>NC_073706.1:9167500-19167500 GCF_023634085.1 Falco cherrug
GGCTGCATGCTTATTTATACTGAAATTCTTTTCCTTCCTGATCTGAAGAAAAGTTCATTTTATGGAGAGCAGATGTTTTTTAGCTTAATGTATTTTTATTCACATGTTTTAGTTTTGTTCAATAATTCTTAAGTACATTTGGGAATTCCAGAGCATGTAATTGTCCTGCAAGTTCACTCAGAGCCATGAGATGGCTTCAAGCTGGTCTGTCATTCAGCTGGTGGACATGCCAATGGCTAAGCGTCTTTCTGGTGAGCCCTTTCCTTAGGTATTTCTAAAACAATATCTAGGCAGCTTTGCTGAAGATTTATTTCATAGATTAGCAATACTCAGCCCCTAAATAAGTGAGCAGTCCCAGGTCAGGGTGTCGCTAACCATGCAAAGAGATGACCCAGAGCCTACAAAGCTAAGGAGGGGAAATTTGCGCTGGGGGAAACTGTAAAGTATTGCTTATACATAAAACATCATGGGATCTCCTGTACTGGTGGGTTGGTGTTTTTTTTCTGAACCTATGAATTCTGCTATTCTTTTGAAAAATGGGCTTTCATATTCAAACAGTACGGAGTATCGCACCAGGAAATGCAAGAAAAGCCTTTTATTGGAAAGAAATTTTAGATTTTGAACTTCAAAATGTTGGAAAATATGGAGAGTGTATGACTTATTTGCTCTGCAGTGGTCCATCAACTGAATTTCTAAAGGGCTGATGTGGATAAAGGTGTGATAAATCTGTGCATTTGTGTTCAGTGCTGCTCTGAAGGAGGAGAGGAACAGGCTGTACTGTAGAAGTTCAAATGGAAAATTATTGCTTATGCAAGAGGGGTCTGTAATTACCAGGAAAGTATGTAATCTTGTGAAAATAAATTGCAATAGATATATACATAGATTGCAACGTTTTCTGCAGCATCAGCCACTTAAGTTCACATCTCCCAGTTTCATTTTGAATTTAAAGTTTGAATCAATCCAAAACTGCAAGGCCAAACTGTTCTGAAATTTCCAAGTTTCATCTGCTTTTGATACAAAACTATAAACCATAAATTGACTTCTCACTTTGTAATGAAACTCCAGACTCAGTGAATATTTGTGCTTTTGTTTTATTGTAAAAGTTTGCCTTCCTGTATTTGTATGAAAGTACTGCTTTTGCCCCTAAGGCTGAACTCACATGAACCCAATTTAACAAATTTGCTTTAAATAACTTTTTCAGTATTTTCTGAGTGCTGCTACAAAAGAAATTGTGGCAAGTAGTAGGCTATGAATACCCAAAAAGAGAAGAATGCACACATAAGCAGGCAGGCACAAACGTATTTTCTATTGTAGTTAACATTTTCAGAAAGAATCTGAACCCATGCATCTCTCTTCCACCATAAAAAATGACTGTTTATTAGAGGTTTTAATAGCACTAGCAAGTAGCTCCACTGGAACATGATCAAGAAACAGACTGCTGGTCAACCACTTTTTGATCTGTCTCTGTTGCCCTAGTTTCTTCCACGTTAAAAATTAGTTTATATTCCGTGGGAACTGGCCATCAGTGCCTATACTGTATCTTTACAGTCATTTCCCAAAATAGTTCTTTTGGGCAAGAAATCTAATAACAAATGTAGAAAATCAAGTGTGAAAGAACTCCTTCCCTCGGCTGTCTTATTGAAATAGCATTTCATGCAAATAATCTAATTAGTGTAAAGATTTTGTTACTTAGTTTCTACCAGTAACTTAAGTTCACATGATTGAGCTGTGAGCTCCCGTGGAAGACAGGGGGATTTGCAAGGATGACCATCAGAAGATCCAGCATTAAATAGTCAGAAAGCAGCAAAACCCACACCCTCAGGAGATTGCACCTCATTACAAGGGTGTGCCCTGCGTGAGGAATCATACCACTCCTGAGCTAGCCAGGCAAGCATTTGTCAAATGTTTCACAAGGTGGAGGGAAAAAAAAGGTAGATTTAATGATAAATAATAACGCACTGTCTCCGACATTAAAGGACATCATTGGCTCTCCTCTTTATGGTGTAAATCAATGTAATGTGTGAATCCTTTAAAAGTAACATGGAATTTAAAATGGAAAATATGAGAAGCTAGTAGAATTACTGCTAAAATCATCCGTTTATTATCTAGGTGTGCTTAATAGCCTGCTAGCTGATGAAAAATCATTTGCTAACCCCAAGGAATGGTTCATTTTCCAACTCAATCACTCAGCCATGCATTGGCCAGAGCTTTTAAAAAATATACCTTGTATTACTTCTTTTGTCAATGTCTGGAGATAATTTATAATAGCAATAACTTCCATTAACACACCTACTAAGCAGTTTAGTTAGAACAGGTAAGATTACGGGGTGGACTTGAGATGTTTTAATAGCAAACCATTTATACACCAATGATTCCAATGTTTTAAAATGGATTTTGGTTGGCCAGAAATTAATGCAGTTAAATATAGTAATTATATATATATATATATATATATATATATATATAGCAATTAATAGACTCAGTTGTTCCATGGTAATCAAGATCCTGTATATAGATTGGCAGGTTTGTTTCTTCTGTACATTAAGGTAAACTTACCTTGCTCTGACATTACACTTACACCCACTTAATAGAATAGCATAAAAGGGACCTTAATATAATTAGATTCTGTTTCCCTCTTGCCTCATTAATAATATTTGGCATTTCTGCCAGATTTTTCCTAGGCATTTCTGCCAGATTTTTCCTAAGCATTTCAAAGCTATTATCAGAATAGCCACTTACAGTTGTTCACACAGCAACTGAGCCTAAGAGTAGCTCCCGTTGGGCTGCCCCACACTCATATATAACCCAGTTACATATAGGTCAGACTCTCTCACCTTTTGTGGCAATGTGTAACTTGCACTCTCCTGTAAAAAGAAACACTAGGTTTATTTTCTGTCTGTGCTTAGATGTAGGTGTTCGGGGCAATGGTTTGACAATACAGTTAGTTACAGCAAATTTGCTGCCAATGAGAGCACTCCAGTGCCCGCCATCCTGGGCAGGCATCTTCTCCTCTTCTTCCCTGGCCACAACACCTACATTCATTTTTCCCAGCAACCAGCCAATTTGGAGTTAAAATGGCTGAGAAGTAGCCCTACAAAGGGAGTAAATTCAGTTTGACTTACCGATCTGGTTTACCATTTGGTCAGATGAGCACCAGCATGAAGCAAAGGAAGGGACAGGAACATGTGTGGACCAGATCTGAGGACATGGGAAACTTCTTTTGGTAGCAATTAGCCATTAGATTTGCTCAGCAGGGTACTAAACAAATGAACCCTCTATAGCTTAGCTTTAAAGGGAGGAGGCACTCCAAGAATGCCCTTAGCAAAGAAACTGCTTTTTGTAGATGTAAGGGTTCCTATATGGTGCTTTTAAAGAATATTTCAGCTTGAAGTTTAACAGAGGATAGTTTTAAATTCTGAATATTTTCTTTTTTGTTCCTTTGATACCAGAAGTCTTACGGGGGGGGGGGGGTGGGGGGGGGGGTGGGGGGGGTTGGAAGAGAGAAGAAAAATAGAATTCAAACCTTGAGTATCAGAAATCAGATCTAAGAAGATATTTGTTTCTTACTCTTGGATAAGTTCACATGTTTTATCTCTTGAATCCAAGTCAAAGAAGCTTTTGGAAATCTATGGGATTTGTGCAGAGCAGGGAATATGTGTTCTGGGCAATTGATGCTGCTGTCCCATAGGTTTGCTGTGCAGTGTTGTTATGCTTAATTGGTAAGCTCCACATTAACTCATGTGCGTGCTGAGGGGTTCAGGGATCATATTTTTTTCAGTTTCTTGAACATGATTACATTTTCTGTAATTTACATTTTTAGCCACTAAACAGTGATACATTATATTTAGAAAATGAGATGCTCTGAGAGTTAGCAAGATGTGACAGTGACAAATCTTATGAACGTTAATACTGAAACCCATCATAGTTCAAGTCCCACTTGCTGTATTATAGCTTAGTCTAAGGTTTGGGAGGGGGAATGTTCTAGTTATCAAGTTGTCATTGTTCAAATGCCATTTTTTGCTCAATTTAAAAACAATATGCAATTGTAGAAGCTGTATTTAGTGGTTATGAAACCTTTAGAAAAAAAGTACAGAGAAAAAATCACTTCTCCAAAGGTCACAAATAAGTCACAGATTTACAGCTTTTGCAGTGTGTCCTACATACATCTTGTGCTTATGTAGTCTCTACAAATGCATAGCCAACACCTAATCGGGGAAAAAAATATCCTGAACTCTGAGTTTGCCACTAGTGTTAAGAGTCTGTCAGAGTTTCTATTGTGATCACCCTTTCACGGATTTATCACTCAGCTCTAATACCTGGCTCCAGGCTAAAAATTGGCATACAAGAAAGCAGTTTTGGTTTAAAGATATACTGAAGCTGCAGAAATGGGGAGAGTCACTCTCTGCCTTCGGAGTTCTGTTTTCAACAGTGCACCTGAATGAGAGCTTGGGGATTTGAGTCTTGCTGTGATATCTGGGGGAAGGCCTCAGGAGCTACCCTGAGATCCCATTTGCCTTCGAGAGATGCTGTTCTTCAGTGCCAAGCCCTGGGTCTGTGGTGTTGTGCTGGCAGGTTCAGGGGCCAAACAGTCACATTGCATGTGTTTAGGAAGTCATGTTCTTGTTGCACGACTGTTCACTTTGGGTTGGAAATCCCAGATGCACCAGGCCTTTGACCTGACAAGGGACCAGGACTAATATTCCTTTGATAATTGATACATTTTTGTGGGTTCTGAAATTAAAAAAACACAAATATGATGTATAATATTAGCTGCAATGGGGGTAAAATAGTGCATGATACTACAAAACACAAACTGTTTTCTGATGTCTTCTGGGACAGTCATGCAAGACTCACAAGATAACAGTGCAGGCACTTGGTATCTGGTCATCAGAAGCCTGAATTTCCTTTTGTTACTTCCTTTACACGGAGGTTTTGGCTTGACGCTTTGTCTCTGCAGTTCCCCTATGATAAGTTCCTCAACACCTTTTTTTCACTCCTATTTTATCCTGCCCAGAATGTGGCAATTTTTTTTGAGAAAGCAAAGCAAAAAATCTTTGTGCTATAGACTTTGTAGCTTGTAGGTTATACCCTGTAAACTTTCCCGTCTGGACGTGTGGCTGGACAGGTACAAGGAGCAGCAATGAAAATGATGGCACTCTGTGGGGTGTCCCCATGGTGTGATGGGCTGCAGATACTACCTAGCTATTCATGGGGTAGGGCCAGCGTGCTCTCCTGAGCCACTGTGTGACACTCAGCAGCGCATGGCTGGGAGCTCTCACTCTGGGTTGACATCTGAGATCATAATAACTTTGCAGGAGCTCCTCATTTATGGTCCTTCACGTTAATAATCAGCAGGCTAAGGGTTCATAGTAATATGCATTGACACATTAGAGACCATATTGCTCTGTCTAGCCAATCATCCATAAATTGTAAAAGGACTACATGCATCATTTACCAAAAAAACTAGGAAACTGGAATCAACAAATATTTATTCATGTTAAAAGTCTGGGCTTAGATGCATGCCAGCTAAACAAATGTGGAGTTAAAGCTGTAATTTACCCAGCCTACCTTTGTAATACTCACAAGCACAAGAGAACAGATTGAGTGCAGAGTGGAAGCATTAGCTCTGCATGTTTTTGATTTTAAGGGGGGATGGGGTTGCAAGACCCTTAACATTGTTTTGACCTACCATTTTTTATGTTAACAGTGCTTCTATGATGTTGCCCCATGCTATAGTGTGTGATAATATGTGAAACAGCTTGGTTGGTTAGTGCTCAGGTCTCTCATTGTGGGTGTGCTATCTGCATGCATTTATAATTCAGTTAGATCTATTTCAACATATTCTATACCAAACTCATTGATCTTTTGTTTTGAGAATAAAAACAAAATTATGCATTTGTTTTGTACTGTTTGTTTTGTATTTTTTTAATAAAAACCAGTTACTGTAAACAGTAAAATATGCTAAATTTGCACATTATAACTGCTGGAAAGATTTCTGAGTCTTTGTGTACTGCAGTTATTTTGGTATTAGTTGACGTTGCTAGATAGAGGCAGTACAGATATATCTACTTTGTTAAAGCTGGTATTTCTAGCAACCGGGGTTTCTACCTTTTGTCTACAGCAATCTATCAAGACTATATTTCAGACTACAAATTTTTCTAAGAGGAAACAAAGCAGATAGCATCCTTTAGCAGGCGTAAGTCCAACAAATGTCAAATTCTGAACAACATTACTTTGTGTCTCTATTTAACATTAAAGCTGATGGCTTTTTGACAGGTTTATAGCTGACAACTTCCATAGCCAGTCATGCAGTTTGAGCTAATTTGATGAATCAACTTGATGTTCTATAGTCCCAGTTGGCTTCAATAGCGTATGTGCTCAATTTTCTGCTGGAGGTCAAAAATAAGCTTTGAAATTTGGCTAATCCCATCACATCCGCAGAACATGTCTGGTGGAATAATCTTTGGACATGAAGTCTTGACTAATGCCAGAAATAGGAAAGAAAACTTAGTAATTTCATTAGACCCATCAATCATGAATCTTGTAGGCACAGCAATCAGGGGTCTTATGTCCAGCAATTTACTTGTGAGCTTTCAAATGCTTTAGTGGTTAAGGTAGTAGGAGGAACATTCCTCAAGCCTGGGTCTTGTTCTAGAGGAAAATGGGTCTTATTGTTAATCTACATTTAGAAAAAATGCTAACTGAATGGTGGTGGGGAGGGAGAATGCAAAGATTTTCTAATTATGTCTTTTCTGAAAAGATGGGCTCTGCCACAGCAGTGGTATATGTTAGAAATGCCCTGGACCGTGCTGGTTTTTGAACTGCAGTTTTTATGGTAAAATCATTACTAATCATGAGACTCAAGTGTCTCAGATAACCAAGCAGCCGTGAATGCATTGAAAGCTCTAACACAAGCTTTAACGGATTTTCCCAAACCAATGTATTTGGTCCTTATTAATTTTTTAATGGATTTTAGGCATAGAACTTTCTGTCTAACTTGATGCTTGCACTTTTGGGCATTAACATTGCTCCAAAGTGAAAACTAAAAGCTTCAGCTTTCATAATGGCTTGGCATTGAAGAGGCACACATAGCTAGATGCTGCCATGTTCTGTTATGCTTTGGTAAAACACAGTTATGGTCAGTTATATTCCACTACTACAGTCCTTGATGCACAAGGTGCCCATGGTGACTGATGGGTGCTTTAGCTCTCTCTCAGCATGTCAGTTTTAGGCAATAAAAGGATTGCTTCCTTGAGACACAAACTGGTAGCCTCCGCAGACCAGTCCCTGTCAGGAACAAGAGCACATGTAGGTGAATATACCTGAAAGGGGCAGTGCTGGTGCTGCATGGCACTTACCAATGTGCTGGCCAGATAAGAAGAGTGTTCTGCTAGTGTTCATTTCTGGCTTTATCTTGTCTTAAATGTGTTTTTGACTATATGTTGGCAAATCTGTGGGATATGCAATGCAAACACTTCAACATGAGATTTGGCTTTAGGCCTGGTATGTGCACTAGATTTTGGGGAAATGGAGAATCTTCCACTGTGATGTTCTCACTACCAAAGGGGATAAGGCTTATGAGCTACATGTGCTTTGTGATTTGATTCCCATGGCACTTTGAGTGCTGATGTGTTAGGGTAGGTGCTGCTGGAAAGAAATTTCCTCCACCACAGGAACAAGTACTGAGGCCAACATTTCTAAGTCATCTTGAGCAGAGCTTAGATTCTTAGTGTTTGTGTTGTGGTTCCCTTAAATGCAAAGATTTTTTAAAATGCAATTCATTATCTTTTTCTGCCTGGGAGCCTCCTAGAAGTCCTTCTCTCTATCTGGATTACCTGATAGGGTCTTGTGACTTTCAGCCATGTAAAGATTTTGGTGTGCACTTGAAAAGGCACTTGGCAGTAGCTAGTGCAGAGTGTAGGGACAAGGAAGGAGGCCTGCAGAGCTCTCCCAGTGCAAGGAATCCAGATCTGTCAGAAACACCCACATCTCTACACTTTTGCTTCTGGTTGCACACGTGTTATGTTATGATGAGGAAGGAACAAAGTTTGGACTCCCATTTCTGTTCTGATCCTACACCTGAGAGGCAGAATGCATGAGGTTTTGTGAGGAGACTTTCTTGTTCGGAGAATACTGGCCTTGTAAATTATATGTATTTTCTACCATATTACACACATATATATACATATATAAAATATTTGTATGTATATGTGCTTAAGTGTATGTATATTTGTTTAATGCAGAAGCCACTAACATGGATGAAGCAGTTTTCCTGGCTATAGAGCTGTGACAGTCCTGCTTTTGCTGTGTGCACTGTCCACAGCAGCATGTTTCCATTACTGAGCCACCCTTCACCTCTCTCCTTCACTCGCTGCCTTATAACACAGAAGATACAGCTGAAATGAGTCATGATCATGGAGCTGTGTTTATTAGCATTATGTACTGAATCACCAGATTGGATGCAAGTAAAATATCAGATACATATATATTTTTATATATATATATATATATATACACACATGCATATGTGTGTATGTACGTGCTTTTGTATCCTATTTCCAGTGATTAGATCTGAACTGTTACTGGCATTAAATTAGGCAGCAAACAGGTCTAGGTCTGTTTCTTTTGCTCTGAGTAGTAATACATGTTACATCAAAGCAGTGGATTTTTAAGAAACACTTTTGATTTTTAACTTGAATTTGTAACAATTTAAATGATTTACAAGGAGAGACTCATTTCATAAGGAATGACACGGAGTCTGAACATTTATATGAATATGAAACAATTCCAATGAAGCCTAGAGACTGGACTTTTTCATATCAAGATTTCAGAACATTTAATTCCCTTTTCTAACTGCCTTCTTGGTGTATATAAATATGTAATATTAGCCTAGGCTCACCTTTGCCTGTTAGTAACAAATTCTCTGTGTATTCATAACTGATATTTCTGTGGTCAGTCTGTTTTCTTGAAGTTTGCCGGTGTGCTATTTCAACTTGCTTTTTTGGTTTGGGTATTTAATGAGAAGAAACAGCTAAAATAGCCTGAACTAGTTTTCTGTGATGGAGCAGTGTCGTACCCAGTTTGACTGCAGAGCTGGATATGAATTGCGTCAGCACGTCTTTGTGGGGCCAACTCAGCATCCTTTCTTTGCCTCTTGAATTTGACACTGCACTGATGGGCATGGTGCCAGCTGTTAGCAAATTGGGCCCACGGTTCTTCTACTTATTGAATCAGCAGCTGTTTGTATTATCAGTTATGGAACTTCAGTCACTGTTGTGGCTAGTCCCGGAGCCTTCACAAGTACTGGCGCAAAAGCATTTTAAAAAAAAAAAAAAAGAAAAAGAAGGAGATTGGTCTCAGTGATTTGTCCCTGCATGCGTAAAGCATTGCGATTAGCAGCGCTTTAACACCTTATTTATGATAAGAGAAGGAAATGACATTCTAGCACAAAAATCCCCTGAACTTTAATCAGCCTAGTCTCCAAGGGCTTTTGTGGGTTTGCCTCCATTTTAATTTAAACTTTTCTATGCATTAGTTCGTGGGAAGTTTGAGACCTGTTTACCAGGTAATCTGATCAACATTGTGACTCACCTTACACTTTAAAAATAAGAAAACCCAAATGAGACAGGGAGGTGGGGAAGAGCTTTCATTGTTCCTATATTTATATTAGTTGTGAATGAAGAAAGGCATTTCCTTGCCAAAAATAGCTATTTGTTTTATATCCATAAGATAAAAATCTGCATGTGCACATGGGTCACCTTGGTGTATTTTACCTGGTGCCTCCCTGCTTGCAGGAGCCCAAGGTGCTTAGAGTGCTCTGGGGCTTCCCCCCACCGAGCAGTGTGGAGCTGGTGCTTTCAGGCTGGCGGGTTAAGGGTCTGAAGCTTGCTGTGGAGTGCTGAGGGTGCCTGTGGTTTGTGTGTGCTTGTACAGGGAGGAAAGGAAAGCAAAGAGAACAAGATACAACTGAAGACAGAAGGAGATACAATTGTGTATCTTTCCTGGTCAAAAGCCTACTATGGGGCTGGATTTGTGATGCAAGGAGAAATACATTTGCTGTAGCAGAAGGTCCCTTCCTCGCCTGTGTTTTGATGTATCTACAGTGCTTTGTCTGCTTACGTGTTCATAAAACATTATGCATTTGAAAATAGCAGCTTTCCCAATGCCATATGCTGAGAAATCTTAAGTGCAGTGTTAAAAATCATGAGTGGCTTAGGAAATTAATATTTTTTTAATAACACATATTGGATTCTTACAGTTTGCTTTCTACTTTTAGAGCTGGTATGTTCTTGATTTCAAGCTTTTCCCTGTGACCATAAAAGCTGCATGCTTTCTTTTTGTTGTTTTTGTTTTTTAATGAAATATGAGAGCCTCACAAAACTACAGGACTGGAGGAAAAAAGCTTTAAAGACAAGTACTAACTATCCTGAGACTAGCGATACAATAAGTAGAATTGGCTACATTGAAAAATGGTCATGATTTCACACACAGCCTCTGCCCAGTTACATGCCTGATTTATGTGCGGCTACCTCAGTTGTGCACACTAAAACCAGGGGAATTGCATGGGCAAATGGCTGATCAGGTATACTTGTGGACAGTTATCAATCTTCCCTGTGCACGCTTGGGATGTGCATGTCTTTTGCATAAGCAATTGCAAATTCCACATGTATTCACATTTGTCCCATAATAGTTGGCCAAATATTTGTTCTTAGCAGCTACTGTTGCTATATTGTCATATTCATAGCTAGGCTGTTTTGGCACTTGCGTTCCGTATGCTTATCATTTGAAGGGAACCATAATGCAAGCGCATTATAAAAAAAAAAGACTTGGCATGTTCTATTTTCCAGTTCTCGATTACAGGTGGTCAAAAGGAGAAGTCAGTGGTAACCCAGGAATTTCTCATCAGCAGATCCTGTTCAGCTATCTCGTGTTGAGTGCTCAGAAGTCAGGCATACAAGAATTGCTACTGATTTTTTTAGCCACTAGTGCAGTGGTTCTCAGAAATGTAGGCATGTATCTTTGGTGACCCAAATCCACCCAGAATACACCTAAAGATTTGGTTTTTTCCTACCTGACTAACCTGAAGCATCCTATACAATTACGACTCTAGATAAACAGCATTTTTCTGTTTGCAACATCATGTAACTATGTTTTTCTTTTTTATACCAAAAAGAAAAAACAACTTAAAAATCTTTCTGACTTAGAAGTTATGGAGAGCTGTACTCATGCATCAAAGGACAAAATTTGAACTTAAGTCCTTCAAAACCCATATGGTAATTCTTAAGTTTCCTTTTTGCATATGTAACTAACAGATGCCGCAATGTCTTCAGATTCCTTCCATACCTTCCAAAATACGCACAATATATGCAGCCATTGTAGGTCTGGAGATTATATCTGTCAGGACTGGCTGCACGTGCAAGAAACATGATGGTAAAATATGTGGCAAGCATGGGAACTGCATGAACAAGAAGTTCTGTGCTTGAACTCTTCAAATGAGTCTGATGCTGGCCAACTGAAGAGTGGATATGTTCAGGAAAATATGTCTCTTGCCCCAAGAAAATCAAATGACACCAGTATATCATCTACCATCGAGTTTCTTTCTACATTTTATCTGAACTACTTTTTATTTGAATGATCAGCTATAAGTATCTCGTACTTCTACAGAGATAATAAAATAGCCTTGAGGCCACAGAGCAGGTCAATGTCTCCTTGGAGTTTTGACTATGTGCATTTTGGTATGGCAGTATGATATCTTCTAGAGACAAAATATTCACAGATAAATAAGGAAAAATGGAGATGATATTTTTTGTTCTTTTTAGTAAGGTGGTGGTGGTAAGGGAAATGGTATTATTGCTCTGAGCCCCTGGAACTTTCTGAATCTTCCCAGGAACATCTAGTTTCGGGATTTTGACTACATAGTATGTCTTGGTTGCCAGTTTAATTAAGAGTTTGTCCTGTGGCCCCACCCCAACTATGATCACAAACATCTCTGTGGCAAATATCATAGTTGATTACATGTTGAGAGAGTGTTTGAAGTCCTAATAGCAGCCTTTTCTACTTTGTTGGCTTTAACTTTTTAAATAATAAAAAAAAGTATTTATCCACATCTTATTGTTCTTTTTTGGATCTACCTGCTGTTCTTCCCTTGCTACACAGAAGGAGAGGCATTGTCTGGTCTCACAGCCTCTGAGCTACTTCACAATGAGCATGAATTCAGGCTTTCCAACTTTTTGAGAGTTTTCAGAGGTGCAGCACTTTTTTTAATTTTTCCCATGTATCCCTCACGCTCAGTATGTGAGTACTGCAGAGTCTTTCATCATACATCCCTGCAGCCCTCAGCTAAGGTTTTGATCACAGGGTCCAGATGCACAGAGAAGGGACACGTCCACACTAACTGAGGTTGTGTTAGAGCAGGGGCTCAGGCTGTCTTCCTTGGCATCAGACCTTAGCTCTTTTTATTTCTTTGCAGAGCATAATTTACATATCGAGCAATGCAGGGCACTATTGATCTCTTTTTATTATATCTGTTCATGACTACTAACAAGCTAGACAGATCCAGATTTCTGAAGACTAAATTAAACTCAATTTTCTGAGTCAGAAAAATATGTTTGTTTCTTAGTTACTGTATGTGCTTCTCTGTTGACTTGAAATGTATTCTGTAATCCCATGCATATGTGATTTCTTTCTTGGTACTCCAGAGTGCACTCTATAGATAACACTTTCATGGTATTTTAAATTCCTATATCTTGACTGTTTTCAGAGAAATGAATATGATTTAACCTTCTTTAGAGCAAGGATAAACTTTGAAATGAAAACTAACATATGGTCTGTATGCTATTTTTATAACTTTATTTTATAATTTCTGAGCTGATTTTGAGAGCTGATTATTATTTAACAAGTGAAACAGGCTGTCAGTGCAACTGCTGCAGTGCTCCTGTGGATTAGTCCTCAGCTCTCCGAAATTCAGTTGAAGGGAAGCCCTGCGGAAGAGGGTATTGTAGGTTCAGCCTGTGGCTCATAGGCAGAGCTGCTTAGGGAAAACTTCATGCTAACCCCTGATGTGCCTGGCTGTAGCAAGAGCCTGTTAGTCTGTCACTTTTCCTAGTACTAAATTCACTCACACTTTTTTTTTTTTTTTTTTTTTTTGGGGGGTGTGTGTGTGTGTGTTTGTGTGTTAAATATATTGGCTGTCAGACTACATTATATTTCTTCATGATCCACTGCATTTTCTGTGTGATTCCTTGAGGAGATCCTCCATACTTTATCAAAGAAGACCCTTTCCTCCTTCCCTCCCTTCTTCTAGATATGCTTTTTCTGGTTTTGCTATGTCCCACAGGTGCAAACCCTAGACCTGTCCATGAGATCCCCAAACCACAGCTAGCTTCTTATAACTAAAGGATTCATGAAATCCGCCCATAAATCAACCCAAGGATATTCTGGTAGGAATTCAGCTGCCTTCCTGGGATTCTGCTAAGTATAAAGAGTAAGAATCCAGGAATAAAAAATCATAAAGGAACCTTCCACCTTGGAGAAGGCAATGGATACTGTGCAGCTCTTGGCCTGGCTAATCTATCGGGGAAAGCTGGGGTGGATGAATGCGGATGTGCTGTCAAAACATGTGAGGAATCCATTTGCACATTACTGTGGAAATTTTTCCTCAAACAAAAACTTCAAGTACAGATGTCTAAGTGTTGCAGGCCCTGCTGTTTCATCTTTTGTATGATGTTGTCTCTATTCCCAGTAGACTCCAAGAATACACCTCAACTTCACTGCTCCTGCATACAAATATTTGCCTGAAATGTATAGTACATTGTAAGGTCACTTGCAACTATGCCTGGAAAAATCAGACAAAAAACCTGAGCAAGTTTTCACAATTGAAATTAAGTAGGTCAAGAATCCATCTAGCTTGCCTGGTAATGTGCTCTACAAGCTAATGAGATCTTGAGAGAAGAACCACATGTATGAGGTTGCCAGGGTAAGCATACATCCTCATTACAAACCAATGAACAGGAGTAGCAGTCTCTGATTTTTGTTTTATCTTTACCCAACAATGCACTCTAAAAATGCTTTACCCTGCCTACAAAACTTTCTGGAATGGGTAGAAGTGTGTTATGAATGTAATTAACTGCTCTGTTGATTACAGAATGTATCCCTTCATCTTAATGGGTGGGATGACCAGGCATATATACTTATGTATTTAAGTTTCATTTGTATCTTCAAATAGATAAGAAAGATGTATTAAGTGAGTATAGTATGCAGGATATGATGTTTATCCCATAGCTGATTATACCATAGGTGAGTTAAGACCTCATTAAGACTTTGGTGTCAGGTCTAGTGCTGACTTGCATGTTGGATAAAATCATTTCCCATGGTATATAGGTTTTATGAATCATTAAGATATAAAACACTGTTACTGCCATGGAATAGGTATTATAGAAAAACAGTAATACATAGTCATAAGGATATATAATTATATGTATGTGTGGGTATATATAATGTTTAGTCTAGACATCAGTATAATTATGCACAATAAGATGTGACATCTGAGATTCATGCGTATTATAAATCTTTTTGGAAAGGAAAATGGTTAAGTCTGGGAAAATATTAATTTTTCCCAGCATTGCTCTGCCTCAGTGCCTTTTTATATCTGAGTTCTGAAAGGAAGACAAGGCAAATCATTTATTCTTGAGTAATTTTCTTTTAGTGTCCATCTTCTCATGTGGGCCAAAGGCCACCAGTTTGCTTTCTAATGTGCAGATAAAACAAACTCTTTTGTTGTCCTCAATCAGAAGACAGAGTTTGAGGCTGCAGAGTTGAAAGGCATGGCTGCATGGTCTGAAAATAGAGCTGGACAGTACAGTCTGTTATTTGCAATATCACAGTATCTTTTTTCTAATGAAACTTCTAGGCTTGGTTGGAAAGTCAGGACATGACATGACAAGAACAGAAGTGTTAAAGAAGTTATCTCTCAAATATTCACATTTGCAGCCGCTTTGGCTGGAAAATGAAGGGACAGATTTCAAAACCTGGCCAGCTTCTTCATGCCTGTACTTTGCATGAGAATGTGAATGGAATTAATTGTGGGTGGAATTTAAGCTATTTATTTGTCTTAAGGATTTAACTTTGGGAAAAGAAAACGGACATTTTAGTATTTAATACCTATTCTCAATTCAGTTACAGAACTGAACCTGCAGGGCTGCAAAAGCTGGGAAGGCCCAGATAAAGCAAGAGTGAAAATATTGCTCAAAATAAAACCATTGAAGGTTAACAAATTGCAAGACTTCTTAAACAATTTAGCCAGCATATTGCTTGCTCACAAATGTATTTTCTGCTTTGCTGGATTTAACTTGTTTTGACTAGTGTTGAAGGTTCAAACCAGTTGGGGACCACACAGCTTTATATAATTAAACATTAAACTGGTTAGTGGGGTTAAAACTGTTAAATATATCAAAATCTCAGGGCATTCATTGAGCTGTATGTTTATTTCATTTGGCATGTTATTTTAAGTATACCTAAGAAAACAGCAAATGCAAAATGCCACGGGTAACAGAGACACTGCAGAGAATAAGTAGAGGACACAGGATGTTCAGACACTGAAAGTTTGCATCTCTGCAAACAAGGCATGAGAGATTCACATGCCATGTCAACTCTCAGATGCATTCAGCAAATTCTTCTGACAATAGTGCAGGAGAACGCAAGCGCTTTGTTGTGCATCCTACTAGAAATATTACATACTGCAAAGAAAAGAAAACAGAGAAGGTCGGTCAATATTTTTCTTGAATTTACTCCTGGTGGTGGAAGCTCTGCCTGGAGTATTCCATTTATGTTTGGAGCTCTGCACTATATCATTGTGCTGCTCTGTAAAGTAAATTTATTCCTGAAAAAAAAAAACCAACCCAACCAGAAAAAAAAGGCTTTCCTTGTAGCCTATAGTGCTGCCAGCAAGGTCTGAGGGATTAATCAATTTATTTTTGATGTGCAAACCAGAAAATAAAATAATCGGTTTATTTCCAGGCCTTATTACACTTTTTAAAGTTTTTTAATTTACTGGATTTCAAAGTGAAATGTCACTTACAGATTACTTTAAAGAACTTTCATCTAAAAAATAGGGGGGGAAAAATGTACTTGATAGAACTTCAGGTTCATTTAATGTTTTGTCCCCCTATCAAAATGTTTGCAAATCTTGCCCCTCATCTGTGAATAATTATGGTGCGGAATGTCATTTTTTGGTCAGCAAACACTTTGCATGCAAAATTTCACATAGCCCAACACCCACACCTGTAAAATGCTGATTAAAGCTCTCTTCTGTTTTTTAACTGAATAGCCCAAGTGCGGGAAAGTGGATTCCATTTCTCAGAGTAATACTACATTGTTGTTTGAGTGCATCAGAAACAACCTAATAAAGGGGAAATCTCTGCATACTTTGAGTGCTCTATACCTCAAGGAGCTACTTGGGTGGATATTTTGTGGCTGACCAATTCCAACAGAAAAACAATGTAAGTAGAGTCAGACTACTGCTGAATTCCTTACTTCAGCTGAGCTCTATGTCTGTGAATAAGGATGAGCCAAGGAAGAGTAGAAGCCAATGAAAATATTCTGGCATTAGTTCCTGGTGGTCTACTGTCATTATGTGTAACATTTCATTAAACATCTTTGTCTTACAATATAGAATTTGGCTCCAATCATTTGCATTTGACTTAAAGAGTAGAGTCATAGACTCCATTTAGACTTCATGCTTTCAAATTTCTGGCTTCTGTGTTTAACAAAAACATTTTCTGTTGACTTTTTGAAAAACTACAGGCATTTCAGGTGAGGTTATCTTGGTGCCTTGAAAATGGTTAGCTACCAAGTTATCTGCTGCTGACTACTATTCACTTGTCTGGGAGGCTGTTAGGAAACTAGAACTTTCAAGAAAGTAAGTATTGCCCAGAGAGGTCATTTCCCTTTGTCCTCTTTCCTCACACGAATAGATAGGGCTAAATTTCACTGCTTGCCTTTACATTCTTGCTTCCTGATGTGTATGAAAAAGGTGGAAATTCTGTAATTACACACAGACCAAAGGGTCCTTTTCGGTGCAGGAGACATTTACCAGTTGTTTATAAGGAGCAAGAATATAGAATGACACAAGAGGTGAACAAATTTTGATTAAAACAGTTGATCTTTTGAAGACTTTGGATTTTGAAATTGAATTGGTGTTCAATCCTATGGATGTGAAATTTAGAGTATGAAAAGTAGTATTTCCTAATGACAACTTAGTACATATTTTCAGGAGGGGAGGTCTAAGGTCTGAGTATATCCATTTTTTTCCCAGGAAAACTGATACATACTTAGAACACTAAGTATGACTACTAGTAATACACAAATGCTTTGAACTTTTAAATATATTTGGCTCCATTCAATGGATCAGTGTGGTGGTTCAGCTCATTAGCATTTGAGCAAATTTGTTCCACTTTTAAGGACTGTTTTCAGAATGGCCTAGCCGGACAAATGCACTGAATTCCAGATGCTAATGGCACCATTTATCAAGACAGAGCTTTTTAACATAATGCATAAACCTTTCCTACATGGTAGTTTTACTGTGCATTCAATTCTATTGCAATTCACTGCTTCAGGCAGAGGAAGTGAAGAACTTAAGCAATGTAAACACACTAGGAAAACTCTCTTAGATCCATGTGGCTGCTGGAGATGAAGTACTTATTTCCACAAAATTTGGCTTCCACTGTAACAGAGTAGGGTGAACTACTTTGGGGACTCTGGAGTTACATTATCTGTCTAGGTGTTTTTAAGTTTCTCCTCTCTGAAACATCTAAGCATCTTGTACTCTATCAAAATTTCAAAAAACTGAAAATATCTTTTTTTTCTGAGGAGTTACTTAGACCTTATATTGCTTTGGCAAGGGACGTCTTTCTGTTTGGTGTTTGTTGGGTTGTGCTACACAACAAAGCTCATGTTAACTAAACTCAACTAATATTTTATTGTTATTTAGCCTACTTACACTCTGAGCTACAGTGTAGCTAACTGTTATACCAGAACTCCTTCCTTTCTGTGATGTTTGGAATAGTATTAAAAGTAAGAAACTGACCATTAAAAGAATAAAAAACATGGTTTTGAGATTGATTATGTTGAAGCCAATATTAAATGAAAAACAAAAACATGGAAAGAAATCAAATGATTTAACATACTCCCCACCTCCCAGCTTACATTACTATTTCTAGTATCTCAGAATTTTCCTGTCTCCTTGACATTTGAAAGTGATCCCTCCGAAACCAGCCTGATGTCTGCCTCTCTGCTGAAGCAAATAGCAATGACCATATTGCTCCCATTGCCTGAACCCAAGACTTTTCATCTTTCTAGACTCTTGTATCTTGTCAGACTAAGCTGACACTTCAAATGACTGCACTCCAAAAAAGAATTTGTTGCATATTCTTAAGATCCCAGTTCTGGAAAGCCATTAAGTATTGACTTAATTTTACATTTATTCACTTTACCAGTTGCAGGGAGCAGCTTCAGTTTATACTAGCTCAGTCTGACCAAAGGGCTGTGACTGTTACCCATGTTCGTGTGAGATTGCAGGATTCGTTTTCTTTTTCTTGCCTATTTTATTCCAAATACAGTTGGCTTCAGGTTCCCATCTTCTATTATTTACAATGCAAGAATTTTGGGCCTTGATGCTACAAATGTTCCTGCATATTTAACTACAAGCATATGAGTACTCCCAAATGAAGGCCCTGGAACTCTTCATGTCTTGAGCACAGAGTCTCCGATCCTGGAAATTCCTCTGCATATGCTTTTATTTACCCCCTTGAGCAGTCTCATTAATTTCAGCAGGACTACCCACAGTAGTAAAGTTAAAACATGTACGTAAGTATTTGCAGGTCCAGGTCCATAGTGACATTTCTTGTCCTCCAATGTTATTTTATCCCCAAGCCTGTTCATTGTCAAAAAATGAATCTTTGAATAATCAGGCCTCAAAACTCCCCTCAAACCCCTTCCTGGAACTTATTTGATATTCTGTTCTCTAGCAAGGCCTATGGACAGCAGCAAGGCTGTCCTAAATCAAATAACCTTAAGAATCTGACGTGAATTGACAACAGCCAAGTATGGCTGAGCTACAGTTTAAACCAAGCTGAAGTGAATAGTTTTCCCTGCTGTAGTTTAGTAGTAGCACCCCTTGCAGTTGCTGTACTTTATCTTATAACTATTTTTTTTAATAACAGAAAATAAGGTGGATGGGAATTGTAAATGAGAGAGATCTGAATGCCAAAACACTAAAATTTGTGTTCTTAAATGACCTGGAAGTGTGGCCTCCATTGCATTTCTTAGCTCCTTATGTTTTGTAACATTTTACTCCAAATGGGCACTTGAGGTTTGAAACGGGACAATTAAGTAGTTTCACAGCTTTGGTGCAAAAACCATCTGTGTTATTGGAAGTTGCGCTGTGAAGGTGTGAGGAGCAGAGAAGCTCACAGTCCTGGATGAACGACTGGGAAATCCTTTTCCAGCCCCATTTCAGGTCCCTGGGCCATAACCTCTCCTCCAGGGAAGTGTGGAGGTCATTCTTGGTGAGGCATCATCCCAAAAAGCCTGCACACTTAGATCTGCTTCCTTACAAAAGCAGCTGCACCACGGTGAAGGCAAATGTGGTAACAGCAAGAAAGGCAGTGCAGCCTGATGTGCTCAGCTGAAAGGCAGGAAATCCTGACTGCTATTCCTGGCTTATACATCGCCTGTTTGAGGCCTTAGGCGAGAGAGTTGACTTCTCCAGCATCATCTATAACACTGAACAATACATCTGAAAACCAACAGTACTTTGCAGGACTTAATTCCTCTTGAAGAAGTTTTGGGCTCTGCTTTGTGAACATATTCCCAATGTATTGCACATGTAGGGAACAGTGAAAAAAGCAGATGAAGAAAATTGTTGTAACTTCTTATGTAAGCACTTAGATCGGATGTTTTAACAGGTTATATCCATCAAATGCACATGTGGCTCCATTCCTAAATTATGTCCAGAACTCTGCAGGTGCAAATAAAAAATAATTTCTCTTGCAAAGAAGTGGACTTACTCATCAACACATACAGCAGCTTTAGATGAATGTGAAATTGTGGAGACTGTGCATTCAAAGACATGCCTAAGTGGCTTAAAAATCAGACTCAAACAATCACATAACTCCATAATCCCCAAATATAAACAACTGACATGGATTTTATGTTCCAGTATATTAGAAGTGGGAAACATCAGTGATTTTAAATGGAAACAGCAAATTACTATATCTGAAACTCTGTCACTTGCTCCAAGCAGAGCTCAAATTATAGCTTATCTGAATGATTTCAGATAAAATTTCAGATAGGATTAACTATGATGTTCTTTGTTCTCTAAACTTTAGAGCACTTAAGGAGAGGACCTGGCAACATGGACACTATTTTATGATAAAAAATGTAATAACAGCTTTAGAGGAGGAAAGACAGCTGCACATAAGCAAAGTTAGAATAAACTTGGAATTTCTGGAAATGTTATTAGTGAATTTAGAGCCTTCTTGCCCATGTGTAGATAAGCACATGTGTGTTTTGTAAGGAAGAGGGAACTATAGTTACCTCTATTATGCACAGAAAATAAGAGAGATCTAAAACTTGTTTTTTTCTGCATGAGAAAAGATGATTTCACCTATTTTCATAAATAGAAATTTTGAATTTTTGGTTATATATGTCCCTCAACCCATAATACTGGTTATCAGGTTCCCTGACCAAAACACGTTTTCCCAACTACTGCATTTTTGGAAGTTGTTTACTAAGATTGCTTCAGTGATTTAAAATATCCAAGCCGAGATTCCAGTTTGGGATTACATTAGATTTGAAATCTTCATATTTGCTGTATTTTCAGCTCTTAAAAGCAAGGGAGGAAGGAAAAGCAAACAAAAAAAGTAAAATAAGTATTTATTAAAAAGGGCCAAAATTTGTTTGCAGCTATAAATGAATGAATCTTCATTAAATTCAGGGGAGCTAGACCCACTTACATTAGCAGAAAATAGGGTCCTTTTTTCTCTCCTTTTCAATAATTTTTCAAATGCTATTTTTAACAATTCTAGGAGGAGGGGGAAAGTAGGGTGGAAAACCGTTACAGCCATTTTATCACATTTTACTCCTAACAATGCAGTACAAATGAAAAGAAACCATAAAGCTCTGTAGAATAATACATTAATCATCATCAGTCGTCATTCAGTGCAGTACGTTCTTTCCACACCATGCAAAATATGAACAGATACCCTCATGAGAAAGAGAAATATCTTATCTAATTGTTCACCTAGCCTGGAATACATACTGGGTTGCAGTGGGATTGTGTTATTTGTCATCTCATGTATGGGGCAAAAATCACGTGAGAGGTTTCTTTTGAACCATGAGAGACTTATGAAAGGTTTCACCCCTTAAGGCGTAGGAATTAAAGGGGTTAGAGGCCAATCTACCCAGAATATTTTTACTCAGTGACAGATTAGTTGTTTTTCCTCGAAGGGGAAAAAAAAAATCAGCATTAATTTCACTAGAAAAAAACCCAACCCTTTCTTAGGTTATTTTTCATGAGGAACTAACTAGCTAAACTTGGTGTGTTGTGCCTCATCATTGAAAGATTTATTCTCCAACTACATTTAACTATATAGGAGCCCAGCTGTTTTCTAGCCTTGCCCCCTCAGGAACGTCCCAGGGCCTGATCCTGCAAAGTGGAATATGCCTTGTGACAGGGGCTTAGAACCTTTACCAACTGAGTCAGTATTTTGCCAGGCTATCGAGATAGTAGTTGGGATCTGAAGGAGTTTGGTATGGAAAAGTTGTCCTGGTGGTCAGGTAGGTCAGGATAACTTCAGTCCCTTTTTCTCCTGGGCTGAGCAGGGTCCCTGTGGTATCACTGCTTTGGCTGTGTGCTCTGGCCATGCAAGGCACCCATCTGCCCTGGCAGGACAGCAAAGGCAGACTCTGGTTCAATATATCAACAGTGGAGACACTGGCCACAGCTTCTGTGATGTATTTTTGGGGGGGGAGAGGTTAATCTAGATCTTTTCCACTATTTGTACTGAGAAGTTGATGTTTCCTGGAGAAATTTTTGATAAATGTTTTTTACAGTTTCCTCTGATGAGCTCTTTAGTATTGTGTCGCACACTGTGGCAGCGTGACACACTCCATGGCTTTCTGCATAACTTAGTCGACTACAATCTTTCCTCTTTCTTCATGAAGTGTCTGGAAGCTACAGTTCAGTCTCTGTTTTCCTTATCCATTAGGCTTCTCCATTAACTCAGTCTTCAAAATCCAGGAAAATAGTCCCTAATTATCCTAAATATACTAATGCAATCAAGCCTCAAACTCAAAATGGAGGGTTTTGTACTCTATGATCTCCAGCAATTCCCTTTCCCCCAGTGTCTTCACTTGCTCATAGGTCCCACCTTTACTCCTAACAACACAAAATTATTTCAGCTGGGAGTCAGTGGTAGAAATATTAATAGAAGGATGGTCAGGTTTCCTAGAGATGTAACATAAAGAAGAATAAGATCAGGAGGTAGTTTCCAAATTACTTGGATACTCGTGAAAATTTCAAATGAAAATTCCTGATGAAACTTCTCCCCTAATACTTCTTTCCCATGTCTCTCCCATTCTCTCTTTTTCTTATGCAATATATATGCATATATATTTCTACTCTAGCCCTTGCATCTGTCTCATAAATATATCTCATAAGTGTGTGCATGCTTAGGTATGAAAATACACTTTGTACAATGCTATAATGTTTGTACTGTTTCCAATCTTCTGTATCTCTGAAACATAAGTAGGTGCTATACTTATGTCATTTATTGCTATTTGTTTCTTTATGTTGGTTCCTCTTAAAGTGCTCTTCTCATAGCATAGCTCCAGGGCATCCTTGCATACAGTTATGATACATAAAAAAACCAAAAAGCACAATTTAAACTGCAGCACCTCGTCTGCTCTCCCTGTTTGTCAGTACTTTTCCCTCTGCCAAACATCATATTCCTTTCATTTGGCAATATAATATGATCCACCATAAAGAAATATAGCACAATGGAGGGTGAGTCATTTTGGCTAAGAGGTTAGGGGCAGATACTGCATTCCTTCCTCCAAAAACACTCCTATGTGTTTGAATAAGAGCACTTCCCAAATTGGGAACCTCAAGACCTAATCCTAAATTATGTATGCTGGCATAGGCTAGCCTTTTTAGCTACAGGATGCTTCAGTTTGGAAAGTCATCCCCATTTCTGTTTGCATTGTGCCAGTTCTTAACGTTCTTCCTTATTCTTTGTTCTGGGATTTACTCACACTAGAAAAAAACCCATACTGTTTAACTAATCCTTATCTGGAAAACGGTTACAAGGAAATTTCAGAGAGATCTCAACCGATGCCTTCCAAAGTCCAGGTCAGTGAACTGAATGGGGGTTTTGTGGTGTACGTGAAGGACTTCTAAACCTCTCATGGGTAACTCAGCAAAACTCCTCATGGCTTCAGTGAAGGCTTTGTCTAAATCAGAGTTTGTAGCCCCAACAGTCTTATTATTTTGATGGCCTCTTATTTTGTGGTGTTTTTAGCTTCGTGTTGGGCAGTCTGGGTGCAAAGGTCTCCAAGCAAGCAAGCTTTGGGGCTGAAAATGCCAAGAGGACAGACTAGCCCTCCAAAGTAGCCAGCAGAGAGAGACCCTAAACTCTCTGGACACCTCAAGCACCTCTTTTCTTGGGGCCTCCATCCAGGTACCCCTGCCTGGAACAGAGCATGGTCTGGCTCTGCTCTCCTGCCAAAAGTTAGAGCTCTTCTCTGCAGCATGGAACTGTCCTCTGCCTAACTGGATTTGAAGCCAGTTCTGCCACCTCCCAGGAGAGTACACTAACCACTAAACCATTCCTGTTTTGCATAGAAAGATATTAAAGAGGGCATGAGAGGAGATAGAAAGACAGATTATGTCTTCTGGCTGGGGTGCTGATGCAGAATGTGGGAGCGTCACCTTCCAGTTTTTCTTCTAACGAATATTCAAATGCGTAGACAAAGTGTAACAGTTTCAGTGGGAAATACTATCCTCAGCAGGGCAGACAGCATCTAGGGACTTTGCTGTGAGTTAAAGTTCCCACTCCAAATCAGGAGATGGAGGGGTTTGAACATGAGTCTCCTACACTGAAGGCAAATACAATATTCCAACTGGTGAGCTCCTGTCAAAGGTGAAGGTGGTGGCAGTCCTTGATCCATGAGGTCATCTCAAAACACCACTGTTGAATCAGGCCCTGTGGACAAATTTAAAAAGAAGGACATTTAACATTTACCTTGTGGATCTTGTTGCAATATGAACCAAAATTGCAATAGAAGGGCAAGCAAAAATTCTGGTGTTTAGCACATTTTATTAGTTGAAGCTTAGATATCTGAGGAAGTTAGGCTTTTCCAGACTAGATGAACAAGGTTTTTGAATACCTCATTTCAGAATGAGTGAGTCCTAATGTGTCAGTTAGATGAGTGTGTCACTTCGTGACCATAAACTTTCCAGATTTTACCTTGTTTGCTCTTTTAAAATTCTTCCTGTAGCTGTTCTCCAGTGATTTTTTCTGTTCTTTATGCTGCATCAGTCATACATCAGGTTGTGGCTACTCCCTGGTGGCTTGCAGAGAACAATAACATAGGTGAGAAAATATGTCCAGTCATATATTTTGATTGTTTGACTTTCCCCCATATCTCTCTGGAATATACCTCTACCTGTGTGCTTATTTACATATTAATGTGCAAGTATTTGCAGACCCATGTATTTAGCAGGACACAGAAACTGGGGAATAATCTGTAGATAGTAGAAGTATATCATTTTGATTTACAGTCTAACATTTAAATGTTTTGAGGTCAGACCTCTGAGCGAAAATAATTCACAACTGGATATACAGCTTCCACAGGCTGTACATTTATTGCCAACAAGTACAACACAGATTGTTTTTTACGTGCCTGCTTTTTATTGCCTTAGATGCTGTTGCAGGATAGTTCACATAAACATTTATATAGGGTTTAGAAAACAGTTGTTAGCGAGGAGGAAGCTTTTTCTGTTTACACAGCCTCCGAACAAAGCCACCGCGCGGAGCTTCCTGTAATTGACATGTGGGCGGGTTTTTTTCAAGCCACTGACTGGAAGAAGTGAGTGTCTGAGATTTATTCCTGACAGGACTTAAATTACTGGTAGCCTGACACATTCGTGAACAATTACTAGACACTGAGGTGTTTAAAGTAATGGGTACTGTTTGCTTGAGGGATGAGGAAGTTTCAAAACCATTAAAAGAAAACAATTTTCCATTTTATTAGTAAAAAAAAATCCATACATTTATTTTTTCTAAAGGCATGCATATATTTGGCTTCTTAAATAATTTTTCTTTCCACATGCACATGCTTAAAAATTCCCATGATTTCCTTAACAGTAAGTTACCATACATTTGTATGAGCATCGTTTAACTGAGCTTACAGTCAGCTCTGAACATGACACCTATGAGCTTGCAGTCTCCTGAAAGATGAATCCACTAGCGATGTCTTGATGAGTAAAGGATCTTATTGTTAAGTTGTCTGAAATAATAATAATAATATATACTTTTTTGTCCTCTTATTTTTCAGTTTGAAAGAACAAAAGTGAAAGGCCTTAAAATTTACTGCTTTATCCATCTGACCATTATGTACTGTGAACATTTATGGAAAATAAGCCCTGCTTAATTCTCTCATTAATTTACACTACATTTGTTCATTTATTTGTAACTCTTAAAGGTAAAAGTTATATTTACTTCCAGCATTAGCATTCAGTGTTCGTATGCAATGATTCCTTCCATTCCTCATTAGAGAACCTGGGTCTAGGAAATGCACTTCATCCCAGCCCCCCAACTTTTTAGTTGCCATCTGAGAGACTCCTGTCAAAAGAGGGGTACAATATTGCCCTGGGTTATTGAAGGTTTTTAGGAAGCATCCTACATGCACACTGAACTGTGTGTATGCACTTTTATCCATCTTCCCTCATTAATCATGATCTATTGTACAGGTGCTGTCTCTGCAACTCGTGTTATTCTGATGTTCCATGATGAAAGTGAATAGAGATATTAAAACTACATACATCTACTAATAGCCAAAATAAAAGATTTAGATGGTGAACATAAATCAGTATTTTAGAGAAGGCTAGTAAGCCTGCTTTGCTGCTGGTCTAGCAGCTAGAAGCCAGATTGTTCTTCCTGGCTGAGTCAAGAAAAATGTTTATACATGTCTTCAGTGCAACACGGCCACACAGGGAGCTGTAAGAAATGTTTGTAGTAGTGGTACGTTAAGATGCAAAGCTAAGAGCATTGCTTGCACTACTGTTGATCCAAGCACGCAGATGCTCCAAGTCAAGTTGCCCAAAATCATGACACTGATTTAAGCATGTTAAGCTTTCACCGAAATAAATTTAAATTTCATCCCATCTTTTAGTTATTCCTCCACCCACGAGGTTAAGATGCTACTTTAAGGAAACAAAAAGGCACAATGCTTATGTAATCCCATTGTGCCCATTAGACATCGCCCCACTGTTTTACTGGAACTCACAATAATGTAAACAATGTAAAAGTTTTTCATATGGGCAATTCACTGCTTCACAAAATAAGCCTTTTCCTCATAGTTATTTGATATTCTTCAGGAATGAAGATGCATCTGTGTGTTTCGTTAGCCTTCCTGGAAGTGAAGACTTCCAGATTTCAGCAGATTTTCAGACTTCAGATTTCAGTATTATCAGAGTAGCTTAATTTGTTGGAAAAAGCAGGACTCTCATGGCTGAATGAGAATTCCCATCCCTCAAGTAGATTGTTCTTGAGTGCTGTTAGAAAATCCCTTTCTTGCCACAGCTTCCTCTTTGACAACAACTTAGGAGGTGATCTGTGAGCTACCTGTTGTTGTTCTTTTTTTTTCGTTTTGCCATAGTGTTGGGAAAATACAAAGACAGATAGTAGATACAGCTTCAGCCTTTATAAAGTACTACCTATCCACTGCTTGCTGTAACACAGGTGTAATCAAGGTAGGGTACAAGGTATTAATTGCTTGAACTTGTTTCCTGGCCTGGCCTGAGACAGAAGTCAAGGGCTCCCAGTCTTACATGCTGTCTCCAGGAAAAGGGCAGCATTCAGACTCTGGTGGCCAGTGGGCCAAAGTTTTCTTTGAAAGCACAATAGCAGTACATTCTCGTCTTTTACCTTCATGAAAAATAAAGACACTCTGTGCCTTTTTGATCTAATTTCTAAAGCGATTTACATTGGCTTCATTGTGGTGAAACCTCCTGAAAGTCCATCCCCTGTGCCCTGTGTAGGACACTGCACTATGACAGCTAAACGACTGCGTTTTATTTTAACCTATGTAGAAGATTCTATAAACCCTACAAAGAGGGAGTTTTTATTCCCTAGTTCTTGTTTTCTATGTCAGTTCTTGATGCATTGAGTAGTAAAACAATTTGTAGCATGCTGTTAGCACAAAAGAATGAAAAATAATACCAAAAATAAAACATGAAACTGCAATGAATGCATCTATTTTTACACATTGTGTTCTGTCTCAAGGAAATTTCAGAAGCTTCAGCAAAAGAACCCAAAACACTTTCAGGGTATCAAATCACCATAGGAATGGCTTTCTCTTGGTTTTGCAAATTTTGTTCTTCTTCTTTAGTATGTGGGGAAAGGAGAAAAAAGAACTGCAGATGTTCCAAACTTTCTACAGTCTTTTACAATTATTCAGGGTGGTGCCTCTTCTGTAGACTATGTGCTGTTTTGCTCGCATATTCATAAATTTTTCTCATTTGTGAGAGTCACTGAATAGAGCATGTGAATTGTTTTACCCAGTAGGTGGTGGAGCAATAATGAAGCATTGTGATTAAGTAGTGTTGGAACATCTTATCTTCCTCACTGAGTGGGAGGCACCATTAGTAGTAAAAGTAATTACCTGTGTAGAACATGCTGATTGCACTGAGTATCTACTCCATGACACAAAGAATATCTTCTCAACTTTAGGGACTTTAAGAGATCTCCATTTGCTGCTAATTTCACATTTTAAGCAATAGCACATAATTCCTTTTGATTTTTCTTTGGTGTCAAAATTACAAATAAACTTTGCAAGAGCTTTTTCTCCTCTTCAAAATTCTGCCCTTGTCATTGGTAACTACAAAAAGAAGATGACTGAAATACCACACAAAAGAACGGGAACTGTAAAAGCAGGGTACGTTCCCAGCGTGGTGTCTGGACTTACTCACGGCTCGGGGAGTGTCCTGCAGAATGAGACTGTGATGCCCTGATCTACCCGGAATAGTGCTACTCTATAGAACTGATTACCGATAATGATTCAGAAACAAGACATCAACAGTGAGCATTGAGAGAAAGTCCCAGCTTACAAAAAACTCCTTTAATGGGGGATATGTGGGAGGCTGTTGCCACTGATGGCATCAGCTGCTTACAGGGTTATTCTCACAGAAGCCAATCTGTAGTATAATACACTCTGTCCTAAGGTCTGCATTTCATAAGCATTCATCCATCTGCTTGACAGTTTCCAGTAACTCAGGGAATAAAATATTAAGATATGACGGAAATAAGCAGTTCTTTCTATCATAGAAAAATGGTTTTATTTTTTATTTCATCTGTAGATTGCACCTCTGGTAGTTTTTGTATCTCATGTAGCTGCGAAATTAAATCTTACTGCTCATCTCTACACTTTTAAACTCTTTTAGCTACTTTGAAAAGCTTATAAAAAGTCCTGGGATCCAAAGGGGCTCATGACTTTTAGGATGAAAAGGAAAACTAAGAGCATTTATATTTTGTTTTAGGTCTGAATCAAAGCCTGTTGGAATCACAACAAAGAGATTCTCACTGATTTTTAAGATTAATATCCGGGGTTCGAACATAATGTCTAACATAAATGCAATGCTGCTACGCTCCTGAAAAGTACCTGAGCACATTTGTAAAAATGTAAAGGTTAGATGACTGTATTGGGCAACATTTGTAGACAAGTAGACATAATTAAGGTAATTGACAGCAGAGAAAAAGCCTTGTGAAGGAGCTGTTTTTTCTCTGTTCTCTGTATTACTTTATAAAGGCATTTCCTTTGGTTATTTTGGAAGGATATGAGGTCATAGTGATTGGAGACAGGCAGAAAGTGTAATGAAGGTGACAAACTGTCATGGCATTGATTGCTTATTTCTCTATCATCTATGATCTCTTCCACCTATAAAATGGCAATATTTGTTTAAGGAATGGTATGGTTTTAGTCAACAGCCTTAACTTCAGAATTTTTTTGAAGCTTTTGCCGGGTTTCTTTTGCTACAAATACAGTTTCTAAATGATGTTTCCAATTTTATTTTTTTTTTTAAGTCTCCTGAGGGAACTCTTTTAAAATTTCTCTCTGAATTACACCAACCTGCTTTTTAATTAAGTATTTTCCTTTTCTTGTGTTTTTTGGTTAATCTATGATACATTTTACTCATGTTATTTATCAATAGTGCCCTGGATAAACCATGTAGTGGACCTGGCAGAGCTGGGTTAACAGTTGGACTTGATGATCTTAAAGATCTTTTCCAACCTAAATGATTCTATGATCTGTGACCGTGACAGAAAGTTGAAGGACTAAGTTTAAGAGTGTGGAAATACCAAATTGCTGAAGCCACAACAGTGGAAATTAATTTTAAATAATCAGACAATAAAATAACTGGTGATTTTATAACTAAAGTAAGGCCAGATAGTGATTAGCGTCATGTGAAATTTGGTGGTTTTTCTTTGCAGAAGTGAATACAATATTTTTCTTCACTATTAGTTTTCATGGGCTTGGTTTAACTTGATTAAAAATAAATGAAAAGTCAAAAATAATATCATTCTAAATGAGTAAGATCGACCCAGTTTGTGCAGTGCTGTGCAACTGCATGTTTTCTGTAGTTCTAGTTTGCAAACATAAGGTTGACTTCAAATTAGGCTTGAGTTGATTTTGCTCTTGCTGGTGTTGAGTTAAGCAAAATATCTGGAAAGTATTTCAGCAAAGCAGCCTGGATTTTAACTGAGACCAAAATCAGGCACATTTTGCATGGCAGATTATATTGCTGTAATTGTGAACAGCAATTTAATGATTAAAAAAAATATTGTGAATATCTGTTGTTCATTGCTGGTGTTTACAGAGACTAACTGCCTTCAAGGACACCAAGCAGCCAATTTCCATCCCTTAGAGTGGCATGAAAATGGTGAACAGAGAACTCGCAGTAAGAATAAAAGTAGCATAAAAATTTGCACAGTTGAGCATTCTTTTCCTGAATCATACTAAAATTTAGGAATGCTCCTCTTCTGCATGATACCTTTCAGTATCACTCAGGGATATGTTTGATAGTCTAGTATGCATTCTTATGCTTTAAAGCATGATAATATTAAAATACCAAATTAGCTGTGCTCCTTAAAGTAAGATTCCAGAATATTTGTGTCTCCAGCTACTAACTGTAAATGAGTACACCTTTATCTTGTAATCAGGTAGTAGATAAATCATTATTAGTGGCAAACTTTTATATTGTGCTGGGATCCCATTGTGCTACAAATAGCGCAATCATTGAAAAAGGCAATTGCTGATCTGGCTTTCTGATTAATCCAGTAAATTACAGATGTGCATTATACACAATAAAATTTTAGCCTTGCTGAAATGTCTTCTGTAATTCGTATTCAGAAAAATACGTAATGTTTTCACAAACATGCTGGCAGATACTAGCTTTAAATTTTCTTCTTAAATTATCTAAACTGCTAATTGTGAAATTTAACTACAGTAGAAGGTAGTGAAAAATGTGCCCTACATGTGTCAAACAAAATACACTGGTAGAGATTGCTGGTCCGTGCAGATGTTATGCATGTAAGGATCATGCACACAAGTAATTGGCCAGGTTTGTTCAAGAACTGTTTAGGTCAAAGGATTCTAAAATCTGAGAAAGGTTTTGGAGCGATGCAGTCATGCATGTGCTTAGTTAGCACCAACAAAAACATTGCAGTTCTTGTTTTAGGTATAGAATCCAATTTTTAAATCTTGATTCGTATCCATTGCTTAGACATAAAGAAATGTAACTCCAAGCAAAAACTTACACAGGAGGGAGAGAAAAATGAAATGTGATGTTTTGGTCCAAGTGAGTTTGTTTAAGAAAGAAAAACTGAGAAAGCATTTTTGGCAGTTAAAGTGTTATGTGGGTTTACAGTCCTTTTTTGGAATATGCAACTATGTCACAATCAATATTGTTCTTGATAAAACTGAACCACAGACAACCTTTTTAAAAAAGAAGCAGACCCTGATCCCTGGATCAAGTAATGAAATTTGCGAAGGAAAACTCATAATATGTGATGGAAAAAAGATGCATACACCTGATGTTAGTTAGTGGGGGAAATATTGACAGAAATTGTTAGCATGATGGGAAATTAAATTACTTTAAACAGTATTTGAACATGAAGGGAACAGAAACTTGATTAGGGAAATCATTTCAGATATTCTTTTAATTCTTTGTAAGCCAAAAAAGGCTTCCCAAAAATTCCTAGAACCAATCAGCCACAAACAGCTACATCTCTAAGGAAACACTGTGGTCAAGAGGCTAGCACATAGATGATCTCCTTCTAACTCCTGGCTTTTACATGGCTTTTGGCACCTCGTCCAGGACTAGTCTCCAAGGCTTTTATTCACACTGAGAAGTATCTCTTGAGTAAATCAGCTGAATCTGATTGCAGTCTAATGTACTTTCCTAAATGACCAATGGCCTCTTGATCAGATGAATATGCTTTCCATACAAATGAACTAAGGGTTTGGTGTCTTCCTTTGTAAACTGTTGGGGCCAAATGCTATGAAATTGTGTTTGTAGAGTATTTGGGGACATGGAGTAGAGGGAGGGAGGAGAGAAGGTCAATGGAATTTCATAGCTTTTTTCAAAGAACAGCCAATTTCTGCTATCTTTAAGTGTAGTTTCTAGCATTCCTGCAGTAATGAATTCAGAGAGAGAAGAGTCTGGCCGGGCAAGAGGCACCTCTTCGGCAGTGAGCGTTAAACGCTTAAACAGGGACATGACCTGCAGCTGCCCAAAGCTGTAGAAGAAACCTACAGCCAAGAACATCTCCTAGTCCAAACCGTCCCTTGCCTGCTGAATCATCTCTGGGTTTTCATGTGAGCTGCCCCTGTTAGTCCAGTCACAGCAGAGAGGATGCACCTGTGAAAACATTGGGGTGTTTAGGGACAAAGGGGAAAACTACCTGGGCAGAACTGCAGGCAGCTTGCTGAATTTAGCGCATCTCTTACATGGTGTTAATATGGAGATCAGAGTCAATAAAACACATGGAGGCAAAATGTAGGATTCCAATTTACATTAAGGAACTTAAAAGTTGTGAAATATGTGAAGAACAAACTGTTGTGAGAAAATAAGTGCCAGCCTCCCTGCAAATTTTATATCTGATTCTGCAAGCATGGGAAGTCTTCAGCACTGTTCCTGACTTGGCTGCCAGTTTATGTGGGAGGGGAAACAGCCATTTTGCTCGAGGGAAATATTTTTTAGAAGTTCCATGATGAGAGGGGGTTTTGTTTGTTTGTTTATTTTTGTTTTCCTACGTGAAATCAGTTTTGCAGTTTAAAATAATGGTCCAAGGGCTGAATTCTGACTCCATCAGCTTCAGCTGAGATGTTACATGTGGGCTTCTGTGTTGAGATTTCGGCAAGTTAACTTTGTGTACAGATAGGTATACACACACTGTGCGTGTGTATAAATGTATGCAAATTTAAGCTTTCATCTGGACTGTATTTTTGAAGAAAGTGTGTTTCAGACAATGCATTGTTCCAGTTTTATGGACTGCAAAGATAAAGTACAAAACCCAGAAATTATAATGGAGAAACACAAATCTTCCAGGCCCTATCCCACTGCCTCTCATGAAGTGATGTTTGTTTCTTAAACAGGGAGGCAGATTTTTTAAAAGACACCTGGCCATACAGCATTTGCCACATAGGAGACTCAGGACTGAGTGGGTTTCAGGCAGAATTAGCCAGCATTTTAGGGAACAAAATGAAGTGGGAATTTTTTCAGATGTGCTTTACTGGGGTCCCACCTCCTGGGAACAGGAGGAATTTGGGAGTTTCTTCTGAAAATCTGCCTTTTTCATGTAGGTGTTGGATTGGAAGCTGAAGCTTTGAAAATCTGGCCTCAGAGGCCTATTTTTAAAATATGGTTTCTGCTTTTTCAGACACAGTTTTGTGATCCCAGCTAATTAGGAGAACAGCCATGTGGTTAGACATCTGAGTGCTAGTCTTATTGCTTGTAACAATGACCATGTTAGAAAATCTGGTCCGATGTGGTTTTGTTGTTATTTTGGTTTTTTGCTTTCAGAATACACTGGAATCTAGTTTTCAGGCTGTGTTGGGCTCCATTTCTGATGTTATAACAAATAAAGTTGCTATTCAGTAAGACTGTTGCTGATGGACTCAAATAAAATTCCAATTGATGTGACAGCTTTTATTTTCAGATGTCAGTTTCTCCCTTCCGTATTCTATGTGTGTTTTCAGACCACTGTTACAGGAGAACTGCTGCATAAATCTTCGATTTACCATCCAAAATCAGAAATACAAAAAAGCTCTAAGTAGCAAATGAAATTAAAATTTACGTTTCCAAAGGAGTGTTAGTCAACTCTCCAGATTGAAAGCTTACTTGGTGGTTGTATATCATGCTAATAAAATTTTAGGTTTATATTACAAAGTGACTTTAAGAGACCCCAAGTAAGAGAATGAAATTAAGTATGTTATGAGAAATTGTGTCCTCAGTTGACCTCTTTGGAACAGGAAAAGAGTAATCAAGGGCAAAATTTATCCTGTTCTGTAGAATCTGGCTAGCAATTTGAAGGAGAAATTACTCCAACTAGCTGATACTGCATCAAGAACTGTGGAGCATGATTGCCAAACACAGATACTTTGATATGTGTGTGCAGGTTTCATGGTGGTTATTCAGAGAATCAGAACCAACACCACATTCAGGAAAGAGAGTACAGGCATAAAATATTTCAAGATATAGCTGCAAAACTTGCATACCAAAATTAATAAGGAAATATTACATCTTTTCCGTGGTGCTGGTTTCTCACAGAAAGCCACTGATTATAAGCACAGAGCAACTACAGGTTTTTTTTACTTAGCTCCTACTAACTGTTGATGATCTCCCAGGATATTAGAGCCTGAACCTGTTTATGTCACAAGCCTGCTTGTCCCCCAGGTACAACTGTAAAAACAAAACATAACCCAAGAGGTTTGTATCAGGATTACAGAAAAGTGAATAACATTCCCTGGTAGGAGGTAGGTCTTCTATTTCAACAGCTGCTTTTGTATTGCCATGTTATTATTGCTATACTACACCCTTGCTAAAAATGTCAAGAGCAGTTCCTCTGTACCATCACTGTGCTGCAATTTCCTCCCTATCGTAGTTATTACTTGTGATATAACAGCATTCAGTCGGGATTAAGACCTCATTGTGCTAGGCACAGTATAAATACATAACAAGATACAGTCTCTGTCACGAAGAGTTTACAGATTGTCACCAGCCCTGAACAGGAGCAGATTCCTCACTTGAGTCAAAGGCACTCTGTGTGGGCATAACAGCCTGTCTTCATTTTAAATAATGCAGGATAGCAAGAAGCAGAAAGAGAGAGTAACCGATGACTGAAGGCAAGAAGCAGCAATGGGCAGATGTCTCATGGTTTTAGGAGCCGATCCAGCCACTACTGAAAGTAAAATACCTGGTGATTTCAGTGTAGGAGAAGCCTAAACTGAGTAATCCTGCTTGTGGATGGTTGGTATCAGAATGTTTAAATGAATGCAGTATAACACATGACAGCTCAAGGCCTGTTCTTGGCTCCTTTCAGGTGGCAATTCCTCCTGGAAATTGTCAGATGGGCTTGGGGAGGTTTGGAAGGATTATGTGAATGTGTCTGTGAGGAGGATGGAGAAAGGACACAAACCCTTGTGGTGGCTGGTGGGATATGGATGTGGAGGGCTACTATTACTGCTGATTTCTTGTTGAGGTAATTTCTATTTAGGATATTGCTAATATCCTGTTTAGTGGGAAGAGAGTTGATTCGCTTAAAGGCCTGCACTGCATAAGGCATATAATGCTGGGTGCAGAAAATGAACTTTCGCTTGGTTACATAGACTCTTGTTTTGACACACTGAGCAGTCTTCCATCTCCGCTGAAATCAGTAAAAAAAGTTCCATTCATTATTCCCTTCATTATGTGCCAGAGCACCAAGGGTCTGATTCAGAGCACTTGAAAGTAAATGGGAAAGTTGGTTTACATTCTGGGCCTCGTTTAAGGTTAATGATGAGTGTAGCCCATCTGCATTCAGCTGCGTTCCTTATGTCCCCTCACACTGACAAGGCAAAAGTTGTTCTCACCCTTTCCAGCATACACCTCCTCTGACTGTGTGGTGTTTAATTCCAGGTGTTTCACTGCAGTTGGCTTTTATATAAGCAAGCACCAAAAAGTGAAGCAAGCAGGTATATTCTGGGTTTTCTAGACCATACCTAAAATCACTGTAACAATTCTTGGCATATTCATCTGACTGGACCCATTCATCTTAATGCCATTCTCACACCAGCTTTGCAAGCGTCTATGCTGACAACATGGCTTGAACATCTGTATCAAGAATGTCAGGTAAACAGGTGTCAAAACTTTTTCAGAAAACAAAAATCCAGTCCCCTGCAGCTTCTTCAGACTTCCTGGAGTAGAGCAGACCTACAGTGCTTTGCACCTTTGCTTTCCATAACAAGGCAATGGTTTCCTGCTGGAAATCATCTGGATATTACCAGCAAAAGAGAGCAAGAAGTGGGACAGGTCAGATATTCTTCCTCTGGTTTCCACTGGGGACCCATCAGGATGGGAATGTGTAAAGGGTGTATTATTTTTTTCTTGCCTTTACTTTTGCTGTGGTGGCATTGACCTCTCTTAACTCAAATCAAAGAGCTATTGAAGTAGGCACTGAATACATAGGTAATAAACAAGGCACTCCCAATCATAAAAGAGTGTATGAGCTAAAAAGACTTGAAAAAATTAAGGATGACACCCATTTTACAGATGGGGGATTGAAGCTGAGGTTGAGCAACTTGCTTAAAGTTTCACAGAGAATAAATACACTGTGCCAAGACAGAGATAAGAATTATAGTACTTCTTCCCTGAGTATTACAACTCCACTGTGTCTTTCTGCCCAGCATATTGCCTGATACCAAAACCTCCCTCTTTTTCTAGCACCAGAGTCCTATCTGTATGCTTGGGATTCCAGCACGTTATAGATGTCTTTTCTCACAACTCAGGATCACGTCTAAAATAAAAAATGAAGCCTTCAAGATTAAATCCAGCACAGGATTTAGGTACTTAAGGGATTTAAGCAGTATTTTGATACTTAAATGCAAAGTTGAGACCAGTGAGATGCTGCCAAGATACTGCATTATCCCTGGAAGTGCTTGCACTCGTTTGGTTACTCAGTTTATGATCTGAAAATGTCTTAGGAGGCTGAAATTTTTATTTCAAAACATGTAGTGAATGTTTTGCTTGACAGGATTGAATATTTCTGTCCCAACTACCTTCATAAGCATGGGTGGGATTCAAAAACTGATCTGTGGGTCTTAATCTAGTCAGTGTTCCCAGGGCATGCATGTATAACCTGATATGACAGGGTTCATGGCAAAATCCAGCAGAATGACCACTTTCCTTTATAACTTGGCAGCCGTGAGAAATGGTTATCATACCATTTCATCCTCTCCAGGGGTCCAGGATATCAGAGTTGCAGTTTTACAAACCCATGTCTTCTGCTTTTGGGATGGGCACCCTTACCAACAGGTTTTTAGCCTCTTGGAGACTTGGGAGAAGGTATCCTCTACCAGCTGAAGCTATGCAGCTAGGAAGAAAATATTCAGATTAATTGATGCAGCAGAAGAGGGAGAAAGAGCACTAAAACAGGAAGATGCCTTTGTCACCTAGTGGTGCAAATTTACTGATGAGGATGAGTTATGGATTCTGACCTGGTTCCTAAATTTTATCTTGTGACTTCAAAAAAGGAGTCTGTAAAGTTCTGAGAACAGAGACCAGAAGCAGCATTGTTTTGCATTACTGTGTGCAACAAAACTGCTTTTACAGAAAAGCCCCCCCACTCCAAACCCAAAGCACCTAACAGAGTTGTTTGGGACATCCGTAGTAAATGAGCGTTTAACTCCCAAGGCAGATGGAGAAGTGAACTGGCCTGAGTGTCCCCTGTCCTGCGTGAACACGCGAATTGCAAGGCTGCTACCAGGAAGTTAATGTTTGTGTCCCACCAGCTGCAATGTTAAGAGTACTGAGTTTTTTCTGTGAAAGAGACAAAGGTTAGTCCTTTCGGGAGCAGCATTCAGACTGGGTGCTGGGCTGGGGGGAGAGAGACTCCACCGCGCAGCCCGAAGTGGGGTGCCTGAAGACAAGACTAAAGAGTTAGCCCTGGCCTGGAGCCCTTTCGAGGGTTGTCCTAGGCAGCTGCTTGCAGCGCCTTTGACTCCAGCCTGCCTCTGACTCCAGCCTGCCTCAGGGCAGCGCGCCTTAACTGATTTGGATGCTGTTCTGAAAGACTCTCCTTGCACAGTGCATGGGGGGCCTGGGCTCCACTCGCAGATGTCTAGATCCTGCTTCTGGAGCAGGCTGGGTCTTCCACCGGAGCAGGCTGCTGGCATCTCGCTGTCCACTGGCACATCCCCCTGCAGGCACCATCAGTGGGCCGGGAGGTGTCAGAGAGTTGTAGTTAAAGGGGTGGAAGCAGAGGTATGTCTCTCTTCCTGCCTTGTTTTCAGTACTTTGATGTAATGTGAAGAATTTTGCCAGTTGCGGGTTTCTGAGAACAGATTGGTAAACTCTGACTTGTTGCATCAGCCTGACAGCTGACTTCCCACACAGTTCAGCGTCTGCAGTGCTCCACTGGGGCCAAAGCTGAGCAGTGATTCATCCGCTCAAACAGGTCCAGCACACCAACAGTCTATTAGTTGTTGTAATAATGCTGAGGATGGGTGGGAGGTAGTTTAACGCCCTTTGGACTCACTTTAAAATATCTCTTTGTCCTCTCTGTTGCTGGGAAGTCAAAAGAATACGCTTTGAAATTTTCCAGGAAAAAAAAAATCAAAAAAAGTTTCAGAATACCAAAGCTTCAAATAGAAGCTGATGGCTCCAGTCTGGGCACAGACAATTGAGTTTGAGGGAATTTATAGCAAGCCTATCCTTAATGTGTCCCAGGATATGACTTGATTTGCTTGTTCTATTCCCTAGCAGAAGAAACTGTGGGGATACAAATTTAATACAGTCTAGGAGCTTGTGTTACAGTTTACTGTGTCCTTGGACAGCTGTAAATCCTCCTCTGATGTATTTGCTTAATATTTAGGCTTAACATGTTTTAACCACAAATCAGGCTACAATAATGAACCTGGAATCCATCCAACCCTTATCCCAGAGTCCCCACAAACAGCTCCAGTCCCAGAGGTGAAATGATGGTGATCTACCTGTGAATATCCTGAATCCCCCCTCATTTTGTTACATGTGCTGAGAATAACAAGACACAATAAATCAAGAGCCTGATCCTCAGCTAAGACGAAGATTTACATTCTCCTGTGCTGATCTACACCAGTGGAGGAGCTGATTCCACCATGAACAAATATAGTGTTTTAATCTACCAATCGATCCACAGCTCAGCTAATGAAACTTTGCAGCCCTTAAAATGTCCTGGCTCCAACTTGAATATGTCTCCTGCATCTGGATTTTCTCTCATCAGCACTTTAGGGCTGGTACTGCATTAAAAACTGCACACACGACTACAGTTAAGCTTTTCAATAATGAAGTCACTTTATTTATTGAGAAATTTCATCACAGGATACATGATTCTTGGCAGGGCAACTCCTGAGCAGGAAGCCTGCAGTTACAAAGGTATGCATAAAAGTGTATAAGGGCATATTGTTTGCCTTCTTTTTATTACAGGAAGGATATGGTTTGGTTGTGTTTTTGATGAGTTTTATTTAATTGTACACTGGGATTTTCCTAGACTTGAAGTTAAGCCTTCACAAATATTTTTACCCCTGCTGTTACGTAGATGTGGGGAGAGGCTTGCTCTGTGTTTTGCACTGGTGCTTTGCAGACCCTACACACAGGTCTTCATCCCTTGGGCATACCTTCCTGGCCAGCAGAGTTGGCGTAGAAATTGGGTAGGCATGAAGACTTCAGATAAATGCTGGGGTTAATAGACACTGGTCTAAGATGTGCATAAGAAGGATTCTGGTGAATTGATATTATTCCTTTTTAAATTTTAGCCTATAATCTTGAGGGTTGTATTAAAAAACAAAAACAAAAACAAAAACAAAAACAAAAAACCACCAACCTTACAAAGAAATCCACTGACAAAATGAACTAGCTAAAGACATTGATGATTTCTGCTTCCTATGGCTATTTGATTGCCTAATTACAGTCATTTTGAACTGATTGCATGGTCTTTTAATTTATTTCACAGCATTTGGCTGTAAGGAAGGATGTAATGCAGGGTATTTTTTATAGGGGAGGGTAAGTCTTTCTGAAAACAAATGTTCAGTCCTTTCTAATTGAGGAGCTCTCTGCTTGGAAGACAGGAATGGACTGAAAGCAAAAGACTTTTATCTATCAGGTAGAGAACTGAAGGTTTTGAGTAAAAATAAGTTTGGAAACCTCTCTTGTTGAGCTGAGCATTTATCCAAGCCCTGGCTAAGCAGTCCAACTGTTGTTATATCTGGCTGACTCCCAGGCTCCCGGGTTAGGAACTGCTATGGGGTCTCGCTCCAGAGAATACCAGTTTCCCCATGCCAGCTCTCTGCTTCTACTCCAACCAGTGATAAAGTCAAGAAATACAGACATGCAACTAAAAAGAAGAATCTGGCTGGTTTTGAACCTCAAGAAACATTTATTCCACAGCTCCCCACTTTGAATTGGGGGTCAAGGCTGCATGTAGTTGTTTTAGGTGAGCCAGCTCTTTCCTTGTTCTTTGTACAGTTGTTTCTCTGGGGCGTTGTTAAAAGCCAGACTCCTCCTTCTGTAGTGTCATTTGCAAGTATAACTACTGACTTCCTCAGTGGCCTTCTTAATTGCTTTCTACTGAATTATATTTGTTAATCCAGTGTTACATGATACAAAAATGGAACCCAAATGTTTGTAATCAATTTTATTTTAGGACATAAAGTTTCAGATAGCTTTACCATTGAATTCTCTGCATTATAGATCTCGTTATTTTGGGCCATCAAGGCAAAACACTTGTACTGTGACAAAGAAGCAAAACTGTTCTTATAAGCATTGTGTATTCTGAGAAAAATGCTGCTATCAATCCAAAATACAATTAGAATTACTTTACCAGGTTATGTCAGGTTGTGAAAACAGTATCAGTAGAGGAAAAGAAAAATAAGTCTGCTGTGTTTTGCTAACTCTCTGGTTCTGGGCGTTTAGTCTGGCTGGATTGATGGGGAATGCTACAGTTTGTTATCAGTGGTTTCACTGATGCTTGCGAATGGTGCCTCTTATTGCTAGATTAGCACTTAAGATAATTCAAATGCAATCTCAGGGGGGTAAGATGTACACAAAATAACTGCCACAAACAAATCAGCCAATACCAAGAGTTACAATTCAGAAAGTTGACTCCGTGTATATTCTCAAGGTGTTTAAGTGCTTATTTTGACTGTGTAGCTACAAGAAACTTTTAGACAAATCCTTGCAAAGTCTATCAGATGCACAAGGAAATCTGTGATTAGATACATAGTCATTTTTGCAGAATTTTTGGCAGATGTCTGTAATATTTTTAAGATCCGTATTACTGTGACTTCTGGAGCTCCAATTCTGCTGCTGGGCTGGGTGTTGTATAAACATGAACAAAAACAGTGCCCATGTCTCCTCAAGTTTACAACCAAATAGGCAGTAGTTATTGGACCCTGCAAATACCAATACAGCATTAATTTCACTTACAAATGGTCCAGCTGTTAATGTCACACAAATGCTTGCTCAGTCCTTTCTTTTAAGATGAGTTCTGCCTGAAATGGTTTTGCTAAAAAGAGCACAAAAGTCTTTTTGCTCCAATAAATTAACTAGAATGGGGGCTGATTCTGAAAAGCCTTGCACAATAAATAGCTTTGCTGGTAAGAATAGCTTCATTAAGGAAACTACTTTTCCTCCAAGAAATGTTTGCAGAATTGGGCCCGATGATAGCAATAAAAATTTTTTCTGCAAAATTATTTTAAGAGCATTTATATTGTTTACTCTAACAAAGAGACTCTGAAGATAGTGACCTTTGAGCTTTGATTCTAGAAGTTATGTGACTAATCGCATTTTTACAGATGGCTTTTTTTTTTTAATGTTCATCACAAACTTCAAGGGAATGCTTGAATGAGACAGGATTTGAGCCTAAGCTTCCCAAAGTTTTAGCATTGGCCTTGTACCAGTAATTATATAGAGCAAATTGATTTCATAAGATTAAGCTGTTGTGTTAGTGAAAACTTTGTGCAAGGAACTTGCATCTTGTTGGGTCTCACCAACAGTGATGAAGCTCACCTTGCTCAAAAAGAATGAAATACTGGTAGTTAAAAAAAAACCCACAAGAATCAACAACAGCAACAAAATCCTGAAACTATTGTCCTGACAGGGACCTTCTGAAGTGCAAAAGACCAAGTTCTGCTTTGGAACCCATCTGGACCATGATTAGGGGAACTCCTCTGTAGTGCCATATTTACTAGCCTAAAGCATATGTTGTTAATTCAGCGTGTCTTAAGTCACAGCCCCACATCTATAAAGTTTAAGCTTAGCAGGAAAACATGAAAAAGCACTCTTATATTAATCAGCAATGCCAGAAATAAACCTGTATATCAGGATTTTAAACCTCATACTGCTCAGATGAATGCTGCAACCTACAATATGCAGCAGGGCTGTGTATTTCCTGTCTGCGAAGGATGGATGTTAAAAAAAAATAAAAGAGTAAAGAAATGCATTTACTTAAAACACTTATCTTTGTAAGAGTGCTACATAAAATGTACATAAAAAGGTATTTTTCTCCCACAATTTAGGCAAACAGAATTTTTAGTTAGATATTATCACCTGGAGAGAGCCCAATAATAAGTAATTTAGTCTGGAGAGGGGTTTTGTACATTTCTGATTAATATTTACAAAAGGCTTTGTGTATTTTTGCTCTAACACTAATGAGGCAGCAGATCAAGTTTAACAAAAAGGACACTGTACATTGAAATATGGTATTGTGCCCATCAAAGTCTGCCTCCTCTCTGCTTGGCTTATGATGAATACTGTTCTTTAATAGCGGGCTGGTGTTCGTGAAAAACTTATTACAGAGACTAAGAGAGAAGCCAAGAATGAAGGAATGCCTGACTGGCAGCAATCAATCACTCCCTTTTAAAGATGAACTGATCCTTCTTTTTTTAAAGTAACACTTCATAAAAAGGTCTCAAACATAAATATGCAAAGCATTAGAGCAATTACATTCTGCGTGATCCCTGCAGTATTTCTGGTACATGGCTTGACTTTACTGTGGTGTATATAATGAATGCAGTAAAATGGCAAATCTCTCTAAAAGAAGACTGATATTTAGAGGAAAGTTCTTGCTGTAGAGTGTTAATTATCTGGAGCACAAAGTGAGATTATTTAGATTACTTTTAACAACATGTCTTCGTATAGGCTTTACTGTACTGAAGATTTTTTTTTCTTTTTTGATAAATGAAGTTGGTATCTTTTTAAAAAAGGTAAATACATATAATCTATATACAGATACCAAAAGTGGACAAGAGACTAATATATTTAATGGCCATCACATACAAATGTGTTCATCTTTATGTATGTAATTTGCATATGCACTTTCTGCAACTGCAAATAAGCATTCAAACATACACAGCTTTAAAAGAAGTTGAGTTCTTTATATGTAGTGCAGAAATACTGATCTTCCTTTAACACATACTTCTTTGGTTGTGACTCCCCAGCTAGCAAGTTGCAGACCCTTCTTCAGTATTTAACAACCAAATTCTCGGAACACAACGTACTACTGCTAATGCAATATGGGAATGTTGGAAACAGAAACTAATGTAGAAGAAAATACTTTTTTTTCTAATCACCACAAAAACTTTGCTCTACACAGCAAAAGCATGGATTTAATTTAAGAGGTGCAGGCCAGATACTGCATCCAGGTACTAGGAATGTTTAATGACTTGTTATTTTTACCCTGTTTAGAGAATACACTTTCTGTTTCTAAGGTTCTGTTACTCTTTTTAAAAACAATGCTAAGAATGGCTGGACAGTTGCTGTCAAATGTAATGGATGGTAAGCTATAAAATGTTAATGAACTAGTAACTGTAGACTAATATTAGATGCAAAGAATGTTGTTTAATATGGCATAGTTGAAAAGCACGAGCATCGAAACAGCAAAATGTCAGTAGTGAAATACCTGGTGGGTATTTGAGACCTCCAGTGGGTTTAGACTTTGTGTAAACACTGTCAGGAGAGGAGAATCAGCTCAGGTTTGTGGAGTTCAGTGAAAGTCAGAAATATTTTCTTCCTTTCAGAACAGGAAAATGACATTTGGTGAAAACGGAGGTTCTTTCCCCTAGCAGAGACAGTGTGGGTTACTCATAAAAGCATAATGGCTTTCATTCAGAGGTGCCATATGGCTGCTTATAAGATTTCTGCACAGCACTTGCTGTAGCAGTAACTAAACAAATGGCACTATAGTACAATATAATACCTGTCAAGAGCAGTGATAAAGAATGTTTTATTTCTCTGCTCTCTGTCCTCTTTTCTTCCTTCTTCCTGGGAAGCAGCTGCCTGTGTGAGGCAGCACCCGCTAGATGGTACTGCCAGGCTTCTCCGAGCTGTCGCTTCTCTTCAGCCTCCCTGGCCTGTCAGGCGCCACCGAGTGCTCTGGGGCACCGGTCCCCATCACCTTCCCAAAGGAGGGATTGCGATGGGCAGAGGCAGCTGGAGAGGTGTGGCAGGCATGTTCTTCCCACAGCACTGGCGCCTGCGCCAGCAGTGGAGGAGTCTGGGGGACACAGTGCTCATCATTTACTCTCTCTTAAGCCTTAAAATAAAGCCCAGATCTCCAAGTGCTGCTCAGCACCACGGTGACACTTATGGAGAGCCATCCACAATGGCCCTACGCCTGGACCATGGCAGAAAGGCCTTTAGTCCGCCCTAGCTGAGCTGCTGAGAGCCCTATCATCATACGGGGAGCAGAGGGGATTCAGCACCTCTGAAAAGCAGGCTCAGACATCTTGGTGCCTCTCATCTCCTCTCTGGAAAATGTTTATTATCTTTCCTTCTTGAGGTTAAATTAATAAATGTGTGTGTCAGATGCTATGTTCCTTTAATAAGATGCAGCTATAAAATAATAGCAAACAAATATGTTTAACTTGCATTAACCCCTGTCTCCTTGAGTTCTCTGAACTGGTTAGCAATGGGCCTTGTTTGAATGTCTTTTAATTTTGGTAAAAGGTGGCTCCACCTGCTTCACATGAGCAGAGGGATGGAAAATACTGCAGTCTAATCACTGGATAGCCTTCTATGGTGTTTACAAAATAACGCATCTTCTCTCTGCCTGTGTCTTTCCCTGTAGGATCAATGCAAGCTTATACAAGCTCTGAAATATATTGGCTCCCTGATCAGCACCCTAACACGTATGCTCTATCATCTTCTCCTTAGGAATCACACTCTGGGGAAATTTGGTTCAAACCTTTCCTGATTAAAAGCCAGCAATGACCACATATGTAGTAAATGTGGTTTTTTGTATGCGCTTGTCTCATTTCTTAGTGTACTTCCTTTATGCAGTCTAAATTCAAGATTGTGCATGATGTATTCCTCAGTCCTTCCGTCCATCTGTCCGGACAGGCAGCTTGTTTGATGAGTTAACCATTCTGAACGTTTTAATATTTATGTGACTCTTGTGCAGCTCAGCAGTTGCTTTATGTGGGATTGCATATTTGATAAGATCACAGATTCACTCTGTGCCAAAGCTGAAGTCCTACCGAGGTCTGACTGTACTTCAGATGTCAAAAAAATATGAATAGGTGGTCTTAATGTTCTCCTCTGGTGTTATATCTGTCTATAGAGAATATAGCTTACAACAGATTAGAAGCAATAGAGGACTTGACATATACTGAGAGAGCAGTAAGAATGATGCTTGTTGACATTATCGGCTAAACCTGTAGGGGAGTTTTCTTTTTTTCTTTCGTTCTTTCTTTTATTCTTTCTTTCTTGCTGTGAAATTTGCTTATTTGTTCCCCTATGCCTTGCTCTTTCTACATCAAGTTCCAGTTTCTCTATCTAACAGTTTTGTCAATCTAGGCATTTTCAACACATTACCTATCTATACAAGTCCTTGTTTGGTACTGATTACTGTTCTACCCAAACAGCTCACAGGGCTGGCTATCTCCCTATTGTTTAAATAATATTTATTTGCAAACAACCTGTGTAACTCTAATTCATGCTTATTCTGCCTAGTTAGGATTTCATTGAGTTAAACTGCCTTTATTTCTGTGCACCAATATACTGTGGTCCCTCTGCACTTTACACTTCATGTGTAAAAAGGTTTGCAGCAAATGCAATTATGTACTGGATAGATTTGAGCTTATGTCCACTTCACACTGCTTTGGGGATGTACCCGTATGTGTAAGTAATCTGTGATCCTATGCAAATGCATTTAGCATGAGATGATGAATTCACCTCTTGAGCAAAAGAAAAAATCCTGATTTTCAGTGTCTCAAATAAAACAAGCCTCACGAAAGATGGATTACTGTTGAATGAGTCATGGAAATTCCTACCAAAGTTTTGTGAAATCTGAATATGCAGTGGACTGGAGGAGAAGGAGAGGATATTTCTGCTGACATGTAATGTCTTGATCCTATCTTGTTCTTGTTGTTAGGAACAATTTCTGTGGTTAGATGCCCAAAACAGAGCTTGCAGACATGTGGATTTTGTAACTTCCATTGGGAAATTGCATCCTAGCATCAGCATATGGCTCTCCATAGAACACATTGACCTGAGTACTGAGAATGTCACCTGGGTCCTGTTAACACCAGTTTATAAACGTTGCTTTCAGAGCCTGGCTCCAGAGATGATATTATAAATGTGCAGCGGATGGAATATTACTTCCTTGTCAGCTTTAGATTTAAAAAATACAGCATGAGACATACTAAAACCTGAGATGAAACCTATTCATCGGTGCTGGTGCATTTGAATAGTACAATTTACATCAGTAGGTGTCAACAGCTCGAATTGGACAGTACTTCTATATGTCCCTAATTCATGGCATGTTAAATACAAAGTAGATCCATTATTTGGGCTCACAGGCATAGACAAGCCCTGCAGTTCCCTCTCTATCAGTGGCATAGTCTGGCTCTTAGCTCTTCCCCTCAGGGTCTCCATAAGCTGGTTGTGAAAGAGACTGCAGGCTACACCGCGTTGTCATTGGACTCGCACTGAACTGTACCTAGTGCTGTATGTCTTGGCGGAAGTTCAACACCGTATGTTGTTGGAATTCGTGGGCAACATACCAAGATGATGTGAGGACCCAGAAGACAAATTTGCTAATATGCAATCACAGGACATAGACACTGCTTTGTATTAGTACAGTATGAATCTGTATTCGATGCTCCCCCAACTGTTAGTATACAAGAGTGACCAAAAGGCTGATTTTCCACTGTGGAGGCTTTAACTAGATTTGAAAACAAAGGACCATAATATAGGGCTACAGTTTCTGTTTTTCTGAACCTGATATATCAATAGGTCACTGAAGAAGAAAATCTGGGATGGTTTCAAATGTGGCACTCTGAAGTAGATGGCAGATGTGAAGTATTGTGCCATTTCAGCTCATGCACAATATGGCACAGGCTGGAAAGCAGGCGATACACATATGAGGGCATATTTCATGTGCCATCATCTCAAAGGATTGTTCCTTTATCTGAGGAGGGAACTGTAATCATGTGGAAGCGCTAACAGAAATCTAAATTGTGAAGAGTTATTGGCAGTCTGTAAAGTAGGAGTATGCCTAACATGCCATAACAAGAAAAGGTAATGCAGAACTGTAATTAACACAATTTTATTTTTAATTCACAAAAATACTGTTTATAGAGCTGCAGTGAAAGAATCTGACTCTTAATGAAGATTGATTGCAAGTCAGACTTTGCCTTTCGTTCTGCAGATTTTTGTTCACTACAAGAAGAAAGTGAGCTGCGAGTGAGATCATTTATTTGTAGCACAAAGTCCCTTGAGTATCCCCTCCTCTTTCACCACGGCCAGGGGGACTTCTTCACCCTCCTCAGGCACTGCAGCACAAAGGGTTCATGAGTCTTTCTCCCTTTTCTCCCTGCATATGACCTGCTTCTCCCCAGCTCTCAGCAGTTTCTGCTCCAAATAACAGGAGCCCTGTTCGCTGTTGTACAGTAGGTAATACCGTTTCCATCAGACTGCTGCCCCAAATCAGCTTGATTGAGCTCCAGTTAGGTCTTCTGCATAGAGTAGCACTGATCAATAGGGCCTGGCCAGTTAGTCTATCCAAACAGAATGCATTTTTTGACACAGGACATTTCCAAAGCACTACACAACCTCTAGGGACAACTGGACATGCTCCCAAATTTCTGCCAGGTCACACTATCCACATCAGCATATTCAAGTCTATACCAGGCCACAGACTTTGCAGCACTTTCTGTGTTCCCCTTTTTGCTACAGGTTACACAAAGGTATATTGGAGAGCTGAGAGCAGAGGCTGGTGTGGGAAAAGTGACCCTGCAGAGCATTTTGTAGACAGCAAATGGCCAGGGCTCCTCATAGGTCCCCCTTCTCCCTTGCCAGATGGATCTGGGTGGGATGAGCAGCCGTGTCTCGCAACCTTACAACCTTCCTCCCATGGGCAACATCTTCACTGACTGCCACGGTGATAAGAGGTAATCTCATGGAGCTACTCCTCATCTGCTCCAGGTCCACTTTGCTTCCCCAGCCTGTTTTGACTACAAGTTAATGAAGGATCATATGATCAACTCAGCAGAAGTTGTACCGGGGTGCCTTTGCAGGAGCAACTTAGGGAAGAAACTCATTGAAGCAGGCAGAAGTCTTGCTCAGTTAAGCAGCAAGAGAAAAAACATTTTACCATAAGAGGTATGCAACACAAAAGTTAAGCTGCCCTTCATGTGTCAGACAAAGAAACTGAATATATTCCTGTCAATTCTTGTTTGAAGTATTTCCAACAAATTCCCTACACCCTTGTACTAACATAAATAAATGTAGAAATACCAACCGCTATATGAAATACTACGCAAGAGTCCCCATGTTTTGTAAAGCCATGTTCTAATCACACTGCAACAGAGTTTTCATTTCATTTTACTGCTAATTAAAACTGCAATATTTGGTAGCAGTAAATTTTACTGATGATCAAAACTGTTTGTATATCTTGTCACATAACCTATGCATTCCCAGGAAATGAGAGAGCTTGATTCTGCCTTCAGACAAGACTATATTTGAAGGAAAGTTGAATATCAAATGACACAAAAAATGCGAGACAAGATTCAGAAGGAAAGAGGTTTTCAGATCAGCAGTTGAAAGTAGAGCTGGATGAAACTATTGTATCAAACATTTCTTCAAATCTAGGCAAAGTTTTGACTGAAGCTTGTCTGTACAAAAAGTAAATTGGAGCAGAATTATGACTTCATGTGGAAAGTGAATCTGGGTTGAAGTGAAGCTTGAGACCCGGAATCTGCTTTGCACTTCGAAATGGGACCAATCTGAGCAGTTTGTTCCCACCCCTACAAAGGGCCACCTCACAGCCCTGACCTCCTCTGAACTTTCAGCGTGTTTGAAGAGCGGGGCTCTGATCTCAGTGTTATATATCCGCTCACCTCTACTGAAAAACATCTCAAGGGAAATACAAAAGGGGTGCAAAACCCAAGTGAGTGGAAACAATCAAACAACAGAATTTATTTTTTTTCCCCATGAAGCCCCATAAACTGAAACTGCTGAAGTCTGCATGGGAGTAATTAAAATGCTATATACCATGTGTTTCAAAGACTATCTGTACTTTCCACTCTGCTGCTAGTATCTAGCAAAATCAATCCCTAAATGCTGACTGCCATTCAGTTTTGAGGCAGAGAAGCTTTGAATTCCTATCCTGATTTGATTTTGGTGTTGTCTGGCGAGTTAAAAATCTGGGCCTTTTTCTGATGTGCAGGTCTGTTGTTCCTTGTCAGGATTTCATTGCTTCCTTTACTTTTTTTTCAGGGTTTATCCAGTTTACACATATTTGAAAGGTGAATTCATCCTGCTTTCAGCAACTCGGTTTTTCTCTCCAGAAGTTGTGTGCTCTCATGCTGCATTTTTTTTCACTGTGTATATTTAAAAAAAAATGTGCAATTTTGGCAGGGTTGGAAGCTACTCTCTTAAAAGCAAGGAAGAAATTTTGAATTAAGAGTAACTCAGTATGGTGTGACACTGTCCTCAGTTCACCCCATTATTCCTGTGTGTTGTGGCACATATGGCATTAGTACAGTGTGTAAGATTCCCTGTAAAGCTAAGGAGAGGTAGGTTGATTTAAGGACATGGTTTCCAGCCAGATTTTCAGCTTTAACTTTAAATTTCCTTTGTGTTTGGGGAAGAGAATTTTAAAGTGATTCTTAAACGTTGCTTCAAAGAAGTTTGTTTGTTTGTTTTTATAAAAGCTTCAAGTGACACTGTGTACTGGACTTTCTAGCTGCAATTATTTTAGAAAAGAGGCACATAATGTAAGTGAAAGTGTGAGATGTCGTGCCCTTTAAGAACCTCCAGATATTTGTTTCTCTGGGTGACAGTGGCAGTCTTCTTCTAAATGCTGTCCTTTCTTGACATGAACAGAAGTGCCTGTGAACAGAACAGTTTTGACCAAAAAGACCATCAATTATTCTGATCTTCTGGAGCTTTCTGTTGGATTGCCAATAAAATGCTGTTTTAAAATTAATATTGCAGCTTTTTGCGGGAAAGAAAATTTAAATGCAGAATAAGGGGTCCTGACACTTGGAATGTAGTTTGAAAGTTTGCCCTTGTCTGAGAGCAAAAAAAATTCAATCATAAATATCTGCATTTGAAATATCTAAGATATGCAACATGCTGCTCAAAAGTAAACTGAAGTATCCATAGTAATCATCTGGTGAATACTTTCAACAGATTATTTATTTATAAATATGAGAATATTTAAGAAAATGAAGTATTTTCAGACAGAATAAACAAAACCATTTTCAGCTAATAAATTTATTCCAAATGATCCTCCCAGCTCTAACCCAAAGGGACTGTATATTCTTGTAAGAGTCTTCCATTTCAAATCAGTCTTTAAGCAGGTAAGAGTTTTATGCCATGAAATACCACCTAATGATGTGTTTAGGATACAAAAGCTAATGTACGAGTAGCAATAGCGGCTTTAATTTGTCAACAGCTTCCCCCATGAGAGTTTCATAGGGGTTGCAAATACCCTAGTCATTTAAATGCCTTATTTACAACTACATTAGGCACTTGCATACACTTTCCCATGAAAATGCTGCTGCCTACTTTCATTCACAATTGTTCATTGGCTTTGCAATTTTTAGGAATTTCGACTGCTAGTTCTATGGTGCTTTTGTTAATCCCAGTAATTACCTATCAGCTTTTTAGGCTTGTTAACTCCTTAGTTTTCTGGGATCTTTTGGTATAAGTTTACAGTTACATGAAAAGGAAATGGAATATTAAAAGAGAATGCATAGCTTCCTGCCTTATTTGGCACAGGGCCAGACCCACTAAGGTCCCAAGAAGTTGTAATTTGATGCCAGAAAGATAAGAATAACAGATAGGAAAAATGAAAGCTCCCCTGGACTCCAGACAAAGTTTTGCAAGGCAATAAAAGATGCAGGTGAAGGATTTTTAGGACCTGACAATAACATTGTCCATTATTGCTGAAAAGTCATGTGTAGGGTGAAAAAGGCAACTGTTCAACAGAGCAGAGCAACTTTACATAAGAGTCAATGCCAAAAGGAATAAAATGGTGTGTCAAATTGAAATTTTTAGGGGAATGCAGGGAATTACCCACATTAAAATTTGGCTGTGAACTATGAGGCTAACACCTCTTCTCATATGCAATATGAATTGAGCCTTTTAACAACTGCAGATGGTCAGAACCTGTATTTCACTTGTCTGAGCCTGTATTTCTGCTATATATTGCAATTAATCTTTTTTTTTTTTTTCCCTGTAGCTTTTTCACATAAGAGGTACATAGAGTACAACATGGCTGTCTGGTAATGTTTGCATGTGTCCAACAACAATACTCATAACCCAGCAACAGCATCATGATTCAAACAGCACACAAAGCTAAAAGACTTCTGCATTATTAGATACCAGCAGAAGCACTGCACAGCCCTTTTTACCAGGTTGTATGATCTGCATTGGCCCTGTTCTCCATGACAAGTCTCCACCTTCTCCTTCAGTGGGGCTGCAGCTAGGCACATGGATAGGAGTTGGGGCTCCCTGGCTTGCCCAAATTCATCTCATCCTGTTTGCAATATGAGGGCATCACTGGGGTTTGAGGGTCCTGGGAAGTAAGCAGGTACAATATGGGGTACAAGATGAGGGGTAGAGTTTCTTGCCACATTGAGGTGGAGGAGGGAGGATGACACAGTGATATACCAACAATCAACTTACTATGAGTTGGTCCCAAGCCCTCCAGCAAGAGCAGAGCCCCTGAAGAAGAGAGGATGGAGGGGACCAAGAGGGAGAAACCCTCGTCCTCTCTCACAGTTCCCCTGGATCCTTGACCCAAAAGGTTTCCTAGTAAGGAGTCAGTATTTGGGCAATTCCTGTGACTTTTTTGGTGCCATGATCACGAAGGACTCAAATGGTATTAGAAATAGTTAGGAAGAAATAAGAGAGGCACAGTAAATGTGATCTAGATTTTGTGGATTAAACTTTTTATTGGGTGTCATGTTGAAACAATTTATTTGAGTGAAAAGGCTTGGTTAGAGAAACATAATTTTGAGAGTTTTAAAGAAGCATCCTGTCAAAATAGTCTGTTTTCACATTGCTTAAGTAGAAACAGCTCTTGGTTCTAAAATTCAGGGTAATTGGAAGAGAAAATTGTATAATCCAAATAAATGAACATGTGAAAACTTCAGCACCGGGAGAAAGTGATTTGAACTGATCAAAACTAAACACTTCACTTAAGATTATCTTTTTTTTAAAATTAACTGATGACATAAACTTTTCTTCATTACTTGAGAGAAGGAAAATTTTAAAATCTTGAAAGTTTTCACAGGACAGGAAATTAATTTCCCATCCTTTTCTAAGATATACAGTACTTTCCTATATTTATCTTCCTATCCTTCTATGCAGGATAAGCAGGAATATAAATCTATAAGTGAAGAGACAGGTTAATATAAATGGTTTGAGTGAATCTCTTCTCTGATCGTTTTTTCCTTCCCTTGCTTGATGTCACTGTATGAAAAATCTCACACCACCAACAAAATGTATGGTAATAGTTCAAAACAAAATTGAAAAATTTCTAAAAGTTGAACTGGAAGCATTTTTGTCAGAGTTTATTGGGAGTATTTGTATTTTTTAAAGTTTAGGAAACTTTCATGACAAGTAGATAAATTATGAAACTCTACTAACATGGAATTAAATGGAATCTGAAAAGTGACAAACAGGAAAAAGAGAGAGCATATAATTTTAGAACACAAAAAGGTAACTAAATTTGAAAAATTGCATTAGTATATCATTTTCAGTATGTAAGCCATTAGACAAAAAGTGTAAATTACACCCTGTAACAAAGTAAAAATGTTTTCAATGTTTAAAGGTAATTTTGTATTACTGCTACTATTACTTAAACTCTTAGCTCTTATAAATATCTAAAGACAGGACCCCTGGTGATATTACCTGTGTCTTAGGCAAAGAGCAACAATTTCAATTCCATTCAACTACATTTGTATTTTGCCAAGTGCTATCAAGCACTGAGTTGCATAATTTGCTATCTAAGTGAAATAGATATTTTTCGTGCTGCACATTTATCACTCTCCTGTGGGCCTCGTTACTGACAATCAAATCATAAAAGATGTTCAAAATTGTCATGATGCACTTATTTTCTCATGATATTTGATACAAATAGTTTCTTCTACAAAAATGGCCTTTTTTAACTGTAGCGTTTTAGACTAGTCCTTAAAGAAACAGGATGCAGTTGTTTTTTAGCAGATTCTACATAGGCATGTGAAAAAAGACAGCTTTTAATAGCTGATCCTATTTCTAAATATATCACTTGAGTCTCATTTCTAGGAAAGGAGGAATTTATACTAAGTGTAAGCTGATAACATAGTAAAATAAAAATACAGAAGAAATTCTATTTGTACCTGTAAGTCTTGCTTTTAAATTTTTTTTCTTTTCTGTCTTTTAATATGAACTCAGACATTGTGAAAAGTAATTTTGAATTTGTAGAAGAGTAGCTGTTCTGGAAGTTGTAATACCCATGTCACCTGCACTACCCCCTAATATACTGTAATATTTTTGGGAGTACCATCACAAAATCATTAATTCCCTAGGCCTGTTGAATCATCACTGCTGTGACTGATAAGCCAGCACTAAGAATTTCTCCTAACCTGGAGCAGGAAGTAGATTGAGGACATTAAACTAATTTCATATGAAGCCACTGGACCTCAGGGAATAATGGTTCTGTCAGTCGTGGAGGCGGTATCTGGTTATGTTGCCTTAAACTGGCCACTCGTGAAGTTCAGAGCCAGGTGTGCTTTTAAAGGGCATGTACAGCTCCATCCCCAAAGCAAGGTAACAACTCACCCCAAATAACTTGTGAAGCAGGCTTGAAGTATTTTATCATATTGTGCAGTAGACCCAACAGATCTCTCCTTGAGCAGGCAGTCTCCTTAAAAAAGAAACGAAGGAAGCAGGATGGCAGGAGGATGCCTGCCTGCTCTGTGAGTTTTCGCTGCATTTTAAGCAGGAGACATCTTGAGGTTTGTGCTTACCCAAATACTTATGCTTGCAAAAGCAAAGCCCATAAACATTTGTTTAAGGCTGCCCTGACATACAGAGTATTTAAACTTTTCACTACTGCTGCTTGTGAGACATATCAAAATGTACATATTTTTTCCAAGATTTTATTCCCTGCACCCTTCTCTATGATTTGATGTGCCAGTTAAAAACTGATAGTCTCTAAGGCTATGATGGAGATAGGTGATTCGTGGTAGAAATACGGCACCACTGACCTCATGCAAAGGAACAGCTGATGTTACAGTAAGAAGATGCTGGATATTTATTTGTAGGTATAGGGGAGAAATATATTTGTTAGTGAAATGGAGCTTGCTGCAGAGTGCATAAAGGTGAATTATTTGTCAGAAGACTGAAGGAGGTTTATGCAATATAGTATTATTGAGCTGGGCTATTAGCAGAGTGAATTGCTATTGTGACATGCCATTAAATTGTTTTTAGTGTCCACAAAGGTATCATTCTGGAGCAGGCTTGGTTAGTAACAAAGTTATATATTTACTGGACAGCAGCAGATCTCAGAATAAAAATAGCTATCTGACCATAAAGTAAAATAAGAGAGAGGAGGGTCCTGTGCTGGAAAATTTGACCTTTCGCACCGCTTCCAAGCACTGCTGAAGTAACCACGAGCAATTTTCTCCAACATGCACAGCCCCACAAAAAGAGGACTTTGGCCCTCGTGCCTTATGTGCAGGAAGGAGTCCCAGTGAAATAGCCTGTGAGCAAACAAGGAGTCAGAGCAATGTGAAGCATTGGCTTCGCCTTGCTGCTGGCTGCCGCTTTGTTTATATGCATGATGCCTTCCAGCATTTACATATGGCACATAAGCTTCACCACCCTTGTCAGACCACCTTATGGCAATGACTCCAGTCCCATCTAGTCTTCTCTCTGTTTTAGGCAGGAGGATTGGAAGTTTCTGTGGATTTCTCCAAATCTTAGGCAAGGCTTTGTTTGAGCCCAGGAGGGCTGCAGGGGTTCCTCTTACTGACAGTCAGTGTTGCTGACTGACTCAGCTTGGAGTCATCCAGACCTTGTTCTTCCCTCCGTCACTTTGGAACCAGAGTTCATATACTACATCTTTTGCATGTTGCAAAAGACGTTATTAATCTTCCCCCTGTTGTCACACAAAAGCGGGTTACAAGCGGATGAAACTGCTAATAGAGAATAAGGTTAGAGAAACCATAGGCACAGATAGAAACATTAGGACTGATTACAATGTTCCATTTTTAACTTTGGAAAACATACAACATCACAGCATTCAATCAAATGCCTTTAATTTAATTATATTTATATTCTGATTGGAGAAAGAAGAAAAATTTGCCAGGAGTAACATGTTAATTTAAAAATGCAAAAACAAAGCAGGAACTCTTAATTTGAGATTTGTTTAGAGGGGAAAAAAGATAATTAAATATATGTATATATGTATATATAGTTATACATATTAGATTAAATGTTTTAGAACATAAATCAGTGAAAGAAAAGTAATAAATAATGCATGGTGAAAATGTGATAATGTTTATTAAGAAGCAACAGCCTTGTCATCTTCATTTTCTTCTTCAGTGATTCTCCCCTCAAAGGGTTCACTCATTTGGGACTCCCTGCAATTTAGCCTGAGGCCACTCTCTCTAATTCTTGGTTGGAAATATACCTGCTTTGCAAAAATAAGTTAAAAGCAGAACAACTGTGCACACTGAAGGTCTCCCCATTAAGCTCCTTAAAGGCCAGATAGTGAATTTTATGCTTGTGTTGCTGTGGAAATCTGGAGACAGACAATAGCAATCCAGAGGGAGAGAAGGAAGGAGAAGGGGAAGATCTGTGAGAGAGGAGACTTGAGCCAAGGCTGCTGGGCTCAAAAGCTCTTCCTTCCATTTAGTGATCTTCTGACCTGAGACATGACATATTCCTCACTACACTTTTCTTTCCTGACCTGTAGAAAAAGCTTTCTGAACCTCTAGCAATGAGCACAGCCTGTGCATCTACACACACAGATCAAAAGGGCCAAACAGCCCTTCCTGCCCTGTGGAGCTCAGTTTACCACCAGTGAAATGCCCTGCTCCTCCACAGGTGGGAACTGGCTCTGCTGGAGCTAACTGAAGCCTGAGGATTTGCATTACTTGAGAAGTGAAGGTCTGGGAAATAGCACAGAAATGCAGAATATTATTATTCATTAAAGCATTGTTTGTAATCAGGCACCTTTGCCCTTCTTCTTTCTTTGTCTAATCTTTTGTCCCTAGCCAGAATAATGAGGAAATTTAGACTACCAGTTAAAGAACTTTAGCACCAATAATTTGCAGTAGCTAAAACAATATGTTGACGTTAGTATGCTGTGACATATAAGCTGCTTAATTAGAGTTGCCATTTAATCTGTTTCTGTTCATTCATTTGCACTTGACTAATACAGGAAAGAAAGTATACCCACCTAGGTTTAACAAATATGAGTCAATCTTCATAGTGTGGAAACCGGAGCGTAATGATGATGTGTGCATAGAGCAGGCGCTAAATTTGTACCTTCAATCACATATGTGAATGCAAAGAGAGATCCACAACTGAATGTGTGTTATTGCACACAGATGTAGGTTCTCATTTCTAAATGTCTCCCGCAGTGGATAACATTATCTTGCCGGTATATTTATGCTTTTATTATTTACTGAAGCTTTCCATGGGACATAACTCTAAATTATCCTTCTGTGGTTTGTTAGAGTCTATGGGATTTTATTCATCAGCCCAGCAAGGCATTAGCAAAAATAAAAAATATTCATGGTGTCTGTTGTGGCATAAATAGATCAAAAATATACACTTGGACTTTAGGTAGAGGGTAGATACGCATTACAGAAGTACAACCACAGCCAGTAAGAGCCCTTTATGCTATGGAGCAATGTAAAGAGGCCCTGAAAGGGTGAAATTACATTTACACTCCCTCTAAGGCCCTTTTATTGCCCATGCAGAATTTGCATCTCTTTTTCTCAATAAATGATATAACATTCATAGTAAAGCTTACTTTACTTGATATATACGATAAAGGAAATGTTTAAAGCCTAGAGGAATGGAAGAGATGAGTGAAACACATGTATACACAGACACCTGTGCACCTGTTCTGCTCCCCAAGTTATTAATGCAACCATTTCTTTGCAAAACAACAGTGCTAGATGTTGGTAATGAAGTGAGAGCCAAAAGTAGGCACTTTTTTTTTTTCTTTAGAGTATATGTGAAAGCTAGAGATGAGTTAATATTGTTGTGCTACAGAAGAAGGAGCTAGAAGTGCATCAGAAAAAAAGAAGTCAGCACAGAAGCAGTTTTCAAGATGAAATTCTGACTGCAGCTTTGGGGTCCAGGGTGGGGAGGGCACCCATGCATCTGTCTTGGACACAAACTGTGTCCATTCCCAGTGAAACAGCCCAGTGAATGGCCCTGCTCCCTATGTTTTTACTCAGAAAAGATAATATGTAATTGCTTTTACTTCTGGTTTTCAGTTAATGACAGAAGCAGAAGTACCTAAAGTGCTACAGAAGATCATGTTCTCAGCCTAATCAGAAGTGGGAGGGCTTGAAATCCCCAAGTACTAATTTTAGGCCAACTTGCAAAATCAGGGAGAGAGTTTAGATGAGTACGTGTATACTCCAGCCCTATAATTTTTCAAGTTTCACCTACCACAAACAATAAAAGGCATCTCAGAAGCTCAGGAAAGCAAAAGTAGATGGTCTGATATTCATCACCCCACCACTAAAACCTTCCAAGGCTGAGAAATGCAGATAGCATAAGAGGACTCAGAGTGAGAAATACAAGATAAAAAATAGTACAGCGTTCTTCAAATGATAGATTAATTTTTCAGCATAGCTAAAATTGCTATAACCTCAGTTTCATGAGTCAGCATGTCTGATAACATTAATATATAGTAAAAAGAAGTAAGGTAACACCTGGCTTTTTTTTATTTAACTCAGCTAAATTTGGATATAAAACCAGACCTGCTTTTCATAATTAGAAATTTGGTTCAGCTACCATGGACCAGGTGTATGTTTAAATGAAAAGATCTGATCCTCGTAAGGATTAAGGGCACCTTTATACTGTTGTAAAAGTTAAAGAGGGCTCAAAATGGTAAAACCTATATTTACTCATTTTAAAACCCTTTAGTAATAAAAATACAGTACAAAGTATAAATGCAAATCAATATTATTTTTTTTTCCTTTCTGTACTTGAGGTAAAGTTAATATTAAAGCTTACTTTCCTTCCATATTTATGCAAATATCCTTACCTAAAAACAGCATCAATTTTTTTCCATTAAAAAGGTCAAGAAAAAAAAAAGAAACCTTCTTTTTATTTTACATCCAGAACTTGTTGCCTGAGATCTTGGTGAAATAAATGAATTTGTTTTGTTTAATTATTGATACTAAAACTGTTGAATCAGTATCTAAAACAAAGGATTAAGATCTGCAGTTTACAGAAGAATCTCTAACAGGAAATTTCTCTTCCATTATGTATATTAGCATCCACAGCTGGGTCAGCAGATGGATGTGTGCTTAGAAGCTTGTAGGCGTTTTTCCCCATAAAATATTTGTTGAACAAAAAAACTGTTCAGAGCAGGGTGGGCCTTACTGGAACAGATCAAAATAGACACTCTTCCTTATTGCTTTTTAAAATATAGCTTTACCTATGTGTCCTACATTCAGCCAGCAGCTACCACATGCAAGTACAGCTCTACCACATCTTGCCATTCCTAAGCCCAGTAGCTTTTAAAGATGTTCTTGAAGTCCTTTGTTTTGCATCACTGATACAAATGGATCTCTCCTTGCAGTAGGACTTTTCCTTACATCAGGATTTTGGATTGCTACTTAAAGTGCAAACTATTCCTGCAGCAAAAGGATAGTTACTGGTTTCTAATCTCACTGACATAATCAGTCAACAGGTTCACACCTCTGTACCTGGGGTAATCTAGGGTGGTCAGACTTTATGTGACACGACCACAAGCAAGCCAAAACGTGTCTATCTCCACACACAGTCCCATCTAATGCAGTGTTTGGAATTACATAAACATACAAATCCAGTCTATTCTGTCAAAAGACAGACTGACAGAGAAAAGTCCGTGCAACTACTACAGTCTCAGTGGTGCTGTCTAATAGTCTTATACACCATATAAGACCAAAATGATTGTTTTCAGAAGAAACCATCAGTCCATAATTGGGGAGTTCACTTTCATCCTCACACAGGTCAGGTGACTTGTCTGATTAAACAGCCAGGTGCTCCTTAGAGGTGCCTGGCTTTGGAGAAGTTGACAGCATAATTATCAGGGATGAGCAAACAGGTTTTGCCTATTTGGAACAACTCAAATGACCTAATTTTGAAATTTAGCCTTGAATTTGCAACTTACTGAATTTACAGTGCCTGTGTAATTACACTGTAATTATACATTTCCATACTTGCCATAACATCACAAGGACTAATTAGATTGGGTGAAATTTCTATCCTGACTTGCACTGACTAGCAGTTAAAATCATTGATCCTATTGGTTGATTCAGTGTTAATGAAAGTATTGGAAACCAGCCCATCTGAATATAGCCCGAGTTACAGAGAATAATATAGATGAAAAAATGACTCATTGGATATAGCTTGTAACATTTGCCGCTTATTTATTTCAAGTATTTGTAGCTGTTGTTTTAATGAAAGGCTCAGTTTTGAATGCTTTATACACAGGTTATTTAATTCCCTAGATTGCATTAAATTTCCAGTGTTGGGAGGAAACTGGCCTGGAGTATGAATGTTCGTGTAACTGCTGAATGCACTGAAACATATTTGTCTGTACTATCTTTTACTGGAAAAGTTAAAGTCTGTCTTTTTATGAGTTAATTTTGTTTGAGAAGAACTGTCTATTAAATACAAGTTATTAACAATTACTGTTTATGGAAAAACTCATTTAAAAAGCTGCATGTTTAAAGGTTTTAACTACAATATTCCTTTTGAATGAGTTTTTTAACTGACTAGTAACTTGTTGATATGTGCTACTACTCATTAATATAATATCTTTCTCCTAATGTGCACTTTGGTTATGTTCATTTGATTTCTGCAGACAAAAGTCTCAGAAAGACATATATCCACAGTACCAATGGTGTGTAAAAACATCTATTATAGAAAAAAATGTAACTACATTATAGTTTAAGTGCCAATGTGCTGTAGACTCAAAAAAATAATTCTTATTGGTACAAAAGGTTTTTTTTATGTCCCAGTAGTCATTTTGGTCCTTGTGCTACAGAGGGTCAGAGCAAGGGGAAGATTCCCATCTTGGTAGAAAATGGAGCAATCAAAAAGAATTTTTTTTTCTTCCTATCAGTAGACAGGTTTGTTGACAGTAAGGCTCAAAAATGTGTCATTTCTGACCAAGATGTCATCAGGAAAATTGTGTCAGCTTCTGGTCACAAACACACAGAAAGGAAGGGGAGGGGCATATAGAAGAGCCAGAAATGTGATGGAGGTGCAGTCATAAGGAGTGTGATAGAATCAACATCAAGTCCATGTTCTGAATTCAGAAGAAGAGGAACTGACGCTCAGGTTTCCCGCATCCCAAATGAGTTCCCTGACTATTGAGCTATTGAGCCATCCATCCTCTCAGCTTGTGGAATTCCTGCACTTTATATACAGGATCGGATATTTATCAGCTGAACATGACAGTAAGACCTCAGATTAATATCTCTATGTCATAGGTTGGCCCTATTAGTGGCATAGTCTTGCACATGCCTGTTTCTGTGTGTAAATAGATAAACACAGCTCATACTGAAGGTCACAGGCTCAGCTAGGTTCTCAGCAAGCACCAGTCCTCTGAATGAGGGGTTCCCGTGTACCATTAGGCGTATGCAACCTCCATCAAATGTACATGGGAAACTAGAAGAGAAGCTCCAGCTTTTCTCCAGGAGAGAAGGGGACCATCTGAATGCCTTATTCTCTGAAATGGGCTGAGGGTTGAGTAGAGGCACTGCCTCCACTTTGGAAGAAGGAGGAGTTGTGGTGGGAATCAGGCCACCTCCCTGGCAATGTGTGACCCTCTGTGCAGCTTGCCACCAAGGTTATGAGGGATCTGTTTGTTGATGATGTTAACAGTAGCGCTGGAGAACCAGAGCCACCTACGACCCTCCAGTGGTTATTGGAGACCTTTGCCTCACTCCTTGGAAAGGCTGAGAGCTGAGGTCCTGCCCCTAGGCTCCATGTCACTGCTTAGACAGGGGCAGTAAGAGAAATCTAGTCCTTCCACTGTAGAAGCTCATAATCACTTGCAAGTTATTTTCTGTATGAAAACTACTATTTCACCTACAGGCCACTGCAAGTCTACCTGGTATAACCCACACAGCTTCCCCTGGTCTGCAGCAGTGTCTGGGACTCGTGCAGGACTTGCACTTTCTGTTACCCTGAGCTTCACACAGTTTGGAGGGCAGAGCTCATGGTGATATCTTCGCTGCCCCACCAGTGAGCACTCAGGGCCCATGCGCAGCTTGGTGGGTTTAGAGCAACAGGGGCTGGGAGGCTCTCTGAAAACCTGTCTACTGTACTGTAGACCTTTGGTCGTGGCAAACTGAAACGCTGTATTGCATGCTCCTCTTTCACTGCTGAATGAAAGGAGCCTGAGGGATCATTAGTATCCTTCCATCACTTCCTCATTAGTTCTTAGATAGTGTTTTAATGACAGCTTGAGAGGCTCAGCATCCTGCCCTCTTACTATTTATGATCCCCACAGTGCTAATGTGCACTTAATGAGAAATTCTTGTCTTGCTTGTAAATCCTGTAGCCGGCATTCAATTTATTGACAGATGTTTGCTTGGGCCTCTTTAAAATTACTTCATAAATCTTCCAGGATAAAAGGCCTCAAGTTTGGTTATTAAGACAGGCCCTTGTTGACAGTTTCATATTTAACTGTTTGGAACTGGACTGTCAGGGCTGTAATGGAGTGCACGGCGGAGGGTTTGCATTCTTCGGGCTCATTTACCATGTTTTCTGCACCTATCAGGTTTTTTCTTTTTGAAGTGTGTTGACTGTCCCTTATAATCCCTTTAGTTAACTTCTCTGTGACCTCTTTGTGCACCGTACTTACTCATTTAGCATATCAGTGTGTCAGCTGTGATGAAGTGTTTATGCTGATATGAGCTGAGGGCTGAGCAAGCGTTACATGCCAGAACCTACTGGATGTAATGCTGATACGAACTGAGGGCTGAGCTAGCACTTCATGCTGGAGTCTACTGGACATTTCACAGAAAGCCAGAAGTTTGCCGCCTCCTCCTTCCACCCTCATATTTCATTATTTTCTCCTGCTAGGTCTGGGGCCAAGTCTTGTAAAGCCTGGCAGAGGGCTGCTCCCAGAAGGTTGGGGAAACTGGGATTTGGAAAGAAATCCCTGTGGCCCTTGAAATGCATCCTGAAATGATCTCTTTCACTCTGTGGTCTCCAGTGCTGCAAGTGCTGTAATCACATCTGTAGGTATCAGTGCATTGCGTCTCTAATCCCTCAAACCTGCTGTTAGCTGAGGAGCATCTGTGTTACTCTGTGGTAGCTCTGTTTGCCACAGGTTACTCCGAGGCACAGGGACTAGGTGATAGTTTTCCACTTCTCTCATGGCTGTTCAAAATTTCACAAAGCTTTAAAAAATGTACCATTGAGTGACATATATTAGAGAGGTCTGGCCCAAATCCTGTAGCATTTAGAGTGTGCAATGACAGCATGTTAGGCCATTATTTTAGAAGAGACACTTTTTTTGTCCTCATAGTGAACAGAAAAGATTAAAAATTTAGTGAGCTGCTAGAAGATTGGGATAATTCAAATAGCTATTAAACCCATGACATCAGCCAAATTCACTCCACTTAAGTCCGTCAAAAAACATTCAGATCAGACATTGGACATTAATGAGCATCTCAGCTAAAATAAAATGTTTGGGCTTTTTTTTGCTTACTTGGTGGTGCCACGTTATATTACATTGCTTGAGTAGTGTCACATCACATTGTGTTACTTCTGTGGGATCCTCTGCTGACATGACACAATGCTTTTTATACTTATAAAATATTTTTGATTGGATACTTGCCATCTGATTGCTTTTGTTTAGCCATTAGGTTTAGTAAAATTCACAAATATATGTATTCATTCAACAGAACAAGGAGCTGAGGTAGTTAGCTACCTACAGTTGGAGCTACCTAATTCCCTGTGTATTTGTGAACATGAGGAGACTGGACTTTACCAAGCTTAAAAGTCTACTGAGGTTCAGTGTTCACTTGAGGAACTCACCGAGGTTTGAATGATCCCATTAGGATGCTTGCTTAGACGAACAGAACACGCCTGTGTGCTTTTTCCTGAACAGGAGCCAGAAAAACCTCTCCAACAGAAGTCAGACCCCACAGTATGTTTCTGCATTCTCATCTTGCAATTAAGATGAATTTAAAACCATATTAATCAGAAAGGCCTCAAGGAAATGATACCAAAGGCAGGAGGCCCTGAGATAAGGCATTAAAGAGAAAGGAAGAAAAAACCAAAAAGTGTTATTTTTTAGCAATTTTGCTAGTACCTCTGACATTAGTGAATGCTAAAAGGCCTGGCAGGCACTAACTAGGTTGTGAATACAGCCAACAGAAGAGGTTAAACGCTACTTGAAATTTAAAACAGGATGATCTGTGTGAGTTGTTCTGTCCTCCTGTAATTTCTAGGAGGAACAGAAATGTAAGGCCCTAATGCCAGCAGTTATGTATGGGCATTTATGGGTTCTGTAAAATAATAAAAAAGGATGACGCTAACTGGGATAAGGAGGAGCCTGAAAGCCCATGCAGCTGCCACCATCATCTTCAGTCTGATGAAACTTGAAGTTATCACTGTCATAGTCCACAGCAGCTTAAAGTCAGAGATTGAAGGGGAAGGAAGAAGAGAGCACAGTTAGTTGGGATAAAGAGGTCTGGGAACAACAGAAGGAGAGACCAGGCACCCCACGTTCATGCAGTTTGTCATCTATTTTGATAGCTAATGTCACATGCTGGCAGGTGTAATGGATGACAGCAAACACATTTCACTAAATGTCTTTGTCCCAATATGCTGCAAGGGACATGTGAAGAAATGACTATTTTGCAAAATTTTGATATATGTGAAGTCTCCTTATTAATAGCTTGCTACTGCTCCCAGCTGGATTCAGTGGTATAATCCCTGTTGGGTTGGAGAGGAACAGGATTGCACCCTGAAGGATTTGTGCTTAGCTGTTACTTCAAGAACAGATTTGCCAAAGAAATGCTCAGAGGAGAGAACAGAGTGTTCCAGCACACACAGGTAGAAGCTGGTATTTCAAACTGAGCACACTGGGCAATCTTTGCTCATGATTCATCAGTCAAAACACGTCAATTTTATCCCAGAACAGCTAAAAAAAAATCTGCAACTACTTGACAAGTACATTTTTGGTGCAGGTCCCAGTTCTTTCCCAGTTGGCCCATTGGCTTGTCTGTCAGCATCTCTAGCGCATTGTGGAAATTTAACCCTGCAGCATGCTCGGTTTGCTGTTGTCCTGTTTTTCTCAAGTGACTCCAGTACTTGAGATTCTCAAAGGTGAAAAGAGCAATCTGACATTAAATTCTCACAAAAACTCAATGGCAAATAGGCATCTAAATTCCCCAAGTGCTTTTAAAAATCTTCTCTTCACAACCAGGACTGCCTTTTGGGTTTGTTTCATCTTCTGTTTTAAGGCTCCACCTGATCGTCTCTCACTTGCTTGGTTTGGTGAATTTTATCTACTGGCTCAGGATTTCTGTTTGGTTTTTGGTTTCTCCGGAACATAATATTTTTTAATTGTCATTACAAATTTCAGACTTTTGCTACATGGGGTTATAATTCTGCCTCAACAGATTCACAGTTTTGATCAAAGCTTAAAATATACTTGGCTAGATCTATCCTGATGCAACAATATTGACATTACAGAATGTTTTTTTCTTGGCATTATCCTAGTTATTCTTTTTTTCTAATGTTCTGTTCTGTAGTATGTTTTCAGGATATCCTTCAGTGCTTGCAGAAACCCCTTGTTAAATTTACAGAACTGTTATGTATTCTCTCCTGAAGGATATTTTAATTTTCTCTCCTAATGGAGAAGGATAGCAGCGGAAATTCTACTTGCGAGTTATCTTTCTTAGTGAAAAACTGCATCTGTTTCAAACTGAGAAGTGACTGTGGAAGCCAGAAAGTCTCACTCAGCTGTATCCTCAGGAAATAGAATAAGAAAAGAAACTTTGCCCCAGGTGCTCCAATTCAGTCTAAGTCCAAGTTTTGCTATGAGGTCATGTTTCTTCTCCTGAACCAGAACGAGCAGGCTGCAGAACGTGGTCAGACTGAGGGATGAACAATAGATGATCCCATGTAGAGTGTCGGTTAGGACACTTTACATTTCTTGCAGTTTACTGTTGTTTGTATCTGTGGTTCCAGTGGATTTGTCATCATGGTATAAAATGGATCTGCAATTAAGAGCGAAGGACACACAAGCAGCACTAGTCTCTGTCACTGTTGGTTTGCTGAGAGGTTGCATCATTAGTGCTTGAAGTGTTTGGTCCTGCACTGTACAGGCACAACCGCATGTTGTTCTCTGCTCCATCTCACCTTTTATCAGGGGCTTGTGTTGCTACACCATTTGTCATGGTAGAGAGATATAAAAATATGCTTTCAAACTAACACACAGCTTGATCTTTATTGAAATTTGACAATGGCACATTGGACTTCCACTACACTCTTCATTTCTTCCAGTTGGAATAGCATGTATCTGTTGGCCAAGTAATTTCACTACATCTCATCTTCAATCACTACTCTTTGGTGGGATCATTTCTCCTATATCCTTAGATTGGGTTTTGCGTCTCAAACTCACTGACATCATAGGTGGACTTGATAGGTTGAGCTGCCTGATGATTACTACCTTTCTACTTTCCATAAGAAACCTATTCTTAATTTATAGAAAGACAAAAATCTGTCTATGCAATGAAAATTTTCTGTGATCTATGTGGGCTACCATTGATGGATGATGAAAGGCTTGATATTAATGCCTTGAATATGTATAATCCTGAGCTGTCCATGTTCTAGGGTTAGCCATCATTCAGTTCATTTTATACATTTCATCACATTGACTTAATGTAGAGCATGAAACCATACTGGAGCACTTATAGTAGCCTAGATAGTGTTGGAAAATCTGAGGAATTTGCTCCAAAGTTCTCCCTAGGCTATTGCTGCTGATAATCAGCATCTAAAATGTGATGAAATTTCTTTTGTTAACTTTGCCTGCATACTTAGTTGTATTTCACGTCACTTTGGACTCCTGATTAGTTTTTTGTACACACAACTGTATGCATCAAATTCAATAAATGTGCAGGAAAGGCAGCATTATCACCCAGCTCCTTTTGAAAATGCAGCCTCAAGGGATATATTTTCATTGCAGCATGTGGAGCTTTTGTCACATGACATTCGTTAATCTTTTCAGAAACCCTACAGCTGAATTCCGGGGAACACTATAAATGTATCCTTGCATTTCCAGCATGGGCAGAAAGACAAGCCAGAATTTTTCTTTGGGTCTAATTTTGCTACCTTTATTCCATGGAGCTGTGTTTACCCATGAGAGATGATTCTGTAAATAAGGACAAGTTCTGTGACTAAGGACGGAAGAATGGTTCGTTTGCTTTATCTTTGTCTCGGGAGATGATGGCATTGTGTGTGCTCTGTAACAAAATCCGGAAAAGGCTTTGTAACACAGTCACACAGAAGGGGAGCGTCCAACAGTTGGCTGTGGAGAGCAAGAATGGATTTTACACTCACGGTAGTGGTAGTAGTTATTTGTAAAAATGTCCCCACTTAGGGATTAGAAAAGACTTGTCCTGTCTGTGTGCAAAGTCCTGCTTTCATTACTCCATGTGTAGTCCCAGGGAGATTTGCCTTTCTCATGACTGCTAAATATTGTTTAATTACCCAATGACCAGTTGGGCTCCCTTTTTCTCTCCAGCTGCTCTGTAAAAGGAGAGTGGCAGGACTTAATTCTCTTATCAAGAAGGGCATCACAGGGTAAAAGGTTTTGCACAGTCTTTGTCTGAGCTCTGGGCTTGCTGTCTGCCTGCTAGGCAATGAAAAAGTGGCTGCATGGCTTAGGCAGCCGAAGTGATTTGCCTGCAAAAAAGTCCTTGTGAAAACATGTATGATTTTAAAAGAAGCTTAAGAAAGACCTGTCTGACAGAAAAAGGGTTCAGAATTAAATTTCCCCATTTCTCAAGTGTTCTTGAGAAGCCAGGATTTTGGTTCAGTTCCATTACTGAGAGAAATTAAATCAAATGTAATTGTGGATATGTCAAATCCAAACTCCGACCGCAGCTCATGCAAAGTTGTCCAAGCTGATTTCCCAGGCCAGGCAGGAGCAGGGCCGCAGGAGCCCAGGTGCCTGTCTGAAGCAGATGCTGCCGGAGGTGGATTGCTAGTGTGAGATTAGTACAGGTATGTCTGGAAGAGTTGCAACTGCACCTTTGGGTTGCCGTTTAGACATACTTCAAGCCTTAAACTGCAAAGCCATTCAGACAGCCGCAGTCCCTTAGTCTTTAAACTGCAGCTTGCTACTTAAAACCTACTAGTTCCACTGCGCCTGCCTCCCTTCCTCCTCTGGGCAAGGCCCCCTGGAACAGCCTCATGACAATGTACTGGTCAGCTCTTTTCTGTTTAAAAAAAACTCCAACCAAAAAACCAACAAACTTGATTTCCTGTTCTGGTGAGCCATATATCACTGACGCTCCCATCTGTGCCGTTTGTCTGTGACAGAATGACAGGTGTCATTTATCATTGGAGCTTGAGGAAGCTGTGGGAAGAGGGATTGAAATTTTTTCTGGAAGCAGTCAGTGTCTACAGACTGCCAGATCATTAAAAAGGGGGCTTTCCAAAGAAAGCTGTGTGTAATGTGATTGCACTTACTGTCAATGACAGGCTGAGAGAAAGAAGAAACATCAAAAAGAGAGAGAGAGAGGGGGAAGGATCGAAAGGGAGAAAGGGAGAGAAATGAAGTTTCTGCCAGGGGCATTTAAAGCTACAGCACAACAAATGCAGGAATCCTTTTTTGGTTTGGTTTCAGTATCTGCATACTAAGTACAGCCTTTGGAGATTTTAGCTCAGCTTGGAGTGCCAATAAGGAAACCAAAACAGGAAACTCCTTTAACAGCACTTATTCGCATCACATATTATTTAGGGCACTGTAACAGAGTTTGTACTTTAAGGAGCGTGTCTTAAAGCACAGTGACTTAAGACTGGAATAGGAGCTAGCAGAGACAGGAAAACCTATTTGGTCTGCAGCTGAAGCTCCTAATAAATCAAAGGGCAGAACTAAGACCAGATACAAGGCCCTTTTTCAAAAAAGAGACATTTACAACATCCTGTTTGCATAAGGACATTCAGGAAAAGCAGCATAGTATCTTTATTCCAGCACCACCTAGGCAGGCTCTGTTTGGGGATTTGAGCTGAATCTTTTTTTCTTCTTATGGTAAAGAATGCTTCTCACACTGCCTATTACATCAAATTGTCCTCCTACTTCAGGTACATGAAACCAAAAATAAGACTGTATGTTTATTGGGGGGTGGGTGGGGGGGGTGGGGATTGCAAGAGATGCAAAACAAATGTTTTAACAACAAAAAGAAACTGAGAGAGAAAAGTGTTTCTTTTTCTCTTGTTTTTTGTGGTCTCCTTAGGTTAGCTCTGTATGCTCGTACTACACATTACTTAGCATGCTTATTTCTGCTGGAGCTCTATCATACAGCCAAATTATAATTTGTATAATGCAGAGAGGCTGGGGATTGCAAGGGTATTGCACAGAACTTGGTTGCATGTGTTAAAGGGTAATGCTGGTTAGCCATTTCAGTTGTTACTTCTTTGAGAATCTGTGGCTGTATGAAATCCCAGTGTGAGGCTCAGTGACTTACAAAACTGAAGGCCAACTAAGTAGACAAATCTGGCTGCATTAATAATCAAGGGATTCAACGTCAGATGTGTAAGTGTGGTGTCAATCTGGTCTAGAGAGATGACCCAGGGCATGAACTTTCTCCTCTGGGCTCTCCTTGGAGTGATGCGTTTTCCTGCATGCCTTTGGGAAAGACAATACAGAAAAAAAACAGATAGAGGAATTTTGACAGTCTCTTTCACAGGCTATGTGAGGAAGGGAGGAAATCATCTCCCACTCTTCTGCCACCAAGCATGTCCATGTAAAGACACGGAGAAGCCAGCTGTGCTGGATAAAAGCAGAATCCATCTCATAATTGTAGTCCTCTTAGGGAAGTCTGTTCAGTTCCCAGATGTGCCATAGGATATGTGAGTGACCTTTGGAAAGTTATCTGATTTCTACGTGTTTTCAATTTCTACTTTTTAATATCTCCTATTGAGGTTTTGAGCTCTTTAAGATAGAACCATCTTGTAACACCTTGAATGCATCATGTCTTGCATAAGATGTTCTGCTTTTAGCCTGTTTCTTCCTGCAGCTGCGATACAAAGACTGTAACTGCTATGGTTATGAAAAATGACCATTCTGCCTTATGCTTTACAGTTTAATTAATTTATAGCAGTTGCATGTATTTACATAGATATGTATTGATTTATGCCAATTTTTGCCTCTGTGGAGAATTTCCCCTGAAATTAGTGAGATCAGAAAAAATCAAATGGAGACCTAATGACTTAACATATGTAAGTAAGTGATAATACTGTTCAATTGGATGATGAAGTTCCTACATGTGTTGCCATATAAGTTTGTTTGTACACTCTTACCAATGTGTTAAATGCCATGATATCATTCTTATCATCACCAAACACAGTATCATTCTTTCCTGGCATGGGAATTGCATAGCATGTGTCCACATGGATGTACATAACTATACATACATACACACACACACACATATATTTATCCAGCAGATTCTAAACATTTTTACTAGGTTAAGACAGTAATTTTTGCCTGACATTTTATTTTAGAAATAAAATGTTGGACTATATTATATGTGCTTTCCTGTGTGAAGGAGATTGGGTCAAAAATGCTTTAAATGTCATATCCCTGGTGCAAAACAGTTATCCCTGTTTTCAGCAGCTACATGAAGGAAGCAGAATATAAAATCAGGCCTCAAAGTCATGTATATGGTTCTGTTGACATTTCTTTCTGTGGGGTGACAGAGTCTGTCCCTGTCATTCTCAGCAGACTACACCTGTACTACTTCTGTAACACTCAGGTTTGTCTATGGTTGAAAGCTTACCTGGAAATATTTCCTGTGGGTCCTTTGGCAGATAAGAAAAATGGATGACATGCCATAGACACACAAATCTCAGGGGAAACTACAGCTGGCAACAGATATCAACTTCACATTTTAGGATATTTGCAGTAAAGTTTGTATCCAAGACTTTCAGTTCAAAAAGAAAAAAAGTTAAATTATTGCCAGTGTGGTTTTGCTTTGAAAGAATTGCTGTTTGCAGAGATAGGATTTTGCCTCCTGGCCAGGTGCTTACAATAGTGAGATCTGGTTAAATACCTCATTTCAGCACAGCTATTTCTTGAGACTAAGCACTGTAGTCTTTGCTCAGCCAATCCTACCACTAGTTTTACTTTGAATGTGTAAGGAACAGTTAGGGATCACAACATGTAGACCAATGTGCACAGCAAAGGCTTCATTAGGTTAACGGGGAATTAAACAGGACCAAGGTATAATTTACTCTCACGGGAGACAGAGACTGGAATGAAAAGGGGCTTCAATCCCAGACTGAAGAAGTCTTTGGGGCTGGAATCACTCTGCCTTGGTCAGCCTCAGCAGCTCACTGGCCATCATCACCACTCCATGTCACAGCCAAAGCCTGGCTCAGCTCCCGTCTCTTTCACAAACCCTCGGGCAGTCCATACTAGTGTGCAGGTGCCTTTCAGAAGGGCACAGTGGGGAAATGTGGTTATGTAGATACTATTTGTATAGGCTGGCTTGCAAGTCAAAGGTATGTTTCTGAACCACTGTGGCCCCTGTAGCAGCTTGATCAGAAATGTTTTTCATGTTTCATCATCACCTGATTGCTTTTAAAATCCATTGCTTTTATTGAATTTTGTATGTAGAAAAGAATGTCCCTGCAGTCATCTGGCTGGTGGTACTTGGAGGTTTATTTAGACTGTCAGCAGTTATCCCCTAATTACAGACCTCTTAAAAAAAAGTGTGCCCAACATTGTCTGAACAAACCTAAGCTTAATATTTATACAACCTTTAAACTAGTTGGAACACAGTCCTGCAGGTAAATATCTTATTTTTGGAATTGCATAATTTTCTGTTTGGCTAGCAATATGTAGGTATTGCAGAGGATGTTTTGTTCATAGCAGATTCCTCAGCAATAGCTGGACAGCCAAGAATTACACAAACCGAGGCCATAGAAATCTTGTTTTGTTGGGAAGATTCTGGACTATTTGTATCAATAAAATTACCAGTTTTTAAAAAAAAATCAGTAAAATTTGGGATCTTTAATATAAGTTGTTGCATCCAAATGTGCTACGGGATCTGTCGTGCATGCTCTGTTTTAATCTGGTGCCGAATACAGTTTTCCAAGGATGAATCTTTAAAATTAGGAGGAATTATAATATGATGCAGGATAGTCTTCTGCCCTTTGATCTTTATTTAGTTTCTGTCAACTAGAGAAAATGATTTTAAACTGTAGAGGGGAAAGAGGGGAATTCATCAATACGTACATTTGTTCCTCCAGAGATTGAATAAAAGTTTGTGCATGTATTTACATTTTTTCTTCTGTAGTATATACTGTACAGTTATATTTGGAATGGGTCTTCAGAAAAGCTGCAGAGGACTTAATGAGAATAGGATGTTTGTACAATTCTGTAAATATTTTTTTATATTTCTGGGAGCAGCGATCATATATCTTGATTCTTTCTTTCTAAGCTAGCCGGCTCACTTGGATTCACATTTAGGTTAAACCCTTGGCAAAAGTTCAAGGAGCAGGGAAACCAGCTGAGGATCTAGTCCAGTGGGTGAGATCCAAGAAAGCTCTCAGATGCCAAATGTGCAGCTGACATGGATTTTAGGAGCCTGAGCCCGAGGGTGTGGGAGAAGATGGGAAGTTGTGCTGCTGTGCAACCCCAGAGCTACCAGCAGCTGAAGGCTTAGCCAGCGTGTCCTTCCTAAGCCCACAAAGGGTTCGTATATTGGCCTCATTGTGTTCCCCAAGGCCTAGACACATTCATTCCTGTCATTGCTAATGCACAGGGAAATCAGAGTTCAGTGTAAAGCTCGTTTGTATCCCAGGTGTCTAGGAAACTCTCTTTCCAAGACACTCCCTCTCTCTATGAGAAAGCATCTGAGATGATATTTTTCTCTCGCTTGCTCTCTTGCTCTCCCTTTTTGCTTAAACTCTGTAGGGCAGATGTAAAGATCAAGTCAATTGATTTGTCTGGGTAGTAGGGCACTCTCAGCGGAGATGCAATTCATAGTTTCATAAAGTCCATTGGTATTGGCTTGACTCAATGTTTTTTGAGGAGAATCTACAGTTAGGGAGACTTCCATCATTGTTTAGAGTCTCTCTGTTATTTGTCTTGAAACGATTATGTTTCAAGTTCCTTGCTGAAACAACTTAGAAGTGCTGATAGGTATATTGGGAAAAAAAGACGTTAAATATATAATCCATGTTCCCTCTCTGTATAACTATGAAATGCGTCTTGTTCACTTTTATCTTTGTCACAGAATGATTGACATATAATATCTAAGCTTGACACCTTGATATTGGTGATCAGAGTAATTTGTTTCAGCCTGCATGCTAAACCCTCAGGGTTGGGTATTCCTAAAATATAAACATAAAGGATGGATTACTGCTATCATTTCTTAGTTTGTAATCTGTTCTTACCAGCAAAGTGCTAGTATTCCATTGTAAAACAGCTGATTTCTTTCTAGAAGTAGCTTCAGTGTCTATTTTAACTGTACATTTCTCTTATTTTAATTGTAATGCTGTGTTATTCCTATGTCATTCATAAATACATTAAGGTCGTTGAAGTAAACTAGCTGTATCCATGAGCTCCTCTGTGCTTCATGGTATACAATACAGAATGGGGCACTGGTCTGGCAGAAAACAAATCACATTGTCAAACGTACAGGAACAGCATCAGTGGTCCTTTTTTATTTTGTTGCAGCACATTGTTTCTTTATTCTTCATCTTTATACATTGCAAAACATATCTAAATGAATAATTTTGATACTTGGAAAATAATATAAAACATCCTCCTTTATTGACAGGGCTTTATAATTTCTTTAGTGGCGCTTTTGATCTCCTTCCAGCAGTCATATGAAGCTTTAGAAGGTATCAATGAGGTTGGAGGAGAGTTTATAAAGCTGACATCCTGCTGCACACAGGCTCTCACACAAACACACCCCCACACAGCCTCAGCACCTTGGCACTGATGTCCAGATCAGACCTTGCCAGCTGCTGTGGAGATCAGCCTCCTCACAGTCCATCCATGTTCTTCTGTTGAGCTTCTTGGTGGCAGTATCTGACACTGACAAAGCTTCTGTATCGCAGTCTGTAAACGTTTTTACTATTTTCCATGTTTACATATATCCTATTTAATACTGAAGCCTGCTCTTAATCAAAGTCCCTGGACTGAGATGGATCAGCTCTGGGGGTGCTGCTGCTCTGCTGCCTGGTAACCATTTCACCAGTGTGATGCTAACTGTGTTGGTCAGGGTTAGGGGTGAACTGGGACTTTGGTGGGGCAGCCCATGAAAATCCTACTCTGTGTGTCTGGGACTCTGCAGAGGCTCCTATTCCTAATTCTGGGATAGACATAACTTATGGCCAGCTTCCCCCTTCGTGGTATTTCTCTGCTGTTAAAATTGGAAAACGCTGCCTTCTGCTTGGGAGGGAGGGCTAGACTTGTCAAATAAAAGGTAGTTTGTAAGTATAACAATATCATTTGCAATTATATTTTTAGCAGTTTTCTGGTGCTTTTTCAGATTTGAAGCCAAGAGTTCTTTTAGTTCCCCTTTCCTTTCCTGTAGGTAGCCAAGCACAGGCCCTCCCACACTCTGAATGAGGAAAGGGAGGTTTTCTACTGGTGTCCTCAGCCAAACCTTCCTTGCTCTCTTATGATTCTGCAGCATGAGTCTTGGTCAAATCCCATGGTGGAGGGAAAAAAAATGTTTTTTGGGCTCATTGGATTTTTGTTTGAGTAAGGACCAATTCATCTTTGCTGGTTTATTATAAGTCATCACTGAAGTCCAAATAATTGGAATCTATCTAGGAAAATGTGTGTGGTTCATAGGCACATATGCAAATACACATCAGCACCCCTAATTTGGGGGCCTGGTCTCAGGCTGACACTGCCATTGGCTGTGTATTACTTTATGCATTGTCTATTTGTATGTTCTAGCTACTTTGTATCTGTGCCTGTCCTCTGTTAGCCTCAGCTTTTTGTACCCATGCTAGCTAATATAAATGTAGTACACATAGAGGTCAGAAGCTTCTTTCCCCTCACAGCTACTTTACTTATACTGTGATGTATAAGCAAAATAGTGCTGCAAATATTGTTTGCACCATCTACCCATCACAGCATTTCACTCGTGGTTAGCAAAATGCTCCAAGATCCTCCTGAATTGAAGGTGCTATTTAAATGTAAATTATTATTTACAGTATCTTATGCTTGATATAAGTTTTTTGGGAAGTTTCATCTTTACACTTGTTTGCAGCAGCAAATCCTTTCATAGCTATAATTTATATGCAAAGATTTTCCCTGTCCTATCACACATTTTCCAATATGTTTTGATGAAGTCTGAATAGTTCAAATTGAGGTCTAGCATTGTGCATTTTATTTATTTCATATCTTATTTGTATTAAGTTTTGTCATAGGTTACGGCTTGCTTTTATATTCTAGTAAGAGAGGATATAGAGTATGTGATTATGCAAGGTCTTTGTTATTTATATATGCTGCATCCTGTGTGTGTGCTGCTCTGGCATTCAAGTGAAATGCAGGATTCTATTTTAATTCTCATGACTGTATATGATCATTAACAGTTACTGCACACAGTAAAAAATAAAAATGAAATTCAAAGAAGTATGCATATAAATAAATATAAGTGAGCACGTAAAAGAATGAATGAGATAAATTGGTTCTTTTCAAATAACTAACTTATCTTCAGTTTAAGGGAGGCATCCTCTATGCTGTCTCTGCTCCAAATGGTACTTAAAAAAAAATTAAACATAACAATAAAAAAGAATTCATTGCTTTTAATAACATTTTGAGCCATGTGGTGAGGGTGGGCTTCCTTTTTTAAATTTTTTTCCCTAGGATTGCAATTTTGAAAATAGCAGGAAAGGTCATAATGTATTGAACATTGCCTTGCCATTTCTTTAGCACTTCTGAATTTCAGTCGGTTTTGGTTTATGTCTTTGCTGAAGCATTGAAACATTCAGCATCTTCCTTATTCCCTTTCCAGTCAGCAGTTGTAAGGAGAACCCTCGCCCCCTTCCGTCCAGGCGCTTGTCTAGGGCTTATTTTCCATTGTTCTGTTCAGCATCTGCTCACCATCCTGCCTGGGAAGAGAAGCAAGGTCTTATCTCAGAAATTTTATCCATCAGCTCACTGGCAGCTGTCACTACAGTATCCAAACACCATACGCAAGGTGAAAGCTTATGCTTATATTTTCCTGTAAAATAGGAAGTTCATGTTCCTCCCCATTTTAATCAAGGTATGTAGATCAGCATAGGTCATTTTACCAGGAGAAAAATTGTTGAACTGTCATTATGCTCTACTTTATTGATTTGCAACCAAAAGCAATAACGACATCAAGATATTTTGATGAAAAGCAGATGACTGTCAATCCTGTTCAACTTGGAGAAGGTCTGAACTCTGGAGGCTGCTCCACATTTGTCCAAGAAGTTTTCACTCTTCCTTTTCCTCTTCCTACCTCCACTCCTCTTCTTGTGATCTGAGAAAGCAGTGAGCTCAGCCTTCTCCACTCCGCTGGCCCCATCTCCCTTTTGCTTTCCCTCAGTCCTGCCTTCAATGCTCAGTAAGAGTGCAGTGCACTGAGGCGACCTGGTGCTCTTCCATGGTTAAAACAGGATAGAATATATATAAATATACTAGTGAAATAAACTAGTGAAGTCTGCTTTTCTCTGGGAACAACTGAACTGAGATGAATTGCCTTCTTTTACAGACATACACAAACTCATTTTCTGTCTTTTTCTGTTGCACATGGACATATATATATATATATATATATATATATATATGTATGTATTTACTTATAATGAAGTTAGAGAAAAAGCAAGTGAAAACCAAAGAAATTCAATGAGAGGATTGATGAACATTTGGGCTCACTGATGTGCTGAGTGCGGACTAAAAGTAGAGTCAAAAAGAGAGCTGTGAAACAGGAAGGCAGGCTCTTACAAACGCACACATCAGTGAGTGGGTTACAGTAGCAGCAGAGCTTGACATCCTCCAAGCAAAGAAAAAGGGAGTTCTGACTGAGGAGGTGGTAGAAAGATCAGGCATATAATCCCCATTTTGATCATTAGAAATTATTACGTATTACTTCAGATTCAACCTGAATTTCAAGGATGCTTTCATGTTATTGAAGGCCTTGTACTGTGCTGCTCTAGCAAACTTTAATTCCGCGTAACAGGACAGTTTATCCTTCCTTCTTGAAAAACCTGGCTCTTCTACATGACTTATACTTTGGTAGGTTTCTATGTTTAGGTTTCATGGTATTGTTTCAGTATATGCATTTCTTAACCCAGAGAGGAAAGATGGCCTAATGACTAGAGCATATGAGCTTCACACTTCAAAATACTGTATGTATTCAAGAAACAGTAGGCTTCCTGCGTGACATAGGACATATCACTCAGCCCTCCCTGTGTCTTTCTTTGCTTTCTTCAGGACAGGAATAATAGGACTTCTATATCTGCCCAGGCTTGTTAGGAGGAGAAATGCATTGAAACTGGGGGTACCCGGTAGGACAATGACAGAGCATGCAAGGAACAGCAGTGGCTGTGTTACACCTTTCTAAATGAAAGATGCAGAGTGATTGCCACCATTCCTGTTACCTACCACAGAGTAATTCTACAGAACCACTTGGCAAAGTAGCATAAAATTCTTATAGCAAGGCAATAAAAATATCTTCTCTATTACAGCCTCTTGGGACTCAAAAGGTGACTACTGCCAAAAAAACCCCTGAACAACCCCCCAAAAAAACACCTGAGCCTAAAAGGTATTCCTTTTCTAGTTTAACCGGAATTTTTGTTTCACCAGAAGACAATGAACTTCAGTGCTTGTGAGCAGCTAGTCGTTTTTGACAGTGCAGGACTTCTGCTGTATATAGTACAGTATTTATAATGTTTCTGCAAGTGTCTCTGATTGCATTATTCCTTTGTCTGACCTATACTTTCAGATAAAAGTGTTTTGCTTAGAAACTATGTAATAAATCACCTGTAGGAAACAGACACGTTCCTTTTCTATCAGGGACTAAATGTGAAAAATGGTTTAAAAGAAGCTAAGTGTAAATGATGGAGTTCTGTTACCAGTTTTGGCTTGGCTGAAACAAAGTAAAGGTAATGTACAGGAGGCATATCTCAGGGTCACTGCAGTCATATGTCAAATGCTAGAATAGTACTTTATTTGGCAAAGAGATCAAAGAAAAGCTTTTTGATATTTTTCTTCTGTATGTTGAGAAATGGAATAGGTTTTCTCCCTTTTTATAGTTAATGTAACTATGCTATGGTTTCACTGATCCTAGATGATAACACCCACTCCAGAATATGATTACACTTCAGTAGTTAAAAAAAAATTACAAAAGTACTAAGCATGAATTGACCTACCTTTCCTGTGTCAGACTGCTGAAATTATTTTACATTTATAAAAATCCTAGCTGCTTTGCACCTTTTTGTAGCTAAAATAAATGCTGTCTTAGGAACCAAGGGTCTCATGGTAGACAACTTACTGCACGTTAAATGTGTCAGAGTAAATCTGCAAGAGGTATTAAGCTGAAAGGAGAAAAAAATCTTTTTTTCTTTTAGAAGGCTAGAAGAAAGTAAGTAAATTAATTTCCAAAGTAGAGGAACCAGAAAAAATTCTTTTTCATATTCTTTTCTCCTTTTCTGCAAGTACCATGCCAAAAAAAAGAAAAACAAGTTCTAAGTGAAATAGCCAGTTATTGAAACACTTGCAGAGGCAAATCCTGAAGTTATATAGGCTGCAGTGATTATATTTTTCAAGCCATGCTTTAGAAGGTGTCATGATATACTGTAGTTGTCTTTAATGCTACAGTTATCATATATTAAATAAATGCTAGTGTCTTCTTCCTCTGCATGTGCATGTTATACTTAGAGACTTATTCTCCTAGTAGGTATGAGGTTCAGGTCTCACCAGTAGCAGATTAATTTATCTGGAAGAATTGTTATTAAAGGAGCAAGTGTGTTTGTTAGTGGAGGAATGAGGCTGGAATATTCCTCAGTGCCCTATAAACTGTTTGGGAAGGACAACCTTATGTCCTTCAGAGGACAGGGCCTCAAAATATGCCGCATCTCCTTTTGAAAGAGTACATAGAACAGTTGCTGTGCTTGTGAGTTTATTTACCAAAACTTAGGCTAAGGAAAGGATCATCCCTTAAGAATTATTCGCAACGTTACATATAGTTCCTATCTTACACCATTTTTTTTAAAAAAAAGCTGATTAAATTAATGAGAAGTGACAAAAGAAAAGGAATTCAACTAACAATGTGGCTGAGGTCAAGCTTGAGGAATGAGCACAGTGGGTTAAAACACCAACACAGTAATGTAGGTGTGAGCAAATGAACCGTCTAATAAATAATTAACAATTAATTTTCTTCTGTCTTTTATCTTTACCTCTTTTTTTCTCTACTTTTCTACCCTGTGTTTCTGTTTTGCATTTTCCATGTTCCTGCAATTAATTAAAAAACAAAATCAAAGCGCAGGGTTACAAAGTTCCAGTTCTGAAATCCTGCCGGAATGAAAAGTTCTGCTTCTCCGATCCTATTAGTTTGTGCTCATGTTGAGGGCTGGATGTGCATATTTTATAGAGCATGTACATGGCTCAGAAACGGCTGCTCCTCCTAGGCAAGCAGTTCACAATACAGCCCTTCTACTTCTGAGCAAAGGAAGCTTTGTTTTATAAATCTCCAATGCAATGTACATGCAGTTTTGTGTCATGTTATATTGTCATATGACAAGACATGAACCAATGTAAGCCATCGTAATGCAGCACAATGCATTGTATGAGTTACACCTTGTCAGGTTTTTTGGCTTCAGAAAGGAGCTTTTTTTCCCAAAGGTAGTAAGTGATGCTAGAAAAAAATCCCTGTGTTACCTAGAAACTGACAGGTGCCCCTATTTTCTGACTATCCAAATTAAATTTAATCTGAACGCGTTTCCACACAGCAAATCTAAATGTTGCTTTATTTTTTGTCACTTCCCAATTTTAATATTAGTGGTCGGGTAATGTGATTAACTGTTTGCCTCAGACAGTTAAGACTGTGCTTGGCCCAACTGGACAACTGATGAGCTCAGCGAAGTTTAAAGCTCCCTGGCTAAGAAGGGATCAGCATCTCAAATGTATATACTGGCCCGAGGAAGGCTCTAGCCTTGCAGATAGTGAACATGAGGGTTCATTACGCTGTCATTTAGCTAAGGAGTTATGCATACAGATAGTCTGCTGTTAGCTTATCATATACCACCTTATCACAAATGCAATAGCACATCACTATCTGCATGGTATACAGGTAACCTTTACGTGGCAGAGGCTACTGTAAGGGAAATAAATGTTAAATTTTTATGGGTAACTAGTGTGTGAGGCAAATGCTATGTGGATTGGAAAAAAAAAAAAGTATTTACTTTCTGTATTTCATGCAATTCTGAATGGTTGTCTTGTGCCAGCTCACCATACTCCTTTATTGTCCAATGCCTTAGACAATAGTTAAAATCCTGACAATGAATTCTTTATTGCACAGAATACCAAATTACAAAGGCACCATATGCATACCATTTCAGATAACTCTCCATATAGCACTAACACTCCTGTTTGGCGGGGGGACATAAAGTATTATAAAACAAATTATACCTGTTTCTTTGAGCAATTGCAGAGTAAAATATTCCCCTCAAGTTCAAAACTTACATCCAAGTGTGATACTCAGCTTTCAGCATTATTTCACACACAGGGTAACTTTTCTAACCCTTAGGAAATATTGTACCACTATTGCCTTCTAAACCAATCATGGGTTTTTATACTGTATATACAGTGCTGTCGAAGCACTGTAGCAGAGCTAGTAAGAAAGATTACATGGAAGAATTTCAAGGTTTCACAATAATTTTTAGGGGGGGAATACCTGGTTAACTTAGGGACCCTGCACATGCATTTTCTTCTGACTCTCACTGCATTTTAATAGGTAGCAGTATTACTAGAAGTATAGTTCTATACCAAATAACTTCCTTCCTGGGTGAATTTTTCCCCCAGGCAGCAGGAGTTACAGGTTGTGTGTTACCAATTAAACTCCATTCCTTCCTAGGTCAAGGTCTTAAACAGGGTGAAAGTACAGCAGATAACCTATTGTAGCTCACAGTGAATATTATCAATAATTATATCATTATTTTCCCAGCACACGTTTTGTCAAACTGGAATTAGACCAGCACCATTTAATGAACTGAAAGATTTGAAACTTCTTTCTTTTTAGCTAGTTCCATGTAAACATGTTCTTCCACATCAGAGTTAAATCAAATCCTCATCTACCCAAGCATTGGATTTATCAAAATTTGCTGTAAGAGCTTACAGATAGAGCCATATTTTGTATCTGGGTTAGGTGAAAGAAGAAAATGCCCTTTAAGATTGAAAGCAAATGGCAAAAAGAAGCATCCATGCAGAAAATTTCTAACATGTTCTGGAACCCTTTCCCCATTAGCTCCTAAACTTTTCTCTATTTTCAGTCTGCATGCTTTCCCCACTTTATAACACACTCGTCACAATTAGTATCTGGGCACCTACTAGTAATTCACTTAGCAATGAGACTAATCAATAGTGATTTCTGAAAATCTTTCATTCTTGAGTTGGGCTCCTGACACACAAACTGTGTGGAAGACCTTCAGGTGATGTATGTGGTGGTGATTTACACTTGCTGAGGATCTGCCCTCAAACATGGTAACTAATAGTGCATAGTCCCGGGTGAACGCAACCCTCTGAAGATGCTGTGCCTTAACTTACTGTGTGGTATCCCTAGAGCATGGTTCAAACTCCTGGCCATTTTCCCCATGAGGAGAAATCTTTCTTGGGAGACTCTTATTTCTTCTCTTTGTGTTGAGATAAAGTGGAAGTTCATGAAAAATGAAGAATTAGTGGCACTGAAGTCTAAAATCTTCGGTATTTATCAAAAAGCTGTAGTGCAGCACCAAGGAAAACCAGACTGTCAATATTCTGTTGAGGGTCCACTGGCCTGAGAGGTGACCACACTTAAGGTAGAGCAGATTTGTATCTGTACAGTAAATACCTATTTATCAGACACCTTTTCCTGTTTGTTACATACACTGGAAATGTGGTGCCTCTCCAACTCTCCCCTGGCAAATGCAATTTTAAAACAATGCAGAACAAAGAAAAATGTGTTCCTGATATAATTATGCCTTCTGCAACTTAAATTTTAGACACTCACTTTCATCTCTTACTTAAATGTATCTGTGTATTTTAATAGGAACATTCAGCTATGCTTTTATTAATGCAAAAACATTAAAGCACTATCCCTGAATACTAAAGCCTTAAAGGGCCGTTTCAAACAGAACCTGTCATAAAATGTGCTCTCAAGCGTGTCCCCTTTAAGAGATTCAAGAATTAAATGTTCCCGTATGTGAATTTTATTTTGTACAGCACATTTGCTTTATGGCTACAATTAAGTTAGATGTGCCGATAACAATGTCTGCTTTCCATTTTAAATCGCACATTTCAGACAGTGTGCATTGTTTTATTATCTAATCCACATGCTTTTAATTGCAATTATGGTCCCTTATGAGTCCCCTGGGAGGGCATGATTGCAATTAAAAATGTAATTTAAATGTTAATTAATTACATTCATTTTCTAAACTGGGAAAATTTCATTTATTATTTTCATGTGTTGTGCACTTATCCTAAATGCGTTACCTTCTAAATGTTTTTTTTTCAAATTAAGTGTTATGTTTATAAAACAGGGTGTTTAATACCCTTTAAAATTTTGTTAGGATGTTTAGACAAATTATTACTTTAAATTAATTGTTTCCCAGCTCTATGCACAATTTATATGTGTCATGCAAGCCAGAATAGAGTTGGGTTTTATATTCTGCTGAAATTACATTAACATTAGAACAAAAAATGTTGATCAGAAATACACACCGTTGCTGTATGTACTCTTAAAGACACTTTTTGCTGGACAGCAGAAGAGGATTTACTGAAGCCCAATAGTTGATGCCTTTGTTGATTTTCTTACTGGTGGTTCACTTAAGACACAGCCTGCTGAAGAGGATGAGTGCCCTCATCAGCATGAGCAGACAGAAGTCTAATATCAGGTTTTGCAACAAGTGTAACAGGCAGCAGGCAGGCAGAAAGAGCTTGTTAAAAATAGAAGGCAAAGAGTCATGAATCTGGTTTCTTAGAAATGAGAAAATTAAAAACATGCCGTTCAAAAAAAAAAAAGCTGTTTGTATTGCCTTTCATTTTTTTAATATTAACCGCAATCATGCTGGCCAGAAAAATCATCTATTACACATGAAAGCTGAGATTTCTACAGAATCTCGTGACCTTAAGAGCCAAGGATTGATGAAAAAATTATCAAATATCTTCCGAATGGTGAACAGCCAGTGCTGCCGTGTCAATAAACTTGCAGAGCCACATGCACCAGTGTGGAAGCCTGTCTGGAACCACTGATATCGCAGGCTGGCTTCCTGCTGGATTTTGCAAGTCCAGTCCAGTATTTGGAATAAGAAACTCCTTGAAATCTTCCCTGCACTGGCTGGGTTTGGTCACATCAGCACCTTGCTGATGTGAGCCTGGAGAAGGGAGCTGGAGAGCAGGGCAGGAGTTTCTCGAAGTGGGCACTAAGTTAGGTAATAATGGTTTTGAGTCACTGGGTTCTGTAATTAAAAACTAATTAAAGATATCCTGATCCACCCTATTATCTTTAGAAAAGATATTCTCATTACAAATTTGTGGTCAGTTCATTAAAAAAAAAAAAAAGAAACTGTAATTTATTTTCTCAGAGACCATCACAGAACAAACCAATTAACTCAGGAAAATTTGGAATTATGATGTTCTGATAGACTACCAGCTCCTCTAAAGAGCAAGATGAAGTTAAAGGATAGAGCTGAAAGATTTTTATTTTAAACTACCACTACCAGTTGTAGCTGTACAGACACTCTTTTGGAAGGGTTTAAACATTTTTTAAAAAAGTCAAGTTAAACTAAACTGAAAAATATCACTTTATTATTATTTTTAGTATCTATTGGCAAGGCAGACCACACAGCCTTTTTGATTGATTTAACTAATTGCTTAAAAAGTAAAAATGAAAAATATTTTAGGCTGAATCAGTGCTGAGCGTGGCGTGGCTGCCTTACAGAGGGATTCATGGAGAGCAGGTACATACACGGGCTACAAACACTACAGGGCAAGTGGGGCATGGACCTGATAAACGATGGTTTATTAAGCAGTTATCAGCCAGGTGCTCACAGGAATTTCACCCAGATCTGGCACCACTCGATTCCCGCAGTGCTCGGTGTGTCCCCTTGGCACTTCCATCTGAGCTTCTCTGTGCTGCCCATCCCCTCGCCTTTCCTCACCTTTATTGGCCCTCTCACTGGAAAAGACTGGGAAGTGAGCGGAGGTAGCTCTGCAGCCCGGGTTTTGTGATCTCAACTGTAGTATTAAAACAGCAAAAGAAAGGGAAGAAAAGAGTTAAGGGCTTTGTAGCCAAAAAAATAATAGACTGCTTTTTCATCCGTACCATTAATGAGAAGGAAAAGATTGCTTGGGTTGTAACTAGTAAGGAAAGTCAGTCTGGTTTGAGTGAATTAGCTTTTCTGTATAGAATTTGGTTTTTTCCATTTTACACCACCCACACACACACACCCCCCAAAAATCACACGTAGTTCTGAAATTATAAAATCCTCTGATTTTTTTTTTCTTTTTATTGATCCTGGAAGGCCCAAAAAACTCTGCCCTCCTGGTAGTCCCATGACACATACGCTGCTGCAGGAACCCACACATTCATCACATGCAGCTTCCCAGGCGCTGGCCCCCATGTCAGCTAATCTTTACCCTGATCTGGGGGGCTCATTATAGATGCACAACTCTGGAATTTCGTCCATCAGTTCAGGATGCTGCAGTTCATTTTGTGATGAGGAGATCAAAACAATTACATGACTCCTGATAACCCTCATTGACTATCTATTGAAAAAATCAGATTCTAAATAAATTACTATTGTACTTTTAAAGCTGTCCTACTTACTGGGTGACCTAGATAATTTCCATAAATTAACCTCTTTTACCTTCCATTTCCTCTGCCATCCTGCTGTTACCTTCCCACAACTGCTCCATCACTACGTAACTCATCTGGTGGATGGAGAAGACAGTGATGCTGCACTGAGTCTTAAAGTGACATTAAGAACTTACCTGCCTAAGTGTTCATTTGCATCTTGCTCACTAGACTTGTCATATAGCTGGAGAGATAATATATTATGAGATGTGTACTGAATTAGCTGTCAATTGTAGTGAAGCTCTCCCTTAACTATGTGAGGAGAAAGCTCTTGAATGAGCCTCAATCTTGCCTTTTTTTCAGCTGAGATGTTTCATTTTAGTCACCCAACCCCAGCCAATTTTATTAAGTCTGCTGTCAGCTGTGACCCCTGCTGAGGACTGGCAGGGCTGAAATAGTTATGCTGCCTAATGTCATTTGTGGCAGCTACAGATCCCACTCCTGCTTAGGCACTGAGGGCTCTGCTCCTGCGGCAGCAACCACTGCAGTCATAATATCAGGCAAAACGGAAAGGCTCGGGGTAAAAAGCCTCACTGCATTCTCGAGCACCCTGTGCTAACTGAACCACCAAGAGAGGCTGCGTGCAGGTGGGCATGGTGTTTCATTGGAAAGGTTTGAATAGTATGTACTGCACTCTGGGAGCAGCTGGAAAGAACGGAGAAAACCTTAGTGCATCAGGGAAGCCAAGCTAGCATTGCACCACGGACCTTATCTGGGCAACAAGTTGGTGCTTGTGCCAGATGTGGAGTCAGTACTTCTCCCACACCCATGGCAGCATCACCCTAAGGTGGTGTTTCCGGTGATTAGTTTCTTTTGGGAATTCCTCTGCTGTGCTTAACAAGCAAAAAGAGCGAGTCTCATGGTCTTGCTCGGGTGCAATCCCTGCACGTGAGTAGGAAATGCTCTGCTGCTGGTACAGGGCTGTGCACTGGAACGAAAGTGCAGTGTGCCTGGTATGTAGCAAATTGCCTGGGGAGAGGGAACGACACAGGTGCTCCATTCTTTCCTTTTTTAATGCATATGCACACAAGTCACCGCCTCCCTGAGTAGCCTGCCTGCTGATGTTGAACTTGGTGCACCATGTGCCTTAGCTACATGGGATGCCTCCACACCCTGCAAGGAAGAGTAATGTGAAAAGAGAGGAGGAGGTAGACCTAAAACTTAGAAAATCCAATTGTAGCTGCCTGAGATCACAGCATATTATATTCTTTACACACCAAAGAAAGTTTAAATCCTGGAAGAGTGATACTTCATCGTCAAGGTAACCAGAATAGGTTCACCAACAATTTACGTGGCTCTTAAGTCTATTTACATGCTTGTTTACTTGGCTTTTCTCTAAAAGGAAAAAAGTAGTTACCTTAGCAACTGCCTCATCACATGGTGCTGATGCTTCCTTTGCTATCAAGTATCTTCTGCAAGGAGCTCACAGACCCATTTTATAGGCACATCTGCTTTACCTAGTGGAGTCTGGGGATAGTCTATGCATTAGTTTGCGGTGTGTCTGTTTTAAGGGCTAAATACTGCATCCCAGATGAGCAGTGAGATGCAACCGTACCTCTTGGCTTGAGAGGAACTGTGCAAGGACAATGCCAAGGCAGAGATGGGAGAGCAGTGCAAGCCAGGAGGCGAGAGGGATGTGTCCGAGCTGTTTCGGAAGGGAGGAGAGGCTGAGTGGCTGTTGGCCCACCATCAAGGATCATTGCTTCAGTAGCTGACTCACGCGTCCCCTGAGATCCTACCTTCCTTGGCAGAAAAAGTTTAAACAAAGAATATGAATTCTAGGATGGTGGGATGTAGATACATACTGGGGTAAGGAGTCATTAGACTCTGCATGTAAATTATAAGAGTTTGGTGCTTCTGTCCCCTAATCTGTTTCTGGAGTTTTATGCTTGATCAGTTTCTTCTCTGATCAGCAACACATGCAGGAAAGCAGGGGTAAATGACATGCCAGTCATACATTTTCCTTCCTTGCCTTTCTTTCGGCAGAAGATTTTGACCTGAGTGAGCATACTACTGTCTGGGCAAACTCCCAGAAGTTCAAAAAATTAAGTCACAAACTCTGGCTATGTTTGTGTCTTTGTTTTAACAGTGTTTATGAGAGAGCTGCTTCATCAAATACCCTCATTTTATTTGCTACTCTTCCTCATTTTATTTTAATTTGATAACTGCATAAAGACTTCAGACTGACTGCAAGAAAATTCTTATTCTAGAAAATAATTCAATTTCCTTGAATGTTCAGGGCCAGATTTTTCAGGATAGTTGCACATTTTGAGATGAAATCCTAGCAGGATTTTCAAAAGAACCTCAGCAGATTAAAGCCTTGATTCCTTTTTAACCTGCTTAATTACTTGTAAAAATGCTGTTAAGACTCTACCTGCACTTCAACCTTCCTAAATACCTTTGAAAACTTAGCCCTTTTTTGTATCTACATTCCCTCAACTACCTTTGTCTTCCATTTCTCAATTTTTTTTCCACCCCTTCTTCCAAAATCCTGGTATGATATTCATCTCTACTCTTGCAGTGCTCTTCAGAATTTTGTAATAGAGTGACTTGCATTATTTTCATCTCTTTTAAACTTTTATTCATTATATTACTGCTCTATACTAATCAAATTTAGCTTGCACTTTCTTTGTAGCACAAACCTAACATGCTGCTGTAAGTCCAGTTACTAGAACACGGGTCTATTGCAGTACGCATATCGCAGTATTGCAATAACTCTACTAGTGAATAATAACAATAATAATTGCTTTATACAGATTTTTAGCACAGATATATTTTATCCCCTTGAATCCTCAGGGCCTAAGTCTGAGGCAGCCTAACGGCCTGACTTCTACAGCTAAAGGCTTATAGACCTGGAGTTTCCAAAACCATTTTTCAGCCTCCCTCCAGAGGGTGACAGCTATCCTTTACGTCTGGGGAAAGCCTCCCTTCCAGCCTGGCACCATCGTGATCCACCACGTCACCGTGCTTAACTGCTCCATCAATTCCTCTTGCTATTGACAGAGCTGCGGGGCTGTGGGAAGAGGAGCTCACTGCAGCAGTGCCACCGTGCAAGGGAGAAAACGGGCTGACATGCAGCATCCCCTTTGCAGATAAATATTGATTAGACAGCTGAGGGGCTGAGGATCCTCAGTAGAGAACTCAGGCAAATTTGCTGACTCCTCCATGTTTTGGGTTTAAGAGATTATTTTGCTTTGGCCTAATCTGTCCAGCAATGCTAAAATCAATATTAAACTTGGCCTGTCACTGTACCTTCCTCCTGCTGTGAACACATTCTCCAGACCACACTAGTGCTCAGAAAGTGCTCAGATTCAGTAGTACAGCTCTCACCTCAGATCTGGCACTGGCATCTGGTGTCTTTCCATATGGAAACACCCAGAGAGGGGCGGGGGGGGGGGGGGGGGCGGGGGGGGAGTGCCTCCCATCCTCCTTGTCATGTTCTTCATCCAAGGCAACTCATTCATCGAAGCAGAGAGCAGCCTAATCTCAGCACAGACTGAAATATTTTGGAAATGATTCCTGCAAAATAAAACAGCCACCAGCACTGCATGCAAAAGTAAAACACTGGAGACAGCAGCATTTTCTTTTCCTGAAATCATGTAGCAGGTTCTCTCCTGTTTCATGCTGCCTCCAAAATGGGAGTGGGTGTATTTACTTATTTACATGCTAATGGCAACCAATAATAAATACCGTATCCCTCCCAAAAACTTGAAAGGCTTAGCCAGCTATTTAAAAACTTACTCCTGCTTTTTGGATGGCAGAGAGGTGAAGCGAGTAGACCCAAAGCAGGTCTACAGATCTGCTCCTGTGCCCAAACCTCTCAGCTGCCAAGCCCCACAGCACCACTCACTTCCTTTTTCACTCTTTCTAACATCTTACTATAAAAAGGGTTTTCCCTGAGCTGTGTCCCACTCACTCAGCAATGCGTGGCACTTTTTAGGGTATCCTTCAGGAACACTTGGCTGATCTCCAGCTGCTCGGTTGCTTTTGTTGCTTTGTTCGCACTTTCTCTTCTCTGAGTCATTTTTTCTTTGAAGTTTCTAAAACTGATGAGCAAAATATAGCCACTTTGCCAGATTTTTCCCTTTGTAAGGTGTAGCTGGCAATTTGGCATGAAACAACCCAGCAAGCTGCATATTGACTGGTGGGACAAGTGCGGTTCAGCCTGCAGAGCCTCTTCATGGCTGAGTTTGGTGCCCTAGCTCCCTGCCGCAGCACCGCCGCTCTGACTGCCTGGAGCTGCCTGGGTGCTGGGAGGCGCAGGGGTCCTGCAGGCGGTGTCAGATGTGGCCTGGGCTCTGCTTTGGAGAGACGCTTTGCTGCACGTTTCTTTTGGAGGCAGACTTGCCATGGGAAAGTTGCTTTTGTGCCTCAGTTTTCCCTATTTTAATAGTCTTCTCTGAGAGCCTTTCCCCTCTTTATGATCATGCTCCAGGGAAGAGACTATTTCTTATGCAATTTTTCAAATTAATGTCATGGGCCTATTTATACTGTGCAACAGAAAATGCACCTCCCACTGGAGATACACGCAATTGTATAACCTATCTGCATTACAAAGGTTTGAAACCTTTTGCCTTTGCTGTAGGGCTCCTTTTGGTTATGGGCCATGCACAGACTATGCTGTTCTACACCTTGCTCTGCTGCACCCTGAAACCGGCCCCATGGGTGACAGCAGCCACAAGGCTCTCCCACCTTTGTGCAGGCAGGCACTATGGTTGAGAAAAAACCTTGTTCTGCAGTTAGTGCACAATAGGTTCCCTCTTCCCTGCCACCTTAAGGCAGCCATAACATTTGCGAAGTGTCCTGTCTCCCCACCCCATCATTGCTGCATCAGTCTTTGCTGTGGTTACAGAGCCAAAGGGTCATGTCCCTGCAAGCTGCCTCTCACCCAAAATGGGGTGATACAACATAACACAGACCATTGCTCATGTACTGTCCTTCAGCCATGGCCTTCTATATAACCTTGTGATGATCTCAAGCCAATCAGTAACCGCAAAACCTCTCTCTCTCAGACATACATTTCCTTATATGTTTTCCTTTCACTGAGGCTATAAAGAAAGTACAGGCATGGCTACTTATGTCTAGAAAAAGCTGAAAAGTCATTGTCGTCTGTCTAGTGTTGTGGAGGACTCTGGAGATCAATTCTGTGCTTCCCTGGTACCAAGACCAGGCCCTAGTTGTACACCTAGTCTGAGATAACGGCTGTGCGACTAACTCCCTTTACAAGTCACCTTGATCTCATCACCCCTTGGTTCTTTGTGGCCAAACAGTGTGGCAGAGGAGTGATCTGTGCTTCAGGAGACCCAGTTTCTGTTGCCAGCTGTTTCAATGCCCTGCATGACCTTCGCCAAGACATTTGACTTGGCTCTGTCTGTTTCCCCATCTGTAAGGGGCTATGAACATTTGCAGAGCACTTTGGATTGTTATTAATTCTTCATAGAGTATCTGAAATGTGGTGAACACTTTAAGATGCTATAAAAGTACAAAGTATTATTATTAAACTCAGGAGGAGGAAGTAGCTGGCCCACAAGGTGCTTCCTTCATCAGTCCTTCAGAGGGAGGTCCTTATCTTTATGACCTAAACACAGAATTTTTATTCTGCTTTTGTAGAGGGTTAATGGGTGTATTTTAAGTAAAACTCTTCTGACCCAAGCTGGAGGAGCACCATCAAAATGAATGAAGCTGATGACATCTTAAATTTTTCTTATGCATCTCAGTCTAAACCAGAAAGCAGAATTGCTTTGCACACAGTGCAATGGTTTCTAACCTGCAGCGAAGTCTCTGCTGAAGTCACTTGCAATCGGCCCTTTCCTCTTACCCTCCAATAAACAGTAGACACAGGGCGACTATAATGGCTTGACAATAGTTGCACACCCTGGGGTTTTGCTGCTCTCATGAAAAAAAAAAAAAAAAGAATGTCATGGATAAATAAATGTTGACAGTGACCATACCAAACAATTCAAGAAAAAATTGCAGTTTTATATGTATTCCTGCTCCCTTTGTCAATACTTTAAAGATGGTTCTTATTTCAGAGCAGGTATTGATTGTGTATAGGTTAGGCCCCCGGTTCCATTTGTCATTTCTGATATTATAGCGTGTTATCGTTTAAAGCTGTAATGGGAGAGGTGGCTGAGCTTAAAGCAAGCTGGTTGTCTGAAGCTTTGATAAATGGCTAGATGGTCTTCGTTTCTGCAGCAGTGAGCAGTTGGCTGCTATTTGCTTTACCTTTTATCCAAGAATAACTGTGTGATGGGTTCTGGAAGTGAACAGTATCATTTTGTCAGATGTGGTTCAGAACTAGCCGGGTGGTCCTAGCAAAGCAGCTGAGGGATTTTTAACACCCGACAGGATGTGAGCAAAGGCCCTGTATAAAACTGAAACAATTCTGGCTCCACATGGCTGCTTTGGTCAAAAAGTTTTCAGAGTGTTTTTTAAGGTGAGAGGACAGGAAATGCTGGGGGGGTGGGGGTGGGGGTTGGGTGGGGAGGGATGGCGGTTTTAAAAGCAGTTCTATTCATATGGAAGGATCTTATGAGAAAGATCAGAAGACAATAGGTGGATTAGATTTCTTTGATGAACTAACAAACTTGCAAATTTTCTGCAGATCTAAATAAAAGGTCTGCTTCTCAGATGCAGTGAACAGCCCCACCCCAGCCTCTGAAAATCAGGCCAGTACAATGCCTGGGAGTCCACAGGATTGCAGAGAGAGGGAGGTAGCAACGCTCTCTTTGCATTCTTTCCCTCTGCATCACTTACATTTCTCAAGGTTTTGGTATTGCTTTCATGAAATCACATCTGTTTGTCAAACTCAAAATGCAATCTCTGTTCCACTTCATTTGAATCACAAGGAGTCTGGAAATGGTAAGTGGTCCTTTTCCCAGTAACAGACACATGTAATGTCTTGGCTTTGCAGAACCTCTTTTATTGAATTTTGGGTTCACAAAACTAAGGTGACACCTGTGGATGTTTCATGTCCTGATTCCTTTGAGTCAGGCAAGTTCGATTTATAATTTGAGTTTAGCATAATGCAATACCAGGGTCTACCTCCAACTGAGTTGAAGCGAATGTTTATAAGAAAATGTACATAGGGGAATCAGTAATACACTGAAATTATATCTCACTGGTTTGACAACTCAGCTGTAAACCATTCCATACTCATTTACAGCACACTTGTATGAGGGGAGTCTTCAGTGCAGCTTTGGAGCGTGCTGCATCGCTTCTGAATCAGCAGCAAGGTGTCTTAACAGGTTGGCTCTTGAGCCTTCAGGTACCTACCCTTCATTAACTTGATAATCTATGAGTGAGAGTTCAAACTACTTGCTGTTCCTGCCTCCAGTAGATTGAAATGGTAGCTCTTAATCCTATCACTAAATTGCCCAGACAAGTAGCAGCAGATTGATTCTACCAGTTCTTTTGCAGAAATGACAAAAGGCTGCTCAACAACCAATATAGCTCAGACTTCGGTGCAGCTCACAGCATGATGGAAAGGGAGCTCCGCTTTTGTATCTGTAGGAGGACAGAAGTTACCTTTCCTGGCATGGAAATAGAAACAAACAAAAAGGTTAGAAGTCAATTCTGCAATTCTTAGTCCTAAAGGTTACACTAAGGTTCACCAAGTCCTTGGTTTTTGTGAGATACCTGTGATAAACTGTATATACTGCAGGAAAAGCTGATGGCACACAAACATGCATTTGTAGGACTGACCAGATAAAAAGGATAGCAAACAAATAGAAAAGAAACCAATGAGATGTCAAACCTATGCAGAAAATGCTGGGTCTCTGTAAAGTACAAACCACACTGAACGTCCCCCATCCCTCACGTGCCTCATGATTCAAACCAAATCCTGGCTTCTGTGGCTGTTTGAGAAGGTTTAGTCAACTCTTGCACCTCTCTTTGATTGGGTCTCTTTGCTGTTCCTGGATTTGCCCAGAGCTGCAGATGTTAAAGTATTGCAAGAGGGGTACTGTAGAACTGACTGTACAACTGTACAACACAGCCCAACACAGATACGTCATGCTCATAATCTATCAGCATAACATCATCTCAGGAGGCCTGGCTACCCATTTTCTAGCCCAGACTGAGGATCAGACAATAGGCAGTTATAGTGTTTTGGATAACACCTCACATCTTCTGTTGGTTTGTGTGTGCATTAAAGATCACTTTGCACTCTTCTCAAAAACAGACTGGTTGTGTCCCTGGCCAAAACATCCCTGTTCACAAAGCTGTGCCTCTCTGGGCCCCAAAGATGACTGAATTTCAATGAGGCTTTATTCTTCAAAATGAAAGGTGCTGTCTAACTGTAAAATATTGTTCTATTAAATTCAGCCCATGGCAGATCCACTACTGAGGGCTATTGAGGCAAATAAGAGCAGGGTGATGGCAGTGTGTGGTCATAAAGTTGCAGTATTCAAAAATGTAGAAAAAGCAGGTTGTCAGATTTCAATAAAGCAGTGGAAATGAATAGATACATCTCAGAGCTGGTTGCTTCCTAGTGGGATGGAATTTGAATAATAATATCACACTTGAACCAACATCGGGCTGGATTAATGGCTAGCACAGGCAGAGCACTAGTATGGTGAAGCTGCAGCAACAGCAGCACCACTGTAGGTGTTACTAATGATACAGAGCAACGCTTCTGCTTGTTTGCACACAGAATGAAAAAAATAGGGGAGGAGGAATCTGGGAATTATTGCTTTAAGCTGCAATTTTCAACAAAGAAATCTTGCCATTCCAAACTGTCTAGACCTTTAAAAATAAAAGATGTGCAGTATTTACAATGCTCTTCAGTATTCATGAGGCTTTGCTGCTTGTTGTAAGGCGAGATGAAAACAATACTCAGTAGATTTTCATAAGTGACATGCAACTGTAAGATTGATAGATGATGTGGATTTAATGTATGTGGAGTTCAGCACCAACATAAAAGCTGTGATGTACCCAAACACTGGGTTTATTAAATCCCTGTTTCCTTAAATGATCATCCAAAGCCTCTCACCACTTTCTTCTACCAGAAAATAAAGGAAAGAAGGTAGGAAAAAAGAGAGGAGGGAGGGGGAAAAAACCCAACCAAGGGATTCCCCTTAGTTTTGGTAGAGAATTACAATATCAGAACTGAAGGAGACAAATATTTAGACACTCTCTCTGCATAGAGATTAATGTGAGAGTCAGAAATACATGGAATCCACTTAAATTGATGTGATTTAGTTATGAATGGTTAAACATAAGTATTCTCTGTCAAATGCCAAAACCCATTGTATTAACTCTTTCCTCTCTCCAACCTTCCTCTATAGCCTCCTAAATCTACCAAATTTTTCTTAGAGCCCAGGGATCCTTTTCCCCACCACTCTGTGCCACGGGGCCAGAATTCAGTGCAAAATCCCTCAGTCTGCTCCAGGAGAGGACTTGATGAGTACAGCAGGTGGGCGCACGGCAGCTCCTGCCTCCTGCCCCCTGGGCTAGACCTGCTCAAAGTGGGAGAGCTGCACTGGGGGAGCAAGGGCACAGCAAACCACCCCCGAAACATCAGCTGGGGGAACTGGGGCTGGAGTTGCTGACTCGCTCCAAGCCAGCCCTCATGATGCACACCCTCTGGTCTCATTGGGACCTGTAAGTCAGCTGCCATAACCTTTGTGCTCATGAGTCATTTCCCATGCACCTTTGCTAATTTGAAACAGCATTTCACCCTTAGTCTGACATCAAGTGAATTATTTTCTCTTTCATTCCAACTTCACCCATCAGGCTGCATTCTTACATATTAGGATTGACTTACGCGGCGTCCCAGATCTTCTTGGAAATGATTTCTGAGTTGCTTAATTTCCATTGTCTCTAGGGGTGCAACACACACACACTCCTTGATAACAGCCGTGAGTAACATTTTCTGCCGTGCATTTACAGCACTTTTTAGCAAAGGTGTATTTGCTTCTTAGTGGAACATTTCACTTCATTTCAGGGTCATTTCCTGTGACAGCTAAATGTCTGTCTTCTTTATCACCTCAAGATTTAGCGAAATGATATAATTAGTATAGTTGTGCTCCTTAACCCAGCCAGCTGCGCTGGAAATCAGGCCATTTTAGCTCAGTTGAAAGGAGCAAATAGTATGCAAACTGCAATCAGGCTTTTTGCTTTGGACCAAATTTGGCTTTTTTAGAAACTAGTAATACTATCATTGTGTTTATCCCTTAGTGTGAACCATTTACTCTGGCATGGTTAGTAAGCAATCATTTTGATACTGGTTTCCCGTAGTGCCCAGTGGTATTAAAAGGCGGGCTGTTCGTGCTGTGTTGGGGGAGAAGTGACCAGGAAACCTGGCCTACGGCAGAGGCTAAAGCTGGGTACACCTGAATTCAGTTCCTATCAGCTCTTCTGCCAGTACTTCTGAACCAGTTATTTTTCAAGTACTCTTCTGTTTCCAAACAAACATTTAAATTGCAGTTCTTCTCTGCCCTACTTCTTCACTTCCTTAAAAAAAGAAAAAGGCTAATTTTCCTAAGGATAAGTTTGACAATTTTTTTCATTTCAGCAATATTTTCAACTAATAAAGCTTTCTCATGAGCTACTGGCATTTTTTTTTGTAATACAGAGGAAGAACTTAAATGAAAAATTGAGGGATAGGGGACAGAAATGGAAGGGAAGGAAGTCAATGCATATCCTCTTGAATTTATAAACAAGTTAAAAGAAGTGACTGTGTTCTCTCCCCTTTAGTTGCTGGTAAATATCAGAGGAAATTGTTTGTAGTAGGAATGTTTATTGGAAAAATAAACTTCAGGAAATACTTACAGAAAACAAATGGCAGATCCAATCAATCCAATATGACAACACATTTGCTTTAGAAATTTGAAACTGGGGTATATATTTATGCAATCAAGAGCAAAGAAACTTCTGTGTACCTTGTCCAAGCAAACCTGCATCAAAATGCTCATGACAGAGTGATATATCAAGAATCATTTGCAGAAAATATTTTAGGTTATGAATAATAGGCTGAAGGAAACTTGTAAGTAAGGAGCTGAAAATCATCAAATAATTCTTACAGTGTACTTCTGGTTTTGCTGCCTGTGCAAGAGTGCTTATGCTTTGTAAAGTCCTTAGATTTTCTACACAGATTAGACTGCATATGCACATTAAAATACTCATAATCACCTGAAGACAGTAGAAAAGGAGCAGAGAATATGGATAGCTAGGACCCAGCAAAGAGAACAGGGAAGAATGGGAAATAATATATGCAAATAAATAAAAGGATTGTATTGCTATTGTTGTGGATTCTGAAATATGCCTGGTTGTGCCTTCTCAGCTGTTTCATGGAATTGTTCCCTCTGGTAGAAGGTGCTTTCCTTTACCTATGAAAACCTGCTTAGTGTTGCTTGTCCTCTTGTTTTGTTTTTATAATTGAGGTTTTCCATGTGTGAAATCCCAATATTTTCTTTAAACCATGAGGATTAAACACTTGACAAATCGGAAAGATTCAGGAAAGGCACAAAACTTGGAAAAACCAGGAGTTCATTCACCCCTGCTTTCAGCTAACATAAGCCCATGAACTTGTCAAATCTGTGCCTTTCTTTTTAAAGAATTAGGCACAGTGGGAAAGCATTAACATGCATATCTAGGCTTTCCTCTCTCTGCTTCTATTCACATATTCTTTCCTTTACCCCTCTTTTCTCTCTCCTCACCTGTTTATCATGATCTTTCTTCTTGTTTAGTTGCTCCTTTTTTAAACAGCTAAGTCACCCCCCTCTCAGGCCGTTTGCATTTTTGCACCATGCTCATCTGCACACTTTCAGATGGGTTTTTAAGGCGCCTGTGTCCCTCGGCTCAGGCTTACTCAGAAAGTCACCCCATTTGTGTATTCCTTTGTTCCACTTACAGACACAGAATGGGTGCCTTCCGCAACTGCTTCACGTGTATTTCTTTATCAGCCTGCCAGTTTTCCTTGTGCACAAAGACGGCACTGCCCAGTACTATTACAGATGGTGCTATCAGTTCACTCACCCAAATAGGTCTTAACCTGTCCTTGAATTTCACCACCATTTATTCAGGCTCCTGGAAGCTGATATTTGGGGGTTTCTCCCGTTCCTTGCCCAATGTGAAATGTATCACAGAAGTGCCCTGTTCCAGTTTTGAAAGGTAAAGGTGATACCTATACATTTGAGAAGTCAAAAATAAAAGTGCTGCTGCTGTGTTTGCAGATGGTAGGTCAGGGATCTCTGTAGCTGCTAGACTTCATGTGAGCGTGTACGAGCGGCACCTGGGATTAAGCAATGATTTCTTCTTCCCAGCCTGTGATTCAGGGGATTTCAGTTTTCTTCTCATCTCTACCATAAAACTGGAAACAGTAGACGGACAGACTTCCCTATCAGTTCCAACACCCTTCTGTCACAGGCATATCATGATACGCAAACGTGTGTCTCTTTCATAAAGTCATCAAGATTTCCACGTGGCCCCTGAACAAGGCACTGTGTTTCTCGGTGCCTCAGCCCTCAGAAAGGCAGAGATGATAGCCCTTTCTTTGTTTTGCTTCTGAAGGTTGGCATCTCCACATAATACAGCCGGTGCCTAAAACAAGGCTCTCACCTTGCCTCAGCACTTGGCCCTAACAATAATAAGATGAAATTAAAACCAGGCACAAAAAGAAGAAAGCTAGGTGCTAAATAACGAGGAGGTTTGGACCAGTGCTTATTGGGTTTTCTTTCCAGTGCAGGGCTGTGGCAAGTGCACATCCAAGTGCTTTTCCCAGGGAGGTAACCGATCATGGATGTGGCTTGAACTTTTATTTGTGATTTTCATGAGCCTTCCAGAGCAGTGCATTCCCTACACTGAGGTGACTACTTTGAGTTCGCTTTTTTAATTAAGGTTCTGTATTGTAACTAGTCAATGTACATTATTGGGAGAATGAATGTCAATGCCAGTGCTTTTTCTTTCTCTCCTTTATCTTTGTCAATGATTCAAAGACATGATTTATGGTTAGTCTCCGTCTTTCAGGATCATCCATCAAGCACTGGTTTCACTACAGGGCTCGAAGTTGTAAATCATGCAGAAAGGCTGTCACTCATCTCATTTAACCCTTTAAACACCGGGATGGAAGAGGAGGGCTGTTCTTTTCAGAGCTGAAAGAAATAGCAATAAAATGGCCATAAAATCGATGAAGTTAGACTAATCTATATAATTAATCGTTCCTTGTAATGCAATAATTATTATGAGGGACAATTAAAAAAACGGGGCATGACTCCACCCTCCAAGTTCATTCTGAGAACCTGGAGGACTTCAGGGCTCCATAAAATATGTCACTTTTTTGTTTTCTCTTTTGAGCTCCTTTCATATTTTTTAATGTCCATTACAGACATGAAGAGCTGAGCTTCACTTTAGAATCAATCACAGGCTACTTCTGATCATGACCTTGCAGTGACTAAAGGAGGAGTGCAAAAGCCCATTAGCAGCTGCTATTTTCAGCTCTGTAAATTAACAGTTATTTTTCTTCTCTCTCCTTTTCCCCGCTGTACCCCTCCCTTTCTTTCTTTCCTTTTTTTTTTTTCCCCTGTTTTTTCCTTTTTTTGGACAGGAAGACAGCAAAAAATGAAATGTGTAAGTGGCATGGGAGCTTCCACAGTTAGCCTTGTCTCACAGGCTTGAGGACTGGTGACAGCTTTGGCCAAGTGGCTGATTGCTTCTCCCTGTCCTCCCCTGCCAGCCCGGACCGCGGCTCCCGGGTCACATTAAGCACTAACTTTTCAGACAATGCCTCCACCTGCTCCGAGTGCAAAGCCAGGGAGACTGGCATTATATAATGAGGTGTCTTTCTTTTTTATCTTGCTATTTTATTTATTTATTTTTGGTTCAAAGTGTCAGAACTTGGTAATGGAGGGTTATTAATGAAAAATATATGTTTGGGGTCTATTTGTTTTGATTCTGCAGTGACGTGATGGCAATTTTATCCCTGAATTATGTATGGCTCTGTTTTGCCTAGGCAAGCTGATACAAACAACAAACATAGTTAGGAAAAGATATATCAGTAAATAAACTGAAAGGTTGTAAAATATGAATGTTTATAATCCAGACCGTGCCGCTTCTCTTCTTTTTTACATGAACTCTACTTGAGATGGTATTTAGGAGCTTGGGACTTCTTCTGTTCCAGCAATCTCTGCAGCTTGTCACGAAAACAAATGACACCAGAGGGAACCTTGTCTTACACTGTATTCTTTTGCATGAACCTCAGTCTTCTTAAGGTGCTCATAATTTAAATTTAGAACTTGATTTATTGGAAGATAAGATCCTACCCTTCTTCCTTTACAGACCCACGCTGCTTTTAACCCAGGCTCCTTTCCTTTTCCGTATCAGTATTTAGCATCTGCTCACCTAACTCCAGGTGAACAAAAAATGCACAGCATCAGGTGATAGTGTGCATTCAGGACGATGGATCCTGTTTTATTGTGCTGAAGGCAGACAGTGTCCTGCTGGTGGGACGTAACAAGTTGCAGCCTTCCCGGTTCCTTGTGCTAGCCCTCTGTGTACACAGCTAATTCCTGCTATAAAGAATAACACCTGCCACTGCTTTGTGAGTCTTGTCAACGATCTGAATTTGTAAACAGGTCTTTTTCTGCATCTTACAGAGTGTTCGGGTTGTGAACTGGAAGTTACTTTGGGGGGAACAAAGGATAAGATGTTTAATCGTCTGATGGTATTAAGAGAAACTTTTAATCCTCCATCTAGAAGATAGATTCTGTTTTTTTAAAATATCATCCATTGTAAGCATCATGATAAATTAGCACTTGTTTTATTCTGGACTAAAGTCTCATCCCACAGGGATCTCCAAGAATTTCTGCTGCTAAAATATAGCATAGAGGAAATTATAATTTTAGCATCTCTCTGCAGTCTTAATTAAGACTGTTCTTCTGATATAAAGCTGTGGTGTCTAATTACCAGAAAGCTGTCAGAAAGTAACTTTCAAAAAACCTGTGTCAAGAAAGAGTTGGGAAGACTAGAAATATTTATGCAATTACAAATTTATGGTGCTAGTAGATTTTTTTAAAGTTTATTACTTTATTATTACTATATTTTATACATATAAATAAATATATATAGTATATATATATTACTATATTATAATTACTATATTATTACTATTATTACTACTAATTCCTATTTCAATATCCCACCTCACAAGAAAAAATCTAGTTCCAGCTCCTCTCCACCAGACAGTTGCTTTTTGTCCAGACAACATTTGGTAGGTTTGTTTGAACAAATAAGGGAATGTTTCCTACCATTTTTTATCTTGCACATACACAAGGTACTTGAAGTTTGCAATTTCAGTGTATTCCACATCTCAAAGCCAAATTCTGGCACAAATGTCCACCCATTTTTACCTTCAAAAGCACACAGAAACTCTGCTGTGCAAAACTATTAGTTAAACTGCAGCAGAGTCAGGAATCTGCTTTGCGACACAGTCCTAGTTCCTGGTTTCTTCCTACTGAGTGTGTGCCATTGCCTCAAAAAGACTCATATTTAAGACAAAATCTGCTCTTTTGTTTGCCAAGAAGTCAGCAGAGCCTGTGCTTGCTCATTACAGGTCAGACTTTAAAAGCTGCTGAACCTCAGCTGGGCTTTGATGACCATCTCCCTAGTCATGAGACCGTCATGAGCTGAGGTTTTTGATTTTGTTACCAGCATATTTGTAGCTCTACCTGCTGAAAGTCCCTTTCCTGAGATTTGCATAAGGTTAAAAAAAAGGAGAGGTAATATGATGAATGCTGACAGGTACATTTGCTACAATTGATTAAACACTTTTGCCATCCCTACGATTTTCTTTCACCCGCCTTGTGTCTTGCCAGAAAGAGGTGTGAGTGACTTTGTCATTGACATTAAACAGTTGTATATACTTCTAGCTGCAAAATGCTATCCCCAGAGTTTGTTTACTCGATCTGTATTTCCAATCAGTGCAGAAGGTTTACTAAAGCAGTTCATTACTGATTTATTTATGATGTATTTAGATAGCAAATATGGTTCTGTCAGCAGTTGCTGGCTAAACAGTGTTGACAGACATTAATAGCATATGGTATAGGAATGGAATTATGATCTTTGAGAGTCTTTGTGTCTCAACATACATTTACAGTTTGCATTTTTCCTAGGTAGAGAGACAGAGAACTTCCAAACAAGAAAACTGTGTTTCTTTTTCTTTTTGTAACCTTTGGGGTTTGTTGGTGGTGACATTAAAATCTTCCGTGCCTGTTTAGCTGTTCAATTTAATGGAAGACAAATTCTCCCAAAGGTTTAATTTACTCTCACAAACTGAAATCACTGCATTCTCACCATGGGAAATGGCCTTAATTTTCCCAGCCTTCAGTATACATCAAGCATATAATTCATTTCTCCCCTCTCAATACTTCCCTCATTAGAAAACAAAGTTTTTGATATTTAAATGTTACATAGTTTAAGTTGGGAAACAAATCTTCTCAGCCCTGTAAAGTGCATTTGCAGACATGATTGCTTCTCTCTGACAGCAATAGATTTATACAGGGTGGAACAGAAAAACACTTGAATTTTTGACCTTTAATTGTCTGCTTCCTCTAACACCAGCATTTTTACCAGTGTCAAGGAGAAAAAGCAAAAAATGTGGCCGCTCATAGAGGAAGGAAGAACAGGTAGTGGTGAAACCACTTTGTGGCAGTTGATACTGGTTGGGGAAACTGTGTTGTGCTGGGGAAGGGCTAGGGAGGAAGATGAATTTCATATGAGAGGTTGCCTCTCAATCACATGAGGACAAACAAATTGTGAAATAATACGAGAAATCATCTCATCCTTCTTTTTAGGTTAATGGTAATGGAGGAGGTGAAGTGGAAATACACTGTTTAATTTCCAAAGTAACGGGCAAAATTTTGTTTTCCATAACATGGAATTAATAAAAAACATAAAAAATTCTTTGCTGGGATTAGATTGCATTTCCATAGGATTGGCTGGCCCCAGAACTGTGCTTCAGAGCCCCTGCTAATACCCAAAGTTATCAGATAAAAGAAAAGGAAGAAGGGATCCTTTGAAGAAGTGCTCAAGCGTCCCGGTGTCAGCCGGGATGGAGTTAATTATCTTCTTAGGAACTAGTACGGTGCTGTGTTTTGACTTTGATGTGAGACTTCTCAGTTCCTCAGGCCTTGTTAGTGAAAAGGCTGGAGGGCCACAAGGAGCTGGGAGGGGACACAGCCGGGGCAGCTGACCCCAACTAGCCAAAGCAACATCCCGTGCCATGGTTGATTGCTTGGGGACTGACCGGGCATCAGTCGGCGGGTGGTGGGCAGTTGCATTGTGCACCACATGTTCCTTTCCCTCTGGATTTTGTTCTTTCCCTTCCCCTTTTTGTTATAACTACTATTGTCATCGTTGGTATTATTGTTCTTTCATTTTTATTCTATTTCAATTATTAAATTGTTCTTGTCTTAACTCTAGAGTTTTGTATTCCTTTCCAGCTCTCCTCCCCATCCCTCTGGGTGAGGGGGGAGTGAGCGAGTGGCTGCGTGGGGCTTAATTACCAGTCGGGGTTAAACCACGACATCAGGTTGTACAGAACGGCACCAGTGAGTGTAAGGTGTGCTATTTGCCGGGAGCGTGAGGGCTTTTGAGTAACAGCTACACAAATTTATTTTTTTTTTTAATTACTGCTATTTTGATACCTTGTTAGAGAGTTTAGGATGTAGAAACTTCCTACTTCCATGCTATTGGCAGCAAAAAAATGAATATAAACATATATATGTATACACTCATCAGACAGAAACGACACTAGCAAAAAGAAAAGGTTCTTTATAGAGGGCGCCAAGAAAAATAAAACATTGAGCCAATTCTTCCTCTACCTAAATCCATTTGCTTCAAAAGAATTACCAGTAAGAAATTTAGCCTGTTGTACATGGAAAAATTTATATGCCATTAACATCTGAGAAATTATTAGAAATGAAACCCACGTTTCAGCAAAGTACGCTGCAGGTTAGAGTCAAGCTTATCTCATGGATGTGTGGAGCTTGATAGACCCCAAGAACTGGTTGCAATAAGCTGGCCCCATAGGTGACCACTTTGAGAAGCTGCCTTTGTGCATCTTACAGGTTTGCTCCCCCTGCAATATCATAGCTCTGCTGGGCAGCGGCCACAGTGGCATCTGACAGCACGTGGCTGCAGAGAGCTCTGGCACATGCCAGCTGGGGCCTCCTGAGCAGGACCCCTGGAGGACTTTTCTGTTTGAGCAAATGCTTTGGAGAAGGGCTGCTGCTGTTGAGCACTGCTGCCTTGTCTAGGAGCATTAATGCTGCCACCGGGTTATGCTTATGGACCAAAGACATTAGGGGGTAAGTGAGTTGCCAAGAGATCTAGCTTGTTTAAACTAAACTTCTCTGAGGCAGCAGCAAAGGTATCCAGTTTTGCTGGTTCTTCTCCCAGTGAGTGTTTAAAGACTTGTTTGTAAGGGGCAGAGTATTAAAACATAGTGAATTCTTAAATAATGAGTTAAAAGCAGTTTCAGTCTTTCTGAAACTTCTGATTTTAAACATGTTTTTCTCTCTTTTTCTGCACAACAGATTTCCAATCAGTATAAGGGAACCATCTGCACAGAAGGAGCAATGAACTGGCAGTACCATACATGTTGAAAAATTCAAAAATCCAAATACAAGCTAGTCAAATTCCAGCTGTGCATTGGTGGATACATACAGTAATTTGCTCATGTAGACAAGGCAAATTAATAGTTTTTCAAGACAGACTTTGTGCTGGTACTAGATAGATCTGTGCTGTGCTTTGCCTTCATTTACATTTCAGCATAGATTGATAAACACATTAATTTATTTTTTTTTATTATTTTTTAGGTGTTATTCCTGGTAGAAAGGGAATTATCCAGAAATGCTTTAAAAGGGAAGCGTTGTTTGGATTTCAACCTAGTGGATAAACTGAAAGTGTTTAGACAGTCTGTAATGAAGTGTTGTTAGCCTCTGGTCTGTAATAAATGCTTCAATTTTATAGCTCCAAATCAACTTTACCCATAAAATCTCAAAGGACTTTCTCTACTTAGCAAATCAGCCAGGACTTAGTGTCCGTAGCCAGTGTATCCTCATGTATTCTCAAAAAAAGCTGTGCAGACCTAAGCTTTTTCAACTCCCACTGATATAAAAAAATTTTTGGAAGTTTTACTTTCACATTATCAGTAGCTAGCCCAAAATCTGTGTTAGATAAGGTGCACAAGATCTTTTGTCATGAATAATAGGATTATTGATAGCAAAAGGGTTTTACTGGTATGAAGTCCAATCCTCAATAAAATTATTTGGTTGGTTTCTGTTCAAGAACTAGTCAAGTTAATTGTGAGTCGTTCCTTTTATTAAAAAGTCCTTATTCCACATGTCTTCATTTTTACCATAATTGTACACTTACCACTCTTTATTTCTATATGATCTCAGTCATTGTTTCAGGGGTCTAAATCGAAATATATGTGCAGATCCTGTAACACACTCTCACAGAATAAATGCTGTTTGAACATAGTTAATGTAAATGTGAAAAAATCCCTTGTAATGCTTCATTTTCTAAATGCTCTCTGCATCTATTTCCAATGCAACTTTAAGAAAGTAGACTGGGTTTTCTTACCAATTCTTTCTGAATGCCCTGATAGTAATCCTGCTCTGTTCATCCTCCTGATTCCCAGCAGAATTTTGAGGAAAAACATTATACATGGATTCATCTTTGTCATAGAAGTTAAAGCACTGTTCACGTTTAAGGAAACCCCCTTGGACTGATCTCTGCTCTGCACTTGTTTCATTTGATTTATCTTCTGTTGTTCGTAGTTTCACTGATCACTTTCTTATTACTTTTACACTTCCATCCATTTCAGTTTTGTGCTCCTTTTCAAGCGGTTTCTTACACTGTCCCTGCGACCTGCTCCCACCTGATGAATTGTCTGCTCAGACTGTTGATCTTGACCTGGCATGGTCTCTTCCACAGAAAATAAATGATGCCACGCACACATATAATGATACCTTAATAAACATCACAGGTACATTTGCTCCTCTGCAGAAGTGCAGAGCTCTAAAGGTGGTGTCCCAGTTGCATACTGGTGCCTGGGAGACAGTGAAATGGCAGAGGTAGGAATTAGAACAAAAACGGAGATGTTTTGCTCTTGTTGTGTATTTAACCACAACTGAAAATTCCCTGGACCTTTTTTCCAAGCTCTTGTCTGCACTTAGACTTGTGATTACTAGAAACAGCAATAAATATATTTTAATTCTGTAAATATTTTAAATAGGAGTTTCTTAATGGCTTGTTTTGTATTTGGTCTTGCCTGTAGCAGCAATTCATTTTTCAGAAAGTCAGCATTTGGTAGAGGTCAGATGCCCTCTGTTGCTTTTCCTTCCAAGTTGAGGTGAGGCCCTGGAAAAAACACAGGGAAGTTTATGAAGGTTTTTTTATTGTTTTACAGAGTTGGATAGTAGAGATGGTTAACCCACTCTTTCAGCTCCTTCGGGATTTTAGAGTCTGGATTTCGGATCCACTAGACTGCTTTGTGTATTCTTGAAGGCCTTAAATCCAGTTATGATGGATAAAATATATAGCTTTTTTTGTACCCAGTGAGGTCCCTCACTTCAGCAGTGGTTACATCATGGTACCTGTGCTGAAGAAGTCATTTCTGTCAGTAAGTGACCTTTCTGATTATTGGATTTTTTTTACCATAACTCATAGTTGTTATTTCTTGCTGAGATTCAAGAAAAGCTGTTCCTGTGCAGCTGCAGCCTCCTGTTGTTGCTCCCTGTTTTTTTATGCTTTGTCCCATGTGATAAATTTCAGTTATCACTTAAGACAGAGCAGGAATGCAACACAGAGACTGTAGTGATTATGATCTGTAAATGATCTGTGTACTGGCCCTGGATCTAAGCCCTTCTTGGATCATTTGAGACACAATTTAAAAGAACACAGCTTAAATTTTGTGCTTCAATCATTTTTCTTTTTTTTTTCTTTGAAATTTCTGTTATTTTAATAATCTTGATAGATACTTGGAAACTGTATTTATTTTCCATATCAGTTGGAAGCTTTCCTTTTGACATGGATTGATTTGTTTTGCACATGTTTCTTGCAGAATGGAACCAACAGTACTAATTTTACTACTGATAATTATTAGTATTCTTACTATTAATAGGCCTTCATATCTGCAAGGGAACAGCAAAGCAACATCCCAGATTGTGTGGAAAGAGAAAGGAAAGCACTGGAGAGTATCAAAACTGCGAGCTTTTTGGGCCAGGAAGAATTTTGTTCCATGTTGGTAAAAGATTTTGTAGGGCAGTATTGGTGTTGGGGGCAGTACATAAATAAAATTACAATGGTAACAATAAAGATGCAGTGTGTTTGCATGATCTATTAAGAGAGTGATAAGATATGATTCCCCCAAAACTTCAGGTACAAGTGATAGCAAGTTTGTGCTACCAAAGCCATCAGCAGCACACCTGCTGTCCTGCTACTCGCAGAGCAAGTATTTCAAGCAGGATCTTAAAATAAGTTATTTCCATCTTTGAAATAGATTTCAAAGGATCGCAGATTGATTCTTGCCACAGTTGCTGCAGCTTTCTCACTTTTGACTTCAATGAGAAGTGAAAAGCAGGACCAAGCCCCACTGTATGTCCCCTTCTTGGGTAGAGAAATGTCCGAACATTGTGTAGGTGGATGCATACCTATTGTATATATTACAAACTCTTTAGGGTGACTTGTTTAGGTATCTCTCATTCTGACGGCAGAGCAAGGGGTAAAAAAGAAATCTGTGAACTAGAATTAGTATGTGATCCCACTCTGACCTGGACAGTGTCAGTACCAGCAGGAGCAAAGCCTTCTCTCTAATGAAACTTGGTTACCTATGGACTCTGTTCTTTTCCACAGCACGGATTGAATTGTGGCTGTTGTATGTGACTCAGGAACAGTGTTGTGCATGTACAGACTGTATGTTTGAAGGAGATGTTTTGACCTTTCTCATCTCTTACTGTTGTTGCAAAGATGGAGTGATGTAGAACAGAGATTTTGTGACAGAGTAATAATAAGAAATAATCTGACTGCCAGTTGCTCATTACTGGATCTCTTTTAAATGCCAGAACCTTCTATGTTTGCCTTCAAACAACACTGAGCACCTAAATCACCATAGTAAACAGATATAGAAAGAGACAGAAAGGTTAAAAGTGTACTCATAATCTCTTGCTTTTCTTCCTAAACATGTTTGATAGCAATATTGTTTCTTAAAAACAATATGACCTCATTTGTAAAGCAATATTCATGCTAAACTAGTCAGCTGGTAAATATACCCAGCACTGTGCATTATGATGAAGCTAAACCAGAATTTCAATTATTTTCTGGACACATTTAAAATTATAATACTTTACTGGGTTAGTGTTATAGTTCATCCAAATTACTCACAAAGTATCATATCAATCTCTTGCAACTGCTTATTGCTTACATATCTGAGAAGTTAGTCGAAGTAAGATGCTGTCTGGGGTAATGACCTTCATGCTGGCTTAGTGCTTTGATGGTTATGTGGCTGTAAGTGCAAAGATGTCTAATGGTCAAAAGTCAATGTTTCTTGGCCATAATATTTGTCACAAAAGAAGCAGACTATTCATTTGGACCAACATTTGCAACAGTATATTCCTGAAAGGAAAATAAAGAGGGAAATAAAACACTTGATGATCTGTGTATTCTTCACTAGTATTCCTTTTACGCTGAAATTCCAGCAAGTGCAAAATCACACTTCAAAATTATTTGCAGTTTCCTATTGCCTGGAATGTCAGATCAAAACAAAGCAAGAAGATGAGGAAGATATATTTCATTATAGTCCCATTTTCTACTTATGTACCTTATCTAAAGAGATGTTAAGAGACAAATGATGTTGCAGCCGTGGTTTAACCAGCTATGAGTAACCAGCACAGATTTATGACTATTACCAGCAAGTACGGCTTAAAGCAGATCTCACTGGAGCTGCAATACGGCCGTGTATCCAAAGGGAAAATCAAAAGGCCCACTGCTCTTTAGACAAATGTTATAATAATAGTGTACTTTTAAAGCAATGTTAATATTTTTTTAAAAAATAGGCTGTAATACTAGGTCCTACTCAACAAGTTATTGCAAGAAGCTTGCATTTTATGCAGCATGTTCAGCTGTGCATGAATTCCATGCTTTAATAAAAACACGTAAGAAGTGCTGTTGGCTTCATCTCTACCCATCACTGGATTGTGAAGCTAAAGTACTCACATAGCTCTAGATTTTCTGCTCACCATACAAGCACAACGCATTTCCCAGGGTGCTCCTGCAGAACATGTACAAGAAGCAGCATTTTGCAGTTCAGCAGGCAGGGAGGCTGGGATTTTCAGGAGAAAACGGCTGTTCATGGAGGTTATCCATAAAAACATCTGAGCTTTGAACTGACCCTGTGTGACTTGCAAGAGGCCACCTCAGCAATCAGTGGCAGATGCCGGAGTTATGACAGTTGAGTCTTGCTCCTTGCTCTGGCAGATTTTCTATCAAGGCTGACTCACTTAATCCTCAGTCACATTACTGAAATCAGGCTGCTATTGTTCACATATTAATAATTGATTAATAAGTAATTATGGCAGGGAAGCATCATCATGCCATAGTCTCTACGGCAGATAAGCCTGTCTACTCTTACCCCAAATGGGACAAATGTAACATGTTTATGAGCCTTCTTGAACTGGGGCTTAAATGCTTCTGCATGAGACTGGCTACTCCATTGTATTTAGCCAAGCTGGTTTGTTTTGGAGAGGCCAAGAAATAAGCAGCCTTTTAAAAGTAATAATCAAATAATTTGTGTCTCACATTGTGCTATTCAATGCACTGAACAAGAATCAGTTATTAACAGAAATAGTAATTTTCCACAGTCGCAGACCATAACACTCAAAATAAGAGTGACTTAAACACTCAAAAACAACTGTGTGACGGGCTAGTACTTCAAGACCTTTACATGTTGAACATAGTAATGAAAAAGAATAGGGTTATACAGATCTATTTTTAGAATAAACATCACGCTTTCATACGCTAAATTCTTCACACTGATCAAGAGCCTTTCCAGGGAAAGTGTTGATCTTTCACTGGTTCCTCATATGTAATATGTCCAGCTTCAAGTGTACCCCATGTGCAGTCAAAGCCGGGGCCCAACTCTTTTCAAGGAGAATGTGTTGAGAAGAAATGCTGTCCATGAGATAAGCCATGGATTCAATAGAAATGAGTCAAAGATTTATTTTTTTTTAGGATAAAGCACAAGTGTCCATAAACATAATCCTCCTCTTCTTTCTATTTATAATTGTATTTAATATAAATGTACTTCATTACTGGAGAGCAGTCTTCACGGCCATACAATAGCAAACAAATTCTTCAGAAGCATCTTTAATTATTCATTTGGCTGTACTATATTTTATGCTACTTTTCATAAATGTTAATCTTTATTATTGCCCTACCAGGAAAAAAAAGAAAGAAGGAAAGAAATACCTGTTATTAAATGACCTATCAGGCTGACATGGATAAATGTTGGTAGCTATTTAATTGTTTCCCATCTGCAGTTTTATACAGTTTCTATCAAACTGAAGGGTAATTTTTTTAGTAGCTGCTTATTTTAAATGTACAAAACCCTTGTGTGTAATTCCATTAGCTGCCCTACAGCATTGCAATCTACAGTTTCCCTGAGGCTGTTGTGAAATATTGATGAAATCCTTGCTTTTGTGGCTTCCTCTGATACACTAAACATTTGTCTGATGTTAGTTGAACTTGAATGGATCTGTTCAGAGTTATATCAGTAGTGACTTCAAAGGCTGTAAGGCTGTTACAGTTTTTTTTACAAACTGAAGTTTCAAAGCCTTACCATGTGGTACTTTAAAAAAACAAAGTTCATATCAAATGAACCAAAGTGCTAGCAATACACTGGTAAGACTCATTACAATTTCAATTTATATAGATATATATTTTTTTCTGATTCTGATTTGTAGTGCATGCCATTTAAAGAAATTTAGATTGGTATTTAGAGTAGCCTAGGATAATGAAAGAGGGAAAATATAATTTGAAACTCGGATTTTAAATGTGATAATCTATAAATTTACAAAGCCACTGCTGTTTTCCACAACAATAGGACAAAAGAAGATGGAAGAAAGGCAAAGACAGACAAAAGTTTCAGGCTTATGTTTTAATCAGGAAAGTGATTTATACTGATGCAATTAAAATTACTAATGAGGAAAACATACTTGCTGCTCCTATATTCCTTTAATTGTTCAGGACCAAACTGCATGTTGGAAAGCACCTGTACTAGCAATTTAGCACAATGTGTATTGATGTTGCGGTGATGTGATGATTGCCTGATACCTGTCTAAAGCTTTGCCTGACACGGACTCTGGTGCAAGGGACAAGCAGGTGGCACGGACAGGGCAGGGGGTCTGCTGCTCAGGCACACCAAAGGGCTGTGAAAGTTGAGTTCTTTGAATCAAGTGATGCAACGTTTCATAGCTTTCATTAGAAGCATATTTGCTGAAAATATGATCTGGACAACATCAAACACCTTCAGCTGGTTGAAAGAATGAAATTGTAAGTTCCAGGGCTTTGTGGAAAATAACAAACAGAAATGTTTTTAACCAAAGACAAATTATTCATTTACACTGTAAGCCTTCATGTAAGGAACCTGAACATGGCTCTGAACATGGCTAAATCCGTTTCTGCAACAGCTTCAGCTTCTTCAGCCACTCACAGTAACTGAATCCAGAGCCAGGCAAATATGACTGAAGTTGTTTTTTTCTCACAGCACAATATCTGACTATGTAAGCAACATTATCCTTAAGGAAAATTATTCAAGAAAAACTCCATAATAATTCTGCCCCTGCTATGGATTCTCAGCTCAGCAGAGCACATCAGCTCACCTCTCTTTTTTTGTTTTCCTTTTGGGTCCCCCACCCCCCCCCCCAGTTTTATTATTTGTTTTTCTTTGGGTTTATGGGTCACTCACAACCCAGTTCCCTGAGCATATGCTTCCGGCCACTGATCATTTTAATTTGACTCCTAATTGTACAAAAAACATAATCTGTTCTCCTTTGTGCTGCTCAGAGTCCCACTGAAACTGGTGGGTATTTTGCCTTCTTAACCAGTAGGAAATTGGACATTTAATGGAAGAGTTTATAATATGACTCTAATTAGAATACAACAAAATGAAAGCCCAAAATTGTTTCATTTCAGCATAGAATATAAATAATAGTTATGGCTCCATGGAATTGCCTTTGCGTGTTAAAAATCAGTTATGGCAGAAACCACTCCGAGTTTCCTTGCTCCTAAGCTGCAGTGGCTTGCAAGCTTGGCACCAGCGAGGGTGGTTGCTTCTGTCCTCCAGCAGTGGATGGTAATGGATGTTTCTTTTCCTACTCTGCAGGAGGCAGGAATTCATGCCCTAGTATCAGCTGCTGTAACTATTTAAAAACAAAGTTCTAGGGGAAAAAAAAAAAAAAAAAAAAGCAAAGGCATATTGGGAAAAATCTCTCCTTTGAGATGACAAGTTGTTTAGGACATAAAATTGCATCAGTAGGGCAGTGATCAAAACTTCCATACCAAGCCACTGCAAATTGAATTTGGGTGTGATGGTAAACAGTAACAGCAGCAAAAGGTGGAAACAATTTCCCATTATCCAAAATCACTAACTGGCCTCCCAGAAAAGAGGCAATTGAAGATATTCAGCCTTTTCTGAGGTTTTGAGAGCATCTAAAATGTTCTTCAGGATGCACACGGCTTTAGAAATAAACCTCACGCTACCAGGACATATAGACCAGATGACAGAGACACTGCTTCATCTCCAACACCCGTGATTCACAGCCAGACACTTTCTGCTCCCTCTGTGGAGAGCATGGTAACCTTTCCCTGCGGTTTCTTTCCATCTTGCAGAACTTAACAGGAAGTTATTTCCCTGGTACAGGAATTTTTAACATAGCCTAAAAAGGTCTGAAATTATATAATTCAGTCTTGTATTACAGATTGTGTATTTTGAGAGTTCTTTCCATGAAACTCCATTGCATTTCCAGAGTCTTCCATTGGTTTTAATCCTGCTAAATTCCAAAATGTCTTTGATATTAGATTTATGCAACAAAGTAGGTTTGGTTTTTTTCCTCAGCTGCCAATTTATCTCTTCAGCTGATTTTCAAACTGGGATGAATCTGCAGCTATGAACTTCTACAAAGAGCCAGGTTAAGATTTGTCTTTGGGTAACTAATGTAGTTAGACATTTTTGAGAAAAAGGAATGAGAAGTGGTCATTATCCATTATCTGCATGAAATATTTCAGAGGAAGACACCGTTTCTGCCAAACAAAAAAAGATATTTGAGCTGAAGCCAGACAAGAGGGAAACAAGATCACCTTATAGCACTGTGAGATTGCTCTACTAATGATGTTATTTCAAGTAAAACTGAAATATATATATGAAAAAGTGCAGATGGTGCATGGGTTTTACATGGATTAACAGTGTTGTTCTGGACAATGATTCACTGTCCCTTTTCTTGGCAGAAAATAGATTTTCCAGTCTTGGAAAGAAACATGTACATATATATATATTAAGAAATGTTTCTCTATGTGGAAAAAGAGCAAATTTGAGTGAAAATAGCATCTACCAGTGGAAAAGTTAACAGTCAGAATGAACACTTTAAAAAAAAAAGGTGTATTCACACTCTGCAGTTCAAGGTCAGAAGTGATGTATAACGTGGTGCAAATTACAGGTTGGTTGGGAGGGCGAGGGCCCAAAAGTCAATACTGGATTCAGCATCGCTGGGAGCTTGGCTCGGTGCTGTCTGCTTAGTAGGGTCAGGGCTTCAAAGTGCACATGGATGATTTTAGACCCATAAGTTCAAAGAGTTTTTGCAGGTGTATCAGCTGGACCCGCTTTCTTTTAGTTACTCTGTAGAAACATGCTAGAAATATCTAAGAAAATGTTATACTTTGAAGGGTAAAGGATTAGCTGTTTATTGCAACCCTTGTCCTAGAGAAGTAGTTTTCTTAAGTTATCATGAATCCAATTGCAAAGGCACAGAGGAAATTTTTTTAAAAGGTAAAACATCTTAGAATTGTATTTATGATTATTATCTATATGATACTGTTATCCTTACTGATGTCATGATTTTGACATACACTATCTTGGGATCAATCAGCACTAAACCCAAATATTTTATTTCCATTTAGGAAGCCAGAAATTGCTTCCATTCAATGCTCTGAAGCTCCTGGGTTTTGTCCAGTTTTCAAAATTACAGTGAAATTTCATTCCCCTGCTTCTTCAGGACTGCACATTGCCCACCTTACATCTCTGCCTGGGCCTGCTTAATTTCGGTGGGAAAAATCCTCATCTGGGAAAAGGAGGAAGTATTCATCTGGTTACCGAGTTTGGATTTTTTTTTTTTTTCCCTGTAAAACAGCTATTTATGAGCATCTCAGAGGTTTGGAATGTCAGAATATGCCTGGGGGAGAACTGGTGGGAAGAGAACAGGTCACTCAGCAATTTATTATATGGACATCAGTATGACGTGCAAAACTTATGCTATTTATTACAGACACTGCATTTAAAGCATGTGGGTATACAAGCTTAAAACACCCTTTACTTATAAAATAAATAATGCAAAGTCCACTTAAATTAATGTTATTTCTGTTAAATAGCTACATCAGTTCACATCAAACTTCATGTCCAATGAAATCTTACTAAAAACCACTGTTGGAAGGACACATGCATTTCTTGTACCCTAGGTTGGCTGCACAGAAGAGGTCTCCACTGTCCTTAAAATGCCCACAGCAATTTAAATCATTTACATAAACAGAAATGGTTTTACAAGTAGGATACTGAAATGCATTTTCAAAGCTGCCCCAAACCCTTAACTATTAAAATGGACCTGACTGATCCTTTTGTGAAATCTTGATGGTGCTTTCTAATAAGTTACTTTTACCACTTTCATAAGATTGTGTCTGTATCTTACACAGACACAAAAAAAGAGGATTTCTCAGCACGAGTTACTCTTCTGTAAAGGTTATAGTAAACATGTCAATGCCTAATTAAGCAGAAAATTTTATCTGTGTTGTGGGGGATGTGCAGCTGTCTGGTACTTCTGCTTCTCCTAGTAAATCCTTTTAGAAGGACAAAGGATGTTGTGAGGAAAAATCTACACTATGTGTCTTCCAAAGGAAAAAATTACCTTCCAGTGAAAAATGGGTTAACAGTATTCAAGGAATTGGTGCTGAAATGGAGAATCAGATCTGCGCTGACCCAAAACTGTGTGAATGCTATTTGTTGTCTGTTTTGTCTGATTCCTTCATTGGATTCCCTCCTTATTTTTGTTTTGCTCGGTGTAATATGCTTGGCACTGTGATACAGCCTGGCAAGGGGCCAGCATTGCTACCTACGCTGTACAGTATCTCTAACACCGCGAGAACCATGTCAGTCCTGCTCATCAGTTCGTGCTGCTTGCTTAACAAGGTTACTACTCGTGACGTGTAGGAGCTTCTGCCGCCTCCATGTCCCTCCATTCTCCTAGTCCCCCTTAAAAACATATGAGCTCAGAAAAGGGTATATGGGAAGCATTATCTGGTTATTAGGGAAAAAGTTTAGGCAGGAAGGAAAATATATTTTGGTCCTAGTGTTGCTTTTGCTGCCTGCCTCAGTTTGATCATCTGTAAATGGGGCTACTAATCTTTGCTGTACCCCAACATGCTAGCAAAAGGCTTATGTTTTAGTACTTAACACTTTAATATTTCTTTGCTGAAAGCATCTGCTGAAGAGCACAGTGTTCCTACTCCTATGTGATTATTACTTTATTGTGCTAAAATGATGTCCTGGTCATTTGCTCATAGCCATTGCTGTTACCTTTGTCTCTGGTTGTGAAGCTGCCTGGAGTCACCCCTGGCCTAAGTCAAGGCCAGCTCTGAGCTGCTGTGATCTGTGCAGGTCCTAGGACTGTGGGAAGGGTGTGAGAAAGATGGCTCACGTGGATTTCTTAACCCATCCACAGGTAGAACCATCATTTCCCTCTTATACTGCACTTTCATGCAGGAAACAGTTCCTAGTTCTGGATCGTGTCTTTGGCTTGATGCTAAACATGCTGGAAAGGGTGAGATGCACATTCAAATAGACTGAAAAATTGAAACACATATCTTAAAAAACTGCGGAAGGCTTTGTCCATTTGTTAATCAAAATGCTTCTGCCTTTTCTGCCCATCCCTTTTGATTTGCTAAAATGATATAATTTGTTCAGGAGTACCAAATTCAAGGGAGCAAAATGAGACAGGTTCTCAAAGAGCCATAAAATGGCTTTTCTCAGAAGATGAGAAGGGATTTGATTTTAAATGAATAAGACTTTTAGGCTTATTTACCTTGTGCTTTCTGAGCTTTTAGGGTTACTTCACAGCTATAAGTACTAGAATATTATTTTATTTTTGCTTAGTTATTTTTGAGGGCAGCTTTGATTTGGGGGGTTTGGTATTACTTTTTTTTACGTACCTACCTGCTACACAAAGCTAGATCTTATGGAAATACAACAAAGTACTCCTGTGACCGCAGGTGTGTTTGCACCTAACTGGAAGAGCTCATCAACATATCTTGTTCTAAGACCTGTGCTTCTGAACTGAACGTTTAGTCAACATTTAGTTTTGATGAGTGGCTGTCAATAACAGTGAATTGTTTCAATATCTGCTTGCATTGTGCATAACAGCTTCACAGTGGCTGTTAAAAAAATTACACTGGGGTTTGTGAAAACATACCTGAACCACTCGTTCTGCTCCATCCCTTCTTGTGGGGGTTTCGGAGTTAATTGCTGCCTGAATTGAGTCACTGTGAATTTATCCACTGACTGCAGGGAAGCCAGCCTTAAAAAATACTCTTCTCTAATTCTTCAGTTTGTTTTTAACCAGGTTATCTCCTGTAACTTAGGCAGAATTACTGCTGATATAAGGCCAGAAAAAAAAGTCCAACTGAATTCCTTAATTAATTTTCAGGTTTACAGCTCTTCCAATATCACATTCATCTTATTAAAATAATTTGTGAAAGAAAATATTTCTGGATTTTTTTCTAGTTTTCCAGTTTTATAGTTAAATTTAGCCTACCTCTGTCACATACTAATATTCTCCCGCAACTTCCAAGGGTTCTTGCCCTGAAATTTATGGATTGGCTTTTACTGAAGCGCAATTTTCTTTTATGGTACATAGTACATTACTTTTATAAACAAAAGAGTTTCACTTATGCCTATTAGTGCTTTCAGATGTTGTATTTTGACATATAAATTATTTGTGTACATTCTAAAGTGCATTTTTAGGTGATCAAATGGCAAAAGGTTATTGTACCTAGCTGATGCTATGAACCAGGAAGATTATGGCAGTTATTTTGCTTCTTTTCCTTGCCAATTCTACCCTTTCTTTCACTGAGGCTAAAAACAGTGTGATAGAATTGAAGCTTTTAGTATAAACTTTAAATTCTTACATATGAATTCTCCAACTGTCCCATTACAGGACAGTTAGAATTATATTCCTGTGACAGGAAAATTATTAACTCAGAATCTCTGGCACTTATAAAGAATTATGATCATCTGCCAGCAAAATGCAGCAACCTTCACAAAAAAAGACATCATTTGGCTTTTTTCACTTCCAGAACTAACAGGCAATAAAGTTGTAGCTTAAAACAAAGTCTGGTAAAGAAAACACACAGTGAAACTAGAAAGCTCAAACTGTAGTGTTCTCCTTTAACAAGTTATTTCATATATTGACATTACATTTCAGGTTATGTCCAAGAGGAAGATTTAAAGGAAGAGGAAGATATAAAGGAGGAGGAAGAGGATGATGATGACAACAACTCAACTGCTCAGCTCCAGGGCAGCAATGACACTGGCACGGATGAGGAACACGAAGTGGGCCCTGAGCAGAAAGGGAACTTTAGTTACCAGAATTCCCCTGTCAGTCATATATCTAACCAGGATGCAGAAAATGAATCACTACTAAGTGACGGTAGTGACCATGTGGCAGATATTAAAAGCATTTGCTCTAGAGAGCCACAGGACCCAAAAACCAGCACCCACCCCAAAGCCCAGAATGAAGCACACGATTGCATGGATAAAATGACAGCAGTCTATGCCAACATACTGTCAGACTCTTACTGGACAGGCTTAGGGCTGGGTTTCAAGTTGTCTAACTCTGAAAAGAGGAGTTGTGACAACAGAAATGGAGGGAACAAAGCTGATTTTGATTGGCACCAAGATGCACTGTCAAAAAGCTTACAGCAGAATTTACCTTCCAGACCTGTCTCGAAACCCAACCTGTTCAGCTCGGTCCAACTCTACAGGCAGAGCAGCAAAATGTGTGGAACTGTGTTCACGGGCGCCAGCCGGTTTCGGTGCCGGCAGTGCAGCGCTGCCTATGACACACTGGTAGAACTAACGGTTCATATGAATGAGACAGGTCACTACCAAGATGACAACCATAAAAAGGACAAGCACAGACCTACCAGCTACTCAAAGCCCCGAAAAAGGGCTTTCCAGGACATGGACAAGGAAGATGCACAAAAAGTTCTGAAATGTATGTTCTGTGGTGACTCTTTTGATTCTCTTCAAGATCTGAGCGTTCATATGATAAAAACAAAACATTACCAAAAAGTGCCTTTGAAGGAGCCGGTACCAACCATTTCTTCAAAAATGGTCACTCCAGCAAAGAAACGTGTGTTTGATGTTAACAGGCCTTGTTCCCCCGATTCCACGACAGGGTCTTTCTCAGATACTTTTTCTCCTCAGAAGAACGCGAACCTGCAGTTATCGTCTAACAACCGCTATGGCTACCAGAATGGCGCCAGCTATACGTGGCAGTTTGAGGCCTGCAAATCCCAGATTTTGAAGTGTATGGAATGTGGAAGTTCCCATGATACCTTGCAGCAGCTCACGACCCACATGATGGTCACTGGCCATTTCTTGAAAGTCACAAGTTCAGCTTCAAAGAAAGGAAAGCAACTTGTTCTGGATCCTTTAGCTGTGGAAAAAATGCAATCACTGTCTGAAGCACCAGCCAGTGACAGCCCAGTTTCAAAGTCAACCAGTAAATCATCTGCAGAATGCATAGCTCCCACCTCTGAACTAAAAAAAGAAAGTAAAAAAGATAAAGTGGATGATGCAAACAAAGATGAGAAAGTAAAAACTGAAGAGTATGAGGACACTCTTCAGAAACCACTGGATCCCACAATGAAATACCAGTACCTCAGAGAAGAAGATTTAGAAGATGGTTCAAAGGGTGGTGGGGACATTTTAAAGTCCTTGGAGAACACTGTCACAACAGCCATCAATAAAGCTCAAAATGGAGCTCCCAGCTGGAGTGCATATCCCAGCATCCATGCAGCTTACCAGCTCTCAGAAGGAGCTAAGCCGTCTCTGCCTGCGGGTTCCCAAGTACTGCAGATCAGGCCAACAATCACCAATAAACTGAGGCCCATAGCTCCAAAGTGGAAGGTCATGCCTCTGGTCCCTATCTCAGCAAACGTGGCCCAGTGCACTCAAGTAAAGAAGGAAACCGATGACAGGGAGGAGGTACAGAAGGACTATGCTAAAGAGGGCATCCAAGCCGAGCCTGCCTCACTCAGCCAGAGCGAGAGAGAACCTCTCCTCAAATCCGAAGCCTCTGCGGAGCCAAAAAAGACAGAGCCATGTCCCTTGAAAGAAGAAAACAAAATTAAAGAGGACAGTGGAAAAGAAAAGCCAGTCCTTAAGGAACCAACAGCAGCTTCTCTTAGCAATGGTTGTGCTGCTGCCAACCATTCGTCTGAACTGCCTTGTGTCAACCCCCTCAGTGCGCTGCAGTCGGTACTGAATAACCACTTGGGCAAAGCCACTGAGCCTTTACAGCCTCAATCCAACTCCAGCCCCAGCTCTAGCACAATTTCTATGTTCCACAAACCTAACTTAAATATGATGGAGAAGCCAGTTTTATCTCCTGCTCCAACCCCACAAAAGCCTGCAAGTGTATCCAGGCACTATTTGTTTGAAAACAATGATCAGCCTATTGACCTGACCAAATCCAAAGGCAAGAAAGCTGAGTCAGCTCAAGCACAATCTTGTACTTCTCCACCTCAAAAACATGCTCTATCTGACATCGCTGACATGGTCAAAGTTCTTCCCAAAGCTACTACACCAAAACCTGCTGCATCTTCAAGGATCCCATCTATGAAACTGGAAATAGATGTCCGACGCTTTGAGGATGTCTCAACAGAAGTCTCCACTCTGCATAAAAGGAAGGGCAGACAGTCAAACTGGAACCCTCAGCATCTTCTCATTTTGCAAGCTCAGTTTGCTTCCAGCCTCTTCCAGACATCTGAAGGTAAATATTTATTATCAGATCTAGGCCCACAAGAGCGCATGCAGATTTCGAAATTCACTGGACTGTCAATGACCACCATCAGCCACTGGCTGGCAAATGTCAAGTATCAACTTAGGAAAACCGGAGGAACAAAGTTTTTGAAAAACATGGACAAAGGACATCCAGTCTTTTATTGCAGCGACTGTGCATCTCAGTTTCGAACCCCATCTACTTACATTAGCCACTTAGAATCTCATCTAGGTTTCCAAATGAAAGACATGAACAGGCTGGCTGTGGAGCAGCAAACCAAGGTAGAGCAAGAGATCTCCAGAGTTTCAGTTCAAAGATCTCCTGAAACAATAGCTGGAGAAGAGGACACAGACTCTAAGTTCAAATGTAAGTTGTGCTGTCGGACATTTGCAAGCAAACATGCAGTAAAACTTCATCTAAGCAAAACACACAGCAAGTCACCAGAACATCATTCACAATTTGTAGCAGAAGTGGATGAAGAATAACTCTTAAGGTATGCATGCTCTATAGTGAGTTTTAATTTCATTTTAAGGAGGCTTCATAAGACATTCATACTTTCTTAAATGTAGGAAAACAGTATAAAATGCATAATGTACTCCTGCTTCATTAGTCTAATTGCATGTACATACCCATTTTATAACATGTTCAAGAAGAGCTTGGTAAATGCATAACCATATTGCCCTACATAGAAAAGTTGCTTCTTATTAATACTTTTAAAATAGCTGTTTCCCCAGTTCTCACTCTCTTTGTTTTAATCGTTTCACGTCCTATGCATTTCGATGTAGAATGCAACAACTAATGCTACCTTTTGCAATGAGAATGTAAAAAACAGAAAAAAAGTGCTGAAAACCAAAAGATTGTTACCTCTTTCAGTGCTAACACACCAGTAAATCTGATTTTGATGGGGAAAAGAAGACAATTCAAATGGCAAATTAGCAAAATCTTAATTAATCAAAGTCTCACATAATCTCAAACCCAGCCTCAAGAATCTACAAATAACTCTGAAAAGTTCATATCTAGAAGTTCGCTTATTCTTTTGTTGATATTTGGATATCTCGTTTTGTAAAATATTTTCTTATCTTACACTTACTTAAACACTTACTGTTGTGAGTGGCTTTTTTTGTCACATCATTTTAACCTATCTCTCCATCATTCCTTTCTTAATCTTTAAGATGTTTGATTATATTTTGTTTCATGTTGGTGGGAGTGCTAGTCAATTCATAAACATCACTGACTTCAGTGCAAGTTTTCATATAACCTGGGCGGGGGGGGGGGGTTTGCTTAATTGAGAATGCAGCTAGATTTTTAAAAGCTTAGTATTTCAAAGACCTGTTAGTAGGATGCTTCTACATCAGTGTTGCTATTTTGTGCTGAAAGATACACCAACCGAAGTATTGCCACAACCAATGTTTATAACATGTAATGTAATATTCAGATGGCACACAAGTTTTGCATTTTTAATTTTACTTGATTCACAAACTTGAATATTCTTGATTTAAATAAATATGCAGAACATCAACTAAAAGTCCAAATAGAAGTTTTTTGTTCTAACCAGTTTATTTCCAGAAAGGCTCTGTTAGTCATTCCCAACAATTTCACCAGCAGACTCAGACTCTGCTTCTGTTCACAGAATAATCATGTGCAGATTCAGATTTTCTCCAACATGTTCATTACTTGAATAACATTCAGAAAATGAATTCATCAGACAGTCAAAATTAAAGATGTGTTGTGAGTTGTCACTTACACCACCTGCTATTGTGGCTATTCTCTGGCTAATTGAGGGCGCAGGCACTTTGAGGATGAATACCCGTTTGTGTGAAGATTTCACGTTTGCTGGAAATATTCATGAAGCTTTAAGAAACACTTTCCGTGTACAGAGCCAGCACAAGGACTATGCATCGCTTAAGCTGCATTAAAAAGGCTACTTTTGAATAATTTAAGACACTAATCAAAGGGCTACTTTGGGACGGGTAATAGAAGCTATTACTATAGAGTATAACGTCAGTATTCAAGTGCAATAAGATTTAAGTTTTGCATACATCTTGTACGTGCTGTCTGCATTTGACTAGATTTATGCTTTCTGCATATTTTAGCCACCAAAATTCTGTCTTAACTCAAAAAGAGTTGTTTTCTAAACAGGGCTAATATCCTTAAGTTTCTGTTTTGGCATTTTTAACCCAACAGATAAATGTTCCTTGTTTATCTGACCATTCAAAATCAACATACCTGACAAAATAACAGAAAGCTACAAGAGATTGGTTAGGAAAAATATACCATACTTGGTTTCCTTCCCCATCAGTTAATGATTATTAAGATGCTGACATTCATAGTTCTCACACAAGATATTAGAGCAAACCAATAATTTGGGTCCTATCAAACAAAAGCTATCTGCCAAATATATTAATATGACAGTTATTTTGGCACATTCATCGCTTAATACATGACAAGTGTTTCAGATTTGGTCTTAAAAGAACCGTGTTATTACTAAGAGGCAAACCAAACACCCACCTTTATAAACATGTTACTATTTCTGAGGATTTGGGGAACAAACACAAAGGAAAAAAAATCTCTAAGGGAAAAAAAAGTGGTTTCTGCATTGTAAAAATCTGCACAGACACATCACGAGTGTTACTCAGGTGATATGTAACTACATAAACAAGGTACTGTCCTTCCTGCCTTTGGGTACCAAGAAATTGCTGTCCTCTTAATACTCATCCATTTCTAATTTATATCAAGATGCAGGTTGTATCTTACCTTTGAAAAAATATATTTAAATTGCAATGACAGAGTGATAGCACTGTTATCTGGAACTATAATTTTAGTTGGTATGCATGATAGCACAAATTGTATGAAATGATGGGGTATTTTGGATAGCATTGTAAAGATTTTATTACAGTTTTGGAGCCGTAAGCCTCCCGAAGTTCTGACTATGTTACAAGTGTGGAGGCCAGAGTTTATTCATATGGGTTCTTTCCTGAGATCTGGAAGGAGACTAAATCAAATAACAGGGATTTTCAGAGTTTGCTTACTCTTACCATGTTATTTTTAAGATTCAGTATATATTTGAATAATAACATAGAGGAGAGCACAGTATTTAGAAACAAGAAATATAAAGCATACTGAGATTCTTAAAACATGCACATGCATTTGTGTTTACTTCTTCTAGGCTATATTGTAGTGAAATAGAAACAGAAACAGAGAAAATATATGAAAATAAATGGAAATAAAATAGTGGAAAGAGTAACACCAGTATAGAAATGCATTAAAAACTTTCTATATTTCAATAAAATTTACTATTAAAGGTTATATTTTAAAATGTTAGCTATCATTACAAATATAAATTAATAATCTGGGTTAGTACTGTAGAAAAAAGTGTTGCGTATGTGGATTTATTTTTAAGACCTCTGTGAGGCTGTTTATAAGAAATTTGCTATAAATTTCTCTTAAATGTAAAGACATATATGTCTGTTTTATATTCATCTTTGGTGTTTTCTTGAATTCTTCTGACTGATACGGGTTTAGCAATATAACGTAAAATTATGTGTAATATACACCAATCAGACATCTCTATTCTCTTTCATTTAACCCACTTCAAATTTGTTTTTATTGCTATTCTTCACAGAAAACCCATGAACATTAGAGACTATGGCTTTAATTAGAAGTAATTTGTATGTTGACTTATACCTTTGAAGAACATTTGTTCATTTTTGCAACTAAATTAGAATTTTTATGTTATCCTGAGAAAAAAGACAACGCAGAATTGTCTTTCTCACTTTAGATAAAGTCAGGTGAGACTGGCTATAAACTGGTCAGTAATTGAGGCTCTCTGTGGCCTTATCTACAACTTCTTATAGAAATAAGTCTCTATAGAGTCAAATTCACCAACTTAATTGGGGAGATTTCTTTTTCAAAAGACGCTGATAAGTAAACAAGCAGCTACCTGAGATGAACTAATTTGAAAGTAAGGCTGCTGCAAAACAAAAAAATGACTCATAATGATAAACAGTTTTTCTCTGTTTCCTCCTTTGTCTTTTTTTAACCATCAAGTTTAAAGCTTCTACAGCGCTTTTTTTCTACTTTATAGGAGACAACTGACATTCTGTGGTAAATGGAAGAAAGAGCAGAGCAGAACTGAAAATCCTCTAATGCACTGACACTAACTTGCCCTCTATTGTTGAAAATGAGCAGGCAATCATGATTGTTCATCAAATGGCTCCTAATGCAGTTAAAGCATTCAGCTATAATTTCTCCTTGCATTTATAATTACTGTCATAGACTGCACACCTCAGTGAGCAGATTAAAGCTATAAACTATTTAGCCGTAGCTTTAAGATGAGGAACTTGATTTGTCTGGCAGCAGTTATTTGTTAGAGAGCTTGACACTTCACATAAAAATGACTCAACTTGATGAAGAACAATGCAGTTTAAGCAATGCAGTGATTTTAAATCAGTCATTATACCACGCCCTGTAAGAATTGCAAAGCAATTTGTTAAATGATATATAGGACACGTAGATAACTGTATGTGTTAAGTATACCAAAATAGAAGATTTTTTTCTTCTGTGGATTTTATTTTCTCATCCCTCTGAAACAGTAGGAGCTGCTCTGAACATCATATTCCACTATTAGCCAGTATTGGTGTTACACGGGCAAGGACAGTTGCATGGATTAGTAGCCCAAAACTATATTTTAGAGAATTTAGCTTGCTCTTCATCTTTCATTTCTTCTTAGCAAGAAACATTAAAAACTGAGAGACCCTTTCAGGAGAATCAGACATGCTGGAACGTAGCTGCCTACAGTTATGTCCATCAAGCCTTTGTAAGCAGAATTTATCAACAGAACTGAGGGTTCTGCTCACCACGTCACCAGCCAGAGAGAGAGGGTTCATTGCAACACGCGCCTTGAGTGTGCGGTTCAAATGGGACTTTTCTGACAACAACTTGTTCGAAAATGATGAGTTCTCAGTGGTAAAAAAATTCTTTAGGGAAGTCCCATTTTGAAATAGACTCTTGCTGTAATAAACTGGGTAAAGTTGCTGAGTACCACGAGAGCAAGAAGAGGAGACAGGAATAGGAAGAGGAATAGGTTGGCCTTTCCGCTGTGCTGGAGGAGAGATACAGAGTTCATCTTCAGTAAGGAACTACCTCCAACCCATCACACCTCCCTCAAAATAGTCCTGTTGGGGTGACACCTCAGTTCTCCTAATCCTCTGAAATGTATCGATTTCCCCAAAGTGGTAGATGAGGTTACTTTTTTAAATTTAGTATTTTTAAATCTTCAAAATTTTCCTGTATAGCACTTTTTCAATCTAGCAATAGTCCTTGTAAAACTAATAATAGTGTGTTCCTGGCTTCCCTGAGAGCAGGGTCAGGCCAGATGACACATCAGAGGGTGTCAGCACAGATATATCAGTGCAGATTTACTTGCTTTTTATGAATACTACAGGTTGCTATTAAGATCAATATTATTTAACATTGCATTAGCGCATCCAACTCACTAGGTCAACCCATATTGTTTCTAGGCTCTGTATAAGCACACTGTATATGACAGTTTCTGCCCCTAAAAGGCAGGAGCTCTTCTGCTCACGAAGAAACAGCAACTTTTAAGTATTTCAACCAGATTTTAACTGACCTTGAATAGCACCTACTCCTCAAGCATTCAGTATTCATAAGGATATCAAAATCTTGCCTTCTCCTTGTTGCGCCTGATATTATTAAATGCTACAGCCTTCATAATCTATAGCAGAACATTTTTACCCAGTGAGATTTCAAAGGAAGGGTATCTGAGTCTTATTTATACATTTTATACCTTAGCAATCAAATCGCAAAGATCAATAACAAAACGAAAAGACATAAGCAGTACCCAGCCCTCAAAAGCACCTTTCAATAAAAATAACATAATTTAGCAGGATGATCACTCAGTGCAAATATGATGGAGCACAGATGGAAAAAGGAAAATTATAGATACAGCTTTATGGGAGGAGGAAAGGAGGAAGAGATTTTTCACTATTTATTGGGATAATGAGCAGATAATTCATGATTATTAAGCTGTAGTCTTCAGGCCTCATTCTGCAACCTCTTCCCATCTCCTCAGTTCAGAACTGCGTCTTTTTGTGCATCTAGGCAGAGTCCATTGGCAGAGGAAGGATCAGGCCTTTACACTAGTTTTCACACGTCAGCAGAGTCATGCAGGATTTACACCAGTGCAGCTCCAGCTCAGGATCCTGCCTGAGAGAAGAGGAATGAGGTAGAACAACACACAGCACAGAGCTGATGTCTGAAGTGTGATGGCGTTTCTTTTCAAGAGCATCTCCCCTTCAGGAAAGGGGCAGCAGACCCTGGGTTTCCAGCCGGTGATAACATTAAGACACTGCACCAGGTAGCAAGATGACAGCCCCTGAGAGATCCGAGGGGACCAATGCTCATCCTGCCACCTCCCTGTGTCTGGAGAATCGCATTTTGCCGAGAGCATGAATTGGCCAAGCCCTTGAAGGTGTGAGGTGGCAGAAGGGTTTCCTGCACTCAAGTTTGGAAGAGAGATCCTGCTCTGGGGTGCAGTGTTGGCTCCGTTGGCTCTTCTCCCTGGCAGATGGACAGATGGGATGGCCGTGGGTCATGGCAGAGGCCAGGCAGCCAAGAGGAGCGTGCATTGCGGGTTGGAGACAGAGGGAACTGCAGCAGCTTGCTGGAGCAGACGGAAGGAGGGAGACATGGGGCCAGGAGGGGACATGTTCATTGTAGTAAATTTAGACAATCTCTTTATTGAAACAAAACAGTTCCTCCTCCCCTCCAAAATCCCTCCCTTCCAGCACTCAGCACCAGCTCTTTTGCCAGGGGTCAGCACGTGCAGCAGTGGGGGAGGGAAGGACGGAGGAGTGTAGGAGGTTGTCATGTCTAATGAATACCCTGAATGTATCGAGATATATATTTTTTTCATTTCAGAAAAGGTTCCATTAAGAGGGAGACAGCCCTAACATGTGCTTTGGCCCCTCATCAGATTTATGAGTATTTGCTCTGCTCTTTAATAAGAAACTCTGCAGCAACTGCCACCTTGCCTGCTCTCCCTGAGATACACAGTGGCTTCTCGGGGAAATGCACTTCATTATTAATGTGAATTTGTACGTTTTTATGACACTGCTTGGGGGAAGGGGCAGGCAGAGATTTCCTGGTGATATATGCTCATTTCTAACCATTTATTGTCCCAGACAATCGAAGAACAATGATAAACATTGTTATAGAAAGTGGAGGGTGCCGCAGTGACATTTTTGAAGGGAAAAGAGAGGTGGCTAAAGTGGCTTTGATGTGGTTGTTTCCCTCCACTCCACCTCCTCCAGCAGCTGTGTCAGATCAAGCAACACAGGGGTATATGCAGTAGCAGTTGCTGCCTCCCCTCACCCGCCTTTTCTCAGGCCAGCCAAGACCATTTGCTTGGTGCTTTGCTACAGTGGAGGGGGTACAGATGAAGGAGGAGGAGTTCATCCTTTGGGAAGCCTGTACTGCAGAGGATCGTAGGCCTCGGAGTCCCCGTGGATGCTCAGAGTCCCCATGCCCCTGTACTCCAGCAGTCTCTTTTCAATTTATTATCAAGTGGCCAGCATGGAAACTCTGTGCACACAGCAGCAGCTGCAAGGCTAAGCAGGCCAGGAAGAGAAAGGTGAGGGTATGAGGACACAGTTTACTAAGATGTTGTCAGCATCCTCCAGTTTCCATATCTATTGTCACCCTCATCCATGATTAACACAACCACTCAAGAGCTCCACCAGGTGATAAAAACAGTGGGTTTGGGCTGCATTGGAGAACCAAAAAAGTTCAGCCTTCAGGCTCACCCCAAGTAGCATCATCAGGAAGGCCATGACATCCACATGCTCTTTTGTTTCTCTCTTCTCCTGCCTTTCCCATTAGTGCTCTGCATCATCTGGTGAAGGTCGAGGCTGGTTTACACTGCCTGCACCACACAGTCCCTCAAGCTCCAACAGCCCTGGTGCTTGAGGGAGCTTCCCTGGTCCCCGGTTGGGATATTTGCTCTCTGCATCACTGCCAGGCTGAGCTTTCTCTGTGTCGTGGAGCCGGTAGCCTCCAGCTATAAGTGAACGATTGCCATGTTTTGTGCTCATATTCTATTCCCTAGCCCTAAGTATACACAATCCTTTGTAACAGGAGATGTGCCCAACAGCTGAACACTGCTAAGACTTTCTTCATGACATTTTTCTGCTCTTCTCATAAAGCTGAATTAAAAGTGAGGTAAGAACATTAGAATAGCCATACAGGGTCAGGTCAAAGGTCCATGTGTCCATCCTATCTCTGCCCATGACCAGTATGAGTGTAAGCACAGGTGGTGCCCTTCCCAGAGCACTCCCCCAGCCTCCAGATTTATGGTTCAGGGACTACTTCAGCTGGAGGAGATTATTTTCCTCTGCTCCCAGAGCTGCAGAGAATATGCAGGAGGCCTTCTTGATAGCTGCAGAAGCTTGGGCACAACTGTGAGGCCTCTTGGGGTGAGCTCTGAAGGTGCCCAACCCTAAGGCAGGGGGAAGAGGGTGTACAAACCAGCCCATGGCAGTCAGACCAGTGCTGAGCCTTCGTGCTTCCTCTTTGCCTATGGCTAAGGAAGGAGTCACACCCAGAGTGCAGAAGTGATACCTACCAAGCCCCCAGACATAAGGGTATCACACCTTATTCCATTCTCTGTTCAGCTTTCCCTGGGAGTTTACCATGATGCAATAAAAATGCCACCCTCAAAAGATTTCTTTCTCAACTGTATATGGAGCGGGACTTGCGGTCTTACTGCAGAGCTTATACTAGCTGGACCAGTAATTCAGAGGATGCAAAACTGCTCGTTCTGTTGCACATATATAATACTAGTTTGACCCCTTCTGGGTTTGCTTTCAGCTTTTCTAAACCTCCAAAGCATTTGGTGCGCAAACAGTGACTCTCCCCTCTCCTCTTGAAGAACCGTTGAAATCTCAAATGTGGAACTGCTGTTTTCATTGTCATCTAATGAAAACTCACAAACACTCCCTATTTCTGAAAACCCCAAGTTTATACCATGAGTCACACAGACTACCTGAAATTATCTATCTCAATACATGCAACCGATATCCTGGTGTAGTGCACAGCTGCTGCTAGATCTCTCCCTCACACAGCAGTACCTCTCCACTTCTCTCTGGTTTCAAGCCAAGGTTTAGGAGAACCTTTCTGTCCAGTTCTCTGTCGCTGCCCTCTGCCGCTCTTCATGCGATCCTGTGCAGCCTCCCCATAGCCACATGTGCAGCAGTGTTCCAAGCACAACAGTGGCTACACGATGCTGACTATGTTTCTGGGGGACAAGACAAGCTACTGGCACTGAGCACTGTTGGGACTGCATCCTCATGGCTACCAACTTTCTTTACAGGGCCATTAAAAAGGCTGATGTTGCTTTTTACCCACCTCTTGATCTACATCCCAAGGGACATCACAGAAGAAGAATCCCACTGGGATATGACAATACTGTGGCCTTTTTCTGCCTGTGCTCATGTGAACACACCACTCTTCTACTGGAGAAGGGCAAATTTAATACTTCCTTCATGCTTGCTCAGCTCAGGGGCAAACAGCTGCATGTGGATCAGTCTTTAGTGAAGCTCACCATAGACTAGACATACACAGATAGATAGGTTGTGGGTGGGCTTCCAGTTCAGTAATTCACTTCCCTCCATAATCCTATGGAGCCCTAATCTGTTGGCCTTGGGTTTTTATGGTACAAGACCTAGGTTTGTCATCCAGGGGAAAAATGATGGGGGAGGTAATTCTGTTTATTTGATCAGTGTTTTTTTAAAACACTGTCTGCTCCCAGGAATTATGTGGTGGCCTTCTTTTATAAATCACAATTGCAAAAAAAAAAAAAAAAAAAATAGCTCTCAGTATTTTTCCAAAGGGATTAGGGTGAAAGTTCCTACACTCATATTTCATGTCTGGAAAAAAATATCAACAAGAGTGATAAGTATAGCCAAAATGAGTGTAAAAGCACACCCTGTCATTTGTTTTCCATGTGCCATATGTTTTCTGAATTCTGCACCTCCCACATACAAATTGCATGCAATAATGTTGGGTGCACACATTACTCAGGATTATTTAGTTAAGCCCTGCCTATATGGATGGAATTAACTTAGATAAAGTCAAGCCACTGTGCTTTGTTTTGTTTTTTGCTTATTCTGGATTCATAGAGTAGAAAATTAAAGATCCCACTGTGCCAGGCTTCATGTCATTTTGTTTTAATTTAATTCATCTCTTCAATTGTCCCTGTTTCTCCTTCTCTTTGAGTATCGTCAGTAGGTGGTCCAAGCATCAACCAGAAGATTTACTGGCAAGACTAAATGTATGAACACTATGAACACATTGTTTTTCTGATATGATTTAATGACCTTTTTGGCATTCCCATGCCTGTTGAAATCTTCCATAATAATTCCCTTTGGCAGCCAAAGCTCCTGTTGATGAGGTGAAAGCTGATGCAAATGTCAAATGTCAATAAATTTGTAATCCATAGATGTAATACTTGGTGCTGGTGTGAGACAGCGTTAACCAGAGGGCAGCAAGAGACACCTAAGATATGAGCTACATCTTCTTACTGTGAACAGAAAGCACACAAGAAAGGAATGCCACCTCCAAAACCTCTCCATAGCCAAGCTCTTTTCCTTCTCCAGTCTCTGTTCTCCCTACGAGCTTTCTGAATTGCTGAGCTTTGCCAGAGGAGGGGTTTATGGCTTACGTTTGGCAGAGCAAGTCTGGTGATGCAGGTTCTGTCCCTTGTTCTGCTTTTGACTCATCGTGTGAGGCTGGGATTTAACTTCACTGCTTCTAAAGGAGCTCTTCACAGTTGAGAGGTTTCAGAGGCTTCAGAGTTTGATCCTGGAAATGATTAGTTATGCAAGATATTCCAGTAAATTAACAAGACCGCTTATATAACCTAGGTGTTGCAGGACTGAGTCATGACTCATTTATAGTTTTAAGATGCTTGGAAAGGGCGAGCCATATATGAAGCCTGATTTTATATGCAATAAAGACATAAGAACAATCACATAATTTCCCAAGAGATATTCTTAAGGGCCCTCCGCTTTGACCTTTGGCTCTGAAAAGCTCCAGTTTGTTTGACATTGAAAAAAAACAAATGTGTGAATACAGTGCCATGAGCATTTGCACTTTGAACACGCTGGGGCGGAACACAGCTGAACTGGAAAAGGCTGCAACAGCTAATGTACTGGGAAAATATAACAGAGGCATTTACTTAATAACTCAACTAATTCCTTTAGCTCACCTTGTAGAGATTTAACCTTTGAATGAGAAAGTCCCTAGTTCAAAATCCTGTGTCTCCTCTGTCCTCATGTTAATTTTGAAATTATATATCATTGTTGAGAGGCCCTTGTGTTGAGCATTACAGGCTATTTTTCATGTCTAAAATGGGGAATTATAACTGAACATTAGCTACTGGCTATAAATCACATGGAACAAAGTGGCATCTGCATACACTCAGTAACGAGAGTGGGAGAATTGTAACTTACTTAAAGCAAGACAGGAAAGAGGACACAAATGCACTAGCAGAGATAATTGTGACTCGAGAAATCTAATGGGTTTTCCAACTGTGTGATGCTCTGGAGTCCTGTTCTCTGGAGCTCTCTACAACCAGTGTTTTAAGCACACGGTCACAGGAGGAGCTCAGTCAATCTGGAGGGCAAACGAGGAGTTGGAAGCTATTTCACACACCCCTGCAATGCTACCACGCTGAGGTCGTGCTGGGCCAGGGCTGGGGTAGGAGAGAGCCTTTCACAGCCTGCCTCTTTTGCTCTCCCCATCACCCATTCTCCATCAGCAGGCATGAGTGACCAGTGACCACAATTCCCTCTCCCTGGGATATGTTTTTATTTCTAATTGTAGCTAAAGCCCAGGTAAGGAGGAGGCAGCACAAGGCTGTTAACAGCAGTCATTGAGGTTGCTGGGTACGGGCTGACCAGCTCCTTCTCTGCTGCTCAGCTCGCAGGGCAGGAAGCCCCACTGCTCACTGCTCTTGTGCCTTTCTGAACAGTCCACTGATGATACTTAAAAGAAAACAAAATAAGCTGAATGTGACCTCATTCTTGCATTTGCCTCTGCTGGCCCTTCTCCCCTGCCCCCCCCTTTCTTTTTTTTGGGGGGGGGGGGGTGCGGGTCTTTTCCTTTTGAGAATGCTTCCAAGATCTCTCATGTTCTCATTTGGGTAAAGCAAGATCTACCTGTTGCCCTGTGTCACTGGAAATTATTTGGCCCCTTTCTAAGACAGAGATCATCTTGCACTCAATACAACACCTTGCATGGTAAGATCTCATGTCTGCTATTCTGCTATTGGTTTTTGGACCCTAATGCATCAATAGCTTAAATTCTCAAAAAGCCGACTACACACATCAGCCGAAGATGCTAGTCTCCCAGGCTGTCTGCTACTGTCTGTATGTTCAGATATTCCTCATTTGGGAGTCATACACCTTCATCCGTACAGCACCAGCCACTGGAGGTGCCTAACAAACTACCTGAACTGAATGTAGCCAGGGACTTCGGATTAGTTCTCGTTGCAATGCAGGTCTCTTCTTAAAAAGAGGACAGACCCCTGCAAGGAGATTTTACTGAAATTAAAGCTTTAGATTTCTTTCATAACAGACCATAAAGAATACAGTTTCTACAGCCTGGCCAGGTCAGCATCCTGGCAGAAGGCATTTGCTCAGGAGCTGCCACCACGTCAGAGGTACCAGGAGTCCTCCTGCTGCAGCCTGGTGAAGGTGACCTGCTGACTGGTGCAATGTCCTTTTCTGCTCCCTTACTCAGTATCCCAATCCGGCAAGTGGGTGCAGTGTTTCCAGGATTAAATTCAATAGTCAATACTTCATGTCCCTCACAGCTTCCTAACAAACCCTGGCCTTGCTCCAGCACTCCATCCCCACGCAGCGAGCCAGAAGCAGTGGTCCCTGAGCAGTGGGGTGTTGTTCTGTTTGTGCAGTGCCAAGCACAATGGGTTTCTAGAAGCTCCAGGACTACTCTCTGAGTAACAGTAATTGCAATAGGTGCTTTGCCGATTAGAGGCCAACTTAAGAACATTTTTGAAAGCTTTGCAGAACAGAGGCCTATATGGTATATATTTATTAGGTTGTTCAGCAGTAATTCAGACAGCTGAGAATTGTTGAGGACCTGGTCTATCTAATTGTGTGTCTAAATCATAGTTTCACCGTGATTCAGAGGTACTAATGTTATAGTCTACACAGAATGGCTTAGGTTATATGGTCAGATTCCTGCAGATGGTCAGTTTGTATCATAAAATTTAACATTACAACTTGCAACATAAAGCTACTGCCTCAAATTTATTATATATTGCAGCACAACACGCAAATTCATACTAGATGCAGTATATGCCTAGACATTAATGTGAGCAGAGGATGAAATATCCTCTTCCCAGCTCACTGGCACATGTTCCCCTCAGAGCAGAATTGAATTGTCCAGAATCACCAGAGAAGAGGAAGTCACCGGGAGCCCAGCCCGGTGCAGTGCGGGGCTCCCTGGCTGCAGGGACACAGGAAGGACATCCCACACCCCGCGGCATGAGGCCCCAGGGTTTCGGAACTCGCAGTTCTGCTCTCTGTATCATGCATGCAAGAGCTGAGCTCTCAGCAAAATCTTTTTATTATTCGTCATAAAGAATCGCAGCTGTGAAAAGCAAACTAGGGAAGGAGAGTGGGAACAGGCAGGCACTCTCTCTTGGACTGATGTAAATCAGGAGTAACTCCACTGCAAGTCCGCTAAATTATGTTGTTGTCACTCGGACATCAGATCAGAATCAATCCCTTTACCTGCAATAGATGAGTGAAATGTACAGCTGTGTGTCCAGGAGCCTGCTAAGCTTCTTGGAGAGTTGCTGTCAGTGTGCCCAGGGCAGGAGCATATTTTTTTTCTTACTGTTGTACATAAGGGCTCTGCTGCAGCCGACAACATGAAATGTGTTAGTTCGGTTTGTTCAAAATGGAGTGTGTTTGTTAAGTGTTGCCTCTTTGATGTTGCACTGCCATCTCCATCTTTGTCATCATTGCCCATCTTTTTCAATCTAATGAACTCAAACCATCAGTGCAACTTAAGTTCGGCTGTCTGTTCTTGCATAGTTAATATTAAAAATGTACTAACAGTGTGGCTGCGAAATCAAATTATGCACATAAATATGCTGGCATAGCAGAGGAGGCGGCAGAAGCTGAAGTTAGCAACATTGATGCCAGTTCACATTTGCAAATCAACCGTCAATCTGTCATTAAACATGTTATCAAATGATGATAAGTGTATGCTTCTTGCTTGCATTGGCGCGCTTATTCCCGATGTTGATGTGCATTAATGGGATAATGTGCATTAACATAGTCTTGCTTGGATGAACACAAAACATTTTTTATCCGTCTCAGTTTGTTTCCCCCTGTGGCCCCCAAGTAAGTGTTTTGTGTTATCAAATTGCCAAAAAATGGGAAAACACATTACTTTTAATTAGCAAAAATTTTGAGTCATTTTTTTTTAATTTTTATCCAGACTATCTCCTGTGTGTTGTCAGTCGAGGTGGGGAGGGGGGGGACACACAAAAAACATTCCACTGCCTTCTCTGAGTAAAACGATTAATGTCAGAAACTCAGAGACTGACAATTATGTGCTGTCTTAATGCACTGGCCTTTCATCTGCAGTCCTTGCTTTTGACACGAGTGATGGTTTCAGTTCAGTGATATGAAAGGCAGGAAAGGAAACGATCTCAGGCATTCCCAGCCCATTGTGTGGTGCCACACTCAGACATGGCAAGCAGTCCTTGAGCTGGCTTCATTGACGTTTTATGTACAAGCCTGCAAGGACTGTACCTAGAGATTAAACAAAAAGCCGAAGAAGAGCGTGGCTGCACTGGGAGGGAACTGAGTTTCCAAAAGAACTTCCCACACCTTAGCCCAGCTCCGTTATCCCTCCTGCAGGCTGCTGCATAGCAGGGCTCCATGCATGGTACGTGCTGCTGGTGAACTCCCAGGGAAATAAAAAAGAACCCTCATTGGCAAGAACAAAAAGTGACTGAAAGCAGAAAGCCGTGATTAGAGCCTGGTTACCCCCCTACAATGCTCTGCCAGAGCAGTGCCCGGGAAGCGAGAGCTTGGCTCGTCGGCTGCCCAGGGAAGGCTCCGTTGCCCTGGGAATTATTAGAACAAAAATAAATAATAGTATTTTTGTTTATTGCTTCTATTTAGAATTGCGTTGTTTACCCAGGCTTTTGGAAAAAGTTGAGGTGGAACTCCACTGGAGCAGGAAAAGCATCTTTTGCACTTAGGTGACTTTAAGGTTTTCAAACTCTTTTTAAACAGTAAATGAAGCAAGGTTCTTCCCACCCCTTGGAGAACAGCCATTCTTTTAAACCCTTGCATATTTATGCAACAGGGGCAAAATTGTGATGATCTACCTGTGCTTTTACAATAAAACAGTAATAGTCATGAAAAGCAATATGGGTAATGTCCAGTCCTGTTCAAAACATGGGGAATTCTTCCAGGAGTTTTACTAGGACTTCACCAGTAATGTTATCAAATCAGGTGCAAGAGTTGCCTTAAAGGAAATTCAGTCACTGAAAGTGTTTTATTTTTAGTTGATGGTCTGGAAAATAAAACTTCTAAAACTTTTATGAAAGGCATCATATTATTTATGTGTCTCTAAAATAGCAACTTTTTCTCATATAATAGAAATATTTATAAATTATTCTTAGTGCCTGCTTAGGATTACATCTAACCTCCAAACATGGTTTGAGATTTATCTTAAATTTTAAAAAATTCTAACTAGTAGAATAGTGTGCTTCTAGAAACTATGAACTTTTTGGTAAATGGGTCAAACTTTTGATCACACTTTCTTTTTTCTCGATCTAATAATGCCATTAACATTAGGCATCCTATTCAGGTCTCTGATTTCTATTATCTGGATGATTTAAAGTGAAAATAAAAGGGAATAATTATTGATTTTTTTAAAAATTGTCTTGATTTTTTTTGAAGTCATCTATTGCATTTCCTATTATTTCTAAGTTGTGGATACATGAGTACAAGTTTCATAATCATAAAACTCTAATAGCAGTAATTGTATTCCTGTTAACCCTAGCTTCAGCGAGTACTCGTGTTTTCTACTTCTAAACCAAAGAGCTTGTCTTCTAATACAAAGAGCTTGAATTTTAAGTATATTTTCTGTTACACATCCATTACTGGCAGAATTTATCCAGCAACTTTTCTTTTTTTTTTTTTTTTTTTGCAGTTGTGTAGCTTTACGTTGCTCCTACTCCATGAGCTACCTTGAAATTAACTTGTCAAATGTTCGTCCCACTACTTAGGGAAGATTCCTAAGCAGATGAGTGGGCCAGTTTGTCATGACTTGGAGGAGAGGTGCTGGAAATCAGATGGCATTAAAGAGGCTCACTCTGAAGGCTGTGTACAAGGGACTTCTCTGAGGCAGCTCGGGCTAGGCTGCTGTAAGGGACTATTTGTATCAGAGATGGCATTTGGAAAACTAGAGTGAGAAGCATGTCTTGGTGTCTTACTTGCCACACTGCCTTGGACCCCTGTAATATATTTCCCTCAACAGCAGAGCCCAGCTCCCTCTCCTGGGGGGCACTTGGCAAACACCAGAACAAGTTGCACAACTGCAGAAAACTGAGCGTGGCAAAACTGAAGCCCTGGGCAAATTATTGGCCATGGCATGCTACTGTCTGGGAGAAGTCTGGTTCTGGATTTTATCTTTGCTACTTCAGCTAGTCTCTACTTTGAACAGATGTATTAATGAGGTGCATTAATTTACCAATTTTCATTAAGCAGTTTGAAACAGGGAGATGCTGTATTATTCCTCGGTATGCATATATCAAAGCAAATGTTGAATAAGGGATTAGCAGTAACAGAGTTACACTGTTCTTCCTCTCTATTCTCCCAGTCTTTATTCTTCGTACTGTATCTTGTTCTATTATCTTGGGCCTGACTTTGGAGTGTTTTCAGTTTTTGAAAATGGCAAGTAATTAGTCAATATGTTTTCACCATATGTATCAAGCTCAGTAAAGAGGCAACCATTGGCCTTTGTCATGGCACAGTAAGCGTTCGTTTTCTCAGCACTTCAAGTTACGCTGAGCGTGTGGTGAACGCCAAAGAATTTAATGAGGACTTTTACAATGAAACATTTGACATAATAATTCACAGTTCAGCGCAGTTCACAAATTTGGGGTGAGTCCCCTTTTAAGATTTTAAGTTGGTGTTGTTCACACTAGAGATCTTGCACGAGCTGCTTCTCCCCTGCCTTGTGCCCTGTATGAGCAAAGAGGCTGTGCAAAGGGTGGATAAATTGTTATGACTCAAAATGGTCCTGTTTTACATCTTCTTGGCACAGATGCTGTGTACAACAAGGGAGAATTCTTGAAACACTTTTTCCCTTCCAGACTGGCTTTTTACTTACCCCAAGCTAGTTAATGCATACTTTCTAGACGGAAATTTTTGCTTTAAGGGTTCCACTGTTGCTGACTGTTAACAATGTTTAAAAAAGGTCAGAATCTGATCTTAACACTGCTGATACGAAGTGGCATTTGCCCAGATTTTGCCATCTCCTGAGCAAAAATATGTCCAGTGTTTTCTAGAGAGATGGGATAAACAGCAGCCTTGCCTGGGCTGTTTTCCCCTCTTGGGAATACTGTATTTCAGTTATCTGTGGAACAGGTTTCTGCATTCCCTGCTGGGTTTCTTTAGCTTTGCAGATAAAACATTTGGGCTCAGACTCAGTTCAGTAAGTTACAGGTATTTTGTGTAAAATTTTGGGGTATGTGCAACAAATAATCATGAATAAGAATGATGACATATTGTTTTACTGCAGTCATGATTTAAATTTATGTGACATTGCTATTGAAGTCAATAGGACTTTTTCCCAAGTATGATTTGCAGGGTACAGTATCATTATAATATGACAGTTAATAGTCTTGTTTATGTTATTATATTTAATGAATAAATATATCAGTCTGTACATCAAACTCAGTTTTGTTTATACTCTTTAATTGTAGTCTTATCTCCCCTAGAAGCATGTTATATCTTTTAATTTTATAATTATCCACTTTATTCATGTGTGACACTACAGAACTGCTGCTTATATCCTATGAGACATCCAGATACAAACAGATGGAAGACAGGCAACCACTAGGAAATTCAGATCTGGATCTGAATCCAGCTCCATATTTTCAAAACACTCCACAATTTCAGATCCAAGGTCTTGGTTTGGGCTGTTTTATAAAGGGGCAAGAGTTGCAGAACATGAATCTAATTTATATAGCCTCTCCAAACATGAACCATCAATAAGGATTTTACACGATCCTTCAACACCTAAATTTTGTTCTCTGTTTCTTGAAAAAGACCTGAGACAAAGCAGGAGCGCTTCTCACATTGCCCTTTCTGAAGCTTTTCAAAACAGGAGTTCAAGATTTGTTGGGCTGGGGAGAGGGAACAGAAATACAACTTTTTAGCCTAGTGGTTACTCCACTTGGCTGGAAAGGGTAAATGTCAGTCCATGCTCTGAGGACTGTTTTGTTTGAACTAAAGCCATGAAGCAAAATGCATTGAGCATCCTTGGGAGTAAAATCGCAGGGTCTACCTCCCCCAGGCAATCCACCTGCACGAGGCAGTAGAATTGTGCCCATGACCATGCCCATGGTCATTTCTTCTCTTTCCATTTGAGATCCACTTTTGTGAAGCTTCAAAGACCAAACAGAGGTTGGAAAAATTAGGTTTGAGTCCTCTTACACCCTGGCTGAGTGCTCTAAATCCAAAGAAACCCATAAGTCAATGCGAAAGTGTTTTAGATGAGCAAATTCTAATAGGTTTTAAACAAAGTTTACAGATTCACCTTCCTAGAAATCTCCTAGACTATGAACCCTGAAAGGAATAACTGTTTTAACAGAGTAGAAATAACTGAGTAGCTCTGTTTCAGCTGAGTAGATTCCCAGAGCCCCGGAGAGAGATACCCTACAATAAGAGATCAACCTGCTCTCAGCATCTGCCTGTTGCCTAGGTCTGTCTGTAAGCAGCACCCTCCCACCTGAGCTTTATAGGTTCCCTTCTGAGGCATCCAAGTTCTCCTAAGCCTGGAAGTTAATCCTCTGCTCAAAACATGCCATTTCCCAAAACGGAGTTATCCAGCCCCTCTGTCCTTCTTTACAGCTGAGCGGGGGTGATTCTGTGCTTTTTATCAGCACAGATTTCCTTGGGTGGCATTCATTTCAAACCAGTGGATGGTCTGGCGGATGGGTCTCCTCTAGACTTGAGTCAGATGAGTAAATCCATGAGCTGGGGGGCAGTTAGCAAACTCTCATCCCTTGCCATGGAGCAAGGCTGTTAGAACATCTCTTCATTCATAGATCACATCCAAAGCCAAGCTTTCTAGTTTGGGATCTTTTGCCAAAACAGTTGCAGGAAAAAAAAGCCAGAATGAAATGTCTAAAGATATGATACTTCTACTGTAAAAGTTATCTTATCTAATTACTTGTATTATAGTGATGAAAAGTTTAGCAAAACACCCTGGGTGTTACATGTTCGCATAGGATGACAGCTTTCATGTCATTCTGCATGTTCTCCTTTAAATATTTTTTTTGTCTGTTGATGTAACGCAGCAAATATTTACTGCATGATGCTGTTTCTGAAGTTAGTACCTTCTTTTGGATCCAGTAGCCAAAGTATGTGCAAGAGCAGGCTGGGAAAAGGGAACACCCAGGTATCAAACCATAGCCCAGAAGTTGCTGAGATTACAAGAGAGTGGCTGGCAAGAAGAGACATGTGCAGCCAGGTCATAACAACAAAAAAATCAAAAAAGCTTACATTTCCCCAGGTACATAAGTAGTTTCTGAAAGAAACGTCTTTACTTTGTCTATTTTTTTCCTTCTTCTTAGTCAGTTTTTCTAGTTGCTGGGCAATATTTTAACCTCTTCAGTTTTGAAAACCTCCCTCACCTACTTTGTGCTTGAACAGAACTTCTGCAAAGTGCCCTCAAAAAAGTCACCTCCAAGGCAGTCATCTAAGGAAGGGGAAATCTGCTTAAGAGATGAAACTCTTAAGACTGAAACAGACAAAGTGAATACTTTCCCCAGTTAGCACTTGAAGAGGAAAATATCATAATATTTAAACTAGTTTTGAAAACTTTCCATGAAAATAGGGGAAGGGGAAAAAAAACGCCATAAAACACTAGTTGAATACAGAGAGAGGCCAAAGAGAGTTCAGTTACCATAGAGATTATTACTGGCAATTGGTACTCAACAGCAGATTGGGATCTGTTACAATATTTTTATTAATCTTTTCTCTTAATTGGTTATTTATATATTTTGGATCCATCTCTGTGCTGGGTCCAGATTTTACTCTTTACCTGTCACTCTTTTTGACATGAAGCAGTAATGCCTGTGCCAGATATCAGGCATTTCCTCGATTTGTAAACATTACAGGGGTCACGAGTACATAAAATACCACGTGGACAAGTCGCTGTGCTTGGCTTTGGCAGGCAAAGGAGGAGGGAGAAGCATCACAGACATATTTTCTGTGAGGCTTCATCACGGGAACTCTTCTGTACAAACCCTTCTTGTCAGTATAACTGTGATGATATTTTGTAGGTACAGCAGGGAAGATGCAGAATGCCTTTTCCCCTTTCAGTCCTCCCTCCTGTACGTCCAACTTAGTCATTTAACACATGTGCACTCCAGTGCATAAACTGGTCATTTCGGAAATATCCTATTGTAAAGCCTTTCCCTGTCTTCCCCTCCTAAAGATTCATCCTGTTGCCTGTGTGTTGCAGCAACTGAAAACGCCCAGCCTTTTTATAGCCACAGTCAGTGGAAGTACGCTTAAGGGCCAATGTTAAAGGACTTTTTTAATCAGTCAGCTTCCAAAAATTCAGCTCTTAATTTTTAAAGAGTGCCCAGTCCTGTATATACCTGACGTTAAACAGATTTTAAAACGCTGCTGCATTTCGCTTTTTTTCTGCCACACCATTTGCCTTCGGGGGATATTTTTTCAGGATACCTGAGATCAGCCAGCTGGGGTTTCATCCCTTTTCCCCCTCTCCCCCCCAGCCTGTTGCTCCCTGCCTGCATCTAACTGCATTTCAGGTGTAGGGGCATAGAGGAGCTCGGTCGCAGGGAGATGAGTGGGGAACGTGGCTGCAGGGAGTGCTCTCAACTGCAGTGTGAGCCAAGCGGATTTTTTCAAAGAGAGAGAGAGAGGGAGAAACATGGTTTTTTTCATCTCTAATCTCCTTTAGTTATCATGATCTCAAGGGCTATTTGTAATGATAGTAGGCAGTGCATTTCAGATGGAAATGTGATTTTCCAAGCTGACGGTGTCACTTTAAGTAAACAAAGTTAATTCTGCTTCCTGCTATGCAAGGCCTAATCTCATTACCCAAACCACAAGTAACATAACAGAAAATATTCCCATCTGTCAAAAGAACTTAAAATAAAGGTGGAAATTGTTTTTATGTTTTGTCCCTCTTCTTCCCCCCAGATCCCTCAATGGATGTTAATTATCACATCAGTTCCATTTAAACCTGTTCAGATGCCCCAGCCTCTGCTTGTGCTTCCTTTTTCTTTTGATGTGCCTATAGAATAATAGCGTTTATGCTGCATCTTAGAGTTAATGCTCAGTTATGATGAACTGTAGCTAAAAGATGCAAGTGGATGGCTGACCCATTCATCTTGCTGCATTCTGCTCTAAGGAGGCAGAAAGCAGGTGCCATCAGGTTGGCTGGAAGCTCTCCCAGAAGTGATTGAGATTACGCTCATCCCCTTTCCCACCAGAAATAGACAAAATCTCTGAGCTAGAGACAGTCCAAAAGGGACCGTGGGGGTTAAGATCGGGTGTGCTCTGTAGAGCCAAGGCTCACCCAAACTCCTGAAATGACAGATCCAGGCAAGCCCCTAGTGCCACATTACTGACACCACATAGGGCCAGGCTGCAGGCACACTGCTGTCTTGAGTTTGTCCAGCCTCAGCATGCTCCCGGGCTTCCCCCAGGCAATGCCTGGGACTGCTGGTGGTGTGCAGAGTGGATGGGGCCAGTGCTGTGCAGAAGGGAGCTCAGCCCCCTGGCCATCCCAGGCACCAAACAGCAGACCAGCATTGACCAGCAATCCCATACCAGCAGGAAAGAGCCCCACGGCAGTGCAGCACTGGTGAAAGCAAGGGGGGATTTAGAACAGGGGGCAAACCCTGTGGCACTAGTAACGCATTTTCCAGCACTCACAGAGCAAGGCAACTGCACTGATTCCCTTATCATTTCCATGGGTGTGAATCCAGAATAGCTTCCCTAGATTTAGTTCAGTGTGACTTCATTATGAGTTACATGGGGAGGAGAAGGAGTCAGCATCGCAGACCAGCGAGAGCTCTACTGGCACAGGGAGCAGACCCCAATGTTACCAAGTCTGACTTTAAACAGAAGAAAACCCAAACATACTATCTAGCAATTCTCATCTCATTTCATTTCAAACCAGCAGCCACCAATCATAAGATGATCATTCATAAAACTCTCCAACAACAGTGTTTTTCATCCTCTCTTCATTTAAAATGACCTTTATGTGATGATAACATCTGCTTGCTGAACCTTAATTGCTTAATTAGAGAAACAGGTTCTCTATTAGACAAACATTTTTTTTAAACTGTATTTTTTCTTGCAAGTATGATGCTTTCTTTCATTTTAAGCTCAGCAGCAGTATTTTAAAAGCTTTAAAAAGTCACTTTCAAGTGGTTATAGTTTGTTAGTTTATTTATTTATTAGCCATTTGAAGGTTTTGTTTTCTACTCTCTTCCTAAAAGGTATTTACAAGCAGGAATCTGTCCCATTAGGAATTTCTCTGCCTTTCACTACCACATGTGCTTAGCACTTTGCAAAAATGCTGGTTTTCACTGAACAGCTGCTATAGGTTCTGGGTGTGCTTGGGAATTTATTTATCTTGGGCAAGTTCTTAGGGCTGAGCAAAATATCCTGCACCTGCTTCACACATGGGGAACAGAGTTTGTGCCCTTCCTGAGAGCTCCAGCAAGCCTTCCTCTGACTGCTGTTCTCCTCAAACTGGCCTTTTGCGACAGGTTCAGGTTTGTTTTCTTTCTTATATGGGACTTCTGAGCAGTATTAGCCTATTTTTGTAGTAGTGTTCTTAAGTTCTAACCAGTCAATTTGATGCTGTAGGGTTGCTTCTGGCTGCATGGTTGTTGGTGGTTTTGAAGAAGTCAATTGACTTCTTTGTTCTGAAAAGTCATATAGGTTTTGCCTCGCATTGAATTTTTTTGGGGGGTAGCATTATTATATTAATGTGCTACACTGAAAGCAGAAGGTTCCAGAGGTGATTTGTACTGATGCTGAACACAGAGATAAGGTATGCCAAAACAGCATGTCTGAATTAAGTCTTGGGGCTGGAGTGGCTGCATTTATGTGAATGCCTCTGCCGTAGCCAAGGCAGCACAAACAGCACTACAGGTGCTGCAAACAGCCATGCAACAGAAACAAGAAACACGTGAGACCCCAGCCCTGAGAAGCAGCCATCGATATTTCTCCCCAGAAACAAGTGTCCCCTTGCTGTGTTCTTTCTAAGATAATACCTTGCTGAAAGCAGAGAACATCACCATGAAAAGAATAAGAGTAATAAATTACTAAGATGGGGGGAAATGGACCAAAAGTGACTTTAGGCAAAATTAGCAATAAAATTACTTGGTCCACTCGTAGTGGTCAAGTGAGAACGCTTGGATTCTGTTCATAAAAGGGCCTTGGATTTATTTCTGGTGTTCTGGATTCTGAAAGGAGTTAGAAAGACAACTTGGCTGCCTTTTCCCTTTCGCTGCTGCTTCACTAATGTAACACCTTGAAACCCCAGCTGTGATTGCATTCCCATTGCTTTTAGTGCAGTACAGGTGAGCAATGAGAAGCAATCCTCTCCAGCAAAACTAGCAGTCCACGTGGCTGGAAGAAAGGAAGCACTGTTATCCTCACCTGAGGAGTGTGCAAGGGAAAGGAAAGTTAGTGGCTGTGTTGGGTACTAAAACCTGAAAATGGTGCCCATAGTTATTTGATGAAATAGGGTGTGCAGGAGATGCAATAAACAATGTCCTTCTCTGACACCAATGAACAAGACTTGTTTTCAGGACTCTGAAAGTATTTAAGAACTTTGCTTGCATTCATTTCAACCTAGTTGTTTTTCAGCATCTCAGCCATTCTGCCCAGATGAGTCATCTCTGTGCTAATAAAAATTCAGAGCATGACAAGAGTTAATTGCAAAAGGTGATATGGCTTCTCTTTGGATAGTTCTGCATGGTATTTTGGGCAGGATTTCTCTGCTCAAGCTCCAAGCCAACAAAAAGCCAGGTGGCTGCGTTGGCATGGTGCTGAGCCCTACGTAATACATCTGATGGAAAACAGGGTTTATTAGCTTGGCACCGCACTCCCTGAATTTCAAGGGGTTTGGATAAGCTCTGGCTGGCATCCTATTGGGTCAGGCTTACCCCTTTTTATATGTGCCTAAGGTAACAGAGGAGTATGCAATCCTGCTCTTGCTGATTTGCAAAATTCTCATGACCGAATACCTGTGTAGCTTGCAATGTTACACTTAGTTTTTCTCAAAAGCTTGCGTCGCTTAAGTATTGGGAAAGAAGTCAAGAGTGCATTTTGAGGTGGAGCAGGAGGTTTGTGTGTGGCCGGAAAAAGTACTTGCAAATTGCAAAAATTGATGTTTTTCTAGAAAAGGCCAAAAACACTTAGAAATTATCTATGTCTAATATATTTGTTGTACCCTGAGGTCATAGAGGGATGTGACTTTCAGGAAAAAAATGGATAAAACTTGCAGTTTTGAAAATATGTATTTTACTTGAGGGAATTTTCAAAAGCTTTTTTATTGTGTCTACATCCACTATTTCACTTATACTTTTCAATTCCCATATATTATTCATGATATATATTTTAATAAGTTTTGGGTCAGGCCATTGTTCCCTGTTAATCGTTTATTACAAATAACTTTGCTTGGATGCACTGTTGGAGCCTCTCCGAATGACACCCTGTGATTATTGAGGTGCAATCCAAGTCACAGGCAGAATAAAGTCCTTTAGTGAGGTTTGGATTTCTTCCTCCATTTCAGAGTTTCTCTTTCTTACCTAATTCCACTCAAAGCCTCAGCAACAGTTGGGTCATGTAGCTGCGCCATCACGCTTCTTTGTAAAGGAGGTTCAGAAGCAAGATAAAAGAGTTGCAAAGCAGAGCTAAAGGAGCCAAAATATCTGGATTCAGTTTCTGCCCACGCTATTAAGACAAATAAATAGAAATTGGGGAGAGGTGCATCTGCAAACACACACAAAGGCACACACCATGTGTGGGATGGAGAAGGAATTGGTGCTCACGTTGCCAGAAGGAAGTATTATCTGCAACAGGTGTCCATAAAAGCATTTTTTTATTTAGTAGCCGTAGAAAGCCAGCACCATGCATAATGTTCAACATGTGGCTAGGGTCTATCAAGTGTATTGAAAATGTTCATTTCCTTAAAATTAAGCACGGTCTGACTTACTTTGTTAAATCCTTACCTTCCTTCTGCAGTTTAGACCTCAAAAATATATAATCTTTTCTCCCCCTAAATGCAAGAGGAGCTTCTGGCAGGCAGCTGAGCAGCACGGCTTAGCGTGTGGCTCTGCGCCCTCCGTCCTGCGTGACTCTGGCGTGAGCAACGCGTTTGCAAGGGGGACAGCAAAGCCCATTGCATATAATCTGCTTTGCTAAGGCAGTGTTGCTGGCTTTATTTTCCTCCTCTCTCTTTGTCTTTCAACCCCGAAACAGATGTAAAAGTTCATGCTCAATTCAGGCCACCTTCATAATAAATTAATTTCTGAGAAACTGTGTTTCTGACTGAATTGCGTTACAAAGAAACTTGGTCTGTGCAGCATGTGAGCGTTATCGGGTTACATCATTATAATCAACAAGCATTTTGGTATTTAAACAAAAGAGGAAACATTTTTCTATGTCATAAGGAATGTTTCTGAGACCATAACATCTTATTAAGGCAAAAGAGGGCTGGCAACAAAGTCTGTTTGATTGGATCTGTGATCTGCCAATTTCTAATGAATGGAAAGAGAAAGCAACAAGTAGTAGAGTTGAAAAATCAACTAGAATTTCTCCTTTTATGGCTTGTGTAAGACTGCTCTCTGTAGCTCCAGTGGTAGAATTCATTACTGGGGATAAGAACAGAGATTAGGTTAAAAAGGCTTTTCACTGACAAGGCTTTATTCACAATGGAGTGCTTTGCCTCTCTCCTTTCAGGTTTGTAGTTTTCTGACTGTATGTAGTGAGTGATATATTATTATAATAGTTCGTATTATAGTAGTGGCCAAAGGCAACAGAAGCATCCATTTTGCTGGGTGCTTTACATATGCACATTAAAAAATAATCTCCGCACAAGATGTCCATACGATTTTATTTCTCTGCTGTTTCTTTTTCTTTTTTAAAGGACTATCTGGTTTATGGTTGCAGTTTTGAAAACTGTTACCTCGTTGAGCAGTTTAGACTAAGCATGAGTCAAAGACAGCCTCTTTTTTTATAACTCAATCTTCCAAAGTCTGCTATAAATGCAAATAGTGAAGAGATGCCCCAATGTTAAGATGCTGATAGTTATGTAGTATAGAAAGTGCCAGTGCAATATGTGTGAAATAACTTTATCACAGGCCATTTTGTAAGCTCTCTTCAGAAGAGAAAGTTTCCCCAAGTAAAAATGTGTAAACTGTATGCAAAATTGAGACACTGGAAAAGAAAAAGAGCAAAACTGATTACAATTGCAGTTACTGTGCTTTTGTTCCTTCCAAGCGCTTTCCTTAGTTGAACAAAGGAACTGAAGTGCTGCTCTGGTGACTCTGCGTGCTGCAAACCAAAACCAGGTGAGCGCCTGTCGAGAGTTTCCTGGGCTCTGCCTGCTAGCCCTTTTGGCAAATACTAAACTGAGTTTTAAGCTCTGATTAAAGATTTGATGAGGACTCGGCCCTGGTCCTTTTAACATGGCATTTTCTCATGAAGGCGCTCTCTGAACTCGGACAATTCACTCCTGACTATAAGTGAGAGCAGAATTGGGACATATGGCACTATATCAAAAGATCTATTAGATCTCTCAATAAAACAAACACGTCTTTTGAAGTTGTTTAGCTGTTTCTAGAGCAAAGCAAAAACTTCAGAGAGAACACTTTGACTATTGGGTGAAAAGGAATTCTTCTTTTCACTCTTCGCCCTGTCTTTCTACCCTCTTCCTCTTCCTTTTTTCCCCATTTGACTTTTCTTCTGTTAATATTTTTCTGAAGGAACCTTTAGAATCAGGTCTACAGTAAAACCTTTTGCCAGCATAGTAATTTTGGTTAGGGGCGTCGTTCTTTCTTTTTCTATTTTTTTTTTTTTAATAACACTTCTATATTGGCACAACCTTCAGCATAGGTTTAGCTGTATTAAAAAAAAAAGTGATTTTCCTGATACAGCTTATTTCATTGAGGGAGCTAGTAAAAATGTAGCTGCTAAAAAACACTCTTGGCAGGACAAGCTGCATCTGTATTAGTGGGGTTTGCTGGTGTAGCTGTAAAATGTAGGGTTGGCCAACAACTTAACCCTCAAAAGTAGTCCAGTTGAAATGTGCTTTCTTTGAGCTTTTTTGGCCTCCATATGCTGAAGAAAGGATGGTTGTAGTATACTAAATTCACAAGACTAGAACAAGCCTTATAGTGATTGAATTCAACTCCCTTAACATAACTTAGGCAACTCCCCATCTTGATTTATGTGACTTAACCTCATCTGGTAAGAGGTATAGCTGTGCTAGATGGAAAATCCATGGCTGAGGCTCTGACTCTCTTCCCCTTTCTTTGATGATAATATTATTAATATATTATTCTAATATGCCTCAATTTCCCCATATGGAAACAAATATCCTAACATCTGTCTTAGTGTTGTAGAGGTTCAGGAGCCTTACTACAGGGCATTTTGATATTTTGGTTCATAAGGGGTATGAACGCTGTTGTTAATACCAGTTTAACTGTCTTGCTGGCCAGTTTGTACTTGTGAAACTGTAGCACCACTTACTGGTTTTGCTGGAGAAATTCCAACCAGCAAATCCAGGCAACGTTGTTTATCTCCTGCTGTCATCATAACTATTTCCTGAGAGCTGGAAAGATGTACTCCTTCCTTTCCCTGCTTGCTGTAGCCCAAAGGATCAAAGATAAGGATTATAATGGTTGTGTTCAGGCAGAGTTGTTGTTGATTGGGATTTATCCTTTTAAATATGTGTAAGTCATAGAAAGCTTTGCAGTCAGAAATATTGACTTCATTGATCCATGCCAAGAGCAGAAGAAACCCATGTGGGCTGAAGTGGAAAGGCTGTGCGAGGTGTTTATAATAAAGATGTTATCTGATAAATAAGATACTGCTTTACTCCTGACCAAGGAAAATTAGAAATCCAGACTTTAAGTACACCGGTCAGTACATGCCAAGTTAACTGTGGCAGCATTAGTCTTCCATGATCAATATTCAGTATTAGGACCTTGTGTTCCTGTTTCTGGTCAAATGAGATAGCTAGACAGGTCCTGGTTCTGCATTGTTTATGGGTTTTCCAAGGAGAACATCTGAATGAATCAACTTCAGGAGCATAATGAACTATAAATGCAGAGCACACTGCTTTCATCACTCAGGATAAAGTGAATGTAGTGTAGGTCATGATATTGCCTTTGGAAACAGCTAAAATCCCCTGCCTGATTAGCTGAGATTGCAGAGGCTGATGAGGGAGGCAAGTGAGGTTAAAGGTGTTCAACGTAAGTGGAGAGTGAACTGTCACAAGTGGGGCCATACCTTAAAATGGGTTGGAGAGTCTGAATGTATTGGTTCCTGAGAACGTACAAACAAACAAGAAATCCTAAAGGAACAACAGCGTTGCTGCTGCAGGCACACCAGCCTGCTAAGAGGCTTCCTGGAAGACAGGCTGATGCGTGGATGGCAGGGATGCGATTCCAGAAGGGGATGTTGTATTATTGGATTCAGGTCTTTTGCCCCATTTGGAGCAATATCAGCTTATCAGCCTGCAAATGCAAAGCAAAGGAAGGAGGGAAGTATCACAAAAACATTGGTATTGTAGAGACCCGCAGACTCAGAAAGAAGGTCAGTTTGCAAGCACTCTGGCCAATATCCGTTTTCTCCTTCATTGGCAACAAAGCTGTTCTGTCCAGCCCACGTAGGAAAAAAACACCCCATATCTGCAAATGGTCCTCTCCTTTAAAAACAAACTTCTGTGTTTTCTGCATTACATCCCCTTGCCTTTAACTTTTGAACCCTGTTAGCAAACACACTGTGGGCAGAGCAAGGGGGCAGAGTAAGGGGGAAGTCCTTACCCCCACGGAAAAAAGCCTGATCTGAAAAATTCTCAAGGGGACAATTGAGCACTATCAAACACAACTGCAGTAATACTTTACTGTCTGCTGCAGATATTGAGCCCTCATTGCAGTAATTGTCACGGTGACAGAGCTGGGAACACTTGCTGTAATTAGGACAGTTGTTTTGTCATGTGTAACGATCTGAAGAGAAGCAAGGAAAAGAGGCGAATGAGCACTAATCTGCTATAGTGTACTGAAGGAGAACCATGCACGCACACACAAAATACAGCACGGCTGCCAATATATTGTAAATTCAGATGAGCAGGCATTTGGAGAAGGTGAGGAAATAAATGTTAAAACAATACATATATTCAGGGGAATTTATGCTCTCTCAGGTGTCTGACTGTATCTGGAATAGCAAGTGCAGATGTCTTGCTGTAGAGATTTTTTTTTTTTTTTTTGAAGGTGATCCTGATAATACCTAAGAAAAATCCTCAACCAAAACCATGTGTGCATATAAATATATACATGCATGTAGGTATATGTTTACATATATACTTAAGCAAATTTCTATAGGTGGCATGTATCTTCCTCCAGTTTGCTGCTCCAGCAGTTCAAGAGCATACAGCACAAAGCTGAGACAGCTGGATGCTCAAGTAACATGTTTAAAACTATCACTCAGACTATTTTGATTTCTCTTAACTACTCCAGACTCCTACTTTTTTCTATTTCTTGTATGCAGAGTAGTATTAAAAATAAGCACTATCTCTTTTTGTTGTGCTCCAAATTACCTTCTATTCTGATTCGGTGAGCCTGTAACAGCTGTTACGGTTGAATTGTATCCGATGACAAATACTCCCCATGTATCAAAAACTCTTGGGAAACAAGGCTACCATTCTGGATTTGTAAGACCCAGAGCTATAGGGTATCAAATACCTCTTGGGTATTCAGGAGGTAAGTGTTGAGCATACAAAGCAAGACTGTACTATGGATATCTACAAAATTAAGATAATTTTGAAGCCCATCACCACTTAGTCAGATAAACTGCCTCTCCCTCAATGCCTGATCAGGTAACATCCCTGTATCAATCACGTAATTTGCTTACCTCGAAAATTACCTGTAGGTAACTCAAACTGCTGCTGAGAGTTAAGGGGGGAATCAATTCGTTTAGTAATTATGATCCCCATCTGCTGTAAACCTCATCTCTACAGATTGCTATTGCTGTATGGGGTACACTTAGATAACTGCAAGGCGATTCAAACAAGAATTGCGCTAGCAGTGGTTAGAGACAGTAGTATAAATTTTGCTGATTGAAAATTTCCTACGTAAAGCATTTTTCAATGAGAAATTGGATTTTCAACTATTTTTTTTCTGCTTTCTCCAAAAATTTTGACATTTCATTTCACAGCTGGAAAGATCTTGAGGCAAATAACACTTGCCATTTAGTGTTCTTTTTTAGTGTTAAGCTAAACTTAGCATTCGTATTTTCAGTTATTTTTTTAGCTTTTCAGTTTTCACTTTTCAGTGAACTCTTTCCTTCACTACTGAAGCCAATCAGGGTTTTACCATTTACTTGAGTAGGACCAAGATTTCACTTTTGATGTTTTACTACATGAAATCATTCTTGTAAGGATTCCTTAGAGTCCCTTAGAGAATTTCAACCTGTAACCTGTATTTTAAGAAGGACCACTTAGTCTGATCTTGTTTCCAAGTAAAACACAATGATTAACTCAGAACTCTATTAACAAAAAATTAGAGGGTAAAATGCAATTAATGACAGCCAGCAGGGTTTCAAGGAATATAAATCTTGTCAAACAAACATACTGTCTTTTTGACAGGATTACATATCTGCTTGAGAAAGGTAACTGGGACAACACAATATACCTGGATTTGTCCAGGGCATTTGACTTGGTCCACCTGATGCTTTGCCTCATTAGGTATTTAAATGTGTTAGATGTTTTAAATACTGGCTTGCCATTGGATCTCTCAGTGCATTGTTAATAGGACATACCACTGGAATGCTTCCTCTTTCTAAGCTGTATTGACTATAATATTTGTACCAATGATCCAAGCAAAGATGAAAAATACATTTGGTGAGCGCTGCAAGGTGACACAGGACTTGATGGAGCAGTGGATAACGAGGAGAAAAAGTTGCTACATAGGAGCAAAATGAATCTGCAGGTTAAGGGGTTTCAGTCCAACAGAATCCATTTTAATACAGTCAGATATAAAGAAAACCCTGTGGGAACAAAGCATATAGATTATAGCTATGGTTTATATCTACTCTAAGACACAAGTAGATATATAGAAAGGCTGTCACCTCTGCTAAATTCATAGTGCAGTGCTATGGGGAAAAATCCTATTCTGTATAAATAAAAGTAATAATAAATTAACTAAAGCAAACAAAAAAAAAAAGGCAAGTTAAACTAAATAAAGTGAATAAGGAATGGATTTTATTCTTATATGCAGCTTTAATTGGGTCACTGGGAAATGTCCATGTTTCAAGTGTGTGTAGATTTCTACACAGAATTTAGAGACCCAGCAGAAATGACCTGAAGGCTGGAAATCCACCCTTCTGCTGTGAAGTTTAAAGAACTTGACACATTCAGCTTATCAAAAATACTGAGACATGCTTTGATTGCTGTGTGTAGGCATCTCTACGTGAGAGCCAGCTTCTTAGTCTAGCTGAGAAAGCACATATTTGTTGACCAAACTTAGCAGTAAAATAATAACATTATATTAAAATAAGATATAGTTCCTAGTTATGAAGGTGATGGAAACAAAACTCTCAAGTGCACTCCTGAGTGTTTTTTTTTTTCTTCAGAACAGGATTAACAGCCCTTTTGAAGCATATATATATATATATAGAAAATCAAGCTACATTATAGGGAAACTTTATTGCGAAGACACAGTTTAGAACTGGTATATTGTATGTACTTACATATGTGTGCGTGTCTGAAGCAGTGTTTACATGTTTATGCTTGGCAAAGCAATGCAGCTCATTTATGTGAACATTATTTAGTGTGTTTGTATCATATAAGGATGTTAATGGATGAGATTAGATGGCTTGTTCAACTAGACAACCAAATAATCCTGTATGTTTTCAATCTATATAAAGCCCTTTTCTTAGCTTTAAACTAGCTTAGTAAGTGAATATATTTGTATTTACTCTCTTGCAGGTAGCTGGGTATTTTTTCTACTGTGTTGAGTATTTGTTTCATTAATTTGAAAATTCTTTTAATTTCTGTGGCCTGTTTTTACAAAAAAACAAGCTTTCATTAGAATTTCCAATGAAATTTTATTTCTCAGATATTTTTCTTTTCGCAATGCCAGACATTTGAGATTGAATGTGTGGGGCCTTTTACTGAAAAGTAAAAAACTTCTACAGCAAGCAGATACCTTTCTACCAAAAGACTGCCTTAGTTAAAAATCTAATTTCCACTGCAAAAGGGGAAAATAAGTTTTCAAACAAGAAAAAAAAGAAAAAGACAAAAAAAAAGACAGCTCCAGTGTCCTGCATCACTGTCTGAACCTTGCCAGCACTTCTGTAAGAGAAGGGATTGACAAAATAATTCATTAACAGGAATGTTCTCCTCATGGAGGGGATTGAATACCCACATGAGAAACTTTAAAGCCTCCTTTGTGTATCCAAACAGAAACATGGCTCAAAGAAACAGGCATCTACAGCAGTTCGGAGTGCGGTGAACTCCGGGCTATTTGTGGATTGGCTTTGAGAGTAGTTGCTCTTGATTTCAGAGTACGTCCTAATACCCCAGCAGGCTGGAGACTGGGGAGACTGGCAAGGGAGAAAATAGTGCAGGGAGTTTGCCTGGCAACAAAGGCATAGCAATTTGCTCCAGTGTTGTTGTGAAAAGAAGATGCTTTTGTGAGTCGAGAGACATGTGATAAGTGTAGCATGAAAGTGTCGTGGAAGTAATTGTTCTCCTGAACTCAGCTCCGGGCTGCTCTGACTCGCAGTGGTCAAGGTCTGAAATGAGGAGACCTGTTCCAAGTCTTGCATTTAACAAAGCAACTTAAGAGACTTCCATCCCTGCAAATATATCCTGTGCCTGTGACCGTGATTACTGGGATTGCACCGAGGCCTTAGGATTTTTGCATTGATAAAGGAAAGTGCAGCGGGGAGTGGGGGCTGGCTTTGAACAAGGGCCTGTTTTACAGATTTTAAGACAAAGATATTAATGAATCCAGTTGGGTGCAACCGATAAATGTCATCCACGGCTCCATTTGCCAACTGGGTTCAACATCATTTGTTCTCGGTACGTTTTGGGACATCTTTGTGGTGTCCTGTCCATACCAGCAACCTGCCAGTTGTTTCTGATGCTTTTTTATCAGCTTCCCCTGTGCATTTGAGAGTGACAGTGCATCCACGGCGTTTATCAGTCACCTGTGGCTTCTCTTATCCTTGCCCGAAAAATATTTATGCCAACATCCCCGCTCAGACTGTTACCCACTGCCCCCCTGGCTGTTTGTCTACTGTGTGGTTTGTCATTATACTAAATTGAGCTCTTTGGGACAAGAATTGTCTTCAGGTCACTCACTGAATAGCAAAATTAGCTATTTCCAGGCTGATTTTGCTGCTGAGTGCAGTAGCAGTCGTGCTGTGTGATGCATGCCGCTCCTGCAGGTGCATTTCTAATGCACTCGCCACAGCCGTGCGCAGGCTTTGGCAATCGGCAACCCAGCTCTTATTAAGAAGCAGTGGATTTTCCTTAAACTCTGATTAACCAATTATGTTTCTTCTAATTTAAATTCTTCTGTCATATATTTCACCATAGGGCAGAACAGTTTACCGAATTTAAAGAGGACTGCCACAGTTGTGTAAATGAATGAGATGTTTTCTTAAAATAACTATTTATACATGTAAATCTCTCTCTGGATCTTCTAAACACTTTGCATCTCTCCCACTAACTCACGCAGTGGCATCTCTCTCTGTCAGGCATGTCACATATAACCAGATTGTAAAATCCAAAGAGCAGAGGGCATGTCTCCATTTCTTTTGTACAATGCCATGTAGTGGCTGGAAGGATGAGGAAGAGATAATATTTTTCTGCTGGGGATACAACACGTTTAAAAAGGCTTCTCCCTAATAGAAATTAAATTTGAGACGCTATGTTTATTTTGAAACAGCCAAGTTGGTTTTTATCTGAAATTAATTCTAGAAAATTGGTTATTTGTTTCAGTTTGAAAGTACAGTTTCAGCCCAAACAAATATTATCAAGTAATAACATTACCAGGAATTTCTGGTTCTTAATTTCTGTTCAGCAGTATAGGTTCAATGTAGTTTTGGAGGGGGAAAAAAAAAAGCTGCAGTTGTTAAAATCACAATGAAATGAAAACTTGTAATATGAAACAACACAAAATTCATGCAGCATTTCCTATGCACTTTTAAATGAAAAATACAAATTTTCATTGATTTTTTTTTTTCCCCAAGATTAAATAAATGAAGAAAAAATGTCTAGTAGCAACAACTAAATCTTCCAAGTTAATTTCTTAAGTTAACTGGAAGAAGTATGAGCATTAGGCCAGGTGGAATGTGACTTTCTAGTGGAAGGTGTCCCTAGTGGAAGATATGGAACTAATGATCTTTAAGGTCCAGTACAACCCAAGACATTCTTTGAATTCTGTAATTTGTAACTGTAAATTGCTAAGTTTTTCATGCAACAAAACAGCTACTAAGATGAGCTAATATCCATAACTTTCACTTATCTCCTTTTTAGTATAAAAAGTATTTTCCATATTGTCTGGCTTTCAAACTTATTTTCCCAGGTTGGGAATAAAGTAAATTATGCTGTATGAAGCAAATGGTCTGATGCAGTTTACTGCTGCCTACAAGTGAGGCACCTGTAGATATGTATTTCGTTTTTTTCCTTTCATAGAAATCATTAGATAGACAAAATGGCCCATCTTGCTTGCAAAAACTATCCATTAACATACCATCCTTCATCAGGATAGGTGGCAAGTAAGGGTTTAATTCTCTATTTTCAGGCGAAAGGAACTCTGATTCTGGTGTGTATTAAAGGTGGAAAGCTAATTTTTGAAAGATCATGGTTGAAACTTATTTTAGCTTTATATTTTTCCTCCTATCATGAAGGAAAGTAAAAATAAATGAGCTTGATTCACCATTCAATTATGTTAATTTATAGCCCTATAACCCCAGCAGTCATACTGACATATAAATGATGAAACGAAGCATATGATCAGACCCCTATTACTACAAAAGAAGTGTTAAGCCAAGGATGAGTGAAAATTTTGGAGGCCAGTAGTGTACAGATGGAAAAATGCAGTTTTTCCACAGACCCCCAGAAGGTATTCTGTCAAGGTGCTTAATTATTATGTTTTCTGGAATTAACACTGAACTCTACTTTTGATGAAATATTTCTAGCTGTTAAAAAATTTTTAAAAAACACTGTAAACTAAACCTATTGATTTCTACGAGTTGTCCTGTTTGTCCTAAAATGAAATATAAGTGGATACTGTTTCTTTCTAGTTTTCATGACCTTAACTTTTTTCTTTTTGAGTCAGCCCAAAATGGATGATACTAATAATAATTTGAACACTGAATGAAACATGCATAGCTCTACTTAGATCATATTTATTCCAGGATTTATATCACTGTCTTCAGTGAAACTGTATCATGACTAGATTTGGCCTGTAATTATTAAACTGTTAAGCCCAGTTGCGTAGAGGAAATTGAGAGATGCTATTACGTGGTAGCTGTCATTAGGGCGGACTCAGTTTTGTCTCATGCCGTGAATTTTCTTTATTTATTTATTTAGGTTCTTGATAAACATAAAAGTGCTTGTGGGCAAGGCGGGATGTGGTGAGGTCAAGGGAGAACAGCGAAGTGCCTTGTGGTTCGGTGAGCTCAGCAAGCAGAGGCATCACCTATGCATAAAGTAACAATGTGTGCCTTAGGTCACTGATGATGTAACAAATTCATTACACTGAAGTCATTTCCCATTGCAATCTCCAAGTGGGCATCAGTGCTCCTGCTCGGGAGCTGAGGCAGGGCTCTGCACGCATGCTGCTGTGTCCGATAGGACTAAGCCCACTGCAGGTTATCTTTAGTCATCTTGTCTCTGAGCTAGTGAGCAGAACTAACATCATCTTAAAGCTTGTTTGCTCTGGGACTCAAGTTTTTCTTTCAAATGATAAAAATCTGTTTTTTCTAGCTCCAGTGAAAACAGAGATTTCAGAAAGTTGTGAGGCCAGCCAAGTGTGCTGAAGTAGACTCTGGCTCCTACTCACTTGCTGGCATTTTTTGACTGTATTGGAACCTGTTATATTAAAATGGAGTCCTGAGGGCATTGGAAGCTGCAGTATGTATCTTTGGAGAGGAGATCTGGCAACTTTGAGTTCTCCAGCAGGATTTACAAAAGCTATAATAAACCAAAGAAAAGGTCATTAAAAACATGCTGAAATTTCCTTTATTCACAGTAACCCCTTTCTCAGTCCTCTGGTCTTTTAAATACCATCAGTAGACTGAAGTTTGTAGCCAGGGAGAGAAACAAATAGCCAAGGGATGGCTTAGATGTGGAAATGTTCAGGTACAACGTGTGGTTGTTTCTGCAAGTACTCAAGTGTGCACACAACTGCCTGTTTGCATCTGTATCAATGAAGGCGCATGTTTGCGCATCCATTTACCACCTGTACCACATACCGTATGCGCAGCACCCTTGTATAGATAAAATTTATTTCACACAGCATGCTTTTCTGTTGAACAGTACTTGGTCTGCACATCACATTAGACTCAGGGTATTGTTCTGTAACTAGAGATACCGCAACATTGTATTTTCACCACATCCTTGTAAGTAACAAAAAGAAAGGTGAGAGGTACCAGAAAGTAAATTTACACTTTCAAAGTGAGGCTTTTTTAATTCCCAAAGTGTCTTAAAACTAAAGTCTTGGGCATTGATCACAGCTTGCAGACTTCTTTTGTGCTGGGCAGTCCTGTTTTTGTTCCCGTTGCTATCCGTGGCAGTAGGACAACACAAGCTTGCTGGGTTGTGGAAATGAGGTGCACCAGTAACTTCGGTACTATCTAGCTGATCTGAGTGCTGAAGAGCTCTGCAAGCTGCTGCCTCTTCCTTTCAGAGCGAATGGGCACAATTTCAAAGCTACTGGCTTTGATATCCTCATTTTAGGCAAAGAAGTACAAGTGAGGTGATGATTAGAAAGCTTGACTGTCCGTAACTGTCCCCCACCTGTGGGCCCCAAGAGAGCACAGAAGGCTCCAACCAAGTCACCAGAACTTGGCAGGTTTTCTCATGTTTCTAGAAAGTATGTAATTTCTCTTAATCCTCGCTGAACCTAATATCTGATAGTGCATCTAATAAAGCCTATAAGTAGTATTTTATGAAGCTACAGTTCCCTCCCAGGCTCACCAGGGATCATTTTTCTCTTTGAAAAACAGCTCATCATTAGGAATCAAAGATGTTTGATATACAAAATAATTTCCCAAATTAGGGTTTGTCAAATGTAGGTTTGCAAATCTCTGCTGCCCTTTTTTTTTTTTTTTTTTTTTTTTTTCTTCTCACTCTCCCCTTTAGGTTGATTATATCTTGCAACCAGAGGCAAAAAAAAAAAATTGTTCCACCCTTTCCCCTCCTTCCATCCCTCCCTCTGCCTTTCCTTATCTTACCCCCTCTTTGCCACGGTAGCTCAGCCACGCTGCACCCCCACCAGAGCTGTACCCGTAGGGCAGCCACATTATCCTCAGCACATCATCAGCAAAGGCTTCATTAAATCGCAGCTACCTTTGCAGCACCCACCGGACACTCATGGCAGTCCCCAGGGCTCCTGGCAGGGCAAGCAAGCTGTTGGCAGAGCCGAGCGAGAGGGGGATGCGGATGGCTCTCCCTCCTCCGAGTGCCAGCAAACAGTTAACGGTTTAATACTTTACAAAAAAGTCAAGACAGACTTGTGATTCTTGATGTTAATGAAGGTGTCACACATTGTCTAGAGAAAGTTGTGCCTGGCAATCTTCCTTTTTTCGGATGCCTACACCACTGACATTTCATCTCGCATTCAAAGAGCACTACCTTAATGAAATGCATAATTAACATATTCTAATTGTGCTGAGCGCTGTGATGATTTTGACAGAACTCACTTTCCATGTCTAATTTGATGCTAATTTAATCTGTTCCTCTCCCGCTGACATGACCTTTCTTGATTGAGTTTCACTGAGGAAATTTTTTGATGGATTGATTTATCAGCATTGCGGAGACAACAAAGGCTCAGGGTGCATGACAGAAAGCGGAGCAGGAATGGCCCTCCAACGCCTGCACACTCTGAACTTTCCGGCTGCAATGTCCTCTTTCCAGAGACTGCTTGTCTGATCTACTGATGGAATTCAAGAAATGTGACATCTGTGTGTGGGTTTGATCTCTGCAATAAATACAGTAAATATCTTATTGTGCTTGTGAATCCCTTGGAAGGAAAACTTCTCCCTCTCCTGCTGCTGCTCGGTAGTAAGTGGCGTGGGCCACCGAGTAGCAGAGCAGTGCCAGCAAGGGCAGGCTCTCGCTACGCTGCTGCCCTCCGGCAAGCACCCAGGGTTTTTGGACCATTTTAATTAACCTGGTCATTACTGGCTATCAGCAAAATGAAAAGTGCAGGGAAATGGGATTGTAAGACCTGACAAAATGTAACCTACTTTTTAGGTTGCTTCATCAAACTTTCTCTGGTGCTTACTTATAGATGTGTGTGTTTAGTATCCAGTATGTGCATTTTATGACACACACATATATATATGCACACACATCTGCGCAGATATGTATAAATTTATGGATTGTGTATATATGATTATACCCTTATTCAAACATCATAGAGAAGGTTTAATAATCCTCCTAATGTGACATATATTAGCTATATCTCACAATGCTGAATGTAAGCATGTACGTGTAGGAGCACAGAGGTGTGCAGTAAATCTCATGGGGATATATCTATGGTCGGGGTTTTTTTTTCAATTACTCCACAAAACTTCTCTCATGTATCCGTTGCTTCATAATGTGACAGACTCTTCCTACCCTCATAGTATACCTAGCTTATTATACGGGGTTCTGTACCGGAACTAAGTAAGTCCTTCCTAACCCTCGCAGTGTTCTCTTTTGTACCCCGAAGCATGAGATTTGAGTTATCTTTGCATGTTGCACTACAGCTGTTGCTGGTCATAAACTTAGAGTTCCTTGTACTGCGTTAGCATGTGCGTTTCTGCTGCTTTGGAAAAAGCAGAGATAGTATCTCAGTTTAGAGATCATAATAATGTTTAATTGACAACATTGTTTAAATGGATATTATAAACACCAGTCACATAAATTCTTAATTCTTTTTGGTTTAATGTTTCATCAAGATAATGTTTCAAAGATTTCTTTTAAGGAGTTAAGACACACATGTTCACTTTCTTTAGGAGCTGATGGAACAGTTTAGTTTTAAAGAGGACTTGTTGATAAAAGTCCCAAGATGGTTTCCTATTAGTATTTAAGCTACACCAAGCAAACAATAGATGCTGAAGGAGAATGGGAAAGCAAGCCCGGAAAGCAGAGCAAGCTGGTAATTCTCACTGCTAGGGCTAGGAACCGCGTGCATACTGCACTTGCATGTCAACACGTGGCCCTATGGATTTTTGTTTGGTCCGTGATCTGAGAACTGGTTCAAGAAGGGCTTATGATCAATGAGCTCTGCAGAAAGGCACAAAGGCAGTCTTGAAAAGTGCTGTAGCAGCAGGCATGGGGGGGTGGTTAAAATGCCCAGCCGGCACCAAATGGCTCGCTCTGGAAGCGGGCTGTTCCCCCCCCCCCCCCCCCCGGACGCGGGCACTTTGCTTTCCAGCCTGCAGCCCTGTGTTGTGCTTCCCCCGCACACGTGCTGCAGGACAGCATGGAAGAACGAGTAGTCCTCGTCCCACTTCTGATGGACAAACTGAAGGCTGAACCCTAACCTGCTCAGACTAGAGCAGGGTTTGCGATGCTAGGGAATCACACCCATCGATGTGGGGCCTGAACTTGGTTCTCAAGTGGATGGTTTTCCTGGGTTTGGTTTTTCTTATTTTTTGATAAGGAAACTCATTTTCCAAGAGTCTGGCCTGTCTTGATTTTTGATTTCTCTTTGCCAGAGAAAGGGTCCCCTGCTCTGAAGGGGAAAAAAAAAAAATCTCTGAAGGATTTGGCACTTGTGTATACATTCTGGCTAAGTCTGTTGGGCAGCTGCATACCAAAATGTGTAAACCACGTTATAACTGTGAAACTATGAGTCATTCAGTGTTATTTACCATTGATACTGGCAGGCAGCCTGATCTGTTACTGTAATTATGTCTCTGTCTCTACCAGTGAGATCAAAAGTACAGAAATTCCAAGTAATAGGACTACAACTATATTAGTAGGGTGAAACTCTGAGCATCTGGATTGGAGAAAAAGATATTGAGTGCACAGTGTTACAGGAGATCAAAGAGGAAACTAAATCTAATAAAACAGTAATAATTGGTAAGCTCACTTCCAACATATGGAACATCAGAATTTGGTATTAAAATGTTATTTCTTAAGAACTTTAAAAAATTGGAGCAGATAGTTTGAGGACATACAAGACTTGTGTGTATTCTGCTCTAGGCTCAGTATTTCTGGAAAGAAATCAGATGTCTTCATCCATATTTAGGAGACTAGTTTAAGAACAATTTTAAAATTAAAAAAAAAAAAAATAAAAAAGCCCAAGTCATCCTAAAGAACTCCTACTTGGATATTTTCATCTGTGGTCACCTGGGTGCTTCTGGTTATTTTACTGATGAAACCAACTGGAAAGCAGGGGGGTGGAATTGAGTTTGCAGCCTTGCCTGTTCATCAAATGCTCTTTTTCATTAGAACGGTTCACTTCAATAAAATCCTGGGCACGTTTGATAAGACAGTATTCAAGGAACAAAGCTGTTAGGAAATGACTTGCTCATAAGTTCCAGCAATAATTTTTGGCCTTAGAATATTACTTGGTGTTTTTCATTGTCAGTCGAAAATGAAAATGTAGCATTTCAAATGTAACCCATTAGAAATGTAGCAAGGCACACTGTTCGGTACAGTTGATCTACAAATTGCACCAGAATACTTCTGTGAACTTTTGATCTGCCAGTACTCATGGGGGGGGAAAACAACAACATTCGAAGAAAATGCCCGTTAATTTGAATGATTGAATATTCAAGGAGAAGGTTTTTCCTTATCAAGGTTTCTACAGAAGGAAAGGGAAAATTAGTAAAATGTGTTTAATATAAATAGAACCTGACTACTGTATGAAGGAAAGTTTTTTAGAACTGAATGCTTTGCAGATGGGTGCATCTTCTTGCAAAATGGTTGAGGACAGAAATGTTTGGAACATGTAAAGGAAAAATTTAAGATATAGATAGATGCAGTGAGTCATTCTGTCATAACTTTGTCCATATTTTGGTATCTCCATTGTTCAGATTTGTTTCTGGTGGAACTATAAAAGCTATGATTTATATCTGTGAAAAAGTTTTTTAATATGTAGGCTTTGCACAATATGGTTTATGAGAGAACAAGTTTGGAAAGACACACTGCTAGCTAGATAAAATACTGTTTAAAATAGCAATGGAAACATGGCATCTTTTCAACGGACCGAAGTGCTATTTGCATTAGTATTTAGTATTGTCTATTTTTTTAATAAGCTCTCTGACATCTTAGGAATGATAGTTATGATTCATATAACTTCAGTTCTTGTTCTGAGAGAACATCATAGAAAATATTTCTACAGTAGCCTTAAGGGATATATGGTAAAGCATAGTTTGTGGATTCATTACAGGAGAGCGGCTTCCCATCAGGTGATGGGTTTATCAAATATTAAAGCAGTTTGTATTCTTTTTTTCTTCCAAAATTGCAAAAGCATCTGGGAAAACCATTTTGGCCTTGAGACTGTTCAGGTCTACCTTTTACTTTGGAATATTTTGAAGGATTGACCCGCAGCTCTCTATTCATGTCAAAGAAAGAACACTAGTAAGATAGGGTTGTGTGAGCTGTGCATTTGGACTTAAATTAAGAATTCAGCCCCACATCTATAAAAATGAGCTGTACATGTACATTCTCCATAGCCCCTGAACTTCAAAAGCAAAGGGAGCAGCTGTCTGTATCTATGACTGCTGTCATAGATAGCCACTTTTGAGAAATCCACAGCCATATATATGTGTATATATAATGTAATATATATTAAATTCAAATCCCAGCTAAGGAATCAACAACAAAACAAACAAAAACTTGCAACGCTGAAATATCTGAAGCAAGCCTTTTTTCTGAGGAAATATTATTGAGGTGCTGAACAACATTTGATCACTTGCAACCCTTTCAACTGACGTTCTATTATCCACATGTCTCTTTCATTATGCAACAGATGGTGAGTCCTGTCGCTGATTTTTTTCTTCAGATTCACAAAACTTCAATGGATTGTAATATGACCCTAAAAATGAGTAGAAAAAGAAAATGCTTGTTAAGGTTTTATCTTTGATAATAATCCATTGACAGAGAATAACAGCTGACCTCCTATGAACTAAAAAAAAAAGACACATTTGCCTTATTTTATGAAGAGCATTTGTCTAAAACATTTCACTGAACTGCAGAATGTGGCCTTCAGCTGAAATGAAAGATGGTCCTTCTGTTGCTACACAAAGCCATATTTGCTGCTGCAAAGTGCAAAAGGATAGGCTGACAAATTGATAGTATGTCAGGAGCGTAACAAACTTGTATTCGTCTTCACAAACATCTGCATATTTGTGAAGATTCTGAACGAGAAATATTTCATTTAGAGGCTTCATTTGGCAAATTTAAGATAGCCATCATGCTGAGGTCTAAACATTGTTAGAAATGTCTTTAAATACAATCTCTCTGTCTGCTTTCTGGTCACTTTATTAATAGACAAGTCACAGTGCTAAAAGGCTGGGGGGGGGAGTCTTAGAGCAGTTAAAAGCTATGCTCCATATGCTTTTGATGTTTTTTTATCTCATCCTAGACTAACTAGATCCTGATTTATTATGCCATAAGTTATTAGACCAGTTAGTTTGCAATAGTAAGTAAAATAATAATAATAACACTTCTATGTTACCCCTCCTACTGATAGATTTTTAAAGTCATTTTCCAAAATAGGGCTCAGTCTGGCAAACACTTGCATATCTGATTAACTTCAAGCACATATTCATCCTACAGCTGGGTAAGTGGGTCTTCATCTAGTCATATCATGAGATGTGCTGCTCAAACATGACCAACTTTGGGATGAAAAAAACATTGGGGCCAGATGGGAGTCGTCCATGCCTTCTAACCTCTAGGAACTTGATCTAGGTCCTTGAATTAGAGTCTAGGCTCTCTCTGCAACCAGGAGAGCAAAGTACAAACCTTTGGTGATATATTCAGGGCACTTCCACTATGTACCAACTCCTCTCCTTTAGCTCTAGAGGAAACCTGAACTGCTAAACTAATACTCTTGGAATAATACCGGTATTTAGATGCAGCCTGTAGAAAAATTGTGATTAAGATTTGAGATTTTTGGTAGTTGTTTTGTTGAATATTGACATTAATGTAATTAATAATACAGAATATTTTACCTGTAAATCATTTCTCCTTTTGCACCTCATTTTCTGTGATGGTAAGATTTGCAGGAGGAGTTCAGTAACTGTTCAAGTTTAGGTTCTTGTCCTGTAAAAAAGATGCGTTCACATACTCAAATTAAGCTGTTTATCTTTTAAATCAAATTCCTGGATGGATCAAGCCAAGCAAAGATATGAATCCTTTTTTTTTTTTTTTTTTTTTAGTATGTATGCTTGATTTAAAGCACAAGCTAATTGTTATCTCAATATCATACTTCTGTGGTAAAGAAAAGTTGGTAGACCAGATACTCTGCTGCTATAAGCCTGCATAAAGCTTTTCCATTTTAACCAGCTAAGAATCTCATTGAATGCACATATTTTTGGCAGGACTGGCTCTTTAGACACTATTATAAGTTGGTCTTTCACATTTTTCGCAAGAAGTCTTTCAGGCTCTGCCTCTTTGAGTTAGGCAAGCACGAAGGAATCAACATGAGTCTAACTAAACAAAAAAATCAGCCCCAGTGCTTGCTTCTTGCCAAGAAGAGTGCCCCAGAACTAAAGCACTGCTGTGTTTACTGGCCCTTTCATAACACTGTCAGTATCGAAGAGTTGGTAAATAGAGAACTCATCCAGGAGGCTGTCAAATTCTTCTGCACTGCTGCACACCCCAAGATGATATGCTAACTCCTCTACCATTTTGCCAGTAAGCCGGAGTTTAGAGGCTGGGTCAAGAACGAATGACACTTTTCCAGTAGGCTGTCCTTCAGGGGAAATGATGTTATCTCCTTATTTTTTCTCAGTATTGACATGAAAAGGGAGCTATTTGATGCTCTGAATAGAGAACAGCTATGTACTTATTATGTACCCCTAGGTTTCTTCATATCATCACCTCCAACCCATTGCTAATTGATTCATACATCCTAAGCAGTTTGCAAACATTCTTGAACCAAACCAATACTATTTGTATTACAGTAGCCTTCTAGAAAGCTTGCAAAACAAAGCAGTCCTTGCCCTAACGAGCTTTGAGTCCAAACAGCAAGGCAGACAGAGCGATTTGCCAGGGGCATGCTAGAAATCAGTCGTGGGATGAACAGACCCTGAATCTCTGTTGTTGTAGGCAGACACTTGCTCCCCAGACCACGGGGCTTCCCTATCAGCTGGTGCTCCTTGATTTGGAGGTCACTGTGGGACTGCAACTACAACTCCATTTCGAAGGTTAAACGCACAAGAGACCTGTTTAAATTTCGTCCTGTAACTATTGGCAAATTAGATCCAAATGACAAGTCAGGATCTGTACTGTCAGTCTCTGGGTCGGTGCTTGTATACAATAAATGGAGAATTTTTGTCATATTACAAGAAGATCTTTCATGTCCTTTAATACAAGAATATTAGAATCCTGGTAGGTGTTTTGCTGTATTCAGTTATTTGATCAGTTGACAGTTTTAGGGTGTCATGCCTCATGATTAGCACTGCCAACCTGCTGGACAGTTCAACAGATTTTGAAATGGATTTTGTGGCAAAAAGTGCATAAAGCACAGTTTTGGTTTCCTGCTCCAAGTCTGCTCGCTGATTCTCTTATCCTACATGTGAGGGAAAGTAGTGATGTACAGCATGAGTGAATGTAAATAATTTCCACCCATTTGGGGGGTGGGGGGGGTGGAAGGGACAAGTTTTGCAGCAGCCCAGGTGAATTTGACATTCCTGGAGACGTGCAATAATATCATCTGCTTCTTTTCCTGAGTTCCTCTGCTATGGCAGAGGCATGTTGGCATGATTAGCCTCCTTGGTAGCATCCTCCAGAGGGAATTCTACAGAGATGAAATACAAAAACTGCTTTAAAATGGTAAGTCACAAATAGGATCTGCCATGAGGCATTATAAACAAAACTAGACACAAAAGACTCATAAAAAAATTAAAGTATAAAGTAACAGAGAAAAACCCAAATCTTCCTGACTAAAATTTCATTTGCACACCTGATTTGTTTGCACAGCTTCCAGGATGCAACAAGCACAAAGGCAATAAAAAAAAGCAGCCAAATGTCCAACACAATGACCATTGATTCAAGCATTAATTTAGCACAATTTTCATACGCACTAATGTGAAGGGTATATGCAGCTCTGTTTTGCAATGTTTGTAGTTTCTCTGCACATTTGTGTTGCTGAAAATTTGGTCTTAACAGCCCCTATAACAAACAGAGAGATGCTGCAGGGAGGGAGAATAATTGAGGAAAGCATTTTCTTAAGTTTTAAGGATTACAATTGTCTAACTACTCCTACCATCAGGATAAAGCTAATCAATGTTTTGAATACATTACCAATAGCCCTGTGATATGAGAGTGGTGTATTTCTCCTGACACATCCATTTCACGATACTACAAACATAATCTTCTGGCCTACAAATGTAAAAGGGTATTTCAGCATATGTGGATTCTTTTCAGGTTATTTAGCACATTCTAAGTCTTCTTTTTGGATCTTGGAAACTTTTTTTCTTGTTTTGATCCTGGTTATCTTTTTACCTTTCCTTAAAGCAAACGGTTCTGTTATTTCTGTATAACAGTAAACTTAGCATAAGGAGTCCTCTTTTTCCCATCTTCTTCTCCTGTAACTCCATCTTCTGAAAACTTCATACACTTGAGGACAACCCAATCCAAGTGAATACATGCATTAGCCTGGACAGACAGAAATCTTTTAATATTCCTAAATATTTTTAGGAGTAAATCTTTCAGTGAAGTTCTTCACTGTTTTTCATTGCTCAGAAAACTTAGTTCCTCACTTCCCTCTCTCTCAACTACAAAATATTTAAAGGTGTATTCACCAGGTTTTAACCTCAGGCTACTTACCACCAACCTCTCTATTTCAGAGACGTCACTCACTATATCTCTATAGTGATTATAGAGATACTATAGGCATTCTACAGCCCCAGTCTGTACACTTCTACTCTGATGGAAGTCATTTGCAACTGAGTGGTGTTTATACCAAAGGAATGAATCCTGCTGCTTTTCATTTTCATGCTTGCCATTGCCATTTCCTTGTTCCTTGAAAAAAAAAAAAAAAAATAACAAACGGGGTGACTGGAAGTGCAGTGCCTGCCTGCGCAACGCCAGCCATGAGCAGCTCGCGTGACTGCAATAAAGCTGGTTGAAATGTGGGATCCTGTTTCTGACATTAGTGGACAAAGTTGGCCCATGGGTAGTCCTGTCTGGTCACATTGATCTCGCAGTAATGGAAAGCAGGTGGACTGCCAGAAGAGCAGCTATGAGGTGGGTGACAGGAGTGGCAATCCCAAAGGTCTAGCAGGCATGAGAGACGTTAGCTTCATATTCAACTGGTTCAAATGGGAGTGTCATGATAAGAGTTAAAGCTTGTAAGCTTAAGTGTGAGGTTCTTATTAATTTTTAAATTCCAAATCTGGATGCTGAGCCTTGGCTAGTCAAATGAGTGCTTCAGCTGCTTTCAGCCTGGAATCTTGAATCCCTGTTTTCACTGTGCCTGTGCTAAAGGAAAAAGCTAGACCATACAGAGTGATTAGCACCAGGACTGGCCAGGAAACAATAGTTCCGCTTGGTGAAAAACTTCAAGATTTTACACATTAATAATTAGTTTCTCATCAGTGTGAGACACAATTACAAAAATCATAGCAGGGGCATAGAAAAGCAGGAACCACTGCAAAACTAAAATGGTCCAGTAAGTTAAATTTGGGAGGGTCACACCCAACACGATCCCATCCTCTGATTTAGGCAGAGTTAGATCTGAACTTTGGTCTGTTAGGTGGTTAACGTGCACTCTAACCAGTCAGCTCACTTCTGCTCTTTGGACTGTACTTTTGTTTGATCTGAAGATTACTAATTGCAATGAAAATGTCATCAAGATGTAATAGGTATGTTTCCAATGATCAGTTTTCCTTCCAGAAAAATACAACAGTCGTGGACAGTATTTTATGTCAAAAATTAACTTTCTGACGTTGCAATTCAGAGAAAGGCTTGTTATGTTGGTAACAAATACTTAAGGGAAGTGTTCTCAGTAACGTAGTCTGTAAGGTATCTTGAGCCCACTGAGCAAGAACTGCTACATAAGTATAAATTAAAAAAACATTACTTGATATGCTTCATAAAATTATACATGGGATATATCAGGCTAGTTCAGGGGTCTATCATAAAACTTAGGCTTATATAAGTAAACGTGAGATCTTTGTCTCCGAGTGCTCCACAACATAGGTAAATTTGCCATCCATTTCTACTGCAAATACATTCTTTTGTGTACAGGGAAATTCAGGTTTTAGAGCCAAGGGGTGGCATTGCTAGTCTCTGTGTGAGCCTGTGTGTATGTATGACTTGGAACAATTGCATTGTGGTTTGATTACATCATCAAGGTTGGATTCTGACCTCAGCATGGTAATTGAACCATGCATCAACCTCCATCTTCTACTCAGTCGGGTATGTTTGGATGTGGTGAATATGTGGTGGCTGTAGCTACTGACAGGAACTACCAGGCATTCAACTGTGTCCAGACAGCTCTATTTCTATCCCTAATTAAACCATCAGATATTTTTCTTTCCTTTTCTTTTTTCTTTTTTTTTGCTGTGTCCGTTTTTAATATCATGCACAAGTATATTCAGTAAAGTACTTTTCTTCTTATCAGTCAGGTATGACCAAGTTTCTCTTTTGGAATTATTCTGTAAAAATTGAGGCATTGATTGTCATCTTACATGAACCAGAAGCAACAGAAAAATTCTCTCCCCTCCGTCCTTAAGGGAAAAGCATTTACTTCTCCATAGGCAGAAAAATCAGTTCATGTACGATGTGTCAATTAGGAGCGGACAGCATCATGGAATATTATTTCCAAGATAACCCCTAAAGTAGCAAAATTAATTAGGCCAGTGGTATTGAACAGGTACTAAACCAACTGATAATTTAATCTTAAGCCTCCATCAACGTATCAGGATAAAGAGAAGCACAGGAGAATATATGTGTGCCAACTGTCATTTTTATTTGGGGACAACCTGGGCATTTCCTTTTTGGAAATTCATCTGAGGATTATTGGAGAAGTCTGATAAAATTTACCATATTGGTTTCTGCTTTTCTTTCCCTCCCCCCAAACACACTTATGGTATCATTATGCTAAGACAGTATATTGAGATGTATGCTATCAGTCCACAAAAGAGCAGGAAAGTGGGAGGGAATATTCCGCAGAAACCTTTGGTCTGTTCTGCAATGGTGTAAATCTTGTAACACAACTTGCAGTCTTGGGCTGTGAAATGCACACGTGAGATCACAGTGACCACACGGTTCCAAACTTTCATCCCACTATGGTTCCCTAAAGTGACCTTTGGAGACTGAAACTAAGAATATAATTTCAGGGTCACGTATAAATGGCTTTTTCTTCCTGTGATTCAACTCTCAGGTCCTCCTGAGATGCTTAGCAGGGGGAAGGAAATGCTTCCGCTGCAGTTTGAGAGAGAGCAGTGGCTCAGTGTGCTCGTTATTAGGTGGTTGCAGTGGGAATAGTGGGTTGGGTGGGTCCAACCCAGTACTTTATCCTCAATAACAAAGAACTAGAGGGAGAAACTCCAGCAAAGCAGAAGCATATCTCAGACACTGCATCCACGTGGGCGATGTGCTTCCCTACCTGTCTCCACTTCAGACTTGTTCTTGTCATTTGGTCACTGTAAACTGGCAGCGGTCACAAAACGACTTTCATTAATCCACAGTTGGGCTTCTCATTCCAGTGATTTCTGGGATGGCTTTGTATCACACCATGCCGTGGAGGATTGCAGTCTGGTTACAGGAAAAAAAAAGGAGCATTTCACTTTATTACTTTAGCATTGAGAAAAACAAGTCTAATTGGCTTCTGCTGTGCTCTAATAGCTAAAGAACAACAAAGGCCTTTAGTCGTTCACATCACTTCCTGTTTTTAAAGGGTTTTAAATGCAACTCAGTGATTAACATTAAAAAGTAGCTACTATGCACACATAAGAACTACTTCATTTTTTAATTATATTTTAACAGGTATAGATTCAATGTTCTTGACATTTATAAGAGGTCCTTCATTTCCAGCAAAGTAACATAATGAAATATCCGGCCCCACGGCTTGATCACCCCTCTGTGCGTTCCCACGGCTGCAGCGGCAGGCCAGGCATATATTCATGTTGCCCATAATATTACACTAGGCCAGTCTGTGGAGTGGTAGTCATTGGAATAGAATCAAAGGAAAATGTTTCTGCTTTCCCCACATATGGGGGGGAAAAAAGTTTTAATTGATTTTTTTTTGGTTTTTGTTTTTTTCTGTTCTGTCTTTGGTGTTTCGTTTTGACTGGAAATTGGCTGTGGACTCGAGAGCTCCTTCCTCTGTGAAAGTTTCCTTTGTTGAAATCTGTGTTTTTGCAAGAAAGATTAACTGATATTTTCTGAACAAAACTGTCTCGTGCTGGTTTGGGTGTCTGTGACTGGTGTTTATAGCCAGGCTCTGCGCTGCTAGCAGGGGGCTGAGCTGGGCAGGAGGCTGGAGGTACCGTGTTTCGATCCCCTTACAAGCACTGGCAGAGCTGTGCAGTGCAGCCCACCCCCAGCCTTCCTATGGTTAAAGACAGCGATGACCTGGGTTTGATACTGTTGACCTTATTCTGAAAGCTTAGAGCTCTTAAAGGAAGGAAAGAAGTGCAGAGCCCCAGGGTGCTCGGAGCAGCAGGGCCATGGGCAGCCCACACACAGGAGCTGCTGCTGGCAACCAAGCAGGACCTTGTAGGCAGAGACCAGGAGGTTTCAGAGGAGAGTGACTAATAAGCCCTTGAGACATACAGGTCTGAGTACCTGTCAATGGGCTCCAGACATGTTTCTTGCTGCCCTCTCTCCCTCCATGTCACTCTAACACGACCTTAGCAGGGACCATTTGACACAGAGCAGGTGACCGGTCATTTAGACATTGCTTCCCTTAAGGAAAGGCGCCCAATACGATGTGCAATGGGGTGTGCTACACGTGAGCATGTCCTCAGGGGCTCAGCCACAGAGGAATGTGCATCAGCACCTGGGGAAATCAAAACAGGTTTATTTTGCAAGTGTCACACAAGCATGGCTTGTGTGGGTTTTTTTGTTTCCACGTACCATAAGTTTCACTTCACTTTTTTGGTGTGACTGATGCTAAAATGCAAAGTAAAACCCGTTTGAAATTGCTGAGTATCATCTTCTATTCCTTGAACTTCCATATCAGGGAGCAAGGGGAAAGAAAACCCTACCCTTCTGTCATACTTTGTCAGTTGTTTGATTCAGTTTGTCTGGCATGATCCATGCCTGCAGAACCCACCACTGCACGTCTGCAGGCTGCCGTAACGCCCAGAGTAATGTATAAATACATGAAGCAGAAGTCCTGATTTTGTAGGATTGCTGATGTTTTTCATCCTTTTCAGCAACTGACCCCTGCAGATCTTGGCCTCAAAGAGGTATTTCATGACAGAAGGAGCTCACAAATGGTGGAAGATGTGTGTCATGGAAAGGTTGGCATCATATTTCTCATGTGTGAAAAGGACAGCAAAAATCATCAAAATGGACTATAATAACGGATTCCGTAAAGCTTAAAACTCCCTCAAGGCTGAAACATCTTGGGCCATTCTGAAAAGAAGCATATATTTTGAAGAGAAGGGGGGGAGGAAATAAAAAAAAAAAAGAAAGTCTAATCTTCTGCTGATGTGGCCTTGGCAATCGACTGAACTGACAAGGCTGTGTATTTGTAAAACAAGCTGTGCTAAGTATTTTTTCGGCCTTGTGTTTAGAAACACACGGGGTTGGCGGGGGGGGGGTGGGGGGGGGGCGAGGTTGTAAGAATAAATATGGAAATCAAATGTAAAAACTTCTTGCACTCGCAACCAGCTTCCCGGAGGGAATTCCTGCCTCTGTTCTCTGCTCTTCCTCCACTCAGCAAAACAACTGCCAGTCATTAAGCGGAGCTGTACAGCGCTCGCTGTACAGTAATTGAACAGCAATGGGCCCACCCTCATTTGCATCCCCCATCTCTTGATTGGCAGCTGTACATGAAATGCCATATCAGTTGAAAGTATGTTGTGAGCTGGCACTAATGATCCAGTGGCTCCGGGGAAACCTGCCATATTGTAATTCGGCTATCAGGCATGAAAGAAATAATTCTAAGTGCCAGCAATGTGAAGCCGAATAAATGTTTCAGTGCTGCAGGTTGCCAAGGGTGACACTTCTGATTTAGTATAAACGAATGCCCCGTTGCCTTTGGGGTTGGGGGAGTTCGCATTGTATCTGAGATGTGTGTATAAAACATTAGTATTAGAAAATGGCTTCAGCACGGGATGGGAAACAGAGGCCTGGTCCCAGGCGGCGCGGGAATGTTTACAACTAATGACTGGATGAAAGGATTTTTCTACCTACTGTAATGACAGGCAAAATAGGATTTGCTTTCCCTGAGATGGAGAATAATGGCTATGTTAACTCTGCTTTTCCTTTTTCTTTCTCTCCTTAAATGAAATGCTCTTTTGTAAAGAAAATCACATCTATTTTCTTCAGCGTAGTAGAGGGAGGTAGCGAGTTTAACTCCTTGGGAGCGTTGGGTGTTTGGAAGGAGGGAGGTGATGAGGGGGTTAATGGGTGGCCTCTCCGGCCAGCCCCTCCTCAACTATCGCAGGCTTCGTGCCAGCAGATTTCTCAGTAGCCTTTATACTCTTGTTTAATGTTAAAAATCTGGTGAGAGATGAAAGGAAGGACTCCGGATGCCTTAAAAATGTAATGCAGACAGTTCTTACGTTAATATTTCAGCTCCCGCACATTAGTATGTCACGAAAGGTGAGACTGGAGGGACAGGTGTCTGCAGACACTTGGAGGTGGGAAGACAACACGTATGAGGAAGCTGGTGTTCTGCTATTGTGACTGTACACACACAGCTGCAGTAATTGTAAATGTAGCTAATTAATTGCATCTGCATATGGGATGATGGTGGCTCTGCAGTAACTGCAGACACAGGTACAAAAACCCACCAGTAATTTTTTATCTTTTTAAGAACAAAATTCTCTGATGTTTTGGAGAAGAGTGTATGAAGGTGTGTGGACAGTTTGAACCTCTCTTCTTTCCATGTCAGTCACAGATGAGCTAAATTCTTAATTTTGTTATCCACACCCAGTCTGCCTTGCTTAATGGCAATATCTTCACATTTGGGTCCCTTTTATTAACCCTTTCTTTAACTTCAGCAAGGTTATCTGAAAACCTAGCTGGCAGAGAAAAAAAGCACAACAATGCAGAAAATTATTCTTAAAGTTGCAGCTAAGTAGAGACTGAAAAAGAAAAATCTGAAAAAAGCTAGTTCAGCTTGGTAATGGTTAAGTTGCTGATACTTCAGCCTTTCTGCTGTCTGTGTTATTTCGTTGTTTTCATGTATTCGTATTGTGTCCCTTTGTTGTCTTTTCTTTTATAATAAGCTCTTTTGGAACTGAAGACATCTCTCTGCTTTGTACAGCACCTAGCATGGTGGTGTCTTCCTCATTGCTTGGCGCTTCAAGCTATTAGAGTAACATGACTGATAATAACGTGGAATAGCAGGACACATGTGTATCAATCCTTGTGGATAAAACAGAAACTAGACCCGCCACAGGGAGCCCCTGGCACCATGTGAGGTGTTGCCTGTGAGATGTTGGGTCTTCTCTACTCCCATATGCATCAGTGAAAACTGAAGACATTCAGTATCACTCAGGATCAGATCCTAACTATTTTGTTGAGGCTTTTGTTGTTGTTATAGTGCCCCATGATGAGATACCATCTGTAATTTGTGGTCAGCGGGGATGCAGGCAGGAAAATGACAAATTAGAAGCACAAAATGCTTTAAGATGAATGAACTACCTGAGAAAGAATGTGTGTCAGCCTGCAATTTATGAGGATAAAACATCAGAGCTGACAATCTATTATCAGAGATCAGATGAAGCCTAAAATTTTGGATATAGATTTGAATAGCCCCAAACAGAGGCAGCAGATGGATTGGTAGGCTGATATTCAGGGGTTTCGTTTGGCTCCTCTTGAAAAAAAGAAGGATTTCTTTCAAACTGTGGCTCTTGATTTAGTTTCAGATGTCAATCACTTGGCATCTTCAAAACTGTTCGGGAGAAAGTGTTTTGGTTCAGCTGCATCTCAGCATAATAAGCCTTTCAGAAGTGTCTGTTCAGACACTGAATATTATTCCTGTTATTTCTGTGCTGTCCTGCATCATCTGTATCTACACAGATGAGACTGCAGAAGAGCTGTATGTACATATAAACTTCATACAACCCCAGCACATCGATATCCAGTGCAGGCTGCCTCCAACATTTTTAAGCTAACCACGGGATAGCTGTCCCAGGCCAAACCACAGGCACACCTAGCCTGACACCTTGTCCCTGTCGGTGGCCGGGGTGGTGCTGTGACACCAGTGGTGGTGGCCTCCCCTGCATGTAACCCCAGCCTGTGGCTCAGGGACTGCCTGTGTCACGGGTTGCATCTGTGTTTCACGGCACTCCATGTCCATAGCAGTCCGCAACCTCAGCGCTTCTTGGATGCATTTATGCTTTTGGCATCCGTGGTGGCAACGAGTCCCACAGGTTAATCTGCTGCCATGTAAAAAGAAAAGTGTTTCCTTCTGCCTGTTGCCAGCCCTCTGGCTGATTCAGCAAGGAGCACGGTGGGACCACCCGGCAGGGTTTCCTGCTGAAGTTCCCAGCGTGTTTTACCATAGCTGGAAAGGACTGTCAGAAATACTTCCTCCTTTCAATCGTGGTCTCACCAGATGCTGTCGTTCAGGTGCCATTGGATGGCCCGTTGACCATTATTTTTTAAAGGAATATCCAGCCTTTGGGAAGGAGAAGGAAGTACTCTTATATTGTCTTTTATACCTTCTCCTTCAATTTTTTTTTTTTTTCAATAAAACACCTGTTCACTTCGCACTAAGAAGGGCTGGTTCTAGGCAGCTTTGATTTATGCTATCCATATTCTAACTCTGTATCCCCTAAGCATACATCCATGACTCAAAGATTTGCAAAATAACCAATATATAAAAGATGAATTATTGTTTTCCTTTTTACATATAATGAATGATAGCTAGTGTGTTACAAAGACAAATATATGTTCCTGGTTTTTGTAACAAGTCTCTTTCCTAATATAAATATCCCTAAAGTGAGCAAGATGATTTCAGTAATTTGAGAACGGAATGTATTCCATGAAAGTTAATAATATGGTGCATCCCAGAAGTAAGACAACTATAAAGACATACAAACCAGATTATATCATTTTTATTTTTATAGATGAAAATCCTGGGAAAAGATTTTGTTAAATTACCTAAATGTAAAAACAAAGCCTTTGTAATACAGACAATAACTTATGTCATAATAAAATTTGTCACATAGTTTATGTGGAGTTATTTAAAAGGATTAATTTTGTAGATGCAGTCTGATAGATCCAGAGTGCCTTTCTGCAGGAATTGCATAACTTTTTTGCAGAAGTGAATCAAAATCACAGTGAAAGTGTGAGCAAAGAGGCAGTCATCTCTCCAGCTTTCTATTTCTGTTTAGATATCCGTGTTTGTAGTTACAATCGCACACAAGTCATGCAAAGTAGGTGGTCAAATGCATGCAAAATTCTGCTTGGCCAGTATCAGAGGTAATAAATGTGGTAAGGCAGAATAAATATGCAAAATATAGTACTTTAACCTAATAACATGACCACTTGCAAGCTTTAGCATAACACTGAAAATCACTAATGGAGCGCTGTGCAGATTTTCATGATACAAGCAGTCAAGAATCATGCATAATGGAACAGTGCAACAGCTAACAGCAGATTCACGCAAGATAATTTAAACTTGTTTGTATGGAAATGAAGAACTGATCTTTGAAGTGGTCCTTAATGAGATTCTGCTTGATCCTCTCTGTATCCGGAGAAAGTCTTCCGTTTTCCTTTTGCATCCGGCTCGTGTTGCTGGGGTGCAGAAAAAGGACTTGTTTAAATTATGAATGCCAATTTGCATCTACATGGTATTAGGTGAGAACTAAGTGCCGCCAGTGACTTCACGTATACTTGCAAAATTGTTATTGAAAGTTATATGCTTACAGTCCACTCCCACAGTAATGTTACTGAGCTTAGCATTCCTTGTCAGTGTGGCAGAGCCTGGACCATACCCCACAGCTTAATGCAAATGGATCCAAAGGTATTGTAATGAAATTTCAGTATGGGTTAACAATACAAGAAAGGCATTACCATCTCACATGTATGTTCTACAACAGAACAAGTACTAGGAATTTCGATGCTTTGTTTTGGGGTGCGTTTTGGGGTTTTTTTATGGACTTTTTCATTCCTACTCATATGCCTGAGCACTGAAATGTGCTGAAAATAATTCTGCAGTTTATCGTCAAAGCTATAAAACTCCATTCTAAAAGGGCTGGAAGGCAGACGCCGTGCTAGTGCATCCTGGAATATCTTAAACTACCATGAAGCTTCTGAGCAAACTCCCCCATACACCGTCAGAAAATATTGCTGAGTGATCAGCCTTTTCTAAACCTTAGCTCTGTCTCTGAAAGCGTCCATCTGGCAAATGAGGCTTTGTTTGTGCTTTTGAAAGGCAGAGGGAAAACATTCGGTTGTTTTTTTTCTATCTGTTTGTTTGTTTGCACAGCTCAGGAGATTAAGGAGGACTTATTTAAAGTTAATGAATATGCTCCCATGAGGGGAAAACACCTTTCTGTGAGCTAAGGCTTCCCTCATCTATTTTTGTCTTCTGACGGGACATTTCTGCCTTCAAAGAAAGCAACCACAGTAAATATCTTCAGATGGCATTGGGCTCCTAACCTGCTTGCACCCTTATTTTTCAGGCTTCAATTTAAAAAGTCAAATAGGTCTCTGTAATGACACAGGGAGGAGGAACAGAGCCTGTTGTGGTTCATTTGTTGGGGTTCACATAAGGCCGCAGCACTAACACATCTGGGTTAACTGACTATAAAAAAGCTCCATGGAAATCTTCCTGCTTTTCCGAACTGAATGTAGCAGTAGGTGGGACTTGCTCAGATGCACAGGAATAGCTCCTGTAAAAGTTTCCTGGCAGTGGGTATATTCTTTAGCAAGGGTCACCCTGAAAGGCATCCAGCCTCTCCGAGGTGACAGCTAAACATTCCTCAGCTCCACCGTGGCTAAGGACTGGTGTGGGGTGAAGATACCTAATATCAATCAGCTTAAAAGAGGTGTTTGATGGCTAAACATAGAACTCATTGCAAGAAAGTACTAGAAAATATTTGGCTTTCAAAGGAAGACGTGCTGTGAGACCTAGAGCACCTTCAGTTTGTGCCAGGCTCAGCAGGAGTGGCTGGGACACAGCACCCAGCAGGATCCTTTCTCTGTATTCGCTGGGCTTTCAGTTAGCGCTTTCCTTCGTGGGGTCTCATTCCTGATTTCTTCACCCTCGTTTGTCATCACTGGTGCTTTCTAATCAGCAGGATGAGCTGCCATTGTAAAGCCTACTGAGCATTTCTGAAACTCTTTCATCCCTTCTACAAGCAACAGGATACAGCAGTTGATGTCACGCATTTGCCTCGCATGGCTGTGTAGTGGGAAGGGTACTGTCCTGGAGATCAGCTTAGTCCCGTTTTCCAAGGTCATGAAAAAAAACTTTTTCTAATTCTATTGAACTTTTTTTTGTTTGTTTTAAATGTACATGCTAGAAACTTATCATTTTTTGCAAGACCGAATTTAAAAAGATCATGCAGAATTATTGTTTATGTTACTATATACGTTTAAAGTGTTTAATTATATTACCTTCATAAAGTCAGTCAAAGCAGCAGAAATTGTTACATCTGTTTAGTTAAGTTCTGGTGGTTTTATCCTACTCCTTCAATCCACCATTTTCTAACATCAATAGCACTTTAGAAGGTTATGCTTTTGATCAGCTATTTTTCTGGAAAGTTCTTTCCGGACCTGCCACTTTTGTACCCAGTCGGTGCAGAAGAAAAGAATCTCTTCTGTGCGTGCCACGTACCAGCTGTGCTCGGCAAACACAGGTGCTGAGCACCCATGGCCAAGGCGTGCAGGGATTTCAGCCCTTTGGTGGAAACACCCAGCACCTTCATGAGCAGTTTAATGAGCTTCCAGCTTGGACAGAGGTGGGCGGAAATATTAAAGGATTGAGACAAAATTATAGTTTATTTGTGCGCACACTTTTTTTTTGCTATAAATGGGTTTTTTTGCTTTTACTGAAACCCATTAGGATCCATTCTGCTTTGCTATGTATAGAATTTACACACACCGTTATTATTATTGCCTAAGGGGACCCTTATAAGTTTTATAGCATCCATATAGATTTGACAACTTGCTGCATCTGATTAGTTATTGTGTTTACTCCATGCCCTGAGCACTGAATGGATACCCAGGGTGGGCCCGGGCCTTAGAGAGCCATTCAGTGGCAGATCTGGCTTTTGGCTTCTGTCCCGAGCTAAATCACTCCATAGCCACTGCATTCCCGGGCGACTCATGCTAAAAAGTGACAGCTACACATCCCAGCCTCGCCTGTGCTTCTTCACCAGCAATGCCCCTAGCCCTGTTTTCAAAAGAAATCCATGTCAAAAAACTTTCCTTTTGTCGTATACCTACAGGTAAATTAATGGTGTGTTCAATAGAAATAATTAGCCGTTAATTTTCCTTCTGGATCACTCTCTAAGCAGGAGGACTAAAAAGAAAATTGAGATATCTGCTGTCCTGTTTTTTTTATGTAGAAGACTTCCATGGGTCTCTCTCATTAAGGCTAGTAGGTGTTAATAGTAAGTGTTAATATGTAAATCCGATCCTAGAAAGGATGAGGAACGGTCTGTATTTCAACATGTTGGCCATGTAATTACAGACTGATTACATGCTTACACATGTGCCATTTCTAGGGGGACAAATGAGAGATGAGGAGGCCAAGAAGGTCACACATCTACTCCAGAGGTGTCAAAGCCCATTCTACGGAAAGGGCCAAATTATGTTTTTAATTATGATCCAGGGACTTGCGCTACAGCATTAAGGTCACGCACTACCCTTGATCCACAGCAGTCTCCTGCCGAGGACCCTGGGAGGTTTGCATAAAGATCAAAGCTAGAACGAGACTCTTAAGAAATAAAGGAGTTCCCCATTAATAAAGGCTCCCAGTGCATTTGACATCGCTCAGTGGGGAAAAAAGACATTATATATGGCATGCTTTAGACTACAGCTAGCCTTGCCTTGTTTGCATATATTCTGGCAGCAACTGGACACACACAAAAAGAGCAACTCCAAGTGCAAGGTTTTCTGGAAAGTCTTCAGAGCTCCTTGTGCCAATCCCCATGCCACTGTGGTTACTATTTTCTTTATTTTCTTCCTGGGAGAAACCTGATTTCTGGACAGTACTGTTTGCCCCTCCTCCAAAATTCCTTCCAAGCTCCTTAAGCTTTCTCCCTTCTGAAGCACCCAAAAGAATTTTCCATACCTGAAAACACAGGACTAGTGCATGCAGTGATTTTTAGAATGGGTTTGAAATAACCTTTTGAATAAAACTTGCACAGAAAGATCCTCTAACATTGAGTCTGTGAAAATATTTGGGGTCTTCCCTGCATTGTAACTGCAAAGGAATGCCCCAAAGAGAGATGTAACAAAATCTGTCGAACCGAGCAGGCAGTGATTGGAGCTTATGTCTGTGTTAGCTGAGCAGTCAGATCACTCTTGACAAGAAGCGGTGGAGAGCTGATGTTGCATGAACTTTTATTTTGTTTCCAACCCAGAGTGCGGCTCTGCACAGCCAGTGTGTGTGTGCATGTGCATGTGCACGTGTGTGTCCGCGTGTGTGTTGCAGAGACGGTCACTAGCTCACTCCTACCAAATTAGCCTGCAAAACAGTTGGGGTAATTTAGGGCTTGCACTGCCTGATCATTGGTACAGTTACAACAAATAAAACATTTTAATATGAGCAGTCACTGAATGTTTACTGTATCATATTGCTGGGAGCTGAATGCGTGCCAAATGCTATAACAGAAGGGAGCATATGAACTCCAGAATGATGACACTAATAAGGAAATTACAAAAGGCCCAACAAATGGCATTTGTGTTAAATCAATAATGCTCTGTTTGTTATTTTTTATTCTAATCTTTCTTCTAAAAAAAAAAATTATCTTTCCAAACAGTTGGCAATTCCCATTCTTGTTCTTCTTCCTGAACATAATTAAAAACATGTTGTGGCGTCTACTTAAGACATCAACTTTCCCAAGCCTGTCTTGTCCACTGCGTTTTAAACAAAGACACTTGTTTTGGCATTGTGCCCTTAATTAATCATTTGAGGCTTTATTGCTGTACAAAAAATGTCTTTGTTTAATGATTCATCACAAGCCCAATTTCTGCAGAACTTAATCAACTACAGAACTAACTTTCTAATCATCTTAAAATAAAAGAAAAAAGAGAACAAGATTGCTTTTGGTGTATTGTTTTGATAAAGAAGCATTCATTCAAGGCACGCTAGTATTCTGGACTAGTTATGATTTAAATTATAAAGATCAGATTGGTCAGTTAACTTGGGGTTTAAGGAGATGGTACCTGTTGCTTGGTGAAGAGCACGATCCCTGAAGTCCTCACCAGCATCACTGGCCACCACTTTCTGTGCCGTGCAACTGAATGGCACTAGCCAGGCTTCTTGTGAAAAGGGACTCCAGACTTTGAAGATAAATTTGCAACATAAAGTTTGGTATGATAGGAAAGCAATAATGAACGTAGCTCGTTTTTTGAAGTGCAGAGGTTATTTTCCACTGTATTTGCTTTTTTTCTGACTCTATTTTCTCCCTCTTTTTTTTTTTTTTTCTTCTTTTATAACATAGCATTCTCCCATTTTACTTTCACTGTAAATCTCCTATGGGCATTATCAAACTTTTGTTCTAGTGGTAGGTTTTACAGTAAATGAGATTCCCATGGGACAATATAGGAGAGTCTTACTTTTTCTGTGATTGTTTTGTTCAACCATTTGATTTGAAATAAAAAGTTCAAGAATAAGGAGTTCAAATGCCTAAATTACACAAAAGGACAGTTGTGCTTTAGTGACCACAAGGAGGACCTAGCCCTTGCAGCGTCACAAGTTATGCAAACACATGGCAGGATACACTGCCTGCTCCCATACAGATTACACAGATAAAACACACACAGATTGTGGGATGATAGTCTTTGGCTCATTCTGCAATTCATCGCATACAGCTGAGGTGCAAGTTAAATGACTGACATCTGACAGACACAGATATGATAGCTCAATTATTCCAGACACGAGAGGAAAAGCTCTCCTGAATTTTACTTGAAGTTGTCAGAATTGCACCAAAGTACCCCCAAGACCATCTTTCTTTTCAAAATCAAGTTTTTAAGTATATTTGTAAATATATAAAAATCTCCCATTCTCTAAGCAACTGTACACAGCTTGCACTATGTCAAAATATGCCTACGTTGAGTAAACATATTATTATGCTATGTTAATGTGTTATGTAACGGTCATCTATTTTAATGTATTCTTCATGTAAGATAATAGTATTCATTTCCTCGAGTTTATAGATTACGCTGCTATGTACATTTGGATTTTTACTGCAGAATTTCCTTTTTCAGGTCCGATAAGAAAGTATTTGATTTAATATGCAATGCCACACACCCTGCATAGCAATGAGTCGTGCCAGTCCTTGTTACCCACCCCAGACGAGATTTTGGTGGGGGCTGAAAACAACAAAGGAGGTTTCTGTGTGCTCATCATCACTTCTATGTCCAGAAGGTGTTAACATTGTAAATAAGCTCTGCAGGGTCCCCGGCACAGGCTGCCAAAGCAAGACAACAAAACAGCAAGACCCTTTGCTTTGTGATCATCTCTTTGAGTCCAAAAGACCTAAGCCCCAGCAGTTCACCCGTGGCACCCATGGGAGCACTGCTCACACGGAGAGAAGAACTGAACCTCGCTCCCATTAGCACTGACGATGATGAGAGATCATTTCAAAGCTAAATGCTGTTTGTTTGCCTTTGTTGATGTTGATGATGGTATAAAGTGACATAAGGCAGGCACGTGCGGTGTGCAGGGTTACGAGCTTAGCTTTCCAGCCACGTGAGTTTGCAGAGGGAACCCAACCAGAGCTCCTCGTTGACCTGGCAGCGGCAGCAGCGCGGGGGCTGAGCCCTGCCGTAAAGAAGCTCTTGTGATCCTTACTGTGCCAAAGCCTCATTCGCCTGGGCAGCATTTCCTTAGGTTTTTGGCTGAGCGCAATGAACAGCCAAAACTCTATTAATACCCACCCTGCGCCGAACGCTGGCAGCACTGGTGCCAGCCAGCAGCAGCCCAGTGTGGCGCAGCTCGCAGAGGCAAGGCGGCACCGCAATTGTCTATTGTGTCTCCTCCCAGGAAGCCTACTTAAAAGCCTAGGACATGTCCTCTGGCCTGATCACCAGGGTTACTTTTCTTTGCTACTTGGCAGCTGCGAAAACGAAACCCAGCTGTAAAAAATGTCTGCTCTCCACTTGGCAAGGTCTCTTTGGAGTTGGAGTGTGTGTATGTGTGTGCATGTGTGTCTAGGCAGGACGAAAGCAGACTTGATTAGCAGTTTAGTCTGAACATGTGTTTGCCACCGATTATATCCTTATACATTCACAAGTGCTGAATGCCTGGTTAAAGTTAAGGTATAACATGCATGTGTCTGTGATTGTGCCTAATAAACTGCTGGAAATCAGGCTGTCACTCTCCAGCCCTAAAGTAAGACACACCAGCATAGCACTGCAGTTGCTTTCAGCTAAGAAACAGCCTCTGAGCATACAGCAGGAGCAGAGCTCAGGAGCTTCTGGTTGCTAATTATGTGCTCTGGTCATTTTGCAATGCCCAGCTTTCCATAATGCATCTAAAACAATTCTGTGTGCAAAAGTCACTTTTTGTAATTGCAAGAGGAGGAACTCAGCCACAAAGTGATGGATTCTGATTTTTTCTTCCCATTAGGATGATTTAGAATTGTACAATAAGCATCACTGCATGGCTGCTAGATAATGCATGTTATTAATTTGGCACATACTAATGCTCTATTTATGTAATATTTCATACACTTTGCAGAGCTTTATATTCAGAGAGCAACCATAGAAAGAACAGACAGTCGGCTCTGCTCCTGCCATTTCGTTTTTTCCTGAGCAAAATAGTAGCTCAATGAACTCCTGAATCACGCAGAATGGGTTTCTTCATGTTGTCTCCACAACCAGCCCTTCAGCCAGTCAGTTGGCCCCTAACAGTATGGGAACAGCTAATAATTAAATCCTAACTCTTTGAAGCTAAACAAATGAGGACAAGTGATATAATTAAAATAGAGGGGTGTCTGACTTACCATTCTCCCCAGAACTTGCCAAGTGGCCTGCATAGGTCTCTCTTTTTGTGCTAACGTTTTTAGTTTTAGCCATTTAGTCTTGCAGGAAAGGCACCCACTCCTCTGTTTGTCAGGGCCCAGACACATTCTCCACCTGATGGAAATATCTGTAATGAGCCAGACGGAGCCACAGTATCAGCATCTGGAAGAAGTATTAGGGGTTGTGGACGTGCCAGTCTGGACATTATTATGACAATCCAGCATGTAAAGAGAGAGAAGAGTGGGAATTCTACAGGGAAGATGTTGGGAAACTGAAACAGGTTAAAAAAATGGAATTAATCTGAGAGTGAAATGACAGACAAAAGGGTGACCACCTAGGTGGAGCTCATTTGGGAAACAAATAGCTGAACTTAGGTTTCCACCTCCAGGAGTGTTTGTATAGTTTACTCTGCACTAGTAGTCGGATCAGTGATGGCTAGCTCCAGTAGTTTGTTCAGAAGAAGCCCTAGCCCAAGGATAGCAATGTAAAACGTGTCTCAAATGATAAATGAAAGCTGTCTCTGATAAGCTGGTATTTGAGCTCCTCCTTGCCCTCCTACATTTGCTGCTTACCCCAGATTTCAGTACATGTGCTTTGTGCAGTCTTTCTACTACACTTGTGTTGATGTGAAGTAGGAAAGGTTGTTGCTAAGTGACATGACAACTGCAAAGTGCTTTTCAATTTCTTTCTCTACTCCCACCTTCCACATACATCCTGCATGGAGAGTTTGCTGCTGGGAACATCCCTGTCTAGCAGCGAGCATTGTGTGACAAAGCTCCAGGTCACATTTCTCACAGAAGTGGCACAGAAGCTCCTGCTGCTGCCCCAATGCTTCTTTCAGCTGGAAACTGGGCATTGACCAAAGATCATTCCTGGTTTTCTCTGCTCATGTGTAAATCTGGGTGATTCAGTGTCCAGTCTGAAATGGGTTTGGTGGCTCCATACAGAGCAAAGCAAAGCCATCGGCCCTGTGGGGCACAGCACAGCCAGCCTCTGATCTCTGTAACAGCGCTGCAAGTGAAAACTAGGACAAAGTTTTGACACAGCTGTTCTTGCTGCTTTATTTGTGCTGTGGCTAACTGTCATGGACTGTAAAGCACCAGCTTCTGTGGTAGGGGAAGATTTCTATTTACAATGCCCTGCTGGTAGCCTAAGCCTGGTGCTGAAGCCCTCCTCGAGTTATTTCATCTACAGGCTTCACGTAAGAAAGTAGTTTAATAGGAAAAAAAACCAACCAAACTTCAAACAACTAGATTCTTTGAACTTTACCTCTTGCAGCAATCTTTATACTCCTTAAGTCTCCCTGCACTGAGTTTCATTGGCCAAACCAGATCCTTTTGTTTTGTGCCAATGCAGTGACTCTAATGCTTGATGGGCCCCATCAGGACCTACCACAGTGAACCACAGCTTACCATAGCAAACCACAATAAAATGATAACAGCAAATAGCATTACAAACCTTGTTCGTCTGTCTGTCCTGGTCCTTCTCTATTCCGTACATAGGTTAAGCAGCGACTTCTTGCCATGCAGCATTTATGAGTGAAAGACTGGCATTACGCCTGCGCTGTCTGTTCTTTACCACATTAAAAAGGTCATAAAAGGATAGTCAGCTAAAAAATCCGGGTATTGAAGAGAGCCTTTGCACTGAAATACATTCCAAGCAAGATATTTTTTTTTTTTTTTTTTTCCAGTTTGGGGGGAGGGGAGCTGCTAGAAAAAAATGTGAGCTCAACTATTAGCTTTCCACTTGTAAAACTTCATATATCACTAAATATATTGCCCATAGAGGACAGAAGCTGTTAAGACAGAAAAGAATTTTGAAGATGGATGAATGACAAAGACAAATGAAGATTTTTATTTTAGCAGAAGTTTCCAAGCACTGTCTCTGGGTTGGGAGGGTACTGTTAATAAAGTACACTTGACATATAACTGTTCAAGTTCCTGAGAAACAGCTTTGCTTTAAAGTTCAGTAGAGGATCAAAAAGAGTGAATTCTCTGTTTTTCTCTATAAAAAAGAAAAAGAAAGCCCTGAAAAAAGATAGGTTTTTTTGGGAAACGGCATCTATGCCTTTTGTCTTTTCTTCTCTTTGTGGTCCAGAGACAGTGCGTTGACTGACTTCTTCAGAAAGGAGATCAGTGAAATTGTCAGTTGATTACTTCTCCTTGATTAGCATTTATAAGAGCCCTGTGATACATTATTTGCATTCCTATTTAGCCGTGATTTTTGTGGGGCAGCAATGATTAAACTTGTCACAGGGCCTGATTGACAGGGTCAGATCTTCACTTTCTACTCTTTTGAAATTAAAAACAAATGTGTCAGCTCCCTTCATGGGCCGCAGCGCTGTGAAGCTTGCTTGCCTTGTCATCGCAGATAGGTCAGGAATGTTTTAATTTTAGGGATGGATTCTGCTTGTCAAGCAGAGTGTGATGGCGTGTAGTTCTGGAGATGAGATGTGAAGGGTGTAAAACAAAGAATGGAAAGAACAAAGACAAAGACACTCACATTATTAGACAGATTTAATTAGTCTGAATGGATATTATGCTAGATGAAGCAGTGAGCTGTGAAATTAACCCTTGATTACGGATTGGCGGATCATGCTCATAAAGAGAATCAAACCTTGGTGAATGGGAAAGAGGTGCCGTCTTACCCTCACCGCCTTCATCCCCATGACTCCTTCCCGAGTCCAAGAGGGGGTGAAAATCTTTGAAGAAAAAGTTGTCGTTGATGGCATTTGGGAAGTTAAGGCAGTCTCTGCCTTTTTCCTGATGTCTGAGGCTAGCCTGCCCAAATTGCTGAAATCTGACAGGTTACACGGAGGCAAATTTTTGCATGAGGGATGGTGGGTACTGACTCCCACCCAGCACAGCCCATGCCCCACGGGCAAAGGGGTGCGCAGCCAGCACAGAGCCCAAGTCCCTCTAAAGGTATATTCCCACCTGATTCCTGCCTCCCTTCCCACCACTACCAAGCAGGTTTGATATTTCTACTTGAAAACATGTTTTGATACGATAAACTGTGGGTTAAGGCAATATTACTCACCCCCAAGTGAGGGTTTAAGCTTCAGAAAGGCCAGTCTGTGCAGCCTCTAATACGCAAGTGCCGTCATGTCCCAAATACTGAGATCGTGTGGGAGATTAGGGTAATGACAATTGAGAGGGTGCTGTGTTTTGCTGCATCCAATGCTGTACAGAAGAGGCACTTCAGCCTTTTGTGTGCTTCTCATCAGCATTCCCCAAAGCACCGTATCAAGAACTACTCCTTCCAATTAGCGCTACTGCAATGGAAGAAAACAAATAGAAAATACAGTGTTACTCTCTTGTTAGTTCCTTGTCATTTCTTCCGAGTTGTTCAACTAATGGAGTAATCAGCCTTTATGTTAAAAAAGAGGGGGGAAAAAAGCCAAAGGGCATTAGGCGCACTAATCTACCAATAAGTGTGAGGTCCCTGCTTCCCTCTGGCACATTTGAAATGCTTAGTTTCCGTGCAAATTTGCATGCTGAAGACTGTCAGATTAAAAAGGAGTGAGACATGAAAACAAGTTGGGCGAGAGACTGCCTAGAAATTGTGGCTGATAACTTACCGAACAGCAGCCTTACCTCTTTAGTCATGTTGAGCCTCTATAGGTACCATGCTGCACAGCGTTACTTCTCATACTGTTTTTTTTATATGTGTTATCAAGAATTCTCCCTTTTACTTAATACATAGTAGCATTTAAGTGGTCTCTGTACGTGGAGTGGAAAGAATCCAAGAACCCTTCGATGAAAGACCTACAGAAGATTAATGAAAGTCATTATCTTTATATGATAGCAGAGAGTTACTATCCACAGAAATAAAGGAATTTCTGCCTGCACATCTTTTCTCCCCTGGTTTCCCCATCTCTTTTTGTAGCCCAAAAGAGAAGAGGCAGCATGAGAAGGTGATGAGGGAATAGGACATGACATGAATCCCATTGCGCAGCCTACTACTGAATTTCTGTTGGTGTTAGCACAAGTCACTTTGCCATTCTCCAGATGAAAATGATTATTTAAGGACAAAAGACTAGTACTTATCATTAAAAACTGAAGACACAGACTAGTTCTTAGGCAGAAAAGCCTTGTCATTGAACTGGTGTTTATGTGAGCAGTCACACATTAGTGTTACCGCTTTTAGGGGCCTCCCATCAAAGTCTTTATTATTACAAACCTATTGAGCCATATCCTCAGCTGCTGTGAATCAACATAACTCTCCTGAAATTAATGATGCTACACAATTTTACATCAGCTGAGAATGTAGCTCTTACTTTCTGGCTGTTTATGTATTATTCAGCTAAATTGTTCCAGTACAGCCCATACAAAACACTCTGCTCTTCTGAGAAGGTTTTGCTTTCCAGACCCAGCATCGGCCCCCTGGGGCAGGACCCTTGAACCGGGTCTTCCCAGTCCCCGATCTGGAAGGCCAAGTGGGTTAGAGGATAATTTTATGAAACAGCTTTAATGTAATTATTTGATTCAATAGTTCCTTGCAGTCCGTGCTGCCCTCAGCATGAAGCAGTGCTTTGGCTACCTGTTGCAGGGGAGGCTCTGCCGGCGGAGCGGCTGCTGGCCTGTTTTGTTAAAAGAGAACAAAGCAAAGGGAAACAGTGCAAAATGCAATTGCTAGCAAGAGGAAAACGGCTGTATCTTCTGGCTATGTATTTATCAGAGATGTAAGTGAGGATTTTCACTTCTTTGTTTTGCCACTTGCCACAGTTCCCTCTCTGGGCACTGAGCTTTGTAGCCTGTAAAATCGTAACATGGCTGATTTTGTCATTGTGGTGCTCCTCCTGCTCACTTTGCAGGGAGAGAGCCTTCAACTAGTGCATTCAGCTTCAATATGAAACATCAGCAGACAAAAGGTATCCAAAGGAGAGGTTTGGACAGAACCATTCAATGCAGAAAATGTTGAGTAAATGCTCAAGACAGCCCTATAGCATTTCATATGATCCTTCAGTGAGGAACAATAAGCACTTACATATGGAATAAAATGCACATTTGCTTGGATGTTCAGTTTTATATTACCATCCTGCTGTTCATGAGCATAACGGAAGAATTGGTGCTAGGAGCACTGGCCCCATTTGCAGGGGCATTTCTGTCTCGCTGCTATGGCTCTATAAAGAGACTAACTCTGTTTAAATCAGGGAATTAACGCTGGTGTAAAACAGGTGTGAGCAGAGCAGGCTCACGCTCTTCACCCAAAGTGGCAGCTCAAAATCATTGTGTTTCTGCCTACCAGATACAGCATATATTTTCTAATTATATACGCAAGAGCCTCGCTCACCTGAGGTTCAAGTTTGCAGCGCTGTTTCTCATCACTCACTTAATTCAAAGAGCAAGAGCAGTTACTCGCCCCCCACCCTTCCTTTATTTTTCAAACTGAATTGTTTCAGTGGTAGCTTGGTGTGTCAGCTTGTAAGTCTATAAAACAGTTTTCTACCAGCTGGAAATCCAACATGCTACATGAATACATAACAGTGCCTAACCAAGAAGGTTTGTAATTCAGTAATTAGCTGTAATTAATGAACACAAAGTGAAGACTCATTTACAGTTTAAATTATCACATTAGCTCCTGTCACCCTCTATGTACACAAAACAGCAGGAATTCAATTATTTTTATTCTTCAAAGCTAATTTAAAATTTAAGGAATGCCATTACATGAAATAATAGGTAGGAAATGTAATAGAAATCGCTGAGAACAGTTGGCCATCCTTAGAATGGGAGGAAAAAAATGCTATCAGTGATGATTTGGAAATGTTGTTTCATCTGTGAACAGATGAAGGATTGAAATCTACGCTCTTTTCAGTGAATTTAAAAAGAAAACGAGTTTGGTGGTTGCTAAGTCTTTGTGCAGGAAGAGCGTAATTGTGCATTGTGCATAATTGTAAAAGCAGTTGATACTGATAATGCTGTTGATAGTAACATGATGACAGCATGGAAATGCTCACACCATTATCTTTAATGGGGCTGAGTCGATTGCAACAGCATCGAGCCCCTGTAATAGTCACCAATCTTAGTTGTGAAACTTCAGCCTAGTAGGCCTTAAGTAATTGTCACTTTGCAATATGCCTATAGTTTGTGTGTGTATGTACGTCTGTGTAAAATGCTTTCATTGTGCTTTTAAACCCACCATGATGCTTCCCTCTGCAGCTGCCACTGATTTTTTTTTTCTCAAACAGTTCAATAACAAGAGAATTCCAGACCCATCTGATGCCACTTCTGTAGCTCCCACATATCTGCATTACAGCCCTTATTTTTTGCTCTTTATTTCTTACTCAGTTGCCTTTTCATTTTAAATAGGCCACTGGAAGCTACACTGTCTAATTTTTCATAGGTGATCGACTGCTGAGTTGTGGGTTTATGTAGACAGAGGGAAGGTAGCGATAAGCCAAAGAGAGGATTCTATTAGGGAAATGCAGCAGTAACTAATGAATCCTGCCAGTAATTGGGAAGGTGTAAGCCTCTGTAATATCGTAATGATAGTCATCCGTTCTGTGCATCCCCCATCACTCCAAACGATCCCTCATCGTCTCTGTGATCTCAGACACTTAGCCATGCAAATCTTCCTGACAGGACTCTATGTCTTTGTCTCCCTAATTGGACAGTATAGAGTTGTTTATGGATATTGCAGACATTTAGACCTCAGTTGGAGGTTGTTCAAAAATCGTTAGCAAAGTTGCCTTAACAGCATTGTCAAATATTTATTCCCCTGTTTCAATATCTGTTTTTAACTCAGGCATGGTTTGCGATAGAATTAGCATTTTGAAGATACACCGTCTTGTTCACGGCTCCGTTTGAGATTGTTATTAAGCCATTTTCCTGCAGAAAGAAAGAACAACAAAAAAATCTACCATAAGTCCTCATTTCTCAAGGATAAAACATAAGATTGTAGGGCATATGTGCTGCTTTTTAATACCATTTCCATGGGGAAATATTAAGAATGCTGACAAAGGCAGTTCCACTTACAAAAATTACAGGAAGCTTATGGGGCAAAAATTCCAGTTTAGTGTAAGCCAAAATAAATGGAGAATAATCCCATTCACTATACCACTTCAAGTGAGAGCAGATTAAGAGTCTATATCATATATATTAGAAAAATAATGTCTTTTTCCCTGGACGAGAGTTGGGGGGGTTAATTCTGGTACATAATTGTCTATCGGTAGTAGGTGAAAAGTAAGATATAATTAATTCATCTAATGTCGTGCTTTACCAAAACAGATTTTTTTTTTCTTTTAAAAACTTGATATTTGGGGGATTCCATGTTTTTGTGAGTAATGCATTTATTGTGTATGGTTTGGGAGGTTTCTGAGCACAAGAGAAAGTCTTACAGTGACCCAGACCATGAACACAAGAAGCAAAACTGAGTTTAAGAGAGCATGCTGGAGATCAAAGCCAACGGACCGGCATAGCTGCAGATACTTGTGATTTGGAGTGTCAGGGAGAGAGATCAGATCAGGCTACTGAATTTACAGCCCCTTGGTCATATGCCATTTTACTCAGACAAGTTGTTCCACAAATCAAAGGGATTATTTGCCTCTGTAAAAGCAAATCACATCTCTCCTTTTTGTAACTGTTAAATTAAGCCCCTAATCCTGCAAAGAGTTAACTCTGTATTTACATCCATGCCATCTTGTTTCACAAGGCTACTTATTCTAGCAAAGGCAAACATTAACATATTTCACATTTTTTTATAAAAAAATCAATACTCAACTGGAATAAAACCAGAATAAATATATGCAAGAATTTGTCTAAAGTAATAATTTGGCAATATTTTTAACCCAACTCCATTTCCTTTACACAAATAGAGGGTATGAAAACTTCTGTTCATGGGAATAGTTCTAGGAAGAATTTCTGAAAGTAATAATTTGTGCCTGTCTGGCAACTATCTTGAAAGCTGTTTGTAGTTTTGGAAATTATTCAGCCAGGGAGTAGTAGAAATGACACATTATATAGTTGATTAATGAAGTAAATAGCAAATTACTGAGGGGGGAATAATCAAAGCCATAGTTGCAGCAAATATTTACCTTATCTGATTTCTCCCAGGTTATCCCAAAGTTTTAGGTACTTCCCACAATCAAACCCAAAAGGTAAAGAAAACAGATTAAAGTAGAACTATTTGTAACACGAGGGAAGGAATAGATTTTTTTTTCTTTTTGGTGAAAAATTTCTGCATATTTGTTACAATTTTTTATTTTAGCAAGCTCCCATTTTATTCAGTCTGTAGGTCTTTTTAGAATAAATTTACTGTTCCCCTAAAGCACTGCTGGTGTCACCAGTAAACCCATAAGCTTTTCACCCCTCTCCCTAAACTGTTGATGAAAAGGTTGTGGATTAATATCCATCTCTGGAATGTCAGAGCAGGCAGTGATCCACCTGAATCTATAGCCGAATGCATCCACAGGCTCTCATTTTTCCATCCCTGAGCTGGCTGCAGGAACAGGGGCTGAAGCCAGGATGTCCCACCTCGCGGATATCCCTTGCATGAATAGCAAGCCCTGCTTCCTGCATTTGTCCAGCACCTGGTGGACCCCTGGGCACAGTCACCGGGCTGGAACAGCCCCGATGCACCCCACGGACAGCTGCTCCAGCCTCTCCCTCCTCTCCGGGCTGATGACACCAGCTTTCCGGTCCCATTGTGCTGCTGGTCCAGGGGGGACAGCACTGCAGGACAGCTTCAGACTCTCTTCTCCCTGTAGTAGACATACTAAAGCAAATTGGCTCTAGATGTGCTTGCTAGAACCTTCTCCTCCAGAAAATGAATGTATTGGCATTTAGGGTTTTTTATATACGCATATACATATATATATTTAAAATCCCAGCTTTAGAAACTTATGTTGGTGCAGCATTCTGTGACACTGAACACAAGCTGCTGTGCAAAGCAATTGCCAAATGTTTACATAAACACATAAATAAGACAAATAAATTTATTTTCATTATTCATATTTTCTGCTCTTTCTTTTCCTTTTTATTTATGCTTTAAACAACAGTTACTGTAAATATTATGATGAAAAAAATGCCTGCAGTGGACAGAAAGATGATCAAAAAGCCCTGATATAGAGCAATTCATGTTTCTTCTTTACAATCACTAACGAATCTTAACTTGAACCATGTTATGTTCCCATGTGAGTGATAAGCAATGATTTATTATAAAGTGTCACGAAATCAGAATGCCATACAGTGAGACATGAGCTAGTGGAAAATGTGTTCCTTGTTTCCCAGCCTCATTACTCAAAGCTGCAGTGTCCCTTTCTCCAAGTCTCATTTACCTGGTTTTTCAAGGCACGCCAGTAGCAAAGGAAACAGCAGCAGGAGCGAAATACCTGATCCAGGCTGTGCCGTTCACCTACCGACACTGCTAAACACGTTGCAATGACCAGGGAAAAAAAGCCTGCCTGGAAATTCAAAGCTATTGCTGCATTCAACCATTTGCAACCCTAATGATGCTACCCCCAAAAGCATTTGCTTAGGATTACAGCATCCGTTGCCTCATCAGTACTGTCAGTACATGAAGAGGAAATAAAACAGGCATCGTGGAGGAGACAAACGGATAAGTTTTCTTTATGTGTTTGAGTTTCTTCTACTCTCTAATGATTCCCTTCTCCCCATGATCCTAATTCAAGTAACTGGCATGTGATATATTTTGTAGATAAATCAGCAGCAGAAGAGCATGTGCAGTTCTGGCACCGCAGAGTAGGTGATTTACTTGTAGCTCACACTGAGCGCACTGGTTTGGTTTTTAAGGTGGGAATTTGTGTTTTAAGTGCTTCCTCGCAAAGAAAGAAGAAACTAGCATATTGCATGCTAATTCACATAAGCAGCCCTCCTCTCCTACCAATTAATGCTTTCCGAAAAAAATAACCCAAATGGGCATGGTCTTAGATTTTCAGCATTTTTCTGCGTGTCTCTTTAAAGGTCCTAATCCTGAAAGGACTTGAGCTCTGTCAAATCATGGATGGAAATGGGCGCATCCACTGAAGTAAAGGCAAGGGTTGAGTGTGGCTCTGTTGTCAGCAGAAGTGTGAGCCTTCCCAAAGAGGTATGGCTTGGACGGTCTGGGCACGTCACGGAGCAATCAGAAAGATTGCTGACACCTGAAGTGATGAACAATATTTTGCTGGAAAGGCAAAGCCTCTACCCATTAAAAATATATATATATATATTCTCCAAAACCATGGATTTGACCAGACCAGATTTGTTAAAAATTTAGCCACAGCAGCTGGTATGTTTCTGTTTCAAGACACGATACCATCCTACCATGACAAAATGTGGTAGAAGACCAAAAAGTTAAACTGAACAGAATACTTGAGAACAAAATTGTGTCCTGCAAATTCTTTCATGTGGAAAAAAAAAAAAAATCTTGTAGCTAGGCATGTTACAACTAGTTCAGTCTGTCTTAAGGCAATAGTAGCTGTTGTTTTTCTCGCAGAAAATGTAGAAATCTTCAGAAGAAAATTAACCAGAGCTCATCTTTGTCTGAAAGGCTAAGAGGCTCACAAATTTCAAAAATCTTTTTTCTATAGAAATGCTTTATACAGAATCTCTGTGTAGTACAATCCAGAGACTAGTTGTCTCCCAGCAGTGACAATGTCTGCTGTTCCAGAGGAGACGGTGTGTGATGTACCATCCTGAAATATTGTCAGCAAGCCTGGAAATATGAAGGCACTTTCACAGCAAGGCAGGGATGAAAGGAAAGAGGTTTGGGTTTGCTTTTTTTGTTTTGCTTTGTTTCTTAGTCCTAATAAAATCGACCAGTGTGCTTTTAACTTCTCCCCTCCCATTTTGTTCAGCAGAGAAAGGGAACATAATTCTCCTGCAGAAGAGTTATAGAGTTCAGGAGAGAGGGAAGAGGTACAAATTCCTTCCTGGAGGTGTTCGCTTTAGCCAGTGACAAGTTTTCTGTAATATCAAAATAACTCTGAACACAGAGATAAGATCCGCATCTCCCCACTCTTAAGTAGTCTTTGCTGTCTGGTGGTGAATCGGAACATTTTAGTGTCATAGCTCAAGAGGTGGGATGGGGAGAAAGCCCACCCACAATAACCTCTAGTCTGATGATTAAGAAATTCTCTTCAGAATTGAAAAAATGTGGGATTTAGTCTAACTGGGAATTACACCACAAGGAAAACAAGGACGCAATTGAGGAATTACACAGCAGTTGAATAAACACTTGCAGATGACAATTTGGCCTTTTTAAGCACCCAGATTAATTGAAGGAGTCTAGCTTTAAGTGACGCACTGTACATCCTCACCGCCGTCCATGTAAACCTGGGACTTGAACCCACTGCCAGCGTCTGGATGGTTGAACCATAATTGTTTTGTCTTCTCTGCTCTGAAGTCACTTTTTTCAAGGTGTGTTACAAAAGCTGTTCCTCTTCTGGGATCTATACAGGTGGCATTTTAAAATGTAGCAAGCACCCAAGTCTACAGAACCTGCTTGTCACAGAAAATGACACAGTTTGCATGTGACCTGTAATGACAGTTGCTAGTTGAAAGAAACCAGAAATTCAGCTTTATCTTCCACACTTTGGTTGCAGCTGCCATCAACTAAATCTCTCTCCAAGGGCAGATGGTGCCCTGTACAATGAACAATTTAATCTTTAGCAAATAAAGAAACTTTGCCAGAAAATCCACTTTTTTTTTTTTCTCCAAGAATAGGCTGTCAATAACATGTGCTCTCAAATACATTGTGATTTGATGACTGTGCTTCATTTATAGGAAAAGACAAAAATTGAATGTTCTCTCTCATTTTTCTTCTCTTTACAAGCCTCTGATCCTTCCAGACACCCCTGTACTGGCCTTTGTGGGCAGGAGCAATGAGAAGGGACCCGTTAAGTGTCAGGATACTTTGTGCCTGTTAGATCCCATGTGTGCTCTTTGTGACCGAGCGCGTGTGTATCCCATGTCAGCTTGAGGCCCAAGCTGAGATCAGGGGTGGAATCTTGGCCTTTCTCAACACAAGTGGCAGAAATCCCACTCTCTCCACCAGCCCAGCACTTCACCGTGTCTCTCTGCAGACACGGAGCTGCAGCCCCCAGTAGGTCCTCTGACTCCATCTATCAGCAAAACTGCTGAGGGGTGCAGGTAGGTGAAATGACCTGCCTAACGCCCTGCACACCAGACCTCCGGGGGTAGGAACCGGATTTTAGCACCCAGCTCACTCTCTTCCCTTCCTCTCCTGGCTGCCTCCGAAGGGAGTGAGGATGGGCTGAGTGTGCGCTGCTGCCGGCAGCAACGCCACATGATCCCTGCACCTGGCGTCACTGCCCTAACTGCCTGGGCCCTGCAGAGGTCTAGATTACCCAAACTATCAGGAAAACAAAAAAACTCTTCCCGCTCATTTTTCTCAGCCTGAATAACCCCCTGACCTACCAGCACCCTACAGCTGGCACTTGTGAGCAGTCGCACAGGGACGGAGGAATGGGGCAGCTTCAGCCAGCAGCACTCACCTCCACCCTTACCGCGCCTTTCATTTCCCTGTCTTTTGGGATGTGTCTCAGCATCCCTGCTTTTAAAATACTCCTGGATCCTCTTCTAGTCATTCGCAGAAGAAACTGCCTGCCCTCTGGGGAGCCGCTCAGGCTAACAGATGTCAGCATTTTCACAAGCCACTTTGTTCAAGTGGATTTGGAGGATCTAACCGTATTTGTTCAGGGATGTTTAGTAACCCTCATGAGCTGGGCACTGCTGCACGTACTCAGTACATCTGACTAGGTTGCTTTTTGTCTGGAAATACATATATGTACTGACATATAAAAATAGATTTCTATTTGTACGTAAAGTATAATGTATATGCAGAGGAATTTTTGCATCTCTCTTAGGTCTCAGGTGGCATGATTGCTACGCTTGCATGACTGCACAGGTATGCCCCTAAAACGTCAGCACTGCTGCATCTGTGCAGCCCAGCCATAGCATTCGGTACCGTCAGTCCACCGTTGCGGGCAGAGATGGATCACTGTGTTCACTGCACTATGTGCAACACAAGATAGGCAAATGCTGAAGAATTTTGCTCATCCAGAATCACAGCTAAAAATATCTGTCATACAAAACCATATGCACAGATATCAGAACTTTCTGAAAACAAGAAACTCAAAAAGCGAAGGGTTTGGGGGTTATTTTGGCAGATTTCAAGCAGATTCTTTTTTTGTATCACAAAACTGTTAAGCCCAGCCAGCTGAGGTAAATCAGCATAACTTCATTGACCTACAGAGAAGGAGTTTTGCCCCAGCTGCAGATATGTGCTCTGATGATCTTGCTGCTGAAATCCAGAGCTCGCTTATCTGACCTTGACCTTAGCCTCTTAGCAAAGTATCTTCAACGGAGTTTTCTGAGATAAATGCAACTTAATGACTTCAAATTTTTATTAAATGTAGTTTCCATCATCCCAAGCAATGAGGTCTCTGAATTCCTCCACCTGGGTGTTACCCCAGTCAGCCAATTTTGTATTTAGGCAGGCACACCCCAGGAACATCTGAGCTAGAGCCCACATTTCTTTTCCATTATCTTGTCTGGCATTCTCATAAGCTTACATCATGGGATAGAAATATGTTTTACTTTTAACAACAAAGGAGACCTTTTTCCACGCTCCCCCCTCCATGTGGCTGACGGCTCGGGTTGACTATGCAAAGTCTGGGACCTTCTGCAGGGACACGAGGGGCTCGGGGACCTGCCAGTGACCGTGGTGGGTAGTGGTGTGTCCTCTCCTCCCCGTGCTCTGCTGCTGGGCAGCAGCTGACTGCCACTTCTGCACGGCATGCAGGGCAGCTCCTCGGCACGACACCCTCGGTATGAAGAACATTAGGGACCTTCTGCTGGCATCATGTGGAGCCTCTGCGTGTCTTTGGGTGGGTGCTGCACCCTCAGCAAGAATGAAGATGATCTGAAAGTGCTAGTTTTCATGAGGGTTATTCCTACCTCTCCCAAAATGCTTTCCCACCCTACCAGAGTGGTTTTTTCTGAAACAAATATGTTCTATTTATTTATTTAATGTGCTGTTAAATGACCTTCTGGAAAACCATTCCTGACACAAGGCTCTAAAATGGACGGGCAGGCCTAACTTCAGAGAGCATGCTCCTTACAATCAGGATGAATCATTTGAGTAGTTACTGTTTAGATTGATATAATTTTAGTTATAATTATGGGTAACGAGAAGGCATTTAGAGTCTGTAATATTGTAATTCATGGTGAGAGGAGTCCTAAATGAAATAAAATATATCCAGATTTGTTTTTTCTCCCTGTCTAGATATTATGCACGTAAGCATGATTCTTTAAGGAACAGATTTTCTGCTGTTGTAAAAATCTAGCAAAAGTAGGTCAAAAATGACATCTAGAGATAACATGTTTGGTAACCACAAAGGGACTGTCTGTGTCTTTCTATTTGGCCTTTTAAGAGTCCTGCGATTTATTACTATAGGTACAGCTCCAGCATGAAAAGATTTTGATTCATAGACTCCCATGGACTGTGGTGGGTGGATCACAGATGCATACTGTCATTTTTATTATCCCATTACACTAATAGAAGATGATAAAATTATATTAGCAAAGATCTGGAAATACAAAAAAACCAACCAAAACCATTATAAACACATAAACCTACTGTCATCTGCCTGGCTCTAGAGTACCATCACCTAGAGTACCTTGGACCGTGCCACTGACGTGGTTGGTGCTCTCCTGCAGAACCCAAAAAGACACAATGACAGCAATCCCCAAGCGAAGGACTTGAAAACCACCCCGTGAGCAGACAGCCCATGTCCTGCACCCCGGGAAGCTGCATCGTTTAACTAACTAGTGTGGCTTTTGGCCATGGAGAAAAGGGGGAAAGGAAGCTAGAGAGAGCAAATGAAAGCATGGGTTTGGGTGTGTGAGTGCATGAAAGAAAGAGTGAGCTCACCACTGCTCTCGTGAGCCAGAAGCCATGCCAGGGCTCGGGAGAACAGCTGAGCAGCGCTGGTGCCAGCCCACGGAGGCTGGACACAGGTGCCATTAGCTCCTAACATGCAGTTGACAGTTGTCTCCGATTGCAGCCATGTTTGAGAGTTCCTGTTTCAAAGGTTTCACAGCTGTGCTTTTATGGGAAGATTTGAATGAGGATAGGGAAGAGCTGTGCCATGGACAAGGAGTGGGAAAGTGATTGTTAGAACGAACCCTGAGTCCTGACGTATCTACATTAAAATAGCTGCAACTTTTTGCATCTGTTGATGGCTTGATAATTAATGTTAAATAAAAGCAAAACTTCAGTATCTGCAGCTGATATTTCACATATGCTATATAAGACATCAGCATAATGAACATACTCGCTGCATTTTCATAGCATAATTTAAATGACAGAGGGTTTTTTATGGCACAGGTTGAACTACATTTCAACAAATGCCGAGACAGCAACCAACTTTGCCCATCAGGTGCTGTTTGAACATCCAGGCTGCTATGCCCTAGACTGCACGTGACAAGCTCTCCACATACTCCCTTAATCTCTTAGAGACTTGATAATGAAATACATAAACTATGACCCTTATTGATCAGGGCTCACACTAATTAATTTCCCAAAGTCCTGTCCCAGCCTGCAGTGATATCAATGTAGAAAAGAGAAAGAAAAAAAAAAAAAAAAAACAACTCAAGGATGGGGACTTTGGTTGGCCAAAAGACCTAAGGGTGAAGTACTTATCCCATTGAAATCGATGCCAAGTCCCAATTGATTTTAGTCATCCATTGATGTTACCATTAGTCAAGTATATGGATGCTTAGTCTCAAAAGTTTATACAATTGCCACAAGTGGCTTTTATAGCAGTTTTATATAGCTTTTATAGCAGTCCTAAACCAAATCTGCCTGCATACATGCAGCAGTGCAGAGAATCCCCTCCAGCTCCTGGGTGCCTTGTTCCATCTTATCGTTCCTCCAGCAGCAAAAACAGTTGAAAAGGTTCCCACCCTTCCCAGTACCCTGAACTGGGGTCTCCTGTTGGAAGTGTCTGTGTGGTCTCTTGTGAGATGCATCAAGGATGGATCCTGGGTTTGGCTGGGGTGGTGCAGACTCGCAGACGGTTGCAGGGATGCAGCTGATTATTGTTCATACCATGGGGTGGAAATAATAGGAAGGAGCAAGAGCTTCTGAAGCAATTTGTCACCAGAAAAATTTCTCATGGACCTACACCCTGAGCGATGTGCCTCTGAAGAGCTCTGCCAACAGTTAATGATGTTCTTCATGTTGCTTTTATGCACGCTCCCCTTGTCAAGCGGGAGTGACCAGGAATATTACTAAGCTGATTTTACGGCTGGTCTAACACAACAGTCCAAGGGACTTCCCCACAATGAATCAAAAAGAAAAGGAGGCAGGAGTATGACTTTTTGGTTTTCCAATCCAAACCCTCGATAAATATTTCCTACTGGCAGGGAACCAGTTCTCTACAGTCACTTTGCTTCTGTCCAAGACTCCTTCCCAGATTTAGCACTTTCGGTAATACTACATGCTGCTTAATTGTCCTAACGACATTCTGGAGGCTGAGTTGAATTAATCAGGAGTTATCACTGCTGCGCTCACATGTTTCACCACTGCCCTTCATGTTGCCCTGTGTGGGACCAGCCCGCGGTGTCTGTGTCCCGCATCCATGAGTTAGACAGATGCTCCGCATGTCCGAGCTGCTACAGAGCTTGATATGATCCAAGGCAGGATTTATGTGCCGTGCCACAAGTAGCTTTCCATCCTGGTGAGGGCTAAGGGCTACAAAAATCTGCTCAGAAAGGTAAAGTCAAACGCCTGTGCCATCTCCACTGTCCGCACTTGGACCTTTTGCAGAGGGTGGTTCCGCAGAAGCAGAGCCAGCTCATGGCATTACTGTGTTTCGGCTCTAGGCATTACAATAGTGAGGCTTCTGGATTTCTTTAAAATCTGAACTAGGTGTAAACTGACACAGTTTTGTCCTTTTGCAGTGAAAAATAATAGCTTTTCAAAGTGTGAATTGCTCTGGAGCCTTACCTCTGAAACCTAAAGACAACATTTTAAAGTGTCAACATGGATTGCTTTTAATATCTTTTAAGTGGGAATAATGATCTAAGGTATTCACCACAATTTCAGACTGACTTCCGTGTGTCCTCAGTTGCCAAAAGTCTCTACGTTAGCTGCCAAAACCTCTTCTTCCCTTCCAACCGTTTCTGCATAGCAGCTTTGGGTTGCCAACACAAAACTCAGCATCGCTGTGAAAACTGAAAAGGTGAAGATATTGTAAAACTAACCAAATTATGAACTAAAGAGCATGAAGTCAATGGACTTTTTTGTTTTCATATGGAAATTTTTGAAAAGCTGAGTTTATTTTATTTTAAAGAAAGCTACTGCTGAGTTTCCTGTTGATTTAGCCAGAACATGGGGAACACAACACAGGATTTGACTTGTCTTTGCTGAAATGTCTGTGGCCTTGAACAGATAATATATTTTTCAGTAACATACTTCTCTTTGCCTGCTGCCGGTCTTTTTTTTTTTTTTTTTCTCTATGCTCTCTCCAGATTGACTTTCACTCCACTTACTGCCTGCCTCATTTCTCACCCTGTTTTTCCAGTTGTTTTTTCTGCTGCTTTTCTCAGTATCTTTCTCCCAGGTTATAAGCAAAACAGAACTCAACTTTGGGCTGAACTTTTAAACCCACATCTTGAAACTGAAACAAGCACCTTCTGTCTCTATGTAGAAGCAACTTCACAGCTTGAGTCACTTAGCACTTTTAGCAGTTGCAGAATGGAAAAGGCCCATTGGAAGAGCAGAGGCTTTGAATGCTGGGGAGGTGCCACAACAACCAGAAATAACACAGCGATAGTCGTGTAATTAAACACAATGTGGGTATGTTCGTGGCTGGTAGTAGAAAGAAGCTCATTGTATTAGCCAGTTTTAAGCAACATGAGGGAAAAGCAGAGATGCAAACACTCAGTGGACCCGGCAGACCCGCAGCATCAGCTGGAGTTTATCCACTAATCCCTGCACGGTCACGGACGTAAGGAGCTGGGGGGTTTATTCCCTCTTCTGTGTCCTTGTTTTTTGTGAGCCTATGGGTGGACAAAGTAAAGCAAAGCTGACTCGATATCTACTGATAAAAGTACATACTCAATAAAATCTGGAATTGTGATTAGAAACTGGGTAACGATAGTTGCTATTATTCTGGTTGCAGGACGAATGCCTTAGTTCCAGCTCTCCAGCCCAGGCTTCCTGCACCCAGCGCAACCCCGCACGTCACTCCGATCCTGACATTGAACTCACAACAACCCAGACCGAGAAGACTGCCAAAAAATCTCCCGCTATTCTTCTTCATCCTCACTAACAATTTGGTAATGAAGTATTGATTTCCACTCCCCTGCTTATGGACGATATTAGATTTTCATTGATAAACTGCACTGGGGCTGTCTGGTCTCCACTGTCCCTTTTTGCTGTCACTAAAACAAAGTGCCACTGAAGTAAGATAATGACTGAGAACATTGATGTACTTATTTCGTCAATTTGTAACACTTGACAGGAAAAAAAAATTCTTCATAGTTTAATGTCCAAGTGTGCTACACAAGATGCAGTCACATTGGAAGCTTTACTTTTCATGGTAATGTCCATTTCCTATTTATAACCCCTTTGGGATAGTTTGTCTAAAGGAAATGTTTCTATTCTGTGCAGCTATTACTGTTGCACCTGGGTTGCCCAATCCAGTCATTGCACTAGGGATCAATACATCACAGTAAGTACAAGAATTATTAAGTTAAAACAGATTCTGAGCCAAAAAACCTCTGAACAATGTTAATCTTCTGTGCAAGTTGTTCAAATAGTTATGCTTAACCATGTTGCTGCCAAAGATTTGTTTAAAATGGATTATTTTCAGTTTGTTTTATTCCTCAGATATATATATATATTTAAATCTCCATTACGGTTTATGACGAGACATATGCGATGGAGTGATTTTTAAACAAAAGTACTATTGTTAGATTATTGAACATTATATAAATATAGGTATATCTATATATAAATATCACTATATAAATATCTATATATAGATATAAAAGAATAAAAGTAGAATTCCTTTCTCAATTAGGTGAGCCTAAATCTAAAGCTCTCTGTTGCAGTCAATGGAGTTACCTTGGATTTACCCACCCGAAATGGGATCAGAATCTGGTCTCGGTGCCCTCCGCCCCGCCTAGCTGGTCCTGCCGGCACGGGCAGGCTGGCAAGCACAGCCGGCTTGGAGTCACCAAGACCTGGGGAGACGGGGGCTACTAAGATGGCCATTTCAAATTTGTGCTTGTAACTTTTTTCATTAAAACTTCGAGGTCCCAATTTTAATTTGTGGAATATTCACGTTAATAATGAGATCTAATTAAGACATCCATTAAAAGCCCGTTAAAGTTAATTTAACGTAAAAATTCCAATAGAACTGTATTAGATTTTCTCCATTAAATTAACGTTATGGATTTTTAACGGATGTCTTAATTATACATTATTATTAACGGGAATACTGTATTACACAGATTAAAATCGGGTCCCGAGTCAACTCGCACAATCTTCCAGGAGGTGCTAATGTCACGAGTCCCACGTCACCTAGTGCACTGCTTGGAAAATCCGGCACAGCCCTGTTTACTCGCCGAGCTTTTCCTCGCAGCGAAAGCAACCTCCAGGAGACAAATCCATCTCTGCACTTAATGAGGAACTTCCCTGATTCTCAAAGGAAAAATAAGTCTGGATCAAGTGGTAAACTGCTACTCTGTCGCAAATGAAATATTCCAAGTATGCTGGGCACAAGTTGGGAAGAGGATCTGTCTCAAGTCAGAAAGGGCTTTGGGGTGTCTTTTGCTCTTGTTTCGGTTTAGATGTTCAAGGATACAACTGAAGTGCAGCATTCACAAAATCAGACTCGGTAGGTTTTACCGCATTCCCTGTGGCTTGTGCAGAAGGGCCTGTTTTGGCGTTGTTTGGGAAATTTTCACATGATCCCTAAACTCCACATGGAGGAGAAAAAAGGGCCCTTCTTATTTACCTCCTAGGGAAAGTGTTGCCCTTATGCCACATATAATAGCAAATTGCTTTTTTTATGGCATGCATAACCTAGATGGGAAAAAATATGGCGCTTGAGGGAAGGAGGGAAAAAGTAAATGAAGTTCCAGGAATGTCATTCTGAAGTAATGAGGCATGGACAGAAAATATACCCCTCACATCATCGGATTGAGATGGCAGTCGAAATAGCTTCATTGAAGTGTCAGCACTCATCCATCAATCAATCATCCACAAGGAAAAATAGCGACAGTACAACGGGGCGGCTTTTATGGGATTTACTCATGGGCATAGGGAATAGCAGCTCAAATGTAGTTCTGACATGAAAAGCAAGGTGCTGATATTATTTTTTATGATGGGAGGATCATAAAGTGAATTGAGAACAGTGAGGTCTGTCTTTGCTTAACCTATTCAACTGGAAATGAACGGAGCTCAACTGGAAACGAGCAGAGCCTTCAGATGGGTTAAGATTGAAGCCTGCACCGTGCTGAGCACCAGCCATTGACAACAAAATTCTATTAAAGCAAAATCAATGCATTAGCATTGAGCTCCTCAGAAGCTGTTAAATTGCACAGCCCAGTTCAGAGTTATTAAGCGAAGTCGCACAAGGTGTGTCCTGCAGCACGGAGCCAAAGGCAGCAAGCGCCGTGGTACAATGCCACTTGGGAGAAACTGCAGCTCCAGCCCCACTCCCTTGCCCATCCAGCTTTTGGATGCTCTAGAAAAAATATTTGGCTTATTGCAGAATCTGACAGGTGAAGTTCCCACTGACTTCAAGCGACCCTGCTCCTTGCTCCCGGTTGCAGCGGGGTGTTTTGCTGTCTGCTTTGGTAGGAACCCTCCGTGCAGTGTGTTTGACCACTTGGCTGTGGCCAAGCCGCATGGATCCCAACATGGGCTGCTGCTGGGAGCAAGGAGCCTTCTTCCAGCAACAAGGTGGCCCTATGGCCCCGGCCAAGCCCGCAGCATCCAGGGCTGGGGCTCTTTGGGGCACCAGCTGCTCAATATTGGCAGAAAAGAGGCTTTCCTGGTGCCCCATAGCTGGTGAGCAGCGGGCTTGTGGTGACAACAGGGAACCCCACGGAACAAATCGGCCACCCCAGCCCCACCTGTGATGGCACTTGGGACCCCAAAGCTGAAAACCCCCCAAGGTTTTCAGGAGGGCCGGTTGCCCCGCGGGAGGTCTGGCTGGCCCAGCAGCCTGTTTTGCTCAGGAGGCTTCGCTCCAGCACAGGCAAATGTGGGAACAGCTACTTCATTTAAAATCTGGCCACAAACCTTTATTACACAGTGCTAAACCTTGATTATTTTGCCTGCATTGCTGTCCTCTGGGAACATTTTAGGTACACATTTGAATTAAGTGATTTTTTTTTTTTTTTACAATATGATATAAAAAAAGAAAATGTACATCTCTCCTCTCTCTTTCTCTGTACGAAACTGGATGAGTTGATAGTTTATCTGTCATATAAATCAGGTAACACAGAAAATCATTGCATCTTTTCTCTGTCGTATCTACTCAATATCTATCGTTCTGACTTTTATTCTTATTGGAGATCATCAAAACATTAATTAAAAGCCTGGTGATCAAACAGCCGAATATTTATGATTCACGTCCTTGCTTATTAACAAGTGGCATATTGATACACCACATATCCAAGCTGTTTATGCTCTTGCACTGCAATAAAGCAGTAAGAATTGTTACCCTTACATGCTGCTTTGAGAGATTTATTCAGAAACCATAGCTCCCTTCCTGCCACCATCCATGTCAAAATAAGCCATATCACCTTAGAAAAAATGTTCTGTTTTAAAAGAGGGAGATGTAATTAACATCTCTTTGGAGCCTAATATATAGGAATTTCATTGGATCAGTCTCAGGTGCTTTTTCCAGACTCTTATTATTTAGGCTGAGAGGGAGAAGGACACAACTTTAAAAATGGTTGTCATTAGTACAATAATAATTGTTGGTTTTTAAAAAAAAAATCTTTGAGAATCCGTTAACAAACCTGCCCAGTAATTACGTGTCAATGCAACTTATCATGGGTTTTATCACCTACTTGTAAAAGTATTTAAAAGACTGACCTCCCTAGCTTTTTTTAGAGATCATGGAGGATATAAGAAGTCATTTTAAAAATCAATAATTATATATTAACACGATAAGGGTTGAAGCTCTCCAAGCCAGTTTTACAGGCTATTGAGTCGACACTCACACATTCACATGGAGAGGATTGTTTCCCTCATTTCTGGCCTTTTTTTTTCCTTCCTTAATAGTGTTTTGATAAAGTGCCATATTTATTGACTAATTTATAACCACAGTTCAGTTCCTAAAATAGAAGGGGCTATTCCCACTGGGAAGCATCCACGCAGGCTTTGCATGGAAAGCCAGCTGCCCTCGGGGATCAGGAAAGTACAAAAGTAGCAGAGTTTTGGCCCGGGGCAGCCTCGGGGTGGGAGCTACGGAGGGGAGATGGGCTTTCCTCAGCGCTGCTAATTGCTAATGGCCTGGCCCTGCCAGCAAGGCGTTGCTCTTTTGGTCTTGCTGTGAATATTGTCTTGCAATCAAACCTGCTAGGGAAGCACAAGGGAATGAGAGATGGCAACCTCATTTTTTTGGCAGAGATTTCCTCCCAGCGAAGAAATGACCCTGTTCAGCACCCAAGGCCAGGCAAGGCTGAGGCCACCATCCCCATCCCCATCCCCATTCCCATCCCCGTCCCTGGTCCCATCCCCACTCCACTTGCCATCGTAGCTCTGGGGCTGGAGAGAGCGCCCTGGCTAAGTGGAGGTGGGGCTCTGTCACATGGGGCTTTTGTCTTCCCAAACAGATATACGATGCAATTTATATTTAAAATTCTCTCTATAAAGACAGTATTGATCACAGATTCCAGATCAATATGTTGCAATTACAGCAGGCTTTAAAGGCCATCTGTCCCCGAGCAGGAGCGCTGGTATAACCACCTCTATATATTTTGAAAAAGTGCTACTGGTATGTGCCCGTCTTCTTACCGTACACCCTGACATATTATTTTTGCTCCTGGGAAGTTGTCTTTAGGAGCTACATAGAGTTGTAATTCCCAGTCACTGGCCACCCAAGAGGACAACTCGGACCAGCTTCTTCTTGGGTTGCAAAGTCACACCAGGGTCGGGGACGCTGTGGTGTTGCTGGCTGGGTTTTCCTGCTCCCCCTCACAATTCATCCCACAGGTTACAGCTTTTCTTTTTGTCCTCGGTTGAAAACGATCAGCAAGAAGTTGTCGAACTTCACTAAAACGAAGAACTTTTCAGTAATGGTGCTGCAGAGTTTGAGCTGGGCATTGGTAGTTGCAAACGTCCTTTTTTTATATGTGACAGGTTGGACCACAGCGAATGTAACATTTTGAAACTTGTAACTAAGGAATAAATGACATGCATCTAAAGAGAGATTTCAACGCTTGTTTCATCAAACTGAGGTCCTAATTTGTCATCGCCTGAAGTTGAGATAAGTCTTTCTGTCGATGCCCCTGGATGAGGTAACTAGGCAGTTATTCCCGAAAGAAATGCTTCCTGGATTTTCTTTTTTCTTCTTTTCTTAATTATTTCCTGCAGTGGTTGACTTCACACAAGCGCACGGAATTTAGGATTTTTTTATTCTCCAATTGTCTTTTGAAGGAAAGTGAAAGAATAAAAAAATAAAAATAATGGCTTTACAGTGACAACAGAAGCTGATATAGCTTTGCAAATGAGCACATGCCAAGCGTAAAAGCCCGGGGAGGGGGTGTGCGTCCTGCACATGCTGTGCCGCATCCCACCAGCACATTTCTAATCTTCCCTGCAACCGCCTCCCTCTGATTTCAGTTCAGCCTTCAGCTTTACACCAACATCTAAAAAACAGAAGCCAGATTCTGAATGCATTTATCCCAGTGTAAATCCAGAGCTACTCCTTCAAATTTACCCTCTGTCTACACAGCTCCAAACACTGCCCACAAGGTCCGAACCCTGGATTCCTAACGTGTTTAGATGGTTTTGAAAACAGCTTCAACAAACAGTTGAAGCTCCGTGCAGATTAAATCTAAGGCACGGTCTGCACTTCAGAAGGTTTATAGTTATGTCAGGGAAGTGATTGCAAAACTTTGTTATTGATGTGACTATGCTGGTAAAAGTCCTAATGTAAAAACAGTTGTATCACTATAAAGCACTTTATACTGGTACAGCTTATTTTGCTTTGCTGGACCACTTTTATACCAGTGCAGGCACTTTTATCCCAGTATACTTCAATCTACACTGGTGGTCACTTTTTGGTTTAACTATGCCAGCAAAAATGCGAAGAGTAGATAAAGTTTAAGATGACACTGTTGTTTCTTGCACCGAAGTGTCTGTACAATATTTTCTTTGAGAGTCTTTTTAAAAGTGAAATAGCTGTACTTCTGGACTTAACTGCAGGGTAATAAACTTCCAGTTCATCATCACTCTCAGCTCATGAAATGTCTTCAGGCCTTTGTAAAAAGCCCTGTTTGAGACAACAGATTAAATACTAATCCTGGCAGATCGTACATCTCCACTTGAGTTCATACCATCTAGCTGAGCAAACTCCTTTTTTTTTCCTTTTTTTCATCTAAGTAAAGGCAACAAATTCTTTCATTAGACTTCCTAGATGAGAGAACAGGAGAAAGAGATCAATATTTTAAAAATAAAATGAAAATAGCATCAAGCAAAAATGCAGCTACATTAAATGCAAGGAATGCTTTCCCTTGAAAGCCACATCCCCACGTGGGCATCAGCCCCGGGTGAGGGATGTATTTACAGTACTTAAACATCCATGCAATTGTCTCAAATATGGAAGATTTATGTGGGCAATGTTTTCACTTACTAACTGGTCCATGTGACATTAAAAAAATATGTATCTGTATATATTTTGGTAGATATGTGGCTAGGTGCAGATATCTACCCCCTATATACGTTCCTGCGTACACTGGCACACTGTACGTGTGCGTGTATGTGTATCTATTTATAAACAGGCAACAATTCTGTGGCTGAAGTAACAGCTGGGCACTGTTGGCACCAAGCGAAGCAGCAGATATCTTCAGGATGTACAATGCAGTATTTTGGCTTTATAACGCAGCAAATGCTGGAATGTGCAATACAGGTTGCAAAAGCTGACAAGCTAAACAGTTCTTATTTGGCTCAGGGTACTTCACTGTCATATGTCTCCGGTACATTATGCCCTTTTGTCTAGTGCTCAGGCACCACTTATTAACCCTTTGTTTTTTGGGGTTTTGGGGTTTTTTCTGTACATTTGTTTTGGGTTTTATTATTGTGAATATGTCAGCACGAATCATGAGAGATCCACCCCCATGTTAAATAAAGGAGCATAGTTGGCCATAATAGTAAATCTGACGGTTTCGCTCTGCCCCAGCGCTTGTGGTATGTAGTAAGTTTGTTATTGGCAGCATCTTCAGGTTACATCTGTGACCCGTGGTGTTAGTTCTAGAATTTTGTTTAAAAAATAAATTAAAAAAAAAAAAGAATCAAAAGCTCATTTCTCTTTAAAAAAAATTGTATATACTACAAATTGCAAAAAGGAAAGATTAAACACATTTTTTATATTAACAACGCAAATGGGACTCCTTTCCGAGAGGACTCACGGTGACTTTATCTGTAGAATGTTTCAGTGCTTATGCACTAATTTTGTAACAAGTGCATGCTGTATAGAATATATTGCCTGTATACTTAGAGTGGAGGGGGGGCCAAGCTGCTTTTCATTGTGCACTGCAGCTTGTTTGGATGAAAAGTTGCGCCTTTGATGCATTTTTATACTGTACATATTTGTATATATTAACTATATTGCCATGTTATGAACACAGATTTTGTTATATTTGCTTGTTTCGGTTTCCTACAAAAAACTGGTCCATAACGGGGGATATTTTTTTTTTTGTATAGAAAATATGCTTGTAATTTTTGTTTGTTTGTTTTCTTGGTCATCATCTTTTAATGGCTCATAAAGGAATTAGAGACGAGTTTTTGGCGGAACTCTGAGAAGCAAGTCTGTGTTTGCATGAGACCTGCCCAATCTCTGGCTATAAAGGGGGGCGGGGGGAAGAGGGGGAATCTAAGTCAAGTTTTGCTTTTAAAGCATGCTTAGTCCCATGGGAAAACTCATACATGTACAATTATTCTCTTTGTATTTTATCTAATAGTGCCTGAATTTTTTTTTTTAATGTCTTCTTGGAGGAACAATTCATAATTGTCAAAATTTGAAACATTAGCTTAATTTTGTTTTCATGACCTCTCATTTCTCCTCCTTATTTATTTTGTTGCTGTTTATAATGGGCCCCAAGGCCATTTCTGACATTGCAGTGTTCTTCTTCCACATTAAGGATGTTTTTAAAATTACTAAGATTATTGAGCCAACAGGCTGTTTTAATCAAAACCATGTTTCACTTGGTTTTGATGATTATGAATGGTCCTTACAGTGGAAGAGCCCTTTCTGCTGGGGGGACCATACCACCTAGCGGCCCCCAGGCTCAGCACAGCCAGCCGCCTGCCCAACAGTTACTGCCTTTCTCAAAGCCTAGCTGGCAATTTTGCTTCAAATTATTTGCTTGTTATAACTAACTTAAACTAAACAAATTGATAATGTTAATGGCATATTTTTTTTTCCTTTGGCTGATTGCTAAATAAATTCGTATAATTTATACTAGAGGAGATTACTGCTTTTATTGTTTTGGGTTCCCCCAAACCAATTATTAACAATCAGGACTATGTATCTCATTAAATTTAAATCAGGTCAAACCTATTTATCTAAGGCCTTTTCTGATTTACAAGAAGATGACTGTATTCCAGTGCATTTAAGATGTATTTCTGTGTATGATTTTGCAGCATTGAATTCTATTAATGGTGATTTTTTTTGTTCTGTATTTTTACCATGGTAAATACATTGTAAAAAAAAAAAATTCTCTCAACTTTGCCACAGAAAACATTACTTTTTATGCCCAGGGATTTTTTTTTTTAATAAAATCACTGCAGTTTTAGAACTGTAATTAAAGCCCTGAATAATAGATCACACATCTTTATCTGTTGTGTTTAAAAGAAAAAAAAATAGCCCAAACTGTTCACATAATCCTGAATGCCTCATTTCCATAAAAAAGGTTTCTATACATATATTATTTACATTTTTAAACATGGTAATTCTTTCCTTTGTGGCATAAAATGTCTCTTTTCCACTGCAGCTATTGGAAAGCGACTGCTCACATCTGAAATGTTATCGTAATTTGCATCAGGAAACCCAACTGCAGACATTAAGGACTTGGGTGTGTTCAATTATGATTTTGCTGGAGGCTGTCCCTCATTTTAATGCTGCACTCATTGAACTACCTTTCTGAAATCTAGCTGATATGGTTCACCATAGACATGCTTCACAACATCATTAGCTTTGCAAATGGCTTCATTTCAGTCAATGCAGACTTCAGTTTTGGCCAATTGTAAAATGGAAATTTGAAAAGGAAAAAAAAAAAAAAAACAGATGCACTTAAAACATGAAAAGAATTATTTATATGATAAAAATATATTTAGATTTTCAAAGCACAAGACTGAACAGAAGTGCTCTTTTTATGCTTTCTGAAGATGTTACTGTTAAAAGTCTTTCTACATCAGGCTTAATAAATCTGTAATGACATTTGATGGATTGATTTTTGTGTGGGTTTTTCTTTTCTTTCTTTCTTTTTTTTCCCCTTTCTTTCTCTGCAGAGAAAGAAAAAGACTGACCTGGAGAGGCTGTGGGAGTAAAAGAAAAAAACCACAGGAATGTGCCTGTTTCAGTAAAACTCACGAACGATTTCTAGCAGCCTCCTTTCCCTTAAATAATAATCACTTAGAGTAAGAAAAAGACAGGAAAAAAAATCCAACTACACCACCCTGCATTTGTTTCGACAGATCTTTTTCCTTCCCTCATCTGGCTCCTCTGACCACTCCATGCCTGGGTTATTTATGGTGTAATCTACAGCGAGGCATTGGGCTGCTGTCACACAAATTCAAGGCTCGCTAGCCATAAACCAGGCATGATTGAGATACCAAACACCCTTCTCTCCAGCGCTCCACCTCAGACGGATGGCTCTGCTTAACACTTAGTTTCCCTAAGCACTCCCTGGTCCCCCGTAAGGTCCCCCCGCGCGGGCTGGTGCCTCCCGCACCCCATCACCGCAGCACACGCCGCTGCCGCCTGGCCATGGCGCGTTATTTACTGTCGACGAGCCGAAGCTCCCCGTGGCAGAGGTGCCTGAGACTTGTACTCATCCAGCTTTGCTGGGTACAGTATCACCCGTGAGCCGTATTTAATTCCTGCTGCTGCTCCTTGCCGTGATGACATGTACGATGCTGGGCAGCGGAGCCCATCGCCAGCCAGCGCAGCCGTGCGGCTGCATCCCGGGGCAGAGCATCCTCCCACGCTGCTGCCAGCCCTTCTGTCCCACCCACACGCTCTCTGCTCACCGAGGAGAGGGCAGGTGTCCCCACTGGGGACTGTGCAGGGGAGGAAAGAGCTGAATGTCTCCCCCTCGCTGCCATCACCCTTCTCTGATCTGCTCCAAACGCCCTGCCTTTCCCATGCCCTCCTTGGGGTCTTTCCAGCCTGGCACGGAGGACACAGGCCCCCGGGGTATCACTCAGCCCTTCTTCAGCCGCCCATCCCCACTGTGCAGAGCCAAAGCCGATGAAAGGCTCTGCGCCCTCCTTGCCATGACCATCCCACACCCACGGCCGATCTGCAGGAGCCACCCTCCAACTTCTGCACGCCGGGCACTTCGTTAGCAAATGCACTTAGGAGACAGTGCCTTGGATCCTACAACACTGACTTTTTTTTTTTTAAGTGATTTTTTTTTAAAAAGGAATATATTGCACACATTTCAAGACACCCCTCTAGGGTAAAATAAAAAATATATATAGATGGCTAAAATAACAAATGAATCATAAAACTTAGAGATGGAAAAGGACTATTAGATCATCCAATTTATCTTGCTGTCTGCCAATACAGGTTTGTTCCCCGCAGACCGCTCCCCAGGGCTTTGTCTAGCCTTTCTGACTTAACTCCAGCACGCAGGGTCCTCTGCCACTTTCCTGGGAAGAATAGTTAATGGTTTAGGCATGTTTTATAGGTACAGGGCCAAATCCTGGCCTGAAGGGAGTCTCACCTGCAAGGCGCACGGGCGTTGACCCCAAATATTTTAGTTACTCCACGAGCAGCAGCACATGCACCACCGGAGCGTGTTCACCCCCTGCCCTCGCCCACGGCCACCGGCCCGTGCCACCCGCAGGGCTGCGAGGCCAGGAGCGCGGTCTGCAAGGAGCCCCGTCCCCTCCGTCCCGCAGCCCTGGGTCCAGCACCTGGCAGGATGAGCACCTCCCTACCCCCGCTGCAGCGTTCTCCTGTTGATGGAGACTGCCAAACCAGCTCTCAGCAGGCTTAAGAGACTGCTCTAATTTATTCCAAGGGTTTGAACTTGTATTTTTTTTTTTTTTAATTATTGGTGATACACTTCAACAGAAGAACAAACAAACAAATAAAATCAACCCTTCAGCTTCTCAGATGGATGTTTTGGCTACGGGGCAACTTTGAAAGCTGGTTCAGTTGTTGGTTTTGCTTTCATTTTTTGCTGCTCCTTAAAACTGTCTTGATTTAATAGAAGTTAAATGTTTTCATAGGAAAATCAGGCTGGGTGGTTTGTGATTCTTTTATGTACAACACGAATATTACATTATTCAACAATTCAGGAATAAATTTAATTCTGTCTACCTTTGCTGAATGTTTTACAATTTAAATAGCTGGTCTGACAGTGAAGTCTGGGTACTAAGGAGAGATCGATTAGCTCCAGAAGGGCACCAAGGTCATGGTACAAAGGACTCCAGGTGGGACATCACCAGGTCTGCGCGAGGCAGGCAAGGAGAGCCTGGGACCAGGGGCTGGGGTTTGCCACGCCAGAAGTGGGATTGTCTGACTCACCTTCCTGAGACGGCACAAAACAGGAGGGACCCACAGTTTGCTCTGAAATTTAAAAGCCCAAAAGTGCCACTTGAGCTTGCTGCCCTACACAGACAGCCCCGCTCACCACCCCGATGCCCTCCGTTGGCAAGGGGTACCTGGCCGGGGACATCCCCCGCATGGGCCAAGCACGGGCTGAGCTTCCCCAGGAGCTGGCACATGCTGATGCCCCACGGTTCTGAGCCAGTTTGGGGCACTGCTGTGAGCACACCGCGCTCGACACAGTGGTTCGAGAGGTTTATGTCACTCAGGGCAGCTTATTAGGAAGATTTATGGTTGGGAAAACAAAAGTTTAGAGGAACAAAAGGCAACACTACATGTCCTCAGCATCTGTTCCTGGCTCACACTGACTGCTCAGCCCCAGCTCAGAGGCAATTCTGGAGCAAATCGAGCTTTTAACTGGGCTCCAGGCTTCAGGTTGTCCTCACAGAAAGAGAAGTAACAAATTTTGCAAGAAAAACAATCCAAAAGGGAGTATAAAAGTTCAGGCTGTATCAAGTTGCTCCCTACTACCAGAAAGACCTTTCTTGGTCGTGGGAGGGAGTCAAGCTCCTGAGGATGACGATGGGATCCTCCCGGGACACAGCACACACAGACACCCAGCTGTGGGTGCTTACCCCATCCAGGGCAATCAGCTGGGAGACCCCCTCCTCCCCCACCCACCAGATCCCCCAGGGCAGCGATACAGGGCCCTCCTCAAGTGATGTCTGCTCATGTGCCTCGGTTTTGATGGTCAGCAGCACACTGGGCACCATGAATGAGCAAGCAGGAATGGGATTCAGTCCATATGACACTACAGTGGTCAGGTAAAGAAAGCACAAAACAGAGTGAGAGCTCTCCGCAGGTACCCAGCTCCCCACTGCCCCGGGACTGCGCAGTACCTTCGACACCAGCCACGTGCCCTAGAGGGGTGCTTAACCAAGCTGTGCTTTGCTAAAACACAGTTCAAATAGCGCCTTTATTTTTTCTCAGCACATCAGACCGCTGCAGTCTTGTGGAACGAGGTCCAGACCACTCTATTTTGTAAAATTTAGGACTTCGGCAGAGTTTCTGCAGTCCAAACAGCAACCCGGGCTAAGCCTTTTGATATCTCCTCTGGTTGTCCTGAAAAATATACCCCAGGCCTTGAAACATCAAGTGCACAGCGTGTCTACAGGGCCTTGGTGAGGAGGAGGAGGCTCCTTGCAGAGACAGATAAACCTCATCGCTAATGAGAGCGTTTGGGAAACAAAGACTGCCTACACACCAAAAATATTTACTGCAATGGTACTGTCACTGGAAAGGTATTTACAACGTCTTTAATAAAGAAAAGACATACCTTTGCTGGTGAAACGGTGCTTTTATGGCTGTAACACACTTAGGGACTTTGCATAGCTGTGGCGCTGAGCGCCGCCTTTGAGATGCTGGAGAGACTCTGGTCCAGTGTTCGCTCCTGCAGCTACCCAGACGGAGCAGCGCTGCAAGGCCAAAGTTGGACATTTCAGGTGCAAAGAAAACATTAAATTACATAAAACAGAGAAATGTACCTTAAATATGAAGTTTCTCTTTTTTAGAAATGGATGCCAGCTTTTTGTTAATACTCCACTTACAATGATGCAACAGAGCTCCGGTTCCTCGGCTGCCAGAGCTGGCTCTCCACCACAAAGTCCTTTTTGCTGGCAGACTCTCACCAACCTTCATTTTTAAACAATTGCAACAAAATTCATTGAACCTGGTTTTCTGAGCCTGCAGGTCAGTGGTGCAATTAGGGTGTGATTAGGGAGCCCCAAGACTGGGCTCCATAATTCCAGTGCCAAAAACCACTGACAAGTGAAAAAAACAGAGAGCCAGAACGAAACCCAAACCCAAAACATTCATTGTACCAGGACATTCAGATATTCCCATTTAGTTGACAAGAACTGAGCAGCATTACAAGTATTTAAGAATTTTGTTTGCTTGTTTTTCCAAACTAACTAATGGAATATCAATAGCACTGGATAAACTCATCCCAGAACACACTCAGGCTAAATTAACAAAATGAGAAGCCCCTGAGCTTGGGAAAACAGCAATAACGCTAGGTTAGAGGAGGGGGGGAAATCACATTTTTTTATATAAAAATCCATCTGTAAGCAATTGTGCTAATGCTTTAAAGATGATCAGCTCAGGCTTTTGGAGTCAAGCAGGAAAACAACCAAAACTCTTATCGGGAAAGAAATTTTTCAACCTGAAAACAGATTCTGTCAAAATGTCAAAGGCCCAGATTTAGGTTCTGCTAAAAGAGCCTTTTACAAGACCCAATTTGAATAGAAATGTTGATTTCGATTACCTTGTAACCTCAAGTAACAGTTGCAGAGGGAGCCAGACAAGAAACACAAACCCAAACGAAATGCTGAAGGTAAATCAAAAAGGCACAGAAGGATTTTTTAGGAAACATTTAGGAAATGCCCAACCCCCATCCTCAGCCGCCTGCGGGATGCGCAGCATGATGCTCGCAGCGAGGAAGGTGCTTCACTTAACGTGTTACTCGTGCTAAAGTTTACCAAAAAATTGAGCCTGGAAAATAACTTACCTGGGCGATACAGATAACTGAAGTGCAAAGCCATGTCTCCTCGTGTACCTGGGGACTGAAACCCACAAGCAGATGTAGAGGGCACCTTGGCCTGCCGGCTGGAAAGCTGGGGAGCACCCGGAGGGTTTGGGGAGAGGTAGCTGAGAGAACACAGGAGGAAAAAAAATGCAAGTTTGGTGAAAATGTATTTCAGAAGTAATTATAATTACACTCAGTTGTTCTCATCTTCTCTTTTCCCAAACTATTTATGCTCAACTTTGACATTAAAATCTCATTCAGTTTGCTCAGGATTACTTTATTTAGCAATGTTTAATTAGATTTTTGAGAACATATAGATATAGATATAAATATATCAATTCAGAACTACCCTAAACTTCATGACAAAATGCAAACTTTTTTTTTTAATGTATTTGATAGGAGTGGGTATTTTTTACTTTAAGTAAAAATTACTTCCTGATTTTCCAGGATTACCAGAAAACCATGAAACCTGTTGTTTCCTCTGTCTTGCACAAGTAACGGAGACTCCTCCAGTTCACTACTTACTGCTTGTTCCAATAAATGGCACCAAAGCTGGAGGGATGAAATCGCGGAAAGGTTCTTTGCAAGTAATTATTCAACAAGGCGAAAAATCTGTAATTAGGTCATGACTTTCAGAGAGGATTAATGAAAACATTTCATATGTGTAAAATGAGTTTTAAATGCCAAAGTGTTCTGTAATTATTTATTGGACCAGATTTGCTCATGCAAATAGTTCTGTACCTAAGATTCACACAGAGGAATGTCTGTCTCATAGTGATATGTACCACATTATAAAATGCATCATTTAATTAATCACAAAAATCTTGAGCAGTCAAAAATAATGGTAGCCAGCAGCTAAACTGCACACTAAATCTGCTCTCTAGCAACACATTTCAGTAAATATTGATAGGGTGAGAAGAGAAAATCGGAGATAACGTTTCTGTATCTACAGATTTCCTTTGGTTCATCTCACTTGTCGGTGAAGTTTGCTGGTGACGCTGTGATTTCTGCTGCACAGATTATTTAAATAGGTCAGCATCTCTCTGCGCGCACGGTCTGTTCGGGGGCAGCTCTGTGTTGGTTTTATTGTGTCTCTACTTTTATGCGATCGCTAATTAATTGAGGAACGTAAAGTCAACTTGGCCTTACGCTGCACGGCACCTCCAGCCAGCGGGGCTGTCTGGGGGGGCTGGTGGCTCCCCTTGGCTCACACTGCCATCTAACGCCCGGCGCTCCCTACAGCTTCCACCGCTAGTAAAAGCAAAGTAAAGTAAGCGGAGCAAAGTAAAGCAAGCGGAGCAATGAGGGGCCCTCCGTACAGACTGGGCATAACAGCCTCTCCCCATCTTACACCAGCGCAGAGGCTCCGTGTTGGAGGTTGGAGGTGAAGCCCCGACGGCTGCGGAGCCCAGGCAGGGGGAACCCCAGCGGAGACAACGGCTGAAAACTGCTGAAGAGGGAGCGGGACCACCGCCACCCGGAGTTCCCAGCTCCCAGCATCCTGCAGAGATCCAGCTGGGTCCAGAGCGTGGTGTGTTGCTTCGCTTTCGGACCAAGTGCACAGAAGGACGGGGAAGCTGCTGTGCCTGCCCGCGCAGAGCAGGCTCAGTTCAACCGCAGCCAATAATAAAATTAAGAATAGATGATCTGGGAAGATACTGCAACCTTACATTTCACTTTTTAAAGGCAGAGATGGCTTACCTACAGGTCTGTGGTCAGGACAGAGGCCAACGTGGCAGTTAAACCAGAGCGTTTGTTTTGTAAAGCCACGCTCAAGCCAGCAGCCTTCTCGCTGGAATTACGCTCCGAGCTTTGCAATGCTCCACACACGACCCAGTGCCGGGCTCGGCAGCTATCAATGATGGACTACAAAAGAAATAAAACTGCCAGTGCTCTGACCCTTGTCGCAGATAACAACGTATGTCAAAACAGCCATTCTTGCAATTAGCATGTACTCACTCAATCTGCATTATTACACGTGGTAATCATGCTGTAGCATGTTTGGAAATGCCAGATCTCACTTTAGCCAGTAATCCTAAATCATATGAGTATCTTCTGTAGAAACTACTACTTTCGATGTTATGAATTAATATTAAGATGAAATTGAATTAAATGTACTGATTTTAATGTCGTGAATGCACTCAACTATTTTTTCCCCTGAGAACCATCTGCAATTTAGAGACTTGCTAATCCTAATTAAATGCACTTTTCTCAAGTGCGTGCAAATGAACAGAGAAATCTGCTCAGTAACGCACTTGCATATTTTCCTCTTTCACAAAGGGGAAGAAACTGGTGATTTAATATTAGATCTTCCTCATAAGAGAAACCGAGCGTTCCTTCTCCATAGTTTCAAGACATACAGCAGTCCGTATCTTATCGGGTAAAGCACAGGAGGAAGCACCCTCAGACAAGCGTTTATAACGCTGCTCTGAACAGTCGAGAGACACTGTACCTTAGTTGTGCGTTCCTGCGTTTGGGACGGTCCTTGAGGCCTCTGCTGCTCTGCCTGGGGGCCACAGCAGAACCCACCCCCCGTGGGTTATTGTGCCAGCCAGCCTCACAGGGCGCCTGCACCGGGGGCAGCTGGCAGAGCAGCCCACGGGGGCGGCAGCACATCTCACCCACCCCTCACCTAGGGCAGCTCTACTGACACCAGCAGGGACAAGACACCCCAGCTTCAGCCACTGGCTCCGTTTCTTTTTGATTTTGGCCTTCCCCCCACAGAGAAAGTCCCAACCTTTCCATTCACCCAGGTTAGGCTGGGAATAACATCTCAGAGGAATAGAAGGAAAAAAGTTTTAGCAGCGTTAATGTAGCTCACCGCTGAGGAACCAAACCGCAGACGTGGCAGCACTGAAAGCCACCTCCAAAATGCCACGTTGTTTGAAGATGCAAGAAACCCGAAGACTTTTCCACCTTCTGTTGAATGTCCTTGTGCTGGTTCTGTATCTTTACTGCCTCCCCCTCAGTCAGACAGTGAGATTTGCCCTTTAATTTGACTTTTAATTGCACAGCTTGCAGAACGCACAAACTGGCATGGCAACGTCGGCAGCCGACACGCAGCCCCTGGAATGCACAGCTATCGTCAGTCTAACTTACCTCGGAACTAACAGCAGGCGGGAGGACCCTCAGCGCTCCCAAGAGGTGCTGAAGGGAAGCTGTGGTTAACAGTGGGCTTTAGTACCCCAACGACGCTGCCACCCAGCACCACGCAGAACAGTTACGCTAAGCCCAGCCAAATGCCTTCAGCAGCAAGACCCCAAGTCCCCTGGCCGTGCTCCGCAGACACTCCAAGATCTTGCCCCTTCCAAAGCAAGTGACAGACCCACACACCACATCACTTTGTTCTTAAGCTCCCACACTTTGAGGGTTTTATCTTTCCCAACAGCATCACTTTTACTGAAGAAACTAGTCTAAACAACTTCTACAAGCCTTATCACAGCAGCAAGTGCCAGCCTAGCACAGGAATCAAAAGCTTAACCTGGGATGTCAACAAGGCTGCGGCCGCTCATACAAGTGCCCTTAAGCGTTGGGTTATATTGAGGATCTCATCGGATGAGCTCCCTTTCTCTCGAGGAGGAGTTGCCTTGGACAATTCTTCTCTAGCCATCTTCCAAGCTCATAATCTAGTTTTGAGACACAGCCAGAGGTGTTGGTGAGGTCTGACACCTCAGGTAAGCTCCAAGAACACATCAGAAATTTTTCAGAACGTATTTGGTTTCAAAAACAGTTTAAGCCCATACAAATTCTGAACTCAACCAAAAAAATAAAACCACTCCCCTCAGTTTTATTACCACAAAAAAAAAAAATGCATACAAATAACCCAATTTCCTTTTCTGAAGGAAAGTAACTGGAAGAAACAAAACAATGAGGAAACCTTTGAAGAGTTTTCCTTCTAAGCCTCACAGATGGATTTTCTGGGAAGTGACTCAGTATTTTCATATAACCAACTGAACACGGCATGAATTTGGTTTTGGGTATTGGCAGGTTCTCCTTCTCCCCCTCCCCCAGCAGCGCAAGCATGACAAAAGGTCAACTGAATATGAAATTCCACACAACTCACTTTGAGCTTTAAAAGCAAGACACAGAAACCAGTTTTGCAAAACACCAAGTCTATATTTACATCCACATGTAATAATATACTCAACTAAAGTGAAATACATCATAAATTAAATGAGTAATGTATGCCTACTGCTTAACAACTTCCGGTTTTGACAATTACAATAAACCAAAATGGAATGAAATAAATACATAAACAAAAAAAAAAAATCAACAATTTGTACCTCTATATATGCACTGTCATTTCCAAAGAAACATACAAAACCAGTAGTATCCCAATAGTTAATACTGATGGGCAAAGTGTATTCTGAAGCACAGGGCCGTGCTGTCACGAAATAAAGAGTCCTCATGTCCGTTTTTTCCATTCCAACCCCAAGATACCCACCAAAAAAGCACCTTGAGGGAAACTGTACCAGCTTGAAGGGAGATTAAAAACAAACAAGTCTTAGGTCTGTTCATTGAAACAACTTAAAAACCAGCCCGGCACATTTTTGTCACAGAACCCTGTAAGGTACACAGATGATAGTTACAGCATGCATTCTATAAGACTCATTGAAAGATCACGCAAAAAAATAGATTAACCATTTTCCAAGTGAATTCGTCTTCAAAAAATAGGCTATAAAAGTGCAAAACTAGGAAAACAAAAATCTAGATTATGTACATATGGCTCAGCTTATGAACAGGAAAAAAGGTAAATAGTGTACAATTTCCTGATACACAGCACTTCATTACATCGCCAGTTTACAGAGACATTAAAAATAGGTCCCATATACAGGAACTAAGACGTACAACTAGAACATCTCAAGTTGCATAATGAAAAAACAAGAGTTTCTAGGTCTTGCTATTTTACATTTGCTGTAGGAGGGAAGAGAGCAAAATGAACAGTGCAAAATTTCCCATTTTTTGTTTTACTAAAATATATGGAAGTCAAAGCCAGGTACAGAAGAAATTAACTCTTAACTACAGGCTTTATGAGAAGCAACTAGGAACACCAGTCAAAATATGCAACGATTCTGCTTACTGGCTGGTAACTGGCCATCTTCCCTTTACAAAAATTAAACTGCATGTGCATTAGAAAAAACCCTTGTTGTCTTTGCAAAAAAATAAAAGGAGATATTCTCCCATTTACAGGTTATTTCTCACTTATTTTAACCACCCAGTAGATGCTAAAACTCGACATCAAGAAGCTTCCAAGCACAGTCAAGCAGGCTACACCATAGCCACATCCCTTTTGAAGTCTGTAGATCTCATATTCATATTGCAAGTCTGTTTTGTTTCTGACTTTACAGTTTGGACAAAGGTGCAAAGTAGTTTTCCTCTAAATGTAACTGTATTGAGTTTAGTACAAAACTAAACATTTGAAACATTTAGATTAGTATCGTTTCTCATGCAAGTCCTAGGTGTTTTCTGCTGTAAGAGTTTGCATGTTGGTAGAGATGGTTAAGAGGCTTCTCTGAAGAACAGCAACCAATGCCAAGAGAAGGATCCAACCATATTTCAGGAACACCACACTGAAATCCAAATGTCAAGTATTGCCTCATCCTTGCATTTAAAAATATGCTGGAAACCACCCCAGGGAAACAGATCCCTCCAACATGTAATGGTCCTAACATACACAAGGCAGACCAGCATAATGTCAGCACCATCGCTTTGATGTTCACAGATGTTCACAACATTCATAAACTGGACAGTTTCAGACAGTTTATTTGGAAGTTGTTTAAAAAGACTAACACAGTTCAACAGAAAAAACAGATGAGAAACTTTCACCTTTATGAAAGAGGAGCATTAAGCCAACAGGATTTCAACTTCAGCATCTACAGTTTACCTGAGGTGCAATTATATATTCTTTCAAAGAGAAACTCTTCAGCAGCGCTCAAGTATGTAAAAATATAATTCCTACCTAATATTTGGTCAATTAATTCTAATGAAAAATATTCCAAAAAGTCAATGTCAAGATATACATTCTCCACACACCTTCATAACCCAATTATTTAGACTACTTTTATGGCTATTTGGTACAAAATGTTAACAGAACCAGTATTATAAAACTGTAGTGTTTTTATATACAGTACAATCACAGCTTAGTTCAGTAGCTTTCACCATTCATTTTTACTCAAGGGATGAACTGCACGTGTAACTCCATAGAAAATGCATTTGTTTCCTTAGACCTAGAGGGTGGAAAAAAAAAGAAAATATTTTAATGGTATACAACTATACAATAGTACAACATGTTTTTTGTTGCGAGGAGTATCTTTCAAACACAAAGGGAATTTCTTCTGCACCTTTACATAAGTGTATTTAGAAAGTGATACTGCCATATAAGGTCTGTGTCTTCTACCTGCCAAATAAAACCTGGCAATCAAGTCTGCTTTTGAAGATACTCAAGCCCCAAGTAGAAATACAGGCAGGAAACCGAGTTAGCTTAAAAGCAGAACTAGACAAAAATACGCTTAAGTAGGGGGACAATAAAAGCTGGAAGATTAGAAGAACATCAAGAAATAGTGAAGTATTTTTTAAAACTATCAACTTGATGTCAGATAGCTCTGCTCCCCAGATATATAAAATCTTTCCATAAAATAGTGTGTGCTGGTCCAGGTGCTACAGCATTCAAGACACATCTCCTTAAATTTGAATGAGGAAGATTATCTGTAGCTGTAGGTGTGAGAAAAGCATACACATTTATTTATAGCCTTAGTATTTATCTCCTTAGCAGCCAATAATGTTGCAAACACAATGGGGTGGTTAAGTTGAGAAACAGCTACAGGACTGAAGAGATGAAGCATGGGAATTCAGTATACCAGGCTGATTCTTCTCACTTGACCTGTTTCTTTAAGAAACTACACTCACCCCTCAGTCAAACAAAGGAAAAATTATTTGGAATAACCTCTCCAGTACAAAACTGTCGAGGTGGTATAAGGAAACCCTTACTTCTCCATGAAATAACCTACCAAATAAGAGTCTTGTCATTTGAGGCAATCCTCACAATCTTCAGTTGTAAAATGAGTAACGTCTACGTTTTCAGGAAGGACTAACCAACGTAACCTCTTAGAGGATTCATGAACTGTGATAACAGACACCCTCTCATTTCTAGTTCTCTGCAGGATGCTCCCCCACCTCCAAGTACTGACTTAAGGGGAAAGTCCTTTCCTTCAACTCTTCCACTGGCAACTAATTAATACATTCATCTATGGTTAGCCCTCCCGTTTCTTTTAGAAAAGGAGCGTCTGTGTACTTTTTATGCAAGCCTTTACCACCACCCTAATTAACTAATGCTGCTACACCAGTATTTGGTTGGCTTAGAAAAGAGAGGAGGAGTTTGTATTTTCAGCTATTCTGGTTCAGACTTTCACAACCTCTCATCACGCTGTGAGCAACCTTTGATGCCAGGAGTACATAATGCAACATTTAAGTAACAATTAGTTCAAAAGGTTTTGTTTACCGTTTCTTGAAGTAAATGATTAAGTCTTCTTGTCACTTGGTCGAAAGTGTGCATTACCAATGAAACTTTCATAGCTTCGCTTTTGTAGCACGCTGCTAGACAAGTGTTGGTATGACACCGATCTCTTTCCTGACAAAAATTTAGAGGAGTTAGAATTATTTCCTGCTAATCTAACTGGTCAGACATTCAGTTGCGAGCAGGTCTATGCTAGCATCCAGAATCCCAGAATACCAGACACTACTACAAATCACCTCGTGAGCAGGGCTGAAGACAACAGATATTCCTAGTCCCGGTAAAAGATTATACGAAATTTAGTATCCTTGTTAGTATGAGAACAAATACAAGGTGAATGAAAAGTATTAATTTAACAGCTTTGTTCTAAGCTGTATGCATGTGATGTCCATTTCCCACCTTTTGCTCATTTTATTTGCAAGAAAATTTTTTTGCTTAACTCATAAAACTTGCTTCACTTCAAGAAGGTTTAAGTGCTGCAGTAATGTATAGCATGATGCCTACATAATCCAGTTTCTGTATTTGTTTGAAAATTAAATTTTTGAATACAAGTATTTGAAAGGAAAACCAGGTATACTACATTATTGCCATCATGGATTATATGGCAATTGTGACACTTTAAAGGGTGTTAAAGAGCGTTAATACACATGTACTTGAAAACCTTTGTTAAGCAATTTTCAGTCTAGTATACAGGTACTTTCATGTTTATCTGAGACCATTAATTCAGATTTATATATGTGAAATCAATGCCTGTTCCATATTAAGTCTTATTAGCTTAAGCAAGCAGTCAAAAACACTTCATAAAATTAAGGAAAAAAGTCAAGAATCATTACTCCCACCGGATACAAAAAGCCCAACTGCCATCCATATTCTGTAAGAGCTTTAAATGCAGCATTGAAAAAAAACCTAGCAAGCTTTAATTAAATTAAAATGGCAAAGCTAAATTAATATTTCAACAGAATCTACAAAGCCATTGGAGTGTGTCATGAGCAATTGTCTTTAATTTGCAGCCTCTGCCAGATCAATCAGCCAACAGGTTATCCTTGATAGCATGTTGCCATTGCAAAGGCAACTAATTTGAAAATAACACAAACTGAGTGGTTTCAGAATGTTTCTGTCTCTTCAGGGCAACACAGAATGGCAGAGCTTACAAGCAGTAACGGAAGGCATCGTGCTTTAATCAAGTTTGCCAAGTGGAACATATTCTCATGACAACTTGATCCAGCTTTTAACATGCGACAGAACATGTTCATAGGACCTAAATAATGTTGCCACAAGGCACACAGGCCCTTAAAAAAGGTTTTGACATCATGTTTTATAGTATCACCAGAGTTCAACAAAAAGGCTACAGAAACCTGCAGGTGTAGACCTGCAGGATTTTACATAGGGTATCTTACAAAATTAATCTCTGAGGAGTTGCAACTCTTAAACAGCTGTACTTCAGCTTTTTAACAAAAAAAGGATTTGCAGAAAAACTTTCATCTCCACTGTCTCCACCCACATTAAAACTCTTAACACCGAGAAGTTTGCCTGTCTGCTACCCCATATCCTCTCAGCTATCAAGGTTTGGGTTGGGTATTTCCAGGCAGAATGGTTGGAAAACTAGGAAATTAACCTTTAAAACCTGTATTTTCATGCACTGAGCTTTTATTGAAGTTGCTAAGAAAACCCACAGATGGGGGGTCTTGTTTCATAAGTCTTTCCAATGTAGGTAACGTTCATAAAAAGTTGCTTTTCTTGCCTTAAGACAACACCACGTAACAATGAAATCTTTATTTCCGTGACAACAATGCTGTCAAACTAGCTGCAGCCAGTTTTGAGCCCTCTAAATAACAAGAAACAGTAGAAGTTCTTGACTATAGGCTACTGTCTCCAGGCTAGCACCAAAGAAGAGGAAGAAAAGCCTACCACAGAGTTTTCTGGCAGACAGGTGGAGCTTTCAAAAGAAGAACAAGGTGGATTCCAATGAAGTCACTGTTTAAAAATAGCATTGCATCAACTGCTACTTCAGCAGGCTAACCTCACTAAGACTACTGGCAAAATAAAATAATTCCCCTATCCCCAAAGTACACTAAGGGGGAATAAGGAAAGGAGCAAGGCATTACCCACCTTCTAGTCCTCAGGGTAGACTACTCATCTAGCTGGCTGACTTTTTAACCTTCCCCTTCTTGTTTTTGTGAAAATTAAAAAAGCATCCCCTCAAAATCCTGAACATGCTATCTGCTCAACAGGTAGCTATGTCATGAAGCACAAGTCCTCAGACACGTCAAATTAACATAGTTTAGTCCTTAAGGACAGTCAAATCCTCCACCAAATGTTGAGATCATACATGAAGTTCTTAGCTACCATCAACCACTAGTTTAAACAGAAGAAAAAGAGGAAAAAAAGAAAAAAAAAAAAAAGGGGGGGGGGGGGAAGGGGAGGTAGTCTTGCAAAGCATTGTACATTCCACAACTGCATGAATGACTTCTGTACTCAGAAAAAACCCTGGACATATTTCATTCTCTCAGATCACTAGGAATCGGCACCATTTGTCCTTCTGCCCGTCCCTCTGCATTCTGTGCATAACCTAGTGCCCATTTTACATTCCTCACAGCAATTCATGGTACAGTTCATGGTACACAGACAACGCTCTTCATGAAACTAGGAATTAAGTCCATTTCACAACCACTTCAGTGAGTCAGCTGTGATGCTGTCTTTTCCTTTATCCACTCCCTACCCAGACTGGAAACAGCACCGTAACACTTGCCTTCATCCTTCCATAACCCACTAGCAAGCCTGAATATTTATGAAGCCCACAACCTTAAAACAAGCAAACACAAACCAAAAAAAGAGTTAGCAAACACATTTTTTGCTGCATAAGTAAATGCAGATTCACTATTTTACAAGTCACTGACCTAAGGTAACACCCCTGCTTATTAAAAACCCAAACTGCTTTAGAATAATCTTACTGCTTCCAGAGAATGGGAGTATTCACAGAGTTTAAGAACGTAGAAGAGTCTTTAAGACTACACAGCACATACGCACTATTCATTTTTATAATAGGATCTTCATTTCAAAATTCAAAGTCCTATATTTACAGCTAAGTCCATACTGACCTCAGCTTAGTCATAAATACCAACTTCTACAAATAGACAACTGCTTAAATATGACCTAGCACCTTTCAGTCTTGGCCTCCTGCTAAGTTTTGAAAATGTTGACTAAGAAAAAAAAAAAAAAAAAAAACAAACAAAAAAAAACCAAAAACAAAAAGGGGTTTCATAGAAGTACCAAAGTTTTCCAAATGCATCACAAAACATTTCTCTCTGCTAGACCCAGAATTTTCCACAAAGCATTACTACATAGTCCAATGAGACACCATAATTAGAATAGCAGAAATATGTTGTCTTGATTTAATAAAGCATTCTGTTCCTACTAAAAACTACGCATTATTTTAAAAGCGTTGAAGAACAGGTATAAGATTTAAATCATAGCTTTATGATTTGTTTTAAAAATCTGCATTTTCTGCAACTGAAGGAAACAATTGTCCATGACTGCTTCCCCCCACCCCCACTTTTTTTTTTTTTTTTTTTTTTTTTTTTTTTTTTTTTTAAAAGGGGTTTTTATTAACATTCCAGATGGTCTCAGACTTCTTGTATATTAAGCAGAAAGGCTCGTTCCATATCCTGGATTAGTAAGCATGTCTGGAGTGCTCTGATGAGCAAACAATACATGTTTGCTATCAGAGACCATGGCAGGGTGGAGGAGGGAACTTGAGGAACTTTAAATTAGAGTCTTTAAGACTTTCCATGCCTAATTCTCCAAGCCAGGACTTTGCTGAACCTGAATTTTAAATTTAAAATCCAAGCATTGCCCAGACTTCGTGAAATGCTAAATACAGCTTTATTTTCTCCCTTTCAAGGTGGGTACGCAATTATTTATGGTTCATTCACCTTTCTTTGTAATGGTGCAAGACATTTAACTAGGAAAGAGATACAATACCTTCTACTGTAGAGCTGGTTACTTGGCCATTGCTAGATCCACAAGAACTGTAAAGTGATCCAGAGCTATATGGCTCATAAGGTTTGAGAACAGTCAACATATTAGGAGGATCAACATCATCTGAATTCAGAAGCCCTTGTTTGGTTGGCAAAACAGAGGATGCAGGTTTGGTGCGAGAACATTCCTGAGGTAGCAGATTTGGGTATCTGTTTGCAACACGAGATCTGCTCATTTCGTATCTTCTGTAATTAGCCATTGGAGAGTCAGTATGTTCAACAGCTAATACATTAGGTTTCATTCGTTTAGAAGACGTTTCACCATAGTCTAGATTTACATTGCTCACAGATTTACTACAAAGATAGTCTCTTCCACGATGACAAGACCAGGCAGATTCATTCAGGTGAGAGTCGAGAGCTCCATTCATACTGCTGCTTACAAGACCAGATTGAGATTGAGACACTGGGATACTGGGAGCTTTTACTTTAGATTCAGATCTTTTTACTCTGTCCGATACTGGAGAGATACTGGAACTGGAGTGCATTTCTTGCTGAGGTTGTCTATAGTTAGTTGCCTGAGCTCCAATATTACTTTGCTGTTTATGAAACTTGAGGTTACTTGGGGCTGCGCTGCTTGAGTCAGCCACTGAAAAGACAGGGACTTTGTTCTGTGGAGGATGGCATTGTTTAGCTTTCCCTGTTGGCAACAACTTTTGCTGTGTAGATGGGGAAGTCTTACTTCTTTTAGAATTAAAAGACAGAGGAAGCACATCTTTACCAAGCAGAGCTGGAGGGCATCCAGTGCGTCTGGCTTTAGCTGGAGCCTTGTTTCTACAGCCATTTTTGTTAACGGTGTCAGGATTGTACTTGTGCATCAGCCTCTGGTGCATCATTAGGACTTCTGGGTAAAATGTTCTGTAAGTACAAAATGAACAGGTGCTGGGTGCTAGCTGACCTCTAGTTGAAACCACTGAACAGTCTTGTGAAGTCCCAATAGATAAGTTCAAGGGCTTTTCTTGAGAGTCCACCACAGGTTTGCATTTGTAGTTTTCAGTGCTCTCTCGCACATCATTCGTGGGTTTTCCATCCTTTAAAGCACCAACATACTGGACGTCATCTCCCTCTGATGCCACAGAGGCCTGCCTCTCTCTTTTATGAGGAACATTGCGCTGAGCTTCCTTTGTTTCCTTCTCAGCCTTCAGTTTTTCCAGGTAAAGAGTGGACACATTCTTATGTATTTGATTTGAATTGTTACAAACGGAACCTCTGTTCAATTCCCTAGAATTATTTTTACTTTTCAAAAAGACTGTGCTGCCTATTGCATTGTTCAGGGACAGAATTTCCTTTTGCTGCTTGGTAGGTGGGCGGCCCTCAGCATCTTTGGCACAATCAAAAAGCCTTTTTGAATTTTTGGTTTCTTGAGCACCATCAGCAACCAGCAAGAGCTCTGTCTCCTGACTCTGTGATGAAACTTTGCTCTCACTTTTCACATCTGCTGCACTATCGGCTTGCTTGTCCTTGTGATGCCTCTCTAAGTGATACCTCAGTGAAGTTTTCTGTGCTGCTGCGTACTCACAGAATTCACATTTGTATGGTTTTTCACCTGAAACACAGTTTTGTCAGTAAGTTTGATACAATTTTAAGTCTTGAATACAGTTAAACACAAGGGAATAATGTAGACCACGAAACAGTAAAATAGATTTTTCTTTTCCTTTCCACATACTCGTAACTCCCAAGCTCATCTAAATCATTTAAACCACTACACCTTACCGCTTTTACTAACTACAGTGACATCTTCTGGCTGCAATGAAGATATTTTCCACACGTTGGCTATGCATGGAGATGGTAGCTGACGGTATGTTTGGCAAAGATAAGCAAGAAGTACAACCATGGGTCAACAACAATTTACAGCCCTTGATCATACCACAGGTATGCTATTCAACAACACAAATGTTACAGTTCATCTATAAATAGAGTTGTTTCAAAAAAACAGGGACATACATTAACAGAAGAAGGAGGAGTTTGCCTGGCTACAGAAAACAAACAGAAAAAGACACAGCTTTTTCCCAGGTAGCAGCAACTAGCAGACAATCAGTTTACTACTTGGGGAAAAAGGCTTTTTTAAACAAACAAACAAAACCAACACACACAAACAAGAAGTCAAACGAAACTAACAAAACAACACTAGAATTTTTGCTAGACTGCTAAACATAGACAGTTTTCAAAGATATTGTGTTCTTAACAGTAGTTAATATATTTAGCCTTATTCAACAAGATTTACACCTATGTAAATAATTAGTTCTTTCCAAGAAATGTGAATTGGAATGATTTAAATTTTTTTTGTAACATGAGCAAAAACTTTGTTCTTAATCTCAATAATTTGGAAGGCAAGTTCTGTTTTTCTTAAGCAAAACTAAACACACCATCCAACTGCATTCAGCAGACTTCCTTCCCCTCCCACAAAGGTGAAGCCCATTTACCTGTATGAGTTCTGAGATGAATATTGAGGTAATAATTTGAGCGAAAATACTTTCCACAATAGCTGCATTCTCTGGATGCTCCAAGGTTTTTAACTTTTGTTCTTTCCAAACCATCTTCATTTTTATCTTTGGGAGAAAATACAGCTGTATTATGAAGAGCAAATGCAAATTTGTAGTCCCATTTAAAACTCTACCTACCTATTTTAACTGCCTTTTTTAAGGAAAAACACAGAATGATAAACTGTTGTCAACTCCTACAGTCAACAAGCATCTTTTGTCCTGTACCGCTGCAGAGCGAAAGAGTTAAAAAGGTTTCTGCCTGTGTCAAGTAACACTGTGGTTAGTGACTGTAATGAAAACTTCCCAGAGAACAAGAACACAAAACTAGGTCTCAAAAAAAAAAAAAAAAAGAGGGGGGGGGGGGAGGGTTGGCCTTTGTTACTGACCTACAGGAACTTGAATGAGAATCTCAAAAATTCAGGTTATAAACTGCATTCTTTAATAAAAGGCAGTGTCTGAATTCGTAAGGGTGAGCATGATTCAGACTGTAAAACCTCCTCTGCACACCATGGCAAAACACAGAATGGTGTTGTAGGGAAGGCAGGCGAGAAGAAACATTTTTCTTATTAATAATTATTGTTATTGTTTCTATGCTAATCGATGGAGTGTCATATCTGTATAACAACATCCTTAGATCTAACAAGTAATCTTTTTTCACTAGAAGCAGTAATGCTTAAGCTTTGACAAATATGGGAGTAGGAAAGTGACAGGCATTGCTAGTTCTCCGAAAGACTTAACTCAAGAAAAACTCAGATTAGAACCTGGTTCCACTCAAGTGTAGCCAGCTGCAGCTACCACTGGAGGGCGGCAAGTACAGCAAAATGTCTCACAAGAACTGGGAGAATGCTTGCACAACACACCACTCAATCAACGTGACTGCTCAGGCAGGTTGAATTGGGAAAGAAAAAAAAAAAAAAGATCAAGACAACTCCAGTAAAATATCCAGTCAAAACTGACTAAGAAAGCTACAGCGGGAAGAAATGGAAGGAGACGTTTCGCTTGGCTAAGATATGAGATACATAATAGATAGCTTAAAATGGTTCTCTGAAGTTCCTACATGTCAGAAAGCTTCTATACTGGAAATGCTAAGTATGGCTAAACTATGGCTAAGACAAGGCAGAGCTGTTTTAAACAGATAATGTCTCAATAAGCATGACTCAGCATCACGCAATGAAAGCTGCTGTAGTTTAGGATAAGACCCTGAGAAACAAAACAAGCAAGTTAACATTAGGTAATAATTCCATTCCTTTGTTACCGAGGGCAAAAATAAAGGGCTGCACATTACCAGAAATGGAAAAGTCAGCCGTGCCAGGACATTCTGTACGTTGCGTCTTTTCTTAAGATTATGCAAGTGTCTGTTCTTTAAATGCAGGCTCAAAGCATGTCACACACAAGTGCTAGATTAGCTAGAAGACTTCTTGCTATTCCTTTTTGTCCCCAGACATGCAATCTGTTTCAATTAAGGAATCGCTCAGTACCAGTTGTTTTTCTAAGACACTGCGAAATGCAGAATTAATCCTGGGTAACATACAGATTGAGCCCATCTACTTTGCCAAAGAGAACTGTTAGCAACCCTTTAAGGAGGAGGAGGTAACTATGTACCTCTAACATATATGATGTCCACATATTAATAGCCTGCCTGTATGCGCGTCCTTATGCAATTAATTTCAAATTGCTGGTTCTGACATTCAGGCTTTCAAGTTACATATTGTTCAAAAGAAACACAGAACCTGCAGTTTAATAGAAAAAGTTTGGAACTATTCTTTACTCCTCAGGCTCTTAACAACTGATGGTATCAGGCATTGGACATTTTTTGCCCTTTCTTGCAAGATGCAGGGAAAACAAGTGAAACCACAATGACTTCAAACATACTTCAAGTATTTGTAAAAACATGTGCTGAACAAGAAAAGATACGGAACACTCAAAAGCATCCAGTAAAACTAAGATTCTTGCTATTGCAGGTATGAGGGAGAAAGAGAAGGGGTAAGTAAACAGTGACTCCTCCTATTTCAATGATTCCAGTAACCCAAATCGTAACAAATCATAACTGCAAGGCCCAACAGAACTCCAAAGATATCAAAATGGCAGTGCTGGAACCTTTCTTTCCTCTCATTTTTTCTATTTTCCCCTTCTCCCACCATAACATTTCATGTCTGGCCAAGTTTTGAAAAACTAACTAAGAAAGGCAAGATGTATTCTTTGGGTCTAAAGAGTTCCTGCAAAAATACACTAACAGCTATTTCAATCCGAAGTGCTCAAAACGCTACTCACCTAAATGAAGTGTTTCTGGAAGCCCATCTTCAAATCCATCTTCAGAGCCTCCTTCTATTCGTTCTCCTGATCCATTTTCATCCAGACTTGCCATTATATCAGTACAGCATGTCCTTGAAGCAGCTGAAGTCTCTCCATCAGTCCGCCTGTCTCTCTTATGTACTCTGGAGTGAAGAACAAGCTGGTGGTATGTTCTGAAGGCTTTACCACACTCCGAACAGTGTGTTGGTTTCTCTTTGTTCTGGGACAATTTAGAATCCATCTCCATAGAAGGCACTTCACCACCGGGATGTTTCAGTTTGTCTTGGGATAAATTACCATTCCCTGTGTAACCGCTGTTTTTATTTACTTTTGACTTCCCTGTAGTTTCAGTCTGGCTACCTTTATTTGCATTCCAAATTTCACCAAGTTCTTCTTTATCAGAACATGAATCATCATTGTCCGTACTTCCTTCTTGTCCCGATTCTTTGACTTGACCATGGCCTACTGCAATTTTACCTTTGGTAGCCAGCTGCCAGGCTTGATATGTGTTGAAAGGATCTAGTTCAGCTATCCATTTCACAGGTTTTTGTGATTTGTCATTTGCTGGACCCAAGTTTGGTCTTAAGTTCAAGAGCCGCATAAATTCCTCTCTTTGAGACATTTCTTCTGCATTAGATTCACCAGTCACTTGGGGGCTTTCACCACTGGGTACTGATTCTTTGGTGTGCACTTTACTGTGCTCAATTAGAGTCTCTTTATTGAGAAATAGGAAACCACAAACCATACAAATTTTGTAAGGTGACGTTACATTTTCAGTTACATGCTCCTGCACCACCTCATTTATTGTTACGGGGATTTCAGAACCTTGTTGGTGCTTGTTTCTAGAACCAGGCTTTCCAGTATGTGTTCGCATGTGATTTTTGAGGAACCATGGCTCTTTAAATCTTCTTCCACATACATTACACCAATACGTAAAAGAATCTTTATGCTTTTTCATGTGTGCCTCAACATCAAAAGCCTCATCAAATGTTTGTCCACAAACTTCACAACTAAGTTCTTCACTGTCCTTTCCATTGTTCGGTGAAGGCAAGTTTGTTCTTACTTGGCATTTATCTAAAGGACTAAGATACTCTGCTTCAACACGCAGGACAGCTGGTTCACAAAGAGTGGGCCTATGCTGAGTTAAAACGTGCTTACCAAGTTCTTCAGGATGTTTAAAAGTCTCATCACAAAACATGCAGTCCAGAGGCATGCAACCCTCAGCTTGCATGAGAAACTTTTCTTGCAAGCTTTTGTAAGAAATTGTGTTTGTTCCTTTTATTGTCATTGAGGCATCACTATTCTCCATCTGTGCACCAACAGTACTGGCTATTCCATCCGGTCCATCCATGTATGCCAAGAGAGGCTGAGTTGGCATGTTTCCTACGTTCTGTTCCCTATTACGTGTTTTAATGTAAGTTTCAGTTCTTTGGGGATGCTCGCTGATCTCAATAAGGACACTTGTAAAGTTCTCCAACATGTGCTTACAAGTCTGCTAAGCTAAAAAAACCTCTGCCAGGAAAATGCAAAAATTACTTCTTTTTCATTTTTATCTGTGTTCACACGTCACTGCAAGTGTATTATTCGGTTCTCTCAGTGACAGAAGGAAGTTTTCTTCCAATTTTTCAAGTCTATAGAAACAGCCAGTTGCACTTTTTCTGTATAAGCATTTCAAATAGTTGCATTGGCCAAAATACACTCACAGACAAGTTCAGTGCCACAAAGAACTCCAGCACCTGGAGAAGAGAAAAAAAAATAGTCAGACTTCTCAAAAGAAAATGAAAATACAGTATACCAAGTAGCAAACATTAGGGCTAAAGAACCATCAAATACTTTTGAACACAGAAGGCATGCTTTTAATAGTCTATGAGGAACAGCTAGAAGGCACTCTGGTCACTTTTCTACCTGCTGCAGTTGAAATAGTATGGTCTTGAACATCCCTTAAGCTGGGCTTCTGTATTAAGATCACTATACAAAAGCAACACTTTGTCTACTATCTATTCTAAACCTACTCTTAGCCAGTTACGCAAAGCTGCTGAAACTGTATTTCAATACATGCACTACTGAATTCTTAACAAGCAAACGCAGCAAGCCAAAGTAACCTTTCCTCAAATCTGTGAAACCAGTATTGAGAGGCACAATAAAACTTTACTTGTTTGCTCCCTAAAGGCTGTTGAGCAGAAGACTTCACACACACACCCCCAAGACTAGACAGCTTGGAATTAGTTTTCATAGTTCCGGTGCACAGTAAGAATCAGTATAAACTGTTGCATTAAGAACTATTCACTGATACCACTCCTGATGCTTTTACTATCATTTTACAATCTGTGACAGCTTTGGGCTGGTACAATTGGATCATCTCAAAGTTCAAAATAAATGAATGATAGTTCCCTGAACAGCAGTTTACTTCAAGGAAATGTTTCTCATTTCAAACTGCATGCAACAAAAAAGTGTGCTTTATCAATTATACTCAAAAGGGAAAGTTTAAGGTTTCACAAGAATAAAAAGGTTTATAATATAGTTAAGTCTAAAGGAGTTATAATGTCTGCTAGCAGCAATTAATGGCCACCACTCTTCAAGCTGGCAAATTATAGTATTGTAGAGCTCAGGACTCCACTTGATCAAGTTTTTGAATAAAGGAAAAGTCTACCAAACTAACACAAAACTATATAAACTGAAGATAAATAATTCTGAAATGAGGCACATTTCCAAATAAATTAGTATCTAATGAAAAGAATGCATTCAAAATTGGCTGAAACGTAAAACTTTCAGAAAATTATTTCATAAAGGACAGCTGGCCAGCAATTCACGTTACTTGAATTACTATGCCTTAAAATACAATAGGCTTCACAGCTCTTATAGCAGGAGACAGTACAGGCAAAGTAGGGTTTTAAAATTCATCTCAACTTCCACCTCTGCCTTGCTTTTTTTTTTTTTTTTTGGGGGGGGGGGGGGGTTGGAAATATTTTGCTTTACTTAAGCCAAAGAAAGGGTTGCAATCCAACCACAACCCTGTAATAGTTCAGGCTACAGAGATTTCCGTAACAACTAATTATAGCAGGTGAAGATGTGGTTATCTATGCAGCTGAGGTTACCTTCTCCTGCCTTTTCCCATCAGCAGTGCTAGCTGGAGAGAAAAAGGTGGTCTTAAGCCCTTAAATCTTAAACCATTTCACTAGAAATCAGCCACCAGGACTTGAACTGTTTATATAGTTTGGTGGCCCAAACACATCTGCAGAGAAGGCTCCTGTAAAGCCGCCTGCTAGCGGAACCAGAACATCTAACAGCCATAGGAGGTTGATGGGACAGGATCTTCAACCAGCTGAAGTGAAAAGGCGACTATAAGGTTGTGATACAATGCCTTCAACTATATTGGATACCTTCACCTACCACAGAACAGTCAAGTCCAGGCAAGATAACCACCTGGGAAAGGAAACATGACAACACATTGCCAGGAGTCACAGATCTAACGTCTTAAAACACTTTATCCACTCCCTGCACTACAGCCTTGCCCCGAGAATACTCTTTGGTTTTAATTTGAAAAGTTAGCAGCTCCTTCTCCACCATCATGAAGATGGGTTTAAGGGGAAGGGAAAGAAGAAAAAAAAAAAAAGCCACCACAACACACACAAACCCACAACCACACCAGACCACCAATACAGAATAAAATTATTGTTGCCAGTTGCTTGTCTTCCATTTTTTTCTGTACCTTCAGAGCTTTGTGTCTTCACTGTACAGTCCTCTAATCCAGGTCTAAACAACAATCAGGTCTAATACCAAGAAGCTTCTAGCTTTTTTTAAACCCAAGTTGTTTCAGGCCTGGGCCAAAAACTCATCATAAGCCAAGTTAAGCGTGAACAGAGGGATCTTGCAGGGCAGGGTAGAAAGTCTAAGAGGGAACAAGCCACTGGCTGACCGGTTGATGGTAACAGAAGCTAGATTTTCTGCAGCCAGTCTCCTTTCTAACTACACCCTTTACCCCCATGTTCAGTTTTATCACTGCCATGATTAACACTTCCTCTCTGCATCATGACTCAAGAATCTCTTGTAACAGGCAGGTAGGTTCAGTCTATGGTGTGACACTTCGGAATTGCTTCTATTGCAGCCTTTGTGTTTGCCTTTCTACCTTCCCTACTCAGTTTCGACTTTCTGGCTTTCACTCACCCCCTACAGGCAGGTGAGGAAGCTATAACACAAGTTTGAAGCTGAAGTAATTCAAAAAGCTTTCCCTTTTGTAAAACATAAGGAAAAACATATCAAAGGGTGCTGGTTAGCATGTTTTACTTCATGTTTCAACTTGCTGTTTTGTTCTATTTCTACTGTAGTTTTAAGAGGCGTTTTTTACACAACAGGGTAACATGCTGCAGCAAAACTCATGTGCATAAACGGTGACTATCTGCCTGAAAATAAAGTATTTGCAAACCAAAAATGAACTTCAACTTTGAAAGACTCCTGAACACCTAACAATGAATATCTATCTAGGCAAGATAAAAAAAATTGAACTTAAGAGTTTAATGCATTTACTTTGAGACACACAGGTAAGCGCTCTGCAGTAGTAGGTATAAGAATCATCCTATAAAAAGGCCAGAGGCATTTCTGGGGTATGAAGTCAGAGACAAATGCCAGCGTCTTAAGTCCCACATACTGAACTGCTGAGATTTGCACCAACTATTTCCTTGCTAGTGTCTACAAATACAGAAAAAGCCAATTATGCTTATTACGCTCCCCACGTTGTGGCATTACAACATATACAAACAGAGAAACAGAAATTAAGTCACTGTAGAGACAAAACAGATGAAAAGCAGCAGAAATCCACACTCAGTCCCCTACCCTCTACAGCATACTGGGATGAGGTGAGGGTAGAAGAGACATCCTTGTAACACGGACCACCACACATGGTTCTACTCAAACCTAACCTAGGATAATACAAACATTTTGTAAAAACCATATGCTTCGAGATTTATTAGAATTTAAGGGACGGGCATAGATCAAACCTAGGGAAGGCCCTAGGTTGGTCACTGATGTGTGAAAAATCCACCTCAATCAATCAATAACATTTTCTCTGGTAAGCCCTTTGAAAATGGGTCTGTTTCAATCTTATTGCAGCTGTCCAAAAAACTAAACCTGTCCTCACAACTGCACATACAAATACAGAGCATATAACTAACACATGGATCATGAAGAGTTTAACAGGAGTTTGGAAGCAAATTTTAGTGGATATCAATAGGTTTGAACAAGCCATTCAGAGACTTCTTCCATAGCTCTTCTATGCACTTTACGCACCTCCACCAACCTATGTCAGCTGCTGAATGCTTTTCAAGCTTTCACTGTTTTTAACAGGAGGCTCTGAACACTTAGGAATATCTTGCCCTCCTTTGCAATGCTGCCTAGAGCATGAGCTTGTGGCCAGTTCTTCCAGTTTTAGGAGTCTGAAATGCCTATTTGCAGTTCAGGCAACTATTTTTCTTGGATATGCCATCACATACAGGAGATAGTACTTACAGACTGAATAAAAACTGCAGGTAGCATTTCTGAAGAGAACTGCAGATGGCAACTAGAATTATCTTTAAAATGAGAGGAAAAAAGACTACTACTAGCGTCAGGAGTTGAGCTACAAAGTTCTAGTCTTATTTTTGTATTTGGTGATTACACACCACTGATTAGATATATGGCTTTTATAAGTAGGCATGATTTTACATTCTTACTGTTTAGACAAGCTAACACATGCTAAAGCTACAAACCAAGTATCTACACTAGGACTTTATCCATTATTAACAAAGCCTTTCTTCCTAGTGAAGATGTTATGTCTTGGATTTAAGAACCAAAAATGCTGATTAATTACATTCCTGTTATTCAAAACCCTGTAGGCAGCAGCAAAACTGTCAAGAGTTGCCTTAATTCTGTACTATTGCTTTCTTGAGCAAGTGGACAACCTGCAGTTTTGATGAGCACGGTAACTATTTGTGGCTGATGCTCTGTATATTAGCTTAAAACAAACACACAGCCAGCAGTACCTGGGGTTTCTTCTGTTGTCTTTCACTTTCAGAAAACAAAAGAAGAGACACAACACACCAGTATTAAGAGATACTGAGTAAAGGAACAGAACAAAACAGGAAATCCTTCCTTCCAATAGCTGAAAAGCGATAAATTAGCTACAGATTATCTCAAGGTTGAAAATAAAGAATTACTATCCTTTCCCACAATAAAGTGAAGTCAAGAAACCCTGACTTCCGATTCCCCTACCCATTTGTAAATGTCAATATGCACGTCACCCCAGAGTCCAGTGCCCACATGTTCCAGTGATTGCTGCAACTGCCTTGCGGTGAATGAGACTGGCAGAGGAACCCGTCTTGCTCAGCACACGTGGACATTTCCTGGACTAATCTGTCCAGAAGTAGCAAATTCTTAACTGCAGGATGCCATCTATTGTACTTTATTCTTCCAACAGTCCAGAGCCTGAGCATTTAGCAAACTTCAGTTCACAACTGATTTATATTTGGCTATATGGCCTTTAGTCAAATATTTCAACAGGTTTGCAGCGATACCCATTATATTTATAAACACCACAAAACATATATAAAGATTGAACTGGACAGATGAGAACATCTTGTTTTCATTGCACTTGCCACACAACCAAAGAACCACACCAAAAAGCTGCTGCATATAAATGGATTATTAAAACAGAGAAAGTTTTAATTAAATGCCTGTAGAGAAGTTTAATTTCTTTTTATTAAATTACACAACCAAAGACAACATATTACATTCTCTCTAAGATTTCTTTGGGAAATGACCCATCAGTAGTAATTTTATTGCATTTCTACTTCCTGCATTTCAAAATGTCCATGAATATGTAATAAAAACTCTAGACACACCTTTCAGAGAACAGCAAAGTCTAACCATTGAATTTCTCATCTTAAAACACTACAAAGCACTGGGAATAAAAGTTGCACAGCTAGTACCAGGAAAAAAAACCCCTATAGCTGGCTAATTCTATGCTAGCAAAACTATCGTTAAGCCATAAAAAGCAAGCTGGAACAATTACAGAAGTTACCTAGTTGCTGCAACACTTCCTTAAAAATAGAAGCCAGAAAACTAGAAAAGCTACAACTAACTATATGATAATTAGTTACTTTTCTGTGTACAAGAAGTACTCAGACATAACTACCTGAACAAACTCTTAACAGATCCAGCATTTAAAAGACACCCAGAGCTTCTTTCACTACCCTAAGGTTCCACAAAGTTTCAAAGTCCTACATAATCCAGTGCCAAAGAACAAGAAACCCATACTCAAAAACCCACCAGAGCACCAGCTGCTGCAGATTAACCACCTTCATTTTTACTGTCTATTTGACTTGAGAAATTTTTAGGTAACTCTCAATTCTCCTTTAAAACAAAAAACCCCTAACTCCTCATGTTTAAAGATGTTTCAGGATATAAAGAGTCATTTTACATGAAACATTCTTTTCTCTTTTTTGTTTATACCTCAGAACAGGTTGCTGCTCTTTGGCATTGCTAATGAAATACATTTTATACTGCTGGTTGCTTATTGGAAACCACAAGTTATTTAAGCACTTTTCTTTATTTCAGTCTAAAAGTTTTGCTTTTTCAGAATAGTGGTTCCAGTTCTGTCTAATGAACATAAATAAAATGAACCAGTTAACATCACTTTTTCCTCATTGAGACCGCAAATAAAAAACTACCTTATGGGTATTATCTATTTTGTCGGGGTACATCTATATCCAGGTATAATACTGATCATAGGCAGAGTGGCTCATGCATAAATAGATATAACTTCAAATTCTCAAATAAAAGCCTGAGCAGAGGCTGAACTTAGTTTATGTAGTGCATTTTTTTATATATACATATGTATCATTGCATAAAGTTAAACCAGTTGTACCACACCTAGTGTACACACAGACTATTAAGCAGAAATACCATCCCTAAGTAGTCGCTCACAATATTCAAGAGCTCCAAACTTTTCAGATAGTACCTATAGTGTCCCAGGTTATAGCGTAGTGTTTGCAGAACCCATGGGTGACAATGGTTCCATTGTACAAGCACGTCGGGTGTGCTGTGGCCTTCATAGGCTCCTGTGTTTAGTCAGAAAGGGAAGCAAAGTGTTATTGCGAGGTTCTAATTTACCAACTGCTCCAAAACATTAGTCAGATTTCCAAACATCCACAGCATGAAATTTCAAGTTTGTCACTACAGGTATTAGGGAGTTTATGGGAACCACATAACTTCCTTTCTCCATTTAAGAAGAAACATATACACATCACACCTCACGCAATAAGATGTTTTCCTTTGTTAGACAGAAACGTCCTTTCTACCCCAATCTGAAGGAAGGATAGTCCCTAAATCTAGGGAAGATGACACACTATTTGCTGCACAGCCTGTGGCCTTATTTCTGAGAGTACAACTGTCCATCTGCCTATGACTTAAGTTAAAACAGTGGAAAGCTATAAAAGTCAGCACAGATAAAACATTATTTTGCAGAGTAGCAGAATAATCTGCTTTTCTTCCTAACACTACATGAAGCCAATAACTTACTCTTCATTACTGTGTGTTCTATTGCTTTCTAGGGAAGGGAAGAGAGCTACTCCCTTCTAGCTTTTAACAGTATATCATTTTAACACAACTTCCCAGTGTATTTCTTTGTTAATGGAGCAGCACCTGAGTACACCTAAAATTCTCATCCACACACAGATTTTTACACCAAGTGCTCAAGAACAAAAATGTTTTTAAATAGTTTGTTAACAGTTCAGTCTGATAAAGAACTAACATGAATACTTTTAAAGGAAATGGAGATTTAGGGGGAGGAGGGGAGGAAGAGAGTTGTTTGTTTCAGTTGCAGAAAGATCAGAACGGAAGACTTACAGGTTGAAAAGAGAGCATAAAAGATGACCCCAAATTGGAATTCGCACTCCCTAAATCTGCAAACTTAAGTCCCCTTGTTAGTCTTCATCCTCAAGGCTTGAAGTTTTCGAAGTTATCCTGAACTTAAACTCTTAAGAGGGTTTTTTATGGCTTATCTTTTATCCTCTCCAAGAGAGAGGCTACTCTGTTTTCCTCAGTTACACACCCTTCTAACACCACTGCAAAGCTTTCCAATGCAATGATACTAAGACAATTCATAAAAACAAAGTGAAGAGACAGAGACATATGCACCAGAATGCAAGAATGTTATTATCCAGGCATTTCTCCACAAACACTTTAGAAACTAGATTTTGTGCTGAAAGCTCTTTTACAGTCAGATAAAACAGACATACATGCAAGTAATTTTCCTCCTGAAGTCTAGCAAACAGGATTTTAATCACCAGTGGAAAATAACTAGTAGTTAATAATGAACAATATTAGGAAAACTTCCTCCCCCACATTTCAGACATCTATACTAATAGAAACAAAGGATATCCTTTCTCTAAAAAACCTTTTCCTGTGGAGTCCCTTTTTCTTTAAGGCTATATGTCTAACAGTGTTTTGGCAGAGGATGGATGAGCTGAATGTGTCTCCTCATTGAGCTGAATGCCTCTTCTATCAAAAGATGTAATTATTCCTTTTAAAGCAGAGAACATATAAGCTCACATCATTTTGCACATGTTTTTCCTCCACTGAGCAAGAGCAAATATAAAAGAGACTAATTCTTGGCATTAAAGGAGGAAGTGCTACAAATAAGTATTGACTTCTAAAGTTCAGGAGGACTGCTCTAACAGCCAGATTTTTTTTTTCCTTTTTTTCCCCTCTGATTAGAAGGGAATTTCTCAGCAACCACAAAACCAAAGTGTACTTTAGACAACATGAAGCAGCCAATACCTGTTGTAGAAAGGCTGAAAGACACAAGAGTGATCCTATTTTAAACAAGTCTGGGACACATTTCACCACTGCTATAAGATGATGCAACTTCATTAAATCAAGAAGTTACATGCACTTAAACTGGCAATGACCCCTTACCTTACAAAACAGTTTATTGTTCTCTCCACAGCAGGTAAAGACTCTCTTGGTGGAATGAGTGATACATTTTTACTGTTGAGTCAGTCTCACCTTACATAGACTGCCTTATGTGTTTAGTCTTGGTTCTCATCTGAAAGAAGGCATTTTCAGAGACCTTAAAAGCACAATCAACTTTCTTACTTCTTGGCAGAAGGATGTTAGGTCTCTCCAGTAGCCACAACTACAAAGAAGTGGTAAATTCAGAGTTTACCAAATTAGACTTTAATTCCTTATTACTCAAGAGCCAGGAGTTCCTCCATAGCAATTATAGGTAAGTTGCATCCCTTTGGGCACCATAGGTGAAATAACAGGAAAAGAGATACTCTCCTACTATTCCTGAATTTGAGACAAGGAGTCACTTCCAAAGAGTTCACTTTGCTAAGGCCATTAAACTTCCCTAGTGCTCTCACCTGATTTCAACTCTGAATCTCTTGCCCAACACTGCTAAAACCCTGTACCTTGGAAGAAAAAGCAGTAACTTCTTACCCCTCCCCTCTGCAAAGCACTTTGAAGTTGTCACTTTCAAACATACCCACAATTATTTATTTACAAAAATCAGTCTTGAAATATGGAAAAAGGTACGCAGTCCTAGGGAAAGACATTTACTTCTACTTAAGTCATCCCCTGGACTAGCATCTGAAGATACTAAAATAGAAAAGTGCTAGAAATAGACACTTCAAATAGCTGCCTCCTTTCTTCCATGCAGGTGGGAGACCTTCAGACTCGAATAGACTGATGGAGACTAAACTTTTAATTGCCTAGCATTACATTACCTCCCACTGGAGGACTGAAGGGATGTATGGGATGATGTACTCCAACCTACAGGGCTTCACAGTGCCAAACTGACCTAGAAAGGGCAGTTAGCGTCCTCAAGAAACCGATCTTTCAAACAGGCAGTTTCACATACAAATTCTACTAGCATAAGAAAAAAAGGTTAGAAAACCAGTAAAGATAAACAGAAATTGTGGCTTCTCTGGACCATCTTTACATCTGTTTTCCTTACAGTGTACTTAATCATCATGGTCTTTGGAGTACATCTAATTTGCTTCTTCCTACCTGTGTACCAGAACAAAGAGAGGCTGACATAACCCCAAGGATTTCACAAAACCAGTTCTCAACTATCATGATAAAGCGTAAGCACAATACAAGTGCCTTTAACTTCCCGTATGTAGTTTATGGCAGAGGTAAACTGCACTCACTTTATTACACTGAAAAATGCAAGTGTACCCATTGCGCATAAACAAACTCAGACTTTGATACTTTTAGTTACATAAAATCTTTAGCACATAGAAAATCCCTATCCAGTCAATTATTCACTTATATTTGGAAGGGTTTCTGCTCAAATCTTTAAGTCATGCTGATCTACATAATTTTCCTGCATGTTCTAACCACATTTCCTCTTGTACTTTCTTTTGAAATTCTCAAGGCAGGCCAATAACTAATTCAATCTTCTGCAATGAACTCAAAGGCATTGTATTTTGAAAGAAGTATGTCACCTGTATTTTTGATTTATAACTCATTTTTTCCCAGCACATACATTGTTACACTTTGAAATTGAAAGTCTGTTCTTATCATACCACTTAAAGTACTGCTCCCCCTTAAAAAAAAAAAGTTAAGGAAGAAAAATCAAGAGCTAGATTTATGATAAACTATAAGCTATGCTCTGACCAAAATCATATGACTACAACAATAGAAATTTTAATATTTTTTCCCCCCACTGACATATAACCAGGTTTGCCATAAACAAGTTTTCATCAGCAACAAAACAAGATTATTTGGGAATTTCATTGAAAAAAAGTTGATTTCTAAAAGCAAATAGTTTTGAGAGTAGCTTTCTGTTTGGAGGTGCACAAAAACCTAGGTAAATTCAGGCTGGAGAAGTGTGTTTGTTTTTTTTAATCCTAAAATACAACGCATATTGAGAATCTTACATAGCTTGGTCATATCCTTTTCCTTACTTTTGTATTCAGTTGCAAATCTCTTGTGGTATGAGTCACATCTCTCTAAAAGCATGCATACAGTAGTCAGCAGAATCCCCTGATCGTATTAATGCACCAGAAAGAAAAACTTTTTTGTTACTGAAGTCACCTTTAAAAAAGAGGGGTCAGGGGTCATCAGAAATTACTCAAAGTCCATTAAAAGTAAATAGCAGTTTGAAATTAATGTAGTTATGAGATGTGGAAAGAATATCTGATTGGAACGCTGATGTTCTAAATCAAGAGTCTCAGAAATAAGAGGGCTGAGCTGGCAAATGGCAGCCCTGCTGTAACTGAAATGTACTGTCTTGCTATATTTAAAGACAATACCTCAACAGTTAAGTATTAGAACATTTTAAGTGAGATAAATAAGCATAAGACACGGGCAAATATCCTTGGTTATTTAATCATCCTGAAAGCAGTGTGGAAGTGTGAGGGTGAGTTCAAAGGTCAAACTCTTCTTTCAGCTTCTTGCAAAGAAAAGCAAGCTTAGCCCATTTTACCTTAAGGAAAGGGGGGGTGACTGTTCTTTCCATATGCCAGCAGTAGTTACAGCATTTCATAACACAGGAAAGAGGGAGTGTATTTACATATACAGTGTATGGAATCTTTTACTAGGACAATGAATTCCAAACCAAGATTCAGGTTAGAAAGAGTTGGGACAACAAAAAGTCCCAAAGAACAAAGGGAAGTTAAAATGTACTTAACATTTCCCCAGAGCTTAATTACAAACTCTCAAATTTTTGTAACTAAAAGCTTATTGTAATCACAGTTTTGAAAGTCTAAGTGAAACACACAGTTCCCTTTTAAAATTATTTCCCCCTGATTACAGTAATAATTTAGCACTTTGTTCAGATAAAATATGATATTAATCTATCAACATAGTTCTAAAAGAAAATATAGTAAGGAGAAGATAGATTCTGAAGATTAGAAATAAGTGCTCAAAAAGGAATTTTTTGAGAGATCTAATGAAAGGGGAAACCAAAATGAAGTAACCTTTTGTGTAAGACAGCCTGATAAAAGGTGCTAAAGTTTATTATCTTCCTCTTTCTAGCCTCTACCCTAAATCTTGCTCTCCCCACCCCTACCAAAACAAAGCAAAACAAAAAAAACATTATTCACTTAAAACGAAGAAAAAAAAAAAAAAAGAAAGAAAATTCTCTAATCCAAAGCCTGGAAGCCATTCTCTAAAGACTACTTAATATGAAACTTTGTTTACAAGATACAAATATAGCCTTCTTACCACATTCAAAACCAGAAAACATCCACTTATTTAAAGAAATGTTTTTTCTATTTTGATCAAGAAGGATGTAAGTATTCATTTTAAATTTAAATTCAGCCCCAATAGTGCCATATGAATGTTTTAAATTCGTATATGATATGCACTGTTTAAGAATGTTTAAACAAAGGAAGTAGGAGAAAAGCCTCAAAATACACAGCAAAACTTAATGGCTTCAATTTTAAAATATATATTGATTGCAGCATGGCAAAATCATTCTCTTATGCTTACAGCCAGTCTTCAGAAAGAATAAGTGCAGTCAGTGTAGTAATTTGTCCCACTGGAAATTCTGTATAAAACATCTACCTAAAATAAACAAGGCTTCGCAGCAAGAATCGTCAGTTGCCATTAAGGACACACCTTAAAGTTCTTACCACACAGTAACTAAACAAGTACAAACTAGTGGTGACTGTTTGCTACTTTTGTCTTAAAAGTTAAGAGATCAATTCACTCAGTATAAGATCTTAAGATAATTTTCTTACAAATGCAAGAGACAAACAACGCCAAAACACGAATAACCAGGATTTGAGTGTCTGATGTTTTATCAGAATGCCCAAGATTCTTGTAAAGACAAATATAAATATTAACATTTAAACCTGACACCACGTAATACTAAAAGGTAGAATGCTTAACTGCTCAGAATACTAGTGCTCTGGTACTGGAAGGCAGCTGTTGTTCCCCTGCCTTTTCTTTTGTTGTGCTTAATCTCATGTCAAGTCATTCAACCAACTCCAAAGCGATGAAGACGTAATTGAACAACCTTAACTAAAAACTGATCTACTGATCTTAAATTAGCTATACGTACTGTTTAATGATTCAAAAAGGCCAACATATGAAAAAGAATTTATAGGATTTAAATCAGCAACTCTGGTGCATGCAGAAGAGTTTGCTTGGCTGTAGGCCAAGCCAATCAATAATCACTATAATAACATGTTTCTAAAGTTATTTGTTTTTCATATTCATCATCCTAAAAACTTAAAAAAAACAAAACTTGATAACTCATACTGATTTCAAGAACGAACTTGATACAAAATCCAAATATTTTGCACAGAATTACAATATTGCTCATGAAAAACATGTTACAGAAAAATTAGTGATCACAAAGCCACATTCCTGCTACAGATCTTAAAATATTGTCTCAGTTACAGAACTAGTAAGAGGAAGAAAAAAGAAAAAAACCTCCACCCTTTCCCTCTTCCCTCCCCCTCTGCCAAAGAATGCAGTTTATCCTACTTATTTGAAAATGTCCTTTTATATTATCCATGGAAACGCTTAAACCTTAGTGTGGACATCACTAATTTAAGTATTAGTCTTATTCCCAAACCTACAGTTAGTAAGAGCTCTTAAGAGCAATAAAACATGGCGTTAAAGCATTTGCAAGCCATTGTCATAGCACTGTGCTCTGATACCTTTGCAGACACAAAACCAGCCCCCACCAACCACCAAGCATGTAAGCATTGGTCAGCAAGTCAATGCCTGCTATTCAACTTGTAGTTAGGCGTTTTATTTCTGTGTCTTCCAGATCATATCACTCTTGCATTTCAGGGCCTAATAAAATGTGAAGAATGATATGCTCCCTCTCTCTCCTTGTATCTGAAACTGCGTTATTTCCCTCTCTCCTTTTTCACACATTCTTACAAAAACTTCCCTTTTCACATACTTCTATAAGAAAATATTTCACTGCATCTACTTCAGTTCCTATTTCTATTTTCGATTTTCACTAGATCCTTCTGCTACGGCCTCCCCCTCAAACCCACTGGTAGAAACTGATGTAGTTTTAAAGCTCAAGGTCATTTCAGAAATGGAAAAAAAAATGTTATTGCCTTAAAAAAACCTTTAAACACACAAAACCCCTAAACCAAGCCCTTTTCAAATTCAAACGCCTTTCATCAGCGGATCAATAACCCAACATAAAGATTTTTGTTCACCGCCACTTCAAAACTATTACACTTCAATTCAAATACTTACTGGGAGTCACACAGCACATTTTATGGGATGGCTCATTAGAGTACATACAGACCTTACTTTGGCTGCAGGTCTTCTGTGTGGGAAACAAACAAAACCTCACACCCAGAAAGTCCAGTGGGTATCACGGAACAGGAATGAAATCCAATCTCTAGATATTCTAGAATTTTATTGTCCTCGCCTGGCAACCTCTTTTGTTGTTTAAGAAGTCAGTTGAGGCTTATTTATTTATTTTCTAAACTTCCTACTCCCTTAAAAAAAAAAAAAACAAAACACGATGCCTAAGAAATTACCGGGAAGGGTTTAGTCTTTTGAAGACAAAGGTAAATGAAACAAAACCTGGCAATGCGGATCAATAAACTTTTCACTCACAAGCCCCCCCCTCCATGAGCCACTTACTACAAATCCTTCTTCCAGGAACATCTTTGACTCACAAAGAAATAAGTCTCTTCCCGCTCCAGCCCCCCCCCCCCCCCCGGCAGCCCAGGCTCGAGGCCCGGAGTATTTAAGAGCAAATCCCCAGGTATACAATGCAAGTTTGGACACCTACTTGCGGGGGGCAGCAGGGGCGGGGGAGGCGATCCCGGGCAGGAGAAGGAAACCGGGGACAGCGAGAAGTTTGCGGGTGGGAGGGAGCAGGGGAAGGGCTTCTCCCTCCCTCTCTCCGCGCCCGCCGCTGCCGCTGGCTCCCCTGCCCGCCCGCGGGCGCTGCGGGCCGGCCCCCGGGGGTGACGGGAGGGGCTCGTTACCTGCCGCCGCTCCGCCGCGTGAGGGGGCGAGGCCGAGCAGGGGTGGGCCGGCTGCCACACACCTGGCCCCCTCCCCGGCCCCCCGCCCCCGGGAGCGCCCCCCCCCACACCTGCCCTTCCTCCTCCTCTCCCCGGGGGCGGTCAGTGCGCCTCACCAGCCTCCCAGGCGCCGGGACAGCACGGGGATGGGCGGCCCTGCTCTGCGGGGGTGGGGGGGGCCCGTACCCTGGAGCTCCCCCCTCACAAAGAGGGGGTATACCCACCCCCCCCCAGCCCTCTTAAAACGTCCCGGAAGGCAGCTGCCCCCCCTCCCCTCCCCCCCGGTCAGTCACACAACCGGCCCCTCACGGCAGAGGCCGCCCCGAGGGGAAGGGGGCTGCGCCTCCCTCAGGTGCCCCCTGTGAGGGGGAGGAGGACGGGAGCGGGGGCCGGAGCCTCCTGGAAGTTGACCCCCAGCCCTCCCTCACCTGTGCCTGAGCCGCCTCCCCGGCCGGCATCCTGAGGTGGGGGCAGAGGGAGGAGGGGAGCGGGGGTGGCCGCCCGCCCGCCAGCCCGCCCGCGGTGCCGCCGGAGCCCGGACTCGGCGGCGCTGGCGCTCGGGGCACTGTTTGTAAACCGCTCGCGCGGCAGCTGTTGCTCGGGCAGCCCCAGCGCCCGGCCCCGCCCACCCCGATTGTCACGAAGCCACGCCCCCGCTCGAGGAGGGCGGGGCTCCGGCGCCGGGCAGCGCGCGGCGGCGCGGGGTGCCCGCCGGGCCGTGAGGCGGCCATCGCCGCCTTTGTGCCGTCGCCGCGGCGTTGAGGGGGAGCGCGGGAGGCGGCGGCGGTGCGCGGCCCCGCAACGGCGGCGGGTCGGGGCCCCATTGTGTTTTGTGATTCAGGGCGATGGCTATCTTGCCTGAATAACAAAACGCAGCGGAGGGCGGTTGTATAAAGCCCTGTATCGCCCCGGCATAAAGCAGCACCCCGGCGGGGGCCATTACGGGCCGGATCGGCCTGGGCCGCGCCTATAGCCCCCTCTTTGCACATGTAAATAACAACAATGCGCGTCGTAAGCGGTGGCCGTCGGTGGGTCGTTGAGGGGTGAAAAGGCCCGAGCCACCGTTCTGTCGTGCATGTCACGATGAGGCGCCCCGCGTGGCGGAGCGGCCTCTGGAGGGGGTAAACCTGCATACCCCACGGCGTTACCCAAAAACATGAGGAAAAACATAGCCAAAACCCCCAGGATGGCCGTATTCTGCGTTTGTTCCGCCAGCCGGCAGCGCCCAGCTTTTCGGCGGGCCTAGTGCTGCTGCTCTGGAGATGCCAGGCTGCAGCGCAGTTACATGCAGCAAACAAAGCCTTAAAATTTATCTTTTTTTTCCCAAGTATTCCGCTTGGAACTGAGGAGCTTTTTAGGGCTTAAAGGCAACTTGTACCCCTGCTAGCAAAGTGCTTAATCTCTGCTAGACTCCGAGGTTAGCACCTTCCCCAAGCCAGCGGGATCGGAGAGGTGAGCTTCCCTGTGCTCCGTCCTGGTTTTCCCCCAAAGCCACACCGAGACCTGTTAAAGTCAGTTCAGTTTACATCAGTAGCTTTACATCACACCCAGGGGCTTATTTGCTCCAATATAAAAATCATCCTGCCTGAATGGAGGGCATTCCTAAAATAATTGCAACTAAAATGACATGGGTTTCTTCTCTTTTTTTTAATGTTTTTTTAAAGTTTTCTCAAAATGTTCTCCCAGTCTAAAATAAGCAACGCTACACGCGTTGGAATTTAGGTCACTTACATGGCAAATGAAGATTAATCAAAAACATTACAGAATGTGGTAATATACTCACCAGGTAATTCTGGAAGATGAAATATTTTCATTGGCAGATTTGAATTCTGTTTCTAATTCGTGTGAGGCAAGATTCTTTTCATAAAAGGAAGGTCAAAACTGGTAAGGCCAAACTTTTAAAACATCTGTGTTTAAGACCTGGCCTTTTAACTAGTCATATAGGTAGATGGTGCACCCTTACGAGCGTCTTGAAAGATAAAAAACCTCTGCGTGAATCAGCTGTGTGAACCAAAACCACAGGTTTTTGCCTTAGTCTGCTGCTTTACAGGTTTTATGGCATTAGGTCTTGGTCCTCCCACGAATCTGAATGGTCCAAGAGTTTTGAATTGATACAGGAAGAAACTGATGTACAGCTTGCCCCCCGTGCAACAATTTCAGTTGTTTTTTTTAAGTTGATTTTTTTTTTCCCCAGTATGATGTATCCAGCAAGGTGTTTATACATGCATGCAAAATATTTCACTGTATTGCAAGAGCTTCACATTTATTTGTAACTTGCTGCACACTAATTTGTACTATGTGACCAAACCTGATCCCACAAACACTCCCAAGTTTAAGCATAGGAGTAGGCCAGTACACTTCAGTGGGACTTGCTATGTAAGTTTGAAGTATCGATTACCTACAAACCACAGCATGGCAAGAAGAACAAAGGAGAATTTTGCTGGAAATGGGTGTGGGAGGTACCAATGTCCTGAGTCACATGACTCTCTCAAAAATCATGACTGTTAAAAAATTAAGTCTTCAGATTTTAGTATTTTGAGAGTCCTTATATTGAAAGGTTACAAACAAGTTCAGGGCCCACAAACTTTTAAAAATAGTAAACTTCTGCTTTTGCTTTTAACTATGTCTCCTAGAAGACTCACACAGTCAGGTTTTGCAATATTTCTTGTTCTCATGACATACCAAAACCCATTACTTTTCCCCCCTTTTCATTTTTTTACCCTTTTTTAAAGGTTGTACTTCTCCAGGTGAAATATACTGACCTTCTTGATCACAAGAGGAGTTTCACTGGAGCCAGGACTCTGGGTGACTGTAAACATGATTTAACAGAGAACATAGAAGCTGTATGGTTTTTATCCACTTAAGATGTGGTACCTCTGTAGAAAGCATAAGAAAATATTTTTTAAAAGTTTCAGGAAAAAATAAAAGGCTCAGAATATTTTAAAACTTTTCTTTTTCCTTTTTGTGCAAAACGCATCATATAATATCACATTACATGACTGAAATGAAAACATCCAATTTATTTTTACAGATTAGCCACAATGACCTCTGTGATTTATGTTCATGGCACTGGAAATGTTTGATATGAGGCAAGGGCCAACTTGTAAAAATAAATCTTAGATTTTCTTCTCCCTCTGTTTTGCCTTGTGTTGAGGACATTTGCTGCCTTTCTGGAGAAGCTTCAGCAATCCATACATATAAAGTAAAAACTTCTACAACAAATGTACTGACAGACCTGTGTTTACTGTTCTGCACTATATGTTACTACACAGTCTTGCAATATTAAACCTAGCCCCAAACTAGACTTTGGAACCAGGCAGCATGCCCAAAATTGTGATAATCTCCTCCATAACAACAGAAGAAAATAAAATAACATTGCTGAAAGCTGAAAAGTTTAGTTTCAGTCCCCAAACTCCTAATGTACTTAAATTTATAAGTTCTTTTAAATTGCATGCTGTACATTTACATTATGTAAAAAAACCATACTAAAAGTCTCTCGCAAACTGGCTCAAGTCCTGCTGTTCTGCATAGTGCACATGAGAAAACCCTCGTGGCGTGGCAGAGAGAATGAAAACAGAGCTGATCAGGCAACAAGGAAGCCTTTACCTAAATTTAAAGTCTTTCAGGATTACTGTGAACGTTTGTCTCAAACAACTGACCTGAGTAGCAAAATACCCGCTCCATACCTGGCAGCAGCAGATCAGCTAAGTTCTGTTCTTTCGCACAGGGACCCTCTCATTTTAGATTCATATTTAGGCAGCTATTCAGTCTGGCCCATCGTGTGGTTAAGGCACAAATGGGATTTAGGGGATCTGGGCTCAGACCCAGCTCTGCCACAGACTGTCTGTATGATCTCGGGCAAGTCTTCTCACAGGGCTCTCAAAATTGAGCAGGTTTCTTTTTTTAAGCCCCTGCTCTAGCAATCAAGTAATTACACGAAATTTTTCCGTTCAATGGCAGGAACAGATACACAGTGTTTTCAGCTTTTAAGGAGATAAGCTTGAAACCATGATAGAGTGTAACCTAATGGTTCAAAGTCAGGGAGCAAATTTTAGAAGGACTTTTTAAAATTATTTCAGGCATCTGGGTCGTGAGTTGGAATATAAAATTCTACAGTCTTCATTTGTACACAACAATTTCTATCTGTAAAATCAGGATCATTTTCCTTCCTTGCTTACAAAGTTGTTCCTAAGTTGCACAATGTTCAGATGAGACCCGAGACTAGAGAAAAGACAGAATCTCTTATGAGAAGGCTTTATCAGTGTTTTGTGGCTTGTTTTTTTGAATTTCCCCTTTGCACAAATTACTTCTTTCAGCATTATTTCAGCAGCAAGAAAAGAAAATCCCATCGTGTCAGATGATTCTCCTGTTTTTGCCTCTGCAGAAGCAGAGGCAGTAGTATGTTTACAGGAAACGCTTGCTGCGGAGGCACTCTGGTAGTTAGACACGGTCTCAGATTTGACTAACATGCTCACATGATTAGATTTACTAAATGAAGACACAGATGAGACAGTGATGAGAAAGCTGCAAGCAATCAGGTTCTTGCAACATCAGATAATCCATGAAGCGACTTTGTGCAGTAACCATGCAGAAGGCTCTCTGAGCCCTCCCCCCCAAGAATGTGCCTGGCTGTTGCATTAGTAACTATCTCCTCAGCCCATATTCAGTTACCAGGCTCCCTCTCAGCAGCAGCAGCGCCCCCCCCCCCCCCGCCCTTTGCATTCTAGACCAAAGTGCTGCATTCTTTAAAAACGCATTCGTAGGTATTTTTATGCTCAGCTACAATTTGAAGGTTTAGTTACTTTCTAAGCAGCACATTTAATGCAGAACATCTTATTTTTATAATGAGAAAGAAATTGCAGGGTTTTTCTTTCACTGTTTCATACATCCTGTCTGTATAAACCCATAGATTTCAAATCCTGCGAGGCACGTTGACAGTACAGCTATTAAAGATTTTCTATTTGACCTTGATTTTGTTTTGTTTTTGCTGCGTATGAACTTTAACAGACTTGAAGCATGACATGTCTTTTCTTTTCACTTATCACAGTACATGCAGGGTAGGAAAAGACATGTAAACAGGAGCTTGTTAATAGCGTGTAGATTGCTGAAAGAAAATACATCACTTTCCTGAAGCTCGTTTTGCTCAACCTACAGTTTTGTTCCTGTACTTTGCTCTGCAAATGGATCCTTTTCGAAATGATGGCACACCACGATGTGTATGTTCTCTTTTCTTATAACTCATGGGGTGAAAGATCTCCAGGATCTTACTGTTCTTTATTAAAGCACACATTAGCTGTTTGATAGGGTATATCACAATAGCAATAACAGCAACAGTTGCTACTGTGATAGAAAGAGAATAAAGATTTGCATGGAGAAGCAATACCTTTTATTAGATGTAGTTGGAAGAGAGAAGGGCTTTCAGTCATGCAAGCCTTTCCTCAGGACTGAAAACAGAAACAAACTTTGAGCATGCATACATTTGTGCTGTGCAGTGAATGAAGACAGATACATGTATTTGAAATACAAATAATGTAAAAATAAAAGGCTGCTTGAGCAGATAAACAAACTGAAGGTAATGAAGTCATACCCTCTGCCCCGAATGGCTGTTATCAGCACCAGAGGCCCTAAACTTTTGTTGTAACTTTCCAAATTGTCCTTCCCGGTATCACATGGCCTTTACTCTGAATATCAAGAGTGGGATCTACAGACTGGCTGTTAATCCTCTCCCTTCCTTGATTAGTTTGAGCTTCCAGCCTTCTCACTCTCAGTTTATAAACTACATCTTCCCATTGCTTGGATATAGCAAAAAAAAAGCATATTCACCCATGCTAATTAGCACCTGACACCGTTCTTCAATTAAAAAAAAAGTTTAATATTAAAAGCCCAACCCTGAGCTGACTACTCACACATACAGATGTAGGTATACACTGAACTCATTCTATAATCAAAGCCCAAATATATTGTTTTGAAACAATTACATGCTTAAATTCTGTATTTGGTAATACAACTTTCCTCACTCAAATAGTGTGCTCTGTTCATGCTTGGTACAAAATAAGTTGACCTACACCAAAAATCCAAGATCTTACAGAGCTCACAAGTCTGTAAAACAAAGAGTTTTACAGCCACATTTCAATTCTGACATTCATGCTGTGCTGTAGGTGTAATTCAAATGTCTTTTTCCCCTCACTTCTCCTTTTGGTGGTCATTTTCCGTTTTGCCTTCCATTAAAGAAGTTTGCCTCCTCTTTGTTTTGATCTAAAATGAATCAAAATTTCAGGCACACCAGTAATATCTGGAGCAGGGTATATCATCAAAATAATGGAAGTAGCCTCTCAGTGTTTGACAAGACATTCCCAGATTGAGGAAGGCATCTCTACATTAATTCCTTTCCTTTCCATAGCATATTCCACATGCATTCAAAGACCAAAACTGCCTTAAAGGGTGGCAGTTACTGCTGCTTGTAATTGCGATGTGAGGCAGACCCCTAAGAGCTGACCCATGGGCAAGGAAACAAAATTATCTGCCTTAAGACAGCGGAGAGCCTGAAGACATCTATGCATATTAATTTAGAATTAAGGAAGTATTTATTTTGTAAAGCTTTTTATGTAAGATTACCCCAGGTGTGAGCCCCAGCAACAAGGTGGTGAGTTCGGTTAATTTGAGTTGTATTTTTGCAAAAGTGCTTTAGAGTATGTCCTCAGAGTCAGCTGCAGTGCTACTGCAGCACTTAAATGCCTAACTGTAGGGCAGAGAGGATGGGATACAAAAAAACAATTTTGTGATTCTTTCCAAAACTTTCATTATGTTAAAAATAATAATTATCTCTCAAACTGAAAGTGCTGATACATTAATAATGGATGATAGAATTCTTGCACATGTGTTTATTAATTTATAAACACTGCACAGCTTCAGAATGAAAGGTGCTCTATAAATAGAAAGCTAATATTGATCAATCCTGAAGTGGTATTACCATTCTTGGAGGGTTGCAACGTTTTTTTCTTCTTCCTAATCTGATAGCAGAAAGAATTCCCTGAGCTTGGTTCTTTGTTATCATTATTTGTTTCTTCCCATTGTACTTTCATCAACACTTCCTCCTTGTATCAGAAAGGTAGGAAGAAAAATTTGAGGCTTCTTAACTTTGTGAATGCCATAGAGCTGGTATGACAAAAATGTGCATTTGAAAGGTTATAAAAAAAAAGACAAGCAACTGTTTAAAATGAGGTATTAGCATGACAGTTGACAAAGGGTGGTACGTTGCCAGATCTCACTGGTTTCTAATGCTGGTTAAGGAGAACGAGTATTCCTTGATCCAAGGGAGCGGGAGTTGCCTTGCGTGTTCTTACACAGTGAATGTGCTTCCCCATTTTGAGAATTATTGTTCTGACACTTTAAGAAGATATCATTTTACTTCAAAACACATTAGCTTTTTTTTCCCCTTTCATGACTGACTAGTAACCTGATCCCTGTCCTTACATTTGTTATGTTTATTTGATTTACATTTTTCTGCTTCCTTCTTCTTGCAAAAATAACGTTCTTGCAACTGTGCGAGACGAGGCAGTCGGTGCTCTCATAAACAGGTGATGAGCATTTGCCATTTATGTTCTGGGTTAAAGGAGGAGGGGGAACAGAAAAACCCACACTTCCCAGATCTAAGAAGCTTTCAAGAAACTTTCAAAACCAAGCCCAAAACACAGCCTTTTTGCACGGCTTCCACAACTCCTGCAGCACTGACTTGCGCCAAAATTTCCCAAACAATCCCACAAGGGAAGTTTTGTCAATACGCTGCCAATACTCCGGCTCAGGCACAGACAACTCTCGAGAGCCAGCCAGTATCAGAAAACCCTGCCAAATTGTAAGACATGTAAGAAAATACTGAGTTCCTGCTTACCTGGTGTGCCTTCCCTGCCAGCCTTCAGTCACTGCTGGGATGCAGTTGGAGGCTGGGACTGGGGCTCTCTCTGCTAATGGTGCCAGCCAGGATCTGCTCCGAGCATGGCTTCAGCTGGTGCATATCAATATCACACTATTGCCTTTAATGGAGCTACAATAATTTCCAGCAGCTGTGACTTCACCGCAGCATTTTAGCATGCTTAAGAGGAGTTTTGATTTTAAAACCTTAGCTACTCTGTGAGGCCTAATCCTGCGGTGATGGGCAGGCGGTCGTGGCAGACCCCTGAAGTCTGATCATCAACAAGCAGGATTTCCATTCGCATGTGGAAATTCAAAATTTGACATTGGTGTTTTGCTGCAATGGTAGTATTGTGTATGGGACAGAGTGATATCTTCTCTGCAGTCTGTGTCAGGATATTATTCAAAGCAAATCATCAGATTTTGCTTCATTTTTGCCATTGTTACATTATTTCCTGTATGACCTTTTTTTTATTTCCTCAAAAGAAATCAGCTATTACTTCGTATTGAAGTTTTTGAGAGGACTTTATAAAAAGAAATTATGAACATAGCTGGAAATGTTTCTACAGTTAAAAAGCCTCTTTTCAAACAAGACACTCTGAAGCCTCACAGGAACATGTGAAACTGAGGACATTTAAAATTTAAACTACTGACATTAGGCAAAGAGGAGGGTGATTTGTTCTGTGGAAGCAAATGCAAAACCTAAACCACCAGAAATGAAATGACAAGTAGAATTGAAATGTAAACTCCTTTCAGTTTATTCATCTGAGATGGTGTCACTGCAGATTAACTAGGAGAAAAATTTTCTATGGGACTTCTTAAACATGGGAGCGTTCTTGCAAAGTTACATAGTAATTAAGTTTCTATCAGCAGTTTGGGAGAAGACAGCTTGTTTCTGTGATTAAGAAAGCAGGACATTTGGTATAGACTATATATAATAATTGGAAAGTATGTGTACATGCATCTTTACAGCAAAAAAGAAGTATATTTGCCTGAAGCATACTGCAATAGCTAGCTATTAATATTGTTGAGAAGCAGACCTCTCTCCCAGGTCTCCTAATAACAGCTTTTGGTGCTGACAAAATCCTTGCCCAACAGATGCAACCATAGCTTTATCAAGGACTTCTGGTGACACTATAAACCATGAGAGTGAAAAAATGCTTCCTACTGCAGACTTCCTGCTTCTGCTGCTGGAACAGCACAGACCAGTTTGTGTCAGACGTTAGGTTTTTATCAGGCTGCGTGGTGAATTAAAGCCTTTAATACAGCACACAGAAGTTTAGAAAAATGTGTAAACCACTGATGCTCCATCCTCTGGTGTTGTACGTAGATTTAGATAAATACCTTAAGCAAATGTTGAAAGGTAATAGTGAATGTGATCATTTTATAGTGTGAGAAAAGCTCCAAATCTATTCTAGAGTTAGAGACCAAAATGGCTTTAGACATTCGTCATCAAAAGTGGATTTTCAACAGAAATTAGGAACTTGATGGAGTATTGCAAATGTGCGCAAAGTTGGATGGCTGCTTTAGGCATGTAATTATTTTAATTCAGGTATGTAAACCAGATAATTGTACATGGAAACAGCTAATTGGGCAAATTTTCATTTTCCTTTACCCGTACAGGCACTCAGGAGAAATCGGCAGAGGTTGCTATGAATACGTACCCTCTGCATTTCCTACCTGCACCAATACCAAACAGATCTAGAGTTCTGTATCCTGCTATGGGTCCCCGTACCGGAGTATCTTTGAAGTAACCGTACAGTTCTCTGTGCCCCCAGCCATGTCAGCTCGCTGACACCCCCCCCCCCCCCCCCCTTTCTCCTTTCACGCTGCCTGCCAGGAGCACAGCTTTGCTGCGCTCTTCCTCCATCCCAGGACTCTCTTCTGACTTTTTTGCAGAGTCGTTTTCTGTGCTGCCCCTCATTCTGGTACTTTTTAGACCTGTGCACAGAGGCAAAGAGAAGAAAGGAAACGCAGGATGTGTCTTTCTGGGTTTGTCAAAAGGATATTTTTTTTTCTTTTCGAAGTTGCAGTGAATATAGATAGACGAGGGAAAGAGCGAGTGTGCATATGTACCATGAGATACAGGAATATCTCAATAGGCATTTTACTATAGTCTCAGTTTCCCTACCCCTAGCAACATGCTGACAAATCAAGAACTGCCATCCTATATACAGTACTCCAGCTGTCAGCCTTAAGCAGTGCATCTCCTTGCCAGAGCACAGCCTTTCCTTTGTTTCAGCTTTGAAAATAAAATCACAATTTGTAAAATAAAGGGAAAAGAATTCTTTTCTCAGGCAGGAAAGTCACTAATCCCTTTTAAAGGTTCATAACTGCATTAACTGCTTTGAACAAGAAGCCACACAGTGAATGATAATGGATATGTTGTAACAGTATGCCTTGTATTTAATATAATAATGAGTTACACAAAGTCAAAAGACTCACTATACTCACCTACTACTTAATTTTGTAAATATTTTCATTGATTTAAATTATTCTCAGTAAGAAGTATTTGTCATCTTAACAGACTTTGTTTCTACTTGATCATTTTTCAAGGGAGGAAAAAGACTTTTTGAAGATAACTGTGACTATATGAGATTTCTGAAGGTAGCTCAGAGAGGGTCATGTACTATGTTAACATCCTAGACTTTCATGTCTCGCGTCTTAGAAACAAGATAGGTCAAAGGTAACATGAGTTTTGTGGAGCTTTCAAAAAATCTTTTGTGTAGGAGTGAGTGACTTACAGAGGCACAATCTGCATAGGTAGCACAAGTCTTACTTAAAACCGCCCACAATTTAATTAAAAGTCATAGATGGCTGTAAGAACAAGAGAACCACTGATGCGTACTGGTACAAATACTTTACAAATAGTGGAAAGCATCACCGTACCCATATTATACATGGAGAAACAGAGGCTTGGAAAGGCAGAGTGTTTCCCCCAAGATATTACAAGTATGAGACACAGCCAAGTGTATAAAACCTTTAAAGAATACTACACAACAGCCATATGACATCTTCTAATGAACCAAAACCATGGATCTGTCAGTAATTAGCCAAAGGAGGAACAGAACGGGAAGATGCAGTACAGTGGGATTAGCTGGGGCTACTCCATGCTTAGATATTTGCGTGCATGTCCTTTTCTGTCACCAACAAGGGAAAAGTAATTTTTGTCCTTTTCTTCTTTGTTCAAGAAAAATTCAAGGGCTGGATTTGCCCTTCTGGAATTTCTGGCTAAAAGGGCAGCACAGTTAGAATTTTTGTGCAGTAGCGTCAGGTGAATGTTCACATAACCCAAATTCCCAGTATCTGTGTGGCAGATACGTAGATGTTGTACCATTTTCTTGGAAATGTTGGATTTATTGAGCATGCGATGCATGGTTGATTCACACACATGCAGTGTGTTTGGTGCATCCCAGATCTACCAGGTTTATTCTACATGCCATTACACAGCGCATGTCTATGTCTTTCTGTCCAGGATGTCCCAGACAGAAAAGTGTCAGCCCCAGATTAGCTCTTCATGGCCAAGGAAGGGCTGAGTGGATTAGGGAGCCACTGGCTGTGAGGAATTTATCAGCTCATGGCTTCGGAGACAGTACCTATCATCCCCAATGCAAAATCCCAAGGGGAAATATGGGAAATTTCCATTAATGAGTCAGCTTCATTTCCCCCCATTCATTGTGTAGGTTTATTTTAGGATGGAATCAATCCAAACCCCCTTTCATCCCACAGTATTCAGGAAGTACCAGCCAGGCTCTGTCTTCTAGAGAAAGGCTGCACAGTGTCACTGAGAGCACGGTTTGGGCCACTGCAGTCAGATGCAGGCAGCCTTAATCCAAGATTTTTTACAAAAGGAAACAAAGGCATCCTAATCAGATTGCGTATTAGAGATTCACGTCTGGGACTCCCTCATTGTCTACAAGCCAAAATTGATTAGAAAAAGTCCATGATTTAAAGAAAAAACCCTGAAACTGCTCCTTTAGTTTGCAGGAACCACTCATTTATAACAGAAGAGGACAAAATAATGTGTAATATTTCCAAAGTCTGCTCTAAGGGTGGTGTCTTGAACGGAAGTATTTGTTAATACAAGAGTAAAGCCAGTTTGCACATGAAATGAATCCTAATGAAATGAATAAACTCAACTATTATTAATATAATATCATGCAAAGCAATAAAAAATAGTAAGTACTGCAAAAGCAGGAAATCACTAGGGAAAATATCTGTTGCCCCAAGACTTAAGTTGGAATGAATGCCTAGGATCTTAAATGCTAATTTGAAACTGCTTCATTGCAGATTTATTTTGAATATCATATCCTGTCAATAGACAAAGGGTAAGCAACACTAAAGCACTGTGTTAAAAAGCAGTTGTAATCAAGGTCAGATGTCTCCATAAGCTGAGAAGTAGTTGCATGTACTGTATTTCTCTGGTTCACTTGTAGAATTTTCTTTTCCTGTATCTTTTAATTTGCTAAATGATTTGAGAGAAATCAAACCACCTACATTTAATTAGCTTTATAAATCAAAGGTGACAATTCTTTAGTAACCTGTATTATTTCCCAGCACGGCAAGCTAGAAAAATGCTGACAAATTTATTTATTGACCTGTTGTGTTTTGCAAGGACAGCCAATGTTATATTGATCCAGCTATCCAAAATACTGTAGCAGGGGCAATAACATGCAAGTGCCAGTGTCTCCACATAATCGCTATTCTGTACTCTCCCTACCTCAGTGATATCCCCCACTCTTACGAAAATGCAAATGCACCCATCCCCCAGAGCGACCCTCCTCTTGCTTTCAGGAAGGATCCTTATTGTTAGAAATTAAACTGAGAAGAGAGCAGAGACCTTCAAATTTACTTGGCAAATAGTTTGCCTCTTTCATCGGAACTGATCATTAGTAACTACTGTTGCAACTTTAATTATATTTTCAATAACAGCTCCCCCACCCCCAGCACTTTCAGTAAACCTCCCTTTGTAACACCCAGGAATCCGATCCTACAATCCTTCATGGGAAAACCTCCGTTGAAGTCAATGAGGATGACTTCTGATTTCCTTAGGTCTCGCTTCTGTAACATATATACTTGCAGCGTAGGCTTTTCTTCCTAATGCTTAAAAGTATGAATGTGTGGCAGGCTTTAGGAGATCAGAATTTCCATTTTTAGTTCATGATAAAATGAGAAAAATAAATGAAGACTTCAGTATTTGACCTATTGGGATACCTCACTTGACAATCACTCATGAGTTAGGGTGACAAGGTCACGTTCCTTATTCTTTATTCATTTAACCGTTTTATAATTATAAGTAGCAGTGGAAAGCAAGCAATCTTCCCAGTTAATAATACTCCCAGACCCCAGGGTACAGATCTGGAAAATGGAGGAAACAATAGGGAAAAGTTAAAAATTGTTTTCCATAATTTATTACCATCAGGTAAAGAAAAAAAGTGTCTTTGGAAATGCACGTTCATTTACATTTCGAGCAAAACCCATCCTGAACATCCCAGTCAGCTAAAAAGACACTGAAAATAGATCTGGAATATTATTACCCAGTTGATGTTCTCTTTTTCCCATGTGCATTTTTATGCAAATATTGTTAGTTTCACCACCTCCGATGATCCTTAATTCCCACTGAAACCTCTGAAAGCTGAAGGTCTTCATCATCACGCAATTATTTTATATATTAAAACATGACTGAGGACAGGAGGTTAGGCTGTCTTAATTGCGTGTGCGGCTGGCGTTCCCCATGCATATTTTTTGTGTTGCAATGACAAAGGCCACAAGTCAAGAAATCACTTTCGCACATGCTCAAATCCTGCCCTCCTCGAGACCACATTTAAGTGCGTGACCAACTTTAAGTACTACCTTGTGCGTGTTGTTAACCACATGCTTAAGTGTGGGCTCAAACAAGGATGCATTCCTGAATCCAAATCAATCTATCAAAATAGCTGCAGGTGAAAATTCTTCATACGTGCTTTCTGTGTACGTAATGAAATATGCGTGGTCATACAAGTACAGGCCTGTATTGTATTGCCACTTATTTAAGAAAAAAAAGAAAGTATTTAGTTTTACGTGCTATGCAGTTTAAAAGCTACCTCTGGAAAAGGCTTTTTTCCTGAGTGTTAAATTGGTTAGATATTTCATGCTTAGAAAGAAGGCCAGTAATTAAAAAAAAAAAATAAACAGCGTTTCAAAAATACATATAGTTTTTGTATTTCAGACTCTGATATTTTTTCTGTAACATTTCCTTATGAAGCCTGCTTCAGACAAATATGTAAATTTTAAAAAAGTAAAGTGTTTGTATAACCTTGTAGTTTGAAAATAATCAAAGTGATATGAGATACATGCTGAGTACCCAGATGGATAATATTTTGTTTTTCTTTGTGAACGTCTTTTGTCTTAAAGCTGGTGTGAAAATCTAGAAGAGGGCCCCACATGATTGATCACCACAAGCATCAGAAGGAAATGATTCACCACAACACTGTAACTGAAACTGCTTCAACACCTGATTGCAAACTTCACACTAGGGGACTAATTAACTGCTGTACCTGCTCAGAGATTGCTGTAACGAACAGGACCCCTCATCTAGTATAATTCCAGCTGTGAATACCCACTGCTCTGAGTCATTATTATCAGTAGAAAGGTACACTGCATTCAGAAGTGAATGGAGAACTTTTTTCTTTTTTTTAACAATAAAAAGACAGTAAATTATAATTCCATCAAAACATTGTTTCAAGAAAAATTAAGTGCAACAGGACTTCAATAGATACTTAAAGATAAGTATACAGATTTTTTTTGTCTCATGATAGGACTGTTTTCAGCTTCATGGTTTTCCTGCTTTTTCCATGAACTGCATTTCAGGTACAATATTAACATTTGTGAAAGCTTTTCAGAATTGGCAATATTAGGAACATAAGGGTCATATTGTCTGAATTTAGATATAAAACAGTACATGAAATATCATCCAGCTACCCATGCATTGTGCTCATAACTAAGCCAATGTCTCAGCAGATTTATCATCAGAAATACAAGCCTGCAGTCTGCAAACAGAGATAAAGTATTCCTAGCGAAGCACTTATACGTAGTGACTAGAAATAATGGAAGAATAGCTGGCTGTGGGTTTTTTTTCAGGGGAAAAAAAAAAAGACAAATACTATTAAATTATTTCTTTAGCCTGACAATAGTTACATGGCAGCAAATTAATCTACTAAAATACAGGTTTTATAACCAGAGTCCAGCATTATGCTGTACTTTTTCACTACATGGACAACGTCAGATGTTTTGACAAAATCTTTCTTCCCTTCCCCCTTTTCTCCCGTCTCCTCTGCTCAATTTAAATCAAAAAATATTTTTGAATACTGTGTCAAGCAATTAAATAAAAAGAAGTCCTACAGTTTGGCAACAGCGTAGAACAATTTGGCAATAGCAGAGAGCAATTTATCCTTTGTTCCGTTTTTCTAAATGATTCCAGTAGTTTGTCTTGATGAGAGGAAGGAATTGGTGAGCTCTTCAGGAAAGAAACACAAGAACCTGTGAGTGCAGCGTCACAGTGCCATCACTTTGATGCTTCTAAAACTAACTGTGCACAACTCTCCATTAAAGTCACCTGTGTCACCATGAGCAAAGTTCATTAAGCAGCTGTAATAACAGGTACACTTCTTGTTCATCAGGTGTTACTTTTCCTTTAAAACGCTGCTAATTGTGTGCATACAAAGCTCCAGTCCCTTCCATTAGTATGTATCTGAGGGAGGGTTTAGGTAAAGCATTTTTTTAACCTGCCCTATGAAGTTAAAATGTCTATAAAACCCATAGTCCCAATGTCTGTGCAGTATTTGAAAAAAATTTTTTAAAAAAATTAAAAAATTGCTATTTGTTCCCTGTGTGGCCGGGCCAGGCAGAACTGCGGGGTCTTCCCTTCCGTTTTTCCATATGCCTTTCTTATCTCCCTGCTCAGAGCACGGCTGGAGAAGGAGTGCGGGAACACATCAATACACAGCTGCGCGATTTAAACATACGATGGCCAGTCATCTCGCAGCCGGCTAAGATAAATTACATATTGCATTGCAAATTTGCCCTAAACTGCCGACTTCTGAAGATGTTTCCCAATAGGCATGCATATGCATATTTTTAATGTAAATGAGTTTGAGGACTAAACCAAGGTTTGCTGTGTATTTTGCCTTCTGAATCCGCAGCAACCCTGAGCTCAGTAGCAAACTGCTAATTTCATAGTTAGCAAATTCATTTTATGTGTGTAGACAGTTGGTAATTTCATCTATACGTGCTTCCAATATTAATCAGAAATATACTTCTGTTCACAGTGTTTTGCCAAGAAGACAAAGTATACATTTGAGGTGGGACTGCTCCAAATTTTACTGGCAATCAAGCTCAAGATTTTGGGTCACACTTTCCAGTCATCTGTAATCAGGTATTAGATTACTGCTTGAGTTAACACTAATCCTCAGGGAAGAAAAGTAAGAATCTAGTATTTATTAAAACTTCACAACCCTGAGAAATAAAGGTCTTTCTCTTAAAACAGAGCAAGGAGGAAACGTCTCCTAAGATACCCTGACCATTCAAACACAGCCAGAAGCTCAGTTTTGAGCTGAAAACAACAGCTCTGGAGAGAGAGACTGAATCACCATATCCCCCCAGCTCACCTCCATGGGATTCACTCATCGCCACTACCACTGAGGGCTCTCAGGTGTAGAGACTCATGCAGCTGGAGCCACTAAATTAATAGGCCAGTCTCATCAATAGGCAACAATTTTCAATCAGAATTAATCTGTGTTGGATTCACATGCAATTGGTTTTCACTAGTAGGCTCTGTGGCTGTTATTGCATAAACATTATGACTCAGATTGAACAAAATAAAATCAAACACACACCAAATGCAATAGCTTAGTGGTTAATAAAATTATGAAGATAGGACGCTTGGAGAAAAGTTTTCTGACAAGGTCATATGATCATTTTGCAGAATGTGTTTTTCCCTTTTTTTTATTTGGCTGAAAAACGCCCACTATTTTGAATAATGTGCAGTTACTAGAAAAAAAATAATTAGTGAGGATATGCAAAGTTACTGATTATTAGTCTTCCTTACAATAAATTCTAACTCGTGGAAAAATATGCACAAGTTCATAGAAACATACAAAAAACTACTCACTGCTGTGATTTGGCCCCTGCGGAGATTGCAGGGGTAAGGGCACAGGTTAAACATGGCATCAGTGTCACGAATGGGTTTCAGTGCCTGTTTCACTGCAAGTTTTTAATGGACTTGCTGTAATTTGAACATCCCCAAATCAGCAGATAAAATCTATGGCTTCTGGCAGAAGAGCAGTATGGAATAGGTTTTTGTGTGTGTGGAGCTGAGAACACCGAATCTCTTACCTGGGAAGCAGAGCGAGTCATGTCAATAACTATCGGAGGAACAGGTCCATAAACCAGAACAGCTGCAAGAAGCACTATGATCCGCCTGGGAAGGGGCTGGGTGACCAGCAAGGCAGAGACCAGCACGCACAGCACGAACCTGGGCAATGCCAAGAGGACCAGGCTGGGGCTGCACGTGGCCTACAAGCAAGCAAGGGGGATACTGATAACATGCTAAAACTTTATACCCAGGTGAGGGGGAAGATTTGGCCTGCAGAACAGAAGCAGGCTGCTGGAGAGAAAGTGGTGTGTGTCTTTTCATCTCGCCACCTTCCTCAAAAAGCTCCGGTGATGCCATCAGGCACCACCCAGCTTCCTGCTGGCAGCACTGGCCATCTCCTGCTCTCCTGGCTCCTTCTGCAGGTTTACAGCAGCAGCTGATATACCTCCTGCAAGCACAATGCCCCATCATCAAACAGAAACACCTCTGGACTCTTTATTCAGTCCATCAGATCATTCTTCTCACCTGTGGTCCATTCCCCGCTGTGCCAGCCACATTTAACGCTTCCCCCGCAGCCGGCTCTCTAGGACACATGATTTTATGTTAACCGACAGGCATCACCACAAAGAGCCTTTTCTCAAAGAGCCTTTTCTCGGTTTACACAGGCATTTTTCATGACAAAGCCACACTTCACACTTTGCAGATATTGGGCTAACTCTTCAACTCCTCCCTTGCTTTTTACACCCAGTCAAACTCTGCCCAAAGATTAAATTAAACGTGAGCTAACTTAATGAGTTTTTAAAAAACTGTACAGTTAATTTTTTATCGAGGGAAGTGTAGCCACTTCGGGAGTCAAATGCAACAGCTCGTAAATAACATGCAAAAATTTAATGCAATAGCAGAGGGAATTTTAGGTGACTGCAATGTAATTTGTCAGTTGTGGACTAATGGAGATTGCATTGTAACACGCTTTTGCTTTTCTGCCTGGGTTTGAATGAGCATCTTTGTTTTCCAAGCATCCTCCTGTCTAAAATTATTGTATGCTGTAACGGAGGGTGATCACAGGAAAATACAAAAGAAAAAATATGAAAATAGAAACCACGAAAGGACACGACTCTGTATGAAAATGCTGTTCCAAATATACACAGGCAAAATAAAGAAAGATTGAACAAAATTTCAAAAAGACGATGGAGCAAACAGATGTAAAATTATTTGTGCTGCTTAGCTGATAGGTATGCCAGGGTCAATAATTTTTATTGGTGATTTATGAATAAGTGAATAAAGAATTATTTTATCAGTCCATTTCTCATATGAATATTTCATTGGTACTAATGTTTAACTGTGATCACGGTGACTTAAATGCTCAACATTTCCCAAATCAGAAGAAAAGCATTTCCGGAAAGAATAGGAGGAATTAGTATTCCTTATTCATTTTTGAGCAAACTATCAGCATCAGATATAATTTAGCCCAAAATGAGAAAATAAATCAGTGGCATAGTTAGAAATAATTCCCCTGCTGGAGAGATGCCTATAATAGGCTATATACATACTGTCCAGTTATGTTTCCACATTCTAATTATGCATGCTTCTTAGTCATAGCATTAATAATACGCATTAATACTCTACACATGTATATGACTTCCACCCAAGAATTTCAGAGCACTTTTATAAGGATTCATTTGTTAAGCATTACAAGTCAACTTCGTATATGCAGAAACTGAAGATGCAAAGGACTGATGAAATTGAGTCATACGTAAATGCAGTGGCTGAGCTAGTAATGTAGCCAGGTCTCCTAATTCTCAGCACAAGTTTTCCTATAAAATTTTAAATATATTATACAACTTCTTTTTAATATTTTCATTGCAGAACTGTTTGTACGTTTCTTTATTTTATAAATAATAATTCAAGGACAACAGAAGTGATGTTTTGCATAGTGTGTCAACTCTAGCAACATCACTAAGCCTTACAGTAATTGGTTTTGGTTTTTTTTAAGATTCAGTTCTGGGAGGCAAAAACATTCTTATGTGTTTCCATGAGAACTGTAAGTACTTTCTCAAAGTTATTCCTTTATTGCTTTTAGTCTTTCTGAATGAAAACAAAAACTTGAAAATATGAACTGAGAATACATAAAGTCTCAAAAATCACAAACAAATAAAATGAAAACTAGTTTTAAAACTTAAGGCTTTGGAAAGTCAATCTTATGACTTTGTTTCTAACGCTGTTGTTGGGCGACAGTCTTGGTAGTATTGTACAAGTAGTGCAGATAGGCGGTAACTTTTTTAAATCTCGCCACTTGTGTTTTGTCAGTTACAGAGTCTGCAGGTGTGTACATTTGAACAGAGAAACTCATCTCCCTGAAGCTCATGTATCAAGATGAGAGTGCGTAATCAAAGATGGAGCCCTTAGAACAGGCAGACACAAAATTGCAAAGGGTTTTGATTTGAGGTATCAAGTGTTATACATATTTTTTTACTGTCTGAATATAATTATCCACTGGAAAACTGATTTAAAAAAAAAAAAGCTTGTGTAGACAAGTTTGCAGAGCATCTGTTCTTTTTATTTTCTAAATAAAACAGAGCAAAACTCTTACTTAGTATCTTGACATAACGCACTTCATCTTTGTATATGCAGAGAGGTCTTTCCTCTTATAAACAAACCTCTTCCTGTCTCCTTCATTTTCTTCCAGTATCATCTATATATCAGCATATTTGTATTACGTACTTTTGAATTTTCTTTTCCTCCTCTGCCATATGCTCCGCTGACTTCAAATTGAAATGAACTTCAATGCTTCTCAATAATACATTAGTAGCAACTGGGGCTGTTTTAGACTATCCATAATAACAATTTTTATGGACATACATAGGTGAGTGTATACGGGTACGTTTCTGGGTGTATACTGCCATCAGATTTAGTAAAACTGTATTTGATCAAGGCTTAGGAGTCAATTGTAAAATTCCAATTGACTTCACTGGGGTTTGGATTGCATCCACACTATTCAAGGAATGAAAAACCTCACTAGCAAGGCCAAACCTAAGAGCTACTGCCCACCTGCAATGCAGGGGTAAACGCATGCAAGAGGACATGCAATTAAGCAGGAGTTTAGTTAAGCATAACCCAGAGCTGTTATGAAAACAAGTAGAGATAAAAGCGATCATGATAGGTATATTTAAGGAGAAATAAAAAAGCTTGTAGCCATTAGGGCCACCTGGAAAACCGTCCAAGGGAAGCTGTGAGGTGCCTTCATAGGACACCTGCTGCTGAGGGGCTGATTCTGCCTCTCCACCCCATCCCACTCCGGCCTGGCTGGTACCAGCCTGGCCCTGTGCTCCTACCTAGGGCAAAACAGACCTTAGCCTTCATTCTCCAAGCATTTCTATAGCCGTGAGATGAAGCCCGGATTAACAGGGACTTTCAGACCCTGACAGGAGTCTACCACCACCAGGGACTCGCAGACCTTTGCGGGAATTGCAGCCAGAGCTCAGTGCTACCCAGAGCCTTTCCCATGGAGCAGTCTCCAAAAAGGGCAGGCAGGAGCTCGGCGTTGCTTGCGTTGAGTAGGGAAAAGGCAAAGGCCTCACTCACCTTCCCCCAGTCCCCTGTTACTCTGACACAGACTTTCACTCCTCTTATACAGCAGAGCTCCTCTCTTATAGGGAGGTTTCAGTCCACTGTAATTAGATTCCACGGATTTAATCCCCTGGGAATGTAGCAATTACCATATACCTGACAAGTGCTAAATGCTGCATTCCGTAGGGATTATCACCTCCGGCTGAACAGAGAGAAAAGGGGAGGGGAAGAGAAATTTCCACTTCCCCATGGGGTGGGGAGCATGATGAAAACTGCCTGATTTGCCGCAGCTGCTGGCTCTGCGCAGGGCAGGAGAGAGCAGGGCATCCAGGAGGAGGCATTCCTGAGAGGGACCAGACAAAATGTTTCTAATAAAAAGAATATGGTTAATGCTGCACATGTGGGTCACCCTTCTCAGTTCTTGTGTTGCTTGCTCCAGCTGGCATGTGTTTATAGAGGGATTTTTTTTAATACTGTTGCTACACAGAGTAAATAGACTGCAGAATAAGTGAGATTAAGACAATTGGTTTAATAGACTTCAGAAATAAGTGACATTAAATCAGAATCATATGCACAAAATATAGCATTAGCAAAGAAGGGGCATTTATGTAGTGTTTTTGCACCCAGTGATGCACAATTTATTACAGCTTGTTAAAAAGCATGGAGTTGGTGTAAAGCTCCTTCTATTCTCTTGCATTCTCTTATCTCGGTTATTTATGAGATTACAGTGATGTTGTGAGGCCTCGTTCTTTGTTGATAAAATACTTGGGATCATCAGGTAAAAGGCATAATTTAACAGTAATAATGGTAGCATTTATGTATACCAGCATTCACTCTGGCTGATTCTGAAGCGTTTTGGAGGTTTAGCAAATTGGAATTAAGGGACAGATTCTCTACTGGTCTAACCAGCACTCTTCCTAGTGAGATTACACCAGGCCAGACCCAACTGGAGGTAAAGATCATCAAAGTAATTTGATTTTGATATGAACACCCTGTTGTTGCAAAAACTGTTGCTGGGACTCTGACAAGCAGAGTAAGGTAGGATCAGCTTGATATTTCATGGCAATGACAGCGTTTTGTGGCCGGGAGCATGCAGTGTGCTGGCTGGATGCAGCTGGGGAGGCAGCACCCGCTGAGCTACTTCTGCTTCCTGCCACACCTTGGACCAAGTCCGTACGATGGAGACATGGTCTGCCGTGTCGCTGTACTGCGCCACTTAGAGCAGTGAACCCCTCCCAGGACAAATACAGCTTGTCTGGGCAGTACCACACTCTTCTCTTGTCCTAGAAGTGAAAAAGTACTGCTGTATTTAAATACAAAATATATATAATGCATACGTGTATACATTATTGTGGAGAAGCGAGAACAAAGAAAGAAAAGGAAAATGAAAAACATTTTAACAGTGTGTGAGAGTCGATCAGGTCAGAGGGTGAGCAAGCACTGGAGTCCTGATACAGCCTGAACAGGAAAACCTTCGCTGCCTGTGAAACCATTCCTGCATAATCAGTTTATGACACTGATTTAATGTCACTTATTTCTGAAGTCTATTAAACCAATTGTCTTAATCTCACTTGTTCTGCAGTCTGTTTGCTCTGTGTAAGCAACAGTATTAACAAAAAGTTAGTCCCATATTCCTACTAAGGGTTTACCTATTTTATCGCACAAAGTGAAATTCATTAACGTAGTTGTATTAAAACTGTACTAGTATTAAAATTTATGCACACCACTGCAAACGTACAGCTCTATCTGAGGCACAGCAGCGGCTGACCCCAGCACAAACGACCTGATCTGCTGGGTTTGCAGTGGCATCAGTGGGAACTGAGGAGGGCTGCAGTCCGCACCCACCTGCTGCACTGGCAGGAGCCCTGCCATATAGACAGCAATACTGGGAGGACTGTGACGTCCTTCTGGAATATTTTTGTGCTATATGGGAGAAAACCCAGCTCTGCATATACAGATGCTTGCATGCCAAGAGCGTATATGGATGCTGAAATCGTATTTTGAAGATTTCAGGATCAGAGAGCCAAGCTTTTTGTTGGTCTTTCCTGAGGGCCAAGGTCACATATATATGTTTACTGCTGCCTAGATCCATAAAGGGTTTGTCATATGACACCATCTGTGTTCTTCATCATGCACCAAACCATTGTATGGCTGAAGTCAATCAAGTACAGGGCGTGGTGCTTCTGCATTTCCTAATTTATTAGCAAGACTTTTAAGATTACTCCTGTCTTTCAGTAGCATGATAAACGTGCTTAAACAAACACAAAGTAAACAATTATTAATTGGCCAACAATAATAGGTCACTTGGATTTCTTGAAAATCTCACCTAAGACAAATCCCTTGAGAGCAACAGCAGTGTGTGCTTCTAGTTCTCATAGCTCATCTGAAAATCGGATTCAGATGTGCTAATATAGTTTCTATTAATGTTCCCAGTGATGTCTCCCTGTTTCATGTGCTCTGGGACACAACCTGCTAATTCTGTTAGACCTCTTACCAAGTCACGCCGCTTAGGACCAATACCAGCATCAATAAGGCACACAGTTGCCAACGGTGATAGGAAGGAATGCGATGCAAAACAGGGAAAATAGTCCGTAGGACTGCACCTGTGCCAGACCAAAGGGAAAGAAGGCACTTCGATGCCGCTCAACCCCAGGAGGGACTGGGGTGTGAATGTGCTGACATTTCTGCTGGCAGTGTCATTCCTATCTGTTTTAGGCACCCGGGAGTATAGCAAGCCAAATCATTCGCTGCTCTCCCCTTGTCTCCTCAAACTAGTTCCACCCTTATTTGTGAGAAAAGCAGCCTGGCCTTGGCCAGACTGTGGTCCTTAATTCCTGAAGCAACAAATTTCAGACTGGCCCGTAGCTGAACAGCTTTGAGGCAATTTTGGTTCTTTTGAACTTTTCATAGTCATCCCAGAACAGAAGCCTGAGAGTTATGTACCTCCTTACCCAAGAGGGCATGGCTCCCTGTCCCCGGTCACCTCCCTGCAGTCAGCAGGGCATGTCAAACCCATCTGCCCTTTTGAAACCTCAGCTGTGTCTCTGACTGCATGTGAAATCTTGTCCCTGTTGGAATCAGTCTGAAACCTTCCACTGACTTCAATAAAGTGAGGATTCGCTTCTTGGCTAAGACAAAGAAAAAAAAGAAGAAAAAAAAAAAGGTAGGAAGAGCCTATTGACAAGTTAATCCTCTCAGTGGCTCTGGGCTGACATTAAAACTGTTGCAACCAAACCCAACCAGCTAATGATACCAAGTTAAAAACCTGTTCTTGTCTTTGCAAGCTGTCACAGGGCTTTGTCTTCAAATGGGGGGAAGAAACTATATGCTCCGCAAGTGAATGAGACACATGCATGTGATCAGGGTGATCAGAGCATGCAAAACACATGGGAACAAAACATACACTGAGGTCAAAGCAACATAAAAATGAAAGCGTTTTGTGTTCCTTATTTGCTTGACTCATTGAATATATGGTTATGTACGTGCCTGAACCAGACTTGGCTTATTTGCCTTACATACTATGAAGTTGCATGTTCTAATCGGCACCTGTTCTGCAGTAATTCTGAATTAATGTATTAGCCAAAGCCTCAAAGGGATGAACAAGAATGTTAGCTGAAAACTAGTTGCTTCTAATTGTCATGAAAACAAATGTCAAAAGAACATGTGTTTCTACTTAGCTAACTCTGCTTACTAGGTTTGAAGCTGTTTTGTGTTAGTTTCTACCATTTAAATTAAATGTTTTGTCTCTAACGTACTTGATGTGGCTTTAAGAAGCTGTGCTTTCCCCCCCATCCCCCTTATGAATCTTAATGTTTGGCTGGATTTGTTTGTAACATCAGACAAAAGAGTGGCAGGCTGCGCTGGAGTGACATAGATTTTATGCTGAAACAAAGCAAAGCCAAAAAAAAAATCAGTTAGGGGTCATTAAAACCCAAACTTTTCAATGAAAGAAATACTGTAATGGAATAGTAATACTTTGGGGTTTAGGAGTTCTTTTAATTCCTGAAAGAGCTATTTTGCACTGCCCCTCCTCCACTTCATCTCTGTGAATCTGCTGTGTTGCAGAATGAGTCAGCTCTGGAATATCCAAACTCCACAGCTGTGCATTAGCATTTGGGAAGAGTATCACTGGGAGTTCATATTTTACATGTGGATGCAGTGACGCTCTTTTTCAAGCCGCAGAGAAAGAATGGTTCAAAACATAACACGGATAGGTACAGCACTTGCCCTTCAGCAGCACTAAAGCAACTTTCTAATGGGAGTTTTCTACAGATTTCCTTGGGGCAACAACATGGCCCATCATGGAGATAGAACAAGCATAGCAGGAGCTGTTAAAAGATTTTCTGTACAGCACAATTTAGTGCTTGATGTCTTAAAAAGTGGATGTCTGCTTTTCTTTTTTTCCCCTCTTACCCATTCCTCCAGGCCATCTCATTACAAAAGGAACAGTGCATCTTTGTTTCCTAAGGAATGGAAGATCAACTTCAGTTCTTTCCATAACAAATGTATTATTAGAAAAGAAAAATAAATCCTACTAATCGCAGCACTTCACCGAAGCTTGGCAACAGGAGTTCTGTGGATACCTTAAATCAGCAGTTCCCAAAGATGAGCTTGTGACCCAGCTGGGTTCACGACCTGGAAGTGCAGAAGGAAATAGGCATGCAAACCCAGAACAGGAATCGCAAGCTGAAAGCTTGGAAATTACCGTTTTGCATAAAAACCACAGCAGTGACAATTACACTTTGTATTTCAAGGCGAATTCAGTCACCAGCACAGACCTGGGAATGGGAGCAGGACTGTGGATAGGGGCAGGTCTCTGGGAAAGGAGTGGGATGCAGAGCTACCAGGGAAGCCTGAAGACTCACTCGGTGGTGGCGGTGGTGGTGGTGGGACAGGGCTGTCTCCTGGCCAAGGCACAGCTGGGTCGGGCTCCGGTGAGCCCTGGCTGGAGCAGCCCCTTCGGGAGCCACAGCCACTGCTGGCCCAGGGCACGGTGGTGAGGAGCATGTGTCTCCTGGCCCCATGAGCTGCGGTGACTGCGGGCAAGGAAGGGAGGAACGATGCTTAAATGTCCAGCTCACATCTGGACTGCATCTGTCCCTGCTTACAGAAGCATATTTTGGAAATTTAGGCTCACAAAAATGACTCCATTTATGAAACCTGCGTTGTGTCCACAGAAGCACAAGTCCTCTTTTATGTGCTGATGGGATGTGCTTTTTTTATGAGTTTCAAAGTAGATCGTCATGTTGGCTTAAAATCACGCTGCACTTAATGGGTGAATGTTGATTTACACCAGTGGAGAACATGGCAAATTCACTTTAGTGTAAGATCATTAAGGTCTCCAAATATATTAAAATGTTCTGCACCCAGTTTGCGTTTGGGAGTGAAGAACCCGCTTCTCGCTGAGCGGTGAGCTGCCAGAGTGCTCCTGGCAAACGCACATTTTCATTTCAGTTCGCCTAATAGATGTATTTGTGCATAAGTCCCCCCCCAAGTAAACCCACAGGATGGTAGGGAAAATCACATTTTGAACATGAGAGGACAGAACAATACAAGCTACAATCGTTAGGCTGGTGTATAATTAAATCTCTTAAAGACTGCCCTGTACCACCATCCTTCAAGGACTGACACCGTCTTGCCCAGCACAGTAATTCTGCTGCACTGGAGATCTTAGTTCAGCAGGCATTTCATACCTTTAATTTGAACCATGTTAAGTGTTCATTAGTATAGCACAAAACTGAATACAAAACACTTCATTTACTGGATAACCACACTGTAAACATGTTTTGCCTGGATTGTGATGGGTGATAAGATCTATTCACAACATTATTTACAACAGGATGCCCAGTGAGTAATCCTTAATCTGTAACATCCTGCACACAGCCAAGGTAAGTCAATTCTTAAGCTAATATATTTGACATATGTCAGTTTAAAGAATGGCAAGTGAAAAGGGAAGACTTGGTGTCTGAGGACGCAGAAAAGCCACCTTCTATTAAATTACATGGGTGAGAACAGCAATTTTCTGTACACCTTAGATGGCATGAGTAATACTGCAAATGTCAGTTGGATTTATAGAGATCTGCAGAGAATATATTTGTCTTACAAAGGAAATGGGATTTAACTTACACATCTAATTTTTCATGAAGGTTTGGAAGACATTTTAAAAGTGGAACAAGTATCTCTGTAGTCTTTTTCCAGTCTCTTCTTTTTATACTCCTCCTCCCTCCTTGAATCTGGCACTTATCCCAAAATGCACACCATGTTCAAGAGAGGGAAAACACTAACCCTGTATAATTTGAATAAATGAGCTCTACACATATTGCCACTTTTAGTTCAAATTATGCAAAAATCCAAGATAAATGAGGCTGAGCATAAAAGCCCCTTAGTGTGTAATTATAAATACTAAAATGGTGTATTTTTCCAAAACAAGAACCTTTTTTTAAAAAAATTTGCATACTCTGTCGACTTTTGACCTGCAATAAAAATGTAACACAAGTTGGTAAGTGACTGAGTCAGAACAGGACCTTCTGTTTGCATCATTCCTCCTGCCTTCTGGAGTTTCAGTCTTTAGCAATTTGCTTAGATTTATAGTCATCGACTGAGCAGCTACAATGTGTAACCAAAAGCTCTTGTCTTTAAACATGTAAACTGTTAGATTAAAATTCCTGGGCTTCAGGATATACAGAAATTCCATGGGTCAAACTATAGATAATAAGTATGGATCAAACCCGGCTATCCTTTTGGCTTGAATGTGTTTTTCAAGCACAGCTGTAATAAACAAGCAGGATGCCTCCTGCAGCTCTCAGCTTCCATATGTGTGCCCAATGCAGTCCCTGTTCGGGGATGAAGCTCACTCACAGCTCTGATGTGCAGCATGAGGACAGAGAAAACAATAGTGGGATAAAATCAGGACTGAAATTTTTACTTAGCCTGTATTCAAGCTGATTTCTATTCCCTTCTATTTCTGTTTCTATTATAATTTCTAAACTATATGGATTATTGTTAGAGAAATGAGATACAGAAATTTCAGTGTTTCAGGGTAGTTGATTGGGATACAGACTTTTCCAGTGATTAATTCGCACAGACAAAAGTGCTAAAACCTATGTTTTCAAAGCATCGTACAACTGTTCATAACTTTTACAGGCAGTAAGTTAGAAAAATACTTTGAAGATCAAACCCTAGTCCTTTTTGCCTGAATTGTGTTTGTTGAACAGCACTGGAATTGTCAGTCTGGCATTTACAGCAGAGAGTCCCTTCACTTGACTTTACTGCACACTCAGAGACTGAAGGTGAGCAAGGAAGACTGAGCCTGGACGGGCAGATCCAGCCATCGCTTCCAGCCCTCTGCCTGACCACTGCCACGTGGAAATCTCAGCACCTGTTAATTCCTGGTCCACCCTGGTGTTCAGAAGGTTGTTTTACAGAAAATTGTATTTGCTAATGAAAATAGTGTGGTAAATTCAGCAATCGGAGCAGACAGGAGGTGGTAAGGTCTGGCTGGACCAGGAAGCAAATGTATTTTATCTCTTTATGCCAAGGAGAAACAGCAGCAGTGTTGGGAATGGAGCTATTGCAGAACTCGCTCCCATCTCACTGTTCTGTAATCATCCAGTTAATTTCAACACATTTACCCAACTCCTGACACATTTACCCACATTAATGCTGAAATATGAAGGCTACATTTAACACAAAAATTAAACAGCCAGTTCTCTTTACGTTTCTCCAATCTCTCTCCCTTGTTTCATGCAAATAGCTCTGGTATTGGCCTCAGCGGGACATTTTCAGTAGTAAAAGTCCCTGTGGGCCCAAAAGTAGCAATAGTGGACCTGCTTCCGGTACATATTAAAAAAATAATAATAATTATATCTCTCATTCAGCCAGACCCTGGGAACCACAGAAATGGGAGGTGGAAGGGGAGATGGTGCTGCCACAGTAGCTGATCACTGCTTAGCATATTTTCAATCTAGCCACTGAGTCAATCCCGTTTCAGTCCTAACAAGGCCATTTTGCTTGTCCAGGCTGTTTAGCTTTTGGGCCACAGAACTGTCCCAACAGACCTGCCAAGGGGCTCTGCCTTTGAGCAGCCACCTGGCCATCAGCAAGTCACTGGTCCTGGGGCCAGAAATCCCTGTCGTGAGGCTACAAGCTGGACAAGCTCCCATGTCTACCCTTCCGATGTGTCCATCACCTCTGAAAACAAGGGATGGAGCATGGCAGAAAGCAAGGGGAGGCTGTGGTGCTCCACAGCTGGGTGTGTGTCAGCTTTCTCCTTCCCGTGCAGATAAACCACAGGAAAACGCGAGTGAAGCAGGAGTCAGCACTCAGCGCGTTCACTCTGCTACAAGAACAGATTCCTTGATAAGGCAAGCTTAGCATGGAGCAACCCATGAAGTTATTGGACTAATCATATTTCTGGTTCATTTCCACAATTACAGAAGAGGTCAAGTGGATCCTTCATTTTAATGAGTTGACTAAAATCTGGCAGCATGTTGTTATGAGGCAGATAATTTGTAAAAGCGGTGTGTGTTTTAGATCACATCTTCATTCCGTGTTGAACCGTAATAAACAAGTACCTTTCTGTGGAAATACTGTCTCTTTTAAAATGTCTGTTAATTTTACTTCTGTTATTATACATTTTGGTTGTTGTCTGGCCTGCAGTTTACAGGCAGACTGGTTTCCTTCTCTGTATTCTAATTTTAACTGATTATAACTGAGTGGGAAAGTGCAAGACCTCTAGTTGAAATTCAAAAGAAAATAAATGGATTTTTTATGGCCTGAAGAATCTATTCATTACTAAATCATTTATCTTTGCAGAAGGAGTGCCTATATTCAATATGCCTTCCTATTTCCCTGATTTTATTTCTCTGTAAGAACGCTTTGTGCTTGCAAATAAATCTCCATTGAACTTCCATTGATAGGCTTTGCTCTTTAAAGTCTGATCAAGAGCATAATTAACAATATTAAATGCATATCAAAGGTTGCATATAAAGCTTAGACGTTGCTGTGTCTTCCCTAAAAATGAAACTTGGATGAAAACGTAAAACAACAGTGTATACTCCTGGGATTATCAAAGGCATATTGCACCAAGGGGAAACGGAGCAGATACACATGACCTTTAAACAGACTCGCTCGTGCTTTTTGGCTTACTTCAAAGGTTTCTTAAGGGGACGAGAGTCATTAAGAAGGAGGGGAGGGAGGAGAGGCATTAAGATTGTTTAAATTGCTTTTTCTTAATTCCAAATTGTCTTTCTCTAGTGAATCCTAACTTTATTACTTCTATTGCATTTCAGGCCATGTAATTACATTCTTACCTTAAACAAAGAATGAACTTTGGACAGTATTTGGAAGGGTTTACAAATAAAGTAAACAGCTCTGTTGCATAAAGCGTATGTATCTGAGGCAGAACTTCCTTCTTCCCAGATTAGACACATTCATGCAATTTAATTTGTAAGCTTCTTCAGCTTTTCTGTTTGTGATAAAGGGAAAGTTAAAATTCACAAACAAATCCCACACAAATTGTTAAACTTTTGTGATCCTGTTAAAGTTATATCAAATGCTGTCTTTACCAGTTCATATATTAAATACTGGCTTTCAGTTTCAACTTGAACTGCTGTCTTTGTGCAGGCTGGATTAAACCCAGATAGGTTATCCAGTTTAGTTATTACTGTATTGTTCAAGTGGTGCTTATCTGTGTGTTTTACATTCAAGTGTAGAAATGGGGAGGGGAGGGGGGAGGTTTGCTACTTTTACATCTTAATTGAAAAAAATCAGAACATTTTCACATACCCAGGTTAAAAATTAACAAATGTGAATGCTGGACTTTTAACTCACTAGTCAGAGAGAATGTAAGGTTGGAATATATTCTAAGTACAAGATTGAAAATGTATGTGAAAATATGCTGGCCACTTCCAGATGTAATACTTCAAAGGTGCCACATTTATTCTAGTTGACTTATATTCTACTGCAAACACTGCTGAGATAGCTGTCACCTTCACATCCCCAGGTATTGTGCGTGGCCAACAGAATTATTGGATTGTACAAGGTAGGATTTGCAAACATTTGCAAAGAGCATTTGCTTTTTACAATCAATGTTGTGCTCCCTTTCATTTGCTATTTGTGAGCATTGGCATGAATGAGTTTTTATTAGCAGAGATATTCGAGAATGTGGAGAAAGGGTGGCTGTGTGTATAACTGACTTCTGCTGAGTAAATTTGTTATTTACTATTTATTATACTTTCACATTCTAATTATCCAGGCCCCCCAAAAAAGGCATGTCATATGACCTAGGTCCTAGGGAACTGATTGTACGTACCAAGTAATGAATAGTGAAGGGAAAAGCTTGGGAACAATTAGTTGGTTGAATTTGGTTTGAATAAATAGTTGGTTAATTTCTAGATGGTGATTTGGATTCTGCATCTGCATATGACCGAAGGAAAGAAGCAAGAACAGCGCTCTTCTGTGGTGCAGCCTCTGGGAGCCAAGGCAGAGGACCAAACAACCTCCTGCCTTATGTTTTAATGTGCAGTATTTGTATTAGTCTAAACAATTGGGATTGCCGTTCCCAAGTGTTCAGAAGTCAAGACATCCCTTACCCATACACCCCCAGCTGGCCTAGGATTCATAAGGTTCTTAGAAAACACAACAACTATTCATTTGTTTTTAAGCTGTTTGGCTGCATATAGATCTTAATTTTAACTTCCCTCTGAAATAACAAATGCAGACAACCTTTTTTTTTATTATTAGGAACGAAAAATTTTACACTGAATCATGGGAGTCTGATAGATGGGGCTTGGGAAAAAAAAATAAAATCCAGGAATTCATCAAGCATTGCAAAATTAACAGGTGGAGGGAGAGCATCTCCTGGCAGCTTCCCCCAGCCTCTGCCAGGACCGTGCTGGATGCTGACGCCTGCCTGTGCGCCTGCCGGTCAGCATGATTATTATCTGTATTGTACAAGATAAGCAAACTGAGTCACTGAGTTAAGATCAGAATACAGGAGTTTTGGCTTACTGCTACATCTGCAGTCTCCTAGACTACACTGACTATCTACTGCTTCCTATAATTACATATATAAATAACATTAGACTTTGGCACAACTCAAAACCACTTCTGGACTTACTGCTTGGGTCTGGGTGTGAATTTTGCAGTTTGTCCTATACCAAGTTGAAAGAATCCCCTGTGCCTGATGACATCTGAGGCTGGACAAAGGTCCAAGTGGTAAAGTTATTGTGCTGTGATACCAAACTTCTCCAAAATGGGCTGAGTTCCCTTTCCAGAGATTTCTGAGAGCCAGACTTTTGCAGAAGTTAGCTTTTGATGTTGTAGTGACAGGTACTGTATAAAATCCTGAGAAAGTTCGAAGTGGGCACAGGATTTTAGGGCACTGTTTAACCTCACAGTGCAAATGGTTTATGCTTCTGGCAGAAATAATCATATGGTGTGCAGAGGGCAGGCTGGAATGTTGGCCAGCATTGATGCTATTTTAGGCATATTAAAGCCCAATCGTTTGCCACCAAAATTAATGGAAGACATCACGAGTGCCCCACCATGCCCAGAGATCAAAAGCAGCTCTGGGTTTGCTTCAGAAAGGTCCACCCTTTCTCCCTCCCCCCAAGTCGTAATTAGGTCTCTCTCTTTCTCCTCCAGTTGCGGTTGTTCCCAAATTTGCTGACCTCATGTAATTCCTAATTTGACAAGCTGGCTTTTTTTTTTTTTTTTTTTTTGGCTATTTTTGTCATAACAAGTTCAAAACAGAACAGCCTGTCTTTAGAAGCCTCCATTCATAGGAATGCTGGGACATTTCACGCAACACAACACCGCCACAGAGGAAACCCAGCTTTGTCTCCATGAAAATAAATGCTTGCAAAGGCAGCAAAACAACAGGAGGGGAAGCTGCTTTCTTTTTGTTCCAAACAATTTTGCCAAGAGCACACACAGGGAGGAAAAAAAAAAAAAAAAGGCACCTTGGGAAAACAAAAGATGAACTTGTTAATAAGAGATAAGTTATTGGCCTTGTATTTCAGAAGAAAACAAAGATTCTTGGATGCCTCTTATTTATATAGCTCAAGTATTTCCTCCTAAAATATGTGCTGTTTAAAAGTCAGATATTCAATGGTAGGAATTACTAGAATGCTGATGTGTTGTTTTGGACTTTTTAAGCGAAAAGTGTTGTTTTGGAAATTTTTTGTAAGTGATTTTTTTTGGAACAACCAGAACTAGCTGGCGTCCTGATTTTTTATGCTTCTGCTTTGCTTGGCTTTACTAATATCCTTGTTTTCCTACTAACATTCATCCTTTTTCCCAAGTTAGTTGCTTGGTGACTAGTATTAATCTTCATGTAGCTCAGAGTTCAATAGCATTTTTATTACCATCCTATTACAGAAACAAAATTTAGTCAGAAAATCTCTGGGAATCCTTTTTTTCCCTTTTCTTTCTTTTTTTTTCTTTTTCCTTTTTCTCCCTTACTATATCAAAATTAATCAAAATGCTTGACCTAGCCCACAAAATTTATGGCTGGAGACCCAGCCCTGCTTGGGCAAGGGCTACCAGCAAAATGTTTTGTTTTTCTTGCTAAAGCTTACTGGGAAAAAAAAATGCAAGTCATATTCAGACAAAGACCTAGTTGACTAGAAGAAACTACATCCATCTTGCTGTCCTCTGTCAGCACGGTTACATCACTGATGAGTCAGTGACTATAATAGCTATATTAGCAAAAGTCAGCAGTTGTAGCAGCACACACTTATAGTAACATCTCGTCCTCTTTTCAGCTCACGGTAGCTCTGTAGGAAGGAGAGGCGCGGGACGTGGCCGGCACACAGCACCCTTGGCCCACTGCAGTTCCCGTTGGAGCTTATAGCAGCACAGGCAAATCAAACTGGTGTGCTTGTGCTGGTGTGAAAGCTGCATGTGGGGCAGACCTGATCCCATCAAAGTCAATGTGTATGCTAATTAAAAGAAAATAATTAGTAGGATCTTCAGGATATAGTGAGATCATGGGAACCTGGGAAGTAATGTCTGAACCTAGCAGGGTTTATGCAGCCAATACTTTTACTATCAGCTGTTTAGCTTCTGCATCCAGTGTCCTTGCTAGTCTTTCTGGAGGGAACCAGGTACCATTACACTGAGAAATGCAACATTTTGGATTTTTTTCCATGCCTGAGTGACTGGACCACGGGACTTCACTGTATTTATTGGAGTCATACTGCTAAAGAGCATGGATGGCATGACAGGAACCCAAGGCAATTCTCAAACCACAATACTTCCCTTTAACAAATAGTGTGGGATCTGCTGGATGGCCCTGGAGTTTCCATGGGAATTTTATTGGAACTAGATAGGATGATTCATACGAAGAAAAATGTAGTTTTCTCTCATGCAGTATCTCTTTTCATGCAGAACAGATCTAGCTTAACACTGGCAAGCAAGAGCATTTGGACCTTGTAATTGCTTATATTCTGGCTCTGTTTTTTTCTTTTATCCACTTGTAGAGAAGATAAGAAAAATAAACAGAAAATGGACCACAGGGAGGAATGCTGATTTCATCTTGCCACTTAACTAATACCAATCTGCTCTGATTTAATGACCAGTGAATAAATGACAACGGGTTGCATCTTTGCAGCGCCGCAAACCCAAATAAGTTTTCTATTGTGTTTTGACTGTGAAATCATGCCCAGTTTCTGTTCAAATTCTTCTAGTAAAATGAACAGATTTTTGTATTATTTCCAATCTGCTTAGATTTATTTGTGAAAATGTTTTTTAATTCCAAAATGTAAGCACACTATATTTTAGTTTTGTGAGTCTGCAGATTGCAAATAATGGAACCCATTGGTGTCATAAAACCACAAAATCAGACTAAATCCTCTGAAATAAAACTTCAGAATACTATAGTATTCTTATGCTGTAACAGCAAGCTTCTCCCAATTTTTTTTCTGACATTGTTCCAGAACCTGCTAAAACTCATAAATCAAAGGCCATAATAGCTCTGAAACTCTCTGAAACTGTGGTATGGCTTTTTGTTTGTTTTGTTTTTTCCTGCTTCTGAGGAAAACATTTCAATGATGTCTTTAACAAATATGTGAATAACCTAATGGCTGATCTGTTGTTTTTCAGTCATAAAATTGGAGCTAGTTGTAGCAATACAGCTTATTCTCACAAGCCAAAGTTACAGTTTTGGCCTCTTGGAACATACCTAAAACCTGAAAGTCTAGTTTAGAACAAGCAGATAGCTTAATCAGGAACTTTATGACCTTCTGAATGCAACATAAGATGCATCTGCTTGACTGGAAGGGTTTTAAAATTGGTTCTCCTGAACCAGCAAGGATGGGCTCAAGGCTATTCAGAGTTTCCAACTATTCCCACTGGATCCACACTTAACACAGACACAAAGATGCTCCAGCTCCTGGCGTGGATGGGCTGCACCTAATCCAGTTTCTGTCACACAGGCCATCCATCTTTTCCACGGCCATTCCCTAAAACAGAAGCTGATGAAAACTACAGGCAGCCTGAATGTGGGCGGCTGTCGGGATGTGGGCATCCTTGAAGCTCAAGGGATATAAAGGAAATGATACAGGCTGTGGGTGAAGTGGGTGCTCTGCACCCCTTAATCTCTAGGTCAGGCTTCTCAAAAAAGTACTGTCACATGCTTCAGATCAGGAGTTCTGAGGGTAGAAATAGACACAATATCCAAAATCATGGCTGCATGTCTGATAAAGTTGTATATAAAGAATTGATACTGCTCTGATGGCCATACAATCCGTACAGATCTGTACACATCTATACAAAGACAAATGTTGCCCTTTGTTATAGCTACTAGTGTCCTACTCTGAAAGTAAACCTTGCAACAATGAGAGTGTGTGGAGGGCTGACAGATGTGAGAGCCGAACTCAGGCTGTAGTGAATCTATATTTTTAGCTAGCCCAAGCAAATAGCAAAGCTAAGGTGGCATAAAATTCAGAGAATTTACCACTCTGCATGTGGGAGCACTGTGGACACTTATTTAGGAGCTTTCACATCACACCTCCCAGCTGCAGGGCAGAGAATATGCTTAACCATAAACATAAATTCATATTAAAATCTTTGTTTCTTGGCAAAATATTTATCTGGAGTCAAGTTTTCCTACAATATTTTGATTTGCTAGATGAAGGTGATTTACTAAAGTGTTTTGGAAAACACACATCATAAAAATGCAGTTTTTGCTAAATGATCATCATCTGCAGCATGCGATATCTGAAATACACTTAGTTATTTTGCTGAATCGACAACATTTTATTAACAATGTTGTGGCAGTTTGTGACTTTGGTAAGCCCCATGCTTCGGGAGTCACGTGATCACTTGAGATTTTCAGTTTCCCAGCACAATACAAAGCCAGGCTCTAGCCCTCATAGCAGGGCAGCTGGAAAATATGAACCACATAGGTTCAAGATACAAAAAGACAATAAAAACATCCCAAATTTCTAATTTTAAATATAATTTTGCCACAGTTCTGCAGGGTCTGACTTACAGATTTTGAATTCTTGAGTTTGCAGTCCTGGAACAAAGTCACACAAACACTTTTCTGTTTGCTGTCTGGGAGCCTCATGAAAAGTCCCTTAAAATCCAAAGGGACTGATTTCATTGACCTTTCTAGACTTTGGGGGAGGAGTAAAACCCCAAATACACACAGAAGTTCCAGGGCCATGGGAGAAATTCTGCTCCCATCCAAATACCCTTTGATTTTGGTGCAGACAGGTTTTACCTGATGTGCTACTGCTGTCCTGAACAGGAATGGCTTTTCCAAGCCGGGGTTAAAGTGCACAGATCTCTGACACAAATACTAATGTGTGCCAGTCTTAGAAACTTTGAACTTTTTTGCCAAACATTTGTTCCCTGACTCAATCACACATACGTTCTCAGAAAGCAAAAGAGAGACAGGATACAAGTAGAGCCAAAGGGAATGTGTTAAAAAAATTCAGCAAATATTAACAGAACGTATTTATTTATTTGCAGTTCCTGTCTGTCTCAAGCATTAGCAGCAATAATCAAGAGAAATTTCAAGCACAGCCAGCTCCTGATATCATATCTACTTATCATAGTGTTTATTTTTTCCCATCCTTTCCAGCTTAGATTAAGCACTCCAGTACATAGATTTAAAATGGACTTGGAATTATGCTTTGCCAACGAAGTAACTATTTAAGGCAGTTCTATTACCTGTGCTCCATTTTATTCTAGTCTGAGTGAAAAGGAACTATGACAATAAGCAAACCTTGTAAAAACCACCTTGTATAATAACAAGAATGAGAAGTTATCTCAGCAGTTCTAGCATGCTGTTTTCATAATTGGATGTTTTGCATACTCCCAGCATTTCAAATATGTTTTCAAGTATGAAGAGTTTTGCTTTTTTTAATCTTCCTGCCATGTTTGGTGCATAATTGCCTGCTAAACACAGCTTTATATTGATTGGTCGTATTGCTGCTTGCAAACTTATTGTTTAGCCACATCTGTTATTTTTCATATAGGTCGTTAATCCCCCATAATTAACTACTGGGAGGCCTGATTTTCTCAGACTTCAGGATTTATCAGAGACTGTTCCCTATCTCACCAGAGGTGCTCAGCACCATGCAAGTCTGCACCCTAAGAGGGATACATTGAGTTCAATGAGGTCTTATTAGTTACAAAATGCTGTAATTGGGTTTATTGGAACTGATCCTAAAATGGTATATAATCAGATGTGATTAATCTTCTTTTGATACACCCATGTGTGCAGTATCTGAAGACTAATGATAACCTGGTCAATGTCATTACAAATAACAAAATATCGATCATTTGGAAGAGGCTTCCTTCTCCCAGACCTGTGCAAATTAGCCTTTTTCATATAAAATAGATTGGACTTTTATGGACCCAAAGATGGATAGTTTCCCACAACAGCTGCATCTACATATAAAAGTAGGTGTTTTGTCTAAGGAGTACTTGCTGTGGCTTTGTGAGTAGGATTTTCCACTGAATGCTGCCCTAAAGAATTCCTTCTGGGTTGATCTTCTCAGGAATCATTCTTTCCTCACACTAAAACCCACAAGAGTCTTTGGATCTCAGAAACCACAAGACTCAAGAGATGTAAGGGTGTCAGGAGCTCTGAACTGCCTCCTAAGCCTTCTGTGATCACCTTGCAGGGTGCTAAAATTTTCAAGACAGACCAAATTGCTAATTTCCTTATGGCTACACCTTACCAGCTACTGGGGCTTGCCACTGCAATGCAAGTCTGTGCTGTGCACAATGAACATCGTCCTGATTGTACTCCGGAATGATAAAACTGGAACTAAAATTTCACACATCGTGCGCACTACTAACCTTTTTATCAATACAGTGTCTTACTTTGATGGATACTGTGTCCGTATCTTTGCAAAAGGAATTGGTCAGACTTGCTATATAGTGTCAAGTACTAGTATTTAATTAGAATTATTAATGTAGTTAGATTAAAAATAACGAAGAAGATTCTCTGCAGGCATAAGTATTCATGGTTCACTGAGTACCAACAAGTTATACTTGTTTACACCAGCCCAGGGAATGAAACAGTTGAATGTAATAAAATATTTCCTACAAAGCAGCTTGATGCAAGTACTGTGCAGCACAGCAGATACGAGGAAAAAAGCATGTACAGCAAAACCTCCAACAGATTTCAGTGTGACCTCCATCAGGAATAAAGCCAGCCCTTTCCTCCACTGCCAAGAAAGTCTGCTTTTTGGTAAGACTGGTGGTTCAACAACCTAGCACACACACTTTAAGCAAAAGGAAATTTTTCTCTTTTGGGAATCCTCTTTTCAGCATTGAGCGAGCAAGCAAACTCCCGAAGGGCACTGGACATGGACTTGGACAATTAGGAGTCAAACAAGAGCCAAATGTTTTTGCCCTGAGGCTTAAAAAGCTGATGAAGATGGTATAGGGAAGTATAGGAGCCAGACGGGTCACCTGGTCACAATGAACATCTTGTACCCCCCCTCCAACTCCTCTGCCTCCAGTGCATCTCTGCCCCCGTGCTTCAGCACAGGCCAGATCACAAAGACCTATTGTGTCTATTATTTTAATCCACAAACAATTGTCCAAACAAAGGCATACATGCAAACAAGCCTGCATTTGGATGCAATACTTGCTTTCATTTGGAAAGTTAGGAAATGATCTGGCGTGTTGCAACAGCTGGAGCAGGAAGAGAGGACGGTGACTGCTGTTTCCCAGCGTAATAAGCAAGAAATGCATCACGGAGACGTAGGCTGTTTGCAGATGTAAGACTGCCAGGTATTCAAATGTGGCTTTCTACAGTACTAACTGGTACATACCAGCCAATTTATTCATGAAAATCTGGATTTTTGCTAAAGACTGTGTTCTGTCTAATGATAGCATGGGTTTACTGTAATGATTAAGGATCAAGTTTTCTCACATCTGTGAGGAATGCTTAGACATTCAAGTTTAAAAATAAAAATATCACTCTGGGCAGGATTTTAACATTTTTTTGAGGGAGTGTGGGATGAGGGGTGGGTGGATTAGATAGTAATCAGTTGAATAAACTCAGCTGAGCTTTGAAAGTTAAACTTCAAGCTATATAGGAAGATTTGCATCGTGGGACATAAAAAAAGAGTTTAATTGTGCCTGACATGATCTGTTTTTATTAAGGTCTACTAATATAAATGCACTTTTATGCAATCATTTTTATGAGATATCCAAGTGCTTTAAAAACATATAAATGACTTAATAATATGCTTGGAAATTCAACAAGTGTAATTGACAGACAGGGAACTAAGGCACAGAAGGGTTCAGTTAAGCAGGGCTATACACGAGCAAATGCCACTTTTGGGAATTAAGTTAATGAAATTTGCCCTGTTGGTTGCTGCCAAAGGAGGAGGAAGAATTTCCTTCCCAATATAAATGTCATTACAGAACATAAGTACACACTAACTAAACACAGTATTTTGATGTGATAAGGCATGTTTCCCTTTGTTACACATTTTGCATACAAGTATGCACTGCGCTTGTGCATTCAGATGCTTATGCTATATTTAGCAGGCTCTTTTATCACACACTCTTTTCTGCCTCTTTCCACACATAAAGATTCAAAGAAACATCTTCCCATAGCATGTAAAGAAGTAACTAATGATATGCTATCAAGGAAGAAGTGTTCTCCTGGAGGAGACAGTTTCCTTTCAGAGACACTAAAACAAAACCTCTATTGAATTCTTGCTCATTGCTTCATATCATTGCTTTTTTTTTACCACACTCAAAATTGCACATGCTGACATGAGATTGTACAACGAGCTTGAGTATTTTCACATTAAGCCTGATATTTATTCCTGAAAACTAGGAAGATACGCTTTCTAACCAAAGTGCTTAGAACACAATTTAGTAGGTCACTTCTTAGCAGGAATTTCTTTGTTACAAATGTTTTGGTCTTGGAACTCCACATATGCTACAGTTCATTTCACCGCATGCATACAAATTTATTATTGAGGATGCGTCCCTGCCACTGACGCATAATCAGGCTGGTTAAATGTTCTAGTGGAAACAAAATATTCCAGGAATCTTAAACATTCAGTAGAAAGATAGTGTAAAAGAGCTTTTATAATACCAGTGAAAGAGTGTGGTACACTAAGCATTTCCAGTAAAATAAGAAATGTTTATGCTAACTGCAAACTATGCATTTCCATCAATAGCACAGCCTTTCCTAAGCCCTGCGGAAAACCAGGTAATGTTTTAAGTTTGCCAGATGTGGCAGGTCTTTACTAAATGTTGCATTGCACTGTTACAAGCCCTTGCTTGTGTTAACTTGTTGTGTTTGAAAGCAAATTTGCAAGCAAGTGGAACTTGTATCCCTATCTGTCAATAATTCCTCATCACACTCAACAAAAAGTCACTGCTTTCCTTTTTCCCCGCCCCCTAAATGTGAAATTGCAGTAAATCAGTCAACAGCACTGTTTAGCATATAAAGCAGAAAACTTCAAAGCAAAGCAGTCTTTTCTCTCCACCTACGAAATTCCAGACCATGCTCCTAAATTCAGGGAAATCTACTCGTCCTTTCTACTTACAATTCAGAAAGCCTTGGCGATGCATATTAAAGGCTTGCTGTCAGCTTACATTGTTTAAAAATGGACTGATTAAAAAAACGTTTGGGTAAAACACCCTTTATATACTGTGTGAGAAACACACTCATCTGGTAACGCTGCTCTCTCACAGCCCGCAGAGAACTGAATTATACCAGCTGACGATCCGTTCCGAATCTTAAGTATATTGTTTTACTGTTTGACTTTACCAATTCCATTTCAATATTTTTTCCTCTTTTGTTAAGGCTTTCCTTAGGATTTACTCAAAGGAAGCATGCCCACATGTGCTCACTCCCACTTTTCTTCTTTCCACATAACCCACCTATTAGCAAATATTCAGCTTTGTAGATAGTGAATCGCCAAAAATTATTTTTCCCTCAAAGTGCAGGGGAAGGGCTGCCCATGTTATTACACTGTATTATGTTAATCTTTATCTTATGTAAGATAACATAACGTTACATTAAAATTCTTTTTCTGTCCAAAAAACCCCCACCGAATAAAACAACAACCTTGCCCAAGTTAAATGATACTTTCAAATCGTATATTTGATACGGAGGGTTATGCTGTATGTTATGGCCAGACTCCACCACTCCAATTTATACGGATTAAAATGCCTGTAAGATTGTGTTGTAACCCAGATCATCCAAATTACCCTTTTAAGTAAATTTCTTCCCTGAAAAAAACATATCATCAAACTGTGCCCTGAGAGTCCCCCCACAATGCGCTAACCATCCATCTGTATAAGAAGGACCTGGTCCATACCGAATTAGAAGATGGCTATTTTCTGCAGCTGAAATTAATTTCTTTACATAGAATCAGCATGAGGTCTATGCACTATTCAATAACTGCTGAACCCTGATGATATTAGGTTTCTTCACTCTTATTTTAACCAGTTAATTATCATGAACGATTTCCCTCCTGCTTCGTTGTGTGTTTAAGTGGTGCAGGAAGTAAAGGTATCAAGAATTCCTGCAGTTACACCACAGGCTTCTGTTAGTGAACTGCTTAAATCTGGGCTTTATGTCTACATTACGTTAACAAACCTCTCATTTGGATACATTGCCCTTTCCCAGGATCTCATGTGCAGCTTTCCGTATGCCTGATCCACATTCACTGAAATCAAAAGAAAAACTCCCATTGGCCTCAATGATTTTGAGGCTGTGCCCTGCGTAGACTGAGAGATGCTAGAAAAATGGAATAATCTTTACACTAGAGACCTAAAAAGGATATGCTGCAATACATCTTGTTTTGACAAAAAACGTTTTCTTTTATTAAAAACAACAGCCTCAAAAATCAGAGGTTCAACAGGGACTGTGCTCTCTGCGCTCCTTCACTAACACGCCTAATAAACTCAGCCTGGTTCAACTTCACACATACTTATTCATAGCAAAAAGTACAATGTTCATCATGGTTACCAGTGTAAACAATTCCTACCTGCTACTCACAGGCTACACACAAACCAGCTTGCTGAACAGGATCTAAATTAGCTGCACTCTGAAAGCCATAAATAGGATTTAAGAAGTATCCCAGCCGAGCAACGGAGCAATGTTTGCATATTTGTTTGTGCAAGTGAGCTTCAGAAAGTGTAAATGATGCTGGGGTTACAGAATCGGGGACGTTTAAACCAAATGCTCAAGTGTGGAGTTTGATGTAGTAGTTAGACTCGTTTAACAATTATTCTTTTTCATGCCAGTTACCCATTAGGCTGGCTTAAGTATAATGTTAAATTGCACTTTAGTTGCTGTCTATGCAGCAACACAATGGGAAATCAAGATAGCAGATAACAAGTAGCTATAGCAGCACTGCTTCAGGCTCAGACTGTACAAGTGCCTGAAGTCCATGTTTCAGAGCTTTCAGATCTTTACAGTTATCAGTACCTAAATTAGCTAATTTAAGTGAGGGTTAGATATGTCAGCACAGCCTGCAATCATGCCTGCAACTGCAATACAGACATAGGTTGTGGGCTGATATTCAGGACAGATACAGCTGTAGCAGTTGAAGAAGTTACTGCCTCCAGCTGTTGGTTACTGCCCGGTGGGTGTACGAGGTGCCCCAGCCCCAGCGAGGCAGGGCAGAAAGGGTGCAGGTACCTCAGCAACAGCAGCTCAGAGTGGGGTGGCTTTGATGGGACGTTATGGAAGGACTTATGCCCTCGCTTGGTGTGTCCAGTTTGAGATAGGGCAGGGACTTACCTCAAACTACCAGTGAAGGTGGGCTTAAGCTAAGCCACTGAAAAGCTGTGAAAGATGCATATTTTCAGTATACTAATTTCAGCTGTGGAAGCATATTCTTAAATGGCTGCAGCAATGTTTGTTAGATGGTGCCTAGCCATCCTGTCAGTACCAACACAGACTGAGAGAACACCTTGTTTACTGGGATTTGCAGGAATTGTGGTGGCAGCTGTTAAAATACATAAAAGGAGTCCATTCTCAAAATGCACCAGACCAAATAATAAGTCTAAGGATCCAGAATCTTCTATCTGATAAAACCACACTGTCTAGTGATTCACTTTTTTGTCATTCTACAAGATGTTGCTATTTGTACATCATATGTGTGGAGGAAGACACAAACTGCTCTGTGACTCATTGTGTCTGTGAGGAAAGGTGACTATACCTCTTGCGAGTCTGTCTGTGTGTCTGTGACTTCATGTGGAATACTGACTTCAACGATACTTGCCGACAAAGACATCTAAACAAAAACACATATTTTAAATACACTACGTCCTGCTGCCTACCAAGTTGTATCATTTCATCATAAACCAAAATCTGTTTGTAACAAAGGAGGTGCTGTCTATCCATTGATCTTCTTCCTCAGCTAATCCTGTATATGCTTTAAAAGAACTCTGAATTATCTTTTCTGCCATCATGTTAAACAGGTACATGAAGATTTTATTCTTCCCACTATTCTAAATTGATGAGTTTTCTGTAAGTTATGCTTGTATTAGCAGATGGTGATGTTTTATCCTTCATCATAGGTCCTTAAATAGATTAAGTCAATGTTGTCAAACCCAGGGGAATTAAAGAAAAAGTCAGACACACAGGAAACCTTATGGCCTGTGACAAATCAATACCTTTCTTAATCTCCATAAACATTGGGATTTCTACTCTAAGAGGCTAATAGTGAGAATTCCTGGTCTCCCTTCTGATTTTGATGCTGAATTACAGAGACAGGGTCTTGATTATCCCTCATTGTTGTGGTTCCTCATTTTTAGGAGGAAATTGGATATGAAATAGCTCCTGTCCACTAAGCTAACTGGATGCTACCACTCTACACATATGTCCTAATACTGACTTGACCTGTGGGTCCAGCCCCTTGTTGGCTTCTGAGCCACCACAGAGAAAACCAAATCAGAGGCTCAAAACTTGCTGCTCCCCCATCCTGAAGAGTCTTAGCCACAAAGTTGTCAGTTATTTTGCAGGCAGTACCTTCTCATTAAACAGCAAATCTTCACCAAACATTGTCTGGGTCAGAAATTCTATCCCACTGATCAGTTAGTTCACAAAGTTCCTACATGCAGTGCAAGTATTTTGTCGCCAATATCTCGCCACCTTTTTAGCTGAATTGAGACAGATCCACAGCTCGTGCAAGCTTGTGCGTTTTTCTATGTCAACATCAAATTGAAATATTTACTCTGCGTTGTGGTTAATGGCAGTGGCTACTCTTAACTTTTGCCATCTGGATTAAATGCAGAAGCCAGATCTGCATTAATAACTCTTTCCACCTGAGATAAACCATCTGCATTACCCATGCAGACAGTTTCAGTAGCATCAGTTCCATTTTTCTTAAGCCACAGGGCCATACACTACCGCTCTTTTAAATATCAAGGAGGCAGCAGTTCACAAAGCCGGTGCAAAATGAAAATGAAACAAAGCAAACCTTCCCCATGAGTGCAAACCAAAGGCAGAAAATGGAGAAGGGGGGGAAAAAAAAAAAAAGAAAGGGAGGGTTACCCACAGTTTATTTTAACTTCTGCCAGGTTTGGACTTCTTTCCCCCAAGGTTAGGTGTTCCCAGAATTAAGAAAAGCTGAACATCACTGCTCGGTACTTTAAACAGAGAGAAAACTATGCCTACGGACTCTAAATCAAAGCCAGATTCCTGTTCCCCTCACCTAATCCTTCTCAGGAGCTGGAGAGAAAAATCTGATGGTGGGTGGGCATTAAGGACCAAACCAGAAACATATTTTCCTCCTTCGCCAGATATATGCCAAAAGCTTTTGGTTGAGCACCTCCATGCTTTGCAAGACCCTCAGTCAAACGCTTCCTCACCCACCAGCCAAGAAAGTTCCAATAATTTCAGAATGTTGAGACCCATCAGGTTAACCCAGCCTGGTAAACCCAGCCCTCTAAGTACAGGTGAAAAAAATCAAACCTCCCCTCATCTGAGAAGCAAAAGCTTCTCATCTCAGAAGTCAATGTTCACCAGTCATTCAAAACCCTGAACAACAATACACATTTTGATTAAATAATCAAGTGAAAATAGCCCAAATAAATCTGATCATCTCAAAATAGCAACAATGGGGCAGCCAAAATTGAGATGCGCTTTGGAAATAATTAATGTTGGTAGGGCTGAAGGACAGCACAGACATCCTTTATGATGCCAAGTTCTAATGCAAGTTCTCATCTAGAGGAACCTGACTCACGTGGTTAATTTTCCAGCCACAATCGGTCAGGTGTTAAGGAAGCAGCAGCAGGCAGGTCCATGCCCATGTATCCGTCCCTGGTGCAGGGCCACGAGCATCCAAAGGGGAGATGGATGCCCAAAGGCAGGCGTGAGCGCCTCGGCTGTCCTGCTTAAGCCCATATGCACCTATGAGTTACAGCCCTACATCTCGGGGAAGCTGGAGCTGTAAAATATATGAATTCTCTGTTCAGTGTATACTTCTGACACCGGCCATCATCGGTGACACACAAAACCAACCAGCTTATTTCTTAGACTTTTTTTTTTTCCCCTTAAGCAAGGGGACTTTGAAGTAATTTGCTCACGGGCAGTGTGATCTTTAAAGCTCGCTCTGAACTCAGCTCATTCAAGTCCTGTTCTTATGTGAACACTTTAAATACAGCACATAGGTCTTTTTCTCCTCTCCCCAAAGTGACAAACAGTAATGATGGCTTGTGAAATCCAATTTTGCATTTTACTTCAAAGTATTTTATTTCATAAGCTCCTGAAGCTTTTTGTATTGATCCCAGTTAAGGTCATCTATCTGCCAGTTGCTACTAGTCTTTTCCTCACTGCTGACTGTGGCACGTCTGCCACCGAGGAAAATACGAAACCTGACAAATGGATACAGCCGGAGAACTTCTGAAGCTGTGTATATGTCTTTCTGCATCTTCACAGAGAAAGACATAAATCTAGGCTTATATAGTTATATATTTTGTGTACATAGAGACAGTTAAAATGTACCTAATATAGACAGGACAGAAATGAATGTACATTTTAATATGTTTCTCACAGAACAAGTTCATATACGTTTTATAGACGACAGTTCAGACATATTAAAATATAAAGAGGTATCAAACAAAAAAAATACCTATTTGAGTTCAAGCAAGCACAATTTTGTCTTCTTAGACATGCACTCCCCCAAAATCAGGATATAGGGGAAAAATAAATCTTTGTATAAATTATTACTATGGTCACAAGAGCTAGTGAAGGACCATACCAAATTGTTCTGACTTCCTGACAAATCAGAATAAAATGCCTTTTGAACTAGATGGCAATCCATTGAATTGGAATTATACATTAGGGCTACAACTATCATGTCGGGCGGAGATTCAGACCCTGTAAAGTCACCTTCAGAAACTGGGCATGACCTCTTTTTTCAAGAGTAACGGGTGCAATAATTTGGGCTGCTTCTTTTGCTTTGTTCTCACATGTCCCGAGAGCTCCAAAGGGAAACTGCAAAGGCAGCAGGACTCTCACCACGCCGATTTGCTGATGTCCTACTGCTGATAGGAAATTAGCTCGGTGTAAAACAGCCACAGATGGGCCTCCAAGCCAAGCCTCTGCATGGCAGGCAGGCAACGCTGCTGTGGCTGTCAAAGAGGGGGCTGAGTAGCAAAGATTAATTCAGATCGGATTCTTCCCAAAACTAGGAGCTGAGCTCTGGGGTGCTGGTTCAGATCTTGTTCTGGTGACTGTATGGTCAAAACATTTGCCTGTTAGAGCTCTCCTCTTTTTATCTTTGCATTGGGAAGATGGGAAATGAGAAAGAGGAGCAGCAAAATTCACACACATAAAAAAGCATATTTCAGCCCTCTCCCATGCTGGCTCCTCAGCTTTTTATAACACCACTGCCAAGTTAGTTTTATAATGTTTACGCTACCTCAGTTTCCTCATAAATACTGTTGAACTGGCATTAGCGAGACCAAACCACCACAGTTCAGATCAACGATCTGATTTGTCTAGACATGATGCATATTACAACCATTTGCAAGTTCTTCGTGCAAACCACATTAGGGGCTTTCTCTCATGCTGGCAGTAGCTGAGATTATGCAGGGGTTTAGTAGTTGGGGGCCTGAAAGAAGGAAGTTCATCTTAAACCTGAAAGATAAGGCTTGGTCTAATTGCTATATTGTGGCTGGTAGGATCCTCAGAGAGAAGCCAGGTAATTAGAGAAGGAAGTGTGGCAGGTGGAAGAAAGTGTTACGGTCTTTGTAAGCTGATGATGGGAAACTTGCATGCAGGAGACAATCAGACAAGGGCAAGAAAGAAGTTTTAGCTTCTGTGTGAAGATAGATGAATACCAAAGAATATGGCAGCTCTTTGAGTTCTGGCCCTAATACTACAACACCTTGTTTTCAACTCAGCCTCTGTGGGATATGGCAAATGTAAATAAAACCACCTCAGAAATGAAAGTGTCTCTATTTGTGTAGTACTTGTAGCTGTTTAAACTACTTTTTATGTCTGTGTTTATTTGATTCCAACCTGACATGGCAATTACTATGAGTGGCATTTAAATGACTAAAGCATTTGCAAAAGAGACTGCATCTCCATTTTTTTAGGCAAAACAGCAGCACAATCGTCATAAGCGTTGGACCATCTAAACTTGAATTTCTGTCTTAAAATATCCAATTATTTCCCAGTAACTTGTAATTAGCTTTTCTAAGGAGAAGTCCTTCACAAAAGGTTCTTAAATAAAATAAAAAAAGCCCCATAGCTCTGTCAGATTATTCTGTTCGCTGCAGCTTGTTACACCAAACACACACTCTCAGACAGGTTATGCAGCTCCCATATTTAAATATTCTTTGCCCGTAGTTGATAGTCCTCTGCTTTTAAAGTGTTGTAATGCTGCATTCTTTCAAGATCACTGTGAGGTGAATCATACACTCCATGACTTTAGCAAAAGAATAGCTTAATTAAGGAGTAGATGGTGGGGTTTGCCATTTTGTCCTAGATGAACAACTGAAATGGAAGGATTAAAGGTTCAGAACAGGAAGACACAATGTAATGCAAAAAACCTATTTTAAGTCCATCTTACCCCTCTACATTGTATTCCACAAAGAAAAATAATCTATTGTCTTTCCAAAGACAATGGCCCTGACTGTACATCTCTTGTACAACAGAAAGAATAGCAATCCTGAAATTATTCTAAATTTCACATGCCTATCGATTCCTTCAAGTTACAAGAGCTAAACAAAGACAGAGAATCACACTTTGACCCCTTTAAAAACATCAAAGTGCCACACTATCAGTCCTGAATCTTCCTTACAATCCAACCTTTGGTGATTACGTTACAGTGCAACTGATTATTCATAATCTGACCTGAAACTACAAATTATTTATTGATTTTTCTCTAATATTATCAAGTTCTAAAGAATAATTACTGGTGTAATAGTTAGCCAAGTTGTTATGAGAATTGTAAGCCCTTTTGGTTAATGCATGGCATATGTCTGAGGCATTCAACTAATTCACATATCTGTCTGCACTATTAATAGAGAAGGTTACATGCCAATTATCCAGGGTTCAATCAGCCTGTTAGGATACAATAGCTGCAGTGTTCACACACTTGATGTGCCACATTCCTCACAGACATTATAAGCAGCTGGTCCAGATAAGACCACTGGGGCTTTAATATTTAGGAATCACTCCTTCATCCAACCTGGATTGCGATTTTTTTTATTGTTATGTTAACTGTGGTTCTTTTGTTACCTCTAATATCTCTCTCCCCCCTTTTTTTTTTTTTTAAATTATTTTTAGATTCAGCAGTATTGAAGTCAACTGACGTTTCCCTCCTGTTAGGAGGGAAAACAGACCATTGTTAATGGCTGTAGCAAACCCATAAGACACAATAGATTCAGGAGTCCTCCAAATTCCACCAAACTAACAGCTTTCTTCTGTCATGAGGAGGCATGTCAATACCTCTGGTATCACCCAGATCTGCGAAAAGGAGCACGTTGAAAAGACTGTTCCATACTAAATGCTTATATCTCATTTAATTATTTTGCCTGCCTTACTTAAATACAAAATAATTCAAAAAAAAATCAAGACATTAATTCAGGTTGTTATTTGCCCTGCATTTTTATTTTGTTGTTGTATTTTGGGGAATAGTAACTTTAGAAGAAGTATACTTATTTAGTTTAGGGAAAGGTAAGAAACAGCATGCAAACAACCAATTTAGAGTGCCATGTTAGTGAAGCCACTGCGAGCTCGATTGGGGATTTCACCACATGAAAACCAGACATTCATCTGTTCCCATGGAGATATTCCTTCTCCCAGTCAATCAGGGAGCTGTTCAGGTCAAACAATAGGCAGTGGTTCCTTTTCTCATCTTACAAATAGATACCCCCTCCCTCCTCCTCCTTCTATTTACGGGTATTCTCGATAACATTTAAACACCTACAAAACAAGCAATTATATTTTCAAATGATGAGGGAAAAGTGTTTGCTGAGATTTTTTCAAGCTTCCAGAAAAATTAATAGGGGCCTGAATTAAATAAAAATGAGACCATCCTGCACTCTCACACCCTAACATTACGTGCACACTGAACTTTTCTCATGCAATATTTATATGAAGGTAAAATTAAGATTATCTTCACAGGACTCGAGCATCATTTGTTGCCAGGCCACCCTAAAAGTTTGTGAATCAGTGTGAGATAACTGGATGTAACTTCTTAATTGTCAGAACAGAGCTAAAAGAAAGGCAGCACAAAATGATGCTGGGGAAAGCGCACAGTGAGATTACTTACACAGCCATTAGATATTTCCTAAATATAAAACAGCACACAGAAAGCAGTTGTTCAACACAGAACAGAAGATGGAAATGATGTTTTTTAACAATGCTACTCCTGCTCAGGTATTTAGGCCAGGCTAAAGGACCCCATATCAGAGCACGTGGGTGGGATGCTTCATTACAAACTCAGTCAATTTAGAATTACATTTTTTTTCCTCACTGTTGCCCATTTCCACAAATTTGTGCATTTAAACATACTGTTATATAATTTACATGTAAAATTATATATTTTTATATGCTATTACTTAGGAAACTACAGATGCACTTTTTCTACTCTTAAAAAATTCTTACCTTATACGTGATCAGGTATTGCATTTTCCTCTCTCAGAACACCTCCGTATTACTAAGCTTTGCAACTGCCCTACCACTTGGGCCTGCACAATCACTCCACCTGAGGAAGGGCGCTCATTAAACCAAACTGTTTAGCATCCTCTTTCCCCTTATTGACAATTTCAGAACCTGCAGACCATTTTTGACAGAGCTGCTGAAATTTCTTAATTAATTTCTTGTTTAATTCATCACAGTGATGATTAATCCCTTGGTTTTTATGCAAAGGATGACTTGGCAGAGGGGAAAGAGCACCTAAACCAAGGGAAAGGCAAGTAAAATTCCATAGTTATTTAAGCATCAGGTAACTAATCAGCACATGCGAGGCCAACAGTCGAATCCCGGTGCCCCTGCTCAGCCAACAAGCCAAGAGATAGAGAAAGAGATGAGTTGCAGCTGGATAGGGAGAAGACATGGGGTTATTGCACAGAGTGGGAATCAGATTCATGCCTGGTGTTATGTTGGAAGGACAGGGGGATGTAAGAGTATGTAGCAGAAATGCATACAAAACTGAAGTTCATTAATTCTCAGAAAAGAAATTCCTTAAAAGGTTTGCCACAAAACTTGTGCCTGAAAAGCAGTGTCACAGCTTTGCGTGTACATGTGTAAAGTTAAGTGTCAGATACCAACACTCTGATATCTGGCTCAGTGGTCACGGCTGTGTAATGGCTACTAGTACTTAATCATTTAATCAGCACTAATGTGTGAAGGGAACTTCCCACATTAAAAAGAAACAGCAAATCTACCACACGACTCTCCTCCAGGTTCCTCCTTAAATATCGTCTCTACTGGGAGGCACCAGCATCTGTTCAGCTGGGCTGCAGGGACTTGTCCCCCAGTGCTCTCGCCCCGCAATGCTCTTGCCATCAGGTTGTGCTTCCCCTGGTTTTATTCACTGATTGTCTCCTACACTTGGAGGCTAAACTCCTCGGGAAGGCTGTGTACACAATGCCTGCTTTTATGGAGGATTCATAGTGGGCCTCTTGGTGTTACTGTATTACGAACACTAAACAAAGGTAGTCAGCTCCTGCCAGGGGTGTGCTCGGACACCACCTAGCCCTTACAAAGCATGGCAGCGTTCGCCCATGCAAGCGGCTAGGATTTCAAAGTGGCATTAAACCAAACTAGAAATGCATTCACAGCAAACCATCAAGCATGATTTTCCAACAGGCTTTTAAGAAAATGATAGGAAGGAAATCGCGCGGCATAAGGGGGAGATCTCTGTTCAGAAGAAATCTCAAGCAGAAGTTTAAAGAATTCGTGTTCAGCTCACTGAGTAAGAATAGAACAGGAAACTGCAAATGACACCAGCGGTTTGGGTTGTACGATTAAGTAACTGCCCTCCTTTTTAATGAAGTCACTGAAGTACAAACTAAACAGCAAAGCAAAGCAGTAAAGTCAATAGCGTTAAATTCTCTTAGCTTTAAACAAGCTCGGCCAGTTATACGGCTTCTCACCAAATTGCATTTCCATCCCCACACGGGGCGATTGCATTTCTGGGAGCGGTGGGGCTGGAACAAAGAGCCGTGCGCTGCGGCCCGCTCCTGGCCCGACCCCCTACACAGCCGGGGGGGGGGGAATAAATTATAAAGTCAGAGATAGTTAATAAACAAACAAAATTAAATTTCACACTGCAAATGTAACTTGGTACGAACTGCCCTTTGTGCCGTTTAGCAAGAGCCCGGTGACCACCTATTCTGGGCAGTGCTTTCTCACCTATTGAGGGAATGCATTTGCAAGTGACTTACCCTTTGAAACACTCAGCGCTGCTGAAAGGGGGCTGATGGGCTGGCACCTGTAGTTAAAACGCTTTTATCTATTGAATAAGGCTTGACTGAATTAACCGTTTTAAAGAAGAGCTCTCTGTGGGCGCATACTGTAGTTAACCCGTTCCAGGCTCATCGTTACCACTGGCTGGCCCTGCGGGGGGTTCGGCTTTCCTCCCTGCTGGGAAGAAATGGTCCTGTGCAAAACAGAACGGCTTCCCAGGCGTGCCCAGGGCTCCGGGCAACATCCTACAGGAGCTTATTCAAAGCCAAGACTTCGCACTGGGTTCCCGTATTCCCCTTGTGCCTTGCTAGGTACCGCCCTGGGCGGCCGCCGGTGGCCCCAGGGATGCGAATGGAAACCCGGATAAACACGTGTGTGTAAACATATCCAACGGTATTTTATGGAATGATATTTTACAATAAGGCCAACGGTTAAATAACATTATCAAGATGGGAAATGAAGTCGTGGATTTTATTTCCTTTTACTTCTTCCGTGGAGTATTTCAAATACAGAATAGTTTTGCAGACGGCTGAAACTGTTCAACTGGCTACGGCAAAGCAGGGCGAGCTGACAGCCATTCAAAAGGAAGTTACATGTCGTATTAAAAATAAGCTAGAACTGTATGTAGTATTAATAGACAAATACAAAAAGGGAAAGTAGCAAACAAAACATTACCTGGAAAGGGGGGGGAACGACACGAACATTCTCAAACCAAAAACAGAACTTTTGAAGAGCTAGAGCCTCAACCTCTGGCCATACCTAAGAAAAGGCAAAGCAAATCAGTGGACTAATTGATCCTAGAAGCAAACTGAATCCTCGTTAGGGATTTTATGCTTGCAAAAGAGGGTGGAGGGAGATCAGGCAAGAATAATTAGTAGCAAGAAACCTTTCCCCTCCCAGAAAAGCCTACGTCAGGTCTGAGAAGGAAATCCTAAGAGAAACTCTGCTTCCACTTAAGTAAAAAGGGACATGCATGTTTCTTTCACAAAGATGAAAATCTTAGCCTCGGTGGTGGAATCATTCTGTAAGTGCTGAAGATTTACTGCCCCTAACATAGGAAAAGCACCCTCAAATGACTAGTTTACTCCAAGTTGAACTGGTGCAATTTTTAATATTCCACAGGAAAACATCTATTTGATGGAAGGAAAGGAGCACTGCCATCAGAGGGACCAAGCTGGGTTTTGCCAGGTGTGGTATCTTAAACTATCGACAATGTCCTGATCTGAAGTTACAACGGTGCAGGAAATGCAGGCTCCCAGCCCGTCCTGTGCTCAAGGCATCCAGACCCCAAGAGAAGTGAGCAACAATGAAATCAGCAGCCAGCAGAACACAGCTATCATTTTAAAATAATATTTGCATTTTTATATTGCCCCGATGCAGCAGAATAGTCACAGGAGTGTGGCATGTACGTGTTTAAACTGGTGAAGTGGAAGGCTAAACTGCAGAGGCCTAAAACCACACATCACCAGTGATTCATATGAATTAATTATTGTATGCATATTTTCTGATTTTTTCTGTTCCATTATCTGGGAAATTCTGGGGAAATCCTGAATCCTTTGGCATCAGTAGCAAAACTCATTAATTTCAAGAGGACAGAGTGAATATTTATACCAAAGTCAGATCTCCACCGCTACCAGGTTCCATATACAAGACTATTTCCAGGATGATGACAATTAGGCTGAATTTAGATATCTTTATCCCTGTATGATATTTATTCAAACCAGATGCCTCAAATTCCTTATGAATGCTTACAATTACTATTAATCAAGTATTCATATTGTACAGATTGTAATCAAGTGTTCAGATCTGCAGTCTGCTTCAGATATCAAAACAATAATTTTTTTAAACTTCCTTCACCAAAAAGGGATCAAAGAAAAATACAGTAACCAATACGTAGCTCCCATGAGCTGTCACACAGAATCAGTCTGGAAAATTCCTACAGAAAAGAAAATATTAGTAGTAATATCTTATATGACTTGTGCTGGGTAGTACTCAGGAATCCCAGTGATGAATTAGGACCTCATGAGAATCCTAACACAGACTGAAAAAGTCCTGTCCCAAAGGCACCACAGTTTTGAGATTACTGGGCTCTAAATACTAATCTACTTACTGGGATGAGGTTTTTTTAGGAGCCAGTTAAGAAAATAGTACCTACAAGACAAATCATATGGTATGTGTTCTTTCCAGTGACACACAGTAGTACCCTACAGACCACAGTTTCTGCAGCATGGGCTTTTCATTGAGAAAGCTGTGATGCTGATGAGACTTAAGCTGAGTAACGTAAATATACCCTGAAATGAATAAACGGGGCTGACACATACTTTATTCACACCCTGATGCATTGGTTGCACAATCTTTAACTTTAGAAACAATTCAAACAATAATACTAAGTGTAGAGGCATAGAGAAGAGGTATGCCATGGAATGCAGACCATGGGCAAACAACAGACCCGATGATTGTTCTTGGTTTAGAAGAATATGTAAACAAAATGGCCATAAAACACTGAGCTTATGCGTACTACATATTTACCTAAGTATAACTGCTCTGTGGAGCAACCAAATCCTACTGTATGCAGGAAATAAAGTTTTCTAACAGGATGTCAGCCAAAGGAAATAAAATAACTCAGGGTTTTTTAGCTATCCTTACTGCTAGTTGCTATTAATTTTCCTGAATACACACAAGCAAGGCCTTTGACATCAGACCTCAACAAAATGCACCGATACGCTCACTGATTTACTTCCAGGCAAAAACGATAGTAAGCCTATCATATGGCTAATCAGTAAGTTTAATTGTAAAGCAAGCTGTTTACAGTAAGAACATATTCACCCCAATATATAATGAATAATAATAAATGATATCCACCAATTCTTTAAACTCAGATAATAGCCTAAAGAAACTGAGGATATTACACAGTAAAAAAAAAAAAAAAAAAAAAACAACCCACAAAAACAACCCAACACTGAAAAAACTCCTTATTTCCTCTTAGGCCTTGTTGCTCTGTTTGGAAATGTGGGCAAACATATTTCTAAGAATGCCTTTTGTTAGTGCAGCATGATTACATGATCCTAGCAGTACCACAGACACAGGAGGAGAAAGAAGCAGTGCTAATGTGGACTGGCTTTCATCACTTGCATGAAAGTAATTCCTGTAACATACTTTTGCATGACGAAATTAAGATACTGCAGATACGTCATTGATTGGAGTGCCTTACCTGAAGTCCAGATTTTATACATCAAGGGACTTTTTACTCTAGTTCTTTTCTTGCCTCATACTCATTGGTTTTCTATTAAAACCAAAATAAAAAACACTAGTTTTCTGCTGGGTTTTCTAAAGCTCAGTCTTCACTCCATGGGTGATAAATTTGGAAGGTTAACTTCTATTGAGCTGTTGTGGGTTTTGTTTTCTGATTTGCACAACTGAAACTCAGTCAGTAAGCCGGTACACCAGCCCTGACTCAGCTCTCAAGTATGTCAGTGTATCTTGGGTGTGACTGCACTAAAGTCAAACCGGTATAAAATTAAAACAAAAGTAAGTGTGAAGGGTAGTCTGAGTGCCGCTGGGTAACAGGGTAACAAAGCAGCGACCAGGTTTATTCCAGAGAGTCTCCTCCCTGATTTTCCAGTGGGGTGCACTACCCCTCAGCCTGGCAGAAGTGATTCCCACCTCCCCAAGATACACAGTACAGTGAAAAGCCAAGCTGTCAAACTCAGAGGATATCACCGGTGAAACAGCATGTGCACGCACCTAAGGGAAACCAACAGATTAGCAACAAAGCGTTCTGAGTTTAAAAAAAAAATAATCTGCAAAAGGTCAGGGACAGAGTAAACAGAAATCTGCCAAATCCTGCCTGCGTGGTGGCTGACACCCTCGTTTTTGGTTTCATCTTTAGGCAGCTGTAAAAAAACAAGCCTCTTCCCTCCCCCTGCCTGGATGCAGGCGTTTGCTGTGCATTCTGCTGGGACATGAAGAATATTTCTCATTCGCGGTGCTGCAGCGGGACGCCCGGAGAAGCGGGATCCAGTTAAGGTGGGGCCCAGCCTTACCCAGAACCTTGGATTCAAGGGAGAGGCAATGACACTATGGAGCTCTTGCAAAATAACTAAGGAAACTGTTCTTAATACAAGAGGCCACTCCTGGCCGTCAGAAAAGAAAAAAAAAAACTTCATTCAACAGCACAAGAAAGTGAAGGTTATTTTAGTCCAGGCATGACAGTGTAAAACCATAAGCATTTGAACTTAGACCTGCTTTGAAAGGCATAAAAACTAAATAGGATCACAGTTTGTCATAAATTGTTGCTTAAATTGTTCCTGTTTTCTGGCCCGTAGTTGCTCAGGCCCCTGAAAATTTGGCAGCAGACGCAACTCTCAAGAATATAGCTTTCCACTTACAGAAAGGCTGTATATATTCCCCACGGAGAGCCGAACCTAAAGCTGAGAGCAGGCTCTAGATTGTCATTAGATTGTCACCAGTGCTTGCACTGGGAACTAAAATGAGAAGAGTATGCCAGTTATTTTTTTTAAACTTTTTTTATTTAATAAAACCCAGTGAACCATGTGCTTAAAGTTAAGCACATGTTTAAAGTGCTTAAGGATATAGAATGGCTTAATGTATGTCTTTGGAGGGACAGAGCTGATAAAACAGATTACAGTTTTACCACAGAACTGACACAAAAATGGATTCAAAACCTCTTTTGAACTAAACCCAGCTATAATACATCCTTTGTCTACACCAAAGACTTCTGGCTTCGTAACCAGCAAACTGGATTTATATTACATAAATTTTCCCCAAAAATGTTAACTGTGTCCTCATACCATTTTTGTTAGCTCTTCTGAAAACAAATCATAAGTCTTATTTATATGGTTCTGACATCCTTGGTACAGACCAAGTGGTGACTTTAAACCACTCCAGTTATATTAATATACTTCACTGATGACTCTTCATTTTGGAAAACAAGCAGTCAGCTCAGCATGGTTGTGCAATAGTAATTCAGTAAGCTAGAAAAGTTGCCCATGTGGGCAAGCACACATGACTTTTAGTCCTGGCATATAATCCCGTAGCGTTGGCAAAGCAAGTTTCTGGGGGAAAGGACTTGTCGTTCCCTTTTAGCATTTTACAGCGTCTAGCTCAAAAGCTCCTGATCTATGACCACATGGATTACTTAATATTAATCGTTCCATTATTAATAACATTATTAATTGGGAAGCTACAGCTACATTCTCTCCACCACAACCTACCGGTAGCCCTGCAAAACTTTATGCTGGCACGGTCCCGAGGGACAGCACAGCGTGTGTGTGTGTGTGTGTGAATGGAAAGCACAGGCAACATGAGGGGACAACAGGATACCCTAAAAAAGAGCAACATAAGGAGGACTCACCTATACAGGCCAAAGCTGCCTGTCGCCCCTGCTTGTCCTACCAAAGCAATAGCGGAGCGAGAACTTAAAGCACGTGGTGGGGTTGCCTGATGTGATGTTCAAGCTCAGCAGGGTGTTTTGCAGGGTCTTCCAAAGACAGCAGGCACAAGCCCAGCTGCACATACAGCTATTCCCTAGCCCCAACAGGCCAAACTGACCCCATCTAAGTAAGAACAAGATTAAAGCAGTTTGGGAGTGACCACACGTGCCATTATGCGGCCAGAGGAGTGAGCAACAGCCTCGGGCGGGCAGTGAGGAGCCTGGTCCACCAGCTCAGCCACAGCCAGAGCAGTGCATCTGTCCGCAACCTGCGTTTCTTTGCTTTTACACACACACACACACACACACACACACAGACACACAAGTCAGTATTAAAATTAGAGATTGCTAAACAGCTTAGCTAAATTTATATCCATACTCAGCACTGTACTGCTTCCTTAAGGGAACAGCTTCCCTATCGGAGAGCTGTTGGTTTACATCTATCATTCTCTTTTCCAGCCCGTACAATGGTAAACACCTGTTCATTTAGCAGCTGATGGAAGACATAATAGCTGTGTAACTGTAAATAGTCAGCAGCTGTAAACGTTGATGCAAATCATACCTAAATGATTGAAAGAGCTGACAGAGCCCATTATGCATCCTGTGAGCAACACCGCTCCACTCTCCTGGCATTTCATTTTTTCTGAGCAGTGACAAGCCTGGTTTTGCTCAAGTTAGGGGATGGAAGTACATTCTTCACTAGATCTAAGAATCTGTAACACCTTACTCTTGTGGTTAAAGTTTTTAAGTGATCTTTTGATAAGAATTACTGTGCTCTGGCTCCTGTCCCAGCTCTGCTGAGGGCTGAGGCTGAAAGATATATTTGAAGTTGCAACGCTAGAAAATCGGTTGCGGGTGGAGGAGAATGGCAAAACTGCCTGTTCTAACTGAAAATGACACTAGTTTTGAAAATATCTATGGTAACACCATTTAGCAAAATCATTTTTAAAAACAGATCAATGCAGGCGAACTACCTCTCCCAGGAGTTTTTGGCTGAACGCTTACTATGCCAAAACAGGGAACAGCTTTAACTGAAACACACACGCATGCACACCCACCCACCCCTTCACGTACTTCTTTTCACAGCTAGTAGGAAGTAGTATGGTTTAACAGATAAATCACTGGAGTGAAGTTCAGGAAGCTTTAACTGTATCAGTGCTATTAACTCAAATTGTGCCCTGCTTCTCAGGAAAGGGCCCTTGGGGTGCTCATGCAGGGCATGGGACAGCACTTGCTGGCTACGCTGTGCTCTCCTGGCTGCCTGACATTTGTCCTATCTACCTGCCTTGTCTCCTGAAGGTGCGTTGTACAGAGCAATGTTTTGCTGCTGAGTGGCAGATGTGCTTTTCAGGCAGTTCCTCAGCTGTGGCCGTGGCATTTGTCCTTCCATGCTGGAGCCCCTGGAGCTCACCTTTGCCAAACTCTTCTGCAACTGCAATGAGGGGGAAGTTGATGTGGCATCACCAAAACACACTGAGGAGTTCACATGGAGGGGACAGTGGAGATGTGTGGCATACTGCTGCAGCTGCTGCACCCAGGGAAGCCACCCAGGCTGTGGTTTGTACTGGGAACAGTGGTGCCACCTCTTCCTGTCCTTTCTTGTTCATGCTTGCAGGGATGCCGGACCGGAGAACTAATCTGTCTGAGGATGAACACAGGCACAGGGAGAATTTATGCCAAGTTAAAGCTACTGTAAAACCACAGCCTGAAGGCTTATGTTTACATTAAAAATGCCACACAAAAATGTCATAACCTGATTCAGGATGACTACATTGACAAATGGTTTCTCCTGAAAATCTGCCCAGCATCTTGTAAACACCTTATGGAAATTAGCAAAATTCATCAAAATTCAGAGATACAGGTTGAGTATGTTTTTGTATTGCTCATTGACCAGATAAAATATTTATAACCAGGGATTTTCTTATTGCTTTATCTGTTTTTATGAAGTCTAATTTAAAGAAAGAAACCCATAAAATAGGAAATTACAGTTTTAAGCACTCTTCTTTAGCATTGACTGTTAAAATTTTGAGAATTTTAGCTTTTAAGCAACGATACAGTATTATCTGTGACAACACAAAACCCGGTAAAACATACTACTTGCAAAACAGTGCTTGTATATATTTTTACACTAAATATTGTTCATTTAAATACTGATGAATAAAATGAATAAATGTCATAAAATAACATCTCATGTTATAAATAACCGTGTTGTCTAACATCTTTAAGCTGCATGTCTTCTTTCTTTTTGGCTCCTTCTTCCTCCTACTCCAGTAGTGTCAAATTGCATTGAAGTCAATTAAGAACTGCTCATTTATTATACACACCTTGTTAAAGCAAGAAGGATAATTGAATGCCAAGACTCCCTTTCCTTCATGTCCATGATTTAAAGTAACACGATAGGTAATAAGGATTTTTGAGATTAGGTGGCTTATAAATAGATGTATAGGATTTTTTTTTTAAAGGCCTCATTGTAAGAAGGCCCATTTCTTTGATTTTAACTATTGAAGTGTGCATTAACCTGTGGGGTTGATGTTGCAGGGACAGGGGGATTAAGCCCTTTTTTTGAATTTCTGTAAGTGAAAGGTTTTATTGGAGGAGGAGAACAAGGAGGGTGGCAAAGGCAAAAAGACAGCTGGGGAATGAATGATGAGCACAGTCCTTTGTGCCACCATTTGGTTTTAACACTGGGATTGCTGTGAAATGGTGGCTGATGCTAATGCAGTGGCAGCACAAAAATGCCCCAGCCATGATCCCTTCTGGTTAAGCAAGGTGATGTAAAAAGGAGAGAAAGAATCCCTAAAACATCTTTCTGACAATTCTTGCTTGTGACGATTATGAATACAGGCTGAAAGATTAACTTCTGCCTCTTACGCATGCATGGTTCAGTCCACCTGTATTGTGTCAACATTACCAAAAAGACTAAGGATGAACAATAAAAAAAAAGCGCTCTGTTGCAACACCCAAACCTGGATTTTGTCTCGCAGCTTTCAGTTATTAAGTAATAACATTTAAGAGATTCTGGACAGGTACTTTGGACCCAGACAGCCAGACCGATGGAAACAAGTTTAGTTTTACTGGTCTGAAAGCACATGAAAGGTCCCAGTAGCCTTATCCACTGTGATGGAGAGAGCTGCATCTGGGCAGTGACGGTGTGTCTATGGGTATGCACGAGGAAGTCTCCCTGTTGTGAAAATCTCCCATTTCATAAGTGACTTTTGCCAGAAAAGCAGAAAGATTTTAAACATAAAATACAGGCACTTCCCCCGCCCCCCAGTGCCTGTTTCCATACTGCTTTCTTTTAGACCACTTTCCTGTGCATGCAAAAATCTGAATAGTCACTTCCCCCCACCCCGAGGAATGTAGGTACAAATCAGATAAAGCAAGGTTCAGACTACTGAAATTTGCACCCATAAATTACAGTTCAGACAAGAAAGCCTTGCCCAAGCCATGCTGAAAAACATCTCCTTAAATGTTCCTTCCTTCTAAGCAAGAGCAGTCTAGTTCATTCAAGGTGACTCATTGAAATACATATTTAAGGCCAAGTGTCATCCCACTATTATTTATTAGCTGAACACAAAGTCCCCAAACCGAATTGGAAAGCCACAACCTCAAACTAGGGGAGTTTGCAATGCACTCGCTATACATTTATTTTGCCGTTTCTGAGAGAAAAATTTACTCCAGAGGCTTCAAAATATTAATTATCAGGTGTAACAAAAAAAACAAAACCAAAACAACCCTCTTGAAGTACAGTTACTAGTTCCACATACCAGCCGTCTGGTAAAGTTAAATATGCTGGATGTTTTCTAAACCAATACGGAGCAATTAGGCTCGATTGTGGTTTAATGATTCTCCAAATGCCTTTTTTTGTTCTGCTCCTTTGTCCTGAGGGTTCTTCCTAGCACGTCGGACCCAACCGAGGGCGGATGATAAAGAGCACATGTTTGATTGGGAGGTTTGAATAAGAATTCATTCCTAACAGCTTTTACCCCTCAAGGAAATAATGGCATGAAGTAAATAAATAAACAAGCAAACAATTAAGAAACTGCCTCTATCCTATTTCCTTGAAGAAAGCAGAGCTTATTTTATTTTTATTTTGCTTCTGTTCCCGAGGGCGTCTTCCTCCAGCCAGCCCCTCCTGGGCAGCTGGGGCAGTTCAGTGTATTAAAGGTTTCAAATGCTGATGTTTAAATGTTTTCAGCGAATATGTTAATTACAATGGACAAGCCTTTAGCACTCTGCTGAAACAGCAGCCTGAACATTGTGTATTTAGCAGATCCTATAAGGTGATGACAGCTCACAAAGAGTTGATAAACGCCATTCCTCAGGAAGACAAATGTAAACCAAACCTCAAACCTCTGGCAATTTATTCACAAATCAAACTATTTTACAGTAACATTTTAAATTTAAGGGATTGTGAATTTTAAGAAGCAACAATAGAACTTCGGCTTGGCTTTTACTTGTAAGCATTGAGAAAGACGTGATATAAAATGCAAAAGTCAAAACAAAAGAAGCTTAGGAGGAAGGCATTAATATTCTCTACTTGTACGGTCCCGGCTCTCTGCTGCGATGGCTTCGCATGCTCCTTGTAGTAACTGACTGCAAATCCAGAAGTACAGAGTGAGTCCCTATCTTTTTCAAAGTAATAATATCTTCAACAGATCTGAAGGAGCAGATGGATTTCAGAGGTTATCTAGCTGGAGGGCTACAGCATAGCTCCGGTGAGCACTCTGACACGAATATGGACTCCAGCTAGCTTCCTTGGGACCCCCAACCCAGATGCCCCCCTGCTGGGCAGAGGGTTTGGGCAGCCATGTAGCTTACAAGTGTCAGACCTTGTTCATCAGCCCCTGACAAACACAGGAACCACGGGAGGAGCAACCAAGCACCTAAGGATCCCATGTTCCTGCAGAAGCAGCAGTGGCCCAAGGGAGTGAATGTCCTCTCGCTTGCAGGTGTACTGTCACTAGGGAGCTGCCGACAATAAAGACTGGCGCTTTCTCTCACATGGATCTGCAAACCCCAGTGTCCCCACACAAATCTCTGGTCCTCAGGAACGTTTAGTGGAGTTGGGACAATACCTGGAGGATTTAGTTCTATAAACCATTTTGGCAGCTTAGTACAGGACCATACTTCTGCTTAAAGGTGTTTCAGTGGCATTATGCCCTTCTTACAGAGAGATTCTCATAAAATCTTATGGTTTATTTGTTTTAAAAAATGAGACAACTTATATTTTACTAGCAGTCTAAAATATGTCTTAGGGGTTTTAACTTTCTGTGGAAACCAGACTTTGGTGGTGAGAATGCTAGGTGCAATTCCCTGTTAACTTTAGAAAATGACGTATGTGGGAGCCATGAAATGGTAGTTGCTGACATACACACCACAAAAAAAAAAAATAAAAAGAACAAAAAAAAAAAAAACCACCCAAAAAAACCATAACCCCTGCTGCTTTCTTTTTGAACATAACTGCATGTAAACACAGAGAAACAAAAGCCTAGCGCAGGCACTGGACAATATTTGGCCAGTTGTGCTGTGTAATACTGTTGGCACATACAGATCTGCTTTTTTTTTTCCTTTCTTCTCCAGTGTTCATGGACTAAAGTGCATACCTGAATCATAGTTTTTTGCATACCTGAATCGCGTAAGCTAAATATTTGCTGTGCACATACAATGTGGGTCACTGCAGGATCAAAAAGTTAAGGGCCTCAATTCAGAGCTCTGCTTTGTGAATCCTGAAGTTCAGTTAAGTGATATTTTTTTGGCAGTAGTTCTAAAAGAGTAATCCTTTGGATTGTATGTTTTCAGAAACACCTCTCCTAGCAAAAAAAGCCCACTCCATAAATAATAAAAAATGAGCTGCTTCTTGAGAATGCTGTTCTCAATTATAAGAAGGATAATTGTGTTTTGGGATAAGCAAGGAAACACTTCTATGCTGGGATATCATTAACTGAAACTGTGAATAAATAAGACATGTAATAAAGACCCAAGATATACCTAAGTACACCTCAAGTCATGACAATGTATATAGCTTTGATGAAATCAAAGAAGTTGCACCACTGATAAATCTGGCCCACTGGAAGGACACATATGCAACCTGCTTTGTAAACCCTTGAAGAGATACTGAAACAACACTGGGAGGTTTTGTTTGTATATACAATACAGCATCACATAGTTGCATGAAACATTCTCATATTCATCTAGGGCTCTTTTCTTACTACCGAAAAATCCACGGAGCTACATCTGGCTGTCAGAGCCTGGGGGGCAAGGACGTGGAGGTGTATGAAGCTGTAAGGCAGCCTGTGCTTTGGACAGGTAGGGCTTGCTGCTATCCCAGATGGACAGTTCAGAGAGCACGTAAAAGAAAACCTGCCATAATCCAGGGGTGAGGTCCCTGAATAGTCTTGCTCCTCCAGTGCTATCCCAACCAACAGCTATATATATTAAAATACCCTTTTCACCGATTCCCCAAATTGACAATTATATATGTGTGTATGTGTGTGTATATATATATATATACACGCAAGTATAGAAGTGCTCACACAACTGCCACATGAGGCTCCTACAGTGAAAATTCTATCTTAATTGATAAATATAATTTAATTTTTATATCTGTTGACCAAGCAGAACCACATCTAAGACAGACATTTCTCACGCTGATTTCAAGAAGGAGCATGTGATGAGAGAATCACTCACTCTACATAGTTTAAAATTCTTTCATACCAATTGCTCTACTTGTTCAGCTCTAGTGGAGGTTTGAAATAGATGCCATGCTCATGGATTTGATTCATACAGATTTTGGACACACATTGTGTGAGACCATTTCGAGATATTCAGCCTTTTTTTTTTTTCCAATCAGCATCTTAATGATTCATTTGGAGTGCTTGCACACCAACTCACACAAAAACCCCTCAAGCAATGACTTACAGTAAAAATGTTTAGAGTATGTGTTGATGACTGTAGAACAGGTAGCATTATAATTTGTTAAAAGCTATTCAGTGTCTGGGAAAGATTTCTGACTAAGAAATCTAAAATATTTTTGGGTATTTTCATTGGGAAAATTTGAAACATATTGTCATCTACTGCATCTGCCTACAGAAGGGAAATTTTGTCATTCCCACCGATGTTAGAATTTGTTCAGCTGCATGCATGAAAGGTGGGAGTCTTTGTTTAGCCAAAGCTCTACTGAATTTCAGCATTTTTATTCTACATCAGCTGCTTTGACCACAGGCAGCAGAGGCCAGTTCCTCAAAAGGTGCTATGTGAGTTTGTTAATAAAGCAGTTTTATCCAGGAAGTTACCACTGTTCACATGACTGAGGTAGAAGCACTGAAGCACAGATTACATGATTTTCTTAAGATGACAAGTTAATTCGGTATCACAGAATAGAATAGAGGCGTCCTAACTCCAGTTACAAACCCTGCGGAGCGGTCTATTTCTGATTAATTTTTAGTTGGCGCATTCCAAGTGCAGTTTCTGTATTCTGAACAATGGACGGTCTCCCAAATTCCAGCTAAATATTTTGTCCCACTCAGGGCACATAACTGCTTTCTAATTATCCACCCTATTTCTTGGTGTAATGTAACACCCAAATTCTCTTCAGTAGTAAGCATCCTATTTTCTGGTTGTTTATTTTTTCCACATCTTAATGCTTCAAACCTATAAGACTTCTAGCAAAAATTAACATTTATGCCCCGATTTATATTACATCTACTTTAATTGTAATGCTAGTAAGAGTGGCAATAGACAAATAGCCACATGAGCATCACAGCTGTAAACAGTATATTACTTTGCATAAAAATGTTATTTATTATTGTCCAAAACCTCCCACACATTAAAGTATTTCTTAGCCCAACTGTCCCTACAGAAAGCATTTCTAGAAAAAGCTTAGTTTCTAACTAAGAATGATATGTTACTTTTGTTTTGTGCAAGTACTGTATCTAATACTGTGGCTGTTTAGATCTTAGGTCATGGAAAGAAGAGAAAAGAAGATATTAACATATCAATGAAACACTCTCCTCAGGAGCCATGGAGTGGGAACAATATTTGCATCTACAGTTTGTTAACAGCACAGGCAAAACTGTTAGTGAAAATTCTTAAATTAGGGTTTAATGTGATGGTCTCTGTTTTCAAAAGAGAAACAAAAAGCCACTACTAAACCCATGTGCTCAGAAGTGGCTTGTTCTGTGTAAATATCACTGTAAATCACCAGTGAAGACCTGAACCTCTTTTGGTTGGTAGAGAACAAACTCCTATAATAACAACAGATGAATCCAGAATTGCCTTGCTGCAGTCTTCTCAGGCTCCCAACTAGGAAAATTACACAGCTAATCGAAAGCAGAATCGTTCAAGATGCACTAAATTCATTATGTCATTTATCTAAATAAATTACTACTTCATATAGGTACAGAAGTCACCATATTGATTAAGACCTCAGTAGATAAGCATCTTCTCCCTAATGCTTGCCTGTTCAATGTTCGGGATATTCAAGGATCTTGCAGAAGATCCCATCCATAGCAGATTTGTTTTCTAACCCACATCTGTTAATACTGTCTTATGCCTTGGAGCTTGAGAAGCTATAATTTCTTTTCTTGCCCTATCTAGTGTACCTGTGGCTATTTCTGATACACATCTAACTTTTTTGGCTTCAAGAACATCTTGTGATAATGAGTTCCATGGAGTATTTGTGTTGCACCGCAAAAACGATTTCCTTTACCCATTTTAAACATGTCACTCATCTCTTAGCCACCTTTATTTATGAAGTACTTCTTGCTGAAATAAGATTGAACACAGTATTCCAGATGACATCACACCATTAACATTTTATATTTTATTTTCTATCGCATTCCTTATACAATCTAGTATTTTAAAAAAGAAATTGAAATCCTGACTGAATGCTGAATACAGATCCCATTAAACTGCACTCAATAAGGCTCAGGTCTTTTTTCACACTTGTCCAGCTCACTGGAAAAAAGAGACTTTTTCTCTGGAACCATATGTCAATGGAATTGTTAGCATATTTACTGTCCTTATTTGTATTTAAAGATACTGTTAGAATGAAAACAAATATCAACACATCAGAGTTTTTCACAAAAGGAACTGTTTTCTGAAAGATCTTGTCATCTTACTTCCATCTTCCAAAACATTATCCTCTCCCTAGGATCAAAATGCAGCAAAAGCTGAAGGAAATTCAGTATTTCTGAAGTTATGGCCACAAATGCAGGAAAAAAATGATGGAATTAGGGGACTGTGTGTTGCCAATAATTTCTGAAAACCCTTAATTGGGCGATTTTATGTAGTGCTAAGAACTCAGCTAAAATTTCAAGTTTCAAACTATGAGTTCAGGGCCCAGTTTTCAAAGTGATGAGCACACTTAGGTTCTACAAAAGCCACTGTGGACTATAACACAGGCTCCATGTTGTTTATTTTATTTATTTTTAAAAGATTTTCTTTGCTTTGGTCCACTAACAACTAATTAAGCTGCCTCCAGATTAAGAGGCTGAGCCAAGAATTACAGGATATACCACATGCTTTCTCAAGGCAAATATTTACAGTTGTTTGTTGGGTTGATGTCTCTGACATCTATCTTCTACACATAGGCCATTAAAAAATGCAACATCACAAAAATCACCACATGACATTATGTGAAAGATTTGCTTTTTGAAAAGCAAGATGTATTCAACCCCAGCTTGCAAATTGTTTTGCAGATGCTATTTCTATAATGCTGGCATGGCTTCTTTTAGCAAGGGGGGTTGGGGGGGAACATAAAAGACTTAGATCAAAGATTCTTTTTTGGTAGGCAAAGGCTTCTGGCTTCTTTTTCCTAATAGAAAAAGTTTGTGATATCAGAGGAGACCGCACATCAAGCAGGGTTATGCAGCCCAGCTTTAGCATTCTCTTTATTCATGCTTTGTGCTTGCTGCCGCTCCCTTGTCACTGTGTTGTTGTTTCATGGGGGCCTCTGCGGGATTTAGAGAACACAGGCAGAAAATGCAGTAGAAATAAAGACTTTAGTAATTTGTTTATCATTCCTGTTAAACTAACCCTATGACTGACTGTCCTCAATAAGACTAATCCTGTGAAAGGCTGCAATGGCTTCTTGATGCTTTCAGTAATAAGAACGCCTTTATGCCTAATGGTGGCATGGCAAATGTATCCTTGTGCGGGAGAAAGCAAGCTCCTCAGAGCACTGCCCAGCCTTTCTAAAATCACATGCATCTCTGATGTCAACAGTAGTCAATAACAGCTTGCTCCTTTGGGAGAATCAAACAGTTATGCAAACAGGAATTTAAGGTAAACAGACATATGGATAGAACGAGGCTGTCCAGAGGATTCCTCATTTTCTCATTTTTGCAGCCATTCAAGTTTAGGATAAAGCTCCCATTTTCTCAGTGGGTAATGCCTCGTGTCCACGTGTCTGACTGAGGAAGTGACCAAATGCTTTCCCAGCAGGTTGCAGACATGCAGTGTGACCAGCCTGGGCAGTTCTCAGCAGCCCTGCGTTGACTCCCGCCGTGGGACTGCAGACGCGCTGGAGGCAGGCAGCTCCACTCACACCGAGTGCGGATAACACGGCGCTATGTGCCGCTTCCAGCCAGCTCAGCAAATGGAGTTTGTCAAGTTACTAAATATATTAAAGTACAGACTTCAAAAGGCCCTGATCGGAGGATGGCGACAATGAAGGACACCATGCAAACAAATAATCTAACACTGTAGACCTGTTCAAGAGCTGGAAGAAGTGTAGAGAAGATTTTTCTCTCCCTCACCCCTATGGTTTTCAGGAAAAGGTCTTTGAACTTCTTTATCTGAGCACTTATATTTTTATTACAGGAAATTAAGAGGCTGAATGATGTGTGATTCAACTGTGGATCCCTGGACATGAAATGAAGCCATAATAAAACATTTTAATATGAAATCAAAACCATAAGCTTGACTCTCTCCTACTTCTGACCTCTGCTCCGTGCAGGGGCAAGTACATAGTGGGAGCCAGCAATTGCTCCTTCATTGTGTTTCACCAATAAGTCTTTAGACAGGTTATGTGCTGCTTTAAATTATAATACTGGCTATGCAGTTTCTAAGAGCAGATCTTTGTGGCATAACAGAAGGCAGCCCAGGGATGCCTGGTCTGTGTATGCCTGTGACAAGGTAGGATGCAAGTGTGGTTCTCCATTAGCACATACTGCATGTGCATTCATATGCCTGGTCTTGAAACTCAAGCCTGTAAGTCCCAGTCCATTAATTTACTTTGCCTCCTCCTACAACAGTAAGATGAGACACTGAGAAGGTCTGAGATATAGATTTTGGTCTATCCTTCAGAAGGATAAAGTCAAGAAACAAGATTAGGCAAAAGAACATTGCTTCAAAGATTTTTTTTTTTTTTTTTTTTTTGCTTTGAATATCATTACTTGGGAAGAACAAATGCAGACACTTGGTGTCATGCTGCTGCTAGCTGAGCTGGCAGAGAAAAACATGTGACAACTGTAAGCATTAGTCAAAGAAATCAAGCTAATGCTCTAATCAAGTACAGCTAAAATCTGTAATGTCCAATAAAAGACAATCAGCATAACTGGAAGAGTGCCAAACAACTGAACAATACAAATTTATTTTTCCAGGGAGGGCCTCCCACACTAAACTAAAAAATCAACAAAGACTGCAGTCTGACGTTACAGCTAAGCCAGTCCAATGGCTCACCCCACTGCGAGCTCCCTTCCCCTCCCCTGTCCCAGCCTCTCCGACCGCAGAGGTCTGGTGCAGGGAGCTAAACCAGCCAAATACTAACAATTTTTTCCTGACACTCAGGCTTTGTGAAATGACAAATTGCCAGTGCCAACACAGGCAAGTGGCAAGAGTATGTATCTGTGCACAACTGTGGAAAATCTTATCATTAGTTGGGTACACTTTGATGTTACTGGTAAGGCAAAGAGGAGAACCGAAGCATCCTGCTTGCACTCTGTCTGGGAAACCGAACTAGGACTTGCAACAGAACAGGCCACAGTGTGTGTGCAACAGCACAACAAATTTACACTAACTGCTTTGAACTTGTAATTGAACTGCAGTTTTAAAGCTGAATAACTAATGCTAGAAACAAAACCTCACATCTGGACCTCCAGAATATTTCTCCAGTGGGTCATTTACTTCTGGCTTCCTGGGCTGCCTGACCTCCAAGGGAATGTTTGGAGTCATGCTAACATTTAAAAAGTGATCTGCTTCCAGCAGCCAAACACCGTGTTTTTCTCAGTCTTTAGAAGTCTGAACAAGCCACTCCAAGAGTTCTCTGGCAAATATATCAGGTGTATTTATTTAATGATTTCCCCCATGTTTCTATTACAGTCTTGGTTAATGAAGAAATGGGACGCAGACACAGTTTACCCACCACCACCACCACCACCTAAAGCAATATAGGATCAAACAAGACAAAGCTTCAAAGTTTTAGCCGCTTTAGTAATACATATATATTAGAAAAAAAAAAAAAAAAAGAAATCTACACTAGCTGACCTCCTCAGATCCCTTCCAATTTGAATTATCCTACAACCCTATGATCCCACGAGGGTGATTTTTTTCCTCCCTTTGTTCACAACAGCTAAAGTAGCGGATAGAAACTGTTCACCTACAATCCCAGAGGAAACAGCTCTTCCACCCTCCTCATGCAAGTCAATGAGCCATACCGTGGTGAGTCTTGGGGCGCAGAAAAAAGCAAGGATCCTTCAGATACATTTTACCAGGCATGGCTAGCTAAATGGGACACCTTGCTCCTGCTCCTCACTCTTCACAGGGCATCCTTCATTCCGTCTTTCACATCAAATTTCTGCTCAGAGATCTGCTCCATATTCATGTACCAGATCTTTAGGGCAGCCCCTTCCTTATTTCTTCATTAAAATGGAAATAACAAGGGTAAACAGGGATATCAGCGTTAAGCCATTTTTATGCCACCTATATTGAAGAGTCAGAAAGTAATTGTTCAAAACACCCAAGACAAAAGCCACTGTCTGGCACTCTCAAACTAAACAGTCACCTCGGCACATTACAGCAGAAATGTAAATACAGGTGACACAATGACACAGAGTGGGACAACTATCCCTTATGCAAAAGTCTGTACTTCAGCCCACGTGGTATCTAAAGAAACTGCATTACCAACACTACGAGCCTTAGTTAGTCAGAGAAGCAACAACATCAGACTTGTCCATGTCAACCCTGGGTGACAAAGGCAGGCTGTACACTCACCCTGTGCGGGAGGGACGGCAGGGTGTGAGAGAGCAATGTGAGAGATTGATTAGCACTGAAAAACGATACCCAAAGAGGGCAGAAACATGACACGGAGAAGTGAAGTGATACAGAAACAGAGACAAGGAAATGGCAGGGCGGGGAAGGGGGGGGAGGAGGGGGAAGCGGGACACAAACCCAAAGGTTGTTTTTCTGTTACTCAAATCTGAAGTGAAGGATTTATTCTTGTTTTATGTGGTCTTTGCCTTCTCTCACACTCTTGCTATCACATATGCTGTCCAGAGCACTCACATTTATGGTCAGAAGCTGGGAGGATGCAAAGGAGAAGAGGACAGGGACTGCTGGTTTTGGTGCAGCACCTGCAGCAGGGGGCTCCTGGTTTGTGACCACCAAAAGAAAAAAAAAGACATCTACTGAAAGAGTTGATACTACAGCAAGTTTGTCACTGCTTCAGAATCCACCTGTATTGTTTAGCTTTACATTTACATTTAAAAGGATTTGAAACATACAGTAACAAAATAGTATTAGAAAAAATAAGCCCAAGGAGACAACAAAAAGAGGAAGTGAAAGGCATAAAAAATAAGAATGAGACATAGCATTTGTCTCTGACAAAATTTGCTGATACGTCCAAATTGAAATGGCATATGGAAATGGTGCAATTTTTGCCTTAGATATGAGTGACCTTGTCTGTCAGATGCTTTCCCCTTGTCCTCAATAGTCCACACATGAATGAAACTGAGGACTTCTAAGGTGGGTAACCTGTTGTCAGCCTGCCAGGCATAACGCCATGAAGCCAAAGCTCTTCCACAATATGGGAAACCTTGAAGGAGTTTTTATTTCCATTCCAAATTAGAGGTAAAGGAAATTTGAGAACATCAGAATTTAGCCATGAAACCTAGTAAATTCTCTATCAGCCAGCTGCGCTAGAAATGCTTTTCCCAATCATCTAACCAAGAAGTTCCCAACTGTAGCTCACTTAGTTATTTTCTCTGAAGTCCATAACCATGTTTGACGACAAGAGCAGAAGCACATGGTGCTGTGCTGGTCTGCATGGCTGAAACATGCCTCCTAGCCAAACTGCTCCTCACTTGCAGAGAGAACAGTGGCAGCTACTGAGCCATGAGCTCTATGCAGCTGACTCCCATCTACCCTGGGGAGAAGACAGCAGGATCCATTATTTCCTTGGTGTACCACTTCAAAATCGTGTGTATATCACTAGCAGATCTGGGCTGGTGTTTAGAAATTCACAGTTTAGTTTACAGCTTGGGCTGTGACAGCCTGTAGAAGCCCTGAACTTGATTGATCAGAGTGGTAAGATACACAAATCGTTCAAAATCCAGGTAAATAGAGAAAATCAAAATACAAAACAGATACAAAACAGAAGGTGAAAGTCAGGTAACAGCCAGGTACAGGAACCGGTCTTCCCCAAATCCCAGGCATCCCGATTCCGGACATCCCGTGTTCACTAGATCATACCGCCTGTGCATCCAGCTTGCGTGGACCCATCACTACAGGACTGTTACTTCATATTGGAGCATCTACAAGCTGTCATCAAGTATTTATAGCTTCAACCAGACTTTTGTGCAATGCGAGCAGATTGTCAGGTATTACAGTGAGTTAATTTATTCGGGAGTTGAAGTCTTCAGAGTTTGGGGAATGCTTCTCAATTCATCATCAAAACATCTCATCTCATATATTGCATTTTTGAAGCCTCAGCCTGAGTTATTTATCAGAAGCCCACTGACCTTTTCTAAGCACCCCTAAATCTATCAGCAAAACTTGAGAACAGAATGATGAGGATTATGATAGTTGTAGAAGTTGTCTTTCCTTAATTTTCATGGATACATGCAAGATACATTACCTTTTTATTAAAACATATATTCCAAGACCTCAAAGGGGTCTTCTTCTGCTCACTAATTGTATTTAGAAATGCAACTCCTAAACCTGAACACTGATAGATACAGGATTAATGAACTAACAGTATCACAATAGCCAGGAAGACCAAAGTGTAACAGTCAGGAAGAGAAGGGATTGTTACTTAAATAGCATACAACAAATCATGTTAATTTTGTTAAAGACTTTTTAAAAGAGTTATTGACTTACATGTTAGCGAAAGGACATTCTGGCAATGTCCACACTGTCCTGCCATTTCAAGTAATGCAAGAAATTACAATAAACATTTTTACACTTCTTCAGAGAGGACAAAATCTTTGTTGCTGTTAAAAAGAACAAACACAAAAGCCAAAAAAGACCCCACAAAAGAGAATCAATTAAAGGCAAAATATTTTGTAGAAGTGCCTTGTTCTTCTCAAAAGAAGTACACACACAAAGTAAAGCTCAACAACCCCCCTTTTGCCAACTGCCACTTTGTAGGCCTTCAGAATGAGAATTAATAATTTAAAAGCCATAATTTAAAGCCAAAAAGATCCTTTGCTGATCTTTTCAGAGTCTTTTCAGTTATACTGTATAAATACTTTGAACAAATCTGCTACATTGCCCACCATCTGTATTTAGGAAGTTTTTATGGGGTTATTTCTAGGAAAAAGAAACTAGGAAATTACAATATTTGCTCTTGTTTCAGTACGGGGGTTTTTCCTTCTTCTTCTAATGTGGTCATCTAGAGACGACTGGAATGTACAGAAGCGACCCAATACTCAGAAGAATAAAGTTCAAAAATAATTTTATCACAGACCCCCAAAAAATGCAAGCCTGGTAATTTTTTGTAATTCTTTCTGCCACGAAATAGAAATGCTTTCTGGTTCATTGAGCAAATTGTGGGTCTGAATTCCAGAAATTCAGATATCCTCACAAAGGCAGCATTATGACCGAACAGGTTACGTGTTCAGAATTCTGGCTGCGTGCCACTTTGTTAATAAATACAAGTGTTGAATTCAGCTGGATTTAAAGATTGTGTTCTTTGCTTGAGCAAGTCTGAAAGTGCCAGATTTGTAAAATTATCACTGTAGCTTGTGCTTTGAAACTCGGAGACACCATCGCAGATAAAAACTGTCTCTGATCCTGTAAAAGAATCAGATGGGCAGGTCTCACACTGAGCCCAGCTGACTTCAGTGACCTAAAACAGTGGTTTGCTGCATGGAACTATAAAAAGATTGCACAACCTGTAACAAATTAAACACTCAGATAAACTACCAAACATATCTAATCTTGATTTTAACTTTTCAAATTCTAATTTTGTAAATAAAAGACAAAGCAGCCGAACCCATTATTATACATCTTGAGCTAAAATTGTTTCTTTTGGGGTTCTCTGTGCTCTGCTTAATTAAAAATAATCTAAATTTATTCAATAACATGGATTCTATTCCATCATCAACAACAACAATCAAGTAGAACTTCAATAAAACCCTCCCAATAGTTGTTTTTTTAGTTGTAGTTTTTGTTTGCTTTTTTTTTGTGTTAAAGTACAGTTGATTGATTTAAAAAAATTCTGCTGTGTCTTAATTACACAGGATAATTTTTGTATTTTATATTATACAATGGCAGTTTTCAGAGCTGAACAGGCAAATGATTTATTTTCCTATATGCTCCAGTTCATAAAAAAAAAATATCTGAATTACTCAAAATATACTTGTTTTTCAAAATTAGTAAGTACTATTTGCAATTAGTGGTTAATAACTAGACAGACTTTTTTTCCCCCTCTGTGCAGAATTATCAGATCCATTTTACAGATTAAAACCTGAGGCACAGAAGGGCAGCTAACCCTGCACAAAACCAGCAGCAAATACCATCTTGCTGTTGAAGCACTGGACCACACCGGGAGAGAATGGCTGGATTCTTTGCAGGTAGCTGCCTGCGCCCATTTACTTAAGGATAGTCATACTTGAATTTTAGGCAACGCAGATACACATACATGCATATGTATCTATGCCAACACTCAAGTTTTATCAATACCAGTTTCTACAAAAGCAAGACTGTTAAGAACTCGAGCTTTGTTTTTAATTTTTTGTTTTTAAACAGTGCAAGTGCCAAGGAACTGCCATCACTTAAATAGCCTAGAGGCAATTCCTCCTTCATCCTACATGTTACTTCTTCTAAGTGCTTTATGCTCCCTTTTACTCTTCCTAAAAATTTGGGGCTGTGCTGGTATTAGCAAGAAAGAGAAATTTTTGCCCCTCCTCTCCCCAGTTCTGGTACAGCTAGAGACTCAGACTCAAGTCAAAGCCTTGTTTCATGAGAAAAACAATTATTTGATTTGAAATGAGTCAAATAAGAATTCTGTTCTGAATGGCTTCAGGGAAAACTCTACATAAAATCCTCTTGTTATTAGCAAAGATAGTTTATTGTTGGCATAGTGTGATAAAAAAAATACATCTGGACTGTCACTGTCTGCAAGATAAATACAAGGCTTTTCCATCAGGTGCTGAACGCTCTGACCTCTGGATTAAAGCACATTCAACACAGCATAGCTCCCTGTAGAAAGCTGGACTGAACCTTTACAACCTGTGGTAGCAAGATGCAGACAGGCACCTAGTGGGAAATTCAGTAAATTCCTACTTTTCCTTACCCTTACAAGAAGATAGTTAACATCTCCTAGAAGAATATGGTTTAAACGCCTGTGCTGAATGGGCTGCAGTAGCAAGGATGCTAGCTTAATCTTATATTTTTTGCTTTAAAAGTGGCTGTAAACTTAGCAGTGCCCAGATTCCTGGGATGCATGAAGTGGCTGTGCACCACCAGCGCCATCCCAGAAGCAGGCAGTTTCTCAGAAGCAGAAGAAAGGTTTCTTCCTGTGCTGGAACCGAGTTTAGAGCAGGAGCGAAAGCACAGTTTGAATTCTGTGTTACAGGGACAGCTCAGGCCATTATTAACATCTCAGAGGTTCCTCACAGCCACTGAAGGATTTAACTGCAGCAGCCTAATGAAACTCTGCCATGCCCCCTTGCTTCTTCCTGGGGTCGGGACACATGCGGCTGGGGGAGGGGACGAGAGGAAGGCAAAAAGAGGAAAACAAAAAGATCAGAAGTACGTTGCGTATCAGAACACTTTGCTAGGTGCTTTTCATTACAATGTGGTAGCTAATCTGGTCAAAATAATCCAAAACATTTAGAGAAAGAGATCACTGTTTGCACAATGAAACCTTGCAAGACATTTGCTCTTCTTTCAGACACCACCCACGTACATGTTTGAAGATTTCCACACTTTTTCCCCAATTAAGCACATTTAAAGTCACAGATCCTCCAGCTGTACCTCATCATTTACATTGCTACATGAAATCAACACTTTCTTTGCAAATGAAAGTGCATATAAGTACACTCACTATACACGTACTTAAACACAAAATGAAACGTTTGCAGAAGTGCATGCATATATTTACCAAGCTGTATATTTTACTTCTGTATTTGTATAGCTCAGAAAAAGGAACAGTGCAGCTTTAACATGGTTATTCTTATGATTTTAATTCAAATACTTGGAAGATGTGTGTATTACACCATCTCATTGCAGACATGCTGTACTGTACTAAGAAGAGTGGGGAAGCATTTTTATCCATAAAAATGTCACTTGTGAGAGCTGTCTCACCAAGATGTTTTGTGCTCCTCAGGTGAGGATCACTCACAAATAATAACTGTCTTGATATTTAATTAATGTCAAGATGCTGCTGGAAGTTAGTGTCTGTCCATGTCAGGGATCTAATGGATCTATTTCAACATTAAAAATACACGGAGAAACTTCTCTTACTCTAAGCTAGAACAAAAAACTTTTAATTGCTTTACAGATGACTTGACAGTGTATACCACATCAGTTGGCAGGAAAAAAAAAAAACAACAAACAACCCACCCTGTAATGACAAGTTAGTGTCTATTTTTGTTTCAAGATACACTTGAATCCACAGGGCAAAGTTCTCAGATCTTGCTTTTTCCTTCCAAATTCACCTTCTACTGTTCAGCCTTTGCAGAAGGCAGTGAGAACTAAAAGGAAAATCAGATCTTCCACACAGCCTGGATGGAAGAATTTTGCTGTGGTATGCTTTTAGACAGAGCTTTTATGGTTAACCTTCAAAAATACCTCACTTTCTCCCCACTTCTTACCCTTAATAATATTTTCAGTATGAGCACCCCTATATTTAATTGCTGTAGTTAAAACAGAACCACAAGGATCTTAACAAGAGTCAGAAGAATGGCTCCTCCTCCTCTTACCTTGTCATCTAAGTAGTAAAATGTCCTTAAACTAGTCACATATAATTTTCAGGGATGTAAAAATGTTCTGAGGTAAAAATAACTTTTGCCTTCTCTTGACTCGAGAAGGATCAGATCAATCTGATTCAATTCACTGTGAGAAAAAAGTTTTGCAATGATTACGCACATTGCAGACCTAAATGTCTTTCTCCAAAATACTTAACATGAGACCCATCTTCTGTAGCTGCTTTCTACTTGCCTGACAATTTGTTGTATTTACTTTGTGCTCTTTTCTTCCACTTTTCCCAGAATCATAGCCCACTAAACTCAGATAAAAGGAATGAAGTTATTTAACTTTTGAAAGATTTACCAAATATATTGAGACATTAACCTACCAAATATTCAGCCCCTCAGCCAGCTGAGCACTGAACTTACGGTTTCAGCTGTTCTGCTACTTTTTCTCCAGGAAGTGCAGATTTTTAAAGTTTGGCACATGATAGTACACAGACTCAGGTTTTTTGTCTTTTTTTTTTTTTTTTTTTTTAACTCAGTGATACAAAGGAAGTGGTTTTGTTGCTAGCAGGTACCTTGTTTGGGATATTAAGATAATGAAAGTTCATTACCACAGACAAACTGTGACTGCACCCCATCCAATCTGACCTCAAGCTTGAGTTACTGAATGAGGAGACATGCATTTATAGCAACACTCCCTAATCCTCCAATAAATCAAATTCACACACACCCGCCCAGCGCTGTTAGAAGAAAATGAACTTCTACAAAGATAGATTTAGAGGAAGAAACAAAAAAATCTTTCAGAAAGAGAGGTTTCAATGGTGCTGTATGCATGCAAATAAAAGGCCAGTTCAAACTTTAATCACATTTAGTTTTTCTTTCTTCCAGCAGTTTCTGGTTACTTTTAACAATCATGTTTCCAAACAGGATGCATAGGGAGGGATATCGAGAGGCAAATTTATGTGGAGATAGGAAAGAGGACACATTGACTCCCAATTCTGCAAGGCCAGTCTCTCACCAAAATATTATCTTCTTCTGCAGAAATAGAATATTTTAAACCAGTACAAGGAAATACAAAAACATCGGCACGTGTGTTCATCACAGCAGCTGAATAACTGGCATGAATAACCACCAATCAAAGCCACTCCTAGATTTTGCAGGCACACCTATAGAAGGTCTTCCATACAGTCAGTACTTTTCTAGTTATTTAACAGTGCATTTAGCGCCTTGACAGAGTGGGTGTGGTAAACACATCACAATCTCGCAGGATAACCTAGTCACCCTGCTAAGGACACTTTCTCTCTAACCTGAAATGTTCACTTTTCCTGATTAAAATGGGTGAAAATAATTTATGTTGGTGGTTACAGATTACATAGTCTGGTGTACTTCAAAAGCCTGTTTACCTGTGATTTAAAACCAGTATCTTTTGATCAAAGAGATAAGCTGTCTCCGTACTGTCTGGTGATCACTACTTTCCTAAGGCCTTTTCCCTGTTTAGCTAACCTCTTTTAGTTTTACTGAAGTATGAAAGGATGCAACTTTCAAATTTGTCCATGTAAATTTACATACAATTCTGCTAGGGTCTATCACAATGCATTGGAGATAGTGTTTCAGCAATTTAAGATTTAACAGCTGCTGCCAAGAACTGCAATTGGATAATCTCGTGGCTGCTGTTGCTTTGAAGTTGCCAGGTCACAATAAAACCCACAGCTTCTTCCAAATGCTGCATTTGGGATTACTACCAGTTAATTGGAAGGGCTTTTGAAAATACTGAAAACACTAAAATGCATTTGTATTTGTCTGCTAAATTCAGCTTGAAACCTGCAGCAAAGTGAATCAAAACTTTAATATTCTTAATGACAGCGTGCAGTAGAAAGGAAGAGACGAGAGTTTGACCTGACATCCTTTGGTGCTTGTTTATATCATTGGAGTAGAAAGAAACTCAGTGCTTGGCAGCCCACTTCCTGAAGGCAGAAAGAAATAACCTACATTTACTGCAAATTGTATTGAGATCATGAAGCTCTGATATCACAAGTCATTGATCTGGTCAAGTGTTAAAAGACAGATGTAAGATTTTCCCCCTTTCAGTTACAAATTCCAGCATAGGAGACAAGAAAACAACAATTTTCCTTGCTATCAGAATGTGTTACGTACTAAGGGAGGGAACCCTTGGATGACATTTTTCTTCCTTGAGAGAAATATCGATGTTATTTTTTCTGATAGCAACAAACAATTTGTTAAATATAAAATGCTGTAAGTGAGCTACTCAGAGGGCATCCACACTGATAAATATTTACTTGAAAATATCATCAGAGTTGAAACTTAATTGAAATGCTAAAGCTTTGTTTGCTTCCCCTGCTTCAGCACAGCTGAAACAACAGAACCAGTCAGACAACTTTTTTTTTGGTCAGGTATGTGCTGAATTACTGACAAAAAGCTTTGGGGTTCTTAGAAGAGCTGCAACACCCAAGGGATTTCTCCCAGCTCCAGACAGAATTACTTCATTTAACTATCTTGGGTGCTCTTTTTGTGATTGCCTTTCATGGGCTTGGACTGAATGCATATCTGTTTTGTGGGCAGACACAGAATTTAGTATGAAAACACTACTGGAACACCCTTTTCCAAAACATTAAAAGGTTTACAAATGAGAGTTTAAGGTGCTAATTTGTGAGTATAAAGGGACTAGGGTTTGTTTTTGCTGTAAACCTCCCCCTTCACATAAATGAGGACTGTGGTGATAAAAACCGTGTTCTTTATACTCCACTCCCTGTTTTGTTTGTTTTCTGGATAAAATGAAATTTTTGAAATTCCGTGGTGGGTTGTAACATTTTGTAGAATCCTCCTGTTTACTAGCTTCATTTTTATAAGCCTTTAAAACTTTTTCTTTAAAGCTTTTTAGAGATGTCTAGAGTAGCTGTAATTACACAAGCACAGACTTCCATAAAGGACTTTTACACCTTTTCTGCCTAAGTGTGTTAATGTCAGTAAGTGCCACTATCTCCATTTTACAGATGGAAAACTTCGACATAGATCCTCAAAAGCTACCTAGGCATTTATCTTTCCGTCTGCTTCCCCGCCTGTATGCTGTGATGGTTAGGCAAGCCTCCACTGAGCTCATCTGGGCAGAACCCATGGTTGGCACTTGACATCCTCCTGGCCTTACCTGACTCTTTCCTTGGGTCTAGGGGTTCCAGCTGGAAACGAGTTTGATGGACATGGTTGAAAGAGGTTTCAGTGTGTAAAGGAGAAAGAGCAATGCTTTAGAGTATCCTGAATACAGGTAGAGTACTTTTTCTTCCTGCTGATTCTTCACATTGCTATAGCTTACCTGTGTTACCTGAATTAAACCCAGCAACAGCTAATATATACTATACTACTATTCTTCTTTCACTCTGGTGTAAATGTAGATTTAGTTTCTACTGCTCCAATGCTTAAACAACTTTGTTATCTTAGCCTAAAGTAGTCCAAACTGGAGAAAGCTTATAGGTCAAGATTCAGGAAAATGAACTCTAAATAAATGAACTATTGCCAGTATTCCCAGACAAACTGATCTTCCAACTGAGATGAGGGGGAGTAGACATCTAAACTTCTGCGATGCTTGAAAAAACCCAGAGCTGATCAAGTTCCACAGTGTGGGAAAAATATATAACACTCTTGAGTGTATTGTATATCCTGGCTTCATGTTTTTAAGTTTTCCTTTTAGCTCTGTAATACTAGAAACATACATAAACAACACACAGGCACAAAAAAACAAACCAAGGAATAAAAAAGATGTCTCATCCCCGGCAGGCTTGCTTTAAATTAAATACAAAGAGCTTCATGACATGGTACAAAAATCATGAAAAGCATGACAACTTGAAAGATAGCAGAAATTTGCAACAGTAATGTGGGGCAAGGGGTGGGGAGGAATACAGCACAACAGAGGTTGTTTTGGCTTCCATAGCAGTTACAGTGAGGAAGAAAATGAAGAAATAGGAGAAATACAACATTTTTTTAAAGAACTGTTGTATCTGAACAGCGGACAAACTAAATGGACTGAAGAGCATGCCATGTTCCATAGACAATACTTTTTCAGAAAAGTTTCTGTAAGGCTTCCAGTACAGGTATCTCACCCCACTTTTCAGAAGGGAAGAGGAGAAAAATACAAATTATTACTTTTTGTGTGTCTGATAATACATAAAGATCCTCTTCTGTTTCATACAGAAAATGTGGTGATGCATACCAGGATGTGGGTGACTCAAAGGTTAGCGTTAATATTATGCAAAAGACACATGTAAGAGATGGGGAAATAAAATCTACCGAAAAGACGTATTAAAAAATTTCTGGAACTCTCGTTAGAAAACAAAACCAGACAAATATCCATGTTGTTGCCTATTTTTCCATAAGCTTTTTTTCTGTACAGAGCTTTTTAAATAGCTGACAGCGTAATAACCACCATCATCAGAGTGTGTCTCTGATTGCTGTTCCATGAGTTCTCAGGTAAGGCTTTTCAAATAAAGCACAAGATAGGCATTGAGAGCGTCACAAGGCCATGCTCAGTCCAGTACAAGACAGACCAGTAGACTCTGACCCTACAATATGACATGATAAACTGAGATAATTTAGGGACAAATGTAGCATCTTATTCCACATTTATTGCCACCAACTGCAGTAAAGTAACTTAGCAAAATGATTAATGGCAGGGATAAAGGGCTTCTGTTGTGAAGTGCTGATCATATTAATGCCTAAGTGTTAGGCAGTGTCTAAAGAAAATGACAGCCACAAGACCTGGATAGCCAAAGGGCAGCAGAGGTGCGCAGAGGCAGGGGATGTGTCGCCTGCCTTTTAGAAAAAAACTTGGTATATTGAGAACACTTCGTATCCAAAAAAATATATCTTTCATTCTCCTTATGAGATTTCCTCTCAGGGTATTCACACCTCATTCTGCAAATTTACAATCTTCTGTATTTAAAAATGAAACTACAAGATTAATGCTATTTTTGTGGTGTTTTTTCAAGAACTAACAGGTTGTGCTGGGGCATATCAGAAACTCAAGAGCAAATTTACAGAGACTGAGTTTCTAAACTTACATAGGAGACTGTGATATGTTTAGAAAGTGGAACAAGCGCCTTGCTGTTTTGGAGCATGGCTGTAGAAACCTACTAGCATTTTAAGATGCATAAATGTATTTGTTCTCTGTCTTGAAGCACTTAAGATTTCTGAAATGGTAGTGTAATGGTGGAAACTGTTGTTGTATTTTTGGCCAAAGCAAAACTGAAAACCAAACTATTTATTAGTGGGGTTTTCCCCCGTCCACCAATATACCAGGGAGATTGTGGTGATATTATATAGCGTGCTGGAAGATTTTCCACTTGCAAGTAAAAAAACTAAAGGTAATGAGTAGGTGAAAAGAATCACCAATGCAAACACTAGACTGCAGAGAAAGATACTTCATCTTGGTAAGCAAAAGTAAACAAAAAAGCACAATTTCAGAGGGCTAAACTGTGCAATCTCAAGAAAAAATGGTGTATTGGAACACCCTCTGAACACTGGTCCCAGAACAGAGAATTCTGTACTGTCTACCTGTGCCCTTCTCCTACCTTCTCTTTTAAAGCATTTCATTTGCCATTCTTAACAGAGTGCAAGGCAACCTGGAAAGAGCTCCTGCAAATCAATCCCCAAGCCAAATCCCACTGACAACCCTACGCACCCTGTAGCACAGGGGTGAATTTCACTCCCAGTGCTGGAATAATCAAATAGTGTGGTGCAACCAGAGGCTGAAGAAAAATTAGAGCTTCTTCACAATATATAATTTGTCACTGGGGTCTCATGTGCTTTTGATGCCATGAAGACATACATGACAGAGGATAAGGAGGGTAGGTGGGCCTTAATGATTTTTCATATTTGAGAATGTCAGTTGTACCTTCTTTTCCCATGGTGGAAATCCATTATTAATATTTACAAGCAATTCTCTAGTAAGCAGGTAAAGGCTCACAATCAGAATCAAATTACTGTACTCCTGATGATACTTCATGAGATGAGCACTTTATTAGGAAACAAAAGCTTCCAGAGAGACTACTTAATGATAAGTACATCAGTTTCTTTAATACTCTAATGGTAATCGCTAGTGAGACAATTATTTTTCTTGCCCAATGATTTCCCCCCCCTAGTGAGAACTGTTGTACTCAATGCTTAGAGTGTAATATAATTATTCAGAGTTCATTAATAGGCAATATTACTTTTCCTTTCATTAAACCAGATTTGTGCATCTGTTTGAATAAGGATATGTAAGTCATCAACATGCAGTACATAGTTTTTAATTTTTTTAAGGAAGGAACAATGTGAACCTGGCACTTACTGTTCGATGAATTGAGGAAACCTGACTCCTAGTTACAGCCTGCTGTTCATGGTGGTGTGAGCAAGTCCCCATCCCTCAGCACATCTGCTCCACTTCAGTTTCCCATGTGTCAGACAAGGACAATTCTTCCCCAGCTTTGTAGGAAGCTTTGGGAATTTAGTGAAGAATGACAGTAAATGACTTACACTCTTTTTAAACTTCTGTCAGGCAGTATTGAGGGCAATGAGCAGTGCTAAGTCATGAGAATATGGCCATAATGATGGGATAAGCCTGGTGCTCTGTAGTCCCATTGGCCTTTTGGTACCAAGGGGAGAAAAGCTACAGCAGTGACCATCATTTTGGAGTGCCTTTTGCCAGTGGCATTCCTTTCCACCTCAGCATTTCCTTATGAATTTTCCTCAGCTGGACAAGCCCCTGTTACAAACACAGTGGTTAGCCTCCTGCATTGGATTTAGGTGGGTGGAAGTAATAATCAAACTTTTCTCCTTTGGCACACCAACTCCACTGTCAGCCATGCTCTCATTGGGTGATACTAACGAGAAGCAAGAGCTAAGTAAAGTGGTGTTCAAAAAGGCAATAGGCAAATCAAGAAAACACTGTCATGGATAATATCAGCACAATGTGCCTCTCACTGGGGCAGGAACAGAAAGAAACATCAGCTATATAGGTAATTTAAGGGAGCTGCTTCACCTTTAAGTACCAAAACAACCTTCTCCCCTTGTCTGAGCTCTCCTTATGGCACTGTAGATTAGCATCAACTCCACTGTATGATTAAAGACAGCATGTATCACTTTTCCTAAAACCTTATAATTCTTCTTAAAGTAAATTTATTAATTCTGAATTCCTTTGATTCAATTTGGCCTGTTTGCCCAGTAATGCCCTAGTCTTACTTCAAGTTAAGCAATCAGAGTAGTGGGAAAAGCAGTTCTGATGCTGAGCAAGCAGACCAAGGCAAGTACTTTTACTGAATGTTCAATGTGGTGCCAGTAATTACTGCCAGTAATGAGGCAAAACAAGCTAACACATCCGTCTGCAGTTGTATCATAGTACCGCAGCACATAATACTGTTTGAGTTTCCCTTCTGTATGTTTTTGCATGCTAGGTGCTGATAAAGATCTTTTCCTCTAGTTTCATGTTTGCATGGTATTCTTGTGTAATGGCCAAACCTGTTTGGTTACAGATTCCTCTGTCTGTCCTGATTAATGTCCCCCTCTTTGGACCCCATGAGGGAATCTGGGAAGCTTTTGGTGCTTTTGAGGCCATTTGTTGCATTATCTGGGCTGTCATTCTCTATTTCAGCTATGGACTGCTCAAAATCCAGCGGCCTATGCCATGCATTGCTTGAGATTTTACTTAGCTTCTCTGTTCTCCAGAGCAACTGAGTTGGTACTGAAATCAACTTTAGGAATAAACACTGTCATGAGAGTATAATGTAGATATCATAATATCCCTTCAGGCAAGAATTTCAAGTCCCGTTTCTGCAGGGAACCAAGAAGAGCACAGCTGTTACAAACTGTATGATTCTGGGCTTGTGAATTCCCTATGACCTTGTAGTAGTGAACAAGAAATCCGGAATGCCTGTCAATTTTTTAAATGAAGAGACATGTAGCACACAGTACCAACAGCAATGAAAAAAGCATAATGTGGAGGCATTCCACTCCCAGTGTGAGGCAACACAGTGGTAGCAAAGTGTCTCCTGGGGGACAAACTAACAACTAGAGTGGCTGGTTATTCATTAATTCCTATCAACCTTAAAAAAATAAGCTCACTGCAAAACTAGTTACACCTCTCCTGTGGAGTACTCTTACTTTAGCCTGAGGAACCTGCCTGCATGAGAACACTAGGCACAAAAAGGTGAATTAAATAAAGTTACTTTGATGTGACATTCCCATAGAGACTGTTGCTACAGCAACAAGACCTTTAGTTTCTCAAGTCACTTAAAAATAAATAATACTAGTGAAAACAGACTTTGCTTCCTAAGCCATTATGGAGTTTTCAAAAAAGAAAATTTCACCCAAGAAGGACTCGGGATGAGCGTTGCCGTACTCGCTGAAAACACATCCAGCAGGTGTACAGCACTGCAGTACCGTAATCACAACCTTTTTCCTGATCTTTATTCTGAGGCAGTTCATCGTCCTTTTAATTAACAGCATATATTATGCCCCCCCCCCCCCCCCAAATACAAGAGAAGAAAACAATGCATGTGGCTACAATGTATTATTTTGAATGGGTAATAGAGAAAAGGGGGAGGGTGTGCATGTGAAAAATGAAAAGTATATTTATTACTGATGCTCACTATTAAATTTGACAGATAGCATTTGCCTCCAACCTTTCAAGCCAGAAGTGGAACAGATGTTCATGAAAAGCCGGTTAATTTCCTGCCATTTGTGAACTGATTAGAAACTGAAACATTAGCACACTGACACTTCTTTATTTTTAATCTTGCTTGTGTTTTGAAAGGAAAAGAAAAGAACCACCGGGAGCTAAGGTCTGGTTTTCAGATAGGAATGGGTGCACATTTTTGTTTCCTCTTTTAACCCAAACCCTCTCTGTTAAGGAAATAGAAAAAAGCAAAACTGACGCCACACAGCCAGTAGCAACTTGGTGTTGCAAACTGTTGTCTTCTGCATAGCTGATGCAGTGCTAGCGCAGCGAGTGAATGAGGAAGAAAGAGTAGCTGCTGCTTTCTCACACACCTATCTATTGTTACAGCTGCTAAGCAAATGAACAAAGGGTCTAAAGCTGTTTTCCAACACGGCTAGTAAACAGGCAGTTACGCTTGTACAGGTCATTGTCAGAAACTAAGTGTTCTGCCCTATAATGAGGAACAAGGAATGAGGAACTTTTCCAGTTTTAGTTTTCAGAAGTGCTGTTACTGAGCTGCATTCATAAGGGGCCAAACAGCCTCTGCTTTAATAGTTCCCAAAACAGAAATTCAGGCCCAAATACAAATCTGGTAGAAGCAGGTTCAATTCCATTCAAAACTGAATGGTGTCTCCAGATCCAATTCAAGGACAACTCACTTTTGTCATAAATATTTATGTACTATTATTAATCCCAGTGGGAGAACTTTGGGCATGCATTATCAGTTATTTATATACCCTCTACCCCAAGAAAGCTGAGGCTTTTACTCCCTTGGGTCAGATGGAGCAAGTTACTCCAAAGTAAAGCTGGTCAGAAACTTTCTGACAAAGCGAGGGTTTGTTGGATAATCACAATTTGCTAAGGCTGAAACATGTTATTTAAAACATCCTGGGTTTTGATGAGCAGCCACCGAGGCTGGGGCAGGGTCCAGCCCAGCCAAGCAGGCCAGGGCAGCTGCTGGGCCAGGCTGGCTTCCTTTTCCGCTCTGCCGCTGTTCTTGTCAATTCCCTGGCGGGCTGTGGAGCCCGGGGGGGGGGGGGCGGCTTGCAGCACATTTCTAAAACTTCATCGTCCCAGGACCCAGAGCAAGTTGAAAAACAAGCAAGCAAACAAAAAAAAGAAAGAAAATCCTTGCAAAATGGAAACTTTTCAAGCCAGCGGTACTCAACAGTAGTTAAAACAAAATAAAACAAACCAAGATCTTGGTATTTGAAACCACAGTTCGAGAAAAATTGGTCAGGAAAGATTCTCCCCCAGGTCAGCACACTGGTCAATATTCTCTATCCTTTGCCTGTGTTGTGCATACATCTACAACTGGAAAAGCACATGCTTTAAAGCATGTAACGTATACTTTGCTTATCTTTGCTTATCTGCAGTCTGAACAGTGCAACTCTGATCGAACAGGAGATTCAGCGAGCAGTAGATTTTGTCTGAGTGTATGCATGCACGTGTGTGTGCGCACATGTGTGTGCATGAAGTCAGAGTACAAAAATCACAGAAATGCAATGCTGGCATACAGTGAGAGCTGTTGGAAATGTTTCATGTTTAAAGACAAAAGCTGATGTGTTCCCGATGAAAATTTTCTTGGCTCTGCAATTATTTCACCCAAGGTGCGCCTTTCTGTGTGCATCTGGAAAGGTATGTAATTATTTTTCTGACTGAGTTTCATGTTTTAGTAACAGGTGGTTGGACTAATCCTCAGAAAATAGCATGCAACACACAAAGCTTAACTCATTTTGAATACTGCTTTTACCATCTGAATCAGCACACACCCAGCTTAAAGGTTATGAAACCTCTTGAGTGAAACTGTCCAAGTTACTTACCTCTCCCCTAATATACGAACAGTGAGGATGTTACACAAATATTCTCATCTGTGTTTTATCCTAAACCTTTAGGCCACACCTTCAGTTGGAATAAATAGGAGTAACTAAACTGGTATCAGCAAGACAATGCATATGCTTAAAATTAAAGGAATGTATTGCTAAACCCAGAGTTTTCATTATCTCACAGAATTTAGCCATCTTTCCAAAGATTTGCTAAAAAGTGTACAGTTCTCCTTTAAATTCCTTTCCTTACTCCACTTTCAAGTTTTCTTTATTTTTTAATTCCTTTCTTCTTCCTACTTCTACTACCACTCCTCTGCTTCCTCCCTCTACTGGGGGAGGGGAAAGGGAAGAATAAGTGCTTTGTTGTTACTCCCCTCCCCCAGCTTGTAAAGTTTTCTTCTCATATCCCACTGGAAAATAGCATTTCCCCAACCATTTTAATAAATACTGCAATTTTTAATTGACAATTAGATGTTTGAAAAAGAGAAGGGGAAAAAAAATAGGCAGACTTTGTGGGGAGAAAGAATGCATCACTTTTTTTTTTTTTGTTGTTGGACACGTGATGTGTAACTGCAGAGTGGGACTCTGCATCGCTCTGTCTACATTCGTGATCGTATCACTCCCACCAGTGAGAGTCGAGCAAACTGAACTAATTGAAAAGTGAGAGAAGCCACTCCCTCCAGCTACTGCAGCTCCATCTTCCTCAATTACTTGCTTTTGAGGCCTTTTAGGGTTTTGCTTCTCTATTCTCTATTCTACAGGAATTTCCTATTCCTGGCTATTTCAGTCCCTTCCCCTGCCCTTCCACTTTATGAAGTGATCAGCTGTTAAACAATTCCCACTGACAGGAAGTGCCATTACTGCACTTGAACACTTAATGTTCCAGACACGGAGGAAATGCAGGGCAGTCTGCACCAGCCTCCCTGCCTACTCAAAGACCATCCTAATATCAGTTTAAAATTCCAAGCAGTCTCTTCTGTATCATCTGCTTATTCCTCTTTCAGCCTTAACTACACTCCAAAAGCCAGTCAATTGTTTGAAAGGGGCAATTTGTTGTCTCAAATAAGGTCAACTGCATAATGAATAATTTCACATAAATCATAAATGTGTTAAATTAAATCACTATTGAAGACCCTGGAAAAAGAGCATAAGTCACCAATTTTAGAATCATACAAATCTAACCAGTCAAAGGAACTCTGAACTGACAGGGAGGGGATCATTAGAAAACAAACAAACAAACAAACAACAAAACAGACTTAATTTGCACAACTGTTGTAATCTTTACAGAGAGCCTTCTATCTAAAAAAATCCCTTACTCCTTTCAATTAAAAAAAGTTTATTATATTGCTGACTATATTTTAATGTTGCTGTATGAACTCACTTTGATTTTAAAAAAATCCCCCTTCTCCCCCCACAATATCCATCAGTTTATAGGGTTCTATTGGCAACTCAGGGAACAGAAAAATAACTAGGCTTTTGGGTAAATTATTTAAAAAAAAAAAAAGAAGAAAGAAAAAAGATGATGGCAGAAAGGTTGAATGCATGTAATTTGCTAAAATTATGACTAAGGGAGGATATGATAACAGCCTAAAATATTTAACGTGTGTAAACATTAAAGACTGTCATGAAACAGTGTGGGCTGAAATGAAATTAGACTGAATACCAACACAGTCTCCTAGACTATGGAATATTTTGCTAACAGGAGTGGTGTTTGAATCACTTAAAACTAGACTGGACAAGGAACTGGAGAACATACTACATGGTTAGAGACACAGCTACATCAAAGCGTGATTTTCAGTCTATGAGTCACCGTGACAGCTGTGCCCCGCTGGGAAAATGCAGATCACAAAGCTCAGGATGAAGCACATGAGAGTCAGAGACAAAGCTTTCTCTGTCAAGGGGAGCTGGCTACGCAGCGGTCTTCAATGAAGAGATCAGGCAAATCCAGAGTCTGAGCATCTTTAGGCCATGCTGCAAAACTACCTCCCTCAATAAGTCTCTCCACTAGGAGACAACCATAATACTGATAGTTTCTTCTACTCTGAAAGTGCAACCACGGACTAAAACAAAGTAAAGAAAAAAGAAAAGCCAAACATACCACCAGATCTTATCCCAGAAGGACTTTGATTCTGAAACAGAAATGAGATGACAAATGCTCCATGAAGTCCACCACAGACACTCCTTCTGTGCAGTGGTGCCCACATACTGACCTCTGAATAAAGCTCCTTAATCCAAAAGAAGAGTTATTCCAGGAAAATTATTAAATACAGGTTTTCTAATAGTTGATTTTCTCATATAAGTAACCTCATAGGGCCATAGCACAAAAGAATCCTGAAATTACAGGGAAGTGGACCATTTGCACAATCTTCTTTCATTTTTTATTTTAAAATAGCAATTTTAAAATTGCACATACAGTCTGCCCAGTAAAAGCTGCTGTTTAAAATCATGGTATTGAATGAAGATGAACTCAGGCCTATACTGATTGACACTCAGAGTCTACGTGTATGTCACAAAATTGAAGTTTTCCAGCATAGTTTTATTATATTTATGTTGTATAAGTCCCTCCTAGTCATCAAAGCCTCACATAAGCAGTGAAGTTTGTTGCGATCATTTGTGAGGTTTATATACTTCAGGTAACTCTCTCTGTTTGAATGACAAAAATGAAGGCAACTGTTCCAAACAGGCTCCACAAAACGAAAAGCTGTAACAACAGAAATCCTCTTTCTTCATCCAAAATAACTGCAGCTGGCAATTACCCATGACTAATTTTGTAATTATGAAATTCACTTTCATCTGAAAGCAAATGGGAATTTGGAAACAGACAGTGGTCATTCTCATTGTCTTACTTGGACAGAGTTACTCCTGGTGCACTTCCAGGAAAGCCCACCCTACTATAACGGTGTTGAACATGGCCATTTAACAGGCATGGATTTGTGCAAATAATACTGCTGTGTACTAGCAAATTCGCCTAAATATTAGGAACATTTATGTCATACACTGTAGTTTTAAGTGGTTCTGTTCTAATCTAATTATAACAAAGTTCATTTACCCCTCCCCCACTTCCCAGATACACCTCAAACTAGAAAATAAAACTACAGTTCTGCAGAAAGTTTGACTTGGCTTTGGGTTGAGAGATACTGAATTACTGGATTTATTCCAAATGTTAAAAAGTCTCACATTTTTAAACTTGAAAACTCCTGTGTTTTTCTTTTTAGAATAGATAGCACTGTAGTCTAAACTATAGCATAAATAGACAAAACCAAATACCATGTTTTTCTCCTAAAATTAGTTTAAATGTAACCTTGTCAAACCTTTCTGGTTCTGACCTGAACAGAATTCTGGTTACATTGATGTGATTTCATAAAGCACTTTAACTCCAAGAGTTCTGCGTATAATCAGCTCCTGATTTCCTGTGGGTGAATTATCCAATTTGCAGGTTAAACCAGACTCCGCCATCTCCAGAAACACCCCTTGCTGCTGAGTAAGTGACACAGAGTACACGCTACACTGCCTGCCCTTTTTCACTGTTTGGTAATTTATAGGTTTTTAAAACAGGAATTGAATGTATATTATTCTTATAACCTGACATCTATTCTGTATGATGGGTTTTGCTTTATGTGCATGTCTCCTCCCTACCCCTTAAACCCCCTTAATCTCCAAAGGTAACTGAAAGTGAACTACGATTTTGTCAAATGCCTGTGAGTTTGCTGACAGACTGCCTGAACATTCACTTATTTTCTCAAGTATTTTCTTACTAAACATACCTTTATAAAAAAAGTCTTTTATTAGCAGACACAGAGTTAGTTTAGCGACTTCTGTTTTTTATGTGATCTTACCTTGTGGTCTTTCCTTTTCATTTAAACCCATGTTAAATGATGGGGCTGAGATTATTAAAAGAAGCGTTATGTAGGCTACAGGAAACTAATGTGGGATCCTTTTAAATCTCTTCCTCAACCATCATTCATTTGTCCTACTTTTTCTTTTTTTGGTTCAATTACTAGCAGACAATAATGCTGGGGCCATAACAGCACGTCCACCTCAATGGAAAGGTACTATTTTTGTACGGTCTGACAGGCCTGTTCCTGTGTTCCTTTGCACAAACAGTTGCATGTCTAATTTAAATTATGTTAGTGCATGCAATTAGTGCTGGTGTGGCAATACATAGCCACTTGAGCATGTAGGTGCACAGTCTTTACATTAAATCCTCAAACTGCCTTTCTACAGGGAGATGAAGACAGCGGCCCATGTCAATACATCAAATAAACAACCGTCCAGCTTCAAAGTTTTGATGTAGCTTTTAAACCAAAGATGCATAAAGCATTACCAAAGAAATGAAGCAAGGTGTATATATGCAAAGAAAGATTTGTGCATCTTTGTTCTCCAGAACACTGAGGAAAAGCAGCTCCATCATGAGTACTAATGCAAAACACATATTGGGTCGAACAGTCAGAAGGAAAAGTGTTCTTGGGGTGATTCTCAAAAGCTGGGGTTTTATTTGCATAATAGAGCAGATAATTTGCAAGACCTGCCATCTCTTATTTCTGTCATCAAAGAGGAAACAGAAATAACAGAATGTGACTTGTGGCTAACCATGTGACAAAAAACTGAACAACATGAACCTCCTCCTGGACTGTCTACGGAAAAAATCACAGGACACAGTTTGTTTGCACAAGCTATTTGATGAATCATTCTGAACAAACAGACTTGAATCAGGTGATTTAAAATCAAAAAAGGGTTAAATTAGATTATTGATGATGACTGTGATCAAATCTGTAAGTAGCTTATTTTATCTAATTCCAAAAAATATTACTTTTTATCTAAACAGATTACCCAATGCCTAAGTTTAAAGCATTTAAGTATTTCATGATAAAGTCAGCCGCAGTAAGCAATATTTTGAATGAAGAAGAAGAAAGTTTTGAGCCTCTTGCAGCAGTTCCAGTTTGGGTCATTTTATTCAACCTAGTATAGTCTATATAGAATAAAATAGTATTTTATTCAACCTAGTCTGCTCATTCCAAAACCAAACCTGACTCTCACTGACATGATAAATGGCACTTGCCCTACTCCAGATGCTGTCAGTCTTTTTTTCTTTTAAAGCACACTAATATTCAAACATCTTCTGTGTGGAAACAAATTCAGCAGTTTCTCTTTCTATAACTATCTCTGACATAGATAGCACCAACGGCTTCTGCACAAACAGGCAGGAGCTTTCAGATAGGTTATCAGTCACTGCACACAGGCTGGGTATAGATCCCCAAATCTTCCTGGACATATCAGGTTCCAGAATTAGGGTTTTTGGATCAATTCTATTGTCACTTGGTAGGCTTTGAAGAAGGAACTGCTGTTCCTGCTTCACAGAATAAATAATCCTGCAAAATATTGATCATTCAGTTCCAATAAAGCACTCCGTACCTTGCAAACTATAAACTATATTCTTAGCTGTATTTGGTAGATTGTTCTTCTTTCAGTACTCTTTCTCCCTCTCTCTCTCCAGAGTTTTATCGACAAGCCTAAAATAAGTGATTTCTCAGAGCACAGACATGCTCTTTCTAAGAACACAGATATCTCTTAAGAAAATCTGCACCAAGATGTTCAAAAAGCATTGCTGCACGTGGGAAGTTGCATTTCACAAGCCTCTCACGACACTGCCTCTGTTATGCATGCCAATAAAACCAGGGCATAGGCCCTCGGAGGTAAGCACTGTATTTATTTGGTCTTTAAGCTTTGATAGAGTATTAGCTGCTGTGTGATCTTTATTAGAAGCAAGGAAACACTATGTAGTTTGTCAGGCAGTGGCAGATGTGAAGTAGTGTGTGTGGTTGTTTTTTTACTCCTAGCAAGTTCTGACAGCCCTGCAAACAAACACTTGACCATATACTGTCTATCAGTGTACAATGTGCATTTGATTGTGCTTTTTATTTCAAGCTTTCATTCACTATAGTGGAGTTACGGTCAAAAAAGAACGATCTGAAAATAGGCCCTTCCTCACTATGCTTCTTAATGTCTTATTAATAACAACTTTTATTGTATTTGCATGTACTGTGCAGGTACATGGACACTGAGAGGGAAACGTATAAACAAGATTTGTGCTGGTTGCCCAGATTGACCCTGGTGACACTCCCTCTTTTATATAATAAATCAATACCTCCCTGTGGAGGAAAAGCTGGAAGTAGCTTATCACTGAATTTCAAACGACAGGCAGATCTCCGTCCCTACTCAGCTGCTCATTGCTGCCATCTCAGAATTTGCTGGCAAGCTGCTTTTTATGGCTGCCTTTGGCTCATCTGGCCTGAAATCAATAAATTTGAACACAAATGCAAGGAGGTTTCTGCCAACTTGGCTCCTTTTGCCGGCAGAGGGCTTTAGGACCATCCCATAAGCATCCTTGCCCCCAGACTGAGCAGGGGGCAGCAACTCTTTAGCCTCAGCTGGGTGAACACGTGCATCTGTGGCTCTTGCACATGGGTACACGTCGTCTTGCAGTGGAAGTGGGAGCCTACACCCATCCTGGGCACTGCTCCATATTCCCTGCGTACCCTGAAAGCTCAGAACTCCAGCCTGTGCCACCTCTTCCCTTTCAAGAGGATGACTGATTTACAGGAATGGCACGACTGATTTGCTTGACAGAAACGCAACAGGAAAACCTAAGCTGGTAATCCCACCCTTCCCTATGCCAGGCAAAACTGAGAAATTACTTTTTCTCCATCTCTTTCCAGACTGTGTTAAAGAACAGAAATAAAAATCCTTTTGGCTCTGGTAACTAGACCTTTGCCCATCATAGGATTCAAATGCATGGAGAGTCAGAAATATATACTAAACTTTCCAGGGATGTAAACACAGAAGCTGTAGACATAAAGACCTTAAATTACATTTAGGGTTTTTTCCTGTTATCTAAGTATCTGACCCCTTGCAATAGCTTGTGTTTTAACCTGCGAGTTGCAATTAAGGGGTAAACTGCTAGTTGCTTCAGCCACCAGGCTTAAATACTTGTTCTTATCACCAAAGAAATCTCAGCGTAGTGATGTGCCTGTCAGAACCGACTAAAGAACCTGAACATTTGCCTCATTTACACAAAAATTTGATCTGGATCCATGACTCATATCTGCCTGAACCAGAAAGCTGACACTGAATACCGGGAACTTCAGACACCAAGTTGAAGAGGAACCATCCTTAATCTTTGAAGGAGAGCTCAGAATACACTTTTTTCCGTTATTAAACTGAAATACATATTAGTCAGTTTTAGAAGAGTTTCACCATTTTCAGTCTCGGGAAATATCATAGTTCCCAAGAGCTGCAGCCACAAACTAGAACCCCATTGTGTGAACTATTGTACAAAAAGACGGAGATACTTTACAAATGTATAATTTATAATGGAAGTAGGAAATTAAAATTTTTCCTTTATGCTGAAAGGGCATGACTGATAATGCACACTCTGTACTGGTCCTGCTGAGTGTGCTTTTTAAACCCATATGAATTTGCACTAGAAATAATACTGGAAGTACTGGCAAATTATTTCTCAGCTTCAGCTTAGGGCAGGGACCATGAATCCTTTGGACCGGTGCAGACTGCAGGGTAAGAATGTTTCCTTTTAAAAGCGACTGCGCAGAGGCTATTCTGCTGAGGTTACATAGATGACAAGTTAAAGATTCCAGTTGTCCCAGTATATGCAAGGCTTTCTCGTTAATAACTCAGCTGTCTGTCCAAGCTCAGCCTATTGTGACAGGTATGACTGCACTCCCATTTTACTCATGCAGTTATGATTGCATACGGTATTTAATTAATTACGTACATAACTAGGCAATTATATATCTCACAAAGTACTTATACAGTTATGTGACTTATATTTGAACTGAAAGCACAGAACCAACTGTGCAACTGTATATACACTTGTGACAGATGTAAATCACAAATCAGTTGTCTTTGCTTAACCGTGTGCAGTTGTCAGCCATTAACCCTATTTATGTTTTGTACCAGACATGCTTCAGTTTATTAGGTAACAGCTTTCCCAATTGGATGGCAGTGTTAGGAGGGAAAGGTTTACAGTAAGAGATTTCATAGGTCTCAAGCAGAAAATTGAAAGCTGCTTTCTGAGAAGGATATGGTGAGAATAAACAGCGTAGTTTTTCTTCAAAGCAATGTGGTAAAGTACACAGGTAAGCATGTTTCCTCTCCAACAGCCATCTGGCCCAGCACAGGCTTTGTCCCTCTCTTGTCATTAGCATTGTTTTTATTTCATTCTTAATACAACAAGGCAGCAAGAGAAGAACAATAACACATTCACAATAGCACAAAAAGTGACTTCCGTGTTATGGTGTCGACCAAATCTCTCTTGACCTTTTTGTTTCTTCTGCATTTGAAAGACAAAGAGAGAATGGAGTGGGGAATATGTCTTTTCATATACATAAGGCACTTATTCTCATTTATCCTCTCTCTTTTTAATTTAAAAGCACTTCTGTGGTGCTTGCTTAACATTCATGTCACACTGTGCATAGATACATAGGCACATTATTATTTTTTTCTGTCCTTAAGTACATTACTTTTTGCAAGGCAGCAGCTGAAGAAGTCAGAGCACTCTCATTTCCCCTTTATCATCGCCCCTCTTCCCTTCAGTGACACTTCTTCACTTTTGTCTGCCCCACTTCCAGTCACAGGCCCCGTATCACCTTTTAATCGGTGGGATCCCAGAAAAGGTACCAAATGAAACCCCAGCTCCAGTGATACCCTGAACAGTGCTGAGCAGGAGCTCTCCTGAGCCTGATAATAAGAATTAAACCATAGAGTGACATTGACTTATTCTTTGTGAAGTAGGGTAGGATTAACAGGAAACCTGAACAGAGATTACTGGACACATCATCCAGTTTGATCTGTAAATCCTGAAAAAAATAATCAAAGAGTAAACAGAGGAAGAAGCAGGGAGGTTTGGAGGTGCGCCCTGTTGTCCTGTGCTCAGCGCCATACTATGGTGAGGATAAGCCACCATTTCGCTGAGGCTGCAGGAGCATTATTTACCCAGAGCACCGCTGTGAAGAAACTGTTCCGAAAACATTTTGGAGGACCCTTTCATTAGCCTCCCTCCATGATCAGAAAGATCCTGCTAAAGAAAACAGATGACTTGGAGTTCACCGAAATGATGACCCCCAGTGTCTTCCCCTGCGGTGACATCCCCATCCCTGGCACACGAGCACCCACAGGCACTGCTCTCCCCACTCTGATCGCTGTGTAAATTTTGATCATGGAGGTTTGGGGTTTTGGTTTGGGCTGGGTTTTTTGTTTGTTTGTTGGGTTGGTTGGTTTTTTTTTGGTTGTTTGGGTTTTTTTTTTGTCTCCAGGTTTCTATGAATGGGACGACAGGAAAAAAAAAAAAAAAAAAAAAAAAAAAAGAACACAACTCTAAGTGCAACTGCTTGAATAGTTTTAGCGGCTGAACCGTCCGGGAAACTAAGTCCCAGTGCCCTCTGCTGGCATCGGGGAGGAAGGTGTGGTGGGGAGCGCGGGTGGGGAGGGGAGGGGTGGCAGAAAGAGGAGGGAAGTGTTATTAAGCAATAGTAAAAGGAAACTGTGTCAATAAAGTGGGTATGGCCTGAAAACTATAATCGCATAGCAAAGCTATTAAATTGTTGGCAGGCTGGGTTGTTAGTGTAATGTACAGTACATGCCAAAAAGCATATTGCTGGTATGAAACCAGGAATAAGCCAGGATGTTGAAACAACTTCTGTTTTGGGGGTGGGGAAGGGGAGATAACGAAACTCTCTTTAATATAAGGCAATATCCGTACTTTTGATACAGAAGATCACTTATTTTTAAAAACTTTTAAAAATCATTATTTTTGGCTTTTAAATTTCACATTGGAAAAAATTAGTAAGGGAGGTAAGGAAGAAAACTTTTGATTATCTAGTACTTAATGTCTTTATTTTAAGCTGAGAAAAGCAGTTGCGCAACAATGACATTACCACATGAATCTGGTCCTGGAAGAAATTATATCATGTGTGCTTATGGGAACTTAATCCATGAGGTCCCAGGAATGCTGGGATTGTATGTGTGTACATGCACGCACGCACACACACACTGACAGAACGGTTCATGGAAAATCTGTTTCAGACAGTCATTTTTGGATAGAACAACTCATTCTTGCCCTGTTAGGAAAGCAGATTGTACAATTTTATTGGTACCACTGCGCTGACATTTAGTGAATTTGCAAGATCAAGAAGTACTTCGTAATACACAGTTGTAGATCAGTAATCCACAGGATCTTATCAACTGCCTCAGTATAAGTTAAAACAAACCTAACATTACAGACAAACAGATTAACTGCAGTAGAACAGCAGGACTATGTAAGAAAAGAGAGTTTAACAGAAATTCAAGCAACAAACTTTGACAAACTAGTCGTTAAAAATATATATAATACTGGGAAAGTACTTTTCAATTCGTGTAATAACAGCAGCAACTTTTTTTTTCAGATTTACTGAAGAGGCTATGTCAAGAATGGGGAGTCACACAGAATTCACAAGACACAAAGGCGCTGGGGAAGTGAAGCCCATAACAGGAGAGCTGGACGGAGATGGGATTCAGCTGCTGCATGAGGAAGCAACTTGGGGAAGTGACAATTTTGTCTGTTTTTCTGCCAGGAAGACAGGGGAGGAGTCTACTCTGTACAGTCTGAATAGAACTGGAAAGGACTGCAATCACTCACTGGAAGATTGATGTGACTATTGCAAATCTGTGTACAGCGTCCTTTTCCCCCCTGCTATGTCCAGCACCAGTTTCAGAAATGTCATATCCTAAGTTGTTCAGTAAGTAGCTGCAGTATTTATCACACCTGGAGAGGACAAACACCACTGAAGATTTGCAGCATTGCATCTATTCTGTTCTCTGTGATTCTACTAAATCCAGCTTAGGTAATCCTAATGTATACCCATTTAATTACAGTAAAAGCAATTCAATTTCTGACATCTAAATTAACCTAGCGCATGTTGAAACCTACTAGAAATGGTGACAAGACCTTGTGTGAAATCAGGTTCATGCATGATACTTTTTCTTAAAAAAACATGTATTATACACTTGTTACACTAGAACTTGAGGTGAGGATCACATAGAGATCCCGGTAACCACCACCAGATCAACCACACAGTATCAGCCTGAAAAAGCTTAAAATCTCGGTCACCTTTCTGATATAAAAATAAATCAATACAAAAATTTTCCTGCTAGCCAGTTAGGTTAGGGTCTTTTTCTGTACGAAACACATGTTGATATTTGATTACTCCCTTTAATAGTGTCCATCTGTGGAAAAGGCTGCAGTGCCAATACATATGCATGAAAGCAATAATCTTATTTTCAATACCAAGGATTGTTTTATCTGCTTCATCTTTAATATTCCACTGATGAGAACAGGTTGTGCATATGGTTCTGCAGCAGCTTGTTTGCAGTCCATTTCATTGTGAACACCTCCCTTTTCACACCTTCCCTTCCCCACCTGAGCTGATTCTTTATACAATGCAGCAACATTAGCTTTTATATAGTGTTCATCATCTGGCCCAAGCCTAAACCTCCTCGTGGGCAGGATATTAAATCATAAACAGCTCAGGACTAGTTCTGATAATGAAGGTTAAATATTCTACCAAATGCAACAGAAAAGAAAAAAAAAAGAAAAGAAAGAGTCTCTTCTCTTACCTAAGTGTGGTCATAGCTCACTTGAACAATAACCACGTGTGAATCAGGGTTATGGTGAGGCTGTAAACATGGTCCCCTGGAGACAGTTACCAAACCTGTCTTGTGGAGAAGCATCTGAGGTGTAATATACACTGGGAAAAGTGAAATTAAACACATGTATGAAACACATGTATGTAGCTATCTTTTTATGTGTTCCCTGCATACTCTTCTGGGAAAAGCCTGGTTTGTCTGTGTATGGTTCAGGGTCTTCCACATGCCATAGAAGTCCCACATTCTGCAAGCTCTCACAAGCAGACAAGGATAAGCAAGCCTCACAGTCCCATTTTGCCCCCTTTAGGAGTGGTGGTGTGTAAGGTCTCCATCTGTCTCACGTAGTGCTTCGAGGAGGCTGTAAGGAAAACAGCGATCAGCAGGGAAAGGCCCTAAGGGTGGCCTCTGTTGCACTCGCCACACTGCAGACTCCCCTACTCTGTTGGGAGTGCTCTCTGTATCTCTGGCTTTAATGTAAGGAAGCCAAATTACATCTGTGAAGTACAAATAAGTGTAGGAACAATAATGCATCATCTTACTGGACGTGTCTATTTTGAAGTTGGACATTGCATTAATTTGCAAAAATTGATCTTTCCAGACAGAGAAGACTTTTTTTTCCCCCTCTATAGACAGTTAACAACAAGATCCAAATTCAAACTAACAACTGGAAAAAGATCTCGCTTTAAATATCTGAGATTATCTGAGATGTTTGTTGGTGATAACAACTGGATTAGTCACATTAGTTTTAATTGTCTCAGATTGCAAATTGAGATCTGTCACAAGTACTTCAATACTTCAGGTTCTCTTGTTGGTAGGGCAGACATCAATTAAATGCATTGAGGAAGTCAGATATTTTAAAAAGTGCTTAGATAAATGTGATCAATGTGAATGGAGCCTGACAATAATTTTTTGATCCTGAAAACAAAAAATATTCCCAAGAAACAGATAGTAAGTTGTCCCTAAACTTACAAATCCAGTTCCAAACTAACATCATATTTTTCAGCTTTTGTAGAAACTAGCACTACAGTCTCATGAAGAATCAACTTGGGGGAGTAAACTCAAAATAAATGGGGAGATTGAAAGCATGCTAATAATATCAGTTTGGGGTAACCTTTACAATATCTCACTGCCAAAGAATCAGCATTCATAAAAGGTTAAGTTCTTTGAGAACTTACAAGCCGAATACCCCAAAATTGAAGCATGCATAATCATTAGTTGCTTAGGAAATTCTTGGCAAATGTGTGTACATAAGAACAAAGATACATCTGTGAACAAAAAGCTTAAGGAACACTTTCTGTAAAACCCTAAATACTATTTCCATCCTAGAATATAGACATTTACAAGTAATTCTGCCAGTAACCAGTAGTAATTTTAGTACAATGTTTGTTTCCAAGTACTTGAAAGCACCTACTCTTGTGTAATGGACTAGGAATAGTAACTACCGTCTTTACCCTGTCTATAGCAATTACTTTTTTTTTTTTCCCCTTGAAGCTAGAAAAAACAGGCACAGACTTGATGGAAACAGAGTAAATTTTTCTGAATTCTTCCACTTTCACCATATGGTTCAGTTTCAGTTCTCTCCAAGCTAGAACAATATGCTTTACAGGAGACAAGATGATAAATGCTTAATTTTGGGTTCAGTTAAAACAAACAACTTTCTCTAAAAGCACATGCTTTGTTTCAAAGTGACATTTGTTAAAAGCCTTAGTGTCCATATTATATTACATCACTGCAGGTCAGCTATCATGACTGACATGGTGACATGGAACAATGAAAGAAGGCAGATTTGCCTTAACCCTCACCACACCACATCTCCTGTACGGTCTGAACACACCACAGACTTTAGGTTCCTTTGATGCTGTTTCTAAACCTCTTTGCAACAATCAAGATAGAGTACAAATGTAACATATGTAGAGATTTTTGCTTGTTGAGAACCAAAAAAATACCCAAACACCCCCACCCCACCCCCGACTAACCCAAGAAACAGTACTTCATGCTGTCTGGCACAGGCAGGCTTTCTAATGCTGTTGTGCCAAGATCCACCATCACTCTTTCACACCAAGATACTCAACACAATCCCTGCTTGGGTCTCTCGGAGAGGCTTTGAAATGACATATCCTCTACTTGAAAGAACACCAGCACATTTTACAGGGAAAAGCATCTTTAAAAAGCAAGCTTGTTTTTTCTGTGATGAAAATTCCAAATTTATGTCGTAGCATTACCATTCACCTTTAAATAAATATTGATGGATGTAGAAGTTGTTTATGTTTTCAGGGTTGAAGTTAGGTGGCTAAATCCACATTTAGGCTTCTAACAAAAAGGTAGGAGAGTGTATTGCTTCACCGGGTTACAGGTGTGCAACTTCCCAAAGGTCGGGTTTTAATGAGGGCTTGAGCCAAGGCATTGCCACAGCAATTCTAGACAAACCATACTACCAACTCCACAGAAAGCTAAACCCAGAAAAGTTTATCAAGGACTCATGCCTTCTTGGAGGCCATAAATGGACTCCATGTGAAAGGCTAAGCACATACTCCAGACTGAAAAGACAGCAAAGCAATCCCACAACTGGCCTCTGCCCGAGGGATAGTTCAGCAATGCAAAGCTCCTACCTGGTCCTGGCCGAACCTGGCCTTTCTTCTAGTAGCTAATGTGTTAGCGCTCTCTTGCTTCCCAACCCCTTTCAAAGGAGCTTACCTTCTCAGCAGCTCATATATGAAAACCAACTGGGCTGACTCACCCCACTGCAGTAATTAACCCTCTCTAGGTCTCTGTGGGACCTGCAGACCCCACTGCAACAGCAGATTGATGGAGACAAAACTCTAGGTTTTACTTGTCAGTTTTACTGGCAGGATCGCGTGGAGGCGAGAGGGTGGGAGAAGAGAGCCAAAAATGATTTTCAAGTACAGTCACAACATTGATAAAAGCCTTAGCATGGATTTAGTCACACTGGAATTAAATTTATGTAGCTCATGTCTCTGGCAAGGGTGCTCTGCTAACACAGTTGAAAGCACTTAGCTGCAATCACCAAAATGCTGCTGGTGAGAACCCTTAGTGGGTTCTCTGGCTACAGGGAATTGTTTCTGTAACGTCTTAGACCAGGTTCTGCTCCATGATTGGGGATCTGAATATAGGTACAGCCATTTTTTGGTCAATAAATACATGCTATTAAGGTTTTGTAGCCTTGATTACTGAATTCGATGAAGGGTGCCTGCTAATTGGTGCTGCAGAAATTTAAGAGGTTACTGTCTCCACCTACTTGCTCTCCTATTCTGGCAGCTGAACGAGAGGACACCTTTCAGTCATCTCAGGTCACACCCAAGGATTTCAGTTTACAGAGATAAATATCCAAGGCTGTGAAATACTTTAGCTGATGAGCTAGCACAGGTTTACTTCTGCAAATCTCCTATAGTACTGCCAGTGAGAATCACCAGGCTTTCGGCACTCACCAGGTATCTATTTATCTAGATATTTATATGAACCTGATCCCCTCAGCAATGAAGCATGATACCTGTAACAGGGTATCAACTCCAGAGTGGTGGTAACAAGCACTTATGTTCATATATTTAATAGAAAGAGTGTAAACTATGCAGAGATAGGAATTTATGGTCTCCTATACAGAGGCTGAGTGAGAAGGCTTTGTTTGAGAAGGAACAGATAGAGGATCAGAAGCAGGCAGCAGGAGATCTGCAAGCTAAACTCTTGCTGTTCCTATAAGCCTCTCACACTGCCCTGTTAACCCACACTCCCTCCCAGCCCACACAGGTGGAGGCTGAAGCCAGCTGCTGGCAAAATCCTACACTTTCTTCCAAATGGTCTGTTTGTGCTTTTGAAGGGAGACTCTTCCTGAATGCAGCACTCTGTGACAACCTGCCTGCAGAGGAATCGTGACAGCAGTGTTTTGATTTGGGCCTTCTAAAGTGAATGAGTGATAGGAAGATTTTCAGTTCTACCAAGCAGACATATGTTCTTATTTCTATCATTCTTTTGCTTATCAGAAGTTATATAATCTATTTGTGTAGGAACAGGACATTTGATGATTATATGCTTTTCCAATACTGTGAATCAGTGGTAAAAAGAAAAAAATATTGTTTCGGAGGCAAGCTCGATTTTACAAGCAAATTTTTCACAAGCAACTCTTTTCCTCCACTTATGACAGCCACTGCCAGTGCTCAAAAGCTGCAAAAAGAAAGCTTCCTGTGATGACAGTGCCTCAACATGCTTCAATCTCATTTATTCAAGTAATACAATTTCAGTTTATACCAACTAAGAATCTGTTTCTCCAATTGACTAGAAACTGCTGACAGAAAAAAAAGTGAAAACTCTGCACTTCCCTTATGTTTTTCCAAACAATACTAATGAAGTCATCAAAAACATCCTTAAAATTTGTGAAGTACTGCAACAAAGATGAGTCTGCAAAAGTGTAATCATGTTTTAAATGTCCTGAAGATTGTGTCCAGGGTCTGCCTTTATCATTCCCTGTGCACTGCAAAAATCATAAAGGACCTTACTCCTACTCTGTGTAAAGGTAGGTGAAGGGGCAGTGTCAAATGTCGCATCACCTGCTTACAGTCGGATGTGATAAAGAAGGAATTTGGACTTTGTACCTTTCCGGTTTAAAGTCAAATCGCTAATGCTTCCTGTGCAGAAGGCTGATTTCCTATGCAGTTTAGTAGGTGACAAATTTAATAGGAAATGATTAAGTAAAAGCAAAGAGTGTTGATAAGGGTTTTATTCTTCTTCAAGGCTTTTGATAATTTGTTTTCAGAAAATAATACAAACTTTAAGGAATTTATACACATCTTCAGACCCTCTCAAGGCTGCTGCAGAATTTCCTGTTTTTGTGTTCTCAGAACTGCTAAACTGCTGAAGTTGCCAGTAAAGACCTGGGTGTGTTATCCAGAAGAGGTGGAGTCTATAACAAATCCAGATTCTTCACTGATATTCTCAAATGAGTGTACTGAAGTTAGAGTTTTTCTATCTCTGTCTCACAAATGGGGTCAGTTCACTCATCCATGCACTAGCCCTTTCTGTTTGTATTCTGGAGTGCTGTCTTTTCTAGGTATGAAAGCATGGATTTTGTTGCATAAATTGCCTCAAAGCCAGTTGTAAACATTTATATATAAAAAGGTATTAAGGTATACTTAAAACATGTTCTAAGCCCTGGGTACAGAGCTAGCAACGTGAACCACACAAACCCTGGAAGCATTTTTGTTACTTCCTTAGACGTCAGATCCTGGTCTCTGTGTGAGCAGACCAACCCCTCATCTCCTGAAGCAAAAAATCTTGTACTTACAAAGGGCAAGAGCCTAATCAGATTCCCAACTGGAAAGCTGCTCGAGCTTAACACCAGGCAGAGGGTAGATACAGGTCTGGCATGGCCAACAGGGAGAAAGACTATGCTTTCTAGGTACTCTTAAAGGTGTTTATTGCTTTGCAAACCTCCCTGGGAATGCAAATACAGTGTGATTGATGGATGCACACAATTCAACAGAACAAATGCTTTCAGCAGACAGGTGGCCCAACAGGAACCTCCGAAGATCCTATTATACAGACGCAACAGTGCAATTATGATATTTTCAGGCATATATTCTGCAGGAGCGGGGATCCACAGAAACTCCTCTGCAGTCCCCCCACTTTGGCGGGGGCAGATGCAGCAGGTGGAGGAGGCTGAGGGGGCCCGAAAGGGTGTGGACCAGGTTGTGGAACACCAAAGTGTGGTGCCTGCCCACACAAACAGCAAGCCTTCAAAGCAATACTTCAGCCCCAACAGGTCACATGCAACCAGGTCTTTTTCTATGTGTGACCCATTAAGTGATTACTTATACTTTGTGGCCATTTTGCAGCTGCCAACAGGCCCCATCCCAGCATTCCCACCAAAGAAAAGCCAGGCAGGGTGACAGCAGCAATCACAAACCTGTCCCTGAGCACAGATGAGGGCCAGGTATGGTCCTCAGCACTGCCTCAGTTTCCCTCCATTTCCTAAAATGTGTGACAGCTCTTGCAGTACCCCTCCCCACCCTGGGGACAGGGACAGGTGACTTCAGGCTGGGTGGTCAGCTGGACATGGACACTGAAATGGGCCTGGCCATGGAGCTGCCCTGGCCCCGGTTCCAATGGGGCCCTCTCAGAGATGGCCCCTCAGAGATGCTCCATCAGAGACGCCCCATCAGAGACGCCTCCTCAGAGATGCCCCCTCAGAGACGCCCCTCAGAGATCCCCCTCAGAGATGCCCCTCAGGGACACCCCCTCAGAGATGTCCCTCTGAGACTTCACAAGACAACCAGCAGACAGGGCAGGCCAGAAAACTACCAGGCTCTGGGGTGTTTTTTAGGCAAGGGTCAATGCTTACACCAAATAAATAATAGCTGCTAAAGTGCAATTACCTGTTTTGTGTGTGCTGGTAATTAGCTGCTGGTTACGCACACAATTAATGGGCAGGCTGTTTAATACTGGAAATCACATTGTTCTAACCGGGCTGCGCACTGTAACAGTCAGCGCAGGGCAGTGTTGCCAGGAGTTGCCCTTAAAAACCTTCTTGAAACGTGGTGAAGTTAATCATCTGGCCAGCTTCCAGAGAAGAACAGTTGCGCTCAGATACACTTCCATGGGAGATAATGTGCTTTCAGTTTTTTTCCTCAGAAAACCTGTGGCGCCCCACCTGTGGCGGCGGGCTGGGCCCGCTGAGGGCTCATCCTGGGGACAGCAGGACACGCGTGGCAGGGCCCGAGCCTCACCTGCGAGTGGGCTCGCTTACGGCAGGGTGGTGGTGGCATAAACATCTGCCCCTTGGAGGGAAGCATTTCTTACACAAAAAGTAGCAATTTTACTCCATTCCCTGTGATTTTTGTGTTTATGAGATTGCATTGACTTCTTAAAATTCTTCCAAAATGCCTACATGACACACACGTAAGAGCCTTGAAGCAGTCTGGCCTGCTTCAGTTCCCCTCAAAAGACCCTATGCAATAAAACCTGAGCTTTGACAAGAGTCTAAATGCAATGCATTGCTTTGGCTGCTCTTTTCCTTTATCTTGGATTGCCGCCTCTTCCAAAGCTTTGATTTCCAAATAACTTGTTAAGCTTTACTGGGCCTGAACATAAAAGCTGTATTTTTATATTTCTTACACGGCACTGGAATGCGGAAGCTCAACTTAACTGTGGATGCACCTCCTAAGACCTTTCTTCCTCTTGGGGCTCCATGTGTTGTTGCTTTATGAGAAGGCTGAGTCGCTTCTTCAGGGCTCGTGTTGTTCCTGTTATCAGAGAGGAATCGAGCAAAACGGGGAGTTTCTACGTGGGAGGCAGTGCCAACACTAACCATTATTTCATCTGCAATAATAGCTCAGTGGCATAAGGGGCATCCACAGCCAAACTTACTGTTTTTCTTGTTTTTCTGCCAAGAGGATTTCCTGATTCCTGAAATTAGTCCCATTGCCAAGTGATATGGTCAGATCACATGGTCAGCGGTCCTAATTGCCTTGGAAATACAGGATTCAATCAACGCAGACCTGCTCCTAACACATGGACTAAGGAAGAGTTATTCCCTTCCACAGGCGGCCTGATGTATCCATAATACAATATTAATGTCCAAGCTGTCTATAATAAAATAATATATATAGTCTATAATTAATTAATTACACAGAGCATATTTTTATTTGAAAATTGCTGAAATACTATCCTAATACGGAGGCAATTACAGCAGTATGAAGTCAGCAAATAGCATGATAGCTTATTCCTCCTTCCTGAGAACACTCACTATGCTGACATCTGGCACTTTCATACCAGCATGTAACCATGGTGGTTGTCTCACTGTATGTAGCTTTACATGCATTGACTTAATTAAAACTGTATACTCTTGCAGTGGAGACAAAGCCTAAGACCTTTTTGTGGAGCAAAGCTGGATATTACAAACCCAGTTCTTCTCTCATCCTACCAAAAATGGGGATGCACAGAAGTCACTGGTCCTACACAGATGTAGTAGGTTGTTACGAATCAGATTTGAAATCTGTAAGCAGTCACTCTGATTGATACCGCTTTATACGGCATGAAAGGCCCATTGTGCTAGGGAGGAGAGCAGAAAGTACTATTTCAACTAAAGGACCTTTTGTCTGTGCTCTCTGTGCATAGAACCAGTGGCAAGTCTTGGTCATCTGCCACAAGTCTACAGGTTTGCAGAGGCCAGTGCAAAAATACCACCCACCTATGCAGTGGCTCAGATCAAGAAACAAGGCTCTTTTACCTTGGTCTTCTAGCACTAGTTAGAAATGTAATTCTGCAGATTTTACAGAATTCTCGCTTGGTTTCCAGTTTTAATCTCTACTCAAATAAAGAATGACAGCTATTCAGTCCGCAGGCAGGATTTTGTTGTGTTGATTTATGCCTTAATGTCACATCAATTATCAGAAAACAGAGATGTAAGTAACAAACTTTGTTTTAAGATTAAAGCGGCAAGTGATTTCTTTGAAAGGATAAGTATTCGTTTATTTAATCATAAGGAGGTCAAAATATACAGTACTGTATCATTCAGATGCTAGTGTGGATTAAAACTGTCCAGGTTAGCCCGGGGCTGAATAAACAGAAATCTTAATTTTCTGTAAAATTTATTAACTACAGTTATTACACAAGTCTTGTGAAGCAGGTAGGTGCCTGGACAGCCTTGATTTTGGTTTTTATTAGGATTAATTACAAGTATGGATATAAACAAATAGCTGATGAAACCACTAAGTTTCCTATCATCTGAAAAACATTAATAACAGGATCGTAGGTACAGCCTTGGAGTTAGGACTGCGGTGGGGACGCGAGTGCCCCCTTGTGTTCCTATTAGAACCTTAAATCGTTTTTAATTTGTTATCCCACCTCACCAAGACAAGAGAGAAGCTGTCTCAATCATGTAAAGCCTTTGCATTTTAGCGTTTTAATTTACATTAATAACCAATATGAAGCATAACTTTATAACCACTGATTCTATTATACTGCAGACTTTTTGCTAATTTCAGCTCTATTGAAAACCACAGAAGGTGACTTGGTTGTTTTTACATTTAACTATAACATTTATCAAAGGAGATTTTCTTTTTTTCCTGGCTGCTTTAAAGCTCTCTAAAGCTGAGGATTTGTTGCTCATGCCTTGCTGCACAAACTGCATTCCTTTGTCACATGCATTTTTTTCTGCCATTTATTTAATTCACTGCTGCTTTCTCACCTTACATACTCTGCCCTCTATAGACTTAAAACCATCCACATGACCTTTCTTTAAGTATACTACACATTGCTTGATGATCTTTAGAGTTGCTTTCTAACATCTAATGAACAAACCTTGTAAATGATATACCTTAAATGATACACCAATGTTTGCTTTAGCCTCAGGCATTTGATGACAGCCATGTAAAGGAAAATAATGAGTCATCTCTACTGCAAGGGAGCTTACAGAGAGCTGCTGATCCTTCAGCAACCAAGTGTATTCATTACTTGGATTTCCCAGCAGGTAGGATAGACACTGGATCTGTTTGCACTTCAGCATCAGACATCCTTTTGGAACCCTGTGGAACAAAATAGAGAAATTTATAAAAATTTTCAAATATTTCAGAACAGTTCAAGTCTGGAATTATGTCTTAGAGTTTTGCTACCAGATATTTCCCACTCATTTCACCTTTCTGCTTTTCTTAATTTGCCCTTTATTTATATGCATAAGCATATAAGCACCATCTGTATCATGACAATCCCAGAAAGCTACTGCTTGTGACTTTGCCTAAATGTGTTGGTTATTTTCATATAATTTTCCTGGTCAGCACGGAAAGCAATTGTCTTTAGAAATTGGACCAATGTACCAGAGACATGTTGCTGTGTACTTGCACTGTAGTTTTGGCATAGCTTTCTCTAAAATTTTCTTGGCCTAAATGGTTCACTGAAACCATGCTGAGTCCTTCAAGCATGATTAACAGTGTATTATAGCCAGCCTTGGTCTGCTCTAAGTTAAAGGAACATTAAATACTTTTATGCATGACAGGTATTTGACAATGTTAGAGTGATAAAGCTTTTTTACACTACAAATTCAATTCTGGTTTTGGAACCAGTTCAAGACACTAATCCGACTTAGATGAAGGAAATGCATAGATCTAGCCACACCAATTAAATTTTTTACTAGTAATTGATAAAACCTTGGCTTTAGTTTAAGATGCCTTGACCTAATTCTACTGGCCTTGAAACCACCGAAACTTCAGTACATGACAGCAAAATGGATCCACAACACTGTTTCAGAGGTCACTGTTAATGTAGGATGCCAATCCTATTTGTAGCCAGATGCCTAAGTCATTACATGCTAAACAGAAAAAAGAGCATGACAAAGCTAAAGGTGACTGCTATGTGCTTTCCCTACAACAGGAACTGTGCAGAATCATATACAAATTCTCCTTTCACACAGTATGTTTTGCACTGGAAACCTGACTCATCACTTCAGGTCACCACAAGACTATTCTGTGTCAGACCTGGAGAGTGAAAGATCTCAGCTTCCTCATCCTTTTCAGAGAAGTAATAACAGTGGGGTTTTTATACTGATTAGTCTCCACCTCATTGATATTCTTTTAACTTTTCACCTTTGAAAATCTAAGTATTAAAAAAAAAGCAGCCAAAAATCACAACAGACTAAAAGAATCCCCTGTCTTTGACTGTAATCTTGTGCAGCTCAGCTGGCTGCAATGGGTTTGTTTCTGCTTACACTGATGTTGAGTTTGGAAGACACTCTAGAGCAGAATAAAATTTTTTGGCCACATATACGTAGCAGCAAATGGAAACCACATAAAACAATGTAATAGCTCCTAATATCTATTAGACAATACCAAACAAGCTAGTAATTCCAAATTTATCCAACAATGCTAAAAACCTACACATCTGTTAAAAGACTTCCCACATTACAAGAGTAATGGAGTCTGTCAATGGTAGCTGTTCTGTCTGATGCATGAAGATATTAAGCCATTTTTAGACTGATGGAAACGAGGATGATACTACTTGCCATTCTTCCTATAAATGGGTGGAGAGAGGAGTAAAGGAGGGGAAGTCATTTGAGATAATCCCCATTTTGACTCATTTAGCACATTTGCAGAAGTGTCATACATTATTTGCTTATACTACAGTGTCCCTGCTGCACCCATCAAGGTGGTTGCTGATTAAAGCAGGAAGCGTTGAGGAGACTGGCTGATGATTCTTGTTAAACTGGAATTTCCAAGCCTTGTGTGAAACAAGGAACTTTGTTCCTGCCCTTTTAACGGACAAATTCCAGCTCTGCCCTCAGATTCAGAAGCACAGGTACCACTGGCTCACATCTTGCTTTCAGTTACTTTGCACACCCCTTTCAGTGCAGTGGAAGCTGGCTGTATTTGTGACAGCTAAGCTGGAACATATTATTTTGTGCAGAGCACTTTAAAGTGCACACAGAGGAATGTCATGGATTTGGAGTGTATTTTTTTTCCACCTTGTGCTCAGGAGAAATCTGTGTCAGTATACTAGATACTCTGATCAGAATAGGTCAGAATAGTTTCCACATGCTAAGCACTCCTAGTTTCTGACAACTTAAGTATGAGTTATTCCAGCTCAGAAAACAATGTCATTAATCTTTTTTTTACCCCCCTTTCTAATCTAATCTTTCTAAGACTCACTAAATACCTTTGCATTTTATATAGCTTATAAATTAATCTCTTTTACCATAGGGACAACCACTGGACCTTATCGTCCATGCTAAAACCCCTCAGCCGGGCTGCAACACTGTTTGCTTGCATAAGCGGCTCCATTTGTATCAAAAGTTTCAGCATTTGTTAGTCCAACCGGGAGCAGATGCTTGAACTGTAGTGTTCTCATCAGCTGCATTCCTGCACTACGACTTCCTCTTACTCTGTCCCCTTTCCCAGAGGAATCCACAGATTTAGGAGAGAGCGGTGTTAAAATAGCTGCTATTGAAATAGCTCACCAGAATTTAGGAGGCGCTGGGTGGGTACAGGTTATGTGAGCAAGTAAGGTCTGCTGGATCCCTTGTTAAGTATCTCCTGCTTCCATTTTATCAGCATAAAGCTTTATAGTTTTGCTGAGTTGTTCCCAGATATTTGAGCTGTTATCTTGAAATGAAAATTCTGGCATTGATTTGTGTGTGATCTAATACTTTTAGATTAATGATTACCCTTCCTAGGACTTCGTATGATCACCTAGGAGATGTGCAGATTATTTTTTTAAAAGCATAGCAGAACTGGGTTACTTAGATGTGGGTAATCTTTTTTTGGGATATTAAAAAAGATACAGTAATCTTCTGTGAGATATTTTCCATACACAGACCTCATTTGTTGTTGTTTTATTTTTCCCCTCCCAGTTCAAAAGCACAAGAAACTGACTGTATCAGCTATACTGTTATAAAAACTTTTTTTTTTTTTTAGCGCCATCTTCTGTTAATGGTAGAGGGAAGCTGTAGGAATACTGTTGACCTTTATAATTGCAACAGAAGATAAGGGACTATACAGACAAACTGTCTGGCATACTACTCGAGCAAGCAAAAATATCTCACAGAACATCTCTACTTCCTCTACATTTATTCTGCATTTTTTTTCCCCAAACGGTCTTTTTACCTCTTCACAATCTCCTCTCTTGATCAAAAAGCTTTTTCTTGCCCTTTGAATCAGAGACACCTTTCCTGCTTCTTTCTGTGTCTCATGAACTTGCACTCGAAAGCATGTCTCCTTGCTAGCTTGCACTTCCTGTTTCTCCCTTTGTGGAATAATTCTAAATTTGTATCTATTGTTAAATTCTACGAGAGATTTTTGGATACAGCTTGGATGAATGACACCATACAAATAAAGTACAGTTGTCAACAGACAAACCCTTTTTCACACAGTGGCTACAGTGAGAACTTCGACAAAGGAGGACTGTCAGTGCTTAAATTCAACAAACCTCCAGACCAGAGAAACAAATCCCATTTATCTCCAGAAATAATAGAGGCAGTTAACATTTGCCCCATTTCTAGATAACCTATGCTGGAAATATGTGGCTGTCTTCCTCCCCTGCAGCTGACATAAGAGATCTGTTACCATCATCTGAGTGGTTTAAGTAACAGAACTCCTGATTTCACTGCTGGGGGGAGGTTGCCAATACTCACAGCAGGATATGACACCTACACACCATGCTTCTGAGCGTGGATCAGATGCTATGCACATGAACTCATGTTGTGCACAGTGGAAATTTCATACAAAATTTGGAGGCAAAGGGTGTGAGGAAAGAAATGTGCACATAAGCATGCATGTGTTTGATAACTTCAATTAGCTAGTATAATTCATAGGTAGATATAAAACAATATCCTCACTTTCTCACATTCTGTTAAGCAAAAAGATTTCTCCTCTTGACTTCACTGGGAGCAAAGATGAATGGAAGCCAGCACAAGATGGTGGATGCTCCAGGTGAGCTCCTGGACTTCCTTGCTCCACTGAAACTACAGGAAAGTCCCACTGATTCAGTGAGGACCAGGATTTTACCCCAGAACAATGGGGGGAAACAGAAAGCAGAAGTGGCTGAACTTTTGCTAATCAATATTACAGAAAGTTATTTTCCTTTTGTTCTTAATTCCCCTTCTAATATGTAATTATTTTGGTAATGCAAATCACCTTCTGTAGTATACACAGTAATTCTGTGAAATGTGTGCAAATTAAACACTTCTTATGATGTGGAAAAACATCTGCCTCTGAATGAGTCATACTGGCCTGCATGGCAGCCCTTATTTTATAACCCAGTGTCCTAACAGGGCTAATTTTCAAATCTGTGTTACCATTTCAATTTGTATTGCTTGCCTTTCCTTCTTTCAGGCCTGGAGGATTGCCTAGCTCTTTTTCTTTCCTGACAACCTTAGAAGTAGGTTAGGGAGGAAGGAAAAAAAGCTGTATGTCTCTCAGGGGAGCCAGATTCACTAGGAATCATTGAAGGTAACAGTCAAATCTGTTTAGCTTCTTCACATCACTTGAAATTTGTGATGAAGCTCAGTTTACACACAAGGTTTCTAAAAGATGCTAAAAATGACCCCATAGGTCTGTGGATTTATTGCTGTTGTGGCAATGTGAGGAAAGAGGAGCAAACTGCATCCTTCCAGTTTGTTCGTAAAAAGCAATCAAAATCTGCCCTCATGCCAGCACTTGAGAGGCAGTCCCAGGTCTAATCTGTGCTTTTGTTTTTACCTTGGCACCAAATACAGACGAGGGGGAAAAAAAAGTTTCCACTTATTTAATACTCTGAGGAACCACTAGTTGCATGATTAACACCAAACCTTACAGAAACTCAGATTTTGCGCATACTGAATTCTTTCATTTATACGTTTCAGCTTTCAGTGAAGGGGGCATAGCTAATTTAGGGTAAGATTTAAGAAAAAAAGCAGGGAAAAAAACCCACTTTTTTTTTTAATGTGCTTAACTAGTCTATAACTGATCGCTAACATGAGCTGCTTATCTTGTGACCACTATGCTGGTTCCCACCCACCCAGTGGTCTACCTTAATTTTTTCCTTGCAGGGGTTTCCTGCCTTGCAGGGATGTCCCAGCTGCTGTGAAGCAGCAGCTAAACCACCGTTGTGGCCAGCAGGTTACTCACTGGCACCATGTCCACTTTTCCTTAACAAACACACCATAATTTGTGGGTGGTTCAGTACCTGCTATAGGAACAGTTGAGTCATCCCCATAGCCAAGGCATGAACCTCAAAAACGGGGGTGTGGGAACAATTATAGATCTCCCATAGTAAACCATACCTGCCTGTGAATCAGTACCCTGAGGCCCAAGTTTTCCAAAAACTTGCGGCTGTTTGGCTTTAGCCCTGCAAGCTGCTTGTGAAGTTGCACTCCATCGGAGCACAAATATCGCACGGTTACAGCTTGCAGGCTAGGTGGTTCAATCAGCTGAAAAAAGACTAAAAAGATAAGATCAAGTTGACGTACAAGGCCCTTAAAAAACCCTCCAAGTGACTGCCTCTTCTCTGTCTTCTTGAAGGAGGGTTCCTTGGAAGCATCTCCTCCGTTCTGGATGGAGTCGGTCTCGGCTGCTTGCTGCTCCCTGGAGTCTGGCTGCTCCCTGGTTTCCTGTTTGCTGCCTTTCTGCTTGCTCAGCTCCACTGTAGACTTCTTGTCTTTTGAACTCTCTTTGCTCTTTTGGCCCACAGGTTCACTTTCAGCTGGGGCAACTGGCCTCTCTGTGGAGTTTAATGTCTAAAGCAGTTTCAAACAATGGTTATTTTTAGTGTGAAATGTAAACATTTTGGAAGGCGATCCATAAATATATTAGAAAATGAAAGGCCACCTGGCAGGGAGAAATCCTGCCGTCCAACGAGTTTTCATTTACAGAGTTTGGGATGAACTCCTGCAGCCTTGACTTAGGGAAGGACTCCCAGTGAGCCAACAGAATTACTTACATGAGCAAAGACTGCAAGATCAAACCATCCCTGCATAGACTTTATTTATGTATATGTCTATGCTGAGGCTGTTTTAGGAGGCAGACAGTGTGCATGGTAAGATGCAGAGTCACAAGCATGCACTGCCAACTAAGGCTCTCCGAGCTTTTGCATCCAAGGCTGTGAAAGCACCCAAAAAGTGCAAGAAAAAGATCCGAGAGAGAAACGAAGTAAAAGACACCATAAAGCAAAGGATAAAACCAACTCTGCCATGAAACTGCACCACTCCACCAAAGAATTAACATGGGGTTTGGCTATGGAAGGCCATAGCGTCATAGAAAATTTCATATACAAGCACAAAAGAAGAGATAGCAAAGATTTCAAAGACAAATACAACAACAGAGCACCTATTTATAGTAAAGAAAAAGATTTCGAAACTCAGAGAAGTACCGGATATGTTTGAAGTTCACAGGATAAAAACCGTATCTGGCAAACAAAGGATAATGAAACTGTCACAGTTTGGAGAGTAGCAAATGGCTAGATAAGTTTTTGCTTGGAATTCACTTTGCAAATAGGATTGTTTTTTTTCTTATGCAAAAAATCGTATTGTCTTATTTATTACCATAATAATTAAAACAGCACACAAATTTACCATCTTGAAAAGCTGGAAATCTTACATCTGCCCGCAGGGCAGAGCCCAGAGCTTAATGCTGAGTAATTTTTCCAGCTTTGGGGATTTTACCATTAGTCTTGAAATACCTGGTGTTCTTCTAAAGGCCTAGGGTTATACACCTACATGACAAGCTTTAATTAAAAATAAAAACATTTTTAGACATTATGATTTTAGAGAAAAACCTGAAAGCAGAAACTCCAGAGAAACAGAATGCAAATACATCTCTCATATCTATTAAAAAAACCCTCAGACCCTCTAATTTTGGGGAAACAAGAATGAGAGGGGGTAGCAATACTACCTCTGGCCTTTTTAACTTGATTTACCTTTTTTCCCCACCCAATCTTAGCCCCTCCCCCCCCCATGTAAATTATAGAACCTGCAACCATTTAAATACATTTAGTCTTGACCAGTAGGCTTCAGTCCTCTGCAAAATATGTGCTTGTATTTAACCGTTTCCTTTTCCAAAGGACAGACATGTGTGGGTATATGCTTGCTTACATCTGGATTTGTCTGCTTTTAGTCTTAAAAAAATACAGCTGTGAAGCTAGTCTTTGCTCTAGTTCTGCAGGAGATACATGAAGGCAGCCCATGAAACCTGGAGATGCTGGTGATCAGTAGCCCCATGCTCACGGGCAGGCACCATCGGGTGTCAATAGTTTATTAAAGCAAATTCAAGAATGTCAGAGTACAGGAGAACTGCCTGGGGCTGCACAGACACGGCACGCTACCTGCAGCTTGTTCACCTGCCTTGAGGAGAAGGACCTGCTTGGATGCACTTCTGGGTGCCCAAGTGATGCAGGAGCTCTCCCAGCACAAGGACAAACAGAACTTCATAGACCCAAATTTAATTCTGTCTTTCTCTTTCTGAATAACTTTATGAGACAGGAAGCTCTCAGTTGCTGGCCCCGTCGGTTAGTTTGAGAAGATCCTTCTTACTCTTATTTGTCTTCACTCGCCTTTGAAATGCTTCTCTTTGGTACAATTGCAAATGTGCACATTCAGTTCAGAAATAACCACAGCACCCAAAATACAGATATGAGACTGGATACGTCTGAACTCAAAGGTGCCAGAACAACTTCTAACCCTTATTAACACTCTGAAATCTGTGGGTTTACTCTGCAGGTATAAAATTAGAGTTGAGTCTTCCTCACCACACTTGATTGTGTAGGTGCCTGATAGTTACAGCATTGCAGCCAAATCTGAACTGGGTGCAACATTATTATTTCTGTGAGCAGGTTTGGGCCTTTGATGTTAGTAAAACAAAACACTTTAAAAATATTCATAATACATTTTCCAGGCAAAATAAGAAAAAAAAAATCCAATCAGATAATATCTTTGAGGTGTTTCATATTAACCTTGAAAGGCAGGAAATTGGCATATTTTATATTGATGGGAGAAGCTCAGGAAATACAAAGTGAAGCCTATGAATAATGAAACATGTTAATGTTTCTTATTCTAAAGGGTGATCTGCACCTGACAGATTGCTTTTACTCTCTCAACATTAACAGTGCTGCTAGAGGGGAAAAAAAACCAACCCAACCAAAAGATTAACAGGATAGTATTTTTCCCCATCATATTTCAGGAGACCTTGATCCAAGGCTGTTTTTTAAGCACAACAGCAGACCCCCTAAATTTCTGCAGATTTTGGATCAATGTTGTAATGCATTTCTGTAGCATACAGAATGGCAATGATGAAGAGCAAAGAAGAATCACAGCATTCCAGAGATGCAATAGCATAATTTAAGATTGTTTCATAGAAATTCTAAAAAAGGAAAAAGTCAACAGCAGATAGTCTTCCTTGAGCTCTTCTGTGTAATAAAACTGTGCTAATTTACACCAATGCAAGCAAGAGAAGAAGGAAGACCAATAAGTTATTTAAAAAAAATGAAGTAAACTGGTTGATAATTAAAATAATACAATACTTAAAAAAAAAAAAAAGTAGATCCAGGTCTGTAACTTTTAGTCACCCAGATCATTTCACAAAGCTGTTGTATAAAACAAGGAGTAAGCGTCACAGGACAAGACCTTCTATATGTAGGATGCTTTTAGAGAAATAATTCATAAAGATTAACCTTAGCGTCATAGGACATAATTAAAATAGGAAGAGTGAGAAAATAATTTTAGTATTGATTAAAAAAAGGAAATTCTGAAAGGTCACCTTCCAATACATCTTCTGCTTTGCTCTCAGGTTGAAGGAAACCTTATGCCTGAACACAGAGCCTGTGTTCTGTCTCTCATTGCTGAATGTAATCATTCTGGATATCTTGACTTGCAACAGGTGAGGGTTTGACGCTCAGAAAAGGTAACAGTATTTGTTAATGAAACTGTGATATTTCTGAAGCATTTTTAAAGCCATAAAGAATATAATGTAAAGGTCACATCCAAAGTTTCAGTTTAGCTTTTATGAACATAAAATGAAAGAAATGAAATGAGAGTAAGAAAAATTATTTTCACAGCTTCTGTTAAATTGCAGTGAACAGTTTTCATTCTCACTTTCATTTCTTTTCTATGGAGTTTCCACCTAAATGATCCTTTCCTCTGCAGACAAGTAAATCAGTGAAGTAAAAATTATTCTAGCTGTGTGTATTTAGATTCACTGCCTAAGCTGAGGTACATGCAGGAAGTAAAACAATAGCAAGAGAGATAGGAAAAAAAATTGAACATAAAAACACTGATCATTTTAAGAAAAGGAACACACCTGAAAAAAAGCATTAAAAAAAAATCTGATAAAATAAATAGATAAGTAAAGTAATATGTAAATATATAAAGCTCAATGAGCATGTAGCACTTTTCTTTCAGTGATGTTTATATTTCAAAAGCTAGAATTGTATGGAAGCAGGTGACAACAACCCATCACCAAAAGATGAAGAAATCCGGGCACTTACTTGGTGACTGGGGCTTGGGCCATTTACCTCTTCTGAACTGGTTGTCCCTCCATCACCCTTGACTGACTAAAATAACAAAGGATTATAGGACTTCTAACTGGGTTCCTGTTTGAGGCATTAATTCAATATGAAAACACGAGTCAAAAAACATGAGGTTTGATTTAAGGATACTCTTTATAACACTAAAACAAACCCAGACATTTCAGAAACTCTACCAACACTTTTAAATACCCACATCTCCAAGGCAGATTTTTGCTAGTCGTTTTCTATGTGAAGTGATTGTCTCTCGCAAGTCAATTTTCCCATTAAGGCCTGAGAAATATGAATGAGGTCTCAGTGGACCAGAGATCATATCAGCCAGTAAACAAGACAGTGCTATCAGGCCTGCCGCTGTAGTTTTCTAGGAAAGAGCTTTTGCTTGCTTTTCAGAGGCAAATCTGTCTTATAAGATCTAGTGGGACTGCCTTTCTATTTAACCATCATCCTAAGAGCATATCCCGTGAATAATTAAAACCCACTCGGCTTTACAGATATATTTTTATATTTTATGATCCGCATCCATTTTTCCCAATTTTTGCTTTCCAGTTTATGCCTTCTGTCTATATAGATCTAAGTAATGGCCCTTCTTGGTGCCCGCTGTTCCCAGCCCAGACAATCAGAGCAGACCCTGAGGCTGCAGCACTGGCCAGTCATTCAGAGCAAACCATGACTCTGAAATATGTTTTTAAGGTACGGTCCTCTGTTTCTATCTAGATTTCAAAATGACAAAAACTTGGTTGACAAAACTAGCTCAATGAGTAAATATCACAACATTTGTGAGAATTAGATTAAGGTTTAGTTACAATTAGTGACATAAAAGAAACAAAATAAATAAGTACATTTATTTAATTAAAAAGTACGCTAGAGGATTCAACATGGTATTCTCCTGAGTACCATGTAAGACACAATGCTTAGCAGTAAAGCATAAAATAAATTCCAGAATTTCAAAGTGCCCAAATTTAAATGTCATTTTTCATTGCATGAGTTCAATGAAAACAATGAAAGGATGTGACTTTTGTTCTAAAGATAGATCAGGAGGATTTGTGGGTTTCTGTAGCTTGTAGATTTGTTACTTGAAGCACAACAGTATCAGCTTGATCCTGTGTGTGGTATTATTGCAAGGACCTATTTCAGTCTCTGATTTCCCCTATAAACCCACAGAAAATCAATACATAGAAGCAGCATGATAGAAAGCTAAACCACTTCATGACAATTCATTACTTGTCACAAATTGTGGGAAGAATGCTCTTTCTGGAACATGCTGCTGCTCAGTCTCTTGCATGTTTATGCTTGTGACTATGTGTAAGAGGTTGCAGAAACGGAGGGGAGGAAGCGCTGTGTGGTCTGTCTGAACATTACAGGATAGAAACTCAGCCCAGAGTGCATGAAGATACATTGTGATAAGATCTAGTTTGCATTTCTATTTCAGTAAGTCTTTAAATGCCTTCAGAGAAAAAAAAAAAAGTTTATGCTATAACAGCAATCACCTTGTTACTTTTTTTTTTTTTCTAAAAAAAAGCACCAAACCAACAACAAAAAACCCAATTAAAATTACCAGGGGAAAAAAAAAAAAAAAGAAAAAAGAAAAAAAAAGAAAAACCCCTGCTTTAGCCAATTAGTAATCTGTGGTTTGGTCTGTCTCCTCACCTCCCAAAAATAAATAACAGTGTAAAGACCTTGAAGTCTCTGCCTAGACAAAGTTCCCTCTTGCCTTCACTTAAACATATGCTTAAGGATCACAAGGATTTCTCTCTAGAGCACTGCTGACCTCTTATCCTTGCCTTTGGTCATTTAGAACTGCTGCTGCTGCTGAAAGCTTCCTGAAAGGGTTTTCTGTTTTCTGCAGTAAGGGTGGATCAGCATATCTTTAAATGGAGGAGGGTGGGGACAGGCAATAGGCTTACTACATTTTCATGAATAATGAAGAAAAATTAAGTTGGGACAACATAAAATAGTTATTCTTGATGCCAAATGCTATTTATTACACAGCACAGACACTACAGACAATTTGAAAATAATATTTTTTTTGTTATTCCAGAAAGATATATTTTCCTTGAGAGTTGAGAGCATCTTCCTTAATCCAGAAATAGGAGGGGTTTTTTTGGGGTTTTTTTTTTTTTGCAAAGACCATACTCAACACTATCTCAGACTAACTGTGCTACCAGTCAGCTTCCCAGCTGAGGACAAAGGCTACACCCCCAGTTTACAGTCAATAACTCTGCTCATTCTGATTTAATAAAAATAAATAAATAAATAATAATAAAAGCGCAGCCATTTTACATCCTTCTCATCTCCACAAAAATATCTCAAAACAGACATCTTGAAAGGATTTATCTTACCTAGCTTTGTATCTGTTTATATTGTATGGAGAAAAGCAGGAACTTTATAGGCTCATGCCATCTGACATCCTAAATTCTAAGGGACTCTCAGACCTGCGCACCTCTACTCGGTGCCTTTAAAGGGAACCTGGGTGACTAGCTCAGGTGTAGCCACTTCTATCAAGTCATTTACACTGGGTCTGATGTATCCCACCCTGTAAATAATAAGATAGCTATTTGATTTTAATTAATGAGACATGAGTGACTTTCATTTGGAAGCACAGGATTTCACTCACATTCACGTAGGTGTGGGTTAGTTAGATAAAAAAGCAGTAGTATTTCTTCATCTTTTATTGATTCATGGGGCTTTAAACTAATACTTTATATATTTCTATAATTTCCCAATAGCTTTTGTAGCATTAGTTAACCCTCTCCCATTTTAACCACAGCAATGACTTCTGTGACCTTTGCAATTGCAAACAATTCGTCACAAATAAGAAGGGATGTCTCTACTGAGCAAGTCAGCGGGCAACCTTCAAGACTCATGCTGTCTTTTCCAAAATAAATTACTCCTAGTTCTTGCAATGGCTATCCTTGTGTCAATAGTGGCAACTATAGGGCTATGGATCTAAATGTCTATTTGCTATCAGCCTGTGCTTGTACTTTCTAAGCAGAATATGTTCAAAACTGGGGCACATGGAGAATAACAGACTCGCCTGTCTGAGGCTCACAATAGACTGAAATACTATTAAACAATTTCTGAGTCCCAGTTTTGAATTCTAAGAATATAAGCTACATTTTCTTAGGCACGTGGGTGGTTGACCTGTGTAACATAAGTGTGGATGTTATCAGAATACCTTGGGATCATCTTCTGCGGGTAGAAGAGAAACCCAGTAAACCCAGTAAAGTAGTATAAAATTAAAGGTCAGTCTCTTTCAACAGCCAGAGCGATAATCCATCTATTGCCAGAATGGAGACTAAACAATGAAGTATATCAGTAAACAGAAGCCTGGATTTTAGCAAAGTCCTGCCACATTCCTTCTCACGACAAGCATGGTTTCTTTCAGAGACCATAAGTACCTGTGCTTGTCCAGATCCTGTCTTACAAGAATTCCTGGCCCACTCCACCTGCAGCAAGGCAGGAGGAGTGCTCCAAGAGGACCTGCTGGATCAGCCAGTGACCTGCACCACGTGGATGGCATGCTTTGGACAGGCTCTGATGCCACTTTAAGGCATTTCCCATACCTCCAAGAGCCTCCTGCCCCTGTCACCATGGGAGGTAGAACGCCACAGGGTACATTTAGGCATTGGCTGAGGTTTGTCCAGATTTGCAAGTGAAAGAGGTTGAACAGATGCAACCACGTGAAGACATTTTATCCCCCATGCTTCAGGTAAGAGGTGCTAAGAACTGAGTCCCTCACACAGGCAGAAAGCACAAGGGGATGGTGTGATGTCAGGCCCTTTGCTGTGCTCCTTAAATGTACGTTCACGCTGTGGCCGGAGCTGCAGTGTAAACTCTCATATGTCTGAGTTAGTTTAAAACTAACTAGCATTAGTATGAACAGCAGATTAATGACATTAGCATGAGGACCAGGGAGGCTGCAAATGGCAGCTCCCCAAAATGTGCAAATTACCGAGCTCTGAGCTCCATGGTGCCAGAATTACACCACTACCAGGCTGCGAGCTAGCTATTGCAGAGCTGGCTCGGCAATTCCTCCGCTTTATGGCTGTTACTCTAGGGTAGTCAGACCTCAGGAGAAAACTGCAGTGGGAATGGACATTTTCTGAGGGGAAATGATACCTTCCAGTATGCAGTCTGCCAGTATAACCGTTCTGAGCAGAAGGACCTTATCTCTACAATACCCATCTCGGCTCTCAGCCCCACAGCACTGGAGCTTGGCGCCTTTTCCTTGCCAGAAAAGCCTCTCTTAGAGTCTTAAACATTTCATGCATTTTCAGCGCTCACCACTAGTTCAAAAGCTTTACAGAGAGTGGCTGTTTAGCAGTGGCTTAAAATCCTTCTGACTGCCTTAGGAATCAGAAATACTGATTGACCAGTCGGCACAAAGCTGTAGGTAGGGCAGCGACATAGCTCTGATGTGCGCAACAGCATGGCAGTGGTCCAGTAATCCAAAAGTTATTCAGAGGAAACAGCCTGGGACATACTTCAAGGCCAAAAATATATTAAAGTAATCCATGATCTGTTTGCAAATTGATAGCCAAAAGCAGAGCAGATAAATACTAAAGGTTTCAAAAAGCTGCAAAACCAGTTACACAGTTAATACAATTCTGTTTCCCATGTGGGTAGATGTTTGCCTACACAATAGTTCTGTCTTTCTAGGCTAAAATCCGGACTAAACGCCTGCTCTGATTACATCTAGGCTTTTAACACAGCCCTGTTTTCTCCCATGGTGACTAAGACAGGTGTGGAACAGCTTTATTATTTAATTGGTGCTATATTTTTTAAGTAAGGTGACATGATTTGAAGTCATGGTTGCTATAGGTGTCCGTGTTTGATATGCATTGCTCCTGAGTCACCTTCTGCATGCCTAGCATGTGCCACAGTGACAAGCCTCTATGCAGGATGACCACAAGCCCCCTCGGATTTAGGATTAAAGTTGAGATTTTCCCAAACTGACTAATTTTGTAAAGTCATATGTGAAATTAAAGGCCCATTGGGTGCACAGTTCTTGACTGGTATTAAGAATTTTAGCTTGGATCCTCAGATACACCGGAGTGGCTATGTAGTAATGTTAACTCTAAAGAATAAAAAGTAAAGGCAGCCATCATGGGTTGGGCTGAGGCTAACAGACAACTGAAAATAAACACCAAACATTTAGAAATAAAAAAATAAATCAGGATTTGGGTTGTTGTGTGTACCTTCTATAGCCTGACTCACAAATTTTAACCTTTCACTATGTGGCTGCTCACAGCGGTATGTACCAGCAAGCAGACAACCTGGGCTATGTATTATGTAGTGTTATAAGAAACTGTGGTTTTTCCATTTTAATGTATAAGCTACTCTGACACCCACACCATGTAGCTGCCTGCAAATAAACAGCATTGATTAAAATAGAAATCTTCCATACACATTTGTAAATCTTGCCAAAATAGATCAATTGCTATATAAATCCTCAAGGCCTGCGATAATTTTAATCAGGGAAGTGTTAGTTCTAGTCTTGGACTATTTTTTTCCTTGGCTACTTTTCTAGAGTCTTTTGAGGAATTCTGTCTGGCTGTTGTTTGTACACAAATCCGCCAGGACGGCTTCATGCCTATGACTGGAGGATGATACCATAGAATCGTGTTGGTTGGAAAAGCCCTTTAAGATCGAGTCTAGCTACGTTATCACCTCAGTGCTTTCCTTCTGCCCTTCAGTCTTCTTCTGCGAAGGATTAGATTCATCTTCGTGCCTTTTTTTTTTGACTCGTCTAGCATATAACACCTTCGAAGCAGCAACCGTATGCTTTTACACGCCAGCGTAGCTAACCCACGTAAGCTGCCAAAAACGTGTAACTGCTAAAAAACACGACTCGCTGCAGCCAGCACAGCACTGCAGAGCGCAGGGACAGCCGGCGGGTGGGCTGCCTCAGCAGCGGGTGGGCTGCCCCAGCAGCACCAGTCCCGCTCTCCCATCACCCCGAGGAAACGGCTGGCGGAGCTGAAGGGCTTCCTCGGCGGCGCAAGTCCCGCGGGCTGCCCCGCGCCCCTCGGCGGCGCTTCCCGGAGGCGCCACGAGGCGGAGCTGCAGGACGGGGCGCGGGGGGGGCGCGGGGGGGGCGCGGGGGGGGCGCGGGGGGGGCGCGGGGGGGGGGCGCGGGGGGCAGGGGCGCAGCCCTGCGCGCACCGCGGGGAACGGGCGCAGCTGCGCAGCTGCGCTCTCACAGCCGTTGATGTTCAGCAGGTTTTCCAGGAGTTGCCAGCCCAGCCGTGCAGCGAGCGCATGGCTCCCAACCCTGGCAACTGCGCGTCTTGCTTACCAGCTTAAAAAACTTCCTCAGGTTGGCTTTGGGGGTTTTGCTTTCTTCTCTGCGGGGTTTCACTTCTGCGGCTTCTGGGCTTTTAACCTCCTCTTTGCCAGGAGCCACTGCTTCTAAAGAAGCGTCCGCTTTTTCATTGCTTACAATCTCTGCTTCTTCCGACGCATTCTGGGGTTATTTTGGAGAAACATTAAGAAAAAGAAAAAAAAGTATCAGTGAGGTTTGTTGTGGTTTTGTTTTTGTTTTGCCTTTTTTTTTTTTTTAAGAGATTACAATCAAAGTGCTTCAGCAGTGCAGTAAGTTGGTACATCAGGAACAAATACGGCACAAAAGCATTCTCAGCTTCACTGCCATCTGTACGTGTTTCTTCAGGAATTTGATTCATCCTCATTTAAAAAAAGCATAGAAGCTGGTGGGATTTTAAGTCCTTGTTTAAACTGAAGAAATAGCCTTTCTTGAATTGCAGTACCACTTCCCAAACAGAATAATTTTTCTTTGATCACAATTTTAAAAGAAAATTTAAACAAAATTACATATTGTAATATGTGCCCTGAGTAGATGACACTCACGTAAAACCAATGAAATGAGCAAGATCATAGCCAGGAGTTTGCACACAAAAGCAGGAATAGGATTAATTAAAACACACCGTGGACACTATTAATCGTTAAAACTGTTTGGCACCCTTCTTTGTGAAATACAGAAGTACAGCTTTCTCAGGCTGGTCACATTTGCAACGCCAGCTCCTCTTCCCAGTTGCAAAGATATAAATGACTTCTTGAGGTACAAGGTAGTTAAGTAGCTCATCTATTACTTCGCTTAATCCCATGGGTCACAGTCACCCTCTTTGATAGTGTTGACCCTCATTTGAGTACAAGAAAAGCTGCTGGGTACTCAGCAACGTTGCCTTTGTAGAAGGATTTTGGGTCCCACTGAGCTTTTGTGAATTACTGGAAAGTTCCTTCTATTATAACAGTACTTCAATCAGAGGCATGCGGTTTGTAAATGCCTCTGAAATATGGATTCCCCATAAGATTTATTGATTAATCTCCTGCATGTCTCATTCCACAGCCTTCTCAAGGCTATCCTGGGAATGCTCGATGTGTTTAACTGAACAAGACCTGTGTGGAGCAGAATACGTGAACAGGAGGCACATTTCTGCTGTCGGACGTGGAGGCACAGCTGGGTGGGAGGCTGAACGTGCATTTCCTTCGCTGACTATTCTGCCTTTTATAAATGCCCTGGTAAATATCATTCTCCTGTGCCCTCAAGGACCACTAATTAATTCCCATACCATGGTAACTGTATAAAGAAGTATCTTCCTTTCTCCCGTGAAAAGAAGCTGTTATGCTAATAACCAGGTATTCTGACCTGGAGCAAGCCCTTTATCATTTTGCAGCCTACACAGAAAGGTGCAGAACATGAAAGCAGGGTAAGTTGCACCCTCAGCCTCCAATACTGAATCAAACAGAAGCAGTTACTCTAGGTATTGGCATTTCAACACATGCTGCTGCTTAAAAATACAAGTTACAGCTGAAATATATGCTATGGTTACTGTAGGAAAGAACTGCTGTAAATAAATCTCAGAATGATATCTCACAGTTTTTACATATCCTTACAGGAACTCACACTTAATTCATACTCATAGTTATTTTGACCAAATTAATTTTAGCCACATGAACATGAAAACAATTTAAAAGATAATACCAGAGATTCACCCCAGGCCCGGATCCTTACTCAGATCGGCAAAAAATGGATGCTTCCTCCAGCAACAGCAGCTTAAAGTACTGCTGCCCTCACACACTTTCCCAATTGTCTTCAACTTGGTGATTCCCATGGAGTATCTTTGGTTTAATAGCCCTTGATGGATTTTTTCCTACAGAAATTTAGCTGAACATTTTCTCAGTTGATATAAATTCCTGACATCCAGCATAGTCCTGTGGCAAAGGATTTTACAGCGAAAGTGTGTTTGTTTTTTTTAAAGTAGTTTATTTTTGTTAGTCATCAAATCATTTTATTTGATACTCTACTGCTTTTATTTTGAGCAACGACTGATCTTTCTTGTTCACCTTTTATGTTACAGTAGTCGTTCTGTAGGCTGCTGTCACCTTCCTTTCTGCCAACTCCTTTCTGAGCCAAAAAATAAATAAATACTAATTTATGTAGTTCTTCATACGGAAGCCATTCAATTTATTTGTGCCTTTTTTTCCTCAGTATTATACCTTTTAGTTCTATCATATTCGAGTTGAAGGGGACCCCACATGCAAGATAGGGACTCACCATGGACTTCTACAGCAGCATGAGAGATTTTGCTTTGTTCTGTACTCCTCTTTTGTGGAAGAAATGAACATTTTGGGGGTGGGGTAGGGGGGAGAAGAATGATGAGGGAATAAATATTCCTTGTCCCCTGCTGCCTGTGATGACTGCAGCATAGCCCGCTTCCCCATGGAATTGTAGATTTAATTTATATTTATGAACATTTTTGAGATAATCAATCTGTAATAATTTTAATCTATATTTCTGCCTATTCACACATACATATAATCAATTCACCATCTATTTGCTTGAAGGAAATGATTCATTGCATGAGTTGAAACAGTGGCTCAATAAAGCAGCAACCTAGCTTCTGGGAGCTCATCACTCAAAGATTACGGTTTGGGATCATATTACTGCTGCGCTCCTACAGCTGCAACCCAAATGAGTTTTGTCTCTCAAGCTCTGTCTATGCAATAGCGTTGGTGTCACTACTGAAAACAAATGTGTCCTGGGGCGAAATGCCAAACTCTGAAAAGCACTGTCTATTTAAATAAAGCAAAGAACAAAGTGATAGTCAACTATTCAGATAAATTGATTTGTTTAAAGCAATTGGCAACTTTTTGTACATTTCTTGATGGATTCCATGGGAGGCTTTAGGAAAGTTTAAATCCTGTTTTACAGTATCTTATTTTTTTTTTCTTTTTGAACTTAGATATCTAGTGTACTTATGAAGTTATTTTAATTTCATACTTTTAGGCATATCAAAATTGTTGCAGAACTTACAGGTTACCTTGTGTAAGATCTTAGGCTTGCTATTAAAAATTTTATGATAAATTCCTTATAATTAGAATAGAATTACAGAATCATTTAGGTTGGAAAAGACCTTTAAGATCATTGAGTCCAACCGTTAAGCCAGCACTGCCAAGTCCACCACTAAACCATGTCCCTAAGCACCACATCTACATGGTTTTTAAACACCTCCAGGGATGGTGACCCCACCACCTCCCTGGGCAGCCTGTTCCAGCGCTTGACAGCCCTTTCAGTGAAGACATTTTTCCCAATATCCAACCTAAACCTCACTGGTGGAACTTGAGGCTGATTCTTCTTGTTATCTGGGAGCAGAGACCGACCCCCACCTGCCTACAGCCCCCGCCGGGCAGCTGTAGGGAGCGATCAGGTCCCCCCGAGCCCCCTCCTCTCCAGGCTGAGCCCCCCAGCTCCCCCAGCCGCCCCCCAGCCCCTTCCCCAGCCCCGTTCCCGGCCCTGGACACGCTCCAGCCCCTCCGTGTCCCTCTGGCAGTGAGGGGCCCGGCACTGAACACAGGATTCATGGTGCGGCCGCACCAGTGCCAAGTGCTGGGGGACAGTCCCTGCCCTGGCCCTGCTGGCCACACCGTCTGGGACACGAGCCGGGCTGCTGCTGGCCGCCTCGGCCACCTGGGCACACTGGGGGCTCCTGCCCAGCCGGCCGGCGACCAGCCCCCCCCGGCCCTGTCCCGCCGGGCAGTTCCCCCCGCTGTGCCCCCGGCCTGGGCGCTGCGGGGCTGCGGTGCCCACGGGCAGGGCCCGGCACGCGGCCCTGCTGGCCCCCGTACAGTTGGCCTTGGCCCATGGGCCCGGCCTGCCCAGACCCCCGCGGAGCCTCCTGCCCCCCAGCACATCAACACTGCTGCCCAGCTCGGTGTCACCTGCACACTGACTGGGGGTGCACTCGATCCCCTCGTCCGGGTCGCTGGTAAAGACATGAAACAGCACCGGCCCCAGCAGAGCCCTGGGGACACCCCTGTGCCCAGCGCCAGCGGGATGTGACTCCATTGCCCACCGCTCTTTGGGCTCGGCCGCCAGCCAGGGCTTTACCCAGCGCAGAGACCCCAGTCCCAGCCATGGGCAGCCGGGTTCTCCAGGAGATGCTGTGGGAGACGGTGTCGAAGGCTTTACTGAGGTCCAGGCAGACACCAACCGCAGCTGTTCCCTCATGCACTAGGCAGGTCATCTTGTCATAGAAGGAGATGAGGTTTGTCAGGCAGGACCTGCCTTTCATAACCCCTGCTGGCAGGGCCCGATCCTCCAGTTGACCTGTATGTACCATGTGATGGCACTCAGGATGATCTGCTCCATAAGCTTCCCCAGCACCGAGGTCGGACTGACAGCCCTGTAGCTCCCTGGATCCTCTTTGCCCTTCTTGTAGATGAGCCTCACGCTAGCTAACCACCAGTCTTCTGGGACCTCCCAGTTTGCAAGGACTGTTAATAAATTGTCTCCAGGAATCATTCTTGTATACCCATCTCCCTCTCTAAGAATGAATTAACTGAAGCTGCTGATTTTCTTTTGCAACTTTGTGATCTCAGAGATATCTCTGGAGGCCTAGTCCAACTGTCTGCTCAAAGCTGTTGAGGAACTTGTCAAGCTGAGCTTTTAGTATCTCCAAGACTGGAGGTTTCACAATTTTTATACAATCAGATCAGGCTATTCAGACATGCTGGGACAAAAGGAAGCTCTAGAGACAGCACATAATCCTCTTCTCCAATAAGACTGACCAAGGTGGCATGTTCTTTGAGACCGATGACACAGGATCATGCTATCTTGCATGCTTCAGAGAGGCAGAGAATGCCTGCACGCAGTGTCTCAGTAGATGGGGAAAACCCCTTCCAGTGAAGGTTTTCTGACATACTTTTAAGAGTTTTTCATTTTTGTTTCCCCTATGAAACTAGAAGAAAAATTTCCATTTGTGCATCCAAGGGACTCGCCAAAGTGTTTCTGGCAGGAATTGAAAGTGTGATGGGAAGAGCCTAACAACGATGAAGTCAATAAACTTTGAATGACACTACATTAACCTAACCTGTTCTCTAGAGCAATGGGCTCGGTTTCTTTACTCACCTGGGAGAAAACCAAAAGTTATATCAAGTTTTGTGACTAGTTTTGGGAAGAAACTGCAATTTGTATATAATAAGAATTTGCAACCAGCCCAGATCTATCTGCTTCATGAGTCTTTGATGCATAAACGTTCACATAAAAGTAAGTTATCTCCTTACATCTACAAATTGCATCAACTGAGGCTGCTGGATTCATGGGTCCAAATTCTGCCTCCAGTTTCCTTAGACACAAATTGTACTAAATTCAGCCGAAGTCAGCAGCTATTGTTGTTATGCACCACAGAGACAGAAGTGCCATTAGGTTGTTTGATTTTTGTTTTTTGAAGGCATTCTGCCAAGCTTAGGAAACATTTCAAGATACATTTGTTTGAAGTAAGATGAGTGCCATCCTTTGTTCTTCTTATTACAGAAAATACCTTTGTTTTCTTCTTCAAAATAATATTTTAATTTATCATTGCTAGTTGTGTTTTATAGGAGTATTTTACTAGGCTCTTTATTTCACTGTGTTTGGGAAGCATTCCTCCATCTCTTGAATGACAGCATCTCTGATTTTGTTTTATTAATGAGCTTACTTAAAACAGTTGTGGTGGGAAGTTTGTGTCTACTCTTTGAGTTGTGGTCTGGTTCTTACAAACCCTCTTATTGCTTTGGGGAACTATTACTACAACAGTTTCTTATCTAGGTTTCTGACCATACAAATTGTCACCTTATGAGAGCGTAACTTATTTTGTGACCTGGATAACTTTGATAGGAGTTTTCGTTTTGCTTGCTGAATCTTTCCTCAGAATTGAGGTAAACACTATACCCTGCTTTGATCTTGTACTGGAGTCTGAACTGGTACTCTGCACTGCATTTCATTAGACACAAAGAACAGTTCTTCTGTTTTCCCTGGGTCATACCTTCTTTATGAAGCAGGTTTTCTTTTATCTTAACAATATATATGGGAGATGACCTTTTGCTCAAGAAATTTCCACTTAAAAGAGCAGTCATGCTTGACATTTGTTCCTGCTGCTTGCAGACTCACAGGCGGGAAGCAGGGAGGGTTAGAGAGGCTTTAACCCACCCTCCTGCCCTCCTTTGCCAATGCGAAGACGACAGAGGTTGCTGCAGTTAAGGTAGCTCAGCTTCAGCCATGGATGTGCTCTCAGACCTCCGCCCTGAAGCCCCCTGTGACCTGCAGCTGCTGCACGAGGGTGCCACTGGGCAGATCTGTAGCTGTAACAGCTCAGACTGTTAACCGATTAGTGTTAACCATGGGCAGCTTATGGTTAAGCCACACTGGTCTGTAAACATCCCAGGAGTGTGGTTCTGACTCACAAATCCCATTGGTTTGATTTGCTGGGTTGAGGCGGTTAGAGGTCCCCTCTGCTGTAAGGGTGGCAGCCGTGCCGGTACTCAGGTGGTGAAACGGCCACCAAAAGCCTGTTGCTTATTGTCCTCCTCACTCCCTCAGCCAGGGGCAATTCTCTTTCAAGTTCCTTCATCCATTTATCCAGCCAAAAATGGCCAGAATCTTCTCCTGTCCTGCATGATAGACGGTATATCCCAGGATGGGAGCAGGGAAACTACTGCAGGAACATGGCAGGTCCTGTGCAATTGTGACATTTATCTCACACGCTCCACCCAAATATTTATCTTTGCTTTCCTATGGAAGAACACAGTTGCAAGCTCAGGAATAGAAAGTGTTATTCTGCTTCACTTACTAGCTAACCAGTTTGCTGTTTGTGTTAACAGTAGATAAATATCCCACAGTAAAAAGGGCATGATTTTTCTGCGTTTGTATGGCAACAGAATTGCAGTAGCTTAAATTTTGGATTTTAAAAAATATATCTGCTTTAAAGATAATTCACAGAGCACTTGAAATAATACTCCCTCAATCATTTTCCTCCATCATTCACTGGCCTGCTTTGATCAGATATAAATGAAGTGTCATGTTTCTCTGCCCCGATCAGATATCTACAAGGTCTTGAAACCAAGTTTCCAACACAAATATTGGAAACTACTAACTGTATTATTCTATTAATCTTCCTCAGCATTTGCAAAAAACAAACAAAAAACCCCAACCCAAACCCAAAAGCTAGCATGACAAACATTTAAGTAGCAGTTATGACAATTTTGTGCAGACTGATCAGGAAATGGGGCAAATACAGTCAAAGTGGTTTCCATCTGAGGAGCTGAATAAGGATTTTTTTTTTCTTTTAGATATTTTTTTATCTGTAGTCAGAGCAGCAGCATTAACTGCAATGTGTTGACAGGCACTTCATTAACTTTACTTTGAAGTGAAAGCTCATCAGAAGATAGATATCTAAGAGACTGCCTGGAAAGAGAGGATCTGGATCTGAATCCTGGATCTATTGAGTGTTGTGTTTGCTATTTGTTAGTTCAAAAGGAAAACTACATGTGACTCTGCATCATACACCTATTTAGAACAGTTGCTAGCTTCGATTCTCTGTCCTAGCAAAAGGGCAGTACATTAAGTGTGCCAGAAAGAAAGATAAAATCATTGCAGAAAAAAAGACAGAATCTTCGAACCAAGCTGAGTTTGAGGCTAACCTGTAGTCTAAGGATTTTTTTTTTTATTATTTTATTTTACATCTATCATCATTTTTTTTAGCTTCAAGCTGACTGGGTCACCAGGGTCTTTCATCAAAGGAAATACAATATTATTCTCTGTCAAGAAAATCCAGTAAAGCAACATCAGCCTTTTATAGGTAAGGATTCAATGCTCAAGCAGGCGCGTTTGTTTTTTTTTTTTAATTCTTAGGACCAAATTCACTTCTCTGCTGCAGAAATTTACTCCAGAAAAGCAGAAAACTTGCAAAAACATTTGGTCTCAGCATGATTCCAGACCAAAGAAGTTCTAACTAAGCAGAACTGGGCTCCTTTTACAGAATTCAGATTTCACATACTATTATAGCTCAGTGCATTTGCATAAGTTATTTAACTAGCCCTTAATATTTCTGGTAGCAACCAAAACCTGCTTGGAGTTGTAGTTCCATTCAACGAATTGTCCTGGTTTCAGCTAGGGTAGAGTTAATTTCTTCTTAATAATACCTGGTGCAATGTTGTGTTTTGGATTTAGTATGAGAATAAATTTGATAACACACAGATGATTTTAACTGTTGCTGGGTGGTTTTTATACTGTCAAGGGCTTTTCAGTTTCCTAGGGCTGGCCAGCCAGAGGGCTGGAGGGGCACAAGAAACTGGGAGGGGACGCAGCCAGGACAGCTGACCTCAACTAGCCAAAGGGGTATTCCATACCACGGGTCATTGTGCTCAGTATGTAAACTGGGGGGAGTGGGCTGGTTACTGCTCAGGGAATGGCTGGGCATCGGTCAGTGTCTGATGAGCAATTGTACATCACCTGGGTATTTTTTTTCCCTTTTGGATTTTATTCCTCTCTCCCTCCCTCTCCTTTTCATTATGGTTGTTCTTATTGTATTTCAATGATTAACTTGTTCTTGTCTCAACCCATGAGTTTTACCTTTTTCCCAGTTCTCCTCCCAGCCCTGCTGTTGTGGGGGGAGAGAGCGAGCAGCTGTGCGTACTTAGCTTCTGTCTGGGGTTAAACCATGACACTGACATAAGCAGCTGCTACTGATGTAGGATAAATTTAACACAGCATTATGAACAAACATAAGTGAAAGACAATTTTGGTACAAGTTTTACACCCCTGAGATGTTTGAGATCCCAGGACTTCACATGAAGATTGTTATAAGGTTAAAGAAACACAGGGTAGGTACTTAAAACTAGTTTAGCTTAGCTGTAATGCAAGATATAGGGAACTGGTGCTCACTGTGGGCAGAACCTACATTACAGAGCAGTAAAATAGCTATAACTACATTAGTTTGGTTTAATCTTTCAAATTAAGGTTTTGAAATCTTACCAAAACCTTATCAGATTTTTTTTTTTTTTAAATCAACCATCACTACCAATTTCTCCTCCACAGGAATGATTTTCCCTATTATTCTGCAAGAATACGTTCCCTTCTTCGATGCTTTTTCTTTTTCAAGCACAAAAGACCTTGTTACTTCGTTATGAAATTACTGAAGTTCAGACCAGCTTTATTACTTCCAAATTTACGCTGAAACTACATACAACCATCTGCCAGACGTTCAGCATACATCCTGCTTCCCATCCCTGTTTTCAAATACGCCAGGCTACTCAGAGGAGGAGGTTTCTGTAGCAGTAACTAGACAAAAAAAAATCCTTCTCCCTCTTCTTCACAACTTTCCTCTCATTCTAAATACCTGATTTGCCTCATTCCCCAGGAAATGAAGTCCCAAGTTACAAATGTTTCAAGCTTAGATTGTTTTCATGCATGTTTATTCTGTAAATATCTAAAGACCTTAGTGGTTTTTGGTTTTTTTTTTTTTTAATGTAAGTAACATACCCAAACTGTATGTCTAGCACCACTGCTCAGTAGGGAAATACAGCTAAAGAAGCTGCAGGGCTAGCTGCTCAGTCAGCATCTGTGCGTTTGGAAGTAGTTCTTTTCTGGGATTTGAACTTGAACAGAAGCCCAGGAAAGCAGTTATTCAACATACAGTGATTCAGTGAAGTTTAATACAGCTCTTCCCTTAAATTAAATGAGAAAAGAATTATCCTTCAGCTTATAAAACACACAGATCATGAAAACAGGAACCGTGTTTTCAAAGTTAGCCCTAATTTTGGTTAAAATCTTTACTTTACCTGAGGAAAAATACTTCTTCCCAAGCAATCAACCTCAGTCCTCAAAATTAAAGACTGATCCGCTCTGGTATGCAACTTTTTCTATTGAGTAAGAATAGACCCACCAGATTCCAGGTTTTCTGACATTTAGAACTAAAGCAAACCTTTCTCATGAAAATGAAATAGGTTTTTACGGTTATGTCTCTATTAATGACATAATTTGGTAAAGAATACTATAATCTTCGTGGGGTTTTTAATAAATGTGTTAAGTTGACAGAGTATAACATTTCTTCTTCCATAACAGCACTAAAAAAATACTACAGGCAGGTTTAAAAGGCTATGTTTTATGAGATTCTTCTGCAGGAGCCTAACTGCTGTTATAACCATGTGCATATGTGACTGCCCAAAGCTCACGTATGCATTTGTACATGCATAGCCTGTTGTGCATTTGACATGTGGGATATATGCAACTGTGCAGATTTGACTGCTTTACTGTAACTCTGTATTTAGCAATAACTAGACACTGTGTGAAGATGGAGCTGTGGGATGGACCAGCTCTGAAATCCAGACGTACCTTTTTCCAAAAGAGCTTGCTCAGCGGCATAGGAGTGGACGATGTTTTCTCCTTCGTCACATCTTTGGGGGCTTCACTGGCCACTGCCTGCTGCTGAGCTGCAGGCTCGGGGGCTTTTGTATTCTGCTTAGTTGTCTGTGGCTCTTGAGAGGAAGGGACATTTTTGTCTGATTTTACAGAGGTAACAGGCTGCTGTTCAGTGCTCTAGAAAGAAACATGAACACATAGGCTATTGGAAAGATGTGAAGAACAAGATACCTGCAGCGAGTTGGGGCACCACCTTGTACAGGAGTGCACAGCAGGCCACCGCTGCACAGGACACACAAGGCAACAAGGTGCAGCTTACGGGCTGCATCCCTGTCCTTTCGAATGAAGTAATGTCTTGAACAGAGGAAGCAAATTACATATCAACCCACCCTTCATAACAGAGTTGATTAATTGATAAAGAAATTAAAACACTGTCTGCGAGACTGAAAATGACAGCGAGAATAATTACCCTTTAACTGCATTATTCATACAGATAACTTGAATCATCCTACTCACTTTGGTGTTAGTTGTCTGTTGGGTCTCTTTTGCAGCCTGAAGGGAAACAAAACACAAAGACAAGTCTGTTTCTGGCAGCGTCAGTGCTCACAGTTACACAGTTCAGGAATTGTCTGTGTCACAAATTATTTTATTTTTAGTGAATGTTTGTGAAAGTCCTGGCTCCTGCAACCATGGAAACTGATCTCTGGCAGAGGCGAGGCTGCCTGGAGGGACTGCCAGCTTGCATCCTTCTACCTGCAGCAGCACTGAAGCCTTGTGTGGAATTGCTATGTGCTCACGCTGCTCTGCTTGCAGTCCTCAGCGTCTGTAGAAATATATGTATTTACGTATGGATTCCCAGTTTCTTCAGGTAAGACATTACCCAGGGTTTTAAGATACTAGCAGATATTTTTCTGAGCTGGGTCTGGTGCACAGCTTTCAGTGCACATGTACGAGCCAGAGCTGGGTCTTTTCCACTGCAGGAATTGCATACCAGTCAGGGACGTGCTAACGTCACCTTCAGAACGGGAAACTTTGCTTTCTGGGATACAAAACATAGGCAGATGACTGCCTGGAAATGAGGGACACAGAACAGCAGTGGCTTTTTAACTTAGAAGCAGGAGTTGCAGCTCTACAAAAAGCCGCTCTGCAGGTGCTGGAGATTGCTTTAGTCCATCCACTCGTGCTTTTGAATTTACTCTTTTGTAAAAAATCATTCACAGTCATGGGCGTCCTGGTTTCACCAAAACACAAAAAGCCAGGATGGATCCAGTTTGTTAAACTCCTTCCCGGCCAGTGGTACATACCAGCATCTATCAATCCTAACACCCAGCATGGCTTACACTGAAGATGAGCGTCTGAGCAGTACAAAGAGAGGAGCAGCAAGCCACAAACTCAAGTAAACGTGAGTCCAGCACCCCCGGGTTTAGGCAGCCTGCCACACGCTCTGCAGATTTCTTAAAAGAATAGGTGAGAGATATTTTGCAGGAGCCAAGAACTTCTTTTTGTGGTTAGCTCTAATGAACAAGACCCAAAGCAAGCGGTAAGAAGTAGTACAATGCCATGAGCTGGCTTCAATACCAGTGCTGACAATAAGTGATTAACCCTTCTGTTCCGAGTAAAAATTCCATAAATCAGTACGGTTGTACTACCAAACTGGCATGCAATGCAAGGCAAATATACATGGATGTGCATAAAAGAACAGACAGGGACCCAACTGTCAAGTGCCACCCAAACTCAGCCTTTCAGCTCAAATGGCCAAATCACATTGCATCAGCTTATATTATGGATTTATACCAGGATACATGTTGGTGTTTGAAAACAACATTCACAAGTTGCTTTAAAGTTAATACTCATGTAAACACAGGACACTGAAAAACAATGTTTCTGTTAACCTAATAGTCAATCTATACTTAAAGTGTGGAGAAGTGCATTTTGGAAGACTTGCAGGGAAAGAACTTTCAGAGGAGACAGTGAACTGCTTAAAATTAAATATGAGGAGACATACATTAAAATGATAATTTCAAATAAAGGAATTCATTACTTATTCATCCAGTTGACACATCATGCTAAGGCATTTCAAATGAAAAGAGATAAACTTTTTTTTTACTAGAGGTGATAACTTTAGTGCTTGCCTGTCACATCAGTGCTCTGATTTGAATTTCCACTTTCAACCATCCTTACAAGCAAACTGTTGGCACCATTTTAATCCATCTCCTTTATTCTTAATATGTCATAAATGATACCTTAGTTATTGCTTCTGTATTTTGTATGTTGAAAGCAAACTGTGAAAATAAACTTAGAAACAAGAAAAAACTGTTTAAAAAGTAATGACATTTTATAAGATAGATTTTATTGGTGTAAAATTTTAGTGCTGTTGCATTCCTTCAAGATAACTACTTTCATTCCAGACCAAGGCTCTGTTACAAATTCTATCAAACAGCCTAATGAAACCCAATTATCTTTCCCAACAACTCACTGCAAGATTTTGAACTCTTGAAAAGGCTTAGCACCTTAAAAAATGCTAGCCAGGTATGTTTTTTTACTTGGAAGCCCTAATTGATTATGAACAAGTAATTAATATTTTAATTGTATTAAATATCAAAACCATTAGCTATCAATACAGTATATACAAGATCTTAACTTTAGGCTGTTGGCAAGAACTGTAGACTTAAAACCATTGGAAAGATTATTATTCCTTCAATAATATACAGATGACTTTTTTATCTCAAAAATTAGACCGTGGAAAGAACATTTTTGTTTTGAAAATAGCTTGAAGAACTCCCTTTGACCCATGCCTTTGATTATAAAGCCCCCTACTCACCAGAAATTCCGTGTGGGTGTTTTGAGTGAACATTAAATATTAATTACTTTCCTCCCCCAGTAGAAGGGTCTCTGCCTCTGCATTCTTTGGGCTAAAAAGCTACAATTCTCTGCCTCCCTGCCACAGAATATCATGGCAGATTATCTTCAGAGAATGCAGAAATGCCCAAACACAGGCCTTGAGACCAAAGATTTTTCAGTGAGATATAAATATATATATAAAGGTAAAAGCTAATGTCCTCTGAAGCAATCATTTGCATGAAAAGTGTGCATTTTGAACAACTTTAAAGTATCCTTGAAAACCAGACTTTTCCCCTCCAAACTTTGGATTCAATAAACGACTACTTTTCTTGTTTTCAGTGAAAAGCAGTATTTGTCAAGGGAATTCCCACTTTCTCTGTGCCGTATCTGATGCCCCAGTTCACCAAACCAACATGCACTGGCATGTGGTCAAAATAGGTAAGGCAATGTGGATCATAAAGCCTTAATTGTAGTTGGACTGAACTCTTAAACCTGTCCTACAACTGTAGGCACCGTTCATGCCTGCAGAACTCATTGTTTGTCAGTACCTTTTATTTTTAAGTGGCCAGGGAAGTTTAGTCAGCATTAGCAAGTGTAACTGGGAAGCACGTAGCAGGGAAGGTTAGAGGAATTGTTTCAGAATCCTGAATTCACAGATGGTATAACAAGAGAAACTTTGCACATGAAGATCATTTTCATAAGGCATGGCACAGAAATGCTCATGCCATTGCTTTCAGAGCATTGCACAGCTGGCCAGATGCTGATTTCAGTCACCAAATAAACAACTTCACTCTGTGAGAGGAGCCATCTGTTACTGCTCAGGGTTCTGCTCATGCTAGTGTTTCATACAGACCTTATGCCTAAAGAGTTTACTAAAAGTACTGTGTCCTAGCTTGGGACTTTCTGCCTTCTTTTTCTTGGCTCCTTTAGCTTGGGATTCTGCTGATGTCTTCGGAGCAGGTTGCCCGCCATGGCCTTTTTCCACTTTTGATCCCTTTTGTACAACAGCATTTGAAGTTAAGTACTTATTGCAGAGTTCTTTCTTGGTTCACAGAAGACATTCAACTACTCACACATGTAGTATCAAATCCAAACATTTCCTTTTTGCTCTCGACAATAAATAATGTTTTCTTCTGAGCGATTGCTCAGTTCTCCTTAGACTTCCTTTCACATGAGTAGTGAAATAAATATAAAAGCTAAGGCAATCCAGTTGACTCAAAATTAAACCACAATTTGCCCCCTAAAATCTTCATTGAGACTCAGATCCCACAAAGACTGCGACCTCTGTGTTTTAGTTACCATGAGTAACTGAATTGGAGATTATAGTGTTAAAATAGGCAGATACATAAATCATTGAAAATACCTTCATTCTTTTTATTGCAGTGTTAGAGAGACTTGAAAATGTTTTGCATAATGCATTATTCAGGAAAGAGGCAGTATGAATATTCATAATATATGCTACATAAACTATTTCAAGTTTGCACTAATGTTCATGAAATTAGTTAGAAATGAAAGTATCAGAAAAATAGTAATGATAGACTGACACTAAAAGTATTGGATGAGCACTGCTTCCTTTTCATTCCATTTTAAATATCTGCAGGAGGCATTTAACTTGAACAACGGTTCCCAAAACATGTTAGAGACCAGATCTCTAAAAAAACTAGGCAACACATTGAAAAACCCACTACAAAGGGCTATGAAATAAGGAAACATTGCCAGCTTTCTATATGGGGAAAAAGCAGCATCGGGCTATTTTAAAAGTGGTAGCAGACTGCCTGTGGCTCAAGGCAGAGTCAATTACCCTGCAGAGAGGGTAGAGGTGGCCCTGTTCAAGTACGTGGCTTCTCTGCAAGTCTTGGAAAAACCCGAATAGCATTTGCTAAAATGTTCCATTTAACTTTTCACAGAATTGGAATATTTTTTTAATGAAGTACCTTCTCAAAACTTTGCTTTTCAAGTCACTGTTGCTGTCCCCCCCTCACCCCCAGTCTTCAACACAACCCTCTGGATTTGTCAGTGCAGGAAAAAAACTTAAGTTTTCATGTAATAAAAAATAGGCTTTTTTTTTTTCTTCTTCCACCACCATTTCCATCTTTTCATTAATAAAAAAAGAGACACACAAAACCAGAAGCATGCAAGGTTGCTTAACTGAGCTTCCACATAGAAACAAGTTAACACAAGAGTGTGTTCTATGGTGACTGCGCCGTACGTATGCCCATAACATATGACTAATCGCAGACAATACAGGGTAGCATTCTTCACTCTTCAGTGTCAGGTTTTAAAACAATAAGGTGCCTTTCATTACCTAGTACAAAGGTGGATGTATTTTTTTTTTAACTCACTACTTGCTAGTATCCTGGACTTGATTCCAATCTCCTTTAGGCAATGTATTTCCTGATTTAATTAAGAATCAGACCAATATATAACAAAGAAATAAAGAATTTTAAAAATATTTCAATGCAAATGACTCAAGCGTTCATCCTTCAGGTAATTAGCTTGTCCCTTTGCAAGCTTCATTCTGTTTTCTTTTATACTTGAACAAGGGAAAAAAAAGCTTTCAACCAGTAAAAAGCTTTAAAGTGAGTTGGCAAAAACTTCCAGGAACTACAGAAACAATCAGCCTATGGCATTTACAAGGTGAAGTATCAAGCCCTGTGGCTGACCACAACTAAACAGGCAGGAGGAAAAGGCCACAGTACAGAACGTAACAAGTATAAGTAGGTGAAGCTGGGGTCTTGCTCTCCAGGACTGTCCCATTCTGTGCCGTTGCATCTTCCCAAAGTGCTTTGTACTGAGAAAAGGCTGTGGCCAGTCACAACAAAATTGGCCATTTCCCCCTGCAGTACACTGTACCATTCCTAGTATTCCCAAACGTACAATGTGGGAACAAGACAGGATCTGCTACAGAAAGGTCAAAGAGGTGGTCTGGGGCAGATCTGATCCAAATGCCACATTGGTTAGTATAAACTTGCAATAGATCAATTACTCCAAGGAAGTATGACTCAACTCGTATTAAACTCCTGTGTTCACATAGATGAAATGACAACCACTAAGGGTGTGCACAGGCTGCTGAAAGCATCCGTGTCTTTAGCCATCTGATTAAAGCCAGAGGCAACGGCTAATGACAGCATGTTGCTACAAAAATAACACCAACCCAGTTCAGTGTCACTGATGCCTCACACACCTCTGCATTTCAGCAGGAGGGAGCACACTGCCGTGCTTTGCAAAGCTGAAGTGGGCTGTGGCTGTTTCTCAGATTCATGAGAAAGCTTGTCTGTCCTGTTCACCATGGAAGAGCACTGCCGAGAGACACTGGGCACATACTAGCCCTTGCATGCTAAACCCCAGCTCCTCCCTGCCAAGGGGGTGCACCAGCAGCTGAAATGAAAGTGTGACCAGGACTCAAAGGCACAGTGATCCCTGTGCCAGCCAAACCCCGTGAAAGCCGCACAGCACTCAGGAGAGGCTCAGACTGCACAAAGGGGAAAGCCTCACTTAAGAACACGTCTTTACCTTTAAGACAGAAGTTATTTCTCAGGGGAAGAATGACCATTATTTCATTATATGTAACAGCTGATAAATCTGCAGCTTTTCTATGCAACAGTTGATAAGTTAACCTTTTAAACATGTTTTTCCTTTAATATAGTGAAAATGTCATTCTTTGTGTCAGGAAGATAGTGAAGATAAAGGAATTCTTCATAAAAAAAGCAACTCCCATTCAACTACTACATAATGAGTTTGCATATCCTGCTAGTCATCTGGATTTGTTTACCCTCGCAGGTGTGATAGCAAACCAAACCCAAACAGCATATTTGTTTCCAAATTACAGTACACCACCACCAACAGTCACCTGTTATAGAAGCACATGGGTGCACATGATAAAGTTTGCAGGTATGCAAACAGGACTGCTCAATTGGATTTTTCAGGAGTTGTTGAAAGAGCTACAAGTCTCACTGAAAGAGTGGAATTTGATAACTGCCTTTTCTGGATATCTTGGGAGACCATAGCCCTGGCTGATGATTTCCGGAATTATTGAGCTATAATCGGGGAGTGGTGCGTATCTCCCACGTACTCACCAAGCTTTCTGGAAAGACTGACCTCACCATTTTAGTACCAGGCTACATAAAAAAAAAATTGAATGAGACAAAGGATAAAAAAAGAATAAAGAAAGGATAGAAAAAAAGTTGTGCCTACAGTGGTTTTGGCAACATAGTTGCATGGAAAGACTGTTTTCTAGTGTTTTATTCTTTATGTGTTAATTAAATTTTATCACAGGCATTGCAAGAAAAGCTTTAGTTATTATAGTCATAACAATGTGTAAGGACATCTAATCTGGAAGTTCCTGGTTACGCAGTGATGTGCCTGTAAGCCACTGAAACACTAGAAGATAGAAGGCAGCTTCATAAAAATTGTCTCATTTCTGCTTCTGTTGAAACTATTGTAAATTTTGGCACTAACAGAAAAGGAAAAAAGGGAGAAAAGTGTTCAAACACCTACATTTTTCCATTTTAGAAGATTATGTTTTCAACTTAAATTTTACAGTTTGTTTTTCCACTTTTTTTGGGTGGTGTGGTGGTAATTTCCACAAGTTTGTTAAATGTTGGATCAGTCTGGTATTTTCAATATATCTGACAGCAAATGAAAAACATAATAATGAAGCTTTCCTGAATTCACATATGAAGGAACATCACTGCGCATGGACACTAAAAACAAGTTTCCTTTTGCCAGTGGAATCCAAGAGCATACTGTTTGCAGAGAGGAAAGCAAGAGGCCACATCTGCCTGTTCATGGAGGAGCATTTCTCAGACTGGTCCTATACCTGTCTAGCCCATGTGGGTTTCAGTTCCCAGTGGGAGCCTCACACACACTTGGAGCCAGCCCGATGCGTTGTATTAGAACAGCTCAAGTGTTCAATTCGTCGTGCTTAAGCAACCCCCCTGATCCTCATCTCCGCATGTAAAGGGAAGAATCCTGAGCAGTCAAGGCAGGACAGCGATCCCAGTCGCAGTCCTGCTCGGAGCAGCTCCATTGCCTTCCTGACGTTTCAGCTGCTCATAGGAGCAGCCTGTCCGCCCTGACTGCGGCAGAGTCCATACAGGGGTGCTTCAGCCTGGAGAGTCCCAGAGAGGAGGTACTGGGATCTCCTCCTCCTGTTTTTGACCGATTCCAGTGGGAAGCTGGTCCTCGCCCATTCTCCTGCACCCTAAGGGGTGACCAGCAGTAGCTGTGGCTGCAGAGCCGAGCAGGGGCGTGGGAGCCGGCTCCTGCCCACCAAGCCACAGAGCTGCCACAGGCAGGGGCACCTCGCCTGTCCCCCCCACCAGCAGGTGTGGGGACATAAAGGAGACATGCATATACACAACTGGAAATGAAAAACCAGCAGCTTAGCACAGCTCAATGAGCAAGTGGAGTTTTCTGTGGACTCAAGAGGATCTTGCTGCAGGGACCTGTAGTTTTAGATCAAGGACAAGTCAGAGTAATAACTAAAAGCACTACCAGGTTGTTACCAGCCTTGCAGGAAATGCTACAGTTTGGAACTTGATTGTAACATATGGTATGAAGAACTGCACTCTTTATGCTCATCTTCCTTTCAAATTTATTCAGGGGGAAAATATTTTAACTTACTTCAAATGATAACATCAACTGGGGAACAAGCAACACAATGAAGAGGAAATACCTGTCAGAAACATCTAGTGACCAGTGACAGAATGAGGAATGTGCCTACCTTGTCTTCAGAATCACTTTTGGCTTCAGCTTTGCTTGGGGAGACCTTAAATGTATTTGAGGAAAACAAATAGTCACACCCAACACAGTCTTTCAAAAGATCTGAAAGATCATATGTTTGAAACTAGCAGTATTTTCTAGCACAAAGGAGAAAAAAATAAATATTGCTCCCCCCCAGCACATGAGAAAATTTATAATACAAACATGTCTCAAAAACAACTTAAAGCCAATGGCTAACATGCAAAATATCTAGATATTTTGCATATTTAAAAATAACAAAGATACATTATTCAAGCTTGACCATTCCATTAATCCACGAATATAAACTTTTAAAGATATGACAAAATAAGGATTTTCTGCATGATGAAACTTCAAGAGCTAAATACCTCCAGGTCTACCAGTATCTGTGCAGAAGAGGCAGTTTCCAGAGTAGGTCATCATCGTTTGATTGTAACTGCACAGTACCTACACATCTCTGTCACTCTCAAGTCTGTCTTTAAGGCACCTGTTTGGCTTCATTACTTCTCAGTGCCTGTGACAGCGAGCATGTTACATTTAGCTCAGCATGTTCACATGGGATTTTTATAAGCAATTTAAAGCACAGCCTAGAGATGAAAAGGAAAGCCAAAAGCTTACCAGTGTTTTAAGGAAACTCATGACAGAGTTATCTGTTGCAGCAGCTGCTTGGAGGTTGTCTTGTTTTACCTCTGCCTTTTCAGGTTGCTCAGCAGTGAGACAGTTGACACCTGCCGAGTCCTGCCGTAGGTCTTTTTGGTTGCAGTCATCTATGTCCTAGAAAAAAAAGAAGGGGGGGTTGCACAGAGTTTCCTCAGTCCTAGCTTGCTTAATTTCCAATGGAATGCAAAAGTAACATTTGTGACTTGCATTATGTTGCTCTGAGAGTCACAACCCTAATTCCAACCATACTTCTCCAGCCTACGTATTCAGAACAATTGAGCATTTATGCATCTCTTTCCCCTCTTTTCTAATATATTCAGCATTTGCCGTTGGTTGGAGGAACATTGTTCTCAGCTACCAAGTATAACAAACACAAGTAAAGTTGCACACAGCGTCCCAAACAACACTGCTTTTCTCTTTTCAAGGCTGAACTTGTGCATCGGAACAGGCGCTGAGATTTTGGCTTTTGATGGCTCAGTGTCTGATTATACCATACAAAGATTGCTTCCGATACTCTGTATTCTGCAATACCAGAAATAATTTTTATCTAGCAAAAACACAAACATGGTACATATTAAAAGAAGGAAAAAAGCAACAACCCAAAGTTATTCTTCTGAGCCAGATGGAACTGCCTCCTCTCTTCCTGGAATTACAGTTCCCAGAGCCCAAAAATAGTTTTCCAGTGCTCAGGCATTCACAAGTTAGTAATATTAAGTTACTCAGTTTCTGTTTAGACACCTAAACAAGGGTCTGGTTTTTAAAAACCTCTTTTTGGACCAGTTTTGGAGAGCTTGGCACTCTTTTACGCTGAATTTGCCTGCTATTCTGGCCACTTTTGCCTTGAGCCTGCACAGGTAAAGCCAACACAAATGTTATGCAGGAGAGAGCTGCTTGAGGCAAGTCCTCGTGTCCCATTCAGCATTTCCTTTTTTTGATATTTAGGAGTACTACATCTGGCTAGTAATATCTGAGTCTGCTACCAATAATCCTCCTTCCCCGTGTCTATCTGTCTGCATTGTAAGTGCAGGGCTGGATCTGTCCGTTATTAAGGTAAATGATGGTGGCCCCAACTTGGCTAGGGGATCTGGGACATTACTGAGCAGACAATCGTAGCAGTGCCATAAATCTTCAGCAGAAGTTATCATCCCCAGCTACTTAGACAGCAACTAGAGAAGTACTTGTTACGATACTAGATGCCCAGATGACTCCAGAGGCAAAATCAGGACAAGAAATAAAACAGATGAGCCTGTTCAGGCATCTCCAGTAAACAGTATCTTTGAATTGCTGCTCTCAAAGACTGCCTGAACGTCTAAGTGACACCAGGGGTTTTTTCCCAACCTGCCCATTAGGCATAGTTGTTCAGTGCCATTTTAACTAGGAAAAGTTAAAATAAAATTGTACTCTAGAGCCTTTCACTGTACTGGGGGATTCAAAACCCCACAGTATTTGTATAGGACATACATTTCTGTAGGTCCCTAAGGGAAGGACTAGACTAAAGATGCATAAGTGTTTTAAAAATTCAGAGGGCTAGTTTGGCATCAGGAAAGATCAGGATGGAGTGGCCAGTGTCCATACAGCATTTAAGGAGTTAAAAAAAGCGCAAGGTTTTACTTGCAAGAACAGACTGCTGTTTAATTCTCCACCCACTGTTTTCCAAGTTTACCCAGGAAGAAACACAGCACAGTAGTTCAGACTGCTTCCACAGGCTATTGAGAAGTTTCTTACAAGGGTCTAACACACCACTTTGTCCCGCTGCCAGTCATGGGCCAGAGTGGCTCCAAGAACAATATGTCCCGTGCAGAACACGCGTGGCCGTGCCAGCTTCGGCAGCCCTGCTTCCAGGGATCCCGTCTAAAGAGCCCTGGTCATATGAAAAATGCTGGCTCTGTTTCAGGTATTAAAGGGGCAACAAAAGCAGGAGGCAAGACACTACAGAAGCGGGAGGCAGAAGATACGCCGCTACACAAAATTGGCTTCATAACTGAAGCACTAGATGCTATCAAACCGCAATAAGCAAACTGTTCTACACACCCAAGCCCAAGCTCTGGTGCTGGGCTGCACTCTGGTGAGGAGGAAAAGATCTCTCTGCTGAGCACCATAGAGCTGTTGCCAGCAGTAGATACCCCTGGGACAGCCACAGAGGTGACAGGTCCTACCGCTGGCAGCACCAGCGGTCCCAGGGTACCTCCCTGCTAAAGCCACACTTCGCCCTGCAGAAGCGAAAGCTATTGCAGGCCATGCGGAGCTGGAGGCACGGCACCATCCCAAAATCCCTGAACTCCAACCAGAAGAGCACAAACCGGCCCCATGCTGACCCGCTGCTACTGGCGGAGCCCTGCTCCAGGCTTCACAAGCCAAGGCTGCCATTAGCTACAGAGATACAACTCTGATCTGGACTTTGATAGATGCTGTGATCCATCTTGCACTTTCGTGGGAATACTGCTGTAGGAAGGAGCGCAGACTCAGGCCATCAGCATGTAAATCAGGGAGAGAGAATGTGGAGCCCTACAATATCCCATTTGCAGAGCTGCAAATAGCCACAGGAACCTCCGCAGCAGCTCACTGCACAATATGCTGCGCAAAGCCCCGGAGGCAAATAATGAAAGAAAACTCTAGAAATAACAGAAGAAAGTCAGTGTTAGAAGTTAACAGATACTATGTAAATGTGCAATTCATTTCTTTGAGGAGTCAAATTTGGTGGTAATAAACACCTTAAATACTTATACTGTAGTTTCAGTTCAGTCATTAGAAAAATATATCAAAAGAATGTATTCCTGCCAGCACTTTTGTTTGTATGAATCATGGCTCAGTGAAACATTTCAGGCATATAATTTATCTTTTCTTTGGCTTACATAGTAAATGCTTCATGAATTCATGAATTCTGTCCTTGTTTTAATTATGCTGTGTTCTGAATGTAGTTTTGTAGACCACAAAAATAAAGAGTGGTTCACCAAACACAGAATGTTTGTGCAGCTCTTAAGCTACAACTGTGGAGCCTCTCTCTTACTTACCAGCAATGCTGTTTGTTTTGTGTTGGCACTCAGTTCGGGGAAACTTTGCTTTGACAGATATTACAAGTCAAAACCCACAAAAAAAAAAAAAAGAAAAAAGAAGAAACCTGTTGGCTGTAATATCTGGATTTTTAGTACGATTATTTGGTAACACTTTGTAGTTACTACAGTAACAGCAATTAAATTAGACTTGGTCATTCTCCCACCCTACATGAGAATAGCAACTTTAGAGGGAACAGAAGGCAACTGTGCTGCAAGGCAGAGCCACAACCTTTGTTTTAGAAATGGAGTTAAAGTAAGTTTGGCAACATATCAGAAGCATTTAGTTGGCATATTTTTCCCAGAATAGGTCCTTAACTCCTCTCTGTCCCCAGCATATACTCCTTTTCCTATTTGAAAAATTAAAGACAAAAACGGTAGTCCAGAAATTCAAAGATAAGGTCAAAATCCCACTCTCCCCATGATACACTTCTGCCACTCACACTGAGCAGCCTGTACCCTGATTTTGAGAGCCCTCAAAGATTTTCAGTAGTACAGCTTTAAGCACATATGTAAGTGATGTACAGGCACTTTGGTTAAACAGGAGACCTGTCCTTAAGCAGGTCCTCAGGCACCAAAAAGCTGTTGTGTGGCCTGGGATCCTACAAACACTTACATCCCAAACATAACCTACAGCTGATGAGTGCCTGGGATTTCCAGGCTATTCCCATTAGCGATGTTCAGGATGTGGGTAGGTATAAGATGAGGATGGAACAGAATTCAAAATTAATAAGCTAGGCATTATCGAGATAAAAATAAGCTTGATCTGAGTGAACAGTGCTTCTAGTACCTGCTTGAACTGGCAGAATAAGGTTCAGAATATCTTGTCCTGTCCCCTGATGGTTGCTCATTACAAACACTTTCTTACCTGAGCTTTCCCAACATGACTGTTTGCTACCAGCAAACGTTTAGCTGACTTCTGACTAAAGCTACTCCAGGTTATTTCATTACAGTTTCACACTATTACTTCAATACCACAAACTGACCTTTCACACTCTGTAGTTTGCAATCACAGCAAAATAGGAAGTTATGAATTTTGCATTTGATTGTAAAAATAACAATTCTTGCGAGCCACAGGCAAAGCTTATTCTTTGCGTGTATTAGTCAAAAGCATCTGCAGGAATTCAGTGATGAAAAGCTTCAGTTTTAAAAGCTACAAACAGAAGTGCCAGTATGCACAGAATAGATTATTCATTCTGAATCATTCACTCTGTTTTGTTTATGTAGTGAATGCCTTGATGTTTTGCTAGGTTGAGACTATGGATCCTTTAAATGCGCATATATAGCTGTCTGAAATACTAGTCACGCATGCCTATGGTCAAAAATGCAACTGTTTAGTCTTATAAATGACTCTTCAGAAAAATATTATGATTTATATGTTTATACAAGAAATGTAATCTTCCAGTTTGAGAAGGCATAAGATAAAGATGACAAGGTAGAAGAATACAAGTTGAAGAGACTTTTGGGGACAGCCGGCAATGTCATCAGTGCAAGCAGTGAGGATCTCGTGAGCCATGTTCAACACTATCCAAAGCATTAGCAATCATACAGCACTCTTATTTGTAAGCCTGAACTAGGCCAATAAAAGCAGTTACTACTAAAATGGATTTACACAGAGATTCTGATGAGGGGACCGTGTAGCTAGTTTCTCCCTCCCATTTCGGACACTGGACAGGATTTGAGGTATATCACCAATTGGTATATACTGGCACCTCTCCGACAGAGCTAAGAAGGGTTATGCCACTTTATCCCTATCCAGGGGATGGGCTTTTCCAGTAGTTAACTGCCTGAAAATTGATCCTATAATGTATTTGCTAATATCAGACTCTGCAGGAAGTGTAAGATCTAAACTCATGTCTGTTTTCAGCTCCTTTCTTTGATTAGTGTGCTTTCAGATAAGTTACTTGTTTTCTTATATTGCATTCTCATCCTATAAAAATCAATTCTAGAGGACCATGTTTCCTTGATTAAAAAAAGTCACAGTAGCTAAGCGTGCAAAAACTGCTGCATAATACACCTTATTCTGGTATGGAGGGTGTGCAGCAAGCAGCTGTTGCTCAAGAAGAGTGACTATTTTAAGAATGGCACAAAACATGCTAAACAACTTCTTTAAAACCATCCCGTGCCAAACTCCAAGCTCTTAAAGCATAAGAAACAATTTTACTTTCAGGTGGTTTTGCTTCCATTTGTAGCTGGCTGCTGTTCATCATCCTGGCAACTGGAGCATGAACACAGCTATCTTGCCCAAACCTTTCAGAGAATTACAAATTAGTTTAAAATCAAGGTCAGATGCCAGCATTTAGTCTCAAGGCAGACATCAGAGCTATCACCACTCCACCATCGGTTCTTCTCCCATACCTCTATCCAGCCGCCCCTGCGGCAGGAGGGGGATGTTACCTACAATAATTTTAAGAGCAACACCGGTTCACTCACACAGCTATCATGACACCAAGTTGTCCTGTGCTATTAATATTCCTAGGAGGTTTCATTAAGAGTGAAATGGATATTCCTACTGAAGCACTTGCCTTCCCCTGTGGGACAGTGTTTGATGCGCTCTGTAATCCAGCCGCCTCTTCTGCTGCGATGCGCCCGTCGGGAAGGTCTGCAGTCTGCCTTTCCTCCTGGGTATCAATTTGTGTTTTGCTCCTTTCCTTTCCCTTCTCCAGCTTGAAGATCCTGTCAAAGAAGGTTACTTGCTTTGGCTTTGAGGCGGCCGCATCCTCTCCCTCAGGTGTCACTGATGCTGCAAGATCGATGTCACCAAGCGATGCTGCTGGCGGGGCCTGGGTCAGGTTTTTATGTGTGCCTTCCTCCCGCGCAGCTGCTGCGGGAACCTCCGCGCTCTCACTTGGTGCTTTGTTCACTCCGGGCGCCTCTGAGCTGACATCAAGTTTCACCGATCCAACTGATGAATCTGTAGCTGGGTCTTCAGTACGCCCTGGTACAGACCATGAAAACGCAAAGACAGAGCGGGATTTAGCAAATGGCAAAGCTCTCCTGGCAGTGCTCCCGAGACTCTGCCCGCCCGCCTCGGGAGCGGGGCTGTGCTCCATTGTCTTTGGGGAAGAAACAGCCACATTATCCCGTGCAACACTTGCCTTTGCATCCACTACAAACAGAAACATAAAACAGTAATTATCCAGCACAGCAAAGAAGTTATATTGGTCGTACAATTAATCATGGTGACCTTGCTCTTTAATAAACTAATTCTGAAACGTGGAGCCTCTGGGAGGACCACACAGGGTGCAGCTTGTGTAGAGACCCTGTTGTCTTCCTGTGCTAAACACGAGCTGCCACTCATGTCTCAGACCCCCCCCGTCTGATTTTTCTTTCCTGTCATTCCTCATTGAAGGTGGTGCAAATTTTATGTTCTCCACAGCCCCCTCTCAGCTGCCAAAGGCAGATAGCGGCCCTGGTTTTTGACTGCTTAGCCCAGTGGACAAGCTGAAGTATTTTACTTTCCAATTAAAATTAGTGATACACAAAAAAGGAGTCAATAAAACTTGAGAGACAGTTATGGATGACTATATTACACTTTCCTCTGTTAAAGCTAAATGGGAAAAAGAACGGAAAGCCCGACGACTTATTTTGTTTCCTGGCTTGCCAAACTCCCCACAGGGTTTTGCAGTCATAACTTATTTAATTAATTTTTCCAACACTGTTCCTTGCCTTCCTGCCTGCTCTCCATAGTGCAGGGTTTAGTTGCACATCTCCTCTCTTGTCTGTAGGTTAGTTTAAGCCTGATTTGAATACTTATAAATCACATCTGAGCCAGCCGCCTTGTCCTCAGGTTTCTGACTCTTCTGACCCGCAAACAGTACAGCTCTTAATCACATTTAAAATTTGCACAAATAATTCCCCCTTGTGTAGGCACGTGGCCATCACACTTTAGATGTGAAAAAAATCTTTAATCTTAAAAGCATATTTTATGATTTTTTTGTATTACAGTGGCACTTTGATAATACAGCTGAGGTGAAAATCCCTAATACTGTATATGCAGACAGGAGAGAAGGCTCCTGCTTTACAGAGGACAAAAGAAACAAGAGACAGAAGTATCTCTTGTACCAGTTTTGTGGATGGGAGACTGAATCGCAGCTTACGTGGCCTGAAACCGCAGTAAACAAGATGCTGGCCGAAAGGTAAACCTTACAGCTCCCCCTCAGCGGGAGCGTCTCTTCCTTACTCTGACTAGAATATGTATATGATTTCCCTGTCAATCACCACCACAGCTGACAAGGATGAATTTAGATCTACTTAATTATAATTGTGAAAAACTGACAGTCTCAAACTGACTTGCTAAATTAGAACTTCAAAATTGTCAGTTTCAGCTTAAAATTGAAATTATTTCAAACAATAATTGTAATAGTCTAGTCAATATTATGCCCTTCATATTTTACTTTAACAGAAATAAAACCCCAGATACCAACAAAACTTGACTAAACACCTGTCTTCCGCAGTACAGATCTTCAGTTTCATTGTTTAATTTCTTTTTCAAGGTGAGGAAAGCAGACCATTTTTAGATCATAGCTTTCAAAACTACCCCTTAGCTTTTCCCAGAGAAATTACCCCAGCTTCCCAGCCCTCTGCAGGATTTGGCATGACACCATGCACGCATCAGCAGGCACCCTGTAACATGTCTGTGCCCATCTGATACTGTCCTCCTGTGCCCATGCACCCTGCTCATGGCCCTGGGCAGATGCAGGAGGAGGACAGAGCCCCAGCATCCAGCTGTGACATCCCTTTCCCTACAGCCTTAACTCGGTGACCAGGAGCCCCCCGGACCCTTGCTCACAGCTCAGGGCTGGCCCTGACTCGCCGGAGCTTCCATAAACCCACGTGGTGAGCAGCACTGGAGCGTGCTGGCACGCCAGCACCTGTCTCAAGTGACTTTACCGAAAGACTTGCCAGCAGTGGAGGCAACAGCTGACAGAGTAAGGGCTGTGGTGGCAGCGTTCACAACCTGGCCAGCATTTCACCAGCTGCCAGAGAGCTGGCTTCTAATAGCTTTGCTTCTAAAGTTTTTAGTCTGACATTTGCTTTCTTATTGTGTTTTGGGCATACGCAAGTGTGCAGAGGGAGGGCCAGGGCACCTCAGTACAGCCTGTTCTGTCCAGGTAAATAGATTTTCATTTCTTTGCGTGCACTCTAATAGAGAAAATGTCTTCCTCTAATTTCTCAGTGTTACTACTCATGTAAGAAAATAACTCACACTGGCGAGAATCCTTCGCCAGTAATATTCTTCTGTAATATTTCACGAGTGCCTGTTTCAACAGACTGACATGCAAAGAAAAGGTACAAATAACTAGCTGCTCAACCACCTATTCAGCCATTCAGTCAGGGCCACTAAGTATCAGCTATAGTTTCCTAAGCCTCCTGTAATACTGCGTGAAAAAACTGAAGCACTAACTTCTAATTATAGTTGGAAACTTGGGAAGGAAGCAAAAAGCAAACCCTTCCCCAGCTAAAGCAAGCAGAAACAATATCCATTGGAAAATATTTGTAATAGATGCTGAACTTCTGCTTTATGTAACAGATTAAAAAATGAAACACAGGAAAATGGTCTTTAGTGTAAAAATAGGAATAGAAGCTCATCATTAAGAAAACCAACCAAAAAAAGTAGTTGGTGAGCCTATCAAGCTCCTTTTATCTCTAATTATCATGGAAGGAATGAAAGACCTGGAAAGTATCACCAGCAAGAGCTCTGCAGCACGTCTCTTGTGTCAAAACGATTCAAACCATTTCAGGGAAAGTCTGCTCAGACCCCAGGCGAGGCAAGTCCCACCACCAGAGAGGAGACACTGCTGTGGTGGGCTGAACAGAAGGGGTTTGGCTCATGTCATATTCACAGCAAACTGCAAAGGAGAAAGGCTTTGAGACTGCAGTTTTTGGATGAAAAGTGCATGATGTTTTTGGTTTTAAAAAGACACAGAAGTGCCATTCTTTCCAAGATTGTTCCCCAATCCAGAGGCAGAATTATGAATAGGAGCAAAGCCTCCCAAATTCCATGCCAGGTCTGCAAGTAGATCAAAGCTGCTCACTCTGAATGAGATTAATAACTGCTCTGAAACTAAAATCAATATACAATTTAGAGCACTGTTGTAAGATTGCATTTCATTTTGCTACCACACAGGCATTTTCAAGTACTTAACAGAAGACAGTCATGCTACAGAAGATTTCTTCCTCTCCCTTCACTTCACCAGGATATGTTAAAAAGGCAATACTATAGCTGCACAAAGTCCCTCTTCTGTAAGAATACACTCAAAATAAGGAGATTTTCTGAAATTTGCTAGACTAGACCAACATTTTTTTCTTGATTTACAAGAAAAACTGTATGGAGAAGAGTAACAGTACAATATTATGTCAATACCATTTCACTGCTCAAAAGTAATTGCTGACCGACTTTCTCCCGCTTCCTTTCATAGGCTTGACTTTGCATTTTAAGCACTTCCATAGGCTAAGGGTGAACAGCAGCACTATGTTTGCTGACACAGGATGGGGCCAAGTCTGCAGAATTAGCACTGAATTTTTAAAAAGTGCTTCGGTTTTAATAGAGTCAGCAAATAAAACGTTATAACGGACAAAGCCTGAAGGCAAGCACAGACTAAGTTGACCACATGAGCTGCAAAACTCACCATGTAGGTACAGAATTATTTCTCTTCATTATAGGACCTAATGTGCCCAGAACCCCCTGGGCAGGCAGCAGAGCTCAGAAAGCAGCGGTGCAAAGCGCCTGCAGCAAAGCACCCATTTCACACGTGTTTTGGACCAAGGCGCAGCACTGACCAGAGGTAGCAACAGATGCGGGCAGGATGTGACCGATATGAAAGCAAGTTCAGAACCACCAGTCCAACATAAATGAAAAAGCTGCCCAAGCTTTTGTCAGCTGATTTGCTTTTGCTAATCAGAGGGAATATCACCAGACTTCAGCCTAGTGCACGTAACAGATGGCAGCCAAACTCCCCCAAATGGGACCAAAAGCAATTCTGTCCAGCACTTCCAGATTGTTTTTCCCCCTCCTCCACTGTAACCCGATTTTCTCTGAAGCTTACTTTGCTCTTTTCATTGCTGGCAGCATCCTAAGCCACGTACTAGGTAGGCATCTATTTTTTTGATGCTCAGTTTGCCCAAGTTAATTCCTTCAGATGCTTTCTTAAAACATACTCCTTTTCCTTAGCCTTTGATTGCTAGTCTGGTTTCAGCAGTTCTACGCGCTCTCATGGCTAATACTTACATGTCAGGAACATATCAGGTCCTGCAATGCCTTACATTGGCAGCTTCTCACCTCCTGCCATTTGTCCTACTGACTCTTTCATAGGGCAAGTAATTTTTAGCTGTCGAATGAGGAACAACTTAAATTGGCAATGTCTTCAGCATAGTCATCTCCTCCTGTAGGCCACTAGCATGCGAACATGCCATAAAATTAATGCTAGGAGAAAACATTTTCTGATGTTGCTGCTTTAGATAATAGAAAGAAATCAGGGTTTTTTTGGAACTGAACTGAGCAAGCCATTAGCTACAAATACTGCTTCAGCATCTTTGATTGTTTTGAATACAAGCCAGTTACAAACAGGTATTTTGCTTAGCAATGTAATCGTAGTACCACAGCATTGTCTTGTTCCCTGGAGTTCAGTCATGGAGACAATGGATTTTAACAGCCCTGAAGGAACCATTAAAGCTACAAGGCAACATTTGGCACGAAGTCATCTACCAGAGCAGGCCAGCACAATGGATGATAACAGTCCTGAATGAATTACTGCAGCAAATACTGGGCTTAAAAATCTAAACGTTTACCAACAAAAAGTGAATTTCCTAATTGACATTTCTGATAGATTTTTATAGACATTGTGTAGGTTATTTTTTCCTTTTGTTATTTAGAACTGAGTTGGGATCATAATGCTACAGTAGGTGCAGCATTTTCAGATCTCCAAGTATAACTCATGTTTGTGTGGGACACCCCCAAAACTGTTTTAACAACTGAATGACTAAGTTGTCAGAGTCATTAAAGAATTCTAAAATAAGACATCTTCCCCCTCTTAAATAAAAAAAACCCCATACTAATATTCTTTTGCAATATTGTTCAACTATTCCATGCAAATAAAGTTGTCGGTACATTTATGCACTAGAATAACTTTTTGTCATTAAGGTAACTGCCATTGTTATTTACCTAACAGATTTACTGAAATTAATGGAAATAGGGGAAGAGAAGCTAGCAGCAAGAATAGTAATGATCATTCCTGAAATAACCAAACTGCATTGTTTCACAGCTTACAGGCACATCAAGTTATTGCAAGACACCCATTTCTGTTAGATGCTGGCTAGCAGCAGAATTTGCTGAGTAAGATTTATCTCCTGGAACAAAGGAATTTCAGCTTAACTGAACTCCTCTTCCTCATGTAATCTTTCTTTTTCTGAGCAGGTCATTGTTTTAATCTGCATGTAAGTACCACACATATACAAACAAATTTCCCCCCCCGTTTTATCCTTCTGATACATTTCTGCTCTATGTAGTGCAAATCTCAGATAAAGAGTTTTTAGTTCTGGCTGTCTTCCTTTTACCTGTTGTCCTCCAAGTACTTGTATTACTTAAAGTTCTAAAAGGCCAACACAAAACATTAGGAAAGACCAGGACCAAAATTGCTATCCTTTTTCTTGCAAAGCAACACCATGAGGTAGCAGTAAGGGCACCACTACTATTTAAATAGGATTACAGGAGAAGGATGCTAGCACTCTGTGCAGTGTCTGCAGCCTGATAATCAGTAGGAGCAGGAAAGGCAAGTCATGGAAAGAATCTCTAAGCCCACACATCTGTCAGCCTGTTTGAGCAGAAGCAGCAAATGCAGGGAACCAGTCACCAATCTGCTCACCCAGATGTGAAGCAGATGGTGACAGGGCTCTTCCAAATAACATTACTTCCTCTGGTCATATTAAGTTAACTCTCTGGATTCTTTTTTCATTATATTAGTAGATATAGATTTCATAGACTCATTTATCAACTATACCTTTTAATGCACAGCACATGGTCAGATCACTGGCAATCACAGAAATACAAACTAACAAGACAAAGACCACAAACATACATCTAACACTATTAATAAAATCCTCTTGCTTCACTTACCTTTTTTGCAGCTCTTTTGCCTTCTGGAGAATTGCTCACTTTATGAGCATAAGATAGATAACAGTACTATTTCTTGTGTTATTTCATTTTAGAAATACTGTCAATTACATTTTCTATAGGAATAACTTCTATCTCCAAACAGCACTTGTACTTTTGTTTCACCAAGACCTTGGCTACATTACACAAACCAGTGAGATTTCAGTTGTATCTAAATAGTTAATGACTTTAACTGCTTTTTAAACATTAAAGTTAAAATACGAGTAATATCAACACAAGACATTCCCATTTTTTAACTCTCTACTTAAACCGATTTAGTAATTACATTAATTAGGTAATCCATTTAAGTAAAACAATGCCATATGCTTCACTTTATGTATAAAGAGTAAAATGTACACTTATTTTCTAGGTCTTCAGACAGTGTAAATCATCTGGCTTTTATTTACTTTCCAGAACTCCACTGGTTTACACCAGCAGAAACACACAGCTACAGGCTTTCATTTTCTAGTAGACAACCATTTAAACTGACTTATTATAGCTAGATAACGTTAGGAAATTAGCCATGGAACAGAGATTCTGAACTGTAATAGGTACCATCTGCATATTGCCCTACCAGTCTTTGATTATTTTTGTCTAAGCTTAGATTTTTTTAACTGGATGTAGCAGGCTGAGAGGGTTCTCTTAACAACAAATAATAAACCAATATTTTCTTTCCTTGCAGAGATTAGAGAGAATTGTTTCTTACTGTATTCTGAAAACAGAAAGAAATTCAATGCAAGGAAAACACTAGCAGAATTAACGTGGTTGAATCTGCAGAGATGTGAACTGAAGCAACGCTGCTCCAGATGAGTGCTGCCTGAACGCTGCTCAGAAGGGCTCCAAAGCCAACCAGAGGTGGAAGGAGAAATTCATAAGGTGCTGGAAGGTGACGAGACACACATGTCTGTAGGTGAAAGCAATTACTCACGAATACATGGAGATAACTTTTTTCAAAACAACTTGGACCAGAATTTTTAATACTCTGGCCATGTAGCTGACACCAGATTTTCAGGATGTCAACACTGGCAGTGGGGCTCAGCTGGTGACAGGCACCTTTCCATGGTGAGCCCAGGGGCCAGCCTGCCACTGTGGAAAACTTGGTTGCTGTTCTGCTATGAATAGCACCCAAACAAGTCCAAAACGGGAAGCACTTGCTGAGTAATGATCTACCCATACCCCTACCAACTATCCAACTTCTACACCAACACCCACAGTTTATACGCAATAGGGACATATAAATTTTATTTCATTAGTGTACAGAGAAAGTCATCATCCCCCTGCCTCCCTGATTCTCTTATTGCCCCAGCAGTAGTTAAGTAATATCTAATATGTCCTATAACTGTAACAGGAGAGAGGTGGTCAGGGTTACATTTGTCTTGTGAAACAGTTTGAATAAGTTCTGGTAAATGGGACCAACCTCCTGGTAATAATGTTATCAGCCATAGTACATTCCCAACTTATATTTATTTAGCTCTATGAATTGCTGTGCTTTACCCTAAATTCTCTAGAATTTAAACACAGGCAGTTGACGCAGTTATATTTTGTTTAAAAAAGAAAATCTTACTGCAGAGTAGTCATACCCTGCTCTCTTCAAGAAGGTCTGCCACCTCTAAAACAAAAGCAAGGAGGGTTTCTATATAGAAAAGGTACCATTGAGGCCCAGCTCAGGAACAGGAGTGACATTTCATCATGAAATCTCAGGTCCAGAGGCAATTATGTCATAACTCCACTACCGCAGGTACAATGCCTACCATCTTACAATATTTTTCCCAGCCAACCATTTTTGCGAAATGATAAACAAGACAAAAAAAATTTTCCCTATACATATTTCATTGTTAACAAATAATTTTTTGGTATCTTTGAAGTCAAAGCAATGCACCTACTCAAGAACACAAGACCAAAAATCAAAGAACAAGATGGAAATGTTTAGACTAACAAAAAGGCACTCACATTTCTATCATGTTTGTGGAAATTGTTACTGAACAGATCGGAAATACTGTTTCCAAAAAAAAGCAGAGGTGGTTTCTAAGACTTTACAATCTCATGGATGAGAACACATATATAGGACCTGGATTTTATTTTTTTTCAGTTTTTGTAACCAACTTGCAAAGAATTTTGAAAAATTTTCTTTTATTAAACTGCTCAAAACACCCCCAGAAGGCCGAATGCGTGCAGAATATTTCAAAATAATGTCTTTTACTGCAGCCACTAAAAGAAGTTCCCCCAGAACAGTCTCCTACTCCCTTCTTTTTCCCTTTGTCACCTTAGTACAGTATTACTCTGGGCTTTAAATAATTTACACTAATACATTTCTTCTGGGCTTGCATGATCCCATCCCCATTTTCTACACTCAATATTTAACAGCCGAGGGCACTCGGTAAGCACCCCTCAAGTCCTTAGCTCAAAGGGCAGATCAGCAAGGTGCACCCCCGTTGTGCCAGCCTCAGGTATCCCTTGAAACACCTTCCTCAAGCTCCTTACAGAACCTAAATCAGGTGAGACACTCTGAGCTCACCGGTAAGCAGTTCAGCGCTACCTGGAGCAATACAATAGTCTTTTTTCTGGCCCATTAATGTCTTACCTCCTCTACCCACCCCAAGATACCCCATTTCTGCAAAGTTTTGCACTGTTCTAACCTACCTATCTTTAGGCATCCTTATTAGACGGTTTGGGGATAGACCCTTAAGTATAGGGTACTTTGTGGATTTCTTTTATAAACAGAAAATTATAGCAGCTCTCCATATAACAGCCCAGTTTCTGTCTAGTCCCAGAGTTGTGCCCAGTGTGGCCAGAGAACAGGTCTGGCAAAGCAAAGCAGCCTGATCAACACAAGCAATAGCCTCAAAGATTATTCCTGTACAGTAGCTGGGGAATATTTTAAAGCTTAACAAATTTTACTTCTAGCCTGCACAAGTTTCCTTTTTTCAATGCATTCAGTCCTGGTTGGTGGTTTTTTTTTTTTTTTTGTGTGTGTGTGTGTGTGTGGTTTTTTTGTTTTGTTTTTTGTTTGTTTGTCTTGGTTTTTTAATTGTAATTTTGTATATCCCCTCTGGATTACCAGTTTCTGCACCAGTGGGTATTTCAAACTGGCATCCAGGCACAACAACATCACCTGTTAGCTCCCCACCAGCAGCAGGGATGCTATGACATTACTTAAAACCAACTTTCTCTCCCTGCTCTCCTATTCCAGCCTGCAAAACAACATTTCATTGTGCCCCCCGCAACACGAAACCTCCCTAACAGCTGCTGCCCCTCGCCTTGGTGCCATTGCTACATGATGCCCCACGCAGGAACCCCAGTTTGTGCCCCTTGCAGCAACGATCCCCCCAAGGCTTGTCAGAGGCACTATTGCCACCAGAGCCCCAGCAGAGGTAGCTCATCACAGGGCACCCCGATGTTTGTGCAGCAGCCTGAAAGGGACCAGTGTCACACCACTCCTGCCCTATAACACTTCACATCAACCAAACCCATCGGTCTATAAAACCACATTTTGTGGACCAGGTGCAGAACCAAATTCTTAGCTCAATTAAAGAAACAGCGTCCAGCGGACTTTAGAAATATTCTCCTATTTTACTCCTTGTTATCTTTAAACTTTCAGGCTTCTGAAAATCCACATATACTGAATCACAAGTAAGAGCTGAAACATGGGCTCATCTTTTAATTTGAGGCCATGCACTGATATTTACTGCTGCTCCACCATAAGCCTCTCTCTGCTGGTCTGGGAGCAAAAGAAATGCAAACGCGCCACCCTTTCCCAGTACATACCTTCACTATTTGTTGCAGGGGAACAAGTCTGAGCAAATGCAACAGATCCATTTTTAATATTCTCAGGAGAGTCAGATAGAGCCTGAAATAGCAAACAATACACTTCTTAAGCACTCTTAGGACTGAGTACATCATGAGATTTGAAAAGGGCAATATGCAATAGCCAGGGAAGGTCAGAATGGACAGCCCTTGCTTACCTGATAGCTCTTTACTGTGCACATATTGTCATCTCCAGCTTCCTCTGGGATACTCATTGTGTTCCCCATAGCTCCTGTAAGGTGAAGAGAGGGAAAAAAAAACCAAACCACAAACCAGCCTTTCTTTCTCATTTGTATGAATTTACTGCCTAATTCAAATTAAGAGACAGCCAATGGTGACAGACTTTGACAGGCTGTTTAAACTAGGAATTTAAAAAGCCCCACCTGCTTTCCTGAAGGCACCTGCCCTAGTCATCAGTCTGCACCAACCTGTTTCCCTCAAACCCAGTTGTGCACCGGGGCTCACAGCTGCTGGCTGAAAACGATACAAACTAACCAACTTTTCTTGTTTGTTGAGGATAATGGGATGTAATCGCACCCATGTCATTTGCTAGGACTCAGCAGAGAGCGACGTGGACTTAGCAGCAGAATAAAGTGAAAAAGACCAAAATACATTAATAAATTACAGCAGCTTGGTGGGGTTTTATATTTTTGTTTGGTTTTCGTATAAAAAAAGAGAAGAGATAAAAGAGGCAGGGTGTAAAGGCATCATGCGTGTAAACTCTGAAAATCAGGCCCTCTATGTCCTGCAGTTATGTATAAGAAATCCTCTGGGAAAATTCTCACCTGTGGAAGTATTTGTCCTGCTCTAGACACTTCACCACTTGACTGCAGCTCACAGAAGTAACTGGGTGACATTTCCTTGGCTAGTTCAAGCACCTCCAAGCCCGTAGCTGCAGCAGGTCAGAGATGGCATGAACCAGCCACCACAGCATTCACCTGTTGTCCCAGATGTGTTTTTTGAGCATCTCGTGTTGCCAAGGTACAGCACTACTGGTACCCAAGTTAGCTTAAAATGGATTCCTTATGTCCATACTTACTGGAGCCACAGCTCTAACTACAATCCAGGAATAACCTTCACTAGTTAACTACTATTAGCCCATTAGATAATTCAACACTTAGTGAAACTGTTCTGATTTTGTTAAACTTTGTTTCAGGAGCAATGTGTCTGATTCAGTTTTAGCCTCTTTCCTATGTACAAGTACACATCAACCTGTTGGGTTTTTTTTTGGCTTTCTTTTATTTTTCCCTTAATTTAAAATACATTTATGTAGCCTCTGAGCTTGCTGTGCTTTAGGGCTGTAAATTCTGTAGGGCCAAACACACTCTGCAACATGGTTGAAGGGCAAACCAGACTGAAGTCAAGAGGACGGTTCCTATTGACTTTGGCTCAGTATATATATGTATATGTACTGTTAAAGCTACACAAATAAACAATAAGGATAAACTGTTCTGAGCCACACCTTGAAAGAGGGAGGTCTCCAAAGAGATGCAGGCAGAAGGCTGGACCAGCCTCAGTGCCTGTCCTGTCGGATGTCCTGCGCAGCCACCATGGGTACCAAGTGCCTTTCTGGTTTATTATCGGTCTGGTTTATGCCTGTATGAATCAGTGATGCTGCAGAGGTATGGATGTACGGATAAGAGCAAATTCTTTAGTGTTTTACTTAAATAACCCTTAGCTATTGAAAAAAAAGAAGGAAAAGAGTAGTTTTGCTAAATCCCGCTCACTAGAATTTGATGGTGAGAAGTGGGGGCAGCTCCCCTTCCAGCCTGCCACCACAAGTCACTGCTTCCAGTTATTTTTTACAGAGCTGGAGCTGGCTGTGGGTTTTTGCTAACCCCAGTCTACAAACCTTTGCTTTACAGGGATGGTCCAGATCTGGTTTCTATTCTATGCTGCATCCTAGCTGACATGAAACCCAAGCTGCACCAATCTCCAGAGGTGGTTGTTGCTCTGCAAAGTGCCCACTGCCGTGCTGGACACCGAGCGGACCCCACTGATGCTGGAACATGAACTGCAGCCGTGCACTGCTGAGAATTGCCGCATAAATAGCGGCTGTAGGACCGAGCCTTGATTTCAGAGTGCAGAGTTATTTTACAGGGATTTTATCTTCTCAGCTGATATTTCCACTATAAATCAGAACTTCTGATTTACGGTGGAAAGCAGCCAATGTTTCCCTGTGGATGTACAATGGCCTCTTGTCCTTGCTATGTGGTTCTGTTTCCTAGCAACTTTAAGTATTATCCTATTGGAAGAGAAGAAAACAAGATTCAAATCCTACTGCTTAGTCTCGATGGTAAATTTAGTATCTGGTTGAATCTGGAGGATTTACTTTTGTTTTCCATTCACAAGGCCGCCTGGTTTATGCCAGGAGACAACTTAAGCAGAGGGTGGAATTATTTGCAGGTTACACGCTTCCTTTTTTCACATGTGCTGTAAAATCAGTACATATCTACAGGGAGCGAGAGAAGAGAAGCAAATTCCTTTTTTTTTTTTCCTTCTTTTTTTTTTTTTCCCTTCTTTTTTTTTTTCCACAATGGCTTGTAGCTTGATTCTCAGTTACTCCAGTTTCCTGTTGATGCAGCTCTGTTCACATCGCGTAAGTTATCTTTAACCGATACAGAGCAGAAATCACAGGCTCTGATCTCAGGCGTAGTTTGCTCTAGGAGAGATTACCTGTTTTCTACAATCAGGTTTCTAATTCTCACTGATATAAAACATACACAGTGGTCACATGGAATTTTTAAAGGTTTTCACTCACCAGACTTCTCTCTCATAGAAAGCTGGGTAAGACTTGGAGGCTACTTTTGCTAAAAATGGGACAAACTTACTACAGAACCCTCTCAGAGTATGATCCCAAAACACCAAACACAGTTTCCACCATGCACATACACAATATCTCTTGAGACTTTTTTCGTTCTTGCAACAGTAATTAATTGTGGTATTGCATTGAGTTTTGTACTGTGTGAGGGGGATGTGCTCTGGGGCAAAGTGGCTACTGAAGAAAGGTGACAAGTCTGTGGCCATTCCTCTGGGTACTGAGCTCGGTCAGCGGCACAGCCTCACAGTCCTGGCCCAGATCCTCCAGTAAAATTAGGAAAAGATATATATATGTGTGCTTCTGCCCTATTTTAAAGAAAAAATGAAAGGTCACTGCCACCTATAGACAAAACTGAGTATCAGCAGATACGATAATACACATACAAAATGGTATCATATTGGCAGAGTTTCAAGTTGCCAAGCAAGTAATGTCACAGCTATTCACTTCTGCCATCACATCTAGAAATTGCTGCTGTAAAGACTATTGCATCTGATCGCACACATATGTGGCTCCAGAGCTGCATAAACGAGCAGCTCCAGCTCTGTCATTAACATCAAATAGTTACGTTTTTCCCCAAAGTGCTCAGGCCTGTCATTTATATGAACAAATCCATTTTTCTCTGATTTGAAACATCTTCTCTTGAAGCTAAAATGATTAAATGTGGAGCCAAAGAAGCTTTCTGAAAAATAAGGGGCTCCCACAAGGCTCTCATTTGGTATCTCGTTTTGCCAATGTGTTTATGAAGACCACCATTTTGAATGTGCGCTGCCAAAATCTGAGCACCAGGACCCATTTTGGCCCCCAACTAAAATCCTCACACGAGCAAATGGATTTTCAAAAGATGCTGAGGACTCCCAGCGTGCAGTGACTTGCCTGAGAACCGTGAACCTTCAGGAGCTCTCTGAGGACCTCTGTTCAGCTGTGAACCCTACACTGTTCCTTGGGATGCTGGCTTGGTCTCTCCGTTGGGCGTTTTTGCCATCTTTGTTATTAATGATGGCTATTTATTAGCAGTACAGCCACCAGGCAGGACCTATTTATGCCCTTTGTTCTATGTCGGAAAGGCAGAGCCGGCCTCTGCAGGAGCTGTGCGTGTGGAGCAAACCTCCACCAGCCCTGGGAGATACTGCTGGCAAGATTGCTGTTTTACAATTTACAAAGGCAATTTCCAGGGACTGAGAGGGGAAAAGAGATGATGCTGATGCAAGAGCGTTTTTTCAAAATGAGAAGGAAACCCTCAGAAGTTGAGAGGAACTGGAGTAAGCTCATTTTCATGCTTAGGCTTCCTTTCTAGATACAGATTTTTTGATTAACTTTCAAGAATATTATCCTGGCAGGGGGCTCATTCAGACCAGCTGGAATGCAGCCTGACTGGTTTAAAAAGGAACATGAGCTACCAGCCTCCAGATCAGACACAGCTCCAAAGGAGTTCTTTTCCCAAATTATGCCTAACTACTTCTATTGAAATGCAGAAAAATAATCCAAAAGAAAAATTGTAATTTTAAATTTTTTTTTTTTTAAACATTATATGAACCGTAGTGTGCCCTGAGCATGAGCTCAAAGCTTGGTAAAATTCACCTTTTTCTCTCACTTTCAAAAATCATTGGTTTGGTCCTGGCAGAGTGGCAAAAGCTTTGAAAAATACAAAGAAAATTACAACAAAATCCATGAGCTGCTGAGTACTCTGGCTAAAACCTGACCTTTATAATGTATTGACCAACCTAGAATATTACAATCACCTGCGTCACAGTGTCTGTTCATATAAAAAGTACACAATTTGTTCCTCGCTAAAACCTTGCATATATTGTACTTAAATGTCAGAAAAAAATAATCAACTTTACTCAGTTCTTTATGCAGCTTATTTCACTGTAGGTATGTCTACACTTTCACTGTAGGTGCAGAGAAAGACTTAAATAGACCCACATACATTCCAGAGGCGGAGGAAGGACCTAGCACACGTTAATTAATGCAAAGAGCAGCCTGCCTTGTGGTCACAGGGCAAGGACTGGATCCTCAGCTCTTTGGTCCATCCCTGCCCTTTATCCTGCCTCTTGGAAAACAGGTGAACATGGGGATGTGTCAGTGTCCAGCTAGAAAGGCAGAAGCTCCTGCTACGATTCACGTGGAGCCAAGGAAGGACTAATAATAGCACAGTTTTAGAGTTTCCTTACCTTCCTTCACTGCAGCTCCCAATTGCTCTCCTGCAGAAAAATGTAACTCGAACACGTGTTGGGTATGATGAAACCAGGGGACAAATGCATCTGAGCACTGTCAGTGGCTAAGGAGGAGAAATGGACACGCAATTGACAGTGGTGGAGGGACAGGAGAAGGAAGGATTGAGATGACTCACCTAAGAGCAAACAAGAAACACCCAGGAACAAATTGAATAGCCACCTGGCAGCCGGCTGTGCATCCAGCACATGCAGAATTACAGTCCTTCAGGCTCTAGGGGCAGTTTTTAATACAATTCTTTCAGCCACCCTGCATCGCAGCCAAATGGGAAAAGCAAAATAGTTCAAACATTCACACCCTGGGCTTTCAGGGATGGAACAGTTCAGCAATGCCACAAAGGTGAACAGTCCCAACCCGGCTGGTAGAAATGCTCTGTCAGAAAGCTGATCTTTTTATTCTTGTGTCCTGTTCCAGAAGAAACCAGTGCACCAAAAGGAAAAAATTATACTTTAAAACCCAAACTGATCAAGCCAAGCATTTGCAGGAGCTCCCAAAATCATTTAGCACAAGAGCCTCTGCAGGACTCTACTCAAGCAATGGTTAGAAGCGGCAGCAGAGGAAAAGCAAAAGAAAAACCCATGAAAAACCAAACCAACAGCAGCAGCACAAGTTACCTGGGGGAGGGTGGCCGGGGCACCCAGTGGCCCTGGGAGCCGGCGCTGGAAGGGGCGAGGTGCTGCTCCCCCAGCCCTGCAGCTCTCCCTGCCTCCCGCAATCAGCCCGGGGAGTGCTCGCAAACACTGGGTGCAAACACACGGAGGGGTGGAGTAGTCCACCCTCCCAGCCCTTCTGGAAATATTTTCTGTTCTTGAGTGTTCTGGCCACCCAAAGCTGTTCAAACGCAGGCTTGACTGCAAGGCTTTGGGGGAGCCCACCACGGACGCTCTGTTGTTGGAAATTGCGATGTTGTGCTGCACACCTGAAACCCCTTCCAAGTACACATTTTTCCCTCGATGGCAGAAAAAAATAAAGTGCATTTAATATGATGACTGTTTTCTGCAGTCAAAGTGGATCTTAACATCTTTCCATAATATGTAAACTGACTAAGTGTTTTTATTTTAAATCTATTGTCACCATTTACTGCTCCCTTACATGAGTCACTAAGCCCACGCTCAGGCTGGGGGTGTCTGGAGCAGGGAAAGGCTTTTTGTTCTGAGTTTTCACACCACCTTGGCCAATAAAAGTTGGTTTCTGGAACGGGGGTTCCCACAAGCTGTTGTAATACCAACAAAAAAATATTTTATAGGCTGACAAAGTGATAGCAAAGAATTGTGAAAGGTTCACACAGGGCGATACCAGAAACCAGTTTGGGGACTAGCTGGAGCTCTTGCTGCAAGGCTTGGAGGGAGACCACGCGCCTGCCCAGCACAGCAGGTGACAGCAGCAATGCTGTTAATGCTGTCGTGATGTGAATATACTGAAAGCACAATGCCAACTTCTCCTCGATTATGAATGAAATATCCCAAGGCCAGGGGTTCCCAGAAGTTCTCTTTAGGCTTCCTTTCATCCAGGCCTGGTATACATAGATCACTTGAGTGTCAGCTTCAAGTGTTCAAATATATTAACCAGCTTGTTTCAAGTGGTACGTTGTCTCCTCAGTATGTGTCTCAAGATTCAAATAAACTGGAATACTATTGCAATCCCCGTGATCCTTTTCCCTGTTGACTTGCTTATATCATCTGGATGGCACTTTTATTTCTGTGTTGCTTTATGGTTTTGTATTTTATTCTGTTATTAGCCATGATAAAGAAACAGAAGCAGATCTGTAACAAGGGTGATGTGCTGGATGTGAATGATGTCAGATGCTTCAGAGGATGGTGAAGAAACTGTAAGCATGAAAACAAGAGCTGCTGATTACATCCACCACCCCAGCATGCATGGCAGGATGAGTGGATTTTCTGATTCCTTCTTCAAGCATCGGGTCAAGCATCTTTAACATTTTTCCCCAAATTTATCACCTTACATATTGCAAATCCATGCCTACTACAGCCATGAATAATACCCCAAAAGTTTAGTCTCATAATCTTGTCCAGAGAAAGAATATGATATTGGGAATGGTCTCTGGATGGCACATGTGGTGGTGGCAACAAAATTTACCTGCTGGTTAAGGCACCAAATACCAACTTGGCTGCAAAACCAGCCACCCATTCAGTGACTCTGGACTAGTTTTCATTTTATTATTATTATTATTGTTTTTACTACTACTACTACTACTATTATTATTTTGGTCTTTCTCCTTGGCTTAAATATTCTCATGGAGTAATTTTGAAAAACAAGATGTAAATATTTAATTCCAGAAATACTTAATTTCTTTAAGAAAATGTTACTAAGATTCAGTATATATTTGCACCATGTTTTGCTTTCCATGAATCTATTTGCTCCTAAAATGTCATAAAATTCCGCCTTAAAAACTTGATGAGCATAATGAAAATAATAATTTGGTTTATCATATACTTCACTTACAGGAATGTGCTGTGAATATAAGAGTAAAAAATACTCTTTTTCCTCAAAAAAGGTTACTCTAAGGATGGAGCACAAACAGATGGTAGCACTGCTGAAGGATGTTTGTATGCTTTCCTTTATTTTCTACAGAATTGTGTTTGCTATTTTTTATCCAGGCATTTTTTCCCCCTTCATGACTTGAATTGCACAGGAATAATTTAGACACTTTTAAAAGAAAAGGTCACTGCCTAGCTTTGGGCATTTAACATAAGTGCTTACGTGAGGGGACAGATCTCCTTTGGACGCTACACCGGCAGTGCTGGACAGATCAGGAGGCTGTTGTGACACCCGCCTGAAGTGCCTTTCTCTCTCAAGTCCAATCCCTGGATTTTGGCAGCTGAGTTGGACGCCTGCAACCAGGCCATGTGAATACTCCCAGTGTCTCCATGTTCCTTTCCCCAGTATCAACGCTATTTCTGTTGAGATCAAAGCTGTTTCTCCCCCCGTCCTCGTAGCTCATCCTTCTCTGACCTGGTCTGGCAGCACTTACAACAACAGAAATAGCTACAGCAAGTATCAGAGGAAATGTCTTTCTGCTGTGACTCCTCCAGCATCAGTGCAATTTAGAGCTAATTTGATGTGCAGTCGCTGGGATGCTCTTCTTGATTACACTGGTGTAACCTTATTAAATTAGAGAGATCAGAGCGAGGTTTATACCGATTTAATTTTTCCCAGTTATGTGATCCTAATGGACAATTAACTATCCATTCTTTGAGGCGTATTTCAGCTCTGGTTTTATTATTCTTTTTACAGCCCTTTCAAAGACATCCCATGTATTCATCAAGGACAGACCAGAGGGGCACACGGTGAGTTTGGATTTGCCTTGTGCTTGGGAATTATTTAGCTGGGTGGCAGGGGAGGGAGGATGATGGCCGCAGAGGAGAATCCTCTCCAAAACGGAGGAAGCTGTGTGCTGCTTCCATAATTTTTCAGTGATCAAAATGTTATTTTTTTCTATCTAATATCTATAATGAAATTGTCACCAAGTAAGTCTTTCTCCCCTGCAGGAAATGCTCAGCTTGTGCATCTGACAGCTGCATAAAACTTCCTGCTAATTAATGGCACAAAGCTCCCAACAGTTACATATGATTAGCTAGCTTCTTTTATTACTGTCCAGAATGAGAGCCAGCACCATTCAGATATTGACAGTTGAAGAGCTGATTAGTATCGGTCTATGTTTGCATCTGCTTTTGCTATATGGAGCCTGGAAAGGGGCTGACGTTAATTTGAGGTGAGGACTTCCATCTGGCTGGTGCGGTCAAGGTTTGTTCAGCAGAGCAGGAGAGGTGAGCAGCAATACACCCTTAGCAACACTAGAGAGAGCTGAGAGAAGGGACCTGCAGGAGAACAGCTGAGGAAAAACAAAATTTAGGCATGACTCCAGTCAAATTCTGACAGTTTCAGACAAAATACAGATGAAGCTTTGACTCAGCCTTTCCCATTTCAGTCCCAAGAGGATGGATGAAGTGAGTCATGAACTTCCTTCTTCTCTTAGATGAGGGAGGAGCAGCCCAACATTTGCATTGCTTAATTTACCCCAGATCCCAAGTGGGAAGAACCATGTGAGCCACCCAAATGCCAGAGCCAGGCCAGCCCCTGGCAGGACTCACCACCCGGGCAGGTTTGGACCGACTGTCCAAGGGGTGACACACCGGCCTCTGAGGTCTGCAGGGTTTGCCCTGTGCTGGTGGCTAACAGCCGTAAACAGGGATGAGTTGTGAAATAAAAGATGCCTCATTTACAGTTAAAAGTTTCAAGTGCATTGAGTTCAATTTCATTCCTGTCCAAGCAGACCATGGAGAAGGTAAATCGGGTACGTTTCTGCCTCCTTTGGCCAGAGAAACAGGCTGAGGTACAAGGAGTCCAGCTGGATTGCAGGTCTGGAGGAGCTGGTTTGGTTCCAGCCAGCGCTGGAAGGGAGCAGACACCAAAGTAAATGGAGGTGGTGGTGTAGAGTCATTTCTCATGGAAACTCAGTAAATCCTTCAGGAACTACATAACCATCTCCCTTTCCACCATTCTGTGGGTTCAGCTTCATCTGAAAGTCCAAACCAGATTTAATATCATCTGAATATCCCAGTGGGAATTTTTCCCAGCAAAAATGCTGTTCAATTGTGCGGTTTGACGCCACGTCTCGGGGAGGCTGTCCTGGCAGTGGGAGCTGCTGCACGCTGGCACAGTCATTTCGGAAGGAAGGGAGGGACTGTCCTGTCTGACACTTCAGTGCACGTGGCAGATGGGGAACGTCACAGCAGCTCCGAGTCGTTAAATGTAACCTTGCACTGTTAAGAAACTTTGAGTGAGACCTCTGAGGCTGAGATTTGTCACCTCCATATAACTTCCCCCAGCAGCCCACTCAGGGCAGGTTTTCAGGAGCCCGAGGCAGTGCGCTGACTGATGGTGTTACAGACCTGGGGCTTCAGCAACTGGCATAAAGATGCTGGCACTCCTAAACACCCAGTCCCTGCAGTGAAATCCATCATCCTTGGGACAGACACGAGCTCGAAAGGTGGTGCAGGGGCACAGTCAGACACATCACACCAGCAAGGCAAACACCCTGATCTTTTGCAGATCAGGTGCTGTTTGGAACCAGACAAAGAAAAGCACGTCTGAACCCATTTGCCTCCAAAACTGAAATGCCTGACACAGAGTTAACAGGGAAAACTGTTTCTGCTTAAGTTCTGCCTAAATTTGAAGCTTTATTGGATCTGGCTCCCTTACAGTTAGTGATTCCTAGTGATTACTGAAGAATTATGTTTTCAGCAAGTAGGTTTTCCCCGCTGTCTCTTGTGGAGTCCATATTAATTGTTGAATCTGTCTTCTATTTAGCCAATGTGGTCTGACTGGGTAATGAAAAGGAGAGAATAATTGCTTCAGTGCGGGGAGCTCCAGGGAAGCAGAATCATCAGTAATTATTACCATGCTCCCCATACCTCTCAGCGGGGACCACGAGCGAGGCTGCAGCCTGAGTTACTGTGCTCTTGCTCTGAAATAACTCCACCAAAACTAGCGGAATCCCTCCGGATCCGCACTAATGTGCAAGCAGAATTCGGCTCACGCGCTTCAGCTGAAACACCATGCTGAATGAGCAACAGTCGCCTGTGCTGCTTACCAAGGAGAGCCTGAACGTGGTTTGCCAACTACGGACTGCAGCCTCTGGTTTCTCCAGATGCTGACTGTGGTTCACAGCGTTGCTGTAGGAAGGGAACTGGCCATCTGCTATTGCCTCTTCTTCCCCCATCACAAAAAACCAGGTTCCTGCTTCACTATTTATTTAAAGAGGGAGAATTACAAAATATACACCAGCTATTTCTTTATGTGGGAGCTTCTAGAACAGATAGAAGGTTACTGTGTCAGGACTGAAACAGAGAGTTATTGTATACATAGTGCCTTAGTGGGTGGGACAGGCATTTGCACCACAATTATTCTCCTGTATGAGCATTTTATTTTTCCATCAAATATGCACTGATGATAACAATACTATGTTAAATACTTCACTTCATTAATACAGCTTCTGCGAAGGCTGGGTCGCGGCTTTTGCCAGCTGTCACAGCTTTGAAACCCACTAGCTGTACTTTCCCCCATCAGTCTATCACCCTTCCCCTTCCCAAGCCTGAAATGTAAAGCATGAAGAGTTTGGCTTACTAAAAAGAAAAAGCAGGGGGAAAAAAGGCTTATTTTAGACCGTGTATTTAATTCGTCGCTTTAGTGAGAAACTAGCATGGTCACAATCAGCACAAACAGCAGCAGTGTTAGTAGTAATAGAAATCATTATCTTTAAAGGAGTGCTTGGTCCATGTGGATCACCTCTATGATGCTCTTCTGTCCTGAGGAGGAGCCAGGCAGGAGGTTAAGGCTGTACCAGCGGATGATGGGATGGGATGGGCTGAGCTGGGGATGAGTGCTGGCCTTCAGGCATGAATGATTTTAAACCTTCCTTTCCTTACCAGTTGTCCTCATGGCTTTGGGCTGAGGGAAACGTCCAAATTTTCTTTTGTTTTCTTTTCTTTGGACTTTTCGCAAGGGAACAATTGACTGGCCTCCTAGGCACCTTGTTTTCATGCTTTGTGCTCACAGAGCATGAGCTGGGAGAACTCTGTGTGCAATCCCAGCTGTGAATTGCTGCAGCAGCTGTGGTGGGCAGACGTAAGGAGACGTCCCTTAGGTCACTGCAGGATTAGGGCAGCTGGAGACAATTTTTCTTCCTGGAAAAATACAGTTTGCTAAACTTCAGTCAAGTGAAAACATAAGCATGGGTAGCCCTAGCTTTAGTACACTGAGGGGATAAAAGCTTTACGCTATGTGAGGAAACATTAATTTAAGTGAATGGCTGCAGAGTGTAAGAATATTACATAATTTTATTGCTACCACGGGAGATGAGCTTCCGCTGAAATATCAGATCTGACCTCTGCCAGCTCCAGCACTGCCCCTTTCCCTTTCTGAAATCATCATCTCAGCACTGCAGATAAACTCTGTGACCCCACGGCATTAGTCAGCGAGTTTGTGGTTGTTACGAGCTAAAGCTTTATTTTAGGATAACTCCCAGCTCTAACAGAAGGGGCTTGTCCGTCAGCACAGCTCCAGAGCAGCCAGTGCCATCACAGCAGCCCATTAGCTCAGCAGAGGGTCAGTGTGATCCAAGTCGGCTGGGAGTAAAAAGCAGGAATTCCAGGCAGCGTGGGAGGACTTTTTGTAAATCCTCCTGGTTCATGAGACCGGTTGTTTCATGTACAAAAAAATATGACATGCATCTTGGGATTTCACAGGTTTTTTGATTCAGCATTTAGGAACATTTTGATAGCTTTGGGGTTTTTTGAAAATTAATTATCAATGTGAAAAAAAATTGTCAATAAGTAAAAAAGACGCAAAGAGGAGTTACCAGGTACTGAGAATTTATACTGCAGTTCAAGAGATCTACACTCTATGTAACTCATTATCGGTAAAATCAGTAATACTCAAACCCAGTAATATTGTACATTTTTGAAGGGGATATTACCAGATAGTAACTTCATAGCTAAATTTAGTATTTAAAACTATAAATTCTTAAAAGCAAAAGTGAGAGCTATGCACGGGAAAGCTAGCAGCTCTACAAACTTCTCTCACCCACAGTTCTGACACTGCGATTCAGCTCTCACCTCCTGGTGTCGTTCCTCCAAGGGATCAGTGCTGCATGAAACTGCTCTGATATTAATTTATTTGTAAGGAGCAATATTTTTTCTGGGCTAGAAACAAAAATAAGCTAATTTTAATTTGTCACATCTGAATTCAAAATTACGAAAATAAATAAATAAATAGGAAGATTTCTAGGCCTGATGCAGCTTGGAGCAATCGTTTCTGGATTCAAAATAGTATCTCAGTTTTGGAGTTTTCAATGAAGAAGTGTCACCTAATTTAAGTGGAGCTCTCCAGGAGTGACAGGTTACTACCTGACAATGTGCTGTTCAATGACCAGGGTAGGGCCTGACCTGTCCTCCATGACCCAGGCTTGGCATTTGTACTTTCCATGTAACCTTCAATTTTGTCCTTCATTTTGCCCACTCATAAAATGGAATAACAACTTCACCTCCAACCACACGCTCAGCATCAGTCTGCAGAGGCTTGGGCAGCATGAAGATATTACTGCAAAGGGACTCCCAAGCAGCCAGAGAGAAGCCAAACCTCAATTTTTTACTCTTGGGCTTTAAGAAAAAGACATACAGACTCTTGAAAAAATGCAAAAACTTTTGTTCTTTCCCCGTTTCAAAGATGCATCCCTAAACACTGCTGATTACTTGCTCTTCAACTGCTAGTTAAATTGTATTCCTTCACAAAGTAACCTGAAAATGTCTAGGATGCAGTTTTTTAAGGTGAGAACTTAATGCCAAGTCTTTTCTTCCCTGTCCTTCAGGACTGGTTGTGATGATGTTCTGTCTGTTGCCCTACTGCAGTCCTCGGAAGACCCAAAATTCAGTTCCCAGACAAGCTGGAGGGCAGAGGTGGAGTTCTGACAGCGGGTTGCAAACCCCAGCAGGAATGCCACTGGGGAGTCCTTCCTGCCTTCTCTGCAAGCTGTCAGAGGGTTTGTTTGACTACAGATGTTGTGTAAATCTGTCAACATATTCTAGAGTATATTAGCAACTGAATTAGAGGTGCTGATGCTGCAACAGAAGCTTTTCTGATCCAGGACAGGTGGGTCCGTGGTATTTGGAAAATACACCATTTGCAGTAGGGCTCTGGAATGAGGTCATTATACAGATGCATAATCAAAATAACATTCCCTTCGATTTCATGGACTTGCAAAGCCATACACTTTAGGAGTGTCTCCCATTATATGTCTCTAGCCAATTTGTCCAGATTCCTAACGCTTTGGTATAGTGTCACAAAATCTTACGTGTCTCTAAAAATCAACACTGAGGACATACAATAAAACAATCCAGGTGATAGCTGAATGAGTAATGCTCACAAAAGTAATTACATTGTCGATCAGATAAACAAAGCCCAGAAGCAAATGTGGGTTGGGTGAAAGCACCTATCAGTCTTGTTAGTACAGAGTGATTGCACTTTGCCTTTGGGAACAGTGCCAAGGGGAATGCCTTCTGGGTGGAAAAGCGTCTCCTGGCTGGCTTCAGCACCAGCTCGCATTGGGTCTATGCAGTGCGTGCCTCCACTGGTCTAATCCTCTGCTGGGGAGGTGAAATGTCAGCAGCACAGATTCAGGCACAGCTGATTTTAGGAGATGCGAGTTAGCCCTGCCCTGGCAATGAACACTGGCCGGTACCTGAGATGGCCGGGACGTCTTGGCCAGCAATGCCACGTGCAATGCATGGGTCTGTGAGCACAGCACTGCTGGCTGGGGCTGGGGCACAGTTAATTTCCTTCCCAGACACTAGTACGGGCTCTGATTTGTGCTGAAAGTGTTGGCAGTGCCGAGATGTTTTGTTACCACTGAGCATCGCTCACGCAGATTCTGCCCCTCACCCCACCCCGCCTGCCAGGAGGCTGGGGGGCACAAGAAGCTGGGGCACACAGCCGGGACAGCTGCCCCCCCCGGACCCGAGGGATGTGCCGTACCGCCTGGCGTCATGCCCAGCATGTCAGGCTGGGGGAAGAAGGGAGGGGGACGTTCAGAGGGATGGCGTTTGTCTTCCCAGGTCACCGTGCCACGTGCTGGAGCCCTGCTGTCCCGGGGGCGGCTGAGCCCCTGCCCGCCATGGGAACTGCTGAATGACCCCCTTGTCCTGCTTGGCTTGTGCGCGGCTTTTGCTTTACCTGTTCAGCCGCCTTCCTCTCAGCCCACGAGTTTTGTCACTTTTGCCCTTTGGATCCTCTCCCCCACCCTGCTGGGGGGGCAGAGAGCGGCTGGGGGGGCTGAGCTGCCAGCTGGGGACACACCAGGACAACAGGGCAGGGCATCCTCCTGCCTTCCTGCAAACCGCCATGTGCATCTGGCTGCACCTAGGTGCTCACACCGATAATTAGGGCTTAGGAAGGATGTAACTGCATGGAAGCGACTAAGGAAACCACACAACATCATAGGGTACGTTGTCAGAGAAATCCAGCACAATAGGAAGCACACGAAGGCAGGGGTTAGTGTGGTCAAAACACAGCGATCCCCAGCTTTCAAGTGCCTGTTCCTCTCTCATTTCTTACCCACAGAGCTGCGCAGCTTTTACTGCAGCTACTCCCAGTGGGGCTGTTTGCAGAGCTGGCCCTGCCTCTGGTTGTGACTAAACTGGGTGGCACCGTGCTGCGTCCCACTGGAGGTCCTTCGGTGGCTCCAGGTAGCCTCAGTGCCTGTGCTTCTGTCCCACAGAGTGGGGAATGTGTCCCTGGATGTGGCACTGGGAGCCATCCTGCACCACATGCTCTTTCAGGGCAGCCAAAAATCCTTCCAAAAGTTTGCTGGCATTTTCCCCATTTTAGAGTAGAAAAAGGCAGTCCAGCTTTAAAATATTCAGTTAAGAGTATTTCCTTACATATCTTAAAACTTTGAAATATGGAGTGCAAATATTTGACTCATCTACCAGTTTTTTTCTCCCAATCTGCCACTTGTAGGAGTAGCTTAAGGGCAAGAGATGTGTAAGAGATTGTTTTGTTGACGCCTTTCTCTTACAGCTTCTAATAAAGAATCAAGAATATATCTTTTCACTCCATGGTTTATTTTAATCTAATCATCCTCTGATAACCACAAACCACCCAACCTTTCCTCTGATGTTTAAACATGAGGAGTTCTTTTAATATTTCTTTTTCTGCCAAGCTCTGGTTCGAGTGTTATTCTTGGGCCTCTCTCTGATTTCCCAGTTTGGAAATGATACACATAGACTAAAGGCATAAATGTCACCTAAATTCCAAAGGAGACTACCAGAAGGTTAACTTGTTTTTATGAATGCAGCCTGAGATGTATTTAAAAGCCTTTTATGTATCTACACTATAAATCAAATGGTGAATTTGGTATTCTTTGCTACTTGTGCCTCTTCATACTGATTGTATCCTGCTTTTCTTCTTCCTCATTGAAGCTTTGAAGCATGGAGTTTTTGTCATGGTTTGGTCTGTTTTGTTTTTTTCTAGTGTGCATGATTCTTTATAGTCTAAACCACTTCTTCATAGGCTCTTTAGAGCAGTGCAAGAACTGGTGCCTGCTCTCCACACCAATTTTTTCCTGCTAATTCAATAAAATGAAAGTTTACCTTGAACAAGATGAGTCACTGTCAGGTGAGTCAGGGCTAGTGAGAAATCACGTGCATCAAACAAAACTAACACATTAAAGCCAGGCTTTCTATAGCTCTATTGTGACAAACAGGAAAAAAGCTTTTTGTGCGTCCAGGCTCTCTAGTTCTTGTCTCCTGAGTATTAACAAGCTCAGGCAGCCCTCTGGAAGAGAGCCAAGGTCTCACCTAGGATTTCTGCTGAGAAATAGACAAGAAGAAATTAATTCTTTACTAACTAATACCTCTTCCACTGCAGAGGTGTAAGAACCTCCCTGTTAATAAGCTCCTCCAGCTGTTAGTAAGCATATTTACTTATGGAAGTTGATAACCTGTGCACCTATTCTCACAATTATAAGAAACCTGCTGCCTGTTTCACACCCTTCATTCCTCCCAGCTCAGTTCTCCCATTGCCTCTAGTCCCACCTTAAGATGGAACGGGATAGGAAACAACACAGCTGGTCTTACTTCCTACATGGTGTTTACATGGCACAAAGTACAGGGGAATGCAAGCCCAGAAATGTAGTTTGAAGGTACTACAACGTTAAAAATTGTAACTTCTCCTCGCAGCAGTTTTTAGAGACACCGGGATTTTTTGTTCGGTTGGTTTTGGTTTGGTTTGGTTTGGTCTTTTTACAAAGATTAAGAGCACAGGTCAGGCTGTTGCTGTTACTGGTGTAATTAATTCACTTACAGAAGCTAATTTACACTATAGATTTTATTTGGAAACTAGCATTAAAGTATAGGGTTACCCATACTACTTTTGTAGTGGTGCAGTTTGTTGGGGTTTTTTTAATTACAAATCAGGGAGATGATGGCAATTATAATGCCTGAGACAAAGCAACAATTATAAAAACCCCTACAATTTCCATACTGCAACAAGTCTGAAATGTAAAGAGGGGGTTGAATTCACCCTGCTGGAAGCTTTTCCCCCATTCTGAGGGGGACGGCAGGGAGCAGGGCCCAGGGAGCAGGGATGCTGCGGCCGGCCGGGCGGTGGGACGGCAGAGGGCAGCCGTAAATCGCCTTCGCCGGGGAGTCTCGCAGGGGGCTCCGCGCTCCAGACCCAACGAGGCAGCAATGAAACAGCCTCCGGGATTTGAAAGGCAACATCCTCTTGAGAGGTTTTAGACTTTGAAATCTGCTTTGGAGTTGAACCTCGCTGCTGTCTAACTGCCCCAACCCTCCCAAACAGGTAAAATCCCTGGGGACTGGTGCTTTGGGTCACAGATGCTCATTTCTGCATCCTACTTTTCAACCTACTCAGAGCTATTGTGAATGGCCAGAGATGCTCCAAGACAAAATGCCTTCAGATAGTAAAGTTTTCACTTTGTGGAATTAAACTAAAAGATGGGAACGCCTTTTTCTTTTTCTGCATAATTCTGTAATGCAGTCACAGGTCACAGGTCACCTGCAAAACATCTAACAATGAGCATTGCAATTCAATGAGTGAAAAAATTATTCATTGTTGACTCAAAATGAAAATATTACTCAAAAAAAGTGAAAAACAAATCCTTAAATGAGCTAGGTCATCTGGAAGTTTTCATTTGATCAGAAACTATGCATGACGTAACATGTTCTAATTCATCTAAAAAACCACAGATGTCAAGAATTTAAATAATGAAAGCAAAACTTCTGAATTTACTGGAATACTTTTCCCTACTTTTTTTTTTTCCCCTGCAAAAATTGTTCACAAGATTTAATCCACATCTAAGAACAATTTCACTCCCACTTTTTTTGCCAATGTAAGCTGTACCTGCTGAAAATAATTTGCCTTAATCCTTATTAAATACAGGATGATTTTTGCTATTTATCCCTGTGTAACCTTACCTGAATGACTTTGTATTTATCTATTTGCAAACTGGCTGAGCCCACGTCTTGCAGTGCAAGACCTAAACAATTCAGCCAGACAAAAGGTCATTCTCTGTTACCGCCGCTGTGATGACAGATATGTAACTCTTGCACTTGTTCGTAGTTACAGCAAGAATGCCCAAAGTCAATGGGAGCCTGTTGTCTGGTATTAATTGCCACTACTGCAAATTCTGCAAACAGATTTGGGAAAATATGTGCCTCACTAGTTACAAGTGAACAATGTAGGCAGCTTGGAAGGACCACAGTCTCTCTGAATTACAAATGAGGATTCTCGGAGGCCAGACTCTTGCTCGAGTCGCATGCTGGCATGTCTCAGTTGCTCCGAAAGCTGGTGAGAGCTGCAGGCAGCTGACTGACAGGAGGGAGCTGTTCAGAGGAATACAGTCAACAGCATAAGAAAGGGAGATTTGTGAAGGGTGATGTTAAGGAACCAATACCCAGGGAAGGAGTGGAAAATTTGGCAATCAGTATTTCTCACTGATGTTGCCTGCTGCAGCAGTGACTCACTGGGGAGTGCCTGGAACGCTGTGTCTGGTTTGCATTTCACTTTCCCCATCAATCTGCTTAGGAAGGTCAGCTTACACGTGTCAGGGGTTGAGCCATCACTAGTAGCATTTCTTATGAACTGGGTGGTTTTTGGATTTAATCGTTAGAGCACTATTTCAGATACACATAGCTGTGTCATCATTTGGCTCCTTTATATCCCTGATAAGCTGTCGCATTTATCAGTTTGGTGAATGCTGTTCTTCCCGTCACACCTGTCTCCTTCATGACGTCACACCTCACACTTTTAGGCTTGGCATCTTCTTTTTTCAAATACTGGTGTGTTGGTGAACACAGTGATTGTTACAATCTCTTACTGGAGATTGAGACACTCCTAATCAGGACCAACATGTTTGGTACCTAGCTAAAAACATCTTTCTCCTGCCTTGCTTTGAAGGTCTTGGAACACTCCTGGGGACATTGATCAGCAGGATCATTGACTAACCAAAGGTCTCACCTGGAATAGTAATTCCAATGGTTCAATGGTCTGTTCAATAATTTAGATAGCATTTAGGTAACTACAGTAAAGGAGAACATTCCTAGTAACCAGCCGTTTTCTTTCATGTTATTTCCACCAAATGAGACTGTCATATCCACCAAAAAGTTCCATTCTTCCAGCAGCCTTCAGTTTTGTCTGTTATTTGGTATATTCTTCCAGTCCAGGTTCAAGCTCACAGAGGATGTTTCAGTGATTGCAATGGGAGCGTGTGGACTTCTGGCCTTTTCAAGTCATCCTGCAGGTATGTCTTTGGAATTCTGTCTTTCCAAACCTGTTTGGTCTGGTTCGTAGCTGTCCACTGTGTTTATCTTTGAGTAACTGTTTTGCAGTTAGTTTATGAATTCTGGGTTAGAAAGAACTCAATGACTCAAGTGAAGTCCTGTTAAACCCACTGAATTTTTTCCAACCAGTACGATTTGCATAACTGCCCCAACAGAAACCACCTTTCAGCCATGTGCTGCCCTGGACACCAAGCTAAAGGCCATCTGAAATGTCAGACCTAGGATTATTTGGAACACAGATTTGGACTGTCTGGCAATTTAGCAGAAGTTGCCTTGCCGTGGGATCTTGACTCGTTTGGCAACTGTTAGAGGCTAGTCTGCAATGAGTTTGCCTAATTTGTCCTCAGATATGAGTGTCAGCAAGGGGCTGAGGTTCAGGACATACTTTATAGAACTGTGTCTGGCATCCGTGTCCTGCAACATCCCTTGCCAGAAAACAAGTCAACCCCTGCCTTGCCTTTTCCTCACCGTTAGCAGGTGTCACGAGGTAATCAGCCTCACTTTTAAGTTTCTGAACATTTCTGTGACTCAGAAGGGGTATTCTCATGCAGCCTCATGCCTTGTAACTCTTCATGGGTACATCCAGCCACCTCTTCCCTCCTGCAAAGGAATAGTCCATGTGTTCTCTTTTGCCTCCAACCGAGGACAAACTTGTCTGATTAATTACATGTGTACATGCATGTTTGTAGGTTGGTAGGTAGGGACGAGTGTGTGTGTCATTTCTATCATTTGATCCCCAACCCTGAAAAAGACTCATCTTTTTAAGCACTGGGTTGTTTTTTTTTTTTTTCACGCTGCTACAATGCACACTGTTTCCCTTGTGTCATTAAAATAGACAAACTGTGGTGACTGCGGTGACTGAATAGTGAATTTGGCTGCACAAGAGCTGTTCTTGTCATACATATTCATGGACAGGTCTGTTTTTAGCATCTGTAGTAAAACTATAAGTCACAGCTGTGAAAATAATATGTAGGTATCATTAGGTCAAGAACATACTCATACATCCTTAAAAAAAATAGGTATTCCCTCATTTTCATTGCATTTTAAATAAAGAAACAAAAGCAAAACCCCAAAGAAGCTAAGATTTTTCTTTGGCACTTGGCTAATTAAGAGTAACAATATTTAACGGACTATCAAATTTCTATTTTTAGCATAGACTGGACAGGACATGATGCTGCTATGATCAACTCCTTGGGCAGCCAAACAATTTCCTATTCCAGCTTCATTCCTTTGTTCCCATTTTGAACAAAAATTTAGGCACGAGAAACCTGAAGGTGCATCTGCCTCCCCCTCTCATCCAGCCACGGCCCCACTGGGAGCAGCCCATGACATGACTCCGGCTCTCTCAAGCCACACCACTGGCTATGTTTGGTCTGAACTAGTCTCATCTAAAGTTAGCTTTTTTCAGATCAAGTTTTTTGTGTTGTTAAATTTGTTCCCTGGGGTCATAGAGTCCATGCTGATATTTTCAGGTGGGGTTAATGATTTAATGTGACTCATATGTCAGTGCTAACCTACTCAGGTCTCACAACAAATCCAACTGATGACTCAGGAAGCCTTTTTATTGTTGTATTCAGATGATGTGTGCTTACAGTGCCAAAGATTTCTAAAAGAAAGAGAAGTAATATATATTTGGCAGGTTTGGATTTTTTTTTTTCTTTGTGTGTCCCTACTATCTCTTTTCAGCTTTGTGAAGTGATTAGATAACCCTTATCAGGAACAGACCACATCTCCCAGAAAACACCAGGTTATGGCCTCCCTGCTTCTGATAGTGAGTTGGGTTTAAAGAGGACATAGTGGTTAATGTTTTTGCAGCCAGCATGTGACTTCACCCAGAGGGGACACACAAGAAGAGAAAGGGGACCCGCATATCATGTGGCACCGTCAGGGTTGCCGAGTGCAAGAGGCAGAATCATTTCAGGCCTCGTCTAAGCATGTTCAGATCCGATAGAACGGAACCCACTAATTTCAGTAAGCTTTGGAAACCACCTCTGACGTGCATGAAGTTTAATAACAAGAGTATTACAGAAATACCGCTGTGATGGTGTGCACAACCTTGGCACTCAGGTTTGTGCTGACAGAGAAGACGAATAGCCCCCAGCTTAGATTGATGGGTACATCCCAGGTCCTTGGCAGGATGAGACGTTTACAACCCTTTTCACCCTGCTCCTGATTCCCCTGGGGTAAGGTACAAAAAAGAGCCACAGCATGTTCCAGGTAAATGTAGTCACCACCTACCCTGCAGTTTAGATGTAGCCAACAAGAACTCCTAGCCCACTGGAGAAACATTTATTCAGGAGAATACCTTCAAGTATATTTCCTCCTTAATTTCTGAAAATGAATTATAATAGCTTTTTTCTGGACATCGCCAAAGGCTATTGAATGCTGCAACTAGACACTGAAAGCTTTCTTAGCGCTTTTTTTTTTTTTTTTTTTTTTACAACTACAAAGTAAGAACTTGGAATGAATCATTAAATTGAATTAATTTTTGAAATGGCACTGAGCAGGGATTACAGTAGAGATGATTACCATATGTCACTGTCCCTGCTGATTTGCCAGAGGCAGAGATACTTTAAATAGAAGCTGAGTTTTTGGTCAAAAGTAAAGAATGAGTTTGAAAAGTTGAGTTATAATAAATACCACATAGGAAGAGTATGGGCACAGAGCTGAGCCCTGGGGGTGGCACATAAAATGAGACTTCTTAGCAAGTATTAGCAATAGCTTAAATATTGTTACATAAATGTATTCGTTACGCTGGTAAGAGATAAGGACTACTTTTTTTCTGGGAAAAATTTGGTTGGCAATTCTAAAAGCATCTTTATTGTATTTGTGGATCCTGCAATTTCATATTAAAACACTTTTGAAGAGTGATCTTGATATTTACCTAACTCCGGATATTTAAGAGTTATAAATAACTGGTAGGAAGTACTACACGTACCACTAGTTTGTATAATATTTAAACGAGGTCAGTGTGCAATGAACTCTTCAGGTAACGGAGTCCAGTAGACAATTATTGCCTGACACTTCAGTTTTCTATTTGGATAATTTGACCTTTTAATTGAGCACTTAACCTGAAAGTTTACACAGTTCGGGGCCACTTTCAGGGAAAAAAACCCTCTACTATATATCTTCTTCTCCAAATTTCCAATCAAAAGGAAAAAAAAAAATATTGAGAAATGTAAAAATTTTCAATTAGCTGATGACTGGTGTTAAAGCTGATGGGAAAAATCCCGGGGTGTTTTTTACCTCAAGCAGTAGTGCCCGTATTTTCCGGCAGGGCAGAGTGGGTCACGTAGTCATGTCAGCGTTGGGACAGGCTGCACTCTTTGGCCTTTCCCTTATCGTGTAAGGGATTCGTGCTGTATATTTGTTCTGCACGCACATAGTAGACCCAGTGTGAGCTAGGTTTACTGTGCACACACAACATGACTACATATCATGTTTTCCCAAGACTCAGTGCTTTCCTGGAAGCACTGGATTCGCCGTGCATGTGCAGTTAATTCGCTCAGCAAATTCCTAAGGACATGTTGGGAAAAGGCTTGAGAAGGCAGCGGCCAGGACTGGGCTGCTCCTGCTTCCCATAGGATCAAGCCTGCCTGCAACCTTCTCCCTGTGCATTCCCAAACTGTCTCCAAGAAAAGGCGTTTCCAAGACTGGTCCGAGTACTTTTTTAATTGTCTTGATGGTCTAGATACTGCCTGCAAGTTGTAGGCTGAGTTGCATACCTGAAGGTTGAGGCTAGTTATAAAAGAGAATTCAGCTGAAAACATTGTTTGTTTAGAAAAGCCACACCCTGACGAAAAAAATATAATTCTTTGTGTACTTTCTGCATCAGCTAGTTAATTTTACAGCTCTTACGGGCTGCCCAGCTGGTAGAATGGGTTGTAACATTACCAAGGAACTAGCATGGGGTTTCTGAGGCCTCAAATTCCAGTGGTTTTTTTCCACCCTTAATAGTGTCCAATAAAAGATAAAGGCTGAGAAGCAAACTGTTTTCTTTTAGATCAACGATTGCTGAAAGCAAGGGCAGTGCTCTTACTCATAAGCAAGCTTGATAATCCCAGTAAACTCACTCATCTGTTCTCCGAGATGAATATATTCCAGTTCAGATCATGCAGTTCATTGCTGGTAGGAAGGAGGGACAAACTTTTGCAATAAGTTCATATGAGCTGATCATCATTTTCTACTAGCTTCTTTTCCAACAGGTTGGCCAAGAAAATGAAAGAAAGCCACAACTAGACTTTTGCACACCACTGACTCCCCAGTGCTTTTGTTGGCTGCAGCAAACCTGGACTTGGGAGACTTTGTGCAACATGTAGATGGAATGGGTGGTGGGGAGAATAGCTGAAAACGCAGAACCAAATTCAGGGGTTAGGACGTGGGATTTTGGATGCTTCTGCTTTGGGTGAGAGAGGGAGTGAAAGAGAAAGACATCTGACAGAACAAGTTCTAGTGGAAAATTCTCAGTGAAATTGTAAGGAATTTAGGAAAAATGATTGTGGGAGATAATGTTCATAAAAATTCTCAAAACATTGATGTGGCCCAGGAAAAGCAGTGGCTATAAAGACTTCCATGTCTTTGTTGTCAGTTAGATGCTGAGCGTTTTCATATCCTCTGTGCAATAAGAAAGTGGTCTTGAATCAAGCCTCACTGGACAAGATGTCCACAACCATCCTTACTGGCAGTTGTAGCTGAAAAAACAAGCAATTAACATGCAAAATTAATGACCACAAGATAACCTCTCTGTTAGAACAAGACCCCTGAGGTAAAGGCTAATGGGTCTTTAACAATGCCTATCTTGAAAATGGAAACGGTCATTTCCAGCACACATCAAAACAAGGAAAGTAATGTTGTGAATCTGGGATATTGTGTGTGGTTATAAAATGGAAATATATAATTAATGGAGACACAAGCTTGAAATCAAAGTATATCTAAAGAACCTTGTGGAGCAAATATAGTAACTTGAACCTTCTCCCGATGGGGCTAGTGACAATGACCACATGCATTTCCTTACACTTGCTCGGTCCTTTTTAATAATAAACCATCAACTAAACCATAAGTAGAAAACAGAGAAAATGGCTGAAAACCACTTTTCAAAGAACAGCACGTAGCTGCATTCCTTTTTTTCACACACCACTAATAAATAACTTGCACCAACTTTCCCTCTGAGAGTCAGGGTCCTCTGGGCTGGCTCAGAGCAGGCAGGGGCTGTCCATCAGTACTCTGGGTGAGGGCTAAATCGGCTCCTGCTTAATTGATCGGAGCTGGAGGAGCTCGTATGAGCTAGCAAAGGAAAGTTTTAATCTACAGGTATTTATTTTACCATTGGCCAACTCATTCTAGCTCCAGCCTAGCCCTGAAACACAACAACCCCAAACCTTGTGCTCCCACTATTCTGGCTGTAAGAGCCTGCCCATTTTTACCCAAGGGATGGTATCTGTGTGCTCTGAACTGATAAGAGCTGGTGGAAATCTCATTCTGAGAGTGCCTGTGAGAAGAAATATTTAACTTGTAAATGCAGGGAAGAGCAACCAGTTATTCTGCATGTTTGTATTGTGTCTTAATCCTGTCCAGTTTGGAAATTATTTTTTTTTAAAAAAAAAGGATACTGTATTTTGTATTGAACATAAATATGGATTAATCTCTCTAACCTTACAGGAAAACTAGGGGTGTTGAGAGATCAACAGGAGGGGAAATCCGCATGGACCTAGAAAAATATTAACAGTTTTTACAAATAAACATAATATGTAGCCGGATGATCAAAGTTACTGGATTAGTTCAAATATTATTCTTGGAACAGAGAAGCAAACATTCCATTTCTGTTTCTCACTTAACCTTTCAAGTAAAAATACCATTAGACATGAGTGTGTCATATATTGCTCTGAAATAAATGCAGCTTTCCTGGCCTGATTTTCCTACTGCTTTTCCTCCTTTCTTCCAAGGTCAGCCGGCTACGATGTGCTGGTTGCCCACACACCTACACCGACTCCCACCCGCCGCACCATAACCCGTGTCAGCATTTTTGGTTTACACACATGACCCACGTTATCTTTGTGCAACAAGGCATCTTCAAATGATCTGGATCTTCTATATCCTCTTAAAGCATGACTCTTCCCTGCTTTTCAGACTCTCCTAACACGCTCGTACTAGGGAGGCTGGGGAAAACATGCAGCTGAGAGTCGTGCGGCTGCATCTGCTGCCTGCCCCTGCTTCCCCGGTCACTGGGGGACACCCCCCTGACAGCCCCGTGCGACTCCTCTCTGACATCAACAGGCAGGCGGAGGTGGGAGGCTTGTGGCAATGTGGCCACCGTTCCGCACGCTCAGGCTGTGGCTGCTGGGTCCCCAGCCGGGGCAAGCTTGGCACCCCAGCCCGGGCTGCCTCCCAGCATGGCATGGGGCTGAGGCACCGCGGTGCCGCCGGCAGCACCGCCGGCACCTGCTCCTTCTTGCCCGGGCATCCTGGCAAGGCCCTCTATTGTTGTTTAAGTGGGTATCAAGTCATAAAGTTCACAGAAGCAGATTGCAAAGAAGTGGGAAGTGTGAGACTAATTACTTATTAAACCCTTTTTCTATTAATAGTAAAACACCATCAAGAGGTTAGGAGTGCAAGTTCAGACAGTGCATTTTTCAGCTGAAGGATGCCAAAAATAGACACACAAAAGTCCAACCCTGATAAAACTTTAATTTTTTGAAGTAAAAAACACATACTATACTAACTCTGTGAACCCTGGAGGCACTGATCCCTGATACTCACTTACTAGTTTGCCGGAAACTATAGAACAAACATTGTGTTAAAAAAAGCAGGTGAGCATCATTTACTTTATTTGTAATGTCTCTTTTGGTAGTATTTCCAAATTAATATATATTGAAGTTTTTTTCTGCTTTTCAACTTAAAAGTTAAAATGAAGTTCAAGGATTTTTTAATGTATTTTATTAACTATCATCAAGATAAATTCAAAGCAACTCTTAGGTCAATTCTAAGCCAAAGTAAGCATTAGATTTCAGTTTCAGTATGAAGCTGCCAGTATTAATCCTGTGACTGCAGTGATCCCTAGTTTGGCACGTGCTGATGTAGCTGAGAACCTACCCATTCCAGAAGATATGCCGCTCAGACTCAGACCTGCATTTCTTGGAGACTTCCCAACTTACAAAAAAGTTGACAAATATTTTCAGCATTCAAGAAAGACAGGATTGAATGTTGTGGTGTGTGAAGACTCATCAAAAAGTTGTCCTTCATGTCTGAAGGACTGTTCACAGTAAGCACCGCAGAAACTACAGCAGTTAAATGAAAGAGACGTTGCAGTAAAACTCTCAACCCAATTAGCAAAGCACAACCAAGTAGCAAATTGTTGACATGAGGGAAATTCTTCCTCCAGCTGGAGCTCAAAGCAGTTGCAGCAAATGTTGTAGACATGGCATTGCTAGACATCTTCCTCCAGGTTTTCCTTCACAGTTGACTCTGAGGCTGACTCACTCAGTAAAAGAGTTTTGAAATAAGTCTCTTAGGACAAAAGAATTCAACAAGTGATGGCTTAGTGTCAACAGGTTATTTTAGGAAAGCATTTAGCACAAATCAAACCAGTTTAGTTAAGATGACCTAACAGATGTGGGGTTTGCTGCTGAAGAGGAAATGTACACCACCCCAGCTCATTAACTTAGTCTCATCATATGGGATTTATAACGGAGCTACCACCTGTATCACTAGCAACATCATGATAAGCTCAAAATTAAAAATACAATGAAAACACAGTACGAAGTCTCATGACTTTTCCATGCACTGAGATGCACAAGGCATTGTCTGGCTTTCCAGTTAGCAGCCCTTATCTCCTGTAGAAAAGAATCTGTGATATTTAGACTTTCACCCAAGAGTTTATGCCACTACAGCACCTTCTGTGTTTATTCACTTGTGGGCCATCCAAAGGTATTTCATCTCGATGATGAAACTTATATGTAGAGTCATGCCTCTGTTCTCTTAAAATTCAGTCAACCACAGGACACATTTAATGAGGAACAAGCTACGTTAGTTCTCGTGAGCTGATGCATTATTATCTGAACTTTCAGGGATTAACAGTGAAGTAGTTAAATCTCCTGTTTCTGGGATATGCTGAATGGCACAGGTATGTGACATAAGATCTGCTCCAGATCCTTCCAAACACAATCCTGACTAATTTTTCTCCATGCCCTTCCACAGGAAGAAACAGTGACAAAACCAAAAAGCAGCAAGGGTCTAGAAGCAAGGAGTCGGTCGCACTGGCTATACCCTGGCTCCCCCCAGCAGCTGCAAGATGTTGCAGAGAGTATGAATCATCATTTTGTCTAGACACATTCTTTAAATTTTTCCTCTCCCTGAGGAAGATCAAAAGAGATGCTATGTAGCACATTCTCTTTTTTTTTTTCATCTCAGCTACTGGATGTCATTCATCAGTGGCAACAGTTTCATATGCTTTTGCAGTCACTCTCTACATAGGCTTGCTAGGGCAATAACTGTGCTAAAACAAACATCCCGGCCACAATTTTATAGTCCAGACATGGGCATGGGCAGAATGTGTTATCTGCATTGCCCTGCCTGGTTTTCCTCAGCTTGTCTCAAGGAAGATACGGTGCAAGCTGAGAAAACAGCCTGGGAAAAGCCAGAAAGTGGTAGTTAGGTGAAACACGCACGTGGGGATTATCCAGGACGAAGGAAGAAAGGCATCTGACAGGCTGAGATAAGCACTGAGGGTGAGAATGGATGGATCCTTCATTTCTATCCAGTGGCACTAGATAAATCTGGAAATGACGGTACCTGAGGGGAAGCGTCTGCCTGCTTTTAAGCAAGTACAGAGTTAATTTTGAGTCAAACACTGTTACCTGGGCTTTTAAAATGTCTACCTGCTTTAAGTCACTAATACTATAATACTTACAATTTCTGTGCAAGCTAGGAATATTGTTGTGCGCAGGCTGTTGGAGGTGGTTCAGAGGACAGCTTTCCCCGTGAGTGATGCTGCCAAGCTGCAGCGTGGTCCTCCACGCCAGGTGTCATATAAGCAAAACTCCAGCTCTGGACTAGCAACTGAAAATAAACCAGCGGGTTCTGTGTGCACATGCTAAGACAAGAGCGTGTCGGAAAGGGAGTAACAGTTGCACATTTCTAAAGACTTAAGTGTTACCCACATACCATAAAAAGGTGCAACCTTTGACAAAAGTCCAGTGCAGAGTTTTCTCATGAATACCCTTACTCAGGTCAATGGATATTTTTTTTCTGCTAACTCAAACAGGGTTTGTGTGAAGACTTGCGTGTGTCTGACAAGCATGGCTAATAAACTTTTCCGCATCTGATCACAGACTGTGTCTCTCTAGGGTCTTTTTGGCTGTATGAACAGAGAAAAGCTTCGCGGGGCAGGGTGTCTATCCAGTCAATCAGAATTTTGGTGCAGAAGGAATTAAGTATACCAAGAGCATATCTGTGGAGGTGTATAGTGTACCTTATTTTTTCACACACACAGAGTATCAATAATTTAATCAGCATCTGCAAAATTTCAGATGGCTATCATTCATGCTGCAATCATTAATCAAGGAGTAAATGAGCATTTACCATATAGCAGAGATATAAAAGTCTTTTGTGGAAAGGATGTGTTTTAAAAGCAGGCTCAAGGGTTTCTTGGATACCTTCTGCTCAGAGTGACTTTGTCCCAGGTTTTTTCACAATTTAGTGTTAATTGGGCCTGATGATGCTGTGCCTGAAGATGGTTGGAGGGAGCTACTTTCTTAAAATCAAAACATGCCGTGAGATTAAGGCAGTTTTCATGAAATGGCCTTTCAAGATGAAAATGAAGAGTTGTTGACATAATAATGTTGAAACCCACCAGTTAGGAGCTTGACTGAGAGAAGAATCTTTGTGCCTGCATAATTTCTTCTAACAGCACTATTACTTCTTAAAAAGAATTCCAAGTCTTTTAGAAGATTTCTTTCCATAATATTTGCATTCACCCCATGTATTTTCTCTCTCCTGAACTTGATTTTGTTAAAAAGGTCTTCCTTTTCATTTCATTTCATTTCATTTCATTCAAATTTCCAAACACAAAATAATTGTAAGTTTCAAGATGGTCCAAAAATGTAGCAAACCTCAGTCCCATCCTCCTTCAGCAGCAATGAAAGACACTGGCCCTGTGCAAGGTGTGAGGGCAGCGGGCTCTCAGCTCCGGCACACAGTGCACAGAAGTGCAATGCCCCTCCAGAAAGCAGAGCACCAAGTGGAGGAGGTTGAGCGTGGTCGGCGTTAGGCACGTGGCTTCACAGGGCGGCACAGTCACCTCACTGTCCTGTTTTGAGCATCCTGTGAGGGAAGACAGCAGATGTTTGTGCTTTGACTAGCACATTACGGCTGTGGGAGCACGTTTTTTGGCAGTTTAACTGTCCCTGTGTGCCTGTGCCATGCAGGTCCTGCGCCACCTGCCTTGCCAGGGCGTCCTGCCCCCAGCCAGGCGATGGGAGCTGTGGGAGCTCCCAGCCCCGCTCACCGAGGGTGCCCAGGCTCCCGCGCTCGGGCTGCTGGCTGGGGCAGGCAAGCACAACATCCGTCTCCTTTCATGATCCCCAGCATTTTTGTGCTGGATCTCTGTTGAGACAGGCATGTTAGCGATTGCTGTGTGATCTGTCTGAACACCCTCTGCTTTAACTTCCCTTATGAGCATGTTATTTCCATCACACAGAATTCACAGCTTTATTTACGCAGGAGCTCTGATTTTCCCCAGGACTGCCAGTTGCTCCTTCTATTGTTTTCCCTTGGATCCCATTGACTTCTGTATATAACACAATACTCTTAATGTCCTCAAAAATCTGTTGCCTTTTCCAGTGAAGTACACTGGGTGCCAATGACAGCCCAAGAGGGGCTTGGAGGAAGCAGTGAACTCCTGAGGGGCTACTGAATATGCAGAAGAATGCGTGCTCTATTTTTCTAAGGGCACCTGCCAGAACCCTGTTGTTGGATGAAAGCACAGATCACATATTTGGCATCAGCCATACCCCTCCCCAAACATCTCCACTGCAGGTAGTATAATATGTTATTTTAAAATATTTATTCCGTTCATTTGTATCTACGCATAAATAGAACTTTCCCCCCATGCAGTGAACGGTGAATATCCGCACGCCGTTGGCTCATGGCTCTCTTTGATTCCCCAAGGAATGAGCTGATCTAGTTTCTTTTTTAATTCTGCCTTTGGGCAAGAAAAACTTTGCAAGAGTTATGAATCAACTGTATTTGAAGCTACCCTCCTTTCTGGAAAATGTCCTCAAGCACATGTTCCCATGCATCAGCTGCCAGACTTCCCTCTGAGTGTGACCCTTTGCTGGAAGTTTGTTTTGCTGTGGCTCAGCAACAAGGACATATTTTGCAATTCGTTCTTCTTTTCTGATTTGTTCAAAACAGAAGGAAACTTCTTCCTGCGAGGTTCTTCCAAAAATTCTTCTGGATTTAGATGGCTTAATTTCACCTAAATATTTAAGAACCTGTGGGTCTGCATCTCAAATTAAATGATTCTGCACCCGTATTTCTCCTAAGAGTGATCTTGGGAATCACTCCCTAGGTTGATCTGTGCAACAACAGCTACAGTTCCGTGGTTCCCTTGACTGGAGCTCAGAAAGAGGGGTCTTGCCCTTTCCAGCTCCATGGTGCCATCCCCCAGATTCCTGCCTGTGCCATTTTCCTGCTGTTGACTCTAGCAATTTTGTAGCCAAGAGCTGAGTCAGAGCAGCTCTCTGATCCTACTAAAACCAACTCAGAAAAAAAGGGTTTTGTCTGGATCAAAGTCTCACGGTTGAGAGAGAGCAGGAGACATGGTCATGAGAGGGGTGGAGGACAACAGCCCATAATTAGTCTGTGAACCCACAAAGTTCCCTTGGGGCACAATCTCCATGGGGCTTTTATTGCAGGTTAGCTAACCACACCTAAAAAAATTTCACACAACTGCCCTATCTATTTTTTTGAGCTGGGGTGAATGGCTTCTAGGGACAAGTCTTTCCATTTTCAGAAGAGTCTGCAGAGCTTAACTCTCATTGACAGCTGGTTAATGTAATTGAAGCCCTAAGTGTCTAAATCAATGATCAAAGCATCATCATTTATAAAGAGGCCCCAAAAAGTAAAATAACCTTACAATTATGTAAATTGTTCTTCTTCTAACTCTACTGCACTTTTCCCCCCTGAAAAGTCTTTTCCAACCTGCATGTCAGTAGGTATTTAACAGACAGGTAGGTTGAGCAGAAGCCTCCACAAAGATGCAGCACTGCTTCTGGACTTAATAAAGCTGATAAAGCAGCATTTACTTCGCTGCAAATGTTTCCTACGCTCTGCACTTTTCATCAGTCCTTTCTAGAGAAAGCACCTAGATGCAAACTTTGAAATATTAAATTTCCTTAGGGAAAGTAAATGCCTGATACCTTATGAGCCAAATTCCCATCACACGTCTTGAGTAACACCTTTCAATTTCTCTCTTTACTGCGAGTTGCTGAGAAAAAATTAATCTAGTTATTCTTAGTCTAATTAACTTTTTTTTTTCTTTTATTCAAGCTTTGGAATGGATAAATCATGTTTATTGAACATTTGTATGGAGTACTGTTTTGAATTGAGTTGGTTTCCATTAATACCAAAGTGTACTTGGATCCTTGTTCCTTAGAATGGTAACATCTTTTCACTAAATAAATCGTTCATGGCCAGAAATGATCTTTTCTTTTGAAAATGTTTATTCTCAGGCTTATCTTGAGGGAGGTATAGTTTTGACCTCTACCAAAATTTACTTTTCAATACCTTCTTTGATGACAACCCAGCAATATTTTGCATTCTCTAACAAATTTCTGTTTCTCCTATGATTTGTCTATGTTCTTCAAAGCTAAATGTCAGACGCTGCTGTACACTTCCCCCACTAAAAACAATGACCTTCAAAATTCCTTTTCATCTCACAAGTAATCTCTTCCTTATTTACTGGTAAATAATTTGTATTAAAATGTAAAAGTGAAAATTTTTAGCAGAAATTCCATTTCATAAAAAAAATTATTTGGACACTAGCCTTGCTTAGAAATATCCTGAGTTTTTACCAAGTATTTTTAGAGATGTTATCCATGCTTCATTATAGACCTTCAAATTTTTCATACACGCACACAAACACACACGTTTCATTGACTGTGATTTTCAAAAAACATCATCAGTGAAGCACTGTTATGAGACAATATGTCTGCTTCATCCTGTAAAAATATTAAACAGAGCATTGGTTTCAATTTAATTTTAAAGTAGAAAAACTATTTTTTCAAAGCTAGAAATTAGAGTTAGCACTCAGAATTAGTATGCTGTTTAATGTAGTAAATGTATATTGCTGTGGATCAGTCATCATTAGCAATTCAATACATGAAGTATCTTTTTTTTTTTAAAAGGAGCAGTTAATTTTGTCCTCTTTGAAGTTATTTAAAGATTTCACAATTCCACAAGCTGCACAACCTTTCTCCATCCAGTAGAAAATCCAAGATGGTCCAGGGTTTAGCCTTTAATGATTAAAACCACCTTTCTATGGCATTCCAACCTCTTTCACACTCACTAAAAGGAAGAAGCTACTGTGGAAGTTCCCAGTAAGAATTTAATAATATTTCCAGGGTGTCCAACTACTTGAGAAATATATCTCAGTGTGTTTAGTGAATGCAAGCCAGATGTCTCTGGCTTTTGTTGTCTTGTTTGTTTGTTTTTAGTGGAGTGTGCTTTGAAGATTTTAATTTGCATTGAAATGAGATACTCTTTGTCACAAGGAGCAATGCAGAGTTAAAGCTTTTCTTTCCTGTTGCTCTGACTTTCAAACATAGCCAGAGGGAAGACAGGATCGTTCTGGAGTACCAAAGCTTGGCATCTCCTGAACAGAGTGAAAGATGTGTATGAACCCAGCTACCTTCAGGTCATCCTGCCAAAAATCTTGCTCCCAAAGTCTTGTCTTCCTTATTCTACTTATGCTCTGCAGGTCCCATTTAAAATTACTAAAATTTAGATCTTAGCTAAGGCTTTCTCCTGTGCTTTATGGTAGGACAGCCAGTTTAATCCTATCAACTTGCAACCTCAACATAATGACTGTGTTGACAAAGTGCAGTTGGGTATCTGCAGCCTGTGGTTGAATGTTCCTGCAAAGCCACCAAAGCAGGTCCCAGATTTAGGACTGAGGATGGCCTTTGACCATGGATCGAGCTGGCTCTTGGCTGACCCCCGATCAGATATGCGGGTACCTTTGCCCTGAACCAGGTGGGACTGAGCTTGATTCAGGTATTGACCTCATCTGCAAATCTGTTTGTGATCCCCATTGGTCTAACTGAGATAACAACAGGGGCTTTTTTGTGGGAACTTGAAAGTCTAGATAAGTGCAACCCGTACTGCCTGAGGTATGAGTTTTTCAAAGACTTCCTTCCATTATTTCCATTAAATTTAGAAGAAGTTTTTCCTTTCTTCACCTTCAGCCAACTCCATGCTGCTGGAAGTCCATCTGGCAGTGAGGAAACCCTTTATTTCAAGGTAAGCAAGGCCTGCACCATTCTCCTGCTTCTCTCCTATCTCCTGCTTTTATGTGGAACACAGTTCAATGGCAGAATGAATCAGATGTGATTTGTTTGATTTACTATCAAGCTTCTAGGCACCTCAGTTGATAGCGGAGGGTAAAGTATCATAAACGTGCATACCAATTTGGGAAGACCAAGGGGTAACTCTCGTACTCAGAGTTCCCCTTTATTGCCTTGTTGCGCTCCCTGCCAGCAGCTGCCCCTTCCCTTCTCCTCCGACACGCGGTGCCTGGAGTTCATTCAACACACTTAACAATAAGAGGCAAAGAGTTCAAACTTGTCGAGAGGAACATGCCCAAGAAAGCAAAGTATAATTTACCCTGATTATAAAATGCATTCCATTCCACACTTGTTTTGACATTGTCCCTTGGAGAAAAATATTTTTAAGTCTCATCGTTGCTTTCCTTGTCAGGAGGAGGGTTGCTCCATAAGTGTTCAGCTCCATCCAAACCCCACAAGGTAAAAATGTCTAAATCTCCTTCTGGATCCAAACATTACAGCTTAACTTTAGCTTTTTATGTTGTTCCAAAGCCACAGGCTACTGATCTTACAGCTGAGGCAAAAACTATCGACAAGAGCTGAAAGTCAATGTAGTCCTTCCTCTGCTAGCAAAGAAGGATATAGGAATATAGGTGAGGTCCAGATAGGTATTGTATGCGGTGTCAATGCACTTCTGTATAAACAGACAAGAAAGAAGTGAACAGTAATATCCACACAAAGAGTTGGGCTGTCTTGGAAAAAAAGTACACTGTAACGCTGAACCAGATCCAAGCGTGGTCTCCAGCCATACCCCTTACACTTCCCTGCCCAAAGCATTGGACCGATTCTGTAGTGGCTGATACCAGTTTCATGTTAGGTTATATTTCTCACTGTCAACAAATGTATTCCTGATTTTTTTTTAATACCTCACTGTACAAAAGGGTTTAAGGCAGTGGGGCTGCAGCCCTGAGCTGCAGTAAGAGAGAGCGGAGAGTCAGCAGTATTGGCAGGATGGTCAGGACTCGTGCTGTTTCTGTGACAAACCAATTCAGCATCTCCTTCTTTTTCACTCCCTTGAAAGCTGATACTCAGAAATACCCAAGGATAAATGTAAGTGAATAAACACAATTCTCAGTTTCGTAATATAATATTCATACTTTTTCCCAAGCCATGCCTGGAAGGACACATTAAAAAAATATTTGAATGCATCCACCCACACTATGGTACATCAATCCACAAGTTATCAGCACAACACACACATCCAGGGTAAGAGATTAATGAGACTGTTTGTAGTTTCCACCTCAATGGTCCCTTTGTTTCAATTAGCTGAAGTAAAAAGGCAGCTTTTTCTTCTAAAGCTACAAACCTTACAGGAATTTTGAATATGTGTGCCACAAGTGACATGCTGCAAATTGTTAAACTTTCTCCTTTTATAAAATGTGATAATGCATTAAGAAACTCACACATACACATGCAGTCCCACTGAGGTCAATACAAAGTTTCACATATTTAAAATTAAGCACATGCTGAGTTGTTCTCCTGAAAGTTGTTCTGAAATGATCTTTAGCTATGAACGTTTTGCAGGATTCATTTTGTGGAGCTTGGGTTATTTTGCCCCATCAGTTAAAGTCAGCATTGACACAGAAATGAATTCTCCTGGTTGAGAACAAAGATCCTTCTCAGTATGGAAGAAGACAAACTAGAACAAATTATCTGTCATCTAATCACAGCACCAAAAGGTGTATGCAGAGACTGACTCAGAGCTTACTGTATAACAACCAGCTTATAATGAACAGAACATATATGAAAAATGCCAGATTGTCAGTCCTGAAAACTGGCATTCTTTATTCATAAAAAAAAGCACAGATTAGTTGGCTCCAACTTTGTCTATATCATTCCCACTGACATGCCTAAAGCCTGAACAGAATTAACTTCCCATTGGGTAGGTAAACCTTGTTCACTTCCTTATTGAGAAAGTTAACGTGGAGGCCAATTAATTCCATTCATTTTACGATCCAACCATCTTCCTCTGAGGAGTAACTGTAGGAAACGATAACAGGGAAGAAGTGTTGTCTTTTCTTTCCAATAAGTAATTCTGAATGAGCAAATCATTTCAAAGCAGCGAAGAACTGAGGTTATCCAGCTGACCACAGGCAAAAGAGTTCATAGAGATTTATTAATCTCAGAAGCATCGTGCTGGCTTTTGTACTTCTGAATGAAATACCAGAAAAAAAAAGCCATACGGGTTTCTTAATGTGAAAGTCTGGCTTGGTCATTCATTATCTGTGTAGTTTGATAACTGCTTTGGACATTTACTTTGGGGTAGCAGATTAACGAAGTTCTTTGAAAACTTCAGGACTTGACAATCTACAAAGCTTCCGGAACAAAATTTTCCAGGTCAGTGGTTATTGTACTTTTAGAAATCCAGAAGGCAGCACACAGTTGTACCTCAGCTTGTACAGAGTTGGTCCAAACCTTAGTTAGAGCAACATCTTTGAGTCCACTGAATTTAAATAGCGAAAATAAGCAGCCCAGTAAGCATGAGTCCACTGAATTTAAATAGCAAAAATAAGCAGCCCAGTAAGCATGAACCTGTGATTTACTATACAGAAGCAATAAAAGATTTCGAAACAGCTGATAACTAGGCTGTCAAGGTCAGTTCAGCTACATAGCACCTCTTCTCTTTGGTTGTCTTTAAAAGATAAACTGTCAGAACATTTGTGAGCAATGTGATACACGTGGAGTTGGACAATAGTCCTGACTTTCTATTAGAGCTTGCTTCATGTTGGCACAACTTCATTGTCTCTGATGGAGTAATATTAGTTTATTAGACTATAAGGAGAGACTTAGGGTGTATTATTGTTGTAGCAGCTTGAGTAGATCTCCCCACAGTCTTGCACTTTAGCACAAACGGCCCAAGCTCCCCAGATATTGGGTGAGCTCCGAGGGTCTCCCAGCCCACCCGCCCTGGGCTCTGGGACCCAGCGCTCCCAGCTGTCAGATTAGTTTCAGCAGCACAAGCTACAGTCGCTCTGAAGTGCACGTTACAATATGATTTTCAGAAAAGTGACATTCTCACACAGCGCTGTACGATTTTTCTTACACCATCGTTCTCTCAGCCGGAGGCAGCCTTCACTTGGCAAGGACAGCATGGTTTTGATAACTGTCAGATTTGCTCTTTGCGCAACCATCAGGCTGTCAGTCACAGTGCTGGGTGGATGGCATTCTTTTTATATACAGCATTTCTTTTGATCCTGCAAAGGCTCAGACTATTTTCATCCCTCCTCAAAACTTTATATTGATTTTTATCTTGTCATAATGGCAGAGCAATGTAACAATCCCATCCCTGGGGACCTCAGTACTGTGCATGCCGGGGAGAAACACGTTCAGACTGCATTATGGATGCAGAAAGTCTCCTAACATTAGTATTCACTGAAGTCTCATAGGATTATACAGAGGGAAAGTAGGGCTGTAGGCACGGATTTAACACATTCCTGAATACTAGGCTAGCCTGGATTGAAGGAATGGCAAGATTAATGGCACAAAAGGAGTTTGGCATCAAAGCCCTGTGCTGCAGGGTTTAACTCCCCTGGACTTGCTAACCTGGGATCTGCCTGGCCGCAGCAGCGCCCACCGTACCCTCCCACCAGGAGCTGGGCTTTGCGAACTAGTGTGTCATTACAGCACAACCAAGCATTTTGGGGGTAGCATAAAGCAGAAGGTTTTCACTGTTGAATTAAAGTAACTTGATTTTGTAGAATTTCAAGTTCCAGCCCGTTGAGGCTATTAAGCAAAGGGATGGGAGTATCACAGCAACACTTTGCAAGAAGTTACAATGAATGACAAGATTTTTGTAATGCTACAGAGACTTTATAATAAACTATGAAAAACTGTTTATAGAAAAAAAATAGAAATCTTTATTTTATTACAAAATTGACTATTATCAAACTGACTAGAAAGACGCAGATAATGCACAAATTGCTTTACACATTGTAATATGGCTACATTTACATGTCTTGAGTATAACAAAGGAAAACAAACAAAAAAACCTGCAGGAAACAGACCAAGAAATGCTAAGAACTTGTATCATTTCAGAATGTAAAAAATTAAAAGTAACCATTCATGATTATATATTTAAACCTGTACTTGAAACTGCATTATGGGGAAAATACACTAGTGACCATAACAGCTAACATACAGTATTACATGCAGGGTAGTGACAACTTTAGACACAGAAACTGAAATCTCCACAAGAAATAGACCTATTTGAAATGTTTAGGATCCTTATTTCCTGTGGTTCTTTGAAACATACATTCTGTATTTCTCATCTGATGAAGTAACTATCCTGTTAGGATAATCATCATTTAATAGTGACAGAACCCATAGGATTCCAGTGATTCCATTTATGGATAAGGCCTTTCATGCAATAAAAGACCACTAAGGTTTTACAATAAAGGTGCGATAAAATGGCTTGTGTAGGAGTTGGAGGCATGAGACGCTGGGTATGAGCAGAGTATGTGGCAGGCACAGCACTGCAACATTTCAAACTGAAGCACTGTGCAAGCATAAGGAATAAATCCTGATGTATACATACCTTTTCCCTTATTTCCCTTTTGTTAAGGAAGTGAATAACATTAGGGAAAGTAAACTTTTTAAATTATCCTAATTTTTAAGCCCTGTTGCTAGCCTTATTACAGGCTGCTATCTTACTTCTCGGTTTAATTCATGATGTTGATTATTTGTTAAGTGAGTTTCTTTTCCCTGAAGTGACTTCTCAAAGCTCTTCAACTCTGAGCTAACATGGCCAGTTCAGTTGTGACAGTTGTTCCCCCAGGTGTCCTATATGACACCCACAAACTGGAAACCAGCTCTTTCCAAGCTAGCCTGTTGAACAGCTTGAGGCTATAATAATTTCAGTGTACACCAACAAGAACTGTATGTACATAACACGCCACAGCTCATTATCAAGCTCTATCCTGTACAGTCCCCCAGCTGCATTAAATCAGTGTATTTGCATAGGTATATGAACGTGAATGGTATTTTTCTATCCCTTTAACATTGCTAAGTCCAGCTGAACTAACTAACCACATTTTCCCAATAAAACAGTATGGAAGATTTCCTTGGTACTTTTTCTGGCTCAGCAATTGTTCAAGGGACAGGTGTTGCCATTTATCCGCTGGTTACCATAGGCTTTGACTTTCCCAGTCGATGTATATTTTTTCCGAGGAGGCAGCAGCAGGTTTGTCATTTATTTTCTGCAAGGTGGATTAAAGAGAAAAAGAATCCATATAATGATGATTATTTAAAAGCAAATAGCACTGACTAAATTTCAGTTAAAGGAGTTACTACCCTTACTCAGATTATATTGGGTGATTTTTTTACTGTGATGTTGGCCAGCAAAAAAATATCTCCCACTGTATTTAAATGTCACTTGACTTCTAACTTGAGGACTTAGTTCTAGGTCAAATAACCAGTTTTCCAATTTAGATTCTTATACAAATAAGCTTTTTTTGTTAGCTTATTTTTATAAACCTGGGAGCAAAGAAAATCTTACATTCTTTTTTATGAACCAAAAATGTATAGTAAGTTGCAGCATTGCATGAGTATTTACAAATAGATAGTTCTTTTCTTTGTCCTTCTGCCTAAAACTGAGTTTTCTTATCTAAACTCTGTAGTGCTGGTGTACTGGTGCAAACTGGTGTAATGGTCCTTCACTAGGGCATTTTCTTTTTAATCTGTACAGTGATGCTCAAAATCAAATGCTATCTTTCAGGAAATATCTTCTAGAAATGCAGTGGAGAACTTATAATAAAATAATGGCTACTATTTTCTGCAACAGTATATACATTTTGATTTCCCCATTTCTGGTCCGCATCATACCCAGAAGACACCTCTCGGAGTTTAAAACTAGACAGCTAACTTCATAGCCATAAGCTGCACAAAACTTGTCTTCTTAGTACATGGAGTCTTTCTGTTAAAAGTAATCAAACATGATGGCACTTAATATATCTCACATTGTGAGAATAAAGCTTAGAAAAGCACCTGTTCCTTTACACTCACAGTTTTATGAAAATTTCTAAATGAGGTTCAAAGAAAAATCTCATGTACTCGGGAGAACCTTCTGCACGTACCTTGTCGTCTGTGAAATGCAATGGGAAGCTCCCGACTAGGAATCAGTATTCCCGAATGGAGTGTTTCTACTGGTTTGTTGTCAGTTGCTACAATTTGGTATTTGCGAATGAGCTGAAACACAAACATTTCAGTCAGCATCCTTTAGCTTCTAGATCTTCCGATTAGGTTACATGGTGAACAACCAGGCACTGTGTACAGAATGCCTTTTAGAGTATTTACCCAGCAAAGGGCCAAGTGAAGCTGCAGCTCTGCTATGCGGCGTCCGATGCACATCCTCTTCCCAATGCCAAAAGGAACGTGAGAAAATGGATTTATTAAGTCCTTCTGAAACCAGCGCTCTGGTTTAAACTGAGTCCAGCCATTAAAGTACTCTTCATTGCAACCCAGGGCATGGCTATTTATCATTAGTACAGTCTATAATCAAAGCAAGAGAGAGAGTCTCATTACAAATTGGCTTAGAGCTACCAAGCGAATCAGCTTGGTAATGGAAAAAAATAATGCAACCATAAAGGCGAGGCAGTTTCCTCAGAAGATGTCATGTAATTCTCTGAAGATTAATTCAATTACAGAAAAGGTCATCGTTGCCTCCAAAAATCATGGGAAAGTTTGAAAAACATTTTTGAAATAGCACACCAAAATATTTTTGTCTAAAACCAACAGCAGTGCAGGCAGGTATGGTTTTCAGTTTACGGGAATTCTTGGCGTGAATTCCTCATTCCTTATCCTGGGACTAGTCGTTTGGCAGTCATTTTGAGACTAAAATATGACCAGCTTCAGTGGTTTACAGGACAGTTAATCAATGACAAAATATTGTGGTAAGCTAAATTAATTGACTTACCCCTTTGGGCAATACGTAATCTCCCAGAACCATTTCTGTGTGGATGGTGCGAGTGGTAAATGGCACTGATGGTGTTAATCTACAGTGAAAGAAACAAAATGGGTTAAATTTCCAGCGTTTTTTCTTCCTGCATCTATCATAGTTCACTTTAAACACCAAGGTGAATAAAATATATACTAGAAAATTCTTTCTCCCTAGTACATCTACCTGGTAAAAAAACTTTTTGTTCATGTTGCTTTTTGCAAATTATTTGAGAATTTTACCTCATAGATTCTTTCAGACATGCTTTTACGTAAGGCATATTCGTCAAGTTCTCAGCACTTGGACTCTCATTAGCAGCCAAAACACTCTGTATTTCCTGGTAAAGCTTCTGCTGAACATGTGGATTGCGCGAAATGTTATACAAAGCCCACAGTAAACTGTTGGCTGTCTGAAACAAACCAAAAAGAAACACAAGACCTCCACTTGGTGACAGAAACAAGAAGTTGCCAGAAGTTCAAAGCAATATTTACAGCTGGTCCCTGCCTTATATTTTGTAAGCCTAAGGGATTATGAGCCATCCCAATTGCTCTCTAGCAGTAACAAACAAAAGAAAGAATCTAGTGATTACAGGTAAAAATCCATTTGCACTTAGGCCACTGAAGCAGCTAGAGGGTTAGCTTACTCGGGTGTGGAAGAAAGCAGGGAGCTGGAAGGATGCTAATTTTCACAAGCTCTTGGAAAGTCAGGTTTACCGTTTCAACTCCTGCAATCTGGAGCTCTGCGATGGCAGCGTACAGCTCCTTCCTGGAAAGTTGTCCTCCAGCATAGATGTCACACAGGAAATCCTCCTGAGGGTTTGCAGAGTGTTTTTCCAGCCGACAGTCAATTGAGTGCTTGGCTGAGGAGGGAGGAGCAAGAGGTAATTAATGGTTGGACTTGATGATCTCAAAGGTCTTTTCCAACCTAAATGATTCTATGAAAAATGCTATAAAAAAAGCAAAAGTATGTCTCACATGCAGGATTTTGAAAGAAGATACCAAACTGTGCTCTTTTTTCAAGCAATGAGAATGATACTGAATAAATAATAGTATTTTTACTTAGACAAAAAAACTCAGTCACAGAAATCACTTCTGAACAGAAGGAGCTCCTGCAAACCATTAGGAATCTGCTTTCTTAAATTAGGAAAGGAAATCAGTGATGTGTTGAGTGAAATATTTAGCAAACAGAAATACAAGTGTATAAAATCTATTAGCTTGGCTTTTCAAAGGGGATCAAAGTGCTAAAAAAATCAAAGAAACTTAGCACCCAGACTCCCTGAGGGGAAATTTAAGCCTTTGATTTACTGGGAGAAGGCAAAAATAGATGCCAAATTTCTACATGCTGTTTTTTTGTATATATGTATATTTAATAAAGAGGACTAGATTTTGCCCACCCTTTCTCATGAATATCCCAATTGTCAAGACCAGTTCCTAGTAAGGAGCTATTCATGTCACGTGAAGGTGTCAAACTGGCTTTTCTGAACAAAACTGTTTTAAAACATCTTTCCTAAAACCTGTAACTTAAGCAGCAATAAAATAAATGCACATGTGGCTGGCATAACCAAAAGTCCTGAAGTATCAAGTACTCAAATGCCTAAGAGAAATATATCGTTCAGCACTACAATTATCCAAGTGCCAAAACCTTTCTCAGTCTTTAGCTAGTCCTGTCACTGTCTAGCAAGGCACTGAAAAATATAAACTTAACTTCATACCTGGAGTTAGTTTTTGTAACCTTGAAGGCCAATTCATCTTAAATAGACAGAAAATGTTGTCAAAAAGCCAAACTGTACCTTATGATTTAAATTGCTTCTGTTTTTAAGACTTACGACTATATTCCAGGTTATTCAGAAAACCTATAATTTCTTTTTTATTCTTGTTTCTCAAGAAAACAACTCCGAGGTCCCTTTTCTCACTTGTATACCCTGCCTTTAAAGAGATTACACACTTTCTGGCTATTTACTTTTATGACAGGTTAAAGTGGACTCATGACATTGCTGGGTCCAAAATTCCTACGGCTTCCCTGGGGGTTGGGTACGGCCCCACAACCAGACCTAAGTGTTAGCCACAAGGAAACAGAGCTCCCGTGCTTGGAATAGGTTTGTGGTTAGCTGCAGCAAAGGGCTCTCAATCTGTGCTGAAGGCAGCAATTAACAGCAGTGTAGGGCAGTAGCAAGTATGAAGAAAGTTAATTCCATGAAGTAGGAAACAGAGACAAAGAGAAAGGAATCGTGTTTAAAACAATAACCTGTTTTAAATATGTCATCCCATGCTTTAGTATGAGCTTGCCAGACTTTTGTGTTCAGACCCTTGTGAAGTTCCACAGGGGTCACCATCATCATTCCAAAAGTAGACATCATCTGTGGTGGAGAAAGAGCTTTTGAAACCTTTCTTTAATCTTATCTACTTAACAATCTCTGAAAAAAATTAGACTGTAAAGTAGGAGGCAATTTTCAGGAAGTCAAGATTTTGGCAGATGTTTCATCCTGGGCAGAAAGTATGGGTCTCAACCTACTTCGACCACATCCAGCTAAAAATTAGGGGCATCCAGTGGAGAATAAGAGGCTTCTCCAGTGGGTGATTCATCCTATCTATTTTAGGCACTTGTTTTAGAATGGGACAAGACACCTTTTGGCAGTGCCTCTCTCTCTCTCCCTTGACAACAGATGGAGCTAAACTGGGCTAGGCTAGATGCCCATCTTTTAGGTGGCTAAAATTAGGCAGATATGTATCACCAGAGTCCAAGTTGCAGCAAAATGCACAGGAGGTGTGCCTGCAGGAATGACTAACCTAAAATCCGGCATATTTGCATAATCCCACACAACTCCAGGAGTCCCACCCAACAAACAGCACTGTTGCACAACAGGTGTCTCAGAGGGAAAGTTAACCAACCAACCTGACAACTCTTATTTCCAGGATTACCCAAATGTCTATAGAGCTTTTTTCCCCTACAGATTTAGGCATTTCATAAATGAGACAGTCAGATGTTCAGTACGAGCTCTGCACAGTTAAGTGTCACTTTGAATGTGCAAGGCTGCCAATACACATGTAGTACAGAAGCTTAAGTTTCTTTTTTTAGGTGACCCATTCCCCCTCTCATTAGCAGTAGGGGTATAAGATCCCTACAGCCCCAATAAAGACTCTTCCATACCATTTTTACAGCTTTGATGAAGTTCAAACTTTCTTCTTCAACATCCTGCTGTAGGAGACCAAACCTCTTTCCATACAGCACCAGGCAGATACCTGTTGTTAAGCAGTATTGTCATTAAATGATATAAACAAAAGGGTGCATGGTGTCCACCATTTATTGTCAAGGAATGGCTTGGATTATCCTTCTGAAAAACATTCTATGATACACACTGGTGAGAGCAGCACTTCAAAACACCTTCTGCATGTTTGCCTCCGACCCACATAGCTGTATATCTATCTAAGGTGCCCTTTGGTAGCAATTTCTTCAAAAATAAGAATCATTGCTGATCCCTTCAGAAGCAGCGGGACCATTCTGCCAAGCAGGGCTGGCATATTAGCTAAATAAGCTGTTAGATAAAGCTATCGAACAGAACTGAGTCACAGGAAAAATGGGCCTGAAAGAGGCCATCTATTCCAGCATCTCCTAGCCCCTTCCACAGCCAGAAACCACTTGCAAACAAACACTGGCAGCAGCATCCCACACTCCACCAGCTTCCACCTCTTTCCACTTGCCTTTTTATTTTTTTTTTAAGCTGTCACTTCCTATTTCTCCCTTTCCAAAAGCAGCCATCGTCACTGACAGTGGAAAGAAAAACCACTTTCAGGAACTCACTGCACAGGTTGTTGAGATGAGCCAGCCAAGAGCAGACAGGTCTGGCAGAGCTCGTTCAGTTAGGCAGTTACACACTATACCCAGCTACGCCTCCCCTTCAGGAAATCACTGGTGCAGTTTCTTCTGCCCTAAGTCATTCCTGGCAGATGGCTCTTCAGTGTACTCTGAAAGGTTTCTAGAGATGGAGGCTTCTGTTTTGGTAACTCATTCCAGTGTTTCTCAATCCTAATGTAACATTTTAAATGTGATTTTCCAACCCTTATCTAAAATGACTACTCCACTGTTATTGGGTTGTTGCATTGATCTTGTGCTGCTGATAATTAACAAATATTGGATGGACAAAACTGGTCATGTACTATCTGATCCCACTCTAGATAAATGCACTTTGATTCCCCCAAGTTTTGAATTTAAAAGTCACTATCATGTTTTAATTTTTTTTAGAAGCCATACAGATAGCCAGAGCCAGACAGAAGCATTTCTATAGCTGCTGATGAATTTTGCACTTGTACTGATAGTCCCCTGGCTTTTCTGCAAGCCACTTTCCATGATAGGTGGTAGTCTGGAAATACTCAGTCTACACTTTCAACCCTGATTGTACTTTAACTGAACTGCCATGGCAGGTACAAAATGCATACTGTTCCCAGGCAGAAACCAACTTACTTTCAAAGGACCATTTGTTGAATTCTGAATAGACGTCTTCCATTTGCCCATTGTGATTACAAACATCATCTATTCTGTGCATGAAGTCCTCCAGGACCTAAGTGGTAGAGAGGGAAAAGAAGAGAATAAAATCACATTAGCTAATAAAAAACTCAAGTAATTTAGCATTTCAACTATCTTTTAAATAGATAACAACCTCACATAAGAGAGGAATACTTATGTTGCCTGTTCTTTGAAAAGTTTCTATTTCCCCCTGTGTTAAATTATGTTTGGGTTTTACACGACTCGTATGCTATTACTGCTTATGGTTCAATGAACTGAGCTTTCCTCCACAGGGACGAAATGCTTCAGTCTGATGCTGGGATAATACTGGGTTTTCGCAATAAAGAGGATTAAGCTGTTTATTGCAGATGCTCCTCAAAATCAATGAGGAACACAGAGGTTAAAGAAGGATGTGTTCCCTGACAGAAGGAACCTAAGAATGAAGGGGTAAAGGCAAAGAAAACCTGAACGCCAGAAAAGTAAGCAAAAACTCTGTTTGCAGGAGCCCGTATAATTGTGAAATAATCTTATTCTGTGGAGACAATCTAAACTACAGGTTCCTGTGTGGTCTCACATTTGGTCAGACTCTGATAATCAGTTTGTACTTATTATTCTATGAATGATTTCAGGGTATGAACTCATGGTTGTATCACTGGTGAGCAAATCAACAGGTAAACTGGACCATCTGATCTGCTTTTGTTTCCCAGGTTTCCAGTGGACTGGAGATGGATAAGGAGTTTCCCAAAGCGCAGTACCTCATTGATGGTGGTATCCAGTTTCACAACTTCCCGGGGTTTCATTAGTTTCTTTTGAAAGGCACTTCTCACCCTCTGCCAGTCCTTTCCTTCCCTACATTGAATGAAAACCAGTGAGGCTGAAAACAGAGAGGCTAAAAGAAGGAAGAGGGGCGACCCCCCGACCTCGCAGCATGTGAGACGAGGTACGTCGGGCAGCGCCGGGCTCCGGTGCCCCTCTACCGCCCCGACGGGCGCAACGGTGCCGCCGCAGCCGCTGCTGGGCGCAGCGGGGATAACGGGACCGCCGCCCCGCCGGAGCAGAGCCCCGCGGCATCCCCGCAGCATCCCCGGCCGCCCTCCCGCAGCTTCCCCGCAGCATCCCCGGCCGCCCTCCCGCGGCATCCCCGCAGCATCCCCGGCCGCCCTCCCGCGGCATCCCCGCAGCATCCCCGGCCGCCCTCCCGCGGCATCCCCGCAGCATCCCCGGCCGCCCTCCCGCGGCATCCCCGCAGCATCCCCGGCCGCCCTCCCGCGGCATCCCCGCAGCATCCCCGGCCGCCTCGGAAACAGCCCTCGCCCACCCACCACAGGCTGCAACCGCCCCCTCCCCGCAACCCCCGCGTCCTGCGGGTGCCACTCACAGGATCAGCAGCCCGTAGCCCTCGTTGCGATAGTCCCGATAGGCTTTCCAGGGCTTGATCTCCAGGCGCTGAGGGCAGGCGCTCTCCCGGCGGTACAGGGCTTCCAGGAGGCAGGGGGCTGCGATGTGCACCGAGTCGAAAGCCCCCAGCTTCATGCGGAATATCTTGCCAAACCTCCTGTGGTACTCAGCCTGGGGGTGCAGAAGAGACACACACACGCCCCCCCTCCGCGGTCAGCGCGCGGCGCTCCCCGGCCCCCCCCGCCGCAGCATCCCCATCCCTCCGCCCGCCTCACCAGCGTCTCGTGCTGCCGCTTGAGCCCCCCCTTCCAGAGCACGTCGGGCAGGCTGCCCATCAGCGGCCAGCGCGGGGGGCCGGGCAGCGCGGCCAGGGGGTGCCCGCGGCTCCGCAGGGCGCGGAGGGAGGAGGCGAGGCGCTGCGCGGGGGCGGCGGGGCCCATGGCGGCGCGGCCGCAGGTGCGGGCGGGGTGCCGGAGGCAGATGCCGCCGCCTGCCATAGCGCCGCGGCGGGCCCCGCCGCACGGATGCACGTTTATAGCAGCCGGGAGCCTCGCTGGACTTTCATCGGGGCCAATGGGAGCCCTGGGTGGGGTGAGGTGGGGCCGGCGGCACGGCACGGCCCTGCCCGGGGAAGCCAAGCGCTTCGCCCGACGGTTCGGCCCGGCGCCCCCCCGCGGGGCTGCCCGGGGGCCCGGCGCCCAGCGCGGCAGGTAGCGGCGCCCTGCGCAGGCTGCGGAAAGCCGCTGCTCCCCTCTGCCTTTCTTTCTGTGCTAAATTCGGCTTTTTAGAGGGGTGAGGTGGCCAGGGTGCACCCGCACGGAGTGGGGAGGCAGCGGGGCTGGGGGGGGGGGGGGAAATGTGGTGTTGACACCACAACGTACAGGTGGCTGAGGCTTCCCTCACTATTTGCACTTTGAAGTGATGGAATAAAAAATGCAGGGAGCTGAGGAATAACACGTTTTGGCGGGCGGAGCACTTGTACCCTCTCTGGCTGACTAACCACCTATTTATGAAAAGGGCATGCGAGTGCAGCACCTGAGAAGGCAAAATTCCCTTCACTGTTAGTGTTGGCAGCCGTGAAATTTAACAAAAATCAGTTATTGCTATGAGTCTTTTAATCTGGAACTGTGCAATAACCGGCAGAGAGAGCCAAAGGTTTTCAGGCTAAGCGGAGGCCGAAGAGGTGCTACACAGATAAAGCAGCTCAGGTCACCTGGGTGCTGGGTACTGGGTGCTCTGCGGGAGCCTCTCCTTGCAGGGAGAAGTCAGAGAGGCTACAGGTCTTGCTGCAAGACAAAAGCTACCCATAAACCAGAGGATTTCCAGGAAAGACAGGTATGCTACAACAAGGACTTGATTTTCTCCCATCCCACATTAGCTTTTTTCATCTTTCCCAAGTTGCGTTTTGTGACTAAGCTCTTAATTCCCTCTAAGCCTCTGACAGTGAGAGGCTAGGTGTGTGAGATAAGGGACAAGCAAAGGGAAAATCAGGAGATGGGTTTGACGCGGAACCTGAGACGCATAAAGGCACGTGTCTCAAAGTCAAATAAATTAATAACAATAAAAAGACCAAGGTAGCAGTGATCAATACACAGAAAAATGTACAAAAGCATGACATCTCACTGCAGACTTTGTCTGTGATTTTTGTACATCCTTCCCAATCTTGCCCCTCTATTTCAGTGATTTTCTTCTATGGGCTCATGCTCATGCTATGTGGGCCACAAGATCAGAGCACTTTCTGGACAGGCTTTAAAATTGAAGTGGTTCAAAGATTTGCAAACTTTTTTTAGGGAAACACCATAAGAAGTTGATATTCTTGTGATATGTTTTCTTTGAACCAGTCCTACTGAAAACACATCTTGCTGTCCTTGTAGGGCGAGTGCACTTCGGGCTTCGTTCAATGATAAATTCTTCTGGGAAACTAGACAAGAAGAGACAATTTGTGTGCTCTGTGGACACCTGTCTATTTAAGGAATCGAAACGAACTCATTTAAAGGGTCACAGCTTAGTGCCTGTGAAATGATCTCTTTGGAAGAGTCAGGAATAAGCAAGTCAAGACTAAACTGGGCTCAGGTCATATTTTCCATGTTCGTTGCTGCTATGGGGAAGAAACCACCCTTTTAATACGAAATGTTCTCTATTAAGCTGTTTTTAAATTACAGAATGGAAAAGGTTTTAGTTAACTTCCGTGGTCGTGATGTAAGTCTCTGGCAGGGAAGCTAGTATATTTGTAGCTCAGCTAGGCCTGGAGCTGGGAAAGCTAATGATTGCCTCAATTTCTGGTAAAGTGCAGTTCTAAGGGCACTTTCAGCCTTCACTTCTTCCTTCCCTCCCTTTTAAGACATCTCAAAAACAAGCCTTTAATTTTCAGCAAGATCTTTTCTTGTGACCTTTAGAATGTATCAAGGGTTATCTTAAGAGTAAAGCGACACTAGTTACAGGGTTCCTGAACTGAGTATCGGGGCATATCCTCACAGGAGTATCGCTCCACCGAGGTACCTGTAACAGTGAAGATGTCACCATTGTCCCCCAGATGTCTATCCACAAGACTTCCCAATATTTTCTAATAATTGTAACAGCTAATTGCAACTGTGAGCAAAAAGCCCTCTTCACTTCTATACAATGGCAAGGAGTATTTTTAGGTCAAAGACCAGGAAATACCTAAAAATCAAAACTAAATAGCTTCTGGTACATATTCTTCTATGCTTCTCTTTTGCTACTGGAAAAAAAAAAAAAAAAAAAAAAAGGTTTTGATTTCTGCAGTCTCAGATGTCAGGAGAGAACGTTGCTTGAAAAATAATCTGCCAGCATGATGCTTCTGCAGAAGACCTGATGGGGACTGATGTAGAGTTACAGAAAGGCTGGATCACAGCATATCTTTTTCATCCCTAAAATATTTAATCAGTACCTGAAATGCAAGTTTTAGAGCTGCTTCCCAAGCAGAAGTAATTGCTAGTTCTACCTCTTGGGAAACAATAGTAACATATTCTTTAGATAAAGCTTGGAAATCCCATCAAGCTAAGAACTCCTCACCAGGATTTAAGAGACCGAGGTGTGCTTGGAAATCTCGTTGAAACACAGTGACTGCACTTCCAGTAAACGTATCAAAAGCATTGAGCTCAGGCAAAGGGAACTGAGTGTTTTTCACACAGTGCATTTCAAATACACTAAATATTACCAAAATAATTCCTCAGTGGGAAAGAGCTTTGGATTGATAGTTAATTTTCTTTCTTAATATCTGTAATTCCAGGAGGTTTGTTTTGTGACATATTACACAATTCCTGTCTCCTGACCTCTATTCTATCTCCTTGTCAGAAAAAGCTCCTTGTTATTTTTGCCCTAAAATGCTGTGAAGTCTCCTGCATGTTCTAAAATGTTGCCATGTAAAAGTGCCATAGGGGAATGTGTAGACTACACAGGGAGTATCTCTGTCACAGGCAAGGTATTTCACAATACTGAGGAAGACAAAATGCAATTAATAAAGTCCAGTGTCAAAACACAAAGTTGTTATTCCAGGTTTTTGCTTGTGTTTGTTTATACACTTCAAGTTCTATGTCTCTTTCCAGCTGAGGATCTTAGGGTTTTGTAAATATTGATGAATTTATCCTCAGCTTAGGAAATGGGAAAGTACAGTGATTCCCATTCTACAGAAGAGAAACTGAAACGTATTAAAAAATTGAGATCTCAAAGTTGTTACGTAGACACGCACTGTAAAATGAAATAAAAAGAAATCTTTATTATGTTTTTACTCAAAGGGTTGGTTTTTAACACCAAACTCTTCCTATCTCACTGCAGACTAGATGATTATACTCCTACAAGATGGCAGTAGCAGTGCAGACATAAAGGTCTGCTGAGCAAACTGACACCAAGGTAATCCTTGGAGAGTGATCTAGAAAAACAGAAAGCTGGATGAACAGCTCAAACTCCACCAGCCAAGGAATCTTATACCTGGCCATGACCTGTTTGAGGTATCTACCTCTGCAATAAACATTGCGACATTCAACTACTGAAGGAGTGTCTAAATAAGTAAGTATATGATTCAAGAAAATTAAGACATTTATTGACTTAAATTAAGCACAAGTAATGTTTACTTAAAAAAAAGGTGGAACCATCTTTTCTGTGAATAAATATTTATTATCTGCTTTACATGCAAAAGGCAATGTTCCATGCATACCTTATTCTTGAGAGAGGTAAAGTTTATAGGGGGATAAGTCAGGGAGAAAGTGGTGAGCACAGACCAAGAAACTGAGGTCCACTACAAGATGTTCTGACAGCTTGGAAATACTCAGGACTTGACTGGCTCTTCCCTTTTCTTCTGATAACTAGAACCACCCTCTGGGCTTTTCAGTTTCTTGTCTCTTCTAGCAATCTTGTCCTCCTTGAGCAGGGAAGGAAGTTGTAGCAAAGGGCTTGTGCATTAGGATGCTGCAAGAATGAGTTTCTGTCCCAGGCTGAATTTTCCTCCTTGGAGAGAACTGACGGAAGTCTAGAAGCTTTCTTCACCTTCCACACAACACTAGTGAAAGAGAGATTAATTTTAAAAAGCAGTAGCATTTAGGAATCTGTCAGAACACTTCATTTTTCAAAGCATATGGTTCAGGTTCAGGAGGTAGGAATTTCACTAGTGGATATTGTATATGCTTCCATGGATATTGTGCCGTGAAGGCGATAACTGGAAGTCCTGGTTTCTCTTTACTGGTCTTCAACACTTCCAGGGGAAAATTGAGGGAATTCGGAGTGAACTAAATTCCTCAAGATGGCTCAGAATCTGGAATCATGATTTATGACTGAGCAACAATTGTGGGTGGATACCTTATACTAAGCTAGTACAGGACATGCTCTGTTGCTTCTCTCAGTCTTGTTTCTCCTAGATTTCCATAACCCATCTTTTTCCAGTTGACACCCATCTTATTCTTCTCTGTTCTGCAACTAGTAACAGGCTTAATGTACAATCTAACTAATTTTACATTTGTCTCAATGAGTAGGGATGTAATTTGGTTATATACTTGCAAAAGAATTATGTACGTTTATGACAGTGTAAAAAAAAGTGTCAATTTATTGCTGATGTTATCAGCACAACATGATGTGATGCAAAGTAAATCTTAGAGGATACAGAAAGGTATAATGTAAATAGTATTTTCCTCACCACTTGAACAGAGTGACTCTTTTATGCTGACTAATGATCCATGACATGTAAGCACTGTGCCTTTAGATCTAGTCTTCACTGAAACATTTATAGTTTAGCAGTATCAGCAAAAGTCTATAATTATATAGATTCCATAAATTGTCATTAAACTCCTTTATTTTTTGTGGTGAGTGTTGGTAACTTCAGGTGATGTATCTAAGAATAAGGCCAGCTTGCATACAATTCAGGTTAGATGTGCAAACAGTCCTGTGTAAATGCACGGTATCTAAATACCTGTATTTATTAACTGATCCTAAAGGTGTAGAGGGCAGGAGGGTCCTGGAAAGTATTAGGAGGGACTGTGAAAGATTCCATCAAAAGTCTAAAGAAGCATTTGTGTGGTCAAGTTATACCCAAGACTCAGACCAAAGAAGACAGTTTAAATTTGCTGTATCACATGGAGACATGGAATGTTAGATCTCTATACAGTTCAAAATGCAGATCTTCAGGCATCCCAGATCCAAAAGGCACCTACATTCTGTAGGTATTTATGTACTTATGTTTCTGTAAATATGTTTACAGCTATCCATGTTCTGAGACAGTAATTCTTGATGATTTTTGCCCATTGGGAAATTAATCTTCATTTTAGCTCTTGCAGAAACAGTGTACTTAAGAACAATTGTGTATATTGATTGTTATGTGCCATTATATTTAGCCTTCTGCTAAGATATTTTACATGTGCAGTTGCCTTGTTCACATACAGTTAACATGCAAAATAGCACTTGTATTATGGTTCTGAAAAATTATGAAAATATTTTCAGTTTTAGTGGCAATAATAACTCTACAATGCAGATAAGTAACCAAACCCTGTTTGCTAAAAACAAGGAAAGCTTTCAGAAGCAGGAAATGTTGAGTGTCCCTTTAGTTCAAACAAGACTTGGAATTTAAAATAAAGATCTACGAATCTGAAACTTTTAGTTGTTGTGTGACTGTCTTACTTGCCTGGAAAAATAGTTGTTATATGACTTCTTGAGAGAATTTGCTAAAGCTGGTTATACAAACACATGAATCAGACTCAAACTCATGCAATTTACTGGATTTGTTGATTAAGCCTGTAATCTGTCTGCACAGATTACTTTCGGTCTGATGGATGTGTTTCTGCTGAGGTGAAACTAACCTCATACCAAGTCTTTTGAAAGCAAACAGATGCTTGTTACTTGCTAGGATTTTGAAGGCTCTATTTCTGTGAGCTACTAGCCAGTTTGTCAAAGAAAAGACAAGACCAATATTATTCTTACACATTTTGTTTACATTTGTCTTATAATAATAAATATTTATCTTATTGTGCCTGTACTATGTTGTTATAAAATCTCATAAAGCATAATTGTGTCAATATAGTATTTCATGTTATTTTTGTATTATACTGTGTTATATTTCTAGAATAAGTTTCACAGATAATAATATTTGGTCTCTAAATTCCCCTGAAATACCAAGATAATAATTGATGCTCTCATGAGGTTAGCAGCTTGAACGCTTGCCAATATATGAGACAGATGGTTTAGGAGACTAAGTTAGTGACCAAGTAAGTGGTGTCTCCCCTCTAAGCCAGTACAGAACTCAGAGCCCCAACAAGCTCTTAGTAGCCTCTATGGCATTTGCAGCCAATTCCTTCTGAATGATATACAACACCATGGCTACAACCATTTGCAAGTGTTCAGAGAGGAAGAATGCTGGTTATTACTATTGTCATCATCTTGTCCATGAATACAGTTTGGTAATAATATCTGGTCTCAAAATTTCCTAGGAATGGGAAATAAATAGGAGATTTTAAATTTTTTTTACTATTATGGAGCCCTGCTGTTCATCGCAGGGAGGAGGTCTGTGAAACAATCCTTGTCTACGGCCTTGGAGTATTTTCTGATGAAAGGTCTAACAGATATGTAAAAGATACTATTAATCCAGCAGTACTTCTGTAAAACCACAGAGATGAGTTTGAACTTTAACTAGTGAATTGCTGTGAATTGCATGCTTTTTGCTTCTATTGTCTTCATTAGAGCCGTAAGAAAATATGAAATCTCTATCTCCCTTCACCGTTAGTCAGGCAAAAGGCACTCAGGCTATGCTTCACTGAACTCAGTACCCTCTGGGCCACATCCTGGTTACTCCTATTCATTGCTTTTGGAGGGATTAGGGCAGACTGCATCAGCAGTTCGTCTGACAAAGCCTTTGCCTGAAATCCCGATGTTTATTTCCTTTCAAATGCCTGGCCACAGACCTCCCTAGGGAAGAGTTTAGTTTCCTCAGATGTATGACTGCTGAATGCAACTGTGGCCCTTGGGAAAACATTTAATATATTTATTACTCTATTTGGTAAAGTATCAAATGAGCACATCTGATACTTCCCTGCGGAAAACTCTTCTCCCCAAACTCCAGTGTGGTTCTGCCCACACTCCCCCCCCCCCAAACAAAACAAAACAAAACAAAACAAAACAAAACAAAACAAAACAAAACAAACAAAACAAACCAAAACAAAACAAAACAAAACAAAACAAACAAATAAAAAAGACAAACTTGTGCAGGTTAAGAACCGCTGAGTAACACTACAGACTTGGCACATTACTGACAGTAAGTTTAGAACCAGCCACCAGATTCAGTGGCAAAGAAATTTGTAATGCTTTAAGATGAAAGAATCCAGCAGGGTGACGGCTGAGGAGGAAACAGGACTCTACTCGTCTTTATGTATTTTTCAAGAAATACATACCAACTGGCATGTATTGAACCTGACACTAACAGTGCTACTTTTAGAAAATAAATTATTTCTACCTGTACAGGTATAATTGAAGACCTATTTTCAGGTAGTTTGTGAGCAGTTCTTATTGAACTTAGTGTTGATACCGAGACACCAGGTAGGATGAGGAAGGGCAGGGTTGCAGAGATAGCTCTTACCTTTTATTTTAAATAAAACTAGCATGAGACAACAACTGTTCTGCTGGGCCAGGACTATGGGTGTATAAAGCACTATGCTTACAAAATAACCCATCCACAAAGGTGGAGTAAGGTCTTCTACTGGGCTTAACCAGAAAGGGATTTCCCAGCAAAAGGGAATCTCCAGGTTCCAGCTCAGGCACAAACAGCCAGCAGAAACTCCCCTTGGCTTCACGGGTCCAGCTGATGCTGCAGAACTATCTGCAAAGTTTCCTTCACAGAGGGTGAAGTTCATTGGGATGACTTGCAGAGAGGAGTTAATGCAATTTAATAATTCTAATGCTGGATATATAGGAGCGTAGGGGAAGGCTTGAATGATGAAATGTTGATGTTGCTTTTGACTAACAGGAGGGTTTTCTTTCTTTGGAAGGACAAGGTTAGAAATCTGAGAAAATCTGCCTTCCTTTCCTCAGACCACAAAAAAAGAGAAAAACTAAGGGGGATTTGTCATATAAATACTTAAGACTTGTATCATTAAGAGCTGGCATGTTTTTATGGAAAAAGAAGAGCACACCCTTAGAAGGGGATTATTTTTCTTCAACCTCCATTCCCCGTGCAATGCTGCTACAAGAAGGACAGACAGGCATTCTGGCATAAGGACCATTATACCATAATAAGTCATGTTGTGTAATATTGGAAATGCCATGCTACTGCCAGCTCTGCACCTACATGACATTGAAGCTGTACCCCTTTGGTATACTGGCACAATTAAAATAATACAACTTTGTGCAGCTTTTGCTAATAGGGATCCTCTTCATAAACACTAAATCTAGATAAACCAACCACTTCATCCCCATTAAGATTTCTCCATTTCTAATGCATCTTGTATTAACAAACACTGTTGATATGTGGTGTTTCAAGATGCTCAAAGACTGAGAAAGAACTCTGTGTAACTTCAGGGAAAAGGGCAAAGAGTTTGGTAATTCAAAACAACTCACTTAGGCAGCAGAGATCATGGGAAGGCTTTCTCACTGAGCTGTATTGCAAAAGGCTACAGCAAGTAACATGAAATGAAAATGTGAAAAAGAACCACAAAGAAGATGTAAGATGAAGGGCGTGCGGGTTATACACACCATGGAAGGGATCCCACCAAAGTGCAAGGTGAAGCTAACCACACTTGCAACAGTAACAAGGACCAGTACAAGAAAGAGCAAGTTCTTTTATGCAACTGAAAGAGAAATGATGTCACTGAGTTCAATGAGTTTATCTTACTCCACCACTAGATGTTTGCACTCGTGCACTGTTTTCACTTTTATTTACATAGGAAAGGTCTGCAGTGAGTTACTCTTGGCAACATGCTCACACCACAGATCTTGCCTGAGCATGTGGGAGAAAAAGATTTATTTTCAAAACCTTCAAGTCATCACATTCTTACGAAATCCACTCCTTTTCTCTTGAAGGAAATTACATTGGCTCGGACCTAACGTGTTATTCAGCTAACTCATCCATGGAAAGAACCATGGTTTAGGCTATATTCTTTCATACTAGAATCTTTAAGAAGAGAGAAGATAGCTGACTTAGGGAAGAGTAGGAGAATGGACAGAGACATGAAAGTTTTTTCTCTGAGAAAAAGAGAGAATTACCATTATATTTTTACATAAATTAATAATTTCTAGGAAGAAATTTTGTGATTAATTTTTTCCCTCAGTGGGAAACAAGTCAAAATTCTGCACTAAAATAAAATGTGATGGTTAGTCTGGGGGCCATTCAAAATACTTTCTTTCCTATTCTGTTTTTTCTACTAATTTGTAACAGGAATTTTGAAATGAGCAGTTATTCTGAACTGAAAAAAGCAGAACTTTTTTATTCAGTAAACATTCATTATAGAATATTTTGATAGTTCTGAAATTTTTGCCTCAACTAATTTTTAAGCTAGAAACCTGCTGCAATCTTTCACACAAGTAGTGGTGACTTTCTTACATTTAGTCAGCAAAAAGCAGGTACTGAAACAGAGCTCACAAAGCAGCTCTACTACGAAATGAAGAGCTTACCCTTGATGTAAGCTCCATCTCTGTAAGTAATAAAGCAGGAACCCAGACTTTTCATTCTAGCAGGCAGTAGGGCTGCTGTACTTTTCCATCTATGATGGACAAAGTCAAGGACGAGAGAGAATGATGTTAGAATATGTGGTAAGACTTGAATGGAGCGTGCCGTATTTCAGCTCTTCCTATTAAGGCCTGATTGCAAGAAATTAATAGGAAACTTGAAATACACACCTCTTCTTCTGTCGGGTGTTGTCTTCTTTTTTTCTTCATGGATTCCCTTTGGAATGGACTTTTATGAGCTACCATGGAACAACGACTCCTCTGCAGCTGCAGGGCTGTATTCTCCCTCAGCAACAAGAGGTTCTAACAAGCAAACACTAGCACTGTTCCATTCATTGTTCCTATATTTTCATTAAAATGGTCATTTGATAACATGCAGTTATTTATGGTTCAGGTGATAGGAGAGGGGTGAGAGATGTCAATTTGTATGCCATCAGATAGCAAGGAAGTGTACATCAGCAACCTACATTGTGAATAAGTATTTGAAGAACAAGACCATTGCATGCAAACAAGGTATTAGGTTTTTTAAAGCGTGGCTTGAGAAAGAAAGGTTATAAATTTTGCCTTCAGGAAATGGTTTTGATCTTTGGACTCCAAACTGGTGGAGGTGATTCTCGGCAGCTTTGAGGAAAGGTTCAGCAGTTTTGGCGGCTGGGACTGAATGCGCTGACCCTAGACAGCTCCTTGGTTGCAGGGCTGTTTGGTTTTCTTTCTGGAGATCCAACTCTCCCCAGACACTGCTCAGTGAGCTGCAGACTCTCACTCAGCTTTCCAAATTCCTTTCCAAAGCAAGACTCTTTAAAAGCACGCTGCCCTGGGCCCTGGGCTTTCTGCACCCAGATACTTTCTTTGGGTCTAACTCTAATGCCTTTCAAGCGCAGCTCGCAGGAAGGCAGAGTGAAAAGATGAATCACAGCAAAACACCTGAAGATGTTTTTAAACACCTTTTTCGATCTTACAGTGCAGGTTTGTTGCCATCCCCACCTGACACTGGCACAACAGTATCACTTGGAAATCTTTGTAGCTGAGGTGTATTTAAATTTTTGAAGGCTGCTGGGTGCCGAGGATGCTGATCATTCTTCAATAAGGTTTTGGCAGACACAGGCAGGAGCTGATCACAGCCTTGAGGAACCTCCGCCACCGCTGCCAACAGAAGCAGCTGAACCAGCCTTGGTCAGTGTGATACCTTCAGGAATCCTGTCAGTTTGAGCCCTCATGTCCTGAATATCCCCCGGGCCCAGGACTGCGGGCCATGGGCCTTGTACTGCTGCAGCCGAGCATCAGGGACACGCGGTGCCAGGCCTCTCCCCCGTGTCTCTGAAATGCTATGATGATCTGTTTATTTTGCCCTCATTTTTGTTTTTTTTTATTTTTGCTAAACAAACTGAAGCATGTGGAAACAATTACACAGCATAAATGCCAACGATCCCCGTGTCTGTCCAGAAGCTGTCAACCAGCCTTTGCAGAAAAACATTTATTTTTGCTTAAAAAGTCCCTCTGCAATAATTTGAACGTGAAGGCCTCTGCCATTTCAGAAAGGCGCCTGGTTTGGCTGGCGAGGGCTGGGGACAGCTCGGACGAGGCCCCGGCCCCGGCCTCAGCCCGCCCCTGCCCGGGGCCGCCCCCTCGGGTGGCGCCTCGTACCCTCCCGCGCTGCGGCCGCTGCCCCGGCCCGGCCCGGCGCGGGCCGGAAGCCGAGGCCCCATCTCGTGGCGCCCCCTGGCGGCAGCGCGGGCAGGCCGCAGCCACAGCCCCGTGTCAGCGGAGGGGCGGAGTCGGGGCTCTTCCCTTTTAAACAGGACGTACCAAGCGCTACCGGGGGGTGGTGGGGTTTGAAGATTATTGTGTGTCCTGTGGTCTCTCCGCGCAGCTCTCCCGACTAGGGGTAGATTGGGAAGGGGGAGAAGCCCCGAGCCGCTCAGGGCTGGCGCCGCTGGGCGTTTTCTTTCGTCTTGCCTCGTTCCTCCGTGCCCCCAGCTCCTCCTCTGTGGGGAGGGTGAGTAGTTCAGTCCTACCAACATGGCCGCCACCATGAAGAAAGCGGTGAGTGTGGGCGGAGGGTACCGGGCGTTGAGTCCCTTCCCGGCCGTTCTCTCCCGCCGCGGGCTCCCGCTGAGGGGGGCTCAGCTCCTTCCGGGGCGGCCGGCCGGGCCCTTCGGCCGTCGGGTGCCGTCGTCTCTCGGTGCTGGGGCGGCGCGGCCATGTCGCCTCAGCGCCGTCTCCCACCCCTCGCTCCGGCACCCCCGAGGCACCTCCCTGGCCGCCCGCCCCCCGTTGGCGCAGCCCCGGGGCGGCAGCCCTGCGCGGGCCGGCGGGGGGTCTCCTTCCCTAGGCCGCTGCCGGGCCGGGCCCGGCCCTGCCGACAATACCCCGGTCCCCTGTCGGTGCATTAAGGCCCGGGCGCTGTTATCCCGGCTCTACCGGAGCTGCTTACCGCGCCACCGAGCGTGCGAGCGCGGCGCTGGTGGCACCGGCGGTCGCGGAGGCCGTGCCGGTGCAGGGTGCGGTGCAGGGTGCTGTGCACCGGCAGAGGGGCGTCCTGGCGGCACAGGCCGCCTGTCACGGGGGGCACCCGGCCCTCCCGTAGCCCCGCCGCCGCCCCCGGAGGTCTGGCGGGCTCTGTCGGCTTCGGATCTCTTACAGGGATCTCTTACGCACGTGACAGCTAATCAATTACCGTTAATTGATGGTGCTGACAGGTCACATCGACGTGGTACACGGTACCCTGCGCTGATCTTGGAGCAGAGGTGTCCGGTGCAAGGTTCAGCTGTCAGTGCTGCCAAGGAGACGACCTTTGGCATTAGGATGCCATGGGCAGCTGATGCATTAGGTGGGTGTTACTAGCACCTCTGCCCAGCTATTTTATTTATTTATTACTGATGCCCTTGAGGAGGCGCCTTAAGGAATCAAGTGTATAAGCAGGATGTAGTGGCTATAAGACTTTTTCAGAAGCTTTGAAGGAGTAACCTTGGAGTGAGCTTCAAGTTTCGGTAGTGTAAGAAATGAAGTCTTCATTTTGACCTCTCCTCCTTGCAGGCTGCAGAAGATGTCAATGTTACTTTTGAAGACCAACAGAAAATTAACAAGTTTGCAAGAAATACTAGTAGGATCACAGAGCTGAAAGAGGAAATAGAAGTGAAAAAGGTATATTTGCTTCAAATAGCACTTATTCTTCATTACCCTGAATTAATTTTCAGCTGTAACGCAGAAAATGGGGGTTGTGGATTACTGTAAGTAATGCTTTGCTTCTAATACGGGATTTCTGATGCTTTGGAAATAGCCAGAGAACATGAAAGTGGAAAAAGTCATGAGAAATAAAGGCCAGTGGTATATTTCTGTGTGCAGTTCTTAGAACTACTTAGTTGTCATATATGAAACATTATCTACATATGTAGTGGCTGTTGATGTTCCCTTGATGGCTTAAGGTGCCGGGTGTTTGAGCAGTCCTACTTTAGCAATAAAGTAATTGATATTTGCCATCTTTACTACTTTTTTCTGTTCTCTAGCTAAATTAAAAAATTCCTGTGTAAGAGCGTATCAGGTACTAGTGAAATTTAAATCTGCTGTATTTCTCTCGCCATGGCAGTTAATTATCCTGTTAATGACAGATAATGAGCGTAGATTAGAAATTTCTACTGGTACAGCTCCATTGAATTTAATACTTATGCTAAATTACAGCTCTGGAACTGTTCTGTTAAACGTATTGATATCATGCTGGAGAGTAGGATTTTTGCCCAAAATGTGGACTCACTGAGTCCGTTATTCAGCTGATAGCATGACAATGTATCCATTGAAATAATTTACCTAATACAAAGCGATCACTGACCGCCTTATGTCTTGATAAATAGAAACAACTTCAGAATTTGGAAGATGCTTGTGATGACATCATGATGCTTGATGATGGTGATTCACTTCTGATACCCTACCAAATTGGAGATGTCTTCATTAGTCATTCCCAAGAAGAGACGCAAGAGATGCTGGAGGAGGCAAAGGTTGGTTGGGGCAAAAGGGAGGTCCTTTACTGTACTGGCCGCTGTAGTGCAGTGAGCATTGGAACGGGATAACCTGTTCATCTTTTGAACCTTTAACTTTCTAAAGTTCCGTTTGATTTAGGATTTGAGGAGGGGAATGTGCATGCACAGTCATAACTGTGATGGCAGTATACAAAGTCATGCTAGCCTTTGTTTTGCCCTGTAATAAGTCTTACAGCCTGACTTAGCACAAAGCTGGCAACGGGGTACCTCTGTATATGTTACTGACAAACATGACTCTGCTTGTTTTACGTAACTGGTTGATTTTTTTTTTTTCTTTTCAGAAAAGTTTACAAGAAGAAATTGAAGTATTAGAATCCCGAGTGGAATCAATTCAGAGGGTGTTATCTGACCTGAAAGTTCAGCTCTATGCCAAGTTTGGAAATAACATAAATCTTGAGGCTGAGGACAGTTAAAGGTGTTCTAAATATACCATACAACTTTTCCTTGTTTTATTAAATATTTTGATAATATCCTTCCAATTACGTTTTTTAAAAATCCACCACTTTATTTTCTTTTGTTTTTCACTTTCCTGTCTTGGGATCCATCTATTTAATGAGAGCTTTCTTATTTTGGTTATTGCAGTTATTTATTTGTTCAGGAAAGAATTAGCTTCATACTGTTGGTAAAGCATCAAGATTGGAATATTTGCGTTGTTTAATAAAGTAATGGTCAGGCACATGTTGTAGTTTCCTTGGTCTTGATTTCCACTGATGAAAATGCTTAAGTATAGAAACAATAGAAATGAGGAATTTTTGATTTGCACTGTAATGGCTGTTTGATAAAAGCTTCTCTGTAATATATAGGGCATTATTTAGCTGGTTTTAGCAGCCTTCCTGGAAATACTAAATCTATCCTTTGTCTTTCAGTCTTAGCTCAGATAGCATAAACACTGTTAGCTCAGTGCACAACGTGGCAACAAGTTGACAGGGGAGAAAGGAGGGCTCGCACTGGTATTGAGGAAAAGCTTTTGGAGTTACAGTCATGTTCAGTGATTTACTACTTTGTATTTGGGAATCACAAAAGATGCTGTAAGTCAGAACGGTGAGTCTTAACTTCTTCTAATTTTCCTGAACAGTCATTTTCTAAATCCACATCTATATACCAAATTAATGCCATAATTGTTCATTGATGATATTGCTATGTCAGTGTAAATCCCTGAAACTATGCCTCTGTTGCTGTGTGGAGTTGAATGTAATCTTAAAATGTCTTAATTTGCTGACTACTTAATCCTTAAAAAAATATGTACTGTCTCCTTGTAATTCTGCTTTTGGATTTTTGCCTGCTTTGATTAATGTATTGTTCCATGGAAATACCTGCTCATTATGACTTTGCTTTTAAAAATTAAATCTTAGCATACTTTTTAAGATATTTTCCAAAACAGTGTGGACAGAGAATTCAGTTGGCCCAGTATTAATCTACAGGCATTGTCTTAATATAAATAATCAGAGTGTGACATGAGTATATTTTTATAAACTGATTAATGCCTAGCTATCATGTCAATTGCATATTATCTCCAAACAGTGTGAATGTGGAGAAAAACGGCCCCTACACTTGGTTTCTCTATCGTTGAAGTAGTTTTAACAGGGTAGTGATGCTGAACTTGATCTTCAGTGCACCTGAGCAGCAGCTCACCAATGCGTTGTTATTTATGGATTACAGCATTGAAACTTACATAGTTGTTTAGGTAAGTTTATTAACACTGTATATAAGTTGTAGCAGAGCCATAACAGAAGACTCTTTGACAGTGAAGATCTAATACCTCAACACAAGCACTTAAGATACATTGGATGTAATACAACTGATGGCTGTAAATTTCCAAGGCTGGGTTAATGTTCTGTTTACCCCTGGCATTTCCCAGGGTGTGTGTGTAGGGTTTTTTTTTTTTGTATAATTCCAATGGTTTATATGCTTCTGCTGCTGGACATGTGTATAAATACCCTGGCTATAACTGTAGAGATTTTAAACCTTCTTTTCTAACTGGTTGTGATTCCAATTCAAACCTATGTCTCAGGAAAGAATTCAAGGTTTTCCTTACTTCCTGAGTGAATACTCCAGCTACTGCTGGGTAAAATGTGGATATGGGCACTGTGGCAACTCTGCTGCTCTATCTGCCAGCCAGTGCTTGTAGCAAATCGGGTGTGTTGGGCCTTCAAGGAGGTATAGGTGTTCCTTTACATAATTTCTGAACCCTCTGTACAATTAGGCAATTGTTTGGCGCCAAACTACTTACAGCAGTTCTGGGTGGACTTGGAGTTGTTATTTTAGTCACGAAAGGAAGAAGAAGGTACCCAGTTATTTGATAGCAGCTGACAGGAGTATTGCGGACTTAGGTGACTCAGCTTCATTATCTTATCCTGCTTCATTAGATACAGCTCTTAGTCCAAAGCTGTCTGAGAGCAAAGTTATGGTCTTAGGAGGTGCTGGTATCTTGAGTGGTTTTCGAAACAGCAAAACTACTCATTGGGTGTGTTAAAGTAAACCATCCGATGCACTCGCCTTTATAAACCAAACTAAATGTAAAAGACTTTTTCCGGGTGAAAGCTTGAGCTAGGGGTGGAGTTTGACCTGTAATGAGAAGCAGCCAGCAGGTGGCGTCAGAGACCTGGGGAGCCTGTTCTACAGGGCGCCCCTGCCTAGGCGGTGAGCGCCGGTGCTGGTTTTATTAAGGTGAAACTTTGGCTGCAATGATCACATTCTCATTAATTGGTTGGTAACACTTCAGAATTCACTCCTAAATGACTGTTGTGCCAGCTTTGCTGTTCTGAGCATATTCGTGGCTGTGCAGACTGCAGTTATTTAAAATTATTGTGATTTCTAGATAGGCCATAGTATGGATGTGGCTTCATTATCAAAAAGAAGGCAGCTAATAAGATCTAACTGTGATTCCAGTGGCAGCTATGAAACCAATGAGGACTTTAGTTCAGTAAAGGACCCAAAGGGAGAATGTTAGCAAAGTGTGGAGAGCTTGCAATATCCCTGCTGTTCTTTGGTATCCTAGAAGTGGAATTGTCCATGTATGTATAAAAACCATACCCTGGTGTTTATGGAGAAAAGAAGGCTGTTGGAGCATTCTTGGGAACGCCAAAGGTCTTTCCTCTCTGGTGCTGGATTTCAGTCCTTTGGTGTTGGTTTTGTAGCCCTACCCCCTTATTTTCTTTCTTTTGTGTCTGGTTATCATGGCGTTGGTGTATTTTAGGCCATTTCACTAGGGCTTCCTACGCTACTAGAGGTTAGGCTTTTATGTGTATCCTGTGTCTTTCCTGTTGGCTTAGTCCTTACTACAAATTGTATGTCCATGCAGCCTTGAAAAATCTAGGTGCCTTTTTGCACATGTAATTATAGTTTCCTTGTATGATTTGGACAATTGTGTTTGCACGTCAGGCAAGTAATTCTCCAGAAAACTTTTTCAGATTAGTCACTGGATTTTTACAGAACTGCTGTCCCAGGCTATCATTTGGTATTTTTTTATGCATAAAATAGAACATGCAGGAAATGCCTTTTTGTTCTTCAGTTGTCATTGCAGAAGTTAATTTGCAGATCGTCCATCAGTTATTTGAAGGTATCTGACAGAGTCCTAGTTCTTGCTTTTAATAACCTTTCTCATTCCTAGTGAATATATGCAATTGTTTTCCAGTTGGCATTTACTCTGTGTAGGGCCTCATTTTCTAAGTGCTTTATATTTTTGGTAGGTTGGAAATTTCTGTTATCTCTAATGCTGTTTGCCTTACAGCTGTCTTGTTCAGATAATACAAGTCCATGAGAAAACCCTGATCCTCTGTGCACCTCTGTACATGCCACAAATCATTTAGCTGCACTTGACAACATAAATTTTTTTAATGTCGTTGTCAGAATGCAAATAGTTTACTGTCATTCTCTGTATTGTCAATGAGTGATATTTGTAAAGCACTTGAAAGAGGGGATACACTGTAGAAGTGTTAAGTGTTACTTTAATCTAAAGGCTTCATTTAGAGTGTTGGGCCAGTGAACTTTTATGATCTCTTAGTGATGGAACTTGCTCTTCAGCTCCATCTTTGTATTAAATAAAAGACAGTTTCCATACTGTTTTTGTTTTGCAAGTTGTAGAGCCACCAGTGGCTGGCTTTTCACTTGATTGCAGCAATTAAAGCGGGTAAACTAGCAAAAATGCAGCCAGTGTAATACAGCTCATTTCGGTGCATGTTGTCAACGAGACTTAACTTACCAGTTTTTCAAAGTAACCTGCCAAAACGTCTGTAAAACATAGTAGAACAGAATTATTGTGCTTATGATATTTTCAGGGGCTTGGTTGTGACTCGTATCTTCTCAGTTTATATGAAAACGTTTTCCACATGATGATCTCTACGTTAACCTTCTCCAGTGGAACCTTAGTTATTGCTCATTGCTTCTGTATAGAAGATCCTCACATACCATTACACTCCCTGATACAAATGTGGTTGATAATTATTCAATAATTTTAGGAAGTGGTGTGTAGCTGAAGTACAGATAATTTTGTGGTATTAACTGTCACTTCGAAGAGCAAAAAGATTGAATTCTGAATACTAAAGCCATATTTTCTGCAGGAGCAACAGAATTAAGTAATTTGGTTTGCATGAGTCAGTGGTTCAGATAATTCATCTAATGTTATTCTAATAGTCTGATTCATGAAAGAAGAGAAAAAATGTGGATGTATATAGGCATGATAAGGCCTGACAGAAATTATTTACAACCGAGTTTGTCCTTATATTGATTGTATGAGTCATACAGAAAAACAAATTATTTTGTAATTAGATGTTAGCTGCTGATCAGACTGCACAGAATGCAGTGCACCAAACACAGGCGTAAGTGGCTGTGAAGGATTTCACTCAGCAAGAGATGAAACAGGTTTACAGTTAAAGGGGACTGCATTCAGCTTTTAGAGATGTAATAAAAGGAAAAAAAAAAAAAAAGATAAACCTGAGCAGAACATCAGCAGTTTATTGCAGATTTACAAAAACCTTTTGTTTGCTTCTGTTCTCCAAAGCTGGTTAGTACACTGTGACTTTGATCTCAATTAATAAACTGCAGGTATCGTTAAGTGGCCCTCTATACTCATGCCAGCAAACACCATGCTTGGGGGTGCTGAGTGGTGTGGTGCAGGGTTATAATGTAAGGTCACCAAAGGATTGCTTCAGGATAACCTGTGGTCAGGTCTGGCATTGTTACTGCTTGTACAGGGGAGAGGAGGGACAAGATGTACTTGATGTTGAAATACAGGCTTGGCCAGTACTACACCTCGCGATTTCCTGAAGGTGTTAGGAAAATTTCGAGTTTGCTTTCTTAACACAGCCCAGCACAAGTAAGGAAAAACATTCTTCAGTGGATTTTTAGATTCTGTCAAGTTTTACCCCTTCAAGCACGGTACAGATGTCCATCATATCGCCACGTTTTGATGATTTTCTTGCCTTGTTAATTGTAGCTAATATGATTGTGCATACCAGACTTGTAGTGCTCTGGTAAAGTTAAACCGTTTAAAAATTATGTTTACAGTTGAAATTTCTATTGGCTGTTAGGTATCTGGATAGAAGTGTGAATTAAACCACCCCCACTGGTAAGGGCTAGTAATTGAATAACAACAGCCTATAGCACACATGTATAAAACCTGACTCTTGACTACTTTTGGGTACACGATAGTGGTAAATCAACATGGATAAAAATTACTAATCTCATCACACATTGCTAAAGACTGATGGCAACTCTACACACAAGACTGTTTTTTATTAACACTTTTGGGGGAAAATAATAAAACTTTCAGTTTCATTCCTATTGTGAAAGTGCTTTCTTCCACAGTTGCTTAATGTTGCTATTAAGATTTCATCCATAAAAGCTTTAATTTGCTTTTGAAAATGTCTCCTAGCATCAATGTTAAACATGTCTATGCTCTCAAACAGCCTCTGGGGAAGCTTTTAAACTTGAGACTTGTCTCCCCTTTGTAGGGATTAGAGAAATGTTCGTATGTTTTTCATGCATGTGCTACCTAAGACAAATATGTTACGGTAATTCATGCTCTTGAAAAGGAGAGCAATGGATGTGTTTGCGGTGTTCAGGATAGCATTTATAGTGGTTGACTTTTGATGAAGGAAGCAAGGATAGTGTCAGCTGCAGATGGATATCCTGGCAACTCCTGTGCTGGTTATGTAGATAGCTGCGTTAAACCTTCTGTATAAAATATGCCCCAACCATTTTACATTTATTTTTTTTTCTTTTGAGGTATAAAGTCAAAATTGTATTAAGGATGACAGTACGTTTTCCCCCTCCTTGGCTTGTGCAGTTGCTTACATGAAAGAAACAGCAATTGGGAGGTAAGAATTGTAAACAGATACATGGTTAAGTAGGTTAATAGGTTAATACAAACATCTCCCTCAAAGTCGGTAGTTGTCATGCATAGTCCTTGCTGTATCTGTAATTATTCTGCAGATAGAATTAGAAAACTGTTAATTTCTTGTTTGTGGTCAAGATCCTTCAAGAAGGCAGGCCTCTTTAAACTCCACAGCATTTCTGCTACCTCCTTCTTCCCCCTCCAGCTGTTTTTCCTGCTGCTGTAGAGAGTAAACCTGGTAGGCTTATTGAAGCAAAGTAGGAGTACGCAAATACTTATAGACTATCTAAGCAGATGGGACCGTGCTGGTACAGTATGCACTTTGCAGAAAACTTCTCTACTGTGCAGGTGCAGACAAATACAAACCTTGGGAATTACTATTTTTGAAAAAAAGGAGCAAAATGGACTTCACTTCAGAAGAGTTTTGACCATGAATACACATTTTATTATGGTCATGATCTTTGATTTTACGAAAGTGGTAGCAAAATCAACTGTAGAATTTATATGACTAGTTAATTTGTTCTGCAGCATTTGATGGAGCTACAGTTGAGGATTCTTCTTTCCGTTCTCTTCACCTTCTAGCTTTGGACACTAGGGATATGGAATAACTTTATGATTGCTTGCAGATGTTACTGTGAGATCACCATTGCAGAGGTTTTGCAGCTATTCTCTCCCAGATTATCCTCCCTGCAGTTCATTCCTATGTGATGTAGCTGTCGAGGAGGTAGAAGTATTTATTAATAGCCAAGGAGTGCAATATAGCACTTGTGTTTACCCATACAGTCACTTCTCTGACACCTCACTATTGCAGGTACAAAGTATCAGGGGATGAAGAATTGGATATGGTACAGGTGTGTGTGGGTTGGTTGGTTGTGGGTTTCTTCTTTTTGTTTTTTGAGTTCTTGAAGAAAAAGTAACTAGAGGACATAAAGTACAGGTTTATAGTCAGATTTGCATTTGGATGCAGTAGCTGTCACACTTTAACAAAGTTCAGAAACCCAGTATTTTACCTATATGATATTGTTACTTTCTACTGTGGTAGCCACCTTTACCACAAATGAGTATGAAAGCTCCATTTCTACTTTTAAGGCTCACGAACCAGTATTTTGCATTTCAACCACATGTACTATAAGTGACACTTAGCTGGTGCTTTGCATTTTTTACATCTAGCTTGGGCTTTGTGTGCTTTCACTTTTCCAGACAACAGACTGCTAAGTAGCTGTATGTATTTATAATGCTGTTTAGTGACATCAGTGCAAGAATTTCATATCGGGTTGACTTTTATTTATTGTCATTGGCTAGAACTTCTTGACACATAATTTTATTGCCGTTATATTTGATAAGACAAACATCTAATAAAATAAAATTGCATTTCATTTTATATCAAAGCAAAGATTTATTTAATATCATCATGAAATTTCAACTGATGCTTGTTGCTATGACAACATGCAGGAACTTTGTGGTTAGCATAGGAATTATCTCAAGAATTTCCTGAGTTTGATGTCAAATATGAATAGCCTTGCAAAGCTTTCCTTATAATTAAACAGGACATGTGGGAGAAAGATCACAGGCTCTTTCCCTCAGCTCCTTAAATGCTGGTTTCAATTCCCAGTTATTTCAAAGGTGAAGTTCTTGATCTCAAAGTTGATACAAAAGTTAGGAAACTTTGCAGAGTAATTTGTCTGTAACCTCCTATTTTCATTTGTCCTTTGTACTGCAATGGCAAATACAAAGTTTGCTTTTTATTCCACAGTAGATTTGATGCATTGATAACAAGGTCTGGATCAGGCTTGGCTTTAGTTCACACACTTCCTGGCACGCTGAAAAATTTGCATTTAGGCTCTTACGCTTCTCTGCTTACATGATGACCTGTAGCTTCCTGTTGAAATGTTTATATTTCAATTAATGGAGGTATAATTAATTGATTAACACAATTCACAAATTGGAAAAGCAAAACAACAAAAAAAGTAAAATGAAAAAGTGATTAATTTGGAGCCAAAAGAAATAAGTTCCTCTTAGCTGTCATAAATTCTGGAAGGAGCAAATAAGAGAGAGTCTCTATAAATGCAACTTTTCTGAAAAATCTCAGGTATTGCCAGTGACTACCTCTTCATTATTGTGTACGTCTAAGTTTATTCTGTACTATTTTTCAAATAAGGCTACAGAGTTGGTTGTTAGCATCAATGTACCAGTTACACCTAGCTGAATTATATGAACTAGATTGTGTCACATTCTGTGCTGTTAATCATCATAATGAAAGGAGAAAGTTCTAGTTCAGCTCTGAAAATGCTGTGCTCTCGGTCTTTTGGTTGTGAAATAGAACTGAATTAATGAGCTATAGTAGTCTGCATAATTATAAAGGAATAATTTAAGGCACAAAGCAAACATGGTAATTTGCAACAACTAGAAAAATTATTTCCATTTCATAGTGAATATGGTTCATTTGGAAGCAGTGGATAAGAAAGATCTAAGAATCAACGTACAGCTTGCTGTGAAAAGGTGACACCCGCAATGTTTGAAATGTCTATACTGTCTTTATAGACTACAGAAGTGTGGTGGGGTTTTCTTTTCACAGTGCATTAATGAGTTCCATTCTAGCTTTTTCTAAAGGGGTTCTGAGCACACGTGATAAAACAAACAGTGCTTTAGAAAAACACCTGAGCTTCACTTTTACATATACTTGTGCAGATTTCCTGAATTCGTTGCTGTTGCATTTGTACAAATTTACCGTGTGTGGAATTAGGGGTTGAAACATGATGAGAAAATGTTTCATTTTTGTTTGCTGCGTTGTCTATTGGGATTTTGTATCAGTGTTAGTGCCTTCAATAAAAGTAATTGAATTTCACAGCATTTGGACTTTCTCCCACACAAAGCAAGCTGTGGCATGCCCTCTAAATTCTTTCTTTTACCTACCTAGATGTGGAATGTATAGAGTTTATAGGGAATCTTTTGATTGTAATTGGGAACAGGAAGAGTTGATATATTTGGACATCTAAGCCTTTTGTATGTCTGAAACAGTTTTGCTGATGAACTTAGCTGTTACAGGAACAGCAGTGCAGCGCAGGAAGATCCTCAACAATGTCTGCTTTTCCCATGGTTAACATTTCAGTTTTGTTGAAGAATTAGAGTTGACCCCTATCTGCTAAATCATTACTGAGTGCCCCAGACACTGGGCCAGAGGAAGGAAGTGAATTAAACATAAACTTTACTACATCTATAATGTGGTGAATATAAGACCACAGATGCAAAGATCTCCACATTAGTAGAGGCAAATGTCCTCAACTCAAAGTGTACAAAAGTTGGATGTGATTTGCATTGAGCAAACTGTTTTTCCTAGACTTTGTATTAAAGTTGACTCAAAATTAGTACCAAAGCCTGTGAGAAATACTGATATAGAGGAAAAAGCACTAATTGGTCTTATCTCTTAAGAGACAAGACAAAAGCAGAAATTGGAAAAAAGGTGACTGGCATATGTATACATTTTTTTTTATTGTCTCTGCAATGTATTTTTCAAGATTTTATTATTATTTTTCACAAATGGAAAATCTGAAAAAGCACATGTCATTACTTACCATGTTTTATTTCTTCCCTGTGGCTTAAAAAGGGGTACAATCAGTAGGCAAGGCAACATCGCTAAGAGAAGAAGGACACAGCCATTTTATAAAGAATAATGAGATGAAAAATACAGTAAAGCCTACAACTGTCCCTTCCTTGCTTATTGATATTCAGCTTTATTAGAGCATTTAAAAGCTTGGAAGGGATTACAGTGATAGTACTGGCTACCATGGAAATACCACTTCAAATGATAAACCCCTTAGAGTGACACTGGTATTTCAGAGGATATCACAAGTAATTATTCAGGTGAAGAAATGAATTTTTAGTAGCTCTTTGGAATTGATTTTTTTTTTTTATTCTCCCCTGCCCCCTTTTCTCTTGCCTTTAAAAAGTGCTAATCTTATTTCATCTCTCTTTTTGTGTGAAGCAGGTATTTGGGATGCTTATCTCGGCTTTCCAAAGCAGTATACAGTACAGTGATTGCAGCTAAAAACACACCTGTCCCTAGTGCCTGCAAAATGTTAAAACACAAAACCGTGATTGTTTCATAGTCCCTAAGGAGAGGGAAATTCTTTAACTGTTTTAACAGCATAAGTGGAACAGAGCCAGACAGTGGTGATGTCCAGTCTATCATAGCTAAAGACATAAAGTGCGTATGGTTGTCCTGGTTTCAATTAGCCATTTGTCCGGACCAAGAAAAGCTGGATTTTGAACGTGAAAGTGTATTTGGAAGAGCTGGAGATTTGGATGCCTTTTAGCCAGAGCCTACTAGGTACAGCAGTCATTGAAAGAAAGGGCAAGGTGAAGACATGCTGACATTTATAGACTAATCCTTTCAGGTTTACTTTTCAGAGGAAGTTCAAATTGTGTTATATTGTATCTAAACTAGCTCATAATGATTGAAGACAGGTAAGTATTTGGGCACACAGAGCCTATCCTTTTGAGTACTGTGCAATTTATAAGCTGAGAGAAGTTTAAGGTCCGTAATTCTGCTGGCCTTCTCTTAGAGGTTGCATCCATTATTCTCAGACAATAATAACAAGCCTGTCTCTCGCATAAGGATCCAGTCAGTGCTAGAAGCTTCACTAAACCAAAATATTTATACCCTGTGTTGCAGGGACATCACAGCAACTGTCCAAGTATTTTGTGAAGCAACATATTCACATTCTCCAAACCAAGAATTAGTCATGAAAAAGTAATTTTTAGGCCAGAATTGCAGTTAAGAATAAAGAAGCTAAATCCACTGGAGTTATCTATTTAACAGTAATGTCATCTGGTAACTTAGAATTGAAATATGTGGATTTAAATAGAAAGGATAAATCTTATCAGAGGGTCTTCCTTTCTGTTATTAAACACAGTCTGCTTGCAGATTGTGTAAGTGTGGGGCTGAGAATTCACCATTGTACAGAATTTGGTAAATTAAACTATGGAAATGAAGATCCTCATGGGAGGACTAATAATTCCTCCATTACCAATGCAATGAAACCAACACTTGAAACACAAATGAGACCTCGAGCTCCTTAAAGTCTATCTTGTGTCCTTAGCAGAGGATGAATTCCAGCCATTTAACCAGGAGCAAGGACAAGTGTGTTCTAAAACTTCAGCGGGACTTTTGCCTGACATGTACCGACACAGTTCTCTGGACAGTTTACCCACAGAGGATTCAGAAATGTTGCAGACACTCTTTTTGACACATAAAGTAGTTTTGGTGTATTCGCGTTAGCCATTTCAATAGAGACTACGTAGGATGACAGAAAACTTTAACTTCCCTCTTTAGTTATAGTAAATACAGAATTATGTGCTGTTTTAATAATGTGTCTCCTTACAATTGACACAGATGAAGAAAAACAGCCCCATGCAAAGAGTTACTAGAACTGAATAAATAATTCATAATGAACAGTTGATTCAAACACATTGTTTCCCATTCTGTTCGCAAATTGGCCACAAATAGAGTGAGTTTTTTATTTGTTCAATTATTCAAGAAATTCACTAAACAATTCTTGGTCTCCAATGCTGTTGTGTCAGCTTTATTAAAAATGGGAGAGGTTTGTGAAGCAACCTGTTTAATTGGGTACAAATCTCGTACCATAGTTCTTGTTTGAATGATGGAAGTGTTTTAGTGGTGGACTTGGCAGTGTTATGATAACAGTTGGACTCTATGATCTTAAAGTTCTTTTCCAACCTAAATAATTCTATGATAGCAACCATTAAGTCTATTAGAATCAGGGTTTTAGTTAAAATGACTTTTTTTTTTAATCTGATATTTGATTTTTGTCTAAGCAGTTCTGTAATTTGCTTTGAATTTACTTCTTTTCGTTTAGCTACCAGTATTCCTGAAAATAAACTCATTCCCGGTGGTGGCCTCCAGAGGAACACCGCCAAATTCTCTGAGATAAGAGTATTACAAGTGGAAGACAAATTCCCAGTGAGACTGCAGAGTGTGCTATCAACAGAGTCAGTCCAGCTCTTACCATTAACTTCATGTTTTAAGGCATAAGCCAACCATTACCACAGAAAAGAGAAATTTTTTCTACAGATAGGTAATTTTAGTAATTGACTAGAGATTTTTAAAAATCACAAAAATAACACCTTTGATTGAGGAAGTCAGGGCAACTGTTCTCCAGGCTGAGAGGCTATGCAAAGAAAAAGTTGCCACAGGTTAGTTTTGTTCTCATACTCACCTGTGTTATGACCACAGTGGATTGCTCTCCAAGGGGTGACATGGGCTAGAAGGATTTTTAAGCTAAGCTGCTGTGGCCTTTCTGAGACTATCATGAGCCCAGGGCATTTCAGGACAGCATTCTGACTCACTATAACCATAACTATTCATTGGATGCTATGAGAACATAAAATAAGCTTAATCTCATTTTTGAACATTTAGCTAAAATTGGTATGGTCTTGAAAATTTTTAATAAATTTCAATTTTTAAAATGAAGTTTCTGTTCAGTTCTTTTTCTCTTTGTCATATTAGCTAGATTTATTTACTTATCTGTGTCAGCTGTTGCAAGGGTGAACTAGTCAGTGTTTTCAGAGCTTTGTAAAGCATCATGTAGGTGTCAAGATTTTAAATAATCTCTCAGCATTATTACTGTATTTAATAGGCTTTCAATTAGAATGCCAATTTAAACTGATTTGTTTTAAAGAAACAGACATATTTTTAATTACAGCATGCACACTCAGACTTGTGTTTAATTGCAACAAGATTGCTGAAATGCTGTCTTTATTCGTAGATGCACAAGGACAAAGCTTTTACTCAATTCTCTGCAATTAGGCTGAAGTAGGAGCATTATCTCAGCAGGTGCGGAATAACTGAGAAGGGAACAGCTAGGAGCAGATTTTTGTGTCCCTGCTGGCTGAATGGCTGTAATATTCTAGAGATCTGCCCAAAACCAGGATCTGGTCGCTTGCATTTATTGTGCTAAAGTCCACAGACAGAGGCTCAGGAGAAGCTGGAATTGTGATAGCTAGATCTCCCTCTTCTACTGCAGGGTTCACCATCCTGTGTTGAAATTCTTCACAACCAATATGACTAATGCCTCAAGAAAGCGACACTGTTGCAGACAATCACAGCACAGATCCTTGGCTCCCCTTCAGTCTGCTCAGCGTGACTTCTGTGGGACCATAAGGGCGTGATGCTCTAAGACAAGAGAAGTATTAATTTTGTTCATCTGGGGCTAGCATCTGCTTTATGCAAAATGCTCTTGACCCTGCTGGAAGATAATGGTGAACTGGAGGAAGGGTTTAAATGAGACTGCTTGGGTTATACTATATTATGCCCCAGAGGCAAGAAGGGCAGGTTCCAGCCCCTAGGTTCTGGTCCAACAAGGGCCTGAAGGGTGCATGCAATCCCAGCCTGTAAGCAGTCCCACTGAAAACAATAGGACTATAAAATATTTCAGAAGTTTGATAACAGCAAAATGCTTTCCTAAGTCAGGTGTTTGATATGCAGTATCTGCAAACTAGAGTCCATCTTCAGTATTACTTCCTTTCCGTCATGCTCTCAGATCTCACTTTGCAAGTTCTATCTGTATTTTCTTTTCCCTTGGAACACAGTATACTGGTATTACAAGGTGGTCTGATGTTCGGTTTAGATTTTCTTGTCCATTTGTAAAGCACATCAAGTCTTAATATGTCATGTATCAGCACTGTAAATCTCATGCTTCGATATTCTGATGTCAAGGCAAACTGCAGTCTTTGAAGTTTTAATACAATAAACCCCTTACCAGTGAAAGGAAATGTTTTGATAATATCAATTTCCTTCAGTTTTTCAGTGTGTTACGACTATACATAAAAGCTGTGCTCCACTAACTGCAGTTAGAGGAAGTGCTCCTCTTACAGCTTATAGCTAAGGATTTTACACGTAGATTTGGAATATAGCATTATAGTGACACTGATCACTGGTGTGATCTGAAGTATCCTGTAAAAATAGTTAATTATCTTCTCACAAACATAGGAGCCTGAGTTTGTCTTAGTGACTTACCACTTGTCAGCCAAGCCAGGATAACTATGTGTGGCATTTTGCAACAGCAAAAATAAATCATTAGCTTAAACCACCACAGAGCTTTCACCATTGGTCATTCACATTAAAACCCATTTGACTTCAGGTTAGTCTTCTTGCTACTTGGTGTTAATATTCTCATATTCCTTTAGAAAACAGTGGTTAATCATTGAGTTCATAGGTTCTTAAAACAATGCACAGCATATTACGTATAGTAACTGTAATGGTGGTCCATCCCCACATAAGTATTTTAAGTACCTCTTTTCTGTAAGATCTGAAGTAAAAAAGCTGAAGATCGAAGTAATTTTTGAAGCAGAATGTGACAAATGTCTGGACTGTGTGCCATATGCAAAATGGAATAGAAAAAGCTTTTTAGCCACTACTATAATTAAAGTCAACAAGGCTAAAATAAATCCAGAGTAGAAAATAAACTGAGCTGAGGATATGATTACATCTAATTTTCATGGGCTTCGTTTCATTCTACATTCACAGCATAGCGTTCCCCTCTAGCACAGCTGTAAACATTTTGTTGTTGACTGGTCATTGATTCCTCTTCTCCTAAGGCACAACTTTATCCATAAGCATCAAGAAGAATATGAATGTCCAGCCCCTCTCCGTGATAAATGCCATACTTCCGCGGAAGAGCTTCATTTGAGCTTTCTCCCTGCTGCTGTAATATTCTTAGCACATACTCCAAATTTGAGCAAAAAAGACAGACCTAGTCTTATGAGTCATTTTCTTGATTGATCTAATTTACCTTGAAGGTTAATGTATTCTAAACTAATTCAGAGATTAATAACCACTTAAAGATATATGAAAGACATTTAACTGTATACCCGACAAGTGTTGTAACCTAGTTTATTATCTCTTCAATGACTTTGGGAGTTCATTTTATGAGATTTAAGAGTTGTTTGATTGTTTGATACACAGAGTGGCAGGTGCAAAGCAAAAAGGTGTTTTCAGAGCTCGCTAGGTTAATTCTGAAAACAAGGATGTAATTCTATTTGCTTATACTGCATAATTCAAATAAAACATTTATGTTCAAGGTGATAACTAAATGTTTTTTCTTACAGCGCTCATTAAAATTCTTTCAGTGATTAAATAATTGCTTGGATCAAAACAATGCTGGATCTGTCCATTCTCCAGCCTGCTTTTGACTTCTAGGACATCAGAATTGATGACGCTGCTCTTCCACTTTTTTTGCAAGACTACACCAGAATACCAATACAGACATTTGCCTTTCTCTTAAGGAACCATGTCAAGGTTAGGTGTTACCTTTTTCAAATCTAAAAAAAAATGCAATTCTGTTGCATGACTAGTGGTTTTGGATATGTCCTCTTTCTGCCGGAACAAAATTGTCCGGTAATTTTCTGAAGAATTTGTGGCTGACCTGATAGAGCTAGCAGATGGAAATGTGAGACAGTACTGTATGTGCCCAGGAGCTCTCACTGGGCTGCCGTATGTTCCAAAGTCTCAGACATTTTCCAGTGTAAGTGGAGGTGCTACTTGTTGCTTAGAGGTATTTGTGCTGAAGTTCTGCATATTAAGTCCAACTTTTGTGGGAAGCTCTGTACATCTGCACTGAACAGAAGCATTCTTGGCTGCATCGTTATTTTGATCATATATTGTGCGGATAAAAAAGAAAAATTATATGACATATATGCAATAGGTCCAACTCTGGACAGAAATATTCTACGTTGGGTCTATAACATACTGTGTTTTGGCTTGGCTGGTCTCAGCAGAAGGTCAAAGCCACTGAAGGCTGAGTTCTATAGGTCCTTCGGTAGTCCAGTTCCAGACTTCTTCCTACCTGGGGGAAGGAACATAGGCTGCTTAATCTGTGTTACATAGATAATGTGAGAGCTTTACACATGACCTTGTGGCCTAGGTACATTTCTGACTGGTGCTAAGGATCTGCTTCCAGACCAGGAACTCTGTTCTGTATAAACAGGGGAGAGAGTTGTTTGATATTTACAAATGCTGAACATCTTCCGCTGCCAGAAATTGGTGAGAGCTGCAAGTAAGGGAGTAAGCAGTAGAGAACAGATCAGGCAAATAGTGTCTGTTTACTGTAAATATCTTGTTTTATATTTACAGCCAGATAACGTACCAAAATTGTGAGCAAGCTGTTAGGCACATTAATACCTCTGAATATTGTGTGTGTGGTTACATTCACTGACTTTTAAAAATAACAAAGAAGATATACAAGATGTTTTGTTGCCAAGAGTATAGTATCCTACTGTTTATAGAGCTTGTATCATATTTTATCTGGCTTTTTATCTCAAACCATTGTTGCGTGAACAATGAATTCAGAATGAGCCCTGGCTACCTGATTTATGTCTGCGAGCTCCTGATGACTTCATGAGTGTCAGAGCAAAACTGAGCCCAGATTGATTTATGAAGGGTAATCAAAAAGAGTGGAAGAAAAGGACTGATCCAGAATTAGGGCTGTTTATGCAACATTGGGCTAGACAGGTACACAAATAAAACTGATTTCATACCTAATCTAAGCCAAGCAAACAGTTACAGAGTTAGAAAATAATTATAAATGAAGAAAACCCACCAAAAGGCTTTGTGGAGCTTCAGGTAACATGGGGATCTGTGCATTAAGTTCTATAAATATTACAAAAGCTTTTAATTTTGAGGGTCTGCTGAGCTGTCAGAGGGACCTAACAAAAAGAGACAGGTATGTTCAGAGTCAGTAAAAACCTCAACAAATACTAAGAAAGAATCAAGTGCATGAACTGATGAATAGATATACAAATTTATTAGAAAATGCAGCGTACTGGTGCCTTGCTTAAGACGTATCCTGTCAGCAATGGCTGTTAGCTGTATGTATCCCCCTACTCCCTCAAAATGGCCTATGAGGGCTTGTGGTGCCCCTTCAAACTGGAAAACATAAGAAAGGCAGGATTTCAAAAGTGCCATTTTCATTACCATTGACAATTAAAAAAAAGAAAAAAAAGGCAAGAATTATCCTGTCTTGGATAGCACACTACTGGAACGCTTTCTGGAGAATAATATAGCCAGTACATGCTGTTTGACTCAAGATATAGCTTAAAATACAGAGGAGATGCAGCCCGTGAGGTATTTGTCAGAAAATTATAGAATAGCGTATTTGTTCTGTTTCTTACCAGTGAATTTGACCAAAGCATTGGACACTATCAAGACTGGGACTTCCACAATGACCTACAAGTTAGGTTCCTCAAGAGAAAAATCCAAAACACCTGTAAAATTCCTTCAGGAGCCTTGGGGTTTTTTTTAGCATGCCCCAAGAGGGAGAGGATTGTTTCTCAAGAATGCAACCAGACACGGAATCAGATGCAAGCCAGGAAAGCATCCGCAGTGACTTGAGTAGCTGTAAACAGTATCATAAGATTGTTCTGTGACAGAAAGCCTGGCAGATGGTGTAAGCTGATCTGTGTATCATCGAGGGGCCTGCAGTGTTTCGTGAACACAGTTGAACAGACTATGAAGTTTTACAAGCACTGAATCACATCGATTTGCTGATAAATGCCCCATGGAAGTAAGCACATACAAAAAAATATCATGAAGCTGATGACGAGCTTGGTTTGAGAGGTATGAACTCATAATAAACTTGGGGAAAAAGGACATTATGCATGCCATTTTGTATCACTGTCTGTCATTAGTCATTTTAATGCACAACATATGTTGGCCATGAAGATTTTTGTTTTTGAAATACATTATCGGAGGGTGTTCTTTTGGACAAAGAACTGTCAAATATCATTAGCACAGTCTGTCCATCTTTTGTGGGTTTTTGCTTTTTGCTTTTTTTTAAGAAATAAAGCTTAGAAGCAATGGCCTATCAGTCTCTAGATTAAATTAAAGGTCTGCAAAGTAGATACTTTATCTAATTTTCTATACAAGAAGGAACAGATTTGCTGCTGATAATGCATATAGCTGAGGAGAGATTTCATCTGCTCACCATACTGTGCATTCAAGGTAGGAAGAAGTTGACTTTTAAATTATTTTAGAGCATAGCAGTCTTCTAGGGAGCTGCAACTGCGATCAGTACAGTAAACTTCACTGGGCTGGTCTTATATCTGGGATGGAAGACAACAGTTCTAGAAGGTTGCCAAGGCACATGTATTTGGTGTACTAAAAGGAAGAGTATGTCAGCAGGGCAGTCAGATGAAAATCTTCAAGGAAATACTGAAGCACAACCTCAAGCAACATGACCTTGATACCAACACAGCTGGGAATTACTGACAGCAAAGAGGGCGTGTGGTGTTGGGGTGGTGGCAGTTTGTGTTGGGATGGTTTGCTCTGACCAGCAAAACATAGCTGATGTCAGAGCAAATGGCACTGAAAACTGACACATTCGCAAGGCAGAGGTTCCAAGACTTTCTGACTTTAGTTCCACCTGCTCATGGAAAGGAATGAATGCCATTCATACACTGGCCTTGTCAGGATTTGGCGACCCAAGATGCTATAAAAGAGTGATTAAAAAGTACTTATTGCTATAATGCCATTGATTACTGCAGCGTGTCCAGATGCAGCAAAATACAATGTGATGCTTATCAGAGAGGGCCCTTCAGATGCCACCATGCACCTCTGAAGCCCGAAAGGCTTGCATCTTAAATACTTCTTTTTCAGTCTTACCATGATCCAGCGTTGCTCTGCACTTTGAGTTTCTGTGCTGAGCTTTTGTGCTGCTATCTTGAATGCTATTAGCAACAACTGTAATGATCAGATGGAGTATCAAAAGATCAGTAGTTTCTGCTTCCAATTCATGAACATACAGTTTTCGTTGTCAAAAAATCTTAATTTATCATTGTTATTTTTTCCCGGTAGTATCAGTTTGGTTTTGATGGCAGTTAAACTGGAAGCAGACAAATTTCTGAGTGTAGAATGTAGCTGGATACAAAAGCAAACCTATTCCCACTGTCAGAAACAGGATTAGATGATGTCTTTCATCCTGCCTTCGGTCAGCCTCCAGATCAGTTTCGTACTTTTAGATTCTTTATAAAAAACTGTTACAGTTTTTTTATGAACAAATCCCTTTTCAGTGAGAAAAAGGCAACTTTCTGAAAAAGTGAGATCTATTTTTGTGCAGTTCTAACAATGTGATAGTGGCTGGCAGCATAATTATGAAATCAGAGTATCATTTGTGAGGCACTATGGACCTAACAAAAAGACTTTCACTGTATAATGTCAGTAAGAAATGTGTTACAGTAACACATGTAGTAAGACTTTCTCTAATGTCTGTGGACTCCAGCTCAAAATCTTATTTTGACTTTTCTCAAAATAGTTACGCTGCATGAGATCCATGCACTGATATATAAATTGCGGTTCTGACATTTCAGCATTAACACTGAACATTCTTGACTATCTCAGCTTCCAGTTTGAGTTCATTATTTCACAAACTCTGTAACATTTTTTTCCTTAGTGGCTGTAGTCTCACAGCAAGTTCATTGATAGTCATGAAACGTTAGGTTCAGGGAGCCTGTAGATAGGATTGATTTTCTGTTTGAGGTCAAATATTTTAATTGCCACTTTAAAAATCTGTCTCTCTTCAAGTACAGAATACTTTTTTTTTGTGGGGTTATATTTTTTTTGGTGTGCAGAGCTTTAAAAAAACCCAACAAACTCCATGTACATTACTTGAATTTAATTGAGGCTAGCAAGTCTGTTCGTCACCTCCAAATTGTAAATAAACAGGCAAATTTTACATCTTTAGTTACAGTAAGCACACAACATTTAGCAGCATGAAGGTGATAGAGGAATCTCATATTTCACCATTTGTGCTGATTGGTTGAAAAACATGTTTAACATTTTCTGTAAAATAGAAAACGCCTTCTTTTCTTTGTCTTTCCTCTTTGATTTGCTTTGGTATCTATGTCCATTGCATTTTTTTCCCATCTAACTTCCCAGAATGATTCTGTAATTCTTATGATTAAATGTGCAATTAAGGCTTAAGCACTATTAGCACAAGGGATTTTGAAATTCGGATGAGAGTGTAACATTGACATCAAATTTAAATGTCAGCGCTACTGGAATAGGAAGTGTGACTTTCAGTTAAGAGCTATGTAGCTCTGCCATGCAAATTGCTAACGGGTATAAAGCACGATGAGGCGTCAGGACTCAATGTACCCAGCAGCAGTACTTAGCAGACCTATAATGGATTTACCCACGGTGATTTTTGGAATTATATGTACGCTGACAGCATACAAATGACGCAGTGCAAATTATATTATTTTAACTTGTTTATCAACTTGTCATCATAGCCCCCCCCCCCTTTTTTTTTTCTTTTTCCAGTGCAGCATTGTAAATCTGACTCATGCAGAGAAAGTCACCAAAGATGCAGTGACCTGTCTAGACTTCCAGCAATATTATTATGAGAAATGCATTAATTTGTCTGTATGGAAAGGATTTAAAGGTTGTTGCATCCATTTGTTACCAGAGACTGAGCACTTAATCACACAGACTCAGTTCAGCAAGAAAATTGTCTCTTCTTCTCAAGTCTGTTAACAGTACTTTTACAGAGTCTTGAGAAATATAAATATTGGAGGATATTAATGAAAATGACATCTATACCTGATGTATTGGTGCTCAAAAATGTGATTAAGTGCCCTGTTAATTAACTTTTTCACTATGATACTTGTAAAAGTATAGTCATTTTTTAAAGCTAACTGAACTGCTTAGAAAAAGGCCAGTGGGCTGATCTGGGTGAAATGTTTTCCCATCAATGACTGAATTTTGAATAACAACAACATATAGCGTACCCCAGATATGTCACGCTATATAAAGCAAAACACTGAAGTCAGTATTTTATTACTACAGCAGCTCCTCCATGAGCACTCCTCCTCTTAGTATTTTTCGGCCACCGAGCAGAACTTTGTGGTGGCAGTGACAGAAAAACATGTATTTTCCCTTTAAAGATTGGAATTTTAGGCATAGAAAAATGAAAGGTCACACACACACACAAAAAATAAATACAAAGACCTCCCATTAAGCAGTGATGTTTTTCCTGATATCAGGACAGTGGGATTGGAGCTGCTTTGAAGTTCTGGCCCTCAAGAGCTTAGGAAGGATGCTCAGAAGAAACATGAGATAGCCAGGGACTGACCCCGTGTCTCTTGAACGCATCTGTAGGGCCATCCATCTCAGTAGCAGTTATTTTCAGTCACTCCCCTGGCCTCAAAAGGACTTTTAATAACAAGAGGAAATCAAATAGCTCTGAAATACTGTTTTCTTTATGAGATCTGTTACTATTGAGGTTTTCAGTGAGTTAAGTGGAAGCTGAAGGACTGCAGGGTTTGCACGACCAGGTGACAAGATGCTTGTCTTGAACAGATTGCTCAGCTGGCCAAGCAGACCTGAGGTTTGAGGAAAAACCCCTCTGATGTACAGTATATTATGCAACTAATTATGCATAAATCATTCCAGTTTTTCCACAAGTTTTTCTGTCTAACCTCTATCCATGTTTGTCAAAGTTCTTTTAATGGGATAATTTCGGTGAAAAGACACAGGCAGTTTTTTCCTGTAGTACAATAGGAAAAAAAAGGGCAAGATCAGTATCTATAGAAACAGCCCTTTAATTCAAAAAAGAAGAGACACTAACGTCCTGAAATGTATCTTTTAGAATAGCAGTTAATTCCCTTACCTGTCTGGTGGCTGGGTTTGCTATTTAATAGGGAAATATTAATTCTTGTTAGCTTTCATAAATTATTTTTTTTTAGGAGCTTCTTTCACTGACAGAACCACTCTAATAACAGTTGTAAAAAATTATCACCACAGCATTGGAGCATACTTCACAACCAAAGAGACATTAAATTCACTCTGTGTCACTCCATTTGCATTCTGTGGTTATTAATGAGTTAATGATCTGCACAGTTTTAATGAATAGAACATAAATGAAGAGACAGGAAAGGATATTAGAGTGAGTGAAGTCCTGAGTGAAGGCCTTAATTACACTCCCATCTTCAGGTCATTAGCTGCATAACTACCTGTGGACAATCTGATAATTATTCTTTCATGGCACTAATAAATTTGCTTTTTGTTTGGATTGGTAAAAATGTGAATATCCTTTCTATGAACAATTAAACTTACTGACATGAGGTGTATAAAATACTGCAGGCAACATGCTGGACCATACTCTGCATGTCTTCCTTCACCCCCCATGCTGCCGCATACTAGTTTTAATTAAATTTTTTCCAGAATCACTTCTTATTAATTTTACTGCAGTTTGGATAGGAAATCTTTGTAATGCCTTGCAAAAAGATAAGCAACAAGCATTTCATTTTTCATAAAAAAGTGTTCTGGGAGAATTTATAGATACCAAAAGTGGTTACGTTATTCTTGAACTTAAAGACACCTGTTTGTTTTCTCCCATAAACGATAGGGGCATACCTGATGTCCTTTTTTTTGGAGGATATAATGTGAGGACTACTTAGAAGCAAGTTCTCTTTGACTTTGTGAATACCAATGGGTATCACTCAGCTAGCATTGCCACATGCCAAAGGGCAAACACGTTTAAACATTGGATAAAAAAGCCAACATGTTATGTGATGCAATTTCCAAATACTTCATAGATTTTTGTGGGTTTTGTTTTTTAATGATTAAATACCTTATGGAATTCCTAGGCACATAACAACTTGGCCTGAGTAAGGAAAAAAGGCCATAAAGAAAAAGCCATGTCTTCCACAAAGTGACGCCCTTATGCTTTGCCACAAAGAGCATATTTTAGTGTCGTCTGGAAAATAAACCAGCCATACTGGTCTTTTGTAAGATATTGTTCTATTAAGCAGAATACGTATTATTTTGTCACTGTTACGATAGAAAGTGAAAAGACAACATTTAGCAGGCTTATAAAATGCTTGGAGATGGTGAGTCCCAGCCCCGCCAGGTGAGAGCTGCCCCTGCATCGCTCTCGCAGGGGTCCCTGTCCCGGGGCACTGACAGCCTTAAGCCAAGGCGCAGCTGCCCTGCTGTGGACCGGTTCTCCTGTTGCAGTGCTTGGCCGACGCTTGCAAAAGGTTGAGCTCACTTGCCGCTCATAAATTAGCACCGCGTACACTGAATTCTGCATCACCTTTTTGTGCCAACTCCAAGTCATAAAGCATTTGCTGCCTTCAGAAATTACTTTTTTTTTTTCCTAAACAGACTCGGTTTGAATTCTTGAGGCTTCAGACCCTGGCAAACTAAATTCCATCAGAAACTAGAGGACTGTTACCTTGGGGTCAGTTTTGAAGACCATGAAGAATTTCAATAACCAAATTAAAGTTTTTTGAGCTTGAAAGAGAGGTGTTATCAATCAGGATGCTCAGAAAATTAAAAAATGGCTGGCAAATCCAAACCATCACCTTCCAACTGTTGCATTTATAGATGCGCTATGTTCTGCAGGCACTGAAGAAAATTTCTTAATGCTTTTTAAAATAGCTTCCATGCTATGGCAGGCCTACTTTGAACTGAAAACTGGTGTTTCATCACTCATTTAACACGCATCAGAATTAGATAGATCGTTTCACTAGCCTTTGATCTCGTGCTGGATGTGTTAATTTTAGATTAGAAAGGACAGGAAGAAGGTGTGCGACCCATCAAAGCAGGGTCACTGCAGCATTTGCAGATGACCTGGTAGTGTTGAATAACCCATAGAAAAGCATAAAACATAATGTGTGATTAAATTATTCGATACACTGACTATATAAAAATGCAGGACAGAGCCTCATGGCATTTTTGCTGTCTCATGACTTAGGTCCAGTTAATAACTGAAGCAGATTATCGCTCTTAGGAGTGATACCTGCACTGGACAAGAAAAGACAAGTGTTATTTCTACCCTAGAAATTGGCCTAGCCAAAGAGCTCTTAGTCCAAATTTAGAAGGCTTACTGACATAATTTCTGAAGCTATTTTGAATCTATTGTACAGTACACTTGTTTCTGCACTAGGGCAATTAGAACAGAGTTAAAGCAAATACCTTCCCGCCTGTCTCCATCTATTTAAGTTTAAAGTTTTTTTTTCCTTTTTAAAAAAAAACCTTTTCTGTTTAAACTGTTATTCTGCTTATTTTACTTCAGCGTTTTGTAATGGAGCTACAAGTTAATCATGCTGAGTACATCAATTTTGACTACAGTTAATAAGGCATTTGCGTAACCCCGGTGACTCAAACAAGTCCCCTTGGGAGTCCTACCGTGCCTGCCACCAAATGGTACGAAAAAGTATTCTTCAGAAAGGGAAATGGCAGTATTAGCATGAAGTTAAGCATATTAGGCTTCATTCAAAAGAACTGTAAACTTTAGCAGCTAGCTTTTGCCCAGCCACAGGGATTCTGTATCCTCAAGTTGCAGGGCTGACCTCCCGGCTTTGACACACTTCAGTCCAACGTTGGGCTGAGGAAGGGGGCAGCAGGTTACTGAACTGATGGGACATTTGTTATGTGGATACTGGAAGCTCATATCAAAATTTAATGTACACTTTCTTCCATAACAAATATGTATTCATAAATAATCATGACATAAAAGCCCACTGTGACCAAATAGCCTTTTTGTTCTTTTGAGACCGTGTTCTGTGTAGTATTTTTATGGTTATGACAAGCAACAAGCCCAGACAGCTGTCTTGTCTGACCAGTACGTTTTAAGTCTCAAGATATTTTACTGTATATTGTTTAGCTTTTCTTCCTGAAAAAATAAAGACTACCTGAGAGGTTCTGACTGCTATAAATTTCATAATGGTTCAAGTCTGTATTGATTTTCAAATTTAACAAATGCTGAAGAACACAGCCAAAACGTTGAATAGGTTATACCTTTTCTCAGGAAAATCCACAGGCAGTATTATTATGAATTTCCATAACAATTTTTTGAATCTGGATTTTGTAAACCAGAACAGAAACGAGTTCCAGAGAAAAATTTTTGAATTTATAAAAAAAATGAATATATGAAAACCAAATTAAAACAAGTGTATGTCTGTGTGGTTTGTGTATTTGATTGCTCTTGGGGTAAAGCCGGTTGTGTTGTACAGACATACGGGATGCAGCTGACTACAAAATAAAGATACAACTGCAGCATATAGAGATGTAGCTGTCTTCTGAATCTGCCTAACATAAGCTAGGCAATTTTAACCCTTTCTAACTGAAAGCATCACGAGTCACCTAGAAATGTAAAGACTTTGATCAAGAGAAGCTTAAAAACGTAAATTACCCACTGAGATGAGAATAGCTACACACTTGTGAAAACAGTTACTTAAGTGAGCTTTTAAGAAGACAGATGTTGCTCAGGCCAATATCAAGGAACATAATCTATACATTTTATATTTTTTATTGCTATAATTAACTCAGTATCATCATCACAATACCTCGTTTGTCTGAAGCAGCCAAAGCTTTTTTGAATTACTAAGCTTCTTAGTACAGCAAGGTCTGTGTAATGCATCAGTTATATTAAACAAATCAGAAGTGTTTGCTTACAAAAAAATGAAGTCAAAGTGTCATAGAATAGAAATTTATCACAGGGTCTTGGTTCAATAATTCAGAATATGAAGCATAAAAAATACTAAAGAGTTCATTGTATAATAAAACAGCCTTGAGGAGATGTAAAATTAAAGTAAAAAATTGGACTGTGGAGTAGGATCATCAATTTGTGTAAGCTGATTTAATTTTATTACAATCAAAATGCAATATCTAGATTCATCAAGAAGCAAGCATAAAATTTATATGGACAAGTGGCTGCTTCAGCATCTGTAAAATGCATTCCTGGTTCAGTGTTAAGAAAAATATAACCCAGGAAAAGAGTCACGTAATCACAAATGTGGTCACACTTAAATACATAGTTTAGGATGATCATCTCGGTCCACTTAAAAAAAAAAAAAAAAAAAAGGTAAAATATCAGTAGGTTATCCAAAGCTAAGCCAGAATTAATCCAGACAGTAAATCTCCAGTAGATTCAATTGCATTATTTAAGCGAGCAGAACAGTATTGCTTTAAAATCTCTACTAAAAGTCAAATAAAACATTCATGTTTTGATCAACACCAATTGTTAGATTTTACAGTTTCAGTCTATATGTTTCTAATTCCTTTGTGCCCAAGGGAGCAGAAAGTTGTATACCACTGACTTACCCAGCAGATGGGAGACTGACGTCAGGTCCTGTCACCTTCAATAATCATATTGATAATACAGGACTCCAGTCTGCTCCTTCAGGGAATGGTGCGTAGCGTACTCAGTTACTCCAACCTCTTTTTACTTCTGGGGAAAGAAAACACTTGTCTAGGCAAAGAAGAGTCAGAGTTCCTTCATTTTGTCTGAAAAAATACCTGTATCAAGGGAGAAATTAGATGTTCGTTTTTCCTAGATCTGGAAAGCATCTTGTACTTCCCTTATTTTGTTTCCCAGCACCCTTACAACGTGGTTTCCTTTATCGGACCTGCAATGGTTTACATTTGTTTTGTGATAACTTGAATCTGTATGTGGTTCCAGTGTTTGAATAATTTTTGGCATGCAATTCTCGTATGTGCAAGTGCAAATATTCTCACGCGTGGCCATTTTGCAAGCAGACTAGTATTGCCCCATGTTTTCTGTCACACCAACCTTGGTCTCTATAGCTTTGGTAAAAGTTCACTTTTATGAATTGTGGTAAATGGTTTGAAGGAGGCAAAGCAACAGGTAACTTCAGCACTAAGTATAAAGAGCAAGTACGAGCAGCCGTAGCTAGGACATTAGATGTCTTCACCTTAGTGTTCTGGTGGCACAACAAGAACTAGGAGCACACGCAGCAGGGCTTTGGTGAGGAGATGGAAGATAAAGTTGACTGCTTCAAAAAATTGTCATGGGATCTTTAATGTCTGCTGTGACAGGAAGAACATCTGTTTACTTCTCAGCCCTGAAGAGGTAAATTATAATGATATCAGCTTTAGCAGCATATTTGGAGTTTCATAGATCCCACTTCAAAAGCCCATGTAGGGAAAAATAAATAACAGGAGTCCGAGGGGAACCTATGATCTAGAATGCAGCTCTGGTTTGTAGGTTAATGTTTTTATTGAAGAAAATGCTATATATGTAGAAAGTGTCATCGCTGCACACAGCTGACACTGTTGGAGCCTAATTACATTTGGGCTGTTAGTATTGGTTCATCCTTATTCTTTCATACAAGAATCTCAAACCACTTTAAGCATTCCACAATTATTTGTTGCATCAACTGAGGGTAGAAATTACTTTTCTACTTTATTCCTTTGATCTTTTGTTTACAGAGAAAGAACAAAAGAGGTTCATTCACTCTGCTCAGGCTCACTCAGAACAATGGAGAAGAGCTCAGACATTACAGCTCCCACGGTTCCTCTGCTGGATAATTCTGGAGAGGATACTTGGTAAGTGGAATACATTTGGGTAGAATCTATCTGTTCTGAAGAGGCTAGTTTAAAACACACTAAGGGTGAAATTTTTTCGAGAGGCTCCAAACCTGCTTGATGTGATTTTCCCTGCACTTTACACATGTAGTTGCACTTGCATGCAAACTAGCATTTGAGTGAACGCGCAGATCAAATCAGCTGACAGCTCACATACACGAATCCTGTTTGCTTCTAATAGAGCTACAGGGCTAAGTATTCGCATGCACAAATATGGCTGATTTTTAAACGTGCTGAAGTTACACTGAAATCAAATGGTATCAATCACATTCTTAAGAGCTAATCATCTTCTCTGGTCTCTTTCTCTAAAAAGCCATGGGATATTTTAAAATTATCCTTACAGAGTATCAAATATTTCGACCAAAGAAAACAGGCAGAGCACCAGGTCCTGTAACTGATCTGCCACCTTTGTAGCTCTGTTGGTTGTCTGAAGGAAATGTCAAGGACTGAACTGACTTAGAAATTGTGACAGGAATCAAAGCAGCAGCCAAGACATTCAGTACACAACCTTCATTGTAATATAACAGGCAAGAAGCAGGTATCACACGAGCCACTGCACGGAGAGCCACTCCATGCAAAGTCATTTGATTGTAGCGTCATCTTCCCATCAGCCGGAAAGAAAGTCTCTGGTAACTACACCAGCTCCTGACTGATTGCAGGTCTAGTCTTTACATTAAGTAAATTATCTTGAAGCCAAAAATAAATCTGGATTAATTTGCCTTCCTGAAATGGTTGCCTGATTAGTAGAAGCCACAATTTGTCAAGTTGGGGGAACAGGTTAAATTAGAATACCCATTGCATTTCACTAAACTCTTTCTGGTTCACTGGCTCTGAAGAAGCAGTGATTCTCCAGACAGTATCATCTAAATTTAGATACTTCTGCCTTATAACTCTTACTGTAACGCTCCCCCTGATTCTATCATCCAGGGTGTGCCTGTGCAAATGTGATCTTCCTCTCTACAAATTTATCTTTTCCTTTTGTTTACTTCAACATGAATTTACTATCTGTTTGGTTTGCCACTGTGCTGGATATTATATAAGCAATTTAAGTGAAGTATTTAAAGATCAGAGCTGGGTAAGATTTTCCAGGTCATAACATGAAAGATGGAGAGATGGTGACTGTTTCCAAATTACATCTAATTTTGACTACATCTAAGAATGACACTAGTTTAAAGCACTGAGAATTGATTCTTCAGATGAACTGAAGTTAATGTTTAGTATGTATTGAACATAAAACACAGGTGATGCTGTGTTTGTAGGTTACATCTTGTAGATTTGCACAGTGCAGGTTCTGCCCTTATTTTTCCTGCATTTCATAGATCTCTTCAGCAAACCAAAGAGAAAGAAAACAGGCACAAGTTGATCCTGGCTGAAAAACATAACCCTCTGGAAAAGGGAGAACAAAACCTTTGGTTTAAAAGCAAGCAATCTGAAGTATGTTCTTTTTAGATACAGTGACTCCCACTTTTCTGTTTCAAGATGTGAGAGTCTGCTTACTGTCTGAATTTTAAAGAGATGCAGCTGCATCCACAGATGTAGTTTTCGATAAACTAGTATAGCGTAAATAAGACTGAAAGCAGATTCCTGAGCCTAGACTCTTTCTGCCCTCTTCCACAGCCTGTTCTACCCAAGCTACTACTTCCCAGCTACAGCCAGTAGTAGCACTAATCTTTTTTATCGTTTTAGGAAATTTCCCTAACAACCATCTAAGATTTTTAAGAATAACTCTTACCTGAACTCTGTTGCTACTCTTTTTGACTTGTTTGTTGGAAGGCTAGCAGGCTTCGTATTCCCACTAGGAAGATTTGATAGGAGATAAGTTTCTTATTTGTCTTTTAGCATTCATTGATTGACTTAGTAAAACATTATCAAAACTAATCCATATAATATATGCAGAACACATATTTTGGAAGAACTTCTTTAAATAAGATTAGTGTGTTTGGATTTTTGCATACCTGAAGGTGTGTGTAGTTACTTAAAGGAAGATGTAGATGCACAGCTGGAAATCAAAACAGCTTATTTCTGAACTGCCCAAATGGAACATCTGGGTTTTTTTCTAGCAGATATTATTTGCCAAGCTCAGAATGGAACAAAGTTTCTTAGTCTGAAAATATTTTGCATCACATAATAGCTAGATAGCTATAGAAAATTCATTGTCAGTTTAGAAGCGTTAAAAATATATTAGCAATATTTTCTGAAGGCATCACTTATTAATTACATAAGAGCAGAAAGTGCTCTTGAAAAAGCAGTATTAATTAACTGAAAAAACTGAATATTTTTCTTTATACTGATTATCTGACTTTTCCATAAAAGTATTTGTTTTCTTATTAGGTAGGCTACACTCAAGCAAAAAAATAAATAAAAAAAATAAATCAATTCTTATCTTAAATTAGCTTACCAAATACAACAGTCTTTTAATTGATGCTCTACTCAATACTGCTGAAGCTCTTCCCTACATTTCTATAAACTTAAGATATGCAACAACCTCAAATATAAGAGTTTTTTTTTTAAGGCAGGATGTATTTATAATTAGTCCCAAGTTAAGTGATCCCAGCTGAGCTTATACATCACCCCACCCCACCCCACCTGCTTTATTTTTGCCCCTATAAATTATGGTAAGATGAGTTTTAGGGGTTTTTTTGGTGGTGTTTTTTTTTTTGTTTGTTTGTTTTTTGTGTTTTTGGGAGATGGGTGAGAATGTGTGGTGTGGTATTTTGCTCTGAAGAAGAATATAAGGTAATAATTTTTTTTTTTTTGAAGCAAAGCAAAAATAGAAAGAAGTTATTAGTATAGCTTTTGCTCAATTGAAGAGGATTTTCTTTCCTGAAGATGTGTCTTTCAAGGGTTGGATATAGGTCTCAGATTGCTTTTCTTCTGCATAATGGGGTAGTTTATAGTTAGGTTCTTCCATGTAGATGTTCAACTGTGTATTTGCAGTCTTTTCTAAAGCCTTATAAATACAAATGCTTTACCATATTCTTTCTATGTCTCTAACTAAAAAACAGCAACATGTTTCAAAGCTGTGGTATAGATCTTAAGTGGAAAAAAGAAGACAAACAGTTCACTCTATCCTTGCATGAAATTCTGACTACTATCAGTAAGGAAATGTATTGATTTTTTTTTTCTCACTTTTTAGCAGAAACTTTTGCAGAAGTTCTCTTAAGATATTTTTTTACTGAACAATCACTTCTATAAACTTTAAGAATTGTTAAAAGTCCCCTTTCTATTAGCTGGTGCGGGTACTCAGTCTGGAGTTTGTGGAGCCCGTCAGAAAGCAAGAAGGGAATAAAAATCACAACTTGGATGTGGGGGAAGATGATTCCAGATTTTTTGGTCTGCTTTGTATGAAGCTCCTTGTTATGAGATAAGGGCTAGGGGACTTTTTATTATTTGAAAAATAAGTCTATTTGTGTTCTATTCTTCTGGCCTGTTTTGAAAATACATGAAACATTTCAGCTAACTGCTTGGCACAGACAACATCTGGAGCCACATATATGGAGGTGCCATATAGTTTGTGCTGTCTCAGTCTTTTTCGCAAAATATATAGTACTCACTCTCTTACCAGGGTTATTTTTGTCTTTTAACGAGCATTGCGATATACCCTGATAACTATACTTGTCTCCACTGATCTCTCAAAACATAGACTAGAGCTATTAAAGGCTTCTAGTACAGCAGCTGGACCTGCAGGGGTGAGGAGGCGGTGCCTCCCACGCATGTCAGCACAGTGGGGCTTCGCTGACTCTTGAATAATGGGCCATATACGATTTATTTAAAGAACGATGTGCTGATATTTGTCTAAAGGTTGAAAAACATCTAGACACCCTTATTGCTGACTTAAGGATGTACTAAATCAGAGACCCTTATTGTTAACTTGATGATGTACTAAATCCTTGAATTGGTGACATAAGGGAATGTGCTAATTGCTGAGTCCTTGGATTTCTGTTATCTTTAAAGAAGGCCATCTGGTCCTAAGTTCCTGTTGTTTGTACAGCGGGACAGAGACAAGGACTTTAAATCATGGTCACTGGTTTATCAAGGAACAGTCTGCACAGAAACAAGAGGTAAAATGTTCATGAGAGGAAGACTCATGATCTTCATCTTGAAGAGCCCCGGAAGACCACTCCTCAAGGACATTGCGCAGGCAGGCGTGAGATATGTTAATGAGTTCCTGGAATTGCAATGAGTATGTAAATGATTTCCTGGAAAGCTAATGAATAGACATGAGTGACTTGTATAAAGAAGGGGCTGAAAGGTCCCCTTGGTGTGCATGGCTTTGGTGGAGCGATCCCCCATGCACCCAGCACTGCCAAATAAAGCTAACCTCCGCTCGCTCGTATATTGGTGAAGTGATACTTTAAATCACTCTTAGCAAAAGATTTAGTTTTGTAGGTTTGAAATCCTAGTCACTTGAGGCTAAAGTCACACTTCAGTCTTAGAATCACAGAGTCATTCAGGTTGGAAAAGACCTTTAACATAGAGTCCAACCGTTAACCCAGCACTGCCAAGTCCATTGCTAAACCATGTCTGTAAATGCCACATCTACACATCTTTTAAATACATCCAGAGATGGTCACTCCACTTGCCTGGGCAGCCTGTTCCAGTGTTTGACAAACCTTTTGGTGAAGAAATTATTGCTCATATCCAACCTAAACCTCCGCTAGTGCAACCTGAGGCTGTTTTCTTTTGTCCTGATGGTGATGTCAAGTATTGAGCATGTGAAATAAGTTTTACTGGGGGATCAAAAGCTTGAATTTGAGTAATTATAATGCAAATTGGATGGTATCTTAAATTTTTTCATGAAAATCAACTGCCTTTTTGGATCTCCCCCAGCCACAGCTAGGACCCTTTGCAATTATACTTCGTGCAGGATGTAGGTCTGTCACTGCTAAACCTAGACAGTTTCCCTTAAACCAAGACCTGCTGCTCTAAATAGGCTGGGGAAAAAGGTGGAGCAGGGAGGCGCCCAGTGTCACAAAGGAGGTCAAAACAGTAAGAGGGCCTATGTCATCTTAGGTAACTTATTTACTAACTGTACTGATATTTGAAATTGCTTTCTGCTCCATAGGGGAGGCCTAATTACTCACTCAGGCCTCCATTGCTAGTGAATTATGAAGCCATCTGTATCTCATGAATATAAATTCCATTCTCTCTGGTTTAGTTATATATAGTGATATCATTAGGGGGATGGCGTACTCCATATATATGGAGAGAGGATAGAGGGACATTCTTCTCTTTAAAAAAACAGGAACAATTTTCTTACAACACAAATGATAATGTGTTCAGAAAGATTGATAATTTCATTTTACTCCTGCTGACATGCAATATGTCTATTAAAATATTAACATTTTTTTAATTCAGCAGATTGGTTTTCACTTTGCCTTATTTTTAAAGTCATTCATCTTTGTTCGCTGCCTGACAGAAACGTGGTGTATTTATTCATCCCCCGAGCCCAAATGGTGACCACTGCACTAAATGCTTGCTCTTATCCTCTGCTGTGTTGCCCCAAAACTGACAGTGCTATCGGGTTTTACTCCTTGGAGACAGGAAGCATAGCAGAAAAAAATATTTAAGGTATTGTATAATGTTATAGTTCCGAAAAGTCCTAGCGTATATGGGCAATATGCTACTTTCATGGCAGTTTTCCTTGCTGAGAGCCCATCAGAACTGGCAGGGTACAATTGAGCTCCAACCATTATGCTTGAGATGGGCTATCTTGTGAAAATAACCCTAAGAAAGGGCTGCTTTTATGCAGGCTTTTGTGTAAGAAAGAGATTAATGACATGAGAAGCTTCCAGGCAGTGGAGCAGGAGGCAGGGAAAGGGGATTCTTAGCTGAAACCGCCTGGTGGGGGCCAAGCAGGGAGCTTGCTTTGGACCTTGTGTTTTGAAAAGTAAAAGAGGATGCAGCTTTATCACTTCACAGGACATGAGAAAAAAGTGTCTCTGCTCCTGTCTTCAGTCCCTTGAAATGTCTGTGCTGCTTCTGAGCCTTTAAACTTGTTTATCACTGACTCAGTGAGACCAGCATTGGGCTGACATTTTCCAGGGCAGATTTCTGAAGCTGTGCAGTGAGCTGGCACTGAAATAATTGGCCTAATTTTTCAGAAGTGACGAAGATCCCACTGACATCTTCATTACATCCTAAGACATTTAAGATGATAACGCCAGGCACCCACATCTGAAAATCCTAGCCTTTTACCTCACTGGAGGTTTTACCTCAGAAGGAATTTGTGAAGATTACCGGGTATCTAATGCCTTTTGAAGTCCCTAAAAGGTTTTGCAAGTGAAGAGTAAGAACAGCAGTGGTGTTACAATACACAGTCTTCAGTGGCTCTGTTTACTCATCAGGTCAAACCCCGTGCTAGCAGCCAGCCATACCATAAACCAGAAGCTGGGAGGTTATAATATAGGGGAGTAGGATCTGCCCACAGAATTATGTGTACCAACGCCTGCAGGTTCTGTGATAAGCTGTGCTTTGAACTAAGTGTTACAGCAGCAGCACTGACTGGGCTTCTCTGTAAGTCTGATTTCTAAGGCATATTTATTCCCTTTTGCCAGACCTGGAAGCTAATGGGAAGTGACTGGTTTCAAGTGTGAACGGAGCACACAGAACTGCACTGCCTTTATGATATGGCAAGAAGGGTATTAACTGGAAATATCAATGAAGTGAACAACAGATTATCCTGTTTTCCAGTCAGAGCTATTTATCATATATGTATGCAGGATTTTATTCCATGTCCATTGAAGTCAAATGTTCTTTCCATTGCTTGGTGTGCTGGCTGTGGCTGGGATAGAGTTCATTTCCTTCCCAGACACTAGTACGGGCTCTGTTTGGATTTGTGCTGAAAGTGTTGGCAGTGCCGAGATGTTTTGTTACCACTGAGCATCGCTCACGCAGATTCTGCCCCTCACCCCACCCCGCCTGCCAGGAGGCTGGGGGGCACAAGAAGCTGGGGCACACAGCCGGGACAGCTGCCCCCCCCGGACCCGAGGGATGTGCCGTACCGCCTGGCGTCATGCCCAGCATGTCAGGCTGGGGGAAGAAGGGAGGGGGACGTTCAGAGGGATGGCGTTTGTCTTCCCAGGTCACCGTGCCACGTGCTGGAGCCCTGCTGTCCCGGGGGCGGCTGAGCCCCTGCCCGCCATGGGAACTGCTGAATGACCCCCTTGTCCTGCTTGGCTTGTGCGCGGCTTTTGCTTTACCTGTTCAGCCGCCTTCCTCTCAGCCCACGAGTTTTGTCACTTTTGCCCTTTGGATCCTCTCCCCCACCCTGCTGGGGGGGCAGAGAGCGGCTGGGGGGGCTGAGCTGCCAGCTGGGGACACACCAGGACACTCGTTTGCACAAGCCAAGTAGAAACCTCAGAATTTGCATCCTCTGCATTGCAGAGTTTTGTTTCCATAAACTACAAGCAAAAACCAAAGGCTATTGTTTATAATCTGTCCCATTAGTATCTATCTTCAAATAACGTTAATTAAACTAATGAACATCTATGCCCATTGCTTTTGTTTAGCTTGTGTTACAAGGAACTCACTCTTTCAGACATCTGAAAAACTAAGCACAGAGATTACTCAACAACTGACTAACAATTTTGATCTGAACTATACTTCACTTTTAAAAGCAATTATGAAGGTTCTTGACAGATGTAATATTCTAGCTGTAATCTTATTAGAAGAAGCAGCAATGGTAAGACAAGTTGCAGTCTGGATGAATTTACTGCCAAGGCTAAACTATTTATTTTTGGCAATACTCATTTTTCAAAGAGCAGATGGTTTAATTCTCTGAACCAGCTGCTAATAAATAGAGGGAAAATCGGAGGTGGGGATTGAAATAACTGTTATTCACTCTTCAAAATTCAGCAGGGTTTAAAGGTATGCAGGCATTCCAACCTCAAGTAATGGATTTTTCTTTTAGTTTCTTCAGACTGAAGTACTTACAAACTGAAGTGATAGAATATAACAAAGTTTGTAAAATGACCACTTCTTCAAAACTAGCCTAAGGAAGCAATGAAAATGCTCAGTTTAGATGCTTGGCATCTTGATTTTCTAGCAAAACCTCAAGACTTAGATGTATTAAATAGCCAACTAAACTGTATCTACCTTTGGAAAAATGGTAAGGTTTTAACCAGTCAACTAACACTGGTTAAAGACATTTACTTCTATCACTGAAGTGGTTCAGTTGCAACTTCAGCTGCAATATTTGTTCTGACCATTCTGTTAGGTGGAGCCTTTTTAAGTAATCTAGGATATGCTGGGCAAAATGCAACGGTATGAACCTTGAGGAAAAAAACCCATGAACTTCAAGATCTTGAACTGGTGAATGCAACTTCTTTGGCTCAAATTCTTCTGAAAAACAACCCCACAAACCTGGTATGCTCGGACTGCACAGGATCCAGGCTTTGCTGCTAGCAATAAAACAGTTTAGGAATTTCTAAACAGATTCTTATTTCCTTCTGATTAGGCAAATAAAAACATCCTGCAGTGAATTCCAGCTGCATCTGCTCATGAGTTTTGTTTGCTGAGTGCTCCCCAGGAAGCCCACACAATGCTTATGATTGTGCGCAATTTATATCTTGCTCCTGGAAAACAGTAGATGCTGCCAGAGGTTTATTTGCACAAGGTCTGAGAATGTGTGGTGAGGGCATGGGAGATATGAATGGCTATTGCACCATTGTGCAGAAGAAATGAATGGGCATTTGTTTTTTTTTATATGATCATAGAAGATTGCTCAGTATTTTTCTTTCACTTGCAGGTTTCTCCTTTTTTGTTCTGTTTGGATGCTAGGGTACCGCACACTTGATGTTAGCTCATCCACCACTTTATCTGTTCTTGTTCCCTGTCATGCAAGTATTCAGGGGTAGTATGTACAACTGCCTCCAGTCAGGCTTCCATTTAATCTTAGTTTGGCAAAAATGTGGAATGACTTCCTGAAAATGGCCTTCCATGGATCCTTGAAAAAGTCTGTCTTGAACATGTTCTCATCTTTGGTGGCTTAATAGTCAGTGATAAGTATCTTGTTTTGAAACCTAAGTTATTAGAAGCAGTAGTCCCTGTCTTGAAGTAACTTGTTCTGAACGTCAGAGCGCTGCTTTGGCTAACAACCAACTCTGCAACACTTGGTTTCATTTTGCTCAGTGATAGATCCAGTGGAGAGCAGGCAGCATGTGATCAACGTGTGCGTGTGATGGATGAACTCCCATAACAAGCTCTCCTTCCAGCAGACTGCAGTAATTCTGCTTTGCAACTTCTGTGCAACTGACTGAAAAGCTGCAGTACCCCAATGCTGCTGTGGTGAGAGGCATAGCAGTTCCTCTGTGTAACACAATCTGAAGACCTACAGATCCAAGCAGAAAGGCCAAGTGTATAACAAGCAGGATGGGTGCAGAGTGTATGCAGTACTAGGAGCAGTAATGAATTAATCATGACTAAAATACAAAGCAGGAGCCTTTACTATGTGATGCCAGAAGTTTCAGCCTTCAAAGAACAGGTTATAAAGGGTAAAGCAAGAAGGTCACTTAAGGAAGCTGTGCTCATAGCGATTCAGGTAAACTGAAAACAGCCATTTGATGTTCACTCCGGTCTACATAATGAATCACCATTAGTTCCTATAAAATCCCTTGGCTGTCTTATCATCCCCTGTGTTGCCTTCTACTGTTTTCCCATGTTACCACACCTCCATACTGACAGCTATTTGCTCTTTGCACACAAAGCTTACAGCAGGTTCCGAAGACTTTTGACTGCTGCTCCTGCCAGCAGTAAAGCTGAGGAGTATGTTGCCTTCTGCTTGGTGTCCTGTCCTCATGATTTGGTGGCTGACAAGAGGAGGGTATTGCTGGTGCCTGTTAGGATGGCTGTTTCTCTTATCCTCCTCTCCACTGTTGTCTTGGCAGCCGTGGCCTTGGTAAATGTGCTCCCCGTGGAACAGAAGCAAGCACGATGCATCTGTATATCAGCAAAAATCAGCATGCAATTGGAAATGATGGTACTTATGATGAAATAGAGCAAACTTTAAGCTGCAAACAACCTTTCTGGAGCACTAATGGTATTTCAATCAAAGCATCACAGCTGCAGTAGTGGTCTGCAGTTTCAGGCTTTCCAGAAGTAATGGCATGCAGCTGGTTGGTTCCAGTCCCCATGGCAGCAGACTCCCTTCTTGACATTTTCTTGTGCATTTAATAACCAGTTAGTTAAACAACTCACCAATATAGGACACCTGGCCTTCTTCATCCTCTTATTAATCAAATAATGGACCTGAAGAGAAGTGGATGTATCTATTGACTTTTTTTGCCTAAGCAGAAACAATTAAAGTTTTCTGGCTCAGGGACAAAGCAGACTAGTTCACTGTGAATCTTTGGCAGCAACGATAATCCACTCGGAGTAATGAATAGCACAGCCTGGATTTCGATGCTCTGTCTGAAGGGCTGTTGAGGTTCCTTGAGGGTTAGAACAGGACATGGCCTAAACAATATGACCATCTCACAGCTGTAATCAAATCCATTATGCAGGTTGTCTGATGATGGTGTAAAAAAAAAAAAAAGAGCTAATTTGCATAAGCTTTTGGAAATAAACTTTAACAATAGTTATATTTCCTTCACCATTTTTCAGAAATAGGAAATTGAAATCATGTCTCATTATTACTGTAACTCAGGAGTTCTCAGAATATTACATTGCCACTTGGACTTGTAGCTCATTCCTGTTTGCATCTCACTGGGTACTCGAATATTCAGGAGCATGGCATAGCTCCTTTTGACTTTGTTTTGCTGATGCAGAGAGATGCATAGGAAGCCAGAAAATATGTTCCTTCATATCACTTTATTCAATAAAATGTTATTACTCAAGAGAAATCTGTACTTGTTGAACCATTGCCTCAATGGAATTGAAATGTGATTGTGTACTCACCTGAACTGAGATCTAAACTATTTACACTTTAAATATTGTTCATAGCAGACTGAGATTCAGAAGCTGTAAGACCTTGTATGTTTGATTAAATAATACACACAGATCTTTTAGTTATACAGATCTTTTTTCATAATTGCTTTAATGTCATTGTGACACTTGCTGCCCCTGTGCTGGGTCTGTGTACAATAGACAGATTTAGGAATAACTGATGTATTGTGTCATTTTCTGTAGAGCAGAGACAGTGTTGATGGCAAATTTTAATTCTCTTTCAGCAGGGAAATGACAAATGTGGAGACTGCATGGTTCTCAATGTTCCTTTCTGCAAATAAACCACACAGAAAACTAAGCAACACTCCTATCTAGATACTACCTGCATTGCCAGTCATTCAGTTTGTGAATTATTAGCTACCTTTTTAAACAAATAGAATATAAGAGCATAAGTGAAGACTTTAATTCTCTTTTCTGTTTGCCTTTCTTCAGTTTAATAACACTCTACCAGGATGAGTACTTTAGTTTAACCTGAATAACGTCTTTCCCTGTGGAATGTGTGTAACTGCATCCCTGGATAACAAGCAAGCCTGGTAAAAATGAAAATAATTTAATGTCCATTAATCTCAGAGTAAGATGCATAAGCCCCAACCTATGTTTCAATTACATACAGCAATTTACTCAGATGGTATGGTTGCACTGCCCCTGGGTTATTTTTTTATACTTAATAGATTAGGGATATTTAAGAAGATAATGAAATCGGGATTATTTAGCTGTCAATAGTTCTGTTGAGAGATGGACTCCTTCAGAGGAAGGGTCAATAATGCCACGATTTCCCTTATGTCATTAATTGCATCTGTGTCCTGCCCACTTGGAAGACAAAACTCATTACTTGTGGAGCAGGGTAGTGGCACACCCAAGTTTAACAGCATCATGGGGAGCAGTGCGGAGAGGAGACTTCAGCTGAATTACACAACAAAGGTTATTTGATTCATTATTCTCAATTTAGGGCTTTCATAGTTGGGCGCCTGTTATAAAGGGGCAGGAAATTGGAAAGGGTAAGATTGGCTCAAAATGAGTATTGCAGTAGATTAAATTGGGACTTTCTCTGCTTCACTATTCTCAAATGCAGTTTTGAAGCTCTGTGGATAGGTTGGCAGCATTTCTTTCCCTTCTTCCTGGGAACTAGAAAGAAAAATGGTCTTTAAATTGTGTAAGCCTAATTGCCACAAGGCAGAAGAACATAGACCCGGCAGTAATTTTCACTAACCTGCCGGTGGTGAGAAGCACAGTTTAGAGTGAGTTCTGTGTGAAATTGCACAGACAGACTTCATTAGGAGGAAAGTTCCTGCTGGGTAAAACCGCACGCATTCATTCTTTCTCTGACTCATTTTCTTTCTGTTGTTATGAGCGCATCTTTCTTTCCCCCCACAGTGCCGGCGGTTTTGCACACAGAGCTGGGTCGTGTCTGTGTTTACCCCTCACATCGCTCCTCTGCCGCTGGCCTTCGTGCCCCGTGGTGCGAAGTGGTCCCCGTAGGAGCGAGGGCTGTGCCACTGGGAAGCGGGCATGGACTGAGCCCTTTGGGTCAGCTTGCCAGCCCACTCCACGGCACTGGCTGTTCCCTGAGTATTCTGGCCTCTTACCTCACTGGCAAATAGATCAATGGGGGTTTTTATCCCATGAATTGAGCAATACACAAAGCATGACTGAATTTCTGGCTTTTTTTCCATTGTTAATTTTCCAAGAGAAAACTAGGGTTGTCAGAATAGAAGTATTCCACTGGCTGTCTCAAGTATGGCAATGTTTTAGTAGGAATTGATGAAAACACTCCATTTGAGCTTTCTTATTTTGTTCTGATAATCTTTAATTCCTTATTTTGTTTAGTTTCAGACTTTAAATGCCATAATTAATATTAATCAATGCATATTGAATAAGACATGTCATAATTAATTTTGACCTTTACTGTTTTAAACATTGCCTACATGAAACAATATGGCATTCTTAGTCTGTGAAGAACATCCAAGTGTTCACATTGTTCTGAAACAGAACAAAAACAAATGTCAAAATATACAGTACTCCGTGGAATGTATGGTTGCTTTTCTCAACAGATGTGATAATAAATAATATTTCAGGATAACTTAACTTTGAAAAAACAAACAGCTTCATTTTGCCTTCAAAGCATTAAAAAAGATCAGTCATAGATTTGTCTTATTCATATGCAGGCTTTTGGTTTTTGCTGTTTATCTTCCTGTGATTTGAGATTACTCATAGGTTAAAACAAATCTAGACAGGGAATCTAAAATGATTGTAAGTAAACCTTGCATAATAAGGAAAATAAGACTGCGGAAATTATTCTGAAGTAATCTTACTTCATTTTCAATGTAAAAAATCTAGACTTTAAATTTGATTACAGGGATGAAGCAGTATGTGTGAAAGTGGCAGGCAACAGTGTATTTAGCCAATCTGGATTTGCAAATTCTAGTCTATACATTCACATTTTGGCTCCTCTGGCCACCATGGTAGAGACTTTTTTGCTTTTACACTAATACTTTGATATTTGTCAATGTAAGTTCTACTTAGAAACATTATTTTTGTTCCGCAGCACACAAGAATAACCCTAGAAATGCAGATATTGACTATTTTGAAATATTTTCATTTTTGCAAGTACAGGAAACCACTGTTACTCTAGGGCATATCAGAAAAAAAGACTGGGAAGCTGAGCGAAAGGAGGAGACAGATGGATTGACAGAAGGACTAACATAGTAAAGTTTATTTTCTTTTGGCTGAGTATTTGCTTGGCATCCAATAGTGTGTTTGATTATTATTCCAATGAAACACAGGCTTTTTCCTCTTGAATGTCACTGCAGAATGTCTTGGCCTATTTTAGAAGCTATTTTCTTTGGTATTTGTTTTGCAAATTCTTTTCCATATCTGTGTTTATTAATGGGTTTCATATTGGTTTGAATATACATCATTTGGTGTCACAGTGTGAAAGTGAGGAGAATTGCAAATAAGTTCTGAAGGAGCAGGTAGTGGTGCTCATGGTAAATAGTAACTAGGATGCCAGTAAATAATGACAGGTGTACGCCAGCTTCCTGAGATAATTTTTCACCCAGGTATGTAATGGGAGCACAGTGCAGGAGAGCAACAGCCTGCAGCTGTGCTTGCTCGTGGCTGTGTACAGCCACCGCCATAACCTCCTGGGTAAAGGAGGTTCCTCGGGCCTTAAGTAGACAGATTCAGGCTTATCTCAGCCTAAGTAGCTGCTGGTGAATGCCTTCAGAGATGTCTTGGCTTTGTGGTGAAATAGGCTTCTGCTTCAGCAGGGGCTCAGGCAAAGTCCTGGAACAATGTATGGAAATTATCCAGAGGGATCACCTGAAGCTGGCCTGGCTGCGAGAAGATGCGATGCCCGGTCTGAGTGGCACCCGTAGTTTGAAAAAAATTATTAGCAGTCCCAGAAACCCTATTGTGTTTTGTCACCGCTGCCTGGAATTCGGTATGGCCCTCGCTACCAATGCTTGAAAAGACAGAGGAAAATACTTTGGCCCTTTCATCAAAGGGCAGATCACACGCAGCATTAGCCAGGCAGTCACGTGTAGCTTACAGGTTAATGTATCCTAACAAAGGAGGCAGGGGGAGAGAAAGGTGTGTTTGTGAAGCTGAGTCCAGTGAGGAACATGGGCAGAGCAGGCAGCATGTCTGTCTCCAATGAGCTAAACTTCCATTTCAGTATTTTTTTTCCTTTGATATCTGCAAATCCTGGGAGACAGTTCTGAAATGTGCTGTGTTTTGATCCCATTGTACATTTGGAGTAGTAGTTTTGATAGCATTTATCTAGATTTAGCATGGAGTAAATGAAAGCTCTAATATTTTTTTAATCTATTCCCACTTCTTCAACTTGCTATGTATGTTAGGCTGTTTATAAAATGCTGTATGGTTACAAAAAAGATAGGATTAGCAGAATGCTACAGTCATTGCTCTCTAACTTCTAGGTCAAATTTGATCAGCTTACAAGTCAAAGAATGCTTTCTGCCATAGCAGCAAACACAGCTGAGATCGAAAGTCAAGCTGTTGGGAGAAAAAAAAAAGGCTCTAGTCTCTTCTCTTCTCTACATCTTTGCCTCATGAAGTTACATTTTCAGCTAAATTCTTCTTTCAGGCTTTTTATAACTGTTTGTGATACTTGGATGAAAGAGGCAACTTTTTGATTTTAGAAGGCCAGGTTGCCTGAGCCCCAGAATAGTATGTGGCTCCTGTCATACATTGATCATTCCTAAGAAATCACAGCTCTGCAAATGCTAAGGGAAAAAAAATGTATTTCTTCAGTGAAGCTCAGAGATATGAATCAAAGGTATGGAGGAAACAGATTTATTGCATAAAGTGTTGTGGGTTTTGTCATGGTCTGGTTTTCTGACAGTAATCAAGCCTGTCTGCAATATTGCCGAAGCTAATAACCCTTATAAAGTCAGCAGAAAGTTGGTCATTTATCATCAGTTTATCAAATTCTTCTCCTTGCTTCTGGTGTACACAGTCCTGATGTGGACTGGTAAACAGTGAGGCAGGAAAAAGGTGGTGTCCCATCTCACCGAGAGAATGTTTTTGGATTGATTCTAATAGTCCCAGTATTAGGGGAGAGACTTCTGTCACTTCTCTGCATTGAATGTGATAAGGTGCGCTCGATTCACATCTATATCATGATATAGACTTCATAGTGGTCTTCTCTCTTAGAAACCATGAATGTCAGTGAGAAATGTAATTAATAATGGAGATGGAAGGAAATAAGGCAGTGTTATATAGTTGAAGATTAAGGTAAACATTTTCTTTTGCTGTGGGCTGTGGAGAATTTGTGCACTTTTCAAGTGCATCATGCACATCTGAGTTTTCCATTTAGTGTTCCATAATGATGAAATAAATATGGAAAGAAAAGACCTTTCTGTACAATATTGATTAGGAAAAGGAGTGGTACGGTACAGAAATTTTCACGGATCTTCCTTAATTCTGACAATTTCAATACAAATTCTGTGAAGGGATCTGTTTTTCTCTTAAAGAGTTGGTTGCATTTCACAAGAAGATATGTGATACCAAGGTAATATGCTTTTTCCCAAATGTCCCATTGTGCTTTCAGCCGTTTGCATTTCTGTTAGCTTAATGTGGACTATTTGCTTTTGAAATTAATGTTTCAGATGATTTTCATTAAAATCATTCGATACAATTATAATTTTATCTAATTATATATTCTTTTAGTTGTCCCTTGGAAAATAGTGAGCTCATTATCTTATTGCTATGATGATCTAGCCATAAGCGATTTTTACTTTTTTTTTGCCTCTGATTTAGCTGCAACAGAAGAGCTCTGGAGGGTCCCAGTTTTGGCATAAGCTGTGTCAGGGTTTATAAAACATCAGGGAACTTCCGGACCTGCAGAAGGAATGGGAAGACAATTTTGGTCTGAGTACATCTACATCTCCAGTTCAGGTCTTGGCTTGGAGGCAGGGAATGCACTTGGGAAATGCTGGTCATTTGTTAGCCCTTTTTTATAGTCATGTGGGCAGAAATCTTGAGAAGCAACATATTGGAATACAAAATAGTAAGAAATGAAAAGGCAGTCCAAGAAGGTGCAAAGTAAACAGCCTTGTTAAATTCTTACCACCTAGCAAATTATGAGATCTTGCCTCTCTATCTTCAGCTTTAAGAAAATGCTGAAGTTGCTTAGAAATGTGACTCTTACTTTGACATCAGTGAGGAGCCAGCCAGTGAAATAACCATCTCTGCACTTCTCTTTGTTTACTCTTTTGGCAGGATTGCTTCTTCATTAAAAAATGAAGGTTCATTTCATCCTATGGGCTGCCAATAACCTAAGCAGGCAGACAGTTCCTTTTTGTAAGCTTATCCGAAACGAACAAAACACCACATTATTTACAGTCTCAATTGTTCTAAAGCTGTCATGGCATGAATTGACATGAATTGCATCTGAAGGACCTTGTACTGAGTGAAGAGCAAGAACAGATCAAAACCCATTTCCTTTAAAAATTAGGCTTTTTTTTCAGGCTGAGCAGCAGTGTAGAAATTAGACTTGAGCAGATTTCTACTGTTTGTGCTTATGTTCAGTCTGGGAATAGCAGGAACTTCCACCTCCTCTGGCAGCTGGCTGTTGCACAGTTGTATTTAGTCCATGATTTTGTCAGGTTTGTGGGAAATCTGCTCGGATCACATTCTCTCTTCTTGATGCAAGGAACTAAAAGACCTCTTCTGTTCATGTTCATTCTTTGTGGTGTCCCAGGCCACACAGAACTAGTGCTCCTGAAATGGTGCTGGCCAAGACCCTGCCCTGATGCCCCTCAGTGCCCTGGACCTTTGGCCAGAGCGCGGCCATCAGTCATTCAAAAGGAGACCAGTGAGCTGCCAGTGACTGCGGGAGCTTTCCCCATCTATGTGCCATCTTCTCCCTCCTATGCCCAGCAGTTTTGCTGCTGGTTTTGCAGTCCCATCATTGAAATTACCCCAAAATCTTAAATTTTGATTTCTTTAGTCAGAAACTTATCTAGGCTGTACTGAAGTGCAAACTGAAATTTTATGCTAGAGTTCTTTTAAATGCTCAGAAATATGGTTTTTTTTTAATGACAAGGTTAGCATAGCTTAACTAAAGGAGAGCAAACAGATTCATAAAGTACTGCTGTATTAATTACAACTAACATATTACAGGTAACATGGTGAACACAAATCTCATGGAATAATTTCACCAAAATTCATGAGGTTCTGTATTCTTGCAAACTTCTGTTACTGTCTAAATCAGAAATACATATATTTCTCTGACCATAATATATTTTTTTAAATTGTTTGTAAAGAAATTAGTTGTACAGCATGTTCTGAATATTAGAAGTCACTTCCTCACTTGGCCAGAAGCCAGTAATAAAAAAATTATAAGTAATTTTAATTCAAAATGAACTCATTCCTATGCTGGCTGCTGAAAATGCATGAGACAGGCATTGTACTGGCAGAAGGAACTTGGATTCTACCTTCTTCTGCCTGTCTGCCCCCAGTAAAAATCCAAACTGAAATATTTCAAAACAAGTGGGTTTTAGAACAAAATTAACAGCTGTTACAGTATTGGCCCATGGCATTCTTTGACCTGTTTTCTGAACTCCTAATCCATTCAGAGTGCTTTGAAAAAGGTTAATAGGCGCAAATGCAGGAGTATGATTCCTTACATTGCATATAAAATACAAACAGGTTGTAAGGCCCTAGGAAAACAATAGTCCATACCAGAGATTGGGGGTGGGGGGTGGGGATGGGAGTTCATGCTCTCTGGTGGAATAAACCAAGAGGCCACAGAAGAAACACCTGAAATAATCACTTTGAACAGGTGTGGATTAGCTGTTGTTTGTATTTGATTTATATCTGAAACAGCAGGAAGAAGGGCATAAACATACTTAAAGCCTCTGCGCTGAATTCCTCCTCCTACAATATCATTTTGGATACTGGTAGCTAATCCTTTCTAAATTGCAGTCTGTCTCTGAACAAGCTTTTGTGCCTGTGAACCCAACGAAGTGGATTACCTATTTTATATTTTTTCCCAAAGGACAAACTCTGCCTGGACCTCCCCAAAAAGTTCATTTGCTAACTCGCTTTCAAGCTTCCCCCTTCAAGCTGCCTGATGATGTGTCCTTAGGTGGGGGTAGAACTGTTTGTGATATCCCCCCTGTTTCTCAAGGGAAAAGGTTTTCTAGTGCAATACATCTGTGAATATCTTTCACAATCACAACACCGCTATGACCTTGGTGTGAAGAATTGTCTGGATGAAATTCATTGCCAAACCTGCTGCCACACAAAAAGCAGCACATCTGAATGATGGGACTAAGGCCTTGCTAAATATTGCCCTCAAATGGGAGCCAGTCAAGAAAACATCTCCCTTCCTCTATTACAAAAATTAGAATTATTCATGAAAGCTGCAGAATACCTCTGTGCTTTGTTATAAAATTGCAAAGACTGGGTTAAAAAAAATAATTTCACTATTCCTTCTCTGCTCCCATACTCCCAAGCTGTTTTGAAGGAAGTTTATCAATCGGTATTTAGTGCTGCAACATTGACTTTAAATGCCTTGAGTTCTTACAAGATATATTTAATCTTATTTTTAGTTTTAGAAGTCTTATGGCAATGAAAAAATGAATATACCAACGTATATGGCAACGTAGTCTATTAAAATGTTAGCAGGATTGTACTATATGGGAGAAAAAGTAACTGGAGCTTGCTGAATTGGGTTGTAATCACAACTAATAAAAACTACTTTTTCTAAGCTAGAGCTCTGTACCAAGATGTCTCTTCCTATTTCCACTTACCCCAGACAGTATTCTCCACTGCTTCTGCCTACCTGCCTTTCCCGTTTAATTCTGGATGCTTTTAAATAGATACTAAATAGTTAATTTTTCTAGAGCATTTGAAAATTCGATTCATTATTCCCAACTGCCTCAGGTTTCTCAAGCTAAAGATGGGATAAACCTGATTATTTTTTGCGAAGCCAGTAATTGGAAAACTGATTTTCTGTTAGCAGCCCCAGTTTACTCTGCTCAAGAAGAAGAAAACATTGACCTTTCTACCTGTCACCATGAAGTGAGTCACGTCTGACAAATGTTTGAAGCTGATGTGCACTATTTGCAAGATAAATCAGTATTGCAAATCACTCTGTTTTATTTTTGTCTTAGTACTTCAGATGGGCCCAGAAAAGTGCCTCAGGCTTCTCCTGTCTCATCCAATTATTTGCTAGGCCCAGTCACGTTGACTCAAAATAACTTACTAGACTGTTCCTTGCTTTTGAGGTGAACTGAGATCCCATGGCCATGACCCATGTCTTCTCCCAAGCACGTGGCTGAAGGTGCTAGTTGGGCACTGGGCAAATCTGCTGAGACAGCAGGAAAATCCTCCCTGGTTGGTGGGTGGGATGGGCACCGGTCCCACCTGTGGTGTCCCCATAGCCCAGGAGCTTCCACTTGCCCTTTCCTGGGTGTCGAGGTGGCAGTGGGTGAGGAAGCTGAAGAATTGTGTGGCTGCCTCTGCTATTGCTGTCGTCTCTCACTGGAGATCAGAGACCCTTTTGAAGAAGGGACCATCAAATAGTCTGGCCATTTCTGCAAGAATACATCTGGGTAAAAAATTGGGCAAAAATAGCAGAGAGAGAAATTCATGGTGCCAGCACATGCCTAGAGCAAACCATAACACCCAGAAGATGCCAAAGTCACACCATGCTGTATCTCTAACTGGCCCGAGCAGAGCATCCTGCTAGGTCTGGGGTAAGGACCTGGCTCTGAACGCATGAACCTACAACATGTGTTGTGGTGAAATCACTTTCCCTCTTCTTGCTCCCAAAATCTGTGGTGTGTGACTGGGCAATGTGCTGAGGCTTAAAAACTCCTGTTCTGGCCAAGGTGAAGGATTCTTTGCTTAATTTCTTCTAATTCAGCTTAATTGCAAAGTATTGGGTATGGTATTGTTTGGCTTGAAACTGGTGGTATGGTAATGGTTTTAATTTTATCTCTCAGCTTGAAGACTGACTTGTAAACATTAGCTGACAGGCATATCTTTCATCTCACTGACAGTAAACCTATCTGTCAAAAATCCCAATTAATATTCAGAGAGGGAGAAAAGTAATGCAATTCAAATTAGGTTAAATCACTTGAGTTAGGATTTGGAAGTTCTCCCTTTGAATATCTTAGATGTTTCTTCAAGGTATTATTCTGCATGTATGATGTCCAACTGCAGTGAAATGGTGGCTGTTTGATCACTGCCTTTGTGCCTCTAGAAAGAAGTGGCCAGTTCAGGGTTTTGTTTTGTTTTGTTTTCGGTGTCCTTGTTCATGCTTCTGCCTTGCCAGTCAACAGCTGTGCCTTAGGCTAGGAAGCGACTTGTTTCTTGGTCTGTGTCATTCACTACTGTATTCATTTGTGCGTTTCCTCAGTGAAAATAAATATTTTCTTTCCGCACATTCCATTAGCTGTAGATATTTGAGTTTCTTATTTACATTTTAAAAGACGTGAAGTCAAATACACAGCAGGTCAGCAAGCACTGTCTGCATCCTCTGAAGAGTGTTTTCAATGTTCACATGCCAGCTGACCTTCACAAATGAATCTGTACAGCCCCCCAAAGGCACATCTGAATAAACACATTACAATGCCATTTGAACGTGTAACTTTGACATGCACAATAAATCCAACACATTCTGCCTATACAGAAGTATTAAGTGTATTTGTATTGATATTTCAGTTATCATTGTATTCATCTGTTTACTTGATAGTCTTGAAGTCAATATTCAGGTCTTAATTTGACAGTTTTAGAAATCAGTAGGCAAAAGTCTTTGTCTTCAGCTCACCTTCCTTTTGAGGCAGGCATCGCTCACGTTTATGTAGGAGATACTACTGAGGAGTTTTGATGACGGTATGAGTCTGAACTGGCATGTTTGTAGCTGGAAGTAGCTAGACTAGGAATGCAGCAAACTTGTCCTCCTATTTCTCAGTGCACTGAGAAACACAACTGTCCATGGTTTTTCTCAGCCCTAATTGAAGTTTTTTGATAAGTGGTTGCTTTGTAACAGTGACTCATGACTACATCTGTATCAAATGTGAAAGGTGGTTACAAAAAGCCGGTATTACCCAGCTAATGACATGAGCCATGTGGCATTGAGTAGGAAATGACAAATGAATGCCCTTAAGTGTGGATGTCTGCTATCTGCACAAATGGGGCTTGCTTGAATGAAATCCCTGTAAAGAAAGAAAATTAAATGAAGTGTTTATTCTTAAGTGGATTTTCTTGCTGTAGGAAAAACTGCTGGAATGTTTTCAAGTAGCCTAGGAAACAGTATTAAAACTTTTTGCATGAGAGGTGGAGGTGTTGGGCTTAATAAAGAAAAGTAAAGATCTGAACTCCAGCTTCTATAAAGTACAAGCATAGTCATCCCCATTCATCTGTTAATGTAGTGTGATAGCGGAGGGCAATAGGCAAAACACCTTTACTTGTTTGACCTGCTTCAAAGTTCAGTGAGATCAAAGGCAGGCTTCTTGGTGACTTCGGGAGAGGCTGAGCACTTAAAAACAAAGCCAGCCCTTGTGCAAGGTTTTAAATATTTCTAGCAGAAATTTCTAGGTACGAATGCAAGAAGCTTAACTTCATCTTTGCTGCTGCCTCTTTCCTTATCCTTTTGGTTTTGGTGATCACCAAAGCTCTGCAACCTGTTGCACCCAGGTCTGATTCTGCATTGCATCTGCTACTAATAGGTGCTAGCATAGACATACTGTTGCAAAACCTTTCTGTGCTCTGGTATTGCGATGTTCTCATTTGAGTATGATGTTCTAGCTTCTTTGCTGTTTGTCAGGGATCTAGTTCAATTGCTTGCTTCTCATTTTGTATTGTATCTTTCTGGACAAGTTTTCCAGGCTGTAGGTCTCACATACTAAATGAGCAACTATTGCCACTTTACGGGGATGAATTTTGCTCATGTAACCTGTTAATGTTGTTGGGCAAAGTACCAGACAACTCAGCCCGGAGGCTTTTTTTTTAGTATGTGTCACTGACAACAGACACACAGTTGTTCTTCCCTGGGACTTTTTATCTTAATGCACTGTCAGCCCAAGCATGGGTCTTTTCTGATGCACAGATCATGTAAAAGCCTCTTGCTCTGTGGGTTTTCTATACTGATGACTCTGTGGATGAGCTTTTTCTTATCTCCTTATTTCCGTTTGATGCTGCAGCCCTCTTTTAATGCTTTTAAGGGAACCCAAATTTGTCACATAATTCTTTCTGCAAGTTCAGGGAAAAAACCCTTATACCTGGCAAAGTAATGACAGAAGAAACAGGTTGTCCTTTAGAATGAAACAAATATGATGGTTCTCTTCATAATTGTCTCTACAGTTGATATAACATATGGAGAAAATACAAACCCATTCTATACCGAGTTTTAAAACTTGTCTGTCATCTGTTGAATAGAAAAACTGGGATAAACACCTGTATTTCTACATTATAGAGCTTCAGTAAGTTCATATAATGTATTACATAAAACTTTTCTATGATTTGATCTCTGAAATTGTACATTAGTGCGTAGGTAAGCTGGAAGATAAAGCGAAATCATGCTCCATTGAAAGAACTTTAATTTGCATGTAAATTTATTGAAAGATGGATTCAAGAGGGGAAAAAAGGTAGACCTAAGTATGAGACAAAAAGCATTTATATCTGGCATTAATAGCATTTCCCTAACATTAGAGCAGAGAACAGGTGCGCTTCCCCTCTGTAAGGATGAACTGTTTCAATAGTAATAACGATTTCATATAAGTGAAAACAGTAATTGATCTGATTTACATTAGAATGTAAATTATTCATTTGTGAACCACATGGAATAAAATTAGACTAGCCAGCAGAAAGACTTATGTCTGTGTGTGTTCCTGCCCTAGGTGTGTGATATTCACTGTACAGCTAGCAAATTCTTAAATAACACATAATTCCAGCAAAAAGCATCTATGTAGATGATACACATGAAAACAACTATAGGAAATGTCATTATACTTTGTCATATATTTCACAATTCAAATGGAGGTATAGCCAAAGTTCTGCAATTCTTATGCAGAAACTTGATCGTAACCCCTTTTTAATTCTATTATCCCTCATATGTCTTTTGCTTAGTAAACCTTAGTTTTGCTCTTTTTCCAATGGAACAGCAGTGAAACTGATTTCATGTTTAGGTATTAGTCATTTGCCCTCTCAGAAGCAGCAATATTTGCCACACCATTTTTCTAACTTGTTTTTGGGAAGGGTTGTTTGTAGAGGCACTCTGGGTACGTGTATGATATAACACTCCATTTCTTATACTCATTTATCTATTTCACTAATGGCTCAGTCCCATGGGAGGATCCACTGTTCAAATCGGTGAGAACTGAATGTCACTAGCAGCCCTTCAGTGCGAGTCTGCATCCATTTGGGTCAGCCCTTCTGCTCACCAGGGAAGGTGTGCAGGCTCCAGGGCTGTAGTTGTTCCCTACGATGCTTTGGCAGAGATCTGGGGCAGTGAAAACCAGCAGGGTACCTCTTCTGGGTCGTAGCTCCTAAAGGATGTTATCAGAAGAGATGTTTTTCAAAATGATGTTTTCTACAGGGACCTTCATCCTGCATCCAACTTGCTGACATGTTAGAAAATAAACAATAACACAGAGCTTTTCTATTGAGCTTTTCTTTAGAAATCTCAAAGGGCCTTGCATAACATTTGCATGTACTAAAAGCCGAGAGATAATTTAATCCATCACTAAGTACAGCTAACTGAGGAGTGGGCTGCAGCAACTCTTTGACAGTGACAAGATTACCGAATGGCTTTGGGAAGAGAACGCAGAAGAATATCCAACTGAAATTGTAAGGGTACTTACGCTGGATGTAATTACGTGTAATACAGTTTTCCCAGAGCACAAAAAGCAAATACAGATGCCTCCTGAAACCCGTCATCGCTGCACGAAGTGATGCTGCGAGGCTGCAGCTGCAGCGGGGTGTGCTTCACGGAGGATTCAGTTCAATGGCCAAACAAAAGCTTAACACGCTGTCTGCGAGGAAAGCCAGCAAACCAGGGATTAGAGAGACTAAGTGGGCCTTGTGCACAAGTCCGTGAATGTCAAAGTGCTCTAAATTAATCGCATTAAATCTCTATAAATGGGCATTTTTTCCAGAAAAGTTAATGAAATTAAATAGATTTAGGTGATGTCTCATGGGATTCAAGAATGTCAGACTCTACTAATGAGAAAATATCTTGGTTTACATTTCTGATTTTTACAGAAGCATGTGAGTAAACATGATCGAGTTTTAACTGGAAAATCCCACTGGCTAAGCTTTCAACTTAAGTCACTCTTAATGCAGCCTGGGAAGGGAATCCATGAGCTAAAAGGAAGGATATGTGGGTGTTGCTTTTTAGGTGATATTAAGTAAAACTCTAAAACCAGAGGAAAAAGTAATCCAGCAGATAACATGTGGGGGTGTTGTGGTTATGCAGTCATGCTGAAAATAATCATCAAATTCAGTACAGTCATTTCAGCTAGAGTTATAAATACTAGGATCAAATTTCCTTCCTCTTTATTTGAGAAATTACTTGTAGAGAGCAGAAGTGAACTATTATTATTTTTCTAAATGCTGTTGTGCTTCCTTTCATTGAGGAGGTCTTGGACGGAAGAGTGGCTGCACACAGAGTACTGGTGGGTGCCAGGCAGCCTGGCGGGCTTATTGAGGCCACCAACGTTTCCATTGGGTAGAAAAAGTTTCTTGACAGAAAAGAAAGATGTAGGGAAATGTCTGCATTAAACATCCCCAAAGACTTTGTCCTTCAGCATTTTGAGCAAGTTCCCAGCCACCTCCTTCACCCATGATTTCTTCAGAAGCTCGGAGTGGAGCTTCAGCGTGCTCTGCCGAGTGCCTTTGAGTTTGCCTGCTCAGTGTCCCTTGCCAGAGTTTCATCCACTGAGTGTGATCAACAGTTTGGCCAAGAGGATTTTCTGATCAATACCTTGTTGCTTCTTCTGTGGGTTGGCTGGGTTTGGTTGTGGTGGGTTTTTTGTTTGCTTTTTTTTTTTGTTTGCTTGTTTTGGTTTTGGTTTTTTGTTTTGTTTTTTTTTTCCTCAGATCAATTTACTACAGGTAAACTGGGCTCTGTTTCCTCTTAACCCCACCTTCAGTTGTTCCAAGCAGCATAGAATGAGACTCAAATTCAGATATGAAACTATTTCCACTCCATTACTTCTTTGCTAAATTGCCTGTGGTTTAAATGCAGAAATTGCAATGGGCCAAATGCTGTTCCACAGTAACTTTTCTCATCTTGTAAAGCAACTGAGCAGAGTTTGATACAGTTTCCCTGTTGTTAATCACCATAATGGTAAACAAAACCTAATGTTATGAATGCATTAAAAATAAATGAAAAACAGCATTGCAAAGTGAAGTGGCGGGTAGATGCATTTGCTCATTATATACTAAATAACCCAAGCAGTTAAGGCCTTTGCTGGTTAATTGCTTTGCTTTCTCTTTTAGAACAGAAGTCATATTTGAATATAAATTGGGGTGCCATGTTTATCATGTACCATTTTTTTATGACTAATTAACTTTCTTTTGCATTTAAACTACTCAAGCCAATTGAACTTCAGACTCACAAGAACCATACTCTCCATTTGGGAACACATTTAAAATTCCAGCAAGGGATTGCAGACAGTCTGAAATTCATTATTGGCTGTTACACCAATACTTCAGATCACTGGAAGAACAAAGTGGTACTGCAAAGATTATTTGTTGTGCAATCACTTTCAGAGCTCTTTGCTATTTGCAGAGCAACCTAATGAAATATGGACATGTTTATGCAAGATTGTTCATAGGAGATCATTTCAAACACTCTAGTTAAATCTTTCTATTTGGTACATTAATTGGTCTTTTACAACAACAGTGGGAGTTGTAAACGAATTCAAGATTCATTTTCAGATCGGAGGGATTTATTTTTTTCTTCCCCCCTCCCCCTGTAAATATCCACGAAGGTAAGTTGAATTACTGCAGATGGTTTAGCCTGGGGGAAAGTATGTATTTTTAACAAATTGTAATTGCAAAACACATTTCCATGACAGAGAGCTCTTGCACCATTGAACTATTGAACATGCTTTCTTATTTTATTTAATATTTTGATAACTATCTTTTGCAGCTATAAATGCGTAATGTTGAAAATCCTTTCAAATATGATAATAGCAAATGCTCTTCCACACATGACGCCTGAGTTTTGTCACTCATGAGTTTTACTAACCGAATGGGAGGCTTATGCAGAAGGAGGGTGTCTATCTCCAGCAGTGCTGGTGTTTGCGGAGAGGCAGTGTCATCTGGGGGTCTGCGACTGATCTGGCACGGGTTCCTTTTATTCTTGAGCAAATCAATCTCTCTGTTCCAGGTGACTACCTGATAAATAATATGGAAAGCTAAGGTGCCTTGGCTGTGTTGTGTATTTGCACTTACTTAAACCCCAGAATACAGCCCAGCATAGCAAGTTCTGAATTGGCCTGCCAATTTTATTTTTTCCTGGCTTTCCTTGGGAAATGGGGGACATGAGGGGAAAAGCAAACTTCTTCTGTTCAATCTAGTTCAGTGCTAGCTAAATTCCAAGGTAATTCATGGCAGATATTTCCAGAGAATCTGCATCCTTACGCAGGACTCGCCAACCTGTCTCAGTGTGCAGATGTTACGGTGACTGCATGCCAACTTACTGAAATGTTTTCTCTCTCAGCCTGGGTTACTAAGACAACAGCTCCACTCGATTCTTTAAAGCAAATCCATTATCTGAATGAACATAACAAGTCCTTCTGCCACTCCTTGCATTTCTCCAGTCATTTTCCGCTCTCACATTGCCTCAGGGTAGTTGCAGGGTGCTGACTGGTTAATTATACGGTCTCTATTCTCTGAAACTCCTAAGACTCTGATGGCAGATGCTGCTGTACTAGTTCTCCTTTAGAACTGGTGTAGGGCAACTGCATGGTGATCAGCTTTGGCCCAAAAGGCAAGTGCTAGGTTTCTGGTACATGTTCATCAAAAGGATGCGGCAGCATGTTGTGGTTTCAAACCACTGTGATTCAAATCACACCAGTCCTTGTAACGTGCACTGGCCTGGGAATCAAACAGTGGCATGAGAAGAAATGGATTTGGCTTGAAAAGAATTTCTTTGTGTCCTAAAGGAAAAGAAACCCAAACGTTAATGGTCCTTAAGTAATCTAGGAATGTAGATCAGATGCAGCATTACAGAAACGGAGCATTACTGCAATGTCGTCAGTGGTCTGTGTGAGGTATTAGTGGCATGGCATAGATAGATGTTAAATTCGCACTTCCAACATTTGTAAGACTGAGCAGTGAAATAATTTTGTTGTCTTTATTCCTTAATTTGAGGCACTTTTTTTTTTTAAAGAGCTGAACATTAGCTTCCTAGAGATTTGGCTATTGCTATAAATTTTGCGTTGACAGTGCACCAGTATAATGAAGATGGTTGGCAGTAGAAAATCTGAAGACGGGGAGAGAGGTTAGATGAAGAAAACATCCTAATCACATAAATCATTACTCCAGGGCAAAATGTAATGAGCGTTTTTTAAAACATGAGCTGTCTGCACTGTGACATCCATTTAACACCGTACCATCATGCCACACCAATAATTTGTTAACTTTAATGAAATCCTCCTCCCCTTCCACGTCACCCATGCTTTTGATTAGTCTGAAGATATCACAACAATACTCAGTATTGATTTCCCTATAAAGACAGAATCTTGGTGCCCACGGATAAATGTGGGAGCAAGTGACACTTGTGACCGTGTGGATTTCAAATTAATGGGCTACTCTGGTATGACTAAAAGAAATGATAGGTACCTTGTGGTATTAATCATTTTGTGACAGTCCATCCTAATTGCACCTTTTTTAAACCACTATAGAAAATCCAGCTTTCAGGGTTAAAACATCCTGTTGCATATCATCCATCCTCAGTGACATCCATGTCTTCAGTACAAAATGTGGAATAAAAATGGTGCAGAAGAAGAGGTGCAAGACTGAGGAATTTTTAGGTTTCATATCACCTTTGACTTCTGAGCAGACATAAACAAGCTCCTATACAGAAAGTGGCGATAGAAATTTCTTTGCAGTCATAAGTGAAAATCTGGAGCAAAACTAAAGAGACATTTTTCAAAACTAAAGAAACATTTTTATTCAGTAATGACCTCGTTTGAAAGAATGATTGCAAGAGAAGGATCTGTCTGAGAGGCCATATTTATCCACTTGATGCATATGTGTGTTTACTTACATTTACATAGGGAAAATAGTCTGACACGTTCCTCTTTTACTTCCCCATAGGAGAAGTGCAAGTATCCATTTAGCTAAATAAAATATGGCTGTCTTTGTGATTGCTAACATCTTTTCCTCCTGATCTTTCATTTATAGTGCACTTTTCAATACCAGGATGTTGATCACTAGAATCTTGTTAATTCCCCCGTGGGGAATGGGGCTTTTACTGACTTGCAGCCTTATCAGCAAGGAGACAAATGAAGCTCTTTGTCTTATTGTTTTCTCTTTTATTCAACGAATTACAGGTTTGATGCAAATCCCATTAAACTCCCAGTGTGTGCAGGATCATTTTTCTATTGCAAAGCTGCTCTACTTTTTCCTTCTGTTAGCTGTGAGGAAGAGGTGAGAGCCTCCACCAGCTGTTGTCTGGGCTTGGTGTCATGCTCCTAATGCTCCTTTATCCGCTAGCCAATGTCATTTGCAGAACTCATAATGCCAACATAGCGAAGTCATACTAAAAAGTGGCTTAACATTTTGCCTGCATTTCAGTCCCTGTAAACTGGAGAAAAAAACCCCAACAAACACCTAAACCCCACAGCCCAAAGTACCCAGCAATTTGCTTATGTGGCAGAGGTATTATGGGGCTTCACAGAATGGTGCAAAGGGTAAGATAATTACTGTGCAGACATACAGACGCATGTATACAGGCATGCATTTCTCAGTACGAATGGCACTTTTAACTCTCTTGTACTCTTTATCTGGCAATGATCCTTGCAAGCTGTTTCTTGTAGTCAAACATGCTCTGAAGCATAAAAGAGGCATGTTTCCCTCATGAGATCTTGCCACCGGGACCTCACAGCGTGCTGGAGGAAGGAGGTGCATGTTCTTTTTTTCCCCTGTGCAAACTCTGAATCACCAAGAAGCTTGTTTGCACTGGGGCTTTGTGGTGGCAGGTCCCATATGTTGCCTCTCTTTCTGGCTCTTGCTTTCAAACGAGGTGCTGCGCTGAAACCAGAAGAGGCTTTTTCAGATGACAAAAGGGCAACACCATTTCTGCTGGGATTTGTCCCAGTTTTAGCATGGTGAGGTCGGGACAATAACTGATTCCGCAGCTTAATGATAAAAAGGATAATGCTGTTAGGGTGACTGTTTAAAGGAAAGGTAGTGGGCTTTATCTATCAAGAAGTTTAACCACAGACAGTTCAACTCCTGCAAATCCTCTTACCTCTGGAATACTAGAGATGGTGATGGGTCTTCTCACAGTCCTTCCTAATCCCATCTGTCCTGGTTTCAGCTGGGATAGAGTTAATTTTCTTCTTAGTAGCTGGTGCAGTGCTGCGTTTTGGATTTGGCATGAGAAAAATGTTGATAGATGGGACACTGATGTTTCTAGTTGCTGCTGCGTGGTGTTTATACTAAATCAAAGACTTTTTGGTTGCAGACTTGTGCCCCCCTGGACTGGGTGGCTGTAGGGGGAACGCGGAGCTGGGGGGCGGCACTTCTGCCTGCTGCTACAGCCTGTTGGTGGGAAACCGATAAAGTCAGGTCTCCTTACGTGGTGGCTGCCGATCTGCTGCTGCCACAGGCTGAGTCAGTCTCATTAGCACACCACTTCATTAAGTTTTTCCTTTAATTGCTTCATTGGGTTAAGCATCAGTAAGCATCTAAGGATATTTTTCTATTCAGCAACAGAGAAAGGAGGAGATGTACAATACGTGATGTTTTTCATGGGTTGTCAGTGAGAGATGGGAACACTTCTGCTTTCACATACCAGATTCTGGTTTCTTTCCTCCTATTTATGATTAAAAGAGCAAACATCAATCAATGGCATAACAATGAATGACAGCTACAGGGAATGGACGTGAAGAACAAACATAACTTTTTTGACTTTTTTTTGTTGTTGTTTTAATTCTTAATTTTACCGAAGACCATGAAGATTAATCAGATCCATTGAAACTGCAGTGGCTACATCTTCCAAAATACTGCTTTTTTTCTAATATTAAAAAAAAAGGAATTAGTCTTTGACTGATTCTAAAATTCTTGTCGTTGAAAGACTTAGGAGCTGTAAGCAGTAGTGTAATATTTGCTCTTATCTGTCTGTCACATACATACTCACTTACTCTCAGTTAATTTGTCGCATATTTTGTAATTACCATTAACCATATGAAATCTCTAAATGAAATGCATTGCCGACATGGTCATTTGCAGTTATTCAGTTTCAATTAACCAGATCTTTTTAATAAACCTGAAACTCTCTTTTAATCTTATCTGTAATTTCAGGAACTGCCTTCTAACTTCATCATACTGGATTCTGGGTTCTAGTTCATTAGTTTTGAGCAATTTTTTTTGCCAAATATCATTAGAAATATTGTAAAGTTCCCATAGGTTGTTTTAATTTATATTTTTTATGTGTTAAATTACATTTTTTAACTATTACTTTATCTTCACCCCTCTTTCCTATATTTATCAGTAAAAATATTTCCCAAGTCAATTCATTCTTTACACTAGGTTACAAGGCACTATTTAGTTTCCACATGTGTGCACACACACAAGTTATAGCGTGACATTCTTGCCTGGAAAATGGGTTTGTTGGTCAAAGAGCTTTTTACGCATAGTATGGCTGTTCACATGATCTGCCTTTGGGAAATGAAAGGCAGCAGGTTTCCTTGACTTTATCAATTTCTCTTATCTGTACGTGAGACTGTTGCAGTGGCTTTTCACCATCCTGAGCAGGTAAAAATTGCTGTCCTTGTAGCTGAGGTTGCAGACAGTATTGCCCCTGTCCTGCCTCTCTGTTCATATGACAGAGGAGGCAGAGAAGGGGATGGATGCCTGGACCCTGCCAGCCCCAGTGAGAGACAGATACTCTCAAAGTAGCATTTCTTTTTTTCTGTCCTGGACCATGTCTCATTTCTGTTCGTTGCCCAGTTATTAAGCTGGTTGCACTGATGGTTTGTTCTGGTATGGGCTGTGAAGTGAGGCAAGTCTGGGTAGGGGCTACCTCCCAGCGCCTGCACTGGGGGAGAGGAGCTGGGTGTTTGACTCACAGCATCCTCAGGAATGGCTCTCTCTGCTCCTGGCTCTTTCAAAATAACTTATTCCTGATAAACTTTCTCAAAGACTAATTATATTTTGTTTAATGCAATTTTTTTAACATAGATGCACTTTGCATGCAACTGTATGGTTTGTGCCTCCTTAAAGATCAGGCTGCATTTTATGCTTGCTCAGTTATTAAAGGCTAAAAAAGCGCACACCGTTTAGTACTGTGCCTTTCAGTTCTGAAGTACAATTGTTTATATTTTGTAACATTTGGGAAGTCTTTCACGAGCAGATAAGGTAACATCAAAGTCTTAATAGTTTATTTTACAAGGATATTTTTGAGTCTTTCTAATCTTCTTGCATGATTGCTTATCTTCTCCACTCAACTTGTTGAATGAAAGGATAATCTTCCTTTTGGATTAGTTTTGGAATTTTAGACCAAAAAGTCCACAGTGGTTTATATATGAGAGTATTTTATTGTTGCTCATGGTGCCTCTGTTTGAAGTTCAGTGTTACAAAGTACACACTAGATCAGTTTTTCATTTTGCTTAGCTGATAGCATTAAATGAAAGTCCTTAAAAAGAGTCAGTAAGTTAAATCAACATAAATATATATAATAATTTTTCTGCCTTTCTTCTAGAAATCAAGGTACAAGCAAAAAATGTTCAGAACCTACAGTGAATCAGTTGCAAAATTTTCTGAGATGATTGAGGTTGTCTGGGCTGAGACATCCATTAAGAAATGTGCAGAACTGTGTGAAAACCTAAATCAAACCTCCAGTCATACATGCTCAGACTATGGTAAATAAAAGATGGTTCAAACCAGGCTGTTATTCAGGGTCATGGTTTTTATTACCCTGAAATTAAAATGCCTAGAAATGTATTTGACAAAAGAAACTAGTGATATTATACAAGGGGCTGTGGCTTTAAAAACGTTCACATTTTCACATGTGCAAGCCAGTCTTGAGAGGTGGCAACAATATCTGAACATATCTAAAATGTCTTTACAGATTCCACTAGATATACATTTTATTCTATCAGTGTTTTCAAGGAACTGTTAACAATGCAGTATAATCAAGTTCCTTAATTTAAGATGGATACATACAGAAAAAACCAGCTCATGGGGAAAAGACCTTTAAAACTAGTAATTGTAGGTATGTTTTGCTCATGAAAATAACCAATTGGCAAGCACATTTATAAAGACAATATGTGCAATTAGATTTGCAATTATGCATTTTGTTTATTGGCAAACATTCCTTCTCCAGTTTGAAACAAAGAAGAAAATGCAATGAGTAGCTTTCAGATGACACTAAATGTTACATGTAAATGTGTTTTAGCAAATCTACCCCAAGCAAGTCTAATAGAAACTGCTGATTTTCATAAAGGGAAATAACATTTGGTTAAAGTTTAATGTTAAGGAAATGAACTGTCACAAAGTATAAGGCTTGAACAGACTGAGAAGGGATGACAGCAATGCCAGTTTCAGACCCAAATGCTGCTCAAGTGCCATGGTAACACTCATGCATTATTTATTTCCATGACTAAATATAAGCATTACTTTTGCTATCCCAAACTGAACCACAGCTGGGAATTAAAGTTTTCTCTCGGTAAAACTCATCAGTCTTACTTGATCTATCAATCTTGCCAGGCAGGCTTTTCAATTAGCCAGGCAGCCATTTGATCCACTTGCACCAGCACAGCTGTGGTGGGGGGTGCAAAGAGCCCCCAGGGGCTTGCACCACCCCATCCAGCTGCTACGGGAAAGGGCCCGTATTTTCATCATGACGAGTGCACTATTGGCCCTATGCGTGGGTGCAGCACGTTCAGAAGAGAAGGAACAAGCTGCCAGGAAAATGTTTTAGTTGGTGACACCTGTCCAGGTCTAAGGGATGGTGCTGCAGAGAAACTGGCAGAAAATGTGCTGATGGCCAAGCGCGTAGCCCTGACAGCCTGCAGGGCAGCAATGCTGCCCCCTCCTTCTGTATTAAAGTTTTGGATCTTAGGTCAACTTCTGCAGTAAAAGATTAATTGCAGGCTGTTACTTGACATCCCAAGTTGGCAGCATGTGTTCGGGCTGGAGACGGGAGGAAAGCTCCCAGGACAGAAGATAAAGACCGACATGTCCGCTAGTGTGAACTGGCATGGTTCAGCTGCAGGGAATGAAATTCTGCCAGTTTAGATTTACTAAGACTCCAACCAAAAGCTCATAATAAAGTTACAATGAGCAGACACCAGTTTCTCCAGAAAAAAAACCTCAAAACGAGTGTTGTTGAGAGAGAGTGAAACAAAGGCCTCAGACTTGCTCATCTGTCATTCAAGGAATGAGGACTTGTGACGGCCATCGCCTGGGCACATGGCAAACGTTACTACATGAGTAAGGCCATTAATTTATCGTGTCACTACGGAACAGCTTTAGATTGGGTTCACAGTTGAGGCTCTTGATGAGTCAGGGCTGTAGCAGTTTAGTGCTCGTGGTCCAAAATTACCAAGAAATTTGCAGGAGAGAAACAAATCCTTCCCTCTCTCTAACCCGAGGGACGGACGGGCTCCCTGGAGGAACACGGACAGGGTGCGGGAGTGTGGGACCCCTGTTAAGGACGATGCAGCTTCCCAGCCAGGCGTGAGATTTTGCTGCTGCCAGAAGCCCTGGAGATGTCTCTGGAGCAGGTTTGCTCCTTGCCCTGTTGATTGCACCTTATGGCCCTGCCTAAAACCTCCCAAGTCTATAGGGGAATGGGAAAATACTGAATCCTCCACCTGTACGTTGCAAAAGCTTCCTTCAAAATGTAATAAACAAGCTCTTGGAGGACCCTGTCAGAGGTAGGCATCCAAACCCCACTGAAAATTCATTAAGAGTTGGGCTTCCTTAAGCTCTTCTGAAAAGCCCAATGCACACAAGTGATTTCTGAAGCATGAAATCGATGCTCAGTTCTGCGATAGTGCCAAGAGCAGAGTACACTGCCAACTTCTCACTCCTGCTTCAAGCTCTGGCACTCTAAAGGGACAGGTAATAGTTACAGCAAGGCTAGTTACAATTTAAAAATTACTTTCCTTGCCATTCTTTTGGCCACAGTTTGTTATAGAAGAGAAGACTCTTTGAACTTGAGCATTCAAGGAGTCATCCTTAATGACCACAATTTGAATTTCAATACGCAAAGACAGATGGCAAGTTTAGTTTGTCCATAAATTGTACATGGAATCCTTCTATCTAATTTCCTGTTGTTTCCCAAAATGTATGGAAAAGGATCACAGGTAATTACCAGGATGACTGGTCATTAGCTGAGGCACAAAGTGGCCGAAAACTGCATGCACGCGAACTACCCGTGCTATGTGGCAATCCTTGGTTAGTCTTTCAAAGAAAAAACCAGTATTGCCTATTTTTGGGAAAATTAATTGTGGTTTGGATTTGTGCAAAGAGTACGAAAGGCTTCAGCCTTCTGATGTGTATTTTGCAAAGAACTGGGCTGGATGCAGCCTGGGCTACTGTGCGCCACCCTCTTGCCATGGAAGAGCTCTGTCCTGGCGGGTGGGAGCTGGAAGGGCTGGGAAGCGGCACGTCGGTGTGCTTCAGAGGGTGATCCCAGTTACCTTAAGAGTCACGCATAAGAGTCCTGTATACAAAGATATACACATTTTTAATACAATGATGGAAGTTTCAGCAAATGGTTTGTTATGGGTTACGGAGTACATGGGTTGTGCAGGAATTCCTCAGCACGCTACATTTTATAACTTACAACCTTTTAGCTTAGTGCTTTTTACCACCCAGGTTCATGTATTGTTAGTACTGATGTAACATTTTTAACATGTTGTAAACTACTTATTGAAAGAATGTTAACATACAGTGAGATAGATGTGTCTGGCCACAAGTAACGACAAAGTTATATTTGAATTAATCTAACATTTGAATATCAGGAAGGAAACAAAAGCACTGCTGATAAGGCTTGTTAATGTTGGGCAATGCATGTTTTTCGAGTTGTCTTTGTTGGTTTTGTTTAGGAATGAGTGCTCTCTGTACATTTATGCCTGTGCTTTCCTCCCCCTCTCTGCTCCTGCTAATCAATGTGTATATCCACCATTTAGGACAACTGAAGAATCCCCAGAGCCAGCTGAGCCTTGGCAAGCAAAGTCACCTGTGTTAATGAATACTCATTTGAAATAATTTACATGAGAGATGCAATTTACAATATTTTCTGTGTAAATTGCATGAAAATCAAGGATAATTGGGCGTTAAGTCATTCTTCTTAGTTCCTCAGGGAAGTCGCTGCATGGGAAAGGTCTGTAAATTCCACCCAATATAGCCAGATGTTCAATTTACAGCAGCTTTGTTAGAAAACTTGTTAAACTTTAGGTTACAGTAAACAAATATTTTTATTGACACATTCTACAGTCGAAACCCCTGACTTTTTGCATTGCTTTTGAGTGTCCTGACATAAAATGGAAATTAACCCTTTGGTAAACTTTTCCTGTTTTAGTCTGCACCTGTGCTGGAATTTGCTCCTCAATACTGAAAAATATTGAACAACAGCAATATTTACAGCCCTCGGGAGGTGTAAGCACGTGGAATGAATTTCTGACCATGAATGAGTTCTATTTCTGACCAAGACCCTGGGAAGTCTGAGAAATCATTTAGCCTTTGAGAATCCTTTCCCATTTGTATAGCAGGCTGGCTGGTGCAGTTTAGCAAGACTAGGAAACACTGTGGCTGAACCCAGAGAAGTCCTCTTAAAGCTTCAGTAAGGCTTTAACTGTATCATCAGTGCAAATGCAATTAATAAATGGTGACACACAAAGTCAGGTCACAAGTGACTCAGTTTAAGGTCCCTGCAGTTTCTGGGCACTTAGCAGAAGTTTACAACATCTATATTCTACACAGCGCCTTTTGGTACATGGTGTTACAGAGACACGCGAACAGTTCTGATCACTTCTTGAGCAGGGGACCTGTCACTTGCATTTTACCACTCTGAAAGTGTTCATAATATTTTTAGTTCAATACTGAAATACAAATTCCAGATTTGTTTGCATGCCATAAAAAGAATGACTCGCTGTCCTGGTGTCTGCCTTACTTGAATCAGTCTTTGTTTTATAATGGCTGTTTTGAATTTCCACCTTCTTGGGCTGCCTTTTCAAAAAAGTGACATGCGGGTTTTCACACATGAACCGAATGTTTCCAATTGCATGTGCAGGAGGCTGATTGATGCAGTTTTTTGTCTCAGCTCTAGTTAAGGAGTGTCAGAAAGTACATCTTTTTACTTAGCTATCTCTTGTGATACTTTGGTGTGCAGGTACTGTGATTCAGTCGTCTTTCTTTCCTAGTAATTTGTCTTGCTTCTAAGGGCTGATAACTTGCTTTAGCCTTCTAGTGCCTTAAAAAGCACAACTCGTCTCCCACCGTCTCCATCCAAAGGGATTCCTGTGTTGAGAGAATGACATGGAGAAGAAAATCCACTCTTTACACCTTCCCTGTTCAATAGCTCCAGGGTGCAGGACGTTGTGAGAGGTTTGGCTTTTCCCTACCTGCAGTTCGTGCTGTGATGGAGAATGGTATTTGTTTTCATATTAATTCATTTTATGCAGGTGCCCAGTTCTAGTAAATGTTCGTGCAAATTTGCCCTTGCAACTGCATGATGAAATGTAAATCCAGCCCCCAAATCTACTGATTATATAAGGCAGCACTTGCATTGCACTTACTGCATTGTAAACTGGCACTATTTGGTATCTTTTCCCAATGCCATCTGCAAATACTATAATTAGAATATATACTTTCTTCTACCTCATTTAACAGCAACAAAAAATTTTCAGGTGTAAATTTTCAGTAGACATGCAGCAATAAATACTTAAATATACATTGAGTCAAGATAAGAATTCGCCTTGCAGATACATTGTTAACACAGACATCAAATTAGCTTGACATTGGCTCAGTAATGGGTATTTAGGGCAAAACAATGGAAAATAAATTTCACTAGAATCAATCAGTATTGGAATATCTATAAATATATACATTGAAGTCTAATTTGGAAACAACTTGTTTAAAATTGTGATGTAATGTAAAGAAGTTTCTATTTGCATTTTCAAGTGAAACTTCTTTACATTTGGGTGTCAACTGAAACAGCTGATGTTTTTCTTGCAGTGTGATAATAATAAATTATTTATTTAAATACACTGTAATAGCAGCCAGCATCATGTTACAGCACTGATGAGGCATACTGCAGTCTGAGTGCTAACAGTAACCCCAAACCCTCTTCCTAGACAACATTTCCAGAGACAGGTTTAGGTTCCTACAGAACGTTCTTCTCAAAAATTTCAGATACTGTTAATTATTGACCCTGGCTTCAATATTTCCCTGGGCACTGTTAATACTTTCCTCGTCAAGTTCCTTTGTGAGCATACAACAGGCCAAACATCCATTTATGGTACTGTTTCTACATTTTTTTCTGCTAAATCTTACAGCTTGATGTGGGCAATTTAAGTCTTGAGATAACCTTTAGCAGGCTCATCTTCACTGCTTGGACAATGCTGCCTTACCCCAGAAGATGGTGATTGTGCCAGCAGTGGTGGTAGTTCCTGTTTTGAAGCATCTTTTGGAGGAATTATTCAATGTGCTGTGGGGTTTAGCTGGGCCAGCCCCAGTGGCAACCACATATGCCGTGCAGCGAAATCCACCTGCGTGAACAACACAGTTCAGTCCAAACGCACAGATGAATGTGAACGGGTCTTTCATGTGCACATGGTGTAACCCCGATGCAGCCGTGGCCGAGGTCTGAGTCTTTGGCGCTGCTGTGCTGCCTACTCACGGCTCGATAAAAACTACGGTGGCATATTTTGGGACCTACTCTGGCATTAATGTTCGTGTGCTGGCTCAGATGGGAAATATCAAACGGACAGTCAGGGAGACTGCAATTGCACAGGCTATATTGCTCCGGCTCTGCCATAGCCAGATCAGAGCGAGCTGCCGGTCCCAGAGCTGTGCTTTGATACACTGCAGGCTCTGATAAATTACCTATAGGAAAAGGGAGGATGGATGGTGACCTTGTGACCCACCACTCAGTCCTGCTTAATCCCTCCAGCCGTGTTCTGCAGATGCAGGAAGGTCCCTTGATGTATGTCTTCAGGAGAGCGAGGATGAAAAAGTTGCTTAAATGCTTGTAACTGTCACAGAAATACAAAGCAAGCAGAATGGATGTTGGGTTTTTCAATAGTGAATGTTACCCTGGATTCCCTTTGCTTGCAGATTCAGTCAGCATATATTTATTTCTATCTTAACATTCACTGTGTTGACAGTAATTTTGTTAGGGACAAAATATTACAATCAGAACCAGAGTTTCCAGTAAAAGGATGCATTCCATTTGCAGCTTCCCCAGCCCCCATCTTCTCTGCCTTTCACCATCTTGGTCTACACGAAGCGAAATTATTTGAATGAATCATGCAGAAGCAAGGTAATTTCAGTGCCTGATACTGCAATATTACTGTGCAAAATGACATGTTAGCCTGGTTAATAGATTATTTATTTTCATTAAATATTGATTATCAGTGGCTTATGCTGGCAGGCAGTTTCCTGTTTACTGTGCAAGTAGCTATATGCCTCCATTCTGTTATGGTAGGGTTTTTTTTTCAAGTTAACTGTTCAGTCTCATGAATTTTCATGTTTTGGCACTAACTGACATCTGCATAGCAATCCTGCCAATAAGTTATATGTGCGTTTCAATAATGCATTTTTATACCTAATGTATTCAAAAACCCCTGGAGCGAATGAGGATGTTTTGTCCGAGAGCCCTGCCCTCACTTCACCAGGTAAGCTACCTCAGAAGGCTAGCCCTGATTTTACGAAGGTTTACCGAAATCCTGTGACCCAACACACCGCTCCTCTGCCTGAAGCCTGGCGGCGCTGGCCATTGCTGTCTTGCTGGCACGTTAGGAACAAACACACAGAAGAAAATTAACAGCAGAGAAAAGTATCTGAGAAGTCTTCATTCCTGCAGAATTCATTCACTCCGGATTGATTGGCACAATGATAAGGGTGCGGAATGGTGAATGGTGAAAGAAGAGAATTTCTGAGCAGTTTTGTGCTGTGCATCCAGTGTATGGTTTTGCATCAGCACCAGCTGTAGTTGTTGCCACAGTTGTAAGGCAACTATATACCAAGACTTTTAAGACTATTCAAATCCCTGCACTGTGAAAGAAGTAAGTTCAGAATCAACCTCTTTTTTTCTTCTTCCAAAATTAAATATGGCTGGCCTAACATTCCAAGGCAGCACTACAAGTCTGGCTTTGCAAAAGGGAAAGTAAGGGATTTCAAGGCTTGCAGTAACATGGGTAAAACCCCACACCACTACTTAAAAGAATGACACTCTCTTATTTTTGCTCATTATCTGTTGCATTTCCTTGCAGCTAGAACTAGTCAAGATTCAGAATTTCCATTGCAAAAATCGGAATGAAATGTCAAAAATTTATCTCACACCAAAACAAAATTAGACATAGGAATACCAAAAAGCTTTCCGTGGAGATACTGTGTTTGAAATACTGCATTCCAGTGACCTCAAAGTACTTGATAAGGTCAGAACACTTTATTGTGATGTTATCGTTTCTAAACTCCTCTGAAAAGTCAAAACAAGAGTGGAAAAATGTTGGCATCTTGACCTTAGGGAGACAAAATGTTATGGGAGCTTTTCATAAAAAAATATTGATGAATCATTTACATTTTGAGAAAGTAATTGCAGGGTGATCAAATGAGAAACTTTTTTTGTCAGGAAATGCTTGACTAGTACCAGCTCCATCTGTTCAAGGAAATAACTTCCACAGAAAATCCTGCTTCCTTAAAATGGCCTCTGCAGTTCTCTTGTTCTTTAACTTGGTAAATCTCGGAGATGTTTGTCAAATTCCGCCTGTAGACTGCGATGAAATAATATCATGGACATGGGGGATGACATGCTGCAAATATAATAAGGTGAATGCAACTTCTTTTTAAAATGTCAGGATGGCATTTTGAAAAAAAACGTGATACCTTCCTTTTCAGTTAAAATGCGTAGCAATGACTCCTGTTTGCAGAGCCCTAAAAGCAAACGAGCTCATTGTAGGACAATACACTGATAGTTATTATGAGATTAGTATATAACAATAATCCACTTAAATTATTGACAGCAGGCTAGTACTTCAAAGTGACCCTTGACTCTTATCTTCGGAAGGAATAATAGCAATAGCATTGTCATTAGAAGGGAAATAATTTGAATTTCAATGAGAGCTTATTAAAAAGGTTTTATACAGTTTGGAATACAAACAAACATGCGCAGCATTTCCTTCTAGGGAGTGCAAATGGTCAGCAGACCCCCAGGGAAATGAAAGGACTCCTGTCAAAACAATGAGAGCACACATTTGCATCGGTATTGAAAACCTGGTAAACAAGTTTTTTGCTAGGGATAGTGTTGGGTTGAAAACCTGAACAATGAGATTTTCTGGCACATTCTTGGAACGTATTGCACACATGGGAATTAAAATGTATTTTCTCTTTGAACCATAGCATGTGTAAGGGATTTATGTTGTTCAAAGTGAAAACGTAAGTGGACGTTAATATCCTAATTCATCAAAGAATAAGCACAGGCTTAAATCCACCTTTACTTAGCAAAGCTCTTAGGAATGTGTTTACCTGCAAGAATACGCTGGTGGCTAATGAAATCAGCAGTATGTGTTTACAGGGACTAGAAGGGATTAGAAGAAATGTCTAAACTTGTTGAAAAGACATCTAAAGTGGCTCTGTAATTTCTTTCCTGCTGCAAATGTCTTTGAAACCAAAATAAGCGCGCTCTGTTTTTTTTCCGGGTTTAGAACATACTTGATGCTTTCAGCATTAGTATTTTTATGGTGCTTGAGATTGTGAAATACGTTTCTGTGCTGAATGCACGCTTCTATACAAGATGAAGCAGGCTGGGTGTCTTAACTTCTCTAGCTTTCGACCGGCGATGAAATCTAACGAATGGTACTGTGGAAGTGGTATTAACCGGGTTCTTGGGTCTGGACAATATATTTCACAAAAATACATTACTTGGCAATTTTGCAGTGAGGAACCGATACTTTGTAATATGCGACTTCTGTGTTGATTTAGGGTCATATTATCCTAGCGGGTGGGCTTGTCTGGGACTGTTCTTCTCATTTCTGGCGTATTTGGGTTGCATGGGTGTGGAAGTTTTTGTTGTTTCTAGCTGCGGCTGTTCTATTTTATGCATTCCGTGAAAAGGAGAGGGAAGTGTAAAATAATAAAGTAGTCTCTGAGGTAAGGACTGCAGACTTGTCTCCTTCATCCTTGAATTAGCCCTTCAGCTAGAGAGTCTTACACTCTATCTCTGTAATCCACTCCATCAATTAATATTTCGCAAAGCCTTGCAAAGCATAATCACCTCTTCAAGCAAGAATCGAAAGCACTACGCTGTTACCACAGCAAAGCAGCCACCATCATTACTGGCTGCTCCTAGAAGAAAGGAGCTGCATGTTTAAATGAGAAAGGGGTCAGCTTTATCGTAGGTGAGTTTTGTAGTCATTAAACAACTAAATAAAATGGGGCATCACTTCCATGTCGCCCTGCGCCGGGCACAGTGGCGAGCCGTGCTCCCTTTGCTCCTTGGTGAGCCTCTGCTCTGCCTTCCTCCTCGCTGCCCCCTGACCCGTCGTGATGTCGTGATTTCCATGGCACGGGAATTCTTGAAGTCATCTATGTGGCTGACCTCCTCAGGCTGCCTATATTTTTAATGCTATTAAAAGATGTTGTGAAGACACGACCGGTCCCTCTTTCAGGACGCAGTATTTATAGCGCACCACTAACAGGTAACCCATGGGGAGCCCCCGGAGCCCCCTCTCCCGGGCTCGCTGGTGCACTTGGCCCTATCTGCTGGCACTTGGAGGAGGGCTCGGGAGATGCAGAAGGCAACCCCGGGGCCGGGGCCGGCCCGACTCTGCCCTCCCCGCCCCCGCACATTGCCTAGCAAACGCAGCACAGCCGGGGTGCCCGCACCGCACCGCTCCGCACCGCTCCGCACCGGCTGGGGTTGCGGCCGCGGGGCTGGGGCCGTGCCACCCGCAGGCCGGCGGGCGCCTGAAGGGCGTTCGGGAAAAGCCCCCTCCCCCGGGGGAAAGCCCGGTGGGGAGCGCACGGCCCGGGCACGGCGGTGCGGCCCCCAGGCGCCCCTCCCGCGGGCACGGCACGGGGGGCGCCCGGCCGCTCCGCGCTGCCGCAGGGGAGCGGAGCCCCCCCGGGGGGGGGGCCGGGGGGCTCGGAGGGAGGCGCGGGGCGGGCGCTGCCGGCGGCCCTTCCCCCGGGCCGGCCCGCCGCGGGGCCGGGGCGCTCCGCGGGGCGGTGCGGTGCGGAGCGGGGCGCGGCTGCGGCGGCTGCTGCGCGCCATGCGGGCTGCCTGAGCGGCGCCGGCCGCCGCCAACTTCGGGGGAAGGATGGCCTCCAATTTCAACGACATCGTGAAGCAGGGCTACGTGCGCATCCGGAGCCGGCGGCTGGGGGTGAGTGCTGGCCCCCTCCCGGGCTCGCCCGAGGGGCACCTGCCTTTGGGCTTTTTATATATATATATGTGTGTGTGTGTGTGTTGTTGTTGTGTGTTTTATTGTTGTTGTTTGTTTGCTTGGGTTGGTTTTTTGTTATTTCAGTTTTTTTTTTTTTCTTCCACTCCTTTGTTTTCTTTTTGCCAACTGAGCTCAGTGGGTGTCTCCACAGGGGAGACACGAAACAAAAAAAATTGGGGTGAGGGGGAGAAGGATAAATGTAGCTAAATGCGCATATATATATATATATGCATTATATGTGTGTGTGTGTAGAAAAATATTTTTTCTTTCTCTCTCCCGCTGGGAGAGGGGGATGCTGCCTGCCCGGAGGGCTGGGCTGCCCCCCCCGCCCGGCACTGCCCTTCCCGAGCCGGGCAGCCGCCGCCAACTTCGGGCCGGCGCGGCGGGGCTGCGCGGCGAGAGCGGGGCAGCGGCCGGGGGCCGGGCTGGCCGGAGGGGGCCGGGGGTGCCCGCGGGGCCGGGGGAGCGGGCAGCGCTGGGGGCTGGGAGTGCGCTGTGGCTGCTGAAGTGCGGCGGTGCCCGGCAGCGGGCTGCTGCACGTCGGGGCTTGGAGGGTTACGTAGAACGGGTGAGGACCCTGCGGTGTCTGTAGGGCTTTTGAGTTCACCCGAGTGGCGCAAAAGGAAAAGCCCCAAAGCCCCCTTTAGCTCCTTATTTAATTTTAAACTTGTTTTATGGCTGTTCTGCTGCTGCCACGGCGCGTTCCCCGTTGCAGGGGCAGGTACCAGCCGGCTGGGCTGTGCGCTCCCCACGCGTGGGCTGGTCCCGCCGCGCGTGGGCGGTCGCTGTCCCCTGCCCGGAGCCGCGGTGGGACCTGCGCGCCCCACGCCTGCTGCGCACCCCTGGGAGCCAGCCAGGCCAGGGAGGGAGGCTTTGTGTGCATGAAATGTTTTAATAGATATATCTGCCTCTCAGGACGGGAAAGGGACCACTTTCTTGGGTTTACTGAGAACTGATGGGTTGGCAATTCTGAATTGTCCGTAGCGTGAGTTTTATTACGGGGGGGTGCACGCAGTCATCTGAAAGCTTTTGCTGGCTCAGTACAATTATAGTTTCCTTCTCTTGTATCCGTCTTCAGTGGCTTCTCTGCAGTTTTGGTAACTTGCATCTCTCTGACTTACTTGGAAACTGGAAAGCATTTTAAAGTATTCCAGCAGGCTATTTTTCTCGTACCTGGACTTGCAGGCATAGTTCATTCTTTAAGAACTGCATGATTCTGTGACAGATGGAAATAACATTATGACAGAACTTGTAGTAAATTCGGCAGAATTAGTGTTTTGCAACTATCCTTTCATTGCCGAATGTATATTAGTATTCAGTTTGTTCCAGCATAAATGAAGGGTAAGATTAAACTTCAACACATCTTTCCGTACTGTAACAGTGAAACCCAATGGGCACGTAGATAAGGCGCAGTGAACTCTGAGAGAGGTGTGAATTCTGTTCGTGCCTGTGCCTTGCCTTTATTAAGGCTTTCCAAAACACTTTGAGGGGGTGGGGTGGAGCAAAAGAGTTCTATGCTTTCTCAGTAGACATGCATTTTACAGCTGGATGCAAAAATACGGGGAGAAATGGAGTATGACAGTGAGGCCGTCGAAATGGAATAAATGTTAAATGTTTTCTTTGAAAAGATGGTTTCTTTATTTGGTTGTGCTCCTTCTGATCCCAAAGATTTATATCGTTATCAATGGAAAGCGTGAAAGGGGTGATGGAAAGTGCTTTTGTGGAGAAGTCCAAGTAAAGTCCTAGAGAGTTCCCATGGTCTTAGATTTGTTAAAGTGTCTTCATTTGTTCGGATTTCATTGCCCTGAGGCGCCCTTGACTCTGGGTGTGCTGTCCCCACGGCTTTCCAGTGCTGTGGAGGACATCAGGAGGGATGGGAGTAACTGCTGTGGTCTGCCTGTTGCTGCTTTAGATCTGGTGACAGAGGCCTGTGCTGAGAGGGAGAGTTGACCTAATCAAATCTTGCTGCTCTGTTTGTTTGGAAAGAAGTAGTTTCATCAGGAGTAATGCTTTTCTCTCCTTGTAGTTTTCAGTTAGAGTATTGGCCCACTGCTTAAGAACAGATGGTTGAAACCTGGCTGCAGATTTCTTCCTGTAACTTGTGTTTTCTGTAAGCTGCTTAAAAGCCCAGTGCCCTGATTGACAACACCTGAGCAGAAATGGACAATGATGATTAACCCGAGTTCTTTAAATGCAGGACAAGCTTGTGTTGCTTGCAGCAGCAGCGTAGCTGTTAGCACCCATTCCTTGGTGTGCAGCCCTAGCTAACGTGTCCTTTGTGCATTCCCCTCCTTGCTGCAGGTGTGTGGGTGCAGGGCTGGTGCTGAAGCTGGCTGAGCACCTGGGGCTGCCGCCTGGCTTTAGCAAGAGCTTGAATTCAGTCTTACTCAGTGGCTAATGTGAGCTTGGCTTCTTCAGGGGGGAAGGAACTATGCAAAGGGCTTGTTTTTTAGTAGCTATGTTGGTGAGGGCTGTTGGACACCCAGGAGCTGGAGGTGGGAAGGTGAAAAAACCCCCAAACTTTGGACCTTAAAATACTAACTTTCAAAGAACTTCCCCATACCGTGAAAACATGAGGAAGGCCAAGCCTACTCCAGCCCCTTGCAGGACTCCTGTTTAGTTCAGAGGGATTTCAATAGTGTGTGTGGTGAGATGTAAGTGGGAGTTATCAAAATACATTCCAATATTATGGTGGCACAGCTGTAATCAGTGCATTGTCTTTTCAGGCTGAATTCAGCTCCTGGGTTTTTCTCTCTAATGCTATGGTAATTCCATCACCAAGGGAACTAGGAGCAGACCTTGTATCTACAGATTATCTCAAGACATGACTTTTCTGAATATCTGGGGTGCAGGTGCTACATTTGAAAAGCAAGGGGTGTGGAGAAGCAGCTTGCTGAGACCCAAACCTCTTTTAAAAGGAAAATGACAATTCTGATAGGCCCCACTTTGTAATTTCAAGACTGAATTTAGGCTAATTAGTTTTGTACCTGGACTGTTTTTGTGCACTTCAAATATGTAAATTTAATTTAATATTATTTAATAGAATAGTTTCCATAGCAACATTTGTATCACATGTATCTTCTGCAGCGCCAAATATATTCAGGAGAAAGCGTGCTCTTCCTTATTTGCCCATCCTTATAGGGAAAAAAATAATTCCCTCAGCCAACGGTCTCTCTCTGTTATGTCATTAGCAGTAACACAGAGGAGGTTGTGTGCTAGAAAACTGCTGACGGTGTAAAAGCACAACCTTCCAGAGTTCCCTAAAACAAAACCCCCCCGCTTTACTGGGTGAGCAGTGCTTCCATCAGTGACCACTGCTGACCACTGGACCTGTGTTTTGGGAAAGAAGATGTGCTGTTGCACCGAGTGCTTTTGCCTGCAGTCACCTTTCATCTGGTGAAGTGCTTTGTATCTACAAGTGAAACAAGGGAGTAATTTTACAGCCTCTGTACCTGAAAAGGCTTTTTTTGTGCTTATGATTTTCAACTAATGTCTTTTTCTGTGATACAGATGTGACCTTTCTGTGGGGGAAGATATTATGGAGATGTTTCCTTTCCTTAATGAAAAGACTAGTTCTTGTGTTTTCATTTTAAGGATGGTCGGATGTGCACCGCTTGTGAACACGCTTGAGCTTTCATTTTAGGTTGGACTGGCTCAACGGAGTGTTCAAATAACAATTAGAAAACAGGAACAAATCTTTGAAATAGAGGGCCTTTGTTACACCGGTGAGCCTGAAGAACTTTAAAAGGAAATGGGCAACTGATGCTCTTCTGCGAGGTGCAGCCAGCCCACCTCTCCTGGTGGGGTCGGAGGCCCCCAGAGGTGTGTGTTGGTTGCAGTCTAACCCTTTTATTGAACTCCCTGCTGTTAAGGCTTAGCTTACCCTTCCTGCGTCCACATCTAAACTCAGGTTTGCTGGACACTGTATTTCAATTTGGGCGAGGCTTATGCAGCACAGAAGCTGCTCTAAGGATGTCTTCTGCTGTCGTTGTCAAGGTGTCGGCTGGAGTAAGTGCTGGAGGCTCAGAGTGGAGGCAGGTGATGTTCCTGAACCCTGTTCCTCAGGGTAGAGGCAGCATTGGGAGCGCTGATGGTGTGGCACCAGGAGACAGCTGGCTGCCCTCCTGCATGCGGGGCTTGCAAGACTATGCTGTTCCCCTTGGAAGACCCCGTGGAGTTTGCAGGCATCTGGCCTGTCCCTGCCTCTTGATGTATGGGAGACTGCTGGAGCAAGATGCCATGGGGTTAGCTGTCAGCCCCCAGTTTCTGGTACGCCAGTAACACACTTGGCGTGTCTTGTTGCATTAAGTGATGAAGTACTGTTAGTGTCAGAGGGAAACAATCTCTTCGATGAACAGCAACTGCCTTGAGCTGTCTGCAGCTAAAAGTGAAATAGTGCTGATCACACAGAAGTGCCTCAAAGAACCAGCTGAGATGTGCTGGTGGTGAGCAGAGATGTCTCTATTAAGGAGCTGTACATATTCACAGCTATGCAGAGCCTTGTAGAGTCTGGTTTGGCTCTGCACGATACTTGATTGACTGGAAAACGTTGGCTTCCAAAAAACATTCTCTCTGGCTTCCTTGGAAACTAGGATCTTCTTCCCAGTAGAGGGTTTGGCTGTGGTGGCTTACGGGTTGCTGCTTTCCAGGAGGAGTAGAATACCTTTCTGAGCTTACCTTAAGATGATACAAATATGACTGTACTCTTTCACGCAACCTTTGTCTACTATGAACACATCTGGCTTATGTGCAAGTGTTTCCATTGTATCCCCATTTCTTAGAGAGCATCACTTCAAAACTCATTGTTTTGAGCTTCATTGTGTGTACTGTGATGCTTGACCTGCTGCGATAGAAGGTGGATCAAAGCTCTGCTTATGCAATGTGAGGAGACTGTGTTACTGAACAATCTTCCAAGAAAAATCCAACAGCAAGAATGGACAGCATTTTTAAAAATTTAAGGCTTAAAAATAGGTGTAGAGCCATCTACCATAGTTTGCGTTCTCATGTGCTCTTCCCTTTTGTCACAAACTTCCCCACGCTGAAGCAGTTTTTATCTGTCTTGCTAATAAAACCCCTAAAATGTCTTTTTTCTGGAATACTTTTGATACAGCGCATCTCTGCTATAATCCAATATAAATCCAGGTTGAAACAAGGAATGAATTATGGTTAAAAAAATGGAATGTATAGTTGTTTGCATACTTATTTCTTTCATTATAAAGCAAAAATAATGTAACAGTTGTGATGCTTTCTGCTTCAGCAAACTTCTCTTCAATATTGAAACTATTCCTGTTTCCTGGCTATTCATAACATGTTATTTCAGGTTGGCTGTCTATTAATTTCATGGTGAAGATGCAAGAATTGGAGCTCTAAAACAATTTTGACTCTCGCAGGCGTAGAAGTAGCCTTCCCAAGCTTAAATGCATGTTTTCACAAAGATTCAAGAAAACAGAAGGTCGTGTGTTATCTAAAAGCAGAATAGGAAATGCTGAAATGATTTGCATATGAAAATTAAGGTGACCTGTATTCTAGAAGAGGATGAAGATTTTTCTTTTATAGAAGGCAGGTTTATTAAAATTAGAAAAGTGTAGGGCAGCATATGCTGCTGAATTAATATACATAGATTATTGCTTTGGCATGACAGAGGTACTTAAAATGAATAGTCCTGGCAAATTGCTGTTAGTTAGAAAAGACTTAGAAAGTATTTATCTTTCTAGAACATATACTATTGCTAACTAGATAACTGGGATGTTTACAACCCAGGAAAACAATCTGAACACTAAAAATAATGTTTGGAGCTCTCAAAATTGGGTATTATTAACAGGCAGTCTGGTTTGTTTTATTATTGCCGTGATTTTATGAAGGCATTGCCTGCATGTGGAGATTTGCATCTGCTCCACAAGTTTGTATTACTATTGAATTATTACAGGCTATTAAAAACACTTATTTGGGAGGATCCGTTGACTTTAATGGATCTGTGGTAACAGCTAAGTGTCCTGTTCCTAAAAATGCAGGTCTCTGCAGAGATTTATGTATCTGTTTGTCACAGAATAAAGCTCACGGACAGGAAGAGAGAGGTAAAGTAGATTTTATTTTTTTTTTTTTACCTAGCAGTCTGTTTCTTGTACCTCTGTCTGGCAAAGGAGACGGTGCTAACAGATTTTTGCAGAATCCTGTCTCAGAGGTATCTATCTTCCACTTTGCACTTACGAGGCGAGGCACAGAACTGTGCTTGCAGTTGGATCTGTTTAACAACACTTCTAATTAAATCCGCAGTCGGTGCAGCCAGCTCTTGGGGTTGTCTGTAACCCCATCTGTTGGAGCCACCTCCTTGTTATGCAAGGAATGATCAGCCTCATCTGTCTGTTAGAGTGGGTCCTCCACAGAAATTTGGGCTGGATCCAAGAAAAAGATCTAAGCACCCAACGTGAGGGTTTGTGGGGTTTTAGCAGCTGAAGCCCCAAAGTGCAGTTCTGATACCACTTGGGTTTGTCCATGGGAGTTTCCTAAGGACACGGAGATCGGCCGTTGTCCTCTAGGGTTTCAGTCACGGCAAGCACCGGGTTGTCCAGCATCTGGCATGTTCCAGCAGCCCTGCCTGGAGGGTTTCTGTCGTTATCCTCTGATGAGGCCAGACCTTCTGGGATCAGATGTGTAGAATGGAGTTTGAAATTAGGGCTTTCAACACCTGTGTTAAAGATGGAGAAAATTCTGCCCATACGTCTAGCAACAAGGTTGTCTGAAGAGCTGCAGATGAACTAAGCTCAGCCCAGACCTCTTCTTTCCGACTGCTCCTTCTGCAGGGCCCTTTCCTGGCGGTGCTGGGGTGGTGTGGGTCAGGGCATTCAGCCTTTCCTCCTCGGTGTCCTTGCCCGTGCTGATGGGGCAGCATGATTTGGTTTCTTTTGTACCTCTCCAAATCAACTTGGGCATGATTAGGTGATGGCTCGTGACAAGAGTGGCCCTATGCCAGTGCTGAATGTTACTGGGAATGTGGCTGCTCAGTAGGGAAAAATCAGAAAGTTGTACTTCTGAAAGCAGCTGTGTTGATGCCCTCGATCTCACTGGTGCAAGGATCACATTAACATATAGTAGCAAAAGTTTGTGTGGGTGCTGTAGTTCTGAACGCTGTTTAACGCTGGTCTGAACCAGTCTAACTAAATTCAGTAAGGTCCTGATCATGGTGAAATCGGGGAAGTAAAAATTAGTAGGTAAGAGTAACTGGGGCTATTCTAAAAGAAGCGACTGCTTGAACTGCAACAGTAGACTTGTTCCCTCTTTAGTTAAACTTGTTGAGGACAGAAACCAGATCTGTGCGTGTCAATTTTCTTTGCTCGATGGGTCTGACTAGCCCAAAACCTCCTAATCACATCAGTGTGAAGGAATGTGTTATAAGTGGTGTCCTCCCGTGCGGAACCAGGGCTCTTCGGGTCAACCCCAAGCAGGAATTTTCAGTAGTTTCATCCTCAGTTTGTGACAGGAGGGAGCTGACTGCTTCACAATTTTGTAACTAGTTGCTTGTTTCTACGAAATGCTTGCTTAAGTGGAATGGCGTGAGAAGTACTCGGATATTTCCGGCTTCATTTAAAAACTCAATGAAAAAATGTTCTTGGGTTTCTGGACTGCCTGCTTCTTACTTTGATTAATGCTTTCCTGGCAATATTGATCATTCACCTATAATTAGAATGATGTCAATCTCTTGTGTATTTGAGTATTGCATGAGAACTTATGTGTTGGACAGTGGCCATATGCTCGATTTAAGTGGGAAAATACAACAATTTTGTGCTATAGACTGCTCCTCAGGAAGTATAGAATTAACGCTTACTGCATATGCTTTGATTTAGGACTAGATGGGAAACCTTCTGATTCATGCTTAGAAGTTTGGAGGAACGTTTGTATAAAGTTTTGGACTTGTCCACTTAAGCCATTTTTTTTTTTCATTAAACTTCAGCAGAAATTTTTGATTGTCAAAAGCTAAAAAGACATAAAGCTTTCAGGGGTTTCTGTTCTTGATTTTAATTAAACTGACTTCTGTAACTTCATTGAGAAGATGAGAAGATTGGTGTTGAACATTTAAAATGACATGTACTTTTACAAGTTTTGCATAGCACTGTTTCTGTGAAACCCTGTGGGAGGAGAGGTAAAATGGGGGAGAGACAATCTGCAGGACTAGAACCATATGGTTAAAGAGATTGGTGCTGGAATAAGCATGCCAGAAAGTTAATACGGGGATTTAAGAGTATGAGCTGTGAAAACTGGAAACAAGAATGATGTAAGGCTGAGTGGGGAGAAGGAGAAGGAGAAGTTGTCTGCTTATATCTACATTTGAAGCAGCTTATTAATAAAACTGTTGTGTTCACCTATACAGCTCCTTTCAGTCTGGAAGCATCGAGACAGAGAAAAACTGAGCAAATTTCTTATGTACCAACTTAAACCTGCAAGATAATAAGCTCATTGGATATTCATATTTTTAGAAAACTGTTAAATAAGGTGTTGAAACATATTCACAGATATTAAGATTTCTTACCGTTGGAACTTGTCAGTGGTAGCAGGGATAGGATCCAGGGTATTGCTTAGGAAGTTTGAGCTTTTACCCTTCAGCTGATAAGGGGTGGGATACCAGGAAACGTTCAAGACCTAGTGCAGCTGGCATTGTATCTATCAGCCCATGGGCAAGTCCTCTTTGGATTTCCTCTGGCACAAAGTTAATGGGATTTGAGTCCAAATCAGTAGGTATCTTGCTGGGGTTACCTCTGGAATGGAAGGACGGAAGATGAGCTGGAGAAAAGCGAGCAGTGCTTGTCATTCAGGGCTGCTCGCCCTGTGTGATCTGTGTGTTAGAGGACCAGGGTGCTTAGCACTGCATTCTAGATGGGTTAGAAGGAGGTTTTGCAACTCACATGGTGGAATTACATTTTGTTTCTTCTCTTGAGGTATCTTAATTTTTGCCTTGTGAAAACAGGATAGGCAAGCAGGGGTCTGCTATTTTCCCCATGCCCCCTGGCTTTCCATCACACTGTTCTTCCTATGCGAGTTTCATTTTGGGACAGCATCTGAGTTTGGTTTGGGTATCACTCACAGCCCAAGCTATGATTCTAAATGGAACTGGGAAGTCTGGAGATTCGTGTATCTTAAAAATAGGCAAATCTGATCTTTAGGATTGTGTGCACAGAAACAAAAGAGAGCCTAATTTGGTTCCAACCCCCTACCACCAAAATCCTAAAAACCAAGCCTGTGAACAGTTGCAGTTTTTCTCCAAGAGGTAGAACATGGGAGATGATGAAATTCCTGTTTTGATGGTGGCTCTTTTTAGGAGCAGCAACAGCTTTTCTTGTGCTTTCCAGCATATGTTTTCTGGCAAATTACCTTCCACCTTCTTCTTTGGAAGATAGGCTTAGTTTGTGAAGCAAAACAATGAGGTTCCAAATTTGCCTTTTTTCATGAACTGAGTTAACTAGTAAACAAGTGGTTCTTACCCATTTGCTATCTTGTTCTAAAGACGGAGATTTCGTTTTACCAAGTCCAACGCAAACCTGCCCAGAACACCCTTTTCTTTCTGGTTTTCTCTCAAACACTTCCCTCAGCTGCCAGTTGTGGGTCCCAGTCCTGCAGTTTACTCATCCTTTGCTGGGCAAAGGTCTGTTTGGTTTCTGGAGGAGACCGCACTGGCTGCTCTGCATACGGGTGGGTATGCCAAGAATGGTTGTAAAGGCAGCGAAAGAAAAAGAAAAGCCCATTATAAACAGGTGGAATTTAATCTTTCGTGATTTTGATGCCTTTTCATCATCAATTCGTTACAGAGTGTGAAGGTAATTCTCCTGCTGGTGTATATGGGCATTGCCTTGAAGTTAGACGGGTGATAAATTAACATTTTGCAGTGTTTGTGGAAACACTTGAAAGAAAGTAACAGATGCAAGGTCTGCACCTGAGACTGACATCTTAATTTGTGTGTGTGGTTTTAGCTATTCCTTGGAAGCTGATGGACTGTTTCTATTATCTTCTCGTCTGACTTCATCAAGTGCTGTCAGAAATACCAGTGAAAGTTCAAGCTATTGGAATGAATAGTGGGTTTTTTTGCCCTTTACTGAAAATAATGTAACTTGGTTCAATTCATAAAATACCAATACAATAAAATCAGTAGTATTTCTCCCCAGTAATGTTAACGTAGGAGATTAAATTGTCCCTTTACTTACCAAGTAATGTTTATCTGGGGAACTATCAATGTCCTATGGTCGGCAAAGGAAAAATTCCTCTTCATGCTCTCACGAATGTCTCCACACCAGTGAGGATGGGTGTTAGCTGATGGTACTCGATTAACTGCACACTATTGAGTGGCAGTGGCACAGTGCTTATGGTAAAATACAAGTGGCTATTCTCTGTTAAATGAGGTAGTGCAAATTAAGACACTATTCTGCTAAGCTTTTGTAGCATTTTTACGCAGCAGTCATACTTTCTTGGGGATGGAGTCTACCTAAATGTGAATGAACTCTTGAACTCTTTCTTTAATTAGTACTACACAGCTGGGACATGAGAAACTAGTAGAAGTTGGGTTTGTCCATTTAAACTAATGTGTAGATTAGCCTGAACAAATGCAAGAGGACTGCGAGAGCCAGCGGAAAGCTGAAGTCGACTAGGGAAATACTGGCTCTGGGAACCTCATTTTAATCTCTGGTTCTTTAAGTCAGTATTGGTCCACCCCCCCAACCCGAAACAAAAGAACTCCCCCCTCCTCCACAATGAACAAAGAAAATCCTCCGCCCAGTCTCAGTTGTGCCTTTACTAGAAAACTGAATTTTGTTTTTAAAATATGGGACAAACTGATGACATGTGTCATCTGGCCGGTAGCTTTGAAAGTTCTGGCAGAGCGATGGAGCTCTTACATGCAGGATCAGGTGTTTGTACCCAGGATGGGGTCCAGCCACTGACCCCAGCCCCCCTGGGCTCTGCTCTGGCTTGGATCTTTTTTGCACGTACCTTCAGTAACGCAGGGTACGCTGCAGGTTATCGCTCTGAGTGCACCAAGGTGCTTGAAAAAGGAAATGCATTTTGTCTGCTGTGGACTTTGCCCTGCAGCAGCTTCGAACAGTGTCAGCCCATCCAGCAGCCTAGGCAAACGGCTTCCATTACTGGCTGCACTCCTGTAAGGCAATGCCGAAGTGCTTGTTACTATGATTTAATGGGCTGTAATTCTGTCACTCTTAACAAAGCCCTATATTTTGGTGAAGTCCAGCTTGCAGTGACTCACTTGATAGCGTTATTTGCTCTTTCATGCGGATTGGCTTTGATTTTAAAACTGATCCAAGCGCCAGAGAGGCTGGGGGAATGACCTATGACTGCATAGCTTTGATGTCAGGATGGAAAGAAAAATGTGGAAGGAATAAGATAAGTTTATCTTGTGTTGGGACAGTATGATGAACTAACCTTGAGACTTCAAGTACGTGTCTGGAGGGTGTCTGTAGGGATGGAGGTAATCTCTCTGTTACAGGGAACCTGCGCTGCTTTCTGAAGCTTGCAGGAAAATTAATTGGTGAATGGGAAAGAATGACAGCAGGCCAGAAATGGGCAGTTATACCCATCTGTTCCTTGTGGGCTTGCAGGGCATTTGTCATCCTTGGCTCTCCAAGCAGCACATAACAAGCATCATTAACTGAATTTAACAGGTGGGCAAGTGGCAACAGGTACAGCAGAATTGTTCTAGTCGTACGCTGAAGGTTGAGAAACGAAAGCCCTTTTCCCGTGCCTGGCTTTGGATGCTGGCAGCTTACTGCTGGAGAATTTACTTCAGTGCCATCAAAGCCTAACTCACAGGCACTCTTTGCCCTTTTTGGTCTCGTTGCGTGTAGTCTTGAAATTACAAGTCCAGCTCTGGAATACAGCTCTTACAAATGGTCGTGTGCTCTGGGGGGCTGGAGCAAAGCCTGCTGCTGGGAGCTGGTGGGCAAGTACAGCTCTTCTCCAGACATGGAGCAGGTCCCGTCTGCACCTTCTGACAGATGGGTTCAGGGGTGCATCTCCCCGCCGCGGCTCGAGCAGGTGAGCGGGGGTTCTTGCAGAGCTGTGAGCGGCTGTTACCAAGGGCTAGCGCATGTGTGCTCTGCCGCCTCTTTGCATCTGATGTACTAATTAGTGAGCTCTGTGAACTGTTAATGAGCTGTATCAATGCCGTTTTCCCCCTGTAGCCCATGTAATTAGAGTAACCAAATCAGATACTTAATAACAAAAAAGAATAATTCCAAACCATAATTCATCACAGTCATTTTAAGTTATTCAGCAGTTACCTAATTCTAGCACAGGACTAAATTGTACTAATTTACTGGACCGCACTAATGACCTGACCCAGCAGGACAGCACGTCCAGCTGCTCTCTGCAGAGCTCAGCCAGCACAAGCGGGCTGCACACAGTCAGTTTTCAGTCTGCATTGAAGCCTTTAGTATTTTTTCTTTAGTAGTTAAGAGTCCTAGGCTGATTTTTCTCCTATCTAGTTTCATGCCTAGAATTAACTGTGCCCATATATAAAGCTTAGCAGATGTTCAAGGAACTAAATCGGATACTTAGCTCTGGTCTGACTTTTTTTAAACTGTCACTAGCGAGAGAGAGTTTCTGCTCTTAAGTGCTTCTTGGCACATGGAGGCACTCTCCTCTAATGGCCTTATGCAGCCCAGAATTACAACCTTTTCTGTGTATGAGTTAAAAAAAAACAACCAACAACCAACAAACCAGCAACCCTGTACTCTGAAGGCTGTAAGTCCATAAAGAAGGGCCTGAAAGTAGAAGGGTATTTCAGGTCATGCTCTCTTTCTAATGGTACTGCATCCAACTCATAATTTTTGCAGGGAGAGTAAAGTGGAAGTTGGAGTCTTGCCTTTAATGTCTTTGGTGCTGAAATTCTAGACAGTCATTAGAGAAACTAAAAAATGGAGTCAAGTTCCATCTTGCCCTCCATCACATCAAACAGCATGATTGCTTTTCCCTTACATTTCCTGTGTAGTTTATTACACAGTGTAATTTATTTACACATTAGTTTATCAACAAGCCTCCTGTGAGTTGCATGTAAGGAGCACCTGCCAATGCAAATTCAAGGCACCATGAACTAGGTAGAGAGGGAAAGAAATGACTCCTTTGCAAAACACGATACTCATGTGGGATAAGGAAGTCTTAAATCCCAGCCCTGTCTTCTTAATGACATTTTGCACTGTCAGCTATCACTGTTCTGTTCCAGGTGCCATCCTCCTGGGTGTCCTGCATTCCTGGAGCCCTTTCCCTGCCCCTTGGGGTCCAGAATGCTGCGTTAGGTGGCCACCCAAGTCTGGTGTCTTCTCTACCCTCTCCGGACTGAACCGCGGTGTCTTTCCAAAGCTCCCAAGAGGTTGTACATCAGAGAGATTTCACTTCTGATGTGCTTCATCATCTGGCCAGGATCTGTAATTAAGATGCCTCTGAACTCCAGACTTCCAGTTGCTGAGTGCATCAGCAATTTGAAGGGGTACATTGCTTCTAAACTACTTTATTGACAGTTGCAGTGATTCACTGTAAAGGGCTCTCATAAGCTCCCAGGTGTCCCTTTAAAAAAAAAATAAAAAAATAAAATAATCTCCTACCAGGCTGGAATGTATCAGCAAATCCCTTCTTGCCATTTCATCTGAAATCTGCCAGGGGTGACCTGTGCCGGCACCGGCAGCATTTTTGCTGAGCATTTTTTCCCCTTTGTCTGAACCAATGACTAATATATACCAGTTACAAGCAAAACCTGTGAAATGCTGCTTGTGCTTCCCCGTCAATGTCCATTGTCACGGAGCACAGTGCAGACACAAAATAAAACAAAGGCTGCATTACTGAACTGTTAGGTAATCTTGGTTGAGCCATTGTACTGTCTGTGCTTAGATTACGCTCCTCACCACCCTGCCATGGCTGGGACAGTGTGCCCTAGGTCACAGCACACAGACTTGCAGTTGCTGACATGTTTTGGCACTAACTAAATCTTGTCTGTGGAATGAATCCCATGTAATCATGAAGGGGACCCCCCCCCCCCCAAAAAAAAAAATAAAATAGAGCAAGGTTGCCTTCTGACCAGTGTGCCAAATGGGAATGTATCTATAGGCTCAAATCCAGCTGTTCAGTGTTTTAAACTAAGGCTGGGGGAATGGCTTTGAGTTCTGAGCCTGAACCATTAACAGAAATCCCACATCTGGTTGATGCAATTCCAGTTGGGAGGGAAGGGGTAGAAAGAAAGGTTTTCTGGAGAGTTTCAGAGACTAGTTAAAATGCCTTATATTTTAGAACAGTAGGCACCTGTTGTGACTTGTATGAATAAGTGTAAGAGTAAAGGAAGGCGTATAGATTCATAAAGATCTGTGAAGTGTTCTTTTGTGCGCTGGCCTTATAGCAAGTTCTGGCCAGTGCCAAAAGCTGGATTTTGTAACTTGATGAAAAAACTTTGCAATACTGAGCAATATTGTGCATTCTGAACAGGCACAGGGACAAGGTTACAGCTTCATTCCCTATTAGCAGCCGTGGATGACTTCTTAGTCGTAAAATATTGTTTCTGAAGATGTATACTGAATGAGTGGAAGCAGTGAGGTTTATCTCTCCACAGAGGTGTTTCTTGGGGGAAGGAGAAATCTAGATTATGGTTTGTTATTTTTTAGTCCCCCAGAGAAGAAGATAGCTTGATATAAACCAACTTTGATTTATATAGTCATTATAACCTGATCACAATGAATAACGCATTATTGCTTACTCATAACACACTCACATTAAATGGGTATTCTGGGAAAGTGAATTCATCTTGTTGTCAAGTGCAGCAGTATCTTTACAGACATGTGGACAACTTTGCTTAATTTACAGTGCCAGTGAACCAGGCCATGTTTCTGTGCACTCTAAGTCATGCTCAACACATTTCAGTACAAGTTAGGTATGTTTACGGCTATGTGGTTCTAGAAATCCATCTACTTGTAATTTTTTATACTTACACTGTGTTTTTTCAGAATGAAATAGAGCTGAACACAGCTGCCAGTATGGGGATGAAGTGGGCCAGGGACAAGGCTGGGCTGGAAAAGCAAAGGCAAGTCATAACCTTATGGAACACTTCGATTTTGTCAAGTCACAGAGAGGTTGTGGGGTCTTCACTAGAGCCGCACAGTCCCATTCAACACGATCCATAAGGCATCATCATACTTGCTGATACCTAGACCTCTTCACTGGAAAGCAATCCTCCAGTTTTCCATGAAGAAACAGCTACCTAATGGAGATGTACTGCTTCAGATATGCCTGAGGAGTGATTGGAATTCAATGAATGAGCTGCAGTCTCCCTTTGTTGGCAGTATTTCATTTTTCTAGATGCGAAGCAAAATTCTAGATCCAGTCTCCTCACAAATTTCCTTCAGGCTACAAATTCTATTTCAGGGCTTTTTACCGCCTTTTGAATCAGAAGTGACATATTAAGGCATTTTTTTTTATATAGAAGAATTAAGATCCAAACACTTGGCACTAGCTGGCTGATTTCCTGTGGGAACAACTCCCTGTTGGAAGGGACCTTGTACCTGGAACTGCAGCCCACTGGAGATTCCCTGGCAAAGGTCAGCAAAAATACTTAAATAGTTTTCAATATGCAACTGGGGTACTTCAGTGGGTGAGCTAGCTACCAGCCTTGGATAAAGTGGCAGCATTTTTTTCCTACCAAAAAATAAAAGCTCAGAACACACTGTGAGAAATAGCTTGTGCTGTCGTGCCGTGCCTTTACCAGATTATCTGTTTCTAGAGGTTATCAGGGTCACAAAAGGCAAGTTCCTGGCAGTAGCCCAGACTTTCTGGTCATCATCCCAAGCTGCATGATGGTACTTTCAGCTTTTAAAAAGAACAGAGTTTGTGTTTATTTGACAGCAAGTTCAGTGTCCCTGTAAATGCAGTTCATTGGAATTCTTTGTTTTAGGGCAGAGAGCAGAAAATCACAACACAGGAATAAAATAGGGCAGCTTTCCCTGAAGGTTCTCTTGTTCGCAAAGGAGAAATTTGCCAGATGAGTCTTTGTTCTACTGTCTCTGACCTCGATATCCCTCTTAAATAACAAACAAATAAGGGGTGAGATTGTTTGGTCCTGAAATAAAATAGCCTTGCTTTGCTATAGTGTAGTGGAAGCCACGTATCTTAGTTTTAAAAAATAGCCAGTTTTAACCCCCCCTTCCCCAAGATATAAAAAATAGCCTTCCCCCCTCCGATTTCTAAATACATGGCTATTTCCAGATGCTTTATTTAGATCAGTTGCTGAACAAAAGTATTGAGAGGTGGGGGAAACTCGCTTTGGATTGCAATGCAGATTTTACAAAGTTCAAATGTTTGTTTCTCACGTGGAACGGTGCTCCACGTATAAAGAATGACATTTTAGGCACTCAGAAATCTAGCTCTTAGTTATCTTGATTTTCTGACCAGTTGAGGGGTGGGGAGGACGGTCTCCCTCCCCACACTCATTTCCAGGATGGTGCAGGGGTTTGGGTCATCACGTAGGACAGCAAAGCCTCTGGTTTCAGTTTCCCTCTCTGCACGAGAGTATTCTCAAATCGCAACTGAACCATGAAACACTGGAAAGTCAAAAGAAATTTTTCCACTTCACTCAGCCAGATGGGGACCAGTTCCAGCTGAGGTTAATATCTCCTTTGCTTCAGTGTATTTCCAGCATCGGGAGCATGGGAATGGCTGAGCAATGCTGCCTGGTTTTGAAGGCATAGCACTGAGAGGCAGGAATCCAGATACTCAGATTGCATCATTCCTTTGAAGTCACTCCTCCTTTGACTTCAGCTGTGCTAATGATTTATATCAGCTGATCTTTAGAGCCAAAAATAGAAGTGTTTTGATGTGACCTTGGACATACATATTGGATCACCTATCTGGGTTTTGGATGATCCACTTCATACAAGCACATTATTTCCCATGAGTTTTACATTGCAAATTTTCAGGAGAGACCATAGGAAGTAGATGCTAATTTTTGATACTTGAATTAAATTTTCAGTTAGGCTTTCTCAGAAGATCTCACAGGGAGAGCTTTGTAAGTTTTAGGTGTTATGTAAATGACAGCTATTACTGTTCTCTCTCAGCACATCAGATCCTGATTTGCCGTTTGGATTATCTAATCACTGTCAGCCCAAGTGTTTGGAGTGGAAGTAATTACAGCAGTACTTTCAACTAATTCCTATTCATGGAGTAGTAGTGAAAATGTTGATTTGAGGCATAAGTGAGCTAAGTATTCATAGAAACATAGAATCATTTAGGTTGGAAAAGACCTTTAAGATCATTGAGTCCAACTGTTAACCCAGCGCTGCCAAGTCCACCACTAAACACGTCCCTAAGTGCCACAACTACACATCTTTTAAATACCTCCAGGGATGGTGACCCCACCACATCCCTGGGCAGCCTGTTCCAGCGCTTGACAGCCCTTTCAGTGAAGACATTTTTCCCAATATCCAACCTAAACCTCCCTGGTGCAACTTGAGGCTGTTTCCTCTTGTCCCGTCAGTTGTTACCTGGGAGCAGAGACCGACCCCCACCTGCCTACAGCCCCCGCCGGGCAGCTGTAGGGAGCGATCAGGTCCCCCCGAGCCCTCTCCTCTCCAGGCTGAGCCCCCCAGCTCCCCCAGCCGCCCCCCAGCCCCTTCCCCAGCCCCGTTCCCGGCCCTGGACACGCTCCAGCCCCTCCGTGTCCCTCTGGCAGTGAGGGGCCCGGCACTGAACACAGGATTCATGGTGCGGCCGCACCAGTGCCAAGTGCTGGGGGACAGTCCCTGCCCTGGCCCTGCTGGCCACACCGTTTCTGATTCATGATGGAATAGGCACCTAAGAGCATTTGGGGCAGGTTCTTGTTGCTTTTGTCAAAACAGCTGTAACAACGTAGGCGGTTCACATGCCATCTTCAACTTGAAGAAATAATGACACATTTCAGACACACACTAGATCATAATGGCATCAAAGACGTAATTGCTTGCTCTGTATTGTAGCTCGTAACAGGGTCTGTGATTAGCCCTCTGTCTTGGGCACAACAACAGCTCTTCTGTGCATCGACTGCATTTGAAGGGCTTACAGTGCTCCTAGGCAGATGCTGCCAAATTGGTTATTCATACAATCATAGAATGGTTTGGGTTGGAAGGGACCTTTAAAGGTCACCTAGTCCAACACCCTTTTTTTTATTGCTTTATTGCTAGAGGTTTAGGGGATCATGTAGTTTATGCTCAGTTCAGGTGGTGCTGGATGTTCACCTGTGAGATATGTGTGTCATGGGAGTGTAAAAATGAGACTGTGATAATAGTACCCCTTTTTGATGGCTCCATTATCTCATTTTTGAGAGTGCTAAGCAGGTTTCAAGTGAGGGAATAGATCTTTTTGAGTTTGTTTATATAAACTCATGAGAGAGGAGTTAACCATCAGATCACTAACATCAATGGGATTCTGAACTGTATGTTCAGGCAAAAAAACCATGTTCATTGTCTCTAATGAAAACAAAATACTTCATTCTACTTTAAACTACTATTGTGGTAGAATCTCTCTGCCTAGAGGTTCCTTAGGAGGAGAGACTGGCTCATCCAGAGGAGGAGGAAATTCAGGGGAAGGACCTTCATGAACTGACTTGCCACCAGTTTGCTCGAGTTAGCTTCGTGAATGCCATTTGTTCTTTATAGGTGTAGTTGGGTTGTGATGGTGTTGTCCTGAGTTACTGGCATAATGTGTTCCAACCCTGGGACTCTTCTGTTAGGGAATTGTTGTAATATGGGATCAGAACCAAAACTCAAAGACCAGTATTTATGTTGTAGGCTGATTTGGCTTTCACATCCTTGGAGGTACTTATATGTGACAGGCTTTTTTCACTCTCCAGCTGTGCCCTGATTCTGATCTAAATCCAGGAATTACTCTCGGATTAGTAATTGGTGAACTGCAGTCATAAATTCCAGTAGCACCAACTCAGAGCCATCTACCATGCTTGAAGCGGATTGTTAATAGTACTTATGCTCCTAGTGCCATTTGGGAGGGCAATAACCATACTGGATCTGTACCCAGTTGGAGGCAGAGCAAAACTTTATTTGCTTATTTGTATTAGAATGCTGTTGTCCTGTTTGGCCCCTGATTCTGTGTGCTGCCGAGCTCACTGTTGCAGCTACAGCTTTGAGATGCTTGCTGACCCGGAGAGGTGCTTCTGAGTGCAGATGGTCTGAGTAGGACATCGTCACGTTGTAGTTGTCCTCGTGTGTGCCGTACAATGGCAAATGCCTTACTAAAGGATTCCGTTCTCTTCTACGGGCTTCTAATTGCTGAAGTTAAAACTATATGGGTTTGAAAAGCATAAAGGCTGAGTACTCAAACTTCTGACAGTCTCTTCTGGGTGGGGTTTTGGAGAGTGTTTCTTGTCAAGTGTGCTGAGGTTACCTGGGCCCAGCACACAAAATTCTCAGAAGGCAGATGTCGAAGCGGGTGCATATCTAAATTGCTTTTCTGGTGGTGAGCTGTTGTTTTGGTCAGTGTCTCATAATTTTCAAACGATTCAATTCAAACCCTTGCATTAAACAGAACAGGTTGAGTGGCCAATAAGCTGGAAAATTGGAAGAAAATCTTGATAGGTTCAGCTGGTGCCTGGCATCAGAGCAGCCTGTCCGTCTGCTAAATGTTTCTGCAGCCAAGTGGGCCAGGAGTGTGAGTGCCCACATGTGAGGCAGAATAATAAAGCTGGGGGGGGGGGGGGGGGGGGGGGGGGGCGGAGGGGAGTAATGTGGTTCTCTGAACAGCTTTATAGAAACTGTTAAAAGCTGGTGGAAGAAGCACAGCTACTCAACCAACAGCCATTTTTGGGTACAGAAAGAAAGTTATAGCTACTTTTCATGGACATAATCATATTGTGATGAATGTGTTGGTTTGAAACCCATCCAGGGTTCAAAGGATGGGGTTGCATGGTCTGCTGGTACCTGTTGGGTGCTTGTTAGCTGCAGGCAGTGACAGGTCTTGATGGGTCTCGTCACTGATCACTCCTGTGAATTTGTGCTGCGCTGGAGCTCTGCCAGAGCTGTGAACTACTTGATAATGGTGGCTCAGATATTTTTCTTTGAAATCACACTAATTTTAGTGGCAGTTTTGTTTTATTTCTAACTTACCAGGTGTTACTTTGGAATTACTGATCAAATGTAGGCTGTGAGCAGTTGTCAAGGCTTATAATTCTTTCCTTCTATACAGGCAGTATGTTATCTAAGATGAGAGCTGTGGTTTTGAATGTAAGAGGATGGTAGAAAGTGCACCATGGTTAAAGGATAGGTGGGAGGATTGCAAGAAATGGTGGCAGAAGTTTGAGAATCGAAGTGGCTTCATGCTGTAGATGGAGAGGTGGTTTATCAACCACTTTGTACAGTCAGAGTCTGCCTCAAGTAACTTGAATTTAAATTCAGCTGGACCTTGAAAGCAAAATGCCGGTTGTCAGAATGGTTCTGGCTTCTGCAGTTAAATGATCTGTCCTTTTCATTACCCAGTGATTCAGTTCCTTCTCCCTTATGTATCCTCATTTACCGTTATGTGTAGAATATACACTTACAGTTTTACCTCTCGTACTTTTGTGATGGAAGGTCCATTCCTACCTGTCTGCTCAAGCTTTCTTCATGTCTGCCTTAAGCATGCAAGACTGAAACCAGTAGCAAATCCATATAGAAAAGTGTGTAATTTTATTTTTTAAAAGCTGTTTCCTAGAAAGCCCTGCATTTGCAGCCATAATTACAGCTTACTTGCTAGCACCTTTCACACAAGCATGCACTGTCTTCATGGAAATTTCTGATTGTATCATAATTCAAAAGAAATAGGATGTTAGCTTGATTTTATGTTTTGTCTAATCTACTGAGAGTCATTAATTGTAGTTCCAGAGCAACAGCTGATTTATGAGTTTAACTTCTATGTGAATATTAGTGATATTTGAGTCATTTGAGATACCAAGTTTACTCTCTTGTGTTTCTAGATTTACCAGAGATGCTGGTTAGTATTCAAAAAAGCTTCAAGCAAAGGGCCAAAGAGGCTGGAGAAATTCTCAGATGAACGAGCTGCTTACTTTAGATGCTATCACAAGGTAAGACACAAGGTTGTTTCTGAAAACTTTTTATTACCTACAATTAAGAGTAGAATCTGAAGTTGACATGTATTAATTGGCCTGAAAATTTGAACTTTTTTTACTGTCAAGGTCCTAAACCCACATGTGTGTTCCTTCCTTTAGTGGAGTAGAGGCATGGTGTTATATTTTCTGCTTTGTAGTGAATGTCTTGCTAAGCTAATGGGAAGTTACTTTATTTTTAAAGAAGATGTCCTTTCCTCTCCTTAGCCCTTTAAAATCATACCTGAAATAATTTGTGGTGACTACTGCTCATCGTAATTACAGTGACAACCATCCAAGGTAACATGTGAATCCAAAAAGTTGGATACTTAGAGGTTCCCATTTTACTAGGATTTTGCATCTGTGGGAAGAAATAGACAGCGACAGGAATGAAGGACAACGTGCAAATTTTTCTTGCAATGATAGTGTGAAAACCTTCGCTAAATTCACCGCTATTAAAAGAATAAAGTTTTTCCCACTAATCACTTCCCTGGAGTTACGTGCATATTTCATATTCAGCTGAGAATTTACATGTGTAATTCTCCTGGGCATGGAGATGAAAATAAGAAATCTTTTAATTTATAATCATTGTTGGCAAAAGCTTAATGTATTAGAAGATTAGGAATTATGTGCATAAATTCCTAGGAGTTGGCGAGCACAGCTCGGCGTGAGGCTGATCTGCATTTACTCACTCTGACATACATTTAGGAGGAAATCTTGGAGGAATACTGAATCTGAATTCAGACTTGTCTGTCTACATGCCATGTAATTTGTAATTGATTGGTCATAGAACCTGTGGCTATTTGTAGTAAGTCATGCCCAGAAATAGTTCATTCAAGTTTATATTAAGCAACTTTCAAAAGTAACGAGAAGTGCATTTTTTTAATTTGCATTTGACATGTTTGAGGGCGGCACAGTGCGTATAAGACAATTTCTAGTGCTGTGTGGAATGCTGATTTTATATTAGTATGATTCTGTCAATTATTGTTGCAAATCTGTATTTCTTGCACTGTATTAATGCAATACATTAGCAGCACACGCTGACTTGAAGTTCACATTAGGTAATGGATATGGAATCCAAGAGGAATCTAAATGAGGCTTGACTTTTTTATCTTCTTCCAAGAAGTTCTGTAGGTTAGCGCTCATTTGTCACGTATATAACCTAACAGCAGTTTCCAATATCTGGATCTGCAGGCTAAAGCACCATAGAAAGCCTCACTAGCTTGGAGGGATTTTCAGTTTTAAGTCAAGATTAGTCTATAGTTAACAGTTACTTAATTTTAAGCTATTATGTCTTCTATACATTAAAGTTTCTGTACTTCTCTGGTAGCTTATTTGACAGGAATAAACAATGGTCAAACTCCACTATCAGTCATGGGGAATCGGCTGTTTGCTTAAGTGGCCGCTTCTGAAAGCGGTAACTACATCATCGGCTCTGTGATATTAATAGTTACAGCCATTAAAGCAAACCCTAGTCTTGGCTGAAGTTTTGAGAAACATTGTCCTAGCAGTAAGACATCTTACACATGTATTTTGTGTGGGTTTTATCAGAACTTTGTCAAGTCTAGAGATCATTTGAGGCAGGATGGAGACCTAAACCCAAACATCGAGAGGGGAAGTGGGCAGAGAAATTTCTACCTTTTGGAGGAATAAACCCAGTTGGAATGTAGGTGTACTCCCGAAAGCACCGGTTCCACTGGGGGTGACTTCATAGATTATTTCCTTTCATGGGGCGGGTGGGGTGTCTTGGGGTCTGAGTCTTAAGCTGAATATACCTGAGACGATCAGTCTGAGCTTCTCTGTGTTTTCTTTGAGTCTTGGACCTGCTGAGCTGGACTGCCAGCTCCCATCACTGAGCCCTTCCCTGTAACTTCTGGCTGCTTCAGGTCCCAGGTATGTAGACCCCAGTCACGGGATGCAGTGCTGAGGTTTCTGCCAGAAGGCCTGTAGTCATCCTGTATAAAGCAGAGAGATCTCGCTTCCCAGCACCGCACCAGCCTGGATGCTGTGGATGCTCTTGCTGGGAGCCCACGGGGATGCAGGCAGGCTGGACCACTGAGCTGCGACCTCACTGCTGTTTGTGGGAGCTACCCCAGGAAGCATTTGCCCTCCACGTTTATCGCTCCTCTTTGCCACACTCTCTTCTATTATTATTTATTATGTTATTATTTTTTATTTTATGATTTATTATTTTTCTATTAGCAGTGCTAAACGAGTAGGGTGGTTTCAGTGTAGTGGCCCAGGACAGTGGGTTGTCACTTAGGCGGTGTTGCTATTTGGCAGTGGGGCTCGGCAGCATCCCCGATTTTGTGCTGTGATGGTAAATGAGGCTGTCATCAGCTATACAAGTTGATGGGCCCTGTTTATTTTTAATGAACCTTACTGAAAGGAAGCTAATGAATATTAAATAGCATTTTCTGGTTAAAATGTGTTACCTTACGAAGAGCGCAGGTGGATAAAAATGAGTTTCTTTTTAAAATAGAATTTCACACATTTATAAAGCTTAAGGTGGTGAATGATGCAGCTTCTAACAGTGTTAAATATGAGGTGTTGGAAAAGAACACGTCACTGCTGTGCTATACTGCTCTGTAGTTGAACTCGTTCTTATAAAAAACGTAGTTAATTATTAATAAAAAACCACAACAAACAACTTAATGTGGCAGAGTCTTCAACTAACACTACTTGTCACATGGTTTTGATATATAATATTAATGGGACTTCGGTACTCAAGACATCATCCAGAGGTCTAGGATGGTCATTGCTGTTGTCTTGACACACATTTGGTCAGCAAGAGCAGCTGTTGCAATAACAGCTTGATGGTGCGTAGAGGCTTTTCGGTGACTATTCTAATTCTGTCGCTCCTGGACAGAAGGCTACTTCTTCCTGGCAATAAAGTTAATCCTACAAATGAGAGGTCCAGCTAGTCCTGTTAACATGTCAAGTGTCACTGTGTCATAAGCTTGTGCTAATGAATATGAGGATGAATGCAGTCCATTCTGATGGATGATACTGTAAGAGAAAAGCCTCACAGATTACCAGTGTTTCAGAAATATGGTCATTAACTTCCTACCTGGGTTCTGAAGTGATTCTCAAATGCTGTTGAAAGCAGGATCAAATCTAGAAACCCAAGGAGCCCCCGCTCACCCCATCAATCTCAGGAAAGGTTTAATCCATCATAAAACTGTAAAGGGTAGAAAAAGAAAAATGATGAATGGAGCTAATTTTTCAATAGCACCTGCCTCCTTCACTGAAGTGTTAAATTGCTTCATTTTGTTGCCTTTTTTTTTCTTTTTTTTTTTTTTTCCCCTGTGATGAATTAAAGTGCAAATGTTACTTCGATTTATTAGCAGGAAGAGGCTGTCCAGAGCACTTGTTCTGTTTGCACCCTGGTGGTATCAGTCGCTGGAGCTGAGCTGCTGTGGTCTGAGACCCTGCCACATCTCCTTGGCACCTTTGTCCAGTCAAGGTCTCTCCTTTCGCCATCCAAGGTCTGGGTCACAAGCAGCATTTCTGAGGTGTCTCGGTGGCATTTCTGTTATACTGGGGGCTCCAATTTATTCACTTTTGAATCTATAATGTACGTGCCCTTTTCTGCAGCCCTGTACCAGGGGCTGATTGTTGGCATCCTTGCCACTGGAAGTCTAAAACAACAAAAGAAAGAAGTACTTTTTTTTTTTTTTTTTTAAATAATATTGACCTTTAAATACTTCCTAATCTTGTTCTATTTTTTTAAAAAGTGGAAAGGTTAAAGTGTCCTGAAATACAGGTCATCTGAGAACAGCCAGCTGTAGTTTATGAAGTGAACTGGAAATTTGCATACGCAAAGCGAATTGCCCACTTAATTCGTTTGGTCCCACAAGGGAGAAAAAATAATTAGGATCCAGGCTACAAAATCTATGCAGAGAATTGCCTTTCAGGTAGCTGTCTGCTTTTCACTATTAAATGTAAATAATCAACCACAAATTACCATGTACTTTAACGAAATAGTATTGGAGGAGAGAAGAAATTCCTATTTCTCCAAATGACATTTGACTTCTCTATGTGCCAGAAGAACCCTTAATATTCCAATACAAAACCAACTAATTGCATACCGCTGACAGGAATATACTGATTCCTCAAGGGGATGTAAGTTTTAATCCGATTGTATTAATCTTGCCTTGAAACAGCAGAAGTAATTTAAACAGTCTTTCTGTCTAGTTATGGAATAATCCATTTGGAAAATTGAATTGTGTAATTTGTAAATTGTTTTCCAGGCTTACTGATGCAAAACTGTATCGGTGGCAAATTAAATGTTTGAAGTATGACCACTCTGCTAATAACTAGCTGTTAAACATTTATTTTAATGAATACTATCACTTACTATGAATGAAATACCTAGTTTGAGGTTTTAAAAGAATTAATGTAACTTGTCAGGATATTTTGGTATCTTCATGGTCATGCCATACAGCGATGCTCACTGCAGGTCTGTGGGGCAGGTATGTGTCCTTCCATAGGGGAGGACATACCTTGTGCCTGGACAACTGATCCTGTGAGTGGCAGAGCAGCCGCTGAGAGCGATGGTAAAAACTGAATCTCTAAATCTGGTCATTGTTCCTGGCTTTAATTTCTCCAAATAAGCCAATACTGGATTACAGCGTGGTTACAGCCAGTGTGTGCAATTCCTTATGTGAGCAAGTGAAAAATTAGCAGCTGATGTTTTCTCCCACTGAAGAAATGGAGATGTAGGCAAGGCTGTAGATTTTATTTTTTATTCATGTATATATTTATATTTTTAAATAAATACTTAAACTATATAAAATTTTAGTATGTTACATATATCTAGTAAGTTAGTTATGTACAGGCAAATCTTACAAGCAGGACTGGGCTGGAATTGCAGCAGTGGTAGCAGCGTTTTCCATGAAATGTTCCCCTGGTGTGTCCTGGGAAGTGTTCTACCTCTGGTCATTGTGGGGGGAATTTTCAGGAAGCCAAGACAGAACCATGAAGTCCTTAATTAAGATTAAAACACAAGATGCTTGAAAACATTAAATGTGGCAGTTATGTAGGTGATAAATATACTCCCTTGTGTTGTGTTGTGAAAGGCCACCCATATTTGAGAATAATGTACTAATTCAAACAATGGTTTGAATGCTAAAGACCATTTTTAGTAAACTGTGTGTTTGGCATGGTTTTGAGGGGAATGGGAGGGGTGGAAGCATTTTCGTCTTGAGTGTATCTGGTCAGGGTGAAGCTCTGTCTGCTTGTGCTGTTGGCTGGGAAATGGGTGATTAATCCCTGTTCCTGGGTCAGAACTCTCCTACCACACACTGCTGCAAGAATTTTAGTTTTTAATCGAAGGAAATGTATTTCAGTTATATGACTTGTCATCTTAACACAAAGGAGGCTTGAAAGTAAAGGGGAGGGAAGAAGAATGTAAAGGGGAGGTCTTTAACCCCTAACAAAATATCATTCTTCTTGTGATTTCTCTGTTCATACTGTCTTAGGTCTGATATTTGTGGTTTACCCACAGTTTATAAACTTAATTTTGGAGTTAAATTTATAATTCTACATTATTTATTAGTCTTGGATAAATAAAATGGACATGAATTCAACTAACCATGGGAACACTGTTTTGCAGGAGACTGGCAGGAGAAGAGTTATTTTGGAAGTGCAAACAAGGAAAACTTCAGCCTCAAATATTTGCAGGTGTTTGGTGTCTGCTCCTGTCTCCTTTCCAAAAGCGCGGTGCAGGGGATGTTAGCAGCCTGCCACTTCAGTGTGAATTCGGTGCATATGTGCCAGACGATCTGAACCATCTGTTGCACAAGGGTGACCAATGAGGTGGCTATTTAGGCACCTGGGATAACGATGGTGTTTTGAAGCACCGCGCCGGGTGACACAGCAGGTCAGATATAAATGATCTTTAGACAACTTCTCCCTCAGGAATGCATGTGCACTGTTGAGCTTTGGCAGCAGGAACAGCTTCTTGGTGAAAGCTGGATCTTTCAGAAGGGGCAGTTACGGCTCTGGAGTGCCATTGAACCTCTGAGAGGTGAAGGCAACTTGGGCAGTTCAACCCTGGGGAGGGCAGCTGCTTATTGAATATATTTTTGCCAGACGCAAAAATCAGGCACCTCAAGGTTGTGTCCAGGACAGAAGGCATTCATGAGCTGAAAGACTGAATCCGAGCAGTTCTGCATGCTATCACTTGTGCCACTGACTTCAGGAAGAGTCCCGGAGTGCCAGATTTTGTCCATCTGTTACTCTCCCTGTGCCTGTGAGGTCTGGTACTGAAGAAAACCTTAGTTCCAAACTATCTCGGAAGAGGCTGGAGTATGTGCCTGTTACTGGAGACAGTTGGACGTGGGTTGGAGGTCAGAACTGGGGGCTACCTCTCTGTCATGCTTCAAAGGGAGATGCTTTGGTGTCAGCTTGTGCAGCTCGACAGAAGCAAATACCATCAGATCTTCAGATGCATGTGAAGACTTGCAGACTGTGCTCTGCGAAATGCCATTGTACAAGAGCTCTCAAGCAGTCAATGCAGCGCAAATAACCCAGGAATTGCCAAATGTTGTAGCTAGCATTTCTCCAAATAGAAATACTCTTTTTATTTTTCTCCCCAGTTCAGAGCTAAAACATGAGTTGCAAAGGACGTGATTATCAGTGAAATTAGTGACACAATAGTATTGATTTCAGTATTTCTTCAAGATGTCATCCAAGGGGTGAAATTGCCTGCAATTTTATTTGACCAGGCTGTAAGCCAGGGCTCTCGGAGCGTGTTTTTGGTACATGGCAGTCAGGCCAGGGCTCTCGGAGCGTGTTTTTGGTACATGGCAGTCAGTCTGCGTTCACACAGGGCATTAGGTGACTCCTGGAAGCACCTGATTTACTGCATGCTGCTGCAGCGTGCGGACTCACGCTGGTTCCCTGCCCCCCTCCCTTCTCCCAGCATGTAGCACTCCGAGGTGGGGAGAAGTGATGAGGAAGGGACTTAGGATAAAGCTCTATAAACACATTAAAAAAGTAGTCCTCATATAATTAAGTTATTCTTGTTCACCCCATCTCTGTGGCCCTTCTTCTGTCCTCCCTTACCTGTACTCCCACCCTGCAGACCCAGGGAAAAGCCCATCGGTCTGAGGTGCCCTTCCACTAACAGCCAGGTCAGCAGCACACGCACGTGCTCTCCATCTTCTCTTGACTTAGGGAGAGTTTTCACTTAGAAAGATGAATTAACTGCTGGTTGATACCCCAGAAAAGCAAAACAGACCACTGTGAATACTGCAAAGGCAATAGATAAGAGATAAATATTGTCTTAGGTAATCTGCATTGTCTTCTTCGTAACATGGTGTGCTTAGAGGGAGTACAGTAATAAAAAGCAAATGCGGGAGAAAGCGTATTCAAATGAAAACAAATATTTCTGTTCAGAAAAATGAAATTTGGGATTTCAAGCATGAGCTGATTCTTGTAAAGACTCTGTTGGAATATATTACTCTGCATTTGAGATTACAAAGAAGTACTTTACTGTGGTAACTAACTGGCTTTTGAGAGGAAGTTATGGTAAGAAGGAAAGAATTATTGCTATTCTCAGCTCCAAAACATTGATGCCATTATATTCATGCTGTTTTGTATTTAGTACAATTGTTTCTAAAGGGGAGCGTAGGAGTTGCAAGTTATGCTGTCATGAGGTCAAGTCACCCAGCCACTGTACTTCTGGACAACTTGAGTTTTGCCCAACTGAATGGTCGGCTGAAGTGACTGTAGCAAAGGTGGCTGTCCTCACCTGGGGGAGGAGACGGGAGCTTGCTGTGCTGGGCCATAGGGTGGAGGAGGAGTGGCTGTGTAAGTTTTGGTGAAACTTGTCTTGACTGAAAGATCTAGAGAAAGAAAATTTGTGGTTGCAAGGCATGTCCATGGCTTCTGTCCTACTCTGTGTGCTGTGCAGATCTTGTTGGAATGACCAGCTGCTTCTGATGTGAAACCCTAGAGTGGATGGAGACTGCAGGTATCTGAGATACTGGCCAGAGCAAATCCCAGTCCCTGTGGCTGGGTTCAGAGATGACGTGGTGCTAGAGCTGCCACGTGGATGTCGTGCACAAGCAACAGTGCGTGAGGCTGGGAGCCTTTGGGTGGGTAGGGGTGAGCTGGGGATTGGAGTGCCGAGACTGGAAAGTGTGGGATGTCTCTAGTGGTACAGAAATGAGAGGAAATGGGTGATGGATACTCTGTGCCGGGGATGCAGAGGCTGCAGGAGCTCATGTAGGGAGACTGGGAAGTAGCTGCAGCTTGCAGCCCTAATGAGAATAAAACATAACAGTCTGGGGGGTAAAGTGTTGTCGTAGGGATGCTGGGAGTGGTGAAGGTAAGATGTAAAGGGCTGGAGTCATAGTAAAAGAAACGGTGGTCAGAAATGTCTCTCCTTTAGCGTAGGCAGACAAAGCAAAAGTTTTAATCTTGGCCTTTGCATGTTCCCAGCAGTGTTACAAACACCTGCTCCCATCTGGCCTGGAGGCGTGTGACTCAGTCTGCACACAGGGACATTAGTGATGCTGTCTGGGTTGGCTGGCTGGTATTTCTGTCCCAGCCCTGTGCAGTAGCTAGCAACATCCTGCATGGCCAAGTGTCCCTCGGCTCCCTCGCTGGGCTGCAGCGTGTCTCCCTGCCCGGGGCTGAGGCAGCACGTGCTACCCATCACCAGGGGCTGGTGGGGTCACGGGCAGCAGCTGACTGCTTGGTACTTCTGAGTCTCCTAATGACTGAAAAGTGCTTTTGGCTCCTGAGTGAGCGTGGGGAGGCAGCTTAACATTCCCTGACGAGTATAAACCTTTCATAATCTCATGGAGCCCTGTCACAGCATCCTCAGGATTCATCGTGCTAGAGACAATCACTGGGATATCCAGCAGTAGGAGTGTGACATGCCTGATTTTAAGAAATGAGCTGTCCATTAGGACAGCTCCTAGATAGCTAAATGATATTACCAAAATGTATGGCTACATTCCGCTTCTCCTAACTTTTGTACTCCTAGGTACAAAACTTCATTAGCATGTTCATTTGCAGAAAATGTAAATGAGCTCAGTATAAATGCCAAGGTAGCTGCTGTCCTGAATGAGAAAGTCTGGCTCTTTCTTTCTTCTTGCGTTCAAATCCTTTCTTGGCATATGAGAAAAATACAGGAGAGTTGAACTTGGCAGCTGACAATTTGTGCTTGACCTGTCATGTGCTGAGCACAATGGGAATAGGTTATGACAGATTTGTCATATTTCACAATGCGCTTGTTGGCGTCTTGTTAGGACTGGGGGATGTGCTTCCATCTCAGGATTTCCTGGAAGTGTAAAAAATGCTCATGCAAAATTAAGCACAATTAGGAAGTCTCAGTTTTGACACTTCTCAAAATCTTGAACCTGGAGGCTATAAAAACCGGAGTTCTAAATTTGGCAGTTGTGCAGAAGGTTTGATGTGTTCCCCATGGGATGTTCCTTCCGTTATTTCCTTCTGCTGCTGGCTACAGAATGAGTTTCTGGACATTGGGTCTATTCTTTATTTTTATCTTGGGGAGACATTGCCCGCCAGCTGCTCTTTCTTCCTTCCATTGACAGTAAGATTACCTGTTCAGGGGGTTTGCTGGAAAACGTGGTTTTGGCTGGCTGCTCTCTCCCGCTGGAAGGGAATCGGCAATAAATTGACTCAAAGAAGCAATTGACCTAGGATGAAGGACCAGAGAGATGCAGTGGGTGCACCGGTGAACCCAAGATGCTCTAGAGGAGCAGTTTCTGTTGCTGTATTCTACAACACTGATAACTTTATACTTCTGAGTCTCATAGATAAGACAATCTCTGCATTTCTTTTAGAGCTGACACAGTTTGATATGGGACTATTCCACAGAACTAGTGAGACCACAGCAGCAAAGCTGTTAGGCTGTACAGCTGTGGGAACATTTCTGTTAAGTTTCCCCTCTTTCTCTCTTTCTTCAACCCCTACCATGTGAAAGGATCAGTGAAATGTTTTCTGATAATGAATATTTAAATATGACTTCCTGATTCTCTGGGTGTTAGCCTTTATAATCCAAGGAAATTAAATAATGAAGAATTCCTTCTCAGTCAAATTTAGGAGTGTTACTTACAGTTGTGAGGGTGAAAAGTGGATGTTAAATATATGAAGCAACTGTGGTATGTATTTATTAAAGCTGTATACAAGGTTTATAACAGATACATGTTTATTTTTTTGGTGTCAAAGCTATTTTTCCAATCAGTTTTTGGCAACCAAGCAATGGAAATCTGTGTTTACAAGTCTGTAAATCTTTAAAGCTAAAAAGCTTTCTAATAACTAAAACTGTGATTTTTTAAAAATTATTTTTATTTTTTAAGTGGACCATTCTAACAAATCCTCAACTTCCCATCAAAAAATAATTTAGAGAGCAGCTGTTCACCATTCTTACAGTTTTGGTCCTCCACGATGAAAGCTGTATTGGAGCTGGACTTGGTCCTCCAAATGGGTGAATCCTTTAGATTTTTATCTTCACCTCTCTGCTTCTGCCACATCAGGTTGGTCTTTCTCATGCCCTCCATGTAAATATTTCTCAGACAGGAGTGAGCTTTGTTTCTACCTGCCTCTTGGCTAAAATGCTGTTCAGATGGTGTTGCACTGAAGCTCACATGCAGACAGGAGAGAACTGGAGGATACGGTGCCTTCATCATCCAGGGTCTTCAAGTCGATTCTCTAAGGTGATCCGTGTCAAGGCTGTGTTTCTTCAAGAACAACCATAGGCACTTTCATGCTGTTTCTCCTTTTCTCTGTCCTTTGCAACATGATATAATTATTTTCTCTCCTTCTCCAGTCAATAATGGATATATATATATTTCCAAGCTCCTAATTAAAACTTCAAATTGTGCATTTTCAGGTCACAGAGCTCAATAATGTGAAGAATATATTACGAATGCCAAAAAGCACAAAGAAGCATGCTGTTGGGATTTATTTTAATGATGACACGTCGAAAACCTTTGCTTGTGAGTCAGGTGGGTAAAATGGCAACGCACATTAAAAAACATAAGAGCATTAATTGTGAAATTATAAATGTATTATACCTACACACAGATTTTCTGGGCATTTATACAGAACTTGAGGCAGATGAGTGGTGCAAGGTGCTGCAGATGGAATGTCTTGGAACACGAATTAATGACATTAGCCTTGGAGAGCCTGACTTGTTGGCATCTGGAGTAGAGAGAGAGCAGAGTGGTAGGTACATAAAGGTTGACCGTTTAAATCTTTAACTGCATTATTTTAAAGCCTTTTGGACTGTGCATATGAACACCAGAAATAAATTGGAGTAAGATTTTTTTTTCCAAGCCCTCCTTCCTGTTTTCTGGGGGTTGTTTTTGTTTGTTTGGAGGGTTTTTTTTTGCTTTTTTTTTTTTTTTAATTGCTACCAGAAATAACAAGTAAGGTAGCTAGAATTATTTTGGAGTAGCCCTTCTCTTTCTCAGACAAGTTAGTTGCTTTTGGAGATGGGGACTGTCTTTTCTTGTCTGATGTCTGTAAAACAGTTTCAGTCTGTGACTGAGGCTCTTTGGCAGCACTGTAAAGCAAATAATAATAGTAATTGCATGCAAAACCTGACCCTGTGGCTACTTCACTTTCCTATGCAAATTAACTACATGCACAAATGCAACTGCAGTGTATTTATTCATGCACACAATTTTATTATGTGTTTGCAAATAGCAGGATTATGATGGTGCAGTTCTTTTCATTGGCTGAATGCACGCATGAATGTTTGACGCCCTTTGAGTGCAGCATTCTGACTGCCCCAATATTGAGTTACTGGAAGGAATTGAGTCTTTGTTTTTGAATTAATTGTGCTAAGTAGAAATAAGATCTTGTATTAGAGCTGGAAAATAGGAAATTCCTTTAATGACTTGTGCATTTCATGGGCAGGGATTTTAGACTAACCTTTTGTTTTTCTCCCAGAGAGATTCAATGTGTATTTGATGCCATCCCCTAACTTAGATGTGCATGGGGAATGTACCTTGCAGATAACATTTGAGAATATCTGTCTTTGGGACATCCAGAATCCCAGAGTAAAACTCATCTCTTGGCCATTAAGTGCCCTCCGACGCTATGGGCGGGACCCATCTTGGTTCACCTTTGAAGCAGGGAGGTAGGTGTGCGTTCGCTATATTGCGTTGCTTGCCTCGGTGGTGCTGAGCGGTGCACTGGACCGCTTTGGAAGGTTGTTGAAGGTCATGAGAGCTTCTCTTCAGGCAGAGGCTAGTCTATAAGAATAATCTTCCAAAAATACGGAAACAAACCTAAAACCGAATAAAACCCCTGTTAATCTCAGGTTGCATCTTGAATGGGAGCAGATGCCGAATGAAAGTGCCTGAGGTACGGGGCGGGAGAGCTGAGGGATCCCAGAGGCTTGCCGGGCGGAGGCTGGCAGCGTTGTGTATTACTGTATAGGGTTGTTCTTAAATAAAACTATATATAAGCAAGAGATTTGGATGGACAGATCTGGGAGGAAGGGGTAAGCATCATTCCAGAATTTGTACAGCGTGGGCCTCTGGGCACAGAGTTACGGGTTCTGTACAAGGAGGAGTTTGAAGTTGGCAGCGGGGAGTGCCAAGTTGTTTCCCAAAAGCAACCTAAAGTAATGGAGAAGGAACTCCTGTTTTCCATCGATTATGTTATGTTCCTGTTTCCCATCATTTTTGACAAATGGATTTATAAGAAATTTGAATGCAATTCCTTGGTTTAGAGGTGGCATTCTGTATTGCTTTCTGCAGCTCAGTCTTAATCAGCTGAAGCCTTTGGCTGGCTGAAGTTGGAGCGCTCGTTATTGAACTGAGCTATCAAATCCTTTCTAGGGGACACGGATGCATTATTTTAGATAAGCACATTAAAGAATTGAAATAGTAAAAGAGAAACTGATCATACAGTTAACTTATCTGGAAAGGGAAGAGGCATTTAAATGTCCATCTCCATATTACTGTAGAACTTAGTCCTCTTGGGGAAGGACAAGGATACATTTTTATTTAGCTGATCGTGCATTAGCCCTGATAGGACAATGCAATTGGGGTGCCGAGGATTGTTTCAAGTGGAAGACAAAACTCTTCAAAACTCATTACAGGCAGCGTTAAGTCTGCAAGGAGAAGACAAATTAATCCTACCTGGCACAGATTCTAGATAGAGTCTGAATATTAAAAATCTGGGTCTTGTGCCTGAACTCTCTAGAGCTTAAGCACTTATGTTAGATCAGCGGTACTTAGCTGAGTCCCTGTTTGGTGAGAGCAATACTAATATGGGCTAAAAGAGTAAGATTGGACCAGGGCTGCCAAGATGCATATGCAAAGACCTTTAGATAGCTTTGTTCCCTATTTCAACAACCTTTGTTTTCTTACTGCTTGTGCAGTAGCATTTCTAGAGGAGCATGGTAAAGTTTTGTTTGTTCATAAGCTTAAATCTCACACTTGGAACCCATCTGTTGTTGCTTTGGCAGGATGTGTGACACAGGAGAAGGACTATTCATCTTTCAGACCAGAGATGGGGAAGCGATCTATCAGAAGGTTCACTCGGCTGCTTTGGCCATAGCAGAACAACATGAGCGCTTGTTGCAGAGTGTGAAGAACTCAATGGTACGGCTACTTGTTATTTCACACCAGGCACTGATGAACAATGTGTTTCTTGAATGTGATTTTAAGTTTTGATTCACAAATAGTAAGCAGTCCGATTATTGCTTTTATTAAATTCTGCTCAATTATATTATTTAGGGTTATATATATATAATGGATTGATTTTCAAGAATCAAAAGAACGGGAAACTTATAGTCCTTAATTTTTGTGTTTGCAAAGCGATCAGTAAGTGTGAATTAATACAGAGATGATAAGCTCCTGTCAGTGCACAGTCTCATTACATTCCTTTGATTAATCAGCATTATGAGTTTGTTTGGAAGCTTCTCTCGTCAATCTATTTGCAAAATATTGTGGCTCATACTCAGTTTTCCATTTACTAATTGATATTTGCACTCCAAGGATGATTTGGAAAGAGTCATATGGTTCAGATTAAGCTATGGGGGAGGACTAGATGTTTGTCTGATCTCTCAGCGGATGTCTGTTTTCAACAAATGCTCTGTCTATCTAAAACTTGTTTTATGACACATATGACTGGCAGGAAATATAGAAGTGTAAGATGCAAAACTAACATACAGTTTCAGAAAAGATAGTATGGGATCTGCAAAAGTATGTTGAAGGAAGGCAATTCTATGGCACTTTCACCTGATTTGTTTCAGGATCTTAATAACTTGGGGAAAAAAATTATTTTTTTTTTCTCCTGAAGCCTGTAGAATAAAAAAGAATATTCTGTTCATCCTACATCACAGTTGTTCTCTACACTCCAGGATTCACAGGGTCACCCTGGCAGCAAAATTAGTATCTTGAAGATAACAGGCCCTCTGGAATGTATAAAATGCTCAGAATGGACAACTGTGGAAGAACTTGTCTATAAACCACATTTCTATTCCAGGCAGTAGTGACTGGATCATGTAATCTGCAACAAGACTCACACCTTTCTCTTGGTGTAAACATAAGTGCTGCCATTACCCACATCCGTGTCGCAGACTTTCAGTAATTTTACTAATGTCTTGGTTTCAGGAATAAATTGTAGTGATGAGTTATCCTAGTATTAACTGGAAGACCCGGCTAGGATGAAACAGAAGATGCCATTACTATTTGTGGAAACCTAAGAAAAGATGAGAGTTGATGTTGAGGGAATGGAGAAAGGAACAAATTGCCTTAAGTACTTGTATGTCTTTTGTTCTTCCACTGTCTTGGACTTGAGACAGAATAGAAGCCAAATACATGGTAGGAAAGTCACTTCTCTTAATAAAAGTCCAATGAGGAGGAGCAAATGAGGAGAGGAGGAGCAACAGGAAAGTCTTTTCAAGTGTCCCAACCGGTCTTGTGGACTGGATAACCGATTGCTTCAGCAGAGCACGCAGGCAAATGGGTAATTGTGTCATTTGTAGAGTAGGTGGGATAACTGAGATGGGAAAGTGAGGAAAAGTAATATCTGTTTCTATGTAGGTCATGCAGTGTCTTTACTTGCAACAGGAAAGAGACCAGTTAGTGGTTTTTACATATAGATATACATTTTCCACTCTATGAAAGAGTGTGCTATACCAGTATTCAGCTGATGCTCCCCTGTTAACTTCTGGCTGGTGTCACTAACAATGTGGTCGCTTCTGTAGAGCCCCTGGGAGAATGCTGTGTCTGTGAGAATGAAGTACTGACTTGGACCCTTTGTAACGATCTGTGCCCTGTGTCCCTTTAGACCACCTGCTTTTCCCAGCACTTCCAGGTTCACTAGGAAGAGCTTGATGCTTTGCTTGCTTTCTTTCAAAAATATTAGAAGTATCAGGTGAACTCCGCAGCCAGCAGCACTGGTATTTTTCCGTTTCCCAGTAGAGCATCATCTAACACCGTCTTTGCTGGTTTTGACTTTTGCTTTAAACCAAGAACCTTTTAGTTCTAGTTAACGAAGGGAGTTCTTGTTCAAAAATACCCAAAATTATCAAAGCTGAGACAGATGGGTAGATGATACAAGTACTCAACAGTAACTAATTTAAGGAGGTTAAAATTAACCTAGGCTAAGTCAGCATAACTAGCCAACATTTGTAGCCCACCAGGATCAGAAGCATTTGAGTAACCTGTTGAGAGCAGCACTTCATCTTCAAAAAACAGGCATAAGTTCCATAACAATATTGACTAGGCTTACAGGCAATTACGTTTTTTGGTGGGTTTTTTTGTTTGTTTGTTTTAATTTATGTAATAGCATCTTTACTAGGTGATGGCTGATGCTTTACTGTAAAATTTCCCTCTTACAAGTGCCAGTAGACTCAGCAGATGCACAGTTGCTATACATTTCAACAGAGAGCAGCTGCACAACCTCTGAAAGCTTTTTCATGAACAGTGTCCAACCACAACCCCTAAATCTAATTTTACAGACCCCAGAGTGCTAGATGGGGCATAGGAACATATTCCTGGTGAGCTGAAAGTCTTGTAATTCAGTAGCAGAATGTAACTGTTCCAGATGACTCCACATGTCCCTGAATACAAGTTTCCCAAGTCTGTCATAAAAACCTTGTGGGGTTCCAAAATAAATACTTAGTAAGACTTGGTGACTTCTCTGGGGTTCAAGGATAGTCTGTTTTAGAAATTTAGGCAGAGGATTGTTATTTCAGTGTAGAACTTAGGTGGCTTGTTTTGCTGATTACAAATTATTTGTAAAGTACATCTTAGTCCAGATTGATTGATTTCCCCATATTTTTCTTCTGCTTTTGAACACCTCAATAAGGAGTTCATTTTAGATGGTTGCACTTCACACTCAGCTGTCTGTATTGTTTCTGTCTCCCAGAATTATTTACCTGGTGTGAGTTTTTGTATTAGTGAAGCTTGAGCTATTATTTACAGAAAGGATAAATGAAAAAAAAGGAAGTAGGAGGTGTGGTGGTGAGAAAAGACGTCTTCTGCTTGGTCCTGTAATCCTGACCAGTGCTGCATCAGTGATGTGATTGTTCAAAAAAAAAAAAATTTAAAAAATAATAATAAAAAAATGTGAATATCCCATGCTGGTAGAGCAAAATAAAGCTGCCAAGTACTGTTGAGAACGTGGGCTATAATGTGTCTGCCACCTCCCTAGCAGTCGCTCTCTTTATATTACAGTATGGTGGTTCAGTTCATGACCATAACGGGCTCTGGCTCTTGAAATGCATGTGGAAAATCGATGCGATAGTGGTTCCTCGGCTGGGCACCTCACCCTGACACTTGCTGTTAGCGCGCTGTTGCTTTCTGTCGAGGTCTAAGCATATGCTGACCAGAGTCTGTGACACTTCCACGAGCAGGTTTCATTTGTTTTCCTTTTCAGTGAATTCAAAGATCTCTCCCTTTTCTCTTTTAAAGGGATAGAAAGAGCTGGCTTTGCTTAGCAATGCATGAAGCCATTCTGGTCATTTGGTAACTCATCTCATCCGACTCTTTCTTTCCTTTCACTTCTGCGTTGCCAGACAATGGAAAAAAATACCTATTCAAGTTATATTTTCAGGAGTATTTGGTTGCCATGAAAACTGACAGGAGCAGCGCTGTGACTTGACTGCTGTCATTTATGTCTGCTCTCAGTTCAGGTTGCTTTAAAAAATACATTACAACTTGACATCTCACTAAGAAGTAGTGACGGTGAACTTCCCAGTTTTGGCAGCTAAAGCTCAGTGCTTCATGGCAAGATATTATCAGCCAGGTTACCGGCAGCTTTTCCTGACTCTTCTTCCCCTCTTGGCAGCTCAGGTGTGCACGGTGCGCTTAATCCATCTGATGTGCTGCTGTCTGGGCTGGAGTGTGCTGTTTGCTCTGGCTGTGTCCATAGAGTTTCAGAATTAGGCGTGGAAATGGTGCTCACTGTTTCGAAATAAGAGGAGAATATTGAGGATTAGTGTAAGATGGATAGCAGCCAAACCAGCCGCAATATTTTAGTGCCCTTTAATTTCTGAAGTTGTTTCTGTTTGTCATTCTATAGTTTTGCTGTAATGAATTTAGCAAATGTTTCTTAAGCAATTATTGTTCTAATTGATTTTGGTTGATTAGATGAACTCGCTTCACTGGGGAAAAAAATCCCCTCAAAACCACAGTGAGCGCAATCTTCTCCAATTGGGAATCTCAAGATGAACGTTTACCTAGTGCAAGTTGTTCTGCAAAATCTTTGCAAATTGGATTGTCCAGCCTGAGGAAACCAACCAAACCTAACAAATCTTAAATCATCTTTCTTTTCTTCCCTTTTGGAGCCATGTTCACAGCTAACTTGAGAGAATGTTGGTGTGCAGGGGTTTTCTTTTAGATTTTTTTTGCGGGGGTTGCAGGGGTTTTTTTGGTTGTTGGGTTTTTTTTTAGCAATACTTTTAAAGTTTAAAATTTTGTAAATGCAGTTTTGCTTATTTGTTAAGTTGGGATCCAATAAACAAAATCCTTCTTCCCTGTCCCCCCAGGACTTTTGGGAACCACTCACACCCTGTGTGTCACCCAGGATGGGAAGCTGCCTTAGTAAGCTCCTGTTGGGGTGGCAGCAGCTCCCTGGCTGCTCTCAGCACTGGCTGCCGATGGCTGCGAGTGCTGCTTCTCCATCCCCTTCCTCTGCACGTCTCTTGTGGCCACCGGAGCTGTGCGGTGGCTCTGTGTTGCCCCTCACTGCACCCCACATCTCCGTTGCTGCTCCTGTGGTTTCTCTGTGACTTACCATAACGCCTGCCTGCCCTGTGTGCTGGGAGCTGCGTTTGAATTGCTCTGGGGATCCTGATCTCCTTCCAGCTTTCAGCATTCTCCTGCTCCCCTGGGCAGAAGAGGGTGAGAGGCTACAGATTAGGTGCCCTCCAGTTAACGAGTTATTTGTTGTATTAATTATACGTGGAGTTGCCTGTCCCGCTGGCATTCTGCTCACTGCCTTTGCTCATGCGTGTTCCAGCATCCCAATCCTGACTGGTTTCGACCTGCACACGGTGCTGGGTGCTTCTGCGGCATACAGCCAGGGCATTATCAAGTTACTCCTACTCTTTCTGTTGCCACAGAGATACAGTAGGTTAATTGTGAGAATGAAATCGATCATCATTAAAGCTGCCTTTGCTCGCAGTCCGAGGTGTTTTGATGAAACGCTGTGTATTCAGGACATAACATGCTAATTCTTCTCTCTAGCGGTGGGTTTTTCATTTTTTTTCCAATGCTGATTGAGTTCAGCAGGCACAGCCCTTCTGGCCTTTATTCTGTGTCTTTATCTAATCTTTCTCTAGCTGTGTCTCTTTGGGTTTTTTTCTCCCAAGATAGCCTGCTGGTTTTTTGCACCCCTCCTGACAGCTGAACTACCTTACCTGCTGTCCGACTCACCAGTGAACAAAACCACCAAAAAATGTGTCTACAGCTGGGAAATGCCATCCTCGCAATGTTCTGCTGATTTTTATTCCCAGTAAAAGATTCATCGTTGCTTGCTTCCACCGTGCTGAGGTGTGTGTTGGTTACACTGCAAAGGGTGTCGGGGCTTTTAGTGAAGGAGCCGTAACAAATACACTGTACGGTGTAGGTGGAACCTGGCATGGTGCAGTGATTCACATCCAGCTGATGTGGAGGTGGGTGTTTTAAGAGCAGGTTTGGTTTGGTTTGGTTTTACCTTCACATCACAGACAGTGTCCACCGGCACCTCTAAATAACTTGGAAATGGGTCTTTTTGGATACAGCCAGCCCTCACCTCTTTTCTGTGCTTGCTTTGCCGGTGGTTTTTTTTTCCCCACAAAAATATGTTATCTTCTTGTTAAAAATTCTTTCACCTCAGGTTTTGTTAAACTAAAATGTAAAACTTACTCTTTTGTAAATAGCTGTCTTGATAAATTAGAAAAGTCGAGTGCAGCCTTGGTATGTTTGAGCTGATGTTTTCCTGAGCTTTGAGAGGAGAATTCTAGTGGTATTGTGAAGCTTAGGAATCCAAATATTTTTATCAGCTTGCACATACATCTTATTGAACTAACGGAAAAAACCCCATGTGTTGAAGTAGTCAGTTCTCATGTATTTTTGTGTTTAGTATAAATAACAAGGGGCTGTGATTATGTGAGAAACTGTAGCAGAAGGCGCTGTGTGGAGGGGTAAGTGTGAGACGGGGCTTCCAGCAATGCGCTGCAGCCCCTGTGCCTGGATATGCTCTTCCTTCATGGAATCCAGCCCAAGGATGCAGTTACCTCCTGTTGAGCTCCTGTGCCATCCAGCGGGCATGCTCCTCAGCTGTAGGAGAGAGGAGATGAATAGAAATGTTTCAAAACTTGTCCTCATCTGTGTGAAACATCTCCAGTCAGGTTCTTGATGGGCTGAGGCTGTATTTAGCTTTGGGAAGTCGCTTGCGTAGCTGGGAAGACCCTCTGATGGCTTTGCTGCTGAAGGGGGAGCATACCGGCGCTCTCCTACCTTCTGCTGATCCCCGGTTTCTGTTTCAGCTGCTTGAGTTAAAACTCCCCACTGGGGAAGCAGTGCTATCCCAGGACCAGGGGAGCACCAAGGTGAGCGTTGGTGTGCAACAGCAGCGTGGCCTCCTAACCCGAGTGCTGTGTGCCCATGGAGACTAACCCCTGAGTTAGTCATTGCTGCTCGTGTAGGGTGGGCAGGCGGAGGGAGGGAGAGGCTGTGCTGGCTGTTTCGTTGGAAGTTCTTGCAGCCAGTGGTCATGCTATTCTCAGACCGTTTCCTTCACGTCAGTTTACCACTTTGCAGATTCAGATGAAAATGAGTGAGCGAGCGGTGTCCCTCAGCACCATGGTGCCCTTGCCCCGTAGTGCCTACTGGCAGCACATCACACGACAGCACAGCACTGGCCAGCTCTACGGTCTGCAAGGTAAGGGGCTGGGTTGGAAAGAGCCAATGCACAAATCAGGTCATGACGTTGTTGGATCATTTCAGTGTCTGTCCATCTCGCTGAAGGCTGATGTTCAGGCTCAGCCAATTGTCACTGCTGTCTGGTTGATGGAGAGAAGGGTATGTCCTACCTTCGCAGAGGGGCTGTCATCAGCAGGTGCTCTTCTTACTTCCCATTAGAGTGCGATCCTTCACATGACAAATATTCTGACAGTTTTTACAGGATAGCCATTTACCAAGCTTGCCCAATCATTTCTGCTACCAAACTCTTTTATTAGCACCTGATTTTTTGCCAGACTTATGACCACGCCGCTCCCCTCTCCTTTGGATGGCTGCCTCACACTACGTACAATGCAGCCTTTGTTGCTCATTTTGTGTGCTTGCTGACATTCAACTAAGACAATGGCATCCTCGAAAACAGCTGAATTAGGGAAAGTAAAAGGAAATGGCCATCATATGTAGTCCTAGAAAACTGTTGCTTGAACAGCTGCAGTGCTGCCACCATGCATCGCAGCGTGGCCCGAAGATGGGCAGATGTCTTCTCCAAAGCCCCTCCTTGCTGTCAACCCAAGGAGCAGCGCAGCTCCATCCCATCATGCCTGAAAACCTCCCCAGGCTGCAGAGAGGGAGGAATCGCTCCCCAGGGAGGTCTCCGCACCCAGTTGTCCCTGCGTGGTCACCAAGGGACATCTAGTGGTTACTGGGCGCATGGGTGGGGAGCTGGAGGGGCGAGCGCAGCTCCCCTGCGGGGCTCTGGCTAACAGGGGCTCCCCGCAGTGCTGACGGGGCCACCTCTGCCCCTGTACATCGGAGCATGTTGCAAAACTGAACTTCAGCCTCCTGGGAGAATGAGAAGCAGCAGGTAACGTGCACTGCTGATGTTGGTGCTGCTTTCCCCAGGGGCACCTCTGGAGCAGGCGCTGCAGGTGCTGCGTGCCTCTGAGGAGCTGGTCCACAGTCAGCATCTTGTAGTGGTGTATTTTTAGAATTAAAAAAAACCAAACAAACCCCAAACAACCAACACCCCGTTTGTATTTCAGAACACACTCTTCCACTGTAAGCTACGTGGATGGGCTGAGTTGGGGTTTGGGCAGAAGTTGATGTTGCCGAGGTGTGAAGCCAGGATCAGGGCATTGTCCAGAAAAGCCAGCAGAAACCAGGCTAAATGCTTACTAGAAGCGCGCCAGCCTGGCGTATTGAGTGGAAGGAGCCAATACCTGTCATAGCTTTATTTTCACAACGTATGGAATAAAGCCTTAGCTTGATTAAACATTTGGATGATGCAGATGGACCTTTCACCACAGGGGCATTAGAAAGTGAAGCTCGGCTTGGCCATCAGGGTGCGGGTTGTTTCCCTGTCATCCCTGAAGGTCAGGGCTGGTGTGTGCGGCACCAAGGGGCAGCCCTGCTCTTGGTGTCTCATCCAGAAAACCCCACAGGTAAACCTGTGCTTAGGAGAAAATGTCAGGAGGTTGCAGGGCTTTCTGGTGCTAAACATGGCAATACCATTTACCAGATTTATCAGGAATCGCTACACAGATACTTTTCAACATCCTCATTTAGAAAACTTTTAGAGGTTCTTTTTTTTTGGTTTTGTTTTTCCTCCTCTCAGGTGCAAGGAGTTTCTCAAGGAATAGTGAGCGATAGATATTTATTTTACTTTGTTTAAAAAAGCTGAAGATTGTAGAGCTTAGCATCTCCCGAACATGGAATATCACAAGTTGTGATTAAAAATTGCAAGCACCGGCAGCCCTGACATACATAGCCGTGTTTTGTTCTGGTTCTCTGATTTTCAGCAAATCGTGAAAGTTGCTTTTTTTCCCTTTTTCCTTTTGGCAACACTAGAGGGGGCAGGCGGCACACGGAAAGCCCCAGCTGAAGCCAGCCAGTGTTCCAGAGGAGGGACGAATGATGAAAGCAGTACTTACATGCCTGTTCAAATTTGTTCAATAAATTAGGGCATGGGAAGATGACCTGCTGGTGGCAGCCTGTGGCACACGAGAACAAGGCTGCTTGCAGCACTCTGACACAATCGGTGGATTGGTCTTACTGCGCCTTACTGTAGAGTCCTTTATTAAAACAATAATTCAGCACTGAGTTGACACAAGATAAATAGACTGTATGGGTACAAACCACTTGTTTTATATTTAGAAAAATAGCTTGCTTGTTATAGTGGATAAAAAGGATCCTAGGAGGTTGTCGTCATGAGAATGAGGTAAAAGTCTTTGTGAAATAGGGAAGCCATGCAGCCAGCATTGTAATTAGGAAAGACACTGAAGTCCTTGTCTCGTTCAGCAGGCAGTGCTGCTGCTTCAGTGGTACTCTGAGTGCTTCTAATTAGATCAGGTTGCCAAAATCTTGAAATGCTTCAATTACTACTGGAAAAAGAAAGACAAAATAATTGTTATACTGAGTTGTGTAATTCCGTATGTATGTCACTCAATGGCAGAGGCGCCTGAAAGCTTGTATGCAAGAACTTTCTTCCACCAGAGTTAGAATTTATGATTTCTGAATTGGCTCTTGTCCTCTTTTCTAACTGGAAAGAACTGATGCTAATATTGTGAGCTAATGTGCATTTTTGCATTTAAAATGCAAAGTCAGAACTTAAAAAAAATACTAATTTGCTTTGTACAACTTTCTGTTCTTAAGGAACTGGGGAAGAAAAACTGAGCAGAGGTGTTTCTGAGATGGAGCACCAGGTTAAGCCAGGATAGGTTTAATTAAAAGGCTGTAATCTGTAATTCACATAGTGCTTTCTAAAATGCTGAATAAGGGCCTTACTGAGTGTTGTTCTGTTTTTTTGTATCTGACTTGGCAAAGATGTTTCTAGCCCAGTGAAGCTTCATCGCACGGACACTTTTCCAACCTACAGGCCAGACCATCGATAAAAGACTGTAAAGAACTTTACAAACTCGTCCTCTGACAGACTACCCCAGTGGATGACAGTGATGATGATAAGCAAGGATGGAAACTCTGAAAAGTTCAGGTTGGATGAAAAATTCTTGCAATATAAAGTTTTTTTTTAAAACTTCGCCAAAAGCTGAAACTATTCTGTAGATAACGGGGAGGGGTACAAAACCAACAAACCCTCCAGTGTATCTTTTGTATCTTACAGCTGGACAGAGAAGAAATCACTCCCTAAATATTTCCAGATGTTTTTGTATAATAGGTATGTTGTAAATATATGAGACTTTCCTGTTGTAGTGTGGTTCCATTTTGTCTATTACAGCTGTGTGTTCACTGATGTCAGCTGTGTCACCCTTGTTCGTTGTAATGCTTATCTTTAGTTATTTACATTATTGTTCAGCCTAATCCTTGGCTTTTGAAATGGTGGCCAGTTTTAAGCATTGGATACAATTTTTCCTGTTTGAAGCCTGGTGAAGACTTGATTGATTTCTCTTAAAAGCACCCTCTCTATCTTCTATTTCCTGTATTTATTTCCATCTCTGTGAATGTTTAAAATAAAAAAAAAGAAGGCCCACTTCGTTTGTGGTACAGTGCTTTTTGTCGTCGCTGTTGGCATCGTGAGCAGAGCTGTTGTGGAACCACTGTGGCACTGGGAGGACGGATGGTGGGGGACAGTGGTTTGCTCGGATCCCCCCTCCACGTCTAGAGCCACACAACCGCTCCTTGGGTGTCCTGGTGAAGCAGAGTGAAGAGATTCAACAGGAATCTCACAATGCCACAAACTATTTCGTGGCAGAAAGCTGAATTTTCTGTTTGGTGACAGCATCCTTGTTAGGCACTGATTTCATAGATTGGCACCAGCATGTTAATTTAACGGTAAACGGACTTTTCAAAAGTAGCATGGTTGACTACTGTGTGCTATGCCAAATGGTCAGGCGTATGACAGCTGCAGATAGAAAGCTATGGTTACCTTGAATGCAAGTGAAGCACTGCGCTTAGTGAGGTGTAGTTAAATCACTTTGTTAACAAGTTCTGAGTAAGAATGCCTTGGCAGGTTACAAGTCAGACGGATCATCTCTAACCATCTCATTCATGCTCACCTAACAAGCTTAAGGACTAGGTCTTACTTTGATTGCACTGGTGGGGAATATGGTCTCTGCATATTGTTAATTGAAAAAAATATGGGATACAAATCTAATGATAATTTAATTTATCTAGGCATGTATAATGTTAGCAGGTAGTTTTTCACCAGGTACCCTGGAAGAAAAGTAGTAGGCCAGGGTAGGTTTGTGGAGAACGAGCTTCATTTGTTCATGTATGTAGAAAGTAAGTTAGCCCAGGCTAATTTTTTTCATATGACATGGCCTTATGGTTGGCATGAAAATAGCAGATATCTTGGCTTTTAATTCTGAATATGAAGTTTCAAAGCAGACTGGGAGGAGATGATGTTGATCGTGACCCACACCACGACTAAAAGTAGATTTCAAAGCTCACAGTTACGGTGAGCCGTGCTCAGGGATGCTGCTGGTGCTCAGTGCTAGAGGCAGATATCCATGCAGTTCTGTGTCTGCTTCCAGTCGTGGTTAATCACTGGGATGGAGCAGTAGGGAGCGTGCTTATTAAAACTGCAGATCTATAAAACGGGAAGAAAGAACACTGGCATGTAAGATTAGAATACAGAATGATCTGGACAAATTGAAGAGCTTCAATGGGGACAAGTGCTTCTAAGCAAGGCTAACTGACTACACAAATGCGTAATGGGAAGAAAAGCGAGACAGCAGCCCTTTAGAAAGGCTGTAAGGGTTATAGCTCATTACAAGTGGAATACGAGGTAACAAGTCCATGTTGCTGCAAAACAACTAAATGCCGTAAGGGAGCTTTCAAGACCGCTGAAGTCATTCTTCTGTTCTGGTTAAGGGTGGCGAGGTCTCAGCTCGAGTCCCCCGTACGGTGGCCAGCACCAAGCTATGTGCTCAGCTACGACAGATAGCTGTGCCCTGGTGCAGTGCTGGCACGCTGGGATAGTTCACCTCTGGAATGGCACTGTGCACTGAAAAATGTCTTTACCTTCCTTTATGAAACAGATTTGCTGCCCAGGAATATGGAAGGAACAGATATTTCCAAGTCAAATTTCAGCCTTTTTGTTTGTTACAGTGTCCTGAAGTAACCAGTCACTCCAGTAAGATTTTTTTTTAACTGGTTTGGGCTTAGGGTTCGTGTATCAGTTTAATAAACTTATGTTCAGTTGTGAAGTAAAACACTGGGAACATGTAAGATGTTGGGTTTCTGCATCCAAAAGGGTTGTAGTAACAGAACTGGAGGGGAGGGAGGTTTTCAGGGAAGCAAACCTGGTGAGTGTGGTGAAGGTAAATGTGTTTCTGAGGGAGAAAAATCAATATGCCATCATTGTTTAAGATGCACCGTAGTGCAAAGATAAGCTTAATTTATTGTAAATAAGGATTATGTTCACTTTATTTCAAAGCTGAACTGCTAACATAAGTGATTGAAAGGCATGTTATGACTAATAGGTCTTTATCTTTCAGGTTTACTTCTGCTAATGTATTCCCTTTAGAGCTGACAGCATCTGTTGTTTTATCATGGATATGACAGTTCAGTAAATGCTTTTATTCACCTTTCACTCATGCAGTGATTGATACAGTAAAACTATCTGTGGTTGAGCAGTCCAATTACAAAGAAGACCAAAAAAAAGCCACTCTAACCTTGGCCTTTAAATGAAGGGTCATTAAATCAACCGGCTCTGTTATTATTCTTTCTAGTGAAACCGCCTGTGAAGGATGGAAAAAAGGCCTAGAAGTAAGTTTGCTTTGAATGGCTGTGTGTGTATGCCACGATATGGAGAAGTTGCTTCGTTTCAGTTTGTGGTACCAACAGATTACTTAGTCTTTGCCTCATGCTGACTTGCTTGGTTAGCAAGGTCTTTAGCTGAAGGAGGTGAGAGGGTTTGCTGCTCCTACAGTTACTAGCTTTATGGTGAGGGGAAGGTCCTCACAGTGTTTGGAGCTGGGGTGTTCAGGCTGTACAGCAGTCTGCGTGTGTACAGCACTGATAACGGTGATGCCATCACGTGCGCCAGCTGTGTCCCTGGTACCCAATACGCCGGTGAAGATGGATACAGAAGTGGAGTGGAAGTCCTTCAGGTACCCGAGCTATGCTCTGTCTGAAGAGATGTACTTCAGAGGGTGCTGCAAGTCCATTTGTAGAGTTGTGGGGCTCAGGGTTACCGTGGGACTCGAGGCTCAGTGTGTGACAAACCCTGGAGAACTGTTTTCCAGTCTCTGCCCTGCACACAGGCCCTTCACGTTAACAGGATTTCACAAGGGGTTTTCTGAGCTTGTGCTGTGTGTGAAAAGGAGGATAACAATTCTATGGACTAGTTTCAATTGCTCCACCAAATTCCAGCATGGCCTTTTATATCCTTTGACCTTGTTCTTTCTCAAATGTCCACAGATCTTCCTAGATAACTTTTTCAAAGGCACAAAAGTGTTCTGCAAAATCATCCCAATGAGCAGGTCTTTGGCTCCCTGTAACCTCTCCTGTTCATACAGCTTGAAGTAGCACTGTGCCATTTTTCCAACGGCTGCTCCTCAAAGACCGGACAGAAATGCATGCCCCTGCTCCCTTTTATCACACAAAAGACCAGTTGGCCAACCTGCAAGTCATAATAGTGGAGACAGAAGAATATGTTTTAGGGGTAAAAGAAGAAAGGGATTAGAAGAGAAAGCATATAGAGCTGCTTACCCCACTTTTCAAATCCAGACTGAAAAAGTTATTCTGTCTTTTGAGCAGGTATGAACCAGCAAACTGGTAACAGCACAGTGGGTAGATGGAGATGGTCCAGACTGCAGCAGAACTCGGCAGGTAATGATCTTAAAAGGCTAATCTTGGAATCAAGTACATTAGGAGGAAAAAGTCATAATATCAAGACTTTGAATTACGTTTCTTTTTCTTAGACGTTCTTATTACAGGTGACAGAATGCAAATGTCGTTATCTGAAATAGCATAGAGGGCAGCATAACTACCGTAAATCATCGCGCTGCTGGGAGAAACGGGATGGCTGACATTCTCTCCATTTCTGCTTTATAGAGGGAGAGGGAGTCACATGAGGACTTGCCAAAAGTTGCTCAAGATTTCAAGGTATTTTCATCATACTTCAAAACTTTTGGGGTTTTTGTTTGTTTGGTAGGTTTTTTCTTTTTTAAATAAAGGACATCTTAATTTTTTTGCTTGACCAAGATTTCACAAATTTTTAAGATTTTTTATATGTTAAGATTTAAAAAATTTTTGCTTCCTTGAGGGAGGGAAGCCATTTGAGTGGGTTGTTTCGGCATTTGTCTGAGTGAAACAGCTTTATTTTTCACTGTACTGTTTTTATTAATTTCTTGTACTGTTTTTAATACTTATTCTTAAAATTGTTAGTATTTAGTTTTGCTTTCCCTTCTTATACCTTACAGCAGAAAAGCATCATTAATATTTAAGCAGATTAACATCTCTTGGAGTTTGTGACTTGCAGCCAGAATGTCATTAATTTAAATAATCACACAGATAAAATTAATGCAATAAGAGTTGTATCTGAGTCCTGTTGCTGAGCAATTCTGGTGAGTGCATAATAATAGTGCTGCCTCAGGCACCGAGATCAGGGGTCACAATGTGATATTTCTGTGTACTCATTAACTTTCACAAGGGCAGATTGATCTTCTGTTTCCATGAACACTAATGAATCATTTTCTTATTTTTAGGGAATATTCTATCACTATCACTAGCCACGTAGTGTTTAAAGAAAAGCTGTTTTCAAACAGAAGGCTCTAATTAGAACTTGGGCCTCAGCTGTATTGATTGCACTATACTTTCTCAGTGGATTTACAAATGCTGGCAAGTAAACTTGCCAGGAAAAAGTTTATTGTAGTGGCTTTGTTTTTTGGTATTTAGCCTGTGGGGTGTTCTGTTTGTCAAGCTGAAGAAAGGGAGTTGGGTGCTGAGGCATTCGGGGTGATTGGGTTTGGACAGGAGTATTTTTCCAGCTATCTGTCTTTTAAATACTCTGGAAATCTTAGAAAGAAAAGGTGCGACGTGTTCATCTCACTCTGAGCTGTTCCAAAAACTTGTAGTCTCTGGTGAAATGAATTCCTGGCCTTCCAGCCATGTGATTGTGGGAAAATATCAGATGGGATAACCAAAAATAGCCTGGAGTGTGCCAGGCTCCAGTTTTGGCAGCTCTCGTCTCCCGGGTGCTGAGGTGGCGCTGGAGCCGGTGGGAGCGGAGGCGCTCGGTGGGCGGCCGCAGGGTGCCAGCCTTGCCGTGCGAAAGGCAGCAGCCCGCTGCGCTGGTGGTTATTAGCTAATAATGTCAAGATAGCTCATCCTTTTTTCCTTTTTTTTTTTTTTCTCTTTTATCTGTCTTGTGCCGCCTTCCCGCATTTCCTCCGTATCAAGCCTATACCCACTATCTCTCCCCTTGCTTGCATAGCAATAGAAACAAAGTGAGGCGTGTGGGTTATTTGAAAAGGGATTTCTGTGGCTAAAGCTTATAGAAACACAATCTATAGGATTCTATAAAGGAACTATAATTTGCCTTTGTACAAGCAATAAATGTGTAGGAAAAAATGCTTTCCTATGCACTCCTGGTACAGTTTTTGCACCATATGAAGAAGATTGAGGGGGCTGCGGTGCAAGCCCCCCACCGGCAGATTGCCGCTCATCTGGTGGGCTTGGTACAGAGAAAGGAGGGGTGGTAGGATTAGCTGGCAAACAAGTGGATTTGCACCAATTTCTTCTGCTTCTGACATCAATCTGAGAAACCAAAGCTTGTGAATGAGCCCTGACCCTGTGGTTTCAGCGCCCGCCAAGGGTGCCCGTGTTGGCACGGCCCAGCGCGGCCATACAGCTGCTCCGTCCCGTCCCAGGGGAGGGAGGCAGGCACAGAGGCTTCCCTGCAGGAAGGCTGTTCATTTGTTTGCTTAGGGTTTTTTTTTTATTAAATTATTCCAGACATGAGGTCACAGTCACCCAACTGCAGCGGGTCGTCTATAAAGCTTCCAGAAAGCCACCTGCTAGCGAAAGGAACAGTGTGCCTCTGACCTGATCCATCACGGCAGCGCAGGGAGAATGGGGCGGTGGGTGATTCATCCTCCCCTTGCCTTGCTGCTGCAGGGCACAACCTAAGTAAAGAGTTTTATATCCTCAGGTGAAGAAACTAGCGATGTCTAAATGGGCTCATTTTTTGGCTTAGGCTCTATTTCCAGTCTGTCCTGAGATTCCCACTTGATTTTCCCCATTTTAAAAATGGGAATGGCGTGTCCGCAGGCAGGAGCCCCCAGGATAAACGTGTAGTAACAGTCCTGTCATTTTCAGAAACAATACAGTAAGGACCACATAAAATGGTGTGAAGCAGACCTCTGGTCCTGTTGGACAAATTATATTTTAAAGGACACATAAAAAAAGAGCTTCTAATTACCTGTGCTCGTTAAAATGCTTTTGGTATTTTTCTTTAAAGAGAATTGCACCCTAGCCACACTTAAACTCTGGAAGCTGCCTGAATTTTGTCTCTCAGTTTTCTAGGTTGACTTTCCTTAACCTCCTGTCCTAAAGTTTTATTTTCTGCTGTGAAATTAAAAAAATCAAGCATACTCTACCACAGATGTGGACACACTATTTATGTGTAGTAGATGAGACCATGCTTGTATGAAATTACAGCTTCTAACCAGATTGTTTGTATTTTGAGATCACTGGATGAAAGACACTACAAAATTGCTAAGAGAAATGAGTAAGAGAAATTCACTTGCTCATATAATTTATTGTGTCTTTTTGACTGAACAAAGAGTGCTTGATTTTACATAATGAGATAAACTGTATACAGAACGAATGATATAGAAAACCCTTTGTGCTGAAGGCAATGGATCCTTTTGGAATATATTGTCCATAAAACTGAGGTAAATGCATAAATACTTATTTCTCCATAAACGTGTAATGACTCAGCTGAAAGCCAGACAGTATTAATGATGTATGATCTCTATTTTTGGCACATTTAGTAAAATGAAAGTGTACCTACATTTAGCATAAATGAAACACATAAATGTTGTTCTACAGTGTAGGAAGGGAAAAGGGAGCAAAATTAGATTTATGGCCCCTCTGCCAGCTGTGAAGGATAAGAAATTGGAAGGAACTATGATAGCTAGAGCTGCTGAGGGCTCTGCTCTGGTGTCCTCTTGGTGCCCTTGAGTAACCTATCCTTTCCTTCGTGTATTGGTCTCCAAATGAAGACCAGGCTGTACTTTCATGTGCCTTTTACATGGATTGGGGGTTGGCTTAAAGGAACTCTGTTTATTCAGATACTGGAATGCCCCCGGACATAGGCAGTGAGGGGGAGCAGGAGTGGCTGTGGTGGAGCGATGTCCACCTATAGCCCCAGCAAAATGACATCCTTTCTTAAACCAAATGAAGAGGCAGATCGGAGAAATCCATGGATTTGGAAAAAATCTGTGGATTTGGAAAAAACAAAGTCTGTGGTTGCTCCAGACGCCGCCGCACCTTGCGAGCATGGCAGCCCACAAAGAGGACGATGTCACACAGGCACACCTTGGGAGGATGAGCTGCAGTAACTCACTGGGCTCTGTCCATCACGCCGCAGTCCATCCCTGCCCACAGCCTCCAGTTACCAGCTCTCTTGTACAGATCCTGCAGTTCACAACGCCAGTGGAAAGGATCCAGCAGAGCCTGTTCCTTCCCAGGAGAGAGCCAGTGGTTGCTGACCTGGGGCTGGGCAGGCACCGAGCTACCCAACTCCTCTTTGGATACAGACTCCCAGTGGAAATTCTCGAGAAGAAAACTCTCCTTCTCTTTTATCCAAAGGCACCCATCCATGGGGAATGGGTTGGACTTGCTCTCATGGGTGGTCCCTCCAAGACACAAGCAGCAGTCTTGTGGGTGGGAAAGAAAATTGACTTGGTGCAATCGTCAGGCAGGGATGCTTTACTAGAAATACTGCCAAGTGACATGCCTTGACCTGGGCTAACTGCACACTCACTGTTTTCTTCCCTTTCTTCTTGAGACATTTGGAGTTCTTACCAAAGGCGTTTTCAGCATCAAACCAAAGGCAAGCAGAATGCATACTTTTAAGAGGGGTTGAGTCATTTTCCTTCCTGAAAGCCGTGGCAGGTCTCTAGCACAGCCTATCCTTTTCTCTGTACCAGAAAGGTAGCAAGTAATTGCAAGAAAAAAATGCTTTCATGGCAGACCTTTGCTGACCTTTTGCAGTAAGCCAACAAAGATCAATCCAAGGCCAGGGTCCACCTAAAGCAGCAATATATAAAATAAAAATTCCATTTAGTTTTGTCGGGGCGGGGTCTGTTATTTCTAGCATTTGTTTGTCCCATGTATTATTCAATTTAGTTGCTTACAGAGTGAAACAAAATCAATCATAAGTTGCTTTTCCTTTGCTGCACGTGACTGTCAAATCCTTGTGGAAAATTGCTTGAATTGTGTGATCTATGGTTCAAAGTGAGAACAGATTGCTTAATTAGAGTTTAATTATCTTGGAAGATTTGATGCTCTCTGATTGCTTTTGTTTTATTTCTTTACTTGCTCAGTGGTTTCTGTTGAAGTGTGTTTTCATTTGTAGGAGAACCAGGTGCACAGGTTGAAACGGCACAGTTCACCGGCGTGTGAGAATGTGTTTTCTTTTCAGTCTCGTGCTTATATATGTCTCTGTCCAGCTGAGCCGTTAGCAAGAAGGTACAATACGCCTGTTAACATGGGCCTGATCCCTACAGCTGCTGACTAAATACCTACACCCCCCCGAGATGGGTTAATGCAGACCCACATGTTATGTTGTATTTTAGTCGATGTTTTTTAAGGCCAGAAATAGGTTTTACTGAAGAACTATGATTTTTGACATGGAAATCCACCACTTACTCACCAGTGCCTGATCTGGATGGAAGTTTTTCCCATAGGGCAGCCTAGGTACCTAAAGCTCAGCTTTTTGTCATAACCAGGCTCCTATGATGCTGATATGCTGCCAGGTATTAGGAACGTTTCAATCGCACACCATATTCATTTGGGTGGTGGAAAAAGGAAAAAAAAAAAAAAAGCTGTGCCTTGATTGAGATTTCTGTCTTAAAATCTTTGTTCTGGCACAGAGAGAGTTTGTTCTTCGCTGGCAGAAGACTGATCTGCTTAAAACGGCACTTGGTTTTGGGGAATGTTTCATTTGGGTCTGGCTTTTTCTTGAGTTTATTTAAATGAATTAATTCTCAGTTTTTTTTTTCACTCTGGGGCTGCTGGCGTGGAGAGGGCCAAAACAGAGGCAAGAATAAATAAAGGGGAGAATTTTGGCACCAGTGCCAAGCTGTGCTGGTTTACGAAGATTACTGAGTTTGGTGTGTGCCTGAATCAGAAGTGGAACAAAGGTAAGTCAGGCATGATCGCCCAGTTTTGACACTGAAAATCTTTACATCTGGTTCAGTATGAAGAGCGCTTTTGGATTTGAGTTTTACTTAAGTTTCAGATTTTTTGAAAAGTTTCACTTTATTTTTGCCAGAAGAGGATACGATTGTTCATTAACTTCTAAGCAGGTAGGCTTGTTTTGTTGGATTGCTGAGAAAGGCTTCATGTCAGATGGGGAGAGTTTGGCTGGAAAAAATTGTTACCTGTAAGAAAACTGGAATTAAGAACCCATTAAGTAGATGCATTTGCAGAAGATGGTTTCTTTCTTTTGTGTGTCGTCTTTCCCCTGGGGACAGCTTGGTGTTTTCCTGAGGAGCCATTGTTTAAGTAAGAGCGTACAGCAAATTATATGAGAAAAGGTTGCCTTCAGTGTCAGGGTTTCTCCAGGCTCCTTCCTTGAGCTACACAGCCCAAAATAAAAGATGACATTTGAGCAAGCCCAGCTGATGTTTTTATTTGCAATAGTCATCTCTTAATTCAACCTTAAACTGGAAAAGTGAACAACTGAGCCATGGGAGGCAGCAAGAATCCTTTGCATTGATGTTGCTGGCCTTGGATCAGGCAACCATTTCTTAGCACTCTTGGGATTGCAGGAAGACAACGGTGAATGACAATGGCATTATTACCACCTGTCACTGCTAATGTCAACGTGAATGTTAGGTCTGTAACACATCAAATGAGTCAAGAAATCCAAGCCCGGTAGAAATAAAGACAGAAAATCTAGGAGAAGGCGGCTCACAACACTATTTTTAACCTGTCTGGATCAACTAATAGGCTGGTAACAAACCTTTGTATATTATTTGATTATGTTTCTATGCTAGTTATTTTGTTTGATTATGATTAGGTGATGCTGGACAATAATGCTTTTTTTACTTTATTAGAAGAGTCAAGATTGACATGTCATTATCCATGAGAGGTTGTGCGTGGTCCTCCTCTTTTTGATGTGTGTTCATTTATTTACCCCATAGCCCAAGAATAAAACCCCTAGTACTCCAGAAGGTACTTGCAGATGTGATTTCACCTGCTTTACAAAGTGTGGGGAGATTTTACAGGTTTAGAGCTCAAAATACAACCCTGCTTTTCAGGGAAAACTAGATTTATAGCATCTTCTAATTGTATTGATTTCCATCGTTGAGCTGGGATGGTACTTCTGTTCCCAGGAGCAATATCTCATCCAGGCCTGTTGTAAATGAGAAGGAAGACAAAAATAGACTGGTCAGAAAGCAAGAGAGAAATCATTCAAAGTGCATCTAAGAAAACCAGATATAATCAAGGACCGAAGCTTATACTTAAAGCAGCATGATAAGCTGGAGACGAGCTGTTTTGTGATAGTAAAATATGATAAAGTTTTGGGGTTTTTCTGGTAGCTACTACTGCGGTAGCTCTCCAGCAAAGATGCCACATGGATCCTTTGGATGTATCCGTCAGTACCTACCACCTATGTGCAACCTCTGCTGTTTGACTTGGAGTTACTAGAAGCAGCTGCAGGTTAATTCAACTTTTGGCTTGCTCTGAGTTGGATCAGGCGGTGTTTTGCTGTCTGTAGGGTAGGAAATCTGGCTGCTGCTTCTGTGAGCAGCAAAATACCATACAAACCAGCAGACAATCACTGGGAGAAAAATCCAGGAGCTGCAATGCACAGGCAATATGTGTGAAGATTAGACCCTGTCCCTGTTGGTCCCTGCAATTTACTGCAGATTGCGCTGGTCCTTCTCCATCTTCCTAAACTGTGGCATCTCCTTGATTTCCCTCTCACCATAGAGAATAACCTGAGCCAAAGCACTTTCTAATGAATGTCATTAGGAAAGAATAATTTAGTAGAATGCTGTTTGTTTGTTTTAACTGCAAGAAGACCTGAACCATCACTGTTTTATGATTTTTTTTCTAGCATTTTACATTTTATCACTTTTGCAGCTTGTGAGCAAGTCAATAAGCAGTTTCTTGTCAAAAATCCCAAGTAATGTTGTCTCTGACACAGTACACCAAGGTGTGTTTTCACATTGATTCAGTAAAAACATCTTGGTGGGTAATAAAAAGCCCCTTTCCTTTTATCTCCTGATAAACTAAAAGCAGTTTATCAGGTTTACATGCTTTTTTTTTTTTTTTTTTTCCTTTGTGAAAAGCCTGAGTCAAAGAAGTCGGAGCGTTACTCGAACAGCTAATTGCACTGGCTTTCCTGTGCAGGGAAGTGTGATCTTTCTTGCTGCTGAATGAAGCAGAACATACTTTTTGACATTGCAACACATTTTAACTGCTTGTTGGGTTCTTTGTGCAAGGAACATTTTCTAACTCCTGATGCCCTCGAAAAGGGAATCATCTCATCAGCTGGATCTGGAAGTACTTGTCTGAGTGCCAAACTCTGATTAGGGTAAAGAGAAATGGGATAAAAGTAGGTGAACCACTAAGTGTTAACATTTAAATGGCTATTTGGGTAGCTGGGTGTGCTGGCACTGGCAGTGCCTGAGCTTCAGGATCTCTCAGTGAACTCTCACTTTCCTTTCAGCCTCTGCCATAGGAAGGGAGCACTGTCATCCTGGTTTGCAAAGCAGAGTCTCAGTCCCAGGAGGGGAGACCCTGAAAAAGGCATTCCTCTGCCTTGCAATTCCCAACTCTTGGCTAGCTTGCTTCCATTGGAAAGCCATTGCCCTTAGGCAGGTGAGAGTGGAAGTGGGAGCTGGTACCCAGCAAAAGGCATCTCACCAACCCGCTATGGCTTGGGCAGCAGTGGGAGAACCCTCTTCCCTGTTCCTTATGTGCTCCCTTCATATGGAACTTAACAAGGTGTTTTTTCCAGTGAAAAATAGAAGGGACCTCTCCACACGTTCTGAAGAGCGCCAAGCCCAAGAACAGCAAGAATTGTCTTATTTTATACTAACCTGTCAGAAAGGAGTTTCTATCCCTGTCTGGCAAAGCGGGAACCTCCCAGAGAACCAGCCGGTCTCCGAGGTGGGCAGCTGGCCAATATGCACTTCCACACATTGTTAAAAATACCGACTAGGCTGGCAGCTTGAACTGATTTCTTTAAAGAATTAATCAGTTACTTCTGAGTGAATGAAAGCAAGAAGGTTGTTTTTCTCACTCTGATGATGCTTAGTGGAGTTTTCCAGCTGCATTATTGCAATGTCACTTGTTTTCCCACCATGTCCCGTCAATTTTCACAAACAGTATTATATTCAAGAATCAGAATTTCTAGCTAGATTTTCTTTTCTTTGTCGTTTATTGGCACCTGTCAGGGTCCTGCTGAAATGCCATTTTAAGGTGTCCTTTGGTGATCAATCAGCTGAGTGTGTAATGAACACCTATGGAGGTATCTGAGTTGTATAATGAGGTAAAAAAGACACCAAGGTATCAGGATGGTTATTTCCATCTAAAATACTGCAATTTTCATCATTCCTTCCTGTTTTTCCCTGTACCACAAGCATTTTCTACAGAACGCAGTGATAGATACATTGTAGTAAAAGAGATTTTAGATCACAAAGCGATTTGTTGGAGCCCACCATCAGAATGAAGGCAAAAAGTATTTATGATTAGATTCAAACTTCCATGGAATCAGATGCTTTTATCACTGTACTAAGCTGTGGCCTTAATAGCCCTTTGGAGAGTGCTGGCTTCATAATTACTTTGTTTTACAAAATTACACAGAATTTTGAAGAACCTAATCCATTGAAGTCGCTTGCATTATAAATATGGCAGATTAGGGTGCAATTTAAGCGGTGCAGAACTAGCTCAGGGGAGCATCCCAGATCTTCATTTCATTTCGTTGTTACTGATGTGTCGAGAAGAAGAAAGAGTTGATTGCTGATTTATATGCCTTGTCTTTCATTACGTTATATTTCTGCCGTGCAGGGGGTCGCAACAGAGTCTATTAACCACAACCAAGGCAGAACCACCTGATGTTCTTACAATCACATCAAATTCTCTTCAAAATTGCTGTTAGTTGCTTTTTCTCTGCTGTTGTCTCCAAAGTTTGCAGTCTGGTCTCCCAGCCATGACTAGAATTTTAATGGTCTTGGAGTCTGTTGTCTATTAGGGGTTTTATTAGTATTAATATGGTCTATTTTTCTAGCTGTCTGTTTCACTATATTTAATTTCAAAATGTTTCTGAAGCACAGGCTAAAGGGGTGCTCCCAAGGCACCGTTTGCTGAAAGTTCATTTAAAAACCATTAATATATGCCTCCAGCAAACCCTTATATTAGGTTATGCAGCAAAGGCTCTAGGAGCCAGCTTCTAAGGACACATCTGATTGACTCCCAACTTAGAAGAGATATTTTGAAAAGATATCAGCACTCTTTTATAGCAAAATAGAAGATTTTTCAGAACAGAGCACCTCGCTGTTGAAAGATACTGAGTGTAATCTGCATTTGACTTTATGCTGTGGTCATGGTTTCAGAGATCATTAACTTCCTACAAACTTCAAGAAGAGCGAAGGTTTTCCAGAGAGGGGAAGACATCTGTGGACTTGGCTTTTATGGGATGCCCCAAGAGACCCACACAGGCAAAGGCAGGTGCTGCAGAGCTCCCACCTGACAGTTCACCCACAGGACACAGACCCCTGGGAGGCTGGTCCCTGGTATTTATGTAGTGTATAAAACTATTTAGTCACCCTTGCTTACCTCTCCTCCAGAAGATGATTCAAGGAATGAAGAGAGATACAGGGCTGGAGCCCATCTGGCTGCTGACTATCGCAAGAAAGAGAGTTTTCCTGTTTCTTTAATTAAATAACCATTTGCTTTTGAGCCCAGAATGCTTTCATTGTCTTTGTCAATGGCTGTCAGGCTGGCAGAATTACAGCTGCTCCTCTTTTCTGAGCAATATAAATCTGTGGAAAGCAGGGCGCAGCAAAGACATGACAGCAATGTGTAATTCCTGCAATGCATCTTTTAATCTGATATGTAAGAATAAAAAAAGAGAGCTCTGTCATAACACATCAGTTTCACCAGATACAGCTCTTATACGGAAATGTGCAGAAGTTCACAACAGCAAAAACAAGCCCATTTCCCGAGATGCTGATGCAGGTGCCATGCCTGGGCAGTGCTCCCGCTGGCTCCTGGCATCCTGAGAAAACATTCCCAGGAATGTGAAACTTTAGCCTTGTCCTCCCTCTTCCCCAGTGCTGCCTGAGTAGCACGTACTGGTCTAAACAGGAGTCTTCATTAATTTTATCTCAGATCCCAAATTCTCCCTTTCTTAACAGTTTCTTATCTGTGTAATGTTTGAAGCCAGAGCCTGAGATGGGAACCTTTTCCTCTAGGTTTGGATAAAGTCACTTGGATTAAAGCAAAGCCCTGGTCAGCAGGCTCTGTGGCGTGAAACCAAAACCATACACAACTGCATCTGGAAATAACTGACATTCTCTGTTCAAAAGCCTCAGTTGCTGTCTCTGTCTTTGTGATATTTGTCTTCTGCTGTATTTCTCTTAGTTAGCAAAGAATTTTTTCTGTGGCAGAAGCAAGGCAACACAAGAAGTCATCCTTTACAATTTATATGCAGGGTGGAAAGCTTTATTTTCTTCCTGGCTTCTTTCACCAGCCCACAGCAAACATTTATCTTCTGATTCCTCTAATAGGATGTGACTTGTTGTGACATCATATTTTGAAGGGCTGTGATTGAATAGGTGTATTTTATCCCCCCTTCCCCAGCACGCATACATTTTGCAGAAATTAATTGTTTAAAATATAGTGCAACCGCCTGGTGACCGGAATTTCTGCCAGAGGCTTTTTCCAGTGCACTTGCTCAGTCGTGACTTTGCACAAGCCCATCACAAATAAACATCTTCGGCATCAGGCTTGTTCAGGACTGCTCAGAATTCCCTGGTCCTATGATAACACCAGGCAATGTAATGCAGATTGCAGTGGCAGGGTCTAAGTTGCAGAGAATTAGCTGTGCTGCCTTAACACGTGCACTGAAAGCCACTGAAACAGGAGTTCCTCATATTATTTTACTGGTAGCAAGTCTAAAAGTCCACAGCAACACACTGATAACTTAAATACCCATTTCCTCCCCTTGCAGTATAGATTGGAGATAGAATTCATTCCATCAGGGAAGCACCCTAAGGAAATTCTGAGCTGTCAGCCAAAGCAGTGCTGTATATAAAACATCTCTGGCTCTATTAGTGTTTGTGCCATTCCTGATGGGAGCCTTTAATCGTCCCCACCTGATTCAGGGGAGACAGGAATATACTGTATCTTCTTCCCTGAATGACCGGTGCAGATACTGGGGTTTTTTACCTTTTTTTCCCCCCTCATTATTTTAGATAAATAGACTTGGCCCTGAGCAAATCCTATACAATTGATTTCATGTGGGTTTTACAAGCTGGGATTGCCCTGTCTGAAAAGAATCCATCCCTGCAGAAAAGGCTGCTTCAGGGCCACTGCTTCCCAAGAGGAAGGCTGTCACATCCCTTCCAGGTGCCACCTGCTCTGAAAACCTCAGGGCTGCAGGGGACATCGCTGTGCTGTGAACCAGTGGCCTTTTCCAGTCTGTCCTGCACAGTCGCCCCAAGCAGTGAGTGACCTGCAACACCTCAACACCCGAGTGATTCTCCTCAGTCAAAAGAGGAGGAGCGTGCGATGAAGCATCTCGATGTGTCTCTCTCTCAGAGGCAGGGTGAAGCTCCATGGCATATGGGAGGTGGATGAGCAAGCATGGGTGCTGAAGACAGTAGAACCACAGTAACACAGGGCTGTGTGTGGACAAACAGCCCGTGTGCCAACATCGCTGTCACGTAGGGAACCCAGCGCAGCGTTCTCCAGTGCTGCAGGAGGTACAGATCTGAATGCCTTAGGTGATGTAAAGCAGAGGTGAAGCCTGGAAACTGCTGATGCTGAGAATATTCTGATGCTGGCAGAGGCTTTCAGTCCATGTTACAGGGCTCTGAAGTGTCCTCAGCTGCCTCTCCAGGGCTCACCAGAGGGTGTTAAGAAAGTGAGCACGTGGTCACTGTGTTTACAATTACACTCTCCTCTGGAAACTGCTCAGGGATGTGAGAATTGAAAGAAGGTTAAAATCAGAGTGTTTTGGGGCTGGCAGTAGAAGTGGGGTAGGAGAAGCAATCTCTCATCAGCCTCAGGCATCTGTTACTGTGAGGGAAAAAGTCCTCTGTGACCTTCCTTTTTCCCCTGCTTTTGCAAAAAGCTGAAGCACCGGCTGCAGGAGTATGTAAGTGTAGCAACATTTGGGATAATCAGTAATTAACCTCATAAAGTAAGGCTTCAGCTGTCCTGTTTGGCTGCTGCACCACAAGCCCATTGTGTGTGATAACAAACGCCCTTGCTGATGTGCCACGCCTGCAGCATCGGGTCAAGGAAGACATTTGGTGGCACATGTTTCATAATGTTATGAAACACTGAAGAAAAAAAAGAAAGAAGAATGTACTATGAGATGTGAACTTTATCATTCCACCCCAGGGACTACAGGGCCAAATGCAGCAATGGTGGAAGTCTGTTTGCATTGCTGGAGTCCCACTGAGGTTCCATTAAGCCCACTGGTTTTGCTCAGCACCTAGCAAGCCATTTTGGAAACGGTTTAAAGGCTTTGCTAAGAACATCAGATTTTTCTCATTGGCCATTAAAAAAATCAAAGTATCTGACTGGAGTGCTTCCCCTATCTCCCTAAGATCTGGAAGGGTCACTTAGAGAAGGAGCCTGAGATGTTCTGCAGTGTCATCTAGAAGGAGCCTCATCTTCTCCCTCCAGTGACAGGAGAAGGCAGAGTGTGCCTGTGCTGGGCACTTGCAGTAATATGTCCCAAATCGGATGGTGTTACAAGCAGTTATCAAGATGAAAAAAATCAGTCACTCACTACTACAGAAATACATTTAAGTCCATCTTGATCAGTGCCAGATTTTCTGGCTGGACAGGCTGGACCATGCTAAGTGGGATGCTAGCACTGTTGCAGAGCCATGGCCATGGGGCTACCCAGAAACCTCACCTTACCCAGGTCACAGAAATTCCTGTAAATACCTCTACACCTTTCTGCGTCCATACATTAAAACCCCTAGGCCAACAACCCCTTTTAAATGTGTCTTATGCTGAGTAACCAGAGGTCACTCAATACAGTGACACTATTGCTGTAACACTTGTCATTCCTGTTCACCAGCTGAATTGACTTTTAGCTATTCATAAGTGTAAATGTCACACACAAACCTGGCTTCTCTTTCTCATGAGATCATTGTGGTGACTCATATTTATTAGTTCAAAACAGAGTTTCACCTATTTTACTTTTTCTTCTTCAGGCATTACCTGGTTCTTGGTTTTGCTTTACTCTTTAGCATGTAGAAAGGCCTACTGTTTTTAAAAAACCCACAATTAAAAAGACCTAAACCCCACCCACCCCTTAAAATTCAGAAACAGAGCATGTATGGTAGAAGAAATTGCCCAAACAGATCATGGTGGTGAACGTGCAATCCTGTGCAACTGTTGGGTGCCCACAGCTCTTGGATAATGCAACAGCTGTTGAGGGGTCATACAATTAACTAAAGAGCATGTGCAATGCCTGTGCCATTTCTTAAGAAAACAGAAGGACATACACTTGCACGAAGCCTTTGAAATCCTGCCTACATACGTCTAATTACATGGTAAGAAAAGAGCAATGTTTCTGCCTTAGCACAGGTATGAAGATTGACTTGTCAGCTGAGAGCATCAAGGAATGAGCCTCACCTTTTGAAAGCCATGGAAACATAGGTGCTGATTTCTTTTGGGGGTTAGGTTCTTTTCTGTGAAAATAAATTAAAACATGCTTCTGGTGATGACCTGAACAACAGGGTCTGTGGCCAGTTTTCCTGCTATTAAAATCCATTTGTGTGTGTCCCTGTAGAGCAGAGCAGCCTGCACGGTGGCCCAGATCCGCTTCCCAGCCAAACTGCATGCTGCCTACAGGGACCTGGCAGCATGAGTATCCCATTCTTATTTTATACCAAAATGTGAAAAATCTCATGACTGACCTTTGAGTGAGGAGCTGTGGGTGGTGAGAGGCCCACCAGCACCTCGTGCTTGGATCGCTGCTCTGCAGTGCTCAGCAGCGGCCGAGCGGTACCTGGCTGGCAGCGTCCCTGGAGGGTGGGAGGCAGGTAGCATCCCTGGGAGCAGCATCCCTGGGAGCAACGTGCCTGCAGAAGGTGATGGGCGGTCTGCAGCAGTAGGTTGTAAGCACGTGTAGAAATTGTTCCTAGTGCTCCTCCCGGGTGTTGGGATCCCACATCTGGGACAGTGGAGTAGACGTGTGGAAGAAAGGGCCGGTTTCTGAAGTCTGCCCTGTGAAGCTGAGCATCTTGTGCCATTTCAGCCTCAGTGGAGAATGTTCTTTACAAAAACAAAATGGTTTTTGTTGGCCTAGGGAGTAATTTTACAGATCAAAGAGGGTCTTTTTTTACAGTCCAAATTACGGACGGTTGACCCCTGGGCAGCGTGGGAGCTGCTGGATTGTGGATCCAGCCTCTCTGCCTATTTTCAAGGCTCAGAGCAAAGCAGCACACAAAACCCCCAGTATTGGCACACCAAGCAGGGAGGTGACAGCTCTCTGGCTGTTTTCTCTCTCAAACTCCTCAGCAGCATCTGTATAACTTAGTTGATGTAAGGTGCGTGCCTAGTAGCTTTGTTTATGTTGTCTGTGTTTTCCTATATCAGTAGTATAAGGATTATTTTGACCTCCCCCAGGTGTGAGCTATCCTTCATATCTATTTTGTATTGTAAATTCCTTGCAAAAAACCCCAACAAAACAAAACTCCTGAAAATTAAAAATTTTGTTTTGAGCATGAAAGACATTTCTTTACATCATCATAATAATGCAAATTTCCTGGTTAATAGTAATATATAAATTAGTACCAAATTAATCAATTCATTAACTAAAAAATATAGAAGAAGAGTTTGTAAATACTACACAGGACATTTAATATATTTGAATTAAAATGCTACTGATCTCTGCTGTAAACATAGTAGGCACTTTGGTTTTGTACATGGTCAAACATGGAATGAGGCAATTTAGCCAAAGGAAATGATAAGCAATGTAAACCGTCGCTACCCCATGGAAATCTGCAGAATGCCAATAATTTAATAAAACATGTGCTTGCTAGATCAAATACTCCTAACTCTCTTTGCTGTGCAGCGAAACCGTGAGATCCAAGCAGAAGGTATGCCGAGATACTGTGCTCTCTGAATCAGTAAATTGCTGAGTACCTAAAATCATCAGCTACTTCAATTATTCTGGGTAGCAGGATGTATCTGTGTTTAAATAGATGTTAAGGTTCTGTCTGTAAACAGGAAATGAAAAAAAAAAACCAAGCCATGCTAGAACAGAAAAATAAAAGCAGATGATTTCTAACTAATGTGAGACAACTGTTAAAAAATGTAAAAATGAATTTTAAAATATAAAATCGAAGGATGATACAAAACCCACTTCTTGCTGGTGGCAATGCTGAGGGTGGCAGAAGAGCTGGTTACAGGTAAATGGCTGAAGCACAACAAATATATATATATATGATGTACATCAGTAGAATATGCATTATGTACATCAGTAGTATGCCTTCACACGGGAAGTAAATGATGCAATGTGTCAGTATGTGATACTGACACTTTTCAAATTATGTTTTCTCCAGTATTTATGTATATTGGCAGCAGAATGAGCGCTTCCAAATCTAAGTTTCCATTATGGTTAATGTAAGTTTAAAGTGTATATTAAAATGCATATTGAAAATCACAATACTTCTCTTACCCTTATTGACTCAACTGGAGGAGAGCAGTGTATAGTTCAGGTATGTGCTCTCACAGAGCTTGAGGCAGGTTCAGAGTCCCACGTGCCTCCTCTGCAGCGACAAACACCCTCGGCTGCAGCACGGACCACAGCCCAGCTCCCCGCTCAAGCACCGGTTAGCTCTTCCAAGGGCAAAAGCGATGGAAAGGCAGTACAGGAAAAGGTATAGCATCCGTAAGAAATACATACTCGGATGTCCTGGTCTTTGCTTGAGCTTCAGACAGATACAAAAAAATAGACGTGATTTCCCTCTGGCTTTTGCTCTCCCTCCATCAGGCGACCTGCCCTAGGAAGGCTGGGCCCCCTCTGCCACAGCTCTGAAGGTTTCCCCACCATTTGTACGGGGTGTACTGGCACGGTTGGGACCTCTGCTGGGTGCTGTTACCCCCAGCCCCCTACCAACCCAAGTGCCGCAGCAATCCCCGTGGCTTCGGCTGGCAACCTGTCTATGGACACCCATTGTGTAGGGAGGGAGCCTGGCACTGCGACCTGCTGCACAGGGTGGCTGGTGGCTCCGGCCGATGTGGAGCTGTTGTCTCACTAACTGGGCAGAAGAACGTCTCGCTGAGATCAACACTGAGTTGTCCACACCTTGGCGGAGCAATCAGGTCTCCTGCCTGACAGCTGTCCACAGAGAGGTGCAAAGTCGAGTAAAGATGTGGTTGGGCTGAAAATATTTTTTTTTTCCTGTTGGTGGATGATCTGGGATTTCCCTGTCTTGTTTTGCCTCTGTTATTAGTATAAATGCACATATAATAGCAGATATCCCTCCAGGATGTGTGCAAGATATATGTTCAGTGCCCTCAAATACTTTGATTTCCTCATTTTCAGGTTGTTTTGACTCTTAATTCACAGCAGAAATAGGGGAAATTTAAGAAACTTTTAGCAAGAATCATGGAGAATGCTTCTGAAGCATGCTCTTTGAATTCTGTAAAACTCAGCTAGCTGGTCCATTTAGCAATCATGTTGGCACAGTTCTCACCATCTACTCCCCACTTGTTTTCCATTAGCAAGCTGGTGCTGATACCACTCAGATACTACTGCAAAGGTTTCCAGAATTTGGAAAGCAATATCAACATTAATCAGAATTAAAAGATCAGACTGCTCTGCTAACACATGCAAATATTTGTCTAATACATACGATGCACAACTGATGGCCCAGATACTCTTCTTGTTGCTGTTCCCTTTCCCCTGAGCTCTAACAAAGCTCAGCAGATGGTTAAATTTACGGTGTCATCTGAGAGCAAGAAAGAAGGTGCTGACTCTTCCATTATGCACGGAGAACTGTGGCAAGAACGGAGCCGAATAAGAGCCCCATTCATTCAGATGATCTTTGTCATTTCCACCAGTATGATTTTGCTCTTTCTTTGAATTTGCAAATTTTTATTTCATGGACACCCATTCCTTTCTGTATGGGAATGGTCTGGGTACGTCCTACCCAGGTTACTTGAACCCCAGATACACATTCCACTTTTGAAGTGTCTTGAGCTCTTGTGATTTGTTTCTAACAAATCTATCCCAGCTTTTCCTGTGACGTTTTGAAACTGCTGATCACCTCAGCTGCTCTCAGAAAGCACCTCCTGCTCCTGTTCAACCCTAATGGAATAAAAAAAAAATGGTGGCATTAGCAAGGTGCGTTGTGGAAGATGACCTATGGAGAATCGCCAAGTAAAAAAACTGTCCTGGGTGTCCTAAGAAATGGGCTCAATATTTATGGCATCTCTTAGCAGTGGCAGACAGATGTGACTAAGAAGTGAAACCTAGTTTGGATTAGTAGAACAGGTATTTTCTTTCTGTAGCTGCTTTTGTAAAACGAGAGTTCTCTTCATGTATGAAAATTATTAGAAACAAGAAATTATATTAAAGATGATAAAGACAGTAAATGCTTGAGGATGTTGAAATACTCTGCTTCATCATGAAAAAATAACTTTTTTTCCCTCTTTTTTTTTCTTCTTTTTGTTTTAAATTAAGGGTCAAAACTTCCATAAAAGCAACAGAGACTAATCATCTTATCCTCTGCTGCTGAGGCCTTCGTTGCCCTGACCAGGGTCACCTGGGATCCCAACCCACCCACTGGCCCCAGAGCCACACTTAGGGCAGACCCTGGGCCACATGTGGGGTTTTTTTGCCAGTTGTGAGCAGCTCTTTGCTCAGCCCTGCCTGCCCCTGAACACTGCTTGCTGATGCCTTTCCAGGTTGTTCTTGGACCTGCTTATCACTTTGCATCTTTGCTGGACCTGTTGGTACTACTGAGCTGGCTCTGCCTTTGCTGGTGAGGGTGCTGCTACATCGTCCCTTTTGGCTCCTACCCTGTCACCCCCCGCAGAGCTGCTCCTCGTGCTCTCCTGGCTGGGCAGCCCTCTCTCCGTGTGCTCGAGGTGTGAGGTAATTAGTACTTTTTGTGTTTATGGCCTCACTGCACCTGGTTACTTTGCAGCATATGGTTTGGTTTTTTTCTTTAATCTCTGCAAAAACCTTTAGAGTGAGTGAGTGAAGTTGTAAACTCTGTTGTAGCAATGAAACTTTAGCCCAGATAGGTAAATATTGCTTCCTGAATCCAGCAGGAGCTTGATGCCTCAGTGTTGCCTGAATTTTACTATATGGTCTGACTTTGCACTGGAAGCCTGCAGGAAGGCAGAGGTTTGTACATTGAGTTTGAGCAGTTTTTTTCATTCTAAGCTTGTTGCTGTGCTTTGCCCTGTAAGAGATTCTGGAGATTATCATGTATACCAGGAAGAGGAAGGTGATACCATACTAAATTCATTTATCCTTTGGGCTACTAGAAAAAGGCTTTTAGCACAGAGAAGATGGAAACTCGAGGAGAAATAGGACAGAAAATCTTAATAGTTATTCATTGAATTGTTACTTAACAGTGTTGCAAGCTGCACCTTGCCTGAAGTGATAGCCAAGTGCAAGCCCTTCCTTTCTCTGCATCAAACCAAAGGCTTGCCAGTCATTGACATGAGCTTGAGGCACAGTAAGACTTAAAACCCTTGTATAAACATAATGAATTAAACATTGCAATATTGCTATTTATTGAAAGAAGAAAGCATCCCAGTTCCCACAATATTGGCTACAAGACTTAAATTGGTTTTGCTGCCTTGGCTACAATGTAAAACTCCTTAGGTTTTGTTGGTTTTGCTTAGTGTAATGCTTCCCTTCCAGAAGTCACAAGTGTAGGCAACACACAGACAAGCAGTTTTATGGGCATGAAAAGAAAACTAGTTCCATTTCCAGCCTTAGAGTGTGCTTCAGCTCTGTGCTGGGCTGCACGGGAGCCGAGGGTGAGCACTGGGCTGAGCGGGTTGCGTCTGCGTATGCCGCTGGAGCACCTTGCAGCTTGGGAGAGCTGGAGCACTGGTGCTTGTTGGTACCAGGTGCCTGCCTCTGTAAGGCTGCTTTTAAAAAGAGGAGAAAGGAGGCTATGAGGTATTTCAACAGAAAATAAACCTAGAGCAGCAGATATCCTCTCTGTAGTTCCTGACAGAGATTTAAATTCTGGGAATACTCTGCTTCATATGTAGAAAGAATTCAAGAATTCCACAGACATCCTGAAGGGGGACAAAAATGAGCTAAATTAATAGATTATATTGATTTCTCAGTTCTTTCCTATTTTTCAGCTGGGTAACAATATACATAGATGATAACAATTAAAAGGGGTGGGTGGGTGGTATCTCCCCCAAGATGAATGGAGAAGCTACAATGCAACACTTGCACAATCGTGATGGGCAGCGAGAGTTCAGCACAGAAAACCAGTTTCCTCTCCCCTCCCTGTTCAATTTATACACGGTTCAGCCTCAGGTGGGATGCCTGGTTGGCAAATACACTGCAAGCCCTGGTACCTCGGTGCTGCTCACCCAGAAAGTCCCAGGAAAGGCAGACCCCCGTAGCCCCCGCAGCACCCAGGGCAGCCTCTGGCATCTCTGGCAGAGCTGAATCCCAGCAGGGCTGTGCATCTGAGTGAGCTTTGCTGCAATTACCAAAGGTTCACCAAAATGTTTATGCTGTGAAATTCCTCACAAATTGGAAGCATGTTTAACACATTATTGCTAAACTTAAAAAGAAACCTGCAGGGATGCTCGTGTGCTTGTGATAGCTTGTTGCTTGGAAATTGAATTGTCCTGCTGGAACTGTTACCCATCTGTTGCTTTTCCTTTCTTTCATCCTTGGTATTATTTTTCAAAGTGTGATAACGCATTTCAAGAGCCTTTCTTGATTAAATAATTGTAAGTTGATAAAGGGAAACTGAAGTTAGTATCGAAATGCACAAGATTGATGTGGTGTAAAGATTCAGCAGAAAGGCTCCATGTGCCAGAGTCAGTAGAGAGACCTCAGTTTACAGTACTTGAGGATCTAAACTCCTGTTACAACGCAAAGGCAACTATCCAGCACAGCACTATGGTTAGCTTGGCTGTGCTGTACAATGGGCTGAAAAAAAAAATTGATTGTAAAGAAACTTGCGTAACCTTTTTTCTTCTTGGAGAATGACTTTAAATTCATTGCACTTGAAGTGAGTTCATGAAGCTTTTTCTTTTCATTCTTGGTTTTATTATGGATCATGTTAAGGCATATTTGTTATTAGAGATTGGTGGAGATGGTTTGTGGCAGGAGTCATGGTACATTTTCCGTTCCTTGAAAGATGTGTATTACACAGCTATTTTTTTTTCTTACTCAATTAAAAATTAATGGGTTATAGGTGCCAGCACTAAGCCAGAATAATTATATATCGTAGGAAGGTGTCTTGTTGGGGTCAGGTAAAATTTTTCTTTTGGTTTTGCTTTTGTAACTGGCTATTAGATGCATCAGTATGAATTGCACTGAGAAATGACACACCAGAAAGATGGCTCGGTGCAGAACTGTACAGCAAAGCCAGAGCTGCTGGGGCGCTGGGCTGGGCATGGGGCTGGGCCAGTGCTGTGCACCAGGGCTGTGGTGCTGGGTGGCCGTCCCTGCAGCCAGGTGTCTGTGTTTAGGCACCGGAGACAGCTTCTCCGGAGTAATGAAAATGCCATTTGCAGACTGTACAAAATTATTATCCTCATGACAAATGCACCCGTGAAGAATAAATACCTAGTTGACTGGTTGGTGGGGTTTAATGTATACCGAAGGGCTCCAGGTGGAGGTTGGTGGTGGGGAAGGCAGGAATCGCTGCTACTTCCATAGGCTGCAATAGGTCTGCAAGTTTGTCTGTTCACCAGTTGCACTCTATACACAAAACTTCGGAAACAGGTCAGGGCTAAATCGGCTGAAACCTCTTCCTCTGTAAACTTCAAACGCAGTTATTGGTACCGTGGGAGGAAGGATGCTGTTACTTACCAGTCAGTTTGAGTCTCTGTCTCTCTGTGTCTCCGCAGATCATATTTCTTTCTTGCTTTTTTTATCTGATTTCTGTACTGTCAGTGAGATGATTCCCAAAATACCTTGGGGTGTATTCCTCAGTCTGGATGTTCATTATCTGTAAATGCCCCGAGCCCCATATATTTATTTTCTGTAGACCTTGGTCTGGAAACAGAGCAATAAACTGTACGGCTTGTTGTGGCTGTGCAACAATCTGCAATCTGACTTATTTATTAATTTACTTGTTCTGAGATTTTGTTTCATTGCTAGCTGCTGCAGTTCAAAGGGGTTTTCTGTTTCCTTTTCAATAGTTTTCCCCAAAAGCTGAAATTGTATTTTCCCAGATGCGAGTCACCTTTCATGTTATTCACCTTTCTTGAGCTCTTCCCCAACCCTAAATAACCCAACAACAAACTGACCAAACCTCAAGCAAAACAAAACATTCTGATAGGTATAAATTATTATAGCTTTACAAAAGTCATCTTGGTCTGCTCCAGATTCCTAACCTTGTTAAAATGAATATTGAATAATACGAAAGGACTTATTTGGAGCTGACAGATAGAAATAGTAGTGAGGCAAATGTCCTTTTAGCTATTTGGCTTTGCCCTTAGGATTTATCTTTGCTGTAGGTTTAAAGTACTTTCCTCTGCATCTTACCCAAACTCCTCTACCATTGCTACCCAGGTTTATGCAAGCCTGGAACCCAGGGCTGTTTTATGGAGGTATAAACTATAGTCATTCTCCTTTGCATTGTGGATGCAGAGCAATCTTACTTTGCAGAGATTTGTGATAGTCATCCAGTCACCAGCGTGTCCAGACGGTTTACTGCCCTGGCTGTGAGTTAAACCACTACCCCAAATAAAGAGTCTGTGCAGAACGGCCTGGGCACAGCGGGATGGGAAGGGTTTGAGGAGCTTGCGGAGGGCTTGAGCAGCCTGCATGGCTGGGTGCCTTGGGAAGCTGCTGGCCATGTCCCAGGGAGCCTGGGGAGCGGGAGGGATGTGGAGGGACCACAGCTGGGCAGGTGCTGGGAGAGGCTCACCTTGCAATGGCAGCCTGGGGACGGTGTGCTCGCTGCGGTGGCAGGTAAAGGAAGAGCTGGAGGTGTGTTCAGTCCCAGCAGTTTGAAGGAAGAAAGTGCAAGTTTCTTACAGCCTCCCTGAGGAAGGAGAAAGGCAAGAGGCAAACTGCAATTTGTTGCACTTTGTTTGGATCCAGCTCTTCTGGTTGTGGTGCCAGTTAGTTTTAAATGAGACATACTAACTCCAAATAAGTAGCACTTCCCTCATCAGAGCGGAAGAGTAAAATTTTGGTCCCTGACCACTCTTACCATGACACCTACGTGCACTGCACTTAGGTTTCCTAATTGCCAAATGTGTGCGCCTCTCTGGGAAATCACCTGGGTGCCATTTATACTACTTTAAGAGAGTCAAAACAGACCATGCCTTGATGCACAGACCAAAAGCTCAGTGAGGGCAATACTTCCCCAGATCAAGGGCACTGACAGCCCTGTAATGCCCTTCATGTTTTACTTTTCCAAGGGATTTTGTTGATAGAAATGCTTTTTGGTAATGGCTAAATAGTGATGTTTAGAAGGTGCTGCCTTTCAGGGTGGCTGTGGACAGCTACTTTAGCACTTGATCTGTTCCTCGGAAATAAGTGTCTTCCTAGTACTGGATTCAGTGATCATTACAGATAACTACCACACAAAGATGCTACCAGCTCTAGATGCATGCATTGCAGTTTAAAAAGAGTATATGTGCTCTACACTTGCTTTGTTGGTGGCTCAGGAAGGCTTTTGGTAAACATTGCTGCTGCTTTCTCTTCATTAGAAGCAAATGCAAAAAAAATAAAAAAAATCTCTTCACCAAGCTCTAACAGTTTCTCAGAAATATTTTCTGTTACTTTAGACTGCTTAAGTACACACAGTAACAGACTAATTTTAAAGTGCTTGAAATGCTTTATTGTTATACACTGAATAATATAGGACAGTATAACAACAGATTCTTTCAAAGCTGAACAGTGAATGTTGCCTGGAATACTTCTGCCCTTTTGAGGCACCTGATTGCCAGCATAATGGGTCTCAATGGGAATTCATAACTATTACGGTATCTTTCAAACTACAGTTAAAAATATGGAAGCCATACAATAAAGCAGTTTTTCAGCCAGCGATGCCTGGATCAATAGTCTTAAAGTGATCAGATGGAAGACCCAGAATGGGTCCCAATTTAACTACAAAAAGAACCACCCTGCAACTTTAAATGAAGTAACCCTGAAAACATTTTTCTTTATTTCTTAAGGGTGAAGATTTTTTTTTTTTTAATTTTCAGCTCTCTCTGTGCTTCAAGGTCCTAGTCAGGTTTGGGAGTGTGACAATAGTAGGAGAAAAATTACAGTATAAGGCTTTTCAGACAAATTTTAGAGACATGAGTGGTGTTACATAGGGGGAGGTAAACTCTGTGGCTCCCTGGTGCAGCTGTGGAGGGATGAGTGAGACCTGGCCAAGGTGGGTGAGAGCTTGCAAAGGGTGTATGGGGATGCTGCACGCAGTGGCTGGGGGTGTGCAGCCTGCTGGGGATATGCAAGTATGCTCTGCCATGAGGACACCCAGCTTGCTATGCCCTGAAGCTTTCAGAAAGGTTTTTGCTGGGCAGCCCTGGTGCTAGGGAGGCAGAGGCTGGGAGGTGGATGTGTCCTGCTGCCCAGGCTGAGCTGAGATGGGGAGCTGAGGAGCCCCAAGGTACCATGGCTCAGCTTGCTGAGTACTTGGGACCTCTGTAAGGGCTTGTCCAGGTTCTTTGTCCTGAGTTCTGCGTGTTTGTCCCTTCTACTTTGATTAGCCTTTCCCAATAAAACTGCATTGAATGTAGCTTGTATCTGAAGTCAGAAACATGCATCTGGTATAAAACCTGGGTTGGGATCTGTGATGCCCCAGAGTTCACCTTTGCTGTGGTTGAGGATTTTGATAAGGTGTCTTGTAGCATTTGAAAGCCATCCCCTAGGAGCTATCTGGATTGGGTTTACTGGCTCAAACTGTAGGTCAAAAACTTAAATTCTCTTGCATCTACCCCCTTATATATGAATGACAGTTTGAGCTGCAAGATGCATCAGACTGCAGAGTACTGAGGCTATTGCAGGGGTTTTACAGCTCATAAGGAGTTTTGTCTCTTCCTACTGTACTCAGAGGACCCACAACTGCTCCTTAGGCAACATAAGGCACCCACATGGCCAAACTGGGGTTTGCACAACCCAAGATTTGCACTGGAGCAGCAAAATAACCCCACTAATGTGAAAACTGGGAAAGTGTAAAGCAACATGTATTGACAGATGACTGAGTAACGTGCATTTACAATATGTTTTTCTCTTTAGGATCATTTGAGGTATGCAATATTGACAGTAGTACTAGGTGTTGTGACTAATTTTAAATGCCATTAAGAAGTGGTTATGGAAAAGGAAAGGGTAAGGTGGAATGGGATAGGTATGGTATGACCGAGTGCCAGAACTAAACAGCACTGCACAGGTATATGTTTATAAACCCATAGCTGTGGACATATTTTAGAACTGTGGAAGTGTAACCTAAAGGATCTTTGGATGATGAAGCTAGTCCTGCACAGATTCTTACTGTAAAGACAGCAAAAGGCTCTTGTGAAACCTGGCTTTTATCAGAGAAGAGATAAAACATGCTTTCTTAATGACTCTTTAATGACTGAGCTGCAAATGATCCCTAAACAGGTGGGTTTTTTATATTTCACGTAAGGAATCTTCCCATAATTGTCTTCCCACTCATACCTGCAGCTTAGACTTTGCATATGCTTTTGTATTTTGTTTTTCTCTTAGAGAATTAGCAAACCCTGATGGCTTGATTAGTTGTGATTATAGATACTTAAAAAAAATGGTGGCCAGGAGTTTAGGGCTTCAGTAAAAAAAAAAACAGGTGTATTGCTCCATTTCAGAAGTGCTTAGTGGCTGTATAACACTAAAGATGCATTAGAAACAGTGTAAAAAAAAATAATCAAGCACAAAAGAGGAAGCACAATAGATTTTCATAAGTATTATTAGTGTTGTTATTAATATGAGGAAAGCATACAGCATTGCCACACATCTTGACAATGAATTTTTCAAGGCACAACAGACTTGGGAATAGCAGCAACACACACAGATCTTCAGAAGCCTTTTAAATTCTTATTGTTTAGGATAGTTGGATTGTGCTAAAGAAAATCACTGTCAGAATCCTGGAAAAAGGAGAAGCTATAAATTTTAGATTATGTATGTGGGGATTGTATGGGAAATACTAAAACCCCCACAGTTTGAAGGGACTGGTGTCACAGGAGGGAAAATCCAGCTCCAGTGAAGTCTGAGCGATTTACTGGGTCCCCATCAACTGACGGGAAAAAGAAACGCTTCATTTTTCATATATGCACTGAAGTTTTGATGGTAAATGGCATAATGTGGGCAAAAGTGTCTTTGCGTAAGGATGTTACTCTGGCAAAGCTTTCACCATGTTTATGAACATGTTTGCATAGCAAAACCAAAACTTTTCTTATTAAGCCTGTGTGTTATTAGCGCGGCCAGTTAGTTATGGGAGCTATATCAGCTTAGCCCTGCTTAAAAAAAAAAAGAGTTCTTGGGAATCTTAGCATGAAATTTGGCAAGAGACTTGAAAAATCTTACTTTTATATTCCCTGTGTGCTGTGAGGCATTAGAAAATAGCTGACTGTTTATTAAAAGTAAAAATATTTACCATGGCAACTCCGTTATGCAATCTGTCTGGCAAGTTTGATAATCACAGCAGTTAACAGGAAAAAGAGCATAGGTGGGTAAAAATGGAAGAGCTGCCTCATTCATGAAATGGTTCTTTAAAGTAGAAATGGAGCCTGTGGAGTGGACATATGTTTCTCATTTAAATAAAGCCAGTTTGACTCTGACATTCATGAAAGTGAGACTAATGAGCGCAGACCAAGCTGTGTTCTCACCCTCAGCAGGGTAGCACCAGCTTGACCTGACCGTGCACAAGCGAGAGTGCAATCCAGTTCGGTTATTGTCTGGGTAACAGACAGTTGTTACGTACAAACCTTTGTGTTAATTTTTCCACAATTGAGTTTTGGTGGTATAAATGCCTAAAGATAGTCTTTTCAAAACGCTGCGCACTTATATTTGACAGAACTGATAAGGTACACCAGCAAAACTTTCCATAAGCTGTACCCACGTGAAGTGTTGCTGGCTGATTTGTCTGGTCCTCCCCAGAAATCTGAAATGGAAGGAGAAAGTACTTGTATGTGATCCCCAGGCTGTTTGCTAGAATTTAAATCTTCCTTGGAATATTCCATTTTATTTCACGTCTCTTAAAGAACCCGTTATCAAACAGGATATTGCCAGGACTTGATGTCTGGTCATGTTCAAAGTGGTGGAAGGAGGTGTTCCAGTAATGTTGGATTTTAATTTGGCTAAATTAAGAAAATGAACCTAATGTCAGGATGAAGCTGTGGAAAATATTAACAGAGGTAGCCAGAGCTGTTAGAGATGACAGAGTGTGACGCTAAGTAAATGTGATCAGGAAAGGCATGAAAGGAATTGCTAGGAAACTAAAGGATTTAGTTTCATTTTTTAGTGTTCTTGCCCCAGAAACGTTAAAAAGCCAAAACAATCCGTGAGCTGTGATACCTGAGGCCTCTTACTACTTAACAGCAATGGCTGCTCTATTAGTTTGCTTTGAGCACATCTGCTCTCTGTAGCTTCTACACAAGGTGCAGGAATTCACATCAGTTAAGGCACCTCTGACAGCTATTGATCCAAGGCTCCGTGGAACAAGTGAAGGATGCAAGCTGAGGGGGACTTCCCAGATTTTTGTTGGATCATTATTAAGACAAAGTGTTGAATGAATTCTGGTGGACTTGATCTGGTTTTAGAGACAGCAGAGTTAGCTGTTCAGTACAGCAAGAGACTCAAACTCGCCCAAATTACGGTCATTTCGGCTGCTATCCCTCCGCTCACCTGGATTACTCTGTGGTGTGCACCAGCCCAGCCAGTTGTAAATGATGTTCCATAATTTCATAAATGGCACAGGTAAAGGAAATTTGAGCAGCTGTGTACCTGAGTTGTGAAACCTAGCATAATTTGGTGCTTCTCCACCAGTTCCACGGTGAAGCTGTTGCTACCACTTAAATCAAACTTCTGTTCTCCTCTAAATGTGGGTGTGCCCTATAGAAAGGGCAGATGATGACTGTTTCACCATAAAGTTGAGAATATTTGCCCTTTTTGTTAAATTTTCTTGATGCAACCAAGAGAAAATGACTCACTTTGATTCAATTAGATCCATAAAGATCATGATGCTGCGTAGTCATTTCATTAAGTTTTTGGTTTTTAACTTAATTAAATGTTAATATACCAAGCTAATTCTTCATACATGAGAGAGACCTAATCGGAGAAGGAGCTCTATATCTTATCTTCTGCCAGTCCTGGCAAACAGCCAGGGGGTAGATTTTTGATGCAATTTAACACAGCAGTAAGGCTGGCTTTTTTCTGGCCAGAATACCTTACTTAAAGCCATTTTTGTCTGCCTCAGACTATCAAAATTCAGCTTACCAGCCAATACCTCGTAACTTTTATCCTACCCTGATGAAAAGTCATTTATTTTAGGAAGGGTAGGAGGCTTTGGAGCAAGGGTAAGTGGAGATGCCAATGTTACAAAGGAGACTTAGCCCAAGACATGACAGTTAAGTACTGGGATGCTTATTGACTTTCAATATATGCTTGACTTTTTGTCTCTATTTTGGCCAGGTTTAATCTGAAGGTCTGTAGATGTTTTTCCACATACCATTTCTTGCTTATTGCATGTTTTGTCTTTTCCTGTGAACACAAGTCCTATCCAAGCTTAATGACTCACGGTATGGTTACTTGTTATAAACACAGAACTGTAGCTCGAAGGGAATAGTTCTCTCAAAAGAACTCGGGCAACCAATAAAGCTATGTTTCAACTGATGTCTGTGTCACAGAATGGTTGAGGTGGTAAGGGGCCTCTAGAAGCTACCCTGTCCAAACCCCTGCTCAAGCACAGCCACCTAGATCCAGTGTCCCAGGACTGTGTGTGGGCAGTTTCTGAATGTGTCTACGGACAAAGACTCTTACAACCACCCTGGGCAACCTATTCCAGTGCTGTTACCTCGCAGTAGAAAAGTGTTTTCTGATGTTCAGGTGGAACCTCCTGTGTTTCAATTTGTGTCCATTGGTTCTGGTCCTGTCACTGGTCACCACTGAATAAAGCCTGGCTCTCCTCTTTGCACCCTTCCTTCAGGTATTCATCTGCATTAATAGATCCCCCCTGCTCCTTCTCTTCCCCAGGCTAAGCAGTCCCAGCTCCATCAGCCTTTCCTCACAGGTGATGCTCCTGTCCCCTAATCAGCCCTGTGGCTCTTCGTTGAACCTGGTGTTCCTTGCTGCAGTTGTATCAATACCATTAACCCTATTGCTACCACAGCAGGGGATCACTTCTGATGGATCACATTTTTTTCCTGTTGTAGTTAAAGAATAATTTAATGTAGTTAAAGAATAATAATTAATAATTTAAGAATTAAATCTGAGTGGTTTCTGGAAGGTGAACCAGAGCCTGCTGCTAGGGTCAGTTCACAACCAAAAGCAGAGTTTTCGCAGAGGGATTGGTGGCTATTGTTGTGTGATTGGAGACAGTCTATCTACAGTGGTGGTACTGGTATAAAACTTACCTGCCCATATCTTTCTTACTTAGAAAAGAAGCTATTTTGGGTCTTTAGGAGTGAATGCATATAAGGGGAGTTGGTGCTATAGCAACCACTCCTCTGACCAAATGGCCTACTGGGAATAGTCAGGGTATGTCTTCTGTCACTTATTTTCCTGTTGCAGTTTGCTCTGCCTCCTGCAGCTTTCACTTTCAGAGAAAACTACTGATTGCCTTTAGGGAATTGTCATTTTCACTGTTCCTACCTTCCCAGTTCTGTTTGAAATGCCTCTGTGTTGTTAGGGAACACATTAATGGGTGATTGGTTAACAAATCTGGTCTTTAAAAAACAATCAATCAAACAAAATCCTGCCTCCCACCTTGGGCATCAGGTCACTAAAGCACATCCCTTTTCCCTCCATCGCAGTTCCTTTACCAGAAATCAAATAACACACGGGCAGCTCGATATGGGCTTGGCACTGACATGTGAGCCAGGACAGAAGCACTGGGGATGGATATCCATGCATTTGAAAGAGTGGGCCAAAGGAACAGCTGTTTTTCTCATTTCTTACTTCAAAAGCTCATAGCTCTTTCATTGCTTATGGAACAATTTTTCTAATATTTGTGAATGCTAGGACTGATTCTAGATAAGAAATTTTGTGTACAGTACTCCTATGAAACACAACTGAGGTAAAAAAATTAGGGCTAGGCTGATTTTAGTGGCATGAACAGATTTCAGGCTTCTCTCTTGGCATGAAGTGAGAAGTAGTGGTGCTGTCAACTTGGTGACAACAAGAAATCTTGGGTGGCTGCAGATCTGCATCAGAATAACTTGATTTAGAATTTATCAAGAAGATGTTTAAACTGCAGAGGTGACGGAAGCATATTTCTTTCCCAGAAGTTGCTCTCCTTAATGAAACTAAAGTCTTGTACTTCTTGCATCTGTGGCTGTCCTGGCCTCTCTCAGGCTGGAAGTTGCTTAATGAGGTGGCCTATTGTACAGGTTTCGATATGCAAGCGTAATGTTTCCTTTTAATAACTTTCCTTCAGCTCTCTAAGAAAGAGGTTAGCACACCAAAAGCAGGGTGAAGCATCTAACTGAAAACCAGTATAAGGGTTTTCTGAATGCAGCTATCTCATATTTAATCAGAAGCACATATGTGTACACTTTTATGTGCTAATATAGGCTTCCAGTTTTAACTTCTTATGCTAATTACAACACTAGTCGTTACGCACTTGAGAGGTGCACGAAGTTCTGACTGCTTTGAAGAGGGATTGATAATGAAGCCCTGAAATGAATAAAATATCTTGTCTGCTATTGTGTCTGATAGTATATCAGGGATCATTTGCACTTCGAAAATGGTCATCATTCTTTAATGGTGACTTGTTAACATTTAGATTATCGTTTTGTGTTGCAGTGTGCCACCATGCCTTGCTACTACAAAGACAGTAGAGAATTAAGGGCGCAGTCAAGCTGCCCTATTTTGAATTACTAACTGACTTTTATTTAGAAACCTAAGGGTAAAAAACAAATCTGCTCATCCTGTATTTTTTCTAATACATTCCTATGAGATGTAAAAGTAATGAAAAAATAGTTTTTCATATGTATTGTCATCTCAAGGGTCAAGGTTGAAGCTAAGTGACCAGCAATATAAGTTCAAGGAAGCTGCCTGTTTCTATAGAGACAACATTTTTCTCTGTATTCTATTTAAGAACCTGAATAGAACAGCTGAATAGACTTCACAACACTTTGTTCTATGAGCCCTAAATAAATCTTCAAAGTGCAGTGACTTTATTTCAGTTATGTTTTAAACTACTTAATAGGTGGAATGAAAACAATGTATCGTTGGCACATGCTTTAGAAATAAATACTAAAAATGGATAGAAATGTTCTAATGAAAAGCAATGTTGGAGCTAGAGCATTTCACAATATTAGGAGAAGGCAGAGATTTGCTTTTGAAACGCTTTTATTCACTAAGTGTAGAATGTTAATCTTCCATAGCAGTCCAGGTTCCAGAGCTGGGATATTATACATTATTCCCTTTGGACAAACTACAGAAGCCAGCAAAATATTCTTTCAGCATAGCTGGAGATAGCGGTTAACGTTATAGTATTTCATGATAGGTAGTGGAGCAGCTGCTAGACAATGGCAGCTCAGGAAGAGCAGATGACCGGCAGCAAATTTATCCTCTATAATCAGGAATTTATAGCTTTAGGACTGAAAGTGAGGTCCCTGGCTTGTGGATCATGTTAAACCTGAGACATGAAGGAGCAGGGTGACCTTAAAGTGTGGATGAGATCCAAATCTTACCTGGGAGAGATCCGAGCTGATTGCACTGCTGGGTGGCTTTTGTAAAAGCCAGATTAATTCCTCAAACTTCTGGCTGATATTCCTGGTTGCTGCGTGTTTTGCACAGAGTACTCCCCCCTCCATGATAAGGATGCTTTGAACTTTCAAACAGTGAATATGAGCAGTTACGTGTTATTTCAGTTGCAAAGATACGTTTTGTACCCAAAGCCTCCTTGAAATTTATGGCCCCTCTTCTGACTAACTGTCCTCTTGCACACATAGTAGCTACCCACATCACTTTCCAAACTGATGTCCTTTAGTGGATTTTTCCACTATAGTACCTTCTTGTACCTGAAAAACATGCTATTATCTTTTTATTTATGAAGCACGGTAAGACAGTGAAAGTTGTCTTGCTTAAGTCTCTCTATTGAGACTGCTCACTAGTCTTCTGCAAAATGCTGAGGAAAGAAGAAAGATCATTAAACGTAATATTTTATGACACGAACTCTCAAGAGAATAACTATCATGGCTAGGTGATATGTGGGTTTTACTGGATAGCATGACTGATTTGTATCTGATAGTTTCCAGTTGTCTCTATTTCCCTCTTATCTGAGGTGAGGCTCTGCTCTGGATTCACCTTAGTGAAATATTTTATCCAGTCCACAATGACTTTTATTTTTATTCCAAAGGCAGGAGGAGTTACAATATTTTTCCATATATTCTAGGAAAATGAGAGTTGAAGTCCAGGGTTGCCAGACTGTGGTGTTCAGGTAGGAGAGTACTAAAGGTCCCTGGCAAAAGAAGGTTTGAGAATGACACAGCAGCATTCTACAGATATGGGATATTGTTGAACAGGGGGAGAAGAGCTATTTCCACTAAAGGTGAACATAAGAATAAATAGCTGTAAAATGGTCATGAGTAAATTTAGCCAGTAAATGATTTTTTTATCATCAAAGGCACGGGCAAAAATGGAAATAGCTTTTTTAACAAACTGCCTCTGTGTGAATGCAGAGTAATAACTGTTGTCTTCAGGAAAATACTATTTGTGAAATGTTTGAAAGGAAATATAATCCCTTTTGTTTCATTGGACAACTAAGTAATATTTGAGTTTTCAGCTAAGGAAGGCAAAAAATAGCAAGACCCCAAACCAATCAATCCTCCAAAGGACTTTTGGTTTTCTGTTCTTGAATCGGGAAGGATGGAAAATAATTCAGTTTTTTAATAGGAATAAATGAAAGTTCATTTTGATGAACATTATGACCAACATTGTCTTGGGAGACTAGAACTTCTGCAGAGCACTTTTAAACTGGTAATAATATGCAACAAAACCTGCAACTTAACCCTTGGATCTCAATTCACGAAGCCTTAGGAGCAAACTGCCACAGGAACACTTTGAGAGTTTGCAGAATAGAATATAAAAGCAAAGCTTTGGCAGATTCCTGGCCATTCTAAAGATCCGTGCACTGATAACACTCATTAGGACCTATTAATTAATTTGATTCCAATAACTGTGCAAGGTGTATAAACTTCTATGCTAACCTAGCACTACAGGAATGTAAAAATCTGTTTAGTGCCCATCACATATATTCAAGATGTCCTTGTCCTTTTTGTTTTTTTTTTTTTTGGCAGCAATGTATTAAGGCCAGATCATCAAGTGGAATAAACAGCCAAGGTCTGTATGTCTAAGGTCAAGCACTTTCTAATTATGAAGGTTTTGTAAATTATATAGGTTCTTGGAATGCAAAGTATTTGGTAACTATTAATAGGGAAATGAAAAAGGTGCTGTGCCATGCCTTTCTGGGTTCTCTGTTTGAAAAGAAACTATCAGAAGAATTCACATGGCCACATTAATAAACAGGCTGTGGAAGTAAGGATAAAGGAAAAAGTCAGCTGGCATCCCTATAGGTGAAATATACTGCATAGCAAGTCTCTAGCTATTATTCTTGTTGCCTCTGTGTGACCTCAGTAGTTATTTATCATTCCTCACAGTTGAAATGCTGCTTTCTCCATTAACTTCTATCACTTCAGCTGTCACATTTGAATTTATTCATTCCTAGGAAAAATATTTATTTTCCTTTCCTGCGAAGTGGGAATGCAATGATTAGCCATACAATCAGGAGATGTTGATCTTCATAGAAATTCTATACTTTGACATGAATAGGAATTATACACCCTTAAAGTGCATTAGTCACACTCCTTAGCCAGATACTGTGCCGAGAGACAGGCTATTTGAGCAGCCTAATCTGAAGCCAGAGGAAAGGCCTGAGCTAATTTCAGTGTGCTTTGAATCAAGCCAGAAGTGTGAAGTCATTATATCTTCAGGATTACAGCATTGAAAGAGTAAAGTGAGACCCCTTCAAGTTCTTCCGCTCTGAGGATACTTTGGAGTGGCACTACTTAAGGCAGGCAAACTAACAATTTTTTCTGCCTTTTGGAAAGTAGATTAAAATAATGGATCTGATTCATTCCTATTTTATCACTGAATACTATCATTACCGAAGACAGGATTGCTCCTCGAGCTCCCAAAGGACACCACATTATTTCGTTTTTATTTCTTAGTATCAGTTTGCCTAATTTTGCAGCCATTGTCATTCTTGCACTAAAAAAAAAAAAGCCACTCAGATGTGTTTGACTAAGTAATCACCCTAGCAAAATGTAAATTATTCCAGAGGGTCCATCTACATAAGTACACATTAATCTACTTCTTAAATATGTAGTAGAGTCTTTCCCCTGAGGAGACTATGGAGCCGTGAAAATATGTAACAGTAATTAATTACTAACCAAGAATAGATTAATATTGCATGCTAGGAATAATAAAACAAAATGTATATAACTAAGTGGTGTCTGTAGGGTAATGCAAACTGGGAAGAAATATCAGACAGTGACAGTGTTGTATTTAATATCCCATCAAAAGGGAAGTGCAGTTTATTTGAATGACGTTTTCTGTATAACACAGCTATTTATTTTCACAACTTATATTTTAGACACAGGAAAACATTTTATTTCCTATTGCCCAGGAGAGCTGGCTTTATTGCTGCTGCAAAAAAAGCCATTTCTTCTTTTACGAATTGCTGTTGGACATATTACTGAGGTCTGTACCTTGGTATTAAATATCATTGCCCTGTCTGTGTTTGTATGTAAACTGAAGATGAGAATGTGTTCCTGAAAATATCTACCATGTGCTGTACTTTGCCTTTTATCATTTAAAGGTTTTGCCCAAGTCTCACTGCACCTCAGCCATTCTCTCTGCTGCTGTTTGTTCTAAAGTTGATGCAGCAAAGATCTCTAAATGATGTATAGATGGAGTATCTCTAGGTTTAACTCAAATATAAAACCCCATTAATATGAATTGTCATGTGTCATGTGTTAAGTTGAACTCCTAGAAAGTGAGGTGGCTGAGTTGAATTACAGTGTAGTGGAAGAGCCACTGCCATGCTTGCTATGATTTTATCCTCTAGTGATGGAAATATGTGCTAATGTGTATTTTAATTTAGGATATTAACAAAGGGCTCAAGCTCTGGGTATTTAACATGAGAATGCAAAGTGGGAAAAGCTATCTGGGTCACTGAATCCAATTTGTTGTAGTTGGAGGCAAGCACGTTAGCAGTTTTTAGTCCAGAATATCCCTCCAGATCAGAGTGTCTCTTGGCTTTTCTGGCTCAGCAGACCATACGCTAAATCGCCACCTCAGCAAACATACAACACGGTAACTTTTAATATAAAAAAGAAACTATGATATGCCTCAGGAAGACTGCAACAGAGATGTTGATACCCAGGAGCCCACAAGTATGCCAGATATCTAGAAAAAGCTGGGACACATGCTGGATGAGGCGTCCCGTGACACTAAAGGAGCAAGTGCACAGAAATGCCTGTGCAGCCTGCACGAGCTGTGGCTCCCTGTGGCAGCGAGAGCATGGGGAAGGCACCGCTGGTGGCTTCTCCTGTCCTTGGGCAGGACTGAGGAACCCGTGTGCAGCATGGGCTGAGAGGCGCCATGATTATCTCCTCTTCTTCAGGACTGGTATTGAAGGAGAAGATGAAAGCTGGCATTGACATACCTAAGACCACCTTCATCCCTGTACCAGTTCAGACAGATGTTTGTGTTTCAATTTCCCAGTCATAAAATTCTTCTATGAGATATGTAGGTTGCAGCTCACTAAATGTGCCTGATGGCATGTTTGCTCTAAATATTTGCTTTTTGCTTTGTCCGCAATTTGAAAATAGTCTTTCAAAAGGTAAAGGCAGGACACTTTTTTTTTTTTCTGGAAACCAGTTCAGGACTGTAGAACAAATTACTTCCACGCAATTGAAGATTGCCTGCAGACTTTTTTCTTCTTTCTCTTCCAAGTATAAAATTCACTTTTTCTAATAAGGGGGAAAAGACATTTAAAAATCAGACACATGGTATTTCCACCTGGGTGAGAAAATGGGAGGAGGACTGGAAAAATCTAGTTTGGATAGTGATGAGGGTGCAACAAAAGGAAGTGAACAGCATAACACGGTGCTTCAGGAGAGGTTTGTCAGCTCTTATTTTAGAGTGGCTGGATTTGTTGTGTGGATAAAAAGCAGACTTCATTTTCCACTGGGGTAAATTCAACATCTGTTCATCGAGCTCATTTTTTAAAAACAAATTTAAGTGGAATAAAAGAATATCAACTGCCAAAATCTTTGAGATGAAGATATTTATATTCCTCACCGTAGCAGGGGAATAGAGTGTGAGGTTTAAAATACCCTGCTTTCTCCTTTTCATGAGCAAATATGGCACTTTGCCAGCTTAAATGCTCTTAAAATCTTCTCCTTTCCAGAGAAATTGAAACCTGCTTGGCTTTTTTTCCCCTTCTCTAGATGCAAGGCATCAGAAAACATCAAGTATAGCATCAGACTGTAGCTACTAGGAAGCGTAAGCATTTCACTTCATCCTATGCAGCATTTCTCAGGAAGGTCATTTAGAGAAGAAAGATCCCATGGCATAATTTTCCTCCTGGTTTATAAACTGTCTGCGCTTTTTTAGCATATGGCTAGGTGTTTATCTGCTTTTGCTTATGTTACAAAAGCAAAGGGGAAATAAGGTAGGGAAGAATACCCAGTAAGTAAGTTGTGTTTTTTGCAAATGTTCCCTACAGTAGATCTTTTTTTTTTTTTTTTTTTTTTTCAGCATTTTCTTTTCTGTTCTAAGCATTAACAGCTTGGGAAACAGACATCTGTGGTGTTTGCTGTGTGTCTATAAGCTGTTGGAAGGGTGGAATGAATATTAGTTTGATTATATAGGGTCCTATTTGTGCTTCTAAGTTACCCATTTATTCTAAGGACAGGTTCTAGTGTGCACTAAACACACATTTGCATGATTGAATGTGTTATTGTGCTTCCAAATGCCTCTTTGTGTCTGCAGTTATTCATGACCGCATGATCTAGTGGCTAGAGCAGGAGGCTATGAGGCTGCAGACAATAATTCTTGTAGCAGCTCCACCACTGCTTCATCATATGACATTGGGAGGTAGAGGGGACAGTACTCAGGCAGCTATCTTGCTGTTATACAAAAGCAAGTACTAGCTGCATGCTTCGCTGTGGGGAAGAAATACTCTGAATACTTGTACATGTATAAATGTTCACCTATGTTTTGTGGCCTGTACCACGATGTCTTAGTAATAAAAGCAGAAACTCGATGTGTGGTTTTCATGTTGCGTGGCTTGGAGTGAGTTTTTTGAAACAAAGATGTTCTGTGGCTGAAGTACATCAAAGGAGTCATAGCAGCTGCCACTCATGCCCAACCTGATCAAAAGGGAGTGGCCTTTTCAGCATTTTTCTTAAGGATTGTACTGTATTGCAAAGTTTTCCTGGTGGCCAGTGAAAGAGGTTGCAATAACCTACAACATAATGCACTGGGAACACTATGTACTGCCTTCCTGGTTTTCTTTGAGAAATAGAGGGGGATTAATGTAATATTGTCAGGTTGGCCTTTCTCCTCATAAAAGAATGAGACACAGCTGAGAGGCAGTGAAGGTAATACAGGTATGTTGTAAGGATATGCAGGATGCTATAACATTATTGCTGCTTTGGTTAAGTCAAGAGACTCACCTAATGCAATTCTTTCATCATTGTCATTTCGATGGTTGGTTTCGGCCACTAACAGATGAAACAATAGATAGCTGAATCTTGGCTATGGCAGTTCTTTTCATGGTCTTATTCTCCTCCACTGGAAAGTTTCACATACAATGAAGTAGAAAAAAAAGTCTTTTTTTTTTTTTTTTTTTTTTTTTTCTTTCCCCCCTTAACTTTGTAATTTCCTGCTCCTTCTTCAGCTTTTGTAATAAAATATCGTAGTGTCAAGACTTGATTAATTCAATGAATTATAGCATAACTGGAGCTGTCAGGAGGTTGCTAGTGTGTTTTGATTGATATTCAATTACTTTGCGTGTAAACACCAATGATTTTAATGTCCTTATTTTCTAAAGTTATTTATGAAACAAATTTCCTGGAGCCCATCAGTGAAAGAGCCACAGTCGCTACTGACGGGTTAGTCATAAACATGGCACAGAGGTGATTAGAATGAAATGTGGTAAAATACTTTAGAATTTGCTTACAAAAGGACATGGGACCAAAAAATTCCTGCTGCAAAGAGTGCCTTTAAATTAGCCACATCAGAGCCTCGCGTTAGATATTGTACAGGATGAAAATGCAGACTGATTGCCGTCTCTTCATCCCTTCAGTCTAGCTATAAGGTATTTGTACACCTAGCTGATCTTACCAGTCAATTTGTATGTGGACTATGGATTTCTTATGCAAAACAGAGCAGATATGAGCCCTTGAGATGACTGTGGACTCCTCACTCACCTTATTGAGCACTTCTCTGAATAGTTCCAACATGAGCAATGATTCCACAATGACCCTTCAAGGATTGAATGCTTTATGTACCCTTAGTGACCAATACTGGCCAAGCAATTCTTCCTCTTCTTGAAAATCCTACCTGAGGGAGAGCCTTACAAATGTCAATTTAGCACTTGAGAATAAAGCTGAATATGGTTAAAGCTGGTAACATATTTTCTAGGATGTCATCAAAATGTCAATTATTAATAAAAAAATAATTAGTTGTTTGACCTTACACACATAGTAAGCAAAAGGATCAAAAATGCATGTGCAGTGTACCCTACAACTCGGAAATGTAAATGCAATATGTTCTGGACTTGTTGCCTTTTCCTTAATGAGATCTGCATACAGCTCTAATGAGATAGGCTATTGCCAGCTCTACGATGAATCAGTGGCAGACGTTGCCTTGTTGTGAAATAATAGATCTATCTGCAACAGGGCTAAAAAGGCTAAGGCATCTCTGGAAGGCAGGATCATCACAAGATGATTTTTGAAAGTCTTTGGCAAAGATGAGTCCACCATATTTTCAAGCAATTCTTAATGTCTCACTGGAATCTGCAGTTTACTCCCCAAGTTAGCCACCACGTTTTTGTTTTTTGCATAAAAGACTATTGAACACTTTGCTCTGTAAACAGATTCTTTTGCCTTTTTAAAATACTTTATCTTTATACAGCTTTGGTATTAACCCACCAGTGCATTATGTGTATTTGTTTGAATATCCTGGAATTCTTAATTGTCATCATAAACCTTGGAGGGTAGATCTTGGACTTGATTTGGGGGAAAAAAATGTTGAACAGTTTCATTTTCAAGTAGCTTATATCTTCTTTGTTTAAAGTTGTTTTCCCCAAACAAAGGCCACGTGATACTGAATAGATACAGGATACACTCTGAGGAAGGCAGATATCCAGAAATATCTGCTTTCTTCAGAAGATATCATCTGCCCAATCAGATTGTTTCATTCTATTACCATATTTTATGAATTAAAAAATCTGTATATAAATGTAGAGTTTAATGGAAATTTAACAGCATATGCAATGAAATGCAAATGCTTTCTTAAGTGCAGCATTGCATTCTCAATTTTCCACTCAAGTAATTTAGAAGCCATTAGTTTAAGTGAAAATCTAAGATAAAGCACATCCGTGTGGTTACAATGGCTCCTCTGAAGACTGCACTTGTAATTGTCTGAGAAAGATAAATTCCTAATTGCATTTCATTACATTTTGTTACAGCTGGTGTAAGTATTTTGTAGATACCTGCCTGCCAGATGGGTTTAGGTTATACAAAGGCTATATTTTCACACAGGAGCTATCTCTTCTGTGACTTGATTTGCTAATAATCTCTTACAAATGTTCAAAGTGCAGGTCATCATTTCAGCCCGATTCTGATTTGCAATGAAGCAGTATAGTTTTAAAGCTAGAAGAAATTGAAAACCTTAAGATGGTGTTGCAAATACGTGGAAATATTTGAGAAGGGCAGGCTCTGGCAGTTGGATAAAGACAGAGATGTACACAGTAGGAGCTGCCACATCCTAATAAATCACCCCAACTCTAGGTAGGCTTGTAGATAATTCCATAGCGTTGGAAGAGTAGCTCAATATTGTAAATGTGAGACAAGATCTGCTTGTAAAAAGCAATGGCCCGAAAGGAGCTCACTCACAGTTGGGTAAACTCCCTCCATCTGCAGCTGTACTCGAGGTAACAGGGAGATTAGGAAGACCGTGACGGTACATCAGGCCCCACTGCCAAATGTCACCAGTTGCTGAAGTTTATGCTTGCCCAAATGGTTAGATATTTTAAATACAGGTTAGGCTCTTGCCTTCTGGGATTTTATGAGCAGGTCCATAGCACAAGATGCCTGAGAGCATTCACAACCGCAGCAAAGGTGGTGGAGAAGCTGCATCCTTGCTGCAACCAAACAGCTATAGCTGAGGGGACTGCGGAGGTGGGGAAATCAAAAGAGATTTCTGAAATGTGAATGCCCTGTCTCTAGTGTGCCACAGCTATAGAGGTATTATTGCCTAAAATAGTTTCAATGTGGAAGCTACTCAGAAAGATTAAAAAACGTCTAGCTTAACTCAAACTGTCTGCTTCTAGTTATCCATGTGTAATGTGCAAGAGAAAAGAAACAAATGGAAATAACCAAAAGCCCCTCTTGACAACTGTACTTTCTTTGGAAGATCAGTCACACCCTGATCTCACTGAAATGCAGATGTCTTCAAGGCTCTGTGCTGAAGGCATATGTTTCTTTTCCACACCTTTTACAAATAGGATTTCTGAAAGCAGAAGCACTGAGGATAATCACTAAGAACACAAGGAGGGCAGGCTTGAAATTCACAGTTTTTTTCAGTTGTAGTACCACTTAACCTCTAGATTGTCACAAAATATTGGAACTAAAATTCTTGTCCATAATGGTCCTTGACATTATTATATTCCTGTTAAACACAGAATTTGCATACCTGTGCAGATTTTTTTTTTGAGCATTGATTGTTTTCCTTGTGTTGAGTAGCTCATTAGTGAGGTGTTCTATCCTCTTAAAATGTAAAAGAACACAATAGTAAAGTGTTGATCTGTCAGAAAACTGTAAGGTGTGAAATTTCCAGACTCCTGTTGCCTCTCCAGAAAGTCATTGCTGTGACTGTGTGACATTGACAGGATTTCCTGGCCTGGAAGGCGACTTGTTTGACAAAGCAGAGATTCAGAGCTAGAGCACAGAAATGTTTTAGCAGGATACCTGAATACTTGAGTCTTAGCTGTTAGGAACTATGTTTCTTAAAGCACCAACATAAATCACTAGGCCTGGTATAAGCAGGATGGGAAGACCAATTCTATGCAGTTTTATCTGTGTGCACCTTTAGGGGATGTGCAGGAAAATCCTGGTGTTTTTTTTTTTCCTTCCTTGCTAAGCAACCTCCAAAAAAAAACTGTTAGAGGATTTCTTTAAAATTTGATGATTCAGAAACCAAGCAGTCGCCATTTCTTTTGCTCCATCTGCTACATTAATTCTCATCAGATCCACACTGTCTGAAGAGACAGCAGGTGTCAGATCTGAAAGAATAATTTCTGTTTGTGTATTTAGTTGTGTTGCCATCTCCCTTGACATACTTTGCTGGATTATACATCTGAAGGTGCTCCAGAACCAAATTAAGGAGAAACATTTACTCTAGACTCATCTTAAAACATGAGCTTTTAGAAAGTAGATAGGTTATTTTCAGAATTTTGTAAAAGTCTTTTTTTTTTTTTTTTTTTAAATGGGGAGTTACCAGCTCAATTAAATGTCACATCAGCTTTCACAAAGATATTTGCTCTAAACAGAAGATTTTTGGGCTAACATTAAGAGAATGAGCCTTGGCTCATTTCTTTTAAAGCTACAGCTGCAAAAACAGTATGAAAAGTTGAATTTTTATTTTTTTCTAAAATTTCACGTCTATCCAAATGAAGTTATGTGCAATGGAAAGATCTTTGATTTCAGTGACTTCTAAGAGGCTAGTTTTTTGCATAGACTAAATCTGTCTACATACAAAGTAGAACAGCATTATAATGTGGAGCATACAGAAGTTTGCCGATGTAAACATGAATCTGTTCCCTTCACGTATCCCTGGGAAACAGCAAGGCTTTTTCTTTTTTTGCTGGAGAAGGTAACAGTGCATGATACTTGATATTTGAAACAATTGTAAGAAAGCAAGTAGTCACACTGATTGTTCAGAGTTGTTTGCTGCATATGGCTACTTATGGAGCTTTGGATTTCCAAAACGTTTGTCTTTGCTAAGTCTGGGACAGAGAGTAGGTATCAAATCTACAGGAATACCTCAGGATGTAATCTGTGTCTCTAGGACATGCTGCTAAAGACAGTCATGTCTATTATGCTACTATCAAAAATGTCTTGTTGGTAAAGCAAGTGCACTTCTGAGATACCAGGAAAATATGGACTGGAAAAACTAAGTGCTTGGGAAGTGAGATGTGAGCTGAAGCCTGTCAGACGTTCAGAAGTTGGGATTCTCTGTAGTTTCATGAATACAGAATTAAAATAAATAGCATTCAATTAAGCTTTATAACAGAACAGGTAACAAGTCTGATTCTTTCTATTTTTAGTTTGTTACTTCTCCCCAAGGAAAGAGATTCCAGGCACTCATGTTTGGTCTTCTGCTTCCCCCTGTAACTCAGCTGTTTAATTTAAACTTGGTGGAAGATCAAAGATCTCAATTTCTGTGAATTTTGTGAAAATGCTTAGGTGAAAAACAGCCTGTTAATGCCGTTACTGGACAAAAAAAGCAGTATGAACAGGAGCCAAATCTAGAGATTCTATGTTGAATGTTGCTATTATACGTATTCTAACTATGGGACAAATTTCACGCAAGTTCAGGTGTTGCCAGGCTCCAGGCAGATACATAAGAAAGATCCTATCTGGGGAAGTTTGCCCTTTGTTGCCTAAGAAAGTATGAAATCTAAGTAAAATCTCTCTCTGTTTAGGGAGCTGGTCATGCCCTTTTCTTGCAGGGATTATGTGACGACTTTAACAGGAGTGAGTTTATAATTAATTTGTTAGGAAGTCAATTAACCATGAATGGAAACCAGGTTAGGTGGTTATTCTGGTGGCTGAACAGAAGTTGATGGCTTGAGATTTGCATTTTTGTGCCTAAAATTGTGAAGGTAGGCTGTAGGCTAGATATTTTCCAGTCTGGAAAAAGTGAGATTTGAGGGTTTGATCTGAGGCAGGACTATACAACACAGTGCATTTATCTGAGAGTAACCTAATTGTGCGAGAGTAACCGCTGAGCCGTTCTGAGTGACTAGGTTGCTAATACACAGTTTAACATTGGTTGACTTTATTTTCATCTGCTTGTCATTTGGGTGCAATTCTCTTCCTCTGTCCTCCCTAGCAGGGGTGCACGAATTAGCTGAAGGGGCTGATTCTAAGAATTCTAACTTGAAGAGAACTGTGTGCCCCCAAATTACCCTTTTTAACTCCCTTTCATTATAGATGCAGATGAAGATCTGATCTAAACTCATGAATTAAATGGGAAGGCTCCTACTGACTTCAATAAGCGTTGAATCAGACCCTAAAGGCTGTGAATGAAAATCAGTTAAATAATAGTTTTCCTGTGGCTTTCATTATGCAAATATCTGAACACCTCAAATACCTTCAAGGACTTCTGTGGGGGGAAAACCTATCCAAACCCAAACCCCACCCATGTTTCACATGTGTAAACTTTTTCTTTTTGTTACGTAGCTCTGTCCATTGACTGTACTGGCATTACTCAAATGGACTTGCTGCAGTGTCTGCAATCCATCTGGGGTTCAAAGTTCTTTAGCCTTTGCTTTCAAGTAATGTTACTCCTCATCCCTTCTATTTGTTTTCCCATTAATCTGTTGTATAAAAAGCTAGTCAAAAATAAAGGTAATGTAATCCAAGTTATCTGATCAGATTATTTGCAAGTAATTATTTGATTTTTATATTTGCAGGACTTCAAACTTTTTCCCTTGGTTAACTACCCTTCCATGTGCAGTGGCTACATTTAACACCAACAGTATATGGAAAACTTAATACATTGTTCTGTCCCTTTTGCTGCTTCCATGTCAGTTCATTGGTGATTTATTATTTTTAAAGAGAAAAAAGTAACATATGCAATGATCACTTAATAAAAACACTTTGAAATAGTGATTTAAATGAAGTCTTGACAGGTCATATGCTCATCTGATAGAAATTGATGGAGTCATAGCAAACTCTGTATAGCTTTGCTGATTTATACCTGTCTTAACCTTGAGTTATAAAACAGAGTTTAATTTTGTCTGAAAAGAAATTCTTATGAAATGCCTATCACTGAGGAAAACTATACTGAGTCACAATCTGCACAGTTTATATCTGCTACGTTACACAGCCTTGTACTTTGCTTCTCGAGGAATCCTAAATCCACAAGTCAGTTGGACTTTCTGTTGGTAGACGGGACTAGGCCATGTGGCAGTCGTGGAGAGAGCTGCAGACCCTGGGCATGAGGCAATACATTTGTAATCATCCGTTACCGACTGGCATTAGCCTTTCTTGCCTGGCTTAACTCGGGAGGTAATGGCCCAAATCCACCTGTTGTTATCAGTGTGGATTACACCAATAATATCGATGCCCTGGTAGAGTCCTGGCTATCCATACCATGGTGAAGTTGCTCTGATGCATCAGGTGGGTCAGCATCAGCACCGTACACATGATGGTGCAGATGATATTTCTCCTTCAAGTGTCCAGAGCAGACTTTCAAGGAGAGGGTGCTAGGGCTCAGCTACCTTCAGGTTTTAATAAAATTGAGATAATATTCAAACAGATTAAACAGATAACTTTTCATTGACAATCAGTTGGCTTCTTCAAGACTTGGACAGAAAGTATTCATGGTAAATTTCCAATAAGGGCTTGCAGAGTGTATAGACCTCATGCCAAATTCATGACATTTATTCATATTTGCAAAGAACTTTCCAATTTTGCAAAAGATGCTGTGTAATTAATCATAGCTGTTAGGGGGGAAAAATCATATCTGTTGTCTTTGATCAGAGGGATGGTAAATTCACTAATACTGTAAAGAAAGATTATTAATTTTGTATAGGTGTCTAATACAGTAAGAATAGCAATCTGTTGTGCCATGGTCAGCATCAGCAATTTTGGTCTCAACTTGTTTATTCATTATTCTGTTAGAATTAAAAATGACAGAATGTTTTACTAGTTTCTTCAGGATCTTGAATATAATGCAGCATGGTTTTGATTAGGTAAAATAGGCAGAATACTCTGGACTGTACGTTGCCAATGGCGATACAAGGTTTCTTATAGATCATTACTGATAAAGCTAACCTGATCAGGAACATAGGGGTAAGAAAAAATATTTTGTCTTTTGCCAGTGTAATACATAGAAATTTGCTTGCAGTGTTGTTCGGATGCTGGAGTCATTCAGGCATCCAAATAGGTTTAACTCTAACAGCGATTTTTTCTTTTCACAAAAATTTCTGTTTCCTCCTGTCTGAGGGCTGGATTTTCTGGCCCATATGTGCTCAATATTAGGACAAGGCAGGAACAGAGACAGCCTTAGGCTATGTCTGTTAGCAGTTTGATGCAAGAGGAATGGAGCTATATGGTCAGACACCTGCTGCTGAGGACATGGTGGCCCTACTAGCCACAATGAGTTTTCGATCTGGGACTGGAGTTTGTGAGATAGGAACACGAGCCAGTAGATAGTGTGAGAGCCTCACGTCTGGCGTATGTCTTCTGGTTTAGTTTTATCTGCAAGGAATCTACTTTTGTACTCATATACCTCCTTACAGTGTAATTTGAAGTCAGATGAGCGGGAGCTGATCAGGACACTTACTTCAAAACTGCACTTCTGATCTAAATTAACGCTGTTGTTGATGCACCTGTAAGTTTCCTGACAGTACAAATTTAACATGTGGCCTGAGCTCCAGCTTCCAATAACTTTTCGAGAATATTATACATTATAAACTTTTTCATTAAATATGACCTGTATAGATAAAATTTTACCAATAAGTGAATAATAAATGTAAAACCAAAAGACTTCTTAATTCATTTTGAAACTATGGATAGCGGCTGTAAGATAACCTTGTCTATGAATCAGGGAAACTTCTGGGGTTTTCTTTTTGATTTTTTTCTGATTTTTTTGCCTAGCAGCGGGTGGGGAAGTGAAAATAGAAGTCTCCCCCTACTTTTGGACAACTCTTTCTTCAGCATCTGCTGGTCCTGCAACTCCAGCTTGAACTTTAAATGCAGCAGCAGATGTACTGTTGCACTGTGGGTGCATTTTCGCTAAATAGCATACAAGTAATCTCCAGAGTGACCATCATTCCTGACGTTGTACTTTAATGCACTTCAGGATATTAAAGTGCAAAAATAGCTGAAATAAGGGTCACAGGAAAAAATAGTTTATGTAAGTGCTTGCTTCTACAGAAATCTGTTATACTACAGAGATAATAAGCATGTCTGTTTATTTTCAGTAACCTTTTTATTCCTGTTGCCCACCCACCCACGTGTATTTACTGTAATGCCTTAGTAGGTCGTATCATCTTTAGCTACAAAGCTCCTGGGAACAAGGACCTGGTTTCTCTCTTTGTCTGCAAAGCTTTGTGTATTGCTGTGACACTATAAAATAAGAGAAGAGAAATAGAAGTGACTGGGAGACTTGATAGCTTTTGCAGTAGTACAACGAATTAATTGAGGGAAAAATCAAACTGAATGTGAAAATAACTTCTTGTGTGTTCTTGCACTTTAAACAGTTCTTTTCTCAAGGCTTTTTACAATAACATTAACTATTAAAGAAAAAAATGCTGATTTGAGTGACATTAAGGGCTTAAACTATCAAAAGAAGTCAAACTCTGTGTGAATGTATAAAGCTAATCTTGTACAACCTATTGAGATATCTTTTATAAAATGCGTATGCTTAGTGCTTCGTGGTTAAATGGCATCACACTTAAAAAGCACTGGCCTAAAAAGGCTTTGAATTAACCTGTATTTTATAAGCCTCTTCTAAAACTGCCACTTGATCAAATAGGTGTGATTTTATGGGCTACTAAACACTGGGAATTGTCCAAATATATTACCTTGACAAAACAACTGCATCTGAGATGCTTGGACCTAATTCAGTGTGAAACATTTGCTGAACTTGATAACCCAAACATTCAGCTATTTCTTCTAATGATCTGAGTGTGGAGCCAAGAGCTGAGCCAGTGCCCAGTGTGGCAGCTCCAGGACGGCTCTGCTCCGTGAAGCAGATCGTGTGTGGGAAATGCCCCTTTTACAAAAGGAGGCACAAAGGCGGCTTTTGAATGTTGTGGCTGCCTCTTGCCTACAACTTTTGGAAACATAAATGAGGATGTTGCTAAACTAATCATAGCCACAATTCCCAGGCCCTGGGGGAAAAATAAATGGAATCAAATAATCAATAAAGTTGATTATTCTTCAAAGTCTTGCTAACCTGTGTAACTATAATGCTGTATCAATATTCTTAGAAGCATAAATAAATGATTTAAAATAATGCTTGCTTGGTGTATAGTTTTCTCTTCATGCTAGGCAAAAATCTTAACCTTTGGATTATTTAAGTGTTTGCTAGTGATGCAACTCTTCTTTTATTCTACCTTCCCCTTCAGAACTGCTCAAAGAAAACTCTTATCCACTGTAGCAATATGTGTGCTGGCCTGAATGCTTCCAGCTTCCAAATGCATAGGTTATGTGTTATGAGTTTGCTTGTCTACTACTTGCATACTGGCTTTTGTTACCCTGACACATCATTTTCAGATACTGGAAATCAAAGGATACATGCAGAGGGTATTCTGCATGGCTGGAAGAACAAACAACTCCAGAGAGACAAAGTCCCTCAGAAGGGAGGCGTTGCCAGTGCCTCGAAGAGTCTTAGCCAAATTGTCCTGTAATAGTGTTACACCAGAACAGGGACAAGGTCACTGTACTTACCTGGCTGTTGAATGGCATTGATGCTGTTCAGTGGCATAGTCAGGTCTTGCAGAAATTCTTCCTTTTTTGCTGTGTTCAGTAGAAATGAAATTAGAGTGAAGGTGACCTGTCATGGCAAAATCAGAGGAGAGGGAGAAAGGCGATTGAAGTAATTTATTTTCTGTACTAACTGTATTTTTAGAATTCCTTTGGTTTTCCCAGAACAGTATATAGTTCTTATGCAGAATAAGGATTTCCTTAGAGACTGAATCACCCTGCAGTCTAGAAAGGATGCTCATAATGAAGAGGTTTCTGGCAAGCACACGGCATAGCCATCTGTACTGAGCAGGCATAAATGTTCGAAAACTTTCTAAATTCAAACGTCTACTGTTAGCTCCCGGTTTCCACACAGTGAAACTGTATATTTTTGCCCCTCTGTGCATATATAACACACTGTGAAATGTATGCTTTTCCTCCCTTCTTGCCCCTGAAATGTAGGTTTTTGACACAGGTTGTAACTGGGAGAAGGAAATTCACAGAGATCCTTGGGTGGTGAAGGAAGATTAGTGTGAGCTGCTCCTAGTGTATGGCTTTCTGGGCTGCTGTTGGTCCTTTTGTTTTCCTGGCTACAGAAGGTTTTAGGTGGTTATGGCCATGGTCCTTCTGCCTTTGCTCCTCTCTAAACAATGGTTGGATCAAAGTGAGACAGCAGGTGGTGGAAGACTGGCCAGAAGTGGCCGTTTGTCTTCCCTGCTAAACTTAACAAAGACACCCACCTCTACCCAAAAAAACCTATCAACCACACTCCCCCCAAAAAAGGCCCAGAACAACAACAACAAAACCCCCACAAAAAGCTAATTATTGCACAAAGGGTAGTGAGTTTGGCTAGGAACTTTTTCACATGTAAAATGCGGAGTGTTGACAGTACAATTTGCAATGCTTGAAAGGGAGATCTATTGTGTGCCTTCTGGGATGATGTGTTCTTAGGAAATTATTTCTTCAGCTTTATTTACCCATTTGCTGGGGCAATGTCGATTGGGTTGAGTGGACTAAGGCTGCTTGTTGGGTTGCACATTACTTGAGCAAGCATGCAGGCAACCAGACAACAGTGCAGCAGAAATTCCACAATGCTGTTTTCTAAATCTACTTCTCTTGTATCTTGCTTTTATATATTGCTCTGAAGTGCTTTTTCTCTTTTTCTTTTAAAAAGACTTTTAGAGACTTGAGGGCAAAGTCCTGTAGATTAAAGAATATTGTTTTCAACTTCCCTGCTTGTTTGATGCCCAGGAAATGTGTCCTTCCATTCAAATGCTTAAATTTATGGATGCATGCTACAATGCTATTCCAGAGGGACACATTTACAGTGACTGGCCGTAAAACTGCTGTCTCTGCTTACTTCCAGTGAGCTCTCGCTGTCACTGAAGTCAATGATTTTAAGGCTCATGGATTGTCTTCATTTTGTGAATGGGACCTATTTATGTGAAAATTATCTTGAAACAAATAGTAGTCTTTAAAACAGCAGGGAAATATGGGCTTGGGTTGCTCTCCAAGGAAGTAAAAAAACCCCTGTTTTATCTGTAAAGCCAAAGGACAAATTGGTTTGGAGCAGCGTCATAAACTCAAGGAGTAAACAACCCAGGAAATATATAAATAAATAAAAGAGATCTATGCATTTCTTCAAATACCTGTTAAGGTAGCTGCTATGTTAATGCAGCATCCATTCAGGGTCTGAAGCCAGCTGGCTCATTACCCTCATAGGCTGCCTGAAAGTGAACCATGGGATGTTGGGGCACTCGCTCCGTACACCTGAAAGCCTGGCAGGATTTAGCTGCAGCCCAGGCTCTGCTGTTCCAGCCATCCTGAATGTGAACTTTAATTTTTGACTTCAATACAAGCTAAACAAATTATTACTATTATTCAAAAATTAAGACCAAGTTGTTTGAATCTCGTAAGAGAAATTTTCAGTTGATTCATAAAGCAGTAGAAGGACTCAGCGGGGGGTGGGGTGGGGTGTAACCCAACAGAAACAGTGAGGAAAACTCAGGAAGCTGTTCCTGCCAAGAGAGTGGCAATAAGGCCTTTGGCTGACCCCTACCAGCCCTCAAATTACCTTTCCCCACTTTGCAGTTGACAGTGGTGATACTGGCTGTGCAGCCTTCATTATTCCAAGTCCTTCCTGCAAATTTTCTCCTACCTGGAGCAAAGCTATAATAACAGGAATGACCTGCTGCCCCGAAATCAAGAACAAGATTTTCAGATCCCTTCATGCTGACCCTTTGTTGCTCTGGTAAGATTTAGTATCAAGCCAGGCCCTGTGGCCCAGCCTTTAGAGCCTCACCAAAATTGTAGCCTTGATAAGAGAAAGTCTGGAAGGAAATTGAGTTACTAGAAACATACTAAAACACCCCCACCAAACAAAAAGTGAGATGTTGAAGATTGCTTTATTAACTTTTTAAAAAAGATCCTGTTCTCACTATATTTTGCCTTTTCACAAATACGAATTATGGGGGAAGTGACCATTTTTAGTCTTGTGCATATTATTTCTGTTGAGCACCTGAGCCATGGCATTTTGGAGTGGGTGTCTTTTAAAGATCACAGAGAATTCCCAACCTCTGAAGGGTAATTCAAAACCACTAGTCCTATTTACTAATGTAAATATGGAAATATGAAATAGACATTTCAATTTATTTTTCTCCCCTTTCCCTGTATTTTCTCTCATCTATCATCTTTAGCCTGATGATGGGAAGTGGGGGAAAAACATGGGTAGCATAACTTCAGAGACCTGCTGGACAATGACAGATCACACTACTAATTTTAAACAGCAGAATTGGATCAGGCTGAGTTAGTTTCCTTGAATTCTACCATAATTTTAGATCATTCTATTCCTTCCATAAAATACATAACTAACAGTATCAATTGCTGTTATTTAATTTCATATTTTCTTCTTATATTCTATTTAAATTGAAAGTCCCTCCATTAAACTAATTTCTGCTTGAAAAACCCAACAAAAAATGTCAGAGTACAGTCCCACTCCTCCTGGATCCTCCAGTTCAGAGAATCAGTTATGCATTAGAAGTGGGAATAGAAGGCATGTAACAGACCTTTAATGTTAGAAGAATCATTGCTCTGTCAGTTCAAATGGCTGGATTTAATTACAACTGCCTGCTTTTTGTTAAATAAACTGATGACTTTTTCTAAAATGAAATTCATCTTGTTGATAAACCATCTCAAGATTTTTTTTCCATTTGCTTAATTTTACTGCTCTCAAATTTATTTTTATAGACAGTAGAGACTATAAAATACTTAACGCATGAGTGAGAGATCTGGATGTTTATAGAATATTTATTAGGTGACATTAGAAGATATTGTTTGTTAGTGTCTGTCTTCAGTCACAGCCAAAAAAATGTTCTGTTCCTCTAAGGGGAAGAATATGCATTGACAGTCTTGCTTTTGTGAGCCTTTAGGAGAACAAAGGTGTACAGCAAGATAAAACCCACCATGTGAAATCCCACAGTTGGGGCTGGGGGTCCTTTGAGGTACATCTATCCATGCCATCATGAACCTGAATATTCCTAGGATCCTTTTTTTTTTTTTTTTTTTTTTTTTTTAAGTCCCTTTAGTATCTTTTTGGTGAAGATTACTCTATGCCTTTGGGAATTATAAAACTTTTTTTAATAAATCTGGAAGTGGAGAACTTTTCTTCTGTTGAGGTATTTATCCCCAAGGCCAGTTGCTTCTTCCAGTTCTCATATCTGATTCATAATTTAAATATTAGGCTATTGCTATTTATTTTAATGTTTAATTATAGCTCTTAAATGTAAAAAGGATACTCTTACCAACTTTAAGAACTGAACCATCTCTGTTTGCTGGATAACTTGAGGTTCCTACTTGTTGGATATTGCAGAAAAAATGTGATTTAAAATAAAAGCACGAAACCTTTTTCTGTTTAGATGAGTTTTTGTTGTTAGAACACTTTGATATTGTTCAGGTTCCTGCTAGTGGCCTTCCGGAGAACAACCAGCATGAAAGACAATAGAGACAGTTGACAGGTGCATACCTTACTGATAATAAAATGATTTTCTAGCACTTTGAATAAGAATCTGCTTATCACAGATTTTTCAAATAAACCACTACTTCGGGAGAACTTTTCCCTGGGCTGTGCTTGATAGATACTGACTGCTGATTTAGCCAACAACAGAATACTTTTCTTGAAGTATACCATATCTTTCAGATCAATCATTTTTCAACTATGGTGTTAAAATCTTATGCTAAGTAATAGGATTATGTATAATATTACTATAAAATGTTTTAATCAATGAGAATTGGTCTGAAAGCATTCAATCACAACTGTGAACATAGTGTTTGTAGTAGGTATTTAAACTGTAAGGAATGCTTCGCAATCTCAAGATAATTTCATTGGAGATAATTCCCAGGTATGATGCATCAGACAGTTCACTGTAGAAATGAAAGAAAACAAAACCCAAGGAATCAGAAGCTCCTCTGTGAATTACACATAGTGATTATGCAGTTGGACCAGTTGATCACTGTAGGCCACTTGAAGTGAAACTATTCTATTCTATTGCTAATGTAACTTTATAATTTCAGATTTAACAACTTCTGTTTCCTGTTTTTAATCAAATTTTGTGTATTGCTGTGGAATAGAAAAAGCAGTTTCTTTTGCATTGCCTGAAAATGTTCTAAAGTTCTCTTTCCACTTCTTCCCCAATGACTTGACGGCATTTTAGAAGACTGATTTTAAAATAGAGGAATAACTGGTTTCTGGTTTAGATCATTTGCAAAGTTAAGGCATGTCTCTTTAATTACCTGAATACTGTAATTTATTTATTGGCTTAAAGCTATAGGAAGGAAGCAACCTTGTCCATGGTCCTGTTAAATGCAAATGGTCAGGTTAATATCGGGATGAGAGAGTGAGGGGTGCATCTACTAGGGGTGCGCTTTTATATAGCTTTTAAAACTATTTACTCCTATCCATATATTAAGTACGGTAAAAGGTCAGACTATGGACTGATTGGAGCACAGGGTGACTTACAGTAAAATGCATAATTTCGTAAGGGATGCTAGGAGCCTGTGCCTTTCTAATAATAGGGCAATGTCAGCTATCAGAATTATCCCTGGGTATCATAGGAAAGGCTAAAATAATATGTAATTTCTTTTTTCTTATTTGTATTTGGTTTTAAGGACCTAAGAGCCCACAATTTTTATTGAGTATTGTTGTAACAACTAAGATCCTGTATTATACTTACAATTAAAAAAAGAGATGTTGGAAAACAGTAATAACTGGCTGTTGTAAACCACCCTATTGCCACAGGACGGACTAGATAACAGAGGTTATCTGTTGCTGTGGCTTTTTGGATGGGAGTTACTTTCTCAGCAAATTAATCTGGTATGTCAAATACTCAGCATTTTATCTGTCACATTTCATTGCCCGCTTCAGCCGTGCTGTTGCACTGCGTGTGCGTGCTCATAGCATCGAGCTGCTGTATCCTGAGCTGTTGATCATAATCCTATGCCAGGATTATGAATTTAGATGTGCCTATAAGAAATGGAGAGAATGGAAAAGTTGTATGTGTATTTAAAAAAAACATCATTGTTGATCCTGGAGTGTTTGTGACTGTTATTGTGTCCTGAATTTTTCTTCTTTTAAAGGGCAGAAAAAACAAAAATGGCATTTTGTCTGGGTTGCCCTCTCTCTTTTTTTTTTTTTTTTTAAATGCTATTTAACAGCTGTTTTTCTTACTAGTGCAGTAAAACTCTCTATACGTGTTGCTGTTAGTCTTGTCCTCTCTTCAGATTATCTGTGTCCTGTGATTGTGCTTCACCACCACTTGGCTGCCTTCTAACGCTCTCCTTGCCAAAGCTATTCTGCAGCTTTTTTCATAAAGGTTACCAGAATTGGCACATGGAACCTGTAAAACAGTTTAAGGGAGAGTTTCTGATAAAAAGACAACATTCTTCGACATGTATATTTTTAAAATTACATACTTCTGAAAGCAGTTTTTAAACTTCAGTCTTAAAGAGCATATAGTGTGTTTTATGTCCCCACTCTAACCCACTGGAGCAATGTTTTGAATTACGGCACTATGTAATAAAATTACTGAGCCACTTTCAGCCATTGTTCGCAAGCTTTTTTTTTGTAAAACTTGTCTCTTCTAATATTATATATAATATTTCTCTGAGATTTTATTTCGCATGGAGGCATGATGTGTCTTTTGTGAAGTCAGGTACTGAATTCTTGTAGGGAGAGAACAGGTTGCTCCACTGGGGTGGAGCAGCAAGCAGTGGAAGAAGTCGTTGACACAAGTCCTACCAGGATCTTAGGGATGGTTTCAGGACAGCGTGTGTGGTGTGTAACAAAGGAGGCCTTGTCACCCTGCACCAAAGAATGTCTTTAGAATGGCTCAGGATGGGATGTGCCAATGCTAAGAAAAAGAAAGGCAGCCTGTAACCTCCATACAGGGCTGTTACTAAATCAAGACTTATTAAAGTAGTTATTGGTGGCAAAGAGAAATATATCCATTCTCCCAAACATTCAGCACTAGCTGATAGCAGTAGCGGGGAAGGCTTACGCACTGAACCTAAAAGAGCTGCCAAGCTGCTTTTGATACATAACCACCAGAATAAGTTTCTAAAATAAACACCCGCTGAAGTAGTTAAAAGATCATAAGGAAATGTACAAAAGAGATAGGAATAGATCAGAGGGGTGGGAGCGTGGTGAGCAAAAGAACTGCTGAGGAAAACTGAATGAATTTTGAGCGACTCAAGATGACAGCTGTACGGGTTTCAGACGTGCTGGCTCTCATAATCTGTTTTTCTACACGACATATCTTGCTCTGTGTTGGCTATGATGACTTCACCCTGTTCATAGTGAAGATTAGTTCTCAGGTTAAACTTTTATATTATTGCTAAAATATACCTAATAACTAAGAAATCCAGCATTTTCTAGGAAGCTTTACTTAAATATTAATTCTTGGTAGTTTTTTCTCCATAATGAGTCTCCTGTAGCTGCAAGATGCTTACATAGATTTGTTAACCAGTGCTAGATAAATTAGTCAGTTTGGTTTATCACACGAAGATTCTCTCCTTATGTGACTTTCTGTTTACTGGCATCTAAGATTTAATCTTAATTCATAAGTGAACTGCTGTTAATCTTTGAGAATGATGAGGAAAAATTCATTTAGAATACTGAAAAATTTTGCCTAGCAGAAAGCAAAGGTAAAAATTCCAACCTTCCATCTTAAAAGTGAAGGAAATGAGCTTTTACAGAAGGAAAAACTTTTCACCTGGTGAGAAACTGTGATAGATTCATCTCCAGCTTAGATGTTCGAATCTGGTCTCTGCCACTAAAATACATGTAGCCGATTTGGCAGGCATCAAAGAACATATTATAGAAGCATCTTCACAAATGCAAGTCACTTACTGTCTCAGTAGGTCTAAAAAGTACATTAATTTCAATTATATTCTTGTTCCTATTGACAATATTCAGAATGAGATTAAAATACACTAATGTGATTTCATGGGGAAGCATTCACTTGCTTGTAGATTTTTTTTTTTTTTAAATAGATAAACAAGAATTTATAGTGCTGTCAATCTGTCACTTTTAATAGCATGTTATTAATTTATGAATTTAAAATTAAATCTCAAACAATAAAGCTAAAATGGAATATGGATACTGCGATTAAGGTGTTTATTATTAAACAAAATTATGTGCATATTTATGGGGGGAATTAAAGAATTTCAATTAGGTAGTACATATAAACTTTTAAAAAACTTCTTAGTTAAACCTTGGTATTAGTTTAGTAACGATTGTGCTGTCTAACCAGAAGAAAATAATTTTTAAAACCAGGCTGACAAAATTATTCCAAATAAGACATTTCAGGATACTTTGTTTAACCAAGAGGAAGAGGTTTAGGTAACTTTCAAGTGCCTTGCACAGAGTCTGGTATATTTTTTATTACTCAGCAAAGTGGCGTAAAGTTGTTAAAACCAGAAAAGTAAGGTGTATGATTCAAGAATACCCAGTCTATGGTTTAACCTTGCTCATGCCAAAGATAAAAGGCATTTCTTATATATTACACAGCAAGCTGCTTCAGTTTAGGTTACATTAGGTAACTGGAAAGCCAGCCAGAGCACATGCCGTATTAAATGACTGTTCGTGTGGCAGTTTTTATGGAAGATGTTTAGCACATTTGTCATGTTGAGGCTTACCTGTGCAAATTATTAGTCGGTATTCTCTGCAGTTTTTAGGGATGTTTTGTTAATGAGCTCAACTCATCCCAGATGATTGTAGAATAATCTGGCAAATGGTGTAGCCCATGGGATATTAGTGACTTCTTACGGCCTTACTTGTAGCTGACACAGAAGTTATGTTTCCATTTACTGGCTAGGAGCCGAACGTTAATGTGGAAATGTGTGATGTCAGGAAAGATCATCTATGTATGTCCTTGATGGTAAAATGGTTATGTCACCTCTCAGTTGGAAGAAGTTGGTCCTCAGCTAATTTTTCTAGGGATTCCTGTTGATTTCCATCGGCAGTTCTCAAGTCCTGTTACAAACCCCATGTTCTTGTGCTTCTCGCTTTCCCCGTGGTGGCAGGTTTGATTGTGTACAAAACTACTGTTAACATTCATGAATTACCTTTTGCATTTGAAAGGTGTTTTTTTTTTCTCTGTCTTAAGTTGTAGGAATCATTTGGAGAGCGATATGAATCATAATCCTCTTGGAGACCTGAAAACATTAATTGGGTTTTGATTGCAGCAATATAATGTGTAATAAATACAGTTTCAGAAAGCCTTTCAGAAAGCCTGTGGGTCCCCTGTAAGACTGTTACAATAGTTGTGTCTGCAAATTGTAAATAGTTACATGACCCTGAAAATCCAACCCTGCAAGATTTTGCAAGCTTTGAAGTTGAGAAGAGAGAAAGTGCTTTCACTGGTGGTGGTATTTCCATAAACAGGTACTTGTATGTATCTGTCCTAGTAAATCGGGGGGGGAAAAATAAAGTAGAAAAAAATACTTAACATATGAAATTTTAAGGAGGATTTCTCTTAAATTAGAGATGTGCATAAGCAAAGCAGAAAATAAATGTAAGATTTATTAGATATGTTAATATCTAATAGGATATTCAATTACATAAATCCTCAATAATGAGAATCATGTCAATGTGAAATTTTACATTATATGCAGCTGTATAAGCATTTTTAAACACAAGCATGTGGGGTTTAGTTTGATTCTCATTTGCTATGATAGAGGAACAATGCAAGGAAAGTCACAATTGTATATTAAGTCTACATATGTGCCGGGTCCTGCACATGGGTTGGGGCAATCCCAAACGCAAATAAAGACTGGGTGGAGAACAGATTGAGAGAAGCCCTGAGGGGGAGGACTTGGGGGTGTTGGTTGACAAGAAGCTCAACATGAACCAGCAATGTACACTTGCAGCCCAGAAAGCCAACCATATCCTGGGCCACATCAAAAGAAGCATGGCCAGCAGGTTGAGGGAGGTGAACTCCCCCTCTGCTTTGCTCTTGTGAGACCCCACCTGCAGTGCTGTGTCCAGCTCTGGGGGCCCCAGCCTAAGAAGGACATGGACATGTTGGAGCAAGAACAGAGGAGGCCACAAAGATGATCAGAGGGCTGGAGCACCTCTCCTATGAAGACAGGCTGAGAGGGGGTTGCTCAGCCTGGAGAAGGCTCCAGGGAGACCTTGTTCGCCTTCCAGTACCTAAAGGGGACTACAAGAAAGCTGGAGAAATGTTTTACAAGGGTGTGTACGGGTAGGACAAGGGTTAATGGTTTTAAACTGAAAGAGTGTGGATTTAGGAAGAAATTCTTTACTGTGAGGGTTGTCGGGCACTGGAACAGGCTGCCCAGAGCAGCTGTGGATGCCCCATCCCTGGAGGTGTTCAGGGCCAGGCTGGATGGAGCTTGGAGAAACCTAGTGGGGGTTGAAACTAGATGACTTTTAGGGTCCCTTCCAACCCAACCCTTTCTATGATTCTGTGATTTTAAGGAAAATTACTCTTCAAGGAAGAGGGAGAAGAGAGGAGAGGACAACACAGTACATGATAAATAAGCTACAAATTTATGAAAGAAAATGCAATGTCCCTCTTGATGAGCTTTATATTGTGCATGACAACGACTTGCAGAGGCAGCAGTGATGGCGAATAAAGGAGGGGAATGGAGCATTGTAACTTGGAACGATGTGAATATGCTGAGGGAGAAAACTGGATGGGACTGAAACACCAAAGCAATGTTGAGGTGGAAATAGGTGCCAGGAGTGGGTCAGGAACAGTGCTTTCTGCACAGTAGAGAGAGCTGCTCCTGATTTGTTGCTTCTGTAATCTTCAACAACATCACTGTACAGTCAATGTATCTGGGCTGCACAGAGTCTCAGCATCATGAAATGGTGCAAAATGGTCCCACATGGTGCACCCCAGAGCTATCCTTAACATTTTATAACTTGAGTTTTGCAGTAATTAAATATTAAAAACTAGCCATTATGGCTTCCTATAAGAACAGAGAAGATCAAAATGTCGCTTGTGTCCTAAATCACTTCATGAGGCATTTGTTAACATGAAATGCTGAGATGATCATAGGCAGAGCTACAGGGGTCATTATATTAGTTCACAGGTGGGAAATAGACCTTAAAATAAGCCACATTCACAAAAAAACTATGGCAAAGCCAGTAATTAAACTTGAGTCTTTATAGACCTGTGATGGCCTGTGTTGCTATTGGCTTTCAAAGAAAGCAATAAAATAGTTTATAAAAATGAGCTACTCTAGGTAAGAAGCTTCTTTAGTAGAATTAGGATATAAAGTCAGACTTTTCCTGTTTGCTTCGGCTTCAAATTTTGCATAGGTGTCTATTACTTATTCTTTTCATTGAATCTACAGTTGCAATATCTTTAAGATCATATCGTCAGAGTATGACCTTCATTTGGGAAGGGGAACCTTAAAAGTTTAATGTTAAATTGAAATGTTGCATTCAGTAGAATATATTTTTTGATACTCAAAACCTGTATGTCTCATAAATTTAGTTGAGCCACACTGTAAACAGAGGAAAATAACAGTTTTCCACATGTTCTATAACATGTTCAGGTAAATAGACTGTAAAGTTGTACGTAGAAATAACAGATTAAAAAAACAAGTTGTTTTAGTAAATGGAAAGTCTTATCTGACTAAACACGTGATATATAGTGCCAAAATGGATGAAAGGGTTCTTTATAAATCCTTAAATGACAGTGGAAAAAAATGACAGATTTGTAATATCTTGCAACATTCTTTTCATCTTTTAGTATACTCTGAGAAACAATATAATCTATGCCTGCAAACCACAGAGTAATTTACTTATTGTCAGTTAAGGTCATAACAAAAATCTACTTTAACCATTCATAAATCTAATTCCCCGCACTCCCTCCCCACACTCCCTCCCCCCCCTTGTAGTTGTGTTTTCAAGGTAAGCACTAACTGGTACGGAGAGCAGAAGCACAACCTGAAGAAAAATATCCTTATGCTGGTCTGTGTAGCTAATATAAAATGAATACATGTCCTACAATATATGTTTTAAGTGCTGAGTGTAACTTGCAGTAAACTGGCCACCAGTATTTAAATGCCAGGTATGTTGGTCTATATACACACACATATATTAAAAATACTATTTTTTTGTACCAAAATCTTGACAGTTTTCAACTGTGTCCTGTTTAAAATGACTTTTGGTATTGTTACTGGCAAGCTGGAATGCACTGATTTAAATAATTTTTCTATCAGTCTGCCTTGGGTAATGTTTGTTTTCAATGCCTAGCTGTGCCCTCTTTCATTTGCATTTAAAATGAAATTATTATGCATAGTTAACTGGTAAAACTTGAGCATTTGAATGGATTAAAAAAATTAATGACAAATTAGATTTTAAATCACAGGGAATTTTGGCTTCCAATCCTATCAATTCCACATATGTAGTTTATTATATTTCTGGAGACAAATGCATTTAACATGCTGACAAGTTCAATTTCCTCACAGCTTTATTACACAAATTACTTATTACAAGGAAAATGACACAATTACAATGTCAAATGCCTACTGCTCTAAACTATGAGCATGTCTTTTGAGCAAAGCCATGAGGGAATTAGTAGAAAAATCCATTGGTTTGGTTTTGATGCTGGCACCAGCAATACTATAGCTACTTTTTTCCCTGCCCCAGTTTGCTTCGCTACCCCCATCATTCAGTGCAATCACTCTTGCCCCAGTTGCTTGTTTAGAATTTGTGACAGTTGTATTCTAAAATACGTAGGCTGTTTCTGGGTTTTTCTTTGCCCATCGATACCTTTCAGAAATTTGCCTTAATAACCATCTGTCAAATATAACAAGCAAAAATTCACTAAGGTATGCCATGGTTGCATGAAGTATATATTGTCATATACAGTTGATGTGACTAGCTTTTTTTTTTTTTTTTTTTTTGAGGATAAATATCTCAATTTTGTCTAATGCAGCCTGAATGGTGTATTAGCTTTGGAATGACCATTTGCCGTTGTTAGTGTTTGTTGTGTTGCTGTAAATTGACTTTCAACTCTAGTGAGAATTCAGATTTATTTTGAAAGCTGTATTTATCTGTGATTAATTTTATAATGAGAGAATCAGGTATTGGGCAGTTTTGGCCTGTGTATAGCCTACTCAGACTGGTAGGGCTGAAAGTCTTGCCAGGTGCTTTTCATTAGCAGAAGTTTTTGGACTTAATTGTTGTGTTGCTATTCTAATATGACAGACCGAACAACACTTACCTAAAATGTGTAGAAGCAAAAATTAACACTTGCACAATTTTAGTGAGAGCTATAAATTTCTTAAAAAATGTGATGTGGATTTCTTTCCTTATTTCTTGTCATTTACATATCCCTATGGACAGCTGTTGGTTAATCAGTGTGCTCTCTTCTGAAGGGTATAAGTCTCATTTAACGACGTTTCAGTTAAAATGGAAACTGTGTTCCAACCAGGATTTATTGAGTTCTATGCAAAGCTGTCCATGGACAAACCATTCTTCCCCGACCACTGCCAAACAGAATCTGATTTAAGGAAGCATAGAAATGAAGATTGATGGCAAATCAACAGTAATGGATTTATTTTTAAAAAAGTTTAGAGCCAGGAAGGAGAAAGAAATACCAGTATTGGGTTTGTTTCAAGGGAATGGTGGGGCTGAGCATGCTACAGCCGGGTTACGTGCTGGTGAAAACAGCTGAGAGTGGAAAGCCAGGATGAGCAGGTCAGTTCTGCACAGCGGGTCAGTCTTAGATCTGGACTTATGTATTCCTGAGTTTTACCATGGTACCTTAACTCTTGTGAAGGTTGCCTTTTGGTGGTGTAGCCAATGCACTCTCTTTTTTATTGGGGAAAAAAGAACCATATAAGATCAAAGAAAGAAAGGGAAAAAAAAAGTTTATGCTGTAGTCTTCCACATCTGTAATGATTTTGTACTGTTTAAGTACTTTCTGTAGTAAAAATACTGAACTCTTGGTAGTTAAAGGTCAGATTTATGCAGCAACTGCACTCAGACACAAGAATAAATATGCCTCATGAGCCAAAATAACCTGATTTACTTTTGAAATATTATTGGGGCAGTTAATCTGTTTAAACATGAGAAAGACCACGTGGACTAAGCTGTTCAGTTTGCAGCGCACAAACAACACAGCTTATTTCACTGTACAGGTTTTAACTTTGATGCTCCTGCTGACGTACACTGCTGCTTTGCATTACTTCAGAGTCAGATCTACACAGGCAAGCAGTGTTTTATTTGAGTCCAGAGAAAATCCTGGCCTTCCAGTGCGACTGTATGCAATCAGTCAAACCAATTCTCTTTCAACTAATGGAATTTTTAAAGAAAAGATTTCAGTTTAGCTTTCCTTTTCTTACCCCAAGTCATGATTAAATTGTGTATTATCTTAAACAGGAATTCTTCCCAATACAATTGATGGGATTTTGATGATGAGTCAAACATATGGTTTAAAGAAAAACAAAAAAACCCACCCTTACACAAACCATCCTACCATGCAAAAATTAATCCTTAGGCATGTCAAATTCAGTGAGGTGGCAAGCAGAAAAGTGCCTTTATTGTCACTGAATTAATTGTCTATCACTATACAAAACAAATTTGAAAGTGATAAATGTCAAACTGAGTAACAGTGTATGTAAAGGATTTTTCTTTATTTCTTATTCTGTTAATAATTGGACTGAATTAAAATTCACTGAGTATTCACAAGGTAATAAGCAGCACTGAGTTATGATGTCCATTTCAGGACTACCCATGAAGCTTCATGAGAAAGGCAGAGGACAAGGAATCCTTCCAGCTCTTGCAAAGCAGGATCAACAATCCCTCAGTTGTTTCTCTTTAACCTACTCCCTGTTAGGAGTGACCCCACACAGATGCTTTAGACACTCTATTCCATTGGTTCACTAGTCTTAAAATTAGAAATTAGTTTCATAATATCTAGCCTAATTTTCTTTTGCTGCCATTTAAATTCCTTCCCCTAGACGAACTGAATGTGATGAAACAGATGATTCCCTTCCTTTTCCCTGGACTTTTATGTGTTTAGAAAAAAACCATACCAGTTATCACTGTACTTTTAGCCTTTCCAGTTCACCAGCCTAAGCATGCTGAGTCTTCCATAACGTGTTATGTTCCTGCTCGCTGCTCTCTTGTGGACTCCCGAGTTGTTTCTCATCTGTCCTGAAGCACAGACTCTGAAGCTGGATGCTGTCTGCCGGCTGAGACCATGTAGCTGCGCAGGGGAAGGTTTGCTTCCCATCTCTAATAAGCACCCACACAAGGGGGTCTGAAAACAACAGCCAGATGAGTTCACATGAAATGGTTTCTCCCCATTTTTGCCAGGCAGTTAATTAAATCAGATGCTGATTCCAGGGGGCATTCAAACAGGTTGTAATTTTCAATAAAAATAGCAACTAAAAACATGCCTAGAGTTTATTTTCCACCAGGCACTGTTTGCATGTCAGTCCTTCTAGCGAGCACCTAAAATACTCATAAAAACAGCTTTTAGACTAAGTAAATGATTGAAAGGACCCTAGTGATGGACAATTTTAGTCATTTTACCAAAATGCTCTGAACTTTAAGAGATTAGTGCTAACCTGTGCGCAGCATAACATATAATGCAAGGCAGTGAAGGACTGATGATGGTTGTTTACCGTTCAGGAGCAAATTTAAACAGCTTCCTTCAAATCATCTTTGCTTATTGTCTGAATCTCTTGATGTTGTAGATTTACATTATCTCTGTTGAGGTCAGGAGTGGCAGTGGAAAATGGACTTTCATTTCTTCATTGTCTGATTTTGCATAAAAGCACAGCTTAATGCAGATCAATCTATCCAAATTAATGTTCTGCTTCAAAGACCTTTAAAAAGTCTTAATTTTGAGAATCTGCTGAGAAGTCACTCTGTACAAGTCAGACCTGTTGAGTACTTGAGGGTGGGCACTGAGCACCTGAAACACTTCATGGAACTCTATTTGAAGTATTTGAATGTGGATATTATTAAGGCAGTAAAACAAATGTTCAACCTGTTAAAGCACTTTCTGCCCCTCTGTACCTTACATATATACACACTACTTCAATATAAACTCAGAGGCATAAAATGAATTTGTAAGGAAATGGTTTGTTTTTTCCTTTAAGTCATGAGAATATCGACATGAGAGATAGAATTCCAGGATGGCTATTATGGATATGAGCATTCAAAAGAAGGGGGGTGGGGGTGGGGGTGGTGTGTGTGGGCAAGGGAATATTCAGAAGAATAAGATTTGCTGTCATTACCTATTCTATGTGAATCTGTTCTACAAGAGCAATGAAGCAATCACAACTCAGTGGCTGTTACTGAAGAAGAATTTCTTTTTTTTTTTTTTTTTCTGGGAAGAATCTATATATTTTTCCCTCTGACACACAAGATTCTGCTGTTTGTTCTCCTAGGGAAAAAAATATTGACAAAGTTACTAAAAGTTTTACTTTACTGGGAATTTCTGGTTTGGGTCCAGCCTTCCCAGGCTCCCACATCTGATAGCTGGGAGCAGATTTTTCAGGAGTGTGGCTTCCATTTCAGCTGCTTAATGCCACCATGGACAGTCTCATTATTTAAAATGGAAGCTCCTTGACTTTTAACACTTCTAAAATTTCCAAAAAGATCATCTGTCTGCTGAGATCTTCTGAAAAGGTGATTGAACTTTGTGCTTAAGTGGGAAAGTAATACCTAAAACCCTCATTCATATGTTGTGATTGCTTCAGAAATAAAACAGCAAAACAATAGAAGTTGATTAGAACTAGCAAATTGTGAGGAAAGCTTTGGATACTGTTCAGATGTTGTACTGCAGTCATCACTGAGGGAAAATCATTAATAGTTCAAGCAATATTTTATTATTTGATCTGTTTCTATCAAGGCTTGTAACTGACCAGGGTTCAGGGATAATTAATTGAAATCTAACCTTTCTGCTGAAATAAGTTGGCTTTTCATTAGCAGTAACAGACCTGTCCTGCAGCCTTTGGAAATGAAAGGAAAATCTACTTCATTTTAGATCTTGGTTTTTTTACATTTAGGGTGTTCAGTCACTCAGTTGTGTTTAACTGGGTGGTTACTGAAATACCCAAATACACTTATTTTTATTTCAATTTAGGGAAAACTGTTTTTCTGGGTTTTTTTACTGGCTTGTTAGGCCTTCATTTCTAATTTATAATATGGATGCACATTTTGCAAGGAACTTCTTAAGAAATCAGAGTACAAACTTTTGTATCCTGCTAAGTTAGTAATTTTCAGGTGTGTTATGATCATTTGCATGTGTGTATTGTAATGGCATTCTCAGATGTTGCTGAGCTCTTTATAAGCATGATTAAGGAGATATTAGAAGTCCAAATTACAGAGAGTTATATGTCCTTTGATCCAAACACTGGCTCCCCAATGTATGTTGCCTTTAGAAATGAGTGTTTGTTGTTTGGATTGCCCACGGCAAGAGCAGCCGGCACAGAAGCTCAAATACACCTTAATTGTCATGATTACTCTCTCCTGATTTGGGAAACACTTGTTCTCAGCTCTATTCTATTTAATGTGGCAGAGGAACATCTTATGAGTGCTTTAAAGCATGAAAAGAATGCTGTCACTGGACTTTGTGTCCCTCCTTTGGATCTTTCATGACCTATGCTTGAAAAAGGAGGCTACTGAGGGCAATAAGTTAAAATGTGCATTTGCAGCTACAAGTGTGTTCAAAACTCTCATCTTTGACTTGATATGAGACAACCGAAGACAGCCTCACTTGAGGCACTGGATGTCTGAGATTAACCAGGGGAGTTCCAGCAGAGAGTATAACTGCTCTGAACTTCAGCCTTTCCTTTGAACACCTATCATCTTACAGAAATGGATGAAAATTTTAACATCACACTTCCCTTAAAATGTCACCGTTATAGTCTCCAGTGGGGTCCCTTTTGCTCACCTGGAGCTTTTGAGACCTGTTCTAGGTACAAAGATTTTATTGATGATAATTTTCAGACAACTTCTGCTGGCTTTCATCTCTTGTCTCTCTCCTGCCTTTTAGATTCAACTTGCAGGAGAAGAAAGTGAGTATGTTCAAGCCCTGAGTCTGACTTGTCTTCTGGTGGTGTAGAACCAGGCCTGTTTTGGGTGTTAATTGTAGGAATACGGGGTAGAACGTTGACCAGCCTTGGCAGGCAGACCACATTGGTGATGAGTCTCACAAATATTCAGCAACATATATTCAACTAAATTGAAGGAAACTGACGCCATGTCTTGCAAATATGTGGACTCAAATGGTAAAATACTGGTGACTGATGAATTTGGAAAGATAGGAAGTGGCTGTGGATGGAAGCAAGCTATATGATCCATCTCATTTTCCCCTAGTGCTTGTATTAGTTTTCTAGGGGAAAATTTTACTTTTCTGTGTTCCAAAACTGTATTACGTATATGTAGTAGTTCCTAATTTTTTTTTGTCTTTGGTTTATTATGATGGTTTCACTTTTCTCTTTCACAGTTAATACCAAAGACATCCAATCACCATACACTGCATAAATACGAAAAATATGACATGAGAAATCAGCATGGTAAGATTCATCATGTCTTTGTGTACAGCTAAAGCACAAGCTACATGATCATGAAGCTCTATTTATAATCCACCAATGCTGTCTTTCTGTCATCTGTGTTTCCAGGGGACATTTGTTCTGTTTTCCCCCCCTAATGTCACCTTTCTAAAACGTGGTAGCCTTGATGTCTGACTTCTTTCCTTGGAAAAATATATGAGGGCATTCTGTCAAACATTTGCCCTCCCACCTTTGTTTCAAGTGTTTCCTTATTATGTATTTCGGAAAGAGTCTTGAAATCTTTCCCCATAAGATTAACCTTTCTGAGCAGTGGCAGGCAGATAGTGTTCTTTGATATACTCTAACCTAATAATCCAATAAATCTCAAGGTGGGTTTAAAATGGAATCTTGGCCCCAATAATAAAATCGTTACTTTAAGATATAAGACAAACAAGCCAAAGATTCAGCCTGGAATACCACAGAAACACAAACCAGAAGAATTTCCTTGTCTTGCTTTATTTTACTCCTCCCACCTCCTTTTCTTTCCATATTAGACTGTGATCTAATAGGACATAAACACTGGTGGAAACACAATGCCATAGTGACTAGCCACATGCCATAAACAAGTATGTGCTGTTTGTAGGTACCGATGAAATTGTCTAAAATTTTGGGAGATTTCAGGAAACATTCTCTAGTTAATTTCACCAAGATATAAATGAAAAATTGCCTAAGAAGCAGAAGAATAAAAGAATATGGATGATGGGGTTTTAGTGGTTTTTGTACTGGGTGAATGATCTATACTCAGTTTTGTGGTTTCTACTTTTCTTCAAATAATGACAAAATGTACAATAATCTAACTCAAGATCCAAAATAAAAATTGAGCTGTGGTGACTAATACTCTTCTTTTTATAATATACATTAAAGTGCTATGTTTTTTCAGTTATTAGAAGTTCAGAAGAGATGGACGAACTTTTATAGTGTTCAAATAAACAGTCTAGACAACATGTTTGAGGGAGCACTGGAGTTGAGGTTATTTTTCCCCATGCTTTTGGGGGCCTGCATTTCCCTGGTATATCTTGTGATCTGAGTATCTAATCAAAACAGCAGAATCATGAGATAGCAGTTATAGCCAAGTTGGCCTCCCTCCATTTCTTTGTTTTGGATGCCAGTTTGCAACCATCTTCTGTATCTTTGCTACCACATGGTCTGAAACTGCCATGGCTCCTCTGTGGACTTTGTTCCAAATCTGGAAATAATCCTTTGCACAGAGTTTTGCAGTAATTTTCTTAGGAGGCCTCAGTATGTGTGATTGGGTTTAACAGCCTTTAAGAGGGTAAAAATGAAGCCATGTGTCTTAGGTTACGTTACTTTCAGTCTTTTCAATATGTGTTTTTATATGATACCTCAACAAACAAAAACCACTCTTGCCTCTCAGAAACTGGTAAATGAATATTCTTATGGACTGGGAACAATGGGAACATAGTGTGGTAGGAAGCAAGCAGAGGAAGGACACTTGTCTCCCTTATTCCAGACATATGAATGAATGGAGGAAAAGCTTTACTCTTTAAAATCAGATGGCTTTTCCAAAGGTGGCATTTGCTTTCACTCACTTCCAGCAAAATACACAGAGCCCTGGAGAATTATAAAAGTGTGGCTGTATGATGATATGCCTATTTACAGTCACTGATACAAGTAAGAGTTTTTCTCTTTAAGGGAGAAGAATCAGACGCCTAATCAGCTGATTGGCAACTTGCTTAATGTTTTGCCTGCTTAACTCCATTATTAGGGAAAAGATCCCTTGCAGTGCCTATTGATGTGTCTAAACAATCAATAAATGTAACATCTAATTTTAAAAAAATCCATTTATATGGCACAAAGCAATTTAATTAATTGTAGTTAGGAACAAATTGGGATTGATTAGCGCTCATTGTTACTTAACACTACTTTCTCTTGCTGTTACTCAGTAATATGTTGAAAAAAATTAAAAGATGGAAAAGACCCTTGTTTTTTTTTCCATCATAGCAAGAATAGAAATCTTTTTCAATGAGATTAATATGAAAACATGAGGTAAACAATTCTATAGCATTTCTATAAAATGTTCAGAAGCATTATTTGTGAAAGTTAAGTATAAAAACTTTGGATATAGAATTTTTTCAACAGTTAAAATATTTGTTTAATCATCAGTCCATTTTTATGTAGCTATGTAGGGAAATAATAAGGGAAGTCTAGCATATGACTAGTATTCTATAATTGTCCATGTGTTCATACATTACAATGATGTGTTAAGTCTGAAATTTCAGAAGGCCTAATTAAATTTTTATTTTATTTAGTGGAACCATTAGCTAAAATTGATTTGATGTTTTGGAGAACATTTTTCCAAATTTCCAAACAATTTTATGAGAAGGACAGGAAGCTTGCTGATAGAAAAGTTCTTCTTTCAAACAGTCCTTCAAGATTACTCTGCTAGCTTTGTTTCTGTGCTTATAGTGATAATTGATGCTGAAAAAAACCCTCTGAAGTGGGAAATGAAATTGAAACTGTAATGTTAACTGCAATAATTTGATTAGTTACAATTACTCCTCAAGCTAAATAAGGGTTGACTTTTACTTACACAAAATAAGGGTTGACTTTTACTTACACAACTCTGTTTCCTCCATAAGGAAAGAGGGCTACCCCTTCAAACTGGAACAACAGTTTTCATTTAATTTTGATTTTAATTATTTTTAATTGAATAATACAGAAGACTGTCAGATGGTCTTGAATATCTTTATACTAGAGCATTATTATTTCTTACTCTGGAGTGAGTTTCCAATTGGACTATTCCCTTGTTCATGTAAAAAAAGTACAATCCTTGGGTGGGAAAATTACAGTTACTGTTGTTATATGTAGGAATTGACTTTAACTCAATGCAAGAAAAAAGAGCAGCTACAAGTTATGAAAACAATCCTTGGTGGGAGTGGAGAGATTCAAAAAATGTCACATCTATGTGTCCCAAAAGAAATGACAGAGAAATTCTAGAAAATAGCCAAGTGGAAACCAATGTCCTAATTACTGAGTAAAAGGCTATGAACATGGATGACCTGCTGTATGCATAGAAGATGCCACCCTAATTCAAGGGCGGTTGGAACAATATTTGGCAGAGAACAGAAGTGAAAGGAAGTTGGTGAGGTGTCTCCTATCTCCAGCCCTAAATATCCTTAAAACCATTGTTATGGAAGAAAGATGTAAAGGCTGGACTTCCATGTATGCTTTTATAATTCATAATTGCAAACACAGTTTAAATAAATTGTGATGGTTTTGTTTCCCTTACCATAAGGCTAAAATTATATACTACACTGATTCTAAAGCAAATTATTTATTCAGGCTTTGATTTCTGGCATTGACTGTTCCACTAATATTTATCATGCTTTATCTGACACTGCCTTCAAAAGATACATACTGTCTTTAATGATTTGTATTTTAATGTTCTGTAAATACACTTCGTTATAACCTATATGAATATAGACTTGGTTAGTTTTCAAGCTAGGAAAAAAAACACGTTAGGCTTACTGAGTACTTATTCACATCTTTGATGAAGTATCAATCTATTTCTTTCAGCTTTCACAGCTAATCAATGCTCAGCATTGTAGGTCAAGTATTAAATGCTAGTTTAAGATTCCTGCTGCTTAAACACAGATTTGTGGTTTTATTTTACTACACTGTTATGCTATGTTGATATTCTCGTTATTGGATAATACAGGTGTGTTTATGCATAACTTCATTTTTGAGAAGTAGGGAAACAAACAGAGAATTTCAATGCCTGTTTTACTAGGTACCTGTAAACAGATGTTGTAAAAATACAATTGTCTCCTTTACACACTGCTACCTGGAGAGAATTGAGAAATAACTATTCACAGCAGTTTATGGTAAGTCATGTATTTAAAATAAGAAATCTCTACAGTATGTATGGATAAAAGAATTAATAATGAAAAAGGAATGATAAATACTTCAATATCTCAAGCTTCAGTCTGGTTTGGTACTGCGTGGAAACTGTCACCAGTAAAGCTGTGTAGCTGAGTAGGAATTTGGAGGAAAGGATTGTTCCTTTCAGTGGATATTTTATGGGATGTCTGTCAAACACCTAGTTTATTGGATACAATGGGTATGTGAGGTCAGTGTCTGACACCCCATCTGTAACTACCTTTGGAAGAATTAAATAATTTTTTCTTTAGAATGTTTTACGAGGGACTCGGCAGCTCTCATGTATGCCCTTTTGTGGCCTTGCAGGGTTTTTTATAGGAACCAAAGGATATGTCCGCTTTAAAAATACTAATTTTAATTTCATAAAGTAATTGAACTATAAAATAATACCCATGTAGGATTGATTGGTTTTTTCTCCAGAAGCATATAGGGAACAAAGAGTTTGTTCATGTTCACTGACTACAAGTTAACTTCTGCAAAGTTGAAACTTCTTTCATGTCTGTTGCAGTGCAACTTTGTCAAGGATGCAAACTTTTCGTGATGATTAGAAAGAGATTGTGTGTGAAAAGTGTTTTCTATGGATGTACTTTCAGAATTGATTTATGTTACTTCTGCATCCCGCCTGTAAAGGATTTCTAAGTATACAATTTTTAATGTTGGTTATCAGTTATCAACACTGATTTGGATAATAAAAGCAAACTTTAAAGGGAGTAATTTTTTTTGTTGTGGTGGTTCCTAGCTCTAAAGGGCACTGTGTATTTACATTAGACCAATGTATAAATGTTTCTTAACATAATCCTGTTTGGCATTTTGAAACACGCTGATGATAGAAAAGATGTTTTCATTACATCTTTGATAAGAAAGTCCTTTTCTTATGGAGTTCAGCATAATATAGTGGAAGAGGCTTTATTGAATTTACTATAAAATTTTAGAATTAAAGTTAAAAAAAGCTTTATTGAAATGTGTTATGTTCTACTAAACGCTAGCAAATATAGCAACGTTTCTGCAGGGTAGCCTTACATCTTGCGTAATTTTCCTTTCAGGAAAATAAAACTTAAAAACATATTTGGCCAGTTTGACTTTTTTTTTTTTTTTTTTTTTTAAAGCACAGATAGTCCTTCACTGGTATACATTAAATTATAATGATAGCATATCCCCAATAGGATTTGAATTCAGTAGCATTTAATTTTGGTGTTTAGCAGAAAATCTATTCCAGCAAGCACCAATTATTATGAGGTGGTTATTGAGTCTGGCTGGGGCAGGGGGTGAGGAAGCCATGAGCCCGTTCCTGCCCCTCCCAGCAGCCAGCTGGCTCCCGAGCAGGGTCACACGGAGATGCCCAGGGTCCTGATCCAGACAGAAATCAAGCCACACACCAAATAATAAAAAAAATTAATTAATTTTGGAGCCAGGGCAGTTCTTTGCTGTACATAAATGCCTCTGTGTGCATAGTCACAGGCTGCTGTTCAGGGCCTGCCTGCGCTGCTGCTGAACAACCAGACCCTTGAACCGCCACCTCCAGGGACTAACAATCATCTATAAATACCAGTATATAACTGTCAATGGGAAAGGGTACTCTTTGCATCAAGGTATTCACTGCTGCACTGGTTTCTTGGAATGGGTATTTTCCTGTTGGATTACAGAGGCGGTGCAACAGATGGGTTGGAGCTGCCCACCAAGGAACCCGCAGCCAGGCCTAAGCGAGGCCTGCCTGGCCTGCTGGGATTGATAAATATGGGGGTAGGCATAACGCGATTGCCACATAAAGCTTGAAGAAAGGGAACCTTTAACAAGAAGCAGTTTTGCCGGTACTAGTGGCTGCCAGAATGGTGGTGCTGTCATGTCTCTCTACACCCTGGGTAGTGTAATACATTCCCCGCTCTGCACTGTACAAGCAGGCTGTAGTCTGAGTCTGCTCTGTATTCCCAGCTGACAGTCTAATTTCTCTCCGATTTCCCCCCTCTTTCCATGGCTGTTCATTTTTGTTGTAGCTGGATCCTACTGATACCGAATTAATCAGCAAATCTGACTTCAGAGAGAGCAGAACAAGGCCTTATGTTCTTCAATTAGAAAAGTGCCCTCTCACCTTATTGCCTTCAAGACGTGATAGAATGAATCTACTCAGCACTTTCATACGACTCTCTCTGCCTCCCCAAATAATATTTTTACTTCCCATTAATCTGCTTGTTTCGCTCCCAGCTGAGGAGATCTGTCAAAATGATGAATCTGTTTTAACATTCACCAAAGGTGTGTTTCTCCCGATGTCTCTCACCGGCCAAGCAGTGTTTGTGCAGCCCTGAGCTGCCGTGACACGGGGCTGTTGTCCTGAGCTCATCTGCGGGCAGTTTCATATTTGTAAGCAGCATTGTACGGAAAATGTCTGGGCACAGTTTTAAAAGAATGTAATTAGAGTGAAAAACTTGTCGGTTGGATTATCCCAAGCTTTAGTGAAACCTCTGTGGGAACTCACTGAAAACAAGCTAAATGCTACAAAAATTTGCCAGCTGTTGATCAATATCTAGAGTATTGCATTCAAGCTATATTTAGAGTAATCTGCTCTGTGTTTAGCTTACAGGTTAAGAGGCAACATTAACAAAGATGTCGCTGGGTTCTTGATTCTGTGTAGTTTACTCTGTTGTGGTGAAGACCATCAGGTATCTATGCAACCTAATGGAAAATCAATGTGCTAAATAACTGTGTTTGTAAAACCTTATATATAATATCTTACTCATGTACCTGTTTCAAAAGATCACTATTAACATTTGGGTTTTGACATTCCAGCATTAGATTTAGTATTTTTGTTTTAGCTGAACTTTTGGATAGGACTTCTCCCCGGATGTTCCAGAAGTGGGTATAAAAGAATTACAGTTCTTAGAGAAAAATGCTAGAATTGCTTCAATATCAAGCATAAAATATGTATGACAGTCAAATTTATTACTTGTCTCTGTATGGGAAAAAATGATAAGAGGTATAGAATGGATAAATACATTTCTAAATGTTAAAATTATCAGTTGTAGAGGGTGAACACTCAGTAGAGCTTGGAAATTGATAAGAAATATTTCCATGAGTCACATCCAGTAGGAATTTTGGAGGCTTTTAAAAAATTGATCAAGTGTTTGTATCTTGTGTATAAAAGATAGCAGACACAGAACAAAGGAAAATAAATATGACAGAAACATCGTAATATACAATGAACAGAAACATGAAAAGAGCTTCGCTAGCTGGATGTTACCATGATATTGTGGCAACCAAAAATTAATACCTTTAAAAGTATGGCATGATTTATTTCTTGCTTGATGTAGTGATAGTCCCTAAAAGTGAGGATCATTTTTAGTTTATTTTCAGTGGTACTTTGATAGATTTTTTTGCATTCAAGGAGTGAGAAATATAGAAGTGATACAGTGTTCAAGTTCAGGACTTGTAATACTAAATCCTTGGACCAGTAAACCCATGCCAATACTGAACTTAAAAGTTACAAAAAAAAAAAAAAAGTCAGTTGATGGAGTTGGATGAAAAAATATATAAAATAAAGCTTATATTTTAACACCCTGTCCTTTCCCACTGAGGTGCTGATGGCTTTTTTTACAAGGAAAATGCTAGTTTTACAGTGTCTTTAAAGGATATTAAAAGATGGGCATGAGCTATTACTTCTGGGATGAGAGAAGTTCAGATGAGTTGGAGTTCTTGTCATTAAAAAGCTGACAATGTTGCGATATATTAGAACTCAAGACAAAAGTGGGGAAAGAATAAGTTTGAAGTACAGCTTGCTCTTATTTTCTTGCTCATCCTGGGGCAGGGCATAGTCAAAAGTCTTTTCATTTTATAGTATCTCGTTTCTGCTGCATTTACCAGATGGAACACATAGATACACACTCACTTTGAGAAGTTCCTATTGTGCACTAAAATCCACCCACCTTATGGGTGAAAATGCAGCAGCTGTTCCTCACTGGTATTGCTACAGGATCATTTCAGAGCACAGTCTTGGAGAATATACTGTAGCATTCATGTACACTCTTCATACTATATCTGTGCATAAAAAGGGGACATTCCTTTTTCAGAATTAGCTGTGTTTGAATGAATAGATCTTTTTATAGCTACTTTTCAATTTATGCAAGTATAATATCAAGTTTTCAAAGTACTAATTTTCTTTATGGAAATCTTGACTTCACTTATTTCAAGTAGACAACATCTTTTTATTGAAGTATGGCAGATGCATGATATAGTGATACACACTTATTGAATCATCCATTTTACATTATGTGTTGAGTGTGTCTAATTCTTCCTCCGGCAACTTACTTCACTGCAATCCTGACCCTCCTAGAGGATCAATTTTTTTGGTAGTATAAAAAAAATCATCTTTGTCTCTTGAACAGTCTACTTTTCCCTTTCCCTCCAGCCTTCAAACAAATGATTTTACATTGAATGGGGGAGTCGGGGAAAGCATCTTTGAGCTGAATAAGTAGTGGAATGATTGTGTTTAAGAGAAATATTTTAGTGAGGTCAGGATAAGGAAGAAGGTTGATAATCACAGGCAAGGAGGACTGTGGTGAGAGCGTTTGCTTGGAGAAAAAGCAGGATGGACACTGTTTAACTTGATGTGAAGCCTTGGCCTCAAAGGAAAGACGAAATACGATTGCAGAATAGTATCTGATTATTATTTTTTTTTTTTAACTCTCAGCTATCTGGTCCAGGTATCCCACTGCTCTTCTTTCAAACCCAAGCAAGTGCAATGTTTCCTGGGCTCATTTTATATGATAAGATGAAGAAGTTTATACTACAGTGTGCCAAGCATTCCCATTTCCCATTGTGCTTGCCTGGATTTCACAAAATGCCTCTGTATTGGCTTTTTTTCTTGTTGTCCAGTATATTATCTGATTGAAATACTGCTTTTCCTAGCATAACAGAAATGACAAAAATAGCAGAAACCTAGCATTTTCATTGCAGGGGGCTGAACCCCTAGCTCCCCATGTGCTGCATGTGGTAGGATCTGTGCTTTGTTGGGACCAGCATCAATCTGGCCTGACAAGTGAGGTAGGAGCCAGGTCAAGCCAGCATGTTCCACCACCCACAATCTGATTTAAACCAAGTCAGTCTGGTACTGCTGCTGCTCCAGCAGCTTTATAGCTTCTCTCAGAGTGGCTGGAGTGAATTTTGAAACTCTCTTCCTGAAGCAGTCTAAGCTTTTTCTCCCTCCCAGTTATAGCTGCTTCTGAGACCCTCAGCCTTTGCAGCTGGACTGTGCTAAGCTCCAGCTACGGGTTCATCTGACTTTGAAGTGTGTAGCTGCAGAAAAGCTAAATAAGACAACTTTGGGAATTTTGGGTGTTCAAAACTTTTAGTAAAGACTAGTGAGAATCCCTAGAGGGGAGAGTAAGATTGAATATGTAGCTAATTACGTTGTTCAGAAAGAAATTTAATTGAACTGTGAGTTTGGAGGTGATTAAAAAATTTCTCTGAGCTTTCAACTTTTGTGAGCATTCTGTGTGCAGAATTTTTTTTTTTATTCTTGAAGGAAGTGATTTTCATATAAGATCAGTAATGCATCTTTATAAAGATGTGCCAAGAGAAATGATGTCATATGCACTACTGACAGACTGGAATACAAACCCCCCCAGTATTACTTCTCAAGCCAAGGCACTGAGGTTTTGGCATAGATCAAAAGTGGTGAAAGAACAAACTCATTAATAGAGCATGAATTGGAGTTTAACGTATGTGGACTTTCAAAATGAAGATGTCACTCAAAAATCTATTTTTCCTCCTGTTACAAAAGAGAAATGACTGCTGTCCCAGAACCAGTCAGAGTCTGAATCAACATCTTGAAGTGGTTTGTGACAATAATGTATGGATGGATGTAGCTGGAAAACATTTGACCTTCTGTGGAATTTCAGGATTTGGGGCTTTGGAATAAGCAGTTGTTTTAATTGACATTGATGTTATGGGTTTTATATGAGATACATTATCTAAAACTCCAGTGTCCTACTAGGAAGAATTATTGAACTGTGCTGTTTTTTACAAAAAGCAACAAAACAACCCCCCAGAACCCTAGATATTTTGAGAAAAGTTTTGGAGAGAAAAATAAAAGCTTGTTGACAGTACTACAACCTTTGAACAGTTCAAGAGGCTATTGCCCATGGGGTAAATCAACTAACAAAAAATCCTCACCAGGAAATGATTGCCTGAGAGTTTTTGTTGGTATTCATCACAGAAATCTTGCACTGAATAAATGCTGTTTTGTGGGGAATTGTGCCTACAGTGGCAACATTAAAATTCCCTTAACAATAGAGAATATTTAAGGTGCTTTCTTACTTGCAGGTACTTCACTGCATATTAGTTTGCTATGCGCATTTGATGAACAGAATCATAGTAATTCTGCTACACATACATGCAACAGCTGGGTGCAGACTTGGGGCCTGCTTTATTACAACCTTTATATTTCAATTCCTTCCTAGCTAAATTCAGGGTCTAATTTGGAACTTTATGAGCACCCAGGTATGGAGCATAAAATGCATTGTTGTTAGGCCTATGTACCTGCATGTCAGATTGTGATTTGGTATTCAGATGCTGCTGAATAAAGTTTTCACAATTAAAGCATTTTGAATATGATTCCTCTCCCCCATTGTTCTGCATCTTAAAGATGTCACCTTTTTTGGGATGTGGAGGTGGAACGTTGGCTGGAAGTTCTGCTTTTTACACTTACTGCTTTTGTTGTGTTGGCTCCTCAGAATGTGAATAGGAATTCGCACATAATTTACTCACTTCTCTTTAGCACAGTGGTGTTACAACAGAAGAAACCCTGTAAATGCTTCATTTTCCCATAAAATTAATTTTCACAAGTGCCCAGAAATATTCCTCAAACTTTAACCTTCCATTTGTACCCAAAGATAGATAACAGCAATAGAAATAAAAATGAGACTGTGACTTTGAGCAACATGACAAGAGATTATAAATCTTAGGGGTGGCCTTGTACTGCACAGAAGATTGCAGTCTTAATTATAAAGTTTTCGAGTGGCTCTCTAAGCGAGTCAATGTTTCTTACAGTTCTTGTGCATCATGATATTTACCTGGGAAGCCTGGTTAGTCTGTCCTGTGCCTGAATGAACTCTAAATAAGGCAGATGGTTATATAATCTGAACATATATATCACAAGGGACACTTAGGGACCTTTAATCCAAGACCAATTATTTCACTCGGTGTGGAAGTTAAGCGCCCATTCCCCGCAGCCTGGTGGACACAGTACAGTGGGGCATCCTGTCCTGCTTGTTGAGGTGCTGCCTCGCCACAGCCAACCAGTCCCAAAAGCCTTGAAAAATCTAGTGAGATCTTGACTGTTTAGCCTGTGATTTGGATATCCAGTAGTGATGAGGGAGGCCTAAATTTTGGCTTGCACTCCCTGGGGTTCTAATGGATTCTGTGGCACAATCCCAGGCTAAAACAAATAAATCACTTCTATTTGCAGCTGGGTAGTGGCAACTACCACTTGTCCTATGAGGTTACTTGAACCATTGATATATTTTGCAGTAGGATTGTCTTTATTTACTAGGAACAAGCTTATTGAAAAATCAGAACAAGGTTTTATTTTGTCTATTGTTCCTGTGTAAAGAGCTAAGGGGGGATTTAGAAATGTACCGTCAGTAATCACTGAGAAACTTTAAGCACTTTAGAGTGCAGAGTAATTATAGCACAAGGCTGGACATTGTTCACATAAAATATTGTGATATTCTGGTTCTGCTGAACTCAATAGAAGTTTTACTTTTTTCATAGAATCATATGATAGAATGGTTTGGGTTGGAAGGGACCCTTAAAATGATCAGGATTGCAGACAGTGCATCCTCTACATCTGTCCTTTGCAGGCAGAAGTTTACTTTGTGGGCAAGAGGGAAAGTATTAGTTTTATTCCTGCCCACCCTCTTTTTAAGATTAGCAACGGTTGGGGCAGAACACCCATTTTTCAGTCAAACAATCTGATTAACAGAAATGTGCAATGCACTGTTTAGAACAGCTCTCAATTTTCTTCTGTTTTGGGACTCCCTTTGCAAAATGAAGTAGTACGTGTTTGGGATGGGATCAGCTGTATGTACCTTAACAGATTTATAAAAATTTTTCATACATACTTTTTAAGAAGAAAAAAACCCCAAACTACAATCACTGTGAACACTCCCTCCCACCCCTAGTACAGAACTGGCAGACAACCTTTTGTATCACATGTGGTTAACATTCTTTTACCTCATTTGTGTGTTTGATCTCATACTGATTAAAAATGTTGGTTTTTTTTTTTTTTTTTTGACTTGCTTTGCTTGGAGAAATGCGCATTGGAACCTGTGGTAAAGGTGAAGTGGACTAACTTGACACATCCCTCAAATGTCACCCTGAGAGCTGTAACAGAGCTGAGAAATGAGTCAAGGAGAAAACAGTGTGAGATTAACATACAGGTTATTTTACACCCTAATGCTTTGTGGCACTGATGACTACCTTGTGATGTGGAGCCAAATACTGCAGGTTTGAGACAGGGCAAGCAGTTTTACTGTTCTCCAGATGGATTTTAGCTAGTGGCAGAACTTGTCCTGTGTAGATATCAAGGTATCAACTGAAATGAACTTTTGCATTAGTGTCCTTGTGCTCCTAAGCCTCCCTTTCTTTCAAGAAGTTATCTTTTCTATAGTGTGTAGCATAGTTGCATGTAATGCTGCAATGGATTGTTGTGGCTTAGCAGTCCATGACTTTTTGTCATTCTGTTTTGTTACTATGTGCATTAATTTCTATACAAAACCTAATGAATCCACTAGTTTGCCATTAGTTCAAGATCTTTTTCCTAAAGATCATCCTTTGTGGTTGTTTCCACATTATATCTTTCCTGTTTTGAGACTGCCATTGCAGTCTAATATTTTTGTAATGGATCCTTGTGTTTGAAGAACTTATTAAGGCCTAATTATGCATAAGCCAGCTCCAGTAAATATAGATAACAAGTTTTAAATTAATTTGCAAGCTGAGGAGTTGAGAAAGATTAACAACCTAAGGAGCTTTTGTTGGGGGGTTGTTGGAAGGTTTAACATCTGGTGCTGGACCACAGCTGTGCTCAGGTCTGGTATTATTCTTAAGTTGGGTAGCTTGGCTCTCCCCACCCATCCTGCTGCCATACCTTCTGACTATAATTGACTTGTATTGCTGGTATGTAGCTATGGTATCCTTTTCTGGGTTTGCTTGTGTAGGTTTTAGAAAACTCAGTGCTCTTCCTAAATTAAAGGCATTCTTTGAGCTACTACAATCTAAAAAGTTCCTGTGAAGTGATGCTTCTCTTAAAGACTCAGTTTGTAGTATCAGTCTCATCCTCCTCCATACTTTTCTTCCCTTTGACTAAGCTGTCAGGCCCCAACGAAATCAAACCAAAAGCCATTTCAGAGTTTTGGAAACTAGTACCTTAACTTCACTGTTTTCCTGTCTTTCCAATATGTACTGTAATAATACACATAGCATGACTTTAGACATTTGGTTCTGGTAGGACAGTTGTTGCAGTAGGGGGAAATAATGACTTGGAAGTTCTAACTACCTAGTGTTTAAAAAAGAAACATCAATTTTTCTCAGGATCCATATGTCTAGTGGACTGATACAACAGTGCAATTCTGCCCCAATGTACCTTTCAGTGAAGTTCAGCTCAACTTGCTTTTGCAACTCTGGAAGTTTTGTGGCTGTGGCAGAAGCAGTAAGCATAAGTTTGAGACATGGTAGAATTACTCACAATTTAAAATGTAATAGAAACGCTAGTATTAAGGAACAAATAAAATACAGAAATTCAGATTATCTTCTGTGTGATGAATTAATGTCAGATGTTATGAGTCCACGTTGTATGATAAAAAATTAATTGGATAATAAGTTATCTATTGAATTCTTAGATACTTTACCACTTGATTGTATTTATTTACTTATTATTATTATGCTTATTACAGCAGTAACATTGTATTTTGTCAAGCATATGATTCCAAATAGAAGATATGATGAATAAAACCTTGGCATTGTGTTCTACCACTACTGTCCTTTCATTACTGGGTATTAAATGCAGTCAGGTCAGACCCATAAGGAAAGCATGGTACAATCATGTTGTATTTTTGCATTGTAAATTTGAAAAGTGATTGTGATGGTTAAATGGAAATGGCTCATTACAAATTCTAGGTTTTACTTGGGCATCTAAATGAAGAAGCCATTTTTAGCTCCTTGAAGAATAGTAGACACTTTTTGTACACAGTGTAGGTTTTAAAACCATCTTTTTTGATTGTACCATTTCTGAGGGTTACAGCAAATGTAAATTGCCCAGCTGATAGGTGCAATTCTGTTGTGAACTGTAATTAAGCTGAGTACTTCCAAAGGTGGACATGGTACGAAACCTGTCTGCCAGTTGCAGTGTTTGACCATTCTTACTGTGAGGAATTTTTTCGTTGCTTATAACTGGATTTTTTCTTGGTGCAACTTGTGCTTTTGCTGCCTTATTTCTTTTCACTTCTTGTCTGGTTCTGCCTTCTCCTAGCCATGCATTAGATGGTAAAGGCATTGGTTCATTCCTCCTCTGTCATCCTTACCCTTCTTTTTCCTAAAGCCGAGCAAACCCAACTCATGCAGCTTCTCCTCTCAAGCTATGTGCTGCAGAGCCACCCTCTGAATGGTATCCTTGACCTCCCCCATACTCACTCCACTGGTGCACTCATTTATTTGCTGAGGGTGTCCAATCCCATCACCCAGCCCCTTAATGAAGATACAAACCAGATACCAGTCCCAGTATCAGCACCACTAGTACCTGGCTGCCAGCTGCATTTTGATCCCTCCTGACCACCACAGCTTTTTTGGAAGACTTGATCTAGGAATCATTAATAACAACGTTATGCACTTTTGTGTTTAAATAGCTGATCAACATCACTCATGTTTAGTCTGTTGTAGCTAGAGACAGTGTTATCCAGTACCTTTTTTCCTCCTGTTAGACCAAAAGAGCAAAACTGGGTTTGAACCAATTTAGGAAACAGGCTTTTGGGTTCCCTAGACAATCTTCTCTGACTCTGCATGAATTAATCTTTCTGTAATGTGACTGATTAGAACTTCAGACAGTAATTCAGATGAACTTGTACCACCATCTTGTACAAAATGTTGTGTGTACTTTGTCTCAATTGCAGTTACCTCTTTTGCATGCTGTGCTTGCTTTGTTCATCATGTAGCCCCTAGTCATCTCTGATTAATGCACCCAGTTTTCTCCTTTTAATTTTTTTTCTTTGTCAGTCTCCAATGACAGTTAGAGAACATACTAAGGATAACAAGAAAGCTAAATCTTACCCATATCCTCAGTATTAGTACCACTTGAATAGTTTATTCAATGAGTACTCTGACTGGCTCCTATAAAGGCACAATGTGTTATATTACTTTAAGGAAATACCTAAGTGAGAAAGCTCATACAGCTGTTAAATATCATATCCCTAATTTGGTTCTTGCAATTATGCTATACAGGGAAAACTGCAACTGAAATGACTGAAGTCATGATAGATAAAGCTAGGCCAAATCAGTTCCATCTCTGAGACAATAGATCAGTGAGAATTTTTCAGGTATAATTAAAAATGCACATTTTAAATCATACAACATTGTTGTGTGGTATACAGGGATAGAAGGAACACTTCTGTATGGTGGATTTGTTTCTTAAATATTTAACTAAGTATTATCAGGCTGAAAATTAGTTTATTCTCACAAAAGGTTCTCTGGATGACTGTTTTACAAAAAGCAAACAGTATTTAAGAGAAAATCAAATTCTAGCTGTTACTGTGATTCCCTGATGGTTTTTTATGTAGATGAACCCTAAAAAACACATACGATGGCTGAGCTGCTAGGGGCATATGCTTAGAAAGAAATGAGGGGTGTTTGTGCATGTTCAGAATTGCAGATCAGTTAATTGAGTGCTTCTGGCTACAGGCATAGAATAGATGAGAATTTAAATAGAGTAATAGTGCAGTCTGCGACCACGAAAGCATAAAGGTAGAGAAGCAAATCACTGAGAAGCACACAACTCTTACTCATATCTCTGTGTGCAGCAAAAAAAAAAAAAAAAGATATAACCCAAGGCTGAGCAACAGCATGTAGTTGCTTTTTAGAAGTTTAATGCCAAAATGTATGAATGGTTTCTTGTTTGCACCAAATACAAACTGCACCAATGTGAATATTTTTTTAATGAATGCATAACTCAGAAAACTGCTTTATGGCCTCACTTGTTCCCAGTTTTTGTCCTTTTTCAAACAGGATTTTTAAAAATCCTGCTATGTTAGGGAGAACTGTTAACTAAAATCAGGATTTGTCTCTCCCTCCTTGTAGTTTGATTTGAATGTCTGGATCTGAACTTGCTCTTTCAACTTAGGGTTTCTGCATGAACCCTACATGTTATGAAGTTGCTCCATTGAAAATCAGTGTAGCCAGCTTTAGAATAATCACACATTTTTAGTGAATGCTTTCTGTAATGAGCTAGATGCTGATCTCCATCATCAGTCCCAGTTAGAGCACTTGTTTTACAAGCAAGAGAGAGGCTATGACAAACTGTGGTTTATTATCAGGCCACCTTCAATGTGGTCACTACTGTAACTTGGTAGGTTCAAGTGGAAAATGTTATTGAGGCTTTAAAGTCTGAAAAGTCAGACAGAGAATAGAGTGCTGTAGAAGGTGTTCACTTGTGTTTCTTGACAATGTGATGTACAGACAGGGCTTTGGTTAACGGTCCCTGTGTGCAGTGCAGGGGAGAGTCTCCAACACGATAGTTCTTTGTGCCTAATTCTTGTATTGTTACAGAGGCAATGTCAAGTACTATTCCATGGGTATTGCTCTCATCAGTAACATATAACTTTTAGCAAAAGCTCTATAAAATGCATTGTGACAAAGATAAAGCTATCACTTTGTCAATTATCCCTTTGTGCTCCATAGGTTGAGTTCAAAAATGTTCTTTAAAAAAAAATGAGTAAGAACAAAGGAATAAGAATCAACTCTGGTGAGCAGAAATATTATAAAAGTGATGGGTCACCTCCACTCTTTTCCATATTTTGTGTTATTTTGAAAACTATGCAGCCATAAAGTATGGGCTGAACTGTTGTGTGCTCTCAAGCTAATGTCTCAAGGCAAGGCAGTATCTCAATTTTGTTATGACCCCTCTACACTGAATTTGGGATAATTCTGATTTTGGTGATGACAGATACGAAAAAAAGCCAATAACTAAGTCTGACTTGCTAGAAATTGTGCTCAGTCATGGGTTTCTTCTTTCCAACTATTTCTTGTTCTGCCCATGAGCCTGGGATTTAGCGTTCTGCTTAAGATGAGTAGTCATTAGAATTTAATATAGAAGAATTAATTGTTTGGAAAATGTTCATTTTTATAAAAAAATATTAGCTTCTAGATTGATAGATTGTGATATAACATAATAATGTCTTATATGCTTTCATTTGTTAGTAATATATTTTTATTATCCTTATTACTTCGTTGCCTAAGAAAAGGGAGCAAAATCTGTACTAAATGCTACACAAACAGAGTAAAAATCTTGTTTATTAGATGCAGAATTTGTCTTATTTTGGGGTGTTATCTGAGTATAAGATTGAAAGTGACACAGGGAAACAATTTGCCTGGATTGGCATCATACTTCTGTAGTATTGAGAGAATAAAGTTATTCAAGTAAAATTCAGATAACAACGGTCAGCATACGATTAGTAGGAGAACAGAAGTTCTAGCTGGCACCAAAAGGACTCTATTCTGAGGATGTTGTAAGACCTTATCTATGTATGTTTCAGGTTAAAGAGCATCACACTTTTATGCACATTAAAAAGGATTTAAAATATAGAAAATAATTTTCTCAATTGCTGTTTGCCTAATGAAATTTTTTTCTTTAGTAAACTAGTCTACAAGAGCCTCTTAGCCAGTTTCAGCAACTGAAATCTCTGCAGAATTTCTGAAAAAGATAAAAGCTACTCTTCTCCACTCTGAAACAAAACAGGTATTTTTACATGATGTTGCAGTCAAATCAACTTGTATTTCCTGAGATTTTTATTTTTTCTTTCTTTTTCTTTCAAAGTTTGGGTAGAAGTATATGTGAAACTGCCTGGATTTTTTTTTTTTTTTTGAGCTGTAGTGATTTAAAGGCCATTTCATCTTCTCTGCTACCAAGCAGAATACAGTCACATGCTTGCTTTCTTAGAGATCATAGCAGAGGTTGAAATAGTTAAGTTTTGTGACCACCTCTAAAAGCTTTGAAATTTTATTTATGTGTTTTTTCCCTTCCTAGCAATGCCTGAGTCATAAATTACATGTGCAGTAACAATATTCCTTTAGGGTCTTTTCGCCCAAGAATGCTCTTTGAAAAGTCAGTTAATGGTTTGTTGTATACCTTCCACATAGGTGAGGTGACTTACCTGAACCAAGTCACAACGTAAATGACAGAGCTGGTGAATGACCACGGGTATCAAGACAGTTTCCTTTTCCTTGGAAACTGTGCTTGCCTATTACATCTGCATTTTCTATTCTCTCACTCAAATATAAATGCGGCGGGTGACCCTGGCTGGCGGCCCCGCGCCCCCCAGCCACTCTGTCCCTGCCCCCCTCAGCCCGGCAGGGACAGAACATACAGCGACAGGCCCGTGGGTCGGGGTCAGGGCAGGGAGAGCTCTCAGCCATCACTGTCACGGGCAAAACGGGCTCCACTGGGGGAAATGAGTTTAACTTACTGCCAATCAAATCCGAGTAGGATAATGAGAAATAAAAACAAAATCTTAAAAGGCCTTCCTCCCATCCCTCCCTTCTTGGTCTTCACTTCACTTCGGATTTTCCCTCCCCACCAGCAGCACAGGGAGGGGGACAGGGCTGGGGTCAGTCCCTCACAGCTGTCCCTGCGGCTCCTTCCCCCGCACAGGGAGGGCTCCCACACCGCCCTGCCCCAGCGCGGGGTCCCTCCCGCGGGGGACAGTCCTCCAGACAGTCCTCCACACGCTGCCGCAGCGGGAGCCCTTCCCGGGGGCTGCGGTTCCTCACACGCCGCCCCAGCGCGGGTCCCTCCGTGGGCCCTGCCGGGAGCTGCCCCAGCGCGGGTCCCACGGGTCACGGCTCCTTTGGGCACCCCCTGCCCTGGCGTGGGGCCCTCCCCGGGCTGGGGGGGGGGATCTGCTCCCCCGTGGGCTCCGTGGGCTGGGGGCACGGCCTGCCCTGCCAGGGGCTTCACCACGGGCTGCCGGGGAATGGCTGCTCCGGTGCCTGGAGCCCCCCCGCCTCTGTCCTCACTGACCTGGGGGCTGCAGGGCTGCTGCTCTCACACCGCCTCAGCCCTCTCTTCTGCTGCAATTTTGTGTCGCACAGATATTTCCCCTTCTTAAATCTCCTACCCCAGCGGCGCTGCCACCGTGGCCGATGGGCTCAGCCGTGGCCAGTGACAGGTCCAGCTGGGAGCCGGCTGGCACGGGCTCCACTGGGGCATGGGGGAAACTTCTGGCACCTTCTCACAGAAGCTGCCCCTGCAGCCCCCCCGCTACCAAAACCTCACCATGCAAACTCAATACAGTAAGTAACGGCAACAAAAAAGGAGTGTATTTTTGTGACTGATTTAGGAACAGCACACTGTAGACAAGGACACTGCAGTCAAGCGGTATATCAGAAGATGTGGCCAGATGTAGTTAGTCCGACCCACAGGTAAAATCAGGTCCTCATGGAGCTGAAGCAACCAAGGAAATACACAGTCCAGTGCCAGGACAGCGGATGGTCCTGAGGAAGATATAACTAATGGGTGGAAGCCACATGAGAGAGAAGGCCCTGTACAGGATCTATATGAGACCAGTGCCTTGCTAATCTAGAAAGAAAAAAATATTCCCTTCAATAATTACACTATGAGAAATAGTCTTACTTTCAGTTTACTTTATAATGAATTCTGAATTTGAGAAACCATGTGCTTAATTTGTGTTGTGTTTAGATAGAGTACTTGCTACTTTTATGTTATGTTGTTAGAAGGGTTGGTTTAGGATATTTTTTTAAAATCTTTTCCTGCCTCTCTGTGTAAATAAAAATTCTTTTTGAAGTAGAAGTTTTAATGCAAGAAGTGTTGGTAGGCAGTCTGTTGATTTTTTGAATATAAATGCAACTTCATCTGTATGTCCAACTACTAATTTAACCAAGACAAATAATGCTACTGTTGTAAAATAACTTTTTTTTGTTGCCTGCCTGATCACATGACACCTTACAGCCTTCCATCTCCTTCTGTTTACATATATTGAAATACTTTTCCCGTATTTACACTACAAAAGCAAAAAAGAAAATGTGAAAGAGCACAATCTTTTCTTGGAGCGGAGTGCTCTGCTTTTGTAGGTGCTGAAAAGACCACAGTGCAGTCATTTGGTTGTTAGTCTTTGCTCTGTCTTGGAGAAGAAAGCACTCTACTAGGTGGTCAGTGGAGTTGAGGGGGGGGGAAAAAAAAAAAAAAAAGACTTCCAAGTCTCTCTATTTCCTTATTTACTTTAAATCACAGGATTTAACAGAAAGGGAATTACTCACAAAACTAAAAGCTGCCATTGATTTAAATCTGTTGGATGAATTTATAAGCAGTAGTTTTAGTGTGGCTTAGTAGAAAGTCTCTGTTCAGCACATTTTACTTCCATTAAGTAATCAGACAAAAACTGGGAACAGAGCTGGATAGGAGGCTTAATGGCCTGGTCTTATTGTCCCTAGCCAAAAGGTTTGCTTTCTGCTTGATGCTGTCTGGTTTGAATGTGCTGCTGAACTAAGCTGCTCAAGCTTCATTGAGCCAGTGGATCTAGCTCAGATTTTTACAGGTTGCTGTCTAGCTGTGTAGGTTTGGTACTTGGCCTTCATCTGAAGAGAGAGTCAAAGACAAAATATGATGTTCAATAGACCCTCCCTGCCCCTCTCAGCATCATCCTGGGGATGTGTTCCTCAAGTGTGCACAGTCTACCTGGATCATAGAAAACTTGTAATCGCAAGATGCTTTCGTGTACTGGAAATCTTGCTCTTTCTGGCTACTTACAGCAAGATTTGATCTCACGGTTGGGTTAGCTGATATGACCTGACCTGGCTTTCTGGAGTGCCATCAGTAGTGACTGTACTGTAATTGTACAAGTGATACTTTAGCAAGTCATGGTAATTTGGGGTATCATATAATAAACACTTTATGAATTTGTGTTTAATACCCCCTAGCACTGTGGTGAACTGGGACTGTCACACCTGGCAGTGTCTTCTCTGCTCTAGCAATTTACTTCAAAACAGTAGAAAAAGTACACAAAGGGAATCATGTCGAGTGAGTGTCTCATATTTTTTTTGAGGAAACGAATGAGAGTGAGCTGATATGAGTAGCAAGTTTGTGGGGAAGGGAAAGTCATGAAATAACTCTGCTTTTCAGAAGTTTATTGGAATGGAGAATTGGACAGTACTGGCGTTAGTAATGAACAGGTTTCCAATACATTCATGGACCGAGAGATGGCATTTCAAACAGTACACGTTACCTCGTGAAGTGTTTTTCTCCATTACAGCCAATTCCCGTATTCTGCTTACACAAAATGCTTCTCCCTGCAGAAGAGCATCTCAGTGAAGCCTGTCAGTGCTGCTGACTTGCTGAGACCCCCCTGGGGATAAAGTGGGTGACATGCAAGGCAGACAGGGTGGCCAGGACAGATGCTGTCTGGCTAATGGAGGCAATGTCCCCATCTGTTAGGAGTATTTCCTGTGGTTCTGAATGCTTGGTCCCCCCATCCTTGAATACTCAACAGATGGTGGATTACAAATGTGTAAATCTCTTTGAAGTTTGGATGGAAAAATGCAGAAAGAGTTATTTTCTGAAATGTGCAATTGTTGCTAACTCATGGAGGGGTCTTACTGAACTCTGAAACTTCCATTTTCTGGGAACTTTTTTTTTTTTTTTTTTTTTTGCTTGCATTTCCCAGCCAGTTCTGGGAGTAAATGATACAGAATAAGAACAATATTCTGCAAGTGCGGCCACCATACAGAAAGTTGTTATTTGCTGATAGTTGCCACCTCTCCACAGAGATGGACAGCTATTTTCTATTCTAAATGTAGGAGAATAAGAACAATATTCTTCCAAATACCAGTACCTGGTAATCATTGGTAAACGCTGTTTCTTTTCTTCTTGCAAGTTCCACATCATTCACACATCACATCAGGCATAGTTTAAGCTGAAGTCATCAGAGCCTTGCTCTAAGTATGTTGAAAGTGAACAGCAGTGAAAGAAACCTTTGGAAAAAGATATGGGAGAAAAGTACTTATCTTTCTGATAAGAACTGCAATTGTGGTGTCCTTGGCGATCAGAAACAGGTATGGTAAAGTACAAAGGAAGATGAAAAGACTCATACAGCCTTCCAGAGGTTAGACCTGCAGTTTGAGATACTGGAAGTGTCCAGCCTACAGTGTGAAGAATTTTGGGGGTGGGTGGTGGGGTGTTTTCCTGGAGGGGAAAACTTCACAGAAATGTGATATTTTTTAAAATGGAAAATTGATATGGGGAGAGGGTCTGAGCATGTTTTCATTTTACATTTACATATTTTAGAATAAGATTTCATTTTTTATTTTGAAATATTTTAAACGTTTTATATTATTATGTAAAATACTATTATGTAAAAGCCAGTATTACAAAGTACCTTTCCTTGTTAAAGAAATATTTTTTCTTTTTTCCCTTCCCTTAAACATTTAAATCCCTCAATGGAAATTTTTGGAATAACTTGGTTTTAAGTAAAGTCACTCCTTCATTCAACTACAGTGAAGTTTCTTTGTAATGCTTGTGACACAGGGCTGACCATATCATTTTGATAAGCTTCTGTGTTGAACTTTTGTAGATCTGCAAGTCTGCAGTATGGACAGTTGAAGTGTTCCATAACTGCAGCATAAGCTTTTTTTAGTCTAGGCTTAAATCTGGAAATACAAAAAGCCAAAGCTCATTTTATTTGGTGAAGCAAACTTATTTGAATAAACAAAGGTGGTTTTCTATGAGTATTTTCCCTGAGCTAACCTGCAGTTCAGTGATAATTAACAATAAATAAATACCCAGTATCAGATTACACTATTGATGTCCAGCTGTTTTAAGAGAGTGGTATTTCTTAAAACATGTTGATATCAAGAATCAGGAAGGATTCTATTTTAAATCACCATTTTCACATACTGCGGGGATTCCTGTCCAAAAAGCTCTTTTCCTATTTTTTTGGAGAAAAAAACCCCAAACAATTATTCTCTTTTCTAGTTATTTATTCCCTTCGCACTGAAAATTAGCTTTAATTCAGGAGAGTAGTTAATCTTCTGCCTATGGAGAAGGTGAGGTATTTCATATCAATTAAAAATGCACCACAAAGAAACCCCTGTACCCTTGCCTGTCAGATGCATTCAGACACAACAGTGATTTAAACCAATTGTGAACACACGATCTTTTCAGGAAGTCCATATGTTACCCCGATGCCTCAAACAGTCCTGGGTTGTAACTCCTAAAACTTTCAGTCCAGCTGAGAAATAGTACCCTGATGGTTTGTATTTAGAGTTAATTGGTAGGTGATATTCTTCTGTAAATTAGAAGTTAAAAGCAAGCTGGATAAGGGAAATTTTTTTCCTATGGATGTGGTACTGTTTTTATGAAGAGTTTTTTACTCTATTGCAGATCTGTGTTAATAAAATATCATAAAAACTTGATCCAGTAAGTTTTTGAGTTGACTTAATTGAGAGAAATTAGTGGATTTTACTTCTTTTTTCTTGTTTCTCCCCCCCCCCCCCCCCCCCCCCCCCCCCCCCCCAATCTGGCTTTGCAAAAGCAGAAATATTTCCTGATACTCAGTGTCTGAAGGACTTTTAATAATCTTCAGTGGAATAACAATGGTGCAAAGCCTCTGAAAGAAAAGTCATTCTTCTGTGCTATCAGCCACATGAGATTGTTTACTGAGGATGCTCAGACATGATGGTATTTCTGCCTTCTGAATGTGTCTCTTAAAGATATTAGTTTGCGCTTTGGAGCACTTACCTGCTACTTCTGCCCTGCCAGGGCTGATAAGCTTGGTGGAATTTGATAAATTATAAGAATTTTGCCTGTGACATCCTGCTCTAGGACGCAGTACAACAGGCTGCTATTTTTGACATTTTGCCTCAGAATCTTATGATGCTATTAATTCAAAGTATGGTCTGTTTTTCACCAGGTATTATTTCCATAAACTCACCAAGTTTGATGGAATTAGGCTCAAGAGTGGTTTAGGTTTAACAGCCAGAGAAGAAACAACAAAAAGGAAGAAACTTTAATGTTTGTTTTGTTTGTTTTCTCTGTGTGTGTGTGTGGTTGGTTTGGTTTTGTTGCTTGGTTTTGGGTTGAGTTTTGTGTGGTTTGGGTTAATTTTTCTAAAGAAAAATATAATGGGTTCAGAAACCTGGAAGGGTCACATTCCTAAATAGCTCAGAAATCCTAAGAGATAAAATGTTACCCATTTCATTGATTTAGATTAGACACTTTTGAGGTTTACAGTAGCTGTTCCATTTTTGAGGGAGGAGAGAACATCATAAGCTTACCTCCACACAGTTTGGTGGATTTGTTGGTTTTTTTTGTTTTGGTTTGGGTTTTTTTGGGGTTTTTTTGTTTTTTTGTTGTTGTTGTTCAGCAGTCAGTCTGGGGAAAGGAGGATGGCAGAGGAATGTCGTCACTATATCTATGAATTATAAGCTCTAAGCTTAACACTGAAATGTTTCGCTAGCCCCAGTGAGCCTGTGTGACAGCTTTGCTGGGTTGCTGCTCAGGTGAGTCCCTGGCCAGGAAAAAAACAGGCTTGATTCCCTGTGGTGGCTGTAGACCAGCTTTATATGCAATTCCTTCAGCAGATAGTTGCAGGTTTACTGTGGGTTAGACATGCACCAGAGGGGCCACCTGAGCCTCTCCTGCTGCCGGCTTGTAGGGCACTGGAGTGTTACTTCCAACAGTGACTTAGATTATTAATTAAACAACATTTATAAAATGTATGATGCATTTCAATGGGTGTAAAGAAAAGATGTAATTGCAGTTATGTTGGATTCATGTTTACTTAAATATAAGGAAAACTGACTTCTTTTTAAGGAGAGATTTTAATATTATTGCCAAATTTCCATGTATCCTCTGAAAAGGTGCAGGCAGCTTGTATGCATTCACCCACTGTGCAATCAAATTCCTCATATCAGAACACACAGTTTAAAATTAATACATCTATGTATTTAAAAGTCTACATCTATGATATGTCCAAGTGGTTTAAAAAGCAATGTGAATGCTTAAAATTATCTGCAGGGGCTTTTTAAGGATGCACCCTATGAGATGAATATGAAATTGAGAAAATTAGAGCAATAAAAAAAATTCAGTTGTACTTCAGACTACTACATCAAACAGCTGTGTTCTTAACAGTAGTATGAAAGTGGATTTAAAAAACTATATATGGCTTTTTCTCCGTAACACTGAAGAAAATGAAGTTTATGGCTGCAATGGAGAAGTTGACAGGTGCTCAGTAATTTTATGCTCTGCTTAGCAGTGGGAAACAGTGTGACACAAGATTTACTGCTGCTAACTTGTTTAAATATTAGGGATTCTGTTCAGTTAGTTAACATAAGCTTAGCAAATCCCTCCTGGGACTGATGAAGAGGTTGTAATGTCAATGGATGTCTCCAATTAGAGGTCCCTTATCACCTCTGTCATATGAGGAGTGTTGAATAGATGCTATAAGGCTGGATATTTTTGTAATGGGCCAGTGGTTACGTTAAAAATTGTGTATGTTTAATGATATATCTAATTATAAGGTGGATATAAATTTTTAATATGATCTTGACAAACTGCATCCAGGTAGCAGCTGCAAGATTGTGAATTTCTCTCATGTGTATCAAGAGACTCAGAAACCTGCTTGCAGGTTTGACTGTTCCTGAGTTGATGAAGAAAGGGCCATTTAAAATAACAATGGTTACTGAATTTTCATTTCTGGAGGTTATGTTCAGGAAGAAATTAAAACCAAAAAGTTTGAAATGTGGGAATCTTTTTACTTTTTAAAATAGACTTGCATGTATTACTTAAGAAGCACAGAACTATTTATGGTTTTGAAATATTTCAAATGCTTCACAAATTTTTTCCTGCATATGTTTAAGTGAGGTCATTTTATAAAATGTGAAGATTTTACCTACTGTTTGATATATTTTGATACAAGTCCTCTGTGCATTTAGTTTAGTTTTAGGGACTTTCCCTGGGTTTCCCTAAGATTTCGCTTGATAAAAATTAATTCATCTTTTTGATTTCCAAAGCTGTATGTGCTAGCTAGGTTATGCAGGACCTGTTAACTGATATGGCAGGGTTAAATCTGTGTCTGTGGGTTTGAAAACTATAGGTATAACTGTTTATGTGTATATCACAGGATGTATCTTCAGGCTGTGAAATAAGCTTATGTCAGGGACAGTTCTTTATTCTAAGAAACTGATTTGCAGAGTCAGGTTTCCCACTTCCCAGTGTATTTGAAAGCCTCTGTTTAGAGATATCATTCTCACAGTGAGATATTCTTACTTAACGTGGACCCTTGTTGTTTAGTTTTTTTCCCCAATATTAAATCTTAACCTCTTTGCAATTAATCTGGTGTTTCTCCGTCTTTGTACCTAAACATTTTTATGCTTCCTTGCAAGTGACACGTTACAATCGATGGTGTTTCCCTCTCATTGCAATAAATGTCAGGCTTTCTGCAAAATACCTCTGCTGGCTAACCAGAAAATGCATATCTGAATGCTGCTGTGGCATTCACGGCCAGAATGATCTACTTCATGCTTCTAGCTGGGTCATTCAAGGACCATGTAAGGTGAGGTCAGTTCCTTCTCCTAGTATCAGGTAGATTTTCTTATGAGACAGTATTTAAAAAGAGACTGGTGTTCAGGATTTGATTAAAAAAATTATGCATGAATCTGGATGCTGCAGTTTGGTGCTCAGTTTCAGCAGTAGGTTAGGTGATATTGCTCCCTAATTAATCCCCCTAAGATGACTAAGCTTGAATATACAACATTGCTATTTTATGTGATTGAGTGAGTTTCTTCACTGTAGTTTTTCACACCCTTCTAGAAAGTTTTAAATCATTAAATCAGTTCATAATAACTGGTGTCATATCACCCAACAACAGGGAGTATCCTCTATACCTCCACTTGTAACCTCTGCACATCTTCAGTTTTTCATTTTGATAATGTAACTTTTCAATAAATTAAAATAATTTGATCCTCAAAACAAATATACAGTGACAGGTGATGTGAATGGCTTAGTGGCATCTATGACTCGGATGTACTTGTCAGGACTATCTTCATGTAACTATTAAAACATCTTAGTTTGTAATTTGCCTGGAATCAGAGCAAGAAAAGCACTTTTCTCTATGCTTACTGTGAATCAAAGCAGTAACGATAAAACTCTGCAGTTAGATATCAAATAGAGCCCACCCACAGCAAATTTCTGATAAAGTACAGAAAATGAACTAATACTGATCAAGCCAAATGAGCACTTCTATGTAGATGGGCAGACACCAGATTGCCAGTGGTGTGGGGAGCAATCACATTTAGCTGCTTTTATGAGGAAAATTATAATCTCATGATCCATAAGATAAAACATACGGGGAAAGATTTTTTTTTTTCATTTTGAATTTTTTACCTAAAAAATAAAGCAATCTCAAAATGACAAAAAAATGGAACTTTCTTTCAAAAACACTGAAATGGACAATTCAATATTACAAAAGTCTTTTGCCTTTTTGTTCCAATTTTAGTAAGTCTAGCCACATAAGCTATCAAAGTTCTTAATTAAATTATTGATTTTCATTGAAAAAGTTTTGAACAAATAGCTGTATGTGGAATGTCTTAAACTACCCTGGTTTTCCATAGCTTACATATTCTAGTAGCTATGTCTACAAATATGTCAGTGTTTTCATACTTGAACTTCTTTTTGTAGCACAATTTTGAAACGGTGTTATTTTTGTTCAGACGATGCTGGTTGTATTGACTTTCATTTAAATGATTATCTGTCATCATAAAGCAGTCAAAAATGTAGATGAAGTACATTAGAAACATCTTGATATTCTTGGCAATCAATGTAATTCATAGTCGCTGGTAATACTGCATTAGATTTTGCTGTTCTCAGTACGTGAACCAAAACTTACCATTCTACACAGAAAACAACACTACTTGGAAGAAAAAAAACCCACAAAACCTGATGAAAATTCAATGCTTCAGAATTTTAAAATCAGAAATCTCAAGAATGCTGTAAAAAAATTGAAGACAGTTCTTTGCCTTAATTTTTCCTTTGACTGAAGGGACTCTACCGCTGTGTTATATGTAGAGATGAAGCAAAACTATTATTGTATCATAATATACCTTAATCTTTAAATATTTCAAAAGCCCTTTCAGTCAAAAATACCTATTTTGAAATAATAATAATAATAAAAAAAAGCTGTGACCGGTATTCCATCAGAAAACATTCAACTCTTTCTTGTTCTAGTTATGTGTGATGTTCCTTTGTTACAGTGTTTTGATGCTTTTGTTGTCCAGAGCTCAGATATTCAGGGATGCAAAGGGGGAGCTACATATACTGTCCAATTATGCTGCAGAAAGAATGTAAAAAAAGGAAGAAAATGCAAGTCAGGTGAAGACTAAATGCGGTTGTAAGCTTCCACAATAGAGAAGAACATCAAAATAACACAAGATAGCAATAGCAGCTGGGCCTTGATGTTTAAAAACAGTAACAATACGTCCCTGAGTAAAGCAAAATATGTTTTCACTAACTTTGGAGCTTATCACAGTAATTTCTATCCTAGAATGATAACCTATCGGTTGGCAATGTTCTACAGAAAGAAAACACGGGTGCATTTATTTATCAAGGAATGCCTGAGCAAGTACCATTGTGCTGCTCAAAAGGTGATTGAAATCATTGCTTGGACCTTAGAGAGGTGAAGGGATTTCTCAGTAATATTTGGCCAAGCTAATGTGGGTGTAAAAGGCACCGCTTCTCTGCGTGCTGTTCTTGCATCCCAGCTGCAAAAAGGATCTAGAGTAAGTTCAAAAGGGCGTGATCTGAGGATTGTAAACTCCTGCAAAGTCTTCCCTGTTCTGCCAGGGAAGGCTCACAAGCCAGCAAAACAGCTAGGTGCCTGCTCAGCAGCGGAGAAGCAGGCATCAGCCATCTGTGCGTGTAGTTAGACTGGATGGGTCCAGCAACTAAATTGGTATGGACTGAAACATTTTTGTCAAAACTTGAACAAAATGATCCCTGGTTGAAGGTAATGCTTACTACTTTCACTCAGTATTTTAATATTTAAATATTTAAATTGTCTCACCAGAAATTTTTTCACTCCTGGAAACACTTGCGTGGAGTTATCATAATTCCAAAGATCCCTTTCGAGTGTGTGGAGAAAGGGTGAATACTCCTCAAGCTTTTCCTCTGTAAAAAGAAAACTCATTCATCTCAAGTCTTTTTCATAAGGAACATAAGCAAAATATTATTTTAGTGATACCCTTGTCACTCCTGACATTATATACTTAAGCCATCACAGTGGAGCTGCCTGTGGGAATCACTTGCTGCCTTGATGTGTATTTAGTGGCAAGAATATAACCGTGTGGGTCTTTTTTTAAAGTGGAGTTGATAATACTTTAGAAAACCAAGTGGAAGGGCACTGAAAAACCTGGAAGCTTCAGGATAAGCAGAAACCTCTCTGCTCTGCAGTACTGTTAGCCTTGCTGGAACAGTTAGCTGGTATCTCTGCAGTATCTTTTCATCAGGTTCTGCAAGAGGATTGGTAAAGAAAAGGATATAGGATACTAAGTCCACTTCTAATAGGAAATTTGGCCTTGTTCTTGTATGCTTACCTTGCTGGCTAGCTCAGGTTGCCTGGTGGTTTCTCCCCTTTTTATATACAAAATATTTGCAGAATTCACCTTTTTTTTAACTAGGAAAAAGCTTTTAAAAGGAAGAGAAAATACTACTACGAGGTGGTTAAAGTTTCTAAAATCAAATTACAATCCTGTACTCCTTAGTGCTACCAGTTTTCAAGCAAGTTATGAACCATTTGTATTTCCCAGACGTGACACCTGGGTACCGAGGCACCACAGATCTCCCCCAGCGGAAAAGCACACCAGTTCACCCGGTGTTGTGTGCCATTCACATCAAACCCGTGAGCAAGGCTGGAGCTCCTCAGCTCATTAAGTCAGCCTGACAGCTCCAGCGTTCAGCGCTGCTGAAAACTGGCAGGTGCTAAAGTGGCTGTGTTTCTTCAGCCAGAGACTTTGTTACAAAGCATAATGTGAAGTTGTCTTGGAGTGAAAAGAGTCCATCCCGCACCCCTGAATTCTGCTACTGAGGAAAATATTTTATATTTCATTGATAATTTATAAGATCAGACAAGCCAGGTAAATATTAGTAGCTTCTAATATCCTAGGACCTGCTCCTGGCACATGGGAGATGGAAAACATGATGTTTTATTCCTTCCCTATTTACCAGTGGATTTTGCTTTTCCCTCTTCAGCAGTTAAAACAACATAAAAAAAAAAAGTATGAAAATAAAGTATCAATTACTGTAATATTTTATAATGTCTGTTAGCCCAAATCAATCATGGTTATAAAGTGTTATAATGTTCTGGTCCTGTGCTTGTGGGAGATTTCTTATAGTGGGTAGAGATCACTTTCCCAATTTGCTGTGAACTCCTTAATTTTTTTTTTTTAAAGTGTGTGTTATATATAAGCTTATCTGAGCGTATGTTTTTCTCTCTATATGCTCTTACTCTGCTGCCATTTGTGGAAAACAGCTTTTTATTTTCTTTGACTAAAAAGGTATAAATTGCCAGTGCAGTCTTCTAACAAATACTCGGATCCTGCCTCTCCTGATGTGTAGTCTTGTGGAGAGTCTGAAATACTACCTCTTTTCTTACCGGCCTTTTAAACAAAACCCGGTCTGTGCTGCTTATTAATTCCATACAGCTTTGTGGATGCCTTTAGATGCTGTGGAAATGTTGAAGATGGGGGGAAGAAAAATAAATAAAAAATGCTGCATAAGACAGAAGTTGGACAGTTTTCAGGGATACTATGCTACATTATGTACTGCGCATCAATCCGTGTAACTGTCTGTGTAACTGATCTTAAACCTCATGAGAAATGTTCTCCACGTCTTTGTAATGTGATACTTTTCAGGCAGGAAGCGCTGTGTGCACAAAATCTTGCAAAAAAAATTGAACAGTATACTGGCAAACACGTAAAATGATTTATTTTTAGAACTAAACATTGTTGGTTGTATTTTTTTAAAGAGTAATCAAGAACTGTTTTTCTGATCTAATTTACTATTGACATGTCATGGATTTATCTGTGCATACACGCTAACATACAGGTGATTTACGCTACTTTGATAAATAAGGCAGGTTCTGGTGTCACTATATGTGCTTCTGAAAAATTTACCCTTGGGAACATCGGTCACAGTATTTTTCTCATATTCAGAATTACTCGACTTGATTCAAGTCCTCAGTATCAAGGAAGTTCTGGCACTTTTAGTTTCTGTCTTTCTCATACACACCCACGTATGAACACACACAGTCTCAGGACATTTCTAATTTCAAGGAGCTTGCTTTCAAAGACCCCAGTTTTGCCAGGTGTAGTGTCATTGTTTCAAGCTCCGGTTTGTCAGCAGCAGCCCATCTTTGCTGTGATACACTGCACGCTGCAGACACTGAATGAAAGAGAAAAGAGAGGAAAGAATATATTAAATCTACATGCTCCATTGCAATGATAATTTTTCTTCTTTAACTTGCAGCAACACTGTAGCCAGAAGGCACTGCGTATGTAAGATAGTTCTTTATTGGAAGGAGCTTTTTTCCTTACATCACTATCCCTAGTGTCTTCAGAATCAATATAGACTATGATATTTCTCCTCTATCCAAGCATTTCTATGAAAAGACCTATAGCTCAGATTTTATAGCCTTAACTCTCATATGAACAGCCCTTGCTACAACAAGATGTTAAAAATGTTCTGTGGAAGTCTCAGCATATGCTGATCCTCACTTGAGTGAACTGCGATGCTTCGGAGGTGAAGTGATTCCCAGACAAAATGAATTTGATTTCCATCTCTAATTTCAACTGTTTAATAGCACATAACACAAACTTCCTTTTAAAATTCTGAACTGGCTGTTAACTTGCTGCTGGACATTTGCCAGTGCCTGCACCTGCATTACTTCCCCGCTAATATTTCAAAGTGTCAGCTCAAGTGGCCTGAGAACTGCCTGTGGAAGTGTTGTAATTGCTGAGATACGCTTACTCCAACTGTGATAATAAAACACAGGGATGGACTGGGCAGAGGGAGAGAGAAAAGATAACAGCTGGGATTTATGCTTCCAGGTTTTAAAAGAAAGCTTCTTAAGTTTGATGATAAACAGAATGATAGGGTGTACCAATAAAAGAGAGGGAGGGAAGTCTGAGGTGAACAAAACCACAGGAATACAGTAGGACCAAACTCTAGGTTTATGCAGGGACCTTGAAGTCATTTTTACTCAGCTGTATGCAGTCTTTGTGAATATCCCACAGGTCATCCATAGGATGATGCATGGGAAAGGAAAGATAGATATAGATATAGATATATACACATTTTTTTTTTTAGCCTAACATATGCACCATTTTTTCTTTAAGAATTTGAGACTCTTTTCTGGACAAAGATATTCAGTATCAAAATGCTGGATTAGGTTAATGCAGGTACTATCTTTGCAGGGATCAGGAAAAAAACAGACAACCCAACCCAAAAATTAGATGAGATGCAGCAGTGGAAAAGTGATATTGCATCCAAAAGGACTGATAGACTGTAAAGTCAAACATGGAGAGAATTAATTGTAAAAAATATAGACCACAAAGAGGGGGAGATGCTTCTTAGTAGTCTTAGCTGTTTATTTTAGTTGGCCTTTTATTTCTTGATATCATACTTTGCTGTTGGTTTCTCCAAATTCTTTACATGTTTGTAAATTCAATTGGTGAGAGGTGCAATTATTTTTTTTTTCTTTTAACATATTTTATGTGTTTCATTTTGCACTTGAGTTGGGATGTCATACATTAATGTATTTCTAGAGGTGTTTAATTTTAGGTATGAAAACATGGGATTCAAATAATTTAAGTAAGAATTCAGTTTGAGTTAAAATGTCTTGCATAGTAGTGGATAAAATTTTATATATTACATCTATTTCAGAGGCGTTCATTAATATGAAGACCATGGTTCTACTCCTCAGGATAAGTGAAAAATCATACTGTATGGTATAGAGCTGTTTGTAAAAACACACTCACACATTCCTTACTAAAGCTTAGAAAATTGTTTTTCTTAAGCTGTCTAGAGACTAACCTATTGTTTCCCTGCTTTAATAGGGCCTGCAAAACACTACTTATTTATCATCTCAAAACCAAGTGGGGAATCAAACGATCTTCCAGTTTACTCAGAGGGAAAAGATGCATATTCAGCCTTAATTTTCAGCTTTAAATCTGCAAGAATAGCTAGAACAAGCTGAATAATCCATTCATTTTTCCATTCTACAGCCTTGTTTCTAAACTTATGTATATGGGCTAATTGGTTTTCTGTCCTCCACACTTGGCTGCATCAAGGTTACAGTATTCCCTGGCTCCCTCAAACAAATAACTTTCATTTTTCTTGAATTAATTTAAGTTTATATTAGCTGTAATAAAATGTTTACATATGACAAAGAAATTAACATTTCAAGTAAAAAGTGTGGAAATCATGTTTAGATCTGGATTGCAAGTCACATCTCAGAGCACAATTGCTGGAATCTGTAATTAGCGTATTGTCATTAGCTGGCAGCTGAAACACAAGCTACAATATAATTTACACTTTTGCAAAAAATTCATTTGAATAATGCTCTCAAACAAAAAAGTCAAACCACTGGAAATTACAAGCAGATGCCATCATCTCCAGAAGTGGCAAGCACCTGCTGTTCCCATTGACACTTAAGGTGAAAGCTTCTTGGTAATTTTTCATGGATCAAAAAGAAAATAACTTTTATCTTTTTTTTACCCCTAGCAACTGGACTTAAGATGTAGACTGAGTGATGGCTGGACTTGAGGGATCCTGGCATCCCTTAACTAGAGGATTTGAACTTTAGATTATTTGTGGGTTTAGGGAAATTGGTGGGGAGGTTTTATACAATGATGTCAGCTGCATCTTTTTATATCTAACCTCACTGATAATGATATCCCCTTCGAAGGGGACGACAATTTCTCTTTCAGTCTGAGCACTGTTCAATCAATGGTTAACTGTGAATTGTAGGGAAACTGCAAGAAAAAAACCTCTGAAACAGACTTAATAGATGCCTATTCCACCAGCCTTTATACCCAAAGAAGAAACATATTCCTGCATCATACCCCAAAAGGCCGTCCTTCCACAAAAAGGGAGGATCTCAGGCCAGCTGACCTGAACAACAGTGCCTCATTATTTTAAAAAATGTTTTCCTAAGTTCTAACCAAAAACTCCATTACAGCAACATAAACCTCTTGCCTCTTGTTCCAACCACAGTGGGTATGAAGAGCAATGTATTATTTTTTCCTTTGCAGTTAACTTTCTGTATTTGAAGATTCTATCTGAAAGCACTTTCTGAATTTTCATGAGACACATCTCCTATTCATTCCTACGAGCTAAACAGTATAATCTATAAAGGAGTTACAGAATGCCTAAGCTATTTCTATGTTTATCCTTGGAGGGCAGAAAGAATCAGTAATTTTATCCATATATATCATAGCCTTCTAGTTTGATTCTGTGAACCTGAGTTTAAAAAGAAGTTAAAGCTTCAAGTTTTAACTCTTGCTTCTATTGAGCATAAACCTGTCATTACCAAGCTTCTCTTACCTTTCATTAACATTTATATTTATAGTAAGAATGTGTATTAACACAGCTTTAAATATATATGTCTTCTCTTAGTAAAATATAGATGCATGTCAGATGAATCAGGGGTTTACCAGTATACATTTTTTTTATCAGTATACAAGTATCTATGTGGTATTAGCAAAAATAATCAGCATTTCAAAAACCCCTTCACTCAAACCCTCCTCTGAGGATCATCACTGAGAGAAGCACTTAGTGCAGGAAGGTGGAAGAATGGGGTTTATGCCCATGTGATGATGCCCCTGTTGCTTCCACTTCAAGCTCTCCACTGCATTTATTGAAATTACATTATAATGGAAAAAAAAAAAGGAAAAATATGAAGGGACATTGGGTATATTGAAAAAACAACACATTTTCATCTGGCTAAAAAGAACATTTTTATTTTTTCCGTGAAAATTATTCTTAGTTTAATTTAAGACCAATCTAAAACTCAGTGGGATAGAGACATGGAGACATTTTATCGTTCTTTTCAAATTATCTACCACTAAGGTATGTTTCATAGGGAAGAGCATAAACTGCAAGATGTTAAACTCAGAAAATGAGAAAGAGTTAGAAAAGTGGGTTTTTTAATATGAAAAATCTACATGGATAAATTAACACTTTGTTTCCATCTTTTATAACAAAATCCACATTAGATTGTTTAGTTTAAAGCTGTAGGGTTTTTGAGATCCTATGGCAATTGAATGTTTTATTATTAAATGGAAAACTGCACTAAGCCTTTTAATTTCCTCACTTTACCCACATTTCTTGTTCTTGCAGCTGCTACCTCAACAATAATAATCTTCGTTATTATCATAGCCCTGACTTTAACATAGGTTCTTAATTCAGCATTTCACAAATCATTCAGGAACAACCTTTCCCCCTCCCAACTCTATGGTTTGGATTAAATATGTGAAATAGAAGCGTGCCTTATCTTAGATTAAGAGTTCACACTAAAATGGATACTTGGTAAGAGCAAAACTTGAGTTCTGTTTAGAAATGTACTGCAGCATTTCCTTTCCAAGTCATGATTTGTGTCTAGTGGGATTGTGGTTTAGTCTCTGAAGACATGGCCATAGCAGGGTGAGAGTAATGCCAAATGAAGACAGGCTTGTACCAACAGTAATTGGAAAGAATTAGGATGAGAAGGCAGAAATATAAGAAAGGGAGGAGAAATATCTTGCTATAGCGGTATCAGTCCATCAGCAAGGTAAATGCAATCTATCAGGATGAAAATTAACAACTTTTATATGTTATATTGACTAAGCCAGAAGTATGTTTTTCTCTCTGCACTGGTTCTTTTGCTCACTAAGCTATCGAACTCAAAGTACCTGTGTAAAGAAGACAAGAGGCCCATGATGTCCTGGTCAGTATTTTCTCTCGAGTTCTGCTATCAGATGTGCTCTGTTAACATTCGCTATTGCATCTGAATTGTTGCTGCCCATTCAGTAGGAGCCACAATTGTGGTGAGTTTTAGTTTTTTAAAATTATTTATTACAATTTAACACAGTGGCATACCACCTCTCAAATAGCAGCTGTCTGTCTGGCACATTGGCTGTGCTAAAGATTATAAAGCATATTTTGAGCAATCAGGTGTAGAACGTAGCAAATCAGGAGTGAGACTTCCTCTGTCATGTTGTTTTTCCTAGCTATTATTTATTTGCTTGTAAATGAAATTCCATCAAAGGAAATTATTCATCAGCTCTTTCAAAATCTCCTTCTGTTGCATATGTTTTGCCTGTCTGTGATGTGCTACATGGTGATAATTTGTGACATTCAAGTAGGTTAAATGATATCTAAGCATTTCACAAATTCAGTAATAATTTTTATAAAAACTGAAAAATATGAAATACTGATATGAATTGGCTGTGAAGGACTGTTCTGAAGCCCTGAGTGCATTAACACAGCTTTCCAAGCTTCCAAAAGGGTAATGGACACCAGCAATTTTTTTTTTTTTTCACATTTCTGTCTTCCCACTTTTTGAAAGCACGATGTGAAAGTAGCTTTATACTTTTTTGTAACTTGTTCTGCTGAATAATCCTCCTGAAGTACCTCTTGCTGTGTTTCCTCCCTATGGCATGTAATTCTCTGTTAATCAAGAAGCAGAAACAATTTGCATTGTCTGCCTTGGTTTAGATAGCTACTAGTAATACCGAGATAAATTCTTTATTAGAGAGATTTTCGGTTGCTATTCAATATTAACATGGTCAAATCCTTGACTGCTTTTGGAATACAATATTTAACATTTCTGAAGTGAGGACCTGATAAAGATTTACTTTTAGAAGGGATTTTTCTGTCATTCTGAATATTTGTAAAATGCTGCATATTATTTATGGGCAGACCTATTTCACAGCTGAGGATCTTTGAGGCACTGGCATACACACAGCAAAGCCATGAAACAGGTGGTGAATTAATTTTGAGAAAAATAACATAAAACATTGCATCACTAAGTAGATCTTTGACAATTTGTTTAGTATCTTAATTAAAAAAAAAAATTCAAAATCTACCTAACTTTACCATATAAGCAAATGAAATTGAGTCTAATTTACATCACTTGTTTGGTTACAGGTGTTTAGAAGATTTAATGCATCTTTAAACCATCCAAATGCCCTCAACAGTGATCCAACAGCTGCAGCTTGTTATTTGTCTCTAGTATCAAACCCCATATTAAATCATTGCAGTAGAAAACAAATTCACTTCATTTTAGGTGTATGACTAGTTTATTTCTATCTCAAAATGTCTAAATCTTGCACACAAATTTTCCTGCATCCCACACAGAGAGGAATGAGTGTTTGTGCTATCAATACCATGTTGTTGACAGATGGAGAAGAGTGCATTGCAAAGCAGCCAGAAACAATTAATGCCTCTATTAAGCAGTGTGTAGTTTTCCAAGGGTTACAATTCACCCGTTCCTTTTTTTTAAAAGTTATATCCTCCAAGCAGATGAACAATAATTTTGCCAGGTGCTTTGCCCAAGGGAAGAGAGTGAGATCACATATACCTTAAATATGTGAATTATAAAAATCAGTGTTGTTTTTTTACTACATATTTTCTCTATGTACAGGGAAGTAGCAAATTTAAACCAAATTGGAATTGTGTTCCCCTGCCCAGCCCCTAAACCAGCATCTTATTTTATCTCTGGAGCTCATTGCCATGGTGGGCCATGGCTTGAAAATTATTACTGTGTTAAAAAATGAACAGTACAGATTCACAGTAACTTGTTCATTGGTAGCAATTAAAAGCAAAGACCTGGATACAAGCTCTAACTCAGGTGTTCCTTAAACTGAGGATTGTCAAAATCAAAAGAGATGGCCAAGTGATATTAAAGTATGGCTGTAGGCTTTTTTTGTCATATGCCTTACTTAAGTACGTGCCACCAAATACTCATTCTCCATCAGTGATCACAGAAAGTCATGAACACAGTTAACGCCAAATTCTCTTTCCAGCTAGCTTCATTACATGGCAAAAAAGATTTTTAGGTCATGATCTTTATTAGGTTATCCTTTAAAATGTCTATAATTAGTGAAATAGGAGTTTCTAGTCAAGTAAGATTGAAAAGTTCTGCTGCTGGATATAAAAATCTCATCCTGACTTTGTTCAGTTACAGAAAACAATTAAGGAAAACAGAAGTCCTTAACAACAAAAAGTTTGTGTCTTTGAATGAACTATTAATCTACTTAGTTTAATAATGGTAAAATAAATCACATATGATCTTTCATGCCTCATCAGCCTATTTATATCAGTATGCCCTTTATTATGACAGATTTTATGATATTTTGTGATGACCAGTCATGGGGAAAAAAATGTTTAATGTACTGACATCTAATTTTATTATCTCTGGTACCTATTCATTTTCTCAAAGCATTTCTTTGAATCGACGCCAGTTGAAGCTGCAGTACTTTCAAAGTTGTGCTATTACAGGATCAAGAGTTAATCTAATAAATCCATAAGGGAGTCAAGAGTCCAGTCATAGAGACAACTGCATAATTCACTGTTGACAGTAGTAACATATAGAGCTTAGCTAAGCAATTTTTCTATTTTTTACTAAGCTTTATTTTTTCTGAAAATGTCCATTCCCTAAATCTGTGTTCTAGCCTTACATGTTTCTGCTGCTTTGTAATGTAGAAAATGTGATTTCCATGCCCAATTTGTATGGAAGATTCTAGTCATGGAGAAGATTTGTTTACTTTTTTTATTTATTTAATTTTTTTCAGCATAGTGAGCTGTAAGAGCCCAGCTGATTATTCCCACTGTCTAGTATGTCAGGGTGCTCAAAACATACCAGAACTGGAACCGCAGAAGTTCATGCTGTTAATATTTGTGCAACAATCTGTTGTCTTTCTGGGTGCATCTGTCTGAACTTCCTCATGTACAATACACTTGGGCACCGCTGAATCCTGCCAGATGCAGCACGAGACTTGTTCAAACAGCCACGCTCGTTCTCCTCTTGTGGCAGATTATGTACAAAGAATATAAGCCATAATGCAACCAGGCAAGCCAGTGTGTCTCAGGATTGCAACTACTTTGTGCATTTGTAGATGTGAAATTTAATAGAAGCTACGTTTATGCAGCAGGAGACAGCCCAGCGGTCTTCTAACTCGCTGATCTAAGCATAGTCCAGAGCACAATGCGAAGACCCCTATATATAATATTAACAATAATACCTTTCCTCCTTTTCCTCCTCTTCCTCCCCATTTTTCTGCATTCTTTTGCTGGTTTTCATGTAGTTTAGTGTCTGTATTTGCTCATTCTTGCTGTATGCTTGAGACTACATCAAATAAAGGAAGCTTATTTAGATGCATAATAAAGAAGGTATTTATTAAGGATGGTGAGTTCTCTTTAGAGAGGAAATGAAGTCTTATTTTGACTTCCATCACCAAACCAAGTAAAGGAACTTCTAGTAGCTGCTGCAGTTCTAAAGACATATACGTGCACTTTTTGGAGATAGAAATGGCCCAGAGATATTTCCCATCAACATCTCAAGGTTGATTAAAGGAACCCTATACCAGAAAATGATTAACAGTAATATAACCTCTTTCCCACATGCATTATCTGTATGAGTTCAGAGAGGAAAAAGACAAGAAAACAGGAGGATGAATTCCCTGTGCAACAGCCAGGCTGAGCTGGACATGTACCTGAGCCTTTCCAGATTTTTGTAAGTCTTTGTAGTATATGAGGAACGTAAGGCAGTGGCCACGCAGCTGTACAAACTGGGGTGCTCCTTTTACACTGATTAATCTGAAATCTCCTACTTATGTTTCCATACTTGCTTTTTAATGTAACAAGAATAATTTCACAAGAGACATCATAGCTCTGGATACTAGATGATGTATAGTAAAATTGTAGTAATGCTGTGCAGCTATTGCAAATTCATGACAGGCAGCTGGAATGTAATTGAAATGTCATTTATATCAAATCTGTAAATCTTGTATAGAACAGAAATGCAATGATACCATTTTAATATCATGAGTCAGAAAGGTTAAGGTATAAAAACTCTGTATAGTCTTTACACGTTGAGAGGGAGAATAGCAAACGCTGACAAGAGAAAAAAGGTTCATGGATGGAAAATAACAGTAAATAATTGCTAAAAGGAAGAAACTCCAGTGTTTTCCTAACTTTTTTGTTTTGCCGGTGTTAAAAAAAAAATCAAGTTACAGTTCATCTGTTTCATGGTATTTCCCCTGACCTTTATAAATTCTTACTGCTGGTCAAAGAAATGAGTTTGAACTTCCCACTTTGTCATTTCATGCATAGAGTATACAAAGAATATAAGTTAAAATCAAATAAGTTGTCTGGTTCAAGAAGTACTAAGTGTGAATGTTGTGTAAATTAACTTATTGAAGATCAGCCTCACACTGTTCTCATGGCTCTCGTTGCTTGCCTCCCTCAGGGCTTAATTGCACTGAGCAATAATCGAACAAACTTGTCCTGGCAAGCTGTTGTGGGTCAGGATGTGTTTTGCCTTTTACTCTCTTACCAGATGATCTGGCTATTTGCTAGACAAATGGGGTGACTTCTTGACTGTTGTTTGCAATTTTCAGCTTCACTAGAAGATACTGTAGTTCCAAGGCGATGTGCAAATTTATGCACTTCAGAATATTGCAAGAAAATATTAGGCAACAAAAGCAACAACAACAAAAAGAAAAAAGCCAACCAAACCAACGAACCAACCAAAAACACCAGAAAGAAGAGAGTAACAAAAAGAAAAGTGTTCTAGCAATGTACAGAGGAAAGTGTGAAATAAGGAGCAGATGCCCTATGCCCTCCCAATTTACCAAAAAGGAAAAGCTGGAAAGCATAGCAGAATTATCCACTGGATTCAAAGAAAGGTAATTTAAGAAACTAGCTGTAATGAGTACTTACTATTTTATAAACTGAGGCTGGACTTTTGGTTCAGAGGCTGTCTTAGTGTCTGCCATTAGTTAAAGTCTGATGTTCCATTAAAGCCTGTGGTCTGTAATGTCCTTCTGGATGAGGCAACATCAGAGTTACTATGGTATTTCTCGTGGCAGATAAACAGTAAAGATTTTTTTTTTTAATACAGAGAAAAAGGAAGGAGGCATTTCTGTACTGCTTTCAAACACAATTCAGATTCTCTTAGGAAGGATACCAAACTAAATTAGTGCAGACAGCCAATGAAAAATGAGTTTCTACTCTATGAATAAGACAAAATCCTCCCCTGAGTAACTTCCACCACATGTGCTGCAAAGATTACATGAGCCACTTGAAGTAATATAAAATCCAGTCCCAGACTCCCTCCTGTCCATCCATTTCTATACAAAATTGCTTGCATAGAGAAATCATATATATTCCAGTCAGGTATGGGTACTGTCTGCAAAAAATCTATTCATAAGGTGTCAGGTTGGGGTAAACGAATGACATAACCTTTGTAGAACTTCTCCTGTTACTTGCAATTACTTTATGATAAAAGGAGCCTGAACACAAACTAAAAGTGATTCTTCCTTTGTCAGTCAGTGAATCAAGATGCACTTGAGAATATCTGAAGGAAGCCTGTATTGCTAACCCTATAAAACAAGTGGTCTGCTGTTGTTAATTTTAGTGCGCTAGAGCTGACGATTAGTTATCCCTTCAGAACTGAAAAGGAGAAAAGCCATAGATGTGTTATTAAACACCAGCAATTAAAAAAATCAGCAAATACTATGATACGATGATTGCAGACTTGGCAGCTGATGATTAGGTGTCTAACCACTGTATACTCAAACAGCTAATGGCATTTTCAGTGACCGTCAATGTGGGATTAGATATCTATATAAAGAATAAATATAAATTTATTTTTAAATTTGCAATTTATGCACATAAAGTTCTAAAAAAACCCCTAGTATACAACTTTTTTTGGCTCAGCCATTAATAGTATGAGCCAGTGTCTTCTAAAAATATTTAACCGAAAGATAATTTCAGAATCTTCTGTCAATTTCCATAATTTAAAAGTTAGAACTGTGCTTACAACTCAAATTCCTTCATTTATCTCAACATATTAAATATCAAAAAATTACTCATATAAATTTCGAGTGGAATGAATCATGTAAGTTAGTTGTACCCCAGCCCATTTGTTCACTAGGCAATTCAGTATTTCATGCAGTGACATACAGTTATTTGTATAGGTATTAATAAAGTTTTCTCTCAAGGGTATATACTCTGGAAGTGGGATAGAAAAATACTAAGAAAACATTGCCTGTTGAGGTGTAGTGGGCAGTGCAGAGTAATTAGTATGTTTTAGTATGTAATTAGTATGCTCACTCTAGTATAGCGAACATGTATCTCTAATGCCTTTTCCTCAAAAGCTTGTCCTTGCTGTGTTTTATGAAATTTTAGCCTTAAATATCCTGTTGATTGACTTCCTATGGGCGTTCAATACTACCTCCTAGAATTTAAGTCACAAGTGCCTGAGTCTGCACTTGGCAAGGTAAAGTCCTTTGTGATCATGTGTCAGTAAAAGTACTGTGATTTCTAAAGCTGAAAAAACTTCATATGCAAATGAAAACTCTAATTTTTCAAGTGTATTTGAAAGAGAATGTTTTTTAGAATATATTAAAGTCTAGATAACATCAGATAACTCTTATTTTAATATTTTATATTCGAAGCAAAAACCTCTGTAAATTATTAATCCTCTCTAATACAAATCAAGATTTATACACCAAAATATCGGGGTTAGGGTATTACTGTACTCTTATATATCCTATAATATAGGATATATATTTCAGTGTTTCAGTGTGAGAAGTAACTATGTTTAGATTGACTTAATTTCCCCAAATGAAAAAGGGTCACACACCTTCCTGTGGAAAAATGTGTTTTCCTAAGGAGTTCAACAAGGGAGGGAAGGAACTGGAAAATTTACCTGCAGCCAGTGATTTGCCCAAGCTCCAGAAACAGGCAAACCATATGACTTTTTTGTCTGCTTGGAGCAGATGTGACCTATAAACACTTTTATTTATTTTTCCCAACCATGCAAAAATCTTTTATTAAACTGAGATTTTTAATGAGTCCAGGTTAGGTTGCTATTTCCACATACTTTTGTTGAAAGAAAAAGTGTGAGGTTCCCTTTTAGGCAGCTTCCCAGAGAGCAGGTGTGCAACACTGTGATGAAAAATTATTCACAGGCATAACCAGACAGTTAGTGGGATATAACCCTAACTGTGCTTAATTGTATTTATTTCACTCATTGGAAAGATTATTTTTTTTATATTGCTTTATATAAGTCAGGAACACAGAAACACCAGCCTCTCCTCCAAGTAATGATGAGAGATGAACCACCCTCACCCCAGCGGAATCAGCCACATCTACATTCCAGACACATCTCTGCCTGTGCCGGAACAAAACCATTGGGAATAAAGAAATAAGAGCTTTACCCTGCCTGATGGTCTGTCTTTTTTTTTTTTTTTTTTAATACACAGGGTATCTATAAAACATTGATTACATAAGACTACTATTTTGGAATGTATGTACTCTTGCAGCATTTTCTGTAGCTTTAATGTGGGTATAGTTCTTGGATTACGGCCCTGCACTTCCACACGCACTATTTAGGATGCTGTATCTCTCTCTGATATCTCCTGTGCAGAAATACGTCTGCAGATGGACAGGTAACCTGCCCTGTTTGGTCAAGCTGTTGTTCTCGGGACTTAGCTGTTAACAGATACTGCACCGTATGGTGAATCTGATGCTTCTCATGCCTTGATGAAATGTTCTGTACTTGTGAGACAAAACCAGATCCAATCAAGTCCAAATGTGTTGCTTGATTATGTGTGTACAGAGACTATATAACTCACCTTTTCAGTAAGCTCAGCTGCTCCTGAATAGCTGGATTTGCCATATGTGAGCAATAAACACAGCCAGGATTTCTGGAGAATCGGTAATCAGTAATTTCATATCAGATGAAATGTGATAATCTCTAGCATTACCTCCAGACTGGGTTTCCTAGGTAGGAAGAAAGCATCCAGAGAGTTCTGGATATGTTTCTCTTTACTCATAATTCAGCTGACGCTTCTCATGCTTAAAAGTAGCTTGAGGCTCAAACTCAGCATGGTCCTTATTTCATAAATCCCCTTCATTTCTCATTTAAGACAAAGCATTTACTTCAATGAAATTAGCCATATCCGCAGAAGCTTGTCATGATTTTGTACCTTTATTACAGTTGTCCTGAATGATAATGTGAATTATCTGACTGCAGCCAGGTTCCGTTCTGCACACAATTTGTCATTAAAAGGATGACGTTTGGACAGAAAGTTTAACTAGAGACTGAACACCTATCCCCACACTCTCTACCCATTCTTTTTGCATCTCTTCCATTATTTTAGATTATTTTGTTGAGAAGTCAACTGTATTGTATTCCACCACAAAGTAGCTTCAAAAGATTTTCATAATTTCCAGTAACTCTGAGGCACTGTGACCCTTTGATGTTATCCACTGTGGTAAAACAGAATTAGGATTAATCTAATTTTAGAGCACAGGTGAACAAAGATGTAATATCTTTTCCTGACCTTTAAGGCAATCATCTTTTTGCCTTCATATTTATACGGTGGGGATAACATTAAAAAAAAAAAAAACAACAAACCAAACCAAAACCAAAAAAACCCCTTCCTTTTTACCACATCACTTCATTGGTCTTTCAACAACCATTGATGAAAACACCATAGATAAACTTTGCATTGAAAGACATTAATGTTTAATACTTTTTCCGTGGGTTCAATGGTAGCTCTAGCTATGGATAGTCTTTTTTAAACACATATGAGCATAGATGATGTTAACTGCAATAGCCTTCGTGAAAGGACTTCTAATTTCACAAACTCCCACAAAAGTGATTTTGTTTTCACTGTTCTGGCTGATAATTTTCCAGGTGCTGACCTGTATTTTTCACTAGTTGGATGGATGCCAAGTTACTGCATATCTAACTACCATATGAATTTATTCTCATTAGTACCCTCATGACACAGTAAATAATCAAAACTGTTTTGTATAATAATTAAGTCATTTTTGTTCCTCCATAAGCTCCCGAGGGTAAGATTTTGCTCTCAGTTTGGCAATCTAATGTGTGGTCTTGTTTTTGCCATTGCTTTTACGATAACCAAAAGATTAAAAAGGGGAAGAAAAATTGAAATACTAGCATCAAAAAATATTTGACAGACCTTTTATCCTAAGGTTGCTGAAATGATGCATTTGTCCCCATCTCACGTTTCCTTTGACTTCTGCTGCATTTAGTCTCCAGCTGGAATGACAGTAATTCTCAATTCATTAGGTCATAAAAATTATGCAAATCCTGGAAGAATTACTTGCCTTACAGACAGAAGCAGGCAAACTGGTGTATATGTATATAATAGCACCCACTTGCAACTTTTCAGCCCTAACTGCCCATTGGAGGGCCAACAGCTTCCAGTCTTTGAGAGAGCAGGATGTTCTAATATGTAATGCTGACCTTCTGTTGCAGAAGGGAATCCCAGAAAAGTAAAACGTAAATCCGCACCATCATATAAGCTTTATTAAATAGTCACAACCTCCTTTAATGCTGCTTCTGTAATGTATTTTGTGAAGGATTAAGTAGCATTTCAGTAATATATAGACCTTTTTCTCTGCACGGGGGCAATTCTTCCAAATGAAGGCAGAAAAAAGTGATGTTTCCAGCAAGCACCAGATAAACCGCTGCAACCAAAGGACTCGTATGTTCTACTGACCTGCATGGACCATTACTTAGAGATATTATGTGTATAGATAAAAAGAACTAAGAAAAATTGAAAAGAAATTTTTCATGTTGTATTTTTTTCACTTTATTTTCCTTACAGAACATTTTAATGTGGTGATATGGTTTGTTGCAGCACACACAGGTTTTGTATTGTTGCATGCTATACTGGGTGCTATGTGATCAGACAAACACGCTCCTAGCATGAGTGAATTGTTTGTTTCTTCATTTTGCCTAACTTTGGTTTGGTTGATTGGTTGCGGTTTTTTGCTTGGGGTTTAGGAAGTAAATTAAATGTACAGGAAAACTTAATTATTGGCATTATGGACTGCAAATCAGACGGTTAGGGTTTTCATCATTCCAAGTCACATTTTAAGTATTTGTTTTAGAGCGTAATGTATGTTCCAGCTTCTCTGTGCATAGGGCATCAGTCAGTTCTCGTTGGTTTCAGTGGATACTTACTCTTGAAAAAGAGCAACTCAAAATAAGAAATGCTCTTTTATGGTTTTAATAGTAGGAATCTTTCAGAGAGTAGTGGATTAATTTTGAACAGCTATTCAGTGAGGATTGTCTCATAAACGAGATCATTTTAGGTATAAACAGGCTCTTGCTAATTTGAAGCTACTGGGAAGCAGGTAGGAAGCTGCAGAGCACGAGAAAGGCAGTTGCTCTTCTAGAGGAACCATGGGTGGCAGACAATAAAAATGTTGAATGAACAGTGCATTTGTAACTCTGAGCCCTCATTCATTTCATACGTATGACTCTATTGTTTGCTGCAGTTGATTCCAGAATTGCATGCAGATTCCGCAAACGCTCCATGGTTTCTTGCTAAAATAGTGTGACTTTTCCTGGTGCAATACAAGGCTGAGAAGCTATTTTCATGAATTCAGCTTCTGGTGGTCATACTGCGTAAAGGAACCTTATAACTTGAATTCTGAACCAAAAAAGTTTTTCCACTGTGGGCAGCGGTTGAAACTCACTCGTAGCTGAGCTGGAACTTTGGGCCACGCTGTGTGGTTCAAGTCCCTGCAGGGCACATTTGTCAGCTTCTTGAAAGAGATTAATGAAATGGTGACCCATTTAGCACAAGCCTGGGTAGTTTGCTAATGTGCTTCAAGAACTTCACAAAATCTTTTTAAAGAAACCAGGGATGTGTTGTTAAGAGACTTTTCAAGGACTCTGGAGTGCTCCATGGTCAGTAACAGGCCTTGTGAGGACAGCTGAAGCATGCACTTTCTTTATTCAGCTTCATTAACAGTCAGATATTGTATGTATTGTCTGTTGGAATACTGTTGGCCTTGAACTCCCTCAGATTTCCAAGTAAACTTGCTTGGAGAAATTAGAATATGATTTTATTTGGGCTGCTGTGCTGCTTTGTTCTGTGGACTGGGTTTCTTAGTGGGGGTTGTTTACAAGGAACACCGCGTATTGTCATCTGTGATAGATAGACAAGAAGATACTCCTCGTCCTGGTTGGCTTTTCTCTCACATTCTTATTAAAGATTTCCCAATACCTTCCAGGATATAAGCAGTTTAACCCCCTGTCTCATATAAAGCATAGGGTTTTAATTTCACATGTTTGGATTGCCAGGCTGGAATAGCAAATTCAGTCATAGTGCAGGTATCGGGCTTCTGTGTATTTAAAGTGCAAAACCTTTAATGAAACACTTCTCATTAGAGGAAACAGTTTTGAACCTGTTATACTTAAGGAGTGGGAATAGAAGTCAGCAATGGGAGTCTCAGGGGACCCAAGAGTCGGCAGTAGAGCCAAGACTGCAGCTGCACCTCAGGGGCTTTGGGGTCCGTTTCCAGATCTGCAGATACCTCTGCTTCCTGCAGTCTCACCATAGGGAATCATCCTGGACTGCGAGCAGCTGAGGGCTCCTCTCGCTCGCGTTAGCTGGCACTGCACTTTACTTGACTCAGATGTCCCGAGCTGGTCTCTGGGGTAGATTCCTCAGTCTGTGAGGTTTTTATTTTACTGCCTTTTTGTCTTTACTCCCCCAAATGGCTGTGTTCCTGCTTCCCCAAAGAAAAATGAATCACATCTAGAACACAATAAAGCAACTGTTGGAGGATGCTATTGTATGTCTTCTCCTTTTAGAAGGCTGAGCTAAACTGCAGCCGCCTGAATAGGTAGGGTGAGAGTACTGGAGATTATTAACCTGCAAATACACCTTTTTGCACATTAAAAAGCTGCGCCGTGTGCTGAATACATTGTCTCAGAACCCCATTTTGGCACAAGGCGAAGCTGCGTGCCTGACCCATGCCATTCATTTCCTAAGGAACGCAGAGCGCTGTGCAAGAGCATGATGGTTATTATACAATGGCAATATACTTGGGAATTTCAGGACGAGTTGTCTGTGGACTTGATATACTCCCTCTGCGTGTCAAGTGCTTCTATTTCACTTGAAAATTCAGGGAAAGGAAATTGCTTCTGTTCTTGTGCTTACTGGAAATTTCAAAGCAGCATTTAGGCAATTCTAATCTATCCGCTGGTTTATACTGTAGGATTTAGTGTTCCTGTGACATCCAAGTTACAAAGCTCCTGTTGGGGCCTGTGATGCCTCTGCCATCTGAGTCTATGACAAATTGAGGCACAGTCTACGGGTATTTCCAGCTGTTAAAATTTGGGCCATAAGGCTACAGTACCAAAAAATGTTAAATGTTGTGATGCGGACAATGAATACAAGCAATGTAGACTTCCAAACACCTGACAGCCTGACGGGGACAGTGATCTCAGTCCAGGGATCTTTACCTTCTAGACTAAGTTTAGCCCCTTAGTATGGAAAAGGACTTTACTGAAAAAGTACTCCAACTGAGCTACCTGCAAGGAAACCTATTCTAAGGTTTAGGGCTCCAGCAGGAGAGCAGTCTCCTGGCACATCACTGCAGTGTCTCTCATCACCAACCTACCATCTCACGCTCTTGGATGTGTCCTCTAGATTATTCTTTCTGTGATACAAGAATAACTACTACTTTTTCCAAAACACTAAGTACAGAATTATGTTTTCAATACTCTTTCTACCTGCTTGGGACAGAATAGTCCTTACTTTCTCCGAGGTCACACATTACAAATAATATAAGCAAAATGCCGCAGAGTAAAATTATACAGCAGGGTCCCAGGGGACTGTCTCCTTCACTCCATACCAGCGTTGTGCCTAGCGGAGAAAGAAAAGTGAAAAAGTAAAAGCCAAATGTCCATGAAACTTCTGCAGAAAGACACTGTATAATACATGAGACTATCGAAGTATGCATTTAGGTGTTTATATATGCGTCTAATCTCACTCTAGTGCAGCTATTTTCCATGTTATGTAAATACGTTCCAAGGCAGATTTTCAGACGTTGCTATTGACCTTAAAGATTTTATTTTCCAATAATAGTGGATTATACTGTAAATCTTTGTGTAGTGAGAACTTCTTTAAAAAAAAAAAAAAGATTTCTCAATCGGATAGAGTGATAAATCTTTTCCTTTTTTAAAGATTTTTTTTTTTCCTAGTCACTGTCCAGTGTAGTAAATTTCCTCTGGAGTCCTCAAAAAGTTGATACCTTCAAAGAGTTGCCTTTGAAAAAATAACAGGGGGTCCTGAATTTCACATCTGAATAGAGATTGGTTTTAAAATAAAACAAATACAAAGAGGTGCTTTTTTTACATGCTAGTGAGCTAGTGATGTAAATGAGTAATGGTTCTAAACTGCAGCTTAGAATTACTGAAAGAGATGATACACACCTGACAAAAAATGGGATCCATTCTGAGGAAGTTGTTGACTTTCCTCTGTTTCCTTTCTGCGGATATGTCTTATAAATAATGGTGATCTTAAAAATATGTAGATTCTTGTATGTTTTCTAAATGTAGCCATGAATGAAAAAGCTTCCTTCCTTTTCGCACTTCTTTAAAATGTTTTTTTCTCAAGAAGTTTGCTCTTTGGCCAAAAGTTTTAGCTAGGGTAGATATGTAGATGTAGGTGTAAAACTCATAAAATGGGGATTTGCTAAATAAATGCCAATGGGCTCATCTAATGAAATTATGCAGTGTGCCTGAGCAGCCAAATTAATTAGAGAACAAAGCAGCTATTTACAAACAAATATTTTGGTTACCAGCAGTGAAAGCACAAGATTAAGGTGGCCAGTTCTCTTAATTATCTCCCAAGGAATCGATCTGCTACTTATCAGTAGCTTAATTTCCTGAGCTATTGGCATGTTTACAAGTCTTTAATAAGAACTTTGGTAGTTTGTTTATTTTCCCTGGGATGTTCAATGTCCTGTTTGGGAAAATACCAAGTCCCATCCATGCTCTCTTGTCACAGCTGCACATCCTTCACTCTGCATTAATCTAGATTTTCAGTCTGTCTTGACCATGGAGACAGGTGAATTTTATCAGCCTTTTGCAGAGTGACCTTAAAATAAGAAGTTGTAAACTGCTGGTTTTTTGCTCTCTTGAAAACAGCCCCTCACCAAGTGTTGCCATCAAAATGAATTAGCCCAGTAGATGCTATGAATCATGACTGTATACATAAAATCCACAATCTCTTTGAATGCTGTGGTGCCAGTGATTTTAGTATCTAATTGAGACCAGCCTCCCAAAAATGCAAAGCTCTAGAATGTTTACGGAGAGGCAAAACAAAAATTATCTTACTGCCACGTTAGCATTGTTGGAGTCTTTCCATAGTAACCCAAATCTAGTGGCATCATTCTTCATGCACAGTTATTCTTCATTTAAGCTGTGCATACACATGTGAACATGCTTAATTGTGGTTCTGCTCTGAGGTTGTTCCACAAACATAGCTAAAAACTTGTGGTGTTAAGAATCTGGCAGAGATTCTGTGATGCTCCAGAGGTTAAAGCAGCTTTTTGTCATAGAGGGGAGCCCCCCCAGCAGCTTTCTGATATAAAGTGATGTTCAGACTTACAGCAGCTTCCTGGAGGCTGCTCTGTTGTCTGGAATATCCCCAGATTTTCATAATATTTTAACAAAGAAGACAAAGACATCTGGGGGAGACCAGTGAGAGGCTGTTTACCGTGTAGGTGTGCTGCCTTTGCTGCAGGACAGTTCCTTGCCTGGAGCCACGGTAGCAGCAGGTCTGCCCTGCTCTGCCTGCACGCTGCCAGCACATCCCAGTCCCAGTCCTGCATCACCACTGGCACTATGCATGTGAACAGAAAGAAGCACAAACCTTTTAAAGGCACATAGCTCACATTTTTATTTTTTTTTTAAGTGAAGCATGCAGAAATAAACTTGTTTAAATTAAACGTCTCTAAATTTTTGAGACATTAAATTCATGTCTCAAAACCCAATAGGGGAGATCTTAGGTAAAGAACAAGTGACATTTTCAAACAGATTATGTTTTGAATATTCACAGTGGTGGGCTTATTAGCCCACTTATTAGTTTGAAAAATACCAGATAGGTTTTGCTTTTCTTTGTTCATAGGCAGCCAGTGATTTTGGTTTTCGGAAGATGCGTGGAACTCTTCCCTTTTCAATCCAAATGGGAATCGAGACTGCATCAGGACTGAAGTAAGGTTGATGCTTGTTTGTGCAAAGGAATGATTTCAAATATGGCTAAAGGCAGAAGTTAAAGGTTTCTCTCATTATTGTTCCACCCTAGCAACGATGATGCAGGAGTGTTTATGCTAACAAGGAACTAGTAAGGTTTAGGAATTCCTTAATATAACAGTCTCACTCTGGCTGCAAACTTTGACTAGTTAGGAAGGGCTAGACAGGCGTGGTATGGTCTGCAGAGTGGTGGTCTGCTGAGATCCTTGAAGGACGCCTTCCTGGCTCCTCTTGCAGTCATGGTGTTTTGCTAGAAGTGTAATCCTTTACACTGACACATCTCCAACTTCCTGAATGTTCGTTCATACACTCAAAAGAGGTTAAATTTAAGAGATTATTCTCCCTGTTTTGATCTTCATTGTTCATCTTGACTTCAGATATAGGCATAACACTCCCTGTCTGTTCCCCATTGCGATGAACCCTGGTGTAATCGTATTTTGCATTTTCATAGTAAATCCACATTTTGTCTCAAAACAGATGATGGTGTTCTCAAGGAAGGAAAATGCTGCTCACCAGCAAGTGTTTTCTCTTTGGATTTGTCTTGGAAGAGAAGTGTTGTCATGTTACTAACCAGCAGAAATGTGTATTGGTGTGATGCTCTTTCCACCCCTCACGTACCATCCCAGTGTGTTTGTCATTTGCTTTGTCTGACAGTATTCACTTGCTCAGCCTAGCCATTTGACGTAATTTACTTCTATGTCAAATTGTATTCAATTAGATTTCCTAAATTCTGATCATAGTGGTTTCTATTGGTATCATAACCAGAATGTTTCTGGCTATTCCTGTCTTTTTTTCCTCTTTTTGTCCTCCCTGGATTGATTTGCAGTCTTAATTAACCTGTACTAGCAATCTGTGGGAGAATTGTGCTTGTTTGGAAGATGGTAGCAAAGACAAGTGTTAAAGGCATATATGAAAATGTTATCTTGGAAAATTCTTATTGGAGTTTTGTATTTATAATCTCATGCTTTTGCAGAGTTCAGAAAAAGATTACTTCTCCATGCCACATTTTAAAATATAGATACATCTACTCATTGGTTTCTCTCTTGGCTTGTGTATTTTCTTTCCACTTCATTTTGCAAAATAAATGTATGACACCATGATGTCTTTTCATTTTAAAATATTTTTTCCTAGATATCTGCAATTATTGGGGACTGTTGCTCCTAGTGGTGCTATCTTTCTGACCGCTGCAGAATCAGAACCAAGTATGTAATTTCCACTTTATTCAAGACAGACATTAACTTGCTTCCCTCCTTCAGAAAAAATACTGAATATTATATAGGTCCTATGAGATTTTAAAAATTCTCATTTGAATGTTGTAGATTACACGGTGTTTCACCCTAGTGTCAGTCAAATTAATGTCAGCTGTTACAGCACTCTAACATAAGGCTTCCCACAGCCTCTTGTTTCTGAAAGATGCTCTTCATGGAGGACATGCTTTGGGTCAAAGAAGGGTCAGTGGGAGTTATTTTTATGAATTATTTTGCGTTTATATGGCATCTTTTATTCACTGATAATTTATAGCTAATTACACCTAAGAATCCCAACCGGTAAACGAAAGCACAGCGCTCAGTGAGTACAGTATCAAAAGCAGCCGCTAAGGACATCGGAGTTTGCCACTTTTCAGTGACACATATTATTTATGAAACTTTGCAGGGGGAGAGATTCCACCTTCAGAGTTGGTGACTAACCAGCATCTCTGGTCAAAATTTGTCTTGCATGCCTAATGACAGCCACCTTAGAGTTCCATTTTAAAATTCAGCCTCTTGGTAATATGCCAAAAGCTTTACAGTTAGGGAAAAGCTAAAATCATGAGCCTGCTGCTTTGAAAGTTTTTGCAATGGTTTTGCAGCTGTTCAGGATATATATTCTTTTAAATGAAACCTGACATTTACATCATAGACATATTTAGTTTGTACACTGTCGGAACAAGAAAAGCTGAAACCTTCCAATCTTTCTTGGACCAGCAATTTGGAATTATTTATGAGAAAAATGTAATATTTAATTTTCATATTTTCAATTAAAGCAGATTGAAAACAAAGCTGTCCAGATCAATTCAGTGAAAAGAAATATTTTGACTTGTTTAAAATAGCCCTGAAATGAAACCTTTCATTTATTCTATTCCTTTTTGTGTGGCACTGGTATTTTTTTTTTCTCCAGCAGAAAATACAAACAAAAGGGGGGGGAAATATTGCTGGGTTTAGTGTTGGGTTTTTTTTTTTTTTCTCAGAAATTGAATTCTTATTTAAAATGTTATTGCTGAAAATATTTAGCATCTGTAGTTCAGTCCATCTACAGCTCATAATTCTATATAGCCTTCTGGATTGTAAAGAATGGCTGGCACTTATCTGCTGCCTACTGACCCCGGCGTGGAGGAGACTCCACTCAGAAGACTCCTACTCTGCCACAAACGACTTTTGTCTTATCAATAGCCTTTTCTCTCCTTTGGTTACAGTGGTCTTTTTAATTAAAAAAAAATTATGTGGTATTTGAACAGTACCTTATTTGCTTGACTTGGGGAATTCTGAACCCGTACTCAAATGTCAGGGAGTTCATATTAGTGTTTGAGTTTCATATTCTGTTGCATATGTTAAGTCCCATTATGGCTCCCTTCGGACGGAGGCATGCTTTAGATATATTCTTCACATACGGTTTTTACAAAGAAGCTATTTTCCATTGTTCCCACAGATAAAAACTCTTGGCATAGTTTCATATCCTCTAAAACGAGCTGCTAATGCAGGATTTAAATTCTTTCCTGCTGTGAGTTGCCAGGCAACGGCCACACAAATTCACCTGCAAGCAGCTGGGTTTGCCCATTGTCCCCACCTCGGGCATGGAAGTAAAAACTCCATCCAGACACCTTGGCTGTCTGGGGCCAGGTGGGTTAAGCCAGCTGAATCCACACGGAATGGGGCTAGAAGGCATGCCAGTCCCTCCACCCCCTGCCTCAGTTTCCATGCTTGGAGAAGTGGTTACCTGGCTCCACGCAAGAAACAAAGCTGGAACCAGTCGATACTTGTGCTTCCACCTCCTGTGTCTGAAACACTAAGCATTTCATCCTCAGTGCTTCAAGTGTGAATATAGTTGGATAAAAATTCTGTTTAGCTTGATATTTATTGCCTTTTTGTCAAATGCATGCTTTTCTTCTGGTAGCAGGAATGGGAAAATAACCTTCTGAGTATATTTACCAGTATTGATTTAGTCTAGCTGGGGTTGATGATGCTCTGAGTTTATTTGTATTTTTTAAGCACACCAAGGGAGCACAAACCCATTGGCATTATTAACAAATATTTGCGAGAGCCTGGGCTATTTTTCTGCCATGTCTCCAGGCATGTATTCTACCCTTCTGGTTTTGAAGGTAGTTAATTTTTTTGTAGTCGTTTTAATTTTGCTTATAGCAAATATGTGAACAAGGTTAAAAGTGCATCCACTCTTTATGGTTCCTAATCAGTCAGAAGTGCGGGGAGATTGCGTGGGAGTGGGACCGGTTACTTTGCAAAACTGATGCAGAATTCAGTTTTTCTGAAACTGATGGTCGGTACATTTGTGGCAGTGCCACAGTCAGGCTTTCTGCCATTCTGGCATTACTTGCTGAAGAGGTGCTGTGTGGGACAGAGCTGACCGTGGGGCAGCTCCTGGGGACGTGTACCCATGTACCCAATGATGGATATCTCCTTCCTGAGATGTCCATCAGAGTAGGCTGGTCACTTGGGTTAACCTTCCCTAATCAGTCCCTGGCATATCATAATACTGTTCCAAAGCCAGACTTAAACGGTTGCATCTTTAGAACAAGCATGTTTGAGCTACTTGTGGTACATGTTCTGGGTCATGCTTAAATCAGTGTCTCTGTTAATAACATTGGGTTCATTTACTTCAGTAAGGAGTTATGCCCGGTTTTTCTATTGCATGCTCTGGCTCTTCCTCAATGTCAGCATATATTAATGCAGGACCAAGCTAGGAGAAAGCTGCTCTCACATGACGCTGAGTGCTTCCTCTACCTGCTTCCTCTACCTCTATCTTCTGTCCTATACAGTGCTGGCATTTAAAAATATTACATATTTGGCAGTAACTACCATCTCTTATGATGACAGTCACTGTATTTCACACGTCCAGGGACACTGAGGATGCCCTCCTGCTGCCAGCCCAGTGCATCCAAACCAGACCGCAGCTGGCTGGCCCCTGTCTCACCACGCTTCTGCCCAGTGAGGTTATTGTACAGGTGCTGCAGGTGGTGGTGGTGCATCTCCCACCACTGCCTTGGCAGAAGCTGACAGCAAGCCCGCTGCTAATTGCTGAGTGGCTGTCTTAAAAGTCAGAAGCCTATAATGTCTAAAAAAAAAATAATTACAAACTTGGAAGAGAATGCTTTCCCATCTACTGAAGGAAGATCTTCAAATACCATCAGAGAATGTAGAACAGCAATGACAGAATGCCAGCGATGGGATTTTTTGAACCAGATGTTTACATAGTTCAGGCTTTGGATGAAATAGGGCAGTTTTGATTTTACAAACATTTTGGTTTTAGGAGAAAACGTATCGTTATAATGTATCATTATAAATGAATAGTCAGCCTGAGGGCTTTAGTTACCGAAATAATTTTTTACTTAAGACCAAGAACCAATAAATAATATTTTTCATATTCCTACTAGCATATCATTTATATAATAATTTTGAAATGTGCAGACCTGGAATAATACTAAAAGCTGTGTAAGTGGGACTACTGGCTTTAAATCTAGATGTTATTTTTATAACTTGCTCTTATACTTATTCTTAATCATAATATACGTGTTGATCACTTCAGGTTCATAGCAGTACTCTTGGCCAATGGCTGTTGTGCTGCAGTTTCACCGTCAGTTTATTATGAAGAGGGAGACATTAAAATGGATGTATTGTATTATCCAAGGACTGCTTTTGGCAAACATCTACTGGAAAGCTCCAAACTTTCTGCAGGGGTCTGTGTACCAACCTATTTTCAAGACCTAGCCCTGCACTGAATTGGTTCTACTCTGTAAATCAAAATGTCGTTCTGTAGTGCATAATCACAGCTAATTTTGTGAATTCATTTAAAGAATCATAATAGCATAGATTTAGTCAGGCATGCTACAGTATTGCTTGCTGTTTAGATTTTTAACATGTCGCATTTATTTTATTTACTTTTAAAAAAAATGGTTAGTGTTGAAAAACTGTTGCTATTTTTTTCCCACTGGATAAATAAAAGGTGGGTGTTTTTTTCTGAAACAAATGAAAAATTCACACAAATTTTGCAAATAAAATATTTTTAGTACATTATGGAGCATTTGTTAAATCACTTTCAATTCTTTCATTTATTCATATTTAAAACCCTTTTATGAGACTTTTGATTGTTTTTGTGAAATTTTCTCTTAAAAAGCATAGCAAGTTAGAGGGTTTTCTAACGTATTTCAACACTAACAGTTTAGTATGTGTTTTGATGTCTTTCAGTAGGTATAAAGAACAAAGAAATAATTGATAAATAATGTTTACCTGCAAAATCAGGAGATTGGACAGTTATGTACCCTATGTGATACAGAATGGATGTGGAAAATGAAGGACAGAACTTAGAAAAAATTTCTAGCAGAAGAATATCTTAATCCTTTTCTGCTCTAAGCTACCCTTCTTAGGCTCTAAAACTTCCTCTTACAGAAAAGGAGGTCCAGCAGGGGCCGAATGGCATTGCACCTTTAGAGGTAAAAATGCCAACGAGTTGTTTTCTATGTACCCTGTTCGGAAAAAATGAGGAAGGTATAGGAGTTAGAATCTTTTCCGGTGAAGCGTATATATATATTTTTTTAGCATAAACTATCTATGGCAGCAAACATTTTAAAGAGTGTGGGGTTAAATATATGAAAAATATAGCAGGAGCTCCATGAAGGAGGCAAGGCAGAGACTTGTAATTAAACCAGAAAAGGTTGCTGACAGCAGTGATGCACCTCATTCCAAATTAGGTTTTGTTTCTGCTTCTGCTGAATGAATAATTAACACTCTGAACTTGTACATCTACTTAGCATTAAGGCTATGACACAGACTTACAACAGGACTGCAAATCCATGCCAATAAAATGGTTATTACCCCTTGACCTCTGTGTAGTATAAATAAAAACTGAGTCTTAGTGGGGTTAATGGCTTAATCTTAGTTAATTTGGGGCTTCTGGGTTTTTTTGGCTTACAACCTTAGAATCACTTCCCCTTGGTGATCCCCCCACCTCCACCTTTCTTGGTGTTGCAGTAGAACTGGTTGGAGCTATCTTGTAGCGTGAGGTGGGTACGGCAGACAATACCTTCAGTAACTTAAATTTAAGCCTGATCCTCAACTCTTTTTTAGCTCCACTTTAATGATACCTCCGCATCACCTAGTGTACTTTTTGTTCTTCACTTTGGATTTGTTTGGGGAAAACTCATGAAACACTGTGGAACTTCTTTCTTCTCTTTGCTAACTGTACAAATTGTTCTAGTTTGTTTAAACAAGTCATTTTTTGAGATTTTATGTCAGTAATGATCCTCAACGACTTGTGGTACTGTTCCAGCCAGTATCACTTTAGAGCTACCCACCATCAAGCTATGGATCTCTAAATAGAAAAATAGTAAACGATTGTTTTCCCCCCATCAAGAATAGAAAAAATAATTATTTCAGCAAAGGCTATATTGAGAAACATCTGTGTCTGAGAATCATTGAAGACTAGAAACGTTTTGGCAGAGAAAAATTCAGTTTACTGGAAGATTGGCATGCAAGAAAGAAACTACGCCTTCCTTTTGTTCCCAGAGGAGTTTCAGGCATGAGGAGTTTGACTTAATTTTGAGCTATGAACTCTAATGAGTGAAACAAGTCTAATAATTGAACAATTACTAATACTAAAGGTACTTATGTGTATCGGTAAGCCACCCTGACCTGGGTCTTTGCTCAAGTGCTGCAGAAAGGGGCACTGCAGAGCATTGCTGTAGGTGTTCCACTCTCATACAGGGAAACCTAAGGGAGCTACAACCTTTCCTCATTTTATACACTCCATTAGAAGTGAACAGTGACCTTAACTGGAACACTAGGTCTTAAGCAGTGAAGGGAGGGCGGAGACTTTCAGGCATTGCCTTAGCACTGAAGACAAACTGTCTTATAAAAGCGACCTGCTAAGAGAATAGAATGGCTCTAATTTGCTTTTATATGCATCTCTGTAAAAAAAACCCGAACAACAACACACCAAAAAAAACCCAAAACAACCCACCAAAAAAACCCAAAACTAAACAAACCTGCACGGACAAATCTCCTGCATAAGGTATTTATTGATATATATGCTGAGACATTCACATTGAAAAATGAAGTGCTCGATATTTGCAAGCTGAAATAAAGATATACGTCTGTTTGTGGGCATGTACAAAATCAAATATCTGAGAGAGAAAAACTTTATTAGTGGTTGATCTGCCTTGTCTGTCAGTGCAGTAAAGAAAGTGCAGTTAAAATAACCTGTTAGTGATTTTTTATAGATTTGTTATATAGTTGCAGAATGATTTACTTGTATTTCCATGTAAAAGTGAGGACTACTTAGCTTTCTGAAGAATAAGAAACGTCACTTTCCAATCCAAATTCATAGCCAGCATATTCCCAGGTAGCACACAGTAGCATTCACATTCCCAGCACACAGGTCCAATTGCAATTACTTAACAAATATTAATTTATTTTGGAACATATATGCAAATGCAGTTAGTGCCAGATGGTGCCTGTAGCTTCTATGTTGGAGAGTCCCCTTGGACATCTGTGGCAGGGACTGAATGCAAAAGCCTTCAGGTCAGAAGGCACCACTGGAGGTCTCCAGTCCACCCTCATGCTCAGCAGGAAGGACTGACTTTAAAGGATGAACAAGTTTCTCTGGGTTTTTTCCAGTTTAGTTTTGGAAATCTCCAAGGGGATTCCTCTAAAGCTAAAATTGGAATCCACATCATGTCAGCTAAGGACGCAACGCTTTTACGGTGGAGTCTGTGGCACTTAACACTTGGTGTGAGGCGAGACGGGTTTGTGTGTGTCTCCGTGCGCAAATGTGGGCTTCTAGGAGGAAGGGTGAAGTAGGGCCAGAGGTACATTAGGTGATTAAATATCCAGGCAAGTATGTGTCCACACTGGTGTTTACTTTATCAGACTGCAAGATGTGAGTTCCTTGTTACCCACCGTTATCCACTTGCTCTTGCCCTCCCTTCTCCTTATAAAAAATGTACAGGTAAAGCTGCTTTAGTCATTTCAGAAAAAAGGGGGTTTTGTAGGTCACAGTACAAAAGCAACGTTAAATGAGTTTAGCATTATTGAAATGTTGTAATATCTTAGAAAAAGATAAGCCTGTTATATTTCTGTCATAATAACTGTGAAATAAATAAAAAAAAAAAGGTACCAAGGAAAAAAGTGCAACAGGTGTAACAGAAATGCTTTGCTTTTCCAGATATCCATGCAGTCCTGATAACACTGATCACAAACTTTCCAACAGGCAAGAAGCAGAAAATAATGTATGTTTGTCATTAGTCGATATTTGTCTGTGTTCTGTGTTTAGAAGGGAGAAAAACCCATTTGCTTCTGGTGTTTTCACCTCTGCTGGAGGATGCCCTGGGCACCAGGAAGGGGTACAGGCGTGCCAGCGGCGGGGAAGCTCTGCAGAAGGCAAACCAGGGAAGGGAGTGCAGGAGGCGAACCCGTTTAAATACACAATTCATCTTCCCGAAGTCTATCCCTTCGGTGAGTTCATTTTGTCATTCACAAAGGTACAGCAGCGAGGCACAAAGGTTAGAGACTTTCTCTACCAAAGAGGTATTTATGAGCTTTTAAGTAAAAGGAGAGAAAAATATTTTTATTAGAGGGAGGCTGCCAGGAGGGAAATTGATTCAGTGGCTCTGTGTGAGAAAGTAAATATGTCCCTTTCACCTTAAATCGGTGCATCAAGCTCTGGAAAGTCCAATTATCTTGACAAAAATGATTTAACAAATAACCGAACAATGGGAGTGGAAGGGCAGAGGCGGAGGAGAGAGGCTCTGGAGGTGGGCAGAGTTACTGCAGGAATTGGGCCTTAGGCAGCGGGTGATGAAAAAAAACCTCAGAGGTGGAACAGAAGACAGTCCTGGAGGACTTTGTACTACTGGAGATTTATTTGGCAGCAGAATCCCTGTGTTTCACATTTAATAATAAGATGTATTGTTACAGTTTCTGGCTTAGAAATGAATTCTAAGCCATTTCTGAAGTATAGCTGAAGGCATATCTATACATTTTAAAAAAGGAACAGTTATTTTTTCTTAAGCTTTATTGAAGTTATAGCATTGCCAAATTGTTCTTAAACTCCCTAACCTGAGACAGTGATTAATGGGCTGAGAACAAAAGAGGCTGTAAGTATTGTCAGTGCTAAGTGTTTCTTTGCTGTTATTTACAATTCTTTGGCTTCAAAGCTAGGCATGCTCTTGTCTTAATCAGGCTGGTAATTAAAGTGCTATTTAATGATGTCTGCTTAATGAAGTCACCTGGAAGTATTCAGGATGGGCTGAGAAAGAGAATAGGGCTAGCTTGTAAAGAGGGACAGTGCTGCATCAGGAGGGATTAGGGGAACCTGGAGGACTTGGCCAACATGGGGGCCTGTTGCCCTGCCCTTGCTGTCTGCACAGCTACAGCTCTCGGAAAGGAGTAATGTTCTGCTGGCTGGGGACTAAACTGTGAGTCAGAGGGAGGAAAGGAGCACTAATAGTGTCTTCCTCTTCCCCCCTCTTTTTTTTTTCTTATTTTTTTTTTCCCCCCAGAGGGAAAATGGTGTGTTGCAATGAAATGAGCTTAGAAAAAAACAGATTGGATAAATAATTACACACCTAAGCTGGCTGGAACCAAAATATGCAGCAAGCCCTGTTGTTGCTTTTCATCTAGTTCTGTAAAGTTGGCCTTTCTCTTGATAATGTACCGAGACAAAATCCCAGCCATGCACACTAAGCTCCAAGACTTTTCAATTCATGGTGCGTATATTGCGGCTTGAGCTGCTCAAATCGTTTTGTGTGTGTAGCGTTTCAGTTTGGTTCCTGTTTTCAGGTATTTCTGACAATGAAGCTGCCGTTTCAGAAATGCAGGTGGCTTGTGGGTTGGTGGATGTGCAGGTGCCCGCACTGATAGTTGCCTTTTTTCTTTCCATATTCTATTGTGCTATCTGTTCAGATAGATTAATAAGATAGGCTTTCAGAAAACTGGACTTGAAGAGTTTGGGTACACACTGCACCAAAAGCAACCTTCTGCATAATCAGTAATTTCCCTATCATATGAAGCAATCTTGTTCATGAAAATATTATGATCAGTTTTAAAAATTCACTTGGGTTTCCTATCCCCACTAATTCTGCCAGGAAGCTGTTCCAGAATCTTCCTACTCTGATGAATAGAAATCAATTTGTTCATTGGCATTTTGTAAGCGCTGCCATAAAATAGAAATGTTGCAATGACCAGAAGTATGTTTTCCCGATGCTGTGCAATCGTAAAAAACGTTATGAAGTACAATCCTCCTCTTTTATTTCTAATGTCTCATTTTTCTACATGGCTAAAAAGAGGTAAACTCTCTCCTGATTGAAGATGTTCTTTTCTACTTTTTATGTAAGCTCTTTAGAAAAGTTGACTCTTAATATGCAAAATAACAAATATTCTAAAATCTGACAGTTATTGCTAGAATTAAGGCCTTGCCTTCCTAATTAATTTTTCAAAATGTTAATATAGTTTTCTGAATGTCTGCCCAGCCTCCATGGACTTCATTATACAATCTAGTTGCAAGCCCATTTTATTGCTCCCCGGCCTCCTGTGCAATTCAAATATCTCCATCATATTTTACCATATATTAGAATAGCGAAGGATTCCTACTGTGCTTTTTTGTAGTTTTGTGATTGTCAACATATAAATGCCTCAAAATTAGCATTTTGCATTTAGTAACATAGCCAACCTGTCTATAGAATGAATGCATAATATTATCACTACATGTTTATTCCTCAACTTCAACAGGATGCTACTAAAGTTTCTAGGCTTAGATCTGTTTCATGCCAGTTTACACTTCATTCGCATTTTAAATAAATCTACTTCTTATGCTTTTTCTTCAGATTTTACTTTAGTGAGATATAAACCTCTGCCAAACTCTCCCCTAAAGTTAAGCAGTATGTATATCAATTCAGTCTGACTGAAGAATCAATACAAGTCACCAGTGAATTATAAATACCATGCACCACAACTTCTAAAAAGCTGAAATACTATAAATTTGGAATATATAGTGAATCAAATCTAGTCCACTGTTTGTTTTCAAAACCCTTTATCTATACAATAAAGCAAACTTGGGACATGAGCTCTTAATGTAAAGGTATGAAATCCTGAAGACCGGTGTGTTGTTCCCAGTATTTAAAAGGAGGTACTCTTCTGCCATTACTTTTTCTCTTTGTTTGCACCCACTTTGTATTATTGATTCTGTTTGATCCTGTTTCTGTGACTAGTCTAAGGCTGGGAAACCCTGATATCCACATTGTACAGCTGGAGGCACTTCCCTTGCCCCGCTGAATGGGCTGCTCTGAAGTCAAAGGTGGGGCAGTCGTGCACGTGGAGGAGGGCTCAAAGCACCCAGAGTAGGGGTGGTGCTCTGCACCACCACCTGGGTACGCTGGTTAGGGAGGCAGTGCTCTGACAGATGCAGGTGGGTGACAGGAATACTTTGCCATTGTAATGAAGGTGAAATCCTGTCTCCTTTCCGTGTGAATATTGTATTTATAAAATGTACTCCTACACTGTAAACCTACAGAAGGAATTGTGAGCTAATAGAGCGTTTGTCTTGCTTGTACAATTTGAGTTCATTGTCTACCATCATCTATGCTTAGTTTTCTGTTACTGCTTAAGTTCAATGAATATATAGAAATTTCATGTTCTGTATGTAAAAGTTATTCTGGAGAAAAGACCTTGTAGTGGTTCTGCAAGGTTGCTTTGTAGAGTTCTGTGTTTACAGTCCCTCCATAAGCTGTTAATGAAAACGATTTGTAAACCTCAAAATTCTGGAAAAAGAAAAACACCTGGAAGATTTTGATGTTTGTCACTACTTAGAAAAACTCTCTGAAACATGGGTTAACTTCATTGTTCTCATGGTGGAAGTTCCAGGATCCAATATTCTTTTGTGGTTTCTTTGTTTTGCGGTATCTGCCTGACATGGAGCCTTTCTTACAAGGTGAAAAATTTATGATGCCGTATTTACAATACAAAACAAAATCAGAAATACAGGTACGCTACTTGAGTCCCCGCAATTTTTGAAAGCCTGACGGGTGACGTTACTGTTTGACTATATGCCTCCAAGCACTTTTCTGCCATCCTTTAACCTATGCCTTACATAGTTTAGTTTAGTTTTGATGTTTCACTTTTTTTTTCTAATAGGTCTTTGTCTCTTCCACCGAATTCAATAGAGGTTTTGTACAATGCCATCTCTAGAAAAGAAACCAGAACCTGGTAGTAGTGGTGTTGCAGATTAAGTTGGAGGTTTACAGGCAGGACTGTCTGCTGTACGAGTGCTCCCAGGTGTGGATGGGGGGAAAAGGCCTACCCTGTGGCAGGTGATAGGATTTATTCATTTGAATAATTGTAGAAAATTCACAAAAGAAAAAACTGCACTCAAACATGTATTTTATGTATTCTGCTTCCTCGGGTTTAATAAAACATATCTTTGTTTTGAAAGGCTCGCTCTCTTTTGCTGTTGTAGTACTCTTCACATTTCTTCATTCCGTGAATATCTATACGTATATTTAGAAAAGTAAAGAGGGGTGGTGGGAGGGTAGTTTCTTTGAAACTGGAAACAAGAAAGACTTTTTTTCTTCAGCCTGAATTTTGCAGTGCGACAGTTGCAGTAGGCTTTTGCGAAGAGATGACTGACATTTAATGTATTAGCTGTGTTCAGTCTTTTCCTGTGAAGCACTTAAAGATGTGCCTTGAAAGTGTATGTTATATTTTGGTACAAATGCCTTATGAAAATCCTTTTGTCTTGCATTTTTACTGGATGTTGTGCGGTGGGGTGTTTTTTTGTTGTTTTTGTTTTGTTTTTTTTTTCTGGGCAATGCAGTACTGTGCTTATATAAACAAAAAGAAGAAAGCTGATGTTTCAGAGAAAGGCCTTATCACCTGGAAATAAACACATCTGTGCCACTGAACCAGCGTGAGCAAAACAAATGGCTCTTCCCTTTATTTATAGGCACGGGTTTGCGTGCCCACAGAGAACGCAGAACAATTTCATGGAATGGAAGATACTTTCATCCTGATTTCTAGTAGATGTTTTGCCAAAATTTCAGGCTTTCCATTGACCAAAGAGATTCCCTTGTTCCCTGAGTGAGCCCACAATCAATCTGCAAAACAGCAGAGGGGGCAGTAGAATGAGAGAAGGGTAGAGATTAAAAACAGAGCCAGGAAAAAAGCTTGAGAAGAGAGAAAGTAATTTGCTTTGACCTAAGCAATAAATCTACAGGGCAATAATGACCATCTCTTGACACTCGCAGTGACATTGATCAAGTGCACTGTCCCGAGCCTTTTCCCCCCTGAACCTTGACGAGTTTCCTGATCATCTGTGCCACAGTTGAGCTAGGTCATCAAAGATCAGCTACAAATAGATGAGTAAGAGGCATGTTCTCACTTAATGTGATTATTTGCTCTGCTAATTGGGAATGTCATTCTTATTTCTGTGGAGAACACAAAGTTACGTGATCCTTAAAACAAACACACACACAAAACTTAAGGCTCAGCTAACCTCAAAGATTTGATCTGAACAAATAAGCAGGAAGGGACGCAGAGGGATTCAATTAATGAAACTCCATCCTTAACTCACCTACTCTGGACTGGGTTTTACAGCAAATATTGATCACTATTTGGAGAACTTAAAGCAAGAGAAGAAAAGCCAAAGAGAGCTGACATTTGACCCACAGGAGTTTTCTGAACTTTTCTTCTCTCTACATAGTGGAATAAAGTGAATGTTCTGCTTCTGAGAGGGAACAAGCAGATTTATTTTTTTTAACTCTAGAAGACATTTTAAGCTAAGGGATTTTTTTGGGGGGTGGGGAAGTACAATAAAAATCAAAAGCTCTTGTAGTCAACTTGCTGAAACATCAAATTGCTAGTTCTCACTTCTGCAATGCGTGAACAAGGTGGGTTTTAAGCTTCCAGGGAGTAATTATTCTTTAACATCTGAAGTATTCAGAAGCTTCAGGTTATTTCTGTATTTCTGAATATTTGTGTTTAAATAAATAAGTACAGTAACTGTAGTTTCAGCTTTGACCTAATATCCTCTGGAGCCAAGACACAAGCTTCTTGCTGGAAATGGGCTTTTCAAGGTGGAGGGAAATGCAGAAGAGCTGCTTTCCCCTTTTTACGGCAGTACTGCTCAGCTCCAGGTCCATTTCCATCCCCTCTCCAGATAAGGATTTTTTAGCTTCCCCTGGGCTTAGAAAACAATTTCTTCTCTTTATAAGGGCCAAGTAACAGTGTTCAGGCTTCCAGCTCAGCCTAGATCAGGCCACACTGTGCCTTAATTACAAAATGATTATTTTCTCCTGGACTTTTTTTCAGTGTGCTCAGAGGAGTTTCTTCTACAAATTATTATTCCGGTTGGACATCCAATTTAATCATATAACAAAGAGCTAGACCATTTAAGTGCAAAAATTCCATGCAAATTTAGAGGACCTGTTTCTCAAGTAAAGCAGCAAAGCAAGTGTAAAGCAGTCCTAGTCTCTCTTTGAAAGATATTCAGATAAATAGGGTTACTTTTTTAATATCTGTCAAATGATTTTTCTCCTAGCTCTGACTTGTCCTCTTTCACACCACAGTACTTTGCCCAGACCACGCTGTAACCCTGTGCAGATAACGTTTTATCGTAAAATGCTGACAGACCCTTCATCCTAGCTGTGTTTCTCTCCGCTGCTCTATTCTGAAATGCTGTCGTTATTAAACCTGCAGCATGAATGCATAATTAGTCTCCAAAGCAATCCTGCCTCTGGAATGATATTGCCTTCCTGGAAAACATGAAATAGAAAGAACTTATCCCTCTCTATAGATTGCCTTTCAGATAAAGGGCATCCCAAAGTGTTTTACATACGCAGGAGCTATAAACTTTTGACGTTAGCTCTTCTAATGAAATGTTTGAAAGTAGCACTTTATTGGCATTCTGGTGGAAATCAAATTGAGTCTGAATCTAAGAACATGAATCTAATGCAATTCTTCCTTTCAGGCATGTCAGGCTGAGGCATCAGGAAGCAAAATTAAAGCTTGTCTGCTCTTCCTTGGTGTGCATGGTTGTGTAGACAGGGTCTCTTCTCAGATGTATAAAGAGCAACTGTTTTCTAAAGACGTAGCGAGAGAAAATCCTTGTTGCAATGTAAGGACTCACAGAGTCAGTCTGGTCTCTTGTTCTGGACTCCTGAGCCCATCTTCCACAGTCACTATAAGCTCAGATCAGTCTCTCCTGGTTGCTTGGGAGTCTATTGCCTTGAGGGAATTTACCTACCTTACAGGGGATAAGATGCAGCAGATTTCCCACTTTTTAGTGCCAGCATAATTAGAGGGGTGTTAAGCAAGTACGGGGTGGCACCTGGTAGAAATAAGGGAAAACAAGTCAAAAGCTGTACACAGTATTATTTAACGGTGCTGTTTAATGCTGGACTTTGCTGCATGTAGTGACTTGGCGTGACGAAGGGATTTTCTGAATGGCAGTGTAGTTTTTGGTTCATTAATAACATTGCCATCATATAGGAATGCATGCCAGGGTGGAAGAAGCAGCAAGTCTCTGCTTTGTGCTGAAATTTTAAAAAAAAATGCTGCTGTGAAATGCTGAACAACTTTATGAAGCTGCACACAAGTGGATTTCAAAGAGTTATAATGATAAGAGTTATCCTGATAGTTTTCGTTATCATCAACAAATCTGTCCTGAAATAAGGCTTTGAAATAAAATAACAACAAACTATCCTTCGGAAGCATGTTAATAGCCAGACAGTGCTCTGTAGGCTTGATTGCAAGGTGCTTTCAGTTACTCATCAAGTTCAAGTAGTACCTTGTCAAAGTGAATTTTCCTCCATGGGTATTACAGGTAAAGGCTTATTGTTTCTGTATGGAAATGTTATTTTCTTCATCTTCACTAATGATTTTTGGCCTGAAACTTGGTAAACGATAAACTCCTTGCATAAGTGGAGCTACAGCATGTGAGCCAGGTAGAATGCTAATGAATAATTTGGTATGACACATGAATGAATGAAATGATGGATGAAGCTGAAATTGTTGAACAGTGATGTTTTGCCTGCCATTGCCATATACTTAGAACAGATGTCTCCTGTGTTCAGTGGGATAGCAAATGTTGGCAAGTGCTGAAGTTTCCTTGAGTGGGACTCATTAGGTTTAGAATAAAAGCCACACCAGGTTTTTTTTCTTTTCTTCTTGCCATAGCGTTTACAGTGTCTTCCCTTGCCTTTCATCCAAGTGAGGATATCACTCTGTTACAGAACACCAATCTGCATGTGGTTGAGCTCTGGCCATTTGTGGGTTTGGCTCCATATCACCAAACACAAACGGGGACACGGTCATCACAGAAACAGCAACTATATCTCTCAGTCTCCTAAAGTGGTGGGGAAGTTGCACCCAGTGAAGGCATTTCCCTTGAAACCAGGAACATCCACCACACTCTGTGTTCCCCTTGCTCTTCTCCTGGGCTTGTGGGACAGATCTGTGCCTTCCTGCTCATCCACCCGTGGCTGAGGAGTATGATTTGCTTGTATCCACTTCTGGAGTCACCCGGGTTTCCAGTCACACCTGGTCTAATGCACTGGACACTGGAAGATGTGAGAAAGAGGTATGGATAATTGTTGTTATCAGCCCTCCCCCTTTCTCCTCCAGATTCTCCTGGTACAGCAGGGGGAGTGTCATAAAGTGGCAATTGCTCGATTTCAAAAGAATTCATAGAAATGATAAATAAACAGTCCTAATATGTTTAAGTACAGAGGAAGTATAGCCCAAACACTGCTAGGGAGATATATTTGCTTTAATAAAAGCTGCTGCTTTAGGGTGTCATCATTATGGCAGAATCTTTAACCATCCATAAACTGAAACCAAGAGAAATAACAGTTATTGATTCTTCACCAACATGGTTTAATGTATTTTAAAAGGTATCGGTAGACTTTTCACTAAGTTCTTTTTATCTTTGCTAAGTTTTTATTGAACCATAATATTTCTTTTTTTTTTTCTTTTTTTTTCCTTTCTTTTGCTATACAATTCAGGGACAGTCTTTTTACAGTTATCTAAGAACTTCCCTACACACCAGGCTAAATTTTTTTTAAAATTATTGTTATCATGCAAACTCTTATTCTCTGTTAAAGACTATCTTCACACTGCATGGGAGGAAAAAATACCTGTATAAAGTAGTTGGTTCTCTTTGTCCGTCCGTCATTCCCCCCCCAAGTACAATTTGAACAAAATTATTGCATGTGGCTGTAACGAGACTTCCTGAGACAAACAGTCCTTAGCAGGCGTTAAATCTCAGTCCTCTGGGCCTAAAACTAGAAGCTGTGGCTGTGGCTGAACTCGGCTGGCAGCATGGGCTTCAGCTTGATTTCGGGTTTTCCCGTAGGTGACAAAACCACTCTTTGAGTCCGTGATGCCTGTTATCATAATGTTCAAAGTTGCCTGTTTGCCTAAAAAGGATTAGTGGAATTTTTTTTTTTGATCCCATGCACTTTTTCTATCTCTACCTGTAGGAAAAGGTCTTATGCCCACAAGGGTGACTAAGAAGCAGGCAATGGGCAGATACTGCAAGAAAAGGTATCTGTGTAGCGTAGACCCAGTGTGTGAGCACCCATGTTTTTTTCTGATACCAGTCAACTGGAAAGTACTTTCTATATGGTTAATCTTTGTGAATATGAGTTATAGATTTGAGGTTTGAATTTTTTTTAATTCAGACAGCCTTTAAACTATGTTATTGTTTTGCTAAACGTCTATTGTCATGACTGTTCTTCTCGCATATCACTGTTTTCAGAGTATACACTTCACTATAATTCAAAAGATAAAGTTCTTTAGACAGTAAAAAAGTTTACCTTAAAACTTTACCTACCAAACAAAGTCAGGGATGTTGTGATATTTCCAATTCAGTATTTGTTCAGGTGGAAGATCAGAGAAGCAGAATATGACAAGCCCAAAAGAAAAGAAATTTGAATATTTGCAACCTATTCTTCAGAGAGAAGCATCGGTAACACTTCCAGTTGTTGCCGTACAATAAATCACTTTGAAAGGAACGTTACTGAGGAAATTGTGACCAGTCATAACAGGAAAAAGCAGAGATTCTCTGTGTAAATATTTGTCTTGTTACTTATTACTCTAGCCCTATTTTTCTGATTCATGGTTTCTGTAAAAACAATTTCTGAACATTTAATAGAAGAAATTTTTATAGTTCTGTCCTTCTGCACTGAGTAGTACCTAATATGTGCATTTTCCCAGTGAGATCATAGAGTAAAACTGTAGTCACCATAGCACTGCAAAACAGCCCTTTCTTCACAAAAGTGCTGCTACCTTGGCAAGGGCTGTTATTTTACTTCTGGCTTTTACTTAAAGTGCAACTTGAAGAAGAACTCAGAGTAAAGTATATCTTTTTAATTAAGCCAATACACAATTTAACAGCAGAATGTAATCTTGGCAGCATAATTATTGCCACTGAGAATGTTAGCTATTAAGAAAATAAATATTTAGCTTGCTGCAGGCAGCACGGCTGAGTAAGCACTGCGGTTCCTGGAAATGCTCTAGCTCACCCCAGGTGCAGCTGTAAGGCTTAAGGTCAAGTGACTTGAAATACTTGAGCAAAGCAGTGATTCCTAGAAAGCATTCCCTAGAGCTCCTTCGCGTGGTTTTGGAGAGGAGCTGTGCTGAGTAGCAAAGAGAATTCAGGGCTAGAGCAATTTGACGATTCAAGCTGTAGCCATTAAAAGGCTTCCTCAAATCTTATTGATAAGGTCAGATTATGTGGGACCTGGAACTCACATATTATGACATCGACTCTGAGCTAAATAAAAAGGCTCATTGGGAATTGTTTGTATGATACCTCTGTTGTCTTCAGATTGCCAAAGATCAGGATTCATGACATCATTCTGAAGTCATAAAGAGCATAATTAAAACCAAACCTAATCAGAGATCTTGTGACATTCGTAAGACCCTAAGAAACAGAGCAAGCTTAATATCATTGCTTTTGTCTGAAAATAGAAGCATTTGAACAATTATTTGAAATGCATGCAGGACAGAAAACATACCTGCTTCAAATGCATAGTGAAAATAACGCCCCAAATTGATATTTTTTTTTCTTCTCAACTCACGTATTCAGAGTGACCTTGTCTGAAGTTTTCCCCTTTGTTTAATTAAGAAGCTCTCCATGTCCTCATGTTCATTTTGCATGCGTTCATTTACATTTATCCCAAGAAAAAAGTCAAAAGAAACCCTGCAGAAAAATACCAGGCTCTCAGCTCAGCAAAAGCAATGGTAGTTGAAGGAACCTGTCATAATTCTGTTGTCACTGTTTTAGCTCAAATATGATGACTTCTTTGTTCAGCTGTCAGTTGCTTTCTGCAAAAGCTACACAGAAAACATTGGGACAAAACAAGTTGTATTTGTATACTCTAATGAAATGTGAATGGAAGATACAAGTTCCTTGCAGTCTGTTCTGACAGTTGAAATAATTGAGAAGTTTATATCCTTTGTGAAGAACAATGCATACTGTGGGTTAGGCAACTCCAAACTTCAAAGCAGGGTGTTGCAGAGCTAACATTACTGCTTATGATTATCTGAGGAGGGAAAGCGCATCCTAATCTCGATGACATGTCATGCTATGCAGGCTGAAGAAATATGTAGTATGTTACCACTCGTTATGTTTCCCATTACTCCACCTGCACCTCGCTCATGTTTCTTACTGGTAACTACAAGAAACTGCCCAGCAGGATAATTGTGTGATTAAGATGTAGTGCTGCTGATCAAACCCACTTGTGTTTTACTCATCAAAGCCATACAAACAATCAAGTAGATTACATTTTACCCATCTGAAAACTTTTATTTTCATTGGAGGATTTATGGTGGCAGATATTAAACCTGCTGAGGATTAATTCTTCAGCTAATAAAACCAAACAAGAAATAAAACATCAGCTTGTGGCTCCCATACATCTACATTAATAGGCAATACTAGCTATTCATGTCTATGGGGAAATCTCTGTTCATATTAGATGTATGTATACATGGCTACAGGCCACTGCTAAACTCCCTCTAATGGGGCTCCATTCTTCTTCTAAAGCACCAGCATCCAGCTGAGCACCATGAAGCAAGAGGAAGGATAGTGCTCTCTGTCAGGCAGAAGAATTTACATTCTTTAACATACTGCCTGCAGACAATGTGCTAACTTGGCTCCGAGATTTTTTCCAGCTGCGAACTAGCTTTCCACGGTACTTTTCTAGAATGAGATGTGAAAGCGCAGCCAGCAGCAAGAAGAGTGGAGAGGGAACAGAGGGCTGGGGGATAGGAACATCAGGGCAGTGGGGGTGGGGGCAGGGGAGAGATTTCTGAAGGCAAAAGCATGGGAGTAAAGGAGTTGATTGGCAATGGAAAGTGTGACAAAAGGGTGTAGTGAAAACTTGAGAAAAGAACTAAGAAATAGAAAGGTGCTAAAAATTATGTTTGACTGAAAGAGAGGCAAGGGGTTCAGAGGAGTATAATTTAATGTTTAGGGGGAGTGATGCAGCTGGGGCAGGGAGCCACGTGACAGAAAAGCTACGTTGGCAGTGTAGTGTGGCAGGCAGGGGAGGGAATTCATGGTGACAGAGTCAGTAGAAGAGGAGAAAATACCATACCTCCAAGAGGTGGATGAGGGCCATGACAGCTTGTAAAGGAAAGCAAGGACTGTCTGAGCAGAGCGGGATTGTCCTCCCCAAGCCCTGTTTGGAAAGAGCAGTGGGTAAGAGGGATGGTTAGTGAATGGCACAGCTGGGGCATGGCAAGACTGGAAAGGCAGAAGTATTAAATACAAGACAGTAATGGAGGAGGCATGAGTAACTTTCAAGGGGTGCTACTTTTTGCAAATACTCACAGGTCCCATCCCTGCCGTTGCATTGCTGTAGCAATTTACTGTTTTCTTTTTATTGAGCTCTGTGTGCAGGAGCAACCATGGAAGAAGCAGTGCATGCAGTAACTGAACGAGTTAATCTATGGTGGGAAGAGAGAGGCTTCAAAAGTCCATCCATTGAGGAGAGTAAATGCTTTTGTTTATTTCCATTGCGCTGTACAAAAAACCCAACCATTTGAGCTGTTCTGCTTTCTGAGGTCATCGAGGTGAAAGTAACAGACTCAAATGTGCAATGGCAAAATTTTTATTTACCCAACTTGCATAGACAGAGGTTATTGTGGTTTATGAGTCCCTTGACAAGCACTCAGAGATTGTTAAGAGAAGTAATTTCAGCGTAAATGGTCAGTTATGAAGAGGCATTGTCTAGAGTCCTGCACAATACAGATAAAAACTTTACTACTGGATGAAAATTATACTGTTTGTCTGGACAAAAAGCACAGAATGGCTGATCAGTAGTTCATCAGAAATGCAATTATTAACCTCAGGCACTGAGCTAAAACTTATACTTGCAACTCTCCCATCAGAAAATGGCTGTATTTTGTAAAAGAATGCCTAGACAACTGGAAAGGGAAAGAGTTACAGGGCAGGCATCCTGGTTTGGTAACCCCTGTTACAATGGGACACGTGGCCAGAAAGTGCAAATACTGAGCCATGTCCCAGGCTTGAGCTGGGGATGCTACCTGGGCAGGAATGCCCTGGGCAAACAAATTTAGAAAGGCTAATGGGCCACAAATAATAGCTGGCTGATTCCCTTCCATTAAGCACGAGACATTCCTCAGCTGGAGGCTTTTACCCCCGTCCTTTCAGATGTGTCAGTTAGGCAACCTCAGCACCTGTGGCTGCCAGCGTGACCTGGTGCTCGAGCATACAGCCCCCTCACAAGGTTAAAAGCATGATGTGGTCATGCTTCATGATCACAGAAAGCTGAGAGGTCTGGAGTAAGCCATCAATATGTATTAACATTTTTTGGATTGCTCAGTGAGCGTTTTATGGTAACTTGCTAGACAGCAGGACTGGGTAACTATTCACTCCAAATTACATCTATAACTTTGCTGTTACGTGTGATGTACAGTCTGGTGTATGAATGTATTACAGCCTGCAATTGGCTTAGTGAAATCTCTCTGCAGTAAAAACACATCAAGGCAGCAGCAGGAACATCTTGGGCCATAGATAGCTGAAATAAATGGTGTTTCTTACAAAATTGCTAACGTCTATGGTTGAACGCAGCTTTAGCGCTGAAGCACCGGAGCAGTGTCCTCAAGCAGTGCACAGACCTGGTACTTTGTGATGCTGGGCTCGCTGACACCAGCTGAGCACCTGATACAGGGGAGGCAGGGTCCTCCCTTCCCCAGAGCTTCTAAATCTGCATCCTTACCCGCCCTGTCCCGAGAGGCTGCACCCGACCACCCCTACAAGAATGATGTTGTTGTGGGCCACGATACAATAATTTCTTCTCAGCAATTAGTCATTGAGTTTGAGATGCAGGCATGAAATGGGAGCCGAGATGGCAAATATGTATCTAGTCATTTCAAGAGGTTACAGAACAGCTGATAGATTTTATGGTGCAATGAAGATTATTCTCTTTAGAACCGTTTTTTAATAAATGTAGTAACTTCTGCATATTTCATTTGTAAAGGTATTGCAGAAAATAACAGTGCACTTAAAGAAATAATTCTACCATCTGAGGACATAAACCTTTAGTTCTGTGGAAATCCAAATAAGTGTTTATGAGCTGTCACATTTCAAAGAGGATTTTAGTTGAGGAATAAACAAAAAGCAGAAGAATCCATAAAATTGTTGTTTTCCTCAGCCAACAGTGCTTTTGAACTTTTTTTGACTTTCTACATAGAAATCAGGACCCTAGTTATCCAGCTTGCAGTAGCAGATGAGCCTTTACCCATTAAAACACAGCCTTTGCTTATACAAAATAATAAAACTAACTTACAGTCCCCATGAAGAAACTTTGATTTTGCAGTAAATACGTCTTATTGTAGTAAGCATAAGAACACACAAATGCTGATAGTATGGTGGCACCATTGCAGTTATTTTGGGTTTAGGTTTGTGGGAGAAGTCTATCTGTGCTCCCAAGCACCAGGACAGGTCACCTGCTGGCACTGTCACCTCTGCCCCTGGTGGCTGTGCTCTCACCCACTGGTGGGCAGAGCCGTAGTGCGTAGTGGAAATGAACCCAATGAGCTCTTCTAGCAATTAAATGGATTCCGGTAGAATCATTTTTAAGCCCTGTAAAATTTCATAGAGACTCGGATCACAGAAATGGAATTATAGATGAGGATTTAAAATTTCATTTGAAAGGTTGGTTATCACTTCATGTTCCTTAGGACTCCTTTCATTCAGCTCGTGATATATGCTCAGCACCAAACCAAAGATTTGTCAGTATTCTTTCATGCTGGTTATATTCTGAAAGAGGTTAAATTTTAGATGTTATGTAGTTTGGGAGGGGAAAAAAGCATGTTATAGGTACTCTGCTAAAAGCAATAATGATTTGCAGTGAAGTATATTGTATGAAAATTTTTGTAATATTGTTTTCAAACTCTTAGATTAGTGACTATTCACCTCATCTTTACCATGCTATAGGGAAAAATCATTGAGAATTGAAGTATTTTGATTTCTGGTGTTTATACAGTCTGAGCATGTATGCTTTGAACACGGAGTGTTTGTGCTGCACATTATTAATGTCCTCAGGAAAAAAATATTCTCTGCAAGAGGGGTGACTAAACCTTTCTGTGTTTTAGACTGTGCTTTTGTATATTTTTATGAGCATTTTTTTCTATAGAATTTCATGATTCAATAGTCTAGGCCGACTTATTATGACTTAAATCTTTCTGATCAGTAAATTTAGCAAATTCTCATTGGAAACAAGAAGTTCAGATATCTCAGTTACACTACTTTGTGAACAAGGAAAGAGCTGTATTTCTTACTGTGTTTAACTATCTGTTACAGCGATATAAACACTATAGTCACAGTATTCAGCTCATGCATGCACAATGTTGATATTGCCTATGTACTGCTAATTGCAGTATCTTTACAGTATGTTTCAAACTCATCAGGCACAAAAGTGATGTGTGAAGTTTACATGATCTTTTAGAAAAAACGTTACAGTAGCTCAAGATAAGAGGTAATAAATAATGCATGTGATCTTAGCTGGTGTGGTTTTAGAGCTGTGTGAATGGGTTTGTCTGGAAAAGCCTTGTTCTTGTAAATCGATGGAATGAATGAAATGAGAATATCATGAACCAAATCTGCTATGTTGGTCCCAATCTAGTTACAGCAATGTGAATGACTTTCCTTTAATCTTTTAAACATACTATGAGGTGAGTAGACAAGTGTTCCCCCAGAAAGCAACAGTCTTGCATTTGGGGTCTGGATCTAAGCATCAGAGGTGTGTCTATGTTACTAAGCAGTGCACGGCGGTATAAGCAAATCACATCTACTCCCTGAGAGCAGAGTGAGGCCATGAGTGCTGGGGGCATGACCAAATACATATCGGAGGGCTTGCTTTGGACTAGCCCTGGACATGCATCGGTGGGTGGAGTGCATTAGGTGCACTCCTGGGGAGTATCTCCCAGCCTATTTGTGTCTGTTTTCTAGGCAGGATGCTTTTCGACCATTTTTGACCTATGTGGGTGAAGTCTGGTTGATGTGTTTAACATAATCAGTACATTTTAAGACATATAGCAGTGCTACTGGAAAAAGAGGCAGGATTTCTGAAGTGGTGGCCACTTTCTTGTTATTTTAACATTAAAAGGTTTATTTGAAACATTTGTTCTTTCCATAACTGTTTTCATCAGACAACAGAAATATGAAAAGATAATGTTAAGCCAAAACTATACTGGTTTCATAGCTGAACAGTAAATCTTCGGAGTTCTGGTTATTAATTGGAAAAATCAGGACATTTTCTCTCCTCCTCAAACTGGAGATGAGCCATTGATCAGTCGGAACTACCAGTAATGAATATGCATATGCAAACCCTGGAGACCTTCAGGAATATATTTTTTGTCAGATTACTAAAGTCTAATGTTGTTTGGGTTTTTTTTTCTTTTGCCAGAATTGAGCGGTGCCTGTGCTGTCCTGGCAGTAAGCATTTGGCTGCAGGGAGAGCAGGGCATGGAAGAGATGCAGACTCAGTTCTGGCAGTCTTGTGTTCTACTTAGAAATGCAGTTTAATGGAAAAAGTAAAATTCCTTACTCTTGGACAGTTAAATCTGTCCACTATTTTAAATGCTGTAACATTTTGTTTGAAGGACAGTAAACTCATTATCTCAGTTTTCTGCATCCCAGGAAGCTGGAAAATGCAGTCTACCAATAGACAAAATCTGAAGCAGTATGAGGTAGACTTCATATGCTTGCAAGTTGGGTGTCCTCCTTAAACTAATTTCAGTTCTTTGGTATATGAACAGGCAAGCATCTCCAGAAGGCAATTACTTCCATCCTAAAAGAACCTGCAGAAATCACCCTCTAGAAATATTTTTCCTCTCTCCACTGATGGCAGAGGTTCTTCCCTTTCACTATATGCCTCTCAAGTGGTGGAAGTGAACGAATTAATCTCTGTACACCTAAAGTAGGTTGCACAGACTCGAACAGATAATCGCATACCACTGTAAATCTCGTTAGAGGTATTTACTGTACTTTGCTGCTTTGTGCTTGCAGTGCAGACCACTAAGTAGGCTTCAGTAAGTTGCACCAATGTAGAACAGTTGCCTTTCTTATTTTGCCTCTTCATGTTTAGTCTCATGAGTTCAATGAACGCTTTTTTCTTATGCCTTCCAAGGGAAATAGTAAATCCTATCATACTATTTTTTCCATTTTCAGAATTGTTTAGGATTTCATGTATTTTTAGCAGACTTTGCAGGCAGTTGAATCCGTATTTTTAGAGCTACACACTCATGCTCTTGGATACCCTTAATATGGATCTAATACACCTGCCCCAACTGCAAAGTAAAATTTACCAGCTTAAAAATAATGCTTTGAATCTAGCATGGACTTTAAATTTATGCTCAGTAGGTGTGCCCAAACTGATGGGAGGTAATTGCTGGAGCTCCCTCACTTTCCATGTGTAACCTTCCCTGTCCACCAACCATATAAACAGTTTTTATATGTATGTTTTTGCATGTTGGTCATCTTCTCATCCTGTTCCCCCACTCCGTGAATTTAAATGAAAATTCCAAGAATTAGTAGTCCTTCTTAATATAATGTTGAGAATCCTAGTTTGAATCATGGAGATGCAGAGTGCAGTGTTAGGTATCTTAATATGCTCAGTTGCCATCTGACTTGGGTGATTGATTTTGAAGCTTGCCTTGAGTGTATCTGTTGAGAAAATTACATTGCATATAATGCTGTAAATAGCTGCAGATTTTTTTCAGCTAAATGTTTGCTTCAGTTCCTCAGACTAATTTTCCAAACTCACTCTAAACTATCCAGTACTTTAACAAAGGCCTAAACCTACTCTAAATCTTCTACCATAGCACTCTATCTCCCTTTGTTCTTGTTACTTTTCCCCAATTAGTAAATAGTGCTCAAATAGCATTTATCTTCCTTCATCCTTAATGTTGCCATTAGTCAGGGAATGCTAAAAAGAGCCTTTATGAACACTTTCCCTGCAAATACTGTTTTTTGAAACTGGAAGTGACACAAAGAAGTTGTGATCCACTCTGGGGAGATGAACGCAGAACTTGTTTGATGAAATACAGAGACTTGCGCTTTAATGGGTTCCTCAGGAAAGAATGTTTCACAGTAAGAATTCTTTTATCCTGCTATGGTGACAGAGAAAATGGGATCATGGGATTTTCAGTATTAAGTAAAATATGATGTGGCAATATTTTTATTTCCAAAGCTTTCGATTACACACAAGTGACTCTGAAAGCATACCTCATGCAATTTAAATGTGTTATGTAAACGAAGTGTTCCATAAATAAACCTTCTCTTCCAAGATAGAATAACTGGCAGGTTATAGTATGAAGTGTTTAACTGACACTGCCTTGAACATATGTTTCCCCCAGTCCCCTCTCTTATGAGACAAAAGTGATGTGCATGGTGAGGTATCAGGCAGAAAAAGGCAAATGCATGCTGGCCCTTGTCCACACAAGGTACGTGCCTGACCTTTGCTCTAGGATAGACAGAACTACAGGTTGGTCAAAAAAAAAAAAAAAAATGTTGCAAAAGATAATGAGATAATGTAAATTTGACCCTAGTTATTTCTACTATCAGTTCATTCCTTTAAAATTTAAAACCTTCCTCCTCACTAAGTCAACCACTTACTGTGTTTGTTTTGGACTGACACGTATATGAAGCTTGTGTCTACCTTATTTTCTTGCCAGTAGAGTCTTTTAAGCATGCATGCATTTTCTTTAAAGGTAATTAAAGAAATAATATCAGAAGAATAAAAGCCTGCGCTGTTTATATTAAGTCTCTCAATCATTCATGAAACAGTTTATACTACTTTTGTTCTTCAGTTAAATTATACTGGTTCCAAAATGAAGCTTCCACTGAACCAGGTAAAAAATAGTTAAGATAACGTATAAGTTTTTCAGTTCAATTTTTCCTTTTATATCAAAGCTAGTGTTACATATCTGCCACCCTGGTCGTGAGAGTATTTAGGTAATAGATTCCAGGATGCTGCACCTAACATAACTGTTTCACCCAAAGATTTGCTGGTACTATCACCTGTCTTTTGTAACAGAATATATTAAATCTGACGAATGCACCTTGTAAAATCAGCTTTTAATCATCATAATAGAAAAGTAGTGTCTGATTCAGAGGCAGGGCAGAAAGCTTGTGTCTTACAAAACTCTGTGGCATCTGTTGCTCTGTATGAGTGGATGCAGTTTCTGATAAATTGTCCTTGGTCACTTTTCTTTGGGAAATCATTTTCAAGACTTCATAGACACAGATTTTAAAACAGAGAAGCTGAAAACAGTGCAGCCAGATGAACAGATCAGGCATCTTTCAAATAAAATCTATTTAAATTAGGATTATATGAATGTAGTTTAAATTATTAAAGGGCATTGTAGTCTTCCACAAGCTTCTTTATAGTTGACACACTATTAACAAGTAAGAAATCTATATTCTGAATGTCAGCTTTGATATAAAGAAACAAAATAGGGAAAAGGATTTATTTTTTTTTTGCCTACCCACCTACTGTAGTAGTTGCATTTCATTTCTTAAAATCACAGGTATACTAAAAATGCTTCTGCTTAGATTTTAAAATATAAGTACTTGCATATCTATAATATATTTAAGATATGCCTGGTTTTATTCTTTACTATAACAACAGCCTACTCACAATTTCATACCCCAAAGACTAGTTGAGTGGATGCTAAGTCATTACATGGGTGGGTGTCCATGTAGTTCTGCAGATCTCCTACAATTGAAGAAATTATGGCTACTATTTTCTTCTTAGAGAGGACTTTTTTATTTTTTAATTTACCTATGGAGTTTTCTGTAAATTCTTCGGTAGATTCTCACCTAAAGCCTTGGGTCTGAAATGAAAAATTGAGGAAGATAAGGGGGATCTTTCTGTGGTTAAAAACAGATCAAAGCTTACAGTTTGCCATAGACAATCTTATCTCGTTATTTTTTGTATTATTTTTCATACAGATTTTTATAAAGATTCTTGAGAGAGTTTCCCAAAGATTTTGGACGTTTAGTTGTTGATGTGGTAGCAAGATTAAGTGGGGAAAAAACAGAGTAATTTGTGTGGCAGGTAGATTCTGGAACTAGCTGCCCCTTTAGGATCACTGTGGGATGGATCCAGTTCCTCTGGGGTGGGCTGGCATTTCTTCATTGACTTGAATCATGTATATGGAATTGGCTTTTATTTTTTTGTCAGAAAAAGAAGTTCCATTTTTAACCTTGTGATATTAAAATGTTTAGATGTTGAGAATGGACTTTATGTCACTATCCAGAAGTTTTGTACCTACCCTTTGAAGCATACTGGCAGTTTTTTAAAAAAAATAAATTGAATGTCCCTTAATTATTTGTATTCCAACAGCACCTGAAGCACAAGCCTGGAACAGGCCCTTTGAATTTTCATAGTTGGACACACAGAAAATTAAAGGATGGTCTCTCTTTCAAAACCTGAAAATCTCTTCTCTGGTAAAGCAAAATGACTGAACAAACCTAGACCCTTTGTTTAATTCCTGGAGTTTAGTTCAGCTGCTGCTGGATCTCTCCTGCACCAGCTTTTTCAGAGAGCAGGACAGATAAGCTTTAACTCATTTCCTAAGGATTAATGTGCTGTCTAGTTATGAACTTGGAAGAAAGTCCGTTTCTAATGGAGATGCTACCTGCTAATCTCCCTTCCCCACTGATACCCCTGTGCTCTTTTACCAGCGAGCTTTTGACCCAGCAATTCACCTAATTGCAGTTCCCTGATGAGGCTTTGGTGCTGCAACATCAGCCAAATATTCCATGTTTTCTCTCCCAGTTCCAACCTCATACACACCTCACAGAGACAATCTCACTGAAATCAAAGAAAGAATTTGTTGGTTCTGATGGTTTGGGGATTAAGTTGAAATTTTTCAGTGTTTTCAAAAAATCTGACTTATTTGATAAACAGAACTTGTCGAAAATGTAAAGTTTTAAGTTTTCAAAGCCACAGCTCTTGGTGAGGGAGCAAGAACTCTAGGGGAGTCGGGACATTCAAGAAGAATAAATGAGAAGGTAAATTGCAAGCTAATGCCCATTCAAGGTTAGTGGAGCTGGCTTCTAGTATTAGCAGTCTCTGTTGTGGTTGCTGAAGGTTTCTGTCCCACAGGGAAAAATTAAACCCGAGGATGCTCATGGAATTTAAATTTTGGGATCTGGTGTTCTGCAATGAAATGCTTCATTACTGCTGGCCCTATTGGGTCATCAGCAGAGGGTGCTGGGTCAGAACGTATGTCTTTCCCTCCCCTCCACTTTATTCTTTCTTACTCTCATGTTACCCACCCAGGCCTACACTATCGCCCTGACCCGACATAAGCAATCTAAAACGGTAACAGCTTTTTTTACTTTGTTACGTCTAAATGAAAATTCATATGAAAACATGATTAAAAAAGGGAGTGCTAAAGAAATCACAGTTAATTTATACTCTGCAGGCATGGCTGTAACACCTGATGAGATGTTGCTAACTACATTCAAATGACACTGCTGTACTTTGAAAAGAAATTCATGCACTTTAGCAGCACTTGACAATGGCTGTTTAACAACCCAGCTAATCAGAAGTGGATTATAGCAACAAAACTAATGAAGCACTAAAAGTCTTTAATGAATAATGGGGGATTTTTCAATCTCTTCTGCACTTCTGTTTATTCATTTAAAAACAGTTTGTGTAAGAACTGAAGTCACCTGCATCAGTTTGATAGTGGATTTATTTAAATGCTGCATTGGTATGTATATTTCATTTTTAGGTTCTTCAGTCTTAGCTCTTCCCCTAAACAAGACCAAAGCCCAGCTGGAAGACTTCAGTCTGCATTTTGTTTATACAACATCTAGTTTCTACTTTTGTGTATCAAGGAAATCCCTGGTGCTGTGTATACGTTAGGTTTCAGCTTTACCATGTGTGTAGCTGTGTCTAAAGCAACCAATTTGAAACCATAACCAAGCAGGTGTGTTTTTTCCATAGGCTTTTCTATGCTGTGATTTCTGGGCTTGGGTCCCTAAGGGAAATGACAGTGAAGTAAAAAGTTTTAGTCGTGTCCAAAGTACTCTAAATTTAGTGAGATTCAGGAATATAATAATGTGGAATGAATGTGCTGGCTGCTTTCTCACCTGCTGCCTTCAGTAGCTGTGTGCACGCACTGCACCTGAAAACGGGGCTCTCCCTTTTGCTCTTCTGCCTTTAACCTCAGTTTGGCAGATGGGATGGAAATATGTAAATTTTCTGCTTTATGAACCTCCCAGCTTGGAGGTTTGTTTGTCCTCACTGGCTGTGTGACTTTTGCAACAGGGGAAAATATCCTTTATGGCACCTCTGCCAGCTCTTCTGAGCACAGCACTAGGCTCGGCTCCCTGCCAGTCCCACCATGGTCATTCCCCTTCCCTGTTCTCCGTTACAAAGCTTTGGTTATCCTTTAGATTACCCTGCCTTAGGAATTCCTTAGGATAGGTACTTTCACAAAATGGTTTCCACAAGATGAATGGGAGTACAATCCTAAAAACTACAGAAGTCAACCCGGAATGGTCAGAGGAAGTATTCTGGGCTACATGCAGCTCTGTGTGTAGTAACAGTGTCCCTCAGCATTTCCCCTCTTTTTGGTCTTCTAGATGTTTCAATAAAATTTTTAAAAATTGGTGGAAGTTTATAACTCTGAAAGGGAAGAACAAAATGCTACGGGTGTCCAGTCTAAAGGCTGAAATAAGATTTTCACAGAACAAATTTTATATAATTATTCTTTCCATCGTCAGTTAGCAGAAACTTTTTTTTTCCTGGATTATTTACAAAGGAAATTAACAGTAAGGTTGGGTGGTCTAATGACAAAACTCACATCTTCAATCAAAATAGGTTTTGTCTGATATAATACACAGTGCAGTGATCCAGAACAGCAATTACTGCACGAAAAGTACTATTAATTGATACAAATACAGAAAATGTAAGAAATGCAGAGAAAATTAAGACAGTTATGTTTACATAACTGGGTATCTTCTATTAATTATGACCACTGTCGCCAGTAGCATTTGCTTTTAGCGGGAGAAGGAGCATTTCATTCTTTAATGGTAACACTTGTTGAAACTAATAGCTCAGGAGCTTAGCTCAGACTTTTTTCTCTTTGCTTCTACTATCAGTTTGGAAGCTGCTGGGATAAGTAATGGAAGCGATAGTCAAATCATGTACCTGCACAACACTGGCAAGTTTTGTGTGTTGGTGTTAGACTCCATGTTTCTCTGCTTTGTGCAAGGAGTTTCAGTGTTTATTGTGCATCAAAGTTTCCATTCCAGCCACAAAGAGATAGCCATTTCCAAGCATTGAGGATGATGCTTCAGAACACCATAGTAATAAAACACCACTCCACTTGGAGTTAAACAGAAATGCCTTTTTTGTTCAAGATACAGTTGCAACAAATTGTCTTTTTGTGTGTATTGTTTTCTCTGTATAAGTTCCACAACTGTGCTCGCTGCTGTCAATGTTTTGCTGTAAACTCTGGCTCATGATTATTGAGGGAGACTATTTTGATTTTTTTTTTCCCTGTTTTTTTTTTTTTTTTTTCTTAAGCAGGAGCAATTAGATGACTGTACTATTTTGTACATCTTCATTTGGATGTGATCCTTACAGATTTGATCTGTGGAGTCTCTAATTATGATTAAAATGATTAATGTGTTTATTTGCCTTTCTGTTGCAAAGGGAGCTATTTTTACCTGTATGTGTCCGGGATTACATTGTAGAAAGGATAGCAGTGGAAAAAATCCTTAATTGCTGCTGGTGAAACTACGCCAAGATATACTGGCACAAATACATCTGAGCATATTTCTCTCTTACTTTAGGAGTGTTGTTTGCATTATCTTTACACAGGTACATGTATCATATTTGTTCATATGCATGTGCAAAGTACTATCTGAAGCGTGTTAAGAAATATAACAATCTAATCCCCAAAAGAAGCCAGATCTGATTTAAATCTCTAATTCCAGGCAAATGTCAATTTAGTACACAGAGCAACCATAAAGATTATAACCACTTAAACCTCCAAAATGGGATTTATATGGAATTTAATGTCTCATAGTGTTGCAATGCTTTTTTGCATGTGGTTGAAACTCACCCTGAGCAGATGAAATGCTGATCACATTCCATGTCTGATCAAAGGACTGTCGCTGGCTGTGATGTCGACTAATAAACAAACTAGCAGATGTTGATTCTGAAAGAATTACTTGGTCTAAAGAACAGCATCAATTGGTTTCCCAGTCTTTTTATTTCTTATGTCATGCTGAGATAAATATGGCAATGATGCTTAAGTATCTTTCTAATGGAGAACAGATGAATGCATGCCTCAACACAGAAATGCCTCCTGTAATCTTGCTGGTCACTGGTTCTCTGGTGTTTCACATATTGTCTCATGCCTGAGGGACTCTGCTGGGGTCAAACTTATTCTGCAAAAACTCAAAAAAAACCCCCGTGTACCAGCAACTTCTGTGCCTTTAAGAACTCTTCTATGGGCTGTACTAGAAGGGCTGGTCCCTTCATGCTCAGTAAAAATTTCGGAAATTGTAAGTCTGTGGAGTTGTAGGGTTATTCTGTAATTTTTTTCCTGATGTCTGTAGCAGGTGCATGTGCTGTGGCAGAACTGAATAAACCATGTGTACGTAGGGGAAAATACCTCGTGTAAAGCCCTGCCGCAGGGAGCAGAGGGATGCCCAGTGCCGGGAGGCAGCCTGGCTCCCCTGCAGGAACGCAGATGTGTTTGTGTGTGGCGTGGGCCCGCTTTGACGAGCTGTGGCCACCCAAGTGCTGCTGAAGTTTGTTTCCAGCCTCCAAGATTTAATGTCAGAAGACGACTTCCAAGGTGCCCTCCAGGCCACTGGATCTGGGCTTCTCTGAGATACGGCTTCCCTGTGGTGTGTGTTCCTCAGTCTTAACACATCACAACTGCTGATGTCACAAGATAGTTTTGTTCAGGCTTTCGCACTGTTTAATGCATTTGCCACTTCTTGTGCACCATCTTTTTCTCTTCAAATTCTCTTTCCCCTTATCCACCTCACTCTTTAACAGAGAGCTGCTCTGACTGGCAAACCTCCCCCTTTCTTTGAGCCTTCATGTGCTGCCATCTAACACCTTTTGCTCAAGTTTGCTTTAGTTTGTCTAGGAAGCCAAATAAATATTTTATTTATTCTGATTTTTTTCCCCTGAGACATTTTTTTTTTTAACTAAGTGCAACACATTATTTCAAAGGCACTCGGAAAAGATCAGCAGCTGAAGAGTGCTGCATATTTTATGTGAATTTTAAACAACGTCCCTGCTCTGTGCAGGGAGAATGACTCAATCTTTGTATAACTTAGCTGAAGGATGTCATGTTGATATCTAATGGGTAGATAACTTGCATACAGTAAGAGTAAAAGCTGGGTATGTGTCTGACAGTCTATTCACATTTAGGTTACTGGCAATTCCTACTTTATGCTAATGGGCAAGTGTCAAGAGCAGAGTAAATATAGACTCATCTTCTCTTGCTTGAAACCGATTGTAAACTCTGGGAGAGCATTTACAAGAAGCCCTTCCAAGCTTTATTCTTCTCGACGTTACTAAGAACAAAGGAGTATGAATAAATAACCTTTCACTAGATAGTGTTCTGAGTTGAAATATTAAGTCTTATCAAATCTTTACTATCTTTTTCTAAACTACATATCAAAGCTTTATTTAAGTTAGCAATCTCAGATCAGAGAGGAAAGGAAACAGGTGGGGAGGTAATCATATGTGAAAATGAGAACATGACAGTCCAACTGAATGCCTTGTGATGCTTTGGAAAAAATCAGGGTTGCTTTTATTTGGGAACTTTCCGTTAGTCACACAATTTGGCACTTAATGTGAAGTGTCTTATGTTTATTTTTTTCTACATTAAATCTAATTTTTTTTTTTATACAAACAGAGAAGGAGGAAATCAGCTTAGGATATCGAGGGGATTTTCCTCTACTATGCAATTCTTCTCTAACCTTGAATTATCTGAACTCTCTAGATGTAAGTCCAATCTAGCTCTGAATAAATTAGTTCAAATTTTGTAGCAACGTAGTCATTTCAGGACTGCATTATGTCCTGGTTAAAAACATCTCATCTGGGCTGAATCAAAACAAAGTGTTCGTATAACAGCTAGCTTGCTTCTGGAACCTTAAGTGAGTTGTGTCCAAGCATAGTGATGTTGGAACCATGTATTCCTTCATCCATGAAGTGGGGGATAAGAGTTCTTCCCTATTAGGACCTGTAAGAATAAATACAGTGAAGGCTGTAAGGTGCTCTGATAGTGCAACAATAGGGCAGTGTCAATGCTCAGGACAATTTTTTAATGTTTAATATAATATATAGTCATCTATTATAAGAATTTAAATGAGAATAAAGTATACAATAATGTAAAAATGGACATGCCTGAAACAATGGCTGTGGTTCATGCTGATATGTGAATCTGCATAGATCCACAGCAGCTTGATTGAAATCAATAAATGTGTTTTACATCGTTATTATAATTGTTTGTGCAGGTTTTCACCGGTAGAACGCACCAGATGAATTTTCACCAGTATAACACACAAGATGCATTAATCTATGACTAATCAAGTGCTCTAATTTTTGTGATGTTGTTTATTGGCAATTGAAAGCAGAATGGTTATTTTTTTTTAAATGCAATAGCAGAATCGTGAAAAGATGAAAAAGGATTTATTCCAATTCATATTTGACCTTTTCCTTCTTTATCCAATAGCATGCCATACAAGCATTAATGTTTAAAACATGAAAGCTAATGCAGAAGGACATAGGGGTATTGCAGCAATGCGTTCAGAGCTCTGTTTCTGGAGTTCGATCGCTCTTTTGCAGCTGTAACGGCAAATCTAAGCACTTGTTAGAAACATTGAAACTGACCAATGATAGTTCCAGTCTTCCAAGAAATAAGTGTGATTTTCCATGACCTGCTGCAGTTATCTGCTGAGGTCTTGCCTTTCTGGCTCTGCTGTACAGGTTTGCGTCTGCCTCTGTCTGTCCTCTGCTAGATAAGAGCCCAGAAGGTGATAGAAGATTCCTGCTCCTGTCACTGGCACCGGGTGTGATGGTCAGTCGGTCCCAGAGGCACACGGGCACTATGGCAGAAGTGAAGATGAGCTGTTTGCGCTGCTCTGACTGCTCTGTGTCAGTTAGAAGGTACTTATGTAGATAAGGGGTCTATTAGATGAGGATCGAAGGCGCTGGTGTGCCGAAAGCCAGCGGGGTAGCTGGAACCTCTTGGAATGGCTTAGGAAGGCAGTGGTGCCCGAGAGCTGGAATCCCATTTTTGGCCTTTCTGCTCTTCAGTTTTATCATATGTGGAATAGAAACTATCTCTCTATTCACAGGAAGCTTTATGGCTTCATTCAATTAACATTTGCAAACCATTTAATGGATTGCAGGAGTAAAGGAGTGCAGAAATATAAGACATTATCTGAGTGCAATGGTGGCAATGTTTAACCCCCTGTCCTCCCTTTCCCTTGCTCTCCTGCAGTACAGTTTGTCCTTTAGTCTCTAGAGCCTTACTATGAGGTCCGCTCCAGTAGGCTCTCCCTGATTCTAGCCAAGCCCTTTGCCTTCTCAAGCTTATGTTACCTTAATCTCTCTGAACTCAGACTGATCATTGATCAAATTAATTAATTTCATAAGGGTTCTACCATAGCTTCTTGCATGTAAAATGGGATATCGCAATATTAATGGAAAAAGCATTGTGAAAACATTTGCAAAGCAGCAGACAAATAAGAGAGTAACTGTAAATTCAATTATTTTTAAATGACTGCACTATTTCTAATTAGCTAATTGAAGCCTAAACATAATTAGGAAAAATGATAAATGTTGAAATGCTCATTGAAGAAAAGAACACACCACAATACCAAACTCCCCAAAACCCACCCCGCTGTGGAGAGAAAAATTCCTGAAAAAATTGTATCAGACAGTTGGTCAGAAAGGTCAGCCTGACTAAATGATATTATTTACCCTTCCCGTACTGACTGAGATAATTGCAGTAATTGCACAGTTCTTTTTCATACAAAGAGTAGAAACTGCTTGGAATCAGTTTAATCTGGAAGAAATAATGTGTTCCTCTTATAGCAAGAAAGCGTTTTAGGCAAGCAACATTTATTTCATCAAAAAGTTTTAAAGAAAGGATTTTGATTCAGCTGCCAGATGGATGCAATGAACTCATCATTTGCTAGCTTATAAAGACAGGAGATATTTAAAGGAAAAGAAATATCTATGGAATGTGCTGTTAAATTACAATTTCTAGATAAGATACTATTTCCAGACCGACCAGTGTGGTCATGGAGAGAACAAATCCTTAATTTTGAATGGAATCGGAGAACACTTAAGGTAGAGACAGGAAGGATGGCAACCATGTCAGTACTTAAGCAAGAACCAAAGGATTTGCTCTATCCCAGTGTAATACACCAGAAAAAGGAAGGTGTTTCCCTGGGCTAAACAGCTTTATATAGAATGATACTCTACTTAGGACAGGACAAAAGCTTTTTTTCTGTTATAATCTATGAATTTTGCTTTGGACTTGACTCAAACCAAGCAATGAGTCAGGTGAAAGCAGATCGCCTGCAACCCAAGTGAAGAAATAGTGGGTGGTGGGATTAGCAGCCCCTCTGAACTGTCCTGGAGTTTTTTGTAGTTCTGGGGAGATCTAGAAATGGTACTTCTTGAGAAGACACATCACGACAGTTTCTTGTTGTAGGGTCAAAATAGGAAATACAGAGAGCTGTTGCCAAGTTTGAGAATTGCCTCACCTAAGAAAGAAAACTAATTCTGGTGCAAATGAAAGAGGATGAGCCTCTTACAGATGGAGACAAGCAAAATGACAGCTCCTGTCTGTACTTTCATCTTCACTCTGTGTCTACACTTTGGACTTCATCCGTATTAATTCTGCCGTGCTGGTGCTATTTGGTGTGCTAGTCAACCGCTTTGAAGGAGTGCAGCAGGAGGAAGCCACTTTGATATCAAAATAAGCTCGCAGTATGTAGTCTTCAAAATCTTTCTAAATCACTGAGACACCTTTGTGACAAGCTATGTTTTGTGAGTGAGCAGGCATGGGAAAAAGTATTACTGAGTTTAATTCACCAGTTTGAGAAGTATGTCTTTGCTTGTGGTTGCACTGTGTATAAACTAGTAATTGCTCTGTGGTATTTTATTCTCCCACATGCTTTCTTCTTCCCTGATTTTGAGCAATTAAATTAATTTAAAATATAATTACCATAAACACAGATCACAGAAAGAATAGATAACCCTCTTATTTTCATCGAGTTTGTTTAAAATTAGCACCATTTAATCTAGATTTTCCTTTTTAGATTTTCCTGTCTGAGAAGCTTCGTTTAACTGAAAGTACTGCTTATTATTTATGAGGTACCCTTTCTTTCACTGACAGACAGCTGGGGAGAGCATGCCATTTTCTATTGGTTTGGAAAGATGAAATATGAAACAAGTGCTGGTTAAACCTTGAGCTTCCAATCTGACCTCTGCTCAATCGTTAGATGTCAGCAAGTTAAAATATATAATATGGCCACATTACACAAATTTGTCAAGCAACCCATGTTGACTAATAAAAGGGCAAGTTCTTCCTTACACAAATCAAAACCTGAACCCATAAAAGCACTGAAGACCTTGAGAAGAATTGCATGGAACCAGCTATTTATTTTGGTTTTCTGCTCAGGGGCAAGCAAAGCAGCCCTGTGGCTCCAGCAGAAGCTACTTGCAGAAGTTACTGATGTATACGTTAAGTCTGGGAGGGGGAAAAATAGATGATGATAACTAGATACTAGCTATTGCTTTTGAAGTACAGCATCTGACTGGAAACCTACATCAAGAATAACATAGGTTAAGTCTGTATGGTAGATCTTCAGGGAGCGGAGAGGGGGATGACTTTTAAAATATGGAAATTGGACAACAACGCAGCTTTAATGCTTACCTGGCTTGGTGCACAAATGGTTAGGGTTGTGATTGGTGTAGCTGCGTAAGTTTTTTGGAGATTGAAGATCTTGAAACATCCTCTTTGATGGAAATATAATACCTTAAGCAAAATTATTTGGGGGAAATTTTGTGATTTCTCAAACAACTGTGTCAGTGCTAGTGACATCCAAGAGGGTGATGGGGGGCTTAGAGCTCTTGCAACACTGAGGAGCAAATTTGACCTCCTGCTTCCCTGGAAAATTTATAATGAATGCTTTTACCTTTTTCATGTAAACAGTTTGAACAAAGTTTGGAATGCCAGTTTCTCTGGGCTGACAAAAAAAAAAAAGTAATTGGGTAATTTAACTGGTCTCATATTTTCTTACTGGCTCAGGTCTTAAACCTTTTAAGTGAAACTGGAACAGCTTGATGGTTTTGCAGGAAACCTAAATGAAACATGTTGATCTGACTGACTTAAGCATGAAATTGTGTTTCTTAAGGGTTCTAAACAAAATCTCAGGCTGGTAGAAAAGGAAGAGAAAATTCTCATATGAGTTAGCAGAGAGCAAAAGCAAATTTTACCTATTTATGACATGGGTAAATGATATTCTAGTTACTTATCCGGTTAAAACCCAATTTCTAATAATCTGATTTCAAGAAAAGTGAGCAAGAAAAGTGCTAAAATTGCATAGGTCAGTGCAATATTAATTTGGCAATCTGGTTAGCAATGCCTTTGCATTCTGCTTTGTTTCAGGTCAGTACAACCTTTTATATGCACACATTTCAATTCACATCTGTCTAGACAAATTCTGGTATTCCAGTTCCTAGCAATGTTGTCTGGAATGGCTCGTGATTGTGTAGGCTCTGCAAGGACTCACTGCCCTTGGCAATATTAAGTGTTTCCTCTTTCTCATATAGATGAACAATTTTTTTTTCCCAGTGTATTAAATGAAAACAGGCTTTCCTGCAAAATTAGGCTTCTCTCCAAAGATTTAAACAGTTTTACTTGGCACTTCTGCATTCCTTGGTTACCATTTTAAGAAGCACCAAGGGCAGATGATTGAGTGCATTTGCTTATTATTTCATCACCCTGCTCAAAGTAATGCCACTCTACAGGGGCTGATAGCTGATGAGTGACATAAAACAGGGTAACTTTGGAGTTTAGTGACTTGGTGAGATTACTGATTTTCACCTGTTACCTCTCTTACCTTTCCAAGAGCAAATGAATCTATCTGTGCACCTGACACATTAAAAATAAGATGAATATTCTGAAGTGGTACAAAAATTCTCCTTTCTAGCCAAAAGCTTTGCTCCTTTTACCTCAGAAGGTTTTCAGAAGATTTGAGTTATGTTTGATATTTAGCCTCTGGATGAAATCTAACTGTAATGAAATCAGGAGCATACCTTCAAATGTATTGAATCCCAGCTTTCACAAAATGGTTCTCCACTGCTATAAAAGACTTTCTCCCTCCCATGACAAAAGGAAGCAAGAAGATGATGCTTGACAGTGAAAGATTTCTTAATAAAATCTCTGTTCATCTTTAACACTATACTCTGTTAGCACACTCCTAATTAAAAAGGAACCAATTTGATTTTTCTGGCTAGAGCAGAGGAGAAAGGAGAAAAAAAAATCCAGTATCTTATGAAAATTTGGGGGTGTTTTCAACTTTTCCTGATCTCATTGCTCCTGCTAGTGTTCCCAGGCTGCAAAAAATCTGTCTTGAACCAAACTCCATTTAACAGTTCCCCTCTGCAATGAGGGCAGATGCTGACCTACTTTCCCAGCTTCAGCTGTGTGAGCCGGCCCGTGGCAGCCCAGCTCGGTTGCCCATGATGGAGGCAGCGCTTCCTTCCATCCTCTTCCTCCGCCTGCCCAGCATTCTCTCTTAAATCCAGCCCATTCAGCTGGTCCTATAATAAAGTTTTGGCAGTCTTACTTGAAATATTGCTGAGCTGAGTCACCCAATAGAAGGGGAGAGAAACAGCAGGTGGGAGAGGCAGGAGTCCTTGGCTGGGAGGGGAGATTTTGTTGGGAGAGAGGTGAGGAAGAAAGAAAAGGGGAGTGAGACCTCTGTCCTTTGGCACTGGGGAGCCACCCAGGTGCTTTCACTACCTGTGCAACCACAGCCTTCAAGCAGCTGCTTTGCATTCAGTTTTGTCTCTTATTTCAGTTGCAACCTGCTGCAAGAAAAGAAAAAGCCATTTGTGCTTTGTTGATTAGGAAGAGACTGGTGGGCCTTCCAGAGCCATTTCTCTTATCCACTAACCCCATTTACTGACTCTCTTCTGACAAAGTTTCTAGCCCCAATTAGAAACATTTTGGGTGGGGTACACCCTCTTGACTTGGTTATGTTATATACATATAGGTAAACCAGTAGATTTTCATATTTTTAGGAAGAATGTTTCCTGCTAATCTCAAGATTTTTTTGAATAGAGCAGATTTTACCCTTTTCTATAGCAGTATCTATTTTTTCTCTGCATTCTTCTGTATCTTTCTTTTGTATTGCTGCTGCCTTTGTCTTCTCTGGCACTCTGATAATAATTGTCAGGCAGACCCACACTTCTATTGGTTCTGTTAACTTCAGCTCAAGTCTTTACTCTCTGGCCTGACGTGCTTGCTCTTATTTTAATGAAAAATACTTCATTTTGGTGGAACATCTGTCTGTATTGATTTTTGCAGCCACTTATTTCCTGAGGTTTTATCCATTCTTTAGTGCAAGACACACACTGTGCAGGAACAGTTCTTAATCCTCAGATCTCCCTCCAACTCAAGCAGAGTTGCCGGGAGAGCTACTAACTACTAGCCATAAGAATTTTATAAAATGGCCCTAAAGCAGCAGGCAGCAATTGTGTGTTAAGTTGCATCATTTGCATGACCTTCAGTGGGTAGCCTGGACCCCTTTATTATCCTTTCTGGGCAACGAGAGAGCGCACAGAAATGTTGCACTGAAAGTAGCAGGTGTTGTAAAATTGCTGAGTAACTATAACAATCGCTACTGTAGAGGAAAAAAAACCCCAAAACTAAAACAGGTGACTGTTTCCTGTTCTTGTGTGTTCCCATCTCTGTCCTGAGCAAATCAAAAGCAATCTTCACCAATTTAACTCCCCATCCTCTGTACAGTAAACAGAGGCCAAAGGAGTTGGAAAGCTGATAATCTAAAATTCTCAAATGGGTGATGAGCACTAACCCCAAATCTTATTAGATATCTAACACTAACGGCAGGCATAAATATTTCTGGAATGCTATGATCTACAAAACCCATCGAGTTAGTGCAGCTATAAAAATAAACTGTGTTGAGTGGGGTATGATGTTGTTTTGGGTTCCCCACCCCCCCCCCCCCCAGATGTCTTGTAGGACTCTGTCCTTTCCATCAGGTATTATGCAGCTAAGATATCTGTGAATCCCAACACAGCCACCATCTTTTGTGGTTGTCTGGTGCTTGTCTTTCAACTCTAAAATAGAGACCATAGCATTTTCTTCCTTTGCAAGGATATTGTGTGAAAACTATATTAAAGGTGTGGCTTATTCATACCATACGGTAATATAAATACATAGAAGAACTCCAGCAGGTGATGCTCATTGTATCCCAGCTTGGCTAAGCCAGAAAATGGCAATGAACCAAAACAGAGAATCTATCATTAAGAGCAGAGGGGTTTCCTGGCACAGTGAGACCACAAATGAGCCAGAATCCCTGCAAACAAAGTGAAGATTTATAATGTCTTCACCCGCAGCTCTCTCCACGCAGCAGAGTGAAAGGCTCCCCCACATCACCATGGCCATGATTAATACCTTGTTAAGGAAGAAGTGGTGTGTGCTGGATGCTCGCAGGGGAGTGCTGCACAGGCGTACGGGCTGCACGCGCTTCTGGTAGTGTTCATATTTGACTGTGCTCTGCTTGTGCCCTTCCTGCACTTGGCTACTGGAACGAGGTGGTAGCAGAGGAAGCGGTACTGGTGGGCTTTTTTCAATTTCTCAATTCGTATCCAAATTTCAAAATAATGGTAAATGCTATACCACTGTGCATTGTCTAAGTAAATTTTTTCAGCTGTGAAACTTTCTGATTTGATTTGTAAGCAGATGCAGACTGCAATTTTTCTCATGTGATTATAGATCCAAATTCCATCTAGCTGACTGAGGACTATTTCTTTATAAAAAATACACCAGATTTGAGTCTCTCCTAGCAAAGCTAGGCAACGAGGAAGCTGCCTGAATAGCCACCTATAGATTTCTCTGCTCTAAGTGAATCCATCACATGGTATGAAAGCATCTGTATAGCAAAAATTAGGAAGAGGGATTGGTCTTGGTGCCCTGCCTAATTCTTATTGGGACACTGCATTGTAGAACTTGCTTTACAATCAGCATCAGTCTGCCCTCTCTGACTCTCACAATCAGCAGGTTTGCATTGGTCGGTCATTCCTACTTCTGCTGACTCTCTGCAGACCAGGGGAAGGATTCCTCATTTGGTCAGTGCTGTTATATGAAGCGGGAAAGTGAATTTTTATTTTGTTGGGTATTATAAAGGTTTGTCATAAGTAGCTGTGAATAGTGGTTTATACGGCCTTTGGATTTACCTGAGAGATGTTCACTGTACTGTCAAGCCTAGAGAAACCAGCACAGTTTTGGGGTACCTGATGTCTGTAGGTTACCATGTTCCCTGAATAGTCTTCCACCTCACGCTGCAGCATACTGAAGACAAACAGTGGCATTACATCCTTTAAGCAGAAGGCAATTTTGCAGAATTTCATGAGTAATCCCTTTCAACAGTTCCGAGCAAACTGACTGAAGCCAGCAGCCACAAATCATAGCAGCAATATTTGTTGGCTGGTGAGGCAGTGTTATTTTGCAGACGCTGGTAAATCTCTGGGAAGTTTCCTCTGCACCTGGCTGCTAGGTGGAAGGACATAATTGGTGCTTGTGATGGGCAAACCCCCATAAAAGGCCAGAAGTTTGTAAAATTGCTATAAAATCACTGGGTTGTAGAGAAGTCTATGAGCAATAAATCTCTGTTTGTTTATACGATGGCGGCTGAATTCTGCAAGGTCCTTTCCAAACCTAGAATGAAGAAAGTCATAATGTAAAAGAGCTTTTGAAGTAATAAGTTGTGAACCCAAATCATACAAGTAGAAGGGTTCAACGCAGGGCTTGGAATAGGAAAGAACAAAGCCAAAAGATTAGCTATAAAACAAATAGCCCCGGAGTTCAAAGACTTAGAACAACTAGTTAGCTCAACTGATTACTGACGCTCGTGTAAAACCAAGCAGGAATAATAGTCCTTCTGGCCTCAAACTCTGCCCCAGCCAGAGGAGAAGGGAGTGGATGCTTCTTTGAAAGGCAAATCTGAGTGCTCTGGTAGAGGATTCCCAGAGTGCAGTGAACTGGGACTGGAAGGCACTTTGCTGCCCAGATGACCTTACGGGTCTTTCCCTTTCTGAGCTATGTCTTACAGCAGTGGGTTGGTATCAACGTTCACGTAACTAGCCTGTGGGAACTCGAGCCCGGAAAGCTTAGAATAGCTCATGCAAAATATTGGATGTCCTTGGCCTCCTAAAGTAAACGTAGGCTGGCAGCTTGACAGCCTGCAGTTCAGGGGAGAGAGCGTGCAGTATTAAAAGCTAAAATATGGCCCTGTTGGTGAAAATGAAATTTTGGTGTGAAAGGAGAATGAGACCCTTTGGATTATATATGTGTACCATCACCACCATCAAAGGCATGAATTCTGGAAGACATGTATTATTCACTTGGGTTTGTTTCACCTACCAAACACCCAGCGACACTGTATATCAGTAGATGCTACCTTAAGGCACTTTCTTGTTAACGATTTCTGGTGTGTATTCATGGTTCTTTTCTGCAGAGCAACCTCTTCAGTGTGGTACAGGCTGGTATATGGTCTCTACCCTGCACAAGACCAAAATTTAGGTAAAAATGTCAAGCATCTCATGGTTCTGGCAGACATGAGGTGATATGGCTTCACCGAAATAACCTGAATTATTTCTTCCCCTCCTTCCAGACTGCACATCTAGCCATTTGTTTGCATCAACTAGTAAGGCAAAGGGGAGGAAAAGGCAGTTGTTTTTTGTTTCTATAAGTCTAGGAGAAGGCTCAAACTCTAGAGTGACTGCAGTCTTCTGAGGAGACTTAGACATTATGCACAGTTTGAAATGTTTGTAGCCAATGTAGCATTTAAATCTTCAAGCCAATTAAGTGTAATTATTGAATGAAAGGTAATACTTTTCTTCAACAATATGACGGTTAAATTTAAATTGGTTTTTAAATTAGAAGGTGACACCTACTAACTGTCAGTCAATTAGGTGTTTATCTGAAGACTGTTGGCATGAAATGTCTTTTTTTTTAAAAAAAATATATATATAGCCCATGTACTGAAGGCTGAATAAGTTTCTGCATTTTGTGCAGAGGTAAATACATAGAGCACACATGAATAAATGGAAAAATTAAACAACAGATTTGCTTTCCAGAAAGTGTCCAGTCCCCTTAATAGGTATTGATAAAAGCTTTCTATTTATTCTATTCTATAAACTATCAAAATTGAACTCTTAGGCTAATATTTCCAAAAATTGTTTTAAAAAATAATTTGCCTATTTCTTATCCACTCATGGGCTATTTTGTCCGTAACTGAACCTCTTGGCTGTGTCTGAGCATTTGTACTATATAATGCCCTCTAAAACTTTGAGAGTTTTGGGCTCACGGGCACATCACATGGTTCAAGGTGCAAATTTACTCATGTCTCTTGCCCCATAACATCTCACAGGTTTGTTCAGACAGTGGAAAGTCTTTCTGTTAAAAAGCTACAACTTTCCATGGAAATCCTGGCTTCTTACAGCATATACAATATATAGGCTTATTAATACACAATGACAAGATCAAAAACATACAGAAGTTTCATTTGATTAAATAGCAACTTGAGGTTGTAATTTTTATACTCCAAGCTGCATTATTAGATCATCTCAGTGATTGGAATTACAAGTTGCTGTTACTTTTAAAAATTAAGTATTTTTTTTCTCATTTCTTCTCGTGGGAGAACTTGTTTGAGGTCTTTCTGTTTGTGACAGCTAAAGAAGCATAAATTAGTAGTTTCTGAAGTGTTCTTTTTGTAAGCAATTGCAGATAACTTTTGTTTTGGCATGTATGGTAGAAAAAGATAAAAACACGGTGATGTGCAAAGGCATGTCAACAATTGTAATAAACATCTATTCTGAGAGCAATTGACATAAAAGTATAAAGATTTTATTTACATGATGCCAGGTGACATGGCTACAAGGGTTTTAAAAGATGTTTTCCTCAACTTCAAAGCCCTGTCAGTGTCTACACAAACACTTGGTGATTCGCTCAGTGATGGGAAGCTGTGGCAAGTAACGACAGAGCTTGTTTCCTTCTGTTACAACCCCTGGTAATTTTGAAGGCTGAGTTGCTTTCTGCAGCTAGAGACAGAGAGAACGCCTGTTCCCTGCCCCAAAACAGCTCTCACTTGGTTTGGGATCATAGCACTGTATTTATATCCATGTCCAACAGCAAGGAGATGGAGCTGTGTCAATCCAGTTGAGCTCGTAGCTTCTTTTCACCCCCAGCAGCTCTGGCTGATGTTTGCCAAAGCTTTGCTAGGAAATGCGGAGGGGTGCTGGCTCTGCACGGGCGCTGACGGAGACCTCCCGCAGCACTGCGCTGCAGCTCCAGCTGCTCTGCAAGGCTGGCTGGCTGCGGGAAACAGGATTCCCTACCAACAAAACACTTAACGACTCTCAAGCAAAAGGCTTGGAATTGGAGGTCTGCGCTTAGCCAGATGTTTCTGTCTCTTCACAAAATAGATCAGAACTTGTGTTCAAAGTATTAAAATGAAAAACAATCCACAGGACTGGATGCATCTGTAACATTAATATTTTATATGCAAGGTTGACTGGTTGTACATGCAACTCCTGCTGGATATTTGCAAATTGAAATGCCTAATTTGCATGCAATTGTACAAACATCTAGTAGTAATCACATGAAAATGGAGGCAGTTTTATTCTTTTTGTTCTCCAGTCTCTATCAGAACCAATACGTAAAAGACGTTTTCTCTTTTTCCCTTTCTGTTTCCTTTTCCCAATATTCAATGAGTAGCAGTTTAAGAAAAAAAATTCATGTTGATAGTTTTATAGTTTTCTATTTCTGCTAGTCTTTCTCTCTTTTTTTTTTTTTTTTTTTTGCTCTTTGACCTTCCAATGAAGTTACTACACTACTTCATCATACAAAGGGGAACACTTAAAACAATTATCTCAGAAATGCTTCTATTTACTTTCCCTTTTAAAATGTTCAGCCTTTCAATGTTACAATTATTCAGACAAATGTTTCTGTTGTGCCAGAAGACATAAAGGAATAAAGACAGAGGAGCAGAAGCCCCAAGAACCACACAACCACTTAAAAAGTACTATAAGGCATTGTGTACACTCTATTCTAGATCCATTTTAGACATTGGACTAAATCCTGCTTTCAGGCACACATCACTGGCTCTAACAAAGAGTTTGACTTTGCGCTGATGTTAAGGGCAAAATTTGCTACCATGAGCAAATTGGTTTGGTATGTAACAGCCACTATCATCAAGGAGGATAAGTGGTATAATTGTAACCCTGACCTATACAACAGTGTTACAGTAGTCGGTCATTTAGCTGTGTTGTAGAATCTGCTGGAAACTGGTTCTGCACCAGGAAAGCCAGGTACTGTGCAAAGCTAACACCTTGCTTCATCTAAAACCCATCAGATTCTTCCTGTAGCTAAGCCAGAATGAAAAAGGGACTTTGGTTTGTTTTCTGATTATCATTGGTTTGTTTGTGGGTTTTGTTTTGTTTTGTTTTTTTCCCTGTGGAAGGGCCCAACAAGCCTTTGTCACACATTTGATTGATGACAAATCAGCATGCATGCAGTGTTTTCCAGTAAGGGCAAAAGCAAAAATGCAGGGTAGGGAATGAAATCACAGGCCATTTCCAGTGTCTGACATTTAGACCCTGCTGTCAGTAAAATGCAGGTCTGAGGCAATTCCCAGCTGCTGGGTGCCACCCCTCCACCAGCCAAATACTGACTGTGTTTGGATCTGGTGGGCTATAAGCTGTGGGGTGTGCTGGAGGAGAATCAGGGAGCCCAGATGCAACCAGTACTTGATGGTGCGGAGAAGCGATGTGGATAGACTAACCATGAGCTGCAGGCTTCTGTGCTGGAAGCGACTGACACAAGGATAGAGTTATAAGAAAGGAGTGGTTTTGCACCGTGTGGGTGATCTAATAGTGGAATAAGTTGCCCAGGGACACTGCGGAGTGTCCCTCCTTGGAGGTACTCGCAGCGTGGCCTGAAGTTGGCCCCACTTTGAGCAGTGGGTTGGATGAGACGACCTTCAGTGATCCCTTCCAAATCAATTGGTTTGAGATTGCATGAATGGTAGGAAATAACTTCAAACTAAACTTGGTTGTCATGGTAATGGAATTTTCTGTTGTTTCCCTATGTACCTGAAAAAGAGCATGTGGTGGTCAGCTCTGATGCAATCCAGCCCGTAACAGATCAGCCATAACCAAGCTTTAGCCAGAGGTTAGAATATGCCCTTGATCAGAAGGGTCTATTAAGACTTGATTGGAAATCTGGTTTTTTTGGATTTTTTTTAGCCGGGGATCTGCACACACACACACACACACACACACCCCCACCCCATCTGTATGTGGTGTTAAATGCTGTCATTTGGTTACTCTTCTGTTTCTTGTGGTCTGTGCAGTTACACTGAAGTGATACACATAGTTTCATTTTCTGGAAGAACTGTGAACCTAAAGGAGAAGTACATGCAGTTGCATATCTGGTGGAAGTAGTGACTTGTTGATAAAATGCTTTATTGCAGTATTTCTATATTATAAAAGTCATTGACTTTGATATTGACCAACTATGTCCTAGTTTTGACAGACAGACAGCATTGTTATTGATTTTGTAATTTTGCAGAGCAAAATCGCAAAATCTCTGAAGCGTTCTAAACCTGATTAACACAGGTATCTATACACTAGAATTAGCACACAAAGTTTATCTTAAAAGCTAAGAATTACTGAAACTACCTTGATTGCCTGACATAGATCATGGGAACTACCCATGCTGCTTTAAAATTCCATTTAATGATACATAGAGAAATTCGACAGTTGCCTATGAAGTACAATAATAATAATTTAATTACATTTCTAGTATATTAAATTTGAGATTACTTCTCAGACTCTTTTTGAATGTGCCTGTAATAATTGGCAATAGTGGTACAAACACTTTACCGTGTTCTGTTACAAGCTGCTATCAGAGATCTTCTGTGTTTCTTCCAGAGGTAGTGAATTAAACTATCAAAGCACAAAAGGTACAGTTCAGTTATAGCATCAATAGCTGAGTTAATTTTCTAGATATAGAACTGCTTTTTTTTTTCTGCTAGAAGTGTGAGAGAATAGAAATCCAGATGTTTAAAACAACATATGGCTTTTACAGTGGACTATTACGCCTGATGGTCAGATTTTTTTTGCGCAAGATTTTAGATTGACTGTATTTAAAAAAACAAAAACAAAAAACAAAAAAACACCACAAAATGAAACAAGTCAGAAAGGGAAACATAATGTTCTAACAGGATTTTCTCAAGAAGGGAAAACACCAGGATGAGACTCATCAGTGCAGGATAATAAAATAAATGAAAAGGACTGACTCTAGCTTAGGAAGAGTGTGAAGAATCACTATTTGTCATTTGAATCCTTCACTCGGTGCATTAGAGCTTCATCTATGACATTGTACAGCTGACAAAGTGTTTTATCTGACAAAGTGTTTAAATGGCACTAGCCAGTAGAGAAATAGTTTTGAACGTTCCAGGTTGCTGTGTGTTACCATTTTGCTTTGAAGTTGGCCTTGCTTTGTGTGGGGGTTAGACCAGGGATCCCTTCCAGACCAAATCGCTCCATGATTCTGTGGTTTCCATTGAGGAAATATCTTGGAAGTAGTTCTCAGGAATGGATTTCTTGGTCTGGATTGTTTATAGGAGGCTGTCAAAAAATAAACGGGTTTAGAGACCCAAAACTCTTTTGAAAATGTGCAGTTTCTAAATTTGTGTTAAGCTTACTATTATGATGATCATATCTGATTATTCAGTGATTCTGTTTGCCTCTACCAATGGATCTATTAACTTTTATGCAGCCCTTAAGGCATGGAAAAGTTCTCCCAATCATTTCTCTTACCAATTCTCTTTTTTTAATTTTTATTGAAAATGTATTCCCTTGTAATTTTTATTCCCTTGTAAAGAGCTATTTCCTCCAGAGCCCTGGTGATAGGAAGGTGGCTAATAGAAGAGAATGACAGGTTTGTGGAGTTTTTTCTTCCTTCCATTAGACTTTGTAGTGTCTCTTTTCTCCCTTCAGACTGACTTTTCCTCAAAACTGTCGGCGTAAAGGAGAGGAATCTGGTTTCATCTTGCTCAGCGATGAGGCTTGGAACAATGCATGCACTCACCAGCCTGACACCCTCTGCCCCCAGTTCATGAGTCCCAACTGCCTAAAATTTACGCTTTTCTTCAAAGATCCCTCTGTTCTTATTACATGCCAAACCCAAACACCTAATAATTAGGAGAGAGATCTCTCTCTCTAGTCAGTGCTGCAAGGCTGCATCTCTTCACAGTATTGATGAATTTGGATACCAGGATACCTTCTTCAACAGCATGTCAAAGTGCTTTAAAAACAGAAGCTTTCAACAAAAGAATAACTTATATAAGTCTGTTTTGGAGGAATAAAGCTCATCTCTACATCTAAATAATAAAAAATCATTTTCGTAAGCCTACAAATCTTATGTATCTGGGAGACAGCAGCCACTTGTTGGTCCACTGAGAACATGAACAGTATTTTCATGTCAATAATGAATCAGTGTTCTGTAGGAATGCATTTTCCATGCCAGATACTGCAATGTGTCACTAGTAGTTCAATGGGGTAAGCAATGGGATATCTGGGACTAAAGCAGAGAAAAAACACAGAGGAATTCAGAACTCTTGATATACCATATACCAAATACCATATACCATTAGTTCTGGGAAGGATTTCTAGTCAGAATTACAAACTTGTTCCACTGCTTATGTTGCTGTGTTTGGTGATTGTCAGATTGCAGGGAAAATTGATGTTCTGGTCTTTGTTGCTGATAAAGACTTTTGGTCATATCTTAGCTTCTTTTTTCAGAAATAATAAACCTTTGACAAATAACCCTTTATACATATATATTAATTTGGTCAGTTATGCAGAAATCAGGGAAATAGGAAGGAAACTGAAATCTTGACATACAAAAGTTTTGAGTTGCCATAGCTGAGCAGACGGTGGCCAATATATTAATAAAGTTAATTCTTAAAATCATGTCCTACTTTAAAAAAAAAAAAGAGTAACTTTCAGTGAACCACCAGCATGTGATGAATGCTTTTTATAAGCGTTGCTGAAATGTGAAGAGAATGATTTCTCAGGGCTCATAAAGAAGGGATATAAAAAGCAAACAACAATATGTTAGCAGAGACACAGAAGATCTAAGGTGTCTTCTGGAGGCAAAACCAGACAAATGGACAGTCCTGCCAGTCTTCCAGCCTCTGTACAAAATGTTATTGCCTGGTTAGTTGTCCTAATGCTACCTTTCCTATTTGTTTAAGCTATTCAGAGTATTTCTCATCTCCCTTGTTTCAAGCTATGTTGAAAATAGCTCCACTGAGTTATTGAATTTGAAAACAATTTCAGCAAAATGTAGTTCCTGGATAAAATTATCGAAAGGCAAAGTTTGTGGAAAATGGATGATTTAAATGAGTCAAGCGATGAGTGCTATGGGTGTAAATAGGGGTGAACCATCCTGCTGATGCTTCCACAAGATGCTCCTGGCAGTTCACGGTCTTTGCTCTGCTGCCTCTCCCGGAGCCTCCTCTAGCCCGGATTCCTTTAGGACTGATGCTAGAAGAGCTCACAGCAGAGAGCAGCGCTGGGGCTGACCCGGGGGAGCCCTTCTCAAAGGGGCTAACATTGCAGAAGCTGATGCTGGAAGGTGGCTTACTGGCTTGGCCTCCAGAGCAGCTTCAAAAGACACAGCTGGTTTTCTTTCTGGGGCCCTTTCTAGAGCTGCCACTGGAACAGTTTCTCATGTAATTTCTCAAACAATTTCCAGGCCCAGTTCAAGATCCATGTCTAGAGCCACTATTTCCCTCTCATAAAATATAGAAGAGTTTCTAGAACTGTCTCTAGACCAGTATCTAGAGCCACTCTTCAAGCATTACATTAAAAGAATTGTTATTTAAACTTGCTATATCAGGAATGATTGTTCTGCAGAAGCATGTGAAGTACAAATTAGTTATTTTACACATTTGAATTTCTGTTATTTCATATGGTGAATTTCTGCTATTTCATATGACATCAGATGCAGGCATAAAAGGCCAAAGAATTGATGATGGAAAAAAAGGAACCGGTATCAAGCTGCTAAGGTCAAAAGTAACCTACAGTCCTAAAATTTAGGAATCCCAAGGTTAATTTATATATATATGAAATGTTTTGATAATTACAATAAAATATTTTGCAGAAAAATTATAAAAGAATTGTTCTAGAATTGAATGATATTTTTCTTTACTTTTATAAAGATTAATTCTAATTTAAAGCCGAAAGCCTTGATTCTATCTGTATGTTGAAAGTACTGGTCCACACTTGCTGAGGTGGCTGCAAGTGACTACCTCACCATTGCCATTTCCATCAATTTTACAAAACTGCGATTGTCAAAATAATTCAGACCCCTCTGTGGTAATCAGATAATTGAGACTATAGTAAACTGGCAGTGATTGCTAAATTAATTTGTGAAACAGTTTTAAGTAACAAATAAATGGAAAAAAATCGCAATCTGATTATAGGTATTACAGAAGTAAGAAACCAAATTAAATTCATTGGATAAATTACTCATTGTGATTCACTTTCTCCGTACTGTAACAACCCAGGGGCAAATATACTGTAAGAGGTGTTAGAGTACTTTCCTTTGATTTCTAACAGAAAGTTTTAGATGACTGCAGGTGCCCTGGGTACCTCCTTGAAACAATTCCAATTTCAGTTCAGCACGGTAAAGGCAGCAGAACTGAGGGTTATGGAAAGAGAAACATAAGTCTGGGAATCAGATACTTTGATTCTTCTGGCTTTACTTATGATCTTGGGCAAGCCTACAAATCTTATTGCTTAAAATTTATTTTAAAAATCAGAAAGACTACAACAGAAAATAGACAGAAGATATTACTAGAGTTCTTAGAAAAGACAAGTCTTGGCTTCTTAAGGAGATGTGACAATGCAGGATATGTATTATGGGCTCCTTATTCAGATATGATCGTTAAACACAGAGGAGGATGAAACAAAATGTGAGATGCTTGTGGTGAAGCTTTTGTCTCAGCTTCATAAGCATTCACCATGCAGATCATTCTAATTCAGTTCATGATTTCAGGAGTATGTATTTTATTTTTTATTTCTTTAAGTAAATGCTTAAGTGACCCTCAGAATCAAGGCCATAAAAGGCTCCTTGGACTACAGCCTTGATTTACTGTTTCTAATTGGAAACTTTGAGCATATATTTTAAGTTAATATAGGGGGAAATTATATGAAGACTCATTTTTAATAATATAAAGACTCACTTTAAAGCATCCAGTTATAAATTCAGGTGCAATATGTTTCTTTGAAATTTGCTCCATTTGTTCATAGCATAAGCTGCCTTTAATACTTATTTCCTTCTATCTTATTTTGGTTTCATCTAAACAAAGTAAAAGCAGACAGAGGGTGAAGCACAGACTGATTAATAAATGTACACCTTTTTGAATTAGTCTCATCTGACAAGAAATCTAAGGTGAATGTAACAATTTCCCTAACAAAAATGATTTTTTTTTTTTCTAATCCTAAATACAAAATCCTTTTAAAATCTACCCTGGGATTTTAGCACTGCAAGGTGAAGACAGCCACCGAGTAGTTTTTCTGGGGAGCTGGCTGATTATAAGAATTGTCTTTCAAAAGATGTGTTGAATATGATAAGAATTAACATTGTGCTTTATCTTACTTTAGTATCTTAGAGTATTGGATAGAGGATGATACCGAGACACAGGAATTAAGCTGTCAAAGGAACTTTTTCTTTCTTTTGTTGCTTTCGTCTACAGCTAGTAGAACAATTATCATCAAATAATGGATTAGCTGGACTTTTGTGGTATTTTTAAATATGTAGTTGAACAAGTATTTTAAAGTTATTCATTTTGTTACGGAGATTAGTTGATAATATAACAAATGTTTCTCAATAATGTATTTATTAAAGCAATAGGCTTTTTAAAAATTATTTGGGGTTGAGGGTTGGCATGTATGAGTACTGGACTGATTCATCCAAATAACCCAAGCAGTGATCCTACCAGCATATATAGGACAGGATGGTAAACATTTTAGCAAAATAGCTGCTGCAGACTTTGCACAAGGAATGCCATAATTAACCATGATGATTTTGGAACTACATTGGTAAAAGTGTTTCCCATCATTTCAACTGACATATTGGCTGCAAAATCTAAACTGAAATTAATTTAATACTGCAAAAAAAGTGAGGCAGTCTTCTCCAATATTGTATTCTGTCTCTGAGTAACTGCTTATAGGAGGACCAGCATTTCCTGGGTTTGCTAAACACATAGCTCACAGCAGCACACCTCTCCTACAAACGTGCCTTGGGTTAGACAGAGTTCCTGGCAATGACCTAATTGCACCAAAATACACCTTTTAATTTGTAATCAGGTTACTGTGGAAGTTCAGAGTTTAATTTACTATGTTTTTAAAACCACCTGCCTGGAAGCTAATGATTATAGAGGGCTCTTTTGTATTTTCTTTTTTCCCTCTCCCTGCATCTAGTTTTTGTCACATACTTACATATAGTAATTCTATAATTTATGACATAGATGATGGGATGAGACATTTGTGACTTGCTATCTTGGGTTTCCTCTGAAGATCATGCAGAGTTCTTTGCTGGTCTTCAGAGATGCACTGGTTGTAGGTATGGAGCCAGTCTCACATCAGACAGGACTGGACTTTCAGTTGGTCTTATTCACCGTCCTGATGCCTTTGGATATATTCATCTGTCAAATCCACCGCTCCTGCAGGGGCAGTAGCAATGTCCTTAATGTTTTTCTATTCACTTCTGGTTTCCATGCTTGTCTTCAACGTGCAGAGACATAAGCAACCAGCCTGTGTGGAGCTGCCAGGCCTAAACATATCTCATGCTTGACCAGTTTGCGCAGAGGATTATCGTTGATAAACCAAGTAGCCATTTTAGGCCTAAGCGCATTCCCCATACCTCTGGCTTTCATTTTTAAATTCTTGTGCCATCACTACAGGCCAAGGCTCCCTTAAATTGGTATGTTCGAAAGGCAAGGACAGTGCTCAACTGTCAGCATCACACAGGCAAAGAGGCCAGCTCCCTCAGCAGGACACTGGCCAGGTGTCAGCAAGCTGGTGTCAGTTCTCTTTCCTACTGGTGAGGTATGTGGTCAGCTTCTAACAGGTGACAATCAGTGTGCTTCCACAGAATCTCTGAAACACATGGATTTCACAGGCATTTAGGCACTTCCTGGAGTTTTCAGGTGTTGAATTTAATAAATAAGGAATGTTGTGTGCAGACCCTCCTTTCACCATGACCCTTCCATCAGATGCATGTTAGGTCAAAGACTCACAGTGCAATCCTGGGCTTTCTCAGCTGAGTTTTGCTAGTTTCTCAACAATGAGGGAAAGAGTTGAGCCCTTTCGCCTCTGTACCCCTTTCCTCCCCACTTTCCCCCCCCCCCTTCCCCCCCCCTTTCCCTCTCTTTTCCCCCTTCCCCCCTTTTTCCCCTCTTTTTCCCCCTTTTTTCCCCCTTTCTCCCCCCTTTTCCCTCCTTTTCCCCCTCTTTTTTCCTCACTTTTCCCCCTTTTTCCTGTTTTCTTTTTCCTTTTTTCTGTTGTTTTTTTTTTCTTTTTTTCCTTTTGGTCTTTTCCTGTTTCTTTTCTTTTTAAAATTTTTCTTTTTTTTTTTTTTAATTATTCTTTCTTTCTTTCTGGGCCTCTCTGCACACCCACACAATTTAAATATCTGTTGTGCACACAGTTTGACTAAATTACAGCAGCAGCATGGAGCTCCCTGGGGGTGACCCCTGGGTCCCCAGCCCAGTCTGGTTCCAATCCCCATTTTATCCCCAACACTTGATACACTCCCCTCTCACTCCTCTGTCTCCTCCTGATGTCTGCAGTTGCCAAAGACCTTTAGGAAGAAAACTGCATGTGTCTGCATCAGTGGACTCATCTAGCTGATTGATTGTGGGGCTTTTTAAATCCTATTATATCACTCTGGACCCTTGTAACTGGATTGGAATATAGATGGAAATTTCACAGAGCCCTTTTAATATAATGCTGCCACATACTTCGTCCATCAGATATTTCGGTTCATTCTGTAGGCATTTGTATACTGTTTTTTAAATGTTTAAGTAGCATTTACCTTTAAAAAAGAATAGCAGTACATGTACAACTGTGATTTATAAGAGGCAAGTATTGTCACTTCTAGGATTTAAGGAACAATTTGCAAAGGTTGTCAGAGACACTCAGGAATAAGATCTTTCAGATGAAGGATCACGTGAAAACAAATTGCTCATGTCTGCTGTCCTGGACCCAAGGTTAATTACTGTAATGTAGAACAGACTGAGGGAGATGTTGTGTTCAGATCTTCTCAATTAACCCCTTATCTAGAAAGGATGTGTTCTGCAATAAGCAGTAGACCACCTAGTCTTTTAAATAGCAGGTGTTTCATGGCGATGAAGCATCGGGAGGGAGCATGAAATAACATTCCAAGGGATGCCATAGAGAAAATGGTGAAATTGAGGGTTAACCAAAATCCTGCACTATAAGGCAGATGGATAACAGAAAATAGCACAGGCCAGATATTTATAGGCCAACCTTTTATTTTCTGTGTACAGTTTTGCATACTCAAACACTATCCCTTGTGTGTGATTGATTATCTGGGAGTGTATAAAGTCACCTGCCAGCAATAGTTGTCTAAAATGCATCTAGGAGTGCCTTAGAGGAATACTCTATCACACAGAGAGTAATTAAACTGTGGAACTAACTGGCACAGAAATTCATTGAAGGCAAAAATTGGGGCAAATAAATGGATAACAGGCCTGTCAGGAGTTATAACTGATGGTGAAGAAAGACTTTAGAAGGAATACTAAACATCTCTGTTCAAGAATTAAGCCTCTCCCTTCCCAACCGGAGACGGGACACATGGGGCCGACAATCAGGCATCTATCTCTTCTTGAGGCCTGTGCTCTGACGATGCTGGAGATGGGACGGCCAGAGGATTGTCACGTATTATCCTGTGTAATGACTCCTGTGCATAACTAAAGGTGGTTCCCATCCCCTTGGAAAACAGGTTATTTATCAAGGCCTGCCTAATATTCTTTCACTTTTTCCCTACCTTGTGAGCTGATGTCCCTTTCTGTACTTTCATAGCTATGGAGTTTAAACTCTTCTCATTTTGCGGCATTGCAGAAGCCCAGACTGAAAATAAGAATAACATTCTTAGTTGCCTGCAGCGGAGGATATAAGGGAGAAGGAGTTATTATATCTGTTATTGTCAGAGTGACTGAATTGGCAACAATATTGCTTCCAAACTGGTAGGTTTTGGGTTACTATACAGTATCACAGATGATGTTGAACTGCAGAACTGGGGATTGTTTCTAAGAAACAGAAAGAAAGAAAGAAAAAGGAATTAACTGATGATGAAAAATGCTTATGATTCCCTTAGTAGGTAGCACATATCTACTTCCTTATTAAGTCCAGAGTTGGTGTTACAGATGTGTATTCTTCACTTATAAGTGTAGACTTTTACTTAGAAACCTCCCTCACTTACACCATCTATATTCTTCCCTCCTCTGTCCAGCTCAACGCTGACATTCACTGAAAAGCGCAGATTTTTAAAGCATAGACCTTAAGCTAGGCTTTCAGACATCTGCAAGCTGAAATAACTGGGCAAATTTTCAATCATGCTTAGAAATCTACTGGTGAATCTGTATCAGATGAGTGCCTTGAAATCCTGAACATTTGACTGTGTGGTTAGAAACCTTAACATTGGTCTAAAAGTCAGATTTTGTCAGTCCTTCATGGATTTTTTTTCAACAACTTACTTTAGGATATTAATTTAATTTGGCACATATGCTATAATGAAAGAAAATCAGCCTCCTGAAATTTGAAAAGTGTTGATATACCAGTCTAATTTTGAAGTTTTGCATTGCAAAGCTCTGTATATAAACCCCAGCAAACTTTTTTCAAAATTTCACACTTTTTATATAATTATTTTGGCAGCATCAAGACCTTGATTATTTCAGTGATACGAATGATGAATATTAGTCCCAAACACACTGGCTTCAGGACCTGGAAGTCAAGGATTATTTTTGTTGCTGTAGTGGGTTTGCATGGTGAGGTTTTGGTAGCGGGGGGGCTGCAGGGGCAGCTTCTGTGAGAAGGTGCCAGAAGTTTCCCCCATGCCCCAGTGGAGCCCGTGCCAGCCGGCTCCCAGCTGGACCTGTCACTGACCACGGCTGAGCCCATCGGGCACGGTGGCAGCGCCGCTGGGGTGAGGGATTTAAGGGGGAAAAAAATATCTGTGCGACACAAAATTGCAGCAGAAGAGAGGGCTGAGGCGGTGTGAGAGCAGCAGCCCTGCAGCCCCCAGGTCAGTGAGGACAGAGGCGGGGGGGCTCCAGGCACCGGAGCAGCCATTCCCCGGCAGCCCGTGGTGAAGCCCCTGGCAGGGCAGGCCGTGCCCCCAGCCCACGGAGCCCACGGGGGAGCAGATCCCCCCCCCCAGCCCGGGGAGGGCCCCACGCCAGGGCAGGGGGTGCCCAAAGGAGCCGTGACCCGTGGGACCCGCGCTGGGGCAGCTCCCGGCAGGGCCCACGGAGGGACCCGCGCTGGGGCGGCGTGTGAGGAACCGCAGCCCCCGGGAAGGGCTCCCGCTGCGGCAGCGTGTGGAGGACTGTCTGGAGGACTGTCCCCCGCGGGAGGGACCCCGCGCTGGGGCAGGGCGGTGTGGGAGCCCTCCCTGTGCGGGGGAAGGAGCCGCAGGGACAGCTGTGAGGGACTGACCCCAGCCCTGTCCCCCTCCCTGTGCTGCTGGTGGGGAGGGAAAATCCGAAGTGAAGTGAAGACCAAGAAGGGAGGGATGGGAGGAAGGCCTTTTAAGATTTTGTTTTTATTTCTCATTATCCTACTCGGATTTGATTGGCAGTAAGTTAAACTCATTTCCCCCAGTGGAGCCCGTTTTGCCCGTGACAGTGATGGCTGAGAGCTCTCCCTGCCCTGACCCCGACCCACGGGCCTGTCGCTGTATGTTCTGTCCCTGCCGGGCTGAGGGGGGCAGGGACAGAGCGGCTGGGGGGCGCAGGGCCGCCAGCCAGGGTCACCCGCCGCAGCTGCGTTGTACATTCCTTGTGAATCACAAGGAGAAATGTGTAGCAACTGGTTTCAGTCATGCAGGGTTTAGTCCAGAAGAGACAACCCCGTTCATGTGAGCAGCACCAGTGAAGTCTGTACTAGTTAGAAGCACAGTTACCCACAAGCAAAAATCCCAAGGTGACTTGCTAAACCCCTTTAAGACCTCAGCTTTTACCCTCAGCCTTGGAATATTGTTTTTTCAGACTGACAGCCAAATAAATGCTGAGGGTAAGCCTGCCGACGTGAGTTCAGAGCTCTACCTGCACAGATGCACTGTGGCTGTCTTGTGAGTCTCCTCCTTTATAGAAAAACAAATTTGCTGTGAAGAGACCTGAGATTCAACAAGTGACACGTGTGACATTTTGCTCGCACTCCTCCCAGATGCCACATCAGTTTTTCTTTTCTGTTCTCACACCATTCCTTATGGTACCTTAGTGGTACCTACAGACTTTGACCTGGGAAAAAAAGTCTTTTTTTCATACTAGCAAGAGTCAATCCAGGACCGTTTCTTTCCCATTTCTTTCATGTATTTATAATCACGAGAGGGATGCTTTAGAGCAGCCCTCTTAGGGACAAGCGCAGGTGGACGGTTCCTGTGCCAAGAGCAGTGTAACATGACAGTGCTCATTTTGGCACTTTTGGAGGTCCTTCATGTGTAGGGTGTTGCCCCAAAGTGTGATGAGCTGCAAAGAGAGCATCACCTGTGCTTCCTGCTGTCTCATCGACTAGTAGCTATTCTTAAACTTTCCTTTGGTTTTGCTTTTTTAAGTGAATACATGTCAAAGGTTGAGGCAGTGATTTTGTTCGTTAGTTTGGAGTTTTGTCTGGTTGGGCCTGCTGCTTGGGGTGGTTTGGTTCTAACCAAAATCTGTGATAGCAACCAACTAAAGCACAATGGTTTTAAACTTCCCAAGGTCAAGGAAAATTATATTAGGTCAGGTTATTCCACAACTTCTTAAACAAGCATTTTTTTTTTGTTTTGTTGTGGTGTCAAGTATAATTTCTTTAATTGAAAACCCTCCAGGGTAAGGATGATCATGAGATATGAGCACTGTTACTGCTATAATGCCTTTCAGTAACTGTTGGGTTCTCAGAGCTACTTCCATACAAATGATAACAACAATTAAAAAACAGATACATCTGGTCTTCCACTCTCAGAAAAACTATGGCAGTGCCCAGGAGGAGATTTCAGGTTTTCTCTAAGAAAGTATATATATATATATATATACACACCAGCAAGGTAGCTGGTGTAGAAGATGAGCCTGATCTCTCTACTGAAGATATTAATATTAATAAGAGATGTTCATTTTCATCTTTGAAAACCTTGAAGATCTGGAGCAGGCAGATTTTTCATATATATAACATTTGTTATGTGAAAAATCAGAATATTTTCAGAGGAAACTGTCATTATTTTCCTGGGGAATAAAATCGTTCTGCTGAAAAGCAATTACCTATTGGGGAAAGAAAACCAGATTGATGGGAAATTGACCAGCTATCAAAAATTGATCAGCTTTGCCAGACTGGCTGAGAGAAAGAATTAGCTAGAGAAAGATAGGAGGCAGGAAAAGAGGGGGCATAGAGGCAAAGGAGAGATGCTTATCAACACATTTCATTCCTTATCAGAATCACTGCTCTGCAGCCACTTTACCTAAATAAGGACCAATTTAGTTACAGTCCCTTTCCTCCTCTTTGGGTGACTAAATTTGTGCTATAACTTGACTACAGTGAGACCTCAGCGCATGTACTCTGCTATGGATTGCCATGCATTTTCTCCACTGTGCTGGAGCTGTGGGAAAACACGGAATTGAGTCAGGTTTGGTGGGGTTGTTTTGTTTTTGGTTTTTAAGTTTACCTGTCTCAAAATGTGGGGTAGCAAATGTTCGATTCGAGTTCCTCAGAAAATTCTGCTTACCTCAGGCATTTCTTTCAAGCCATTAACTATGGTTGTCATGTATACTTGCCACTAAACAAGGCTTCAGCTGCCAATCCGCAGCTAATTTATGGTACAGAAATTTATTGTTCCCAGAAAGGCACATATTTCTCTGAAATAAATGATTTGTATTACATGCTCTTATGATTTCTCTCCTTGTTGCTTACATTTGCCTGGTGATTTTTTTATTTTATTTTATTTTTTCATATCCAGTGAGGCAAAATAATACTTGTCTTGCCTAGGTGTGAAAGGGTCAACAGACTTCCAAGAAGTGTTATACAAAAATCAAAGCTGCATTTTTCAGGACTTTGAGAAAAATGGTCTCCTTGCTGATGGAACCAAGCCTTGGCAGTTCGGTATGGCAGCCTTCCTGACAGGGACAGAAGTGGGAATCTCTTCCCTAGTCCAGAAAGAACTTAATGTTGGTTGCCCTCTAAGAACAAAAGAGATGGGCAAAGTAGCAGCAGGAAATCTATCATGCTTTTGTTTCTCCGCTTTAAGGGTACAGGGACTTTGTAGGGAAGAGTCCGCTTCTTCTGCCTGGGGTGCCATCCATCTGCCACTTCTCCACCAGCACCCTCCTGCCAGTAGTGCCTAAACATGTCTGCAAGTCTGTAAAGAACCTGAGAGCTCCTGTTTGGGCAGACTGGCTTCTAACTTTGCCAAGCACACAAGTCAGAGGCAAAACTAATTAATGTCACTGTGCTGCAGACTCTTCCCTAATGAATCCCCCTCCTCTTCAAATTAACCTTAAATGAAGCGAGTAACATATTTTGCAGATGGATCGTTAGCAGTGCTATCTGGCACACAGGAGCCTGATACTGTATTTCCTCACCATTTCAATTGGAATTACCCAAAGCTGTAGCACAGAAAGAAAAATGAAGCCATTGGCACCAGCAGCTTCTCCGTATTGCAGCCAGCAGTTGAGCCAGAGCCACTGCTGATGTTTTGCTTCATGGTTGTGTCACTGAAACATCTCCTGCTCACTTTGTACCTGCATGCTTAATAAAAGCAGTGGTTCTTGCACAGTGAAGGAGCAGCAGAGAGATATAAATAGGTTTTAGTGTTAACTCTACATTTTCTTCTGTCCTGGTTGGTTAGGACAAACCATTGCAGCATGTGGAGGTAATATTTCAGTCAGCCCTGGTGGACCTAGCTTGAATGCCAAGAAGCAAGAAGGCTCAGCAGCTTGGATTTCAGCGTGTGATTGCTGCCCAAAGAAACACCCTGTGCTCCTCCTGTACTTAAATATTAAGAAACTAATTTTGTTGCTGGCAGGCACAGTTCCTCAGGACAAGTTGTGACAGGGACCTGTTGACAGTTTGAGCATTGTGAAGAATTAAAGGGCTGTCCAGAGCTGGCAAGAGGTTTTCAGAAGAGCTCAGCTGTTCTTTACAGATCCAAATACCATGGCTACATTTGGGAAGGCTCCTTCTTCTTGGCATCGGTGGAGAATCCTCCACCTTGAGAAGACTGGCAAGTGTTGAGGGCTCTTAAATCTCTGACCGCTGCAGCCACCAAGTAGAGATACAGGCACACATAAGACAACAGGTCCTGAGCCAAGGCAGGAGGTGGGCACACAGCACACTGAGAATTGTTTAGAACAGTCCCCCTTGATACTGCTAGTGCTAGTAAAGTTGCTTTACAGCCTACCTCTTTTTTTTTTTTTTTTTTTTTTTAGCTACCTGGTTTATAGCAATGAAAGCAAAAGTGCTACACAAGCAAAACAAATGTAAGGACTTCATCTTCCCTGTGCTGCCTCTGTCTGAATTCTGCTTGTGTTCTTTGCATCATCCAAAGTTACGTGTTAAAACCAACAGCAAACAACAAATATTGCACCCAAGAGAAAACTGAAGCAAATCCCATGTTTTGTTACTGTCAGGAAAAATTAAGTGCTTTTATCAATCAATCTATTTAAAAAGATAAACAGGTATTTTTGGAAATAATATAGTAAAAGACAAAAAAAGTCTCCTTTGTCCCTAAATGAAGAAGTGAACATTGTCAATAGGAATGTGCATGTTCAGAAAAGTGGGGCGTTGTTGCTTGTTTGGAAATAAAAATCGGTGTCTGGAGGAAGGAACAGGGGAAAAAACCTGCAACCTTTGAACTGGGAGCAGGATGACAAACTGATATGCCACAAAATGAATTCAGAGGTGTACTTGCAGGAAGGAAGAGGTGTGCAGGGAGGAGAGAAAACCCACATGACTGAAAGGCAAATAGCATAGTATGGAAAGTCAGGGAGAGATGTTGACACCTGCGGACCATTTCTGCCCAGGAGCTGCACTAGTCTCTTTAAAATGTCAAAAGCAGGTGTTTCCTTTTGAAAGGCAAGCTAATGTGGGCATTCAGCACAATCTCTCAGGCGCTAGAACAGTATGGGGTTTGGTCTTTCAGAGGTAATTATTGCTGAATACATTGTGTAGCCACTGCACCTGCCAGGTAGATCTATGTTTAAAAGAGAAAAGACAGATATATTGATAGCATCAGGAGGATGCTGTCAGGAGGATTTTCTGTTTCAACTAGGACTTTTAAAAGTCTTAAGTAATTTTCTTTTATTTATTTATTTATTAAATCAGTACTTCAGACCGAAAAAAAAAAAAAGTGTGGTCACAAATTACAACTTTTTGCAAATACAGCTGCAAATATACAAACAAATAAGAGGTGTGCAAACCCACATTTAAAGAAAGACATTAAAATGAAACTATGAAGAACATGTCATCACAGATGAAAAAGATCTGTTCCCTTCAGAGCTAGATGTAAGAGTTCAAGTCCTTTATGGGAAAACAGGCTGGAGATTGCTAATCCCTACATGATATATAACCAAAACCATTCTCATTTATGCTCCAGGGATCAGAACTTGGTTGATTTTAAGATATGTAAGTCCTTTCTAAGTAAAAAGGAATTGGACCCCTAAAAGTTTTGCAGTTTTCTTTATCCCCATGCATACTGTAAGCTGCATTAGAAAACACTACCAGCTCACAACAATATGTGTCCATTTTGTGTGTGTGTGTAAGTGCAATGTTGAACTTATTTTCCTCTAGTGAAAATGTCTTACCACAGAGAAGGAAAATGAAGAATTAGCTTGTAGGTGTTTCTCATTAGAGATGCCCTAATAAAACAGATTTTGGGAAGTAATCAAGCTAGATCCATTTGGAAAGGGAAGTCTAAAACTCCTCCAGAAGAAGGAATGACAAAAGATTTTTTTTTTCTTGGTCACTTGTTACTGTGGTCTACATTTATTGGGACCTTATTATTTTTGATGTTTAGAGCCCATACAGATTTGACTTGACCTTCTAGTTAGGTGAAAGACCCATCTATATTCATGTGAGGAAAGATCTCATGTCTGTGAGAAAGCCAAAATTGTTCTCGCGTTGCTGTTAACAGCAAAAGAATCTCTGGAGGAGATTAATTTAGTGCTGAGAAGCAAAGAAAATTACAGAATATATGGATGATTTTAAGCATTTTATCTGTTCTGCTGATAAGACCAAAAAAATACTATTTGCAATCAGGTGTTTTAAGTATTGGGACTTCTGTTTCAGAATCTTCTCAGCTCCTCTATGACTTTCAAAGTCTTCCTGAAGTCTGATGAAGGTACTGTGAATAGGCACCATAGAAATTTGCAGATATTACCCAGATGAAGTATTTCTACAATTGGAATCAAAACAAACTATAAGAGTGGGCAAAAATCCATACTCAACATACTCAAAATTAACTAATTTCATTGAACTGAGACTTGGTAATTATTACCATTAAACCAAGTGTTTGTGGGAGATACTATATTGTAGAAAGTTAAAAGTTATTACTGTACTTACAGGTATTCATACATGTGAATATGGTCCTCTCAGCAAGATGCAATAAAGAGATATTTGTATTTGCCAAATTAGAAAAAAATCCACTTATTCTACTCTTCACACTGAGATTAAAATAGGAGTTACAATTATGTACCTGTGTTTTCATAAGTAGAAAATACACACTGAAACAGTTATTCAGCCCAGAAGAGCAGTGTATACCAAAGAGAGTCCTTCACTGTTTAAATTACAGTTCTTTAAATAGCAGGGCAGAATTTCTGAGGGTAAATGTGTCCGCCCCACGAAACTTTGTGCAGATGGAGTTATTCGATAAGATTCCCAACTATGGCACACTTCTGTTAGATCTATGTCTAGGTGTAAGTAGAGAGCTACACACAATATTTTTTTGAGCTATCTTTCAAAATAGATTTGGGTTAGGTTCTTTGTCATTTGCTTTTCTGTTTAACTCTGTACAGTTTCAAGGACCATCTAGTGCCTTAATTCCCTGTCCGATTCAGGTTTGGGGTTATCTGGGCACACCCATCAGTGGAGACCTTGGACCATAGGGATGATATTTGCTGTCACTGTGCTGCACACAAGGTATCATAGCAACTGTCAGAAAGTCCAACAGCCACGTTGCAGGTACCGTGATTTCTAGATGCAACGTGTAGTTTTAATTAGCAGTGTAGCTGCCACAGTCTAGAGTTCAGGCATCTTGGGTGACTCTGGAGCACCCCCCCATGAGCTGGCTGCTGCTGTGGTCACCCCAAAAGCAGACTTACACTGATGTTCCTTTAATTTCAGGTACGTCTGTCTAATCTGCAGTCATAGCAGCTGGTGCAGTGCAGACATGCACTTAGCCCAAAGCTACAGAGTTTTTCTTTGAAAATAATTCCCAATAAAAAAATCTCTAAAATGCAATGATCTAGCAGCAAGTGTCATTCCAAAAGAGCACTGAAAAGCCACAGTGCCACTGTACGACACAAAGCAGCGATAAAGTCCTTAGTGCAGTTTTACAAATGGAGCAAAATCGGGAAGTCGGGACACCTCTGTTCTTCCCAACTCTGTTAACAGTTTGTTTGACTTTGGGTAATTCACTACTTTTTTGTTACTGCAGGTTGCTGTCTCAAAATATGACATATAAAGTGATGTTTACTTCTGATATAGATTTAAAGGGCTGATTAAGCATTTTAAAGCTATATATAATCTTCCAAAGAAAATAATATAGCTGTTATTATTATTATTACATCTCTGGTTGTGGTTAACACTTGATTAGCGTCACTCCCATTCAAACTTATCTAGAGTTTTGCCTGTTATTTTGGATACTTTCCCAAAATTAGATATGATTTTTAATAGCTTTAGTAAGGAAACACTTACCCTGCTTGTCTATTCATACCATTTGTATAACTAGCTCTCAGCACAAGTTAAACTATTCTCCCACCCACAAGAGAACAGACCAAATAATCAACACAATTTGGATTTATTTCATAATCACAAATATGTTAGTTTATGAATATTTCATATTGCCTCAGTTTCACCAAGAATATAGTCATGCCAAATGTCTCTATCATCAGATTATGCAGCAAACAATGGAAAACATATGTTCTGTGTAGTTTTTCTTAACAATTTGCTGAAGTGAGAACACCTGGCATGGTTAGAAATAGAATGCAAAGGAATTCTTTCCTTTTCTTACTTGCACTCCTGAAATTTTAAGTTGTATCCCAATTATAGCCATGCTTCTAACTTTGGGAAAAATGTATTAAAATAAGGTTTAAAATACTTATTTTTAAATGAAAATATATTTATTTCCACTTGAGGTAACAATGCACTTTGCATTTTTCAAAGAGCTATGTGGGCAGCATTCAGAAACGAAAACAAAAGCAGTATCTTGCTTTATCAATATTTTGCTGCCTTTCCAAGCTTTTTATTCACTCTTCATGGATGAGATAGTGGCAACACACTGAAAGCAGTACTCCATTAACTGAGAAACGGGAAATTGCCTATAGTTCTTGTGACAGCACAGGGCTGTGCATCAATATTGCACATGACACAGGCTCCCTGTTTTCATGGAAATGGCAGTGGATCCACTTATAAATGGCACTAACATTTTCAGGTTTTAGCAGTAAACTAAACAGAAATTAACAAAGCTCAACTAGTTCTAGGAAGAGACTTGCTGCCTACGCAATGCAGTTAGCAAGTTACGAGAATTGTTCAGAAGAGTCACAGTCAAAATAAATGTTTACAGTTTTTCCTGTAGCTGTTTCAGATGTGCTAAAACAGTGTGTTTGTATTTCTGCTCATGCTCAGTAACCACAAGACATGTTCCAGCAAATTGCGTATGCATGTTCATGAATCCCAGTGATACCAGTAAGATAGAGCATGCATATGGAAATTATGCAGGCAATTGGTGAACCAGGACCAAAAGGAATCGTTTACTAAAATAAAATAAACCCAAGTATTTAGAGCAGATTTTAGTCATGGAGGGTAGGTGGTAAATTGTCAGGCTGCTCTAGCTTTGTGAGAAACCATTTACAAAAGCATGGTCAAGTACAATAGCTAGTAAGAAACCCATTATCAGGTTTGATAGCTCAAGTGTGGGTGACCTCCGATGGTATCATGCTGCTGGAATCTGAAGCGTTTGTGCTACAAGCAGAAAATCTGTAACTCCAGGGAGAATATAGTGCATGTGTGTTACAAAACAATGGTAAAATATAAATGCAACATGTCCTTTGGTTAGTAATACTGAATGCTTTGAAGATACAGGGGAAGAACTTGGAAAAAACACTCCTAAATATTAATTGTTAAAAAATAGTCTCCAACAGTAATATTATTCTTCTTAAAGTTAAACCCTGGAAGCTGTGAGTATAATGCCTTAATGTATTTCTTCTAAAGATGGGTAATTGGAAAGGGTTGTTTTGCCCAGTGGTTTTGGTCTAGTGAATTGCATCAGTGCTTGGTTGAGAACATGGTAATGCAGAAAAGGGACTTGATATGCCAGATCACTTAAAATTACATGGCTGTGCTGGAGACCCAGCCTAGCCTGACAGAGCCCAGCATATGAATCCTCTTCTTTCCTGATTCCCATCAGACCTCCAGCTCTCTCTTTAGGCCTGTTGTCTTCTTTCTCAAGAGCTTAATAAAACAACGTTGCAGAAAAAGGTGAGGAGCTACCTGTAAAGAGCCATCCCAGGCTCTAAACTTCAGGCCTGCCCAGGCCAACGTTGCCTTTCCAGCAGAATCTGGAACCGGCCAACTGGGCAACACCGCTCTGCCCTGGGCACTCTTAAACAAGCTGAGCATCAGGTTCACAAAGGGACAGATTCATCCATGCTTCCCTGCCACTGGGAAAGCCAATCTGAATCTCCTTGCCTGCTGGTTTAGTTTCAGAGGTTTTCTTTATTTGATGAGTGCTATCTGTCCAGGAAACCTTTAGCTGGCAGGGACTGACTCGGAGCAGATGAGTGTTCTAGCAAAAATAATGGGAACAAGTTATTTCATTTTTATTATAGAAACCAGTAGTGTTACTACGGCTAGTGATGGCACATCCTGAGATACAATCAAATGTAACAACATATTGCTCATGCTTTGCATAGCCAATATGACTCTTGGCATCACTTAAACAATATTTTTGGCAATAAGCAGTGCCAGGAGGTTATGGATGGTTAAATACCTTTCATGAACAGAGCAATCTTCTAGGATAATGACAATAACAAACTGATTTCAATGTAGAGCAAATTCAATAAAACTAATCAAATACAGATTGCCAGACTGTTTTCTGGTTTACAACTGGGCAATGCTTTAACAGTGCCAAATATATTTTGTTTTCCCCTGTTACAAAATGACATGAAATCTGCTACTAATTTTGTTAAGAAGAAAAGCGTTCCAAATAAAAAGTAGTGTGGTTTTCCTCAAGCTGTTTCCGCCTTGTAACCTCAGAACAGTATTTTCATTAAGTGAAAAATATACTGGTAGCTTGTGGTTAAAGCATCAGGTTTTGTTCATTTGGTTGACTTTGGTTTTGTCTTGGGGAGGAGAAACAGGGCAAACTATAACCAATACCTTGTTTTTATGAGTAAACTGTGATAAGCCGATTTGTAGCATACACAGAGTGATCAGCAGTATGTGGGATTGTTCTTTCATGGAGAGAGGCATGAACACGGAAAGACAGGGATGTAAGGAATTATTTTTTCTGCACAAAATTGCAGAGTTTAGTCCAAACAACCCATCCAAGTTCTCCAGATTCTTCTCTGTGTGTGTGTTTAGTGCTGTTTGATTCTGGATTTGATTTGGTTCCAAGAATATTTTTCCTGCAGAAATTCTTAGTCTTCTCCAGGCTTCCCCTTTTTCATAGGTATCTTTGACTAGTATGTGTTGGTGTGGTGAACAGGGTAGTGCATGTGTTTAAATGGAATTATTCTACATTTATCGATTGATGTTTTTATCACCATGATACCATGCAATAAAGGATGTTACTTGTGTGAACTACAGGTTCATAAGATTCAGAAATTATTTTCTCAGCAAACAGAATCAAAATCTTCAGAAACATATTGAAAAAAATGAAAATAAACCCTTATTTTCTCCAAGGGGAAAACACTGACAAGCTTCTGTTTGTATCCTGTTCTCACCCAAGCCTTGATTTACTACACCATTTCCTTGCTACTTACTACAGGAATAGGCTGCAGGACCTTAGGTGTATAAGCCCAAACCTGTACGTGATCTTTGTTAAGTTGGTGTTTTGAATGTGAAATTCCATCTCCATTTTAATGATGTTGGCACCGGTGAAATTTAATTAAATTTTTCTTCATTGGATTTTTATTAAGGATGAGTTTTGCTCCTGAGTTTAACTGGAGAAACAGACAACATCAGAAAGGCTTCAAAGACCATGATGAACAGACAGACTAGAGAGAAAAACAAATTTCTGAAGAGTTCAATAAAATGATCAGATAGAGAAGAACAGACAGGGAAGCAATTCATAATAATTACAGCATTATTTAATTATCAATTTTATCATTAAATGTCATCAACTGCCTCATATCTTTAATTAAAACTTAATTTTGCTTTTCTATTTTACACTTTCACACACATGCAATTAACCAGCCGAAGAAAATTATCATGATCTGCTTTATCTCATAAGGATGTTGCATTGTTTTGTGTTTGAATATTTGAGTAATATCTTTTAAAGAACTGGAACTTGTTAAATTACTTATTTGCTCTCTTTTACCTCTCAACATATACGTTAGGAGTGTTGCATTTTCTGAGTTGCAGAAGTGGTGTTTAAACCAACAGTACCATAAGAAGTTAGCTGAGTACACATGCAGTATTTTACCCCAGTAAAGTCAAATTTCTTGGTCTCCTTATTCTGTTCTGCACTTAATGCATATTCCTTACCCTTTTCTCAAGGCTTTGGTGCATAAAAGAAGGGAACTATGTTAAAATGAAAATACTTTAGAAATGAAAGTGTGGCTTCTCTTTTTTGTTCTGTGTGGGTGAAGTGTGAAGTAGTGAGATTCAAATAAGCCTTTGCTCTTTCATTGTACCAGAAGTCCTGGTAGTGTTTATCATTTCAAAAAAGAGAAATTTCAGGAGACTAGTTATTCCCTTGCCAAAATGACATTTCATTGTTAAAAGCAACAGCAGAAATGCTTGCTCTAGGAAGATTTTTACAGTCTGTTTGATATAATGGAGGGTATTATTTTCTTTTGCTACTGAAGTATGCAACAAGAAACATTTTCAGAGTAATAATGTCACCAAAATTCTTAAGAGATTATAGGGTGCTTTTTTCCTTTTTTTTCTTTTTTTTTTTTCCACTTAAACAATGAGTCTGCCTCTTGAGAAAAATCTGACTACAATAGTTAAGAAAAAAACTTCATGCCCTCTATTTCTCTTTTCTCTCTGTAGAGAGGGAAGGAAACATGTTTTCTTTGACAAATCCATGCAGCTGATGGGACCAGACCTGTGAGATCAGATAACACTCTGTGGCTATTTTTCATACGTGTTTATTATTCAATTTTGCTCTGCAGAATCAGAATCCACACAACAAATTCTGGCAAAGGCAGAGCTTGGCCCAATGCTTAGTGCAGTCACTACCCAGGGCTTTTGCCTTTAGGAGGTGGTGGCACAGAGATCTTGCCCAGTGGTGATGTGATGGGGAAGCAGAAAAGCTCATTTCTCTCCTGGTGCAGCTTATGGGTAGGGAAGCCACAAACAGTACCGTGCCTACCATGTAACCCTTTACAGGACCAGAAACCCTGATCAATAGCATGAGACACAGGAGGCTGAGCCCAACTTGCTGCTCCAGTGCCTGCAGGGACTCAAGGCAGGGCATGTACATTGACAAAAAGCAGGTAGATCTTAAGGCGGGACACAAGTGAGAATGACTGGTGAAAAAAGAAGCCCAAAATAAACTTCCCTTCTTTGCCCAGAGATTGCTGTAAGTATCATATGTGGCGTTAAGTACTCAATCAAAGCTGAAATCTTTATGCCAGGACTCACAGATCTAAGTGGTCGGAGGAAATAACATGAATTCCTCAAGTATGTGGAGGTGTTTGCACTCAGTGGAAGAAAAAGGATGCAATCCTCTGTCAGTGCTATATTAATCTGAGGAAGAGAGGAAAAACTGTACTGTTTTGAAAATAGCTTTCTGTCTCTTCTTTATTTTTAAGATATGTTCTGAATCTATGCCAAATTTAGGGCTTATTTAAGACTATTTTACATACTTGTGTCCAAGGGATATTCTCCCAGCATTAATGGTAGTAAGCTTCTCAGTTCCAACTGTAAAATTATTCAGTGGAACTATGCAGGCACTTAAATTTAGACCCCATTTTTTGCAGGACAGAGTTTTCAGGTACATATGGGTTATGACCATGTAAACAAATATACTTTTTCTTTATTGCTAGCATAAAGCAGTATTTCATTGCCTTATATGTCTTCTTCTGCCAACACAAGAGAGCAATGTGTAAAGCTGAGCTGTTTTTTGAGAGAGGTTAAATAACAAAGAGCAAAATATTAACCAAGTAATAACTTCACTCAGGCAATAAAGAGCCTGCCATTCTTCACTCCTGTCCTTTTAAAAGTTGCTATTTGATGCTTCAGCAGTAAAGACAACGCTAGTTTTCAGGTTTTGTTGTTTAACTTTGATTTTTGAAGATTCTCATTTATACCTTTGTCTGCCATGAAAAAAAAAGTTATTCTTTACATTTTTTGTGATGTTCAGACAAATGTCAAAGGGGAAATTCAGTGCATACACAACTTGAGCAAACACATGGGAATGTAAAGATATTGTATCACAGCAAAGGTCAAAACCCCCTTGTTTCTGTGGCTGAGAAGGAAAAATTACAAATAGGCTTCTGGTAGAAGGAAGGTAAGTGAAGATCACAGCAGCTGGAATAAAATATTCCTCCTTTTTTTTTCTTTCTTTTTTTTTTTTTTTTTTACTTCTTTTTGGAATAAACTTTGTACGTGGATGGGGTCCTGACCTCTGAAATCTGCAGTAGTCCCATTTGGGAAGCAGATTTTAATGCCCTCAGTATCTTAGAATTTAGCAACATATGTCAGTTTGAAGTCTGACAAAAAGAATATTTATTCTTTTTCTGTTTATTACTAATAGCACTGTCATCTCACAAAGTTTTGGTTTAGAAACTGCATAATAGCTTTCCTCAATATTAAATATGCTGTTTAGCTGGTGGGCTACATATATATGCATACATGTATATATCTCCACATATAACTGCAGAGCAGGTTGTCAGCTGAAGAAGAATCTGATCAGCTTTTGTACGGCTGCCTTCCAGTGATGGGAAGCAGTGAAACTGTGAGGAAAGCTGTCAGTTTGTTTGCAGCTCTGAGAGTTTCTGGGCACAACATTGTCTTGGCATCTCGTTCAGAAATCTGCCAGGGAAATCATAGCTGGTGCAGCAGCAGCAGCGGAGGGAAGACTGTGGTAACTGTGGTGCCAAACTTAGGCAGGAGATGCTATTGAATAAAGAAAAAAAAAAAAAAAAAAGGACAGTAAAGTCCCCTTGAATGCCACCCCCCAGCCTTACGTGCAGGTAAAAGAACAAATTGTATGGAGGAGGTGAGCTCTAGGAGCTTCTAGCCCCAGCCCAAACTGATTGCAATCACTTAAATGGAGTAACGAGATAAGATAACACAGTACAGCTCTGGTTTACTCTTATTTTTTTTTTCCCTTGCAAGCTCAAGGGTTACACAGATTAATCTAGTATCACTTACAAGCCCCCAGAGGACAGGCAGCTGATAGGAATGAAGCCCATCGGTTCGATTTACCTGTCTGGAGGCAGCCACTGCTGGTGGACACCAAACATGGCTGCTGCGATTGCCATCGTGAGCCCCCATGCAGGAGCGTGTTGCCCCTTGCACTTGGCTGCTCAGATCGGCTCAGAAGACAGTGCTTTGAGAAGCCAAAGTGATGGATGCTTGTGCCTTATCAAATAATCCTGATTTAGTTATTCCTCTAATGAAAGATCATACAGAGCAATAAAATCTAGGCTCTGGGCTATAATGGCGCAGTTGAATTACAAATCACTTCCGAGGATTAATAGTTACGAATTAAAGACAAACAAGCAAACCTCAAAGTAGAGCTAAAGCTCTCCAGAGGCAATCACGCTGTGCTCAGTAACAAAGGTACATGTCTGTACCCAGTAAATGCTGTTGCTTCATCATTTGCACAGGGCACATTTAGTCTATGGCATTTAGGCTGTTACAGAGACTGAAGAACAGACACTTGCTCAGAAAAGAAAGAGCATATGTTTTCGGAGATAAAGATAAAGTAACTGCTTATGTGATGTACTTGCTGCTTAATTGAAACTTTGGGGTTCTTCTGTTTCCAAAGCAGGGGTTCAGCCAGGGTCATCATATGCTCAACTCTGGTTTATCTAAACTGGCAAGCCTATACAAATCGGCTGTTGTAAACTTTTCAGAAAATGCATTTTTAAAGGATTTCTGGCATGCTTGACCAGGAGAAGTCCTCCTAACTGTGTTATCACTTCCAAGTGTTCTCTTTTTCAAAGCATGAAAAGGTATGGGCAGCTTGAAACTATCAATGAAAGCTAAGATGTATTTTTTTCCTCCCTGGAAGAGCAGTATTTCATTTTTGAGTCGAATTCATTCCCAACAAGCAGTATTCATATTACTTCAGGCTGATTTAAAAGTATTTTATATTTTGCATTATCATATTCTCAGAATTTAAGCATGATTCTGGAAGCTTTTCTACATTTTTCTGATGAATAACCCATCTAAAATCACTTTTATTCAATCTAAGGTTAGACTGTACATAAATAAATGAGTACTTCTGAGAAAAACAGAGGAATTTGAGATCTGTCCCATACCCACTTCAGGTTTGAAATCCTGGCCTTGGTAAAGTCAATGGCAAAATATTTACTGATTTCACTGAAATCAGGATTTTACAGCCTCCCTCAGCAGGATTGCCCTGGGCCTGTGTATATAAAAGGAAAGCTTTCACCCGTTAATGATTTGGGAAGAAACCTGAGTCAAAGCACACACTGAAAATTACATCAGGGGAGCTGCTGTACCAGCTTATGCCTGAAACAACTACTCAAAATGGCCCCTGTATTCTTCTGCTAAAAATTCTCTTTTGGGGGGCAGATTAGCATCTAAAAAAAAAAAAAAAAAAAGGAAAAATCACCTTGTAGATGTTTCCCAGGTTTCTTCTGACAAGACATGATATTTGCATCTCTTGGAGGGATAGTAAAGCATTATCATTCTACTTATTTCTGCTTTTTCACTGCTTGTTCTGCGTAAGCGCCTTTAATGAGGATGAAAGAAAATAAACTGGTTCATACAAGAGCTTCTGGATTCATCCTAGAACTTTCTCTGGCAAAGTAGCCAGAAAACTTGCAGAAGTAGCTCCATAAGCATCCTATATAAATTCTGGCAAACCCTGGCTGCTAAATTCCTCCCCCTCCCAACCCTTGTGGAGGTGCTATTTAAAGCAGCTTGGGAGCAGAGGGCTTCTTCCAGCCTCCTGGTCCTCTGCCAAGCACAGCTCAGCTGAATCCCTGGTTCTGGCACACTCTTTAAATAACTGTGAGGAAATTAGCTGGAGTGTTCTAATGGGCAGCTTTCTCCCTATTACTGGAGACAGGAAACAGCACCCCGTGGTGCTGAGGGATTGAGGTGTGGAGTTTCTGGAGTTCCCTTTTCCTGTTTTCTTTTTCTGTACAGCTCGCTTGATCCCACACACATGGTTTCAGTGCTATTGCATAAATTCTTCTCTATTAGCGTGTAACCAAAAATGGGGAGTTCAAGAAGAAAATTAGAGCTACAGGAATTTAGTTGAATTATTTTAAGCACTAGTCTTCCTCAGAAGTAGGAAAACCACAGAAAAAATGTATTATTTTAACTTTATCTGTGATAATGTGGCATGTGCTTTCATTGCCATGCTTTTAGTATAATGGTACCAGCAGACTGAGGTAATATTTGAAATATTTATGATAGAGAGGTTGTCTGGATATGTTGCATTTATGTTATAAAGGGCTCTGTTGGACATGGATTAATGCTCATGTAAATATTGTATATTGGATGTTTTTGTAAATATTTCCTTTCTCATTCTACATGCTGTTTTATGCAATTTTTAATGGAACCATCAAAAATGTTTACAAATCTGCTTCTGAAATGGCAACTTTTGATGTCTTAATTTTCCCATGAAGTATGGTTGGTCTTCATTAGAATTCAGGATTTTAAGACCCTTGGATATAATCCTTCTATAATTTACATGGAGCTTAAAGCTAATAAACAAAATCTTTACTATATGGTCTCTCTGAGAACACTGGAGTTTGTTTGGCTTTTTTTTTTTTTTTTTTTTTTTTTTAATCCAAATATTTCTGCACAGCACAGGCGATGTGCTGTGGTAGAACTGCATAATGAAAAGTCAATTTGATTATGTACTGCAGATGTGCAGAACAGTTTGAAAGAAATTGTAGAAGAAACAATAAAGATTTCATAGACTGGTAGAGCCTGGAGCTAAAGTTTTACTTCTTATTTTCATGGAGGTGATTTGTTTTTGGAATAGTGATCACTGCAAGGTTACAAAATAGAAATGAGTTAGTCTTGCACCTCTGGCTCAGCAGCTGAAGTGCGTTAAAACCTAGAGGGGCTACTACTTGCCACCTAAAGAGGTGTAGTTTGATGTATAGGGATTAGTTCCTTTTGGACAAGGTTTTCACAAAAATATACAACAAAGCACACACACACAAAAAAAAAAAAAAAAAACAAAAACAAAAAAACAAACCAAAAAAACCACCCCAAAACCAAACAACAAACCATGCAAGTACTGTTATCAATGACTGGCACCTTTGTCACCTGTAATGTATTGTAGGGATGAATTGAAGTCCCTGAGCTCTGAACTTGCCAATTTTACAGGCATTTAGTCTAACGAAAGGAAAAAAAATGCCAAACCGTTGTGTGGCTTTCTCAACTAAATAACGTTTTGGTTAGCAAAGTGTTAATTGTATCAGGTATATCAGGAGACTTGGTCCTGAAAATTATTAATAATTTTTGTGGAGTATTGCGTACCTCAGGTTATAATTACTTCATTAGTAGTTTGGAGTATCTGGCACTTTAGAAGATTAAAGGCGAGCTGGGTTATCTCCTCATTTTAAGCATGAAGCATGAAAGGTAGAAGCATGAAAAATATCTCATTTAACCTGCTGGTATACCCAACCCTTCAAGCTGATAAATGGGATTTTACCTAGATAACTTTCATTAATACTGGATCAGGAGATTTTGTTATAACGTGTCTTATTGCAGAACTACAGTTATAACAAGCACGTTAGGGACCATGAAGGCTATCTGACCCACCCCAAGGGCTGCAAAGACAGCGTGTCCCAAGAATTCAAAGGCCACAAAAGACTAGCAAATCATCCATCTTTATCTCTAGTACCACTTGCAAAGAATGGATAGAATTATGTTTTTAAGAAAGACTATCATAACAAATTTCATGTTCTTGGGTGTGTGAGTGTGCCAGAGAATGTGGCAAAGAGGGGAAGGGGTGAGCTGATTACATGATGACTTGATTTTTATTTTATTTTTGTTTTACTAGTGGCAAAATAACATGGAAAAGTATTGTTCTGATGTAGCTGAAAAAGTTTGTTCAGTGTGAAATGTTTGTTACTGCGTTACTTCTCTTTGAGAAATTGATTAATTCAAAGAAAAGCACATGTAATTTTGAAATTTTGAAATGAAAAGTCAAAACACTTCAGTTACAAGAAGTCAAAATGAAATATCCCCCTGAAAATTCATTTTCCTGTCAAAATGATTTGCTGTATTCAGACAAGCAACTTTGGTTGCTCTAAGATTGTGTTTTCTAAATATTTATTACTCCTATTCATATAATTTTCAATGATTAGTCAGCCCATCATTTCCTCCAACAGAATACTTCAGAATTCAGAGTTGCCTTCAAGGATACTTTTAAAAAATACACCTGATCTCTAGATTAAATTTGTCTTTGCTCTTCATAGAGCTACTTAAATCTTTGTCAGCAAAGCTAAAAGGTCTCCTCTCTCAAATTTATTTCCATGAGTTAGTGCGTATCAGTGATCATGTCACATCTTGTCTTTCTCCTAAGTTCAGCTTCTACATATGATGTAACTAATTTATTTAATTTCTTGATTGGTTCCATGGCCTTCACTGAACTCTTTCCAGCACTCATGTTCTCCTCAGCTGCAGACATTGGAACAGGACAAAGCATTCCAGTTCTTGAAAATACCAACATTTATAAACAGAAGTACTATCAAGATGTCCGTTCTTTTACTTGACATTCCTTTTGTCTATTAAAATTAAGATTTTAAAATGTACCATTTTATCTGTAATTTACATTTAGCTGTAATCCCACCAAAAAGATATCTGTATTTTTAAAAAGATCTAAGTCCCAAGAAATTACGTGACTTGCTGTTAATTATATTTAGTTTTTTCATTCTTCATTGCTGTAGTTCAAGGTTAGGTCCAGTACTATATCCAGTAATCAACAGAACTATAACTAGATGATTTCATCAAGGAAATCCCAAGAATTTGTGATCAGTCAGTTTCCCAATAGAAAGCTCCTTAGTCTCTTAAATTAAGGTGTTTGAGTGTATCTATTTAAATTAGAATGCTCTGTTTTAGTACTTGCTGTCCTGGTATGTTCCTTTGTTATCAATATTTCTACTTCAACCACAACATCACAATGTGAATACTCCTTATTCTGAGCCTTACTCCATATTAGAGAACATTTATTTATTAATAATTAGTTTTCTCTTCCCTCATAATTTACATTATTAAAAAAAAACAAAACCAAAAAAACAAACCAAAAAAACCAACCACAACTGAATAAAGAAAACTAAAAAATCACAGGAAGACATCTAAGTTAACAGTTACTATTATTTTCTCTAGGGTTTTTCTATGACTATTTCATCAGTTGGCCTTTTTTTATAGAGAAGAAACAGTTTTAAAGGTAAGATGATAACTTTTCTCTGGAAAAACCCAGTCAACATTCTCTGAATATTTAGAGATCTCAAAACCAGACTGAAGCGCAGGTTGGGATATAGCAACATACAGCCTCACCAAACCAGGAAAGCTGTGTCTGTACCTTGCGATCGCTTTGTGATCCCAATATGTAATTCTGAGATTTCTGTAGATTGCAAACAGGAAGGGGCAGGATGCAACTATAGTTCTTGATGCTGAAATTATGTAGTCCACTTTCTAAATGTTGGCACATAATTCTTAGTACTATGGAGACTATTTTATTGTAAATGTTATTATATATTCTCACACCAAATCCAAAACATGCACTGCACAGCTACTAAGAGGAAAATTAATTCTATCCCAGCTGAAACCAGGACAGCCATGAAAGACATTTTTAATTAAAAAAGAAAAAATACCAAACAAAACCCCCTCCAGAGCCAAAATACCAAAATGCAAAAGAAAGAAGAAAGCAACTTCTTGCCAGATTGTATAGCAGTGATTTTTTGAAAGGTTTTGTTGGTTTTTTAGTTGATCTGACATTAGTAGGAGAACAGATCTTTGGTTTGATAAACCATGAAGGTGTTTTTGCTGCTGTTACAATCTAACATGACAAACCCTACCTGTGAGCGGGATTAATGAATGGATTTACTGACAGAACAGGCAGTGTCGATTCCCCTAGAGTTCTTCTGATCTATCACGGCATTTCATCACTGTGGTTATGGTTCTTCTGTTTAAGGGGGACTAGGTGCTCTGCTGCTAATGGACAGCTGCTGAAAAAATAGTCTGATTTTTCTTCTAGAGAGAATGGTTTAGAAATGTACCAAAAGTAAAGAAAAGTCAACTGAATGCAAAATGTAACACCCATGCACTTCAGTTATTTATCAGACCTGTAGGCATCAGGAACAGAAAGCCCTTTGACCCCAAGTGGAATGCAGCATCCCGATCTTGCTTTTGATCTTGTTTACGCCAACAAGACTTTCTCCAGAGTACTCGCATGTTTGAGCTCCTCTATTCTGAGCGAAGGTGATAGAATGTTTAAACTGGGTCTCCTGTCAAGAACTTATTTGGTAAAGCCACATGATATATTCCTGGGGGTCTCCGTCAAACTTCTGCAGTAATTAAGCCTGCTTGTATAAAGCTCTGAGTGAGCTGAAGTACGCTTTTATAATCCAACATTTCCCAGAAGGGGCGGGGGGTGGGGGTGGTAGTCCCTTCCTTCTCCTTTGTTTGTACAGACATCAAAGTAGAACTTCTGGGGCAGGATTTCATCCCACAGGAGTCTTGCAGTGGGGCTGGCTTTGAGAAGTGAGAGCTGTGAGGATCAATCTCAGCAGCACGCAGTGCCTGAACCTGTGGCATGCGCAGAGCCAGCTCTCCGTGGGCGAGTAGCCAGGGCCCAGGGGTGGCTGTAGTTCAGAGATGGCTGGAACTGTTTTGTTGGGAAGCCTGAATCCGTTGCTCTGATAATTTGATGCATGTATTAAGGAATCTGATTAATGAGACAAAACATCTAGAAAGGCTTTTTTTTTTTTTTTTTTTTTTACTTTAGCACTACTTGGAATTAAGATTTTATATTGTATGTACTTGTAGCCTCTTATTTCTAATGTTGTGCCTAAACACCTAATCTTAAAAGACTTCTCTGATGTACTGCAGTGTGTTTGATAGTGATACCAGGCTGGGATGGGGTGAAACCAGTGAGCTCCAGGTGCTTTGCCTCTTCACAGGGGTGAAGCACGAGCCAAAGCAGGGTGCAGGGTTCCCCACAAGCTCCACTGCTGTGGGAAGGGAAGGGAAGAGCTGGGGAGAGTCTCAGGTTGTGAGCCCTGGTGCTGCCAGGGGTGGATCTGCCCCGCGGGCACAAAGCAGCTTCCCCACCCACTCCCCACCATCACCACCCAAAAGAAAAAGTAAGAATTAGGCAGTCCCAGACCGGCACCACAAGAAATGAATAGCTGCAGGCAATATTCTGATAGGCTTTTTCATATTGATGAGTACAAGGCAAAAGTTCCCCTTTGGGTTTTCATGGGTCTATGCATGGAATAACATATTTCTAAAGAAGAGTAGGCATTTTAAAGTCTCTTCCCTGAATTCTCTGTTCAGTTTCATGAACTTCACCTTTCAAGCTTGTTATATCTTAACGTATTGCACCGGTCACCCACCTACCTTGTTCTGAATTTTTCCAGTTGTTGTCTTGCATGTGGCTTAACAGTGAATAGATACGGCTGAACCTCCCTCAATAAGTCTTTAATTATAACCAGTGGGGTTTCTCTCTTTATAGCTGATTCTGTTTCCTTAATAGGTGGCATTATTAAATTAGATTTTATTCCATTTTTTTCAATTATAAATAAGTGTTCCTAAGAAACAGGTTAACTAGTAAATGAGGACATTTATATTTGCTGTGATCATGCATGAAAGCAACCAGGATTTTCAAAAGGATTCATAAAATAACTTGTTTTCTGCATTAAATAAACTTGAGCTTGTTCATTCATTCTCTTATGAGGAAAGAGAATTACTTACACAGTAGTTTTCTCACTGATGCGGTTACCTATCAGAGTTAAAACAGTTCTGCAGATGACTTGACTTTATTTTTCTAATTGTATAAGGCTATACATTTCAAACTTATGCATAGCAAATGCTTCCCTTATTTAAAATCAAGAAAAGGAAATACATTCAGTTGTCCTCTTTCCTCTCCCAGCACACTATTTTTGGTGGAAGCTAAATGCCAATTATTTTATTCATATGTCTTTGAATCGGTGTATTATACAGACAAAATAAGCAAAAAAAGAAAGGAGATATTTCAGCAGGAAGAATAACATTTTAAAATGAGGTTTTATACATTGAAATCTGAGAGCTTATTTATAGCTGGCGAGAGTAGTTTGGGATGAGGGGAAACTGGGGATGGAAGTTAATGTATGAATTCCAGAAACCCCACAGAAAATGCAAGCCCTCACTGATGTGAGGCATGCAGTCTGTCAAATAAGGGAAATAATGTTCATCTTCCTCTCTCTGATGGCTAATTGGTGACTCACAAGCACAGAACAAAATGTCATGTTCAGATTGTTCATACGACATAACAATTTCAGGAGTTCATCTGACTTCTGCACTTGAAGGGAGTTTGGGTCATTTTATCTGCTCAGAGACAAGATGGAATCATGCTCCTCCGTACTGACGTATGAAGCAAATGGCAATGAGCTTTTCACTGTGGGGCCACTTAAAAACGTGTCTAATCAACACTCACTGTGGCTGTCAGTGCGATTTTCCTTGGGAAAGGGTTGTGTAACCACAGACGCCTTGTATTTCTCTTCAGCATTTCTCCCAGCTCAGCCAGGGGCTATTGCCTGTAAAAGCGTGACCCTGCACCTAGTCCCGTGAAGCACACTGGATTGTTCCGTTTTAGGCAGAGGTAACTTAGCTTGAAGGTAAAAGAAAGGAGGAACAAACAGGCTAAATAACAGACAGGCTAAATGTTGGGTGCAAAACTGTTGAGAATCAGGAACATCCAGGTCGCTGCTGACCAGGGGACTGCTCTAAAGCTCCTGCTCCCTCTGCTTCCCCATGACCAGCCAAGGCCCCACCTCTCCTGGGGGGGTCTCACCTTGGACTGATGTGACTGACGTCCCTCCAGCCATGATGTCATTTCTGTTTCTTGAAACTAGAAAGACAAGATAGATCTCAGGGCCAGTTCCTTGGTTCTGAATCCAGGGAGCTGCTGCTGCTTTAGCTGAGCTGATTACTTGCTGCTCCCCTTCCGTTGGTAGTGACATTTGATACAAAGACAACACTAGTGTAAAGAAAATTATGCAGTAGATCCATAGTATATGTACATATATCAATCATATGTATATTTGAGCCTTCTCATGGGAATTATCTCACACTCATACTTTTTATGCAAATTGTCCCTTTTAGTGACATGCATCATCCCAAAACACATTACTGCTTGACCAGACCCAGGAAACTATGACATGACTGTTTATTAATTGCAGCCATGGTCTTCAGGCACTGAACACCATCCATTCCCATGCAGATGAACAGAAGATGCAGAATTCAGCATCTCCCCAAATCAGCCTCCTTGACCCTGCAATGAATAATTCACGCAAGCTTTAATAATACTTCTATTTCACCAAATCAGCGAATGTTGCCAGCCTATAATATACTGTCTGCATTCTTTGAGGGGGTATGTATAGCAAGAGGTTAATCACATCATATTTCGTTTTCTGAAAATATTTTAGTGAGGCCCTTTCGTAAGTTAGAGTGTCAGTTAAAAGCAGATTACCTAACCATGAATTTTAAACAGTGAAACAGAAGAACAGTGTAAGGGTCAGGTTGTGGGGTTTTTTTTCCACTCCCCAAACCATGAAATTAAGAGCCTTATTCCAATTAGTTTAGAAAACGGCTGTCTCTGAGCAAAAGGAATGTAGAATATCCATGAAACTTACCAAGTTGTTTTATGTATTCTGACTACATTTTCAGGACCATTTTTTTTTACCAAATATTTTCCCACACAACACTGTGCAGTTTTGCCCTGCAGTGCATGAATAGCAAATGTGTGTCACGCCATATGCTTCATAACATGCACAAGTACGAGTGTCTTGCATATTTAGCTACCAAACGCTTTTACTCTTTTATATACTGTTTCTCCATTAAACTATGCAACAAGATGATTTTGTGGGGGGAGAGAAAGGGAGAAAATTAGTTGGGTTGGGTTTTTTTAGTGGTGAATCAGAAATATGACATCATGTGTATTTTATGTTCCTCTTTCAAATAAACATATTTCAAGGTGTAAAAACTTTATTGGTGGCTCTTGTTAAAAGCTGGAAATAATTGCAAATCACTAGTCCTCATCTGCCTTAAGATGAGTTTTTTGTTGCATTAATGTTAGCCAGAAGGGTTATTCTGCAAATAGGGAGTGCAAGGGGAGTAGTTCAGCTTGCCCTACTCTGGCAGAATGTATGCCCAAATTGACTAATAGAAAACATCATTTAACAGCACAAACAACAGAAGAATGTGTAATAAAACTTTAAGCTTATATGATGGGCTTAAGGCTAGAGTAATGGGACACTTACACTAATGCTGTCCTTCTTATTCAAGCTGGACTAATTATATCTATAGTTTGTTCTATAATAATTAAACATGAAATTTTATGCTTTTGTTTTATTCCTTTTTAACAAATAATAGAAGAACAAAAGCAATAATCAAAACTAGAGCAGAATTTGCCACTGTAACACATCTTAATGCATCGCGTTGGATATGTCTCTTAAATATATAAAGTCATGCTAATACAATATCTAGCACTCATCTTCCTCTTGGAAGGTTGATTTAAATTAATTTCCCTACAATTATTTTTCTTCTTTATGAACACATGTTCAACTTAGTTTGAGTTCAGGTTGTGATCTTTACTTTTTAATTGAAAATAGAACCATAGTGATGAAGGAACTGCTTTGAAATGTGGGAACCTGAAGTTTCCTGGGTTTGCAGAAAAGTAAAGCTCCTGGGGTAGAAAATCTGCTAAAAAGAAGGAAGGGGGAAAAAAAAAAAAAAGAGAGAGAGAGATTGTGAACTGGTAGATATTAAATGGAAGAATCAATTAATTTAATTTCATTTTAATGAGGTTTGTTTTGGATAAACCTTCTGGTTAAGGGCAGGAGGCTCCGCGGGGGTCTGGGCAGGCCGGGCCCATGGGCCAAGGCCAACTGTACGGGGGCCAGCAGGGCCGCGTGCCGGGCCCTGCCCGTGGGCACCGCAGCCCCGCAGCGCCCAGGCCGGGGGCACAGCGGGGGGAACTGCCCGGCGGGACAGGGCCGGGGGGGGCTGGTCGCCGGCCGGCTGGGCAGGAGCCCCCAGTGTGCCCAGGTGGCCAAGGCGGCCAGCAGCAGCCCGGCTCGTGTCCCAGACGGTGTGGCCAGCAGGGCCAGGGCAGGGACTGTCCCCCAGCACTTGGCACTGGTGCGGCCGCACCATGAATCCTGTGTTCAGTGCCGGGCCCCTCACTGCCAGAGGGACACGGAGGGGCTGGAGCGTGTCCAGGGCCGGGAACGGGGCTGGGGAAGGGGCTGGGGGGCGGCTGGGGGAGCTGGGGGGCTCAGCCTGGAGAGGAGGGGGCTCGGGGGGACCTGATCGCTCCCTACAGCTGCCCGGCGGGGGCTGTAGGCAGGTGGGGGTCGGTCTCTGCTCCCAGGTAACAAGAAGAATCAGCCTCAAGTTGCACCAGGGAGGTTTAGGTTGGATATTGGGAAAAATGTCTTCACTGAAAGGGCTGTCAAGCGCTGGAACAGGCTGCCCAGGGAGGTGGTGGAGTCACCATTCCTGGAGATATTTAAAAAACACATAGATGTGGAGCTTAGGGACATGGTTTAGTGGTGGGCCTGGCAGTGCTGGGTTAACAGTTGAACTTGATAATCTCAGAGGTCTTTTCCAACCTAAATGATTCCATGATTCTGATATTTTCATTTTTTGGAATATAGAATCTGGAATCAACCCAACCTGGAAACAGAGAGAGCGAACAGAAGATAGACTTAGGTGAGAGATATCTGTGGGTATTTTATCCTAACACTAGTGCATAATTATATATTTATTTTGAACAAACAAACAAAACTATTACATGAGGTGGTTCATTGTTATTTTACTGGTTGTAATTTTATTATCCTCCATATACTCTTTATCAGAATTCTTCCCTGCACTTCTCAACGATCTCAATAGCCTCCTGCACATACCAGGAAAGCTGACTCTGTGTGTGAAGATCATCTGTGTAGTTTTAAGAACATTTTGCCCTTAGGGTTTTAACAGTGCATTGATTATACCAAGGCAGCTTTCCCTGGCAGCCGTACACATACGCTTTGTTTCATGCTGTAATTAGGAAGTGCTTGCCTTTTACCAACGGAGCAGAAAAAGAGGTATTACCTCTCCCTGATCCACCCCAAGCTCCAAAGGAAAGCCGTAGTTCTGAGTGCTTGGAGTTAAGGGAGTTTGATTTTCTGAGCATTTGTTCTTCACAATTCAACTCTCTGGGGTGTGATAAGAGTTGAGCTCTGATGGAAACCTTCTTACTGTGGCAGCACTGAGAGGGGAACCTCGCATTTACCAACCTGCCCATTGGAACTAGTGTGACCGTGATACCTTTGAGGATGTTCAGAGATATTTGGCTGTAATTAATTAATTGAACAAAATAATGTGGTCAAATGTGGTTGTGGTTAGCCAAGAGTTCATACAGGGAAGGGGATAGAAAGAAGACAGAGGCATGTAATTGGTACTTACTAGTTGTGTTTAGGGACCTGAACTAAAAATACAACATATCGATTTGAATCTTCCCCTGATGATGTTAGCTTGGCACACCGCAGTGTGGGCTTCGTTAACTATATGGATTCAGCAAAAAAAAAAAAATAAGGCGAGAAAGGAGCCTAAGCACATGCTTAAAGTTAAGTGTCGGCTTAAAGTGATTTTCTGAATCAAGGATTTATGTTGATGAATGAGGAATCACTGAAAAATTATGCATAAGTTACTCTTTTGGATTTCTTTCTACCAAGTTGTACTCTAACTTTTATTTGATTGTGATTTATTTATTTGATTTTCAGCTAATTTTGAAGACCCAGACTTCCATTTTAAATAAAGCAGTAGATCTCTGAACAAACTCCATTAGCGCAATGGTTTTATATGTGTATATATATATATTTTAGGAAAAATACATTCTAATATGATTAATTTTTTTTCATGTTAAAGCTCTAAAACTGTCACCACAGAACGTACAGATCAGAAGTATTTCATTCTTTATTGAACAATTTAAGGAGAAATGCATTAATATCATTCAGCAAGCAATCATAGGCATGCTTTATAGCTCTTTTATACTGATATCAAATGAATTCCCTGACAAGTTAAACATGGTAGCCTTTAATCATAGGAAACTGCAAGGCACTTCAGCTGCATAAATTAGGGACAATTAACTAAAAAACAAAATGAGTTACACACATGCAGCTCATTATTTTTAATTTGAAATTTTATTTATGCTGGAGTCAGTTGCTATCTGATACACCAGATGCCAGGTAAAAAAAAAAATAGAAGGAATAAAATATTGGCTCTGAAGTCGGGGTAGTTCTGCAGAAAAGCAGTACTGGAACAAGTATGTTTTGATACTAACATCAAAGATGAGAAATGCCATGTTTCCTTAAGTGATTTGTCCCTAGTGTCTCTTGATGAATGCAGAAGCATGTGGTTGCAAGCCAACATGTGATGTTTTTGGTGCATGTCATAAAATCACTTTATCTTCCCCATCTCCTCTCATTTCGTGATCATCTGTTCTGATTGCTCCTCCATATCCAAGAGTACTTCTGGCTGGAAACTCTCTGTAGTCATCTCTCACTCGGGCATGAAAACCATCAAGATACTTCTGGTTTGCCAAGTCTAAGCTTTGCTACCAGAGCCCTGGTTCAGGGCAGACCAGGTGACAGTGCTTGCTGGCAGGTGGGACTCGTGTGTCCACATCTGGCGTGTCCCTGTTCGTACTCCTGGAGAGAACTGCTGAGTGTGGCCACTGCCCCAGCTTGGCTCCCCATAGCTGCCAACTGCTATCAGCCTGAAGAAACAATCTAGACCACCTTCTGCAATGATCCATGAAGTTTCCCACATCTGAATGTTCTCTCTCTGCCAAGGCTGTGGGCTGCCAGCAAGAATGAATGTCCAGTGCCAGGCTTGGCCCAAAATGTCCCCATGGGGTGGTGCAGCCCCAGCCCTCAAGGCTCTCTGCTACACCTTGTACCTCTTGTGCCATGCCACACCGGGACCCACAGAACTGAACTCGGAGGGTGCAAACCTGTTAGGGCATTTACCTAGTTAGATGCTCCCTGTATTTAGGAAGACATTGAATGTAAGGACCATTCTACCCTGAAAAGCAGAGAATATGAAAATAGTGTTTTATTACTTGGTAGAAGAGCTAGATCTGCTTGCCTTAGAAACTAGCCTCTCAGCAGCCTGCGCCCAAGGTTGTACATACAGCAAAGCATGAGCACACAGCCGGTGGGACGCAGCAAATATCAGTGGAAAGCAAATAGATAATAGCTTGATCAGAATTCTTCCTACCACCTTTTCTTGAGCAGTTGTGTACTCTTGACACAAGAAACATTGTGCAGGGGAACTTGCAGGAGGCGTCCCCGTTAGCAGGCAAGAACCAAATGTCTCGGTGATGCCCATGGCCGCTGGTGTGGTCTTATTCATTCATTAATTAATTGGTAGAGTCTAGGTTTTCCTCAAAAATTATTTGGGAATGCAACTGGAGGATCATTTCTGGTAGTTTCAGAGAAAACAGCTGAGGGAACTAGAGCGGGCAGTCAGGGAAAATGGCAGAGGGTGAGGACCTTGGCTTGGTTCATCCCATGATTTCCACCAGCAGGAGCTGTGTGGTGGGATGGGGAGGTGGGAGCAGGGCAGCTGAGGGCTGGCATCTGCAAGCATCTTTGGAAAGGGTCAGACTGGGTGAAACATCCCACTGACAATCAGTAAGACTATGATGAGCTAATCACTTACTTCTTGTTTTCATTTCTGTGAATTTATTCCTGTGGCTTACGGAAGGGTTGCCTTAAGTAAAAGACCTCCAAATCCATCCTGTGAATGACTTCCATCTCTGTAACATGTGCCTGTGAAGGACTAGCATTTACTCTAAAATATTTCACAATTGGAACATGGGGGATTATAGGAAAATTAAGAGTGGCTTAAAGTTGGTTAGATTTTTTTCCCTGCGCATGGTATTTAGAATTGAAATAATTTCCATCTATAAAAAATTGTCTCCTTTCAACTCTCATTCAATTAATTTATTGAAGTAACCACGCCCTTCCTTTTCTGTAGGGCTTCCCTAGGGACGACAGTTTGCGAGAACAAGCAGTTTCCATGTCACTATTGTTACTTATTCCAATTTTATCACCTCCCATATATTTCTGGAAGTGTCTCATTGTATTAGTATTTTCAGCATTTATATCACTGTAGAGAATTGTTTGCCATTACATGAGAATTTTTTGAGCTTTCAGAGGAAAAAAAGAAACATCATCAGGATGGATGTGAAAATTCACGATGCAATATCTTTAAGAAGTTAAGAAAAATTTCAGCATATTTTATTTTAGTTTTTCCCCTTTTTTAAACCTAGTTTTAAAAAATATGGAAAGTTCTTTTGACTAGAATCACATTAGTTTCAGTCTGACAATATTGAAACATGGAGGATTTGTCAAAACTGTCATAGTTTTATGAACAGTTACAATTTTCATACACTATCATGTTCGCTAAAAATAGTTAATTGAAAAATTTTCAGCTGTCTGTAATTTTGATGCTTTTTTCATCAGCTCCAAAATTGGATAGAGAAATCACAGCCCAGACAGGCTGTCCCAGCCCTCGGTGAAGTGCAAGGTTACCATCTCCAGGCTTTCAATCTAGGAACTTTCAAATAAGCAGTAAATCAGTTTGCTGGGGTTTTTTAATGTTTTAAAATATGCATTACAAACCCTCAGTTAGCTGAACTCTTTTCAGGGAATGTTTCCTTACTACTTAGCATGAGTTCAGAGGGTGCCCATAACTAAAAAAATAAAAAAATAAGGACAGTTACAAAAATGTCTTTCTATTCCATATCTCAAAAATCAAAGAATCCTTCAGTGGAACTGTCCTTCTTTATGTCTTGCAGGATGTAAATAACTTTGCAAAACTGAAACTGAGCTTCCATGAATTATTCAGAGCACCAGAAGCAGCAGCTGTTATTTGTATTTGTCTCTAATTTTGAAGGGTGGAGAATTGGAGGTCCTCATTGACAACAGAGGGGAAGAGGAGGAGACAGTGGGAATGAATTGCTGCCCAACACTTCAGATGCTTCAACATCTGCAAGGCTGTGTTTAATTTGGTAATCTAGGCTGTGGTCCCTTCTGTTAGCAACAAGGGCAACAAATTGGTTGTGTGAAAGTCTGCTGCTTCCGACAGGTAGAGAAATAGCCTATTTCAAGTGACAGAACAAATTCTGGTTTAAAAATGATCAAAGCCAGGCAGAAAAAGTATCTTTATATCCATGAAACAGCTCTAGGGAGAGAGATAGAATTTAGAGATGTATGCAGAGTACAACCATTATATTATGAAAAAATATTCAACTGCTTTTTTAATATTTTTTTTTCCTGAAGTGAAAATGTTTTGAGATGGGATGATTGGACTATTCCATATTATTTTTGTTATATATACTGTTCATAAAGTGTCTGGCTTCTGCAAATCTGCCTTTTCTTCTTCCATTGCTGCAAATTCAGTAATTCAATTAAAATCAATATGAAAGTGGCATGTTAAAGAGGAGATGGGAGTTTCCATAAATTTATTTACTAATAGAAAGATCGAGTTTTGCAGATTAAGTTTGAATGTACCTTGAGGAAAGAAACAAAATTAATGAAAGATGACTGCATTTACTCACAAGTATACAGCAGATGGAATGCAATATGTTGTAGGCCTAATCCTCCAACTCAGTATTGTATTGCTACTAGGGTACAGCACAGAGGAGTATCCAGAACTTTTTTATCACCGTCGCAAGGATATCTGTACACTTGGTAGAAAGTCTGATTGTGTAATTCCACTAGAACATTATTTAAGCAATGCTTCACTCTCTAATGCAGAGCAGAAAAATTTCTTTGAGTATAAAGAAATCACTATCAGCAAACAAAATGTTAAAGAGTTCAGCACTTACTCTGAAGCTTAAGTACTATTTATTCTCCTGGGATAAACCCCAAAGTCCTTTACTCAGACAAACTCTCTTTGATACCAATGGTGTTTGCTTGAATGAAGACATAATTAAGAGGCTCAGGATCTGGGTCATGAGATTTAGTTCACCAACCTGTAAAGACATTTAGCAAGGATTACACAAGCACAGAACTCACACAAAGACCCCGTTTCACTAAAATCAATTTTAGATAGGAAAAGCATTTTGGTAGGAAACTAAATTATTATTTTTTTTTCTGGACAGCAAGAAAGAAAATGGCAAAAAATACAAAGTTAAGATAAATTAACTTACACAACTTCCAGACTATAAACTGATGTACAGCTCTGCACACAGGAATAGAAAAGGGATGTAGCTTTGTACGAGAAGAGAGCCATCCTTTTAGGGTACTGTTTGTTTGCCCAGTAATAATGGGCACCTAAACAGGATGTGCATGTAGATAGTGATAGAAGTACTGGCACTTTTTTCAGAAAGTACTGTGGGATCAAACCCAAATCCAGGCAAGAAGAATCTCTAATGTAGTTAATTAATGTTTATAAAAAGAGAGGACAGAATTAGCAAAAATAGATTGTCTGCTATTCTGCTGTTTGGAAGGTGGAAATGAGCCCAGTTTGGAAGGTTTAGCTGAACCTGGTGCAGAAAGAAAGGTGCATGCATCATTTTATGGCAGTGAGAGCAGCAGACTGAAATGAAGCTACACGGTTGGTTTATTTTTATTTTTTTATTATTATTTATTTTAATGGAATCAAATACTCAGGACAGGGTTCAGTGCCCATCCCACCTTAAGCTCTGTGGGGAAGCTTGTCCTCAGGGCCTCCTCCTGCTGCTGGAGCTGAGTCACTGCCCCAGCCCTCTGGGGACAGGCACATCCTGGGCATCTCCAGGTGACTGCACAAAAAAGTTTGCTATCCCTCACTGCAAACCGATTCTCATTAAATCTAGTCTGGAGATCTTATATAAAGCCTCACATATTAAGCTTTATTTAATAGAAGCAGTAACAAGTGGTATTCTGATAAAGCAGGCAGGGACGAGAGCAGCGGAGAGCCTGGTTCTGATGGGCAGGGGCAGAGGAGCAGCACAAGGGGCACAGAGGTGGCTGCTTCTCCCCCACCTCCATTTTCCCCCTGGACCTGAACACGGTATTATCCCATCAGGTGAAAGCTGTCTCCCATTCCCCTGGCAGTCCCAGCAGAGACAGTTCACTGTCAGGTTGGTAATTAGCCAGTTAATCCAGGCCTCGCAGGTAACCCACAGAGTCTATTAATCCAGTTTCCATTAAAAGGTGCCTGTTTGCAGCTGCTCAGCCCTCACACACTAACCGTCCATCAGTGCCACCAGTGCTGCAAAAGCTTTTCAGTGCAGAGAGTTGTAGTCGAGACTCTGAATGGCCTGGGATGTTTCTAAGGCATTGCAGCGTGAGGATTTCTACTAATTTATGGCCTCCCCGTAATGAATTTCAGCCATTTGGGGAGAGACAAAAGACTCCAGAGAGTGCTCCTGCCGATGTGCTGCCTGAGCTGCTCAGCTGCAATACTCCAGCAAGTAGTTTGGAAAATAAATTGCTGAGGGTTAGATTATTCTTCTGGCAAGTGGAAGCACAAGGGTGAGTTTCCCAAAGGGATGCTTGAAATGGGGGCAGCCTACTGCTTTTCCCCCTCTTCACTACCAGGTGAGCAAGGTACTGCCTTTTCCACCCCTCAGCGACTAGCTCAGGCTACTCAGTACAAATTTCTCTATTTCTGATACATGCAAGTGGGGAACAATGTGCAGATATAGAGCTGCCCCTTACAACATGCTTCAGTGTCCCACAGCAAACGAGTCTGCAGTCACAGCAAGTGACAGCCATTTGCAGGAGCAAGAGTGGAGAAGCTGGGACTCTGTTAGTCCTCTAAAAGACTTTCATTTTCTCTCTTTTTCTCTCCCTGTCCAGAACAGTGTGGCTGAGGATGACATCAGGGTAGGAATCAAAAGGGCAATACAGGTAAAATCTAAGTTAACAGAAAAGAACAGAAGCCAGATGGCTACATAAACACATGAGCCATCTCAACCACATTTACAGTGACAGCACACAATAAAGAGGAAGAATAGTGCAATAATTTTTCTTATCGTGATATTCTAAGACAGGAATTTAATAGCAAGTATCTTTTTTTTTTTTTTTTTTTTTTTTTTTTAGTATGACCTTAAAAGCATTCAGGTGCTGTGTTCTGGCTCACTGGGGTTACCTTCATTACAGAAACGAAAAGAAACCAAATGTTTTTCCAGTTTGGTGATCAGGGTTCTTTTAAGCTAAGCTGTTAAGTGTCCTTTAACATATATATGCATCAGCTAGGAAAGTAGGAAGCAAAGGACAGAAGTAGCAAGAAAAAAGGAAGACTAAGGTTTGTGTTTTTCTCATGCAGAAAATATTAGCAAGTTTATACTGGACTTTTCTGTATATTCTGCAGCCATGAGGCACATGAATAATCTGAATAAATCTACAAATTAGCCCAATCTTTGCAGTTCACAAGAAAAATGATGTTTAAAATCAGGCATTACATCAGAATATGGGAAAACTTCTTGTTTAAAATTATTTCAGTGGAGGAAAATGGCCTTTCTCATTCACTTACTCAGAGTACATTTAATTCCCCTCTTTTCCCTGTTTTACTTCCCCAAATTTTAAGCCATTTCCACTTTGCAGTGCAAAACTGGATAATCCCTGCATAGTTACATAAATGTTGTTGACTTTTTTCCCCAAAAATTTTTCTTGGAAAATGTTTTTTCATCTGTGTTATATCATGATGTCCCAGTGCATCTCTAAGTAATTGCACAATTTTTGATCATCCAGATCACAAAGCTGTAAAGAAAATAGAGGGGACCTTTACCTGTAGGATGAAGGAGGGATCAGATGACTGAAGTGGAAGCAGTCACTGAGCATGAATACAGGAGTTTGCCCTGTCGATATCTAGCACCAGCCCAAGCAAGCAAAGGAAATAGAAATGAGCTGTGAAGCCAAATGATAAAATGCTTCTCTGCTTACTTTAAACAGCCTGTTTCCAGTTATACTTACAGCCTCAGTTAGATTCATTGTTCAGTGTCCCTCAGTCAATATTCTATTTATCGTTCGGCAACCAGAGTGGTTACGATCCTTCATCCTTGATAAAAGAATAGAAATTATTGATTTAATTGGGAGCAGGGATGAGAATTTGGTTCAGTACCTTCCTGTTGCTTACTGTAAATTATTTGAGGAAAAGTCTGTTTGCTGTATTGCTTGTACCCATTTAGTTCTATTTTCAATGCTGCTTGAAATTGCTTTCTCCCAAAAGACATAGAGCATCATCAAGGAATTCATGGATTAGGTCTCCTTGAGCTGAAATCAGTCTATGCAATTCTGATCATGGTTATTTTTCAGAACAGATTTGTGTATGTGTCTGGGTATTTTGAGAAGTACATTGTTGATTACTAAAGCAATCAAGTCCAGACAGTGATTTTGTGATTCACTTCAGTGACGTGATATAAATACCGTATATGAGCTTTTCAGTTTCATTTATAACCCTGAACACCCACTCAGCTGCCTTGCTGAGATTTGTTCTGTTGCCTCCAATTCTATGTTTATCGGCTCTTTAAGCTGAAACAAAAAAATCCCACGCACAAAGTAGGTATTTTTGGAGGAAGAGACCGATGGCTCTCTGTACAGAAACATCTTACTTTCTCCTCAGTTGATTTTATAAATTACTGCCCACACTGAACCAGACTGTTTGTCACTCTCCTTCTCACCAGCACTTTCTCAACCCATCAGTAGCTATGCTTTGCCTTCCCAATTTGTTTAGCCCAAAATTTAAGATGGACAGAGGCTGCCACTCTTATAAATCCTGATTTCATCAGTGATGAAGTGGCTGGCAATAAGTCCCTGCAGTAGGTGCTCTGCTCTCCATCTCCTGTACAGCCTAACTAGGTCTCCAATGGTAAGAAGAGCATAGGATGTCCGGAGCCTACTGAAGCATGATAATAAGACTTATGAAGAAAGTGTTCCCTGCGAGGCCTCATTACAGGCATTTCTAGAGCTGTGTTACTGCTTCAGTGGGTGGAAAAGGCATCTTTACAACAGCTTCCCCAAAACAAAGTGGATCATTTCTATCTGGATCTGTCTTGCATTTCCCTCATAATAGTAGCAGAGTAAGACTTGCTAATTGGTACATGATGCAGTTTGTCATACATTTTTGTTATGCTGTCATTATTTTTACCATCAGTATGAACCCATCTTAACACTGAGACATAACTGTCTCCAATTAACTGATGAAAAATGACATCTGTGTAAATGTGCAGTGTAAAATTGTCCTCATCTGTCTGAATACAGTATTTTTCCTTGGTAGCTTTCTTTCATAGACAAACTAAAATTGAGAGATGGAATGAATTTAAAAAGAAAAAAAAAAAAAACAAACCAGCAACGCTGTTGCTTTCACTAAGCAGATAGATGGTTTTCTGTAGCCTGTATTTCAGTAGGGGTGGGGAAGATAAATGCTACCTATGCTGTTATCTGAAAAAAATAATATGACTACATTGCAGAAAAAAGCTCCAACAGAATAAAAACACCTAAAAGTAAAATGAAACCTAGTCATCGTGTTTTCTGAAAACTTTTTTTCAAAAACAGGAAGAATTTTAGAGGTGGTATCTGACAGGTTTATCTATATTCGTGTATCTACATACATTAGAGGTGTACGTGTATCCATGTTTATATAAAATTTAGCTGGTTTATGATCTATTGATAGAAAATAAAGTGGGTAAGTATTTATTGCCAGTGGCTCTGATTGGTCTAGCTCAACGTTCACTTAAAGCCTGAATAGAACTAGAATTTTGGGGTTGAATACTTTTACTGGATTTCAATCAAAGAACCTATAAACTGTTAAGAGAAAAAGCGGAGCAGAAAGAAATAAAGAGGCTGAAAAAAGAGACATGGAAATTCAAGTTATTTATTCCAGCTGCTCTTACTGGGGGGCTAACAAGTCCCCTTGATCGAGGTTACAAAAGAAGTAGTGGTGAGCATCAGGCTTTGTGCAGATCCCAGCCTGCTGTAGATGTCAGGCATCACAAGGTGCCGTTGAGGACCTGGGGGATGCAGCAGCTCCCGGCAGTGGCACAAGCCACCTTGCAAGGGCTATGAGAGCTTTAAAGTTTGAAGTTTGAAAGTGGAGTGAACATACCTGCAGCAGTACTTAGCAGTACAGCGGGGCTTTTCAGGGATTGCCCCATGGGACTTGTCTGGCTTGTCTGATCCTCTGTGAGTGTGCACAAACAGATAACAAAAGGCATTTAAACATAAACTTCCCTTCTGTCCACTTTCACCCTGTCCAAACACAAGATAAAGCTAGCCTAAGCTCTGGAGAATAATTTTCTCTGCTTCCTTTTGTATTTACAAATGGTCTGAAGAGAAACCACATTTATTTGCAACTAAAATACCATCTGCTTATGTGTGAAAAAAAATGCCTAGTCATATGGATTCAGGGTTAAAATGATAAATTTAATTATCAGAAAGTAAAAGAGCAATTCACATTTGGAAACAGCAAATTTCAGCAGAACTCAATATTTAATTTTATGCCATTTCCTGAAAGTTCAATAAACATTGTGGGTTTCTCCAAAATTCAGCACATCATTTGAAGCAAAACTGTAGAGATGCTGCATTTATGAAGCATAACAAAATGCAGCTTATCATATACCCCATTATGGCTGCAAATACACGTCGGAAAGTTTCCTGTAATTTCATCATTCTTACTTTTGTGTCCTTTATCAGTGGCTGCCTACATTACCATATAACTTACTTTAGATTACCCAAACTCATTTTGTTAAATCAAATTCTGGTTGGGTTTGGGGTTTTTTTTGTCCTTTTATTCCTTTAAGAGGATGCGTGCTACGTATGGTCCAGTATTATGGTTGGTCTGAATTGATTAGAATTCTTTTTCTAGTTTTTCTATTACACGAAAAATATCACTTATATTTTTCCCATTGTAGTTTCTTATATAGAGGCATAATGCTAGGATGACAAATAATTTCTCTATGAGATGTTTAAGAAAATGTTGCTTCTCTACTTAACAGATGTTCTGCTCTGTTCTGATTAGTATCCGCATCACTCTGAAGTTGAACATTTCCTTTTATTTCTCTATGTGAAAGTTTCTTTACAGGTTTAATGAATTTTCCAGCCGCCACTTCTTGAGGTTCCTCAGACTTTATTCTCAGACATCCTGAATCAGTCTCCATGCCCCCGACGAAGCACGCGCCGTTACATAACATAATGCAGCTCTGTAACCCTTTTGTTCCCTGAATGTATGGCCAAGCTATTCAGCAATGCATATCTTTACCTTGCTACATGCTGAGATATGTTCTAGTTTAAGGACATTTTTTTAACTAAAGGAAGAGTATTCTTTTGTCAAGGTGCAGTATTTTTAGGCGCTTTCTCCTCCAACTTAGCATTCACTGAAGTCCTCTAAGATTTCTCTATCACTTCAGTCCATGCCAACACGGATGAAACCTTAGTGCTTCTTTAGACACTGAAAAGCATTGTTTTGTTTTTCTCAAAGAAGGAAGACCTGCCATACAGGTCAGCCACTCCAGAGTTCCACCAGGGAGCAAGCTGGTAGATTAAAAACAGTCTCTAATAAGGTGGTTTTTCATAATTCATTATTTGAATTCAGTGTTGGGGGAAAATGATTACAATAAAAATTGATGCAACTGAAGGCACAGGCAGAACTCTGGAGCCGCAGCCTCATGATGACTTTCCTTTGCCCATCTAGAGCACCTGTAATTAAAATTCAAGGGATTTCTGCGTTTAATTTCCTGCCATACAAAATGTCAACAGATGACAACCCAGATTCAAAAAAATATTTTATTACTTGGATATGGATTTCCACCAATTTTAGGATTCTGGATATGGGGTCATGCAGACTAACATCTCATTAGACTTAGTCTAATTGTTGGAAATAAATACACTGCTTGATGTCTCTGGTATACATGACCTGACCTGTTTTCTTGAGTCTCGTCCGTGACACTAGCTCATGTGATCACACTGTGGGACAAGGCAGGCTTTGCTGTTGATTTTTTTGGTTTCTTGTTTACTTGTGTTGATGAATACTTTTGAGTTTTACCAAGTGATGTGAGAATGTTTGTTCAGATTTCTCAGATGTTTGAATTCAAGGCATAAACTGTCATTAATTGTAACCCATTCATTTGTAACTGAAAAAGTAACTATATTGGGGAGAGAGGGGAAGGAAGGGTAGGAAGGTTGGTGGCAGATGTGTTTATGATAGATCATTTTTTTGGAATAGCAAAAATACTTTGGTTTTATACAAGCTTTTCTGTGTTTTACCTTCTTTATACCCTTTACTTTTCACTTTCAAGCACTCTCAAATTTCCGTAATACTGTTCATGGCTAGCCTCCTTTGCCCAACTTAAAAGAAAACTATTTAAAAACATCAAGTATTTGAGAATAAGCTATTGTCAAGGTAAAGAAAGGAAAAAAAAGAAAATCCTCTATCTTTCTTTTTACTGGCACCACTCCTTACTGATTCAAAAAGCTACATTATTTAAGCCTTCTGTAGCTGTCTTCTACATTTCCGGAGAATTTCAGCACTTGTGGATTTTTCTCCCTCCCCTTTTTTTTTTTTCTTTTTTTTCCCTTGGCTATTTTCCTATTTCTCTATAGGTCTGGTATCTACCTTGCTAATCACTCGCTTTGTTAGGTATATCAGCTCTAACTGATCAGCATAACCACGTACTTCTGATTGTTTCCTGCGGTCCTTTGTAAACAGCTGCAGGATTTTCTCCAGAAGATGGATTATGCACTTTATCTTCAGTAAGAGTTCTAATTTATCTCCGAGTAACAGTGAGCCCACAATCTTTTCCTGTATCACACCTGTTTAATTTAAGATCAATACTTACATGTCTAATGTTTAATACATGCTTATAACCTTGTTTGGATTTCATCCATGAAAGATATTTTTAGTGTTTAATTTTTCAGTTTTCCTTATAGGATGGTACAGATGGTATAGTTCACTGTTTAATTGCTCTTGAAGAAAAATCTTTATTTTCTAATTTTTATTTTATTTTTGTAAATTTAATAATATAGAGCCCCTTTAAACATGAAGATTCTTCAGCTTTTGGCCTTATGAGAAGTCATTGAAGATCCCATGAGACCTACTGCCTGACTGAAGCTAAAATAGACCAGTTGTTTCCTTTGAGTGGTGAGTGCTAAACCAATGTGCATCTTTCTAGACTAGACAGATAATGCAGTAGTAACAACTTTTTTTTTATTATTTAGCTTTGTAAAATATTCATAAGACATTTCTAATAGCAAAAATGTTCATTTATAGGTCCATTTATTGAAATTATTGTAGCCAGTATAATTAAGCATCTAGTGAATCAAAACATAGCATGCCTGTTGGCATGGCCATTGTACTGATAAACTTACCTGCAGCTCAAATGTCTTGCAGAAGAGGGAAACAGTTAGTCTGAGGCAGTTCCTAAAGACATCAGCAGGAGTCTCAGCTTGTGTGTCAAAACTTCTGGTTTTGGAATGTCATTGGAAAATGTCACAGGCAATTTAGCACTATCTCTCACATCAATCTGTGTATGCTGAGAATAAACATTACTTCAGATGCACACACTCTGCGTCAGTTAGAAGAGTTAAAACAGACAAGTATGTCAAAATTGATTTTGCCATTAGAGGGCCTTGATTGTTTAGTAAAGAGGTGAAAAAAATCTTTTTTCGTCCTCTCAGATATTTGAGCATCTACACCAAGTGAAGTCAAAATTGGGTCTAAACATCAACAAAATTGCCTGTTCCCTCTTTTTCAAAGGACTATTCAATCTTTGGGAGAGATTTCGTAATAAAGGAACTCATATTAAATAGGGCTAAAAGTTCTCCACAGGTAAAAGCTGCATCTTTCAAGAAGAAACTTTACACTGAATTTGCAGCAGAGACTCATTTCATTTGAGGTCGATCTTATATTTTGCTTGGTTTGCACAAGAATAAAATCATGCAAATATACCGCAATGCCCTAAAGAAACTCCCTAGCTAGCTCCTTTTCCTATCACCTTCCCCAGCTTTCCAATGCCTCTATAAACTTGCACCTCTATTTTGCACAGAACTGAATGGTTTCAGAAGTCTTTTACACTGTGACTGTATATTTGGTCAAAATTTCCCATCACAGTTGCAGCATCAATGATCAGACTATAATTGGTTGTGATCTTATGCTGCCAGTAATTGTGTCTTCTCTAGCTTGAAGGTGGATAAAACTTCTATTAGACTCTGAAGGACTCAGACTTCAACTCAGTCTTTCTAACTGAAAAATATGAAAAAGTGGAGGAAGCAGAATACGCCTAGCAGGAGCAATATTGCCTTTGAACAAAAATGCTTAAAACTTTCAGTTTACATTAAGACCTTAGTCTTTGTTGCCAGTGTATGGCACAGGCATTGGCTTTAGATGAGGTGGAAGGATTTCTTTTCCCAGATGGCAGAACCTGATCAGAAATTTTCTGTGATCTTTTCTGCTACAACCATACTTTCCAAGAAGGATTCATACAACAGACAAACTTGTTCTGTTCTCAGCCCTTCCTCAGTTTCTTTCCCAGTGCCTCAAATTTGCTGGACAATGCACATTCTCAGAAGCCTGCTCCTTTAAAAACACATCTACAACTTCACCTCAACTTCACCTTCTGATTCTTTTTTGTCTAAGACCCTATACTGCTCCAGAAAAAAATTAAGCCTTGCTCTTTACTTCATAGTGTTCCTTTTTATTCCTGCTGTAGGTTTGACATTTTGCAGTTACTCTTATTTTGCATTAATGAATGTGAGGGTACAAGCAAGCACTTAAAAGCATATAGACAGCCCAAGGAAATGCAAACGAACACTAAAATAATCTTTTAAATGTAGTTTGATCTCCAGCAAAGGAAAGGATATAAAGTATCCCCTAGTAATCTCTGCATCAAGCCAACAGCCCACTGCCTACCTGCTGTGAGCAAACACCTATACCAAAATCCTCTGCTTGCATACCAAAAGCTTCTAGTGTAATTAATTTACTGTTGCTTACCTAACATCACACATTTCCTGACTTAGATTTTCACAGTAGGACTAAGCTCCTGTCTCCGGTTGCGGGAATGTTCTGTGTGAAGAGCAGAACAAGGCTTAACAGACTCATTAATTATTACAACTGCTGGTATTTTGATCAGTATGTAAATGCTGGGCTCCTCCAGTAATCATAAACGCAGATGCCTTTGGTTCTGTTTAAAATGCTGTGGAGCTCACACATATAAGCATTTGCAGGATTGAGTCTGGGGACAGTATCCTTCATTCGAGCTGGCTAGCTATTCAGAAAAATCTAGCAGATGTTCTACATAAGCATCAACCTCTTTTATTTTGGAGGGGCTGATGCGGGTCCTACTATCCAACACCTTTTGTTGCTTATGTAATTTTCTTTGAAATTCAAAACATATATACACCGCATTGCCCACTTTTTTGCTTTCAGTACTACAAACTGCACAGAACTGTTTCAGTACGAGACTGATTTGTCTTTGCTGTGTCCATTAATGCTGTCAGTTTTTCTGTCCCCTGCCAGTAATACAGTCAAAGTTAACATTTCCCATTAAGCATGGCCACCAATTCTTGTTGAGAAAGGTGACATGAATCCTGCTGCTGAAGTAAGTGAAGGAATTTTTACCTTTGTTGCAAACAGGATTTTATTAATTTAGTATCTGAATAACTTACTGATGTCAAGTGTTTGGTGATTTTTGTGTGTAAGACAGAAGAAAAATATATATATAAAGACATTTCAGCATACAAAAGTATAAAGAAGTAGAAAATTAAAAGGTAGGTCATCAGTCCTTTTGATTACTTTTACTGTAATGTTACACTTCATGTTACTTTTCCACCTCTAGATTGAAATTAAAAGTAAGAAGCACTAAAATCTAATTTCATATTTTCCCCTTTATGTAGTCCTTAGGAAGGAAGCAGCAGAAGGAAGAAGAAAGCAGAAAATGAAAAGAGAAAGATTTAATTCAATGAAATCTGAATGTGATAATGTTCACAATGCTGCAATGCCAAAAAAGCTTTGCCTTCTTCCTCCCAAAGCACAGTGCCATTGCTTAGAAAAGAAAAGGTACAGCAGAATTACTATGAAGCAGGTAGCCTCCCACTCAGGTTGAGTTTCTGTGCCCACCTGTTTAATGAATCCACGCAAAGTAATTAAAGATGTAAAAGTGGAAGAAAATAAAATTGGAATTATAATAATTTTAATGAGATTTGAAAGGCGTTTCTTAGTTCACATGTCTATCAAAAAATCCAAAGAACCCTTCAATAAAGAACATAGCTACAAGCTGCTGTTTCCAACTTTTCCATTAACTGAAAGTGTATCAGTGCTTTCTTGTTTCATGGTTGAAGTTCAGATACTTTGGCCCCACTACGTTTCTAAGTGTTCAGATCAAGCTAAATGGCTTCACATTGTTCAACATCTTTCCAATTTTCTACTGTAAAGGAACAGATAGAATATCTGCCTTGCCAAGTGCAAGAAATGGTAGGATCAAGTGTTGAGTTTCAATCACAAGTTTCAATCTGTTTCAAATCTTGTCATCTGATTTACAGTATCCTTGTTTCTGTTGAAATAGGTGGTTAAGCAGCCTTTATTTTAAGGCTTTATGCTTACAATAATGCTAACAGTCCAAAATAACATAATTCTCCAAAAAAGAAGCTTGAAGCTGTCTCTGAAATCAGACAGAATAGAGACTCCTTGTCCCAGGACTCAGTAAGGAGGTAGCAAGGGCACGTATGCTTTAAATGATGCTTTTAAGGCACTAAGACTACAGCATGACTTTGAGTATTTTCATTATTTTGCATGTTATCAGGAGAATACAATAAAAGGAGAAAGTTTGGTTCCTCTTCTTTGTATAAACTCTAATAAGATGCAGAATATTTTGTGAGGGATAGCTGTGTGAGATGTGATGCTTGATGTTACACAGAACCTCTTGATTTATTTTTTTCTGTCAATCCATTCTTTAATAAGGAAAGATTGTTGTGAGGGTCCTGGCATATCACCTGCTGCTTTCGTTAAATGGATGTCCAAAAGAAACATCTGATTCTTCACCTAAGCAATAACCTAAATCACCAGCTTTCCAATCCAGGTTCTTTCACAGACCAGCACTAAAGGATTTAAATAAAGCCTTCCACTCCTGCTGCCCCAGGAACCCTTCCTTGCCCCTTCTGGGTACCCCCCACATGTCACTGCCATGGCATCTCGGTCTACTGGCTTGCAGCATACCCAGAACTTCTGTAATTTCCTGGCTACACTGGAGTTCACCAGAGGCTTTTTGTAGCTCTTCCTCTACCTTTATGCTTGTTGGCATACTCCTCCACTGGAATTTTTCCGCACTGTCCAATTGAAGCCCACATGGACCCCAAAAAGCCTGAACAGTAGAGCCAGAGAAGTACCAGAAGAGGAAATCTTCCTTACTGCACTGAAAATGGCTCCAAGGGATGCTTGCCAGAGCCACGTCATACATTAGACTGGCTGCTTCTGCCATGTTCTCACTATACAAGTGCCCTATCAAAGGTTCACTTCATCCCAGGTAGTTGAAATTTTCAACATTAATTTAAATTTAAAGATCACTGAGGTTTAAGTAAAAGTTTCTTAGTCTCTAGCAATTTTTACTGTATATTAGGAAGAAAGAAAGTACACTTCTTGCCCTCATGAACAGGGAGCTGTTTCAAGTTCAGGGATGCTTATTTTGTCTTTACTTATGCTTTCTTCTTCTCAGAGAAGTGTGTGGGCATAAGTGTATGTTTTATTTTGTCTTATTATTTTAACTGAGTTAATTCTCTTCTGTTTGTTTCTCCTCCAGTGAGTCTTTAATTTAGGCACAACGTTTGGCAAGTGACTGAGGGTTCTGGCCCCCTGGAGTATCTCTGACTCTGAGACCTGCACATGGGATTCCCATTAATGTCAGCTAGAACTGCACACACAGGGCAAGGCAGTGTCTCTGACCCTTCAAAGAGAAAGGAGATTAGTTGATATTTTTTTTCCTTTTGTTTTTTTTCTTTTATCTGCAGAAAAGAGCAAGGAAACAAATAAAAAGGAAAACTAGGATGATGCTAAAGAAATGTTTTTCATGAAAAAATATAAGCGAAACTATGGAATGGAAAATCGAGATCACAGCGATGCATAAAAAAGGTGGGACTTAATTTCAGACACAAGATGAGACGAGACGGGAGTGAATTTTAATAAAGAAAAGCAGTTGCTATAGAAAGGACATTTAGCTGATCTCAGAAAACTATTTAAGGTTTTTAAATGAGTTCAATAGGAAGAAAAGTATCAAAGTCCTTGGAGTAGCATGCAGACATTAATGAGTAATGGCAGTTATTGCACAGACTGTGAGCCATCTTCTTTTATGTGAGTTACCAGAAGTTTTAGTAATGGTTTCAAGTTTTAGTAATGGTTTTAACAGGGAGATGAATGTACTGGGTCTTTTACCTTCAAGGAAAAAGGCAGACAGATTAGCTAGCTAGTTGCTCTGTTTGAAATGGTAAGATCTTTCCTATAGGCATCTTGAATTACTGCTTTTCATACTTCATTAAATTGTCTTGCAAGTACTTCTGTATTTTCTTTCAAGATCTTGCAAAACATTGTGAATCTGGGTAACGCAGGCAGACCTAAGAAATCTTGGGAAATCATAGACTGTGATTAATACAATTACCTTACACTGCTGTAATCCCTTAGGATTCTTTTTCTGTCAGGCAAGTACGTAATCTGCATGTAATTTTGTGACATCCTCACTTGTAGACTGAGAACCAATGATGTGGAACTGAGACAGGAGCTTCAGCAGGAGAGGTGTAAAGGAACCACTTTTCAGTAACCTAGGTAAGCACTGTGGTAAAAAGGAACCACTTTTCAGGCACCTAGGTAAGCAATTTATCATCTGTGTCTCTCAGAGCCATCTAAAACAATTCTTGCAGCTAGAGAGCCAATCTGCTGCATCTTCTCCACTCACAGACAGAAAATTACTTAATGCCACAGTTTCTAATATAAGGAAAGTAAAGAAATAAATTGTGTTATATTAACCCTTTAGCAGGTCTGTATATAGTGGTTGATCTCTGTATCTGTATGTATTTGTGGCCCAGATACTACATCAGAAGCTACTTCATTTAGGATTTCCTGCAGGTATGACTTTGTATATTTACTGAAATACTTCTGTTCCTTACTGGCTTTTAGTTTTCCATCTTGTTGTTGACCAATGCCCAGCCCCCCACTATCTTAGCTTTTAGTCCTCTAATGCTTCCAATTTTCTACAGTTATCCCTTCCCTTCCATTTGTAACCTATGGCATCTGAGGGCTCATGCTGGCTGTGGCTGGGATAGAGTTCATTTCCTTCCCAGTCACTAGTACGGGCTCTGTTTGGATTTGTGCTGAAAGTGTTGGCAGTGCCGAGATGTTTTGTTACCACTGAGCATCGCTCACGCAGATTCTGCCCCTCACCCCACCCCGCCTGCCAGGAGGCTGGGGGGCACAAGAAGCTGGGGCACACAGCCGGGACAGCTGCCCCCCCCGGACCCGAGGGATGTGCCGTACCGCCTGGCGTCATGCCCAGCATGTCAGGCTGGGGGAAGAAGGGAGGGGGACGTTCAGAGGGATGGCGTTTGTCTTCCCAGGTCACCGTGCCACGTGCTGGAGCCCTGCTGTCCCGGGGGCGGCTGAGCCCCTGCCCGCCATGGGAACTGCTGAATGACCCCCTTGTCCTGCTTGGCTTGTGCGCGGCTTTTGCTTTACCTGTTCAGCCGCCTTCCTCTCAGCCCACGAGTTTTGTCACTTTTGCCCTTTGGATCCTCTCCCCCACCCTGCTGGGGGGGCAGAGAGCGGCTGGGGGGCTGAGCTGCCAGCTGGGAAAGCCAACCGGCAGTAGGATTTACATTAGAAAACATTTGGTGGAACTATAGGTATCCTAGAAGAGGGAAGCATGTGCTGCTGAGTGCATTCGCTCAGGCAGTGGCTGGTAGATAGCTCATCCCAGGAATTTCTGCTGCCCTCAAAGAGATTTTCTGTTCCTCACCAAGACATTAAAGATTAGTACCAATGGTTTCCTTGGGGATGGTTTTACCAGCTGCTGTAGCAGCTTTCTGTGAAACATCATTTCAGTTGTAGGTGATGCCATCCAGGAGGCTGACAGTCGTTGCTACAAATCAACACCATGATGTTCTTACCCAAACGTTCAGTCTCCAAGGTAAATACTTCCACATAGAGAAGGTGGGGTAGAATGCCTTACTGAATTGAATGAAAACATTAGGAACTGGTGGGTTTTTTTCATACGTAAAAGATCATGGCTTTGTAATTCAGTGCACCTTTTTGTGCTTGGTATCCAACAGGGCCAAGAAGCAAGTGCAGTGTTGCGTGGTTGGACTGTAATTATTGAAGTCCCAGACACTGGGAGCTTCATGCAAAGGTAAGTCCTTCCTCTTTTTGCATACTTGTGATAAGAATACCCGCCATAAGGATTTCAAACCATAGTTTGGTGACACCTCAGTATCACCTGTTGCTTGATAACCAGGTTGGATAAAAATTAAACTACACTGTTTTGTGCAGACCCTCTTTATATCCAGACACACATGGGGCAGAAGAGACTGTTTCTCCATCCACCTCAGGTTGTTGGTCAAGGTCCAGTGCAAAGAAAATGTTGTCTTAGCTTGAAGTGAGCATCTCTGTTGGACTAGGCTGGAATGAACTGCAGACACACACTGGCCAGCACTGCAGGGCATATGGGAGGAGAGCACAGGAGGCACACAGGCAGGGCAGTAGGCTCTCTCCAGAAGAAAATCTCACTGGAAGAGCCCACAAGACAGAGGTACAGATCTGTACCTTTCTGAGTTCAGAAACTTAGCAGTTCTGTGCTCCTCAGGCAGGTTTCAATTGCCATGAATGCGCAAATACGTACAGCATATTCAAATGCAAATGGAAATTCATACGTTATATGACTTGTTCCCATCTGGCCTTGAAGGAACTCACTGCCTCAAAAGGCTAACAAGATACTGGTCATAAGTTCAGGTCATTCCATGAGAAAGATAAGAATCTGTTTGAAGAAATTTGTATTGGTGCATATTCAGTATGTAGGCTATAAATTTCCATGTGGCATCCTCACATAGCTGTGGCGGTCAAAGTTTGTGCTTCATACTAATTGATTTTTTTTTTTGCACAGTTAAAATGAAAAACAGTGGAGTAGCCATCACTACTGCTTTTCATTAAACATATGATCACTGATAATACCTAATGTTGTTCTTTTCTTCACAAAAGAGTATTCTTTTCTTCATGATAAATAATGTTTGATCTATGTATTATTGCAATTAAACCATATTGCGGTGAATAAGCCATGGTCTTCGAGGCATATCTCACTTCAGAGCAAAATCACTTTAAAAATTCAAGTTCTGAAATATTCCTGGAAAGGGAAACTGTATACTTTTATTGCCAATTCAAATGGGTGAGAGTAGATCACATCAATCTTTGATTTTCTTTAATAATTCATGAAATTTCGTGAATCAGCAGGTAATTGGTTCTTACAGACAAGCCTCTGAGCATTTTTTTCTAGTATTCAAGAGTTCCATGGATTTATGCCTCTGCATATAACAGTTAGTGCCTTTAAACAGGGACATAAAAAAATTTCCACTTACATACAAATGACCTTTTAAACAGCACCTATGATTGATTTGCAGTAGGTAAAATAACATCCCCTTACTTCCTGGTATTTAATTCACCTGACAGAACCACCTCTCACAAATTTTCTCAAGGGATTTTGAGTGAACTATTCTCAGGATTATTGTGTATCAAATTACCATCGTTTCTAATGAAACAGTAAATTAGAGGTGCTGAGTGGCTAACTGTTAATTTGGATATTCCTAGCTGACTTGAAAACTTGTCAGTCATTCTGATACCTGTATTTTGGGCTGAAAGTAGGGGGTGATAAAGTGAGCAGAGAGAAATTAAGGTACCTTTTTTAAAAATGTTGTAGTGATTTAGCGGCTTAAATTACATTGAAAATTAATGGGTTCAGATGCTTCTGAAAACTAAAAATAAGTGCATGGAGATACAAAGCTCGGTGGAAGTCTGTGACAGTTAGGCTCCTCATTCTTTTTTGAAAATGGAATCAAGTTGTTGAATCGTTTGATAATTTCCCCCCAGTCTTATTTTGACTTTTGTCTGCTCACAGCTTGTACCAAAAACAGGCAGGCTGCCCCCAGGGCCAGGCAGAGCACCCTCTGGGAAGGACTGTGCCTCCCCGCTCTCTAGCTCCTTTCCTTTCAGTCTTAAAACATCTGTATCTGCAGGTGACCGATGGTTCCCCATATCTGAATCATCTTGCTGATTAGACAGTTCAGGGTGGGATTATTCATCCATCCACTGGACTCTGTATTCCAGCGACAGCCCTGCGCCTGCCCAGCAGAGACGATGTGCCCAATCTGCAGGGCAACATCAGGAGCAACAGTGGCGCTGAGGGCTCCCTGCTGGTCCTGAGGGCTCCCTGCTGATGTTCCTCCAGGCCATTCTCCTCAGCAGGTGGTCTGCTGTCTCTTAAGCATGTTCACTCTGCAGTGAATGGCATCTCACTGTGACCTCTATTAACTTCATACTTTCCGCTGCCTAAATTCCAATGAATTTACTAGTTTAGGATAGCTCTGACAAAAGTACAAATTTAGAGTGAGACATTTTTGGAAGTTACAAGGAGAGCATGTATACACATTTACATTACAATGACCAAAAAACCCACAACTCACATCTTTACAAAAATAAGGTAAAAAATATTTTCTTAATTTCAGTCACAAAGTTGAACAAACTAATATGTATTATAAAATAATCATAGTTAAGAAGCCAAAGCAATTTAATTGAACAACTTCAGGTCTTCAGATTTACCAGATGTGTACTACTAAACCAGATTAAAAGTCAGATTCCCTGGCTTAGTTTGGGTGATCTACCTTGTTCTTCCTTGTTCTTCTTCATTGTTGGAGCAAAAGTGACGGTAGCAATAATATAAAAAAACAACAACAACAAATTTGGAAAAAGAACCCAACAGCATAGCATTAAGATCAAGAGGTATAAAATACCCTGGAGAAAACTTGAAATAAATGTAATTAAAATGGCCTTTTCCCCTTGAAAAATTATTTTTCAGTGAAGCACAACCTATTGAACTAGTTCTATTATAGAAGAGTCTTCACGACAAATTCTGTCTTACAGTTCATTGATTTAATCAAAAAGACCATCTTAATGTAAATGCTAATTCTTCATTTGGGTAAAGCAAGGCACAGAGGCCTTGAGTAGAACTCCCAAGCTGGCAGGCACCACGACCCCCGAGTTCTTCATCGGCCCTGACTCCCGCAGCCGAGACCTGTCTGCCACAATAATGTATGTCCTGCTCCCCTCCCGTGCACTTCGTTGGCAGGGATGTAGCTGGTCTGAGCCGAGGATGGAGGGTGCGAATCATGAGAACCGATCTTTGCATAAAGGCTGGGGTTGGAAAGAGTACCTGTATTTCATATTCATATTTCACAGCCTTGGCTCTAGAATTTATGTATTCACAACAGTGTCAAATACTATTACTAATGAAACCCGAGGCATGCTGTTAGAAAGGTACATATCACAGAGGGCATGACAGCCTAACTGAGGATACCTTTCCAGTTCTGCATACTGCAGAACTGAAATTTTCTTCAAGGAGAACAAGCTGCAGTCAGAAAATGCATCACCAGAAAATGAACCAGAGGCACAAATCAAAGCACCTCTACTAGTAGCTACATGTATAGCATCTTCAGTGAGCAAACTCTTCCTCTTGCAAATCTGACCCCAGCTGTAGCTCCTAATCAACATCAATCTCAACAACTGTGTTTAGGGCACTTGCCTGCTTTCCTTGATGAGACACCAGCAACAGATTTTATTCATTTGCAAATGATCTATTAGATTATGCCTTCCTGCCTGTATATGCATTTACTTCAGAACTTAAAAGTATGTGGAAATACATGCACCGTATAGTAGGTCTCTGCGGCATGAATTAATATGGTTGCAGTTCATGGCGGGAGGATAATACGTGGTTGTGGGATTGTGGAAGGGAAATCATGTCTGAAAACTGATTAATTTGAGTGCAGATTCATTCACAGGATGGGCATTTCCACCTGCACCAGTCAGTAAAGCTTTAAAAAACATATTAATGATTAATTCATAATCACCTTAGATTTAGAATGCAGACCCAAACCACTCACAATCTTACCAATTCCCATCCCTGCCGCCAGACCTGAACCGAGAACCCATAAATAGTTGCAAGCTCATTCTGAAAAATTCAATATAAAATGAGATACTACCATAAACGGTTCTGGATCTAGATGTGTATAGATTTTTCTTCAGTAGAACTAAGCTGGCTTTCATGTTGGGAGACTGTCTTCAGGACATTGGTGGGGATTTTTTTTTACAGGACTATTACCCATATTGGTATGCTGCATCTAGTACCCAGTTCTGCAAACACAGAAGCATATGACTTTGAAGTCAGTGGATGTACTCACACAAATAAAATTGCTCTCTGGATTGCTAGTGGGGTCAGATTCCTAATTAATGAATGTGGTCTTGGTGTTTAGTAAATTAAGATAGAACAGAAGATTACTGTTGATACTATTATGTCAGGGAGTTTTGCAATTACTGTTCAAATTTTCATTTTAGTGCTTCATTCAGCTCCTCCTTCCCATGCTAACGATTAAGTTCCCTAGCCACAAAACATCCATTACATTGTGCATGTTGTCTGCAGCACATTGATATACAGTCCCATCAGCTACTGTATAAGCTCTTATTTCACCTTCATTTACTAATACAGTCTTCACTATTGAATACCGATGCAGGCAAAGTAGAAAAACATTCCTCATCAGCATCTCGCACGTAGTGTAAACAAAACTGATGAAAACTGACTCATCCATGCCCACTTAAAAGATTAGTTTTGTACAACCATTCTTAATTACCTTTTAATCTAATCTTTGAATTCCTTCCCAACCTGACTGTATCCAGTGTCTTCTATCCCGTAATACGAACTCTTGCTTTCCTGCTGAGCAATCACTCACCTCATCAGCAATGAACTTGTCAGGGAAAGTGAGATGACAAATCTATGCCTTGCTATACACTACAGAAGTCAAAGAGCTTCTCATGGCACAGAGCTGCTACACAGCCCTTATAAATTATTTATGCTTCTCACATTCCTACATTCTTTATTCCATTGCCAGCAGGACCTTGTTGTGGTGCCTTCACTAATCACACCGTGGTTATAAGTCCTGAAGATACCTGCCAGTTCTGTTACCTGATAGGTTCAGGAATCCCCACGCTTGTCCCACATGCTTCCTCTCTTGCTTCCTTCTTCCCCAGCTTCCCCACTGCCACAAGCATGAAACTCCCTTTATCTGTGTGTAACACATATTCTTAGATCCAGGATTGATTTCTTGCCAAAACCAGTGAGGAAATGCAGAGTTAAAAATAGTCTGCATCTGGTGGCCAGACACTCTCCTCTTTCTGTGACTGACAAGAAAGTTGAACCCTGGTTTCCATGGTTTTTAGGTGAGCGTGCTGATAGCGAACTGTCCTGTGCTGGGCTTTCTCTTTTTGCATTCACAGAGAAGTTTACAAGGGACTTGGATTTATTCTAAGATGAAAGAAGACTTTTTTTTTTTTTTTTTTCCTGTACAAAAAGGGAATGTTTTTCATTGTGGGGCTGAATATAGACACGATGTGAAGAGGGATGTCGGTGGGATGAGAAGAGCATCTTTCCCTCACGTAAGTGAGGAGATGAGCCACAAAGAGCAGTGCTAACGGGATAAGGAAGTCCCACTCTTCTCAAATCTTGCACATCCAGTTCTAATTGTGCACTGCCAAACATCACAAGGCATTGCCAGATTATTACAATGTCAAGGTAAAAAAAACTGTCCAATCCTATCAACAGGCCTTTCAAAGTATAAAGGATTTCACCAAGTGAGATGGTTCTAATGTGATGGAAATAGTAAATTATAGGCCTATAGTATCATGCTTGCATTTAACCAAAGTATATCAGGATTGCAAAAGACACCATTTGAAATATACTTAGCAATGCAGAGTGTGGATACTATTAATAGCATTAAAGGAATACAAATGTATTTACCCAAATGCCACAAATCTTACTAGGCATGTATAGAATATGCTGGTTTTGCACAAGGATTGAAATTAATAGGCATGACCTTTTTCTGACTTGCCTTTCATCCTCATAAATTCAGCATGTTTGCAAAACAGGCTCAGCAGGATTTCTTTCTGATTTTTTTTACATCAAACACAACAAAACTTACAATCTTTTTTTTAGTCCTAGTAGGCTCTTAAATAACAAATATTGTAACAAGCTGTATCCTCTCTGAGTTGTGGCAGTATTACAAGGTTAGCATCTAGATTCATTTACAAGCCAGCATCCATCCTTGGATTAGCTTTTCCAGCAGATAGTCGGGACTTTATTTGTAAGCAATAGTGATGCTTAGAGCCAAAATAGAGCAAGCTTAGTCAAAATGAGTAGATTTTGCTGCTAATTACACTGCATTTAGAATGCACACAGCAAGGGCTCCCTCCTTGTTAAGTGGTTGATTTTTGGCTTTCAGTATCCCTTGGTCAAACATATGCACAGGTATGATGATGAGAAATCCTGCATCCAATCAGGCACCCATTTAATTTGAGATTTTCTGTTCAATAGAGGCCAATGATAATATTTCACAGAGAGATGCAACAGCTCCACTAAGGAAAATTATCTGTTCCTTTGGAGAGTATTTTCTCTACCCCCTGGCAGCCAGCTACTAACTAACGTTCTTAACTTCAATGATTTGCATCTTTTATATTATTTTCATATTTGAACTTCAGGTTATCTATTTATACATCTAGCCCTTTCAGAAATAGTGGTAATCTCTGTGCCTGCATGTTGTGAGTATTACAGTTTGAGCAATATGGATTGTGGAGTGTATATTCCGTTTTGCATGTTTTTAAGCCCTTCCCTATCACTAAACACTGCTTGTCTTACAAATAAGTAAGGGGGCAAATAGACTGAGCTTCCCTGAATTTCTAAATATTTTGTATAGCTCTTCAAGTGCCTTGCAAGTTTCCTAAGAATTTGTTCTCCTTAGAGAAAAAAAAAATATTAAGAATGCTGCTTCTTCTTCTTCCACCTATGTCAGCAGAAATATACCTGAAACCATGTTTTTCTGGTGGTTTTTTTCTAGGCACTGATTTTCTGGCAAGCGACAATGGGGGTCCAGGATAAATTTAATCACCTACATTCAAATGGTACAAAACTCCAGATTTCTTTAGAGCTTAGGTTGTGGTAGGCCACGTAAAGCCATCAGGAAAAGCCTTCCAACAGGATACCAGCAGCTTGGAGACGTGTGATGCTTTGTTCTGCCATCTTCTCTCACTCTGGGTAGTGGCCACAGTGAGACCATGTATTCAAGAAAGTGTGGATGACAGTGGCATCACTGGAGCCTCCCGGGAGTAGTTGAAGGAGATACCTGTTTTAAAAGCCACCAGAAAATCCTTGCTTCAGGGTTAACTTAATTTTCTCATGAAGAAATTGTGACCTTTTCAAATATTCTGAATTAACAGTTTGAGTCTCACAGGTCCCTGCTATTGGCAACGCTATCGGCAATGGCATAAACCACACTAAGTATTCTGTTGTACCAGAGTGTTAATAGGTTTCAGGGGTGTAACTTGGAGGCCTGCGAAATACTTCAGAGGAACAAACTTCATTAAAATCATCTTATTGTACAAAACCAAACTGCATGGAGTTAAGAATGTCCAAGGTATGCAGCTTCACTAGAGGATAGGTTTCCTTTTTAAAGTACAGCTTTGGCAGATTCTAGCTAAAACATACACCAAACAGCATAATGGGGGAAAGGGGAAATAAATTGTAGCAGACATAGGTTAATATTGGAGCTCTGAAGACAGAAATAGGTGTGAAAAACATCCACTGCCTTCAGCAGTAAACAAATCAAAACTTCGGCAAGGGGTCAGTGGCCAGAGGACCATTGTCCTGACTTGTTATCCAATAATGAATTTATGAAAGGCTAAAAGAAAAGTTTAAATGTTTGCCAGTCTAAGTGTGAACTTTTAACTTGGTAAAATTTCCCAAATGGACTTTTACTAATTGCCTGAATTTCAAGTCAGTGTTGTACCATTTTTTGTATTAATTACTGCGAGCAGTAGCCTTTAGTTGCCTAACTACCTTATTCTGAATACTTCTTGCAACTGCTTTGTCCCATGAGACTTCTGTGAGGAGGCAGAGAGGCCATGAAAATAGGTTAATGAGAGGTCACACGAACCTTTCAGCATTTCAGGAAAGCCTGACAAAGCTTCTGGCCCACAGAAAGCTTGCTGTTGAGATGGAGATGCTAAACTGCTATTAAAGACTGCAAAAATACAAGGTTTCCGAGCTTTTTAAAGCAGATCCAAAAGTTATGATGAATTATATGGGTGTCATTCCTATGTGCTGAGATTTTTATTTCCCCCTAGATTACTTGTTTTCCTAAACCTGTGGCATTACTACAGATTTGCACCTTATGTTAGAATAGCATCATGAAGAGTGCCAAAAATAATTTTGCTGAAGTTAGGAAATGCCAGCATAAAAATGCCAATACAGCGTCACTTTGGTCTTTCTCCCTCTTGCAGAAAAATGACGCAATTAATTGTATGACTGTGTATTTTTTTCACAAGGTTTTTGCCTTTTTCAGTATCTGAATTGAAATGATGTTCAAGCCTATGGGCTTTACAGCAAAGAAATCAGTTTTCCATTGGAATTGTTGTTACACTTCCACTGAAGTGTATTCTTAAATGCAATATGGAGCAAGAAGCAGGTGGTAGAAGGGGAAAAAAATTTCAGGTTTGCCCAGTTCAGCTGCAGTGGTGTGTCTGGCTATGTCCTGCCTGTAGGCATCTCATCACTAATTGTGTTCTTGTTTTCAATTCCCAACCCAATTTTTTGGGCCCTGACTTGCAGAAATGCTGCTATTTCACTCCTGTTATGGAAATCAAAGTGATCATTGCAGTAACAACAATACCATGCCTCATGGGAACAAGCAAGATTATTTGTACAAACAACTCCACTTTACCCCTTTACAGGGTTTTCCTATACGGATGCTGTTTTGCCAACATAGCTCGTATGTGTGTATCACATACTCTGAAAGTTGATACACTAGGATTAAAACTCTTCTTTTCAAGCTTTTCTCGGGGAAAAAATGCAGGGGGGGGGGGTTGTTGGGTTTGTTGGGTTTTTTTAATGGTAAACATTGGTGGTTTGCATCTTCTGTTGTCCTATATAAGCTCTTTTGGATAGAGCTAGGTTTTCACTTGCAAAAGCGCTCAGGATGTTAAGAATCCAGTGTCCCTCAGATGTTTGCCACAGCCTTTACTGATGAAAGGCACCACCAGATGGGTAAGCATCCCTGAATTGTTGCAATATAAAGGAATATGGATTTGGTCAGACTCCCTGCTGCAAATATCTGGCTTAACCTCTTGCTTAAGGCCTTTTTCACCTGTAAGTTTTAACCCAGGTAGAAGAATTGCCAACCTAGCTCATATGGAACGGTGCTCTGAGGCTGGGTAATACACGCCGCTTGAGCTGTAGCTGAGAGCAGTTACGTGCCCAGCAACTGCTCCCCAAGCTTTAGGTGATGCTGGTGTCCATAAATTTCTACCTGGGACCACTCAAGGATCAACAGGAGATTTTTCTTCAATCTGTCCTGAAAGAAGAATCTAATCTTTAATTCCAAACTTGCATGTGCAATTTCAGATCCACAAATTGCAAGTGCATTTTTCCTATTCAGCTGCTTTCAGAAACTGGACCTCTTGCACTAGCTCTGAATAATCCACTGCACTTAATGAAAAAAGAGTTAGCCAGTTTCTTTAAATTGCTCTTGAAAATGCATTGCCACAATGAACAACAATTGTTTTATCACAGCAAACATCAAATTCCAATCGCACAGAATGTTCTGATTTCTACTTGATTTGTTTTCCTTTGAAGAGAGGTTTTAGAATAAACACTTCTATCAGTGAGAGAAAACTCTGATCATAAACCTATTCAGCAGAAATGGAGAACAAAGACTGCAGGAACAATTTATTCTCAAGATATCGTGCCTAAGGATTCAGTAGGTTTCTAGTTCCTTTCAGCAATAAAAGCCACAGAACACAGTTGACAACCTTCACGAATTGATCTAATTACATCCTTCCGTCATGCATTCCTCACTACTTATATGGTGTGAGACACTGAAAGACAGAACAAAAAATGCAAAACATTCAAGTAAGTGCAGATATCCATGCATATGCTGATCAATAGATGACATTTGATGAGTATCTGCTATTTAAAGAAAAAGTAAATCAGGTATTGGATTTTAGTTGATGGGACTAGACCGCTTCTCAGTTGTTTCAAGAAAAATGAATACAGCAGCTGCAAGGTAGTTCTTGCTCTGGAAATTGTGTAGTGGAATGGATTTATTTTTATGTGATGCAGCTCACAGATTGAGGCATAGGAGAGTTCCTACAATACCATACCTCCTCTCTTTCTTTTCTTTTCTTGGCTGCAAGCAGTGCCAGCTAGCTTTTCCATATTCAAGTGTTACTTCTGAATTGTGTGTTTAAGTGTTTATCAATTTGGGAAAATTTAAACAAGTTTTGCAGTATGTTATCAGAATACTTCTGCAGCATTGCCTAGAGATATTAAAACAAAAAGTCAAACTCAATTCCAATTTACTTCTAAAGCAGATGAAGTTTTCACATGTGTGAGTTTTATTGGTCTATAGTTGTAATAGAGTGGAGAGGAGAGTTTTCTAGGAATCGGTTATATTTTGTTGTTTGTATTGCTTACTTTTTTTTTCATATATAGGGAAAAATCTGCTTAATCTTGTCCGTGTAGAGATCATTTCTTCCAAATTAACACATCTGTAACCGGAGAATCAACAGATGCATAATAATTATAATTAGATTTGCACAACTGTAGGGTTCTTTTACTCATTTAATATTCAGTTGCTTTGTTGTTGTGAATAATAATAACAATAATAATAATAAAAATCATGTTTAAAAGGTTTTGTTTCTCCTGTTGCAATATGTGTAATATATGTTACAACATAGAGTTTAATAATTGTTTTGGATAATTTGCAGTAGTGGTGAAATAGCTCATTGTCACAATTCTAGGTAGTTTGCTCTATAAATTCATATCAGTAATGCAGTAAGATGGGAAAGAAAAGGAGAAATGCTACAACATGAACTGGCATTCTTCATACATGAAATTTACTCCATTGTTACTGGGAACTCAAGCACTGATTTGTGCAGGAAACATTATGATATGTGTAGGAAATGGTGAAATTAGATTAGCTTGCCTTCTAGGTCTTAATCTCATTTTGCCAATACCACACAGTTTATGTATTAGGATCATAGGCAACTGTTGACAATGATGGTAAAGAAATGACATTTTTGATAACTTGTAGCAATTCAGATCATCCGAATATCTGAATTTTAGAAGCAGAATGGGAAATAATCTCTAAATAGATTAGACCAGAAAGCAATTACAAGATTTGCTGTTACATTTGCTAAGGAAGCCAAGTGAGAGCAGCAGTAGCACTTTAGCTCAGTTAGGTGGTAGAAAACATTAGAGGCAAATATATTCACCATCAGCTGGGTATGATGATAGAGCTGAGTGATAAAAACAATGTTTGACTGATATTTTTAGCAAATAAGCTCCCTGGTAGTTCCTAAAATGGATTTCTCTCCTCTGTAGTGAGCTTCTTCCTGGTCCATGTTTCAGAACAGCAAGGCTGAAAATGCTGGGATTTATCCCTGCATGCAGCTGAGTTTCCCCCTCACATTTCTTCTTTAACTTAATGGTCTCTGTCTCTCTTTTGGAGGAGGTTCTAAATGTTAAGGTGTTTCTTCCCACACTCCAAGTCCTTATTAAATATGTCTAATAAAGTCTCATGGGGGCCCTCTCCTCCCTTCTTTGGGTCTGACGCAGTATGGACTCTACCTATTCCTGTAGCTCGAGACGTGAGTATCCCCAGCGAGTTTAATGGAACCACTCAAATGCTTGAATTTATCTATGTAAGTGCTATGCTGGCTTTGTGCCAGGAAAAGCTACTAATGTACTAGCAAACAGAGGGAAAAAAAAAATTGCGGTTTTCTGGAAATCCTGTTGTTTTGTGAAATTGACACCTAGTTTGAGGAGGGTCACCTCATGGTTCATGCTGTTTCTCTAGGTCGGTATTTGGATGTCCCCGATGACAAGGCAGCAGCGCTGAATATGCCTCTTCAATGCCACAAGAACCGCAGCACCAGGACAGGAATGTTTATTCACCATGCCCCGGTGTGTATCCGTGCCTCTGGCATTTCTGTTTTGATACGATGACATTGTGTTAATGGATTTCTGTTTAAACAGGCGGTTAAAATCCTTACTGATAGTTTGGAAAGAGGGGAAAAAAGAGTTGAAACCTTTTAATGCAAATGCTCATTGATTTTTGAAGTTAAAAGTCAGTCAAGTCCCTGGAGGTGAAATTGAAATTCACATTTCCCCCACAGACCATTCACAGAAACCCAAAAGTGAGTTTAAAATCCTCCGATTACCAATGACTCTGTAATACACATGCACACCCAACTACTGTCATAATGCATTTTGCACATGGTATGGAGAAAGTAAGTAGCACGACAAACTGAAGGGGGGAGAGATATTAAGGGATGTGCCCTGGACACAAACCAGAAGTCAGATGCAGCCAACAGTAGATTCCACTGTTCCCTCCTTCTGGTGCCCTGCCAGGCTCACCAGACCCACTGTCAGTTAGGATTTTGCCCTAAAGAAGTGTTTGGGGGTTGTTGGTTGGATTTTGGGGGTTTGCTTTTATTCCTGGGGTCTTCAAGTTACTTAGGGAAAATAAGAATGAAGTATAGTTTTGAAGAGCACAAGCTGGCACAGCCTGAGGAAGCTTGCCAAGGACTTCAGTAGTACAGTGCCGTTAAGCCCAGATCAGGGGCTCTTCCCTTGGCAGCTGGGGGATACTTCAAGTTCCCACTTTGCAAAGTGACTGCAGAAAAAAGCCAAACAGAACCTTCAATTTGTACTTGACAAGTTGCAAACTGTTTTGGAGACAGTGGTGTTAATCACATAGCAAACTCTGCAAACAGGTGACCACTACTCTTCACCTCCTCAGGAAAAAAAAAAAAAAAAAAAAAAAAAAGGAGAGAAATTTTTAATTAATTGCCAAGAACACATCGTCACATTCTACAAAATTACAGTTCTGGAATATTGTTCTCAGTGGGACCTGCCATTTCAAAATTAAAAGCTAAACCATTTACTAAAAAGCTGTCATCATGGTTGTTTGGTTGCCTAATTGCTGCTTCTTTAATATGTACTCACATTGTTACAAGCCACTTTTGCCGAACTAAATTAGAAAGCATATATTACAAAGAGCTGGTGATTTTAAGAGCATCACTCTAATTACTATCTCTTATTTTTCCAGTAACAAACACAGTAATTGTTATGGGCTTAGGTTTCCTGCAGAGCAGCCTAGAGGCGAACCTTGTGCACTTATATTTGAGTATACCTACCCTCTGCCCAGTCTCATTATTATGCAAAAAGGTGCTGAGAATAACAAAACTTGGATTTTGTTTCCCTGAAACATCATCTATCAGGCTGTGTCCTTGGAGACCCGGGAATAATTGCAAACCCACTAACAAATAAAAGGAACAGTCATGTCACATTCTGTCTTTAGCAACTTAATATTGAAAGCTTTGAGGATGCAAAATATTTAAGTGCCTATACATAATGAGAGAGCAAAGTTTATTGGCCAACGGTCACAGAGGTAACTGAATTTAATTTTATTTTCATTCTTGAAACTCATATCGGGCATAACTGGACTTTTGGGTAACTGCCCTTCCTTGTTATGGAATAATTACAAATAAATAAAGGAATAATGTAAAACTGACCTAAAGACAGCACTTTAGTTCTATCTCAGGCCACAGAACAAGATGATAGCCTAATCTAATCTTAAACTGGGATTTTTATGATGGTGTAATTTTTTCTTAACTGTTTGTGCACCAGAGTTGCATCCTTGTCCAGTTCAGCACTTGTGTCAGTGATCAGGCGCCTGCAGTAGGTACTGCGTCATTTATTCATGCTGTGCACCATAGATCTATGATTTGCAGCAATGCATCCTCAGCATGACTCTCCTTTTATTGAAATCACCCCTAATTTTATTTTTCACACCCTGTTCCTCTCCCTGGAACACCACTCTTTTACAGAGCGTGGCATTTAACATAGGAGGGAAATTCATTGTCTAGTCAAGAGCTTTAGATCACATTTTTGTAAGACAGATAACCGCAGTTATGGCAGACCGCAGTCTTTTTTTAATGTGTATTTTTGTTGTCTGTTATAGGAATCTTCGACTATCCTTGAATTTGCAGGGGGAAAGTTTTTCTTGGTGGCAATATAATGTAATTTATTACACATGTATGAATTTTCCATCTACTAATTTCATTTTGTCATCTAATTTCATAAAGTCCTTCCCTTAGTTAGTCACATTCACTCTTCTTCAGACATTATGAGTAACATACAATTAAAAGACACAGATCACAACCATTTCCAGAACTGTTCAAGGAGAGGCAGAGCAGTGGTTTGTGCACCCAGCACCAACATGCATTGACACCATGGCAAATCCATGGTAGCACCGATACCAAACAGGGTTGGTTTGGGGTTTTTGTCTTTTTTTCACTTCATCCATCATATTGGTTACATTGTTTGTTATATATGTGGCCCATAGCACCTCTTGATACTCTCTACTGCACAAACTGCTGATCAGAAATTAGCAAAAATGTACTTCAGTGTAAAAGTAGTTTGAAGACCATGGTTCATGGAAGCCAGCGGGAGTTTTCTGGGCTTAATCCAGGGAGCTTCCAGCAGGTTTCAGGGTTGGAAGCTTGTTGATTTGGTTTATGGCACATGTGCATGTGAAGGAGAGACTGGAGGAGAAGCAACACACAAGCAAAGCATTTGCTCAGCACACCTTTATGTCCACGTAATGAAGCTGAACCAAGTTTTTTCATATTTCTGAAGCATGACCAGCTTCAGACATGTTTGTTTGATAACGAACGTACACCAGCATGTAATAGCACAGCCTCCAAATCCACACAGATTATTGGATTCAAGGATTTTCCTTTGAAAATGCATTATTAATTTATGTATGAAAAGTAACTTTGGGTATTGGAAACATTTCTACCAGCCAGCTGCCTGTGTTCTGGCAGTTCAGTTGAAGGGAAGCCATCAATGAAATGTGTGAGTTACCACCAAAGTTGCCCTCTGCTAGAAAATAAGAGTGAATGGGAGCAGAGAAGTGGAAATATAAATCACCTGAGTGGGGAATCTCTTCCCTTCGCCTGCCACTTCTCACAGAGCACTCACCACATTTTTAACCATCATAAGCACAGCTACCACGGTCATCTTCCTACCCATGCATGACAGCAGTAAGTGTTTAATTGTAAACTCTTTTTTGGTGCCACCTTATCTAAAACACTGTCCTCCTTGTTAGCTACATCTCTCTTGCCTCCCTGTTTCAGCCGCTGCATGTTTCATTGTCTATGCAGCAGTGCACACACAGGGGTCTTGTAAATCTTCACAGTCCTGGCTACATCCAGGGTAGTGCAACAACTTTCCTGGTGATCTTCTCTTTCACTTGACTGTATATTTAGGCTTTCATTGAGTTCTGTGATATTTAAATTATAACTATTTTTTCTTCTTTAACTCATATGACATTTTTAAGGAGATTTATCTATAAATGCTTCAAAAAAAAATAAAAGGAAAAAGATAAATAATCAGATACTTTGTAAAAAAACATGTCATCTCAGTAGAGTAGCCTGACCAATGTCTAAGCTTCTACACCAAGTAATCAATACATTTCTCTCCCCAAAGTCACAGATGTTCTTCAGTACTCACTGATATCTTTGCAAATATTTTTATAGCTTTTCAGTGAACCAGTATACAGAAAGCACATAGTGGAGAAATAAGTAATTTTTTAAGAGTTGATTAAAAAATAGAAAATTATTTTGATAGAAAATCTAAAGTATTTCTACATTTTCACGTCATGTGTTTTAAAGAAGTAACAGGTTTCACAATTAATTTTTTTCTCCGCATTTTCTTTCAACCTTTCCTTTTGAAGACATACAGAGGGTTTGGAGCGGCTAGAGAACAGCTGTTTCCCTTCCTTTTTCATCCCACTTATGTTTTCCTTCTGTTGTCTTGTAGCTGCAAGTGAAAGGGAAGCTCAGACAAATGTGGAAGACAGAAAACCTGAATCATTACATGTTCAGATGGTGTGTTTTCTTTAAAGATAGAGAAAACAAATGAAAATTATATATTGTGGTTGTTATGACCATTACCTGAAATTAAATATATATACATTTACAGATATCTGTATATCTGTGTTTTTAATCGCTAGGTATTTTTGGTGTTTTCCTGAGAACTGCTGTTCAGCAGTAGACAGTTCAGCTAATTATGATCGATCATTTCAAATTACATGCGGATTGTAATTCAGAGGGGTGCTAAAATTCTGAAGATTATGTCAGATGAGGAATCCAAACACATCTGTGCACGGACTTTTCTTGCCAATAATTCAAGGAGCTGAAAAGGAAAAAATACAGTTCTCCATCTCTGATTTGTGTTTGGTGAGGTTAAGGAAAAGATTTTGAGGGACTAGACTGGGAGGAAAGAGGACATAGCTCGATTGCTTTGGTATCAGTAAGTTTTGCAGCTCTCATTAAATTCAGTTCATTCGGGTGAAACAGCTAGACTCACTTAGGCAGCTTCTCAGCGGTAACTATTACTGGCATGTGCCTGTGTGTGTGCACAGACAGCAAGGGTTTATCATGACCCTTTTACTCAACAGTGACAGCAGCGATGCAGATCAATACAAATGTTTTTCAGCCATTCTGTTATCCCAGCATCTCAAAAACAAGGCATTACATATATCACAGAAATACTGGAAATGTGGTTTACAGGTTAACAGTAATTAAACACTTTGTAAAGAAGTGATTAATAATAATTGTAATCTTTCCTGTAAAGCCTAGCACCTTTGTTAGTGTTTCTAACTCTAAAGTTACATTAAAAAAAGAAGAAAAGAAAACCACCAAAACAAAAAACTGAAGAACATGAATAAATAAAAGAACTAATTTCCACTGGAGAATGTGAAGCTGTTCATATCCACCTGCTCAAGCCCACCCACATGCCTGCAAAGGTGCTTGTTTCTATTGAATCTTGTGTTAACTCTCTTTAATGTGTACAAAACTTACAGTAGTTTTAATTATAGCAAAAGCCTCTGTGTAGCTCGGGTTCACTCACAATATACGATGCCTCTTGCCCAGCCAGTACTGAAGGGTTTCAAGAGAAAGCCAAGGATAACACTGACTGGGGGACCAGAGCTCAGGAGGCACAACTAGGGGTGCTGATGGGAAGAACTGGGATGACTCCACTGGCAAACTGTAGGGACACATAGGGTAAATCCCGAGGTGCCAGGCAAAGTTGGTTCTCCTGTTCACAGACCAACTTGTTTTCTCTGTTGCAGTTTGGATGCTAAGGCATTTGGCTTTGAGTATGAGCCTTATGATGATGGATTCCCAGTCAGAGTACAGATGAAGTGATCAAAGGTGCTTGATAAATAAATTGATGTGTTCATTTATCATAGGGCTCTCCAATTTATCACACGGGTAAACAACAAGCTATGAGTGATGACAAAGATTTTATTAAGAATTATCTCTGGTAAATAAACTTTTGGGGATGCTCTATTACTTGAAAATGTCTACACCGAATGTGAGTAAGCAAAACTTGCAGTTCTGGTGAAGTCTCCTTCCCTGGGCAGTCTCTACTCCCTGACAGACACCAAGATCTCACAATCTACTTTCCCTTTGCCACTGAACATGAAGGGCAAGACATGGCAAAGGCTTGTTCAGCTACAGCAGCCTTCAACACAAACACAGCTTGAAGTGCAGTGGCAGGGCAGTAGATTGGTAGGTGTGCACTAACACTGACCCTCTTTTCTTTACCACAGCATCATTCTGGGGCTGCTGAGGGTCCAAGCATGCGCATCGTGCAGGGAAAAGAATCATCTAAAGCTACTTCATACCCCAGTCCCAGGGAGAAGTTTTGTTGCTGGAGTTTACGGTATTGAGTAGTTCCTCACCTTCTCCGTACCCTTGACATGGCTTATGTGAATCACGGTGGAAACGGTCAGCACAATCTGCAAAAAACCCTCTAAGGTAATTTTAAAGTTGTTTTATACTGCTGCAGCAGTACAAAATGGCTTGGCTGAAGACTGAAATCTAGTCCCTTGTATGCTGCTATCTTGGAATCTAAAATTCTTATCCCTGTTCCTGGCAGGGAGGGTTCCAAGACCTTCCTTCCAAAATTCATTATTTTTATTGTTATGGTTTTAATGGACTAACTCTTTATGCATGTCAATTTTTTTTAACATCAGTAAAGCAGGCCTGATTTTACCTAAGCAGTTGAGGGTATGACAGATCTGATGACCTTTTATTACAACGTCATTTACAAGTATGATTAAATTATTCACCATGGCTGAACTGATACCCAGATTAGATATATTTTTCTCATGAGGCACTACAAAATATACTACTTTACCCTTCGCTGCTCACTCTCTGTCCAGCTTTTTTGAAAGAAGATTTCACATTTCAGTGTTCACTAAGGTGACCCTGGTCTGGGTAATTTATTTCAAGCCTGTTTAGAACAGTAATTTTGCTCTGAAATGCAGATGCTCTAGCTCCATGCTGGGGATTTAGGGTGTGATCCTACAATCCCTTCGCTCTTGACTTCCTGCTGAGTTTGTTTAGCTATGTGAAAGAAATGTGTGATGTTGCTAATATAGGAATCCAGACAGAGCACGAGCAGGCAAAGGAGGTGGGCTGCAGCTTTGTAAGAGCCAGACTCAGCATGGATTTTAGGAGCTGTTATCACTTTTGAACTTATTTTACAACTGTGTTTGAAATATAGTTACAGGGTCGCTCTGATTGTAGAACTGTGTCTTTAGTATTTCTATAGTCTCTGATTTATTTTTTTTTTAAAAAAAAGGGGCATTCTTTCTTTATTCTATCAATTTAGAGCAGAAGCAACATCAATCTCCGTTCCTTGCTTCTATCTTTTTATCTTGTCTTGTTCCCACACTGCTCCTGTTAGCTGTGGCTCAGACGTCAGCTGTACCTGCGTCAGTGGGCAGAGCCGGAGATGCTGCTACAATTTGGGTCAGTTTTCCTACATGATGCTAGAATATGCCCAGATTTGGGGTTTAGATCTAGGAGCTTAGAGCCAAAACTGAACCTGATATAATGTTGCACTGTTTTGCATAGTACTGCTGAGAGATAAGCACACTCACACAAGCATTAACTGCCCTCAGTATGTTTTCTTGTAGATCCTCCCTTTGTCCCTGAGTGAGCCTTTATTTGAGGTGTTTATTTTTGTTCATGTGTACTCTCAAAATAGAGCTGTCACACACACTGGCACCTTCTGCACATGCTGTATTTCTAAATGCCTCTATGAAAACCATAGTGTCACAACTTATTGCAACTGCAGAGGTATTTTAGTTTCTACTGTGTTATTTCCCCCCTATCGTCTCACATGAACAAACTTCTCTGTGCTCTATTTACATGCAATAATTTAAGAAATTAAAATAATGAGACAGGAGATAGTATAGACCCTTCATTTTGTGCTGATGCAAAAAGACCTCAAATCTTCCAAGTATCTGAGTGAAATTATGGACCCCTGTAAAGGAACTAATTTGGGCTTTTCGTTGCTCTTGGGGAAAAAAAAATGTTCTAGTGCTCCAATGCTCATTTAACAGAAAGGAAGCTAAAAATTATGTGCAGTATCTATGAAGTACCATATTTGAACACTCAGGCAGGATCCTTATGCCAGTACGTTATGGCAAACACCTAATGCAAAGTAGCCCCCCACTTGCAGAGCCTGTAATTTGGACAGATTGGGGTGCCAGGCTGCAAAGAGTAGCTAGTGCACGGTTTTACACAGAGTGCGGAGGAGAATGAGATAGCCATCTAAGCTCCTTAAACACAATATCCTCCCTTTTTACGCTTGCTTCAGTTTGCATTGGAAATAACATGATAGTGTCCTTTGTTCTGCTGCTGGACATCAGATCTTCACGTTTCCAGAGTTTTCCTTCAAACCTTCTGTCTCCTCTCTAATTACTAAGAGGGTATAATTTTACTCTGACTTCTAATGGCACTTCATATGTCAAAATAAGCAATATGCAGAAATACTTGCTCTCATGAGCTCAGCTGCTGTTTATTTCTTTAATCTTCCTCAAAGATAATTGTTATTTTGGTATGATTTTTGGTATGCCTCATCCTAGGCCCTATTTCTTCCCAAACCAATTTTTATGGCACATATTTTAGACAAGCTGTGAAATCATGGAAAATCAAAGGTATTGCTTAAAGTAAAATGCTTCATGATTTGATTGTTATTCTTGTCATAAATGTGTAGATGAAAGACAGAAACTTCATTGCCAAAATATTTCTATAGGGTGCCATTTAACAGTTTGCAGTGATCTAGCAGAGATTATTGGGAAACAATTCCTTTCAAACATGTCACTCGATGTGAGCAACATCACTACAGTCAGTTCTGTGCTAACAGTTCCAGGCTTTACCAAAAATGACTAATTCCTAAAGAACCTAAGAAACTAAGAGTGTTATTAAAATCTACAAGATGCCACAAAGTGTCTGGCTTCCAACATCCATGATAATGCTATGGGTAAGAACAAGTCTGCAGTGTTTCTATTCATTATCTATTTTTCTGTTTGAAATATATGAATATTTCTATTCATTAGTTTTAAAACTACCAATCACCATACAAAGACATTGTACGAAAGGGTTTTTGTTTGTATGTTTTATATTAGCTTTAGCATCTTAACCAAGACTTTTACAATACTTTTCCTCTTCCCGCTTCCACCTTCTAATTAAAGAGGCACCTTCATGAGGTTTGGACTGATTTAGTATAAAATGTTGCTGCTGTGCATTAGAATAGAGAGTGTTTGGTATTGACCTGGTTTACTTAGAAACCAATAATCTGAAGATAATTCTGCCACTGTAAAACTAGCATAAAACAGATGAGGAAACCAGGCTCTGCAGCTCTCTGAGACGCACTCTGGAAAGAGAAGAAATGGTTTCAGAAAGACAACCGAAATCACTGCAGAGAATTCAAAGCACCTGCTAGTTTGGAGATTAACGTCAGTTCTGTGTACAGGCCAGCAAGATCAGTTTTCTCATCTTTAGTGAAAAACATCTGGCTGAGCAACCTACAGATCTCTACTCCAAACAGTTTCTGAGGCTGGCCTTTTCTTGGCGTGACACGCCTGAAATAAGAGAGGATGAAAACTTAAAAGTGAACAGTGGATTTACCCTTGTGTTTGCCAGGCGATCGTGTGAAAAATCCAGCTTGGTGGTTTTCATTTATATAATGATCTTCTAAAGAAAGGTGTTTATTGCTTGGTCTTCTTAATTAGAGGAGATTGACCTAACTCCTGCAAGACCTACATCAGTTCTTCAGCTCACCAAGAGTTTCTCTTTGCTGGATCCATAGCCAAAGTGTAAGGTAAGGTTTTTTCTTTTCTTTTCTTTTTTTTTTTTTTTCTTTTTTAAATTGCAGCAGGCTTCAATTTATCTCTCAGTCCACCATTTCTAGAACCTGGGCTACAGGATGCCCAGATGTGAGAATATGCAGCACTGATTAACTTTACATTTGACCAGTGCTAAAGGTTGCAGCGGTATCAGACTTCTTCATACCTGTATTTTTTAATTTAGTTGTACCAATTAATTTTTATTACATTTGCCTCCTGTAGATTACTCTCCTTTTCACCCTGCAGGAAAAACTACTTTCTGAATAACAAGGGCCTCTTTCTGCCCTCCCTGAAATCAATTGGTGTAATGTGCCGACCTTCCAAACTCTAAGAAACAGTGTAATAAATCTGAAATCAAGACTCCCTATAGGAAGAAGCCCTTTCTGATTTATATTTCAGCTTGTGCTGGTACATCTGGAATGCCTAGGTGACAATATATTTCACACGCCCAATTCTGTTCAGACACATAGCAGCAGATGAAATTGGCTTGGTTTCATGTAACAGAAGGTGATGGTATGAAAAGATAAGACCATTTCTTGGATAAATTGGGATTGGAGTAGAGGAGACGTGGAAATTTGTGACTCACCTACCAGGAACACACATCTATATCTTACATCCAAAACAACATCTCAATAGAGTAGTGTCCCCTAAGTATTGAAGGAACACTTTCTAGTCTTAAGCCAGACCAATCTTTTTTGGTATGTCTCTTTATGGTTGAAAGCACAAAAGGACCAGAGATATGGAGCTCCCTAATCTGGCAACTTTCCTTCAAAGAAAGGAGACAGGAGTTTGAAAACAGCTGTGCTGGGCCAGTGCCTTTTGGGACAGCTTAGCCCACCATGGCAGCCACCAGTGATGGAGAACAGAGACTGCCTGTAACTATTATTTGCATTAAAAGTGCATTTTTGTTTTCTTGCATGCAATATTGCATAGCACCCACAAGTGTGATATCGTGTGGAGGCCCGGGCCACTTTTTGATTTTTCAGTATGCTAGTAAAGCTGTTTAATATAAGGTTGTTCAGTGTCAACCAGGAGAGCAAGTATCAAGTGTGATCCCACCTTGGCGCTGAGATCTTCAGGGTTGAGCTGAAATCCTCATTTCCTCTACAAGTTCATGCCGCTGACCTTATTCCACTGGAAATTAACCACTCTGCACAGTCTTATTTTGAATCTAGACCCATGAGCTACCTTAACACTAATAACAGTTACAGGCAGGGAAAGTAATTAACTTCAGGGTAACATGCCCCATTAGTAGCACTTGCATCCACTTGTAACAATGCAGATATTCAATTCTGTGCATTCAGTGGCAAAATTCACTAAAATAATAGTATTACGTTACTTTAAAAATAATCATTACTTTTTTAAACAAAAGGGGAGAAATGTTTTTCCATGAGTGGTTTGACCTTGCTTTGAAGTTTCTTTTCCCAGATTTCTTGCATCTGAGGAGGCCATGTGGCCTGATGGGTGGTGCTTCTTGGGCCTGTCCAAAGACTCACAAACAGAGCTGTCAAAGCTCCCGCTTATCTGTCTTGTGTGTCTTCCGTCACGGCACTGGAGGGATTGTCTCAGCTATCTTTACATTGTTTTGTAAGCCCTGCTTCCTTTGACACTATCTACGTTTGTGTCAATGCATCTTTTTGTTGCCTAGCATAATCTGCTTCTCTTGGGATCTCACATAATTTGTGAGTTTAACCCTTTTTCTTTCTTATTGGCTTCTCTGGATACCTCACAGAGAAACTCAGGCATCTCAAAGTGCTGCTGCTTCTCCCTTGTGGCTGAAGGACTAAGAAACATCCCACTGAGCTCCTGCAGTTCTTGGGGAAGTCAGTCGATAGTACAGCTGCAGACACATCTTTTGGGATGTAGCTCACTGGAACACTTGCAGGTGGCCAAAAGTGTATTATTACTGCCTCAACCCCCAACAAGCTCCATCAAGAGCCCGCTGCTGGCTGGTTAAGCCATCCGTGCAGCCTTTGGGGGGGATATCTGTGTTGGAAAGGGCCATACAGGTCTGCGTGAGAGTGTCGGCAGGCCGGTATACATGGATGGGTAAATAGTAGGTGCATATGGACAGAAAAAGAGAGGGAAATACACAAAGCTCCTTGCAAACAACCATGGCAAAAAATGCACTTCATGCTCTTTCTGCACATTTCAAGACTAACAACTATAATGAGGTCATAAGCGAAATGTGTGGGTTAAGGTCATTCCTGATTATTCATTTCTAGGCTCAGCCATGCTTGTCGTACGATTTAAACAGTTTTGCCTTTAGGCCCTTGGAGAGCCAACCCCTAGGTCTGTCTACCAGCGTGAATAGACGCCGGCTACCAGCACTAATTTGGCTTCTGAATACGCTCGCAGATCCTTCATCATGTTATATCAGAAGCGAATAACAATGCTGCTTCCACACGGAGTTGAGGAAACAGCCTGAGGGCTCAAGAGCCCCAACCACAAGTTAAGACTAACGTAAATCTTTTCATAAAAAATGTAATATAAGATAAGTCTAGCCTGGGCTTGGCTTATTTATGACTGCATTCCTTCAAATTTATAAATGATGATCAGCTGAAGTGGGAGCTGACTCCCCTTTCAAACCAGTTTCTCCATATATTGTGTTACCTAGAAGGGACTTTTTAAGCATCACTTTTATCAATGTATAAATTAAATATAATCTTTTTCTTTCAACTTGTGCTGTCTTAGTCCTGAGAAGTACTTTTGAACTTTGGAAATCTTTGGGTTACTTTGAAAACCAAATATGATTTACAGGCAAAGAAAGGAGCAATCACAGTGAGTCTGTATTCTCACATAAGAGGAGCAGAAAGCAACTAATTTGTTGCTTGTATTGCCAGATTTGAGCTTGTAGCCAGTGATGTCTATTCCCTGCCTCCCTTTATTCTCGCAGTCAGAGTGGCAGTGAATCTCTAGGTAGATCAATCAATCCAAGCTACTACATTTTAAGAAGTGTCTGCACCATTGTCTTCCCTCCTGTTGTCTTTATCATTTCATCTGCTCTCATTGCTCTCATCTTGACTTCTTTCCAGGTAGAAAGGGACATATTTTTCCCCTGATACATTTCCCGGCTTAGCTCCTTCAGGCTCTTTATCAGGCTGCATTACCCTATCCTTGTTCTCGTGTGCCCTTAAAAGCATGGTGGCCATTTGATCGTTGCTGGATACAGCTTTCTGGGAGAGGGCCGCTCAGTACAGAGTGCAGCAGTGCTACCTATGTTCATTTATATTCTTCAAGCAGTTCACTGTATCTGAGAATCTTGTTTGCTTTCCTCCACTGAGCCCCTACAATGAGCAGACAGCTTTAGGGATTTTTTCTGTAATCACTTATAAATCTCTTCCCTGGTCAGTATTCTACAGCACCTTCCACTGAACAGACACTTCCAGATTCTATTACTACTGTATTGTTGGACTTGAACTCAGTATTTTACAGCAATAATCTGCTACAGATCTTTTGGCATTACAGTTACTGAAAGGCAAAGGTTTCGTTGTCTCCCATTTTTCCCCAATGCAACTGCTTTCCCAGTCTACTAATAATGAATAAGATGGGGGAAACTTGCCAGAGAAACTGATCTATCACTAAAAATAATGCTGGTTTTGAGGAGAGAAAGATATTTTTTCTTACAGCAAAAGTTCATTCTATCTTTAAAATCTTCTAACTTTTTTCAGCAATTTTATTCAAGGGTCTTCCAAAGGTATTTTTTGTGTCTAGCTTCCTTAGCTCCTTACTAGAAAATTGTCAGGAATTTATTCCAGAGGCTGGTATCCCTCCTGGGGAATCTCTCTCTCTCAAGCTGAAGTACTGTTCCTCTGGTGCCTCCTGTGCATGATGGCAACCATAAAAAATGGGTCCCAAAAGGTTTACCTTGTGCATAGGAGCTAAAATTCAAATCTATAATTCATTTACACTTTCTTTTTAGAATTCATTTAGTGTAAGCAAATGAACATACTCTGATTGCAATACATTTTCTGTATTCTGAGGTGGAAGACGTGCCATCTGAAATGTTCTTAAATCAACGCACTTCCGATGCCTTTATTTTATATGAAGAAATTAAAGTAAAATAAAGCACCTGTGTATGAAGAAGCAACTGCCTGGGTCAAGAACACCTGTAGTAGCAAACCAGCAGTGACAGACAGCTTTGTTGTGATCTTTCAGAGAGTTCAATGCATCAGTCACTCTCTTGAGCTGACAGAGCAGGTTATGAATTCTTTGCTGATATCCTCCCACATGAAAGAGGGCCTTTAAAACTGAAAAGGGGAATTGCCAGAGTGATAGTGAGGGTAACGAGCCACGGGGAGCAGAACAGAACATGACTTGGGGAGGAAAATTCTGTTTGCTCTTCACAAGCAGCTGCGGCATGAACACATTTGTCAGGGGCAGAAGAAATCACCAGATCAGAAGCACAGTCCAGGATTCCCCCATCACAGCAAACATCTGACAAGAACATCCCCACGTCCTGATCAAACGTCACCCATGCAAACCACTCAGGTGTGGAAGAAGCAAGCTTGTGGGTCCCCACTGAAAGGATTGTTTGAGCCCAAGGGACCTCCCAGCCACAGGTATTTTAAGTCAAAAAGCAGGTAGCACATTTTTAGGTTTCTGTGTTTTTTTGGCAGAAATCTGTCTGCAAAACTTTTTCATGCCATTTCAAAAGATATTTTTTTGTTTCACGGGTCCAAAAATTGACATTTTTCAATGGTGAGACTTTTCATACACGGTTTGGTCAGTTCTGTGTACAATCCATTTACAGCTCACTCCACTGAAAGATGACACTTAACGGTGTGACCCATCCAACTAAGTAAAGAACAGCGTAGACAAAATACTCTTCACTCAGCTGCAATGAAAGACGATCCTTCATTTGCTTTTAATTTCTACACAGTAAGACCAAGACCAGCTTATTTTCTTGTCTGTGTCTTTTAGGAGTGGACAGCACTTCATTTATTCCTGTGGTATAAGGATGTTTACGACTCTATGGGGAGCTGTATAGAGTTCAGGATCTTTTTAGAGCATAATTTTCTGGGCTATTTAGGTGTGTGAGCTTCTCAAACCTTCCTTCCAACACTACTGACAAGAAAATGAGTCTGTGGTATAGCTTCTAACGTTGGTTTCCCATCTTCAGGGATTATTCCTGGGATTTTATTGTTTCTGGGGTTTGAGGATTTTTTTTTTTTTTTTTTTTTTTTTTTTTTTTGTAAGGCTGGCCTCTTGTGTAAAATTACTTATGGTTAGTAATTTTTTTGGACTGGCTTTTAAGTTTGATGTTAATCTGCCTAAATATTAGGAGTTACATTGAAAGGAGTTAAATTTAAAGGAAATTAAACAATTGTAAAGGCAAAAGGGCTGCAGGTATCCACTTCCAAAGTAACTATGGGAGCAACAGAAACTACTGCAGGATGACATACTTTCAGGCACTTGCAAAGTAAGCAGGATTAGCGCTAAGGCTGAGACCGCAGAGCCCAGTGCTCCTGCCCACCCAGCTTCACTCCAACCAGGGGTCCAGGGATGCACTTTTGGCAATCTCAAGGGCCATTTGATGCCTTCTCCTGGCAAGGTACAGAGCTAAGCCATCCCATGCCCTTAGCCTGTGCCCCTGTTCACAGCAGCTGGTGTCACAGCTGCTCATGCACAGTGTCACAGCTGCATGGCTGCGCAGCCCTGACATCCCCCAGTTGCATCAGGGCAGTGTCTGCTCCTTAGTTTTTTAATGCTCATCAGGGCTGTTGTCTATTAAAAGGAAGATGCAGAAGCAAGGACATTTTAAAATGTGTTATAGTACTTGCCTGATAGAATCCTCTTGATTGTAAGTAATCTCATCAAGTGTAGTAACAACGAGGTTGCAAGTAAGCAACCTGTAACCCAGGGAGACTAATATCTGCAAATTGAGAAGTGCTCAGGAAAAAAAAAGAGGGGGAAAAAAAGACAGAAAAAAAAGAAAATCAGGCACATGCTTGTGAAATCACTCCTTGCTGCTCCTGAAAATTCAGCATTATGGGTTTTAATTTGTATTTTCTTCTTTTTCATGATCTGCATAGGATGAAAGGGAAAATTCCGCAAGAGAATGCCAAGCAAAGGGCATAACAAGATACAGCATTCCTCATGTCACACACAAGAAAAAAAGCTGTTTAGATTCTTTCCGTGAATCTTTCCTCTTATGCCATTTTCTCTTTGTTTTGCATGGTGATACACTGAAGAATTCTCTTTATTTCTGTAGGTAAGTAACAGATTAAATTCAATTAAAAAGTATGTGTCACTACTATGGAAAGACACAATGGCAACATTTCCAGAGAAAACTGATCTGAAGTTGCAACAGCAGCTGAAAATACCAGTTTGTTTTGTGTTAGTGTTTACTTTCAAGATTTTCTGAGGTGACAGCCAGACACGGCAGAGCACTCTGAAACTGTTAAGTACTGAGAAAACTAATATTTGTTGTTCTAAAGCAACACCACTCTTAGTTGTATTAGCTGCCGGTTTTTAAGACTGGTATCATTTAGCTTTCGATTGGCTTGTGAATCACACCTGTATTACTGCTCTGGGTGTTCCTATGGACTCCATCAGCCTCGCAGCACCATGTCATGCACTGGTCATTGGCCCTGTTTCCCCAGATGTCAAGATAAGGAAAGCTTCTGTGCAGAGAATGGGAACTCCTCAGTGCATGAAAAAAGGGATATACAGGTACTTTCATAGGCTTTATTTACATGCATTATATATCTGCTCTCCAGTTGGTACAGAGAGCAAACTGTGTGTCTGCAGTTTTCTGACTGGAAGTAATATTAGCCACAAACAATTGCACTCAGATCTCAGCTTGAGTGTGCTGGCAAAACTAGGCTTTAATAGTGTGCTTGAAAACACACTGCAGAAAGACTTATTGCCAAAAGACACATTGCAAAATTTAGATATTTTTATTTTTGCAAGTCTAAGAGGATGTCTCATTTTAACTCTTCCCCTTTATTATTAGTTGCCATAAGAGAAAGAAAGGAGTTTATCTAAAAATCCTACTTCTTGCAGCAAAATGTAATTTTTAACACAGTGGGGTGGGTTTTTGTTTAGGGTTTGGGGTTTTTTTCTATTATGAATGTTAAGAGAAGTACTGTTTCTGGCTCAACCTTGCCTTTGGATCATCACGGCATGAGTGTGTCTGTGTATGTGTATGTTTTCAGACCAAGTAACTGCTCTGGTTGCTGGGTAATATAATGAAGCCATAGGAGAAATCTTCCACCGGGTTGTGAACATGTAGTGGGAACAAATCTTTTCTGCAACAACTCCTCAGGACCAGGATTGTCAAGCAGCACCATAGATAGTAAAAGATCAATTGACACTTGTCACTGCAGTGTATTTCCCAACAGGCCGTTTAAAACGGGGCTCTAACTTCCGAAGTTCTAGTTTGTAGCAGGATCTCAGCTTCATGAGCAATGTTATCCAAAATTTCTTGTGAACAGTGACTTACTGGAATACTGGAAGTAGCCTTACGTCTGCACCAGGATGGTTTATGCTCAATACCTTTGTATGCATAGGGGAAGGGCAAGTGCAGCTCAGGTCACTAGAAGAGCTAATTTGCAGGTAGTCAAGTAGACACTATACGAAAGAGAAGACGAGACTGAATACCTTTCCCAATTTTAAAATATTTATGTACCCAGCATTTTCAGGTATCAATCGCATGGCCAGACTAGCGCAAAGTAACCATGACAGCACAGAAGCTGAGGAGAAATGAGAATAAATAAACAGTACGACTTGCAGCTACAGTTAGCTGTGTTGAACATGCACAGTGGGAATTATAGGTGAAAATGGGGCACTGAATTGCCGATCAACTCATATGTGTTACTGTATGCCTCAAGCTTCTAAAATGCTTCTCCTATTTTCTGGTAAGTTCATTTGAAGAGATTTTCTGACTTTTATGAGGCTCTCTCCGTTAAGCAGATCAGCTCTGAAGCCATTTATCAGTGAACACTTGCTGAAAATTCTGCTTTTATGAACTTGAGCAGATCTGTCTGGACAGATATGTTTTACATGGATTACAAAATGAAATGGGTTAACTTACACATACACATCAGGTTAGATTCACTGTATCTGTCAAAACAGAAATCAGAACATTCTTGCTATCATTTATGCCTAGAGAGACCGCAGAAACTATAATAGCAAGAACAAAGTGCTTAGACTACTTCTTCTGGAGCTGCTTAACGTAGTTGCAGAGTCTGAATCTTTATTACTTTTGAACAAAGCCAGTGTTTTATTTTGATTGCCGACTTGTCAGATTTTAACAGTGTAATCTATGCAGAAAAAAGTATGAAAATGTTGAAATAGTATCTTTTATTTGCATTCATATTCTAATTCCTATGTGTATTTTTTTATTAAGTACAATCCAGTAGGTTTCTAACACAAGTTTATGTGCAAGGCATTTCAGAGTCATGACTGTTCACTTTGAAAGGGCCTAAGAGACATCTCAAAACCAAAATATGTAATTTTACTGTAGATTGTCCTTTTCCTTGGCACTGCAGTTCATCAGGTAACCTCTCAGGCTCCAGCATATCCATGATACAATGCAAAGTGTCAGCTACACTAAGCCTCCTTTCCTACTTTTCAATGGGCCCAGAGATGATCAAGAAAGCTGAAATTACTGCAGTCTGACAGTTGTAAAAGGTCACCAAGTTAAATTAATTCACGTTATTTCCAGTGCATCATAATATATGGGAAAGAAATTAGCAGACCTCTCAAACTCAGCGAGAACAAACCACTCCAAACCCTGAGATTTGTGAAGAAAGTGACTACGGGGAGGTCAGCGTTGTCACTGCTGCTCAGAGGGATGGGAGGCTGGATGTTAGCTGGCCAGAGAATGTTATTTATTGTGACAAACCTTCAGGGTCTTCATAGCCCCGTGAAATTAGCTTACATCTGATCCATTAAAACCTGAGCTTTTTGAGAAAAGTTTATTAAATAGAGAGCTTATCTCTTTTCATAGCTCGGTGGGGAGGGGAGGCGCATCAAAATCTTCAGGTATCTCTGAGTTGTAAAGGATTAGGTGCCTCCGGCTGCTGTGGGTAGTTACCTCCTCATGAACACTTTTATGTTGTTGGTTGATCTGGTCAGATTCACTAGCATGGATTTGATACTCGCAAACTTCTTACAATGAATGTTTGGGTAATGGTGGGATTTTAACAGGCTTTAAAAGCCAGAAGCATTTATAGAAAGTTAACTCAGGTCTGAAGCACGCTTCAAAATTTGTTTTCTGATCATTAGCGTGTTAATACCAATAATTAGCTTGGTTTTAAATACATGTTAAGGGAAAGGAATGCCAGAAGAAGATATTTTCTACTATTGATGAAAAGGTTTGACAAATTTTATAGACTGATGCATTTGTCATCTTTCTCATAAAATTGAGGAATGCGATACCACCACACAAATATTGAAATAACCATGGAAAAGAAGGGTTAATCAGTTCTCCATGCAAGGCTGCTCTTGGCCAGCCACTTTGTATGGCAGGCGGGTAGGATGGTGTCTGCACAACAAGGTGGCCTACAGACACTGTTCTGGATGTAAACTTCTTTGCCTGCCGTGCTGAATCCATACATCTATCTGACAAGCAACGTCCAATTTCTGCAGTCTCTCCAGACTGGAAAGCTGGGCAAACAATCTGTCCCTACATATTCCAGCCTGAGACATGCCTCCTCTTGTAGGTGCAATGAGTTGTATGTTAGAAGTGTAGCACAGACAGCATAAAATCTTCTGACAGAAGGTACTTTCCTGCCAGAGTTTGGGGATCCAAAGTCATTATGAGGTGATTCATCAGATTTTTCAATGGTAAGATGATTAAGATGTGCTAATTCCCTTTGAGAAGCTTTTCATTTGTATCATTAATTTCACATTATAAAGTGCAGATTTGTGAAGAAAGTGTTGCTCTCGTTATCTGTTTCCAGCAAAAGGAGAATCACTCTTCCATCCTCTGTCTCTGCCAGCCCCTCTCAATGGTCATCTTGGCTTTAGCCACCTTTTGCAGGACTGATTCCCACTCAGAGTGCAGTGGATGAGATAGATGGACCTTGCTGTGGCTCATAAACCCACCCTCGCTATGGCCCTGCAGGTCTTGGCTCATGACAACAGGTCAGTCCACATCGCGTACCTGACCCTGCCCGTAGCATGGCCAGGGGGGAGCGAGGCTCCCAGCTCCCAACCCAGCACGCACAACGCTCCGCACCGGCTCACCGCTAGAAGACCCAGTGATCTGAAGACCATTGAACATGGTGACTGCCACCCTGTGTGCCCAAATTAAAGAAACATCTCTACTGAACAGCACTGAGCTGATCCACCATGCAAAGTCCCAGTGCTGAAGAGCTGATAAATCACCTTCCTTGTGTAAGGAAAAGTACAAAACAGCCTGAGCTCAGCCTTAAAAGACACTGCTACAGGAATGTTAAGCAATCTTTAACACCTTGGGATTTCCCTATCCACGATTTTATGCGGGCCTGTAAAGAGCAACTGAGACTGCACTTACATTTCATTGGCACTCCTTAGTGATTTCTTCCCTGGAAGGATTGACAGCACGGGGATTAAGAACTTCCTAAATCACCTAATCCAAGCCTTTGCTATTACAGAAATGCACTCATAAGCCTCATAGGTTTAACTATAAAGCTTGTGGATTTCTGCCTGGCCTCGTATCTGACGTGTTCCCAGTGTTCAACCAGGGATCACTCTCCGGGTAGTGTTGAAGGTTCCCAACTGCCCACCCAAAGTTTATGCCCAGTCAGCATGTATACATTTCTCTTTTGCTTTATTTGGTCTCACTTTCCTTTATCTTAATAGCATTTCTCCCTCCCTTATCTTTGTTCCATGAAAAAATTATAGAGAGCATTTCTGTAGACTCAGCTTTCTTGTTGCTTCGCTGAACACACTGAGCTCTTTTAGCCTCCTCCTGTAAGACACTCTCCATCCACACGATCACTGTCACAGCCCAGTTCTGCATCTGCCCACGTATGGATTCACCTTTCCAGTGACCAGACCTGTGCCTGTCCAGATAAGTTTCATCAGTGCTTTCTATTAGACTTGCTGCTTCTATGTTGCTCCTTTCAGGTATCTGGGATGGAGATTAATGGGCTTTCTTACCTAAAGTGCATGAAATACTCAGGGGTTTGCCACCATCTGGGCCATGGTAATAAATTGCAGTACACTCTGCCCCACCACCCATCCTGCTCCTGTCCCTACACTGAAGTCTGAGTCGGCACTCTTTTGGGGGTAATATCTAGATTATCTTCGCTCTTAACCCCATTCTCACTGCATAGCAGGCACTTTTATTCTTGTTCTCCTTACATTTATATTGTTAAAAAGCCTTTTACTTTTTAATATCCTTTGGCAAAGCCTAGCTCAGCTTGACTTTTGAACAGTTTTCTACTTACTTACAATATGCTTTTTTCAATCTGTTAGGTTGGAATTCTTCCCATTTATTCCGCCAGGCTGGGCTACAGATTCCAGGTTTATTTTACACCTTTGGTTTAGAACAGTTAATCCTGTACTGCCTTTACATTCCTGAGATTACCATTCAAACTTGATTACACAACCGGTTCTCCCTCTTCTCAGATTGAGCTCTTTTAGATTAAAAACTCTTACCTCTTCACCTGTTTTTCTGTTTAAATGACACCAGTGTTTTGACCAGTCTCATTTCCTATTACCTATTCCTCTTCAATGGCAATCATAAGCCACTGTACAACATCCTTGTCTCCTCTTATTACACATGACGGTTGCTGATGACTCTAAATACCAATGCAATTCCTGGCCACGTTTTTTTCTGTCAAAATACTTATCTAAATCACTATGCATACCCAGCTCTTATTTAAGAAAATCTTCACTTCCTAATCCTGCCAAAACAGGGTCTTCCCCACTACCCTACCCTACACTGATTTTTTCCTGTGGTTCACCCCACCTACCTAAAATTGTATTTTTGGTGATACTTTTTCTTTTATCAGAATTTATGCACAATTGATGGTCGGTCACTGGTTTTCTCTCTCTCTCTCACTGGAGTGAAGCTGGGGAATTCTGGTTTCTAGGGAAGTGGAGAAGGCCAGAGAAGAGATGGAAGTATTATCATCTATTCCACAATTCTCTACATTCTGATCTACTGGAAACCTAGTGAATGGCAGATCGTATGTCCTAGATCTACTGGAGTTTGTCCCCTCAACCACAGCAACGTGTGGTAAACATGTGGCGCTCAGATTCCATGGTCATTCTTGATGTAAGTAGAAGTTCACTTTACCTTTTCAGGCAAAAAAATAAAAATAAAATGTTCCTGAACTCACAGTTCCACTTCTGGGAACAAACTCACACCATTTCTTTTGACACTTATCATAATTCTGATTTTATCCGATGTGCATTTAATTTCTTAAAGTAAATATCCAAAGGTCACAAAGCATTCTGGCTGGTGCTTGTGCATGTGCTTATAGATGCTTTCTTTTCAAATTAAGCTGACATCGTGATGGGTAGCAGATGTCTGATACCATAATGGTACATATGGGATCATTCATGTGCCAGACCAAATCATCAGATGTTCTAGGGGACACAGCAGAGTCAAGGAACAGCACAGGAAAGGGAAATACCATCAATAATTTCCTACCTTTGTTAAGGCTCACTGAAATGCGTTATTTCAACCAGAGATTCAGCCGAACATGCAATCCAGAGGAAAAACCATTGTTCAAGTTCACTAACTTCTGTTAGTACTTTATTCTGCCAATTTTTTGGCAGACAGTCACAAGGACTAAAAAGTCTGAAAAGATATATAAATGTAAAACCCAGTAAGAGGTAGACTCCAAATTGGGCTACACAGAGGGAGCCAAAGGCATGACCCCTAACTCAGACATTCATATATTACTGCAGAGTTTTCTGCTGAAAATCCTGGATAAATGGCACACAGAAGTCCTACCTTGTGCCACGCACTTTGAACTCTTCACTGACATAAGGAATCATGAAGGGGCTTAAAAAAAGACTGGGGCACAATGCTCTGCTAAAACACAAAACAAAAATGAATTCTCTACAGCCGAGCAAATTAAAATCCACCTGGAAATCTGGCATTTTGTTTATGATCATCTATCTGCCCCGGCTCAGGAAGAAATGCCGCAGAGCAGATGAGCAAAAAAAATGAATGGGCCAGTATGTGTGAAGGTTACGCTAAACTGCCCCCAGAGGGGCCAGCCATCACTCATGCAATATCATATATACCTTACCTCTAGTTACTGCCAGCATGCACAGAAAATCACTCACTAAAAGAGACAGCTAATGAAATGGTCTTTAGAAAGGGCTGGAGGGAATTCCTCGAAGCAGCTCTGTGGCTGACAGGGATATTTTTATCACTAGTACAATTGAAGTTCCTAACACTATTGAAACCTTAGTCTGCACTATGAGCAGATGAATAATTTGTTTGCCTATCATAATCCAAAGCTGGCTGCATATGCACTGAAGAAAGAAAAGCTTAGCTCTACTTGAGCGTACGGTATAAATTAGTATCTATGCCTTACATTACATTTTATACCCATCAGTTGGATTTTACTGCAGTGTTACAGCCATTGTGAAAGCATAACCAATCGCAAAAAGACAGTGATCAGAAGTAAATGTCGTCTTCACAATCTTTTATGGGTTTTTATGCATACAGGAAAACAAGATCCATGCTTCACAAAGTCCTGCAGGTTATTACCATGTGTTAAATTGTGATCTGCAAACACAAGCTGTTCTTAAACAAGAACAAAAAAGAAAAAGCAGATGGTTTCTTTTAACGTCATGTGAAACTTTTCTTGAACACAAGCGTATGTTTCCTCCTCTCCAGCTGGCAATTCCCACATGTAAATGATCTGATTTTATCATTTCAGGAGACTAGTAAGACCCCCTCTATTATAAAAAGGCACGTTACCCTTAAAGAGAGAGGAACAAAGAATGCCAAGTGCTTCACAATAAAGCCACTGAAAATACATTTTCCTCGATTGTCTATTTGAAAAGGTGTCCAGAGCTAATGGAAAAAGAAAAGAGAGAGGATGAGAGAATGTGAGAAAATAAATAACTGTGACTTCAGACACACCACTGACAGAACTTTTGTGACTAAGACACTTTTTTAAAGTCTGTTTGTCTCACTGCCACTGACAGAGTGGCAGTCGCCTGCCTGCACACAGTGGGGCTGCCCGAGGGATGGTGGCTGCCGGTGCAGAGCAGCAATCTGCTGCTTTAGTGAGGTAGAGCATCACTTCTCTGCGGCTCCCACACCTCAAGCCTGAACCTGCAAGGCGTCAGAATCAGAGCCAGCAGAAATGTTTGTTTTCTGCAGGAAAATGTGTCTGTTAGGAGGATCCCCAGCTGAACACAGGCCGGGGAGGTAATTATTCTTGATGGATCCCCAGAGAAGAGTCAGGGTTTTGTTGTGTTGGTTGGTTGAATTTTCCCAGTGTTCTTTAGGTGTGAGCTATGTATATACAATATTTTGCTGCATGGAAATAATGGTTTTTTAAGGACAAATTAAAAATCATTCAACAGGGCAATGGGTTGGAGGATTTAATGTTAGGAACTGCCTTGAAGCAAGACAGAAGTGGAAAGACTGAGATTTGCCACTACATTAGTGAGGACAGTTATACCTGCCCTTTTGCGTTCTCTGCATTATCTCTTACTTGGACAACAGGTGTGAAACCACATAGAGTTTAATAGGAAAACTCTCTGTTACTTGTATTCAGTCTATGCTGATTCTAAATAGATGCATTTTCATAGCTGGAATGAAAGATTGTGTTGCCAAAAACAAGGTCAGCAGTAACAAGAAAGAATTGCAAGATAGAAAAATCAGAGCATAATGGTTGCAAGGGTATAATCATTAGCCAGGACCCACAAAAGTGGTATTAATTCTCTCACACTGCAACTGCAGGCACACACCTATGTTTTAATCACACTTCGCTTATGCCTTTTATTTTTTCCTCAGGTGTAATGTCCTTGACTCAATCAGAACTTTTCCTGTTGTTCCTCAGTGAGAAGAGAGCAGAAATATGATGTTAACTGCGCAACATGAGATACTTCAGTGCCTATTCCAAACAAAAAGTGGTATCTCTTTGGATCCCAAACGCCAGCTCCTCACCCTTTTTCTGCCTGCGGTATTTTATTGGCTCACAGCGAATCAGGGAAAAAATGTAAATTACCACTTAGTAGAGAAGCACAGAAGAGCTGCAAAGTGACCACAGAGGTCCGAGAGCAATGGAAACCTCGTGCTGTGCTGGGAGCCACAGATGATGTCTCCAGGGCAGGAGTTTAACTGAGCAGCAACATCTATTGCATTCCAGTGAGGCTGTTCATCATGTTTCCTTAAAGGTCTTTCTATAATGTAATGTTTGGCCAATAAAATGGCTTGGAGTACACCACAGTGGGAAATGAGTTTGTCTGGACCAAATTTTTTGGAGAATTAAGCATTATTCCTAATTCTATTCATTTGTGCCTGCCAATGGATTTTTCTGACGAAGATGAGGATCAGAACAAGGCACCCAAATTGCTGGCGTTTCTTCACAAAGTATGAGATTGAAACCTAACGCAGAATAGCTGGTAAACCAGTGGTTAGAATTCAAGCTCCCACATTCAACTCCCTATTCTTCCTTTTCACACATCACAAACAAAAGACCTGGCTGTCAGGTCGTTGGCTTTCCCAGCAAACACTGTCTCTGTCTTTCTTTCTGGAGCTGTTCCATTCTGTGTTTTTAATTTGCCATTCTGTTTTGTTTCTTCACATCCTAATCATTCCTCTTTACGTACCAAAACTGAACTACTAGCAGGCAGCCCTCTGATTCATTTTAAAGCTTTCTTTGTGAGCTGTTAAAATGCAGGATATGGACTAATTTAAGGGCCAATAAGCCACCCCTCTCTGCAAGCCATTCTAGGGAGTTTCAACTAGTGCTTACACTTCATCCTCTGGATGTTTAATCTATACTTTTTTAGAGCCGATATTTTTTAAAAAGAAGTGGCATTAGTGTAATAACACCACTTAGTAATCAAATATTAATGCTTTTCTAAGTGTTTATTATGTTGTTAAATTAAATTATTTCCATGCATGGGCAGAACAGATGACTTCTGCAAAGGAAATAGCATTAAATCAAGAATTTCGGCATTTAGCAACAGTTTCATTGTCCTCTCTTCCCTCCTAATTTGCTAAAACTGAGAGGGAAACCACAGAAAAAATATGAAAAATAAGAGAATTAGAGAAAATGGACTCACAGTGAGGTGCTATACATTGCAATTACTAGAGTTCAGACCACAAATTGTATCTTGTGGTGGTGCTTATCTTGCTTTACTAAGCATTTGTTTGATCACAAGTTTCTTTACTTGTCTCCACAAGTACCAGTTTTCATTTTGGAGGACTATGTTTTATACTCAATAGTAAAATTCCAGAATCTTTCATCCTGCATGCATCTTCAATTAAGTCAATTAAATGAAAGCACCTGATATCAAAAGCCTGGCAAATTCCTCCAAAGAAGGTCTGGCACCTCACCATGGCGCTTTATTGCCTCTTGTTTGACAATTCTATCCTTTTTGTGCCTTGCACATCTCAAGGTGTTGAACACTAACATCATGATTTCACATGAATGGATTTGTTTTACAGAATCCTGTTTGTTTCCTGATTCTATTTTAAAATCTACTGGTTTCCACTTGCTTGTTAAACATTTTAGGGTCCAAGCTCCATGGAGCAGCCAAAGAAAAGATGATTCGAAATTTTAATGTCTACTGACCTGTTAATATGCATTAAATTAATGCTAAAGAAATCACATAAAAGGGTTGGGGGAGGGAGGAGGAATTTAGCTCTCTTAAACTATTAGTTTTTCTGTGGAGTCTGCCTAAGATTCATGCCCTTTTTTTTAAGAAATTGTTCAGAAAACTTTTGATAACATGTTTTGTGGAGGGAGATATAGACCTAATATGAACACATTCAGCAGCAGCTCTACTAAGGCAAGAGACCCTTCAATGCCCAGCTGCAGGATCAATTAACATCTCAGACATCAAGAGAAAACACATGGGAGAAATTCCTTCTAAATGCTCAGTCACTTGGGAAGCTTCAGTGAAAAGTTTGAATCGGCACAGCAGCTAAAGCTAGCCTGCTGTAAGGCATAAATCCGTGGGTCGCAGGGCTATGCTTGCTCCTTGATACCAGGAATTTGTTCATTTTGTTAGAAAATACTCTAAAAAAATTCTTAGGGGCATGTATTAGCTTAACCAGCTTTTTTTGGTTGGAAAAGCTTTGTTGTGTTGACCACGGTCTTTCTCAGTGACCAGAGAGGAGTGAGTTGGCGTCCTCCCTCCAGTAACGGCCAAGAGCTGGTACGCAGAGGTGGTGGTGCCCAGTCCAGCCCAAAACCAGCGACTCCCACCCGTGAGTGCCCTGAGCCCAGCAGGACCCGGCTGTTCTGGTAGGTGGCTTTTCTCCCTTGCTCACAGGGATGCTCAAATGCATTATGTATTTTGAGAAAGAAAGCAAACTTTGGTATTTCTTGGAAATAAGCTTTACCCTCTTCCCTGCCCCTGTACTGGTCTGAAGGGAGTTGCGGTGTTGTCCCCATTTGCAGTGCGCTTGGGTTTTTTGTTGAGGAATTTCACATCTGTTTTAAATCTGCCTGGCTGACAGCTTTTTTTCCCTCAATATCATGCAGCAGCACTTTGATTCACCCTGTGCCCCCTAACTGAATGGGTAATGCTTCCAATATTTCCCTGTGTTTCTGGCTTTGTGTTGAAAGAAAAGCTGCATGTGTGAGGAAGGTGCTGGGAACTGCTGTGTATACTCTCCTGTAGCATAGGCACAACTGATATGGAGCTCAGGAGCAACAGTACTGCAGAAGTTCTGCAAAATAAAAATGTCTCATGACTACATGAGCTGCCTTTGCTCTTGTTGGGAGGGCATTCCTGGGAAAAGGGGTGAAATGTGGATTTATGCAGTTCAAGGAATTAATTGCATGTACACATCCCAAGCCTAATCTGTGAAATAAACTGTTGGAAACAAAAGCCAGGTGGGCAGGATGCTCCTGCCCAAAGTGGTGTGTTTTGGAGCTTGGTACGTGGTGTTCTGGAGCAATGTGTTCTTTTGTTTCAGAAAGTAGGAAATTCATTGTCTTTAATAAATTGCATTTTATTAAGTTATAAAATGTAATAGTTTAACACATTTTAACTGATAACTAACCTTTAGAGACAAAAAGAATGTTTCAGGTGACAGCACCAGGAAGCGCGATTCTCTTGTTTTGTATTCAACCTTAAAAGACAGGCAGGCTGTATATTTTCCAGGTATTTGTTCTTGGCTCAGTGGTTGTGTGTTTGAATTTATTTCTCTCAAGTCATTTTGAAACTAAATACACTACCTGCATGTTTGAGCTATTTAGTAAGAACTGGAGCAGCAATGAAAAGTGGTTGGGTCCTTTGCATTTGGTGTGGCAGGTTTTTTCGGGGGGAGGGGGGGGGGGGGGCGGGGAGGGGAGGGGGGTTGTTCTGTTTTTCAGAGATTTTCCAGATAACTCCATAGCAGAGAATGAATTTTTCTTTCAAGTACAAACTGAACGTGTCTCACATCTTTCTGTGTTATGACTTAAAAATTCATGAGAGGTGTTTGCAGCATGAGGTCATCTCCCCAGCCCCATTCAGCAGGAGAGGGAGGTAACAGGCCCAGCACAGCTTACTCCCGACACATCCACCTTTCCAGCTGCTGAGGCAGCTATTTGGGAGGGCACAGAAAGTTTCCACCTCCAAAGCTCCTTAAAATTCACTGATGTCTCTTTGTAGCCAGCCTTGTGACCTTCAACAGACCATTCTCCTCTATTAAATGCCTCCAGGCTTGGACTCCTTTTGTGCTACTCTGTGTATTCACCTGCCAAGTCCGAGTCCTTTTAGTCCAGAGACTCCAGATGTCTACTGTCCCACATCCCAGGCAATTCACTCTGATTTTTATTTATTCTGCATTGCAGACTTCTAGGTGTTTCCTCCTGAAGCATTCCCTGTTTCCAAAAGCCAGTACCTTTTTTCTGCCTTACTTTCCTGTTGGTCTAATGTGTTTCCAGGAATAAACCATTTAATCTCCTATGCTTCAGGTCACTTTGTCATAAAACTTGAAAAGACAAAAATAAGGAGGGAGGGGGGAAGAATGAGAATATGATGTTGAAAGTAATGAACAAACGTTGTATCATGTAAATAGATATTTATTTTTTTTTAAGTATCTTTGTTTTGAATTCCTATTTCTGGGTATCATGCAGCCTGCAATTTACACACGAAAAGCAGGAGGGGAGGGCGGGAAAGCAAACTAAAATACTAATCTATTGCAAAACATGTTGAGATCCCAAAGATTAGATGTATTTAAAAATACTGTATTACAGACAAGCAACACTATCATTTCATAGGCATCCCAGGTGCAGTGCTAATAAAAAAGAAGAGATACCACTGATTAGAAAAGCCTCTCTGGTTGGATATTTCACACAAATGCTTCCACAGCTGTAATTTGGTAGTTGTCACAGTACATCTCAATAAATCGCTTCACTGGTTAAGGGTAAAACCATCATCTCTGAATAATCCCCTCCTCTAGGTACAAAGCTTTGTGACAAATTCAGCTTCTCGGCATTGCCTTTTAAAATGTGTAATTAAAATGAAGATCTCCGACTGGCTACTTTGCAAGGTGACACTGATATTTTTTTTGTTTTGTTTTAATTTTTTTGCACTTGCACTACTTTACGACTGTGCTGTGACTTGTTTGGAACAGGCCTTTATTAAGAGAACCTCAAAAAAGTTTGAGCACCAATTACAATGTAGATTAGCAGCAGTTCTTGCTGAAATTGTTGAGAGCCTGGTACTGAGGGCACGTTTCTAGAAGGCCTTTTTTTCATATAAAACAACTCTGAAAATAATAAACAGGGACAGAGCGAGAGAAGAACAGAAGCTAGGAGATGAGTAAGACAGCATGGGAAAAACAACTTTGGTGTACTTCAGTCTCTTGTTATTCATATTTTGTTTCATTTGGGAGACTGATTGCCCTGAGAATTCAATCCTGTTACCAGCTTCTTTATCAAAATTGTCTTCAGAACTACAGTCCACTGGAAGAGCTGTTAAAATAAAGTTGTTTGAAGTTGTTATTTCCTGTGCCTTCCAGCACAAAGCACTGCCCATAGCAATGACAATAATCCAGGAGAATCATGTTTTTAAATGGAAAGCAGTAAACTGTCAGCGTAAGATTTATGTCCCGGTGAGCGAGCCCTGTAGGCTTTGCACCACTGTACATGGCTGCTGATGAGTGGCACAGAGGATTTCCCAAATTCTGCAGCAGCACACAGCAAAGTTGTATGCGGTGCTCGGGAGGCAATCCTTTGGAGAATTAGTAACAAAACCTGCTTCCTTCTAGAGGCAGCACTGGCCATGCTGTGGTGGAGAAGGCCACGTGGCAAGTGTAGTCGCATGCTATTTGCCTCTATATACTTGTTTTCTGAGCTGTTTTTGAGGCTGGAAGGAGTGTCTTTCCCTGGTTTGCTGGATGCTTGTACTCTTTATGAATAGCACAGAACACCCTTGCTAAGAGCAATACCACTGAAAAGCAACTAAATGAAAAGATTTAAAATCTTCTTTCTCCCTAAAGTACTATGTGTGTCTCTTCAAAGAAAGCTTGGCGTTCCTCTGTAAGCAGGTTTCCAGTTTTGCACGTGAAATGTCCTGTCATCCATATCAAGTCAGATGGGATCTGTGGGTGTTCATTAACTCTCTAGTTCAGACTATTAGACGTGTATGGGCTGGACTGACCTTCTGGCTTTCAGCTTGCCACAACCAGATATTGAAGTGCTTTGCTGCTGTAGGTGGTGTGTATGGCTGCGGGAGACATCAATTTCTTCTTCGATGTAGGATCCATGCTTGGGGCTCTTTCTTGGATCGATTTCTACAGTAAAATTGTTTCTGGGCCTTCCCATACAAATATGTGGAGACAGAAAATCAAGCAAGCAACACTGAGTAAATGGCTTGTAGAGACAAGACCTTGAGGAGTTTGGATCAAGCAAGTAGTGAGTAGGAATAGATGTGCATGGTCTTGAACCTGAACTCTCCAGTGGACACCTCCACAGCCCCACAGCATGCACTCAAAGCAAGTGTCCTGTCACTTCTTCAAATAGATTTGCACTCCTGAACAACTTGTAATGTCTGTCTCTTCCTTTCTTTCTGAGATCCACATAGGCTCAGGATGGTGCTGTGACAAGAGCTGTCAAAACCTGGTGTATGTCATGACTGGGCTCGCAATGAGAGGCACGGAGACGTGTAGGGAGGGGAGCCTGCAGTCCATGTGCTGCATTTCCAAATAGCTCACAAATGTCTGAATTATGGATCACAATTAACTACTAATTGGCCATAATGTAAGCCCTTTCTGAATGGGCATGGTAAATATTGAAACAAATGGGCTGTTGTTTTTCAGATCTGAATGCTAGTCGCTTAAAATGAAAAGCTAATTTCAGCCTGGGAGGCAAGCTCTATATTTTAATCAAGCATGACAGATAGAAAACAATAAATGAGCACTTAAGGTGAGGGGATATTTATTTCCCCACTGCAAGTTTATATGTGGTAAGTTATACTGCCCAACACAAAATAAAATTAAACTGTAGCTTTGATCCAGATCTCAAAGAAGTCTCAGCAGAAAACCCAAATAAAGCAAGCAACACAAGAGACCACTCTTTAAGTAGAACAAACCATGCTGTTAGGAAAGCTTTTGTAGATTTCTTTTTATATACATATTAAGCAATTTTGCTGTTAAAGCAGTGTTTGTTCTACTATAACATAATTAAATAAAAACCTCACCAAGAGCCCTAAAGAGCTGGGACTTTACTGCGGTGATGGTTTACTCTGCAGCTGTCCTGCAGAGTATGCTCAGAACTCAAATATTGAAATAGTATCTTAAAAATTATTTAAGTTCTTTATTGCTACAATAAAAATCTGGTGTTCCCTTTTGTTCAAGACACATCTTCATCTTCAATAAATGTAATTGGTTTTGTTATAGCAAGAGGGAGATGGTGTTTATAGTTGATGGGAGGGTTTTTTCCTGTTTTCAGAGTGTTGAGCTAAAATTCCAATATTCTTCTAAACACCGGCTAACATTGATTTTTAAAAAGAAAAAAAATGAAATTAAGTTCAGGTGGATGTCTTCTAACAAATCAAACTTCTTGAATCAAGCATTGTATATAATTTATATATGTAATGTTCTGAGGAATTCATCTCTCTTCTGTCTCAGTCTGTATATAAATAATTTATACTTTTTAATATTTCAGCACAACCAGTAGAGCTGATGTTGCTCTGAAATTTTTTTTCCCTATCCAAGCAACAAAATGTGCCTCAATTCAACATATGGAAGTGGTTTTAATAATTGTATATAATACAGGGTTATGTTAAAAACAATTTAAGAAAATCTCTATGTAGTGCTAATCCTCAAATGAGATTTCTTGCAAAATATCTACTGGAGTGTTTTTTGCCTAGTCAATGAACGACTATTGCAAGCTAGTGAGAAAAAAAAGTTGATAATATGTTAGGAAACAAGTAAGCCTAAAGAACTAATTCCGCAGTGAATTTTCAGATATTTTTCAGCGTTTAGTACTGCATGGGTATTGTTGCAGACTGGTACTACGTTTTTATAAGTTGTGCTCAGTTTACATCTCTCGGATGTGTTTGTCCTTTCTGGCACTATGGATTTCTGCTGTAGCTGTCGTATGTAGATGCAGTGCTTAGGGACGTGGTTTAGTGTTAGACTTGGCACTCCTGGCTTGAAGATCTTGAAGATTTCCTCCAGCCTAAATGATTCTGTGATTACGAGTCCCACCACAGATGCTGAAAATACTCAGTTTTGCTGTGGTCAGGCAAAGCTGTGGCCAAGTATCTGAACTTCAGCTTAGAACTAAAGGAATAGATACAAAACAATTTTTTTTCAGAACATGCGTATTGAAACTAATGCAAGGGGAAGGGTATCTGAATTTAGAAAATCCATGTACCACAGAAGTCAAATTTTGGATTTCTTGGCTGGCAAATCTGCAATACAGCTCAGGGACATGAAAGGGCAGGATTAAATTCTACTCAAGGACCAAGTCTCAAAGGAAAGCCAAACACAAAGACAATCCTATTCTATTGTTAATCTTCATCTCTTTCTGAAATTATGAAATATGTTGTTTGAGAGAAGCATTTGAAATCATGTTTCATCAAAAAATTCTTTGCCTGAAATAAACTTGCATCATGTCTATATACCAGAAAAGACTTTTGGGTACTAAAAAAGCTTTATACTTCTGTAATTTTTAACCTCAAATGAAGCCCAACCCCACACAATTATTATTTTTTTAACATGAAATCAAATTCTGCAGAATCATTTAAAAAAAAAAAAACTGGAATCTTTTATTAAAGAAATCTTTTGTACTTTTTTTTACATTTCTAGTTTTAAAAAATAACACTATATATTATTCCTGAAGTTAAGAGTGTACTGCATAAATTCTGATTATCTTCAATCTAGTTCCAGTTCCTTCTGGAACTTGCTATAGAATGCACTTGTGGAAATGGCATGAGAAACAGGATCCATACAGAGCTGTCCTTCCCTGGTACACTTTCCAGCTCTTGGAACTGGCTGTTTCAAGCCCTTTGAGCCATAATATCCAGACTGTCATAGTTGAGAGCTGCCAGCAGGTTACCATCTTTATGCATTTGTTGAAAGTATTTTCTTTTTTCTATCTGCTTTGTCTTCCCCCTTTCATTACCATGTGTACTATTCACTCACCAGTGAATGGCTTTCCAGCTCTTCATATAAGCACTCACACATGCACGCACCAGGCACTTTTAAAACAAAATGCTTAAGAAAAAGAAAAAAGTAGCCAAGATTAAAAGATTCAGTTAAAAAGCACAAGCGAGAAAAGGCCCTGGTAGACCAGATACATTGGCAGGTGTTCACTTCTAGATGCACATGTTCATAATAAATTCCCTGTACCCGAACTTGCTTTTATTATGTTTTGGGAAGGGGGTGAACCAGCCTGCAATGTAATCCTTCTACTGTCTTCCTAAGAGGTATATTCATCAGTCACTGAGTAATGCTTGCAGGGGGCTTTGCTAAAAGTTGTACCCTGCACTGGGGAGCTGAATCTCATTTGCACTGAGGTTCCTTTCAAATACTTGAGAAATTAAAAGGGAGGCTACTGTAAACAAAACTCAGATACAAATGCTATACCACAATCGGTTTGCACTTGTGGCACTTCCCTTGTTACTGCTGCTTTCTCCTCCAAAAAACAAAATGACTAATGCCACAGTGTGCTGAACACTGACTGCAAACTGCACAGCACCCTCCAGGTCAGGGTGCATCACAGGATCAACATCATTTTGGCCAGTGTTCCTGGGACGAAATACCCCAGAGGCAACAGAAGTCATTTTACCATTCATATACCCATTAAAAAAATGCCTTTGCTGGTAAATGTCAGGTGGAATTACTACCAATGATCTCAATTTTTATTTTTTTTTTTTTTTAGAGAATTAATCAGCTGGCCCTCCTCAGCTCCCATGAAGCCCTCACAGAGCCCTTCATTTGTTGCTGTCAGGGCCTTTTAGTTTCCTGAGCTGCAGAAAAGTGAAAAAAATTAAGCCCTATGTGATTCTTTGTAAAACCCAAAACAGTATTTCTCTTGTACTACTAGTGAAATGCTTTCAATGCTTTTTAGATTGTCAGTCACCAATTTTTTTTAATACATCTAGGTTTGGCATGAACAAATGGAAGGATGGATTGATTCCCATACTGCTAAAAACACTTTCAGTCATAAATTCTGTGGGGAGGGGACTACATTTCTATTTTCTTTTTCTAACTGGAAGTACAACCTGGTAAATAATAATAGTGACACAAATGTCTTCACTCTTTTATTAAGGTTTAGGAGTGTATTTGTACTCCTAATGGTTTAACCTCTACACTGGACATTTCACTTTGCATTTTGGAGAATCTCTCCCACCTAAAGATGTAAATTAAGCTCAAGTATTTGACTCAGCCCCTTGTCAGCCTTCTTTAAAGGGAAAATGAATACATTCATCCAAGTCAGCTTTCCAGGTACATTCTCTAAATTTTTATTTTTATTTTTTTCCCTTTCCATGTAGTTTCCAAATCAGCCAGCAGATTAAAAAGGCCCGAGGATTAGATTCCAGATCCACAGCCTGCACAGTCTCTCCCTCCTTTTCCTCAGTACGGCCACCCATCGGCAGGAGTGAAAAGCTGTTTGTTAGCAAAGGCGCTTTTGTGTCACGTACCTCAGAAGGCAGTGCTTGACAGATGGAAGTTAAAAAAGAAACGTTTTGGCTGCCTGAGGCATGTCTTAATTTGACGCTCATCTCAGTTTGTGTCACTTTTAATGGTTCACTTAGCTGAACTTGGGACTAAAAATTAACGTGTGGGGGGGATAATTTAAAACGTCAACTAAAAGTTCTGACTTGCTGGGCCCACGCAGCCAGCACCTGAGAAGACCAGAGGGACCAGTGGGCAACCCAGAGCTTCTTGCCAAGTGCTGCTGGTGGGTCACGAGGACCATCCTGGGTGCAGTGGGGCTCTGGTGTGTCCCAGGGTGTCCCTCGTGGTCAGGCAGCCCCTGCCACGGAGGGACCCATGGGCTGCCACGGCAGCTGGCTGGAAGGTGTAGGAAGAACAGGACTGTGCCCACCTAGGCTGTGAAACAACCAGGCAGAGAAAGGGGCTATGAGCTTATAAAGGAGCTTGGGAAAAGCTACCCTGTGACTCCTGCTCCTTAAGTGGAAAAATAATAGCTTTTAATCCTTTCCAATGAATACATATTAGAGAATATAAAGTGAAGCTTGCAGAGAAAAGAATAAATATTAAAGACCGTATTTTTCAGCCACCCTCAGTTTGCCTTCTGGTTTTGCTTGCTGGCTTTCGCAGTCAGAAATGGTCACAACTGTATGGAGCAGAGTCATTTTGTACTTGCAAGAATGCATTTCTGTGGCCAAATGGCAGCTAGCAAGCTCAGCATCCGACTGCTGGAGCCATCCCAGTCAAGCTGTCATTGTCCAGGCATCAAACTTGTACCCTAGCTTTAAAAAAAAAAATGTTTTGTTCAATACAATAAATGAGTATCAGGTGATTTTCTTAATTAAGATATATAAAGGTAAGCGAAAGTGGTGGGGTGTCTATTCTCTTGGTGAAAACTTCAAATTATCTGGGAAAAGCAAAATTAAAAAAAAACACTTCACAGGCCAGTCTTGGGCTGGTTGGAATTATCCTAAATATTCACAGAGGCTATTTCCATCACTTTTTTTATATTATTAATGGATGGAACAAGCAACTATGAAGGCAATTTAGAGTTATTTACTTTTCTTCTTAATCTCCTGATAATTTTCCTATTTGTCTTTGTAGTATCTCTTCTCTGATAACAAATAGAAAAGCATTTTCTAAGTTGAAGTAATCTCTATGGGAGAGATGGAAAGAAAATGTAGATAGCATTAGATGAAAATGGAGCATTTGCTTTGTATTCATGAGTCATTGTCCCTCTTGTTTCCTGTAAATATTCATACAAGCACCTTTTTCCTAGCAAGGATTTTGCAGATATATAAGCAGATTTCTTGGGGAGCATTCCCCCAGCAAGAGCCTTCCATCCACCCTGAGAGCTCCTGGGGAGTGTCCCAGAGATGTCTCATTACAGAACAGCAACGATGCTGTGTGATACAGGTTACCCATCGCACACAGTAACTAATGAGTGCCTAAAGCAGCAGCAGTCATAGCAAATTCACAGGCTGAACCACATTCGCATAAACCGTCTAGCAAAAAAAAATTAACAAACAAGTTAATTGGGAAATCCACCAAGTGTGTTTTGTAAATAATTGCAGGGGAAATAGCTTTTGGCCAATAGAAAATTTTTGGCCAACGCTGCTATTCACAGTCCAGACTAACTGCATGTTGCATGCTTTTCTTTTAATGTATTTTACCCTTTGGAGGCTGTTATAAAGATGTTATACATAATTTGCCTGAAAACTGGTTACAATAAAGGCCAAGTTTGTACAACCACAGTCAGTGAACGTTTTGCTGCTACCAGCAGTGGCCTTGCTTTAGGAGACGAACAGACCCCTCAGCTGGCACAGTAGCAACTTGACCTGCTTATGCTTAATGATGAGTTTCCACTGTGTTTCATAAATACAGCAAAATTTTCCATATTCATTCCTATCACAGTTCAAATACCCCAAAAAAATCCTCAGTATGTTTGTACTTCTTCCTAAAGTCAAAATAGCTGAGCTAGTTCCCCTAGCGCCGAGTGTACCCTCCTGAGCATCCCAATCGGCTGCTGTTGCAGTGGGTCCACCCTAGGACTATTTACAATAGCTGTTAACTTAATGACTACTTGGATAAATCCCTCTTAATCACAGCTCCTGTCTATGTGGCAACTGTGCTCAAAGCTGTGATGCTCTTCCTCCCGCAAAGCTTCAGGCAATCACCTGAGGTCACACAGTTATAAACATTGTCCCTAATGATGGCAGGCCATGTAATGGCAGTATAGAAAAAGGGATATTTCCAGGGGACCATTTTAGCCCACCCAAACTCTGCCTCGTCCTGGAAAGGCCCGGTTCAGCTCCACTGTGCTTATGGTGCAGCCAGTGCAACACCTGGGCAGTTTCCAGAAGCAGGTCCTGATACTCTGTTGTTGACTATCATCAAATACTCACAGACTGTGCATTTGATTTTCTTGGCTGGCTGTTATATCACCTCCCCCTCAAATTGCTTTCTTTTGGTCATTTTGCAGCATACCTCCCTGGCATGTTTCATTCCAAACTCCAGCAGCAGAAAGTTATGTTTCATTTATTTTTTCCTGCCGCTCTTATTTATAATACTTTCTGCTAAATTAGGCGTTCAAAATGTGCCTTATTTTGAGTCTTCAGAGAACAGCGTGCACATTGTTTCATTTGTATTTGCTCAGTGATAATTTCAGGACATGTCTCTTCAGTATTAGTCAAGCTTGTAATGCAGCAGCAACATGAAACCAGCATTCAGGGAGCTGAATCAGCCCGTTAAAACAATCCTTAGTACATCATCCTGACTTGGCATGAGAGCTGTGACTTTATATTCCAGTGCAACCCACTGGAACAAAGCTTCCACTCAGTGTGTTTGGATCTGTGCTTTAGAAAGAAAAACGTAAGAGTCCACTTGTGTTTCTTCTTTGGCAACACAGGGATAATCTGCTTTACAGAAGAGCACCAGCCAATAGTGATTGATCCACAAAATGCATCATCCCTGCTGCCTGCACAGCGGGGAAAAAAGGTAGTGGTGAGCTGCTATCACTGTGTGAGCAGGTTTTGTTGTCCCAATGCATCCTTTCTAGAGCACCGCCCCTGAAAATCTGCTGACAGACAAGCTCAGCAGGCCCTGGCAAGCCTTTCATACCTGCCTTTCCTGATGAGGCCCAGCCCAGATTAACAAAAATTACTAGTAGGTTCAGGAATTCTTTTCATACTGATTTTGCAAATCTCTATTAACCTGTATGTTAGGTAGAGGAAACCTGATGTTGGCTGATCCAATTTGTGATTTAAGTAAAAGACTAAAATTTTGGCTATGGGAGTGATGCTTATGTAAAATATTCTGCATATGGATATCCCTGATAGAGCAAAAAAAAAAGAGAAAAACCTGCTGTAGTTGAAGTAAACTTAGAATTTCCCTTTAGAATAAATGAAATTTAAGGCGAGTGCTTTGTTGCAGCATGGTCACCCAAGGGAACACGACAGCTCGTCACCCTGTGGAGATGGCAGGTAAACTGCTGGCTCCTGCAGACACCACGCAGTGCTGCCTGAGGGCTGGTTAAGGAATGGGACCTTCTGTGAACACAGGTTGACCATAAATGCTTTTAAGCCCAGTGCTTCTAAGTATGGCCAATGGACTTGCGTGCTACATAAGAGGTGCTGTAATGTTACATGGACAGACAAATTCTGAAACCTGAGGCACAGGGAAAGGCACAGCCCCAGGGGTTACTGACTGCAGCAGTGTTTTACTGAGCCTGAGAGCATTTTGAAGAGCAGCAGCTGAAAACAGTGGACAGGTACTTTAGTCCTCAGGTCATTCCGGTTTCCAAAGTAAAAGCGGAAGTTGTTAACAAGCTGATGTTTTTATTAAAGCAACGTTTCCACAGAAGTGATGTAAGAAAACATCAACAGCAGCCCCATGGTTTGCCAGCACTTGCTTTTGGTGGCTCTCAGATCTCTGTCACCAAAACACTAATCTGGTTACACAATGTTACTTAACAGCATAACTAAAGACTTACTCCTGTAAGTGAGGATTTAGTAGGATTAAACTCAGTGTTCAAATTAGGAATGAAGTGAAAGAAAGTTACAGGAGGAAAAAAATCTGTTGTTTATTCTCACTCAAAATCCTGCTATTCATTCAATGATCCATACCTTTCTTTAGATATAAACAGAATATTAATTAGCCTTTCCACATGGGTTTTATTTCTAAACACGCTTTTTGGCTATTCTCTATATGAATATCAAACAACGAGCATACAGCAAAATACATATATTCCCTCTGACTTTTTGCAGATTGATTTCTTAGAGTTGTATCTCCATGCATTGACCCTGTTGTGACCCTTCGCTGTTGCCTTCCATTTGAGCAATCCCTGTAAGACCAAAGCTGCAGCGGGTAAGGGGGCCTTTGCCCCTCTGCTCTGATGATCAGGGAGGAATGACCTCAAAAGCTCTTCACTTGCATCAGGATGTGAACTGCTACCACTGCCCAGCACTAGCTGGCAAGCTACTACAGAGGTGGAGGAACCTGTGCTTCAAGCACTGGGAGTCTGGACTGAAGCAGCTTCTTTCTCTTAAACTCCAAATTCTGCCAGTGCTACTTTGTGAGCCAGCATATCTGCCAGAATGGTATGAAACTGGTTAAGCAATTGATTTAAGCTGAGAAAGGAGCTCAGGACTTAGAGATGGAAAATATATACTCTCTGGTAAGGAGGGCACCTCATCCACTGAGGACACAGCAATGTTTCTGTACGTTACTCTAACCTTTCAAATGGTGTTTCTGCATATGAGGAGAAACAGAAGTGATAGTGTGGCACAGATAACAGGGCTCCTTGAGGATGTGTCACTAAGGAGCCTTCCCCTACAATTGCAGAGGGCTACAGCAGAGGAGAGCGAATGCATGTACGGCTGTTTCTGTGTAGTCACTGAGAAAAAAACTGCTTCGGAAAATGGACTCCTAGAATTGGAGGAGACAAGATTTCACAAGAGAATTGAGGCAGACCAGTCCCGAGCTGCCTCAGGACGGCGTTCTTCACTGCCAGTCGTGTGCCAGAGCAGTTCAGTGCATGGGGAAAGGACAAAGGCGCGCAGAGACTGCGATACCGGTCTGAGCTGTATTTGACTAATTCATATAGCTTGACGTATTTTCCGAGTTAATGACCTGCCCTTTTTCTCTTCTCTGTTAAGTTTCCCCAACTTCTCAGACTCATTCCTTGTAGGTGAGGAATTGTGGTTTCTTGCAGCTGTTTGAGGATGGAATTCCCCAAATTGTGATCCCCTTCTGGAGCACAAGTCTTATGAGAAGCAGCTGAGGGAACTGGGGGTGTTCAGCCTGGAGAAGAGCAGACTCAGGGGAGACCTTATTGCTCTTTACAGCTGCCCGACAGGGCTGTAGGCAGGTGGGGTTGGTCTCTTCTCCCAGGTAACAAGCAACAGAACAAGAGAAAACAGCCTCAAGTTCTATCAGGGCAGGTTTAGATTGGACATTAGGAAAAAATTCTTTATGAAAGGGTTGTCAAGCACAAGAACAGGCTGCCCAGTGAGGCAGTGGAATCACCATCCCTGGAGGTGCTTAAAAAAAATATGTAGATGTGCACTTAGGGACATGGTTTATTGGTGGACTTGGCAGTGCTGAATTAACAGTTGGACTTGATCTTAAAGGTCTTTTCCAACCTAAATGATTCTATGATCCTAAATTTTATAAATTCCACTATCTGATGACAGACTTTCACTAATCACACCAAGTCCATGCTGTTGACAGCAACATCTGGCACAAGGGTAAGAGGGATGTGGATCAGCATCCACCACCTATTGGTGATATCCTCTTAACAGTCCAACTGAACTCCAGACTTCACTGTTCATGATCATCTGTGACTGTGTATGAATATTCATTTCTGTTTATTATTGCTGCATTTAGTTTAGCAAGTTCCTTTTCCAGCTGTCCTTGATACTTCTAGCTGCACTTGGAGATCAATGTCTGACACAAATACAGATCACTGGCTCCAAGAGGGGATGAGTAGCTGGCACGGAGAACTCAATAAAACAATTTGCTCTGGTGATTCTATTGGAGTATGTACATAAAAAGGGTTTTAATTCACCTCAGTGAATGCATTTTTATGGTCTGCATCACTGAAATTATACTTGTGATGAAATGAAATAATTAAAAAAGACATTATCCTCTCTTCATTGTATTTATGATTAACAAAGTAAATGAAAATCCAGCCTTTTATCTGACATCAAATGGTATTGCATTTTGGAGTTAAATTGGGCATTCATCTTCTTCTGGTGAGTTTTTTAAAACTTAAACATACCTTTCTTTTTCTCCCTTTCCTTCCTCCTTGTGTTTCTGAATACCAGTAAATTAAAGATGACTAGAAACTGGAAATGCTTTCAGAAAAGGTCTTGAAATTCACACACATGCACACAAAAGAGGGAGAAAAAGAGAGAGAGATGTAGGCTCTCTTTCATATTAACATCACAATCAAGGAATTATTTGGAATACTCAATACATATTCCACCAATCTTTTTTTTTTTTTTGGTCTGTATTAAAATAATGTCTTTTATGCTAATCTCAATTTACGAAATTACACAGCAGCATTGTTTACTCCTCCTTTCCCAAGGCTGAGAAACAACTAATTTGGCAAATAACAAGTTCGCTAGTCTGTAAACCTTCCATGAACAGTTTTTATACGAGAAGTCACTTAAAGACTAGCATTGTCAGACAGAAAGCCTGTTTAAGGAAAAGGTGGTAGGAAACAATAGCATAACACTGAAAATTCAACCTCTGTGAATTGTAATGAGAGAATTATAGGAAAGATAGTAATTTTCATGCACTTCCATGTACTTTAGTATTACTACAAGGGAATTACCTGTGTAACTCAGACAAGAATCAAATTCAGTATCTCCAAATGACAAACTGCTCTTGACCAAATTTTGTCACTGATGCAGATTAGAGGCAAGATTTCCCCATGACTGCATGGATGGCACGGTCTGCATAGCTGCAGGACATGACTGTAAGAGGGGAAAATGGGCAAGTAGGAAAAGGTAATATGACCTATTTGACTCATGTGCCTTCTAATTCATATATCTGGGGTTTGTGACATTGGTTGTTCCTGGCTGATTCTGTACTCCTTTCATTCTTTAGCAGACAGCCAACACAAAACTGACAAAATCGGGCTCTTGGTACCTTGTATGTGTCAAATGTTTGACAGCAACATTTTGCTTGTAGTTTACCAACATCTACCTCTGAGAGAAGAGCCAAAAGCATATTGCTGCAATCCATCTCATGCTAAAATGCATGAATTAAATCTCTGAAGATATCTGGTCAAGATGAGGGCAAATTCAGGCAGTTCTTCCGTAACTTTCTCATTACTAAAATGTGCGTATGCTTGAGAAGGGAGGGCTACAGCACAGAAAACTGAATGTGGTCACAGAGCAGCACTGCAAGCCATAGGCCAAGTTTTTACCTAAGACTATTTTCTGCTCAGAGAAGCAACAGGCAGCTGCCTAAATAAAAACTGAGTAAAGATACAGAAAAGCAGCCCTGTGTGCTTTCTCCTATTCTGTCTTCATAGGGGAGGAGGAGACAGTATAGCTATTGGAAATATAGCACATAGACATTTCTGTGGTTTTAACTAAGATCCGAAGAGTTCAGTCACAGCCATTAACAGTCGCTCCTAACGGCATCTAACCCCTGCAGCTCTTCCTTTTTGCGACTTCCAGCTGATGTAGTACCACCACACGGCAGAACAGTGCTTTGTCCTCCAGTGCCTGACCTCGCCTTTTTACCATTACACCTCACCACCTCCCTATCCTTCAGTCCATGGGTCATGCATTTCTTTGTGCGCGGTTCAGATTGTGCCATGGGCACTGCCTCCTCCCGAGTTTGTCCCACTCATCTCATTAGCACACCTTGTGTACTTGCCAATGTTGTTAGCTGCCAGTATTAAACAAGGTCAGTCCTGGGATATTTTTTTTTCCTCCCTTCAAATTTTGTTCTAAAACCTTGTATACAGCTGAAATTGGATTTACAGGACCTTAGTTGCCTAAATAACTTTTTCTTCCACTTTCTTAACTTTGGGTGCTGTTATCTGAGAGAACAGTCTGGAGCAGCCCCTTCAGAGTTCTGCAACTGAGATTTTCCAAGTCTCCCTCCCACAAGCATTTCATTTGTAAGCACATCTATTGGAAAATACTTTGAACTTCCTACCCCATGGAACAGTTTGTATTTCAATTCCTTCTCCGTCTTCTGGGATTGGTACCAAATAGGTATGTCATAATGACATACCTAATTTTCTTGACTATATATTGGTTTAAAATTATGCCCATGCATCTAATTTTTATAAGAGCTGAAGTGTAGAATAATAAAGAAGAATGGAAGACAACAAAGACAACTGATTTTTTTGTTGTTCTTTTGATGTAGTAGGTTAAGGAAAAAAAAAACCCCACCAAAAATAAAGCCATGTTATCACGTGAGATTTTTTTTTTTTCTTAAAGATATTCAGGAAGTTCTTTATATAAGGAATTTGGGTTGTAGGTTGTCATGCAGACTTTCCAGCAAGCAATTAAAGCTCAACATTTACAGTCAGTTAGATGAACCAGATGCATTTCTGGCAAGGGAGAGCTTGAAAAGCAACAGATTTTGAAGTACATTGACAGCCCTTAATCTTCAGACAGAAAAAGCTCTGCTTAGGAAGCCCTCCAGTAAGTAAATTATTTAGTTCATCATGTGTTACTTAACAGTTCTGTTATTTAGACTTTTGATTGTTGAGGACTTAGTAAAAGAGGAAGAAAGCCCAATCTATCTTCAGCAGAAGTGAAAGGAAAGGTTTCCAGGGAACTAGATTAAGTCTGTAAGAGCAATGTGAAGTGTTTTCATCTCCTACCCTATTTTAAACAAAATGACTAGGGTTTTTTTTTTCTCTTTCTTAATGGCAGTAGATATCCTGTAATGTAGAGACATTCAGCAAAGTAATGTAGTGAGATTGTGCTAACGTGATTTTGCCAAAAGCAATCAGTGTATGTTGGGTATACTGTAAAGAAGACACAAAATTATTTTCTTTATAGCAGCTGCAGAATCAAGACAAAAAAATGACCCTTCATTACATAAGTAATAGATTCCCGTTTCTGTTTTAAAGGAAAAAAACAAAACAACATGAGCATTAAAAAAAAATGGAAGAGAGTGGATGTGCAAGAAATGCTGCAGTGGACAGCACCAGCAGGCTGTGAGAGTCAGGGCAATCTTTACTGTAACAAAAACATTTTTTTACACCCAGGGCTGACAGCTCACAACAGTTTCTCTACCAGAGCATAAGCCTTCCCATTCTTAAATGTTTAATGGATCCAGTCTTTAATTTTATGCAAGCGTAGATGTGACACACAGTCTCATTCACCTGCTTTGGCGGCACCTTCTACTGAGAAGTCTTCAGCAATCTTTGCCAGGTATAACCTCTGGGAAGTGGACATAACCTGGCAGCTTCATGCATGGGGTCTGAACTTCTCCTGACCACAACAAATCTTGGATTTTTTGGATAGGGTTTACAAATCTTCAAGAAAAAGAGCAACAAAGAAGAACTCCAGAGACTATGCTGCATAAAGCTGCCATATTTTCCGGGCTTGCTTTATAGACAACCAAAACTTATTTCACTTTCTATTATAAAGTACAGTAAAATAATGAAATGTTATCAATTTGCCTTTCCACAAGACATCCACTCGTCATTCTGCCTCTGCCCAAAATAACTGGCATCCCCAGTGCCTTAGTCTGGCTGCCATTGTTTACTAGAAGCAGCTCAGCTGGAGCACAGAAATGCAATCACACTCTTCCTGATATTGCACAAGATAAGAGGGAGCAACGAACAGCATTAAGTCCAGGGTTATTTTTCATTTCCATTTATATTTCTTTAGCTTTTTTGTGGTTAAACTCTGCTTTTGCTATTTCAGCACATGAGTTCATCTCCCCCACCCTAAACTAAAGACTTGGGGAAAAAACACACCTCTTTCCCTACTGAATAGTTTGCTAGAAGAATACCAAGGGTCACCCAGGACCAAGATGCAGCAATGTCAGAACCAGCTGATTGCAGTAACCTAAGCCTTTCTAGCCACTCCATAACTCATTAAAAATTAATCTCTGGCTAGGTCGGTGTGGTGAAAGAGGGCAGTGGGAACTCTTTCTCTACTAGTAGGTCTGCCTGGAAAATGATTTAATACGGTTATTTCTTATTTCATAGGAGAAGAAGTCCATTTGGCTTAAAACCTCCAGTTATTTTGCAACTATCATTGCAGAAAAAATAGGCTTGTTTTCAAGAACAGTCTCAATTTGAGAGTGTGTTTTGCTGTATAATGAATTCTCTGATTTGTGGCAGCCTCAGAGGTTGTAAAAACTCTTCCAGCTTGCAAACCTGAAGTGCTATAAAAGTTTTAAGACATTAGATATTATTTACTGCATTATTGAAAGTGGTATCGTTTGAAAGGTTTGCAAGCTTAGCAGAAAGGGAGTGGGGGGAAACAAAGTTTGGATTTGAAAACAGAAAGAAACAAACTGCCAGGAAGCTGTCACCCAGCTAGGGAAGGGTTGTCCAGAACAGTACTCCATGCTGCTACAGTATCTTTTTAATGTGCACAGCAAGTTCTACACAGCCCTTCTTTGCAGGAAAAAACAGGACTGGGCATACGTGCAAGAGACATACTAAATAAGCAACTTTTAATACGTTTTGTCTCTGGGTATGTAAAATGCATGTCGATGCTACTCAAACAGGTGAGCAAAACACCTGCCCATTGCAGAATCTGGTTGAGATGCAAACTGGTTTTCTAAAACAGGTTTAGCAGAAACCCATCACTGTATTTTTGACTTTTACTGCTGGACAGACTTGGGATATAAATCTATCAGACTAATTAATCTATCTGGTTTCAGTTCAGTATTTCCTATTGAGCAGTTGTAGGCAGCCCTCAGCTCAGCAAGCACCCTGAAGTGCCCTTTGGAAGCACTTGTCTTCCTCCGTCTCTGTAAGAAGTCTAGGAGTCTTGCTTAGGTTTGGAGCAATCTCAGGCGTCAAGTCCTGCAGCGCCTCAGTAATAGGCATTGAATTCCTTTACTAATTCTGGCTATTTGAGACTTTAACACTGCACGTGCTGTAGTGCATTAGTTCTTGGGTAGTAATTTCAAGTAATCAAATTCCTATGCAATCTTTCAAACACTAGCCACTGCACTAGTTGTACCCCAGTGATTTTGAGTCATGTTTTGTCCTGCAAGTAAATAGAGATGTGATAATTAATTACTGGCCTGAAGCAGAGACTGCTGTGACAAGAAACAGCCAACTCCGTTACTGTATTAGCATTACAGATGTAAACCTTAGAATTAAAAAAGCAGAACTAATATTTAACCTTGCTCTTATTTCACCTGAACTGTTTGAACTCAAGATGCAACTGAAAACAATTTTCAGTGAAAATTCTGTGTTGAAAAAAAACACAATAACTAAAGGAAGTGTTGAGATTTAAAATTAATAATTCAGTATGGCAGAGACAAAGAGTAAAGTAGGTATCCACATAGCCACATAATACAAACGTAACTTTAAACAAGATGAAATAGTTCTTTTGAGTAATAAAGGCAAAGAACTTTCTTGTCTTAGGGCTAATAATTCATTTAACCTGACAGTTATTTCAGAAGGTTTGGATGATTTAAAATGGAAGTTTCTGGGGGACGCTCTGCACAGATAGATTTTTATACTTGGCAGCTATCATAGCATTTTATTCCTGAAAAAAAGATTTTGTACTCCAGGCATACAATTAGACACAAAGCACTGCATTCATCATCTCTTTCCCAACTTACTATCGTTATTTGTCAAAATCTTTTCTCAAATTTTTTTGGCCTTGTCAAAACTGGATTACTTTCCCTTTAGAAAGGCAAGTGATTCAGCTCAACTGAAGTTAGTACAAATGGGATTTTTCAGGATCACATCTAGTATTAGCACTGGTAGTCCTGGTTTTACTGAAACAAGCTGCAGAGTTCACAATGATTTCAACAGGGCAGGTTTTCATGACTACATCATCTCTTTTGCCATCCTCTGTCCTTCTTTCTCTCTCCTACTGGTCAGCTACACAATGTTTCTATATTATCATTTAGTATAAAACAGTATTCAGAAGGCATAGTCCAAATAGAAAATTTGTTCCTGTTTGCTAAGATCAAGTGGTATGACAAAGCACTTTTTATTTTCATTCCATAGCTCTCACAATCTATATGTATCCTGTGACACCGATTTAGACTGTGCTTTTAATGTGTTTTGTTGGGGTTTTTTAAAGTAACTAATATCCTTATAATTATGGCAGAATAACACATTAGCATAGGATGATTTGTAACTAGAAAATTACTTCCTTTATTTTAAGTCTGAATGAAGTACTTATCAGAAAAGTTAGACTGAGTGAACTGCAAGACTTTTTTTTTTTTCCTTCTTAACTGATCAATTAATTGTGTGGATATTGTGGTTTAATAGGAGGGGTATTGGTAGTCTCTAGACAGAGATTACTGACATCTATAAATGTATTAAATTTGTCTGCCCTGGGATTTCACTGGGAGCAGTTCAGTACAATAGCAACAAAGGAATGTCCTGGTAATTTTCTTTAGCAAATTCCAGCAGAACCATTGCACATAACGAACTGCCAGCAAACAACAGTAAATCTGAGAACGAGGGGGAAATACAGCCATATTGCATCATTTCAGAGGGGATGGAAACATTCTCCATAAACACTCTTGGATATAATGTATTGATTCCTAACTGCAATTTACTGTTCAACACTATCATATTTATTCACTGCACAGACATGAATTATACAATTTGTGGCTGCTGATAACCAAAGGAGAGAAAAAGTCCATTCCAGACCTCAGCCACAAAACTTCAAGGATTCAGTCATCCATAAAATCAATGGAGAAACAGTAATATTCTTTAAGGTGTTTTCAGTAATGAAGGTTTTACAGTGGAATGCATTGCCAGGGTGAATTACACTAATTTAGAGTCTGATCGCTTATAGAAAATGCTGCAAGGCATTCATTGTAGATTTAAGTTATATTCAAAACGTATTTGTAGTAATCTTCTGGGGGGGGAGATCCCACATTGTGAAAAGAGAAACGGGGAAAAGGAGACTGCACAGTAGCCCTACCACCACAGAGGATGAAGTCCTGGCTCCTCTTTTGAGGAGTTTTGCCACTGATCTAAACAGGCGTTAAATTGACTTATGTCTAAATAGAATGGGGAGGATTTCAGACATGCGGCCGTGCGACTGGTGCCAGATTTCTGCCCAAGGCCGGGCGCCGCCCCCTCCCGCAACGCGCCACCTTGCGGAGCAGGCGGCCATCGGTGCCGGGTGCTCCTGTCACGTACCCACGGCTCCTTCTGGGGGCCCGGGCGTCCGAGCCAATCAGAATGAGGCGTGTTGCGGTGGCGGGACGCGGCAGCGAGGCTTGGCGGGAGCTGAGGGAGAGGGTGGGGCGCCGGGCTGCCACAGCGCTGGGTGAGCCGCGGCTGCGCCGTGCCGCTTTGGAGGGCTCGGTTTTGCCTCGGTCTCTTCAGCTCACGTTAAGGTTAATGTGTTAAAGCGACCTGGTCTGCAGAGGGTGTAGGTTAAAAAAGAGTTTTTATTATAACAACAGTTCTGTTGTGCCATGGTTCTGCTGAGGGTCACTAAGACACCCACCTGCCTGTGCCTGTGGTGCTGTGTGGAAGGAAGCATCACCCAGGTCCGAAGAAGATGACTGAGGAAGCCCAAGCAGGCTTCATTGCAATGAGCAGTCTGGTGCCAGATGGGCAAACAGGGCAGGTGTACATGAACTGGTACACATGAACGTTGTGGATAAATATATTCACATTTATCCCATGTTCTCACAGTATAGCATGTTCCAGGGGCAGTTAATCCAGAGCATGAGTGCTCACTTTTGCCTTTGTAGTGGTAACAAAAATCAATTAATTTCAAAATGAAATTCTACTTTCTATGATACTGAGCTCAGGCTTCATACATTCAAAGTGATCTGTGCTACTCCAAATAGAAGATGTAGTTAGAATAATAGAATCATTTTGGTTGGAAAAGACCTTTGAGATGATTGGGTGCAACTGTTAACCCAGCACTGCCAAGTCCACCATTAAACCATGTCCCTAAACGCCGCATCTATGCATTTTTTAAACTCCTCCAGGGTTGGTGACTCCACTGCTTCCCTGGACAGCCTGTTCTGATGCTTCACACCCTTTCAGTGAAGAAAATTTTCCTAATACCCAGCCTAAAGCTCTCCTGGTGCAGCTTGAGGCTGATTCTTCTTGTTATCTGGGAGCAGAGACCGACCCCCACCTGCCTACAGCCCCCGCCGGGCAGCTGTAGGGAGCGATCAGGTCCCCCCGAGCCCCCTCCTCTCCAGGCTGAGCCCCCCAGCTCCCCCAGCCGCCCCCCAGCCCCTTCCCCAGCCCCGTTCCCGGCCCTGGACACGCTCCAGCCCCTCCGTGTCCCTCTGGCAGTGAGGGGCCCGGCACTGAACACAGGATTCATGGTGCGGCCGCACCAGTGCCAAGTGCTGGGGGACAGTCCCTGCCCTGGCCCTGCTGGCCACACCGTCTGGGACACGAGCCGGGCTGCTGCTGGCCGCCTCGGCCACCTGGGCACACTGGGGGCTCCTGCCCAGCCGGCCGGCGACCAGCCCCCCCCGGCCCTGTCCCGCCGGGCAGTTCCCCCCGCTGTGCCCCCGGCCTGGGCGCTGCGGGGCTGCGGTGCCCACGGGCAGGGCCCGGCACGCGGCCCTGCTGGCCCCCGTACAGTTGGCCTTGGCCCATGGGCCCGGCCTGCCCAGACCCCCGCGGAGCCTCCTGCCCCCCAGCACATCAACACTGCTGCCCAGCTCGGTGTCACCTGCACACTGACTGGGGGTGCACTCGATCCCCTCGTCCGGGTCGCTGGTAAAGACATGAAACAGCACCGGCCCCAGCAGAGCCCTGGGGACACCCCTGTGCCCAGCGCCAGCGGGATGTGACTCCATTGCCCACCGCTCTTTGGGCTCGGCCGCCAGCCAGGGCTTTACCCAGCGCAGAGACCCCAGTCCCAGCCATGGGCAGCCGGGTTCTCCAGGAGATGCTGTGGGAGACGGTGTCGAAGGCTTTACTGAGGTCCAGGCAGACACCAGCCACAACATCCACTAGGCAGGGCAGCTTGTCATAGAAGGAGATGAGGTTTGTCAGGCAGGACCTGCCTGTCATAACCCCACGCTGGCTGGGCCTGACCCCCCGGTTGCCCTGCACCTGCCACATGATGGCACTCAGATGATCGGCTCCGTGGCCTTCCCGGCTCCGTGGCCTTCCCAGCACCGAGGCCAGGTTGACAGGGCTGTAATTCCCTGGATCCTCCTTCCCGCCCTTCTTGTGGATGGGCCTCACACTGGCTAACCTCCAGTCTGCTGGGACCTCCCCAGTTAGCCAGGACTGCTGGTAAATGATGGAGAGCAGCTTGGCGAGCTCCTCCACCAGCTCGCTCGGGACCCTGGGGTGGATCCCATCTGGCTCTGTAGATTTGTGTGTGTCTAACTGGAGCAGCAGGTCACTGACCGTTTCCTCCTGGACCGTGGGGATTTCATTCTGCTCCTTGTCCCTGTCTTCCAGCTCAGGGGGCTGGGTACCCTGGGGGTAACTGGTCTTGCTATTAAAGACAGAGGCGAAGAAAGCATTGGGTACCTCAGCCTTTTCCTCATCCTTTGTGGCAATGTTCCCTGCCACATCCAGTAAAGGATGGAGATGCTCCTTGGCCTTCTGTTTGCTTCTAATGTATTTGTAAAAACATTAGCAAAGTTAATGTATAGAAAATCATCCTATTCCAAATACTAGCAAAAGCTCAGCTCATCTCCTGTATGATACAATACTGTTCTGAATGTTGTACAGCCAGAGAAAAGGACATACGAAACTATGAAATGACTAGTGCCACTGGCTTCTGGGTGTCCTTAAACAAGACTCAGTTCCAAGTTATGAGTTCTAATTAATTGATGATGAACAGCAAGCCAAAAAAAATAAAAAAAAATGTCAAGTAATCCTCAAGCTCTAGCTTATGCCAAGTCTGCCTGTGAAATATTGATGGCAGCTGCTGTGTGAAGTTGTAATGGCAGTGTGTATTTTCTTGCATAATTTTCTTAAATATTTAGTGACAAGTGATAATGCTGTCCCACAGAAAATCGCTGGGACATGAAGTGTCTGTGAAATGCCTCTGGCAGAGACCTTTCCATTACAGCCTCCATCCTGGAGTAAGTGCAAGAAGGGTCAGCTCCTACTGCTTCACATAAAAACTTAACAAAGCCCATTCTCTGAATCCAACTGTTCATGGATCATTTCTCTGCTAGTCACTTGTCCTGGTTTTCTCTCCAGTTCCCCAGCATGTTTTCTCAGCTGAGGCCATGCTATCAAAGAGCTGTTGGGACCAGTATCTTGGGGATTGCTCCATGCCTGAGATAATGCCACCCCACACTGTTGCCTTGCCGTGATGAGGTTGAGGTCACCCCACTTCACCCCATGCCGACATCTCAGTGATGCCCAGTGGGAATGGCTAAGAGATGGTTCTGCCACAAGTTAAAAAGAAACACAACTCCCTAGGATGAGTCAGGGTAATGTCTTTAAAATGTATTCTAAGCTGCCTAACAAGTGTGAACTTCAGTCTGTCATACAGTGTGCAGCATCTGATAAATACACCTAGAGCCTCCCTCATCTGTACCACACAATGGTGCTGTCTGTACTATCAGTAAGGATAAAACACTAAATAATTGAACAGTATTGATCTTAAAATTGAGTTACCAGAACAAGAGCATTTCCTGTATATTTTCAAAATAAAGTCACTGTGTTCCTGTCTATAATCATCGCATGAGCCCATTGACAGGTTCAATAGACTCGCTTGGCAGATTTTAAAAGTCAATACAGAACGAGTGTGTGTGTGTTTTCAAACATCAAATGTATTTTAATTGTTCTTATTTAAAGCTACAAGCCCTCAATCAAACAATGCCTTTTCTATCTTAGAGCAAATCCTGCTGCAGTAACAGAGACATGTGTTACCTAAATCAAGTTTAAAGACTTGCATTAACCATGAAAACTGTAGCACATCTGATTTAAAACACCATTTCCTCCATGTTCAGTTACGTTGCCAGCTTTATGAAGACAGGTTTTTGCCTTTATCTTCAGAAGATGAGCAATACCCCTTTCATGGGTGAATATGGGCAGTATTCCACCTGGTGTATGGGCTACTGAGGATAGGTCAAATAATACGAGTTATAAATCTGGGGCTTTCAAAATATCATTTTGCAATGATAGATATAAGTTAGTTATATTTATCAGCTATGTGATAGAGTAACAACAGCTACTGCTTGAAACGGGGGAACTTGCCTGCATTGTCAAAGTCTGGATGCCAGAAGTGCACGTAAAGTTCTCTGGCCTCTCACAATGCTGTATCTTTTCTTGTAGTTTCCACTTGTGCCTTATCCAAGCAAATACTCGCATGTGTTATGATCACCCAGTGTTATTTGCACAACGTTTATTTCTATATAGAAATGTTCAGATACAGTGTATGCAGAGGCCCTTGTATTTTCAGTGCCACAGCTTTCCTGCCTTTCTGAGAAGCTTTGTGCAGGGCATGAAAGGGTTGCAGAGAGGGTCAGAGCCATCACAGGCAGTCGTGTAGGCTGCACCTCTGTTAGTGATGAGCCAAGGCTGTAGCCAGTTTCTCAAAACACAAAACTGAAGAAAACTGTATGCTTGAAATTATTCTTGTCCCTTTCTAGGTGGCTCTGTATGCAGGTAGCGATAGAAAAGCTCACAAGCACTTAGATGAATCCTTCTCTGCTCTCTAATATTCTTTGCTGTCCTCCAACTACATCATTCTGTGCAAAGAGGTGTGCAGCCAGACGAAATGGCTGTGGTCAGGATTTCCATTTTTGCTGATGTCCAAATTTTTTCAAAGAGCAATTCAGTTTCCGGGTAGATTTTGCTGTGGGACTTTTTTTTGTTATAAAAGTAAATATCTGCTTTCAGGATAAAACACTAACTCTCACTGTGGAAATCCCCAGACCCAAGTGGTAGAAAATACTGGAGCTGGTCCAAACATTTCTTACCCTGAGTTTTGTTTGTGATGTTGAAAGATTTGAATGGTGCTTTCAGCACAGTCACGACCTTCTGTTGGGAGTTGAAAATCCTCAGGGAAGGGATGCTATTTGGGCTTTTTTGAGTATATTGTAGTATATGTACAGATTGTCGCAATAATTGCCACACCTTGTTGTACAATTTTTAGGTGTTAAGGGCAAAAGCTCTGGCAGCTGAGAAGCAACATAGCTGCATATGTCAGGCGAGCTATATTGACTTCTAGGTGTTGCACTGGGCTCCCAAACTTTAACTTTGTGTTTTAATTATTCTCACTTATGGCTCTATAGAATTAATGTAAGAAAGAAAACCCCTGCATTCCAATGTGACAGTAGTAACCTGGATTGCAGCTTCTTCAAGGTTATGGACAAAGTGAAATTACTGCACCGTAAAGCTGTCACAAGGGTACAGCGTTTCTAACTGTTACTGAGAATCTGCTGCTAAACTTGAAATGACAGGCGCATTGCCAGCTTGGGAGAAGTCTACACAAGTTTATTGGGAGGTAAACCTTGTAAGAAGCATCTCTAGATTCATTTTGATACAGAAACGTTTCACAGATTAAAATCTGTTAAATGTGAAAATAAAATTTGCCGCATCAATCATCAGCAACTGAGAAAAGCCCAAACCTAGGGAAATAACTTGTAATGAAATCAGTCTCTTCTAGACTTTTGAGAGTGGCATTCTGGGGTAATTTTACCTTTTATACTTTCATAATTTCCTATTTGACTTTTACTGCCAATTGCTTTAGCTATTGATTAGGAAAGGGGGAATGTGAACACATTTTTGAATTATTGTTACACAATTCTGTTAAATACGACTTGCAAATACCAGCAGTCAGGATTCATCTGTCTAAGGAACCATTGCACCATATGAAAAAACCTCACCATCAGGAAATGTCAGAGAAATGAGGCCAAACAGGAAATTCTGGCAGTAAAACTCCTGGGATAGCCTTGCAAGGGCAGATCCCTGCACATTGATTCTGCAAAATCCTTCCGTCTAAGCCTTTAGTTTTAACCAACTGAGTTCTTAGGGATTTGGGTACTCCTCTGAGTACTGGGTGTACGGGTTACTCTTGTTCAGTCAAGTAACTTGAAATGGCCATTAATTATTAAATAAACTTGAATTATCCTAATGGACTCCATAAACTGAAGAATTAACTCAGTACCTTTAATTATAACAAACTTTCAGTTATGGGGTCCTATATATATTACAAAAACAAAAACAAACAAAAAAACTAGAGAAAAGAGGATCCGAAAGGGTCTGTGAAGTGATCAGTCTGGTGCAGCATCATTCGCTGAATACCCTGTGCAAGGGCATGAGTCTTAACAGTACTGTAGTGCCCGATGAAGTGGCACTGACCCAGGCACTGTAGGGTCTTGCCTTATGGACTCTTAGGAGTGCCAAGGATATTCTGATTTCTCTGTCAGTTTTTTCCCAATTGATTTGGAGTCTGCTGCCTTCATAGCAGCAAGGTTGTGGGTCCTGGGAGCTTGGCCTCAGTAGGAGCTGAAAGCCTTGGGAGTCTGTAGGACCTGGGGTCTCTGGCCAGGCAGAGAGCAGGGGCTAGGGATGGTCCTACCTTATATGTTTTGGCAACAGCTAATTAAAACTTTAATCTTATGGCTCAATACTAGGAGCTTTGAATAATAAAAGCATTGCATAATCATCTCTCATTCCTTAAATTAACGAATACACCGTTCAGAAAATTTAAAGACTGATAATCCAAGCAATATGAATTTCTCCTTGTGTAGCTTGGTGTAATAATGTGTTTTCCACTAAGATATATCATCTGTGGGCAATCTCTTGACCAGCTGTAAAGTCACATTGAGGTTCTGTGAAGGTGGCGATGGCTCTCTTTTTAAATGATGATCAGGGCTTTTACTCTTTCAAATCTAACAAAAAAGTCTAATCCTAGATCCTAGCTTTCTGCATTCTCTGATTTTTGTCTCCCTTATCCCTCTATTACATGTTCCTTGACTTGATTCCTTTGGGGGGGAAGGGGGGGGGGTGTAAAGGGGAGCGGGGCGGGGGCGGAGAGGGGGCAGGGGGGGCTGGGAAGGAAGGCAAATGTGTCTTTACTGGACAGGTTTTGAAATCTTATTCTTTTCTTAGTTTAGCCGTAAAGAAATACATGATCAGAACTTCCTCTGTTATTAGTATCATTCCTTTAGAAAGATACTGGGGAAGCAGGGACTGTGGAGGTAAAAGAGTTAAAATTTAGAGGTTTGAAATGGGCGAAATGATCATAACAGTGCAGGAAGGGAAAGAAAAACACTAAGAACTGGGATTTTGGATGATTTGTTAGCAGCAGTTTTTCTCTGAGTCGTCTTTGCATGCATAATTAGTTCTCTCTGGAGATATTACTAAGACATGTAGCTGGAAAAATTATAAGGGTGCATACTGTGAATCACAGAGATGATGATTCAAATACTAATATCTGATCAAGAAAGAGGGACAATGGACACACATGTCTCTTTTAAGACTGAAAGGCAATTTCCGTAAATGAAGGAGTAATTTTATATGATCATATTTATCTACATCAGAAGCAGAAGAATGTAATTTATCCTTCAGTTTTCTTTTCTACGAATAGTTTATAGGTTGGGGTCAGCCAAAAGTGAAGATGTTCAGCTAATAACTATGGATTCTTTAAATAAAATGTGACACAGGTTGGTCCTGGTAAGAGAACAAAATAATACTGGATTTCTGTTTCCACAACTGGCAGGTGGATCATTGAGCAAGTCAGTGCCTGGTACGGGGCAAGAAGCAGGGGATATGGTAAATGCTGCTCTTTTACGGTACACTCAGGGTGGTTATTCCTCAAACGTTAAAAGCGTAGGCTAGGCAGTATGGGGGTTCAGCTCCACATGGTTTCTGAATTCCCTTTCCCCTGGGGATGTTCACCCCACTAATGAGGTGGGGGCTGTGAGTGGGGACAGAGGTACCCGAGCATCTGGGGAGCAGCTCGCGCTGTGGGAAGCAGCACAGTCCCCTGGTCATCCGCCTGCCATGGCTTCAGCAGCTATGAATTCAACCAGCCCTAGCAGTAGCCGTGCAGGGTGTGTAGCAAAGTCCTTTCTCACTCTTTTAGAAATTGGATTTAAATATTTTGGTGTTGCTGTTGTCTTTGTCTAGAAATGAAATCCTTCTCTCTGTGCTTGTTCTGTTCAGCTTCCCCTTCATACCACCACAAAAAATTTGCTCCGTTTGCCATATGGAGATCTGTTTTGGTGAGGTTTTCATGTGATAACCATTTTACTATCTTTCTACTGTTATTCAGTATCAGTATTGCAGCCTATTTCTCAGCCAGCAAGACGGTTCAAAGATTAAAAGAGAAGCATTTCAATAACCACAAAGAATTCAAAATTATATATTATAAGGATTAGGACAGTCAGGGAAAAGGGAATAAAAACTGCAAAGTTTCAGGTCTGTTTCCAAGCAAAATTTCTCAAGGGAGAGGGGAAAAAATTACACTGCAGCTAAAAATGAAAACAAAATAAAATATACACGAAGGTGAGAATAGGGTATTAACTTTGAAATTTGATTTTGTGCTTTCCCAGCTAGAGAATTTGAGCTTTTTAGAAGCAGATCACAAACCAAAACACTGATGGGGAGAGAACAGAAAAGTAGAGGAGGTGGTGATTGATAAAAAGGATTCAGTGTACAGTCTTTTTAATGAGACATTTCTATTTATGCTGTGATAAGACTTGGGAACTTGCTACCATTAAAGTACTGTGTGTATTGTGGTCTCTGACAGTTTGCTCTTGATTAATTCCTCATACCCCACACACCGTTTCTGGGATGTATGGCTGAATCTTTGCATTAAAAAAAAAAAAAAAAAAAAAAAAAAACAAAAACCAAAACCCACAGAGGGGCAACAGTATCAGCAATACTCTGGGTTTTCTATGAAGAACATAGAGGGTGGCGCTTTACTGACCTTTTTCATGATGCATGCAAATTTTATTTTACCTCAGTAGATGACAAGACAGACAAGACTGTGCTAATGAGCACTTCAATAAAGCCATAGAAAATGCCATCAAAACAGAAACAGAAATAAATAATAAACCATTGTACTCTTTTTACCCTTTTTCTTTCTCACTCATGTGCCACATTCCGTGTGAATCCAAGCTCCAAATCATCAACGAATTTTAGGGCAGAGGATCCTGTGAGGAACTGGCAAAGAATTAATCAGGAAAATTCACACCATTAAGGTTCAGCATATGCCCACACGCTTTGTTGGTATGGGATATGAGCAAAACTGTTGGGCGAAGACTTCTTCAAAGTAAGTTGTGAACATCAGTGGAAGAAGCATTCTCCCAGCCCTACATTTTCTGCCTCAGTTGTCACCTGTAAAATTGAGAACAGGCCTCTCCACTGAGGTTTTCAATGAGGTTGTCAAATGTGCTGAGATATTTTAGGTTGTAGGTACTGATTCCTTTTTGAACTGAGCTCCTTTCATGAAGAACACCAAAGAGCCCTTAGATGACAGCAATGTTCCATTATATTTGGGCTCTATTTTAACAGCTACTTGGAAATCTAAACCCAATCACTTGAAACTGAGTTCTCTATTCACCATATAAACCTGAGACAGTGAAATTGCTCTATAATCTGTGCAGGAGAAATAAAACTATTAAAACCCTTAAAGCAAAAGTCTAGACATTTCCCTTCTCTCTCAGACATAGTTTGTATCTTGGACTGTGGGTCTGTTAATATCAGTGCAGGAACTGATCAAATTGCAGCTCTTTGGGTGTCAGGGATGTTGCAATGAAGTGGTTGTAGTGGGGCACAGTTGCCAGAAGTGACAGCTCCCCCGGTCACATCCGCACACTGTCCCTTCTGCTTGGCCACCAGTAGGCTAGGGCCATAGAAGCACTGGGGCAGTAACAGAGTCCTCAAAACACTGCCTGTTTGATCTGAGTGGTATCTTCATCTTGCTCTCTGCTCTCCAGATGCCTGTTTTGCCAAAAAACCACTCTGCTAGTTTGCCGGGTTGCTTTGAAAGTGTCTGTTAACGTGATGCCTGCAGGCAGGATAAACATGGGTTCCAGCGGTACTTAAATCCTGCGGCATTTGGGTATGAGGCAGCTTCTGCCTGTCCATGGTGTCTACAGGTGGGCAGTCTGGGAGCCTAAACAGAGTCGTGCGTCTGACGTTGGCCAGTTAAATGCTACTTTCAGGTTAACCTGTAGCATAGCACCCTGTTCACTCTGTCTGCCTTCAGCATGAGGGCACAGCCAATGCTTTTCTCACTCGTGTCTGTTACACATCTCGGGGCTGGGTCTCTTGCACAGCCATGCTGGAAACAACTGAAGCCTTAACTTGCGGTCCATCTTTCACAGCTATAACCCTGACTGAGCAAACCACTTAAGTACCTGCTTTATTTTAGTGCATACTTAGCTCTCCCTGGTTTCAGTGAGGCTATTTTATCTTTAACAGTTAAGCCAGTTCCTGAGCTGGTGCCATGCCATCACATCTGTCTAATGCTACAACAGCGCACGGTCTAAGTCAACCCACATTAATCTTATGGATAGAAGGACTCTGCTGGTTTATAAGGTATATCGTTGGTAGTGTATCTTGGAAAGGTCAGAGTCCAGGCTCCTACTGAGTATTGGAACTGGTTTAGAACCCTCCAATGTTGTGGTTTAATAGGGCTTTTATAGATGTTTTTAGAATAACTTTGTTCTACACAAAACAAATAGAAGTGGGCTCAAAACGTTAAGAAATGTGTTCTGTTCTGGTTTGACTGATAGAAATGTGACAGTTCCTCCCAAATTCAACACCTGGTTGTTCATAGCATCTACCAGGTGAGCAGGAGATATGGTTGGAATTTCTAAAACACAAAATGCATCTGCAGCATGCTTGGGTCTAACAGACCTATTGCCTTTATGATCACTAAATTACAATAATAAGGGATTAGAATCAGCAGTTTGTCACATAAAACCTACTATACACAATTTTTGTCCTGAGCAGTAAGTACTGGCCTGATGGTGATTTGTCCATCAAGGAGGGACTGCCAGGGTTAAGTATGAAATGTCTCCAGGAGGAGAAGGGTTTGGCTGAAAGGAGTTGCTCTTTCCTAGCTGTGTCATGATGGAAGTGAACTGTAGCTGGGGTCTCCCTGGGCTGAAATGAAAAGAAGCCACTTTAGGAGCACAAAAGGCAAGAAATCAACAGGAAAAATTGTGTTTCTGTTGTCATTGACTTTAGAGCTCTTTTTACTGGCGAAATAAATGCTGATTACAACTCATCACAACGGGCCATGCCTACCAAAATGCTGTCAGGGCTTGCATGATTGCTCTCAGTGCTCAGAATGGCAATGCAGATGTGATGCTCCATGGGCTGTGCCTTTTGCTTCTGAAAAATACCATGTGCATGCTGGAAATGCTGATACTTCATGCCACTGTGTATTAGCCCATTTGACCCTTCACTGCTGTGTATATTGAACTACTATTGATATTTTCCTTGCTTATCCATCTCGTGTCACATACCATCTTCCACTGCTACCATTCTCTATCTCAAACCTGGGAGGAAAGGCAAATCCCTGTTCTCTAAATGTCACAAGGGCAAGAGGAGTTACAAGTAAAATTTTCCAAGGAAGCGCGTAGCATGCAAGAACTGGATAAAGTTGCCATTAACTAGTCAGTGACCAATGAGCTGAACTATCACAAGGTATTTGACCTTTTTATAGCAATTTGTTATTACTGTCCTTAGGATTAGAACAGAAATTTCCAAAAACTGTTACGGCACTTGGATTTTCATTGCCAACTGCTACTCAAACATTTACAACCTTCAAAATCTAGAGAAAGAAAAAGAGGAGGACACTAGATAAGCTTCTACTCCAAAACACTTGTAACAGCTGATGAAAGGGACAACATTTTTAGTTAAATCTTTGCAATGCTGTAAAAGACATACAAGCCTTGGTTCTTTCTTGGTTTTCTTTTTTTTTTTTTATCTGTTTGAACAGCAGTTGTGAAAAGAAAATACCATTTCAGGTAGAATCAATGGTTTTTAAGGATTAATACAAACAATTTTAAAGCTACCTTACTAATGCCTGATGCCTGAATAACTTTCACTACCTGCAAAGTCTTTTTGTGATCTAGACATTAAATCATTTCATATTATGCAGATTAATTTTCTCTCCAGTTTTAATATCAGGTTAGGGTTACACTGTTTTTCCCTAGGAAGGAGATTATGCATGCGAACTATGTGTAAATTATGCTCTCTCAATATTTAATATGATTTAATATAATAATGACACTTTCCTAATTGGGCTTACTCATAACTTGGCTTAAAGTTTACAGTATAATAGCAGCAAAGACTTGGAGCAGACACTCTCAAGGGACAAATCTTGATTCTCTGGAGTACCAGGGTATCCTAACAGGAAGAGAGCTGAGCCCTACACGTGGAGAGGCACCGTGTGTGCACTCCACAGTGCTTGCTGGGTGCTGCTGCCCCTGCCACCAAATGCCATGCACTGATCAGGTGCAGCAGCACATCTGCTTACAAAAAGCATTGCTGAAAGCAGTATCTTGACCCACGCTTGCAAAGCATGAAATTATATAGGGGTGTGTGGTCTTATCTGACTTTTTAAATAGGAGATGTGGACAAAGGCAGGGATTGGATTATTTGGCAATGAAGTGGCATATGCTTTTGCTCACAGTGGACAAAGGCAGATTTTCAGACCATGTGAAGCCACACTGCGTGCAAGCTGATGAGCGTATTTTGATCTCTTGCCATTTCTGATCAGAGTATGTATGTAACTCCAGTGCTTCACGCAGGAGTGCAATACACGGTGAAATATGGTTGGATCCCTTTGGTATGTGTTTATGCTTTTCCACATCTAAAAGAATATAACAGCCATACCAATCCTGGAAATCTTTCTCTGGTAAATCCTTAAAGAAGCCAGAGGCTCCCTGATAACAGAGAGTTTAGTGTTAAAAACTAAAGAGATTAAATGTTTTCATGTACAGGAACTAGGGACAGAGGAAAGCAATTTCTAGCGATCTGTCTTGAACTTTTTTCTGAGTTCCTGATAGTCTCCCACCTTGCTTTCCTGGACATCTGTGATTACAAATGTTGACAACAGAAGTGATAAGGGTTTCTGTGTTCTTTGCATGTGTTGGCACAAATTTCTCTGGCATCACCAAGGCTGACTGCAGAGTCTGGCATAGCAGCTGGCAGATGCTAACTGCAACACGGTGGCCGCTAATACCCTGGGTATGGTCCAGCCACCAACTTCACTGGGAGCAAGAGCATATGCCACTTCATTGCCAAATAACCCAATCCCTGCCACAAACTGAGGCTGCGCTGCTTTATACATTGCCATTTGCAGGATTTCTATACTAAAACCTAATCATGTGTGTCATACACAGAAAAGAAGTCTTTTTCACATTCTCCCATTGGGGGGGGGGGGGGGGAGGGGGGGGAATGGGGAGAGAGAAAAAAAACAACCACACACTGGGAAAAAACAAAAAAAAACAAAAAAAACAAAAAACAAAACAGAAAAATTCCCCCCACACTTGTAACGCTGCATCCTATTGCTTGAGGCCAACAAAAAACCTGCAGTTTACATCCTGTTGATGTTAATGTAATTTTGAAAGTTAGTTCCTTCTTGAGTTAGACTGAAAGGGGACCTATCCCATGCAATAGATAAGTGAGCAAAGGCTGGAGAGGCACTTGAGATTTTTGGCTTGCATTTATCCTCTGAAACCTACTTGATACAAATACATGGTTTCCTGGACAAGTTCTTCAAAGGCCATCTGGTTCAGAGGCACTGGGTCCACTCCTAATTTTGCCAGATTCCCTCCTTAGAGGGTAAATACCAGTAATTGTGATTTAATACGTGAAGCATGTGTAACAGCACAACTGCCCTGGCTCTCTGTAGGAAGTCTACCCTTGTGAAATCCGGGAGCCACACTGTGCCATATGTACCTATCAGTTTGATCCTACTTCTTGGCATATATGTGCCACCAGAAATTGTACTTGCTGGCAGAATGAGGAAAGGATTTGAGACCCATGAAGGCCATCTGGGCAAGGTCAAAGCATATATAGCAGGAAGCTGCTGCCTGCACATAACTGGGGGAGCCAGAGTCTCATGCAGAAAAAATCTCACTGGGAAACAGGCAGACAGCTGCAGGCAGGACACAGGCCGAATATCTGCCCTCAGAAGTTGGTTACAAACTGATCGGGCATGCCCTCCAACTGGTCATTAGGACTTTCTCCCCTAAAGCAACTGTCACATTTTACGTTCCCACTTGAAAAGGCTTCTGCAGACAAGCAGGGACAAGCTCTGCTGGCCCTGTATGTCTCAGGCAGCTGCCCGGCATTCATCCTGAGCCAGCTGGAGGCAGTGATGCTGGTCCTCAGCCCCGTTGCTGCTCAAGTTTCTTTCCCTTTGGGTCAGGTATATATTTAAATGTTTCCAGCTCAGGCAACTGCCTACAAACTATGGGGGTGATTTACCTTAATTGGAAAGACTTATTTCAACAGATAGAGGGTCATTTACTCCTGTAGCTGAAATATAAACTGTAAGAAACTCCAATGGTTATGGGTACCTCAATCCACAGATCATGTTGCTTTGCATTATACCACCAGGTGATGTATGCAGCTCAAAACTGAGCTGGTCAGAACTGTTAGGTATTTTTCAATTTTTCCCTTTCACTAGCAAATCTTTGTCCAATGTCAGAAGAAAAAAATCTTACCTGCAATTCATTTACCAAAATACTGTGCTTTTGAGAAGGCATCCCTAAAGAAAATGGTAAGCCTGGTATCATTCCGTTGTGAAGGTTTTATTCTGGGACACTGTTGGGAATGTGCCATAGAAAGAGAGAGGTGGAGTGGTTGTAGATGGTGTTTAAGGAGAACTCTGAGACAGTGCCTTTATATTAGGAACCTCTCATACAGCACCAGGTAAACTAAGAAATAGTAGCAAAATGTGAGAGGAAAGGAGAGGCGTCTGTGAATCTCACATCAGGCTGATAAAGATGCCAGGAAGAAATCTTGAGTGGAGTGCTGGTAGGGCATGCCACCTCTCAACCCAAGCCTCACAGCATCTAACATTCTTATGGAGAGTGGGACAAGAGAATGCTTTCTCTTCATTTTGTAATACAAAAAAGTTTATCAGGCAGCAAAGAAAGCATTTTCGCTTACATTTCATTTACGTTTCTTCTTAGTAGTTTTCAATGCTATAAGGAAGCCCTTGGGCTCTTCTGTAGCTGTGTTAGCATTACCTGCGTGCATCAGAGCACATACCATTTTCCTGGCAGGCACAGATGAATGTCATACATGCAGTAACAGATACCTGTTAACATTTTCAGGCATGCTTCCTTAAAAAAATAATAAAATAAAATTAATAAGTCAGCCTGCAAAAGAGTGTTCAGCAGGGAGTCAGGCAGTGGGCAGTATGTCTCTGTAGTATCCCCAGAAACTCACAGACCTGCCGTTTCCCTAGCACATTGCAAAACTGGCCTCGGACCTGCTCGTGTGTTTACACCAGCATTTTGGAAGACTTTGTTGGGATGGTCTTGGTTGAATTTTTCTAAAAGCTGTGGCACAATCAGGGCAAACCAAAAGCATAAAAGTTACATGTGCACAATTTTGGCAAACATAATGGGATGGAAGGACTCCACTGTTGGGTTTTGTCCTATGGTTAGTGTCAGGGTGGCTGCAGCCTGGGTGGGTCGTTGGGCAGTTGCTGTGTGAGAGAGGTTCCCTGTGTGCAGTTGGCTACAGTGGGGAATTAACTTCCTTATGTAATGATCTCATCCTACATCTCCACCAAACAATATTTCGGTGGTGCCGTTGATGTGCATGTTCTGGTGGAGCAGAGGGTCTCACCCTTCCTCACTGGAGCAAACTCCATGGGCATCCTGTGAGAGAACGGTTGGGGTTAAAGCAATAGCCCACGAATCTGAAGTTTCTGTAGAAAATTATTACAGCCTGGTTTCTACCTGTTGTGTTATCTTCAGAGTCTGCTGCAGACTTCAAAAATTAGGCAGAAGTTTTGGTCAGGAAAGGTTTGCTATTATCCAAATTCTCTGTGGGGAAAGAAATTGGGGTGTGAACAGTGGAAGGGGGATTTCAGATTGTTGGTAAGTGTTCTGAGGAGACCTGTCCTCAAAGATACGCTTTCCTTTAAACAATATATCATTCAGCATCAAGCAAGAAAAGCTTTTGTTTTTAGAACCCTGCAGATAGCACTAAAAGCCATGTGGTATCCCAGGATAACCAAGGAAATGCCCTTCTGTGTATTATATTCTGTGCAGCGCTTGAGGCTCAGGGATTTATAAGCCATGCTTTTTTCGATAGCACATTTTGAAATGGAATTTCACTGTATACTCACAAATAAAATGCTATTAAGAAAACATCACAATGGTTCCCAGTCAACAATTTTTCTTTTATTTGGGTGAAATTATGGACAAAAACTTAAAGGGAAGCACTGACTTCAATTTATTGTTCCTCTTAAGGCAGTTAAATATTCCATTAACTGTAAGCTAAGGCATAATACAGGAGGTGAATGATGGAAGATTAATGACCCGGTTTAAAGGTACACATTAAGTCATTTTATTTCAGCAGCACAGAGTGAGAAGCCTCCAATTGAACTAAGTCCATGTAAAGGAAAAAAATACAAAGTTTATGAGGGAAAATGTTTTTCACTGTTAAACAAACCAGATCAGAGTCAGAGCGACACTGCATTTTTCAAAAGAGCCATTAAGTTTATTGTTCCACTTAATATTTATCTGAACTGGTACCCAGCCACCTTATCCAAGGGCATCAACGACCCCACTGCAGTAACTGCCGGGCAAACAGGTCTAAATTTCTGTCCAAGGATTTTATATTGTAAGTGCTATGCTTCAGCTTACCAGTGCAAGGGATTCTGGAAACCGTAAATCCTCACCTGTAGTTCTTGTTGATCATTTAATGAAGTGAATTGCTATTGCTCTTTGTCAGTGACTTATTACAGCCGCAGTTAGACAAGGTCCCTTCAGGTGACCAAGGGGAGGAAGGCACAAATGCACCCCTAGCGAGGATGCCCATGCAGGGTACAGATGAGCGGGTGCCGGCTACCCAGGAGCTGGTCTGGAGCTCACCTCATCGTGTATGTAGGCTCCTTCTCCAGGCAGTAGGGGAAACAGGGCTCTCCACAGGCATTGCACCTGAGCATTAGAAGGCTGAGGAATTGCTACCGAGAGGTTCGTGTTTCCCTCTGGCAGCTCTGGAGGGAGCCAAGCTGCCCAGCTTTCCCTGGGATTATTTTTTTTTTTTTTTCCAGGCTGAAATTCGATAAACCAAATCACCACCTGTGCCTAAACCATGGGAACGGTAACCTTGTTTCCATGGGTTATGGCAAAACATACGGCAGTGAATCTGCATGAAAAAGCTGTGAAATAATTCTACTTAGAGTGAATTATCATCTGAGGGAAATACCACTTTTTCTTTTTTTTAACAAGCCTTCAGTTGCAACAATGTGTTAGAGTGGGCTGGTGTTGTGTGTTTTTTCTGCTTTTTCACTCATAAATCTCCAGTGTTTTGTATTTATAGGCTGTGAAACTAGAAAGGAAGAATGCTTTTTGAGGCATTTTCCTCCTGTTTGGCAAAGCGGAGTGGCATTTCAATAGTGTGTTGTTATTCAGCACTTGGAGAACACAGCGACTGTAGGGAATTATGGAGGTACTGGAGGTAAACTTTTATTGCTATGTAGTGCTGAGCTTGATTTACCAAAAAAAAAGTTGATTTTAAATAACAAGCTTTAGGCTGTGAAACCATGATTTTCTGTTAAGTAAGTCTCCATAACATTTGTGAAATATGAAATATAAGTCACACTCTGCTGCCAGTGGGTTCTATACTACAAGCTTTATTTTAGTATCAGTGTAGAGCATAATATTTACTTTAAGCCCTAAATTGAGTACAGAATTTGCAATAAAAATATTTCAAAATACTCCAGCAATAAACAAAGCAACAGAAGAAAAAGGAAAACAGAAGTCCTTGGTAGTGTATTGGGTTTTTGTCCTCAAGGCAAATACACTGCCAGAAATATTCTTAACAAATAAAGCAGTTCAAACTATTCCTGGTTCCTTCTTTATTAACATTAGAATAAGCAAAGGAAAACCTTTTAGAGCTACAGCTACAGCATCTGGCAGTGAAGCTTTTCAGGAAGCACAAAGACCCACACAAAAAAGCCAAAAAAGATCTTTTTCAATGGCATTTTAACAAGAAATAGTGATTTCTGGAGCCATTTGGGAGATTTTTCTTTTCCAGCCTCTGAGTGAACGTCTCATGTTGTGAGGTTGCCAGCCAGCCTTGGGTTTATCCCATGAGCAGGTCATGCCTTTGAATAACACAAATTAAAATAATCTGACACACCTTACATGGCATAATGCAGCAGAGCGCATCTCCCGTATGGAATTACGTCACACTTGGATTTAACTGGCCATTATGGAGGCAGAGGATTTACACGTGGCACATGTAGGTTCCTTCCAGGAAATTCTTAAAGAAACCCACATTGCATAAATCATGAAAATTTCACATTTAATGTGAAGTTTGTTTGGGCCAAGTTAACTTTCAGAGTTAGTAGGGATCTCCTTTCTTAGGGATCATTTCAAAATGTGCCTTTGATCTGTAGACCTCAAAGGTAAAGATAGTTGTTATCAAATATACAGATAGGTAAATGGGGGCATATCGTCATCAAAGGCCAAAAGTTCAGAGGTATTGTCATCCTTTCAAATTCACCTAAATACCGAATGCCATTTTTAAAGGTGCTAAATCCAGTGAAGAACTTGAACCCGACCTGACTCAGGCTGTTGTTTTTCTCTGGTGTTATACCAGGATATTAGAGCTCCTAATTAAAAAAGTAAAGTGCCCATAACCGCTTGATTCTGTAGGAGCCTAGCTTAATAGCGTGTGGTAGATGTGCTCTGACTATACCTTTCTTTGATTACATTCCTCAGCAGACCTAGGCAAGGGAAAACTTCGTTTCTGGATCCATATCAGTCTCCGGCAGAAGCTAAGTACTGATTAAGCATCAGAACTTGCTCATCTTCAGTCTTTGCCAAAATGGTTTTTTGAGCACTTGCTATCCAAAGGTTCAGCTAATGTTGTACAACATACTGTGTCATGCAACATGATCAATCAGTTGGTAGGAAAAACCAATTGTCCAGGAAAGCTGGACAACTGTCACTAAAATATGCCTACTCCGGCAAGGTTCCTCTGGCCCTTCCTGGTTTGTGGGTGAATTCTGTGGGTATTTTCTATAGTGACTGCTGGAACTGTGCGCTTCGTGAAGGCTGCTAGCTCCAGATCTCACTCAGCAATGTAGTTGGCAACTTTCCTATACCTTTACTGTACAATTATAGCATTGGATTGCTTTGGGCATTCACTTCTGAAAATCAAGCCCAGGATAATCTCAGGTTTTGGGATGACTCTGCCTTCCTGCATCCCACCTCAGAACTGCCCACCTGGGTCAGTACATCCTTGCACTTAAGCCTGTGCAGCACCTCTATGGCACGCACGTGGGCACAGCCCCTCCCATCCAACCTCCCCCAGTTTATATGCTGAGCATGATGTTCTGTGGTATGGAATATGCCTTTGGCTAGTCTGGCTCAGCTGTCCTGGCTCTGCTCCTTCCCGGCTTCTTGTGCACCTGCTCACTGGCAGAGCCTGGGAAACTGAAAAGTCCTTGAATCAGGGCAAGCAGTACTTGGCAACAACTCAAACATCCATGTGTTACCAACTTTATTCTCATACTAAATCCAAAACACAGCACTGTACCATCTACCAGGGAGAAAATTAACTCTATCCCAGCTGAAACCAGGACATAATCTTTTAGCTAAATACCGATGATGAAATTTTTCCTGTAAACTAGACAGGATAGTAAGGGAATGAAAAATTTTGCTTATAGGCATTCCCCACTAGAATGACCATGGCCATGAATATGTAAATGAGGTTTTCAACAGATTTCTGTACAGATATATGGAAGCTGAAGTTATTGTTGGTCCCTCAGTGACAATAATATCTCAAAGTACATTTTCTCCCCTAAATTTATTTATTTGCTATTAACAATAAATCAATGGAAGCTTTCATATTTTATCAGAGTCATTTGAGTTTAAAGTTCCCAAGAGAAGCACAGAGAGAGATTTTAAGTGTTTTTATCAGTAAAATGGTGTGCTTTTTAACACTTTTAAAATATGGCATATATCTTCTGGTATATGTGCATTTTTGCACATGTAACCTGTGAAATTTTTCTCACGGATGAATCTTTACTGATGCATTTATTTTAACAAGCGGTGGATGATATTCATTTTGTTCCCAGATACTGGAACCAGGATTTTGAAGCATGATTCTGAGCAGGATTAATTCTCGTTGAAATCAATACAGAACTTTTGGGACTGAAATTGCTTTGTGGCTGAAATTAGCCACATAGTTACTTGAATGCTGCATGGCTCGCATAGATTAAATTGTGATGTTTGACTGGAAGGAGTAAATGATACCTCTTACATACTGATTCACGAACAGGCAGAGAATGTAGAACGGTTCAGGGCAGGGAACATGTTAAGCATTTCACTTTTCCAGTTTCTATCCAGCAAAGGCCAGGCATAGATCTGGAATTAGACCATTCCAGGAACCAGCTTTTCTCTCGCTCCATTTTGAGCTCTGAGGACCAAGAAAGAGTTTGCCTTTGGGCTGTACATGTCAGAAATTGTAAAAGATAAATAGCTTCACTGTTATGCAGATTTTTCTGCAAAATTTTACAGACCAAAGATTTTGGGGAAGATTCACTTAGTAATCGGGACCTTGATGTTTCAAATTCTGTATGCAGAGGTGCTTCTGAGGAAAGGTTCATTTTTTACCCAACAGTTGTTTTGTATGGGTGTGTGCATGATTGTGCACACACAGTTTTAACCAAGTTTTATTTGACAGTTTAAGAGTTTTAATTGACTAAAATGTTAGGTGAGCCAAGTCTCCAAGGTTCTAGGGCACTTTCAGCACACATGGCAACTACTAACTTTAAAAAATATTTCATTTCTCTAGTTTTCAGCTACATAGTGAAATCTGGAAAAGCCTGTTGTAATGGATGGGTGGCTGAAAATTAGACAGGGCTATAAAAGCTTAAATGATTTGACTCTTTTTCTCTCTTTCTCTTGCTCTCTCTCATGCACACAAGTTCTATATTAAAAGACCAAAGCTTAAAGTTTTGGATATATTTAGCACTTCATTACATTCTATTTAATTACTTGGCACCAACTAAATGCAACCTCATTAATTTCTAATATTGTTCTAATAAACCAGCAGATATGGTTATATTAACTGGCCCTCTGAAAGACATCTCAATAATGTGACTATGTCCAGTGTTTGCAATGACATAGAACCTGGACAAATAATAGAGAAGGTAATTTATGGTCTCGGTGTGTAGGTCCTAAGATTATTTACATCTGAGCAGTATCATAAAGCAAAAAAACTTAATTGCATTCCTAAAATTTTGTGGCACCACGGTCTTTTAACATAAAATCATTTGAGATTCACAAAATTATGGCTGAAGTGAGAATTCATCAGAAAAGTTTGTTTGCCTGCATAATGATAGACTTTTTTAATCAGTGCAAAGATTCCTGTGGATTTTGAAAGAAGCAGGGTTGGGCCTATGAATCACACACTGTAAATTGCACACTGTATCTGGAAGAACTTCAATTAAAAAAAAATTTAAAATCCCCTAAATAGAAATGTTTGCTAATGAAAAATGTGAGGTATAACAAGTCTTCAAGTTTAATCAACCCTTTAATTAAATGAATCATTTGGTTTCCTTTTATTACTTACCTTCACACTCTCACCTCCTGCTTTTTCTTCATGCTCCTAATCATATAACCAGCAAAAACTTTGAATTTTAATAATCCTACCTTCAAACTTTCTTTGTAATATGTTGATGTAATTTGTCTGTATTAGAGGGAAACCTTGGACCCATTCAGACTTGCACATTATTTTGAAATTCTACTCATACAGTAGCTATTACAAAGTATGTGAAATGGTGGTTATTCCTAAATTCAATAGATTGATTGCCTGGGGATTGATTAGTCATCAGCCTACATTTGGGAATAGTTAAATACTTCAGCTGTTAGATAAAAATGTGCATTTTGTAGCGTTTAAGGAGCGTGAGGGAATTGTTTCATTGACCCTGTGGATACATTGTGGTATTATTTTTTTTTTTCTAGAGGTTTCATCTAGGGTTATTTGGTTTTATTGAAACAGACTGCAAGATGGGCTTGTGACCAGAATAAGAGACTAGAGTGTCATTACACCAAGACTGTGCTTTCCGGGTCTGTCACATATTTGCTGTATGATTTCAGAAAACACACATCTGACATTGTCTCAGCTTATTCATTTCAGTTAATCCATACCTCCAAAGAAGAAATAATGAATGCAGTGTAGAAAACTGGCTCTATATGCAAATATGCTCACTGGGAAGACAAGTGGCTTCCTGCTCCTGGGTAGCCATCCTATGGAGCAGGATCCTGGACCTACATTTCCCCCTTCTCAAGTGAATATCCTGTGCTGTAGCATCCTTGTGGCACTCATTTTTGCTGTAAGAATCTGACTTTCTGTGATAAGGCATGAGCATATATACCAGGCGCAGTGGCACTCCGGTCCCCAGGCATGCTAGGTGGCTAGCCAACACCTTGCACCATGTTCCTGCGAGTCAAAGGGGCTTTCTATAGCATACTATGAGGCTTAGAGTTCATTTCACAGCCACAAGAGGAGGATTTTCATGGTAGATTGATCTAGGATGCCCTCCTATCTGTTTAGCTGGGAGAACACCTTCTAACTAGTTTGAGTTGAGGTCTTGCTTATGAGTCCTACAAAGAGGTGGCTCTGGGCATGCCCATCGGCAGGCAGGCAGGAGCAGTTTTGGTGGAACCCAGGGCTCTAAGAATTTGAAACAACAGTCTGTGGTTAGAGCATCGATATTTAATATCAAATGCTGTCAGGGCTGTTAGATCTACTGTGCTTTTGTTACTCCAGTCCGCAGTCATAAAACATTACAAGTGTTTTAGTCTAGAAGAGTCTGTAGTTGCCTACCAACCTGGGCAGAAAATGCCCACTCTGTTTGCAAGCCAGCAGGTATCCTGCTGAGTAGCCAGCAAAATTAATTGCAAGTAACTGGCACATTTCCAAACAAGCACTATTCATCCCTTCATTATCACAAATCTTTGCTGTCACTTCTTAATCAACTCTTCATTCATAATTCTACTGCTTCTATTTGTTTACATTTCTGGAATGATTGATGTAAACACACTTTATGCTTAGCAGTTATTTTGCATGAAGATTAAAGCTGTAGCAAGCAGTTTGTAAGATACTGAGTCTTGATGGAAAAGGAGCTCAGAAGACAAAATTCTGTAGCAGGACTGGGAACTCAGAAGTAAACCTCCTTCACCCAGTTTATCCTTTTCCATGCCCAGTTCCTTGGAAGCAAATTCAGGCTAAGTTTTCCTGCTTTTCAAGGGCTAGCATTGCTAAAATTGTTCTGCTTTCTACATATGGGGGAAAATTTGTCCTTCTTGTCCTGTAAAAGGAAAACTAAAGGAGTCTTCTGCATGAGCAAGAAGCAAGCAAGCAAGGCAATGGCAGGAAAATTAACTGCCAGCATTTTAGCATAGTTCACTTGCTTCCCTGTATCAATTTATTAATTGTCAAGCAGGCAAATTCCTATCGCTACTTGTGTTATCAAGCTAATGGCAAGAAATTACTTCATGTCTCATCCAAATAATGAACATAAAACCTTTTATCGGAATACCTGGGCCATGGATGCATGTATTCTGCTTAATGCCATCTTTTTCAATTCTCATGTGATTTGCTGCTTGATTTTGTAACTTCTAGTGAAATTAAACCCTGCATTCTTCTGGTTAATTATTTACTTTTATTTTAGAGCTTTTGGCTTCCTTCTTTATCTCCAGATCCCATTGCAGTTTTCTTTTAGCTTCCCTGTGCCTCATATTTGCACATTCACTAGGACCCAAGGTTTTCATTCCCAGCAGCCAAAAATCCTCCCCCGACTTCTGCTGGACTTGAGTGTGAGTTCAGTGCTTCCAAAATTCAAACTGCTGTATGTGAGGAAATCTGTTGGAACAGTAGCTCTTCAGGAATTGCTGTTCTAATCAAATTCCCCAAGTTAAAAATCCCTAATTTTAACCTGCAGATCCACAGACTGATAGTAGTGTTAACTTATGCAAATGTTGAGGCATTCGCTTGATGAGTGTTGAGCCTTCATTCATTACTCTTTGTCAAATATGCTGAAGATCTGTATGTGTCCCAGTAATTAAAGCATGTATGGTGGGGAAGGGGATAAAGGAGGGTGACTAAAGAGACCATTACTGAATAGATCAAGAAACAGAGCTGTGTTTTGCTGCCGTCACCTTTAATATACTCAGAAGCTCTGATACAGCCTAATCTGTTAACGTAAATTGAAAAGAGTCATGATAGCAAAAATGAATAAGGAAGGAGTGCACCAGGAGGCAGAAGTATAATTAAAAAAGCTTCCTTTATCTAAAAATTTCATTAAAAACAAAGAAACACTCAAACACACCAAGATATATAGGACATAGGTTTTAATTAAAAGTGCAACTGCTGCTTTGCAGTCTCAGCATAGAACACACATTTCTCTCTTCCAAACAACTGTTGTCTGGCTCTGGTGTTTCACATTTGAGAACAGCTCTGGGCCTGACGTTAACACAAAACTTCACAATGAGATATACAGCTGATCAAAGCTCCGTGCCAGGGATCCGGGACAGGGACTGCAGCTCTGTGCCCTTCTCTCAATTCAGAGGGAAGGTTGCGCATCCTCACCTACACCACAGGTCCTGGTGCTCTGCCAGAGCCAGGATAATACTGAGCCAACATCTGGGACTGCAGCAATGCCAGCGCTGCAGACTTGGTATCTGGAGCTGGAGCGGAGTTTTGACAGCTTTTTCCAGTTGGGACACAAAAGTCCTGAAAATTAAGCTAACGCAAAGCCATACAGCAGTATAAAATCATTAATCCAGTATTTAAGAGAAATGGAGTTGGTTTCTTAACCTGACTGGTTTTGAGTGAATTTGAGTCAAATCGCTCTGGAATGAGCAGGTTATAGCACTTCACTGGAGAAGTATAAATGCTTCAGCTTTCAACAGGTTTGGGAAGGCATACGTAAGACTATAAAGGCTTATGGGGGACTGTTTGCCAAATAAGTAAGTTTTGGAGTAAGAATAAAGAGTTGTTCTGACATGGAAACTTTAGAAGTAACTAGCCCATTGGCCATGGGAAAGCCCACCAAGAGTCTTGACCCTGCTCCAGTACAGTAAAAATATTTGCAAGCATCCGTTATTTTAGACAAAGGTTTCTAAAATAAATGAAGCACAGTTTATCCCAGGTCTGCCTTTCAAATTTGCTCCACAAGGCAAGATTTTATTTATTTCCTTTATCTGTAGATAGAAATTCTCACAAAAACATATGACGTCTGGTCACTGACTCTTTAAAGAACAACCCCTTCCTCCTTTCAAAGGTCACATGTCTCAAGCCAAAAATCACCCATCAGGAAAATTAAGGACTCAATGGTAATTTGCTTTTGCACTTTGAGAAGTTATGTTTTAAGGATAAGCTTCTTTAAGAAGCTTTGCACACTTGCATTCTCAGCTAAGATGGCAAACATATCTCCAGGTCAGACTGTAGTGATTTTCCCCTTCATTGGACCAAAACAAGACCCCATGCAGCATTTACATCTTCGGAGGAGGAGCAAGGTAAGGCCTCATGCTGATCTTTGCCATAGGAATGATACTTACCCATGGGTATTTCACAGTTACTTTCACTAGACAAACTTTAGGAACTTTACAAAATAATGGAGCAGCTGCAAAGCTGTAAGAAGTCAAGTTGGAGCAAGATTAAATTTATGTCTTTGGTTACTTTTGCACTATAGATTGGGCTCTTGTCTCATTCCAGATCATTTGATTAATGCAGAGGCAGAGCACTGGAAGATATTGGTGCATTGCTAGGAATTTGCTTAGAGATGGATCAGAGGAGTTTTGAGATACTTTCGAAAATTTTTATAATTATTATTTATTTATTTTTAATGCTGTTTATTGATTTTCCCTCTTCAGTTTTTGCAGAGTAGACTGTCACAAGTGTCCTTCATAAATCCTCACATCTGATTTCCCACATAAATTTGAGCCAAAGAATTGTTAAGAAAATACTAAAGTAATTTACATTTCTCCAAGGATCCTAACCTCCACTCTTCATAAACAGCACAAACATGTCAAGGAAAACTCCAGAATAAAGGCAGTGTGTTAGAAAACATACTGCCTGCTGCCTACAGACAATCTTGATGAGATAAAAATGAATCATATCTCCCTATTATACCTTACTTAGCAAATTTTTCACAGTGAGAGCCAAGGTTAACGTTCACTGGTCCTGTATTAAAGTTTGCCTCCTTGGCACTGAGACACCAGTGTGAAAAGCAGAAAACAAGAAAACCAGCCTATTTCAGTAAAATTCAGGAGACTCCTCCCCATGGTAACCTCTGCAGGACCCAGAAGATGCTATGATGAGCACCTTGCAGGGATGCAATACCAGTGCCTTGACAGCATCAGAGGGACTCCCAGGGTTCACGGCTGGTGGCTGCTGGGGCAACTGTCAGTGCCCAGTATAATAAGACCTTCCAAAAATAATTATTTGTTACTATTGCCACCTGCATGACTTTGACAGAAAAAGGCTTTTTACAAAATTGGAATCCATAATTAACAAAAGATTGAGGTTGCCATTCCAATATTCTGATCTCCGCTTTACCCTTATTTGCCCTCCTGTTTGAAACAGTAAGCACTTTTGTGCACCTCAGGCGTTTTTTGTGCTCATCTGAGCCAAGAGAATGCTATTCCTGCTGCTGTTTTGGCACCTCAGAGCCCCACCTGTGTCTCCATTTTAGAAACTAGTCCATAGCATGTGCTCAGAGCACAGTCCTATTGCCACCCCTTGAGTGAAAGCCCAGATTTTATTTGGGTTTATATTCCCTCCACACAGACTACTATATACTGCATGTCAAGCTGGGAGGTAACCCTTTATGTGTGCAATATCCAGAGGATGTTGTGTAAGCATCAAAGACAGCAGCTCTTTTCCTTTTCTTTCTATTAGTCTCCTGTGTACAGTGCATTATATGTGGTTCTTCAAATCATGGCTTAATATAAGCCTCAGAGTTATGTTTGTGTCTTCACTTCTTGGCCAGTAAACCTAATTTAATCTAATTTATTTGTTCTGGTTGATCTGAGGAGCTTCAAAAATGAGTGTTGGCAAATACAGTCACAGAAGGAAAGTCATAAAAGTTAATTTTGTTGTTAACAAATATCACTGTTGGTGAACAAGAATTTATGGAGGTCATTTGGGATTCTGATATATATTATTTCATTGCTTCAGTAGTTTGATAGGGATCTTGCTGGTTTACAGTTGCTATTCTGGCTGAGCTTCATAGCAGTCACTTATTATTTAACTGCAAATAAAAGCATACATAATGGATATTTTTAGCTGAAACAAACTAGTTGAGGGTACAAGGGCTGAGCTCCATCGGTTGAGTAAACCATTTTCAGGTATTACCCAGATAATGTCCAATGGAGTTTCGAGTATACATTTGGTGCAGCAGAATTTTAATTTGGATCCTGAAGCCATTGTGTGGTTTCAAGAGGTCTCATCAGAAAGCCAAACACCGCACATGATAACAAACTTACCTGAGCATCTCAGCAAGAATGAGAACCAAATGAAGAGCTGTTTTCCAGCCCTCAGGTTGGGTAAGGCAGAGACCGCACTGAGTGATGCTGCCGGCTACCCACCGAGAGGGCTTTTAGGGTGCAGAGGGTACTGCTACAGCACGTATTGACAACCTTAGTGGCGTACCTGCTGTACAAATAACCATGGCTCTGAGAAGCTTCAGAGACCCTTGAGTGCAATTGCCAAGAGCCTCTATGCCTTAGACTGCCCCCAGCTCTGACCCCTGCACAGGAGTTGCCTTGCAGTTTGAGTCGCTTCCCAGTCACGACTAGAACTGATCAATAGCATTGATGAGCTAATTGAAAACAACTCCCATTTCCCCAGTTTTTTTCTTGAGATACTGCCATTAAAGCTGGCAAACTCTGACTTGCAGAAGCATCAATACTCAGGCTCCAAGGAAAATCACAGTCTGCTCATGACGTGTACCAAAATGTGGGTGGCAGGCTGGTTGTTGCTACATTGAATTGCATGTGCCCTTTGCAAGGGGCTTTGCTTCTGAATTTCCAAGTGTTTAAAGTCTGTGTTTTAAGTTCCATCTCTGCAAATTATAAATAAAGTTCCTACCAAAGTGTGAATCATTGCTTTTATTGGTACAGTTCTCGTGTCTGAGGTATTTTTCTTTATAGGTGAATACTGTATAATTAGGTAATCTGTATGGCAGCTGAGTTATGATACTTCAAAGTGTTTGCAGTATCTGGATGAATAAGCTAATGAATTTCATGAAAAATTGAAATCATCAGTCCAATATTGCAGTACTCAGAGTCTTTACAATTAATGATAATCAATAATAAATAAATAGAGCTAGGTAAATGGCTTTTCAACAAGTTTGGATTGTTGGTCGTGGAACTTTGCTTACTAATCATTAACTGCAGCTGCCTCACAATCTTACTTTATACCTTCACGCTGTGAGAATATCAGTCTTCAAAAGTTTTTAAAAGATTGTCTTTAATATAAATGGTGTCCATTTGAAAGCTAGCTAGGTCGTCTTTTTTCCTTGGCTTAAATTTAGTGGTAATGACCACATCCAGCTTTTGAAATTTCTGTGGCTCTATCTAAATGAAGGGACTCTCCTCACCAAATTTAATGAGAACCTAAAAAAAGAGGCAGACCCCCAAAACCAGCCAGAGCCAAAGTTACTTTAAACAAGAACCCAATGGGTTTAATCTTAGTTATTCAGCTACTCCCTGTGGCGATGTTTGAAGTGTGTGTCTGGAGTGTGTTCGCAGGGGTATCTAACACTGATCTTTCCCATGTGCTCACTGCTACATGGAGATTGTTACAAACCAAAATTTGGGACAAAACCTCCTGAAAGTGGTGTGTAAATACAGCAGTTTAAAATCTTCAGTCACAGTTGTGTGACTTTCCTTCTCTCTAAGAACAGGATCGACTCTTAAGTCTGTGCTTTAAGCCCTAAAAAATTGCATTCAGGAAATCTCTACCCATTTTGTTGTTGTTATTTTGATAAATCCAGATCCATTAAACTCTCTCCAATTTATTGGAACTAACTTTTGTGCAGTAAAAATGCCATCCATCAGCTTTGTCTTGTAATCTGCACACTGCATGTTTTCCTGCCTATCCGAACGGATTAATCACAGAGATAGCTGAAGTTGTCAGTTAGTTACTGGGTGACTATCACTATATCTTTCTTTTACTTTCTTTTTTCTTTTTTTTTATAGAAAATATTACTTGAATGATGGGGAAAGTGGCTATACGTTTAATTGAGTGAAAGTGAAGTTTAAATCAGAGTCTGATAACTTTGTTCAGAAGAATATGTTAATGACTTGACACTCATGCTAATGTTAATTAGATTATTCTGAAATAGAAACACATGTTTCTAACAGTTGGCACACTTTGTCAGTATATGAACAACAATGTTTATCTCCTTGCTAGTTTCCTGATCTTTCAGAATGAATAATTGAAACATTTTAGTGCTGGAAACTCTGAATTTCATCTCAGGCCAAACTTAACACATATCATTTTATTTTTAGGCAGAAATGCAGCAATACATCAAAATAATGAGAGTTTGTAAATCCATGGATATGCTTCTATGATTACAGCTGGAAGTATTTGTAGGAAGAAAGCCTGGCCATCTTTTCTGTGCTATCTTGTTAAATAGGTCCTTCTAAACATTATCCATCTAGGCTTTTCTTTTGTTTAAAGCTGCTGAATCAGGTAATTCATCATTTATATTCTACAAAGATGCAGAGCTGTGATCAATAGAAACTGAGGGCACTCAGTATCTTTTAGATGTGTGTAGACTCTCTATATATTGTATATAGAATTTTCTGCTTCAGAGGAGAATCCCAAATGATCAACCAAAAATATATTTGTATTTCTTTTCTTTCTCAGCAACTTGGAAGATTTGTCAGACAGCTTCTTTGCCTTTTATAGTTCATACCACGTTGCAGTCATGTTTAAGTTTTCCACACTTCATTTGAGTATTTATTTTTTTTACCTGAGAGCTCTCTACCAGTCCTGAGTGATTCATTTCCCTGTAACTTACTTATTAAGTACAGATGTTAAATGCTTGTACCAATAGGTAATTGTCAGCAGGTCATATTTACAAACAGGGGTGAAATGGAGATGTTTTAACCCAATTGAAAGGTCTCTTGGATTTGACACAAAGTATGTAGAAAAAGCCTCTTTGGTCGCACAGACTGAGTGGGGTGACCTCTTTCAGCTGCACTAGCACCTTCAGCAAAGCTGCATTTAGTGGTTTTTTACAACGCTGTAATTCTGTGCTGAAATCCGTGAATAGCTTGTTAATCTCGTGCACTTGGCAGCAGGACTTCCTCCTTTCCTGGTAATCCTTCCTCAGGCAGCACCCCATCTTAAGCGCATGTGTTTTGTATTTGTAGTGCTAACTCTGTGCTCAGACCTGAACCTGCGTTGTACCTATGTTATGTGGAGACCAAGTCTGAGTTTGGAGAAAATGCAGAAGGGCCAAGGAGGAAAGCTCTAGCCCGTGCTGTTTCTCACTGTCAAAATCGGTAGAACCAGGTGGTCTGGGCACAGTGTGTCTGCAGAGAGCTGGGTCAGAAAGGATTGCAGTCTTCCACCCGTGTCCGGGTCCATGCTTAGGACCTAGGACAACCTAGAAGGAAGAGTCAGTGCAAAAGCTGTTCGTCCAGACCAAGCCTTTCAACGCAGGATTCCTGAACTCCTTCAGATATTTCCCTGCTTGGCTGCCAGGCAGTCTATAAAGGATCTTCAGAAAATGGGAAAAAATGCAAAATCTGTTTGGTTTAAGGAATTCATAAATTTCCTCTGACTTTGTCTCTGAAATGTCGTATTTCTTGAACAGGCCTGAACTAGAACTGTACTTGGATCTTTTTTGGATCAAAGGCTCAGGTTTGCTTTCAGTGTAAGGGTTTTATGTGAAACCTCAAAGAAAAAGTCAAAAGCTGTAACTTAGAAACCATAGCCACCTTCTCCCTTCAGGCTCTATTTTTAATTCACAGTGACCCTTAATATAAGAGGAAAGGCCAAAAAAACTGAGAGACAGGTGTTTTTATTGAAAGCTGTGGGAAGCAGCTGGGGAGAGGGTATGTGTGAGCTTTCCAGAATGAGGTGGTGATCCACAGCCCGAATGGCAACTGCCAGGTCAACAAACAGAGAACAGCCTCGGCGTGTTTCTGCTTACTCTGCTCGTGGATTATGCTGAATCCGAGCAATGCGCTACCCGTCAGGCAGCTCAGGTTGTTTCCCTGCGTCTCTGTCGGGAGGTGGAATTAGCAAGTTTGGGACAAGTTTGCTTTCCAGCTACTTTCTCAGCTGAATGTCAGTATTTTCATGCTTTTCAGTCTTGTCCAGGGTTGGTTTTCCATCTAGAGAGGAACAATGCCACAGAACCATTTCTTGAAGGTTTAGTTAATTTTCAGGATTCTTAAGGGAAGAGCATCTCTTTTCCAAATTTCCAAGCAAGAAAATCAGAAAATTAGAAAGTTAGATGGTGATTATGATTGAACTTCTTTTTTTTTTTTTTAATGAGACGGGGAAATTGCCTAACGCAGTCTTTTTGGAAGACAAATTTCCACTTAGTATAATACCAAATTTTGTTACCAAGCAGTGTCTCATATAGACTTAACAGTTAGTTTGTAATTGTTTTCTTTTATCTCTGTGACTAATGAAATGTACATGATAAAGGACTATACTAAGAGGCAAATGAGGATATTAGGAGATTTTATATGTCATGAGTTTTATATATTAAATGTGGAAATTAAACTAGGCTTCAGTCTCCTAGAAATTTATATCTTGGTGCTTCTTATACTTCATATATTTAATTAAAATGACGATATATTTGTCCACAGTTGCAAAATTATTTTAAAAGAAAGTAATTTCTTCTGGGGCCTTATTTGGGTTGTGAATTAAAAGATGTAGAGATGCAGAAATAATAACAAGGTCTGTTGGGAGAGTGGTCAGAGCTTATTGTTGAGAGTTTATTTAGACCTCTAGTAAATTCAGATTAAAATGTCTCCCCAAATTAAAGTTTCTTATAATTGTGGCTGCTGCATTAACATTAGAAACAGAAGCATTTTCCTGATGCCTTCCTCTTGTTTAGCTGTTACAATTACAGTCCCAGAACTCTGCTTGGAGTTTCATAAATCCCAGAGCAACACACTAATGTATCCATTTCCTTTATCTTTTAGTGTAGTTAAAAGTAGAGCTGTCTTTTCAAAGACACTGTGATTGGAATGACTTATGCTGACCAGTTCCAATTTTCTCTCCTTGTAAACTCTATTTAGTGTTACAAAAACAATTCAAAGGCAGATTGTAGGTGCCACACATCTCCTCTGACCTTTAAATCAAATTTAGTATTTCACTCTGTAGTAGGCCACCAAGCAAAACTTGACAGCTTAATAAAGTGGAAATTTTAGGCAATAAATCTAACAATTCTTCCATCATTCATGAGAGAAGAGATCAAAGCTTTGTCTTATTGTTGAATATCTCCCAAACAAGAGCTTCTGAAACTTGAGTAGAATAAAAACTTGTGTTGTCAGAAGCAAATTCTCCTGCCCTAAATAATGTATCGAGGAACATCCTACAGTCTACGTCAGCTCTGGGATAGCCTGCATGACATGCAGCAGTCATCTTGAGTAAGATCAATTAATGCAAGGCTGTGATTACATTAGCCATGATGAGCTGTGAATTTCAATGCATGCAATCCCGAAAAAGCTCTCTTCCCCAAAAAATAAAGTGTGTACTTTATAAAGATATTTGGTCAAATAGCAAATAATTTTGGTCAAACTGTGGGGTAATGTTACTCCCCATAATTCATGTAAAATGATGTATCTCTGTTCTAGGCTCAGGGAGAGGAATTCGTGTCAGTCCTTGTCAGGGGTAACATGGTGCAGATATTTATGAAAACAGCTGCACTTTTTTTTTTTTTACTGACAAAGCAGTTTTATAGAAATATCTTTTTTTGACAGTGATATGTGCCCAAGGTTAAGGGCATTGTCAAAGGCACTTGAGGTAATGACAATGGGAAATGCAGCTTTGGGATTAAAGGCAGAACAAAAACCAAAGAGAACAATTAAAACAATTGAGACTGTATCACAAACAAAAGTAGGTTCTGGATAGAAGAAAAAAGCCCTTTAGGTACAAAACAATGAGGTCAGAGAAGGTCTGGCTTTCATTCAAGGAGGTGTGTGATTACATGATCAGCCTGAAGTGTGTTCTTCAGTGACCTGCTAAAGCAAGACCTGCTGCACCGTGGAACAGGCGAGAATGATGTTCAGCTTTGCGAAAGCACATGCCGTATACCTGCCTCTTACAAAGGCGGCTTTCCTCGAATCCTTCCATTGAGTCAGCATGGCTTGTTGCCTTGTTCCTACAGCCATTGTGTGGTTATTACATTGCATGTGCTCTGACCTATTGGATTTCTCCCCCGACGTTACCACCCGTGATTCTACAATTCCCATAAGAATGTTTGCACTCTTTTCCTAGTCATTCCCCAAACGTAAGCTGAACTCGTCTGGAAAGACATTTCCCAGCTATTTACTGAGGGGTGGAAAAACCCTTGTGTTAGAGCTAGGCCAGTAAGTAACACCACCAAACCGACCACTGACTGATATATCCTTTAATAGCATTTGTCACCAAATACTTTTGAAGATCAGGTCTGTCTTGCCTAAATACAGGGGGTTCCAGCATGAAATCTCGACTTTCTATCAGGAATTGGCAAATTTTTTTTATAAAATAAAAAGGTATATAATGTACACAGGAATGGAAAGATGTGCGTAAGGGTTTGGGCTGGAGGCTTTGGTGCCATTTGTCTTTTCAGCTGAGAGGATTGTGTGGAGTGGCTGGTATTTTAAAGGCCTCCTTGAAGAAGCCTTTAAAGGATAAATTGAAGCTCCCTGATTTCAGACATTACGCTTGTCTAGGAATGCTTATTGTGTAAAATACTAGGAGTTCTGAAGTAGACTTTTTTTGTTCTGTGGGAGAATGCAACTCAGATTGTTTGAAATTGTTCAGGAAAGTGTGAGAACTGCCCCAGATACCCAGAGCTGTGCAATTAGGACATTTATCTGGACCTCATCAGACAGTGTGAGACATGACCTCAGATTTTCCATGTCTTATGTAAGTTCTTTCCCTCTCATGTTTTGATTAGAAATTTTACTTTGAACTTGGAAAATGTTCCTGTTTCAATGACTCAGCATGTTCTGGTGGGGAGAAAAAAGGGCTATTTCACTTCCCACAGAAAATTCTCATCTTTAGATCCTGGCTGAACTAGCCTAGCAGTATCCAGTGTGATTTTTCAGAAGGCAGCAACGTCTTTCCATGTGTGTTAGATACCTGTTGACCTGTGTTTCCCTGGAAAAACCTGCTCAGCTTAAGGAGGAATGTGAGAGGATCAAGTCTGCACACTGCTCCTTATAGAAGACACTTAATGGGGCTTTCGTGGACTGACATAGGATGTAAGCCTGGGCAGGAAAACCCTGATTTTTGAAAGGAATGCCACACAGAGATCCTCACTCCCATTATTCTAAGTACTTAAAGCAGAGTTTAAACAAGTCCTGAGACCATTTTGCAGATCTTCTGTCTCAAGAAGAGTTTCACAGTAAGACGGAGAGGACACAGGCTTCCGGTTTGCTTGCCAGGTCCCTTATAACTCTTTTGAAATAAATCATTAAGTACCTGTGTAATACTAGGACTGTGAATGAGCCTGGAAGTACCTCTCTGTGTCCCCTCTAAAGAATAAAACCAGGCTTCAAACATTACAAATATGTTCTCTATAAATCCATGGGCTTTGCTAAGGCATTAATCTTCCAATGGGGATGGGAAACCATTATCCACCATATGAGTCACACTGACACTATCTGATAATAATAGTAAAGGAATTGGAATTTGCTTTTATCAGTTTAATGTAACTGAGAATTCAGATGGGATCCATTGTTACTGTGTTCATTTATTGTCTATTATTAGCAAAAAAATCCATTACTTCAATGGAAATATCAGTAGCGATGTATGTAATTGCATTTCTTTTCTCCTTTTTTGCATGCACGAAAGGGGGAGGCTTACAGTAAAGGACAGTAAAATCTGCAAATAGGAAAGGAAAGTGATTCTGTAGGGAGAAGCATGAGGATCCACACCCCCTAAATTTGTGGGAGCTGTTAAAGAGAAAAATATTTAAAGTTGGGAGGATGAGTGAATTAAAGTTCCAACAACAGAGGATCTAAAACCATCCCAAACGGTAGCAGAGCTCCCATGGATTTTTTTATGAGCCTGGAAAGAGAAGATGTAGGGAAAGAGGCTGGGAAAAAGCAGCCGACTGGTAAGCAGCAGGCTCCTCTGGGTGCCTGTGAGCGTTCATATCACTTCTGCACTGATGGGGCACCAGTTGCCAACATCTCTTTTCAGGCCCAAGTACTATCAGTCCCACTGCGTGGAGACATTTTTGCAGCTATAGTCAGTCAGTTGCATGGACAAAAATGAGTGCCAGAGTGATGACCAGGTTATTTTAGATGTGCACTGTAGAGTAGTATCTTTGTACAGGAGTCTGGGTCAAAGGCTGAACTGGCGGCCGATCTGAAACAGCTATTTAAAATGAAAGATTGACACCTGCTTTTATTGTAGCAGGGGCCTCTAAGAGGGATTTTTTCCTTAAGGAGCAAAGGAGATGAACAAAGAATACCCACTTACATCCCTCAGTAGGGAACTGTGGCCCAAAATTTAAGGTTTAAGGTGTATCTGCTTTTCGCATAGATCGTTGAAGTGGCCAGCCAAGGTAGGTGCTAGACTTTATAGAGTTCTTTCAGTTCTTCTGATCACTTTTTAAGCATCTACAGTTGCAGAAAATAAAAAAATATATATAACAACCAAAAGCACCTTACTCTATAACAGAAAATACAAATTTTCTGTCAACCTTGCAAATAGGAGAAAAGGGCTTAAGTTCTTTCTTTTGGACATTATTCATAGAATAATAACAGATGAATTTGCTCCCAAAGTAAAGATACATTATTTCAAATTGGTCCTATATTTAAATATGAAATGAGCTGGCATTTTGTCATGTCAGCTAATGAAACTGCTGGGAAAAATCTGAGGATGAAAAATAGACAATTAAATGGTTTCTTTGAAAACAAAAGAGGGATTTGCATATCTCTTTATAATGATGAGTTTGCAGTTCTTTTCATCCAGGGTACCAAGAAAGTGTAAATGTAAATCTCTAATGTGTCTGAGATCCAGAGCACTTCAGGTTACTGGGATAAGAGTGCTTTGTGTTATTGCTGTCATCTGCAAAGACAGATGCCCCAGGCTGGGAAACACTGAAAAAGTAACAGATAACCATTCCATTTCATGATGCCAGAACTATAATTCCGTCAAATATTTGGCTTGCAAAAAAGGACTATAAGAGATGAATACAATGGGTGCTGCTAAAGGCTCACAACTCCTTGCCTTAGGCATTTGCTGTAATTGTAACACTTCCTGTACTTAAAAAAGGAGATACTGCAACTTAGGAGATTTTAACAGCTCCTATGGCATGTTTCAGTGTAGGCAGGTCTAGGACGAGGCAGAGGAAACGGTGTTCTGGAGCAGACCACTGGTCGGTCTGGTCCTCTGCACGGCAAAGGAGTTCAGCGACACTGGGAGGCTGTGGGGCGGGCTGTAATTCGTGTGAAATGATGCCTGTAGCAGGGGTGGGGGAAGGTTTTAAAGAAATCAGTAGGGGGGGAAAAAAAGTTTGCATGGCACAATATTACACACTCACATTCCGGATGACTCAGCCGTAACCTGGGTGTACCTGCACTGCACTAGGGGCAAACAGGCACAGGACAACAAGCAGCTCTGAGGCTTAAAGGTCTGATAAAAAGAAATCTAGTGGAAGACAATCATATATAGGATGATGCAGCGGCTTGCCATGGCTAACACAGTAGGAGCAAGGCTGGGAATAAAGACCAGATCTAAGGCCCTGTCCCCTGAGCTAGAAGTCTCTTTCACAGTTTCGGAAGGATTTGCTGACACCTTTGTGCCTTGGATATAAAAATCTACTGTCTTACTGTCATAGCAGTATTAATACCTGAGATACATTTTCATACAGCCACACAGATGATGGATTTTATATGTCCTCACAAGTTCGCCTTGCTAATCTTTCATGGTTTCCTAGGCAATGAAAAGGGAATGTACAATGGACCACAGATTTTCATTTAGTTTGTATTCAACAGTAATGCAAGCGTCTATATTGGCAATAAAAGAAAGAGTGTAGAATCAGAAAAATAAATAAGATACATAAGAAAGTCAGCCAGTACTGATGGCCAGAAAACATAACTTTTATCTCATTTTTAATACGGGATTGAAAACAACCATCCACAAAAACAAAGCACAAAGCAACCCCTTCCCAAACAAACAGAAATCTTTCCAATTTTCCGTCAAAAAAAAATTGTTTCATGAGACTTCAAATGTATTTTTTGGCTTCCAGTTTTCCCATTTTCCTGGAAGAGATTCGGATGCCAGATGCATCATTTTAACTCCTTTGATGAAAATTATATTTTCTCAGATGCTGGGTTTTAAACCACTGTTCTCATTGAAAAGTCCTGACTGCATTCATCTTTTTGCTCCATCTTCTTGCATAAACTTCCATGGAATAAGACACGGGCTACTTTTGAGGCGTCATTTTAAAGCACGTTTTACTTGATACTGTCAGACCTGGGCCCCTCAGATCTATGGAAAAAAGTACCAAAAGTGAGATGATCTCCAAAAGACCTTTAAGAACATACTGTTGGTGTCTTCTAGCACATCTGCTGAAAAGCCTGACCATTCCCGGTATAGTTTGATAGACAAGGCTTTAGGACAGGAAATGAAGCCATCTCAATATGATGACTCTTGTGTGTTTTATGGAAGTGCTTATGCCAAATTCATCTTACATTTGCCATCAAGAATGTGCTTCTGTGCAACTTTAGAGTCCTTAGTCTTTAAGGCTGCTTTTAAACCATTGCTATTCCACTGAACCCAATGGCATCATTTCTGATTTGTCCAGGAGAAAATAAATTCAATTAAAAACCCAATGTGTGTGACCCTGGGATTTTGGAAATGGCCTAAAATCAAAGTCTTAGAAAATCTGTCTGTATCATGTGTGGTTTTGTACAGGACTTGAGTCATTTCAAGTATTTGACTGTTAGATGCTTATAATATGAAGTCAAATTTTCTCTATTTAGTCCCTAGGCAAGAAAAAGGGACTGACTTTGAAGAAAGAATGGGACTGAAAGGCTCAAGGGCATTTAGGTAACTAAAGATACACAAATGTGATGAATAAACATTGGCTACTAGCAGAGTAGGAAGCTAATTCCCAAGGAACTGCCCGGGGTGCCAGACCCTGGCACTGCTGAAAACCCACTAATCAGGGTGTCTACCTTCCTGGTGCTATGGACTTACATATGGCAATAGGTGACAGCTGACAAAATCCAGCCCCTGTGCTTCAGACAGCTTAAAGGGAACACAGCTGACTCACAGGCAGGGAGCAAGAGTTTCTTGTGACACTGTTTTCCTGCTGAGGGATGGGACAGGGACAGAGTGATCGCTGAGTCCCAGGCACTGGCAGCAGCAGCAGCCCTGCTGTTTTCGATCCCAGCCAGAAATTCAGGATGCTTACCTGCCTCATGCACAGCACAGCCCTGCGTGCCATCACATGCTGGAAGCCAGGCATGGGAACTGCTTTTGAACTGCTAAGAACCTGCAAATCATTCACGGGTCACCTCACCCCTGCACAAGGTGCTTACACACACAAATACGTTGATGTGCTGCTTCTCCATCCCCAAATAAGCACTCATCGTTATCAAAAATATGAAATAACTGACTTGTTATATATGCACAATTCCCCTGAGTTGTACTACAACTCAGGTACACAAAGCAATAATTATAAAGGAGTTTTTATCTACATGTATGCAGTAAGCATATCACAGACACAATTATCTGCAGGCTTGGTGGTGCATGCCTACTGCTGCTGCATCTCACTCTGCATGGCAGGCAGACTCTGGAGATACACACAGGGCTTGGCATTACATTGTAGTCTCCCAATTATAGATGTTAAAGCTGAAATTAAAACTTTATGCAAATAAATGTCTTTTAGAAGTTAGGGTGAAAGGTGCGGTGTGGGGGGTTTCCAAAAGCACTGTGATTTAGAAGTGTCTGTTCTTGGCTGGTGGTTTCACGTCTGGGGCCATTCAGTTTTGAAAAACAGTACTCAGAGAATACTGCAGCCAGCAAACCAGATTTTCTTTTTTTAGATGTGATGTATCATCTCTGGTTTTGCAAAATATCATAAGTAATTATAATTAGTCGGATTGTGTTATAGTTTCATTTTTTGGTGCATTTGAGAAATGCCTGCTATCACAGTATAAACTACTTTAATCTGACAGAAGCTAAAGATTTTTTACATTTCTTTCCAAAATCATTGCTTTAGGCTAATACTTTTTAAAAAAAACATTTTGTGTGTTGACTACTTGGAATGACTGTTTCATGTATCAAGTTGTGAAAGCATACATTTATTTCTGTTAATATTTTCATGAAGTCTAGCATATTCACAGCAGGTGAGATTTGTTGGACTGGCAGCTATAGCAATGTGCCAAACTATCCGATCTGTATGAAGAGCCACAGATGTTAAGCCTCAGAGCTGCACAAAGGTCTTGTCCCTCATGGCGTGCCCAGTGTCACCTAGAGAGCAAATGGGCCAGTTAGGGAGGAGTGCCAGGCACCCCTTATCATACCCCTGCGCTCCCCCATCATCATCATCCACGTTGGGAAAAGGATGTATCACAAACCTTTTCACCAAAGTCTCCCAGATTTAATTATTAAACTATACAGAAGTAGGGACCCCTTGGCATTACCTCCGGCAGCTTCCCAAGGAGCGTGGTCCCGGTCTCTTTGAACGAGCTGTTTGGCTCCATGCAGGCTGTGATCTCCAGCTAATTTGCTGCCAGCACTGTAGAGAGGAGGCTTCTCGCCTGCTGCCAGCTGTACCTGTTGGGCCAAAAAAAACCCTTTCCCTGAAAAAAAACGCACATCCATCAAAAGGGGGAATGAGATGATAGTGGGGTAATACTGTCAAGAATTTCCCTTGTATACTCAGTCATGAGCCAGACAGTCAATCAACCTTTACTGATCCTTGGGAGACTCCAGGTGAGTGCACAACTGACAGTATCTGGTGCTGACAAGTCAAGTAGATGAGCCCTAACCATCTGCATGAGCTGTGGAAGAGAAACTCTGCAGCTTCAGAAGCAGTTTCCTGTAGCACAGTCTCAGCAGGACCTTCTTTAAGTTCTGGCAGAGATTCAGACTGTGTCTGAGCATGCAAAAGGCATTTCTGCACCTGGCATGTCAAATCAACCCATTCTCAACACACAAAAAAAGACTCTGGCTACACAATTTGAAACCAGTGTCTAAAACAGATTAGCACAGGGTAGCTTAATAAAAACTGGAATATATATTTTTTGCTGCTGACATTTGCTAAGGGATTGTTCTGCTCTCCAGCAGCTTTTATAGCAGAAATATAAAAGCTCATTCTGGCAAAAATGCTTGAATGTCGTATTGAGCTGGATAACTACTACAAATTCCTTCACTGTATGTTGTACCTTTAAATCTCTAAGGAATCCTCTGGCTTTCGAGGTAGACATCCATTTTGTATTCAAGGCAGCACAATCTCTTGCTGAGATCTACAAACATTGGGAGTTTTCTTAGGGATGTTTTCTCTCATTTTTAGCCTGGTTCCCTAAGGAAAACCTTATGTTTTGGGGGTGGATGGAAGGTTTATGCATATACATCTGCCCTTCTGTGTTTTCTTCTAAAAATTCCCATTGTTTGATTTCAGTTTTCTCAGGCAAACAAGCAAGTGAGAAAAGCTGCAGTGGGAGTTTGTAGCTTATTAGACACCAGAGAATCTACACCAGCCAGCAGCATTATAAACACTTGAAGATTCATAATGCTGAAAAAGCTTTACCGGGGGCATGCGACTTCTCAACCTCCAAAAATCCACATGGGGGAAATTGTGACCTGGGAGAAAACGGCTTTGAAACTCTAAAGGCAGCAGGCAGCAGCCAGGAGGTGCACCTGAAGCTAGGCAGGGTCCTGGACCAGGGAGTCTGGTGGCTGTTTAGTGCTTGGGGGCGGTGGGTTTGGAGGGAAGGAAGAGATGGTGGATTGCTTTAGTCCTTAGCATTCAGAAATTGCTATTGATAGGGACGTAGGAGTAGCGGGGTAAAGTCAGGCTGCTCAGGACTCCTCTGTAAGCGTTAGCAACACCGGGCTCCAGGGGTTTGTCTCTGCTAGAAAATGTTGCAGGGAATCAATATGTATCAGTGTAGCTAACTCAGGAGATGGTAACTACATGCAGAAACCGGTAGATGCAGATGACAGGAGACCTTTGTAGAATTCAGGCAGAATTAGTTAATCAAGCAACACAAATCCAAAGGAATCAGAATCCATTAGTTCTCATGCTCAGAAAACTACCCTTTTTTCTCATTTTCTCTTGTTCAGGCTGGATTTAAGAAGCTGCTTCTCATGAAGGAAAAAACACAGAGCCCCTATTCTAGATTTAGAGCACATCCCAGATCCTTTGAAGTTAGAATTTTGTTTGGCTCTTATAAAATGTATGTTCAGAGCTGCAGCATATTTCTCCATCTCATTCCCTGATCTTTCAAGAGGCCAGGGAATAATTACTTTCCAACAAGTTTCCTTACTATGTGATCGTAGCAGGCTCTGAGTTTCTGTGCCAGCGTTGGAAATGTGAAATCTACAGGCTCTGTTTTTCTTAGCTTAACTTAACGAGTTCAGCTTAATCTGACTTAACAAGTCAGATTCTTTCATTAATACCTACAATTTGTTGGTATCTAAGCTGCAGCCCACTGTGCTGTGTGCAGCAGTCCTGCCTTGTGGCATCCCCCATGCAGGGACGAGGAGAGGGAACCAGGTTCATACAACATTTCTTCCCCTTGAGACAAAATCAAAGTACAGGGAGGGAGCATCAGTGTCCACCAGTGCCTGGATGACTTGGTAGAGCAGGAGCGTGGTGCACCTGGGGTGTAGCATAGGCATCTTCTCGGGAGCGGAGCTTGGGTCCTCAGCATTAACCGTATGAAACAAGGGCAAAGCAACACTTGACTGTTTATTCATAAAGCTGACAAAATGAATGGCTGTTAGAAGCTTTTTTTAAAATTTGTTAGGAGGAAAATTAATTGAAATTTCTTTTTTTTTTGCAATGTTTTTTCTGTAATGAAATGGAGCAAAAAGTCAGTTCCTAAAGTGTCAGGTGGAGGAGGGGAAAGCTTTTTTAATTTCCTTATATCCCTTCTGCTTTCATAGGTTTGACTTTGCCTGCTATTCTGACGACTTCTCCCAGTTTCTTTCATTGTCTTCATCCCAGGGCACCAATCTATGATTACTGGTGGATGGCAACATGAAAACTCAATATTATCTCTTGATACTTTCCCCCTCCTCTGCCCTCTGCTTCAGTATTAGTACTTTCTATCAAGAAAATACCAAATCCTCATCCTGTGCCTGCGAGAAGTTTCACTTAAAAGCGAGTCGATTGGAAGTGTGTGCATGGCAGCATATAAAGGGATTTAGAAGGTGGTAGGCATTGATCGATGCTACACAGGGCTTCATCTAACCTTACCAACTAAGGGCTCACATTGGCCTCCTCACGCTGACCTGAGCAGCTTTAGTATCTCCCTTAGGAAGTCTTCTAGCAAGCTCTGGTAAGGTAGTAAATACGTACAAAAGAATATCTGAGCCACTATATATGAGACTGGTGGATTACCAAATTTAGCAGTCCTGTCAAGGGTCTGCTTCTGTCCACATAACTTTGGGGAATCTCTGCCTGGAGACGCAGGAAAGGTCAAATAACCTGACACTAACACTAGCACACTGGAGGAAAGCTTGTATCTTTGGGTTACCCGTTTACGACCATGGAAACAGAAGTAGGAAAGTAAGATAGTATAAACCATCGTAGATTAAGTGAATGCAATTAGAATTACCCTTGTTTTCCACTAAGTCTGTGTCAGTGTTTGACTAAACAGATATTTATATATAAATCTGTATCTTTTCATTCTGGAGTCCAAGGCACAAAAGACATAAAAGCAGAACTCATACCCTATTCCCTGTTATCTGTGGAAGCTGGATTACAGGCTTCTCAGGAGTGAGGAGGTAGCAATATTTTAATTATTTTTTATAAAAACTGCACAATAACAAAAGCTATTGTAGGCTGACGAATACCTTCAAACTAATTATCAATCTGAATATGATATGAAGAAAGGCTTTTCAGAGCTTAATCAGAATAAAAATGAATAAGACTGAAAATTAAAGGAAAATGTAAGAAAAGAGACTAAAACAATTTTTTGAGAAAGCCAGAAAAAAGAACTTAGGGAGGATTAAGGAGTCCTGAATTGCATTATAAGATTCTGGGTTATATCCAAGTATTCCTGTAATTGAAAGGGTATTCTGAAATCAAATACCACTCTTTACATACTGGGGGGGGAAACGCCATAGTTTTGCTGCCCAAACCAGGCCTGTGTTACACTTCTGAAACTCTAAACTAGAGGTTGCAACCACTTTTCTGTGAAGAAAAAAGTTGAGTGGTAAAACCCAAATAGTATTTTTGGACAGAGAACATCAAGGACAGACACTATGTGTATGGTGGCTGCACACCGGTGCGTGTTGCCTGTCTGTCCCCCAGCGGTGATTTGTTCCCAGTTTATGGACCTTCACACCAGAGCTGGATGGGCTGCTTCCCCGGCGCACTCCAGATAGCCTCTGTCTTCTGTGAGATATAGCCCATTAAAATTAATCATGTAAGCTTTGAGTACAGGACTTCAGCTCCTGGTCCTGTTTCTGGTTCTCATTCCCAGCTGAATCACATCATTTTAATCATCTATAAGAAATATTACCCTATTCCGAGATGAATAACCTACCAGCCCAGCCAGCAGGATGAACCAAGCATCCGCTTTAACATACGTGATTCATAGCTGGGAACAGTGGTGGTAGCTGGTGTGTGTGCATGTTGCACACAAAAGCATTGCTGAATTTGGTGCTCGTTGAACACGGAGTGAGACCGGCAGTGAGACTGTGGGAAATCCTCTGATTTAGCGGAGCTGTGAATCACAGCTCTTAGGTGGGGGTGAGTCCATCTATGCCGAAAGCCATGAATGTGCACTTAGCACCCACTGAATGCAATGGGAGTTGAGCATATTCTTAAAATTAATTGCATTGGAAATAAGCCTTTTTAAAATGAGGAAATGTATTCACAGGGAGAAAAGCAATGGAGCTTTTGTTCCCACTGTTTTGGACCTAAAGAGACTTTTCTGTGGGCAAAGCAGGAGGGCGTTTGGTTCCTCTCTCAGTGCTGGTCTGTTGGAGCCCAGCGATGGCAGATGTCCTACCGCCTGCTGCCCGCAGCGTGACCTCAGCTCCTGCCCCCAGCACTGAAATCCCGCCACACACCAGTTTCTGGTACCTACTGAATCACAGCCGAGGAAGTTAATTACTAGGCCAGGGTGAAAACTGTCATACTGACTTTAGAAAAGTGAAAAAAATTTGGGCTTTGCTGACTGAAACATTTTCGGAATTAGCAGAAGCAAAAGCTGAGGGAGCTCTAGATACTGTTGTGGGTGTTATGATCCTGGGCCCCCCTCAGTTCTGCCTAATAGAAGGGGAGAAAATAGTTTCAGGGGGATTTTTTGAGTTTCTTAAAACTTCATACTGTAAATAGCACCTCTGAAATCAATAGCATTGCTCTTGTAGAAAATACCTATTCAGCACGGATAAGGGTATGAGAGTCCATCCCAGGGTGCTGGGAAAAGGCTGCTCAATACAGTATTTGTACCTAGTGTGTAATTTGAAAAATATCAGCGTTTCAACAGTACCACAAGAGTGCAAATATTTCAATAGACTTGTTATAATTGCCTGGAGTTGCAAAAGGCAGTTTTCGCGCAGTCAAAATTGCATCTCCTGTTGATTAGCAACATTTTTTTCTCTGTAGCTGAAAACGTGAAAAAGGAAATCAGGGCTATAGTTGATTTGCTTTAACGTAACTTTTGCCTCTATCTGTTAAATTGAATGCTGTGAGTTAGAAAAAAAAAGTGGAAGAATTTACTACAACTCAGTTTGATTCCGGGGCTGGGAGGGGGCGGAAATTAGAGTCTAGCACCTTGATTTCAGATGAACTGAATTAAAGTAATTAATCACCGAGTAATCATTTCAGTAATTAAGGATCTAGTACATTGTCAGAGCTGCAGCCAGATTCCTCTCTGGATACTAACCATGCAATTCTGTTTGGGTACCCAGCGTGATCCCTTGTCCATTTAAATGCCTGCTGGTCTGACAGGCTTTGCCTCCCCTCTCTCTGGCTCGTGCCCCGGAGAAACACTGTGCCTGGTGCTCCCAGACCCGCAACGGGCCTGTCTGACTCCCACCTCCACCCAGCTGCACTCCCATCTCTCACAGATGGAGCCCGGTGGGAGCTGTGCTTGGGTGTTTATCTCTCGGGAGATAGCTGGCGGTGAGAGCACATCTGAGACATCAAAACTGGGATTCCAGTGTAGCTACACGTCTAACTCGATGTGTTTACCACACACTGTAGGAATACTCAGGTGCAGCCAAAGTGATAAGATGCTGATATTAGTTCCCTGCTTCAGCCACTATCTGTGGCTTTATTTAGGCTTAGGTCAGGTGCTATAGACCACTCCTGTCCCTTTCTCCTACCTCAGATGTTCATGAAGTAGTCAGACACACCAGGGATGTCGGCAATGTTCTTCCTTCTCCTGCATGGCGGGCCAGGATGAGCTGCGTGGTGGTTCTGAGCCAGCCCTGAACGCTTGCACAAGTGTGTCGGACTCTTTGGACATCGTCCGCTCAGGGACATTGTTGTTACTGGAGCAACAGCAGGAAATATGGCAATATCAAAGTCAAGGGGAAAAAAAAAAAAAAAAAAAGAAAAAAAACCCAATTCAAGCATTTTTTAGATTAAAAAGTTTGAGAATTTTTTGGGGGTACTTCTGTAGTACTAGCACAGGAGGCAGAACTCTCATAAATATTTTTAGATTATCAGGGGACAGCTCCATGATGGTTGTGTCTAATCTTATGAGGTTTAAAACCAGCTTTTTTTGATCAGATTTGTCCAATGAAAAATATAGGTTTAAGTCCTGGTCACCTTTTATGCACTTTGAGAGCCTTCCTATTTACATCACGGAGAGTAGCATTTTGCCTTGGGCTTGTGAACACAGTGAAGGTCATTTTATTATAATACAAAATTCAGAGTTACCAAGGTCTTGTTTTATTTATATTAACCTCTCTTTGCATGAGATCCAGAAAAGCTTTAGAGTTTAGTAGTTTATTTTTTAAAAATCTTTTTTCTCTTCAATCTGTTCCATGCAGCTGACAGAATGCACATAGACTTTTAAACAAATGATGTTTCATATAAATATCTTCTTTGTGAGAAGCTGCTATGTACTATAGGTGCAATTTGGATCAGCTTCACTTCAGTGGGGCCAGAATTTCATCCTAAAGATTTAGGACTCAATCCAGAAAGCTTTTACTCATATGAGTGATCTTCGCTCCTGTGTCTCAATGACTTATGCCAGCTTGTCACTAATTCTAATAGAAGTACTATTTTCTCTGCTTCTGTATATATAATCACAGCTGAGCTGCAAGGAATTTTAGGCTAAGTGATGGTTCGTATCTGAACCAGAAAAGCAGTTACTACCACACATCATCTGGAATTTGCTGTGATCGTTCAAGTCATTAATAATAAAATTATAAGAATCTCATTAAAATTATATTCTGCATTTGACATCACTGGTTAGTCTTAGTATGTAATGATGGGCTTAGCCATGAGAAAGGCACATCGCGTTGCTCTCTACTGGAAAAATCAGATGCTGTTAATTTCTGTACCTTGGGAAATATATGAAGCAGCCTAAATTTCTCATAATTACAGTAGGTAATAAAGATGCATTTTAATAGAAGAAACTAATAGTGGGCGACATTTTTACAGATGATATATAGCTGTGTTCTGCATATTTTTTGTAAAGTAATAGGGTAAAGCATTTGATCTGAACTACTAAACAAGTTATGAGAATGCAATAAAATACTGACTGCGGTTTTAAAAATATTTGTCCTTTTAAAATACTTCCTACCAATGATACAGAAATAAATGGATTGTTTAAGAAATGCTGGCTCTTCACTCAAGCAGGCATTTCATTCTCTTTCTTTCCTTAGTAGCCCAATGGAATGGAACCATATTTAAATTCTGGTTGCTCATGAAACAGTCAATCTGGTGCTCCCAGTTGTGTTATGACTCCTCTGGCAAGCAAACACACAGTGCAGACTAGCAATAAAGCATGCTCCAAACAGTGAGTGTATCAAAGGTATATTCATCTCATATGGCTGGAGACACAGAACCATGACAGCGGCCCTGGCAGGGCTCTGCTCATGAGGGTTGCCAAAAAAGGTACATAAAAATTATTTACTATCTCTGCATATGTAATCTTGTAGCTAACCTTATCTTTTGAGGGGGGGGGGGGTGTGGAAACTCATTAAGGTGTGTTTTTCCCTCAAAACCCATCAATGATTATTAAAGCCCTATAAGGTGCCCAGCTAATACGGTGAACATGCCTTGACCTCAAAGAAAAGCAGCCTCTGAGAGCAGAGATGAGGCAATTTGGCTTGCAGGAGAAGTGGCAGCGTTCAGCACTGGCACTGACAAGTCCAGGGCTGCATTCGAAAGGCTGAGTTTGAAACTCCATTTGTTTTTGGTTTTTTTCCGCGTTTGACAAAGTCTCAGTCTGATTTGAACTTTATTCGAAGAGCTCAAGGTTGATAACAAGTCACAGAATACAGAAATATTTCATCTGGAAGGAGCTAGCTCTCAGCTTGGCAAGCTGTGGTAAGGCCGAATCAAATGTTTTCTCTGGGAATGTATTTCCTTCAGTAGCAATTGGTGCTTCCAGATGACATCAATGTTTCAGAAGACCAAAATTTTTATTCTCTTTCGGTAGCATCTGAATCAATTAACATTGACCACATTAATGATTTTAAGTTTGGATAACTTTGAACAGTGAGAAATACATCTGAAGGGTCTGCGTGACTTGGACTTTCACAGTTTGGTATGAATAAATTAAGTACAGTATCACCTTTTTACCCAGAAGATTATAATATAGCAAAATGGTATAATTTCTTTGATTTGAAAATATAGGCTGGGCTCCAAAGTTATTTTGCAGTCAGATATTTCAATAAGCCACCCAGAAATAGTTCAAGAGCAAACAAGATGCAGGCTGAGCTCAACAAATAGTTCTGTGGATTGTGTCTTGTGCCTTTCTAGCACTTTTCCTAAGAACTCTAGCCAGCAACTGTTGAGAAACCAGGAGAAAGTATATGCCCAGTACATAAGCAAGCTACCAAAAAAAGCATTTTTAAAAGTGGTTCTGCTGGTTTTTCAGGGATGCCCCTTTCTCCTAGGTTGTGTGAGCCAGATTGCAGCATGGGCATAGGCAAGATGCTGAAATTAACTCTGTCTCCGTACTTCGGGCCTCAGTGGGAAATAATATTTGATACATAAATCCATGCAGAACCTGTGACTGGACCTACCAGCTCGGAATTTTGGCTAACCATCACTTTAGGTGTATTGAAAACTCCAGCTTTTGGGAGGACGTTAGTATGGGGAAGGATGTTGACAACCTGTTTGAACCAGCACATACTCTGGTGTCTGATGCTGGTTACTGGGTCTGAAGCATAGTGTCACTCCTTGTCACTTGTTCACATAAGGATTCTCTATGGTGCAAAAGGAGTGATAAGCATAAATTCATATATTAGAATGTGGCTTTGGAGAGAATTCAAGGTTGCTAAAAGTGACCTTGCACTCGTTTGAAAGGTTTCCTCCTCACATGCAGCTCCCAGATACTATAACCACTAGACCTGTGGTGCTTCTTGTTTGTGGGTCAGGAGGTTAGTTTTGAATTAAGTAGGCTATTTTCAATGAAATGGACCTTTGGAAAGTTGCAAATGCTGTCCATAGGAACTTTTCTGTCTGAAGAAGAACACTCGAGATGGCAGCTACTTTTAAAAATATATAAGCTTTTTTGGAGCCATCTTAAATCTACATGATTATGATATAATAAAATCAAATTTTTGAGAATATGTCTAAGTTCTTGTACCACAAAAGGCTGCTTTCTCATTAAAAAGGTGTGAAAATATGTGTATTTTTAACAAATCTAGAAAAAAAGTTATACTTTCATATTAACTCTATTTAATCTTACCTCTTGTTCTTATCTAGAGACAGATTGCCTTAAGGAAAGAATTGGCACTACTTCATAGAAATTAATGCAGTTTATGTCAGTTCATACCTTCTAAGAGTTTAATCCATAAAAATGTAACATAATTTCAGAAATCATTAAAAAGTGAAAGACATTTCTGGCTCTGCATCCCAAACCATTGTAGTCAGGGGAACTGCCAGCACTGATCTTATTCAAAGAGACTTCTGTGTTTAAGTGGTGATTAACAGCACTTAATGTGTTTATTCTGCTATGCATGCATGCACGCTACTTCCATTAACACTTGATGTGTCTTATGCATTTTTCTGTCTCAGAGTTATAGACCCTTTTAAAGATGATGCTGTTTGGTTTTTCTATCCATAAAGTCTGACTTGGTAAAATTAGAAATGTATAGAAATCTCCTGCGGCTTTCATTGATGTTAGTTCAGATCTTGTGCATTAGGCTGGTGATGGAAAGGATGGGAGCCTGATTCCTGCCTATGTGTATGACAGGGAAGCTAAAGGTCAGTAACACCTACAACACCTTAACAACACTTTTGGATCAAGATCTCAAATTTCAATCTTTTCCTAGAAGCCAGAAAATATACTCATTTTTACCTGCATCTTGAACTACCTAAATAATTTCAGAGAACGATTCTCCTTACTCCTTTTGAAAAGGCAAAAAATACCTACATCCACACTGGATGTTGTCACCACAAAGCATCACAGCATCTGATCTGTCGGTGGCTGTGCCCTGTGGGTTTGTGCCTACAGTCCTCTGCGATGCAGGGGAGATGCAAAACAGCTCGGAATAAATCTCACTAGGTGCAGTGGGAGATGCAAAACAGCTCAGAATATATCTCACAAGGTGCAGTATGTTAGCAAGGGGATTGCCAGTGGCTGCAAAGGGAACAGCCAGCACTTGCACAGGTTACTTCGCTACTTGCTCCTTTGTCGTCACTGGAGTAATTGTCTTACAAAATGCCTTCTTTTTTTTTTTTTTTTTTTTTTTTTTTTTTTCATTAAAAAGGAAGCGAGGGTCAATTTTTTGCTGCAATAAACAAGGGGAAGCAGGACCACAGTTCATTTAGGATGGAGCACCGTCACCTAGCTCCGTTCCACTCGCTGCCTGGGAAGCTGAGACAGAGCCCCCTGGACCCTGCCCCTGTTCCCAGGCCAGTGCTCATCTCACTCTCCCTGTTGAAGCTATTCATGTTTCAGAAAGAGCTAAAGATTTAATGCTTACGTGGCATGGAGTAAAATCTTACCTTGAGGAGAGTAGTTCTGCTTCTATATCATGTGCCAAAACCACCACCTCTTTTTTGTCTGCAAGCAGTTTGGTGCAGATGCACTTGAAGCCTTAGGTGGTAAAGCAAACAGATAATTAATAATTAATTCAGTAAAAAAGGGGAATCTGACAAAGCCATCACAAAAGTGCAGCCGAGAAAGTGATAGACATCAAAAGAATTAGAAACAAAGAGAGTTTCATTTTATTTTTCTCTTAATTTCCTACATAAATATTCAATTTTCCTCACAAACTTTATATTTTACTGATATCAGTGGTGGACAAGAAGTAACCAGACAAGTATGTGTTCTTTTAGCTTTATTAATTACATGAGATACTTATCTAAAACCCCTCCAGAAACTCTCTGATTCTTTATCTCAGTTTACAGTGAAAAACTTACATCATTTGCTCTGAATGAGTAATGGCCAATACCCACTTTAAATATAATCATGTGAAAAGTACTACAAAAGTTATATAAGAAAAAGACCTAGAGGTTTGATTCTCAGGCTGTTAGCATGCAAAGTAATGTTCCTAGTTTCCATGCAAGGTAATTGTATATGCCAACTGGGTGACAGAAAACATGCAAATGGATGGTCTGCAATTACCTGATTGAGATGCATAGACATGGGAATTGCTTCATCAGTTTAGGAAAGCAATTACACATGCATTTTGTGAACTACATAGCTAAACTTCACAGAAATCAGTCTCTTGAGTTATCTAATCTGAGGCTAGTGACTGTTCTGTGATCTAGGCAGTATTAGTTCATACCTTTAAGATTCCCGTGTTTTGTTCTATCTTATATCTTTCATCCCCAGAAAGTTTCCAGCTACACTTTTAAATATGAAAGAACAAAGCTATGGAAAGTGATCTTACCAACCATATTATTCAGTCTCATAAATCTGTAATACGTGATTATAAAATGGCTTTAGCTATTCCTGAAGCAAAAACCCCATGGTGGTCATTTACTCAGTCAGTCAAGTCTATGTCTTGCCTTGCTCAAGGTAGATCCAGGAGGATCTGGAGGAACAGGCATTTGTCATCCACAGATCGGCTGTTCTCTCTAACTTGGATGCTTTTGCTGCCTTCTAATTTGTTCAAGCCCTGCTCTCTGTCTCAGATCAGAGGGGTTCAGTCAACAGCATTCTTTAAATGAACTCAGCTGACATGGCTTCACAAGATAGCGAGGTAATTGTATCGGAAAGTTATCAATCCAGGCAAGACCATTTGTGCTCACAATGGGAAATACAAAAGACAGGGGTTTATCTTTGGGACTTTTCAGAATGGAATGCGTTAAAAGTGTCTAAAGATGTTGAGTCTAAAGGAGTTGAAGAAACCTCTGCTTATATTTCATTTTCAAATGTGAATCAAGTACGTGAGAAATCAGGGACCTACTGACTCATACATACTTACATCCTACCTGTTCAGGTTTCATCTAGGAATATTTTATAACGCTGTTAGAATAACTTTGCTCTGTTTACTAATATGGCAGTGAAGTTTATATGAGTTTTACTATGGCTTTCTGAATATAGATGAATATAGACTGACATATTGACATATATTGACATATATTGTCTATATTTCTGAATATAGACAACTACATATTTTTTCCCAACGTAAAAGGAATGTATGTGTGTTTCCCAGCTGTTCATTCCTTGGCTGGCTAGGTTTGTACAGTGTTTTACATTAAAGTACAATTATTAATAGGAAATAGTTCAGGCTACTGGAAAAATTTCATCTCTTTATTTAGTAGTTTTGCCTTTTTCAAGAACACTCAAAACTTTTGCCACCAGATCACTGCAATTATTAACTTAATGTTAATTAATGTATCAGTGTAAATAGGTATAAAAACTGAGTGGGATGCTCACATCACAGATTTACATATTATTCACTAAGGTTGATTTACCCTAGCTTGGTGTGTTCATGAGTTTATTTTACTTCTGTTAAGTGCAAACATATTCAACATAGAGCATTTTCATTCAAAATTTAGAAGATTTGTTCTCTGATTTATCCTAGTAGAATTTAGGAGCATTTCTAGCTCTGCTTTAGGAATCACAGAATCATTTAGGTTGGAAAAGACCTTTAAGATCATTAAGTCCAACCATTAGCCCAGGACTAAAAAGTCAAAGGATGTGGTTCAGTCTGGGCCCAGGATAATTATGCCTTTTGTAGGCTGGATTAAAGAAAATTATAGAACTATATCACTGGTATTAACCATCTTGCCAAAGAGCTATGGTTGTATAAAAATCTCTCTGAATTCTTTGCTCATACTTCAGGAGATGAGCACTCTGCAGCTCTCCAAAAATACTAAAATAGATCAACCATTGCGTTTTTTTAAGTTCATCTTCTCTGTGGACTCTAACAATTTAATAAATTTTCTAGTGCCAGCCTGAACTCTCCTTCCAGCTACCGCTGATACAGCACCGAGAGCTCTTCCTATTCTTTTAATGGCTAAATCAATTTCTTTTAGTCTTTGCAATACTGTTCAATCACTCCGCATGACAGTTTAGAGGAGGAAGCCTGAAGACCATATGCTACATGGAAGCCCAGTCCTTCCCTTCTCCCTGCCATTCTCTGCTCACAAATATAATTGATTTGGCAACGTTTGTTGTCACAGGTTACCTGGGTCTTCCCACAGAACTGAAGACATGTCTGGGAGCATCGCCAAATGCTTCTCCCAGCTCAGCTGAATGTCTGGAAAGGCGTGGGGAGTTTCTCTGCGGTCTGGTGCAGCTCAGGGAGCTCCTGCCCTGGGTGGCACCACTCAGGGTCTGAGCCACACGGTCCTGCCGGGGCCACTGCAGCTTTCAGAACCGTGGACCACAGTGTGGCAGTTTTAGGCAAACGTCACCCAATTTTAAAATGTGGTCCAAACTATCCCCAGACACTTACACCTTGGTGTGTTCTGATTTTCTTTGTGAAAGCATGTCTTCCTTCTTTTTCCCAGAAGATGCATCTCAGGCCATTTTCTAAAATTGTCCAAAGCTGTTACCATATACACAATAAAAAATCATAGACTTCTTAGGAAAGTCTGATGAGAAAAATCCATGTTCCACCTCCTCCCCTTTCAGTGAGCTCAAATGAAAGAGTTTTCTTTATCGTATTGTGAAAGAATCAATATGTAACCATAGGAAAGTCCTTACACAATATTATTCTTACAGAGCACACATGAAATGTAAAGTCCTTTTCTACATATTCTACATATTTCTGCTGTGTTACCTACCAGACATCAGCTGCACCACAAGAAGGCAATGTTTCTCACAAAGGCATCTCCGCTGCTGACTGTGGAGCCTCCGTTGTTCAGCCTGCGAGACAGGCTATTTTTGTCCACCTTGAGAGGCAGAAATGTCTCTTCTTTCTAGAAGTTAGGTGACAGACAGATCCTTGAAGGACATAAATTGCCCTGGTTCTGCTGAAGTCAGTCCAACAGTTTGCACCAGTTGGGGAAGCACATTAAATCAAGATCATTTATTCCGATCCACCTCTGTTCTTAATCCTCTGCTCAGGCAGGATAGAAATTTAACTTAGGAGTAGGGGACCTCAGGTGGGGTGAGCCTCTGATTTATTAAGCAGATTTTTTTAAGATGGGTGGTGATGGGAGTGGGCTAGACTATTGCAGTATCCAAAATGTTGCTATTTGGCAATTTGCCTGCAAGAGGAGAGAATAAGAACTTCTCTGTCAATATGCATTATAGCAAACATTTCGCAACAGTTTCTTAGAAACTGACGTGTGAAACAGGACTGTGATCTTGGATCAAATGGTTTGTATTATTAGATTATAAGTGAAATCTGCAAATGGCAAAAAATATGCTTAAACAACAGGAAAATTGATGTAGCAATTGCTGTATAATGAGGAAGCTCAATAGCATATAATTGCACATAAAGTACTTTACTGCTAACTACCTACTTTAAAAAATTGTTGCAAAATTGGGTTCATAATTAAATTATAATTATAAGCAAACATGAAATAGTGATTATTCTCACAAATGTGTATGTTTTATTTTCAAAGTTGTGTGGGTTCTTTTTCCTATGTGACTCATCTTGGAGAGGGTTACTGTACTCCTTGTTTTGTACCTCGTATATTGATTTTTAATCTAGTGGTAATATAAAACAGCATATGTTTCTGCTGAACTATCATTCATGAATATGGACATTTTTAGCCACATCTCATTTGCAAGCCAAAAAAAAGGATGGAAAAAAAAATCTGTTCCCTTTACATATGCTAAAAGTCAATGACATCTGATTAGGGAAAATCAGGTTGAGATATTCCGTAGATGTAAAATGACGTGCCTGTTAGAGCTGCCTAGCCTGGAATTTGTAAACCTCTGCCTCTTTACCTCTGGGTGAAATAACGGCCATCGGTCTCGTGCAGCAGTTCCAGGAATACAACCACTTTAGGGGGGGTAGGTAGGTGGATAGTTGCTCCCCTTAGAGGTGGGAGGATGCTTCCTGGCCTCTGACTGCATTGCTGCCTAATCTGGAGCTCTTCTAACCTCATCTGTAACGCTTCTGTCCTATGGATGTTATGCATCCCTTCCAGTCTGTCTAATGCTCCAGCTATCACAGGTGGGAAGTGAAAAGGGAAATGGTCTAAAAGACAAACCTCTTGTCCCAGGAGGGGGCAAGTTTGCTGCCAGCAAAGCTGCCGTAAGCTTTCCTGCCTGCACCTTCTGCATGGAGGATAAAGGGCTGCTCTTGCAGCTTCAGGGCCTCAAACCTACCTTAGGTTTCTATAGCCAGCAGCGATGTAAAAGCTCTCTCAAACACAGAGGATAATATTTTATTTAATACATATGTCTACATCTTCTAGGAATTAGAATTAGTATCTTTCTTCTGTTGAACACAATCAGTATACTTAGGTGGAAAGTATTTAGTGCTCCAGGTGCACATCAGCACTCTGTTGCTGTGGGAAGTCGAAGCAGTCCTGGCTGCTTCATGCAGACTCCATCTGTTGGGAGCAGGATCCTCTCTCGAGCCTTGCAAACTGATCGCATCGTCACTCTGTGAAAATACAAGTGAAAGCACCAGTTTTGGTCTTACAGTCCCTAATGTTACTAGGGCCCACTTCTGCCATAAAAAACAGAAATGGGCAGCCCTGATACAGATTCCAACAATATCTGTTTTATTTATAGGTAATCTGGTTTATTCATTTATTACCACTTTTTTATAAACATAAAACATTTTGGTAGTGAAAGAGAACACACACAGTCCCTTGTGGTAGACAATAAATGTAATAAAATGAATCAGTGTGCAGGTAAAGCATCCTTTCATTGGATGCTTTCTACAGCTCTCTACAACTGCCCGACAGGAGGCTGTGGGCAGGTGCGTGTCGATCTCTTCTCCCAAGTTACAAGGAATAGGACAAGAGAGAATGGCTTCAAATTGTACCGGGGGGCAGGGGGGGGGGTGGCGGCGGGGGAGTTTAAACTGCATATTAGGAAAAATTTCTTCCCCAAGAGGGTTGTCAAGCATTGGAACAGGCTGCCCAGAGAGGTGGTGGAGTCACCATCCCTGGGGGTGTTTAAAAGACCTGTAGATGCGCCGCTTAAGGACATGGTTTAATGATGGACTTGGCAGTGGTGGGTTAACGGTTGGACCCAATGATCTTAACAGTCTTTTCCAACCTAAACGATTCTATGATTCTCTGCGCTATTGCTTGTATCCTTGTGATATGAATCTTTGTCTTTCTACTCTAATGAAAGATGATTTCATTCTCTCTCTCTCTTTTTTTCCCTTTTCCTCCCGCACACTCTCCATTAACACCATCCAAATCCCTCACATTGCATTAGAGGCTCATTTTATTTATAATTAAGCAGTGATGCAGTCATATGTATTGTTGCATTTGAAAGATGCTTTCAGCTACATTGGAAAGCTGGAGATTCTGAGCAGGGTGCATTAAGGTTAATTACCTAATAATTTACAGTATAAAGTGCAGCTGCAGACACTTTGATTTTCACTAATTGTGTCACTGAAGAAAGTAAATAAGAATTTGTTCATATTCCAGTACTGTGACTGTGGGGAAAAAAAGCAAACCCTTTATAGCATTTATGATGTCCTTTCTTTCTCCTTGGCTTCAGTGGCACATGAGCAGCCTTCAGTAGGGTATCATCCACAGTACTGAAGTCTCACCATATTCGTTTTATAATGATTTTCCTTTCTTAATACAATTCAGATGTCAAATGTAGACCAGCTGACTTTTATTGCATTATAGGATATCAAATGTGTTATGCTACAGAGGCAATAGTAATAGGGTTTGATAGTCTTGGAAAGACAATTTTGAGGGTCTCAGGACAAAGTGGAAAGACATGAAGCCACAATATGAATTGAGAGCTAGAGAAATTCCTAACCTACGGCATCTTGCTCTCTTTCCTGAGACTGTACAGCAGCATACGTTCCCAGGTCTCCAGGCGGTATAAATACACATAGCTTCACTGAACTCATAAAATGGGCAGAAAAATAAATGTGAAAAGAGACATGCTTAATTTTTCTAATAAGTATATGCTGTTCATTCTGTAAGTCTGCTGACATCACTGTGCGTGTTTTGTGATAGCTGAGACCAAAAGCACAGCCTTTGCTCATGGTTATCCTCTCGGAGATGTTCTCAAGAAGTACGGAGAGCAACATCTCCAACTTCCATTTCATGTCCTAGTGACACCTTTTTTTAGTGATTCTCGAATATGATGAGATCAGCTCTACGTAGGACAGCATGGAGCAAAGGGACTGGGAGAAAGCATATTGAGCAAAGACAAATATCTACAAGGGAAAGGATGACAACCTGTGGACCAGCCTCTGTACCTGTCCTGTCTCATCTCTATCAAAAATAGTCAGTCGTGCATGTTGCTGTGCTAATTTGTAAGTCAGAAAGAGATATTTTGGTTCATTTGAGGGGTTTTTTTGTTAGAAGTATCATTTGGAGTTTAAATTTTCCATGACACCTAGCACCGTAATTTCCTATATATTAGTTCAAATCGTGCTATAGTTTTCCTCGTAATTCTCCTATCATGAGTTTTACCCCTTTGCATAGCACCATTTCAAGGATTTTGAGTCTCTGAATCCCCAGTTAACCCACACCTCTGTACAGGAATGAAATTCATTCAAGAGTTTTGGAAAGGGGCTCTTTGGTTTCTTATAACTTCTTTTTTTCTGGTGCTGACTGTAGAGTAGTTGAGAAAGAAATTAAAATATTTTTGGATACTATAAATAAATGCATTTTATGCATTGTGGCAAGCTTACCAGTCTTTTCTATTAGGTGTAAACAGTGTGCAAAAGCATTAATTGCGTTTGATAAATATTAATGTTTTTAAGAATGAGCCTCACCAGCTTTCCAGACTTCTGCGCTCAGGTAAAAGCAGCACACAAAAGCAGTGAACAGCAGAGACTGAGAAACACCTCACCTCAGGAGACGTCAGCTTTTCTTTACAGACAGGATAAAAAGATCAGACTTCAACATTTCATGCTGCAGATGGTCAAATGCTTCGCTTTCTTTTTCCTGTAATTCTTTTTGGTGTTCAAAATCCATTCAGAATTTTTCCATTAAAGGTTTCTCAAAAAGTTTCAGTCTAGAATGAAATAGGCATTCTTCTTTCAGTTGGATTCCAGTCTAATAACTTGAATTAAAAACTTGGGTCCTTTCAATTTCTTACATAGGAAAATAGGAGTTCTTTGGGGAACAGCTTCCTTTCGCCACTAAAATTCCCCTCACCACTTAAATTCCTTTAAAGAAAGTTGTAACAAAGTGTAACAGGGAGAGTGTACAGATATTTTTTTTTTCCTTCTTTTACTACAGGAAAAACTTAGCAGAAAGCAAAAAAGGGATGAGGAACTGGCGCTGGCTCAGAATGCATTCTTACTTATTAATATTTTTAAATACTCTGAATGAAAACAACAGATAATAAGGATCGGTTGGGAGCTTTTTGGAGCTTACTTGCTTTAGACCTTTTTCACCAACATTTTCTATGGAAGACTTAGAAACTGAGGCAAGGAAGAGCTCTTAATTGTTCTTAGTTGTTCATAGGCTCTTAATTGTGCATCATTCCTTCAAGAATAGAAAGAAGGAAAGAGGGAATATTTTAAAAGAATGGAAGAAAATTCAAAGAAGCCTAGGAATTCCAGATCATAGCTTTTCTAAAACAAAACAATCAAAAAATTTAAAGACCTCACAACAGAATGCAATAGAGGCAGGAAAAAAAATCCAGAAAGTACACAGGGTGGCTTTGTTTTACATATAATAAAGTTTTCACTATTAAGGATCAAAATGTATTAATTCTTGAATATTCATTCTAAAGAAGGTTGTTAAACAAAGGGTGATTTATTGAGAACAGACCATAACAAACCAGGTAGTCACTTCATCTTTAAAATACTGTTGTTGCATCCAGTGTTGAACTGTGCAATCTTTATATTTAAAGGGAAATCAATATCATTGATTAAACAAAATAAAAGCTGCTCCATAAGAAACTATTACTAAACCTGCCTGTTGGGAAAATACATTGTTTTTAAATCAAACTGATAAAAATCAGTGTGAGTTTCTTATAGCTACACATGATGACTAACATGTGCAATGAGAAGCAGAGAATTACACATTTTATCAAGAAAACATATGCCACTAGTTTGAAAAAGCTTCTTATGTCCTGGCTTCTTTTTCATGCAAACAGCTCTCTGAGGCAAGCAATTTGCTGGGGGGGTTTATTTAAGTGTAACACTTTAATAGCTTTTTTTTTTTTCCTTTTCCAGAAGATGCATACAGCAGTCAATCAAATTAGTGTCAAAATCCTAACTGCAATAAAATAGCCAGCTTAGTACAATTCTTGAAGGCACAGCCCCCAGATTTAGCTCTGTATGTCTTCATAATATGGTTGTGGGCTTCCCTTCAGCAATACTTACACCAAACACCTTTTATATTGGAAGGAAATTTAGCGGTGCTGGTATTGCTGACAGAACTAAAGGGCTATTTTTCAATTTTAGTAGTACCATTCCACCCTAGCACCCAATTCCTGTTTTAATAGTTTTATCAGTCTTATAGAAGCTGACACTGGATAATTAAACTAGCATCCAGATCACCAATGTAAATGCACAATGGTATATTTAAAGGCACAGAATAAAGTAAATTATGACCTAGGCTGACATAAACCAAAATTTTGTATGTAAAGTAGTTTCTCATAAATTTGTTAAGAAGCTTCTTCATTAAAGCAACACAGTTCCTCAAAAAAACAACCTGTCTGTCAAAGATACTTTAATTATCTTTATTTTACATTGTTTTTCTTCTGGAAAGAATAGTAAAGAAGGTGCTCTGAATGCTTTTATCTGAAGCAATAAACCTCTAGGATGTTCAAGTATAATTAATTGCATAGCTTAAAAGTAAGGGCTTCCAGCAGAATATACAGGCCTTGACATTTTTGTTATGCATAAACTCAACTAGGCTTATGCCATAATTAACCAGCGGGATTATATTTTCATTACATTCTTAAAATTTTCATTAAAACTAGAATAAGGCAAACTTACAACAAAAGCTGACACTTGAATAAAAAGTGATGACACATGCCAAGATTGAGGTATCTAAGAACTGAGATGATAATGTCATAAATGCATCTCTTTCATGTTTGTCAGGAGAGCTATTAACTTGAAATTTAAGAAAGAGAGTAAATGCTCCAAAAAGCAAGCCAGGGGCTTGCACTTTGCAAAGAAATAATAGCAAAGACTTCTTTTATAACACAGTTAAATCAACGCAATTTGCTGCTGAGTTATAAAGCAATTAAATGTTATTAGGCAGCTGCATGGATGGACTTGGTTGTGGCCCAGTTTGCAGCACTGCGAGGCAGAACAGATCTCGTCAGGTTTTCACGGGAGGGTTTAGGCGTTAACGAACCCTCTCTGCACCTTACAGAAGGGTGAGATAGCACCACCTGAAAAAGCTGCAACATAACACGCACCGGTGTCTGTTTTTCCAGATGTTGCCTTTCCTGCTCTGCTTCATAACTAACAGTAAGATGTGGTTTATTTTTACCTAAACCGAGACAGGCTGCGGCTTCAAACAGGGAGCTGCATCCTAGAGACCTTACGCTGCTAAACCCGTAGGTGTCGGTGAGGACAGGGGGGAGATGGGTGAGAACTTAAGCATTTAACTGAACAAATGACTTCCTAAGGACTCACATCTCCAGATTCTCACTGGCTGGTATTTTTCACACACTGGCTTGCAGGTTTCTAGCAATCTGGATTTCACCAGAGGTTTTTATAGAAACTGCCTGCGACCTTGAGCTGTTCGTAAAGAGCTTTAGCTGCTTGCCTTGAAATGTTGTTTTTTTCTACTTTTAGTCTTCTATTTTGACCTTTAACCTGTCTGTTTAGATCCAGACCACATGCAGATTATGATCCAACATGATGTTTTCCATCAGCAGTAGGATGTTTTTCCTAATATTTTTTTAGTACCAACTTCTCTTGTCACGAGTTCTCTCTCTGTTCATAGTCCTTATAGCACTTACGATCCCTCTCAAATCAGAAAATATCTATTCCCGTAACTAAGTAGAGTCATTTATAAGCTACGTTAACCTCAATTAATTACTGTCAGGCATGTGGTAGTAGTTATGGCTCTGTCAACTGAACTCAAACACGTGCCAGTGTGCTTACCTGGGGTTTTACTTTGGCTATTGGAAACACTGAGCGATGAGCTGATGGAAGCAGGGAAACAAGCTGCAATCCTAGTTGGAGCTGGTTTCCTGTAACCCCTTTCCCATCCTGTATAACACACTCTTTGCCTTCTGTTACTCTTTATCCCCACTCCTTCCCTCAGTGTGCAGATCTGAAGGAGGGTGGCCTTAGTAAATAGTCTGAGGATTATCACAGTAATCTGCTATTTATGTAAAAGTGTATTATCTGTGCACACACAACATGTTCAGAAAACCTTGGCAGACGGCAGTGAGTGGAACTTTATGAAAGCAGTCAGCAGGATGCGGGGGGGATGCTGAGCTCATCAGTGACTCAATATATCTTTGTTAACAATCAGGACTAATTTTGTTCTTGTGCTTGCTTCGTGTTGGAGAATGAAGAATTATCAACCAAGTTCCCCGAAGTGCACCTTTTCTAAGCTGTGGCCACAAACTGGATGCCTGAAGCATCCAAAAAGGACAAGGCAAACAGTTTTGTCATCACCATGCAAAGAAGGCAAGTGCCAGTCCCCCTAGACAGAAATGCCCTGCTAGAAGGTACTTCTCTGTGTCCTTGCTTTTAAGCCTGTTAATTTGACTTCCAATTTTATAGGCTCTGCAGTCCTTCTCATTAAGAAAAGATCTTATCCGTGATGCTGAAATGTCATCAGATCTAGGTTTGGAGAAAGGGTTTGGTTCCAGGTTAGGAATAGACTGAGTCTATATAGTTTTCAGATGCAAATTCATTAGAAAATATCACACTCTCCCTGAGCAATTGCAGACCCAGTAAATTAAAGGCTTCAGCCAAAGTCTCGTGAAAGCAAGTAAGACGATTTTAGCCATGTCAAATAGAAAACAGAAATAAGCAGAGTTGGCCCCGTTTACAGATCAGCAAGTTAGATTCTTGTGAATCAGCCTCTGTATTTGCAAATACGTCTTGCATTTAAAAGGTTCGAACAGCTATCATGAACAAGCTAGCTGTTGGTCTGAAAAGGAGCCAAATACCTGATTCAGTCACTGTATTCATGCTTTACTGGCCATACTAAACTGCGGGGGGGGTTTGCTCTCTGTCCCTGACTGCTGGTTCCTAGAGTAAAGGCTTGCTCAGCCTGCAGCTCTGCACCCGGGGGGGAGCAGGGTGCTGCAAAATGCACTGAGCTGTCCAGTTCCATTGCTGCTCCTTGCTTATGGCTTTTTTTTTTCTTTTTCCCCAAAAAGAAACAGTCTAAGAGACTCAACCAAAGATATAAAGTATATAAATTAGGATTGCACTAAAAATGTTTAATGTTCAGGAGAAAAGTGCCTTAAGTATGGGATAGCATAAACCTCCCAGACACTCCTCTGAAATTCATCTAAGGTTATTTTACCCCTAAACAGAGCGTTCACACTGAGACTTTAACGTGCTGCTTCACAACAAAGACATGGGATGCATAAGGCAGTATAAATTGACCTCCATACCAGTGTCTCAAATACACGAAGTTGCTGACAAATCCCACGTATTTCAAGATAAATCATCCAGCCCATCCTGAGAGCTTTGCAAAGTTGTAAATATGCAGAAACTAACATAAGGATGAATCAAGCTGAAGTTCCGGTATGAAATATGTATGATTTTTTTTTCCCCCCACAATTTCTATAGAAGTAATTCCATTTTGAGTTTGGATATGGCTTTTACTAAAACTGGAGGGGTGAACTAGGACTATGTGTTGAATTTGGTTCCCCCATCCCTAGAAATCTGAAATTCAAGATTGCGACTTAGACCTCCCTTCGCACATCCCTCTGCAATACATAGCGCTTTCTGCAGCGAGGTTCCTATATCAAGTAAGAACGCTGTATTTTAGGGATCTGTTGGACACACAGATCATCTGTTGAGTGGATCGGTTCTGGCCAGACCAGAGCCATAAAGCATAGGTTTTCCTGGTCTGGTGACCATATTACCAAAAATAAAAAGCAGTAGTGAAGGCTTTTGTCACCTCATTCATGCACCTGACCTTGCTTTATTTCAAACCCCAGACTTGGCAGCCAGTTGTGCTCCTTTTATAGCCCCAAGGCTTGCAAATTAAGTAGCCACAGTGAGTGTGAGTGAGCCCCTATGGTCCCAACTTGAACTGTCCCTTCTTCAGCTCCCCTCACACCGATGGCTTTTGTAGCTGATTTGTAGCTGCCTAGGAGCTGATTTGGACTGAAGCAGAGCCAGCTTTTTTGAGCTCTGACCCTCACTTAGCACATTAATTTATTTATGTGGCTTACAGCCATTTCTGTAGCCTACAGAACCGTAGTAATGAGCACAGAGCTAAGGAAAACTTTGCTAAACTGCACTGTTGAATTCTGTAATAGTTTTGTAAAACAGTAGCTGGGAAGAAAGCTGAGAGCAAAGAAACGTCTCTGTGCTGTCTGGTTCTCACCTTCTCTGTGACCAATTCCAAAATTCTCCAACATCAAAAAGAGGAGAAAAAAAGCATAGTTGATGTTCAATTTTCATTGCCTTTGAACACATTACTCAGTGTTTAAAGGGCAGGCATTTTTTTACTACAACTCCAACAGATGTGGAGATTTGAATTTAGAGTCTGGCCATTAATTAGATGATTTAATCCTGTTTCGTTTCAGTCCTCGTTTCAGTCCTCAGTTCTGGTTTTTACTTATTTAACTAACAAGGATATCCAGCCCCCTCCCATGGAAAACTCATGTGGCAGGTGAATTAAGTGCAGTTGTATGACCAGCACTGAAAGCCATTCATAATTGTCTCTAAAGTCTCTGGTTTAACTACGTTTTAGCCACAGTGCTGTGTCCAAGGCTAGTGACCTGGCAGGTCATTGCCACATAAATTAATCTTGCTTACAAAACAGTTCCTAGCAGTATAGTCATATTCTGCAGTATTATAACTTCACCCAGACTAACATTTATAAGCCTAAATGAGGACTGCTTATCTGTTGGTAAAGAATAAGCATCTAGAAACTATCATGCATAAATACATAAATAATCCTGTTCCTAACCATTTCAAAGATAAATGCCAACCACTCGCCTCGATCTGTGTAGACAACATCAGACGGAATGCCAAAGGGAATCTGTGTATTCCCAATGCCAGTATGAATTTTGAGAAAGCATCTTTAATACATTAAAGGATAATATATTTTGTAACCCCCTCCGTGCACTGGCAATAACCCTGGGTTTGGGGGAATAAAAAAATGTGAAATATTTAGAGATGATAAAGCAAGTATAGATTTCCAAAACGTATATAATGACTCAGGCTTATCAAATCTAGTGTGTCTCTGTATAAAATACAGGACTAGACTGTACAGGAAGGACTGAATTGTAGACTCTCACTCTTGCAAGTCCAGTCAATCCCAGTATGTATATGACAATACTCTGCTTCATCGCCTAGGTCATGCTCCATCAACAAAAGATGTTAAAACTGCATCTTGATGAATTTGCAGGAGGTCAGATTCAACTGACCAGACAGGCTTTGCGCTCCTGTTTCTCTGGAGGTTTTCTGGCATGCCTCTGCGATAGCAATACATTTTTTCCAAGCCATGACCCTGCTCATCTTTCAACCGCATTTTTGCACCTATGTGTTGCATAGTTCTTCATGTAAGTTGAGTTTTCCCTTCTTTACACTGAGCTATATGAGATCATAGTGAAGATCATTGCTTAAAGCAGTTTTAATTGCTAAAGGCAAAGGAATTGGTTAGAGCATTGGAAGGCAGATTTTGGGAACCTGAGTTCTGTGTCCCTTTCCAGTAATTATTCCCTGGATGACTGGGGACAAACCAAACAAATTGTCTAGGACTCAGTTTCACTACAGCTGCAATAAGGACAGCTCTGCAGTGTTAGACTATTTTGAGATAAGAAAGGTTCCACAGATGGAGAAAGCAGTATGAAATGTATTAGCACCGTGACTCATTCAAAGAACAGGAAGACGACTCTTTCACAACACTTCTCCATCTTTTTGCAGTTATGTGAAGGAAGAAATAATGATCAATTCTGCTTGTAGGAAATATTTCTGAATCTTTGCTTTCACTCTTTCTTTTTCTTTGAGCAGAATAGTTTGGCTTGTATAAGTTTGCAGGGGTCCGTTTCACATGCTTTACCTGTTGTGCAGGCAAACTCTGTTGTCACACGCTGCATGGAGAAGTGCAGGGTGGCAGCTTTCTGCCAGCCTGGGCCAACGGGAGGGTCCTGTAGCCACAGGAAGATGCAGCAAGGTCAAACCCATTTCTTAGACCACCTAGAAACAGGTTGGTTCAAGAGCATCCAAAGTAATTTAGGAGCATCCCAGGAGAAGTCTCTAGGCATGGTACCTCTAAGAGACCAAGTGCTCTGGAAAGAAGTTCTCACTGTATTCTTCAGAACTGAAAAAGGCCTCTAGGTAAAGCAAAGAGAAATTCTTGGAGGCCTATCTTCCCACCAGGTGGGCAATGAGGAGTACCCCCAAATGAGGGAGGGCTCACCACTGCTGACTGGCAGACAGTGTCCCCTGGAGATCAGCTCCTTTGGTGCCCGAGAAGAAGAAACTCTACCCTGTGAGAACAACCCTGGAAGAGCCGATGTCATCTTTAGTCCAAAAGAAGGGCAGGGACCTGCCACGAGTCCCATCCTGCGCATTGCTCCTTTCCCAGCCCAGAGCCCAGGTGGGGCTGGGATGTGGGGGGCTGGTAGCAGCTAAAGCAACATCTGCTCCCATAACCCCAGCTGGGCTGAAGGGGGGGGGGGGGGGGGGGGGAGGGTTATGTCATATTTATTACCTTGTCGTATCCCTTCCTTTGCTAGAAGACAGCAGATTTTTTTATGAATACTGATGTGAGTCATCATGGCTTTGTCCTTCTCTGAAGACGGGGTCTGGTGCCCGAATCCACCCACACTATTACAGTGCGGAGACTCCTGAAAGAGGGGAGGAGATCGCATCTTTGAGCAACTGCCTTAGTTTAGCACAGTAAGAGAAATTTGGTTGGGTGATCACATGTCGAGTTACTGTTTAAAGCATTACCTATTCCTGTAAAGTGTTTTCTGTTGTGCAGCATAGAATTAAGCAGACACATAACTTTAGATGTGGAAGCCAGGATATCAAAATCCATGAAATCACTTCAGCTTTGAGCATTATATGTGTGCTTAACGGTAAGCAGGATCTTGTCCTGCTTACGTGTGTAATGATTATGTAAAGACTATTCAAGGTATGACTTAGAATTATAAATAGCTATGGGATCTTTTTAAGTCTTTATTTTTCCAGTACCAGAAAGATTATGATACTCAAGAATTTCTCCAGTAGACTGGTTTGCCTTTCACGATTCAGAAGACATAAATAATGCCTATACTTTTCAAGTTAATTTAAGTTGGATTCAGTATGCCATCAGTTTAAATCTCACTCCAAAATTGAATCAATCTTTATTCAGCTTCAAAATGTGCTAAATTGTTCAGATATTCTAAAACTCTTCTTCCTTAAGGCTTCTGAGTGAAATTCTACATTTATTTAATAAAGCAGCCAGGATTTACCACACCAGTGGTGGTAAGCACTTTTTACTTTCCTCAAGATAGATTAGAGTTGACTGTATACTTTTTTTGCTACAACTGCACAAGTTTACAAGTCACAATTGAATTACCAAACTGAGGAAAAGAAAGATTATTCCTGTGGGTGCAGTGCAGGTTGCAGGCTTGTTTTCTTTTAAGGAAGGGTTTAAAGAATTAGCAATAAATGTTATCAACTGCAGCTAGAAAATGATGCTGACTTATTACTTTGTGGGGACCCTAAGGGGCATCGTGAAAACCAAATTTCTTAGCTGAGCTTTCCAGAAGAGAACAGGGAAAAAAAAAAAATCTAACTGCCTTTTGAACACCTTAAATTCAGATTTTCTGTAGAGAAAAAGACTAAGTTTATAGGCATCCCTGGCTCACCCCTGAAGTTGCATTGCTCTACGGTGCTTAAACGGTTACTGATTTATTTACTACTTAAACAATATGTTCCCATTGTCACTAACAATGTATGAGATGAGGACGTTTCTATTGACAGTCACACAGAACGGGAAAGCAGCCAGCTCTCTCGCCTTCAGCGGAACCCTCCAGCAAAGCACACACTCTAATAGCCGAGAGGAGCACCAGGCAGGGCTGTAACTTTATTTCATGTCACGCTGGGGTGAATGCTTTGCTGATCTGGAAGCCATTACTTCTCTGAATAACTTCCCCTTGTTACCTACCACCAAATAACCTAGTGGCTTTAAGGATACGTTTGAGGTCTGGAAGACACAAACTCAGGGCAAAGCATAAACTTTGACCTGACTCTTCCATATATCAGTTGGGTGGCCCTAACTTGAGGTAATATCGTGGTGTTCCAACAGGCAGAGCTGTTTTTTAAAAGGCTTTTTGAGTGTTGTTTTGGCAAGTTTTGCTGGTGCTGTTGCACATCAGGGTTTTTTTCCTGCATCTGAAGGAAAACAATATTGTGAGCCGTTATTTTTTTTTTCTCCATAAAAGATACTTACTACATTTTGTCCAGCTCTACAGAGCAGTCTTTCATCTTGAATCCCTTAGACTATATACTCAGTAAAATTTCTCATCCCAGGGTAAGTTTTTGACAAACTATCAGAGTTTAGAAATACTCACAATGTTATCTTGCATGCTGTCATTACTGGACACCCCATTTAAGCCAGCTCTACGTCTTAGCCAGGACTGACACTGACAAGCACCAAAAAACCCTCACAGCCCTTTCCACCAGATGTATGTGCGTAGTGTTCAATACAACTTATATAAACTGGGGACTTGGACTGCAGCCTTCAAATCTGATTTTTAAACTCAACATATTTTCTATTTTTAATATTCTTATTCAGTCAAAGTGATATCCCTCAGCTGTCTTTCAGAGACCTGAAGAAAAATGTCTTCCACACTCATTCAGCTAATTCATTCCAGTACAAAAAGTACATGACAGCTGAATCATGCCCAGTGAATCACTGTTTACAACAGACTAAACCTAGACTATCTTACTTAACCTGTATTAAATTCAAGACAACTAAGACAGATGGTCTTGGAGTTATCTTCTTCAGAAGCCTTTATTATTTTTGTAGGAATCCATTTAAACAGTCCACAAAAACTAAAACACATGATGCCACTGCATAATTCGTTTCTCTTGTACAGCAGTGATACTCCTCCCGTGTTTAGGTATTTATTTTTCATTATTTGCATTAGGTATTCCCGTGGTTTAGGTATTTATTTTTCATTATTTGCATCACAGTTTTGCTTTCTAGAAAGGAACCAGAGCTTATTTCTCCCAAAGAAATAAGAAACAAGGTGTCCTTCAACAGGTTATGTGTACATCAGCTTATTTATGGCTGTTCTAGCTATACATTTGCATTGCATTGAGTAGTTCCACCTGTACACTTAGGACTACGACTGCTCTGTATAACTTTTTGTAGTTGCCACGCCTGGTGCTGAATGCCTTCTGAGGCAGTTGGTTACTTTCTCTCTTCAGTGCCCATAGAGGCTTCTGGTTGTCTTAACTTATTAAAAACAAAAAAAATTTAAAAATTGCCCAACGGGACCAAATCATGTAGAGGTTTGTTAACTGAGCTAACACCTGTACAAATAACTGTTGATCTAAGCCAACAAGTTTACCAATGTTTCAGTATCGATATTGATTGCAATATTTCTGGCTGGCTGCAAGTCCACAGAGAGGAAAGGAATGCAGGACCATGTTGCCTGACGTGCAAAAGGTGAAAGGACAAATGTCCCTCTTTCTGAGCTTTGAAGGGATTGAGTTTGCTTCTTGGCCAGCGACTCACAGTGCTGAGCCAGTTCTGAGCATCTAGCAAGACTACCAGACTGTGAGTCTAGGAGAAAGCTTAAATAAACAACGGAAACAGACTGGCCACCAGCATCATATTAGGAAGCAGTAACTGAGGATGAAGGTGGAGTCAGGTTGTAGGCACAAAGAAAATAATATTTTATGTGAAAGCTGGACCCCTTCTTCTACACCCCCTGACCCTGTAGTGTCAAAGGTCTTCGTGAAAATTTCCCTGAACCTAAATACTAATAGGAGCCTCTAGTGAAATCTTTAAGCCAGGTGTGCTTTACATGATTCAGGTTTTCTCAACAGAGGAAATTTGCAGTGTTTGATCCTCCCTGAAGATGAAAACAGCATTCCCCATGACATTTAAGACACATTCTGAAATTAAACACAGCACAGTTCATGAAATCGTTGTGCAGACTTTTCAAAAGACAGTTCTGTATGCTTTAGTGAATCAATTAATAAGATGAAGATAAAGCCTGTGGGGAAACATTTGCTTTCTGTTAAAAAAATAAGGAAAAAATGATCAGGAAGTACAGTCATCCAAAAAATCTGAACAAACTTCCAAAATTGTATCATTTTTACCCAGATGAAATTCTAGTGACAAAAATCATTTTAGAGAAAAATGGTTTTTGCAGAATTTTATTTCAAAACCTTGGGTGTTTTATTTCAGTTTTAATTCTTTCCCTTTTCTATTTGAACCAACGTAATCTTTTATATAAAGAGTGAGTTTAAAAAGAAATACAAAAGCTTTTTGATCCAAAACAGTTCCCTCCTTTTATTTGCAGAAAAGAAAAAAAAATTCATTTCTTCTAATGCATCTGCTTTTTGCAAGCAGTAATTGAATGTAAATGGTGTTTCCTGGTGGGGTATTGCTTCAAGTAAAATTTTGCAACCTACCATAGGTCAGAGCATATTGAAGGCTGGTCGGGTCTGTCAGGGTGCTTGAGAGGCTCCGGAGGAGCTGCATCAACAACTGTTGTTCCAGGAAAATGCTCCAACACCAGCACCAACCTTCCCCACATGAAAATGCACCTCAGGAGCGGAGCCACGCCAGCGCTGCCAGGTGGGGCTGCCCAGTGGCTGTTTCTGCGGCTGCACAGTGGGAACAGCCACATAACGAGGTGTTACACTGGTGTACCCAGCTTCAGAGCTGGTTTGCAGGTATGTGGGACAGACGCCAGAATCAATTTTGTTCCTTTATGTTTAGTTGTGTAGTAGAGCACAGATGTGTATCTTTAATTTGCTTTGCTACTTAATTGCATGCCCTCAACTTAAGAGAAATTTAGCCTTGCTATATACTTAGAAGAACTTTTTCTTAAATTTATTTTCAGACAGTGTTAATTTCAAAGATTGCCTTTGTTTGAGAAGCCCATATGTTCACTGTAAATAGACCTTCATTTGCAAAGAAAGGGACAAAATAAAACCCCAGGCATTGATTTTTAACTGGAGTAACACTCCAGGACAGCTAACAGCAGCCTGTCATGACACTGCTCTGAGACTCCTAGAGAGACCCCCACCGCTTGGGTCAATCCAGACCATCCATCTGCGGCAGGTCTCGGCCCCTCCACAGGGCTTTGGTCACTCTGCCCAGGCCCCATGAAGATGTGCCTGCCTCCAGCATTAGGACCGTACAGCACATTTCAATGTCCTCACCGTGAGGTCAGGGTACCGTATTTTCCTTGTGTCAGCAGTAATTCAGAAGTACCCATATACCCCCAGCTTGGGTTTGTGTCAGCGTTCAAACACACATTTGCCCTTTGCATCAAAATGCCCCAGGGATGACAGACCTGCTTTGTAGGAGTAAATCCAGGCACACGTGTAAGGACAGAGATAAACTGTTTTATTTGCCAATCTCCAGTGCTCTGCACTTCTACATCTAGTTTCCTCCAGCAGAATTAAAAGCTATCAGATTACAATATGGTGGCCTTAACAGGACGGGTCAGTATCATGCATTGTAGAAAAGTAGTACGCATATAAGCAGAACATTTTTAGGCAATTCACTGAACTGGACGATAGGTCAAGAATGTATTTAGGTTGAGTTTGTCATTTCCCCCCCTCCCCTGCTCAGTTTTTTCCCCCACAACAGATACTGGCAAAAAAAAAACCCAAAAAAAACCCCTCCCCCATCCCTCTTCAGAAATGAACTTTTCTTAGATCGTTTCTGATCGCTTTTTTTTTTCTCAGCTAAGCCAAAGCACAAGAAAAAAAGGAAAAGAACCTGTTAAAAATGATGCAACTGGCTTTTTCCCTTCCCCCAAACTGTGAAGATTAAAATAGTGATTGCTTCCATCAAACGCCTTAGATCACAGCTTTCACTAAACAGACTGTTCGAGCCACATTTCCATTATTCTCATCATCACTTATATAACAGTGACTGATTTTATCATTATTCCTTGTGTGTATCATTATTCCTTGTGTGTATTTCCCTTAGTGCTCTAGAGTAGGAAAGGTTTTTCCCCCTCTATTCCTAACCAGCAACAGATAAATAACTTCAGCTCAGTGTCTAAGCCAATGTCTTTTCTCAAAGGAGCCTTTTCCATCTGGACAGCAATAGTACAAAAAATATGTTGTTGTGGCATGTGCCAGCCAATAAATTCTGTCACTGGGGATCTTCATTTATTTACATTGAGTCATCTGGTTAACATTGTCTTTAAGAAGACAAAGAGTTTGAATATTATAAAGACCTCTTACAATATGAAGGGCATCTGTAATGAATTGCTAAGGTAAAACATGTTACCAACTCAGAAACCCTTATAAAAGGAGGAGAACATATATCTGCTTCTCTGCTTCAGCTCGTATTTCACATTAATGGTTTGACTTCCTTGTTGTGATTATGATATACTGCTTCTTGCATTTATCTTCTCTATCCTACAAACCTGCTTGTAAAAATGCTGTATGTACTGCAGATGTGTTCCTTTGGGGGCTTGCAAAAAAAAAATAATAATAATGAAAAGACAGAGTTGATTGATAGCTAATTGTGAAGTTCTTAGGGCAGTTACAACTGTCCTGTTTCACTGCATGCATCTTTCTAGACAAACATTGAAATAATGTGGGAAAGGAATTACTGTAGTATTGCATTTACTCAGAAAACATCCTTATTTTTTTTATATGCCTTGTACCAGTAACAGGATCCGTCCAGCAAACTGACCAGGACCAAGCACCAGCAGCGGCTGAGCTGGGAATGGCACCGGTCGTTTCCCAAACCCTGTCCCTGTTTTCTCAGTAGTTAACGCTGAGGCTGCAATACTTCCTCTGCCATGACCTTGCCAAAGTAATTTAATTAACACTCAGAAAATGTTCAGATACTACTAGAAAATGACATAACACAAAACAAATACAAAAATGTTGCTTAAAAAAAAAAAAAAAAGCAGCAGCATCTTTTCCTTCTCTAGGCTTCAAAGTTAGTTTTTCCTTTTTATGTAGAGACAACTGCCTGTGAAATTTTCAGAGCTACCTCAGTGCCTTTTCCAGAAAGATTTTTGTTACCCAGGCTTTTTTGAACGGTACCTTTCTTGTCCCCACAGTCATTTGGCATATGTAGCCTAAACTCTTCATAGCAAATAGGATTCAACAGAACGGAGCAGCTTTCTCCACCAGCTGAACCGAGGAAACCAGAGTATTCCTGGCTCTACCAGAAATACTTACATCACCTGATGAGGACAATATAGTTCTCTTTTTTTTCTCTCCTTAGTTTCATAATAAAATATGGATAAAATATAAATAAAACACAGATAAAACCATAAAAATACTGATCTCCTTTGTTAAGAGATCACTGATAATAACAATTGATACATTATGCTCAGAGAAAGTAACTTTTATCTACCACACATGGCCAGAAAGTTTTCTTGCACGATGAAACTTCGCAAGCTACAAAGCTGCCTGCAAAGTGGGTGTATGCTGAAGGAGATGGGTATAGATCCTCAGCGTGTAGCAGGGATACACGGAGCGGGAAGTTCTGCCCTCCCCAAAATCAATAAGGCTGGCATCATCGAATTCAACAGGATCAGAAATTCGGCTCTAACCTTTACAGTGCAGCTCAAAGGTTTAAGTTCTTTCAAAAAAAGTATGAAACCTCTAATCTTAAATACCCTTAGAAATTTGAAGTGTCTCCTGAGCTGTTGCTTCTGAACAAGAAAACGACTGTAGCAGTAACAGAGGAAGGCAGAAGGAAAGGGAATGAGGAACGGGAGCACGGGGAAAAGGTAGCAGCCAGCCCAGCCCCACCTAGGCTCTCTCAGCTCAGCCCCTCTGGGCGACGCTCCGGCTGACATAACCGAAGTGTGGAACAATACAATGAAAATGAGCTCAAGATCTGGAAAGTAGCTCAAACTGTAGCCTAAAACCCACAGCTCACTCTTATTTAAATGTTTTGCTGTGAGCCGAGAGAACTGCCACCTCTGCCCGCGGCCGGCGCCCAGCGCCGTGGGAAGGTAACACAGCTCCCTTGCAGTCACTTCACTGAAACTTTTTTTTAACCCCTGTAACTAGCAAAATAATTAGTTAGTAATTCTGATTTTAGAGGCTGAGGAGAAAAAATTGGGACATTTCTATCAAAAATGCATCTCCTTAATTTAATAACTTTCTAGACTCTCTAAAGTTTAAATAACTGTTAATGACTGAAGCAATCAGAAATGCTTTGCCAAGGGGAAATCAACAGTATATTAAAATAGTCCAGTATTATTGCCAAATTCTAAAGGCAACTTTTGAACTTCATCTGTTTACAAACTAAAGAAGTTAGATCCATTTGATCATTCTGAAACGTATACCGACACCTTTAATGCCATTTTTCTTCTTTTTAGGAACAACGTTTCCTTTACATTACATATATATCAATGGGTAAGGTCAGCTTTCAGATTTTATCAATTTTATACAAAATACTGAATTCCCCTCTGAAGTAAACTCTTATGACAAATAACCTTTTCATAAGATCATGCATACTATGTCCTGCAATCGCTGCTTTTTTACATATACACATATACACACACACACACACACACATTTTGGGTGTACAGTGGTAATATGTTTTGGTAGTCATAATGGAAAACTTTGTAAAATTTTTCAGTGATGTCAGTCATTCACTTTCTTGCCATGTGTTCCCACTTCCCCCCAAACTGCAGGGTTCTGCACAGAAGCGATATTGCACCTAACAAATGACTTCCCCATCTGACTTATCTCACAGGTGTGCCAATGTACCCACCTATCCTCCTGAAATTCCCGAACAAATCTTCTATGTTGGGCCTAGAAAAATAAGGAAATTGGGCCAATTCTGTGCCACTGATTCCCTGAAATTTTCATCAGGCACATCAGCCAGCCAGCCATTAGACTTTAAATCGGTGAAATATCCATTTGCAGCTGTTAGAGCAATATGATACACTGCACTTGGCTAACAAGTCAAGAAATCAGAAAAAGATTACCTAAAACAGGAAATTGAATCCTAAACTGGCTTTTAGAGAAAGTCCTAGGTTGCTGGATATGCTTCCAACCAGAAACATTCTCAAGTACATAGTATTTTTTTAATTTAGAACCATATCTTTCATGATATGCAAGGCACAATATCCATCAAATTCGGTGTAGATTTTGGGCATGAGAGATGAAGGTTTCATGAGCAGTTCATGTGAAAATCATTCTTAATTGGTATTCAGTTTGATATCACTGGAGTTTAATGCTGATGGCAAAACCTAAAGCACAGGTCTCATCCAAAATTCTTTGGAATCAATGTGATTCTTAACACTAACTTCAGTGAAGCCAGGATTTCTGCCTAAATGTTTTTTTTAAATAAAATGCATAGGTTATTTCTAGATCACTCTGATTACCTCTAGGATTCTGCCAGACTAAATTATGACAGTTTGCCAGCCTCCCAGGACAGTTTCTGTGAATCCCAAAAGCTTACACTTTGCATACAATAATTACATCCAATAAAAAAATAGCATGAAGTGACTTCCAAAATCCAAAGCTCAAAAATTCAGCTAACATATATTAATCTTTATTGTGTAACAATGATATAATAAATAAGTTTATGAATTCATATGACCTGTACAAAAAAAATGTAGATATTGCACCAAGTTAGGTACCAGCTATTTGGATTTAATATTTGTTTTAAACATAAGATCTAAAATTATATACAGTTGTGAAGTTAAGGCAAAACCAGATGATACCTTTAACACAACAGAAGGTTTGAAAAATAGACGTAATTACAAACAAGGGGATCTCATCTCCAGCTAATAAAGTGGTTGTGTCTAAGGAAGGAATCCCTTAGGTTTTAATAAAGCAGTTATTATCAATCATGTTAATTAAAATTGAAGAACGAGTGTGAGATTTCCTGCAGGGCAAATCTGTTTCACAAAGTTGCACCTGAATGATCACCTTTAACCCTGGTAAGAATATTTTTCCTAACGGTTATAATCTGCTCTCCTTTTTAGAAAACAGCACGTGGAAAAGAGGAATACCTTACATATCCAACTAAAATACAATCATAACCTCTTAGCTTTACGTAGGCTAGACTTGATTGTGACTGGTGACAGAGCATAAATATATGGGTGAACCATCCAACACACTACACGCAGAGGAGAATTAAAGTCAACCACTTATCAATAATAATTACCTTTCTCAAGACAATGGAACAGATCATGTCAGTTAAGTCCCAATGACAAAAACATGTATGACCAATATATCAATATACAGTTCTTTGGCAGCAACACACTAACTCTTGATTGAAGTCTGAACTCAAACTCTCCTAAATCATAGACCTGGTTGCCAGTCTTTCCACAATTAAAGAAAATCCATTTCTCCCATGAATCCAGTAAGTCCAGTAAATGAAATCGGAATAAATCTTGCAGGCAGCTTTAGACCATAACATTAAGCATAGATATCTATCGTCTGCTTTAGTCTCAATCCGAATTTATTGTATTTAAACACACAAAATTCTGTGAAACTTCTGAGTAGTTCAGATGGGGCCAAAATCCATAAAGAGAATCCATATTCACCCATGAAAAACCAATCAAGAAACATCAATCCCATGATGATAAAATGATCTTCATGTAACAGAGGCAATGATGAGTCCACACCTGGATGAATGTCACAGGAAAATTGACTTTACAGGGGAAAGACCAGAAAGCCAGAAAACGTAGAATACTGCCATCCACCGACCAGATTACCTTTCTCCAATTTCAGGTAAACCTTATCCTCCTTGTCTAGATAGAGTAGGACTCCATTAGTGGCGGCCTCACGTGTGACATCCTTGTCCCCAGCAAAAGCAGAAATGACTGGCTTTCCATTTAGCATCAAATTAACCTACAAGAGAAAAACCACTGAAAAGCTCTAATTAACAGAAAAACATCAGGAACTATCACTGAATATTAACTACAGCATAAGAGGTCTTCTAAGGTCCCAATCTTCGTTGCTTTTTTTTAAAAAAAAAAAAAAATACATTTATTTGGAGTGTACAAGCACATCCATTTTGCACGGGCTTGGCCTGCAGCTGCGTGAGGCCAGTGGGACACTGTCCCTGGCTGCCGTGGTCCGGGCTCAGTGGTGTCAGAGGTAACATCCCACTGCTTTCATCTGATGCTTGGGCACCCTACGTGTTGTAACTGTCTGGTAATATGGAACTGTGAGCTGTTACCTCAGTTTGTCTCATTTTGCCCACTTCAACAGGTTATTTAGACACGCGCTAGCAAAGACGACATTTTCAAGAAACTTGGGCAACCAGAAAAGTGATACAGGCACCTAACGAAATGCCAAAGGTACTGCAGCAGGCTGGGGGCTCACACCTCATTGAGAGCAAAATATGTGTCCCTTCCGCTACCGACAGTGGCTTAGTTTTAAAGTCTAGAACAGACTTCTACCTTTACGAACCACTGCACTGTGTTTTGGTCCTAAATCCATTTTTCTATAAAACACTTGTAAAAGTCAGCACAGCCTCTGCTCTGAAAGCAGCATCACATAGACCCTCTGTAAATAAAGATGGGCAGGAGCTGGGGGAATGGACAGATCCAGGCATTTTTCATTTCCTGAATAGCAGACTATTAGCTTTCTTCTGCTTTTTTCTTTTTAAGTGGCTATAATGCAGTCATAGGGGTGAATTATGAAATGCTTATTCATATCAAGTATGCTGGCCTTGCATATGCTCCCATTAATTTTAATGGGAGTCACCACAGAATAAATTAGTGCTCAGCATAAGTCAGGGCAGCAGAATCTGGCCCTGATTTGGGATTCTCCTATCTGGGAAATCCACTTAATCAGATGTCCCCAGGGAACCAATTTCAGTTTAATGATATTTAATGGCACTAACAGATGTTCCAGGGGCATAGTAATATCACTTACGTAGGAAGCCTTCAGGTGATTTAGTGGCATTTAAGTCTGCATGTGGCTGAGACGCAAGCTAGTTTGCTCCACTGCGATGACTTTTTAGTCCTCCCCCCTAGTTATCACACATGCAAAGAAAAGGGCATCAAGAGTTTACTCATTGCTTGGGTTTGGTTCATCTCGTTCCTTCTGCACCATCTCTCTAGGTCAGGTTCCCCTGCAGATCATCTTACGGCTATTTTAATCACAGCAGAAGGCACATCACCGGATGGCTCCAAAATGAGGCCAACCAAACCCATCCATCACTTTAGGGACTCTTGATCTATGGAAGATTTCAGGCCGTGTCACAGGTGGTAACATTCCCTCTTACGAGCCCCAGACCCCCAGGTCTGAGTACCTGGTACATGAACCACCAAAGTCTGCACTGGACTTCCAGAATCCAAGCCTTGACATGTTTTTTGCCAATATGTGTTTAAAACCCAATGAAGCTGGCTGACTTACAGTCACCCTAGGCCATTTCAACCTTCAGTATTTAAGAGAGTGAAAGGAACAAAGTCTGAGCCTACTGAATCTCTTACAAGCTCATTACAGAGATTTTCGTAAGGTCAATATTTCCTTTAAGACTTCTGTCATTGACCTGACTGGAACCACGGTTTCCTGTTGTAAACTGAAGGCGAATGGCACCAGGGATGCAAAGATGTCTCGCACCAGCCTTCTCTGCCAGCTCTACCATTTAGACTTTTCCCAGGAGCTTTCCCGGCAACCCAAAGCCAGAGCAGCCACAAACGGCTCATCACCCCTCCTGCTGAAATCCGCTTCATCTCAGCCTTGTACACCGACAACCACATTCAGGAGCAAGACCAGTCAAGGGAAAAGCATCAGATAACTCTAGGAATCTGGTGGTCTCATGGGTGGAAACAAGGGAAGCCACAGATGTTATTCCAGATCTAGAAAGCCAGTATGTATTTCACAGAAACTGCATGACCTGGCACGAAGATTAAAGAATGTACTTTAAGGAAATTACTGTTGGCTCAGCAAGCGAATATTCAGGAACTTGGAAGCTTTTCCTCTACGCTAGTACATACTTGTATTTAATTAGGTAGTTCAGCTGCTATTAAGCTACACGAGAAAGTGCAGAATCACTCCTTTATTATTTTTTTTAATATATGACACATCTTTTATGTATTATGTGGTGAAAAAAAAAGTTTAAACTGCTATAAAGGCTCCCTAGAAGACATCCCTATAGAGACATAACATTCTGGTGTAGTTACAGAACAAGCAGACCACCTTAACTAACCTTGGTCCACAGCCGGCTGATGCCATACGCAGCTCCCTGGCATCGCGAGCTGCCAGCCAGGGCACCAAACATTACAGGAACAGTCAAATATGGTACGTAGCCCCAGAACTCTGCTCGAGACAGCGAGTCTAACCTGACTCGTCAATAGTATTTATGCAATTAAGTGAAATTTAGAGCTCTATTTTACTCTTGGATGATTCGCTCTATTTAATACTTTCTATCACCCCAGACATTTAGTTCTTATGGTATAGAAGTGAAGCTATGGCAGTTTAGCTGAACTGAGGATACTGCCTTATTACAGCTGTTCAGTTTAAAAGTATTTATTCTACTGCTAGGAACTCTGCACCACAGGTTGCTTTAAACTAAGCTATTTTTTCTTGACAGTGTGTTAAATACTCCTGTGCTCAGTCAAGACCCTATTGTAAATAAACAATTTAAGTAAAAGATTTTATAATCATACTTGATCAACGTACCTGAATTGTTTGACTCTGATAGACTTTAATTACGTGGAAACTGAAACTGTAAATTCCTTTCCTTGGTGCTACAAAGACAGACTCCAATGTGAAAAAATTGCCCACATTTACTAGGATCTACAAACAAAAAATATAGCATGGGAATTAGTACAGACATTCAGTGCTAAATAAAAAATACAGTCTATTAACTTTAGAAACTATTCACCCATGGAAATTTCTTAATCTACATCTATGCTGTTTTATTCATCATTCTCTCCATTAAGCTGGAATATTACTCATAAAATGGATATTTAGTTATATTTATAGTGCAACTTTACTCTAAACAAACTAGTGTGGAAAATATTTCTTACTTCACTACTATATCGTACCTTCAAGACCTTTCTTCTCTGTGTGCTCAGAGGAGATTAAGGAAAGGCAGTTTTATTCATCATTCCCCAAAAAATGACATCAAAACCCTAATTCAGGGAGTGTCACACTGCTTTTGGCTAAAAAAGTGATGGTCAAGTCAGCACCGTCTTCCCGTAAGTATCAAGCTGTGAGGAAGGACATGCATGAATGACACAGTTCATTCACCAGTTTATGGCCAAGCCGAGTTAATGGAATACCTGGCACATCTGAGCAAAAACTGCCTGAGAGCCTTCGCCGCTGTATTGGGATTTGTGAGCACTAATAATAATTTGGTTTGATTAAACCGAGACAGGTAACAGAGGGGAACATATTAAATGGGTGCATCAGCCATATGCTAAATAGCTTATTTAACAACTAAATTTTTCTTTCTTTCCACTTAGTTATGCGTTATTTTTAATTGATGTTTTCAGGTTCCTTTATGCCAGGCACAGCCCTAGAAAGCCACTAAGACTGGCCATGAAGTTCAAGTAATTTACACCGCTAGCAATAAGCTGTGTGACATGTCTGGCTTCAGTTGTCACGACAATTTACTGTTCATTGTAATATGGCGTGGGAAGAAAAATAACCATCTGTCTCAATGACTCTGGACGTGCCCTAGGACGGGAGCTGGTACATGAAATGTGTGCTGGCATCTCTACGTTACTGCCAGCGGCTGGGCTGAGCGGAGCTGTGCTATGAACCTCTGAGCCTTAGAGAAAAGTTATGTGGTTTTTCCTTAAATTTTGTCCTTATTTCCCCCCTCGAAGGCTGCACGAGCCGTCTAAAAAGCCAGGCGGGCTGCCTGCCCGGGGCAGCCCTGTCCCCCGGCCTCCCGGGGCCGTGTCCGCGCCCGGCGCCCGGCGGGGGCAGCTCCCGGGGGTCGCCCAGCCCCGGCTGCCGCCCCCCGCCTCCCGGCGCGGACCCGCGGGGGCGGCTCAGGGCCCCACGCACCCGGGGGGCCGGGGAGCTGCCGGAGGGGCCGGGGAGCTCCGGGGGCGGGGGGGGCCGCCCATGGCCCCGCCGCCCCGACGGCGGCCGCTCCGCGCCCCGCTCCGCCCCGTCCCGCGGGGAAGCGCCGGGCGGCGAGCCGTGCCCTGGCGGGGGCGGCTGGCCCCGCTCCCCCCGCTGCCACCTGCCCGGCCCCCCCGGGGGCTCCCCGCAGGCAGCCGCCCCCCGCGCCCCAACTCTTTGCTGGAATTCAGGAAAGGGGCGAAGCGGGGGAGTGGGCGAGCGGGCGGCGGCACCTGTTGATGGAGGCCCCGCGGAGGGGGGACACGGGCACCCCGGCCCCGAGGGGATCCCCCCGGCGCCACCGCTTACCTGGTCGAAGTAGATGATGCGCGTCTTGTTGCTCATCTCGGAGGGCTCGTGGTTGGTGCTCCTCACGGCCGAGAAGGCGACCTTGGAGTTGGCCGCCCGCACGGAGATGCCCAGGGGGGAGGAGGACGAGCCCTTGGCGTCGGTGGCCGGGTTGGAGTCGCAGACCACCAGGCACTTGCCCTCCAGGACGATGGGCTCCGTGTCGTTCTGCGCCCACGCCGCGGGGCCGCCCAGCGCCAGGGCCAGCAGCACGGCGGGCAGCAGCCGCCAGCCCATGGTCCGCACCCGCGGCCGCCCGCGCCGCCGCTCCGCGCCCCGCTCCGGCCACCGCGCCGCGCCGCAGCGGGAGGCAGCGCCGGCAGCAGCCGCAGCCGCTCCGCACACGGGCGCGCACACCCCCGCGCGCACGCCCGCGCCGCCCGGTAACGCGGCGCCCGAAGTCGGGGGTCCTGCGGGCAGCCGCCCCCCCGCGCCGCCCCCCCCCACCCCCCACCCCCCCTCGCCGCTCGGTGCCGGTTTGTTTTTCCTGTCGTGCTTTTACCCCGCGTCCTTCCGCGAGCTTTTAAACCACGCCGCAAAAAGCTGCCCGGCACCGCACACACTCCCCGATGCCCCCTTTTCTCCCCTCTCTCCGCATCAAAAAAGAGAGCGAGGAGGAGGCGGAGGGTGTGTGTGTGGGGGGAAAGCCCTCAGGTGAATTATTGATGAGCGAGAGAAGAGAGAGGTCATGAAGAAATAAACCCATCTGACGTTGCCATGATCGCCGCTGCCGGCGCGCTCTCCCCTTCGAGCCGGATCCAGGATGCTCCGAGCGGCAGCGCGGAGCGGTGGTACCCGACCCCGAGCTGCAGCTCCGCTGTGATCCCGCTGCCGGGGTGCTGCGGGCTCCGCTGCTCGCTCGCTCTCTTCCCCCCCGCCCCTCTGCCACAGCCCCCCCCCCCCCCCTCCCCAAAGAGTTATGTCATAACAAACCTGCCCAGCTCTCACCTAGCTGAGCAGACACCACGCTTCGTTACTGGAGACCCTCCTCTTGGAATCGCCTGCTATGCAGACACGCACGCCTGTCTTCCCAGGCAACTTTTTCAGCAGCTAGCAAGCCAAAGGGAGAGCAAGAAAACATTGAGACGTCCGTCCCCCGTTTTCCAAAGGAGGCAGCGGAAAGAGCTGCAGCCCCGCTGAAAGGCACCATCTAAACCTGGAGGAGCCTCCCAGGGCACAGCCGTCCGGCGCCTTGCATCTGGGCATGACACCCCAGCCCCATGCACCCTGCCGCCGGCTCCCCATCAGCAGCCGGGAGGGAAGCAGCCCTCCCCAAAGCCGAGCGCTCAGACGCTCACATCACTGACAGGACTTTATTGACTGCTCTTTGAGGATTGATGTTGCCAGGTACCACCTCGTGGTGCTGCCAAATGGCAGCTCCTGGTAATGTTTTGATTAGACATTGCCTAGTATTAGTTTCTTTTGTTAATGTGTGCTGAAAGGATGGCGAGACTGAGCCGGTACCTTAGCTTAGTGCTCCCACATATTTCAAGATTACTAAAAATGTGACTGTTTTGGTGCTGATGATGACTTCTAGAGAAGATCTTTTCTGCATCACCTGGTCCCATTTGAAACAGTGTCATGGCAAAACCTGAACCTTCTTCAGGGACCGGCAGAAATGATACAGTGCTCCCAGAAGCAGCATCAGCTAAATGATTTTCCATCCCAACTAACAACAAAGTGCCTACAGTTTGCAAGAAATTGAGCATATGATTTTTAGATAGATACCTTTCAATCCAACAGGGTTTTGGTGCCTATAACAGCCTTGCAACCCATCTGTCCCATGTCAACCATTAACCACCAGCAGCCTTCATTCATCCACTCCTTGCCCAGAGGCACCTCGCTATCTGCGTGCAGCCCTTGTACCTTTCAAACCCAGCTGGGAAAGGTGCTGATGGGTTGTGGAGCTGTGAACACCGGCACATCTTGCCACCTCCCGTTCTGTGGAGGAAAAGGCTTGGGACACAGACAGCTCACCCAGCACCTCAGCTCCGTGCACTAACAAATGCTGGCCATAAATCTGGACACTAACAGACAAAAGAAATTAAAAGAAGAAACAGAAAACTCAGAGGAGGAATAAAAAGCATCGAAACCCACCCTCCAGTCAACACCAAGGTTTTCTGCAGGCAAACGTGAGCTGGGACTGTTTCTCAGTTGATGTGGAGAACTGAGGGGGAAGCATTAAGTCTGCAGAACTCAGCAGTGTTTGAGAAGCCATAAAACAGCCAAAAGTCCTCTTAGCTAGCAACAAATACAATACCCTTTAAAATTCAGAAAGCCAGACTCAAATTTTAAGGAATCCTCTTTGTCCCACAAAAGGTAAAATGAAAGTTTACTGTTTTCTGGGAATGCATCAACATCATCTTATTCAGTGACACCAACAAAGAGTCAGACTGCAAAGCACCACTTACTGAAGAAAAAGGAAACAAGAAATAAAGCAAATAATACTTGCAGCACAACTCTGTCGCTTTGTAGAACTTGGATCTGCAGTTTAAAACGTTTACGCCAATGCATAGGAACACCTGTCTGGAGGACTCTTGCAAAACAAAGCTGTATGAAAACAGGAAAAGATTCTGTGCCACAATATTTTGTAAATACATATAAATGTAGAACTAATTCCACACTATTTCAAGATCCCGTGCTTAAAAGCTCTTCTGTTCCTCACACTGCTGAGTAGCCTTTTAACACTGCACAAGTAACAGCAAATATATTTATAACGTACATAAATTTGAAACTGCTGACAATTTTGAAAGATCAGTCATTTCTCAGAGACTAAAAACTTTACAATAATTTCAAACATGTGGTTTTAATTTCCTTTTGTTCTGGACAATGACATCAGTTGTCTCGGGGGGGGGGGGGGGGGGATGGTAAAACAAGAAAATAACCAAAACTCAGATGAAGACACTGAAAAAAAGGAAACTAACATCAAAAAGGAAACTAACATCAAAAACCCAACTGATCAGCAAGACAAGATATAAGCTGAATCAGATTTTTCAAAGGTTGCCTTTCCTATTTCCTTCTCTGCAGGTGCAGGCACCTGCTAAGTCTGGCCTGGCAACACCATTTTCCCATTCCACTTCTCTCACTCGAGTATCTAAGGACCTGCTTTGCGCAGAGCAGACGCTGAAGTGCAACAAAGTCAAGAGGAGAAGCACCCCTCACTCCTGTGCTTCTCTCCCAGAGCCATGCATGCATTTCTGTGCCGGCAGGTTACTTTAGCTGTGTGAACAAATTAATACATAAGTATGTGTCTCACTGATCACAGCCATTTGTCAACACAGCTGCTTAATTTCAGAGCTTAGTTGCGATAAAGTTAAATGCAAGTTAGGAACAAATTTGCACGCATCTTCTGCATGCAGTTACAAACCTTCTTCTGAGATCAGAGTCTGCCAAAGCTAAGTGCTCCTCATCTCATACAATCTATTCTGGAAAAAACAGAAAAATAGAACAAAAATTCTCTTAGAACTACCTGCCAGTCTGCACAGGGAATGTAAGATACATTAACAATTAACATCCTACTTCTCATCACCTATGAAAGGAGACTGAAGTGGACTCTGTCCTGCGGCACAGAGAACATTTTCAGAAATGTCAACAATTCCCAAAAATGTTTTGGCAGATGGCATTGCATTTTGACATCAGCAGTATCCTAACCTGAAGGAAGTCCAATTAAATGAGGCTGCTAATAAAGATAACACGAAGGCGGCAGCAGATTATACCCCTCTATTTTGCCCACGCTTATGCTGCGCACGTGCCCATAGGTGGTTTCAGTCTGAAACTCCTATTTTCTTTGACAGACCTTTTGAACTGTGGTGTTGGAAGGGGAAAACCTCCGACACCAGCCTGGTGCCTTTGACTTGGGACATTTTTTTTCTTATTTACAAAAGGGTATGGACAAACCCTTTTCATCATTTCATCATTTTCTTTTCCATGTCTAAAACATATTCTGGAGTACTACTCACTGATGTGTTTCTGGCTTGATTATAGCTCGGTAAAATTAGCAGGTTTTACGGAGCTGAAGGCACGGGAGCGAGCAGAGGCTGTACAGCAGCACCGGCCCCTGCCTGCCGCAGCTGGTGCACACCGGAGGATGGAGGAGCTCCCTCCCTCGTGGAAACCTCAGAATTTCTGCTCAAGCAGAAATTTTACTCCATGCTTGGAACTGAAAGGCACTCTGTTTCCATAAAGTATTCTTTCCCCTGAAGGGGAACTGATATTGAGATTTCAGATGACATTTATTAACAATATGAATTCAAGAGATGAATAAGACTTGGCAATAAGCCATTTGCAGGATGGAGGGAAGGCAACGGAATAACAGGACAGGCAAAATCCAACACAACCACCACCATTTAACAGCCAAGTCCCACGAGCACAGAGGAAATCCTAATAAATTTTCTCTGCTCTGGGAAGAGGAAAGGAAAATAGAGACCATCAGGGAAAGTGTATTTTGGGAGGGAAGAGTGCTGAAAATACAAACTGAATTCTTCCTTAATATAATCTACAATAACGTTAGCATTCTTGGGTGTTCAGAAGTAAAGCATCACGCTCAATGCTGCTGTAGATAAAGTCTCTTTTGCCATTCAGACATGGCACCAAATCACAATTCAGGGAGTAATGGTGGCAGTTAAAATAAATTCTTGCAGACGAAGGATCAAGCCCTTACATGGAGACCAGAGCCTGCCATCAATAGTTTCCAAGCTGATGAGGGGGCTGTTGGGGCTGGTCCTGCAGCCAGCTCCATGAGCAGGGCATCCTTGGTCTTTGCCAGGGCGAAGCTCACGCATCGACCAGCGCTGAGCTGCTGGCATGGCTGCAAACTGTACTCACATGATGCTGCCAGAGAGATTGGGTCTATAAATAACGTACATAATCCAGCCTCAAATCCATACCGAAGTAAACGGACTGAAGAGCCCCTGTCACCAAAATACCTGAACTATGTCACAAAATACCTCCTCCTGGTTTTTTCCCCACCCATACAGTGGGAAGAGAGCTTAAAGGTTATTAGTAACAGCCTTTGGTTGGGTGGTTGGGCTGAGCTTTAATTGCTGGCAAAATGAGGGAAGGTTGCTGGGGATGCCATGGGAAAGACAAGTGGAAAAGTGAAGTTTACATTTATTTCATAAGCAGCAAGGTTAATGATCATTCTTATTTTCTCTGACAAAGAATTTCTTCATATCGATCCAGCTCCCTCTAACAGGGATTTTATTTTTCTTCCTTTGAAAGAAAAATGCATAAAATAAATAGCAACAATGCTCAAGAACGGAAATTCAGTTGGATTAAGCTCCCAGCGTCTTTCCCTTTCTGGACACATACTGCAGAAGCCTAAAACTGTCTCCAGTTGGAAGTATTTTGCCCTTTCACGGGGAACTTTCTGCACTGAGGCAGGCATGCTAGGCATCTTTCCGACAAAGGGAAGAGCCACAGGGAGAATAAGGAGAAAACACCGTGTTTACATTTACATTTTCTTTTACCTCTTGGCTTGTAAACCTGCATTAAATACAATTTCTGTATCAATATTGCATGATACCTTTCAAATCTGTTTGGAAAAAAAAACATCTTGCTTTGTATAATTAGTCATTTGCCTTACAAAAGGGAGAAACAATGTGCCTCAGACTTCCTCTCCTGCTTTTGAGCTTCTTCCTTGTGTCTAGAGACCTAATGAATTCTACTAACCCCTCGGTAACAGGAGCCCTCCTTCCTCTTCTTTTCTTTTTTCTTTATCCTAATTAGATTTCCCTTCTGTCAAGCTGAGCTTTCTGTTTGCTGAATGTGTAACATGGTTTTGTAGTGAGCTGGTTGAGCATCCATCAGCCTCCTCCTAGGATGAACCTCCCAGCTCCGGCGCTGCTCCACTTGGCTTTTTGCTGAACTCCCCCTAATGAGGACTCACAGGTGAACCGGTGCGGGAGCAGCGGCGGGGAGAGGGGCACGGAGCCTGGAGTCGAAGGCAGAATACTGATGAGGATTCAAACCTGAGTTTGTGGAGCTGGGTGGTCAGACTTTTTACCGCCTTTTGACATTCTTTCAGGCTAAATATTGTATTTCCCGAGCTGGCTGTCATCTCCATCTGGCTGTTGGCTCCCGTACAGGCTGACTTGCCTTTCAGACAGCTGGCTCTGTGGCTCTCAGCTAGTTAAACAGTTTGTTGGCCAAATCCAAAACAAATTCACCTGGCTAATGAGCTTAATGGTTCTTAAGAAGATTCTGTAAATATTTTATAAAGAAATTTTCAGTTCATTTATTTAGGCATAAAATGTAAAGAGATCCTATAGGAATCTAATAAAATCTTCAGGCATACACATGCATATGGCTGGAATGACTAAAAAGAACAAAAGATTTTGCTATTTGATTAAGACAGATGTAGAATCAAGCCTAGGTTTTCCTTGCTTTATTTTAATCTAAGCTTTTTGAGTAAGCTTTTTCTGTATGTTCGCCTATTTTTAATGTACCTCTTTGCACGCTGTTCCGTCTTTGTTTTCTTAAACTTTTGCAGCAGCAGAACAGAGAAACCAACAAAAAACAATTGTCTACTTGTATTTGTTGGGTTTCTTTAATTTCCCTGCCACTCTGCTATAATAAATTTGTGCTTTGATGGCCATCTTCGGGAACAGAATTTTTAAATATTGTGTGAATTTTAGAAGGTGATTAAGAAAATGAACTCAGCAGGATGACTGCATGGGCGTAAAGGTAAGACTGGTCAGATATGCTGACAGCATTGGCATTTGAGGTCTTTATTCAGCATTTCTTGTGCAGCCAAACCTTCTGTGTGTCCGATACTGCAAACCTGAGCACACTTCAGGCCCGAGCACAAACTGCAGATCAGGGTTTGAAATGCTTATGGCCAGATCCTGGGACTCCTTACAGCAGCATGTTTCTGCTGTCACCCTTTGATGGATAGCTGGAAATATTCCACGGTTACACTGTTACACTGAGCCCAGTAGGCTTAGTCTGGATTTGCATCAGTGTAAAACCAAGAGCAAAATCTGACCCTCTAGATTCTTTTTACTCCTTCATAGATCCTAGCTAGGAGTCAATAGCAACATCAATAGGCCAGTAAATTTCATCATTAATTTTGGCTGGGCTGTCTACAAATGGTTTAATATTTCTTGTTTTTTTCTTTACTCAAAATATTTCCCGTAAATCTCTTTCTAATTTACATGTTTAACCCTCTTGTAAAACAGGGCTTTGGTGGATTAAGACCATAAAATCAACTTACATACATTAACTGTCTTGATAGCAGGTAGTTGCAGCTACAACTTTTTATAAAGCAAAATTTAATTCTCGTTTTACTATTTCATTTCAGTTCATGTCTAGAAAAACCTCCTTCTTTGGTGTGTGTTTTAAACTAATTTACCTGATACATTTGTGCAATTTTATGAAATAAATAATTTTGCGAAGCGCTGTGCTGACCTATGCAATGGTCTTAGATTTTTCAATTGCATTTTAATGAGGCAAGAAGTGCAATTTTTGCCAAAGTGGAATAAAATCAGATGATATGGTCAGAAAACCAGAAAAATAGCCCAGCGGGAAAAGCTTTCCCTTTTAGCAGGAGGGAAGGGGAAGACACATGATTTGCTCCCTGCTCAGAGCTTCGGAGCCCATCTCCCTGAGCAAGGTGGTTTCAGTGAACTCAGCATGGGTTTTGCAAAGGCTTCGGCAATGTGCTGGTAGTCAATTTAGCTTAAACTGTTGAATACATTTTGTGGCTATAGTTTGCTAATTTGGTGTCAAGGAAACCACAGAAAAATTAGATCCTGAAGTGGTGTAATTTAGTGCATCTTCTTTGACATCAATCAGGGTACACAGATTACTTCCCCTCAGGAGAGTTTAGCCAGCTAAATTTCTCACTGAGTGGTTTTTATAGCAAGGGCCAATGAAAAACTAAAAATAGCATTGCTGAGGGAATAATTTGTGTTAAAAGAAGTGTCTTGGATAGTGAGTTAAGAGGCTGTCCATTGGTTGTACTGCTTGTTTGATATTTAAAGGCAGTGGATTGACTGGCAGACTTGTGATGCTTTTCAGGAAGGAAGCCACAGGGAATGGCTTGGCATCAGGATTTTTAGTGCCATCTATTGAGATGTGCCAATTTAACAGAAGGTTTTATATATGTATTGTAGGTTTCATTTTTTAACTTACCGACTTTCATTGCATCCATTTGCTGCTTGGACTAGTTTCCAACCTCCTTGCAGCATGGGTCATATCAGATGGTCCTGCTACATCCACACACTATTGGGAAACAGATCAAAATCTCAGTATGGTACCTTCAAGTAGCTGTTTTTTCTCCTCTCATCTTAAAATAACTATCATAAGAGCAAACCTCCGAATTTGGGCACAGCCCTCCAGATCTCTAGAAATGCCTTGGCAGCCAGGACAGAAACATGCCATAGCATTTTTTTATCATTGTTGCAACCACCACAGGAAAGCTCCGCATGGAGCTAAATGAAGCAAAGAAGCTTCATTTAGAAGCCTAAATGAGCAAAGCTGAGTAAATAAAGGATTTCTTTAAAATTAATTAACTGAATAAAAGATTTAAAGAAACAAAACTATTTGGGAATCAGTTCCCAAAAGTGTGCTTTCCACTGCAAAGAAAGAAATGGTCTTAGATCGAATTAATCTTTCCTTTGAGAAAAGTACAGAGGTTTGTTTTGTCTACAGACTTTTCATGACTAAATGCTGGCTAATTTCTGAAGGACAAACTTCCAAAGAAAGTTCTTGACGTTTGTTTTGTTGTGTCAGTTTTAACATTTCCACTTTCATTTCTTTTTATTTTTTCCCTTTTTTTTTTTTTTATTTGTTTTGCTAGAGATCAGCAGCACTAGAGGAAGAAGAGAAAATTTGACCCCAATTCTTCTAAAAATTTCATTTACAAATTTCTTTCCAGAAACTGTTTGTGACTGCAAATGTGCAAAAGTACCTCAAAGCATCCAAATTTTACTTCAGTCTTTCAAACACAGGACACCAGTTTCTCCAAACCTTGTTTCTGCTGTTTTCCCCAAAACATACATATTTTTAAACCAGTGTGTAATCTTCTTAACTTAATCTTTTGGTTAACAGATCATTTGGATAGAAAATATTATAATCTCAGTGTACATTTTCTTTAATAAATTGTGGAGTTAACTTATGGAGTGTGTTTAATTTACATAACTTAAATCTGCAAAATATTTAACGTGAAGTGTCTATTCAGTTCTAGTATTTGTAGTTCACAATTGATAGTGGGTTAGAAAATGAGTAAATGAGTCTTTTGATCAGAGAAAGGAAATACTACTGTGTAACTTACCCAACTGTTCAGGCAGCTTGAATAAATCTCTTACTGTACCGGTGACACTTGGTTGCCTGCTCGAGGATTCAGGACCAAATTTCACTTTCTTTTGTATCTGTACCATTACCTAAAGTGATCTAGAAGTAAAGCTTAATACACAATTTTAGAAGAAAGGATGCAGGATGCTTGGGTTTGGGTTTTTTTTTTCATTTCTCTCTGACATCAATAGTTGGTATAATGATTTTCAGCTGTAATTTAGCAACACAGAGATAAATTTAAAGTATGAGTAACCTAACCTTTGTAGCAGATGGGAATTTATTAATCTGGTTAAATGTTGTGATGATTTTTAATCAAAGCAAAGCCATGCAAGACATCCAAAACTTTCTTCCAAGGTTTACTTCCCTCCAGCAAGCCCAACCAGTGCTTCTCCTGCACCTCTCTAAAACAGAATCCCAACAGGAAAACATTTTTCTCCTTGGTCAGGTGTTTAAAACATAGTTTAAGTGATTTCACATCTGAGATTTCTGTTTGTGTGTCCCTATAAATGTTTAAAACTGCTCTTGTCACAGAAATTACGTGACAAGAAAAACAGTGGGGATTACAATGTTTTGCTCTGCTATTTTTTGTTTGGTTTGGTTTTTTGCAGGAGACAGCTATACATAAGCAGTCATTCCCCAGGTGTTTATACTAGACTCCTCCAAATACGCCTGTTGAAGTAGCATACATGGATGAGGACAAAAAATCCCTAAACGCTGACGTTTGAATGAAATATTAAGACCATGTTAGATACATCCTTATTTTTCAGCACTCAGCCCTCTATAAAGCTTGACACCACATTTGCAGTGTTCCTCTGCACTGTGCATACATCACTACTGCAGTACAGAAGCATTAATTTTTCTTTTCCATCTCCCATCCTTCCATTTCTTCTTAACCTGAAAATTGTGCCAGCAGTATGAAGGGTAAAACACATTCCCTACGTGTCCTGCAAGGCTTGTCCATTAAACCAAAAGATAAATCCTCACAATTGCTCATGAATAGCATTTTTCACTATTATTTGTAAGTGTACGTGATGCTTTGCAAACCACACCCACAGAAAATATCCTGGAAATCATGCACTTACCATCAAGGACCAACCAAGAGGATACCATGGCAGATGATCAGGCAGGGCACGGGAAGCACAGCACTGCAGGAGCTGGGCTAGAAGTCTTCCTTCAAATCCCCTCCAAACTTTCTAAGGAAAGCAAATTTATCCCAGAGTACCCCAACATTGTATAATTAACTACATGTAATCTAGAACTTATAGATGAACTGCAGCCACCTCTGGGATAGAAAAAGATCAAGTTTTTAAAAATATTTTTCCATTAAGTTTGAATAATTTCCTGAATGTGTCACTGAGTAATTTTTAACCAGATCTTTCTCATTCTGTCCAAGCAAAGCTGTCAAGAACGATAAATACCTATTTTCTTGGTTGTAGTGAATGCTTCAAAAAGATGCAAGAAAGAAAACAATATATATATTTCACAGCCAAGGAATCAAGTCTATCAAATGCACAGATTTCTCTCCCTTGGGCTGGTGGGTGTCTTTCCCAGGTGACAATCTGCTGTCATTTTTTTAACCCTCTTTCTTAAGAAAACGAGGCTCCTGAGCTCACATTCTGTCTTTCTCTTGGGCCTCAGGTAATAACTTCCAGAAATATTAAACTCTGCAAAAAATTGTGACCTCTCCATCTTTTCCATCATCGGAGATATTCAAAACCCCACCAGACACAGTCTTGGGCACCCTGCTCTGGAGTAAATGACTTCCAGAGGTGCCTTCCAGCCTCCATCACTTGTTCTGCTAAAACTCTTTTTTTCTCTCCTGCCCTCTCCAATGAAGCTATCAAAATATGTAAAAGAAATAATATATATATATTAAAAAAAAACAACAACGGAAAAAAATTAAACAAATGTCTAAACAGTAAATACTTCTGAAGAGTTAATAGCATTCAGTAATCACTCTGAGGCCAAAGTACTTGGCAAGGGTGTCCTTCTCTGAGACTTCCATTCCAAAAGTCATTTCTTAACATGCAGTGTCCTGTTTCCCAGTGTTATGCCAATCCTAATCTACGAGATTTTCAGCCTGAAACATTGGCTGTCTTTCAGCAGACAACAAAATTTCACTGGCTGCCTTGCACTGAGCTTTCTCTATGGCTGCTCAGAGTTTTTCTACAGGATATTAAGGTTCACCTTGATGAACTCAAACAGCTATCTGAGTCTCAAAAGATTCAGGTGAAAAAGCTTGAACACAGAAGCTATTTTCTGCATGTATTCCAGCCCTTTGAGGAGGGTATCAGAACAGCCTCCCTGCTTGCAGAAAGGGAGAGATAAATTGATAGAAAGGATTTACTCACCTAAAACACAGGTTCTGCATAACTTTTGGGCATTTGGTCCTCAGAACTGGATACAAAATCTGGGTGTAGTCACCATGTTCACAGAAATCAGGGTCTGGGGTTTCTAGCTCCTCAGCCTATAGTCAAAAGCCTTTTCTTTGAGAGAGGTAGATATAAGGGCTGGCCTCTCTGCCAGTGGTGGTTCTGTATTTTAACCAACAGGTTTTGATAGAAAAATACACAAACGTTTCTTGAAATAGCGCCTGGCACTTAAGTTTCCTCCTTCCAACCGACTCTCTGCATCTCTGGACAGTCCTGTGCTATGCACAGCTCAGTTTAACACTTGACAGTTTTTGCACAGCTGCAAGGGGAAGAGGTGTGAAGGACTGAAGTGAATCACAACTGTTGTCTGAATTTCATTCCCTAAAATGTCTGTCTTGCCCAGAACACCCACACGGCCTCAGCACAATCAGTCCCTTTACAGGAGAGGCTGCGAGAGCCAGAGGATCATCCGTCAGCTTGGCGTGCCACAGGCTGGCTCCGCGCGGCTGCTCCATCAAATGTGTCTCTTCAGCTTGGAGAGCAGAGTCATCGCAGCTGGGTTGTCCTTTAGCAGGGCAAGTTCAGTAAATCCGTAATCAAAAGGATTTTGGTTGGGTTTAATTTTCCTAATCAGCTTAATTCCTGACAAAGTGAGACATCAGATTGCTTTAAATGGCAAGATTCCAAATAACAAACCAATTTAAGCATCAATGACAGCAACTTGGGATATTATCTAGGAATTATTTACTGTCTGAGACAATTTCCTGTTTTGAAATTGAGTCAAGCAAATTTCTACTTATAAAAACATCCTTTCAGACCAAGTCCTGTAGAGCTTGTTCAGGAAAATTTCTACGAGCTACAAGAATTTTGGTATAAATATGCTCAGATAGTACTTGATCTTTATGGTCAATAACCTTTAGGGTTATTTTCTTTTTGTAGTGAGCAAATGACATCACCATAGCATACAGCACCAGTTATCTATCCTTGTGCAAGCAGAAAAGTCTCAATTATTTATGTTTCAAAACACATTGCAGCATTTTTAAATTGCATCCAGAGACTTAAAATCTGCACCTGAAACCTTTCGTTTCAAATGTCTTATTTGTAAAATGATCATAAAGCAATATTTACCTACTTCATAGTTTTCTGTTGTTTAATTACTGCTGACTGTCCTTGACTAAAATATTCTCAATGGGCAAAATTCATCCCTGGGTAAACAAGCAGCAAGTGTAAGGCTTAAGCACATTTAGCAGTCCCTGCAATCATTTCAATGTATACCCAAGGAAGTGCAGTCTGCTGCTTAGACGTATTGCATCAGCTGCAGTAATATGCTGTGCCATGAAATACTCAAGTTAATGCTCAATAAAATCTTATTTGCACAAAGTATTCATACCTGCATGAGCCCGAGTTAGAGTTGCCATTCAAAGGCTCTTCCTTCTTTGTTACTTCGGGAATAAAGTAGATGGTTCAACTTTTGGTACTTTCTACTTGGGCAGTGAGCAGCAACAGTGGAAAGATTTGCATTTAGTTTGGTAAGAAAACTTAACAGTCAAGCATTTTGGCAGTCTGGAAACATCTTTTAAATCAGGGAATGAAATCTTGGTTCTATGAATATCCACAGCAAAACTTCTGTGAGCAATGCAGGGAAGGATCTCACCAAGAGCTTGCTGAGTCCCTGCTTGAGTCAGAGCACTTCAGCACTTCATCAAAGCAGCCCCTCAGTTTGATTTTTTTAATATATTCTTCTTTAAGGCGAGCAGCTTGATATTAGTTTGTGGTTTTGAGTCATTAGCAGCACCTTCTTAAGCACAGGAGTGAGTATTTTCTAAGAATACTTTCAGGCTTTAGTGGTACAGTGGACGCCCAACAGGTTCCCTTTTAGAGACCCCATGTTTTTATTTGCTTTGTCTAACACAATTTTTTCTTCTCCTACAATCGGTGTTTTTTATTTGAAAAGCATTAATTCAAACTAGGAGACCATCATACATAAGTGACTTCAAAGCCTTTATGCATAGAACACCTTCCAAGTGACCACAATTTTGATTTTTCTTTTATAAAAAATTCATTTATAAAAATTAGCAGGTGCACTCTGCCTGTTGCCCGGCAGTTCAAATCAGAAAGGAGAAAAAAAAATTAAAAACTGGAAAGAAAAGGATAGCCATTGTCCTAGGATATAATTGTCCGTTTGTGAAAGTTAAATTTTTCCCACTGAGTCTATTGCTGGACAATCTCAACTCTTTACATTTTTTGGTTTGAAGAAACTCTGGGAAAATTTCTACCTCTGGGGGAAAATATTTGTATTTCAGACAGCGAATTCATTGAAAGCCCTTGTGAGTGCTGGTACACATGTTACACTGGCCCCTCTGGGAGCTCAAGTCAATGCAGTGACCCGTGCCTGTCCAAGCTCCATTTCTTACCGCATTTCTTGGGGCAGATCTGAGCACGCTGAGACACTGGGCAAGTGGATAAAGCCAGGGATTCCCATCGGGAGCTCCAGTCCCAGAGGATGGGGCTTCTCTCAGGCACGCTTTTGCTGAAGACAGCTCATGTCTAATATGAGATCCAGAAATCAGCTTTCCTGTCCTCACTGAAGTGGCACACATAGCAGCAGCAGTGTGAATTTTAAAGAAACTCACTATCGAAAGAGAGATGATCCTCCTGGAGCAAGAGGCCCTTACACAGCTGAGCTGTCACGAAAGAAAAATCAGGGCAGTGTCCGACCCACAGCCTTACTTCACACAACCAAATATTGGTGCTAACTTTACTGAGCATAACTACTCATATAACATCATCTTTAAGCTTTCATATTTCATAATATGCAAAACATCAGCTTTCTGGGGTTTATAGGGAAACAAACAACCCAAGTGTAAAAATACTAAAGTTCCTGCAGGTTGCTACTTGCCGGAGTGCTCCCAGTTGTATTTGTTTCCACAGACTGAAGGCTTACCTGACACTGTGACTTTTATGACTACAGGTCTGCAGGATAAAACCGTCAGCTGCCAAGGAAGGGTTCCAAGGACATTGTCTGCACAGAGGCTTAGCGCTTGTCTATGCAATTCCAAGTAAACGTTGAGGTCTAGCAATTATCACTCTATCTCACTAAAAGTTAGCAATGCAGTTGACTCTAGGAGACCCATTCTTATGCAAAGTAACACTTGGGAAAAAAAGAATGAGATTGGGAACAAAGTCTATTTATTTACTTTTACATATAAATCAGGAGACCTCTGAAACTCACAGGCACTGAAGAAATAGCTTGTTTGAGAAAACTTAAACATGTCTCCTCAGTCAGCTCCCACTCCATAGGAAAGCTCCGTGCTCTCTGAAGGGGCTAGAACATCTTGCCAAGAAGGTATTTGGACATTAATTTTTTAAATTAATGCTTCAGGATATTCACACAAAGACACAGATATCAACTACTGTGTAGAATATATTTTTAATTGGAAGAGGCCATGCCAGCTGAGCTATAAAACAAGTACAAGCTGTTAGATATAATAATAGAGAAAAGGTGCTAGGGGAAAATAGTGAGTCATGGAAAAATTAAAAGAAAAAAAGAAAAAGAGAGAGAGAGAGAGAGAGAGAAAGCTAGTTAAAGGAGACTTCCCAGGACTCCTGAGCTAAGGTAACGGTAGAAAAACATGAAACTTATCATGACCATCACGAATACTGTTCAGGGATGCAGGGATCTTGATACCATGGAAATGGCACTTGTATTCAGGATTATCTTACATGATTCACATATAAATGAAGATGGTTCAGATTTTGGAGCAGTAACAACGCACATCAAAAACTGCAAGTGTTGTTTACAGTGCACGTACATGCACTGTATACGGCATTGTGATATAGATGCAAGAAATTAACAAGGAATTTAATTTTCCGCTTTCTGTCAGAAGTGAGTGATGCAAGCCGTAGGTTCTGGTACATAGATAGCTGCCACTGATTTCAGCGTCAACCAGATGTCACTGCTCTGATGCTGACTTGAGGCAAATGCAGCCAACATGTTTTCTATAAAATTAAATCCCTTTATTTGCATCTGTAAATAATTTTCCGTCAAATAAGTACCAAGGGTACTAACTTTGCTATTTGCTTTTTATTTTACTCCTTTTGCCTCTGAGAAACACAACTGCATGTCCTTAACTGGAAGCACAGTCCAGACAAGACTGTTGAGAAGCCAAACTGATGCACTTTGTTAGCGCAGACCTGCAAGAGCCTGCGGACGGCAGCACCACGGGCAGTACAAAGCCGAGGGGACCCACTGGGTGCTATGCTGCTGCTGCAATGCACAGCTCTAGCTCAGCACCCTCTACCTCACACAAGACAGTTTGTATACATATGACAGGTAGGCGCCTGGAAGGTGATAGTGAGCATACCAAATGCATAGTCTGTTGAGCCTCTTCCTCAAAGATCTCAGGCATCCTCTAAGACGAGGGGTGGATGGAAGGCAGAAGTGGAGCAGCGGCATTCACAGCTGGGGCCAGGTTTGCTTCTCACAGAGCTGGAACAACAGTTGTTTCTTTGCTCATCAGTGCAGTCGCTCAATGCCCGATGCCTCCTCTTGAAGGCATCTCACTGGGGTTATCATTCACTGGTCTGGAACGAGGTGCTGCCTGCTCAGTGCACATTTTGGCCAGAGCACTCCTTTAAATAGGAGGATTACAAGGATTTGAATCTTTCAGGGCAGGATTCCCTTTCCTCAGTGACTCCTCGAAATACAGGTGGGAACTATCATTTTAAAACAGCACGTATGATCCCTGCTCATTTCTTTGACACAGAAGTTGTACGCTCCTGCCCTCGGGAGCGGATTTGGCTTCCAAACAGGAGCACCCCTGGAGGGCAGGGGTTCAGCTGCAGCCCCTCAGCAGCTTTAGAGAGATGATGTGGAAAGAAGCCCTTGCCTTTGTGGCGGTGGACACAGCTGCAGGAATGCTTTGCTGCCTTTTCATACAGGGGTGTGCTGCCAGTCCTGGCACAGCAGAAGCTAGGAGCTCCCAGGAACCACAGCCTGCAATGCCCTTGAAAGTACTGAGGCCAAGACAAGAAAAAAATCTTGGGCTGCTTCTATCCCTACTTTCCAGTGTCCAAGAGTCTCTGTATTCCTGCTGGTTGTCCTTTACTGTCTGACATGACCAGCACTAAAAATCTACATATTGCAGCACCCACCTGGTGGGTGTCTGGGTTCGTTACGGACCTTTCCCTAAATCCCTAGATGTTCAGCAGTGCTCATGTCTAGAACAGCAAATGAAACGCTGGATATAGAGAATTTTTATATGCCAGCCGAGAGGGGGTTGTGATAATGTAATTTTTAGATGTAGGTGCTTCTAAGCCTTTCAGAGGAGTCAGCCCTAACTCCTTTTAGCGCTGAAGTCAGAGAGTGTTCAGCATTTCTGTCAAAGCCCAAACACTGTGAGACCTGGGCAGTCAGACCTAAATTAAGTCAGGTAATACACTTTTTCTCAAACACCGTTTGCAAAACTGGCAGAGAAAATGCCAAATTTTGTCAATGACATTTTAGAACAATTTTCTGCTTTCAATGTTAAGTACATCCATTTTGTCTTTGCATTTATAGGTCTCCTTTTCTTCTTGTATATTTGAGCTCCAGATAATTATTCTAATTAAAAATATGTAAAAGCAAGCAAATGCAACAGCAGTATTTTCTCTTTTGAAAACTATGGATAATTACCTCCAGCATCCATTACTTAGATGCCCCATGACACATTTTTATTTTGTTTCTCTGATATTTTTCTCTTCTTTTTCTCTTTCTGCCAATGCAAATCTTACATATTGATTGACTTCTATAGTATTTTACCTGAATGCATGACATTAGCCATTAAAAGCTCTATTTTACTGTACTACTTTGGGGGTGGCGGGAGGGGTACACAAAACAGCCAGCCAGACACTTTCTCAATTATGTATTAAGGCTGCAATGCTTTAATACCAGAAAGACAAACAAGAATTTTCACTAAATATTCTCCTCTGTGGGTAACAGCTCCCCATTTCTTTATAAAACTTGTAAAGTATAATTTAGAAAACTACAGCAAAAGTAATTAAAAATCAGATGAACATGCACGAACTTATTCATTGACAATAATAGCTAAAACTCAACTCATTCAGAAAGTTGGGTATCAAAGGAAAAGATTAAAAAGAGAAATTAAAAAATGTTAATAGTGCCTCCTTTATAAATATACAGGCATCTCAAGGTACAAAAGCACATACATCAGAAAAAATGAGGGAGAGACTTATAAGTGATCTGCAATCCTACAGGTCAAATAGCACTTACAAATTACACATTATAAATTTAATATCTCTCAAAATCAAGGTATGCTGTGTACAGACTATATACCGTCTATGTGCTATTTATTAGTAGAGAAACTTTCAAGCCAATTAACTTAAAGATTGTTTTCTGGGCTTCTCTTTCCCTCACCTCTTTGTAAGATGTGTGTTGTTCTTATGGTGCGACTTCAGCACAGGCCTTCCTAAACTCACTAATGAATGAAGATACCCAGCCAAATAGCTCCTGAGAGTCTAGGTCTTGTGGCTCCCCAAATTTTACCTGTAAATTTGAAAGAGAAGAATATTTTAAATTAGTATAACCAAACTAATCTAAACCATGTCCACTATCTTAATGAAATTAAAAGAGCAAGATGAAAGTTAAATAGCTTCATTAATAATAATATTAATACTGCCAAAAACTTAGAGCTAGCTAAAATCTCCAGCAAGCTGAGATGCAAACCATTCCAAGTAAAAGTGGCCCCAGGAGCGGTCACTGAATCACCTCAGTAACCTGTGTTTCTGTATAACTCAGTCTCTTTGGCTGAACTACAGATCTCCAGCTGAAGAGGAGAAAAATCAGTAAATCGTGACATTTTCTGGCTCTGCAGTTTGTTAGATAAACCCATTCATAAAAGGAAATGCATACATTAGGGGAATGGTTTACATTCCACAGTAGGCGTGGCAGCAGCACATTCAAGCCAAAAAGTTTTCCTTTTCTGTCATTTTGCTTTGCAAACAAACAAAACTATTCACAGGGATGCAGACATTTTGGGGAGAAGAAGTAATCTGTCAGAGAGCCGCCTTTCCTTGTTCTTTCCTTCACCTGAAAACGGTGAACAGATGGAAAGTTTTTGAAAAAGACATGAACAATATTGACATTGTGTCTGCTCTGCTATAAAAACAGAGGTGAAAGGCAGTCGTACCACAAAGTTCAGTACTAAGAGAGCAATTCCTGCATTAATTAAAATCACTTCCACATATGTTCTCCAGTTCCAGGATAGGAAAGGATTTTTGATATTAAATCTGTTGCTAAGGTTTAATTCCAGAGGTTTGTCATCATTTTCAAAGATTCCCCCTTAATGGGATCAATGAGTTAAAGAACGTAGCTCTGCCTGCAACCACTTTCTAATTGAGCAGAACAAATTTCAAGAACGTGCTCCAAAAGCTCCATCAAAAAATTTCAAAAGGCATCTTGTGCTACGACAAGTTGTTATCTTGGCTGTAAGTGAGAGCTGCTCTGTACCAGGGGGATACAACTCTCCCAAGGCCGAGCAGTGATGAAGTTGTATTGCAGGATTTCAGATCGCAACTGAAATAGACTGAAGGGTTTGGACAGGTACGTGTCGTTACCTACACGTGTTCACCTGGACATCATCTACCCTTCTTAGGAGCAACTCCTCTGCCTGCAAATCAGCAACACAGTAAAAACAACCACTTGCATATAATCCCATCACAAAAACTTTAACATTAACCAGTGACACCTGATTAATAGTTTTGCTTGTTGTCTTCCTAATTGCACCTCCTGGGTGCTCCAAGCCCTTGATCTTTGGCACGCCTCGCCACTCACCTATGGTGTACCATCAGTTAAACAGTAATGAGAGAGGCTTTTCCTGGAGCTAATGACCATCTGTGAGAAGTTGATAGCCCACAGCTATACCACAGGCAGCTATCCCCAATTTATTGTTCATCCCATAGAAGTGTCACATGCCAAGGTCATTATTGACTTTATAAGCAGAATATAAAATCATAAAGGTAGGCCTGTGGATTTTTGTTTTATGTGAAACATGATCTCCATGGCTACCTACAACACATATCCAGATCAAATATTCCCCCAGGTAAGCTGGTTTATTCCTTCCTAGTGCTATTGAGATGATAGTCTGGTCTTTGATCACCCATCCTATCTTATGTTTGCTTTACATTTTTGCTACTTTACAAATATGCAAAAAGATCTGCCTAGAAATGACATTATTCAGAAGAAAAAAAATCCATTCTAAGGGAACGAAATATATTAAATGCCTAACTTTAGAGAATAATGGGGAAGGGAGGGCAAAACCAGTTGGGTTAAAACTTGAGGAAACTTCCACCTACATGGAAAATGAAATCCTCTTCAGATGCAAATAAGAGCCTCAGATAAAAGTTTCCAACAGAAGAAAGGCAAGCAAAGAGCCGCACACATACATCTGTAGCACAGCATCACCTGTGTAATGCCTCCTGGCTGAGGGTACACAGCTGGAGGGCAACCGCCTGTGCAGGAGGGGTATGGCAGAGGTGCACATTCAGGAGGGCACAGCCAGCGCTCGCTGGGCATGACACCACGTGCAAGCAGGACCAGCCACGCAACACTAATTCCCTGCTGAGGATGACTTTTAGGTAAAATGGGTCAGATTCTTCAATACCCCATGCAAGTGCCCCCTGGCCCAAGGTTTTACAGCACAGATCATCTCATGTCTAAATTTGCTGCATACTTTCCAACCATTTCCACTCATTTAACTTGATTGTAAATTCTCTTTTTTTCACTATTTTTTCCACCTTTTTTTTCTTCTTGCTTTATTCCAGTCCTGCAACCTTTTTTGAAGGCCTGGTACAAACTTCTTGGTCTGTGTGCTACATACAAATTTGGCTTGCTACACTGAGGTGTTTTTCCTATTTTTTTAAAGGCTGCAAGAGACACAAAGAAATGCTGCACACTGGTACAATATTGCTTTTAGTACAACATTAGTAATTAAATTTCCTTGGTCAAACATCTTGCTAATCTTCTGTCTGTTCAGATAGCTCCCCAAAGGTCTTCCTGGCTGCATCTTCTGTGCAACATTTGCCTGTCATAAAACTTCTGTACTTTTAATCTCTCACCCCCATAAAAAAAGAAAAGAAAAAAAAAAAACCACACAGAACAAAACCTACAACCATCAGTTAAAACCACGTCCTAATCACAGGACCAGGAAGCAGTTATTCCAGTTTCAGAGATTAGCACTGCATTTCAGCAAATCTGTCCCTTTCCTTAAAGCCTCCTAGTGTGACTATCTGCCGGAGAATACTGTTCCCATAGCAGAGACCTCCTGAGTTTCTATCACACTCCAAGAGCATTGTACTAAACGAGGAATGTACATGCTATGTTGTTAAGAATTGCAGCGTGGAGCTTTTATCATTCATTCTGGTGTGACCCTCTGACCCAAAAAACATTTTCTAGTGTATTGGACCTAGATGGGTTGCTTCTGTTCAGAGGAAAAAAAGATTAAGAAAACTAGGTGCTTCTCCAGTGCAAGTGTGGGTGAATAGAACAGGAACAAACAAGAACAGATGGTTTCTTTATCAGAAATCTTCTGCTGGAGCTTCCTTTCTGCTCTGCTCATTTAGAGATCTGTGCTGCTACTAACAACTCTATCCCAGTGTCCCTCCCACCCGAATACCAGTAGCTAAATCACTGCCCTGGACTATAAGCTTGTCACTTTAAGAAACCCTCAGCCCAAGTAACAGATTTGCAGCTGTCTACCAGCCAAAGACACCATTGCGAGTAGGAACCAGAAAACACCGGGTTTTCTCTAACGTTTTCTATAACGCATTGAAAATATTCAACAGTTACACTCACTGAATTTATAAAGTTGATGAACATCCACTTTTCTTTTTGATATTTGGGCCACAGACCCTTTAAAAAGCAGGCTGTAAGACCTCAAGAAAAATAAAAGTCAGATTTTCATTCAAAACTTTCCACCACTGTTAGATGTTATTTCCTCCCCCCAGTTTCTGTGGACAGTATAACTGTAGAGCATGTGGAAGTATGGGAAGATCTTGCAGTTCTTTCTCCACCACCACCACCCCTTTTTTTTTTTTCTATAAAGAAATGTAGATTTATTTGCATTGCATTTAAATATGGTATGTACCAGTATGTTGCTATAAAGCTTCTTCATTTCATCACATCTTTTTGACAGCTGGGATAGATCCCCTTCATATTTCTGAATTAAATCCTGTAATAAAATAAAACTTCTTAATTTGGTATAGAAGCATAATATTAAAGCAGGAATTAAACAGCAGTGAAAACAAGATAATTCAAGTCAAAATTTTTATGTCACAAAAATTTCACATTTCACAAAAGATAAGCATACATCAAGTGCACAGATTTCCTTGCAAGTATTAAGACATCAAAGACAAAAAAAAAAGAAACATCAACGTTAGAATTTTTTTTTACTCTATCATCCAATGACACTACCTAAATCTATTAAAATGGGCAGAACTAGATAAACATCATAAGGTCCCAGTTTCCACCCGCATTTGGCATAGTCGAGCCTTTCTGCATGTGGAGCAAACACTCCCAGTTGCTGACTCTTAAGGAGACAGAAACAGGGCCTTAGAAACTTCACTTTTGAAATAATTCTTAATCATGGTTCCTTTGTAACCTATGTGGTTTTGACAATATGTATTGGAGCAGCATGCTGTTGAGGTGTTCCAAGGGAGAAGGGAATATACGGATTGAGCAGACGCTGGCACTACCCAGCGCAGAGGGACCCGGGGCAGCAGAGGTGAACACGTGCACACCACAGAGCGGGGAATGCCTGTACTGGAAGTAGCCCTGTTCACAACCAGCACAGCAGTGCCATCGAGAATCAGTTAACTCGTCTGTACCTGAGAAAGCCCTGTGTGTGACTCTGCTGGCTCCTGGCCAGAACTGGGCTTCCTACAGCCTGCTCAGCTGCCTCTCAAACCGTCACGTTCACTAGCATGGGCAGAATTGTCTTAGACCAACCTGTATTCACAATTCAGGCATGCCCTTGAGTGGTCGCTTTTCCTAATTAACAAGTGATAGGAGACAAGAGGAAATGGCTTCAAGTTGTGCCGGGGGGATTAGGTTGGATATTAGGAAAAATTTCTCCACCAAAAGGGTTGTCCAGCATTGGAACAGGCTGCCCAGGGACGTGGTGGTGGTGTCACCATCCCTGGAGATATTTCAAAGATGCGTATGTGGCACTTGGGGACATGGTTCAGTGGTGGCCGTGGCAGTGCTGGGTTAACGATTGGACTCGATGATCTTAAAGATCTTTTCCAACCTAAATGATTCTGTGATTCTCTATGTTATTTTCCTTTCTGTCTGAGGACAGAGAAAATTATTACAAATTCATATATACTTTAAAGTTGCTATTATTCCAAAGTGCTTATCATGGGCAACCATGGGGCTACCTGGTCCTCATCCACTCCAGCCCATTTGCCTGTGAAGCAAAAGCAAGAGATGCCAAAATTCTGCAAAACCCTTCCAATGCTGCAGCTTATAGTATGAGACATTATCAAAGGGGAATAAAAGGCCACTTTCCCTCAGATGCTCCTGGCTCTCTTGTCAGGGCAGGTCTCAGCACAAACCAAGCAGATTACTCATCTTTTACCTCCAGCCCACAACAAGGTTATAACAACGTTACCTTTAGTTCCTTGCAGAACTGTGACTCCTGGGGTGTTGCCTTGATTGTCTTGGGTTTAAGAAGCCGTCTCCACTGAATAATGTTTTCCAATTCTTTTTTTAAAACTAACAAAAGAAAAGCAAATGAGAAATTTTACTAGCATGCACTTGTGCCCAAAGGACTGCAAATGCCTAATCTAGGACATCTGGAAAATTTAGGAAAATATGGGTCTATAATATATTCATCTAGGAATATTAATTTCTGTTTTGAAATAGAAATCCTAAAAGAGGCACGGGGCTTATGGCAAAAAGTAGTACGTGATGACATCACAGCAACCACAGAATAACGAAGAGGTCAATAGTATGGTTATGCAGCAGCTGAAAATCTGACTGTTCCTAGCTGTCAGCATCAGGATTAGCAATGAAAATAACATTCTTCAACCCTACGTTTTTCTGTAGGAAGTTCAGGGTTCCTTTAAAGATAAAAGAACAACAATTCTACTCTATCTAACAGTAAGAAATCATGTCAGTTGGCCCTAAGCACTACATTGGGACTGCTACTGTGGGAGCTCTTGTGGTGTGAAATGTGGGGAGAAGAGGATACAGCCTTGGCTCCAGGGCTTTGGTCCTGAACCTGCAGTCTGGTATCCTCCCCCTCTTGTGCTTCCAGCAAATGAGCTCCAGGATGTGCCTCGAACCATGGGGTGAGAAAGGCTGGTTCAGTGGCATTTGGTCCATCTCTTTCCCTCTCTGCCTTGCCAGATGGGACTCAGAAGATACAAGTGACTATGCTGACCCCCATCAGGAATCCACGGAGGGAGGAGGCCAGTCAATCTCCTCAAGTTCCCATGATTCACCTCCTTTGACAGCTCCCAAAAGTTTCTGGTACTGTGCCCATTGTACCGCTTTACCCATGACTTTCCAAAATTGTCTTTAAAATATTTAGTGATTTTGAATTGCTACCAACACTGTCCCCAGTGAAGAACACAAGTGACTGAAGGTAAATACTGTTATTTTTAGTTACTTATGCCTCCTAAAAAGTTGATTGGAATTTCTTGGAACAGAATAAAAGCACACTTTAGTAGCCTCAAGCTACATGCCTGGCTGACTCCCAAAGCCCAGCAGAATAGGTACAAGGGTTTTTCAAAGAGAAAGCTGAGAGCAACTGTCATTCAGGTATCAAATGTCAGTCAGAGGCTGAAATATGATATATTGGTCTGTAGTTACAGTTAACACCCATGCCACATTTTCAAAGGATAGATTTTTATAAACTTTCAACATAACGCAAGTCATTTTCATCCACATGTACACCTTCTCTATCAGCTCCCCAAGGGTTCAATCCAAAACCCATAGAATTCACTGGTCAGCTTATGATACCGTTCAACAGCAAATTGCAAACATCTCCCAAAATCTACCTTACATTTGAACAATCTTATTGTCTCCCCTCCTGTCGACTTCATGAACATTGGACTCCGTTCTAGAGAAGGAGATCAGTTTGGTTCTTGAATTTCAGGAAGGTTTCTCCTGCTGCACTGCCTGCTCCCAGAGACTCCGCCACAGGTGGAACTTTGATGGAGCACTTGTATCACTTAATATTTGTAGTTTATGATAAACTCTATTTACCATGGGCAGTATATTTTTTGTATTTCTAAACCATCTGGACACACTTTCATTATTTTCTTTTTTTTTAATATTTCACAGTAATGTGGCAGATTAAGTATCACCATAGCAACACTTTACCTCAATGTTTTGAACCTTTACCACCTTTTACAAACTACAGAAGTGCAATGAAAACCTATTCCAAATGACTGCACAACATATGAAAATATTTCTCTGAATTTAGAAACCACATTTACATACCATCAACTTCAGCACAGAGGCCTTTCATGGAAGCTAGAAAGGAAGAGAGGGAAAAACACGCTAATAAGTATCATTCATATTGTGAGAATGGGAGTTTCCACAGAAGCTGAAGGACTTCACTTTCCATTTGTTGATTTTTTTTTCCCCTCCCTCCTCTTACCATCTGGTACAGCTTCAAATTCTGTCAACTCTTGAGAAAATTTGGCCAGATCAGGCTCATGTAAGAAGATCTGTTCCACAAGGGCATGAAGCAAGGTGAATGTCCTCTCTTTACCCCGCAACAGAGGTAACTGCAAATAGAATAGAACAATAATTGACAGACTGAGCTATTATACTTTAAAAAAAAAAGAAAAAGAAAAAAGAAAAAGAAAAAAGAAAGAAAAGAAAAAAAGAAAAGAAAAAAGAAAGAAAAGAAAAAAGAAAGGAACAGCAGGGATGTTGATAACTCCCATGTAAATTTGACAAGAATATAAAACACAATGAAATTAAACTTCTTTTCAATCTGCCATTTCAAAGACATTCTTGATTAAGATCAGCTTTATACTTTCATATCCACTGCCCTTCCCTGTTCTTTTCTGTTGTATGTATTTCTCACGTTGTCTTTTTTTTTTTTTTAAGATATCCTAATTGATTGCATTTTGGAATGATTTTGGACATCCAAACACAGTTATTATTCCTTTCCACTTTAAAGCAGTGTGCTGTGTTCACAAAGATAGCAAAGTTCCTTAAGTGAATCTGGGAAGATGCTCTGTGGCAGAAAATTATTTTGTAGGCATTTTTCATTATGATACATGTGGTATTGCCACCATTAGATACATATATACATATATATATATATATATATATATATATATGAAAGAGAGAGAGAGAAAGCAAGTTGTGTCTCAGAGTTGTCACCGCAGTTATAAATCACTCACTCATATATTAAAAGTCTCCAGATGGGAAAGATACCTTACAAAACCAATAAAAATCCTTCTCTCTTCTATTTACGAATCAGACATAATCTTACAGTAGTGTTAAAGGTACAAGGCAGCTTAGGAAATTCGTATTTATTTCTTTCTTTTTAGGATAAGAATATGACACTATGCCACTGTTGGGTGGAGGAAGGAAAAAAGCCCACGTGCTCAGTAGCAATGTTTTCTGATGGCAAATTCTGATGAGGAGGGGAAAGCAGTTTCCATAAAACTAATGGAAAACTCAGCTTAATGTCACACAAGTTGTAGGTCAGTGAAGAGGCAGAGAACCAAGAGCGAGGCGATGCTTCTTGTACAGCAGATCTCTGTCAGAAAAGAGTAACGATCACAACTGCCACCTTCTTTCCCTATTCATCCAGCAGAGCGGGGGGGGGGGGGGAGGGGTAAAACCATTGCAGGCAAATTTCACTCTCTTTCAATTTAATATTCTGCTTTTGAAACTGTACCTTAAAATGGCATTGTACCACTTGTTGTAAAAGACCTTGCACCAGAGCAAAACGAAGCACTAAGAAATCACCGCAGTGCCACACGTGCGCACCCATCACAGAAGTGATGCTGCAGAGTTACAGCCCTGACCGCATGGCGAGGGTCCATATAGCAGTGCTCTGCACAAAACTACAAAACACACTTTATCTAAACTTTCATCTAACCAGGGGCCTGCAGCTCAGGCACCTCTTCGAGCCAGGAGGTCTTCACATCGGGGTAGTCAGCATGCTGATGTTCTACCTCATTAGAAACAAAGTACTGAACATGGCAATGCCCCCACCTAGCCAGCACTGCGGTCCGAAATGGGGGAATGCATCTTGTTATGACCAACATTAAAGTATATATTGTTAAACAGGATCTTGTTTCTAGAGTAACCAAGAGCAGATGTTAAAATGCTAGCTACTCATTAAAAATGATTGCCTTTCTCCAGATTCAGGACAAAACTGAGTTAACATTAATATTTAACATACCTTGGAATATGATTTTAATGACAAGAAAAATATTTACTCACTTTGGTCAAAGATGACAAACGAAATCCTTTAGCCTTATCTTTTCCAGCCTTTTCATTTAAATGGTTCCCAATGGCTAAAACATACTCCAAGACAGCAACAAATTTCTGGCTGGATTGCAGCTGCTTACTCGCTTGGATTTTCTGGTTTATTAGCTGAAACACACAAATCTTCCTTCAGTTCAAATTGAGAACATGAGTAAATCAATGGTGTCTATACCTTCCTTTTGCCAAAAGCCTCATTGTCCCCACCTGAAGCAAGTCACAATTTAGCTGATGATATCTTCTTATTCAACTTCCCTGGGGGAACAGGCCAAGGGTTTTCAGGAAGAACCAGTAAAAAGTCTCCCACTAAGATAAAGCTGGTGTTGGCACAGTTACCCTGCCCGCAATGGAGGTCACATCCTTTCTGGCTGCCAAACCAGCCCTGCCAAAACAACTTCAACATCATCTCTTAAAAATGCTTCCAAAGAAAAAGTATTTTGCTGTTTGAATGCACCAGATTGCACCAAATGTCAGGTATCAGGGGAAGCAGATAGCCTGAAGCGCAGTATAAGGTTCTCCATCCTTCACCTCCCTCCCTTCTGTTTATACCAGCTGAAAACTGTTATCTTATCAAAATTCTTAGCACAGTTTCCCCACAAGGAGGAAGAATAATTTCCTGTAATCAAACTCAGTATCAATTTGTTTTCCCAGGGAAGCCACCTCCCTTCTAGGGCTATAGACACAAGAGGTAGGTTTTGTTTTAAATTAGGAAATGTATATTTTTTAGCACCACACCTCTCTTCATCAGTCACCAACACACAGGTTTAAAAAACAGGAAAAGAATGAAACACAAGGGAGAGCTGAAAGACATTTTTACAACATTAATAGCACATCACAGGGCCTGAGAGTGCTGAAAGCCGGTGTTCAGATTGCCCTTTAGAATTTTAGGTGTATAATCTAGTTTACAAACATGTTTCAGCACACATAAGTAAGAAAATACTTAGATAACTAATCAGCTCTTCAATGAACATTAAAGATCCATCAAAGCAAACTATATAAAATAGCTTCCAAATATTCAAATATTTGGTTTCAGTGGAAGACCACAAAGGTGTAGCATTGTACTAGGCAGGGTCAGAAATCTGTGCATCTCCCCAGTGTTGCCCATCTGTTCCTCTTCCCAGTTTTTTTTTTTTCCACTGTTACTATGGTTTGAATCACAGCCAGGCAAAGGATAACAACTCAGACTTGCAGAACTTTCAAATTTAATTTTCGCTCCCATGCAGAATAAGAGCAAAACATTTGGAGCATTTTCACGGAAACAGAATTGTGTTGAAACACTTTGTTTTGAATTAAAGCATACACAAACCCTGGCAGGGAAGGCAGGAGTCTGGAACAGGATGATCCGGACCATGAGATTGGAATACTGTTTATTGCATCCCCCCCACACCTAGGTCACCCTCAAAAAGGCAGAGAGGGACTTGAACTCTGGTTTGCAACATTTCAGTTCAGTGTTGTAGTCCTTAGGGTGAACAGCCTCCTCCAGTCTTCTGAAAATAGTGTCTACAAGATGCTGGTCAAATAAACTTGCTCTAAGTGTCTGTGACTTCAGATTGATTCTTTCAACTTGTGTGGCGAGAACCTCCCCACAAAAGGAATCAAATTTTAATTATGAAATTCACTTCTGTTTTATCACTGGCTAAAGAAAGAGGAAAGTTTAGCAACACCAAATAAAAATTTGAAAATTGTTTCCTGTTCTTTTCTTCCTCCTTTGTGGAAGTCTATTCCACTGCCAGGCCCACCAGCAAATGCTTCTTGAACTGTAGTGGAATAAGGATGATAGTAAATGCACATACATGTATATAAATGTGTATCATTGCCCTCATTTGACTTTTTTTTTTTTTTTTTAACTGTTTTGTTTTGAACCGGTACTGTGGAGTACAATCATTAGCAAAACACCATAAAATGAATGGGATTCCCAAAAGCATTCCAAACACACCAGCCAACAGTGCCACTGCATTTCAAATGTAGCCCACCTCTAACAGTTCCATGTCATTTATAATTCCTTTGCTATCAAAGCCATGACCTATAGGGATTTTATTGAAATTTTATTGAAATTTTTTTAACCTTTTTGCTTGTTACTTTTGAACAGCACCATGAGATGTTTCTTTCATACACTAGGCTGCCTGGATTATTACACTATGAATTGCTTATGTTATGGGCTGGCTACAGGGGGAACGAAAAAAAAAAAAGAAAAGAAATCCCAAAACTTTCCTGACTACACAGCTTTGAAATCTGCCTTGAGGCTGCTTGGCCCTCCACTATGTATCTGGTAGATTTTGATTACAAACACACTACGAAGGAGTCACGTTACTCACAGGCTCCAAATCTCTCATGCTCACAGGGAGCTCACGTACGGTAAGCAGGAGATCCAGCCTCTGGCCTAAGTGGGGGATTTTACACATCTGCAGAAAATTGAACAGAAAAAGAATCAAATCGCATGTTTATATCAAAACACGCACATGCCTTCCTAATTTATCAAGTAATTCAGCTGCACCATAGTTTTCCTAATTTTACTGATAATTTACATATTTTATTCTAAGCCTTAAGTCTGCAGATATACTATGGCAGATACCTGAATGTGCATCGTTTGCTTATGCAAATTCAAGAAGACGCTGTGTGCCCGTAGGGCCAGACATTATTAAAATCAATGATGCTCATTCCTTGTGAACAAGAATGGTTAAATGCATACAATTTTATGCTTATAGATTTTGGAAACCTTGCTCAGAATAAATCAGCTCCTACTTTGGAGGAAGGGGAGGGTGTGTGACTTGGATACACGAAGGGATCCATACAGTTCTCTTCATAATAGCTATATGCTATAATAACTTATCATTATGATATTATATGATACATGATAAGATATCATATGATATCATAATATGTATATGTCTTAAACTGATTCTAATTGAGATTGTAAATTTCAGTTTCAAACAACACCTTCTTGCAATGTTCTGTCTAGAAGACTGTTTTTTAACGCTGTGCCTTCTTACCTCTAACATAAACTGATCAACCACATGCAGCTCTGAAGATGACCCCTTGAATGCCTGGTACCTTTCTGCATCTTTTGGTGTTGGCATGTATCTGCAAAACAGCAAATGAAAATTCACTGTCCTCTTCCTCTTCATTCTATGTTGTTGTAACATAAAACAACCATTCCATGCCATGCATCAGAATTTCTTACTGTTTAGTGTGGTTTACATATTGCATATTTATTCTTTAGCCATTGGAACTTCATAGATATTTGAGCCAACTATGCGATGGAAAGTAGAAATGATCTGCAGATACATCTGCAGGTCTGGAAATGCTTATATATACGTAAGGCTTGAAAATAAGTCAGCAGTGTTCACCTGCAGATCTACAGGCGATCTACAGAGGTGTGGGCTGTTTTGGAATAGGTAAAACCATGCAACAGAGGAGTTAAGGTCATCGTTTCCAAAGAGGTTCCTGACTTCTGTGCTTAATACATACCTGCCTTGTTTCCACTGATTGCACGAGCGTACCTGACACCCTTTCCAAAGCACCTAGAAACAACATACGCTTTTTGAGCAGTTATGGCCATGCTGGCTCAGCTTGTCTCCAGCAACAGCTTCTTTGAAGAACTAGCACAGAAGCAGAGCAGACTCATGCTATGGTGTAATTAACCCCTGGGCCCCACGGTCTGACAGACTCCTACCTCTGAAACATTTTTAATTGCCCATGAAACAAGAGTGGGCAATGACACTTCTGTCTCTTGAAGTGCTGCATCACACCCGAGATCCGTGTCTTGGTTTTGTTATGATAGTGTGTAACACGGACGCACAACTTTCTTCTTTCTGCACAAGGTAACAGAATATTCTCCCACAGTACTCCAGAGTCACAATTTTTTAGAAAAACTGATGTCTTTAAACATGCCTCCACTTGGAAAAGTAAACACACGGCTACAGTTCCTTTCCTTTGGAGATATTCCTGCATGTCTGACTGATACACTGTGGGAATTCACAGCATATCTTAAGAAAAATGAAATCGCTGTTACAGCTAACATATGAGAAGGAGTGTTAAGAATCTTAAATAAGTATTCAAGTCTACTATCTCCTCTTCTTTCTCTGCAAACAATCTACTAAATTTGTAGCAAGTGTGATTAAACATTCATGGAGACAGACATAAATTTTCATTAAAAGTAAGGAAATTTATTCAAAGATGGAAAAAATAAAGCAAAGATTTTAGCATGTTACATACAAATACATGCCAAACTGTTTTTTTTTCACTGTGGTCAATAACTTAGTATGACATTTCAATTGAATAATTGCTAGGTTTTGAATTATTGAATCTATATTAAAGCAGATTACAAAATATTCCATTCATCACCCTTCATCATGAAGAAAAAAAATGAATTCTCATTTAAAAATAACAGTTATCTGTTGGCAAATAAAAGGGGGTTTTATTTATCATTAAAAATAGTTTGATTTTTTAAACAAATCCACAGAACATTTATTTTAAAGCGGACAGTAAATATCTTCATTTAATCAAAAGTCTGATATCCCACCAAATTGTTTTATGTATTATGCATATGAAATGAAATTAGCAGATTGTCTAGAAGGTTTAAATCTTAAAGCATTAAACAATGGAAGCCACAGAAAAGAAAGCACAAGAATATGTGAATGCATTCCATAAATATCTTTTTACATGAATGCAACTCTAATGGAATTTGTGCAATGAAAAATCTCCCACTGCTTTGAAAAATCAAGTTTACAGAGACAAGGAGTGCTTTGCTATTGATTTTAAGACATCAGGATAAAGAATCATTCAGAGAACTAGGGAAAGGTTTCCATATCAAAATAAGTCTTGACGTTTCTAATAATATTCTACCACCTCCACTAACCTGCATTGGATACATGGCAGAACATTTTGCTCACTGGTCACAGTCTTGAAAATGTAATCTTAGTTTAGGCTTTAAATATTTTTCATTCTACATTCTACAATAGTAGAAGTGAGACCTCCTGCTCAGGCTCAGACAGTATGATGGGTTTCATAGAGAGGAATTTTCCAGCCCCTGCAGGCCACAGGTTTCAAAAGTAAAATTTTCCACCATGGCACCTAATTCAAGTGGAAAGGTCTTCAAAAGTGCTGTGTCCTCCTACTTGTATTGTGCCAAGCCCACTACAGGGCATTGTACAAGAGAAACTTCTGAGTGCCAATGGCTCGAGAAAAGCATCAGCTCCTTGGATGAGATGTCTGGACAGGAGCTGTAAGACTCAGGACCACCTGGAAAATCCAACCCTCAGTTCTGAAATGTCTCTTCTATTTCAGTAACACTTTTAAAAACTGTTGGGGTGGAAAAAATCAGCTTCATTCCACTACAGGATTTGTACATGCATTCCTAGATTTTGGCAATAAATAACAGGATCTTTGCTTCTATATAGCATATAGCAATACAGCATTCAATATCTCTTACACATTCCATTGCTAGAAAAATTTCCTCAGCGTTATTGCTATCAAAGGAAGACTCTGAAATCTTCAAGGAAAAAATAAAATCTTTCAAGCTTCATTGCCATCATTATTATTATTATTATGTTTGATGGCAAAGAGCCCAGATGCTATAAATCAGTAATCTCAGTGGTGTTACACCAGTTTCAACAGCGTGGAGATCCTGGACTGAATCTGAAGTGCTGCATTAGGGCTTGAACAACAGACAGTGTTCAATGTTTTCCTTCAATCCGAGGTGTGAGCAGAGGCTGCCCTCGCACGCGGGGCTGGCCAGACCCCAAGCACTCGGCTGTGCTGCAGGACTGGGGGTGTTTCCTTATTCTGCCTGTTCCAACCATTTGTTTCTCCAGAGATATCTCCTGACCAATTCCATCACTGCAATTAGAAACTGCAGTACTGCAGTAGGATCTTTCATTTTTAAATGAAGCCTTTAAGATCAGCTTTTGAAGGGCAACAGAGCTCCATCACCTCCAACGCCTTTCGCCAGCTCATAATCTGCACCAGCGTGGGGTGTAACCAGTAAAGCACTGGGGCAGCTTGGAAGCTTCCTCCAGAATACTGGCACATACAAAACATAAAAATTTGGTGTCTTGCCCATGTCACTTCATACTTCAGGCAAGCTCTGTATAAGCCATCTCACAGAATGACATTAATTCCATACGTTACACCTCTGTTCTTCCTGCTCACATCACTTTCTAAGTACAGACCTGATTCTGCAGACTAAAATTGCTGTTCATGTACTGATTAGGATCAGGATTTTAAGGCCAAAATTAAACTAATTCCACAAGAAGTAGAAACATCACTTATTTACTTCCTTACTTTCTTTGCCAGCATCATCTTTTTCCAAGCTCGTTTTAGCGAAACACTCAATTTTTTTCTGATTTTGAAGCAAGAAACAGTTTCATTGCAAGTTTTCATATAAGCGTGTTCAATAAAATGGCCTGAGCATCACATGGGGACTGGGATGTATAACAGATACTACTCTAAGATCCCATTTCTTTCCTTTCTTTCTATGTCTTAAACTGTTCAGAGATACAATCCAGTTCCTAAAAAATTTGCGTGTCAATAGTTTGCTTATGCTCATGATATCTATTTTTCTCAATACAGCAATTCAATTTTTTTAGATAAATTTGCATTTTCTGCTTTAAACCCACAAATCTCTGCCACACAGAAATACTGATATTCTTAATATCCCATCATCCTATGAAGCCCCTTAGACACTTGTCTGCCTTCCTCCTGTCCAAACCAATTTCAAGTCTTTCATTTCTGATCCCACAATAGACAGTAAGTCTGTAGTAAAAGATGTAAAATTTTCTCTTCAAGTTACCCCTGCTCACTGCCACAACTTATTCTTTTACTAACTCTCTTCATTGTAACCGGTGCACAAAATCACGTCATATTTCCTATCATTTCTTGCAATCCCCTTTCCTGTACAACGTGGGGAAAAAGTAGCATTTGGGGGGCTTACTCTAAAATCTCAGTTGCAAGAACTGATTTCTGTGTGCAACCCTAATATTCCAGTCACAGTAAGGACAGACCCAATGTCTCAGCAGCATCTTTCTTGAATTTCACATGATTTGCAGAAGAGGATACCTTCCTCAAAAGGTAGCATATATTATAAACACTGAACCCCAAAGATTACCTTCTCAGTGCTGTAATCTGCTCATCTGTAAGTCCACCACTCTCTTCATGTATAATGTACAGTTTTTCTTTCAGCTCACTTGGTTTTATACGGAAACTTTTAAGAAAAATGTCTGGAGGAAAACGATTCTTAGATTACTTGGAAGAAAATGCTCAAGTGAAGGCAAATCACCAAAATAGTTCATATTTACTTTCCATATAAAAAAAAAAAATAAATAAATAAAACACACACTAGAAAAAATCCAAAACACAGTAGCTGCTAAGCTAAGGTAAAAACTCAGTGTTTGTATGTTCTTTAAATATACATAGCAGTAGTCAAGCAAAAATACATTTCTGTCAGAACATAGTCAATGCTCAGGACAGATCAAGATACTGTTATCAGAAGGTACTCAAGTACTTCCCAGCATAAATTTCTCTTATAAACAGCTCAACAGTCAAAATATTTTTTTCATAATAACAATAAAATTTATTGGAATATTATAATATTTTGAAGGTTAAAGAAATCAAATTTTGCATTTATTTTGGGTCTTTTTACTTGCTTTGTTTGATTTCCAGGATTCAAAAAGAAGGTAGTTAAAGGGCATGCAAGTCAAATTACTTCCAAAATGAAGGCAACCTGGGAAACAGAAGTGGTCTCTTCTTCCACACTGTCTGACATTCTAAAATCTGATTAAGAGTTTTTATAATGTTTAAGAACTTGCCTGCTGATGTGGGACTGGCTCATATACACATTACGACAGGAAAATGAAAATAAGATGTCTCTTCCTCAAACAGGTGAGGAACCATCTATAAGGCTGTTGCTCCCAAAAAGACCACTTTGTCCTACCAGTTACTTGTTAATTACTGTCTGTCTCCATCATTATTATTAAAGGATGAAGGTAAAAAAGGGAGCACAAGGAAGTGAACAGAGGGCATCATCAAAAAAAGTGAAAAGGTTTAAATGCTACTCAGTGTTGGCATGAACGTCCTACAGTCTCCGTTATGACAAAACTCCTCTGAGCAGCACAAGGGGATTGGGAAGGAGAATTCAGGAAGGATGTGTATAATTTACCTTTTCTTTTTTCCCTCCAGTTCTAAAAAGGAACAGGTTTTCAGGTTACAGGAACTTGCTGTGGCCTGTATCAGGTATTAATAGTTCTCATTGACCAATGGTGTACCATTTATTCTTTTTCTGACACAATTTCCACCCTTTTAATTTTGTTATAAGCTCTAGCTTTAGTGCTAAGCCTGGCAGAATCTTCCCTTTTTCCTTCTCAGGCTTTTTATGCTTTATATCTTTTGCTTCGTTATGCCTTTTAAACCATGGATCTCTTCAGGTGTGGCGATGTCTATGGACCATAACAGAGCGAATAACTGATAGTAAAATGTTGAATTTAAAATTTTCACAACCTGTCTACAAAGCATTTAATATTTTCTTGAATGTTTTCAGTAGCTGAAATTAGCTGCTGAATAGATTCTAGCCATCAGACTTTGCCAATTTTTTTTCCTAGGGAAAATGAAGATTTATATGTGGGAAACTGGGTCTCATCCAGAGAAACAGGCACCAATCGAGTCACAGAAGCTGGTATTTTGACTCCTAGATCAGTTTTTCACCCACTAGACCCCATATTCTTGGAATAACATACACATTATAGTGTCTCCCAACACTTTTTCATTGGAAATCTGAAGACGTTTTTCTTGTGTCTGCCTTTCCAATACCTGCTCTCTGTACAGCAGAAGTATATTTTGTCTACAGGACTCCCCTAGATAACTTAGCTTTTATTTGCATTTTCTCATACCCTGGGCTTGAATTTAGTGTGTAGATCTTTGCTCAGAACTCCCATCTTTCTCTTGTGTTCGGAAGCCTACTCAAAGTCTCAAGAAATTTTAACCTACTGGCATTTTGGAGCTTCATCATTTTATTCGCTAATTTAAGAACTGTGGTTTGCAGCACTTGCAAGGAAGATTAATCAGAATTTTCAGGATCAAATTAACTTTTGATCTAAGTAGTGTCCATTATAATAAGTATACACCAAAAATCTCACTGATGGGGCTTTAAGGATAAGATTAGGAAACGGATGTAGAATGTCTCAATGAAAAAAGTTGTAAGAGTAATAGGATCAAAAGGAAGAATGGTGCTATTTGCAAACTAAAAGAAATTTCCTCAAAGAAACTGCAATAATTTGATAGATAAAAGTGTTATTACAAAATTCCTTTTTATCTGCAACAGTCCTTTCGTATTACCAACTTCCTTTTAACCCTTCAAATTGTTAGTCAACGGATGCAATAATTCCAACAAGTTATCTCCATTTACAGTTCCCAATTAAAACTTTACCCAATCTCCAAAATATATTCTTTCTTATCAATATTCATAAAGATTAAATCATGACAACTTCAAAATTAACTACCCCGAGTCCTTTACACATGTAACATTTCTTAAAACATCACTACATTACAGAACTTTTTTGGAAAGACATCTCTGTAATAGAAATCAGTAGTCTTTGAAGAGCAATTACTCTCCCTCCTTTAGTATCTACCACTTCTCATCAAAGTAATTGAAAGATCTTTACATCATTTTATTAGTAAGGCCAGAACTATGTGTTGAACTGCTTCATCAGCTGTGAAAGACTGTTCTGAGTCAGGCCTTTGGCAGAACCTTTTCGGGGATATGAGAGGGAAGGATCCTACCGTGACCATTCAAGACAGCTGCACACAGGTAAGCTATGGGCCAGAGAAAGGCCAGAGAGCTCCTGTGACCTGGCTGTAGCTGCCTCAAAGGCTTGTTGCACCAACCCATCTACACCTAGGTGAATATTCGTGAACTCAAGGTAGGAGAGGGACTGAGCACAGCACTCAAAGTTCTAGCTACCAAGCTGTTTCTGTTGATTTGTTTCACCTGGACAGCCCACAAAATTTGAAAAGCCTTTGAAGGCAGAGTCCAAACGCTAATTTCACAGGTGTCATATGTGATTTTACGTGTCTACCCTAGTGCAACAGCATCACAGCTCCATGGCACAACCATGTTTTGTACAAGAAGAGGAGAAGCTTCGTGCTTCTACTCTACATCATAAAGGACTACATTTAGAGCAACTGAGCCATAAAGTTTATTTTTTATAAATGAGTAGAGGGGCACTGAATTAAAAGGTAATTTAGACACAGGCTTGTATCATTGTCTATAGAATGATAGAAAGTACAAATAGAAAACGCACACACTGCTCACCCCAGGTTTCCAGATAGGAGCACACAGTTCTTGCTAACATACTTACTAAAGTTATGCGCAACTTTCTGATCTAGCATGATGTGCTGATTCACTGAAGGCTCGCTGCCTGAAAATGCTGCCACGTCCTGGATCTGGAACTGATCACAGAGTCTGGATACATCTATTTTCTTCTTGCATGGGTCACATGATCCCCAAACAGATTTTTGGATCTAAAAATATAGAAGTGACAGGGTGAACAAAAAGCCAAAAGAACAGAGGCACTTAGTTTCATCCAAACATAGAGAAGGGCATGCAGGTTGTTTTGTAGCACTACTGTACTTTTATGATAACTATACATGTAATACAAACTACAATATTTATTTTTTAACAGCTGCCATCAGTTTCATCCTCACCTTATCACAAGGAACAACATCCCAGTGAAAGGCTTTGGTTCTCTTTGTTGATGGAGAGAGGCTGCAGGGCTGCAGGAACACAGGTGGGGCTGGTGGTACCTCTGCCTTACTTATGGGAAGAGATGGTGATGCTGGGGCTGCTTCTCCCTCTGCAGGCTTTGTCTGGGGGCCTGAAGACTTGTTCACACAGGTTGTTGCGGAACTCACAGCGAAGTGGAAGGCCTCCTCTTTCTGTTCATTCAAAGGTACAGTAAAATCCTCATAATCAGCTTCAGAGGAGGTGCATCCTTGAGATCCCTCCTGAGGCAGCGAGGCACCCTTGCACGGCTGGCAGTACCTTTCTATGAGAGACACCCATTCATTCTGGAGCTTGCTAACATCCTCTGTCCTGTTATTTTGGACAGTAAAGGGTATTCGAAACCTGAAATATAAGGATGTCATATATAAATGCAAGGAAGTGTAAATAACACGCTGACTAACACAGCCACAGATATTTCTTATTTAAGCAGAATGATGTTCAGCAGGTTTACTTGTCAAAGAAGCCCAGTGCTGCTGACTCTGACCTTTTCAGGCAGAGTTAATTGCTTACGAGTCTGAGGTTAGAGAGCTGAAATTTTGCCATATATTGACTCTGTGGTGCAGTTACCTCATAATTCCTCTTCTCCACCTTGGGGGAAGGTGAACAATGTGCTACGTCTTACTGTGCTTGTTGCACAAGCTAGGCAGAACCTGTTCACACATCAGTCCTATCAAGCTGAATGATGTATCCCCTTCACTGGCTCCTGACATGACAACTAGACAAGTCTTTGTGGGCAGTATTTCAATGTATCTTCCCCATTCCATAATGTGGTACTATTGATTCCTCCTTAAAATACTCATCAAATCACTGCAAACCACTGGGAGAGGTAATTATATATAATTCTGGTGGCTGCGTTTCTCCACTGCTGCATTTTGTTCTGAGACACTGAGATTCTCTGTTGCTTGACCTTGTTTTCAGTAGTTCTGCTTTAACAAAATTTTAATTACCAACTATACTTACAAATAATTGTGTTCTTTGGTCTGAACTGAAAAGGTACTGCATCCATTCTCCTTGCTGACACTCACATTACCACCTGCCAAATTAATTGTATTCGTTACAGGGTCTGCAGTCTTGTTCTTTCCTCCCAGACCTATGCAATATAAAGTCAACTCTCCTTCACGTAGTTGCACCAAGTACCTGAAGGACAAGGAATGGAGATATATTTTATTCTTCACTGACTACTTATTTACACAAGCCTTGCCTTTTTAAAACATTTTCTAATGTCAATAATCCTCCACATTTATAGCATCTTCCATGGAACAAAGAGTACCAATACTAAAGCATAAAACCTTTGAGATAAGAGCTTCTTATTCTGACACCCAAGTAAACTGTGACATAAAATATGAATTTCCAGCCTGCCAAGCCTAATGAAAGCACTAAAACTAAGATCTGACAATCAACTGAAAACTACCCCAGTCCTGTTAATTTGTTAGCCACACAGTGTCCCTCCCACTCCATTTATTCTTCTTGTTTGTTTGGGACGGTGGGTCTTTTGGACTACGAGCTTTTAAATGAAATCACTGTTTGATTGAGTTTCTGTGTCTTCCAGGTTTCATTGCCACCAAGCTCTAAAGAAGTCACTGTAATATAAGTCAGTGCCCAACCTTATACTCCAATAACTCTTGCTCTTGGAAATACCTCTGCACATGCTCTTATTCCATGTGGACTGATCCTGGTTCTCCCTTGTTCCCACAAGTCACTTGACAGGAAAGAGCCAAAGCATTCTGCTCTCAGGGGCTTCTATCAGAAGTGACTGTGCCAAATTCTGGGTGTTACATATTGAAATGATATATTAATCCTGGCAGAAATTGCCTAACCATACACAGCTTCTATTACAGCAGAATCTTCTGCTTCAGTTTCTCCTCTAGGATTCTGCTCTGCTGCTTGTAACAAAGGTCCCACATTCAACAGCAAGTGGGGCTTTACTGTATGTGTTTTTTATTCTTATTTAAGCATTTGCATTCTCATTTTTCTTGAGGGTTACTGCATTTCTTTATCATTCTGACAGTTCTATCAGACCTTTCTTTTCCTCCAGTCTCTCTTCAAGGTGTGGCTAGTTGATTAAGGTGTTCTATGAGGAATTTAAATAAGTTTAGCAGCTCCAGAAGGATTAAACATAAAATATAAATTGCATCTATTCCCACATAAACAGCCAAAGTGATAAGAATTGTTTAATGGAGCTGGCAGTTATATTGATCTACCCTTTCTTTAAAGCAGGGACTTATAGTTTAATCGGATCTCCAGATGTTTCCACCATTATTTACTTTGCCAAAAAAAAAAAAAAAAAAAAAAAAGAGAGAGAGGTTTAATATCAAGAAGAAAGCAACAAGGGCTTTGCTTCACAAGATAAATAAAAATCAATTTTTGTTTGTTAACAAACTTGTTAAATGTTGCAATGTAACAAATCCTGGACACACTTGAGGATAGTGTTTACAAGACATACAGTGGTAGCCTTTTAAAAACAATTAAAATCATTTTCTGTGAACTGTGAAGTCTTTTGAGATAATTGCCCTGTGCAGATAATTACAATGTTAAATTTTTTTCATTAGGTTTTGCTAGACAGGTTTGGGGTTTTTTCCCCCCTCTTTCTCTCCTTTGATAGTATAAGCAATTTCCAGGTATTTTAGGAGCTGGCTCAGGGGAAGGGTGGGTTTCTGGAGAATGGGATGCAAACTATGTAAACTCATTGCAGCTGGTTCACTAGTTCAGTAATAGAATAAGCGGAAGCAAAAGCCATGCTTATCTGCGGCAGTTCAGGGGCTGAACGAAATAGTGGTGACACTCCATTTCCCAATGAATAATGATTCTGGTCTCTGCAACCACCACCCCATTAGGCCACCTTGGATGGTCATCCCACAGGAGGGGAGTTCAGAACATTACAAGAACGAGCTACAAATTTTGGGGCAGCCATTTGGCCAGTGTGAGTCAACGTTCTCCAGCAGGGCTCCCATACCCCTCATCTGCTTTGCCAGCCTTTTGTTTTTTCCTTTTCCTTATGACTGAAAATGGAGTAAAAAGTGAGAAGCTAAACGTAAAGAAGCCTCACCATTAAAATCACTCAGAGCACCATCACCATTACATATTTTGTTAGTAACGCACACAGCAGTCTCTTGCACACACCAGAATTCCATTTTGTTGGGTATTGCACTAACAGTTAATTTCAACATTTTCATTTCATGCACATTTGGCCTCTACGTCTTAACTTTAAAAAGCAATTAAATAATTAATTTATTATCAGCAAATGAAAATCTTAAAGTATTTGAAATTTTAACAAAATCCACAGCCCAGAGGTCTACAAAAATTGCTGTTCATACTTCACCCATTCAGTGGATGTCAAAGTATTTTGCTGCAAATCCAGCAGTCCTTCATGTATCACTTCGCATTCTGCAGGTCTTCCAGAGCAGGACTCTGCTGGTCTCTTGTATGAATTGCTCTGTATAACTCTGCTCAGAAGGTATGTTATCTACGTAATAAGTGGCAGCAGAAAGAATATATTTTCCATGTTAATTCTTTTGAAAAAGACATTAAAGGTGGGTTATTCAAGTATAAAAATGATAGACAGCACTATACGCAGCAGCCAAATAGGTAAAATAAATTAACGTTAAATAAATAGCCTCTTTCTATGATGCTAAACTGCTTAACTGCAATTTGGTTTTATGTCCACAGTTCTAAACCTGTCGGTGTAAGGAGAATATAATTTTATTCTGGAGGGGTTACTGTAAAATATAATTTTACTTTTGTAATTCATATACGAAGCAATCTAGGGCAAAGTTTCTGTTCAGCTCTGTCCAAGCCCAGGTAGTACTTGATTGCTTTGGCTCAAAATCTCAGAGAAACCCAGCAGAAAAATGAATGCTTGCCTACAGCTGAAGATAGCATGGATTAAGGTGGGTGTGAATTTAAAGTGCTCTTTTTGTTATACAGGGGCACATTTGAGTGTTCTTACTACAGAATACACATACCTTTTTGAGCTCTTCTGCTAAATATAATATATTTGGAAAATCAAGCCAATCAATCATGAGACACTGTTCAACTGGAATAAAAGTTTCTGCACATGGAACGAACAGTTGATTTTCACAAGGGGTGTATCCCTGTGTAACAAGCCCCTTAATAATAAGTCACAGCACAAGTTTGGATGCAAACTCTTCCATGCTTTTTGAGAGTTTGTGCCTCAGCCTAAATCATGCAGCTTGCTGCAGTGCCTCCGCAGTGGGATGACACAAGCCCTAAGACATGATCACCCCTGAACACACAGGGCATCTGCATTCAGGTGAAAAGCTAGTGCTAACGGCAGAACTAGAATTTCTCAAGTTTTAGTGTAGACCCTAGTTATCCTACCTGGAATATTTAATTGGACCTAGAACTCAAAAGGAGCTGAGACCTCAAAATGAAACAGCTCATACAAAATCTTGCAAAACTGAATCATTTCATTAAACAAACATCTAGTTGCACCTAGTCTATCTTCCTCTGATAATTTTATAATTCCAGTGTATTTTGACAGTAAAAGATGAACTACCAGGTCTTTTCCTTTTCACAGCATCAGATGGCCTCATTCATTCTTCTTAAAAGCATGCATTTTAATAAATATCTTATACATAGAAAAAAGAAGTGTTTAGAAAATTTCAATTAAGATGCAACTGTGCACATCATCAGTTTTGTTTGCTGGTTTTAATACAATCTCAGACCAGTTAGATTCCAGGTATAGCTGAAGAAATGCACCCGCTTTCATATCGCATCTTGAGCTGGCTTTACATCTTCAGTCCCAGTGAACTGTAGCAAAATCCTAAGGCCAAACATTATCCTGAACTCACATTTCCTTTGTTCCATGTATGAACATACACAGAATAAAGACATACCTACTTCTTTGTTTGCACAATGCACTGCATAACAATTCCCATTTATGACTGGGACCTGCTGGGTTCTACCATAACGTTAGCTGTTATTTATAGCAATCTGTCTATGACATTGTAAAAACTTACCTTCCTTTTATCATCAAGAGACACTGCTTCCAGCTCATAATCTTGTCGTCCATGAAACACAATGCTGAAGCGCCTCCTTTCAGTATCTTCACAGGCTTTGACTTGTGAGAAAGGAAACTGTTTCTTAATAATTCCTTTTTCAATGTTAAAAATGGTCCTTGTGTTGAAATCAATCTGGAATAGAAAGTTCTTCATTACTTGACTCCATCGCTTCTCTTCATTGAAAGGGAAAAACAGCATCCTCAATATTACCACGCAAGGGCATTTAGATAAAGGACCAGCTTAGAATATGTATCTATCTTGCCGATGACTAGAATATAAAAATGACATTCCATCATCAAGATACTGCCCTATATTTGTTTTAGTTACAAAACAAACAGATATTCATTGTAACTGTGTTTCCTTATCGCTTTTGATGAATATGCATCAATTTGTCACTCTGAAATATTATTTCTTTTTAAATTCCTCTTGTCTTATACAACCCAGTGCAAAAAACCTCCCACTCAGCAGTAGTGATAGCACAAACTACTGGCACGGCCACCTCAGTGGAGATTCGGTTTCTAACTGCTTCAGCCTGTGCCCCTGTACTAAAATGAAAGTGGTTATTTCTCCGATAGCTGCTTCTGTGTCAGAAAGAGACACAGATTTCTCTGTTGAGAAATTACTTTCTGATATAAATACTATTGCATGTTGATTTAGATCTTATCTAATACAGATAATTTTTTTTGTCTATGTCTCTATACATATATGTGCACATATAGGTGAAGGGAGCAATGATAACAGCCAATAAAGTTATTTTAGTGCTGTTTCACAGCCATAACAATTAAAAATTGTTTGCTTCAAAATAAAATTATTATTCTTCCACTGCATCATCTGTGTTTGCAGTGTTAAAAACTGGTACAGACAGATTCTGGTATCTGTTCTGTGTGTAGGTCCCTGCTGAGCAGAAACAGCTTTGTTGATACAATAAGATGTGAATATTATCTGACCACCCAGCCTCACTGAGGGCAGCCCACAGAGAAGGCAAACTCAGAAGAGTCTCAGATCTTGCCCAAGTTAGATATTTACCTTCTATCATAAATGATTGTTGGCACCTTTCATTGCTATAGTGCAGACCACACCAACCAAACCCTTACATGGTGCCCTTTCCCTCCGTTCTGTTTATAGCAGGAAATCTCCAAAGCAGAACCATTCTCATTATTACCTCTGACTTTTGAAGGCTGCTGTAATTAGAGATAACTTCCGCATCTAATATAGCTTTCTCCAATTTTCCATCAGCTTTATGTCTAAACGAATAATCTTTTAATTCCAAAAAACAGTGGATATTGAGGGAAATAAGGAGATTATATTTCCTATGGTTAAGATGTAGTAAACAAAAAACCACCCTCTAGCATGTATGACTTGGACTTGCTTATGATCAAATTTTGTCCAAACTACAGGAAAAATTCAGTGGAATCCAGGTTCCCGGAAACATTAAACCTCTGTCACTGATTCTACTTCATGGAATCAAGAAATCACCATCTAGTGTTATTGACAAAATTTTGCTTTAATATCGTACAAGTCAATAAAGCCTTAAGGGTTCATAATGTCAAAAAAAGAATTCACAGGATAGAGTAACCAGAGGTGAGACGCATAGTCCGCCACATGAACCCTCTGAGCATCCCCAGGAACATGTCTTCCCAAGCTTTAGAGAGTGCGGTTGAAGTGATGTCATGTCAAAAGGGACAGATATTTAAGTATGTCTACAGCACTTGTATACATTCACTGTTGCTAACTCGGCAGAACAACTCCCAGGCAGAACCCATTATAATCAATCATCTTTATGACAAATCATGTTTTTCAGAGGTGAAATAACCTCTTAGATTATGAAGTCCCTTCTACAGCCTTCCCAGGGACTTAGTAGAGGCAGTTTCAGATATTGCCCACAGAATACTTTTGGTGTAGAAGGTAGAAATTTTGTTCAATACCTTATACTCTCTGATAGCTCCCTGAACCACAAGATTTTTTTTAAGTTATCTCATAACATTTACCAAGCAACCTAAACATCCTATATTTTTGATACATTGCTTCAAAAGTGAGAATTTTTAAAGTTACCTGCAAAATTCGTTTCTGCCACCGATAGTGTTTGTATTTGTAGATAATGAAGTTAAATTGTGAGCCAGTTAGCAAGTCCTGTGAATCCTGAAAAACAGAAATCAGCAACATGTCCAGCACTGCCAATTTTTGTCCACTCAAATCCAGTCATTTCCTCAGGTGAAGTCTCCCTCAGTGAACAGTGTTCAAACAGCGCTGGGGGCTCTGCAGAAGAACTCCACTTGGAGATACATGGAAGCATCCTCCTGACCTGATTTCCACAAGCACAAAATATCCACAAGTCCTGCTGAACCAATGAAGGGATCACGGATTGGGACAGAAGGTGAAAGGCAGAGCAGAAACAGGAAGACGGGATGGAGAAGAGCAGAGCCCAGGGAGTCATACTAAACATATTTCGACACACGAGAGTAAAAGCAGTCTATCAAACAGGCTAAGTGGCAAACAACCACCATATGTGACTTCAAAGAAAAACATTTACAGATCCTTGAATGCAGTGCAGTAAAATGGAAGATGTTTGTTCCTTGGTTTATGTGGGGCTATACCATTTTTATCTGGTCCCTTACAGTAGCTGCATTGTGTGCATAGAAATAACTAATTTTGCAATCTTCAGAAAAATGTAGGGAAGGGAAGGCCATGATCCAGCTATATTAAATTTCATTTAATTCTAATAATTAGCTATCAAAAAACTTGAACATGGCAGAAGTAGAAAAGGAACCCTTTCTTTTCTTAGTCTGAGAATATATTTCCATGTAGTCTTACACTGCTGAGTTTAATATTGTTGACTGTATCCCTTCTGCAAAACTTGCATTGCTTTTTTATTAGTATTTATTTTTGCTTCTCCTTCTACTTCTTTCCAGCCAAGAAGTTAATAAGCAGTTCAGAAAGCTATTTTTAAAAATTCCAAAAAGCACCAGGTTTATCTCAAAATCACTATCAGCTCCTGTGATGCAAAAAAAAAAAAAAAAAATAATCCAGATTGTGTCATTAGCACATCACAAGATTTCCCTGTTTCCTGGAGATGCTGCCATAGGGAGGCTGGTTCAAAAATACAGAGCAGAAGAGGAAATAGTGAAAATTTCTCCAAATAATTCTCTGCTGGCACTTCTGTGGGGATGATGGACAAAGATTTCAATGACAGAGATACTGGACAGGGATTATGGAGAGGAGGACAAGGGTGATATACTAATGTACAAATTAATGTGCTCCTCATTCTCAAACCATTTTCACTCACCATTACCAACTTCTACTTTTCTCAGCAAAGAGCTTCCATGCTTTCTATAAAACAGAAAGATGCTAATGAGCCGGTTCTGATCATCAGTGAAGAGGTGAAGGTTTTAACAGCAGAAAAATTAATTTTTTGTGTCTCAACCTGATCCTGAAGAAATCTCTGTACTAGACCTCTTGGTCCCCTTGACCTATGCTCAGCAAAGCTATGTTGTTGTGGGACCCAAAAACAGTTTTAAGCCACCTTTACACTGATTCTGGTTTTGCCTGATGGAAGGTCAGAGCCAACCATAAGCAGTGTTAGAACTGAAGTCACACTGGCCAAGGCTTTGTACCTTGTAGCCAGCCGTTCTCATGGCCATGCACAATGCTAAGTTGTCAGACGCTCTTATGGTGACCAGTCATGCCCCAAAGACAACCCATCGCTAGAAGAACCCTCAAGGACTTGATCCATCATTTTCCCAAGGATTTTGCTCTACTTTTATTGTTACAGTACTTAATGCTGCACTCACAACAACGAAACTCACATGGATGGGTCTGATCTAGATTTAACTACTCGTTCCAGGTAATGCCAGCCGTGTAGCTGCAGCATCTGCATGGGATATCCATTACATAGGATACAGGTAGCATTATTTCCTGAAATATTTGGTTATAAACTGGAGCGTATATGTTTGCACAAGTTGGGATTGCATCTTTGAAAGCAATACGGACATGCTCCTAATGCTCAGCCAGCCTTTCCAACAACAAGTTCATACATTTGAATGTCTTGCAAAATAGATCAAAGGATTGACCTTACCTTTTCAGCATACACCTCTTTCTGTGCCAAATGTAAAGCTCCTTCAACGCTCACTTCTTTATTTTTCACCATGTTCATAATTTTGAGGAGTTTTTCCTGGCTTAACTGGAAAAAAAGGGTCAAATGCTTTTAAAGACTGTTTTTTCACTGCAATATTAAGGATACAAAGTGCTTGTGGCAGTTACAGCTGCAGTATCTGACATAAAATTACAATTTCTTTCATATTTTATGTTCTATCGACAACCTGCCCAGCAAATATAATCTGCCTTTGAAATCTGGTGAGAATCCACAAGATATCAAATATACAGGGGCTTTTACAATTTTAGAAGATGGGGTGGTAATATCTGGAGGTAGAACTGCAAGGAAGAAATCTTTTTTAGTTTGAAAATCTGGCAAGAAGTGAAAACATCAATTTTGCATGCTTGCCTGTGTCTTACCCTTAAAGTACTGCATACAGGGAACATGAAAGCAAAATCAGGGCCATTTGAAATTTCCAGGGCAGGGGGGTGGGGGGGCGGGCATGGGGGGGAATCGATGTTTCTACCAGCAGGTACAGCTGCCACATTAACTTATCTAAACACATTAACAAGCCAGCGTTACACTTCCCCTTTCTTTTGCCAAAAAAAGGAGGTTGCACTGACAATAAACTTACACACAAATGTATGTTGCTCTTAAGTGAACCAGGTGGGGATTGCAATGCCAAACAGGAATCAAGCACACAAAAAAAGCCAGTGGAGCTACCAGGGCCCCAGAACTACAGCAGCTTACACTGTTGGCAAAGCTCTTTCGCAGACTGTGTAGAAAGAATAAACAATTCCCCTTTGAGACAGACCAAAGAGTTCCCTTGTGTGATATCCATTCCTCAACAGTAGCAGAATTGGAAATTTGGAAGGAGTGTGTAGGTTTTATCACCAGAGCTCAGGAACTTGTGATTATTTTATCCAGTAGCTTAGCTACAATATTCAATTAGCTGCAATATACAGCGCTTCCTATCCCCCCGGAGAATGACTTCACTGCAAGGAGGTAAGTTACTACAGTAAAATCTTCCAAATCATCCTTTTCAAACTCTTTCACATGGACATCCAAGGTGAGGAGCCCACCCCAGGAGCACTGCCCAGCCTGCACAGGAGCAAGGGGAAGGGGCAGGAGAGCTGGCTGTGGGAATGGCAAGTCCCCCCCTGCCCCACATCCCTGTTGCTGGAGCTGCCGGGAAAACCAGCATATTCAGAGCAAGGCAGCTCAAAGCATCTCTGACTTTGGCTACCCCAAGGACAAGGCACCGAGAGAGCATGGAGTGGGTTTTGCTGTTTCTGCCATAGGAAAAAGAAGGCAAAGAGCTATAGACAGGTATCCCTAGAGAGCCCGGTCCACCACTCGGGAGGGGGAGGCTGGGTGGAAGTCAGGGCTCCAGAGAGCTGCCAGTTTTGCTGCCTGTGACCTGTGATGGTTATGCCCAGCAGTGGCCACTGCACTGCTTCCCAGCCCTCCAAGGCAGCCTCCCACCTGCTTTGCCACCCCCAGCACCTTCTGGTCCTGATCAATCCCTAATCCCTCACTTTACCTACGCCTACAGCTCTCCACAGATACAGCAGCTTCTCTGCTGAACACCCCAGCAAGGCAGCCTGAGAGAGATCCTCTCTGAGACTGAGATCCTCTCTGAGACCCTCTCTGAGACTGAAATCCTCTCCACCCACCCAAGCACCACAGCCACCTGGCACACATCCAACGGGCAACAAAAATCACCAGTCACACCGCAGAGGTCAGGGACCGCTAAATCCACAGGTTCTTTTTCCAAGCCACACTGCACCAAACACACTTTAGCTCACCAAATTTCTAACCTCTCAATCAGTTTCTGACCAACAGACATGTTGTATGTTTTTACAGCCTACAAACAAAACTGGGAAGAAAAGAAGAAATATTTTGTTTTTAAAGCCTTGGAATTTTCAATGCTAATATAAAAGTAACTTATGGCATAGCTCCCAGCTGCAAATAGTAATGTGAACAGTGAGGAAAGAATGAAAGCAGTCTGATAATTCATTCACATTTGCTGAGGCACAGAAGGTTCCTACAATGACCTTCACATTCTGTATTTGAATTTTAAACGGCCATATATTTACACCACACATACATTGTATACAATTAGATCTTAACAAGATAATTCCCCACTGAACAGACTCTGCGTAAGCAAACAAGAATATGTATGTATCTGAATTGAAAAATATAGTTTCCTTAATACTAAGATCTCTCAGCTTTGAAGTGCAAGATTCTATTTATACAGGATAGCAATTCTTGATAGGAAGTTGGATAGTATGTTTGCAACTGGTAGGGCTTTTTGTATGAAAGGTTCAAAGATTTTGCAGCAGGATGACAACGATAACATAAAGATAACATTTTAGTCTTTTTTTCAAAGGCACAGTCTGATTAACACAAACAAGAAAACTATTTCCCTCGCTTCAGTACACAATTCGATGAACAAGTTCAGTTCTCATTTGAACCTCATGGTGTTGTCCAGCTACACAATACATCATACACAGCTGCAGGGATGCTTCCTAAGAGTGGCCAATAAAACAAGAGTTTCAGCTTGAAAACTCTGAGGTTTTGAATTTTTTTCCTAGGATATAGGTGATTTGGGTTACCATCCCTGTTGTCATGCAAGCAGGCTCCATACTCTGCAGTGCCCCAAGCACTGGGTATTTTAAGGTCTGTCTTTCTGGCCAAATAATCTATCTAGGACCAAGAAACCCTGCCACAACACCTCTATCAAAACCAAGACATTTTCTTGTAATTCACTGTGTTTCTCTTTTGCATTACTGAAAATTTTCAAAAGTTGTTTGGGTTTGTTTTTTTTTAATTTTTACCAAAAAAAATACAGAAGGGAATACATTTTTGGCTCTACGAAGTATTCAACTCCTCATTCCACTTACCTTCACCAAAGTCTCCTGTAAACTAGAATGATATTCTGCCCAAGACATGAAAACAACAGGGAACATCTCTTAATTTGCTTAATAATGTATGCACAAAAATATTTGCAAAAGAGAAGCAAACCGTTTTGTATATTGCAAATGCAGGAAGGGTAGTTAGTAAGTTAGGCTACTGACAGTTAATGCATTCCCCAGAGAGCACACAAAAGATAGTGCTTGGTACAGGTTATTTTTAACAGCACCCTGTTGTTTTAACGTCTCTGTTAACTCTCTTTCTCTCTGCACATCTGCAAGCAGGAGGGAAACATTTCAACACATGAGAGGCAAAAAAGGCACTTTTCAGCTTATGAGAACTGTCAAAATTATTTGTCAGAAGTCTGTCTGGCTTGCTCAGGTTTTTGACAACCACACGTTAGCATGGTATTTTTACTTGCAAACAAGACTTGAGTAACAGATCCTGACCTTTATCGTTTTGTATCTCTGGGGCTTTTCTCTCAGCACATCACCATGTTTTTAATGCTCATTCTTGTGTTTGTTTTGGTGGGGTTTTTTTCTTGAAAAGAAAACAAGTTTTGTGTTATTATCCACTAAAATGCCATTAAGTCAGATTGTGTTATATTGCCTAATAGAATGTGAGTGGTGCAACCAAACAGAATGTTTTTATAAAAGTTTTGTTATCCAACCTTGATTTAAAAAAATTAAATGTTTCTATTATACAGCATGCACATTAAGGAAATACATGAGATTGCATTAATAATGCATTCATTTACCTGCCAGCTTAAAGAAGCTTGTTTAATACAAATTAAATCTTCACGACCCACCCAAGAGTCAGTATAGCCACGTAAGTGATTTGAAAGAAAAATCAGCGCTCACAATTGAAGGAAGAGCGTGGGGCTCCAGGCGTTCTCTGTATATCCATTACTCTGCAGGGCGAGGTATTTATATTTTTGGCATTGACATGGTATAAAATGTGCTTAGTGGCAAGATACGAGATTTCTGGCTTATTCTTGGGCAGCTGCCAACACAGTACTCTACACGACCCCTTCCAGGGCTTCCTGGCACTCTCCCTTTGCCCAGCAGAGTCTCACAAGAGGCCCTAAAAGGTATGGAAGGTCTTGCATGTAGTCTTCATACTGTGGAAATATTACTCTAATGACTCCAGAAATGTTCCCATTCTGATGCTCCAGACCTTCTGAGCATCAACCAGAAAGAGGGGTTAAAGCCACATCATCTTCTACAGCTGATTGAGTGAAGCAGTGGAAGGCGTACTGAGCATGTTCAAGAACAAGACAGGCTAACAGCATCCTGTGCCTCCTCCTTCTGACACTCGCCCTCTAACACGCACTAGTCCCCAATCCCATGGTTTGCTGTCTCCTGTGCAGTCAGCAGAGATGCCTGGGCTTCTCTCGGTGGCAATTCACCGCATGTTAAGACCCGTCTCATTATCTGACAGCTCTTTCTCTCTATTACCTACAGAAGAATTTGAACTACGTGACTTTTGCTCAGCTTATTCTTATTCTGCAGACCATCCTACCCGGATCGTAATATGACAGCAATCTCTCACAGAACTCCTGGAATGTGTGTACGTATACCCACAGAGATGTAAAGCAAGAAGTCTGGCTGCCAGTCAGCTATAGATATGATCTCAATTATTACAAATACTGGCACAATTCAGCAAGACATTATTTCCAGTTTACTTAGGTGAAGATCATAGCTAATATGCACTGAGCTCTATCATTTCCTGTGACAACAAAACCAAGTCATGCAGAAATCCTGCTCCCGGTACAAATGAGGGGAAATTTTTATTCAAGTCTAGTCAAGCCTTTCACTGTTAAGCATTCCTTACACTTGTCCTTGTTAAACATTAACAGTGTTAAACATTCTCATCTGCTTGCTACAAGAAGCAAGAGACAAACCAGCTCCTGGCTGCCGTGGGAGCCAGAAGGGAAGGCTGGACCGAGCAGGCTTCTTCCTCACCCTCTGCACACCACAGCAGCATTTCCCTTTTAGCACTGCTGGGAGCAATGCTCCACAGGACAAAAGAACTCAATCCAACAGGGAAGAGCCAAGTAGTGGCTACATATTGCTTTACAGAGATCTCACAAATTTCTCGACACAAAGCTGCCTGAATGCTATCCTTGTCCACACAAAAAGAAATATGCTGTTTTAACATACATGCCTGACTTTTTTTTTTTATCCAGCATAGGGTCATATTTTCATTCATTTTGGAGTGCTTTTTTTTTTTTTTTTTTAAATACTGTTTTTAATAACTGAATATTTTGTTTTCTATCCAGAACAGCAGGATAAAGCAACTTCAAGGTAAAGCTTTCTGGGGATTTTTTGTTGACTCAGTGCATTCCAGCTACGGTGCACAACACTTTCTGCAAAGCAAGTACAGTGTAGCAGCTTAAAAATAAGTGCCAAGATGTAATACGGTGATTGACCTGTAATGAAATTTCAAGTAGCAACTTCCTTTTCCAAGATGTGCTTTTAAAGAAAACATTATTTATTTTTTTTAAATCAAAGGCGCTGGGTTAGTTTACCATAGATATTTGTCTTCCTCAAAATAGTATGCTGAACTGCACTCTGCCTGAATGTTAAACATGTCATGTAAGCGATTTTAAAGACAGCAAACACAATCTGGGTTGCCTTAAAAGTTCTGGTCTGGTGTTATCAGCTTTCATCCTTCAACACATTCGCTTTTACCAGGTTTGAACTTGGCCCAAAGTGTACCGAGTGCTCCCATATATTTACAGGGGAGTGGCTGTCTTCTATGATTGGGGTATCTGAAAAGCCTTCACTTGTAATTTACATGAAATATCAATACAGATGACTGATGTGATATTTTTATGTGGCAATACCATCTTTTGTAGCCAGTCATAGAGATAGACTAATATTATTTGTCAAACAGAGCTGCTATTCATCAAATAAATTATCCATCTGTAATAATGTTTTTCATTATTTGTTCAGATCTATATCTGGCTGAATAATATCTGTCAACATTTATTCAAAGAAGAAGGTATTCATCAAACAGTAGCTTGATTTCCTTGAAAACACTGGAAATTCTGCCACTTTCAGTAGGAGCTGGAGGAGCCCAAAGCTATTTTATTATAACTATATATATATATATATAATTATATAAAGGTATAGAGTGATTAAGTACAACAACAACAAACATCTCAAAAAGCTAGTCTCAAAAATATTTAGGAATCTAAAATATAAACAGGTGCCTGCTGACACATATATAATACAGCATACAACACAAACTAGTCTACCTACCTCCAGTTTTGAAAATATCACCATATTGAGGAATCTCAATGCCTAAACATTTCTTAAAGTTCCCTCTGAAAAAACGATCATTTATAGGTCTGATACGAAGCGAACGCTTTAGTTTCCCTTGGTCAGCACTTAACAGACCAGCCTGGACTCTCCTGCTCTAACAGCGCTTCGGTCTTGTCAGGAAACAACACTCAAAGTAATTACCAGAATTACACTGCGAAAACTCAAAGGATAAACTGAGTGCTGCTGCACAGGAGGCTGGCGTCACTTTACTATTCAATGCTTTCATTAATGATTTGATGATGTACTAGCGATTTTGTTTATTAAATTTGCAAACTTTGACACAAAGGGAAAGAACTGCAAGCGGGTCACAAGGGGGATTCAAATTCAAAACAAGCTTGTCAAATGAGAGAAGCAATAATATACAGTTCAACAAGCGTCAGGGAGGGGGGGAGTGGAAGCTTGAAAAAGTTCAGCAGGAATTACCATCTTCACATCTTCGCAAGCAGTGGCTGAGGAACACACACTCTTCAGAAAAAGACCCAGAAGTTATAGCCATTTACAAACTAGCACAAGTTAACAACATCATGCTGTGGCAATAAAAGCAAATATCCCACTGGGAGGTCAGAGACAGCAGCACAGTTTGCAAAACATAAGTAATCTTTCCAGCACTCAGCACTGATAAAGGTTTCTGCTAGAATAGCGGGTGAAGTTTTCCATGACTCCAGAAAAAAGCTGGACATGCTGAAGGAGTCCAGATCAAGCCAATAAGAATCATCAGAGCTTTGGAGAAACACAACTTACAAGGAAAGAGAGGAAGGACTGGGATTTCAGAGCCAGGAGAAGGCTGGGAGGCCACAGTCTTCAAGTGCATCAACAGCTGCTGCAAAAAGGAAAGGAGCAGGTTGCTCCCTGTGCGGGAGGATGAAAAGAAATACAATTTAAATTCCAACAAAAGATGTTTGGCTTAGATGTTCGGCAAACAGTAAGGATAACACTAGCCACAGAGCTGTCTAGGAAAGATTATGGAATCTCCCATTACTGAGCACCTTTAAGAAGAGTTAAACAAAACCTTTATGGACTCTGTGGGATACAAAAGCCTTGGATGGCGCTTTGATAGATGCCTTACTAGGCTTTTCTCATACCTAACCTCCTTTTTTAACCCATATTTTGCACACTTGTTTTGCATTTTAATTAAGTCCAAGCCTGAGTGCAAAGAACAGATGGTTTTGCTGCTTTTCAAAGCACCACTTTCAGGGAAAGTGGCAGTCAGAGATTTAAAAGATTCTAGAAAACTTCATCCAGCCTATGAGAGTTTATCTGTAGGGCAAAGATGCTCCCTGAAAACCCCTTCTTTCAGGAGACCATGTGCTGCTGGATCAGAACTGGCAGTGCCTGGTTGGGTATTACGCTGTTAGGCATTACCGTGGCGATGAAGTACCAAAGAGCAAGACCTACAGAGAAACCTTTTGCAGCCAGCCTCACCTTATAAGAAATGCAACAATGTTTTCCAAATCCTAACTCGCACATCCTAGGTACTGGTTCAGTCAGGCTCGTATTAAGAGCCTGGGCAAGCCAAGGCAGGGACAGAGATGCCCTCGGCTGTGCAGAACCAAGCCCATGGTGCTTCAGTTCTTCAATACTGATGGAGATTTAAAAAAGATAATTCTTATTTCCGACCCACACCCATTTAGTGCCAATTGTCTATGGAATTTATTTACTACTGACAATTAAAGCTAAGGTGGATGTTTCCAAGGGGCAATCATGAAGTATAAAGACAGTTATACACACCTACATCTTCAAATAAAAATCCCAGCAGTCTTTAAACAGTATTTTTATAAGTTTTCCACTCACACTTCCTTTATATCTCAGTCCAGTTGCTTACAAATATAACTGAGAACTTTGGCTATCTAAAAGCATGATGTATTGCTAAAATTCATGGATTCTATGATTTTGCTGCTTCATGTACTTCGTGTTAAGTAGGTGCAACATTAAGTAATTGAAGCATGCCATTTGAATTACCTGCTGGTGATTTTCTTCAAACACCTACCAAAATATCTTTGCAGGTAGTACTCAAAACAGAAATAAAGACTGCAGAATTTTTAGGTATGATAATAAGTCCTCCATACTTGAAAAGTGCACAACTGAAGTACTGGTGTGGCTACAGTCACGCATTGACACACCATGAGATTCCTGTATATATATGGATGTACAAAGACAAACCTCAGTGTACGCACCATACGATAAAACTTGTCCATGTGTCCTATAGATTGCAACGATTAAAATGTCAACTGTCCCATTCATGCTAGAAGTACACCTGATCAGAACGCTACAGTAAATGGGCAGTTAAAACATATATGGAAAGCTTTACATTACAATTAGTATTACAAAGACTGGAGGCAGGCACCTCAATAAAAATGCAGGAGTCCCCAGTGTGAACTGGTTTCCAGCTTGTACTAACGGTTTGTGCAATGTATGGCCAATATGCTCAGTTTTCATTTTTTTGTATCATGCCTAAGCCATTACTAAATCTCTTCCACCGTCACTTTGTTTTCCTCCAAATGTTGGCCTCCGCAAAGCCAAATTACATTTAAAGATGTAAATAAAGTAAATCCTACTTTTTTAAAAATGTAAGATTTTTATGTGATAAGAGACTGACTTTGCTGAATATTGCTGTCAGTTGAAATTAATTAAGTGAGTGCAATCTGAATTACCTAGAGGCAGTTCACCTTTGAAGTAGCAACTATGGAAAGATTTTCAAAAGCATTTGGGGATAGTTTTACGCTAGGAACATTCGGTATAAAACTCCCATTGATTTCAGTGCCCTAACACCACAGAAACTTGCAATATGTGTCCTGAGTGTATCAAATGATACTTGATTTCAAAACAATACCTAAGTGTGAATTTGCTTAGTATTCTGTTGGGGTATTGAGGTATAATTTGAATGCTATACTACAAAATGGACTGAAATAGATTAAAGAAGGTGGCTCATATAGAAATATTTCTGTTAGTAAAATAATAATATTCTATGCTTTTAGTCACAGTAATAAGAGCACAGTGATAAGAACTATTGAGGATAATCATATTTGCTTATTAACATGATAGTCCAATTAATCTTGTGAAGAAACAAAGATTACCAGACTATTTAACAGTGACATCTAATTATTTTGGAGAAAAGCATGCATCTTTCTGTTCAAAGGCTTACAATCTCATTTTGTGCCCTAACATCTTGTAAAAGATAGATACATAATCAGGGAAGAATTGGGCTGCTAAAATTATTAAATGCTGAACAAGACTCATTTCATTATACTTGATGTTTATTAGATCGTATTAGTTAACACCTGCTAAGCAAAAAGTGCAATATAGAGAACGCAACACTCATTTCATGCACGTTTAACTGAGAATCCAGGGTCTCCATGAATTTTACATTAATTAGCTGGAACATTTAATGAACAAATTCTTCATTATGTTCTAATCAAAACACAGTCTGAGAGCTTAAGGAAAAACCCCAATGAGCATCCATCTACTGATGTATTATTTCTAACCTAACATTTTTCCCCCCATAAATCATCCTAGCAAAATATTTAGTTAAAAGGAGGCTATTTCTCCTTACCACTCTCCTCTTAAACTCTGACGGATTTAGCAGAATATAATCCTTGAATCCTTGTCTGTGTAAATGTTTTTGCTATGTTCTTAATACTTAATACTACAAAAGTACACTACATTTTCCAAGTAAGGTTAACTTCCTCAGGATTGATTAGTTGCACATCTATTTATGCTGGGTCTTTAAGTCCTTTCTGAAACTCAGGAAATAATTTCCTCTCAAAAAGAGGCTTGGCAATATCCGTTGTACTTCCAGTTTCAGGAACTTGGACAATATTGAGAATGGAGCAAAACAGATGGAGCTCCAAACAGCTCGGTAGCAGGAAATTTAACTGAGGAATTCCACCTGTGTATGGGTGATGAGGAAGACATACCTCAGCGTGTACTTCATCCTTGTTCCATAGGCATTTCTTACCCTCTTTGTTTCATGGGCTACTTCCTGCTGAGTAGCAAACATGAAAATTCAGTGCAGCCTCCCTGGGTCCTTCAATCTTGTCTTATAAAAGAAACACATTCCCAGACTTTGAGATGGGTTTAGGTGGATCAAGATTCCCACACAGACTGTTTCCATATTGATGCTTTCATCTGCCTACGAGTGATTCTGGCTTTAAGTATAAGTGCAGTCTCAAAGCAATATGCACTGATGCAGCATCTCTCATCCAGCAGTTCCGCAGAATCCACAGACACCCAGGGTCAAAACACCGGCAGGACCAAGGAAGCTGAACTGTCTCACAGGTCCTCTGCACGGGCTGACATTTGATGTTAAGTGCAGGGAGCAGACTGTTCTGAGCCCCATCTGTCCTGGACTGACCACGCAATACGTATAGTCAAGTCATTAGAAGCCCCAGCAGATGAGCAGAACATCAGATTTCTGACTTGTAGTCTAACAACAATTGCCCATCTCAGAGGCTACAGAGCTGCTGCTGAGGCTGGGTACATGTTCATGAATACACATATAAGAATATATGGCATCATTTGGCCTTATTTAAATGGAGTTGATCCCTTGCTAAACACACAGTGAAAATCTGCTTTAAGCTACCTTGGAAAAGACCAGGGAGGGGAGGAAGGAAAAAAATAAAAAAAAAAAAAAAAAAAAATCAATCGCCTAAGAGAGCTGGCCTTTAAAAAAAAGCCTAACAAAAATTGTATGGGAAAGCCACGGGGATAAAGTACTTTAAAGTCGTTGATTAAAGTAAAGCAGAGTGGAAAAGCAAAAGGTCTGACAAGCATTCCACCTTGCACCGTGATCTTATCAGCTGTCAAAAGACTTAGATGAAAAGCCTCATGAAGACATATCGCCAAGTTTTAAAAGGAGTTCACAAAACTTTAAAACACACATTTTTCTCACATGCAGTTTAGCTTTGCAAATATTTTGCTGATGGTACAACCTGAGCTTTGTGCATATGCTTTATTGCAAGCCTTGGGGAGTGAAAGAAAGGGAAAAGTGGCACCACCTGGTTATGGTTTCCTGTTTCTCATACATGTAAGCCCTTTCTGGTAGCAAATATTTGGTTATTTCCACATCTGTGTTGCCCCTGACCTCCCCAGCAGTACCTGAAGTAAGAAATAAGAACAATGATTCATAAGCTGCAACTCAGGCTCGTGCGTCAGTGCCAAGCAATAAACACCGTAGGCAGCAGAGAAAGGGAAAACACTTTCAGACTGGTTTTGGACCTTTTCAACACCCCTGTCATCCACAGCTTTTCCAAATAGATCCCAGCACCTCAGCATGTCATTATACTGACTAGTGCCAGGGACTTGCAATTTTATGACATTTCGGGTGCTGTTACTTCAGGTGAAGCAATAAACATCTGTGTAGCTAAATGACTCTGTCTTTGGATCACCTGTTACACTGCCCACCACAGAAAATCTTCAAAGGCCAAGGAGGCTGATGTTGTATGGAGGTAACCAAAGGCAGCAATTTGTCCTGTGCCCTTTTTCCTCTTTGACAAACCAAGGAGCAATAAAATGGTTTCACCCTGGTTTATGCAATTGCTCTGGGTCTGTCTAGAGCCTCGCAGAGCAAATCTTTTCAATGAACATCTCATACTTCTCAGAGAAAAGGGGGAATGATGCAGACAGGGCTGGATTCTCCCCAGCTCTTGTGCTTTGCTAGCCAAGCCACCCTCCGTAGCTGCTCAGAACTCACTCAGAACCACTCCATCACACCTCCTCAGCCTACACATAACACATTCGTTCTTTCCTCTAATTGCTCCTTACTCCAGATCACACACCAGAGAACCTCCACCAATACATGCAGTCAGCTAGCCTAGTCAGAGAGGAGTTTTCCACCGCCTAAGTCTCCAGATAACAGGCTTGCAAACATGCAAGTATTGAAACAAGCAGAGTGCTGCAACAACTATATATCTGGCAGACACTCAGACAAATTCAATAGTGCTGCAACCTGATGTATATTCAATTCTGGCATATCAATCACTTTAAATTCCAGTATGATTATCAAAAGACTGCATTTGCCTATAATATAAACCACTTTTTTTCCCCTCCAATTACCTTATGGAAATTTTTAGCACAGATAATATATAGTATTAATAAATCCTCCCTAGCATGGCAATAGAAAGAGTGATTTTTCTCTCTTTGTCCTTTTCTTTGTATCTGGAAAACCTCACACCTTTCAACTTTCTTAAGAATACAGCACAGAAAAATATTGTTTCATACACATCTGCAAACACTTTCTGATATATTAGACCAGTCCCAGCTCATATCACATAATAATCAATTACATTAAGTAATCTACTGCAAATTCCTTGCCAATAAAATATAAAGTCATTTTCAGTTTCTGATATGCCATCTCTTCAGTTATGTACAACAAATAGCACTTTCACACAAGCCATAATAGTTTCTGCCTTTACCTGTGAAAGAGTGTCTTGTGTTCTTGTATTATCCATGTCTGTGAAAATTCTATTTGTTTCATCAGTATCCCATAGGGTAGCAAACTATAGTTTATTCATTCACACCTGCTTTTCCACAGCACGGTTCTCGTTCTTTCTCTCTGCTTCTCTCTCTCTTATGAAATCTTGCAGCCAATGGCTTTTATTAAGTGTTACTTCCTTTTACGCTGAGAACTGAAAGAAACAATAATGATGCTTTAGTTCCTTATGGCAGCTCTGTGAAAATACAAGAAACTTAGTCGTATGTTTGCTTTTCCTGAACTGATATTTATGTTCTAGTTACTTCCTGAAATCACCGAACCATGAATGCTGAAATTATGATTTATTACTCTACATTGGATCTATCTGAACACCCAGCATGTTAGTTACCAAAACAAACTTCATACTAAATGTAACAAAGTTTGCCCAAGGAATTACAAATCTGATGGTCAATTTTCACAGCAGCATTTTTACACACAGCAGCAATCTTTAACAGGTCCTCAAACTCCAGCATGGATATGTGCGTATTGGATGAAACCACAAAGGCACCTGCAGGTTAACATACAAGATTCCTGTAAAAATAAACAGTATTTTAAACTTTGCCTTTGCTATCTGTGTCAGAGAGGAGAGACTAGTGATTAGAAGAGGGAATTAACAGTAAGGTATCCCTGAAACCTGACTACAACTCTGACAAAAATTGTTCAGCAGCTACAGAGAAAATCCACCTCAGTTTCCTCACCTATATGTGGTGACTTCTATTATGACACAAAAATGTGTTAAAATTAATTCTGAGATTAAAAGTTCTCCATAGATATGGCTTGAAGTTGGACTCTTCATATTTTGTAAATTCTTCTTGGCCAAATAGAAGCAAAAGGGAAAATCAAAACCCATTACGCATCTCCCGCAAAGCGTTTTTTTTTTTAAGTGACAGGAATTGAAACGTTTTGTGGACAGGTCTCCCTCCTCTACCAGCCCAGAGGCAATTTTTTAACAGAAGCAATGCAGGGAGAGGATGCTGAGAAGTCCAGCACAGCAGGGGTGCCAATGGACCCCCCTGGGTGCAAGGGCAGGGCTCCCCTGTGTACAAAGCCCACCCGCTCTTTCTGACACTGCTATGGCCCTTTGGCCGAGAAGCTCAGCTGATTGATCTGCCAGAGCTCAGCCAAAAGACAGCACTGCAAAAGGCAAGCGCAAGCAGCCCGGATTCAGGCTGGAGGCCAGCGACCAGCGGTGGAGAGCGACATGGCGCAGAGCCGGCCAACCCATCCGCCTTGCAGGCCGCGCACCAGGAACAGGACGGAACTCGTGCCTAGGAGCGGGCCCTGCCGCCGTACGGAGCTCACCAGCTTCATAAGCAAGAGCCTTCAAACTCACACTTGCTCAACATTGTAGATGGACCCCAGAGAGGCTAGAATAGCAACTGTGTGGGAGGGAAAGGATTAGGAATGAATTCTCCCAAGATTACTTAAAGCAATACAAATGAAAAGGAAGGTCAATATATGCTAATATAAACAGGTTTTAATAATTTGAACTGATTAAAAGTAAGTCCTATTCTTCGAAAGAATGTTAGCTTAACAAAGGCCAACAACGTCTCATGGCTTAAGTCCAAATCTTCTAAATAAATATTTAATAAAAGACTGGGGTTTTTTACAATGCTCTCAATTCTGACTATTCTATGTCCAGCACGACAGGATGGAAATTTTTACTAAACTGAAAAAAAGAAATCACAGGAAACATGTTTCTTCAACAGCTATCTTAAGACATTTTGTTAAAATAAAATAGCAACTCATTAACTCAAAATCAAATTTCTAGTATTGGCCTATTCCCCCATAGATTCCTCAGCCCTTGAGGAACAATGATTTTCTTTTTGAATTAAAGAACCCCAAGGAACTTCTTTTTGTAATACGATTATAGCACCACAGAACATTTCAGAATAGGAAAATGACAGGTTTCTTTTATAAAGGTTCTACAGAGACATTAGATGGTCTTTTCCCCTCCACTGCATGTTGAACAGCACGTTCTGCAAGGTTACAAAGACTGTGAGAAAGCAGTTAATCAGAATGGAGCTCAATTGCTACTTTTAGAGAAAACATTTTCAATTAATCTGAAGTCGTTAATTACACCTTCCTTTAATAAAGGCTCTGGTGTAATTTTCTTTTTTTCTTCTCAGTGAATCAATTCAAACATATGCCCGAATCACGGGCTGAAGCAAACGCATGGGAAAATTCAGTGCTTAAATAAACTGCTCTCCAGGGAAGACAAAAGGAATGGGGAAAAGGGCTTTGAACCAACACGGAAGAACAAGAACATTTTGTGCACTGACTGATGCACAAGGCCATGTCTTGTACCAGCAATGTGTATTTTACTTCAGAACTACACGAGCTACTCTGACATCGGCTTTTTTCCCCTCTATTGTCGAGGATGACCTTGTAACCACTTTTCTCTCTTGTTTAGTACTTGCACTAGGTGTGTTTGCTGCCAGGCAGGGGGCTCTTTCGCCTGGAGCAGCACTGCGCCCTGCCTCACCACCACCTCTCTGAAGGTGCTGCTGCCCATCTCAGCCACGGGCCACGATCCCAAAGGCTGGTCCCACTCCCGTCAGTGCACATCTGCCATGCTTTCCTGATGTTTTTTAGGCTAAAAAGACAATTCAGGTGCCTCAGATTTACAAACAGATTTTCTAAACAGCTTTTTCCAAACATCCTTTGCTTCTGTATCCAACCACAAGGTGTGAATCTCCTTGTCAGCCTCCTGGTTTGCGTTACCTCACTTCTCTTGGGGCCCTTACAGCCCTGGGAGTGATTTCACATGCCAGAAATCAGAGATTTCCCTACCTGCCTTTTAAAATTCTAAATCCCCAGGAGTTTTCCAATAGCATATTATGGAAAACCCTGTGTGAACTCATTGTTTTGTGCTTTTTGTGGAAGTTGGGGGGAAAAAAAATTCCTATGACAAGTATGTTTTTAATCAACCTGAAATATTTAATAGGCAAAAGTAAAAAAAATGTTTGCATGTGCCTTTTTCATTTCATTAAAGAATTTTCTTGAACATTTTCACGCCCAAGAAAAGTACATCATGAAGGAAGTCATTTCAGGTTAAAAAATGAGACATTGAATGAAATGATTCTTTTGTTAAAAAAAAAAAAAAAGCATGAACTTCACAGAAACATTTCTGCTTCTCATTCAAGCATGAACATTTCAACAGAGCTGGAATGCTCTCACAAACTATTTTAAGAGTCAAAAATAAAGCCTTTCACTGGAAACTTGTTTCACCTCAAAATTACTGCCTAAACCTGTTTTATAAATGGGTTCTTTCTTTTTTCTCTGGAACGATGCTGAGAAAGAGAGGAAGGCAGAGCTCCTAATGATTCCATCATATAACGTGGGGGTTTGACCTAGTATGACAGCAGGCATACCAAGTGTGTTCATCAGCAGAAAGTGATGTGGGGAGGCATGCTGAAGGTAAATCAAGAAGAAAGAATTGGGGTTAAAAAGCTGGGTAACTGAAGAGTGAACAGTTCATTTTTCTAAAGGAAAGAGGAAGAAAAGGCTGAAAGGACCAGAGGGGTGGAGTATCTACTCCAAAGGAAGCATACTGCAATTGTAGCTGTCATTTCTCAGACAAGGTTAATGAGTACATCAAGGAACTAACTGAGATACTAGATAAAAAACATCCTGACATTAGGGGTTGGTCTGATAAAGGGCTTATATATACTGCTCAGTGACCAAATGCGAGATGTGCCTTGAACTGCAGAACTGAAAGAGAAAAACGATACCTTCAGCACAGCCTGGATCTCCACAGTGGGAAGAGACGGCACGCTGAGACACAATTAGGTGCAAAGGAGACCAGCAGAAAGACAACTAACCTGTAGGATGCTAGGCTTGAGCTTTATATTAAACATTTGCAGTCATCAGCTGGCTAAACGCTGGTGTTCAGCCCTCAGTCTGTCTGTCCATCCATCCATCCATCCTTCCTCCCATACACTTGCTTGGTCACTTCTGCCATGGAAATTTCATGGTTTGGGTGCTTTCAATTTTATTTTAGTTGCTATTTTAAAGATACCAGTTTGCCAGCCCTGGGAGGCACCCTCAACCAGATCCTCTGTGCCTTCTTTGAAGTCCGTGATGCCAACAAGCAAAGCTGGGAATCACTGTCAGGACAGGAGATAAGAGAGGAGTGGTCAGCCTGGTCTTTCACACCTGAAAGTGGTAATTGTCTTACATGCACTTTTATTTTAAAAAAGACAGAGGGTCTATATTGCAGAGATTATTCAGATTTTTTAGGATGAATAGAGCCCCTTCAACATCCTTTGAATTCATTGAAAAAAATTGGCTCAAGAAGTATCAAAACAGAAACCCTTAGCAATTTAAAAGAGAACATTATTAAGTTAAATCAGATAAATCACCTAAATATCACTTCTGCCTTTTAACATCAGCAAAAATCGAGTATTTTAAAGCCAAGAATATATTTTGGGCTGAAATGGACAACTTGCTCTTCATTTCATATGATGGAGAGTGTGACTGTGCCAACAATTTCTGAACTAAACTGGAAAACCAATCAAACATGTTAGAAAGAAACCCTGTTTTGGGGGCCGGGGGGAGCTTTTCTATTTCCCCAGTGAATATCTAACGCAGAAATTGATAGTATTGCAAATTCTAGGTATTTCTATTTGACCTAATTTTGATTCTGTTTTTAAGCAAGAAAAATATTTATGCGCGACAGATTAATACTACACCAAACTGGGATATTCCCTGTGCATTAAATGCAAGGGGGGGGGGGGGGGAAGGGGCGCGGTGGAGATGAATAATTTAAAATCAAAACTTCTGAAAACCGATTGAGTCTGTGAAACTAAATTCAGGTCGACAGTGACATCTAGTGAAGCTCAGTACACAACCCTTGCACAAGCTGCCAGTTTCTGCAGTATTCTCACCCATAAATCCTTCCCAAGGTACACAGCTTCATACATCTTTGCTTCTTTAACACATCTGTAAATTTATTCTTAAACTGTAAGCAGAGAAAAAATATTTAAATATGAAAAATTAAGAGTTTACATTCAACTATTCCTGTAGAAATCAGACTTTTATTTAAAACCTGGTCCAGCCTTTCCCGGTAGAGTCAAGAGAGCACGCTTCAGATCTGAGAGCACCAGAATGTATCAATTTCACCTTATTTTAATTGTTTAATTTACAGCTGTGATTCTGCAATAAAGCCCAAGGGAGAAAGGAGAGATCTGGGAAAGGTGAGGTGGCTTGGACAGGACGGTCAGCATGGCAGTAGGTCCAGCCCAGCAGGACACTCAGAAGGCTGGGGACCATCAGCGTGCAAGGAGGCACTGGAGCTGTGCAGTGGAAGCCCATGCCAGCCACACTGGCTGGACATGGGACAAATTGAAACACTTCCCATATGTTTCACCAGAAATACCATAAAAGAAATATTTTAATCCACACATTTAACGGAAAAATGTTTCAGGTAATTTTGAATTAATTTTGTAATTAATTCAACATGCACATTTTGAATGAATAGTGGGAGAACCCAGAAAAGAAAAAAAAAAAAAACACCAAAAAACTAGGAACTAGGAGATAATATATATATTCATTATAATTAAGAAGCAGGTACACAGTGCCTAATTGATGAAGGTGTCGTTTGTTGGCTTCTTTTATAAAAGCTAATATTCTTTTCTCATTCTTTGATTTTTGTACAGTACATTCTGCAAAGCATAGTGGCAGTTTGATAGATAAATAAAGCAAATTAGTAATTAACAATAGAGCTATTAGTTGTTCCTTTGTGAATTAGTAATGCACAAACTACTTGGTTGCTGAATTTTGAACAACAAAACATTTCCAGCAGTCTTCTGCCTTTGATAGTTGCTCATTGTCACCATCAAGAAAAGAAAAGAAGCAACCCACGTGTTTCTAAAAATAATGGTTCTTCATCTACTTGAGCAATTTCCTTTGAGCTTCCCACTGCGTGCAACAAACATTAATAAAGGAACCATCAGAGCAGTGCTCCCAGTGCATCGCTGCAGTATGCTGGTCCTCCTGGGGGCTCTGCTCGGTGGGAAGGAGCAGACCTGCCATCCCAGCTGGTTGCTCAGCTCCGCAGGATGATGACACCAACCCCAAACCCCTCACGCAAGGAGAGGAGAGCACCACAGCTTCCCCTGTCCCAGCAGCAGCCGCCGCATCCACTGCCCCCTCTGCCTCCCGCAGCCCAGAGGGGCCGCGAGAGGTGGAGGCAAAATCACTTGCCTGAAAGGGGTGAGCTAAGCCTGACAAGGACAACTTTGTAAAATCATGATGAAGTAATGTCAAACCAAGCAGTACTTCCCATGAAAAGTCCCTCTAGTTTAGCTGAAGCTCAGTGGCCTTTAGCCAGCACTGCTCACACCTGCTTGCCCCTCAGCCTGCACTTCAGAGTCAAGAAAGCTTTGCTGAAGCTGGTGACGCTACATTGATTCATATTTTAATTCATTTTGCAACTGCTTACAATATATTTCATGCAAAATTCTAGTCCTCTGAATGTCACTGGTGATTTTGACACATTAATACTGATGCTGCATCCAGGGATGCACCATAAAGCTAATTTAAAAAAACACATTATTCCAAATTTGTATAAAAACGTGACAGCTCTATGTTTACTCCTCCATGACACAAGATGGCACCAGACACTACCTTAATTTCAGGCTTTCAAAAAAGTGGACTATCAAAGCAGTTTGCAATTGGAAGAGCCATATATATGGGTTTAAATGAGTTGAGTCAGAATACAATGGACTGTCCAGTGATTGCACCCAGGGCATCCACCAGGCATGAGAACGGCTGGGGCACAGCAGGGGCAAGCAGTAAATTCTGGAGGGTTTGAAATAGCAAGAAATTGGCTGTGGAATCAAAGAGAGAGCTAAAGAAATTCTGTCTCTTGAAAATCTCCAAGAGTGAGTCAGCTCCTTTAATGAGGTGCAGAGGAGTCGGGGCCCTCCATACTCCAGGATGGCCTTTTCATCCCAGAAGGAACTCTGTGACAGAAGGCTGCCTCTTCTCCTGCAACCTCCTCCTGAAACTTCAGTCATCAGTCAAAACAGATTGTTTTGACAAAAGCATATACTAACGAAAGACAACAGGAGATTGCAGCTGCCTCCTCGCCTTCCCCCCATTTCATTCTGGCCACTGCATCACATATAGCAGGACATACTGGGACATCACTGATACAGCCACCTCCTCCATTTCTAGTCTTGGTCAGCAAACGACAGGGTAAGAATAAAGAAAAGGCTCCCACACACAACCGTTATGTCTCAGGTGAGCGATACTGTTGGCTGGAGCTACACATGCAGCTGTCCACCCATGCAAGTAATCCCACTGCAGGCTTTAGACCAGAGTGTTGCAAACAACGACCAAGCATTCACTAAAATCCTCACCCTTCTTTATATGTGCAGTCATGTAATTTTAAGCTCAAGTAAGGCAGTAAGTCACCAAGGCTTTAGCTAGCACATTTGCAAGCCCAGCTTTTCTGAAGAGGGGGCTATTACACGTCACTAAAGCCAGCAAATGCAAGCCACCAGATTCCTAGATGCTGGCTTTAAAAATCATTGACAAAATTGGCATTCACATGAGGAATATCATCGAAATCAAATTTGCCTTTGGGCAGCTTCTTTTGGCACAGCCTCTGAAAGAGCATCCCCAAGAAAACAGGCCTGCAGGCACAGTCCCAGGCAGCAGCAGCAACAACAACCTGAAATGGGCTAAATCGAGAGTCTGCCCTGCCGATGTTCCCTCCGGGAAGTATTCATCATTATGCTCCATTTTTACAATGTAGGGAGCACTCAGCTGCACTTTCTGCCGTATTTTTAGCCATAGCTGTTATTTAGAAACTTCAGCCGCCAATGTTTGCCAGTGGCAGGTTATTACTAAAAGCTTTTTGAAATTCCCACCTCAGTGTCACTGAATTATTCACCATCAGGCTATTTGCTAGGCAATGGAAAGAGCAAGCGGGAGGCTGCAGAGCCTGGTCATATTCAGTCACCACTTCCCAATTGATACAGAAAACGAAGGAAGAGATTTCAAGAAAAAAGCCTGCCCAGCTAGAGGGGAAAAAACATGAAGCTCAGGCTGAACGAGCTTACCCCTCTGCTTCCTATGAAGTGAGAGGGAAAGGAGAACAAAGTTTTGAAAACAAATTACCCCATGGTTAAGATACAGGAATGAGGTTCCCTGGCACTGAATCTAGTATCTCCACTGCAAAATGGTAAGTGCTGTATTTTATTCCCCTTTCTGCTCTGACATGTAATTAGCCAGTGAAGGAACAATCACACGCTAGGCAGGGGTGTATATTTATAGCAGCGACAGATCTCTGGACACCCTGTTAGCACATAGTCTCTCCAGACAGTCCACACAAGCTTTTCAAGCTGGCATTGCTTGGACGAGGAAAGGCATTATTGGCTCGCATAAGGAAAACGCTTAGTAACATTATGCCTATATATTGTATTTAGACTCACTTATTATCAGTGTATACATACAAATTAACTAATAACAACCAGTCCAGAAGACAAAGGGAATAATAGAGCACAGATCCAAAGTGACTGGAGTCAGGGGAAGCAGGAGGGGTTTGAAGGTTCACTCCACCTCTGCAAAAACGTGTTGGGCAGTGACACATTGAGATCACTATGGATGAGTGAGCGCCTGAGGTCAGGCTTCATTGGTCTGGGGGTCTGGCACCTGTGTCCTCTGAAGCACTGGCCTAGAAAAACAAGGTTATAGAACATCTTGAGAAGTTTATAAACAGTCAAAAAAAGCACCATTGGTGAATTCAGCTGAAATTTAATTATTTCTGCCATCAGAAGTTGTGTAAGGTAAGCAACAGATGTAACCTTTTCATGACACCTTTTCTTCAAGACAATATTCAGTAAAAACAAGAACTTAAACATCAACTTGTTTTCTTGTGTTAAATGAGAAAACATGCTATTCAAACACATAACTATGTTATTATTAATTATAAAGATGTGTAAATAACCTTGTGCACTTGAACTGGAAAAAAGAGGAACACGAAATAGTATGACACTAGTTGTCACTTCTGTTTTCCGTAATAAATTGATAGAAGGTTTCATGAACCATATTTGCTTTCCAAATCAAGAAGATTCTGTTTAACAGAAAACATTCCATATTCACACTCTTTAGTTTGAAATTACTCCAAAAAAAAAAAAAAAAAAAAAGGCTCATATTGAAAATTTCAGAATCTAGAAAAGGGAGTATCTTTTAGCATTTAAGTCCAGTTTTACTGTTGAAGTGCAACATCACGATTGGTTGTGCACAATGTGGTTGGTGTGATAGATGGACATGGGCCTTTGCTATTCCTAGTTACTGCTAAATCATTACAAAAAGATTGCCTTGCTCTGTTCTAGAAGGTATTTGTAAAAAGCAACGCAGATAAAAGCACTGAAGCCGAAATTTTTTTTACAACCATAAGACAGTATCTTCCAAACACAGGAGTACAACAGGAAATCCTTGGACAAAATTAATAAGGCAAAAGTTAGACCTAACTAATAATTGAAATTACAAGAATGGGTTCTGATAGCTCTTATCACTGTCTTTGAAAGAGAAGCAGCCTTATGGGTGTGCCCTTCTGCAGCTAGAAAGAGGAAACCACCTAACCCATGGCCTTTCCCACCGATTTCAGGAATATCCCATATGCTGATATGTGAACAGTCAAAGTAAACACCTGTGGGACTCCACCCCCCCACTCCTTTTCTTTTTACTCATAATGGGAGAGCAGAGCTGTTTTGGGTTTGTTTTTGGTTCCTTGGGTGAGTGTTTCTGGGTTTTTTGCAAGACGGCTTAGCCAAGGACATCTCTTTTGCAATACTCACATGGGGCCACACACAAATAGGCAGACATGCAAGCAGACATCATTTTCAACAGCCTGACACCAGTACTTCTGCAGGTCTAGGAGTGGCTGGTGACAGACAGAGCATACAGTCCAACTCTGGCATGTAAGGAGTGGCAGCATCATGATGTAGTGTGAACTAACTTTAGAATAGAATTAAAGAATAACCATTATAATGTTTGTTAACCACTGTAACAATTGTAGATATCATGTACCGCCATATGTTACTCATCGACCTTCCGTGTCTGTTCTGTTATCCTTTGTTAGACATCCGCCTGTCTGCTGACCTTCTATGTTAAAACTTTAGCAGAACACTTCAGCAGGAGAGGACAGATAAGGGTAAAAGAAACAATTAAGCAAGAAAAGCAGATGGCCAGCAAGGGCATAAATTACCTCAGACTGATAAGAACACTGCGAATATGCAAGACCATCACATAACAGGCAAGAGGTGAAAAGTACACCATGAGGAAGACCTACAGCCTTCCTCCTAGAGACCACTGCCCACGTCTCGGAGACCCCTGCCCACAATTCTTGGAAGAATTTGCGCAAGCATGAAGGACTGATAAGCTAATTAACATACGAAGTGAGGGTAGGCGGGATTAGATAATGAATATGTATAGATATTAGTTGAATAATCATTATTTCATTGTATAAATATGGAATTATTAGCTACCTTAAACATGCACGTTAGGCAGAAGGATCCCCCATGCATCCAGCGCTGCCAATAAAGGATACTTAGTCACTAAGAAATTTTGACTACGTTCTTTAAATCAATCAGAAGAAAAAAGCTTCAATTTTCCGGTTGTGGCGGCTTTTTTTCTGTCCTTGTGCGAGTATTTTGTCTGCAAGGAAGCAACACCAGACTCCAAGCGTAGCAACAAATTGAGGTGCTCTAAGCATTAGCAGAACAATCTGTCCCAACGCCCATCAACCCACAGCCTCCGACGGCTCAGTAGGATCATCTCTAAAGCTTGCCAGTCTCCAAAGCCTTACAGTTATCTATAGTGCCAGGAATGAGGTCAGTCAGCACCATTAGGTTATTAGGCTTTAAAAGGCCAAATGCGCCCACTGCTCAGCCCCGGCACTGCAGGGCAAGAAGATTTATGAAGGCAAGGGCTTCCAGGGAGATGAGGAAGATATTCCAGGGATTTTTGGCACTGATGAAGCTAACAGCAGAATGCAGCTGGCTCAATCACATCTGCTTGTCTTTCACTCTGTAAATGAGAGGACAAAACTGATACTGTTATTAGTCTGAAGCAATTGGAATCGCTTGAATATGACAAAGCACCTGCAGGTGCTGGTAAGTGTTTTGCAATCAGGTCTGCTTTGTCTCCTTTTACCCTTGGATGAGAAGGAAAACTGTATATAATGTCCAAAGGTTGACTTTGTTTAAATTAACATGTTAACTGGTAGAAATTATAGAAACACTCATCTGAAAGCCACCTCATCACAATCACTATTACATGTTCCTTTTCCTCACTAATGACAAAGGTTGGCAGGCTGCCTCTTCATTTGCAATACTGGCACTTTTTGCTCCAGCCAAGGTTGCAAGAAAGCTCAGTGGGTCACATCCTAAATGAGACAAACTGCTAGTGTTCTGCTTTGAGAGGTTTGTGGTTGGTTGTATCAGGTGAGGATCTACTCTTCCAATGCAAAAATCTCTTCTGATCTGAGACAGACACATGCAACTTCCACTGACCTCAGCTGATGTCAGATTCACTCTTGCCTCAAAGCACAGCGAGCCGCAGACTATAAAATAACATTATTAGCTATGGACACAACTAAGTGTATGAACTACTATTTCTTGGAAGAACATAGCTGAAATCTTTCCGGTATTGCATCTGATATCTAATATTGCAAGTGATTCTGCAGTCTGTGAATCTGACAGTACTAAAAATGCTCTTAGAAAGCTGTTACCCTAAGAACAGCATTTTTTTAGTAGACAGCTCTTGATCACCTGAGTGTTTATAGCAGTGTCATTTATGTCCTCTTTGCCAGATTCTTGTGAGGCTCTTACTTTCAGTTTCATTGGAGTTTGATAATTGCCAAGTAAAAAACAGCCCAAATCACATTTCCAATATTGTAACTAGTGATATCTTCATAATTTCAGTGAAAAATACTAAACAGGACTTTTTCTTGAATTAAGTCAATACTCAGAGTTCTGTGTGACCTACAGGTCATGTGGTAAATAAGATCTGAAGTTTATTTTAGTGTATTTGTCAAGTATTCTATTATCAAAAACTAAAATTCTAAAGTAGCTCTTCAGCATCAAATAACTCTGTACATCAGTAGAGAGCTGAGTAACCACCAAGAAGTGCCCAGATGTTCAAGCACATGTTTACAGATATTTCCAAATCAAAGCCTGTAAAGCTAAGGGCACTCCAGAAATGCGCACAGATTTCAAAAACAATGCACTTTGCCTTGCTAAGATTGAATATTTTATCTTTTAAGTCCTTTTCTGTAAAGAATAAAATGGAGGAGAGGTCTCCCAGAGTATTTCACTCACTATTTTGACTACTTGGAACCACAGGACAGTAGTAATTACATGCCACACGGGAGTGACCATCTGCTTATTATCCTCTAACTTCCTTTAAAATTTCAATTTTCTAGCACAAACTATTATTGAAAAAGAGTGAAAATAAAGCAAAATTTTGTGCATTTGTCAACCATTATCAGCTTGAATCTCAGACAAGTGTTAAACAAGGTTTTTCATTCAACAACCTCACAAGGGAATTCTCTCCAGAAAACTCCATTATCCACATTTAACAGTGGATGTTACTTTCTCTTTACCTTCCCTGAAGCTTTAATACTTTAACTAGCAAAGAAACAAAAGGAGCAGTAATAACATAAAAAAATAAACCTCGTAATATTAACTACTTTGTAAAACATGACCAAGGTTTTTGCCAATGAAAATGGTTCACTTCTGCTGGTAGTTAAAACAGTTAAATCTTATTCTTTGACTTCGTCACAGCCAATACTTCATTAATTGTGCTGACATCCTCTTTTCTTCTTTTTTCTTAGAAAGGAAGCTATAATAGGGTAAAACAGTGAGATAAAGAACATGAAGGAAAGCCACTTCAATAAGACATCCTGAGAGACCCGGTTTCCACATTTTACCCATTTCATGTCTGTGGACTTGGGGTGCGTGGCCCTGACGTTTTAGAACGGCTATTCATGATTCTTCCAAGGATCTTTCTGCTTGAAACAAAGCATACATAACCTTCGTTACCAATATTACAGGTTCATGTACTAGATAATAATTTTAAGTTTGGAAGTGTCAGATAGTTAAGAACAGCCCTGGCATTGGCAGATAAGCAAAGATGATGGCAAGTGTGTATTAGAGGATGCTGTTAAAGAAATGACCTGAAAGTTCAGAGCTTTGTGCTGCCCTGAAAGTACAGGGCAAAACCCTGACAAATCAAGGCTTATGCTGGTGATATGGGGAAACACGAACCTGAAGATGAACTGTGTCATCTTTTCAGGCAAAGAAAGGAATGGAAATTAGGTCTTGCACACCCTGGGCAAGAGTTCTAATCAGTAACCCAGAATACAAAACAGCAAAGACACATCTTCTTCTGAACCCATTCTAAGAGGAGGTGGCCACTGCTAAACACGGTCAGATCCAGGTACAGGTACAGAGAGTAGCGAGGAGAGAGTACCTGTAGTGTCTGTCCAGCTGCCTTACAGGTGCTGGCCAGGCTCAGGCATGAGGAGCTCTATCAGCCAAACCTGAGGCAGGCACAGGCTGAGAGTCTTGAGTGTCTAGAAACCTTCAGGGCCAAGCTGCTGGTGCCCATTCAGTTCAAATGCCTCCCCAGTTAGGGAGACATTTTCATAATGCAAAAATGAACATGGAATTTCAATCTGGCCTTGAAGCTGCTAAAATTTTTATGTGCTTTTAAATTACTGTTGGTAGAAGCACAGAAGGGTGTTTCCCTCAGTAATAACTATCCTGGTTAAATCACACATGTTTACAGAATTGGTTTTAACTGTAGCAGTCTACTGAAGTGCTGGTATTTGTATACAGAACCAATACAAGATTTGAACTCTAGGTGCATTTCAAAAGATTTCTCTTGCTCAGTTAAGCCAGACCCTGAAGATCATCTCAATTCACCTCCAGTAAATCACTCCAGGGGCTGAAAAGCACTGCTGTATTCAGAATCAGAGTACAGGAGGTTAAGTTCTCGTAGCAAAACAAGCATAAAAATCACCCCTTGCCTTCACAAACTTTTGGGCATGTGAAAACTCATCATAAGAAATATATTAACAAAAAAAAAAAAAAAAAAAATCAGGAAAAGGGTAATTCTGGAGGCCAAAACCTCAGAAATTTCTTACCACCTATTTGATCATTACCAATATGATAGTCTAACTGAATCAAAGTTGTGCCAAATTGGTGAAACACACAGATTCCTCTCCATCTACAAGTAACAATGCAGTTTGGGGCTGGAAGCTGAAAGAATAAAATATGAGAAGGAGGTGATATAGTTATCAGTGATAGCTGATAGAGCAAAGGACTGAGCATAATGCTGCAAGAGATGTTTCCTTTCCTGCGAACCTGTACTCCTCTGACCTATGGCTCCAGCTGCTGTCCGACAGAAGTCCTTGGTTTCTATCCCTGTAGTTGCTACGCAACTGTCACCTACTCTGTAGTTCCTGATGCCAGTGTTTCTGTCGTTCAGCACACTATGACATTAAAAAACAATTTCAATAATTTCAACAGCAAGTTTGGGTTTTGAGTCCAGGGAATAAACAAGAACACAGCAGAAAGACAACACTGCTCCCAGGGTGTCAAATAAAAATACTCTCACAACACTTGGAGAGAACGTTAGGAAATGTAACATTAATCATGGACTGCAGAGCCCAAGACAGGAGGTGAGAATGGTATTTTACTCACTGATTTAAGACAGGAGATGACACTTTCTGTACATTAACAGAGTTGCGATGAAACATTCAGATATGGTATGAGCTTACTGACTCACCATGACCCAGAAAAGCACAAAGGTCCAAAACCTTGACTGCTCCCACCTAACCTGCATGACTTCCATAACGGATCTCTTCTGAGCAAGAGTCCTGAGCACACCCCAGACAGCAGTTTAAAGTTTTCCCTTGAGGTCTTGGCCATAAAAGGTGGGAACAGCTATGCACAGAGCAAAATTTGGGGAGTACACACAGACATCTCATACCTTTAACTTTCCAGGCTTCTCTTCACCACATTTTCATGGAGTAAAGATGTAAACCAGGTATTATTTCATTTTCTATGTCCTGGGTTGCAAAAATTGCAGTGGTTCTGCTCCCCTACCCAAGACAAGTGGAATTTGCTGTCTACGGGGTTGAGGATGTGAATGCCTACCATTATGTCAGCAAGTTGCCACTCCTCAGAGGTAACGTAGCGATGGCCAGGACACAAATCCACTGCAGTGCTGTGGCAGATGTTAGAGCAACCTGTCTATTTTGCACTGCAACAGACAGACTCACAAACAGCATCTCTGGAAACGAAGCAGGAACTGACAGCTGAGAGGCAGCGGCTTATTATATGTTATTGCAGAATTCAGATCACATAGTTTTTTCAGTGCTGAGGAAAGAAATGCCCTTACACCTTTTGAAAACAAGGCCTAACACTTTACAGTCTCTTGGGCAAACACAGCTTCTTCCCATATTTGCAAAGACCTTGGCGTGAGTTTGAGCTTGCATTCAGATATATGAGGCTCTAGCCCACTATTTTTAGCACTTAATGGCAAAGCTAATAGTGCCATTAATCCACTTTGGTATTTAACATTCAATTTCCACTTCAAATTGCATCTCAGTGCAAATGGTAGCTTGATTCCTGCTGTCAGATACATTCAGAAATTCATGATGCAACATATTTAATCACTTTTTATTCTCTGATCCATCTGAAAGGTGGGGAAATCCGTAGTGGTCTTTGAAACACCGTGGCAACAAGGGATGGAGCATTCTGGAGTCAGTGTTTACAGGACTACTACAGTATGTTGCCGAAACTAACCAGATGGGGAAAGACAGGACTGGAATGTAAATGGCAAAGCACTTCTATGAATTGATTTACATGTGGGTGCCTAAAACATAAATGCCCCTCCATCAGTAGCTAATCCAGAGCTAAGCCCAGCAGGATGCTGTTCCTCCAGACTGAGCTCTCCTCCACGAATGAGAGCTCTGCCTTTGATCCTGTCCTCACCCTGGGAGGCTACAACCTCCACTTGCCACTTCAAAAGACAGTATCCAAGAGCAGAGCTGGCAGGGAGGGACATCCATCCAGCCTTGTACATATGGGCTCCTTCTCGGTTAGAAAAGCAATGTTTACTAGGCCAGTGATAGTCACTATGTCTTGATATCACTGTTTCAAGTGATTGGAGAGTGCACTCCATCAGCACAAGAAAGCTGGCAAGAAGTAACTGGGGCTTACTGCACAAAAAGATAGCTGCTCTAGCCTTACATCCATAACTGCTACACTTGAACAGAGGAATATTTTTCCACTGCCATGGGATTAGAGATATGGGAGAGACAGTCTGTTGCTTTAAGCTATCTGCTTTAAAGTACATCACTGTGAATTTATGGAGAGTCTTTGAGAGACCAATTAGGATCTTTAAAGCGTGAACTGGACAGCTTGGTGAGCAATTCCTCAGGGTTTTTTTCAGATTAAAGTTACTGCACTGGATGTTGTCCTTTTAAAGGTATCACGTGGAGTCTGAATTTGAGATTTGTTGCCTCTTGGTATTGAATTATGGGTGCATGATATGAATTATGTAAGCTCAAAATGAAACCAGAAAATATTTGTAACTTTTTGAGCTAATAAACCGGTAACAGAAACCCCAAGCATTAGTATATATGATGCTGTATGTTTTGATTCTAAATTATTTCTGCAAAAACAAGTCATGAAGTATACAGACATCAGTAAGCACTTTCATAAAAATAAAATCAAACTTAGAAAATTCACAGCAGAGATACAGTGTGAGTAAATAACGTGCAAGGAAAAATCTACCTTATGCTTGCTTGCCTGTTAATATACAATAACTGGTGATCTCCCTAGTATTGCATAGGCTTAAAATTGGTACAATTTCAGTTAAGATCAGTTATGGTGGGCTCCTGTGGGAAAAAGCAGCTACTGGAGAGTATTACTTTTGAAAGAGTGAAGAAAGGAAAGGGCACGTGGAGATTTGTTTGGTTTCTCCAGCAGAGACGTCTAGCTGGGCAGCTCTTCCAGTACGGGTACCCCCAAGGGTAGTTGCCTGCTGAAATACTGGAGACAGACCCAGCAGGGTCAGACCAACTCATCCCACAGCTGTGTTCACATGAAATGCCCATGAAGGTTAATAAAAGAACCTTCATTAAAGTAGGTCTACATCAGAGCAGTTCCATGTACTCAGCATTTAGTCTTCAGAACAATGGCCTTTTCAGAGATTTGAGGGATGATGAGAGAGTTCAAGAGCAGTTGGGTCAGAAGGCTTCAGGCTGTTGAAGATGCTACCAGGAAAATCAGACCAACATTAAACGTCCATTCTCATGAACTGGGCCATAGTATAAACAAAAAAAAAAAAAAAAAAAAAAAAGAAAGGTTTGACTGAGGCAATTGAACTTGAAGAACTCTATGCTTGAAAGCAGTGCTACCAAAGATGGTTTGGATGGTTAACTACAAGTTAACACCCATGTAACTGGTTTAAAAACCACTTGAGTCCCTGGCCCTCCTGAAGTGACCCTTCTCTGCCACTACAACATAGCACACTTCTACAGACAGGGAGAAGGAAAAAAAAATTAAAAAAGAAAAAAAACACACACATACACACAAACAAGATCAGCTTGCAAGAGCTTGTTAAGCCTTTAGGCTGACTGAGATCCTTCAGCAGAGCTGGAGGGTCACGGCACTGAGAGCACGGTGTGGAGACTCACACCAGCACTTCACTTCACTTGTGAGCAAGGAATTTAGGAAACCAAATAAACAAAACTTAAACCATTTGTGGACAAGGAATTAAATCTCTGGAAGCTCATCTCTGATGAAACCAATGCTATCTAGCTAATGACAGACTTTGGAGCGTCTCAGCAAATATGTCATGGGCATAATATTTGCACCCACATCCATCTGTGCTACAGCTCACCCTCAGGTTGTTGTCTTTAACCACAAGGTCTAAAGCCCAAGCGAGCCCAGGACATACTCAAGGGAAGCATTGTCTGGACTCAGCTCAGTGCCCAGCCGAGTCGAACCAGACAGGGGGAGGAGAGGAGCAGAGGCCAGAACAGCATGTGGGCATCCTGCCTGCCCCTGGACACCTACCACCCTCAGCTGCCTGCCCCTGCTCGCTCCCATGGGCAGGGCCCGGCTGTCAGAACAGGCATAAAGTTTTGCTAGGTGAAAATCCCGTGTTTCAGACAAATTTGAAGGCGACTCCATCCTTCGGGGTGCCTGCAGAGGGCGCCAGACGGCTTCAGATCCGCCGGCGGAGCCGCGGTGGGGATGCTGTACCTGGCGCTCGCAGCTGTCAGTCAGCAAGGTGCTCGCTCTCTAATGGCCAACGCTCCGCACGCAGGATTAAGTAGGAGTTGTTTTCTTTCATGCATGGTTAAATCCCTTAGTTCTCTTTTCCTTTCTTGCCACTGAAATAGCAAGAGAGACTTCGCTGAGCCGCAATGTACTGGCAACAAACCTGCAGGGGCCCCAGAAGACAGCAGATGAGAAAACTCCCTGCTTTTAATTATCAGGAGAGCTAGAACCAGCAATGTACTGATGATGATTTTTCTCTTCAGAAAACAAAAAAAACACTGTTTGATGCCTGCAAGATTTGAAGCTCAGTTTCTTATAAAGGAGAGGAGCAGCCTGTGACTGACAAAACTCACTGTAAACGCAGACTTTTTTTTTTTTCCCCTATTTCTACTTGTAAAAGTGACTAAAGAGAAGTCCTGCTTGATTCCATCCCATGTGCACAGCAACAACTTGGAAGGACTTCTTTTCATTTTTTTGGGGTCCCCTTTTTCCTGTTTTAACCTGTGCCCTTTCAGGTCCGTAATCACTTGTGAATTCAACTCCTTTGCTGACAATGAATACCACACACTTTGCATTTTCATTTCAGCCTGTGCTGCTTAATGTCACCGAAGACTTCAACGACTCAGTTCTGAATAACAGAAGCAGCGATGGATTTTGCGAGCAGGTCTTCATAAAAGCTGAGGTCTTCTTGACTTTAGGGATCATCAGCCTCCTGGAAAACATCCTTGTCATTCTCGCAGTGCTGAAGAATGGAAACCTACATTCTCCCATGTATTTCTTCCTTTGTAGCTTGGCTGTAGCAGATATGTTAGTGAGCATGTCAAATGCCTTGGAGACTATCATGATTGCAATCCTGAGCAACGGCTATTTGATCATTGATGACCACTTTATTCAGCATATGGACAATGTTTTTGACTCAATGATTTGTATTTCTTTGGTAGCCTCAATTTGCAACCTCTTGGTTATAGCCATTGACAGGTACATAACTATTTTCTATGCTCTCCGTTACCACAGCATCATGACTGTGAAGAAAGCTTTAACCCTGATTGTGGTCATTTGGATTGCTTGTATCATCTGCGGCATCATATTCATTGCCTACTCAGAAAGCAAAACTGTCATTGTCTGTCTCATCACCATGTTCTTTACCATGCTCTTTCTCATGGCATCCCTTTATGTTCACATGTTCTTGTTTGCACGCCTGCATGTTAAGCGGATTGCAGCCCTCCCCATGGATGGGGTGCCCTACCAGCAGCGTACCTGCATGAAGGGAGCTGTCACCATCACTATATTACTTGGAGTCTTCATTGTTTGCTGGGCACCTTTCTTCCTTCACCTCATTCTCATCATTTCTTGCCCAATGAATCCATACTGCGCCTGCTATACCTCACACTTCAATACTTATCTGGTCTTAATAATGTGCAATTCAGTAATTGATCCACTCATTTATGCTTTCCGGAGTCTGGAAATGAGAAAGACTTTCAAAGAAATAGTGTGTTGCTGTTATGGCATAAGTGTGGGACAGTGCATGCTGTAAACATCTGGCTTAGTGTCGAGAATAGAGAGAATACACACAATATAAGGGGGGGTGTGTATATATATATATCTCTCTATCTAGATACATGGTAGCTCCACTTTAAAAGCAGTGCTTGAAGGAAGGGCACAGGGGAAAAAATAATTTGATGCCTTTCATTCGTAGTTTTCAAAATTAAAACTAGATTCAACTAAATTATTTGAAATTATTTAAATAGCTATAACAGAAGGAAACCCAGAGGGGCTTACAAAATAGCTTAAGAAGCTTACTGGAAAAATGAATCCTGAAAGGGAATAGTACCTTATAAAGACTAAAATAATATTCGCTCTGCCATTCATTTGTACCTGTTGCTTTACCTTTGTGCTGCTATCAAAAAAGTCAGTGTTTTCTAAAAGATTCCATTAGTAACCTCTATGGAAAGCTATTCACTTGCAAGACAAATCAAAACACCAACAGGTAACAGCATTGCTCTACACTTACCCCCGTGCCTCCACCTTTTATTAAAAGAATAGATTGACATTTATGCTGCTTACTGTAAAAGCAAGCCGAGTAAAATTTTTGAAAGGTGAAAGTAAACATTCCTCTTGCACCGAAATATTTTTTCAGTAGAAATCTGTTAAGTGAAAAGGAACAGCTACTGTCAGTGATAGTGTGACTTAAACAGCTGCCTGATACAAATTACTCCTATGAAGAAGGCATTTACATTACTTATTGTGATATAGAAGTATCATATCCTCAAATTTTTAAGATTTTTTAAATAGGAATACACTAACCAATGTAGTATTTGGTATGTTAGTAAAATAAGTCACATAAATCTCCTTTTGACAAATTGTCACTGATGAGACCCATCCCTAGAAAATCTGGAATATGTTTTGATGGAACAGATACACAAATCTGAACATAACAAATAGCTAAATGCAAAATAGTTTGAATTTAGCTTTGTATAAAAGCTGCAGGGAGTCTTTAGAGATATCCATTTGGCAAAGTTAGGTATCCGGAAGAAACAAGATACATACGGCAGATATGACTTCTATGCATTGAGTAGTATGTCACGGTCAGACTTTTTACTTAAAAGCCTTACAGTGAGTTTGGTGGATGAACGCTCCTGCACTAGAAACAAAAAAGCAACATGCTGTTTGCAATCATTTTCAAATGCTGTGTGCAAGTCGGTGGCATGTAAAGCACGCAACTTCAGCTACAATGATTTAGTCTTTGCCTCCGCTTTTTGTAGGAATAAACCATAAAAGTGGCCTTGAAATAGCATATTGTAACTGTGCAAAGGCTGACATAGTTTGTATATAATACAACACACAGGCAGGATCACAGACAGTGCCAAACTAAGAAAACTCCAAGCCATTCTAAAGTCTACTTAGCACCTCTCTGGTATCTCACTTTTAGGAGGGGCAGTAATCGGAAACCCTCAGGGTCGCCTATGGCTTTCAAACATCTCATTTAACTAAAGACTATTCCCGCCCCCCACCCCACCAGTTTGAGTGGGGTTGCTAGGTTGTTATTTCTGGGGGTCCCCTCTACCAGTTTAGGAACAGTTACCCAGACCAGAGCTTCCCAATCTAACTCTGCCTCCAGCTCCACATTCACACCCTTGTCCTGGTACAACCCAAGCTGATGGTGTTTCACTGCTACTGGCTCCAGAACCCAGCTCTGACTGTCCGCAGAGAAGACATGGCCCACAGTTTGCAAATACTGGCCAGTGTCTATGTTTTATTCTCAGCATCCTACAACCTACACAGGGAGCAACCCAACTTCCCAGTCCTATGGGATGTATAATTTTCATGGGGCCAAGAACCATCTTTCCCTGTGCTCTAGCCACACTCCACCCATCAACCCAAACCAACCTCATGCTCCCTATTTCCCTTGCTCTCTGGTCACATCCTAAATTCCTTAACCGAGTTCACATAATCCCCATCCTCCAGACTTCCACTTTCCCAGTACTCCCACTGTTCCAACACTTACCTAATCTCATAAACCCTGATTTTAACAGCACTAAACAAGCAAACACAACACACCACAAAGATCACTGTGAAGCACGTGGCAGAACAAGTACAGATGAATTCTCCCACATTTCAGGTAGAGACAAGAGAAAATACCAACGACTGGCGAGTAAGCTAAACCTGGATACTCTCAGCCTTATCTGCATCTCACAAATTACAGTTTGGCAGTGTAAGATCTGTTCTGTTAGCTCAGTCTGTCTTAATTCTGCAGCACCTGACATGGCACATTAAGATGAACCGAAACAAGTCAGTATAGGAAACCACACAACTGGCCTTTCGTGGTGTGGAAAGACTGTACCTACCTGGGGAAAAAAAAACCAAAAAAAAAAAAAAAAAAACCAACCTCTGTATTGTCAGTGTCATGTACCTTTGTACTCTGGAGCATGGTTTGCCATGATATTCTGCCTCAGGTTATTGTGTATTTAGCTTTTATTGCACCTGATGTCCTACTTATTTCTCTTTTAAAAAGTGATTTTAGATGAGACTGACTTACATCGTGCTTTGCCTTTAAGCAAAACATACATCTGTTGAATAAAACAATCTGAAGACGTCACTTAGAATCATGTTTACTTCTGTCAGAGCACCATGCCATGTCAAACCACAGTCTTGGTGGTCTGGTTTACAAAACTAAAAATAGAGTCTAACACTGGGAAAAAAACTCCTAATTCTACATGCTGTCCACAGAGCTACACAAAAAATGAGGGAAAAAAAAATCTAGACTTCTCCATCCCACACGCAAATGGGATGGAAAGAAAATCCATAAAATCCCTCAAAGTTTTCTCATACTTTCTGGTACCAGCCAGTGAGGGTGCAGCTCCTCCCCACAGGTTATCCACACAGATGGATGGAGGATTTGTCCTGCCCCGGTTCCAGATTCCCAACTCTAACTCGTACTTTGGAAATGCATGGTGCAGTCTTCTGCATGGAGCCAGGATGTTAGCCATCACAAGCCTGTCCGTGATGGGAAGGGAAAGAAACTGTCTCCAGGGGACTGAACCCCACAACATGAGGTAGTGAATGAAGACTAATAGCTACAGCTCCGTGTGTAAAATGGAAGGGAAGGGAAGAACAGGTCTGCACTATAAGAAAATGCCACAGCAATCAGTTGCTGTGGGACAGATCTTCACACTTCACCGAGAAGGGAGTCCTGGAGCTGGTGTTCAGCCATTTCCAGTCCTCAGGGACAGAGCTGAGGCTCAAGTCAGGACTCACCTAAGAGACACAAAAAGAACTGGAACTTCAACAGAAGCCCCCCAAAACGGTATCATTTCCCAGCAGTGCACCCTATAGACGTGTACACACAGCAGAGCAAAGACATCACAGCAACACATGCTAGTACAGGGCAGCAGTGCTTGACACGTGCTAGTAACCAGAGCAACATTTCCATCTGCTGAGAATCTGCCCCTGTTTATAATTGCAGTGAAATATGAACACTTTCAGGGTTGTTACTGTTAAGTAAATGTATAATCTGTTCATAAGATGAAATGTTTCTTCCTCGGTAAGAGGGCTGGGCTGAACAAGATACATGCAGTTTCCCCCTAGATAGTCTGCCATTTCTCACACTGAGATAATATCCTTTTCATCTAAAGGTACCATTTACATGGATTTATTGATTTAGGCTTTCTACAAGAAAATCAGGCAGTTCACGAGCACCGTAGGATTACCATTTGCTCAAAGCCTTGTTAGAAAAACCTCACATATTCAGACAAATATTTGAATTTGCAGGAGCAGAAGTTATCCTGCTAAGTCAACACAACACAGCATATTCTGCAAGTTACAGCCAGATTTGATTCTTTCATATAAAATGCAGCACTCTGCATGCAATTTCCCACCAGTAAGTGTCTAAATGTTTTATAATTGAAAGCATTTGTCCTATTAGATGCATAACAAAGTCCAAGCACAGAATTCTGCAGTCAACCAAGGTCATCACTAGGGCCATTAGTACAAATACCTCAATCACCTATTCACTGAATTAAGATGATTCCATTTGTTGAAGTCTAGTTTCGGACCAGGGTTAGCAGTTTTGTTTGGTAGCTATACCTAAACCATTCAGGTGATTTTGAAGCTTACCCACAAAGCAATACTGCTTCACAACACGCACTAGAAACCCCTTGGCTGGGCAACCCAGGCTAATCTCAGTTCCACATCTCCGAGATAGTATGAGAGAAACTAGATAACCTGTGTACTGAGACCTCCAGCAGGGTACAGCAGATGCAACACAGTGCCAGAACAGCTTGTTCCTTCCTGTCTCCACCATCCAAGAGCAGAGACAAGTTGCACTCAGACCAATTGATACAAGATGATCCCTTCTGAATAAGACATGGAAATGTGGACAGCATTCAGCGGGGTGCAGGGCAGGGGCAGGAGGGCTCTCATGGCTTGTATTAGCAGTCCGAAGGTCATCTCCAGTTCCTACCGATCCTGCTGGCAAGTCACACCAGGGCTCTCTGGTGTTGCCTCTTCAGAAGAACTCTGGGTACAGACATGGATCTAACTTTTTATCACAACTGTAACACACACAATGCCCACATTCAATAGGCTTTCGGGTGGAAGGCAGAGGAAATAAACTGCTTTCAGAGAACACTACAAAGATTAATAAAAATTCCTGTCCATAGATATCTCTGAAGAACGTTCAGATGGTGCTGTTCTGCTCAGTTTTGAAGGTTAAAACTTAAAAGGTTAAACTACAGCCTCGTTTTTAAGTGATTCAATTAATAACGTTCATTAAGTGAACAGAAGCGTTAAGGAAGACAAAGCAGATTCGCAAAGGCCAGAGCTATGGGTGAAGCCTGTATGCACAGGAAAAGCTCGATGCACTGGGAGCAGCTGCACATTTCATTGTGTACTTTCCTAGGCTGCCACGTAACAGGGTCACAGCTCAAGTCAGACTTTATGCCGATGGATGAAAGTAAGCTCTATCAAATTCACTCCAAAGAGAAAAATACAACTTTATATGCTTTAAACCTGCTTGGAAAACAAGCATTTTTTTATTCTTCTTATTTAAAATTATTTTTTCCAGAAGTAACAAGCATAAGGAACCTTGTTCCAAATCCATTTTTCACAACCATCCACCACCTTAACATCATCACAGTCATTACATATTTCATAACCAATTTAAATTGTAGCACAATACTATGCTTATTCGTCACTCTCATAATATACATTTGTTACAGTCAACATAAAATCACTGAACACAGGACCTTGCTACTGGCACCAGTCCCAATTTGAGCAAAGGGCATATTCCCATCACACTCATTGGTTCAATGCTATGCAAAGCAGCCCAAAACATTCTATGGCAAGGGAAATCTGTTTATTATTTGCTTTTTTGCTGGTATGAATGTTAATAATGCCATAGCTAAGTGTCTGCCCTAAGCAGTTATGAATTTCCTATTTTTGTCTTTTTGTATACTTTCCATTTCTTTGTTTATGAAAAAAAAACACACAGCTTTTATTTGAGGCTATTCCTGTCTTGTGATTACAGACAAAAGGCAGCCCTGCTGAAGTGAGATTTACTTAGAAAATCTGTAAATCCATGATTCTATTGCTCAGACTGTCTCCATTAGTAATAAACAGTCAGTATTCACCTTTGAGCTTAACTGATGCAATTTTGATTTGTTCTACATCTATTACTGATTCAAGGTCAGAAATGAACATTCTAGAAAAAAATTAAAATCTATAGAGCAGCCCTCATTCACTGTAATGGGTATAACAAGCAGCACAACACTTCCAACACATTACTGGTATAATCACTGTAATTATAAGGACACACGCCGGGAGTAAGCTGCAACTGAACCACAAAGCTAGAGACCAAACATGATGGAGTTAAGACTAGTCTGTATTAACATATAACTATTATAACCAGGTATTAAATGATGTAACAATGAACACCATTTAGATTAACAGGATGAAGGCTTGGGTTTTTTTTTTTTTTAACTAAACACCCATATACTGAATCAGAAACACTTCCAGTTATTCAAGTTCACTAACTTATATTGAATTAGCATTTAAGCACAGGTAAACCTACAGACAACCTGAGAAACGAACATTTCTTTAAACTTACCTGTTTGCAGAGGCACAAGAAGCTGTAGGTGAGAGAGAACAACCACAAAACTCCTGCCTATATGCACCTGCTATTACACATGTTCCCATTCAAGTTTGCTCGCTCAACACAATCCCATTCCATACAAACAGTCGGGGAGCAATTGCAGTGCCTCTCCACCTTCAAAAGCTGCGCTACCAAAACAACCTACCCCAAAGGGGCCATTATACTGAGTGAGTTGATAATCAAAGCAGTGAAAAGGTGCAGCTGGGAGAATCAGTCTAAACAGTTATTTCCTGTGATAAGAAAAGGCAGCGAGGGCCTATTAGTACTCATCTCATTAGGCGTTCACATTACACCTTAACAGAGCTTTGCGTAAGTGTTGGGTGTATGACTTAAAACTGCTTGAGTGCATGCTGATAAAAGCAGCCAAGTGTGATTAAAAGTGCATTAAGAATCAGAGTACTTCCTCTGTTGTTAGCATGCAGCTGTGAGGGTCATCGCAGGGCTTCTTCAGCTCTAAGTGTATTTAATCCTTTTTATAATACCTTATTGTATGGTGGTAAGTATTCCTAAATGTTGCAGGCAGGGAAGTTCCTCTTCAGCAATCACTGAGGAGGATGAGACTCTTTCACTCGCTGTCTAGAAAAGTCAAATTAGATTACTGCTTCACCATATCTATCCCAGGAACAGCTTTCTTTTTCAGCTACAGGGGGAGCTGACAGGGACTGCTGAAACTTAGCCTGCTGCATGTTTTTACCTAGTTGCTAGATTTGTCAAGGTAAGTGGTTACACAAAATTCTATATTCAGGAAAAAATAGAGAATTATTCTTTGAAATAATTTGCCTGGGGAGACTAAGGAGTCTTTTTGTCTTTACCTCAGTGAAAGACAGTAAATTTCTAACCAATGTTGTACACCTTGACCTTGTCAAATTTGAAATGAAATAGTAAAAAACTTAAAAATCTGTATTTTTATGAAATGTATATATGACAGAAAGGGTCAGGCGGAGGCATCTCTATCCCTTCCAGTTATGCCATCACCTCTGAGATCATAGAGAAAATCTGAGATTGCTCTGACACGGGGAGACCTGGAGCTATAGCACTACCAGCAGGCAGGAGTCCCAACATGCAACGAGCAAATCCCATGAGCCATTGCAATTCAGATTTTTATCAACACCTCTAAGAAAACATTAAGCAAAAAAGAGCTTAATGAAGAGAAAGCTGGATGGGAAATTCAAGTCTGAACAGCTGTGCCAAACAGCTACTGGATGTATCTAGTGACACTCAAGGTGTGGTATGTAGTGACACTCAAGGCATGGGAGAGGGCATGATCTGAAGATGTATGCCTTTGGCACCTATCAGCAGATAAGAACAATTAACCATGAAATCAAGAGTCTGCAGCTAACAAGTAGATTTCATCTGTATCATTGCTGCTGCCCTCTTTCACAAAGCCTACAAGCTACTCCTGTCTTCAGTCTTTAAGAACAAAGCGCCTCTTCACAAAACACTTACCTCTCAAAATGAGGCTGAACTTATTCTCCATTTTGGTAAAACACCAGACCAATCTTTGTAGCCTTTTATTGCCTCTTTGCTGCAGTCAATTGTGTGATACCAGTAAAAAGATTTGCCTTTAGTAATTTTGAAATTGTACAGCATGTACTTGGAAATGCACTCTAAATCAAGGACTTATAATTTGAAGTTTGTAATTGCAATATGAACAGTAAATAAAGATAGTCTTTTGTTTACAGACTTCTCTGCATGAAAGCTGTTTAGGTAGACTTGGGAATTCAAAACTTCTGGTAAAACAAATCAGGAGGCAGGACCAAACAAGAGGCATGCAGTAAACTTATACATAAGAAAGCAATTAATGGATTTGCATTTAACTCTATGTACAAAAATTAAACCAAACACTTACTACTGTCACAAGTGTACTGCGTTATATTTTTATGTATGTAAAAGATCATCAATTTAATCAGAAAGGCACATTATATAACAGAAAGTTGTTCTTTAACATATAAAGATGTTCCTAAATATAAAAGAAAGTGTTGTTATGTAGACTCTGTTACCATATTTCCAGGTTTGCAGCCACGTATGAGGTGGGGGTCCTTAGTTCCTGCCTTTGTGACTATACAGCTTTTCATTTCCTTCTGAGTCAGGAATTTGTAATCCGTAGCTGTGATCATGTTTTCCACAAAAGCTGTCACAGGCACCGTTAACCACCTTCATACCCCTCGTTTGAGACACCAGCTATTATAACTCTAATACAGTTCCAGCAAAGAAAAGCGTTTGCACAGTTATGGAAGTCTAATGCTTAAACAAGCTTTAAAGGGTATTAATCACCCAGCTTTTCTGAGAGATCATGGGCACAGTAAATCAACACATGAATTAATTTGTGATGATGAGCCATGTAAATTGGAGCAGGCTGGGTGCAAAAAAGAAAATTTGGGTAGGGTCAGCACAAGCTTTTAAATGTTCAAACAGATTGGATACATGTCAATGAATGATTTATTATTTGGGGAGGGGGGCAGGGAGGAGGTGTTTTCGAGGTGGTGGTTGTTAGTTTTGTTTTGATTCACTAGCAAAAACTGTTTAGCCTAGGAAAAGATAGGGGTTTTAAGAAAAAGGTATTCTCCAACCACATTGGTCCTGGCATTTTTCATTCAGAAGTCAGAACATACTACATAGATAGCCTTGGGACAGAGGCCAGAGGTCTTCCTATTTTAAATATATCCATGAGCCCTGCACGTTTCTTCTGAAAGACACCAGTGTCTTTCTCAGTACCATAATCGTGAAAACAGGTTGTACTTGAAAGCAGAAAACAAGGGAGAATACCAACTGCTACATTATGTAATGACCAGAATGTTCAGCTCCAGGGGAAGGGAATAGCAAAGTGGACACCAAAGTAGCCTTAAAACAGATATAGATATAGATATAGATATTTTATTTTTTTTTAAGTAAAATTCTCTAAAATCAACTTCTCTCAAGTTTGCTTAAGCTTATGGGCACACCACGCTGCTCCCTGTGACACCTACCGCAGCAGGCAGTCACAAACAAAATCTGACTAGAAGATGTTCTTTTGGACATTTGGTTGCTATTCTGTGCCTCCTCGCCAGCCATGCCACAGTGTTTTCAACCCTGCGTACACAATGCATCTCTCGGCTATTAACCCTCTCCTCTGTACTGATAGCTATTGTTACTCATGTGATAGCTCAACAGGCAAACACTTCATCTTGTTTCCTAAATGCGATTTGACACTACTTCCCTGTTTAATGCCATGCATAGCAATTGGGAATTTCACAAGAGGCAGTCTAAACAACAAAAAAAAAGCAATAATCCATGTATACAACTTGCACAAACCTGCTATTTCTAGAAATAAACCTACAACTGTGTGGCTAGAGTTCATATGCTGGTGTGTCATTACTATTTGTGCAAAAAAATCAGGTGTGTGCACAGGAGTAACTGAGAAACTTCATATAGGCTGCTATACTTTGGAAGGCACAGAATTAAATGTTTGAAATCAACTTAGGTATATGAAATCAGTCACTAAAACACCATATTGGATTATTTATGTAATCAAAAAACTTCCCATTGACAAAAATCAGACTAAATGAAGCAGGAAAAAGTGCACTGAAAGTATTGAACTTGGAAGCATGTGTGTATTTGCATACAAAATGACAGCTGCCTATTTCAACAGTAAAAAGCTTTTCGTAATAAGCAATTTTTCTCTTCTGCTAACCGTATTTAGACCAGAAAGCATGGGCTTTTTTCTTTCAACTAAGCGGAAATTATATACAAGTGTAAACAACTGAGTATGCACAAGTTGATTTGTGGATATAATAACAATGCAAACATTGTTTTCACCACTGATTCATATAACTTAGCCTTATTATGGATGATCTGGCATGCAATTTGATGATTCTACTGTATTTTTACTGCTTAAAATGCATATATTCTTTTGTTGGTGAAAAACATATCTTAAAATTATAAACCAGCCATAATTTCTAATACAAAGTTAATAACTACAGAAACCTAAATTTTAAATCAAAAGCTAGAAGAAATGAGAATGACATTAGAGACAAAAGCAAATTTTCATAGAGCAGTGACTTCCTATCAAGAGAAAAATTATTGTATTCCTCTTTCTTTTTTTTTCCCCAGAATTTCTACAAGTAGGTAGTAATTAATTATAAAATCTATTGAAATGAAGTCACATATACATGGAATCAGATGGTGCACACATAAGTTACTAAATATTCTTTTTTAAAATGAATTCACTAAGTGGAAAAACATAATGTTCTCAGAATTTCAATTCATCATTTTCTTCTCTTGTCTCATATAATACTAAACTGTTTTAGGTTAGATTTCTGCCACCTCTGATTACTTATTGTGTAGTGTCACTAGGAGCTGACATGTCACTATGACTTCACATTTTAAACATTATTTTTGTCTTCTATTAAAATACCTTCTTTGCTGGCTGACAAAAAAAGCTATGCCAGATGCACTTAGCAGGCTCGTGTATTTCCAAAGGCAATCACGTAAATGAGACAAGAGAACACTTGCCTCCACCCAGCTCTGCTAGCAAGAAGACTCCATGTTATTTTATCCAGGAACAACAGCTTCCAGCTGGCTTGATGGGAAAAAGTCCTAACCTCTGCTGATTCCCAAAGGGCCAGAAAGAGAAAACCTCCAAGAAATATGTGAAAACAATTTTTCTCTGTGGCTTCGGCCTCTATATTTAGGTGTTCTTAATTTGTGTTTGCTAAAAACGTATCGTACTTGTAAGGGTGAAATGGCAATTAGGCCAATAATATCCTTTAAAACTTAAAGCCTACAAAATACAGGCATTTAAGGCAACCGAGACCAAATAACAATGTTACTTAGAGTCAAATCTACGTAATCTAAATTCTGTATGATAATACAAGTACAGTAAAATCAATGCTGGCTCTGTTAATAAGCCAGTGTAATCAAAATGGAACTAATTATTTCTTAGATGTGACGAGATTTAAATATCATTTTTTGATCTAAGTGCAGCTCCTTACCAGAATCTAAGAGTAGTGAAATTACTAACAATCCAAATGTACGAGAAATATTCAAAACCAGCTCAATTATTATCTGAACGCACTATGTGAAGAGGCATTGAATATCGTACAGAACACTGCTGGTTTGATTTGCTTAAGGAAAACGGGAGTGCAAGGCTTTGTTTTTCCCTTGTTGCTGGCTTACAGACCAAAACACTACTTAATTGGTACCATGGGTAGCAGCATCTTTCATGTACTTCCCTGCTGCTGCCCCCTCCTAAATGAACAGGATTTCTTATTTAGCCACCAAAACATGCTGCTTAAAAGTCTTCATCTTTGAAGGTTGTGTAAAGGGAAGAGATCGGAAAAGACGTAGGGGACTGTTTCTTAATTAATGTCAAATACTGAAGCTAACAAAGTTGGCAGGGAAGATGTCTAGTTCAGGGAACAGTATTTTCTATTGTAATAGCCAAGAGACAGCTCGGGGAACAGAATTTTCTGGGATAGCTGGAGCTATGTGACAGTTTTGTGTTTTGTTTTCTTAAATGCTGTCCCTTTGGTAGTTCTTCTTAATTAAAAATTATTCTGATATATTGAAGTAATACTTTACTTCTAATGTGACAGTTACTCCCAATTTGCTGTATGATTACTAATCAAAAAAGGCAAATAGCTTCCTAGGTGTATGCACAAATATTGCTATTTAGAAAATTAATTCACTGATACACTATCCACTTCCTTGTTTTATTGGAAACTGGTAAGAGCAGAACATGTAACACAAGGTTTTAACATTACTTTTCCTGAAGAGATAAGTACATTCATTAAGACGCTCTGTAAGCAGTGAGTGAAAGCTCTCCATGACCAAAATCACCACATCAAAGAACGTTGAGCAATCAGATTTTCTGAATAAAGGAAAATATGGAATTAACTAAGAATACAGCTCCCACATTGATATAGCTATGAATACAAGATCATTAATTCATCTGCATAATCAGTGAGCATGTGTTAAAAGCAAAACCTAATTTATGTAGGGGAGGAAAAGTGTAGAAACAAACATATCTTAATGAGAAACTGTCATTATGAAATATGTATTTGTTTGGAAAATATATTGCTTAGCATGATCATGTTAATGTTTTCAAAAATCTTTTTGTTTACATTGTGAATCCAACAACACCTTGCCCATATGTGAGCACCTATGCAATCAGACCTACACTGGCTGTAGTTCATGGTGTCTAAATAGCTAAAAGGTGTGCTTTCACACCCTACAAGTAGTAGCCCACAGTAAAAATAGCAGTTTGTTAAGAACTTTCCTGTCATCAGGAGTTACATATCTATATTTATATGTATATCTGGGCATATATACATGTATATGTACAAGCCATATATTCATTTTCCTGATGAACACATTGAATCAGTCACTGACAATCCATAGAAAATCTGGAATGAACCTGTTTTTGCAGTCACGTTTGTTCTTTGCATGTATGAAAGTGTTATTTGTTTGTGTTCTTTTAGGAAGAATTTAAGCATCCTCTGTTCTTCTGCCTGTCTTACATCTAGCTAGTCTGAATTAAAATGTGAAATACAAATGAGAATCACAGATTTACAGGGGTCATTTTAAGACAAACCGGCACAAATCAATCTACAATTTACTTGGAAAAATTAACACTACCTACTTCTTGTGGGAAGCTTAAATCTGAATGGCTCTCTTCTAGACCCTCTGCCACCTTAATCCAACTTCTGTTTCAATTTTTATCATCTTATTTTATGAAACAACAAAATACAACTTTCTAGTGGAGAAATTAGAAAACAAAAGCAATTCCTTTTTTATTTTTCTCCCTTTTAGTTCCTCTGTGTATTTAAAGGCATGCCGGGGCCAAATTTTTTCAGAGAGTCGGTAACACTGAGTTCTGGAAGAGTATAGGATCTTGACCATAAGCACCACGAAACGTGAACTGCTGATTGTCCCCTGTACAAATCCAGCTGAAATTTGATTGCAAATCTAACTCGGCAGGTCAGCATTTCTGAAGAGCTCAACATCCTATTTTGGAATAAAATAAAAAAAAAAAGTGACAAGTCTTTCAAGCAACTTGGCACTGCTCCATGGCAGAGCACAAACCTGCAGTTTAAGCTCAGTGGGGTGACTTGTGCAAGCCAGAGAAGGATGATCTGGTTTTTGGTATGTGTTAATCTGCAGAAGGTTTGCATGTCTTTTTCCCCAGATTGTCACAAATCAGGCCATTCACAGATGGCCAACCACAAGCAGGTTGATGCTGCAAGCAGCTTGCTGTGCCACACCATGGGCAGGATCAGAGGCACTCAGCAAAAGCACTATCTTGCAGAAGTGCCTGAATTTGAACAGATCTAATCAGCAGTTTAGACAGGGCTGCCTTCTCCACCTGGCCAGAAGTGTTTATAGACAAAAACAATACGCTAGTGTTTCCCTGACATTCATGCTAATAGACTGTGGAAGGAAATCAGCATTAGGAAGCAAACCAACATATAATTGCCATAGACAAGTACTGCAAAACAGCCAATTTGTCTGTGATTCAAATGAAAAATTACTATTACTCTGCCTTCATTTGCCATCTTCTGTATCAGAACCTGTTATTAACTATATTCCCAGCCCAGACTCCAGGAATAATACAGTTCAATACCCAGCAGGAAGTGGGTATGTTGACATAATAACCAAAGTGTATATATTTTGGTTGAATAATTACTTTCTTTCAAGGGAGGAAGGTTATAGAGCCATCATGAATCTAGCTTTGACAAAAACCCCAAGTTTTAAAGAGTTAGACACCACCATGGGAAGAGTCGCTCAAGTGGAAAAAGAATCATTGGATACAACAGTATACGTTAAATGACAATTAGAGAAGTTTCTTATTAAAAAAAAAAAAACCACCAACAACAACAAACCACAAATCCAGGACAAATTACAAATCAATTACCTCTTACTGTCAAGCACATGAAAATTAAGGCTTTCTTGACACCACACTGTGAGGCACTGGCAGCATTTTTTCTGTTCTGTACAAGTAAATGCTTCAAGCCCTGGCTCATTACACTGGCCAGCTTCAGACCTCCAAATACCCTTCAACAACAGTAACAACAATGCTTGAATCACCTAATCCCAGTAGGGTGAATTATTCAATCAAGGGGAAAATCCTAATGATCAAAAATCCTCTCTGGAAAAATCATCGTCAGTGCTCTTGTACCTTGCTGTCAGGGGCCTCTCCATCCCACTGCCAAAGAATCTTGTTCAACAAGGTATTTCTGAAAGCTCAGTCAGTGGCTGGTCCTTTACTGGAATTTGGGATTGACCTGCACTGCTACAGAGCAAGGCAGTCAGCTGCCTGCCTTCTTACTCTGCCCACACAGAGCAAGCACAGCAAGTTCCGTGAAGAAAAGGAAACTCTACTCACAAACAAGTTAGGCTCGAGTGGTGACATGGGCTTGCATTGTTTAACCACCTGTGACTATCAAACTCCCAGAGAGCAAAAGACAGGAGCAAGGGTTGAGAGAGACATAAAACTAGGGTGCCATGATTCAAACTTAGCGACACTGCAGTAGCAGGAGTCTCACCATTTAGACTTTGCTGAGCCAGATTTTTCAAAAAACGTTAGCTCCCATCTAAGCATCTAAACAGCAAGTACACTACTGAAAACATCACCACTCCCAAAAACTGTCAGTATGGTTTCCAGAGGACTCAGTCTGCTGACTGCTTCCGGAAGCCTCACTGGAGGAAGAGCCCTCCCAGAAACACTGGCCAGTGGGAGTGGGACCAGCCAGAAGACACAACAGCAATACAAGTGGCCCATTTCCTTGTAGACTTTTACTGGATTTGGCTGATAACATGCAAGTATCTACAACTGCTTTCTCAGAATAAAACTAAACTGCCTGCAATTGATTGCCAAGTATGTTGAAGGAAGTGTCCACGGAGAATGAATTAGAGCAAAGACATTTTCAATGCATCAGCATTTCTTATACTCATCAGTAATTTATTTTCATGCAGCTTTTACTCTCTTGTTTGATACCAATTGTACCTTTCCTGTACTTTCTTCAGCAGGCAAAGATTTGTGCAAAGATTGTCTCCTGGCTGCTCTCATTTATAACATGCTGCCATAATTCCAGACTCATGCTTCTAATTCTACTGTTCTTGTTAGAAAAGGTGTTACTTTCTGACAATAGATGATCAGCTTCTCTCTGGGGTGCTCCTGCAAAGCAAAAAAAACCAGATGGGAGGCTCACAGTGCTGTTTCTGAACAATGGGAAGAGGTCATCCAAGCTCACTCCAATTTACTCAGACTTCACAAACCTGAATATACTCTCATGTCAGAGATGCTGTCACTTAAAAGTTTGCCGTAATGCACTTGAAGGGGATTTTTTTCTCCAGATAATTAAAGGAATAAAAAAGACTGGATAGATACTGCCATTTCTGTAGACAAAAGCAGACTTTGTACATTGTTTCCCAAATTATATGACACATTTTAAAATAAACAACACTACTACCAACCAGTAATGACTGAGAACAGTGTAGAATGGGGAAACCAGCGCAACGATGTGCAGGATTTGACCTTCAGGGCACTGATAATTTAGAAGAGGAAGGCCTGTGTCATAGATGGTGACTATTTCACGCTGAATTTGTTCTGAGACTTGTTTTCCTCAATACCTTGTTCCAACCGCCATTATAGAACAAAGGCAAGAGCTACAATGCATTCAGGGATTTGGAGGGGGAGGTGGGGTTTTGTGGGTTTTGTAGTTCTGATTGTTTGTTTGGGTATTTTGCAACACTTCTGATGACATCATTTGGTAGACTGATCCATTAAAGATCAGCCCAATTTGATTATCAGTTTTCCATAAGGGTTCAAGACAGCTCGCTTCAAGAGGAGCTCCAGTAGAGTTCCTGTTGCAGCCACGAGAGCAAGTGGAGAGCCACAAAGCAACAGGCCTTTCTAGCCCCTTCAGAAACCGAGGAATTAACCAATTTACTGCCCCTTCCCAAGGCTTGCCATTGTCTGTCTTTGACATCATGATCTCCATCCTGACAGCTGTGGTTCCAATGGGTTATGTCCTATTCGCAAAGCATGAGTGTTCCCAGTCCATGGTTGATGGTGCAGCTCATGTCAGAGATACAGCTCATGTCATGCCATGATGCAGCTCATGTCAAAGACCAGCAGTCTATCAGGACTGGATACAGTCAGAACATAGATCAGGACAGTTGCAGGCCACAGATCATAAGTGAGCATGAAAAGTACATACACTCTCTTGTAGTTGACTTTTTAATGCTTCCCTTTCACTCTGTTCCCGTCTAACCCAGTAGATAAATTCATGTTTTATGAAGATGTTTATATGGTACAGGAACAAAGACATAACTACAGAGTAGAATAGTCAGGAGAGGCCAAAAATTCAAATAACCATGAAGATTTGGTTCCCTCTTTCCTAGGACTTACTGAAGCAAAATCCTGGAGAGTTTGTTTGATTTTAACACCTCTACTATCAGTGCCAAAGATCTTTCTCTCAGCAGTTTCAGCAGTAGGAGATAATTGAGGGACATAATATGTCACAGTGTTTTCAAGGAAAACTTGTTTTCAGATACCTGCTGAGCATCATAAGTACATTCATTCTGCTTAGGCTGATGCAGTCAGTCAAGCACAGACCTCCAGCAGAGACTGTTCTGCTCATTGACAGGTGCTGAGGATGCTTTTATCATCTTTTAATACAACTCACTAGTGAACTTTCTGGTTTGCTGCAGTCCCAGGAAAACAAGGCTTGGAATGTCCACCTGGTGCCAGATTGCACAGTTCGTTACCAGCATGTAGGAAATAGAAACAAGCAAGCAAAAATCATTTGTTTACTTTGTTTTTCATTGTGGTGAAATCATGGCAGCTTCAAGCCAAGCACTACTTCAATAATCAAGCGAAAACTAAAGATGGGTAAATATTTGCAGCCATTTAGTTCTGTTGCACAACAGAAGTAATTGACCTCCACAACAACAAAATTGGGTGTGTATTCGCAGTGCCAGGTGCAAGTCAAACATCTTGAGGACATTCAGCTGGATGACCTCATTCATAGTGTGCCACAGCTCGGTTTTCGTGGAGCTTTGGAATGTGTCTGGACCTACATTGCAGACTGCATCTAGGCAGCATGTGCGTCATTCTTCACCAAAGAAAAGCAGAGGTGGTTCCATGTTTCCTGTTGCTCTGAGTCTCCTCCTTTGAGGACTCGGAGAGGGCACAAGAAGGAGTCCTTGTCCTTGTTCCCTTTCAGTGACAAGCCCCCTCACCATAAAGCGCCACTATAATGTATCACTTTATCAAGACATGGTATTTAAAATGTTAGCTACAAAAACTGAGGAATTTCTGTTATTTTGCTTAGGCTTTTTACTATCTATTACATACAGCTTCCTGATGTCTTTCAGAATCACAAACACATTCTAAGAAAACCCTGTTTTTCTGTTTTGTAGCATCTAAAGGTAAGTATTTTTTCATGTAAAAGTCAAGTGCTAGGCCTTCCCAATGTCTTTTAGATGAATGGAAACATTCCAGACAATAATGCTTTTTGTTTCCTGTGCAGATGACGTAGATGTTATGCAGACTGCAATCTAAGCCACTTGCAGTAGACATATAATGCTTTAATTTTTTCCATTATATGTAATTTGGGACTCCTGAGCAGGGAAGTGGGGAGTACATGGACGACCAACATAGCTAAAAGCTTTGCAATTAGCCCAGTACATAGTCCGGTACAATTAACATTAGAATGAGTTTGGATTTATAGTTTTTTAAGCCAGCTCCTGAAACAACATGCAGTACTTCATTTTTAAAATAACTTAAACATTTTAATAGTCTCAAATTCCCATTGCAATGGGGAAACTCAGAAGCAGGTTTCTTTCCACTGGCATTAGTGTAATTATAGTTGCCCTGATACTGCCACAGCAAGCGTGGGGAGAAGAATGTGGAACTTTGATTTTCTGTCTCTTTGAAACCAAGGTCAAGTTATGTGGCCCTTTTTCCCTCTAAAAGCCCCAGGAAATTAGGAAGTTTTATGAGAGAAGTGAAGTAATAAAATGGAGACTTGTTAATCCGCTGACCCACTACCCTGTGCCACACACAGAGATAAAAGTCTTAAGAAGAGGTTAATACATGCCAAGGTGGAATATTTATACACACCTCCTGGGCACTCCTACCTGAGGTTTTCTTCAAGATGCCTCTGCATCCAGGATGCTGGCCACTGCTGCCAAAATAACAAAGCTCCTTGTACAACATGTGGGAAATTTATGTCCCTAAACAGGACTGTAGATTCTTCTACAAGAGCACCCCAGCTTCTAAACTCACATAGAAATGTTCAGACCATCTTTTTTCTCTTATTGAGGCTAACCAGTCCCGCCAAGAGCAACAGAAGTTATTAGCAAAGCCTCTAAAAGCAATGCATAATACTGTTTAAATACTTTGCATTATTAATGGGGGGGGGGGGGGGGGATCACAGTTTCATTAAAATGAGTCATGGCCTAGTTAGAAAAATGAAGCAATACTGTAAATACAGCACTCGCACTGCTTGCTGCAATAGCTCATAAAAGAATGTGCTTTGTCCTGATTCTTAGCATAACATGGAATTCATGTGAGTTTGTATAAACTGCCTTTTTTCCAACTTGTCACAGCATCTGTCATTCTTTTTGCAGTACAATTGATCATTTAGCTGCAGCTGATGCTCTGCTTTTAAGTGCTGTCCCCTGGCTGCTGCAGCCTTCTCTTTTCCCCACAGAGTATCCTTAATTAAATTACTCTGCATTGTACCCAGACTGCAAAGGGATGGGGAGCTAGAGCTGGTGCACAGCTCGCATTCAAGCAAGGAGGAAGCCAGAAACAGACTGGCTTGCTGGAGAATGGTGCGACCCCCATGCAGTAGATGTGTCTTCCTTTGGGAGAACAGCCTACAACTACCTGCTTATAACTAACCTGGGAGCAGGAATAGGCTCAAGATATCCAGCCAAAACCAAAACCCTCTTTTTTTATCTGAAGCATTTTTTTCATATACAAGCAATGTAGTATTTGATCCGTTTATTTGTTTATCTAACATGTTATTGTGGTTGGTAGTTAGCCCTTAATTCAGTGATTCACCGAAAATGGAGAAGTGAATTGCTAAACGTATTTCTCCTTTTTTATTACTGCATGCGCAGAGGTCAGGCATGGAGTGTGGAAGGGACAGCCAGTGTAGCTCTGTCACTTCTCTGTAGTATGTTTCTAGTAGGTGCTCCAGAGACCACGGCCAGAAAGAAGAGAGCTCTGGCAAAGCTCAGAGCCAATCAGCAACGTCTGAATCATTTTGTTGGTGTACAAAGCAGAGTAGCACCAACCCAGTGCAACAACAGGAACACCTAAAGCCACTGTCCTTTAAATCTGGAGTACTATCACAGGTCAACCACCCGGCATCATCTCTGGTAACCTGCCTCCAGTTAATAGCATGTGAAGCTCTATGTGGCCCAAAGAGCAGTTACATACAAGAGCTGTCCTGTACCCGTAACCACATCTGCAAATCTTTAGCTTAACAAGTACAACCATAGTATTTACAGTCTAACTAGAAGATGTGCAACACGGGGAAGTGATTGGGTATATTTCAAGCAAGTGACCAAGTGAGCTCTAACGCTCAGCCAAAATTCCCATTATTGCTAATTTGTTCTTTTGATTGCTGTACAGCCATTTTTTTATTATTACTTAGTAAAAAAAAGTGTTAATAAGCCTTAGCAATGGATCCAGAAATGAAAAGCTGAGTCACATCTTTAGGTAAGACAAACACACTATATGCTGCACTGGAGACTCTTCTGGCACTCAGCTTCATTCTCTGTTCCCTACCTATCACAGGAGCCCCTTATTCATGAGGATCAGAACTAGCAGGAGGGCCTTGTCAGTCTCATCGCCACTGTGGCAAAAGCCCACCACCGAGAGCTCAAGTTAATTCTGAAACAACTTGTGCAATCTTTCCCATTATTTGGGAAATGGCCTCATGACTGTCAGGTGCCTCCTTCAGGAGAGACAGCAATTAACTATGAGCAGAACACCAGTATCAGGAAATGATATACATAATGGAAAAAAAAAATCCTTTGAAAATAATTTTTCCAGATTTGGTTAGGACCTGCTGGGAAAAGGCAGCTAATCAGGGTTCCTGTTAGCACAAACAAGTTCAAGTCTGCTAGTTCAACCCATTTACTGGGCTTCTGGATGCAAAGCTGAACTGATTTGCATTGATTTGCATTAACTTAAACTTCTTCAGTAATGCCCAGATTCACTCAGGAAGTTCAGCCCTATGACTTAAAACATCCTGTCCCATTTTCTTCCTCCTCCCAGTTTTCAATAACTCAGCTCTTGTGAAGAATAGCGCTGTATTGCTTGAACTTGAAGTGGGAGGCTTCCCAGAGCGGGACAGCTATGGACAGCTATGTAGATTTAAAAAATATCTGAATGAAATAAATCAGAAAGAAAGAGATAAAGGAGAATGAACTCATCAGCTTAATCAAAGTAATAATTAGCCACATTACAATTTAGACAGCAATAACGCCCAATATGTGAAGCCATATATAATTAGACCTACTTTCAATATTGACGTTTCCAGCAATTTGGTTAACATAACAGCTTAGTCATTGATGTATGTAAATTTAATGGTTCTCATTAACAAATGTTGAGAGGAAACATCAAAATATGTTAAAATTAATGACGTACAAGTTAAAATATATGGCACTGACTGTACTTTTACCAGCCTAAATCAGAGCAGACACACAGATTCAAGCTAAATTAGTCAACTCTTGCTCATCTGAGCAACAGAGCTTTAGGACTCTTGCCTAACCAAGGAAAATGAATGGGGTTTGGCCCTCATTTGCACTGAGTGGAGTCTGAACTACCTGCTAATGGTTTAAGATTCCTGCTGAATCCTGAATAGGGTCAGGATTTCATATCAAACACCCACTGCTGGTTATCAGGAAAGATGGGATTAGATCTACAGGTGATGTCTACTAAAGGTGTTTTAAAAAGCAATAAAAGCAATCCTGCATATTTTTAAAGAGCAGGGAAGAATAGAGGAGAAAAAAAACCATCAAATTTAAGGTGAATTTACCATACATGTAAAATAAACTTCACAATCTAATCATCACATAAGACTCATCACCTTCTGGAGAAAAAAAAAAAAAAAAAAAAAAGGAAAAAATAACCAAGCCAACGCACATATCAATTCTGAATCAAGCAATCTTGCTGGACTAAGCCTAGAATTGAAATGATCTTGTCTGTGTATGACTAAAGGTTACTGCTCTCACAATTCAAATGGAAAAATGTATTCATCAAAAACTTATCTATTAGTTTCACAATAGTAAGCACTCTGTGAATCTGAAGAAGTTTCTTAGGAACAGGTAATACTGAAGCTTACCGAGAAACTATGTATCTGCCAATTTTCAGAAACAAATACTCAATTTGCTAGCAAACTTTTCTTCCTTCAGTGCTCTGGAAGGAGAGGCTTGGTTGTACTCACACACTAATATCTATTTGCAGCTCTATATACTTAGGTATTTTAAATTTTCTGGTACCTTGTCTTGATACAATTTTCGAGATTCTATTAAGTATTTTATATAGCAACGCATTGTAAGTCAATCTCCAACATAAAGTGCTATTTTTTCATATACATCTTTTTCTTCAGCTCAAGAGCATTTCAATAAAGCTCTAAAAGTACTGGCAATAACAATACGCAGTGTTGTGCATCACCATGGTAATGCTTCAGAAAATAGGTTTGATTTGGGGTCAGAAAGATCAAACATTATAATAGATTAAATGTACAGAATTCATCTTGATACAGCCTAAAACTATCATGCTCTAACTATCATGTTCTCCGTTCTTGAGATTTGTGCGGAAGGCAAGATTCAGACAAGAATACTGATAGATGCTAAAGGGATTCAGACCTTCAGTAAACAGGACACATTTAGAAAGTCTAGGGGGGTTAAGGCCCAGTTTCCACAGCCAGGCTTTTGAAGTTTGAGCTAACCTATATCAAAAAGCAGGATTATGATTCAAAAGAAGAAATTCTTACGGATCCTCTATTGCTTCATGTGTCACTTAATCCTTGAACTATCCAGCTGAACTACTCTTAAGTGTTTATAGCAAAATTTATCCTATAGCTAAGTAAACCAGGATAACTGAGGTCAAGCATTTCTCTCAAGACAGTGAAACCTGGAAGAGAAAATTGGTTCTTAATCCTGTAAGCTCCCTGTGGAGGGCACTGCCCTGAGCACTGAAGATCTGCCATGCTGCAAGTAGCTTACAGAGATGCTCTGTGTATGGAGCTGGCACAGCACTCTCACAAGCTTCATGCTGTGTTTCACCTAATAAGCCCTGGCCCTGGGCTAGGGTAGCTAGATGACCTGCCATTCAGGCAGCTTCATGTACTGCCAGCTCAGAACAGCCTGGTGCAAATGACCCTGCACATGCAGCTGGAGATACCTCACATGTGTCTGCTTCTGCTCATGTTGATACATCTTCCGTTCAGCATCCAGAATCCCACACTTGTACATGCAGAATAGCTTTGGAATAGGACTGGATCTTCTGTAGGGCCCGCTCAACACCCAGTCTCAACAACAAGGACAAGCCTTTATCCCTTAATTTCAATAAGCCCCCAGCCCACACATGGTTTATCACACAACATGCTAAAGTTTTCAAAGGATGTTCTTTCAGCAGATACGATCTCTGCCCACAATTCAAATGGCAAAAGCTAAGACTGTGCTGGAATTCAGTTGAGGATCAAATTAGGCATCTCAGTTTCAGGAGTGCTCACGATAGATGTTTTCACTAACTGTAAATCCATACAGTTTTCCTGTACTGGCATTTCTAGTCTCATTAGCTGCAACTTGAAATGGGGTGATTCACTTGTCTTTTCTATAGATCTGTAGTGTATCACAAGAAAGCTGCTTAGCCTTTATTTTCTTCTCCATCTATTAAAGGGGGTTAAAGATTTTATCCATCTTTGAAAAGTGCTTTCAGAATTATAGGTAGAGAAAGACTTTTAAGTATTAGTAATAAGCAATGTTGCTTTGGAAGACAGCTGTGAAATGGTGCTTGCTTTGGATCTGAAAGTCATCTTCCTCCCTTAGAAAATAACATGTTATATTTGAAACTTTTGTTGATCAGTTGAATTTTTCCTTTTTAAAAAAGGCAGGTTTGGGCTCAAAACAAAACAAAGGGTTTCTTGATCAGGAGCAGTCTTGTTCTGCACAGTTCGCTCGGCGTTGTCTCTCCTCTCAGTGGCACTGGTGAGCTTCTCCACCTGGTGGAACAGAAGGGAGTGAGGACTATGGCTGCCTGCAGTACAGGAAAGCTGGGCTTTGTCTGACATTCAAGATTTGATGGAGAACAATTACACCATTATTATCACAAGTTGTTTATCCGGCTACCTTCCAGATTAATTGAGGGAAAAAGAACATAAAAGACCAGTTTATCTTGCAGACCTCTACATGAAGGAACTAATTTAGTCTTGCTGCCAAATTATCTATGCAATTATATGGTAATACATCATATCATTAGAGGACTGCTGAGTTATTTCTATGACTGAATTGACATGATGCCTGATGTTCTGTGCACGTACTGACTGCAGCACCGAGTCATTTAGCAGCTATGTTTTCATCCTCTTCATCCACTCATGTTACCTCTTGACTCAGTCATCTCTGGATAGCCCCTGGCTGTTGTAAACAGCCTTGGTGTGGCCTGGGCAGAGCCTGGATGTGTTTTCTGGTCCCTCGAGTGCACCCTCCTGAACGAAATCCAGTCTAAATACTTCTGCAGTTCAATTCCCCCCAATTCCCAGACCCACACAGGTGTCCCTATATTTTCAGCTGCGTGGTTTATCTCAGACCTAGAGAGGCATAACAGCAAGAAAGTAGGTGTTTTAGTAGAGGGGGTTAGTTGAGACGTTTTGAAATTGAGGAGATGGCATCACAGATAGTTTCGAAAAAGAAAAGGACGAAAAAACCCACAAACAAACAAACAAACCAGCCCCGTTGGTGGGATCAGGGTGGGTGGAATAAATCCAGGGATTATTTCTTTCTTCTTTCCTCCTCACCTCTTAGGGTAACTTCACCCCTTGATTCAAAGAAACAGTCATCATTTCAGGTTTAGTGAAATTCCTTCCTGCCTTCTCTCTCTGTGGCCATGGAATGGTCTCTCTTCATGGGAAGGACCCCCCTTCAAAACCTCTTACTGATTCTTCCCTACCATGTCCATGGCACCGAACCCAGTGTGCCCCAGCACTAGGAGGCTGTGCAGACAGGCTGGTAATCCAGGAGTCACTGGCATAAATTTCTCTCTAGTTAGTTATGCAAGTGATTTATTTTTAAGCACTTTTCCAGAACTGGCAACCTACTGAGGTCAGTTTCATCATCACAGAGTACAAAAGTAGAGGCAGCACAGAAAATGGAAGGGTGTAATAAGTGGATGTAGAGAAGGCAGGGAGTCATCATTTGACATTTATATCCCACTTGTGTCTTCTTTTCATGGCTGCTTAAATTAAAAAACAGCAAATATGTTAAGTGAGAAGAGTTCTCCCTTTGTGAGTTTGGTACTGGGGTAGCCACCCTTAGACAGCTAGTGCAAGTTTTCATCAATGTTAAGCTGAAAATCAAACACAACAGAAAAATAAATAAATTATTTACAAGGGATAATTCATCAGTAATATTTAACTTCAGATCGAGAGTGATTCAGATCCAGAATATGCAAAAGACAGATGCCAAGTTCCTATGGAAAAAAAGCATTACATTAAAATAATCACTGGTTCTTCCACCAGCTTATAAAGTTTCTCGTCAATGTATCCCATTATAAATACAAAAATAACTAAGATGATAAGAAATACCTTCAGTAGTCTGTAAAGCTAAGAAGTAGAAGTAGTTTTAAGAGCACTTTCCAAGATATATTCTCATCCAGATACATCAAATGAGACATGAAACTTCTCATCCGTTAATGTCAGCTCTGTAAGACACAGAGATGACTTATTTATTAATAGTCTGTAAGACTATGACTTCTTCATGGAAAAACTAGGAGTCAGTATGACCTTTCCTGTGAAGAGAGTTGCAGGATCAGACACTCATCTTGTTTTATCCCTCAAGATATTTTATGTGCACAGAATATCAATACGTGAACCACTTCTTCACCTTACTTACTCCATTATAAATGAGTGACTGTTTGTCTGATATCTGACAGGATAGGAAAGCTGACAAATCCATTAAATAAAACATTTCTATCTAAAGCCAAAAAAGAAAGAAAGAAAAACTTATTAGTGAGAAAATATTGAGAATATACGTGAGGGTCCAGAGCCATGTAAATTCTAGTTATTTCTAATTCAAGCTGTTACAGAAGTCCACAGATTTTGCTAACTGGCCTCAGCACTCAGGCTACTAGCTCTCACTGCTTCTCGTTTTTTTGAATGTTAAACCCACAAGACTTTACTAAACTTAAGTTCTAACATCAAACATCAGGAGGTGGTCCATGGCATTTTAACCAGGATGCAAATGATTAAACAGAAACAAAATTTGAAATCAGTGGATGTCAAGCCATGTTAGGTGACCATCTACTCATTTTAAACATTAAAACACTCCAAGAAATGTTCATTCCAAAATATATATATATTTCTTTTTTAGGGGAAAAAAGAGGAAAAGTTAGGTTAAAACTAACAGCCAGATATACCAGCCTCACCCTGCTACTTTGCACTCCATTAACAAAGAAGCTAGAAAGCCCACCTAAATGCATGGTAAATCAGATTTCCTTCTGCTTTTCTTCCACTGAACAATCCAAAGCAACCAGATTTTTTTTTTAATTTTGAAAGTGTTCAATTAACTTAAAATAATTTGCTTATTTCTATGTGAAGTTCTTTCTGTTCCAGGGGATTGGGGTTTTTGTCTTCAACTCATTATATTTAAAAAATTTCAGCTAAAGGCAGATTATCTGATAATGGACAAATCACCTCTAGGTCATTAGCAACTATATCTCCTAAAGTTTGCATTGAGCTCCAAGTGAATTTTAAAGGAAATTGATGCTGTTCTCCTTCACCTTCTGGGCCTGGTGGTAACAAGAGCATGTGTACTAAACTGGGACCTCAACAGATAAAACAGCATGAAAGTGGCAGCTGCCTTCCACAGAGGCTTGAGTCAAAAGCCTGAAGGTACAGTCAGGCTTCTGAAGCTCAGCCACTACCAGATAATTAGTCTTTCATTAAAGTTCAGGATCTGCATATTGAATTAATTCTTTGAAGCAGCTGGCCAGCAAGAAACCATCCCACATCCCCACGTTAAAGCAGCAGGGTGAAAACAACTCAGCACTATAAACAGCCCAGAGTGTACATTATAAAGCCAACTTCTTTTTTTAAGTAAGAATAAAATTTTATACAAATGAGGAAGCAATTAAGTTAAAAATATTTTATAACAGTGGATAAGTATTGTTTGTTTTTACAGAGCCCCAAATACTGCTATAACATACTGGCTGACAAATATAATTCTTTCTATCTTAAGTGCTTTAAGAAATGTGCAAAAAGTCATGAAATTCTTCTGAGGTACAATGAAACATCTGCCTGACAGTACGTTGTACTCTTACGCTATGGTTTAAGGAAGAAAGTGAAGAAATCTCAATCCTTTTGAAATCAGAAGACAAGTCTGTTAATCAGACCTTTCTGCATAGTCACACAAAACCCCCTCAGCATTCATTACAGGCTATTCATCTAGTTTTGTTTTCCAGTTGCCAAGGATCTTAACCTTTGAGCATGGAAATGTACAACCTTCAGGTCCTTTCATATTAAGGCTGTTACAGGGATGGTAATGTTACAAATTCTGTAATAAGTATTAAATGTACAACTGTATGTTTAGAACAGAAACATATTTGGCAGTGTTCCATGATCTTCAAGAAATTTCCAGAAAGTTGAGTATCTTTTCTGCTGGACATTCTTGTACCCTAAGAACATATAAATGCTCTAACTGCACAGGAAAAATACAAAGTTAGCACCTGGTAGTCTACAGCAGGAAATAACAAGATGGGCAAGGTGAGTTCTTTTAATTATCATTGAATATTTTTCCTAACAACAAAGGTTCCTTCCTTCATTTGGAGCATTTCTAACTACAAAAATAAAAGCACGCAATACAGGTCCTAATTTGTGAGCACATATGGTTGCTGCCTCAGAAATGCAATTCAGATGTTGATAACAAGTGAAAAGTAATGTGGGTTCTGGAGGAAATGATTCTAAATTTTATCTTCAGTCAGTTCCACTTAGAAGATTTCAGGAAATTATTTTTAAGCATATTTTTAAGCTCCAGTGGCTTATGCAAGAGCTCCTATTGTTAACCTAGATGGAAACCATTTTTCTAGCTAGCATTTTACATCATTTAAAAAAAAAATCTATTGCTTAGAATTTCAATTTGATTAGTACTGTCCACTGAAGTACATCCTGTGAACTGATTATCTCCTCATTCCTCTAAATAAAGATCTGAAAAGTCACAGGGGTTTTTAACCATCACTTGCAGCACAGTCTGAATTTGCCACAAGGTCAGGTCCTAATTACCCCGTTTGGCAATGACAGGACAAGGCAAATGTTAGCATGCGCTTCAAGGGTCACATTTTTATACCTGTTCCACTGTGAAAGCGACAGTTCCTGAAATGAGTGAATTTTCCCTGGCCCAGTTCCAGCCTGATGGTTGTGCTCTATGCAGAGCAGTTCAACGAGCAGGCGGGACATGCTGCCTGTGTGGCTGAGCACAGCACCTCTGCAGAGGCAGTCCTGGACCTGCACCCTTTGAAGCTTGGGGAGAACATCCTACTCCAAGGGAAACAGCTGTAAGAGAATGGGGTATCATAAACTCAAGACTATTTCTTTCCAATCTCACATGTGTAAAGTTGCTTATAGGTGGCTCAGAAAATGTATTGGGTAAGTTATTGATCTGCAGTCTATCAGCTACTAAAAATTAGTGTCTGCCAATGACGTGAGAAAGTCTATTCAGGTATCACAGCAGGATGATGCTGTTGCTAACAGTAAGAGGTGGCTGACCTGGTTCATAATTCACGTTCCTAGTTTATATTAGTTTCACATATCCAGCACTGGTGACAATATTGCAGTGGAGCAATGGTGACCCTGTTCAAAATGACACTGACAAGGCATTTTTCAGATCCTGTTGCATTAATCATTTCCATTTACATTTTCTGTTAGCCACTATTCCCTGGCAGCCTGTAATGAGATTCTGCTTCTCAAATTGATTCTGGCCCCTGTTGCCACCCTTTTCTCTCCCTTCCTTCCACCCTAAGGTTACCCACTGTAAAAGCAGTTACTCGGGCTGCACAGGCTGGTTTTCCCCCTTTTTGTTCACTATTGGTTTACGTGCTGGTTTATTATTCTATGGTAATTGTGAGTACTCACTGCCCTGGTTTGTTACTCCAATGCCATCTCCTCAATTTCAAAAAAGACCAAAGTTTATGTTTTCTTTTCCTCCTAAATTCCTGGCTTTATTCCAATAACAAAAAAGAAGAAAATAATCTGAACTAAGACCAAGCTCTTTCTGTTGACTGAGAATTAAATACTAATATTAAATACTGGCTTAGGAAAGACTGAAGTGTTCATCAATACAGTTTCTCTGCAAATAAAGTGAAGATAGAGTAGAATTATAAATGTTCATATAACTTTTGTCTGCAGAAGTTCACCCCTAGCAAAACCAGAATTAAACATCTCTATGCACCATTGCATCAGTGTGCGAACTGTTTTACACTAGCCTTTAGGATCAATTATGTTGGCATAATGTGTTCAGTTTTCATTCATTTTTAAAATAGCTTTTAATGCTATTCCCATGGAAACTGCTTACAACCAAATGCCTAATGTTTGTGGGTTCAAGTATTATCCAGGAACAAGTCCAAATCCCAAAGGCTGCATCAAAAAGATGAATTCATAGGGACCATTACCAGCAATTGATAAACACTGATGGCTATTTACTTCACAAGTTGGTACAAAACAGAACTGCTTAACCTAGTGAAGTTTTTAGCAGGCAATGTATATTGTTAGATCTTTTTCTCCAGTACAATTACTTTGCCTGCAGTCCTGTCAGACATAGCTGAAGGCTTTTCTAATAATAGGCAAAATTAAGTTTTGCAACCCCAAAGATGAGAAATAATTTATTTTCAGGCCAGAAAAATTCAGATTCACTTTGGCAGCAGAGCAGCTTCCCCAAAACCATAGTTCCTTGGTTATCTGCGGTGCATGTTGCATCCATTAAAAATCTGACACTTGACAAAAATCTAAGAACAAAGCAGGTAGCACCATAGAATGCTGATTGTTTGTGATTACTAGCAAATCCTTCAGATTTTCAAGGGTTCAATATGTCTGACCCCCATTTAGAAGCAAAATAGTCTACCGATTTATTATTTTTTCTTAATTATCTTGAAGGTATTCTTAGAAGGCAAGCGACCTGTCAGTATGTGGGGGGTGATGTACCATGGAAACCACCTGGGGTTTCCATAGGACTGAATCTACTGCTATGGCAGACTGGTAATTGAGGCACATCTCACTCCCTAATTTATGTCAGGTTTATACTATTGCAACACTATTCACTTCGCTTTACTGCATCCAGCTAAACAAAGAGTGTTATCAGGTTGAATTTCTTTAGGAGCTTTTGGAATTGGTTTATTTTTTAAAACTCATTCAGGCTTCTGGAATAAGAGGATCTCTTCATAGACAGCTTTTCTTCTAACCTTCTCCTTTCATTTTTTTGTTTCTTCTTTTTTTTGAATGCTTAATAACCTTTGTACAACATCCATGATTTCAATTTTTCAGCTCTCCTTTCAGATTCTCCGTTTAAATTCACACTGTTATATCTCCTCTCACATTTTACAAACTGTAATTACAGCAGTGTAATTATGAATTTGCCTCAGTAAGTTCAAGTGAGAAGTAGTCTATAATAAACAGATAAATCTGCTAAATTATGAATAATAAGTGAATTCTCATGTACTATCCCATAGGATAACAAATAATGAAGAATGTCTTCTTTATTATTAATAAGAAATAATGAATAATGGGAAGTGATACAGTGGAATGGCTTTCCTCCCTCTTTCCCTAGTGCTGAGGATACCTTCTGAGCCCTCCTTCCTCCAGACTTGCTAGTGTAGCAGATTTTATACAGCAGTTCTTGACAGCATATTTTGGCAACAGGATACACATCTGAAGAACAATTAAAGAACCTTCTGCAGCAGTAAAAACCATTCAGCAATTTAGTTGATATCTGTTCATATTCCCAGCAGAAACACTCATACATGGCAGCAGCTCCAAGTTTTATTAGAAGTCAGATAACCACATTAGCATGTCATCAGGCCTGAAATAATACAGCTTTTCCTCAGCAGAGCTCATTAGCTCAGTACAGAACAGTTACATGACTCCTGGCCATCTCAGAGCCCAAGCAAGTTGAGCTCTTATTAGTAAAATGTGCTATAGGCCTTCCCAATAAAAAAATCCCAGTCTGTCTTCTGTACCTACACGGGAGGAGGCACAGCAAGCCATTTTCCTAATGAGAACTAGGGAGTGGTGAATGAGGACTGCTGGGGCTCGGTTATGTTTCCCTAACAGAACTCCTCAATGGCCCACAAACAACACCTATCCCCTCTTTGTTCAGGGGATTGGGCTGCATGACTACTGTTGAAGTAACCACTTTGCAACAGCAAGTTTTCAGACATGGTTTAAACTGCACAATGAGTCATAAATGCATTGCAGAAGCCAGCTCCCAAAACAAGCCCAGCTGTGAAAAGTCAGCAGTGCCATCCATTGACTAAAATTTGTAAGGCAGGTGCTTGGCAGGGGAGAAATATCTATCAGTGAACAAGCAATATCCCTCCATTCTGCCTTCTTCCTATTGCAGATAATTTACCAAAGAACGTCTTTATATGTTGGACTCTGGTCCCAAACAAGTTCCTATAATACCTGCTCTCAAGCAACCACTGCCAGACGTGTTAAAAGACTTCACTCATACAGAGTATCTGCATTCACACTTGTTTACTCGTGACAGATGGGTGCTTGTGCCAGCTAACTAGCATCACAAGGAGAACATGACAAGTCGCATCGTGATCACATGTCCAGAGCCAAAGAACAGGCTCCTTTTTCTTCTCCTACTGAGAGCATATAACAAGCACCACCATAATGCAAGATCAGAACCAGGTACAGTAACGTGACATGGGTAATACAGCTAGGAACAGGGTGATCGCAAGGAAAGGGTCCTTATTTAATAAAATCTCAAAGTTAACAACCCTGATACAGAATGACTATTTACAGGTCCTACTTTACCAAATCATCGTTGAAAATATGACGTAAAGTGATAGGTTAGATGCTTTAAAAGAATATTGCCCTTTGTTAGGGATTGTTAGATCGGCAGACCAAAAGGCTGCTTGTAACAGTGGGACATAATCTACAATGCTCTCGAGCTAGGGCTCATTATAAGCTACACTTGTATCAATGCAAGTAATATTATTAGTATTATTTAAGGCTTGGTCATTTAAAACAGTTACAATTTTGAGTGTATGTTAAATTCTGGCTAAAAGAAAGAGCAGAAGATGACACAAAATGAAGGCACACTCTCCTCCTGCACCTGCTCCTCTTCTGATCTCAGGAAGCTTATTGATGCAGTTTTCCTGATGCAAGAACAGAGATAAGTAAGATACAAGCATGGGGACCTACCCTTCCGCAAAAGGCTCTCTTGTTGCACTGCTCCTGAGTGCTGGCTCTGTAGAGCAGGCAGGAGTTAAGGACCACCTTGGCCTCTTTACTCATGCCCTTAAGGAAGTTCACAGAAGGTTTTTTTCCTTACGGCCAGGCACATCAGCACCTCTTTGGCAAACTAAAGGTATATATTCAAAAGCTGCAAGGTAAACTCACTTGCATGTATTAAGAGTACAGACCAGGGCGTCACTCACTTTGGAAGGATGTGTCCCAGTGCAGCAGTGTAACTGCCTGAAAGATCTGGGAACAATTTCCAGTAACCTTATACAAATAGGGGCTAATGACTGTGTTTAGTAATTCACATCCACCTTTTCTGAGTACACTGCCGATTGAATATTGCACTGCACCGAGTTGTTTGGCCAGAATCTCATTATGGCATTATGCAGTGAGAGGTAGAAAAGAGGGAATCTGGCCTTGGCTGTAACTTGTTTTGTCTGAATGGGCTGACAATTTGCTTTATAGCAATATTGGTAAGGAACAAAGGGCAGGAAAATCTGCACTTGACAATCTGAGTCACGGGCTGCTACAACAGAATGTTACCAACTATTTACATACTTTTAAGTCTGAAGGGGAAGAGGACAACTGGCTTTTTTATTTGTGAGAACAAATTGAAATTGCTGAACATTTAGGAAAACAACCACCAAACATGCCTTTTGCCTAATTTTTCCTAAGTTCTCATGAAGTTATGATCAGTACAGTAGTGAAACAAACTGAAAAATAAATCTAAAGGAGTCTGTGCAGATTTGAAAGTCCATGGGAATCAGAAGAGGTGTAAAACAGCTTGAGGAGGCAAAGCAGTCCAAGTATTCAGCTTCCAAATTTGGCCCCATAAGTTTTCACTCCACAAAATACCACTTTACCCATTTTAATAGCAGAAGACATTAAAAAGAATTGACTAAACAGCATCATTTTGCATCCTTCGTTGTGTTATATTCATCAGCACAAGACACTTCACTTTCTCTGGGCTAGCTTTGACTCTTAAAAGTTTGATAGCTCTTTTCCAGACATACAGGTCTAAAGCAGACACCTCTCCTTAGTGGGTTGCACTGAATGGTAAATTAAATAGCCATCTGAAATGCTAAACCCCAGGTACCTGAATGAATTCTTTGCACTTCACTGCAAAATAAATACCAATCTAAAGGTAGAAGATGGTAAATTCTTCACAGACATGAGGAATGGAAACTTTGCTGGATACCAGAAACAGTGACTTCAGTTAAATGTTAAAGGCTGTCTTCCAAACTCTGAATGGGCACATGACAACATGTCTCAAGGCTGGCAGTGCATACAGCAATTACTGCTGCTTCCAATGTATTCCAAAAATAACTCAGGTTAATTGTTACTGAAAGGTGAGAACAGCCAGCGACTTCTATGAAGTAAGTTGTATGTGTCCTCAGTGCAGCATTATCGCACAGAGACAGGGCAGAAAGGCCAAAAGCTGTGCGGACATGGAGGCTGAGTTACGCTCCGCATTAGGGTGAAACACATTAGTGGGTGCCAAGGAAGCTGCTTCTGCTGCCACTCCATGTAGTTTATCTGTTCTGTGAAAAAATAACCTTCTTGCTTTGCTGGGGCTATCAATCCCACACCTAGCAGGAGACATTGGATGTGATTTTCACTCACACACATCCAAATGGCTATACATCACACTGTCCAAATGAAAAAATGTCTCATCAGAAGATTACTGGAGAGGACTCTTGTGGAGAGTAGAATTAATGCTGCTGACTTCCTGTATCAACTCAGGCACAAAGATCCTGAAAGAACTATGCGTCCTCCATGAGAAAGAGGGACCCTCACAGCTCAACAGCAACAGTCTGCTCACTCATAGGCATGCCAAGGACGGGCACATGAAATCAGCAGCAGGTCACAGAAATGCAAGCAATACGGATGTTTTCACTTCTATTTTCTTCTGGTTTTACTTTATACCCCTTTCTGTTCAACAAGACTAGGGGTCAAAGAGCAAGATCTTCTCAGGAGGTGAAATTCATCTTTCTGCAGGGGCTCCCATGAGTCATCACCTAAATTGCCTAATTATCTTTTAGAAGGATTTGGGTTGAAACCACAGTTTCCTTTGCTCAGACAACCAGTGGTCTGCAATGGAAGTTCCCACACATCTCCAGGGCACTGAAATGAAACAGGGCCACACAGCCCCATTCTTCAAGGATTTGTAGGTAAATAAAGCAAATAACTCTTTCTTTGCTGTCCTGTTTGGGGATTTTTCTCACCCTAAATTCCTCTCACAGACAAAAATATCTGGGCTGGCTTCCTTTGGACGTAGCTGTACTATCAGTGCAGTCTTCTCCCATTCGAATATAAGATACTAAGTTTTAATGTTTTTCCAGTTTTTGCTTGAGAGCGAAGATGTCCCTGAAAGCTAACTGTATGTACTGGAGCATTCTTGACACAGAAGTTTCCTACTAAGTATCTTTATAAGCTACATATGGATTCCTCAAATAATAAGCAGGCATTGTGTTATGCTTTGCACAGGTACAAATTAAAATTTCAAGGAAATATAATTTCCTGATATCATTTTAATTCATGTCCATCTTATGAACTAGCCACATTATCTCATCTTCATCATTTAAACAGCCTTGGAACATGATGTGAAAAAGCCAATGTACTAAAGAACTAGGCCACTTAAAACTATTTCACATGCCATGCCCTTAATTTACCATAATATAAAGAAATTTACCTTAGCTTCTTTTCTGAATAAGGTTCATGATCGGTTCCTAACTCCTCTCATTATATTTATGTACATGGCATTACTACATTTGTAATAATATTAAATGATACAGCTTCCATCATGCATAAGCAATTGCCTCCCACTCTCATATAGGAACCAATTTGTACTTGTCTATTAGAAGGCATTATATTTTGGAACTGTCACATTCATGATCCTTGAATTATTGGTAGATTAAATTATTTGAAAAACTTAAAGAATTTTCTCTCATTTCTTCATCATCAAATTATAATTTTGCTTTGACTAAGACATTATTAAAAGTAAGCTGCTACTGAACTACTAATCACATTTATCCTTACAAATGAACTTAACTCCTGAACTAGCTCATCGCAGGGACCTACAAGCATCAATGGCAGGACTTAGCTTGCACTCTTGGCAAACCACAGATGGAACAATTCTGCAACATGGATTCCAGTTACAGAAATCGCATGTTACAGCATACTTCAGATCTGTCAGTCTGACCTCGGTGCCACAGAAGGTTATGGAGCAGATCATCCTGAGTGTCATCACATGGCATGTACAGAACAACCAGGTGATCAGGCCCAGCCAGCAGGGGTCTATGAAAGGCAGGTCCTGCCTGATGGACCTGATCTCCTGTGAAAAGGTGACTCAGTGGATGAAGGAAAGGCTGTGGCTGGTGTCTGCCTGGACCTCAGTAAAGCCTTCGACACCGTCTCCCACAGCATCTCCTGGAGAACCCGGCTGCCCATGGCTGGGACTGGGGTCTCTGCGCTGGGTAAAGCCCTGGCTGGCGGCCGAGCCCAAAGAGCGGTGGGCAATGGAGTCACATCCCGCTGGCACTGGGCACAGGGGTGTCCCCAGGGCTCTGCTGGGGCCGGTGCTGTTTCATGTCTTTACCAGCGACCCGGACGAGGGGATCGAGTGCACCCCCAGTCAGTGTGCAGGTGACACCGAGCTGGGCAGCAGTGTTGATGTGCTGGGGGGCAGGAGGCTCCGCGGGGGTCTGGGCAGGCCGGGCCCATGGGCCAAGGCCAACTGTACGGGGGCCAGCAGGGCCGCGTGCCGGGCCCTGCCCGTGGGCACCGCAGCCCCGCAGCGCCCAGGCCGGGGGCACAGCGGGGGGAACTGCCCGGCGGGACAGGGTCTCTGCTCCCAAGTAACAGGTGACAGGACAAGAGGAAACAGCTTCAAGTTGCACCAGGGAGGTTTAGGTTGGATATTAGGAAAATTTTCTTCACTGAAAGGTCTGTCAAGCGTTGGAACAGGCTGCCCAAGGAGGTGATGGAGTCACCGTTCCTGGAGGTATTTAAAAGATGTGTAGATGTGGCACTTAGGGACGTGTTTAGTGGTGGAGTTAGTTAACAGCTGGACTCGATGATCTTAAGTGTATTTTCCAACCTAAATGATTCTGTGATCCTATGAATTGCAAGTGAATTCTCAGGCTCATCAGTCTTCCTTTAACTTCTTCCTTGTCAAACTGCCTTTCAGCTGCACCATCAGTATTACTTGTACTTCCATGTTTATAAGTAATATTTGAGGCAGTAAACAACAACTTGGTGGAACTTGCAAATGGAATATGGCCCCAAGTCTACTATTGCTGGCAAAGAGTGTATATAAATGTAGTGACGTGCAAGGAGTAAACATTGTACACATTACAGACAGACCTGCATATCCAGCATAACACAAAAGTGTCTGTGTGGAAGCATTTTCTTGAGCTGTCTTTGGAAGTTGTACCTTCTCCTCTTTGTCTTAGTTACAGTGAGCAGGATAGAGCTAATGTGTTTTTCCCTGCACTTCTCTATCTTCACATTAAGGTACCTTAAGCCCAGGTGTTTGCTTGTCTTTCAGTGAGCATAGATCATTTGATGTTTATTGTATTGTTCCTTCCTGCCTCGAAGCAAAATCTCCCACTGAGATTTTAGAGACAGCAGAAAGTCAGACTGTACATATAAAACTGCCAGCTCTGATGCTTTTATGCGTTATTAACTGATCTCCTACTCTTTTCTGCACTCGCCCAGGATTTCTAGATGTCCAGCAGCAGCATAACACATATGCCACAGGAAAGCTCCTCTGTGCTCTCTACCACGCAGTGGTTCTAATGGGTCTGCCAGACAAACACAGGCAGGTGTCCAGTGTGCATGCGCGGAGCCCAGTTGTGTCCATGTCAGTGGAACTTGACTGACATTTTTAGTAAAACCAGAATTAACTCCTGGGATGTTTTATAATTAAAAAAAAAATACAAAATTGTAGTGCACTATGATATATATATCACCCTATTAATACCATTTGTCTGCTCAGGTGGTGTATTAACAGTCACAGAAAACACATTAGCAAATTGCTTTGGAACAGTAAATAAACGTAATAAACATGTGAAATTGCGTTCTGAGAAAGTATTGTTCTACAAAGCATTCATAGAAAGACTAGATTTATAAGCAAAAACTAAAGGAAGTATAAAACCCTAGAACTGGCAGTGCTGTTTATTATGCCCAGAACAGACTCTATTTTAATGCATGTAAAGCTCTCTCCCTCTCGTCCTCCAAGATACTCCTTGAAACCCATCTGTTCTGTGGTGCGTTGCACTTAACCAGAGCCACCCACCATGCTGTTTCAGCATTGTACCATTCTGTGTTGTCCTGCGCAGTTCCAGCTTGTACTCCTAAACGGCAAGTTCTTCCGGAGGGAAAAACCTCTTATTTATCTGACACAGTTCTCCTATTGTACTCGGCCCTGCATGCTTACATCACTGCAAAAACAACAATGTGCCTGAAGAGGAAAGGCTTAGCATCTCGGAAAAGAGAAGCATTTTATTGCTGGAGCTTAGCATTTGGATGCATTGTTTCAGTACATTAATGTAGTTATGCAATATTTACCCTTCCTCCCACAGTGAGCCAGCCTTGTCTGTGATGGCAAGAAGCCACTTCAGGAAACTGCAGCAATAGCAGTTACAAAAAGCCTTGGCATCGTATAAGATAGCGGTCAACTTGCAGATATTAAACCACATTAAGCAGCATTAACATTGAATGGTTGACACAGCACAAAAGGTCTAGAAATCACCAGAGTTAAGCAGATTCTGAAAATTACGCCATGTGGACAGATCATTCCCAGCAGCCACAGCCTTACTGGTCGAAACAGCTCCCCGGGGCACTGGGATTCACTTGCCAGGAATATCCTCCCCCCCCGACATCTACAATTCTCCCACAGTGATGTTACATTTCAATGGCATTTTTAATTCCTACTTTTCCTGTTGTGGTTTTAAGATAGAAGCAAGGCTATAAATGCAAGACCTTCTCAGTGTCTGCTGGAAGGCTCCTTCTGGTCTCAGAGATGCTATGAACCCTTTGTGACTGGAAAAGCTCTGTGTTTGCGCTCTGCCCTACACCTTGAAATCTTGGCAGATTACGAGAGCTCTTCAAGATAAAGTCAGTAATTAAATAAACTGCTTGCACTGTGAGCCTATGCAGCAACGATACTTTAACCACTTCTCCACTTCAATATGCACACAGTCTTTGGGAGCACTCGAAAAAATGACAGGCATCACCTCCCCTTCCACGCTTACAGGCCTAAATACAGCCAAGGGGACTGAAGAGGCAACCATCCCCGCTTAGCGAGCTACGTGGAGGGCCACACTGTAAAACCACTGTGGTTGCGCTCCTACAGCTCCCTCCAGACGGGCGCTGGAGGGGCTTCAGCCAGCCCAGATGGGGCAGGGGGCTGCCTCACACCGTCCCGAGTGGCCACACGGCATCCTGAGAGACTTTTTTCCCTCAGACTAAGAGCGCGCAGCGCGCCTCCCCTCAGCGGGCAGCGGCACCTGTAACCGCCCTCCCGTCACAAACCGCCGGCCCCCACCGGCGGCGGGCGCCCTCCTCCTTAAAGGGGCAGAGCCCACCAAATCTGGCTCCAGAAGGACTCTGCCCCTTTAAGGAGGAGGGCGCCCGCCGCCGGCCGGGGCGGGTGTTCGGCTTGTCAGGCCTGGCCGCCCGCCCCGCGCGGCGCACACAGCCGGGGCTGCGCCGTTGCTATGTACCGCCTGGCGCGCCTGGGCCCGCTGCGGCCGCCGGCCGCCCCGCGCAGCCCCCCGCTCGCCGCCGCCCCCCGCGCCTTGCGCTGCGGCCCCCGCCTCGCCTGGTCTGGCCTCAGCCCGCCGCTGCCGCTCGTAACGCTGCGAGCTGCCGCCGGCAGCTCCGCCAAGGTAGGTGGGCAAGGGTGGGGGTGCCTGCGAGCCCCCCCCGAGGTACTGCGCGGTGTGAGGGGGCAGCGGCTGCGCCTCCGGGGGGAGGTGTTCTGGCGGGGAGCGGATTAATGTAGCTTTGGTTAAAGCACAAGTTGTCCCGGCCTGGGAGTGTTTCCCAGCTTTTTGGGGGTGCCTTCAAGATTAGGGGTTCGGCTGGCCTGCAGCACCCCGGGAGGGGTATATGTTTTCCCAGGGGGCTTTCAGAGTTTGAGCGCTTCAGGTGAGTTGTGAAGAATAAGAAGAACTAAAAGAAGGGCTTGTTAGTAATTCATGCCGACACAGAGTAGCCCGGGGGCGGCGGTGGCTGGCAGCGCCCAGGGGCAGCTGAAAGGCCACGCACCCCGTTAGTTGCGAGTTCCACTGGGCTTTCAACCCTCGGTTACGTTTTCGTTTGAGCTGGGAAGTGGGGGGAAAAAAGTATGAATTTGTGCCACTTCTTTTGTTTTTAAATTTGAGTTGGCAGAGGGAGCAAAGCAGATGAAGGCCTCACACGTGACTTCTTTACACCGCAGTACATTATTAAATCATGTTGATGCCGGGTTTCTGTAGGAGACGCGGACCTGCTTTACACCTGTTTGTGCCAAGATTATGACTGTGAGCTTTCCATACAAAGCCTCATTTACAGTTTAATTTCTACACCTTAGTTTTCAGGTTAATTTCTGTAGCCCCGTTACAAAGCGTAATGTGATATTTCAGATTCTTGCCTTATTTTGTCCAGAAGCTGAATCTTTGCCTAAGTGATGTGAATAAAATTGGCTTTCTAGCAGAAATATTGTAGCAAAATTATATGGAAAACAAGCAGCTTTCTTTGCTAAGTTGTATGTTATTCAGGCATGACTGTACTGAGTAGTCCAAGTAATATCTGTTCAAGTGGAACCGTTCAGAAATTGCCTGGTGTGTGAGCCCGAGAGCATGAGTGAGTTGAAATGTGATGATGGGAACAAGTTATTTTTCAGTCCTTATGATCCATCTTGCAAACACAGCTATAAGACCAAGAGTTCCTCTGAGGCTTATGTATCTCACCAGATTGTCAGCTCCTGTCTTCATGGCAGCTGTCTGAAAAAAATCTTCATGTCAGGCTCCTTAAATAGATAATGATCATCTTTGTTTGGATGAAAAATTCACTGTAGCTATTAAATCTTAAAATACCATTCAAACCATGCTTGGCTTTTAAGAAAATCACACTGTTGAATAAATTAATGTTCTTGACTAGTATGTGATGTCGATTGAATAATATGTTAGGACAGCTTTTATCAGAAGGTATTATGAGGCTATTTTGTTCAGTTTATTTATGTAGTTCCATTCAATAACTCAGTACTTATATTTTACAGACTGGGAGTTAAAACAGCATTCTTCCCTCCTCCGCCCCTCGACGTCCCCCCTTTCCTATAATAAAACTGAAGAGTAAGAGAATGAATTCTGAAACATGTTGAAGTAGCAGGCATGTAGTACAGCCATGCATTGAATCTCATTACTTGCAGTGGCTGAAAGTAGTTAATTATCTAACTATTAATCCATTATTTTGCTAAATAAGCTTGCTTAAAAACATATCTATTTAAACATGTTTTCCTCATTTACCTTCTAGTATTGAAACTGCTTGGCTTAAGCAATAAAGGATTTCTTTTTCTACTGGACATGTTTTCTTGAGTCAAGTTTCAGTTTCTGTTGAAATACTGCTTTGGCTTATCAGCCAAAAAAAAAAAAAATCTAACATTATTTTTTATGTTTGAATATTTTAAATACACAATAAGCAGAGTAAGTTGAGCTACACAATTCCCTAAATACATATTTATGTATCAGTGTGTTTTCCTGTCGAAATACAAAGGAATACAAATTACGATTAAAAAAGATAAAACCAGCAGCAAACAGGTTTGGGGGGGGCTTGGGGTGGTGGTGTGCTTTGTGTGGTTGAAATTGCCAATTAAAGCAAGTTCATCCTACCACTAGTGTTGTAAGAGGCATCTATCTTGTATCCTAACTGACAATCTCGCCAAATCCAAGGATTAATCAAGTGTGTTTCTTCCAGTTTGTGCCTTGAAACCGACCTACAGTAGGACAAAGTGGTGCCAGGCACTCAGTAGCTGTACCTGTCCTGTGGGCAGCAGTGGCCTTTAGTCTGGCTGTCATATTGTCATGACTGCTGCTGAATTCAGCTGAAAAGGGACTCTTCTAATTTCTCCTGACAACCGTTCACTAATTAAGAGAAAAATCCTGAGGTCTTTGTGCAAACATTTTCTTTCTCTAGTTAGTATTTCTTCTATGGCAAGTATGAGGACGTATCCAAGGGCTGTCATTACTAGCAGCATATATGCCCTTCTTTGCCTGCATTGCACTATCAGATTGGGTTTTGGAGTATGTCTCACAATGAATTTCTGCACTTTAAATTTACCCAGATAAAAAGCTGTCAATAAATTTTACAATGACAAACATTTTCAGTGAAGTTAGGCTATTTACACCAGCACTGCCATGTCTGTGTAGCTACTGTCTAGACCATGGCAACACTATTGTTGTATATATGTTGACAGCAACTACTGTCAACAGTAGCATTTCCCCAGTTCTTCCTCTTTCAGCTGATCTACAGAGGGTGATTTATAAGAACTTAAATGTTGGACCCCTGCTATCTAGTAAGTTGTTAGTAAGTCGGCATCAGTGTGGTATCGTAGTCTTCCAGTGCCATCAGCTGCTTAGCCCTTGAACAAAAAACTGTGTTACAAGAATTCACTGTATAAAGCTGAGCAGTGGGTATAAGCAAAGATCTCTTTGGCACCTCGGTCTCATCTCTCAAACAACTGTGTGGGTGTGCCTTGATGCATATTTGAATCAAATGGAAGACTGGGACTGTAATAATTTTTAATTATGAAACTTGCGTTATGTAAGAACTTGCACTAATTTCAGTGCGTTCCTTTGATATGAATAGCTGGGAAAAGGGATCTTGCATGGGCTGTGCCACAGGCATCTGCTGTCCTGATGTGAAAGAGTAAGAGTGTGTTACTATCTTCCCAAAGTATTCCGAACAGCACTGTATGCAAGCCAGTTCTTTCATTATTTCATATTGGTTCAACTGACTAGAATATGACATTGTGCTTAACGTTAATAAATACTTTTAATTGTTTTCTTTTTAGGATGCAGGTGGACCCCCAAAAAGGGCAGCCACAGATCTCAGTGGTGAAAACAAGAAACTCAACAAATCCCAGCAACTGAAACAAGTTTTTAAAGAGTATGGTGCTGTAGGGGTTTCATTCCATGTTGGAATTTCATTAGTATCTCTAGGAATCTTCTACCTGGCTGTGTCAAGGTGAGGTTTATACAGTTGTCTGTAGTCTCTAAGTAATGGTTTAGCCAAGAAAAATATCTTACCATTGTGCTTATTTCTGGAAGGACACGCGTACTCTATGCCTGTTTGGTCTATACAGAGTAATCTTCTGAATGTTGAGTGTAGGTGGATCCATAAATGGATCTAATCTCCCATCAGGCATGAGAGAAGAATAATGTATGTGGTCTTTTTGCATAGGTTCACCATCCATGGTGAGTAGGCAAAAATAGCAGAGACTGCACCAGTGTAACTAACCAGATGAGAGAATTTATTTTTGTTCTGCAGAGATATCTTTTATTCTCACACAGTAGTGTGGTCTGTAAAGATAGAGCCAAAGTGCTGGAGCTTAGAGATAAATTTATTTTTCTGGGTGTTGAACTCAGTTTCTGCAATTCAACTGCAGAAGGCAACGGCCACTAAAACAGGATTAGATTCAAAAAAGAAAATACTAGATAACTGTGTAGGAGTCAGGTGAGAAATTGTGTACATGGCTTCTGGTGGGAATGCATCGGTTATAAATATGTCTGTTGAGCATGAGGGATTTCAGCTGAGGAGACAGGGAAACACGTTGTTCTAAAAACATTCCCTGCCACTTACCCTTGACTTCAGTGGAAAAGTGTGAATGTCTGATGTCTCTCATTTACTATATCATTGCACAGGGTGACAATGAAACTCTTTTCCTTCAGGTATGATTTAACTCCCAGTTACAAGATACTTTACTGTCAAGTGAAGGGGGAAAAGTTAGTAACAACTTCTTTTGGAAAATTACTCCAAATGTAGGAACCTTGATGAAAGCTGCTATGTCTATAGAGAATTAAAATATTAATGGATTTGGTGGATAATGCTTATCTGAGATCCTTAATACTTCCTTCACTTGTTAGATTTTAGATAAGATGCTTGTCATTTTAACAGCTTTGTACTCCTGTTAGGACACTTGAAGCCTAACAACAGGTACCTTATTTGGTTCGGGTTGATCTATATTAATGTGATAAGTTTCATCAAAACACAGAATAGGCTTTACTGTAAATTTTTGGAAGATTAATTTACAACACAAATTCACAAATTTCTTTTTTAAAATGAAAAAGGAGAGGAATCTTATCTCCAAAGGTTGAGCATGGGGGCTGGGTATTCTCCATGCACATGCTGCAGCTATACAGTTTTAAAATTAAGAACATACTTGACTTCACAGGGAACTTGTCAATTTAAGAAAAAAAAAAAAGTGCATCTGAAAATATTGCATGTGTTGTTGCTACAGAACTAACTTAAGCTGTTACTGCTGAAATAATTCCTTGGGTTTATTATTTAACAACATCTAATATGAACATAAATTCCGGAGTTGGAAGTATGCCATGTTAAATTCCCTGGAAAAAATAGCACTTTTTATTTTTTAGCATGCAACCTTAAAATAAACTAAAGAAATATTGTTCTCTTTTTCCCCAGTGGTGTGGATATGACTGCCGTTCTCTTCAAACTTGGTTTCAGTGAATCATCATTGCAATCTAAAATGGCTGCTGGTACAAGCACATTTGTGCTGGCATATGCTATTCACAAATTGTTTGCTCCAGTACGAATCAGCATTACTATAGTTTCTGTGCCATTTATTGTCCGATACTGCCGGAAGATTGGTTTCTTCAAACCTCCTGCCCCAAATCCATGATGACTTCCTATTGGGTTTCACTCTATTTTTTTAAATGCTCTGTATCTATGTAATTTTCAAGTTGCTAAATTTCTTTAAAAGACTTATTTGGATTCATGTTAATGCTGGCCTCCACTTGCATTTCTTACTTGTTGATTCAGGTAAATCTTACACTGTGAAAAGAGCTGTCCTTATCTTCTTCCCCTTTTGCCACTTCTGTAAAAAAAACTGTTACAATGGTATCTTGTTTCCACTGCAAGTGGTAATATAAATGCTTGACAATGAGCAGTCTCTTTAGAACACACAGTTCTGGGTCTTTATAATCTAGCTTTTTGGGCCTTCAGGGTTTTGGTTTTTTTCTTGTCAAAATAGAGTGGCAGAATTATTTTATTACTGTGTAGGGGAAAACAGAGGAAGATTCTTTTCCTAATGGTCTGTGAAATAAACAATATCCTACTATATGAATAGTTATTCATAAAATATATATATAGAATATATAGGCAAGGGTGTATATTGGAATCTAAGGTGGTAGGTTGGTGTTTCTTTTGTTGTAAAAGGCATATATTATGACTCTAGTCTCGCAATACAACATACATGCTGAGCTAACTTAGGTGGGAGTACCTGTATGATTAGGTTTTGCACAGTGATAATTTTTTAGCCAGAATAGGTGATGCACTGTTCTGAAACTACAGCTCCTTTGTGGTGCTTCCATGTTTCAAGATTTTGTTTGAAAAAATGATTTATTTATAGGCTAGGAACTGGCCGTACTGAAATCCTTTTTTTAATATTTTTTTTTATGCCTGTAGACTCAGAAGAAGTTCTGAGTCTACTGCAATCAGTGTAACCAGAATTACCTCCTATGTGAACATACTCCAAAGATCATCAAGTCAGAGGCAAGGTATCATGGGGTTTTAAGGTATTGAGATCTGGCTTTGTACTGGAGACACACTTTTTAATCTGAAAACTAACCCTAGCAGCTTTCTGCTCCTGTGGATGAAACTCAGATCTGTGTCTGAAGTCTAGACATTACAATTCATAGCTTCTCAAGAGCAATTCCTGTGCTTTTATCTGACAAATTGTTGAATGTACCAGTTAGAGGTGCTTTTCATTTCCCTATTTGGACACTATCCCTATTAGAATGTAGTTGCACATGCATATATTCAGATACCACCTTTCAATTAATCCAAATACTGGATCCCAAAACTAGGTAGTCAGTGTAATATTCTGTGGTAAACCTGGGTTTCAGACTTTTTACTGTGCTTCTATGAGAGAGCTCAAGCCAGATCTTTTGTTTGGACCTGTTCTTCCTTCCAGGTCTGCTGTTCTTACATTGTCTTCTGCTGTCTTTGTGCTTACATATACCCCAAGGTGGCTCTGACACAGATCTCTTCATATAGGAACCTGATTAAAGTAAATAGCAGAATGTTAACCCTGGTGAGCAGAGTAAATTTTTTCCCTCCCCACCCTGAAATTTAGTGAACTGAGAGGAGGGAGGCCTGGGGTTAGGATGAGACTTGGCTGAGGGAGGGAAGGAGGAGCAAGTAATTTTTTTCATTACAAGCAACCTGTTAATTCCACTCAGCCATAACATTAAATTGCCCCCTAACTCCTTTCCCATTCAGAAAGTCCAATGCATTGGCTGGTTGGATGCACTGAGGATTCTCAGGCTCACAAGTGAGTGAGCAAGAGTTTGTGCTCGAGGAAGATGAGTCATACCCACATAGATCCTTGTACCTCTGTACTATTGCTACCCTTTGACTAACCAGAGGTTTTTCTCTAAGACAAGGAAACCTGGGAGAGTGGTAGTTTACTTTCTCCACCCTGTGGAAGCAAGCTGACACTAGAGGCTGCCACCTGAAAACAAAGAACCCCTTGACAAGGGCTTGGTCTCAGTGGAGCTGTGCTGTAAGCCCAGGTGAGGGTTTAGTGTCCTAATGTGGAAACAGCTGCAGCAGTGAGCAGGTACACATTCTAATCTTGATGAATACTACAAATACAGCATATACTGTAGACATGTATTGCATAGTTACTGCTCAAAATACCAACCTTAGGAGCAGGACATACTGAGAATCAGCCTTGCAGTGTGGCCTGGTTCCACAGGAGCTGTAGGCTGTGTCACAAAGAGCTTGTCATCACAGCTGCTTGGCTTGCTCTATGGAGCCAGTGCTCTGCTGCTTAATGTACCCACATGTAAAGGAGGAATGGCTGTCAAGCTCATTTTGACTAACTACTTGTTCAAAAAAACCTGGGTTTTTCCTGTTTCATGCCTGTTTTGCAGTGTGGCTGCTGAAGCTGGCAGCTTGTCCACAGTGCTAACTTCAGCTTACTGCTGAGCCAGCTCTGAGTAGAGCTTAAGTTTCATATCAGCTTGTCCCTCAAGGAAGCTCAGCCTTTACCCTTTGACTAATCTGCCACTAATATACCTGGTGTGTGGCTAGAAGCTTATTACCAAGCATTTGATAGTGCAGTTCTTACCCATCTGCACAGCAGTTAAAGGTTTATAATGGTATGAAAACATGCAGCCAGCAGTACTGTAGCTTTCCATTAACCTCTACACTCTAGAACAGCTACAGTCTTCTAAATTTCAAGTGGGCAGTCACTATTTCTTAACAGTAAGTTTTACTACACACACACACACACACCCCTGTTCACAGAAGTCTCTGTTGGTTTTTTCCTCTACATGCCCTCTCTCTCTTTATCAGGTTAGGGCAATGTTCCGTTACCAAGGATAACAAAAAAATTCCAGAATGAGGCATCCTTGGGTTCGAGTCATTTTAGCTTAAGACAAAACATACTTAAGTTGATAGAGAAGGAATATACAAACTTTAAAAAAAAAAAACACACAACTTTCTGTAAAGCAGGAATCATTCAAAGCAAATACACTTAAAAGTCACCAGCACTAACTAGAGAGTTTCTTGCAGTAAAAAAAAAACCTCATCTAAATTATGACCAGAAATCAGATTATCTATCAAAATAAATATGGTTGTTTAAACTACTGGCAATTTCTTTGGGTTTTGTTTTGGGTTTTTTTTACGAAGTATATTTTAAATTAATTTGAGAATATATTTTAATTCTAGAATCCTTGCTTGTAAAAGGATCATTTTTAAAAATGGTTTGTAAAATAGTGAAGATTACATTAAAAGTCTTATAATGAAAATACAATAAATTGCTTTCTCTTAGTTGGCTTGAAGTGTTTTACTGGAAAAGAGGTGGGGGTTCATTTAGTCTTTTGGTGGCCAGTAGCCTGACCCTTGCTAGATTTTGGGGAATAACATGTTACACCACCAGGTGTTGACATTAGTTCTTGTTACATACCTGCTTTGATGACAATACTTCCCAGACCTTTCAGACCATAACCGCACTAAAAAAAGGAAACAGCAGGCCTAGGTTTCAGTGGTTGGAGAAAACCTGCAAGATAAGTAGCAACACATTTGGTACTTACCTTGTAATCCTGTGTTATGATTGTAGAATAGGAAGTGACCACACCTACTTTTTGGTACCAGCACAAAGAACTTTGACAGAGGTGGGAAGTAAATTTATTTTATGATCATAGACAAGAAGTCAAGCTGTACTGATGACAGACAAGTGGTTAGACAAAGCCAGGGGAAGTGATAATGTCAAAGGAACCTTACCATGCTAGTGACAGTATATAACAAGTCTTTATTTTTAAAAGTGGTAACATTTTAGACAAGATAGAAACAAAAATAATGTACACATCATTAGGACACTTAGAAACACATTCACCTTGCTCAGTTTCAGATTACACCACAGTTGGGATATCCTTTAGCAGCCCAATAAGTTAGGAGACAGGTAGCTCCAGGATATTGCACTGTTCAATAAGCTAAAACAGCTTCCTCTTCTTGGAGCAACAAACCATTACCAGGACAGACCACATCATAAGAGCCTTGAACAGCTTAATACTTACATCAACAAACCTGGCCCAATGTTACTGGATTTCAAGTATATTAAATATTCCACAACCTCCAGCTAGAAAACAAATCATTTTACATTGCAATTAGAGTTTAAGATGACAGCCAACCCAAAGATCTCCATTCAATTTGCAATTAAGATTCTAAGACACACTTTTCATGTTGTAAGCATTACAGTAGTCACAGTACAAGACTCCTCTTGTTGATCCCATGAGGTTACTCCTGCTAAGACTGTGTTCTGGGTAGGGCAGCAACATCACTCTTTCTGCTGTTGGGCATCTTTGTAGAGTTTGCTGTAATCCAGGGATGAAGTAGTACATCCTTCAGGGGCAGTCGATGGAATGGGTTATGCTTCAGAAGCTTTGCAATTAAATCTCTCGCACCTTCTGTTACAAATGGAGGAAACTTGAATTCCACCTAAGGAAAAAGGAAGGACACTAAAGATGATGCAAAAGTTCTTTGGCAATAACCAAACTAGAGATAAAGAACTCTACCCTCCATGATGTATCTTGGAAATTAAAGGTGTGTCAGCCTTGTGGGCTATGCACCTATGCCAGCTGAGATGAGATTAAATCATTTCATCATAATTCTGATGAAAACAAGGTTCTTGCTGCTTGTAGAAGTTAAGCAAGCATATTTTTCAATGTCATTCAAACAAGATTGGTTTGCTGGAACCTCTCTGGGGTATGAAACAGGAAAAGTTAAGCTTATTATTTTTAGTAACACCGTGAATGCTAAATATTCATTTTGTAAGTTAAAAAACAAGGAAAGATATTGAGAAGGTTAATTGCTTTAGGAAAGAAGTAGAAGTTCAGATGCAGGCAGAAACAGGGTCTAACCAAGGAAGTAAGACAAGGTAACTTAAGGTTTCATAGTCATTCCGCTGAATGACTGAGGACAGTTTTAGGAATCTAGTTTCCTGCATATCACTGTCTTGATACAGTTCTAGTTACAGTACATGCCATTTCTTCAAAATGACCATTTGTTAAGCTTCAATAAGACAATAGAACTGAAAGGCAGCACAATTCAGCTAATCCAAATAAGTGTTTGCACATACCCTGGAAATAGCTCTGTAAGTTTCCTGGTATGTTTCTGCTTCGAAAGGTGGTTTCCCTACAAGGAATTCATAGCACAGAACTCCCAGGCTCCAAATATCCACCTTTTCATCATGTGTTCTCCCCTCAATCATTTCAGGAGGCAGGTAGTCAAGTGTCCCACAGAGAGTTGTTCTCCTGAAGAAAAGTTCAAGTTAATGGTTTTCTTACTATGGTAATTAGAAGATACGTTTCAAGAACCAGATAAAAGCTAATGCTGGCAAATCAGCTGTACCTTGATACAGCCTAGCCTGGATAGAGTCAGCACCACCAGAACACCCAGCAAAAGAAGCACCAGCAGTAAATCTACTTTTGTTTTAAAGCATCTCAGTCACTGCAATCAGTCTTATCCCTCCTTCATTCCACTTGCTCGATCAAATAATCAATGTCTTAAGTACTGCTAGTGTGGCATTTGAACACAAGTGCTGATCTTTCATCTCAGGGACCACTATAACCCTACACCAGTATACCAGCTTTCTTCATTTGTATAGTTCAAAACTTGCTAAACCTAGAACAAGTTATAAAAAACAGGGTAATAACACTCCCTCTCATCCACCAGTTTACTATTAAGACCTCTGCTGCAGCAGCCTGCTTCTGAAGTGGTTTCCACACACACACACACAGTATTTTTAGGAAGTACATATTTACCTCCATTCCACAATTGCAACTCTGACAAGAAAGCTGAAATACTTCTGTAGTGAAAATGTCACTGCATAAGATAGATCTTGCATTCTCACCTAGAAGATGGGGCATGTACAGACCATCCAAAGTCCGCAATTTTTAATTCTCCATTTGACCCAAGCAGCAAGTTTTCCGGCTTGATGTCTCGGTGAATCACACTCTTTGAATGACAGTACAATAGGGCATCTGCTAGTTCTGTAATGTACTGTAATTGAAAAGAGAACAAATCTTTAAAGACATTGTTACTCTAGCTTATCTAGCTACAGTGTAGCCTTTTCTAGGCATAATTAGTAGTTTAAGTTAAAGCAATTATTCCTTAAACCCTTGAAGTCTGGCAGTACAGGCTGTTGCCTGGAGTGACCAAGCACTTGCAATATTAAGTAAGCAATGATGAACGTTATATTAGTACTGTGCAGTAATTTGTCTTCCCAACTTATTCCTTGTTACAAGTGCACAAGCAAACTAGCATCTAAGGAATCTCAGTCTCGCACAACAGAATACAGGACTTCATCTGAAGAGCTAACTTTATCCTGCAGATATTCCAGATATGAAGAGCAAGTAACATGTAAGAAGCCAGAGACTTACAGTAGCAGTTCTTTGCTCATCGAACTTGGTAAGCTTCTGAAGTTCTTTGTAGACTTCTCCACGAGGTGCATACTCTAGAATAAGGTAAACTCTTGTAACGTCATGGAAGTAGCCATATAATCTGAGAATGTTGGGATGCCTGCAAAAAGATTTAAACATTCTTCTGAACAAGGTGTTTGTCTGTATAACTTTAATTTCTCTTTCCTGCCTCTTCACTTTCAAGACAAGGAGAGGAACTTCAACATCTTGCAAGTGTTCCTTCAGCTCACAACATATCCATTGAGAGCTTCATGGCATGTAGATGGCGTTTATCAAAGCAGCAGCTTAGACGCCCTACAAGCAAACAGCTAGCTAAGGGTTTGGCTAATTCCTATCTTCTTGAACATACTTTTCTACAGTTGCTGGAAGAGGCGATTACCATTGAAGGTGCCAACTCTTACGGGGTTTGGAATTTAAGCTTAAACACTTTAAGAAACAATTTCTTCAGCAAGATGGGCTTATTTTCCAGGAAGCAGAATAGCAGAAACAAGTGCACTCGAAAAACTGCAATTCCAAGCAGCAGATCTGAGTTTGTTGGATTGTGGTTTGGTTTTTGATGGGTTGGGTTTTTTTGTTGTTGTTTTGGGTGGTGTTTTTTTAAAAATAGGAAGATTCACTACCAGAGGTTACTTCATTGCAAGTTAAACAAAGGTATATCTTGGTGCAGAAAGGCAAGAATCCTAACTAGCAATTTCAAGGTGTTGGGTTTAAAAACAGGCCTCTCTTCTTCAACAGGATATGTTTTCATAAACAAGGTTACTTTGTTTGAACACAAATAAAGCAGGGAGTAATAAAGGTCACTAAACTTTACCTAAGATGAGACTGTATTTCAACTTCTCTTCGTAGTTGATGTTCTACACCAGCTTCCTCAAGTTGTGTTTTAAAGAGCACTTTCAGAGCAAGAATAAATTTACTCTGCTTTTCACGTGCCAGGTATACATTTCCAAACTTTCCTTTCCCCAGAGGACGACCAATTTCAAAATCATCAAGAGACCATTGCCTTCTGCAAGAGGAAGGAGAGAGTTAAAAAAGCTAGATACTTGTGGGGGCTTTGACTCCCAGGTTTACAATCTATAATGCTCCTGTTCCATAGATACTTAGTGATCTGAACTACGTTTTAGTCTTTAAAAGATGACCAAGAGGATAAAATACACAGACACTTTTCAAAATAAATTTCTGAAAGCCAGTCTCCTCCTTTATGCGCAGAGGTACTAACCTCAACCACACTACTACAAAATCAAGACTGCATATACCAAGCCAGGCTCATTTCAGTACACTTAGAGACACATTACTAGTGCATGACAGAACTGTTTAAGCTAGCCATACTACAAAAATCTAATTTCATCCTTGGGCTCCAGTCTCTTGCAGATATGAAAGGGGCTTTGTTTTCAAGTGTACATCTTGTGACTGGGGCAGTGGCTATCAGTGTTCTCTCATGGGAAAAGCTATTGTACCCATTTAGCCAAAAGTTTTCTTTAGATTACAAGAAGTCCTTGTTCCTGAGAATTACCAGGTCAAAGTAAGCTTTCCTAGAGTTTCTTATGTCCTGCCTGTGAAGTGTAAGGCCACTTGTCTCCACAACCAGGGGGCTCAAATAGCTATCAGCTTAGCTGCAACTTTGTTGCAGCATTAAGTCCTGGAAGTTAGAAAACAAGCCTAATCCAACAGGACTCTGTGAGCTAGAACAATTTAGACATAAAACTTACTTTTTAGTCTCTTCATTTTTCTTTTTAGCAGTCTCCTCATTTTTCTGTTTAGAGGTGCTTTCTGCTTCAGGATTTTTTGCTGTGTAGAGAAGTAGATCAACATCATGAACCAGATGCATGAACACAACACAAAAATTCACATGGGAGCAAATCTAACCTCTGTGCCATATCTGAAACTGTTCCTAGAATACATGCAATGACATTTTAAACAACCTAGTGTAACTCACTATTGTCAAAGCAGCATAGCAGTTATCAGTGCCATCAAAGTGTAATTTAAAAAGCTTTCTTGAAAGTCAGAAAAACCATTAAGCTACCCCCCCCCAAAAAAAAAAAATACAGTATTCTCACATATCAGAGATTAACATGAATAGTGGGAAAACTGATGTATGAGTGCCAATTAACTCACAGCTGCTTAATGAGCATCGGGAAACTTTTAAACACCCATATTGGTCCTCAGTTGGCAACAAGGATAGTGCAGTAACATCTAAGCTGAAGTACATGCTGCTATTCTGTTTTGGGGCACAACCAAGTACTTCTCTGCAGAACTGTCCCACATCAGCAGCAGCAGCTTTAGGCTTTCTGCACTGCACACTGCTTCACAAAATAGAAGTATCCCCCAAGGGCCACAACTATATAAATATACGCATATCATCCACAGAATTACCAGGTACTGGAACCTGTTGAGGTTTTTCATTGTTCTTGGTTGGAACTTGAGACCTAGCAGTTGCTTGGACAAGTTTTTGTCGGGGCTGCTGTGTCATCTGGCTGTTAGGCAGTTTTTGGTTTGACAGTGCAGGTTTTTGTGATTGCACAGGAACTCGCTGGGCAAAGTTTGAAGGACACAGAACACGTTGTGCTTGAACTCCACTGTTCAGTAACTGGCTCTGGACAGAATGCTGAGACACAGGGACACGTTTTGGGCCATCCTCAATGGGATTAGAAATCTTCAAAGAGAAAATACTACATATTAATAGTAGAATAGCGTACTATAACCTTTACATTCCCCATTCAGCAGAGCAGAAAAAACCCCACAAAGCACATTAACAAGAGACATTAGGGTTGTCTGATCTTATGTTTTAGAATGAAAACATTCTTAAATTTCTACAGTGACAAGAAAAAGCAGTTTTCTACAACAGCACACTTAATTATAGCTAGCAGAACTTCTCCTCACACATCTGAAGAGCATCAGCCAAAAGTATTAAGACAACAAATCTTTACTATAAAAATATACACTGCTTTGAGTCACTGCTTCCTTTAATGCTGTTGATCTTAAGACACCTTGCACTGTAATGGGACTTCAGTAAAATAAAGCAAATTTAGAAAGGCTCAGCTATCTGCTTTTAACATTTTGCTTCCAATGAGGGAACGTAGGCTCACATTAGGCTTATATTTAATAATTTCTTACTTTTTCTGGGATACTTGGCCTACAATTAAGTTCAAATACTAGCTACTAGCTTCTCACATTTTTGACCCTCTAACGATACCTATGCAAAAAGTTGTACTTTTTTTCTTCCCTAGGTATTATTTAGTATTTTGGCTCAATTCACTAAAAATGACATATTGACAGCTTGATTAAAAAGCAGCTTTGCTTACGCTATTCCAAAACCTTACCAGGACCCATTTTATTTTAAATTAAAATAGAAATAAATCGCCTATGTTTCTATATAGAAAAATTAGATAATCAGGATGATCTTGAGTACTGCTGCCCAGGCACTTATTAGTGATGTTAACACAGGGATTGCTTTTGGAAGCCATATGTGGAATAAACTGACTACACTCATTTGCTCTCTCTTTAAGGGATCTTGTACTTAGAACAAGTAGGAGGATTTCCAATTCAACTATAACATACAAACATTAAAAATGAAAAAGTAAGCACTGTGCTCTCCAAGCAAAAGCTACTGACAGACAACAGTATAAGTTGTTTCCTGCCTGCGGAAAAACCTTGTTTCAAGGCAGTTTTCTATCCCCTTCTTGCTATTTAGTACAGTTAATGGTTACCAAAGACAGCTGGAAACCAGCAGCGCTTGTGCGAGCAGGAGGGACGCACTTGCCAACCTAGTGACTCGTTTACCTTCGCAGCACGACTAGGGTATCCGGAATGGTTCTCTTTCATACTCTTGTCCATAGTGTCGAGAAGAACAGCTACGTATGCCTCAGCCTACAGATGAGACCCAGCGAAGGGCAGTCAGCTCCACAGAAACACCGTGCTTTGGATCGCCTCCCCCCGCCTTCCAGCTCGAAGGCCGCAGGCCCCGAGCAGGGCCTGGCCCAGCCTAGCGTCCCGCCGCAGCACCGCACACCGCCCCGTCAGCCCGCACTCGCAGCCTCCCACCGGCCCGGCCCCGCCAGCGGCTCCGGCGGGCGAGCAGCCCCCTCCGCGCCGTGCCGCACCGCTGCCCGCCGCCGCTCACCCCAGCCTGTCACCCCCTCCGGCCGCCGCGGCGGTTTGAATTCAAACCGCCCTCCTTTAAATACCCTTTAAACGAGCGCCTCTCGCCATTGGCCCTTCTACCGCCGCTCGCGCCCGCTGATTGGCTCTTCCACACCCGACCCGCCCGTGGATTGGCTCCCCGCACGCTTCGCTCGTCGCGGGGCCGGGCCTGGGCGCCGCGAGCCTCTGGGGCGCATGCGCAGCGGCAGCCTGCTGCGTACCCCGAGCAGGGCCAGGCCGCCCGCCCCCAGGGCGGTGTTTGCGCTACATGCGTATTTTACGTACCGTCTCTCCGCCGCTGGCTCCTTCCGTACTCCAAGTGCGTGGATCGGCGCCCCGCTTACACACTTTTCTCCGCAAAGTCTCTGCCTGGCCGGGTCTTCCGTTACGCAAATCGCGTACGCCCAGACCACCCACCTGTGGCAACGCTACAACTACCGTCCCCTCCTCGCAGCCTCCGCGGCCTCGGCGTGCGGCCGCCGGCGGGGGGAAGGGCGCCAGGTTAGTCCCGCATCCCGCGAGGCACCGGCCTCCCCCCTCTCCTCCTCCGTGCACGCACCCGCCGACCCGGGCCGAGGGAGCGGCGGTGCTGCCACCTCGCGTGGAGCCGAGCGCGAGTGGGGCCGGGGCCATTGTGTCGGGCCGGCGCGGCGGGCGCCCCGCGGGCAGGCCGGGGCAGGGCGCAGCAGGCCGCAGCTTCGCGCGCAGCCGGGGGCGCGGCCGCGGGCAGCGCTCCACGTGCCGCCGGTTCTTGAGGACAAGTGCGAAGGGGGCGCCCGGCCCGGCACAGCGCCCGGCCTACGGAACCGGCAGCGGCCCCTCGCGTCCCGCCGGCAGTGACCCCACAGCCCGCGGCAGCGGCCCAAACCGCACAGGGTCCCGAAGAGACGCGGGACGGGTGGGCGGTGAGCGCAGCCCGTCGGTAGCAGCGCAGAAGGAGCGTGGGGCTGCAGTGCTGCCTCCGGTGCCGGCTGCCCGAGCGCTCCTGCTCCTGCTCCTACCCGTGAGGGGGACCCAGGCCGCTGAGGGACCAGCGGCAGCCGACACTCGGTTCAGTACTCCGGGCCTCTGAAGAACCGCCATCGAAGGCAACTTTTAACTGACTCAGCGGTGCTGAAAACAAGTGCGAAGGAGACCCTGGTGTGTGTGTTGGTGTTTACAAGTCATACAGGATAGGTAAAAAGAAGATGTCAGGTCGTCGTGTCGCTGCAGCATGTGATAGACGTCAGCTGCCACGGGGCATGGGTGGCATGGCGACCCCCCTCCTTGACCCGCGACCACTTCGACTGCCGTTTCTTGAGGCTGACGTGAGTAGGGCTGTGGGGAGGGGGGGGTGCGCTCGGGACAGGCACCCAGCCTGCTGGCGGACGGAGCAGCCTGGCAGCGGGAGGTGCTTGCGACTGTGCTGCCTGAGCGGCCAAAACCGCCGGGCAGGCCTGCAGCGCTGAGCGCCCACAACTTATTTCACAGCCCGTTCACGTCCCCGTGTCCGGGAACCCGGTGGCTCAGCGGCGGCAGCGTTTCGGAGCTTTGCAGCTGGGACACAAAAGAGCCCTGGCCCCCCTCCCCCCCATCCCCCACCACCAGCCACCCTCCTGTGAGGCGCCGGCCCCCGCGGCTCCCGGGCTGCCCCGCCGGCGGGGCCTGCCGCCCGCACCCCGCCCCGAGCGCCGCGCTGCCGGCCCCGGCGGCGCCCCGGAGGGGAAGTGGGGAAGAGGGACCCCCGGCCGCTGCCGGTGGCCGCCCCGCCGCCCGCTCCGCCCGGCGCCCCCCGCCCCTCCCCGTCGCTCGGGGGCTCCCGCGGCGCGTCACCCGTCACGTGACACAGCGGGACCTGCCAGGGCGCGGGCGCGCGCGCGAGGCGTCACGGTCATGTGATGGTGCGATTCTCTCCTTCAAGAGTCGCCTCCAATCGATTTGCGGGCGCTCGATGCAGCAGCCTTCGCGGAGGAGCATTCTTCGGTCCCGGCCGCCGCCGCCGCCTCCTCCCCTGCCGCCGCCGCCGATCGATGCGCTCCGGGCTCCGGTCGCCATTTTAGGGGGAGAGCGAGGGAGGCAGAAGGAAGGGTCGGTAGGTACCGGGGCCGCTGCGCGCTGTCCCTCGCTGCTGGCCCCGCTGCCGGGTCTCGCCCCCCGCGGCTCCCGCCCGAGGCGGCCTGCGGAGCCCGCCCTGTGTGCCCGCCGTTCTCCGGCTAAGCACTGCCCGCCCTCATTCAGCCCCTCTCCCGCACGCCCCCTCCCTGCCCGCTCATCGCTCCGGCCGCGGAGGGGGGCGGGCGGGCGCCGGCGTCTGCCGGGCGGGGAGGCGGCGGGGCCGGGGGGCGGGAGCGGGTCGGGGCTGCGGGGCCGCCGCCTGCCCTGCGCCTGCCGCGGTGCCGCCCCCCGGTGCCCGCTCCAGCCCGGGGAGCGATGCCGGCCGCCGCCGCGCTGTTCCCGGCTTCCCTGCCTCGGTAATACGGTTCACATGCTGTTTATTGGCCAGGTTTTCATTCCTACAGCAAACAAGTGCAACAGGTTTTTCCTTTTTTTTTTTTCCCCCCCATTTCATTTCTGTGTCTCTGATTCTTCCATAAAATATGGTAGTGTTTGGTCTCTGCACTGAAATTCAGCTGGATGTGCTTTATTTAAAGGTTGTGGTTGTTTCCTGCAAGTCTCTTGTATGTGATTTTTCTTCTTTATTTCAGGCCCCTCCAAGGCATTCCTTGCTCACAATGTATAGAACAAAAGTCAGTTTGAAAGACCGTCAGCAACTTTATAAACTGATAATTAGTCAGCTGCTATATGATGGATACATAAATATTGCCAATGGCTTGATAAATGAAATAAAACCACAATCGGTCTGTGCACCATCTGAACAACTGCTGCACCTAATTAAGTTAGGTAAGCTGGAATGAAAAGCTAACATAAAAGTCTAGTTTCTAAATCCCTACCATAAATGCTTGTGAATTAAGAGGTCAGTGTTACTGAAAAGACATCTTTTACACAAAGGTTTTGTCTAGTAATAGACAAAATTTTGTATATTGCGATACAGCCTTTGCCTTCATGGCTCATTTTGAAGGGCATTCTAGCCTTGTGTTTCATCTTTTTGTATGCATTAAAATCAAAACAGATCAACAAGCGTTGTCAGATTCTGTTTGTTTGAACTTCTGTAATGCATACGAGTACCTGCTCAGGGTTCTGGGTGACTGGCAGCCTTCTAAAAAATACACTCCAGTAAACGGGATCACTGGGTTCACAGGCCTAATAGAAGATTGACCTACCTGGTTCTCTGCCAATTTTAGAAATATTTTCTATATGATTCTTTGTAACACTGTTGGAAAGGGAGCACGCCCTTCCATTGGCAGTCTTCACTAGCCTTCATATGTCAGTCTCAAGAAAACAAGCTTTGGAGTCTAGGGCCTCAGCAAAGGTATTGCCTGTTCTCTCTCTGTGCATCTTTCTCTCTGAAAGTACATCTGTGCCACAAGTATGTAGTCAAAATACCTGAGCTGCTGTTGAAACAAGCTGGCTAAGTTACTGGAAGAGGTCTAGCAGTAACATCATGTCTTCACTGTATTGTAACTGAACTGGTTCTGCTGCCTGAACTAGTTGAGTTCCAAGGGTATAAATATATGAAGCCCTGTGTCTGTTTGAAATAAGAATGCTAGACATGCAATTTGTACATGAAAGCAACAAAATCTTTTCTGTTGCATTTGATTGGTTGATGGCCACTGTTGGGCACATAGCTGAAAATTCTTGTGCCTGCCCTGTTACCACTTCCAGTGCTGAACTGTCTTTGTTCTGTAGATGTATCCTGGAAATTAAAAAAAAACAACCAACCAAACAAAAAAAAACCCTTCTGTAGAGTGGGTGTGAAGAGGAATAAAAATTTCCATTTGCAATGCTAGGATCTCATGTAATGGTGTTGGGACTTGGTTTTCCCTCTGCGAAGAGCTGACTACAAGCCTGTTGATGGCTCCAGTAACCGATTGCCAGTGCATTTACCAGTACTTAACATTCTACAATACTAGCTGGTTGTATTTCCACAGTTAATTGAAGAAATGTGTTTTGCTCTAGTGTAGACAAAGTACCTCTCATGTGTCACGAGAAATCCTGCTGTACAACCAAATCTGCTCTGCTAGCTTAGCCTTGTTCAGCAGGGGCTGTCTGTCGAAGGAGAAGGTGAACCTGGTTTAAGTGCTTCAACTTCTTTCTTTTCAGGAATGGAGAACGATGACAGTGCTGTTCAATATGCAATTGGACGGTCAGATACAGTAGCTCCAGGCACAGGAATTGACTTGGAATTTGATGCAGATGTGCAGACCATGTCTCCCGAGGCTTCTGAATATGAGACTTGTTATGTCACATCTCATAAAGGACCATGTCGTGTAGCTACGTATAGCAGAGATGGACAGTTAATAGCTACAGGATCTGCTGATGCCTCAATAAAAATTCTCGATACAGAGAGAATGTTGGCCAAAAGTGCTATGCCTATTGAGGTAAAATATGACTTGAATCATAACCGCTTTGTGAATTCGTGAGGTGCTGTCTGTTTCATGCCATGTCTGTGCCTTGCGGCCAGCTCAGTGGGTTGGACTAAATATCTGTCTCGGCGTATTTCCTACTCCAACAGCGGCTCACAAAGTACCCTTGAAGAAAAGGAAGAAGAAATAGGGCAAGTATACCTGTGTAACTTCTGGCAGCAGTCTAGAGAATTGAGCCAGAAATTGCTTCTAATAGTTGCTGATAATTGTTTTGTTTTATGAGCACAGTTCATCTTCGAACCCACTTACACTTTTGGCCTCTACATTCTCCAGTGGCTGTGTGTTTCAGAACAGTTTCACAGAATACATATTTGTTTGATTCATTGTTTTTTTCCTGCAGTACAGTTACCAAGTAGCAATTTAAAAGGCGGGGAGGGGGGTGGTTTGCACAGTATGCACACCACATTCTCAGTAAATGTTGCTGTTTTCCCAGTTGATACAGCTTCCCTTAATTCTTAAGGGAATACAAGTATTTTGATTTGGACTGTTTATGAAGGTGGTAACAGTTTTTTGCACTAGTTCTCTGCTACTGAAACCAGTTTCTCCTTGAGCAAGTCAGTCAACTTTTGTAAAGATAGAGGGATCTTACCTGACAACACTATATAATGGGCCTTCAAATAATTTAATATAATACTGATTATGTGCCTAGTCACGTGTCAGAAAGGTAGCTGTTGTTTGGCTGCTGTGGCAAGCATAAAACCTACTTTTCCTGTCAAAAGTGTGTTCTGTTTTCTAACACTGACTTGTTGAATGTTCTTTTTAGGTCATGATGAATGAGACAGCGCAGCAAAACATGGAAAATCACCCCGTTATTCGGACTCTGTACGATCATGTGGATGAAGTTACGTGTTTAGCTTTTCATCCAACAGAACAGATCCTAGCATCTGGTTCAAGGGACTACACACTTAAATTGTTTGATTATTCAAAACCTTCTGCCAAAAGAGCCTTCAAATATATACAGGTTCGATACAATACCAGTTCAGAGCAACCAAAGCTTTAATGTATAAATGCTGAGTTATCAGTGAGTTATGTGTGAGTTTTAAGTGGTTAGGTATATAGGAGTACGCAGCTAAAAAATTTGCAGACGTTATGGTAATTATATGTTAAGAACTTGTGCATAATGGCTACCTATATTCTTTAAATCTAGTGCCTGTCTACTTTTTGTTAATCTAGACCAAATCTAATACAGGTAACTGAAGTCAATTGTATTATCTTTGTTTTGGAGGAGGGTTCGGGATTGTGTGGTGGTGGGCTTTGGGGGGTGTGACTGGCTGACAAAGCCTGTAACTTTTGTGCGATATCCCAAAAATGAGCAGGCACTGCAAGCGGCTCTAGGACAAAAATTGCATTTAAAAATGTAAAACGTGTTTTTTAAAAAGTACATTTAAAGGTAGCCTGACATTTTAATCCTATAGGAAGCATTTTCTGTTTTGCAAAAACAGAACACATTGTCCTAACTAGTAGTTTAACTAGTTTTTTAGCACTTCAATGCCACCAGAATTAACACTTTCAGATTACTATTTTTTTTCTTTCTTACACCAACTGTGTGTTTTTGATCAAACAGGAAGCAGAGATGTTGCGCTCAATTTCTTTTCACCCTTCTGGAGATTTCATACTTGTTGGTACCCAGCACCCTACTTTACGACTGTACGATATCAATACTTTCCAGTGTTTTGTGTCTTGCAATCCTCAAGATCAGCACACTGATGCCATATGTTCAGTAAATTACAACGCAAGTGCAAACATGTATGTGACGGGAAGTAAGGATGGATGCATCAAACTGTGGGATGGTGTTTCAAATCGCTGTATCACTACTTTTGAGAAGGCACATGATGGAGCCGAAGTCTGTTCTGCTATATTTTCCAAAAATTCAAAGTACATCTTGTCAAGTGGAAAAGACTCTGTAGCTAAACTGTGGGAGATATCCACTGGTCGAACACTGGTCAAATACACAGGTATGTGGCAGGTGACCTTCCAGGTACCTTCTTTTTCAGGTACCGACCCATGAACATGTGTGATAATGTTGTCAGAAGAATAGCAGTTCTTAAAGGCAATGGGAGACTGCTGCTTTGAGGATAAATTGCCCTAAATTTTTGGAAACACTTAATGTAGACTAATTCCAGAAGACAAGCTGTGATTTTTGTATGTTAGTCGGTGTAAACATATTTAGAAAAGTCTCCAAAACCTGCTCAGGCTAACATTGTTACTCCATTGCTTTGGAGGGAAATTATCACTAAATTAAGGACAAGTAAAAAAAGAACACTGCCCTCAGGACTAGCATGCTTGTGCAGAAGATTTTGTTCTCTAGTTTTTCGTCAGGTTTAGAAACAGTGATTATTAAAACAACAGCATCATCACTTTTCTTGCTGGTGATCATTTGATCATTTTTATTTTGAGACTTTTCTATTTATTCATAGGCTAGGGGCACAATTTAAACAGGAAGGGTCAAAATTTAATACCTAACCCATTTCTGGTTAGAATAGGCCGCTTTCCTGCAGAGTACCCACCCAGACAGGGGGAACTGAACCTATACTTTGGGGCAATTGCTTTAACCATTGCACTTTTTGCAAAAGATGGCTCTAGTAAGCCATGGCAATATAGCTATTTTTCAGAATAACTGATTTGTTTCTTCCCCCCCACCACCCCCAAGGATGGAATTGTGTGCAAGGAGCATGCTGACAATACCATGCTTTGATCACAGCAGGACTTAAATGGTGAAGGATGTAGAGGCTTTGCATATGATAGCAGCTCTGTGCTGGGGGAGGCTTTTGCATCAAGCAGTAACATGCTTAAGCAGTAGGATTCATAGTGTGAAAGAGGAGAGGATATAGAAAACTTTGTGTATCAGCTTTTGGGGTGCATACGGTCCTTTTTCTCTCACTTGCTCTCAGCCAGCAGGGTGCAGCACCTGCTTCACAAACTTTTGCAAAATATCAGGTAGGCTGCAGATGTATTGCAAAGTAAATGCCTATATATAAAACGTACATTTTATTTGAAGGGTATGGAGGGGAAGGTATGGCCAGGGTAGGTCATACAATGTGCCATATGATAAGTACATTAAAAACAAAAGTTGTCATTGATAGTAAAATACACAGGTTCTCGTTAACTGTGGTCTTTCCCCTTAGTTACAGCTGTGAGCCTCATACAAAAAAAATACAAGGCAAATGTGCTCTTAAAAGTTAAGTGATTGTACTCATACTGAGTGGTTGGAGTTCACTGATGTGGTTGGAGTAGATAATCTCTCTGTCCTCTAAGAAATTATAGAATATACCATGTATATAACTGCAAAAGAATACTATTGATTCACCTGTTGTATGGGGAAATGGTAGATTGAGAAAACGAGGTTCCTTTGTAGACTGCAGAAATTCATAGTTACGGGAGGTTTATTCTTAGGTCTTTGAAACCTTTCTAAAATTGATCCTGTTTGGGTTAATATTTTGCTGCATGTATTTAGGAGCTGGATTGAGTGGACGACAAGTACACAGGACACAAGCTGTCTTCAACCACACAGAAGATTATGTGCTGCTGCCAGATGAAAGGACCATAAGTCTCTGCTGCTGGGATTCAAGAACTGCTGAACGGAGAAACCTTCTTTCTCTTGGGCACAACAGCATTGTCCGTTGTATTGTCCATTCTCCTACCAATCCTGGCTTCATGACCTGCAGTGATGACTACAGGGCTAGATTTTGGTACAGGAGGTCAACAACAGACTAAGGACAGCTTTATAAAACAGTCATTATCCAGATTCATTATATCATCTTGTATTGATTGTACTGCCAACAGATGCCTAGATGAAAGCCGTGCTGTGTCTATTTTTTAATTCTGTCAAATGTGGCAGAAAAATACCAAAATACTGAGACTTAAGTTTTGCCCCACGCTAATTTTTTTATTAGTGTGTGTGGCATTAATTTTTGTAAGTCATCTCTAATTGTACTCAAGGAGTTGGGGAAGGGAGAATAAAATGATCCTTGCAGGAAGGATTAAACTTTTTCTCCTGTCTTTCTAAATCCTGCGAAAGATAATGTGACTGTATCTTGCTCAAACTGGGCAGTGTGAGCCAGTTTTGCTCTGCATTGTATCTGTGCAATCCCACTGAAGTCTGTTTAAAGAATGGATTACACAAGTAATAGCAGAACTTGGCAAGTATTTTCATGAAGCCTTAAGCTGCCTTCAGTTCTGATTTATTCTTTGTAAAGCTCCGTTTTGTATCTTTTAGTCTGGGGGGAGGTGGGGTTGGTGGATTATTTTTTTTTTTTAATTGGCCAAGTGGACCTTCAATTCTGAGCCAGTCTAGTGCCACGAGAATTTGAAACGGGATTTTAAATTGTTTAGATGAATTCAAGAAATCGTGTTCTGGTATTAAAGCTCAGACTTGAAATCTTGTCTTCTTTTGAATTTATCTTAACAAGTGGGACCTCTAATTTCATAGTATTTTCATGGGATATCCACATTGCAACTGTAAAATGTGGCTGTGCTGCAGCATGTGAAAATGGGAATCATTTTGCTATAGAGACCTTTGGTATCCTCTCAAAGAAACTGTTGTGCACATTGGCTTTTGTATATGTACCTCAAAAATGTCACTTTGCTTCATTTTATTGAGAAATTTTTGTTCTCTGTTACACAGCACTTGAATTACAAATTTTTTTTTAATTATTCAGAGACCCAGACTCACTGTTTCTTCTCCAACTTTCCCACACTTCATCCCATTCAACAGGAGTACAGATCATTAAGATAAACTCAGTGCTTAAGCCTTCTGTAAGTTCAAAAATTTGCCACTTATTTTTACAGACGGTTGCCTGTGTGAAGTTTTAAACGTGTTCATTCAAGTATCCCTGTACTGTGCTCTTGGCTTCACATCTGGGAGGCTTCCTTTAGTCAGAAGTTCAGCACTTGCTTTCATGAGGATTTTTAAAAGTAAGATTTTTCTTACTGCTGGATTAACTTTCCCTTACCAGTGATGAAGGGTCTTGTCAAGGGCTGATAAGGGTACAGGTTTTGTCTGTATTTAAATAAAGGTTTACCTTTTAAAAAGTTATTTAATATATAAAGAAGGAAATGTACTAGTTCTCTTTTCTGCATTAACAAAGGAGAAATTAATTTAATATTGGAAAGCTGTGTCTTTGGAGACATGTTAAAGCTGGATGAATTCACTTGTTGTGTTATATCTGAATCAGATGCAGCTGCAGCCTTACAGTATAGAATGTGGGATGTTTTTTTTAAAAGAGGTAGAAAATGAAATTTAATTTTCCCTTAAAAGCTACGGCTATGCAAAGCATTCCTTAGGCTTAGCAATCCTCTTGCTCTCTTCTCCCTCCCTTTAAGTATCTAAAACTTTAAGAACATGGGGGGCATGAGAGAGCAGTTCTGATGGCTTTTTTTGTGGAGGAACAAGGAGAACAGCTTGATGGGAGGGAAAAGGGAAGTCCTGACACACAGTTCCTAATGCATGTGGCACTTGCTCAGTGGCAGCAGCCCTCTGCTGTTTTAGCCAGCCTGCTAAGTTAATTGCAACGATGATTATTTGGGTTTTTAGAGTGTTACATTTGTTTCAATTCTGTTACAGAAGCTGTTAGGAAGTAACATTTACCACTGAAGTTTGGACTCCTATTTTTAAAATACAGTTTCGGTAGTTTATATGTAAAACTGCTGATGTGGTTGATAAGTTAGCAGCATGCTAGCTTCAGCTTCCTTACTTCTGTGGTCTTTTAACTTGCAGTGTAGAAATAGAGTGTTACTGTTAATGCAAAAACATCCTGCTGATGTTGACACCTTTCTGTCTTTTCATACTGTATACCATCCTGCTTCAGGCCAGACGTTTGGGGCTTTCCTGTGCAAAAAGTGCTGGAAGAAGCTTAACTCATCCTATTTGGGTAGATAATGCAGCCCTGGAGTGAAATAGTTTAGTACCACAACATGCCAGTGGTACTCTGGCAGTGAAGGTGGTTGACTGCAGACGAGAATGAGAGGGGGCAAGGCTGCTGTACGGCATTCAGAGCGAGCACACGTGGCAGTACAGTAAAGAGGAGCCCTCGCTGCATCTTGAACAAGGTTGTGCACACACATAGTCATCCTGTTAGATTTGCATCTGATTGAAGGGGAATACATCTTCTCACTGTGCAAGTCTGAAAGTATCTTAGTAAGCATTCTTCGTGTGATCATGCTTACTGCTCCCGTTAGAGAAGCTTCACACATAGAAGTTGTGTTTGATCAATTAAAATTCTAATGCAGCCGCTTGCCCTTAACGAGTTTTGCAGTCTGTACCTCTTGGTAGCTACATCCCAGTGAGCTGCTCTGCCCAGAGAAGCACTGTCATACTCGGGATTTATCACCTCCTCAAGATAAGTCTCCATCACCTGCCTAAAGGTCTGTTGTCACCTACTGTTGCCTCTCCTCAGAAGAAGCTGTCATGGAAATGTGGCAAGGTGATGCCACAGCTAACGCATTAGGCCAATGAGCCATGCTGACATGAAAGCAAAGTGACTTTGGAGACAAATTATACCAACAGTTTCATGCCTTCAGCATTCCTCAGCATGCTGACTGGACAGTAACTGGCACACGGCTCTAGGGAAAGTCTTTCCTAAAAGGGCATTTCTGGAATTAGGCTTGTTTGTCACCCATTAAAACAGATTTCAGACTTGCTACTTCAGAGGTCTGGGATAAATACTTCTCATTTCCTTGGCACAGAGGCTGTCTTTCCACCAGAGCTGTCCTGTGAGACTGAATCCCAGGAATAACAGAAGTGCAATGAAGGAAAAGTAGTCAAGATACTTGTAGTTCGAGTTGGGATGTTCCCTGTGTGGCTGTAAGGGACCCTTCAAGCATGCTGCAGCACAACTTCTCTGCTCACTGAGCAGGATATTGCAGGACAGGAGCTAAAGCCCTCACGTTCCTTGTGTATGTGTTCAAGCCTTTGCGATGCCAGGAGGAGCCTCTCACACAGCATTCACCCCCAGGTATGGATGGTAACATAATGTTTTTGCAAAGCCCCTTTATAACAAAAAACTGTATCAGTGCCTTAAAAGTTGAGGCAGCTTTGAAAGGCATGAGAAACTGTTGGCTTTGAAATCCTGAATTAATATGGTTGTAGCAGCATTATTTCTATCAAGCATTGTGCAGCCCCTTGTGGTACGTAGCAGTCTTGTATTCATCACACTTCTAAAAGAGGAAATACAGGAACATGCAGCAAAACAGAAGGGTGAGACTTCTGACTGCGGTTAATTGCGACAAGTTGGTGACAGAGAGATCAAGGAAAATTCCACTTGTGGACAGACTTTTTTGCTCACTTTTAGACGCCAATAGGGGGTTTCTGTTTTGCGTTCTGTTTTCTAGAATTTTATCTTGTCACAGAAATTATCTTTCATGAGAAGCTTTTTCTTCAAATCCACAAATGCTTTTAGGGGTAGAGCTGTCACACACTTTGTGGAGATGTAGTTCCTAACACTGGGTGACTGTGCAAAGCTGAAGTCTCTTCATCCTGCTGTAATTATCTGCACTACTCAAAGTGACACTGCTGGCAAATGACAACAATGGACAAAACCATAAGAATCAACAGAACCACAAAGGTATGTCTGTTTTTTTGAGTACTGCGTATAAACAATTAAGAAAAAAGGGTGCTGGAATAAGGTTTGGTGTTTGAAGTCAGCATGATGCTTGGTGATGTCGGAAATGTTTGGTGTTCTCATCCTGAGGTGGAAAGAAGGCTCTCTACGATGCTCACAAACCTAACGTCTCCCTGCGCTTTTTCTTGTGATAAAACTATTAATCTGAAGAAATGTCTTCTTGAGGAGGACTCTGAATAAAGCAGGATTCCCAAGCAGCACATACCTGTGAACATAGCTTCAAGGTTGCGCCTGTTTTACTGCTACCCTGTAGCAACATTAGAGACACGGTTATTTTGTCAGAGACTTGCAGTAACAGTGCGGGTGACCTGTTGCATGATAGATAATTAATTTCCCTACATTACACACAACACAGAAGAAATTGTGAAGTACTGTATTTGTTTATTTTGAAGGACTGGAACTTGTTTATAAGGTTTTTTACATTTATTTGTGTATTCATATTGCATCTAGTATGATTTTATATTTATACATAGATAAAATACCCTGCTGCAGCTATAAGGGTTAGAAAACGCTGAATCTTGACTCAAAGTCAGTGCCTTGATTGTCCTACTACTGTCTGCAAGTCTAATGAGAAGTGTAATGGAATTATTATTTTCATCCTCAATTATGATCTCAGTGTTTACTGTAAATAAACTGCCTCCTGGAAATTTGATACAAAATATAGTGTAGGGGAAAAAGCTTGGTACTACCTCGGTGAGTCACTTTTTGCACTCAAAATTTTCCATTGAGGCATATAAAGATAAGAGGACTATTTTTCATGTTAGGTCATCAGAAATCGATGCAGGACATTTTTCATTTCTATAGAAAGTTTCCATTTCTAGGCATGATATTTTCTGTTTTCTCAAATGGATTGCCAATGGCTAAATAAATGTAATGGTAGCAAGCAGATTTCCTGTTCTACTGGGCGGTCTTTAGACACAAATATAGCACACCCAGTCAAGTTCAGCTGAGCAACAACTGAAAAAGTCAAATTTATTTCTGCTATATAATTTATGAACTGTTTATAAGGTTCTTAATACCCTGGCAGTACTGTTTATTATAACATTTGAACGTTATACTCACTACAAAAATACTAATGATGTGTTTTTTCTACTATCTGGCCTTCTTGAAGCACCATGTGCCAACCATCAGTAGCTTTGCAATTATCACTGTGCCCCAACGATTCTACCTTCACGAGGCACACCATTTCTGAGAATTAATTCAGTATGTGAACGCAGCCAGAGAAATTATGTTACTTCTTTCTTGTTGCATATACACCTGTGACATAGTCTGTGCAGGAAATGTTGCACCTAATGGTGCAATTCAAAACACGGTCAGCATGACGGGCTGCACTTGGGAAATAGTTCTCGTACTGTTTGTCATTGTCTGTGCTGTTGCCAAAGGAGAAAAAGGAGTGTTTTTTAAACACACATTAAGTTGAACTGAAGTTTTTCTCTCCTTCCAGAATGCCCAGTTCACATATTCCCATCTTATCCACAAACAAGCGCATGAAGAACAATGTCAGATTTGTTTTTGTGAGCTCCTCTGCACCTGGGGGTGTGCGCACCTACAGCCTGGTGGCTTTAGGGTGCCCGCTGTCACCCCCAGCCTCCACCTCACACGCCTGAGAGCAAATAAGTTGCAAAATGGGATTTGCCAGAGCTAATACATTAAGCAAGGAGTTACTTAAATAGCCAAGGGGAAATACTGGAGAGAGTGGTGAAGTCTCCACTCTCCTGGGCTCAGACAATCAGTTTGGGGCTATTCCCAGGGATGCAGTCTGGTGGAAGTGCACTCAATGCCCAGCTTTCTTGGGAAAGTCTTAGAGGTAAAACTTTAGTTCTGTCATGGACAAAACAGTCTTGACTGTGGTGGGCTGACCCTGGCTGGCGGCCCCGCGCCCCCCAGCCGCTCTGTCCCTGCCCCCCTCAGCCCGGCAGGGACAGAACATACAGCGACAGGCCCGTGGGTCGGGGTCAGGGCAGGGAGAGCTCTCAGCCATCACTGTCACGGGCAAAACGGGCTCCACTGGGGGAAATGAGTTTAACTTACTGCCAATCAAATCCGAGTAGGATAATGAGAAATAAAAACGAAATCTTAAAAGGCCTTCCTCCCATCCCTCCCTTCTTGGTCTTCACTTCACTTCGGATTTTCCCTCCCCACCAGCAGCACAGGGAGGGGGACAGGGCTGGGGTCAGTCCCTCACAGCTGTCCCTGCGGCTCCTTCCCCCGCACAGGGAGGGCTCCCACACCGCCCTGCCCCAGCGCGGGGTCCCTCCCGCGGGGGACAGTCCTCCAGACAGTCCTCCACACGCTGCCGCAGCGGGAGCCCTTCCCGGGGGCTGCGGTTCCTCACACGCCGCCCCAGCGCGGGTCCCTCCGTGGGCCCTGCCGGGAGCTGCCCCAGCGCGGGTCCCACGGGTCACGGCTCCTTTGGGCACCCCCTGCCCTGGCGTGGGGCCCTCCCCGGGCTGGGGGGGGGGATCTGCTCCCCCGTGGGCTCCGTGGGCTGGGGGCACGGCCTGCCCTGCCAGGGGCTTCACCACGGGCTGCCGGGGAATGGCTGCTCCGGTGCCTGGAGCCCCCCCGCCTCTGTCCTCACTGACCTGGGGGCTGCAGGGCTGCTGCTCTCACACCGCCTCAGCCCTCTCTTCTGCTGCAATTTTGTGTCGCACAGATATTTTTTTCCCCCTTAAATCTCCTACCCCAGCGGCGCTGCCACCGTGGCCGATGGGCTCAGCCGTGGCCAGTGACAGGTCCAGCTGGGAGCCGGCTGGCACGGGCTCCACCAGGGCGTGGGGGAAACTTCTGGCACCTTCTCACAGAAGCCGCCCCTGCAGCCCCCCCGCTACCAAAACCTCACCATGCAAACCCACTACACTGATCCAGGGAATATTCACATGATGTAATTTATTGCCAGTTAACACAAACTTCTAATCACTGATTTGGGTGATTGAGAAAGAATAAGCTGTGAACAATTAAGCAAGCGCCTAAGTGAGCATGTGTTCTCCCCCTTTCCCATCCCAGCTTGCCTTATTTCTGTGTGGGGTACACCACACCCAGTCTGCCCCAGTTCCTTCAAGGAGGTGGTGGTGGTGCAGAGGCATGGGGCTGGGGAAAAGGTCTCTGGCTGCTGCTCCGTGACTGTTGCCCCTTTTCCTCCGCTCCTCCACACTCCTGCCCCTGCTCTGGTGTGGGACACCCCGCAGCCACAGTCCCTTGGGGGTGTCCCTGCCCCAGCACGGGTCACCGGCTGTCTGGGGGGATGCCCCTGCCCCAGCATGGTGGGGATCCTGTCTGGGATTAATTCGAGAGAATATTTAATTGTATTTGGAAGTAGTTTTGTGGCCACAAATTTTGGCTTTGTTACTTGTATTTCTGGACCGTTTCAAATGCTGGTAGCACCTGAAAAATTCCAGGGTCATAAGTGAATGGCTGCTCTCTATCTCCTGTGTGGAGTGTTCACACTAGTAAAACTGCTGGTTGTAATGAAAAAAGGAAAAGGAAAGGGAAAGGGTACCCCCAAAAACATTCAAATGAGCTGCTTTGTGCCAGGAATTCTCTCTCATTTGGATGACTGCGTTAGCTGTGTGTCTGCTCCTAGCCCCAGCCCAGAGGTGTAGATTTTGTTGAGAAAGCATTTTCAATTCAGTATTTTCTATTCAAGATGCATTGTTTTTTGTTACGTGATTGTGGGTTTGGGAGCGAGTGTCAAATTTCATCTTGAAGCTACTGCGAAAAGAGGAAGGAAAATACTTTTACCAGAGAAAAGTACAAAGGCAGAACCAGTAAAACTTTGCAAACCCCAGGATATTCACGAGTACAAAGCAGTAAAACCTGTGCATTTGCATAAGCATAACCTGGGCAGAGCTGTTTACTGAGCAAATAGCAACTATTATTTAATGATATTAAAGAATTTTTTTAATAATCAAAGAAATAAAACCCTTCAGCTGCAGTTAATGTTTAGCTTTCCCTCTCAGGGTTTCTGCCTCCGAAGAGTAAGATTATTTTGCAGGGATTTCTGTAACAGCAAAGGGGATCTATTCAATTTTCTAAGGACCCAAACATGACAATTTCTAAGTATATTAAAAGTATATTAAGTTAAAAAAAAAAAAACCAGGGGTAAACAATGATGCTGCAGAAACGCTTCAAAATCCAATCCTTGCTGCTGGTTCAGCCCCGCTGCCCCACGTTTTCCTGCAGGGATACAGTTGCAAAGCAGAGACAAGGCATTTCCCCGGGGGTGTGCACGGGGAGGGACATCTGTGTGTCCTGCACCTGGCCCTCATTAGCATCAGCAGCTGCAGGCCAATTGCACCCTGGAGATAATTTAGCTATGTAATTAGCTCCCTTGGTTCCCAGTTGCTGCTCTCCTCGGGCTCCCAGTGAGTGCAGCAGGAAGTGGAAGGGGGCTGAGCATTTGCTCTCCAGGCTTCCAGCCAGACCCTCCAGTGCTCCTGCCTAATCTGCTGGACTGGGCTTGGAGAGAACTCATCCTCCTCCTTCTTTGGTGATGGAGTAACTGGGAAATAGGAGACAACAAAATGAAGGTCAACGTAAGTATTAGATTATTTCTATTGCAGTTAATTGAATGGCTTTGCATCTTTTGTAGTGGGAGCGTGAACAGTGTAGAGCCTGTGTCTGTCAGGATCCCTTTTCACTGCATGCTCTTGATCTTATTTGCACATTACTAGCAGAGCATATGGTCTTAATTTTTAAAATACGATCCAAGTTAAGCTGAAAAAAATGCTTTATCAAGAATACCAGTATGGTTAAGAAGGGTAAGGTTTTGTATATGCCTTGTTAAAAAGTTACCATGAATGACCCTGGCTGGCCAGGAGGATTCCCTGTGTTCCCCATTTTCTTGGAAATAATGAGTTTAAATGACTAATACTTGAGCTTACATTTTATCAGAAAAAAATGATAATTTTTGCACTGACTACTAGAAAATGAGTAATGGAGATGTTCTAACAAACTGAATCACTCTTTGAAGAAAACTCATTGAAGTTACTTGACATGTGAGCCTGGGAAAGCCTGTGCACTCTAGGTTAGCAATTGTCCATGTCCTGCAGTGCTCTTCGCAAAGAGAACTGAAGCTCGAAAGAGGAAAGGAGTGGTGGCAATGTTTGTTTTTAGGAAATACTGCTCTGGGAGGAGGAGGGAATACATGGATGGAACAAATCCATTTTATAGTCATACGCTGATGTTTTTGCCCAGACTTCCAGCACAGCGCTCCTGCAGACACCCAGCATCAGCTTGCTTTGTGCTAAGCAGAGTTTCTTTGGCTGTGGAACTGACCCTTTCAGCCTGGCGATGCAGCTGATGGCTGGCAGCTGCGATGCGGGGCAGGGGCTGCGCGGTCCCCATGTGCCCTGTGTTAATGACAGGGAAGGGGCAACGTACAGCTGCCGCACAGGAGCGGGGGTGTGTGCTGGTGGCTAGGGCAGGTGAAAAGCCATCTGCTGCTTTTCCCAGAGAAATATTAAAATTATGGATAAATACAACTTGGTGCAAAAGGGCACTCTTAAAAAAGAACTGGCATTTCTGGGCATATAAGTGCAATGGGAGAGCTGGAGGAAGCAGCGGTGTTTGGGCGTTGTGCTGTTGCTACTGATTCATTATGAATCAGAGAACACTCACCCTTGAGCCTCAACCCCCTCGGCTGCTGTCATTCTGCCACTTCCAGGGAATCTGCAGAAACCCCACCACAGGTCAGACAGGGTGCAAGGACAGCATCCTGGTCGCGCTTGTGCACCCAGGAGGAAGAATTCACTGCAGTGCCTGCCAACGAGAAATCTGCAATTTGCTCCTGACAACCTCTCCCAAGAATTTTTCGCCTGTTCCCCAGGTAGGCAGAGGAAGGAGAGGCAGGACCCTGCCCTAACAAGTCTCTGTGAAGCATCTATTGCTTAGCAGGCAGAGGGAGAAAACTTGTACTCGACAGAACTTTGTGTCCTTAAATCCATGTTTGGAAAGTAACGTTGTAGTAAAAAGTAATTAAGATATTAAAAGGTTTAGAAAAGTCAAAAAGTAATTTGGTGCACATGGGCAAAAACTTTTAGCTAGAAGGAGGAACCAAAGCCCAGCATACATACATACGTATTCAGTTTTATAAACATCAGGAAATGGCAGTTTATTTTTCCCTGAACTTGGGCACGAGACCACACATGCCAAAATGCTGTGAATGGGAATGAAATCCTGACTGCACTGAAAACGGGGCAGGGGGTGGGGTGTCTGTTGGTTGTAACACAGCTGGAATTTGATTAACCACATTGGTGGAGAAAAGAGAGTTTGGGGAAAATTAACAGAACAGCTTGTAATTCCCACCTCTGTGGCGCTCTTATTGTGAAGCTGCTCAGCTTCTAAGTGGTTCTGCCTGAATTTTTAAACTGGTTGGTTTTTATCAAAAACTGATTTGATCATCCAGAATTTAAAACCTGCTGATTAGCAGCGGGTTCTACCCTCTAAGAATCAATTAACTGTTGAATAGGCAATCAAAGCAACTGCTGACATTCATTCCTTGTTGAAGCTCGTGCGAAAAGATCTGAAACTTCTGTATGACCAGAACACTTATTTTCCAAAATATGCAAACAAAACACAAAATACAGTAGAAGGACCTTCCACAATTCACAGAAAATGTTGCTCAGGAAGTGGGATGTGCAAGCCCCATGGCCAGGAGAAAGGCACATGCATGTAGAGAAAGATGTGAGTGTTTAAGGTAAATTCTTTGTTGTTTTGTGGATGTTGTTGGTGTAAACTCTGTCTACAATTAACTGAACTGGGTAAAATTTAAATTGATTCAACTTGGCCTACTATTTAAAAGGGGACTTCCCTGGGAAGTGTGTTCCCAGCTAACAGGGCAATGGAGAATGTTTATTTCTTCAGCTTTGTTCGGAGGTGAAGAGATTAACTGGAAACAGTTCTATAAACATGTCAGAGGGTGCCACTGATGCATGAACATAACTGTTCAGTGAGTACAACCCACTGCCTTTATCTTCCATCTCCTCAAATATTTTAAGTCCCCTTTTCCTGCAGTAAAAGTGCTTACAGATAATATTGTGTAAAACACAGCTGAAAAATATTTATCTGCATCATATCTCTTGGTTTTATATTATTTCAGTAGTTGTTTTAAGAAGTAAACTTAAGACAGTAGATGAAAAATATTTTTTTGATTTGAAATGCTTTAGGTACTACAGTACCTATGTATCACCTGAAACAGTATGTAGTAGTGACTTGATGTCTCCAAATACAAACTGAGTGGGAAATGGGGGTGTTGAGAAATTACTTTGGCTGACTTGCAAGCAAGATGCTCAAATTATCACTTGATAACCTTGATGGATTTTTCTAGTGATATTTGTGTACATTTTATAAGGACTTTTTTCTTTTTCTTGTTACATAGTACTATAGGCTGAAGGTAGGGATTGGGATGGGGGTTTTTACAACGGGGAGAGTTGCCTTAGCACAGATATTCATTGAGTATGTAAAGCACAGATGTCAGTCTGTGTGAGTACTTCCATTCTGAGGTTACACAATTTTGCATTATAGAATTGTACAATTCTGAGTTTTACTGACTCTTATTAATGAAGAGAGTGGAAACTTTTAATAAACATGAGTTAACAGCTTTCATTCTGAAGACTCCCAAGGGCTGGTAGGTTTTACAGTAGGAGCACTGCTGGATAGGGTCACACAAACAATAAAGATGTAAAAAGTCAGTTTGTAGGGGGAGTTACTGTTTTAACGTCTGATCTACGCTCCAATAAAAGGAGACACACAAGAACTTTTTTTCACACCTCGGTTAACTGAGCCTGAGTTACCAGAGGGTTTACACTGTAAACCCGTTCGGTGCGGTGGGCTCGCTGGATGTGCCTAATTGGCATCGTTCTAACGTGGCCGCAGGCTCTGCAGGGGAGAACGGTGTCTGGGGCAGAGGTTGCAAAGGACATGGGCTCTGCTTTCTGGGTCTGTGCTCTGTCATCATCTCGTTAAAGTCTGCTCAGTGAGGGAAGAGTAACAGTGCTGTCTGCCGAGGTGCTTTCTCATGGGGTGATGAACTGGCTTTTAAGATGTTCTTTGTCTTAGGAGATTTTTTTCAGGGCTGCTGACAGGGAAGAAGGAACAAATGTCAAAGAAGGAAAAATGCTTTGATCTCATCTGTGTTGCTTTACTACTTGTTACATGTTGGTTAGTGTAAGGACACATTAATGAAACCACATAAAATAACAACGAACTATATGCAGCTGGCCCTAGATGGCATTTTATGGATGATAGTGTTAGACAGCCAGTTTCCGCTCCACTGGTAATAAAGAAAAAATGCAGTTCCCATTAGCCCCAAAGCACAGCTTCCTCCTAGCTAAGCATCCCGTAAGGTCTCTGTGATCCTGGGAATGCAGTACTTGTTTATAGTCAATGGCAGGTCAGAGATGCTTCTGCTTACATGACAGTAAGGGGCTGCCACAGTGATTCCTTACGTCTGTCCTAGATAGCTGACAGCGTCGGTGGGGCCCAATTCCTGACAGGCAGCTCCCCATTATGTGAGCCAGGGCCTGTACCACAAATAACCTCACTCCACATAACTGGAGACAGACTTGTCAGACCACAGCTATCCGCGCTGTCAGATCGGGCACTTGCCTGCCGTAAACCTCCTGTAACTTCTGTTTATAAAATAGCTCCTGCTGTTGTTGTGATCACAAAATCAATTGGCTGGGATGAGTTCTCTTAAACATGTCTCCAAAAAAATGAGATTTCTTTGGAAAGCAAATGGGAACAGATTTGGCATCCAGTGGCTTGTCAGTAACTCTAGTTCGTAATGTGAGCAGATGGAGCCCGTGGGATGCTGAGCTGCAGAGCTGGCAGGGGGCTGGATTCCAGTAAGGGACAGGGCACAAACAGGAGATTTGGTGGTTCCTTACCCAGCCTCACGGTGCTTTGGCTTACCCAGCATGGCCGTACCCTCCTCCTGGGAGTATTGCTTAGAGGTTTTGTTTCAGTGGAACATGGACATAAGCAATCCAGCTTTCATAATTGACGCAGCTCAGTGGCTCCAGCAGGTTTTTTTCTAGTGCTATGGGATTCAGTATCACCTCCAACTTCACTAGGAAGTTGGCTAACCTGTAGCTAGCTCTTTGCTGCCAGAACTACAGCACTTTCCAGTACTAAAGCTAGCTAGTTTTATGTATATCCTATAAAAAGCTAAACACATCAGCACCTGTGATGCTAGACACTGCTGTTTGTTCCAGTTTGTTTTATGAGTATTAGGCTGATATTCAACATCTGCTTCAGCATCCTGTGCTAATGCTTGTTGAACCAACAGCTGGGACTCCTAAAAACTATATAGAGCTTAAATGAACAGTACTGCCTACATTCCTTTGGTGATAACGCTGCAGAAAAGAAATGCTTCACGGTCTATTCTGCACCAGCCTGGGTGCAGTCAGGTCCTGAGAGGCTGGGTGAGAAACCAGAACGCTTGGAAAAGAAACAAGAAACGGGGGGGACTACTAGTCCTGTAAATAAAGGAACAGAAAATAAAGGCAGACCTGCTTGACCTGTGGTTTTTATATCTTGTTTTTGTGGAGATTAGAATGCAGCCAAAATTATTTACTTCAGTGGTGTGGTGCTGCTTGTGTTGCTTTTGCAATGTACTGCTGCAACGTTCTGCCAGGCTGTGGGCACTGAAAATACACAGAAGACTCTTTCTTTTCAGGGAAGATGTTGGTGGGGGTTTTCTGTTTTGTCTTAGTGGTTTGGATTATTTTTTTGTTGTTGTTGCTTTGCATCCTCATATCGCACTGCAACAAGAAGCTGTCTTTTGAAAGAGTTTTCTATGGGACATTCCTGTAGCTTGCTAGGTATAAATTACTAATATACTCTGTGTTACACTCTCTGGAGAACTTGTGAAAGGTAGAAACTAGTTCCAAGACAACAGGATAACAAATCTTCATTAAAATGTCTTCCTAAGCTTCTACCATTTTTAAAATGCATTGAAAAATGTCACTAGGGGCTGTAGGCCAGTTGGATACTAATGCCTGTCACTGTCACCTGGAATTGTATCTGTACCAGTGGCTGGCCTATCAAACCAGGGATGGGCTGGTATACCTGGAAGAAAATAATGAAAAATTGAATTCTGTTGTGCACTTAGCAGTGCTGAAACTGAGAGTGGATGGAAAAGATTTGCTCTCCAATTCTGTAGTATGGACCATGTGTCCTGAAACTTGAAATGTAATTGTAGTGTTGCTTTAGATGGAAGAACCTTTTGCTTTTCTTTTTCTTTTTCTTTTTTTTTTTTTCCTTCCCCCTTGCTGCCGCCCCTGCTATTTGAGAGCTCCACTTACTTGCAGAGGTCTCAGTCTTCCAATTTATTCATGTTCTGTAGTCTCTAAGTGGGGGCTTGTGTCCATCACTTCTCTATTTAAGGTCTTAAATTTTCCAGTTCCAGCCTTATGGATAGGATATGAGATGATCTATTAACAGATTTGTTGTTCTAGCTAGGTCAGGTTTCCCAAAGTGTCCTATGATTTATTTTTTTTTTAATGTTAATCCCCTGGTTGGCTTGCAATTGAGATGATTTCAAACACTCCTGGGTATTTGCATTGCCTACAGATGTGACCCCACATGCCCTGATTTGAGCCCCACAGATCGGAGACCAGCTTTCAAAACGTGAACCACCGTGTTCTGCTTTCAATCGGTCCCTCGCTGTGGGCTGCCTGCCCTTGGATGTTTGCACGGCTTTATTGGCAAAGCCAAAGGAATGTGTGCTGGGCTTCGAGCAGAGACCCCTCTGTTGAAAAGGTTTGTGACTTTCATGGTGTGAGTTTAAAAATCTAACTTTTCATTCAGTGTGGGTGTCCCTAACATACTCATCTGACCCTGCCGAGCAAAATGTTCGTTTTGACAACCCTTCTGTGGGGTAGCTTAGCTGCTGAACAGAACTGACCCCTCTCTGTTGCTGTCACTGACCTGGTTGTTTCACTTGTTTTGCAGCAATGCAGACCTAGCAATGTCTAGGCAAAGAGATGAGAGAATAGCAGGAATGATTTATCCTGCTAATACCTGCTGCAGTCCTGTGTGATGTTGCTGAATGGGAAGAGTATCTCCTCACCCTGCGTAACTTGGGTTGTAGTCTGCAGTTACTATTTGCAGAAATTCTCACTGAGTGTACAGGCCAAATTCTGTCTTAGTGAAAATCGGTGTACTTTAAAACAGACAAGACTTGAAAATGGATTTGTAGTTTCATATGTCAGTTGATTAAAGAATTGGGCCCAATGGTGTGTTTAGTATGTTACTTCCACAAGAAAGACTTAGCTGGGGAAATATTGATGTTTAGACACCTTTTAAAACCATACTGTGAACCAAACTTTCCTCTTGTTTGTGTTGGTGCAACTAGGAAGGACGGGGTTGTTTAATGCAATAGGAGGGGGCTCGCTTCCTGGCTCCGCCACCGGTTTCCTGCGTGCACCCGGCCAGGGCTCAGCATGCCTCGGCCACCTCTGCGAAAGGGGGGGACCTGCTACCCTTGCTGGCCTCTTCAGGCCTGAAAAAGTCTTTCAGCGTCTGTACAGCATCCAACAAGGCAACTAGAAGCATTGCTGATGAATAATAGGAAAAGCTCCCATCTTCAAGGCAAGACTGTTTTAATCGGGCTAGGACAGGAGGTAAATGGGACTGTTGTCCATTGCTGGCAGCTGCTGATGGCCAAGCCCGTGTATCATAGAAAGGCCATTGTTTGTGGCCACCCCAGCCAAGAAATGTGTGCTGCTGACAACAGGCTGTTTGCATCAGCTGAGCTGACAAATTGGTTTTCTACTGCTGCAACTTCAAGCCAGCTGTTGCTTTACAGCAAATGCTCTGGGCAAAAATACAAGGCATCATGTTTCCTATTTGGGTGCTATCTCTTTGGACATTACTTGTACTTTCTGATAAGGAACTAATGCTGAAGCACAGCAGTGTCCCACTGAGTGGGAAGCAGTCAGTCTCGTTTTAGAGCTGAAAGTAAATGGTATCTTGCACTGAAAAACACTGTGTCTACGGCTCTTTCCAGCCTTTGCACAAACACCTTGGGTGACTAAAGCTACCTGCTGATGCTACTCCTCATTCTTTTAACTGTCATCTTGTAATAAGTAAGCAAATACCCAAAATAAATATGCTAAAAATAAAATGTGGTGATCTACTTGCCAGAAATGTACGGGCTCAGGCTCAGTGTCTATAGATAAAATGCCCTGTGGTGAAGAAGGTGGGAAATACTCATATTTGCTATCTCGCAGATTTTTGTGGTCTTGGGGAAAGTCACTCTATTCTTCCTTGGATTCCCATCTAAGAAAAAATTACATTAAGAGCACTCTATAAAGATGCTGCAAGTTATACTGGAGATGGTATTGATATACACATGGTGTCTGTGTGGTGGAAAGAAACACAGACACTGTTTCGGGTGTGCTTACCTGAAGATAAGCTCACAAATGCACTGGCCTACTGTGAAGATTTAGCAGCCAGCAGAGCTATTTGATGTCACTGTGTGCATAATTAGATTTTTCCTTGAGCTAATGTGTCACATAAATCATTAGCCTGGGATGTTCTGAATCAGTAGGATCCAAGTCTGCAGTCTGGGGTGGGCATGGACACAGCCAGCTGGAGTCTGGGTCTTCACAAGTACCGCAGCCCACCGCTGCTCTTCAGTGGTATTTCTGCCACTGGTGTTACCACTGGGCACGTATTAACTCCCTCAGCATTGATGCTACCGAGAGGTCTGCCTTCGTAAGGCTCTGAAGAAAGAATAAGCTTAAAGGAAAATAAGCAATGGGAGGAGTGCTAGCTTATGGTTTGGGTTTGTTGGGGTGGGTTTTTTTGTCTCCAGGTAAGAAATAATTTGCTTTTTATGTGCAGTTGAAGTCCCCAGATAAAGTGGGGAGCAGACAGGAAGGCATAAGTTGGTTATTTTTGGATGGTTGATGCATTTCCTCTGCAGCTTCTGACAAAGAATTTGCAGAATGACAATGGGAAAAACACCTATTTATCATACAGAGATGTTAATAAATAATGTCTAAGTAATGAGCGTTAGCAGTGCTCTTCAAGAAATTTGTGGGTAAAGGTGATGAAGAAATACATGGTAGTATTACCATCTACTTCTTTACTGCACTGAACAGAGACGCAGGCTGCAGACATTTAACTCTGCAACCAGCGCTCTGAGAAATGTTGTTTAATGTGAAAATGGGCGGACTTGAATTCATCTGAAATTAAAGTGGAGATAAAACCCAAACTAATTAACACTTCTGTTGGTGTAACAGTGCAATGTCGGTATTTTTTCTCTCTCCAGAATACTTTGGCGAAGGCACTATATGACAACAAGGCAGAGTGCTCAGATGAGCTGGCCTTCCGCAAAGGAGACATCCTGACGGTGCTGGACCAGAACGTCATCGGCAGCGAGGGCTGGTGGAAATGTTCCCTCCATGGCAGGCAGGGCCTGGCCCCCGCAAACCGCCTCCAGCTCCTCGCCACTTCTCGGGCAGCCCTCCTGCCTCCTTCCACCCAGGGCGACTCCGCAGAGGCACCGGTGGGCCAGCAAAACATCTACCAGGTTCCCTCCACTCCCAAGCCTACTGTGTTGTCCTCTACCTATGAGAAGATGGAGGGGTGGGTTAAGTCTCCAGCTAGGGTCTCTACCCTGCCTGCCCAAGGAATATATCAGGTACCAGCCTTGGCTGCACAGCTGCTCAGTGAAAGGACCCAAAGCTCGACAAGCCAGGTAAGAATATAAGCAGCTATAAAAGTAACAAATGTTAGTATTAAAACGGTCATTGGGAGCAGGAAAATAATAAAGGCTATTGGCCTGGGCATGTCAGTGGAATTCGCAGCAAAGCTGTTCAAATAAATGGTGTTTAGGAAACTGCCATCAATTCTGCTACAGTTTGTAGCATTATGTGAGAAATGCTGTTATAGGCAACATATGACTTTCTATATTCTGTAGTCCCTCACTTTTTTTGACAGTTTAAAGCAGCTGTAAAATAGGGCAGGAAGTAAAGAATATACCATTTGTTTGGAAGAATCTAGAAATTATTTCCAAACCTACCCCAAAGTTAAAATAACAAGACACAGAGCCCTTTCCTCTGATAGTCTACAGCATGTGTCCATCCAGAGTCCTCTGGGCACACGTGGGGTCTCTGCATCCATCTGCACAATAACATGATTCATGTTATTAATGAATTAATAATAAATAATTAAAAAAACCCTCAGTCTTTGCTGTGTGGTGATTGCTGTCTTTAGTCCAGTTTCTACTATTCCCAGGCTCTTGGCAAGCTCAGAGCGCTGCTGCCTCTCTCTCCTGCTACTCCAGGTAGTCACTACACTTGCATGAAGTATCAGCGCCTACTTTAGACCTGCTGGAGGACACAGAGTTTGGTTGTGTGGCCAGAATCAATGTCTCTCCCAGCCTGTTTTTGCTGCTGCCAAGAAAGCACCCAGGGTGCATGGGATAAGAGCAGCCACCAGTCCCCCCAGTTACAGAGACCAGTTGCAAACCTGGCTTTCCACCGCTTCATTGCCACTGCTTGCCGGGGCTTCCCTCTTTCTCCCTGCTCCTTGTGTTTGGCATTCAAATGAAACATGGATGTGGAAGGTATCATTTGCCTAAATGTTGCATCGAGTATCTTAACATCAGAAGCTTGTGGGTTTTTTCAGTGTGAAGTGAATGGGATCTCTTGTGTAATGAAAGGTAAATAGAGCAGGTGGGGAGGGAGTTCAGGTGCAAGTTTTTGTTCAGTCCCATGAGTTCTTCAGTCCTAGCTGGCTCTTTATTCCATGTATGAAAATCATGTTAGAAATGTTAATTGAATAAAGAAAAGATCACCTCTGAACTATATAGCCTTTTAGATCGACTTAATGATCATGTGATTTATGGAGCTCAGCCAGGCACCTTTCCTCCCACTGTGCGGAAAGGCAAGGTGTGGGATCTGAGGTGCTGGTTCCTTCTGTGTGGCAAATGGGCGCTGGAAAGCAGACTGACTTGGTGTGTCGCTGGTGACTAAAACCTAATTTTCAGCACTGCAGCTGCACGTCCAGCCTTTGCATACAATTACTGTAACTGCAAGCTCAAACTAATAGCTACAAATGACCCTTTTGCACTTGATGTGATCTGATTTCTTCACATTCCTAACCCTAAAGAAGCCATTTGCAAATTGAATGCAAGATTTTGGTACAGATTTTCCATGTTTTGCCATCAAATCAGGCTGAAAATGTTACTTACTGTTCTTTATCTGAATGACTGGCCCAGCAGAAGAGCTCCTTGGCTAGTCCTGTCATGAGTCTCTACACCTAAGCATCATTTACTCTAACAAAGAGGGGGGGGGAAATGTCCTAGCCTACTACTATTATTTAAAAGTTCAGGTTTGCCTGAGCTGCCTCTTGCACAGCATCACAGCTGTTCCCACACCAGCTGTACCACAGTGGTCCTGAGCCATGCGCAGTTGTGCAGGGTGGCTCCAGTGTGAACCGCCTGTGCCAGTGCAGAATGAGCCGTGGCGCTCCAGACCGCCCCATGTAGATCCTATGGGACAACTGGCAAAGTTTCTGGCATACTCAGCTGTCCTCTGAGCAGCTGGGTAAAGCCACCGTAAGTCTTTGAGGGAACTGGTTGAAAGCAATAAAACAAAATCCATCGAAGCCTGTGTGCTTTCACCTTAGAGGAAAGCCGCGTCACTTCTGCCTAATGCAACGGGCACCCTCGTGTTTTACTGTGACTGAAAGTACTTTTAAAAAATAGCAAGATGTGACATTCAGTGAGTTTCCTCTTTGCTGTATGCTGAGTAAGGTTTGTCCATCTGAAAACAGACCTGGGCTAAGGATGGTTTTCTTGATACCGCTTTTACCCTGTCTGCTCAGGCAAGTCTCTTTTATGCCTCTGTTTGCGCTAGGAGCTATCCTGCATGCAGAGCGCCGAGGGGATTCCTGCTCGCTCCTTGTTCCCTTTCTTCAGATGAGAGCTAAGCTTTCACAAAGATGAAGTAGGCGCTTGTAAAGCTAGCGTCTTGTTCCTCTGCCATGTTTCCACTAAATTTAGTTGCTACAATACTTATATGATGGAGAACACTACCTCCAATTTAAAATAATTTACTGTGATGTCTCATCTCCAGCAGTGCTTCTGTGGGTCAGCAGTTTGCAGTAATCCTTTCTAGCTAGGCTAAACCTGTGCTGAACAAACAAAATTCAATGTTTTGGGGGTTGATTTAAAAAAAAAAAAAAAGAAAAGCCCTTTCCCAGCGTTTGTATTTTGGCACCTTAACTAATTGTCCCGCAGATCTGGTCATGGCTCTTCAGATTTGTTTTAAGCAAACAGGAGAATTAGCCTGTAATTGAGTACTGACTAATGATGTAATTCCCATATCAGACTGTTTGTGGAGCTGGACAGGGCATCAGTGTAACTCTGTTTACTCCTTCCGAGTGAGACTTTCATAACTACAGAATAATGCACCTCAGCCTGTACTTTTTGATGCTTTTACTCCCACTGAATAACTTGACCTAATGACTCTCTGGGTCTGGAGAAGTAGAAATTCCCCTACATTCTTTTTTTAGTGGTTCTGCTTTTTGGGTAGTCTAAAGATTTAAGCGATAACTGAAGCTGGATTTTCTACACATGTTTTTGCTCTCTCGGTTAGTAAGGCAGATTGTCTTTGATTTGTCTGTGCCAATTCTTATCTGAAATAAAGCAGAAATGCTGGTAAAGGAGAATTATGGGGAAAAAATTACCATGCCTACTTGTAAGGTCAGTTCCTGTCTCTCACCATCAGTGAAGAGCTGAAAGGTTTTTAATCACTGAAGGGTGATTACTCTAATGGTGGCCTATTCAACTGATTTTTTTCGAAGGTATCCTGAGCTCACTGCTCACTACAGCTTTCTCATTACTGTTTTTTCTCCCCCTCTAAGCATCTGTTTACTCTGCCAAGAGCATGCCGGGCTTCAGTCCCAAATATCAGGAGTGAAGTGTACGATGTTCCGTCCACACAGCACCGGGAGTCCTTACCCACACAGGTGAGTCCTGCCACGGTGTCGTGTCTGTGTCCCACAGCTGGGACCCTGTAGGACGTCAGAATAGATTTTGAGGTGTGTTTCCCTGTTTGTTTTTTGTAAAATTTGGCAGAAAATCATCTATTTTTAGGGAAGTTCAAAACCTAAAGCAGTTCTCCTTTAAATCTGTTAATGTTCAGAGTAATGTGTCTTAAATCCAATGTGTTTCTGAGATAAATTCAGAGATAAAAAACTTTGGGTTTTACCATTACTGAGTTCCAGGGTGCAGATGAATTCTTAGTATCAGAGTGTCAAACTCTCTGCCTTGGTTTATCCATCAGGAAATGTGCTTTCTCTCGCCGTCATTTGATCGGGAAGATATCAAGATGTTTACAGAAGAGTCATTAGTGCGTGTACAAAAAAGTAACTAAATGTCACCCACACCACCTACCTCCCGGGCAAGAAAATGTAAGGGATTATTAGATTATGTAACATGATGCACTCAGGGTAAGGGCAACAAGGGACGGGAGCGTGTCGGCGGAGCCTGCCCGTGTGGCAGCACCAGGGTGCAGGGCTGAGCCCACTCAGATTCATTCATTATCAAGCTACCCATGAGCTTCTTGCATTACCCGCTTTGTGTCAGTGGGGCAGGCCCTGCTCAGACCCAAAGTCAGGCGTGAGGTGGCGGCTGCCTTGTGCCGCCTCGTGCCCGCCACCCTCCCGCGCAGCACTGCCCGAAGGCCCTCCAGCAGCTCCCTGAAGGTTCAGTGTGACCCTTGCTGACCGAACTAGGAGCTACAGAGTACATGACCCAAAAGTCTTTGATTCCACCAAAGTCTTCAGTGGGGTCTTAAACAATTGAAGCTAACCTATTTTTTTTTTTTGCCTTTGACCAGAGTGGTGCCACTCTGCCCACTGCATGCAAGGGCTCTGTGCTGGTCAGATCCACCGAGTGTTTCCAAGAAGAGCAGAAGCAACTTTACAACGTCCCATCCAGCCCAGAAAAGGCAGGAGCTGGTGTCCAGAAAGGCTCTCCAGTAGGCAATGTAAGTAAGACTTGTTGGACACGAGAATAATCTCTTATTACTGTGACATTGGGTACATACGCTGAACCTTCCTCAAGAAGATCATGGGGATAAGACCAGCACGTCTTCAGTGCAGTACTTTGTCCTTCACATTAAAAAGACAAATACTACCTGGCTCCTGGACAGTCAGGGTTCCTACCAGGACTAGGACTACCACTGAGTGTGCATTTGCTTTTTAGACTGCAGGCAACCTTAGCTTCTTTTTATGACAGTGTGAAAAGCAAATTCAATACCTGACATTCTTGAATGTCTGTTTGTAATATTTAAGCAGATAAAAACTAGCTGTCCTCATTCCATGTAGCACTCTCCTGTCACCTTTTTTGGGAGCGGAACACACCTGGCTTTGGTGTGTGCGTGTGTCAGGCTTCCCATCTCTTCCCCACTCTTTGACAAGTACCATCCTTGAAGAAAGAGCTGATCTGAAGTTTCATGACAAAGAACATGCCTCAATGGAAACTATTAGTTGAGTGCCAAGTATTTCAGGTTTCCTGAACAGTTTTAGGATCCAGGAGAATTTTGACAGGTTCCTTATCACCTACGCCCAGGGCTGAGGTGCAGGATCTCAGGGCAGCTCATCCCAGCACAGGAAATCTGAGGCTTCCTGATTCTGTGGGTTAAGGAGAAGTGCTGTAGTTTCTTGGCTGCCCCACGACGAGAAGCCAGTCTGGCACAGAACCTGTTCAGCAGTGACAGCGGGACTGGTGCTACCCAGAACTAGGGCGCTGGCATATGAGCAATTGCTCATTGAAGCTGGCATTCCTGACGTCTTCGTGGCTGTTAGCAATTGTATCGACCAGCTGCAACACCCTGAGAACAGGTTTCCTTTCAGAGACATGGCTTATTGTTGCTTCCAAAATCAAATTTTCTTAGAATTCTTTGTTCATGGTCAATTTGGAAAATTCTGGCTTTGAGCTAAAATACCTTTGTCTGGGCTCTCCTTCATACGCACATTTTCTGCAAATGGGGAAGCCTGACCTGGCCAGTTCTTGCTAAAATTTTTATCACATGGTGGTACTCTCAGTTGTTTCTTGTTGCTGCATGCTCCTACAGTTCCCTACACACCCTCATGCCTGTGCTTTATGCTTGTAAGGCATCCAGGTACAATCTCTCCTGAAGCACCTATTAGCATTAGTCTGGATTTTCTTACACAAGAAGTTGTCCTGCAGTCGCGTTTTTCAGCTTGGGCTTCAGCTGTACACACACATACTTTTAAGGCATTGGGCAAGATTCATTATGCAAACCTGTATGAAGTGAAAATTTAAACTCATTGCAGTTATTTGAGAACAGTCAGTGGTGTCAGTGATTTTTTAAATTTTTTTTTTGTCAGGGTATGTGTATGAATGGGGGTGGGGATACTGGAAGATCAAGTGTTTTCTTATGCAGAGGCTAATAAAATCTTCATCTGTAAAATGGAGTGCTTAATGTTGCGTACTAATAAACTGGCATTTCATTTTTGTAGCCATTCCAGAAAACTATGAGTTTCCTACTCCAAAGCAGCCAAGGAAGAGCCTACAGATTTCACTGGCTTGGGGACACTGCTGTATCATTTGATCACCTGTACTCAAAATGTTTTAACCTTCATATGTGCAGCCCGTGCATTTTAGAAAAAATAAAATAAAATTATGGGCTAGCCTTTTTATGGTGCAGTTCCATTGACATTACTGGAGTTGCATACATTTATGTGCTCTGAGAATTCAGTTTTGTTTCTCATCTCTCATTTAAAAACACCATTTAAAAATCCTGTGTGCTCTGTTGCAGTTATATGATGTCCCTCCCAAAAGAGAAACTGATATTTCAGAAAATGAATCTCGGAAAAAGTGCTGGGGCCATTACAATACCTTGCCAAACCCTCGAAAGTCAGAATGGATTTATGATATTCCAGTATCACCTGAAAAAACAGGATTAAAACAAAACCCTTCTGGCCATTCCTTGGAGAACCAGGTGCTGTACGATATACCACCAGCCAGGTACAAGGCGCTACCAACTAATACTGAAGCTAAAGTTGTAAATCCACAAATATATGATATTCCACCAACACAACGGAAATTAACATTTCCAGATATCCATCTTTATGACATTCCATCTTCACGGGACATGCTCCTTTTGCCACAAAATGGTAGCTGTGATGTACCCCCAAGTCTTCTGGCTCCAAAACCTAAGAATCAGATCTCTGAAGAAAATGTTTATGATATTCCAAAAGGTTTGCCCACTGCTGTGCAGTCAAAGAAAGAGATGGAAAAAACCGATAGTTCTGGACACCAAGCATACAGTGCTCCTCCGCAGCTCTCAAGAGATGCCAAATTAGAACAAGACAGGTTATCTGTTTCCAGTGCAGACAGCAGAAGCAGCACACTCTCTACATCCTCAAACTCTTCTGCTGAGTCTCTTGCTACATCATCATCAGAAGAGCCTGCCAAAGAAATTAAACTGGACCTTGATGTAGCCATAGAGACACTGACTGGATTGCAGCACAGTGTATCCAGCTCGGTTGCAAGTTTAATGATCTTTGTGAGTAGTAAATGGAGGTTACAAGAACACCTAGAGAAAAGCATTGAAGAAATCCACAGAGCAGTCGATCACGTAAAAGTATCACTGGGAGAATTCTTGGCCTTTGCTCAAGTCATAAAGGTAAATGCCTCTTACCTTACTGATAACAACCTTCAGACCAGAATTAAAAAGCAGCTAGAAATTCTTTTAAACTCGTTCAAAATTTTAACAGAAACAAGAGAAGCTCTAAACAACTGCAACTGGTCACTAGAGGCTTTGGTCCTCAGGAAACCTCAGAATAACCCGGATGATCTTGATCGCTTTGTTATGGTAGCCCGCACGATCCCAGATGATATCAAGAGGTTTGTATCCATCATCATTGCCAATGGAAAGCTTCTCTTCAGAAAGAGTGAGAAGGAACACGAAATGAAGCAATCAAAAGTGAACCCAGAATACAAAATGGCAAAACAAATCACAATGCCAGGAAGCCTAGAAATAGATTCGCTTCAAAGAAGTACTCCTGATAAACCCAACCAAAGTCAGGTCTCTTCTGAGAAACCAAAAGAAAATGCCACTGAGGACTGTGATTATGTTCAGTTACAGGTTGGTACAACTGAATTTTACTGTCTATATTCTTGACCATTTGCAGATATTAAGCTATTAGCACTATTTTATCTTTGCACTAGCGCCAAATTCAGTTTGCACTCTTCCTGTTTTACAGACTTTATGTGAATTCAGGATTTTGTAAGAGTGCTAGGTGGCACATGTAGAACGATCACTAATTTTAAGTAATAAAGAGAACTGGCATTTGAGAATTTACCCAGGCAGCCAGCCAGCCAGCACCGAGAAAAGGTTTTTAGCTTGCCCGTTTAAATTCATTTGAAAGACAGCTTTTAGCTGGAGGTTAGCAATTTGTTTCTTCTCACTAGTAGTTCTCTTCTTGCCAGTACATTTTATTTGTTTGACTCTGACATGACTGTACAAGAGAGATTAACTTCCTAAGTTGAGGTGTATTGGAAAGCATGCTTTCATAGGAAATTTTGATTTAATAAATTAAACTCTTACTGTGAACTATCAAATTTATTAGAATAATTTTGGATGTTTGTTAGAATCATTCTCCTTAGGACTGCTGAAATATCTACTAAGAATATAACTCCTGTTTTCACAAAGAAATGCTGACTTGTCCTTAGAACTTAGGAAATGTTTTGGTTTGTTGATGTTGGTTTCAGTCTTAGTCTTGCAGGATCTGACACTAAATTTCTAGTGGGGAAAATGCTACCGTTGCTTCTAATACACGTACCATTGTCGTCTGCAACATGAAGGCTGCATAGCAAATAATTGTTTCCACCTGAAATAAGAGAAAAACACATTTATATTTGACTATAATATTTATTTATGTACACCATTTCACCTTTGCTTTCACTTTGATTTTTAACAGGCACAGAAGATCATTTCAGATAAAGAAGTAGCCAAGAAGAATACAGATTCAAAACCAAAGGTATTTCTGATTTTGAAAACTAACAAGAACTTCTAGTCCCTGATTTCTGTGCTTGCTAAAATTCAAAGCAATTTGCATCTGGACACACATATCTATACATAGTGATCTATTTGTTTTCTCATAGTTCATTTTCCTAGAACTAGTTCTTAGAATTACTGCTGAAAACCCATGCAGAGCATTTAGTTTCCTCAAATGTAACAAGGCCCTCTAGTTTAAAGACATACTATTTATTTGCTTGCCTTTGTGCATCATTTGGGATAAAGCTGTGAGAGTTAGTATTTCAAAATGTTTTGTCGTGCACTGGTATAACGATTTGAGTTCCTTGTTATTGTACATTTTTAATGTACATATAATGTACATAACCCTCCCCTCATGAAGTCAGCACCATTAAAGATCAAGTCAGAATATTTTGTATTATCTGAAAGCTTGAGGCCCAGACTGTATAAAGGATTGATGTTTAGCTACAGCACTTTGTGTGCTATCCATTATTAAAATTGTGTTCAGTTAAATTTGTTTAGGGAAAAAAGGCCATCAGGAAAAAACAAAAACACCACTTTGAAGCCCAGTACTTTGTGGAAAGAGAAATGATTGTAAAAGACTCATGGGCTGGGGCAATTTGGAGACAATTAACGAACCAAACTCCCTGTAAGTGAACAAATGTGAAGAATACAGGGTAGAGCAAATAAAGAAGCAATCAGTGTGCCACCAAACTAAGTCTATTTTTTTTAACCTTTTTTCAGGTTTTGCCATCTGCAAAAAGTACTGTAATTCAAAGCAAGCAGGACTCTGCAAAGAAAATTGCTCTCCCAGACCACTGTAAGCTGTGTTTTTGTGCACTTCACAAGGCAATTGGTGTGTTTACTAATAGTCTGAACAACAACCAGCCACCTGAAGTCTTCATATCCCACAGCAAATTGATCATTATGGTGGGACAAAAGTTAGTGGATTCTCTCTGCCAGGAAACTCAAGAAAGAGATGCTCGGAACAATATTCTCCACAGCAGCAGCCGGTTTTGCAGCCTCTTGAAGAATCTGGCTCTTGCCACCAAAAATGCCGCAATACAGTATCCAAACGCGGATGCCGTGAGGGAACTTCAGGATCAAACTGAGGAGCTGTCTAAGTACACACAGCAGTTTAGAGCAATGATGGAATGAAAGGCATTTCACTGTTTTTACAAATTCTCCACTGTTGTTGCTCCTTTGGCATGTGGTAACCAAGGGGGAGGCAAAAGCAGCTCAGTAACACTGGCTTTCCGCCACCTCTAGGAACTCCTGCTGGGCAGTTCCCTGGGTGCTGTGCACTTTCAGCAGGTGAAGATCTGCACAACAGCAGATGCAGAAGAGGATCTGTTGTAGAATTAAATCTGTACTTTCTTCTCCATTTTTTAGATCCTCCCTGGAAATGTTATCGTAGTAGTTGGTCAGGAATGTTTGCTGTGTATTAGAACAAAGTTATTTTATTATCTGGCTGATTTTTTTTTTTATTATTTCTATATATGTCAGATAAATATATTCCCCCCTTTTTTTTATTTGGCTATGTAAAGTCTCTCTTTAAATTTTGCTGCACAGTGTTCTGTAACTTATGATAGCCCACCACCAACTATTTCCTGAGGACTTTACTCAGCATTTGTAATTATAGTATCTTTTTTAAACAGCTGCAAAGCTGATTTTTGTTTTTAATATACAAATGCAACGAATGTATTACGGGACAAAAGCTGGCAAGTACTACACTTAGCCTAGATGGTAACGGGAAATACTCCAGCTAGTATCCCAAGCGCAGAGGAAAACAGACTTCAGGGAGTCTCTGGCTCCCGGTAGATATACGGGGAGCGTGCCTCAGCCTTCCTTTGTTGCAGCCCGAAGCTGTTCGGAGCATCGCTCCAACTGAAGCAGAATGTATTTCAGTCATTCAATAGGCAGAGGCTCTGGACAAGCTCTTCCTATGCACGGGAAAGGTGATGATGTCTCTTGCTGGGCCCCACGCTGGCTGGGCTGGCCCGGGGTTCCCAGTGGCCCTGGCTGCGCTGGCCCGTGTCACTCACTGCCGTCACCCCCACATCTGCTACATCCCCAGATTCTTTGTATGCGTTATTTGTATTTCTTCCTCATTAATTTATTTTAAAGCTTTAATCTGAAATGTCAGTTTCTTGGTGGTGTTGTAGCTGCATGGACAATGGGTGTTGGGAGCGGCTGCAGCTCCTTGGCACGGGCCTGTGGGCAAACCAGCTCCCTCTGCCCCACGGTTTCATCTTCGCTTGGCAGCCGCCATTTTTTATACAGTTATTTAAGCCTCGACATTTGTAAATATTATTGTTTGCACATTCAAATGCAGTAACCGCGTCTCACGTTGCCTTTCTACATTCTACATTACACTCGCTAGCGCCCGCACCGCCCCCTCCCGCCTCAGCCGCCCGGCGCTGGGGACCCCACGGGCGAGAAGGGCGGGCGGCCCCTTTCTCCTCAGCCGGGGCGCCCCGGCCAGCCCGGCCCAACTCGGGGACCCCTCCTCTGGCCGCAAATCCCCTCGAGCGGGTGTCCCGGGGTGGGGGTCTCCTCACACAAAGCGGGGAACGCCTGCTCTGGCGAGGCGGGGCCGGGCGGGGGCGCTGCAAGCCCCCTTGCGCGCGGTGGCGCAGCCCGCGCCCCCCGCGCCCCCGGCCCGGTGGACTCGCCCGTCCCGCCCGCGCGCTGGAAGCCCCGCCCCCCGCCGGCTGGTTGCTGTGGGGCAGCCATGACGCTCCCGGGGCGCACCGGAAGTACTTCTCGCCCTCGGAAGTGCGCGGCCGGTGGGGAGGCGCGGACCCGGAAGTGTGGCGCGGCGGCAGCGAGATGGGATGCGATGGCGGCACCATCCCCAAGCGACACGAGCTGGTCAAGGGGCCCCGCAAAGTGGAGAAGGTTGGAGGGGGCGGCGGGAGCGGCCGGGGACCGCCGGGCCGGCTCTGTGGGCCTGGGCAGGGAGAGAGGCCCCGCGGAGGCCTGGTTGGGCCTGCTCGGCCCGCAGCGCCTGGCAGCGGGCACGGCCCTCCCGGTGCGGGCAGCGCGGGGGGCAGCGCCCTTTGTACGGCGCTGGGCCGGCCCGCGGGTGCTGCCGCAGGGCGACTGTGTCTGTGGCGCTGGTGACAGCTGCAGTGGGGATCTGTGCCCTCTGGAGGGCTTTTTGGACGTCGGCTATTCTGCTGAATGCACGGGGGTTAGGGGCCTCCTTCGCCTGGGGAAACGGTGTCTGGCAACGCTTTTTGTAGATCATTTAATAGCGTGACCAAGCTATTGGGTCATTTCTGCGTTTCATTTGCTGACATCCTGAATGTTCTTGGGCTCTCTTAGCGTGTTTTAGGATAACGGGTATACAGGGGTATCGCATGCGTGGATGGGTGGATCGTGATTGGGTGAAACCTCACAGCAAGTGGCAGGAGACTGGCAAATTACACTTGCTGATGTGAAACAAGTAAATAAAATCCATTTCCTTCTCACACCTGATTATAAGAGTAGCTGTGAACTTCAGCCTTTTTTTTTTTAATGGCCTAATCTGTTATAAAATTTCATGCTTTTGGTCTGGAGGTTCAGGTAGCATCCTGACATCCTCAGGTTTGCTTTTCTTGTTATTTTGCTCCTTACAGGGAGTCGAAATGGTAGTTGACCCAAGCAGGGGTGAGATGCAGAGCTAAAGAGATGAAGGTAGTGGAGAACGTGTGAAGAGCAGAAACGAATAAAGAGGGAATGGGACAGGTGGAAATGGCAAAAAATGAGAAAACTCAGATTTAGGAAAACAGGTCCCAAGTCCCATGATGCAGAAACATGTTTAATAGATAGAGGCAGACCCTCAGAACTAATAATGTATTTCACTAAATTTTTTTGTTGAAGGTTACCTTTGAGTGCAGAAAGTAGATTTGGTAAGACAGCTGGGGATTTGATTAATGCTTCAGATATTGCTTGACTTTATGTTTGAGTAATTTGCAAATATAAAAGCTGTTTTAAACCCATGAGTATCTTCTTTTTTTTCCCTTTCAGGTTGACAAAAATGCTGAATTAGTGGCAAGGTGGTACTACTGTGCTCTGAGTCAAGAGAAGTTATGTCGGCCAATTGTAGCCTGTGAGCTAGGCAGGTATGAATGCTTCCATATAGACTACTATATTAAAGGCTACTAATCTGTAAATAAAAGGCTGTTATGAGAATCAAATATGATTACTAAAATTTTGTGTTATAGGTTGTATAATAAAGATGCCATCATTGAATTTTTGTTGGAGAAGTCAGCTGATAAGACTCCTATGGAAGCTGCGTCACATATCAAGAGCATTAAGGTAAACAGATTGTGTCTAATATTAAATAGTTAAAAATTAACATGAAAATCATGCTACAAAACCTCCATTTGCTGGTTTCTTGCTATATACTAGAAGTGTTAGAAATAGCGAACCATGATGAAAAAAATCTTAGAGAATGTTATTGTGGCTCAAAAATCATTAGTAAACATCTTACGGCTTGCACTTTTATTTTTCAGAATGTAACAGAACTAAACCTTGCAGATAATCCAGCTTGGAGTGGTGATAAAGAGAGTATAAAAGGTGACAAATATGATGACATCCAGTCTGCCCGCTTTATATGCCCTGTGGTGGGATTGGAAATGAATGGAAGACATAGGTCAGTATTTAAGTTTCTGAATTTTGTTTTTAGAAGCAAGTACTGTGCCAAACCAAGTATAAAGCAGGTAAAAACATTTGAATTATGTTGCAAATCATGTACTTACGCAAGCCTTTGCTGGGAGTATTTGCCTTTCTTTCAGGAGGAGGGAGTTCAGGAGACAGTTAAATGTCCATTTTGTATTCAAGAGGAAAGATAAAATGTTAACCCTTTCCTAAGTGAGTTTATATGTATAATAAGTAGATGGCAATGTTTGCAGACAAGAAGTGGCTAAAAGGTGTTTGGGAGCTAAACCATGGGAGGTTGGTATGGGCAAGCAAAGGGAGTTTGGATGAGACCTCCCTTTGTGTCACATCAAGCAATTCTACCTCTCCCTGTGCTAGGATCAGAGTGGAGATGAAATGTATGTCTAATCTAATCTGGTTTTGATTGGTCTAAGGAAGGACGTTTCCTGGCATCCTGGTTTGGGCATGTTTGGCAATTTCTTTTTCTTTGCCTGTTAAGTCTGATGACTGAGAAGAGGCTGCATTCACAGCTTGATAGTTGCAAAGTATTTCTTCCTCCAGACAGTGATTAGCTGGGAGATTGAGGTGGAATTAAAGAGGGAACCTGCCTGAAAAGTAAACCCATTTTTACCAGAGCTACCTGAGCATTTTTTAATTCAGTTGTGAGTGATCGAGAGGAAAGGATTAACAACAGTAGCTCTCAGGAAAGGGAGATCACATGAACCATGTGCATAATTGCTTCGCATAGTCTGGTAGGATCTTCCGTGTGGGGGAAGATCCCTGGCTAGTGTCGCTTGTTACAGCTTTGCTGGAGAGCTTGAGTCAGAGTAAATGAAGCCAATAAACCTGGTGGAAGATGGAACTATTCAAATAGTGTAACTTTGTAGTAAAACAGAGTGTGGTGATGGTTCCAGAGAAATGTGTGCCAACCTATAGCAAATGTACAAACACACCTCTAGAGCATCTGTTTTGCAAAGATCCTCTTGAGAGGTTGTCATAAACCTATGCTGAATTATACCAAGGGTGAAATAACAAAATATGTGTTGTGGTTTAATGTGCCCAATGTTTTTCATTCAGTTCTTATATCGTGCAAATTAATAAGGGCCTACTTAAAGGTGCCGATACAAATTCTTGCAGCTAATCAAAGTAAAGAGAAAGTTAGCAGCATCCTCCTAGCCCATTGCAGTATTGTTTCTGTGTTAAATCAGCACTGCACATACCTCTTAGGCACAGGGTTTCTTAAAAACGATTGTATGTCTTTTCTTTGAAGGTTTTGCTTCCTGAGAAACTGTGGTTGTGTGTTCTCTGAACGTGCTCTCAAAGAAATTAAATCAGAAGTTTGTCACAAGGTGAGTTTTTTTTCAGCTTAGTAGTAGTGGAGTCACATATGACCTCCCCAGATGGATATATAGATATGGGTCCATACATGTGTGTGTATATATAAACAAGTGCATTCACATTCACTATTGTAAAGTGGGGTTTCTTTTATCTAAATGTGCAAATTGAAATTGAACTTGTAAGAGTTCTGTTCCATGATGGCCTGAAGTAATTCTGTGTGGCCTTTTTTTAATGAAAAATGTGTTTCGAAGTAGTTGTAAAAATGATACTTTTGTTCTCAGAGACAGTTTGATTTTTCAACTACTTCATAAATTCATTTTTTCCAGTATTTGGTTATAATTTCAGTTTTAAAAAGGGTGATTTGTTTTGTTTGAGGTTTTGGATATTTGGTTTGGTTGATGGTTTTTTACCTAAATGCATGTGGTGTTGTTTTATCAGTGTCTACTCTGTGTTTAAACTGATTACGTTTTCAGGTTACGATTTGACCCCTGTATTTTTAAAGGACATTTGCTGTTGTCTTTTTTTTGGGGGGAAGGGCAACTCTTCATAGAATTTTCAGCAATTACATGAATTACTGTAGAAAATATTGATGCCACTTCCTTTTACAGTGCTGGTTTGATCTTATTATATAGGTTTCTTTGTAACTAGGGGAAAAGATGAAAGTTGCAAATACTCTCTTTTTTTCCTATCACTCTTTTTATTATCAGTGAGATTTGTGGTGATAGTTGCTACATTTAGGCAGGGCTATCTTTCACCAGACACCCTGATACTGGATAAAACATACAGTATACTTGTGTTAAACCAGACCTGTGAAGGAAAAAGTTTCTCAGTAAGTTGTTGCAGGTGACGTGGAATATTGTTAGGTTTAGCCTCATGTTGCTGCACTCAGTGCTGCTTTTGTTCTATAGAACACTGGTTTAGTCCTAGCAGCTTTGTTTTCCTGTTTGCAGATACTAGTTTATTTTTCATGAGGTTTTTTTGTTTGCATCTGAATTTTTGTTGATGGATGAATGTAGCTTAATTATTAAATGCAGGAATGAGATGTTTTGTCCATGGCTTGGCCAGTCTGATGATCAGTTTTTTATAACTAAATGAATCCTGCATGGATTTATTTTAATAATCATTATTTAGCATAGCCTCATATTTGCATGCAGCTGTTTTCACATACATGTGAATTCTTCACAATATTCAGAAGGATGCTTCTAGAAACAATGCAGTGGATATAATATAATATAATCTAGTCATCTTTTCATTATTTGATTTTGGTGCACAAAGACAATGATAACCAACTGAAGGAACATGGTTTAGTCCACATTTCCATTGATTACTGTTGAAGAGTGATTTTTTTTAGATTTTTGGGTACATACCAGTAATGTTCTTGTTCTGTATTCAGAATCAAGAAGGGGACAAGAACCCTTCTAAATAGGCTCATGGGGAACTGGTTGCCACGCTTTCTGGTAGCTAGCAGGTTTTTTTATATCTGAAGTGCTAATTAGCAGCATTCCCCCAGCACATTGTATCTTTGTGCAGCAATGGGACATATAGTAGAATGAGCTAGAGCTAATGAAGAAGAAGGAAAAAAAAAAAAAGGAAGTGTTGTACATATGCTAGGATTAGAAATATTTTATTAATAATTTTTTATTAATAAATATAATCCTCTTCTGATGCATGCTCTTTTAAAACACAAAAAATTGTAAGTACAGAGTGTTGTAGATTGCCATACATAGGTTTCTACTGATGCTAACTGCTGTATTTTAAGAATTACAATACATTTTTTGAACCAAAATCCAACCTATGAGATCCATGTGGAGCATGTTTGGGTTTTTTTCACGGCCTTGCCACCCCCGGTCTGCTAGTGTGTGCCCAGCCCTGCGTGTCCCTGCCACTTCTATGTGTGCAGTCTGTGTGTGGGAGGTGTTGTTATGTGACTTTGGAAACTGACATGATGAGAGTAGTTCAAAAAGAGTAATTCTGTATTTGCTTGTTTATGCTGTGTATTCAATCTCTCTTTTCAGCTAGCGAATCTGTGTTTTCACTTCATCCCAGGGGATGAGGTTTACAGCATGGATGTAAATTGGAAAAGTGTAAATCTGGGAACTGTGTGGCAGTTCTCTTCCTTGCTACTGTGAAATTCAAGAAAGCTCTTTCAAAACAAGCTATTTTTGTGTATTAATTTCACCTGTGAGCTTACAGAGCAGTCTTGATAGTCTGCTAAATTGTAAACAGCAACGGTTTCCCAAAGGACTTTGACAAACAGATGCTGTAATGATGCAGCAAAAACATTCGCCAGAGAATACAGGTATCCAGCAGCCCAAACAACAGTTCTGCAGTCCTCACCATCAGGCTCATATACTTTAAACTAGATAATTGGAACTAGATAATATGCATATATATACATGCTATAAGAGGCATATCACAGAATATTGTGTTTCATGAAACTAGGAAGTTGCTTTCCTGTGCTCCAGAGCAGAGGGTTGCTTCCTTCCAGACCTTCTGGCTTGGCTCGTGGGGATGCTTACCACTTTGTGGGAAGCCCAACAGACAGTTGTCTCACTGCTCAGTTTTCTTTTCAGTTTTTTTCTGTTGCAGCTCATACAAGAAATAGAACAATCTGTTTTCCCAGTGATATGCAGGTCATGAAGTAAATGCTTAGGAAAAAACCTGAATACATATGCAAGTTTTGTCTAATTCAAGGAAATGGAAAACACCAAGATAAAGAACTCTGCATGCCTTGGTTTATCTTGACAGTACTTGCTGTAGTACTAGATTTGAAAGGCTTTATGGAGTGTAGGTACAGGGAGGATGAAGCAGACTTTCTATCAGAGTTCTCTTTCAAAAAAACATATTTTGCCTCAATAGAAACTTTACCTGAAGAACTGACAATATTAAATTCATGTATTTATCTGCTTTTACTGGTATCGTTAAAAGGACTAGTGGTGCTAGGGGAAGGCACAAGCATGTGAGAGGAAACTGTCATGGATTGAAGGACTTTATTAAGGTAACTGATTAACGTGTGAGGCATTTTTCTAAGTGACTTCCCTTCCTTGAACGTAAGTTGTTTTTTCTTGCTTCACATCTTGAAGCCTTCAGTATGCTGCTACTGAAGTTAAAAAACAACATTAAACTGTGAAAACTCTTAAGGCAAACAGTCAGGCACTGCAGCAGTGTTGAGAGAGGGATTGTTTCTTATTGCCTGAATGGTCAATGCTTTGAACTGTCTTGTCAAAATATAAAACTTCCTGGCCAAAGATTATTTTTTTTTTGGAAGAGCAATGAGAATTTTTTTAGTGGTGATTTACATTGGAGAGCAAGCTTGTTAGATGAAGTGCTTGGGACAATTTTTGAAGCTTCTAAATACTTAGACTGAAAAGAGTTGAAAAAGAGCTTTGTCTAAAACAGAGCAATTTATGAATACATATAAAACTTGTAATACCTTTTTGCACAGAAGTGTCTTCTGTTTGAGCCAGATTTTTGAGGATTTATACAGTAAGAAGAGAAAATTTAAACTATCAGTACTAAGTCACATGCTAAAATGTGCAGGATAGGACCTTCAGTCAGCAGGAAAAGGAACAACTTTGCTTCCAGATAATGGAGTTTGGTGATGTGTATTCTGTAGCAGAAGCCCTGAAGATGAAGAGCTTTCTGCTGCCTTCTGCTTCCTGTTCTTCTGGAAGAATTCTATGTGACATGGAAGTTGTCAGTTTAAAATTTGCACTTTTGAATGTTGTCACCTATTGTTAACAGACTACTAAAATTAAAAGAACAAGCAAGATTTTCTAATAACTGTTTTTGTATTTGATGGGATCGTGAAGGTTGTAAATTAGTGCTGATCTGTGTTGGTCTGTAGATTTCAGTGGGCCCAAAATTATTAATATTTTGGAACTTCTGTTCTAACTGGCTTTGTGGTCCTTGCATGGACAATCTTTGGTGTCTGCTTGTTTGGAAGCCTGCTATTTGCCAAAAATTATGCTTTTAGAAATGATGGAATAAAAGAACTACCTAGCAGTGTATACATCTATTTAACCTCACTTTTGCAGGGGTTTGAAAAATATACTGTTACCAATTTTTCATGTTGACTCTCCTGTCTTAAGACGTTACTATGGTGTAATAGTATGCTAGAGGTAGTTTGGAAACAGGGTAGTAGTTGTTGAATCTATGGTGGAAGTCCTTCCGGGAGTTACTGTGGGAGTTAAGGACAAGATTACTTCTTTAAAATTTAATTTCTTGTATCGCTTTAAAATTTATTTTGGCATTGTTTTCAGAGTCAACAGACTTTTAATACATACTTGAAATAATATCCTAACTATTAAAGTCTGTGCCATATAAAAACACTTAACCAAATGTTTAACTTAGATATAGAGCTATTGACCATGTGCCTCAGGCTTTTTGAAACAGAGATTACACGTAAGTCTGTTAGATATGTGTGTAGTACGTTATAGGGCGTCATGTTCCCTTGAACAGGGTCACTTTGGCACCGTATGCTCTTAGATCAACAGTCACCAAAGGTTAGTAACATCAATTGCTTATATCTAAAAGTTATGATTGATCTGTTCACAATGTGATAATGTGTACAAAACTTAATGGATGCTTATTATGTATGTTTAAATGCTTTCAGATTTCACAGCTTTGTTATTTAATTTTTTACTGTTGTTAGAAGTAAAATCAAGAATATAATGTGGTCATGGTCACTCAGCATAATTAATAGAATACTGTTTCTTAATGATTGAGAATGGGGTGGTTTAATTATGATTTTCCTGGGGGGTTTATTTATGTGAAGTCTTGTTTAAAATACGAAATCCTTTAAGGAAGGAGGATCATGCTCCAGTGACTTTCCTCTGTTGACATGGGTAAAATCATACCTAAATTGTATTTTAAGAGGGCTTTTTGTGCAGATTTATTTTCCCTTTGTCTGGTTCAGTTTCTGCAAAACAAGCACATGCTATGCAGCACCGTGCTATTGAATTTTTCCTTTTAACTCAATTCAGAAGTGATACACAACAATTGTTCTGTGTGATGGTGGTAGAAGGTGAAAGCTACGTACTGGATTTACTGCAATAACCATAACAAGGAATGTTCCATTCACACTTTAGAAGACAACATGGCGTGAATAAGTGCTGGTAGTGCCCTACAATGCATTGGGTGTGGTTTGGAGAAAAATTAATTATGAATATTGCTATGATTAATACATGCCAGAGACCCATTAGCTTCAGTAATGGTTTTCAGAGGGACTCTCAAAAAGCTCAGTGTGAACATGCTATATGGCTTTTTTTTTTTTACTTCCCTCCATAAAAAAGCACCTCTAGCAATATTTAGCCACAAAATCAGTCCCTGATTATATGTGAAACTGAGTACAGACCTTTGGGTTGAGTTTGTAAGTTTTTGTAAATAAATAGGGACCAGCTGGTCGTCCTTTAGGTTAAAGTTCATTTGAAAGAAATGTTTCCAAGAAACTCATGTGGGAAAATGAGCAGTACAGTTCCAGGAACCTGGAAGTAAGTTTGTAGTAAGAAACTCTCATGTTCTGTTGTTGGGTCATTTGTTGATTCATTTGATTTTTCAGAAAAATGTTTAATCTGTAAGTCAGTTTTCTTGTAAAAACTGAGTGATATTTTGGATGTATATTGAAGCTTCATCTAAATTGCTCCTAGACAGTTATTTATAATCTGTATGTTCTAATCAAATGAGCTTACAAGTGACAAGATATATCTTATTAGTTCCTATCAGAGTTTATGCAAAATAATTGGGAGTTTATTTGGATTTACTGGAATGAAATTTCCATCTGCATTCTTGCCAAAATACTTCTAAAGGAGGATGAACAGTTTGAAATTACTTCCTACAATTCAGGTTTCTCCTAGTCTCTTTCTGTCAGTAGCACCTAACTAAACACCTTTGGAGACAAGGTGTAGAGATGGCCTTGCAAGACCTTTAATCCCATGGAAGAGTTGTCATATTGTATGAAAGACCACCACCTACATCCTCTCTGTTTCCTTATATTCTCTCAATCTTTTTTGGTTGCACAAGTGAAATGATTAATTTAAGAGTCCTGAAGACTAAAGAGCAGCTCTTGCCTGGAAAAGGGCTGGATCATTTTTTTTTTTTTTATTACTGTTCCCTGGTTTTGCCTGTGTTGTGTGTTGAAAGCCCCTTCCTTACTGTAGACCAGCAAGTACTGCATTTGTTCTGCAGTGTTTGGGAAATGAGATGCTTGTCTTGGTTGCTGTTAGGTTTTATCTCCAGTTGCTGCAGACTGTTGCAAGGTTCAGGAAAGTTTTGTTTCCCTCGGGCAGGTACACTGGGATTGAAACATGGCTTTTTGCTCAGTTTTCCTTTGTTTCCTGGCTTCAAATTCCCCATGTCTCCTTGCTCAAAACTCCTGCAGAGACTCAGAAACAGGGATTTGAAGGTAAACGTGCATTGCAGAATCCCTACTACTGTTACTGGCGCGCACACACTTTTCATTAGGAGCAAATCCTGAGTAGGGCAAGAGTGATGTTGCCATGCTACACAATGAAATTAGAGATGCAGCTGGCCATGAAGAAGAAAACCAAACCAACCAAACAAAAAAAACAAACAATAACAAAACCCCAGTGAAACAGCCTGTGTCTGAAACTGGTTGTCACTTGCTTATCTACAAGCTCTGAAACTTTAGCATGAACTTAATTATTCAAAATAATCTACTTTGTAAGACATACAGTAGACATGACTTTTAATTTGTGCTCTTCATATTTTATCTTTTGTTTAGTCATTGCTTCCATTTCATTATTTTCATACCAGTTAATCCTTTTCTTGGCTGCAGACATGAGGAATATATATTTTTCCAGTTAATCAAGTCACTTAAAGGATTATGAACTTCCCCCTTGTCTTCACTAAGTTACAGATCTAGACATGTCATTTTCTCTGAGAATTAACCCATTAGCAGTTGTTGCTTTTTACCTTACTGTAATAAATAAAACCTGTTTATTTCACTGGCGGTCTGGTAGTACAGTATTGTGCTTACCCTCATGCTGTAATACACAGAGTGAAGTCTATGGCTAAAAATGTTACCTGTTTCTGTCAGTATTTTGAACATTTGTTTACATGTTAGTTAAGCTCAAACATTCAGCTTCATGTTGAAGTAGTTCTCTTCCTGAAAGCGCCAGTCATCTTCGATCGGGACTTCTGCCTGGTGCAGTACTTTAAGCCTGTAGCGTCTCTCTAGGCAGTCCATAACAAGTGGGTATGTTGCAGGCTCAAATTTGTTGGCAAACAAATGAGGTGACTCAATAATCCACTGCAAATCCCCTAGTCCATAGACACAAATGTCTCTGATGTAATGACCTGCAAAGACAAATGGAAGGATCTGAAAGCAGCAGAAGGTTGAACAGTTGAATCTAATTGAAAAAAATTAGATTCGTTCTGTAGCGTTACTAACAAAAGTTATCTTTTGATTTCACATTTCCGTGATGCTCTATGTATCTGGAGGATAATGCTAAATTTTAAACATCAAGGCAAGGGTTTGGGTTTGTATTTTACACAAATGGATAGACATTGCCTCTAGCTGCTTCACTGACACAGTGTTCTGCTTAATATTGTGTCTTGTAGTTGGGCACGCTGAAGTTCTGATCTGCTTCTGTTTGAGATGCTCGTTTAATCATACAGTACTTCACTGTGCTGAGTTTATGCCGTTACATACTCAATTTTTTTTTGCAGGCTTTCCATGTGGTCAGCACTATTCTCCTTTTTTATAATAGTTCAAATTGAAGAGGTTTAACCCAATGTTGGTGGCAAACATGCATGTCAAGTAAACCCCTCCTCTTCACTGAAAACTGATCAGTAAAGTTCATGCGTTGGTAGTTGGAGGTTGAAAGAACAGTTGTCAGTGTATGGATACTGTGACTATCTTTGCAATAATATATCAGAAGCTATTTAGGTTGGATACCCAGGAGTAATTTAGTAAGGTGGCTTGCTGTTTTATTTGATACTTTCAAAATAAAATATATATGACCACTGAGACACAGTTAATAGCTAGTTAAAAGCATCATATGTAATTTGGAATTAATGCTAGTCAGTGAATCAAATTTGAGTTCATGATCAAAATTCTTGTTACCTTTACAGCCTTTGTGTGTGGTTCCTTCTTGATCTTTCCATTTAATGGCTCTTATGTTTCCTTCCCAGTCTGCATTGGGTGTTGCCCCTGGAGCATCTTTAAAAACATAAAGTTCTGATAAGACACCTTTCTACTTACCACTTACTTTTTAAATGTAGCCACGTTAAGTATTTATTTACAGATGTTTACATCATAAGAATAGACATCATTCTCAGTTTTGTTGCTTTTTTGTTCCTTGCGAACATGAGCTTCATGCAGCAAAAATATTTACTTCTTTTAAGCAATATTTTTCTAGCCTTGTAGCTAATGGTCTGCACTATAGAAAGTACTTCTCTGGTGTCAAACTTTATTTCTCAGCCATCAGGAAATGTGACTTTCTGAAAGGGCAGCATCAAGGCTGAAGAAATGACCATACTTATGCAATGCAGTGCAGTTAAGTGGTGGTGTTAAGCTCAGAACTAGAGCTTGCTAGCTTTCTCTGTTGGAGACCTTACAATGCTGTTGGTCCAGGGATTATTCATAGCAGAAATAACATACATCTTACCATTTAAACGATTCAGTGTGACCCAGTAGTGTTCATCCGGACTGTACGTGTCTCTTGACCATTCAAGCAACTCTTTCGCACGTGCATCAGTCAATGCAAACTCTACAAATTCCTTAGTGAGTATGTAATAGGCACTACCAAAATATATTGTCAGATTATATGGAGGTTTAGCTTTTATATTCTTTGTTGGATACACGTATGATATTCCAGAATGTACATATTCTTTGTAACTAACCTGTGTCCTGTGTTTCATATGAAGTGGCTGGACCACCCCAGGAGTCATATTTTTACCATTCCATTTACTTTTGATGTATTGTATAATGTCTTTGTTAGTTTTAATGGGATAATCTTGACCACATAGATTAATAACGTAATTCCACCGAATTTTGGAATGAACTAGATCTCTCATGCAATTAATGTCAGCTTGTAATCTTGAAAATCCTGCATAAACAACATTTTCTCTTTTTGAGGAAATAAAAATATTTTCAAAGCAATTAATGATGTTTTGTACAGCAGCTCTATAATCTTTTGGTGATTTTTCATCAACATGTATGCAGTAAATATTCTGAGGCATATAAATAGCTCTTAGTAGCTTTACAAACATTTCCAGCTCCTTGTGAATTGTGATAATGTATGCCAGTGAGAAATTTCCTTCTTCATCTGACAGTGGTCTTGTGATAAAATGCAGAGTCTTCAAAACCATGGAGCAGTTGCATGAAGTCTGAACACAGCTGAGTGTTTCAGGTTGGTAGGTATTCTGACAAAAGTTTCCGATTTTAAAGGCAGCTGTTTTCCCCATAAAAATAGCTGAACAAAGTTCATCCGGGTAAAACCCACATTCTGCTTTATTTGCATGAAACTTCTGTTCATTTGGCTCTTCAGAAAGCATATCCTTTAGGTAGATGAAAGTACAGATGAATGTACAGACAGCAATGCACGCTAAAAATCCTGATTTTGATGCATCAAGTGGGTTCATCTTTTATTTTCCAGATACTGTCTTCTCATCATAGTTTAATGAAGCATTCAAATTATCTGAAAGGAAAAGTGGGAGAAAGAGAGGGAGAGAACCTTTTGAACTTTTTTTTTTTTTTAATAGTTGACATGTTAGTGATGCATTTATACATGTTGAGATTACCCTCCGGTTACCAGGAGGAACTCTGTGTGTGCCCATGCTCATGTTGCAGAGTACTCAGCCACTGGAAATGGTACATGCAGAGCTGTGAAACAGTCTTTCTAGGATAAAAAAAAAAAATGATCCAAAGAACCAAAAATGGCTTTGTACACTTCATTACTTGAGCAAGGGGGTCCTAGCCCATCGGATAGATGCTTTTCTACTTGAAGGCAATGCATGCCAGTAGGTGAGTCCAGTGCCATAGGCTGATCGGGGGTTAGCTTTAGAATAGGGAAGGGCTGTGAGCACTGTGTGCTAAGGGACAGTTGCTGGTGAGATTTCTTTAAGGCCTGGGAAACCTTAAGTTCTGCTAGAGAACCAGAATTCAGTAAATTAGCAGGAAATTTATTAAAGAAACAAAAGGAAGAGACTGAAATGTAAGCCATGAAATACACCAGGTTTTATGCTTATAAAGTCAGCAAATGTTTCTGTATCTTTGAGAGATTGTTTTTCTCTGACATCTCTGTGTTAGTGCTTTGGAGAACAGAACATGTAGACAACACTCATTTATTGTTTTTAGCATATGTGCATGTCCTGAGAGAAGTACACTACCGCCAATATTAGCATTCAGAGAGAACTATGTAATTTATATCAGTATTGGCATAGTTTTCCCATTGAGTTTTTCTTATGTATACCTTGTTGAAAACTCGGAAGAAGAAGAGTGCAGCACTCCTGAATCCCACAGCAATTATGTGAAGTCTTTATCCTTGAAGCATTTGGTATAGAACTTCTAGAGAAAATACCAGGGGTGAGGGAATGGCCTATCAACTGCCATTAAGCCTAATAGTTAAATAAATACTTTTAAAATTTTAAATAGAATTATTTTTCTCTTATTAATTTGTTTTTAATAAAATTTGTATTTCACCTGTAAATATTCCACGGTTCACAGCTGTCAGCATAACATATTTGGTTTTACATAGGAACAGAGAACAAGCAAATTTTTATAAAGATAAGTCTCTTTATAGGAATGCTGTTGTGGTTAGAAGGCTCTAAGTTTTCATTAGAAGTGGAAAATATTTTTTTAAATGAAAATTCAGTATACATCTGTCTTAGAAGCTTGAAAATAAAGAAGACATTAAAGTAGAAATGGAGCATAGAATTTAAAAAGCATTAAGAATACAGCATTTGAACCAAGAGAATGGATATTCTATATTACCACAATTTTAAAATCTTACTAGGCTGTTGGGAAATAATGTATTTACCTTGTTGTCCTTACTGGTATGCAGTGGATTTCATGTTGGAAGAATACCTCTTTTCCACTTAGCATTGCAGAAAGTGGAGCTTTATGTTAGGTGGAGGTTTCATCCATTTTGCTTGTATGTTCTGTCAGCAGTGCTCTTCAGTCTGCATTGAATGCACAGGCCAAAGGAAAACATCAGGAAATTGGGTCCCGGAACATACTTTTTCTTTACAGCTCCTAAGGGATACATTTACTGGGTAAACAAACTTGACGTGAGTCTCTCATCCATTTGAATGAAAAACTTGAGCAAATTAAATCCATGTCAACCTTCCAATATTGTGCAGAAAGGAGGAGAAAGGGAACACCACTGAAAGGTGAAAGCTAGGATTTTCAGAAATACGTCAGTGCTGTAGCCTTCTGCCAGCTGACTGCCAGAGCTGAGAATAGATTTGCATAAAGCCTGTTACGGACCCAATAGCACAGGTTGGAGAGGAGTGTCTGTTAGGGAAGCACTGATCTTTGTGGACCTGGAGTCAGAAAAACTGTTTTGTTGTGAATGAGTAATTAAAGGAAGAGATTGAGGTTGCTCTGAATTAGGGAATGTGATGAGATCTCTATGGTATGTCACAGGCAAGATTTGTTCTGGACATAAGAATTACACTGAAGACACTGGGCAGCTATAGAAATAATTAGACTTTATACCTGCTTAGAATATAAAACATCTGTACAGAATGAGTGCACCTGGTCAGGTTTTTTCCTTAAATACATCTTTGTGGACAGGTTGCAAAGGATAGTTCCCTGGGGAACCTGTTTCTTTCATACACTTAAGTGCTCATTGCCCTTCAAATAACAGCTTCCAGGGATGTTTCGCGTTGTGAAGTGTTTACTATGGATTTTTTCCTATTGAACTGTGTGGCATATAGAAACTGTATTTTATATGGCAGTGTAAAAGTACACAAACACCCCATTATCAGGTAAGAAGAAACAATTCCTTCTCCAGCGTTAATGTGTTTCTGGGGAGTGACTAAATGATGAAATCTTGCCTGTGAGAACATCTTTCTGCCTGAGGGTTTATTATAGCATGAAAGCATTGGCTTTCTGTTAGTGTTTTACCAGATTTAGAGCTAGAATTGCAGCTACTAGGCCCACTGTCTATGAAATTTGCCACTTGGAAGAATCCTCTATCCCCTATGCCGTTGTCTGCTGTCAAGGACTATGCTACTGTATTTCCTCCTGCCCTTCAAGAGCAAGATGCCATACTGCTGAGAAGATGCACTGTCCCAGCATAACTCAATCTGTGACTATCTTGCCTTTTAGTTTTATTATGCAAGAGTGCCATTATAGGTATTTGTTGTTATCAGAATCTCTCTCTAAAGCTCAAGCTTTTCTATGTTATGGATAAGTTTTCTAAATCTAGAGGATGAAGTTGTCTTTAGAAGTGTTGAGAGTAGTGTTTGATGTTCTTCAAAAACCAACTTGTTTGTATGGATTTCAAGCACCTTTGTGGCTGCTTTTGTGGATATTGCTTCCCACAAAATTGTTGTTGTAAGCCTAAACTCCTCCATCTTAATTGAAAATGTAAACTCTAGAGGCAAGTGGAATTATGTTTATGCCTGAAAATGAGCCTATGAAATATCATCTCAGTTCATCAAGACTCCATTAGCTATATACTTTGCTGTGCATTTTGTAGGACAAATCATTTTACAGTTCACTGCTCCTTTCTGCCGTGGTATTTGGGGCTGCAACATTGCACCTGTAAGTATTCTGTTTTGTCTGTACTCTGTCTTTGCTTAATATTAAAGTCTAGATTTAATTTAGTTTGTATGACTTCATAATGCAGTGAAACAAATTCCTTGGGATTACTTCATCTTCTAATAAATGGTTAAAAGGTATTGACTCCTTATTTCCAAATCTTTTTATGTCTGTTCTTTGTCTGAAGGGTGCTTGTGCAGGCATTAGTGTAGACATTGTATAAACAAGTGAACGCTAATGTAGTCCTTTAAAAACTTAACATTAAAATTGGCGCTTTTTACTTTGCTTGGCTTTTTTGCTTAAGCCTGGGTACGTATGCGGAGTCTGCTTCTGTGCTGTAACACGCATCCAATAAAGAAAAAATGTCTTCTTCAAACCCAATTAATACTGGCTTAAAAAAATTAAATCATTCTTTAAAATATTGCATTGGCATTTACTGATACATATTCAACAGATTTACAGAGGTTTAACTGTTCATCTTTGTTATTTTTCCTGTTTTCCTGTTAGCTTTTTTCCTTGTGTGTTTGACCTCGTAGTAATTTAAAACAAATACTGTGAAAGCTATTTAAACCCTCAAGTTACAGGGCTGTAAAAAGGTAAAGTTGTTCGCAACAGAACATAACAAATAGTCATAAGTATTGTGATTTTTATAATACAAACAACAGTAATGACCTCCATCCTACTGTACATTGATGACAAAGTAAAACAAACAAAAAAATTAACCTTTTTGCCGTTTTGAGTATTTTTTTAATTGAAATGGTCTTTTGAAGTGAAAGTATTTGTCACGTTACAAAAACTGGGTTGTGTTTTAATCAAGGAAAAGCAAAAATCTGAAGTCCTACAATCTGATTTATTCAGTCTTACCTTGTACAAAATTAGCCAGGAGACGGCAGCATAATAAAAATAAATGGGGAGTCCCATTGTCCTTCAGCAGCGTTCAGACAGCGTTCTTCCTTCTGTCGCTTGTGTGGAGATCTCGCGTAAGGGAAAGGGCTTAAACATTAACGTGCATGTTTTCATTTAAGACTTCATCTGGCTTCCCGCACTGCTTAGCATATTTATTCTGCAGTAATGCTGTTTGGCTTCAGAAACGTCCTCTGCTTCACAGCACTGAGAGCAAACTTGCCCTTCTCCAAATTCTGGTGCCGCTCTTTCGAGACAGCCTTTAAAGGGCTGAAATCAGACTTTCAAATATGTAGAGTACATTGCTGATGATTATAAATAGTATTGCTTTACCTCAGAGGCTTTAACCTCTGCACTGCTAACGGAGCATGCTGGATGGTGAGAACTGGAAAGGAAACCAACCCTCTCCTCCTCCCCCTCCTCCCCCTCCTCCCCCAGTTCTTAACTGTTTGCCTGCTGAAACTTTCCAATTCGCAGCAAATTAAGTGTAGTAAAGAATTGCCTCTCGTCATTTCTAGTAGCTGGAAGCTTAGAAGACAATAAATGAAGTATCTCCTTATGCAACTGAGTGTTTACTGTGTTAGTACTTCTATAAAGGTTCTCGGGGTGTTTGATAAGTAAAAAGTTGGCAGCTTAAGTTTACTGCAATTAGGAAGCTTTGGGGTTCTAGAAATGCGTAAGAAGGCTGGTGTGTTTTGGACGCGTTCAAATAAAAGTAACGTTGATCAGAAAGAAAGGAAACTTCAAAGTAAATTAGGGCACAGCTGCAGGTATGGCAGATGCAAAATTATCATTGGCTTTAAGGGAAGCTCTGGAACAGAGGCTTCTGCTTGGATAGTATTTTTGTAGTAGGTGCTACAACTTCTGAGTGAAACTTCACATTCTGTGTATTAGTATGTAGGAGACTTTTCCCTCTTTCCCAAGTTGTCATTTACTCTTTGACCCACTCGTGTGTCTGAGTAGGGTGGCAATGTCAAAAATCGTGTTCATCAAATCTTATGCTACTGAACCTTTAATGATTAAACCTCTGGAAGAGTATGTCTTAAAACGTGTTTCAATTAACTGTTACAAGAGACAGTAATCTTAATACAGGAGCTTGCGTGGCTGGTGAATGGACGGTGGTATGGTCCTTGGTTGAATATGATGTTCAATCCTCTCTCTAAATCCCACCCTGTTTAGAGGGACAGTCAGGTTGTGGTCATACAGGTTCCATAATCTGGTGGGAATTGGTTTAGAAAAGTATTTGTGTTTTTATACGTTTCCTAGTAATAGTCATATATAGGACTGCAGGAGTTAACTTACTGTTTATACTTTGAGAAAGAGGTTTCAGGTTTTTTACAAGATGTTAAGCTGTACATTGATGTAAACATTTAGATATGAAAATATATTTGCCTGTTGTTTATTTGGTTTATATTAAGACTGGATGTAGTCATGGATGAAACTGTATCTTGGATACTGTACCAATAAAAAAAAAATTAATCACTGTCAAAAGTAACTTACAGCAAGAAAATAAGATATAACCATTGTCTTACATAGCTGAAACTTAAGAAGAAACTGTAAACTTCAGAATTCAGGAAATCATCTTAAACTAAGATTTTATTATTACTGCAAAAAACTTCTTGTATTCTATTCTCTAAGAAACTATCCTACCGTATTAAAATGTCGTGAAATTTAGGTGGTCTTTATTATTTGAAAAAGTAATTTTGCAATTTCTTTTACTAGTTTAAGTTGAACTTATTATATTTATGCCTAAGCTAGCATGTCTTTTACAGGTCATAACACCTTTACAGTTTTATCATTTTAAGTCTTTGGATTGGTTTTGGGTTTTTGTGAAGTTGATTTTTGTGTGTGTATGTACGTGTATACACATGGCATATGTAGGGCACGTAAATTTGTAAGACTTTTATCATACCCTTTATATAATTCCTTAATGCAAGCATATTAAGCTATTTAGATACAAAGTTTTGAACACGCTTTTGTAATTGGACTCTGAAAGGGCTTTTAGACAAAAATCACGCAGCTTGTCCAGCATCTCCTTCAGTTGACGTCCCACTCCTCTTTAATTACGGATTGCATTTTGCATTCAGATCTGCAAGCTGCTATTCTAATGCTTTTGTCTGTTTCAAAATAGTTTTCAAGTTCAGTCTCATTTAGGAATTTCTTCTATTCAACATGCTGCAAAGACATTAAGGAACTATGGGAAGTACCTTCATAGGTATTTAAAGTCCCAATATAAACGAGGTAAAGCAAGAGAGACCCTGTGATATCATAAAATAAACATCTGCCCCAGAAAACCTTAATCTGGAGGAATAATCTTTCTGAATTTGCAAAACAGAAGTTCCTTTCTGCTTTTTATCTCAGCATTTCAAAATGTTAAGATAATTTTTTTCCCTTTTTTGCATGAAGGAATATCGAGCTTTTTAAAAAATAAGAATTAAAGCTTTGCATCCAACAGTACTGACAATTAAAAAATGTTTGATGCTTATGTATGATGCAACAACAACTCATACCTACAGGAGTTAGTGGAACCTGGGGAGGTGCAGTTGGTGCTGTGCCTGTAACTTGCTGTACTTGAAGTATGTTTGGAAAGGTGTGGTCTCTAATGTAATCTGGTTGTTGTCACGGCAAAAAATTTTCTGTTTCAGTGAATGGAAAGAGGATGCTGTCTTTATTTCTGTGTTTCTTTTAAATACTTCTCATTTTAGAACAGTTCCACCCGCGTTTTCCAGATGGGAACCTGGATTTGCTTGCTTTTTCAAAATGCAACATTTATTGAAATTAAAGTCATTTGACATAAACTTCTACTTGGAGGAAATGTCCACTTATTTTTGGATGCTTAATAGAACGTGTTTTCAAAGATTATTGCAGAAATTACTTTTTTAAATCGCTAGCCTGTAGAAGGGTGCTGGCCTTTCATGCTGTACTCGGAAAACACCCCACTAGAAATGAACGTGTGGGGCTTCTTTAGAATCAAGACAGCTGCCAGTTGCTCCTACCTCGGTATGAAGGCTGATAGTCTGTCTTGGTTTTCTGGAATTCTCACTTGCAGGTGTCGGAGATCATACCAGGCTGGTATTTCTAACGCTAGCCCATTGAGTAGCAATGGAAAAATTTGGGCTACTCACCTGTTTCTTGTGTGTAACTTATTATTCTGCCTAACTTACTTAATATGCATCTCTATAACCCTTACTTCTCCTTCATAGTCTCTCTGACCACTTGTATTCAGATTCATTTTTTTAAAACTGTGTCCATCACTTGAACTGACTGTAGTCAAAGTACTGTCCGTATGTCCTTTCATTTCTTTAATTCCTACTGCAAATAAATGAGTAACCTTTCTAAACCTTTGTTTAGAAAACTGAGGAGTAATGACAGAGGCAGGATTATAAACTAATCTTGCAGATTAACAGAAAGCTTCTGGATTTAACAAAATAACAAAAAAGGAAATTGAGATCTTGCAAAAGAAAACATCATGGTCAATGCACTGGCTTCTTCAAATGATTGAAAATGTGCACAGTGAAACATCTGTGTCTTCAACCAGAAAACAAATGTGGAATTACATGAAGCACATTACATGCATTATCCAGATTAATTTATAAACATACTTTGTAACTTGGTAGTATTTAATAAATCAGATGAAGGACAGTGAGATGGCAAGGCTGGGTTAATGCATAATAGTGATGCTTTTATGACCCCTTTTTATCCCCATAGTCATTAAAAAAATAAATATTAATAATTCAAACAAAACAGGTTTTCATGTCTAGCTGTTGGGAAGAAAAATTCCATGGTACTGTCTGGTCTACACGTGGAAGAGTAACACCTTTGGTGTTCCTAGACAGTGTAAAAGGACTGCTTCTATCAGCTGTTGTTTCTTGTATTATTAAGTTGAAAGACAAATTCTAGAGCAGCATAACGCTTAGATGTTAATCAAATGCATTCATAACTAAAAAAAATCAGAAAGTATTGTAGTGTTTTGGGTTTTAGCTATGGGGTTCTGAAAACTGAGTAGATTCCAGTTAGGACTACTTTGTTTAATCTAGTCACTGCATTTTATGCCAGTCAAACAAGGAACTCATGAATAGAAAATACAGAATGGGGCCTTTTCTTTAAAGCAAATAAAGAATTAGTTAAGAGTGTTTTTTATAAGGGACTGATAGTGAAATAAAGATGCAATTTCCATAGCCCTATTGCATGGAATAGGGCTTTGAAGATCAAAATACTTGTGTATTTCTGAAATTTGTTTAGAATTTACTGGGCAGATTGATATGCAAGCTGCTTTTAAATGTGGTTATCAAAAGTTCGTGATTCACTAGTAAGATGAGTGTTCTTTTTGTGAGGAGGGATGCTGTCAATCAGTATTATTTTGCTTTGTGGTAAAATCTACTGAGACTTTCCCTTTGATGTTTTAAGAGAAGGTGTATTAGACTGAAAGAGAAGGAACTATTGACAAAGATGCAGTGGCAAGGGGAAGGGTTGGAGAGCTTAAACACAGTATTAATTCTAACAAAGGTTCGCCAGCATAAAGATTTTGAAAAAAATACTAGTTCTGTCCCTTTTATTTTTATTCTTTTTCCTTGAAGTGTGGTGTTCCCTTTCAAGAGGAAGATGTGATTGTCCTTAATGGTAATAAAGAAGATGTGGAAGTATTGAAGAAAAGGATGGAGGATAGAAGACTTAAAAGTAAATTAGAAAAGGTAGTATTTTTATACATTGTTTAAAACAAAACTGAAAGAATTCTTGTCTGTAATGCAATATACTCTTAGATTGCATAGCTTTCTCTGCTAGTCTTTATGCAGACAGAAGGATTTACTCAGTAAGCTGTGCTGTATTTCAGTGCTGCTTCTAAAAGTGATGAGATTGTGTGCATATTTTTGCTAATAGCATATTGAAGTTGTATGTACTGAAACTTTCTTTTGACTAGCAGGAAGTGCATAGTCCTCTGGAAGTCGCAGAATTCAATCCTGTGGGTAAAATGGACAGTGTGCCAGCAATACTTGAGGTTTTTCTTGAAACAAAGAACTTCTGTTAGTTAATTCCAGTAACGAGCAAAACCTTCCCTGTATTTCACATGGTAGTTCCTGATGGCAGGTTATTATTCTTTTGATCTCCCAAGTGAACTCTGGCCACTGTCAGAAACACAGTATTGGTGTAAGACTGCTGTTTGGAAATTTTGTTATGTTGTGTGGTTCTTACAGCCCTGAGTGATTACTGGTGATGCTAATTCCCACCATACTGTTGAGGTCACATATTTTATTATTTTTTATCTGGCCAGGCAAAGTGCCATGGAAGTAAATCATTGCAGTCGTCACAGTACTGTGTACTGCTGCTCTGTGAAGTAGTAGTTGCTCTGCAGTACTGTACAGTCAAATTGCAGTTCTGCATATGGCACTTTTTTCAGCATTGCTGGTTTTTTTCTGAATTGGCATTGCTATTATTGAGGATGACAAAGCAAGCAAAAGCTTTACTGTTGACTCAGTCCAGAGCGCAGACAGATTTAGCTGGCACTCAAAGAGCATGAATCATCGTTGTCGGACACTTGCAGCAACTGAGACTTTCGATGGAGGTTGATCATCTCACCCCTGTTGCTGCACTTGGTACTGTCTGCCTGTAGGATTAGATGGCATACAAACGTTTTTGTAGATTGTTTTGAAACAAACGCTTTTTTACTTTACCAGTGAGCTTATGATTACTTTGATTACTTATCATAAGGTCTTCAGACACCTGCACCAGTACAGCATCATTGGCCTGGGCAGTGCAGCGAAAGGATGGTTACCCGTAGGAATCCTGTTGCTCTGTTTCCTCTCTGTTCATAGCCTCTGCACGTAGCGTCCTATGGCTTCTGACTTCAGAGCAATGCTGTAAATCCCATGCTGTCTCTTTAGGTGTGTTTTGTTTGGGTTTCTTCATTTTATTTTTCCAGTACTTTGTAATTAAATGTTTGAAAGAATTTTACAGATAATTAGATGATAGAATATTGCGATTCTCAGTGGATGAGTAATCAGCCCCAAAAGCAGTGGTTGATTGCACTCAATTTTCATTAGGAAGGTGGCCCTAACAAAGCACCTATAGCTTTGGTTCAAATAATTTTGAATAATTGAATGCTGGTGCTGTCCCCAGCTTCTGCACAACAAAGAAGTACCTAAGCATGCTGGGCAGCTCTGTCTCTTACGGTGCCAGCAGTTGCTCGTGGTGGCAGGCAAAAGGAAGTGATGCTTTGGTCTTTGGCCTCTATGTGGCTTGGGTGAATATGCAAATATTGTTTGTTTGTTTAGTGGACTTAGATTACGGGCAGGTGCAGTATTTGCAAATGTCTCAGCAAGCATCCATTTCATCCTCAGGTTATGATGGTTTTTTGCAATACTGCCTTGCCTTGCTGCATCAAGCTGATCTTGCAGCTAGAACCAGTCTTCTCTGCTGTCACTGGCACCATTTGCTCCAGTCTGAGATCCCTGAGCTCCAGTCCCAGCATCAGAAGAGAGTTTCTAGTCTGGGGTCTGTTGGCACTGCTGTTCAGACCTGTCCCTTAGTTCCTTCTTCAGCTAGAAGCAGTCCAAGTGGACCTCCTGTATTTGGAGCAGGAGGCACAAACTCCTTTTCTTCATACCCTTGAGACAAAACATAACGAAGATTCAGCTACCACTAATGTAAAAAACTATTCAAGCTCAACTATGTCGTATGTGCCCGTAATGAAATACGTATAACAAATATTTGTTATGTATACTAATATGCATACATATATTTACAGAATCTCATAATTCAGAGGCCAGATACGGGCAAGTAACTTTCCTTTGTAAATCCACCTATAGTAAGCAAGGTGGAAGCACCCCGCAGAGGTGTTTGGGCTCAGGGAGGACGCTAGGGCAGCATTGCTTTGGAATAGTAGCCCTCTGCCGCCACCTCCTGGCTAAGCTGTGCAGCAACATGCGGGACAGCATTTTTTTCCTCGAGCGTTAATCATGCGCTTGACAGCATGGTTTCTCTTTAATTTTTATAACATATATAAATATATTTGTTTTCTTCGAGCTTGCGTTGCTTTCCTGGAATACATACACCACTCTGAATGTATACAGAGTCATCTTTTGTGATAGTAACACCAATGACTGTTTTAATACATCTTTTTCAGCTTGGCATTTATATAATCAAAGCCAGTAATGGGGTTCTTATTGCTGTTGTTTGGGGTTTTTTTGTGTTTCTTAATCTGGAAAAACATAAATTAACTTGGAAAATCTGGTCCACATATGCTTTAAAAAATTTTGATTAACTGTTTACATCGTCCTCAGCAATCCTGCAACAAAGGGCCCAGTTCTTGAAAGTTACCCAGCAGGGATTAAGTAAATAAAATTAAGTGGGTATGAGATGCAGTATTATTCTTAAATTTTTATTGAAAAATGTCTTTATTGATTAGTTAACTGTATCCATGTCATGCAGTTTACTGTCCTGCCATGTAGGTGCAGCATTATAGATTATCTTAATGATGATAACACACACCCCCCCTGCGAATTATACAAACCAAAATACTGTATCCAGGCAGTTTAGTTTTAACCTGCATGATTTTCTTCAGAGTAGCTTCAGTGTTCCCAAGGTTGGTATTTTTCCATATCAAAATAATACTGAAGCGTGGATCAATATTACGGAAGGAAGAGTTCCACTGTGTGAGACATGAAAATGTACTAAATGAAATTGTGTGTCTATCAAATATAAGTTGGGAATTTTATATCCTTTCAATACGTTACCAGATTTCTGTTTGTGTTGTTTCAGAAATCGAAGAAATGTAAGTCAGCAGAATCAGCTTCTCAGCAAGACACCACTGAAGGTAATGCCACAGCTACAACTTACGTGTAGCCTTCTGAGTCATGAAGCAGATTCATGATTTGATATTTTTTCTTTCATAGATTGTCCAGGTCCGTCGAAGGCTAAGAGTGGAAAGGATTGTATCAACTCCAGTTCTGGGGAAAAGAGGCAGATTATCTTCACCAAAAGTTCAGGTTGGTGTTTATTCTTTAATCTGCAAATGAACAAATACTCCTGCTCTGAAAAATATTATAGGAGAGATCCTTCTCTGGCTGTTTTGTACCATGGTTTTCAGAAGCTACCCTCTCACTTGCTTTTTTATCTCAGTAATAAAAGGTCGAGTCCTGTCTTCAAGGGAGCTATAATGTCACGGCTCACTTTTAAAAAAAAACAACCCTCTTTGAAAAGGCTGTCCTAAAAGGCTTCCTTTCCAAGTTGGAGTAGGAAACTGCTTTAAGAGTGTGCGCAATTCTCCTTGTTTAATAGATACTATAGTCAATTTCATTTTTTTCCTAAAGCAGAAGAAAATATATTTTCTTAAAACAAAAGAAAATAAATTTGCTTTACAATCTGCAAAACCTACAAAACTGTTTGAGGGCTTCTGTTTGTCCATTTTTCCTTATTCTGCCCCGTTTGCCTTTGTCCCATCTGCTGTCCATCGTCCTATACTCTCAGTAAATAGTCCACAGAGCAGGGACTGACTCCTTGTTATACTTTCACAAAATACCTAAACCAGCAGGTTTGCTGCTCACGCTTGTGACTGGCAAGTGCTGTAGAGATACAGATATCTAATAAAAGCCATAAACACTTTTCACCACATTGCATTTTTTCTTCACTGTGAAACAAGCCAGATTTGCTTGTTTATGTCATTCAGATATTGCTTTCAGTTGATGGGAAGCAACTTGAATGAATGAGATCAGAGATTCTTACTCACACAGTGACACAGTTGAGCATTTGATATATCTGTTTTATTGGCTAGGAGGTAGCGTGAGGAGAATTAGTACTTGTTTTCCTGAAGTACAAGTGGCCAAGAAATCTGTTACAGCAGTGTATTTCAATGAAGTACGCTAAAATAGCCTAAGCTGATGACTTGACTTTTAGTCCTCCATTTTTTTAGCTCTTAATTTACTGTGTGTCACTGGGAGTAGCGGGATATAACTTCAGGATGTACTGACGTACCTACCATGCAGCTATGAGTAAACTTGGTGGTCCTTTAGTCCAAAGGATGGTGCTGTCTCGTCATGTGATAATTTATTTATAAATAATGTCTCCAATTCCTATTGAAGCATACAGAACTATATGAATGGGTACATTTTTTAAGTCAGTCTGAGGTTTGTGTGTGAAGTAGTCAATCGTGTACATTACAGCTGCAGAAAAAGTCAATATAACTTGTTGGATTAATCTGAGAATAGTTAAACAATGAACTGTAGATAAACTATGTGAGATGGGAAAATTTCCATCAGAGTGCCTTACCTGCCCCCTACAGTCTGCTTTTATAAAGGATAGGCTTTAAAAACTATTTCATTCCAGGTGATTATAGTTGCTCTTGGATATTTAGGAATCTAGTAATTCTAATAATGTTTGATGTATTTTTTTCCCAAGAGTGTAAGAGAAAACATAAGCCTTTTGAAATGTCAGGTCATTGGTTTATAGCAGCAGTTATATTGACCAGCAAGAGATTAAGAGGAGAGAGGGGAAAACGGGAAAAATCCACGGACTGAGGAATGCCAGTAGCACAGGAATTAATTTGTGAACATGGCACCCTAAGGTTTCTGGACTTGCAGCATACATATTCATTCTTTCCAATACAGTGTTTGGTAATTTTTTCCAGACAACTATTGGTGGCATTAGAAGCAGCATTCTCCAAATATAAAAAGGGTCTGATCTATGATGATTAAGGATTGCACATATAATTCCTACGAATACATGCAGAAATCAGCTAAGTGCATTTTCAGACAGGCTCCCTACTATTTACATGCCGTTGTGCCTAAGTTAAACTAAGTATGTAGAGTTTCTGCAGGCTTCTATGTATTAATTTCTTTGCCCAAGAGGCTTGGCACATGCTTTTTAAAATACTGTCCTTCAACTTTGGAGAAGATTAAGTAGCTGTTAAGAAAGAGAGGTTTGGTGGGGATTTTTTTGTAGCAGTCGATCTAATACACTGAGAGAGATGGTATCAGAAACAGAGGGATGGGCATTTTCCTATCCCAAACCAAAAATAAAATTATGCAGACCATTGTTATTGGACTTTTTTTTTTTTTTTGAAAGAATAAAGGGAGGAGATGGATTCCCTGGGGACAGTATGTCACAAGTTTAGCTTTTGTCATTTGGTGGCTAATTTCTAAACAATACTTCAGGGTGGTGGAATACTTTCATGTTTGTTTCTTAAAAGAGTTCCGAGCCATTTTTCACTTAGAGGAATAAATGTTGTCAATACTGAATTACAGTGCAAGGGATTTACACAAGTAGGAAAGAATTCCTCTCTCTCTGAGATTTCTAAATGCATTTTGAGCATGAATTCTAAAAGCTAGGAATATGTTTGCTGTTAGGAATGTGTTGGGTATTGAGTAAAATTATGGGATGTATTTGTGCTAGCCCTCAAAAAATGTATATACTTTATCTCTGTACGCATTATTTTTTTAATGCTTTTTTCTGTCTTTATTTAAATACTTCCATCAATTGTAAGCTGTTACTCAAGCTTCATTCTATTCCTTTTTCTCTATCAGATAATGGAAATTCATCTGTACCCGTAAAAGTCAGTAAGGCTGCCTCTACTACTACGAAGAGATCCATTGCAGACAGTGAGGAGAAATCAGAGGCATACAAATCTATTTTTACATCGCACAGCTCAGCAAAACGTTCGAAGGAAGAGTGTTCCAATTGGATTACTCACACGGCGTACTATTTCTGAAACAATGATGAGCCTGATTGTAACATTCATTACTGCTTTCCTTCCCTAAGGCTTCTTCTGTACAACTCTGATACAGAACTTCTGTTGTAATCTGATGTTATCTGGAATTATTCAGTTTAAGTTGTTTATAAACTTACAAATAACTAACGAACTTGTGTTAAGTACACTTCTGGTAAGTAAGAAATAGATCACCAGCATCAATGTTGTATCAGCAGACCTCATTCACAAATGGTGGGTTACTTGCAGAAAAGTTTTCCTTTTCTTCCGCCAGTTGGATGCTGTCATTCTTAGTCACACTAGCTAGTGTCCTGGTGGTAGGAGTGAGTGTGGAATAATCTGCCTGCTGCCCTCTTCTATGGATACTCGCTGCAACTGTAACTGTAATTTTCAACACATCAGTATCGAAATCCAAACTTTTTGAAACTTTCTGACAGTAAAAAGAGCAATAATGCTTTTCTTTTGTACTAGTTAACTGAGTCCTCAGTAGAACTACTGTAGGTTTCTTAAAGGTTCTGTGGGTATTTCAGGTAATTTTCCTTTTGATGGAATATATGAAAGCATAGTCATGAAAATGTTTGTATAACATTCTTCTTGTACATATTGTAGCGCGTTTTTAATAAGAGTGTGCACTTGTAAATCATCTACAAGGATGTGCCTGCAATAGTAAGGCTGGGGGGTTTCCCAAAAAGGGGGGGGGGGGGGGGGGAGGTTCCTTTGTGGGTGTGTGTTTTAAAGTTAGAAGTATCAGGTCTGAGCTTTCTTTCTTTTGTCAGAGGATCAGAATACAGTGGAACAAAAGTGCAAGTTTCCTTGGTTTTCTGCTGAAACAGTAAGGTTCTGTGTACATCTCTAAGGAGCAATCTGTCGTTTTGAATTCAGCAGCTTACATGAAAATAGAAGCATTTGCAGAGGGTGGTGACCAAATAGGAGCAGGCAGATCTTAACTGGCTTTTTAGGGAGAAGCAACTGGGCACCAGTGTCGTGCCAGTCAAACTCGCTGGTGGAGGGGAACCCTGTAAGGCTGGAGTTTGCTTCCGAGAATGTTTCACTTTGCAGGCAATGAAATGTGCTTCTTTCACAACATCCATAGTACACGTTTTATTTTCTGACATAAAATCCTTAACAGCAAACAACTATTTGACTGTTAATTGCTTGTTACAGAAAGATGCTAAGCATAGTATGTCACTTAGTTTTGGGTTTATATTTATGCTTTTTATCCCTGTGATGTTGATTTAAATAAAACTTGCTCTTCTTATATGACCATAACACTTCATGTTCTGTTGAACAGATAGATAAATGCTTATATTGTCAGTGTTAGAATAACTTTTTATGGACTTTACTTTGGCTCTTCAATTCTTAGCTTTTTTCCAAATGCAGGAATCCTTTTAAAATGTTAATGTTGCATAGCAATGATTTAGTGGCTGAATATTTGAATCCAATAATACCTACATTAAATGAACAGAGGGAGGGATGGAAGCTTTTCACCTTCCTCTCTTCCTCTTATAAAAAGAAAATACACTTTTATAATCATGGCACAAACTAACCAGAATAGAAATGCAGGAAGTAGGAGGCTTTGAAAACCACTGCATGATGTTACCTTTGTGTGTGAAAACGATTAATTATCTTCATAATTTATTTTTAAAAGTGTCCCCATTTATAATTGGCAATAGTTGGAGATTCAAATGCTGTGTTTATATTTGCATAGGTGGTCTCCACGATTCAAGCATGTGGAATGAAACTGGTAGGATTTTATTATTATTTTGATAGGTATAATTAAAGATTGGGTTGTTGTAGAATTTATATGGTGGTAAGCATTTCTGTTTCCAAAGATGTGAATGCATCTATACATCACATCAAACAGTTTGAGGTTTACTCGCGCTTCCAGGAAGCACTCAGCCACATTTTGTATGCATGTCTGGTAATCAGCTTTGTGCTCCTTGTTCTGTATTCTTTTCCTCTTCATTATTATCCTTTATTATTTGTTAGTTACAGATAATGAAATTACTGCACTAGAAGATACACTAGAGTAGCTGCTTTATTTGCAGTCTGATTCTGTTTTGACAATGCATGTTGAAGTCCTGTTAGTGTTTTATAGGAGTGCATTTTTCTTGTATTGAAATAATTTATAAATCCTAAAGGGAATTAACTTAATGCTTTTGATTTAGCTATTACTTTGCTAAAGAAGATAAGACAAAATATGCAGTATTGCATCCCTTTTCTTGATAATATGTTGGGCAAAGTCCAGCCTGCTGACTTGATAACAGGCTTTCCTGCTCATGGACCATAATAGCGACTCCTTTTTATTCAGTCCGATTTGCTCATTTGTAATATAAGTTTGTAACTACCACGCTTTGGTTAATGTACAGATTATTCATGTACGCTTGGGTTTATTATCTGGAATTGATTGTGCCATGCCAGTTCATTAGGATTTTGTTTGGTAGTTTACCATCCTGATTTCGTGGATGGAGTTAGTAAAATGTTTATGGTTTACAGAAGCATTGTCAGTGACTGATGAGGCCTTTTCCTTCCCTTTGCAAAGAGCAGCTGTGAAGGAATGTGATATATTGTTGGCATGTGATGCAATTCATCGCCACAATTGACTTTTGTTAATGTAAAATAGAGGAGCGAAAAACTGACACTTCTGTTGGCAGGCTGGGTTAGGCAGTTGAGACTGGAACGTTGACTTGGCAAGTTTTAATAGATTCAAGCGAATAGCTCGCTGGAGGATGTTTGCTTTGTTGTGGTTTGCTTTTTGTGGGGGAGGGCAATTTAATTTTCTTTTAATGTAGGTGAATTTGAATGTTGGTGAAAGTTGAAGACTGCAGAAGTCTTAGAATCTGAAACCTATATTTTTTGAGATGCCACATAAGTCTCCCACAGCATTGCATCCTTGTGGCTCTGTTCTGGGGAGTTCACAGAACAGTTAGTTCTGTTTCCATGATGTTCAAGCCTTGGCCTCTCTTCTGAAGAGCTTAAAAAGGATCCAATTAGCGTTGGTTGTATAATAGGGGGATTTTTTTTTTTTTTTTTGTGAACCTGCCCACTGGAAACTGGACTGAAATTTAACAACTTCCTTCACATAGCCTGATAATCAAATACTGGTCATGAAACCTGGCCCAGATAAGCACTAGTGAAAAGGGACTGTGAAGCTGTATATCCTGGTGTACAGTCCTGTGAAGTGCCTCTCTTTCCGCACACTTGCAGATTCTTGCAGTCCTTTCAACATTGGTACCTCCAAAACTGAAAACCTGAGGGTGTTCACACGTTCAGAGTCAGCGGAGATCAGCCTGCTCTGAGTGTTCAGCACCGCAGCTTTGTTCCCTAGTCATGCCAAACCGAGTGTGATGCTTCTCACTGTTTCGCAGGACATCCAAAAGCTACCCTTTCCCCTTGTCCCCCCACGGTCCATAACACCATCTGTAGCCCCGGGCGCTGTGGAGCAGCTGTGATGCCCTGCCGCAGCTGATCAACCGACTTGTGCTCGCCTGTGCGGTGTGCTGATCCTGAGGAGGCCCGGAGGTGCTGGCACCGTGGCTTTTTGTCTTCACAGAGGACACTGAACCTTGTGCGCCTGGAACATTGCGCGCCGAACATCCTGGAGCTGCCAAAGGTGGGTTCCTGGCTCCTGCACACCGCAGTAAAAGGTGGCTTCCCTCCCTTACTCCCTAACCTCTAGTACCTCCGTTCTTTGCACATCTCCTGACCTTGCCATGTTGCTGGTACCAGTGGCCCCTTCCCGTGTGTTTTTGCTAGCAGTTGGGCTGTACCTGCTGACCAGCCTGCCGGCAGGTAGCAGCCACACTCTGCAGCCTGTCCCTCTGAGGGCATTGCTGTCGGAGGGCTTGTCGCTCCAGCTGTTGTTTTCTGTAAGACCTCTAAAAATGGCATATCTTCAAGGGGTTTATATCTGTGAATCTTAGTTGAAATTAAACAAAGTTTTATAATGTTGCTGGTACAACTGAGGGTGTAGTAGCAGCCCTGAATCTCTGGAACACCAGACTAAAATCCTTCAGACAAAAAGCAGTGCCCTCAGTGGCTGTCGAGAGGGCAGAGGTGAAGAGGAGAACATGTAGTATCTGTTCTGGAAAGACTGGAATTTAGGGAGATCCTGCTGATGAAACTCTGTAGGTAGTGAATAGGAAGCTTCAAGGGACAGAGTTCATTCTGTAAGGTAATTTTATTACCCTTGACTGTTTTTTAGAAGTAATCACAGAACTATCTTCTCTCTAATGGGAATAATGTTTGAGAGGCATAGAGTGGGAAAATTCATGTGGTTTGCTAAGATGGTTGGGAGATTTTATCGGAATCTCAGAACCTCTCTGCTTTGGACTCCAGCTTCCACGCCATGAGATCATCACACGCCTATCAAATTGACCAAAAAAAGCTTAAAGTTCCATTTAAAACATGATGCTTGTTAGATTAAAATATTTCTTATTAATGTCCTATTCTTAGCTAAACTGAACGAACACGATTGTCTTTAAGTGCCCTGTCTTGCTTGCTTTGCAGCCTAGACGCCAGTTGCAGTTGGTGTATTTTGCTCCGGATTCAGAACTGCAGTGACCCTGCCAAATAGTTTCTTAGTTGCATTTAAAAATAAAAGGGCTGTTTATACGTTACAATCCACAGAGGGTCTGAAATCAGTATGTCCTAAGATGAATACAAATCATAGACAAAAAGTGTTTTGTTGGAAGGCTTCACAAATGTGGAACTGATTACTGCTAGACAGCGCAGATTTCCTTCTGTAAGATGGAACTGATATAATTCCTTCCTGACAGCTAGAAATTACAAGTGAGTTGGGTTTTCTCCTGTGCTTTAAACTTCACCAATCTTCAAAATGGTCAAGAGGGATGGCATCCTAATCCATCTGCAATTGATGGGAAGTCTACCTATAAACCAGGATTTTAATCTAAATATCCATCCAGCTGCCCGAGCACTGTGGAGGTACTGCTAACAATTTCATAGCTGTGGTTTTGTCAAACATTTAACTTCATGGGGTTTAAAATATCTCTTACAGGTCAGTGACAGAATTCAATTTGCAGATTGGCCGCAGATCTTTTGTGGGGAAGAATCAATTTCATTATGATATTGAGTAAAATGAAATTCTCTTTTTAAAGTGTGCCCTGCCAGCTCTTTGAAACACATCCAGCAGAACTCCACCTTTGTGCAGTGTTTGTGACACCTCCAAGAGGTTTTCTCAAAAGGGCACAAGTCGGTGAAAACCAACCCTTTCCCTTAGCAGAAGTGTGCATCTGTCAGACTGCACCACTGCTTTTTTCACCCAGTTTTTCCCTTGTTCCTTCTCATTTGCCACCTTCTTTCTGCTGCCTACAGAAATCAGATGGCGCTTTGCTCGACGGTGGTCGGGAGAGCGAGGAGTCGGGAGCGGTCAGGGTGATGGATGCTCTGGTTTTGCAGCCCTGTTCGCTCTTTGGGGCTGATTTGCGTTTGCTGTGCAGCCAGGGCTGGTTGTCTCACCCACCAGACTTTTCCCGTCTTCCAGGCCACATCCTGAATTTGGTGGCAGCCGGAGTCAGGACAGGCTCGTGGCTCCTCGCTGTGCAGGTTGCTTGTCGTGCTTCCCGTGTGGCAGGTTTTACGGAGCAGAGTTGTATCCACAGTGGGGAACATCAAGATGTTCAGTCTCTTTCCTTTCCATGTTACTGGTAAGAAGGTGTTTCCCTCTTCCTTCTGTGAGCTTGGATGGATGGCCAATTTTTCACTCCCTTCTCTCCCGTGGAAGTTATTTCCCCACTGTCTGAGGATGTCTTAAGACTTAATTATTACGTTTAGAGGACGGAAGACGGCCGTGTCAGGGTACGGTGTAATTTGTAAACAGAAGACAAGGAGTGCTTTTCCGCGGGCAGTCAAAGGCTGACTTCACTCTGGAAAGGAATATGTTGTTAGCCTAAAATAGAACCAATTTGACAGTGTGAGTTTTCCTAACAGTCACATTTTTATGCCAGGAGTTTCCTCTTTTTTTTAATTAAAAGTAATTCTGAGGAATCACTTAGGACCCACTTGGCAATGATAAGTGGGGGTTGCCGTATTAGCACGAAAGGGCTGCACTGAGCGCATGGATGCAGCTTTCTTCAACTTGCCTACAAAGCTAAAGAAATGCAAAGCAGCTTATTGCTCAATTGTGCTGACTTTAGCAACTAGGTAGGACAAATTAAAAAAAGAAAAAGGGAATATCTAGTCTCAACCTGGGTATTTAATGGGTCCCAAAATGTGCTGAACTCTTTAGTCTAAACGGGCTCTTTAGTGTGGTGTCAAGTAAGTTAAAAAGCGAGGGAGCTTTACAAAGCTTCCTTCGTTGTTTAAACTTGTTTAACTCATGTTAAGGCTAATGTACATTTATTCAGACTGACAAAGTGCTGAATTTACACAACAGGGATAGAAATAATTAGGTCAGATACTTTTTAAATGGCAATGGCGGGGTGGGAATACTTGACTCTCGTATACTTATGGATGGAAATGATTATTAGCACCGGCCGAGGCCAACCCGGCACCTGCACGTGCTCTTCTCCCCCCGCAACGAGCCAGCACCCAGTGCCACGTCCCAGCTCCCACCCTGCCCGTCCCAGCAGCAGCTGCTGGTCAGGCTTGGTCTTACACCTTATCGGTGACAACGTGGCGCTCCTAATGTGATTATGTGTATTTTAAGTAAGCCCATCACTGTCCTTTGAAGCTGGCTCTCCTCTTCCCTGCTGGGATCTGAGACCAATAAATTACACCAGCACAGATGAAAACTCAGTCATTAAAACTGCATGGTCTGTTCGAGCTTAGGAAGTCAAATTCTGATCTGCCATGGGGGCCACTTAAGACTACCTAGTTCTAAAATATTTATTGTAAACGTTTCCCTTGGCTATTAATGCCCCAACAGTTCAGAGATGAGATGAGGTGTCTGTTTCTTGCACTTTATTTGGTGCTGGTGACTCCTGGGACAGAATCCCAGCTTAGTTAGTCCATGGAGCTTATCCAGCACAGCAGGATTTGTTTCTCCAAGAACGTTTTTTCTTGGCTTTCCTAATATTTGAACAAGCCCTCTTGTTTAATTCAGTGACACAGAACCTGCTTGCATTTGAATTGTGGTCAGCAGCGGGCATGCTGGGCTGGTTGGATCTCTTAAGCTGTAGCCATTTACTTCCCCATTGAGATGTAAGCTGCTCCCAGCTCATCTGGTTTGCATGGCTCCCTTCTGCGAGGAATCATCAAACAGCCCCAGCGTACCCGTCCGACTGGCTGCAGCGGCTGCCGCCGGCTGCGCGGGGCAGGGGCGGCCACCAGCGCTCCCGGCTCCCGCCGCCGCCGTGCCCGAGCGGGGGGTGGGTGGGAGGGGGGGCAGCACCGGGCAGGCACCCGGGCCCGGCCCCTGCGTGTGCGTGGGGACCCCCGGCAGCGGCCGCAGGTGCGGAGGCGCGGGGTGCCCGGCCGAGCCCGCGGGTCACCGGCTGCTCCGCGCGGCGCGTCCCTTCGCTCCGCGCCGGAGGGTCGCGCTGGGGGGCGGTGGGGGGCGGTGCCCCTGCGATGGGCGCCCGTCCGGTGGGTGCCCGCCCGTCCGGTGGGTGCCGGTGCCCGCCCGCAGGTGCCGGTGCCGCGCGGTGGCGCCCGCGGCGCGGCGCGGGGAGCGGCGGGGCCGCAGCCGCGGGTGCGGAGCTGCCGGAGCTGCCGCCGGGGCCGGGGCGGCGCGGCCGGGCGCAGCGGAGCCCCGTGGCGCAGCCGGGGCCGAGCTCCCCCTTCCCCCCGCAGCGTGTGAGCCCCCGGGCCGCCCGCCCGCCACCGCCCGGCCCCAGCGCGGTCACCGCGGCCACCCGCCGGCACGTGCCCCCCCCGCGCCCCGTGTCGCAGCCGGTGGGTGACGCTCCGGCTGCCTCGGGCCGAGGGGGCTGCGCTGAGCGGTCCGGACCCCGGGGTAAATGCACCGTCCCCGCTGTCCTGCCCCCCCCCTCCGCGCTCGCTCTCACACGCGTGTAGCCCGGTGCTCTACCGGGGAGCGCGGCGTAACTGCGAGTGGAGAAATACTACTAGTAGCAAAGAGATGGACGACACAAAGTGGGGAAACATCTGCAGGGGGAGAAGGTGGCGGAGAGACAGCACCCGTCTTTTACTACGGTGACTCTCAAGTGGAAGCAGCAGGGTTTATTCGACTGTTTAATGCCCTGATTTTTCAAAGAGAGCTGCTCAGAAAGCAGAGGTTCTGTTCCGCAGAAAATTCCAGTGCCTCGGAGCTAGTCCCCGTTCCAGATCAGAATAAAAAGCACAAACTACTCCCCAAAGTAATGTTCTATAAAATGTTGATCAGGGACCGCTGAGCTGGGCCCAGTGCTCGAGTTATTCCAGTGATGTTCAAGTATTTTCTTTCTTAAAAACAAGCTACTCACAGAGCTAACATTTAATATATCTTAAGTTTTAAATTAAATAACATATTTCGGTTTGTCACCCCCTAAAGCCACTGCAAATAGCCGTTTGGCATCTAAATCCTATTTTCTGGCACCTGTATTACACTGAAACATTTTCAGCAGCTCTCCTTGCAATGTTTATACTCCACATTTGATTTGGAGAGATCCCCAAGCCAAGTTGCCCATAGTTGGAATTTTAAAAACAAAAGAGGGAAGGAAAAACTTGTCTTCTATTTTAGGGTCTTGCAGTACTGGAAATGCAAACACTGCAGAGTGAATATTTAACTAGTGCATGAGAATCTAAAAAAAGTGTAAAGCAAATGCAATGCAGCAGTCTATTTGCCTTGTTCAACTAAAGCAACATTAAGACATTAAAAATAGATTTACAGATTTCATAATGTGATTGCAACATTCACACAGGTTGGGATTTTTAATTTAACTTTGAACTGGATAATGCAGATTGCATGGAGACCAGAATGGACTATATTCTAATGGGAGAATTTGCCTTATGCTGGATTAACATATCAAAGGCAGAGAAGGATTTTTTGGGAAGATGGCACAACGATGTGGCTCGCTTGCTGGGTTGACATCTTACTAAATCTGTTGGCATCTCTGTAGTTTCAGACCATTTCAGGCAGCAGGGCATTTGGGTGGCACTTGCTCTGCTTTTCTCGTGTTCCTTCACACTGACCACATGTGATACACTCGTGGCACAGCCTGGTGAATTTTGCTTCCATCTTCTCTTGGCGTTAGAGGTCGGAGCAAACGGCCTTTCGCTGAGAGGCAGCACGGTGCAATCCTGGAAGGGCAGTGTGCTCTAGCAGCTGCTGTCCTGGTACAAGTCAGGTTGCCACTGAAAGCAGGTGTTTGGTGGGGCTGCCCATAGCTCCCTCATCAGTGGTGATTATCTCCGTGTTCCTGTTCCCAGCCTTGTGGTGGTTTTGGGTTCACTCAAACTAAAGCTGTTTGCCTCTGGAAGCAACGCTTGATGTGAACCCGCTCGTATTTGAGTACCTGTTACCAGCTGCTTCGGAAATGCGCGTCGGGTGTGATGGTTTAGCAGTAAAGCAGAGGCATGTGTATCTCCTGGAGATGAGCAGCACTTGCAGATCCCTCCCCGTGGATGCTCGGGCAGCTTTGCTGGCTCGCCAGAGCTGTGCCTGCCCCTGCTCCGCGGTGCTGACAAGGCAGCAGAGGTGCTGCGCTGGCAGGGCGCCTCCAGGTCAGACTTTGGGAAGTTTGCAGAATTTGCTGTTACCAGGAGAAGCTGGGCTGTGGCTGCAAGAGATTCCAGCACTCAGCACTGAGTGATTTTAAAAGAACACTTAAAAAACTAAGCCCAGCCGGTGGGTTAGCGCTGTTGGCTGGGCAAGTGAGTGGATGTCACCCCTTCATGTTTCTTTCCTAACAGCTGCCATCTGCCGTCGTGCTCTGACTCAGGTGTGTGGTCGTGTGGGCTCAAGGCTAGTCTAAATAATATCGCTAGAAAAGGAATTCAAGGCAGGCAGGTGTTCACAGAATTTGTATCTCTAACAAGGGGAGGTAGGTGCAGTTCAGATTTTAGAAGTCCAGTGGAAAAGATGAACATCAGAAGGGACATAGGCAGGTTCTTGTGAGTAACTGCCGGTGTGGTGGAGGGACAGCCTGTGGTGCCACCAGTTTACCTCCCACTGGATACTGCTCTGGGGGATACGCTTGGCAGTGCAGCTGTGCCAGAGAAGGACTTCTCCACTGCCAAGCAACCAGAAAAATGAAATCCTTTGCTGTTCCACTGCACTACCACCACCCGTACTGAGAAAGGCAGAACACAACTCTGAGCCCCCTGCACAAGTGTGTAATTTTGAGGGTGCTGTGTCTGACACACACTATTTTGCACCTCAGTGCAGGAACATCAGGTGGGATCATGCAACCTGCTACCCTTTAAGAACATTATATACATTGGCCCAGCCCCTCTCCGTCTTGTAGCAGTGTGTCTTATTGTGAAAAGCCCCCTCTGAGATTTATCTCTTCGATAACAGGTGAACTCTCAGTATCACAGTAGTTGGCTCTTTCCTGGTAGAAGTGGAAGCGGTGTATTTGCAAGCATCCATAGACTTATATCCCTCTGCACAAAGGCATTGCCACCCTCCGCTGGTGTGGCAAGCTTTGCATGCTTTTCTAGGATGGTGGCATTTCATGATCACAAGGATTATTCTTGTTCTTCAACAGTGTCAGAAAATGGTCCATATGAAAACAACTGAGTGATGGGATGAACAAAAGGAATTATGAAAACTATATAATTTTGTCTGAGAACTCTGATGCCTTCTGGGAAGTATCATATAATACCCAGCATGAAATATCCCATCAAACACGGACAGCGCAGACACGGAGCAATGTTGAGCAAGAAGTTTGACCAGAGCACCGATTATTGATTTCAAAACATCCCAGTGCTATGTGGCCACAACAATCCGAGGCAAAATTGGAGTAGTCAGAGAGAATCAAAGTGGTGCAGACATGCTGCTCACACAATGACTGTTGAAGATCACTTAATGCAGATATGCAAGAGCTTCAACGAGTTTCAGGCAGAGACATGCCTTTATATTTAATTTAAGTATAGGTATCGGCACTCGTAAGGGAAGGAATGCTGTCTGAAAGTAACAGGGAGCTTTCTGCATCTGGAACAAGAATTCATATTGAATCGGATCAAGAACGAAGGAGTGGTGAGCAGCTTCAGCGCAGCGCTTTGGGGGGATCGCCTGTGAACTGGGCTATCTCCTTGCATCTTCAGAAATGAAAAATGAGGTTCTTTGTAAGCTTGTGTTGCTGCTGTCAGCATGATAGCTGTCCTGAGGATAAGGATGCTGTGATTTGCCAGAGCACAAATTAAGCCATTGCTTTTACACTTGGTCTTTATTTAATCTACACTGCTGCTTTCCAGCCAGCTACAGCAGCCTCTGGTGTTCATGGGCTATTTCCAAATGACCTGTGCATGATAATAAAGAAAAATAAACTTTTATTCACTATATGGTGATCCCTAGCACCCTCTGGAAAGTGTCTGGAGATAACCAAAATTAAACATGCTGAGAACTGGCCTCCATTAGTAGTTAGTCAGAGGCACCAAAACCAGCAAATTTCTATTTGTGTGTTCTAAATGGAGTTTGAATGGTTGTTGTCTGAGGGGCACAGACAATTTTCCAGTGTGGTGATTTTTAACACCAAAATGTTGGATTTTGATGGCACAGCAAAACTGTCAAGAAACAGATTATGCGACACAATACATCTGAAATGTCACTTTGAAAGTCAGTGTGTTTTTATGTGAACTCTTTGCCTTGTTTCTTCTAAACCAGAAGCCACCTGGCTGAGGAATCACGTCCGTCTTCCTGTGGCATCGGCAGGGGCTGAGGTCTACCAGTATGTCAGGTAAAATTCACGATAGTACTTAAAACTAGAACTTGCTGATTTTATCTGTTCTTCTTGTAAAGTTACACTGCATTTAACAATGAGTCTTTTTTCTGAAACGAAATTTCAAGTTTATCTGAAATAAAGCAGCAAGTGCTTGTGAAATAGGTTCATTCCTCTCTTTTAGCTCCGGGTTCAAGATTTGGAGATTATTGAAACCGCTTTCACTAATTCAGCTTGGAGCATTCCTGTAGGATTTTTAAAGTTCTGTGGATGTTTCCTTTCATCAGCAGGTATTGCAATAGTCTGCAATGACATTTTCTGCTTTTGGGCAAAAGTCAAATATGGAATTGTAACATGATTGCATTAAGATTTCAGAACTGTGCTGCAAAAACTAACCGACATTGCTGTGATCTTACTTGCCTTGAGATTACAGGCAAATAACAACATCCCATTGATATAGCTAAACTTCCCACAGCAAGCGGGGATGATATACTGAGCTCCCGTGCATTTTTATTAAGCTTCTCTGAAATGATTTTCAAAGGATGAAAACCTAGGCTTAGCTGGCTACAGCGTTTAATGGAGCCAAACTGTTACCCATAGTCTCTAAAGAACATGCTGCAACCTTTTTGCTAAACAATCTGCTCGGCTGTTACCAAGTTTTACCCAATATTCAAATGAAACATCTTCCTTTTCAACCTTTGCCAAGCTGAGGTTATTAAGAAAGAGATACAAATTAAAAAGATTAAAAATGCAGCTCTAATTAAACACATATGAGCCCTTAAAAGTCAGCTCTGCCCTGGTTATCTGTGCACATAGAAGTATCACACACAACTTAAAACAGCCATAGTCTCCATTAAGTGCTCGCTAAAGGCACCACCAAACAATGTAATAATAGGCTGTGCCTTTCTCTAGAGCTTTTCTATGTAGGTCCTAAAATGTTTTAAAACATTAGTCGAGCCATTGCTATCCCCACTTGCAAAGAAGCAGCAGCTGAGGCAGAGAGCAAGGAGAGGAGCGTTTCTCTGCTTGCACCTTCAACAAACTTGAAATACTTGGTGCCCTCTGTGGAGAAGAGCTCCTGCTTGTCCCCAAAAGCCGCGGCAGTGGCACCAGACAGGATGGGGATGGCTTGCCTTGCCAAGCAGATCTCGAGTCTTCAGAAGATTGTAAAGCGCAAGGAAAACATATCAAGCAATTTTGGCTTTCTGTGACAAAAGTGAGTTGGTATCTTTTAATAAGTATCTAAGCAAGCCCTTGAAGACACATAATCACAAAACAGCATGTGCGATCACAGCTCAGCATTTTAAAGGATTAGAGGGGGATTAGGAAGTTTGTAAATTCCTCACCAACCTTTTGTAGAGACAGGATGGAATATTTTTTTTAAAGAATTCACAAGCAGCAACTGTCTGTTAAAAGTCTTTATTCCCCTGATTTGTGCTGGGTGTGGATCGCTTTGTGATTTTTTTTTAAAAGGTAGCATAACATAGCTCATCAATCTAGACTGCATATAAATCCTGCTTTGTATGATTCCTAATAAATTCAAGGGCTTTATGCTCCTCATGAAGAATGGGAAAACCTCTTTGCACCAGAGTGTAACAGGTCCTTTCATTCTTCTGCTGGTACTGCTGGTTTAACACACCCCCCCAAGGGAGTAATATCACCCAGGGAAAAAAGGTGAGTGAGTTTTGATCCCCAAGAAGTGTTTCAGAAAAGCCACTCATATTCTGGTACTTCTGGGGCCAACATATCATGATTGGCTTGATAAATCACAGTAAATAATCAGGGTTCCCCAGACAGGGTAACAGGACTTACCTGCTTTTTCTGGGAGTGGGAGACGAAGCTGGACAGGGAAGGAGAGGAACACCCTGACTCGAGTCCTCATACAGGTGAGATGATCTCACAGATCATTTGGATACGATGCGTATTAAAAAGGACTGTTCAGACCATCCCTCAGGTGAAAAGGAATAGGAAATATCATGTTTAAAAATAAAAAAAAAAAGCCTGTTTGCTTGATTGGGTTAATTTTTCAGTATTATTTTCGGCCACTGGTTGATGGGAAGCATTCTAGGGAGAGTTGTCCTATTGTCCAGAGGTAGGGAGCAGCTGTGGTACCCAGTGCTAACCCACTTGTTTCTTCTTTTGTAATGGGGGTGAGACTTTCTGTGTGTTCGTATATCTTTGCCCTCGTAGCTTGGTTTGGGAGGATGGATAACGTCCAGGACTGTTGCAGCTAAGGCTGCATGCCAAAGCTGAGAGTGCTGCAGGATCCTCATCTTCTCACCAAAGCTGCTGAGGGTGGTTTCTGTGCTGCCTAACTCTACCTGCTTCTAGCAAGGTGCAGTAATTTTTTGCCTATTTGCAGATCTGCCAAGGACAGTAAAAGAAAAGACCTCAAGCTTTGGGCAAAGCTTTTAGTTTGGGTTGGTTTTGACTGTTTTTTTTTCCCCAGAAGTCTGAACTTTCAAAGCTCTGAACCTGACAATTTCCTCTGTATTATTATCTTACCACTGTTTCTTTAGCCAAAAGCTAATGTTGACCATGAAAGTTACCTTGGATTAAGGATGTGAATTTCAAACATCCTATCTAGTCCTCAACAGCCTGTGTATAACCACTTACTACTAGTAGTCTGAAGAGGTCTCAAAGCAGTCACCCATGGAGATCCTCAGGAACTGGCAAACCTTTCCGGACATCTCCATCCACACAAGAACAGCTGCAGCAACTCTTCACACTAAACAATTGCATACTTTCTCATAAACTTTTAGTATTTCTTTTTACTGTCTGCATTTACCAAGGTACAATCATAAGGAGTTTTGTCTAGAAAAGTTTGAAGAAATACATATGCAGAATTTGGAGGAGGGTGGCAAAGTCCCCCAGCCAGAGATTCAGGCTGGTGACCCTTTGCTGTTGTATGAGCTGGTGACACTGGTGTTGGTACAGGCTACTGGGCCACCACCCAGGCAGCAACAGCATCCTCCCCACAAGGAAAAGGTTGGGGGCGGGGGGGCACGCCGTGTCAGTTTGACTGATTCTTTGCTCCCTTCTGGCTCTTCATTCACTCCTAAGTATATTTGGTGTGGTGTCCATTTGCCAGATTCTGCGTGGATAAGTAGGGCATAGCGATGTTAATTTTTGTTGCTACTTGTCCTTCAGACGTGGCCCGTGAGTCCTGGCCCCGGGCCAGGCTGAAGAGGTTAAAGCGTTGCTGGAAGCCCTCTAACCATCGGGTGCTTCTCTGTAGAAATACAAACACGGTATTTCATATGGTCACCCCTTAGGAAATACAGTAATTCACATTAGTTTAATTAACCTAGAGAAACCATTGTACTGAAATGCAGCCACCTGTAAGGGAGAGCAAAGCAGGCACCAGGGTTAAATGGGAGAAAGGTCCCAATTTTAAACCAGTAGAGTAGGTGTAAATCTTCCCTTTAGAAGTGGGGAAGGATTAGTACACACAGGCCCAGCAGGAGCCCGGTTTATTGCTAATTGTGTCTCCATATTTTAGCCACATGTAAAAAAAAATATATATAATCTTGAATATTTAATATCCCATTTCTTCATGACCACAGAGATTAATTGGGAAATGAAAGTAACTGGAAGAGAGGGACAGAGGAGAGCACCATTGGGAGCTGCAGCCTGAGCTGGGGTGCAGGTGAGGAGCAGGTCCCTGCAGTGGGTCCCTGCAGCGGGTCCTTGGGCTGTGCAGTGGGTCAGCACTCACCACCTTACAAGGTTTGCTCTTCTTGGCGTGATCCTCTCCCCCCCCCTCCTCCGCGTTTTAGTTTTAATAATTCCTGGGTGACTGATACTGACCTCGAGGTCAGGAGTCTCCAGCTAACAGCCAGGAAATGCCCTTCCCTTTGGTCATTATTGCCTAATTAACAACTTGCAGTATTTCACAATGAGAGGAGGTGGCAGTGCCAGGGATGGAGCTGCGACGCGCTGGGCAGCATTTGCAGGTGAAAGCCCTGCAGTGAGATGCAGAGGCCAGTGCTTGCCCCTGTCTCCCTGCCACCCAGAAGAAATTTTTTCACAAATACAATGGCTGGAACTGGCTGGGTTTAAGGTCAGGTATTTCCAACCAAGGGCACGGTGTCAGGAAGAGCTTACAAAAGCTGAGGATGCTGAAGGGTGCTCAGAAGAGCCCGTTCCCTCCCTGCTGCCCGTGCTGGCCTCAGACTATGGACCCTTGGCTTGAATCACCACCAGGCTGGGCTGAGCCAAGGTGTCTGCTTGGCCTGGCCAGGGCCGTGAGAGCAGGAGTGATTCCCGGCCCTTCACCTGCCACTCAGGACAGTCTGCCACCAATGATGTGCCCTATAGATATAAAAATATAGATATAGTCCCTTTTGTGAGGGGTGCTGCCTGTGCAAGGGGTTTTACAGGGTTTGTGGCACGTTGAAAGGTTTGTTGAGAAAGCAGAGTTTTAGAAACAGCCTCCCTCCCCACCTGACAAGGAAGGTGATGGGAGAGGGAAGTGTGTTTGAATGTCCTTGGTGGCTGACATGGAAAAGCAATGCAGAAGCTGCTGTGCAGTAAGAAGGCTTGCTGGCTAGAGCTAGCTGCTGGGTGTCTGGTCTCCATGGCAGTCCTCCATGGGCCACTTGAAGTCACTAATCTGGCAGAAAATTCATGCAACAGAAGCAATTCATGGAGGGATCCAAGTGCCAGGAGTTGGATCCTGCTGCTGGGAGCCCAAAGAAAGGAGAAGGAAGAGATGGGGGGGTGTTGTCCTTCTGTACTGGTGCAGCTGCCCACAGAAAAGCAGCCTGAGGCCACATTTGCTGCAAGTGAATCTGGACACTGCTACAGCATCATGCATCCGATGAGCATCAGGAGTGCAAGGAAACGTTTATCTCTGCTGAGATGGAGCCCATGGTGTAGCATGTACACCAGCACAATGCTTTGTCCTGCTCTAGTAATGCACCCCTTAAAAAAATATAATGACATTGAACCAACAGAGGGAATTTGCTTCAACGTGGACACAAAATAATGCTTGTCTGGCACCCAGATGCCTTCAGACTGCATTTGGCATCTTCTGGCAGCACAGCCTTACACAGAGAATTAATATGGAGCAGGTAACTTCATTGCATTGTGATTTAACATTCATTTCCATCTGCAGGCACTGGCAGCGGTGTGGTGATGTATCAACAGCAGTATAAGCGTATCTCATGTGCCTATATAATGAATACAGCTTATACAGCTGCTCCTGGGGAAGCCCTCACGGAGGGACCAGAGCAGATGAGCTCAGTAACTGCCCTGCTCCTTTCAGGGAAGGACTGCGAGGTCTTGTCAACGTTCTCCCATGTTAAACCACCAAATGAAAGGGGTCAAGCCAAACACGAATACGCCTGAAAAAGTATTTATTACTATAAATGATGATGAAAATTAATGTGGATGAAATCCAGCTGAACCCTTTTTTAATGCATTTGCTATTTACATTTGTTCATTGGGAACACTTGGGCTGCAGTTAATGTCACTGTTCCCTTTGGAGAACAGGACTCCTTTGATTTGTGTTAATCATCCACCTGCAATAAGAGAAGAAATAAAAAAGAAAGAAAAGTAGCCTGTCAACTTATCATAGCTAAGGATAGGGAGAACAATGCAAAGTTACTGAAGTTTTTCGGCTGGAACTGTGCTTTTCAAGGGTGATGGAGCTGATCAGCGAGGAGTGTAACTGGGGCATCCTGACAGCCCCATTCCTGCTCTATTCGTCACAGTGATACCTAAACCCTGCATAAATCCCTGGGTATTCCTGGGTCATGTTTGCTTTTTCTCAGACTAGATTCCCAGCTAATGCTTTCAGAAACAGGTTTGAAATTAAGATTTCCATATTTATGTCCTTATTAACATAGATACATTAAAAAACTTAATGAGCTTATGTAACAAATTGCTACATGACATTGTTAACAATTCAAGAGAGGATCTGTACTTAGGTAGATAAGAATGGCATTTGCAATGGCACCAGCTCTGGTAAAATTACAAGGAGCATCAATTGCATGCTTCAGGTAGACTGTCCTGAGACTGGAGCCTAAAGGTCTCTGCCATGGTCCAGCCCCACCAGTGAGGTGGGGGGGAAGCCATGTGCCACATCCACTTGCAGAGCTTAAACAGGGTGATACAGCCCAGAGCCTCCGCCAAGGGACTTCCCGTGTCTGTGGGGTGAGATGAGGCTGTGGTCACAGCCCAGATCTTGGCAGAGCCAGCATCAGCTCTTTGCCATCACAGTCTTCCTGCGTTGAGCAAGACCCTGTGGGCATGTCTGCAGAGACCGGAGCTCTCTCTGTGCCTGCTCTGAACCGGCTCCATGTGTCAGCAGGTTTGGGAGGTAGCCAGCCACTGCTCTGCCGGAGCCAGTGTGCCTGCTCGGGTAGGGAATTGGTGTCTCAGGTGCTGCAAGGGCTCCTGGAGCTCCCTGATCACATCTGGCCAGCTTGGGGCAGGGGCAGGGCGAGCTGGAGGTGTTTGTAGCTTGAAGACATGCTTTACATTTCCGTGTTTCCTGCTTCCCCACTATAAACAAAGAAATACTGCGTCCCCAGACTTTTGGGACAGGAAGACAGCATGCTGCCTACGTGTGTAGGTAGTGCAGAGCTGGCGAAGACCAGCAGAACGTGGCAGACATTCAGCCAGTCTAAGACTGCTGAAGATGTAAATTCTCCCCTGCTTGTGTGCAGATGTGGTTCTCGCTTCTGACAGGGCTTATGGGCTCAACATGCTCTCCAGGGAAGCTGAGGCATGGCTTTCAGGAAGGGAGAGCTAAGGATTTCAAAAAGCAAGTACTCAGACCCTTCCCTTCCCCGGTTAGTTCAGGTTTTTATAGAGACAAGTCAGTAGGCTGGGGCTCTTTTGCCCAGTCTCCCAGGAAGCCACCACAGGCCAACAGCTGTGGCAGCAGAAGCGTGAACTCATCCCTCCCTCCCATTCATTGCAAAGCCTCCCTGTGACCATTTACATGCCACCATCATTAATCAGGGCCAGGTTTGGGCTCCAGAAGGCACTGTGGGCTTGATGAGGTTTGGCTTGCTTTGCTGGAAGAAGCCACAGGCCAAAGTGGCAAGTGATGCCCTGGGCACGGACAGGGAGCCTGGGTGTTCCCAGGTCACTGGGGGTTCTGGAGGACCCTGGCCTTATGGCTGTATTTCACCAGCCACCATGGTGGCTGCAGTGGCTTTATGTGCTGGCTGGGAAAGAGCAGACAACACCTGCCCCACTAGAGAACAACACTGTGACTTGGAAACCTGGGAACAAACTTGAACCGACTGAGAGATTTGTGCTGTTTGTGGTGACTGCGCGGCTCCTAACCACGCTACAACAGATTTACAGTCTCACTGAAACACAAGCGAGGATTCCTTTGGCAAAACTATGCTGGGATAAGCTATGCTGACAGAAGAGCACTTTAGCTGGTGTATTCTGTGTTTACACAAGAGGAGTGCTTTATCGGTCTAGCTATACTGGCAAATCTCCCCTCGGGCTAGTTAGTCTTCTCTCTGCAGCTTTGCTGTGGAGCTGCATGGGCAGAGTCTCCGAGGAGGGAGCATCCGGCACTTGGCGAGGGGACTTGCGAGAGAGCCTGGCCATGCCTGCGCAGGGCAGTTTGCCAGGCTTGCCCCCTGGGGCAAGCACTGCCTGACAGCCTGGGCCCAGGCTGGAGCTGAGGTCATTCTGGCAGCGCACTAGCACACACCCTCGGTGCGGACACGGTGCGCTCTGGGGTAACCCATAATTTGCATGGGTGCAGCTTGACCTGGTTTGAGCCCGTGTCTGCCGCTGGATTTGCATCTGTTCAGCTGAGCTGGTTTTGTTTCACTGCTGTGATTGTTTTCAATTCTAATGCAGCCCAGCACAAGGAAGTGGTGGCCTCATTCTTCTCCTCTCAGCATCAGGGCTGGCTTTTTCAAAGGCAACCATCCACCTTTTACCGATATAACTCTCAACCGTAAAAACTGTCTTCCTTGCCCTCCAAGTTCCTTCTCATTGCTTGACGAACCCTTGTCCCACAAGTCCCCAAAGCAGAACTTCCCCATGCTTAGAGAGAGAGAGCAGCTCTTCCCACATCCCCTCCTAGGCTTCCCTCAGCTGCTGTCCGAAGCCATGCTCCTGGAGTCATTAATCTCAGCTCTCTGGATCACCAAGTCATCTAACAGTACAAATTTGGTCTGGATCAGGTGTGGACCCAGGGCTGCCTTTCTGCTGAGTCAGTCAAGGCACACGGTTAGGGTCAGCTTTGGAGTTTTCGTGGATTTGTTTCGCTGACAGGATGATAGACTGGGTCTGGCTGAAATAGTGTGGGCAAAAGACATTTATGTAGCATAAAACTGCTGATGCCAAGTTAATGTCAGCCTCTTTTTTAATACATTTGCATTGGTAGGGTGAATTTATACTGCATTAGTACTTTCCAGTGACGGATTTTCTTACTAGTAGTAGGAGCACTGTGTTGCTCAATGGTATCTCGACTGTGGCTCCTAAATCCCATGTGATGGGAACTCTTGGCTCTCCTGAAACCACTGTGTCAGAAGTTGGAAATCCAGCAAATACCTTTGTTTCAGCACTGCAGCTTCTCTGGACTGGTATGTACTGCACACTTTTCACTACTCCAGCAGTTAGAAATGTAGCACAGGCAAAGAAAAAGCAGGGGATCAGGCATGGGGAGCCAGAACTCCCTGATCACAGTGGTGTCCCTGTGCAAAATTATCTTAACAGCAGCAGTGGTGGGACATCTTGGAGCATGGGGGGCGTGGGGGTGGGGGGTGTGTGCAGGCAGAGGGGAAAAGATGGCAAAGAAAAAGTTGGAAGCCCAAAAATTAAGATTCCTGAATTGAGATTTGAACTGAAGCACCCTGGGTTGTATTGCTTCCATTTTACTACTCAGTGGCAAAGAGTTTTTTAATACAAGAAAAATTGTCTGGACATCCCAAGTCTGCACCCTTCTGCAATCATACCTGCATGCAATTAGCTGAACACAGATAAAAGGTCTCTAAGTAGTGTGAATTCGTCCACCTTGGAGTATTGGCTTTGTGCCTTTGCAGCAGTAGTGCTGTATGAAGTTTTACAAATAATTTTGCACAGAAAAAAATAGATGTATCAAAAAACCTACAACCCTAGACCCTGCATATATTTGCTATAGTAACCATGCATCATCCTGGATTCTTGTCTTTGCAGATACACCTGTAAAATCAAGTTCTTGAGAATGCAGCTTGGAGCAGGTTTGGAAGAATTTGGAGGTGTTTGCTGGCACCTGATATTTTATAATGCTGCCAGCCCTTCACTGGTGCCATATTAGCGTGATTATAAATGACAGAGTGCATTAAGTGTAGAGTTTTGACAGATGTAATTTTTGCCAGCGGTTCAGTTGTTTTCCCCTCACACAGCTCTGCTTCATCTTACCATGTAATGGAGCTGCAGCTTATCAGCAACAGAGAAACACCACGAAGGAAGAAATGTGGTGCCACCAAACCCTCTGTATTTTCCAGTGCATCACAATTAAGTAAACACCTGTGGCAATCTATTAACAGGGATATGGAAGGGAAGAGAGTGCCCTTGTGCTCTGCTTTGCTGCTAAGTGATGAAAAGGCCAAAGAGTTTGAAAGTTTTGTGTTTGTCTCTAAATTTTTTTGTACCTCTGAACTTTTCCCCCATATAGCTATGTTTCAGGTTTTGTCCAGCCAAGCTGTGATGGAGGACTCTGGGAAGACCAGCTATTTAGAAGGATTAGGAGTTTTCAAGAAACTGGACTGTGGAAGTAAAAAAGCAACTGAATTTGTTTCCTTTACTTATTTAAATTGCCTACAGGGAGAAGCATCAGCTTCAACTCACATGACCCATTTTCCCGACACTGAGGTCAGTATACTGATCTCATCACCCCTTTAAGATGACTGAAGAGTAAAAGGTAACAAGAAATAAGGCATCTGACTGTTCTGTAAATTCCTGCTGCACAGGTACTGTCTGCATCTTTGCTGAACTCCTTTATATTGTGCTCAAAGCATCTTTGGAAGTGTTTAGGTTATTTGTCCATTAGGGTTTTAAACTTGTGTGTATGTGCGTATGTACATGGAGAAGAGGATATTTTTTAAAAAAACACATTTAACACATTTGATTGATTCCCTGAAGGTGCACAGGCTGCAGGACCCCTCAGTGCTGGGGACAGAAAAGAGCTTTGGTACCTGGTGTGTATCTCCGTCAGTGGAGGAAACTTCCCTGAACCATCACCATTGTGCCTCAGCAGTTGTTTTCTTAAAACACGGTGCATCATTTAAGGTATCACATAGGCTGCATATATCCTGAAAGCAGAGGAAAGGATAAAGAGAGCATCTCATGGCAGATGTTTTTACAGTGCAAGTACATCTCAGTGACAGTGCCTGGCCCTTTTTCTAAAAGGGCAAGAGGAATGGGAGGCTCGTAGTGAAGGACTTGTGTTAGCTACAGCATGAATTGGGCTGAGCAATGTTTTTTCAGCTCATTTCTGTGTCCGTATTTGAAATACTTGCTTTTCTGCTGTGTTAGCCTATGAGATTCTTCCTGTTGTACTGGGGCTTTTTTCATAATTCATAAATGTATGAATCTTGATTTCACATTTAGCATTGTGGTGTTTTGACTATTTTGGGGTTTTGATCTTGGGTTGTTTTTTTTTTTTGATGTGGAGACTGCTTCCTGCACTAGCAAACAGTTCAACTACGCACAGCCCAGCAACAACGTGCTTTGGAGCAGCACTCTGGCTAAGAGCGATGAAGTTCATGGCACTGCTGCTCCTAATGGACATAACATGGGAGGAATAAAAAAAATATCTGAGCATCCCTCCAGAATGGAGTGACCACACCACTGCAGGCAAAATGTCAGAGCCCTGAGGAGGTACCTCAGGATCACTGGGCAGAGATGCAAGGGTCCTGGGGACCATGGCTCCCACTTATCCCTTGCTCCTACCTGATAAGAATCCAGTTCTCACCAGCACTGGGATTATTACCCTTGTTTTATGAATGAGACCAAGGTAAACGCAGCTGCAGTCACATGTGTGGTCATCCCCTGCCTCAAGGATAGGGACAGGCTGGGAACTTGGGTCTTCCTCTCCCCTGTCTCATGCTTTGGCTGCAGGCAGGCTCATTTGAGCTCCTTCCAAGGTATCCGTCTCCTGCCACAAACCATCCAGGTCGGCAAAACTTCTTGTGTACAAAAGCCAGAGAAACTCCTCTGCAGGAGCCTGAGGCAGCTGCGCATCGCTGCTGAACCTCTGCCACATGCCATGCAGCATCTAACCCAGGGCCCGAAAGCACCTGGTGTCAAAGTGTCACTTCTGCCCGTGAATTGCTAAACACATCCTCTGCTGCAGGCTCACGTTATGCTATGGCCAGGGGACACTGCTCCTCCAGCTCCGTCGGGAAGGAGCAGGAAGAAAACAGAGATGGAATCGTGTTTATTAAGCAAATTAGTAGGTCGGGGAAAAAAAAAACTAGCCGCGGTGTGGGCACGCTTTCCTCTCGCCTCCTGCAGAGGCCGGGCGATGAGCGCTCCGGCGCATCCCCTCTGCCCTCCCCATCATCTTCGCCTTCTGTGCTGGGGGGCAGGCTGGGGGGGTGGGACGCGGGCTGGGGCCGGCACGCTCACAGCCCCGCCGGTGTGACCTCAAACACCGGCGCGTGCTGGTGCGGGAGCCCAGAGCCTGCGGGAGCCCGACGTTGCCAGCCCCCGGGGCGGCGGGAGCCCTGGGGGGGCGGCAGCCCGGGCCTCGGGGGCGGTGCGGCTGAGCCAGCGCCTGCCGAGGGGCCGCTGCCCTCCCGGGGCGGGCAGAGGCTGCCGCCGGCCGGAGATGCGCCGGTGCGAGCAGCCGCGGGCAAAGATGCGCACCCCCCATCTCCCGGGGCACCGCAAAGGGAGGAGAAGCGGCGGAGCAGCGGCAAGAGCCTCCCTTGATCGTCCTGGCTCTGCCGCGCCCCGGCGGGGTCCGTCCAGAGCGGGGAAGGACCGTGCGAGGCAGCCACCGAGACCGAAGCCCCGCGGCGGCGGGACCGTCTCTCAGCCGCCCTGCCGGCGCGGGGGGCTGCCGGGGCCGGAGGAGGACAGGCCGGGGAGGGGGCGCGGATGCGGTGCGCAGGCGCGCTACTCCGCGCCCAGGTGTCCGCGGCTCCGCCACGGAGGCAGCTGCCGGCGCCGCACGCCGCATGGCTCTGCTGGGGAGGATCGACTGGCAAGTACGTACCGCTGCACTTGTCCCGGCCCCCGGGGCGCCCCCCGAGCAGGACGCCCCCCGCAGCCCTTTCGGGGCGGAGGGCGGCTCTGCACCCACCCCTCTACCCCCGGCTTTGGGCTCCGCTGCGGGGGACACCCCGCTTTCCGCCCCTCCCCGCGCACTCTGCGTGGAAGTTACGCGGAAAGTGTCCTGGGGCCGCGGGGCAGCAGCTCTCTTTGGGAAGCTCTGCAGGAACCGAGGCGACAATCCGGACAGGTTGCTGCAGTCTCATTAATGACACGGATATGTGTGTGTTTAAATATATTTTAGAGGAAAAGGGATGTAACTAATTAGCATCCCCACGCTCTCTTTTAATTGCTGCCAAATAGGAAAACTCCTGAATGTGACAGAGGCTCCGCGGTAGGCTCTGGCTTCCCTCCCAAGAGCGTGTTCGCACCTGGGGGGGCTCAATGGTCCCCCATGGGAAACTGCATCCTCGTAAGAGAGATGTTGGGGGGGAACTAAGCCCCCAGGAAGCAAGAAACCATTTCTCCTTGGAAACAGGGGATGTCCCCAAAGTAAGGGCATAATTTTTTAAATTATTATTATTAATAAGTAAATAAAGGTGCCACCTGTCAGAAGCCACCTTCCTGACTGCTCCTTGGTTCCTGCACGGCTCTGCCCCGTGTCTCAGAGGGAGTGTCCGGGGAGGTACCGTGCCCTTGCGGCAGCCCTGGCTGCCTGCGCCCTCCCAGTGCCCGGGAGTTCCCTGGAAAGGGACACTTTGGCCGCCCGTGGGCGGGCACAGCCGGGCGCTGCCGCAGGGGCGCTTTGCAGGTGGCCCCGGCCCGCGTGTGCACGTCGAGGGCTGCGGAAAGCTGCGGGGGAGCGGCTCAGAAGGGGTTATGCCCCCCCACCCCGAAAAGGCTCCTCGGGCCGCTAAGCCGCCCTGGTGCCGGGCCGTTTATTTGGTCAAAGCATCCCTCGAGAGAAGCAGCGGGGCAGGATCAGCTGCGCGGCGGCGGCCGGGGCGCGGGGCCCGCCGCTCTCGGGCCAGACACCCCGCGGGAGGCGACGGGCTGTGCCGTGCCGTGCCGTGCCGTGCCGTGCCGTGCCGTGCCCGGCTGCCTGCGCCCCGCGGAGCCCAGAGCCCTGTGCCGGTCCGTGGCAGCCGCCGCTGCTGCGGGCAGAGACCGAGGAGCAAGTGGGTGTTGGGAAAAGTTTGTCTCCAACTTCCCTGCCTTTAGCCTCGTCTCTGCGTTCCGGGCTTGTTTTCTAGAAAGCCATATGCATATTCTGGTCGCCTGTTTGGGTGATTTCTTATAAATCCCTCGTCCTCTTCCACGCCTCTATTTATAAATATTATTTATATATACGCAAGAAATAATAATAAACTGAATTAATCTTCTGTAATTTGGCCACCAAAAGAAACAAGACGAAGGTGCTCAGACCTTGACAATTCTAAAGAATGAGAAAATCACGGTCGCCTCTCGGTGTGACATTTCTGAGCAGAAAGTACATCTGGCTTCCAAGGGTATGATAAAAATGATCAGCGTTGCTACAATAGGGTCTCTTTGGAAGGAAGAAGAGCTGATCCTAAACCTGGGAAGCTCGACGGTTCCCTTCCTCGTTTCTTTATAAATCCATCTTGTCCCTTTAAAACAAATGAACTTTAAGCTCCCCCTGTCTTTTATTATTTAGATTCCTAGTCTTAATGACGCCAGGAGCAGCGCAAGCACACTCGCTAATAATCGTCGCGAACTGCATTTCAAAGAAACATCCCTGGAAGAAAAACACCGTCGTTTAAAAAAAAATAAATAGAGACTCCACCAAAAATGATAATGCGGAGTCCCTGATGATGATGGGCTTAATGCAGCTGCTGCAGATCAGCACCTGCGTGCTAGATAAGGCAGATAACACCTCCAACAGTTACTTCCAGCACCCCCGTCCTCGGGTTTTTTTTTGATCATTCATTTAGTCGGATGGATGGGGTTGATTTGTGTGTGTGTGTGTGTTTGGTGGTTGTTTGGTTTCGGTTTTTGTGTTGTTGTTGGTTTTTTTTTTTAATTAATATTCTTGTTATTTTTCTTCCCTGCTCCTTAGGGAAAAAAGCGAGCGAAGTGTGAAGTGGTTTAAATCTCGAGACGTGGGTCTATCTCGGGCCTTTAATAGCAGCTCAGGCGGCGCGTCCCCGGGCACCGAGATAACCGAGATCTCGGCAGCCAGCACTGTCCAGGGTCATCTTTTGTCCCTGCCACAATAAACAAACACTTGCTCCTCTCATGTAAATGAGCAGTGATCCGGATGCACCTTAAAACACTGGGAGAAGTCGTTGCTTTTGAAAACGATGTTCATTTTGTCTGACACACATAACTGCATAGATCAAATGGCTGCAGAAAGGTAGCAATTTGGCAGGCAAGTATTTTCTAAGCTTAGATGAAAGTGTGCTCCCGGCGTCCGAAAATGCCTGTCTCACCTCCCACCTGCTGCCCCAGCCCCAAGTTTGCGCGTAAAAGATTAGACAGGAGGGATTTTCGTTAAAAAAAAAAAAAATAATAATCATGCGAGGAACCAGTGGCACAATTCACACAGCCCCGGATCGGGGACGCTGAATCAGTGCTGCTTTACCTACCAGGGATTCAACACAACTGCAATAATCTTGTCGGATAATTAAGTAAATTATACCTTAAACATTGGTAGCTTACAAGTTGTAATCAGTAATTCAAACTTGACAATTATGCAAATCGAGCTCAGGCTGGCGCTCGGACTTTCTCGCTTTTGTAACGAGGACTTTTCCCGAGTTTATTTCGCCCAGAAGCCGCCGGACCCACCGCGTGTGGGGGCACCGCCGCTGTGCCTCCCTACGCGGGTCTCAGCAAAGTCCCTCCGCGCATGGGGGGGACACCCGACACTGGTCCCCCCCACCCCCCCATCCAACACGTGGGGGGGAGGGGGGTTGGGGCAGCCTCGTTGCAGCGTGGGTCCGGGGAGGGGATGCCCACGCATGACCCCTTCCTCGCGGGCCAGGCCTGCCCCCCCCCGCGCTCCCTGAGCGCTCTGGGGCGCTGGGGTGGGGGGGCTGCCCCGCTCTGTGCTGCTTCCCCACCCCTCCGCGGGCGCGGAGCACAGCGCGGAAGGAGTGGCTTGAGGCTGCGCGCTCCCTCCTGAGTGGCTGGCGGCCGCGGCTCCCAAGCCATCCCTGGGGAGGAGTTATGATAATCCTATTGCCATTAAGGGCGTCTGGGCAGGGAAAAAAACCCAAGTGACCATAAGCGCGGAGGTTTAGTCCGTCATCTGTCTTCATGCCTGCCAACTGAGCTCCGTCCGGGGGGCAGCTCCTCTTCCCCAGCGCCGACGTGGATTTACCGCCCGTGGGGGGGGAGCTGAGCTCTCGTCTATTTTCGGCACCACACACCTGGTTTGGACGCTGGACGCCATGTTGTGGAAACTAGCAGATAATGTCAAGTATGAAGAGGACTGCGAGGTGAGAAGCGCGGGGAGGGGTCGGGAGTGGGGAAGGGGGGGGGGGGAGGGGGGTCCGGCATGGGGCAGAGCGGAGCTCCGCTGCCCCCCGAGCCACGCTGCCCTCCCTCCGCTCGCTTCCAGCCGGCGCCCCGCTCTCGCCTCCCTGCCGGGCGGGATTTATCCCTTCCCGAAGACCTCCGGTTTGACTTTTTTTTTTCTTTTTTCCTCTTTTTTTTTTTTTTTTTTTTTTTTTGGAGGTGCGAATTTTAATCCCCTACCTCCCCCAGTCTTTTGAACTCTAAAGTTTAGCGGGGTGAAAGTCGCGGCTGGCAGAAGGAGCTCGCACCCCGCGCCCGCCGCCCGCCCGCTGGAGCAGCGCCGCACGGCAGCGGGCAGGAGCAGCGGCAACCGGGGCCGGCGGCAGGAGCGGGCAGCCCCCAGCCCGCCGGCGGGGCGCGGTGCCGAGTGCCCCAGCTTGTCGGACCGGTCCGGGCTGCGGGGCCCCGCTCCGGGTGGGAGAGTGCCGGGAGGTGCGGAGGAGCCGGCCGGCGGGGAGGGAGCTGCTGCCGCGGGGATGAGCCGGGCACTCCTCGGGCGCCCGCCCCGAGCGGCCGTTCCCCTCCGCGGGAGCGTCTCTCACGCCCCGTGAGGTGCTCACGGGTTTTGATCCCTCCGAAAGCGTCTGTGTGTGTCCCCCGGGTCGCGGTCCGCCTGCTTGGCTCCTACAGATAAGCTGCAGTCCCCGCTTCACGCTCCATTGGGACCCCATTCACCTCTTACTAACTAGCCCTGTTATTTTAATGACCGTGAAGCCTGAAGCTGCTAAACTCCTGGATCAGCTCAATGTAGACGTTTTAAGCTTTGACTGCTGAGGTCTGAAATGGGGGAAGCAGCAGAGATGGGGCGACCGGAGGGAAACACGCCGCCCTTCCCTGCCGCGCCGGCAGCCGTCGGGCCAGAGCTGCCGCCCCGGCTGGCCCCGGGGCCTCGGGACTGTGGGGGGGCCGGGGCCGCCCGGCCTGCGCTGCCCAGCGCCCCCCCTCTCCAAGGGCAGAGGGTCTGCAGCCCCCGGCCTCGGAGTCCCCCGCCCAGCCGGGCAGCGCGGCGGGATTCGGGCTGCGTCGCTGGTTTGACTTTTCCTTGACTCGCACAAGCGTGAGGATTAGCGTGTTGCAGTGGCGGTGGGTGAGGAGGGCAGCGAGAACGGGTTTGTAATCTCTTCCCTGGGAGGGGGGCAGGTTTCGTAGCCAAGTGCCTTCCAAGAGAAGGCTCCAGGGCGGCTCTCTCCTCCCCGCTTACCCGGGGCCAGCAAGTGCCGCCGCCCGGAGCGTCCCCCTGAGCCTGGGCTGTCCGACAGCCCCCCGCTGACTGCCGCCCCCCTTCTCCCCCACCTCTCTGTGCTTTCCAGGACCGGCACGATGGGAGCAGCAACGGGAACCCGCGGCTCCCGCACCTCTCGGCGGTCAGCCAGCACCTGTACAGCCCGGCTCCGCCGCTCTCCCACTCGGGCGCCTCAGACTTCCAGCCCCCCTACTTCCCCCCCCCGTACCAGCCGCTGCCTTACTCCCAGTCCAGCGACCCCTACTCCCACCTCGGGGACCCCTTCTCCATCAACCCTCTCCACCAGCCGCCGCCGCCGCCCCCCAGCCAGCAGCAGAGCGCCTGGCCCAACCGGCAGAGCCAGGACCCGGCCGGCCTCGCCCCCCACGGCCGCCCCGGCCTCGTCCCCCACCTCTCGGCGCTGGAGAGCGGCTCCGCCGGCGGCCGCAGGGAAACGTACCGACGCTCCGAGCTCCTCCTGCCCCACGGGCACGGGCTGGACGCCTCCGCGCTGGCCGATAACCTGGGCCTGCACGACATGGCCCACCAGATGGAGGAGGTGCAGGTAAGGCCCCCCCCGGAGCCCCCCGAGCACCCCGGGGGACGGGCGGCATCCGGGCACTGCCCCCTCCCGCGCATCCCTGCTTGACGTGCCCCATCCCCGTCCTTGGAGCGAAACCCCCCTTTTCTGCCCTTAAAATGGGGGAGCGCGGGGAGGAGTGTGTGGGGGTCCCCCAGAAGTCCCCGGCTCGTTCCCTCAGCCTTTCAAGGTGCAAAACTTTCTCCCGTTTCTCTTTCCAGAACGTGGAAGATCAGCACTTACTAATGCATGACCAGACAGTCATTAGAAAAGGTCAGTAAGGTGGCACTGCAGTTTACTTTCCCTTGTCAATAGTTAAAAGTTTAATGACGCACCGGTGAATTGATGCCTTATTATCTTTTAAGAGACGGAGCCTTTCGGATCGGGCGGGCGCAGGAGTTTTTGTTACACCCTCGGTCACTGGGGTTTTCTACCGCCACCCGAGGGAAGGTGGTGGCGGCGGGGACTGCCCCGTCCCCTGAGCCGCGGACAGGCGTGTGGCGGCTGCCGGCCTCCCCCGGGGACACCGGCGGGGACGAGCCCGCTCCCCTGGATGGCTTTAACCGAAAGCAGGACCTTGGACCGACTGTAATGATGCCCTGGAATGCGTGTGTGTGAAGTGACGCGGGGCTTTTTTTTTTTTGGTGTGGCTTGTGGTGTTTTTGTGTGTGTGTTTTGTTTGGTTTGGTTTTTTGGGGGCTTTTCTGTTGCTAGCATTCAAAGACAGTTTGGAGTTTTGTATCTTTTTGTGGTCGTTTTTTCCCTTTCTTTTTTCTTCAACTTTTTTGCAAGACTTGAGAAGGGAGTGAGTTCACTGGCATAAGCCTGTTCGGCTTTATCTTAATCGAAATGGTTTTGTAGCTGAGGTTTTAAGGAGAAAGGCGTATTGACTCAATTTAGTCATTTAGGGTTTTCGCCCCCCCCCCGCTTTTGTTTAAAAAACAAATTTGTGCTTAAAAAAAAATTCTGTGGAAGTTTCTTCGGAAGACTTCAAACAAATACCTAACTGAGGAAAAGCAGAAGTGTTTGTCAGAGCGCTGATTGCTGCGTTTAGCTCATGGGAGAATAATTTCGCTGTCAGATGCACCACTGAAAAATCTCTCCCCCTCCGGGGAGCGGGGCCGACCTCGGCTCTTTAACCCTTTCCGATCGGTGCTGAGCCGGCAGCACGCCGCTGGGGTTAACTGGGTGGATTCGCAAGGGGATGGAAAATCTGGATCTCTGGCTTGCTCCTTGCAAAGCCTTTGTTATCCCTATTCACCTCAAGGCTGAAGCCATTAACGAGCAAGGTTTTACTTTCAGTTCTCTTGTGGGCTCCATCCTCTGTCGTTCTGTCTGTTATGAGTTTGGGATTAAATTCCAAAGGCGGATTTGTAAATCCGCGTGTGCGAGGTGGAAGATGAACCCAGCACGAACTGGGAGGCTTCTCCCTGCCCCGGCTCAGAAAGAGTTTTTGGCAGTAGCTGTAGGATGCTAATTTGGAGCCTGTAGTTGTGTCGGGCTTTTTATAAGCGTGGATTTGCTAACTTGCAGCATGCTGCTTCAGGGATGTTTTTTCTGTGCGTTTTTTAAAAAGTATTAGTTGTGTTCGGCAGCTCCTTGAAATTTAGTGTGGCAAAATATAGCTGTTCAGATGGATGGTGGGGACGGGGGTCAGTGGTGTGAGCATTTAATGCAAAACGAAATCCTGTCTCCTGGTCTTTTTTTGTAGAAAGGAAATTCACTTGCCACTTCCTATTTATTTTTCCCTTTTATAAAAATACCTGCTTTCCCTCCTCCTCCCGCAGGTCCTATTTCCTTAACGAAAAACAGTGCTCTGAGTCTCCCCTGCCAAAAGGATGGATTAATTGGAGTGGTCATAAACCCCAACGAAGTGTTTTGTTCGGTTCCGGGAAGGCTTTCCCTTCTGAGCTCCACATCGAAATACAAAGTGACAGTAGCAGAGGTGCAGAGACGGCTCTCGCCCCCTGAGTGTCTCAATGCCTCTTTGCTCGGAGGAGTACTCCGAAGGTAGGCTGCTGCTCCCCTTACAGCCACCCCCATCGTGTCTATTGTTTGTGATTTTTCTTGTGCTTTTGTGTGTGTGTGTGTGTGAGCAGCCAGATTAGCATAACGAGGAGCTAAGAAAGCCTTTTAGCAAATTTCTGATTTTTAAGAAGCCCAACAACACTGAATCCTAATAGGCTTTGGAAACAAAACTTCTTTGCACTTCTGCTACTTTTCGAGAAGTGCTATTAACAGCTCTGGCAGCAGTTCCCATTCTCCGTTGAAAGTTTTATCTCAAAAATGGCTTATGGAGCTTTCTTATTCCTGTGATAAACTATTTCCCCATGGAATAATTTTTGAATTAAATCTGTTCTTGATTAATCATTACAAGGGCACTTTATATGTCCTTTTTTGCATGCACTTTAATTCAGCTTCTGATTATTATACAGCTGTTGGTTTCGATGGTGCAGTTTGAAACGTTCTGATTTTGACCTCTGCTGTGCTTCATCCTGGCTGGTTTGTAGTAGAGCATTTAAAAAGTAGGTCACTTGAAAAGAGCCTGTTTTTTATCTCCCCCCCCCCCCCAACCCCAACTAGAACCCTATTGAATGTCAGCGACTGGAATTTCTCATCTTTAAAAAGAAGTGTTCCCTGAAGATAAATAAGGCCATTTTTTTTTTTTCTTTCTTTAATTACAGAGCCAAATCTAAAAATGGTGGCAGATCATTAAGGGAAAAACTGGATAAAATTGGCTTGAATCTTCCTGCTGGTAGAAGGAAAGCTGCAAATGTGACACTATTGACATCTTTGGTGGAAGGTCAGTCTTGTATGTGTCTTAAAAAGAAACTTTTCCCCCCTTCTATACAGCTTTTACCCTCTAGGCAAAGCATGGAAATACTAGAAAGTCCATCAACATAATAGTTTTTTGTTTATTTTAAAGTGAGCATGATGAGGACGTTGCAGCAACTAATAGCTGTGTGGCCTCTGAGGTGCTCCTCTCCCCCATATTCTCCCTCCAAATCTGGTTGCCAAGTCCCTGGCCTCAGAGTCCTACCCGCACAAACCCAGCTAATACTCCTTTTCCTCACGGCTGCATCGCATGGATGCTGGCAGAGGTGCAGTAATTCCTACATGCCAAGATGCTCAAAATGCATGTTTGTCCAGTCTGTGTTTCTTGAGGGTGGTGGTGGTGTGTAGGTTGCTTTGGGTTTTGTAAGTTTGTGTGCAGGACAGGCAGGGAAGGCAAAAGGGGTGAAACTCATCACATTAGTGGGTTTGGTCCCTTATTAGGAAACTTTAAAATCTGGGGCAGCTGACTCCAATGCCTGGCCCTACCTCAGTGGTATCCTCAGAAGCTTTTCTAATAAACAAGCATATAAAGTGAGATTTATAGCTTTTGACTTCCTGATAGGAAACTGGAGCCCCTTTAATCTGTAACATGTTACGTGGACCCTCTATCAGTTGAGCTGACTTGAAGGGTGTGTGTATATATATCTGTATGTGTGTGGTTATGTTTTGTGTTTCTGTTTAAAGCAGCTCCTGGTAGTAGTACAGTTTAATAGGCATAGAAGTAGCAATTGAAAAGTGAAAAATGATCTAACGATACCTTACTGCTATTTCAATTCTATATCAGCTCAAATAATACAGCAACTTCCATTTAAAACCTTCCTTTGGAATATGGGTTTAAGAGAGCTTACGTGTGTGCACATGCATGCATGTATGTTACAGGTAACACACTGATCATGCCAATCCATGTTTTTAAAGCCTGATCAAATTGCCTTAATGAAAAAAAGTGTACCTTGCAATTTTATTTTCTATATGAAAATGCTTATTAGAAAGCAATTTGAAAATATACTAAACTGATAAACACTTTATTGTGTAAGTGGAATTTAGTTGCCAGCTTTTTTTTAAATCTTCAGTGGACAGTTTATCTAGACTGAAGTCTGTGCTGCACAGTTCATCTAGATAGAGACAGGAGTTTTTCTTCCTAGTTTAAAGCCAAGATAATACTTTTTATTTGTAGCAGTCACTAGGTAGGTCTTTTTTTTTTTTTTCTTGATGCAAACTTGCAAAGAAACCCTGATTTATCAATTAGAACATGGTAATGAGTGGTATAGTGGTAACATAGCAGTGTCCCTTTCTGAAACAGCAATACACTTCAAAAATTCAGAACTCTTTCCTTCGTTTCCCTGATCTCCTTACAACAAATTGGTATTACTACATTTAATAAGCATTCCCTTTTACCCGCGCCAGGTGAAGCTGTGCATCTTGCTCGTGACTTTGGCTATGTATGTGAGACAGAGTTTCCTTCCAAAGCAGTGGCCGAATATTTAACTAGACCACATATGGGCCGCAATGAAATGGCAAACAGGAAGAACATGCTTCTTGCTGCAAAGTAAGTTTTGGGTTTGGATTTTTTTTTTCCCTTCTTTTTTCTGACCATGAGTATCTGGCTGGGGACAGTTTGGTACATTTTCATGTGTAACTTTAATCAGAGAGACGAAGCAATTCTTTTTATTTGGTTTTGGTTCAAATTCCAAATATGACAGCAGTTATTTTAGTCTGAACCAATAATAATAATATCAACAACCCTGTATGATAGCTCTAAAGCAGTTTAGACTAGTTCTGTTCTTTATACTGTAGTAAAAAACTCAGAAAAAAGTCCTATACTGGGACAGCTATATCTCTAAGAAAAAGATGTCTCTAGGTCTGATGGGGCTGAAGACCCGGAGAGCAGGTGTGGCCTGGGAATGTGAATGTGAACCAGTGCCAGGACTCTGAGCAGGAGATAATTCATCTACCCCTGTATACATGCAGAGGGGCCATCTCCAAAAAGAGCTGCTGGTGGGCATGTTGAGTGCAAGGGAAGCTCAGCCACTATGTCCTTGTAACTGCTTTTGGCAATAGCAGCACACAGGTTTCCCCCGTGGAACACTAGGAGTCAAGAATTGTGGGTAGTTAGTTTTCACTATTATGGGTGAAGATTTTAATATTTCAGTGAAAGCCAACCTTTGGCAGATGTGAAAAGTCCCTGTACTTGACTCAATTCCTATTACAAACCTTGATAAGAAAGGAAGGGTAAAGAAGAGAAGCTTTGTTAATGGGTGTTCTGCAGACCTGTACTTGTACCTGTAAATGAACAACGTACCGAACAGGCCTTTGGTAGGATATACCTGTGTTGAGTCACACTTAACTGGTGGCTGGAGTGCTTGCTGTCCCCTTTGCCCTGCCCTGCCCTTCCCAGGCTGAGATTTAACAAAGCCTCATGATCTGTTCTGGTCTGAGGTGTTTTCTGGTTTGGGATCGAGGTAATTCCTTGCTTTTGAAAGCACCCTCAGTCTGCAGAAGATCTGACAAAATCCTGTTTAAACTGCTGAGAAGGGTTGCCCTGACTTTGGGCTCAGATCAGTTATGCAAAACTTACTCCTTACTTACTTGTTAATCCAGCCTTTCTGAGAGAGACCTCCTTTTACAAGTATATATCTTCTAGAAATATAGTGTCTCTCTTTCCTTTAACTGGAACCTTACGCTTTTTACTGAGCACTGCTCTGCCCCTCTTCAGTGTTTTCACTATTGGTATTGTTAGGGGCACTAAGAACAATAATCTTTTTGGAAGATGTGTGTGATTGAGAAATTCTGATAAATTGATTCTGTTAAGATATCCTCAGCTCCCGTGAAATCCCATCAATGGGACAGATTTACAAGCAGCAAACAACATATGTTTGAGCATTATTAACCACTCATGTTTTGCTAGGCATATGTGTTAGTTTGCAGGATCAGGGCCTGAATCTCTCTTAAAGAGGGCATATACATATAATATGCACAACTAAACTGAATCGTCTATTCAGCTGCTTTAGTCTTTCTAAATCACTTAACTGCAGCTGTGGAAGTTCTCATAGAAACTAGCTCAAAATTCCCACTCTCCCCTTAAAATGCAGAGCAAATGATGCAGAGCCAGCCAGACACCAGAGGTGGAGAGGTCATTTTGCAGAATGTGTATGAGTTTTTGTGACATAGATATTAACAGAAAGTTAATCGGAAATTGGTGCTAATAAATAGGCTTTAATTTTAGATGCTGCTGCTGGAGTAATAGATTTCTGAAAACTCTAATTCCCACATAACTGCTAAATATTTGATATGGACTTTTAATGTTATTTTTATTTATTTATTTGCTTTTGCATAAATTCCCACCATGGTGTAAAGTGTGATCCACTTTGTGTCTTGCAGACAGATTTGTAAGGAATTCACAGACCTCCTCACTCAGGACAGAACTCCTCTTGGAAACACGAGACCTAGTCCCATCTTGGACCCTGGCATCCAGGGCTGTTTGACTCATTTTAGCCTGATCACACATGGCTTTGGGAGTGCTGCCATCTGTGCTGCCATGACATCCGTCCAGAACTACCTAAATGAAGCATTAAAAATAGCAGACAAGACATACATGAACGCTGGCGACCAGAGCCCTGCAGAAACCAACAAAACCATTGATAAAATGGATAAGCACAGGAAGTAAAAGGAGAGAAACCAGACTTTAAACTCTTCCTCCTAAACACAGACTGGGATCTTCTTGCTGGGGGGAACGTAGAAATTTGTTTTTTTTTGTTTGGGGTGGGTTTTTTTTTTTGTTTGTTACTGTTTTGGGGTTTGGTTTTTTTTTTTTCCTTTAAAGAAAGGAGGGGGAAAAAGGATTAAAAAAATCATCTTATTCGGGATCTTCACTCCTCCTGGATCCATGAGACAAGTCTCTCTAAAAGCTGCAGTATCCCTTATCTGTGGAAGCAAATACCAGAAGATAAGTACTTGTACAAGTGTACTGAAATACTTTGTTGTGAAAGTGGTGCTACAAAGGGGTTTTGATGGAAATACACAGAGATACAGATTTCTTTTCCATATCTAAGTATCTAGTGGTGACCAGCTTAATGTATAGTTTTTAAGATACAGATTTTAGATGGAAGCCTATTTGTTTTCTGGTACAGTTTCAGGGTTTTATTCTCTCTAAATGCAACAGTAACAATAAAGCAGTATTAAACAATGATTTATAGATTTATATACATTAAAATTTTTTTATAAACACCTCAAAATAGTAAGATTATTGTGTGGGTTGTTTTTTGTGTTCTCCCCGCCCCCCCCCCCCCCCCTCAGATTACCATAAGAGAGTACTAGAACCTTATCTGATGGTATTTGACATGCTTATTTTTATGGAAATGTTCAGGCTTTCACAAACTGCAGTAATGTTGGCTACAGTAAATATTACCTTGAATTTTTTTTTTTAAACAAGGGATAGTTCAAAATGGAATTGCTTTTAGAAAATTCACTTTTCTGTGTCTAAGGATATTGCAGCTTTGTTCACATATTTATATTGTCTTTTTTTTTAAATTGGGGGGAAACTTGAAAGAATAGGCACATAATATTTTTTTTTTTTTTGGCCTATTAAGGCCAAAAAATATTTCCAGGGAGGCTTTATGTGTATTAAGGGAAGCAGTCTGTTGAATGTAAATATTTATTTATGTGTAATTTAATCGGACTTGTAAATAATGGTGAACTTTTTAATACTTTTTTTTTTATAAATGGGTTTCAAATTTTAATTTTGGTAAGTATGTCAAAGGTAATGGGTAATCTAAACATATCTTTAGGTTTATGCACAGGTATGTTATACAGGGTATTTAAGACTTGGTTTGTTTTTGTTTTGTTTTAAATATCTCAATTCTTGCCACTGAAGATTAGATTTAATCTGAGGTGTATGTTCACAAAGCAATAATTTTGTGCATCATTCACCTGATAACTGACTAGACATGCAAAATGAGTGTGTGAGTTAGTGTGTATGTGAATAATGGAGGTTCTGAACTATCTTTACATATTTGTAAATGTTCCCAATATAATGCTGATGTATATGATAACCATATAATAAAAGTATTCTGGATAGAAGCATGGAATATTTTATTAACTGAAAACAGTTTTGTTTTCTTTCTATACTTCGGGAATGTGGGGCGAGTAGCACTAGAGGACATTATGTATTGAGTCATAATTGCAGCACTTTGTTCGGATTAACAGAACAGAAATATGAAGCTGTTTGCCAGTAAAACTAATGGTTTCAATTAAACACGTTACGTATCTCCAAGAATCTTTTTTTTTTTTCTTCCTAAGATGTCATTATCATAGGCAGCTTAAACACAAAGTGCCAGTCTTCCTCAAAATAAAAATCAATCCCCCCAGCTTTGCCTTCTAGTGAATCTGACCTTATCAGAATAATCTGTCTCTAATGACAAATATTTGCAAAATCCTTGTGTGTGAAATTTGATAGGTCTCACATCTGGCTTCAGCCCAGTTTTACTTATTTGAGGAAGTTTACAGCATTTTCCAGGAAGTCCCCCCAATGTATTCTGTGTGGTAGGGGTGAGGCAGGATCTCAGGCTTTCAGTAGCATTCAGTGTCTTGGGTGCCACAAACAGCCAAACAAACCTTCCTGAAGAGAAACTCCACCCCACCCCACCCTTTCCCAATGCTTAATGATAAAAGGAATAATATGCACCTGGGTTTTAGTCTGTCCTTGGCTTTTCAACACCTGATCAGTCAGCCATGTGGCCAGAGCAAACGTGAACAGTGACACCGGCCAATAACCTCAAGTAAGAATTTGGTTCACATCGTGGCAATCTGTTTCTTTCACAGATGTGCAGAAGAGGCAATATGTATGATTTTGGAATACTTTGTTTTTAGTTTATTTTTATGTTCTTATTTTTCCTTTAAAGGATAAAGGCAAACTACTGAAGGTTGCAGGGAGAAGAAAGGGAAGCTCAAAGAAATGGATGTATCAGTGGTGAGCTGGGAGAAAGCTGATTTTTGTGTTGCAATCTAGTCCCCTCTCTCCTAAAGAGGTGTGAAATTCCACCCTTTGCATTAGAGCATTTGAGAAATAAGCATTTTGGACCATCTGTAGACACAGTGCAGCCAGCACACGTGATGACTAACAGAACTTCTAAAATAGAAAAACAATATACCATTCTGATAATATTTTTACTGATTTTTTTATATATACAAACATAAACTTGCTAGATGCGGTCACAACTTGTTTAGAGAATGCAGTCCTAGGGTTCTGGGGATATTTTTTTTTCCTGTTTCTGCTGCTGGACTGCTTATACAGCATATATAGTAAGATATTTTAGCTACCAGACAATGGAATCTTGCTTTTTATTAATGCACAAAACCAGGCTCTGAAATAATTGCCCCTTGGGATAGGAAATAAGGATGTTTCCATTTATTCCTGCATGCATTCAAGCAAAGCCAGTCAATTGTTTAATGTACTGACTCGGGTTCTATTTATATGTTTGGAACATGAGAAATGTTGAGTTTCCATTACCTTAATGCTTTTTCTCTACTGTGTATTTTAGATGTTGCATTATTCTAAGGCTCAACTACCTTATAAGTTGTGTCAGTAATACGCAACAAGAACAATGTCTTCTGCTCCATTCACTGAAGAGAACGGTTAAACTCTGACCTGAACTTGTCTGTCATCCAAAATTATTAATCTTAAGGTAGATGTCAATAGGCTAGTAACTTCTTGGGAAATCTAAAAAGCACAAAGTTATCTGAACATGCAGGAAAGTATTTAATTGTTTTTTCTGATCCTCAATGTTTCATGCTTTTTGCTGCTTTTACATACTATATTTCCAGGCTGGCTAGAAGAAAATAAAAGTTCTAATGTAAAACTCTTCCGAAGTTTCATTTGTCATGTCCTTTGAAAATGGATGTTCAAATGACTCTGTCCAATCTTGTCCCTTGTCATTCTCCCAGAAAAATAATGGGTTTGGTCTTTTTATAATGGGAAATTACTTAAAACTATTAGGATCTGAAAGTAAAAACTCTGAAGCTGAAATGGACAGGTTTAAGTATTGCCCTTCTGCAAAAATGTTTTTTGACACATACCCACAAAATAGTTGAATTCATGTCACTCAATATAAAAATAGCTTGTGGAAAAAGGAAAAATCTCAACCATCTTTCACTTGGCCATCAGCAGCAGCTGGGCATTGGAGGATGCTGGGATCTTTCCCAGCAGTGTTAGAGCCACGGCAGGCATCAACACTGCTGCTTTCACCTGCAGCAGCTGAGAGCATGACCTTTGCAACGCTACTACCTGACAGGCAACCTGATTGTTACAGATTGTTAATTGCAAACCTGATGATTATTCAAGACCCTTGCTCAGGAAATAATCTGACTTCATTCATGGCTGTGTTGTTTTCAGTTTAAAGATTTTTTTTTTCTAGTGTTCACAGCTTCAGAGTGAAAAGCTAGTAATTTATAAGAAAATAAGGAAAAAGAATTAGCTTCTGTCTTAATTTAGTAACTGGTTACAGTTAACTTCATTTTTTAACTTAGTTTTTACTTTTCATTTGTTTCACTGTTATTTACAAATGGTTTGTCCCACCTTGTCACTTTTGGCTGCAGCCTTACTACTGTCTATCCCTCTGCTCCCTCAGACTTTTGCAATACGCATAAACCCAGTGTTGGATCTTGAAATGGGTCTAACTTATGGTGACAGCCTGCTGTGCTTATTTGCTGTAGCCCTTTCTTCTCTGTTTTGCCCCACGTGATGTTTATGTACATCTTTGTAGCTATTTTGTCCTATTGGTGTGCAGCCATGGTCCTGGCAGTGGGCTTGGGCTGCCTTCTGGGACACGTTCTGCAATAAGAGCTTGATTATTTTCTAAATTTTAAATTTTTTTAATGAAAAAAATAGAGTGCTGTTAAGGTTTTGTCCCAGAACCGTTACTCCACTAAAAGAACATTATGAGGCTGGGGACAAAGATGCTTCCCTCTCACTAAAATAAATCTCCAAACTATAATGTTTCTGTTTATTGATACTTGCAGGTTTTTGTACAGGAAACCTGAGGCCAGTTTTGCTGAGTGCTCTGGGGTCCTGTTGGGGTTGTGACCCGAGGCTTGATGGTGAGCCACAGGAAATGCAGATGGAACCATGCAAATGAGAATTTGTTCCTAAACCCTGGCCACAGCCAGAGATACCATGTCTTTGCAAAATCTGTGTGTTGTCCAAACCAGTTGTGGTCTGTTGTAACATTTCTATGGTGCCTGGCTATTGCTGCTGCCTGTTGCCTAATGACACATTATCCATGTAGCTGCATGGATGACCATCTCTGTCAAAATTACATGGGGTCTATGCTGGGACCATATTTTTAACAAATTGTTAAATTCTGTTCTGTATCATTTGTGGCCTTCTCCCTCTTTCATTTTCACTTTCATAGGGTGATATAAAATAAGCTTTCTCCCAGTTTCAGATGCCATTTCACACTCATTGGGTGCTCTTGCATGTCTTACAAGTATGTTCCAGCTGGATTCCGTGTGTCCTTGTTGTGTAAGGGCTGGCCACAAATATTCCATTTTTCCTCTCTTTTGGCTAAACAGCCCTTTTTAACCGGTTCTTGTGAAGGCCTTGCTCACAGGCTACTACTATTCCGTGACATGTTCCCTGAATGTGATCTACAGTTTTACTCACAATTTAAAATTAAACCCACATAAACATACAGACACTCTCTGCCACAAAACTTAAAACACTTGTTTGTGAATATAGAAGTTCAGAGATCCACAATAAACAAAATAACAGAAATCCTGTTTTAGGTGAGTTTTAGAGCTTATATTTCCAGGTCATTCAGCATAAAACTGAGGGGAAAGTATCAGTTTAAACTAGGAGGATCTGAAAGGTAGTGTTCTTCAGCTGATCACTGCAATAAAAAATGATTTCTAGTTAATTGAAAGAGTTCTTCGCTAACAACAGAAAATGGATTCAAATGATTCCAGCTCATTTGTTATAGACAGGGATGCTAAAGCAGAGATAAGGGAAAATGTTTGATTGCAACCCTCTGGCAGGTGGAAATCACTTCTGTCAGGTCCTCCTCCTGTCCTTCCTCCTTTACATCACATCAATTCCACAGAGAAAGAAAAAAACAAAAACACAAAACCCAACCAAAACCAGAGCCCAAACCACATGAACAGTGCAGGTTTTAAGTTGTATTTAGTGAAACATTATTTTGTCTCTGTAAGGTAGTAAGATGCTCTTTATGTTGTGTCAGGCTGTTGTACCCTCTGCTTGTTGCTGGAAGACCACAGACCTGAAAAAGCCACAAGGAGCAAAGGAAAAGACCTGCAGCCATGAGCCCTGCTGCCAGGGCTGCAGGTGTAGGGTCATCCTCCACCATGCCCGCTGGAGGACAGGGGCAGATGCAAAGCACAGCCTGTGCCTTGGTGTAGCCTGGCACTGGATGATGCTTGAGCTGAGCTGGGTGCTGGACTGTGAGCTGGAGCAGCTAGGATAGAGGCACATGTGTTTTTGGCTGTACAAGAGAAACAGTAATTAACCTCCAGCAGAAGGGTAGGGCAGGTACCTGGGATTGGTAATTTTCTCCAGCTCTTGCAGCAAAATTTACCTGAGCTCATTTGTCAAGCTTTGACTCCTTAAATCTATAACTCTAATTAATTAAGAATCTCCAATTACCCCAAACTGATGCTCTATATTTAAGGTTAAGGTGTGGTGAAATCCAGAGAAAACATGAGAAGCTGGAGAATGTTCAGAGCTGGAGATGCCAGGAAACTGGGTTTTCAGAGATCAAGGTGCACAAATGTGCAAAGGAAGCCAGATGGCTCAATGTGTCAGTGAGACCTGGGGCAGGTCCTAAATTGCCAGAAACCACTGTCCAGTATTTGGACATCTGTCCTTGTGTCCTTAAGAAAGAAATGACCACCAAACCTCTCAGCAGGTGGTTCTTACCTCAGAGACCCAAAGCCAAGTAACCTTTGGCATTTAAGCCCAAGTCTGGGTCTTTTCTATACCAGAAGCATATTGGATGAGGCTCTGGTTCTTTACAACCTTGAACAAGAAACCCCAGTGTGGATAGTACTGAAAACATCAGTGCAGATGGGTTCTGGCCCTGCAATCATAAGAGGGAAAAGGCCTTTTACAGTTGAGGTCTTATTATATTAAGTTAAAAATGTATAGCTTTTAACTAGGCTGTAACCAGTTAATGTGATGCAGACAAAGAGGTAACGTGGACAGAGGCATTACTTAGGGCTACCATTTTTGCCTTACTACAGAGGTTCCTGTTTTCCAGACCTCACACACAAGTTCCTAAAAGCCCAGACTAAAGCACGTTTGGGAATTAGGCTATGAGGTCGCCTGATTAAGTGAGGGGAATCAGCTGGGGTTTGGGCTGAGTGACTTCAGCTGTGCAGCAGATATCAGAAACACTTCTCTTCCAGCACTGCTGGGCTGCAGCTTCTTCCTTAGAACTTGCCAGCACCATCGCTTCAGCAAAGGTAAGGCTTCTTTGTCTGCTGAGTGTCTGGTAACAGTGCGTACAGTGGCTGTAGGCAGGGAACATCTGCATGTGTATGAGGTCGTTGTGAAGACGTTAAAAGGAGGAGAAAAAGTATGCATGCTTCTATGTAAACAGTAGGGTCTCCCCTTCAGAGCCTCAAGTACTGTTTTCTAGCTCCAATAGTAGGAAATCTTTGTATTGTCTGGCAAATAAACGTCTTGTACTTAGTGGCTTTGTCTGGTGGAAGATAAAAGTTGATAAGATCCTGGTAATGCTGTTGTGAGGTACTCGTGTTAACTTCCCTGCAGAGAGTATTTCCAGGGACTGACTCCAGAAAACCTGTTAGACTGGGGGAAGGATTCAGAGTGGTCAGTGTTCTTTGTTAACGGCCTAAGTCAAACCGATTTCTGTCTGGTATTCTTCAGGACTTGTGTGATTGTGATGTTAACAAGTAACATAAGCATAGCTAAAATCAATTCTCTTTTTTCATATTTGCTGGCAAAGCACGGTGTAGCGAATTGCATCAGAAAGGTAAAGATGAGAATGAGTCGTTGGGTGCCAGTTAAAAAGGTGAGAGAAACGTGTTAAATCAATTGTGGGATTTCCTTTCCATTCATTTTTTTCGGGTAGTTAAAGGCATGGTGGGGGTGGGGGAAGCATGATCAGCTGCCTTCCGGATTGCTTCAAACACTACTCACTGTCTATCTGGGTTGGTCGGGACCCCGTAAGTGTTCTCCCTTGCCGCTTTCTCGAAAACCTGGAGGTTTTCCCCTGGAAAGCGCTTTGCGCTTTGAGCTGTGTGTGCAGGCTGTGCTGGGCGCGGGGATGCTCCAAAGCTTCGCGTGGGGACCCGGGCCGTGCCTCGGCCACTGCGTGCGTAGCCCGGGTGGGTGGTGCTGAGCACCCGTGGGCGCTGACTCACAGCGGCGGGGCCACCTACTGAACCGCCGCCCGGGCCGCGGCAGCACCTGGCTTGCTCCGGAGGTCTCGCAGCCAACGCCGAGCAGGCCCCAGCCTGTTCGGGCTGGGAGATCTAACGAGATCACAGCCGGGGCCAGGGGTGATATGGCCACAGGCCATCATCTTACATAAACCCCATACATTTGCATAATATGTTTTACAAGATTAAAACTGAGAAATTTTGTTTCCTTTTTGCATAAAAGGGAAGAAAATAGGTGAAAGAGCTTTACAAAAATGGGCTGTCAGAAACCTGTGGTTTCCAAAATGACAGTGTCAGTAACTGGGCTTGAAATTATTTCAGGGGTGACTGTCTATTTTGGAAATCTGTCATACTGTACATGGGGAAAACAGCAACCCAGAGGTAGGGCCATAAACAGAGTGAATATTGGACCAGTGATGGGGAAACTCATCCCTTCTGAAGGAGCTGTTTCTCCAAATGTGTTGGCTGCCACACGTAGGAGAAACCCCTCCTTCTGCAGCAAGGCTGTGGTGTGGAGAGGGTTGCCAAAGCTTGTCGAGTCACAAAACCAAGGCGTTCTTACTTTGCTTAATTGCGGTAGGTGACTCTGATGCTAATGCAGAGGTCAGTATGTGGCCTATGATCTCCAGAAATGCACCTTACTTACAGCCTTGGCCAGTACTGGCTCACTGAGAGTGAGTGGGTTTCATGCAAATGGCACCGTGTGGATCAGGCTGCCAATGACTTGTTGCTCAGCTGTACATGCCTCCTGTGCGGGGCTTACTGCTTCCCGTAGGGGCTAATCCTGCACAAGTTCCTTAGTGGAAAAATATGTGGAGGTGAGGGGAAAATATCTTGGGAAATTGTGAAGTTTGGACATTGTGTCTGCTGTGTGATGCATTAGGAAATGCTGGCTCGTGCTTGTGAAAGTCTGATGAACATCCCAAAGCGTAGCTATGGCCATGGACCTCTGTAGCTACAGCTGCTGCATCCAAAAAAGAGTGGAGAAATCTGCTGCTTTGGGGATAGAAGAAAGTGGAAAATGTCCTGCCCGGCTGGATGCTAATGTGGGCTTGGAAATTCATTCATCTGTGCTCCTAGAAGAGTGTGGAACTTGGGGGCACGTGGGGCTCCCAGACTGTGGTAGGACAGATGCCCAGTTCCCTCTCGGGGAATGGGATGGCTAGGCTGAGCAGCAGAGCTGGCTGGAAGTTATTTTCAGCTGTTGCTTAAGGAACTGGCTACAATTTTAATAGTTGGTTTAACTGAACCAACCAAACTGCTTCCAGCACAGCCCTGTACTTGTAGGTGATGAAGAGACTTGAATGAGAGGCAGTATTGGATTTCCTGAGAGGCTTTGTTTTAGCAGGGTTTGGTTTACTAATCCCTCGCTCAACCACTCCCTGCAGGACTCCCAAAGTTGTGGTCTTCAGCTTTTCCCCAGGACTTGGCAATGGTGTCCATGGCTATGCCCGTGTACATGGGTGTATTCATCTGTTTGTGCAGAGGGAAAGGCAGTGGCAGCTGCTTGCTCTGGATGCAGGCAATATAAACTTGCGTCTTGTTTCTGTGAGCTACATCTGAAGTATCTCTGATCAGATCAGGCACATATTTAAGGCCCCTTACTGTTACTGAAATAAACAGCAGTGAAATAAGCTCTTTGCAGATCAAGAAGACACGTCTAAAAAGGCAAATAGCTGCTTGTCATAGGAGAGTTGTGAGGGGTGTGGATGGGCCTGCACTGTGGTCCTGAGGTGAAAAGTGCCATTGGACAGGCAATCTATACTGTCAGCATGGCCAATATGAAGTGATTGTACAAGGAAATGGACTTGTGTCTGGTGAAAAACTGTAACTTTTAAAACTTTTTACTGTATTTTTTTCTCCTCCCCCTCCCCTTTCACATCTCTGATGAAATAAGCCTCATAAAATTACTAGCCAGGGAGAGGGGGAAATTTCCTGCCTTGTACCAGGGTGCAAATTTAAAACCAGGAAAAAAAGGAAATAAACATATTGAAAGAAAGGGTTGCACAGAGAAATAGCTCCGTATCTGTGCTAATATGGCTTATTTAACTTGCAACATCCTGCATCTCTGGAAGTTTTTCTGCTTCTTTCCTCCCATTCTTCCCTTCTTCCCTAGGGTTTATAAGTGCATCCCTGCACAGATCCAGGTTGACACAAGAAAAGCTAATTCTTCTCATGGTTCCTACACACATTTCCCCTGAACCCTAAATATGACCTGGATCAGTGTTTTGGGGTGTCAACATACCTTCCACTTAGAAAGGTGGAAACGGTTATTATGTGATGCGCTGGATCTGGGATCTTGTGGAATATCCTCTCCTGAGAATTTAATGAGCCACATTACAATAACAAGTCAAGCAAACCAGTTCGTGCTGCTGGGTGTGAGAGCTGATTCTTGGAGCTGGTAATTTGATGTCTGGCTGCTGAAAATCTCTTTAGTGGACTCTTGTGTCCTGTACTTATTTCAGAGGGCTTGAAAGACTGTCATATGCAGGCAACTTTGGGGCTGCGTCCCAAGTACTTCATACACAACAAAAGTTGTGGTTCCTAGCTTATCCAAAAGAGCAGTTTGAAGGAAAGAAGGTTCTTGTGTCTGAGGAAGAAATCTGAAAACTTGTGAAGTCCAAAGTGGGCATATAATGGCAAGAACTAAACTTTTTTTGTTTTATTTTGAATCACTGTGAATGGAGACTGTTCCCTCTGGCGTGTGTCAGCTGACCCTTGAAAAGCATTAAAGAATGTATATATTTCTCAAAAATATGTACCTAAAAAACTCCTGGGGCCCAAACTCTTCCGTCAGGGCTAAAATCCATAGCCACCAGACAGGTAGGAAATTGCATCCCTGGAGAGGGAAGAAGGTGAGGGTAAAAGGCACGACTCTTCCAGGCTGTGCTGACTGCAGCCTGGCCACAGTGGGGCTGTTGCAGGACTTGCCAAGGGGAGACTTCCACAGTGTTTTCCAGCACAAGGAGCATGAGAGCATTTATGGTGAGTCACTGCTGGGCTAAAACACTGTCTAGCAGTACTGCTGGGTTGAACCATTTTGTAAGCCTTTGTAATATAGAGGTTATTCTTCCTGTTACTTCTTTTGGCAGCGCTAACTTGTTGTGACAGTGATGTTGCTAGCTGCTGCTATTAATCCAGCCTCCTTGGAGATGCAAAAATCATGCTGTATCTGGAGCGAGATGCACAGTCAGATTAATCCCTGCTCTGTAGTTAGCTGTTCTGAGTCACGTCAAAATACGATAGCCCTCGTGTGCAAGGGTTACAAACTGGGGAGGGATGTGACTGGGTGCCCCTTTTCCATGGCATTCCAGTGCAGGACCACATCACCTTTTTATACAAGAGGGTCACTTGTCTCAGTACACCTCTGATTTTTCCATACGGTCATACGTTTCTGATCCATGCTTCAACTTCCTGCCTCATCAATGCAGCCCTTATCCAACCCTTAGCATCTCTGAAGATTTACCAAAACACAGCTTCATCCTTGGAGATGTGTGCTGGGTAAAATGCTGCCTTTTTGGGGTGCTTTCTATTAAGGGGTAGAAGGAACCAGCCAGAAGCTTGTGCCTTGTTCTTGCTGTCTCACTAATAGCAGAACCAGGGCACTGTGCTCTCTGAACTACACCGCTCCATGTTCTGTCCTCGCCTGAATTTATTTGTTGGGGGGGAAAGTGGCCATATGTGCAGCAGGCAGGTGTCCTGCCTTCTCTCCTTGAAGCACCGGTGGAGTTTCTCATGTGCCACGACAGGGAGCTCGTTAACTACAGCCCTGCATGAGGCCTGTGGGTGAGGGGAGCAGGCTGCCTCACACAGATTGCTCTGCATATCGTTATTTCCACACTTTCCCCATCAAAACAGCTGCTTTTTCCACATGAGCTCCTTTTCCAGCTCCCTCTGCACCCACCCCGATGGCACTGGGACTCTCCTGCTGCAAATCTGCAGGTATTGTAGGTGCAGCCTGGCCCTCAGAGCAGAGTGGGGAGGCAGTTTTGACAGGTTTCAGCTGTAATTTTGTTTCTAGTTTGAGAGATTCTCTCATTGGAGACCCGGGAGGCTTCCTTTATGGCTTCTCAAAAATTTTTTGTGTGTGTTTTTTTGCTTGCTGTATGGGTGTCCGTGCCCAGGCTCTGGTGGTGGGGCTGCAGGGGCCTCTGTGAGGAGAGGTGAGGTGCTGCCCTGTGCCAGCTCCAGCCGGTTCTGGCTGGTTCCAGCCGGTTCCTCAGCGGCCCCCTGCAGCCACAGCTGAGCCTGTCAGTGACGCTGGGGCCATCCCTGGGCACACAGGTGTAAGAAAGGGCAAAATGCTGCCCAAGAGTGAGGGGGAAAAAGTGTGTGGAACAGCCCTGCTGTCCCCGAGGGGCTGAGAGTGCTGGAGCAGAGGCCTCCCCTGGCCCATGGCGGAGCCGGGCTGGAGCAGGGCAGCCGTGTGAGGGGAGGGAGCTGCAGGGTGGGATGCCTGTTCCCCATGCCCTCCCTGCCGCCCGTGGCGGTGGGTATGAGGTAGAGGAGTTGGGAATGAAGGAGTAAGGTTAAGCTTGGGAAGAAGTAGGGAATGAAGCAGTGTTCTAATGTTGTCTTTGTTTCTCACTATCCATATCTATTTGAATTGGATATAAATTAAATTAGTTTTCCTCAGATCAAGCCTGTTTTTCTCATGACAGTACTTGGTATGGGATCTCACTGTTTTTTGTGGTGTGTTTTTTTTTTTTTTTTTTTTTTTTTTTCTTGGCCCATGAATATTTTCATCTTGCCTTCTCTCTTGTTGAGGAAGGGGGTTGAGAGAGCGGCTGGGTGGGTGGCTGCCTGGCTGCAGTCCAAGGTCAACCCACCATACTTGCACACTTTTTTTTCACCCAGTGCTTATGCTGTATCCTTGATCCTTTCTATCATAAACTTTCCTCCCTTCTCCATCGTAAACCTGATCTGCACAGACCTCTAATTCAGCAGGAACCCACCAGATGAATTCTTTGGTCAGTCGGTGGGGAGTATCACAGCTGAAATGGGACAGGTTTCAGGCTCTGGATTCCCTAGGCTATGAAGATTTACAGAGGCTTGTTGTAATCTCCTGCAGCCTAACTACAGATTTTCCTTAAAATTGTGAGCAAGATGCTTACATTTTAGCAACAGCTAAAATTCTGTTCTTGATATTAATGTTAACTAGGACTTGTGTGTGCGCTTATGGTGGCTCTGCATGCAACTGAAAAAACCTGTGTACAGCGAATGCATGCTGCACTCCCAGCTCTGCATACACCGGTCTGAATGCTTGGATTTGTTCTTAAGATGTGCATAAAACTCCTTCCCCTTTGCTTGGTTTTACTGTAACTGACAAAGCTGCCTGACTCAAACAGTTCTGAGAAGCATTTCAGAAATCTAATGCTTAAGATTTCACTGTGGATTTTTGGCTTCAAAGTGATTTTGTTGTGTCCCCAGAGCCTGGTTAAATCCTTAGTTATAATGATTGCACACTGAAGGGTGCTGTTACATAGAAATGCTGTCCCATAATGGCTTCGTTGCTGTGGAAAATCCGATGTTATTTGGTCATTCGCTATGAGTTCCCTAAGCCATCAAGACATTTGCCTCAAGGCTACAAACACAAAGCTACAGGCAAAACCCTCTGGACATAATGAGTGGGCATTTATGCAGAACTAAAAACTGGAACAGCTGAGCAGTAGATCTATGAATAGCAAGCATGCCTCTAAGCACAAAAGACATCATTCTGGAATAAAGGGGTTTATAATGGTTCTGACATCTTGTATGTCAAGATCATGCCACGTTGTTGTAACTTTTTTTTTATGTTTGTTTGTTTGAACCACGTTCCTTAAGTAAGGTTTGAGTAATTAAAGGGCGTGAAGGAAACCCTATAGCTTTGGTAAGAAAAAAATTGGGCAACTGACACTTTTGGCAAGATCCATCATTTTGATCATGCTGGCTAGGGAACAAGCTTATTGCTCCTGTGCTGTTAGTACCCCTGGTTCCACCCTTCAGGACTTCTTAGGGGTTTCTCTTGTATCAGCAGCTCTAAAAGGCTTGAATCTAATGTTAGCTGAGAAGTGTCTTCTGATGGGAATGCAAAGGTTGGACTAACCATAAAGTACAGGGTCAGGGAGTCAGGCAATACAGAGAAGGGTAATAAAATTCAGAGTGATTTGGATCAACAGGGAGCTGGAGGAGCTTAATGTTGAGAAATGTACTGCAGCAAGGTCGCAAGCCTTTAGGAATCATCTATAGTTACTTCTAACTACGTGGCAAGAACAAGATGGAAAGGGATGTGTGTCTCTTATACCAGGAGCATAATGAAAACCCAGAGTAGAAATTAGAGGCAGAGTTAGAATATAGAAATAGCCTAGAGGAAAAGGTGACAGGGGAAAGGGAATGTAAGAATACATGAGGATGATAAATTCATGTTCTGTGTGTCTGCATCCACACGTATCTGATCAGTTCTTGAGACACTGTTGATCTCCAAGATGGTGTGGGGTTTGGGGCAGGCGGGAGGATTGGCTTATTTTCCAGCCCTTGTGCCAGCTTGCTGTGGGACTTGGGGAGGGGCGGAGCAACCCGTTGTGACTGGGAAAATGTACAAGTTCAAACATGTTTTGCAATCCTTGCAAAGTAGTTTGGGCCTTGCAAAACTGTTGGGGCTGTAGAGATGAGTAAAGCTTTAGTACTGTGAAGGTCCTACAGGGAAACATGGCAAAGAAATTAGGTGCTAATCTGTGACCTGAGCAGGTGTGATGAATGTCTACACTGCGGACTAATGCAGCACAGAGATACATGAGCTGGTTGTAACTAGCTTATTTGGCAGAATAACCTAGCTCTGCGCTTTGGGGCATGGGAAGCAAATTTCTCTTCCACCAGCAGAATAAGTTAACTCATGCAGAGATCAATGTTAGAGAGTCCAGAAGGTATCTTGGTAGAAAACTGTAGCCTACAATACAGGCGGTGCACCTTATTGCCTCATGTCCAATTGTCTTGCATGGCCACAAGCAAATTATTTCTCATCTTGGCATGTAGCCTTAGCATTGAAAACAAGGTATCGTGCCTATTTTGCATGCTTACCCTGAAGAGAGGTAGACTGAACTGCAAGATGCTCAGATATGGGAGGATATTGCTTAGGTTGCTTAGAGAGGCAAAGGGATTAATTTCCTTATCCCTCCATCTTCTTCCTCACAGCTATTATTGACAGCTTTTCCTGCCTGGGAACAGACTCCTGAGGCCATGTCGGGAGAATGACAGCTCTGCTCTGCTGGTAAGTGATGGCTCTGTAGCCACTCTTGAGAAACTGATAGAGCTGCACGGAAGAACAGGGACAGAACTGTTCCTTTATAAAATGCTAAACTAAAACCAAGGATTACTCCTTCATCAGGGTGGTGTTGGCCGCAGTTGTACAAAGGCGGAACTGTGTTGGAAACACGTTCCTGATATGTATTGCTGTGAATGGTCTTGCCACACCAAGTATGGTAGTCTGGTCATGGAGTCAGATTCTATTTTGCCAGTTGTGTGTGCCAATTATATTTCAGGCAAAGATTTTCATTTTTTTCCCCTGGAAAACAACTTCTACTGTTGCATATTGTAGTAGCATATCTCTCTCTGTCTGTGGCTGTTTGGCAGAGATGGGAGACTGAAATCTATTTCAGTTGTTTGAATGTCCAATCTTTTGTTTGTTTGACTGGAGATGTGTGTTTTTGGCTGTTAAACATGTATCCAGTTATAAAGTGAAAATAGGGCATTATAGCAAAATTAGGAAGAATGAGACATGCATGCCAGAGGTCCTTCTTCCTCCCCTTTCAGTTTCTCAGCACACTGAAGGGAGACAGAAAGGCTTGTAGTCAATTCTTGCTGTGGGTGTATACTGTCTATCACTAGAGGCCCCTCAAAGCAACTGAAGAAAATGCATGAACAAGAGTAATCCCTTCAGGTCAGTGAACAGAGGAGACTGCAGTCTGGTCTTTGATCCCACATCTCTACCAGGTTTCTCTCTACTTCCTGAGACCTGACTCTGCTTTTACCCCTTCAAGCCAGTTCATGTGTAATTGCCCCTAGAAGCTGCTATGTCTATTGCTTGGAAGGGTACGAGAGTTACTCTATTCTCAGGTAATGAAACTCTTCCAAGTAATTGAAGAATTCTGTTCCCAAAACATCTCCCTTATCAAGTCTCATGTACAAACTGCATAATAACAATGTAGCTTGAACAGCACTACAAGCTTATTTGCTTTGTGATTTGTGGTTGGATCATTGCATTTCAGCATTTACCGATGAAAGGAAATTACTAACAAGACACTGGTATTTACATTAATTGTGGCTTTGGGGAGATAGTCCAAAGAAAATTATGTTAAAGCCAGTTATTATGTGTCTCCCTAAAAATTTGAATGAAACCCAAAGTTTATAAAACAAAAGCTGATCTCAAACAGATTTTAGCTGCTACTTGATATTTTCCCTTTCCAGAGGCTGTGAGGAGCCTCTTTTCCCCCTCCTTCTTCTTCCCCCTTTCTTTCATTTTTTTTCTAAATCTTTCTTTCATGTTTCTAAAAACAGTGTAAAGAACATGGCTTGAAAGATAACATGTATGCTAGTGGAACAGAAATTCCTTATTTACACTGAGCAGGATCTCGGCTTCCAAGAAGGCCTAGTGGAGTGGGTCCATTGTCACACATGACACATACTAAACAGCAGGGTTTCCTCAGTTAAAGCCATTATCTTCCTTGTTTTTGTTTCACCTCAATGCAGTCTTGTGCAGCTCTGTAGGTTAAGGAGAGGTTTGGCTCCAAAATCTTTGAGGTACTCCAAGCACCTTCCATGTGCGTCCTAGATAGTCTTGTGAGTGTCCTAAGACCATACTTCTATTTCAGTTTGAACTATTTCTGGACACTAATTCAATGGTTTTTATAATGTTAGTTGTATGATGAAAAGTAATTTAAAGTTTCTTAGCATGACTCACTTACCGGCATAGTAGATCCAAGAAACAAACACAGATGGGAGATTTAAATTCTCTGTTGGCATAAAACACTGCCAGGACTCTTCATGTTATAAACCACAAACTATGCCCGGTGCAGACTAGTAACTATTCCTTTTTTAGCTTCAACTAATCGGGTAGCTTCTGACTTCACAGGTGAGCAGGGATTCATACACCTTGTTCTTTCACTAGATGTCGGTGGTGTTTATACATCCCCGCTAAAGGCTGGATTTGTATCGTCAAACTCTAGATGTCCAACCGAGCTTCTTGTGGAAGCTCCATTCATTGTGAAGAAATACAGGTGCTTCTGAAGTATGATTCATCTGACTTGCTGTCAATGTCTATTTTAGGGACATGCCTAAAGGTGAAATCAAGTCCTTTCCCAAAAATTCTTCTGTAAGAAAGGGGATTTCGGATGCTGTGGGGAGGCAGTTTGGGCTCCCTTTCCTTGGATGACCCCGTTACCAGACTTTACCCTTACATCACTCCGCAAGTTCTCAGCAGATTCAGGCACAGGAATGTGTATCCTGGCACACGCCCGCACAGGGCAGGTATATAGACACGTTTGTACTGACCTTGCTTTGGGGTTATTCTACTCGCCCATCCACTCACTATAGAGTCTAAGTGGACAGCACTGTTTGATATGTGTCTGGCCACCAAAAGGCTGCAGACTAAGAGTGTAACTGGTTTTAATTATTAAAGCATAATTTAGGTCTTCACGTTTATAGGATAATTGCTTCTTTTTAATATAATTTAAACTTCGCAATACAAGAAACAGGCCTGAACCTGTGGATGGAGTGCTGGAAACTGTCTAAGAAGATTAAGGTCTCTTAATTGATTTCACGTAAACAGGTGTGACTGAATTCATCAGAAGAAGGTTAAGACTAAATGCATTCTGCTAATTAGGCAAAAATTGCCACAGTGCGTGCGCAGTTGAGCAATTGCCTTCTCTTTGCATGTGGGATCATTCCTCAACTGTATGTCAAATGGGAAAATTGACATTTCCTAAGCAAGTGAACCAACTTGTCATATGCTATGTTTTATGTTGAAAATTTTTTTGCTTGTAAATATGTTGGTAGTGGTGGGTTTGGCAACAGGACATGGGAATGTCCCTTGTGTGCTGTAGTGTGGGAGGACAGGTGTCAAAGCAGGGCTGTGTCATTTTCTAAACTTCAGAAATCTGCATCGATAAAAATTCCTGTTTTGGAGAACTGAAGGAGTTTAAAACACTTGCTACTTGCTGTTAATGTTTATGTGACATCTTAAGTCAATTTTTTCTTGTTTAAACTGAACTCTATGTTTTGGAGGAGCATAACATGGACTATGCAACACTGCACAGGACACCCTTTGTCCTGGGTTTCAAAACAGTAAGTGGAGCATAGAACTCCTCATGCAGCTGACAAACATGCTTATTTCTTCTGCTTACTCTTCATTCTTTACCATCAGCCTTCCTAATCTTACATCTTGAGTGAATGAGACAGAATTGACAGTGTTGACTGTGGTTGTAGAAAGGACAAAAGTTCTGCTTTTGAGATGTCCATCTTGCAGATCACCTAGGTGTGATAGTAAATAAATTGCATGGCAATATCCAAGTATCATGGTACAGCATTATGAAGGCTCAGCAGTTACTCAGTGGTGCTTCTAACAAAACCATTTGCTGATGAAATAGTTCCAAGTCTCCAAATTGAAGGATGACTAGTACTTAAGGTGTGCTTTCAGAGGTAAATTTGCACATAGATGACAATCTAAATTTAGTTGCTTAAATCACTGTTTTGTAATAGCAAAGATATTATTTTTAACATTGCAAATTAATCTAGAAAATCGTATCCCGCTTGTATTACTGTTTTGTGTATTTGAAGTGTGTGGCGTTGTTTATTAAGTTTGAGACCTCAGTGCAGACTTAAATCAACCAGCAGTGACTGATGATTTAGCAGCACACTGACCACGTGTTTTACTCAAAGTGCAACTACCAGGTAATATGGAACAAAATGTTAATAGTTATGGGCTATATTTAAAACAAACCAACCCTCTCAACTGCATCTCTACAGAACACTTGGAAACCATCTTCTAGGTGTGCATGCATAGTTTTATGTTCATTTGTAAAGATATTCTTTATCCATTCAGACTTTTCAGCTTAGTTTTTGGAGACAAGGCTTTCTGAAGTACAGATCTTATTCTTGGGGGATCCCAGCAGGAAAACCTGTATCTGTGTTTTGAAAGACAGATGCAATGGCTATACCTGTACCTGCTGAACATGAATTGATGTTATGCTGTTACCAAAAGAAAAAAGTAAAACATTATACATGGACTAAACCATGCAGAAGAGATCAAAGATAATCTTCCACTCTTGGTGCTAGTAAAGCATTAGTAGGAAGAACTATACCCAGATTTAGGTGCTGCACTTTGGGAAAGTTATGGACCAGATGAAAAGTGTCTAGAGATGAGGGGAAAAAATACATTTTGGGAAAGGGTTTACAAAAAAAGCTTGATCTTGGGGTTGCTTTGCTTGCAGGCAAGGCCAGGAAGGCATTACAAACCTTCCAAAAGGAGGAAGACAATTTGTTCTCGGCATCCATTCATCCACAAGACGCAATTTCTTGAATATAAAGTTAGACATCAGAAAAACATTTTTAGTAGTAAGAGGATATTTGTAATGGGTTGTGAGTTTCTGCTGAAGAAAAAAATTAGGCAAACATCAGTCTGGAATGCAAAAGAAAATAGCTGGAAGATTGCTTGAGATCCCTTTCAGCCCCGTTCTTCTGATTTTTATGGTTATATTTTTTTAGTAACTGCTCTAAGCACTCTTGCACCATGAGTTAGAATAAGTAGTTTTAAAAGGTTGTAACTTCAGTTACTGAAAAATTATTCCTTATTTCAAGCAAGCCTGTCAGCTTAATTTTTCTGTCTTGGATTGCAAGCTTTTCTTCTACAGAAGCGTCTTCCTTTAAACAAAATATGGTCAAGAAATTCTTTGGCAGTTCCCTGGCAACTTCTCCAGAAAAACTACTGGTAAATAGAAAAAACTTTCAACAGAACACACTGTCCTGAAGGAGGGAAGAAAAAATATTAGATCTTGAATTATGCAGATATGGAAAAGAATTGTCTCTCTCAGTCACTCTTATTGAACCTTGAGTTTATTTTGCAAACAGAAAACCTTTTTCTGACTGTCTGTTTTGAACATCTCATTCAGGCTGACTTTTGGCTGTTCTTCATAGAAACTCTTTTCTACACGTCCAGGCTTCATTTGATTTCTGAAAAATATGAATCCCCCAATTCCTTTGCTGCTTTGAAAACCCAAGCTGTATGTTAACCAAGACAGAGAAAAGCTGGCTGAAAAGTCATTGGAATTAGTAGGGTTTAAGCACATGCCCCAAAATACTTAGATAAATTGGGCACTTCATATTTATCTGCTGCCTAACATGGAACTAATTAGATTTTATCAAAACAAGATCATTTATGGTCCCACCTCCTTGCTTTTGTGTTGACAATTAATTAAACTCTAAAATTAGAAACTACTACATGATAGTTTTAAGCAGGAAAGCAGTTGTATGATGGCAATTTGGAGTGGTAGGTACCTTTTGTCAAATCGAAGCATGCTGCTGCATGGTAGTGTATGCAAACAAGATACATGCTTACTCATTTGAATGCAAACCAGTTGTAGGCAAAACATCTTCAGGGCATGGCTAGAAAGGGGGAAATGATTGATTGAAATAGGTTTCCAAGTGATTTATCTAATCCAAAGTTATTTTCCACATCCTCTTCAACTGATGAAAAACCCCAACACAATACACTGAAACCATTTTGCTCTCCAAGGTGTGAGGTTATACAAGAATTACTGGTACTTTTCAGTGGTTGGAAGCACTTAGCTCTTGGCCCCCTGCCTCATAATACAGCCCAGGCTGGTACAAGCAGTTCTGCAAAACATATAATTTTATTTCACTTGTTTTAATGATTAGGAAACATATACTTTTAAACTGATCTCTACTGTGCAATTACATGTGTTTTGATGGAAATACTTCTTTTTTTAATTAGTTTCATTCCCATAATGACGCTAGCTAGACTGTTCTATTAGTAGGCAAAAAAAAGCATTGCATTTTTCGTCAGGCTGCTTAGCTTTCAAAATCCATTTTCATGTGTATTAAGAAACTGAATTAGAACTGATCCTTTTAAAAAGGACAAAAAAGGAAGTTCCGCAATTTTGGAGAAATTGGATCTATAACCAGATCAGTTACAATTGGATTGATAAATGTATTCAAATGTTTCTGTTTAAAACAAAAAGATGTCTGAATTCTGTGTCTGTGGCTTCCTATTTATTTTCTTGTGCTGGTGTGGTAATGGCAAATGGAACAAAAATCCCTTCTCCATGTGTGTGGTAGACAAGACAAAATAATAAGTAGGTGAGACAGGATATTTATGCTACTTAATAAAATTTGATTTCTTTCAATTTGCTTGTGAAACAATAGGATAAATCAGGCTGGGTTTTGAAACTTTTGGGTCATAAATACTATCACGGACTCTTTTGCCCTTTGTTGAAAGGAACGTGAAAACTATTGAGGTCTTGAGGGGGAGCTGGTTGTAAAATTGCAGGAATTTAGAGGTGGGGTACATGTGTGTCGTTCTGCGGGAATGTTGCTGGCTGTCCCTGGGACTGCAGATTGAGATATTATTGTGTAAATGAAACATCAGGTATTCATTTTCCACCTAGGAGATTCAGTAATTACTGCACTCACACAGTAGATGACAGCTGTTATCATTCTGATGAAAAAAGCCCTAAATTAAAACCCTGTTGCTTTGCATACATCCCTGTCAGAAACAAATGTTAATTTCCTTTGTTGGTCAGCCTCCTTCCTCAAGTCCTCAGACAGGTACAAGTAAGGACCAGATCTATGCTTCTCCTTTCTGTAGTGTTCCCTGGCATGTGGATAGTTTTGCAGCTGACAGAATAAATCCATGCTTAAATCTTGCTAGATTTGTGCATGTACCTGGTGTTTATACTTCAGCTAATATTGGGGTGTCTTGCATGGGTGTAAAGGCTAAAAACTACCTAGACTTTTTTGTTTGCTTTGTAAAATGTGGTGCACTTGTAGGAAAAGAAAAAGGTTAAGTGAACAGGATACACTTTTAGCACAGATGTCTGCACAGATAGATAAAGCAGGGTCTGTCTGAGAAGCAGACAACTTTACCTGGCTTTCTGGCTGCAGAACAAAGTGGCTCAGGTGGATTAACTTGGTGACATCTGTTTGGCTAATATGCATTCAAGATGAGGAGGTGCTATTTGTACACCTCTGTTTTCTTTGGAAACCATTCCCAATTATAGGAGATTAAAACCTTTAATATGTCATTATTTAAGGCTGGATGTCAACTGCCAAGTACCACTGCACTCTTCAGATAACAAATCAAAAAAAGGAGCTCATTGAAAACGTGTGTTTGACACACAGAATAACTGCTGCTGATTAGCTCCTTATGCGAGAGGGTTGTAAGATATGTGGGAAAGCCCTGATGTGCCCATGCTGCAAAGGCACGTGGGGGCTGAGTGAGTGGCAAAGCTAAGGGCTTCTCTGTGCTGGTTTAACCACCAATATACGAACATCCCACAACCGTTAGAGACCTAAAAATGCCACATTGTACAGTAAATATATCTAATGGTACCTAGCAGTCAGTCTTGATTTCTGCTACAATTAATAACCCAGTGGTATGACTTACAGCAGAAGTTTGTCTCCGTTACGTTTACTTGAAATGACTTCTGGTTTACATGAACAAAAACCAGGCATCCAAGAACACTATTTTCTGTCTTTATTTTTTTTACAAAAATACAGTTTATTGTAGTTGCTGCTGATTTCCTTCCAAAGGTGCAGATAAAAAGAACTTGAATGGGGCAGGATAGGTGCAGGGTTAAAACCCTGGATTACATGTGAGTTTTGAGGACCCTTGTTCTGTGCAAACTAAGTAGTATGCAGCTTGAAGGGCAGAAGAGAGACTTGAAACACTTTAAGGTCCTGGGGCTTTTTGGGGAAAACTTGGATTGGCTTTGGGTTCCTAACTTCGTTCCCATACTGGAAATTGTCCATAAAGCAAATAAAAATCACTGAATTGTCCCCCAGAAACAAAGCAATTGGATCAATTTAAGATTCTTTTTTTTTTTGTGAAAGCAATGATAAATCATCTCTTCAGAAAAGTACAGTGCATGTCCCAAAGCAGAAGAGCAACAATAAAAGCTCTTTTGAGCAAATATTGCAAAAGAAACTTTAAATGTAGTCAAACCCTCTATCTTTTGTAAATGTTTTGCTGCAAACTCTTAACTTTTCTGCAATGTTAGAGTGGCCCAGTAGTAAATGAACCAGACTTCTTTTTTTCTGAGGCAGAGAAACATCTCCCTGGGATTTTATAAATGAGAATATTTTGGCCCTTAACGGCCTTACAATTTTCTTGTTTTGTTTTTTTCCTTCTGTCTAAAGCTGCAAGGATGGCGTCAATATTGCCTGTGGATGTTATTTCAGTGCCTGTATTATCTGCATGCACAAAGTCTTTGGAGTTTCCACGTTGTATAGATTCTCTTTGACTACCTGGCTGAGAAAGGAAATGTGAGTTTAATAGTTGTGGGGTTTTTTTGGTTTTGTTTGTTTTTTAACTGTTAAAAGCTGGCTGGGCTGGGCTGGAGATAAATGTCTTTGCTCTGAGGACTTGCAGCTTGGGAGAATCTCATGTATCCCTGCTGAGGCATGATGGCATGTTGGTGCCTTTTAATTCAAATGCAGGTCTGAAGCTAACTTGGGTTTCTAAGATTGAAAACTGCCAGAAACCTTCCCCCCCTCCCTTTCTGTTGTTGTTGTTGTTGTTCTCCTTTGGGTGTATGAAACAAGTTAGGTCTTTCTCTAAATAGACATGCATGCAACTTTTCTTAATCAGGCAGCTGTCTTTATTTAGTTTCTCTTCATGGCTGAGTGGTTTGCATGCTTTTTGAGATGGGTGGTGGGAAGTGAGGAAGGCCTGTGCTTGCTCAAGGAATCACTGTTCTTATTGCTGGCCTGGCTGTGATGGGGAGATCTTGTGGAGAAGCAGGACACGCTGCGTTGCTGCTTCTCGTTGTGCTCTGCCTTGAGTCCTTGCGCAAACAATTACAATTTTGTTTTTTTGTGAATTTTCTAACTTCACAGTATCCTGAATACTTCTTCCAATTTATTTATTCCTGCCTTTTATTTATATTAATAGCAGTGCATGCAGACACAGAACTGAGGCTTAAAAAAAGTTCAAGCCAATACTTGCAGTTTTTTTCCCGAGATATTTTCACAGCTCTAATATTCAAACACCGCTTTTACTAATTAAATTTTCTTAATTATATGATTTGCAAGATTAAAAGGCCACTGCCAATAGAAACCACATATTGCCTCTAAACTGTTAGATTATTAAACTGAATTTTTAAATTAATTTTTACTTGCCATGATTTGTATTCTGTTTGTTCTGTGCTATTTTAAGCTTGGATAATAAATATCATGTCGGTCTCATATTCATTTGTGGACAATTCCAAGTTTTCAGTGCTACAGGGTAAAGGTTTGAAAGGCAACAGCACAATTTTTTATTTTGTTTTAAGGAATTGTTTTCTTAATTCTATTCATCTTACGCTTTACGGAAGACTTTTATTTTTAAACAAAATAGAAAACTGGGCTAAACATAAGTTGACAGCATCTCTTGAAATGATAGTCTTGTTTATGACAGTGTAGAGGAGAGGCACAAAAAGTCAGAGGTCATTTTTTATATGCAGTAGATTCTCATATGCAAGACTGTCTGGATGTGTAAAGTGTCTGTACGAGACTGAGTCATCTCTTCTTCTCTGATGGAATTTCTCAGGGCTACTGCTGTAAAAACTGCTTGTGATAAGAACATCTTCCTGGTAATGTGTTTTACAACCCTGGCATGTCCTATTTGAATCACCTAGCTCCCTGGCGGTGGCCACAGCGCATCACAGACTACAGGTGGGTGACTGGACATAGCTCCTGCTTTTGCCTGATGATCTTACTAAGCCACCACCATGGGTTGCAGGGGAGCTGTGTGCAGGCCAAGCTCATACTGATTAGGCAGAAGTGGCAGAATTGTACTAGCATAGGAATAGAACCTATGTGGCTTAGCCTGCTGCTGGTGAGCTACTGCACTGGGCAGAGACTGCTGCACTCAATGGAGGGCATGTGCAGATGGAATTGGTGGGAGCAGTGGGATTATAGTCACACCAGGAAAGTCTGACAGAGAATAAGGCAGTTTGGTAGTTCTGGTTCATTGGGCTGACACTTGAGTCACTTGTGCCTGTTCCTACTGGAAATAAACCCCTCGTTCCAGTGAAAGAGCTTGAAACAGCTTGTGGAACCATTTTTTTTGGGGTAATCAGCTCTATAGGCAGAATGCCAGTGTGGTTTGAGAATGTCTGGGGATTTGGCCCTGGCTGCCCCTATCGCAGTAATACAGGAAGCAGTTGTGCAGGGTCAGGGTGAAGGCAGATCCTGCTGGGAGGCACCATGGCCCGGACCTGGCCATCTCCACTCTGAACTGAGTTAAAGCGCTCGGTGGGTGTGATGTGGAAGTGAAAGCCACAGAGACACATGGGGGTAAACTGAAGCATTATCTTCAGATGTACAGCAGTTTCACAGATGATACAAAATCCTTGTTGAATCAGTGGTGATCAGTACAGGGAGCTCAGCCTTCAGGTCAAGAGCACAATGTATTAATAGAATTTCACTCTTGGCTTCTGCATGCTTGCTATCTTAGGCAAACTGAAAGCACTGCATGCTTCATGGTGAGCAGAAACTTGCATAACAGCTAATTGTTAGTTTGTTGTGTAATGGAAGAAGAGTGAAACTCTTTGGCAAAGTTGCTTTCACGCCCCCCCCCCCCCCCCCCCCAACTTCAAATACTGTGGGCCAACACTGTGAGGTGCTATAAAGTGCTACACCAGATTATCCAGGGTTTCAACTGATATAATAAACTCTGCTACTCTTACACTACAGAATTCTCTTCCTGCCAGCAAGGCAGACAAGAAAATATTGTTTGCATTATCTATTAAATAGCTTATGTGATAATTAATTGCATATACTTTTCTGATCTGTAAAATGTAGACCTTGTCCTGCATCCAGGTAAGAACAGGCAGCCCTTAACACTCACTGGCTTTGGTAGATAGTCATCCAGGTGCAAAGGACTTGCACAAGTAAATAGTAGAACTAAGGCCTATCTGTGTGGGTTCCTTGTTTGAAATGCAGATGCCTTTTGAGGAGAGAGGAAAGCTGAAGTCTGTTTAAACAGCAACAGTAGTGCTGAAGAAGTAAAAATGTGGAACATGTAAAGTAACTCCTAATGCCAATGGATTTTTTTTTTCCTTTTGGCAGGGGTGGTTAAGCATGTAAGTATCTTTAACTCAGAATTCATGGGGGGGGAAACTAAGACTCTTAAATTTTGCTGTTGTGAATGGATTTTTAAGACAATACATGGTTCTTGATTATTTGTCTCCTATATAAACTAAAATGGAATGTTTCAAACAAAATGTTTTTAGCATATGCACGTAGTCTTAGATATTTGGGAAGGAAGATTTTTCCTTGAAAGGAAACGGTCAATATTTTTGGCATTTGACAAAACCAAGATGTGTTTAACAAAGTTTGAAATGGTAGGACTGGGGGCATGGAGAGAAGCTTTTTTTCAGTTCATGACTTCCTGAGATTCACACTGAAAAAACCATACCGTGTGTGAGCACATGCAGAGGGATGACGGTGCAGACATGCCATTGGCTTTAGACACTGTCTTGATAAGGACCTCTCAGAGCCAAGACCGAGTCCCTTTCAGAAAGCTGCCACTGTTATGCTGCTGTCCCAGTTTATGACTTTTTTTTTTCCACTGCAAAACATCTTGGATTGAGGGATTGTCCTGATGATCTGTTCAGTGTTCCAAAGGGGCTGATTAATCTGAAAAACCCAACAAGACAGCTGAAGCCGCTGCCAAAAACTGTCGTCCGTTCTACTTTCTCAACTGCCAGCTTTCTGTGCTTTTGCTGCAGAGACAGGTCCATTCTTAAAGATGTAGCTTGACATTTCCTAATGCAGCAGCAACAGGGTAAATGATGAGGGAGTGATTTAGGGGTCTATGAGTTTTCCTTTTATTCTGTCACTTCCAAGTAGTGTTGTTTATCTCCTGAGGTAGCACAAAGCTCAGAACTGCTATTAATTCTTGTCCGTTGAATGTAATTAATCCAGTGGCAGAGATCACGGAGATCTTCTGGAGGGGAAGTTGGCCTTGAAGGTCAGTGTGGTGGAGTTTGGCTTGGTGTCTGTGCATCTCAGCATTGCTAGTTCATGGCAGTAAGAAAGGTGAATTACTCCTGAACTGGATTTCCTATACACTCATTTAAAGCAATTAATAATCATGTTTTATTTCTGCTGTGCATGGGAGTGTGAATGCTGATGCTAAGCAAGAAAAAAGGAGGCTCCTTGGTCTTTGAAGGGAGAGATTTTGGAAGGAGGAGGGTGGCCTGGCTGTCCCTTGCTTGACCCACATAGTGTGTTTCTGTAAGGCAGGGCAAGCCTCTGTGCCCCTCTTGTGGCTCGTGGACCAGGATCAAAGGCAGGAGGGCAGATGGCAGGAGGCCTCGAGCCCCACAGTGAAGTTGTGATACCTCCACACCAAGGTCCTGGGCTTAGGGCTTTTCAGACACCAGACCTGGGTGCCTTGGATACTCTAAGGATACTCTTCAGCTGTGGAAGCATAACACAAAAGGAAAGAAACAATTTAAAAGAAAACTGGATAAATGCAATCGAAAGCTTGAGGGAGTGTTTAATGGGACCATTAATAAATGACTCAGGCAGCCAATGGGACATAGCCTTTGCTCTCATGTCTTGCAATACTCCAGAGGCACACTGTAATGAACCCATAAAACGTGCCCCATCAAGCCTTAGTGCTTTAGCACAAAACACTTGAATTTAACGTATGGTGGATGGCCAAGTGGTGCCTCTAGTAAACATCTAGGTTAGCCGGTGCTGAAAGAACCTTATTAGGGGATGGATTTTTTTTTAGTAAACTTCAACTACTTTCAGAATTTTTAAGAATACTGAAGTGTTCTGGGTAAAGAAGAGGAAAAACCTTCTGAACTTCAACTTGTCAGCAAACCTCTGTGTTAACCCCTACTATGTATGCAAATGGTGAAAGGTGTAAATGTCTCTAAGAATGTTTTGCTGTGTTGGCAATATGTTTTGACCCTGGAACAGCTACGGAAAGCATTGCATCGTAATAGCAATCATCACTGTTCTAGATCCTCAGATAGTATAGTGCAGGGTGCTACAGAAGCCCCTAACTAAAGATTAAATTTGATTAAATACACTCCCCGCAAACTAGCTACTTGTGCCAATTAACTTGGAAATGCAGCAGGGTTTTATTGCTTTAGAAATGAATGGTACTTATTGGCTTCTTATATAACAGTTTGACTTCCTCATCCAGTCAAGAAAATTGAGCAGCTGTCAGACCATCAACCCATAAATGTCTTCATTAGATCTGATAAACAGACCATGGCAAGCCAGAAAGTTGGAAGGTACCACCCTTCTGCCTGGGGGGCTGGACTCACTTAACAGGCTTAAAACAAGGGAGCTATGTAAAACAGGGAGAAACACTCTGGGTGAGTGATACAGCAGAGCTGCTCTGAGACGTGCCCAGGTGCAGCACTGAAATAACCTCTCTTGGGGCCATAAGGGACTCTTCCCTATCCCTGTTACCAAATAAACAAAACCTTGGCAAGTAACTGGTTCAGGAAGCTGTCCCCAGACAAATTGTTGGGTGTGATCCCAATATAGTTGGGCTTGAGCCTACTGACAGCTGAGATCCCTCTGGAAAGCACAGGTTGTCACTGATTTGAAGGAGCTTTGTGGCTCAAAGACTGGGTTTTGTACCAGACCGGGTGGTGTTTGCTGGAGGCTGTCTTGCTGAGCCCTCCTGTTGTCTTGCCTCCAAATATTCTGCTCCTGCTTTTCTAGTCCTGCACAAAGAATCTCACAGTAAGCCAGGAGCATCATAACACAAAATGTTGCTTCTCCTGATGAAGTTTTGAGACTATCAGAGCAGCCCTCACCTCAGGTGGCTGTACAGCCGTTCCACCTGACCACACACAGTACAATAACGCCTGTGCCATTGGCAACAGAGGTGTTGACAATATTACGGCAGAAGATGGAAGTCCTTAATCACACAGGGGTGCATGGATGTTTTATTATTTTCACTAAAAGCACTAACAAGAATGGAGAAGATGCAGGGAGATGAGCTTTTAAACATTGTACCACTGAGTCTTCCTTCAAAGAAAGAAGTTTTATTTTCTACAAGATCCTACCATACTCTGTGCTCTGATAAATCTTTCCCTTTAAATAAAGCTCCTGCTGTTACACAACCTTTGGTCTTGCAAAATGCAAAGCCATCTGTTACAACCTCAATTATAGGTTAGAGGAGACAAACTTATTTGATGGACTGCAACAGCAGGACTTACCTTCTATGTATGTCTAAGTGAAAAGAGCCAACCTTTATGAGAGACATCAGGTCAAGAACAAGGGGTTTTGTCTATCAAAGTAAACCAAAGAGTGGAAAACCCCCGAAAGGCAGATTTTTAGTTCATACCGAACTTCTAAATGAAGTCAACTGATACACACAGATACATCTAACTATATGTATAGTGGTATGTACAAGCCTTTTTTTCCCCCCAAAGTTTGCAAATATTACCTAAGTGCTACTCTGCATTTTGAGAATCCATACCTTGTGAAAGAAAACTCAAAGCAGATAGCTACTGGAATTGCTACATAGATGTTGGTATTGAGACAAAATAATTTGGGTTCTGTTGAGTTTATACTTTGCAAACTCAACCTAAGCAAAATAAATGGTGCCATATGAGGTAAAATCAATAGTCTGTCAACTTGTTTGTTGTTTTTTTTTTAACTTGGAGACTGATATTTTGTAGATTTTTCATCTTTGTAAAGCTGTAATCTAATGATTATCTAAAAAATGTTTTGAATTCAAAAGAGTTTATAAACGTTGTAGTTGCAGGGAAAAAACAGACCAAGTATATGGAAAAAGCCTATAAGAAACCCTAAAATGTAGCTTAAAAATATATCCTCTTTGTTTTCATTTCCCTATGGGTAATTCTTGGGATCCTTAGGATGCACAACCAATATTTATTTTTGATGCTTGATGCCATCATTAATGAAGCAGTTACCCTGCCAGTTGAACCAAAGCTGTTTGTTTAACAGCTGATATTTTTTTTTTTTTCTTTCCCCACTGCAATTCCCTTGGGAACAAGAAGCCCAGGTGCCTGTACTGGCTGTTCCTTGGGCGAGTACTTGGCTCCAAGGCCTTTTGCTCACAGGGAGCATGTTGGCTAGGCTCTTTCACACCTGGGAAACCTTGGACAGTATGTCCTAACCCGAGTAATGCAGACATGGTTGGGATTCTCCTCTTCAAAGCGAGATGAAAACCAAAGCCCAGGTAATCAGTGAAGTTCCCTTCCCCCATCCTGTCCAGCAGACTCACATGTTTGATTTATCTCTGTGCAAGTCTGTTAGAGCAGAGGAGGTTATTGCTTTGTATGGGGAAAGAATCTGTGACAAACCTGAATGTGCTCAGTTAAAAAAAAACAAACAAAAAAACCCCAAAAAACCCTAGGTGAAAGCAGTAAATATGGTAACTATGCCAGTCTTTCCTAGTTTGCTTTTCTGTTACATTCTTGTTATACAATAGTAAGAGCTATTGCAGTGAGCACTGTTGAAAGATGGGGGATTTAAGAGAGAGCGGTGATGGTTGTGTTGGATTGCTGCCTATATTTGGACTGTATTTATTATTCTACTTCTATTAAGGTGCTTAAGTTATTCAGAGTTGGGTTTAGACAAGAAAAATTTACCTGAGCAGCTGTGACTACATGTCTGTTAGTGATTAGTCATCACTGCAACTTTTTAAGAGTTGGATTTACCAGCAAATTGTTAAAATTCCCACAAATGGAGGACAGCATAGTGAAAAAAATTGAGGTTTATGTTGTTGTATTTAGCTGGAAATTTAACCTGAAGCTATCAAACAGGCTAAAAGAAGAGAGATCCTGAGCTGGCGTATGAGAATGAGCTATTCAGGATTTTCTTCCCTCTCAGGTGCTATTTTCTGTGGCTCACCTGCCAGGATCCAAGGGGAAAATGCACAGAGAGCAAGAAAGGATGTATCAATGGTAGTTGCTAGTGAGAGCAAAGATAATTGCTAAAGTCTTGGGAAGGGGGAACCTGATTCCACCTGCACTGCAGTGACTAGAGTCTCAAAGCGTTCAGCATGTCTTGCATTTGGCTGTCTATTTGGAGCGGCAAGCAAGGACTGAACACTGTCTGATTCAACCTCAGGTACTACAAGGAAGACTTCTGCATGTACTGATTTATTTCTCTGAAAATATAAAGAGAAAGGATCTCAGTATATTCTGTGTTTCTGACATGCAATATATCCCAGTGCAACTGCAGTTTCTGTAATTCTCCTTAGTCTTGTTGTTTGTTTGTTTTTTGTTTGTTTTTTTTTAAAGCATAAAACATCATCATTTTCTCCCTCTTCTGAAACTGAAGGAAGGATACTCACAGTTACAGTAGAAACAAATGCCAGCTGTTATTTTTATTTTAAAAAAATTTCAGTGGAAAGCAAAAAGAGAACTTTTTAGCATCTGTTCTTGACTCTTGTTGAAGAAAAGGGGAAGATTATTTTTTGGCTCAAACAAAACCTGCAGCAAGTTTTTGGTTTAGTTCAGGAGAGCATTGCTCACTGGGTGGGGGGAGGAGGGAAGAAAACGCTTCAGCAAACTATGGTTCTTCAAATCTATCCCCGCTCAGCAAGTGAAAGCGTTTCCTGCAGTTTGGTGAGGGAAGGCCCATCCCGCAAGGAAGATGCTAATTGGGAGTGTGAGGAAATTGGGATTTGGTTTCCTGCCCTGCCCCATACAAGCTAGGTAACCTGCAGCATTTTGCTTGTGGGTGGAGCTGTTCATGTCATGTCCCTTAGATATCTAGGTTAAGTGCTAAAAATACATTACTGAGAAGCCACTCTGCACCAACTGTTGCTCTGATGTCGCTGAAGTTAGATGCCTGGAGCTGTTGATGGGAATAGCTCTTCCTCTTCCCCTTTCTCCTTAACCTCGCTCATGCAGGGGTGTTTATGTCACATATACAATGCAAACAGGGATGATATAATTCCATAAATCTGATATGGGCCACATACAGAAGTTTGTGTGACTGGCATTCAGTGCCCAGTTAGAAGAATGCTTATTTGAGAGAATCTGTCCTCGTTAGAAATGCAGGTCCTCTTAGCCTAGAGGATTAGTAATTGGGGCTGCAGATAACAGGTGCTGGGAATAGTAAATTCTCATGTCATGGGAAATAAAGCTTTGACCGAATCCTGTTGTCTGCCATCACTAATGAACCAGATAGATGAAAACTTATTATTTTTGCATGGTTCTGTATATCATGAAAATCATCCAGGTATTATTCTTCAGTGCTCAGAGCACTGCAGCCAGATGGGATGAAAGGGTGCTAAGTTTTGTGCCATTGTCTAGCACAATCTCATTTGATCCTGAAATAGGTAAACTCAGTCATCTCTTCAGATACCGAAAGGTCCTGTGGAGAAGCTTACATAACAGTGGTTGACACCTTTGTAATTTTTGGAGGGGATGGTGCTACAAATGATTTAGACTGTTTAATTTTAAGAATAATTTTGACTTCAGAGTTTTATTTTCAGCCTAGTTTCATCACCCACCAGAACTTGCCAAATGGATGTGGTATGAAAGGTTATGGTGTCTGGTCAGTGCAAATGATAAAGCACATACTTTATTAATAGATAAATTTGTGGTTCCTTGTTTGTCTATAGGAATGTTTTTAAGAGATATGTTTCTTAGCCCAGTTAATCTGTTTCTGGCGAAAAAGTCCATGGCTTGTAAATTTGGCAGGCTTGAACCATTGGGATGAACTCCCCATACCAGGTATCTGCCCTTGTTTAACTCAGAAGTGTTTCTGACTGCCTTATCTGAAGTGTTGGCTTCTCGTTTGGGAATTGCTGTGTAGCCAAGACTCTGATTGAAGCCTGGGGAATTACTCATTGGACATATTACATGTCATAAAAATACTGGGTGCTCTTTTAAGTAAACTAGATTTTGGGGGTTTCCAGCAGGGTAACCATAAGTACCTAATCCTTGAGAATTTTATTCTTTTTCTTTGTATTCTGGCTACTATAGAAAAAAATCACCAAAACCATCCCAGAACAAAAAAAACCAAACAAAACCAAAACAGACCCAAAAAGTAGCTTAGCTTATCAAGGTGTAGTAAAAGATAAATTTGTTGGAGTCTGTTTTGCCAATTTTTTTTTTTAATGATGGGTAGTAAATAAGGCTTGGGGCATCCCAGGTATGGATAGAATTTCTGTTCCACAAGCACTGTCTGCCCCATATGCTGAGCAGTGAGGTCCCAAGGGGACAAAATAACAGTATTTCTAGAAACATAGACTTGTTTAGGTTGGAAAAGACCTTTAAGATCATTAAGTCCAACTGTTAGAAGTCCAACTCATTTTTCTGTCCTTCCCCTTCTTTTATCCATAGGTGATAGAAGTGTTCACAAGTGTTTTATGTTCTACTAGTTTTACTGATGCTTTTAAAGATATTTAAGTGGTGTTGGGCTGACTTTCTTCACTCAGGCTTCTTAAAATTCAAAAATATGTTAATTCAAGCATCCCTAAGCTTCTGGAGTCCTGATTATGCAACTGTAGAATGTGATTTATTTTTTTTTTTCCTCCTCAGATAAAAAAATACAAAGCAAGGTGTAGTTCCTGCCCTGACTTGTAGGTGTTTTTCTGATTAAGTCCTTTGCTAATGATAAGACTTCAATTTCTGTTTTCATTTTTTTTGTTCTTTTGATCCCTTTTAATAGAATATACTATAGTTAAAAAAAGAAAAAGTATATGTGAACCTTTGCAACAAACTGTTTTGATGGCCCAGGGAAAGGAACCCCCAGTTTTGCCTGTACCCTGAGTGGTACCAGACAGAGACACAGGTGAATGGACTGGATCAGCAGCACTTCAGCCTGGCCTTTCTGCAGGGAAAAATGTGGACTGTATTTGAACTGGTTTGTCAGTATGTAGTACTGTGCTAATATGTCTCAAGTGATTGACTTCTCCAAAGTCTGAAAATGCTACTGGTCTGAAATACCATCTGCTAAATACCCTGTGATTCCTTAGGAATTGCTCCATCAGTCAAAACACTCTCCTCCAACCTGGATAATGGGATGTTCCTTGTTGATTTTTTTCCTTTACTGCCACACTGGAAGCTAGGTGAGTGCAGTTGTGAATGGGGTGTGGATAAATGCCCAACCCCATGATATCACTTGCAGTTTAGCAGATACCAGCAAGGCAGTGCCACATGTAGCTTGTCCTGAGTCTTGAGTTCTCCCAAACTAAGCCACATAGCACCTTAAACTTGTGCAATCCTTCTCCTAATCCACGATGTGAAGACATCCTTGGTGTTCACATAACACTTACTATGCAGCAAACATGGAACAGGCATGGTTTACTTCACACTGTCATACAGAGGATTCACCTTTGACTGACAGCTTGCTAGATGTGTATTTTGGTTCCAGCAGAGAAAACTCAATACAGATCTCCATTGTCTATTTCCTCTCCAAGGCTCCGTTCTCCCTCCTCTACCCCAACCTAAACTGAATTTTATAGGAAAAACATGAGAAAAGGGCATATGGGGTGAAACATGCTTCTTTCAACTTTGAAGACCTAAGAACAAGTTGAGAATTCAGCTAACTCTTCTTCACTGTGAATCTTTCCATTGACCCTTGCAGGGAGCTGAAATGAGGTCTGACTATTGTTATGTTGCCTTGATTTTTGTTTTCATCTCGCCTGTCAAGATTCATAGTATCTGCACCTTCCTATTGAAGTCTGGGAGTAAATAATGGGGTTACAGAAGTCTAAAGGTGACTTTGTTGAAACTGAAATTCTGATCTTTCTTTTAACAATATACTCAGGATCCTTTTGTAACTAATAGAAAATAACACAGAAGAAGGGGAGAGTGGTGCTGTTGAATTAATTTTCTTTAGATTACCCTTTATATAAAATTAATTATAACTAAACAAATATTAAAAGTTACAATGCAATTGGTTGGGTTACCATGGGTTCAAATACAGCGTAGAGCAGTTTTTGAGACTGCGATATGGGAAAAAAAAGTACTGAGCTTTGAAGTGCACAGCATTTAATGTTTATCTTCTTTCATTTGTTTTGGTAGAAAAAGATCTTTCTTGCTTCTCTGAAGAAAGGTTTGCTCTACGGTATGACATGATGGCTGGAAAAATGCTTAGAAATTCAACACCTATCAAACCATTGAAATTGAACCCTCAGTGAGGACAGGGAAGTGTATCCCAGCACTATGGGTATGATGGGAACTGTAAACATAGAGGTAGTCCAAGGAAGGAACTTAATCTCCATTGAACTATATTTGTTCTTTTACTACTGTACTTGGCTTATTGCTTTTTCTAGTAAGGATATGGGTTTTGGTTGTTGTTTTGTGGTTTTTTTGTGTGTGGTTTTTTTTTTTTATCATTCTGCATTTTAATGCCTGTACAGATTCTTGGATCTGAAGTGCCACATTCCATGTTTTCATTGAGTTAGATAATTCTCTATTTTAAAACTCTTTTGCTTAAAACTGTTGAAATAGCTTCCTGACAACATGGTACAAAATTGAATAAACAGGGAAGTGCTCATTGACAAGATGTTCCAATACATGTGTATCATTTCTGTCTTTGTTAGTTTCTGTTTTGTTCATTTTATGACAATCTGACATAGAAAATTTTAGCAAGTTCATCAGCAATTTGGGCATGTAGAAGTTTCTGGTTTTGCAGATATTTACTATAGGAAACAACCTTTGGGTTTGCCTTACTGGATTCACAAGATTGCTGAAGTCAGTAGTGACGGCAGGGGCTGGCTCTGCTAAATGCACATGAAACAAGCCTTTTGAGATCATAAATAAAACTTTTTTGCAAGCCAGAGTTTTGCCAATATGCTTTAATCCTTATCTCTGCAATGGCCCTCTGAATAATGTAAGCATTCAGTTTTGTTACATTAAAAATTATCTTTCCTTAATTGATGAGAGTGATTTCTGCTTCCCCCCCCCCCCCCCCCCCCTTGTGGAGAAGTGATTCTATACCAAGTACTGCCAGGTGTCTTTCTGCGTGTAGCCAGAGTTAAGCTGCATTGGCGTCAGGGTGCAGGACTGTTGTGATCATCAACTGAACTGGTCTGGCAGCTCTTGTATTGGCTAAACTTGGAGGCAAATTTGCTGAACATTGCAAAGGGAGAATTCAAAATCTGACTTTTTTTTTTTTTTAAAGTATTTCAATTTTTTTTTCTACCCTAGTCTTGCTCTTTAAATGCGGAATTTGGCAGCGCATGAGCAATTTTTGCCCTAGATCTGGTGATTTAAAAAAAAATTATTTTATTTTTTAATCCTCAATTTAAGAGAGCTTCCTCTTTTATAAGTCTAGCAAGCAAAAATATTTTTGCGGCATCCTCTACAAAAGAACTGAACTTTTATAAGACTGTGACTTTAGGCTATGCAGAAGGTATATGTACAACCCTGAGAAAGGGATTTGTGAAGGTTGTGAGTGGATGAAAAGCCTGGTAGACATTTGGCATCATGTAGGATTGTGGCAAAGCAATGGCAGGGTGGTTGGGTTTGACAACTAACAACATTGTAAAGCTTTGACAGAATAAGAACTTACACGTGGTGTCAATCATTCTCCACATGTCACTTCCAATTTGTCTTGCTATAAGAGGACATCCATCCCCATTGGCATCTGAAATACAGCTGTCAGTGTCACTGTGCCAAGGACAGAGAGCACTGATGGAGCAGAGTGGTGGTGGTGCAGGCAGTTGTTTTGGCGTTACCTATGGAAAGTACAAGGCTAAAATGGGGCAGAGATGGCTCTGACAAGTGCCCTCTGAAGGATAATCTTCAGAAAAGTGGACTAAGGGGAGATCAGTAGGTGGGAGGGTGGCTGAAGCTGTGTCTTGGTTTTTCTTTAAAGTGAGTAAAGAACAGGAGTTTGCAGCACTGAGAGTAGGACACTTGGAATGGGCTTGAGTTCATATTAGTGTTGCACAACTGCTGATTGGGCTCTTATATACTGCTTCTAGCTTGACTGTAAGAGGTTGCATATTTCCTCCTCTTAATTAAATTTTCACTGTCTTAAGAAAAGGATAAATATTTTTACTATGTTGTTTTAAGCTGTAGAGGGTGCGGCATGCAGGTTCAGTATTTTCCTGCTTTAATCTTCATATGTTTTCCTGTAAATCAATCCTGGAGCTAGATAAAACTTTGTTTTGTGTTGTTAAAAACAAGTATCTCCATGCCACTAATAAAGCTTGGCTCTACAGGGGTCCTGTGGCTGATGAGCTTTGATGTTAGAGAAAGTGAAAGGTCTAGCTGATGCTGTCTTGTGGCTGAACATTTATCAGGTGTCCCTCTGTGTTGATTTTATGATGCCTTCTAAAGTGTGACATCGCACCTTGTTTTTCTCTCCGAGTTAGTTTAACTTGGTCAACAGATTTAACCAATGTTGAGGCAGCAACGAGAGCTCACACATACACTCAGTTTATTCACAAACCTGGTTTCTATGTGAAATCAGACTAAAAGCAAGCCAGACATACCGTTCAGAGGTGGGCTGGCTGATGCACTCTCTTCTTGTCCTGCCCTCACCCACACAGACATGGGAAAGAAGAGTCTTGATGAGGAGCAATGTTTTCAGTATTTCATTTGACAAAATTTTCAGTGTTAAAAACATAGAGAAGAAATGCATTTTTGTTTTCGAAGTTACAAGGCAAATTCCCATTTCCATTTGTTTTTAAGCTTCTTAAGCCTTCTAGTGACAGAAAATGGCATAATTTTAAAAAACTTTCCACTGTTTTCCTTTTATTTTTTTAAAGTTTTTTGTCTCTTTTTCTTAAAAGAAACAAAGCAAGCAGGAGGATTATATTTTTCCCCTTTAAAAAAAACCTAAACAACACTATTCCAAAAGCAAACTTCTTGGAAAATGTCAGATTAGGAAGTTAAAGAACACCAATCAACACTTTGACCAAAACTGAAGTATATATGATTTGTCAACCAACCAGCCTATCCGGCATGCTTGAAATGAGAAAAGTTTGAAACAGAAAGATGCTGAGAGATATGTAAAGAAAGGAAGGAATTTGCTTGAACAAATTTTTCTTGTCTATATGTGCTACTTAAGTCCGGGAGGGCTTCTTCCATCAGCTGACCACACTGCAGCACAAATGCACTCCTGCTGCAATCTCCTCAGAGAAAAGTGAGGATATCTTGGTTTGGTTCCTTCCCACATTGGAAAGTTACAGCAAACTCTAAAAAAGGCTTAAGGATGTATTTTGAAGCAGAAATCATTTGAAAGGTGATGCAATGACCAAAACTCTTGCCTGACTTATCTTCACAATAGCTGCTAAACAGAAATTCCAAATGAGCTTTTTAAAGCACTGTGGTCCCTGATTTATTTTTTTTTTGAGTTATGCTAGACCAACAAATTGTGAGCAAGTTAGTAGTTTGGAATACACTGGAGCTGGGAGAGAGCATTGTTGGTCTGCTCTGACACCCACAATGCCACTGACAGTGGGAGGAAGCAGTGTTGCCAAACCTGCTTGAGATGCCAGCAAAACTAAAGATCTAAACTCCTCAGGTCTGAGACTGTTGTGACTGTATTCCCTCCAGCTGCAGTGACTTGATGCCCTCATTTGTTTGCACAACTGTCTTCAGTGCATGCAAAGTCCTATCTTGCAAAGCTAACTGCATATGGTAGCTATAGTAATGGAGTTTGTGAGTTAGGTGCCTATGCCGTCTGCACGTACATGCTCTTAGTAAAGTTTTGGTTATAAAGTTGTACGTGGTAGGGAAGGAAGGCTATTTTTGCAAGTCTGCCTATACTATACTTGTATTTTGTCTCAGTTTTAATCTTCTGAGAAGCATATATACCAATAACTGAATACCAGTGCAGTCCAGACTAGTTCTCCATCCTCTTGCTCCACCCACTGTTATGGGTGTTGTATTCTGTGTCTGCTCTGGCTGTGTCTGTTAAAGTAAGATAGTTACAGTGTGCCCTGGGGCAGCGTCTGAGTGTGTGTGGTAGTGACAACTGTTAGTGGAAAGAATGACTGTGCATGTGCATATGGGACCAGCATGCCAGGACTCAGGAGGCTGTGCTTCTGCATGACTCTCAAAACCACAGCTGGTGACTGGAGAAATGGGAAGGAATTTACAGGTCAGAATTGTAAATCAATTCCCCATAGTTTTGGACTGATGTGAGAAAGAAGCCTTGATATCCATCGATGCTCTTCCACCTCTTTTAAAATGTTCTGTTATGAATATACTGTTTATTTATGATCCTGGTGAGAGAAACAGATAAGATTAAGGCCACCTAGGGCTGCCAGCACATATAAAACTGTGGCTTTATATGACGTGATCTTAATGTACTTGAGAGGAAGGTGGGTGTAACAGTGTGAGACTAGTCCAAAATGCGTGTCTCCCGTGCATCCTCATAGTTGCCTACTTGTCACTTTACCCTGTTACACTAACAGCAGTAGTAAACACGTGCAAGCTGTGTCATTTTTGTGTGTGTATATAAGCACAACTGCAAATTTGTAGCTATGAAAATTTGCTATTTTGATTCTTTTTTGCTTTGTTTTGAAAACTTAGTGATGCGACTAGAACACTGTTGTTGTTATTTGGAGCTTTGCCTGTGCAATCGGCTTGCCTCCTATTTTTATTTGGAGTTTTACAAACTGTAATAAAAGAGCACCCAGACAATGCTCTGAGCACTGCAGATGATTTTATTTAAAAAAATACACCCATAAACAAATGGCTTCAACAATCACCTCAGACCAGATCAACTAAAACTTGCTATACTTATGCTGTTGCTAAGTTAAGAGCCATCTGTTGCTATCTAGTAGCAGACTATTTACATATATATAGATCCAAAATACTCTGGTAACAGGAATTGTCTTTTCTGTCAGAATCCTACGATGTTTAGCAGCTCTCTCCACCTCCCAGATCTTCATAGTGAAAGGTGAAATGAGGCTCTTGTGGTGAGCAGGACTAAATCCCTGGTTTGCATTGACTTGGTGGGTAGATATTACAGAGGCTGGGAGTTCTAAGGGGGTTTGTTATGAGAATATGGTTACCAGGGGGAGAACCATGTGCTGTGCTGGAACAGACTGTTAAATCCTGAATCTGACAAATTGCTTTTTTGTGTTGTTTATGGAACAATAGAGCAAAAAGATGTATGAATTCGGGTAAGAATAGGCACAAGAGCTGTATTTGTTCTTCTAAGACTGCTGAAGAAACTAAGGCTGCCTAAGAAACAGCGTTGAACCAAAAAATGTTTAACCTGATCATCCAGAAACGCAAAGCTCTCCTATGTGCAGGACATGCTTGTGACTATTGCCTTTCCCTGAATACTGCCTGCTGTACTGCTACTGATACACTTCTGTATCCTACACAGATTTTTCTGGAAGGCTTTTGAGTTTTTCTGTCTAGGAAATGCTAGAATAAAATAGAATACAGTAAAAGAGAAGTCAGAAGTGACATGCAGTCCATGTCTGTTATGTGCACTGCTAACATTTGTTAGACATCCATTTTTTGCAGTGGTTTAATAATGCTGGGGAAATTAAATATATTTAAAAGTTAAATCATGAAGCAAAAGCTGTATCTGTAGAATGATCACATACCAGGTCTGGAGAAAAATTTTGTAAATCAGTGGTAAGGGTGATCTGCCTTTTGATCTGGTCCCTTCTTTTACATCATTCATTTCTAAGCAGCTAGTTTAGTATTTCATTCAAGTGGATGAGATCTTGTACATCCAAGCTTCAGTATAAAAAATTATGGTCGATTTCAAATAGGGAAAATAATAACAATAAATAGACTCTTAAACTGAGCTCTGGACAGGCATGGAGACTTCAAAGGAACAGCTTGTCTACCACAGAGTATGTGGTGATCTTTGGACCAAGGTTTCCATCCAGTTGGCTGACTGGGGAGTACTAACTTCTCAGTAAGTTGCTGGAGAGTTCTTGGGACTGTTTGGCTAGGAAGATCATTGCAGACTTTTGCTTATGCAGGAAAAGCTGGTATTGGAAAATCAGCTAATGCTGGTTCCATTTCTGAAAGTGACCTTGTCCCTGCAGGTTTTCCCTTGCACTGGTGCGTGCTTGGGTGCAGAGCTTGGGCCCCTCTCTGCCCACGCAGTGTGCCCTGATGCTCCTGCAGTGCTGAGGGCCAGGGAGAGCTGCAAGCAGTGTGCAAAGTGCTGGCCTCCCTGCCTCCGACTGCTAGTTTGGGCAGAGTCCCTCTGCCTGGCGAGAGCTAGTCTGCACACGCACATGTGCACCAACGTAGCAGAAGTTGTGAATGAAAACCATTGGAGTCAGCTTAAGTTTTCATAAGGGTGGTTTCATCCTGGAGTCAAAATGGTTGAAATTGCTTTCAGCTAAGCATAGGAACTGCTTTGGGTGGCCAAGGAAGTCGCATTTGTTTGAATTCCTGGTTCCAGCAGAAGGGGACACTGGGTAAAGCATTCTAGGGTGGACAGAGGCAGTCATACAGACACATAGGCCCCTGGCAGCAGGTGCTATGGGCTGGGAGCTCCTTGAGCTGCCCAGCAGCCCAAGGGTTTCGGTAGCTGTCATTGCTCTTTTACTTTTTTTCTAAAGTGTTTGCAAAATGTAGAAAAATGCAGCAGGTCCAGAAAAACTGGAACTGTTTGGTGCAATTATTCAGAGCAACAGCTTAGCATAGACAAACCTACTATATTAAACTTATGCCTAGAAAGTGCTGCAAATGCAACAACTGAAAGTAGGAAAAAGTAATTTTTTTAATAACTGTAATCCTCCTTTAAGAGAAGCCAGAGCCCAGGTATAAGCTGGATTTAAGGTAAGCATGTATGCAATTTCTTTATGAAAACTGTAGGGACACATAGATAACACAGTTCCATTGAATACTGGGAAAGCAGAGGAGATGAACTAAGCGAGATGCTCCTCCAGCATCACATGTTGTCTGGAAAGTTTATAATCATGCCCTGTAGAGCAGAGTTAGTTGTTTGTGTTATTATAGCACATTACACAGCAATGTAGTACAAGCGTATGGCAACAGCTATAGGAACACCAACAGTTCAATCTCACTATTCTAAAATTTCCTGAAATACTTGAGTAGCATTTTCCAGCTTTTCAGTTGCTTTAGTTGGTGACTCTTCTCTATAGTTTCTATCCCTAAAGCATCAGGTCTGATATTCAAAACATTGGTCAGGCAATGGCATGTACAGCAGCAAAATACACAAAGTTACTACTGCTTTTGTGTAAAAGAGTCCTTAGGCCACATGAAAATATGATATTTGCATGTGTAGATGATCATCAGTGCCTCCTGCATTTGAAAGATGACCAGTTGGCAGTACAGTGCACCACCTGGGAGACACTTTGACTTCCTGCAAACTGAAGATTTCTTGTCTCTTCCACAACAGGACACAAACTGCCTCCTATATCCTCTTCGCATCAATCTCATGTGCAGTGTTGAGGGAACCAGTTATAATCCACTAGTTTATTCTAGAAAATTGTGTGCGTGTGTGTGCGTATTCTATTAACAATCATAACATCTTCCAAGGTTCTTTTTAGCAAGGGCAACTGCCGCTGGCATTTTGGCTTTCCTTCAAACCAGTCTTGTCAGCAAGAAAAACCATATGAACTTGGAGATTGAAATCAGTTGCCCCGGGGTACCAGGTCCGGTTTCATTTTAACAATAAAAGAATCTGATGCCTTTTAGCAGGCAGGTAGTTATTGCCTAGATGAAGGAAGAGTTGTAATAGTAAATCTAGAATAGCATTCAGATGTGACATCAGCTGATATATAAATACTGTATGTTTTGCCATATCCACCCACTCTTTCTATATGCAGGGAAATCTGAACCAAGGGAAAAGTCAGATGTTAGGCTGGCTCCCCCAACTGCACAATTATGTGCTAGTAATCCTGAACTTACTCTACATTTGCAGGTAGCTAGAGAGGCCTGAATCCTAATGCTGTGCTCAATTTCATACAGCTTACATTCATCTAAAAAAGCTTGAGCCTGTCTGCATTTCCAGTCACAGAAGACTAGAGGACAAAATAAATGTTTGAAAGTTCCTGGGAAATTACAGTCATGGAAAGGCTCTCCTTTGTAGCCTGTGTTGTAGTTGTTATGCTGTGATCTCCTGTGGTCAAGGTGTTCACTGGAGCTAAACATTCAGTTGACTGATTCTTACTAAAATTGGAAATGGGAGGCTTAAATCAATGGGTGCACATCACCTCCTCACTATGACATATGCAGAGTAAGCCAACTTTGCCCTAGCAAAGGAATGAATCATGGAATATTTAGTATCTGAACATCTTATCGTCATGTCAGGTATACTATAACGCATGTAATGACTTTCCAGAGTTTTATCCAGATAGTTCCTTAAAGTTGTCATCACTACTAAACATTAGAGAGCTACCAGTGGGGACACATGAAGGCAAAGATGGTATCTTGTCCTTAAAGAAATTCCCAAGCAATTCTTTGCCAGGTACACCATTGTTTTGGCTTGCTGCAACTTATCTTTGTGACTATGAAAATCAACCTGGCCAGTGCCTTTTTCTGAGCTCAAGTCATAGTTTGTTGATCTGGAAGAGAGCCATTAGCAGTGTGCTAATTGCAATCTGACAGCCGTGTTTCAGAGCCCCAGCAGGATGGTGGCTTCTCAATGGTACAGGAGCAGCTGTTGACTGTGGCTCTAATTGCTGCCCTGTACTCTTGACAAAGTGGAGTAAGGGGGTGGGGAAGCCCTGCTGGGCTACAGCTTAGCAGTTCCCCTTATGAATAATTTTCCTGAAGGTGCCACTCATTCTTCTAGTCAAGCATGGTGGAATTATTCTCACCCATGCAGCTTAATCAGCAAGAAGTGAGTTTGGTGTGTTGTTAGGAGGGAAACTACTCTCTGCCATTGAGCACTAGCTGGGGCATAGCTGCCAAGATAAATAAACAGTCAGGTTTGTAGAACTAGATGTCTCCTTGAGTTGCTGTCTGTATCCATAATTTAGTATCAGAAAGAATTGGAATTTTTGCTTTTCAGTTGTTTCCCACCTCAAAAATGTAGAGTGTCTCATTTTTTCAACTAAGTGAGCTGAAAACTTGGGGCACAGATTCATACAGTTGCTGATATGGTGCACCACAACCTATGGGAAAGCTTTCTGCTTTCCTGTTAGGCTCTTCAGAGGTGTACATTGCTCTCTTCTGTGGCCACAGAGGTAAAATAGCAATGCTTATGCCTGCCTGCAATGTCTATGCATTAGTGGAAGACTGTGGAGGACAATTACATTAGGTGGAGGTTCTGTTTTGTGTGTGTGGTGGTGGTTTTTTTTTTCCTCAGTTGGGGAAAAGTGGAAAATGTGAAGTGTTATTAGTTAAAAGCAAAACCCCTGAAAGCAGTTATTTTGACATAATTAAAATGCTTTAAGATATCGTTTCAAACTCAATTTTAAAAACTTCAGAAAAAGGTCTGTTACAAAAAGAAAAATCTGTAAAGTTTAGGTCTGAAATTACAAAGGATACATTTTATTCTGGAAATTATTTGACTGGGGAAAAAAAAAGTTGTTAAAATTCACTAAGAGATATAACGTTATAGGCAGCTTTCCACTTTGATGAAATACTTCTATCAACGTATCTTAAAACAGTTTCACCATCTATCTCTTATCTATATGGGTTAATTTTTCTTGATGAAATTGCTTTGTCTTTCTTGTGTCTTCAAATTGATAGCAGGCTGATCCTTTACTCAATCTTCTCCCTTTTGATCTGATGCTACATTTGTCTCAGTCATAGAAAATGTTGCTCAACAGGATATCAGTCCCTTTGACCTTTTCCTGGGATACACAGTCCCATGTGATGCAGTACCACACGTGCCTTAAAGTAGGAGTTTGCAATCTTGCAGATTGAGCAAGGTAGAACTGGGGTGCTTTAATCTTTGTACAGCTTTAAGCAATCCAGAGATGACATTACTTCAGTACTGGGTTGCATGTGTTTGCTTCACTGTGGTTGGTAGGATCTGCTAAAAAATGGTAAGTATGTGTGCAGTGGAAAGTCTTCAAAAAGAAAAATAAATTACAAAAACCCAAACACTGTTCTTTTCTCCAATGACATAAGAAACCTCATTTTGCATCCAATTAAATAAGTAAATCAATCATCTGGCATTTTTCAATAGAAAAACAGGTAGAAGGAAGGGGAGGGAGTGGGAAGGACAATTCTGTTATTTTGTTTACTTTTCTATTCTGACATAAACATCTATTTTGACTGGTTACGTAGCTAATTTTCTTTGGCTTTGGGAGCTCTTGAAAAAAGAGTACATAAAAGCTTTGTTTTATTTGCTGGAGGAATCAGGAAAATGCCCAGCCAGAAGTTTGCTGAGGGATGGACCCACTAGATCTTTCTGATATTTGTCTAAGGCTCATGGAAAGAAACAGACCCCAGAAGCCTGTAGAAGACAGTTTGTCCACCTCTTCATTTGCCAGTAATTTCATGTGATCAAAACTTCTAATTTCTGTGATCACCAAACATTCAGCAATGGATATTATACTGTCTCCACCTTTATCATGCTGTTTAAATAAAACTATTGTCCCTTTAATTGACATGAAAGTGTTTTGATAAAGAAGATCTTCCACTGTGACCAATAGTGTACTTAAGTCTGGATTCATGACGTATTATATCCGGCGGGTGACACTGGCCTCAGCAGTTTTGAAGGCGTATTTTCAGAGATACTTCAAATTTCCCCCTCTTACTACAGTTTCAGCTGGCTACAGGAAGTAATTTAGTATGGGATAGGTAAAAGTGCAGGCTGAGAATGCAATTTAATATACCTGACAGTGTTTTTTTTCTTTTTTCACTTACTCATTTATCAACCTAAAAGCTAAAGCAAATAGGGATGCAACTTGTAAAGTTGTTGAATAATTTTAGTGAACTTAACCACATGTTTTGCCTGAGGAAGAAATAGTTAATTTTATATCTAAATTTTTTTTTCATCCAAAGCAAAGGACCCTCCTTTTTCCTGAAGGCAATTTCAAGCTGTTATTCAAGAATGAAAATTGATAATTGTTATAGCTGTACTCGGTTGATCTTAATTTTAGTGAAGCTCCAGGCTAATAAATATGAAAATATCATCTTCCTGGCTGATAAACTGGTTAAATGCATTGGTGCAGGATTTTGATGATGTAGCAATAGTTAATATTTGTTGCTTAGCAAAGAGCAGTTATAATCCTGGCTTTGGAGCTAATCCAAATAGGGAGAGAGAAAAAAAGTCATTCAGCAGCAGTATGAAGTGGTTTTTTTATATGTGCAGGCACACACAAACATTGTTAGACAGCATAAAATGCTCTCGTAGCAAACTGTTTGCTCTCCTTACTGATGAGACGAACACAAGGAGGTTCCAGTGCCTGCTCCCATACCTTGTCTAATTCAAACATTGGATGATAAACTTTTCCACTAAATGACTTCTGAACCCATGTCAATATAATACTTACAGAAATTTGAGTACAAAATACCTTTATCTTGCCTGTACTAAGGACAAGAAGCTGTATAGAAAAGCTCTTAAAGGTGAGTGAGCAGACCTATGCTTGAAACACAAACAGGGACCCGGAGCTTTGAGGTCTGTGCCAGCTCCAGTACAGGTCATGAACAAAAGGCCCATCTGTAAAACAAGGGTCATGATACCTACCTGCACACCAGGGTTTTACAAATCACTGGTAAAAGATAGTATATTCTATTCACTGGATATAGTTGCACAAATGCAGGGTTGTGGTACCAGTGTGGGCAGCTGTAAGTCCTCTTAACCCATGTATTAAAACTTAGTTTGTAATTGTGGGTGTCTCATTTTCAGAAAGGTCTCTTGCATTCTCCCTCCCATACTTTCCATGGCCAGAAATGTGTTCTCTGGGATACCTCGGGAAATACTGGTTTTAGATCATCTGAAGGCAGTTTTGATAAGCACTTGAGCTTTAGGCATCAAAAAGTAACTTTCCTGCTTTTCATTAACTGTCATTTCTGGTATTTACTGCTATCTGTGCTCCACTACACAGTGTAAATAGGAGAACAAGGAGTTAGGCATTACTGGGAAGTCAGAGACTGATGCAGGAGACTTAGGTTCAGGTGAGGAAAGAGAATTTGGTTATATCTTCATATTTCTGATAATATGGTTCTTTAGCTCTAACCTATACTTTCCTGTGGTGTCAGGACTTGCTGATTTAGAGTTAGAGTAATTGGTAATAAGACTATCTGTTTTGTCAGATCTGCACATTGAACAGGAGGGGCAACACAGACCACTGTGTTCAGTTCTCTGATCTGGAAGGCAGCATACCATGTGGGTTTTCCTTAGAAAATGTAATTTAATTGGGCCTCTTTTTTTTTTTTTTTCTTCTTCTTCTTTTTTTTTTTCCTTCCAAATGACCCTTCAATACTCCCATCAGAAACACTGCAGATAGTTGAAATTCTGCTTCATCACAGGATTAGGAGTATTGGCCAAATGATTGCTGTGAAGTTAGAGAAATAGTTCCTGGAATTTGATTGAGCAGAGTACTGGACCCTTTGAAGGAAGATTTAACCTTGAAAGTTATTTCTCCAGTGTACCTGCTCAGGAGGCAACATAACTCTCCTGTGTACACAACACTAATTCATAGAGATAGCTTCTTTCATTAAAATGGAAATCTTTGTAATGTTATTTGTATTGGGATTTTAGATCATCTTAAAGCAGACTGGTTGAAGTCTTCTTCCATTCCACAGTCAACTTCTTTTGGGTGTATACTAGTACTTGTGTTTTTATTATATGAGGGGAAAAAAGTAAGCAACTGACTATTTTGGCAACTTGAATACTGTGATGAAAGAAACTGGATATTATGGATTCATTCTAGGTCATGAAAATACTTATGAAGTATGAATTTATTAAAGGTCTTAAGTACAGTACTTAAAACATCTGCTGTGCATCTTATGGCTACACGTGCAAGTTTTATTTGAATATGTATAATACTATTGCTAACAAAGATCGCAATAAGAAATGAACCTTGAAATGCAGCACAAAGTTCTCTAGCATAACAACATTCAGATAGTAAGTAGAGGGATACTCATATAAAACACATGGAGTCCACACTCCCAACTCAGCCTGTAGGAAGTAAAAGCAGAAAATTAGGGACATGTTAAGATAATATAGTGATAACTGGATAGAGAGGCAAAGGTGCCAGTTGAGCAGTGTGTCACACTTTGATTGCGATTTATGCATGGTTATGTAAGCTCATGAGACTAGAAGTCATACTCATAGAAGAAGAGCAGGTGAGAAGATAAAATAAGGCCCTTAGAGGCAAAACAATATAGGCTTCTTTCAATGACTTTGTGATAAATGAGCGATGTCAAATGCTAGGAGCAAGAGTTGAGACTTGACTCATTAAATGTCAATCCCATAATTCCATTCCTCACTTTTCTTTCTTCTAAACTGTAACCCAAAGATGCTTTTACTACAGTCAGTGCTGGTCTCTAACTTCCACAAACTCATTATTTTATCTATGAGTTTTCCTTAAAAGTGTTAAGGAAACAGAGACAGAAAAGATAAGTAACTTGCCAAAGGCCAAAAAAAAGCACCTGAGGTGGAGTCAGGCACAGAACCCGGTTCTCCAAGCTCATTTGTTTAACTGGTTTTCCTATTTTCCACCTCTTTTCTGTTCCCTGTCAGTCCCTCTATTCTTGTTTGAAGTATAAGGGACTTTATAACCCTGTATTTCTTACAACTGTTTGAAAGCTCTACAAGAGCGCAATACTCCTGATTGTTTTTGTTCAAAGATGGGGGCGTTTCTAGACATGTCACATCTGAAAAGTGAATGACTTTTGGCATATAGTCCTTCATTTTCAGACACAAGGGAAGCATGCAAGGAATATCAAATATATGGCTGAAGCCAGACCACGCGTCTCTAACCATACAATGTTTTATTGTATACTGAAGCCCTAAAATAGGAATTTTCTCTGCCTACCTAGACAGGGGAGAGCCTCCTTTTAGGTATTATCTGCTATACAAATATTGGCCTGCTCCTTAAAGCTAGTTTCATAGAAAGTTGAAGGCAGTCTAAGGAGGAGAACATATCCTTTTATATATGTTGGATAAGGTAAATGATATAAAATAAAATGAAGGATTAAAGCATGCTTGAGCTTGAAGTAATAGATATAAAAAGGACAGGAATTATTGTTTACTTACATTTTTCAGCTGGGTGTGTGCAATCAGTTTTGCTGGGGATTTATGTATCACAACACTTAATTTACAGCCTGTGCCAACTCCCATAGCATGTACCACACCAGCAGCCTGAGTTATGAGCTGCCCAGCAGACACGTGCATTTGTCTGGACCCCTGGCCACTGTTTTCTGCCTTCTCTCTTTACACTTTTCTCTTCACACTCCTCCTCTTCCCCTGGTGCACACTTCCCTTTTCTCATGATTTCCCTGATTTTTCAACCTGCACCGAGGAAAGACCCTTGGAGGTCAGCTTGCTGCTACCCAAAAAGCTGCCAAGCACGCCACAAAGTCCAGGTTATTCCAGGCATGGATCATCAGCAGGTTTGTAGTTAGGATAGTTTTCTTCTTGTTTCCTCTTTTTTTTCCTGCCCTCGCCCCCGCCCTTCCCCCCAGTAGTCCGTGCCTTTTTCTCTGAAGAGGGCAAGAGCCAGACAACTTATCCACGAACAGTATCTTTTGCCTTTTCTGAAGTATGGATCTTGACATGGCTTTCTGACTTTAAAATGTGTATGATCTCAACATGATTCTGCTTTCCAAGATATGTTGTCCATTTCAAAAACATCTGGCAAGTGTATTTAGGTGTAGTAGTCTTTGTGATCTTAAGCACATTTCACTAAAACTGAGGTACTCTTAGAAAGCACAAAACAAAAAGCTGGGGATGGGAGCTCTCTGGATGTTTTTGTCATTGCTGCTACTTTATGAAATTGAAATCTAAGCTCTTTTATGAGGGTGGTCTTTCACACCAAGTAAAGATAATGACTGAATGCTGTGCTTTACTACTTTTTTTTAAAAAAAATATTGTTGAGAGTTAGAAGCTTTGTTTCCTGTTTTATCATAATGTTTCAAAGCATAATAGTGCTAAGATCTGTCCTAGAAATCATGTAGAAAGATCTGACTCTTGCCCCTTCAATGAAAGCTAAAATAAACGTTGCAGTGATTTATGATCCACACAACACATTTTATACTCCACACTGCTTATGAGCATGATGACAGGCTTGAAACCAGTCTCAGTAATATAACAATAAAATGCATAAAAGAAAGAATTCAGAGAGGTCTTGAGAAAAATTCATATAATTATACTTCATGTAAAAAAAATCAAAAGTTGTGCTTAAAGGTCACCCAAAACATTAGAAGAGTGATGGAAAAGAGATAGCAACACAGTTGGAAGTGCATATGTATTTAGAACTGTTTAACCACAACTATTTGAAACCATGTAAGAATTTCTATAAAGAGTTTAAACAAAAGATTTCAGTATATACTATGCTATGAAGCAAGCTGGCTCAACAATAGAATTGCTCACCTGTGATAAATCAAACCCTTACAAAGTAATTCACGTCCATAGTTTTATTTCTAATGGTCAATAAGTAGAATTAACTCTACCAGGTCAAATTTCCCTCTTTCATCAATGAAACCGGTAGCTGGGTTTGGCTCTTCAAGTGTTTTGTATGTGGTAGTTGGAAACTTTAGGTAAATTGCTGACATAACAGGGATTACATTCACGTTTCCATAGAGCATTCAGACCTCAGTGCTTTGTTTTTCAGAGGCCTTTTGAATTCCTGCAGCAAAGCAGAGGTTGGGCTGGGGGTGGGATTAAGGTATGGCTGGGGTATGGGCAAGGAAGGGTCCAGATGAACCAGGCCATAGAGTGATGACCTCTGGGAACACTTGTCTAGTCTCAGTCTGGATTTGCTTGCCTGTAGCTAAAAACAGTAGTATGGCACTCTGAGTGCACAGAGGCTAACGAGCAATTATTAAGACTAGAACTGAGACTTTCAGAGGCATCATAATGCTAAATGAAACATCTGAAAAATCATCTCTCCCCCTAGTTTCTGCTTTGAATGTGAAAATAAGGTTTTGTGTTAGAAATGTTTTTTTCTGGGTTTCCCAGTGTATTAGCTGGCCAATTGGAAGATCTGCATCTCCTCCCCAGCCTTGCTGCATTTGTATCCTCTTGCCATCAAGGCTGCAACAGTGGCCATCAGCCTCAGGGAGCATTTTTCTCTAGCTTAAAACAGGGAGAAGGACAGGTCTCTCGGCTTCCTGGAGGAGGGAAGCAGATAGGGCAGAGCTGTGGCCAAACACCAGGCCCATTAGGCTGCGTTGTACCGACAACAGTGGTGTCAGGAGGCTTGCAGGGCAGGGATAGCACTGGTAAAGAAGGGCCACAGGGCTCCTTTTTGTCCCATAGTTCTCTTTAGGGATGTAATTACAATTGATGTAGTTGGCCTTGCCTTGTATTGGTCTTTCTAAAAAAGCAAGCCCAACTACTGGCAGCCCGAAAGTACATGTAGATGAACTAATGGGATTCATACGCATTTTTCTTAATAATCTTTCTATTTGCCCATGCAAGTAGCTGGTTTAGTCCTCCTGTCCTGCACTAAGAGCATGTAGGGCGGGTGAAGGATAAGTAGGTGCCCCTGGAGTGCTTGGTGGTAGGAGCTTGGCGAGGAGCAGCAACATGAAGTCCAGAAGTGAAGGCACACTTGGAGCATTTATTTGACTTTGTTTCGCACCCACCTCCCCTCCTCTTAATCAGCTCAAACTTCAGCAAGCATTATGCAGAGGGCTGATACACAGAAAAATTCTTTCGGAATAAAAAGTCTGTTTGCTGGTGGGAAAAGGGTAACGTAGCAACTGTTGTGTACTTTGGTAAAAAAGCAATGCATAAAAGTTGACTCTCTTCATGTTTCTCTGGGTGATTCAGGCTGGCTGGGTGTGGCAGCTGGGGAAATTTGATCCACTAACTATTTACATAAACCAAAAAGTGTTTGTCTAAGCACCAGGAGACAAGGGGCCTAGCTGGATAAAGTGCTGTAAAGAATTCTTTTGGCGGAACGATCCCTATTTGCCATCCAAAGAGGCAGGCAGATGCTTATATAGTAATATATACATTTTTGAGGACTACTTAAAATCCTTTCTCTTATAGCACAGTCAGCCTTTCTGCCCTCTACCCCCTAGAGAACGGAGTGCCTGACTGGAGAGAGAATGGTGGAAGATTGCCTCCCATCCTCCCAAAATTACCTCTTTAGGCCTTCCGAAAATAGAGAATACAAATATGCTACAAAGTAAAAAAAAAAAAACTAGTTGTAAAAATTACTTCCATTTTGTAGAATGTTTACCAGTGGAACTGCAGAAATTTCATAATTACATAATTAACTATTCTGCCTGTCAAGTGGGTCTAGTTTCAACTAATACTAGCCATGTAAACTCTAATATGTAAATGAACTGGCAGAAAGGAGTTCGGAATTTAACATTAGGTGCTGATTTCAGCACTGATAAATTGCTTTGATCCATTGAGTCATGCCTTGTTGTCCTTCCAAATGAATGCAAGCACCTTCTCCTGGAAATGAGTCACCCCCAAGATGGGGGCCAGCCTGGCCTATCTATTGTCCACATATAGTATGTACAGGCACATGCATAACTGCTGTACTCGAGTGTTTTATAACCTGTGATGTATTTATCCTCATGATATTACTGTGAGGTAGAGAAATGGTCTTCATTCCATTTTATGGCAATGGAGCTGAGGCATGAAATTTTCAATGTGTTGAAGCAGCTAAGTCTTGGAATTAGTGGGAGCTGAGACACCTGGTGTAGAATCCCAGCTCACACGGTTTTCTATGGGAGCTAGATGATTTGCCCAAGGTAATTCAGCAAGACTGGAGCAGAGAGCAGACTTAATCCAGATATGTGTCCTAGGTAGCAAACTTTCTTCCTTTTGATGGAATTGAGTTTTCAGTTATCATTTATTATCTTAAAGCAGCTTCAGAATCTAATGAGAATGTATTCATACTATGGAGTTTATGCTTTCTGCACATGAATTTAGTGCATTTGCAAGCAGTTCACTGTAAAAGTCAGTGTTTCTGCTATAGGGAAAAAACCTTGAAGCAGAGTAATGTAAACTTTTAATATTCTCCTTGCATATGAAAATGAGCTGCTGCTTGGTACTTGCCTGCCTTGCTGTCTTTGACTTGTGCTCCTATGGGTCAGCTGGAACAAGATGACGGATGATTATTCGCACAGCAAGGACAGGCTTATTTTTAGCAAGGGAAAATCCACTTCTGTAAATGTAGTGATATATGTACTTCAGGACTTCTCTGTGATTGTAATCATGGATCTTAGGCTGTGATATCTCATGAAACAGTATGTGTCTCAGTTTGTGCTTGCCCTCCAGAACAGAAATGGATTTGGCAAAGCCAAATCTAAAAGTACAGCTTTCCATTGAGAGGCTTCTGCTACCATTAATGTTTTATTATGTTCAAATGCATAAAAGAAATACTTTAAAGGCACAGACATTTGACAGAGCAGAGGTCCATTTGAAAGGTCTGTGTGTTCAATGTAGCTGTACACGTCTTCCCACAGGTGAGTCTGGGAAAGGATTGAGCACATTTTCCCCAGGACAGCTCCATGCATTTTCTATTCCTGATCAAGATCTATTCATTGGGCAAGTGCTGTTTAATCAAGCAGCAGGAAAAGGGTGTGTGCTGTCTTCAGAAGTACAAAGAAATCTCATTCAAAGACAGTCCCGTTCTTAAAAGGCTGGTGTTTAAATTAGACCTGCCCAGACAGGTCTGGCGTGTTTAGTGTGACCCCCTTTCACTGTGGATGTTCCGGTTATAACTATCTTACTGCTTCCATTTAAAATAAAAACACAACTGCCATAGAAAACATAGATCAAACCAAGCTCCAAACAACTGTCAGCCCCTGTTGTGAGCAATGTTTCATGGTAAACCACTGCTACCGAAAAGTAGCTACAAGCAAAACTTTTAGAAAAGTACATAAAAGATCAAAATGAGCAAACTTAAGAGATGGTGTGCTACTTAACAAGGGCAGCATGGGAGAAATGACACGTCTTTTTGTTTTATTCTGGTATTTGGGCTTCATTGGTTTTGATGCCATTCAGACCTAAATATATCAAAACTCTGTGATTGTCTTGGGTTCTAGAAACCAAGCAGAGTGTGTCCTTTTCAACTGCATTAACAGGAGAAGCTGCATACCATATTTGATAGTCAGAACGCTGGTATTCTTGACTTCTCAAATGTTTTTCCTCTTCTTGGTCCTTTATGCAGTTCTACTTCACTCTTCCAATATTAGATCTGAGGAAAATGAGTCTTAGAGGTCACTGAGGCTTATTTTATTCTTGTTGGCATCATATGCTATAGCTTTGCAGGTTATAAACAAATGAGATTGTGCTGAGATGTGCAGCACTTCATTTCTGGTATAAGGGCAGACCACCCTGGTAGCTGCTAGAGTCCATATGTTCAGCTTTTTCCCTGGAAGGCCTCTTGGTGGGTTACAGTCTCCCTCTGTCTACCTCAGTCTACTGGCAGAGGTAGCAGATGCTCCGCATAGGTCTTGCAGTGAGTCATGTATGGAGAATGAATGATCCATCTGCACATGGTGATGCATGCCGGGAGAGGCGTATTCGTGTTAAGGCTCACTAGGAGCCACTCCCAGGCTGTGCTGCTTATGAGGATGAGTACAAGTCCAGCACTCCCTAATTTCACCAGGTGTTCGCTGTTCCTCTTCAGCTCTGCAAGGTCGAGGCCTCTGCACAGAGGAGAGAAGTGTTTGTGGCATGGGTGGTAACTGCTGGTGTTGGAGTACCCCTTGAGGCGGCTTTGCAGAGCTTAGGACTCCCTTTCTTCTCCTAGTTTGGTTGATGAAGTCGAGGAAGCTCTATTATACACAGTAGCACCTTACCTCTGTTTACAAAGCATGGGGGTGAAGAGGAATTCTTTTGATTGATATGAGATGGGATAGGACAGAAATACAGTTATCATGCTTTCCAGTGAAACTTCACCTTAAACTGTGCTTGCCTTCTTGAGTTATCACAAGCATCTGGAGCCACTTACTAGGATTCATTACAAATAATTTTGGATCTGAACCTCAACGGACAACAAGAAGATAAGTTGTTGCAGGAGAAATCAGGAACTGCTCCAAAATAGCAATCTCTCACAGGCAGGAAAGAGCAGATACTGCTTTATTGATCAAGAAAGTAGGGAGCTTTTGCCCCGTTGAAGAGGGGAATGAACCTTGGTGATATAAATAATGACTAGGATGATAAGAGATCATTCATCACACTTTTCTATAGATAGAAAAAGAAACACAGACCTGTGCATATGAGGTACTACAGGGTGTAAGTGAAATCCCATATTTATAAAAGGGAGTCTGACATCACATCTAGAAATTTCAGTACAGATCCACTGCAAAGGGGAGAGGTCAAAGATTTGTCTTTCCTTATGTACATGAACTTGGTGTTGAAATCTTGCAAAGTGTAGGAATTGCTGCCTTGTGGTTAGATTTTCCAGATTGCTGCACTGCATTTGCATCTGGGCCCTGTGTGTGTATCTGAGGGACATCTCATTGTTGGGGAATACCTTTGTCACCATCTTTCCTTTGTGAGGGTTCCTGCCAGCTTTGAGAGGAAGAAAGGAGGTGGGAGGTCTGCAGGATACCGGATAGCTGAAGCTCTCTGGAGTCTTGTTTCTTTCAGCAGAAAGACCCAAAGGAAGCCATTTAGGAAAAATTGCTTAGTTTATAGTAACTTGAAGGTTTGCCACTCTTAACTCCTGTCGCAGCACTCTCCAAACTATCAAGCTGCAATGAGGTCTTTTACGCATCACATACCAACATACTCCTAGTGCTAGTCCCTTCTCATCCAGGGCCCACTCTCTTTCTCTCTCTCTGTGTCTTCCTCCTCTCTCTTCATTGGCTCTCAACCACTTACCAGAACCAGCCACAGCTGCACCTTGTCTACATCAGCCCACCCACCACCCCTGAAGCCAGCCCACAGCTGTATATTATCAATATTAATTAACCCAGCTTCATTCTTCTACAATCTCCTTCCATATAATCCTCTTTAAAAGATATATTTGAACTAGATCAGGTCCAAGACAAGGCAGTTTCTGTGACTGTCGTAGCTTTCTTACTGTTAAAAGTGCATGTAGTACTTTGGTAAGCATAAAAATGTCATGTAAAATCACCACCTTCTGTTTGACATCCTCAGCTAGCAAAAGCTTCTGTGTAAACATGAACGGAGACACAGGAGTGTGCTGGTTTAAAAAAAAAAAAAAAAGAATTAATGGATTTTGGCAAAATCTGGTGCACAGTATTTCTTCACCCAAGCTGTAGCTCATAAGCTGTGATCAGAGTAGAGGTCCTACAGTAATTTCTCCATCAGATCAAATTCTTTTGAAGGCAACAGTGATACTGCTCAGGGATCAAACCTGAGGCTAGGAACTAGGATATGCCTTGGTACAATTCCTTTATTCTTGCCTTGCCTGGTTTTTTAATGTTAATTTTTTTAGTTGGTCCATCTTTTGTAATTTGTAAAAGATGTAAAAAATTGCAGTTTTTCCATACCACAGCTGAGGTGGGGGGGAGTTTGCTAAGCAGATGTCCCAGGTGCTAAATGCTGGAATACCTATTTCTTGTTCCAACATCTGAAGCACTTGCATGTCTCTCTTTCCACTGCTGTACTGCTGTCAGCAGCACAGTTTATGGGGCTTCCAAGGAAAAGTTTGTCAGAGTGGGAAAAGACCTAATTGTACCTGTGTGAGGAATCTAAGAAATCGCATAAATAATCCAAATGTTATTTAAGACTGTGAGCTTTTGCAAAGTACAAATTACTTAATACCATGGAATGGCTAGCTGGTTTTGTTTTGCCTAAAAATGTGTTAGGTATATTTCTGATGCTAAGACTTGTTCATTTCTTAGGGAGCTGTAAAACAGATACATTTACAAGTATGAGTAATGGGAAACAGAAAATTTCTGCACAATGCAGACAATCCTTTCATGTTACATCATTCAAAGCAGTGCATTCACATGGGGATATATTCAGGCAAAACTCCACAGCCAGAAGACCAGGCTCCTCTGCTTGGCTGTGCTTTTAATGTAGGAAGCTTTTGGTTAAGTTTTGTGGGTATCTTTCACACAATGCATCAAAGGGCTGAAAAGTTGAGGATAATCATTCCCACACATGAATCTACGTGGGCTAAAGTACAAGCCCTTCTGAGCTTACTGCAGTTTAAGCATTATCGTTTACATTTGCTCCTGAAGATCCCCTAACAGTGTAGACAATTCAACAGAGACGCTTCTGAGGTTATTGAGCTATCAAGCCACTGAATGTGGTACAGAAATGTGTAAAGAACTACATTTATTTCCTATAGATAAATTTCTTCGTATCTCAGAAGTCAAATTCAAGCTTTTATAACAAATGGACTTCAAAACTAGAGGAACCAATGTGAATAAGCTAGCTTTGCTGTCTGCATGTTGGAGTGAATCACAGTAATTGGTAATTGAACTATAACATGTCATGAAGAGGAGTAATTCAGACTTTATATTATGATAAAAGGTTGAAGATGGAGGGAAGAAAAAATGCAATTTCAAGACTTTTTTTTTTTTTCAATCATGTGCTGTTTTCAATAAAATATCTTGTTCTGAAATGTTAATGAGTCTCTTTGGTTTTAACAGTGGGGTCCCACATACCTTACAGTCAGGAAGTGCAGTTTTTAGAAAACATGTAGCACCATGTGAATATACAAAAAACTGGAAGCATAAATGAATGCTTAAATGTACATCAGGTTTATAGTTAGCCATGCAAACACCTAGCTGTAGACCCAGCTTGTGTATGATGTGTAGGCAGAGGTAAACGTGACTGGAAATGTAGCCCTGTGCCTGTCTCTGCCCAGACTGCTAGCAAGGTGTCTCCATCCTGTCATGCAACAATCTTTGCATTCCTGTCCAACCTGAAGCCAGAGTGAATCTAATTAGGAAAACTTCATGCTAAACTGTCCTGCCTTGACACATGCATGCTCAGAGTGAGCTGTAGCTGTGCTATGCAGAGCATATAAAGATTATGGAAAGTATGTTTAGAGAAAAATCCTGTCTTTGCCCTGTTTCCCTTTGAAAATGAAAGGGTTAGTAATGAGAAAAGATTTTTGGTAGTTGTTTAGAGAGATGGACTGACCCACCAGACCTGCAGCAGCTCAGCAGAGTGCTGGCCAGGCCCAGAGTCAGGACCAACCCCCCCCCCCCCCCCCCCCCCCCCCCCCGCCTTGAGTGCTGAACAAGGAGCCAGCAATGCAACCAGATGCCACTGCTGGCAACACTGATGATAACTGGCAACACTGATGATAAAAAGCATCCAGACTTTTGGCATTTGGGTCTTGCATCTGCTAAGATTTTCCCCCACAAATGGCCCCATGTACCACTCCAGATAAGGGAGCATGCCGAGAGGAAGGGGACAAGGGGAATGAGCTCCATGCAGCCAGGGTGAGGAGGCTGTGTGATGTGCCCAAAGCTACCCTTGCTCACAGGGTTTCTTCTCCCTACTAAGGGTTCAGGAGTTCCTGGTTTTACACTCCTGTTGGTTTAATTTTTAAAAGCATATTTGTTTGGAGAAATTAAGCGTTTCAGTGATATGATTTTGATTTGCTCACTGCTTTGCTGACATCTGGGTCCTGTCTTGTTTAAATGCTGCCAGCCATCTGGGGCAGTCAGTCCTTACTTGCCAATACTGACTGATAGGGCTGCCCATCCTGTTACAGGAACTATGAATTGTGCCAATCTAGCCGACAATCAATTTCTTAGCAAACAATTGACATTTACTTATTTTTTAGAGGTGCTGATCATTTCCAGGGTGAGAGAAGGTGTGTGTGGCTGATTTTTTTTCTCTGAGAGTTAATCAGCATACATTTAATCCCAATAACAGTAAACAAATTGCCAGCATTCAATTTCATGCATTTAGTTATGAACAAATGCTCCTTTGCAACATCGTGAATTAGTAGATTACCTGAATTTTGAGCACTTAATGCAGACTATGAAGAAGTTGTGTGTTTTAATTTGCATTTTCTGTGTTGTTCCAGCAAAGCAGTATCACAATATTGTCTTTGTCCAGCTGGGATTGACATCTGTACTGAACATTTAAAGTAACAGTTGCTTGCCCAGGTCTTTAGGGATAAGTACTGGTGCATAGGTGGTATATATCTGACACTTCCCTTTTACTTTGATCTATCTTTACCATGCTTACTTTGGTGTGCTTTAAACTTGAGGAACTGCCGCTGTAAGTTGCAAGTGACCTGTGGAGGAGAGGTTGCCGGTAACACCAAGCTGGGTGGTGTGGTTGACATGCTGGAGGGGAGGGATGCCACCCAGAGGGATCTTGATATCCCTGAGAGGTTGGCCCATGCAAATCTCGTGAAGTTCAGCAAGGCCAAGTGCAAGGTCCTGCACATGGGTTGGGGTAATCCAAAGCGCAAATACGGACTGGGTGGAGAATGGATTGAGAGCAGCCCTGAGGAAAAGGACTTGGGGGTGCTGGCTGATGAGAAGCTCAACGTGACCTGGTAATGTGTGCTTGCAGCCCAGAAACCAACTCACTGTATTTTAGGCCCCACCAAAAGTGTGAGCGGCAGGTTGAAGGATGTGATTCTCTCCCTCTACTCTGCTCTTACAAGACCCCATCTGGAGCAACTTCACCCAGCTCTGGGGCCCCCAGCATAAGAAGGATATGGATCTGTTGGAGTGAGAACAGAGGAGGGCCATGAAGATGACTAGAGGGCTGGAGCACCTCTTCTATGAGGACAGGCTGAGGGAGTTGGGGTTGTTCAGCCTGGAGAACAGAAGGCTCTGGGGAGACCTTACAGCACCTGCCAGGACCTAAAGGTGTCTACAAGAAAACTGGAGAGGGACTTTTTACAAGGGCATGTAGCGATAGGACAAGGGTGAATGGCTTTAAACTGAAAGAGGGTAGATTTAGATTAGACACAAAGAATAAATTCTTCACTAAGAGGGTGGTGAGGCACTGAGCAGGTTGCTCAGGGAGGTTATGGATGCCCCATCCCTGGAAGTGCTCAAGGCCAGGCTGGATGTGGATTTGAGCAACCTGGTCTAGTGGAAGGTGTCCCTGCCCATAGCTGGGGGTTGGAACTAGATAATCTTTAAAGTCCTTTCCAACCCAAACCAGTCTACGATACGGACCTATAAAGATACTGCAGGGCATTGTGAATTGCTTCTCTTACCCCTTCTTGGCAAAAGCTTTATGATTAAAAATACATGGAACAGTAGGTCTGTTTTTGCTGAAAACTTGTTGGAAGAATCTAATTGAGGAAATGGGATGCCAAAACTTTAACAAACTTCCCCCCCTCCCCGTATCTGTTTAATCAGGTGTCTTGGTACAGAAGACGTTTTAACAAAAGGTTGTGCAGATGATAGGAAAAACATTTGACTATTTGACTAAAAATTATTTCCTCTCTCAAAGAGGTAGCACTTTCACAGATCTCATTAGTTCAACTATTATAATTTCCAGGAGGTGCCACAGGATACAAAATGCCTGGATTCAGTGGCAAAAATTTATAAGCAAGAAAAAATGAGTGAATGGCTAAATGGCTTTAGTTTTGGTGTACACATCCAAAGGAACTACATGCTCCTCACTTTCTCTATAGAAATTATGTATTCCTTTATTTGCCACACCATAAATACTTCATTGTTGTTTTGCCACCTCTGCTGTATAAGCTAAGTGTTAATTGTAACTGTTGTAGCAATTCAGGGAGCAAGTGCCGATTCACAGGGCTCTGAACTGCTGCTGGGTAAGGGCTGTTCTCGTTGCCTCCTAGTTTTGCTGCAGTGGGGTTAGCTCTGTGATGGCAGCTGCGTGCTCTACAAGCAAAAAGATAGTCTTAGTCTTGAAGATCCTGCATTCTCAGACAGCCTGTGTGTCTTGCTCCAAACTGTAACGTCTGTCTGATTTTGCTGAATGAGTCACACAGTTTTGTTTTGCCATATTCAGATGACACCTCCTCCTCTTAGTGAAAACATGCTGGAATAGCCTCACAGCATAACCAAAAACCAAAAGAATACTGCTGATGGCTGACAGCACTGACAGGTGCATTTTAAAATGGATTCAGTTTTGTCATTGTGCATATAAAGGAGCATTGATGGTGGAAAATAGGTAGAACTTTTACATGTAATTATGTAACTTTGCCAAATGGCTTCATTAAGAACTCTAAACATTGCCACCTTCCAAGAGGGGTGATTCAAATGCAGATTTTTTATTTTATTTTATTTTATTTTTGTGTGTGTGAGGGCTCTTAAATATTTAATTCTTTAGCAGAATTTGCAGAGAATTTGATGTGGCCGTTGGGGGAAGATTTGCCTGTTCTGTTTTGAGGCGAGAGGGATGGCTCTGGGGTTCTTCAGTGCTCCAAGCATGCTTCTGTTCTGCCCCTGTAATTTCTCACCACAAATTGCCTTGACTAGTTCAATGATTTTTGTCACTGTGCAGGTCACTAACATTCAGTCATAATCCAAAGCAGAATACTTGTGTTAGCCTTTTTCAGACTTTTGGGCATCAAGTTTGTACTTTGGAAGGAAAACAGGAACCCAAGGCCCTGTTAAAAGCAAATGCCTTGTACGCCAGTTGTTTTATTTCTTTCCATTTGCCATAGCCTCTCTGTACAAAGGCTTCAGAGTAAGCACGGGTTATCACATGAGAGAAATTCAGGAATTCTGAAGGATTTGGGTGGTCTTTTTGTTTTCCAGAATCTATTTTCAGCACTCTGGAAAGATTTGTTTTATGAGGAAAACTCACAGGAACTTTAGGATCGGTTGATTGACTGAGACACAGATGAGCCATCGAAAGACCATTTTTAAACATACATGTGGGAAAACACAGATGGAAGAAGACTGATTTAGCATGTTTTATCTGGCATAATTCTGAGGGATTGGGTAAATTTAGAACAAACACTGACTATGGGAGGGTCTATCTCTTGAATTCCTTACATACTGAGAAAACGTTAAAATATATTTGGTAGAAAAAGTATCATGTTAGTTTGAAAGTGGTTTGATAGATTGATATCTTCAATTCCTCCCACAATCAGACAGGTATATTCTAGGATCCATAAACTGACTGGGTCTCCAAAAGACCCTACATTTTCTGATGCTGATAGCTTTCAATTCAGATTGTAAATTAGGAGCGTTAGCACCAGTATGAAGCTTTGTTTGTCATTTCAGTGTGATCTTTTCAAGCATGCTCTCCTCTTCCTTGGAAGTTATAGCCCTCCTTTTCCTGGTGTGGAATAGTAGAATTTTATATATATAAATTTTTATTTTCCCACCCTAAGTGTGAATATCTTCTGCGCATGCAAACTAGTTAGTTAAATGCTTAAGGTAGGGACCATAGCATTTTTGTTTGGAAAATTACATCTAGTTCTTTATAACATTGGCTTCATGTTTAAAGAAGTCTCTGTGTATATTTTTACATGCACAATTCACATCTGCAGACAGGCCTAACTAGCGTTTGGACTTGACTTTCTTCTTGAAAAAAATCTGACTCTCAAATGCATTCTTTGCTTGTGAGGCTTAGGAATATTGATTTAATTTTATTTTTTTAAAATGACTTACATGTCAGACCACCCTTCATTTCTAGTACTGAAATGATGTGACAGTCTGTAGATGGCTGTGGAGTAAGTGATGTCTTGGTAACAGCCCAACACAGATTTCAGGCGCAGCACTTCTGCTTCCCTTGCCAGCCTCTGAGGCTAAAAGTCTGCCCCTGTCCCAGTATCTCATCTGCTTTCTCACTTGGACTCAAAAAAAAAGGTCAAGCCTTGACTTTACAGGTCAGTGATATGAGTGGCAACAAACTAAAGACTGTTTGGGGAAGTGTCAGAGGAAAAAAGCCTTTAAATTTCTGTGTCCTGGTCAAAACCCAGACAGGACACGGTTCGATGTTTGCCCTTTGTGCTCTCAGTACAGGGTCTGTTTCCCTCCCTGGTCTCCATGCTGCGAGGTGCCGGGTGCCTTTCACTCCCAAGTACTTCAGCAGAGCCAGTTTCAACCAACTTGTCCAACCGTCCATTGCCTGAAAACCTCCACTACGGAGCAGCAGTGTCCTGTATGGCAAGGGCCTGCAGAAGAGATATTTGAAAGAAAGAGAACTTTATTGTAGAACGAGGCATGATATTTTAAGACCTAGACATCAGTTTTACAGCTTGCTTTATGAAAGCTACGTGTCATTGTTTTGCATTTACTTCCATTTGCTTAAAATTCTCCTACTCAGAGCTCCGGACACATCTATGTATGTGTACTTATTAAAAAAATATTATACATACCATGTCAGCATGCAATTCTGATTTCTGTGTTTTTAAACTGTGCCAAAAAAAGCAACTTAAAACTGGACACAGACAAATACTTCATTTGAGCCCAGAAGTGACTGCAGACTGTGATTACACCTTTCATTCTGCTTGTTAGAGCTCAGTAAAATGAGGCACAGCTTGGCTAAATACATGCTGAAGGTCCCAAAGCAAATCTGGTAGTGCTGAAAATCCCATGTAAGAGTTTTGCTTCTCAGTACATTTGTGTGACAAACTGTTGTCTGTGGTGCTTTGAACTCAGGAAGATCTTTACAAACAAACACACAAAAACCACTAAGGGAACAAACACAGAATTCTAAAGTATGTTATGCCAAGTGTATCACTAAAGAGTTGTATCTGAGAAAGGGTACAGTGTTTCTGGTATTTCTCTGGGGAGTAATTCAGGAGCCTTAGTATTTCCGTCAAACATTTTACAGGTTTATCATCTGATTAGCATGGAAATGAACAGAGAAAAATGTCAAATAAGTGGAGCAAAAAAGATCAAATGTGATCTGAGATGTAAGGAAATGGCTAAGATGGTAGAGCATTGCCATATTCTTCTAACTTGAATATTATTACTCCCAAAAATAAAAGGAGAGGGAAGCAGGTGTGAAAAGCAGCATGTGATGATTGTCCTATCCTGTCAAGCAACTAATGGAGTTTTCTCTGAGCTGTTTGCTGTTATCCAGCCTTGGGATTAAAGAAAAGCATGTCTGGAATTTAGCATAAGCAGAGAAGGACAAGTTCCCATACTCTGGTACAGGTGTGCAGTTTATTGCTCTGGGATGTTACCTGCAAGTAGGGAGTGGGGCAGGCAGTCCCTGTCCTGTCCCTTTGGGAAAGCACCATGGGAGCAGTGCTTGGGTACAGCCCTGGGGACCACAGCAGGGGATGCAAGTTACTGCCTAAAATGCTAGAGGAAAAAGCCCCAAACATTAGTCCTCTATATTTATTTTTCTGCTGGCTGTGCACCTGTGTTCTTGACACAGTTTTACGCTGGGACACTGTTCCAATGAGATCTTTGTCATTAAGACTGGGGAGAACCCATTGAAATTGTTTGGCAGCCCAGGAAGCTGTACTGTTTTCTAAATTCTAGCTGTGCACACTCCTTTAGGGAGGGTGTATTGGAAGGTGCTTTCACAACAAAGGTAAAATAGGATTGTGTTGCCTATTATAGAAGAAAAATGAGCAGTCCTTTTTTTAGCATGCAAGGTTAATTCTAGAATAGAATGAGTTTAGTGGGAAAATGAGTTACAAGAGGATTTTCCCTACAATTTACGAAGAACTTGAAGAAGGGAAATTCACCTCAGTTGTCAAGGAAGGTGGGAGGCCAGGGAAGAGAAGGGTACGAGGGTTTTTTTGTCATGTTATGGTTGAGCCAATTGCAATCACGTCATGGCCAGATACCTGAAACCTGCACTGCCTTAACTTCCCAGGAGTTAATTCATGTTTTGGTGGAGTTCAAGGAGGACTTGTAGGACTAGCAAAGCAGCTCTTTATTAAGCTTATGAAAACTAAGACTTGTGATGTATTTTGTAACATCCGTATACTGGATCCAAATCTCAGATATCCCATTAATTATAAATTCTTGCAACGAAGGCAGGCTGCAGTGACCGACCTACTAGAGACTAGCACAGGGGCAAGATGTTTCAGTAATTATTTAGCCACAGATGAGGCTTTGGAAAAGGAATTAAATGCATAACCAAACCTACCCACCCCCCACCCCCTACCCCCAGTAAAGTGTCTAAATACTGAAATTTAAAAGGAATAAAAAATTTGCATGAATTAGTATAGATTTGGCAGATAATTTCCGCTCCAAAATAAAGGAAGGAGTTGATGAATACCCAAGTGTTTTATTTTTTAAATTAAAGTTTTTTATTTTCATTTCAGAGTGACAATTTTCTTTGTTAAATAACTGGCATATTTTTGGCATTTCCTTTTGAGTAAAACAGAATGTTTCTGTTTGAATCAATTATACAACTGTGTATGTGTACAAATTTTTCTTTCACTAACCCAAAACTGCAATAATTAGAGAGCTTTTTCAAGAGATTGTTGGTTCATATATAACACGTCTGGAAAGAAAAGTAACAATGTTTTCACTTTTTACATATGTTTATTCTTGCTATTTAGAACCTAGTAACAGGGGAAAATAATTTTTTTGGAAAAAAGGGGAAATTGCTTAGGAGAAAGTAATGGAGATATTTTTTTTCCCCTTCTCTAAATCATTGTCCATTTGGCAGAAAGACATCTTAGGCAAATATGCAGTTTTCTTCTAGCTCTTTTTTGTTTGCTTTGTTTCCCCAAATATCTACAGAATGAGTAAACTGTAGGATTCTTTTCTCCTCCTGTGCAAATTACATGTGAGCTCATAATTACCTGTTACAGTAATTACTTTTCTACACAGAGGTAGCAACTATATGCAAATCAAGCACACAAATACCTGAATATTTTGTTATTTGTGTTTCATGTGCATGAAAATATGTGTCACAATTTCTATGTAAAGGTAACTGATGATCATCTTATTTCTAGTGAAATGCAACAAGTTCTGAATGGCTATCTCAAGATCTAAATTCAATTAGACTCGTGTAATGATCTGTCGAGAGGGTATTACATGCAAAGTTTAATAGATATCAAAACCTTTATATCTTGTATCAAACTCTTGAACAAAACAGTTGTGAATTAGGAGTATTAAATAAAGTCTGCCTTGGCATCGTGAGATTTCCTCTCAAGGATGCTCCCACAGTTATTACAAAAGAACAGAGTATTTAGCATCCTAGCAATGACTCCCACTAATGACTAGATAAGGACAGGTTTAAAATTCACCCTCAGCAAGAGTCCATGCTTGAATGGGGTTCTCTCTGATCTGTTTAAGTTGTTTGTATTGAAAGTGTGCCTCTTGCTGTATTTTTAGAAAAGCCTCCCTAAAACTTCTCACCTTTTGTACCCCAGACAGTGAAGAATGTCACCGTGTTTCTGAAGCTCTGCAAGTTTTGATATTCTTCATGCCACTTGGTCTAGCTTAAATAAGACAAAGACACCCCAACCGTAATTGGTGTTGCTGGAAGTGGTTAGGATTATTTCTTTCCCTGAAAAAGCTGAAGTCTCCCCAGAATGAAGACATGACACCAGTATGGAGGGATTATGCATGTCTGATTCAGTCTAGATTGTTTATCTTTTAAACACCATTAAGCACAATTTAGCTAGCTTTTCTGTGGCCATAAATTAATAGACTCTATTAGTGAGTAGTCAATTACAGGGTGATTATTTGTCCCTTCCACCTTGTGTGCTTGGCTATTTGCAACTACAGTGGTTTTTCTGTCCATGAGGCAGAGCAGAAGGCGATGCAACCAGCACTGATCCCATGTGGGACTGACTCTGACCACAGCTCACACCCCTTCCCAGATACTAGTGTGTGCGTAACCTCACCTGTCCTCACTTCTCTGATGCTTTTGATATAATCAGCCAGGTCCCTCTTCATGAAATTGTTGGATTTTTGCTTTCCATGACTTCACTCTTGTAACTGTTGCATTGCTCACCCTGTATGTGTTTCTTTGTAGATGTGTCTGTAGTTCTACCCTCTTTTAGTCACCAGCTCTGTGGTAAAGGCATGGTTTGTCTCTGTTCGGATCCCTGGAGATCAGAGACTGTGACAAAATTGACTAACTCCTGCATGGCAGATCTTTCACAGATCTACCTACCTATGTCTTGTCCAGGCTCCAAGTTCATTGTATTGTGAATCCCCTTAGGTAAAGGAACTGTGGCTCATATATAACTGAGGTTCAGAAGTCTGTTGAGAACTCTTGTCCCCAGCACGTTGCTCTGACAGCTGCAGTTCTCAGTAGACATCCCTCCACTGCCTCCCCATGCTGCATCTGTTAGATCCTGTCTGTACCTTACATTCATCCTTGCCGTGCATCAATTTTTTTTCTTACATTTTATGTATTTTAGAGGAAAGGGTCTATTTCTTTACCCCTGTGTTTATATATAATCATCTAGTCCAGTGGAACGTAGATTAACTAGTAGTCCTAAATGCTCTTTAGAAGTACAAATAATAATATATGGAAATAAATTCATTCTGGATTTACAAATTAAGGATTTCTTCTCCACATATAGAACATGAAATTTATCAGCACAAAATTAATGTGTAATTAGATACAGAGAATATTTTGTTCATTATGAAGCATCCTAGGCAGGAACAGGAAATATTAGTTCATTCCTCTAAACCAAAGTTTTTCCAGTTCTTTAATCCCTCTTTAATGATTTCCTAAATTAAGTTCTTAAAAGCTATAGGAAAAAAAGAATAATGGCATTGATCTTATTCTTTCATTTTTTTATTCTTTGGAAGTTCTGTTATTGAACATGTAAATGAAAAGATAGTAAAAAAACCTTTTGTTTTGATGAAAGAAAAGATAATAGATTTTTGATATAGTAAGTTCTGTGCTTTCAGTCATTCATTTCAGTTGTTTAGGCATTGCTTGATAACTGAGTTATGTTAAGCTGGCCAAACGCATCCTGGGAATGTAAGGGAGTGATGCAGAACTGGGGGCGATGCAGTTGAAGGAGGAGTTTCTTGCAGCTCCCAGTCTTACTCCCCAGTGTGAACTGGTCCAACGGGAGGAATGGATGCTTTTAAAACACCTTATTTCTGGAAGGACTAGTCCCCTAAAGCACCTGCTTTTAGCAGTGCCTTTGAAGAATACTTGGCAATCTTTGAGCACAATCTTATTCCTGTTCAAACTGCAGATTAGACTGAGGAATGAGACCGGTTGTTTGGTGGCAGTCTTTAAAAGAAATTATTTATAAAAACAAACTGTAACTAAATTTTGAAGAGAACTGGATCTCCAGACATCAATGGCATGATTAGAAACACCGTAGGGAGTACATGCATAAAGCTTCTTTTAATTCTCGGCTTTTCAAGCATTTAATAGCTTGACAGCAACATTTTAATAACAGCCGACTAGGCCCAGTTTTGGCATGCACCGCATACGGAAACAGCTTCTGGAACCTGTCCATGGAACAGTGAATTCCGTTTCTGCAGGCTAGAGCTCGTGCGGAGATAGAGCGCTGAGATAGAGCACTTTGAATTCAAGACACTTTTCCATTGCTTGGTGCTTGGGAACTTTACATGTTCTACGTACCAATGCATTACCACCCCTCAGCAGGGGGTTGCACTGAATTAATTTTTCAACACACATTTTCTTTCTAAACTGACTTCACTGAGTAGTGCTGAAGAAAGCTGTCTTTTAGCAATGAAGTTTCAGTTCTGGAATTTTATGGTGTGCTCTGAGCCTCCATCAGTGACAAGGCAGAATGGGTACCACGTCTGGAGACCCTTTGAATAGGACTCCTGAATACTAGAGCTCCTGTCTTTAAAAAAAAGAAAAGATTTGACCCTTCTGAACCTTTGTTTTAACCTTTAGAAGGGAAAGTGCTTAAAAAAACCCCAAAAAGCATTTTAAATTCAATTGAGTTTTAAAGGACTCAGAAAATTGTATTTCCTGATAATAACTTATCTTTGATTCTCTCATGTTGCATTTTGTACAGTCCCTTATCCTCTGACAGAAAAATGTAAATGTGCTTATGGTTATGCAAAGTGATGCTGATTGCTACAGGAACAGTATGTACTAATAAATAGTTTATTCAAGGAAATTGAAAGTTAGGGATATTTAGACTATTACAATTCAACTGCTGCTTAGGACCTTGCATGCAGTAAGACTTCAGTCTTCCAACAGAATCAAGATGTAGGTTTAGACCAAAACAACTATCTTTACAAATATCTTTTATAGTCCTTTGCAACTTCTTTGGTTGTTTGATTGTCTTTGCTTTCTCTTTGTGGGATGTTGCTCTTCTAAAAAAAAACCTCACAAAAAAACCCAAACATGTGGAAAAGGAATATATATAAAAAAAATATTCCTATTTGAAGAAACTTCCAGGGCTTTTTGGCTTTTATAAATTCAAAATCTTGGTCAAATTTGATCTTGCTATCTCCTTTTCCAAAAGGTGGAAAGAAACACTATTTGCTAATAAACAGTTGACAAAATGCTGCTGTGGGAATTAGATTCACAAGGTATTTCTCAGTATTATGTGTTTTTACATTTTAAGACATAAGAGAAATAAACGACTTTCATTCATCATATTTGCATCTTAATGCAGCAGAAATTGCATACCACTCACCCAAATTTATCCACTGACCTTGTTAAATATATGTGGGCTTTTGCAGGCAAGTGTCCTAAATATAGAAACAAACTGCAAATGTTGTTTGACCAAATGTTCTTACATTGACTGGGAAATTCTGCTCATGCAGGATGCACGCAAATGCTGGAAAATGAATTCATTTACCTGTCATTTAAATGTATTAGCTCCTAATGTGAAGCAATACATGCAAGAAGAGATATCCAAAGACACAGGGCATTAAGCAATTCAAGTTTGGTCCAACCTATACCATGGCAGTGACTGTATACTAATTTTGCTATGTAGAGGTTTCTCATTCTTTTGGCTAGTTTCCTTCTCTCTCTGAGCCCTGGCCATAGCTCATCTGTTTCCCAGGGCTGTTCTGGCTCAGGGCTGGTGCAGCTGCCGTAGGCAACATTGCACCCTGGCAGCGAGCGGGCGCTGCCAGCTCAAATTCCCAGGGATTCAGCATGGCATTTCCTCAACAAATTCAGTCACCAGGTTAGGCATCTTTTAATCTAAAAAAATCATGAAGAGGAATTGCAGACAAAGGACTACGCCATTCCTGTAACGCCACATTGCCTTTCAAAGCAAATAAAACAAATTGCTTGATAAACTTTAAAAATTATGGATGTAGTGAATAATTGTACAATAAAAAGGCAATGGAGAAAGAGAGGTTCCTTTGGATTATGAGTTTTCTAAGCTGAATTTTTAAGGGAGCTATTCCCTGCCTCAGTTCCTGTATTGCTGAAAAGTCAAGGGCAGGGACCCTCTGGATCCCTGTGCAAGCAAGCAACTGTAATATTTTTGTTATCAACAAATTTCAAAGCTGCAATCATTTATGCATGTGCTTATCTTTAAGCATGTGAATAAGCCCATTGCCATCATATATAATTCTCCTTTGGAAGTGCCTGACTGGACTTAGGTATCCATTAGAAATCAGAAAACCTCAGGTATCAAACCCTAGCTTTTTCTCATGGCATTTTGGCCAAAATAAGCCATACAACAGAAAATATACTGAAGCCCAAGTCAACTGAATTGAAGCTTTTGAACCTCTGGTTTCAAAACCCATGTAAAAGGGGTAGATGGGGTAGCTAACATCTTTAGGTCAGATTATGTTCTTGCTGATAAGCTATATGCTTACTCCTAATATCAACACCACTTTCAGGGCCATTTATAAATTCAGTTCTTCTATGCACAGGACATTGACCAAAGTCAGTGGGGTCGTTTCCCTCCTGAAAGGGACAGCTGGAAATGCAAAAAGTACAAAGGCAGTAGCTCTCCTCACCACTGAGCAGGTTCTCAGGAGAGTGACTGTGCTGTACCCTTCATGGTAGCAGAAGCGTTGGGCCCTTGGAGTATGAGCCTATTGCTTGGTTGTGTTCCCCTGAAGAGAAATTGCACAAAAGCATTAACAATATACAAAAGATAAGGACTACAGTTGGAAAGAGTTTTTTATTTCTAGCAAAGGGATATTAACATCCTCTCACCCTTGCCTTGCATTGGCAATAGTATGTTTTAAAGTAAGGCTGGATTTAAAAATTCTTTTCAAACCTTCCATTTGGATTTCTCCCAGGATTAAATGCATTAAGTTGCAACAGTGATGATTGCAATGGTTAGATTAGAGAATCTAGGTAACTGGTTTTGAGATGAAAACATATAAAACCCATCAGGTTTTAGATGTTTTATACATTTCACTTCTCCTTTTAAGGTAGTAAACCCCAACGTTTCACTGTAAGATGTTTACTGTTGAAAAATCAGAACCAAAATAAACAGGTAAGATTTGAACAAAACTGATCACTCAACAGCATCTATATGATCCATAGACTTTAATCCCTCTTACTAGCAAACCTTTTCTGAGTTCAGTGGCATTGTTTGTTTTAGTTCCCTAAAAAATGCGCGTGATGGGAAGAGGTATGTTGATTATAATGTGCTGTGAATAGCATGAAGGCATTCTGTGCACAGCATATCATATCATCCATCATTAAGTTTTTCTTCTCCCTCTCTTGCTAATGGCAGTGAATCAAATATTTAAATGCATTTGTTAGTTCTACGTGCAACTATAAGTGTATGTTGAGTAGGAAAGAAACAGATTGTGTAGTACAAAATTAGGCTATAAAGTGCATTTTAAACCGGAGATTCAGTAATGGACACAGAGCAAGTGAACTCAGAAAATTAACATTAGAATTTGCACTTAAAATGCTTCCTAATTGGCACCTCTTGGGATACGTTTTGAACTCACCCAACACGATTTTTTTCTTTTTACTGAAAACAGTCAGTTTGGGCTGACAGCACCTGGGTCATAGTGAATGAGAGATGATGATGTATTTGGCAGCTTTTCTAGTTGAGCACTGACAAGTCTTGTTCTCTAAAGAAAAAAATCAAAACATATCAATCCACATGCTCACTGTACTGAGGAACTTCGTTGTCATATCTTTCAAATTGTTTTAATGTTTCAGCACTGCAGAAGTGAATGCATAACAGAAGGAGACAACTATATGCAGTTTCACTTTGTTGAAAACAACTACATAAGGAAAGCAGAACATAACTAACAGAGTCCTGATAAGGTCATGTCAAACAAATTAATAGGAGATGGAAAAGAAAAGCTTAAAAATCATTCTTTTAAGATGATAGTCCTGCTGGATGGAAAACTAGTTGGGCCAGCCAATCCAGTCCTTCTCTTGACTTACTGCCTTTTATGTCCCCGGGATCCTATGCTGTCTAGCTCTTCTGAGTTTATTTACTACTCTTTTTCTGTGGTGTTGTGTGTGTGCTGACCTGATCTGCCATTCAGACCTCATTAGAACTGTTTACTGACTCTAATCCAAAGCTACCTCCTGCACCCTCTTCCAGATGAGAGAAAGACAAGACGAGAAAGTAGACATATTGACTTAAAATTATTTTTGAGTGCAGAACGCTTGGGTTTCCAGAGTGAGTGTTCAATGGGCACCATTTCCAGCAGCTCTGCATAGGCTTGAGCAGCTGGAAACCCTCCTCACTGTTGGCTGGATTTGCCAAGACATCAAACAACCTGGGGCTGATTTTTTGGTAGCAGTTTTTGTGTCACGGTGCTATATCACTGCTTTTTCACTTCTTTTGGGGAAGGGTAGGGTCACTTGCGCTCTCATCACTGGTCTGTCTGCAGCAACTAAATGGAGCACGTGCTAAAAGCCCCCACTGGAAGATTACTTCCAGCCTTAGCTAAATGCTGCAGACCTGGGCAGTTCCTTTAATTTCTGGCTTCTGTTTGGATTATTCCGTAACTATACAGGAGTGCTGTATTTTTCTTGCAACAGAACTTTACCATTATATTTGTGAATACTTAAATTCTCTGTTAGAGTGAAGAAAAATAGTTTTGAATGTGAATCTGTAGCATGGTTCTTAGTGTTTCAAATACAGGGAGCCAAATCTGCAAAAGGTATTAACGAATACGTTTGAGCTTTACTGAAGGACTTAATTAAATAAAGAATAGGATACATTTTTTTTCTGTCTTTTACCAGTGTTTGTTATGAAGAAATTGTGAGTCAAGGGGTAGAAGAGGATAGATGAGCAAGTGAAAGGATATCCTGACATAAAATGTTGCAACAATAATATCTGTGACCTTGAATCCTTTCATTCTGCTGCCTTCTATTAAATTGCCTGAGGATTACTCACAAGTATATGAGCATTTTTAGGAATCAATTATTTTTCTTCTGCATTGAAAATAATCTCGTCTATAGGTTTGTGTTTAAATATAGCCTTGTTTGCTTCCCTGTAACCTGTTGCTTAGTTCTACTGACTAAATGTCCTGAGGCACAGTCTTCTCATCCTTTTGTCAGTGGAATCTACTTAATTATTCACCTTAGAGCAAAGATGTTACAATTATAGCCTTCCCTTTGTTTAAGTAACCAAGTATCTCTTTGACTGTTTTGTTAACTGTTTTAGAATTAAAATATCTGGGTATAAATCTGGCCCCTTTATTCATCTGAATTCATGGGGTTGCATTGCTCAGCTGAGAAGCTGGGGTTTAATCTGATAACTGCTATTTTATAGATCATGTAGGATAAATCTAAAATTCTGATTAAAGGAGTGTGGGAAAGCATCTATGGGTTTATTTTTTTCAAAGGATTTCTGTGGGCTTGGGATCTGGCACTCTCTTTTTCTTCTGTAATGATTTACAATTATCTCCCTTCTGTCCTCAACAGTATGTGTAAAAAAGCTGCCACTTCTAACAATTCCTGATCCTGAATCCCCCCTGCAAATTCCTCTCTGTTTCTTAGTCCTCTCCTTTCTAGCAAAGAAGGAACACAGAGTGTGTTCCCCGTTGTTTGCAGCAAATGTTTATTAACATCTTTATCATCATATATCCCTGTTTGCTCAAGGTGGGAGGGGGCACTGCAGAGATCCTGCTCACACAGATCTATAGTCAATTCTGGTTGACTAAATTAGTGATAAAATTATTACTGTCTTTCTACTGGTCTGCACTTCTGGCAGTCAGTGGGGGGTTTTGTGCATGTGAGTGCATGAAAAGAGTTTTGGAGCTTTTTCTATGTAAGACATAAGTGTGATAAAGGATTTTAAGCTGGAAATTCCCCAAGTGAGTGTTCTCTAAGTAGCTTCAGATTTTAAAAGCCTCATTTTCCAATTTTAATTAGGACAACTAGTTTTCAGGCACTGAAAACTACAGTTTGGGACCTGCAGGAAACAAGGACAGCACCTTGGGAGGACTGGTCCCTGATCAAACAGTGCTGGATTCATTGAAATCATTCTCTGTGCTCATGACATCATGCCATGCTTTTCAATCTCAAGGTTGTTTTTTGTATTTAGTATAAAGGTCACGTTAGGATTAAAAACAATGAACAGCTCACAGCGTGTCTAGTGACCCTGTAAGAGAAATGGTAACGCATTTCACAGTAAAATATATGTGGGCTAAGCACAGTGTTGTGTCCATGAAGTGGAATTTTCTAATTACGTAGTCATTTTGAGAAGGAATGTGCTTGTTAGAAGCAGGCCAGGTGTGCACTTGTGATGGGAGCTTGAAATGCTGTGTAATTACACACCTTGCATAATATAAAGTTTACAATAGCCATACAATTGATGCAACAAGATGTAAATACAAGAAGTTAAAGTGTCTAAAAGGACACCTGTAATTTAGCCTACAGCTAGTACAATTATGTTGGAAAACACTGTCTTGCATTAAGATTTATTAGTGTGTTAAAGTTGCCACTATTCTGAAACAAAAAAATTATGAGAAATACTTTGGAAAATCATTTGAACAATGTATTTTCAATGACAAATAAAAGTTTTTGAGGAATCTTCCTGTAGTTGCCTAAGGGAAGAAGTCACAGTAAAATCACATTTATTTAAAAATTCCTCAATTCAGTAATTATACAGTAGTTTCCAGTAAGTTTGGTTTATACTTTTCTATGTGTGAGGACTTGCATAGTGTGTGCCTGTCCAAAAGATCACCAAAACATTATACATTGCAACAAATCATCAGAGCAAATTTAAAGAGAGAGAGGAAAGGGGAAAGAAAAAGATTTCTACCAGAGTCACTGCATAATCTAAAGTGGTTTCCAAAGCTCTGTGCTTGCAGCGTGTAGAGATTTGAGTTGAAAGAGATAAGCAAGAAGATTTCTCCAGTATTACTGAAAAATGCTTCTTGTAAGGGTGTTCTCCAGCAGGACAGTGCGGCACTGCCAAATGCCCCCTTGAAGCAGCGATAAGGAGGCAATGCCTTGCCTTGTGTTTTGCAGTGATTCCTGTCACAGGGTGACCATGCTCAGCTGTGGCAGGATGCAGGAGGGGACAAGACCTCTTGGTCCTGGTATCACCCCTTGCCTGATCCTCCCACCCTTTGCAGGCAGCCCCCTTCTCTGCAGTCCCATCCTGGGCACAAGGACTGCCCGAGCCCCTCGAAACCCGATGTAGTGTAGGTACTTTGCTCTTTCCCTGCAGCTTAGGGCCACTCTTTCTAAAGCTGCCCCCAGTTGTAGACACAGCTCCAGGACTGGGGAGCTCCATGGCTGCCTTGCACCCAGGGGACCTGCAAGGCACCAGGGAGCGGCAAGGCAGTGACTCAGAGCCAGGCGTCCATGTGGGCAGAGCATGGGGATGTGCTGGGGCCTGTGCAGGCTCTCCTTGATGGGGTGCCCCTGCCAACTGGAGGGGCTGTGCTGGGACAAGCAGCTGGCAGAGGGGCTGGGAGTGCCCGGCTGTGGCCTGCTCTGCTGCAGCCTTGCCTAGGCAGGTCACCTGCTGCTCTTGGCCACTCTGCACCTAGAAATTACATGTATGTGCGTGCAGGTGTGTAATGCATATACATGAGGGCTGTTTGTGCAAGCAAGCACCATCTTGGAGAGGCTCCTAGGGCAGCTGTACTGCAGTGCATGGATAACTTGTACTCTGTGGCCTTATAGCTAAAATACAGCTTTATAGCTAAAAGTCTTGTGCAGGTCTTGGGCCTGCAACAAGGATCTCACTGTTAGAGCAGTCTTGTTTTTCTGTCCCTTCTCTTGTGGTCGTTCCCTCTCATCATGCCCCATTAGCTGTGATGCTCAGTTTGTTTTGATTCTGTTACTGTTTAGGATAGTCGATACCTGTCCCCCTTCAGTCATAAAATTGGGCATGTTAGTTATACCAAAGGGAAAAATGAATCTCTCTATTTGTCTGATTGAGGTGGGAGGTTATTGCTCAGTTTTCCTGATTTATTTGCTGCTGCTCTGTGAATAATAGAACAAGCCTTCAGGACAGGAACTTAGACCAAGCAACGCTCACAGCATTATTTCCTTCCCTGGCTGTTTAAACCACCCACCAGCTTTCCATGCCTTGAGGTAGGAAAAGGACTGTGTTGCTGGTGACCAATGTTCCTCGCGCTGCCATTGCAAACACACAATTACCGGTGACTATATAAAGTGCTTGTGAAGAGGAAGGCACATGCCAGAGGGGTGAAGTAATACAAATAAAGGCTCTGTACGTTACAGGCAGTGCTGACAGGTAACAGGTGGTTTGTGGAAAAGAAAAAGCATGTATCCTTGCAGAACACCCTCTCTCTGAAATACAGCATAGAGAGGAGAAGGTAGCCAATACCAGGTGTCTTCTGTTTGCAGATACAGCTGAGATCTGTGAGTGACCTGCATTTATCACTAAACTGTTCACTTCCCCCAGGCACTGGTGAATGATTTAGCAGTGGCAGTGGGAAAGCAGATGAGCAGCACAGAGCCAGGCAGGGTGTGATACCCAGAAGGCTTGGGAAATCCAGGTGCCCTGAGGTACCTGTTAGGGGCATTTCCACATCTCCCGGAACTGAGACTGCTGTGAGTAGGAGATGGGAACTTGGCTGCACTGCTTGATTACAATCCATACCCATCAAAGTGGAAAAATGACAAACAAAGGGTTCTTTTTGCTCATAATTTAGAAGGAAGTGTAAAATCTGGTATGACAAGTTTAGTAAAATAAAGGCACAGGAAAGAGCCATTTAGTGCTTGCATGAATCCCATAAAGAGGAACAGGTCTCCTTGGCTCTGACCACTGCCTTGTAAATTTAGAAAAAAACAATTTTGCAAACAAGCAATTCTTTGAATCTTCCTTTGTCCAATTGTTATCATAACCAATTAACTCACCTTTCCTTTCTTCATACTTGAACACAGTTTTTGAGTTGAACGTGACTGACAAATAGGCAAACAGCCTTCAAGAAAGGGCAAAAGAATTGTTGGGAAAGGTGAAAGGAGATAACCAGGTAGAAATTATGACTTTGTACTGAAAATATGGAAACCTGCATGAGAAGAGAGCTGACAGGAAGGCGGGATGACAGTGACTTGCAGAGGATTTGCACAAAGCACCATGCACACTCCTTGCTCTTCTGACCTGCGCTGAACAGTGCATCTCATCACCATTTTGGCTCCATTTTGCAAAACTATGATTGAAAATTTTAAATGAAGAATTAGCACCGTGTGACAGTCAGTTCAGTTGTACTGGAGGGTGGCACTAGTGATGTCACAATAGCAGCTGAAATCCTTCTGCCACCAGCTGGACCCATGTTAAAATTGTGGCTTATTTGCCTGCCAGGAAGGAGTCTTCACTGTGTCACAGTATGGATAGAAGAGAGCAGAGCTCGTAAGTATTTGTGAAAAATGGTCCTTACTGTGAAAAATAAAGGGCTCAGTCTGTTAAATTTTTCGAAAAGAGAGGTGACCTGATTATCATGCATAACTGCCTCCAGGGCAAAGTATGAAATATATGGTTCTAATCTAGTGAAGAAAGTCATAGGAGGAACCAAAGACTGGAAGTGAAGCCAGTTGAGTTCACCTTAGAGGTAAAGCATCGAGTAACAGGGTATTTAGCCTTGAGGCAAAAAGTAATAAATTACTAAGTGAAACAATAGTTTCTCATCTTGGTCAAGAGAATGTCATTCCATAAGAAGTGTTTTATGCAAACACAGATGATTGGACTTAAAGCAGATTACAGCAGATAAGGGGAACACCTTAAAATTCAGGGGTGGCCTGTTGGCCCAGTGTAGCTGTCTGTGGCTTTCCTAAATTGGATATGGTCTTAAATAAATTAGAGTCATGTCGAATTGGAATAGCAGACCTCTGACTCTCTTCCTTTGCCCACTCTGACTCATACAATCTCTGTAAAGACATCTATATTTTGGGGGTGGGAAGGGGGTCCTGTGCCTTTTGTTTACCAAACATGTCACACCAGATTTTACACTTTCCTGTACATTGTATGAAATCTAAATCTAGTGATTGTGGCCAGATTCCAGTCTCTTTACATCATTTAGGTGGATAATTTGTTCCACTGTGGGTTTTTTTCTTCTCAGCTCTACTTTCTCTTTGAAGCCTCCAGCTACTGGATTGAGGAGGTAAATTACAGTCTGTTTTAGTCCTGAATTGTGCCTCTTGTTTCAATTTTTGGAAATCACATAATTGATTCATTGCAGGATTGCTTGCATTCATATGATTAAATAACTGGAACCCCTTTTCACAGAAGCTGCTGTGTGAAAATTGTTACGATACTTAAGAATGATCTTTTAGTACTTCCTTTCTTGGGGCTACAGGAGGCACAATGTTTTCTCTGTGACACAAGTGCAAAATAGGTAGTTGCTCGGTTTTCAACATGTGCATTCATTGGCCTGGTGTCGCTTCTTTGGTGTATGCACAGGTTTGTAAGGGTTGTTGTTCCTTTTTGCTTTATGTAGTTACAGATATAAATACCTGTGTGGGGCTTTGCCCAGTGACAACTTGGTTCAAAATACTTGCTGTGAATACTAGATATCTGTCTATATTGGGGAAATATGCTGGTGACAGTGTCTCTGGTCATAGCAAGGCTGTAGTGAAGATGCTTTGTCAGGTGCTGTAGGGGATGTGTTGATCATAATTGCTGGGAGTAGGTACAGGTACAGCTCAGCTGTACACGGGGTCCAGGCAGAGCAGCTCTGCAGTGCCAGCACTGGTGAAGCACAACCAGACTTCTTTTTAGGGTAGTTTTTTTAGCTGTGTTTATTTTATTTTTATTGTATACACAGTCAAATCTCAGTTTTGAAGCATCTGAAATTTTGCAAGGATCAGTGAAATGATAGTAGAGGGGAAAAAAGGAGCTTTAAGAAATGACAGAGATTTTCAGTCCCCGGATCTGCACCGGTTTCCGTATGCAGTTAACCCTTGTTCGCTGCCACTGGCTAGCCAATGTTTTGGAAAACATGACAAAATTTTTCACTCATCAGGTAGGTCTGAGATACCCATCAAAACCAGAGAAGGTGAAAGTTGATCTTTCTGACATTTTAGAAGAGGAAACCCAAAGGAAACTCTTCCCCTTTTCAGAACTGAGCTGGAAGGGTAAAAACCTCTCAGGCTTTCTTTTAAAAGAAGGTATCTTTTACAGGTCACTCTCATATAGGCATTGGGAGCTGCAGACCATCTTTCTCATCTGCTCAGTGAGAAAGTCTGCTTAATGCTAATTAATGCCTGTTTGTGATGGACACCTGCAAACAAAGGTCTGGATTTTGCAGACTGCATTATTGTATTATCTGTGTGTATTTTTGAGCTGCTGTGGACAGATTTATGTCGTTCATGCAGTTTTATCTTACATTTAGATTTAGATTTAGATTCTCCTGTCCTAAACATAAACATATTTAGAAGAAATAAAAATGCAAATGAGTAACTGGTTTGTGTTTGGTTAGCAAACAGAGCAGGAAGTGTGGATGTGCAAATGCCCAGCAGGCTCAGGGGCTTTACCTCCTCCCTTTAATTTTTACAATGGGTTCTCAACATCCAGTATAAACAAAACTCAGCAAATTACTCCTTGTGTTCAGTTGTCCAATCACCTACTCCTTTATTTCTTTTTATATACATACTGCTTGAAAAGTAATTTTAGGCTACTGGGAAAGTGCCATGTGAGATGCAGAAGAAGTCTTAACCACCAGGAATTAACTTAAAATTTAAAGCTGTATAGTATACAAGTCACATAACCAGGAAGTTATTATTTTAATCAATTCAGTAAAGTGGCCAAGACCTGAAGAAGAAAGTTAATGCAAAAGTTATGAGAGAAGCCTCTCAAAACCATTACTGGGAGTGAAACAAAAATAATTAATTATGTATTTAATCTGTGGTGGAATTCGATGTCTTTAAAGAACCTGCAATAGTCTTGAATATCAATCTTAGCATGATAGCTCCTGCACATGTGAAAAGAGATGGGTACCCTGTTTAAAAAGCTCTTAATGAAATATTGTCTCTGCTGTAAAGAGCTTAGAGTTGAAATTCTCTGTTGCTTTCAGAAGAAAGCTTGTTACAGATGAGAACGACGTACTAAAATCTCTCTGTAGAGATAGGTTTAATGTTCTCTAGTCGTTAAGTAAAAAGTCTCAGATGAAACATAATTGTGACAGACCTTCTGTAGTAAAATGAGTAGGTTAACAGCTAGTGCTGTAGTTTCAAAAGGAAAGGAGGAATGTGTGTTGGGTTGGGTCAGCTTATTATTATTAATGTTCCCTTGCTCTGTTTGCATGTGCTGCATTGCAAATGCGCAGACATCCAGTACCCCTCAGACCTAGCACAGTCACTCCCCATGTGTCTGACTCAAGTGCCTAGTTTGTACATGGGTGAGAGAAGTTATTAAATATCTAGAAATTTTGCACGTAGGACATCTAGTTGGAAAGCCCTGATTTACGGCTGCCACAATCATACCACTCCAGCAGCTGAGTTTTAGGATTGGACTGGACCAGGAAGATTCACCCTAGAGCATCTTAGGAAAGGAAAGTCCAATATGATCCAGAAACAACAGGTTGGCCCAGCAAAGTGGATGGTCTTTGAGGTGGCTCGGAGTTGTAGATGCAGTCTCAGCAGTGAGCAAAAATAGGAGCTTCTTTCAGGCTCAGGCTGGGGGTGGTGGTGGTGGTAAAAATCAGAAAGATAGATAATAAAAATAGAATTAAAATTGAAAAAAATTGCTGTGATTTGACAGACAACAAAGCAAAGTGAATTTGATTAAGTGAAACTTTTGTCAACAGAATTTTCTGCAGAAAAATATGGTTTTAACCAAACCTTGGGATGATCCAAACAAGTTTTTTTTCCCCCTTACAAAATGGTGAGGGTTTGGGTAAAACTTTAAAAAAAATGAAAACAGTGAAATGTTTTTAATTTCAGAGTAGTTTTTTCCTTAGAAAATTTATATATTGAAAGTAAAACAGTCAACATAGAAACAAGACATTCTTACTACATTGATCCTAGATTATTATAATTTTATTTAACTTGCATATTTTGCCTTATAAAAGGTTATTTATCAACTACCTCTATTCAGAAACTGTACTGAATTGGTCCAGCATGGCTGGGGCCCTACACATCAGCAATGTGTATGTAAGGTTGTTCTGGAAGTTCATCTTTCATTTTCACTTGTACTCAAATCTCTTAACACAGTGGTTTCCAAACATGCATATCTGAAACTATCCACAATGGGATTGAGGACACAACAGGAATCAGTTTAATCTGTTTTTTCTAAGAGGGATCTTAAGGACTGCAGCAGGATGCTGTCTATAACACCGTGGTTGCACTGAGTTGCACTTGTTTCTGCAGGTGGTATAAAACAGGATTGAAAGTTAGTATCCAGTCTTGTCCATGGGATGTAAGCATCTGTATTTAGTTATATTTTGCATGGGATTTCCTCCTTTCCCTTCCCCCAGCTCAGTATTAATTGATATCTGATTCCCCCAGCCAATTTACTGTAAGCAAAGGATTACTCAAGCACGTAACATACAGCAGAAATGTCAAAGTTATGTAATCACCTGTAATCAGTCACAGTTCATGTCAAAGTGGCTGGAGCTACACTACAGCTGGATTGAAGAATGCTGTAATGCAAACACCTTCTGTGCATTTAATAGAGGTTTATATAATTTATTAAAAGGTACCTCAAAATTAAGTATTTGTAACAAACAACCTTGGAAATGAATTACCATTTCTATTTATTTGTCATGTGAAAGGAACATGTAGTTGTTGCCCATTTAAGATAAAAAACACACCAAATGTCTGGGATACCTCTCTAGTATTTTGAGGCATTTTCTGCTTATTTCTCCAGTTACTGTGGTAAGTTGAGATGTTGCGGTTATCCATGTCAGGGGTCAGACACAACTGACAGAGCCTTGAGGGAAGCGTGATGGGCATCAAAGTAGGTCTTGGAGGACCTCATACAACCCTTGGGCAACTCATTGTACATCCATGCTTTAATAGGAAGCTTTCTTTGTTCTAAGATTTACATCTTGTTTTCCGCAGCAGGCTTTATTTCTGCTTGAAGTGTTCTTCTCCAAGGTTAAAAAGTCTCTTCTTGCTTGCTGCTGGCTGTGCAATGCCTAGTGAATGAGTTTTGATAATTTCTGTTGGGATTAATTAATTAATTGCAAATGTCTCCAGGCTAAATTGTGAGTTTGCATGTCAGGATGTTGTACATAATCAACAAAATCACTCAGAGGCTTGACATTATGGAGGTTATATGGAGATTGTGAGAGTACCACATTCAATCCACATTAGTCAAAACTTTATTTATTTATAGACCAATTCCTATTTTATGAATTCTCAGAGTCAGAAGCACAGATTTAAGTTGAAATGTTAGCATAAGAACAGAAACAGGAAGATAATTCCACTAATTGATCCTATTTGATTAATTGCAATTTTTTTTAACAGGATGACTTACAATTGTAATTGAGAAGTAAGGCTGTAGAAGAAATACAGATCCATAGTAATATTTCAGGTTAGATGGAACACTGCTATCCCAAATGAATAAGCACTAATGAAGCATCGTATGAACTTCTATAGACTCTCTACCCCAGCTAAATGGAAGGGTACAGGATACATTAATAAAGTCAGAGAAAGATCTTTAATGTGGATGTTATCATCACCAACTGACCCATGAGAAGAAACAGTTCATGAGGCACATAAAAAGCTTTTTTTTTTTTTTTTTTTTTTCATTTATAAACCTGAAAGTTTTGGCTTCTGTCCTGATCCTAGATTATTGGGTTATGTTTTTCTTTTTTTTTTTTTTTTTTTAACTGACATGTTCTGTCTTATTAAAAGGCCTATTCAGAAATGGCCCTGAGTTAGTCCAGCAAAGTTGAGGCAAACTCAACTGCACAAAGGCTTTATGGTCTATAATGAAACAGGAGTCAGACTTTCTGAATGTCTTACATTTGCATTTTGAAATCATCGCTGTAAATCCCCTTGGCAGTGAAGGCATTATTGCTTCCACTGGATTCACCAGTTTTCATGCACTCAGTAAAGGACTCTGATCTTGTTGCTTTAAGTAAGTGCTTACAGTTTTGATCTGTAGTATCTTGCCATCTCTGTCCCACACTGAGTTTGTTGACTTTTTGCCTATTAATGAATGTAACTCATTGGTCATCTTCAATGTGCAACATATCTAGACCCAGTAAGTTGCCAGCCAGTCACCAGTTTTTCTCAGTACGGCCTGGGAGGAATACCCACCAGGCTGGCTGCCTTCGCAATACTAGGTTTATACTATTTTCATTTCAGGAGCAAAGAATCTGAATCAAAAGCAAAAGAGAAGAAATTTGCAAGAAGGAGACTTTTGCTGTTGCTGTCTGTGGTTTTATGTGTGCTCAGGCTGGCATAGGCAGTTACAATTACTGGGGAAAGGCTGAAGAGCAGCACAAATCTCAGCTACTCAGCTCAGCTGTCCAGAAACTTAATACTACCTATAAAAAGTTATAGCTAAGGAGTTTTCAAAAAGAGGGGGAAAAAACCCCCACCTAGCCACTAAATATGACTAAGCTTTAAGAAAACCTGGGACAATAATTCATCTTACTCTGGATTCCATCAAGCTCCTGTACAACCTTACTGTTCATAAGCCACAAAATTGCAAAAGTTCTTGCATGGACTCCCCAAGCTCCCCCTTCATGTTTGCTGTGGATCAGAACTGTCTTCGTTGCACAAGAAATGATTTATTTTAAGGGTTCATCAAAACAGATTTTGAATTTACAATTTTAATGTTCAATGATATGGTTTAAATCAGATTCAGACTTTGCATTATTTACATTTCTGGCTGGATATTTTGGTTGTGTAACCACTGCACATGGAAATCTGGCATCCAGCAAAAAGCTCTAAGCGTGCGTGAAAATGCAACATATGGTTTTTGAGATTGGACAGTATTTAAAGGTTATTCTTGCTGTCAACATTTAAGATTTTTAATGATGTTGCTGTAATAACAGCAAAAGCAAAACTCTGCCTGATTGACTTGAAAATTGTACTCCAGGAGACTAGCTTTGTGTTGGCCTTTGATAACCACATCTTGTTAAAAAGGGTGTATAACAGTAAAGCAAAAGCAGTTTTTATTCAACCTGTGAATGTTCTTTCTTCCCCAGCACTTGAATGTAGACTTTTACAAGCATTATAGATAGGTGGGAAAAATGCAACTGTCACAGAAACTGTGTATGTCATTGACTAGAATTGGCCAGTTGTGCCTGCAGTTGTTTGATTTATATGCATATTTGTCTTTTATATGTGTGGAAATTAGACGTGTACTACAAGTGTGTTGGAGCATGTATTTCCCTAAATCAAAGCAGCATATGTAAATAGATGCCATAGTAAAATCCACTGTTAAAATTCAGGGTTGAGATGATATTCCTAGATGTTCTCCAGAGATATGAGAGCTGTGGAATGCAGCATCAGAGCTTGATCTCCCTTTCGGATCTCTAAAACTTGTTTTCCAACCATCAGGGCTTGGACAAACTTCTCAGCTCATACAGTGTAAAAGGGCCAGAGTAGCGTAAGGGACTCCCAGGAGGGGAGATGATGCTTCCAGTCCAAGTACTGCACAAGGTGACAATAAAACTACCTCCAGAAGGCTTGTGTTGTACTCCCATGCATATTTGATAGGGACATGGAGGCATGAGGCAGGTGTGATAGAAGTAGCTCTGGTCTAAGTGGAGGTGAAGCTAATGGCCGTACTGAGCCAGTGCAGGGGCTGAAGGGTTTCTTCAGTGTGAAGAGGTGTGAAATAGCACTGCTGGTACTTGAGCTGCTCAGGACTAGAGGATGAAAGTGCTAGTTCAAAGCTGCCTTTGCCTGCTGTCTTTTATTGTGGACTCAGTTCTCTGGAGATGGGGTACAAAGTCTTCTCTTTGGGCATTGTTCTATTAGGATGTTGTCCATGGGGTAGGCATCCCTTGAGCATCCTTTGAAATCACAGTCATCCTGATAAACACAGATTCCTGAAGAATTTTTGAGATTGCCCTATACTTCGTTACTGATTTAAAATTTCAGGGGCATAACGTTGTGCTCTTCCTGATCCTTCACATTTTCACTTAGCCCACAGTAACATGGAGCTCTCCACACCAGAGGAGTTGAAAGGTAATCTCTCTCTTTCTTGGTCCAAATCTGGATTACATTCACAGTTAGGCCCTCACCCTTTAATCAGTCCCTGTTTGCAAAATCCCATCTTTCACAGTATTTCACAGGGTGGGTTGTTGGTTTTTTTTTTTTATTATTATTTATTGTTGGACTTCATCTGGTACAAAGGTTTAAACTACAGAAGTAATTTAAAATATTGTGGCATTTCCTTTCTTAATTAATCCCAACTGTTTTCCTTGGTAGTACAGAAAGTATCAGTATTTGATGAGGACATTATGCCTTCATCACTGGGGCAGTGGACTCTTCCTGCCGAGTCTGTAAACAGCAGACAAGCCACAGAGTTCAGCCTTCATCTTCTGGTTTTCATTAAGCCCAGACTAGAGGAGCACCCAGCTGTGTCTTCCTGTAAGGTCTGTCAGTCTTCCAAAGCTTGTTAACATGCTAATATAAAAGGAAATAGGGCTGACTTCAAGGAATTTACAACTAGTCTTAAACTTCAAAGACTAGAGCTACATCTCTTCAACAACAACAACAACAAAAATCCTATAATAAAAGTTCTGTTACCCTACAAGAACAGATCTGTATGCATTGAACACTTAAGCCATAATGTATGATGCCACATTTTTTTGTTGCAAGTTGCAACACAAAGCCTTCTGCAGTTGTGAAACTTTGTTCATAGCTGGTAGGTTTGATCAGAGACAAGATAAATTGCTGTCCAGCCCACAAATAGAGTATCAGGAGCAATGTTGTCAATCTCTCCTTCCCTAAACCTGTTTTCTATGTAAATGTTTGCAGTGGGTAAGTGAATCGGGTTTGAACAGTAGGCAGCATTCTCAGGTGGCAGAAATTGGAAGAACTTCTATGACTTCAAGGGAATTACTCCTGTTCTTGACATCTGAAGATTTGGCCCAGTCTGAGGAAACATCTGCACTGTGCTTACCTAGTCATCTGAAGATGTTCAAACAAGGTTGGACACATTCTGTTGCTTTTCATGGAAAAAGAGAGCACCGTTGTGTGGAAGTAGGGTGAGGCACCTTTTTGAGCTGAAGAATGACTCACTGTTCTCATTCAGTATGGACAAATGGATGTGCAGGAAGGATTATACAAACAGAGCAAACACTTAATGACGCTTCCCCAGTCTCCTGTTTTAAGGATCAGGGACTTCCTGAATCAGGATCAATGTCATTTATATCAAGAAGCAATCAATTTTTTTTTCCCGTCTCCATTCTGCATCTCCTTAGTGAAATGGATAACGTGAAAGGTTCATTGCAAATGCCTCTGTCACCCCTTGGACTGCTCTCTGCTCCTCTTGGAGTCTCTAGGAGCTTTCAGGTCATGCAGCAACATGGCGGGATGAGGTCATATCCCCAAAGTTGTCAGGTACTTTTCATCAGTGCTGAGAGTAAGTTGCCATTTTTATCATCTGTAGATCAGATCTCTGATAAAGGAAAAACAGCTCAGACATCCAATAATGTACCATTATTTTGATGCTGGACAAGTTTTCCATTACAATACTCCTGGAGAAATCTGAAGAATTTAAATGCATAGAAATGAGAGTCGTTGTGAAGCAGAGATAATTATACATCGAAGGGCTTTGAGGGGGACACTGAGCAGTAAATGTGTCAGATGACACATCCCTCAGTCATTTGAGGAGATTTCATCATGGGCTTATTTTTTATTGAGATTGAACTCTTTGTGTCAAGGAACTATAGGAATTTGTATGTATTCAGTTGATTTCAAAATTGGTTGTAAAAATATTAAAAGCAACTCAATGCAAAAAAAAAAAAAAGAGAGAGAGAAAAAGGCAAAGTAGCATATTAAAGTCAGCTGTTATTCACACTATTCCTTCTCTGACAGCTTGTTAAAATTGTTGGTAGAATAGGTGCTGCTGTTATACTTTCGTTATTTGGTGCTAATTAGAACAAACTTACACAGAATCAAAAGTGGTTTCTAAAGAGGGCTGATTGTTTTAATAGGAATTAATTGAAAATCTAGACCACAGTGGTGAAGAAGGCCACGGGGAGCAATGGCACACGTTTAGATTCACTTACCAATCTGTTTTGTGCTTATTGCGAATGGCGTTGTTATGGCTACGTCAACACTGCGAAAGCGCAGGGGGTGAGAAGGCTGTAGGCCGCCGATGGCTGGGCTGGTGCCAGAAAGAAGCAGGACAGCTGTGTCAGGGTTAAGTTTTCCAGCTTTCTTTTGCCTTGGAAGAGGTAAAGCGGAGACGTGAAAGATAACAGGTTATGTATCTACTCTGCTGCTAGGTCTAGAAATATCGCATTTGCAAAGCGACAGCAAGTGGCCCGATATCCTACATAATAAGCTTTGCCCATTGTTTCCCGTGTGCATTTATACTATACATGGCTGCAGTTTGCATCGTCAGTTCAGTTGGCCGAGTCCTCCCATGCATAGGAATTTCTATTCTTTCTACTGGCTTGTGTTGGCCTTATCAAGGGGTCACTGGAAAATCCACGACACACACACACACACCCCGCACCCCAACAAATGAAAGTGTTCTTAAGCAAACAAACTGCCCTGCAGAGCCTTTGTTTTCTTGACAGTAAAGCTAGGCATTTAGGCAGTGATGTGCCATTTTTTTCATTGCTCTTGAAAATCCTGTTTTAAGAGGAAAAATGATAGGAAAGGCTGCATCGGTCTTGTTAAATTTCTGGGAACAGAGCTAAATATGATATGCTGTATATTTATTGCCTTCTGCCAAAAACACCTCAATTTTGTCAGAGAAAAATGATAGGAGACACTGTGCCATAAGCTGATAAGGTCATATTAAATCAGCTGTCTATTGAGTCTCACATATTTTATATATAGTCATCCCCTGAGGGTGTCTTCTGTTCAGACCCTTGGACAGCTAGCACATAGGTGGTGGCTGACAAATCAACTAGAAGGGAACCACACTTTTTGGGGGAAAAAATGTGCAGATTAAAAAAAAAAATATCAAGAGGGCATCATGTTGGATGATGATTATGTGACATTATGAGCACTTATAACAACAAGGGAGAACTTTACACCTAAGCCTTTGAGGTGAGGAGTCCATAGCCCAGCCGAGGCACTGGAGCACTGACAGCAGTTTGGAAACAGCCTCCTTCTCTGCAGAAGTAGTAATGAGGAACAGCAAGAAAATAGGATATTAATGTTAAAAAGGAAATCAAGTTCCACAGTAGAGTTATTAAAATTATCATAGAATTTGCTTTGAAAAAAAAAAGTTGCTTAATATAGCCTTAAGAGTCTGGCACATTCTCGGTGATGTTAATCCATCTGCTGACATTTCATCTTATTGGTTTTGTTTCCAGTTTTTTGATACCTCAAGCATTTTAGATGTTACGTTATTGAAGTCATGGGTCTTGTAGAAAACAAATTACCCCATAGAGTTAATTGCACCCATCTCACTCTCTATCTTGTTGAGGTGAACTTCTTATCTGCATTTCATTGTGAAAGAAAAAAATCCTTGATAGGAAAAAATATACAAAATGGGAGTAGAAGTTGATCACTTCTTGCCATTTTCCCAAGAGCAAAATTAATGAGATAAGCCATTATTACTTATCAAGTATTAGTTGAACCCCAAATAATCTGTTCCCTAGTAGACCTGAGGAAACCTTGCACTTTCATGACAAAGTATAAAAACATTTTCTCAGCTATATTATTGTTTGGAGGGTGCAGTTTGATACTTCTGGCTGGACAGCCTCCTTGGTGGAGAACAATGGTATTAGAGCAAGCATGACACATTCATCACACTTAAACGTGGAGCTAGAGAAGCAGTACACCTGAACTGATCATTTAAAGTTCCAGTTTCACTGCTGTGAGTTCACATTTTCACTGAAAACATCTTGTTTTTCCAGACTTCTTTTTTTCTTACTGTCACCTCTGTGCTAGAAGTCATATAGAATTTCCAGATGTATTTTACTGGTGCAATACTTTAAATGTTGCGGATTTTGCTTTTGCCTGGTTTTTTTTTGGTGGGTTGTTGTTTTTTTTTTGGAGTGGGTTTTTTTTTGTAACTACTGCATTGTAGTGGACAGAATAATTCAAGTAACCAGAAGATTAACGGAGTGTGTTGTACGCGTTTCTCAAGGTAGATCAGATTCCCTCTTTAAAACAAGCATGTGCTTGTGTGCAGTTATGCTCATGTAGCTTTGCGGTTAATGTCTATAAGTTATTTCACTTGATTGTGAATATATAGATTCACTGTTGGAATTAGTGGAGTGTGTGGATTGGGGAAGTCAAGGCAGTAGGGGAATCTGTGGGGAAAACCCAATTTACTGGCTTACCTGAGACTTCTGAAGACTTGTTCCTTAATTTCTTTGTGTTTTCTCTTTTGCTTCAAGGTTTTTCTTTGTTTGTACGTGTTTAATTAGTATCTCAAAAACATATGCAAACTAGCTGTCTGGCTAAAGATTTTGAAGCACACGGGAGTGGATGAAAGCGGTTGAAGAATACAAAGGAGCACCTACAGGGAAAATGTGCTTTTACCTCCTGTCCCTTGATTGCCAACAAGACAAACTAGAATCTGGGTCTGTTGAAGCCAAGTGCAAAATTTTCTCTCTCTGTGGCCAAGATTTCACCTCAGGTGAAAATATATATTTGGCAAAGGTCTGACTCCTCTATTGGTTGTAGGGGTGTAGGGGTGTCCTGCATAGATTGCTGGGCTGCTTGGTGGGATGAGTCCATAACCTAATTATATTGTGGGTTGATTTCCATCAGTAGGATGGCCAAAAGGCACTGCTAAATGTGGCCCTTAGAATGACTCTTTGCATGTTTCACATAGGTTCTCCCTTTTCCTTACTGTCAGAAAGTGCTAAATTAGAAAGCTATTCTAAAATCCAGCATTGTTAGAGAAATATATACAGATAAGGAGGAATTAAATTATTTATTCACCGGATGATAGTGAATGAATAGTGTCTGTTTTCTGTGTATGAATCATAGTCGACTTTATTATGATGTCCTCAATGTATTCATTATTTGAACTGATTTTCTGATTCATTCTTTGTCAGTACATTGGTTGCCAGCAGTTCATTGTGGGTTTTCAATGTTTAATGTTTAAGTTCTTTAAAATGGGTATCCAAGACACATGATGTGCTACTTTTTCCTGATTGGAAAAATGGGTTGGGGAATGGTTGGTGTAAATTATAAAAATGTATGTGAATTTAAAATTAACCCTTTTCACACTTTAAAACATTTTTAAAATACATTACTTCTAGGCAAAATTTCTCAGTGCAACAACTTCAAAACCTGTTCCCTTCCCATCCTGATCAAGCAACATACCAGAGTCCTAAGACATACACAGGTTTTTGCTCAGGTATTTGCGCAGAGATTGATGTGAAGGAACTCACTTGCAGAATCAGGTTGGAAAATAACTTGAATGCAGTGAAACAGAATATTCACAGAGTTATTTACAGCTTTCTCTCAGTTCTAATAATAAGTGTAAGTGTGGATCACTTGATCTGTCTCACTCTGCTTCAGCTCTCTGCAAATTCTTCAGAGACTTACTTCTTTTTCTGTAGGACTGGGTATTGGAAAACAGGACGCTATCAGGCTAAATTCACCTTGCACACGTACAGCATTGATCTCTTATCATGTAATTAAGTTATGACTCAAGAGACTAGGTGCAACCCACGCACCAGTTATTTGACCCTCTGGTATTTTGACTTCCTTCAAGCAGCACGGTTATGTGGGCTGACAGTGTGCTAGGTGTTTCTAGGATATTCTCTTTGGCACAAGTTTCTGTTCTGTTTACTGTGTAGATTTATGCATCGGTAGAATTCTTAGGGTGTAGGACATATCATATGAATGTGAAATGGAAATAGATCTTTTTGCTCTTTGGTATATAGCTCAGCATCCTGAGACATGAAGCATGGCTCAGCCTAACTTTCCTACTCCTGTCCTTCATGGGCTGAGCAGCTGCTAAGTCCATGTATTGACACATGTAGAGAAAGGTCTTGCCATTTGAAACACTTCTGGGTAAATCACTATATTCCCCCAGTTTTTCATTTCTTCATTTGTGGGTTAGGAATAATATGTAAGTGGTGTTTTGTCAAGTAGGATGCATAAAGCTTCGTCTAGCTCTTTGTGTACTTGCATGGAAATTGAGAAATACAATGAAACCTTAATACAATTAAAAAGCTGGTAATATTTTTCTGCCATGTCTATGTAATTGGCAGTTGAAAGGGATTGAGAGTTTTGGTATTCAGAGCCACATCATCTTTCCATTTGCTTCACGTTTAATCGTTGCAGGAAGATTTCCACAAATCTTTCACTGAAGGGACGAAAAACTGTTGCTGAAGCTCCTTTGAGTATTTCCAACTCCAACTAGTAACAGAGTCCATTTGACTGAGGAAGTAAGTTCACACATCTGGTGACTCACTGTGCTTTCAGGGTAATGATACTTAGGAGATTCGTAACCAGAGAATTGGTTGAGGCTCTGAAGATGATTGTGATAGTGGTGCTGTGAAGCACAATATTAATGCTCTGGACATTACCCATTCACGTTAATTCTAGGATTTCCTGCTCCATTAGTAATTAGTGGAATGCCAGCATGTCCTGTGAGGTGCGTAATAACCCTATGCCCAGTTACAGTGATGACTAAATATAGCAAAATTCTTGTGCATGCATTACATGAGGGATCAGCCATGGATCATTTTAATTAACGGTCAAAAAAAATTTATTCACAAATGTTAACCAAGCAAGTTTTGATTAGAAAAATCATCAGAGGACAAAAAGAATAAGTTAAACTAATTTAGAATAAATGTTTGAGAGGGCATTTCCTTGACATATTAGAACAATCATTGCTATTTTTGTCTTGATATCCAAGATGCTGGAGAGGAAAGGAAGAGGTGAGGAGACCACAGCCGCTAATAGGGGTTTCACATTCTAAGTGTAGAATATCATTATCTACCCCAATTTTAAGAGGTGCTTCTCAGTGCTAGTTTCTAAAGGACCCAGGATATTATTAGATTAGAGCCTGACTCCAGTAATCTCTGTCTTTGCAACACCCTAATAATAAGATTTATTTATTCCATATACAATTGTACCGTGACAGTTCAGGAAGCTTTAAAATTCCCTCCTGCTCACACTGTTGTGGTGCATGTCTGAGTTTCAAATGGAGTAATCCCAGGTGCAGGATCCTCTCCCTTGTTAAAGATTTTTCCTCTTCCCATTGTAACTGGTCCTACTTATCTTTGCGTTCATATTCAGCTGAACTCTTTCTATAAACAAAGGAAAGAAATCCATAATGAAGCTCTCAGCACTCTTTTTTTTTAATAACAATATGGTTAGTTATCTTTAAAATCTGCTGAACAATTCAAGACATTCACATAAACAGCAAAAGAATTCATCCAGCCCCCATACATTAGCAGCATCATGCAGCATGTTATGTAACCAACACTGCTCCCAGAAATGGGCTACGTGGACCAATAGACCAGTTGGTAAAAACCCTACAGATTCTACTGCTTGCTGAAAATGGCTTTCTAAGGAATTTCAGACAGCAGACCATTTGCTAAAACAGCTTGTGAAATGACTTTCAAATAGAAGACAATCTCCGCATTTTCTAGGTAAACCAAGGATTAATTCAGCCAGTTCTGTCCACTTTGCAGATTGAGAAAGTGAGGCACAAAAGAGGTGATTTTCTTCAAATCCCCACAGTGAGCTGGTGGCAGAGGAGGGAGCGAAGCCCAGGTGCGTGGGCTGGGAGCCATATGCTCCAGCCTCCACTCTCTTCTGTATAGTCCATCTGCAACATTTTGCTTCAGCCAGGAAATGTTGGTCCTATGATGCTACATTTTAAAATATATATAGGAAGTGTGTATATTTTTTTATATAACTTTAAAGGTAGGTGGGTTTTTTTCATGTCAAATTTATAGGTAATTTACATAACTAATTTGTAAGCCAAAGTGTAAATGATGTTCAGCTGAAGTGACCATTTTGACAAGCAAGTGCAAACATTGTCAGAACACTGGCAAATCTGCTTTGGACAAGACTGAGCTTGACAGTTTTTCTGTGTACATCTGGGTTTTCGGGGGGGGGGTAGGGGAGGGGAGCAAGGGGGAATGTGCTTTTTTTTTTTTTTTAAGAGTTACTTAAGAATATTGCATTGTGCTAATCTGATTTTTAATTTATCTACCAAGATATGTCATTTAAGATATTAAAAAAGCTGGCATGCAATCCAGAAAGCTGTTTTTTCTGTGGTTGTTGTGCCCAATACTGTTTAAACAAACACAAAACTGTTGTGAAAAATGCAGTGCTCTCAACCATCTGACATCATAATTCAGCTCCAGTTAAAGACGATGGCTTACAGAAAGCTTGCAAACACCTTACACTGATGTTAGATATGGATGACATGGATGATATTGATTAGGAGTCAGGAGATGGATGTTTTAAAATCAAATAAATATGTAAGGTAATTCTTTTAAAAATCTTAGAATACTAAAATTGGGGATTTCCATTACTTGATTTTTTGGAAATTTTGTCTGCAACTTGGTATAAAGCCTATGGAAACTCATAGTGCTCCTAATTTTAAAATTTTTTTCAGGCCTCTGCATCCTTTTCTTTACTTCCATCCTTCTTACATGTCGCTCAGTTTGGACAGTTTCTTCCCGTCAGCTTCTTCGTCTTTAGCTCTCATCCAGCCCAGTGCTCGCAGGAGGTGATGGGGATATCTCCTATAGTTTCGAAGAGAGCTCTGGAAAGCTGGGATTTCAAAAAGTGGGTCCTAGCACACATCTGCTTACACTGACATAAAAGAAACCCCATAATGAAATTATTTTATTTCTGTCTGAAAAATATATATAGTTTTTAAATAGAATGCAAGTTAGGATTGAACACAGTTATAAGTAGCAAGTTGGGAATACCTAGGGTCACAAAACCATGATTTTCCCATTCTTGTACTGCCCAATTAGTGTGGTATCTCCAGGTCTAGTGGCTCTTTAAGGCCAAAATACACAAAAGATGGACAGACTAAAATTTTGCCTGTGGACCATTATTTATCATTGCTCTTCTTGATGATCTTCACCTACTTTAATAAAAAGATTATTTAAGAAACCATAATGAAAGCTAACCCAGTTCTCTTTTAATGCATTATGTAATTAAATCTTTATTGAGATTTGAGAGCTGTGCAACCACAAAAGAAAAAAAACCACCAAACCCAGGAGTGATTGTATTTTTGTATCTAGACACATATTGGGAAAATTCTGCGCATAGGAAATGTACAGTCTTTCGTGTATAAGGTCAGGTAAAAGATTCTGACTTTCCCGCAGGTCTGTCCTGCAAATATTAACATGTGTTAGGATTATGGAAACAAATAGTTGCCTTATGTACAATAACATTTCTCTGCTGTGTAGCTTAGACATACACACCCGCAAAATCAAAGCCTGTATATTCCAAGTCTCCTTTAGCCACTCTAAGAATGAGAAGAGAAAATTAATGGAGCTAAGTTTTGTGTGGATAACCTGGGACTTTCTCAGGGCATTTTCAGTGGACATTACCTGGTTCCAATTGGATGAGCTTTCTAGCTTATTTCTTAATGATGCATTTTGAGGATAGCCAAGCTGTGGTTCGGGAGACTCGTGCAGTTCACAGGTGGTTCAGGTGCGGCTGGAGCACGTGAACAGCCTCATCCCACAGGCACCAGTGGGAGCCGTGGGAGCCCGCAGCTCCATCTCCCTCTAGCTCTCCACCATAACTCCCGCCCCTATGAAAATCTCAGTGAGTGGTTCAGGCTCAGAAAGAACGGCTTTCATATTTTAACACTGGGTTTTACTGGTATGCATACATGAATGTGCCCTACCAATTAACCTGCCCTTACAAACATGTAAAATCTCACCACCGACTGCTGATTTGCACCAAACTATATAGGCTATTAATCCTCCTCACACTGAATAAGGTGTCCAGAACTGAAAACTACTAAATCATTTGTTTTGTCACAGAGGTTTAACGTATGACAAATGTTTTGGATAAAGGATACAACCTTGGATTTTCATTAATAGGTTTTTTTTACAGTTATGAAGTATGTAGAATAGAAGTCTTGCCCTTTACTGCCCTAAGAGTTCACTGAGAAATTGGGGAACCCCCCCTATCCAGAATACAAGTTATCTTGTATTTTTGCTAACGTATGTAATTACTGATGTGGGTGTTCCCACATCTTAGAATGGAAAAAGTGCTTGCCAAGATTGAAAAAACATAGTAAGCAATATAAATGATTTCTCTCACACACCAGCATTTCTTGCTGAGACAAGTGAACTGGAACTGTGTTTAAAACCATATAATTATACTCCTATATATCATTTATTAAATCAGATTTCCCCCACCCTCTTTTCTTTCAAGTCACTTCTGAAAACGCTTTTCTTCCAAGAAGCCTGCTAGCTGGGGTCCTCCCCTTTGAAGAACTCTTTCCAAACAATGGAAACGAGCAAAAATGTAAACAGCATATCAAGACCCATATGACACGTTGTGCCTATACCATCATTGCTCTGTGCTTACATCTTTGCTCTAGCCTGTGTCACTGAAGTCTGCTTGGGCCAGATATGAGGTACTGCTGTCTGGGCTCTACCCCAGGTATCTGTTGGTTGTATGGAGCATCTTGATCATCCAGCCTGGTTTTCTCCATGACACAGGCCATACAGCTTCATCTCTCCATTCCTTGATCAGGGCCAGAAGTGCCTGTTCATATAGTCCATGGGCTGTAGAAAGACGTTTGTGGATTTCCTTATTTCACACTCACTTCTATGCTGTTTAAAATATAAAGAAGCTGACCCAGTGTTTTCACACCCATGAAATAGAAGGACTAATAAACGATTTCTCCAAAGCACACAGATTGTATATGCAAAGGTCCAGTACGCAAATCCTGACTTGTTTATGCCTCAGGTTGCGCATACAAAAAGCTATTTAACTTTGAGCCAATATATCTTTCTTTCCAGCACCCACACCTCACTCAACCCACCTCCTCTGAAAAAGCCTGGGGAAAAGACTTTATACCACACTCCAAAAAGCTGGGGAGTAAGGCTGTGTTGGACAAAGGGACCATCTAAATATGAATTGGTACCGGCAATGAAACTCTTTGCAATTATAATCAAAGTAGAGGTTCCAGCTGTTAGCTTATTAGCAGGGTTCTGTCTGTCATGAAGATTGTTGTTGGTGTAAGTGTGTGGGGATTGGGACCGTTGCTGTTGAATTTGTGATGTAACTGGTACTTCTCATGTTCTTAGAATAGCTTTCCCTAGTTTGTGCTGGAGATTACATATTAAAGCATGGTGGCATCTTCTGGGACTTTCACTATGTGGTTTGAGAGCCTAAGGACTTAGGATTGTTCTTATATTCTGAGACCCTTGCACGGCAAACCACAGAGTCTGGACAGTGGTTTTTTAGCTTTAAATATTAATTCACATGAGCAAGAGCTGTCAGTATGGCACTGCAATTTTCTCTTATCAGGCTGTTTTTCCTTTGGTCATTCTGTTAGTAACTTTTGCTGAGAAAGGAAAGTTGTCTATTAAGGGTTTGATATATCAAGGAAGAAATTCTTTTATGACTCACTGATATGTACATATGATGAAGATGCATTAGATTTCAGTCTAAATTTCCCATCAGTCTTGTCTTCTTTTTTTCCTGTTACTTCCCTCTTCAATCTATTCTTCCCTTCTATCCCAAGTTTTTTTGGTCACTTTTTTTAACTCCTTTTCTGTTCATTCCTTCTGAAGTGTTGTTAAGCAGTACTCTGGCTCTGGTTGAATTCTTCAATCCTGTAGTACTAGAACAGAGCTCCAGCACTTCTTATGTGGTGCTGCTGTACACAAGATGCTTAACTTCTAACTCAAGTATTCAAGGAGATGTACTTTAAAATTGTTTTCCTTGTGGTGTAATTGTTTTTTTTAATTGTTCTTTTTTGTACTAGCCAATTTACAGTGTGTTTTAACAAAATATAATATGAAATAGAACAAAACATCATTATTTGAAGGAAGACACTGGGAAGTATGAGTGTTATTTATGCTGATTGTTGTTTAGTGAATACTTGAAAACTGTAGTGCTCAGGACCATCCTTGTTGAGGAAGTATTTGTTCTCATGAAAAAAGGTACAAACCATGCAAAATATAAAGAAAACAAACTCAGCTATAAGAAAGAAAAACACGCGTTGGGTACCTACCATGACCAGAAATTTGCTGAATTTACAGCAATGTCTGTCATAGGAAACATTATAACATATTGTTCCTTTATTGTGTTTTATGCCTTTTATTAGCTTGCAAATCTAATTAGGAAACCAATTGGCACACAGTATGCAATGACGGAAGCAGTACCACCTATTCTTGTGGCAGCTTTGGTTTTGCTTTATGGGTGGTCTTTGTTCCTAAAGGCTTATATGAATACCACATATTAGCTGAGCTGGTTCTCCCTTGATGTCTGTGTTGTATTGTACACATGTTGTCACTGTTTGACACTTAAACAATCCAGATTCTTACCCAGCCCATATTTAGTGCCATAATAAACTTCTGAGCATATGTTTTTGAGAGCAACAGTAACATTCATCACTGCAATGTGACATATAAATAAGCACTACTGGAGAGTGTACATGCCTTCAGAGGGCAGAGCTGGACTGGAAGGTGTGTGCCAAAGGGATGTGGTCATCTGCTTTGCCCTTACTGGGCTTTTTTCTTCTTTGCCTTGTTTCAGTAAATCAAAACGGTTATTAAAGTGACCTACGAAATGGCCCTGTACATGTGAAAAACACACGTTGTTACCAAGCTTTTCTAGTGAAACATTTCATGTTTGGAACTTTGGCTTTGCAAACAATAGATGTAAGGCATGAACCATTCCTCTTCCCTCTTCGTCTCACTTGCTCTGTCTTTGAGTGAGTTCTGTCGAGGCCTGGTCCAAAGCACTGGTTGGCAGATGTGATGTGCCAACGATTCCTACTCCCGTGAGTCTCCTTCTGTTGTTTTTGCAAAATTCCTGTACTTGAATGGCTTTGTTTCAGCAGAGGTGGTTTCTTGTGTTTTGGGTTTTGTTTTGGGTTTTTTTTTGAGGTGGCTTTGGTAGAAATGAAGAGGGAATCACATACAAATGGCTTCAGGATCTGACTTGTTCCTTGTTCTCTCTGAGCAAGACCCAGAGGCTTACAAAAACTAATGGCAGTAAAACAGATTTAAAGTGTGGTCACATCCCTGTCTTAGTTGGGTAAACACATTGTGATTCAACGAGAGCTTTGTCTGAACAAGGACAGAAAAGTTGAGCCTTGAACAAGGAAATAATTTATATAAGTCTTAATGAATATTTAATGTGGAACATTAATTATAAAAAAGAGGGTATATATTTTGATGTACTGCCTTTAAGTAGCAGATCATCTAGTGCCTCTTTGGCCTGAGGACGACCATCGGCTTGCTAATTACAGTTGTATATCAATCCAATGAAAGTATCCTTCCTGTTATACCAATACCTCTTTAAAGAAATAGGTGTTATAGATGAAAAAGAGCAAATATGCTTTAAACTGAAATTATATAAGAAACATCTGCATCTATTGCTTTGATTAATACTTGAATTTTCTATTGATCAATATTGCTGAACACAAGAAAAGATTGTTATTAAATAGATTAGGAAACAGAAAACTTCTGAGTGTCGGTTGTTATATAAACACAATAATATTACTATGTGTAAATGTAAAAATCCTTGAAGTTCCTTGCACTGAAGTAGTATTTCTTTGTAAATACGGGGTTTTTCTGAGGTAGCCTTTCTGCGCTGTACCTGTATGGCCTTTCACCCTCTTGTACCATGTGAAAGGGGTCCCCTGCAAACTATTCACATCTCCCATGAGAGGTCAATGGGGTGGCTCTGCAGATAAGAGAAGCTGATGCAATGCAAGCTTCTACCACAGTGAAAATTAAAAAAATCCTCAATATACAGCATGGTCCAGTGCTTAACAGCAGCTCATGCTATGAACTGAAACAAAAATAAAGGTGAAGCTGCTACGTGCAATCACACAACACCAACAAGGCATATGTCTATTTTGAGACTGACTTTTAGTTTCTCATGGCAAGATATACTTGTGCATCACCAATAGGTCCTACTTGTAAAGTGAGATTCATTCATATCTGGCCTTGGTTTGAATTTTGCTCACTGTCCTCATTAGGAAAATGAAGCCAAGCACCATTCACCCTTCTGTCTTCCTCAAAGCACAAGCATTTGAAGCTGCATCTAGGCCTGGACTCCCTGCCCTGATTTCATGCTCTGCATATGTGTACAGTGTGCAAGGGAGCAGAGAATGCATTTGAGAATAAACCACATTAGCTCTCAAAGAGAGATTTTAAAGTTTTAATATTATGGTTGTCTAGTTTGATCTAGTATCTGGTCATTGAATTGTATCATTGCAAGAAACATGAGAACAGCAGCATGACCATGAGGTATATTGTATTACAGAATGAGGTTACACAGCACCAAAGCACCACCATATTTCAGTAACAAATGCAGCTTCTGGGGAGTTTTGTTATCATTGCATAAGCTTCACTGCTCCCTAGAAGATGACACTGATTCAGACAGAAAACACTAATTCAGTTCTTGCCAGCAGAGCCAATTGTCTCTTTGATTACATTAGACTGACAACTGGTTTTCAATGTCATTGTCAGCCGCAACTTCTCATACGTGGTGCAGTGGAGCATGAACTGGGCTCCCTTTATTTAATTATTTCTGCCCATTTCTGTATTTGTGAATCAGGCAAATGTGAGGCTCCCATCTAGTAGATAGAAAAATGTCAGGTGTTTAGATTACAAAACTCAAGTTTCAACGGTGGTATCTGGCATCCTTTTTAAAGGCAGATCCTGAATGTATCTATCACTCCAAAGAATGAATTGGAAACTATCTTTCTTTTTTCTTTCTTTCTTTTTTTTTTCCTGTCAGTTGTCCAGAAGTAACCTAGGATTTTCTTGATTTAGTAATTGTTATATTAAATAATTTGCTGACTATCTTTATTTTTTTTCATAATTAAGTTGTAATTAGAAGACTGTATGTGACCTGCCTATTACAGGCACTTTCTATTTAAAATTTGCCTTGTGTTGGTTGGTGGTGTTTGGGCACGCAAGCCTTGTGGTCTATTCTGTGCCCAGGTCTGGATGAGCATGAAGTTTAGAGGATGCCTCTCCAGCACAACAGAGGTCTGACTGTAGCCCACGCTGGTTCTCCTGTGCTAAGCTGATGCAACTGTGGAGGTGGTGAGGGTATGGCAGTGAGACCACACGGTGTGGGAGCTGTCACCTGGCAGGCAGGCAGGGCACAAAGGTGGACTTCAACCTATGCTATTTCAACCAGCACATGCAGCCTGTGGGGATCTCTGAACTCAAACCCCACTTGGTCCAACCAGCTGTGCTGTTTAACAAGGAGTGTTGTCCTTTCTGGTGTGTTGTAGCAGTGAGGGGCTGACACCAGGTTCCTCCTTTGCAAGTAGACCATGGACAGCTGAGATACAGCCCGGTCACAAACCATCTGTAGCACAGAAAATGTTATGTCCTCTGCGTTTTTGCCCAGGCTGTGGTTTGTTGTTTTATTTGGAGCACAGGACTCCCAGTGCAGGTCTGAGCGCTGTTCTCACATGCGTGTGTCTAAACCGCTGGAGATGATCAGACTCTTCCCCTCCCCTCTGCCTCCCTCACACGTGTCATTCCATGAAAGGGGGATTAGGAAACCGGGAGTTTGCTGTGGGGGTTCAGGCTGGAGAGATGTTACACTTCTAGTGCTAGTTTTTCCTATACCCTGATGATCTTTGCTGTTCACTCTCAGCAGAAAAGGGATAAAATGGGGGGTGGGGGTGGGGGGGGGTGGGCAGCATTTTTACTTTAAAAAAACCATTTCAGCACCAGATCTTGTTTCTTGAAGAGCTGTGGGCTTAAGAAAAGCAAGATATTGACGACAAAATCAAGAGAGGTATCAGCAATGAAGGTTGCTCTGCCAAATAATATGCTGTTAAAATAGTATTTTTGCATTAGTTTTATATACGTTTATTAAAATTACCCCAGAATGTTTTAGAAGAGTAGGTAGTCAAGGAGGAAGCTTCACAAGCACGCAGTAGCTCTGTGAAATGTAGCCCCATGAAATAGTTGCTGCCAACTCTGTGATTCTTCCGTGCCTGCAGAATAAGAGATTTATGTTCTTCATAAATGTGTATCCTTCTATTTCTGAATTCTCTTCTATTGCTCCCATTGCCCAAAAGTCAAACAAAGCTAACCTCCTCCAGGTCCCAGAATGAAAAAATGCAAACACACTGCATTTAAAAGTAGATTTAGCAACTCTAAAGTGGGCGATTTGGTTCCACCCATCAAACCTGAGTTCTCTGATCTAAAGTCAGATGGGTGCTACTCCTAGCGAGATGTGTGCCAAATCTAATTAAGCTTTGCATAATGTGCATCTTGGGTGATTTGATTTATTAGCTTTGTTTGAAGAAAGTAATAATAAAAGTAGAAAATGGCTTTGGTAATAAGCTGTTTGAATTCCCTGTGCAAGTAGGCACAGTCCCTCCTGGATCTCCTGAAATGCTCTTGAGGTGTGCAGGTTACCTATCAACAGACTGATGCAATGCTGGGAGCTGGCACGAAGAAGCTGTTTGGTCTGGGGTCCTACCTCCATTGCTCTCCTAGCTTTTGGCTCAGCATAAGCATTCGAGTAGTCCCCACTGTGTATAATGATTTCTATTCTCACACCCACCATAAACCCCAGGAAATGGTTATTTATCTCCATTTATAGCAATGGAACCTCGTGCACAGAGAGACTAGAAATGGCTGTAGCGTAGTGCAGCAGAGATACCAGAGAACTTTAGATCATTAAACGCTGAGGCTCACAATTGGAAAAAGTGTCCCAGACCCCATGCTACTGTAGCAAGATTGCTTTTGATACCTAAACTAGCTCCTACATATCTCTTTTAATAGAAAGTGTGCAGAGCAGTCATGTCCTGTGGTCTAGTTTGTCAACACCTCAAATCCTATTGATTCTGGTGGGCTAAGTCAAGATGGTTGGCCACAATGCTGTCTCATAACCTGTAGCATTCCTGAAGTTGAGTTCTCACTTGCCATCCTAATATCAGCTGTCTTTCTTGTCTTTGATGTCTTGTGCTTTGTGGGTTACAGAGGAAGATTTCCTGCAGGGCTCCTGATAAGGTTACTTCTTATTCTGGCAAGGTTCCTTTTTCCCCTCCATCCCTCAGAGCACCAACCCGCAGGCCTATTGCAGGATGACCCAAGATTAATCTGTATTTGTAAACACCAACACTGCAGTGCTAGTGTTCATCAGAGACCATGGAAAGATTCACTGGAAAGTGTCACGTACTGAAAATGTATAGATACTGCTTGACTGACTGCAATAACTACCCTGGGATCAATTGGAAAGGCAATTGCCTTGGGTCAGATCAACAGTGATATTTCGGCATGTAACTTCTATTAATTTGGATGTGAATAAGGGGCAATAGGTCTGAGGATCTGGAGGATATTACCACCTCTTTTCCCAATCATACTCTTTAGCTGCAGCAGGCACAAAAACATGACACAGTATTATGCCTCTGCCTCTTTTATTTGGTGACTGTTAATTATTTCCGGGGAAAATGTCTGAAACTTTTCCTTTGCATTTACAAGGAAAACAAGAGCCTTGGGGACTTGCAGTTCACTGTGCTGTTGTGTTATCCTGGGATAGAATAATTAATTTAAGACATCCTATTCTAGGAATGTTCCTATTAAAGCATAAAGGGAAGTGTTGTATATGTTTATCTTCATTCTTTTCAGGATGATTTCTTCTAAAAACTTTCAACGGTTATTGCTGTTTACAACTTGGAAAGTGGGAATTAAGTGTAGGATCAGATTTGCTCTTAGCTGGTCACAGAATCTTGTGCTATATTATATGGACATTGAAGATTACTGAGATACACAATCTGTGCATAAGTGCCATTCTGTGTCTTCAACAATGCTATTTCGTGCTACTGAAACTAGGCAAATGATACAAACTTATGTCTGCATGATTTGGTGAAATGTTACTTTTTTAAGTGTTTGGTTTTTTTTTTTAATGTTAAGCACATTTGAAAAATCACTTATTTTTGAGAATATTCATAGTGTAAAATGACTGCAAATAATTTTAGCAATTCTGCTCTTTCTATTAGAAAAATTATTCTGAAAAAGTCAAGCTTTGAAATGTTCTACTAACTTCAATAAGAATTAAATTATTTTCTTCTTAGTGCTAAAAAAATAAATTTCAAAGAAATTTAATTGAAGAATGAGGGAAAATTAATGGATTAAGAACAATTTTAACCGAGTTAAAATTAACACAAATTTGAGTGAGTTCCCCCAAGATGGTCCCCATATTTTTAGTCATGATGCCTGCTTTATTGGGGTGTTTTGGGGTTTTAATTTTTTGACCAAATATACAGCTGAACTTTGTGGCAGAAACATTCACCTAAAATACTGATATTAAGCAAATATCAGTAAATACCCATAAAAGCATTGAATACATACACCTTCTTACCAGAAAACTATTCATAGCATTACACTACAGCCAGACAGCAGAAACAAGCTATGCAGCCTGTTGTGTGTAATCAACATTGTTTGAATTTTGAATATTAAAATATTCAAAATTTCTTTGCAGACTTTTAATAGCTCCCAGAACTTATCTGGTAATTAATTTCAAATGCCATATCGGGGGAGAGGGGAATTAATATGTTTTGGCAGTAATTTTTTTCTCAGAGACAGCTGTAAAATGGTTCATTGTGGAAAATTCCCATTTCTGTGCAGTTAGATACAAGACGAAAGTTTGAAGAAATGAGAAAAGTATTCCTGCTTTCCACAGTATCACTGCTTTGTGACAGCAACCATTTATCCACTCCAGCTGTGTGATGACTCTGGCATATGGGGGAAAATCACAGGGAGCTTTGGGAGAGTGTGAAAGTTTTCTGTGGTTGTGGTGATGAGCAGAAGAGTCTTGCAATACCCGTCTTTGCAGTTATGGACCCTCCTTTGTCCTTAGAAAACATAGCAACAAGGTGAAAGCTCCTGTCCTCATCTCCTTGATTTAACCCCAAGACAGAGGCTGGGATTTTCAAAGGCACCTGAGAACACAAGTGCTCCGCTCCCATCGAATTTTAATGGGTTTTGAATGCTTGACTCCTTCAGGCTTCTCTGAAAACCTCAGCTTTGGTTCATCTGCCTGCTTAGGGGCTTGACTAACAAGGTTTAACCCAAGGGGCAAAAGTTTTTTCATGCAATTCAGGCGCTCTCTTCCAAAAAGCTGCGTGTATGGCAGGAAACTGCAGCGTTCGTGTGCACAGAGAGGGGCCTATGGAGGGGCCAAGGGAAGACAAGTTTATTTTTAAACTGGTTTGACTGAATTACAGCCACAGTGCAGCATACCGCCTCTGCTGACTCTGCAGACTGTTCCGTGCTGGGCTCCGTCTGACAGTGACTCAGAGGCAGCAAGAGTGCGATTACGGCTCCTGGCTCAAACATTGAGTCTGTTGGGAGGAGGAGAATAATTCATTAATTTATTTGGGACAGTGGATGGTTTCCTCGCTGTCTGCAACAACAGGGTGTGAGCAACCCCAACTCCAGCTGCTGGTGGACGGGTTTTGCAAAAGCAAATGTTCCCTCCCCAGCACCCACCAGCCAGTGTGGCAGCGAATACACCTGGCTGAGCCTCCTGCGCCAGCGTCCATGGCCAGCACAGCCAGCGGAGGGGCTTGGGAGGGCTCGTAATTAAATTATTACAATGCTCATGTGCTCAGTAATTAGAAATATTTTTTTTTTCCAAAGCCTGTTAGAGGAACTTTCTATAGTGCTGTCTTTCCACTTTCACTGGAAACAATAGGACTGAAGTGTCGGTGCCTTTTGTAGGGCAGGGCTTTGCTTGGAAGCAGGAAAGGGACACCAGGTAGAAACATCCTGCTTAAGGGGTTTACCAGCCTTGTACTGAGCCGGTGAAAGTTGGTGTGGCCAAAGGATACGTCCCTGAAACTATTAACTGATGAATCAAATACCTTCACAAACTTGCAGACCTATGTTCCTTCTCCTGCCAGTGCACATCAGGAACAATTCCATTAAAAGACATACTTCGGGAGTGCAGCGGAGTGGTGCAGGTGACAAAAGAAAATCTTACTATTATTTTTTCCAATGAGTAAGATTTCTGTGAGTACCAGTCAGTGTCGAGGATAATCAAATAGTAAAAAATTTTTAAAATTCCATTTACGGTAATTGGATTTCACAAAGATGATCCTTTGTCCTGACAATAATTTAATCTTTGCCTTTCAGCTCACTTTCAGGGAGCTGCATGGCTGCGGATGCAGTGCTGCAGGAGGAAGGTCTACCCTACAGTTTTGTATATGCAACTGCAGAAGCAGCATTTAGTTTCCTTATTTTGTGAGATGCAATTACCATAAATTGAAATCTACCGACATATGCATTATTTAAAATAAATGTTACAGGGTTACTATCCTGACTGGGAATTTTGTGTACTTCCACAATGTAAGTATTTAATAGTAATAACAGTAATAATTAATTAGTCTTCTGTTTGGTTTCTAAATGTTTGTACTAATAAAAAACTGTAAAATCTGCGTACCTGTGCACAGCAAGGATCAAATATTAAATATGCATTCCAAACATTATACTTCTAAGTTAACAAATGATGCTTAGCTAGAATTAGGAGACATTATTTCCAATAACATCTATGGAGTTCATGTTGCCATCAGTCTTAATCTCTGATGAATGTGGTAAAGAAGGTTAGTTTTGGCAATTTAAGGCTTCCAAAGAAAAATATTTTGCAATATCTATTTCAAATGGCCAAGTTTTTAAAGCATTTTATTTACCACAGATAACATTTTTAAGCACAGTTTCATCCTGATGTGATTGATGTGGGCCCATTACAACACAGAGTCTTTTCAAAGCACTCCGTAGCCTCAGATCAGAATAGCAGTTTGGGTCTTGTGTTAATATTTTGGATACGATTGTGAATGAAGCACTGCAGCTCTGTGTTACAGCAAGAAAACCAGCCAACAGAAAATGCAGACACAAAGATGTGTGTTGGCTCCAAAGTCCATTTTTTAAGCTTGATTTCAAGAAGTACTGAATGGAAAATTACTTCAGGGCTATGTATTTTAAATATTAAGTAGGAATTTTTAAAAGCATCTGAGTAACTTCTGGACATAATCCCACTCACTTCTAAATGAGACTGGTCCTGAGAAATTTTAGGAGACTCTTCAAATCTACTTCAGGAGGTTAAAATAACTTATTTTCATATCTTAAGGAGTAAGATATTAAGTGTTACACAGCTAGCATGATGGATCAGTGGTAATTGCTCCCATTAAGTGGATGGTTTTTAGCATCTAAGCAAAGAACTGGATTTTCTTAGCCCGTTGTTCAGTGGACCTATTTGTGGAACAAGCTCTTACTAAATGCAGGTTCTAAACCTGGTTTTAATTTGTGAGTCAGCTTGAATGGAGCTTGTGAGAGGCATTTGCACTACTGCAGATGGCTGAAGCACCTAGTCTCTTCCTGCTTTGCATTTATATTGAAGTTTCACCAGCTTATTCCATGGCTGATTTTTTGGGTCTGAAACATGGCGAAACATAAACACAACCTAGCATCTCACCCATCACTTGGCTTGGACAAGAATTTAATGAGTACATTTTTGGTAGGAGGAACTATTTTGAAGTGATAATGGTTTTCTTAAAGAGTTGCTGTGAAGATATGCATCAAATATTTATTTCCATAAAAATACTCATTCTCAGCCATGAGGTGAACACCACCTTCATTTATTAAAACTGACAGTGTCTTAATAATATGATTGACTGATGTGCTGTATGACCCTGCAAAGGAAAGATGGCACCTACTCCCCAACTACTCTGTAATTACAATCTGGGATGAGGGATTTGATCTTGTAGTCATGCAAAGGGAATTTTGTATGTGTAATAAAGGTGGAGTAGAGACAAGAATTATTTAAATTAGCAGTAGGATGGCACTGTGTTTTTTTTAAGCTATAAACTAGAATTTAACATACCTAACCATAGACCCCAAACCTGTAAATGATCTATGACTAGTGCAATGCATGAGTGTGGATTTCCAGTGACATCCCAGTGATTTTTCAAAAACCAGAGGCCCACTGGTATTGATTAATTTACATTATTCAGGCATCAATCATGGCACTTGTTCATATTTCAGAAAACCAGCATATTTCACAGGTGAGAAAGACCAGTGAGTCCCTCCACCCTTCATTGCCAGTGACCGTGACTTCTCTGTCCTTTAAAAACTGGTTACTTTAGACCATTTTAGTTATTCTCTGAAGTACGTGATGCAATTTGTCCTAGGAAGGTGACACTCTTGCAGTTGAGATATCCACATGTCTGAAAATTAATTAATCACAGTTCCACTTCCTAAAATGAAGTTCTGACTACTAGAACACTGAAATACTTTCTGTGTTGTCTTCAAATAGATATGCCCTACTCTTTACAATTGTTAAGAAGTTCAAAACCCTGCTGGAAAAAAAATTACAATCTCCCGCGGTTTTGAATGAGTTTTCCTGTAGATTGGTAACTTTCAACCCCTTTCACTGGGCTAGATACACTTCTCTAGAAAATATTTAAGTTTTCTCATTACAGGCTAGCTTTTTTAAAGTTATCGATCCAAGCCCTTGCACTGCTTCATGTCTGTAGACCGCAAGCTGAAAATTACTGGTTGGGACAGCTCATCTGCAGAGCTTTGTAGTCTTGCACTCTGTATTTTCACCATTCATCCATTCATGGATGCCAGGGATTTGAGAACCTGATGAACTTTAGTGACTTTATTAGTGGAATCTGAGCTAGCTCACAGGTCTTTGGCACTTGAGTTGGGAGGAAGCACCGTATTTCGCTTTTGTTTCATAGTAAGAGAACTGTTTTCATTTCCAAAGATCTGTATCAGGGAAATTGTCTTCCAAAAAGCACTGTTTATGACTGCAGCCACCCGGAAGATGTACTCCATTTAAGGTAAAGCCACATCTCAGCAAAAACTCAAGAAATCATGACAATTATTCCCCAAACTGAATTTTAAATTAGATTAAAATTGATATTTCTTTTTAATTCATTGCAGGGTCTTGGATCATGCATTGACCTGTATTAATTGGTGATTCTCTTTCTCCTGGATAATTTTAAATATAGGAGAGCAATTGGTCGTGGTAAATAAAAACAAATAAAAATTCTAAAATATTTTCAGCAACTAAAAATTATGGAAAAGTTAAAAGAAATGTTTGGTTTGGCCCAACGTAAAACAGTTTATTTTGAACATTTGACACTTGCATATATGAAATTAAGCGATATATAAAAATGAACATCTGCTCAGAAAAGAAATTTATTTTAGCAAAAGCTGAAATGAGAAGCTCTAGTTTTCAGGGAAGTATTTCTGTTTGTTTTGGTCTCTGAAAGGAACGCTTGGCTGAAACTGGCACAAAGACACGGAGTGATTCAAGTTTGCTGAATTTGCAGTTTTAGTCTGAATACTGTGGAGAGTTTTTCTCGCTGTTGGAGAGCCATAGAAAGCTCAGTAGTGTTTTCATGTATGTTTGTGCAAACACTTCATCACTTTATTTTTGCTTGTCCCCCCAGATAGAATACTTTCACTACCTTACCAAACCAACATCATTTACACATCAAAACAATAATTCATTTTCAGATTCAGCCCTTCATTAAAAAGATAAGCAGGGCTTACTTGGCATCTAGTGCCTGTGTAGCTGTTCTGTACTGGAGTGGAGTGAAGTGGGGTTTCTCAGACAAGGGCCTTGGGCAAGCCCTCTGTCTGGGATGAATTTCTCCCCAATTAAACTCATTTGTTTTCACATTCACATAATGGCACCTGAGATATGGAATGTCTCAACCACTTCCTTCAGCTTTTTTCTGAGGGTGGGGAATTGTTTAAATCTGAGCTGCAAACTCATTACTGTAGAGTATACCGTGCAAATAAATGTCCAATGTGCTGGAGGATTATCTGATTAAAGAGGTTAAATTATCCTCTTATTACTTTAATAGTTTATCTTTTCTGAGGTTCAGGTAGAATGATGTTTTATTGAAGATATGCCAAGAGGTGGAGTTCTGCCCTGGATTATGTTTAGGATAGAAGCTGAGTTTGAAGCTGAATCAGAAGTGCCAAATCTTATGACCTGTTCATGCCAGAGCGGGGTTAGAGTGCTGGGAATTGTGGAAGATTTGCCATCTCAAAGATTGTGAGAAATACTCCCTTTGCAAAGAGCCCTCGTGCACCGGAGTTGGAACTGATCAGACTCAGAGAAAGAAGCTCAGACAGTTTAGAACAAAAGTCAGGAGTTTTTTGCAAAGCAAAACCTACCTACTAAGCTATCTCACTGCATTGCCTAGAACCAAGAAAAAAAACCAATTCTGTCATCTTATCTGAAATTTTTAACCTTTATCTTTTCCATATTTTGGATTCCTGTAATTAGAACTGAAGGGAGGGGAAACAGATGATGTACACTGAAACTGCTCTGAACTCGTTCAGTCTGATCTAAGGACACATAGGGCCAAACTTTTAAAGCCCTTGAATGCCTAATGCTGCAGATAGATGCCCACAGGCATTATTATCCCATGAGAAGCACAGTAATTTGGAAATCCCAGGGAGAGATTGGGGTCGAAATCAAGTATCTTTTCAAGGTCTTTATTCTGTATTTACTTTTGAGCAGCTGCCTCCTTGCTGAGAAAGGCAGTATCCACTGCTGAAAGAGAAGGATGAGAGGTCCTGGTCTTGCTTCTGCTATCACCTCTCTGTGAAGGTCTGTTTGAGGTTAGGCATGAAGCCCAATTCTGGGGATCGTCTTTTCTGTGGAAATGCAGACCAGCACCCAGGAACAGGCTAAAGCAAGCCTGGAGCATGCTGAGGGGATGGGAGGAACTTCAGCCTGCGTTATCCCTTTGCAAGGGTCCAGAAGCATGGCTCCCATGTGCATGAGTGGGGATGACAGCTCCTGCTGCTGTGCTGGGGGTTGCATAGACATCAGGAATGCCAGGAACATCACCCAAGCCCCTCTCATATCTGCTCAGTTTTCTTTCACCACAAAACCAAAAAGGATAATTCTGAGTCATGTTTGTATTGTGCTTTGAGACTTCTAGATGGAAAAAAAAATATAGAAAGATTTATTTTATTATTCTCATGAACAAATATCTTGATGGGACTCATGATCTTCTTGCTCTCTTCTGTTGAAATCCTGCACATCAGGAAGCATAATACAAGTTTCTGTTCCATTAGGACAAAGATGTCCAAATGGAATGAGAGAAATAATTAGATATACTCGAATACTGTGTCAAGAAGTTAATCTTTCCTCCAGCTTGGCATTCCTCTGCATGTTAATAACCACAAGAATTAGAGATGGAAAGATCTAATGTTGCAAGAGCAGTAACAAGGGTAGCTATGGAAAATCATCTCTGTCTCCATCTGGCATCAGTAACAAGCAAAGAGGACACGACACAGCAGAAACTGAGCCTGCAGCTTCTGCAATCAGAGCAAATAAACAGTAGTATTTTTTGTATACCTTTGAAATGCCTTGGTTGCACAGAGAACAGTGCATGTTTAAATGGTGCTGGATTTGTATGGTCTAAATCTGTGCTCCAGCAAACCAAATCAGGCGCGGTGTCTTTTCTGTAGTGTTGCATCTACGGTGGCTGCAACATAATGTATTATAACAAACTACACCTTAAAAAAATTAAAAAGAGCAACCATGCAGGCAAGAAGAAGCATCTGCATTTGCTTTACTGGATCTTTTTGTCAGGCATTGTGATCAGGCTGACAGTTAGCCCTGAGGAAAGTTATAAATTCTGCGCTGAATTGCGGTACAATCTTTCACCATGGCATTTCTGCCCTCTGGCCACGCTCTGGTTATCCATAATTGTGGCAGATAATGGTTTTTTATGGCTGGAAACATTCTTTGCAGGCACAGGGACAATAACCAGGGCTGAAAATGTAATTAAAGTGAATGGATGAACTTTCTTAAAGAAACAGTGTAGATTATTACTGAAGCTTAACACCTAAAAAGCCTGAGGCAAAATGGCAGCATCTGAAAAAACTTGTATAAATTTTAAATGTAGGGCAAGCTTGAAGGTGGATATTAGATTACAGAAGGAAAACTGAGACATTTGATGTAACAGATAACTAAGGGCTTAGATCATCTCCAGAAATATAAACTAATGTAACATATCTCTCTCTGTCAGTTGGAATATGTTATTTGTATTCAGTGGCACCTTGTTTTCATGAATCTCTGGAGAAGTTTGTTGCAGATTTTGTCCACTTATGCAGCTGTAAAAGCATGTTATTTAAATAATTAGGGTAAGAAAGAGATGGTATGTCTTCTGTTTTTCATACCTATTTCTTCTCATGGTGTGCAACAGATACTTTTTTTTCCTGCATAGCACTATTAAGGATCTGGAAATCAGGTTTTTATTGAACAGTTCCATAAAGGCGCAAATGAATAGATAATAGCAGACCTCTGTTTATTACAGCACTTCTACAGCAACTCTGAAAGCCAAATGAATCACAGCGCAGCATTATCTATTTCTGTTTTACTCCCCTCTTGGGGCTATGTTAGTTAGCTGCAGGTAGTTCCTTTTCTCGTGTGGGTGAAAGCTTCCTAACTTCTGAAGAACATGGTCATTCTCCTGAAAACCAAGATGAGATAATGCATTAATTATTACTCACAAGCTGTTAATACTTTTGATAATAATAATTTAAACATTCATTAGCTGTTAATAGACAGTCTAAATATGTTCAATTCCTATATGGTTGGCTCCTATATTTTCTCTCACTCTGCATGCAGACCCATGGCTGGGCTGGAGCGGGAGAACCTTCACTGTTTTGGGGCTGGCAAGGCAATATTTGCGTGCTGGCCCTGTTTGCAGCAGGGATTAGCTGCATGGCTTTCTGAGATTATATTTATGGGCTGCTGTCAGTTTGCACGCACGAAAACTGGTTGGAAAATTTATAAGCAACTTGATTTTTTTTCACTATTTTTTTCTTCTATTTTTAGTACACTGCTTTATTCCCACAGAAACATTCCCACAGACACACCAGGACAGTGGAAGTACAAGTAACACACAGCCTGGCATGGCCCAGGTGTGACAGCTGACTTCCCCACTGACTGCAAATTAAGACAACTTTCTGTGTGGGATAAAATGCAAACTGGCAAAGTTGCTTTCATGTATTTTAAATAAGCTTTACAGTTAAGGATAAGTTATGCTATTCAAGAACCACAAACAATACAGGCATCTGGTTTTTGCACGCTTTGTACCATACGTGAGCTTAGTCTTTGAGTTATGGGCTCATATGATCAAGCTGAATTTTGAAGCCATGTGTATGTATTTGGTTTTTCTCAGCAAATTATTTTCTGTTTGTCTGCGTTCATTGTGAAAAGGAAGGTTGTGTGAAAAGCATCATGAACCAAAGGAGTGACTGGGGACAGTCTCACCAGAACAAAACCATAGTGTGATGGAAAGGGCATAGGAAAGAGACCTTAAAAATATTATTTGAAGATCTGCTAGAACATGTTCTTGGCAGAAGACACTGCCCAGTTGTGTTTCCTGGTTATTAGCACCAGCGACCTGCATCACAAGATAACACTTTCTTTCCTGAAAAATGAAAAATACTCCATATATTTGCATGATAAACAAGAGTTAATGTCTTATGGCATATTTTACTCTTGGTAAGCCCTTATTACAGTGCCACTGCTCTTAATAAATAGCACTGAAAAGCTGTGTGGGATTACAGTTTTTGAATGTCACTAGTGCCATACGCTTCTATCTTTTGAGTCAATGGCAACAGCCTGGGTATAGAATTGGCTGCATGTGGCCAAATTTCATCACTGAGCCATTCAGCAGAGTGAGAGGGCTGTAAGTGGAAGCAAAATCTGGTGAAATACCCTTCCCCAGCACACAGCAGGCATTGCTACTGCCCAGGCAGGTTTCCTCATCCACCATTTGTGGTGGTTTGGGCTGTCAGGAGGCTTATCACATGTCAAGGAGTCTGTGAAAGATCCTGTGTATTTTCAATTTATTTATTTATTTTTCCTAGTATTCAGGAGAAAGATGATCTTCAACATTGTTCCTCTTGTTGTGTCCCAATGTTATAATGAAGAGAGAATTAGTCACAGAAAGGAGATCTTCACAAACTGAGGTCTGAATTTTGTAGAAGAAAAATGCTGTAACAAAAGCTGAGCCCCAAAAAAATGATAGGAAAGCTGACTTTCATTTTCATCTAATGGCTTTCCTATTACCAGTGCTCTGATCCACCCACGCAAAACACAGGATCAGGAATTTGGGCTTGGTAGAAGGTTCTCTGGGCTTTAGTTGCTGCTTGTAACTCAGATTTTTTTTCTTCTTTAAAAATAAGTTAAGAAAAGGGAAAAGTCAGCTAAGATAGATACTGCCAGAAAAATCTATCTCCTTTTTCTGTATTAGTACAGTCAGCTTATACATGGCTGATTCACATTATGGCATGAAGATCATTGACATGATCCCACCTGACAAGATCATGTGATATGGCGTATTAAACTTAAAGAAAAGAATCTTTTAGATCAGATGTCCTCCATCAATTTCAATTTCAGAGCAATATAGCTTAAAGAATTTGGCATATGGAAGAAATTCTGGTGTCTGTCTAGAGTGAATAACTTCATTTATTATGGGTGTTGCTCAGGGTAGGGATCTGAAAATTAATTTTAAAAATTTGTAACTTTTCAATGGGGAATTATAGGAAATATGATTTTATTCTGTTTAATTTTTCTTACTAAATGCAAACCAATGCAACAGACACACCAGAACAAGCAAAATGCTGAGCAGAACATTTCTCTCAATTAACTGTGCTGTTTATCTACACGTATAGCGTGTTGCCACATGTTTTTGATTAATACAGACACACAGCTCTTGGTATGAATTTATGTGTGTATGAATGTACTGTATAAACCCACTTAGCTCATAAGAAAAAAAAAAAAAAAGGGCTTCAATATTAGGAAGACAGGTAAATGACATAATACCTGTCCAACAATGCTGAGGCTAGAGAATATTTATGCCGCATCTGTGCATATATTTTTGTATTTTGGGGTATGCAGGAAGAGGACAGGAAAGGTGAACTGCACTTGACAGTGTAGTGCAAACAACAGCAGTCTGTTGGCAGGAATAAGAGTGGAAAATAAAAGCAGTCAATTGTCTTCAGGAGGTGGGAAAACTTAATTTTAGGGAGATGGAGTAATATGGATAATACTAATACTGTTCCTGGCTGGAAGTTTTTGTGTGTGTGCTTGCTGGTTTCTTTTGCTGTAGTTTCTAAATGGGCATCCTCAGTTAGTCACACGAGGTTTTGGATATAAAGAGCTTATTCCCATCTGCTGATGAGAGCCAAGACTCATAAGTATGAACTTAGGGTAACTGTATTTTTAAGTATCTTTTAAAAACCTCTTCATATGTGCTAAAGGTAACTTTGCCTTTTATTCAAAAGTTTGTTCTCTTTCTGGCCACTTTTTCAAACAACAGCCTCCAGCTGGCCCCTCTGTCCGGTTGCTCCCTGCCCTGACAGCACTCCAGGTTTTACTCGTGTCTAGGGCAGTATTTATTTGCAAAGGTGGAACTTTTCACTGAAAAGCTCTATTTGTCTAAAATTTCTTCTTTTTTGAATGGTGTTTTTCAGCACTAATGAACTAATTTCTGCAAGAAATATTTTTTTAAAATGTCCTACTAGTTTTCTTTTTATTTGTGCTCTGACGATATTGTTTGACAACAAATGCACTAATTCACATGCTGCACACACAATTTTTTTTTTAAAACAATAACTACAACAAACACCTACCTGTAGGTTTATCTTTACAAAATAATTAAGATTCATATACTCTGTATCTGTGGTGGGGAACGTGTGCAGTGGACCTTTCCTGCTGTGGTGGGAATGGCACAGTCTTTCCCACCATTCACAAATGCCCAGCAGCACAAATGCTGAGGTGTGAAAAAACCCAGTCTGGCAAGGAAAAGACCACACTGGAATGGTGAAACCTCTGAAACAAAGTATTGCCTGCTGCTTCCATTTATTTGTTCATCTTTTCCAAAGCTGCTTTTCCAACAAGGAGACTATCTGATGGCTGAGGGAGGGAAGCAAACAGCAATTTTGTTGAGGTAGTTCAGGGCAATTCAGTAGTCCTGATGACAAGCGTTGCTGAGGTGAATCGTGTGGACAGTTGTGGAAGGGGTGATCTGCCACCTGTGGACTCACCACGGCTTGACACTATGCACGTGGCTGGGGCCACCCTCTCTGCTGAGGCTGCTGCTCTCTCAGCCCAATGGAAATGCACCAGAAAGCTACCAAAATCAAGTGACAGACAAAGGGAATAGTAATGAAATTAATGGTAAGGGAAAGAATCCTAAGAGTTACAAAATAAGTACCTCTGAAAACCAAGTTATCAATGGGTTATGGGCTGCGCTGCTGTAAAGGCAGTGATGCACGATACAGTAGAGATGCTTAAAAAGATGCATGGTTATGAACGTAGGCATTAACCACAAGCGGAATATAAACCCTTCATTTAGCTTGGGGTAAAGAAAGAAACAAAACTGTTTCTTGATGTCATGTCACAAGAGATCATGTCTGATTCTGATATGCTGCAAAAGAAATTTTGCATGTGATAAAGCCCACAGTTCCTCCATGTCCTTCATGCCTTTTAGGCACAGAGAAGGCCAGACAGTTGAATTTAGTATATTGCCATGATGATGCTAAACAAGTATGGAGAGAGGGGAAAGGTCTTTTGCTCTGGGCAGCTAGAAAGAAAATAACTTTTTGTGGATTGGACTCAGAGTTGTTCTATGGGAGGCAGCTGGATGATTGTTCAGGCGAGCATTATTTGTGCAAAGAGCCCAGGAGATTGGTTCAGGGCTCTTGATAGACCATAGATGAGACCATACTTTTCTAAAAAAAGAAAATAGTACGTTGAGGGACTCGGAAAATAAAATCCATAAGCCTGTATATCTATAGATGGCATGGACCAAAAGGTGGACTTGTTAAAAAGAGTAGCAAGTAGAGTACCTTCTGCCTATACCTTTTGCACTAGCTGTTAAAAGAACCATTAAACCAGCTTTTACTCATTCATTCCCTGTTTATGTATAGGGGTTGTGGGTTGACTTCCCTTCCTATGGTTTAAAAGAAAGTAGCAACTTACTGCCTCAGAAAGATGCTGCAAAATAGACCTTGGGAACTGCAAGGGGTCATGCTTCGAGGGTGCTGAATATGTAACAAAAAAATTGGCACAAATCTTTTGACCATGCTTCTATCTCCTCTGGCTCCTCCTTTTAAAGAGTGGTAGCTTGCAATCAAAAGAGTTAAATGCTGCAAGAAATGTGTATTTCAACTTCACATACCTTAATTTTCACTGTTGAAAATTTCTTTGATCTCTTTTTTCAGTTTAGCATTAGAAACTTGCACCGAACAACAACATTGCAATGCAGCCAAGTCTTCAGGTAATCTGTTCAAAGTAGAAAAGCAATGAGCAAGCATGTAGAAATAACTCTAATAGGATCTGATCCAATGTGTATAGACATCATGGAAAGATTTCTATTTGTTTGAATTGGTTTTGGGTTGGCGATATATAGATCTCAACAGAATCTTTCGAGAATTGTGCTGTCTGTGGGTGCTTCATCTGTAGCAAATGATGCCAAGTTTGTGGTTTAAAGTATATCTTGTTTTGTACAAAAGATGACTCAGTAATTTTAATAGCAGCAATCATGAATGAATGGTCGCGACAAGTTGTTTTGAACTAGGCTTATTTCAATCAAGCATCCATTAGAAACATATTTGTGTCTTTTCAGCTATCTGTACAATCCTTACAGTTATTTCTGGAAAAGAAAAAAAAATACTATTTGCTTTTAATGGTACTTATTAATCTTTGTATCATGGGACTTGGGTTTTAGGTTTGATAGATGAAGAATTGAGTCTAGCAATACTTGCATTAAGAAACAACTTCTTCCTAATGTAAATTCAAAACATTTCCAAGGAAGAGAAAACCAAGTGCTTGTCAGTACTTCAGCTCTTCATTGTTTTGATTTGTAGATTTTTTGGGGAAGGGAGAGGGGAGGGGAATTAAAATGAAAATGTCAGAAACATTCCCAGTAGTTTTATGTATCATTAGAAAAATTAACTGTCGCTGTCCTATGTTTGGAGTCAGGCATCCAGATGCTATTCTCTCAGCACTAGGAAATCTATACTAACAAGCCTGATGCATGTTGACATCCAGCAGATCTCATTCCTTCACTTCCAAAAATTCAAAAGGAGAAAAGCTGCAGAAGTCCACAGGGGATTACCACCCATCACACTGTCTGGGAGAAAGGCAAGAAATATCCTATATGGGATACTGTAATTTTGGATGCTGAAGTTGTACTAGCATTTTAGGGAATACCAAAATTCATGTGTCATGTGCATGACTCTGTGAGGTTTAGACACTAATAACACTGGTGAAACAAAAGATTTATAAATATATCTGATATTTTAGTCTACTTTTCCTTGTGTAATTACAACATTATATTTTTTTTTTCATTGAGAGGAGGTGCTGGGAGACGTATCACTATATTCCTGCCCTATCCAAGGACTTTTTCTAGGCAGCTGTTATAGGGCTGAAATAAGATACAAGGAGATACCTTTGGCAAGGAATATTCTGATATTCCCCTGGTGCTTAGGATTAGTGTGAAAGTGTTTACAAGGTGTGGGGAGCAGAAAATGATGCTGCCAAGACACCTTTTGTCACTGTCAGGAAGCCAAAAGATAATACAAAAGGAAGACCTAACTCCACCAAGTTTTAAGGACCTATAATTTTTTCAAGTAAGAGTTGAGCCAGAAGACTCAGCCTTTAAACCAGCTAAGCATTTTCCAGTGCTCATCTGTCAAAAAAGGTAGGCTGAACTTTTTGCAGAAAAAGACATCTGGTGGCATAAAAAGCAGAAAAGAAAATATTATAATTCTTTTCAAAACAGCTTGGGTCAGAAAAGATCATGGAAAGGAGAAAATGAACTACCTTAAAAAAGAAAAATGAAAGAAAGAAAAAAAATAAATCAGCCCAGGACATTTGGTTGCAGAGCAAACCTTGTAGAGTTATAGCAGTAAATGCTAAAACTGTGGATAATCAAAAGAAATGTGAATCCCTGTGTCATCCTTTGGCTCTTGGAAATTGTAAAGATTTCCTGGAGGCAAATTTGTTCCCAATTTCCTGGTTCAGGTCATCTCACATGTCCCTCTAAGTCAGCTAGTACTAAGTGCTGTTGAAGTTAGGATGCTAGACAAGATAGGCGATTAATTCACTCTGTTATAGAAATTCCTGGTTGTCTCTGTCTCTGGCAAAGAAACACCTGAAACAAAACTTAATCTTCAGTCTGATGCCTGTTTGTGTTCCAGACTCCATTTAAAAAAATATCTACTGTTATTGTTTAAATATCAACCCTTCTACTCTAAAATATGTATAGGTAGCGGTACATTTAAACAGATTTCAATTAAGATTGATAAAGTAGTAGAAAATAGCTATAACAAAATATGAAATAGTAATATTCGCTTTCATAATAGAATATTGCTCCTGAAGTATTGAAGAAAATCAGCAATGACACTGCCATACTTTCCAAATGGTGTGTGAAATTCAACCATTGGTCCATGCAAGTTGCATATAATTGTGATTTCACTAATTAGAATGGACTGTGCCCATTTCCCATTTTTTAATAGAACAAGTCCTGAAAGCAATTGTGAAAGCATACAAGCAAAGAGGGGAAGGGCAAAAAGAGCAGCTGAAAGAAAAGTCTTTAACTTCTATGTAATTTAGAAAATCCTTAATTGGATCTTACTAAGTGAAAAACCTCAAGATTAAAATATTTCATTATTGTGACGATAACAGCAGGAATTGAAAGCAAGAAATGAGAAGACTGGGTCTGGCTCCTATTTTTCCTAAGTGGTTTACATATTTGCTAACTTAAAATGATGTACTACCATTTTTCACTTGTTGGAGACCCCAAGCTCAAGGTGATTTGGTCCCTTCATTATTTCTTAGACTTTCTCTATGCTGCAAAATGGAAAGTCTTGCTGAATTTGATTATACTTGAAGACATCTGCAGTATTTAAGTACAACAATCACAAATTCTAGTTACAGCTGTGTATATAAATGCTTTTCTGAACTGTAGGGAAAACTGAGAAGAAAATGGGTTGGTGTGAAATTCCTTTTCATTTTTCTTGTGTTTTCTTCCCAAATGTTTTACTTTGTAGTGCTTTTTTCCATTGCAACAAAAACAAAAAGCCTGAAAGACAAAATAGAAAAAAAAAAAAAAGGGAAAGAAAAAATGGTATGTTGCAATCAATTAAAACCTTTGTTTAACCTAAATGAAAGACATTGTTGTAATATTGGTTTTGATCTTAATTATAAACTTTAAATTGGCTTAATTTTAAAATGAAACATCATTTAGAAAAGTCCAAATATTTCAAAACTCAAACCAAAATGTTTCTCATTTATAGAAAATACTGCATTTTTTCCTTGACAACTAGTAGCTGTGTTTTTCAGGGAATAAGCTGTCCATCAGAAAATATAGTTTGGGTCTAAAAGCAAATATTACATTCTACCGTAAAGGTATTTGTGAAAGTAGAATAGGTAAAATCAGGTCAATAGAGAAAGATGGTAGAGGAGACTGTGTCAGAGGTGCTTTATATCATGTGGAGATTTAACCTCCAGTACACTGAGGGCCCTAAAACGTTTGTTTGACCGCATGCAGCATACCAATAAACCAGTTTTAGGAATCTGCTGAATATCCTTTGATGAAACAAATATCAGTTAAAGATAGTTATTAGCTAAACTGCAGCCAATTTGAGCCAAATGATCAAGTATTAAAGTGAATTCCCCACACAAAGCCTTGTGAGAAGTGCAACAGTGTCAGAAACAGCCCTGCTACAGGACACTGGAGCTGCTCATGCCAGAGAAACCCTGGAGATGGATTTTGATAGACTTTTCCCGCAAAGAATGGCCCAGGCTGCTCTGCTCTGCTCTGCCCTTGTAAGGCCAAATCTGCAGAACAGACCTGGCGTCTGAAGAGATGGTGGCAAAGCAGAGCAGTTTTCCATTGCCAACCTGCAACACTGCCGCTGCTGGTACCCTGGGCACCACCAGCAAGGGCCAGGACCACTGCAGACCCACAAACCACCTACATTCTTTATGAATTTTTGTGTCCTGCTGGTCTGAAGTTTATATAAAAGGTACATCCTGCAAGCTGCTAGTGCCCTCCACTATCACTGACTTCTCTGATAACCAGAGGAGTCCAGTAATTGTAAAGTTCATTGAATATCAAAGGCACCACAGCATTGCTCAGTCAATCAGGAATTGTATCTGCAAGCCTGGCAGGTAAAAAGATGTCTGGATTAAATCTTAATTCTCTCAAACCAGGCTCAGCAGGGGCTGGAGTTTGTTGGTGAAGACAAATGAAAAGGATTACACTGAAGCAATGTGAGAAGCTCAAACTGCTCTCTCCCTCAGCAAACTTAAAAATCTCTAGAAAGGTTTCTAGGCACTGAACAGAAAACTGTCAGCAGCCATGGTGATTTCAAGCAGTTAAGCCTTCACCTGTAGTACCCAAACACTGCATCAGCATAGCTGCTGTGTGAGAACTGGAAAGGAAGGAAAAGGGCTCCAATAAAACCAGAGCTGCTTTTCTCGTTTGACTAGAAGAGACCTAAAAGTGCAGGGGGAGGAGGGGAGAAGGTATTACTTTTTGCTTATTATTATCTGAAGCGTACTTTTTCTCTCCCAGGGATTTCAGTATCTCATTAACAATATCTCCCTGATGATGGCAATGGACAGCTCCTTTATTTCCCCCCAGGTGGGTGGGCCCACAGCAGAGTGGGGCTGGGTGCCGGCAGGCTGACACCAGGAGGGTGCTGGGTGCCGGCAGGCTGACATCAGGAGGGTGCTGGGTGCCGGCAGGCTGGCAGCAGGACGGTGCTGGGTGCCGGCAGGCTGACATCAGGAGGGTGCTGGGTGCTGGCAGGCTGGCATCAGGAGGGTGCTGGGTGCCGGCAGGCTGACATCAGGAGGGTGCTGGGTGCCGGCAGGCTGACATCAGGAGGGTGCTGGGTGCCGGCAGGCTGGCAGCAGGACGGTGCTGGGTGCCAGCAGGCTGACATCAGGAGGGTGCTGGGTGCAGGTGGAAGTGGGCAGCTGCCAGCATGAGCATCTCCTCTCTGTAGCGTGGAGCCTCTGGTAGCTGCAGCCTTTTGCTCCCTTTGAGTTTAATGGAGACGGTGGTTATAGTTGTTGTATAAGGTGTGGCTTTGAGGATTTCTGTTTTCAAATCCTTTATTGAAATCCACTGAACCGTGCTGTCTTGTCTTTCATTTATGTTTTTTATTATGCTTACATACAAGGTCTTGTCATAAAGTGTAGTTGCCAGGAGGCAAGTTGTTTATGAAAAATGCTTTGGTTGTTTTATTTGAATAGCAGAGTATGTGTAGGATTCCAGAATTTAATAGGCTGATTAGGTGTATTTAAGTAAGGTTTGAGTGTTGCAAATGCAGCTGTACTGCTGGGTGAACAGTGCTTCATGCAGCAGGGTCCTGGGCTGTGACTGGAGCTCCAGAAAAGCACTGAGATGCAAAACCCAGGCTACCACTTGAGATATAAGGTCAAGGTTAGAGTTAACCAGAAAATATGGGCAGATTTGGTGCATCAGAGCCCCGTGGGTTTGATTTTCCACAAAGGGTAATGTGGGTACAAGTTCTGCAACGGAATTCTGCCTTCACAAAAAGCTAAACCTGTGCACACCCCACAGCTCCCATCTCTCTCCTTGCCTGCACGAATCTCTGTGATCAAGACTGTCAACCTCACCCCCAAAAGGTGGGTTCCCTTCCAGAGGGGAAACTTGGTGAATTGATCTGATACAAGTGAGCTGCCCTACAGAAATACCGTGAGGCTTGGGAGTGGATGGTATGCCTTTCTTCAGCCCCACTTTCCCCTGTTGAAGGTCTGCCTCAGCCTGACATGGAGCCAACTCTATTTATTATGTCAGATGATCTCGCTGTGGAACAGGCTAGCGTACTCTTCTCTGTTTTGGTTGTGAATGGTGACATTCACTTACCTATAAACCTCGTGGTGACACCAATAGCCAATTTCTTTATTGCTAAAGCTGGGTGTACATTCAGTCCTGGAGTCAGATAGATAGCCAATGTAATCATATGCATTAACCCAGAGTCCATAAACACCAAGAGCTAGTGACAGTCTGATTCAAGCTCCTCGCCCAGATCTATCTTTGTTAAAACTCCTGATTGTAAAGACCTTTGTAAGTGACATCCATGTAGCTTAGGATCTATCAGAAGCCATGGCTCCCAGTACCAGTTTCAAGAAAACCTGTTCTTTTTAGAGCCAAATTTTGGAAATTTGAAGGAATAGGGAAGAGAATAATACAGTTGTCTTTGAATGAAGTGGGGAACTCTGTACTACATAAAGAAACTGGCAGGGATCCATGAAAATTAACATCAGAGATAAAAGGAATCTAACCATTGCTATGCTGGGAGAGTACAGTGAAACCCTGGTGTTGGGCTTTTGGCAGGTCTAGGCATAAGACAAATGCTTACCGATGCATAGCCCAGGCAAACCTGGCAACATCTCCTCTGGAGCTGCCCTGCCAGCTGCCTCAGCCATAAATGGAATCCCACAAACATGTACAGTCAAGGATGAACAATGAGAAAGATGAAATATGTTACAGGGGTTAGGGAAGAAGAGTGGGACTGGGAAGCCTTACTGCTTCTCTTCTGTGCTGACTCTTTGGTATTAGTTTTAGTGTAACGGGGGGGAAAGAGAATGGTCTTGGCCATACAGTAAACTGGAGATGCTGGATGTTTTCTGTCCATTCTGTCAGCTGGTAGCCAAATAATCTCTGCTCAGATCATGCACCCTGCCTAGAAGACCTGAGCTCAGGCTATTTTCTAGTGCATGTGGGGATCCCCAGCTGTGTCTGGTCCACCCAAGACAATCGGTCAGCACCTTTGTGTGAGCCTCCACCAAGCACAATGGGTAACTCAGCCCAGTGGGTATCTGGGGACATACAGAATGGATGGCGCGTTGGCTTGGTCTTAGAGGACGTATGCGGACTTGCTTTTACAGTATATGCTTTGGTATAGACGGACTGATGGGTGACCACAGGCAAGCACCATTGCCTTGATCTCTGAGTACTTACTAGTCTATAAGCTCAGAGGCATTGTAAGGAGTAACTAATCTGAAATAAAGTGACAAATCATTTGAGCAAATGTTGGGTACCTGTCATAAGACATCCTCTCATAAGAGTGAGAATCTTCTAATAATCGTTAGCAGCTTATTTGCATGGATTTTTCTGGCATTTGATGTGAAATCTTGTTTAGCTAGATGCAAGGAAGGCTAAGTATGTGCTGAAAGCCAGTAATTTGATTATCTACACTCTTTCTGTCTAGTTATATGATCCTTGCGAAGTCCTTTATTAAAACCCATTTAGAAAGAGTTGCTAAACCTTGGTGGAATGCCAACCATGTTAATACAGTCTGGCCAGTGAGGAAGGGTAGGTGCTTATTGAACAGAAAACTTTAATCTTGTTAAGAGTGGATACAAGAGGAAATGGTAATAAGTGGGTTGTGCTGAAACTGTCGTTCAGACAATGAAGGTGGCACCTCCGCTGTGCTATGGACACACCTGTCCTTTTTAATACTGGAAAACTCTTCTTTCATGTAGGATAATCCTAATGTATAGGATTCCAAAAGAGCTTTTCACAGGTCATAATTATCCTCCATGCCAGCAGTTCCTGAACAGGCATCTTGGTCATCTCATTTGCATGTTCTGTAACTACCATTTGTTCTTCGAAGGGGAGGGATTCCTTTCAGGCAGGCTTGGTTATCAGTTTCTACCTTTTAAAAATCATTCTTACAACATGGATTGATGTTGTGGATGCTCATAGATAGTAATAAAATGATAGCTAAAATAAGATATGCTTTTGGCATTTTGTCTGTATGTGTTAGGGTACAATAGAGGAGACCATGTAATTTGAAGACATTAGAAGAAGCTGTGCAGCTATATGCCATAGCATGTTGGAAAGAGTCCCCTGTAGAGGACCCTCAGTCCCAAATGTAAAAGGTATGTATGGAGACGTGAATCTCCAGAGTAGGACCACATTCCTTCTAGGGCCATAAAGTGTTTATAGAAACACTTGAAAGCCGCACAAAAATAGCTGGACTGAGAGTCACTGAAAGGTAGGGTGGTAGTTTCAGCAAAAGGTTTAATAAGGATGGTTAATTTGGGCTCAGTAACAGCACAACAGTGCTGAGAAAAACTAGGACATCTATTCTTCAGTGAGTTTTATTTAAAGAAAGTCAGGGCAAATACCATGGCTTGAAGTGGTACATGAAGGAGGGAGCCCTGCACAAGAATATCCAGCATTGCACTCGCATGCACCCAGCTAAAAGAACACACTGAGTCTGCATAGCTACACTTTGTTATTTCCTTAACACAATCCTGAGAGCTGTTCACACCCAGCATTTATAGCATCAGGGAGTGTGTGAACTGAATGGGGAGCTGAAGGCACTCATCTCTCCACCAGCTAAGCTCAATGTGGGATGTGATCACGGTCCTATGGTGGGACAGAGGTGACCCTACTCCCCATCATCACTGTGGCTTCAGCCTGCCTCAAGACTCATATGGTTGGTTCTGCTTTGGAAGTCATCACAGTAGCATTATTGTCCTGTCTGCACTTTTCTGGGGCATTATGTGTTGCTCATGTCTGTCCATCACAAGATCTAGTGACCATAAGAGTTGCTGTGATTCTGCATTTTCTCTTCCAAGAATGAGTGCCAGACATCTATGACTATGTTGTGTTTGAGTGTAGACTGAGTTATTCTCATAATTGTATTAAACAGTACTGAAAGTACAGGCTCTTTTTTAGTGGTAAAAACGAACTTTCTCCTTGGAATGAGGGAAGAATAAATGCTCATAGTTGTCCATAAATACCATTAAGCATAAGATTTGATAGAAACCTAATTGTTGTGAAATTAGACTCTGCCAGTATCTCTTCTGGTTTCATTTTACAATTCAGTGCATTGACATCTGTTATTGTTAATTATTTCTTCAAACTCCATCAACGATCTCTTGCACTTCCTGTAAGAAATGCTGAAAGCTTTTAATAAACAAATTAATTATGTATAGTCTTTGATGCAAATTAGCCCAATTAGTTGTAGCATTGATACCTTCTTCATGTGAAAAAAAAAAGAAAGACAGGTTATATACATATTTATAAGCACCTTTTTGACAGACAATGGTAGGTCATGATAAGGAACTATTTTGGGCTTATAGAATGACTTTTAAAAATGACAAACCAAAGTAACATTTTTGTGAAATGTTGTGTTGACTTAATCTCAAAACCTTTGAATATTTAAAGGTGGTCGTTGTGTGGAAAACCTTTGCTTTTGGCACCTGATAGTGTTTTTCCTAATACACTTCCAAACTTTGAGATTCCCAAATTGGAAGTATTGTTATACATGGAAAGTTTCAAAGCCTGTTTCAGGAGTCTGTACTGAGAAGCTCAGCTCTTCTTTCCTGTTACATCCTTTAAGGAGTGGTAATTCCCGTCTATGAAACTCTCTCCAGGAGCAGAAAAACATATGTAGGGGTCTGGGACTACACTGCTTGGAGGTGGTTGTCTGCTCTCAGGCTCACAAACATCTTGGTGCCACAGGATAGTGTGTAGACTGGCAGAGGGCATGATAGAGGGCTTACAGGTCAACCATTGCCGTAACTGATCAGCTAGAATGAATAGTCATGAAGTCACTTCATAGGACAAGATCTTCTCTGTGGCAGATAATGCCAGGTTTAACCTTTTCCTTTGTACTGCACTGATACCTTCAAATCCTATTTCAGACCTTATCTTTCCTCTCTGTTTAAGAAGTTCCCCCTCCCAATAAAACAATTAAAATGTCCTGAGGCTCCCGGTTCCCATGCTCAGTCATTTCTCTGGAAATGCATTTCACCATCCCTCAGTGCAGCACATCTGCATGCACTATCTCAGCAATCTTCTCCAAACATCCCTAACTTATAGTTTCACCTGCAGGAGAATCAGTGTAGAGGGACTGTTTTTCTCCAGCCTAAATGACATTTCCACAAAACAAAATAGTAGTGCCTTGTGTGACACTGATCTGTAGTGGATGTTATTGATCAAGTGGTATTTTTTTTCAGCATTTCATCCTAAATGTATTTGAACTCCACACATTTTGGGGGAAATGATCTACAATAGAAAGATTTAAAAAGTTGACTGACAAAATCTGTGACTGTATTAGAAGAGGAGAGACTGGACCATTTGCTTAATCCTCGATTTTCAGCCAGGAAGGACAGTTTATAACACCTCAAACACCAAACTGCCTGGCTTCTCCTTTTAGTAAATGCACTTTCCATCCATGGACTACAGTTTCAGCTCCTGCCAGGAAGAATTGTTATGCAATCAATACAAGTTTCTATCAAGTTAGATTGCTCCATTATAGCTTTCCCCTCTGAACACATGCAATTTATTGACTGAATCCTATGACTTTTTTCTGGTTTGATTCTTTCCTTTGTTTCGTTGCATGTTAAAAACTGCAAATGACAAATCTTCTGTGGTTGGCTTTTGAGAGTTAGTAATTGTCAAGAAAGGGTGTGGCGATAGTCACTGCTGGTATGTGGTGGGAACTTAATTCCCCTTCTGACTACTATGCCCAGGTATTTCATTAATTCTTACCAGTACAGATTGTGGAGAGTTGCAAAACTGGGACTGCAATGTTTGTAAAATGTCGATTCCAGGAAATAACTTTTTTGTTTTCAATCTGCAACTTCGAAAAATTACAGAATCAACCAAGTGCTGCTGTTATGGTAGAGGTACATTTTTTGCATATATAATTTCTGAGATTAGAACAGAGAATGATAATTTGCCTGCCATAGAGCTGTTTGTAATCAGCCATATCTTCTGTTTGAATATGTCAAAGGAAAAGAAAAAATAATGCTCTGTTTGAATATTTTTTTCCCCAATGGAACAGAGTCAAAACTGCATGTTTTGTAACTCCAAGGCAAAACTCTTTCCCTAAGAGTGTGTCAGCAACAGAATGGGGAAGAACAAATTGCACTCCACACTTTTGTTTTTCAAAACTTCAATGTTTGAGGTTTTTGCACAACTTAAAATTCATCTTCTGTGATTTTTGTGGAGAAGTAGAAATTTCGTTTGAAAAGCTACTTTTTATACTGAGAATATTTCAGCGAGAGCTTTTGACAAATTCTTCTCAGATAATAGTGCTGTAAAGTAAGTTTCCCAAAGCTTCTTGGTCAGGCAGTACCGATAGCACTGGACTGAAAGCATTCACTCCTACAATCATTCATGGCAGAAGACATTGGGTCATTAACTCAAGATGTTCTTCTTTTAATTTGTAGTGGCCATGAGACTAGATGTGAACCTTTCTGTGTGCTTTTTAATTGAATTCTAAAATATTTCTTATATTTCCCTGTAATACATTTTTTATCATGCTAGTGATGAAAACATGGCTTGAAAGGATAGCTGGATAAGATGATGGACCAAAGAAAAGAAAGGAAATAGGAATATCAAAAGTCTATTATGGCACGTAACTTAACTGTTCTTTAGTGCTTCTTCACATCTGCTGCATTTAGTCCTTGAACTCCCTACAGGGTGAAGACAAGATCTTGTCTAAACAGAGCCATTGCATAAGCTTTGCTACAGCTGGTCTCCTGTAAAAGCAGTGTCACACTGCTTTTAAACTAGCTCTGCTCATTTATCTTGGATGTGAAAGGGTGCAGCTATGTGCAATGTAGCATCACCTTAACAAAAAAATGTTTAAAGTAAAATTTGAAGGTGCCAGGACTCACATAATTCAATGTAATAGCTTGTCCAAAGTTACCTGGAACATTAGAGGCAAAGGTGAGTGAATGCCAGTATTTCTGAGTTCTCTTACTCTTAGGCCAGGGTTAAATGAAGCAGGAAGAGGTGTTTCAGTCTATTTCTGACATAAATGCCCAGTTGGAGACAGCGCGAACTTAACCACAGAGAGATGCTACAGAAACTGGCTCTGGAAATATGGAGGAACACCATTTACTTCATGGTATTCCTTACAAAGATGGGGCATTGCAAGTTTTCCACTCTCTTGAAATAACAAAATGAAAGCTTGATTCATTGGGATGATTATCAATATTTGCTTTTTCACACCACTGAGATATTGTGATATTTTGTTTTCGGTTTTGTAATCAGCAAAACTTTGTTGTAATAAACCAAAATCAAAAGCCAAGTCTAGTGTCACATATCATAGGAAGTACCCATTTACAAAAGATCACTCTAGGAAAGGAGAGTTACAAGTTTAAACTATTGTTCTGCTTTTTATTGGGTCACCAAGCTGTGTAAAATAAAATAAACCAAACTGGGTGGAGTCACCTGTGCCATGCACTTGTGCAGGCAGTGAGCATGGGTACCCACTGGATTGGTGTGAAGGGTCTGTGGATATAACATGTGGGGCTTTTTTTTTTTTTAAACCAACAGATGCTGGCTTTAAATCTCCTACTGCTTCCACAGACCTTGCAGGGACTGTTCAGGGATCTTCCTTCTGTGGCAGTTTTTGCGAGCCCAGGGAGTGTGTGACGCACCTGGTAACCAAAGGAACTTCAGCCTATGACTGTGGCTTGTCCTTGTCCAGACTCCATCCTTTCTTTTACTCAGTGCTTTTATGAGTAGGTGACTGGGCATCCAGGACCTTGCAGCCCAGGAGTAGGCTTAGTGTTAACCAGATTCCCACCTGGAAGCAGCTGTTTTGCAATAAGCTTGCAGGAGCATCGCACCTTCTGCTGGGCACATTTCTTAGCTTGAGCCATTAGATGTGATTTGTAGTTCAGGACTGGTGGTGTAGTACTAATCACTGCAGACACTGAAGAGCTCAAAGGTGCAGGCAAGGCCAGCTGGAGGGAGGGTGACACAGTCCTGCAGGCAAACGCGGATGTAACCAGAGCTGAGCAGACTTGGCCATATTCACCCTGGGTCCCAACAGGGAGCCCAAGTCCTCAGCCTGTGCCTTAACTGCAAAACCAGATTCTTTTCTCCCCAGCTGCATTGTTTTCTCTTGGAGTTATGCCTCGTGTTTTCCTAATTATTCCACTGTAATAGTCAACCCAATAGTTGCATGAGGAGGCCCATCATAACAATTTAAACACTTCTACAAAAAAGACAGATAAGCAGATTAGTAGCTGCTCTGGAAAATGTGTGGCAGTGCTTGAAAATTAACTCTGCTCTTAATGTAGGGGAAAAAAGAAGCAGGCCTGTTATTAGTATTTCCTATTTAAAATAGACTTCAGCTTCTGATTTTAAAATTGCAAATGCTATAAAAATATGGTGAAGTATGTGTTCTGAAGAAACCTCTTGAGGTTTCCTATAACTAATTATTTACAGTATGAAGATCTGGCATAACAGGTACAGGCATCCTGGCGATTATGTATGAACATAATCATGGCCTGTCAGATGTTTTTAATTAAGCTTTCCCTAGTCTGAGTGCTCTGAATGGTGATGAGCATTAACATCCTTCAGCAGAGCAGTGCACAACTTATTTGCAGACTTTGACCATGTGCTGTACTCAATATCAGGCTTTGAAGTATGGATTTAGTTTGGAACTGGGTGAAGTGAGGTCCTGTCTTTGTGTCTTGGTGGTTCCTGTTCCCAGTTGTTCTGTCTGCAGGTAGAGTGATCGATCGTTGAGTCTCTGTCTTTCATTGTAGACTAAGCTAGGTATAAGGAGCTTTTCTGCAGTCAACATCTCGTGATCTCATGGCAGGATCTAAAAAAGACTGTCTGGATACATTCCCAGGTACACTCCAATATCAGGTTCTGCAAGGTAAACTATACTACCGACTCCTGTCCCTTCCTTGTTCTCAGGAGAGCTGCACAAGTATGACTAACATGTTACCTGATGGAGAGGTTACGCATAGTTGGAGAATGATATTGGAAAGCTGGGGGATAGGCTTGATGGGTACAGCAGGTAGAGGAAAGTGAATTTTTTCCACTCTATTCAGCAGTAGTGAGGCCACATCTAATGTGCTGTGTCCAGCCCAGGGCTCCCCTGTGCAAGGAAGGCATTGGCAAACCAGAGCAAGACAAGGCAATGGCACCAGGGCAGGTGGGCACAAGACATTTGGGGGACCCTGGGACAACTGGGTCTGCTCAGTCTCAACAAGAGAAGGCTAAAGGCAGGGAGAAGGGCATAACTGCTGTCTTCAGTTCCAGATAGGTGGTTTAAGAGAAGATAGAGTAAACCCTTTTCTAGAGGGGCAGAGAAAGGAGAAGAGGTAGTGGGGGGCATGAAGCAGCAGGGGAAACTTCAGCTACATTAAAGGGAAAACTTCTTCAGTGGAGGGGGGTCAAGCTAAGGACCAGAGGGGCGGTGGGATCCCCATTCATGCAAATACTCAGAGCTCCACTGGAAAAGGCCCTGGACAACAAGATGTAGAGGCTGGTCCTGCTTTGAGCAGGAGGTTGGACCAAATCACTTCCAAACTTAGCTCTTCCACAGTCCTGTCAAATCTTATGGTGCATGCAGGTGTTACTCTTCCTGTATAATTCTGGTTTATAGTGTGCTTAGAAATAAGAGCAGTCCACCAAACTGAGTTTTTCTGTCTCCTCAAGGCAACTTATTGGTGTTCAGTTTGGTCATGGGAGGAAATACGTGTTTGTAGGTATGGTGATTGGGGATAGCATACATATACCTGCACATAGGTAGACAGAAAGGTTTTCTGTATGCTTAGGAAGAAAGATTAAAGACTTATAATGTAGATGCTTTTAATATATAATCAACTGGATATCACTTGCTGTATTAGCAAGAGTTTTGTCCTGTGGAAACAAAAGTACCACGGGAAGTGACTCCTTGATCGAGCTAAAAAATATGCTTGTTTAAGTAAAACAACAAAAATTATTTAATATCTGGGGGAAATGTCCTGACTATGAAATATATTAGAGTGGAATCTCTTGCTAAAGAATGTGGTGGAGGGCCATTCCTTTTTTCTTTCCCAAAAAATTAATCTTAACAATAATATACAGGTAGCTGATTGCAGCCTTTTCAGTTTGAGGTGAAACCCTAAGCAGAAGTGCGCACCACAACTAACAAAGTAAGCCAAGCAGCTTGTTTTCAGTCATGAACTTTAAAAGACCACTGAGTCCGTGGACCCGCTTTCCTCACTCCCGTAGGGTCCACCAGTTACAACCGTACTGCCCTTATATGATGGTATTTATTAAGAAAGCCACACTGCATGGAGAGTGCCCAGCTGACTTGCAACGTGGAGGTTTTGATTTCTTTTAGTCTCCATATTCCAGATTCTAAATAGATTCAGATTCACAAAGTTGTACAAATCAGCATAGAGCGCTGGTGCAGCAGGAGTTCTCCTGTACGTCCAATCCAGTGTGTCCTCTTTGTTTTCATTTTTCTTTTCCTCCCCCCCTCCCCCCCCCCCCCCTTTTTTTCAGAGGAGTTGTAGGGGGGGTCCTGTTTTTTAAAGAGGGAAACTTCTGGCCATCTGCATGTAAAACAGGTTGTTACTTGCATGAATATCTATGCACGGTCATTTAGGAGTGCTCATGCATTTCTCTATTTTGTGTACAAAGCTCTGTGAGTTGTATACAATTTAGGGAAGTGAGCATGATCATAAAGTATTACTGCACGAAGTATAGTAGCTCAGCTTTTGTCAGAAAATAAGCTATGTAAATAAAGCTAATACTGGCGAAGATGATGAAATTAAGATTAGCAAGTAATGAGTAAAATCATTTACTTGACTACAAAGAGAAACTGGATGAGAATCTTATCTGGGAAACAAATGTAAATCCTTAGATTCCATTAGAGATACACCGATTAGTGACAATCTGTATCTGATCCATTATATATCCATATTAGCCCTGAATGGGCCCATTACAAAGATTATCTGTGTATGGCTGGGTGTACTAAGTCCTTGCTGTTACAATAAAAATTCTCCCATTACTTAACCACTTCCTGCAATCATCATCTGCGACTGTAACAGTTTGAAATTAGTTGAACAGGATCCTCTTTTTTGTTCATTTGCTTATGATTATAATTGAGGTAAAACCATCCTTTTTAAAAATTAGTTAGCTTTTAACTTCAGGCCAAAATCTTCCCATTACCCAAATGAGAGAGCATAGATAAATTATTTTATATTTTATTCAGTATCAGCTTCCTAAGTATTTAGATTTTTTTTAGCAAATGTTTAAAAACATAAATCATGCAAAGTTGTGATTATGTGCTTGCATAGTGATTTGTAATGTCAAATTTTGGGAAAATGATCATTTGCATACATGATAAAGTAAATGCTGTCTGTTATTATACCTCTGTTTCTGCTATATGGAAATCACAGTGCTTAAACAAACTGCATTATGAAAAACATGTGTTTTGAGAACCTGTTCTCTAAAGATATTTAATTTCCATTTAGAACACTAGCTTTAAAATTAATGACTCTGCTTCAAAATGCAAATTCCCCTTCTCTATTTCAAGTAGACAAACTGAAGTTCACTGACTCCTGAAATATTGCTGCTTTGTCCCAAGAAAGCGCTGTCTTTTTAAATCTCGGCTCTAATTCCTCTTTGATTTTGCATCAACACCTTAATGGGGAAAAAATTCGCCACAAATCAGCATCTGATTAGTCCAAATCATCCCCTCCTAATCCCCCTATGCAAAAACGCAATTTACAAAATACTGTTGTGCACCCATGTAACATCTTTGTAAATTTAAAAACCCAGGTGTATGGATGAAAATACATAGAACATTTTAATTAAAACTCATAAAATTGTTGGACATCTGCTCCAAATTGTTCAACATTTTAGTGGTTAACAGATTTTGTGCACCTAGATAATGAATTACTCGTTATTATTGGCATAAATAGTAGCTGTGGGGCTTTTTATAGCAAGATCAGAAGCCTCTTTGTGAAAGCTCTGGCTTACTTTATAGTCTTTTGGCAGATGCCTATTAGAACCAATAAGTTTAGCTAAAAAAAGGGAGGCAGAGTTAAACACAGGAAACAAGAGTTGAATGTCCGCCAATAAAAATGATCACAAATCAGGGCTGCTGATGTCATAACCCTTGAGGTCAGAGGTTGGGTGCGGAATAAATGGCTCTGAAAGGGGCAGCCTGTCTGGAGGGCTGAGCTGTTGTTGGCAGGCAGGCATGGCCATGAGTAAATGGGAGGCACAATGCCGCCAGTGGGCCTCATTAGCAGCCGGGGCCCGGGTGAAGAGAAGTGTTTGATGAGTCCTTCATGTCCCACTGTGGCACTGTGTGATGTAAATGGAATAATTACTATGATCTAATGGGCGTCTCTTTTGCATGCGGGCCCCTGGTGAATGGAGCCCCTCTTTTATGGCATTCAGCCCGGGTTGTGTAAACTGTGGGGTGCCACTGGGGATGGGAGCCCGTGAGGCCGGCGGCAGGTCCGCGCCGACCCGCTTGTATTCACCCTGAATAGAAAGAGAAGGCCAAGTAATTTACTTCCCTGCCTTTCACCATGAGAGTGGCAGATTGAAGGTCACACTCGATTTGGCAGGACTTGAGTCGCTCTCTGTGCTGACGCCGAGTTAGACAGATGCAACATCTATTTGCGGGACTTCCAAGGACGGGCCGTTTAATTGCCCCGCGCGCCGGCCTGCGTGCTCCCAGCCGTGCTCGCGTCCAGACAATGAACCACGAGATATTTCGCTTTTAAGAAAGCGAACGGTGCGGATTTAAAGTATCTGCCTTTAACGTGCTTAATTTTTCATCAGTTTCGCGTGTCTGCCCGCACCCAGCTCTGGGCAGGGTGCTGTGGTGGTGGCAGCGGCGGCTCTTGAGGTCTCTCTGGCCTGGATTCGATTCAGATGATAACAAACAGCCCATTGTTGTCTTTATATAGATCGTTAAAAGTCTGAATTAAAATAATTGCGCCTTGTGTAGACATACTACTTTTTCAGGCTGAAAAGATGTGACATTGTCTCTACATAAAATTTGTTAGGAATGTCCTGTTATAACATTATATTGATTGTGTAATGCTATATGTTCCTCATTTGAATCCAGGCTGACACAATCCTGACATAACGAGATTTCGTTGTGGCTGATTTAGATGTCTATATTAACAATCAGCATCATTTCCTTATTAATTACATGCTTTGTGCATCCATATGGCTTAAATTAAATTTTTCAGACTTTTTTTTTAAAGTAGGATATTATTCTTTACAAACTCCCTCCCCTCCCTCCAAAAATGTTTTGTGCATTTTTCCCCAGTACTCCTCATGGGCATGCTTTTTAGGGAACTATAGAACAACTTTTATTTTTGATGTTTGTTTTTATGATATGCTCCATGCATGGCTAATAAAGGCCAAACCATGGACACATAGAAGTCAATGGAAAAACTCTCAATGACTTCAGTAGAACTAGGATTAAAGTGTGTGGTCTACATTAAAATCAATGGAATCCAGTCTGTTGGAAAATAGTTTTCCATGGGATATTTTATAAGGTCATTTTAATTATGACCTGTACAGTATTTTGTTGTTTGCGGTCACATGGAATCTGCACTCATCATTTGTGAAGACAACACAATCTTTCCTTTAGGCAATATTTTTTATTTTTAAAGAAGGAATAGATTGTGGATACTTGGGAAGGTCAAATCTAGGTCAGCATCAGTGCTCTAAGCGGTACTCTAAACACATGTTTACATCATTTGGAACCTATTATTCATGGTTTTATATTACTTATTGTGAAATAATGCATCAACAATTTTGTTTTGTTTTGTATTTAACTGGTAATATTTGAGTGTTAAACTTCACATCAGCGGAGTGTGGGAGAAACAAACATGTACAATTACTAGACAAAATAGATTGGAAGTTGATGATCTTCTCTTGCCTGTGGAATCATGGATGTAGTGATGTGGTTTTCTTGGCTACTTCAAAGGAATCCACAAAAAAGCACCTACTAAAAGCAAAACCTATTGTCAGGAACTGTAAATTCTATATACCTGGGTCTATCTGCTAGGTCTTTCTAACTGTTTAGAAAATTGTTTGAGGTCCACAGATTGACAAAGGCTGGAAACTCCTGATGAAGTGTCTTTCAATGTGTTATGGGTTGCTTGCCATAATTCTTTAGTTCCTCTCTGTTGCTTCTTTGGCTAAATCTAACAAACCTGGCCAGCAACAAGCATTCAGATCTGCCCAGGGCTTGGTCACTGCACTGAAAGACAAATAACTGTGCTTTTCTTAAGAGTGCCAAGTGTCTTAAATTGTTTGGTTTCGCAACCACATTTTCCAGATGCAAGCGAAGCCAGCAGTGATGAGCTTTCTAGACAGGGAAGTGGCAGGAGGCTTAGTGTTTCCTAGTCCACTCGCACGTTCGCAGTGCTCAGGAGTCACCAAATCCCCCAGATTTAGCTTCCGCTTCATGTAACTCTTTGGTCTTCCTTTGGCCTCTTCTGTCCCTGCAGAGTCAACGGGGGTTTTGTCCTTCGAAAAGAGATCCCTAGGATTTTCTAACACCAAGTAAATGCCAGGGGAGCAGAGGATGCTCAGCATAAGGCACTGGTGAGCACAGGTTTTCAGGACCCTTCCTTCCTTTGTTGGTTTGGGGACGTGCCTTGCCATAGCCTCCCGCAGCCAGGCTCTGTCACTCGGGCTGCCTCAGTCCGGGTTTGCTTTCTGTTGCCCCACGATCTGGTGCATCCATAAGTGAGCAAGTGGCACACCGAGCCCATCCAAAATCACTCCCCACTTCTGGTGCCTCACGTTTATTGCTGTCACTCTTCCAGCCAGCATAACGCAAGGCATTGCACACCCTGATCTGAGGCAGTCCTTCGTGTGGCCAGGGCTGGCGGCTCCAAGTTTCTGTGAGTACATTGAGCAGGACTTGTGCCAGTGAGTTCAAAGAGCACTAGAAATGAAAGACGGTCTGAACCAGATTTCCCAAATTGCTCAACACTCAGCAGTTCCTTTGCTGAGTCTGCACCTGAATAAGTGGCTTGATTTTTTTCAAAGTTATTTGCCAGCCTGTAACTCTTGCTGTTCCTCATGATAAATAAGGTTTCAGTGGGAGTTGTTGTCCATTAAGTACCTGGGAAACCTTCCCTGGTATAGATACTGTTATTAGAATTATTATTCCTTTATTTGTTAAAGCTGTTATTTGTTCCTATAAATATTCTGTGGTAAATTAAACCCACTTCAGGAGATGAAGCAGGTTGGCTCTGTCATTTAATACACCTGAAGCTAAACATTGCTGATAGAAATCTGTCAAGGGAAGTAAAACACAAAAGCCTGTTCAGAGTTTCAAGAGTGTTTTGGTCGGTGTTGATCCTCCTGAAACTGGTTTTCAACTGTTTCTTGGTTTTGGGGAGCACACTAGCACCAGCAAACAAACAATTGCAAGTCCTGTCCCCTCTCAAGCGCTCTGGAAAAAGGTTGAATTTAAATAATAATTTCGTGCGCTGTTCCTGTTGTAGGTGGGGTTTGGAATGCGGAGTACAACAGACCCTCACATTTTTCACTGATTATCTTTAATTACTTGTGAGGGCTGAGCAGCTCGCATTACCCCCAGGCACTGCAGACTGACAAGGAATCTTCTTTCAAGCCATTTATAGTGCATCGCATTATCAAGCAACTAACAGAGCAAAACTGACGCGAAAAGAAAGTTCATTATTACTTTCATTATTGTCAAAAGAGTTTTATTTACTTCTGAAGCCCTACTTTTAAACACACTTTCTACTCTGAAAGTGTTGCCAGTGTGAGGCTTCTCCCCTGCCCTGGAGGAGGCTTTGACGCTGCAGCACAGTGCGGAGCAGCCGCAGTGCCCAGCAGCCTGAAACTCCTTCAGAAAAAGCTAATTGTGCTTTTAGAAAGTTACTGCATCTGTGATTTGAAGGCTTGAAGGTATGTCTTTTGCCAGACTTTAGGTGGGATAGGGAAAATGGAAAATTATCTGTACTGGGAGGTTTTAGCCCCTTTTTTTCCCATTCCTTCTGTGTTTTTCAGGGAAGATATGGGCTCGACACCGTGATGTTAAGCTCGCTGATGAGAGCTCTGATGCTTCTGTGTCTGTCACAGATACTTTAGAGGAAGGCAGCAGGACATGGGATGTTCAGAGCTGACAGATCTATGCCAAGGTGTCAACTTTGAGCACTTAAAATCCCAGTGTCTCTGATATGAACCTTATTTGGTGAGGTTGACGCAGCACAGGATAAATGCATTATGTGACAGTGGGAAGCCATGGAGGTTTAATCTGCAAAAAAGCCTGTCACAGTGCCTGATTTTTAGCACATCTATCTTAATGAACCTCCAGCCATGATTTAATTTTACAAAATCCCAACATAGCACATGGGGGAAGTGAGGCACTGAGGCAACAGTTACCAAAAACTTGAACTTTGCAGAAGACCAGACTAAACCAAGGGTATGTCCCTCTTTCACTGAGCCTGAGGGATCACCTGCATCCTGAAATACAGCGGTGTTCAACCAGCTGGCATTGCTAACCAGAGCTCATAATCTGGGCTACTCTCTTGAAGATGAGTGCTGAGACAGACTGGTATTATCTAATAAAATACTGCAATACCGCATGCCAGCTCTACCCATCCCGTGGACTAGCCTGCTGGCCTACTTGCACGTGCCACTACTTGGAAAAGTCCAAACTCAGTGTCTTGTCTTGGGTGGTGGGAATTTGAACCAACATTTTCTACTTCATTATTGTAGGGTAAAAAATGCTCACAGTGTTATCAGAGTGTAGCAATAGCTGTGTGAAGTCTCGGGTGTAGAAGAGTGGCACCTTTTGTAACAATTTTGTTACTGAGATTAAAGTTGCAAAATACATCTGCAGTTCATAGCATGCAATTCCATTTGTCTAAGAAAACGTGCCTTGAGAGACATCCAATAGCTAGGCACTGGGATACCAACAAATATCATAATTTTAACCCCTCCATGTTTTACAGATGTTATTTAAATTACTAACAAGAATCTAGTGGCCAGAAATGAAGACATTGCTGCTGTATGGGTAATTATTTATTAATCTAGGCATGTACTTGTCTTGCTTTAATAGTGCCAGATTCCATATGTAATTTGTTTGACCTATTTGCTTTTAAAACTGGATTTTTTTTTACTGCATCTGTGGGAATGCTAATCGAGCCTTAATAGGCAGATGGAAGTATTTGCAAACCATCTTATTTGTCTTATTTTCAGTACTGTGGTTTATCAAGTAGTTCATGAGCAAATTGAAAAGCCAGTCTGTGTATACAGATATTTTTAATCATAATACGTACTGAACACATAAGGCAGTGATATCATGTTTTAAATTAATGTCTTGCATTGTCTGATGACAGTGGTTGTAGGTGGGAAGGATATAAGCATGTCCAGTTATATTATAGGTAAAATGTGACCAAGCATATGTCCATGTTATGTCAGCAGCACTGACAGCCTCAGCACTCTCTTCAATGACTCATTCCTCCTCTATATGTCATAAGTTCATGGTTATTGGTGTGGTTTTTTTCCTTTCTGCAAAAAGATGACCCAGGTTACTGGCAATCAGGTGGAGCCATAGACTTTATAGATCATTTTCTGAAAACCTCACTTAAAAATATAGCTTTGAAACGTTTTTTTAAAACTCTCTCTCTCAATATTTCTGCCTATTCTTAGGACTATTTTGTTTACATATTTTTTAATCATGGGAAAGATCAATTTAAGAATAAGATTGATGAAATCTTACATAGTTGCTAGAAGAAAAGTGGGGTTACTCTCCATGCTTAGTACTTTGGAACAAACCCTTTCCCAAGAAAAGTGCATAGCACTGCAGGATAGAGAGGCAGTGCAAGCATTTTTACCCAACAGCATGAGAGTTTTCAGTGAGCAGAAGAGCAAAACTGGGGATGGGCAGCAATCACTTTGCAAACCCAGTTCATACACGTCTTAGAACTTCCAGCTGTTATACCAATACAAAATTCACAGGCATCTTTACTGCAGCTCTTATATTTGAGAGCAATTTTGTCCACAACGTTGTTCTAAGTTGTTCTTCTGATTTTTTTTTCCCCCTGTGATGATGGGAAACCAGTATATTGCATGTCCCTCTGACCCAGAGTAGGCTGAAGAAGCAGAAAGTGGTAGGTTTATAGGTCAAGATGGACAAGCTGTATCGTAAAGCTACTGCTAGGAGAAGCAGGATATATTATGAAAATTGAGGGTGCATCTTATATTACGATGGTGTCTTAAAATGCCAATATAAATAAGGTAAGTAGGGCTGCCAAAAAACAATTTTCTCCTTTATTATTCCACCTTTTCAATTCTAATTAATTTTTTTTTAAACAAGGCTTAATGGCCTATAGCTATGGGATGGGAAGATAGGGCTGAGATAATGGGAACATCATTATAAAAAGAAAAATGCTGTGTAAAAAGGTAAGATAGTAAAGGTGAAGCACATTTGGCAGAGGTACTTTACAGTACCCACTGCTGCAAGCTAGTAAGATGGGTCTTGACTGGTTCTCCCAGAAACTTTGGCAACCTTCTTTTCTGTTTTGAGAGAAACAAGAGTCTGTGCTGAGCTAACTGGGTTGGGCTGGGCTGCAAACACTGGGCTGTCACAGCCACGCTCCAGAAGGAAGGCTTGAAAGTCAGGACATAGTGGCCTCCCCGTGACATCTCGGGCTTTGAGACACTTGCACAGGGATTTCACTACAGGTCAGGAAAAACTGCATCTGCACTTGGATGGCATGAACCTCCGGGCTCTGCTGCTGACCTCCAGTGATTGCTGAGTCCCGAGAATTGCTCCGGAGGGAGCAGGTTGGTAGCTGCATTGTAGCTGGGAAGATCCATGCTAGCCAGAAACGAGTTAAACTGGATGTTTGAAGCATTCATCACATGGCATCAGGGCGCTCCTAGTGGGTTCATTTGCCTTTTGCAAAAACAGAAAATTTGGCCACATGCAGCTCTCGGCCACGAGACTGCATTGCTTCCACTTATTCTGGCCTGTCCTTGGCACACTTAAAAGCTACCCAACTTAATAACTGTTAATAACTACGGGGGACCAAAGGAAGCTTTGACTCCGCTTTCATGACTATATTACTTCTCCATCTGTTGCCAGTACGGCATCTTCTGAGTAGGAGCAAACAGAGAACATATGTATTTTAAATCCCTTGCTTTCTGAAATCTCTGCTCTGTGGATTCACTACGGGAAGTTTCAAATAATGTGGAGTAGCAAAAAAAGAAAAATTTCTTAATCCCTCTTGAATGCACAGAACAAATCTAGAGGTGTTTGTGTCCTCACTGCTACAAAATGGGTTTTCTTTCTTAAGTACAGTCTCCCGACAGCCCTTCTGGTTGACCTGATATATATTTTTGAAGTACTTTTGCCTCTAGCTTTCCCTTGCCTGTTCTGCCCCTTTGTGTACCCAGCAGCGACAGCACCGCTCTCCAACCTTCTTGTTCAAGTTTGTGGGTAGCTTTAAATCAGTTTGTTTTCTGTCCCAGGGCTGCAGACATGGTATTGGCTCTATGTTGCCCAAGTCTGTCCGCAGAAATACTCTCTACAGGAAGGCTACTTCCACATGAGGTGAAGATCAGGCCCAGCTGAATATTCAGACTACTTGATGGTGCTACAGGATAAAATTTTTTTCTTTTATTTCATGAGGTATCCTGCTCATATCTGAGACACCTAGACATTTGTCTAATGATTTGGCACATATATATAAAAAAAAAAAAGAAAATGCTTTGTACAATGCAGTTTATTTTTTGAATGTGTGATCATTCAAGAGTGTGCAATTAAAAAAAGGAACCTAAATAACTGTTACATTCTCAGCAGCATAGTCTTGTGAATAACTAGAAGGACCTATTCATTATTTGCCTCCAAATATATCTCCACTCAAATGATTCTTCTGTTTGGGGGGAATCTCTATTAATAGAGACCAAGGAAAATAATGTCATCTTTGTCTCTTTCTAAGACATGTCCTTATTGTGTTTTGGACAATGGGGTCATTTATGATGATGAGGTAACTTGTTCTGAATCCTGAAAATGTAATTTCAGATGAACTGTGAGTAGTTTTACTAGTTGTTGAAATGTCTTTGCAACCTAATTTACAATTTACAATAGGCAGCATTCTAACATTGGTGTAAACAGCAGCATTAGGCATCTGTACGTTTCCTTGAATGAAAAGGAGGGGGGGAAAAAGGATTTAAAATAACATGCCATGTCTGTGAATTCTGCTCTTTTTCATATGTTACATCCATATATTAATCTTGGGAGAGCAGGGCAAGCTGATAGAGGATGTATGACTGAGTCACCTCAGCTGAGCAAGCTGCTATGCAGCAGCGCGTGTGCCAAAATGCTTTAGCGCAGGCGGTGTGCGGGGATCGGCTGACCTGTGGCAGCACAGCAGGCACAGCAGCGAGCTGCGCCTCAGTCTAAAGCTGCTCCAAGTACAGCAAGCAACAGCTGAAAATTGATCCTTTGGCTCTTCTGAATCTCACAGCAGCTGCTCGCCATCCGAGACAAGCTGCTGATTTCTATCGGAGAGCAAAGCCTTGCCTCTGCCCTTCCATTTTCCCTTATTTTGGAAAAGTCAAGGATTAGGATTTACAACAGAAGCTATTACAAATGGCTCATAAACCTCTCAGGCCTGCAGATTGTAAGCATGTAGTTAAAGTTAAGCACCTGCTTAAATGTTTTGCTGATACGCAGTGTGTTCTGCCCCTGGAGTCTGTGGGGCAGTAGCTGCAGGAGGATGGCTCCGGTTGTCCTGTCCTCCCGGTGAGATGCACCTGCACCGTCAGCTCCTGCGGGGGATTTTCTTGCATGGACAGAGAAAATAACATGCACTGGAATGAGGCGTTTCTGTACCACTTGATAGGTATCTGTAGCACATTACATTCATAGAACTGTTTGGTATGAAAATAGAACTAGTGTCCCTGCCTGACCCTTGCACAGACCCAAACCCCTTTAATTCATAAAATGAGTTTTGTCTGAAAGAAGCGAAGTGGACCTGTAGTTTCTTTCTCATTCGGAAGATACAGGGAACAAAGATTCTGCATTAATATCTCCTTTTATTTGTATTTGAATGTCAGAGCAGATAAAGGAAAGAATTTTTTCATCTCACCTGGTGTCCAAGTGTCCTAGCTTTGGCCGTTCTGTTACTATATACCTGTATTTATCAAATTATGCTTTATGTTTTTACAATTGGGCTAGAAAAACTAACAAAACAAGGAGAGGAGGATGCAAGAGCTTGACTCAGCATGGATATTGATGTGGTTTAAGGCTCTGTTTAAACTATGCACATGTAAACCATTGTGCTGATACAAGTAAGTATGTTGAAGACTGCTGCTGCCAACCATTTTCACTGCAATTTACAGCTGCATTGTAAATTAACCAGTGCAGCTAAACTCCTATAAACTAGGTTAAGTTTATTTCAAGGGTATTTTCACATAAAGCTGTATTGCTTTAATTATCTATTTTAAAACCACATAATTTTGTTAATCCAGTGTAACTTTTTATATGCAAAGTAGCCTTCAGAAAGTTGACAGAGCGCCAAATTCTGCGCTGTCAGTGTCTTTGCTTCGCTGAAGGTTGGAGTAGCTTTCTTTACAGTTACCTTTAAGAGCAAAATATGGCCTTTTCTCTTCTGTTAGAATATGGAGGGAATAACTTCTGATCTCATCAATTTAGCATGATTGCAGTGTCATATGAAGAATGAGAAATAGGTTATTATCTAGTCAATAAAATCAGATATCATCCTCCAAAGAAAAATGCCAGCTTTTTCTTATCACTCTGCTTAAAAAAAACCCAACCAACCAAGCAAACCAGCCCCCAGAAAATCACACACTACCTTCCACAGTGTTTTAAGATTAAAAGCTTTGGGCAGGGAGGGTTTCACCCAAGCACAATAATAGTGTTAGTCTGTCATAAGCTTTTCTTTTTATACTTGTGCTCCATGAATGAAGTTCCATCCCCTGTGTTTTATTTCCCCTGTGATTTATTTCCACTTCTCTACCCAAATAACCATGGACAAGAAAGGCAGCACCAAGAGCAGCAACTTTAAGTGAAAACACTAGTCTGGAAGATGGGTAGGAGTTTTGCTGAGACAGTTCTGGCTGGAGAAAACACACCTAATATTTATAACAGAGGCTCTAGCAGGGGAAACGTAGGTGGGCTGTTTCTTTAGCTGGTGTAAACTTGGGTATTTCCACCAATACCATTGGAGTGATAGTGACTTCGCACCACTTTGAGGCACATTTGCGTCTCATATCAGTTTCAGCTTAACAGTGCTGGATGGCTGTCTTCATTCTATTACACTATTTACAAAATGATTGTAATTAACTAGATGATGACTTAATAAATGTGTAAGATAAATTCTTCTTGGCTGGAAAGCAAAAATGGTTGGCAGCTTCTGCTTGCTTAAATTAAAACAAGAAGCTGCTTTGACATTACATTTCCAAACAGGCAAAAACTTGCATTGCCATTCAGAGCGGTAAAATGAAACCATGACAATATTGTTGTTTGAGTGGGTGGTGCTGGAAATTGTTTTGCTTAAAACCTCTCATTTATTTGTGCACAAAAAGCAGCCTGTTGCTTTCTTTTCAACGTATGTGAAGGGGCAGCATGGCTATCTATACATGATTATTTACTAAACAGTCTCAGAATATTTGCTGTCTTCACGTATGTACATATATGTATTTGGATTAATTGAGTGAATGCTTCCTCTAGGTAGTTCTCCCTTTCGTTAACTGTTAGCTCTGCTGCATTTGCATGCATGCCAACTGGTTAGCTTTGAAAGAAGCAATAATGTGGTTAAAAAAAGCAATGCAATTATTTTAAACATTTTCTTTCTAAAGTTTTTTTCCAGCTGTAGTTAATTTATGTCTGATTAGTCTGACCTTTCACCCTATAAGGAAGTAGTTTAACAAAAGGGATAAATGTGGTCACAGTATATGTGTATGTGCGCGCGTGTGCTTATGTATGTAATCATCATCTTTTTATTGGTTTATGTTCAGCATGGAGAAGTTCTGATTGCAAAAGTTTATCTGTGCTTAACTTTACCACAAGTGTTTGAAATTATGCATTTTTCCACTTACAAAAGTTTTTGATAAATGCAAAATCACAAAAAAAAATTCATTTGTTTTTTTCTGTCTGATTAGAACAAATTAAACCACAGAAAATAGTCTTTGGTTTTACTTCTGATTTCATTCCTGTATTTTAAATATATCTGTTTACTGGCCAATCATTATAAAAATCTAAATCTTTGCTTGTGGTTATAAAATGAATATGTTTGCCCAGAATGATGCTGAAATGAAACACCGATCTGCAACACTAACACAAAAGGAAAAAAAAATAACATCTAAAAAGGAAGATGGTAAGAGAGATCTGAAAGCCTAGCAGAGGGCCTGATCTTTCATTTTCTGTCCCAAGTATGTGCCTACTATTTTACCAGGCATACTTCTTGTGGAGAGGAAGCACTTGTTGATTTGTGTGTTATATGCAAAGGATTATTTAATTGTACTGTTGTCTTTTGCTACTGTTTGAGCCTACAATGATTTGAAAGTAGCATGTCTTGGGTTCTGACTTTGTGTTTGTACAAAACGTTTGATGCAGCTATGTTTGAGAGCTCAGGGCACCTGCCCTGCTCCAGAGCGGCTGCTCAGCTGGCTTGTTCAGATCCAAAACCAGAGCTGAATTTCTGTTGTTCATGGATCATAAGAATTGGTGTTGAGATAATAGCTCAGATTTAATTTGGAGCTGCTTTTCAAATGACACAAGTTACCGGATATTATTGGCAGAAAGATGACTCAGTTGATATATCTGTTCCCTCCCAGTTTGACTTGGTGTGGTGCTACAAACTCAGTGAGGGCAATTGCTGACGGATTTGTAACTGTGAATTTCCTCTGGGATCTAATCAGCTGTTGCTGTGATGCCTTTACAGCACTTTCAGCAATAATTGGTACAGTCCTTAAATGGTATCTTTTATGGGTTGTCTTTTTTGGCACAAGGTCAGGTATTTGAAAAATAAATCCAGTTTGTGAACGCATACAACCAAAGAGGTGTATTCCAAGAGCAGTTTATTCAGATGAATGGATACAGATTATTTCTGTATTCATAGTGTGGCAATCTTCTGTTGAGCTTTGGAAGCCTACAAGATGTAGGAGCAGGAACAGGTGACCTAGGAGGGCTGCCAAGACACTGTCCCAGCATGCTGGGATGGAGTTAGGAAAGCCAAAGCTCTTCTGGAGTTGAATCTAGAGAGGAATGGGAAGGGGACCTGGTGACAAAGAACATGAAAAAGGCCAAGGAACTCGATGAATTCTTTGGCTCAGTATTTACTAGTAAGATCTGCCTACAGAATCCCGGGTCCTGGGACCAGAGGGAAAATTCTTAGCTTCCTTGGAAGGCTTTCCCTTGATGGAGGTGGATCAAGTTAGGGAACAAACTGTGCATACAGAAGTCCATGGGAACTGATGGGATGGGCCCATGAGAGCTGAGGGAGCCAGCTGATGGCCTTGTGATGTCACTGTCAACGATCTCAGAATCACAGAACATTTGAGGCTGGAAAGGACCTCTGGAGGTCATTTGGTCCCACTCTGAAAGATTGTGGCAATACCCTGCGAGTGCTGGGTATTATCCTGTATGATAATGGACAGGTCAGATGGCTCTTTAAAATCTCTGCCTCTCTTTTTGCTTTAAAATGCATATTTTCCTCAGTCTTGTTTCATTGATTGTTTTTTTCACTCCTTGGAAGCCTTGGAGAGTGTGTGTTCCTGCTCGGTTAGAAGGTCCTGATATTGCTGTGTTACTCAATAATAATGGGAGAATACTATTAAAATACGGCTGTTGTTGTCATTGGTTGATACCGACAAGTAAAACCAAGTTACATGAATGTCCTTTACTCCCCAAATGGCCCTTTTCAGTGAAATGCTTAAAATTTGGCAGTTTTCTAGGCCTTGAGATATACCTTGTGGCAGCGATGTCTTGCAGATGGAAGAGCAGCCAGTATTAAATTCCAACAAAATTACTTTTTTATTATTATGTCAAATCTTTTAATTTTGCAATGACCTTTTCATTTGGGAAACATGATTTCCTTGTCTTGATGCTGACAAAGAGGAGACAAGCTCTGTACCTGCGTTTCAGGACGCACATTAGTGCGTATTAGTGACTGTCGCTGCAGGCAGACGATGTGTTGTGAGAATCTTGCCCGAAGCACGTAAGCAAAGTTCACGTTAGGAATCCACTAAAATTAAAGCAAAGCTTGGCACACTTAACAACAGTTCAAAATCCAATCTTGTGTTGTCACAAATTCTGTGTCATTAGCTTAACGTTAGCGTGAATTGTGTACGCTGTCAGATTTCCTTTCCTTACTGTAGGGAATTTTGTATTTTTGCTCCTATTATAGTGAGAGTCCTGGAGTTGAAAGCTGCTAGTAGTGTTGCTGGTGCGTTACTTATTTGCCAGAATGGTAAGAGCTGCTCACAAAATAGTCTAATTTCAGCATCTGTCAAAGAAATGAGACTGATCAACAAAAGAGTTCATTTGATTGCTTTGAAAAAAATTAAGTACTGGCTTGTGACACACAAGGCATAAATTAAATCATAACTAGATCAAGATTACTGACAAGAAGTGATGACAGGTGTTGTGAATAAGTTGACATGGGGATACTGCCCTGTATAACAATTGTCAGTCATTGGCCAGTTTTGAGGTTCTGCTGTGGCTAATGGGGAATGGTTACTAGAAACACCTAGGAACTGTTATGAGCAGTCACACCTTCAAAAGAATAATTTATGGTACAAACATTTGCTCCTTAAACAGCTGCAGACACTTCTGATACAGCAGTATTAGTCAAAGCCACAGATAAAATACTGCAAGTGTACTCAGTACAGTGGTTAAGAAACCATTTCTGTTAGGTACTGGACTGGGACTAGGAAGATCTGGGTTTGCATTCTGCCACAGCCCTCTCTGTGACCCTGAGCAAAATGTGTCACCTCTCTGCACATCAGCTCTGAGTACAGGATGATATTTCTGTTGTCTGTCTTGCCTGTTTAGGCTGTTAGCTCACTGGTGCATCGCCTGACCTGCCTGTGGAGCTACACACCTGGCACACCTGATTTTCTCTGCTGTAATCTGCAACACCACAAAAATACAATTAATTGCTGATGCTGGTGGGGAGGAAGGCAGATTCCTTTCCCCAAAGAACTTACAAACTTACATTAATGAGAATTATTGCTTCTGAGGTTAAAGCCGTGCTGCATGTGCAAACAGATGATACCCATGTGCCATTATTTAATAGATACAGACTGATGCCAAAAATATATAAACGAAATGATATCATCTTTATTGACATGTTTGACACGTGTATTCGCTCTGCTAGATACTGTGGTCTCTGCTGCAGTTTGGGATGCATAAAATGAGAGCTCCCTGCCTGCAGCACTCCACAAGAATGTTTATGGACAGAAAAATGGATGGGGGTGTGTGGGGTATGTGTGTAAATATCTGCCAGTCAGACCACTCTCAGCATCTTTCTTCAGAGAAATGCATCATTATGTCTGAACTTTGCTGTTTATGAAGTATCATTAGCATTATTCAGTTACTGACTTCAGATGTCTTCTTCTCTGGTCACAGCAATCATTATAGGCTTACCCAAGAAGAGCTGTGACAGATGTCATATTTTGTTACAGTCACTGTATGCCAGATTTAGCCTCCGGTTATGTACTGCTTGAGTACTTTCTCTAAAAGCATCTTGTGAGCACCCTGCAGTAGAAACAAGTGACAAGGACTTCAGATATATTTGTGACATTGAATGGACGCGTTTTTAGGATGAGATTATGATGTGGTAAGCAGGCAAACAAAGAAGCAGAAGATACTTGCACAAAGGCCACTTCCTACGTTTTCTTAATTACATCCTTTGAGTCAGATGATGCACTAATAGTAGTCTTGCCCTGCAAATCTGAGGTTAAAGGGTTTTTTGCCTCATGTTGCAAAACTATTACACTTGTTTAATATATTATCTGTATCTTCCTCACAGCTCAAACTGCTGTGTTAAGTATTGCAGTAAATTGTGAAGATGATGAAAGAAAGGAACAAATACGCATGGCTTGTCACACAGGGGCATAGGGTCCCAGCTCCTTTATGAACTGTATTTGGTCTTCAGCTACAAAATATATAACTAATCACAGACCACCCTATTGGTCTGGCCAGTATATAAATACAGGCAATAAACTGAAAGATCTGTGTCTGGCTAACTATAAAGACAGGATCTGGTGTTATCACATGAACTCAAACAGGTTTCATGTGTCAGTAGACTTGCCTCATTTCTGGGACAACTGACGGCCTTCCCAAACAAGAAACGTCCCTTTCCCCTTACCTGTTCATGCTGGGGAGGGGGAGCTCCTACATCAAATTGCAGCTTTATTGACTGGGTAAAGAACTGTATTTTAAGTTGACATGATACCTCTCGTTACGTATGTAAGTCAGGAGTTACAAGCTGGCAGCAGTCACTCGAGTGCGTGTTCCAGGTCAGCTATCAAGTGTTCGTGAAGAGGACATGTAAATACCATATGTTAAGTATAACTGATGAAAACAAATACACAAACCCTGGAGAGCTCGCTGGTGTCATCATAACCCTCAGAAATTCTTTTCTGCCTGCTAGAGAGGGAAGTGAGAAAATGAGTGACAGAGCATAGATTACCAATTGTGGGTGATACTTCAGTGTTCAATTAATGCTTCTAAAGTTGTGAGAAAGGATGCAACAATGTCTACTGTCCAATGATGCGTAAAAAAGAAATTGTGAAGAAATTCTCTTATAAAAAATAGTGCTTCTGCGTGTACCTCTGGGAAGAAATCAGATGCAGGGTGTATTATCCGTCTGGACAAATGGTCCATAAGATACTTCTCCCTTCCAGAATAACTGCATTCTTCTGCAAAGGCTGCTTGTCCCATTGATGCTTTCCAAGAGACACTGCTGCTATTCGCTCCTTAATTAGGAGATTAGGAGAATTCTTTGACTGAAAATTAAGAATCACTATGGCTTATTTTTATCACTAAAAGATCACTCCAGCAACTTCCTCCAGGAAATTGCAAAGGGAAGTCATTATGTGAGGGGGGCTGGGGAGGCAAAAGCCAGCTAGATTGTGCATATGAACCCCAGATGAAATGCGTCCTAAGTCTGTGAGGGGGGCAAAAGGGGTGTTTACTAGGTCATTTACCATGTTCTTGTTTTTAAAGTTTCCTTTTCCACGATTACTTGTTGACCTTAATTGTTTCCATGCCCATGAGATAAGTCTTTGTACTTCCTACGGAGGCTTAGCGGAGAGGTCTGGGGATTGCTCTTGCTAATTGCCCTGTATTCCTTCATTTCCCTTGAGTGTCTGTGGCAAGCCTATTCCCACATATGCTACCAAAATCCATTTTAATAGAAGGGGCAGCAATGCACAGCTGACGACATATGTTTAGCTGCATTCAGTACTCGTTGAAGCATGCCTATCATGTTACATAAAAGGAGAAGGTCAGTACAAAACAAACAGCTTTTTACAAGCTACGGCTTAGGGATCCTGTCCTAAAGAACGCTTACGTTTCAGAGAGAGACAAATAAGCTTGTCGTTGAGCTCTGTTCTGTGTCTAGGCGCTTTTTTCTGGTTTTTTTTTCCTTTTTTTTTTTTTTTTTTTGCATACATTAGTAATGCTGTTAGTCTCCCAGGACAACCTGTGTTAAAATATTCTCTTCTGGCAGAAATAAAGCTCTCCAGGGCCCGATCCTCAGCGTCCCCGAATCACCAGAGCAGGCTGGAGCGCAGCAGCGGTTCCCCTGGCGCTGCATGCACTTGCTGTGGGAGGGCAGCCCAGTATCCCTGCAGAGTAAGTCTGTGTGTCACAGTCCGCTGGGCTTTGAGAAGAGGTTTGGCTATGCACAGGGTAAAATAAAGAATAGCTAGGAAAGAAGAATACTTAAGGAAAACTTGGGTCAATTTCAGTGGAATTGGTTATTTCCTTTTATTTCCTTTGAACCTTTTTTTTTTTTGTCTCCAACTGACCTGGAACCAAGGTATGACATGACCCAGAGATTTCCTAAGGCACCAAGGACAGCTGGGGCCTCAGTTCCCATTGCCTTTAATAGGAGCAGTGCACACCACTCCTGTCTGAGCACTTGCTCACCTCTGGCAGGAGATGTGGCAGAAGGGATGCACAGAGCTCTTTGCTGGGGCCAAAGTAGTAAATTCAAACCTTGTTCCACATCTCAGCTGAAGGCCTCTCCCAGCTGCAATTGAGTATGGCCTCAGGCTGATAAATCAAAACCAGCCGGGTTGGTGCCAGCCCCATCTCTGCCCGGTGCGTCCGAGGGCAGCTGCCTGCGCTAACCCAGTGAGGGTCTGCACAGAAGAGGCTCTGAAGGCAGGCTGGGAGCAGATTGCCCATGGCCCTGAAAATCCACTGGGGCAGGAAGATATTGCTTCCCGAGATCAGTTCTTGTGTAATGTAGCTCGGAACATCTGTGTGGCAGTATCTGTAAGGGCATCCTTGCATTTGGCCCTTCCACATTTTTTGGAGCCTTTACAAAACACACCTCCCCTGGGAAGCATTGCTGATTCAGCAGATTCCTGCAGACAAGGGCTGTTTGTGGCACTGATTCATTCATTTCGGTTATTTATACCACTGCGTTAGGTGCTGTGTGAAGCAAGAGCAAAGCACTGTTCATGCCCCAGAGGCATCTGAAGTCAAGAAGGCAGCAGGATAGAAGTGCACGTAATACATGACAGGGCTGAAGGAGCACTGGTAGCCAAATGGACTGAGACAAAATTGTTCTTCCAGCTTCGTATCTGAACAAATCTGTAGCTTCTCCACTCGATTTCTGTGTGGACACCTAGTTTACGTAAGGATGTGTTGTAATTTTAATTCCAGGTGCCTAAGCTGTATTTGAGATGGTTTCCAGCCTGCATAGGGCTGGGGGCAGCTGCAGCTGCAGCAGGAGGGCTGTGGGGTGGCACAGCAGTCCCCACACCATGCGACACAGACCATGTGCTATGTGGGACTGCATGGTGGGATTACTGCCAATTAGTATTGCTGAGAAGTATGTTTGTTACAGATATTTAATGCACCTGGAAGCTCCCATCAAGAACAAAATTATTTTAAAACCTGTGAAAAATCTGGTCCATAAATACTACTCTTAATGTGCTTTTCAGATGATGTTTGGCTCAGTCATGCCACTGCATCCTGCCAGATCCTGAACAACACTTGCAACAGGACAGATCCTTCTGATTCCCTCTAAAGCTAGATGGACCTGATGGGTGTCGGGAATATTTAGAAACATGTTTCTTCCCCACTTTGTACAAGTGCTTTTTCTGTTGTTAAATAATGGCTGATATAAATAGTATCATTCTTGTTTAAATGGGACATGATTTCTTCCAGATTTCCCTGTATTTAAATATGTGGCTCTGCCAGCTGTGGGCTTTGTGCTGTGATGCCAGGGTGCTTCAGCGATGTTAAAAACTGAAATTTCAGGATGTGGCAGAAGCAATGATGCCACCAAAATGGGTGCAAGTGCTCTTTTGCCTGAGGGAGAGTAAACTTGTTTTAGTGAGTCAATTTTGTAGCGGGTTTTCTTTTTTGAAATTATTTTTAAATTTAGTATAGATTTTAAAAAGCTGTTCTGCAGCCAGCTAGTTAAAATGATGCAAATGGTTTCAATGTTCTTTTTGGGAAAAGTTTACAGAAACAGTTCTTGGTATAGGCTAATAAAATTCCAATGCTTGGCCTTGAAATAAACACAGAGTGAGTTTCAGATGCAGGCTGTCTTACTGCTTTTAAAGTTAAATAAAAGCTTTGGGGGATGGGACAGGAACTCTGACAGATCTACTGATACCACTTGTCTCCCTTGTTTTTCCCAGTTTTAATGTGTTTCACCAATACTATAATCACATTTATTTGTCTGATAAGGAAACCAATCAGAGGCAAAAAATAATTTATAGGGGATACCATTGCTGCCTGTTTATACTTGGGGGCAAAAGTGCTGTATTTGAGCAGTTATTTCAGTCTGTGTAAAGACATGTGACACACTGACAGCAGATCCACCTGTTCCAAAAGGCATTCAACACCCAGACTGACACGTTTAATTACTCTGAAGTATATGAAGTGAAACCCCAGCTCCAAGGGGGAATTGTCACTGTCTTCAGCCAAGCCCAGGATTTGTACCACAATACAAACTTTTCTCAAGCCCAAGGATGCAATGAGCCCATGAGCAGAGCATAACATGATTTAAGCCCTTGCATCTTGTGTGCCCCTCTGCCATGCATTTTGGTTTGCTGATCTGATGGTTTAGATGAAGACCTTTGCAGCTGGAGCTCAGCTTGGTGTTTGGCTGGTTTCTGCAGCCCAGCCTGTGTTCCAGGAGCTGGCTGAGGAACCCGCGTGCTCCGACTTGATCGAAGGCTGCGGGGTTCCCTCCTGGGGCCGCGGCTCAATGGCGATCGGGAAGCAGCATTCCTCGGCAGGTGTAAAAGTCCCTCGATAGAAGAGAGTGGAGCCTTATAGCAAAGTAGACTTCAGTTAATCTCTCATGCCTAGATGATTTTACTGTGACGTTCTGCCAAGCAGCCCGAGGCAGTGAAAAATAAACTGCTAGCATTACAGTATCATTATGTTTCTGATTTTCCAGAGAAGCCAATATTTGTTTGTTTTTCTCTGAAGTGTTTCATGTCACCATGTATGCTCTCTCCCCGTCTTTGCAGGGCAGGGAGAGGGGGAGGAGAAAAGCTCCACAGCAATCGCACAGCACAGATTTTGTGCTGCTTGGGGCTGGAGGGTTGGGGGGGTTTCTGCTGCTCTTTCTCATGCCTGCAAAATTTGTGAAGGTTACTCGGCTACCTGCTACTGTGGTGTCTAAGTGAGCATTCTTTCTGAAACAGGCCAGTCTCTGCAAACAAATTTTGCAGCCAAAAGCGCTTGTAAATTTGACAGGCACAAAAACAATCTGAAAGGGGCACATGGGCTGAACCCCAGGCTCTGAGGAAATGGGTCCTCCCTCTGTACCCAGGCTGTGTGCTGACCTCCCTCTGTACCTAGGCTGTGTGCTGAAGCCCAGCCATCCCTCCAAGCCCCACGGCTTCGCACCCGCTGGAGCGGCAGGAGGGTCTGATCCTCCTCTCGGGTGCGGAGCGAGGGACCGCGGGGCTCAGCAGCCCCGCAGAGCTGGGAAATCCGGTGGCCTGAACTTAGCGGGGTCAGCCAGTGCCCCAGGGGGGCAGCTCCCGCTACTGCCTGCCCCAGCCTTCCTCCTGATTTACACCCCGGGGGCAGGGCGGCTTGTTCAGCCCCTGGCCCCCGGGCAGCCGGCCCTCCCCTCTCCGCTACCTGGCAACCTCCTTCGCCTCTCTTCCCCCAAGGGAAAACAACACAGTATCATCCCCCCTTCCCCTGCCTAATTTGTTTAAGAAAACCCGAAGTGACTGCTGCAGTTAATTAAAAGGTAGTGTCTGATGTATTCAAAGGGAGCGCTGCCCTGGCGCTCTGCCGCAGGCCGGTGCTGCGCTGGGAGCAGCAGCGGGGCCAGGAGTGTCCCCGGGCACCCCCCGGTACCCCCCAAGCACCCCCCGACATCCCCGGCAGCGGGGATGCTCAGCCCAGCGCCACCCGAAACACTTCATCTAACCGAGGTTCTCACAAGCCCGCCGCTTGGCTTCCAGCTCAGAAGATAAATGGGGACAAGGGGTTTTTGGTTTGGGATTTTTTTGGGGGGTTATTTCGGTTTTTGTGGGTTTTTTATTTGGTTTTTGTTTCGTTTTAATTTGCTTTTCTGTAGTAAGAGCAACAACGCATAAATTTTTTTTTTTTAATTTGCTCATCTATAGCAACAGCTAGAACATAAAAATTTATTGCAAATCCATAATGCTGTTATGTAGGCTTCGGGCAAAAGTATTTTAAGGGGTTTTTTTTGTTCTCTTTTTGCTTTCTCTTTCAGATAGCAGGGGTTCTAGAAGTAGCTGTAGAGTGGCTCTTATCATAAACGTGACTTCAGGAGCGATGGTAGAACTCAGCCACTCTCAGGAGGCACTGGGAAGGCACATATCAGATGTGAACAACCTATTCAAAGCACTTAATCTTCTCTTTTTCTCTCGTCTTTACTGCTACCTTTGCAGCTGATTTTAGCTGATAAACATCATTCTTGTGCTACTTGGATTATTGTTACGGAGATCATAAAAGCTCCAAATAACCAAACTTTAGAAACGAGTCATTGAACCAATTGTCTCACCTAGAGATGGCTCTTTCCCCATTGTTCCCGAGGTGAAATGTTAACTTGCTTTTCTTTGAAGACTTTCACAGATAGGCTTGCTGTGAGTATCAGCAAATTACAGTGATCCAACATCCTGGAAACCAGCGTTCATTTTGGGCATCTATCTGAAAGTTACCTTTCTACTCTTGCAGATGATAAAAAAATGTGAAGGGAGTAGTTATGTTGCTTTATTTTGCCCCTATGTAATACCAAATGCTGAATCTTAATATGATGTTAAAATGTGCAACATTCCAGCTGTTTTCAGAAAAAATCAAGGAAAATTTGGTTACCTATTTTCGTTAGAAATTTGCAAGGAAAGAACCTCAGTTGTAATTGTAACCTGTGATATATACCTTTAAGATTTTTTTTTTTCTTTAAAACTTCAATTTTTAAAATACTCCTTTGAAGTAAAAGTAGGAAAGGATATCACAAAGGTCAAAGGTAGAACAAACGATCAGGAGATTAAAGATGCTATTAAAAAAAACCTTGAAAATTGCCCAGCTGTTTTTTTAGCACAATTTTTTTCCTGCATTTCCTACACATTTGCCTGGAGGAAGGGAAGGAAAGTGATGACAGGGCAATGTTATGACAGGAGAAAGATGATTAGAAGTGGCATTTAAAAAATAAAAATAGTGGTGAATAGAATTGTGAATAGCAATGCCAGTTTCTATGGGTTTGTAATTCTACAATTTACAGGTTACAAGGATTTTCAGTCATTTAGAGGTGTGTTTATAAACACTAGCAAAACATACATTTCAGATTCTATACTAAATTTTTTTCTTCCAGATTTTAATTTTTCTGGATTTTTGTTTAACAGTTCCATTTCTAATGAGCAATTAACATGTCTAGAGTGTATTGCAAATGGCTAATACTAAACAGCTAGAATTGAGATGCAATACATACCAAGAAAGTTTCTCAAACTGTTTGCTAAACACTACAAAAAAAAAAAACCTTGTATCAAAAATGGTTAGATGGATCATTCTCTAGAAGGGATACAGAATTCATGTTTAAGATGTATTAATCTCTTTCCGTAATACCTAGGTGTTTTGATTTTTTCCTGGAGCTATTTGGATTTATCACCCCTTTTTGGTTTCCGTGTTTGCACAAGGAAAATCACTGTCCAAATCTTTAAAGCATTTTAACAAAAATGCGCTAAAAATTGCCACTGGCATCAAAGGATCGATATTTTATCAGCAGTTTACACCAGAGAGGGATCTGCCTCCTCTATTTAAGCAGAGATACTCAGAGCAGTGATCAAGCCACTCACTACCTGTGTGCTGAAATGTAACTTCCTCACGTTTCAGTAAAAAACCCTGAAGATTTCTTGGCCTTTCTGGAAATGTTGGGTTAGCAGCACACAGCCTGTTTAGCTCTGGCAGTTGCCTTTCATTTGCTTTTTGGAAGGGAAAAGCATGGTGAGGAAGAGCTGCCAGGATTCCCCAGACCCCTCTTTTCTCCAAAGACAACTCCAGCGTGTTTCTGCATTAGTCCAAGTATCCCCGGGCTTGGTTTTGTTTTCTTCTTGGATAAAGGAGGACTTGCTGTCTGCTTTTTGCAGAAAACTGAGTCCTTCAACAGCTCCTTGGAGAGGAAAATTAGGCATAAAGAAACAAAACAAAACAGAAAAAAACCCAATTATTTGGGAGAAAACCCAAAACATTTTCACCCACCTTGTAGCTGTTGCAACTTTACAGTGTGTTGTGACCATCACACACTTAACACTGATTTCCTTCATTTCAGCTGTCTCATACAAACGAGATGTCCTTGGAAGGAGCTGAGGGATCTCCTCCTTCCTGCAGTGCCTTTGGGGAGGGATCTGGGGATGGGGAAGCCTGGATGGACCCCCAGGCTGTACAGCCAAAGGCAATAGGTAACACAGTGCCACCCAGATTTGCTATAAAACATCTCAGCAGCTGAGGCTGCCACTTTGTGAGCCCTGGCCCGCTGTCACCGGCTGCGCATTACCCGTCACACAGAGTGCAGGTAACCTGGTTATCTTTTCTTACTTAGCAGTGGGAAAGCAATATGGTTACAAGGAAATTTTGGGAATATTCAGCTTTTTTTCTGTATTAAACCGTTAAACAATCTGTTTGCAGTAGTGCTAGTTAATGGTTTGTGTCCATGAAGGGAGGGGGTGAATATTACTGAGGCAGAGATATTAGGAGCAAGGGCAGAATCGTTTGTCAGCATCTGGCCTTTCTGCAAGAGTTTCACAGCAGGTAAAAATGAAACAAAGTTGCATCAGGAATTAGTTTGGCTTGTAGGACTGCTCCTGACTGAAGGCTAGTTTTTGGTCCACTTTGATGTGTTGAAGAACAAGAACTTCCAGTACCAATTCTGCTTAAGTACATAAATCATGGGGGTTGGTGAGAAAGAGAAGTGACATGCTGGTTCTCTTCCTTTATGAACGTAGGCTGTAGTCCATCCTAGTGGCTATAAGGTGTGTAAGACTGATAACGAATGCTCAACACTATTTAAGTTGAGGCCAATAAAGCCTGAAGTATTTATACACCTGTGGTTTGAATAACTGGGTAATGAATGACAAACCTTTTTCTTGCATGCATGTTTTTCTTTTCCCATTTCTAGCTTGCACTGCAGCGAGTCTAGTGCCCTTTGGATTGTTTATACCTTGTCAAACCTGTTTTAAATAAACCATTGTACTGCATTTCTAGTCTTGTCAGGGAAATTGCTGCCCTCTTCTGGTTTAAAGCAATTCTTGACCATCTGAAAGCATCTCCAAGCGAATGCCAGTTGCAATGTGATAATACGAGCCAATATGAAATTAATTAAGGCTAAACAATAGTTTCTTTAAGACTAAATCAGAAATGAGGGCAGGCAGCCCTATCTAGGACAATAGGATTGGATCCAAATGCAGTTTTAAAGACTTGTCCCGCCTCCCCTGATCAGAGTGCATTTAATGAGATTCATGCAATTTCTTTCTGAAAACAATAGCTTTAACCATTGGTTGCATAACCCAGGATATCCAGCTGAGGCCCCCCAAGTACAGAGTGTTCCACCAAAAGGAATGACAAAAACTCTTCTAGCTCAACTTAAATAATTAAAACAAGATCTGGAGAAATAGCCAGCCCGGTGAGATGCCTTTTAGGGGGTCAGCAAGCGGAGGAGGCGAGATAAAACTCCTAAGGGCAAAGTTAAATTTGTCCATTACTATCCTCTTTCTGCTGAGATGGGGCTGGGCAGCACGAAATGCCAAGACCCCTGAGAGTCCTCAGCTCCCTTTGCCTTTCGTGGCTTTCAGCACCTTGCAGGACCAGGCCCCATGGCTATAATTCAGAAAAGACTATCCATTGTCTTCATAGAAAGTAGGTCTGGAGCATATACTTGCTGAGATTAGTTTGAATTTAGGCTGTGATTTGTGGCTCTCATTTTACATGAAGTTTAAAGTTAAGGTTTCTTGGCTGCTGGAGTTACTGTTCTGAATTGAAGGATCTTATGCCATGTAAGTGGGTGGGAACAAGGCATGGCAATACAGACAGTGCTATAGACAATGCTTATTTAGGATTGTGGAAGCATTACAAACAAAGGAAAAAATTCCTTTTGCCCCTCCAGCTACAATAGCTTCACAAAGCATTCAGAGCAACAAATACCATTTTCCAGAAAGTTTAGTACCAGCGATCTGAGAAGTGTGTGCTCTTCGATGGATGTGTGGAGAGCTGTGGCCTCTAACAGGGCAGATTAATGGCAAGCACTGTATTTCAGAAACTATACACCATGCATAGCAAAATGATTAAATTAGTTTCCCTCCACTCCTCTTTTAAGAATAAAATTATTTAAGTTGTGCTTTGAAGATCTTGCTTCTGCATCCCATTTTGATAGCATACAGCAGCAATCCTGTTTGCCAGGTGATTTTGAAACAAAATGTAGCCTTGTGGCAAACAGAATCTCCTGTTCCCAAGGCAGAAATGAAGACAAATGCTAGGTGCTTCTCTGCTTCTATTTAGAGCTGCAGAGAGATACACTTTTAGTATTTTTGGTGCTCAGAATTCGCAGATGTGGTGAGTGTGAGTCAAGCTGAGGCTCAACTTTAATCTGGTTATTTTAAAAGGCTCCATTTCCTCCAGTGCTGAAGCAGGATACAATTAAAGGTGCATTACTGTGCCTTTCATGTGTTTACTTATGATAAGGCCATGTCTGACTCTCCTCTTCACAGTACAGCACTTGGCTGTTCATCAGACATGATTTGGTCCAGCAGGGTTTTCTGGCACCCAGTCTTTTATAAGCATCTGCAGCAGCATTTATACCTAAATAACGATTAAACAAGTAACTACAGAACAATCACTATGAGGGATAGCACAGGAGTTTCTTTACTTTGACCAGCTTTATCCTGCACCTAAATCTGTGTTACTGCTCTGTGTGTTATAGTGTGGATACGTGCAAAGCCAACATGCTCTCAACCCATCCTATTTTTGTTATGTGAAAAGCAACAGAAAGGGAAACGGGGCTGGAGTGGCCAGAATGGGATGTCCAGACTACTGCTTCCCTAAACACCACCTGAGGCTGAAACACAATGGGATTTGCCACCTTTTTGAGGTGTTCCTAATCAAATGTTGCCTGGCAAGGATGCCGAGATAAATACGGTTAAGTTTGTTTCTCATGAGCTTGCAGCAAGTCTGTTTCCAGCTTTGTGGTCACATTAAGGGGTGAACAAATCCACTTGCTGCCCACGTAGGCTTTAAAGACTCTTTATGCATGATGGAGCTACCTTTTTGCACAAAACAGAGGAGAATCACTGTGAGTACTCCCTGTAAAATTTTTCTCTGAAGGTATCCAAGCACAGCCCAAAGCTAATTTGATGGCTACTGTACTGGAGGAGAAAAGCCATGGCCTGAGTGCTTCCAGGAGGTCCTTGCAGGTGCCCAGCTCCTTACTGGGACCAGAGAATGGAGCTGGCAGTGGTATCAGGGCTGTGCTGTGAGACATTTCCCCCATCTGATTTTGGTCAGCCCCAGCCTGCCATGGGACAGCTTTCACTGCCATGCTGTCACTTCTGCTTCCAATTCCACGATCAATTTCCCATTTAAACAAAATAGTCGGGACAAGCATTTCAACAGCTTTATATGGTGTCAGGGGTATTTCAGTCTGGGCTGAAGGAGAATTGTAAAATGCTTTCCTTTTCTTAAAAATAATCTGAATCTTGGCAGAAGATCCAGCCCAGCTGTTATTTGGTGAACCGGCAAATGCTGCCATTATCGGCTGTCCCCACCTTGATGTATTTGTGTCCAACCCACATTTGTTAATAATCAAAACAAAGTATGGGGGCTAAAAAACCCCAAACCAACAAACAGCAACATGGCTCTGCACGTTACCAGATGCCACCGTTGTGATCTCAAGCATAAGCTGTAGATTTTTATCTTTTAAATGGAGACGTCCCTTGGGCACAGCCACTGCCCCTGTCCACAGCTATCCTTGTCACCCAGCTGTCCTCCGCGCTTGGCGCTGCAAGGCTCACACCATAAGGCCATGTTTGCTGTGTGAGGAGTATAACAGCGGACAAGGGCAGAGAGCGAGGTCTGGGGTCCTGGGGACATTGCGGTTTTAAGGGACTGGCGTCTCAGCGTGTGTAGTGATCCTTCAGAAGGGCGAGACCACAATCAAAAACAGCCAGGGCTCAAGGCTGCTGGATGCTTTTATTTGCATGTATTGCTTGCGATTGCAGACATTCATCTTTAGATATTTCCAGAATTAGGGGGTAATAAGACAAGACAACAAAGGAGTCAAAGGCTTACGGAGGGAGGCTGGGATGCTGTGTGGCACTGCAAGATGTGAACCATTTCCAGGGTCCTGTTCCTGGCTATGCCAACTTGCCACTCTGGGGAGCCCCCAAATGCCAGTGCTCCAGACAAGCACTCACAGCATGCCACTATGAAGGTTTTGTCCTGTAAGCATGCTGAAGAAGCTTACATTTAGTTCTTAATTCCTCATTCCTAATTTCAAGTATGGCCTTACCCAATATAATTAACTCCCCAGTTATTCCAGGGCCCTGATGAGAACGGTCCCCATCTGGGTTTGTCATTGCTCCTCACACCAGCTGTGTGTAAAACCACCTCTGTGCATAATTCCATTAGTGCAGTGGGTGTAAAAAGGGGTCACCCCCTTTTCTGGGGTCTGTTTTCCATCCCACATTGGCTTTACAATGTGGTCTCCTACCCTCTCCCTACAATCTCTCTGTTCTTGTGCACAAAATTTCTCCCTGCAGATGTTTTCCTAGAGCAGCTTCTGTCCATCTGTCCATCTACTCCATCTTCTGTCCATCTGATCAGGACAGAAAAAAATCTGTGCTCTTTTTTGCCCCCATTTGTACTTCAACAAATATTTTTTTGGTAGAAAGTGAAGGGTGTCAACTACATGAATAATCTGCAGTGTTTAAATCTGTAACTGTTTAAATCTGTCTTTAAAACTTTATGGGATATTGCCTGCAAGAAAAATGGTAATAGCTTTATTTTGTACTTCAGTCACAAGTGGTTTGACTGTGGGGCAAAGATAAAAACAAAAAACCAAAACAGATTTATACAAAAGCAGATAACATAAATACAAAGTCATCAAAGTGCTCATAAAAGACTCCCCAAAATACATCTTTCCAGGGATTTCTAGTATGATTTTAGGGCAGTTTAGGTGGCTGCTGCCAATTAGGCCAGAGTGCATTCACAAGGCAGAGCAATCCCAGCTGTAACAAGCTACAACCCCAAACGATTAGAACCTTTATCCAGTGACAATCCTAAGGATTGACAAACACTGGGTACTTGCGGGAGGTGACCTCCCAGCAAAGCTACAGCTGGGAACATGATGCTGGGGACTTACACAGAGGAGGGTAACTCAGGGATGCTGTAAGCACACAGCACTGACTTCCTAGCAGTGAGACCTGCCTGTTGTAAGGGGAGATATAAACCTCGTGCTGGGGACATGCTTTCACCTGTTGCTCCATTTTACAAATGAATATTCAGCTTGAAAAGTTAGCGCTGCAAATAGTTTAGCAAAACTTTCAAAATACTTAGACCCTATATTTTTTGAGTTCTTTGTGTACGTGCATTGGGAGAGGGTATGCATCTGTGTGTCTTCCACCATAAGTATTCACATTTCCATTGCAAAGATTTATTTGTGAAAGATAGTTCTTTACCCTGTTGGAGGGAATAAGGAGTTGTTGGAGGGTTTCCTTGACCAGGCAGTCAGCCGGCTGTCCCTAGCTGCTGTGCAGAAAAAGCCTCTTTGTGTCCGCAGAGCAGCTCTGCTTCTCCGGGGGAGTGGTGAGTGCAAACACAGGGCAGCTCCGTGCCTGTCAGCAAGCACCTGAGATGCAAAGGGAGCGCAGTAACTCAATAAATCTATCCAACATACAGCAATAAATCAAACATAGTTGAAAATCAATTTTAACAATTAAGGATGATTCTTTTGAAGTTGACAGTAGAGGCCCCAGAAGACAGAAGCACAAGAATAGTCAAACTGTTGCTTGCAAGGAGATGATGGCCAGGAAACACATTTTCTGTCCAAAATGTGCATGGATTTGTGCAGTGAGTTTCAAGCAACGTGGATGGAACTTAGTATTTTTTAATTTGTTAAGTGCTCGGCTTTACAGTAGTCCTAAGTGTAACAAACACCATGGTTTAAATCTGCAGTGACCTACAGATCCTGAAGTGTTGGGTGCAGGCGGCAGTTCTTGCCCACGCAGGGTCTCTGGGCAGTGGGATATTCTCCCTGTGGAGGTACATAGGAGTTATTTGCAAACTCTGGATGGTGTGGTTTGGATGTTTCTGAGAAATTTGAAAACATTAAACGTAAGTGAAAATGAAACAGGGTTGGTATAAACTTCAAACAGTTCGGTTTAAAAGACACGCTGCAGAGTTTGGACAGTACAAGAAGGCTGTACTGTACATGATAATCCTCAGGGCACGGGGATGGATTAGGTGACCTCTGCAGAGTCATTCCAGCCCAGTGATTCTTTGAAAAGACAAACACACTGGAAGATGCAAATCTTATCTGAAAAGTGTAACATGAGGCCCACTTGTGGGATCCCATAAATAATTTGGGGGTTGTACAGTTGTAGAAAAAAGTTCAGTGCATAACTGCCAGTTGTTCTGGTATTCAGAAGATGGCATGGAATGGCATGAATATTAAATTAAGTGGTTACATTTCTGTATTTTCTACCTGAGCTGCAAGGTGCTCTAAAAAATAGGTATTTTTTCAATTGCTGCCATCTCAGAGAGAGTAAGTCAATGCTTGGATGTCTCTCATAAAGAAATCCTTCTGGACATGGCTGTGCAAAACATTGTAGGAGATTAAAGCATAGCATTCCAGTGACTTGTTTAAACATATCTTATTATATCTCTTTGCAGCAATCCTTAAGCCCCAACCACCACAGACTATCTCCTCACAGCAGTGACAAATTCCGATCCCAAACAAACCACCTGGGGCATGCTGAATTGCTAAACACAAATGTCAGAGGTCTATATTATTTCCAATATTCTTTGACATTGCTTATGATGTGGCCTCTGGCACATTCCCAACAGAAGAAAGTTCAGTTATATTTCTTTCAATTAAAGAATCTGATTTAGCCACTAATCATGTCAAAGAATGTCTGGGGGAGGGAAGGGAAAGGAGAACGTGAGCGAGTTGTGGTGTGTTCAGAAGGGATGGCTCGTGTGATGGCTCGTGCTGTCTTCAGGGAGGCACGGGCACTACAGCGTCTGGCTGGGACATAGGCTGGCACAAATACAAAATCGCTGCACATGTCAAAAATATTGGTTTGATAAAATCATGCAAAACCTATTAACGCACAGACTCAAGCATGCTACCACAGTGAAAATCATGCTCTCAGAACTCAGTTTTTAGTAAGAATGACAGAAAAATCGTTGGGATGGAGAGAATCAGGGTATCAGTGAATGGGAGCAGTTTAGTAAGCTTCATCTAGCATCTGCTGCAGCATCTCACCCAAGTATGTGCTTATCTGTCTGTCCTAGAGGACCCCAGTGCTGGGCACCAGGGTACGTCAAGTGAGTTGCACACTGCTAGGTCAGGGCGAGTCTGACACTGCCACAGCTGTCTGCATAGACCCGCTTTAGGGAAGCTACGGTTTGAAAAAACAACACGCTGAGCCGTGTATTTTGGTGGCTCAGGACAACTAGGATTGCTTCACCTGTTTGAACGTGTGACTGATGTTCAGGGAATGGTGGAAAACAGAGACAGTTCCCAAACCTCAAAAAAAGTCCAACAGTGTTGTTAAGAGGATTTGCATTTGGAAAATTTTGCCAGGTTACACAAGCAGATGCAATACTTGTGATATTTCTACTTAGGTTTTCCAAACCTTCCTTCTCCAACATCCTCGTGGTAACATTGCTTAACATGGGATCAGGTGGACCTTTGTACACAATCTTGTGTGAATCTCGGGGATTTCTGACACTGGGGTCTTTTCAGGCATCGTGGCATCCAGCGAGACAACAGCCAGATTTCCATCTGCCATAAGGCAGAGAGCAGCTGTGATATTTCTTATTTCTTCTCTATAGCAGTGAGGTAATCCACCTTAAAACCCACTCACAAAACACCTATACAGCCATAAGAGCGATTACATAGTTTCTCTAATGTTGCCCTCGTATCATGTTATTTAATGTTATAAAATCATAGCATTTTTCAGTGGGGTTTGGGTTTTTGGGGGTATTTTGGGGTTTTACCACAACGATTTTGCACATTAATATTAACATTTTCACAGATGTTCAGCCCTGGCCTAATGGTGTCTCTCTACTGGCAATTTTGGCACTGACCAACATCAGGGAAGAAGTCTGAGCTGGCACTACAAGACATCTCAATGTACCTTCCTCTGTTAGGTGCACACAGCCAAATGCATAACCGTGCAGCCTGGCTGCTCTCACGCATGACTCTGTAGCCTCATACCTAGAAATATTTTCTTTACAAAAGTGTTCTGGCACATATTACTCAAGGCAAGCAACGCTGATATGGGGAATCTGCATGACTATACAGACGTGTGAGATACCAATGTTTTACAATATTTGCATGTTTTTAGAACATCTGTTTTAAAAGCAAGAGCATTGATTGCATTTTTCTCAGTGACAGACATGGTCTTAATGCTGGAGAGAAGTCCTCAGTGTAAATACTAAGGTTTCGTTAGTGCCTAGACCTTAAGGTAACATATTGGTCAGGGATCAGTACTGCTGGTAACCTTGCACTTGAAAAGCTGACATCTCTAGGGAATGAAATATTGAGGACAGATGTATAAGCTATCGGACCATGTCTATTTGTTGCAAATTCTATGTCATGCTGCACATCTTACATACATTAAGGAGCAAATGGGCTCATTCCCGTGGCAGCAGACTTCACAAATCAGAACAAAAATTATTTATCATGACAGGCAGGTGGTACTGCAGACAGAAATGGCTCTTGACCTTGTGGAAATATGGTTGCAATGGTCTCACAGAGGCTGATTTTTTTCTTACTGCTGGCTTGAGAGAAATCTTCTGGTTTCAGTCAGGGAGAAAGATTTTTTGAAACGGTGATATGTCTCAGGCATGTGGACTTTATAGCATACTTGAGTCTTTGCATTCACTTAAGCTATGAACTTGAGGTGTTTTACATGCTGCTTAAAACATACTTTTCTTTTTATCAGAAAAACTACATCTGCCTGTGTTTGCACTAAATCTACACCACGAGCCATTATACCAGCGCCGCACACGCCAGTTTGGCTAAAACAAGGTGCAACGATACTGTTCCCAGAACCTCTGTGAAATTGGAGATAATTCATGCAGGGCAGATTTTCAAAGGCCATGTTTAACATCTCTAAAGATGCAGCTGAGGGACTGGGGACATTTTCAGCAGTGCCCTGCTGCCTGGCGCCTGTCTGCATTCTTCCCAGGGAAATCCTGTAGCCGGTGGTGGCGAGTTGAGTAGAGGCAGAGGCTGAGCCCTGGGTCCTGGGGTGTGCATGATGGAGAGGTGGAGGATGTCACCTATTCATGTCATTTGTGAGTGCTGGGTAGCTTTCTGATGTCTTGGATTTAAGGAAGATTAATTTGCACTGGATCAGAGCTCCCCATAGGACGTGAGAACCTTTATTTGCAGGAGAGACCTGAGGAGCTTGGTGTGTTTGTGTTAGCAATATGAATGCAAACAGGAGATGGGTTTGTTCTCTCTCTGTTTGCCTGGGGAAGATAAAAGGGGGAGGGAACATATTTAAGCTAAATGGCAAATGTTAATGCAAGAGCTACTGAGCAGGAACTAGCCAGGACACTTCAGGATGGAAATGAAGAGAAGATTTATAGCCATCAAGGCAGGGAGGTTTACTTCCAAGGGAGGTGATGGGAGCAGGAGCAACACGTACCCCGGGGCACTGTTAGGATGCGCTGGGTGAATTTGTGAGATATGTCAGGAGATTGAGACTGGAAGCGGCAGCCCAGTGGGTCAGGATGTCCTTTGCATCACAGGACAGTCTTTAGCAGGAATGCGCATAATGCCTTCACTGCTGTGCACATGTAATGTCTTTAACAGATGCAGACTATCTGTTTCCAAAGAATACCTCGTTCAGCGCTGCAGTGCCTCTCAGCCACCCCAAGTGCACACACTGATCCTGCAGCAGGCTGACTGAGCTTTAGTCCTTGCTAGCAACCTGTGTACGGGCCCTAAAACAGGGCAAATCTGAAGCATGGAGGGCCTCTGCTTTTCGCTCACATTCTTTCTTCATTCCTGCAACGCTGAGAATGGTCTCTAACCCACCTTTTCCAGCATCACCTCTCTCCTCTGAGACACAGTGGCTTCACTGCAATTACTGAAGAGTGTATGTTCTGTATAAATACAGAATATCACAGAGGAAGGGGAGGAAAAAGCAAAAATGAAGATTTAGGTGCGTTGACATGCAATTCCAGATTTTTTGCTTGTGGATGACATATTTGCAAACCAGGGGTGCTGCAGGGGAGGAGGGAGGGGTTCGTAAACTCCTCTGTTGTGGAATGAATACACCGCTGAACTAATGAATAGAAACAAGATGTTTTAACCACCACCTAGAGAGGTTGCTGAGTGGCCATAATCAGTGCTCCCTAGGAGGTGGCCAAAATGTCTCCTTGCTATTCATTAGGTCAGAATAGCTTTCGTTTTATAATGTGATCCTTCTTCCTGACCTCCTTTCTGTTCTTAAATGACTTCAAGACTATAAATTCCTTCTAGAAATAGTATTATTTATTTTACTGTCTTGTGTTTGTTATGGTCAGTTGTGATCTTTCTTTAGGAGATGTCATTTTGAATCAAAATGGAATTTAGTGGCGACAGTTTGGTGCCCCCCAGTTTTGATACTTAAACACACTTTGCATGCACTGAGATTAGTTTGTTTGCAAAACGTTCCTGTTCTTTATAACCTGTCTATGAGAAATGTTTCTGATGTATTAGAGCTAGTCATACCGACATTTCAGGGCTAGTTTGCTGCTGCTTTAAATATCAAGGAAGATTTTCAGATGGATCCCTAAGGCCTTGGCTACAAAACTGAGCAACACACAGCTCTGCGGGCACAGGCGTGCTGTGCTCTTGGGACTGCTTTCTCCTCTTGGGCACGTGAAGTCTCTGTTCCCAGCAATAGAGCAGGTGATTTCTAGTGCAATCCTGCTCCTTGCTGAAATCCCCGGCCGCGGTAAGGAGCTCAGCCAGCCACTGGGGAGCAAGGAAAAACCTCCACAGTTATTACTCTTCATCAGCTTCTCTAAGTACTTCAGGCAGTTCCTTTTGGGACTTTTTAGAATTTGCATAATAGGTATTTTTACATCCTTGTGAAAAGCACTAGATATTTTAAATTATATGTCATCCTTAGAAAGTGCTGGAGACTTCCAGCTAAACTTCAACAGGCAGCTGAGGACATTTGCCAGGGCATCAACCTCTCCATTTCCTGCAAGTCTGTTGTGAATGTGCATGTCCTTGTACTGGGAGTGAATGACAAATGGCTCTTTGGATTCAGAGCCCCTTTGGAGCCGTCCATGGGAAAGAAGTTTGGGAAGTGCAGAGCTGTTGTCTTGCAGTTTTAGGTTCCACGTGGTGCAGACAGAGAAGGAAAAATGAATTATCTGTTGAGAGGTAGAGTAGGTTTCTGTGCAAAAGCAAACGACATGAATGAATGAAAACTATGCCAGAAGAAACTCTGTGCACAAAGGTCAGACTTTAAAAGGTTAATGGTAAGGTGGGGGACAGAAAAAAGGGACAAAACCTTTGGGGGAGGCCTGATCCAAAACCCATTGACATCATAGGAGAATGGTCAACACCAAAACTGCACATTTGGAAATTCAGAAGATTTGGCTCCACATGTTGGTTCTTAGCAGTGAGCAACACTGGGACATTCAGGGCTGAGTATCTTCTGGAACCCATGGGTATTGACAGAGCTGTACGAAACCTCAGGATGTGGAGACAACAGTTGTATTGGCAGAGAGATTTTAGGAGAAGAAAGTAGAGTATCTGCTGCACTTTTGAAGATTTTATTGTAGAAAGGCTTAAAATATCTGCATATGGACAATTGTTCATATATATTTACCAATGGGTGAGCTGAAGTGGAAGTGATGTGTACAGCTAGTCGCAGTATGTGTGTACCATTTACCAGTATGATAGATATTTGCAGTTGTCTAGAGACCACTATAAGAACCTAAAAATCCTTTTCTCCATGGTACTGATTTCACCAGAGAATTTGCCTCCAATACAATTCTAATCATTTACAGGTACCCTGCCAAAGGCAGAATAAAACCAGCTTTTTTGAAAAATACAGGAATATGGCTTAACTAAGTAATATTGATAATGTCTGCAGTGGTGTGTCCTGGATATTAAGAATGAAACAGCAGGTTCAAAACCAGACCAGTGGTTTGGTTTTCCATATTTCTCAGGAAGTTACTGAACTTAAAATAATTTTTGTTGTTTTAACGCAAGGGTAATGAATAAATGAATAAATAAATAAAAGAACCAGGCCAATCTGCAAACCAACAGAGATTTTATGTTTTATTTTATTCTTTGTTTATGAGGTTCATAAAAGTTCAGTTTATGTTTTACTGCTTCTGAGCCTCACACACTTCCAGCTTCAGGGCCAGATGTGGAAAGTACCTAAGTGCTGTAAAAAGCAGTTTGAAAGATCGTCTGAGTCAGATGGAGCTTGAAAACCACAGAGATCTCGGAGCGACTCTTGGGAAACCTCCAGCTGAGATTCCCAGATAAACTAGGATTAACTTTGAGATGGTGTGACCTAAAAGTTGGACACTTGGATTAGTAAAGGTCTCCAACAAAACGTCCAAAGCTCTCAGAAGTTCTCCCAAGGTTAAGTGTGGGGGAAGAGGAATTGTGATTGTCAAATAAATTGTATAATACAATGCTTTGTTTGTAGCTTTTGAGTTCAACAAGCATGTCCGCTTTGAAGATCAGCGGTGTTCTGTCAGATCACTTAAGACTTGGTTCAGAGCCCATTTATATTAATGGAGTGGCTACCTTTGACTTTGTAAACTTAGATCCTTCCTATCAGTTTTGAGGGACTTGCCAGCCAGCCAGCCTTTCCCTGCTGATGCCACAACTGGGAACCAAAGCTAGAAAACCCGTTTGGTGTTGGTACCTGCAGATGGGCTTCAAGCTCTACTACAATTGCCAGAGATGTTCTCAGGGCAGTGTAGGGAGCTATTCAGCTCCTTTGCACTTGGTCAGCTGAATGACTTGCTAGACTTCATTGACTGTATAGAGGGGTGTGTATACGTGTATTTAACTACAATTATACTTCCATTTCAGCTACTACTTAGCCCTGAAAGCTTCTCAGTAGTCCTTGTAAAACTTTGCTTTCCTCTGGGTTGCCCAGGTGTCTTGGGTATCCTGCCAGGTGTGTGCAAAGTGTTTGTCACAGGGCTCAGCACCTTTTTTGCACCATGGGTATGAAACCCACATTCAGGGCTCAGAAATTAAGTGGTTTCCTCCCTCTTCTCTCAGAGAGGCATTCAGGAGCACTCTCAGAACACAAAATACATTATGACTAGAAAATGTAGTCATCATTTTCTTTTCCAGCACAAGCGGAGGAGTCTGGTGATGCAACAACAGGGTGAGGCCAGGCAGATAGGTTAAGGAGAGATTTTGAAAGCTAAATCGAATCAGCCAGCAGATTTTGCAGAAGTATGTAACTGATGTGTATACCAGATTCTGGCTGATTACAACGAACTGTGTGAAACTGCCCTTTAATCCTTCTGAACTCAAATTCAGGAGAGAGTTACCCTTCTCGTTCTCACTGTGTTGGATTTATGTGTGCAAATATCTTTTCAAACCTGACCTTGCATCTTCTGCCCTCCAAATTAGTGCATTTCTTCCATCTTTTCTCTAACTTAATTTTATGTTCTTTAAAACCTGGAAATGACAGAAAGGATGGCAATCAAAATGACTTGGTAGAGCACAGATGTTGATAACCACTTAACAAAAAATGTCCCTGGCAGATATATTTAGTTTACCTAAGAGTTAATGGAAAGCAGTGTCCAATTCCAAGTGTTGACATGATTTGTCAAGTTTGCCATTCTATATGTTTGAAGTTTCCTTTGAGGTGAACTGACCCAAAACTGTAACACTAAATAAACACCCTCTTCAAATAACCAATGGCGGTTTCCTAAATTGCCAATCAAATCCATAAATAAAGACACAAACTCTGAATGTATTTAAGTCATGTTTAGCAGAACAGAACTAAACAATAACATTCCTGTTAAAATGTATTTTCATTTCAAAGCCGTTTTCCCATGAACATTCCAAATGTAAACAGTCCTAAAAATTTCTAAATTATCCTTGCCTTTGCTTCTTGGGTGGGTGGGGGGAAAGAATGAATCCAAAGCTGCATCAGAAACACTGAAGCGGGATATGAAAGTCACAGAGACACAATACTGCATATTGTCATAATTATCACTTCTTTCTTAAAGAAAAGAAAGAAAAGACCAGTTGACTTGGGTTATGAAGATGCTAGAATCTAAGCAGCATTTGAAGCGGTCTTATGTTGCAAGAGAAAAGGAAATGTGTCTTACCGCTTTGTTCACAGAAAACACTACATCATTGTGGGTAATGCTCACCCCCGCCAATTTTAGCATAGACATGCAGGCCTGGCATCTACATTTCCTAGGTCCTCTGGGTGAAGTCGAGGAGAAGAGAAATACAAATCGCTTTCTGCGGTCAGGGGTAAGCAGGAAACGAAGGGTGAAAGCAAGCAGTACAGGGAACAACTTTAACTTAAATTTGGCTTCAAGTTCTGCCTTTCTGCCCATGTCAGCCTGGCTGGGCTTCCCACTCCAGCCAGCTTTTCTCTGGTGTTGCTCTCAACCCCTTTTCTGGTGTGTGAAATTAAGCCTGTCTTCCACTTGCCATGGTAATGCACTGTTCTTAAGGTCTCTTTGAATCAGGCCATTGGGGAAAATGCAGAAATGTCTCAAGGAAGCCAACTGCTTCTGAAATCCCCCTCCTCCTCCTGCTGGATTTGGTATTTTCATGGGATCCCTGGCTTCAGAGTTCTTTTCACAAGGAGGTGATTCAAAGCTCATTGGAGTTAACAGACTTTAACTAGCTTCAGTGAGCTTTGGACTGAGATCTTATCTTTCACAGACATTTAATTCTTACTTCAAATAGTCTTTCTCATTCAGATCATGTTCAGATGTTTGCTGGGAGATCCTGGGAATCCTAGCAAGTCTGTATGCCTAAAAAAAAGGGAGTGATTTCTGTGCAAAAAGATGTCCTACAACATGTGCAGCCCCACCTCTGAATTACCTGCTGGTTCCATTTTCATTATAGCCAGTGGGGTACATTTTGGCAACTGAAATAAAAGGAGGCTAAAAGTCAGCAGAAATCTTTCTTGTCTTGCAGTAGTCTTACATAGCTCCCAAAGATTATCTCCATCAGGTGCTTCCTGGGTTGCAATAAGGGACCTGGAGCAGAAGCACTGGCTTAGAGTGAGGTTTTGCTCACAGCTCTCATTATCGTCCTTTCTCAGTTTTCAACCCATGCAGATTTATGTTTTCAGAGCTAAAGGAAACCTCTCAGGAGGCTCTGCAGGGAGGGGGAGGAGGGCTGGCAGAAATGCCCAGCCCGCACAGGCTGCCTTCCCTTGGCCTGGTCCAGCGGAGGGCTGAGGCCTGGGAAGAACCTGCCAGCCATGCTGTTTTCTCAGAATAGCCATGTTCACACTGGCAGATTTGCCACCACAGCAACACCTCCCAAAGGCTGTGCATGCCTCCGTCTCTAGCCACTGGTGGAGTGTTGCACCCCAACACAGACAGAGCCCACTGAAATGTGCACAAGGTCCAGATGGAAATACAACGGTGTTTTAGTCTCTCTCCTAGATGAGAGTTAAGCACTATCTCCAAGGCTGTGCAAAAGAGGTCCTCTCCCACTTCCCAGGCCACTGGTGGCCAGGAGGCCAGCTCAGGAGGCTCTCTGTCCTCCTGCTCCATCTGCTGCTCTTCCTAAACCCAGAGTTAGTGTCACGGAGCTCAGGGAGATCTCATTCTGGAGTTCAGAGAGTTAATTTCCCCCTGCATGAATCAATAGCCATCATCACATGATGGGGAGAGTCTGAAACCTCAAATCCGTGCCAAAGTGCTCTGCATTACGCACACACCTCTGTTTTGCCCTCAGGTGCAATACACAGTTTACTGAGAGCAAAGATGCCAGTTTCTGTGCAGGTATTTCACATTATCACTTAGATTTGCCCCAGGGTGAAAAGGAGGAGGGAATCCTCTGTTTCAAAAGGATATTTTGGTCTATGGGGCCACTGGGAATGTGTTTTCCTAAGCGCTATCTACAAGCAACAAGGAACAAAAGAGTCGAGAAAGACTCAAACCAGTCTTTGTCACACACAAGGAACAGCACAAAGAGCACATTTATTTTTAATCTGGTATTAAACCACAAGAATTAATCCACAATATTCAAACACTTAAGCATTTAAGTCACATTAAAGCTCACTTTTTTCCAGAGTGCCTCACACAAAAAAAATTATGGGTACTAGTGAAAACAGTAGCTGGGAAAAAGCTGCCTTTTTGTATTCCTTCAGGAGAAATCAGAGGGCTGATATCTTCTGTTGCAGTTTGTTTCAGTCATTAAGAATTAATCAAATTTTAAGTTTCCTAGAAAGTATGTTTCTGCCCCTCCCCAGAAACACTGAAAAGCTTTGAAATTAGTCACTATGGGAAGATGGTATGTCAAGGATCAGTAGCTGTGGAAAATTATGAAAAAATATGAGTCAGTTTACTTTTCATTTTATTCTCACCTTGCTTTGCATAATGAGCTTTCATTTGAGCTTGTAACGCATTTAAAACCTTTGTGCCTGGGCACATGAGATACTAAAGGACGCCAAACTAAGTTAGGATATTTCCGTGTGAAAGGTGGGCAACAGAAGGGGTGGGAGATAAAACCGCCCCAGTTCTTACCATGGGGCAGGAGCAGGCACACAGGCACTACTATAGAGTAGCTGATGGGTACTAAAGGAGCCCCTTGTGCTCCAGCAGGAAAATCCCAGTGACCGGTACAATGGCTTCAAGACTGGGATACAAGAAACATTATACGTATCTTCAGGTTTAAACTGAAATAGTGAAAATTTTCGAGGAAAGAGACTTCTCTCAGGGTGATCTTTTACTTAGATTGAAAGGAAAGTTCTGTCAGCTGAGAGGAAAGTCTTGGCAGAAAATTATGTATCACAGCAGTAAATCTTCTAAAATGTATTTTTATAGTACCTTTTATCTGATGCGTAAAGTCTGTGAGGCAGAAAACCAACATAATTCCACAAGAGCGCTCAGAGATGAAATGATTACCCACAAATCACATTGATTCTAATTTTATATTCAGAACTGTAAAACTGGGGTAAGGTCTTTGGAGTAGTGAAGACATCCTGAATTTACACCAGGTCAGCATCTAGCCACTAGCTTAAAATGAAACTTGCGCCCTCCTTTCTTATTTGGATAAGTGCTCTCCATCCAGCAGTAAAATGTCCTTATGATGGTGTATCTACAAGCAGATTCTTGGGTTTAGTACATAGCACCACCTGGTTTTGTAGTACTTATGAGGAGTTTAATTCTGGCTGAAAATTTGTATGCTGCAAGCCAAGATGAGGAGTCTGGATGTGAGGTTGGGGAGCTGCGTCATGATACAGATTTTCTCCAATGTATGGATTGACTCCATGTTTTGGTCTGAAATCCCCTCTAATCTCTTAGCCTTATCTGAGTAGTTTAGCTGTTGTGAAAAAGCGGTTTAGCTGGTAGAAGTCTTGGCTCTGACTCAGGCATCCTATATTGGAAAATGCCTGGATTTCTATTTTTAAAAAAGTACTTTCAGCGGTTTCCTTTATTCCTTGGAACATAGAGTTTGTCCTAAAAAATCTCTGTGTGATTTACTCCAGTTCCTACATACCCCATGTCTGTGCTCCTGTGCTTGGAAAATGACACCAAAATCGTTGATGTAACTTCATGGGAAACTGGGAATTACTTCATTTGTGTTTTGGTTTGGAAGAGGCTACAGGCATAGTGTGATTTCCAGGCAGGACCAGGGGACCATTTGTCAATTATATAATTTTCTAGATAGTTTCACAAAGTGTGTAGTGAATGTTAAAGAGACAGTGAGAGGCCTGGATACTGCAGAGATGATAAATCATCATGTGAAACTCAATAGGAATTGTTTCTTTAGCTGTGTGATATGTGAAAACTGTGCTAGAGGCTATGTCTCTCAGAGCTGCCCATTACCTAAATTCCCTTCAGCTCAAATGTAAATCCTTTTAAGAGACTAAAGACGCTTTGAAGTTGAAGAGTAGCTCCCAATGACAAATATAAATTTTTTCTAAATGTTGTTAGTCCTTTATTCTTCCAACAAATCCCTTCTCCCAAATTCTGTAAGATACAGCTTACTACAATAAGGCAAGCCTGAAGTTACTAATATTTTTGAAACTGTCGCCTCCTGATCTTTCACAAGTTTGATTGCTATTGTTATTCTTACTTTGTTTTTCTTATGTCTTGTCATCTTTAATGTTGTTGGTGTGCATGAAAAATGAAATTTGGGGAGAACACATACAGGCTGCTGAGCAGCGCTGGGTGCCAGTGCACTGCCAGGCAATCAGGACCAGATGAGGAGCTCAGCTCCTTCCTATGCTCCTGTCCCCAAAGTTCACGGTAGTTGAGGTGGGAAGGGTTCATACACAAAGGCTGTGCACTCTGTGGAAGAGAGCCTGTTCCAGGTGAAGCCAGGATGCCAGCTGGACTTTGGAAAGCACCAAAAATTAAATGTATGGGAGACTGGCTCTTGCACATGCAGGTTATCGTAGAAATTTCTTGTTGGCAGAAATCTGTACTTTCAGCTGACAATGAATTCTTCTAAGAATTTTCTTTCACAATTTTTCTTCAGGAAATATGATTTATTTTTTTCCATGGGGAAATGCAAAATTCTTTTCTTTTAAAGGTTTAGCTGCATACTTGGGTGAAAAATGTTGATTTTGTTATAAAGCAATTTTATGAAGTGGATCTTTTGGGTTGAAAAAATCCAGAGAACAGTTTTGAAACTGCCACTGTGTTCCATGGGAATCCTTAAAACACACAAAGACACCCATGTGTTCGCTGTGTGACAAAATGTGGACAAACAGTTCCCACTTGAATTAATAGGAGCTGTATGTCTAGAACTTCTGTGTTGCTAGGTCTTTCTTTTGCTATAAAGGAACAGACTTCCTAGAAGGAAAAGAACACTCAGGCTGTTGAGAAATCCACAGAAGCTGCCTCTGAGTGTCAAGGCAAAATCAAGGACTTGGTAGAAAGCAGCATGAATGTTGTAGTATTAATCTTTGTAAGTGGAGAGCCTTATCTGAATGAGCCTTTGACCAGACAACAGTAGTGCTATTTTCCCCTATCTTTATTTTATGTTCGATTTGCTTTCTTTCGATGCAATTACCATTAGGGTTCTTTATCTTGGGAACTGAGGGTGAAGCCCTCCAGGAAAGCAGGACAAATGAGCTTGGAGAGCCTCAGTCTCAGCAGCAGGGAGTTTGGGGGACACTATTTGTGCTCTGTATTGGTTTCCTATGCAGGGGTAAGGATGGGACTAGGTGGGCTGCAAACTTCAGATTTAAGCCTACCCAAATTTCAGGGCTTTTTGGATTTTGCTAATTATACTCCTTTGAAAAGCCAATCTGCTCAGATTCCATTCAGGACTTTTCCAGTTTCAAGACCTTCGTTCATGTAAGCCATGAAAGTTAGTGCTTGGACACCATTTTGCCTTAAAGGAGCATTTAAAAATCTCAGCTAATTTTTCCTTTGTGAGATGAGTTGCTAAAAACAGAAATTACAGAATTTAGGATAAGTTGCTTTTTTTGGGGTTTTGTTGGTTTTGGGTTTTTTTTCTACACAGGGCTGGAGGTCACCATGACTAACCAAAAAGGTATTCCCAGGTCCTGATACTGTTTTGCAAACTGTTCTATATTAAATATCATCCCTCTAGTGAAAGCTGTCAAAACACTTTCATCTAACCTTCACCAGTAGAAAAATCTTAGTGATGCCACGTAACAAACATTATACAAATAACTGTCAGTGTTCATTAAATCTCCTTCAAAAATTATTTTCTCCTGTGCTTTGAGTATTTTAATTTTTTAAGGTGTTATTTCAAAGCACTCTAGTGCTGATTTGCTTCTGGAACATTTAGATCTCATTTTCATTAATTTTAATGGAAGCTTTAAAATGCAGAATACTAGAGAGTATTTTCCTCTATCCCTGTTTATATTGTCTTTATGCCATTTCAGTGACACAAAAAGGACAGGCTATTGCTTCAGATGAAGCAGCTGCAGATGCATGTCCATTTAAAAAAAGTGTTGTGTCCATGCTTGGGGCAGAAGTGGATGAAACCGAGTATAGAGGCTTTAGGCAGCACTAAATTATACCAAGGCTGCTTCAGCTCCGGCAGATGTAACAGCATCAGAAAAACCTTGCCCATGTCTATCATTCATCAGCAACATAAAATCAGCCCAGCTCAGGGATGCTGTGGCTCATGAAAGGATCTAGATTCCAAATTAATTAATCTGGATCATTTATTTATTATAACACCCAGAAGCTCTAATATGAGAGGGCTGGACAACACATACAACCAAAAGATTGTCCTGTCCCAGAGGCAGGTCCCAGACAGCAGGTGAATAAAGGCAGAAAAGTGCCAAGAAAAATTGAGATCATATTGGTTTGCAGCATCAATAGGTAGGAGTTTCATCTGTTCTGTCATATTTTCTGTAAGGGTAGAACTAAGTAAGTTACTTCCACACACATTTGCATATGTATTCCAACTATGTAGGGGAAAATTTCCTCTCTCAAGTCTTGTCTAGATGCTGAGTGTCCTAATGTAGCAAACGAAGGTGTGATCATAGCACTGCTAAACAGTGCTTCAGGATGAGGAACGCCTGCAACGAAGGCTGGGGTAGAGATTTCACTGCCGGTTTGCTGGCACGTGCCAGGGCTGCAGGTCATCCCTTTGCAGCTTTACAGAGGCAGCTATTTGGCACAGTCTTCCCATCATTGCCTGCGTAGTTATTACCTTTCTCTAAAATTTCTATTGTGCTAGTAAAGCTAGGAACAAAGCCAGCAACACTTCAGATGTAATTAACCCTGGCCCTGCAGGAGCAGGAGCCAGCGTGGTGGCTCTGGGGCAGCCCTGCACGGCCACCCGCTCCAAGCACCGCGGGCCCTCTTCCCCCAGCGCGCTCGTCTGGGCTTTCTTTTCCGTGATAAGGACCTCGCTGGACTTGGAATGCACTGACATTTGCTCTGAGAACAGATTAAAAAAAATTACACAGAAAGTTCCCAGAGATCTAAAAGCAGAAACATGTGTTGGAATATGAGTACAGGCTTTTTCTTCTTAACTAAATTGAGCAGTAGGAGATAGGAGTTTGGGTGACCCCTTCCTCACAGTGGGTGTTACGCAGACTCAGGCTTTAAGCACTTCCTTAAGGACTGTCAGGAGACTGGGATATAATTCAGTCAAAGAGGGCAGCACAAGTAACAATGTCAAGGGAAGGATTTTATGTTTCAATTTAAGTGAATCCATTTGTTTTCTTTTTAACGGGAACAGCACTGTGACTCTGCAAGAGTTAGAAGTGAGCTCAGCAACTGGAAACTGAAAAGCAGAAATGCTATTGCTCCTTGGACTGAGGTTTGTGCGTCGCTGCTGTAATGGTTATTTTGGTGATCCCAGGGATGGCTCCGATTAGCCGTGCCTTGCCGTCACCATACCTGTGCAGATCACTTTAACTCCACCATCCATAGATTGCCCATCCCTAAAAGACAGTGTGATACTGCTTGCTTTCACATTTGAGAGTTCTAGCAAAAATGGAGGATACAAAAGCCTACACATGTTGTTTGCCAGAATGCAATGTAGAGACGCTTCCATGCTGTGTACTTTGTATGGCAAACTTCCTAAAGGTGGCAACGTGAAGTAAGCTGAGAGGCAAGTGCTGAGAGAGCTGGAGGGAGCTACATCTTTACTTAGTGCTGCTGTCATTGCCTCTGCAGCTGGCCAAAGCTGTGCTTGGTCATAGCTCTATCACCTTTCCTGGCAAGCGGTCACAGGCCTGGTACCAACCAGAGCTTTAACAGCTACTCATGTCCACCTAGAAACTTTACAGCTAAGCCTCATGGACAAAGGGGTCTCCACTGACAAAGGGGTCTCCAAAGCTCCAGGTTTAATTTGGAATGATTCAAGGAGCCCTGCTTTCATGCGATAGTTTATGTTACTAGATTTTTCATTTTTGCTCTCTGCAATTTTTTTGGAGTTTTGCATTTTAGAAAGAGTGATTCTCCTCTTTTTCTAAGACATACACAGTTTCATTGTTTTCCTGTTCAGTCTCTGCATCCTGTGGTGGCAAAACTTGGAGAGCCAGCTAACCAAGCTGGGAGAGTTTTTCCAGAGTACTGTCGAGTGGATTATTTATGTCCATTACAAAAATAACTGAGTTTCTAAGTATCCATCTTGTGGGGCACTCAGATCAGTGTAACATTTTCATCATGAATAACCAATTAAAAAACCTCATTGTGCAAAGCTGTGGTAAAATGCCCACTTGGGGAAACTGCAGGCACTAGCACTGTACTAGATCTACTGGCAAAATACACCCCAAAAATGAACTTCACAATACATTTCAGAAAGTCATATATTTTTACACATTCTAAAAGTTATATCATTTGTTATTTGGATCTGTTTCAATGTGTGATTTGACTCCAAATTCCTAGCAGAGGTGCCAGTGCAAATGCTATTTCATGTTTGTCCTGGCTGTCTCAAAATAAAGCTGTCTGGAGTCAGATTGGGGGCCCCAGCTCTGTCCGCACGGTACAGCCCTCCGACCACGTGAGGATGGAGCAAATGTGACCTTTCTCAAGCGCTTCGATGTGAATCTGCGGGACAGGAAAGTCCCGCCCTGTACAAGTGAAGGGATTGGATTCGACACCTGCCCACTGAAGTACGGGCTTTTGTGAACCGGCAGAGAGCATTTCCAGTTTGCTTTGAAGAGGCTAATGTATTTCAGCTGTTCAACGCCTATAAAAGTCAGGCTATTTATTTTGGTGCTTGAATGGATGTAGGTTTTTAAGGTAAAAAAACAGCCTGCATTTCAGTAAAGAAGATTTTCCTTAAAAACTGTACAGCTGTGAACATAGGATCGAATTCAAAACTCAACGACTGGAAGTACAGGACATTGGACCCATTTTTCTTTTGACAGCTACTTGTCCTTTACTGACCCTTCTGCCCATCCTACCCATGACAAGAGGTGCACCGGTGGGAATTTTGGAAGCATAGCAGTGACCCCACAGTGGCAGCACGTGCGCTGGGCTCTGGGGCAGCTCAGCCCCTGCCCTGGCACCTCGCTGCGACTTGCTCACGTGCCTCTCCACAAGGGAGAGCTGGGCAAGCCTTGCTTCCCAAAGCCCTGAAAAGCCAGAGTAAATTTGTAATTCTTGTTATTGAGAGACTCAGGAGTTTAAATAAAGCCCAGAATCACATGGAGTGTTCCAGTCAACACATTTTTGTTTTTTCCTTTTTAAAACATTCTCAAAAACAGTCTGCAGTCAGCTGTGTGGCAGCCAACAGCCGTTGCTTCCTTCCACATCAGAACATGTAGGAGCATCTATTTTAGTTGGGAGAAAACAAAAAATCACACTAACTTGATTTTGCCTTTGATCCCTCATATTTCCTACATGCTTCCCTCTCTGTTTATAGCATCTGACATAATTCTTTTGGTCAGATTTTATGCCTGAAGTCATTTAGGCCAATTTTAGCGTCTTTTTTTTTCAGGGCTTTGACGTCTCAAGCAACTTAATCTAGGTCAGTAAAGTACCTGCTGTTGAAAGGAATTTTCTTGAGTAATGTTTTGATGTCAGAAGGGCCTTCCTTGACATGTGCAGATCAGAGGTCATCAAGCGCATACAGTATGGAAAGGGCAAGCAACTACTTGTTAAATATTGGACAAAAAGCAGCCTACAATGATATATATACATATTCTAAATCCTTTTAAATAAAAGGCTTTTTGATTTTTTTAATAGCTGAAGTGAGGTAGTATAAAAATTCCAGCAATGTTTTCTTTGGGGAAGAATGTGCGTATGAAATGCTTGGGTTCAGGATCACACCACAGGGTTGCAATTACACTGGTTTCAAATAATTCCCAGACCGAATCTAATTGCTGAGTTTATAACTGTGTGAGCCCAGTGAGATCATTCGTGAGAACCACCATGGGATTTGGCCAGTTGGTAGCTCATGGCAGGAACAAACCTGATGTAGTTAATATTGACACTGCTGTCTTTTGCACTGAGTTCATAATTTCCACTTTCTGCTTGTTTACTGTTTTAAGGTGCATTTTTGAGGACCCTTATCATAACCTCCAAAAGCTGGACTGTTCCTGGCCAGCAAGGGCCGCAGAGCAGTTCTCTGTTCTGGCCTTCCGTGGCTGTGTCTCCTGCAAACGACTAATGAAGGCACTGCGGCCGGGTAATTAGCTCTGTAGTCAAGGCAGAAATATCAGCTTCTGGGACTGGGAGAAGACTGAAGAAAAAGACAAGATGTTGCATGAGCACCAGAACTAACAGATTTTTTTCTCTGGGTTCATATTTCATGATTGATTGAATTTTGTATCTGAAAAGGGGAAGCTCCAGATGAAGTCTGGTGTCCCTGCCCATGGCAGGGGGGTTGGAACCAGATGATCTTTAAGGTCCCTTCCAACCCAAACCATTCTAAGATTCTATGAAGCTTTTCCTGTTGTTAGGTTCAGGCATTCGCAGGGACCTCTCTCTCGTACCTACCCAACTGTTTTCACAAAAACTGAAGGAATTTAAATTACTGTTTATCTAACCTTCTGTCAGATTTGATTAAGAAGTGTTCAAACGTAACTGAGGTGGGTCACAGGTATAAAGACAAAACTCAGCAAAATGGGTAATTGGTCTTAATTTCCAAATGGAAAAAAAAGGGGGGGGGGGGGGGGGGGGGTTGCCTAGTCTTTTCCCTAAAGTTTTAGAAAAAATGTTGTGAATTACATTTATCTTTTTCTTCAGTCATTTCAAAAGAAGAAGCACAAGCCAATATTTCAGCACTGGTTTAGAGCATCCCTTGAAAAATCTAATTTGAATGACATTACTGGAAACTAAAGTGATTGTGTATGTGCTTATTTAGCTCATCACTGAGTAGTCTATCAGTAGTACACTAACAAGTAGTGATATTTTTGCCCTTTTAAATTGACTTGCCTTAATTTGTTACATTTGGTTAGCTGGTTACTAGTGGATTAAAGTATGACACAATGCTTCTCAAATTATGCTCTGTAGAGCGTTTTTTAGTGGGCTTGATCGAACCCATGGTCATGAGATGCTGTTTTCCCTCATTTCCAGTTGAGAAGTTGTATTAAGAGACTCTAAAAATATATTCACATGTTTTCATTAAATTGTTTCTCCATGGTAGCAATTGTTATAGTTTCTGTGTTCATGTCTTTGATCACTATTGGGAGGAGTGGTGGCTTTTGTGATAGGAAATGGGCGAAGAATGGAGCCAATCCAAATATGTGTTTGCAAGAGGGATGTATTTTTTGTGGGGGAGAGAGAAATCTGTTTACATGTGTATTAAGGGGAACATGCCTCACAATTTGTTTTTTGCCTTTTCTTCCTTCTGTGAGTTTTTAAAGTAGAAAGATTTACTTACTTAATTTATTTTTAAACTTATGAAAATGAAAGGTGTGGGATTTATCTCTGGGAAGGTGTTACACATCTACATAAAATGTTTTTGTAGGCAAAGAATAACTTAAATTGTAACCATTGCATTTTAGTGGAAGATCTCTTATTCAAACATTTCTTCAGGCATCTGAGTTATATTGGAGGTTGCCAAAACAAAGCCTTGAAAACCCAGAGTAAAACACCTTTCCTTCTGCTTGCTCAGCTTTCCTCTTTTAAGATCTGAGATCACGAGAGGTCACCGTTCAGTGAGTTTCTCAGTTACCATTGTCTTTCAAGCCAGACAGGATCAAAAAGTCTAATAAAAGAAACTAAGGAAAATATACGTTAAATAAATACATACATATGCAAATACAGAAATGTTTCCTATTACAATTTCAATAAATGAAAAAGAAGAAAATTAGGTGATTTTTTTCTTGCCCACTGTCTCTTTCAGAGTTTAGTTTTAAAATATAAATTCAATCCTGAATATGTCTCTTTAAACTAGGGTTGGTGAAAAACCGATTTCCCTACCCTGAAGCCTGTCTGAGATATGTTAAAAAAGCATCGCACCCCAAACAGCCAAAAAAATCAAGCTCTCTCCCCTCAAATTGTGCATCTGAGGACAGAATATAAACCTATAAAACTGAAGTAAATTGAAATATATTCATACATGAATGTTTCAAATTGAATATTTTAATAGTATAGTTCAATTAAATACCTAAATAAGAAGAATTTCATTTCAAATTTGAAACAGATATTTTTTCATTTCACACTAAGTGCAAGAACACCCCACTCGTGACTTCACAGTGTATTTTTAATATAGTTGCTGTTTCCTGGAGATGGTCACCTGAGCTGAAACCTTTGCTAATAAAGGAAGAAGCAGAATTATCTAGGATGTATTTCTTAGCCTTGTTCTTTTCTGGGGGTTAAAAGTGAACCTTCTTCCTCCTTCCAGTTATAAACATTGCAGTCCACATGAAGAGAAATCTGTTTGAAAGTGGCTGAATAAAGTCAAGAAGGTAAATTAGAATCATCTGCTTTCCAAAGCCTTTCTTGTCTCCATAAAACAATGCCCTCTCCTGCCTCCCAGGCTGTGACTAATTCTCTGTCAGTCCTTTCATTCCAAATAAAACTCTCATGTAGGCTGACCATATTTTAATGAACAAATGCAGTGAAGACTGAGTTTACAGGATTCCCCACCCCCCCACCCCCCCCTGCCTTTACTTCAGTGGCAGTAAGTGTGCAACGGACAGAAAGTGGGGAATGTTTGTCTCCAGGCAGATACTGAAGGATAGTCAGAAGGGGTTTTAGTGCTGTATGATTTTGACGTAGCTGTGGGTCATGCCATGTGTACAGTTAATTTGGGTTCATAATGAAGAACGTCTAGTACCAGTATATACGCTGGGGGCCTCTGTGAGGAAGCATATGCTGAGATCTGAGGATGTTCCTTAGAAAACCATCATGTCCCTACTTCAGGGAGCAGTGAGATGATGGGACTAGCTCCAGAAGGCTGTAGATGGAGGGTTTGGGGTCTGTCTCAGCCCTTCTTTTGGAGGCTGCAGGACCAGGAGTGTTCCCACAGGGCTGCAGATCTGCCCTGGGAGGGACACAGAAAAACAACAGTTTTCTGAGCTGCCTGCAGCTCAAAATGAGATGGATTTCTGCCCAGTTGGAATAGCGTGCTCAGAGGAAAGGGTTAGAAGGAGGACAGTGTGGTCAAACCTGCAAAAAACCTATATAATTTAAATCCTTTTCATGAAAAGTTTGATATCCTTGCATAGTTTAACACTGAGCTCTACTTTGATGTTTGAAGACGCTAATCTCCCTTTGGAAGTGCACATCAGGCACTGTCAGACCTTCTTCTGGACACATTTTAGAGGGAAACTAGCTCTTACAACACTCAAACCCGCTGGTGAAAAGGGAGTAACACTTATCTGAAAGAACCTAGGCATGTTGGCCACCTCAGATTCTCACAGATTTGACACCTTTTTAGGCTGATCTAGCCCAAAGTAACTGAACCTGCTTTTCTAGTAGCTCCACTTGCAGCCCCAAGACCCATTCTTCGTTTGCCTTTCTGAAAATAATTAGGGAATCCACTGAATCATTAGTGGTCATGAAGACTATGTCTTCCATATGACCTCCTTTACCGTTAAAAAGCCAATTGTCAATTGAGCTACAGGAATAAATCCAGAACAGCTCTTTTGATTTCAGCAGTTACTTAAAGTAGTATCAAGATAAGAAGGACCAAAAAAGGCCACCTTCCTCTTGTCTTTTTTCTTTTTTTAAAAACCCCTTTTTTGTTGATGAGAGATCTTGTTAATTTGAGACCCCTTTGGCCCATCCAAGTGCCAGAGAGTCAGGCAGTGCTTGGTAGCTTGATTGCAGGGGCACTTTATGGGGAACTAGAAGGAAAACCCTGGTTTTTTCCTTTCTCAGACACCAGTGGCTGGCTTGACACTGAGCAGACATAGTAAAGGAATCTGTATTTGGCCAATGTTTTGGTGGTTCCCTTGCTGCATGGGGAGCTGGCTGGGGATCCACCATCCCAACCATTTGCTGCAGGCAACAAACCATCAGCGCAGAGGTTGTCATGGCAAAGGATGGAGCCAGGAGGCTGTGCACCATGCGCTGGGTTGACTATGGGCACTTGCGGCATGCTCGGTGTGCTCACAACCTTGTAGCAAGGGAGCAAAACAATGGGAATCTGCTGACCTGATGTGTCAGTAATGCAAAATCCATGTGGCTAAATGCTGCCTAGTAGCTGGGGTAATAAAAACCGAAGCACAGATCACATGGGGAGTTCCCTGCCGCCAGCCGCCTCTTGAAGCCAGCAGTGCCTCGGAGCAGGCAAAGTGAGCAGCCTGCTCGGCGTTTCGTTTCCTCTCAGAGCTGGTTGTTTCCTGCAGTTGCTTGACCAGCAGCAGTCTCTGACCGATATCTGAAGCTGTGTCCATGTGCTTGGAGTCACTGCAGTCAGCCAACTTCTTTCTCCCACTCCCTTTAAAAATCTATGACTTTAGCTGTTGGTTCTGGGGCTGTGAGTCTTCACACACTTTTGTAACAACAAAGAGCTGCTTCTGCAGCCACATCTGGTCTCCTTCGCAGTAACTTCTGCATCGTTTCCCTGTCAGCTGTCAGAGGCAGAGCTGGGAGCAGTAGGTGCAATGGAGCAGCATTTCAGGAATCCATAGATCCTGTTTATGAGGGTAAAAAGCACAATTTTTCTGTCTGAAGAACTTAGGTGGTTGAAGCTGCAACTGGAATTCAAGTGATTTTAAGAGACTATGGAAAATTAAAAGAGATTTCAACCAACTCAGGCTAATTCCTCTGATCTCCTTCAATTGAAATTGCCTGATTTAGTTCTGGTGAGCAGGATCCAAGATCTTTTATACGAAGAAAGGGTCTTGGGGGGAATGAAAAGGAAGTAAAATCTGAATTTTTCATATAATTCTATGTCATTAGAAATCCCCATGAAGACAAGCATTCCAGTAGTAATGACATTTGCATGTAAGCAATGATCCAACATTACTTTTTTCTCATGAACACATGATTCTGCTTGGGCTGTTTCTTGTTTGTTAGCTCAGGAATGTCAAAGATGAGAGAAGAAACTTGCATATGTCTTCCACTCCCCCATATACATTGTTTTCTTCACTAGCAAACCTCTCAAGTTTTGTGTTCGTTTGTTTGTTTTTATTAGCTATTTGCTCTTGTATCTCTTAGTGCCTTCAAACTATGCGGGCTAAAGGTCTGCATACTCAGAATGGTTTAAGCATCTTTAATTTGCTGGTTGGTTTATTGCAGCTTCAGTTGTGAGAGCGTTACAGGAGTAAACATGCTGGCAGCCCATCGAACTTGTGAGGCAGTACCTTGTAATGGCAGCACTGCCACTGGCTGCGCAAACCCAAACGGCTTCTTCCGTAACATTTCTGACAAGAAAAATCACTGACATGAACGTAGTTGATATGCGTCGGATTTAACATCTTGTCCCCTGGACATAGTGCCTGAGGCTTAAAACGCAAACAAATCAGCCCTTCATAAGGAGATGCTTATGTGCTAAATCCCTCTTTTCCTTGGCTTGACAAACATCAACAAACATTTTGGCAATAAATTGCAAGAGATTACATGTTGTATATGGGCGGCAAGCATCTAATGCAGCAGAGGGAGGGACCGTATTTGCTCCTGATGAAAGCAGAACGCTAAGTATTATGCTATTAGTCATGTGAAATGCACCCAGCACCAGCCTAATGGTCAAAACTAATGCTGATGCTCGGGGGTGTCTTGTCAGGGCTTGGAAAGCGCAGACCTCAGCGGGTGTGTAAATTGGTGGGCAGATACCATATCTTGACTGGGCCTTCTTGTAAGAGAGGATCTGTTCATTTCAGTGTTCCTTTGCTGGCCCCTTCCCTTGTTCCCAGCTGTTCATGGTTCAGGCAGATAAAACATTGGTTGAAAAGGGTAAATACTCAACTGTAAAAAAATAGTTTATTGGAAATAACGTAATAGTCTTACATTCTCCAGTTGTCTCTGTGGGGACAGTAACTGCTGTTTATTTTAGTGGCTAACATATACTTTTAGAATGGTGGGGTTTTTTTTTTTTCACATCACAAGTAGGACATCACTTAAGTTACTTGTCTTACTTTTCAGACCAATAAAACTCACAGATGAAAGCTTGTCTCACGTAAAAGAACTGTTGAAAAAGTGGTTCTATGGACATAAAATCTGACATGATGATAATCTGAAACTGCTCACTCCCCAAGGATGACAAAACTCCAGCAACTTCAAAGCAAAGAAAGAACTGCCAGAGGGGAAATTGTAATTAAAATTAGATAACCTGTATGAAAAGCATTCAATTTGTAGTCTATAAAAGCATTTTAGAACCACAGTTCTTCAGCCCCAGGACCATAGCTGTAATAATTATCTCAAGACTTTCACAGTGGAATCAAAACATGTTAATTTGTTAATGAGTCAGTATGTAGCAGTACGGAAGACTCTAACAAGGGAATACAAACATAAAGACTGCATTTCTGTTTTTAAGCAAATGCAGTTTAAGTCTAGTCAAAATGTTGGCTCCTGTGAGAGTTCCCCATCCATTCCTTCCTCAGAAAGTGGTTTTGAACTAAATAAATTGGTCTCTTCCACACTTGATCTTAGCCACCCAGAGCAGTGTCACCGAGCTTTTCAGATGGTGTCGTTTCATCTCGAGCCGTTTCTGCAGGAATACTCGTCTGTAATACCTGTGCCTGGCTGGGAGCACTCATTGCCCCACATACCTCCGCTCCCAGCTGGGATCCCTCGAACCATCTCTAAGCCCCACCACCATACAACTTTCAAGTGATAAAGTATGTGAAATAAGCAAAGCAACCTCTTTTGGCTGTCCTCCGCGGTGGTACTGGCCTTGCTTGTTTTAACTACCTGCCCAGTGTGGGGAGGCAGTTGCTGGACTGAGGATTATACTGAGCGCTTCTGGCCTGAGAAACTGTGAGATCTCAAAAAGCAAAAAGGAACCTTGAGGCTGGCTGAAAAGGTGGATTTCTTGTTTCCCCACTTCCAGAGTCTTTCATCCTCCCTCTGGTTTGCAGCAGCTAATCCATAAATCTGGCGCTTCTCCAAAGTGACTGTACTGCTAGTGGCTGCTCTCCCAGCAGGGCAGAGATGGAGGCTTCCCTGTGCCAACACAGGGTGGCAAAAATATTATTTCCAGCTAATCTTTGTATGCCTCAGATTAGAGGAAGATTAAGGACTTGGAGAGTTTGGGGGATTGTGGGGTTGAGGGCAGAAGTGCAATAGAGAGAGGTAGACAATGGAAAGAAAAGCCCAAGAAAAGGAGAAAGGGGGTGAGAGGGATGGGAAGATGAAGAGGTGGAAGTGAGGAAAGGAAAAACTGCATATGAGAGGAAAAGTAAGGTGGTAGAGGAGTCAGAAACCCCATGGTATTCCCATGGATTTGGACTTATTAATACAAAAGAACTTCAGCCTCAGGTCAAATACATCTTACTTCTTTCTTTCTCCATTGTGCTATGCCAATCACCCTTAAAGTAAGAAGAGATTAAGGCCTGATAATATCAATACTATCAAGCAGTGCAGAACTCAGAGAAATTTTGAGGCCAAAATAGCCCTTTCCATTACTTGGCCACCCAGTGTGCCATCACTAGATCTGTGAAAACCCTGCTAGAATTTCCATAAGGATGTTATGGCACGTTACCTGCAGCACTAGTAGCCCCAAGGAAACCCTGTGGTGTGATGGCAGGATGGCTTATCTGGAAATTAGGGACTCTGGGAGAACAAACTAATCTATCAATGCCCAAAATCATCTGAGTCCCTTTCATGCTGTTTGCTGCCAAGTCCTTTCTCTTTTCTGTGGTCAGTCAAATTTGGGATCCAAAAGTGCATCCAAAACTTCTTGCACCTCACTTATCTTTGCTCTTTCCAGGTCCATCCTTTAGATCAAATCATGTCTGAGGCTCTGTCCTCGCTCAGCAGCTTGCAGTTTTGGTTTCTGAATGAGCCACAGGGAAAAAGATATAGTGTTCCCGCAAAAGTGTGTACTACATCATTGCAAGCGAAAGCAGTATAGGTGCCCACCATAATCACCTCCCTTCACTAAGGAGCTGACAGACCAGAGAGGTTAAGAGAAGAAGGGCTGGAGAGAAAAGTAAGAATAGCGAGGATGTAAGTAGTGATCTCCTGGGTCTGGATCTCATGATTAGCCAGGGCAGTCTTCTCTTTGGCCTAGGATTAAAATAAAAACAAAGGCTAATGTACAAGGTTGATTCCCAAGTGAGCCATTTAATTACCTTTGGTAACTTCACAATATGATAATAATCAGGAGGACTAGATTCGATCTTTTCCAGTTAAGAAAACAGGGAGGAGGTAAGTGTTTTCTTTGCCTCCCTCTACGTGACACAGTTAATCCACTGTGTGGTAGCTGACAGTGGGGAAAATCTGCACGCCTTCCTAAATGCTTTTGCCCATGGCTTATGTCTGCAAGTATTTATAATGACAAAATGTTCATGATATCATTTTTGCTTAAGGCAAAAATATTCTGGTGATCTCATTTGAATATATGAAGTTATCCCATGCTGGTCTCTATTTATGGGAGCAGTGACTCCAGGTACTGCTATTATTAGCACTGTTACGAATGCTATTTGTGCTTTGTTGCAACACTTTTCATTTAATCTAACATCCCAAGGCATTTTATGAAAAAAGCTGTTCCATATCAGTAGTGCCAGATGTAAGTAAACATTCTTCCAGCCAGGCATTTACCTTTACCTGGCAACTGCAGCCTGTTGGCTACTGCATGGGCCCAGAATTCAGCAGATCTGGATCCCATTTTTAGTTTCTGTGAAGGTTTTTTGTGTTGGAAGAAAGGTTGTCCAAAGGTGAGAGAAAATCTTTGGGAGAATAGAGAGATGATAAAGCAAAGGAGTTAACTGCCAGGTTCTTTGCCTTTCTGAATTCTTTTACATAAGGAAGATGCTTCATGCCTTTCATGAGCTCCCTGCCACATTGTCAGGCTGAGAGCGATTCAGGCCAGAATTGGGGGACTCAAAAAGCAAAAGAGCTTTTTGAACTCGCTGCTGGACACACATCTCCAGCACAGCAACCACTGGCTATCAGGCAGCCCAAGGCAGGCCAGGAGAATTGCTGGATCCCCATGATTCATGGCCAGGCACAGGCTGTGAGTTCCTGTTCTCTCTGATCTAACTGGGACACTATGGATGGCTGGACCCCTGCTTTATACTAGACCTTGACCTGAACATCCATGCATCCTGCTTTCCAAGTAAACAAAATATAGACATGCACTCTAGATGGGATGTTGGAGTAGGGTGAGACCCAGCTCATTTTAAATGGAAACAACAGAATCACGTCTGTGTGTCTAGTTGTTACAGATTTACTCGCGCAGCAGAATGGAAGATAGAAATAGGGACTTTTCAAGCATTCTGCCTTCTGGAAGATTTTCATCTATCAGGTGCCTGCTCAGTGATGCACACTAGCTGGCATGACTACGATGCACAAGGAAAAGGCCATGCAGCGCACTGTCAGTGCATAAATTGCTGAGGAACTATGAGAACAGAGGCCATAGAGTCAGTCTCCCACACAGTAAATGCCATGGATAAATGTAATTACTTATAACAGTGTGTGCCAGAAATTTAAATATCCTGGTGAAGACTTTCGTTCAGGAAATAGGGACAGCAATGCACACCTGCTTTAAAGAGGGTGATTTTAATTATGCTTAACCGGAGACAAATATGTCTCCTTTGTTTATTATTTGTCATTCTGCTTTGGCGTGGAAAGAGGTATTCCACTGGGCTTTATTATCAGCCTTCCCGCTGCTCCACATAAAATGTGGAGGGTCGTACCAATCCCCTGAATCATTCACTCAGCAGCATTGTTTGGGTTTGGTTTAGGATGTTTCTCAGATTCAAGTTGAGGCTGGTTTGATGTTTCGCTCTTCAAAGTTATTCACCACCCAGCCCATTTGTGGCTCCATTGAGTTCAGAAGTTGGCACTGGGGCCATGTGCTGTATCTGAGCTTTCACAATAGTAGCCAAACAAATTAATCTTTTCCAAAGATGCAACGTGGAAGACTATTATGCCTTCTGTTTTTATGGAAGTGTTTTTGCTTTATTTCACACTCAGATTCTAGGCTTCATTCTGTGCCATTTCCTTGCCTTGAATACTGAATAACTCCTTACTAGCTGAAGCTATAATATTTCCTAATTGTGGTCTTATAAACCAGGGCCAGTCTAGGATTTTCAGTGAACAAATCTAAACTGACCCGCAGCCTTACCAGCAGTCTCATTTCATGGTACCTTTCATTTGAAGGTCAGACTGTAGGTTCCTAACCTTTTAATTAAAAGAACAGAAGTAGAAACATGGAGTTGTCTCATGTCCCAGACCGTCAGTGCCAGCTGATGTGTGTTACACAGCATAAATGATGTGACCATTGGAATTAAAGCACAGCAATACATAGCACTGAGCTCTTTTATGGTGTTATCCATTTGCGGATGCTCATTAACCACACAAACTTTCCCAGATAAACAAAAGGCTAAATTACATTATACTTTCTTTACACCGTTATATAGCTGAACTACAAGCAAATCTGAGGAATACTTCCTTTGGGCTCTCCCCACTACAATTGTAGCAGACTCTCCATGTTATATCTAAGCACAAACCCCAGACCCAGATCTCAATCCTACCTGCCAGTTACACTGCACACAGTAACACTTCCTCCCTCTCAAGCCGGAGTTAGCTCTGGCCCCAGGCAATTGCTGCACAAGTATTTACACAAGTACTTACATTCGTATTTGCAGTGGGTGTGCAGGAATATGCAAGTATTGGGTGAATCTTTCTCATTCCACTAAGCAGGAGCAAAAAACTTTTCCCCTTTTCTTAGCCATGGACGGACTCCTAATTTAAAATTAGATGCTAGCCATATTTTGTAGCTAATGCGTGATGCAGCTCAAGTCCACTGTCAGCTGAAGGCAAGAGGCTGCTGCAGTGGACTCTAAAGCCTTTTGCATTGCCTGTGGGCCACAACATTTTCTCGGGGGGAGATACAATGAGCAAGTCACTTTAACAGTGAGTTTGCTCGTGGCCTGGACAGTATGAAGCACCACTGGTGGGAAGTTTAGCTCCCTGCTCCACAGCGGGTCATCCCTGCAACAGGGAACCTGAGACAGGAGGCAGTGCAATGCCAGAAAAGGTCTAGCAGCACGCAGGGATACCCAGCAGGAGGGCTGCCGGCAATTCTCACCACTCTCCAGGTGGGCATCCCCCCAAAACAGCACCAGAGGGCACCGGAGCCCTTCTACTCCCGACCCACCACCTCCTAATGGTTTCAAGGGGCAGCTGGAATCGCCTTTCTTGGTGACTCGGGCAGTACAAACAGTGGGGGAATCTCTCCTCTTGTGAATCACTGAAAATGGAAAATAATTGTCTTAAAGATATAATCAGTCTGCAACCAGCAAAACTTTGTCAGCACAAGAATAAGACATTCTCCTTAATCCTGTCCCTGCTGAAAGAAGTTTATTCAAGTATTTATCTAACCTTATATTTAACCAGGAAATCCAGCTGAGCTAATCACTTTCTGCCAAAGAAGTATTTGGGCGCTCATCTGCCGTGACATTTTTGAGTGACTCTGTACACTGTGGCCATTCTTTTAATGATATAATCACACGCAGAAAAAGCCAAACATTTTTCAGTGATATTTCCTTCAGAAAAATCAAAGAGCGTTGTCATCAGAGAAGACATAAGAAAATGCTCTACATTATTTGTAGAGGTGACGCCTCAAGATGAGGGGCCAAGGGGTTCTGCCTCGTGTGTTTTCTATGGACTTTTTCTTCTCCTGTCCAAGTTCACATTATTTCATTCTGTACTTTAACTTTACATCTTTAACCTGCACTAATGCTGTCTTCTACCGAGACTTCAAACAAGAGGCTCCTTTTTGTGCCGTAACACCTAAGAGTTTGATGGCTTGGTGATCTCTAGCAATATCGCACCTTAGAAATAATACAGCAATGTGCTTTGCTGAGTATCTTCTCATAAATAGCAAGACATTCCCTTTACACTTCCACACTCAGTTTCTGGTAAGCTTATGGGTAGAAACACATTAGAGAGAATAAAGAAGTTATACTTCTCAGATAGGGTAATAGCAATCCTGAGAACACTAGATTTGTAATTTTTCTGGGTGGAGAGTCGCAGTCTCAAGGACAGTTGCTTATGGAACTGCCACCCCCAGGTCTGTAACACCAGAGAGGGCATTGCGTGCCTCAGTTTCCCTGCAGGTAGCATGGTGGTGATTGCACCGACCTCATTCAAGGCCTCTGGGTGAACAGTGCTATGTACATCTGCTCCTGAGGCTCCTACCATGGCAGTTGCAACGGGAGCACAAACCCCAAGTGGTTCTTGGATTTCACCACCTCATCCCCGCTCTCTGTGCAAGACGTACATGTTAACATCATCAAAAAAGAAGAAAAGAAAAAGAAAAAGGCAGATGCTTGAGACTCATCCCCCTACTTGTCCCTTGGAAGAATTATTCAACAAAAATAATTGTCAGATAATTAGCTGCCACCACCCCCTCCATTGTCCCCTTCAAATGACCACCGTGCTGAGTCACGCCGTGGGCTGTGGCAAGGGCTTTGCAAGCTCTGGGTGTCCCCGATGTCCCAAGGCACCCTGCAAGGCGGCCTCAGAGCAGGTCTGCATGGACCCCCCCGACCCGCTCCGGAGCCACCCACGTGTGGGTACACCCGTCCCGAGCGGCACAGAGCTGCCTTGGGTTCCCCTTAGACATCAGTGGGAACCGAAAGGCTTGCAGCAAGCCCTCTGCACCCTCAGCACCTTCCAGGATCAGGCCTCGAGTTAGAAAGTCATGCGGACATGGCCACAGTCAAATATGAAACAGCTGAATATGCTGCAACTGGGCACATTGTCTTCAGATCAGGCCCGGGAAGAATTAAAACCAAGTGTGTGATCTGAGCATGCTGAAATGAACTCCAAATGAAATTAGAGTTAGCTCTCTCCTTAGCAGGGAGCACAGGATCAGATTGTTAGGTTTTAATAAAGTGTGGCTAGTATATTATCCACCATGCTTTTACAATTACTGCAGAAACAAGGACAGGAACTTCATTAACACTTTACAGGGGAAAGAAAGCTGTGCTACAAGGCAAATGATATATTGCTATTGTGACTGTAGGTGTCCTGCATTTAAGAAAACAAGGCAAAATTCTGGGCAAGAGAGTAATTACACTGTCAGCAAATGTGTTTGTGTTAGCAATGAACTATTCTCTTCCAAGTCCCACAGCTGCTGGGAGCCTGCGTCGCAACACGGCAAATTTCTAGGACAGAAGGTGACTCCATAAACACAGTAAAAACTAATGTGAGAGACAAAACTTCTGAAGGAAAAAAACCCAACCCTGCATGCAGAATCATTTGCAAAATGTGTTTTCCAGGCGGCTGCAACAACCATTGGCAGGCTTACACTTACCGCTTTTAAAGCGGAGGTTAACTGCTTTGATAAAGCGCAGGTGAGGTGTATCTTGCTGTGAGTTGCATGTCAGGCAGGATTAGCTCCTTGGCAAATTATCAAAGCCAACTGATAGCAAAACAAGTTGGGACTCTCCTACAGTGGCAGTTTAAAACTAGGTGTAACTTCACCTAAAACAAATGAATACAGCGGGGGTGTAAGGGGACTACCTAACTAATTAACCCCTTCATTAACTCCCAGACAGATTACAGCATTTTGTAGAAGGAGGTCTCAAGAACTGAAAGATGGTGTTGAGTAAGTTAGAGTCAAACTCAGTTACTGGGAGAATTCTTTCTCTGTAGTTTGGGGATTCAGTTCACGGTGTTAGGAGGAAAGGAGGAGGAGACCATGAGGTGAAATGCTTTGTTGGGTCTTCCAGTGCCTGTTGCTGCTCAGCTCTGCACAGATTCTGACGCTGCAGGAGCAAGCTCATAGTAAAACACATACAATGTTCCTCAGAGTAGGGAAAGGCTGCACTGCAGTTTGGAATGAGTAGTTCTAAGTGTCCACTGAGAAGGTAAAACCACCCATTGACTTGCTGTACAGAGCTCTGAGACAGATTTTTATACTCTTGAATTAGAACAGCTGAGGCACTACAGGAAAAATCCACATCCAAGAAATTACTAATTCCTCTGAATAGTCAATGCAGTAGATACCGATAATACCTGTAATAGCAGAGATAATCATGCACAAGATCAGAAATGCTGCCCTTTATGTCTCCTATTTTCTAATTTTCTAATTTGGCATTTTGGTCTCACTGTAGCAGGACATACAGACAAGTGTACATGCTTACAGTGAGCACATGCCTTCACATTGCACCCCAGCTACCCCAGCAAGATCACGCAGTTGGTGGAAACTCAGAGAGTAACCAGTTTTGTAGCACTGCAAATGGGAAAACTAGGCATGCAAAACTGGATGTTGGGCTGAAAATGTGGCTTCTCAGGGATAATGAAAGAGACAGGAGGCAATTAAAAAGGAGAAAAGTGACAATCTGACAACACGCTCAATTAATGTAATCAGATTTCACATTCACTTCATGAGTAGTAAATCAAAGAGTAAGTAGGAATGATATGAACTTTTTAATATTAAAAACTATTCCCATAATATGCAAAGTCAGGGAATAGTTGTAAATTTCTATGTGTCTGTTGTCGATCATTAACTGATTTAGGATAGACCTTGCTGAGTAATTACATTTAATAAGAGCTTGTCCATACAAGCTGCTATCAGATGTCATTTTATACAGTTTCAAGCCAGATATAATGGGTTAGATGCACATATTAACTTTCTGTAATACCGTACTGGCTTTTTATGGGAGAGGGGTGGGAAAATTCAAAACTGATTATTGTGTGGCTTCCTTTCAGACAGTTGTATTTGATCTAATTTGATTTATAGCTGCACATTTTGAATGAGCAGAAATGTCTGGAGGGGGAAAAAGAGACTTGTTACAGTAAATGTTTGCATTAATATATTTTCACCTGCTTGCTTGGTGGGCTCAGAGTTGGCTGGGTTCATAACTGTTTGGGAGTCTTCTGTATTAAAAAAGCTACTCTTTATCTTTTTGCTCTCTCTTGTAGGGATGTAATGAGCTTCCCACACCCACCGCAAGAGGTGATTGTGTAACTAATCCATGCTGGCATAACAATGTCTTCACCTAGATTACTAATATTGCTAAACAAATGCAGGACAAAGGCAGATGTCAGGTGTCTATTTTTGTGAGTAAAGTACAGCTGTAACTCATAAGCAATTTTTTTCCAGGTGGTCCTAGAGGATAAATTACTTGAACCTCAAAGAGAAGTGAGCACAGAGGTTAGAAGTTCCCCTTCATTTTAGAGAAGTGTATAAAAGTTTGGGTGCTAATATTACTTGAAGGTACAAAACCACAAACAGTTTTCCTGGTTGCTTGAGGGCTTCTGGGTCCCCAGTGTAACTCAGCTTAGTCTTTAATGTACTGCCACTGGTTTTCTTTAGCAGTGAGACACAGGGAGAGGATCCAGGGCCTTTTCCAGTACAAACTAAGGCAGGCATACATGCTGAAAAAGACTTAAGAAAATGCATAAACATCTATGCATCTGGACTACCCTCCCTGCAGTGTGAGGACTCAAGGTTCTTCTGCAGTTTAAGCACAGGACTAGAAAGTCAGCATTCTTTGGGCTGACTTTTGTCACTGAATTTCTGCATGATGGTTGGAAAGGGCCTTATCTTTGCAGTGAACTTTTACATAAATCCTTGCTCCAGGAACAGTTTCTGTTAGCAATTTATTAGTATCTGCACTTTACAGACTGCTGGGTCCTGTGAGCCAGGCCAATTTAGAGCAGCACCATGATTTAAGGTGACTTGTCTCTGCATCTGCACCTGTGTGTTATGTGTCTGTAGGGCCATGTACTGTTTCTGACACCCGTTGGACAGCAGGTTGTGTGTACCAGCTCTCAAGTCACTCAAACCATTGACTGTGTTGGGGTTTGATGGGCTCCTGCTCAGTTTCCCCTTTAAGCAGCATTGCTGAGGGGCCCTGGAGAGTCTCTGTACTGCCTGGAAAACAGGGCAAGTCACCCGAGTCCTCCTGAAAGCACGGAGAGGGGCAGGATGGAAATCTCTGCACCTGAAAACAATCAAAACACTCAGTACAAATCCATCCCTTTCTTAGGTGGGTTTTAAGTTCGAAGTGAGGCTTTCCTGCCTTATCTAACTCAGGTAAGTCTTATTCACTAGCATTGCAAAAACCTGTTATGGTTTTATTTGGCACTGTTTCTTCACATGTTGCTGTATATGCAGTCTCACTGGTGCCATGTGATTGCAGTGGCATGTGTTTGCCTTGCTGTGGGAGATCTAGACAGGAACACCTTTTGTTTCATAGTATGAATTTATCTTTCTCTACAGGTGTTTTCTGGGATTGATTTGATGCTGATCTTCATTGGGTCAGCCCTGCTTTTGCTCTGTAGGTTATACGCACAGTGCTCCTTCTCTCAAACAACGATGCAGCCTCTGTGTGTGCAGCACACAAAAAACTCCACTGTGTTGCTGACGGTCTGAATAAATACCTCCTAAGTTAGGTCTTGACATGTTAGGTGTTGTTCAGTGAGGTAGTTTGTTCTGTTGACACCGGTTTGGATATTTTGGTTGTGTTTGCTATTCATTATGAAATCTTTATAAGAAAAAAAGCAGAATTTACATAAAATTAGAGGAATAGGTGTTCATTTCAACATTAAAGGAGGTGGGGGCTGAGAAAAGAAGATCATGTATTCTCACGTTCTCTTGACCTGTTTGGTAAGGTTTCTGTTGAAATTTCTGTTACAGCATAAGCTTGTGGCATATCTCAGTACGGCCTGGCTATATCTCTAGAATGCTCCGAACAAGAACACTTCCAAATCTGTGGGAACATCAGATTTCAATCTCCATCTAGATGTGAAGTTTAATTTTCTCAACTGCATTTGCATCCTGAGATATAGAGAGAACATAAACATTTGGTATTCAGAGAAGTATAGGGCATTTGCATTCGCATCTCCAGCGACTGCACGTGCCGTCTGCCGGCGCGCTGCCGACACTGCACACACGGGCTTGGTGCCCCAGCCCAGGGTGACAGGGCTCCCAAACCAGATATCCCGCGGAGTGACTCTGCCTTTTCTCACATGCATACTCATTAGAGAATTTCTCTTATTACCTGGGCTATAATCCCTCCCTGGGGTGATGCCTTGTGCACAAAATTAATTTCATTTGGCCGCAGAAACTCCCTATGCCTTTGGCATATGAGTCTTTATACATAGAGGAAAAAACATCTAAGGCAAAGCTCCTTCATTTATAAGACCCAGTAGAAAACATCTCACACCAAGCCAGATTAGAGGTCTTTACTGAGCTAAAATTAGTCAATGCTTGTTTTAGAAGAAAACGTTGGTTTGGGGGTTTTTTTGCCTTCCCCCCACTTTGAAAAGCTGTTAGAGGTTTCTGCCTTTATTGGCTGAGGTGACTGTTGTGCAGGAGGGATGAGGTGAGTCTGCTCAGGTTTGGAGATGGACTAAAGGCAAGTCTACACCTGGCATCTCCTCTGCATCATTTTTACGGCTCAAATGGGGTGAAAATTTTCCACATTTCCCATATTTTTTTAGTCTTTCCTTCCTTTCTTCTTTCGCTCCTTCTCCTTTCCTTCCTATCAGACAGGCAATTATATCTAGCATTTTGAGAGGTAAATTTTTTTCAGCAACAAAAAATAATTTGGCAGAAAGTGCCTGCATTGTTTTTTCATGGAAAAAGTGAAAATTAAAACAATTCAGTTGAAAATAAAACCAAGATTCAATCCAAAAGCCTCTGAGCTTTCAGTGTAACTGAAAATGTTTGAATGATTGAAATTCCTGCAGAGGATGGAAGGGAAAAAAAACCCGTGTTTTTATTTCTAGTAATTCCAGTATTTCACCTCAAGGGGGAAGTTGGGTTTGTTGAAGTTGTTTTTTCCAGATCAGCTGCTATTTGAGTCCTCTCATCCCCTCTTTTGCTTTTTATTGCTTTTCCCACAGTTTAAACCAGATTCTAATATTCCTTATCTTCCTCCCCTCTTTCTCTGTCTAAAACACCTAAATCTTGTTGTCATTTTGCTACTCGTGAGAGGGGTGAAAAAGGAGGCACACAGCTGAAAATCATAATTTTTAGCACTGATAACAGAAATTAAAAATATTATATTGATTTTTTTTAAGGGGGTAACACTCTTTTTTTTAAAAAAAAATGTTTCCTTTCTCTTCCAAAACTTAATAGGCTCTATTTGAGCATTTCTTAGATGGCATGTGGATTCAAGGGCTTCATATTTCATCAGCATCCTTAATGAGCTTGAGGTGCCTCTAATAAATCTCAACCCTTTTAATGAATTCTTTATAGTTCTTAACTGCTTCAGATAGGGATTGACGAGTGTAACCAGTAGCACAAAATCTTGGCATGCAATAAGACAAACAGCCCCATCCTTTCCCTCTGGCATCCCATCTGAATTTCTGCAGTGGAGATAACGAAGAATCTGTCACTACTATGAAGTTTTTGAAATTTAATTAGGGAACTAATAAAACAGCTCTCATATAGTACCATAGTTACCTAGGAGATATTATGTATTGTTTAAGAGCTTCTACCGATAGAGCAGGATTGCATGTGTTGGAGACCTGTTACTTGAGTGAGGCGAGTTTAAGATTGACCACTTCTCTTTTGTAAACCATTTGCTAGCAGGGTTAATACTTTACTAGAAAGACATATTTTCTCTCCTTGAATGATCCATTTATACACCATTAATGAGCAGAGGCTGGGATATTAGATTTAAACACCACTCAGTTTGGAGACAGATGTGGGCTTTTTTTTTTTTTTTTTTTTTTTTTCTCCTAGTTTTTATTCTTGGTCACATTCTCAAGCTAAAACGGCCCATTTTCCAGTTCTAACTCCAATGCTCTGAAAATCATCCTAGCACAATTAAAGCTTTTCATAGACAGAGATTAGGACGTTCTGTCTCAGCTCTAGTGGAGGAGCTATAAACGACAGATCGGATTCATCACAGTGGATCTTCCTGCAAGTTCTGCTCTTGAATGCTGGGTGTGATATGCCCAGGCCTACTCTTTTAAACTCAGTGGATATTTTGGCATGAATTTCAGTCCAGGGAGTTTCACTTCGTGCAATTACTTTCAACACATCTCATAGTAGATTAGATTTTATTCTGGTGGTATATTCTATAAAACAGTCCTGTCAACTAATCTGTAGGTATAGACAGTATATAGCTAGTCTTAGAATTCACCAGAAAATGGGTTGATTGTGCCTTAAGAACTCTTAAGATTTCAAATATTTTTCCCATACCACATCAGAAAACCACTCATCTTTGTGTTTCGATTTTTTTGCGTGTGATAAGCCAACTTGTATTTGAAAATTAAAATCTGCTTCAAAGAACATTTTCAGTTCTGAAAATGCCAAAGAAAGCCTTGTTGACCATTTCAAAACCATTGTTTTTAGAAGAATAATTGAAATGAAAAAAATCTACCATCCTCTCAACTAAAAAGCCATCCCGTCCCTCTTAACTATATCTGTTTGAGCAAAGCAGCATATTCCAGCAATAAAAAGAAACCACATTAAAAAGTATTGACCGAGTCTACTTAATGTTTATTGCTCTTTGATAACTAACAAGAATAGGAAAATCTTCTCAGCAAGGCATCATGGAAAGGATTTTCTTGGAGAGCAGTTGCACTGAGAAAATCATGGCTCCGTTATTACTTTCTCAGCTGAAGACCCAGCATTTTGCCCCTCAGTAAATGAACTTCCAGGACTTCTTTGCACTTCCTGGAAGCTCATGGTAAGGGGATTTTGTTGTTCAAGGCTGTAGGTAGCACACTAAGCTAAAAGGGAGGGAGTTGTTTTCCCCCAAATGCTTGGATTGCAGTAGGCTGCTGTGAGAGAGTGGTATACGTGTTTGTGCAATAGCATGATTGTTGGAGCATTCCAGTGACAGATGTTGTTAAACTGATTTATTATCAACATAAAGGATGTTCAATAATAATAAAACAATGATGAATCCTCACTTTCTGCTGAAAGGCAGCAGCTCATGGCCTGTGGCAGGCAGATGACTGAACTTGTAAGATGAATTCTGGAGAGTTCAACTCAACAAAGTCAAAATGTTTGTCCTTTAAAAATAATGAGAGGTCTTTAGCATACTTCCAGTCCTCCAGATTAAAATACTTCAAAGTGAATTGTACTTTCACAACAGCTCATATCATTGTCCTAATGACTGATAACAAGTTTCTCAGCTGTGGTGGGTTTGTGGTGCAGAAAGTATCGTTATCTTGTTGGGACAAGGGAGTCAGGACTTAGCTCTGTTGTCAGGTCTCTCGTTGTCCTGCAGAAGTGTTGAGTCATTTTAATTTGACGAACAATCGTGACTTCTTTAAGGTGCTGTGAGCAGCAGCTGACTAATGAACATGGCACTGAACTCCTTCTACAAGGTAGCAAGTACCCTTGAGCCAAGAAGTTTATGAAATTATATCCGTGAGCATTCGACCTATCAGACAAACCTTGTGCTGAACTGATGACAGCTTGACCAACACATCATTAAGACTTTCTCACGGTTAGGAAGGAATTGCTTGGAATTAAATTATTTTCCTGCAGGCTGAAAGGCTGTTGGGAATGTTATTTTATTATGGAGCTTGCTGTCTCTCAGTTATAGGTTCAAATCCAGCCTTATGAACTCCTACTGAAAAATCACTTCTCAGAGTTACGCCTTGTCCCTACTGAAGCAGTTCTGCTCCAAATGGGATGTCCATAACATGACTTAGTCATCTTTGTTGTAAGGAATATAGGCTGCTGCCATAAAGAACCAAGAATTAATATGAATATGCCACAGGCATCACCTAGAAGCGGAACATCTCAGAGTAAGGATGGAGTGAAACTTCCGTCTCCATGATGTAATTACTGAGTGAAATGGGCTGTTTGCAATTATGATGATATTAAACCTGATAAAATTTTTGGGCCAGATTCTCTCCTCATTTATACTGGTATGAATCAGGAGACTGAGAGAGGAGATCTTGGCCAAATAGAGTTCTTCAGATAAACCTCAGGCTAAATAAGATTGAAATCTTCCACACCCATGATACCCCTCCAAACATCTCTTTTACTCTTCTGTTAAAGGCCAGGTATATTTATGGTGCAAACCATATTAAGATTATTGCTATTCATTAACTATGTTCTAAAGTTTTTAATCTCATCCTCTTCAGGAGCACTGAAATGATTTACATACCAAAAAAATAGTGTTGAAAATGTTTCCATCTGTTTTCTATCTTTTCCAAGAATTTTTTTAGACATTGGCCTTTTTCTCAGGAGACCATGTCCCTGAGGAAGCATTTCCTGACCAGTGTGCCTTTCAGACTACACTAATTAAGGTGTTTCTATGTGAGTCACGGGGACTTTCCTCTTGCATAAGATATGGGTGACGCTCTTTTGGGGCAGGAGGGGGAAGAATCCAAACAGTGTTACTAATGGGTGTGAAACATAATAGCCTGTAAATTCACCTGATGTTAGCTGATACAGACAGAACCACAGAAGGGCTAGACATCTAGTCAGATGATATAAATAGCTCAACTCCAATGACTTGCTGATGAGCTGTCCTTATATATTCAATGTATGGAGCAAATATATGACATCAGTAAATCTGGTATAGGAGCATGGCTTTGGATGTAAACCATTTCAAACACTGAACAGATTCAAAAGCAAAATGAAAAGCTGTTCATGAAAAAATTACCAAAAGAAAAATCTAAATAAACAAAACCTTATTTTTTTGCAATGCGTAATTTCAGCAGGTTTATTTATAACAAAACCTCAGTTCTTTTATCTCTAAGAGCTGTTATACGTTTTCTCAGTGACTATCTAGCAATCATTCTTAATTTTATTTAAACACTTGCAACTTTTCTTAGCACATACCAAGTGATGAAAAAATCTTGATTGCTAAGTGTAATTTCTCTAAATCACTGCTCTCATAACAGGAGTTCTAAAGAAGAAATGAAAAATTTGAAGCTGTCCTACAGCTGGCCCCTCTACTCCTAAACTCTCAACTAAAAAAATATAATAAATTACCACTTTTGTATGTTCTGTACACTTTGTGCGTGACCAGCAATGTTGCAAAAAGTTAACAATGAAATTAGCGGTGTTAAATTTGTAACAAAAACACAATGATGAAAAGTGGGTCTGAAGGAACTTTCTGAAATTTGCCTACTACAAAGAAAGGGGAAGAAGCTGTTGGTAAGGAAGAGGGTACGCTATTTTGTGAGGAAGGCAATAGAAGATGACATCGTAGCAAGAGATGGCAGAACTGCTATACTGACTCCAAGTTTCTGTGGTTTTTCCAAGTTCAGAACTTGTCCATACAACCGTGGCTCCAGTTCAGGTCAAAACTGGAAAGGAACTGTCTCCAAAGCCAAACTTTGTGCCTGAGGGCACAGGAATATCACAAGAGTAGCTGATATTGCAAAATGTTTTTGGAGTTTTGTTTTGTTTTGTTTTGTTTTTTTTATTACAAAAACTCCCCAAAGCAGCTTATGGTATTTTGCCATTCCTGCTGCAAATGCCACTGGTGGCAATTTGATGCAGCCTCAAGGTAGAAAGCCTGTCTCAGAGATATAGGCAGCAACTTCTAGCCATTGAAATATTTTTTCAATATATTCTTCAGGGAGCTGGAGAATAGGTAAAGTATTACCTTATTGCTCCTTATCCCTAGGGACTGCCATTTTGAATCCTTTTCTTGTCTCCCAGGCTCAGCTAAGAGGATGATACGAATTGTGTTGTAGAGTCACCTCATCAGACTGATGCACCGAAGTAGTTTGGAAGTAATTTCATAAGTCTCATTTGGATCCAAGCATGTGCTCACACCAGGCACAGAGGCCATGGGGAAGGGAAGCAGTGCTGGGGGTGACGTGTCCCGTGCCATGGGATGCCGTCCCCCTGCCCAGAGCAGGGTGGCACATTCTCCTGCTCCAGCCTGGCAGGACTGTGGTGTTCTCAGGCAGCACAGCACAGGTTTGTCCCCGGCAACATGCAGCTCAGACTTCACTGTCACCACAAACTGCTATCAAATTCGTGGCAATTAGGAAGCAATTCCTGCCTGGGAAGCAGCGCTCCATCCAGGGATAGCAGAAACAGGAGGGTCACGTATGCACTTCAGACAGATCTTAGCCAAAGCAGAACTGGGCATGATAAGGCAGGAATTTGTTCTGCCAAGTATAAGAATGGTTTGATTCTGTTTGTTCCAGTGCCATCCAGGTTTATCTCCAGTCTGTGCTAGACCAAGACATGGTCTGAACTGGCCCTCTGTGTTAACGAGGAGAGGCGTGAGCAAACCTGCAGCCAAACCCCCTTGTCCTTCTTCCCGGTCCCCAGCCTGGAGCTGAGGAGGGCAGGGTGAAAAGCAGCACCTGCCTCCTGCCCCGAGGGGAGCCTTCGGCTGACAACAAAATCACAGGCAGCAGGCAGGGATGCCCTGGGAAATGGGTATTTCTCCTTCCTCCACCTGAGGAATTACATGACCCAGATGTGGGCGAGGGCAGTGGCAGGAGGGAAAGGGCTTTGTTCCTCCCCCCCCCCCCCCCCCCCCCCTTTGAACTGGCAATTCGCATCGTCCTATTTTCACACAAAAGGGGTATTTGGTAATTTTGTATGCTATAACAATGAGTCTGGTATTTCCGTAGTGATGCATATTGTTATAATCTCTCTCTGCTTTGTTTCCTCGACATATTTTTTTATTAAAAAGTCTTCCCAGCTTTAAATAAGTACAGAATAAGTGTGGTCATTCTGGGAACATGAGAGGCCTGATTATCTGACCATCAAAGCCTATGCTGTAAACAGGATACTAGTAAACAGGAACTGAACCCCATATGGAGAGTTTGTGGTTTTCTTCAGCCTCTGTTTGTTATGTCTTACATCCTGTTAATTATAGAAAAAGAGCTGGAAAGTTGGAAATAATCTTTTCTCCAGATTATTTCCAGCTTCCCTCAGATAGAAGAAAATGCAGTATAGTACTGTCTTACCTTGCTTCCTTCAGATGTAAAGCATTAAGACAACTAATTCCAAGGGGATCGATTTTCAAGAGGATTACAAGTAGATGTGTGGTTTTTTTAGTTATAAAATGAAAATTAAGATCTTAGCATCTTGTTCAGGGAATCCTTTCAACTTCTAGCACAGCTTTTCAGGGTATTCTTTGGAGTTTGAGAACTTTTGATACCTTTTTAACACCATCTGTGCAACTGGTGTAATTCACGTGTAAGTAGATGGGTTCTTAGAATGAAGATTTTGTTGCACAAAAACAAATGACAGAATTTACTTTAAAGTCATAGCTTTCAAGTTTTCTGTGTTGTTAGGAGGTTTTGCTTATAGTGCACCTTTCCTAATCCTACTGGCATCGCTTGCTTAGCTACAGCAGATTGTCCATGCAGCCAGAGAGGTTTCTCCGGAGCTTGCCAAAGCAGTGGGCAGTTTAGACAACTAAGCCCATACTCCCCATGCTTATTCTTTACATTTGATTTGTATGAATGATTGCCCATCTTTTCAGCATAGTTCAGTCCAAGCTTCCAATGTTAGCAAATTGGTTCAGAAGCTAAATGCTGGAAAGTGTTTCTGTCCGAAGTTTTGCATCTTGAGGTACATTCCTTCTTTTTCTTAATAACCTGCTTTGCAGTTTTGGTGCCTGATGGACCCACATCAGAGGAATGGTGTGAAGTTGATCACACTTTGTTTAGACCTCCTCTTATCAGGTTAGGCTTTGTTTTTGTGAAGCAAACAGCCAAAATCTGTTTGGCTCAAGGTGCTTTGTTATCTGTGACTAACTGAAAGTACCAACTACTGCTTATGTTTCTTAGACAGCCCTGAACTAGAGACCACAAATAAATCTCTCGTTATGTTATTTTTCAGCTCTCTACTCTCAACACTGTTTCTTTAAACAGCTCTCTGATGTTAACCATCTGCTCCGAATTGCTGCATTACTCTTGAGCTCTGTAAGGCCAAGTCTCGTGCGCTCTACCGCCAGCAGCAAGCTCAGCATCCAGGCTCAGGCCAAGTCCTCCCTCTGCAATGCAGAGCCTCAGCTGCTATCGGCTCTCATCCCTGCGGGGAGGAAGATGGGAAGAGATCTTCTGCCTGGTGTCCCCTGGCCTCAGGGCCTCGCAGCACCTCCAGTCCTGGGGTTGCCACCAGAACAGGAAAATAATGCCAGAATTAAGGAAATGTCAAGCGAATTGGATGCTTATGGACAATAAGGTGTGGATGCTATAAAAATGTTCAGTTCTAGCATAACTGCTCCCATTAAACTCAAGGAATAAATTCCTCCCGACTTTACCAGGAGCAGAGTGTGGCTAGTGCTGAGAGCTTTTGAAAATCCCACTGTATAGCTGGACCCACTTTATATACCCATTTTAATGACATGATTAATAAAATACCAATGGAGCTCCAAACAGTTCTGTGTTCATTTTCCAAAGCAGATTGACTCATCCGTAATCATAACCAGACTTCCAATTACACTGGATTTTAATTGTTCTCCTTTAAGGATAATTACTAGTACTCTGAAAATAATTACTATGAGTAGCTGGTGATGAGTAGGAATAGGCATCCTAGCTTCTCTCAGCCTGTTCTGTCACTTGAGTTACGAGGAATGTAATTGGATATGTGACACCCAGACAGAGAGTGGTTTCCAGGATCTGAGAGCGCTCTGTTTCAGTTAATGTGTTAATTTGGGTTCCATCTTCTCATTTGTTCTGCTTTGATCTATCATTTCATAAAGTCAAAGGACCAGATTATTAAGTGTGTGTGCTTGATTTATGTGCAAGACTGCATTTGCATACACATTAATATATTTATAGTTTTGGTCCAAATTTCTGCAAGCCATGCTATGGAGTAATACGAGCTGTAATTTCACACTGCATGGCAACAACTGGTGGGAATAAAATTGTCCTGCAATTTGGCCATATTCACATACTAGAAGCTATTTTCCATTTGGAAATTTTGAATATTACCAATTGAAATATATCTGTAAGCAAGCTGTAAAGTGTGGCATTACATGAGCTGAAGGGCATGGAGCAGTAGACCAAATCTGGGGCTCAACATGAGCTGAAGGGCATGGAGCAGTAGACCAAATCTGGGGCTCAACAAATCTAGACCGTCAAGAACATGACATGAAAATCTCAGCAGATGAGACTTGCTCTTCTTTTTGCCTGAGAATAAACAAGCAGGGACTTTATCTCCTGGCTGGGAGAACGGTTAGGACTGGATTTTCTGAAGTGCTGCCTGAGAGGTTAGATTTGCGATTGTTCACAGCATAGGGCTGATTTTTGGCATGACTATTTATTATACTCACCTAGTTAAGATGCCAGTGCCAGGATTCTGCTGCCATTTATTTGTAAGCACAGATTGTACAAGTGTAAGGAGACATTCTGAGAAACTGGGTCTTTAAAGTTTTAGGCCTCTGGAAAATTAATTATTTTTTTTTTCTCTGACACCTAGCCCAAAGGGTTTAGCAGAGGTTTAGTAGAGCAGCTAAGATCCAGAAATGATTGTACTTCTGTAGTACTTTCTTTTTATAATTCGTGTAGGATCCTTTGAGACATAATACAATAATGTAAATATAATCATATAATCCTTTACGTTTTAATACAGTAATTATTTGTATTAGACAAGTATTGTTTTAATAATAGTTTTTCTTCAAACTACTCCAAAAACTCCATATTGTAATTAATTTTATTTTTAAAATTGTTTCCAGTGGGAAATGCTGACCCTTAGAAATGTGTAGTTCTGCTTGTGAAATATCTGTTACAGTGATACTTCCATCCATCCTGGTGAAATTTAGGAAGATTTCAGAAAAAAAAAGATTGGGATACCAGCCCACAACTCTGCCAAACAGATCTCAGCCAAGACAGCCGAGGGGTGGAGGTCTGGTTCATGGGGAGCTGGGACGTGGCACTCATTCAAGAGTTGTTCCCTGAGCTGTCAGATAGACTGGCTCTCCCCTTCTCTGCTTGGAAATGTTTGGCTTCATTCTTTGCTAGAATGAAAAGCTCTGCTTGAATTAATTTGATTTTTAGTTGACTGGTTGGTTTCAGAGATGCTGGTTTGTATTTTCTGTGAGGTATATCTGCTCCATCACTGCTGTGGCTTTGCATGTTACAGTGGAGAGATTTGTGGAGTTTGAAGATTTTCATGTTTCCTAAAAGCGCTCAATAACTGGGTTTGCCCTCCGATGTCTAAGATTTTGTTCAGTGGAAAGATCATCTTAAATATGGACATCATGTCCCCTGCCCTCTGATGGTTAATGATTTGAGCCTCCTGCAGAGGGATATGGTTGTCCTGCTGGCTCATGGCCTGGCTCACCAGTGGATCTGAAATTGTAAAGGTCCGTGGCTTGTTCAGCATTACCAAGCCACTTTCAGATCTGGATTCAGATCCAGAAGTAGATGGCTTTGAGAGCCATCCTCTCAGTTTGAAGGTATTGCTTTCCCTCCATTTTGTTTCTGCTTCGTAAATGCGTAACAAAATTTTGCCTCCTTTTAGCTTGTCAGAATAATCTAATCCAGACATTTCTGATTTAAATTATAGCCTTTTCCAACTAAAAAACTTTCAGAACTGGCTTTCCTTTTAATCCCTTTTTATTTATTTATTTTTATATATCTTGTCTTAACAAATGATGTTGCTTCATGTCATCTTGAATGATGTGGTGTAAAATTAAAAGAAAAGCCACTTTGTAATGTATCAAAATGTTATTTAAAAAAAAAACCAAAATGTTTGTCATTTATTTTGCTCACAAGTAATCCCAAGCGGCAGCACACTGTGAGGTTTTCTGTGAATGCATTTACAATAGGAGCCAACCACACATTTCACTGAATCAACAGGCTTGTCTCAAGATATTTATGACATGAATGTTGAGACTTCTGTTTAGTCAGCCACCCCCAGGGAAGACAGCATTTTTGATAGCGCCTAAAGAAATTAGGCACATGTTGTCAAAAGGGTCTTTGAAACATCTGAAAAATCACTGAAAAAATGTTGATGGTTAGGTCATCTAGGGGCTTGCAAATACTGTGCTGAGTACCTAATTCCCACTGCAAAGAAATGGAAATGCAATGCTCCCAACAGCTGGAGCCAGCAGCAGCACAGCTATCTTCACCATCACCAGCAGAGACAGAACAGCAATAATCCCATTTTGTCACAGCAGCTGAGCAGCTACCACTAGCTCTGGATGTGTCACCTATAAAAAAAAAATCATTGTCTGTCTGCACAGCTTAAAGGCTGACTTTCTGTCACTCCCAGGGAGGATGCTGCCCTTCGGCTCACCCAGGGAAGGCTGGTTGTCTCCGAGCTGGGACTCTGGCTTACTTCTGGTGGAGGACTATGTGCTAATTAACAAGTTTCTCATTACCCCGCGTAACATTTGCAGTCTGAGTTAACTCCAGAACAAATAGTAGTTTTCCCTGTGTTTGGGGCTCCACCCAAAAGACCCCTCAGAAGCGCTAGCAGCAGACCCCGTGCTCTGGGGATGAAAGGCAGGGGCGCACTGTGCAGCGGCTGCATGGGCGCGAGGGCAGGGCTCGCCTGGGGCAGGGCAGAGGAGGCCGATCTGTGTGGCTGATGCCAACCTTGGTCCCAGTTCCCCAGCCGCCTCCTCTTACCGCAACCCTTTGAGCGTCATCTGAACTATTTTTCCAGCTAGAGCCAGACTACTTCATCATGTCCTCGGTATGAAAAAACTTGCAAAGGGGGCAACCTTTGATCCCTAAAAGCTTTCAGAAGTGTTAATTCCATGTCTGGAATATTGTCACGAAGCGGCTGAATTCCACTGCGTAGAAGAGCACAGGCGGCACCCGGGGGGGTGAATGCAGCCTGCTCAAAGCTGTGCCATGTGGAGAAGGGCATTTCTTGCTAGGCTTTGTGTTCGGGCTTTTATGATGCTTTTAATATGAGACACTCTTATCATGGTTCATTTACTTCCATGCTTGTGGTTTTGCCACTTGGGAGCAATTATAGGATCCTCTGATTCGTGCTAAGGGAAGAGCTGATGTTTAGATGGTGAATTATGTGGCTATTTTTTGGTGGACTTTTGTTGGTATTGAGCTAGAAGATGTTAATGCACTTTGGTCCAATTAAGCTGGCAATTATCTTGTGCGTGGCCACACAGTGTATTTTGTTAGCGACACTCCTTGACTGTTTGAAGAGGAAATATTGATAGAAGTTTGAACACAAGCTGTTAATGATTTGCATTTGCTATAATAAAGGCAGGCTCTTAATTAAGGCCCACTATGTTTTTTTTCCAGTGCATTTTTTATTTATTATTTGCTTTGATTTTCCAAAATGTCTATGCTCTAACCACTTTGGTTTGTTTCTTTTTTTTGTCCCACCAGTACTGGTGTCACTTGGAGATCTGTTCATCAACATCATAAAAACAGTGCTAGGAAAAGCTACAGATTATTGCATAAAGTCCAGAAGGTCTGAAAGTTGAAGGTTTTCTTTCAGGAGATATATTTTTTTCACTGGTGAGTAGGTGGAACCATTTTATTTTTCCTGACTACAGTCTAGAACATCTCAAGTTGCTGTGACTGGTATTTTGACGTTGTTGATCATCTTGCTGAAACAATTTGACAGCAGCAGTGCTTCTCTCCAGGGCCCTTGTTGTAAATTATATACGTTTCATACTCCATCATTAATTAAAAACAGTTTTATTCCATTTAAACAATGTAATTTCTTGAGGTGGGAAGATGATTTTTTGACTGATGATTGTTAATTAAATTGGGAGTAGAAATGGTTTGCATCTTCTGAAGTCAAATGTAAATCTGGCAAAACATTTATTGCAAAGTCTGAAATTGGGCAAAACTCTCTGGAGCCCTGAGGCTCAGATGAAGTCTGGAGTGGTGGTCAGAAGAGACCTAAAATGAGCTGAAGGCAGGAATTTTAAGGAAAAAAAAAAAAAAAAAAGTGCTAATGTTTGTTCTCCTCTCCAGCATTTGAGGGGATTAAAAATTGCACCCGAAGTGGAATGTTAAATTCAACCTCAACTATGGAGACTTTGGGCCAGAATTTGTAATCCTTTTGTAGTATTGCAGTGATGGAAAGAGTATAGAGAAGTGCTGCAGCTGGTCCTTGTAGGAGTGGATCACCCGCTGGGGTAGGTGAGTGTGCAGCTCCTCTGCTGCAAAGGGCAGGGTGGCTGCAAGGCGCTGGAGCAGCAAATCCAAGCACTTGTCCTGGCTGAAACTAGCTCTGAAGATCAGGTAGTAAGAATGACTTCCTCTATTCTCCCTCCTCTTTCTCACCAGTTCCAGATGAAACACTGACCAGATGTAGAACAGCTTCAAAGCAAATTTTGGTTTCTCTGTCAAATTCCTCTCCAACATATTTACTGATTTCAGACAAGTAGCATTCCCAGAATCATTAAATCAATTGAAACCCATATTTTATCTGATACATTCAGATTTCTTAAGGGAGCTTTTTGGGTTATTAACCTTCTGCCATCTTAACCTCTTAAGACACAAGAGAGCTAGACAGAGAGAAATATGTGCTCCAAAAGAGGGTATTTGACCTGCTGAACGTGTCTGAATGGTTGCAAACCATTACACAGGCAACAGCATCCATCTGTCAGACAGTGATGGGTTTTGAACAGGACAGATTAACCCAAAATAAATTGCCCATTCTGAATGGTGTACATATTGTGACTTGACACATTGTGTATCAGTTTGATAATATTCTTCCCCCAAGTGTACATGATCTAGGGGAAAGGGAAGGGAAGGATGCTTCTTTTTTCATCTCAGGTTCTCCAGAGCTGAAAAGGAGTTTGTTTCTTTTCCAAGAGATTCAACCTTACCCTTACAATTACTCTAACTGTATGCCGTATAGTCATTGGTTGGAAATGCTGTTCCTTGAAATAGCTCCAAAATCATACAAATTGCAGGGAAATCTCTCTCACGCATGAATTTTTAATTACTAGAGGGGAAGACTGTTTCCAAAGGTCCCTTAGGCTCAATGCAAGCTGGGTCACTGTGGTTTTCCTGCAACGTGGACCTGAACTGGAAACCTGCAAACCATGGATGCAATTGGCAACCCCGTCTCCTCAAGACGTAGGCTCCCCAGAGCAGCAGTGTGCTGTGTTCTGGGAATGTGAAACAGGTACAACATAAGATGCTCTCAAACCTGTTCCTCTGTTGGACTGTCCTTGCATCATGGGCTGTGAGGCTGATTTGGCTTCAGTTTCTGTATAATATAAATAAATAAATAAAAGGATAAACTGGCCACAGCAAAACATGTTACAGAAATCCAGACTTAAAATAATGGAAAGCATGGATGACTACTTCAAGACTGGGGATGGGAGAGGAGCAGAAGGCAGCATAGTGATATCCCTTGGATGATAAAGGCCATCTTAATACTGCACACTTTCTAAAGGACAAAGCGGAGTCAGTCTTTGCTGCCTGACATCCTACCACCAAAGCATGAACAACACGTGATTTCTACCAAAGGAGCTCAGAAGTATTAAAAGAATTTCAGTCACTGGTTAAAAGCAAGAATCTGGACTCATGCCCTGGCGTTTTGTGGGGCAGCAGCAGGGAGCCTGGGCTCCTGGAGGGCACAGCGTGAGGTGGACCTTCAGCTCCTCCAGGCCCTCCTACTCTTCACCAGCCTTGGCTTAGTCTTTCCTGCCTGAGCTCCATCCAGATATTTATGTCCGATGAGCTTTAAAAGAGCAAAGCAGAAAGTCTGTTATTTCGGCTTAATACAGATCTGTTTTACCAGGTATCATCTTGTGCTTATCCTAAAACCGTGTAAAACATCCTGTCAGTTACAGAATATATACAAACAACATACACTCATGGGGTTTAAGAGGATGAAATCCAGATGGAATGTTGTTTTCTCAACAGAAAACATGGGCCAAACCCTAATGTGCTGCAGACTGGCACGGCTGCCCGAGGACAATGCCAGTTTGCTGTAGGAGAGCCAGACACATTTTCCTACACATTTTCCTATGCAGGCTCTGCTGCTGCTGCTGCTGCTGCTGCTTGAGCCACATCCCCAGCGTACGTCTCCTTGACCTGCCACGACTGCAGCACGACTGTGATTTTCATTCACCTGAACGTGATTCTGGGGATATGAGTTGGGGCAGCAGCATGAACATAACTTGTGTTTATCCCCTGGGCTGTGAGGCCAGCAGCTGTTCCTATTAGGATGATTTGCATATGGCCTTGGCACGGTTTTAAGTGAATCAACTGTTCTTCATGGGTGGGGACAGAAAATCTGCCTCCTTTAGACTTGCAGTCATTGTTGTAACATTAAACCTGCATTTGGGGTGCAAGAACAAGATCGATCAAAGAAACAATGGTCTTTTACAATTAGAGTTTTTAAAGTAATTAAAACCAGAAAATACATGGTGTGAGAAGATGAGCAGGGAGTACCTGTGTATATTCATAGTCATCTAAATACAAACTGCTTTTATTTTTGAATGTTAATCTCTGCCTCTCCGCATCCTTCCATGTCCCCTCCAACAGGGCAGTGTAAACCTGGAGAAGCAACACATCTAGCAGTTAGTCAATCTCGTTAATTCACATCACATGACCTGAATAGCTTACTGTTTTGCCATATAATACCTGATTTCTGCACAGCTATCTGTTGGCTGAAGCGGCAAGGGAGAGCCGGGACAAGCGCATTGCGGCATTGTGGGTGTTGGATGGCAGACCCTTCTGAGTCAGTTCCACAAAGTTTTTTAGGTTCTTAACTTTGGCAGTTTGGCATCTATTTAGCAATCAGGTGTTTAAACACCACTGTGTGTCAGGTCTTACTGTTTTGAGAAGAAAGGATGGGAGAAGGATAGATGTCTCCAAAGCCTGGGTGGCATAAGGAAGGCGAGCAAGGAATGTGTCTTCCCAGAAAGCAGCAAGGGTGTATCAAAATGAAATGAGCAGGTGACAGATTTAGAATAAGGAAGAAGAGATTCTTCTTAACATGTTCTATATTTAATCTGTAAAACTCTCTGCTAAGAGGTGTTGTGAATGCTGAAAGTTTAGGTGGGTTCAAAATTCAGCAAAGAAAACTCCACCCAGGCCCATTACCTCCAGTAACTGTACCTGTGAGTGTCCTTCAGCGCATGACGGGTGGCTGAGTGTCCTCTGGGGCAGCGCTGTGCTGTGCCAGCTGCACCCCTGTGCTGCCACCAGGCAGGGCAGCCGCTACTGCCCTCCACCAGGGACTGCTTCAGACAGACCTTCGGTCGGGATCGCTACAGCCATTCCTGATGCTCTTCAGGAGCCTAAACGATATTTCACAAGGTAGCTTGGAGAGATGATTGATGTGGACAAATCACTTTGAAATTTTTGGATGAAAGGGGATGCAGAGCTGCTAAGACTAGCCCCAAACTTTCTTTGTGCGCTGTGAAAATGATAACTGAGTTGACAAAACTCATTAAATGCAGCACCTTTATAGTACAGTATAATCTGTAAAATGTTACAACACAAGATGCTGGCAAGTTACCAGCACATCGTCATCCTATTTCAGTTACAGAACAGTGACCTGGCGATAAGCTCCTACTTGTTCAGCATCAAGTGCTCCTGGGATGATCTGTTGGGAAATTCCCCACTGGGTACCTGATGTTTTACTTCTGCTCCCATGGCTTTGTGCCGGACTGGAGAGATGAGGAGGTGCCCCCGCCAGTGATGCTGGTTGCTGTTGGCTCGTGGGACAAAGGCTCCAGCAGTGCTCCAACAGACAGCAATAGACGTGGGCAGTTACAGAAAGCTACTTTGAGAAACGCTGTACAGATTTCACAATTAGGACACATGTCAGTCTTTTGAGGATTAAGACAAGCCTGGTCCTTCTCATGCAGCTGATCTCCACTTGAAGGACACAAGGGTTGTTTTTCTGGTTTTGTTGTTACAAGCAGAGATAATTAAGGTTTGGATCGTGAGCATTTTATCAGGGAGTGGGTTGGGGGGGGGGGGGGCAAAGAGACTGAAGAGGCTCTTGGCATGGTGATAGTGTTTTGGAAATACTTTTTGAGAATCCAGATTTCTTGCTGCCATCTGGAATAGAGAAACAGTAGGTAGGTATTGTGGGGGTGTTTTCCCAGATTTTCTTATAGTGAAATAAGTTTTAAGTAAAATAAATCCAGGGTTTTAGCCGAATGGTCTGCATAGTCTATTGTTGAGTTCATAGGGAAATGTAACAAACAGTATTTTCAAGTGGTTTTGTATTCCAGCGAGACTATTTCACAAGCTTGTTCTTAGCACTTATGGAACCCTTTATATTCTCAGAGCTCCTGAAAACAACAAGCTTGCTAAAAAAAATACAAGCACTATTTTTAGTGCTGTGATGTCTAAAATAATAGCACATTGACAGGAACTTCATCAATTTCAATAGGATTCCACAGCGCTTGGTGGTTTATGGTCCCCCTCCAGTTCCCAACTGGCTCAGCTCAGCCAGACGAGCTGGGCTCGCTGCGATGGAGCCTGGGTGGGCACATTGTCTGGGCTGACCAGCCCCTGCTGCCGAGCCAGGCGGGCTCTAGCAGCCTCTTCACCCACTGCTGAAATGCAGCCACCTCTGTGATAAAACCTGACCTCTTGTGAACACTGCCAGAGAGTCCTCAGCTCCAGCTTTCTAGTGTGAAGCCTAAATTTGGAACGAGTGAGTTTTCAGCCAGAAAGCTTCTCCCTTTTTACCGATTTTTGACCCTCTCCTTGATTTCCCCAGTGAAATCTCTCAGATGCTATTTCTCCCATTCCTGAATTCCTTTTCCAGCATTTTGTGACAGATAGCAGAGGCTCCCTCCAAGCACTGAGCACCTACTTCGGCATGAAGACACTTGCACGGGGAGTGGGACTGACGTGCCATTCCCATCCCGTGGCTCTCTTAGCCAGCCATCCCAGCTGTCCCTGAGCAGCGTATCCATTCTCACTGTAACCCTGTTGTTTCTCCCAAAATGTAATATGAATCCAGGAGCAGCTTTGTTGAACTATTATCTGGGTCAACAGTGTCTGGTAGGTTGAAAGGTCATGCTGAAACCCCATCTGTTTTAGCTCTCCATTGGAACCATGAAACTACTTTAAACTTGAGATGTTCTGTAGCATTCCTAAATTATCAGTAATGTGTAGTGACACCAAGAACTGTGGTCTAGAAATGCCATGTTTCTCTCGCTCTTTTTTTTTTTTTTTTTTTTTTTTTTTATCTAAATGGGTGAAGCGTCAGATTTAGGGAGTAAATTCAAATCAGCTGGACATAGGTCAGTGGCTGTATGTGGAAAGGGACGGTATGGTAGGTGCCTCTGGCCCATAAAAAGCCTGTCCTACTGAGATCTGGCTCCGGGGCTTATTAAATACCAGCCATTTTTGACTAGTAAAAGACCAAACAAAATGTGCTTTTTCTCCTTTGATGATTAAATTCAGTCTGAAGTGAGGGGTATCATTTCTATAAACACTTGCTTTTATGTATGTGCTGTCCTAAGAGATTAGCACATTTGCATGTTTACTTTTAAGGCTTTGTTGCTTTCAGGTGATAGCAAACATAACCTATAGACTGAGGGAAGTGCCAAGGTGTCAGAGAGGGTAGGGCTCATCTGCCTTTCTTCTGTCACTTGGGATCCAGCCAAGTCTCTTCAGAATCCATCCTGGAAGTGCTCAGCGTGACTGGTTCCCACTGCTCCTCGGCTGAGGTCCAGAGCTCTCCTGAATCATTTCCAATGCCGTTAATTTCTGCGTGCACTAGGGACCCCTTTTTCAGCACAGTTAATTCTGGAACGTAAAGGAACAAATTCATGTGGGAGGAAGGTCAGGAGTACCGGCGCTTTTATTTCACTCTAGGGGCAAGTGCAGGTTAGCTCTAAGTATCTCTGATCAGCTGATGTGTTTTATCCATTTTACCATCACAGTGTTAAAGCAACAGGGGCTGACTGATACAGGGCGGTGCTGTGAAGCATTGACAGGGGAGTGCCTGAGACTGCAGCTGCAGGAATTGGTTTTGCTGTTAATGTGGGGGAATCAACAAGCTTTAACTTCAACAACGTTTCGTCATTTTCTTAATATCTCTGTCGTGCTGTGTAAGGCACAACTGAACTGAGGGCAAATGTGAAACACCCCATGAGAGTGACTCCAGCTATTCTCGAGGGAAAAGAGTGTGCCCCCAGCCTGCCTTCCTGTCAGAGAGCACGTCCTTCTAAGGATGACTGTCCCAACCATGCCACCCAAAGTCATCCAAGTTACCCTGGAAATATGTCTTTGCAATCTCAGCTGGGTAGGGAAGGAGCAGTGTGTGGCTGGCAAGGGACCGGGACTGTTCCTGACATGGAAGAGGACACTGCAATTACAAAACTGTCAATAACTAGCTGTTATTTTTCACACAGGGCTTTTTTCCTCCATTAGAGACCAAAAAACGCTGACTGGCACTGGGACTGCTTAGGGACTGGAAAGCAGGGGCAGCTGCTTCATACTGGAATGCTCTTGAGATGTTTTCTCCTACCAGCAGCCCCCGTGCTGGTTGGTACGGGTGCAGACCTGCCTTGGTGCTCAGCAGCCCTCTGTATGTGTATTCCCAGCACCTCACCGACAGCCACTCATACAGTGTGGGTTTACAGCTGGACTATAAACCAAAGACCACATTAATTTCTATTATTTATGGCTAACACAGAGATGGCGGCACCCTTGGTGACCTCCCACTGCCACCTTTAACCTTTCAGCTCTGTCCGCTGCCTCCCCATCCTCAAGTAACACAAAGATGAGAACCAAACTCCTTGCTCCGGACTGCAGTGTGATAATTGAGCAGAGTCACGCTAGCTACACAGAGACAAATCTGCAACTGATTATGAGGTTTTCTTCTCAATTAATTGTCAGAAGCAAAGGGATGTTTGATGTTTAATGTCTTCTTCTTGTTGTTAAATGCATTCTCTTTGCCACCCATCCTCAGACACTGGGAATAGACAGCATCATACAATGCAAAGCTGCAGAGTTGTCAGTGTATTCCTGCGTAATCCACCTCAAGCGTTTGTCTGCTGTTTTGATGTCACACGCAGGTCTGTAGAGGACCTTGGTTTTAAATGTATTGACACAGTGACATCAACATCTTACTTGGACTCACTGAAGGAATCCTAAACCTAAGTTCAGGGTGTGAGATTTAGATGCTGTGCATGTTCTGTGGGCCAGGAGAGGGAAGATGCGTCTCTTCTGCACTCTGTGGGCATGGTACCTGATTGTGGACATGTCCTCACAGATCTGTCTTTGGAGAGGAAGGCAATTCCTCTGTCTGAAAATCTTCCTTGTTGCTGATGTTCCTTCATGTGGTCTGAGCCCAGGAACAGCCATTTGGTTGTCAGGAGTATTTGCAGGGCAAAAAATAGGGAAACAGCAATGGGATGGCGGTCAGTGAGAGTTTTAAAAGGGAGAGGAATCAAAATGAGCCCTGTGTGACCAAAAAGCAGAGACTTCATTGAAAGTGAAAACCTGGGACCAAAAGAACAATTAGTCTGTGAAACCTTCTACTTTTGTACTGACTTAATTTTAATTTTAAAAATGATGAAAACATCAACAGTTTGTGGACTTTTTTGCATCTTACGAAATGACAGACTCCTCCAGTGTTTTATAAATTCAGCGGCTTTACAGAGGTGCAGGGGACAAGCTGTTCATTTTTGGGACAGGAAGCTGAAGCTCAGCATCCCGGGGTACCTCGGCGCTGCTGAGATCACTGCAGGAGCTGGCAGAGAGCATCCTCATTGCCCACAAAGCAGAACACCTCCAGCCTAGACCTGTGGGTGAAATCCTGATCCCAGACTAGCCAGTGGCAAAATCTGTGCTTCTTCCTACGGGGCTTGATTTCAGCCTTAGTGTCTTCCATAAGGCTGCTCAATACTGTTGGGATTCAAAATTAAGCACAATTTGAATTTGAATTAATTGTAGTTCAGCAAATTACTGGCAGAGCTCTGATTAAGACTTTAAGAATTCCTTGCTCCCAGTCCTCCGCTGCGACCACAGGCAGCATTGAACTGATTACAGAAAATCTTTGGGAGGCTCCTTATTTTAGATAGAATATTTTGACCTTTCAGGAAGATCTAATGTAGATCAGAAAGTAATTAATAGCTCTATAAAAAGGTAAAATAGAGACCAGGCTGTTGTAACTTGGAAATTGCCAGAGAAAACAAGTAAATAATTTTGCACTAGACTGTATTTTAAGTTACCAATTGCACCAATTACTTAAGATAAATCTCTTAATTTGTTCTGTTTTAGAAACAACAGGGATGCCATACTTCACTCAAAAAAATTAATAAAAACCACGTTTAAGGTACTATACATCCTTTTTCAGATTTTTATAGTGAATCTTATGTTATATTAATAGTGGTTTACATTCTGCTTAACCACTTTATTACAGCTAGAGGGGAGGTTTATAGATGCACGTTAATATGTATATATGTATATAAAATGAATAATTGGCAAAGTTTGGCAATTTTTGATGCGCTGAATAAGCTGCTGTGCTGAATGGGATGGGGAGCAGGACATATTCAGAGGAAAACTCAGTCCTGCGTAAAAACCCGCCTCACAGTTTTTTCTAGTGTAGTTAACAATTTCCCTTGAATGTGCTGCAGAAGCTGGGCTGGTAATTTTCTGTTCAGCCGAGACGCACAAGTCAGTTGTGCACCGTGCGGGGTCCAGCTGGCATTTCTCCTGACTGCTCTGTGCTTTTCAGGCACCAAAGCGCAGGGTTCCCTGACTATTAGAGGTGAAGGTTTAACCATCATGCAGCTAAACTCCAGCACTGCCTGCTTTGATCGGAGGTTTTGATTCTCTCTCATGCCTAGGGAAAAGATTACAATAGCAAGGACTTTTCTTTTGGGTTTTTTTTATGGTTTTTTTCTTATAAATTAATTGTTTAAATGTGCTGTAAGATTTGATTTCAGTTGCAACGAAATTTCAAGTCACTTGTCTTATCCAAAACAGTGCATCGTATCTTCACCTTATGCACATACAGCCTCTTTCAGATGTGTCAGATTGAGCACCCAAACTCATGAGTGACTTTTGAAAAAACTGGGTGGCATCAGCACCCTGTGCCTCGTTCAGGTAATCTCCCTCTGCTTTGCTGAAATCTGTCCCTGTATTTCAAGCAAGAAAAATGCCAGGCAGCAGTAGCAAAACGCAGAAGTGTTTCACATGAAAAAAATACCACTTTGATTCCCCCCAAAATGTTGGATTAAATTATCTGTTCTTCTTTGAGGTTTCTCAAACAGACCATTGCTTTTCCAGATCCCAGGGGATATAAGGACAAGTTCAGCTTGTGTAGTCCTTCACAATTTCCTTAGCTGACATGGAACTTACCTGCGGATGCATCATGTAAGTAGCCACAATACCTTGCAAGAGACTTCATACAAAGTCCTTCCTATGATTTCCTATGGGCATTTTAATATATATGGTAATATTTCCTTGTGTTTGCATGGCAGCCCTGGCTGCAGCAAGAACCCTGCCCTCCTACAACACCAATCTCACTTGTGAATATGCTACAAAAATTGGTGCATTAGAGCCAGATGTGACTGCAGAGAAAGGCAAAGGCAAGACATTGCATGAAGCACACACAGAAAAGTTGCTTCTGTGGTACATCAGCTAGGCTTTGTAACATCTTATTTGGGTTACAAGCAGCAATGAAAAACTGTGGGGAAAGGAGGGAGAAAGAAGGGCTTTCCCCATAGAACCAGACTGAACACATTTATCACTGGAACCAGAAAGTTAGTATTTCTGTTCTGCTGAAATGTTAGCTGTTTGAGGCAAGATTTTTCATGCAGTACTTCTACAAGAAAAGAAATAACAAAAATATAGGCTTGGCATTGGGAGCCACTAACCCGCAGGTGGAGGTGCCAATGTGTTCTTGTCTGCCTCAAAGTCCAAGGTAAGAGAGATGGAGGAAAGCCGCATTCAGTTCCCCATCTTTGCTGTTCTGTTTTGAAAACAAATTAAGAAACAAAATCCCTGAACCTTAGAAATCACCTTTATTTGTGCCTTTCCCTGTTGAAACTGTTTCACCAAAGCACTTCCTTAAATGATCACTGAATCTGGGGGAGATGATAAAAGATGGGTTTCAGCACCCCTTCCAGCACTCTGAGGTCTGATCTCCCCCATGCCACATACCTGCTCTAACCACTTGACCTACAGGGAAGGGGAATCATCTCCCTGGATGCGGGACACTCCCTTTGGAAAGATTTCTTTCATTCGTACTTGCAGAGGTGGCGTTTTTAGTGAATAAGAAGGTTTTGCCTGGATCTAGTTCTTACAATGTCAAATCAGCTGCCACTTGATGTTGGGGTTGAAGTGAGGTCCTGATCACAGCTCTTGCATTGCAGACAGACTCCCACATTGTGGAGTCTCATGCCACCACCAACAACAGATGATGAGGGTGGGACATGTTTTGCCCACCTTCTCTGCTCAGGCAGTTTGGATGAACTGCCAGAATGTGGTTCTGGGTTGGGTTTTTTTGTTTGCCCCTCGTCCTGGTCCAGCGCTGGCCGGGGAGGTACGTAGTCTGGCTGTACTGGCACGCACATGCCGTCATTTTGACTCCTGTGGGTGTAAGAGAGGCTGACGTGGTTCGTTGGGATCACTGCTTTCTCTCTCAGGCTGTGCAGGGAGGCCTGTAGGCTAGATGCTGAGGGTCTTCCAAAACTAAGCCTCAAATCAAACACAGCAAATTAAGCTACGGCATATGCAACACATCATTTCAGTATTTATGTTTGCAGCCTCCAGCTCTGGTATCAAAAAGCCTTGGAGATGAGTGCAATAAATAGCCAGTTCACAGAGGAGTTGGCAAGATTTATCATGTTTACGATTCTGCACAAATAATGTTGACAGATTTTTTCTGATACAGAGAGAGCTCCTGCACTCAAATCACTGAGGAGGATTCGTCCCCAGCTAAACTCTGTATTGTTAGCTGCCTGTAATCCCTTGTATGCTGCGTTTTAAACACCGCTGTATAAGGGGCTTTATACAGACAGTGATTTTATGCTGCCCTTCTAAGATGGTAATCCTAGCGTTACATCTTCGGCTGGTGTTATATCACTGCAATTAAGTGATAATCATTACTGGCTATTCAATAGAGTTCTAAATGTGTATGATATGCTGCAGTAATTGAAACATGCGGAAAACATCCCATTAAATTTACAGTCTGAGGCTTTGGTACAAGTGCCATGGAATCAATTGGAAGTTTTTCCTTGATTTCAGTAGGAGCTGGATCGTGCCCAAATAGCGCAAAGCAGCCTCCCACGCTCCAGAACAAATACAGAGAGGCATATGGTTACTGTCAAGGGAACAGGTGGATATTCATATGGTTTGTAAAGAAGCTGGAGACAGCTTGTTGCATTTTGATAAGAAGGTTATTCCAGGCAACAGGAATAGTGTACAAACAGGGAGAAGTACAGCATGCGTGGCAGAGGCAGCAGAAGCAGGCATGGGATATGATGGGAAGCCTGACACAAATTTACGCAGGGCTTTGGAAATCAGGAGGAAAAGCTCAACAAAATACGTGGAAGAAGTGAATGGGAAACTCAGCATGTTCGAGAGCAAAGGGTTCTGTGGTGGTTTTTTTGGGGCTGGTGGTGTTTGTAGGGGATGGAAGAAGCAGGATGGTCCACAGGTGGGTGCAGTGGGGACAGGGCAGTGTCCTCAGCACAGAAGGCTGCACCATGGCTGCCGCTGAAATTTGCCCCCTTTCTCTCCCCTGCCAGGCATGTGGTTACAGGGAAAAGCAGCCAGGATGGTCCCCCTCACCCAGGGCACGGGGCTGAGCGGTGGCAGGGGTAGCTGGGGTTGTCACACCCAGCAGCAGCAGCCCAATGCGGCCCAGGCTTCATGTTGCTCACGCCTCTGGGGAGCAGTCAGTAAGTGCACCAGGGGAACTGCCTCACTCATGCTGGGTTTGAAAACAAGATCTCCTTTCAGCCCCTGCTATTCAGCACAGCAGGAAAGCAAAAGCTGCTGATAGCAGAGATGAGATACAGCTTCAGTGGGGCAGAACTGGGCACAGGGACTCGTTCCTGCGCACTTGTCTCCACCACAAAGCTGGTGTTGCAGTCCTATGGGCACAAAGCGTGGTCAGTACAGCTCACGCTGAACATATTCAGCTCTGTCCTCTTCCCCAGGCTTGGAACAATCTTTGTGTGTGCTGAGACAGGGTGGAGTGGGTTTGTATCAGCTCAAGATGGGAAATTGAGATAATCTCGGAAAATGAGCAAGTGAAGACATTTTTGTGCAGCAAACCTGAATATGGGCTAGCCTGTTGTGTTGTGAGATACTGCAAATGCTCCAAACAGAGCAAAGATTTGTAAGTGTTGTCATGCAGTAGATCAGAGATCTGCTAGAGATTTCGTAAAGACTATCACAAAATGTTCCATGTAGTAAACTGCAGTGCATAACTTCATAATGGGAGTGACTGTATTTTTGCCATTTGCAAAATGAAGGCAATAAAACATAATTAAAAATATTAAGAAGAATCCTGTGTGTATGAGAGAATTTTGTAACTGGAACTCCTTGTTTATACTTGCTCAGCAATTAAGCTTCTGTGATGCTAAAATAGGAATGTTGGAAATTTGAAAGTGCTAAATCACCACAATAGCAGTTACTCTTCTAAAGGATGTGTTTGGAAAGGTATTGAGAGAGATAACTGATCCTTGTTATCCTTATTGCTATTATCTTATTAACTTGGGAGTAGCTTGTAAGAGTCCTCTTGAGTATTTATCTGATATATTTGCCAACACCAAGGAACTATTTCTGCAGGAACAAGGCCATGTTTCTCCCAGAGAAAATGCTAATCGGTCACTGTTGTTAATATAGGTTGAAGAGAAAACCTAGCAAAGAATCCTTTCATAGTCATGCTGAGATGGCATGGAGGCATGTTAGTGTGAAGCTGCTCTTCTGTGCTCAAAGAAAGGTTCGAATCGCTTGTCTTTGAAACTACATTTTCATTTTTTTCTGACATTTGATGCTAAGAGCAAAGTGTAAAAGCTGATCATCCAACGGACTTTCATCTTGCAGGAATTCCTTGCCTATCTCTGTGAGAAAGACAGTCATAGCAAAGCAAACTGGCGAGTCCTGCGGCCAGTCGCACTGCCAGCCCACTCACCCAGGGTCCCTGCCACCCAGCACTGCTTGGGCACACGGGGCCTCGGGCTCAGTGAGGCCAGTCGCTCTTCCCAAAATAATAATAATTAACAATATGGGGCTTGAGATGGCCTGGCACGTACCTGGCTTAGGCTGATTTGTGTTTGCTTGTCATATTTACTCAGGCTTTTGTAGTTTCTGCGAGTAGCTGGGCAGCGCTACACAATAGATTGCATTACTTTTATTGCAAAACCATGCGGAACGCCAAGAAGCCAGCAGCTGTGGTTGGGAGGAAGCAGGCGCCGACAGCGCAAATAGTGCAGCGTGAGCTCCCCCTGCAGGCAGCCGCCGGGAAGGCCTGCCTTCCCCAGCCCTGCGCTGCCCTCTCCCCGCCATGCCACACACTCTATAGAGCCTCTGAAAAAAACGCCCATCAGCAGTTTAAGCCTTTTAAAAGTGCAATAAGCACAGATCCCTGGAAGGAGATGTCAAGTGGGTGAGCACCGTCCTAGCAAAGTGCTCGGGGCCGTGGCTTTGCTAGGTCCTCAGCCCACCTGCGCTGGGGTAGGTGCTGCAACCCCAGGGTACAGCAGTGAAGTCCCAAAACAAGTCCTCCTTCCCCTCCTGCTTTCTCTCTCGCCAGCAACAATGCAATCAGAGACTAAAATTGGCGTCTAGAATATCTTGCACAGTAAGCACAGCAAAATATTTACCTCGGAACTGCATTTCCATGAGGTGAAAGATTTGTGAGTTCCCGTTTGAAGGTAAATGATGCCAGAGGTGAGAGTAATGGATCAGGATTGGGTTAGTGATCCTCTCGGTTGGGAGGCAAGAAGAGGGCTTAACAGCATATTCTTACCAGAAAAAACGTATAGATATATAAATGAAAACTTAAGGTAGCTGGAGTGTCAAACAGGCTAGATAGGACCTATGGACCAGACTGGTGCCCTGACTGGTGTGAGATTGTGTGAGTTGGATGGCGAAGGAAAAGTGATACTGCACCCATACAAAATGTGATTAGTTAAATATATATATATTTTTTAATTAAAGCAGGACCATTATTTATGGTGTAGGTTACTGGTTCTGGCTATCCTCTGTCAATGCAGGAGACCTGCTACATGCCAAACTCAGTGCAGCAGTTCTGTGGGATATAACTGGCACATGCAGCTCCCGGCCAGTTCAGCAGCGCAGGATCAGGTTCCACTCCAGCGCTGTGCACGGGACAGAGATGTCACAGGCGTTAATGCGGCTGCCAAGGCGGGGCAGCTGGAAAATGTTCTTATGGGGAACGTAACAGCCACACCGGGCCAACAGCTGCCAGCCTGGCAGTGCTGGGAGCGATCCTCCCTGGCAGGCTGGGTAGTTACGGCAGGAATCGCTGCGGTGGGCCTGGAGCATGGCCATCCCGCGCCGGGCCCGGTGCTGAAGGTGGCACAGCCCGGTGCCGTGCTGGCGGGGGGGCACGGTGCGCGGCGCCCACGCGCGCAGCCCCGCTCCCGGAGCCCGGCCGCGGCACACTGCCAGGGTGACCGGCGGCGCGCACCGCCCCGGCGGTGCCGGCCCGGGTGCTGCGGGGCACCCCAGGAGCCCAGCCCGTGACAGGGTGCTGCCGGCAGCAGCGGCCGCAGGCTGCGCCGGCGGGAGGCGCGCAGCGCGGCCCGGACCCGCGGCCATTCCCGAGCGCCGCCGCCCTCCGCTTCCCGCCCCGCTGCCCTCCCTCTGCCCGGAGCCGCGGCCCCTCCCGGCCGGCAGGGGGCAGCAGCTCACCTCCCACCCGCCGCAGCGCCCGGGCCCCAGGGCAGGGCCCGTGCCGCGGCCCCGCTCCCCGAGCTGCGCCCGCCTCGGGGCTTCCCAGGGGCGGAGGCGGGCGCCGGGGTCGTCCGTCGGGGCTGGGGGACGCGCCTGGCCCCGGCAGAGGTGGCCGCGGCCCCCCCGGTGGCGGCCCAGTGAGGGGGCAGCGGCCGCAGCTCCTGCGGGCTCCGTGGCCGGTGTGAGCGGGGCCGCTGCGGGGACCGCGCCAGCAGCAGGAGCTGCCCGGCCCCGTCCGGCTTACGGGAGGCGGTTAAACGTGCTCAAGCCTAACGGGTGACACGGTTCTACCTAAGCAGAGCAATATCCGACATCCATGATGATGAGACGGTACCTGCCCGGCACAGAAACGGCAGCTTTTTACTTCGTTCATCCCCAATGATTCCTTGGCAGACACCAAAATGTTCATTTTGATGCCCCAGACATGCTGTCACTAACGGTTGGGGCTAGCTCTGGCAATCAGAAGAAGGAATTTTGGTTTTGAAAGGTTCGAGGAAGCTAAAGGCTGGCACCGTGGGGAGGAGGTTTGGCTCACAGCACCAGGAGATCTAAACGGTTGTTGCTGAAATAAAAGGCAACACGAGGAACAGGGGCGAGAGCTGTGTGAGACGGCGTGATCCTGCCCTCCGCACTCAGCCCCTGGGACACCCCTTACCCCTCACTCTGTCGGGAATAACAACAGCAGCACTTTGTTCTCCTCCCGGGACTCTGCAGTGATTACATATCATCGCTGGGTTACAAACAACCCCACAGAAAAACAGGATTATGTGGTCCTAGTGGTTTAAACCGTTGGGAAGGACCAGCCTATAACATGAAAGAGACTTATTCCTGGAAATCGGGATTTCCTGAGGCCAGGGCTTAGCAGAGCTCTTCCAATGGCACTGGTGTATGCTGTCCCCACCCTGCACCCCTGGCACGGCTGCTCTGCCACTGCCACGTGCATGGGGCCATGAGGGCACCCCACAGCATTGCTCCCTGTTCCCACTCGTAGTGCATGTCCATGTGAGTCTTTCCTTAATATACAGTATCAGGGCTTTGCACCATCCTGCTCAGGTGAATACAGCTGCAGAAACCCCCAGACTAGGCAACGCATTTTGCTGCTTCTGCCTCTGGTGTTGCTGGGGCCTCTGGCCAGAGCTCTGCAGGGCTAGTGGCACTGCTGCAGGCACTTCTGCGGTGCCTTCCCAGCTGCCCCCAGCACCTCCATGCCCTGGTGCACACAGTGGCCAAGAGAGGAGGGGCTGATCTTCCCACAGGACACACACTCAGTCTGGATGCCTGCATGTATCAGGTGTCCTGGTCTCAGTGAGCTCCTTTTCTGCTTCACTTCTGAACACCAGGAAAACCTTCCTCATTGTAATTTTTCCACCAGAGGCACTCTTCTTCTCCAGTGAAAAGGCATCTGACGCTGCTCACTTGGTAAGGAGGAAATTCTCCAGATACCCACATTTATCACCAAGTCCTGCTGTCCCCACAGCACCCCTGATTTGGTTCCCATCGTACACGTGGGCCACCAGCAGCTAGAGGGGACTCTCCTGTCAAGGTGCTTCAGCATTTGCTGCTTGGGACTGTGCCATTCATCAGCCTCCTTCCCCACTTCCCTGCTCCTGCATTAACCCACGGCAGCTGCCATCTCTACAGCTGAGGGTGGGGCTTTATTAGGGTTTAATTAACTGTGATCTGGTCCTCATCAGAGACAGACTATGCTGTGAGCAGCTGAGAGCTGCGTGCTGCCCCATGGTCTTAGAGATCATCTGTGGCCCTCCTAGGCCCTACCTGGACAGGGATGTGTATAAGATGTATAAAACTCTGTATCTTGGCATTTGTACTGAGGTAAGGTTGATCCTTCCAGAGAAGTTGAAGCCTTGCTTAAAGATTAATGATTTTTCTCTTCTCAAGTCTCACGTGCTGCTGCTGCATCCCTGCTGGCCTGGGGCAGCAGGCAGTGTTGGCCATCTCTAGGCAAAACTGTGCTGAGGAAGCATAGTGTTATGTATAAATTACAAAAGCAGCATTTAGCATCTTTTCTTGTTTCCTTTATGTCATATAACATTGACCAAGTTTTTTAATTGATGCAGATTCTCAGGAGATATAGGTGAGCACAGCTCAGCTGGCTCCTGGGTAAGGTATTTGTTTTCTGGGAATCTGGTACTGTGTCTTAACTCCTTGTCTTCAGCACAGGGCTGGTAATCTTTTGTTGTTGAAGGACGTTGAAATGTGCTGTTGTTATTACTGATCTAATATTGCATGATTTGCAGATTCTGCCTCAGAGGTTTTAATCTCAGGTTTGCCTGTTATTTTTCATACATTTAGATAAATATTGTAACAAAGCACTCATTTGCTCTCTCATCACTAGGTCAATTGGAAGTCCTTTGTATGATGACTGTAGAGAGCTAGCTCTATGTTCTGTTTTAACATTATTAATTTTTCTGTGCTAAAAGAGTTGATTGTTGCTAAAAGCAGGGAATATATTTTTCATTTGTAATTTGGATTCTTTTCATTGCAGAGTACCAATAAGGCACAGCATACCAAAAATAGCATGGACAGAAACAGTTTGGCTACTTAAAAAATGCCATGAGAGATTAGCAGAGTATACATAGACGCAAACCATATGCAGACAAGAAAGAAACAGGACAAATCAAAACAGTTTTAGCAGGTAAGCACCCACACAGCAGTATGTGTCATATATCAAAGAGGCACAGACTGTAAAACAGCATCCCGCAGTTTGCAAAGAGTAGAAAGTCTCCCCGTAAAAGCTTGATCGTCCTTCTTCTTTGGTTTCACAAGCTGTCCTGGATAGTGATTGCAAAATTGAGTTGTAAGCATCAAAAGGAGACTGGAGTCATCCTAAACCATGTCTGTAAGTTTTTTTGCAGTCCAGGAGGCTGAGAGTACTGAGCGTTTGGCAAATATGGGATTCCTGCTCTGTTGAAAAGTCTCTCTTTGCTTCATACATAGAACTCTTAGATATACTATGAGGTAAAACCAGATGGCACAAAGGCAATTCTTCTTTCCTCTCAGCTTCTGCAATATGGGTGACATTCCTGATTCCTGCTAGAAAATACTAAATAATACTAAAAAATAAGCCAATTGCTAACTGATTAAAACCTGATGGGAAAAACTGTAAAACCCATTTTTGTGTATGTGCGCTATAGTAAGATAATAGGAGAGAAAAGTGGTAGTTATTATTTATGTATTTATCTAGCTTCCAACTGTTCTGTCTTTGGGGGTCTTTCACATTTTAATTTCCTGGAGTAGGTAGGCAGCATTGCTAGAGGCAAGTCCATACAGCCAGGAGGAATATGCAGTGCACTCTTCTACAGAGTTATTCCTTGTTTGATGAGTTTCCCAAACTGAAATGAAGGTCACTGACTCCCTGTGTGCAGGATGGCCTCCGTTTAGGGAGGGCATGACTTTTGTTACTACATGAAATGCAGAGGTGGCTACAGAATTCCTTTTAAAAGTTAGAATTATCCCCCTACCTTCTGTCTCCCAGTATCTGTGGGAATATACTCGTGCCTGAGAGCAGCATTTCTCTCTGTTTAGTAAAGGCACAGCAGGGAAGATGGCAGGTGTCTTTCTAGGTGCCCCAACACTGAGTCACTCAGCTGACCCTGGTAGAAAGACCTGATGTACCACCTTAGGCTACGTCAGTCTGAGAAAGGGTTGGATCAGAGCCTGTATAAATTAAGGTCAATGCAGCTTGGAAATTCTGCAAAGCATTGAATAGCCTGGACTTACGTTGCTCCAGCTCTGAGACGTGGCATGGCAGGAGCAGGTCTCCAGTGCATGGGGAGATCTGGGACAGTCAGGGCTGCTCAGCTTACCGAGGCATATCCAAACCTAGCTCCTCCCTGGGTATGACAAGAACTCTTTAAATGCAATTAGGACTTGGGTTACAGGCTGGTTTTGCTGTGTAATTATTAGCATTACTGCAGCATATCAAACCTGGATTTCACTGGTGATCTGGTGGATAATCCTTACATGTGTGAAACAAAAGCCTGCTGCTCCGCCCTGACCTCAGCCATCTGCCTCCCACACCTGCACCCGCAGCGGGTAGAGCACAGGACTTTCCACCCCAGGTTTTGTTTGCAATATCTATTGTTTGCTGAATTATCTGCTTTGGTGAATACATGGCGTGAAATGGGCCAGGGTAAAGGAGGAGCCTTTTATTTCAGCCTTTAACCAGGGTTGAAGAATACTAGCAAAAATTAGCCAAAAATATTTGTGTTTCCTGCCAATCCCTCTCAGTGATTTCTTTCTTTTTCCTTCTTTTTCCTCCTCCAAGTTTCACACAAAGCTCTGTCTTTAGGATTAGCTGTCTACAGGCAGCTCTTTGTGTTCAGCTGAATTTAAGATTATGGCTGAGCTATAAAAGGGGAGAAAGGTGACACCGGAGAGTTTCTGGAGCAGTAAATCCTGAAATATTCAGGCCCATGACATTTTTGTAGCTGGCAAATGCTGAGCAAGGCATATCTGGTCGACGCTGAGGATTAAATGTGGCTAGATTTCACAGAAGAACCTGCTGTGAGTCTCAGGTTTGGGTGGCATCCTATGCATTGAAAGAGATCTTTCTGGTCAGATACTGAAATGCTGGTTTCATTTGCTGCTGTTTGCAGTGAAACTGTTGCTTGATGAAAATGCTCCTGTTGTTAAACCTCGCAGGCTGGAGAGCCGCCAAGCAGCAGAGGAAATGCAGGAGGGAGCATGACACCAGTAAGGGCCAGAGGGACAAACATTGTGCTGTTGTGGCATCAGAACCTGCTTATCACACATTTGTAGGCTTTTTGAATTCACTGGGAGGGAGTGGGAGAGGGTATTCCCACCTGTTCTCCACTTTGGGCTGGGGATGGTAAAGGTTAGCCCTCTCTTACCCTACTGAGGATGAGGAAGTATTTGTCTAAGTCATCTGATGCTCTGCAGTGGATCCATGGCTCAGTGCAAGGAGTTTGCAATTCACAGGAATAAACTGATGCACTTGCTGCTCTGACCTGCCCCATGCACTCCCTTCAGAGGAGGGGAGAGGTATAAATGCAGCTTTCCTCTGGTGCAAAGCCCCGTCTCCAGTGTCTGGATGCAACTGTCAGCATACGTGTCCAAAGCCATGCTTAATTTAGGTTAACAGCACTCTCTTACAGTGCAGTGACCACTACTATTATTTAGAGAGGGAACGGAAATGCTGAGCTACAAAGTATGCAGCAGGTAGCGGTTATCAAGGGAACCTGGCTCTGGTTGTGTGGAAGCTCATGGTTTTCCCAGAACTGTACGGCTGACGCTGGCACAGGCAAAGGTCCTTTTAGGGGAGAAGGTCTGTTACCCAGAAAGCAGGGCTAGAGCAAAGGGTGCTTCTTCCTGCTGGTTCCTGAACCTTTACTTCTAGGGCTTCAATGTCAAGGCCTTTCTGTGGAGGCCTCTACCCAGAGGACTGCTTGGAGGGATAAGTAACTCCTCGGAGAATGAGCTGCTAAGAGGTTTTACACTGGTCTCCAAACAGTCCTGAGCCGGTGATAGCGATGGAGTACTGGGATGTGCTTCGACTGAGGCGTAAGTACGTGTGTGTGTGTGTGCATGTACATCAGTTAACTGTCTGAAAAGGTTAATGGCTTGAGACTGTGCAAACCCAAGCAGCCTTATTCAAGTTCCAGTTTATCACTGGAATGGTTTTAAATCAACCACCAGTTAGACACATGCCTAAGTCACTGAGTTTGGATTCACAGACCTTGAGACAGATGGGATCTTGGGGGTTATTAGCCTGTGTTTGCCACAAGCTTCCCCACTGGAATTCTTGTGCTAGAAATCATACTTACACAAGCGAGGCTCATATAGGCAATAAATTTTAACTCCAAAATTCATGTCTTTAATGTTCAGAGGCAGCTTGAGATGTGGTTTCTCCCCATATCTAATGAGTGTTATTATGAGGAAATCTTCTACTTGATCAGATGCATCTAATGATTCTTTAAAAGTCTTTGAATGTATTTAACAGGGTACCAGAGCTCACCACAAATGGGAAGAGGAAAAAATTTATGAAGTCCGAGGCTTTGTCACCATGGTGACATCTATTTGAATTTAGAAGTTGCATCAGTTTGAGCTCACAAATTCTTCTTTTCCTGTCATTAAAGTCACACCTCTTATCCTTTCAGTTACCTCCTCTTCCTCTTCCTACCTCACGATGACTGCATTTAAAAACTACATTTCCTTTCAAGATCAAAATACACAGGAGAAATTACCTCCATCCATTACTGCCTCCAGCAAGCTGCAACTGGTCCATATCTAAGTGGATCTTATGTATAAATGCAAAAAGAAAAAGTCTCTCTTCTCCCATGCCAAACATTTTAACAGCTATGATCAGATACGTCCAAATGTGAGAGGTCTTTATCCATCCTTTAATAATCACAGAGCTGACCACATTCACCCCTCCAGTGACTCCAGTGGATTAGGTGGAGTTCACAGCAGAGATGAATTTGACCTAGTGAGTACATCAGTGGTCTTTTAGGTTTGCTTTACGTAGCACGCAAAGAAGCTCTTCAAAGATTTGTGGTACAACATAACCTTGACTTCAACTCTAGTTTTAATGGCTACTTGGAAGATGACAAAGACCACACTCTTTGGGAGACTGCCGTAGGGTGAGAAGCCTCAAAACCACATGGCCAAATCTAAGCATAAGTGAAGTCTATGCAGCCCACACAACTGCAGTGGCAGCTGTCAGAAGTATGCCAGAGAAAGCCATGCTCCTGGCTGACAACTGGAGGGTAGACAGTCTGTAGCATAACTTAAAGGAAAAATGTTCCTTTGATGGATATCCAAAATTGGTGACTGCTTCCTTTCAGGATGAGCATGCTGTGCCTAGGGAGATGCTGATCATCTCTTGAAACGACACTGCAATCAGTGTAGATTGATGGTGTAACAGGAATCGTGATCCATAAGCAACGGCACTTACAGCACTTGGGTTTGATGAATTTGGGTGTTTAACTTGTCAGAGGGAGAAGCCAAGCTGCGGTTGATGGGTAGAGCTGGGATCAGATTTATCCGTTTGCTAATGGCTTTCTGGCCACTGAGAAGCTTGCTCTTAAACAGCAGAAATTCTGTCCTAGCACCTGATTTTCGAAGGAATTTTCTCCCTTGTACTGACCAGCATCACACATCATCCCTCCTGCCCAGTTTGTGCTCACAATCAAGTTCACTCTCAGTAGTACGTATTTTATTAAATTTGGCTGTGAGAATGTCACCAATTATGAAGGGAAAAGCAAGAGTGAAGGTTAGGGGGGAAAGGTGAAGGTTAAATTCAGACATTCATGAGTTTATGGGGCAGTTTGTCCTCAAATCAAAGCCAGGCATTCATGTCAAGCTATGTAAACAGGAGTAAATGCTCATGTGAAACTCGCTTAAGGAGCAAAAAACCCATAAGAACGTTTGCCACAAAATATGTGCTTTCTTCTCCTTTACCCTTTTCTTGGCCCCAGGCAAGGAGATTGCTGAGAGCATGTTGCTATCCTGGACAATGTGATACCTCTAGAGGTAACGACAAAAAATTCCTGGCAACAGATGCACGTTCACGCTCAGAAGGCTCACTGAGCATGAGCACAGGCTGCACACTGGCTAGCGTAGGATCCCTGAGCAGAGGCATGTGCTCAGTCCCGGGGTAAGGACACATCCTGGTCCTTCTTGAGGTGCCCAGTGATGTTTTTCCTCAGTATCACTTTAAAAGTTTAACTCAAGATAAAGCTTTGGGAAGGAATAAGAAAACTGGTAAGAACATTTTTTAAAAAGCAAATTAATCTCAGATCTTCAGCTACCTTTTATTTACCAAACAGAAGAAGTTTCCTTGTGTGATACATTTCTTAAATTATAGGTTTCCTATTTCCTGGCATCCTAATAAAGTCTAGATGAATGATGAGCGAGTGTCTGCTGGGAGAATGAGTAAACATCTCCTACCGTCTGGAATGTAAGACAACTACTGTCTTATCCTTTGTTACAGGTTGTTAAGATAAAATTACCCTATATATCAACAGCACTGTCAATGAAATTAGAAAGGGCATTCTACCTCCAAGCTGCCTGGAGGGTTTGAGGAGGGAAGGCAGTCCTCCTCTGTTTGTTTTGGTTTTCCATTTGCTATGAAAGAAAGAAAAGGGTTTTGTTTTGGGTTTATTTGGCTTTGCTTTGTTTTCTAATGCAAATGAAAAAGAGGAGAAAAGCCAAGAAGGATGTGCAAGGCAGGTTCTGGATATTTCACCAGCTGTACGGGCAGCAGAGGAAAGAAATTGTGGCTTGTTGAAAATCCTGGGATAGCCTGAACTGCAGTGGCAGCAAAGCTTGGGGTGCAAAGAGACCCTGCAGCTGTAGAGGTTGCTCCCACGTAGGACAGATGTCCCTGAGCTAAGAGCACTTCATCTCTCCTGGGCTTTTGTCCCCCAGCAAACACATGCTCTGAGCAACTTTTGCCTGGGGTGCGGTGTCCTTAAGGGTGCTCTCCCACAGGGGATGCTGGTGGCCAGCAAGCAAGGAGCTCCCCGGGGTGTTTCACCAACAGCACCTCTCATTCAGCGCTTGAAAATCCCTACTGTCAAATGTGGTTAAACATAACCAGTGGGTTGAAAAGTTAAGAGGTCTTGGGCAGACAGAGGCATATGTGTGTGACATCCCCCGGAGCCTCATTCACATAGGAAGCGAAGCTGACAAGGAACACTTTCCAGACAAGTGTCGTCTTTTCAATTATTTTCAATTTTCTTGAAATAGCAAAGGCTCCTGGGGCAATGTGTGCAGGCTTTGCTTTCTCTAATGGGTATTAGCTTGCGCAGTAGGTCCTGCTGGTGGTGGGCCCAGGGCGCGCAGCACTGTCCTTCCCGTTGTCTGTCTGCAACTGCTCGGGAAGGCAAAGCCAGTCCAGGCTCCCCTGTTCACACAACAGCTCTCCTTGCTCCAGCCTTGGCCCCTGTGGTCCCAGGGAGGCTGGCTACGGAGTAGGGAAGGGTGTAGATCAGCTTTGAGCTGAAACAATGGGAGGGGAGGTTTAGCATCTGGAGAAAATAATCTGGATTTTTGAGAAGACCCGATCTAATCTGATTTCTAATTCAGCTCTGGGAAGTGCCTACATATTTGGTGTTTTCTCTGGATTTCTGCAAGGCACCTCTCAACCTCAAGTTTTCTCTTGTGGTTTGCCCCGTTTCTGTTTCCCCACTCTCTCTCTGCTGCTGCAAATTTGTCAGCTACAGTTTCAGGAGCACCCTCTTGCACACCCCTGTAATCTACTAATGTGTCTGGTGTCTTATCAAATCTTGATGCTGTTGCAGTTTTACTGGTTTTCAGAGACAAGCCACTGGAGATACACTTCTCCTAGAAAGCGGTTTCTGGAAATGTGAGTCTCGCGAGTGTGCATTGCCAAAATACTAGAAAACAGTCTATATTATCTGCCTGTACTCAGGAGAAATCCAGTGTTGACCTGTTTTCCTTGTAATTAGGCTGTATTGCCAAAGTAATTACCTGGTTTAGACTTGTTATATTAATTGTGTCTTCAGCTGTCACTACTTTTGAATCCTATAGTTGTTGAGAGTGGGATCCAAAATTTAAATCCCATTGCCTGTACTCCACAGAAAATTAATTCTCTGCTCCAGACACCTCCTGCAGATGATCCCTGTGCTCCAGGAGGTGATGAAGACCAGGTGTGAAGGACCAGGGCCCTTGTGCAAGTCAAAGATAGCCTCATCACTTACGTGTTCTCTCTTGTATCCCTGTCAGCTTCTGTCACGATGTCACTCCTTTGCCTTTTTGCCTTCTCTTTCTCTGTTTTTACCACACACTTTGTTTTGCTGCTTTTTTTTTTTTCTTTTTCAAAACAGTGGTGTGGGTTTTTTCATTTTTGAAACTCAGACGTTTCACACAGAATATTTTTTATCTGAAATCAGAAAAAAATGTAACTGAACACCGGAGAAAAGCTGGAAATAGAAAGCTGAACTTGGGTGGAAAATGCTTTCAGATTTGCAAAGCATTCCTTGGTTTCTGCCGTCTCATCTTGTAGGGTGTCAGAAACTTTACATGTCACTCACTCTGTCATGTACTTACAGATGTGTGGACACACATATACATATGAGAATTTTCTCTGACAAGCTGTAGGGCTTTGCTACAGATTTTCCATCCCTAACCATGTCAAGAAGAAAATATCTTAGTGCTCTATTCACAAAATACTTTTGGCCTGCTTCCATTTGAATGTTATGCTTGTTTGCATAGGCAATTCATAGGGGAGTTCATAAAACCTCTTTTTGCCTGAATTTGTGAATGTCTGCCCACTGCATGGGCTTAAAATGAAATCACATTGGAAAAGGGACTGTTTCGTGATGCATACATTTTGCACGTATCCTTTAAATAACTCAAGATATGTTTTGAAAGGAGGATGTTTTTCCTATGGGCTGAAGGACACGTTTGTACCACCTACTAATTTCTTCAGCTCCAAAACATCACTAAGTAAATAGTTGAGGTTTTTGCCAACTCAGTGTTTCCAGCACTTGTGTCTTCCCCTTGGAGAGATCCCTCATTAAAGGACAACCTCTTACTTAATTCCTGCTGCTTAGTTCCAGAAGGAAACCCTTCTCCTACCTCTGTTTTCAGTCTAATACTGTGATAATGGGGACAAAACTGCTTTTCGCAGCCCCGCTGCCCAGCCTCGTGCCGTGCTGCCAATAGCAGCCAGCACAGAACGGGTGTTTGTCTTTATTAATCACACACACACAATCTGCAACCTGAACTGTGTACAGAAATGAATGGAAAAAGCGCAACCTGACCGCAAAAGTATTATTTTATAAATAAGGTCCTTTAGTAGTAGTTAATTGGATACACATTTTGCTAGATTCATGGAACATTAAAAACTATCATATCCAAATTGACTGACTGAGTTCATGTTACATCTCCAAATTACCAATGGCCATTTTGCCTTGCAACATCAGACCTTGGGTTCAGAAATCTAGCTCGAGGGCCTTTTTTAAGTACATGGCGCTTTGCTTTTTTTTTTTTTTTTTCTAATAGAGATTGATTTAGTGTATGTTTAATGGCCCCATAAATCACTCAACATGCCCAACTCACATACAAATTCTGCCAAAAAAAAAGTTTTCAAGGAAGCAGATGCCTTGTTCTTGGAACCAATTTGCCTTGCTCTTTGCATGTGCATGAACCCACCATTTCAAGATCCTCCTTATAAAAATGTTCTGCTCTCCCAGGTCTGAACATTGGTCACTTTCTCTGGGACTGCTTTCTTACTATGCCAAGTTAAACTTGGGTGATTCCCCTGCTGTGCCCGTTCTGTTCTAGTGCCTTTTAGATCTGCGATAAATAAATTCATTGTGCATTTCAACAAGAAGAAAAAGAAAAAGCCGGAGTTGCATTGTGCTTGCTCTTGTGAAGATCTATTGTGTGCAAAGTAGTGTGCTATCAAATGGCGTAGGTCATTTTTCATTACCCCACTGAGGATGCAGCTCAAAGCAGAGGATTATAGAAACTCATTTCCTTTGGTTAAGGAAAAAAAAAAGAGTTAACATTCAATAAACTCAAGGGCTATGACGCAATGTGGCCCTCAGAACCTTCCGAGCGGAGCTGTTAATAGCTTCCTTTCCCAGGACGCGGGTTTGCCCCATTCACTTATCGACTTTGATGCATTAGTAAAAGAAAATATCAACCCCTCATAACTCTCAGAAATGATACAATACATCACTTGAAAGTAAGCTAGGATCAACACATTGTTAACTGTTTGATCTTTCGAGTCAAAATTAATGATAGGTGTTTTGCACACAAAAAAAATGAATGTTAAAAGCCTATTTAAGCTAACTAAAGACATCCATACAACATCAGGGTTGAATTGGAGGTGATTTCCTGCAATGCAGCTGTTATAAGTTTATCAGTCTGCGGGTGGCAGTAACCAGTAATCATAACCAGATTGCAGAAGGGTGGGATGGAACTTATCTTTAAATAGATTATCTAACTAGCTAACTAACTAACTAAAGCTGGTTGAAAACTAAGTTCACGGTATTATTCACCAGAACACCCAAGGGTCTGGGAGAAGCCAGTTTTCTGTGTATTTTAAAGAAATGAAATGATTCTGAAGGTTTAACTGCTAGGCAGGGAGAAACCAAGGTTCATGATGATTAACAGCAGACCTCCTGTGCTCTTGTACTCGCAACATTTACACAATAACGATAGCTAATAAGAAATGGCATTAAGAAATGACTTCAACTTTCTCCGCTGAGATGTTGCCATAGGCTGTTGATGAACTTTTAGCTCATTCTCTTGTGACATGGAAAGGAAAGATCTGAAATGTAGCATATATTTCAAGCAGAAAAGCAATTGAAAAAATTCCAAGAAATCTCTGAAGAGCCAAAGAGAAGTGTTGCACTGTGAGACAATGCCTCTGGACAATTACAGACTGTTAGTTTTAATGCATCTCGAATTGCTTCCGTCTGCAGCTAATCTGACCACTGGAAACAGTCACTTTTGCAATGCCCTTTAATTTTTCTGATTTGCGTGTGGGCGGTATCTGTTGGTATTAATATGAATGTTTTCCGGATTGAATTAGAGAAAACAAGACAAGCTTTCAAAGTAGCGTCAACTTATTTTGAGAAATGTGAACTCAGGAGCGTGTATGAGGCAGCGGCAAACCATGCAGATGATTTAGGTCTGTCCCAGATCGCTGTCACACAGACGCGAAAAGGAATGACAGAGAAGTCCCACTAGATCCTCAGATCTCCTCAGCAGCACTTGACAGTCTCTTTAGACCTCTTTGTTCTTAATTTTGCCAAATACTTGGCCCTTCCTGGGCGCTACTTCAAGGCGCTCCAGCCCCATCCGCTTGCAGCCAGCGGGGATACCCCTATTTCCTAACTCGCTGACCCATGCAGACCCACTATTTTCTATGAATGAATGAATCCCTTAAACAGTTAAGGAGCGAGCCAAAATCTTCTTCCATCCCCAAAGTCAGCCGAATACACGCTTTGTTTTTAAACCAACACAAGTTTAAAATAGCTGCTGTGTAGCCTTTCCCATCGCTCGGCGCTGCCTCCTGCACACAGCCACCTTGCCGCTGGCTTGTAGGAGCTGTCTGATGCCTACACTTAAACCTCGTTTCTGGAAACTGCGGGTCCAGGGAAGTTCAAATTCACTTTTTTATGGAGAACAGACTGAAAAACGGCAACGACATTTTAACATAGAATTCTGATAAGAATGAGTATGTTTTTAAAAATCCTTCACACAGCTTCCCTTCAAATTTTGACAGTTTAAACCTAAGAGAATTCTTCCCTGTGTCTGACATCTGTACTTTATTTATACAACACCTTTTTTCATAGAAGTTTTTTGATTTCAGGGGTGTTTTTTAGTAGAGGAAAAGCAAATCGCTGATAAATCTGAAAACTTAAAATATATTTCGATTAAGACACTCAGCCATTTCCAGGGTTTTTTTGGTTTTCTGAATCTTATTCAACAAAACCTCTTAATTATTCCTCCATAGTCATGGAATCAGCTTACTCCCTTCTTCTCCCTAACGGAACTATAAAATCCTCAGCTGGCAGATCTGCCTGTACGCCAGGCTGTGAGATGTGACACATCACAAATATCTGGAGAGGGTAAATTTTCCATTCAACAAAGCAGCAGAGGGAAAGCAATTTCATTGCCTATGTGAGGGCAGGTGGATGGTGACAAACACTTTTCAATTTTTTACTTGCTATGTGTTTTCCCGGTGGTTATTGCTTTAGTTCGATTACTGGTCTGGGACAACTGGACTGGGCAGGACCTATGGTCACTCATTGCTTGCCCCCATGCCTACCTGCCCACTGGGTGTGATTACTCCTTACCAGGCTCCTTGGCATAATCTGTGCCCTCCGGCATGCAGTGCCAGGGCTTTGCATGCTTTACAGCCCATCTCATCATATCAGCTCCTTTAAAAATTCTGCCACATCTGCAAAATAAAAGATTTTACAGACAGGGAAACCGAGACATTGATGTGTGATGCCTCCTGCCCAAAGTTACGGGCAGTGGATGGTGAGAAACAGAGCTCAAGACTCCAGATCCAACTCCTTCCATGTCATACTCAGTTATGCCTTGTTTAAATTACAGAAGTTAGCGTAGCAATTATCAAAGTTCAATATAGGAACTTTTTCTGTAGCAAGCTCTGAAATACTCTGATGTGTTAATCATTTAAGATATAGTAAGGGCTGTGTTAAGGCATGGTTTAACACAAGGCTTAGACTGTTTGAACACAGCCTTGTGAGAGTGTGGGAAATGATGCTGATCATTTTAAACTGGAGGAAAATCTATATGCAGAAAATAGAGGAATTGGTAAACAGCCAGTTAAGCAGTCCAGCCTACTGTCACTCTGTCCCTGCTGCATTGAAAAGGGCTGAATCCCTAAATGTGGAACCCAGATGCAAAAATAACAAACACCACATTAAAGTGATGCTAATCACACAAGCTGTGGCTCTAGAGGAAGATGTGGAAGCGCTTGGGAGGCTGATACAGGACTGGGGGAAGATAGCACAGCCTATTTTGAATAGCACGAGGAGAAGAAGGTTTCTGTGCCTCTACCAAACCTCCTCATGCACAGCCTTGGGCACATGAGGCCATGCGCGTACGCCCACACGCACAGGCAAGGCTCCCAGCCCCTCCGCAGGTGGGGGGGCCCCCCAACCTTCCAGACAAGCTTGGGAGGGTACTGTCTTGGGAGCAATCCTTACTACAAACCAGCCATGGGATGTGAAAAAAAATCTCCCTTTTTTACACCAGGCTTTTTTTCCAGGGACCCAGCGCAACACTAGAAACACCCCAGCTGCCCGAGTGGCCACGTGCAAGCAGCCCAAGCCCCTGCTGCGAGGCGTGCCTGGCCCCCCGCCTCCCTTTGCAGGTGCTAGGACAAGCCTGGCTGCAGGAGCCCCCCCAGTCTCCACAGCAAAGTAGGGCAGAAGGTCCCTCCGCAGCAGGGCCAAGCGTGCAGGTGGCTTCTTGCAGCCAGCAAAGGAGCCTGTGAAAAAGCTGTGTAATGGCACAATGCAGTCAGGTGAAGGTGAACCCCAGCATGCACTTAGTAAATGGTTGGTTGCTTCATTAATGAGCTCTCTGGGGCTGGAGCCTGAGAAGAGCAGATACAGGCTCCTCCATACTTAAGCTATACCACCTGGGAGAGAGGAAACGATGCCTTGTGATTGAGAAAAACCTGATGAGTAAATTATCAACAAACAAGGTGAAAATCAGAAGCTCTCAGAAAGGAGTTACAGGACTTTGAACTAGTTATTGAGGAATTGACCTGAGAGCTTGGTGCTGGAGGCCTGGTTAGAAAGGGGAGGGTTTGTCTTGAGAAGGTGAGTGGTCTTATGGTCTCTGGTGTTTTGGTGACCGCAAGAAGGTGGGAGTTTTCCTTTCCCTGGAAGGACAAAGTGCTGGTGCTACCTTGATGTTGCAGCCTGCTTCCCTTGAGAAGACTCTGCATGTGGGAAATGGATAAGGTCAGCTCTGGTACTGGAGAGGTAAGCGTTATCTTTTGTACTCCTAGATAAGTGGTATAGTTGTTCAGAGTGACTGCAAAACGTGGCAGCGTGGTTGATTTGGGGCTATAGCTGGAGTGGCCAGAAGCGGGGTCTGGAGGAGCTCAGTCTTGGGCAGGGCTGCTGCTGTGTGGGACGCAGCAGAGGAACAGCATCTTCCATCACTATCTGTTGGTCTTCTGCCAGCCTGTTTATGAGTCTGGTAGCAGAGTTTTGGGATGTTGGGGCTGATCACTGAACAGATTGCAGCTTAAAATACAGCATGAGCCCTGTGAGAGGAGTTTCTGTGTAGTGTTTTGAGAGTAATGTTATTTGAATTATGATTTAAGTGCTTGATTTGCTCTAGCTTCACCTTCTTCTTGGCCACGGCCAGCCCTGTGCAAAAGCAAGTCAGGCAGTTGCCTTACTTGTTGTGGCAAGCAAAATCTGTCTGCTGGCTGTTTGATTTGTGCCTTGTTCTGCTGCTACCCTCTCTGCTCTACTCACCACCAGGGTTGAGTGCAATGCAGAGTAGGGAGAGGGTTCCTACAAGCTCTTCCCACCCTGCAGGCAAAATAATCCTGAATTTTGAATTATTTTTTTTTTTTAAATTTTGCTGCTGTAGAATGAGCTTATAATTCTGAGGAAGAACAAGTGTTGCTTTATCCATGTAGGGGACCAAAAGCATTGCTTGGAACACAGGGTGCAGAAACAAGAGTAGGAAGTGATGCTCTGTCTTTGAAAGCTGATTTGCTTTTGTCCTTGGGACAGCAGAGCTCAGCCTGTCTGGCTGCAGTGACACTGCTGGTTTGTGCCCCAGCCCTGGGCGGGATGTGGTGAGCTTTATCTCAGAGCAAGCTGATTCCAGCTTTCTGAGTAATGCTGGCTTATTGGAATAAGCTTTCCTTTGATCTTGCAGACAGAACTCCACAACAGCTGCTCTACAATAGATAAAGACAGCCCCTCTCCAGGCTGATCGCACTTGGAGATTAATTCTTGGGATGCACAACAAAGGCGGCAGCCCAGAAAGGCGAGACAGTCCTCTCGGTGTGCACACCTGCAACTGGGACAGCGGTGCTGGGGAAGGAAGTCGTCTGCTTGTGTATCAGGCCTGTAGCATACTAGGTGTGATATACGTGGATGAACTTCTGCTTTGTCTCTCTCTGCTATATACTCACAACTGTTTCCTCTTACGGAGACTGGAGAGAAATGCTGTTCTTGCCTGTTAAGCCTGGGACACGTACGGTGAATCTGGAAGCTGCTGTAAAGATTTCCCCACCCCGGCCCATTTTAATGGAAATTGCTTGATTACAAACTCTTAAAGTTTTTTACTAAAAAGTTCTTAAAATTTGTTATTCCCAAAGGACTCACTGAAATGCCTCTTTGTGCATTACTTAAATATTGCTTTGGTCTTGCAATAGAGAACGACAATGTTCACTTGAGATGGGTGTTTTCTGGCAATGTTGATTTTGGGCTTCCTGCAGGGATCACAAAAACCTGTTGGATGTATGTATTTTCAGTAGGAAAACAGCTCTGCGTTCTCCTCAGAGCTTTTGGAAAGGATGAAAAATATTCTGTATGGATGATGACTGTTGAGTGTGGGTCACCATGAGTCCAAGCACTGGTCCTTACCAGGAATCCACTATCTCTGAATGGGCTATCCAACAGCAAAGGGCGCCTATTTAATGCCTGGAGCAGGGCTGGTGTGACTCGTGTTGCTCCTTGGCCTTTGTATGTCACACCTTTCTTGGCACTCGGGGATGTTGTGAGCTGGGATTCCCCTAACAGCGACACCATCTCTCCCTGTGAGGAGCAGGAATTGGATTTGGAGGCTGCCAGAAGTGTGGGTGAGACTGTGGAAATAACCTTTGCCTGTAGCTGAAGGTAGTCAGGAGCAGTGGTGGACATGACTTCACTGTGCCCACTGCTCAGCATGAGTAACCCGTTCCATGCATTTCCATGCCAACCATTAATTTCCAGATGCAATGACTAGCACGGTATTTTCCATTTCCAGATCTTGTTTGTACTGGCATGATTTAAAATACTTTGTAATTACAGTGGTTCCTATAGTCAAACTGCTAGAGCGATGCACGGTGCTTAGAAGTTTCTTCTTTAACTAGCAATTTCAATAATGACAGTAATTCAGATAATCTATCTTTGTGGCCTTGTGGCTTTCAGAAGTATAGGGATTTTTTTTTACTTTTTTAGAGATGTAGCCTTATCTCTATATATAGCTCAGTGGATATCTGGTATTCTAGATGTGTTAAAATAAACTCGACTGAGAATTTCCAGTCCCATTGCCACAAACTTTCTGGTGTTGCTCTTCACATTAATGCAACCAAGTAAACGTGGGAGGAAATGGATGGGGAGAGGGGCAAGCTTGGCAGGCTGCTGTGGGCACTGGCTGCTTATATTGCCAGGCAGCTCTGGGGGGCGGGTGCACGCCAGCAGCATCCACTCTTTAAATTGTTAGGTGATTGTGAACGGGCTGGACTTCTCCCCTGAGCGAAGCAGGCTAGCTAGAGGTGAAAGAGGCCAGGGCACAGTGAGAAACCCAGGGTGTTGGCACTGAGGTGCACATCTCTGGGTGTGAGGGGTGGGCTGTCCCCAGAGGGACATGCTGGTGATGCCTGACCAAGCCCTGAGCTTGCTTGTGCCTGCTACCCACAAGTTAACAGTTGAGATGGGATGTGGCAGTGTCCTCTCAAAGATGAGGTGGCCTCGATGGGTACAACTTCAGGAGCAGTTGAGCTTCATTTTGGCCACAGCTCACAGCACAGTAGAGTGGGCAGCCAGATGTGACAACATCCTATTGAACAGGGGAAATCCTTCAGTTTTGGGAAGATGGCCGAATCCCAAAGCTGCTCTCATTTGCTGGTTATGTCTACTGCCAGCGAAGATGCTCCTAAATTACTTCTGGGAGAAACTGGTCAGGCAGATCAGAGGCAGACATCTCCCTCGGTGTGCAATTATGTGTGCTGCTTGCTTTGAGAAGAGGCCAAAGCAAATGGGAAGTAGCGATTAAGGTAGGCACCAGCAACAAAGACCTAAAGTATAGGGCATGGTGTTTATCGGTTGTCAGTGTACAGAAAAGGCCTCTCCTTAATTTGACTGAAGATAGAAGAGCTGTAGCCCAATATTTTTGTGTATTGATCGAGTAACTGTTATTTTTCTCAGAAGATCTTCATGTGTAGAGGAGGGTGGGAGGGGCAGGTGTTGATTAAATGTAAACTCTTCTGCAAATGTGTGTGTGACCTCTGGCAAGTTGCTCATTCTTGCCCTCCCTTCAGAGACAGGGAACAGAGGTGGAAAGGTTTGCCATGCTTCTGTCCAGTTAACCCATATATTTTCAGCTAAAGGCTTGACAGAACTGGGAGATCCCAAGCCTAGACCAAGCCTTAGGGTCGCTACTGTCATACTGACAATAAATCAACCAAATTCACTTTTTCAAAGTCTTCAGCAGTAGAAGCAGTAGGTGCAGTCTGTGATATTCTGTGACCACGTAGCACACTGAAGGTTGCAGGAAAGAGCTGTTGAACACGCAGCATGTGACATCCAGGATGTGCTTGTGTCCATAGTGTCTGTGGGAAGTCATGTGTTTCCTTTTAAAGCAATAAAACCTCACTGAAATCTAGCTGAATTAAAAATCCATATGTAAACAGGTATCAACAGTTTTCTTTGTGGTAACTTATGTATAGGGTTGTTTCTGCCACTTTCCAGAGATCTGAAAGCTAAAGCTAAATCAAATTAAATACTGTTATCGTCTGGCTCTGGAACCAGGGAGCCTTAACAGATGCATCAAAGCGCAGGTGGCAGCGGGACCAGTGAGGACCTAATTGCTTGTTTGTGGCACCTGTACATGCATGCAGGGAAGTGCTATGGAAGGTGTTTTGGAGATGTAACAAACGAGTTGTTGGGTATGTTCCACTTTTCTCCATGAGTGTGTAACTTGAGGTTAGCCCCATCAGCAGAAATAGTCTGATGAACAGAAATCTGTTGTCTGGCAAAAGGACAGTGTGCTTATATTTGGGGCGGGGGGGAGAGGGGAGAGGGAGGGGTGTTTTGGGTGTGTTTTCCCCTCCCCTCTGCTACTTTCTAGTCTTTGCTTGAAGCTGTTGTAGGTTTTGAAGCCTTCTTCCAACCCTAGGTGGGGGTTCAACTCAGTTCTTAGGGTAGTAATCGAGTTGGCTTGCTGTAATTAATTATATGTACATACGTGTTTGTATTAGAAACATGTAAACACATACGTATATGGCTGCAAGGGTACCCAAAGCACAGCAGTGGTGAAGACTTGCCAAAGCAGGCTAAGAGCTGGAAAAAAATCAGGCAGTTTGGGAAGATGGGTTGAAATTGGTACTGGAAAATAAACATCAGAAGGGTTGGAGCCAGCTTATTTGCAAGTGCTGAAAGAACTGCCTCTGCTTGCCTCTCCAGTGTTTGGTCCTCCTCCCTGCAACCATCAAGTACAGTCACTGGCTCCCCATCAACCTGTCTTGGATGTCTCCTTCCTTGCTTATGTCCAGTGGACCTCCATGCTGTCCGAAATCCCTTCTCTCCTAAACAACGTTGCAAGACTCATTCTCTAACAGTGTGATCCTTGATGCCATCAGTTTTATTAAGGGCCTTAGAGGCTTGGTAGCCTGTAGCCAAGTTTACTGTTTTCCCCACCAGTGAGAGCACTATACCTTGCTACAATCAAGAAGCAGTGGGAACAGCAAAGTTCATTAATGCTTGCTTTGTCAATGAGAAATAGGAAGTATTGCCTTCAGCCTCAGAGCCCTATTCAAAAAAATGTTGCCTTTGTAGTAAAGGGGGGCCACTCTGCCACTAGATGGGGGGCTCTATGCCTCTGTCTTTGTCTAGTAAGTGCTTCTGCTGTACGGACATCAGCATCCCAGATCTCTTCTTGAAAGCCTGTAGTTTAAACTGTTCTTTGGTAGTTTGCACTAAAGGTTTTTAATTTTCCCCAGTGTATCTGCAGAATAGGGATGTCATGTCTTGCTTGTGGTACGGTGAGGGGCCGTGGAATATCTGTGCTGTGCTCTTACAAACCTAATATTGATCCTGTGTTTGACTGATCAGCCAGGGACCGACCTAGATGATGACAATCCTTATGATCTGTTCCAGCTCTCCATTTGCTGAGTATCTTTCAAGAGGAGGTAGGTGAATCATGGACTTGATACTTTCCTAGTCTTCTATCCCTTTTTGTAAAGGGAAGGAGGACACATCTGAGGAGTTATCAGAGTATGTTTAATATATAGTCTGGAAATTAAGCAAAAGCAACTCCAGTATCTTGCAGTGTCAGTGGAGATGTTTTTCTTTTCATTTTCTGAGAGGTGCTGCAGTAGAAAACCAGATCTGCTTCCTCAAAGACTGTCACTCCCATCTGGAGAACATAATATTTGACCTGTGGGCTTAATTTGCTGTCAGTCTCCTACAAATCCCAGGAAGGAATCTCCATCTCTTAACTTGAGGCTGTTACCTCTTGCCCAAACAACAGGTTTCCCAAGGCTTATTCTTGAGCCAGATGAGAAATGTGAAATAAATGAATGCAAAATACAATCTTCTTCATTTTTAACTAATACCAATAAAAATGCTTTGGAGAGAGAGTGCTTTTCAAGTGCTGATTAATAGGATTGTCATTGCCACTCTGCATCGCCACTGTAGAGGAGGAATCAGGCTGCAAAGTGCAGTGTGCTGCTGAAGACATGTCTGTCTCTGGTTGTGATATTTTTTTAATCTAGCATCTTGTTTTCAGCTGCTAGTAGAAACAGGAAATCTCTGAAAGCTGGGAAGAGCTGATACAGTTTGTGCCTTGAATCGGTTATGCTTTTCCACCTACTCCTGTGAAGCTGGAGCTATTGCTTCTGAGCAAAAATCCCTCCAGCAGCTCTCAAGAGGGAGCTGGCTGCCATTCCTGACTAGACTGAAATGGTTGCAAGATCATGACTGAGTGACTGAGGTGGTGGGGGATATCTCAGCCTAGAGTTTAGACTTCATTCCCAGGCACACCAGCCTCATGGAAGTCCTATACTGCCTTGTCTCATCCTTTTCTGTGGACCCAGTTGCAGGACTCTGGGACCCCACTGTACTGTCTCTGTCGAGTGTGGTCTAAGAACATCCCCACTAGCATGGACTTTGTTTTTTTCCTGCAAACCAAAGATACCAACTTTTCAAAAATATCTGGAAATAAACAGTTACATGATCCACTGAAATTCTTAACAAAGGACAAATTGAATCCTTCATGCTGTGTAACAGCCATAAATAAAGGCTTTATGGCTGAGAAGTCGTAGGCAATGTGCCAGCAAAATCGGATTTATTCCCTCCCCACTGCCTGCAATATAAGTGTCTGAAAATGGGGGTTCCGAGGGCTGTTCTGACACAACGTTAACTGCAGCTTCTTAAACCAGACTCCCTGCCAGTATTTATAGTTCACATTCTGTGCGTGGTATGTGTGTATATAACTGCACCAGCTTTTACAGTTGATTTCTCAGTAGTCATGTGAAACCAAAACAACTGATGGGCTGAACTTGGAATCACTTGTGCACTTTTCTAATTTAAAAAAGAAAGGAAAAAAAAAAAAAAGTCTGCCTTGCTGTTAGGAAAGAGATTTCTTGATTAAAGTTGCTCCAAGTCGATGTTGGCCCAACCTCTGTAGAGTGTCATGTTCCTTCACCCCAAAACCACTGGCTGGGTTTCCAGGGGAACCCTGCAAGATGGATTTCAACACCTGGTTGTCAGTTGCAAAGTGTGTAGCTGCATGCTTTCTTTTCACAAATGGTTGGCCCTACCTCCACTTGCTGTCCACTCCTCAGGAGTGGTTTAGCCCTGAGGTTTCATGAAATATGTCCTTGGAGTAATTAACAAAGTCCTAAAACTGCAGTCCAGCCAGGTCATTCCCTGTTAAGGAAGAACAACTGAATTCAGTGGGTTTAAGAGGTAGATTCTAGCTACAGGAGCCAAGTATAGGTCAGTAGTGGCAGTAGATCACTAGAGAAATTAATAAACAAATTGAAAGCAAAACTCTTCATGTGTCAGTTTTGGATCAGCTGACTATGTTGGTTTGTGCTCCTTTCTTTTATGTGTACATATAGTCAAAGATAAAAGCTAAAGTGAGGAATTTTTCCTTATTAAACTATTGCCCAATTTTTTTTTTGTTTTTTGTTTTTTTTAAGAGGCTGACTAGTACTTCTGCCTGAGGCAGACAGATGTAGAGCCATCAACTTCTCTGCTCTTGTCTACAGCTTGTTATAAACGCTGAACAAAATGGCTTAAATTGTTGGGACCTGAGAAATGATATCTTTGAGCTCTGACCCTTTGTAACCAAATCCAGACACTGAATGTCTCTGCTTCCACATATTTTATATGAAGCACCTGACACAGCAGCAACAAATAACACAGGAATAAATCCAGCAGCCTGCAACAGTTTGCCTTCATTAGCCAAGCCAAAGGTCACCTCACTGGTGTCACCATTAGTGTCTGGTCATTGCCTGCTCTAGACCTTAGCAGAGAGATGATGCAAAGGAGGGGAAGGTAGGGACCCAGGTTGAAAGGGCTTCCAAAGCCTCTGCAAGACTTTTTGCACCCCACAGCCATGGTGACATCCCAAACCTCTATGTGCTGCTTCAGAAATATAGCATAAACCTGCAGTCCTGGGCTTCAGCTGCAGGTGCTGACATGCTAAAGCAAAACAGATCTGCTGAGTTGTTTTTTTTTCTTAAGAGCTGCTTAAAATAAGAATGTTCGGCCAAAGATACCCGCAGCTTGGAGCTGCTAACTCAGGAGTCACTTCAGTTTCCATTCAGGAAGGGAAGTTCATGTTTTTAATTACAGGCAAGCACATGGATATTGCAGTGAATACAGGCACTTGCCCCCTTCCAGTTCCAGACACAAATGCTCCATTCCCCACATTACGGCTGACTGGCCTGGGACTGGGTTTTATTGCAGACAAGCAAGCCAATTCTTTGAGAGTGAGGTTAATTCAAGCAGCCCCATGTAGAGCCTTATACTGCAAATGGTTAAAGGCTTAACCATGCCTGCAAACATTCGTCAAGTGCAAAGCTACCTTTCTAAGGGTTTGTGGGTCTGAGGCTGTAGCCTCCTCTTCTCCCCTAGTTTCCCAAGTACTTTTTCCTGATTGGAAAAAAAAAAAAAAAAAGTGAAGTTGATGAATGCGACTATAACTTGTCCTGTTTTCCTTTTAAATATAAACCCATACTCAAGCTGTCTAAAGATTGTGCTGTCTTCATTTATGGAATTAATTCAAACATCAGGATTCTATTAATTGGAGAAAACAGCAGATTTGTTCCAAAGTGGCAAACCTCACAATACCAAGTAACTCTCAAAACATTAAAAAGTCGGCTTCTACTGCCTGGTCAGCAAACAGACCCTCGGAAAACTAGCATGCATGCTAGGAAACAAATCGGTGCACTAAACGTGTGTTATTCAAAACTTTGGCTCTTTCCTAGCTGCTGGCTTAGGAATACAAATTCTACTGCATTAAGCAGAAAAAAGGAATAGATATTTTTCTTTAAAACAGAGTAACTCAAAGTGGCCATAATAACCCATTTGTGTTGCTTTTGTACTTGGGTAATGAATGACTGTAGTATAAAGTGTTCCTAGTTTTTGCCTCGAGGTCTTGTCAATCACTACCTGATAAATAAAACTTCAAACAGGCTCCTTTTAGCTTAATTGGGCAGAATTTCTCTCCAAATGAACAGCTGAATACAGAGAATAATGTGTGGCAGCAATGGAAGTCAGCAAGCAGGGTATTTGGATGGAAACCTACAGAGGATGCAAATTCTAAACTCAAAAGATGAGTCTCTTTGATTTTACTTACCCAGAAAATGCCTGTTGCCATTGCAGGCCGAGCTGGAAGGATGGAACAGAGCAGCAGAGGGAATCCCGTGGTCCTTGGCAATGCCGCTGAGCTGCGCTTGTGCGAGCTCTGCTCTCCCTCTCTGGTTTTAGGCTTTCCAGCTGACACTCCCATAAAAATCAGAAATCTTAAAATTACACTAAGGCTTATTTAAATCATTATCTTTTATTATATGAACGTTGGCAGCAACAGGCGCAGTTTCCTGCATAGGGACAAAAGGATCCTACTGTCAGTACTGGAACAGATCTGAAACGGCTCAATTAAGCAAACATAACATCCTCAAAGTTTGGCCTGAAAGGAAGTTAAAATAACTGTTCTATAAAATGTTTTAAATGTGCTTTAAAATGTCATTACTCGGATAAATCTAGCCATTTTGAAGTTGGTTCGCTAGACTTTTACGGCCCTGCCAGTTTATGGCAGCGTATGTATTCGCGTCAAGAATTCCTCTTCCAGAACAGTAGATGAGGAGACAAAGCCACAGTAGCGCTGCAGACTGAGGGGAGGCTGCAACCAGCTCGGGAGCGGAGTTTTGGCTCCCAGGCTGGGAAAGCTGCTCCCAAGCACATCCAGCAAGTTGTGTGTGTTTGTGGCAGAGCTGGGAACCGACCGATATTTCATGATATAAGGCTGTATGTGTTGAAGTTAGCGGTAAAGCTGCTGTTGGCTGCAGGACTGGCACTGTAAAGCAGGATGGGGGGAGGGTTGTTGTGGCTGTTGTTTTGTGTGCATATTTTAATATTATTTTTTTAAAAAATTCCTTCCTCCCCTTGCTGGAACCATCTCTGGCTTACACTGGGTCTAAATGCAGAGAATTAGGACCATACCGAGAAATACCAGAGGATTCTCCTAGATCTAGTCTAGGCATACAAAAGCCACGAGGGCATCAGTTTAGGTCAATAAAGGTCTTCCCACCGATGCATTGCTGGACTTCTGATCAGTGCAGAAAGCAAATTTACCTATGAATTTGTAATCACTCGTGAAGTAGTTTAACTCCAAAATGCTCATGATTTAAGCCTCTGGATCAGTAAATACTTCTACATAACCTGGAACAACTCTGTTCGCAGTTCAAAGTAAACGAGAACCCCAAAATTGCTGTTATGCCCTGAAGATATAATGTTTAGTTAATACAAGGATTTAGACCATTATTTTTTTCAGCTGCCTCCATAGCAATGCGGTGTGGTATCCACAGTAGGCAACCTCATGCCAGCAGCATCTCTGAAATATGCTAAAACAACCTAAATTAGAAAATGTCAGCTTCTTGGCTGATGTTCTTTTGGAGTTTCTTTCTTCCTTTCTTGTGCCTCTATAATTTTATTGGGATGACTAAATCTCTGAACTATGTTAGCAGTAAACAGAACTAATTTACCCCCTGCTTCTTTGAAACAGCTGCTGACAGCTGCACTATAATTCAATCATGGATCTTTGCAGTGCAGGCTGCAAAACATATTCATATTTTTTGTATTCTTCCCTCTGTTGTATTTGGACTGAAGGAGTCGCACCAAACAGCGACATGTGCTGCGTTTTCCTGTACAAAGAGATTGATCTACATGAAAACAGAGGCTTAAGATGAAATACTGCCCAGCCAAAAAGGTTTTTGAAAACGGAGAATAACCACACAGATACACAATCTTGTTGGGGTATCTTTTGTAAAGTTGCAATGATTTATTTTACTACTTTGTACAAAAGGCTTCTGACAACTGCTCTATGAAAAGAATCAGAAATGTGTATGCATTTTTGCCAACTGTTAATAAATATCTTCTTAAATAAGGAAACAAATGTGTTTAGGAACCGAGAATCATTTTTCTTGGATGTGATTGAAAAGGAATTCAAAGATGGAAATAAATAATTCTTCTTCCACTTGTGACAACTATTTACATAAAAATGTACAAACAGTGAAGCTGATCTTGAGCCTAGCATCAGAAATTCTGTTATTGTGGTTAAAAAAACCCAACAAACCACACACCAAAATAAACAAAAAAAAAAAAACCAAACAGAAACAATCCCCCACAGAATATTTAATATATGAATCCTATACAGCAAGATACTGTGGTCCAAGTTAAAAATGCAATACACCAACGCAGTGACCACCAACACTGAAACACCCGCAAGAAAAATTAATCCTTGACTACTAAATAGTGGAAGTTTAGGCATGATTGGCTTTTAACTTTCGAGGCAGCACCTTAACTTCCTTTAGGAGGTTTACAGAAGCACTGGTGTATATATGTATACAATGTCAAAAGACACTTGCCAACTGTGTGATTTCAATACCTCACTCTAAATGAGAGATGCGCTGAGGGCAGTTTTGGCTGTTTATTGCAGGTGGTCTTGTCTGCAGGCTCCAGGGAGAGAAGGTCTTTTGGCTTCAGCTGTCGTCCTGCCGTTTGTAACTACTGGCCAAGTCTCACCTTGGAGCAGTTAGGAAGTTTGCTGGAGTTGTGCCTGCAGAGCGTGCGTGCCATGGCCAGGCTGGTCCTGCAGGTGTTTGAATTGCCTGGGCTGGAAGCTGGGCACATCTGGCAACTGCTTCCCAAAGCCCTGGTCCAAAAACCTACTGATGTCAAGGGGAGATTTCCACCTTCCTATGAGTCTAATCCTGCTACCGAGAAAAATGCTGGGAAAACCCAAATTACTTAAATGAGATTAGAATTAGACCATCAGAAACAAGTTTCCAGTTTATTTCATAGATGGTAAATTTTTTCTTCCTTTGCTTATTCTTTGTAAAGTGAGGCATCTGGTCTGGATTTGATCTGTGACTTAAAGGAAGAAGAGCAGTAAGCAATTTCCAGAACTGGGCGGTTGCATTCATTTATCTTCTTTCTCTAACTCTCCTCTAAGGCAAGATATGGAGCCAAGTTCCCACTGCGGCTCATGGCTCTGTCCACTCACTGAGAAAAGAGAACCATCTCCAGGGATTTATTAAGTTCTGGACCCATCTGTTGGAGGTTTAGGTTTTTGAAGTTGGGAGATTTAGAGCTGGGTGTGCTGTGGACCCGGTGTTTTATTGGACAGAATTTTCTTTTTTATCTCTCTGGTGAAATTTATGCCAATCCTACTTTGTAATTGCAACGTATGCCAAAGTGTTGAATTAGTTTGTGATTGGTTACTGCTAGTTTGTATTCTTCTTCACAACTTTAATTGTATTTTAATTACAGAAGTGTGATGTTTGTATAACCTGTGACTTTAAAAGAAGGCAAAAGAAAAGCCTTGAGGGGACATTTTCTTGCTCCTGATTCCAGCTTGTTGGTGTGGCTCTTGAAAGGTTTTTTTTTTTTTTAAAAAAAAAAAAAAAGGTGAAACCAATTATAGAGCAGGGGGTTTACTGTAAACACTGACCACGGGAAGCAAGGTTTCCTAGCTTGTTTCTAGCTGAGTCTGTGTGGTGCTGGGTGTACATCCCAGCTTACAGCACCTTCTGCACTTCAGCCTCCACATTTTTGAAAAAGCATTGGAATTTGTTCTGTCAGTGAAGTCAATGGAAATTTTCCAAACAGGAGCAGGATCTTCAGCTGACTTGCACAACTTCGTAACTGCTTAGGATACCCCAGCTAAACCTTAAGTTTAATCCCACTTTCTTAACGTTTTGCTGCTTTCCTGTTTCAAGTTCACAGCAAATTCAAATTCCTTCCGGTTGCTAGAAGAAATTTCCTACCACTTTTGACAGAAAAAAGTATACCCAAAAAATCTTACTCTTTATTTTCTTCAGTTCTTTTGCTTGCCAATTAGAAAATTCTTCTTTTTCTTACACTGATCTGTCCTTTGAATTTGCATCAATCCAGACATAGCTTTTGCTACTATAGTTTAAAACTGGAAGTTGCATGTAATTAATCTTTTGGTTTTGCTTATGAAATTGAAGCAAAGAAGAGGAATGGAAGTAATAATTCTCTAACAAAATACCTGTTCACTCCAGGTATATTTTGTTCACTTATTTTATTGCAAACTGTATTACAGGAACTACACATGCTTATTAGTCACAGCACATTCTCACCTTGGATAGTTTTGGGTTTTTTTTAACTCACAATCACCACTGGTGAGTTTGCGATCTTCAGAAAGACTCATTTGCAAAAGTATGTTTTGTAGGAGCCAATTTTGTAGGCAGATTTGGTTTTGAATGGTTTCTCTGGCTTGTTTCAGTTTACAAGCTCATTGTCTGTAATAAACTAAAACAAAATGTGTTCAAATGCCACTTAGATCCAGAAACTGTTCCATTGTCTGAACTTTCAGAAGCCTGGTCCTAAAAACTGTTTGGGATTTTTTTAAGCCCATCTCTGGAGTGCTAACCTTTTTCCCCTCCCCCACATAGCCATACAAAACCACTCTTTACAAATAACTTTTTTTTCTTCTTTCCTACAAATCTAATGACAGCCACATGCTCGTACCACCATGTTCCTGTATTTTTTTAAGATAACATTGGAGCTGTCATCAAAATACAGCACTGAGATGGCATTGAGTTGTGTAGGAGCGCAGCAGGGTTTCGGCACAGTCTCTGGGTTTATAAAGTGAACCTGGGGGGGAATGAAAGTAGAGGCATGTTAAGATTTACTTTTCCCCCTCTCCCCCCTCATATTTTTCTTTCTCAGGCAACCTTCTGTCTGTCCCATGCACTCACTCAGACATGTTTTGAACACCTGGCTTTGTGTACAAATGTCTTTAGATGTCCCCTGCATGTAACGGAGGCTGACGCACACATCCAAGTCAGATCTAGTTGGAAATCTTTCAGTGAGGCAGGTTTTCATTAGAAAATTCCCATTTGTCAGAGCAGTCAGCGTTCTGCAGAAGTGTACCAGTTACGATAAACTCCGCAGGACGCACGGGTGAGGTCTTGTGCGAAATCCCCTCAGCCCTGGGCGGGGGCCCCTGTCCCTGCAGCTGGCAGCACCGAGACTCAGCTGGGGCCAAGGGCTCCGGGTCCCCTGTGCTCCCTGCTGTGGGACCTCCAGGGAGAGGAGGAAAAAGCAAATAAAAAGCAATCTACCAGGAGAAAAACATGCAAATATTTCTTCCCTTGGAAACGTAGATGCTTCTGCTTTCCCTAATACTTTTTGCAGTGTTGTTCTTGGATGCACACACGACATGGGGTGTAGAAAAGGTGCAGTGAGCCCCTTTGTGTGCAGGGGGCCTGGGCTGTTAAACTGGACCTGAGCTAGGTAGGAAACGACATCCTGGCACGTCAGCTCGGTGTGCTGTACAGCTAGGGTACTCGGGACCAGCACGTCCTCTGGCCCATGCCGAGAGCTGTGGTGCATTGGCTTTGGTGATGCAGGGGGGGCTGGGTGCCCAGCCAATGGTCCCCCTGAACACAGATGCCGTGTCATGAGGACATGCTAGCTCAGGGCTCCCATGTGGGCATCCTTGCACAATTTCATAAACCAAATACATCTACAGAGCAGCTGGGCTGTGTAATTTTGGGATTCGCTGACCGCATCCCCAGTCTCCCCCCAAAGCCACTTTTGGCAGCAGCATACAGTGGATTCTTACAGTTTTTCCAAGATGTGCTGATAGCGAGTCTCGTGTCCTGCTCTCTCCTTCCCATGCAGTGGGACTACTCCACTATTAATACATCTATCATTGGGCCCTTTTAAACTAGAAAGAGCATGTCAATGCTTGCAGCAAAGACAGGGTACTTCCCAGGAATTATTAATTCAGGCCACTTGGCTAGACATGTTGAGCCAGACGCTGCAGGCATCTTAATGAGCCAATGCAGACCTTCTTTCTCTTATTAGCTTAGAGATTTCTTTTTTTTTGGTTTTGTATATAAACTTATTTCTGAGTAGCATCTATCAGATGCAACTCTGTACTCGCAGCTACAGTGCACCTACCAGTGTCTGTACAATGGCATGATTTGTAGCATTCATGTATGAATTCAACGGGAAAGCACATTCTCCTTCACAGTAATAAGCAGCATAGCCCTCTGGAGCGATGATCCAGTCCTTGATTAAATTGAAAATGTTGGATTACAGAAAAAGACAGAAATATTGTGTAGTGAAACAAAAAGTAAGACAGCACATAAATCTACCAGTTCATACACCCACATACAATTACAGTGGCCTGCAAAATAAAAATTTGGTACGCTGGCCGTTCTAATGCTATCTTATACACCCCTAAAGCTGCTGCTTTTCCTGGAGGGATGTATCCCATTTTGCAAACGTGCCTACAGAGTAGCTGAATTTCAGGGTTTTAGTTGTTTATCGATTCAGCAGTGTCCTCCCAGCTGTCCACAAGGATCACTTCACCCATGACTGAAATGCAGGAACAAGCTTTCAGAAACAAAATGTCTTTGACCAGGTCTAAAAGAATTGGTAGATGAAGATGACGAGCTGTATATGCATTCAGCACTGCCAGAGGAAACTCAGGGCCACAGTTTCTCAAAAGGACTTAAGCGTGTGGCGTTTCTAGTCAGTCTCACGCTAAATATTTGCATACCCTAATTTTGCAGAAGCAGTTCTTAAGCATGCTGAGGGCAATATACGCTTTTTTTCTCTCGGATTAAAAAAAAAAAATCCAGCTATTGGCTTGACCTCACTACTGCAGCTTGCTAAGTGATGTGCAAAGGCACCCCGGTCGCGCACAGCCCTTACCTGCCACCCTAGGTCCCTGAAGCTGACGTAGAGCTCATGCTTCTTGCAGGCTTGTCGCTGGTCGCTGCTGCTGTTCTCTGCATGGGGAGAATGGGTGGCCATAAAGCTGGGCTGCCCCCATGCCTGCTGTACCCCTCAGCACCCACAGCCCTCGGCAACACCCCGATAGGGAGTGAGGTATCGCTGCTCATCTGTTGCACTTGTGATGGTTTTTTTTTTTTTTTCCTTAACATTTTCAAGCTTAGTCATAAATAATGGCTGGGTTCAATATATATGAAATGCCCCTCTGGCTTTTTGTGCAAAGCCATAACAGGCCTGGGAAAATAGCTGCTTCGGCCCCCCCCCCCCCCAAGATATTTTTTTTTGGCCTTCCTTTGAACTCATAGTAGCAAAAAGCAAGTTTCTCTGATTATCAAATAATATATGAAAGAAGACGCTATAAAAGGAGTGATCGGGAAAGGCACCTTTTATGTATTTTCTAAATTCCTGTCTTTGAATCACCTGCATTACTGGTGATAGTTGCACCTTCAGGCCTACAAAAGCAATGGATGACATTAAGGTAATGTGGAATCTGTCCATCTGTCCAGTGCAGCTGGATGCAGATTACCGACTTCTTGCAAGGGGTGACAAAGTTTGCTGAAGCCAAAGAAGAAAGCACAGGTCTGCATCGTGGATCGGAACAACCATGACTATCAGTGCAGTTTTAAAGTTGTGCCCACCCTGGACATACAGCCTGAGCTGGAGACCCAAGCAGAAGTACCAGAAAATAATTATTTCAGCTCTTGTTGTTGGAAGCTAACTCATTGTGGGGTCACCAAGCTGGAGGCAGGACACTGGTTACAGGGAGTTTTCCAGCCTACTCACAGAAGTATGAAATTCTTTTGTCCACTACCCATTCTTTAAAAAACGAATTGATATAGTAAATAGATGACAAAAAAGCACACGGACGCTGCAGACCATCTATGCTTGGGGAGCTGCATAACCCAGAGCTTGCACATACAAGCCACAGAAAACTATTTTAAGAGACTCTTTTGGGGTTTGGGTGAGAGGTACAGAATTACATCTCTGTGGGGAGATCAGAGAAGCCACACCTAGCACCAGGGTTGCAGAAAAACGCTGTTAATTCTAGGACAGGAATAACCTGATTAAATATAAGGAAGCTGCACCAAGGCCAATAGGAGAGAGTTCTCCTATAGCCTTGCAGGTAACCCCAAGCAACCCAAGGCAAAGATGAGTCGCATAAGATGATATTGTGCCCTTCGTTGTCCTTTTCCTTCTTCTTTTGCAACCTCTCCTTCCGTTCAGTGAAGCGCTCGCAGAAAGAGAGCTGGAAGTTGCCACTGCCCTCAGCAGAGCAAGCCCTGTGCTGTGGTTCCTGCTGGGAAGGTCACCAAGGGCCCATTATTCTGAGGTATCTCGTAATTAAGCCACGTTTCTATTTCAACTGCCTGACAGAGTTTTCTTCCATATTAGGAAGCACTGCTCCCCCAGAATAGCTGTGGTTATCCAAGCAACGAAGGGGCTTTCTTCTCCTGTGCAAAACTTTTGGGACTACTAGGCATTTTGGGAGCCAAACTTAAAATCACAAAACTCTGAAATTCAATCTACAGCATTTTGATTCAGATTCACTGAAATATATTGCCATTTTGATCACTTTCTCATTGTGAAATGTAAGACAATTACATTAAAGCAGTAAGTATTTATTTCATGTGGGAGAAAAGGAGATTTTCTGGTTAGGTGCTTTTTTTTGTTTGTTTGTTTAAATACATTGGATAAAGAAGTCCCTCAGTTTAATATTGTTTCAAAGAAACATTTTTCTTTTTTTGAATAATCCCTAATTCCAAGTAGTTTCAAACCAGCAACTGAACATTAGTGGTAGACCAAAGAGACAACAGACAGACTGAATGCGGGAGAAACCTTTCCCACATTATCCCATGCCCAGAAACAGGGACCCAGCAACCCGCACTGTACCTGCGATGTTCGACACCCGGAAAGCTTCCTGGTTCTTTGGTGTTTTTGATCGATTCTGGCTCCTTTGCTTCCCTCCTGTGGAGCGAATACTGCGGAGATGCACCTCGGTGGCTTTGAAGAAGGCTACCGTGAACGGCTGCTTGTTCTGTGGGCCGTGCCTTCCAATAAGACCCGCCAGTTTGGGATTGATGCTTTGCCCTTGATAACAGAATGGACCGGTAAGAGGGCCTGCAGTAGCAATAACTTTTCATTTTCAGCAGTCATAGTAAGGATAACAAGGAGGAGAGATGCTGCCTGGCTAGTAAGGGTGATTCCTAGGCACGTCTGTATGCGTTGATCCACCCAGGGCCTGGACTTAATCGGCAAAGCTGCTTCTGACAAGAGCAGCTCAGCACAGCTAACTTCATTTTATATCTGTGTGTAAAAGTTACATAAAATAGTCCTACATATAATTATTTTACCCTAAATCCGCTTAGTGTTAACTTTTCCTGCATTCTTTAGAGGGGTTTCTTTAAGTTCACCAACCTATAATTTGAAGTGATCCTATAAAAGGAACCATAAAACTCAGCCCATAGGAACACTAAATTCCCACTGGAAGGTTATTAACTTAAAATAAAAATGCCTTGTATGAAAAGTTGACAGAGTTCCAGATATACTGTAGCTGAGAGAAACAAATAGTTCAGATGTTTGGAGGCATTTTGCTTATTGCTGTATCTCAGCACTGCTGTACCTGACCTCTTCGTTGCAGAACGGCTGATTACCATTCATGCTTCCTTCATTCTCGCTTTTAACATAAATTGAGTTTTGGTAAAAGAAGAGTAGGTGGTTTCCCTGTAGAATTAAATCAATTACTTACAAAAAACACAAGGGAGGGGGTGGCAGTGGGAAATTCAGTATTTCTCCCTGTTGCCTCCAAAGGACGTCTGGGTGCTGTTGTGAAACGCAGGGGTGATACCCTGAATTACTTTGTTCCAAGTTACTGAGTTACTGCTGCTAAGTCACATTAATGGCTTTTGTGGTCCTTTTTGCTATGGACAGAGCTGGCCCTTGTCAGCCACAAAAAAAATATGCCAAAGGGGGGGAAGACCAGCCTGGCTGGACAGAGAGAGCTTTGGCTGGAACTGAGGGATAAAAGGACAGTTTACTACCTTTGGAAGAAGGGGCAGACACCTCTGGAGGACTATAAGGATGTCGTGAGGTTATGCTGTGTGAAGATTAGAGAGGTAAAAGCCCAGCTAGAACTCAGGCTGGCCGCTGCCATAAAAGATAACAAAAAATGATTTTATAAATACAATAGAAATAGAAGGAGGGCCAAGGAGCATCTCCATCCTTTACTGGATGTGGCAGGGAACATTGCCACAAAGGATGAGGAAAAGGCTGAGGTACCCAATGCTTTCTTCGCCTCTGTCTTTAATAGCAAGACCGGTTACCCCCAGGGTACCCAGCCCCCTGAGCTGGAAGACAGGGACAAGGAGCAGAATGAAATCCCCACGGTCCAGGAGGAAACGGTCAGTGACCTGCTGCTCCAGTTAGACACACACAAATCTACAGAGCCAGATGGGATCCACCCCAGGGTCCCGAGCGAGCTGGTGGAGGAGCTCGCCAAGCTGCTCTCCATCATTTACCAGCAGTCCTGGCTAACTGGGGAGGTCCCAGCAGACTGGAGGTTAGCCAGTGTGAGGCCCATCCACAAGAAGGGCGGGAAGGAGGATCCAGGGAATTACAGCCCTGTCAACCTGGCCTCGGTGCTGGGAAGGCCACGGAGCCGGGAAGGCCACGGAGCCGATCATCTGAGTGCCATCATGTGGCAGGTGCAGGGCAACCGGGGGGTCAGGCCCAGCCAGCGTGGGGTTATGACAGGCAGGTCCTGCCTGACGAACCTCATCTCCTTCTATGACAAGCTGCCCTGCCTAGTGGATGTTGTGGCTGGTGTCTGCCTGGACCTCAGTAAAGCCTTCGACACCGTCTCCCACAGCATCTCCTGGAGAACCCGGCTGCCCATGGCTGGGACTGGGGTCTCTGCGCTGGGTAAAGCCCTGGCTGGCGGCCGAGCCCAAAGAGCGGTGGGCAATGGAGTCACATCCCGCTGGCGCTGGGCACAGGGGTGTCCCCAGGGCTCTGCTGGGGCCGGTGCTGTTTCATGTCTTTACCAGCGACCCGGACGAGGGGATCGAGTGCACCCCCAGTCAGTGTGCAGGTGACACCGAGCTGGGCAGCAGTGTTGATGTGCTGGGGGGCAGGAGGCTCCGCGGGGGTCTGGGCAGGCCGGGCCCATGGGCCAAGGCCAACTGTACGGGGGCCAGCAGGGCCGCGTGCCGGGCCCTGCCCGTGGGCACCGCAGCCCCGCAGCGCCCAGGCCGGGGGCACAGCGGGGGGAACTGCCCGGCGGGACAGGGCCGGGGGGGGCTGGTCGCCGGCCGGCTGGGCAGGAGCCCCCAGTGTGCCCAGGTGGCCAAGGCGGCCAGCAGCAGCCCGGCTCGTGTCCCAGACGGTGTGGCCAGCAGGGCCAGGGCAGGGACTGTCCCCCAGCACTTGGCACTGGTGCGGCCGCACCATGAATCCTGTGTTCAGTGCCGGGCCCCTCACTGCCAGAGGGACACGGAGGGGCTGGAGCGTGTCCAGGGCCGGGAACGGGGCTGGGGAAGGGGCCGGGGCACAAGGCGGCTGGGGGAGCTGGGGGCTCAGCCTGGAGAGGAGGGGGCTAAGGAGAAACATTATCGCTCCCTACAGCTGCCCAGCAGGGGCTGTAGGCAGGGGGGGTCAGTCTCTGCTCCCAGATAACAACTGACGGGACAAGAGGAAACAGCCTCAAGTTGCACCAGGGAGGTTTAGGTTGGATATTGGGAAAAATGTCTTCACTGAAAGGGCTGTCAAGCGCTGGAACAGGCTGCCCAGGGAGGTGGTGGGGTCACCATCCCTGGAGGCGTTTAAAAAATGCATAGATGCGGCGCTCCGGGAAGTGGTTTAAGTGGTGGACTTGGCAGTGCTGGGTTAACGGTTGGGCTTCATGATCTCAAAAGTATTTTTGAACATAAATGATTCCGTGATTCTATGTCATGGTCCTGAGGAACCAATGCTAGGTAGATCTATTTAGCAGGGGGATTGGACCAGATGACTTCCAGCGGTCCCTTCCAACCCCAGCCATTCTGTGATTCTGTGACAGCTGACACTTTGCTAGAGAAGGCCTGAAGGCAGCCTGGCCAGGAGAGCAGATGACAGGTTACGTAGTCCGCTGACAAAAATGTCCTTATAAATGTCCTTATTTTACTAGTTTCTGACTACCGTGTGAAAAGAAGCTGGTAACCTGAAATACTTCTAGATAATATTCTGTAACTGCTGGTTTTAAGGTGAGCAAAACAAATGCCAAGGCTTATAAATTCTTGTCTTTATGGAATTGTTTCCACCTTTGCTCTTGCACATGGCCAACAGATTGGTAAAGGTGACAGACCCAGAAAAAGCGGGCTGTGGTCAAAGCTCGAGGCCAGGAAATGGACTGGCCTTGGCTGGAGGCAATTTCCTGTTTTTCTAACAGCGTGCATCCCTGCAAGCAAGTCCCAAGCTGCAATATAGAGGATCTGTGGAGAGGACTGGCTCAAGAGGTGTTTTAATGGGAGCCTGGCAGCAGGGCAACTGTCTAGCATGGCCAGGCCTTGCAAACTAGATAAAGCAAAACTAATTGTGCGACAGGGCACCAGGAGAGAGTGGGCAAAAATAGCAAATGCGAAAATTCACGTATGTAATTTATATGTGGACACACATAAACAACTTCTTCACCTCCTGTTTAAGCTACTTTCCAGATACTTGTCCAAACAGTTTTCATCTTAAGCATTTGAGGCTGAGCCCACAAAGTGCTTAAGCAAGTAGCTATGCTAAATATATAAGTAGTTCCATTTGTGCTCAGGCTTTGCCGGATCGAAGCCTTATTTCCTGAAAACAAGTGCAGCTGCAGAAGTTAGAGCTCACTGAATACTGCTCCTATGGCTTCTCCTGCCCCTTCAAAGAAGCCTTTCTGCTTCCCAAAGCTGTTTAAACTACCAAGTACATCTATGCCTGTGGTTTTTCCAGTGTAAATTATTTTACCTTTAACATGTCTCTAGAGTATGTAATGTGCAGTATGCAGTGAGGGCACACAACTTCACAGGGATATGTTTAATGGATTTGCATTAGTGCAGCAATAAGTAGCATCTGACCAATGAATTCCTCATGTAACACCATGTCACGTTCAAGACCAGTATGGTGGCAGTGTTGCCTTGGCGGGGGAAAAAGGCATGTAATGCTCTGTATGCAAAGTAACATATTTCTTTTTAGTAAAGAGGGAAAAATCCACTTTCTAACTTTACTATACATCCAGAAAGCAAGGTTAAACACAAGGACACGTGTAGTCACCATTAGACAATGATAAACTTCTCCCCAAAAGAACTAAAGCTGTGCTCTTGAACCAGAGGGCACGGCTTTATCTGCTTTTACTATGCTGCTTTTTGAATACTGTCAAAACCAGGATCTTAAGTAAACCTAAGTGGGCAGCTGCTGTTCCCATGTGCTGCTGCTGAGCAAGGCGTATCGGGTGCTGGGCTCAGAGCTTGCTGAAGGCTACTGAGTCACTCAAACATTTTTTTATTTTTTTTTTGCTTGCTGCTTGAGCTGATCCCCATTTTCTAAGAATAAACACCCTTTGATTCCACCCTAGTTATACATGTTGATAGACTTACTTGGCAAGATTATAAAGAAATACAAAGATCGGTTAAATTAATTTCTTTTGTATAATTTCATCTGGTCAGTGCTCATGATGTCAGATTTTTTTTTAATATAGATTGTATTGGCTTCATGATTACAGATCTCTAATGACAGATACAAAGAAAAGTTGGGGGAGGGGGATGTGGAGGGGCAGTTCTAATTCACTTAAAGCTTTGGGGATTGCCCAAGCATATAGTGTTGCATCAAAATCCTGCTGCGTTTGCAGCATATGATTTTCATATGAAGTCCAGGTGTAAAAGCAGCTTTCTTGCTAGCACACACAGTTGGTCTAAATCCAAAATGAAACCTGGGAAGCAAGGAAGGACATGTCCTTGCCATTCAAAATAGAAAGAAAAATTCACATGTATGGTGGAGAAATGTGAGTGCAAAGGTGTGCTGCCAGGGGACTTAGTTACAGAAGACAAGCAGACAATTGGGCCCTGTATCTCTGAATGTACTTTTTAAACACTGCAGTTGGCTTTTCTAACTTTAATGACAGGCTGATTGAAGTATTTTGTTAATCTATTTTGAGAAAGCCGCAAGTTACTTTGCAAAGGGTTGAAATCATATACAAACTCAACTAGATTTCTCAGGACTGGAAAAAGAAATCAGATTCTTAATTTTCATTGAGTCAACAGACGAGAAAGTACTTATCACTGAACCTGGGAATTTGTCTTTGAAAGCTCTCTCTGTGATAGATCTGGCTGTATGCTTTTAAGGGTCCACTTCTGATTGCTCCAGCAGAGCAGACAGAATTACTGTGTACGCAAAGTTGCAGCATTCCCTTGGATGCAGGATCCTGAAAAGTCTCTACTGAAATCTGTAACATACTCAGAAATCAGCTGCCTTCATCCTTAATGCTGAAAACCAGGACTGACTTTTGCTGTAAAATCACTAGGTGAGGATGGGGAAGACAGAGCGATAAGGAGACTATCAGTAGAAGAGTGTGAGTGTGATACTGTAGTATCTTTGGAGCTTAAAGGTATTAAGCTTACTTCCAGCTTTTCTGTGGACTCTGGGCTGGGTCTTGATGGTTTTCCTATGAACTACAATTGAACACACGTGCCATGATTATGGACACAACATCTCTACTTCCAAATATTTCATTTAGGAGGCAAACTGGAAACTAAAAACCAAGGACAAGTGTTTGAAAACAGGTTAAGCTTATCTTGGCTGATAATTTCCCTTACCATTTTAACTTTAAGAGTTAAGATTAACTTGCAAGTCAGGCTGAATTTGAATTTGTACAAAAAGATTTGCAAAAGGCATCTGTCATTGAGGTGGGGACTAGCAATTTCCATGGTGAAGCTCCTGCTTTGTATCTGTGTTTGGGTTTCTGTATTCACTGATGATTCAGAAACACAGGCTAAAACAAACCCTGTGCACCTCTCTGTGCGCAGGTCTCACGTGACTAAAATCACCCTTTCGTGTAAATGACTCTCCGTAGGTTGCCTGTTTCAAAAGAGCTTTGCGCAGTCTTTATGCAAAATACTACTTACCAGAAACATTCAGAGTGTTGCATAAAGCCCAATAGCAAGTGATATCATAGATGCAGATCTGGAGAATGAAAGTGTGTCCTTAGATAACTACATTCAGAGTATTTATAATAGTTTGGAGCTGGGTTTTGCTTAACCTCTCCTGTGGGGCCGCCAGGCACTTCCAGATACTCCCAGGTCCTGGGAACCCCCCAGAAGATCCAGGATACTTTGGTTTCCTTGCACAAGTCTCCAAGCAAGCATCAGGATTCTTAACATTAAGACAAAGCAGCATAACTTTTTAGTTAAGACCTGGTTAGGAAAATTCCCCACCTGATTCTAAATACATCCTTTCTGGAGGTGTTTCAGAACTAGGTCTTCCCACTCATTCCCAAACCTCACAGGTTTATACCATAAGCAGGCTGCAGACCTTGGAGTCCAGATTAGGCTTTAGTAGTAATTTCTACTGCCACAAAGGAAAATGGTTCCTAGCTGTCTTCTGAATTTGAAAGGACTTTTGTGCCAATTAACACCAGCCTTCTACATCACTCTGTTGTGTCTTTTCGCACTTCGTTGTGTTTTTCCTTCTTCTCTCCTTGAGTGGACAGCACTACCTGCAAATTAGCCAGCAGCATACACACACCTTGACAGGAATGTGTACACAGCTAATACTGAAATGCAGACAAGTTACCAATCTGTTCAAACATTTGAGTACATCCTTAACCTGAAATATGTCTACAGATAATTTTATTATTATTATTATTTACATCTTGGGCAACTTCAGGAAAAACATGCTTAAGAAATCCTATTCTAAGGAGGGAGTACTGAATGCTTAAGGCTTCCCCTGGCTGGGAATCATGTACCTGAAACAGAGACTCTCACAGATTGCTGTTTGTCTCACACTCACCATCGATGCCTTCCACGGATAGCTGCAGGCCAAGGTTGTGTTGAGGATTCACCACCCAGTGATTACTGGTTGCGGTAATGTCAAACACCAGCCACCCTTCTTCTGCAGCCCAGATTGTTCGAGAGTCGAGCAGGAACAAATCTGAATCCCTGAAAATAAGCAGCGTAATTCCCAGTTACCCAGGCTTTCCACTGGAGTCTCCATAGGCTTAAAGCATTTGAAGCAGCACGGTCAGCCTTTCAGCAATAGGCAGATTATGCCGGCGCTGGGCTGGCGTGCTTTCCTGTCTAATCACCTTCAGCTGAAGTGCTTTTCTTCCCTTCAAAAAAGGGAGGATGGGTTGAAGCAGAGTTGAGGTGGTTTTGGGTTACTTTGCTGTTACAGTTAACCTTAGAGCTGCTGATGCAACTTCAGAAAAAACCACTTGCCAGGCACAGAGTTGCAAAATTATTGTTTGCATATGCAAACTTGGTAATTGGGCAGACAATGCTGCTCATTATCCTTTCCACACATAATTTCCTGACTTTTATGCATAATTGTAGCATTGGTGTAAGCCAGCTGGAACACTGGTGTGCATATATTAACATATGTAATGTTTTTTTAAATTTGTTCATCTGAGGTTACAGATAATTGATCGACACAATAACCCTCTGCACAGTCACAGGTCTGCGTTACTTTGGGTGGCAATTTTCTTTCAATTCATTGCTTAATTTTTTTAAAGGCCACTACTGAATTATTCTAGTTGAAGAACTGATACCAGTGAATAAGAAAGATCCAAAATAGAGAGGATTTCATGCATTTGAAAAGGGTGACATCATTCTGGATTTACAAAACATTTCCCGGCAAATTTCTGTAAAATGAAAATTTGAGAAAACACAGGTTCTGTAAAGGAAAGAATCTTCACTTATCAGAAATTAAGAAAGAGATAAAACTTGGATGAAAAAATTGCATAGTGGTGCAGTTCCTTTATAAAAAAATAACTTTACAAGAAGAACAAAGAAACACAGTGGAAGTGTCTAGACAAGTCCCGTAAGAGCTGCTTTTGTACTTACAGTGCACAAACACGATAACTTGTTTAAGTGTAATTATATCCTTTTGAATGAAGAAATATCCTTGCAAAAACCCTTTAATCATGTCCTCAAAGCTTGAAGAAGGCCTTATTAATTTTGTCACTATTGATCTGTCAGTGCAAATACATACATTTAACTTAGTTTACACAGTGCTTCTTGTTCGCATGAAATATCAAGAGATCAAAAATGAATCTGAGAAGTGCTGTCAGCATAGAGCCTTTTGCCTCACAGATTTTAGTGATTCTTTTCCCTGTGAGATACCAAGAAATTAAAAGCTTTTGTCCCACACAGCTGACTCAAAACAGAAATAGAGCTTTATTGCAGTGTTTTCACTATACAGCTTTCCTTTCAGCCTTTGTGGACCAGAGCATATAAGGGATGATGGCTTTCCTCCGTGAGCTAATAGATGTCACTGCCTCTGGCTCTGTGCCGGCTTACATGAAATTAAACTTCTGAAATTAGTTCCTGCAGAGCACATGAGCACACCACCCAGGGTGCAAAAGAGGATTTCTGTTGCCTCCTCACTGATGCGTGATACCTTTAGGTACCACACAGCTGAACATGTAGATACAGCTGATGCTGCCGTGCTGCCAAGGGTGCAGTCAGTGCGGTGTGGAGCAGCCTGAGGGAAGCAGTGGCTTCCCGTGTTGGCTCCATCCAAAAAGAGGAGCCAAGCTCTGATACTTGCAAGAGATGTTTTGCAGGCACAGGATTACAATGATTGTAATGCTTCCCCTCGCCCAGCGTGTCCCTGCCACGGAGGAAGGCAGGAGAGGGTGTTTTGCTTCCTTCTAAGCAAAGTTTTGGGTTTTGGAAGAAGCCCTATATCTGAATTGAACTTGCTGCAATGCTTTCTTGCTAATGCACAGGGGATCCTGTGAGGATTATCTCAGCAGCTATTTGGGCAGCCAAAGTGGGTGGCTCAGGAGGAGCCGTGGTGCAGCAATGGGGAAGCTCGAGCTGCTCCCTGGAGCTGTCAGCCGGGTGCACCTAGGACAGCTGAAGATAAAGAGCATGGATAAGCCCCTCCCTCCACATACACATTGGTTACAGGAATGAAAGATACTTGCACTCTAACTGGGGGACAAATTTCCTGGGGTTTCATCCCCACCCAGAAGCAATGGCCCTGTTCCCACGGTGCATGACACAGCCACACGGACACCTCCCGCCCTTCCCTGTTTACAACACGCTGAACAAAACGCATCCCAGAGGAGCCAGGGACAAGGGAGTAGTACGGATTGGCCCGTTCCAATGGCTGAGTCCAATTTTCCAGAAGTAAAGGGTTTTTATATTCACATACTGCATCATTTAAGCATGGCCCCTGACTGGAACTCATGATTCACACAAGGTTTAGTTAATAGGGACTTGGCTTGCTTGGGTTTTCTCCCTTGTAGTTTGCAGGTTGAAGATAATAGCAATAATGATAACCTTTTTTTTGTTGTTTTTAGCTACTGCTCAACTGCAGTAGTATTACTCAGAAAAACCAGGCTTTAAGCTTCCCATGCTGACATGATGCAATCAGGGTAACCAGACAACATGAGGCATCAAGTACCAGGGTGAGTCAGTCTGGGAAATTGTATAATGCATTTGTTTTCCTGTAGTTACAGCAATGTGCAAACAATAGGCCTGGAGGGGAAGCCTGAAGTGAGAGAGATCAAAGGGACCCACTAAAGGGAACCGTCCTTCCCACACACGCTTGGAACATTTGGACCCAAAAAGGCCCCGTGTCAGATGCTCTCTGGAGAAGTTCAAGCACTCCTGGATTAGCACTTTCCACTCTGGCCCACCAGCAGCGGCCAGTGATGGGATGCAAAACTCGACTGGTGTTGCAAGCAGAGGCTCCTGACATTGTGGTGCCTGTTCCAATGAAAAGAAACCTCTTGTTCTTTTAAAAAGAATAGCCTCCCTTGAAGTGAAATGCCCTGCTCTCCAAAGACTTCTGGCAAACGGGGTTACGTCACTAGCTAATAGCAAGCCCTTTAGACATCATTGTTGGACAAGACATAATAAACATGGCAAAGAAATGTTATTCTGCTTAGACTTAAACAAAATTTGCTCTGCAGGCTGCCATCTAATGACTTGTCATATGAGATAGTGCTAGCTGTGCATAACTAATATGGCTGGTTTGGGTTTTAGCTTTAAGATAAAGATCTAGGCACAAAAGGAAAAGGTTTCTAGGGCACATCTCACTCTGGTACGTTACTACTACCAACACTATGCATATTTAGAGCATTGTTGAAGTGACATGAATAATGCCTCTGCAACCAGGAGGCAGAAAAGCACTTTGGTTCCTTGGCCCTGCATTAACTCCCTTCATTTGAGAACTTCAGAGCATAGCAGAAACTATACTGAACCTCTTACCCCAGCCCAAATGATAGGAAAAGGCACGCGATCTTCATTTTACAGAAAACTAAGCCGGGACATGGAAATGTTAATGTCTAGATTAGAGTTACATGAATTATGAAGTCTGGATCCAGACCACAAGTATGTTTTCTTGAGAACACATCAAAATGGCTCAGCGTTCAAAGCACTGACATCAGCAGGAGTGTCAAAGTTTTTAATAAACTCAGGGCTTTCAGCTCAGTTTTCTCAAGCACCGGGCTGTCAATGGAGCCTAAGATGAGGACAGGAGGTTGGCACCTGTCTGCTGACCACTTTGGTAGTGTCTGGTACTGCATGCCAGAAGGGAGAGTCACCTTCCATCAGAAAGCACTCCCAGAAGTTTGTCTACAGGTCATAAATGCTGTGTGGTCTACGAAATTTCCTTATGAACTTGTTGTTTTCTGGACTCAAGGGTGAATAACAAGTATTGCAAAGAGAGGGTGGCTGGGGAGGATGCATGTAAGATCGTGTCTGGAAAGCAGCTGGAGTTATGGAGCTGGAAGGGCTGAAGCTGCTGAAGGGCTGAAGCTGCCAAAGGCCTGTGGAGGGCTGGTAGCATGAGTGGGGTGAGAAAAGGAATCACAGGCGATGAGTGGAAGAGAAAAGGACTGGAAGAAGTGAGGTCTGCAGGGACATGTGGAGAAAGAAGGGGAGACAGAATGTAGAAAAGGCAAGCAAGAGCATCCTGAAAGGAAACAGCGAGGAAGAGTTACTATGTTACAATGCAGTAATTCTAAGATAAAAGACAACCATGAAGCTTCATTAAAATAGTACACGTGGGCTCTTTGCCTTTTGCTGGGGTATTTTTTTCAGCCTCTAGGATGCACTTTGGTTTGAAGCCATGCACACTAGAAACGTATCAAAAAATTAGACGGGCAGCATCTCCCCATGTCACCTGCCTTGATGAGCTGGGACACAAGGAAGGACATGGACTAGAGAGAGAGATTCAGTGAAAATACAAGTTGAGAATTCTGCAATAGCAAGAGAGAACAGGAGATGAAGCTCTGCATTTATAGACTATAATGCTGTAAAGTCTACACTAATCTAGGGTCGTTCTCTTACCAAACAGCCCTTGCTTTTGCATCTGTTTTCTTCGCTCACTTTCCCCACCCCCTTCATTAACTCTGTTATTTCAAGCTGCTGCTTGACAAGTGGTAGTAAATACTAATGAGCACTTCCAAGTGGGATAAAAATAAATGGGAAGAAGGACAGGCAGCAGCAGCAAAGGTGACTCTCGGCAACTTTCATTACATTACAAGACAAGTTGATTTCGGTGACGTGCTGGCACTCGGGGCTGGGAACAGGCTTGGAGCCCTGGCTCAGCTGGCTGTGTCCTTGGCAGCAGCCAGCCCAGAGCCACTGCCAGCAGGTCCTGCAGTCCCTTGCTTGTGTTTGGGTACCCTGCCAGCCCAAAGAGCACGCTGCAGCCACCCAGCCGCTCCAGTGCTCTAATCCCTACCTGCTACTTTCAGGAATGACAGATCTAACAGTGTTTTAAACAATAACCAGACTGTGACACCTTGCAAAAGACTTTGAATGACTTTACAAATATAGTTCAGCTCTCCCACTTCCATTTTAAAGTATTAAACACTTGAGGCACAGATGCATTACATGTCTTGTTGACTCGGCATGCAAACCACAGCCATTAAGCTAGGAGCATAATCCTATCATTCTGACTGGTATTCTAACCTTCGAGTGGCTGTTTGGGTCACAGGCATGGTGCAAGACAGCAAGTTTACTTACAGGCAGCCCAAGGACAGAGCTGGCATGGGGGGATAGGGGCAATTTACGTCTGGTTTTGAGCAGGTGGAGGGAGGAGAAGGCAGAAAGGGCATCTTGGGAGGGTGAGAGGAGATCTGGGGTTAGAAGACATCTGTTTGGATTAAAAAACTGCAGTATCCAGATTCCAGTTTGCTTGGTGTCATTGCTTAAAGTCAGCTGCAGCTGTCCAAAGACAAGCTTAGGAAAATATTTTTCAGACTTTCCTACTTTGAGAGGGCCCCAGGATCTCCCTGGGCCTCTCCCTGGCACGTCTGCAACACCCTCTGTACACAGACCTGATGCAGCCCTCCTCCCACACCTTCCCTTCCCTGCCTGCCTGGGATCCCCTGCTTATCCCTCCCTCGACCTCCCCACTGATAACAGCCCTCCCCGTGCCCCGGGGGGAGCTCCCAGCCAAACACACCCTGGGGTCTCCTCCAGGTGAAGCATGGCCACAGCAGGAATACAGTTTGCTGGAGGTGATTTGTTACGGACTGGTCTGAAAACTGGCTGTACTGGTAGTGAAACAGATCTGTGTAAATTTTGTTGAATCTTGGGAGAAATTAAATTCCCTTTAAAATTTCAGCAGACTTTTAATTCTATTTTGTGTTTCTAGTAGTTGTGTTCCCTTCCCTGTGCAGCATTTGAGATGGGTGTAAGATCTAGGTTTCCAAGACTGATTAGAAGTGGCAATGGGAGTTTGTTACAGAGAGATGCAACATGTTTCCTAAATACAAAGCCTCTTGTAAAAGCAGTGTTGAGAGAAATGAGGTTATATACATATCTCTGACACTTTATATACAGCTGTTTCTATTCAGCATTGAATAGTGCATCAGTCTAGCTGAGCAGGAGCCCACTGGGGTATGCAAAACGCCTCTTGCAGCTACTCAAGTGCTTGTGAACAGCCATGCCTTGCTAAGTGAGTTAAAGATTTGTCAGAGGTTTTGCAGGCTGCAGTGGCTTTTAGGAATGGTCTGAAAGAGATAACTAGATGCAGCTCTGATCTTGGAGAGCTATAGGGTTGCCATGCTAAAGTTCCCTTGCTACTTGCGAAGAAATAAGTATAGTTATCAACTGACTTGCAGGTAAGTAACCCCCCCCAAAAATCATAGCTATTGTCAGCTAAATTTCTAGATGCTGTCAGTACTTGCAGATACCGTCATGGTGCTGGGGCACAATGTTAAAACAAACCAAACCTTTCTTTGCTGCACCATCCCTGGAACGATCATGCTGGTACTTTAAAAAGCTCCAAAAAGAAGGCACATCTGCTTCGCGGGTTGGGTGGGCCTAAGCCTTTCTTAGTTACTGGAATTACATTTTTGCAACCCACAGTATGGAAACAGACTCCAATGAATGGGAGAAAGGGGTCTGGAGAGGGGCTCAGGTTTGATCTGGGTGCAGAAGTGGTGTAGTTTGAAGCACAAACTAAAGTGTTCCAGCTGCAAGTCAAACCCAGGAATGCATCATACAAGATCTTGTTCTTCTGTAGGGCCAGTAACATGAGCATTCAAATCATTCACTGCCTTTGAAGCCTGTGAAATCCATAATGGCCACAAAGTGAACACGAAGCAACTACATTTCAATTACCAAAGGCTGGTCAAGTACCTGGCTTTATTCTCTCCAGTAACAAAACTCCCATCGACTTCAAAGAGGTTGGGATTTACTCCACAGTGCAAGTTCTGGGTCCAATGAAATTGGAGATGTAACTCTGGGATGAGGTTTTTTAGCTTCTGAAGGTGCAGGCAGATGGGCAGGATCAAGCTCTGAGGCTGAGGGGAGCTATACAGTCCTCATTTTTTCTGCAGCCTCAGGTCAATAAATTGAAGATGTTGCCCCAACTGATAATCTGCCCCTTAATTGCATGGGTACTTTTTGAAAATACACAAGTTCCCATCAATTACAATAGGAGTTAGGTATCCAACCTGCTTAGCTGCTGTTAGAAATCCCACTGTGTATCTGCGTGTCTCTTCAGCACTTCAGTCCCTTTGATATTCTAGCTTTGGCCACTGCTTACAATAGTGGAGAGCCTGAGGGTAATGGATATTTCTTTTGCAAAGTAGTTCACAAACTACTTCATGATTACACTGTAAAAGTATCATTTTTCTCAGGCTCATATCCATAAGCTTTATTTTGACACATTCCCTGCCTAGGTGCCCAAGATAAATGACCTTCAACACCTTGTAGCAAGCCTTGTGCCCTGTGATGCGTGTGCCCTAGCACTGGAATCTGCTCTGCTTCCCCGCGGCATCCAGGAGGGAGGAGACGGAGGCTTGAGCAGCCCCTGGCTCCCCGAGAGCAGCCTTTAGTGCCCACTACCAGGGTGTGTGACCACAAACAGGGACTTGATGTCCTGCTGCTCGGCACCCTTCTCAAGCCAGTCACTGGCTTTATAAAACTCTTTCCCAGGCTTTTGGGTGAGTGAACCATGAAGACCAAACAGAAGTTGGACGTGAGTCACTGGACCAAGGAAAGCTTTGAGACATATTAGTCAAAACATTAACTGTTTTCACAGTGTTTGTGATATTAGGAACATTTTTGTTCATGAATGTACTTGTTTGCTTAAAGTGAATAACTGATGCTTTGTGCCTGAAGAATGCGGTACATGCCTTTTTATCAAGGAGATGTTGCCAGTTTGAAAAGCTTGCCTTGCAATGAATTCATAGATTTGGAAAGGCCAGAAAGGATATTTGATCATTTGGTCTGGTAATAATATCTTCAGTCTGACAGAGAGAGAATTTCTATTAAGCAAAGTCCAGAGTGGCATCCCATCTGCTACAAAGGACAGGGCCAGGCTCTTACTTTTACTGCCAGGGTTGTTAGGCATCTATCTGCCCACGACTGGGCAGGCGGATGGAGGACAGCTTCCACCCTGTGTTCAAGCGTTGGTACTGTTGAGGGGCAGGACTTCAGAAACAGTCTGCTGTGGGTGCAGCAGTTTGTCTGGAAAGACCTATGCCTGTATTTTTCACCAACAATAAATTGCAGACAAGAGATGTTGCTGGTTAGATACCTGCCAACCTGTCTGAACTTGTAAAGCAAGTCATTAATTGTTGAACTGTTCGTACTTATGGTTTATTTGAACTGAGGGCACACCATCACACCCTACAAACTGGAGGCTCATCTGAGGTTTAACTGAAAATCAAGCCTTCAGCATATCTGATGGTTTCTTTACCCTCAAAGTAAAAAAAAATCTCCAATCAGTCTCAGCTTGGGCTTTCCAGTTGCATCCCGGGCTGGTTTTGTGGCCCTAGAAACTGTCCTGATCTTTGCTGTGTGTTGCTGTGTTACAAAGGAGAGACGATGCTGCAGCTGCCTCTGGGGAGCCTGGCACTGAGCTCCTGTGCCGTGCTGCACCTAACCAGGACGTGCATGTAGTGGGGGAGGGGGGGGATCAGCCTGCAGAATACCTGGTGTTTCAGATCCTGAAGGGCAATTCCAGCAATCTCCTGGGAGATCCACTGCTCTTGTATCATCATAAGAGCACAGGGAGAGGGAAACCCTTTTGGGTTTTTGTTGGCCATTGTACCTGCCATGCTCTAGAGAGAGGAATCTACAAAGCCCAACTCGAGCAAAGGTTTTCGTGCCTGCGTGGGGGGGGAGGGTTTGGCTTTGTTTTGCTCTTGTTGCTAACAACGTCAGATGGGTCTGACTTTCCAGCCTGCTCAGGATGAGACAAACAGCCAAGGAAGCATCAAAGTGAATGGGTGTTTTTTGATCAACATTGGAGAGAGTTTGTTTTCTTTCTCCACTTGCCCAATGACACACTGACTTGGATGACTGGTCTGTGACAGAGCCGGATGGAAAATGTCAGTGGAAAAATGCAGAAAAAGACCAAATATTTTTACAAATGTTAGTGACAATATTTTTACCTTTGGTCAATCCAAACCAACAGGAATATTTTTTCAGGACAAACTGTTCAAAACTCACCATTGCCTGTGCCAAAATGTATGCAAAGGGTGAATATGCACGAACACTCATTAAAAATAGTGTTCCTGTGGTGAATATGATGCAGTAAAATTGCATCTAATCTTGTATGGAACATCTGTATAATTAGCAAGATTCCTCACCTCTTCCAGCCAGTGGTTCATGTGTATGTCTGCCCTTTGCATACAGTTTTTCCTTTAGGAATAAGAATTTGTGAAGGAGACAGTTTGCAGAAACACTTGCTGCTGCACACATAACTATCCCCAGTGGGTACCTTGCAACCCTCTCCAAACATAGTTGTAACAAACTTGTGGATGTATCATAAAATAATAAATGCCATCCTAACTTTCATCAGTAAGATTCCTAGTGGGCACCAACATCGCTCATCAGGATCTGAAGGAGAACTTCCCTGCAGGACGTTTACTCCAAGAACAGGTTTCTGGCAATTCCCTAATGCCCTGGCACACCGATTAGGGCCTCTTCATCTGCCAACACCTCTTCTTTCTGCTCTTCCCAAGAGTGAAAAGTCATCCCTGCAGGCTGGCACCTAAACAACCTACTCAAGGAATACAGCAAAGGGAGGCTTCTGTCTCTGGAAGGGCCCAAGATGGAATAAACTTAGGGTAAACCAGACATCCAATGGGTCCTATGCACATTTGTGGCTTGTTGCCTTCTCCTTTAAGAAAGCCTGGTTGAACTGTACAGTTTGAATTATCGTTGCTTGATTAAAATAGATTAATATTAGCATAGTCCCCAAACTCTGCAAATAATTGTGTCATTAGAAATGCCAAAAGACCCATGAGTTTTAGGCCATAAAATCAGAATTTCAGATGTGGAAGAAAACACACCAATGGTTAAATACTTTTACCATGCAGCAAAGCTGGTAGAAATTCTCACCATTTAAAAACGTTGATAAGGTTTCCTGTCATATTTCAATTTTTTTTCTGCATTTTTATTAGCTCTTATAAAAGTATAAAGCCAGAGTCCTGATTACAATATATTTTTTTCTTACCCTTTTGGACTTTCTCCTTTTTAAATCCCTAGTGTTTCTCTTTTCATAAACCTAAATTAGGGCTGTAGTTTTATTACCCCATATCCTAAATAATAACTTCTGACTAGCATGTGACTGTAAATACTTTTCATGTAAATAAATGCAGTCTCACTTTTGGTAGGGTTTGTATGTAGAAGAAATATGTGCAAATGAAACTAAGTGCCTTTGATAAATGGTTTGGGATCGCTGATTAATTGGAACTAAAAACAGATGAGAAAATTGAACATATGTTCTTATTCAAGTTCCCTGGAGGATTTGTCAGGGAGCTTGGCATACATTAATAATTGCTTGGAATGGATTTAATAGCTCATCTTGTAGTTTTGCACATGCAAAACAATCAGTCGATATAAAAAGCATGGTGTCATCTGTCTTTGTTAATTAGGGATCTTGAACGCCTTCAGTAATAAAGGCTAGTAATTAAGCTACAATTAGGAAGGAAGCATTCGGGTGTGGTTTTGCCACCTCAGGATCCATAAGCAGCAGGAGGAAGAGGGTAGGTCTTCCAGAAATCTTGAAATACTTTAGGTTTATGATCTTTTCCTGCACTAGCACACGGCCAGGCTTGTTGGCTCCTCAGCTACTGAGTGCTCACAGGGACAAGAGCAACAGCGCTGGGGATGTTCTCTGGGGCACACGGGGCTCGCGGGGCACCTTCTACCCCTGCCCTTGGTGGCTGACCGCCCACGGCAGCTGTGTGCCCCCTGCATTAGCATTGACAGAGATTTCCACCCTGATGCCCAAACCCAGCTCTAGAGACACTTCTGCTGATAGCACCAGTATTTCTAAAAGTAGTGGACATAACTCTCTGAACGAACATGCTGTGCTTGTGCTTTCATCAGGATCTCCCTGTGGGTCACTCACCTTCCCGGGTGCTCCTGGAGTACCTGGTAGACACTAATCTGGAACGTTTCATTATCGAAGCGTTCACGGATGTAATCCTTATATATTCTGAACTCAGCAGCCGTCACCGCTTCCCCCTCTGGGATTCGGGAGAGATCAAACCTGAACTCTCGGTAGTGGCAGCGCTGATGGTGAAACTCTCTGTCATGCTCCACTGAAACAGAAAAACAGCCCATTAGCCACCTGCTTTGTTCCCTTTCCCCTCGCCATCAAACAAGCTTGCAAGTTGCCACAACAGAAAAGGGCAAGAATATCTGATTGCAGCATCTCATGCTGTTGTTCGGTTCATTAAAGCACATAGGAAATACATTACTCTATCTGGCTATTATAAGCATATATGCGTTTATCAGACTGTCTTTGAAACAGTTTCACAGCTGGCTGGTACAGGGTGTGGGTGACCGTTGTGTTTTAATGATTTTTGGCAGCTTCATGCTTGATAAGTGACTCTGGACATTTGCCACCGATAACGACCAAGCTGCTGTGGGAAGGAGCAGAACGGAACAGATGGGGCTTTTCAGGAGTGCTGGTTCTTGGCCTGACTCTGCTTCTGAAAATTGCACATGCACACGCATACCCGCACACATATATACACACATTCCAGTCCTTGAGGCTTTTCATGCCAGTGACCCACATCCAGTGCCAGCTGAATTCATCACAAGCTCACAGCCCCACTGCACAGGGTCAAAGCTTTCATTTTAAAGCATCTTTAGCGATCAGGCTGTGAAGCAAATGTACAAAGCAAAGACCTTCTTCCACTCCCAACCCTGACCATGAAATAACAAGTGCCAGAGTCCTCTCAAGACAGTGCTAGGATGGTGCGTTATCCTGCCAAGTGACAGGTCTGCCTGTCATCTGATGGACAGCTGATGGTCTCGTGTAACACTGCTTGTGGATCTTGGAGCTGAGGGTCGGTGTTGTGAGGAAACAGAGACTTCAAGACCGTTCTCCAGCAAGGGGGAGGCGAGGTGTCAGTGCCCCATCCTGACACACGAAGCAAAGCACCCTTCTTGGAACAAATTCCAAATTAAATAGACAAGTCAGACAAAGGAAAATGGGGAAACCGAGGTATAAGGGGATGAACTGACTCGCCAGAGGTCACACCACATGACATTTTAAGAGCTGAGGTTTGAACCAGGGACTTCCCGTATGTCCTAGTCCCGTTGTCTGTCCACTTGACCTCCCTGCAGCTCGACTGCACAATTCAAGTAGTTAGCTCTGAGATTTTCTTGGCAAAGAATGTGTGTCTTTCTACAGGCCTGATTCTCTTCTGGCAGCAGTAAATCCATTGTGTAAATCCATTGACTTAAATGGAATTACTCCTGAAAAAAGAGGAGTTTCAAGCCCGAGCCTGGAAAGTGCTATTTAAATTTACAGCGCTGTGTGGTATGAATACATATCAGCGCTTGCGAGGGCCTCCCCGGTGGCAGGGATGGGGCATGGGGAGCCTCTGGGAACCGGGCCGTGTCCAAGCGCTCACCCAGAGCAGGTTCAGCGCTGCTTTGCTGGCCGGGATTCAGTGGCTGGCCACGGGCTCTTCCTCCGCTCACACGCTGCTGCTGCAAGGAGGCCAGGGCTCGCAGTTTGCCACTGTGTGATTGCTGTTTTGGGAAATACTGCAGCGCTCTTACTAATAGCTGGGATTAATCTTAGAGGAGTTTTTTAGATGTGAAACCCCTAAACTTTCCAAGACAAAGGCAACTGAGTTCAGCAAATGGTTTTATAGGTTGAGCAGTCTCAGCGTGCACTGAATGAACGACATCGTTACACCTCTAGCTGTAACGTCTCGTCCAGCCTGAGTGAGGAAGATCACTCAGTCTCTCACACCCTGAAGGGAGGGAATATTGTGAATATTCACCAGTGTCTGTAAAACACCTGGCAGGCTAAACCTGCCCTCTAAGTGCTAGCAACACTATTAAATGTGCCTCAATGCCTTTCCTCCAAAGTATTCTCAGCAGAGTAAGATACAAAGAGTATGATTTCAGCCTCAAAGGAATCTGTCTACACCTAAATTATAGAGAGGAGGAAAAAATATTTTAATATGGAATAGCTCCTTTAACCACAACTATAGAAGAATGAATATAATGTTGTGTGGGTTTAGTTATATTATGGATAACATTGCCAGCAGGGTGTATTGTAGAGAGGTCTAGCGGTAGGATGTACCAATGTGATTTGCTTCCAATGACACAGGAAGGCTGAATTTGCAAAGGAAGGTGGGTGCACCTTGTTAGTGTAAATATGTGATGACAACTACATCGGCCAACACCAGCGTTTAGTTCATACACAAAGCCTGACAACAAACACATGAAGATGAAACTTTTCCGGGTGCTGCTAGAGTTCATGGTGATTCCCATTGCACAGCCCTAGAAAAAATGTGTCATATTAGTATGAAAAATTAACGGCCAGGGTCATAAAACAAAGAGCCCTGAAGTTTGAACTTTCCCATGCTTTGCAGATGTTTGGATATAGGGTTTTGGCCTGAGCCATCTTTAGTGTTAAAGCAAACATTCCTGTGGCTATAGTCATTAAGATCATGAAAATATGTGGATATGTAACAGAAGAAAGAATCCCAAGAAACCCTTCAACTCAGTGTTTATTGTTTTTCCCCTTTTTCTTTGCACTCTGGACCTATCTGCTGACCCAGAAGTAACAAATCCTTTCAGAACTAATTTATGAGAAACACTGACCCTGAATCAACATCTGTTAGATGACTGCAGTAAATCTTATTACATAATTAAACACCAAAATCTATGTTAAAATAACGTTAAGGGTCTGACTTGAACTCATAAAAGCAAGACTCTTCATTACGAAGGCTGAAATCTTGCTGCCGTGTGTTGGTACTTGGGAACAGTATAAAAGATCATGCACTTTTTGTAGACCCCAGTAATACCTTAAGCACAAGAGCACGAGGTAAGCAGGGGAGCGCTCAAGAAGTCTGAGTTTTCTGTGTTGGATGGGTGTTGGTCAGACCTTTGACAGCTCTGCAACTGAGTCATTTCCAATTAATTACCTGAGCAGTTTGAGGGGGTGTGTGTCATGTGTTAATAAAAAAAAAAAGGGGGTATTATAAGTGTTCACCAAAACAGTCAGGAGAATTGCTGCAGCTCTTCGAATACAACTGTAGTTTCTCTATTAGAGCTGTGAAATCTGTGATCCCTATTGATACCACAATGAGAAGCTTTTGGTCATTCTTGAAGGACTTAATCTCACCTGTTTGTCAGCCGTTCTGTGTTAAATGCTCCCTTAAAAGTCATCAAGCAATATGAATATTTGCTGGGCACGCTTTAATAGCCCTTCTGCCCAAAGAACTTGAACTCTTATTTGTCCCAGGTTCACAGCTCTTACAAATCACTACTATCCATAGGCTTTGGTGAATGGTTTTAGCTCAGTTCCTAATTTCAAACATTGGAAATTCCAGCTCAGAAACTGCCACAATTCAAATGCCTTGGCAAGGCAGCTGTTTGGAGAGAAAGCCAAAGCTCTGGATGTGCAATCAAAGGTTGTAAAATATGAAAAGGAAGAACACCCTTGAAAAATAATTCTGCTATGAAACAGACTGTGTGCCTCAGCTGTGGGAAAACAGTGGATTTTCTCTCCTAAAGAAACAATCCAAAGTCACTCACAGGTGATGCATGTGTAAATGCGCGCCCCTCCTCATTTCTAGAACTGATACTGCATTTTGGAGGCACAACCACTGTAGACAAATTGTGATCTAATTTAACACGTGGCTCAAAATCTGCTGATGCAAAATAACTCTTGGGCATGGTGAGAGTGGCAGTTAATCATAGCTATGGTACATGGGGATCATCAGGCACTCCCTTTGGCACAGTCCTTTGGAAAAGGAAAGGTCCAGACAATGGGACTTGGGAGCTGTAGGATGGAGGCAGACAGCAGATTCATGGGAAAATAAACAAGACACCAAAACGTGTGCAGGACAATTAAGGCGATCCAACCAAAACAAGCACGTATCTCAGGTTAGTGGTTATCAGTAAATTTGCCACACCTCTGTTGCAAATATGCAAGTAAGCTTAGCATCTTTGAAAGTCTGGCCTCGACTATCTGTCCACAATCTGAATGCTGCACAGACTGCACTCATCTATCTGATACAGATAGGGCTCTGATCTCTCTGAAGTCTTTTGTCTCTCCAAACCGACTCTGTTGTGGCATTATGGTGATGCAAGAGGAGGCAGGACTGCATAGTTTTGCAACAAGAGGGATTGTTAAAAGAAAACAGGAGGGATACATGTACAGGTGTGAAGTAGCCAAGTATCAGATCCAAAAATATGGGAAAGCTGTAGATAAAATGTCAACAAATACCTGGTACTTGTTTTGACATGTCCTAAAGTGTACTCTTCTAATACAAAACTAGAAAACATTAAGATGCAGGGATGAAAAAGTGTAGTTGTCGACATCTAGAACTCAGAGCAATACAGTTGAAGCCAGTACTAAGAAAGTCATGTTGGACAGAAAAGCTTGTGATCCTGGTTTAAAACCCCAGGATGCCCAAACTTCTAAAGCAAACGACACATCAGCACAAAGCTGGGAAACTTGAACTGATCCCATGTTTGGTCATTTTCACAGCAACGTGTGTTGAGACCAGAAATAAGAACCCCTGACTATTTCCAGCTTCTTTGTAAATCCCTACTGGTAAGCAAAAAGCCAACCTGAGCTAATTCTGTGAACAGTTTGGACCACTGGTTCTGTAATACGGAATGATGGTGGGCAAGGCATGACAGCAAAGATTATGTTGAGACATAGCTGGCAGCAGTTATTATTTCTCTGTACACATACCAAAGAAACCATTTTAGCCTTAGTACCCAGCCCAGTAGCACGATGTCAATCCCTAACTCCATGTGTCAAGCAAAGAACCAATGAATCACAGCAATAATTTTCCAAGAATGACTGTGTTAAAAACTAATTATTACAGAAGCATTAAAGAGCTAATCCAAGCCCCAGGGAAGTCAATAGAAATATTTCCACTAATTTCAATGGGTTTCACGGGAGGCTTTACTTTTGCCAGTCTACCTGCCTAAGTATTTTTAGGCTCTTGTTTTCTGAAGACGTAAAAAATCTCTTTTTCACAAGCAAAGTAAACACCAGATGAATAGATTTTGTGCTCAGGCTGCCAAACTGGGAAAGCTTCGGTAATTCCATACCTCCTCCTCCCTGGCACGTTTGGGTGATGCAGTTGGAATATATTTTGAGTATTTAAACAAGTAAAAACTTACATTTTCCAGTTAACGCTTTCGCCTGATAATATGTTAATTGTTTTTATAAGGCACTTTAAAAGTAGTTGTCTCATTTATTGCAGTGCTCACAACAATTAGAGTGCTACTTGTTTCTCATTTACAATGAAAAAAAGCACCAAAAGGAATGTGCAGTAGGGTGTCTGTAACTTCTTTACTCCCAAAAAAGGCCAGAAGGGATTTGTAAAGGACTTTAATCTCAAATAGATTAAAGGTCCTGAATTCCTGAGACTGAAAGATAAGTCAAAGGAAAATAGATTCCAAAAGACAACACCCCCTCGCCTCAGCCTCTCAGCCAGGCAGGAGACTGGGCTGCAGAGCCATCAGGGTTGCCTAAGAAACCCCTCAGAGATCTGGATGCCAAAAAAAACCCTGCCACGCTCCAGCACTGAGGTCCAACAAGTTTTCAGAGTCTACCTGTGCCCGCCTGGCCCCAAGGACTGAAGAAGTCATGTAGGTGAGTTTAGTGGGTAGGAAAGTCTTTATCTGCTTTCCCTCTGATGGCCACAGTGCTACAGAAAACGAGTGCCATTTCTTCAGAGATGGCTGAGGGCTAGCTGGCTTGGCCAGTGAGCCAGTGGATTGCTTTTGGCCTGAAGTGTTTTATTGAATGGGCTAACTAGGCTTTGAGCTCTGCCATTTGCATCCAGCAGTGCAAAATCTTGTTTGATATTTCCAAGAAAATCTACCTTTAATTCCCTCCATCACCATCCCTTGAGACTGAAGCCAAAACTTCAGAAACTCTCCTGTATCATCTCAGTGTAGAGCGTGAAATTCCAAGAACGGGGCTGCCCTGGGACCACCAGCTCCACCAGCATTGTCAGCCCGTGTACCTGACTGCTCTCAAAGGGAAGGTCCGCTCCTACCTACTGCTTCACCCTGCTGTCTGCCTTGGGAAATGTACTCAGGTGGAAAACAATTTTCCCTTCCCCAGATGAGTTTTCAGGTGGGCCCCATCCTCACTCGGCTCACCGTGGAGCCGCAGGAGCGGCGGTGGCAGGAGGAGGAGCGGGGACCTCCCAGCACGGCGGGAGGGAGGGCAGGGCCACCCTTGGACTCTGGGCTCGTGGTGGTTGTGAAACTGCGCTGTAAATCTTCAGGATGCCAAATCTGAGACCTCTTGATGGGATTCTAATTAACAGGCATTAAATGTTCCCTCTATAAATTGCACTTCTTTGTCTCTAAATTGGTGGATAAAACCATGTCACTTATGAAATATAGGCCTTTTCTCCTTATGGTAGTGAGGTTCAAGAAGGAGGAAACCAATTAGGGGAAGGATCCAGCAGTCTCCGCAGCTGAAAGAGCACACTGGGCTCAGCGGAATTCCCGATTGAGCAAGAAGTGCAAGGTCAGTCCTTATATTTTTCCGAGGAAAAGGGGGAGTATAATAAAGATTGCAATAATGTCATGCCAGGCCACAGTCTGCTAAGGCACATGTTTCCCTCCTCATTGTGTTTGACAGCAAGAGTTACAGGGGCAGTGGCAGTAAATTTATAATGGCAAGAATTTGGGAATGTGAAGCTCTGTGATTGGTTTTCATTTGCTTCATCTTCTCGGCTACAAGATTTACATGCTGATATTAGGCAGCTGAAGCAGAAGTTAAACATTTGAAGAAACAGTTAAAGAATATAAATTGGGAGTCCTGCAAACGGAGTAGAGCAAATGTCCTGGGTTGTGTGATGGGATTCTTTTCTATTTTTAAAAAAGTGATAAAAACAGTATTTGGAGGGGGTTTTACATTGGATAGTTGCAGCTCTCCAACTCATCTAAAAGCTACTGCAGGTTTTTGGAGAAACCTAAGGAAAAACAAATGCACACTTGATTTTGGTCTGCGAGATAAGCTTACTAGAAAAATAGTCTGTGGTTTCTCTATAACTCATTAACGTATCCCATTGCCAGGGACTGCCGCCATCCTGCCACTTCTAAAAGCACAGTCTGTCCTTCAACCACAGGCCCAGGAACCCCAGGCACTTGGGGAGGTCTGGGCTCATCTGCCCAAGCCCTGTCCAGATGCTCTTGTCCCCGCCTGCCCTCTGCAGAAAGAATGGGCTGCTCTGAGCCAAGGCAGCGCTCAGCAAAAGGGAACCTGCCCCCAGACGCTCGGTGCTCATGTACCCATCTTACAGCTGGGTGAAGGGAGTGAAGCTATTTCAGTGTGTGGCAGGGCAAAGTCCTGCCCCGTCCACGGGTGGAAAGCAGGACTAATGCATTAATTTCAAATGAGATTAAAAACAGGCTCCATAAATCCTTATCCCCAACCCCAGAAGTTAGAAACAGAGAGGTTCAAAATTCTTTAGTGCTCCCTCTGCAAAGTGATCTGGGATAAGCATTTTTGCTTTGAAAGAGGGGAAAAGAAAAAAAAAAAAGCCCTCTGGAGTTAATATTCTTCCTTTAGACATCACTTCATTTTTTCAGCTTTCAGCATGAAGGTGGTGTTGCCAGCAAGACCACCTAGCCACAAACCCAGCAGGGAGCTTCCAAAATTCTTCTAAACACTGACTCCTTGTTATAAATTGAGAAGTGGTAATAGCAACAGTGCGTATCACATCTGTGCCAGGCTTCGGGCCTGGGAAGGAGCACTCTCTCTACTGCTGAACACAACTTGGAAAGATCCTTTCAGTCCACACATGTATCAGCATTAGCCATTTCTTTGTCAACAAATCCCTTAATACGTACCCTTTCTATCATGTACAGATGTCCAAAAAATAATGGAATACTGTACTACAAGATTAAACACTTTAATGTCAGCATATGTGTTGCATGACTCTGAACAATGGTATCATTGTGCGTGTACAAACAGCGGGTTGAGGGAAGATGGGTTTAATTATCTCCGAAGCAGCAGCAAGTTCTTCCTGACTAAGTTAAAACTTCAGCTAGCAAGGACTGCTCAGGGCAGAAACGGGTATTTCTCTGACAAAATGCCTGGGCCTTTCCTGACGTTCTTCCAGGGGCAGGGTTAGTGCGGTACCCGCTTCAGGCAGGGCTTCGGCGAGCGGTGCGGAGCCACCTGCTTCCCCGGGAGCCCTGCTGCCGAGGAACGCGGCGGGGAGGAGAGGATGCTGTGAGTCGCCGCATCCTCTTGCCCCACGTGTCCCCAGGAGACTTTTAAGTTAAATTTACTTAGGATGGCAGATGGCAAAGGGGAAACAGTCACCGGGCGGGAAAGGACGGAGAGAAGCCTGCATGCTGCTTTCTGCATTTGGAGACATTCCCTTACCGGGATTTCTTTGCAGGCGCTTTAAGGCAATGCCAGATAGTAAAACTATTCCTCCTTAAAGAACATCCATGAAAATCTGTGCAGGTTGTGCACAGGTAATCCATTTTCTTTTCCGAGTGTGCCCTGATCGGTACCCATTTATGCTGTGGTTTCTCTGCTGAAATCGGAGCCAGACTAGACGAAAGGTATTCTGAAAAATTTACACGTGGGACTGCTCTGTGAACATGAAACTCTCCTAATAGTAAACAGACTGATCGTGGTGTGAATCCTGATGCCGAGTTTGCAGTGTCTGAATGTGTATCTGGGGAAAGCAAAGTTAAATAAGCAGGGAGGAGTTGTGTTTCTTCAGAATACCTTATTCACAGCTTGAGCATGTGAAACACGGCAGCACATAGTGCTGCAATCCATCTACAGCTGCTGCAGCGCACTTAGGATTGCAAGGGGATTTGGGATGTGTGAGAGAATGGAGAAATGGGGGGGGTGATGGGGGGAAGAAAGAAATGGGAGTTTATGAAGCTGTTCCTACAGACAGACTCCCTCCATTTCTACCTTCATCCTCCAGGGTTCCAATATAAGGAAGTCTCCCTCATCAGCCTCTCAAATCTTGTTTTTCTTCCCCCTTTCACTGGGATGGGGGGGCACCCAGGACAGTGCTGACCTGGGGATTTGCCCCCAGCAGCTCTCCCTTCCCCAGTACCTTGGGGATGGCATTTTTCCAGAGAGACAGAAGGGCAAGCTGGGGACTCTGGTGATGCCACAAAACGTGGCCATCACGAAATGTCTCAAGCTCTCGTGCTGTCACCAGGAGCAGGGTTAACCAAGGCTGACATTTACCCTCAACAGACTGCACCACCAAGAGATTGGGGCTGTTTCATCTTTCTGTATATTTGACAGAAGGGGAAGCACCTGGACAGCAGCTCTGAGCCAGGGCCCCCTGCAGCTCCCTGCAGGGACTGTGGGCTGCACAGGGCAGGCTAAGGCAGCTGCAAAGCTCCCTGCCCACCAAAGGCAATCCTAGTTCTTCTTACACCCTACCCTAGAAATGTCCCTGTAGCCAAACTGAGCAGTGAGCAAAATGACAGGCAGAAGCTCATCATTACTCCTGCTTTCTTTTCTCTGTCTGCACCATAATGCATAGCATGCCATAACACAGCTTAAGAGCAGAGGTGCACTGCTGTCTAATACACCCCCTAAACCCTCTGGATGCAGCTGTGGGAGGTATGTGAAGATGCAGGAATAAATTTTTCTTTTCCCTCTTTGAACAGAGATGGCTGCTACATTACACTGCTTGCTCTTTTTGTAATTTGGGGACTAGCAAGGCTGCTTTCCTGATGCTGTGAAGTCTTGTGAGGCCAACCTCATGGGGAAGCTGTGCCAGCATTAGATGTGAACTCCAAGTCAAACATTTCACCAGTGCATCCAAGGGTCAAGGAAACAGTGGCAGCATCCTGGGGAGGAGGGGGTGGAATCACGGATGAGGGTCAGGGCAGCAGAGACCAAGGTGGCAGCCACAGCACCAAAGAGGTTAGTACTGGTCTAGAGGAGAAAGCAAGATGTCAGTGTCTCAAGGGGGAGAAGACTGCAGAGCACAAAGAGGGAGAAAAGTTAGTGACAATATGGTTCATTTGAGAAAAATAATCCTGTCCAGCCAGCAGACAAATGGGGCCCAAGGTGCTTCCTGCAACCTGCTCTGAGGCTGGACGCCTCTCAAAAAATCACTGATGCAAAAACCATCAGTCTGCCCTGTCTGCTTGTTCACACAGCCTTGAGCAAATGGAAACACATCCCTAGGCTCAAGGAAGGAGAGACAAGTGGCTGAACACATCTGGTCAGAAATAACATGTATTCAGCCAGGGAAGATAAGAGGCAGTGCAAGAGACTGCTTATAGGGAAACCTAAAATGGGCTGTTTGGGATGAAAGGCAAATTTAGAATAAAAAGATCCAGGTCATTCTTGAAAGCTTCCAAGTGTGAAACAGTTCTTCACCTTGGACCAAATTTCAGATCGGGGGAAGGCAAGAAAGTTTCCATGAAGTGTTTTTAGCCAGTTCTAACCTAACCTCAAGTAAAGGAAGACAGCCCACTTGTGTGACTGGTAGTCTGGAAGGGCGCTCATCCTCAGTGGCGAGGGCAGCAGCACTGCAAGCTTCCCTGCTCTGCTGAGGGCATCTGCTCGTACCCCAATGTCTGCACAAGGGAAGAACTAAGCATCTCTGCAGGGAGCTGGGAGCCTGCAGCACAGGCACCTTGATCTGCAAGAAGGCATGTGCAGAGGACATGCAAAGAAAAAACAAATTGTGCTATAGTAACTCTTCAATGCAATGTTTGATCACACAGAGATGGGACAGCATCAAGTTATGCTCTTGCATTCCAGTAACTATGCTAGGGCAAACTAAGAAGGCTTCAAATGTATTTGATAAATTAGATACTGTTCATAATAAACAGCCTGAGTCAGTAATCTCGGGAAGGTCACTGCCCAAGCGTCTCTGATGTGTTTATACAAAACAGACAGGAATGGCTGAACGCACTGCTAACGCCCCGCAGAGCGTTCATCGGCGCTTGCAGGGCCAGGCTCCTCCGCCTTACGCCGGGCCAGGGAGAGGGGACGCTGCCTGCCAGCCGAGTTTCACCTTTCCAAATCTTGCTTCCAGAGCATGAAGAACTTTATAAAAGTTGTGCTCATAAACTGATGGTTTTCAAGCTTATATGCCACTCATTATCTTCCACTACATGGTTTTTTCAAGTTGCCTTCTGTTCCTTATTACTAGTAGGGTATTATTATATAGCATAAAGTTACTTAACAGAGCAAAAGATTCAACAGCATTTGCAAAACTGATATAGAAAGAAGGACTGGATTCTGGACTGGTACAGCTGGTTTAAGGTATTTTGGAAGTAAATGAAATCAAATGAGAATTTATAATCCTTCCTGAGGTCTGGATTCCATCAGACTAAACTCATTAGGCATTAAGGTGCAGGTGCAGCTAAATAAAGGATTGTTCTGCTTTCCTTAATACCATAGATTCACATCTTGAGTTCAAAATAAAAGTCTTTTAAAAGCACATGTATATATTGTGCATCTACTGGCAGCACTTGAAAGAGAAAGTTCAGCTGATGGAATCTTCAAATGCCTCGTTTTTGTCAAAGGAACGGGCCTGTTTCTGCCCCAGCGGTGCTAAGGGACACAAGTGGAGAAGTGACTGCACATCAGCCGCTTAAGGCTTAGTCATTTCATTTGCATTAGAATTTCTTTCATCTACTGAACAGCTGCCCAAATAAATAACACAGATCTAATTAATCCTCCTTTAACATTGTATTGCCACAACGATACCAGCATCCCCCCGAAATATTCCAGAGTGTGGGTCTACACACGCAGCCGCTCTCTGGGAGGAGCGTGGCGGGAGTCGCAGGCATGGGGAATCAGGCCTTTTTTGTGGTTCCGTGTGGTAAAAGGAAAACAAGAACCAGTTTTCCAGGTTTGAAACCATATGACTTGCTGGATTTCCCAGCTGAAATCCCAGATTTTGGTTGTGTTGAGAAAGTAGTTTGTGGGATATTACAAAATAACCAGTCGATATCAGACATGCAGCCAGCAGGTAAGAATCTCAGCCTTGATTGTAATCAGCAAAATCTCAACTTGGAATGTATACACACTCCGAGCTGTGCCACAAGACCACAGCCGGCTGGACCTTTTGAGCTTGTCTGTGCAATAACCAACATCTGTGCCGTGCTCCGTCAGGCAAGTGCTGGGAGACCATGCTGGGAGACCAGGGGGCAACAAACTATCCGGAGGAAAGGTCCGTCCGCCCCAGAGGGGGAATCCCTGTGAGGGCAGAGCTCCTCTTGCATCCACACTGTTACACCTATTGCACACTTTGCAGGTGTTGCGTATGTGGGAGGTCCAGCGACATTAACACAGTTTATAAACCAGGATTATTAGATAGAAATACAGCGTTTGGAAGGATGGGAGGAAAAAAATGATTAGAGACTTAAATTACTGCTTGAAAAGATACTCCAGAGCGTGGCTTCATGACCTAGCTCACATTCTTCTTTGAGTTCATCGTGTTTCCTCCATGCTGCCAAGACAGCTGAGACCAGGTAGGGCACTGAGCGCAGCCTCCTGGGTTTGAGGCACGGAACCGGAGAGGAGGTCACTGCCCACGGATGATCCTTGTGCCAGCCGCCCCACATCCACTCGCCGCCCCTTTGCCTGCAATGGGACTTGCAGCTTATGCGTAGGATCTTTTTGCTTTCTAGGAATGTTTGCTGTGCAACACATTTATTTTTATTGAGAAACAGGCACAGACTGTTTATTCTTTTAATAACTTGGTATATGGGCCTAAGAACCATGAATATTAAAGACCTGGAAGTTGATGACATCCACATCTATTTCTGTTGGTAGATGTAAAATGCAAGTGTCTTAGACTAATGGCAAGTTTAAACTATTATTTCAGAAACGTCCTTAAGAAGACACACACAGATATAGACATATATATATATATAGAGAGAGAGAGAGAGAGAGATATTTCTGCATATATAGAGTGTTGCATGTGTCTGTCCCCTTTACACTTTAAATGTTGGTGGCCAGTGCCCCAGGCATTAACAGTACCTGAAGGTAAGGAGATTTATCTTTGGCTTAATTCCCACCTGCAATCCCTATTATATGAGAGGATTTTTTTTTTGGTACAAGATAAGCCCATCGGTGACATCAGCAGCACCTAGCCCTGCATACCACACTGCAGATCGCAGGGCTGGATTCCTGACACTGAGCCTCTCACTAGGGTTGGGCCATCCAGGCCTCCTGACTCAGCCCCTAACAACAGCATTTTCTGTTTTGTTTTGGGGTTTGTGTGTCTTCAAACACAATTTTGCAATTGCCGTTCTGGGGTGAAAGATCAGCTGTTGTAATACACCCTTGTGTCCTCGCATCGGTTTGGTATGAATGGAGGGAACGCAGTTCACCTCCTCTTGCGTGCAACTGTTAAAAATAGCATAGAAATGGGAGTATGGCATTTATGAAAATGTCTGAAGGAGCAGGAACACAGACCATTCTTCTCCAGCTCGGTTCCTTGCCTACCAGTCACTACTCTTTGTTGGACTGCAACTGCTAATACAGGGAGGAAAAACTTTCAGAGCATTAGACACACCGACTTAGATTTTCCCCCTCATCTGTAATACTTTCAGTGAAACTCTCATCTCATAGTTGTGGACTCAAGAGCAAAATGACAGTTACTATTTTCTAAAAAGATATTTGGGGTTTGCTGGAACGCGTTTCTGCATCATTCTGCATTCTTTCATCTATTTCTGTATTCCCTGTGTCAGGTTTAATGTAATGTAGCAGTCAGAGGTTTCTGTGGATATAGAGTCTAATATTCTTGTAATTTGATTAAAATGCATGCCACTGAGTTGCAGGAACTATTGTATTCAGAGGTCAAAGTTGTGTTCACACCAATGAGAGAAGTTTTACACCACATGTCTGATTTGCTTCTCCTTTTCACCTGTCTCGGGAGACAAATGATTCATCACATAGTGCTGAAATATCTTCATCTTCTGATTTGGGCCAAGATTTAGAAGTGTGGTTACTCAAAAGCTGCTTTTTGAGTTCAAGAGAAAGGTCTGTGCTGCATGATTCTTTTTCAGCTCTTCTCCTCTGCAGTTTATTACAAGTATATTTGTGTAATTAGGGGGCCCAGTAGTAATGTTGTTAAAATACAAGCAGGCACATTTATTGTTTCCTCCAAAAGGAAACAACCAATCTCTAGCAGTTCTGGTTTTTCCCTGCCTCAACTGAACATTTACTGCTTTATGTAGCTAGCAGATTGTGAGGCTAAAGTTACTTCTTTTTTTATTTTCTTTCTACTTCTTTTTGTTAAAAATAATAAAAAAACAACCGACCCTCCTTTCTCTTAACAATTGCTGGATTTTTTAAGGATACGGTCAGAAAGGGGAACTTAAACTCAGCATGATGTTTATAGTGCCACACAAGCTTCAGGGAAAGTGATGTGCAGTCCTCTTTATTAACATCTAAAAAGTCCCTGCGGGATTATAATGACTGCACAGTAATAAACAAATAAAAGTAGCAAGATTAAAATGTTCAGAATATTTTTAGTGATAGAAGCAGTAAGTTTTAACCTTGAGAACCAGGGGAGGAGCAGCTTGCTAGCACTGAGCATGTGGGTAGAACAGATATGATTAGGAATTGATTCCCATTAGTGGTGAATGATTATCATTGGTGCCATTATAGATATTCGGCGGATGGAAATAACTTGTTAAAATATTGATGAAGTATTTGAACACTACTAACTTGTAAGCACCACAATTCAGAATTTCTAAATTACAGTAATGTTTATTCTTCCACTTCAATGATAAACCTGAACTTGCTTTCCCCTGGGGTGCCCAAGGACTCCCTAAAGTCAGCGGCCGTTTCAGGTACACAAGCAGTGCAATACTACCAGCCCTGTTCCTAACCCTTACTCAGTAAGAAACTTGTCTCTCCATCGCAATTGTAACTCCCAACTACTGATGTTGTATTATTTTATGAGCATTTTTTAGTAGTTCTCCCAGGGTTCTTCTGGTCTTTTTAAAAGTTTTACTGCCACTGTGCTGTGGGAAGAACAATTGGTCGAATCAGAGGACTGAGGCAGCCCCAGTGGTGCCAGCGAAATGAGGTGGCTTGAGGGCAGGATTTGGCCCAGCGGCTCTAGTAAGAGACTCAAAGCTCGACCTGATTTACAGCCCCCAGACTCAGTACGGACCCTGTGCCAGCTCCTCAGACGGTGTCAGCTGTGGTGACTTCACTGCCGGGGTGGCCGGGTGCCAGGTTGCTCCAGCTGAGGATATTGCCTGGTGACATCAGTGGGTTTGCGTGGAGGTGTAACTCAGACCAGCATCGAGCTGGGAGGCTGCAGCCTAACGAGAGGAAACTCTGTGCTCATTTGAAAGGCGGTCCTGCACACCAGGCAGAACTTTAAAAAAGGATGCACTGCGAGATTGTCAGCGTGAGCAGCGCGGTAGCGTTTCCTCATCATAAAGAGCCTCAGAAGGCACTTGCTCGTTTAAAGTATTATTTAGAGGGAAGAGATACTTTCCCTCTCCCCCTCCCCCCTGCCCCCCCCCCTTTTTTTTTTTTTTTAAAAGGGAGGTAGCTTTTAAGAGCTTGCTATGAAGATGTAAGTTAAAAGATTTTCTCTCCTACAAAGCCTGCATAGTTTCCCAGGCCAGGTGGACCCGACAGCACTGACTGCATGCTGAAAAATCTCATCCCCACCCTTCAGGCACTTTAATTGTAAGCCTTTCCAGATACACTGGATAAACACTGTCAAAATGAACCTGAAAGGGTTGTTGTTGGTTTAGCCTTTAAATAATTATGAGTTTGTCTGTCTAATTACAGCATAATCTTGTTTAAACTTGGATGGCTATTTGCAGTATCTTTTTAAATGAGGTGGAATCAGAAACAGTGAAAACCTGAAAATTTACCATTCTTCTACTTTAGGGCAAGGAGAAAAGAATTTTTAGTCCTGTAAAACTTAATTCAACCTGACAACAAAAGAGTCTAACTTGGAAGCTGCAGCAGTAGGATAAAGATGATAAAGAATAGCGTGGGACCGCCAAGATGCAACCGAAACTTAATACTCTGCGGATAAAATTTTTCAAACAGTTTCAAAATAGTTTAAGGTAATTTACTGGAAGACTTGAGTGACAAAGCACATTACTTGAAGTGCCTTTCCTTCACTAGGCACTTTCTAAATTCTTTCTCTTTCATTTCTTTACTCTCAGGAGACTTTTAAATCCAGTGAACCAAAACACCACTTTGTTTGTTGGTATAGCGCAGGGCTGGCACAGATGGCAGACACTGCACCTGTTCCAATAAAACGGGAAAAATGAGAGATAAACCATAGCGCTCATTAAGGGGAATCTACTGAAACATGAACATTTTCTATTTTGAATATCCTCCAGGAATGAAAGGAGAAATACACAAACAGACCTTGTTTTCACCACCATCAGTTCAAACTAAATTTGTTTAAAGGGTATTTGGCATTTGTTTCAGGTACAAAGACAGTATATACCACTAAAGAAAGTGTGATTATGCTTGAATTTCTTTAATAAAGCAAACAGTTTTATCTAGTGACTCCCATTCCTTTACAGAAAAATTATCTGTTGTCAGTTTACTCAAAATCAGTTAATTCCCCTTTTGCTTAGTTGTGGCAGCTTTTTTTACTTTGACATTTTCTCATGCTGAGTAATATCACATTCTTAAAGTCTACTCCATAATGATCAGAGTAACAATATAAACAAAAGTCCTTCTTCTCATCTGTTAATAAATAACTACAATTATTAGGTGGGGGGAACTGTTTGGATAGTTAGCAACAAAATTCACTGCAATATTTTTTTTCTAGGCACAAGGAATATGCTGTTTAATATCTGATAGATTATTAAAAAATTCTTAAATGAGAAGAAACATTAAGTAACAGCTACTCAAAGGATAAATTTCTTCAAACATTTGCCTTGATCATCGGTGGCTGTGCTGTTCAACATCCCATATATCTCCCTCTATTTCTCTCACACATATACACACAAGCATTAAATACAAAATGTCATGAAAATTCCTAAGTATCATTTAATGTTGGCAGCCCTGCACTGTAAAGCCATTTATATAAAACTGTGGTTGGCAGCTCTCACTCTTCCATGGGAACAAATTAACATTGGCATTCCAAACACAGGAAAGTAAGGAAATTAGAAACACAGTTTATATTTGGCCAGTGCTTTGAAATACTGTACCATGCTACTGATGTCAATTAATGAAAAGCAGAATTTTGTGGAGAGCGTCTGGTTTTGAAACACATTAACACACGTTAAACATGTTTGCACAGGAACTGGATTGTAAGCATCTTGGTTCCAAAACAATAAAGCAATTACACTAAAACTTGTAGTCTTGAAGTTGCCATTAATTCAATCCACTCAATCTGGATCACTACAGGTTTTTCACTGACTTCAAGACACACACCACACAAATGTTTAAAAGAACGTGCAAGGAACAGTATTGCAGGGCTTGCACATATGAGCTCACACCCAAGATGGCCCTTATGTTACCTGCTGTAAATCAGGTAAAAAAATGTATAGGTAATGGAGTTTTAGAATGTATACCCAAATAAAGGGGAGCTCAGCAAACGTTGTGGTTTTCATCAACAAAATAAGGATTTCCGAAAGAGAATTTGAATTAGAATCAGTTCAAACTTTGCTACCTGCAACCTTTTGTAGCGAAGATGTTTACCGGCAAAATTTTAAAGACTTCTGGTTTTCACATGTACACGAAAAAAAATCGAGATGGCAGTTTATCTCCTGGCACAACTCCACTGACTTCAGTGGACTTGCTCCAGCATGGAATTTGGCCCTGCAGTCTTTACAACACACTGTTTATTTGTACTGTGATTCAGATATTTTGATACCAGGAATCTTTCATCACTGGAGTTTCTCCATATGAAATATGTCTTGTATTAAGAAATATCAGTTTCACATTTTTGTCAAACATTATTTGTTAAATTCTGTTTGTTACAAAGATGGGAATTCAGCTGTAGTTCAACAACATGGATTGGGCTAATAATGATAAGCAGTGACTAATAGGAGCTAGTCTATGTTTTGATTATTTGCAGCAAAGGAAGCTTCCCTCAAAAACAGTTTCAAGATTAGGAGAGAAAACTGTGTGAAGCTCTAGCAGAAACTACTGCATGCTCATTATTTCAACACAGGGGCATTTCTTTGGCCCAATTCTGTTCTCAATTGTGTCAGCGTAAATCAAGAGGGAGTTTATGGGAATTACTTTGGACGTACAGTTGTATAAATGAGCCCATAGGGCCAGCTTCAGTAGAAATTTGACAATTTACACCAATGAAGACCTAGCCAATAATTTTCTCTTGGGTTTCCATTATCCAAACATACGCGTGTGCAGAACTTTATCCATGTGATTAGTCCTCATCAGTAGTCCCATTTACTTCAAACAGTTGTAGAACAAAAATCTTCATCCTAAAACTAATTTTAGCAGCTCGCTCATTTCTTTAGAAGTTCCTTCCCTTTAGAGAAGAAATATATACGTATAATAACGTATTTTATTTTATATATATATTTAAAAGTGTGTGTATATATATACACACATATATATATATAGGTAATTCATGTGAGTATTTTGATGCAGGCCCCAGAGAGGAGGACTGTACCACTGGAAAGGGCTTAAAATATTGTGGTCTCTTAATGCTGTGTATCAACAGGCAGTCTCTTTATCTGATGTGCTATCAAAATTTGCTTACTGGTGTTCTTGCTCAGATGACTTCATCCATCATTGCAACTTCTCACTGGTATTCATCCAGTTAGAACAATTTAGAGGCATAAAACTAAATGTGTTATCATTTTAACCACAAATTAACAGTTTCCATATAAATATTAGCATTTCCTCACTTGGTTCAAGGATAAAAACCATAATGGCACTAACAGTATATTTGATTTAAACTAATTAAAAACAGAGGCTCTTGCAATTTAATATATTGATTTTACCAGTGGGACTTAAATCTTTTATAATAAGTGTACACAGCTGCACCACTCACCCACCACCACTTTTAAACCTAATCCCTGCATTCCTCCTGACAATAACATGACAGGATCCACACATCCCAGTATTAGCCTTAACCCCGGTGACACTGCCAGAATGTATTAAACTAAAACATCGCAGTGTCCTATTTAAAAGGAGCCTGTCAACAGCTCTGACTAGGCTTTAATAGTTATAATCTTTTTTTTAATTAATGTTTCCAACCACTTGTGTAACCTTCTCTCACACATCTCTTCCCCCCGACCTGAAAATGTGTTTCAAGCTTATTTACAGATGGAAACATAACGCCTGGTTTCGTGCTGCCTGCCCAGAGGCCGTTAACCCTCCTTTGCAGGAGGAGTGATGGGGATGCACACACGCACACAGGAAAACCAAGGGCGAGCAGAGCGTGGGTGGGAGCAGGTCCCGTACGCTTCACTTGTGCCCGACTCCTGTTACAAGCATCACAAGATCTGGCCATCAAGGCTTGTCTCCTTCAAAGCACTTTACAAGCCGCAGTGTTTTGGCTTTTAAACTGCAGTTCCCGGAGGGGGCTTTGCCTCCCCAGGGCAGCCTGTGTGGGAAGAGAAGAAAGACCCCGCTGCTGGGATAAATCCGCCACAGAAGCGTGCGAGCGGGTGGGGACAATTGCCACGTCCCTTTTCCTGGCGCAAGGACATCTGTCCTCAGCTGCTCCGTTCTCTCCTACCACTGCACCCCTACGGCAGAGGTAAATAGTTCCTGTTCTGTTCTGCCATTTTGCGCCTGAAAAGTAGAAAATGAATTAATTTCTCTCTAGAATGGGGCTGTGCATTCACAGAATACCTGCCAGGAACTTGCTGCGTGGTCACTGTACCTCCTACCTTCAGTTTGCTGCCAGCTTCCTACCTTAGCTCATCTTGTACCACCGAGTGTTGCATATATACATACTATCCAAAACAATTACAGGATGTACCTGTTCGGGCTTGAGAGCTTATAACAGCGCTAGGTGGAGGAGGGCAAAAAAAAAAAAAAAAAAAAAAAGCCGAGGGCTTGGCCTAATGTATGGACAAACCATGTGATCATGACCAGGCATCCAGGGCTAACATTTAATCTGCTTTGTTTCAAGTGGGAAATATGTGAAGATCAAATAAGTTCAAATCCAGGTCAAATATCCTTGAAAATCTTTGATTTATATAAGCAGGAAAATGAGGTTTAAAAGAAGTGATTATGAAAGGGTTACTAAAAACACAGCTGTACGCGTACTCTTATATCTGAGGCTCTCCAAAGAAAAACTGTGTGACATCTATATTAACCTTTGGCTGTACACCAATGAAGGCCTGTAGTGAGCTGGAATGCAAGGCAGCCCCTTCCAAATTTTAACACAAGCCAGGTTACAGCTGCAAATGCCTGCAGCCCGTGCTCACTTTATAAAGTATTCCCCGAAGGAAATTTTTTAACTGTTATAGAATCTTTTTCTAATACCCTACAGTGTTAAAGCCTGTTATTAAAGGGCAAAGAGATGGTTCTCCATGCCAAACACTTGTCAACAAAAAGGATAGCCAGATGGTATGAAATAAAAGGAAACTTGGGGGCTCTTCAGCTTCTTGATTTACATTAAGAAAAGCCACTTTCATGTGCTCCTTCCAAGAATGACTAATTCCCCCCCTCCTCTTATTTTTTTGCCAGGATTAAACAAGGTTGTTCATTTTATAATCAACCACGAGGCAAATTAACAAATTGCGTATCACTTGTGCCGACTCTTTTAAAAAATATTCTAAGTGAATCTGTTTACCAAGGCGAGATTACCTGCATAAGGACAACTCACTTATTTTTAGAAGAGAGGATCTAAGTAATCTAGAAGATGTTTACTCCTTAGTTGCTGTTTGTAAACTTGAAATTAAAACTTGTGCAAAAAATGCTTCAAGTTTTTTCAGTTCCTAAACCGGATCAGTTTGTAAACTGTACTTGGACAAGATCTGAAATGAAATCCCAAATACTGGAATTATAGTAATAAATTTTATAAAATTAGCCAGTAATTAACTGACTAGCTTAGTCAGACCACTGTGGCTAACTTCTCTTTTAATTTACATGTAACTTCATTCTTGACACAAATCCATTCCCCATTCATCTTAACACAGGTGTAAGCTAAGACAAAATGTTGCCTGTGAATTAACTGGTTATAAATCTAAATCTAATTAATTGTCAAGATTTTACAGTAACATTACACGCCTAGTACAAAGCTCCCTGCAACATAACCATGAAATGGAGCACCTGTATTCTGGTTCCTCCCTACCAATACCTAGGATAAATTCTCTGGAATAAATATACACCGTACCTCCATAGAAATCTGGGGGGGTGTGGTGTGTGTGTGGGGGGTGTTCTTGGGTTTTTTTACTATGTAGTCCAGTAAATCTTGCAATGTAGATTTTTTTTTTCACACACAGATATATATATATATATATATACACAAAATTCCCCCCCCAAGTTGTATGACTAGGTAGATGAAGACTATAAATAAAGCAGAGAAGTGCTTCTGTAAATTAGCTTTTGGAAGCCTGGAGTAACATGTTTTATTTATTGAAATTCAGAAGTATTTTCTTTACTCACTTTTACTTCCTCCATTCTAAGATGAAACTTTATTATGCTGTGACACTTCCTCATTGTGATGGCTCTGGTATAGTAATAAAAGCCTACCTGTGAAATGCAATGCTCACAGAGTATCTCTTACAAAACTAGGACACAGTTTACTACAGTCTGCATTTAGGAATTCAGCTCTGCTTTAAAAGGGATCATTGTAGAAAGTTTCCAAAAAAAATCAGTTCTACAATAGATCTTCTAATTTTCCCTGGATGTCATAGAAAACTGTACATATCAAAGCAGGTGTTGTATTTGACTATATACGGGAGCGAGTGGCTGGTCTAATTCATTAAAACATCCATAAACAAGCCTGTCTTTGTCCTATAAAGATGAAAGACCGATGACTATAATGGGATGAAAGGTGTGCACAGTGATGAAGAAAGCTGTTATAGATCTGTGTCCTTTTTAAACTCGTCCTGGCACGCACTGTTGACAAGGGAACAAAACAGTACAGACAAACCTCCAAAATGTGCCTTGCTGGTAATAATTCCACCTGTCCTTAAAACTATTGGATTTTGCCTGCACTCTTACTACTCGCCAACTATGCTGACAGCAATTAAGTAAAATGATAGTTAAGAATTTTGCATCAAGAACACTTTCGGATTACTAAGCCGACTACAAAAGCCAGCAGGGTCGAAATGAATGAATATATCCACTACAGTCACCACGTCGCATCGGGATGCCAATTATTATTTCTGTACAGTTTATACAGGTAAAACCTGCTGTGTAAAAAGTTCTCACACAAAACCAGACATAGCCAAAATGTAATTTTTATTTCACAGTTTATGGATCGATTCCTCTCCTATGTATCCAAATAACTGGGGACATCAATGCCTTTCAGGAAAAACTTCCACAGGCTGCAAAAGTGACTTTTCCTTACATTGGATGCACAGGACGGGAGCGCTGCAGTTTCGCTGATGAAAGTTACTAGTAAACAACTACACCCGAGGAGCGGTGCTGCTGCCCCAGAGCTAAACTCCCTTCCATTAGGTACTTACATGTTTCATAAAGGTTCTCTCCTCTTTACAGACATGGAAACAGACGTGTGAATTTCACTATCGTTATTTCAACATCCTTTGTCTTCTCTTCAGGACTCTCCCTGCACTCTGGTCGTACTTGGTGTAGGACCCAAGAACCACAACATTAGCAAGATCACTCTTATCTCTAAAGTCAAATATTTGACCGCCATTGGTACTGTTGGCTGCTCAAATATTTGATTTTACATGTATCATTGCTGATCAGCTTAAGTATCTAGCAGCATTTAGACAAACACTGGAAATCCAAATGGAAAGCACGGGCACTCTCAAAGAGCACAGCCCCCAGGCCAGATGTAACTCAGAGCTTCCCACCGTGAAGCCGGTGGTGGTTAATAAGGAGGTGCAGCTCCTGCAAACCAGAGATCTCCCACAGTGTCTCCCTATCATGCAAGAATTGTGCCGGGGATGGCTACCGTGTCTAATAATTATTAACGTGTGTCACAGAGCTTTTACAGCTACTGATCTTTTCAAGTTAGTTAAAGCGCTGGGATTAGAGAGGCGGTGATTTAATCTTTGTTGCCTCTGAAGTTCCAGACAGTGGAAGTGTCCAGAACAGTGACATCCATAAAGGTGTTAATGGATTTATTGGCGATGGGGGTGTCTGTAATCCCTAGCGGGTGACGTGCTAGAGGTGGGCTCCTCTTGCTCTTTGCGTATCCCTTTGTTTGGGACAAAGTTCGAGTTGATCTTGTTTTGGAAATACTGTTCAGGTTGTCTTGAACTTGCAGGCACCCGCGCTGTGCGTGGCCGTGGTTGGAGAGCTGCACATGATGAGGGCTAAATACGGGTAGAGTGAAGCAGGTCTATAATTATATATTTAAAATAGAATGCTCATCCCGACAATGTTTTTTTACTCAAATCCGGCCAAGTCAGTCCACACGGGTGTGCAATCTACAGCAAGCAAATGGAAATCAGATTGGGCCGTGGCATCCAATTAGGGAGGCCTCGCAAGCGGCGCACACAGCATGCCAACTTGCGTATCATTTGCATAAAGCCATCCACATGTGCTCGGGAAAGGAGGCGGGTTAGCTGCACAAACCGGGATCAACACAAAAAGCTGCAGGAGTGAAGCGGGATTTGCTGTGGAATCCCTCTCAAGCCATTAGGGAAGCGTGTGCGGGCGGCTCGGCCCCCCGCGGGAGCGCGGGGCTCGGTCCGTGGGGGCGGCCCGGGGGGTTCTGCCACCCGCCGCCACCGGGAGCCCGGCGAGGGGGCTGTGCCCGCCTTGGGGGTGCGGGGCGCGGAGCTGAGCCCCTGCGTGCCCCCGTCCCGTACCTGCACACCCCGCTTCTGGGCAGCGGCAAGCGGCTGCCGAGGGGGAAGCCGACAGACCCGAGCGCTCGGCGTGCGGGGGCGGCGTGGCGAGGGGCCGGGGCTACCCGGGCGGCCACTCAGAGCCCCCTCCTCGTCGCCGCCGTTTAACGACGGCCACGCCGCAGGCCGCCACCTGCCCTTGCTCGCCCCCGCGGGCTGCCACTCGCCCGGCCCCCGCCGGGGCCACCTGCGCGCCGGCCCCAGCCCTCCCGCTGGCGGCCGGGGCCCTGCTCCAGCCCACCCTCCCACCCCTCCCGGACCCGGTCCCCCTGCCCGGGCACCCCGCGGCCTCGCCCGGGGCCGGCACTCACCCAAGTTGACGAAGCTCATGACCATGTCAGCCTCGGTGAGGAAGTTGCTGTCCTGCAGGCTGGCCAGGGGCGGCCCCTGGGTGCTGAAGATGGGCTTGTAGGGGTAGGAGAAACCCTCGCCCTCCTCGGCCGCGGCCCCCGCCGCCCCCTCTTCCACGGACATGGCATTGTAGAGGTCCAGCATGAACATGGGGGCCGAGTTGTGCTTGCCGTGGAGGTGGGGCCGCGGGCGGTGCGGCAGGCCGAGGATGGAGAGGATCTCCCGCTGCATCTCGCGGCGCTCGGGGCCGCGCAGCCGCCGGTGGATGAAGCTGGAGTGCACCTCGTTGTCCACCGTGAAGTCGGCGAGGACGCAGCGCAGCCAGAGGGCGGGGGCGGCGGCGCCCAGCACCAGGAGCCAGGAGGCGGGCTGCCCGCGCCCCGCCGCCGGCATCGCGGCGCGGCGGCGGCGGCGGCTGCGGAGGGGCGGCGCGGGGGGCGCGGGGCTGCCCCGCCGCGGGACGCGCCCCACCAGCATGCGCGGCGCGGAGCGGCGCGGAGGGACGGCGCGGCCCCGCGCTCACTGCGGCGGCCGGCAGCCCCCGCGGAGGTGCCGCAGCCCGCTCATGGCCCGCCGGCGGCGGCGGGGGCTGCCTAGCGGCCCCGGCCCATGGACGGGGCGGCGGCGGCGGCCCGGGGCGCTTCCCCCGGCGGTGGCGGCGGCGGCGCTGTGCCCGCGTCCCGCACGCCGCGGCGGAGCCGTGTGTGCAGTGCTGCTCGGCGGAGCGGCAGCGGGAGGTTGTCTCTGGTGGGAGGAGCAGGCTGGAAAGCCCAAGCGCTCTCGCTCGCCCGCTCCAAACCGCTTGGGAGAGAAAATCCCTGTAACTGCCTAGAGGAGGAACATCTGATCAGGTTGCTTTTCAGGATGTTTGTGGAGGCTGCTGGCGTGGGGGCGCGGGGGAGCCGGTCCCGAGTGCTTAAATTAGCGCGAACGTAATTAAGGAGAAGACACCCCGGGAGGGAGGGTGGCTTAGGTGTAAGGAAGGGGCCCAAACTCCCAGAGGCTTTACAGATGCAAGTACAGTACATCGGCCGTCTGCACAAACACGCACACGCAGGCATGCTTTTTGCTCCCCGTCCACCTTTTTGTTTTTTTAAGAAGTACAGAAGGGAGACACTGCCCGGCACAAAACCTACAGCGCTGAATTATTTAAAATGTGGTGATTGTATTCTCACGCACGTAGACACGTATGCCTGCGTGCCTGGAGCCCCGGGTCACTTTTGCCAGGTGGCAGCGGGGAGAGCCCATGGAGAAGCATCAGAGGTTATCATTCTGATAACTTGCCATCAGAAATCCGAGGGGCAAGTTATCAGGAGCTGTAAAACCAGCAACATTTACTTGGGTTGGAACCATCAACCTGTGCACTCCGGTGGTTCGTGCCATGATATTATCCTGCTCTCTCTCCTTCCCCTCCTGCTCTCTGATCCACACCTTCGTGGAATACTGCCGTGAGATGGCTTGTCAACTTTTTAAAGCAGTGACTGTTTTGTTGTGGGGTTGGTTTTCAGGGTTTTGGTGTTGGTTTTTTTTAACTCAGTGGGTGTAACATCTACAGTAATGGAGCCCCAGCCCTGGTTAGTCCAGGTAGATGTCTACTGCAACAGGAAATAATAATAAAAATAATAATAGTCTCAGATAACAAATGTAGACTACTGCTTCCCAAATCTTACTTGGAAAACAAGGGGAAGGCAGGATGGAAGGGTTTATCTGGGTCACTGAATCCAGCCCGAGGTAATTTCATAAACCATATATATATATATACATACACTAAGTTTATGCTGATATTAAGATTCATTCCTTAGGCAAAGGAGGAAGAAGAGGGGCAGGGGATAAAGGAGGTCAGCATTGGCTTTTTGATAGGTTTTCAGATGGGCAATATCCAGTAGTATCCGGCACCAGGTCCTGCCATCTATTCTGGAAACTAATATTCAGTACTTCTTTTAGCTCTTATGTTTAATATCCTTGTGTGAACGGCAGGTAACTAGTCAAAAAAGCTGCATGGGAAACACGTTGAGTGATTTAGTGTGTTTGTATGCATGCATATGTACCTCTTAATAACAGGGAAACTGAGGCATGACATTGAAATGACTCACGGAGCTATTGAAATAGTGATGGAACCAGCATTAAACTCCTAGCTCAGTCCTAACGCATGCTTAGGGATAGCTCAAGCGGGGGAGGGGGGGGGGAGGCTGCGATGCCACATCCAGCTTAGATAAGGTGAGAGCTCTTGCTGAACTCAGTGGTGCTAATGGGGGTGCTCAGACTTCACCCCTGTAGCTGCCTTCCCATTGCTCCGCACTAACAAAATTCCAACACCTAAGCAGTCGCATTTTGGATGCCCAGTTAAGATCAAACTCTCTAGCATCTTCTGTACTTCCTGAGGAGCAGCACTAACCTGCTCTTAACCAGGCAGGTATTTGCCTAAATTTCTCTCTTGCTGAGGGTGTGGTGTCTAGATCAATTTAAGCTGATCTGAAGCCAGGCTCCTCCTGAGAAAGATGTTGTTTTCTCATCCCACCCCAGACTGGACCTTCAACTGTGCAACCCCACCCCTCTCCAGTCCTGGTACTAACATCCACACACAGGTCAGGAAGCTAATTCTGTTTTTAAAAGTAATCTCTTTTTTAACCGTTTATGTATTTGGTTTTGCTGCATTCATTTTCTGCTGGATCAGCTCCTTGTTCTGACTGACTACATATTGTGCTGGAACTAGGGAGGCCACAGGAATGCACAGCTGGGAGCAAGGAGAGGGTGTCTGGGCTGGGCTGCCTTAGGTTGGCTTAAGCTGGTGGTGGAAAGGCAGGCAGATGACTCAGTATCCCTCTGCTCTCCCTTTCAGTGCAGATACCTTGATTTCACTTTTTTTTTTTTTTTTTTCTTGTAGGCAGTTTGCTTTTTCTGGAGTTTTGAGTGCTGGCCTTTCGTCAAGCAGCAGCAGGGTGAGGAGACTTGCCTTTGTCACAGAAATTGAGATTAAAAAATCTGAAAGGATGGAACAGCGGATGGGAGAGCAGGTGTCTCTGCTGCCTGAATTGCTTACACCTGACTTGTTAGTAGCTCACATTTAAAAACTGACTAAATTTCAGGTCAGTGTTGTGCTTTGGAATGGTATCACTCTTTGAGACAGAGAAAATAAAAGGATAGTTTGGGAGGTTTGGATCCTGAGTCATTAACATCTACTGTTCAAGCTGTATGTATCATTGAAGAAACAGCAGAGGAGGAAGAGTTAATCTTGAAACCTCTTGATTTGACAAATTTCTTGAAAAAGTGATTGAATCTATTTCCTTCTTATTTTGTCTAAGTGGTTTGGCTTTGCCCAAATTTAGATACATCCTGATTTAATGCAGGATATGTTCTTTAAAGAAAGGGCAATGCTGCAACTGTATCCTATGCTTTCGTAGGAACAGTGCAAGAGTTTAATCCTTTATTGCAGTATTTTCTATGACCCTATTGCACCAGGTACAGCATTAAATAAATGCATGATAGTTTGTAGTGGGGGTACTGCTTGTATGTACTCTTGAAACCGCATAACAAAGCCACTTTAGGAGCGTTAATGAGAAAGGGCATCTTTTAAAGAATAATATTTTTTTTATGTGAGGTCCTGGGCTCTTGACTTCACCTTGCTTTGGGACACAACAAAGAGCAGCATTTATTCTGCTGCCTACAAGAAAGGACAATGCAACTCAAACTGCAATGGTTCAGTCCACAGATCCAAGCTTGAATTTCAAATACCTTTCAAACAGAAAAGGTACAAACTGGATTGCCTTTCTCATGGACAACGTCTTTCTCTTCCCTCCTTTCTTGCCTGCTGCGTAAACCCCATCCTGCTTCCTGTAGGATCGGTTCCACACAGGTTGCTGAAATATTGGCACCTTCATGTCATTGTCTTTTTCCTCCTCCTTCCTGGATCAATTAAGAAACCAGTTTTTCCTCTTAGTCGTCTCTGCTTCTCTTGTCTGTCCTCCTCTTCTTGAGAGGGAAAACTAAATGCTTATGATGAAGTAATCCCTGTTTGTTGGCACTTGCTGCTTCAGATAATTTCTATAAAAACAAACTCCCAATGTTTCTGAGGTTCTGTGCAAGCCACATTACCAACTGAGTAACTTTTTGATCTCTTTGAGCTTTATATGTACGCTTTTATCTGATTTTTGTACCAACTACTGCCATTGTTTCTGTGTGTGTGGCAATTGGTATAGTTGGAAGCATGTATGTTGGAGATAAAAGGTCTGATTTTAAAATGTGAAATGGACAAAAATGTGCAGGTTTGTGCTTGGTGAATTCGTACATGCTGCTGTCATCATCATGTACCCATACTAGGCATAGACCAGTGGCAGAACTTGGCCATTTGCATTCAGTTTTACCAGTAAAAACTGTAAAAATATTATTTTACCAATAAAACTATAAAAATTGTGGGTTCTGCTCACAAACTCATTTCATGACTTCTTAAAAATCAGACACAAAGCATTTTTTCCTCTTTTCTGCTGAATCAGTTTCAGGCTCCTTGCCTTCCTACTTTGATGTCCGCTTTTTAAGTTTAACCATGTTTCTTTTCCATCCTGTTTTGCATCTTCTCTCATTTGTCTTGAATAAAGTGCAAGTCCTAAATTATAGCAAACTTTTTTCTTCTTCCAAATATTCCTGCTAAAATAGCATGTGTTTAGGGAATTTTGAACTGTTCCTTTGGGCCCTGTGCATGCAAAACACTTACAAAACAAAAATAATAGCATTATTATTTGTATAAGAATGCCTAATTAGCTTGCATATTTAATTACGGTATATTGAATCATTCTTATCAAAAGTTTCTATTCATCTATTCAGCATTATTACTGAGAACATATTCACCAACATGAAAGTAATCGTATTATGGGTAAGCCATTATATTAGCTCTAATCCAGGAATTTTAACAGATCTGGGTTGAACTGTGCTGGGTTGGACTATACTGATAACGTTATAAAAATTAAGTATTGATTCTCACTGCTATTGATCAGAGGAGAGTCAGAAATGAAATTTGTATTTTGGGATAGGAAAGGGCATTATTACTTCTGGAGATGCTAGTGATAATAAAATAGAAAATTATCTTTAAATTTATGAAATGAGACTAGAGTGCTGAATCTAATGTTCATCAACAGAGTAAGGCGGACAATGTTCAGTCCTTCACAGTTCAGCACTTCATAGTGCTTCACTTTATAAAACTGGATCTCCATGGGTATTCTTTTATTACTATGTACTCCAGAGAACATTAGAAATATAAGTTCATATCACTGAAACATTTGTAGTATTATATTTATCATACAGCTATATACCGCTTGAATATAGGCCTATATTTTTATATAGATATGTTTCTATTTAATTTTATATTAGTATAAGCATGTCTATCTGTGCACACAATGTCTTTAAACTGTACGTAATGTATTTCTATAGCACAGATTCATACATAAGAATATTGTTTAACGTAGGACCACTTTTAAATCCATATATTGCCAAAACAGCCCAAACAAAACTGAATTTAATTTTGTGCTATTGAATTATTCTGTGCACAGTTGATCTGGTTGAAGCTTTTGGCTTAAACCCAGGCATTTCCTACGTCAGTAACATTGTAATCTGAACATCTGAAATCTTAGGCTTATATTTGTGAAAAACTATGCTGAGAACACACTCACATGTCATCCTTAGGAGCGGACTTAAGCCATGCTGCAGCACCTTGGAAATGTGCCTCTAAAAGTCTCCTTAGTTTAACATTTTCTTGTGATAAATGGTGATCTTTGCTTCTACAGTTCATCATCAGACACTCAGGATTCTTCTTATTAATATATGATTATGTCCTCTAGAGTACTTTTTAGTTTTCTGCTGTTGTATGCACTAAAGGTAGAGATGTTTGGCATTTTTACACTTAGCTATGTACAAAAAGCACATAAAACCTATTCATTGTTTTCAAAGGGAACAATAACTGATTCTGACCTGTAAAATGCAATGGGACAAATTTGGATGGCTTTACTTTTTCTCTCCAGGCAGGTGCAGAGTAATACCTCAAAAGAACCATTATTTTGTGCCTTTATTCCGATGTGTACATAAATGCTTGCATAACCCTTGCACAGCTGCTGTACAAACTGCTCATGCCACAAGTATTAGTAATCCTAACAGGGGAGGTTGCATGGAAAATTGGGGTGTGTATGCTAAACCATATGTACCATGCCCCTGAATCATAAAACTTCTGTTGCTGGAGCAGAGAGATCTTTGGAGACCATGGGTTTTACAGGTCTGTAAGGAAGCGGGATTATATACAACAGCTGCACCCCACAGTTTCTCGCCTGTTGAGGCTTATCTTGTGCATTTAAATAAGCAGGAAACAGAATTTGGTCCAACGTTATCTTAATACGGTCTCAGCTTCTACTTTTATTTATATTTAATTTCCATAGGAACCATTATTTTAACAGTTTATTTTGAATACGTATTAGAGCCACTCAAATTGGAAGCTCTGCCCTGCCAATCCTGAGCTGCATGAGGCTGCAGAGGTACAACATGCCTTTTTTGTCTCTGGTTCTGCCTCTAAAATAACTTTATATCTGCAATGATTTATAGCAGTGTTTCTGAACTGGCCTGAAACAAGATGGAGATTCATTTGATTCTCCAAAGCCTTGGCCACAAAAATCCCTCCCCGAGTCACACAGAGTAGCGCAGTTTGGCCCCACTTCTCCATGGTTTGAGGAACATTCCAGCTCCCAGTCTGACCGTGGGAGGAGGTTTGCCACATTATAAGGGGCTGCGTGAAGCAATCTCCCAGAGCTTTAGCAGCAGAAAATCATTAATCAGAAATTGATGCTGGAGGATTTTAAAATAATACGAAGGGACTGTTTCCTCTGCTGGTGTAAATTGGCATAGCACCATGTGAGCAGACAGAGGTGTGCGTATTTACACCAGCTGAGGAACTAACCTGGGGCTCTCCTGTGACTCTATACGGAGCAGATGGTATTGCTGCTGCGCTTTCCGTGGAGGATACTTTAGTTGCAAGTGCACTGCTCTAAGAGTTTATCTTTCTGAGTCTGGGACTTCTAAGTTTTCAGTCGGAACGTTTTTGCTTCCTAAATAATGCTTTAGCCTGCACTGAGTTTGCTTTGTAAAGTGCATCGGTTCAGCATTCATCCAAAGCCTTTTCTGCAGTTGTCTGAGCCCCATAGGCAAATATATACTGTTAGACTATTAAGATAATTTTTCAGTTAAGACATCATCAAACTGCACCCGGGACAATAGAAACAAAACCCCTTTTGTTCTGACTAAACTGTTCCTAATGACCCCCTCTATAAACAGTGGCACCAGCGGAGGTCTCAACAAGGCTCTTCATTGAGACCCCTTTCAAAAGGACAAGCAGAGCAGAACATGGGGCAGAAACTCTCAGAGTTACTGCACTTTACTCCGCTTTGGTGGTCTGACCACAAGAGAGAATCTGTTGTTTTTGTTGTTCAAGGCACCCAAAAAGAATAATTTAAAAGCATGAATTTCCACAATTAGCATCCTATAAAGAGTTCTAAATATTTGGATTGTTGGGAAAAGAGCAGAAGGAAGCTGTTTGTTTGTTTGTTTGTTTGTTTAAATCAAGGGGCTATAAAATAGGCTCTTACAGTTCCATATAAAAGCTTAAATTTTTTTTCAGGAGGTCAGTTATTATCTGTTAAATCTGTTAAGCTCATACAAAAATAAAAATGTAAAGTCCAAAGACGTTAAGATTTTTGCATTCCAGTAAGATCCTCACATTTGTTACGGGGTGGAAATCATCTTTGTGTATAATGTGTGTTAATTATGAGCAGGGGAAAGGTTTCAGTTGTTCAGTTTCAAGAGGAATTGGAGACAATATAGTGACAAACTGAAACTACTACGGAACTACTACCAAACTCTTGTTCTTCCAGATGAGTAACTGTGGGATGCTCTGTACAGATGTGTGCAGCATAGACAGTGCGTCTTCACACGGTTGAGGGCTATGGAGATCATTAATCACTTTCTGATTATTTCTGTCCCCATTTCTCATCCTGATTACATCAGATGAATAGCACAAAAGACCTTCCACTTAAACAAAAACCTACTTACAGAGCATCTTCATTGTATGTAATGATTACATACAGAAACGATAGGTCAGGCAGCAAAAGTCCATAATTTGGATTATTTGGGAATTACACTGACTACATTTGCAAATAGAAATGCCAGTTTCTTCTGAAGGAAGCTGGAATTTGTGTTCTAGCATCTGATTTACTAGGGGCGTTTCTAATTTAAAGCATGGGCTACTGTTTCTTTTGGAAACAGACAGGAAAAGATCACGGAAGGAGAAGAGAGGACATTCATTAAGACAGGAACCACATATTCCGAGTAAAGGCCAAATCATGGAGAAAAGTAACTCCTATGAGATTCAGAACACCTTCAAGTCTCCATGATGTGGTGGGGTCTGAGAGTACTTTGCCATTTATGGGAAGTGCTCAGCAGTTTGCAGCTTTAGGCTTTTGGGTTTTGATTATGAGCGGTGTCCACGCTCTTCTTTGGTAGGAGAGTGGGATGGAAATTTTCAGTGTGTCTTTGAAAAAGGAAGGGTTTGCCTAAGTGCAGGATGAAGGTCTAGTGCCCTGTGAGAGGATACTGAGAGAAAGAGAAATGTCAAAGAAATCTTTTAAGAGATTTCCAGTTGAAACAAAAGAATCTTTGTAAAAGATACTGTTAGCAACTCGAATGGAAGGAATGGGGACCTAAAATGAATTGAGAGGATCTGCAAGTTGTTTCTAAGCCTTGAGGCAAGAATGAAAAGCTGAGAATTTACTGTTTACTATATTTGGTATGTATGGAAGAGCAGTTTGGACATCAAGGGAGCTAATAAAATGCAGAGCCTAATTTGTCTCTTTACTGCAAGCTGTGTTGTGCTAGGAATAGAGAAAAAGCTGCTGTTAAAGGACAGTTCCGAGGAAGAGCAGCTGAGGCTTGACCTGGCCTTTTGTGAAAATGACTGTTTTCACGGTGGGGTAGCCGAGGTCCATAAGCACACGCCAATGTTTTCCATTAATGCAATTTTATTTTTCTTATTTGTGTGCATGTAAGCATTTTGTACAGAGTGCTGTAGATCTAGTTTGCAGGATTAAATATGGTAACTGTAATGTGACGGCATGAAGGTATAGTATTAATTTTCTGACATCTTTCCTCAAAAATCCACATTTGAGGATTGTTTCTACTGGAAATTTCTGAAAAAAGACTAACTGTATCTGACTAAAATTTGCTGCCTCAGAGACCCTCTGATTGAGAAGTCCAGGTGAATAGCCTACAAAAAACACCCTGTTTTCTGAATCTATCAACAGAAGTTTATGGGAATTAGTTAATCAGAATAAATGAACAAATGAATTTCTAACTGGGTTCAATGCCATGCAAACCAGATTTTATTTAATATCTTGACTAGAAACTCTCATATTTAGTGGTCATATTAGATGTGATAACTGTTAATCATGAAGAACAAAAGTGTCAAACTATCATTTTTTTTCTAATATTTGTATGATTGATTACATTAAGTTAAAGTTGGGGAAAAGTAGCAACTTCGTATTAACTTTGACGTAAAATTTCTTTCTCTTGAAAGTGATGAATCCAGTTATACATGAATCTCCCGAGTCAAAGTATTCTTTTTACTTTAATTATTTTTTAAACAATTTTATGATTCTTTTAGATTTTAATGATATTAGTAGTGATTTATCCCAATGCAAATAAAAGCTTACTGAAATATTTCAACCTATACCAACAGTAGGACACAAGTATATTTGTATAAAACAGTGATCTTTAAAATTTTCTGATTTGCAGACTTTGGAGGTAGTCAATTCGTTATGTCATATCAAAGCAACCTATCTTATTTACCGTTTTGGATCCCTGTTAAAGCAGCTCGTGGGCCTCAAATGCTTGTAAAGCACACTTTAAAAATCAGTGATATAGGACAATACAGAATGCACACATCAAATTAATTTTCCCTATGCAAGAGCTAAATGTCTCTCACTCTTCTAAAGGCCAGCAACTTGGATCAAGTTATAAGAGAAAAAATGAATTGAAGAGTTAAGGGTGGTGCACTGAGAATTAGAGTTGTCCAGAAACAAAAAAAAAAATCTAGTATATAAAAAAATTAATGGGTTTGACATTTGTTTTAGATTTGTCACAGAATGATTTAAAAAACAAAACATGAATAGAAAGAATGAGACATCCCAGAATAGCCAACATCCAGTGGCTAGGGTATTTACTTGGGCCATATCCAAGTAGTGCTTTATGGGATTTGGAGCAGACATTTGACATAATGTTTTCAACATTATTTTTGTCAGACTCAAATTTGGGCTCTGAAGTGGGTTGAAAAAGAGCTTGCTTGGAGTCCTGTACTTCATAGGTGAGACTTAGTCACCAGGCTGTGTCATCACTCAGTCTCTCTTTGGCCTAGGGAATTTTATTTCTGTTTTTTTTTAAACAAATTAAAGTAGCTGTATAGAGAGTAGACAAACAATTATTCTGTTGCATTTGGTAGGGTGCTGTCACATATTCGGGTATTTTTCTGACTTTGGGAGTGAATAAAGTAACATCCACATTCCTACTCCATTCTCATTCAGAACAGTTTTTTCTCATGGAAATATCTGATCTCGCCTAACTACATCTCCATGGAAATCAATATATTATTTTTTAAAATTTTATTTTTGGCAAGCTGGCATTTCTGATGGCAAAAAGTGCTTTTTCCAAGAATTCCCAACTAGCCGTTCTGAGTTGAGACCTAATTCTCTGTTGTACAAGTGTGAGGCATTTACCATCAGTATTTTTGTAGGTTTAAGAAATCATGTGTGGTCTGGGATGGTAAAATCTGTGTGTGTAAATCTGTGGAAACTTCATAAAGAATATGTAGAGTAAAATATAAAAAGCTGTCGATGACTGCCTCTCAGCTAAGACTGAAATTAAGTTAAATTCAGTATGTAGGGGGGAAAAAACCCAGTCAATTTCTGAGTTGAAATTTCAACTTTTCTGCTTTGCTTTGCAAACATGGATCTTTCAAGCCAATCCTTTCATCCTTGTTCCCAGTCCCACTCTGAATTTCATCAAGCTCCACTGGACACTCATGTTCAGCTTCTTTTTCTGGTTTGGCCTGCACTCCTGCCACCCTCCCACTAGTTCGTATTCCTTCCTCCCTGCTGCCTGTCTTGCACCCAGGCCTGATCCTACCACAAATGCACTTCCCTAGCGCTCTGCACCCTTGGGCGTTATTGACTAAGGACTGAGACTTGCAAGTGTCCCAGGGGAATCCAAAGGTGTGTGTAGAGGCAGAGGAGAGCATGGGTTTCAACAGCACGTTATCTCCATGGCTCAGCACTCTCAATTCATTAATCAGCATGGTTAATTTTAAAGACATTTACCATTTCTGCAGCTGGTTACTGGAAAGCTGATTACTGGGTTAATGGCCCTACTTGAAAACAGTTATGCCATTACTGCAGATGAAGTCAATCCAGTTCCTCATGTCTTGTAATGAAGCGTTGTTACAAATTATGTATGCAGTCAATGCCTTGTTTTCCTGGAAGAATAAAATGGAAATGTATTTTGCATCAGACTCAATGCCCCAAGCAGTTAAATGATATTGACAATACTGGGGTAGCTATGTTTGATGTCACATGTACCCCTCAGCTCCATTCCCATGTACGGATTTGGTATCCGTCATGTTTCACTATTAATGTTCGTTTCCAAACTATGGAAGGGTCTAGAAGTGAAAATGAACACCATGCTGGGACAGCAAAGCTATGTAAGTCATCTCCAGCCCAGGGTTTGGTACAGATGTGCAAATTCACCTACTGAGAAATAAAATAGGCTAATTACCTACCCAGAAGCAGAATTTATTAGCTCCGGTGCAAGTTTCTTGTTCTGCTCCTGGAACCCGGTCTAGCTTGTTTTGAGCTAACACTAGTAGGCTGAACAGGTGCTGTACACACTTCCTGTAATTTAGGAAGCACTGGGTGATGCTCTACTTTAGATGAAATATATAAACAAGATTCTCCTGACTTCTGGTCAGCGGAGATCCTATCACACCTCTTAGTCTGGTTCCCTAGGGAAACTACTTACACAATCTTACTATTTGTCTGACCCAGTTTCCAATATGCTGACACATTTGTCACGGGTTGCATAGATGTTTCAGAGATACTATGTCCCTACCAGTTTCGCCAGAATTAGCACCTAAGAAGATGAAGGAATCCTTATTAATGCTCCCACTGGGGAAGAAGGGAGAATTCAGCAGTTATTCATCGCGTTTGACAACAGCAAGCCATTCGACTGGTTTGCGCGTTGCTCTGATATTCCTTGGCAAAAGCACTGCTTTAGTCAGCTGCCAAATCAAAAAAGTCAAGTGATGGCTAGGGGAAAGATGCCAAGGCATGCTAGGGTACTCCCCAGGGAATGCTGGGGAGGGGGGCGAGAGCCTGGGAGGATGAAGGGGGCCGGAGGCACTGGGGTGTGATACGACAGAGGACAGGAGGACAGCTGGGGTTATTCCAATACGGAGGCATAAGAGATGCGACATAAATCCATAAAGAATCGAGCTTCATTCGTTCCACTTCTCAAGGAATAATTTGTTAGGAAAATATTGAGGTCTTAATTTTGGTATTTTGGATCCATTTACACACTGATTTAACCCTTCTACAATTCCATGTATCAGTTGTAGCTGGTATACAGCCTTGCTGTTACACAGCAGGAATCTGCTGTTATTTGACCTGAAAAGATCATTATACTAGCTTTATTTGGTGTGCGTTTAATAAAGTTGTAGCTGTTGTGACTATAACTCATGACTCCCATGTCATTCAGCAGTGGCGTAACCAGCGATTCAGCATTCCAGTCACATCAGTTCAAAGGGAAGTATGAGGGACTCGAATGTATGCCAGAGCATTGTGACTTTTATTACTCCTCTCCTCCCTCACTCCTCTGTTAGGAAGATACATTCTCTCGCTGGAGAACTGAGAAGTACAAAGCATCCTTAGACCTTGTAATGCAAAATGTAAAAAGTGATGTTATCTGCAGAAAGTGGGCTTTAGATTCTATCAGCGCACATTTAGCATAAAGCATTTCCTATGGTAATGCTTCTCACTTTCCCAGACTTTTAAAGGCTCCAAGTGGCACACAGGCTGCAGACCTCTTTGTAATGTTAATGAATCATCTTAATGGACTGTTTTAGCAGAAACATTCATCACCTTTTGTACCACAATGATTTTTTTTGTTATACTTAAATGGTTAAGTAGGCAATAAATGCCTATCAGACCAACCACTATGGTCTAGTAATCCACCTCACTATAAATCACCAGCGGATTATTATTGTCCTGTTTAATTAACACTCTTAAGGGATTCTATCGTTGGATAGACTTTCACCTTACACTAAGCAGGCATTAACATTTGAAATAAGAAAAAGTTTGTTTATGTGAAAAGTGCTAATCGGCGTGACCTGGAACTGGTAGTGGTGGGTTGGATGAAATATGTGCATGTGTTTGTGCCTGTGCGTCCATGGGTGGTGGCTCCTTACATCAGTTTTCAATGGAAGCTAAAATCAGACCTGTAGAATACTTAAGTCGCAGCAAACGACAGTTTCGGTGTCATTTGTATTAGGTCTTGAAGATATTTGGCTGTATTTGGTTGTAAATGACAGCTTTAAAGATTTTAATTCCAGGAGTTAGAAGGTGATGGGGTTTGTGAGTGCACACTTTGTGTGTAATATGGGTTTGTTTGTGGTCTAATTCAGTATGAAGTGTTTTTAGAGGACTGGATCAAAACCTTTTCTTTTCCTGTAGCAAAAGGTGAGAGGGGAAGTCTGATCCTGTTGCTCCTCTGTGAACTCTTTTCAGGCTTCACAGCCAGAAAGAGTAAGCTAAGCAGCAAGAGTTCCTGGGAAAGGCAAGGGGGTCCGCAGGCTTAGATGCTCTTTGCAGAACAATCCCTGCAGTTCTTTTGCAAAAGAAATTCCCACACTGGGACACAAGCTTGATACAGGATCACTCTCAATATACAAACATTTTTGTATGTAGTTCAGCTCAATGCTGGTTTTATCCTCTTGACAGAATATAGATGGCAGCTTTCTTTTTTCTCCTGTAATACAATTTAATGCATTTACTAGTAATTTCCTCATCTTTTGTCAAGCGAGAAAGACATTTGAAAAAGGCTCTTGTTAAGGCAGTGTTTCCCATCCATGAAATCTTACCCTGCTTTCTTTGATTTTGTTACAGTCGTAATACTAGTAGTGCACTTACCAACTGCACGTTCTGTGGATACCAACACTAACAGCAGTTATGCCAGATAACCAAGTGCTCAGTTTCCATTTTACAGACAGAGCAACTAACCTGTAAATGTTCAGAGACTTTCTCTGTTTCTTGTCTGCACACAAACGTGGTACGCACATCCCTTTCCTCTTGGCATTTTTGTTAAATTATTTCCTATCATGGACTCCTGTAAATTAAAGAACAAATAAAACTGCTAAGTGGAATGCAAACACACTAAATCTTTTCAATTAAGAGACTGAATCTCTTTCTATAAATTCATTTCCTGAAACAAAACTCCAATTATGTAAGATTAATTCTTTCCTCTAAGATTGCAGGGATTTATTGACTAACAAAATCTCCTGTTGCGAAAATGGAAATGTGCTATTTAATGTAGTCTGCTGATCAGAGGCAAACCCATAGCATTAGCTTTTTCACTGGGCACTTTTGTTTCAGTTGCACGTTGATCTGCCTGTTTTTATTCTGTTTGTAACTGAAAAGGTGTGAAATGGTTCACTACTGATGTGAGAAATGAAATAGCACAAAACCCTAAAGGATTTTGAACAAGATGAGAAATGAAACCAAGCTCATAAAGAGTATGTTATTATTGCATGAAAAAATGCAGTGACATAAAATAGGAATATCTTATGTGCAAGACAGTGTTGTGAGGAGGTATGTGTGCATTGATCATACAATAGTTTTTTCAAATTATTTAACAAAGATGCACAATAACCATACAATTTCAAGTATAGGCATGTCCTGAGAAGAATCTCCTTCATTCCCTCTAGACACACCCTGCTAATTAAATCCATCATTGCCTAGCAGTAAGCCCCAGGGTTCAATCTTTTCTAGAGCACTGTTACTATCCAACATTTTAGCTCATACAGTGGGCAGCCAAGATTTCATGTCTATGCATATAGTAGGACTCCTAGCCAATATTTCCTACAATTTCCTCCTCTCCATCACAATCTGGATTTATAAAGTTTTGGGGGTTTTGGTTTGGAATTTTTTGGGGGGAGTTGTTTGTTTTGGTTTGTTTTTTTTTTATATAGGTAAAACTTTAACGTTTCTTTCAGATTACTTTCTTACATCCTAATGCAATAACCTGTATGAGGGTGGCAAGTTAAAGACTAATGAAATCAGGAATCTGTGCTCCATGTGCCTAGCTGGCCATGAGAAACTGCAGCAAGGATGGATATTGAATGACTTCTATAGTCCAGCCAGGTTTTATCAGAACAGGTCATCAACCTGTAAGCTGCCCAAACCTGTTCCACTGCTTCCCCATTGATTAAATATCTGGAGGCATTCACCGTATATCAAATTCTCCATAATCTATTTTATCTTAATCACACCCAAGTTCTTTTTCAAGCTAGGGCAAAAATGTTCCCTCCAGTGGTGAGAAAAGATGGTATATCTCCTTAATGTACTTCTGTACATTGAATTTCCTTGGAGCCAAACTATGATCTCAGATTCCCAGGGGCTGAAATATCAGTGGGACTGCAGGGAGTATAAGGGAGGTAAAACCTGCCCAAATGTTAAGGAATTTTGAAACTGATTTTTTCATTTGATTGCAGGGCTGACATGTGGAGGAAGGAGGGAATAGAGGGAGTGTAGCTTCCAGCCAAGTTCAGATAACCAAAATTCCTTCTGAATCTCAGTATCACCTAAAACAAGACAGATGAACTTGCCTGAAATTGTCACCTGTCCTTGTCATTTAGGGATTTCCACTCTCCTTCCTGTGTGTTTGTTCCCAGCCTATTTTCCTGCTTTTACTCTGTGCCCCAGTATCATCCTGCAAACATCCTGAGCACTGTGTTCTCTTCTGTTTGGTTCAGGCTCCTAAGTGGTTCTGTATCTGCTTTTTCCCACTTTTCTCCCCACGTCTTTTTCTTTTCCTTTTTTTTTTTTGTTTTGTTTTGTTTTGTTCCCTTCCCTAACCTGTGACAATAGGAGTCAGGGGAAGCAGTGTGGGGATATGTTAAAAATCTAAGAAAACCCTAACCAACTGAGTGGCATGGGAAAGGTGGACATGGACTGGTTGTTTGCTGTCTTGTTCAACACAGAAAGGGGCAGGAGACGTGTCTCTGAGAGCAGGTAGTTAATCTGTGGAACTCCCTATCACAGGACATTCTGTATGTTAAAAATGTGCATGTGCAAACCTGTAGAAGAAAAATGTGATGAATTCAAAGACATGATCTTAGTTCCAGAAGTCCTTGAGTCATAAACAGGAGACTGGGAGAGTATGCTGGGAAAGCATCACTAGATGCCTTTCTTACACTCTTACACTCTTAAGATATCAGGTATTGCTTGCTGTCAGAAGCAGAATATTAGGCTAGGCGGACTTCGAATTAACAAGTATAATATGTCTTAAGCTTTTTATTAAGAATAGAAGGCAGGAGGCTTTAGCTGTCAAACAGGACTACAAAGTGTAGTTCTCCTCCTACTATCCACCTCTTTAACCAATCCAGGGAAGCATGGTAGATGTTTCTTATATTTTGTTGCCAGCTACTCTAAAAAGTTCATACAAAAGCTCCTCTCATCAAGAAAATTTATGTGGTGATTCAAGAGTCCTTTCAGCAGTATGTTGAAGCACAGAGACATTATTAAATTAGGTTAAAACTGATTAATTCAGTATAATGGGGGTAAGCTCTCAGGGATGACTTTAAAAAAAAAAAAAGTAGTTTCAAACACTAGTTGATCTGATAAAGCCTAAATAAATATTTATATACCTCCAGTCATTATCTTTACCATTGCAAATTTTCTGTAGAAACAGCAATCAAATGGTTAGAAAGCCTTGGATTGCCTATAGGCGATCCCATGCCTCAGGTTTTAACATTATAGAGGTCATTATGTCACCCATTCTGTAAACATTTTGTGTTTCTTGCATAGAGAGTCTGTACTGAAAATATTAACCACCGGTCTGTGGAAACCAAAAAGATGCAAAGGAAAGGAAACCAGTTTTCTCACTGAAAAGCTGGATGGTTGGAACTGGGTTTGGGAAACACTCAAATCTGTGTAAGTCATCTGAAAAGTGGAGGTTTAAAATCCTAAGAGAAAGGTGAAAACTTGTTGGTGTCACAAAGTGTCTTAAATAGAATTATCTGCAGTTTAAATGATCAAAATTAACCCCTTTATCACACATGTTCCAATGGGCTGTTCTATACAGATGACTAGATAAATATCACAGCTGATGTAATAAATACCTGAAAGTGCCTGTAATAAATACAAGAAATAACCTGTCTTGATTATTCAAGTAACCGCTGCTAGTTAATTAGCATGCTCACATTGTTTGGGCCAATGGATTTTTGCAGTTTCCTTTCAATAGTTTTTCTTTTCTTTCCAATTTTTTTCTTTATCCCATTGGACAAAGTGATGCAATTGTGCCCAAACAATTCAGTGAATTTATTATGAAAAGCTAATTTTTGATTCAAGGAGATTATAGTCAATATTACATTGAAAATTAAGCACTTCTCGGTTTCGCTTGTACAAAAAGAACTCATTCCTCATCAAAAAAAGGTATTCTGTCAACTACTAATTGCCTACAAAGAATTTTGAACAAAAAATGTAGCACATGGGTAGCATATGTAGCATATGTATGTATCATACATGTGTGATAAAATGTGTGTAATAGTGTAAATGTATAATATTGAAGTTAGAAGATATATGAAACAGTAAGAAACCAGAGGATAGCAATTTTTTATTTTCTATTAGGTTTTTCAATAGCAGTCATACTGGGATGTTGTTTTCATAGTTGTTGAGGAGGGTTTTGGTTTTGTTTTTCAAAGAATGCCTGAAAAATGAGTATAACATTTTTTCATAATTTTCAGCTGAACCTCCCACACTGTAATTTACGGCCATTGCTCCTTGTTCTGTCATATGACACTACCTACCAAGAAGAACTTGTCTATTACCTCTGTAACTACCATTCAGGCAGAGATCAGTCCTTGGCCTCTTTTTTGCCAGGATAAGCAAGCCCAGCACCTTCAATATCTCTGTTTAGGTCATATGTTCTTGGCCCTGAGCATCTCTGTAATCCTCGTCTGAACCTCCTTTAGATTCTCCACCATGCTTTTGAACTGGAGGAGCCAAAACTGGGTGCAGTCTATCCAGCCCCATCTATCTGAACATGTCCAACCTCACTACGGAGTCCCCGCACTCCTCCACCACCAGTGACTGTCTGTTTTCTTGCCAAATTGTGCAGGTACACCAGATGTCTGGGAGTATGGTGTGCCTGTGCAAACCAGTGCAAGAAATGGTTTAAGAACTTCAGCCTTCTCCTCATTGTCATCTGTAGGTCACCTTCCCCAGCTGTTAGCAAAGCCATATTTTTCCTTACTTGGCTTTAGAGAAGTTGACTTCTGTGCAGGATACTCCAGTGACAGAAACTCCATCTCCCTATTACCACATAGACAGGGGCATGACCAGAAAAACCAGAGAGTATGACAGGTTTTTTCCATGGATTAAGAACTTCTGCATCTGTGCCCTGGGGACTGTAAATAGCTAGTATAAACCAATGCAAATGCGCCATTACAAATCTTGCCAGTAATGATGTGAGAATCAGTGGAGTACAAAGATGAACTTTACATATCGTTAGCACCAATCTGCCTCACTGCATTTATAGGCAAGGCTCTTACCTAGGAAGTCAGTTGGCACAACTTACATTTTTTTCTTTTTAAAATTCTGATAAAAATTTACATTGTGCTGCACAGACATGTTTCTCAAAGATCAAGTTCATTTTGGGATTTTAGAATTATGAAAACTTAAAAGTTATTGATAATCATTTCTCAAACACTCAGTAGGAAGTATTTTTATTACAGTGTTTTAGCATGACTGACCTCAGTATATAATTTAATATATTTATTACAAGTGTGTCATACAAAACACTGGAACATATAATGTCAAAGTAAAAGTTTACTTTCAGGTTAACTTCTCATCAGAAGACTGAATGATCTGTAACACAGGAAAAAAAATAATCAAGACTTCATCATTGGTACCCTGTAATAGCAGAAAATTAGTATTGAATGAGGATGGTGACTATATATTCTGGAAGAACTTACCTTGTAAAACAGGCACTATTTTGTTTATTAAATGAGAACTTTTCCACTGGGGAGGTAAATCAGTTTGAATCTCTATAAATACTGACTCTTGCATTATGTAAATGATTTTTTTTTATTGTGTTTTTTTTTTTTTAATTCTACATTATCAGTGACTAAATCTTTCTGCTATGAGTACAGTGACCTTTTTGGTTTGTGTTGCATTGTTTTTCTCTCCGCACAAGGAAAGTAAGTACAATATGAATGCAAAATAAGTTCCCAAGAGATGCCTGCTACTGAAATCAAAAGATGGGCACAGTATCATAAAAACCTTTTAGTCATTCATCTTTCAGACCTCCACTCTCTGAGTCTGAAGGCTATGTCCTAATTTTTCAAAATATATTCCAATAGAAAAAATAGAATTTTTTTTTCTTCCATAATTCCACCTGTTTGCTTAACTGAATTCTCTTATTTCGGCCTTTCTTTGTCCTGTTACTTCCAGTTCTAGCCTGAGAGATGTCTAGTTTGGCTTTCCAACTTCTGGTTATCATTTTCTTTGTCCTAGCCACTCTCGGTTCTTTCCAGTGTAAGAGTGACATGAAAGGGTTTAGGTAATAATCTTGTAATGGATTGATGCACCAGACTGAAACCTCATTTCTTTTTTTCCCAGGACTCCCTGGGAATCCTTTTGCCACAGCCTTTTTCTCCCCAAGGAGGTTATACAAAATTGTTCTTGTGGCCATTCATTCTGTCAGTATGAGTGGACAATCTGATTCCCATCAGTTCCCGTGGGTAGGGCCATGATTCCCAGAAAAAATACTGTCAGCACAGCACTTCTTAGAACCATTACAATTACTTCCAAATTCCAGGCCAGAAATGCCTATATTTCACTAGCATGTCAGTAATCCCAATACATACACAAATATGTAGCGATCTGGATCCTTCCAGATAACTGATGTGGTGTAATTGTCTTCCTCCTATTATTTATTCAAATTATCATTTTACCATTAATATGTTTGTGTGAATCTGAGTATTTATATTCCTGTGGCAACTTTGTTTGTTTGTTTCTTGGGAAAAATGGCTTTATATAAAGTTTTGCATTTCTCTGTCAGAATATAAAATATATACAAATATGTAGATGAATATTTATTTTGGATTGTAAGTCTTTATAATCAAGAGTCTTTGAAAAACTGTAGAGAGTAAAAAATATTTTAAAAGTATCCAAGATGCAACATTTTGTTTTTCTTACTACTATCATTACATGTCACAATATAACTTGGCAAATCCAGTGTTCTGGAAGTCTACATTTCAAGAAATGTAGTCTCTATAAAATAAGCATGATCTACAGAAATTAACAGATTTTAATGGAATAATTTTTTAAATTATTTTAAGTCAAAATGAAGATTTTGATGTATTGGCCATCGTAATTTGGCTGAAATATCTAGAAAATCACTTTACTTAAAACACGAAGGAACAGTTCTCTCCTGAGTGAATCTTTAAGAGAGAAGAGCCAATATAGTGTAATAGCAGCTGTTCAGCAACACCTATTGCTTACATTACATCACTAATGTGAGGCACCCTGTCGTTAAAATAAGAGTTAGGAATTGGCTCTCCTGATTTTTTTCTTAGCATTCTATAATTTTGCTGAGGATATGATCTCATCCAGCTCTCCACACCAAATAAGAATCTGGATTGGTTGATGAGCATCGTAGTTTTCCTTCTGATGAAGTATCAAACTGTATTAAATGGTCGAAAGAAAACCTTCAGCTTAATTTATAGAGAAAGTTTTTAAATATTGTTTTTTTGGGACTAGTGGATGGACGATAGTATCTTCAGCAATGCTGTTTCTACACCAGTTATTTTTTATTTCTTCTCCTTGGCATGTTAGGGTCCCTATCTTGCATTCCTGGCACTCAAAACTCCTTGTGAGTGGATCCAAACATGGAAGCATTCCAGCACAACGCATGAGAGACCCTTTCACATTACAGAGCAGAGGACATGCAGGAAAATATTGAAACAATAAATTAACATTACATGAGATTTTTAGAAACGAACTTTCTCTGGTAACAAGTGCTAGACCCACCTGTCATTCACCTGTGCCTAAGGCACAGGCAGGAATTCTTAATCTAGAAAAGGTCCTGCTGACAACAAGTGGCTATTTGTTGTTTATTAAAATCAGTGTGCTAACACCAAAAAAGCTTGGCTTTTGCCGAGGCATGGAACTGTTGTACATTTCTTTCTAACAACATGTATGATGTTATCAGAAGGCTGATGACTGAGATGTGAGATCCGTCAATCAGCAAGTAATTTCATTAATATTTTTGCACTGATTTAATTAGATATGGGTTTTCTTAAATGATTTAGTTAAGCTGATGCAACATCCTGTAATGGACATAGCCTTTCAGATGTAGAGATGTTCTTAAGTAATGTAAGTAATCATAATAAATTATGGTAATATATATTAGTAAATTAAATAAAGGGTCTTAAATCAATTGCATCACTATCTGATTGAAAGTTCCCTTTCTATTTTACCATTTTGCCACATGTTATGTATCACACAAAAAGTATTCTTCCGTAAAAAACCCAAGCTTTTTCCTTACAGATATACGCGGGCACTGTGCATTTATCTGTGTGGGAAAAGTGACCACGATAGCTATTTCTGAATAAACTATCCATAATAGCTCCCTGTGTGGATATTCTAGTCTGGAAAAGTCATGGGTCAGACAGTAAGTCGTTGCAGAATAGCTTATTCTGCAATAGCAATTCCAGTCAATTTTCCAGCGTAGCAAAGCCCTTAGTCCACAGCTCCAAACTCCTGTTTGTGCCAGAAGATTTTGTCTTCAGAGAATAGTATAAATTTGTGCTATTCAATTCTTTAAGGCCCAAATTCAGCACTGAACTCCCTTAGGGATCAACACATGAGATCAGCCAGGGAGAGCTTTATATTACAGAATTTGTATTTATGTGCACAGACTCTGTAGTTTTATTAACTAAACATTTAATTCACACCTTATAGCTGTGAGCTGTACACATTTTTGGCTGTGGGACATCCTTGTGTTTCCTCTGGCCCAGTACCTTCTAGAGCCCAGTCCTAAACCAACTGACAGAAAGTTGCCTGGAAGGAGATCCATCAAGCCAAACTCAAGACGGTTGGTTGCTTTCATCGCCAACAGCAGTGAAACAAAGCAAAAGCGAGCAAAATGTCATACCTTCCTCCATGCCCAAATACAGAAGATGGTTTACAGCAGTAACATCCAGCTGACACATTTGAGTTTGCTCTGAGTACAAGAAAAGAGTGGTCTATAAATATACAGAAAGACTTTGAAAAATGTTTGAATGGACTAAAAATGTATTCTGGAAAGACGGCACAGAGAAGTGTTCACTGAAGGCCAGTTAACGGGCTCACTGCATCCAGAACTACTTATACAACGACTCAGTAAGACACATTTTGGGCTGGATTCAGGTTTATATTTGAATCATGGTTTTTCTCTCCTCCCCTAGTAAAAATAATAAAAAAAAGCAAATCAAGATAAGACATCTATGCTACTTTTTTATTTGATACATTTTTTACTGAGCTTTAGGACCCTCAAAAGTAAAGGTTGCCATTTATTCAAAATTACATCACCGTGCCCCTGGCATTTTTGTGGTGTGGACCAATTGACATGAGTAGCTTAATTAAAATAACCAAATGCATTTTAAAGGATGACATAAAGTTGATTTTAATCTAGGCTTCCAAAAATGAAGTCTGTTAATCAACCGCCTCACCCTTTTCGTTATTTATATGGCCCACAGTACTCAGTGTCAGAACAGACTCCTACGTCACCCTCTTACTTCATTTTCCCCAAACATTATTAAATAGTTAATAACAAAGGTCTAAAGTCCATCCCGAGTTTTACCTGTTGGCATAAATCTGGGGCCATGACAGCACCCGTGTAGCATTCATATAAATGAAAGAACAGATTTGGGCTCAAATATTTTAATGTACAGCAGCTGGCATTTTTGGGTTTAAAGAGCAAAATCACACCTGAGTTTTCATGCTTTCTAGGATTTTGCCCACAAAAGGAAAACAGAAAATAAACAGGATATTTTGCTTTTTGAAATCCAGAAGAAACGGTGCAGCTGTTTCCAAGACTGCTATGTTCAAGCTGTCACATGAACATGGAATAGAAGACATTCTTGCTTGCCAGTTGTTTTAGCACAAATGTCTTCCATTTGTGTGTTTCAACATATTTTCTCTTTAGCACATTTTTTTTTAATCAGAATTTTTCATAATACCATGTTTGTTCAATGATCAGTTAAAGCCAGATTTGGATTTTTACAAATGTGTAGATTTACAAATAAATTTTTAGTTTACAAATCAATTCATTAGATATTATTACTGCTTCTGTGGTATGACATGTAGCTACCTGAGAACTTACCACTGTTGACAAGGGGATTTGGTGAGATTTTTACCATATAGACGATAAGAGCAACTGATTTCAGGGAGCTGCCAGAGAGAGTGGAGGGAATTTACTCTAACTCACCTGTAGCGCCCTAGTCTTATTGTTTATTTATCTGCTGTATAAGCACTTCAGCCCAGATTTTAATTTGATTCCCATTCCTAGCAACGAAAAGTGGGTAATAGGTAAATGATAGGTGTTTATCTCTGTTAGAAATAGATGGACATTAGGTGCAGAGAGTGGCACCATGTATTTGACTGATCTCATTTATTATTCAGCTGTCCTGGGATTTTGATATGGAAGACAGCAGAGAAAGAGTTTAACAATTTGTCCATAATAACAGGCAATTATATTTATTATTTTTATGTGAGAGACCTGTAGGTTCCTCAAAAGCAAGGTAATCATTTTGTCTTGCAGCAGTCACTTACACTTAGTACACAGATGATGTGGACCTGTTAGAGCAAGTCCAGAAGAGGCCACGAAGATGACCAGAGGGCTGGAGCCCCTCTCCTGTGAGGACAGGCTGAGGGAGTTGGGGTTGTTCAGCCTGGAGAAGAGAAGGCTCCAGGGAGACCTTAGAGCAGCCTCCGGTACTGAAAGGGGGCTTGTAAGTAAGATGGGAACAGGCTTTTTAGTAGGGCCTATAGTGACAGGATAAGGGGTAATGGTTTTAAACTAAAAGAGGGTAGATTTACACAAGATATAAGGAAGATTTTTTTTTTACTATGCAAGTAGTGAAACACTGGAACAGGTTGTCCAGAGAGGCTGTGGGTGCCTCATCCCTGGAAGCATTAAAGGTCAGGTTGGATGGGGTTCTAAGCAACCTGGTCTGGTTGAAGATGTCCCTGCTAATAGCAAGGGGATTGGACTAGATAATCTTTGGAGGTCCCTTCCAACCCAAACCTTTCTATGATTCCACGATTCTATGGTACATGAAGGCTTGGATGTTTCAAAGTATTTTCTCTATGTTCCTTCATAACTTGCTCTTCAAAAGAATAATAGAAGTAGCAGAACGCCTAATTTCCCCATATAAAATCCTACTCTCATTTTCATCCAACTTTTTAACTTTTTGAAGCCTTAGAAGAGCTACAACTGATTTTTTTCTTCTTCTTCTTTTCAGGCAGCTTATATGCTTACAGCCTGAAGTTCCTGTTTTAAAACTGCAGCAAGTATGAAATGTTGCAAAAGTAACTGGGACTACAGAGGGAGAATGAGGCTGAAGGAGTGTCCTATCTTAGTGTAAGACCAGTTTAGGAATGAGAAATACTGGCTATGACAGTAATGGGCAAGCTCAAACTTCTCAGCATGTAAAAACTATGTCTTCAGATGTTCAGTCATATAAAGTTGCCTGTGTGCAGCTTAATTATTGTCAATGAACCAGAGTGTGCATGGCATTTATGTAAAGTGGGAAAGAACATTTTTTAATTTACTTTGTGTTTCTTTGTCTCAGATACCTGTCTTGCCCTGCCACCCAAAATACATTACTGGCCCTAAAAGCATTAGAAAATGTTGGATCTTAAAACCACTGTGACAGAGGTTAGATGAAAGTTACTTTTCCTTTTAAGGCAGGCCTGTTAAGAGTTTATTTCTGGCTGAAAGATAAAATGCAAAAAGAAGGGATGGTAACAAAACCCACTTCCTCTTACAGTGATTTGGCTCACACAGAATAAATATTTTACAGGTGTTTCTCCCCCCAGAGCTAGGTAAACTGAAAACATGTATTAGATTTGGTTTGGGTTTTTTTAAACGACCATGTTAGTTGGAAGGAGATATCCCATTTGAAGTTGTTGGCTGTTAGCAGTGAATGACTTTTCATCTTCTATTTCTCTGGGCTTTGCCCATTAGAAAAAGATCAGTAACTTTTCATGTAACTGGCAGGTGATAGATCTGTCTCCTGTTCTGTCCTAACCTGTCCTAAATTATTCACAGTAAAATCTGTTGGCTCACAAAATGTCTGTCCTTCCAAGGATTGTCCAGATCACAACCAAGGAAGCTGGAAAGAAGTTGAAGCTTGCTGGAACACAGTAGGCATACTCCCAAGAATCTCTTAAATGGCTGGTAGGGACTTTTCCCCCTGTTCTTGCTGTCGCTTTTAAGCCTCCATCTATCTCCTTAGCACTCCTTTCTGGCCCAGATACTTCTGCTTGCACTGAATCGCTACCTTTTACTGAGGTCTCCCTTTTTTTAGGCTTGAGTGAAAGACTGCATTTCACATGCTGTTTGGCATTCATTGAAAATAGGCATATCAGGTCCACTGGTATGCCTACCAGTCTATTGAAAGAATTAAGGCCAGAAGATTTTGGAGAGAAACCTTTACCATAGCAGTCATGAAAACTTAATGTAAGAGGCTAACTACATTTGAAAAGAGGAAAAATCTTTTCATAAGGTATGCAGTGAGGAAAAGGAAAAAGCATATATATGTGTTTACATATTTTAAGTATTATTTATTCTACTGATGCAGTTATTTATATATGAGAAATGAACAGCAAGCAACTTAAAATCTTGGCACTAAGATAAATGTACATTTTTGTTCTATATAGCTCTTTTATTGTGTAGTATGTAGTGATAACAACAGGTTTCGATCCAGACAGGTTCTTCTTCAGCAGTTACAGACAGACTTTGAAATTGGCATCAGCTCATACAGACTATTTCATAGCACAGCTTCCTCCGAAGAGTATCCAGATAAGAGCATATTTTTAGAACAGGAGACAGTCTTAAGGGAACTTTTTGTTAACAGCGTATCTTTTAAAGAAACCAAATCTGAAAGTATTTCATTACCCATCAAACTTGATTTATCAAGGATTGGTGAAATCACGGTGTTAAATTTAACAGCTTCGAAGTAGTAACTTCTTTTCTTTGCCATCTGTGGTGCCCTCTACTGCACATCTTTGTAGAAGCAAGACATACAGATAGCTGCATTGCTTACACCGCTTTTTTCACATTTTTCTTTACTTCTTAACATCTAATAATGTTTCGTATTTGTTTTCCTAATAATAAATGCATTCAGTATTTGTAATTGAAATGCTTTGTGTGTGTATGTGTGTGGTTTTTTGTTTGGGGCTTTTTTTTTTTTTTTTGAGGGCTTTAGGAAGTGAAACTGCTAGTTCATTTATTGATTGTAGTTCATTTACTGGTTGTATTCTGGATACTAATTTATATGGTTATATATAAATATATATGTGTGCAGTATTAAGGTTGAAGCATGGAAGTGTTTGTTATTGTTGCTTGTTTTTCAATATCTGTTTTCTTAACTCAGTTATAAGTATTGAGTATTTTGGTTGTGCTTTTTTATAGTTGCTGTTTGCTGCTATGAAGAAGAGGTAAGTCATTAAATTAGCTTCCTACAAGTTGATGTCTATAATTTTGTTTTCAATCTATTGCTAGAGGCATGATACAATTTTGTCAGTTCTGTATCAAACAAAAATCTGTTGATTTTGATGTTGAATTGTTGGAAAGAGCTACAGAGATTTTACATAAATATTTCCGGAGTGATCTCAAGGTACCTAAAGGCCAAAGACTTAAGATGAAAGATCTGAAATTTTCAATTTATTAATTCCCCTTTCTTTTGCTAGCTCCTGTTAATTGAATCACCTTGTGTTCATATCATCATAGCCTGAGGTCTTCCTTGAATAAATCAATGCATGAATTTTTTAATTACCTACCCAAGCTGGATTTGGACGGCTTGCTTTTACAAGTACCAAAGGAGAAAGGTTCAGCAGTAGTAGTGAATAGAACAGCAGGAGAAACCAGCTGCCTCCAACGTTTCAAACACTACATCATCTAACTTGCTAACAAGTCTAAGCATTGTAACGTTTGAAATGCTGTTAGCAGTGAGCTAGATAGAGCACAGTTTCCAATATTACTGACTGCTGTGCATAAAAGACAATGTTATCAACAGAGAGCTTTAAAAAATTTTCTCTAGAAAGGACAAGCCTTTAGATATTTACCTCCTAAGTAACTCTCAGAATGACCACTATCTGTCAGCCAATTATGATGACGATGACGTAGTTAGGAGCTGAAAATGCACATCATAACTGCAAAGGTAAGAGCAGTTTCTGGGATTTGCTTTTTAGCACCACTGAGCTATGTGAAGGAGCCAGTGAAGGAGCCCTGATCTCTGCACTCAGAACCCACCAAAGAAACGGAGCGTCCAGTTCTGCTGCGGGAGTGCCTGGGGCTGCAGGGGGGCTGTTCGGCCATGAACGGGAGCTGGCCACGCACTCGTGCACTCTTTGGGCCTTCACAAGGCCTCCCAGAGGTACCACATTTTCTCTTTAAAATCACAAAGAATTTAAACTTTCTGAAGTGAAAGAGAAGACTGGAATTTTCATAGGAAAAGGTGAACACCAATACATCCAGGACAAAACACACCAAGATGATAATTGCGTGTGGGGTTTCTTTTCAAATTCTCAGCCTGTGGCTGTGTATCATCCATTTTGAGGTGATGCCCTCTGGCCAAGCACACTACGTGAACCGTGGAAGTCCTGGTTCAGCCATAAAGCTTACAAAATTTAACATTTTTTTCTTACATCTTGGCTTCCTTGGAAGCCAGCAGTTCATGACTTTTAGAATTGGGGGGTTATTGTTTGTTCAGAACAGAAGTTTTTAAGAGTGTATTGAGAAAGATTTGAAAAGATATCACAAGTCTATTGTAAAACTTCAGAATTCTGAAGGCAAATGATAAAACCAGTGTTAAATCTTTAATCTCAATAGAGGTTGAATTCCATTTTGGCAAATGAAGCTGATTTTTCAACACCTGGAGTTGCACTGGAGCCTTCAGCTTTTTCAGCTTTCTTCCAGCCACGTAGAACACTCAGGAAAAGACATTGATATTAAGGGAAGAAAAAAATTGCTGGTCATTCAGAAAACACGAGAAAAGTATTGATGAGCCATGTGGCCACCTTCTAGCCAGTCTGGCCAGATTTATTCCAGAAATCTGGGTGCTACAGATCTTGTGCTTATGTATGTGCTCAGGCCTTGCAGCTCCAGAGACAGTGCTGAGGTTTAGTTCCCAGCTCCCAGTGGAGGATGAGGTCAGTCAGGAAGGGCGGGAGAAGGTCCTTGGCAGTGAGAGTGGGTGGGGCCATCTCCTGTCTATTAACAAGAGCAGGAAAAGCCATTGGTCAGTCAGGAAGAGTGGGAAAAGCCATTGGTCAGTCAGAAAGAGCGGGAAAAGCGCTGGGTCAGGCAGGGCCAGCTCCTCTCCCTTCAGGAGCGAGGGGAAAGCCCTGGGCCAGTCAGTCAGGAAGGGCGGGAAAACCTTGACTTTGGTTTCCACAGACATTTTCTGCTTTTCCTCTCTGGCCCTATGGTTTTACCTCAAATCATGAGTTTTAAGTCCAGCAGACTTAGCCTGTTCTAATTTCTTTGGTAATCTCTTTTGCCTTCTTTTAACATGGCTTCATGCCTTCCAGAGAAGTTGGATTGGTCTGCACCAACCTTCATGGTGGACCACAGTATGTGTTCCACTGAAGTGCCAGCTGGGAACAAGGCTGTCTTCAGGGAAACAAGTCTGTCTGGTTGTGAGAGCCACGTTCCTCGGTAAACGATGTGAAAAATAGCACCCACACTCTTTCTGTGGTAATACTCAATCAGGTAGTGCACCAGTGCACCTAATGGGCTTGTGCAGAACTGAAAAAACATACTCCCCTACAAAAACACAGGGGGCCTCACACTGCAAACAGCATCTCCATTCCCTCAGACCTCTCCAAAAAGTCTGTAGCTACAGACAGAAATACGGAAAACTGACAAAACAAACATACTGAATTTCACTAACAAAAACCACTCACAATTTTTTAAAAGACTACACAGTATATCAGCCTCAGAGGCTGGAACAGACTGGGAGCATCTTAAAAGTATTTTAAGAGGAAAAGGATAATAATAATAATAATTAATAGTAATGACTTGGAGAGTTCTTGGTCTTTGTGGCAGGGTATGGAAACAGCTTGGCTTTAGAAATGTAAGGTTCTGGGCTTTGGAGTGTGTTGGTTACATTGTAGATTTTTATTTGTAACTGTTTCTCTTGCGTATTTATGTTGCTTGCTTGCTAAAGGTGTGGTAACTTGAATCTTTTACACTATTAATGTTGAAGATCATTTCTTGAGCTATACAGAAAGAAGTATCTAGTCATGCTGCAACCTGTTAGAAATGATCAGGCAAACCCTGTGAAATACAGTCCCTACCCCTTCTCCACTCAGATTTCACTGTTAACTAAACCACAGTGAATTTTAAGTAGGCATACTTGGCCAGTCTTGTATGTTTGCTTATTAAAATTAAGTTAATCTCTGCAAACAGAGACAGAATACCAGCAGGAGGTACACAGAGAATCGCTGTCCCCTTCCTCCTGTTTTGCTGCATTTACAACTTCTGTTGGCCAACAAATCAGGAAATTGGGATTGGAACAGAAACCTGGACTTTCAAATTCTGCAGCAAACACTGAAGTACATCTGGAATATTAAGACAGTTACAGTGGCTGGAATGAAATGAATAAGTAAAATATTTATAAGTATTAAAACAATGACATGGTTTAGATTTCCTGTCTACCTATCTGGTTTTACATCCCTCTGCTCACACATATTTTTAATGTCTTCAGCACTCTAATTTTTGTTATGTTGGAGGTCTGCACCATAGTCAGCTTTGCCTACCTATTTTCCCACTTGCTGTATTACACATTCAGCATAGTGGAATTTCTATTTTGGGTATGGCAGCAAGATACGGGATTTAATTTTGGAGGTAGAGGCTGTGAGTCTGAAACTTAGGGAATCTTGGACTTGATTATGAAGGTATGATATAGTAGAAAATGAATTTACATATTGGCTGCATGACCAAGCCCTCTTGTATTATCAGCACTGCAAATGCTTCACCGTTTCACCTTTGGAAAGCCATTAGTCTCTCTGTGTCCAAGGTTACTAATTTGAAAATAAAAAAATCTTACATTGTGTTTATTGAACAGTTTAATATTATTGGACAAAAATGTTAGTAATACTGGTAGAGGTTTTTGGTATAGATACTGTCACGAATAACATTTTAAATTAAAAAGTTAATACTGTTCAGAAATTGCTTTCAAAAAATGATAATCTAGTTTCAGCAGAATGAGGAGCAAGTGGAGGCTGAGCTACAGAATTAAAGAAACATATTCAGCCAATAGAAGAGATTTTTAATGACACATCATTATTGTTTATGGAGACATACAGGTTTTAAAAATAATTCCTGCTGATTTTGTAATAGTGAGATAATTAATTTTGTGTGAGGTGCACTGGTATTGACTCATCTTTTCTTAGCATATTACTCAATGGCAAAATTGGACTTTGGTCATAAAAATTTGAGATAAAATAAGTTTTTTATATTCTTTTAATTCCTACCTAGACTTACAATGGTATAGAGTACACTTGTAGTTTAAAGGACAGATGAGATATTGGAGTCAGATTGCTTATGAAAATAAAAAGCATCTGTCATAACACTCAAACCAGCCTACAGTTTTGCTGTAAGGGATCTGCTGCAAGGTTACTTTATCTTTTTAGGTGAAATATACAGATTTTATTCTTTTCACAATGCATCTGTTGAGACTAAGACTTCATCTAATTAGAACCCTTAACAGTTTGCTCAGGGCAACAGATCAAAAGGTTAATGTGCAATGGTACAACAGGAAGTATTTGTACTCTTCAGCATTTTTTAAATTAACAGCATTTAAAAACAACTTAGCCCGAATCATAGCCAAACCCAATATTACATCATTTATAGTAAAACATTAGTCATTAGTCACAAACCATCCAGTTGGTCTGAAAGTTCAGCTGGTGAAAAATTTGATGGTTTCAGGATTGAATAGAAATGTACTTTTAATTGTGTCCTCAGTCATGCATCTGGAATGGAAAGTCAAAGATTTTAGGGGAACAAAATTAAAAAACAAAGGAGTTCCTCTACATTTTTGAAACAAATACATTCTTGAAGCAGTTTCTGATTGCACAATTTTTGTAGAAATGGGGATAGATGATCAAAACCCCAAATAGAACTAGATTTTATCCTATGGTCTGTATCATTAATTTTCTTTGTTTCAGTTCTGAAGTTCTTGAAGCAATAGAAAATGTTATTGAAGATGTACTTAAAAGTTTGGCCCAAAAAAAAGCACCTGTTCTCACAGTGGCTAATAGATCAGATTGGAGGAACATAGAGTAAGTACTATATTTTGAAGTCCTGCCTTATATTAATATAAATTACACGAATAAACTTTGAGTATGTAACTTCCAGAAATGTTAATCATACATAGTTCTATAAGTATTAGAATCAATAAATAATTTGACTTCTCAAAAAGTAATGGACAAATAAAAAGTAATGCTTAGTAACCACTTTGCGTGAACAGGCATCGTGTGTTAACTAATAGCAGACCATAACATAAAGGGGAATGTAAAACTACTGTAACAGAGGTTAGAAAGGAAAGGGAGGTCCTATAAACAGTGATTTTCTGGAAGCAGTAGAAACCAGAAATGATAAGTTGTTTTAAAGTGAAAAAATCTGTTTTAGGCTGGAAACAATTACTAGCAATTTCATCCTCCAGTGCCCTTTCTGTGCTCTCTCTTTTCTTGCTCCACTTTTTCTCATGCCACCTTATTTCCTAAAATGATAGTGATAAACTTATCTTTTTGTTCTCAGAGAAGATGCATTTCATGTCTTTCTTACCTCTGTGTTGTGTTCTAAGTTCATTACCAGGCAAATAAAGCAAACCAAATTTCTAATGTGTTATCTAAATTTCAGACCTTATGCCAGCTTATCTAGACAGGATCAGAGAAAAAAGCAACCTGTCTTCCTTTATAACACACTTTGTGATTTGCAGAAGTTGCTTTTGCTACAGTATTTTTCCAAGGAGCTCATTTAAACTGAAAATACTAGAAACTGAGAGATTGTGTTCTATAATACAGAAGCAAAAGGATATAGGAAGACAAATCTGTTTCTTGCCTTGTATTAGCTTTGGATGTCAGTGGGTTAAAGGAAATTTAGATTGACAAGATTGCAGAGGTGCTTGTAAGTGGACACATTACAAATGTAGCAAAGTTTCCATGGGTAACACTTTGGTAGAATATTCATTTAATGAGAACAATAAATGTCTGTCAACCAAAAAACCTGAGGGGCCTGAAGGTAATCAGTTAACTGAAAGGCTTATATGTTCCAGGGAATTTAATGGTTTGTATCTTGATAGTTTGACAAAAATGTTTCACTCAAATGTCTGTAAAATTAAAATACTGTAACAAAGTTTTGCAATTTTTGGCAGTCTTCAGGGAAATGGCATTCCAGGCTAGAATAACAAATGTGAAATGTTATTTGCCATCAGAACACATAGGCAGGAAAAACATTCAAATTAAAACAAGTTAACATCACAGTATGTTAAAAATAAGACTAATCGATCACATTAAAAAAAGCTGAACCATTATTTATAGTGGAGAAACATAATATGCATTTCTGTTGAATAGTGACCTATATCCTACTTTAATACAGCTGTTTAAGAACATTAAAATAAAAACAAATGGACAAATAAAAATAAAACCAAAATGCCAGAATACAATACGAAAGGAACAAATTATAGTCAGTGGGGCTTTATTATATATTTTTTTTTTAAGGTAGCCTTTTCATACCTAACCTACTCAGCTCGAATCTGCTGGGAAGGAATGAGTAGAATGAGAGAATGATTTCATGTCTGAAATGTTCTTTGTAAACATTTGTAGATGCCCAGAGAGGTATTTACCTGAGAATTATGTCAATCAGTGAGAATGCCAGACCTGAGCAGTAGAGCTTCCATTGTCCAGCTATGTCTTTCCAGGGAAAAAAAAAAAAAAAAAAAAAAATTAAAAATCCCAGTAGTGGAAAGAATATTTTATAGAGAACTACTCTTCTGGGGTAAATGCAATCCTGGGACGAATATCCAATTTAATGCCAGTTTGCCGTTGTCTTTGTGAAATGCCTGTGGGAGCCACATTGACTGGGTTCTTCAGTGTGCTGTTTTCTGAAAGGAGTGTTCCTTATTTAACCTGAGAGAGAAATCCTCCCATGAAGTTACAGTGTATGCTGCAAGTGAAAATAACAAATACGTTTTAAATGTTGCAGCACAAAGGCAAGAAAGTTACTTTAAAGCTGGCAGGCAGATGCTGCGCTGTGCTGTTACTGCTGTCACTTCACAGGCGCGCACTGTGGTGTGGTCTGCCACCCAAAGGATGCACGGAGCAAAACCTTTGACAAAGACATTTAGAAACATCCTGAGGTTTTAGATAAAATTATAGCCATTTAACTACCAATACTTTTTTGAAGTACATACAACACTCTGAAATGAAAAAGAATGCTTTAAAGACAGGTCTTCCATATCATAAGGCACTAAAATACTTTTAAATAAAATAATGAAATGTCCTTCAGAAAATAACTGATTCTTTCAGTGAAATGTGCCCCTTCAGACATGAAATGGTGAAAAAACAAATTGTGGAGCTCATTTACATTAAGCAACTGTTTAGAGAATAGGATGGACCACATTTTTGTTTTGAACACTTAATAGAATAGAATAGTTATTCTGGTAATAATTTAAGGGCGTAAATCAGATAATATTGTTGTAATATGAAATACTAACACTTTTCATACATTCTACATCAGAAAGTCACTGTGTCAGACTTGATTTGTATTCCAATAATTATTCACCTATTTTTCCTGTCATTCATTAGTTTGCTTTCCTGTTAAATAATAATTGATGATGATATATTAGCAGTAATGAACATGTATAAAATATTTTTCTTGTCTCTGCTTTGTCTGAAAACTTATGTATTTTAGGCTTAAATTTAGTCTTGAAGCATCTTCTTGAGAAACTCTTCCATGTTCTGAAAGCAGTGATCAGACGAGGGGCAGCTCAGTAGTGTTTTGAATGGTCATTTTGACAGATGATGACTATTGCCTGCCTTTTTCCTTTGGCCACTCCAACTCCACCCAAGTTGGGGGTTTCTGTACCGAGTCTAAAAAGCATTAGCATATTTGATTATAGGAAAGGGGTCTGATTCTGAATTACCTTGCAGAGAACAATTTACATATACTCAGGAAGTTTACAGTTTTAATGTATTTGCTTGCAATGTATCAGATTTAAAGATTCTGTAGGTCTACAGATGATACCGCACTGTACTACAAAACAAATAAGAAGTGACTGTCCTAGATCAGCACAAAAATTTGGTAAGTTAAAAAAGTCCAAAAGCAGAAAACTTGTTTTCTCTTGTATTTTGGTTTAAAACTTTGTAACAAAAACAACAAACCATAAAAAATATATCATGCACAGTGATTTAGAAGTGTATGGCTAATATAAGCTGGTATTATGACCAGCTCTTCAGCTTTTCTCTTCGCTGTTAAAGTATAGTGAGTGACGACAAAATCAATACAGCATTCTTACAGTTCCTGCCTTCCCTGAATGAATATCAACTGATGGCATATTGAAAAGGTCCTAATGTAAAAACATCACCCTCCTTCCACAAGCTAGCTAGTAAAAGAATCTTGGAATTCAGAAAATAACCTAATTTCTTTTTCTAACTCAGTCATTTAATTATTTGGCCTGGACAGCAGGGCATACATTTCCTCACTTAACTCCATCACATTTTTTCTGATTTTGTTAGAAATTGAATCTATTAATTAGTACAGCCTCTCTGTATTTTCACAGCATGTTACAATATATGTCTCAAAGTTTTATTTTATGAGACACATATATGGGTCAATATAAAGACAATTTATTGTATATGCATTTCTGAAAATGGATAAAATATTTTGTAATATGTATTTTTTCAGCTCTGATACTCAAAGTATTATCTATGATCTATAAGATGGTGCAGAGCAATGCTTATGCAACTAAAAGGTAACATGCTACATTTCTGTAATTTCAAATAAAGTTGTATTTTAAGAATGTTACTGTGAAAAAGCAGCCTGTAGGATGCAAACCCGTAGGATAATGTAATCCTGTATGTAAAATGCTTTAGATTGATCTGATTATCCATGCCCTCTATAAAATTCTTAGAAACCTACAGCTGTATCAGTATTATAATTACAAATACAATATTTTGTCTTGATAGAGATATCTATTATTCAGATACACAACTGTTTGGTAGCCAAAGTGTTGTGGACAATATAATCAATGACATTTCTTGCATGCTTAAGATACCTCGGAGAAGTCTACATATAGTAAGTGGCTTATTACAAATGTTTTTATCAATATTTCCAAATTATATAGATCAAACTGAACGGTGAAATATCAAGAAAAGTTATCAGTAGGATAGGAAACACGTAGCTAAAATAAAAGGTGTCATTTGTGCAAATGAAACCTAGTTGGGGTTTATCATAGCACTCAGAAGGGGTTTTTTCTTCAGAGAAAATTCATAGTTTGCTTGCTCCAAAGAGTTTGGGACAAACTGCCAGCTACAAGCACAGGACCTTTTGCTATTAACTAGTGAAGGCAGTGCTTAAACTTCAGAGTGCAAGACATCTGTTTAGCAGCATGTACTCAAACAATTTGCTAGCTTGGGGGTTAAATGAAAATTTTAAGTACATCAGAGATGTAAAAACCTTTCAGATTTACTTGTCTCTCATGCCTTAAAAGAATTCTTTTGTATCTAAAAATGCAGTTGTTGACATAATTTATTGCAATTATGCCTTTATGTCCATTGCTTAGTGCGTAACGCAACAACACTGCATAGCGTTTAAAAGGTTGATGGCAGTCTTTTCAGAAGTTTCCTGTTTTGACTGCACACTATAGTAACATAACAGCATGTAACTTCCAATTTACTGTATACAACTTTTTTTTCAGCTGTCTACAACTAAAGGTTTTGTTGCTGGCAATTTAAGTTACACTGAGGAAGACGGTACAAAAGTGAATTGTACCTGCAGTGCAACAGTATGTATTATAAAACAGTAACAGTAATTCATAGCATCTACCTTTGCAAGATACCCTGCAGTGCTTGTAGCTCAGGTTACTGTATACATTTATTGTACAAAGCTGTGCTTGTGGCAAATTGAGACATTACAACCTGGGTGGAAAGAGTTGCTCAACTGTATTGCCGTTCTGAAGCTCAGCTACATACTCACTGGGAATATATCCTTTGGATAAGGATTTTAGCACTGCCTTCTACCACGGCAGCCTTGCAGAGGAAGCCATATATATTGTGTATCTTAGGCTTTATATCACACTGTTCTGTCAAATAAGTGCTCTGAATCAAAGAATTCTGGGCACTCTAAGCATACTTCACTTCTGTCACACATTGGTTTCTGGCAGAGCAAGAAACCAAGTCTTACAGCCTGAGTTAACACACTCATATGGTCCTCAATGAGCTGCTTCTACTACACTGGGCAGACTCCTCCGGTAGCAACAGCACAGATGAGAGACTGAACTGACCCTCTATAATTAGAGGAAGAAATCTCTTTCTGGATCCAACTTATGTTCTCTTTTACAGAAATTTTAAGATGATACTCCATCAGCATAAGAGCTGATATTGGCTTCACGTGCCCAGAACTGTACAACCAAAGATATATAACATCAAGCTGTTTGGTCTCAGGATTATTACTATTACAGGAATTACAGATAGTAGAAGGGCTTGTATTGTCAACTAATTTTATCAGAGGTGGTACTGAGCTAAAGGGAAGTTTATAACCATGGTTTTGTAAGAGTCAAGAGCCTAACGCGGTTTGAGGAGATGAGATTCAGCCAACCTAGTCCTGAAAGATTTCCTATAGCTATGCAGAATATGAAAGCAGGAACAGAACTTAGACTTGCTGACTGTTGTCATGATTTCCTGGAAAATGTGTTCATTGTAAGCCTAAATCAGTAATTTCAAAATGGAAAGATATCCTTATCTGCCTATTATACTTTGTTTTTAGGCAGAGTGTAAAGTCTCCTGTTATTAATGCTTTTCTACAGCTCTTCATATTTTTATTTGCTGAGTTGTTCCACCCTGGCACCGGAGGTGATTTAGCAGTCAGAAATCAAAACAGACCACACACTTCAACATATACATACTCTTCTGCCAAGTTCTTCCTCCAGTTCCTGTTTTCTCATCCATATGCTTGCCAGATTGAGCCAATCCTAATATGAGATGTGAAGTAAATATTACTATGTCTTCAAATTGTTGCTCTAAAATACTTATAAAATCAGGTTATTGTTAATAAAAGAAAGGAATTAATGATCTTCCAAAAAGAATACTTAAATATTTTAAGCCTGTATTAAATTTGCAGTCTTCACACCACGCTGACTTTTTTTTCTGGCTGAGACATATAGAAAATTAACGAGGACATTGTTATCTCTGAAATGCCTTTATGATGAACAATCTTCTGTGACAGTAGCACAAGCGCTTTTGAAAAGCATCTTGTTATAACAGGAGGACTCCCCCACAACCATACAATAGAGCAGGATATGAATGGTCAAATACGCTTCTGAAGAGGTGAAAATGTCAAGACTGATCTTGTGTATAGAAGTTGAACAGTTGTTTCAGGATGCAATTCTGTCCTTCCTTACCTAGTGTTGTTATTTTAAAATATATCATTTTCTCTGTTTAAAATGTTTAATCTTATTTTTGCTGTTTTAGGCAGTCACTGTGCCATCTAATGTTCAAGGAATTAAAAGTATCCTTTGAGCAAGAACTCTTGTTGTAGGCTGAAAAAAAAAAAAGTAAAACCAAGGAATATTCCAAGTTAAACAACGTTCTGGTAATTTTTTCTTTGCTTGCTGGCTCTGAAATCGAGTCGTGAACACTGCTTTTGGCTCCAGAACAGGTATTTTAGAGCATTTAGTTTTAATTGATTGGTGTGATGGATCATTTTACATGCAGCTAGCCTTAACAGAGAAGATTTAATCTCACATGCCAAATTTGTGTTAATTGTAGAAAAAGATGCAACTTTTCAGAGACTGCTGGATGATGACTTCTGCAATAAATTGTCCCCATGTATAATGATTACGGTATGCATTTTACATTTCATATTGTCTAGCTAGATATAAGAATGTAAATAATACTTTAGCATTGTAGTGGTGCTCGAACTTGGTCAAAAGACCGTAACAAAATTAATATGAAACATATCTAACATTATTTTTTAAAATTTTATTGTCCTCATAGGAATACAAAATACACTTTCTAAAGACTTACTTCTTCCAAGCATCTCCTTAGACTTTGGTACCTTATCACATTCATGTGCTGCTGCGAAGTAGCTGCCCCACTCAGTCTCAGAAAGGCTTGACTCTTGAGTAACCTTTTGTCCTTCAGGATCCTAGGTTTAACAAACCCAAATGAATTTTGTGATTTTGGATTGTACTGAAAGAGCTATGGAGCCTGGAGAATTAATAGGCATATGTAAATGGAATATGCATACCTACTTGTTCTGGGACAAATGTGGCCCACAATGAGGAAGAAACATATCCCCCTATCAAGAGAGATAAGCATATATCCTGTGCCACATATTGTCTGGTTACAGTCAGAGCAGGAGCTTGTTTGATATTGTTTCATTAGTGCCATAAATATTTTTGAGAAGAAAAATGTGGCCTTCTTACACCAGCTTGCACAGATAACAGGGTACATTACACATCAACCTGTGTACAAACTGACACCTTAAATAGAGGACTGTATGATACTTTCATGGTGCCTGTAATCCAGAACATCCGCGGTGCTGTTCTCCAGCTCGTTCCTCCTTCCCTCCTCACAGACACAAAACAGGACCATAGAACTTTCCCTGCAAAATAGCTGCTGGAGAAATATTTCTGCCATGTTTGCTTGCTTTTAAATAACAAATGTAAACACATATGTACCCAGATGTTGTTTTAATTAATTTTAAACTGTCTGCTTTTGTTTTCTTTCCTTAGGGAAGAGGCGTACCAGATCTTAATACACGACTTTTGGTCAGAAAGCTGTGGGATTCTTTTCAAATTCCTATTTTCACCCTTATGGATGCAGATCCACATGGTAAATCTGCAGAGGTTCAGTGACATAAAAGAAAAGCAAAATTTGTTTAGAATGTCTTTTCTTACTTTTGTGGGAAAGTACTCAGAACACAGAGATCCAACACAATCAGAAGGTTACTGGTTTATGCAGAAAATATGTAGGAGTACAGAAGGAGTTTAAATGAAACATCAGTATTGGCTTTACATCCCCACTGAATATACCATTACCCTTGCTGCACTTTGAGGTATTATTAAGAATCTTACCTTGTACCTAAAAAAACCCCAAACCACAACAACTTATGTGATACATAGCTCAGAATAAAGCTAGATTTTGAAAGTACCTGTGGTCCTAAAAATGAAGGTAAGTGTAACAGAATCTTATGATCCATTGCATGATTCCATTGATTTTAATGTGAGTTAGGCACTTGACCACTTCTAAAGGTCTCAGGAGGTCCTAGTTGTGTCTTTATAGAGTTAAATATCATTGAAAATGTTGCTCCATCAAGGATTCCAGCTGTGGCTACACTATTCCTTTTGTAAAATAAAAGAACAGGAACTTTTGTAAACGTTGCTCTGTTCGGTATAAAGAAAAATTTTTAACTACATTATGATCCTTAGGCCGGACAGACATGAAAAAAATAGATGTTTGAGCAAACTGAGTCTTTTATTGGTTTTAAAGTAGTTCACATACACTTATAGTAATAATTTAACAATCAGGTCAATAGTTTACAGTAGTGAAAGCTAGAAACTATGAGTCTGATGCTATCAGGAATAAAGCTAATCTTAAAAAAAGTTCATTGCATTCTGAATGTGCTATTCTATTACATCAGTGGCAGGTCTGAAATTTTTCTCATTTCATGAGAGATTCTATGTGAGTGTGTATGCCTTAGTTTGAATTCAGAATCTGAATTCAAACACACACAAAATGTAGAAAATTTCTTATCTGTCTACACTGATCCCACCTGAAATTAGGGAGGTTGCTGCAAAATAAGAAGCAGCTGTTCAAGCAATAGTATTAAGAGATACAGATTACACAGGATAAAGACATACACTTTTTGTGATAGGTGTTGGAAAATGTGTACAAGAGCTGATTATCCTTGGTTTTGAATTGATTATGCAGACAGAGTGAAACATTTAACTATATAAAGGTGACATATTATGCTTAAATTCTGCTTGTTTTGACATACTCTAAAAATAATTTTAAAACATGAAGAACCTAAATCATAAAGCTCTAACTGTTACATGATAAAATTGAATTCTTAATGCAATCTTTTTAAACATGCCCAATGTGCAGCTAAACAGAGACTTGACATTTGGTATTCTGCAACCTAGGTGTAGAAATAATGTGCATCTACAAATACGGATCTGTGGTGAGTATAATTTTTCCACTTCAAATACACTGTTTTGCGTCCCAGCCTTGAAGCAGGAATGTATGAAATGTTATAGCCTTTGTTAGAATGGTTACTGCCTTGTATCATTTTGTTTCAATATGAAGACACAGGTGTTAGGCCTTGTGTATCTGCAGAAAGGGCTTCTTGCAACAAAAAGAAACTAAGTAACAATGGCAGGTGTTTCATTTAACTATATTTCACAGTTTTCCCCTGCTGCACAGGGACAGGCAGTCAAAACAGAAAAATGTTCTGCGTTTTGCTTTGCTTCTGCCTTAGAAGAGAAATGAAGGCTGGAGGGGCCCTGGGAGGAGGAGGAGGAGGACATAACCTGGGAGATGGGTGATTCTCCGCAAAATCATGTTATGTTGGTAAAGATTTTGTTTTGGGGTGAGAATTTGCTTGTAGATACATGTGTTAGTGTGGAACGTTATGGAAGAAGAGGCAAAGGGAATAAGAAGGCATTATTATATTACATTGCTAAAAGACATGGTACAGGATGACAATGTGGAAGGCAGAGGGCAGAGGCAGATGTGTGATCCATTTAGTAGAGCATTGGAGAAAGAACATTCAAAGTAAAAACAAAACAAAAACTTCAGAAAAGTGCCAGCAATCAATGATGTCGGAGTTCAGATATATGTCACAACATATGCCTCAAGGACATCCAAGGAGACAGAACTTCCAAGTCTTCAGGTGAGCTGTCACGCCTGCAGCTCTCCTACAAAGGTGTGTAAACTGCTAAAACACCATATTCCAGGATTAAATGAAATCGTCGGGTTCATTTGAATGTTTATTTTGTTCAGTTACAGAGCAACAGGTGTATCAAGTGAAATAGAATATGTCAAGTTCATTACAAACAATGAACTTTACTGTATTCCTTTATGCAACGTGTAATTTAACTGTGATACTTTGCTGTAGGGTGCTATAGATGACAAAAGTTTTCACGGATTCTAAAATGCAACCTGACAAAATCAAGTATTACACCACCACCACTTCTGGCTCAGAAAGTTGGAGTCACAAACCATTGGGAGCAGGGGGAGTATCCTGAGAAGTATCATTAACTGCTTATTTGGTTTTACACTTTTCCCTAAGATATTTACTGTAGCCATGATACTGGACCAGATGAATCTTTGTTTGGGCTGGTTTTATGTGATGTGGTATTTTCCAGTAGAAAATATCAGAGACTTCCAGATTTGATTGCTCTTCCTGGTTTTTTTTTTTGTTGTTTTTTTTGGGTTTTTTGGGGGGGGGTTTTGGGGTTTTTTTTGGCAATCAGACTCATATTGACAGTAACAAACAAAACAAAATTATTCAAACTAGACCAGCCTAAACTGGACTAATTTAGAATCTGTCATAGGCTGAAGGGTGTAAATCTTAGCAAAGCAATGGTTTCCAGCAAGGGGACATAGTCAGTTTCAGTTGCACTATGTTCTCCTATATCATTCTGATAGTGAAAATGCCTAATTATCTTTGCAATAAAATCTGACCATGACCTTGGAAGGCATGTATCTCAGGTAATTTAAACTAAAAGTCACTGAATGTTATAGTTGACCTTTCTTATTTTAGTCAATGTCTTTTGAGGCCCATCATCTCACCGTTCCATCTATAAAGTGGCTTGGTCTCCTTCCATCTGATCTTGTAAGGTTAGTTATTTCCCCAAAAGAAACAGAAGTATTCTTTTGTTTCATAGACAGGAAATGCACTCTGACTTAATGCACAAAAAGACAACTGACACTTGAGTCTGTTATTCTTTTAATACAACATTTTGGCTTAATATACGGAAATAAATTGAAATAAACATTTTTAAATACATGAGAAAATTTAACAACTTTTTTTCTTTTCAGATTAAATATATGCAAAGATGTCCTGATTCCATTTACAAAGCAAGATCAAAATAAGTTAGCAAGTATACAAAAGAGACCTTACATTGCTTGTCAGCCAATGTGGAAAAAGGAAGTATGTATAAACCCATTGTTTCCTATTTCTTACTCTTCACAGGACAAATCCTATTGTCTGCAGTCCTGTTCCTCTTTATGGTGATAAACCCTTAGTACAGTGGAACCAGTAAGGTTTGGCAGCCCTAAAGGAAGGCGAGACTGAGAAAGCGCGTGGCCTGGGATGTGTCTCTAAACCAGTGGGCCTCCATGGCTCACAGGCCAGAACTGGCAGCATTTTAAGCTTTCCTGCCATTAGCCATCTGATGATCACATGGGATTGTACTGCTTTCCTAAATATTACAGAATATATTATGTCTTTACAAGTAGGGGAATGCTTACAGCAGTTACTTACTCAGTACTACACCTCTAATCTTGCCTGTAGCTTTTAAAACATATATGTCAACTCAGGCCTATATTGTGTGAAGTGGTTAGAAAGGAAGAAAAGGTAACATGTACCTTCTTCCTGTTTATACTTGTAAATTGTTCCTGTTACTGTAAAGTACACACCAGAGAAGACATGAGCATACGATACAATGAATCTCAGCTTAGTGATAGGGATTTTGCAGCATCATTTCCAGTAATACTAACTTTACAGTTCTACATGCACATCCAATAAGTGTAATTCTTACTTAAATAATTACCTAACCCTGGACCAGGCTGTTACAGCATCACACTTTCTTTTTTTGTTCTTTGTTTTTTTTTAGCTGGAAATTATGGCAGCATCTAAACTGAAGGCTGAAATCCAGGTTTTAACTTCTCTTTCACCAGATTACCTTTCAAGAGTCTATTTACCAAACAAACTGCGATTTGGTGGATGGCTATGAATGCAAATGAAGTGTTTTTCTTTATACTGATTTATTTTGACTGCTCTTAGAAGAAATGCAGAGACAGAGGAATATGCTTCAGCATCTTATTATCACTGTAGCTAGATTATGATCATCTCTTTTTCCTCTCTCAAACTGTAAGAGAAATAACTTCTTTATTTCTTTTTCATGAAACATACCAGTGTTTCCATTCTGTGGCTTCTGCAACATTACAACGCCAAATGTACATACATAAAAGGATAATACGTTCTTTCTGGCCAGAAAATGTTAAGTTCAAAAAAGTATCAGGGAATTGCTTTGCCTTCTGTCTTGAAGCACAAGATGACGTTGCACTGACCTTTTTATTTTTGAAGAGAGTAAAAGACTTTCTTAACAATTTATTGCACATGACTCCTTTTGGAAATTATTTTAAGTGCAGCATTGTGGCATTTTGTGTTTGCTGTAAATTCAGACTGAAAAGTCAGAGATAATTCTTCATTACTGCATCTTTCAAGCAGCTATAAATGTTCCAGCAACTAAATTACTATGTCTCCAATGAACAAGTAAGCAAGCAGATGTTACTGATTAAGAGTTTAATAAACAATCCTGTTAATGATGCACATCATAACAGAATCCCATTTTCATTTTATTTAGTTGGCTCTAAAACGGTAAAAAGGAGCAGGAAACTGTGGTGATTAAAGCATACAATAAATTTTACGTGAGGAAACCACATCGACTGCATAGAAAATACTTCCAAAATTGATTACAGAGTCATCAGTGTGGATCTCTCAGTATTTTCAGCAGACTTCTCTACTTGGGAGGTTTTTTTACTAAAGTTCCTCCGCTATTATATTCAAAAGGAATTTAAATTCCTTTTTATTGAGTGCCCATTAATTCCCGGTGCCCGGGTGCACAGCCAGCCCGGCCTGGAGCCAAGCCCAGCCGGCGGGGCGAAGGGCCGGCTCTGCGGCAGGGGGCAGCGCAGCCCCCGGGCCCTGGCCCCGCGTATGGGCCGCGCACCGGCCGGCCCCGGCGGCTCGCTCCGTCTTCGGGAGAGCGGGTGCCCGAGCGGGTGCCCGAGCCGCGGCCCAGCCAGCGCCCCGCCAAGGGCCAGCGCTGCGCGGAGTCGCCCGGGGGGCGCTTCCCGCGCTGCGCCGCCTGTGCCTGACCCCGCCTGGCCGAGGGGCGCGCAGCCTGTCTCCAGCGCTGCTGCCCGCCGGGGACCGGCGGGGCCCGCCCCCTCACCCCGCCCCGCCCCGCCCCGCCCCGCTCCGCTCTGCCCCACCCCGCCCCGCCGGCCCAGGGCGCAGGCGCCGCCCCCTCCCCCCCCGGCCGCCGCGCCTGCGCAAAGGGACGCGGCCTGCCTGCCGGTCGCGCCGCGTTAGCTGCTGGGCCGCGTTGCTGGAGGCTGCGGGCCGGGCCGGGCCCGCCACACGGGTGAGTGAGGGTCGGCGTCGGCGGCCGCCGCCTCGTGTCCCCAGAGGGCCCTCGTGGAGCGCCCTCGGCGCCGCCCCAACGGGCCTCCCCGCCGGCCGCTGCCCGGGTCTGCCGGTGGGGAAGCGGGGCCCCCGCGCAGCGGTACGTCCCCGCCCTCGCCTGCCGGGCGGCTGCGGTGCCGGACCGGGGGGCCGGTGCCGGGGCGTGTGCCCGAGGGGAGCCCCGCTGGGGCGGGCTGGGCTGGGCCGGGCCGGCGTGGGGTCCTCCGGGGCGCTGGGGCAGGGCTGGGGGGCACGGCGGGGTTAGCCTTCGCCAGGGGACGGCTGGAGAGAGGGACCCCTGACAGCGGGGCAGGGTGGCCGACCGTGAGGTGTCAGGGATCCAGCAGCAACGAGAAGCGTGGCGTTATTTATTTTCTTAAATTTCGTATATTTTTATATCCCTGGGCGCCTCTAGGCGGGGTGAGGGGTGTGCTGGCGTAGGGCTGCGGTGGGGCGCCCTGGGGATGCCGGAGGGCCTTACGGGCCTTGCGAAGGCTTTTCCTTGTTTGCAGGGCAAGGATGAGTCTGTTTGGATCAACATCAGGCTTTGGGACAGGAGGGACTGGCATGTTTGGCAGTACAACTGCAGATAACCACAATCCAATGAAGGTATGTGTGTTATACCCCTGTGGGGACACTGTTCTGTGCTTTCATGTGTCACAGTAGTCCCTACTGACTCGCCCTATAGAAGCAATAGCATCTCGGTGCACAGTTTTCACATGTGTTTTCAATTTTTTTTTTCTTTTGTTCTTTATAGGATATTGAAGTAACATCTCCACCTGATGACAGCATATCTTGTTTAGCATTTAGTCCGCCAACGTTGCCGGGTAATTTCCTCATTGCAGGATCATGGGCAAATGATGTAAGTACTTTCAATCAAACCTATGGATGAATAAAGTGGTACTGTTAATGACTCAACTGCAAAATGTGATCCTAAACACTTGTGCCAGGGCACCTGAAAATCTTCCTCATTGTAGAATGCAAAATTTGTGTCTGGTGCCAAGACACTAACTTTTGACATTGCTGAACTGCTTCAGCTGAGAAATTCATTTGTGATCTCCTGAGAAGTTATTCCCCTGTGTGTTTCAAGCTTCAGCTCAGTATATATAGTCAGTGTTTTCCCTGTTAGTTTTTTGAGTTTGAATTTTCTTTTTCCTACTTGTTTGGGTTTTAGCTTCATTTTCTTATACAGTTAGGCTAACATAGTTATGTTTTGTCCGGTATAAGAACCATTAACACGATGGTAAATCATCCAGTTTGACAGTGAAATCTCAGAAAGGTTAAGATTCTAACCTTATTGAAGCTTGTTTGGATTGAAGGGTGAGATTCCAACTGGCACAAACAGGGAGGGAAGACAAACACAGGTGCTTTTTTTTAACTGTTCTGCTTGGTCTGTTGGCTGGAAGCCTGCAGCAGGTAGCTCCTTCCTAGCTGATGGTTAAGGGTTCTCCAGGAGAGCACTGGGAGGTGTTATGTACTCTTGAGGTGGAATTGAAGTTGTGGGGTTGCGTTGGGGCTGTACAGATAAAAGGAACATAATCAGAGAAAATAAGGTTTCACTAGTTCTGAAAAAAGCTTGGCGTTTATAATCATACTTTTCACTGGATAAACTAAGTCTGGGATCTTCAAGAAGTCTTTTTAAATTCTTGGTGTTAATATGTCTGTATGCGCTCCTCCTGTTACAGGTTCGCTGCTGGGAAGTTCAGGATAATGGACAGACAATTCCAAAGGCTCAGCAGATGCATACAGGGCCTGTTCTAGATGGCTGCTGGAGTGATGTATGTTCCAATTTAAAAATAAACAATTTTTACCAAAACTCTAAATAAATTGGCATGTGGTTTCCAGACAGACATGAATGCCACAGGTAGATGCAGCCCATGATTATTGTATAGACTTAAATGTGTGCTTAGTATGTCCTAATAGAATAGACTAATGTGGGTGTAAGAAGAGTAAAAGCAAGTTTAAAGTAAGAATGTCTCTTAAAGCTAGGCAATAGCTAGCAGTTTTCTCTTTTACAACAGTCATAAATGAATTTCTATTTTTATGTTTCTTCTTTGTCTTGCAATCTCTGTATATATTACATTAAATTTATGCTATTACTAGAAGAGAATAAGACTTGACAGTTTTCTAATACATAATATATGATAGAGCTGTTTAATCTCTTGGCCTTACTCGTCATTTTTAGGATGGGAGTAAAGTATTTACTGCTTCCTGCGATAAAACTGCAAAAATGTGGGATCTCAACAGTAATCAAGCTATTCAGATCGCACAAGTAAGTAAGCAAGCCCCAAGCCATTAGGTGGTGGGGTTTTTTTCTTTTCTGTTTTTATTAAAAGCTATCCTTATTAGCAAATCAAGCTAATGTTTAGTGCTTCTAAAGTAGATACTGCTGTATGGAGAAGAGGTTGTAGCGCACTTCTTATATTTTTGAGGTAATGAAGTTCACATGAATAGGGAGACCTGCAATCAGTGATTTGAATAACCTGTGCAGCTGTTTCCTCTCTTTTACTTGAGAGTTTTTTTGCCATTGCTGCAGTGATCTCACTAAGTCACCCTGCTGCATTATAGGGGAAAAAAAGTTTAATTTGCTTTCAGAAATGCCAGCTTTCTGCTGCAGCAGTAACAGGGATTGTGATTTACCTTCTCAATTTAGTAGTTAATGTCTGTTCATAGAATGTGTAGTTATGGTGGCTAAAAGGAGTAACCAGTTGTATAATTTAAAAAGTTAGTCCTTTTAATGATTACTTCTGGTATCTTATTTGAGGTGATAAAATTCAGATTCTCGGCCTTGATTTTAAAATTTTGTTGGTGCAGTTAACATAGGCCTTACTTCTGTAGCTGTTGTCAGAAGCTGGGGTTTTTTATTAGTTTAATACAGTACGTAATTTATTACAAAGTGTTGATTTTTAGCATGATAGATAATATCCTTTATAAATGAATAGAAAGTGCTGATGTTTGTAATTTTTATTTCTGCTGTGACAATCTTCCATATGTAGGGTGACTTGGTTGTAGCTCTTCATTTGTTGTGGTTTAACCCCAGCCAGAAACTAAATACCAGGCAGCAGCTCGCTCATTTCCTCCTCCACTCCAGTGGGATGGGGAGGAGAATTGGAAAGGAATATAAAACTCAAGGGTTGTGATAAGAACAATTTAATAATAGGAGGAAAAAACCAAACCAATAATAATAATAACTATAATTAATAAGAGGGAGAAGGGGAGAGGAAGGAAATCCAAAGGGAAGGGAGAAAAGAAAATAGGCAATGCACAGTACAGTTGTTCACCACCTGCTGACTGATGCCCAGCCAGTCCCTGAGCAGCAATCAACCATGACATCCCATGGTATGGAATACCCCTTTGGCTAGTTGGGGTCAGCTGTCCTGGCTGTGTCACCTCCCAGTTTCTTGTGCCCCTCCAGCCTTCTTGCTGACAAGGCCTGAGAAACTGAAAAGCCTTTCCAGTTAAACTTAATGTAAACACTGCTTAGCAACAGCTAAAAACATCAGTGTGTTATCAGCATTGTTCTCACACCAAATCCAAAACACAGCACTGCACCAGCTACTACGAAGAAAATTAACTCTATCCTAGGTGAAAGCAGGATGTCGTGTTGGAACCTTTGGTTTTTTAATGTGGGTGATTTTACAGCACGCAACAACACAGAAAGGTCGTGACCAACTGTTATCCTAACTGCTGTAACTGAAATAACGAATCACTCTTATTGGATGGATGAAAAGTATAAATACATACCAAAAGTATGAGGAGCATAAAGAAGGAATGTGGACTGTTAGTAAATGTATGTGTGTTTGTCTTTTTTTTTAATTCAGCATGATGCTCCTGTGAAGACTATCCATTGGATTAAAGCACCAAATTATAGTTGTGTGATGACAGGAAGCTGGGATAAAACTTTGAAGGTATGAGTTTTACCTGAACAAATGGACACAAAGCATGCTAGTAATTGGTGTATGTAAATATTTGTGAAGTGAAAATACTTTATTGACACTAATACAAACCAGATTACTGAAATAGCCTCACTTCACAGAGAGTTGTGGTATTCTGACTACAGACAAGAAAGAAACAACTTGGTACCAACTGCATTGTTTTTACTAAAGCAATTTAAATGATGTATCGTCAACTCCAAGCATTAGTTCATTTTTCTGTTTCCACCAGTTCTGGGATACCCGTTCACCAACACCTATGATGACGTTGCAGCTCCCTGAAAGATGTTACTGTGCAGATGTGGTAAGTCATGATTTACAGTACACTAGTGTCAGCTAGATGACTGGGTGTGTGAATGAACTGGGAGTCCCTTAAGCTTCAGTAGGTTAATACTAAATACTGACTGTTAGTATTTGATCTCTGTGATTTTAGCAGTAAAACATACACCGATCTTCTCGATCAGGCTCTGGAAGATGGGTATTTCCATCAGAGAAAACACGCTTAGTATCCTTTTAATGTCACAAAACCAAATCAGCACTAGGACTGACCTACCCTTATTTCTGGATGAGTTTTTATACTACTGTTGTGATTGACATTGGAAGAGTCACCTAATAATTAGAAGATTTTTGGTATGTTTAGTTTCTGAATGGTAGGGAAAAACAGATTGTTTGAAGGTATGTCTAGAAGTGAGCTCTTTTCCCCTTCCCCTTTTCTCTTTTCTCTTCTTCCCCTTTGCCTCCTTCCCCTCCCACCAGAAAACAGTCTAATTTCTTTAACTTCTTCAGGCATTTCTGTAAAATAATAAATAGAATTCTGCATCATGCAATTAACACAAGTGTGTCTCTTCCAAACTATTTTACAACCTTATCCAGGTTCATCCTATGGCTGCTGTGGCCACTGCAGAAAGGGGTTTGATAGTTTATCAGTTAGAGAACCAACCTTCTGAATTTAGAAGAATAGAATCTCCTCTTAAACACCAGGTAAATTGTAATACGCTTGTAATAAATATTTATACAGATTGTTGAAATTCTGGCCTTGCCATTGTTTTTTGTGAAAGCAAGCTGTGTTTCAAAACCAGGTTATCTTAGTGTGGCACATGTCCTGGATAGCCATTGACCTGTTACTGATTTTCGCAAGGTTTTAGAAATGTAAATACTGCGGCCCAAATTCTTAACAGAATGTGACCTATCTCTTGACCTTGTTTGTGGTTTTGCTTTACTTGCATTGATATATGTGATGTTTTGTGTCCCCATGGAAAACAGATACCATTCAGATAATCTGGCCTTCAAGACTCTTGTCTAAAGTCCTATCTTTTTCAAATTTAGCATCGCTGTGTTGCTATTTTTAAAGACAAAGTGAACAAACCTACTGGATTTGCCCTTGGAAGTATTGAAGGAAGAGTAGCTATTCATTATATCAACCCCCCAAATCCGTAAGTATCATTTAATAAAACATCCTTTCTTTATTGCTCGGTTTACAATGAGGAAAGTAAAAAGACCTTTTTCATTATTATTATTGTTATTTCCCCCCCCAGTGCAAAAGATAATTTCACTTTTAAATGTCATCGCTCCAATGGAACAAACACATCAGCACCTCAGGATATCTATGCTGTAAGTATTCAGCATACACCACTGTATCATGCAGGGCAGTATACACTCTTGATGTAAAATTGGCTATGAATTGTTCGTTCTCCTTGATGCTTTATCTTGCCTAAAGTTACCTTAGACATGTGTTTCAAGACTAGTCATACTTTAAGAGGAAAGACAAATTGTTTTACTTTCCTCAACAAGCACCAGATCAGCCATTCATTAAATCATCTTGGTGGAGATGACACTTGTTAATTTTGCTGATATTGAAACAATACTTAATATATTTGTGTAGTGGGGTTATGCATTGAATTTTTAGGTGCTACAAAAAAGATGATGCTTTCCTTGCTGCTTCTGTGGTTTTTGTTCAGTTGGTTTTCTTCCTCCGAGAGCATATCTGAAAATATTTAAAAAAAATAAGAACTCTTACTTGGAAAAAAAAAAATCTCTCCTGTGTGTTTACTCTCTAAGGATTCAGCACATCTGTTAGTGTTCCGATCATCTGTTCATATGTGTGGTGTTTTACACTGTGTTTTTTATGGTTCTGCAGGTGAATGGTATCGCTTTTCATCCTGTCCATGGTACTCTTGCAACAGTAGGATCTGATGGTAGATTCAGCTTTTGGGATAAAGATGCACGGACGAAGCTAAAAACATCAGAACAACTTGACCAGCCAATATCTGCTTGTTGTTTCAACCATAATGGCAATATATTTGCATATGCTTCCAGTTATGATTGGTCAAAGGTAAGAAAGAAAGGGTTAGATTCATATTCATACTAGCAATCAACAGCTAAGACTCCTTTTCCTATGAGGATTTCACTGTTCTTTATAAATAATAGCTGAACCTTTCTGATCTCACAAAATTTACAATGATCATTTTAGGCATCTGGTGAAATTTAACACTGAAGCAAGCGCATTCTTTGGTTTTTAGCTTCAGTTGGATAAGATTGCTAAACAATGCTATTATACAAATGTGGATGAGTAAAATGTCAATGACTTGATTTGGGAATTATTTTAGTTGCTGACCCACATTCTGCTGTGGGGAGTGTCATGGGGCAATGGGGCACCCTAACAGGTTCTCACACATCTCTTTGAAATGCACATCTCTGCTTCTTGTGCAGACTCTTAACTTAAAAGAGCACTGTGACTGTGGATATAAACACTTTAAACCAGTGCTTGAATTCCCTGGACTAAATTTCCAGTGCCACTCAGTGTAGCTTGCTGGTGGCGCTTATTTATGTATTTCTCTTCCAGCCTTGACTCAACAATAAATCATAGATGCAAGAGAATCACAGCAACCCATAATAGGTGGAAAATTAATTCTACTTAATAGTTTAAGTAGGGGAGTAGCAAAGTTTAAATGTAACAGATTTTAATGGAATGGCAACTTCCATGAAAAGTATTGCTTTCCTCTTAACTAGTGCTTTTAAATTTGAGGATAATCATCCTTGTGTTTTTGACTGAAATGAATGCAGAAATCGCACAGATCAACTTGACTGCATGCCACAAATAGAGCAAAATTTTCATTTACTGCGTTGTATCTGGTCTTCTGAACGTTGCCTGAAGTATGGTAACTTTGTTAGGAGCTAGGGCAGATGAATTCTGCTGTTCTAAATGCTTGGGTAGACTGCAATGGTAGATATGTACTGAGGTATCTTTCAGATCTGTAAACCAATACTAAGTAGTAAAACCAGTAGGTACTAAGTACTACCGTTCTAGAACCATTTCTGTCAAGTAGAGATAGTAATTTTTAAGTTGTGTGTTGAACTTTAATAGCTTTATTACTGTTTATTCTCCTCGATTTGAAAACTCTGTGTATTGAGTTGGTAATGTGTATGCAAATAATGTCAACATGCAAAATAGTATATTTGCATCTGCAGCTGGGAAACAGATATTTTTGCAGTTGCCTGTGGAACTTTTGCACTTTGAAAAAATGTGACCCTATTTCATTTAAAAGATAGAAAATACTATGTGAAACTGGGTGGCCATTAAAGTTTTAGTTTCTTCCCTGCAAAAAATCATATTGAGCTCTTATGCTGCATCTGTGAAGTAGAGCTGAGGGGTATGTAGTTATTTTTTTATGAAAAGTCTTTTTTAGACTTTAAAAGTGGATAAATGTCCCTTAAATTTTACTTTATATGCACAGTTCTTGTAAATACTTGTTATAGTAAGCTGTTTCTATTCCACCAATGTTGTCCGATATCTGGTCTTAAAAACCTTAAGATTAAATCTTAATAAACCAAACTAAAGAAATTTTCATATTCTAATATTCTAAAGTAATGCTGCTATTTATTATTTGAAGAGAGTAAATACAGATGATTTTTCTTTTTAGGGTCATGAATTTTATAATCCACAAAAGAAAAACTACATTTTTCTGCGAAATGCGGCAGAGGAGTTAAAGCCTAGGAATAAGAAGTAGTGAGTATGAGCGTGACTTGCGTTACTCTACTGGTTTTCTGCCATTCTTGCCTCTAGTCCACTGCTCTTCTGCCATTTGTGCCCTGTTGCACCACGGTTCAGTCAACTTTGGATCGCTAACATTTAGCAGGAACTGTGAAAATTACATTTAATGTATTCTGATTTGCTGGAGAAGTTGTTCAAATTAGATACTCCGATGTGTATGAGAAAGAGGCAAGTATTCATGGCTTAACCACTTCTCTTCCACAGCAATAATGTAATTGCAGCAAAATCTAAATCTGGGTTAGCTATTCCTGCTTAGAAGTGCAACCATTTGTATCTACGAATTTATTTTATTAGTACTACATTAAAATATGTTAACTGTAATAGTTAAAAGTTGTATAAATATTGTATTTTTTTGTAAGTACTTGAAGAATTACAAGTAATTCTTCTCAAAGGAGGCTTGTTGTTACCTATTGTTCAGGGGTTCTTCCGTTGCTTTCTGTTTTTTAAAATGGAAGCATTGCCTGCTGTATGCCAGGAAGATACGCTTTGCAAATTGTTTCCCTCATTTTTTGGACAAATTAGGTCGGTATGTAAGTGGCCAACAGCAGTGACAGAAACTCGAGACAGAAGATGGGCACAGTGCAGATGTTACTTCATTTTTTTTCTTATGCTCCAGCAACAGACATGACTCTTGAGCCAATTGTACTCATGCTTATTCTAGTTCCAAGGAGAAATTGCCAGCTGTGCCAAGTGGTGTGGAGCTCAGTAACATGAGCAAACCATTAAAGGTTTTGCTTTCTTCATGACCAAACCAATGTGTGCAAAGCACTTGTGGCCTAAACTGCTTTAAACCTGATACCTTTTTAGAGTTAAAAGTCGGTTCTTTTACATCTCTCCTTAACAATTTTGTGTCCTTTAACGGGGGATTCTGGACTGAAGAAAAGTACTCATTTTTGTATTAAGTAGAAAATAGTGCTGGTGAGTTTCATCCTGATCAAAAATGCTGTGAAACAAAACAAGTGGGTCTTTCTGACTTGAATCTACCACTGTTTACTTTTAACTAGCCAGTTGTATACATGCCAAAGTTTTCTTTTTAGAAGTGAATGCTTACTATTCCTGTTTAACTATTGTTTGTTTGATAATTAATAATAATGGGGAGGGGCGCATGTATAGACATACCTGTCATATTGTACAAATTCTCTGTAAAACTGTATGTTGCAACACTTATGGTTATGGATTCATGCTGCATTTCAAATAAAATTTTTACTAAATGCTTTTTTTATATTCAAAAGTTCTGTTATAATAACATGGGCAAGGTGGTGTGATTCACTTCTAAAAGCAGCTTCTTGTCTTTCACTGTAATTTAGACACATTTTCTGCAAATAAAATACTTTTCACCCAGCTGCTTGAGCTGGAAATCTAATACATTTTCCAGTTGCTATTTCATTATAAATTATTCCTGTGGTTTTGTGTCAAAGAATTAAGAGGACTACTGTGAAAGGCCTTTTGTTGAATCAATTTCCTTGCTATGAACACCTGAAAATTTTGTCTTCAGTATAAATGAATCATATAGTCTTCAAACTCTCTATAGCCTACTGGTCCTTTAACTTAAGACTCTCTTCTCTTTATGGTGTTCCATCATTTTTTGCTGCGTGCATATTTCTTGTCTGGTATGGTTGTATAGCTGAGGAAGGTCTGTGACTGTTGGCATTGTTTTGGGATGCTCTTTTCTGGGGTTTATTTCTCAAGATACTTGGGTTTTTTTCCTTACTTCCATGTTTTACATGGGTTTAGATTGCACGTTTGTGGACTATGTGTTTTCTTTAAGATAGGAAAGAATTTCCAGCAGCTACATCAATAGCTGGTCATTCGCCTAAACATTGCTTTTGGTTTTGGTTTTTTTTTTTTTTTTGAAGGTTGTTATTGCTATGTAGTAATCTTTGGTAGTTAGTGCATTTTTCTAGGCTTCTTGGTCAAATGAATGCCAACAGGCAATTGCAGGCTCAGGATTACAATTTTATTATTTTTTTGGTCACCAGTGATCACATCCATTTAATCTCCTCTGTGCAGAACTCCCACTGGTGTATCATCTGTTTCTTGTTTAAAAAAAAATACTTTTTTTTTTTGTTTAAATACTTAAGGTGAATGAGTGATGAGAAAACGGATTCACTCTAGTTCAGCAGGTGTGTTTCCACTGGATCTAATGGAGTTGCACCTACTTAAGCAGATACAGAGTTTTTGTTCAAAACACATTTTCGTTATGAGAAGCCAGCACTGTCTTTAAGTCTCCCTGCTTTGGTAATACAGTTCTGTAATAATATGCTGAGTACTTGTTCTCCTATTCGAATCTATTTCTTTTTGTCTGTTGGTGAGGTTTCAGAATCATGTAGTCATCACGCTAATTGTTCAGACTAGTCTTAGAAGGGCATATTTTCCTTTACGTTGCTGTGCATATTAGGTATATTCAATGGGGAGGACAGAGAACTTCGATTTTTTTTTTTTTTAATCCCCGCCCCCCCCCCCCCCCCCCCCCCCCGGCCCGTTACCCAAGTTAAGAGAATGCTTTGGTAATTTACTCCTCCTTGGAATTATTGTGAGGTTCTGGTGTAAAGTACACACAGCTGTATCCCTTCAAGCATCAAACATGTAGTAAGAGCTTATTCACACACAAATAAGTGTTAGCGCATGTTCTGGAAATGTATCAACTTGCTATTCTGTGGCAGTTACCTGTCCAAAAAAATGTGAATGAAGAATGTAAGAGTCTAGTGTGCACCCAGAGATAATTGTAGGAATGTTAGATTTATAGAATAACTTCTTTTCATCAATTTTTTTGAAAACTTGCTGTCAATGTTTGTGTGTTATTGCAGAAAAATTATCTTCGGTAATAAGTAGCAACTCAGTTAAGCCTTCCGCCAAATGGATACATTTATAATAAACATTTTCAGATAAGCTATCTTAACCTTCCCCGTGCTAGCCTCATGTGTTGGTGGTCTTGAATGTTGGTTTAATGAAGTGTATTTCAGAAAATTAAGCAACTGACAGAAAGTTTGTGTGCTAAAGCCTTTCACAAATGAAAGCAAGCCGTGTTTGCACAATGGCAAGCAGGCAGAGTATCCCAGTTTACCATCTGTCAGATGAAATGCAATAGCTGAATGGGTGAGTACTCCAGCCTGGCTCCTAGGCTAGGAAAACGGGTTAGTTTGAGTCATTCTACACAGAAGTATGGATTTGGGATAGAGGTGGGGTTAGGTGGGAAACTTCAATAAAACTATTGCTTAGGCCTTCATTCATTAGGCATTCAGTTTAGATGTGATTAAATGCTGTTTACACATTGTCTGCAAAGGCAACTGCCCCCTATAAGGGTTTGTGTCAAACTGCTCTCAGAAGGTTTGTGCTGTCTGGCCTTTGAAACACTGGCAGCCACTTCTCGCTTGCTTTTCTGCTGTTGCTGTTTGCAGAGATGAACCAGGGCAAAAGGAAATGTTAAGGCTGATGCTGTTATGTTTTTACGTACCCAGACTGGCTAGCTACATGTCATTTGCAGCCTGGGGTAAGACTAACTGCTTTCAAAAGTTTTTGATGGAGGTTGACTCTGTAAAACGTTTTCCCTAGGCTGTTCAGCTCGCCTGCCGGGGGCGAGTCATCCTCTAGCGCTGCCACACAAAATAACGAATGGAACCAAGTCAGAATAAACCCCATTCCCTAATACAATGTTCAACGCTGGCGGGTGCAGCATGCGCAGAAGGCTTTGGAAGTGCATTTCAAGCTGTTATGTAGATCTCCTGCCGTGCCAGGAGATGGCAGGCATTGATGGCTCCTTAAGCGCTGCTGTAGCACAGCGCAGTCCCTGGCCGTATGGAGCTGTCCCAAAATCCGCAGAGAATGGAGGAAGATAACATGCAAAGTGGAAATACTTTTTAATTTGAGTTTTACAGGCGTGTAAATGATGCCTATCCATAAATACAAACCTTTTTATAACAAACGGAGAGATGCTCTTTTAGCTGCTCAGAGACACCTCTGCCCGGCTGCCTGAGTTTTGGGGACCCAGGTAGCCTTAAAGGTGTCGGTAGCATGTTGGGGGACCAGACATTTAAGGAGTTTAGAATGCGGTGAGGGTGGAGCTGAGTGCGTTAGCATATGAGCTGGACTGTTGGTTACTAGTGTTCTAATTAACTTCCTGTTTTGAGAAAAATCTTAATAATTTAGCTGGGTTTCTCCTATCATAGGAGACTGTAGGTTTAAAACTGGTGAGCAGCTCTAGGGTTTTTTTTTTCCTAAACTCGATTTCTTGAAGGCAGAAAGAAAAAAAGCCAATAAAAATACTTCACTAAGAACCAGACAGGTAAGCTCAGTGATAAGCTCTTAAAATGAAGGGCTCTTTTTTTTTTTTTTTAAATTTTATTTTTTATTTTCAAAAATTTTGAAATGTCATCTCTTTTTCTATTTTCATTTTCAAAGCTGAGAAATGCACAAGATAATGAGAGGAAGAAATATTCTTGAATTACAAGATTTGAATATTTTTTTAAATTGCTTATTTAGCCTATGTAGCTATTTTTTCCCTGGGCCATGTGTGCCCAGTAGCCCTGTTCCTGACCTTAGCATAACTAACGCCATTTTATAAGGCAAGTAACCATTCTTTATGACCGAGTGTGTCATGTATCTGTTCCCTTTCCTTATCAGGCCCTGAAGGTCCTGTGAACCAAGCAGACAAACCAAATGGATTTCTTCTTCCCCTGCTGGCTGGCCTCAAGGCTCCTGGCCACCTTCCTTGCTAGCCTTGAAGGTCGCAGATGCCTGGCCAGCCTGGTGTTGGTGACCCCATCGCTGAGCAGGGAAGCGCAGCAGCACACAGCGCTGTCTGTAAAATCAGGCAGTTGCAAGTCCTACCTGGGCACCTTGGACCCAAACTGCTGCTGCTGGACAGTGAGACCCTGTGGCCATGGATGCTTCCACCATCATCTGCTTCCTCCAAGGCTGAGTAACTTGTATTCTTTTATATGAACTTTGAATCTAGATTGTTATATTCGTACAGCAAACCACATATTAAGATCTGACCCAATCTGCAGATGGCCCAGGTGATAAGAAACTACAAGGTAAGTTGTATTATAAATTCTGTATTATGCTACTTATAGGCTGTACTATATTGACTCTACTTGTAGAAATCCTGTGCCATTCCAACAATGAATTCTGTGCTACACTAATCGTAGTATCCCATTAAGAAAATAAAGCTTTAACTGTAACTATGATGTAGTGCCATCATCATTCCAGCAAGGCTGCCTAAAAAAACCTGTCTGTCCCCTTTGTGACAGGAGTAATTTGAAAGAACACCCCCCCCACCCCCCCCCACCCCCAGTAATATTTGTATTGACAGAGCGTTGTCTGAACACCTCAGGCTGTGAGCTGGAGCTGCTAGAACCGTGTATTTCATCCTACAGCTCACATTCAAACAGCTGAAAGCCATCTGTTCTTATCTCCAGTTAAGCTTAGATTTATGTAAGGGCAGTACGGAGACCATCCTACTGCTCCGAGCAATAGGACAACCATTTTAAATGTGGAAGTTGCTACCACTCTTCCCTTGCCAGGTCAGAATAAACGAAGCACGGCGGCTGGCTGGCTGTGATGGCTTCAGCAGGCAGATGCTCGTGCTCTCATTGTGCAGTATGATCTGCGTACACATGGAGTAGCCCGTGCTCCCAAGAACCTGCAGCAGGAAAGGAGCTCCTGAGAATACAGCTGCTGGAGTGGCACTCTGGGGTACCACAGCTACAAGTGTTATGAATCCGAAGGTGCCCTGGGCAGGTGCCGCTGGACGCAGCAGCAGGGGCTGGAGTCAGGCTGGCAGACAGCTACTGCAGTTTGGTCAGCCTCGTTCCCCAAATGCAAAGCAAGCCTTGTACCTGCTGCTGAAACGGGGCCAGTGCTACACTGGGGAAAAGGAATTTGTGCTGTTTAAGACTTGCTTGTAAGGTAACATGAGACAGAGGCAGTATCACAAGGGGGGGCGTGTGCCTCGGGAGCACTTGTGCATTGACAGAGCAATTCCCAATGTTTGTGTTGCATCAGTTCTGCAAATACTTATTACAGTGCATAAGACACAATACCCGTCAACGTTAGCTTTGTAAAGAGAGACCGTTTTCTTCTGTTGACTAATTATCCACCGAATATATTCAGTTTGAAGAGACACTTCAATAATTTAGCAGGCATGTGCCAGGTAATATAGGAGCTTTTGTCTTACGAGTGGCATAGATCTTCAATCATGTGTAACTCAATCTCTGGCTTTATGTATTCAAGGAAGTGTTTCGTATAGCTCCTGTATCAAGTGCCACTGAAAAGCAGGCCTAGATAAAAGATTAAGGTAATGCTCTTAACTGTGAATAGGGCAAGTTTACCCCTTAATGTCCAGTATATCTTTTGCAGGCAATACAGCTTTATACATATGAAATGTATATGCTGAGATCTGATGATGAGTTTGTTGTAATAACAGAAAAATGCTGGAAACTGCACGTTAAATACCCAGGTCGGTTAAGTCTCCTTATGTTATGGTGTATGAACCAATGCTTTGTAGTTTGAAACTGAATGCTTTCTGTCATTAACGTTTCTTAAATGCAGATCGTTAGTGCTGCACAATTTTGGTTTGCTGGACCAGATGAGGACAATGGTAACGTTCAGTTCCTGGGAACACTATAAGGCAAAACTCAAGTAATGGGTTTTCTTCAAACCCTCCCAAGGTACCTAATCACAATTGTGCCATCTCCCAGAAAGTTGTGAGTTCAAATGTCCTTTTCCTGAGCCACTGTCAACTCTGTAAAGTGCAGAGATAATGCAGTAGCTCAAACTACTCTCAAATGACTAAAACCGGAGTTAAAATACAATCTTTTTTTTTCTTTGGAAGGACAGCTGTCTGCCATGCTCCAGCTGTCCACCATGCTCCTGCTGTAACAGAGTGGGATTTATAAGAGCTCAAAAGGACGGATATCACTTACTGACAGGTAATTGCTTTCTGCAGGTATCTGACTCTTTTCCTTGGAGATTTTTTTCTACATAATGTTCATTCATAGTCTGAAGCAGCAGGGTTGCAGACAGTAATTGGTTATTTATGCATTAATGTTTAATTTATGGAACAGTACCTATACATTTGTAAAGAACCACTTTCACATCTGTTGAATGTTGTCAGACCAAACATTAGTATGTAGCATTTCAGAAACACATTCACTGGACTGAAACGAGTTTTCACAAAAACACAAAAATATGGAAGGTGTGTATTAAAAGAGAATAGCTCAGCAAAACCTTTTCATTGAACACTTCTCCTATTGAGCTTTTCTTCAACCGTTGGCAATTCAAGCCATTCTGTAACGCTGCCCTATGTCTTTCACAATAGCTTAGGTCATCCAGTCCATCATCTGAGCACCTTTCTTTGGCAGTCCTGCCAGCAGCAGTGGGGAAATGAAAAAGAAGGTGATTGAACTTTCCTAACTATTCTGAACATGGCTTGGCCCAAGGAAAGGTTCCCCAGTAGTAACTTGCCTATCACGGAGTCATCTGAGAACCTACTTGCTACCACCTGGCTCTGACTAGGCCTCCTTATCTCCATGAACAGTGCTGCCAAAGCTGCCCTTTGGTAAGGAAACTTCAGAAAAGCTGGGTTTTCTTCTTGTTGGCTGATGAAAATGTTCTTTGAGGCTGGTCTCCTTTAGCACCCCCAGGCTGGCAAAAGGAAAAGCATACTCCAGGAAAGAGGATGGATTTCCTGATTTAGTACCAATCTATAGGCTTCATCCATAAGCTTGACTTGACTTTAAAAATACAGATCAACTGACCTATCGACCTTCTTGTCTTTCTGAGAATGTATGTAATGCCTACCCTCTTTATTGTCTTATGCTCTTCTCTATGTGCTTGCCCACTAACTGAGAGCACAATGTAGTGGCTGGGCTGTGATTTAGGAGGGAATGGCCTGCCTTCGTTTCAGTTGTCACATTCAGCTGATGTCATTGTCCTCCTGTGATGGTGAGGACATCATATTGCTGGCAATTGCCTGTTGAACTGTTGATGGCTTTTCCTCATCAGCGATGGCTGCGATGCTCCAGCCGGCTGCTGTGGGTGTTGTACTATAAGGGGCTGGATGGCATCACCCGAGTGAGATTTGACCCTTGTGGCCTGCGACTGTGCTGCCCTGTGGCAGTGCGGTGACGGGGATTTTTGTAAAAGGCACATTTCAGGCCTTTTGGGAAGTAGAAACCAGAATCATTCTGCCCAGACTGCTGTCCAGGTAACTGTGTTTTTCATTTTAAATACCTTTGCAGGCTCCATGGATATAGCTTTTGTTTCCAGTGCTGATATGTTGTTTTGATGTCTTGACAGCTCAATTGTGTTCATATCCTGTTCAGAGCCCCTGCAACGGATCTTTGCTGCCTTGTGTTTGAATAGAGTAGACATGGCAACTAGAAGGCTCTAAGAGTTTCTAACTAAACCTGTAAAGAAGTTTAATTACATACCATGCCTATCTTTTTTTTTTTTTTTTGTGTGTGTGTGTGTGTATGGTATTCTCACTTGGCCAGGTTCATTGTGGGTGTTAAATACCTTCTAAAAGTATGAGAAAGTGGAAGAGTGATATCAGAGTAGATGTAGATGGATTATTTATCTTATTGGATGTGACAAGGCAGAAGAGTCTGTATTAGTAAAGTGTGAAATACAGCAACCTGGAGAAGAGAACAGCACTAGATTAAGGAGGCGATCCAGATGGGTGACACCTGGCTGTGCTCACTATGGGAAGTTGGATAGAAAGGGCCCACCTGAGGTCTGATCCAGTGCTGTTGATGTGTTCCAGCTCTGAATTCACTTTTCTTCAGCTGTTAAGAATGTCTGTTATGCCCATACAACTGTGTTGTCTGTCCTAGAGCTGAGACATCTTGTTCAACATTCTGTGTCCTGACTACTCCCTGGTTGGAGTGGGTGGGCAGTTCCTGCTTGGTTTGTGCTACCAGCGTTAGGTGTAATCCCATGAAAAGGTCCTGGGTGTGGAAAAGGGATGTGGCCCTGGCAGCTTTGGCAGAGATTGTTAGGAACTTTCTGGAATTTTCTTTTCCCTTTTTTTTTGATCAGAAAATACCACTTAGTTTTAATGTAATGGCTCAACAAATATTTGAAAAAAAATATTATTAATACTGTTTCAAAATACCTGAAAATTTCTGCTTCCTTCCCTTAAAGAATACAAAATGATTCATTCCTCATTTTAAAATGCAGTTTATGTTTTTTCAAAACACTAACAAAAGTAGGAAGTTACAAATAATATTTTCCCAAAGTACAACATAAAATTGAAATAGTGAAAACATTTGTTGAACTATTTTGAGATGCAAGATTTGCATTTGACTCAAATGGAATGTGTTTTCTAAATGAACTTTTTCAGGGAGGAAAACCCTTTTGTCTGATAATTAAATCCCAGCCTGAGAGAGGTGGGACAATACTTCCATTAGAGCAAGACAGAATTTCTGTGCAGAAATTGAGGAGAGGAACAGTATCTGTATTGGAGGTTGTGTTCAGGAGACGATGACTAGTGGGTTTGTGTCTTTGTCTTTCCCTCCCTTCTCCCCATGCTCTGCTCAGCCTTTCAGATTTGGGATACCTGACCCTGTCCCTGAAGAGGTTCTTCCTCCATGGCATTGCCAAGGTAAATTTGAGGAAATGGGCAGTATTTTGTCCTATGTATTCAATGTTTTTCTGACATCGCCTAGTGCTGTCAGTAGCAGGAAAACGTTTGCTGGATCCCTCTTTCTCTTACAGCTTCTGTTCACCATTATTTACTACCGATGGAGGAGCTGTGGATATCTGGATAGAAACTTCTGGTCCAGAAACCAACATGAGTCGTTTGCTTTGTCCTGTTCCTTTCCTGCCTTCTCCTACAAAGGAAAGAAGAAACTAAAGTAAGCTCGTGCAGGGTTTCATGGATTTGTTGCATGATTTAGTTGCAATATGAACATCACAGCACTTTTCATTAGTTTATTCACTAATAGGCCAAAAAGCGACTATCCCCAAGGTCGCAGGGAAGGCAAGGGTTACTATTGCTCTAGGCCAAGAGTTTACAATACTGATGATAACAAAACTATTTGGTATAGATGCCAACAATGCCAGAAAGCAAGTCACTATTCTAATCAAGGACAGTATTTTCACTGCTCAGAAAGCCAGCCCAGCTCTCTGCTGTCCAACCATGACAATCCCTGTTTGGCAGGCCCGACCAGATCTACAGCACCCTCGGTGCATTCTCATTCCAGCTCCCCACGCTTTGCCAGGACTGGGTAGTCTGTTTGCCTGGGACATTCACACACACAACTCCCAGGAGGCTACCGATGATAAACAGCGTGCTGCAGATCACGGAGGAGAAATTGCCCAAGAGCAGAGTAACCAGCGCCACTTTGCTGATACCAGCACCAATAAATGTAGGTTTGACTACTCCAGGTGTACTGCAGCACATGTGCACCACTAGCCCACTGAAGCACCCTTCCTTGCTGAGCCAGTCCTTGGTCCCAGACGGGTGGTTCGTTCTTCCCCTGTGACAGGCATGACAGACACAAGAGCATGTGGAAGAAGGGCCAAGCTACTGCGAGCAGCTGAGGCTCCAAGAAACTCAGGAAAGGGTGATGGTGGCGGTGTGAGCTGCAGGGAGTCTTCCTGCCACAACTCATCTGGTAGAGAGAAGCAAAGGAAGCTCTGACAGTGGCAGCACCCAGCAGTAGCAGTGGAAATCCATCCAGTGGACTTTGATTCCTAACATTACCTGTTGCTCCTGGGAAGTGCAGGGCCAGAGCAGCGGCAGGGAGAAACAGCAAGCTCTGGACACATACCATCCATAAAGAACAAAGCACAACGTTCCTGAATGTGGAAGTCCAGTCTTTGCTGATAGTTGCAGGTGTATGATCAATGTGATGGCACAGACTCTTGGTTTCATTGGCCATTATTCCTCTTATGCCTGTTTTTTATTTAGACTCCTATCCAAGGCTTACATTGCAGCTCTGCTTTCCTGCTGTGGCAAGACCCTCCAAGCAGCTATGAGCTCTGCAATTTCTCTCCCTAAACTCTGTTTAATTTTTAGGGAATCCTGTTAGCTGCTGCCGTGATTCAGTTTGTCCTTTGTCATGGTACAGACACACAACTTTCATTTTGCAAAGGGATGTCAAAGTGGGAAGGCAGGACAGTTTGGAAAAGTAGAACTAGTCTTTAGGACGTTTCTTTTCACCACTCTCTCCAAAACGTGTGTGTGTGTTCCAGCAGAGTCAGGTGTCCCATTTGTTGCTTCTGTCAATCCCAGATTTACCAATGTTCGTATCCATGTAACATCTTAGTATGTTATCGCAGGTTGCTTGCATCATTCAGATCATTCTGTGACCACTAGAGCTGATCGTCTGCTCCTGCGTAACTAGTGTAGCCAGCAAAGGAAATAGAGCTTACTCAGCATCCCCAGTACTGAAATACTTCAGAAGAGGAAATAGTCCTGTTGGAAGATTCCTACCAAAACAAAACTCTATTCAAAAAGCAGTCCTGATTAGGAACATCCTCTACTCGAGTATTTTGTTACAAGTGGCCCAAAGGGGAAGAATTTTTATGTTTTAATTCTTGTTGCAGCAGCAGCTCTGAGTTAAGCAATGCTCATGGTGTGTTCAGGGCATCAAAGCAGAAAATCTGAGACAAAGGGTCCAGATGCAGAATTTCCTGCTATAACCTAAACCAAATGCCACTGAATGCAGCGTCCCTCAAGATCTCCCAGCTACGCTACTGTTCACAGCCTAGCTGGTGGCCAGCATCCAGACTGAGCATTAGTAAAACTAACAAACCAAACAGTTCCCACAGTAAGTCCCTTGCTCTCCGGCTTACTTATTTAACTGCGGAGCTTCTAAGAGGGTTGTTTCATCTACTCTTGTTGCAATAACCAGTAAGTGGGTATCCATGACAAAACCAAAGGGCACCACCCTACAGCAACGAAGTCTTGGCTAAGCAGCAGCAGAAACTGAAAAAGGTCAGAGCTCCACAGTAGCCCTGCTCCATTTTAAAGATAAAAACCCATCGGTTTCATAGAATCATAAATTGTTTAGGTTGGAAAAGACCTTTAAGACCATTGAGTCCAACTGTTTCCTAAGAAGTGAGGGAGGGTCTTCAATGGCTTTCACGTCAGACCTGGGCTGTCTCAACAGAATTCTCCCAAAGACACCAGGGGAAGAAAGGGAAATGCTCAGACAAGTACACAAGGAGAGCACAACAGAACTTCACTGACATTCATTCTACCTCTGCCTCCCAAGGCAGAGACGAGGACAGAAAAGATGGCAGAGGGCAAGGAACAGGGCTAGCGCTGCTCCTCCAATGAATATGCTACTCTTTCCCCATCTCTCTGTCCTGTTCTTGTGTTCCCAGAGCTACAACTCTCTCTGCCATAACTTGTGTTTTTTCCTTTAGACAGGGACCGTTTCTACATGGTTCTGTACCTGGATGGTCTTGCAGTGCCACCTTCTCTAAGATTTTCAGTGGAAGCCAGGATGCTTGGCTTGGTGATCTGCAGCTGCTCCATTTCGTCTTGGATACTGCTGGTGAAGTCCACCAGAAGGAGCCTTTGTGTATCAGTTTTGCATAAGCCTCAAGGAATAGATTAACATGTAAGTAAAAAAGCCAGTGAGTTCTCTGAACTATGTTGAGTTATCATAAAATTAATCTTCCCAATCTGTATGAGGAAAGGATGCTCTGGATTTGCAATACAAATCCTATACATTAATATGGATGGTTGGACACCGCTGCTAGAGATGACTTTAATCCCAGCCATCTCATTGATTGACCAGTGTTTTATTTCTTAATAACTACAGAGAACTAAATACAGCCCTACAACAGCATGTATCGGATATGTGTTCCCCTTTTTGCTCGCAGTCTGCTTCAGATTTGTGTTAAGCATTGTGCAGCGTTCCCCAAGGCAGCTTCGTACCTTGAGATGCGCCTGTCTCTGCAGGAGCGCTCTTTGACCAGGGAAACTTGAAACATTCTCTTCTTGGGTACTCTCCTGTGATTTTACTACAATAAATGTATCAGCAAATCAGCTCTGTTGAACTCCTGCAGTTTTGATCTGATGGCTGGATTTAATCTGTCAGTGTTTTGGGGAGGATGACTGCTTATCAGAAGAATGAGGGGGAAAAAATGTCAAAAAATTTAAAAATCAGTTCCCATAAAGTTACCCTTACTTGCTCTCTCTTCTCTTCTCTTCTCTGCTGTGTTTGTGGTAACAGCTCATCAGACTCTGTGCTTGTAATATCTGTACCATGAGACTGCAAGAGAACTTCTGTTCCTCTAGGAAAGAACAGGAACTGGGATTCCTCCTCTGAGAGATGTGGGGCTCATGCCTGAAGAGGATGTATGTGATGTTTTTCTCCCCGGGACCAATGTAATCATCGAGAACTGAAATACTTCTGGTAGCTTTTGCGAACTCTGTGAGCCTTGCCTTCTTTGCAGAGGAGCCAGAGTCTATGTGGACGATTTGAACCTTTGCCATCATTTGGAGCAGAATGAAGCTCTGTAAAAGGACAGCGACTGAATGCCAACTGGGTTGTCATTAGCCCGGGCGGCCCAGGAAGCAGCTGATGTGCAGTTTGTGGTGGAAGTCATGCAGACACAAGGGGTATGACTCAGTGATGGAGAGGCCCCGGCCTCTGGCTGTATTCCAGACTGAAGGTGGATTCTGGGCTTGCTTTCGGGATGGACCAGGGACAGCTAGTGGCTGCACGCACGCACATGGCTGCATAAAGCACAAAGGCTCTGAGGATTCCCCTGTGGCCCTCCCTTTCGCAGAAGGCTGTTAATGTTGCAGCGATGTCTGGTGCTGCTGGCCCGGGTCCTCCTTTCTTCCACAGTAATCAATGGACGCATGTCCTGGTCTTGAAGTCTGGCACTTTAGGAATGAAAAGCTTAATGGCTTTCCTTGGCTTTTTTCCCCCCCTCTTCTTTTCTTTTATGAAGCATAGGGTGTTTAGAACTATGGAAGCAGTGCAAGAAAAATATTAATGAATAACTATGGAGTGCAGACATTAATGCATTCCTTTCTCTTGAAATAACTGGCTTTTCTCTGTGGGCTCTGTAAAAGAAAAATGTCTGCGGAGTCTGAACCTGCTGTATAGAAGCCAAAGTAGATGGTGATTTAGAACTTCACTGGCTTTTTTGTTAAAATGTTACCTCTGCATTTATCATGTGGCCAAAAATCATCTCTCTTTCTCCACACAATGATAACCCTGAGGAGGCAAGGTATGCCTAAGGCACAGGGGTGGTTCCTGAGGTACTGGCTGATGGCAACTGTGAGTGAAAAACGATTTCTAGGACCCCCTCCCACCCCCCAGACTCTACCCGATGTTGGAGGAGAGGAATTAAAGTGTTGCGAGCACTCTACCATGGGAGTGCTCTGCAGCAGTGGATTTTGAAGCCCCGAGTAGCTTTTGCTTCCCGGCAGGTATGGAGGGGTACGCGAGCTGCGTGTGGGGCTGCGCCAGCAGCAATGCTCCAAGGTTTGAATCCAGCCTTCCCGGGCCAGGGCTGAAAACCGCAGGTCGGCTCAAGGCGGCGGCGCCTGACAGCCGGCCTTGCTCCAGCTGGTCCTTCGAGGGAGCGGAAGGCAGAGGGTGCCCGCGGCGGAGACCCCCGTGTCCCGCCGCCGGTGGAGCCGGGTGGGTGCCTCAGTGCCCCACGGAGCCCGGCTGCGCGGGCAGGCGCTGTCCGGCGCCCAGCGGAGCAGGAGGCTCAGGAACCTGCCCGAGATAGCTGCGGGGCTCAGTTCAGCGTTTAACCCCCCCGGCCACCTCTCCCCGATGGCGCCCACCCCTCCCTCAGCTGCCTCACCGCCTCGCCCACCCCGCCCGCCGCAGCGGCTGGCGAACGGGGCTTTGTCCCGGTGTCCCGGCCCGCCGGGACTGAACGCTGCAGCTGGGATCATTGTGCAAGGGACGGGGGAAGGGGGGTGCGACGGTGCCTCCCGCCAGGCGGTTTCCTTTGGCGGCCTGCGGCCCCCTCGCCTGCCCCCTCCGCTCCCCGGGAGCCGCCGGGACTTGTAGTCCGGCCCGGCCCGGCCCGAGGGGCTGCCCGCAGGGGACCCCGCCGCCCCCGGGGGGTCCGCAGGGCCCAGCGCGGCTCCCGGCCGCCTGCCCGCCGGGGCCGGGGCCGCTCCGGCCGCCCCCTGCGGGACGCCGCGGCCCACGGCGACCCCGCTGCCGGGCGGGAGGCAGGTCCCGGGCCCCCAGGGCCGGGCAGGGCCGCGGCGGGCGGCGGGCGGGCGCGGAGCCGGACTACGGGCCCCGAGCGCCCCTGCGCGGCGGCGGGGCGGGGCGGGGCGGGCGCGGCCCTACAAAGGCGGCGGCGGCGGCGGGCGGCCGCTACTCACCGGCACCGGCGGGAGGGCGCGGCGCCGCCCGCGCTCCCGGGACAAAGCGCGGCCATGAGCCGGCTGTAGGCCCCCGGGACCCAGCCGCCGCTCCGCTCCCCTCGGCCGCCGCGGGGGCTCGGAGGGGGGGTGGTTGTTCTGGTCGCCGGCGGCGCGGGGTGGATGCCGGCTGCGGCCGGCCGCGCCCGGCACCATGCACACCGTGCAGAAGGACACCACCTTCACCAAGATCTTCGTTGGGGGGCTGCCCTACCACACCACCGACTCCTCCCTCAGGAAGTACTTCGAGGTCTTCGGGGACATCGAGGAGGCGGTGGTGATCACCGACCGGCAGACCGGCAAATCCCGGGGATACGGCTTTGTAAGTGCCGCTCCGCTGCCCGGGCGCCGCGGTGAGGGGCTGGCGGAGCCCCGCTGGCCGGGCGCTGCCTGGTGCCGCCGCCCGTCCCGTCGCTGCTGCGCGGCCGGGGAGGCCGTGCCCGGGGCTGGGCGGGGGCCCGGCGGGGAAGCCCCCCGCACCGCTCGTGTCAGCGCCTCCTTCCCCCGGTCCCGCCGCCTCGGGCCTCCGCGGTCCCCGCCGTGCCGTGCCGCCCGCCCCCTCGGGGCGCTGCCCCCCGCCTGCCCGCTGCCCCGCACACCGGCCTGCGGGGGCTTTGGGACCGGCTCCGTCAACTTCGTCAAAAATGCTCGGGGGGAGGAGGTGGGGAGGGAGGGCAAACAGCTGGCGGGAGCCCAGCGGAGCAGCTGGGCGAGGGGGGAGCCCCCTGTTTCCTGGCAGGCCCCTGGGAGCCCTGCCCGCCTTTGCTACCCCGGTGAGACCGCGGGGAGCGGAGTGTAGCTCCTGCTTCAAAATAGAACGATAAATAAACTCTGCTTGGTGCCTGTTGCTGGGGTGTTTACGAAGCGCTGTTGCCACAAACAAGGCTGTGCTTAATTCCAGGTGACCATGGCAGACAGAGCAGCAGCTGAAAGAGCGTGCAAAGACCCAAACCCCATCATTGATGGCAGGAAAGCGAATGTGAACCTGGCATATTTGGGAGCAAAACCAAGAAGTATTCAAACTGGTGAGGCATCCAGGAGATCCTGTCTCTCTGTTAGAATAACAAGTTACTCAAGCCGGATTCATCTCATCCGATGATGCGTGCTTACCCCTCATAGTTCTGAGGATGCTCCGTAGTCCAGTTACCTCTCTTCTGTATCTTCTTACTTGTACCTCTTCTATATCTTCTTACTTGTACCAGTTAACACTGGTGTTAGGCACCTAAGGCCGTGTAACAGAGTTAAAACTGTTTTCTTCTGAAAACTGAGGCTATGCTGTCCTCCTGTTATCTTCTCCGTTACACTGGTATTAGCAGTAAGATCCCTTCTGTCGTTCTGCCCTTTGGTTTAATGACTGCAGTAGCCAGTGTGTAAAATAAGGCATTACACCCCCTTGTCTGTTCAATAACAGCACTTTCACACTGTTCTTTAATCGGAATTCCCATCTGGTCCTCGTGCATATCACATACACATATTAAGATTGACTCGCTTCTAAGTGGGGCTCTGAGTTTGCTCACATGCATAGCAGATAAAATGCATGTACATGTGGTCCAAGGTGTATACGCATTATTTATACGAGGTGTATATGCATTAATTATGCATGTATATTAAGAGTTGAACAGTACAATGGATGCCATTCATTAATATGCCTTTTTTTCTGAACTTTTTTTTTTTTAGGTTTTACCATAGGTGTGCAGCAGCTACATCCAGCCTTCATTCAGAGACCCTTTGGGTAAGTGGAAACGTTTCTTAACAGACTGCTTGAAATCAAATTCATGAATCAACTTCCTCATTATTTAAAATATGTGAAAAAAGCCTTAGTTGTCAAGAGTGGACAGTTTCAACAGCTGTTGTTAATGTTTGGAGTACTTTATTTCTGGTGAAGATTTCAGAAGTTTTGTGCGTTTGTCAGCTTTAATGTAATTCCCAAAGATCCTCCTTTATCCTCAGTAATTCTTAGTCATAATAAACCCAGTGCATTGCTTGCTGCTTTGCCAACTTCAAGAATTCACAGGAATTAAAATAAATGGAAAATAGTTTCTCTATTATAGTACATAAGGTGTCAAAACAATTAAGCAAATTCGGTTCCCGTGTTTCTCAAATAAGATCTTCTGCTTCCTCTGTGCTGTTTCCCACGTAAATAATGCTTAGGATACAGTTTTATCCCAGAAAACAAATTGCATTGGAAACAAAGTCTGTTACTTAATGAAAGTAACATTAGGTCAAAAATTGATTTTGGACAGATGTTATACAAGGCTTGAATAGTCTGCAAAAGTGGGCTTTTGTCTGCTGTTTTCAATAGCTTATACCATCCCTACTCGGTTAGAAAAGTCCTCTTTTTATACATCTAATAGGATCTGGCAGCTGCTCGGCAAAAGACAAGTGTGCTTCACGAGAACAATAGTGACTGTCATACTGCCTTCATTTAACTGTTTAATGATTGATGCAGTTCTTTTTTTACGCCATTTCAGAAAGTGAATATTGATAGGGCTTTTTTATTACTATTTTGTAAGAGCATTAAGAAAGTAGGTGCATTTTTAAAAGCTTTTGAGCGCTGCTCTGTTGTGTTTTTTGTGTGACTCAATATAAATAGATGGGATTTTGGCCTTTGTCAACAGAAATAGTTCATCTCTTTCCTGCTCTGCTCATGTTTTTCTGGGGTGTTTTTTTTTCAAAGAGAAAAAAATTCTGCTAAAAACAAAACAGAAACTTTCACTCCTCTGCCCTCATGGCTGCAGTTGCCAACTGCCTGGGTAATCTCATTCCAGTCAGTTTATGGATGTAAGAGACTGTGTTGCCACAATAGTGCACACCCGGTGTACGTGTGTTGTGTACAGTTCAAACATGCCAGTTTTCATAAGTGGTTATGGCTTTGTTGGAAAGACTCGAAGAACATCTGTCATGAAATGAAGAGGATTTTTTTTTTTTTTGTGCAAGAGCCACAGTAGTCTACATAGACAAGATGCTGCTTTTTAACAGCCCCCAAAGTAGGCAGTAGTAGTGCCTTTGAGATGGGAACCCCAGAGGCTTTCCAGGGGTGCACAAGAGCAGTGGATGGTAAAACCAGCCTGTTACAAGTTTTTCCGTGCATGGTAACAGAAAAGAGCAAAATGGTGAAGCATGTTAAACAAAATGTGTTGGCAGGAGCGCCAGCGCATGCCTGCTCCCCGTGCAGATAATCTGCTGTTCCTGTGGGTGCAATACAGGAACCCAGGAACCGTTCCTGCCCAGCAGCCGCAGCCCTGCAGCTCTGGAAAATGTAGGTTTTGGGGTGGTTTTTTTTTTTTAACAGTTTGCTTTTAGTTTCACATACAGAGGAGTGTGGGATCGACTGACGTACATGTTCCTTGTGATCTAGACAGTTACTGTTCCAGTCTTTAGGCATTGGTTTCATCATTAAGCCAGCAGCGCTGCAGTTAGCACATACAGCAGAGAGCACTATAAATTATTTATCAGTTGCCAAGAGACAGGAACCAGGAGACTGGAGGGTTGGAGGGAGGGGATTATATATCATTATTTGCAAGCACCAGTAAACAAGAATTTCATTGCTTTCAGTCATTGCTGCAGCAGAATTGCTGGAAATGGGGGTTTGGCAAAATGCAGAGCCGTTTACCTGAGCACTGCGACTGGGGCTGCTCTGTGGCTTCTGAGCAAAGCATCAGGTGCTCAGTCAAGCAACAGAGCTTGGCTGCCGGTTCCCTCTTTGTCTCGTCAGTAGACCAACAAAATTAAGAGCATGCGAGGCTTCACTCTTGTGTTCCCACGAACCCGCAATTTCCTTGGCACTTTGTGGTGTTTGAGGATAGATGAGTTTATCAGGGTCTGTCTGTCTTCTGGAAGCTTCGTCAAATCGCTGTTGTCCACTTGCTCTGTGCTGCGTAGGGTGGATCCTGACCTTCCCCAGACAAAGCTCAGTGGCTCGTCTGCTTTGCCCGCAGTGTAAGACACTGCCTGGCTCTCACCCCTGCCGTTCCTGTCTGTGCAAAGTATTTGTGTCCAGGGGTTGGCATGTGGTTTCCAAAAGACGATTGTTATGGGATATGGGGTAGTAGGTGTGCAAGCTGGGCTTGGCAAGGAAGAAATGAATGAACAACCCATAAGCTGCTAGGCAGTTAAGTAAGAGAAAGCCAGCCAGTCACGTTCCAGCTATCAAGCCACAAAACACAGGTTTTGGTGAAACCTAAAATGAATGGAAACTATGAAAATTACCCAAACATCAGTGAGGATTATTTATAAACTGAAGGCTTCCCTCCCGAGCCCCAGGCACCCAAATGCAGCTGTAAATATTGCCTGGGGTATGCGGAACAGAAAGAGAAACCATGAAGAGCCTCTCTCCTTCCTCCTGCTGTCCTGGCAGGGGAGGCACGCAGCAGACAGCATGGAGTCGGTAGTAAATCCTGTTCTGAAAAGTAGTCCCTAGGTTGTTGTAACCGGAGATCTTGACAGTAATGCGAAGCAAAGGATGCGCTTATGACTTGGAGATCTGGCTTCTGAGTTTAGGGAAGCAGCGTTAGGCCTGGGGGCTCAGCCCAGAGCTTACAGACTTCACTTTGCTTGGGTGCAGCTGGTGATGCCGCCGCATGTCCCTGCAGCCTCTAGCCAGCACAGAGCAGTGCTTACATGGTCAGAGGAGGTGGAGACCTTCTCTCCAAATGGAGCTGTCTCCTACTGCGGCAGCGTCCCTTTTAAGAAATACTGAGAAACATGTGAAACGCTGTGGAAGCTGTTAGGAGCAACTGTGTAGATGACTTGACCAGGAGTACATGGTGACGTGGCAGAGCTGCTTGGTGCCCCCCTCTTGGTTTTCTTTTCTGGGACTATGGTGCTTGAGACAGGTTTGAGTCTGCAGGGAATGGAGCTTCCCTGGCTCTCTTTGCAGCTGTGCTTGCTGCTCTGGATGCGAGCAGTGTATGGCAGATGCATTCCTGTGGCTGTGCCTCAGCGGAGCTATCTGTGTGGGAGATCTACCAGTGACTGAGTAAGTGACCGAGCTCTTGGAAGCATATAGCTGTCTCTTGTAGCAGGATCCAGCTCTCTGTATCTGCACATTGGGTGCCGCTGCTCCAGAGACCCTGCTGCCCATCCTTGTGTAGTTGCTTATTTTGTGGCCCCCTAATTCTGTCCCACATTCAGTCTTGGGCAGCATCAGAAAGAGTTAAATCTCTTTTGAGTTTGCAATTTCATGCATTGATGCTGCTGCAGTTAGGAAGTGAAGAAAGCCCCTCTTTGTGTCAGCCCACCCTCCCTCGCAGCTGTTTATCCTTAAAACTTCTCTACTGGGTTAAAAATAAAAGGAAACAAACTTTCATCTTTTCTGTGGTTATGCTTATAAAATGGCACACGCTGGCCTTGCTGTGCTCAGCCTCTGTCAGCTGGCATCCCCCTGCTCCGACTTCCTATTGCACCACTTACCAAAAAGCTGTCCCGCTGCAGGACCCCAGCCTGCTCTGCCGGTCACACGGGGCTCCCATGGGGATGACACACCCGGCACCTGTTGTTTATCATGTGACAATAACATGAAAGCTTTCGTGGGGGGATTTCCTAAGAAACGTTCAAATCCATTTTCCAAATGGCTTCAGCTGCTAGTTCTCAGGCATGCTGACTGCTGTTCAGACCAAACACTTGCCAGTCAGAGAGGCCCTTTCTTTTTTTATTTTAATTTTAAGAGTACACATGTATTTACAAGCAGATCAGATGACTTTGCGAATTTTCTTGAACGTGTCCTTCAAGGTGGCAAATGCTGGTATCAGACCCAAGGGCCTGATGTACAAAACTTTCTGGCTTTGGGCACAGTTTGCTCATGTCCTGCCTCTCGTGTAGGCCTGCAGAACCATACAGAGGAGAGTATCGTTGGATATACTGACCTTACGCTTGGCTACGTAAATGGTATGCCAGGCTCAAGGCAGTAGTAGCCCTCTTGCAGGGGGCAGGCTCTGGGTGAAGGGTGCTGCTGCCATGCCAGTGCCATCGGGGCACAGGGCTGCGTGTGATGGCGAGCGAGACTGATCTGGCTCTAGCTTTGTCTTTACAGCACGTGACTTGAGTTGTGCCATCTTCTCTGCATGATTCTCCTGCTTTGGTGGGTTTGCTCTGCATCCTCCTTAGCAGCAGAGACTCAAGTCCCCTTGTTGCAGGAGCTGGGGAGTGGCAGGTGGAAACTTCTCCTATTCCGATCTGGCTGGTGCCCTGTGGTCCCAGTGTGGGAGATGCGTGCACCTGTCTGAATTTTCAGAGCAGTCCAGCTCGTACTTGATCTCATCTTTCCTTTGTGCAGCTGTTGGCATACTGGTCCCCGACTCTGTAGTATTAAACGCATGCCCAGTAATTCGAATGATAAATGCAGCTCTGACCAGCCTGCCTGTGAGCTGAGGACACCAGCGGGGGAACTAGACAGTTGTTGTGCTGATAATTTGGTAGCAAGGACACTGGGTCACTTCTAAATATGACTTAGATGAAGAACTTGTTCCCCACAGATGGGAGCAAGCTACATACCAGAGCTAAATATACTCTATGATCACAAAAGATGAAAAGTTGAGGACCTCAGAGTTAAAACTGAGCCTCCTGTTTTTTGGTCTCCAAATCCTGTAAACAGGATCGTGCTGTCCCCTGCAATCTCCCTGTCACCAGCTCTCCTGTGCCATAGCTGAGCTGCTGCTGGCTGCGCTCTGGCCAAAGCACCGGAGGCTGGGAAAGCCATGCCGGGGGCAGGCTCACAGCCCCCCCGTGATTCCAGCTTGCAGGAAGGTGCGGTGAGAGGTGTCTTAGGTGCTGTAGAACAACAAAGGCACAACTGGCAGCAGAGATCACTGGAACTCTTAAAATGGAATTTCTTTCTTGGCTGAGGAACTATTTGTTTTATCAGTGTAGGCTTTCTTTTATCAAAAATAGGTATTTCATTGCTTTTTCTGTAGCTAAAGCATTCTACCTCAGAGCGCTTCATCTATCCAAGAAATAGTTTTTGATAAATCAAATGTGTGGATGTTTTTAATTAAAAGTCAGCGGAAGGGATCATGTGTAAAGAAAGTCTGTTAAAAAATGGAACCAGTTGAAAGTAGTCAGTTTGATACATACTATGCCAAAACTTGTCAGGTACTTGAGAAGACTTTAGAGATCTTTCTGCAGCCGTTGGTTTTCTCCAAGTTGTAGAAGAAAATTGGCGGGCTTAGTTAAAGGCAGAACTCCTGGGGCTTCCTGGGTTTTTCTGTCAGAGCTTTTGGGTTTCCTCCTGTGTGGACAGGACGAATCTAGCATCTCCCTGGCTTTCTCACACTGATGCTGAAGGACTCAGGCTCCAGTAGTGTACTGGTGTGAGGCATTTTCTCTTTCTTCTGTCAGTTCATTTCTGGTTTGGCTGTGCTGATAACTGAAAAGGGGAGGGGTTTTTCCTTCTCTGGATAGCTGACTAGTTGTGGATAAACTTCCATGTGGCTTTTTCCTTGGTGCCAGATGGCTCTTGTTTCAGGCAGATGTTATCTCCTGCTACCTGAGTGTTTTTCAGCCTGCTGCTCCAAAACTATTTTTGGTCTGGCCCAACATGCCTTTGTTTGGGATTAGTTTGGGTTTGTTGTTTTTTTTTTTTTCCTTTGGGTGTGGGGGAAGCAAGATGCAGAGGATAAAGTAATTGCTGAGCCTGGCTAACTTGTGGTGGAGCTCAGCATGTTCTTCTCAGACTGTTGGTTAAGCTGAGAAAAAGGATTAGATCTTTGTGAGAAGATGTACTCTTACCTGCAGCCTCTTTTTATTTATTTATTTATTTCAGGTTTTCCCCCCACATTTCTGCTTTGGCTGTGGGGGAAGGTATAGATGGCATTTCTTCTTACTTGTTCTTGTGGGATCCACCTTCCTTTTCTATGGGCCATGAGTTTGTTGCATCATGAAGTCAAGTGATGTGCTAACGCTGTAAAATGGGGACGTGTCTGGGCTACAGTGGGATCTCAGCTGCTGCAGTGCCTCCTGTTCCTTGTGTTTTCTCTCTCCTGGCACAATGAAAATAAATTGAAATCACTGGTTGCTCTTGTACCCTTAAGTTGGCATTTGTATTTCTCCAGCAGCAGTTTTGGTAGGCTCAGCAACCGGCAGAGGTTATCTCTGAATCCTGCAATACACTCGCTTTTTCTCTTTACTGATTCCAACCTGGGACAGTCAGTCGTGCCAGGTCATTCCCTGGTGGCTGCCACCAGTGAGGTGATGCCTGGTCCCAACTGGGAAGCAGGCAGCCCAGTGTACCTGTTTGCACAGGCTGCTATCTAAATCTCAGGGGGCCAGGGGAGGGCGAGTAGAAGGCAGTCAGGCAAATTACTTATAAGATGAGCAGAAATTGTGTTGGTTGGTTTGCTATTTTGTGTTTGTGTCAGCCTGTAGTAGGTGAGGATAAATACTGTACCACGGAGCTGCAGCGTTTGTCCTTGTCTTACTTAAGCCGGCTGCGATCGCTGGCTGCTGAGGCAGAAGCTGCTGAAATTTCAGCAGATGTTTCAATCTGCTTTAGTAAGGGACATTTCAGGACCGGAGGTTGGTCATGTCAGTGGTTGAAGCCCAGCCCGTGGCAGTGAATGGTGATGGATGGTGCAGTGGTCAGAGCACAGTGGATGTCCCAATCTGTGCCAGAGTGTTGGTGGATAAGCTCTGCATGATCTCTGGAGCAAGAGTCTTTGTTGGCAGGCAGGGACTGCTTTGGCCATGCTCCAGCCTGTAGCCCTCCCCCCCCCCGCCCCTCCAGTATCTGGATATGAGAACAGGACTTGAATTTTTCATGTTTCTACAGCCTGTCATTGTGGCTGGGGCCCATAGGATACGTATGGCCAAGCCAGCCACCGCTCCACACAGGCTTCCTTAAAGTGGCTCCATGAGGTGAGTGCTTGCTGGCTTGGGAGTGTCCTTCAGGAATGATGTTCTTGGGGCGTGAGTTACATCAGGATGTGTCTGTGCATCGCCAGCTCCGAGGTGGTGGTATGGCACTGCTAATGCGAGCATGGCCACGAGTAGCTCCTGCACTGCCACTGCTTTCCTTGGTGTTGCTGGGATGTGCTCCCCAGAGCAGCTTCTGTCGGCTGCTTTTGAAATCATCAACCCACTTCAAAATACATCTTAAAATCTGTCACCCAGGCTGCGGTTGGACGTGTTATTTCACCAGAGCTAGCTTTCTTGGTGCTGTCACGCACAGCTGTGCCTGTGCTCAGCTCATCTTCCAGTACCAGCTACCAACTGAAGCCCAGCACTGCCTGCCATCATGTGTTGTGGCGGTGTGGGTGCCCCTGCAGCAGCTAATGGGTCAGCTCTAGTGGAAATGGAGGCGAAATTCCTGGGGTCATATGCCAGAATTTGTGCCTTCACTGGCAGACACAAAGGGCTCTGTTTCTTTTATTCTTCAAGGAATAAAAGGCTGGTCGTCGCAGTGGCATTTGTGTGCTGATCTCTGTGAGACTGCCAAGAGCCCCATGCCCCTCCTTGTTTGCCAAGTGTTTGCGTGATGCTGTGTCCCTCTTGACAGAGGGTTGCAGTTGTCTCCCACCTCTCTCCAGGAGCAGTGAACCACATCCCAGTGTGGCTGGCAGAGATCAAGGGGCTCAGATCTTGGATGCTGGTCTCCCAGATCCATGCGGCTTGCAGGAGCTGCTCATGGCTCATGTCCTGCAGGATGGGAGAGAGATGAGAAAGTGCAGCTAAAGCACATTTTAGGTGTAAATCTGATATAATCAAACATATAAAGTGCCTCCAAGAGCTCTGCCAGACAGAGTGCTGACAAGGGAGAGGGCCTCATTAGCTCCTTCCTCTTCCTTGCTGTTTGGGAAGAGGTGTGGGGTGCACGACCATCTGACTTGTCCATTCTTCCTGGCTGCCCCTGGATCTGCGGCTGCCTGCCAGCGCACGCCTGCCGGTGTGGTGGGGAGAACCCGGTGGTGGCAGGTTTGAAAAAGTCCGTTCCTGGAGCAGGCAGCACCCTCCAGGAGCCAAGGGCGCTGGCAGCTGCCAGCCCCACCTGATGCAGTTGAACATCTCCACCCAGGACCGCACCACAAACAGCTGCTTTTGTTCTGCCCTTCGTGTGTTGCACAGCAAAAGCAGAAGCTGAGCCTGTGTCTCCTCTGCCAGTGGCTCTGTAACGATCTCTTTTGTTCCTAATCTTTCAATTTTGGCTGCCAGGGCAGCGTCGCGTCGTGCCATGTAGTTAGGAACAGGGGCTAGCGTGGTGGTCCTGGCTGCCCTCCTGCACCACGATGGCCCTCCTGAGTCCCTCCTGCGGCCACCGCTGGCTCTAGACTTAGGTTTGACCATGCTCGTTGCGTTTTGTGGCCTTTGCCCGTGATTAATCATAATGCCATAAGCATCTCGTACTTCTGCTGTTACGGGATGACTTTGATGTGTGGTGGCAATGGCTGATCACTTGGTTGATGTTTTATAATCACATTGTGTGTATTCTAGATGAAGTTCTCTTCTGGCTGGCAGGGTTCATCATGGGGGATGGAGGAAAACTGCAGGGAGGGAGGAAGGGAAAGGTGTCTTAAAACACAGATGTGACTCATTCTGTAGAAATTCAGATTAGAGTTTGCCGATTTCTAGAAAAAGAACTCCAAAAGAGCTTTTTTCTTTCCTGAAAGATCATCTTCAGAGATAATTGAAGGAGGGGGGAAATATTTTGGGACTTTTCTGTGGATGTGAAATGTAGCCAGCAGAGAACTTCATTGTACTGCACTGGTTTGTTTTGTTTGTAGCTGCAAGTCATCAAAGTGACCTTACCTTGGGCTGTGTGTTTTGATCGATGAGTTGCCATCTGTCCACCTAATTCAGAAATCCAAACTGCATAATACCTCGATTGAAATGTCAAGCTAAATTATTAAAACCCCACAGACCAAAAGAACCTTCCCTTTTACATAGAAGCAGATCCTGGAGTTGCTGAGTGTGATTTTTTCTAGTGCAGTAAACTATGGTGTGTGATGTGGGCTTGTGTATGCATTGGGCTGGGATGTATTTCTGGAAACAGTATACACGTACTTATTGTATTCATAGCTAATGGTGCTTTTTATTCAAAGTAGCATTGAAGAGCTGGAATTTTTCCTTGCTGAGGGGAAAAAAAAAAGTAGTGCAGGATGCCACAGATTTCCTGTCTCTCTGGAGCACACCGTGGGAACTGCGATGGAGGAGCTATGTACATGAAAGCAAAGCCGACGTGCGGAGTTTCTCAGGGACAGGTTGGGAGCGTGTTCTCGCCCTGATGGCTCCGTATACGGCCCCGTCCCGTGCATGGGGTGTGCCAGCTCCGAAGAACAGTTGGGTGGTAGCAAGGGACATTGGGGGTGACCTGTGGAGCTGCTCGAACAGGATGATGCTCAGGCTGGATGGCTTGGAGGCTCTGGGACTGTCCTCTTGGTCATTTTGCAGGCACGGGCTGAATGTCTGTGTGCAGGAGAAGTGCAGGCCCCTCCTCTGCTCCTGCTGGTGGGTGTTTCTCAGTGAGTCCTGAGCATGAGGGTTGTGCATTTGTTTTTTGTTGCATTTGTGGAGTGGTGTTAACACTTCGTCAAGCACCCTGGAGTAGCAGGAATCCTGGTAGTGGGACACCACACATAGGGAGAAGTGACAGGCAGCCAGAGATTGTCACCAACCTGAGATGCAGGCTGTTGTCTGAGCTGCCAATTTACGAGGGTGTAGAGCAGGAGGCATGCGTGGGGTCCACTCATCTCTCCTCCAGCGGTTGTGTGAGCCTTCTGGGTCAGGACTAGGTCCAGCTCCTCAGAAGAGGTGGTGGCAGCCGCTGTCAGATGCGAGTGCATGACATGAAGTGCCCTTGGTCTGAACTGGTGCGTAAGCTGTAGCTCTGATTTGGCTGTGCCGGCCTCAGTTGAGAGCAGAGCTAAACCAAAAAGCGATTCAGTAAATTTCTGCTGCCTCATCTCGTTCTTGTTAGTCACAGGGTGATTTCGGGTATGGTGCATTTATGGACTGAAGGGCTGCGAGGTCCCTCTCTCTGCACTACACCAGGAATAGCTCTGAGCTCTGTCTGGAGATGGTCTTGCACTTCATCAGCCGAAGGCTGAGGTGCTGCTTTCCACCATCCATCCCCCCCAGTGCTGCTCCTCAGGGGGTCACCTTGTTATATCTAAGGGCCCTGTTGCTCTTTGTGGGAAGGAGAACAATCATTCTCTCATCATGCAGATAGCCTCAAGAAAAAAGCAAAGTGCATATGTGAGTGGGAAAAAGAAAACTATTCAGATGGGCACTTGTTTGCGAGAAGCCTTTCTCCTGTCTGAAGAGCACGTTAAACCATCCAGTCCTGGTTGTAAAGCGAATGGGAACAGCCCCATAAGTGCTGGATAGGAGGGACCAGCCCCACGTGGACCCCAGGACCTTGTAGGTGGTGGCTGAGACCTAGGACAGGTGCTCAGGTGGATCGAGGGTGGCCAGTGACCCATCCAGCAGAGGTGTCCAGTCCCTGGCTGTGCGTCCCTCCAAAGCAGCCGAGCACTGGGTCCAGCTGCTGGGCAGCGGGAGGAGGCTGCTGGGGTCTGCAGCCCCAGCGATCAGATGGGTGGGTGGGCAAGGTACCCTCCCCCTGACCCACTGAGCTTGGCTTTACAGAGCATGTATGGGCCTGTGTCTTGTGAAAAGCCTGTGGGAGGCTTTTAAAAGTGGTCATGTTTGAAAATGTGCTGTCACAGACATCCACGCAGAAATCCCAAAAATACTTGAATCTGCATAAACTCTCTGCAGAGTTTTACCTTGGGGGTTTTTTTTGTTTGCCAGAATGGGTTGGGTGGAATGAGCTCTCCTGCGGATGGCTTTTGGTTTGTGCCGTGGCCTCATTGATTCAGCGAGCAGCCAGCCGAAGGGACCTTTTCCACAGCGTGCAGGTTGCGGTGCACGTGGCTTTGATCTCTCAGTGGTCATGTGCAGTTTGCTGGTGGCAGCCTGCAGCCCCCTGTTTCTTAAACAAGCCCCAGATCTGTCAAGCCTGCACACAATGGAGTGCTCTGCTGCCGAGGGCTGTGCAGGCGGGTACCGTTTGCTCTCCGCAGTTAATGTGCAATTGCCCATTTTTGTCTGGCCCATGGCAGTTTATGTGGATGGACCTAAACCTTCAGGTCTGCCCAGTTTTTGCTCTTGTTTGAGGCCTGACTTGTGGGCTCCTTGGAAAATATAGCCCTTTTATTTTGCTTCCCCCCCCTTCTTTTTCTTTCTTCCTCATTAGCAGTTTCCAGCAAATTAGTGGGCAATCCTGCATTAGTCATCTCCAGGATCTTTCAGTCTATGGACTTTAATTGACTGTGGCATTGTTAAGTTCCTTTCAGCAGCACGGCTACCTTGGGGCAGGGGCAAACCGGCTGGTGAAAAGCAACGCTTTAGGACCTGCATTAACAGGGCAGAGAAATGCCGGCGGCTGGCTGGCCACAGAGCCTGGATGTAGAACTCAAGGGCACATGAGCATCACTGCCAGGCTGGGGGCTGCTGGCGTGGTCGCTACTGCAAAGTGTTACTGAAGAGAAGAAACCCAGAATTAATGTATCGTGTTTTACAACACACACCCTGTAGCATTGCCCTAAACACCCGGTGTTATGGAAACATAGGCTTAAATGTGTAGTAACTGATAATAGCTGGCAAGCTGGAAGGCCTGCATCTGTGCCTGGGGACAGCAGTCATCCCTGGTGGGATGCTGCTACCCTCATGGGATGAGCCAGGGAGTGACCAGGTGTCCCTGGGGCCGGGAGGTGCCCCACAGGGGCTGTGGGTCCTCAGGAGCCTCCAGCAGGATTTGGGTGGTAGTGGGGAGCGTGGACCTGGAGGATACAGGAGGTGGCAAGGCTGCCAGCACTGGCAGGGCATGTGGGGGCCAGGGACATGTGGCGAGCCAGTCAGGCAGTGGGGCTGTATCGCAGCCATCCAGGGAGGTTATTTTGGGGACCAGCGGCCTGGAGAGTGGGAGACAGAAGACTTGGAGACCAGGGTGTGTATCTGTTTTTGCGTCCGTGCTTCATCTTGCACTACTGGGGGTCATCTTCCAGCCTTGGGGTCTAGGAGTGGTTTGCTTTCCATTCCCTCCACCCCAAGCAGCACCGCTCACTCGAGGGCAGCACTGCTGGGCAGCACCGTTTCTGTGGCTGACACACGTGGATTTGGGGAGAAGGAGGGGGACATGCAGGCTGGAGGGAGCCCAGCCCCTTGCTGACTCTCTCCCTTTGCCTCCACAGACTCACGCCTCACTATGTTTACCCTCAAGCTATCATCCAGCCCAGCGTGGTGATCCCTACCCCTGTGCAGTCCATCACGTCTCCCTACATTGACTACACCGCCGCCAGCCAAGCCTATTCCCAGTACACCACAGCTGCCTACGATCAGTACCCCTACGCTGCCTCTCCTGCTGCCGGCTTTGTGGGATACGGCTACACGGGCACAGTCCAGCCTCCCATCACCGCCAGCAACCCAGCGGCGCCCGCCACCGCTTTCGTGCAGTACCAGCCCCAACAGCTGCAGCCCGACCGCATGCAGTGAGGGCCCTCCCTGCGCCTTCGCCACCGAGGACAATCTTTTACAATGGAAGGATATGACTAGGACAACAAAAGCGACAAAAAACCCCCAATAAAAGAAATAAAACAAACAAAAAAAAAAACCAAAAAGAAAAAAAAACACCACCCCACCCCTTCATCCCCTTTACATAGGTGCATATCAATACCTAAGCTATTTATAGTGTTGAGGGCAAACCCAAACCCTTGCAGTCTGACTGTGCTTATGAAAATGGACTTCTGGTAAGGTTTTTTTTTTTTTGTATTTTTTTTTCTCCCCTAATCTGGACAGATACTGTCTTGAAGATGTTCTAAAAGTGACTGAAATGTTTCACAGGAAAACTACAGATTCTTGCACACATCGTGGTCTGCTTCCATCACCCGTGGTCTTCTTTCTGCCCCTACCCTGTCTGCCCCGTCAGCCCTTCCTTCCTCATCAAACCTGCAGTCCTCTTATTTACTGTTGAGGTACAGAGGTACTTGGAGAACATGGAAAAAAGCAATCTTATTTTTTGGTTGTACAAAAACTTTGTAATACTCAGAGATGCCTTAGGAAAAAAAAAAAGAAAAAGAAACTATTTTTTAATATTTATTGCGATTTTATTCGCATGAGCTGTGAATTACAGACAGAAGAATAGTAGTAAGTATCTGCCTTGTTTAATTCTCATTTTACTAAATTATTGTATGTAGGTAAAAGTTCTTAAGTAATTGCTGAATCACTTCAACATGCAAAAGGGAATATTGGCTTGAAGGAGAGCAGAATATTCCTTTAGTCAACGCACTGTACTATTTTCTTATTGTAATTGTTACTCTGTTAAGATTATCTCAAATTTAGGTATATTTTTAAATGCAAAAAACCAACCAAGAATACTGAACATTTTGTCTACTTTGGTAGATCTTTTGTTACAATGCTGCAACCTATGGAGACATTTACAGTATTTATGTAAAACAGATCTGGGGCTGTTGGCCAGCGATGCTTAGGGGAATATCATGAATGGAGCAAAAGAGAAAAAGGTGTAATGTCATTGAACATGTGGGTAAAGGTAACCTTTTAATGCCTATAATCCAACAGCCAAATAAAGGAAGAGAACAGATGATGTAAATTAAGTGCATTTCTACAAAGAACAGCAATAAACTATTTTAACTTTTAAAATTATTTGATACTGTATGGTACCATGTTTGCTTGGCTGAAGCCTGTTAGGCAGTACTTTCAAACTGACCTGATATGCTGGGGCCTTTGCCCGCGAGCGTGCCAGAGTGGGCTGGGAGCCTGGCAAGCACCCCCGCCCGCATCCTGACCTGGCACTGCACCGTGCAGGCGTTGCAGGGTGCCTCCGTCCCTCGCAGTGTGTCCTGTCAGCTGTTACTTGCTCTGCATGTCCCATGCTTGAGATTTTTAAGCTCCTGGAGCATCGTGGTCCCCAAGGCTTGTGCCTAGTGCTGGGCACTTGCTCACAATCAGCACAGCAGAGGGTGTAAAGTGCTGCCATCCTGGTGCAGCTCCAGCAGGACCTGGGACGGCTGAGGTCAGACCTCATCCCAGGATCCTCAGGATATGGCTTTCCTTCTGTTATTTGCTTGGAATAAGATTTTCTTACCCAAAATTGAATCCATCCAGAAAAGAGTGGCCTGCCAAAGCCTTGCCCTGGTTGAGGGCCAGGTTGCTGAAGTCCCCAGGATCCATCGGGGTTCGGGTGGGCTGCAGGCAGCGGCAGCAGCAGGGACCGGCCGGGTTCTCGCCCCCCGCAGCCACCTCTGCGCTAGTGACACGCCTGCGTGTGACTTTACCCAACCAACTTGCTTTAGAAATTTGGTTTTCAGATTTTGACAATTGCAAACTTCAAGTATCGGTTTTTTAAAAGTAAATAAAATTGTTCCATTTGATCATGCCGGTTACCTAGTTCCTCTTGGTAAAGGTTACAGCAGGACCGGTGCCAGGAGGTCCCAGCATCTTTGGCACTGGCACGTACCGCTGTTGCAGGTGACGATACCCAAAGCCATCCTGGGGGAAGAGGGTGCCGAGGGTGAAAGCAAGAGGCAGTTCAGCACTGCAAGCAACCGCCCTGGCAAACTTAAAGGCACACAGTGGGCACGTCTAACGTCGTCGGTAGGCCTCAGAGTAAACAACCCATCTCAATGGATGGAAACAGCTCATTCCTCCCTTGCTCGTACTGTGTGAGAATGCAGAACCTGGTGGGGCTCTGTTCATCCTGCCCAGGGTTTTGCTTACAACCATGTGGGTGACATTTATTTCCTTTTTAAGTAATTACTTTCTGGATACGGCTGTGGGTCTGCCAAAGGAGTAAGAGCTGAGCGCCGCATCCAGCACAGCGCTGGCGGGGAGTGCAGCCTGGCCTGGGAAACCTGCCTTTGAAGTACTATCAGGGCCAGAGATTATTTCGTAATTACTCTTTTTTTTCCCTGTCATGAGTCTTTCTGAGGAGGAGGAGGAGGAGGGAGTGGAGGATTTTGGAGGCAGACGGAGGTGCTGGGAGCTGCCAGGGAGCGTTTGGCCCTGACCCCATGGTATTGGGGTGCCCATCCTCAAGCAGTGCTTCTGCCCGGCTCTGGCGCTGCTGCACGTCAGCTTTTGTCTTCACTGAGGACCCGCGTCTCCCCTGGTCAACAGGCAGATCAAAGCCTCCGAAAATTAATTTGTTGCTGAAAAAAAACACGTGTCCAGTGTGTTTTGAAGTGAGGAGAGTGATGATTTTCCATTTAGCTGATTCCCTGAGAGGTGGCCAAAACTGTGAGGAAGCGAGGGCAGCAGCCACGGCCTCCTTCGCCCAGCACCCAGCCTCGCCACTGCCGAGTGCCATTCCTGGATCCCGCTCAGTTTGGCTCCAGGCTCATTTCAAGAAACAACCACATCAAAACAAGAGCCCAACCTGCCGCCTTCCTGTTTGTGAAAACCCAGCTGTGAAATTGTGGCCAGGCAGAATAATGAAATCCGCCGGCCAGCTTCCCAGGTGGAAGTGGGGTTGCAGTGGCAGGTGGCAGGGAAGCCTGAGGTCCTGGAAAAGGAGCCCAGGCACTTCCTTAGCCTGGTGCTAGGCTGGGAAAGTGGGAAGAGCCTGATGGGTCACTGTGTTAAAGGGATAAGAGTTAATTGCAGTGTGAGAGTAGTGGGGTGTGGGTGAGAGGCAGTGGCTGCGTGGCTCCTGACTGGTCAGGGTAGTGCAGGGCAAGTGCTTAAATCACTTTGCAATTGCTTATAAGTGTAATTTTTTTTTTTTTCATGCATGCATTGCTTGATGGAGCATCCACTTTCACCTGCACTGTGTACCTCATGTTGTCCTGGCATGAAACAAGCTCGCCCCAGGCAGCTCAGCTCTGCTCCGGCCAGATGGGAGCCCAGGGTGGGCACAAGCTGGGGAGTCCCGGTGCTGTTGTTGGAGCTTCGGAGCAGCAACCTGCAGGATGCAGGGACGCAGGGAGGAGTGGTGAGTGATGGATGGCATTGCCAGGGCAGCCCCAGCAGCACCATCTGCTTGGCACAGGTTCTGGGGGTGGAAGCAGCCATGGGGGACCAGACCTTGTCCCGGGCTCATCCCCGTGGCCATGCTGGCAGGTGTCCTGGGCTAGGCTACCTCCCAGCAGCTGTGCCCTCATGCCCAGTCATTTGCATGACAAATTCAAACCTTTTTCATAGGAAACCATCACACTGGGGCTGTCCGGGTGAGCTTTGGCTTGCTCTGGCTGGAGCTCGGGCAGCCCCTAGGCTGTCATGGGGAAGCATTGCCATGAATGCCAGTGCTGGGGTCCTGACCATCACCCAGCTAAGCCCAGCCGCAGCCTGGCATCGCCTGCCCTTCCACACCACAGCAGCGAGCTGAGAGCCAGCCAGACCCCAGGCTGCCCACAGGTGCCAGGTGCTCCCCATGCCCGCGGTGGGAAGGGGATGGCTCGTGTGAAGTTTCTGCCCTCGCCCCAGAGGCACAGCCAAGGGCTCTGCTGCCAACAGTTGCCCAAATTCCCTCATGATAAGGGGCAGGGGGACACTGAGCCCACGTCTCTGCAGCACTCGCCCCCGCTGCCCCACGTTATCTGGCTGAGACACTTGGGGAGCTCCGCGGGCACCCATCAAGGTCCAGGGCTTTGCAGTGGCACTCCCTGCCAGTGACCATCCCTGGGAAGGCTGAGGGCACTGGGGGGCACGGGGGACACTGCCAGCCCCCACAACCCAGCTCCTGCAGTAACAAGTCCCAGTGCCAAAACTTGCCGGCTGAGAGGGAAAGGCTGAGTGCAGGATTTATTTGCATAATATCTGGGCTGCTGTTGGCACTTGCCCTTTAAAATAAAGTTCACAGCAAAATGGTTTTACCCCCTCACATACAGGGAATGCTAACAGCATCCTTTTTTTTTTTTTTTTTTTCTTTTCTGGCTGAAACTTGTTTTTCCCTCCTTTGTGCCTCTCTGAATCCTGCCAGCGTAGAGATTCCCTTGTTCAGAGAGAAAAAAAGAAAGGGGGGGGAAAAAAAGAAAAAGAAAAACTTAAGCCTGGGATTAAAAACCATCACTAAAATAGTTTGAATAACAAAGTCAACTGACTCGCTGGGAGCCTGGTGAATGCCTGTCACGTATCGCCCTTCGGCCAGGGGCATAGTCATGTGTTTCACTAGATAGTTCCTAGAAAAGCTTCTGCTCAGCCCGATAGACCTGCGGCTGCTGATACCGCTGTGCCCACGCTGTGCGGGCCCCGCTCTCCCAGAGGGCTGTGGAAAACTTCCTGAACTTGTAGGAGCCGGGGGACAAATAAATGTCCCTTGGGTACCAGAGGCATTGGGTCTTCTTGGACCTGAATAAAAACCAGCTGCAAATAGTGATCGGGGCTTCTCCAGCCTCAGTGGCACCCTGGGCCAGCAGCCCCCTCCACCCTCATTGATGTCTTTGGCAACAGGATTTAGCAGGGAGGCCTCCATTAATTCTTGCATAGTTTTGGCTACATAAATAATCAAAAATTGGGACCTTGCATGAGATAAAAGCAGAGGGTTTGTAAACCCTCCCCAAGGCAGAGCCACCTCGCCATGTCAGACACATTGGTGGGACCATGAGGCCAGGAACATCTTACTGGGGGGATTTGTGCCTAATCCCAAAGCCAAATAAACTGTGGGTTTATCCTTTTGCTGACACCAGCAGCACAAACACAGAGGTGTGACGAGGCACAGCGAGAAGGATGATGGCTCAGATAAGGCCATGCTGTGTGGGAGTACAATTAGGGACTCAGATTTATTAGCTGTGTGCCCATGCTCGGGAGGCTGATGGTGGTGATGGAGCAGCTGTAAAAGTTGGTAATGGGAAGGTTAGAGATGGTGAAGTCAGAGACTGTTGTTTGGACAGTGGTGCAATGTTTCAGGGTGACACTGGACAATAAAGGCACAGCACATCCCTGGTGAGCCAGGCTGCGTTGGGTACAGGCTGTGTCCAGCCCCAGGGCTGAGGGGGACGAGGGCAGTGCCACCAAGGCATGGCTGTTTGCCCTCAGAGGGACTCAGGGCAGCGCTGCCCATGAGCACGGGGCGTAACATGCCTTTCTTTAGAGATCCCTTAACATACGTGCATGTGTATATTTATATATTTGTATATATATTTAAACTTATATATCATTGGAATATATAATTATATACAGATATGTTTAAAGACACCTATATAGTTGATATATATAAATATATAAAAATACATGTGCATATACACAAAGTCTGTTTTCCTTCTCCACACGTGCACCTTGGAGCCCTGCGCTTGCTGTGTTCACATGCCATGAGCTGCACAGTTACCAGAGGCATGGCCGTGCCCCATTATCCAGGTTTTGGCCCACGTTATGCCCCGGAGTGCGGGGCTGGCTCCTGGAACTGCCTGCCCAGCAGCAGACAGCGATGGGGGGCTGCACCACCATCGCACACCCTGTCCACCAAACTAGTGCGGAACAGCAGAACGGAGAGACAAGCGGTATCAAAAATTGCACTGGGACACCATTAGTATCATTGGCCTCTTATTAAAGGATATATTGCACCTTCTTTCAAGAGCTACCACACACATCTTTAAGCAGAAATGAGATAAAGAAGCATAAAGTGAAATAATCTAAAGGACTGGCTTAAGAGAGGAGCTCAGCTCCCACTTCGGGAAGCAGCTTAGGCAGCTTGGTCATTAAGTCCTATTGAAGCAATGAGACCCCAAAATCCCAGGAGCCAGTTTTTAAAAGCATTTGCCCACTTAAAGCTGGAGATCACGGCCTTCTGTAAATCAGCCAGGAGTTATGTCTTGGTTTGAAAATAGCACTAATCATCTTATTACATGTTCAACGCTCAAAAGATCTCTTAAAATCAGGCTCGAGTGGTTCCCGTTTAACCTCTACCTCTAGATAAACACCAGGGGCTCAGCGTGCACACGCAGATGCCGAGAGCCATTTGGTTTCTCCAGTAGCATCAGCTGGTTGTGTTTACATGAGCTGCTTACATGCTAGCACATTAAGCAAAACTCAAGCTTCGCAAAATGAAGTAAATAAATCATACCATTAATTTTCCATGATCTGGCTTCAAAATTAGCAGGTTTTAGATATCAACATGGTAGAATGAGCCCTCAGGGGAAAAAGAGCCTTCCAAAAACCACATCCTACCTTATTTTCAACAGTGTGTGCTACTCTTTGCCACTTTTAGTAAGGTAAACTAATTTGGTTTCCTGTTTCCAATGAATTTTATATGTACAAAAATATTTATATTATGTGTATCTTGCTATATTATATATAAATCTGATTAGAAACATACGTATGAACACATGGTTTATATCAATAGCTATGCGTATTCACATATATGTGTGTGTGTGTGTGTAACAATACATATGAATGCCTTATTTCAACCGATACTTCAACTTTTATTTCATAAATCTTGGCTGAAGATGCCGGATGAATCACAGATTAGAAGATAATTTGAAATGAGAAACATAACAAACAGCAATATAACCAGACTGAATGGCAGGCAGGATCAGTTTATGGGTGCTCAGACATTTCACGCCAGGAGGTCCATGAACTGTGCTGGGCTCAGCACCCACTCGCCCCACTCCTGCCCACTGGGTGCTGCAGTGTTTTCCCCTCCCAGGCTCCCCGTTTGCAGTGCTCACCCTAGAGCACCCGAAGGGCTGACCAAAGCCTTGCAGGAGCCCCATCACTTACTGTTGCCCCAGGTCAGCCTGGCTCTGGCCTGCAGGCTAAATCTGGGACTCTTTTTTCTGATTCATTTAGGGCTGGAAACAGCATCTCTGTCCCAGGAAGATGCAGCCATGGCTGGTGTGGTTTGCTGGGGGCTGGACAAGGCTGGGCAGGACCCAGCCCTTGAGCTGTGCCCAGGCATCACTGGGATGAGCACAAGCTAGTCCGGGTCAAAACGGTGTCCTGGACTGAGCTCACATTTCAGCAGGCTGGAAAAACAGTAAAACGATCACATGCTGATGCGAGCATCACGGCTGGCAGACCGGCACGCACGGTCTGGGGTCGTCCTTGGGTCCTGCTGCAGGGAGCCCTGGGCTGAGCAGCACCCCATGGTTTCCCCCATCCCCTTGCCCGCTGCTGCTGTACCCGCTCAGGCACTTCGCTGTGGGTGTCTGTCTGTTGTTCTGCATTCCTGTATGCTCTCCTCAGTCAGCCAACCGTGGGCACTTCAGCCTCAGTCTGCCCAGTCCAGAATACAGATATTTTGGGGATTGCAATCTGGACAAAAGCACCAGTCCTGCCAGCAGCTTTGCATGGGCTTGAATGGAAAAAAAAAAATATTCCATCAAGTTGGATAATGTTGCCAGGCTGCCCCGGCCGGGCACTGCCAGCTGCCTGCCCCAGCCCCTCTGCCCCCAGGCAGTGGGGCAGCCCCAGCCCCAGAGCTGCTCTGCAGCCACCTAGCCAAGACAGAGTCTATAGAAAAAATAATAACTTGAATCCAAATGTTTATACCATTGGCACTGTGCAGCTCATGTGCCTAGTAAAGCTGAAGACTGCATGAATATTTTCTTGTAGCTGCTGTCTAAACTGCCAGAAATGGTTGCTGTGCAGAACATCCTGGTGCGATGCTGGAGGAAGCTGTGGGGGGCAGAGAGCTGCTCTGGACAGATGGATGGAGGGGTGGACGCACACAGGCGTTGGGTCCAGGTTCAGAGCCTGGACTAAGGCTAGGGGCAGGTGTGGGGGTCACTGTGAGAGGGCAGCACTGCCAGACTGCTGGCACAGCGAGGACCCAGTGCATTTTCCCCCACTCCCCCACCCTTGAATACACATGCACATGCACACACGTGCAGTTTCCTCTTCTCGTCAAGCTCCGTACGTTCAGGGCACTGAACTCTAGGACAGCCCCAGCCCCCGCCGGTGTCTGCCATACAGTTTTGTGTGCAGAGTTGCCTATAAAAACACCAGCCCAACCCAACCAAGCACAGCCCAAGCCTGCTGCCCAAGAGTGTCACAGCATGACGGTTACAATAGGCTTACTCATTTCTCCAGTGAGTAAGACCGAAAGCGGAGGCCCGTGGCTGCGGGGCCGACGGCGGGGCCGGTGGCCGATAAGGAGCAGCTCCCTAATCTCCAGCCCCAGCAGCTGAGAGGGCGACAGTGATAACTCCCACAAACCCTGGGCTTGCAGCAGGGTAGGGTGGTGCTGCCAGTTTGAGTGTTTGCAGAGTTGCCCTCACCTTGGGGGGGTGTTCATCTGCAGCATCCCCCCCAGCCCAGCACCCCCTCACACTCCTCCGGGAGCCAGCGGGAGCTGATGGTGGTGGTGCCAACCACAGGGCAAGCACGCTGGTGCGCTCATCCTGCCCTTGCACTCGATGCCCTGTGCCACCCTGGTGCATAACTATGGGGAAAGGTGGCTACAGCAGGCAGCATCTTTCATCTGACAAATCATCTTGTTTAAAATTATATGAAGTTTAGAAACTGTATGTCCAGCCAAGGTCTGCCCTCGGCCACCCTGTGGGCTGGGTGACACTGGGAAGGCAGGAGCACAGCAAAGCTTGGTGCTCCTCTGATTCAGACCTGGGCTGGGATTTTGGCTCAGATACCTGCTTTTTATCTGCCCCCTTGCAGAGCTGCTGGGCAGGCTGGCTGGGTCAGGCCCGTGCCTCTCCGTGCCCATCTCGCACAGTATGCACCCGCGGCTGTGCCAGCACCCACTGCTGCTGCACTGCTGGCTCGCCTGCTCTGTATTGCTTGCTCCCAGCTTGCAGGGATAGACTCTATCACCCCCTCACTGCCCCCCCATGTGCCAAACTGCACATGATAAATTCTGCTCCAAAGCACATTTTTGTCAGAGGGCAGCAAGATAAAAATCTTAAAATAGCTCACCATGACATTTGCCAGGGTCTGTGCCACTGCTCTTCCCACATGCCGCCGTCCTCCATCCTCCCTGCCCTGCTTCAGGCATGAACATCCCCAGGGGAAGGCTGGGTTCCTAAAAACCAAAGCAGGACAAGTGCAGAGCTGTTCCTGTCCCCAAGCATTGTGCTCTCCAGGCAAGATGGCACCAAGCACAACATGGCACTGTCAGCACTGCGGAGCAAAACTCTGCCTCTGCTTTTGGGGTGCTCCCACTCGTGCAGGGACCCGGTCCTGGGATTGCTGCAGGGAGCACTGCACCCCCTTAGCCATCACTCCTTTGGCTCAGCCAAGCACCGCTTGGCCAAGTCCCTGGCAAAGGAACAAAAGCGGAGAGCCCCAGCAACGGGCTGGGGACCTGGGGGAGGGTGCAGCTCCCTGCACGGCTTTCTCCAATGCTGTAAAACCGACGGTGCATAAAAGTGAAACATCCCCCCTCGCTGCCTTTGCTGCCCCCCGCTCCCGGTGCTGCCTGGGGATGCTGAGGCTGGGCTGCTGTGTGCCTTACTGGGGCGCACTGGTGGCTCTCTGAGGCTGGGAGCCATGGGAAGACTGGAGGAGCTGATGCCAGCATCATCCCATGGGGTGGCCAGCTCCAGCTCCCTCCTTGCAGGGTGAACCCACTTCTTTAACCCCTCTGGTGCCAGCTGGCCAGTGCGGTGCCCTGGCTCGGTCCCTGGGCTCTCGGCGGTGCTGCCAAGCGAGTGTCATGAAAAGCCTTTCACAGATTCTAGGCACATATTCCAACTCTCCCTAATTTTGTGTTTAGTTCTGTGCAGCTATTATCATGCCGTATTTAAAGGCACAGTTTCAATTCCTATCTATCTTGATCTTTTTTTTTTTTTTTTAATGGAAAACAAGATTAAAAATAGTCATCAGAGAAAACAAACATTGTAATGCCCACACAGATTTTTCTAACAATTTTAAAAATGCCCATGAGAGCTACTGCTTTTAAGCAGTGAAGAATTGCATTGGAGCGTGTGCAACACAGACAGAGCACTAAGGAAATTAAGCATTTTATATATGGAGATACAAGTGGTCCACAAGCTACCCTACTGCAAACCTGAGCAACTTTCACCGCAACCGCCTCACACCTGGCTGGCAGCAGGCGGCCCTGCATTGGGATTACTGGGGGGTCCTGCTGGCATCACCCGGCCGTGCAGAGGAAAATCATGCCGTTTGCTTCACCCCGCGGTGAGCACAGAGGTGCGTTGCAGAGCTCTGGCCAGTGCTCAAGGTGGTCATGAGCCTCAGCTCACTGTCACCTTCCGTCTCAGCCAGGCACGTTCGGCTCTGAGGATGGGCCATTGTGGCATACCACACTTATTCTTTTAGTCACAGTACTAGTTCTTTTATGCATGATATGACTAGTAAAAGTAGTTGAGTTCACTCCAATTAGCTCATGGCCCTGGAACGATCATTTTTGCTCCCAGCCAGTGGTGCAGATGATGGTAGGGGCTTTGTCCAGACCTCCCTATGGGGAGGCACGTGCTCCCTCCTCTCCCTCACCCTGTGGGCTCCCGTGGGATGGGGTGGCAGTGAAGCAGGGCAATGGCCTGTGACTGGCAACCCACCAGCACAGCGGTTCATCCCCTGCTGCGTGCGGTGCACGTGTGTGGCCAGTGCCACCTGTACCGGCCAAATGTCTCTGGTTCTCCTGCATCCGTAGGAGAGAGCCAAGCCAGGGACAAGACGAACCATGAGCTCGCAGGTATGCCACGTGCACTGTCGGGATCCTGGGATGCAAGCTGGCACCGAGCTGAGGAGACAACAGAGACCACACCGACTTAAACTTCATTCACCAGTCTGCCTGGGGCTTTTGGGGGGTTGTTCAGGTTTGTCAGGGGTTTTTCCCAGCCTCTCTGGCCTCACTCACCTCCCTCAGTGACACCAGCAAAGCCCCGGGGACCTGTGTGTCTGCGGGCAGCAGCAGTGCAGGACAGCTCATGCCCCTGACGTGTTTGGGATGGGCTGCGGGGAAGCCCCATGCGGGAATCATAGCAAGCAACCCCACGTGACATGTGCTGCATGGAAAAAGCGAGGTTCCCCCGCCAGCAGCTGGGTCATGCCAGCGCCGTGCCAGCAGCAGCCACCCAGGGCCGGAGGCAGCCCCTCAGGAAGGGGCTCTTTACTACACCCGCATTTGGCCACAGGGCTGCAGAACCAGTGGGGGTCACTGGTCCATGGGGACCCAAACCCCCTTCTTGCCCCCTGTGGCCCTGGCAGGGGAAGAGACAGGCAGACATCGCTGCTGAGGCGGGGATTCCCCCTGCTTCCCGGGCAGTGAGCAACATGGCCAGTCATGGGCCCCAAAAGGCTCACGTTAATTAAACCCTGCATCCCCTGGCTTCCTCTGCCATGCTGGTACCCCAAAATAAGGGTCTGTCTGCTGGCCCATCCCCATGCATCCCCCTCACGGGTGCCTCAGCTGCAAAACAGCCATGAGGTGCCTCAGTGCCTGCGCAGAGCAATGGTCCCCCTGAAGCCCCTTTTTAAACGCTGATTTATCCCCAGTTTAACCAGTGCTCTGCAGGCCAAAGCTCAGCTGCCCACTGGGGCTTTCACACGGTGTGGGGGCACAGGGATGTTGAGACCAGAGGAGAACCTGGCTCAGGGGAAAACCACTCCGGAGAGGTGCAATCTGCCTGGAAAACAGGATTTTGGTGCAGCTCCCGGGGGGCAGAGCACAGGCAGTGCTGCCTCGCACCGCCCTGCTCGGGGAGTACATGTGGCAGCGTGGCACGTGGCAGCGCCAGCCCACAGCCTGCGTGGGAAACGCTGTGCTTTGTCCCCTCAGCGCCCCTCGACGCTATGTAAATACTGACAGGATTTCCTCACAGCCATGCAACGCACATCTGCTCATGCAAAGCCGGCCGGAGCGGGTGGCTGGGGGAGCCCGGCCAGCCCAGCGCAGGAAGCTGGCTGCCACGCACGGGTGGCTTCTCTGCACCCGCCAGTGCCAGCTTCAACTTCTGGCCTGCAAGTGCTGTGGGAACCCAAAATAGCCACCCCTGCTCCCCTCTTTGCCCAGAGAACCTGTGCCAAGCCACAGCCCACCCTCAGCCCCAGGTGGGCATCAGGGAATCACCTCTGCCCATCACCCAGGGACAGCCCCCCAACCTGCTGCAGCATGCCTGTCCCCGGCACGCTCATGGAGATAAGGCCGGAGGATGATTAGTTCATGCTGTCATCGAGACAAAATAAAGCCTGTCTGCTTCCAATACATTTTTTTTCTTAATTGTTCTATTTCCATGCGCTTGTGTATGCCTGGCCATCCCACTTTTGCCAGGAAAGTCGAGTGCTGATCATTGTCAGATGGTTCACACAGAGGTTTCTGTTTTGTTTTGTTTTTACAAGGATCCAAGATGATAGGGGGAGGGAAAGAACTTTTGTCCTCTGCTTAAAATAATTCAAGAGCTTTCCACTGTGTACGCCAGGCTCGAGCAGGCATTTGCATAACAAATGAGCTTCTCCCAGCTCTTCAGCCCTGGGTGACCTCTGTGGCTCCTGCAGGAGGCGGCTCCATCTCCATATCCACCTCCACATCCATCTCCATCTCCACCTCCATCTCCATGTCCCACCCCAGCCCTGCGCCTGGGTTACCTCTGGGAGGGGAGGACATGTGGAGAGTTGTAAGTTTTTGGTGCTTTTTGTCAAGACTTTATAAATGGCCTCTGGAATATTTCAGCAGTAAAACTTTTGTTTGGTGACAAACAAATACTTCCAGGCATCTTTTATTTTGCTGTAAAAATGCTACAAAGCAAGCTGATTAGTGGAGGTTTCTCTCCAAGCTAAAGCCTGTTGACAGGAGGACCAAACACCAACCTTCCCGTTAGCAGCAGAAGTGATATCTGTGCCGGGCGTTCTCCACACAGCAATACACAAACCCAAGGCACAGAGTTCAGGTGCAGAAAAGCCAAGCAAAGCCCCTAGAAGTTACACATGATTTTTTTTTGGCCCCTGAGACAGACTAACACCTTTGCTAGTTCAGATGTATAAGTTATTCCAACAGGTCTGCTATTGCTATTTAAACAGATTTCATTGCAGAGTGCTTCCAGAGAGCATCTGCTGCGATGGCCGAGGTCAACGATTTTCAGCCCAGCAAGCTGCGAGAGCCCATTGCCAGAGCTGTTTTGTGCAGAGCTGTATCACCTCAACCGCTCTGCTAAGGAACTGGAAGAATTTTCTAGTTCCTATCTTCCTCCTGGGAGGGGGAAAGTGGGCGATTAAAGCTTACATACCTTCATTTAGCTCTGCGAGGCAGCAGGAGGGTTTTCATGAGAAACTGAGTGGAATGATATCAGAGTCCAAATGCCCCATCCATGTATCAGAATATTGCATTCTGGTGAAGAAAGGCGGCGGAGAAGGGAAGTCCCAGCAATATTGTGACATCCTTTTTAGACAATCACTGAAAAAATGTCGCAGTTACTCATTTTGAAATAAGTTTCTGTAGGGGTTAGATTTTTTTGCATGACATCACATCATAGGCACACAATTAAAAAATGAATCCATAACCAGTCAGACACCAACACCCCTCCACCACCCCCTTTTTTGTTTTAAACTCTGAAATCTGGCATTTGTACACAAGAATTATAGAGCAAACCTCCAGAAACCTTTGCAACATTAAACATCCATCCTCTGTACCAGGTCCTTGTTTTTTCTGGCCAGTCTCTTGAAATCAGTGGGTTACTCCAGCCCCCCACCGGTGCAGGCAGGAGGGCACACATCCATCCTCCAGCCTGCCATGTCCCGGTGGGGGAGATGCTGCCCACAACCATACCGTCCTGCCAGGGACAGAGCTGAGGGCTGAGCCTGGCCAGCAGCGGGAAGATGGCTCTGCCCCAGAGACCAGGCAGTAAATGCTTAATAGAAGGTTTGAGATTCAACAGACCCGGGCTGCTTATTTTTCCATAGCAAACTCAAAGCATGAGAAAGTGCCACATAGAGGTACAAAGTAAAATCTACAAGAAATTCTCCTGAGTAATCTTTTTTGGCATCTGTGGATTTGGGGCTTGTTTTGGTGGACACCAGCAAGCTAGACCCACATGAACCTCTCCTTCTGATGTGCTCCAGGACTGCCTATCCCCCCCTTGAAAGAGCAGAGCTCAGGTCAGGGCCCTCCTGCAATTCATGGTGGCTTGGCAGAGCCGGCCTCCGTCCTGAGGATGGGTTTGAATCGTGGCTGTTGTGGCGCAGGTTTACAGCAAACACCATGTATCCCCAGGCTCCCCTGACCTACCTTCTGTCTACTGGCTGTTTCAAATATCAGCCTCAGATGCTCCTCTGAGATGCTCCTCACTCCACTTGTATCACTTGACCACAAAACCATCCTCCTTTATATGCAGCCCCCCCGCCGCCAATCCCACCAGCAGCTCTACTGGGCACTGGCAGGAGACGCTAACACACTTTAACACCTGGGCTGGCAGTCTGCACACCCTGAGCAGGGTAGGACAGGTCCCCCGGCTCGCCATGGCTTGCAGTCTAACCTGCTGGGCTACTTTGGGTTTTGTTCCATTCAACCAAAGCCTCAGAGATGTCATATGGCTCCCAGAGGTGTTTTGCTGTGGCAGGGCTGTTTGCAGCACAGTGGTTATGGCTGGCAGAGGCAGAGGAGCAGCTCCTACCCCTGCTTTTGAGCACCCAGGGGTGACACACAGCTATGATGGCACCATGGTGTCCCCCACCCACACCAGTGCCCAAAGTATGGGGACACGTGGGAGGAAAGCACTGCTCTGGAGCTGCAAAAGGATGCTTTGACACTGTTTGAGTGCTTCGCTTGGAGGTCTTGGGTTGTGCTCTGGAGCCGAAAAAACTAAGCACTGAAAAAAAGCACAGGGCTGCCCCACCACCCCATTCCCACACTGGACAGCACAAGTGGAAATCCTTGTGGGGCTGCAAAACGTTGCCCAAAACAGCCTAGAGAGGAGAGAGGAGGCTGCTGCGCTGCAGACCCTGCCTGGGAGCTGCTCTGCCGGGACAAGAGCGTGGGCAGCTGAGCCCATCCCATGGGACCTCCTGTCCCCAGGGCAGGCACCCAAGCGAGAGATCCAGCCTGGCCATTTGCAGTCATGCCTGGCTTCCCCCTAGCACTTCTTCATTTTTTGTGGCCTATTGAAATAATGGCTTCTAAAGGATGCCAGCTCAGGGTGATTTATTTTCCTTGCCAGCCATCCAGCCCCTCGGTGGCATTAGAGAAGGACTCCCATTTCAGGCATAGCCTAGATACCGAGCTGGGACTATGGCAGAGGTGTGCCATGAGGAAAACACAACGGTGAGAACAGCAGTTAGAATTACCTGGTGGATTTTGCTTCTGCTTGAAGACACCAGACTAAAAAGGCAAAGCCTATAAAACACCCCACCGCCACTATATGGGGTGTTCATGGCAAAGCAGGTCACAGGCAGCATGTTTTGTACCGCACATAAATTAGGACCCTCTGGGCTATTTTAAAAAATAATTCAAGAACCTAAACATCACTTGGAAAATGCATACCTCTTCCTCACAGCTGCTGTCCTGGGAACTGCTGTGTCCCGCTGTAATGGGGCAGGGGAGGCTCTGCCCAGGCTTTTGGAGTGCCCTGTCATGGGCTGCAGTTGGAGGGACAGGCAGGGATGGGAACAGGAGCTGGGACACTTCTGGTGTCTGCTAAGGAAGAGGCTGGTCTGGGAGCTGCCTTCACTGCCTGCTCTGTTGCTGTAAGGGGCAGGGAGGCCAATAAACGTTTGCCCTTGAGCTAAAAGACCCTCCAGCTTCCTTCTCTCTACCACATCTCTCTACCTTCCTTCTCCCAGGTATCATGCCCAAGCTCATTTCCAGGAACCCTGGCTCAGCCGGATGCAAACATCACCAGACCTTTTGTCTTGGGGCACCACCTCAAAACAGCACGCTGAGAACTGGGAGACTGAGGCACGTACAACAACCAGGAAAAACCTGCAGGCTATTTTCACGTTCTTTGGGAGGGACAGTAGGGACCACTGTGTCCCAGACCTTTAGTTTGATCAGGCACCTCCCACACGCCCCTCATCACCGCCTCCTTCATGATTGCCCAGTGCAATCTGGTAACGAATCCTGTAACACTGGTATATGCCATGCCACAGGTACCAGTAGCCATTTAAATGGTCACCAGCTAAAAAAGAAAAAAACCCACCCAACAACAAAAGACCAACAAATAGTTGACTCTGTTACCAGGCAAATACAAAGAACAGTTCTGGATCATCACTGCTGTCCCTTTGTTTACTGAATACAGTCACAGAAAAGGCAAGGAAATAAAAAAAATATTCCCTGATAGTGACAACTTATTGTGGGCGAAGCAGGCTTGGGCATGCCCAAGAAAAGGAAGGTCAGGCTCCGTGCGTATCTGCTGGTGACGGGAAATAAATGTGCCCAAAAGCACTTCAAAAAAATATAAAAAGGACCAGACCTGATTGCAACAGTTAGAAGTGATATATTCTTGGCACGGAAACAAAAGGCAAATTCATAGCAGGTTTGGAGCTGATCTTACTGGCTTACATGGGATTTTATACTTAGGTAATTCTATTGTTGGCTGGAGCCACCTGATTTATGCCTGAATAAGGTCCTGAACCTGCAAACATTTACTTACTTACTTAAGTTTTACCTTTGCCCCTAGACACCTATTAATTTCATTGCAGTGAGGATAGTGTTTGTCTGCAGAGCTGGGGCCTTTGGAAGCAGAAAATCTGTGTCATAATGCCTGAAAAGAAGAGGAAATTTTGCAGCGAGATTTGAACGCCCTAGGTTGTGGTCATCCCACACCCTGGGGCACTGCCAGCCCCAGGCACGCACACACAAAAGTTGAGTGATTGCTGATGATGCTCCCTCACCCATAAGCTTTAGGAAGCAGCAGGGAACATCCTTAGCACAAACCTGCAGCTGCACCAAGCTCTGAGTCAGTCTCTGCAACAAGTCAGACATAAGGCAGTGGTGTAACACCAAGCTCATTCTGATGACAGCCTCTCCCCCAGGCAGACCATCCGAATGGGCTGCTACACATAGCAGAACCATTTGGGTTGGTTGTTTCCATTCAAGAAAACGGTATTTATTGTTAAACGCACCGGTGTGCCCTGTGCCCTCTCTATCAGGCAAGGTAAAAGACAGGGATTCATCCATCAAACACCATCCTTTGATAATGAAACCTCTGGGTTTGCTTCAAAGAGAGCATGACAATAAAAACCTGTCGGAGGTGAAAGGAGGAAGACCAGCAGAAAGATGACTTGTGTTCACGTGTGAGCAGGGAAAGACAGCAGCTTCAGCTGTCCAGTCAGCAAGATACCCCGGTGGCTGACTGTCCGGCAGTGCTGCTGCTCACGTGCCCATCACACACTGCTAAAACCAGGCAAATGAAATAAAAAGAGACTGTGAGCCTTGGAGCAGCTGCTTTCCTCACTGCTGTTGCCAAACCTTCCCGAGCTCACGGCTATTCCTCAGCGCAGGGGAGAATTAATTTGCTTTACAAAGGAGCCGCGGGGCTTGGCGGGCAGTTGGGTGCCTGCCACAGCGGGTGCAGGGCTGGGGCAGCCCGGGGGCTGCGTGGGGAGCCAGGAGCACCACCTGGAGCCAGCCCTAAGGGTGCTCGAGGAGGCTGGAGAAGGGCCCAGAGCAAAGCCCCTCCAGTACAAACCCCTGCTGCTTCCCTTCTCAGACGCCCAGTCCCCAAACCTGCGCTCTCCATGCGGCAAAGCTCAGGTGCTGCTTGTGCAGCAGTGAGTGCTGGTGGCCCACAGCCCCCCGCCACAAGCTGGGGGACCTCTCCCTCCCAGGCACGCCTGGCAAAGGGTGCCAGCAGAAAACACGAGCTGCCTAGCCCCTCATTTCAGTATCCCAGCAAGCTGGCTAGCCTTTGGCCCAGACTCCCCGCTGCACGCTGCTTCAGGCAAGAGCCACGAGGACGGGCGCTCCTGCGCCTCGGCGCCAGGTCCGTGCCAGCCGGGGTCCGAACCCCTCTGCTCTGACCCTCTGCTGCGGCCAGGGCTGGGAGCATGGCTCAGGGCTGTGCCCACAGCCGCCTTCACCCCGCGCTGACCAGCCCTGCAGTGGCTGGGGGCAGGCAGAGCCCTGTCCCAGCGCGGGGGCACGGCCACATCCCCTGGTGCTGGTGCGCAGCTCGGAGCGCTGGTGCTCGCAGCACAGGGGGCTTCTGCACCGATGAGGCTGCAGGATGGGGCCGGAGACCACTCCCAGGGTACCAGTGCGTTTCCAGCACAGCTCCTCTGAACTACGTTCTGCTTGTGCTGTAGCAGCCTGGAGAAGTGAGTATTGCCTCCCTAGGAAGACTTAATTATAGATAAAATTAGAAGGAGGAAGCGTTAGTTAAAATTTCATACTTCTGGAAGGCAGCCGGTTCGTTAGCATTACTTTAATGAGGCACTAACCTCACTGTAATGCTTTTATTAATGCTCATTGCTTATTGAGTGCCAACTGCTTGGCTCCTCTCCGACAGGCCGTCTGGTCCACAAAGCAAATGGTTGAGGGGTCCTTTGATGCAAAATGTGAGCACGTTTACACCACAGCCAGGACAAACGACAGTTGGTGAGATGAGACAGCCCAAAACTCACCAGATGGTGCCCAGAGCAGGCAATGCAGCGAGAGAGTGAGCTCAGGGTAGGCAGGAGAGGATACAGGAGGGAACAAGCAAAGGGAGAAGAGGAGATGCTGGTTCCACCAGCACTGTCCCTGTTGACTGCAGCAGGGTCAGAATGAAGGCCAGGACAATGAGCAATGTCAGTACATGAAGGTACGATGTGCTGGAGATTTGATGACAAGGGAAGACATCAAGTGGTACAGGATCCAGAGGGCAGGTCTCCAGTGGTGGAGCACTGCAGTCTGCCCACCTACCACTGCTGCAGATATCTCATGTTCTTTGAGGCCACAGCTGCATCCAGCCCAGATCTCACCGTAGACCCTTTCTGGTCACACATGGGTCTTTAACCAACTTCCAAACACCTAAGGCACCCATAGCCTGAAAGCCTCTCTCCCAGCGTGGCTGCTGTAGGGTAGCCTGTCCCTTTGAGGTGATCCCAGCACCGCTGTGGAGTTGTTCTGCCTGAAGGAGACCCAAGAGAGGATTGAGTCCCTCCTCCAGTCCCTCTGCACTGCACATGCTGTTGCCCATGGCCCTGCTGGGCTGCAGAGGGGAGGAAGGGACTTTGCCCCCCAGCTCTGCCCAGTCAGTGGAGCCCGCCTGCCCATGGGGTGATGCCCAGGCACTCTGAGCACACCTTTCCCATGCGGTCATGGACAGAAAGATAAGGATTACCCCAGCAGCTGTGGGGACACACTCCCCCACACCTCCTGGGAGCTGAGGTGAGCATATGCCATATGTTTCTCCTCCTGTTTCTCGAAACTCTCTGAACAGAGGGATTAAAAATTACCCATTGCGACCTGAAACAACAGAGCCAAGGCGCCAGCGCCGGCTGATATTCCAGCACAGTGGAGAGCAGGTGGGCTGCCGCATCCAGGGTGAGCAGGAATGGGAACAGCTTGTCGGAGAGCCTCGCCGTGGCTCTGCCTGCAGGGCCACCCCTCCAGGAGCTGCCACTCCATGGGAGCCCAGGCATCAATGGCAGCTTTGCCACCTCCCTGCTCCGGGCTGGCTGAGGGCCAATGCTTTTTCCCAGCAACGTGTACCAACCTGCAGTGAGGCACTTCCCCCTTCCGAGTGCTCAAAGGTAGATCTCGCTCAGGCTAAGCCAAGGTTTTTCTCCGCACAAGAGGTGGGCAAAGCAGCAAAGAGCTGAACTGTTGCTGCCCCAGTGTGAGCCCACTAGAAATCCCTCCTCACTGTGCTGAGGATGCCTTTGCAGCCAGCACCGTGCTGCATGTGACCCCATGCCAGCCCTGGGTGCAAGCGCGGGCACAGTGCTGTCCCTCGTTTGGACTCACAGCACAGGGTCAAGTTCAACCACTTGTTCTGTCTGATGTCCCTGGTGTCCCGCTGCGGTCTGCGAATGGCTTCAGAGGTAACCGGTGAGTCCTTGGCCAAGAAAGGTTCAGCACCATATCATAACCTTGATTTTTCCTGCAACTGAAATAAAGTGTTTCATGTCATTTTAGCCAACAACAAGAGGGGAGAAGATTATCCAGAGAAAAGAGAAGGAAGCCAGTTGGCTGCCTGGGCACAGAGCGATGGGCTGGGGCCAGCTGGATGAAACACAGGGCAGAGGCAGGAACCACCAGGGAGAAAAGCGCCTGTCCTCCAGTGCTTTCTGCCCAAACTGCAAGGCAAGAACACCAAACTACAAAGTCACTCAACTAGAAAATTCACAGCATATTTTTTCTCCACGTAACCTGACAGATTCAAAGCCAAACATGGAAATTTCACAGGGTGCTGATGTGCGTTTTTCCTGTTAAAGTTTCTCTGAAAACTGGCCTGGTTCTCGTGAAGGGGAGGGAAAAAAAAAAGAAAGAAAGAAAGAGGATATTTTCAAGTAAAACTAGTTAGATGCAGCCATTTTTAAAGTGGCTGCTATAGGCAACTGGGAAATTGATAAAATAAAAATGTGTTGCCAAGTATTTTTTGCCAAAATGTGGTGGGGTTTTTTTGTGATTTTTTTTTTTTTGTTTTACTATAAGGCTTTGATCTAATGATCTAAATTTATCAATATTAGGAATAAATCAGAATCTAGGAATGAGAAGCAAACACACAAAATAAAATAGGGCAAAATGAAATGGCAAATGCTGTGAAAGTTTCATCTGGAATTTATAGCAGTGCCCAGAGCCTGCTCACACCAGACAGTACATGCTTGTTCCAAGCACAATAAAATAGTCCCAGGATAAATCTTTTTAATTTCTACTGGCCCCATTCAAAGCTTTCCTGCACTGACAGAGAGACCTCGCAGGTCTGCTGGGGCCCAAGCACAGCACCTCACACGTGAGCAACGGTGTTGCGGGACATTGGGGTGCCAGCCTGAAACACAGCTTTCTGATTTCTATGGTTCTAGTGGCAAAATATTAGAAACTTGATATTTTAGATGGGATTTTATCCAGGGCACAAAGCGGAAGCATGTTGTCCTAAGCCAAAACAGGAAAACATGTTAAAAACTCAGCACAGCTGTAAACAAGATGCACGTTGGCAGGGATCATCACCCTGGCAAGGGTAATCGCTCTCAAGTTTAATCAAGGTAGAAGGGGGGATTTGGAAGCATCACATCCATGGCACACTTCCCTGCTTTGTCACATCACACTAAACACTTGATAAAAGCTCCCTTTGAAGAGCAGCCAAGTCCTTCCTCGCTTGACTATAGTGATACTGGACTGGGTTTGCTGAGCCGGGCTTCCAGTGGTGCAAAGAATTTGTAAGAGGTAGAAAAAGAGGAGGAGTGAACAGAAAGTGTTGCAGTTCAAAGAAAACTACAAAAGATAGAGCAGTAATTAATTATTGGGCTTTACTTCTCTTTCTTTGTTGGCAGTGGGACTAACAGACTACTGTGTTAGTAAAATGTATTATGAGGGGGCCTGCTTCTACATATATTTGGATGTATGTCATTAAATATTCAAAAATCACTTGCCGTCTCCCCAAAATAATGAGATTGGTTAGTAAATCATGAGATAAAAAAACCCTAATAGTAACAAAGGGTTGTCTTTTGCTTTTTAGCTTCTGAGTTGTTAGGCTGCCAAGCTAATTTCAATAGAAACTCAGCTGAAGGAAAATAAAAAAGGGAAGGTGAGACTTTCCCATGATTACACGAGAAGTTTAGTTTCCCAGGAAAACGAATCTGTAAAGCAATGAGATCATTTCCATCTAATGAATCCAAAGTTTGTTTATAGAAGGCTAAAAAACCCAACCAAAAAAAAAAAATTAAGAAAAAAGCCTAGCACCCAAACACAGATCACTTGGACCTTGGGTGTCTGGGCTGTGTGTATGCCCAGCCAGAGCATGTAAAGACCTTCTCCCCTGCTTCCCAGTTAGGGCAAAGTGATACTGGTTTCCTTAGCAGAATTCATACTTGGGCAGAGATGTGAGCAGTCTGCCAGAGAAGGGACTGGTCACCTTTTTTCTCCTTTGTGACAACCCTACCACTTGTCCTCCGGTGTGACCCACACCCAAGAGCAGGACCTTCTCGGCAGGCTGTCCCCCTCCCCAGGCTCTCCTCCCGGCAGGCACAGAGGAGCCGCTCCCCATCACTCGCTAGCTGGGCACAGGGGAGCAGGGCGCTCGCCCCTTCTGCCTCTTGCAACAGCACGGCACCAGCATGGGCTGATGGAGATACCATCTTCTGCCAGCAGCCCCACCCTGGAGGCCAACGGCTGCACAAACAGCCTCTGCCCACCAGCCTCCGCTCCCTTTTCAGCCCGTGCCCAGTTCCTCCCAGGCAGGTGTTGTTTGCTCTTCCATCACAGCTCCTGTTCATAGAGAAGCTGACTACAAAAGCTCAGCAGTCGTTGCTGTTTATTCTCAGCCCTGGCTGGGTTTTGTTGAGATGACCAGGTGAGTGGAGGCGGTTGGTTCTTCCACTTATTTTCTAGTCAATGTGGACATCAAATATTTGCTTTCAGAAATATTTGCAGCAGCTCCACTACAATTAGCGACATAAACTGAAATGTTCAAAAAGGGTGGGGGAGTGCTTCTGTGCCTTCGCTCTCTCCGGAGCTTTGCTAAGATGACCGAAAAACTCTTGGACTTTGCTGCTTTGCCACTGAGTGTCTCTCATGGGCAACACATTAAAATAGGTGATGGGCTTCCCTTTGGTTTCATTGGAAGATGTTCGCAGGAGTGGATCTGAGACCTCCTGGTTCCCATTCCATACCAGACAGACTTGGAGATCTTAGGGGACAACTTTCAATAACACCAGTACAAATGCAGAGCAGCTAATGGACTCACCTTAAACTAATGCTATTGCAGCAGAACACAATTTAGTCCTTGCATTTCAGGAACAACAAAACTGCTGGGGGATATGTGTTAAGTACAGACTACTTGTCTTCTCTGTCATTCTAGTTTACATTGCAAGACACCATCCCATCGACCAGCCTGGGGAAGAGTGTCTTATTTTTGACGTGAGGAAGCTCCAGCTGTGATCAAGTATGGATGCTGCATTCAAGGTGAATTCAGAGAAGGGCTTCACTTTACGCAGGGAAGGCTGAGCCAAGACCTTCTTTGTATGAGCCACATAGCCTGTTGAGTAGCTGGTGTCAGTAACAGTCACTGAGTGAGGTGTCCTCATCTGAGACCTCCAGAAGTGGTCTGAATCCCAGACAAGATTTCTCTCCCTCAAAACACACTCAGACAATGGCCATATTTCAAGAGCAGCCTAGGAATTTTGGAGTCAAAATTCTCCATCGCTGGAATGTGTAAAGGCTTTTGTGCTCTGAGGGACTTGCAATGCCTCCAGACGTGGCGGAGGCAGTGGGAGACAGGTTTTCTTCCAGGCACAAACCATTGCTCACTGCTGCGATAGGTACTTAAAGCCACAACTCAGCGTAAACTTTGCAAAATGGGAGACACCTACCCAAACCATGGGATTGCTTGGTTGGTACTGAGTGTTGCATCCAAAGTCCTGCTAGGGAAATGCCACTACCTGCAGGGTGAAACACAGCACAGCAACATCAGGACAGCGGAGGACAGGGGCATCCAACCAGGAAAGTCTGTGAGAGACTCTGGTCGGTGGGTTCAAGCCATAGCAGTCTCTGCCCCAGCTCTCACTACTTCTTCATCACCTCTCCTGAACGACTGACAACAGGCAATCATTTAGGAGCGCATTTTAAACTCATTGGTTACTAATGGGATCAGACCCACATAGCGTGCAGGGTATGACTCGGTGCTAAGAGCCTTTTATTCTGCCTTCTTCCTCAGCAGAGAGTAAACTTTTGGCTTCATGCACTCTGCAGTTTCTCTCTTTTCCTTCTTTTTTTTTTTTTTTAGCCTCTTGTAAAGACTTTGCTATGTCAGAATCTGTCAAACAACTCCTCATGCCATGTTTTCACAAGAATCCTACTTGCTGGTTGGTGCCAAGCACCCTTTTAAACAATACTCAGTGAAGTATTGCGTTGCTTGTGCTCCGCTCTTGGATGCCATATTTAGACAAAAGCTAGGGAATTCCCTGCCCTAGATGAGGGCTTGAATGAGTGCATTCTTTTCCCACCTCAGCTAAAACTCTAAGTGTTCACATCACCCAGGCCTTCTAGCAAGCTTTATTTTTAATTGATTCCAGCCTTTGATTTACTTACCTAGAAATCAGAAGGGGAAAAAGCAAAAAAAAAAGAAGAAAAAGGAAACAAAACAAGTGAATGTGACCACAGGCAAATGCTCAGTCCTGCTGGGTGCATGGCCAAAGAGACCAAAACCCAGGCAGCAGTGGAAACAAAACACCCAAACCCCACATGGACACACGTGGAAACAAAACACCCGAACCCCACACAGACACACTAGGGCATGCACAGCTAGCAACAGCCAGATCACAGCCAAAGGTGGCTTTTAGTGCTTTGGCCCAGGCTAAGCAAACAGCAAGGCTACAGCCTAACATTGATGAAGATATTGTCAGGGGGGGTTCTAGCAATGCATGGGGACCTTGCAGCCACCTGAGTCATTGGGGCATCAGATCTCTCTAGAGCAAAGGAAAACACCCTCGTCAGCAGGCACGTGGGGCTGGGTGCGCAGTGCCCTGTGCGCAGCCAGGGCAGGGAGCTCTGTGATCGCTGCACATACTGCCCTGCACGTTCGTCCATTCAAACTGGCAAAAGCCGGGGTGCAAGGGCTCTTTCCTGACGCTGCAAAAGTCAATGGGGCTGCAGATCCTTCTGGAGCGGCTATTGAAACGCCACATTCCAGAGCGCTATGCTAATCGCTTTTAGCCAGCCCTCCAACATCACTCCAGTCACTAATGTTTAAATTCTTTGCCATACTTTTGTCCACAGCGTGTGGGCCCCCCAGATTTTCTGACATGTGGTTCTTCCACTCACTGCCAAGTCTGCTGGGAGAGGATGTCAGCCTCACAGGACTAAAACAGATGCCTTCCATGCACTAACTCAGCTGGAAAAGCTTCAGATAAAGGCCTGTCCTCCCTCCTCCTCTGCTGTGCAAACATAAAAATATATACATTATATCTGCCCCGAGAACCTACTTTTTTGATTCCTGAAACAGAGTCAGAGCATTGCCAAGTACAGTGCACATAGCCTGAACTGCATGGTTAAATACTCTGAAAAAGACGACAGTTTACACTAGATTTTTGTTGTCATATACATACGTACATATATATAAAAACACTACAGCCATCTCAGTTGTATCTGTACTGGTAGTGATGATGGGGACCCTACTGCAGCCAGGATCCAGACAGGCACCTGCCTTTTAACTGCTGTCATTTAATTCTGTTCAGCGTTGCTCGAGCTGACATAATAACTGAGACATCATTCAAGCCTTGACTAGCCTGGTGTTCCTAGTGTTATTGCCACTGCTGGGAGCATTCCGGGGACAGTAAGAGAGGAAAGAAATTATACGGACAGATCTGTAATGTTATAAAATGCACCCTTAGGATCATATGTTCAAAAGCACTCAGTTCCCGTTTAGGAACCTAAATGAAGTTGGCAGGATTTCAGAAGTGCTCAGCATCTATCAGCTCCTACTGAGAACATACTGAGCTCTTCTTAAAATTGTTAGAGAAAAACAATTCAAAGATAAGATCCAGCTTGTGGCTTACAATTAACATCATTGTATGGGTCTTCAGAGCAGTTTGGCAAGAGCAAGAATAGCTGCTTTCACAGAAGATATTGTATATGAATTCATGTCCCGAAGCATGGGGCCAGGTCTATAAGCAGTTACCCCCACTGACTGCCTCCTGTAAGAGCTCTGCACCCCAAGGAGAATTTCCCACTTTGTGTCAGAGTGATGCCTTTATAGCCCTCAGTAGGTGGGAGTCTGCACCTGATGCTGCTGGGAGCAGCCACATCAGTGGAGATGAGAAAGACCAGTATGAGTACCCAACGGCTCAGAACACAACCCATCGTGCTGCAGTCAGGGCAACTGTGAAAACATCTGGATAAACGCACTAATTTAGTTCTACCCTGTATTAGTTTTTGACATATAATTAGTAGCAATATGAATTGGCAGTTGGTACCTTTTGTCTTTGAACCCCAGAGTGCTCTTTGTTCTGTGAATGAGAAAAAGGTCTTCTCCCAGCCGTGACAGAAACAGTGGTCTGCCTCGCGCAGTCATGGCTGGGCTGACGCCAGCATGAACCTTCAAGAGACAGAAAGATTCATCACATCTCTCCAGACACTTCCAGAGGCATCAATCCAGCAAAGAACTTCAGCACTGCAGCAGTCCCACTCACCCTCCTGGAACCACCGATCTATTTAAAAGGAAGGCTGTGAATTTAAATCCTCCTACTCTTCACAGCCCACAGCTCCTCCAACCTTGAACCAGCTGAATCTTGGTGCCACACCAAAAGAAACCAAATCAAGCACAACAGCTTGTGTCAGGCTTCAGCTCGCCCAGGGACACATGATTCTTGAAGGGGACTAAGAAAAAATTCTTCTCCTCAAGATCCTCTTTTTCACAGGGTACTTCATCTTACCTTGAGATTCCAGAAGCTATCTTGCAGGTAGGAGTAGCTTGCTTATCCTTACTTCCCAGGTATTTCAAGGCTTACAATGCCTGTCTGCCTCTTAGCTTGCTGTTTTGCTAGGTCTAATTCCATGGAAAAACTCCAGAGATTCTTCTGGGGACAGCAGGAGCCTGAAGGATCTGATGAGTCTTACTACCAACAGGTCCCTTTGACTCACCTTGGTATGGGAGGTGGATCTATCATCTGCTCTCCTAGATAAAGGTGCTACACCTCACTCAGATCTGCCAGTCAACACTACCACTCATAGTATTAAGACAGCATGACTATTTTTTTCTCTTTTAGCTTAGGAGAACTTCTGTGTTTTCTCAGTAACAGGTCAAAATCCCATTTGTTGAAGGTGGGAGGAAATGTGTTGCTTCCAGAGGAGCTGCTGCTCCTAGACAAGCTCAAGAACCCAGGGGAGAGACAAAACATTGTGCAATCTGCACTCAAGCATCTCAGGTCATGTTGATTAACTTCCCAACATCTAGAAATGAAAGCAGAACAACAGAAAAATGCACAGCAGTATTTTCCATTCTGACTAAAACAAGTCCAAAAGATGCATGAATTTAGCTTGTCACTCCTCAAATATAATGATTCATTATGATTCATTACTTCCAAGTATTCTAGCTCATTTTATACACCTAATTAGCCTTGTAGGCAACAATTTGCCCAACAGGCACCAACTTTACAGGGGAACTCTATTCCCAGGAGGAAGGCTGCATCCTCTGCCGCCTTCTTTATGAAGCCGTAACTGCTTGCTGTGGGCTGGCCAAGGAGCATTGCTGCCCTTTCTCTCCTGAATGTGCTGTTTATAGAACAGGGACAGCCTGAGAAGACTCATTTAGCCAAGAAATGGAGAATTCTCTATGTCAGTGAGCAACACGTGCCTAGTTCAAATGTAGTCTCTCTTTGAGAGCAGGGAAGAGTTGGCTGGTCGTTGCCACAGCCGCTGAAGATTAACAAATGCTCGTCCTTCTCACAGCTGAGCTGAGCTTAACTAGGCGGAAGAGAGGAGGGTAAGAAGAAGGATAAAGACACTCGGAGCAGTGAGAGGGGAACGGTGAGCAGTGCAGCTCCCCGGGCTAATGCCCTGTCCTAGGGAACCCAGTGGCTCACAATTGTGCAATAGTGTGGAATTTGGACAAGATCTTTGAGTCTTTCTCTTGGCCCCCTTTATCTCCTGATCAGGTTTACACATCCTCTCAGCTTCTCATATATATTTAGAACAAAGAAAAACAATGTTAAGACACCAAGGGGGCTTTCAAGGCAATTGTTTTGTTATATTAAACCAGCTTCATTCCTAAACTCTGCTGCTGTGAAATTACCCATTGGACAGGACACTTTAATCCTAAATTACTGATTAAGTGCCATTGTCACTGTCAGACAACTGCTGCCTTCACAGGTCAACCACAGCAGGAAAGAGAATTTTAACAAAACGCTTCCTCAGGGATTTACAGGCAGCCCCTGCTACATCAGGCACCTTGGTGTAACACGAAGGCACACATTCTTTGCTGCAAAAGCCTTCTTCCTAAAGTACCAACGCTGAGTGCTGAGCACTGCTGCTGGTTTGGAAACACTAAATGCCATGTCACTGGCATGCATTGTGCCGCTCCCACGGACGCTTTGCAGGACACTCTGTAGGAGAGCCGCAGCCGGAGTGTCACCCAGTGAAACCCAAGAGCTGCATCCATTTTTAGAACCAGCCTGCCTGAAGATACGTTGCGTTATCTGAGCACCACGTAAGGGAACAAAATGAACTGCAGCTCCCCCGGCCACTTACCCTCTGTTTAAACAGTGCCTGCCCAGCCCGCTCTGCTCCCCTCCCGTGCACCCACTTACTCGGCACTCGCAGGGCTGCCTGGTCTATTTTTAAAAGCATGCTGCTGGCTTTTATCTTAAGGTGCCTGATTTTTTTTTTCTAGCTTTTGCACTCTTAATCTTATTTAAAACATGTTGGCAGATAAAAGTAGCAAGGAGAGAGATAGCAAATGCATCACGGTTGGCATTGCGAGTTGAGAATTAAGGCAAGCGATAAAAACCAAACAGATTAAAAATGAATACCTAAGCTCAATGATTAGCGCCAAACAGCAGTGATCCTCACCGAGGGGATCTCTCCCTTGTACTCAGAGTGAGGTTTATTTGAATGAAGACTTTAGGACTTGTTTGCCTCCAGCTGCTGGCAGCAAACACGCTTGGGTGCTCGCAGCGGGGAGCAGCAGAGCAGCAGCTGCAGGAGTCCCATAACCGGACTGGGTCGCCCAGCTGTAAGCCATTTTGAAGTTGTCTGGGGTTTGCCAGGTGGTTAAAGGCTCTGCTGGTTCCAGTTCTGAGCCGACATTAGCAGCACTGAAGTCAGTGGACTTGCACAGTCACACAGGTGGAGGAAATATTGGCAGGAGAGTCTCCAGCACTGCTCTCACTTGTGGGAAGGTGGGAGAGCGCCAGAAACATGTAGCTGGAAAATCCAGTTGCCCCACCAGTACCTGCAGCTGTGGCCTAAAACCAGGATGCACTCAGTGTCCTTGAACAGGGAGGCTGGTTCCGACTTCGAGCCTAAACCCCTCAGCACCTCTCAGCAGTAACTAGAACGAGAGACCGCCGGGGGCACAAAAAGTGGCACACCACCAGGCGATGGGCTGACTGCACTGACCCATCACCTAACAGTATGAGAAACCACTTCAAAAACTTCACGTTTTGGTAGCCTGGAGATTTTCTAGCTCATGCCTTAGACCTAGATTTTTCTCAACGGATATTCAGGTGCCAGGCACCGACACCGGTGCAGAGCTGTCTAAGCACCCTGCTGATGCTCCCGCAGCAAGCAGACACGTATAGCTGCCTCCGTTGAACTATGCATGTCTCAGGTTGCTCCATTTCAGATTCAGGGCATCTCTGAGAACTGGTTGAAACGAGGACTCACTAACGCTTCCATCAGATGCTGACGGGCCTTTTTGTGCCAGGAAAACGGATGTGTGCAACAACAGCAAAAAGTGCCTGGAATCATCCCAAAGCCTGAGTGAAATGAGGGAATTTTGAGTGGCATCAAACAAAAGGAGCAGTGATTTAATCTCCACAGATGGGGAGGGGGGAGCAGTGTCAGGAAAAGCAGGAGGATGAGATTAGCTAGGCAATAAAATGAAAATGAGCAAGAGGTGGAGCGAACTGTGCTGAGATAAGAGGAGGTGGATTACAGGGCTGGCAGATGGAGGGGGAGCAGGCAGCCAAACAGTGAACAAAAGACCCCAGGTAATAAATCTGGAAAAATTATAATCAACAATGTTAAATACCGTTTCTAACCCATTTTCTCTAAGAAGGGATAGGGCCATGGCAGATGGATACACAGTGAGCACCCTGTGCTGTCCCTCAGGGTGCAGCGGCACTGCCCCACGCTGCTGCGGTGGGCTCCGGCCCCTGCAAATGGCCAGCAAGGTGTGCTTGCCTGGGCTCTAAACTCTGGCAAGGCAGCCAGAATCCTTTCTGGCACATGGATAAAGCAGTCCTTTAACAGGAAAAGTTGAAAGAAAGTGCTTCTTTCTGGAGCACCTGACCATCCATCTGACTCAGCCTAATTCAGTAAAGCGACACACGGTCTCTTTCGCTGCTGAAAGGAGCGTTTCCTCGAGCCTCGCAGGAGCACCTTAGACTGGGTGTCTCAGTTCTGGATGATAAGGCAGCTTTTATCAAGAAACATTCATTAATGCAGCTCAACTGGCAATAGGCGATTGATAATAAGCAGACATTTGACCCCTATTTAAGTCATTAAGCCCTTTTGACCACTGAGTTTTTGGAGGATAATCTCTAGAATATCTTTGGCTGTGTCATTTTGGAAAAGCCATGCTGCAGCTTTCCAGATCTGTGCGTCCCCCACAGGAATTCCCCAATCCTCCATCACCCCCGATGGCAACACATCTTATCTCGGGAGGTTACATGAAATCATTTATTTGTCATTGAATTTTGAGTCTGGGAAGGAATAATGTATCTGGGTATTGCAAAAAAGGAAAAAAAGGGAATTAATGGATGAAGATAAGTAATTACCTTGTGAGTCTGAGACCTCTTTGGTGTAGGAACGGTGTTTTGCTCTGCACCAGTGAAGTGCCTGGCCTGGTACGGTTTGTGTTGCAGCACCATTGCAAGGCAAAGGAACAGAAGTGATGGCTCATACACCCTTGCAAATGTCTTTGTGGAATAATATACACTGTTTTGAGTTGAGAATTTCATACCCAAATGTAAGGCCAGGTTAGATTAACCCCATTGCTGCTGAGCTAGGTTAAATGATCCCTGCTTTCAGCCTGCTCCTCCCTTATTATTCCCAAAAGGGTACGTCTTCCTCTTTGGCTTATTTAATGGCTCACTAACCTCCAGCATGACCAGAAGAGGAGACAAGCAGCAGAGAGTGCAATCTGGGAAGAGTGATGGGGTCAAGGGGAAGGCAGGGAGAGCCTCGGTCAGGAGACCTTTGGCTGACAGCCTCCTTGAAAACCCACGTGACTCCGAGCTATCAGAATGTTATTAGGAATAAGAAACATTTCTAGCATGCTGAAATGACTGCATTTAAGAGCATTTGTTTTACTAGGAAAAGCACTGTGGTCAGCCAGTTCTTGGGCAGATTGTGGGCATTAAATGCATGAAATTCAATACTCTATATTATGTGCCAGAGACCAGGCTAACGGTCTCTTCAGATCTAAAACATAAATTAAGCAAACCGTTAACAAAAAAGCCCCTGAAGTCTTCCATTCAGCTTCTAGAAAACTCTTAAAGAACAAGATCTGATTGCCAAAAGTTAGCAGAGAGGCCCAAACCACCAGGACTCTGCATCTGACTTCAGTTTTTACAGCACTCACGCTCCCTGTCCGGCCACAGCCAGGAGGGAGGCTTGGTGAAGAGCATTGCCCCGACGAACCTGAACCGGGGCTGAAGCTGAAGAGCCCCGGGGCCCCCAGCTCTGCAGGCACTTGCTTCTCTTTTGACCCCTGAAGCTGCTGTATTTCACATGCTGTTCCTCCCTCACCCAAGCTGCGATGTGAGATAGCTCATCCTGTTGGAAACTATAACTAAAAACACTGTCTAAAAACAAATCCTCTTTCTGTGTGCCTGGAGGGGAGGAGCAGTCCCCAACCAGCAGAGAAAATGGAACTTGCATAAAGAGCTGAGCTGAAAGCAACGCAGGAGGGCAGCCCAGAACGGGGACTGTGGAGGGGTGATTTTACAGGAGGAGGCAGAAGGACCTCAGCACACAGCACAAGTCAGAAAAAGTGCCCAGCATGGACTTACTGACCCGGGATATACCCAAATCCACCCCATGAGCTGCATATGCTGTAGCTGCAATTGGTTGTGTCAGGTTCAGGCAAATGGCTGTGTCTTGGCACCAGGTGTTGAGAGGAGCCGATTTCCACCACAGGATTAGCAGCAGGATATACAGCACATACTCACTGCAAAACTGTGGTAATATCAAAGCTCCATCTGTACTCAGGCTGGAACTCGGAGCTATTAATGACTACTGTGGGAGAGCTAACATTTTTTTCTTATTACCAGTTAAATAAGCTTTCCTGCACCTTAAAAACCAATCATTCTGTTTCCTTTTAAGGTATGTGCATACATATATACCACTTTTCCTTTTCATATATACACCTACAGGGAAAGAGAGTTGCACAGATTTTAAAAACCAGAATATTTTAAATGCTCTGTTTACTCTTTTCTTTAGAAGAGCTCAACTGTTCTCTGCTTGGATGCAAATAAGGCACATACCTCCACTCTAGGTATTTTTGGTCAGAAGGAAAAGATAAATAGATAGTGTATTTCAAGCGTCACACTTTCAGCTGGCTTTATCTAACTTTGGTCAAGAATTTAAAACTTTGCACCGGACGCTAGCACATTTCAAGCTTGAACTGTAATTCACTTCTCCTGACAAGAATTTGCTGCTAACTGAGCCTGTCTGTGACATGGGAACCAACAGCCTAAAGCTGAAACCAAGGGTGTCAGACTCATTTCACTTATTAGTTATGAAATGGGAAAAAACAGTAAGCTTCAGTGTCACACGGAAACATGAGCGCAGCAGTGACACAGCCTTTTATACACAGTGTCAGCACTAAAAACAGCGTATAGATTATTTGGAAAGTAATAAACACTGATCTCGTGATTCTTTTCTGGGCTGGTCCTATGACAAAAAAGGGAAAAAAAACCCAAACCATCAAAACAAAACCAGAAGCTGAAATCCCAAAGCAATTTGCAGTTGTGCCCGTAAGAAGCAGCGAGGGCAGTGCCGTGGTGCTGCTGTTCCAATGGAGCTCGCCCGGCCACGGCAGGGACCCCACATCCCCGGCGCGAGCCACGCCAGCCTTCTGGTCCAGGGGCAGGAGGATTTACACTGGGACAACTGCTGAAGTTACCACCCCCCGCTGCCTGCTGCACAGAGAGCTGGGCTGCTCCCAGCCCCTGAATGCACAACAGCTTAGGGCTGGCTTTTTTCTCCTTCTTTTATTTATTTTTTTCTTTTAAGGCAAAGAGCCAGTGCCAGGTTATCTGGCTGGTTTTCTCTCACAGTCCAGCGATGGCTTTGTGAAGAGGCGAGCTGTCTGTGCAGCATGCAGCGGCAGGCTGTGTCCCACCGGCCATCCCAGGAGCGGGCATCCAGCCCCAAGACACGCATGTCTGCTGAGCCTCCCGCCGCCGAGGTCAGGGCAGATGTTCGGAATGGCTCTTCCTAATCTTCAGCACGTCAAACCTTATTAGTTGACTTTATTAAGTCTCTCTCCAAACATCTCTGAAGTAACACTCTGTGTTGCTTTATCCCAAAATAGCCACTCAGTATGAGCTTTTGGCAGCCAGCAGAGAAGCTGGATGAGACCCCAGAGCCGGGTTAAGGAAAGCCGCAGCCCAACTGCTCGTCCTTTTGACTCACGCAGCTCCTTCCCAGCCCGACGTGGCCCCAAAACCTTTTACCTTAGGAACCCTGCAAGCATCCCTGCTCCTGCCCCTACCTCGAGCTCCAAATTGGGCCCAGAACAAAATTCGGCTCTCAAACAGCTTCAGTCCTAGGAGGAGATCTGCCGCTGGACCCAGGCTGAACTGCTGCAGGTACCTTCTACCTGCACACAGCCCTCACGGCCCCTCCAGCCACAGCACCTCTTCCCTTCTGCTGTCAGAGAGAGGAGATAGCTGTCAGACAGACGTACAGAGCCCCTGCGGCTGTTAATTATTAAAAGCAATTATTGGTAACTCTGGGACTGAAACTGTAGTCATGGGTGGGTACAAATGTTTTGCAAGCCATAAAATTCCATGAGAGAACTTTTCAGAGGGAAGAGCTGGAGGAAATCATAGTGTATTGTAAGGGCAATATGAATTCTTATCAGTGACTGTTTTGACACAGTTTTAACCTCTGACTACAGAGGTTTACAACTTCAAAGACATCTGGTAACTGATGATTTTGTGAGGTAGACAATCTAAGAGACATCTGGTAACTGATGATTTTTCAAAGCTAGAAGTCCATTGCATACATTCAAATGAGCTTGAAAAAAAGCACAGGCACATCTGGTTTCATGAATCAGAGCTCAGAAAAAAAACCAACCACCACCAAACCATTCTCTGTTGCAAAGTTGCTGTTGGTTTTGCCAACGGTGAAGTCGAAGGCAAGTAGAAAGCAGAGCAGATCTAACCTCTGAGGCTGGGGGGATGGGATGTGCAGATGCCCTTCTGGGCTGAGCAGTCTGGAGCTGGACTGCTGGAAAATTTTGCCTGGTCTTCACCTGCATCCCAGGTCCATCACGCCTCCTGCCTTCCCAGGGGAGACCCTGGATTTCTTACTGCCATGCCAATGTTTTTGGGGTGCAGCCATTATGCAGTGGCCACCAGCTTGACAAACTCAAGGCCACTGTATTGCTTGCTGCTGAGAGACCATCATCAACAGAAACAGGGCCAGGTTATCACAAAACGCCTGCTGCCTGCACTTTGGTAGTGCTTCTGCAGAGCTGAGCATGGGCAGAGCCAAGTTGCTTTCAGTGTTATTTACCTTCAGTTAGATATGAGTAACACACGATAACACAGATGTTCATCCACCAGCACAGCCCTGAGCTTCTATAACCTTCCTCCAGGTCTGGGGTCCTTCCCCCACTTCCCATCAGGTCTAACAAGCAACGCTGGTCCTGGGATACAGCAGGTCTGTGGCTTGGTCTTCAACCCATCCTTCCTCTGAACACCAGGCCAGCAGACTGGGCCACCTTTCCCCATCCCGAGTATTGCCCTTCTTCACCCACCCATAGAATTATTTACATCTTTTCCATAAAAAAACATAAATAAAAAAATTCAGATTCAGCGCTGAGTCAAAAGATCCTCATTTGGCCCTGGTTGTGTTGAGAGCATGGGTCACACTCAAGAGCTGGAGCACAGAAAATCCTGTCTGTGTAAGTAACAGGGAATTCTGCCAAAAAGGCCAGGGATTTTTTCTGTAGTTGGCCCTTGGAGAATGCTTTCTTTGACAAAAAAAAAAAAAAAAAAAAAAAAAAAAAAAAATAGTATATATAAAAAATCCATCCCTTGCAAGCTTATGAAAGCACGGCCATGTTCCATGGAGGCTAATGGGCTTTCTAGCTCCCCAGTAATGTCCCCCATCGTAACTCAAATGGCAGGAGCATACTCCAAGAAGTCCTCACTCCCTTTTTCTCTTATTTTTTGTTTTGTTTGTTTTAAATACAGCCATTAGATCCCTGGAAAAGCAGCTAGCACAAACTGTGGAAAGAGTTTTCCAAAGAGCTGCTGGAGGTGCTGAGCAGCCCCACACAGGACTAGAAGGTAAGTTTTCCATAGAGCCCACGTTCTCCCCTGCACAGAAGAAAACACTGGGAGGGAAAAACTCCACCTTTGATAGTGGGGGAAAAAGGTCTGTTCCAGTCTCAACTGAGCAAGGTGTGAGTTTCCTTGTCCCTCCCATCCCTCCCAAAGGGGAGAGACTGTCCTCTTTTTACAGGCAGATTCCACTTCCCTCAAACTTCTCTTACTGACCAGAAGTTTTGCATGTCTCTTCAACCACCATGCCCATGTTGATGGAGATGCCACCAGAGATCTGTCACTTCAGAGGGCTGCTATGCTACCAGCACCCTTGATCACAAATGTTAACCTTGGTCTTTCCTTCTTCACAGGGCCAAATCTTTCAGCTAGAAAATCACATTTTCCTCTAACAGCCCGTTCCACCACCTGACTGAAAACCTCACTGAATTAAAGAAACCATGACTTGACTTGTGACTTTGCCAGGAGAATTACCTGAAGTCCTACACCAGGATCCAGTTTTCTTCTATTGAATTTGATGGGAATTCTCCTCCAGCCAGGGGAGGCTCAGCCCTCAGTTTGAGCCATCACTGTTTCCCAGGGTTTGTGCTATCTGGAGTTTTTCCTGCAGCCAGGCTGGCTCTATTTCAACAGCTGGGAATGAGCTTCCTGAGCCATCCCATTCTCTTATCACTCACTGCCTTAAACAAGTTTGACCTTTTGATTGATTTGAACTGTGGACAGCATTAAAACACTTGTTCTAGCAGATGAAGTCAGTCACTCAGCTTTCTGCTTTATGTAACGGGGCAGTTAATGCTGCAGTGGTTTTAAATCATGGCATGTGCCCAACCACAAGGATAGGGGAAGAAACAAAACTCATGAGAGGTTGTCCCTGACGTGGGGCTGGGCCAGGCTTGAGTGTTGCACAGTTTCATCTTTCAGCTCCTGTGTCGTGGTTACTTCTGGTTATACGCATGCCAAAGAAAAAGAAAAAAGAAAAAAGAAAAAAGAAAAAAGAAAAAAGAAAAAAGAAAAAAGAAAAAAGAAAAAAGAAAAAAGAAAAAAGAAAAAAGAAAAAAGAAAAAAGAAAAAAGAAAAAAAGAAAAAAGAAAAAAGAAAAAAGAAAAAAGAAAAAAGAAAAAGAAATAGAAAAAGAAGAAACCTTTCAGATCATCTAGAAGTTCTTATCCCTCAGTCTTCCCCTCCTCTCCGTCATCCCCTCCTGACTTCCTGAAGCCATCCCTAGACTGTGGAAGATGCCTCTTGCAAAGGACAGTTGGGTCACTGCTGACCTTGAGCATAGGTTTTCAGTAACTAACAATGACAAACAAAACCTCAGGACTAGAAGAACATTTCCATGGTGTTCAAAATAGACTTGGAAGGAAAGAAATTTTGTCTAAACAAACAAACATAGTCCTCAAGCTGTCACAGGCCAGAATTTGTAACGTCATGCTGTATGTCAGACTTGGAAAGAAAAAAACCTAACTGGAAATGGATTACAAAGAACAAGCTGAAAGAAATGCAAAAATGAACCATGCAGGGAAAACCACACTGGAATGAACCCAAATATTTTCACCACTGTAAAGCTATTTTATGTTAATGTGAAAAGGAATTTATTATTTTATTAATTCAGGATTTTTTCTTTGCAGGATTCAATATAGACAAATAAAAGTGCTGTCAGTATCTTCATTAGTTTTACATAAAGGGGTTGGACACACACTAGCGGGCACTTCTTTGAGTTGTGTGACAAAGAGAAGTAACGACGGGCCATTTTTTTCCCTGCTTGCAGGCGAATGCTCATGAGTATAAAAGATCTCATAATATTTACTTATTTACAGTTACGGTTGGAAAAATTACAAAAGGAAATCTTAGTTGTAGAAGGGAAATCTATACATAAACCTGAGCATTGAGATAGTTTTTCTTCAGTGGTTTCCACGTTGTGAAGCTATGTACTCACAAATCTCCTCCTTGCTGGTCATTGTGTCATTCCTGTAAGGGGTCTTGGCTGTGAATGGGAAGGAGATAACCAAAGGGAAGGTGCCTGGGTATGATCACTTCTAGGGATGGTATGACCACCATCTAGGTAGATGGGTTGGCGCATCCTCTCTTTCAGGTGGAACTTTTTCCTGATCTGTAGATAGATTTTTCGGAGCAATGAATTCTAGTTAAAGAGCACAGAAATCTGCCATAAGCTTATCACAGCAGTCTGGTTCAGAAGTACAGTCTTGTGGCTGATTTCCTATGGAAACATTCTGCTCCCATGGCTGTTTGGATTTCCCAGAGTGTTTGGAAAGAAGAAAGCATTGGAGCATTAGAAAGGACCTCCTGGAAGTACAGCATTCATAGATCAACGTCTCCAGCATCACCTACCCAGGGTCAGCTTCAGCCAGCACATCCCCAGCCAGAGGCCGATTCTGATGCCACGAAGCAGCAGCTCTGGGTGGGCACGGCGGGGGGAAGCTCGGCGTTGCTCAGCCGTGGAACGGGCATCACGGGGCGCTCGGTCCTCACGGGGCGGTGGCCGCGTGGCCCTGCTGGGTGGGAGGCAGGTCGGGGACAGCCACCTCCACAGCTGCCCAGAGTGTCCCAGGGACGGGGCTGGCCTGCAGCCGGGCAGGTACAGGCCCCGCGGAGGCACCAGCGGAGGGACCGGCCCCGGCCCGGCCGTGCCCCATCAACCAGGGCAGTGCCGCTCTGCTGCCCCCTGGGGGCTGATGTGAGAAGTACCAGCACCCAGCAAAACCGCTTCAACCCACCGAGTAACATCGGTTTCCAGCTTGCAAACCCTACAGGATTTTTCATGCGTTTACAAAACCACTTATAGCCAGTGCCAGAAGGCTTGTTAATCTCGGCTAACCCTTGCTGTTGCTTTAGAAGAGATCCACAGAGCCCCAAAGGTCTGCAGCTGCCATAACCCCTTATTCCCTGCCAACTCTAGTAAAGGATCTGGTTTTACTGGCCCCAAACATGTCATTTCTTTGGAGGAATACGGCTAAATCTTGAGTCTGAAGGGTCTGATGATCAGGGTGCATCAGTGCTTGCACACAGCAGAGAGCGAGTGATGCTGCGCACCTCCCACCCAGGCTGTGCCACAGCACGGTGCTATCCGCCCAAGGTGTCCTACACCAGGAGGGATGCAGCCCTGCAATGACGACCGTATGGGATACAGAGGGAGGAAGACAGACAGGACAGCAAGAATGCCACCTTCCAGAGCTCATAATTACACACAAAATTCACAGGAGCCACTTGCAGGGCTCTGAACATCTTTCAGCAGAGAGAGAGAAGAAAAAAAAATATTTTTTTTTTAAATTATTTTATAAACAACACACAAACATGACTGCCTATAAATTTTACATAGCAACATTCTGTCCTTGGATCATCTTCCCATTTCTACTCACATTTGGAAAGTTAAATAAAGCTAGTATCTTGTAAAATATTAATTAAAGTAAGCATTATACTGGGTCCCATGAATCACTTTATGTGTGTTCAATATTTGCAAGTGTCACCATGGTGAGGAGTTGCACCTAGCTACAGTGCATTAGTTATAAAGACTAGTGAGCAATTGCTTAGCCATTGCTACTGGCTTCCTAAACTATAAACCTGTCATCTGAACTATGACAACTCAGAGATCATAAAAGAAGGCCTACAAGTGAACGTCAGTACTTGAAGTTGATCCACGACTCATGTCAGCTGTAAAAGTTAATGTTACAAACACAAAAATATCTATGATAGGAAAGTATTGACTGCTAAATATGCATGTTGACTAAGATAAAATAGAAGTGAAGATAGGGTCTTTTCAAAGAAACCCAAGCCAATAAATTAATGGGCAAGTGATTAGGATACAAAACAAAGTGTGAAAGCTTTAAAGATCACAAGAACAGAAGAAGAAAATAATTTGCAAGCTCACTTACATGCCCTCTCAAGAGAGTCCTCTCAAGGCATATCTCCAGATCACTAGGGAAAGTGCCTTACAGATTATATTTTTGGAAGAGATCAGCAGAATGTGCTCCTACATTCACAGAGGTCTAATGGCCACATACCAATATTCAACGTCCTATGAAAAAGCAGCATCTCATGTCTAGAAAAGTTGACGCTGGTTGTACTTTGTCAAATTTGGATCCAAGTACAAGATACTAGCTTTCTTTAACTTCTCGAATGTGAGTGAGCCTGGGGAGATGCTCCATTTGCCATGCAATCACTGCTACCTGGTAGCCAATGCATTGTGTACAAAGCACCTCACGTGGCCACTCGGACGTTTATCTGAGCCTTCCTATACTAAATCAGTCACAGAAAGACCAGCTGAAAATTGTTGAGCACAACATCTAGATCAGACTCTGCCAAAAGCTATTATTTTATCAAGTTGGCTTCTCCGTGGCTTGTGCTGTGAGGAGGTTTCCAGCACTCTCCCAAGCTCTGCCGGGGCTGCAGTAATGAGATCAAGCCATTCCCCAGCACTAAGCGTCTGACCAGATGAACCACCCAGGCAAAGCAAACCTCACACGTCCCTCCTCCTCCCCTGCTCTCAGCCCACTGATTATCTCAGATCACCAGTGTTTTGGATGACTGAATAAACAGGATTATCCTCTCCCAGTGCCTGTTAAGTCAAAACTGTATGGCGATCCTATTAGTGGATCGCAACACTGTGAGTATATCCAAGCACGAGATTATCTTTTGCTTGCTCTGTGGAGCTGAAAGCAGTACCAGGAAATTTTTAATCTCCACAAAGGGGACACTAGAGCTCACAGAAAGAAAATCAAATTCAATTTTATTATCATTCTCAATCAGCTGCCTAGCTCAAAAAAGTCATCCCGATTGACAAAGTCATAACCTTCTTTCACTGATATAGTACCGGATTTGGGATACCGATGAAAAATGTCTTACATGCCTAGCCTTTTTCATCTGAACTGATCCCAGAATGCTTTACCAGTGCTGCATGCAAATGGCACGTGGGATTAGCAGCACTTTACAGGGGTCTGTCTCTGTTCCCACTGAGGTTAGTGAGAACAGAAGTAGGACTTGCCGTTGAGTAAAATGTGAACCAGGCTGGAACGTGGCCAGGACACTGAGATCAGGACTCGCATTCATTTGGAAACTGCTGGCACAATGGCCCTATTGATCAGGACTTTGGGTTTACGTCTTGTCGAAAACAATGTGACAAGCTACAATGGGGCATAAAATGATGCCATTTTAAACATGTTGGTAATTCATCATTATTTATGTTTCAGGCACTCAAAGATAAAAATATTGAAAGAACAAGCAAAGGAGGAAATACCCATATCTAAATTAAAATCTTCTTAAATAAACTATCTCGATTTTAACACAAAGTAGCATGCAAGCAAAGACAGCCAGCTCCCAACCCTTCTATATATATGCATGCAGAAAAACAAATTCCTTCAAAAGAGGCTTTGAAGAGCATAATTAAGCATGAAAGTAACCATATATTAAATTATACATCTAGTAAAAAAAGAGTCATTAGTCCAACAAATGGGCTGTTAATGATTTCAGGTTTGCCTAAGGCCATAAGCTAATAAACTAGTGATTAACCAGTATTTCTGGGATGCTTCTGTTGAAAGCTGGCAGCCTGGTGTCATAGCGCTCACCCACAGCTTAGGAACCACAGAAAAAATAAAGCCAGTTAAAAAACCCGTACTGTATTTCAGCCATAGAAACAACCAAAGTTTCAGGGGGTGAAAGCCCTTCTCTGGGGCACCGTGAGCTCCATCACTTATCAAGGCACCTGATTTCCACTCTGTGTTGGGATTGCAAAACACTGAACTGCCCAAGTCCAAGAGAAACCAAGCAGAGCAGCCAGAAGAGCCCCTTCCAAGGCAAGGGAAACTCCTTGTGACGTGTCCCAGCACAGACCATGCCCAGAAGAGCCTGTGTCACAGCTGCCCCACTCCCTGAAAGTCACCGCTGGTAGCAGCTTGGGACACCTCCCTGGTGCTCCTGACCTTGGGAGCAGCTGCCCCTCTCCTCTGGGGCCACACTTTGGAGGCCCTAGCAGCCATTTATACTTGTGGAACACCACAGATCACTTCAGGTATTTCTTAGCAGCCAGTAATAAAAGGAAAAAAAGAACAGACATTGGCCAGCCAGCTCTCTCCGAAGCACCCATACTTATTTTCCTTGCCACAGTTTGAAAAGCTGAGGATGCGGGAAACTAAAACTAGCACAAAATAGTCCTCTCCAAGGTTGGAAATGGCAGAAGCAGGGAGGGGGGTGCCCACCCACTGATTATCAGGACTGCAGGGTACGCAAGAGTTTACATAGGTACTACAGTCACCTGTGCAGGGCAAACTCCCAAAATGAAAACACGAGCACGTGCACAAACCTCACCTCCAGACAAGCAAGTGGACATTTGTCAATGCAATTTCAGAAAAGTAAAACACTTCTTCACCCACACCAATGTAGCACGCTGGGTAATATTATAGGTCCAAAGAACTAGATAAATGAAGCAACATTTTTCAAAATACATAATTACTCAGTTGTTCAGAACAGAGAACGGAAGCATTCCAGTAAATTGAAGAAAAAAAGTTGTTCATCCCTCAACCAACATCTTCACCAGCAGGCTCAGCAAAGCCCCTCGGTTTGGCTTTACTGTGGGCAAGACACCAGGCACGATGTCCCAAAACTGTGAGCGAAGAAATGCCCACCCACGTACATATTGCAATTCACAGAATAGTCTAAACCAGAGCGGGACCCCAGGGACTGGAGCCAGCCTGGCCTGCTGGGTGCTCAGTTCACATCACACATCGAGTGCTGAAGCCCAGTGGCCAGGGTGGGCCAGGGATGCCCGGAGAGCCCAGCCCGCCACCCCCAGCAGCTGCTGAGCAGCCCCCCAGGGAGGGCTCAGCCGCTCCCTTCATTGCCAAATTATCTGCCTCCCTCCTCTCTCTGGCTGATTTCTCCTCATTGCTTGCTTCCTGTGGTGAAACGCAAAAGTGTAGAAACTATTTCTTCACAGCAGCCCTGAGCCGTGCCGGCTGCTTTGCTGTTTGCTCCCCAGAGAGTTGCTAATGGTTTGATCTGACATAAAGTTCTCACACTTAAAATAAACGGTATAAACACAGCACTCTCCAGGAAGGTCTAAAAGCAAAGTGAGAGACTTGTTTGATTTAAGGAAGCTTTTTCTTGAGTATTTTTTAATGCTTTTAACTAACCAGTAGTTCCAATTACTTTTCTTTTTTTTTTCTTCTTAATAAAAAGACGAAGTCTTTTCCTCCTTAACTGTTCTTGTGACTAAGGTCCAAGTTTTATATTTCCACATAAGAATAAAAAAAATAAATGGGATCCTGTTTCAGTAGAGACAATGGCAAAAACTCCCACTGACTGCAGTTACCAGTAGAACAAGGGCCCTGTGCAAACTTTGAAAGTAAGTTTTTCTGGAAACTACCAAATACTGCAAACAGTTCACAACTTTTCATTATTTTCAACTTTCCTTACAGTAACATTTAAAGCACAACATCAGATGGTGTCGACAAACTGTCTTTTTAAAATCTACACTACCGTGTCATACAAGTCATATGTATGGTTCCTGAGCCTTCACATAAATGCTGTATTTTTTTCTTATTATTCCTACAAGAAGAACATGGCTTGATTTCGGCAGCAGTTGCACAGACTTCAGATTAAATATAGCAGTCATTGACTTTCCCTGAGACTCAGACACTTCTGAAAATAAGTTTTTTGGCACCCACTGAGGAACACACTGAACATCTCCTTTAGTTACAAGCCCTCAAAATAAAAAGAACTTATAAAGTTCTTACATGTTTCTATAAGAATTTGGTCTGAGATCTTATTTAACTCTCCTTATAAATATTCAGGGTTGGTCCTGCTCTCACTGAAGTCAGAATATCTTCACTGCAATCAGCGCTGGCATGACAGTGCACAACTGGAATATAATATAATAATTGGACATAAAGAATCAAATTATTCCTTTTTAAAAGCCTCACCTGTATTTGTAGGCTTGTACAACAGAGGTCATTTAAAGGGCACTGGACATACAACCTATGCTAGATCCTGAATGCCAACAGCTCCAAACTTCTGCAGCACACACAGCTCTGCCCTTCAGTCTCAGTTCTTAATATTTAAAATGACCTTTCCAAATTTGTTTTGTTTTTAATATGTTAAAAAAATCTTTCCCACTGAAGTGAGTAGATTTTCCAGTGAACTCCAGCACTTAACCCTGCGGCGTTTTACTATTTCGAGATTACAGCATGAGTTTCAAAATTTTTCCTGAAGAACAAATATCTGCATGAAGTTATGATGACGTTGTACTAAGCCTGAGTCATCCTGGAATAGAAAACAATCCTAGCAGCAATATTTGGCTCTAGATAGAAATTTTCCCAGAAGTTCAGGACTAAATTGCCTTTCTTCTGCTAATCCTACAAATAATTCTGAGTCTGGGCTCCTGTGCATGGTTCCTGAGGCCAACATACTGTACAATGTGTCAAAATTTAATATTCTGCCAGGAATAGTTTATATTATACCTTTTCCAATTCTGTCTTGTTCCAAAGACGACTTTCTGAAGGGAGCTAATCCTGAAACATTTTACCTCCTAATAGGTAAACACACCCGAGTACAAATACAAGTAGACTTTGTAAGGTCTTCAGCATTTACCTTCACAAGGAACTACAACTGATTTGCATTATTTCTTATTAAAAGTGTTTTGTTTTGCTATTAAAAAAAACAACAGCAGGAGTGTTTTATTACCACAGCTGACCACAAGATGGAAATCCTTTTCCATAAGATGTCTTCTGATTAGGAAAAATACTAATAAAGAAAAAAAACCAAAACAACCAACAGTCTTTTTCCAGGAAAGTGTTTTAGAAGCAGAGTTTCTCATCCCATTAGTAACCTGTCTAGGAGGCCTCACCCATTTAATTTTCTTTCTCCATCCAGGAAGAAAAAAATTAGAAGGGCCTTCAGCAAAGATGGGGAAGCTCCTGGGCCTCCCCGTTTGCAGCCTGTTCTGCAGGAGCTGAAGGGAGGGGGGGCTGCACCTCCCTGCACAGCTCCCCACCACAGGCATGGCAGGGGTGTTACCAGCAGGCACCTTACAGAAATTGGAAAGATCCTTTTACCCAGGTGGATAGCCAAGCTGTCAATTTCATTTAATTTCATCAATTAAACAGAAGTTTAATTTTAATTTGATCAAAACCCAAGTCTTTTCCCGGGCAGTTCCACTCAGAAGTCATTCTGATGGATATCCCTAGCGGACTCCAGTTGCTACACTAGTAGCTCAGAAACACCAAGCAGAGAAAAGCACCGTCGACCTATGTGCATTGTTTAGTTTGGAAATATGAGGAATAAAGTAAACTCTTTCTTCATACCATTACATTTTTTTTTTTTTTTTTTTTTTTTTCCCCCCAGAGTTAAAAAGCCCTCTGAGGAATGGTTCCAGCCACCCAAAGCCTGGGATGGCAGAGCTCAGGGAGTTCAGCAGGATTTTATCTAACCTGCTACACTGTATCCTGCGCAAACAAAACCACTGGTCTGAGATCTAAATGCTAAACGTCATTTATTTTGGTTATTGCTTACTTACAAAAATGTGCAGAGACTTGCACTGGGATGCCGCCGGGTGTAAACAGAACTAAAAGGCCATTCCTGTCCCCAGGGGCAGGAGAAGGGTTAGTGAACAGGGTGGCAGGAGGAGACGTGTCCTTTTCCCACCTCCAAAGCAGCAGAGGGGAGCGCTGGCTGTGCTGCTGCAGGGACCCTCACTCACGCTGCCACTGCATCTGGCCGAGCCCACTCCAGCTTGCTTCTGAATAAACTATTACTATGAAAAATGAAAGAATAGGTCCTGTGTTTTTAATTATCTGCTTAGTTTTTCACTCTAATTGAGACAGCAAATAGGGAGCTACATTTAACAGACAACACATTTGCATCTGTTTTGATGATTACAGTAGTTGCACATTTTACTTTAAACATCAATGAGTTGCAACTGTTGTTCAAATGATATGGATATGGCTACTTGATACTGAAATTTCCCTTAAGCAACAAAGGAAAGAATTAGCACACAGCTCTGCTTTTTATTTTAATAAAACAGTGGAAAACTCTTTGATGGTTCATGAGCAACACCTGTATCTTAATATTTTATTCATACCAAGTTACAGAATATTTTAATCCTTTTGTATAACTATTATGACAACAATTTCTAACTAAAATATCCCTCTCTATCTGAAACACTGAATTAACTTCATTTTCACAGGACTTCTTTGCCACGAAGATATACATAGGCAGGCTATATGGTTAATTATGCAAGGGAATTAAGATACCTCCAAGAATTTATAATTATTTTCAGATTTAGATGAAGCTAATCAACAGAATGCCTTCATAGAGTCTGTCTTTGCACATACCCAAGAATCATTTCTCATGTGGTCAGTCCCACTATAGGACTGAATCCTACCAATTCTAGCAGCATATAGCAGAGTCAGTGCAAATGAGAATCAGACCGCAGCCAAAACACAGCGCGAATTTTTCCCACTGAAGCACTCATAAGTAAAATCACTTGCATCCCAACAGTTTGCAGATCCCTTAACCCCTGTCCCACTTTGCACCTTTTTATGCAGTCCTAAAGACAGCAACTTTTTAGTGAATTTTAATGGTAAACTTCACTCTGGGCAGTAGAGGTTAAAAAGGTAAGGGATATATAAAGACAGGTTTAGTAGTCTCCCCCAAATCAATTACTTTTAGAGAAGACTGATTAAAAACATTTTACAGATTTTGAATGTTACTGCAAGTTATTGACATGGTAAAGAAACATAAGCAAATGCATATCACTGGCTTTTTACGTACCTTATAGGTACCTGCCAAGGAAGAGTTTCAAGAGGACCATCATGATCTTCCATTGACTCTGTTGTTACAGAACCTTCATCATCCCCATCATGTACTTTAATCTGAACATCACCTCTCAGCATGGCTATCCAGAACCTGCTGAGGAAAGTAAAAGCACATTGCAAACAAAATATTTTCAAAATCATCCCATGCAGACACATTGACAGAATTAATTTGCAAGACAGTCTGTCTAAAGAGACTGACTCACAGTATTTCTATTGATGTCAAAGATTTGAGGCTTCAGGGTGCTAGAACAGTAGGAAATTATCAAATCTTGACTAAACCAGATACTTTCCTGTTCTTGAAATTAGTTAATTTAAAACCTAGAACTCTGAACTCGATCACTGGGTCCTTGTGTTCCTTAAGCATCTAGCACAGATCTGGTAAGAAAGTTCCAAATCATCATATGCAGGTTCAAGACACAAATGCAAACAGAATGATTAAACAAGCAACTCCTTTCTCTCAATAACAGGTTTCAGTGCATCCCCCCCAACAGACAGCAGTGCCGGTCTAGAGCTGCCTACGTTATGCAGAGGCACAAATTCTGCTCTTACTCACCCCCCCCTGCAGCCCCACTACCTTCGCTGGCTTTTTTTTCCTCACAAACACAAAAAGGAGAGCATTACCTCAAAATGTTTGCCCTGCGTTCGTCACACTAAAACCAACACAACAGGGCCAGCTACAACATATTTATGCAAGAGCTCTGATAACCGTACTTGCACTTTTGGTTTTGTTAGTCCCACATGAATATTTATGCACATTTCCACGATATGTCCACTGGTTTGCATAGGGCACAGGTTGTCAGCAGCTGAAAGCTATTAGCATCTGACAGCTGCTAAAATAGCTCGTTTGAAACAAATAGGTGGTCCCGGCCGTTGTCTGGCAGGCAGGTGATTAAGGCATCATTACAAGCGGCATCTTCTTTGGCAGCTGCAAGGACAAGGAGGGTCCTTCTTGCACAGCTCAGACCTGCCCAACGGAGGGGAGATTTAATTATTAGCACTACATAATGGGTAGTTTGTAGAAGACGAAGACCTGACAGAAACAGATAGTGGGCAAACACAGGACACAGATCGCAGCCGATGAAGTAATTACAATCCAAATAAGAGTGTATGAGCTGGCTGGGAGCAGCAGATGTTGCTGTCCATCAGCATCTCCATCTAAAACATATGTTCAAGTGTTTCTCGAAAAAAAGACAGCAGAACATTATCTGCAGAGCTACGGGATGCCTGGGGGGATGCTCAGGGAGGGAACTGGGATTCTTGCAAAGATATCAAGGGGATATCTCGGGACCAGAGAAGTGGAAGGCATCCAGTGCATGGGGCAGGGACTGCATGGATGGATACCGGGAGGGACCAGGGAGAAAGATGTTCCTTGGCCTTCAACCTTCCAACGTCCTCCCCTCCCAAACCTACTTCAAGGATCTGATTCTCTGGTAGGGAGAGTGGGAATGAGCTGATGAATTGTAATTGTGCTCAGAGGAAGAGACAGATGAAACCTGTGCCCAGGGCTGGCAGGGCCAATGACTTTCCACCTCAAAAGGGCAGCTGCTGGAAGGTGGTCAAAGCCCTGCTCACATTTAACCTCTCTAGGTGGAAAAGGTTGTAGGCACAGCAAGTGAAAGATGCTGCTCAATTTTTGTTCATGGCATCTTGCCTTCTCAAAAGTGAAATAAAAGCCTGTGTTGGGCAGAGATGAAACGGGCTTGTTAAACACAATAGAAGGGAGATATGGTACAAGACAGCCCTTCAGAGATGCTGGAAATGCTTGTCTTCGTACCCCACTAATAAACACAATTATTCCACTTAAGGCTGTTTCATAAGTTATTTTTTTAAAAAAATTATGTAAAAGCAGGAAATGTCAACATGTGCACATTGCTTCCTTTCAAACCATTTTCTAGGCCACCACCTCATCTGCTCTACCTCAATCTTTCTTCCAAAAGGAATTAATATCTATCTTCATAACCGTACCACTTAAAGAATTTCTGAAATTACTTTACCTACAGAGCATCACCTTCCAGACTTGCGATGCTGACGCTTTCACCACACTTCATTCTTTCTGCATTCTTTTTTCTTCAAATATGTGTGAATAATTACCATTGTAAACACATTCATGCACCAGGTTTTTTAAAAAAGCCATACTGAATAGCAACATAAATTTGGTTTGTAAATTGCCATGTAGCACTCTGTCACATTATAAACAACTACGTACATGTACAGCTTCACTGCCTTTGATGCAAAGCCAGAATCAGACCTTTTCAACATTTTCTTATTAAGGAAAAATTACAAAACAAACCAAGCATGCTACAGTGCGACAGCCTTGACGGGAATGGTGTCCAGGTGTTACGGTTTCTTTGTTTAACATTGAAATAGCCTTTCAAATATTGCAGCCTTTTCTCTGGAGACATATAAAAGTCTCAGAATCAGGGTTTTTAAAGTAAAAACATCATTCTTAGATAACGTCCCTCTACAAAAGGAGAGAATCCTGTCTTTTGATTTTGCCTGGGCTCACGAGAAGGGATGTCAGAAAAGACGAATGTATGCGTGTATTACATTTTGGGAGCTAGTTTTCAATTTCACTTCCCCCTTTCCCAGTTGTACCACCTCTGTAAGAAAGAAGATAACCCCTGGGGACAACCCAGCTGGATGCTGGATCCTAACGTCAGCCCACGGAGCAGTCTGCCACCTCTGCCTTTTGCCAGCCATCTGCAGCCCCTGCGGGAGGGGGCTGGCCCGGGGGGCAGCTGCAGCAGGCTGCACCGCCAGCGCTGACCCTCCGGGCAGATGCATCCTTCAGCCAGCAGCTCCCAGGGCAGGCAGAAAGAACAGGAGGCTGTCGGGGCTGGAAGTCTACCTCCTCACGGCAGTTTGGCTTCTTCTGAGCACGTAGGGAATCTGGCCTTGATCTCCCAGCAGAATTTTTCCCATGTTCTGTGTATATGGTTACTATTATAAGCATAATCATGGTGAATGTTTGTGCAAATGATTAGCCCTGAATCTTCTTGGTACTTTATACATCTTTGTTACTATTTTTATTTTATTTGTATTTTTGGAAATGCTGAGCGTGGAAATATACTCCACTTTCCTGGAAGAATACGCACAATATGGCTCTAATTCACAAGCCTTGAAGTTAAGAACAGCAAACATTTATGCCTAAAATCATAATTGAAGAACTGACCTCCATTATCCAGTCCCAGGGCTTACAAAATGCTCATCGCTGCATGTTTGTGCAGTGTATTTTTACAACATGCACCGTTTAAAATATGCACAATTAATATTAACAAAGACCTGTAGTTCTCAGCGCGAGTGGCTGGAACAAGTGCTGCCTTCTGTCTGATGTGCAATGACCTTTTGAGATATTTTTAGGCACTGTCCTATAAGCAATGTGTCTTGAACAAATTACTTCTGCCCCAATATAAAGCAACATTAACCATGAGAAAGAGAGTGCAACATGGGATGGATTTGTGTTTTCTAATATTGGGAGAAAAAGAAAATTACTGAGGTTTATAAGAGGATTTATAAACTGCACAACTTCTCATTTAATCCTAACATACAGGACCATGTGCCAAGGATAAGGACATTCACAATGGACTGAAGTGTTGTGTTGATTCTCCCATTTTTGAGTAAAGGAAGATGACTACAGCAATTATTTCCTTGTACGAAACTGAATTAATGGAACCCATTATGCATTTAATTAGAAGTGTTTGCATCTTCCAGGGAGGACAAAGATTAATTTAGCTAACTACTAAACATTTTCAGTCTTCATAGCATTAAGCTAAAAACTGAAGTTAGAAGAAACCTGTGTGGAGAAATACTTACCACTCTGTGTGTTGGAAATTATTGCCCCTCCTAGCCATGGGAGAAGCCAAACTACATTGTGTACTGTGATATACAATTAGCTCATACTGTTACATATCTCTATATATCAATACTGAAAAAATCTAGGAAATTACATGAAGGATTAGGAAAAGCTCAGTGAAGTAAATAAAATTGAAAATATAAATTCAGACATTTTCACACGTCGAAGTTTTGGTCTGTGTCAGAAAGGGAATGTAGAAACAAAGGAAATACAGATTCAGGAAAATGTTACTAAACACATGCAAAACGTACACCCAAAACACTTTCTGTAATCTATTTCTGTGAATAAGTGCACAGAAAATAACTATTTAACTACCAACTGCTGTGATTCATCAGCTGGAGGGGGAGCCACCAAACACTCTAACCTGCTTCCAGCAGCAGCCAACAGCAAATCCACAGAGAGGAGCATTACAAGCACGGTAAAGACAACGCCAGCCCACCTGAACACCCCCTCCATGCTACAAGCGGCACTGCTGGCACTTCCTGAGCCAGGGGGTGATTTAAACACACACTAATATTAACAACAGAACAACCGCAGCAATCAATATCTTCCTTAAAAATTAAACTTAAGGCAGCATAAAGATTTGGTACAGGCATTAAATATACATATATCCAACTGCCATACATAAAATGGATATAAGCTGTAGTCAAAGACTGAATGTACAGTGCCCATTAAATGAAAAACAAATCAAAAACCCCCTTTACTTTCTACACATACAAATACAGCTTACATGCTTCAAAAATGAGGTCTCGTTGTTAATCCATAGATTTTCACACAAGTATAAGCTTGTGAAGGGAACAGAATCAGCTGCATTTTAGCTGCCAACAAAAACAAATGGTTGTGGTTACCCCACAGACAAAAGCTAATGTACCTGTGCTCAATCATTCTGTAGCAAACGAAGAGCTACCAGGAAGCTTTTTATCAATAGATCATACCACAAACCAAACCCTTGTCAAAATTTAGACAAGAGATGTAAGACTGAGGGCCTTGTTCCTACCCACTTACAATTAGAAAAGCCAAGTGTCAAAGAATAATCATCAGCATCCAAAAGATGAACCAAGTTCCAAATTAGTCTTTTATTTATTTAGCCAAGATTCCTGAAAGGGGGGAAAAAAAAAAAAAAAAAAAAAAGAGAGAAATAAAACTCAATGTAGAAATACTTCTGATGCAGGAAAAAACCAGAGTATGATTGCATAAAGGATCACCCGCTTTAGGTGATGCCGCCAGACAATTTCCTTCCCTGTTACATCATCATTAGGTTCCTTATTAAACTCATTTATTTAAGTGTCACCCACAAAGGCCCTATACCATCAAAATGCCAGATTCACAGGAGGCTTCATTAGTGAGGATAGGATCCAGGCTCTGCTGCTGCCCAAAGGGCACACCGAGCAGCTCAGTGCTGGGGACAGGAGTGAGTGGTGTTTTCAGAGGTAACAGCTCTTGAAGCCCTACAGTGAGCAATTTTAACGTATGGGTAGAAATAGCCAAAGCCTCGCCAGCTGCTAGTGTCCGGCTTTCCAGCTGCCTTGGATGTGGACCTTTTTTTGACAGAGTGCTGCAGGTCTTTGTGTGACCTGGTCCTCTCTGAAGCTCACTAGTGTAGACTACGATCAGCCCTGCAGCTGGATCTGAAAGAGTAAGCCCTGTCCTGACAGGAGAGCCAGAATCTCAAGGTACTAGGTCTTACCAGATTTCAGCAGTATCACATACATTTCATGTAAAAATCTCAATATCTGTATTCAGCTCCACAAGTGTTTGTTCTTCCCTTCCTTATTAACTGCTTGAGCCATGTTGGCATGCTCAGTCCAAAAAATCTGTTGCAATCACCTGTTTAAAAAACATCTGTTGTTGAGACAGCCAACAAGCTAAACAGTTCAACTGACATCAAACTACACAGAAATTTTTAAAAAGACTTCCCCCCCCCCCCCATTAAATCAGATTGAAATGCGTAATCTGTGGCATTTTTTCTGTTTAAGACATGGATATTAAATTCTTCTGGTGTAATGGTGCCACCAGCAGATAATAGTTAGAACTGGTTGTAGCTGAAAAACCTAGACAAAAATACAAATTTCTCTGCATAGGTTATTTAAACTTCCAAACCCATGTCCTTTAATCTTTTAAAACAATATTTTGATAAGAGCATGGAAGCTAAAAATTGATTTTAAATATGATCTATCAACAGATACAACTTTGGATTCATGATTCTCTATGTAAATTCCTTAGGTGCTCCCCTATGATTTACAAAGACAGGGGTGTCTGGTACCGTGTGGGTTTTTTTTCCCCAGCAGAAACTGGTGATTTTTCATGCCTGAACAACTGACAAACTCTGGAGGAGTAACAACAACATTACACTCTGAGAACTCTTCAGCTTTGTTTATATGACTATTGATCTGATAAACACTGAATATCTGAGTAGAGCAACTTTCTTTTTCCAGAGACACCCAGGACTCTTGTCACTTCTTGTAGAGGGAGAACTGAGAATACATATTTCTCCAGCCACTGCAGTGTTGACATTCCCAACGTCACTGTCACCTTTCTAGCTATAGTACCTTTATCATGTTCGAAATTAGTCACTTCTCATTCATTTTACTTAGTTATTTTAGGAATTTGGACTATAACCCAACACAGCCTCAGATAGGTTTTCAAGCATAAAGTACTCCCAAGAAAAGAGTGGAAAAGTGGACACAGAGGTGTCACTCCTCAATTTGTTCAAAAGCCAGAACAAAACCCAGATGCAGAACCTTGCCAGAGTTCACCAAGACTTTTTCATTGCCTGATCAAATTTTCATATGTCTTGGAATCAACCAGCTCAGGCACTGCCTGGTCCATCCTGGGGGAAGTTAGCTAAACTGCTGTCTGATCTGCTTCTGACAACCAGGACAGTCAGAGATGGTACATGCTACTTCTTCACTGTTAGAAGATCGGTCTTAATAAGACACTTCCAACCTTCCAGTCTGGCCCAGCAAGATCTCTCAATGGGGAGATAAGGAAAAGCAAGACATCTGAAGAGGGTTCCTCCAACACATTTGCAGGAAACAGCTGCTTGCAAGGTTCCCCATATGTGATTTGTAAAGTTCTTTCAGGAACAGTTACATTAAAAGCCTTCATGAAGCTAAAACTATGAAAAATTAAAAATAACATACTGTGGCATACAAAATCAAAAGGTATCCTAATACAGTACGCTCACCATAAGTTTGTTTGTTCTCCTATAGACAGAAGCTACCTCGGTTTTTAGTTTTTTTGTTGTGGTTGGTTTTTTTTTCCTTTTCTTTTTCCACAGGACTAAAGTTTAAATTTCTAAAAGGGTGAGAAAAAAAAGACCCTTTTGTCTTTCTTCTTTTACTATTAAGTAATAAAACTAGGTCAATAAATAAAACTTCCAAAAATGCTTCCTAAGTCACCTTTAAAACAGGGATACACTAAAAAGGATTCTTTATGCTCATTCTGCTGAAGTGCTGGAAAGCATTATATTAATTCTAACAACGTAAAATATAGTTATTTGTCCTTTCTTTTAAAGGGACAGGCTTAAATCCTACTTTATTGATATGTACAAGTAACAAATTTTAGAAAACGTGACCAATTAATGATATATTCTTATCTGCTACATAAATTATGAAATTGCTACTTCATTTAAGTAATTAGCACATGGCCCGAAAACGCTTATGTCTGTAACGACAGCTTATCTGAAAATATATTTTCCTCTTCGACATAAATAATTCAGACTCAAGCAACTAATGTTTCTTTAAGGTACAGAGTGTAGTAATACAAGCTACACAATGAATTTGCTTAATTTGGTATAGTTTAAGCTTTAAAACTTGTCTTGGGAAAAAAAAAGAAACCATTATATCCTTTGCATAAAAAAGAGACAGCTGACAACAATTTAAGATAGACCAAACAACACTTAGGCTACAAAGCAAAAATTACACAAAACTTATCCTCCATGCAGAAAGAATCTCATGTGAAACTAAGGAGAGCAAGGAAACATCAGAATAACAGCTAACATTTCCTTTTCCTCAAAAATATCCCTATATTTTGCTTGCTGTGACAAGGTTTTCATAAGAAAAAATGCTGCTGCATCAGCCTACAGCTTAGCATGGCTTTCTCTCTCATAAACTTCTCTAGATAGTAAGTCTTCCACTTCATCAGCTCCAAAAACATTCAAAAAAGACAATAATGCTTCCCCAATTTCACAGATTTTTTTTCTGATGAAAAGCATGTAGAAGGTTATAAGCTGCTCAGATATTGTGGTAAAAGGAGCTTTTAACTGTCTCGATATAAATTTGTCCTAGTTTTCTCCAAATACAATTCTACTGAGAACTCCATACCGTGCAGGGATGGATTTCCTCTCATGGCTGCAGCAATGTAATTGAACTAAACTCAACTGCCCCGAGAAGACTTACTCCAGACTGAAATATGAATAGAGCAATCAGAGTTAGACCAGTTATCAGCAAGACAATTTAAAACAAGTTTTCCATCAGCTGATTTACAGGCTTTGAATACAAGAATATTTGTAGGAAACATACTCTGCAAGCCTTTACAGCCATAGCCTCTCACTGTCCATCTCGGGTTTAACGGAGCTAATCTGAAGCTCCCCTGGCAGCCCTGTGGGGCCCTCAGTGCACAGACCCACAGCTGAAAGTCACTGTCACCCGTTGTGCAGTCACACTATTGCACCTGCATATTTTATTTTGCACACAAAAGGTCAAAAGCTTGCCAGCAGGCTGCCTGCCTCCTCAGACACACAATGCGCAGACAAAAAGGACTCCAAGGAGCTGCCTGCTGTACTTTCCTGCAATTTAAGGCTACTTATTTTTAAAACTTTTGCTGCCAACCTTCCCATCTGACTGTCACACTCTTGCTGAATTTTATCATCAGAACATAGTAATTTATTAGAGATCAAATCCAACCAGTTATTTGACTGTCTTGGTTTTAAATACTACCCAGCCTTTTTAGCTGCTCTGAATCCTTAGGGCTCTCTATAATTAATGTTTCTTTAGCAGAGGCAGTAAGGGGACTGGCTGTGCACAGCCTGTGTTAACCCTTTGCTGAGGCAAATGTAACACCATAATGAGGGGCTGCATTTGCAAAGGGATGGCGAGAAATGATCCACAGAATTGTTCCTACTTTTGGCATTTGAAAACTATGCTTTCATACAAGTGGGCTGAGTATAGCCCTTATCTACCTACATGATTAGAAACTGGTCTGTGCCTGAAAATGTTAATTAACAGATTGGGGGTTGCACCCACACATATGGCACTTTGGGAGAGACTGGAACTTCTGTAAAGCCTTTGTGGCAGCTGAAGGGATTTGAGATGAGAGAATGGGAGTGAAAGGCTGAACATTCGCAGTATCAGATACACATGTTGGCTGTGATAGTGGTGCAGCAGGAAGCATGTATGTGAGAACCAGGGGCAAGCTAGCATGGAACATTTGAGCCAGAAGATGGGGTGGTAGGTGATCATTTCACCTGAGAGAGCACCAGAAGAGAAAAATAAGGATGCCCAGCATCAGTCATGCCAATTTTCCCCTCCAAATATGACCCAAAATGCTGAAGCCTAATGGCAAGCCAGGGGGGCTAAACTCAAGTGCTACATTTGAGGCACAAAAAGAAGGGTCAGCCTTTGCAGGCTGCCAGTACGCACCTATCTCCAGCCCAGCCTATCTAAATTCCCTGGCAACACAAGGGTTTGCTCAACCTCACTCACACTGGCCACCCCTAACCAGCTGTCAGAAGCTTCCAAAACTGACCTCTGATAAGCCTTTATTTGTAACACCAAGCAAGACATCAAAAAGCACTTGACTGCTCTTGAAATGCAAAAACAAATCATAGAATCACTGAGCAGCCCAGACTGGAAGGGACCTCAAACCATCATGTCATTCAAGCTTTTTTGGGAAAAAGAGCCTAGATAAGATCATCTAGCACCCTGTCCAATTGCACCTTGAAAACTTCTAGGTTGCTGCTATCCTTTAGAAATTTCTAGCACAAGTGAATGTTCAAGCTAACTTCTGTGTTCTCCTGAACAAGCTCAAACTGACTTAACTACGAGGGCCTACATCTACAGCAGTTTCAATGTTTTCTTGTTTTGTGACTTGCATGCTGCAACCTCACTCCTCCCGGTTTTCCTCACAACCGAGCAAGAACAAATATAAAAGGGCAACCACCAAGAGCAAATTGTGCTTCACAGACCTGGTCACCTTCTACAACAATGTAACCTGCTCAGCTGATGTGGGGCAAGTAGTGGACATTGTCCACTCAGATTTCTCCAAGGCTTTTGATAAAATTTCCACAGCCGCCTCCGAGAGAAAGTAATGCCTTAGGATATGGACAAGTGGTCTGTGCTGGGTGGCTGCTGACAGGCTGCACCCGGAGGGTGGTGGTAAATTGCTCCTTTCCAAACTGGCAACCTGTATCAAGTGGGGTCCCCAGGGGCCCCGTGCTGTTAATATCTTCTTCAGTGATCTGAATGATGGGATCAAGTGCACTCTGCTGAAGTTTGCTGGTGATTCCAAACTGAGTGGGGAAGTGGACACTTTGGAAAGGAGGGCCACCCTGCAGGGAGAGCTGGATAGGCTGGAAGATTGGGCTGACAAGAACCTTATGAAGTTCAACAAGGACAAGTGTAAGGTTTTGCACCTGGGAAAACATAACCCAGGAGTGCAGCACAGGCTGGGATCTACCTGGCTGTGGAGCAGCTCTGTGGAAAGGGACCTGGGGGGTCCTGGTAGCAAGCTCAACGGGAGCTCACAATATGCTGCTGCTGTGGCAAAGAAAGCCAACAGGATGCTGGCTTGCATCAGCAAGGGCATCACCAGCAGATAAATCATGATCCTACTCAGTGCTTGTCAGACCACACTACTGTGTTCAACTTCAGTCCCCACTATGCAAAAAAGATGCAGACAGCCTAGAGAGGATCCAGAGAAGGGCCACAAAGATGATCAAAGGACTGGGAAGCCTGCCACCTGAGGAAAGGCTGGGAGGACTGGGTTTCTTCAGCTTTGAGAAAGGAAGGCTTAGGGGAGACCTTATCACCATGTTCCAGTATTATAAGGGCGGCTCCAAAGAAGATGGAGACTTGCTTTTTAAAAAGAGTCACATGGAAAAAATGAGGGGTAATGGGTACAAGTTACTCCTGGGCAGATTCCAATTGGACACAAGAGGAAAATTTTTCAGAATGAGAACAATCAGCCATTAAAATAATCTCCCCAAGGAAGTGGTAGATTCCCCAACACTGGATACAAGATCCAGCTGGACAGGGTGTTGGGCCATCTTGTCTAGACCATGCTTTTGCCAAGAGAGATTGGACCACATGATCTTTGAGGTCCCTTCCGACCTGGTATTCTATGATTTATGAGTAAATATTGAATTTTATTCCTATATTGGAAAATATAATCTCCCATGCTCTTTAGGTCAGTATTATCATAGCCTAGAGAAGGTCAATTAGCAGGTATTTGACAAGAAGTAAAAACCATCACACAGTAGAAGCCGCCTAATAATGAACACATTTTCCTTTAAATTTTAGTGTCTTGTTATGAACCTTTTTTCCCCAGCTATGACCTATCAGCACGAATAGAAAAAAACCATAACCTAGCATAAGAAAACAATATTAACCAAGGCTTACTCTCAGCTATATATTTTTGCATTAGTCTTTTTTTCACAGTTAGGAGGGCTGAATCTGACTTCATAACATTCCAATAATCACCTGTAAATCAAAACCACAGAAAAATTACTATATTTGATAGTTACTTATTAGAAATTGTTACTGCAATTGGAATTCTGAAAGGGCTTTTCTTAGGGAAAGCTTTGTCCTTTTCTGGTTGAACTATTTAAGGCAGTATCCTTGACTGAACTTCCAGCATTCTAGCTAATTTGGCCATGTTTGTCGTCTCCTCAAAAAACTCCCAGCAAAAAGAGCTGCCAGAGCTCCTGTGCAGCAGCTGTCTTAAGAAGACAATCTCCAGTCTTTGCAGTTCTCTTATGCTGTATTTTAAGAAGATTTTTTTTCAAATCGCTCATCAAATAGATTTTAGTAGTGGTAAATATGTTTGGTGTAAGTCTTAGTTTCCCATGAGCAAGAGCTTTGTGGCGGCTTTTAAGAGTATATTTGAATTATAAACACTGAATGGATTATGAATAAATATCAAGGTCTGTGGTAGGCACAAAGTATTGTTATACATTTGGCTGAATAAGTGGAATAAGTGGCAAAAGGCATAAACTGAACAACCATAACATCAAACTGTTGTTCTGTTATTGAACTAATATAAAAATGGAAAATTCTATTCTGAATTATACGTTTGTTATTTCAAAGGAATTTCTACCAAAGTAAGCAGGGGATCATTGAATTTTACAGATTGCATACATATTCTACTGTACTAAATGGAGTCTGAAACCTATAAACAATTTGTATAATCTCATTCTAAATGTAGTAATGTCGGCACAATTTTTCTTATGACTGTTACCACCTACTTATTTCATGATAGTAAAGTCAAGTTAAAATTAATACTTTCATCACAGTTATGTGATGTAAACACTGTGTCTCTGATACTGCAGCTTTTACCAGTGTGAAAAGTCTCATAATAGTTTAACTGAATAAAAAAGAAACTTAATAAATTGCAATGTAAGAGCAAAGCTTTATTATTATAATACCTACACTGGCATGTACTCTAAAGAAAGGTACATGTCTTTCCTACGGCATTTTCTTTGAGTTTGAGCAGAAAAATCTATGAAGGAGTAAATAACAGCAGACTGAAAAAACCTAAAGCAGTTTCTAGAAAATGGTATTCTGCTGCCTTTGTACAAGTGTCAGTAGGAAAGGAACATGCCTCAACATGCAGATCAGCCCCAGAGTGCACTGGAGAGGAACAAGTCTTTGTTTAAAGCAGCACAAGGTTACCTCTGCACTTCTTTATTCTGTCAGCTTCTGGTAACCATAGAAATCTGATATATGGAACACACAGCCTGAACAGCAAATGTAAATGTCTGTTAATAGACAGGATCATACATAATGTTGGATGCTTACTTACCTTCCTCACTAACGGTTGGCTAATCAAGATTCTTTATGTAGTTCTGTCAGAAAATGAACATTATAAGTCCTTTCAAAAGGAAACATTTTGCTTCCAATCCCCTGGACCTCTGGTAAAAAACCAAACAAATAAAACCAAAAAAATAAGAGAGAGAGAAAGGGAGAAGAAAAATTCCTCTATGGGCAAAGAAACAGTCTATTAAAATAGGAAACATTCTGTGGTATACACAACATTCAAGCATAAACTGTTGTCTGAGGTAAAAAACAACCTGATTTTTGTATTTGTGCTGGTTTCTGCCATTTCAACTACTTCTCAGTGAGCACAACCTCCGTTCAAGACTTCTTATTCTTCATATAATTAAACCCTAAGTGCCAAGGGCTGACAGATAATGGTGTTACTTATTTCTGTAGTTTCACTTAGCAATGCAACCACAAAGCTTTTGGACTCTAGTCCTACCCAGTGAGAAGCATGAGACTAGCTTTGTTTTGTAACACTAGAGAGAAGCATTGAATGATGTCACTATTTTTGTATCTTCTGTAAGGCATGAATATAAGCTCAGAACGGACGGTTAATCTAGAGTCTATGCTGCAAGGAACAGTTCGCTGTCAGTGATCGATCAATACTATTTACAGTTTCTTTCTAAGAGTGTAGGCATGAAAAATTGAGTCATATTCAAAAGGAAAAGACATTCCTAACAGCTAAGCATTATAGTAAATGTAAATAAACTTATGTGCCCAGTTTGGGCTGATACCCAGGCTAGATGTGTGTCCCAGGGAGTGTGGGCTATAGAATAAATTTCATCACTTCCTCACTCCTTCCTTCCTAATGGTCTCTGTATCATGCAGTGCAAGGACTTACGTAAGTTACTTCTTTATTAAGCAAGAGTACACATGTGTTCAGGCACGATATATTTTCTCAAGTCAGAGCACTTAAAACCAAAAAATTTCCAGTTTCTAAAAATAGGATTTGGTCATGAATCTCATTCTTTTAAAGTCTTAGAGGGACTTTTACTGGTTTCATAAACAACCACAGACCAACCTGAGTTCTGAAAAATAAAAATTAATCTTTGATCAATGATTTCAGTGGACACTACACAAAGCAGCTTTGTCCACACCCATTAAACAGTGGCTGTTCTAAAATTCAGGCTTGCTTTCAGGTCAGATGCACTCACAAACAGGCTGGAGCACACAAGATTTTGTTCACCTGGGTATACCATCAGGTACGAGAGCACCACCCACCCCTGCCACAGACTGAGCCATTGACGCTTCTGAAAGTTACATTTATATTTCAATGCATTTTGACACAATTAAATACCTTTAAAATTATTTGTGTGTTTTCTAGGAAATCCAAACAGTCTCAGCTTCCTCTCACGTATAGGTTTAAGAAGCTAGGGCCACCATATCTAAAATTGCTCCCTAGCTGTTATGAGACAAATTTTTGAGTTTTATCTTGTAATAGTAGAGTATTTATTTAACAGCAACTACTGATGCTGAGAAATGTTATGTGCTTTCATTACCTCTCATTCCCCAGTATGACTTTTCATCCTGATGCTTTGGCATTGCAGATTTCTGTGCCTTGTGGAGAGGTGGAATAAAGAAATAATTTTGGGGCAGGGATGCTGTCTATGTCCTGTCCGTAACTATTCACTCTCAAACAACAAAGCTTTTTGCATTATATTGTAAAGAAGTCACTGGAAAAACTCAAGAAATATGAACCAATCATTGTAAGAAAGATATACACTTTCAAATTAAATTTTATTAATTATGTGTAGCATAAATATGAATTAGCAGGATAATCATGCTGCTTATTGTTCTTGCTGTGAAATAACAGTTAATGTATTCAAATAATTTAACAATAAATGGTATTTTTATGTTTAAATCACAACTGCTTCTCTATTTTAGAATGTGACTATTGCCTACTTACCTGCCAACAGAAGAAAACATGATAGGATTAAGAAAAAGTAAAGAGAATTTTATCCATTTATATCTCATGAAGTAACTTTCTTGATTTAAGGCATATGATGAAGTTCACTGCCAAGTATATATGTACAAACAGAATCATTGCCTAACGCTTTGTGATAGGAACTGTATCCTCAGGGTGCAATTACAGCAATTATCTGGATGGATCTTCTCATCAGTAACCTTTGACTCATCTCCTACAAACTGTCAGTCTTCATCATGAAATGGGGAAAGCAATGCATTGTTTCTATTCAATCATCTGCTTCTGAGAAAGAGAAAACTCCACGATTAAGACAGCCTGCCTGCCCATACATATGACCTCCCGTAGCTAGCCTGCATCTGCCAGACGGAGCCGCAAGCCCCAGAATGAACAGCAGTTCACTCCTATACTATTCTTCTGTCAAGATGAAGCCAGCAGGCACCCTTGCACACTTTTGCATTTCTCTTAGGAATTTCAAGAGATGCAGAAAAAAAATCTTTTTGTACGCAAAGTACAGACGCATTGCCTGATCTTAAAAGGTGCTGAGTATCTCAGTCTTCAGCGGGATCTGTTGGTTATGCATCAGTTTTGGAAGTTAGCCCCAAAAGGAAGAGACCACTGTCTCAGCTCCCATCTAACTGGAATGAATTCACTGAACTAAATGGATTTACTATAAACGTAGACCTATGCAAAGATGGAGCGTAGTCTTACATTAATGTTATCAAGACATATATTATCACATAATTGTTATTAAAGTAAAACTCCTGCAAAAGTTTTGTGGGAGGGTATGGCCTGCAGGATACAGCCCATTTAAAATTAAGCAGTTTCAATTCGCAGTCAGTAATGCTAAATGATGAAGGGATAAAGGACTCAGTTCAAAGAGCAGAACATTTAAAATAGATGGGAAAATAACTACTATAAACAGTTTTATAACTGACTCCACAGTGAAATAGCTGATGAGTTACTGTAACAAACAGAACAATGAAAAATCATCTTTGCCTTAAAGGGAGGATAGCTTAGTTCTCTCCACATACAATTCTTCCAGAAAAAGGATGGCAATTCTGAGGCTTAATTATAATCACCATTAGCTGCTACCTACCATTTAATTAGTTGGTCAAAAAAGCAAGGCTCTTTCTTACCAAAACAAACAGCAATGTCACTCTGTCTTTGCATTCCTGCCATTAGCTGCAAATGTTACGTGGACAGGTCAGGGATAAACCCAACCCCAATATTGGACCAAATCTAGAAAAAAACCCAAATCTAAAAATAAAGAAAATCACTTACAGAGGTAACTCAAGCAGTCAACTACCAAACAGGAAAGAAATTAAATCCTTCATTGTCAAGTGCCAATTCAAAGTGAAAACAGATTGAAACAAAACTGTCAGAAAATTCTTTACCATTTTGTAACGATCACACACCCATAACACCAGACAGAGTCCAACTGTTTCAGTGACTAACTTCAAACAATAGCTGGGCTGTTGAAAAGCACAACAACAGGGAATGATGTTTGCCTGCAGACATACTGTATTAATGTAAATTGCTTTCAAATGCACATTCAGTTTCTTAAAACAAAAACCTGATATTAAACTGTGTGAGTGGAAGTTACTGTTTGACCATATATAATGGTGTCAGCCATAACTGAGTCATCCATTCGCAACCACGTGGAGTGACCTTGCATTCAGTGGGAAAGACAGCAAAAGGGGCCTCTATTTGTGTCAAAGGAAAACGTCATTCATTTTACTCTTCTGACTTTAGAAAGGTCTTAAGACTATGGAGTCTGTATCTCCTTTATGAACCTTCCATGACCACCAGATGAAACTCTCTGTGTTTCCTCCTTACGAGGTGCTATGCTACCACTCAGGCCCATAGCTGTTAGTCATGCTGCCATGGTGCCTTCATATCACCTTAAGCACTGACCTGTAAGAAGTTATGTTATTTCAGTTTTAATATTCTGAGTTTAATGTCTCTGGAAGTGATTAACAGCACTGGCTTAACGTCATTAGGTCCTTGCCCATTTACTCACCACCTTTTGCTAATGTAACTTAATCATTACATGCTGCAACACCCCAGCTTTCTATTTCTAGAACTGAGTTCAGTGAGATTAAACTAGTAATAAGCAGGAGCATACTGTATCATCAGTGAGCTTCATTGCTCCTGATGGCAAAATGATTAAATCAGAGATTAATTTTGTTCTGTGTATCAACTCACTCATCTGTACGATGGAGACAACATAGCTATGGTTGAGAGACAGCTGGGCTTCCTTGCAACAACAAAATTCCCGTCTCAACTTTTTGTTAGTTATCTTTGCAGTACGGTTGTGAGATTGTTAAATAACCAAATTCATTTTAACTAACAAAAAAAGTAGTCATGGCAAAGATCTTCAGTAGACGTACTGACAGACAGCAGACATGTTTCCCTAATCCAGATTTGGTAATCAGCAAAAAGATTTGAAAGACAGGAAGATGATTAGTTTGGCCATGAAGGACAGGATGGCAGGAACTTAAAGATGACAGCTCCAGAAAATTTCTTGGAACATTCACAAAAATGGAAATCAGCTGGAAATCCACTATTTCTTCATCTACTCTGCCATCTACTAAGATGGTACGTAAAGGTCATCTCATGGTAAAATCTTACATCACAGTGTGCAGAGAAAAGACGTAGTCTTTTGTCACAATGCTGACTGCGTACCTTTTCCACACTGCTGTGCCAATGCTTAACTTGGAGAAAATATAACGGAAATCTACAGGAGCTGACAAGCTCACCCTCTCACAAAGGGCCAGACCACTCCTCATGGTCTATGGGCACACTTCACCTTAAATGACTTCTAAAATTAGTCTAGCAAATATGTTGCTTGTTGAAAGCCCTAAAATCTATTTAACTGAAGATTCCACAGATAAACAGCTTAAATTACCATTAAACAGTAATTTTACATGGTACGTTATAATGATTTACCAGCAATGGAAAATATATTAACATGCCCCTCGTACACACTCCCTACATATCCCTTGCACTGGTGGCACTCACCTGACCTCTTACTCAGCCGAGCAAACCAGAGCAGAAGGCAGCATTGAAGAGGCATCGTAGCTGATAAACGTGGAGGGAGCAGCCATGCAGCTGAGACCGTGCCAGATGAACTGGGTGCAAATGCCCACATCAATAGCAGCAAGGCAGCCCCAGTACAGCTGGGCTTTAGCAGAAGACAGACAGGTATGCACACCCCATCCGCTTTCCTGGCAGCGGTGAATACACTTTGTAGTGACACTAGGACTTACTAGCCTGCAAAGGAAAAAAGCCACAATTAACTTTTTTTATATAGCCTTTACATGCATAAAATCATCAGCAAGATATCCTACCACAGACACAGCTTAAGACAAAAAAATCAAAGCATCTTTGACGTGAACCATTTGTTCAGCCTGCTCAAATAGCTGTGAACACATGCTGCCATCTAAAGGAAGCTCCTCTAATTACCGCTATCAGTTAACTCGGCACAACGCTTAATTAAACACTATCATTCATGCACACCTTCCAACTTACAGCACCACTCTTGCTGACCATAGCTACTTTTCTTCATTTCCTTGGCAGATTCTAGGGTTTTTTGCAGAACAATTCTTCAAAGTTTCAAAAGACAATTAATTCTAAACAATACATCAAAATGCACTTACCTCTGCAGCATCATGTCCCACGTATTGGCATAATTGAAGTTACTGTGCTTCAAGGTCCCAGTTATATTATGGCGCCTCATTAGTAAAAATGTATCTAAAATACTCTTTCTACTCTTACTCTGATTTTATCTGCTGGGTATGATGTCTTACATGTGGCCCTGCAGAAACTAGAATTTTTCTCCCACATTAACTGCTTAAAGTGTAGACATTTTCTGCTTGCAGAGGAAACTCATAAAGCGTGCTTCTTTTTATGTAGAAATCTTCTTCTCCAAATAACTGAATCATCTGAGAAAACTGTTAAAGAATACTATAGAATACTTCAGTATTATCTGTTTCATTACATGAATCATTCCTGTATATTTAACAACTCTTCCATAATTAGTAAATGAAAATATTTTAAATTGCATCTGTTCAGAATATTTACAGTTTAAGAAGATGTTCACTGGTCTAAAATATATGAATAATATAATTAAATTATATTTGTAAAATAAACATCTGAAGGCCATAGTGATGCAAATTCTTAATCATGAGGAACAATCACTGATTGCAGTTTAAAAGCACAAGACCACTAGGAATGATTCCTGAAGAGGTCAAAGTGTTCTTTTTTGATTCCCAAAAGGACACAGTTCTAGTACTTCTAAGTACTTAAATAATAATTCTGCAAGTTCAGAGATAACAGTATCTTTTATCATTACATACATATTCCACGTTATGTAGTCTGATTTTTAGATGTCAGTCAGCTTTGTTAATATTTATTATTTGAATTGTTAATAAGATAACTGATCAAGTAATTTTATACAACTAAAATGAATTTTAATAAAGAAATCTGCTGCTTAGAGTTTATGACACAAATGGAAACAGCACAACAAGAATGAAGTCAACAATATTACTTAGGCAATTATCATGGACAAAAGTATTCTTAAGCCCTGTGATTGATAAGGCATCTAGAACAAGTTATTAACTTACTAAACCAGCATAAATATTGCCACTCAAAACTAGAATTATGAATCTTTATTGAACACCCAAATAACATAATGGAAGGAGGACAAAATCAATAAGCAATTTTGATAAATTCAAATATCTTGACTTCTCAGTGTATGTATAGCATATGTTACAACACTGAATGAAGTTTCTATTACCAAAGTGGTAATTCCTCTTCACAGATTTGATTGTGCTGATTGATTAATGCCCTGATGAGGCCTCTTAGCGTAAAGTGGTCTATATCTTCTAAAATTGGATCATTTGCTCCTGTAAGACAGCAAGTATCTCTTGTTAATACTGACATCCTTATCTCCTCACCATGAGCATTGAGATTATTAAGATATTGCATGACAGTTAAAGCTCCTAAGCACGCCCTTGGTTTGGGTCATGTTAACAGCAGAACAGCTGCTGAATTTGAAAGGTTATCCTAGTAGAACAGGCATGCAGATATGTTATCAAGTACAGGATAAAGCTGTTAATTTAATATACAAACTGGCAAAAAATAAGCTTTCATTTTTAACACTTTTCAAAGTAACAAAATTTAACAGTTCCAGTATTTAAATCTCAAACTGCAGTTCATCTGGAATGTGCAGCGCACAGCAGAATTTACTACCCCTGACCACATCAGCATAACTAGCAAACTCAGCTTGCTCAACATGCAAACCCAAACAATTTTATACTGGTCGAATTCTGTGTGATATTTATAATGAAGTTAAACACAGATGTTAATCTTGAAATCGGCATAAGGTTTTGGCATTTTAATTAAAATTATTTACTTATTACATGACCTGATATTATTAAAATCTGTTAGTAATGCTAGTGCTTATTTATAATGAAACGTAACACAAGAATAGCAGCATTAAAGATGAATATTTTAAAAGTATTTAAGATTTTATGAACAGGCTTCCAAGTATTAATTATAAATGAAAAAAAAAAAAGAGCAAACAGTGCATAAATGGCAATTGTGATCATTGCAACTAATCATAAAAATCAATAGTACTTACTGTAATTACTCTAACTACAGTAATTAATTATTAATTAAGCAGTAAAACCAGTAGTTCTTATAACTTAAAAAAATTCAGAGAATTGTATTTGACAGTGAAAATTTCTCTGATTCTTAAAGGTATTATAAACATGAAATTTCCTAAAGAGTGCAAGTGTGCTTTACTGAAAACCTAATTAAAATCAAAGTCATGGCTATGTTTTGGATCTAGTGCTAAATGTATGATCAGAATCCTACATGGAAGCACTTGCAAGGCTATTTAAAAGGGAAGGAGGGGTAAAGAAAATAGCTACCACCTGCATTTGAAAAACAGCCAGCTTAAGGGGACAGAAAGTTATGTACTCCCACAGAAAGGGGTGGTACTGCACACTTTTCAGACTCAGCACACACTGCTGCTGCTTCTTCTTTTTGTCATGCAGCTCTACATCAATCCAGATAACTGATCTAACCAAAACTGAGATAAAAGATTAGTTTCTAATTAGGTCTGCATGCTGATCAAACTCACCCTACAGCCGTATGGTTGCTAGAGCTGAAACAAGAGAGACGAAAGAAAGTTACACCCAGAACACAGGGAAAAAGACATGATAGGCAGTGTGATCCAGCTGTGAAACCGTATCCCAAAGCTTGCAGGAACTTAATACTCTAACAGCAAGCCAAAAAGTAAGGAATATGCTTCTGCCACTATCTTCCATGCTGGTGTAAAACTAAAGGAACTCTTCTGAAGAGAATGACATTATACCTATTGAAAACCAGTGGGAAAGGAAAATGGACCTAATAACATTAAATAATTACTAGAAGCATGGGGCATAAAACCCTGCAATTTTTTAGCACAAAATTGTATTTCAGCATTGTGAATTCTATTAGGAAAAAAAAGTGTTTTCAGAAAGGAGATTTAGTTAATGTTCCTTGCATTAAAAAAATCATTGCCTGTCATGTGCTCACCTAGGAAAGTACAAATAGACTGAAGTTTGTGTAGCTCCCAATTCTATATAGCTACTGAGGAATAAATTTGCTTCAGGTCAGTATGCAATTCTGTGAGTAATCTGGAAGAAAAGTGAAATGCAAGGTGAAACAAACCTATCTCCTTTTTCACAAATCACTCTGAAATTAGCTCATTTTTTCTCATTGTGTTATTACATGTATACAACAAAACAGGTGAAGATTCCTCGTAACTTTCACACTTTGGCAATGTTATTTAGGTTACACAGTAGAAATTGCAACAGGAAGAAAAACAAGCACAGAAAGACTTCCACAGCTTTCTACCTGGATGTAGTTACACATTTTGAACTGGTCAATTACAACCAATGTAAACAAAGACTGCCAGAGCCTGTTCCTGCTTTATTTGTCCATCATGTTGACAGTAATTTCACAAGTCACTTCTGTTTTCTGTTCTTTCAGAGTTTATGTTTATTTCCTCTAAAATAGGGACAATCTCACTGGCACAATATTAATTTTTCACAGTGGAGATGTCTCGGAACAATTCCAGGTCAACTTCGAGAGAAAAAAACCCCACAAAACAGAACAATCAAAAAAACAAATAAAACCCCCAAACTGTAGTGATTAACCAGAAAGACAAGTAAACGTTTCAATTCATTTAACAAACAGGCAATGCAACTTAGTGGAGAAAATACCGCCAACGTATAACAGCGTCTTTACAGTTTATTTGGAGAATGAATATATTTTATGTTGAATATTACATTACAAGCCATGTTAATTAGCACCCATGATATTCTTATCAGAGGAAAACTAAGCATTCTTTAACTGGAAATTTGATTATAATATACATGCATTTTATTTTTCAATTATTAGTAACAGCAAATAATTGACAGTATCAGTCACAGTAATCTTTTTTTAAAGCCACATACAGGATCTGGCAGACCTCTGCAAGTTGTGCAAGAAGTGGACAGTAATGTATACTTGCAAATGTTAACTTGGGGAAAAAAACTTCTGGAACCAGCACAGAAATTTCTAATATTTGTGTGAGTCAATTAATGGACCTAGTATTTGCATGAACAACATCTAAAGACACATTATCTTTGCTCTAGAAAATCAGGCTTCCCAATGAAGGTATCTGCAAGACACCGAAAAGAAACTGTTTGCATGTAGCAAAGCATTAATAAACAGCAAATCTAATTATTGCAAAAACATAAACATTGCAGCTGTAACATTTCTTTCTAACTGTACTATTACAGCCTTACCAGTGAAAACAGACATGTCAATGCTAATGTAAACTCAGCTGCTGATATATATTCATTAGATTCATAAAAGCTCCAACATTTCTTCCTCTCACTCTGTCAAATTGCCACAAAATAACATAGATACAATCCAATATACCAAAATGTAAAGTTTTAAGGCACCTAAGGCTTAGATGTATCTCCATTCTTGTCTCTTACTCCATAAAAATCCCTTGAAGAATCCTATCAAGGAGACTACTACGGATTTCAAACCGTATCTGGGAAGCAGAGGGGCCAAAAATGACAGGATGTTCTGGTCAGGCAAAGCTATTTTTTTGGCCTCAGTGGCCCAGAAGGTGACCTCAGAAACACGACCAGCTTTACCCCTGCCATAGTGCAGAGATTCAGCACTAGGTCAAACAGCCAAAGGAAAGGCAGGATGCATGAGGATACAGGGTTCCTACCCACAGCCTGACCTAACTGAATACTGTTCATTGTGCTTTGTCTAATTTGACAGGAATGCACATAAATGACATTATCCTCTGGGTCAAATTTAAACTGTAAGGTGAAACTGCTAGAATACTCCTGTGTACGTGGTGACAGGCTAAGGTTTATTTGAGACAATAAAAATAAATACTTCATATGTTTTTCAGAGTTGCAAATAAGATAAAACATAAATGATTGTATCAGTAATGTACTAGCATAATCCAGACAGAAAAGGCACTTTGCTTATTGCTGTTGTGTTCTTGTCGAAAAGACATCAACTAACCAATCAGCCCACCATTTTGGCCTGCCAAAACCCAAACTTTGTCACTTTTCTGGAAATCTTAACCTAATGATAAAAGATGAGGAAGCAGAAGAAAGAGAAGGAAAGAGAAACTATGGACCATCTTTTGGTTTATATTGAAGTTCACAGAACAAATGCTCAGCGCTCAAGATCTATCAACAATGAGTAACACTAAGTAATTACAAGTTAATTTCTGATTGCAGACATGCTGAACCAAGAGCTCTATGACCTGGCCTGATCACCTCTGCAATATGACAAAAGAATGACTGTAGCTATTGAAATCAGTAGCATTTTCATTATTTTTTGATCACTATCAGTCTAAGTATGAGAGAAAGAAGATGAACAATTTCTTTATTTAATATGTGCTAGATCTTGTGATTAACATGCAGTCTGAGTTCTGAAATGGAAGTTTTCAATCTGGTCTGTATTAAAGCAGTATATTATGAATCATGATCTCTTAAGAAAACACACTATGGCTCAACTCAGTAATGATGTGTTTCATCCTCCTTTATAAAGGCAAAGGCAGATTGTAAAAGGGAAAAGAAAAATGCATTTGTAAGCATTGCTAAGCAGCGAGTTTAAGATGACATTCTCAGGAGCAGGGGAGTAAGAGTCCCAGAATGGGTACCTGAGCAATGGCCCGACTGACATGACAAGAATTTCTGACACACAATAAAAACTATTCTGAAGTATTCTTCCATTATTAGCACCTAAATTAACTTCATTGTGAAACAGTAATTAAACAGCAGGGGAGATTCAATGCCTTAGCCTTTTATTCTTGATTCTAATTTACATGATTAAATTCTAACTTATTCACTGATTACCTTCTTGCTTAACACACTTTAGGTTCTCATGGGTTTCATTTTTGTCCTTGCTTCTTTTTCTGGGTGTAGCAGTTTTTGCCCTCACCAACCCACAATTTTCAGTATGCTTATGCATATTATTCTGTTAGCATAATGAAGTATAAATATGAATCAAATATTAATGTATGTAAGCAATTTAACACACACACACACAAAACAAATATGTTTCTGGCAGACAAATTTTGGAACTCGAAGTGAAAGGCTGACATAGTTAACAACCTCCATAAAACTCCTGAAGATTTTCCAGAACACGTATTAAAATTATCCTTTAAAGGAATGTTGTCTTTTGGTGGGTATAAAATCAAATTTATCATTTTCTAGTTCCTGGATAAGCAATAAAGTTTTACATTTAAAATCTGTATGTGGAAAAAAGATTACATTTAATTCAGAAGTGTGCACAGTTAACCCCAAACCAGAGATACGTTTTTACTGCATATGGTTTTGCAGAAGTGAGTAATAATTTCTTACTTCCCTTGCTGAGCTGGTCCTAGCACTCTTTCACTTCAATTATCTTTCCTAGTTTTTTAGTTTTTCTTGAAGTTCATACCTCCACACTGCCTTTTTAAGAAGACCACTGTATTAAACATTAGCAACTTCAATACTGGATTGTACAAGCCAGTACCAGCCCTGAAAATATAATGTGGCTGATACTTTCTAGCTAAAGGGGAATACTATAAAGTTCTTCATTAACCCCCCAATGTAAGGTTTGGGAAAGAAAACAAACAAGTTGTGCTGGCTTAGCATTAAGGAGTTAACATTCCAGCCAGTACACTGCTTTTTATTCTCAGTCTTTTGTGATACTATGACCTGCAATAATACGATCTGCAATACTTAAGCTAAAGATAACTCCACTGAAATTCCTTAAAAGGAAGCATCTTACCCAGAGTGAGTAGCCCTCACCATATTTCAGGTGCTCATAAACTGTAGGCTTAATATTAGAATCATGGTGCTTCTTCCAGTGAAGAGTGAGAAGCTGCTTCCGTCGAAAGCTTTTGCTGCAGCTCAAGTGAAGAGCTTCTCACCAGTATGGGTTTATTTATGTAAAATTAGGCGTTGTTCCTGAAACAAAAGAAATATCTGTAACACCACTATCCAGCCCTGTGGCCCACGTTCAAAAAAACCAAGCAGGCACACAGAAAAGTGCAAGGATGTTGCACAGACTCCTTAATTATCATCCACTGTAAGAAGATGCTGAAGAACACATTGGGGTACTTGCCCACTGACTTGGAGAAGGTCAGAGGGTTTCCTCCTGATGTTATTAAGGTTAGCAGAAAAAACAATCAGAATGGAGCAGCGGTACATTCCAACATATCAAGGCCAAAGCAATGCTATTCTAAATGTATTCTTTAAAATAAAATTTTCAGTTCTGCCTGAATTTATATTCTGTGACACTGCTGAAAATCACATTTAAGGCTTAACTATTATATTCTGTTCTCATCACAATGTCACCGGAAAGTGATTGCTCTTACTTTATAGTTCTAAGCAGTTCATGTACTAAAGATTTATCCAGAAGATAGCCTCAGACTTTCCAGCATTTCAATTTTATTGTTTATTTGTGAACCATTTATCTTGCAAACAAATATAACTACACTATTTTAGTTAGATTGCAGTCACAAAAGTTTTTATCTTAAGGTAAATATAACCACAAAGCCTATTCTGCCTTGCCAAACCACCAATCGAATAAGCAATATTTTTTCAGTGAATTTAAATACCTGCTTACATTTGAATATTTTCTCATTTCTATGAGTCTTCTTGTGCTGAATAAGAGCAGAGCGCTCATGAAAAACAGCTTCACAGTAACCGCATTTAATTGCCACTGCCATGTAGGAATGCAGATTTCGCAAGTGGACACCTGAACGTTTATTAAAAGCTGTTAAATTTAATGGTGAATTTTTGATTTCTACGATTTTGACCAAAAGCTAGACAATGCATATCCCTGAGTAATGCATAATTTGTAGAAGATGCCACCAAAATGAACATTCTGTGTTCTCTGCAGTAGTGGTAAAATTGCCACACAGGCAATTTTTCAGATTAGTTTAAGATAACTAAAGTTGCAGTAAGATGTTGTAACTTTCCAGAGAAATTAAACAGTTATAGGCCTAAATCTCAGTGATTCCAATGGCTATCATTTAACACATCAAATACTTTCAAAAATTCCACTAACTGCTTGCTTTTGCCGATACACAAAAAATCATTTGAAAACACTACCCAAAGTAGTAGCCTTTACAAAATTAAAAATTACAAATAAATGAACAAAGAAATTGTATTTATGTAAATAACAATCTACCTCTACCTTCAAATACTTAAGAGACTTTAATGGGATCTTTATTTGAAAATATAAATAGATGTTAAAGATAACTTTGTATGTCTAAATATTTTGTAATACAGCTTTTTCATGTATTTCTGGAAACTTAAATTTTTATATAGGTTTTGTTAGTATTGGTCAGCTATGTGGCCTCAAACACATTAAATATGCTACATTTCAAATACACTGATTAAATAATAAAAGTGTCATCTGTACAAAAACATTTTGTTCCTAGAAAAGATGATTTAGATATGAAATGTATGAATACGGACAACTTTACTGGTACTTCAAGAAGTACTGTTCTGAACAAGAGTATATAAAAAATTTAGTATGTAAAATTCCTAGAAAATCACGATGCCTTGTATTTCAAGAACTATGGTTTGTACAAAGAAACCTTTTAATTTATATTTGCAGTTACAATTTTAATTTTAATTCATAATTTCAGTATCAACCTGTATATCAGTACTGTTTGATACTGATAGCAAAGGAAAAAATTCTATTATCTGCATATAGAATGAAGATGAACATACACAGTGGCTTGTTCTGTGCATTCTGGGAAAGGATCCCAACTAGCTAAGAGACGTTTGAGTTTATTGTATCACCTTCAATGCTTCATAAGTGCTTTGTAGCCTGAAAATAATCTTTGATATTGATGTAATAGAATCTAGAATTCCAAGAGTTTTCAGTTCTTGAAGTACAGTAAAACCATTGTCTGCTGGATGAACGAAGTCAAACTTTGAAGTTAACTTGCAGTTTACTAATGCAATTACACGTATTTCTTTAAATTAAAAGGACAAAAAATGCGTTCAGCAACTAAACACACAGCACAACTTTAGATTAAGAGGTAAAAGCTGATTTGGTATATATACTAAATAATTCAATTATTTTAGTTTCTCTTATAGCTAGATGCATATACAGATTTTAAGTAGAGCTGAGATAGAATGCAAGAACTGAAATGGCTTTATACAGATCTGACTAATTTCTGTGGCTTTGAGATAAAAAAAAAACTTTTCAGTACAACCTGGACATATATTTTTGTGAGGTACCTTCTCACTGAACAACAGAAGGTCACAATGCCACAGGTAACAAGCAAAATAATAATAATAAAAATTAATAATAAAAAAAATTTTCTACATTGCATTTTAAACAAATTAAAACATCAACCACAAGATGTCACCACATCTCCTTGCAGGAGGAGTTTACCTGTAAAACAATGAATGCATTTTCCATAGATATATGATATAAAGCTGTACGTAACATATTTGATATCACTGTAAGCAGTAAGAATTAGAGATTTCACCTCTAATTACCTCTACATTTCTTTTTCTTTTCTTTTCTTTAAACTCACCCAGGTCACTTTTTTGCGCAATAAAAGTACTACAACGTGGACACTGGTATTTTGGCGTATTTTTGCCATGCTTTTGTAACATATGGATTTTCATGGTACCACTCTGAGTGAATTTGTCCTGGCAAACGTAACATTCATAGGTTTTTTTCACCTATAAAAACATATTAAAATAACATATGCTTAGAAAGTCTACTTATTTGATACAAATGCAATATTCCCACAGATCCACAGATCTAAAAATCCATGTCCTAACAGCAACGGTCTCCACACCAACCAAAATGTTACTATTACTTGACAATGCACAAAAGGCTAAACAAGTTTACCTACATTTTCATAGCTGATTACAATGCAAAATCTTGACTTCCAGAATCTGCGAGTCAAACTGATGAAGCATAAAGTTATTAATACAATTCTAAACTATTAATCAGGAATTATTTTAACTTCTATTCTCTCTTGAATATTTGATTTATAAAAATGCAGAATTATCCTCAAATGGGCAAGGAGAGAAAGTTAACAGCTGTAACAACATCATGAGAAAAGTGATTCATCACCAGCCATTGATAATGGTGGAAGAGAAAGTGATGAAATTATCTTCTTGCCTTTCTTCCCCAAAAATTCACATCAGGGGTGAACACCATCAAAAACGACTTCAACACTGGCAATTGACACAGTCTAGTAAGACAGAAACAGCTAGTGCTGAGGACCTAACATACACACAGATTTGGAACCAACTCCAGACTGGTTCTGTGGACTAAGCCCCTACCAGTTCTGGGTAACACTCCTGGACTCTTCTGGTTGACTCTCATTAAAAAAGAATTCATTTTAATTGCACCAAACTGCCTCAAGATATGAACCAAAGCATGAGAAGTGGGGATATTTGGAAGATTTGATTCAAACCACACTCTCACAATTTGATTCAAACAAAAACACTAATCATAACATACATTACATAACATAATTCAGTGAAGTTAAACCCTGAAGTATATGATAGATACTAACTGCTTTCCTGGAAGGCAGGCATGTTGCAAAGCCATGATTGGAACACATTGCTTTCAACATTAAAATAATTTCTTTGTTGACCGAATTATTTACTAGCAATTCGGGACCACAATGATGTCCATGTTTTGAACAGACTATTTAAACTCTCCCATCTGATACATCTCCATATAAAATTAACTACTTGAGAGATAAAAGTGACAACTTGATCCACAGAAAACAAGACCACATAAAGGAAATATTTTTCTCATATGAAAAAAGTTTAGGAGGAACAGCAAGACTGTAACTACTAGCACTGTACAACTAGACCTGCTGTAGCCAAATCCAGAAAATTTAAAGACAACGTGTTTTTCAGACATGTTTTTATGCAAAATCACAAATGAAAAAAATGCTAATTTAGAGTCCGAAATTAGATCACTCTAACCCTCTGAATGTTAAGGTCCTAAGGACATAGACTTGATCATGACTTCAGAGTCCTACCTGAATGAGTTATCATGTGCCGTTTCAGTTTATATGCATCTTTGTTAGCATAACTGCAAAGGTCACAAGCATAAGAACACTCTCCTGTATGTGAGCAAATATGTAGTTTCATTTTGCTTGCCTAGTATAAAAATAGGAAGTTTTCTGTAATATTTAAATTATAGAAATAATTAAAATATAAGCAATTTTACAAAATATATCTATTGCAATTTTAAATATTGCGTCAATCCCAGAATTAGCACTACACACATACACACACATTTTTTTCCTGTAAAATCATCCTGTTGTGGTTTTAGGTAACATTTTTGTGCTCTTTCCCCAGATGATCTTACTTCCATGTTCAGTGTCAACATAAACAAAAGGAGAAATTTTATAATAAGAACATAAAAGCTAAAATTTTTAAACCATCTGAAGGGGATACCTACTATGATCAGGCTACTTGGATATGCAAAACATAAAATTAATTGAAAATACTCAGGAAAATAAAATAAAGACCAAACTCATTAACCAAAGTATTCACCTTCAAGTCCCAACGAAACACTTTCATTCCAGAAGTTTAATTCATTCTGCTTTTTCATACTGTTCTTGTGATATATTCTACGTAAATATTGTAAATATGCAAGCTAAAATTAGGAGCTACCTAATGTTCAATTCCTTCATTTATAAACAGAATTAATTCACCACTAGATCCATTCAAACCTCCAACACTATTCACTTAGATGAAATTAGACGTGACTGCCAATCTTTGCTATGCAAAATCAAATCATAAGCATGGTATTACAAAGGGGCTCCTTCAGCTCTCCTCATTCAGAAAGCTTACAGCAACATTAGTGAGAGTTCTGCAACAGCAATGAGTACTGAATATTTCCTTGTTGAAACAAAGGCAAGAATAAGACACTTCAATATAAACTGACGAGGTTTTTAAAGATGGAAGCTATCCAAAATCTAATTAATAAGATAAGGTGCATGGAATAAAGTTCAGGCTTGCTTACAGCTTTAGATATGGACACAGCACATAAAAAATTTAGATATTGAATATCCACTAAACTGTGACAGTGATTCAATCATAGGTGCATGACTGAAAGCCTATTTTTTCCAAGTGAACCCTTAGGCAGTCTGTAGCTTTTTTATTTCTAGATCAAAAAATTTTCAATACAGTAAAAAATCCAAACATCATCAAGTATATAAACACAACACATTAGCTTCATTTTAGATATCAGCCAGTCTTGTTCTACAGTATACGGAATGAAGTATAAAGAGGGATCAAGTATGCTTTTGTAGGATCAAATTCACACAAACACATTGTCTAGCAGCAATTTTAGTATAATAAAAAAGAACTTCTCGAGGTTAAAAATCTGTGCAAAAATGTTGTAACTTGACAGTACATTAAAATCTTAGTATGTGAAAGAATACAAAGCCTCCCAAAAGATTCAGCAAGGCTGTATTTACTTCTACACTAGAGTATTTACACACTAACACTTGAAAGGATTTTCTAAAGCATGCTTGTAAGGCCTGTGCCATGAAAGCTCAACACTGGTCACAAACGCTATGTCACAGGCACTGCATTTATAGGTTCTGGTCCCTGTAAGAATACACTGTTTATTAGAATTTTATTTAATAACACAATGTATGATTTGTCTGCCTTAAATCAACATGCACAATTTTTTAATAGAACCTTTTATGAGATTCTGAATTTTATATACAATAAACATATACCGTAAGTTTATTATAAACATGATTTGTCAATTTGCTTCATATAGTTAGATAGCAAAATGAAAACATCACAAAAATATCTATTATGCATGTAAGAATCAGATACAACTGAAGTCAATATTCAGTTGACAAAAAGTTTTAGAATGGTATTTAACAAAATAAGTTAATGCTTACAGAGAGAGTTACTAATTACAGACCATGTATTTTCAGTGTGGAACTGCAAGCAAAATCAGAGAAACTTTCCGTAACAAAACGCGCACAGAAGACAGCTCTAGAACACAGTCATCTTGCTGTTAATTAAATTTTGCAGGCAATATGTAAAATGAAGTATTTTCAGACATTAGATACCTGTATGTACATTCACGTGGTTATACAGGAGAGAAGCTGTACAAAAAGCCTTAAGGCAGAGGTGACATGCATGACGTTTCTCATCAGAATGGGTTTTCACATGACAATTAAGACTTGATATTCTAAGTGAGGTGAATGCGCACAAACCACAGCTGAAAACTGCTTTTTCTCCTGTGAGAACAAAGACATATTTAGACTGTACAAGCCACAAAACAACAATTTGACTTTTTCAATAGTAGTAACAGTTTCAATATAGTTCCTCCACTTTGGGTAAAACTACTTCATACCTCCACATAAAAGGACTTCAAAAGATGTTACAAAATATCAAGCTGTCAGACAGAAATTAGTGTATCAAATGAAGACTTAAGTGAGTTGCCAAAAAAATAGTGCCACGTGTTAGCCATACAGTTTAGAACCTAATCCTAGGAAACCTAGCTCGTAGCCTAGCTCTCACCTCCAAAACAGGATGAAACGTCCTCCTGATAGTATCATTAAGATGAGGTTCATCAAGGCACTTACAACCTATGCAACACAATGCTTGATGACAACTGTATTATTAGTACTAAACGAGCTTGTTCAAAGATTTGGAAATGGCAGGTTAAACTAGTGTCAGCTTTCTGGTAGTCCTGAATCCATAAAGTGTATGGAAAAAAACATCATGATGTAAAAGCCTCTTTAAAATGAGTTGAATTTGAGGACAAAAAACCCCCAATTCCTTGAAGAAGTCATAGAATAAAGTTATGCTTTCTGGATTGCATAATATTTCCAAGTTCATGGCATAGCAGTAATGAATTACTTTTGAGCTTAACAAGTTAAGAGTAAATGTGCAACACTTTCAGTTTTGAAGAAGATCTGAAACTGTGAAATGGCAAATACGTCATATATGAAGAGCCTTTCCAGAACAGTTGTCTCGGCTCCCAAGTGCACTCTCTGTAATGATTTTCATGCTGAGACCAAAATGTATTTTGTACAATGCTTTATACCACACAGAGATGTGCAGCTAACACTTCACTTCAATAACAGCAAACAAAACCACTTTATTGTTCTTTATTCATTGTGGATTCATGCCCACACAAAAGAACATTGTTGACTTTGTTAAAACTGCTCAAAAATGCTTCCTATAAAAGCAGTAATGAAAACAAGGGACATTAACAATTTGTACAATATCCATATTTCAAACAACCTCAGCCAAGATATCTGAATATAAGGTACCTTAATATAAAATACCTTAATATGACACACACACATTTACAGACTCTTCAACATTACTGATGTCATCCAGCTTTTACAGTACACACATACAGTTTCTAGGGAAACACCTGCTTATCCATTCCCTTCTAATTCAGTCCTTAACTTCTGCAACATACTTTCATGTTCCTAAAATCTTAAATCAGACATTTTCTGTTACTTTTACTTAGGTTCTGGAAGACACCTTGCTGACAGATATTGATACTTGTCACCACCTTCGGCCAGCAACACAGAACCAGTCTTAAACTCATCCATAAACCCCCAAACAAGCACATTTTGAAGCTGAATGAGGGAACTAAGAAAGACTAAGTAAATTACAAGGTTTATTTAAAGGCACTCACATAATAGTAACGTCAAAATCTCCCTGGAGGTTTCAAATACCACATTATTGTTCAAAAGACCATTAATTTCTAAATGCCATCCAACACATCTCTCCGGAACACAACACAGATGACATCAGCATGAACAACATCTTTTAACACTTAATGCCGAAGGGTATAATCCCTTCTTCCAGATTTCCAGAGAATGTTAAGATCTAACCTAATTTAAACTTAAACACTGTGAATATTTAATACAAAATTTCAACCTCACTTCAAAATCTAGAACTACAAGGATTAACTTTTTACCTTACTTCCAATATGGAGCACAAATCTGAACTTTTAGATCCTTGGGATTCCTTACAACTGTTTGTTCTGATGGAGTTGCACATTCCTGCTCTTTACCTTCACTGCATTAGTCTGGCAAATCATCACCGGCTTTGCAGCTCTGGCTTTTTGTTCTCCTAAGAGTGAAAGGAAGTTCCTTTCCTCCCCCCTTTTCAGATGGGGTTAGTTGCTGGACCTTATTTTCAAACACAATGACATCATTATCTATCAGTCTATTTAAAGTTTTACAACTTCCCTGATCAAAGGTAGCCGCTAGTGGCAAAACAACTATCAATAATGTTTTTTTACCAAACTAATATAAGACTTTTGCAGCCTAATTGTAATGCTTTCTTTGTCATACAGCAATTAACAAAGTTGTGATACTTTTTGCACTAGATAATTAGAAAATTAGACCACACCTCAGAAATTATCTAGGGTGGCACATAAGTTTTAAAAGAAAAAAAATATGTTATAAATCCAGTAGCTAGCACAAGATAAACACCAATGTTTGCATGTCCTTTTAATAAAACACATTTCAAATGAGACCGTATTATGCATACAGCTTTAACAACGACCGCAGTATTGTACTAATGCAGGAGAAGAAGGGAAATTGTCTAATGCTACTTAAGACATCTAGGCTGTCAAACCAAATAGCACCAAACTGGCAAACTGAACCAAAACGTGTCTGAATTTCAACACGTTAGTCATCTAGAAAGGCTAAATTTTTGGTTTGCCTTTTTACACATGGGATGACATTCTATAAAGCTGTACAAGGGATTTGATACCAAAGTCCAACAAATCTGAATGGCTAGAAAGAACACTGAAGTCAGAACCAAATCACTGTGATCACAAGTTAACAGCTCAGGCATCACTCCACCACATCCAGAATTTACACCTGAGTCTGTAGCATGCCTAGTGGTTTCTCTGTTGCCTTGCCTTCTGAACTCTTCGCTTGCCCTTTTTCTTGCAAAATGTTAATCTGCATCAGCCCTATGTTACAAAAAAGACAGATACCTTCCCACATGCTTACAGCCATGCCTGCCAGCACACAGTACAGCACAGCCTGCCCCTGCCGCACTGCCACCACCCTGGCCAGCATGGCCTTCACCACCCCTTCTGAGGGTGGGCAGCTGCCTGGCAGGCTCCCTCCAAGCCCTCCTCCTCTGCCTTCAGGCACACTGTCTGCAGTGTCAGCCAGTGTTTTTCACTCTCTTCAGGAGAAAGGGAGCACTTTGGGGGGACACCTGCCCCCATCTGCATGTTGAGTCCTGCCCCGCAGCCACTGCCACTGCTCCGCTCCTTCACTCAGGTTATCCCATCCCTCTCACACTCTCCTCTTCTGTCCCTGATTTTCCTGCACCCCTGATTTTGGTGAAAAGCTCCAGCAGCCCTAACTCAAGCAGTGCTTGAACCTGTTCAAAAGGCAAGGTTAAAATAGGGCAAATCTCAGGCTTTCAGGACAACCCCCTGGCCCTGCCTCGCACTGCAGCCCTGGAAGCACCTCTCGGCCTGCTCGCCCGCAGCTGTCCCACACACTGACCACCACAGCCCTGCCACCACCGCCTCGCTGCCCGGCCCTGCCCGCAGCCTGCTCCCAAAGCCTCCCGGGCCAGCCCTCGCCCCTTCGAACTCCTGCCACCCCACAGCCCCGCAGCAGGAAGGCTCCCCCAGGCCCAGGGCAGCCTGTTGGCAGCCAGCATGCCCCGCTGCTTCCCGCAGGTGAGGGTGGGCAGAGAAGGGGCTTCACACCCAGGGACCCTTCCCTACAGTGCTCCTTGGCATGGCGGCCCCACGGGGAGGCTGCCCCTCAGCAGCAGCCAGAGGGGGGAAGCCCACTCACGGGCAGCATCTTCTGTGGGGGAGAACTGGTTCCGCCCTTGTTAATTCTGCTAGCCCAGGGGTCCTCAAACTATGGCCTGCGGGCCAGATACGGCCCCCCAGGGTCCTCAATCTGGCCCCCCGTATTTACAGAACCCCCTGCACCCCCCACTGGGTTTTGGGGGGGAAACCAAGCAGCCGCAGATGGCTGCCTGCCACTTCATCCATGCGCCGGCCCCCTGTTTAAAAAGTCTGGGTACCCCTGTGCTAGAGGCACGAAGCCCTGACACAGGCAAACCTCCAGAGCCTCTCCATGCAAGGCCTGAAGCTCAGCGAAGAGCCCATCTCCTCACAGCGAGTGTGGCACATCCCGCCAACCGGCAGCAAGGCCTGTTAAAGCCACCTGCCATTTTGTCACGCTCAAGCCCTAGATGAGGATCTCTCCGTCTTAATCGTAGGCCCTTAACCTTCTGCTCCCACTTGGCTGGAGACCACGGGGCTTAGCTCAATTGGTTTCTCTACTTGCAAAATATTTGAAGTACTTCCCATGTTTCTGTCACAGAAACACTTCAGCCTGGCTGCCATGTCGCTGGAGTGCTGCTGAAGAGCTGGCTGACTGCTAGTGCCGCAGCATCTCCTACCCTGCGAGCTGAAGTATTTCACAAAATTGGCTGAAGTACATTTGCAGAGGCAGCAGAGCGATATATAAGCATCATTACACCATACTTTAGGCCAGGATTGGTTATTAAATGAGAACAAGAAGTTTTAGACTTAAGAGTTCTCCAAAGGCGTTGTGAAAATGTCTTTGAGGTAAACTTGTATGATTTGAGAGTATTAACATCTAATCTTGTGTACCCTACTAGACTAGCAATTTCCAACCATCAAACATTTTATAAGGCCCACTTATTATTAATACTCTATTGCACACTAACGCAAAGGACAGATTTGGAGCTTTATCACTAAATGTTAGTTCAGTGCATTGCAAAGTACAGTACGTTGCAAAGTGATTGTAGCCCAGCATCGTCCAGATCTTGCTAAAGCATGTACTGAACTTTAAACAAAACAGAACCCCTAACCAATGTGTGGCTTTCCTTGCCTCTGAAAGTAACCCATTAAAACTTGCATTTGGGAAATATCCTTAGCACAAAATAGCAGCAAATGGCCGCTGGCCTGTGTAGCTGTACTATTGCATCAAATGACGTGGTGTTTTGCACAAACCCATTATTATATCATGCATTTCTGCATAGGATTAGCATTGCTGGGTACCCATGGGACACATGTCTCCTTTTCCACTGAATCTGGCTGAGTCGTTATTACTATTCCTGTGGTGTGGGTGCCAGAGGTAGCATTGCTACGCAGCCCCATTGGAAAAGGCAGTGATTCTGATTACTGCAAAGGATGTAGCCCTAAAAAGTACATTGGTGGGGCCACTGCAACAAGTTGTAAAAATGAAAAGTTAAAACCTTGGCATCTCAAAAAACAAATCTCATGAGAAGCCTGATTTTAGGTCATTGACCTTACTGGGTCCTTATGGGTACCTTCAGAGATAAGAAGTTCCTGTAACTCCCATAAATAGCCTTGACAACAACTCTTCCTACCCATAAATCTGTAGAATGCTAAATGCAAAAAGAATATAAACTTTTTACATTTAATAACTGCAAATTAGTTATACCTATTATGTTGCTTGGAATCAACACAATCCAAAGTAATTATTTAAGGTTGGGTATATATTCCAGCAATTTAGGGCTGATATTGTAGTTAGGTACCACATTATTCATTATCTACAGAATCTGTGGGCTCTCAAAACCAAAGAACAGGATGCAGAATACACAAGATATTCATATAATTATGCTGCTGGTGACTGTAGCCAGTTTATACTTCTTACACATTTCTGAATCTTTTCAAGTTGCTATGTATACTATGCAATTATGATAGTTGAAGGGCACCGAGGAAAAAAGTTGTTATAATAATATACCCTCCTTTAGGTCATTTTAATGAGTTTTCCTGCACTTGAACAGTCATCAGCATCCAAGAGCTGTCCTGCCTTGTACTTCTGCATTATTAATACCAGCACCATCCATGCAGCTACAGTTAAAGGTCTATCATTATTTCCATTATAAACTGATATTTTCAAGGATTTATAACTCAAATGCGGAATAGCCCTTCAGTTAATTTTTGTTGAATTTAAAGGAACCACTTGGATCAGCAATCTACAAATTCAACCACTTTCTAATTACATTTTGACACAATAGAGATTAACAGCTCCATAATGGCTGTTATGGTCTATTGTGTATGCAGTCTCCAGTTACCACTACTGCCTACTGCATCACTTATCTCTAACTGCAATTAAACTTCTACCCACCCCTCTAAAGAGTCTATTTCTTCCAAATGGATCAACAGTCTGCATCAAAAATCTATCACGAAAAGAATAAAGGACGTTTTTATTTTTTAAGTCTTTTTGGGGGGGATAAACACATTAAATATGAATTACTGTTTGTTAGGAGTATTTTATATAGATTATAAGGATTTTAATGTAGGCACATGCTCTTATGCTAAAGTAACATTACATAAAGAAACAAAATTCAGCCACAAAATTGCAGATAAATTGCTAAGAAGAATCTACCAGTGCATGAAAGTGAATACATGGACAACTAAAATCCTAAATCAGCAGAGTAAATTCTACCCTTGGCTGCACTAAAGAAACACAGCAAACTTTGTTCCAGTCTGCACTTTTTCACCTGACTGTAGACAGTGCAGCTGACTTTTTTGATGAGTAAAATATTGGATTATCTGTTCAAATTTGTCAGTCTTAAATCTGAATAATATCTTTTATAATATTTAAGATGCTTAATGCCTGTTAGATAGAGCCGAGTTTTTTAAAAAGCTCTATTACTACATACATAAAGCATTTTTGACCTTGAAGATAGTTCAAAGTTTTCAGTTTCATTCCCTTCCAGTGTTTTAGAAAATCACCTCAGATGACTGCAGAGGCTGTATAACCAGCTTTACACTTCCATCTTCCTATCATGGGACCTATCATATGTCCTAAACTACAATCTTCTTATGCCAAGAGAAGGATTGCCATCAATTTAAATGGATTTGGAATTGGTCCCAGAATAGATAACCATGTGAAGCAATAATGGTGTGATTTATTTACACATTTTTGACCTGTCCACAACACTCAGAGTAAATCAGGACTGTTGCAGTACACTTGAAAGAGGAAGAGGACAAAAAAAAAAAAAAAAAAGAAAAGAGAAGAAAAAAAGAGAGACACCAAAGCAAAAAAGCCATACAAACAAGCCCCAATTTAACCTCCAATGGTTATAATTGTTTCATTTACGATATTCTGTCTAGTAGCTGAAAACTCCATTCTTCTTCAGAACATGACTCCTGTTAGTCTATGAGAAAACCCAGTCTTTGTTGTGACTTATTTTGACAGCTTTAATATCATTTTCCACCTGGCATGTGGAAAGTTTTCCATTTTCACTTTCCTCCAATGTCTCACTTTTGTTTCCAAGTATATGTCGTACTCACACTGCACCTGTCATAGCGGTATCTATGTGCCTTAACACTGGTCTGAAAACATATACGTCTTTACTTTTGCTCTAACACCAGGGACAATTGCTACCTTCATCACCTGTTTTGCACTGAGATATTGCCCCTCGTAATAATGACAGCAGTAGATGACCTCCTTCATGCCATCACTTGTTTCACAGAAAGCCAGTATACTTTTATAATCTAATTCATGTGACTCCTTTAAATATTTGTTCAGTTTATGAAGTTGTAGTCACTAAAAGTTGAAATCTTTCCGCTGTACTTTCTCCTGCTGTTGTCAACTTATTCCTTTAGCATCCCACCTTCACACAGATGAAGGAAGCACTTCTTCAGAGACCACCAGAAACCTTAATTAAAAAAAATAAATATATATATATATGAAAGCACGTCAGCTAATGAGTGAGAAAAAAGGGGGAGGTATTATATTCTTTTGGGTGCTCTTCTAAGCAACCGAAAGTTGCAGATTCAGAATAACATACTGCTTCAGTGCTGTCCTGGAAGATTCTCAGGAGAAATTACACAATGTGAGTTTCATAAAAGATACTGATCACTTGGAAAGAAGAATATTATTAAAATACTTTAGCTTTTTTGTTTTGGTTTGGGATTTTTTTTCCTCCCAGACCTCTGGTTCTGAGACAGGAGCTGCAGTTTATTCTAACAGGCATCATTTAGAATTCAGATCTGACTTGGCTATCTTGTCTACCCAAAAGAACACAATTCTCTGGTCCCTGTCCCTACAGTCGTATAAAAATTGGTCAGACCTCAGAACCAGATACTTCTGAACATACAGTCCTACTTGTTTCCTTAGTTATTCCCCAAAGCAAAGGGAAGATGGGAGCATAGCAAAGCAAAGACAGCTGGAAGTCATCCTGGAGGGTACTGATTGACTAGTTTCTAGCCTGGCTATAAATTACCACTGTTCTTTCTCAGTGCAAAGATGAGGAGAGCAGCAGAGCTGTCTCAGAGGTACAGTGCTTGCTTGGCCCGTGCTGCTTAGGCATGATCAGCTACATGTGGGCTGTGCCTAAGGCACAGGGAAAGCCTTGCTTTGCTCTCTCTCCAGTGCTCATCTTGACTTTGAAAAGGCAAATAATCTCTTTAAATATGAGTGGTTCTTGTAGAAGAACCAAAGCAACTTCTATTAAGTTAAAAGACTTAATGCTTTTAAGTATTGCCTTTAAAATCCTGCTCCATACTGTTAATGATTATAATTATATGGCATGACAAAAAACCAGGGCATAATAGCGTACAGATGTGGGATATATAAAAGGGGAAGTATTTAACATAAGCTTATTGGAGCTGAAAGTACCAGAGATGATTGATTGCTCAGACACAAGTCAGGGAAGTGGTCTAAAAAATATTAACCATAATTGCAAATTATCCATTACCCGTTCATCTAACATCATGATATATTTAGAAACAATTTTACCATCCAGTAATTATGCACTGTTTGCTGCATGTGGCAAACAGCAGATCTGCGTGCCTGGCTGTGCTTGGAAGAAGGATGCTTACTTGAGAAGCACATTGCTTCTCCCATTTCAAAAGACATTAGCATGGTTATACAGTTAATTACACCTCAGTGACTTCCACTGTTTTTATAGAATACTCTTTAATCCGAGAGATAGCAAAGAAAGTTTTAAAGACAACTCCCCTTAGTTAGTTAATAAAGGTTTCTGCTGGTGTTTGTGCAAGGGTCAGAGTTAAAAGGCAGAAAGCCTTTCCTCTTGTTTTGACTAAACTGGAGGAAACATGCTAGAGCTGTGCAGAATTTGATTGCCAAACACGAAGTGAAGATACAGAGTGAGAAAAGATAGTAAAGGTTTAACCCAACTGATGTAAGAAACAAACTCCAAGGATGCCCATGTTTCCTTGCTTTTATAGCACTGTTAATCTTTAATCAGGAAAATAGTTCTGAGAACAGCTCTTTGTGCACAGCTAAACAGGCACCATTGCTTGGAAGTTAATAGGATCACCAGAAAATGGGACTATTAAATCATTGTCCTAATATATCAGTGAGAGATGTACAACCCAAAGGAGTTCAAATTCTGCTTCCACGTGGATATGCAGCAAGTGCACATTAAACCTTGCAAAATCAGCAGTAAGGAGTTAGTCGGTAGGTTCAGAAGAGCAGTGGCTTCCTGTGCAATTTTGTTCCAGCTCAGATCACAAATGAACATGGGTGCTAAAGTTTCTGAATTCAAAAATCCAAAGAAATCAAGAATGGGCTACAAAATTTAAGGGCATATTTAAAGACATGTGGATTAGTGTGACTTCACTGACAGCAGGTGATTTAGTCCTTGATATTTGTCAGCAGACATACCTTAAATCTTAGTCTTCCTCCCTGCTGCAGTGACATATCATCACTTAAAGACCAAAACCAGATAGCCTCGTGCCTTTTCGTCAGGAGCTGGTCACACAGATGTGGTATAGCAGACAGTTGTACATCTTTTATGCTCCTATATGAATAAACAAAGTCTGCATTATAGTTCTCAGTCTTTTTAAACAGCAAGATAAGTAAGGAAGTGCCTGGAAAGCAAATAATAGCTAAGTGACCTGTTTTGTGAATAATGGTTATTGCTCTGTTCAGAGCTGCCTTTACAAACTTAGAGTTTCTCGATCTGTCATTCATACTCTTCTTTTGTTCTGTAAGTTTGAACAGCAAGATCTCCTGGGCAGAGCACATTTATGCTTCACCCAAAATAACAAGGTACTGCCTTAGTGCTATTGCAATGCAAATACTTACACTATACAAGGTTAACAAGTGGGTTACTTGTTATATTTTATTTGCAGAAGGCAAGTTGGTTGCTATTCATGTCTACATATTAGTTTAAGCTCATGTATAAGAGGTTCCTCTTTAAGTAAACATATGCATATGAATCATCCTGAATCAGTAAATCTGGAGACAGGTACAGATGATCAGACAGCAGAAGTATGTACAGCAGAGTCAGAATTCTGCCTTCCTAAAAGCATAAGAAAAAAATATGATCTCTGGGGCCCAGCTGAACCCTTGACCTCTTTGCTGAGCATTGTTTGTAGCAGTAATCATACTTGTGGCACCTGTCTGGTAGGAACCATTTACACTGGCAAAACAAAAATGCTTTTACATTGAAAAAATCCCATTATGGTCCACACCTGTTGCCTTCTTCCTATTAGAAATGTGCTAAGCATAAGTGTATGGTATGTAGGATTTCACCTGAACTGTTAACACTTACATGGGGTTTTCCAGTAAACACAGGCTCTGTTACAGAGGTAATTGGTTTTTTGTAACATTTATTTTCCTACAGCTGTCAGATTCAAGAACCAAAAGGTACATAGTGCTTGATATAGGTTTGCCTTCTCACCTTTAGATGTACCCTGGCTTTTACTTCTGCACAATCAGCTCCTCTATCCTGTTGTTGCTTCCAGTGTTACAAAATGTTTGAAATATTCATCAAAGCTATTTTCCTGGAAAAAAAAAATAGAACAAATCTCACTTCAAACAGAAAATACGGTTCAGCCCAAGCTGGTGCTTTTGTATTGCTATCAACAGAGAAAATAGGTTATAGTAAATGTTTTTCATTTCAAGTAAGAACATACTACTTGCATTACAGTAATCTAAAAAGGATCCAGCAGGGACTAGCTGTGGCACAGATACAAAGATTAGAAAACATAATAATCTTGTCTCATTAGGTTTTAAACTCCTCTAGCCAGGAACTATCAACCAAACTAGGAAGAATGGACAAGAACACAGAGAAATTGGCATTATCACCTCCCAACCCCCTTCCTATGGAGGTGATCATGGCTTAGGGATATAAAGTTACGTGTCCAAAGTCGACTGGGAAATCCATAACAGAGGAAGAAACGGAACCTAAACGTTCTGAATCTGCACCCACGCTTACTGGTTAAATCCATCCTTCTTTAAAGGAGTTGGCTCATGAAGGATATATAGAACTGTATTCAGTAGGTAGACTGCACGTAATGGGGGATAAAAACGACAAGAGAGACAAAAGGTAAATGGGAGCATTTAAATAAATGAGGAAAAAAACACATTGCTGCTCAGGTAGACAGAGCTGTGTAACCCTGAAATGACAACTGACAACAGAGGGCTGCTAGCAAGGAAAGGATTACAGAGAAATAACAAATGACATGCAAAAGGAAGGAGCAAGAGGAGCCAGGGTTAACTCGTCCTAGAAAAGAATAAACAAGTTTAAATTTTAAAAGGTGTTGCCATGTCATTTCTTAAGGCCTGAGGAGTTTCTCTAAAAGAGCACAGTTAGCAGGACCCTGGTTATCAGCAGGAAGCCAGAAGACTGCTCTTGAACAAGAGGTTGAAACATCTGCTGCTTGAACCTGTGTGCAAGTATTTGTCATTTACCCCCTCCGCAGGTAGGAAGCAGGGAGCCCTTGACAGCTGCAAACACACACCTCTGTGGTAAACAGATTTCGCTCCAGCAAGGGTTACCATTTTTATTTGCAAAGCTGAATCTCGGTGCCATATGGGCTTTGTATGACTGAGCAGAGCAGATGCTGCATAGGTGAAGGGAAACACACAACCTTACGCTGACTGTTTTTTACTCTGTTTAGTACAGTTTGTCCCCTTCTCTTCTGGCTGTGGTTCTGCTGTTCATCCAGCCAAAAAAATGCAGTAACCATGCAAAAAATCATAGTCGTGTTCTTATCAGCCTGGTGCTGGCTAAGGTAAAGCCAGTCAAAGTCTTGGTGTGCCACAACTCTCAATGTGCCTATTGGCCTTTTACGGTAGATGAGAAGAGCTCCAGTTTACACTTGACAGGATTACACGTACCTGGCCTCTGGTCAGGTAGCAGTGGCTAAACAGCCCATATTCACACTGATCCCTGATACGGGTTTTACGAAAGAGAGGACAGGGGAAGAGTCCCCAGATTAGTAACAGCTCAAGAAATGGTTCTGAAAGAGCAACTCCTTATCAAGGTTAAGATTACATTAATCAATCCCATCTCCAGAGCTAATGAGCTGGTGCAAGAAAATGATGAACAGCGGATAACCTGCTGCTCGGAGGCACTAAGTGAGCACACACCACCAATGGGGAGCTGCTTGCTGCTCTGCGTGTAGGATGCTGTCTCCCACCTAAGATTCAGGAGCAAACTCCAAATCCAAACTAAGTGTCTTGTGTTTCTGAGAAAGGTTGCCAGCATGGCAGGAGGGAATTAAGCCCTTAGTATCCTTCACTGGCAATGTGTGGAGGCGTCAAGGTACCTTCCTAGCCAAGATTCCAGTTTTCATTCCTTACCAGTGGAAATGGAAGACAGACCCTCACTTCTCCTGGTGACTATAACAGTGTCTCAGAGCCTGTAAAAGTGAGCTCAAAAATAAAACAATAAAAAAATAATAAATAGTTTATCTGGCAAAGCAGAAGAGTAACAAGCAAGAAACCAGTGTGCTTGTAGTATAATATCAGCCTTGGCATGTACTGTGGCACGATCAGGAATTTCCCTACAATACAGCTCAGGATTGGGCTCGAGCTGATACTTAACCAAGCCTCAAAGGTTGGTGACTTTCTTCAGACACCATAAACATGCACTAATGCACGTTACCATCTGCTGAGATTTGCTTCCATTTGTTTTGGGAAATTTTAGCATGTCTGTTGTCAAGATGAAAATGCTGGACAGGCTAATGAAAGTGCAGTCTAATCATGATAAATCTGGGTAATTTTTCCCCCTTTCTCATTCCTCTGCCATCAAAACAAGTCACTCTGAAGACAGACAGAAAAGTTACATCACCTTAGTGATGCACAAACATTATATCTTACAATCTGCCTAAGACAAAAACTGTATCTTGGGTTGGAAAGAAGGAGGTAAGGTGGCAAGCACTGCGCTCCCAGTTTGCTGCTACCTGTTCTGCCAAGTCCCAAAGGCTCAGTCTCACGGTTCAGACGGTGCATGAGGAGACGAGTGTGCAGCACACGTGGTCAGAGCCCCCAGACCTCCTGCAGCTGGGTCAGTGCCAAAGAACTGCCTGTAAGAGAGGGGCTCTGAGGAAGAAATATCACACAGGGCTGTGCAGGGTCTGAAAGAAAAGAGTCACAGACTCTTTTGCAACTGCAGGCAATTTGTGTAGTTCACAATTTCTTCTGGAAACTGAGGAAGCAGTCCCTGCCCTGCTCTCTGAGACCTGTACACTTGCAAGGGCTGCCCTTGGATCTGGGCCCATGTGGCATCCAGTCCAGCAGCAACTGCTCAGTGTCAGCTGAGCACGACTTCACAGCAAAAATAAAAATCAAGAAGCAATGTTCTTCTGCCAGTAGAATAGCTCAGATAAAATTGTAGCTTTTTTAAAGAGTATAACAAAAAACCCAAGTGACAAACTCTTTGGAGATGACATGTAGGATAATTAGCAATGGGAGGGGAGTAGATTTTCTGAGTATTATTATGTGCCATTAAAAACTTTCAGATCTCATTGAGAGTGCTTTATTGCACCTTGGTTTGTAGTGATGAGTTAAGTTTTCTTATGACACTTTTCCTGAGCATCTAAGAGAACCTTTACATTTATTGCATTGAGTTTCACTAAGTCAGTAAAAGTCAGAGCTCAAAACCTCTATTTTGAACAGCCTGAATACTGTCCATCAAAGCAAACAACCTGAAAACACTCCTTTCAAGGCACTTGTTGAACACTATCATCTCAAAATGTCAGATTCACGCTCATTTAAATAATTTGACAGCTTCCAAGATGACACCTGATGAGCATCACATTCAAGTGTCAAAAAGTACAGAGAAAAAGTACCAAAAAAAGTTCAATCTGAAGGAATTGTATCACCTATTAGATCAGTATTATAATGCAGTTACTTCTAAAAAATATTTCTCGTTTAAATGGAAAATAAACTTTACATTCAAGGTTTTGTTTGGTTTTTTTTTTTTTTTTAAAAAGACCTTACATTGCCCCCATACCCTCTCCAATGTTTCTCACTAGTGAGATTTTCCAGCAAACTGAATCCAGAAGGCAGACACATACATGGCAAACAGTGGTACACATGGATATTGGGTGAACACCTGAAGACTACATTAACTGAGCCATTGGAGATGCTAATTCTGGGGTTTTCCTGTGGCAGACACTGGGAGCAATGAGAATTCACTATCTACAGATTAAACCTTTAATGCTTTCCGTTGAGTATCTAAAAGCTGAATCTCTAAATGAGAAGATACTTGAAAAATAATCTTAGCCCTGGTTTGCATATACTCCAGTTATTTCATTGCACCAAATAGTATGCGTGTTTTATATAGGGGCTTGAGGCTTAGTGTGTGTTTGTGATATGCTTTGAGATCCTCTGATGGGAGGTGTTACCTAAATACAAGTAATTTGATGCTTAAGTGTCTAGAATTCCCAGTGGACATCTGCACTCGAGCCCTGCTGCCATCACAAATGAAAAACATTTGGAATCCTTAATGTGATTTTTAATGGACATATGTTCATAACACAGTGCCACCGATTTGGCATATTTAGTGTCTTCTCAAGAGAAGCCCACAGTTTGTATAGCAAGATTGTGGGAGGTTAGGATTGCAGTGTGAGAAAATTTGCACAACACCTGCCTGACTATAATTTAATTGGCAGAAACTAATGCTCTGGGTTTGGGAATTTTTTCCTCCACTCAAAACTGAAGAGACACTAGGACTAATCCTGCTATCTTACACTGTCAATTTTAAGCTTGTATTCTGACTTTACTTGCGTTACAATGTGATAGTTTTCTGGTCCACTCTTTTTTCTGGCAACTTATTGCTGGTTTACTCTCAGTTGTTATTTCCCAGTATGACTTATCTGGCCAGCAAGGACTCAGTGGTTTTATACTTAAAGGAAAAATGGGTCTGCTTGGTATTACTGAAGATTATGCCTCACTTTATTTGTAATGAGGTACTTCATAATATGTTTTAAAAGGAAAACAGCTAGCCAAAATATTTCCAATCAGCTCCACCAGCAGCACAGTACATGGACCCCAAAGACAAACACCACCACTGTCGTTATTGAATTGTCTCTGATTTTACCTTTGCTTACAGCAGAGCCCCATCCAAAGCAGTCTTTAGCACCTCTTATCCTACTAGATTTTTGTTTTCCTTTTCAGGAATGTTTGGCTTTGCAGTGCATCAAGGACAGCCCCTCTTACTTCACTGTTTTCTTCCCTTCACGTTTACAAACCATAATAAAACGCTTTGCAGGAGAGATAGAGGGTACAGTCCCAGGGGAAGCATTCCTGCAGTGAGATTCAGCTTTGCAGACTTGTGGGGTAGGAAGGCAAGAGGCAATCCTGATCTGTGCTGCTCTGCCAGTCCTGGCATCTCAGGGCTTGCAAGTCACTGTTGGCTGCCTTGGAGAAAGCCTAGCTGGAAACATCTCACTGTACTAACATGAGCCGGGGGTGGGTTATGAGCATCCTTTATCTGGGATGCTCACATCAATTTTGTGGCTTTAAAGAACTCCCTGAAACTTAGCTGGGATTCCAGATTTTCTGTTAGGCAAATGTTTTACATGCATGGTCAAAGCCCCATCAATATAAAATAAAAAAAGACAGGTTGATATGAAAACATTGCCTCAAACCAGGCACCAGATGCTTTGCTGGGACTAGGTATAGCAGAGCGAGATTAAATGGCAACGGGGTTATTTTCTACAGTTTTATTTGACTGAAATACTTCAGTCTTCACACACCCAGACTGCACGGACAAATGAGGACCAGCCTTTCTTTATGGTCATGATGGTCTAAAACGGATTAGGGGAAGGTAAAGAGCTGAAAGACAGACAGGCTGGCAGGAATCATTAGAGGCAAGACTGAGGTCTGTCTTGGGAAGTGTCTGAGGTCACTCTCTAACCCTCAGAATTCTAAGAATAGTAGTGGCTGTTGGTATCATATACTGCCACAGCAGATACAGATATGTACACATGTCTGTATACATACATACGCAGACAGTGCACTTCACACATATAACAGAGTGTACAGGTACATTCCTGAGCAGTTTTGTGCCTTTTCTTTGAGTACTGATTCAAACATGGGTGAATATTTTATGGCCCTCATAGGACTCCCAGTAAAATAAAACATAACATTTGAAGGAGGGGGTTAATTACCGAGACACACTTGCTGATCTGCCTCTTCTGAGCTTGTAGCAACAGAAAATAACTGTTCAGTTTGCAAGATCCTAAAGCAAGCCATAAGCAAAAGCTTTCTCTCCTACACTGAAGGAAACCCAACGTTTAGATTTACATTGCTTGTTTTTTTAGAGTTGCACAGACTAAAATAAGGCCTCCAGGCAGGCGTATATGAGTATATAGTGGTTATTCAGGCCTGTCAGTGCTCACTGGTGAACTTTATCCCTGGATCAGGCAATGTTCCGAAGGTGAGTAAACACACCTTGGACGAGCCTCCACTTCACAGCCAACTAGCAAGCATCTGTCTACAAAATGCAGGCAAATGTGCTTAGCCTGGATGACCTCTGTGCTCCCAGTTCCAGATACTCTTTGTACTCAACCTTTCCCACACACTGAGAAGTTGTGACGTTTTAGGTTTCAAAGCCAAACTGGATCAAAGTTTGGTTAAACTCCTAAATTTTGTAACCACTTCAAAACAGCAAACCTGGGGGCTAAGAATCACCGCTTTCAGCATTCATTAATCAAACCTGTTAAATGATTACCTTGTCAGGGCTGCTTTGTTGAAAACTCTGTATGATGACAGTGTCGGTGGCACTGTCCCAAGACACATCCAGTGCTGACGTAAAGGACAAGCCTCTCTGGCCTCACCTAGTGGGATGGACACTACCACGAAGAATATTTAAGGAAGAAGGATGCTTCCTTGAAAAGCACTGATTGCAAAGACACTCCAAAGGAAGTGAAACGGGATCAACTGAAAACTACCGCAAAATCCTCTCTGACATCCAACTCAATCTTATAAAGACAGTAAGTAGAATGGCCTCTATTTTTTCCAGCTTGAAATTACCACTGATCCAAGTTCTCTATACTGATTTTAAATCAGAAGTACATGATTAAGTCTATTACAGATTCTACCTTTGCATTATACATTGTTAGAAAGGCTTGTTGACACTGGGTAGTATGCTAACACACCCAATATATTTGATTTTAGATTGTGATCAGTATTTCAAAGCCATCAACAAGATCCACTACGGGTTCAGTAATGCCCCCCCAGTTGAAAGCAGAGGTAAACATCATGCCCAAGGTTGTCCAGGGAGATTTGCAGAGCCTGCCTCCAGAAGCAAGGGATTTCATTGAAAGTAATGCCAAGCTGTGCCAGCCTGAGAGCATTCATATCTGCGATGGCTCAGAAGAAGAAAACAAAAAAATTCTGGATATCATGGTAGAACAAGGCATGGTCAAGAAGCTGAGCAAGTATGAAAACTGGTGAGTAGCCTGAAAGAAGCCAAGTATCATCTCAGACTTGCAATATGCATTTTCTGCCCTGTTTATTTTTAAAACTGCTTATAAACCTTTAATATTTGCTTTCCATGGACATTTTGGCACTGTAGCTTACATAGGTGAAATGCTGAGGAAAAGCAAACTTTTTCTTCTAAAAATTAACTTAGAGCATATTATTCAATTGGACTATCAACTGTACATTGTCTCTATTGATTAGTTACATCAGGGAACTGAAATAATGTCATGAGACTTATGTAACTAATCATTAGCAATGGCTAAATATTATTTAGAAAATACATCCTTTGAAGAATTCTACTATTTTAGTCAATTAGTTTATTCATCAAATACTTTTTTGTGGCATTCAAATAGCTCTGTGGGTGTTCAAATATTATTCAGTACAGGCATTATTCATATCGTGCCGATGAGCTTTGACTGTAATGTATTCAGCAAATACTTTTTTCAAATATTTCATCATCTCTCCCAGCTAATCCAACATGAAAGGAGAATATTAACAACAAGTACATACTCAGGAATTACGTGCCGACCAAGAGATCTTTATGGAAGAAATCTGCAAAGACTTTTGAATAACTAAGTGCAGGAATTTGGCAATCTGTTTGCAGACTATTTGGGAGAGAAAAGGGCAAGATTCACCAGATAAATTATTCATTGTTAATTATATGCTTAGCTGTAGCGATGATGGTTATGACAGCCCAACTAGAACATTTTTATACTTGTGCAAAATTTCTATGCACAGAGGTGAAAATGTAAAACAATCCTCTATTGTAAATAGATGGTAAAAATTCTTTAGAGGGGAAAAAGAATCCCCTTTAATAGGCTTCCCTTTTTATGATCATGCTTATACTCAGTATTCCTTTTGCAGTGCCTCTAACTTAAAGGACTATGCCAACCCACTAAGCTGGATTCTGATCCCACAGGCACTTATACCAACACTTACAGTACTTGCTTGGCACCCACTTCGCTTGAGGCATCATTTTGTGGTCCCTATGCAAAACAACTTCACACTGATGAGAATGAGAATTAAATGAGATTAACTTTTCCCTGGAAGTTAGCAACAGAAAATAAGACTGAGATAAGAGCCGGAGAAGTATTAACATGTAACCAGAATTTCCTAGGCCTTATAATTTTTTATTCATAAGGGAAAGTCTTGAAACAATTCATATGAGACAATGTATCTGACTGATTTTTGAGATTGCCTGTTACATTGGCTTTGTCACCATAGTTTTGGCCTTACAAAGCATTGAACCCTTTCATGCTAAACAAGTCCCACAGAAGGGTAAAAAGTGCTATATTGATTATTAAGGTCTAATTTCCTGATTTTTGGTGAAATGCAGCTGGCTGGCTCTCACTGATCCAAGAGATGTGGCAAGAATTGAGAGCAGAACTGTTATCATCACTCAAGAACAGAGAGATACCACCCCAATCCCTAAAATTGGAACTAGCCAGCTGGGCTGCTGGATGTCTGAAGAAGATTTTGAGAAAGCTTTCAATACCAGGTTCCCAGGCTGCATGCAAGGTGGGCAAGAAAAGGACTCTTGACATTGAACTTCCAGGATTTCACAGACACTACTACTAGTTACTGTAATCTTTAAAGAAAGATTTTAGCTGAAGGTTTAGGTTTATACTCCTGAATTAGTCACATTGTTGGTTTCATCCAGATTTTTAACCATAGATCCAAAAGCAAGGATAGTCCTCAGTCTCTTTCCAGCATTCTTCTCTTCATAAAGAGGGGCAAAGCAAGGTAGGAAAATTTGCGTGACTTTTTTCAGGAAGTCATGTAGCAGATAAGTGAGGTGAGAATGGAGGACCCCCATCCCCAGCAATAATTTCAGGTTCAGTGATTTACACCAACAGAGAACCTGGCCACCACACACCATTACAACTGACTAGACAATTTGTCTGAATAGCTGCTTTCAGTATTTAAGATAAAACTTCTTGCTACACAATTAACAAACAGAAAGCTACAGATCTTTAAAAGTCATCAGAAACACCCACAAGACAAACAGCTTTTTATTAACCTCCATGTTAATAAAGATTTCAAAAGCTCCTTGTTTTGCTCTGTCACATCTTGCTACTCCTGTTTTCCAGGACGTACAATGTATGTCATCCCCTTCAGCATGGGGCCTATTGGGTCTCCTTTGTCCAAGATTGGGATTGAGCTGACAGATTCACCGTATGTAGTGGCCAGCATGAGGATCATGACACGGATGGGAACAGCTGCTTTGAAAGCCCTGAGCAATGGGGAGTTTGTAAAATGCCTTCACTCGGTTGGATGTCCTCTACCACTCAAAGGTAAGAGACATTAAAAATTCTCACCCTGGGAATTCCCAGAGGCATGTTTCAGAGCAGACTGTGTTCTCAGCACATAGGAGACACTCACCATAGAAGACCAAGGTGGTGCGTGTAACAGGACTAGGTTCAGAACTTAATTAAAGGAATCAAAGCTCAATGAGAGTTTCATGGAAAGGAGATTATTATCCCTAGTACTTACCAGGGGATTTCCTTTGAAGCATCTGGTATGGGTTGCCATCAGAGGCTCAGTGCTGATGAAACAGTGTGATCCAGCATGGAAATTGCTGCATTCATGAGTACAACATTCTGTTCTGCAGAACCATTAATCAACAACTGGCCATGCAACCCGGAGTTAACGCTGATTGCTCATCTCCCAGATCGCAGAGAGATCATTTCATTTGGCAGTGGTTATGGAGGAAACTCCTTACTGGGGAAAAAATGCTTTGCACTCAGAATTGCCAGCAGAATCGCCAAAGAGGAGGGCTGGCTAGCTGAGCACATGCTGGTAAGAGCTATTAAATCATGTGTGTTTGAACAGCCATTAAGCCTTAAGTCAGCTCAACATAAATACATCACATCTTGCTGTTAATGAAATTAGTCTCATATGGATAGTCCTGTAACATTAGATCTGAATTTATCACGTCAGGCTTATGAGATATAGGAAAGTGCCTGCAAGGTTAAATATCAAACATTTTAAAATAATACCTGTAAAATCAGAAACCAGGAAAGGTTTGGAACTGCTGACACTGACTACTTGTAGGCAGACCCATGTATTTGAGCACAGTCTAATCAACATCACTGGGCATCCACATTGCCCCTACAAGTTTAATCGCAAAAAATTGATGTAAATTTTGAAAAATGTCTTTCATATTATAAAGAAGTCTATGCACTCAAAAATCTGAAAATACTAGATTTTCTAAATGAGTTCTGCTTTGTACCCTTCCTGCCTTTACCTTCTGCTGTCATTTAAACATTCTACTACCATAAAATACTACTGAAAAAAATTAATTTCTAAGTGTCTAAAAGAACAGTCTCAGAAGAAATATCATCTATGGATCCTGAGAAGTGCAGAAGTATCCATACATGAAATGCTTTCACTTCAATCTAGTTATGCAGCCAAAAAAATATTGCCTGGTTTTCTTGTAGTCTCACCTATATACAGTCTACTTTCATTAGCAATAAATAAATAAATAAATAAATGTTTGAGTTACATACTTACCTGACATTTTTTTAAAAATGTAAGAACTATTCTAAGGGCAAGAAGAGTAGACTTTTTGATTAGTAAAGTACAGTTTGGGTTATTTCTCAACTGTATTATGTGGTGCTTCTTCTGTAGGAACAAATTTGCATAATTAAATATTTTATCATTACCACTTGCTGGGAGACAATCTTCAAAATAAGAACTGCAAGAAAAAAGACCATGTTTAACAGTTGCATTAATTTTTCAATAGATCCTGGGCATTACCAATCCAGAAGGTAAAAAGAAGTACTTTGCTGCAGCATTCCCTAGTGCGTGTGGAAAAACTAACTTGGCCATGATGAATCCAAGCCTGCCAGGATGGAAGATTGAGTGTGTAGGGGATGATATTGCCTGGATGAAGTTTGATGAACAAGGTATAGAAATGAAATTGGATTGTTTTACAGTCCAGGATAGGTTGCTTTTAGGTGCAGCAAGACATGCTACAAAATTCCGGGTAGAATTAAACCAGTTTGGTTTACTTATATTTCGTCATTTAACTTCCAGGCAACTTAATGGCAATCAATCCAGAAAATGGCTTTTTTGGTGTTGCCCCTGGAACCTCAGTCAAAACAAACCCCAATGCTATTAAAACCATATTCAAGAACACCATCTTTACCAATGTAGCAGAAACCAGTGATGGAGGTGTCTATTGGGAAGGCATTGATGAGATACTACCACCAGGAATAACACTGACTTCATGGAAGAACAAGGACTGGACTCCAGATAACGGTAATCTGGTTCACACCACAGTCTCTTGGCTTTCTCTGCTGAATTCAAGTTAATTCTGCCATTATGACCTTTTTCTTGTATTCTGCACAGGAGAACCTTGTGCTCATCCCAATTCACGATTCTGCACTCCAGCCAGCCAGTGCCCCATCATTGACCCAGCATGGGAATCACCCCAAGGTGTGCCCATTGAAGGGATAATATTTGGAGGCCGCAGACCTGCTGGTAAGAGACGCAGCAGCCACATAGCAAGGGTGAAGTGCTGACCGCAGAAGGGTTGGAACACAACTGGGCATAGACACAAGTTTTGCTTTCACAGCTGCAAAAGCAAGGAAATAGCCGTGTTAGTCTAACTTTTCCATGTTAGCCTTTGACACACATGCTTAACAGCCGCTGATATTTCAAAGTCTGAACGGTTCGATGTTAACAAAACCCCAGGACCCACTAACCTGGGTAATACATAGACACATAGCAAACTGCTATACTTATCTCTATGTGCTTGCAGTTTAACTAGTTCAGATAAGAGGCGATTAGAGAAATGAACCAGTTGTTGACAGTTTACAGAAAAGGAAGTAGAATAAATTGATCCATTAAAGGTCACCTAAAGCTGGAAAAGAAATAGATGTAATGCTAGGTCTGAGTCTAGTATCATGACCACAGGACTAGACTATTTCAAGTCAAATCTGCTGGGGATTTGAAGTCCCAGATATCTCCTACTGAGGAACTCAACATGGATTTGTTCAGTAATCAGTAGCCAGTTTTGAAAACATTAATATAAACTTCTTTGCTGGAAGAGGGTAGGAAATGAACTGATTAAAAAAACAGGAAAAATTAGAATACATTTTACAGTAACATGCATTTGGCACTATCTCAGGTAACAAAACTTGTTATAAAAATGTTTCTGGACCTCTAATTACTGATCTTTACAGGTGTGCCTCTTGTATATGAGGCCTTTAACTGGCAGCATGGAGTATTTATCGGAGCAGCTATGAGATCTGAAGCAACTGCAGCTGCTGAGCACAAAGGTAAATCAAAATTTAATCTGCCTACCTGTATTAAAAGCAATCCTCTCTGGAGTGCCTCCTCTGTCCTCCCCCCCTGCTCTTTCACATTTCAGTCTTGGCAGCTAATTTTGCAACCTATGCATTTTCACAATAGAAAATATTTGTACTGGAATTAAAAGCCAAATTCTCTATAAAAGTCAAATTAAGCAAAATAATCCCCTAGGTGGCAAGCATACAGAACAGGATGCAGGCATGGGGTTGCCAAAAGCCTTGATATGGAGTTCTCATTACAGTCTGTGATAAACAAACTCAAATTTTCTTTTCTGTTAGAGCTCAACATAAATATGGGAATGATTACATCCAGCTCTTAAGGATCTTCATTTAAGCTACTTGACCTGAGATTTAAGAAATCTGGTTTCCACTGATTCCAAAAAATAATTTGTCCCTTTTTTTGTACATCAGGGATAACGCATGTGTTGTTTTTTAAAGCTCTTTGGTTCAGATACAGAAGAGCAGCTAAGGAACTATGGGTACTAAGTTCTGGGAGGATCTGAATCTTTGTGCTTTAGAATAAATGTACTATTACCTTATCCGTTTGTGTTTTGAACAGGCAAAATCATTATGCATGATCCATTTGCCATGAGACCTTTCTTTGGGTACAACTTTGGCAAATACTTAGCCCACTGGCTCAGCATGGCACATCGTCCAGCTGCAAAACTACCAAGGATCTTTCATGTTAACTGGTTCCGGAAAGACAGCCAAGGGAAATTCCTGTGGCCTGGCTATGGAGAGAATTCCCGTGTGCTGGAGTGGATGTTCAACAGAATTGAAGGGAAAGCCTCAGCCAAACCAACTGCAATAGGTTACATCCCTGCTGAAACTGCTTTGGACTTGAAGGGTTTAGAAGATGTCAACTTGACTGAGCTGTTTGATATCTCCAAAGAGTTCTGGGAAAAGGAGGTAGAAGAAATCAAACAATACTTTGAAGTGCAAGTTAATGCTGACCTTCCTTACGAAATAGAAAGGGAAATGCTTGCCTTAGAGATGAGGATAAAACAGTTGTAGCTGATCAAAACCACAATTATTTATCAATCCACATATACTAAGACAGGACAAGCGCATTTTACCAAATCACTACTGGAAGCATAACAGCACACTGATGGGCAGGGGTTTATAATGAAAGCAGGTCTTAGTTTAGTTAGAATATAGTTATGGGCATTCGAGAAATAACTCCAGACCTGATGATTTATAACTACATCCGTACTTGTGAATAGGTGAGCAGCTGTGGGAACGTATGTGCACGTGGTCTTCAAACCCTGATCTGTCACTTACATGCATATATAGCTGTGATGTAAATTTGCCTAGTTCTGCATACACAATACAAACCAATTCAGCCTTCAAGGTGTAGCACACTGTTTCCATCATTCAAACCTCTAGCATCTCAGGCTCCACAGGAAAGAAGAAAATGAGATGCTGTATATATATTACCTAAACATATTTCATGGCTTAAATATTTTTTAGAAAAATGAAGTCGTAACTTTTATCAGAGTGAAAGATGACTTTGTATTACTAATGCGTATTTAAGATATTGCTATTATATGACTCATGTTCCTGTGATTTCCAGATGTTTTGAACGGCTTGTTCTTTAAACTATTGAAATAAATGTTTATACAAAATATGACCTAATTTCCAGTATTCTTACTGTTTATAAACTATATGCATAAAATTTGAGTCTCCTGTCAATAACACAGCACAGGAAGAATTTAACATGTGGAAGTTAGATGTTGACTAGCATTGATCTGCTACTCCTAAGCCAACTAGTTTAAGCCCTATACTGTCTTTTCAACTTCTATTCAAGCCAAAGGAATGATCCAGAATTTACAATACCATCTGCGAGCAGTCACCCAGCTAGTGATGTGCTCTCCATAACTGGGTATTGTTAGTTACTTCAGGCATTTATAAAATAAACTAAACTCTAGGAAAGCCCCATATTAGGACCTTGCTCATTTGCAAAAGTCATAGGTTTTGTCTCTTGTTCCACAGTTCCTTGGCTTTTGCCAGAATAACTAGTGGAGCTGTTGAAGTAAAGGCAGTTTGGGAAGAGTTTTCTGGATTTGTTGAGATGCCTAATGCCTTAGAGCTCAATGAAAACAAGGGCAGGAGCCTGTGTTGGCTTCCTTGTTAATCTGAGACACTAAAACCATCCCATGTTCTCTCAATTAAAAGTGTCCTTTACATGCTTCCAGCTGGAAGGTATCCTGCTTTTTCACTTTGGATGCTTGATCTCCCAAAATATATTGCAAATATTTGCTTAGCAAAAAGAAAATCACTTACATTGTGTAATAAGCCTTTTTATAGATCCCATGTCTTTGCAAAACAAACAGTACCAGGGCTGGTCAACAGATGCCCTTCCAAGTTTGCTAGGAGAGGTCACATAGCCTGAAAAGCCTCTACCTCCTGACTCCATGTTTAGGACTTAACACAAACATAATCAACTCTCAAGTGAATAATACAGCATTAGTTGATACATCACATAAAAAACCCAGACAATAGAAAGCTGTGACAAAAGCAGAGGAGAGCAGTGCAGCCTCTGTAGAGATGATCATCAGTTTACCTCCTTGCTGGTCAAAAACCACATCTGCACAGATGCAGGTCTCCTATAGGACCATTATTAGCCTGTGTACTCGAGTGGGGTCCAAATTAAATTAAAAACAAGGTGGAAGGCAGTAAAGGAGTCAGAGGAAGTGAGCCAAGAGACTAGTATATGCACTCCTCAGATTCAAGGACTATTATCATGTGTATAAAATAAAGTTGTTTATAAACTATTTCTATAAATAGTTGATGAAAGGCATGGGCCATTCCTAAACTGATATGACAATATTGGACACGGTATTTGAATAAGTCTAAGGAAGAACAAAGAGATTAAAGAAAATCCAGCATACTAGTATTGGAGAGTTATGGCCAGTTACAGTCTCAGAATTTTTTAGTGGCCTCATGAGAGGATCCCAGTGCCGAGCAGTGCAAACATGTTCCAAGCACATTTTGAAATGCTGCCTAGGAGATGTACAGAAGCTTGGGGCTTTCCAGGGCTCTCTGAGTAGCTCCAGTATGCTGTTCTGCCTTCTCAAACAAAGCCAGGCTCAATATTCTGAATATCACAAAAGGAACAATTTGTACTTCCATGCTAGAAGAACCTGCGCCAAATGCCCAAGCCCAGCAGGCATATGGACATGGGAGAACCAAGGGACCCTTGTCCCATAAAATGCTGCTCAATGAGGAGATAGGCACCACTACTGTGGGGCAATGTAACTGTGATCTTAGCGCACACACCCAACCAGCGAGATGGGTGTTGTAAGGTGCTAACTGCCTTGAGCACACCTTACCCCAGCCCAGAACACTAGATTTTATATTCTGACGAACCCTTGCTTTCTCCTCCTCGCCCCGAGAGGCTGGCAGCCTTTCCTTCCCCCGACCACCACTGCCCTCGGGGCTCTACTTCGGGTATTCTTTCCATGTAACATAACGCAACTCATGGAAAGTGGCTATCACGAGCACTTCTGGCAAAAATACTTAAACCATTTGCGGTTCTCCCACTCCACACATTTTAACCACGTGCGCCTTTTCAAACATTGCTTAGAGACCGACGGGCAGGCAAATCATTCCGGAAACTACAGAAAATGGAGGAAAAATACTGCTGTACTGTTAAGGTGGAGAACAAGAAAATAACTTTTTGCATGAGTCACTCAACAGCTCCTTTGTATGTAAATATATCCGCAAACCATCAGCATCTATGGGGAGTACAATTTACATTTTGAATGATCAAAATGTTTAGTATTGGCAGAGAAAATGTTTAAAAAGAGAGAAGGTGGTGGTTTAAAATTTAGAAACTTAGTCAACCGTGCCAGATTATGATCTCAACTTCTCTCCCTCCAACAAATACTATGCTCCATAAAAACAAAATGAATTAGAACAAAATGCTTTTAAATTGAAATTTGGAAGTTCCCCTGATTTTCAAAAGAAAGAGGGGAAAGCAACAAATGCAATAAATTTCAACAAATTAGTAGAGAAATATAAAGCTTGGCTTATTAAATGTGATTCAGAGAAGGGAAGCACAGGGAAGACTAACACATGAAGTGCACGGAGCCATAACATTTGCAACAGCTGTGTTTTGAAATGCACTTGGTATTCTGGGAAGTGAGAAACAAAATACTTGTTAAAACCCTCGTGGATGTACCAGTGGATGAAGACAGACAAAATCAAAATCACAGTTTAACTATTAATGCTATTGAAGATACGGTCTCCGATACCTCGTTTGGGCCACGATTCACTGAACAAGACAACACAGTGATGGATGCACCATGTCGAGGGGAGGCTGTGCTCAACTCCCTTAAAGTTAGCACAGTCCCTCTAAGTGACCTTTATCTACTTGGGCTGAAAGTCTGGCTTCAGTGCCAAGTCCTCCTATTAGCACAGATAAAGCCATGGAGCCCAGGCACAGACCTTAGTCCAATCTTTGCACAGGTTGAGGAAGCCTCCAAGCCTAATGCCGTACTTTTGACTAATTTCTAATGTTTCAAGGTCAAATTTAGACTGTATTTTGTCTTGTTCCTTCAAATCCCTTTCTCAGATGTCAGTCTCAGTAGTAATTAGCTTGAGTATATAAGATATTCACACACCTGTATTCTGTCAACATGAGGAAGGTTAAACCAAATAAATAAATAAAACTACAAAGCAACATCCAGCTTGCTGCAGAACTTTTATTGCAAAAAGGTGAAACCCAACTTCAGATCTCTCACAGTTGTGTGATGATAGGGCTATTTTCAGGGAAAGAAGTAAAATTCAGAGAAATAGCATTTGTGCTTTGGGAAATAACTGTTTTCCAAAAACCTTGGCTACCATAGTAACGTGATTTATTCCATACTTGCTGCAGTATAGTCAATTAGCTCCCTAACTGAAAGACAATTATTGTAACTAGAGATTTACCTGGTTGGAAGACTACTGAAATGCTGCTTATGAATGGCAAAGCAGAGCACTCTAAATTCCAAGTTAGTAATCCTTGTTGTTGATCATGGAGGACATCTCCAGCAGCGGTTTAACCTCAGCAATGCAAAAGGGCACATTTGTCAAATGGGTGCTGGCAAACACCAGTCACCAAGATTCCAAAACACATCCTGCCACATCTGTGAATCTGTATACAAAACAGCTAGATGGAAAAAAAGAAAAAAAGCAAGCCATTGTATGCCTTTACTGCACTTTACAGCCATCAAGGATATAACTTTTGGTTGCAAAACTTTAACAGAGAAGGATTTTGTGAGCAAATTGCGGAAATCCACATATGTTAATACGCAAAATTCAGGCTGCATCCGATTCTTGCAAACACAAACATCATTATGGTGCCTTTGTTGCAAAAGACTGTGCAGAAGACCTCTGAGCTGAACCTACCCAGCACCCTTTGCTACCATCAGTGACATTGGTCACCTTGCAATTAATTTCGCTCCTCTTTATATTAGCAACATTGGACTTGCTGTGGCTTTTGTCCAGTGTAAGTGTGACCAGATGAAGGTTCTGAGATTATCTGACTTCATCTTTCGTTCAAGCTGATAAGCTGCTAGCAGAACTTTTTCTAACACACATCTCAGAAAAGTTCTTTGTGTCTTCTTTGAAAATTTCAGATACTGGCCCATTGGAAAAGAAAAAAAAACCATCTGTTTTCATCCTCGCAAAGGAATATCTCAAAGTTTTTGTGCCATTTCTTGCAGCCTCAAGGCTTTTATTCAGCTAAAAAATATCCATTTGTAAAACTGCTGTGGTTTGGGGAGGGGTGTTGGGGTTTTGGGGGTTTAGGATTTTTTTTTCTCCTGTTTTTGTTGTTGGGGTGGTGGGGCGTTGGTGGTTGTTCGTTTTGTAAACCAAGCTACTAGTCTGTTCTTTTTCTTGTAAAGCATCACAGTGCTGGTTGAGATGGGAACAGTCCCTCCCAGAAATTTGATCCTGACAAACAGCTATTCTCCAGAACAAACCAAGTTCACCCTCCATGGGAAATAGCTTCTAGGCTCACAGTTAACAGATCTTACCCCTGCTCTGTATAGTTCTGGGGGCTTTAACAGTCTGAAGTCTTCCTCATCACCTCATCAGTGAAATCCTAGGAAGGCCCTGCCACCATGCTGAAGGGCTGGCACAGCAACAGCACGTGTACACAAATGCTATCTCAGCTATAAATGCGAAGAGCACAACAAAACCTCCTTTTATTCACCAGAAACCATCACTATATTTATCTGTGTCTTCCTGAATGGATCAGAAACTTCCTATGGCATTCTGGAGCTCCAGATCCTGCAGCTATGAATAGCAGCTTTAAATTTAACCAAGGTTGGAAAGAGTGAAACCTAAATGCTACAAGATGATGCCAGTTCAGCTGGCTCAGAAGCCAACAGAGCCTTGCTTGCAAGTGGCATGGAGATAAATTCCAGCCCACAGGGCAAACAACGTCACCATCAGTATCCAGTAACACTGCAGGAGTGGTATGACTTTGCATGACTTATGCACCACTAAGCCTAGAGCAGTACAACTCTCCCAGGAGTTATTCTGGCTGGCAAAAGACAGAAGCGTGGTGAGATCCAAGTGAACCTTCTGGAGGTGACAGTGCATTGCACTCTCATTGAGCAGTTTGACTCCTATGTTCCTTTTCCTATAGCTCGTTCAAGTGTGACCAGGTTAAGGTGTGTCTGAACTTTTGTTCCACCTCAGTCACTGAGTAGCAAGTTCATGAAGAGCCACATGGCAGTGGAGCTGGATGGCAGAGCTCCCGCTGGCTTCAGCGGTGACAAGATGAATCTGTGGGTTCTTTGCTGAGGTTTGTTTTTGTACATTTGATCTGGTTTTGCCTTTCAGTTAGGAATGCTACCAACAGTTCTTGAAGCTCCAGAGGTAGCCAGTAGGGGGAAAAAAAAGCTTCTATAAATTTAACTAGGACAGCAGTTGGGAGAGCGGAGGGGAGGCTGTCCGAGAACTGTGGGTTGACTGGTGGTCTTAAAGTAAAAAAACTACAATACCCTTCTGAGACTTGTAAGTAGAAGCAGGCCTCCAGATTCTGTGGAGTTTATTTGGTCTTTATTCTAATAAGACAGAAATCTGGCTCCATTTCATCCTAGTTATCTACACTCAGGCACCCCTCCACCCTTGCAGATTAGCAGTGATAATGCATCTGGTACCTGCCCCAGCAATAACAGATCTATGTGGAGAAGATTACAATAAATTGTTTGGACTTCTGCCCAGTCCTAGAAGTCCCACCAACCATTTCCAAAAGTCCCATCATTTTTTATGGCTTGTCTCTCAAGAAGGCTGCTGAAAGCTACATGAAGGAGAGACTTTAAAAAGATTTTTGCAGACATTTATTTCTGGCCAAATTATGATTGCTTGGAGGAAAAAGAAGCCACCATACAAATCTTGTTAGAGACTTCAGCAGGAACTCACAAACCCATGCAGAACTGAGATAAGCTAAAAAAAGCAATAGCATCCAGGAAGGAAAGACAGACCAGCCAGCCAAATACAACTCTAATTCCAACCCGTGACAGACCCCTGGGGCAGCTCCAAAGCCACTTAGCACAAGCATGGAGCTGGGCCAGGAGGAGATGCTGGCACCAGAAGAGCAGCTCTAGCAGGTCCAGACTGCAATTTGGTGAGTTGCTGATGGGGACAGACCCAGACAGGCTTGTTACCCCCCGTACTGTGAAGGCACAGCACCCCACCTCCGAAACCCTCCAAGTCAGATAGCTCCAGGGACACTGTGATCCCTGAGCTCCCTGTACAGCAGAGCATGCACCGTGTGCGTGCATAGGAAAATGGAGTAACAGCACATCTGTTAACAACACAAAAACATGCTGGCAATGCTCGGTGCGGCTTGGCAGAGGAACTATATCAACTGTCTGCAGTCCAAGGTCTAAAGGCCAATCTGCCTTCAGAGACGCCTGCAACTTCAAGGAACTGTGTCCTGGAGTGAAATTGGTGCCTCTGCAGCACATGGCCTGCACTGGGTCCCTGACACATGCCAAGTGAGCGCTGTACCCGCTTTGTGCCACACAGGAGGTGAATTACCCAGGGGAACTAGGAGAGAAAAAAAGCATGCAAAGCATCTTGAGACACTAAAGGCTAATCCTTGTGCCTCTCAGACTCCCCCAGCAGACCTCACCAGAGGGACTGCTCTGCCAGCACAGGCAGAGTATGTGGGACACCAGCACAGGACTACCAGGTGCAGGAACTGGAAGATGTTTTTGCAGAGATATGGTGCCTAGAGCTGCCAGGAAGCTGACTGTACCGATTAGTCTTGTGCAGGACTGCTGACAGCTGTCTGGCCTGGGGGTCCCCAAGCAGTGCTGTAAGAGAAAGGTAAAGGAGGGGGGCTGATACTCAGGCACCAGACTGTTTCTAACAACGACAGCTAGAAAACTCGCCACAGAAGGTGTCACACTACTGCAGTATCTCCAAACAAGCATCTCTCTCCCATATAGCTATACCCTTAGGAACTAGAAGCTGGAAGCTGCTTCTGTTCCTGTTGCTGGAGAGCAGCTCCCAACCTCCCGGTCCAGGTGAATGTGTTTGCTGGATGCTGTCCCTGCTGCAGATGCAGCGGGAAGCCCAGGGAAGGCATCTGTTCCCAAGACATTTATGATGGTGCTGGTTTTTTTGAACCATGAATTTTAACAGAAACCATGTTGCACCTTAAATGTCACTGCTAGGCAGAAGGAAAGTCATGAATCTTCAGCAATCATCCCAACATTATGATCTCAAACAGAAAATGAATATACATTGGAAGAAACACTACAGCTGTGACTGCCTCGGTGAAGCCATTAACAAACACAGTGTAACACATTGAAGCGCAGTCAGCCCTGTCTGGGGGGTGCTGGGTCTTTCTCCCATCCTTCTCTCCCCATCGTTCTGCTTATTGTTTGCTTCATTGTTAATCCCACCCAATTTAAAAATAGGAAATTGATTTCTTATGTATCCATTACAAACCAAATCATTTCTTTATTACAGCAAGGATCATATTTCATAAGCAAGTCATGGAAAATTAAAAGCATGCCTGTTGCTTTGATGAAATAATGGAGAGAAACGCTGGAGGGGAAGGCACAGACAGCTGGGGGCTGTCATGCAACCAGTGGTGCAAGTTAACTCTTTGTAGGCATCCAAGGCTCACACAGCTGCCAGTTTTCCTCCCCAGAACTTCTGGATATAGTGCTAAGTACTCCCTGATCACTAAACCTCAAAAGCATCTAAGAGAGTGAACGCAGCCCCTCCGAACAAAGCAGGTCAGTGATTTTGGTGGCTGGAGGTTCTGTTGTTATCAGAAGGTTTGTAGCCTGCCTGTGTGCAGAACTAGACACCTCTCAATATTAACACTACTGAAATTAGGTGACTGACAGCAGACACAACACAGGGACACATATTACCAAAGTCCTTGTAGCATAAATATTTCCAGACTATATTTCCTTGGACATATTAGACTATTGTGCTTTGCTGCCAGGTAGTGGGATTTACACTGAAGGGGAACCACACTTGCCTGGAGAGATACTGAGTGTACATTGCACGCAGGTTATGTCAGCCCAGCAGGCGCCCCAGCCAGATCAACAACTAGTTAGCAGTGTACTGTGACTGGGGGTAGATTATAAATTAAAACAAAATCCATTGTGTGTACTGCTGAGGATTTATGGACTGCTCTATGAACCTCCCTGTGGAGCAGACAGGACACAGATCCTCTGAAAAGTAATCCAGATAAATCCTGCAGCTTTCAGGACATTGCAACATCCAACTCAAAGTTCATTGACTACTTCATTAACATGCTGATCTCTAGGAATTACAGCCAAACAAAATCTCTTCGACTTCCCTATCAGAAGCAAAAAGATCAGCTAGTTATCATGGTGTGGAACATTTTTATAATGTACTATCTATAGATGTATCCATATAAAAATACCATGTCTGAGGACAAAGAATAAGCAAAGCTATTGCAACAGACCGCAAGCAGAGACTCTACGAGAGTGAAGGGTAGGTAGCAGAAGAAATCATTTCAGAGCGGTAATCCACGTCTAGCCTGTTCATGTCTCTGAGCACACCCATTTGAGCAAGAAACTATTTGCCTTCTATATGCCTTGCTTCTGACAGAAACCTATCACTTCTTCAGGGTAAGAGTCTCCCATTTCAAAAAAAAGCACCCATGTTACAGTATATTGCAAGTCTGCGTTACACTCAAAGTCTGCCATGGCTCAGGGACTTACTTTTCTTCTTTCTGGAAGTTAGGGCCAGAGAGATTATCCTACTAAAGTAATCCTTATGCTAGTTAAGAGGACTGCAAACACAGCCACCTTAGCTAATCCTTCCCCTGCTCGGGGAGGAGGCCAGCCAGCAAGCAGCAGGCATTTGCCAGTTCACTGCAAAGAGCTTCCTAACAAGTGAGCCAAAGAAAGTCCTCTTAAAACTCTTTATGGTCCTTCTGCACTGGTGATTCTCAGAATGGGAAAACAAGTTTCGTAATTCAGTGGGAGTGAAGGAAACTGGCTCCTTCCAGGAACATCCTGCATCATCTCACCAGCCCCCACCTCCAAAGGGCTTGTGTAAAGCTGTGTCACTGGGAGAGCTGCTATGTTGAACCAACTTATTTATGCAATAAAAAGCCCAAGAAACAGTCCACGGAAACCACTGCAAGTTAGCACCTAGCAGCTCCAAGGTCAGCTAAAATGGCCAAAGCTCTCAGCCTCTGTAAAGTTCTCCTAGATAAGAGGCGTTTCAATTCCCTGTTAGGGGAGGTGGTTTACGTTGTTTCTGGTCTGCCATGTTGCTCCCTCATCCAGCTCTGCCAGAAACTTAGTCCTCTGTAGCTTCTATCAGCATTTTAATGATTATCAAATACATTACAGAATTCTTTTCAAGAAGTTTCTTCTTTGGAAAATATCCTCCTAACAAGTTCTAACAAGTATTTATTTTGATGATAGATTTGATAAGACAGTCAACCAAAAAAATCAGAAACATAGAAACATTCATTCACACTTGCACAACAGAGCCAACTCACCACGCTAATATTTTAATGGAACCACTGGATGTTTTCATTAGCTACGTTTGCCAGTATGACAGCAACAATAACTCCCAGACAGCAGTAGAGACAAGACACAGTAATTAGGTCAAACCTTCGGGATAGAGCTGTCATCACTAAACGTAAATGTAAGTTACCCTTCCACTGCCCATGCTCTGTAAGATGTGCTATTGCACTGGGCTGCCAAAGCAGGATAAAGAACTGGAAGAAACGAGGGTCATTCTGCCTTCTCTGTTCTTCACAATTACCCCGTGTTTAATTGATCTTGATTAATTATTTAAGGTAAACGGACCTTTCCTGACCTAATGGCAACATGTAAACTGATTAACTTTACAAAGCCAGCAAAGTGATCTGCACAGAGAGATCAGCTCTTGTAATGCATTATTTAGGCCAAGTTATTCTGCGTCACCACCAACGATGTGCTGCCAAGCACAAGGCAGTGATCACAAAGGCGCGAGGCAGTTACCCTTGGGGTGAGGGTTAGACTCCCCCATCCCCTTAGCACCAGTGGAAAGGGTGAGGGAAGAGGAATATGAGGAAGAGGAGTAGGAGAGACTGTCTTGTGCTACATAGTAGCATGTGGTGCCTCTGGGGGCTGCATCCATATGGGTTTGGGGGAAGGAAGGAAAAGGCGACAACCACTTGCAGGGTGGGACGAGGGCTGGGAGCACGCATGGAGCTTGAGGGAGACACAGAGCAGTGATGAGGAATGAGGTGCTGTCAAAGGCAGGTTTGAGCAGCCCAGTGGGACCAGCCTGCAGTTCAGCAAGCAGAGCCAGACGCTGCTGCCAGCACTGCCCAACCCTGAGAAGCAAATGCAAACTGGCCCTTTGTCTGGCTCTGTTTTGGCAGTCCTGTCACGATCCCCCATGTGTAACATCGCTAGGGGTTACAGGGCAAAAAAGTTTATTTTGTGCAGATAATGCTTATCTTTGCTAGAAATCAAACCTAGATAAAAGCTTTCCAAGAGATCTTGCTTGGATCTGGGTCTGAGCTATGCAGTGGGAGCAGCAGTGCCCTATCCAGGCTGATAAGCAATGTGGTAAAATTGATTCCTGGAGTAACTTAGGCATATCAGAAGAAAGTGATTTGTTTAGATATCTACAGTATTCCCCATCTCTCCTGGGCAATCACTAAGGCAGGTACACAGATAAATGAGAAGAAAACACTCCTCACTGCTCTGGCTTCAGGGGAGAAGGAGATAAGGCTGATAAGGCAGTAAGTGAAATTCTCCTCCAGACTCCTATGCAAATATATACTTGGGCAAAGGCTGCTCAGCTACAGCAGAAATACTGCTTTGGTGGTTTGAAATAACAGCACCCCAGGCACAAACAGGACAATAACCTCCCATCTCCATCAAAAGCTCCTCGTCCAGAGAACTTATGGTCAAAACAGGCGAGACAGAGCAGCTGGGAGGACAAAGAGGCACCGAGAGACCCCCTTGGAGGCACAGGGACGGGTGGGAGACCCAGCAGGAGGCGGATCTTTAGACACAATCCAATGCCACCACCTCTGTGTGAGGGTGAGGATGCTGTTGGCTTACAAAATACAGAGGCAAAACAGATGCAGGCACCAGAAACCACCAGTGAGGTCCCCATCACTACAGGCTGAAGGAGACAACACCCATCAGAACTGTCCCATGCTGCTGCCACCAGCCAGGACAAGAAGTTCAGGAGACAGGAGCATCAACAACCCACAGGATGGACTAACCCCCATCAGCTGTGCACAGAATCCCAAAATCCTTCAATCAGTGAGAACTTTCTTAATGATCTGGCCATGCCACCAGAGGCTTGAAACCACCTCCCTCCTTTCTAAACAAAGGTTCATAAATTCTTATAAGCCATATTACAAGAATTTGATAGAGGCTTTCTGCCAAATTGCTGAGACTTCAGGGGAAGTCTTCATCTCCCCCCCACCCCCAGTTTCTTTCACATCCCAGCAATTCCTCCCCTGTATTTATTTCTACTCTGTTTTCTACCTCTGGGACCTGAGCAAACCATCAAACCTGGATTAAACGTGCCACAAAAGAATTCAAGCCTTGACATGGCCTAAATATTGGTTTCCAATGAAACAAAACAAAAGGCTAGGATGAAATAACTGTTTCAGCAGCTTGTGCAGCCATGTAAATAGATGTTGCCAAGGGAGACTGAAGAGAGATAAGACTCCACCACCCTTCTGGAGCTCACAGAGGAAGCGTTCAGATCCAAACCCCATCTCCCAGCAGTGTTCACCACTCTGGCTTCAGCTGAAATGGTGGATAAGTCACATTTTAAAAGATTTTTTTTTTTTTAAAAATAAAATCATGCTTCCCAGCTGGGCACCAGGAAGGCATTTCCTCTCAGGGCAGGTTTCATTTCCAAGCCATAGGACATCTGCAGTCTCCTGCCATGAAGAAGGGACTGAGCGGACCACAGGACTGACCTAGGCCAGCAGCAAGAACAAGAGCACAGAGTGTTTGTTTTTATTGAAAGATATGTATTTCTTTGGAGAAAAAAAATAAGTTATATCTTTCACTGGCAACCCCCAGACCTACCAGGCTGCCTCACTCCAGCTACTCCAAAGCTGGAAACCAGGCAGAGGGAGCTAGCAAGGCTGGAAGAGCAGAGCCCCATGTCCTGCAGTGCTGGGGACATGCTGAGGGGCCACAGGCTGCACCTGGGGGTGTCCAGGTTGAACATCAAGATAGTTTCTCCTGGAGGGTTGTTGCAATGCAGTGGGGCTGAGGAGTCTCTGTCCCTGGATGTTTCTAGAGCGAGACACAGCTGACCCAAATCAGCCCTGGCAACAGCTCAGAGACCACACTAGAGTCCTCTTGAGATCCCCCTCACCCAACACTTCCATGAACATGAAGTGAATCAGTGCAAAAGGAGGTGAATACAAGACCAACACACAAATACGGCCAACAGGTACAGAAAAGAGGCAGCTCTAAAATAAGTGGGTTTATCCCTGTGTGTTAATTAACACACCCTGATAAAGCCTAGCTACGCTTTTGTTTTAATTAAGAGAAGGGGACACTGGGCAGCTCCCCCATCAGCTTCTCTATCCCAGGGACACCCACAGCAGGCAAAAAACACTCAGGAATGCAGCTCCAGCTCACCTGCTGGCGTAACATGTTTGTTCTCCAACGTGTTAGATTCCTGCTTGCAGCCGGCTGGATTGACTGTACTTTGGCCCAGGAACATTTCACCTGCATGTATGAACCCGGCGCTACAGCCACCAGGGTAAACATTGTATTTTCAGAGGGCAACGCACACACCACTAAGTAAACCGATGGACAGACCAACTTTATTTGTATTCAGCCTTGGTGGCATATTGCCAGGACAGACTGCAGTAGTTGTACAGAAATCACAGGGATTGTGCTGGCCTGGGGGGGCTTCGCTGTGCAAGGAGGGGGCTGGCTGAGCAGTTATGGGGAGGCTGGATGTCCAAAGCTTTGCAGTGGTCAAGGCCACCAGGCTTGCAGTCTCCCACTCCCACAGAAGCAAAACCAGCTAATTTTTTGTAGTGGTCTGGGTACAGAAGGGACAAGGGAGAAGGGAAGAGGCAGGGCTGCCGGGGGGCTAGGGCTGTGGTCAGCAGGGGCAGGCAGCCCTGGCTGTAAGCACAGTTTGGTTCTTTGGAAGAAGAAAACTTAACCAGAGCCTGCGAGCACTCAGTCTATACACATAAGACACATTGGGAAACAGTGTCTAGTCCATGGCATCCTTCTCAGGGTTGTTGCCTGTGGGCAGAGGGGTGGTAACAGACCTCGGTGAGGGCAGCCCCAGAGGAGACAACCCAAATACTGGCACACCACTGCCACAGGTGCATTTGGTGGTACACAAGAGCATGCAGGATTTGAGGAAGGCTGCAAGGAGTCTTGTGCCTCCAGCAGAGACCAAAAGCACCCCATGCTCCAGAGCAGTTGCTCAGGGCTGGGACCAGGACAGCGAGATTAATGCACCAGCTGCCTCGCTGGTCTGGATGTCTCCCAGTTCCCATACACTGCATTGCCCACATGACACCTTCTGTGCTCCCTGGTGCTAAGGAAGTCAGCCCTTGAGAGCCAGGCTGCTCCCCCCCAACACAGGACCCCATTCACTCCAGCCATGAGGTGGGTGTGACAGACCCCATCCTGCACGAAGCAGCACAAAGTCCCTTCACACGGGGCTGGGTGCCCACCCAGCCAGGACCGGCTGTTGTGCGACCAGAGTGCAGGCTGTCTTGGGTCACTTGATCTCAGTACTGCATGAAAGAAAGCAGGATTTGGGGCTTCTGTAATTGGATATTTTGTTTGTTTTAAAAGTACATCTTGTGTCAGAGTGTTTCAGGTAACCACTGAAGGGAAGTTCAACATTAATGGTGCAAAAAGCGCCCCGATGAATACTCAAGTATGCACCAGCTCAGGAGGAAGCATGCTGCCAGGACTTAGGTTACCCCCTCTCAGCTGAACTGCAGCCCCAGGCCACAAACATGCTTTTAGCACAAATGTCTTTCACAGAAGGCTAAGCTACCCGAGCACACATGCTGAGGACCAATGAGCTAGTTTCTGTGGCTCAGCTAACATTACTGCTAAGCTACAGTGCCTTGCCTGTGCACTGGAGCCCTTCGCTACAATCAATGTTTAACCCCAGCAACCTAAAATGACCCAGCAGAGAGGTGCCTCACATCTGGATACCTGCCAAAGAATTCAGAGCAAGCCTGAATAAACTTCACCCCCAATGGCAAGGTGAAGCTGGCAGCATCTGTATTTGTTCCAGCCAGAGATCTCCCCTCCTCCCCCAGGCACCCTCCCAAGATAAAGCTTTGGTCTCAACTAGGACCAATAGCTCCACTTTATCACATATTGTCCGATTGCTAACATAACACAGTGCTTATCTCTTAATATCCAAACAGAGAGAGCAAGGCAAAATAACCCCTGTTTCTCTACTCACCTTCTATCTTAAAAAGACAAAGTAGCCAGATGTTTCTGTGCACTAAAAAAATATTTTTAAAAATCCAGATGCTCTGAACTGCCACAAATTGCAACTACTCAAACAGATCTGCTGGTCAAAGCACTACTGGAGGAGTGCTAGCTGTGTGTATATTAGATTACTAATTCCCTTTACAAAATGGCTGTCAGCGACCCTCATTTGTCTCAATAAGGTAGTAAAGTAATTGCTGTGATATTGCAAGATAAAGGTACTCGGATGCCCATTCAGTGCTGCACCAGGATTCGGTCCTGAAGGTTAGGGTGCTGAACTCCTGGCCCCATGACAGCAGCTAGACCAAGTCCCAGTTCTAGATGGCAGCCATGCAAACGCCCACCAATAGCACTACGGAGGTTTTTAGACAGTTCATATACAAATTCTGTGCGTGCACACATTTCACAAAAAGCCCTTTTTGCTCCTGCAGACATCTTTTCCAGTAGAGGCGTGAGCTGGTTTCCACAGGAAGCTTTTCAAGCAGAAATATCCAGGGGGAGCAGCTTGGCTTCCCCCTGCACAGACTGGGGCAGGGAGGAACCGCTCTCATCCTGCATTCCAGGGGACAGGCTACCTTGGGGATGGCCCAAAAGCCCCCCTGCCAGGTCAACCCCCGGCAAACACCAGAAGAGCCACAGCCAAGCACAGGACGGGATTCCTGTGTGTGCCCAGGAGCAGAGCACCCAGAGAGCAGGGACAGCCACAGAGATCCCATCACTTCAGAGGAAGGAGCCAGGCAAGCAAGACCTGAACCCAGCTGCTCATGGCCACCCAACAGCAGGGCTCACCCAGAGCCTCCCCATCCCGGGCAGAGCCAGCCCCAGCACCCACTACTCGGCTTCGTGCAGCCACACTCACCCTCCATGCTAGGAAAGGGCCTTCCCACTGCTCCTCAGGCAGCACCTCTGAGCAGCTCCTGCCCCTCAGCTCCTTCTTATAGGGCCTCCCCCACCAGATGCCCCTCATTAGGGTAAGGGGCTGTGTTACCCCCTCCCGGGCTGGCTCTGCTCCCGCTCGCCACAGCTGCTGAGGAAGCAACGGGTCATCCTGGCAGTGATGGGGTGGCGGGGGGGGGGGAGGCAGGGAGGCAGCCCCCTTGGAGGCTTCTCCTGTCAGAAAAGGGGGGTAGTCAGGGTGTACATCAGGCACCCTGCCGTGTGCTCCCAAATCCTGTTCAGATAACTTCAGGCATCCTTATCCTTACCCAGCCCGGCTGTGAGTGTCCCCATACTCCATCCCCACCCTCCTCCCGTCCCTTGCTAGGGAAAGTCACGCTGTCAGGCACCCCACGCAGCCGAGCGCCCAGCACCTCTCCCAGGGCAGCCTGCGAAGAGGCTCCTTCGCTCGCCATCTCGTGGTGGCAGCCGGCAGCCTGCCCCGGCCCACGGCCCCACCGCCCACAGCCCCGCATCCCACGGCCCCACCGCCCACAGCCCCGCATCCCACGATTCCACCACCCACAGCCCCACACTCCATGATTCCACCACCCACAGCCCCGCATCCCACGATTCCACCACCCACAGCCCCGCATCCCACGGCCCCACTGCCCACAGCCCCGCATCCCACGGCCCCACCGCCCACAGCCCCGCACCCCACGATTCCACCACCCACAGCCCCACACTCCATGATTCCACCACCCACAGCCCTGCATCCCACGATTCCACCACCCACAGCCCCGCATCCCACATCCCCACCACCCACAGCCCCGCATCCCACGGCCCCACCACCCACATCCCTGCATCCCACGGCCCCACCACCCACATCCCTGCATCCCACAATTCCACCACCCACATCCCCACATCCCACAATTCCACCACCCACATCCCCACATCCCACGTCCCCACCACCCACAGCCCCGCACCCCATGATTCCCAGATGGGGCATGCAGTGTGCTGGGGGTGGGGCAGGGGCTGGGGTACTGCTGTGCCAGGGGGTGCTGGGGACCCACAGCACCTGTCTGCACTGGGCACTGCTCAGGTCCCCCCTTACTTGTCCCAAAGCAAGTGTGACCCAGCCCCAGCAGTGTCAGTGGGTTCACACCCATGTAACCAGGACAGAGGTTCAGCTCCCTGCCCACAGGTCTTCTCTGGGGAGTAGCTCACACGCAGGGCTCAGTCATAGCCCAGAAATTTCCCTCGACTTCCATAGGAGACACCCCAGGAGATTAATATGACAGGAGTGATGGTGTGTCGGCCATGCAGAGATTTCACGCTCCCAGTCTTGCAATGGATTTTAGAAGTCTGGCTCTTCATGCCCCCAGCACACCAGGTCTGGGGTGCCCACCCTCAGGGAGCCCAAAACTGCTGTAGGTGTCATGGGCTGGGCCCCCTCACAAGTGCCCGCAGGGGGGAGGGACATGCCACAACAACCCCTCCATGATGGGGGGACCGCCAAGGCAGCAGGTGGGCAGCTTTGCATTGGCACAGCTTTCCACCAGTGTGGTTGCAAAGCTCCAAAAGCAAAGCTCCTGCCTCAAACCCCTTCAGCACGTTTTTTTCCAGGCAGCCAACGCAGGACGCAGCATTGTCCCTTCAGCCCGCGCAGCCCTGGGGCTGGTGGCCGAGCCCCAGCGAGCTCTGCCATGGTGCCACCCTGCACCAGGCTGCTGGGCTGGGCCCTGCACCACCGCTGTGCACACACTCAAATTGCAGGCTCGGCCAAATGGTTTTCATTAAACCTACAAAGGGAAATTCACCCCAGAAAGAGCAGATGCTTGGAAGCTCTTCCAGGCCTGGATACCAAAGCAACGGCTTCTGCAATGTGCCTCCTCAGGCAGAGTCCTCCAGGACTTGCTGTGCAGCCCCAGCCCCTCCTGTGGCATCCCTCACCCTTCCCACCCCTCCAGCACTCCCAGTCCCCCCACCAGACTTACCCTTTTTCTGGTTTTCCCCTCTAATTTGGGATGAACAGCACAAAAGGAGCAATTTTGCTCCCCACCCCCTTCCCGTCCTCCCTCCTCCCATGTCTGGCAGGTCTGTATTATTATTAAGTCACTTGAGATTATGGTTGTCTGAAAGTCAAAGAATGACAGCAAAGAACCAGATGCTGTATGCTGATAAATTACAAGGGCATTATGCAGAGGCAGCTGTACCATATAAAAGCCTAGTTTTTATACCACACCATGATTTTCCATGTGGTATCATATGGTTCCAGCATCTGGGCGTCACCGTCAATGTCTCCCGTATATTTTGCTGAGCACTGTCATTATGATAATGAAGAAATTGCAGCAGACATTAATTGCAGTTCCCGCTGGCTATTGCGAGAACTCGAAGGCATCGGAGTGGGCTGGCAGGGCCTCTCTCATCTCACGAGGGGTTTCTCCACTGTGTTGGCAGCAGACAAGAGGTGTCTGGATGGCTCTGGGTGCTGTGAGCAGCTTCCAAGCCCTGCTCTCCCAGTGGCCAGCCCCAATCGGGACTGGCCGTTGCTGGTCAGCATGCTGGGATGAAGTTGGCAGGTCTCTGTTCAGTTCCCACTACAGGGATTTGTAAATTTGCTTCCCCTGCTTGGTTTTCTCATTAGTCTTAGCAGAGGGGCGATGGAATGCATGTGGGAAGGAGGTCCCCTTGTCCCTTCCTCCCTGTCCCCCTCCCAGGCAGCACGCACATCGAAGGGAGGCACCATGGAGGAGCAGGGCTGAAGCTCACAGCTCTTGGTCCGTGTCTGGCCTTACAGCAGCTAATGAATTCAGAGCCTGGAGGGAAGGCAAAAAGGATTTTTAAAAGTTCATTCTCCATCTCTCTGTTGTGCATTTAGGGATGCCAAGGCCCTGAGCTAGATCTGCCACAGCACGAGCTGCCGCAGGGCTGGCAGCGCTGCAGCGAGGGGCTCCCCAGCAGCACAAACCTCCGGCTGCAGGGGTGGGCTTGTGGTGGCAGCAGCTTGGTTGCTCATGGTGGGGAGGTTGGGGTCTTGCTCAAAAATGTGGCTGTAACATGCACAGATATCTGGGGATCTACTGGCGGGACAAAAGTCTTCATTTTACTAATTAGTTCTGAGTTCAGCAACATTCAAATTATGGTCTTCTTGTGGCTTAAATATCAAGGCTCAGCTGTATATCTCTATGCAGGACTGGCCTCGCCTGCTGGTGCTCACCAGGGGCCAGGACACCTGCCGTGTCTTGGGCAGTGGCCTGAGAGCATCACGGTATCACTCAAACCAGGCAGGATCCTTGTGCCATAACCACACTGCAGGTGACACCAGCAGCACATTGGAAGGCAGCTACCAGGAGGCCCAGGGAGCGCAGGGCAGGAAGATTTGAGCCTCTGGTTTGTCACCACACCGCTCAGCGTGCTGCACGCAGCGGCTGGCAGAGCTATTCTGCAGTTGGTCCAGCCCTGGGACACCGTGACAGCCCCTCACACCCTGGGCTGATTCACAGAGGTATCTGACAACCGTCTCTGGGTGTCGCAGTGCGGGGGTCACGGAGGGGGGGTGGCATGCAAAGCCTCAGGAATCCACCACAGGTATGTCCTTGACTGACAGCAGCGGGGTGAGGGTGGGCAGAATTGCTGCCCTGTGACTCACTCTGCGGTAACTGCTGTCAGACACGAAACCTTCCTACTTTCTTGCTCTGCCGCCCAGTGGAACAGGGGCTTGTGTCAGTGGTGTGACTCGCGGAGGAGAGCAGGGGCTCGGGGTTTATTGCACCAGTGTCACAGGCTCTGGCAACTGCCTCCCATTTGCTTTGGTGGACATCAAATGCAAATCAAGCATCGCACCCACCAAAAAGAGCTGCAGCAAGGCAGGGGGAGGAAGCAGCCCCACACTCCAGAGCCAGCAGGTCGGATCAGGACAGCCTCAAAGCCTTCTTCTTAACTCCACCAAAGCTTTTACAAGTTTCCAAAGCCCGTAAAAGCAGGTACCTCCACTTTCCCCTTCTCGACCCCTGCCAGACACACATGTTTCTTTCCAAATAGCTCTGTAAAGTCACAGGTGGGATTGATGCTCTGCCAGGGCATTGCTGGTCTGACCAGCAGCAGCAGAGCATGGGAAATCCTCACGTATTTCCCTTCCAGCTCTCAGCTGAGAAGCAGGAGCTGTGGCAGTGGCGTGTGCCTGGTGCTGTGCCTCCTGCCAGCACTTCAGGGTGGCCCAGGGCTCCTCTGGCACCCCCATGATGCCACTGCCAACTGGGAGAGCTGGCCTCTCTGTCTTACGCAGTTGAAAAGCTGACCTGAGAAATGAGCTCATTCCCTTCCTCATTGCTCATCAAGGACCACAGCTTCATAAACCATCCCTTGGGAGAGCCCTGGGGCAGGAGGAGCTCCCTGCAGCACTCTCTACCTTGCTTGCACCCAAGAAGACCTTTGCTTGGAGGCAACAGTTGGACGCACTGACATAGCATTAAATCTCTCCCTCGCCGAGGGCGGCACTGGCAGTTGTAACGCTAACCTCTTTTTTTCCAATGGGTAGTGGAAAATATGATGAGTAAATGTATATGGCTGGACCCTCAATGGAAAACTACTTTGGGTGCCTGTGCCTGGTCAGAGAGCTGTCCCACGAGATGCAGTGTGCCAGACTTTAACATAAACAAGGAGGACGTGGAGTGACTCAAGCAGATTGCTAAAGAAGGGGTAATTTTTCCCCTGTGAGGGTATGTTTTAGCTGCCTGCCAGGCAGAGTGCAAGGCTGCTGGTGGGTGGGCTGACGGGGATGGCAGGGAGGCAAGTCGGGGGCTGGTATCAGCACCTGCAGTGCACAGCTGCTGCCTGTGGCATGGGAATTAGCACCTCTGTGGGGGGCAGGATGCCAGGCTGCTGGTGGAGATGGTCCTGGGTGCAGTTTTCAGCAGAGAGGGGCTCCAGTCAGGGGTGGCCTGGAGGACTGATTCAAGGAGCATGAAATTAAAAGGGATCCAAGAGGTGCAGTGAAGTCATCAGGAAAAGGACACAGGACTGTCATGTGCTAATGCTGTGGACACTGCCATAAAATGAGAGGAGGGAAGTGTCATGGAGCTCAAGTGAGCAGGGCACTTGGTTCACTAGACTCAAAAGCATTTAATATTACACTGAAACAAGAAATGAAAGCATTTGCTAGATCAAACAGTGTTCATACCAGCTATTGTCAAACCTCCGGCTACTAGGAAAGAAGAAAAGAAACAAGATGACCACCAGGCTTAAAGCCATGGAGAGCCAGAGCAGGACAGGCAGAAGAAGGACGCTGACCCAGTGCTGCTGGGGAATTAGCTCACTGCTCAGGTATGGCTCAGCCACAAACCTTCCCCTGGCTGCCACGGGCTGGGAGCCACAATTAGCAGCGATGGTCCAGCAGCTGCGCTGGGCGCGTCTCCCCAGGGTGGGATGAGGGACTCAGTACTGCAGGGTCTGGCCACCCAGCCCTGCTTCTGCCCTGGCACGCAGGGCCTGCGGAGGTGACACAGGGTGGTCCTCAGTGACTGAGCACAGCTCCTGCCTCCGGGCTGGATATAGCCCTGTCCCAAGGAAAGCCCTCACAGAACTTATTCCAAAATTTGCACTTTCCCTCTTTGCTTTAAGTCACAGCAGGCTCTCACCAGAAACCCACCATTCAGCAGCACTGGCGGTGATAGAAACGGGCAATAGTATGGACACTCGTTTTTAAAATCTCCCTCCACCCACATTAAAATAAGTAAGGCAGCTCCTCACTCAGGTTTCCCTTGCCCCAGAGAGGAAACCCTCACCGGGTTGCACGCTGCCCTTTGAGCACCTGGAGCGGTGGCTGGGGGAGTCACCCCCAGTCCCAGCACTGCCTGCATGCCCCTGCACGGCTGGGGAGCGCACAGCGGCCCAGCGGCACAGCCTCCCGCGTTAGCTATGGGCATGCAGAGAGGTGCACGGGCTGGCACTGCTGGTGTGGGGAGCTCCAGCTGTGCCAGGCTGGCAGCCCTGCACGGGGGCTCGATGCCCAGTGGTGCCAGGAGCCCACCCATTGCTCATCTCAGCCCCCGATGCAGCCCCTGCCATGGAAGCATCGGCACGGGCCCCTTCTCGTTCCTGGCAGATGTCTTCAGTGGAAAGAAAAGGCCGGAGGGACACAGGGGAGATTTTCTTGCGGGGTGGGGGGGAAGAAAAAAAAGGCGAAAGAAGAAAGAGGGAAGCTGCCCAGCTCAGCTCATTGCTGCCTGGCACCTGTGTCCCAGGGCAGGCGTCCAAGCGCGCCGAGAGCAGGCGCGGTGCCATCGCAGCAGATGGGCACGAAGGCAGGCAGCCCCGAGCCCGCAATCCTGCCGCGGCTCAGGGAGGGGGGCGGCTGTTTAGGGCAAATTTCCCAGCTGAGAATGTCAAAACAGCTGCCAGTCTGGAGTTTATACACCTATAATTAAGGGGGTATGTGATTTCTAATCCAGCTCAAACGGAGCTGGATTAATTGGCAAGCCTAAAAATAGCATCTGTGACCATGTAAGGCAAGCTTTTGTGTGCAGTTTAAATTAGGAAAGTGGGCTCTGGCTGTTTGGAGTGAACTGGGAGAGACGGAGGCATCCTTCTGCCTCTAGACAGCCTGGGAGGGCCGGATCCTGCTGAGGGACAGGAGGAGCCCCCAGGGCACCATGCTATCCAAAAGTAACAGCCTGGAGCCAGCAGAAGGAGCCAGGGCCGCAAGGCAGCAACCTCATCCTGGGGAGATGGGTTCTGGGGAAATGGGGTACCACTCCCCTCAGAGGTGACCCCATGGCAGCCCCAGCTGGAGCTGCTCTGCTTCTCCTTCCCGCACGCCAAACACCCAGCCACTCACCAGTTTACCCTACCCCGTTCATTTATAAGTGTCCACAGCAAGTTTGTCCATTCTTTTTGCAATGCCCAGCAGCTTTACATGGTGGAAAGGGACTTTCTGAATTACTGGAGCCTCCCTGCCCACCCCAGGAGACACCTCCGCTCTCCCACACTGCTCCCAGCTGGCTTTGCACCACCACAGCCAACAGCAGAAGACCCCCTGTTGACTGGTGTTCTCTGATCAGCTCCCTTTCTCCAACACTCATCTACCCAAAGCCAGACTGCAAGGTTAAATTGCTTTTAATTTTTGTTTAATTATCTGCAGTGGCACAAATAACTAACAGCATCGATTTGAACTTGGCACACAAAGGCAGGTTTCCAAATGGCAAAACATATTATGAGATCGAATTATTAAACGCGGCTAATGAGCAAAATAATGATGTGGTGCCAAGCTATAAAAGGTTAGACTTTAAAGTTGTCACAGTTCATGAGCAAGAAAGATTTAATCGCATTCTTAATCAAATATTTATATGATAATGTGTTTTAATCAAAATAATAGCAATTAATTTGGAAAGGAATATATTGTACACTTCCTGTTCTTGCTTTATGGAGGTTTTTTGTGGTGGGGTTACAGAGCACATATTTCCTTACCCAATAGTAAATCCATCTTGGTTTTAAGGTATTCCAGCTCTCTGCGCCTGGGGACACACTAGTGGGGCAACAAACTGCAGGAGCAATTCAAGACCTGCAGGTGCCTTCAGCCCGCAGGGAGCCTGGTGCCCTGCTGGGCGCCATCCTGGGGCCGGTGCTGGGTCCTGCTCCATCCCACTGTGGAGCTGGGCAGCAAAGCACGGGGCAGCGGGACCCGCGCTGGCACCCGCCGGTGAGCCAGGGCCCCTCGCTATGTCTTTGAAGCACTTAGTATTCACAAATGATTTAGCTGCTACCTCTTTCCCTCTGAATCCTGCCAAATCTCATAACTCTCCTTGGCAGCTGATGCTATTGCAATGATTTCCAGCTGTGCAAGGAGCAGCTTAAAATGGCTGTTGTGCTGGAGCCCTGATCCTCTCCTTCCTCCTCCTCCTCTTCTGGGCAGGGAGGGAGGCAAGGGGACGCAGGGCCAGCACGCGGCCGCTCCCATCCCTTCTCCGGGGCCCTGCCACCCCTCCTGACCTGCTTGGCAGAGCTCGGGGCTGCAGCTGGATGCTGAGCATCGACATGCACTGGGTTTTGCTCTGGGCTTTTAGTCTGGTGTGTGAAAAATATAAAAATGGGCAGTTTAAAGCAGTAATAGCTGCCACCAACCCCAGGGTTCAACTCTGAGTGCAAAGCGTGAAGGTAGCGGTCCTGTCCGCCCCTGCCAAGGTACCATGTGTGAGTGCTGTGAAGGAAAGGCCATGGAGGCTGAAGAGGTTGGACATACATAAACCTGCCAGTTTGAAGAAAAAAAGTATATCTAAACCTTTGCCAAAAACCTCAAAATAAAACTTGTTTGAAATGGTAAAAAGCCTAGAGGACCATTTCTAGCAGGCACCGCAACAACCAGAACACCATGAGAAAACATTACCTCTTAAGGAGCACATCAAAATCCTTCCAACACAATTAGCTGAGGGAAGCATCCACATGATTCCGGTATTTCTTTGACTGGAGCCTCCAAACCACCAGCGTTCATTAAATGTGGAAAAAGATCTTCAAAACACCATGCCAAGCGGAGCACAGCCCACTGAGAGGGAGCACCACTCATTCAAAATCCTTGATAAGGATATTCCATTACTCTGCACGCAGCTCCAATGAAGCTTTTGGAAGGGAGGGATAAGACAAGGGCTGTCAGGACTGCAGTGACCTCCTCGATGGCTCATGCAGAGCAGCCACAAACCGCCCACACAAGCCTCGCCTCTCCTATGGCACCCACAGGTAGGGGCACGCAGAGCAGCCGGTGCAGGAGGTACTGCTGGAAGCGGGTACCAGGGACCTGAAAGGCAGCCACAGCACCAGGCGTTAATCGACCTTTGCAATAAGATGTCAGTCGTGGAGCCACACGGCTGCTGGGAATTCGATCAAAAACACCGTGACAGCATCAAAATGCTGGCCCTGCATCTGGGCCCTTGGCACACACCTCCACGGACACACAGCCCAGTATTTTCTCTCCTCCTTCATTTAGCTCCTCGAGCTGGGTGGATGTATATGCACTTTCTGCTGTCTGATTTTTTTAACACTTCATCAGAAAGCTGGGATTTTTTTTATTTTTTTTTTTAAAGTGCTAAGTTTGGTGTTTCTGTTGGAGTAGGGATGAAAAGCTTTCAATGAACCACCTTTGATTGGAATCACTTCTGTTGCCTTCGGTTTGGCCAGATGTTTCCTAATTACTTATCTGTCAAAACTTTTCTTTTTTTTCTAAAATGCACAGACATTTCCTCTAAGTGAGAAATAGTGTAAGGTTCTTGTTTAGTGTCTTTGCCTGAGTGAAATAAGCCAGGATAAGCTTCATCATCAAGGCTGGATTTTATGCTTGAACATGCAACTTAACATCAAAAGCTTGATCTTTTTTATTATTCAGCGCAGCCTTTTTAGACCAACTTCAGCAGGAGCCAAATGGCACATCATAACTTGGGATTTAAAACTTTTATTTTTAAAGCTAGATCTGAGTCATGCAGCTTTCTCCTGAGCTTGAGATGGTTTCATGTAATAACTCAGGGCCAGAACCTGCCACCATTACTCACGTCTGTGAAGGCTTACTTACATGAATAGACTTATTGAACTAGTGCTACTCGGGGTGAGTAATGGTTACAGTATCAGGTCTGATCCTTCTCCCATCAAAAAAATATTTCTGCTGATTTGAGTCAGTTGCTGGGTCCTGCAAGGATGTACTGTGCATGATTCATGCAGCAATTACTTTGGAGGTAGAAAGACAAAGGAGGAAACCTTGAAGACTTTAATTCCCCAAAACTGATGACCGCTGGTGGTGCAAGCCTGCCTGGCAGAGAGAAGTGATCTGATCTAACGAGGCAGATGTCGTTACATGTCAGTCATTTGAGACATTCGGCATCAATTTGCTATTTGGCTGCTGTCAGAAATCTTCTGCTTTGGGTAAGTGTCCCAAGGATCCTGACGTTACTGCAAAAAGGAAGGGGAAAACCAGCAGAACTGAGCCCTGAATGACTCTGTGGGTGATTGAAAGGTTTTGTTCTCTTCTTCCTCTCAATTAAGAGAAAACAAAAATCTAGTGCCTGTCAAAGTGTCCATGGATAATACAGCAGTACACCAAAAGGGGACTGAATTAACAAAAAATAAATCCATATAACTATTTTTCAATAGCTTTAGCTGTCTTCAAAGCCAAGTAGCATTCTTTAATGAAAGCAGAACCAGGCCAGTAAAGCTTTAAGAGTTTAAAGTTATTTGATAGCTAGTTATTTTTCTTCAAAAGGGACTAAGTAAACCTCTGCCTGTAGCTTTCATCACTCCACCAGAAATGCTTTGTCAGTGTATTTGTGACAAATTAATTATAGCGATAGAAAATCTCAGTAGAAATGAATATTCAAAAATATTTTTTTAGGCTGTTGACTTCAGGGAATGCACTTCTGTTTCTAAAGCTGTGTGTTTTCCTCATTAGCTCTCTCCCTCCTCCAGTTCTTTTCAGAAACTTTCAAAAGTGATTAGAAATGGTTTCATTTTCAGCTCGCCTGGGGAACGGCATTAGCACTGGAACAAACCAATGACGTTAGAGCCTTGCTGGCAAGAAGAAGTAGCCCATCAGCAAACTTTTCAGAGAAAACATGCTGAAATTACTGTATCAGTGCTGCCTACCTGATGCTAACGTGCAGTGAGATGCTGGTGTGGGTGGGGTTATCTCACAGAGCTTTAATAACAGCGAAGGATCTTGCCCTCTGGGCTCTGGGGAGACACAGGAGCACGGCGCAGCAGCTCCAGTCTCTAATGGATCCCAGCCCGATCCTGCACACAGAAGAAGGAGCAGAGCTGGGGCAGAGCACAGGTAGCTCTAAGTTCACAGAAAGCGATACCTGGCTCTTGCTTGCTGCAAAGGCTCCGGGCAAAGCCGAGGACTCCTGTTCGTCTCTTGCTCTAGTTATTGTCTGTAAACTGCAGATCTTTCCCATCTGGGACAGAAGTCATTTCAAGCAGCACGATTCCCATTTGTGAATCTCATTAAGGCTGACAAAAGCAGGAGCCACCGCTGCCCATCACCTCCCACACCTCCAAGTCATCCTCCTTACATTCATCCAATGGCCACACCGCTCCTGTCCCAGCGTTCGCACACCTTCAACCTGCGTGAAGCACTGAAATATTGGCCTGCAAGTCCTGCAATCTCTTATTGACAGGTTGCTTTGGGTCAACAGCAGGAATAAACATGAATAAATCTTCTCCCAAGCTGCAGCTACACAACCCACTTCAGGAAGCTCCCATGACCGATGGCCCCACAAGGAGCCGTGTTCCTGGCTCTGACACAGGAACTAGGCAGAGATCCTCACCTCCCCCCCAACAACTCAATTAACAAGCTGCCTCATTAGCATCCTATACTTAATTAACAAGTTGAATGAATAAGTAGCCTGGGCTGCTTAATTAATAATTAATTAGTCCTTGGTTAATAAGGACATCAGGAACTAGTTCATAAGGGAATCATTTCAATAGATTAAGGTGAAATAAAGATCTAAGGAGAAGGTGTTAAATGTCTGCACAGAGCTGGTGCTGGATCCCACCCCAAGACCAGGTGTCCCTCCCTGAGCCCCAGCTGTGGGGTGCCCCCTTATCTTCAAAGCCCTTACCTCCCTCCTCCAGCCCTGGATCCAGGTTGGAAACATCAAAATGCTCATTTGGTTCTCACTTCCACCGGTGATGTTCTCCAGTGGCTTGATGGCTTCTCCCCAGCAGGTCCCTGTCCCTGCTGGAAAGGAAGAGCTGGGGCAGGTGTCTCACCTGCTGGCACCGCAGCAATGCAAAAGAGTGGTGCTACTTGAAATAAGCAATAAAAAGGCAGATATAAGTACAAAATAGAATCTAAACCATCCTTTCTCTGCCCTGCAGTGGTGCATTATTTTCCAGGGAAGGACCGTGAATGCATTTTAGTAGTTGAAGTTTAAACCTGCTTTGGCCCAACGAACCAAAATTTGCTGGGGCTGCATGAGAGACCTCACCAAGCCCCTGCCCGTGGTCCCTGAGCACAAGGCAGCTGCGAGGGGTGCTGAGGGTCCTGGTTCCAGGAGAAACCACTGCTCCCTTGGGCTCAGGCAGTGCTGAGCTCAATCATACCCAACTCAATATGTTGCCCACAATTTGACAACACACATTTGTCATTTTTCAGTAGGAAAGTGTGAAGAATTATGTTGATGTTTCCTTCTCATTTTGATACAGTAAGTGTCTTGTTTCCATATTAGTATTGATCTCAAGGTGTACATACATATATATATACATACACACACTGCATTAAAAACATTCATATTATCATATAACATTTCAAATTTAGTTAAATAGAAGCAGCTGATTTTTCCTGATGGTATTGGTTTGAAATTTCCCATCCACAAACCATTTTGAAATCCCAAACAAAGAAAAAATCAGAGTTGTTATTTCCCACACAACAGATGCAGTACAACAATCTCTAGGAAAATGAATTTTTAGTTTATTGTTGGTTATGGTGACTTCTGTTCATGGCTGGTTTTGAAGAAGGTATTGAGTGTAGCAACAAAACACGTTTGCAGAGAGATAATTACCATTATTTTCAATTATAATGTCATTTCCAATCCAAGTATTTCAAGACTGGGAAATACTAACATTATTGTTATTGTCACATTGATAAATTATGTTGTTGGTTTATTCTGAGAACAACGAATAATGGTGCTCAGCTTTGTCCAAAATTTGTTGGACAACTTGAAAAAAAATACAACATAAATCTGTTACTAACAATGACAGCAAGGAAGGGGAAGGTATTTGTTGGCAAAACACTCTAGACACAGAATCTATGAGCAAAACTGAACTGGAAATTCAGCTTCCTAGTAGAAAGATGTGAGATGGTATTGTACTACCTGATATTGTGGAAATCAGTGCTCCTCACACCTCTTGTTTAGCTTTTTTTGGTGTCTAGTGTTTCTCTAGTGTCTTGGGGTGCTGTTTGCCCATGCGTCTGTAGGAAGGAGCTGAAAGCAAGTGCAACTTATCAGATAACAGAAGGAAGTTCTAGTTAATTTTGGATTCCTTTTTCTGACATAAATCTGTGTTTTCATAATGTCTCATCCCTACCTAAGAGCAAAAAATGCATAGTGCTGCAGACTTACCCCTGTTTTACAAAGCGTGGAAGGGAGGAGAAGCTCAGGGGTTTTGCCATGTCCTTTCACCCGCTGCCCCCTTCCCTGCCACAGCACAGGTGGCTCAGACGCAGCCCCCGACTCCTGACCAGAAAAGCATCAGAAAACTGAAGAGTAGTCAGTGGTCTCTAACCCAAAGAGAACTGGGAGGGAACTTTTTGTTGTCTATTTGAAAGTAGCAATTATCAAAAAGACACAGTTCCTTTAAGTGTTACCCAACACCCAATGTAACAACAAAACAAAAATCTCAGAACAATACCTGCTGCACAGTCATTAGGTGACTGCTGTGTGTTCCATCAGAACTCAAGCCTTTCTCTGCAGTGTGTAGAACATGGATTGAAATCCTTCTGCATTGTCTTTCCAACAAGCAGCCCCTAAACAGACCCTCTGAAGTCTGTTTCAATGTAGAAATACAGGCAACTATTCTACCTGAGAAACATCAAGGTTTTTGACTGCCAGAGCTTGACAATGCAGCATAGACCCTGTTCCAGAAGATACAGGTCACAGTGTACAAGTGTTCTAGTGGCTTGAAACCATTTGGGGTTGACAATACTTTTTATAGATGGCAACTGAGTTGTTATGCCTGGTGAGCTTCGTGTGACTAGGATGTAGTATGTGAATGTCTTCCATCACTTTCAAAATATGAGAAAGAGACCTGTGAAGTTTCTTGCTTAAGGATTCTAGCAGGCCAGTAGCAAAGCAGATGTGCAGCCTATCCAGCAGGACATTTCCAATGTAGGACTCTCCTCCACTGGCTGTGGCTTTACAGAGCCCAAAGGTTCCTCTGCCTCTTCCCGCAGACCCCCAGGACACCGTCAGGGCAAAACGCGTCAAATGCTGAATGGGATTTATGCCTTAGCCAAGTTTCAGCTCTGTCACACACCAAGCAAGAAAGGATGGGGAGAAAGAAGAGAACGAAAGAGGTAGTTGACTTCATCCCCACTAGACTTCAACTAATGAATGCAAGTAATTGAGGTCAAGGACTCATCGAGTCAGCAGCACAGTTATAGTCTTGAGAACAAAAGCCTGCTTCCAAATGCTTCCCACGGTCAATATTGCGGTAACAACTTGGAAAGATTTTTGAACTATTCACAAGTTGCTGTATCAGTCACCTGGCATGGAAAGTCCCACTCTGTCATCTGCACAAATCCAATCACGTTTCTCTGCTTGCTTTACCTGCTTCTCATTACAGAGCACACATAACACCCTGGGTTTCTGGCTTTGCAATGCAAACAGCAGCAGCAATCTGGATGGCCATTGGAGCAGTTCTGACTATTCTCAGATGGTCCAAAATCCAGCAGTGATGCTAAAGACAAGCAAAAAGCTATCTACCCCCAAAGCAACTTAACATTTCCTGTAGCTATCATTTCAGGCAGAGATGCCCGTTTCCTAACCATCCTCATCCTGAATTTTGCCTTTGTGTAGTCATATAACAATGATTACAGATTTGGGAGGGACCTGCAGTCAGAAAAAGCACAAAGTAGAGAGTACACACCACTCCCATCCCTCTGAGCAGCTGGGAATTGCAAACATAACTAAAAATTCCTGTCCAGTGAAAACTGTATTTACTCATCCAAAACAAATCCACATACGTCACCATTGCCAAGGGCTCTAGGTCCTGGTTTGGACCACAATGGACCACACTGATTCACATGCCTCCTAGATGCCTTGCCAGAAAACTGGGCTTGCTGTGGGTGACTCGCTCTGGCCTTGCAAAGACACAAGCTGACAATTTCAGAACTCAAGCAGGAAACTTGGCACATGCCCAGGAGGGAAGCCCGAGCCTCCTGGCTGGTGCCACCCCACTAGAAGGCCCAGAGCTGCATCTCCATCTCCCATCGGTGACATCCCACAGGTTAGCACCATCATGCCTAACAAATTGGCACTGCCACATAAAAACAAGCTAGGAAAGGAGCAGATCTCCCAGGTCTTCCTGCAAAAATGTGACAGAACATGACATCCTGTGTGGTCACACTACCTTGTGAAGTTATATCAGCTTCAAAGTTGGGGACACCCAGGAAATCCTATCCTGTTTCTCATAGATGAGCTCTGTCTGTTCCCTGTGACAGGGGATGGACCTGCTTGGAGCTTCCAGCTCTTCTTCAGCTCCAGCAGCTGGATTTCAAGTGATCAACACCTAGGAACTTTTGCTAGTGAATCCCTAGATCAACACATCATCCCCTCTGAGGCTGGTGTCCCTGATCCCAAGATTCCTGCCTTTAGCCAGACATGGCATGTTTTACCCAAATGTAACCTCCCACCGCTGCAGCAGGGCATGCGATAAGGCTTGCAGATTGATTTTTAACCTTCTTGTTCTTCCCAGGCCTGTCTTGACATGTGGTTTTTTTCTCCTATTTTCATGAAATCCAGGCCAGCAAGGAGGAGGGGAGAGTTCAGTGCATCTGTTCACCACTAACATTGACAAACAGCACAGAAAAGCTTTGCTAACCTGAAATGTATTGGCATATCTAACCAAAACCCACTTGATTTCCCCTGGAAAGCAAAAGCTGTGAAAGGCCATTGCTAGCAGGTTGCCCTTGCATGTGGAGTAATTGAATCAGGAAATGGGAAATGTGAGGCAGGAGAGCTTAGCTGTCATTTTACAAAAACAATTAAATGCATGAAATGTATCTTAATGATATAATTAAGGCAAAATTCCAATCTGCCATTAGTAGTGGCATTAATTATTGCAAGCACATTACATTCAGTATTGTTGGAATGATGAAATCCTTTGTTATGCAGCTTTATTAACAAGCAAAAAAAAAACCCCAGCACGGATTATCTGCTTCTCAAGAGAAGCTCTAACACAAAATTACTTTTGAACAAACCTTGATTACTTTTGTCTGTTCAGGCTGATAGTAAGAGAGGTCAAAGCAACAGAGGGAAACTGCTGTAAAATACTAAATGACTGCTAGGACCCATCATGGGCTGTTATTGAAGGTGTGTAGTGAGAAAGTTGTATGAAGCAACGTTGACTAGTACCATCACGGACATGATAGGATGTTGCCACACACTTGCAAGAGCTATATCCATCCCATGCACAGCCTGGGACAGTTGTAAACATGGTGTACAGCCCAGTTTGCAAACCCTCCCTGCGGCCACCAGGTAGCTGGGACACTTGCCCTGAGCTGCCCCTGGCTGTGGTCTCACTTTCCTCCACACTCCTGAATTTCAGCATTTCCAAGACTCAGACCTCAGTGATCAGTCAATGGCTGGGAAGTTGCTCCATGTAATCCCCAGCTTTCAAAGGGGCCAAAAACCTGTGTGTGTGTGTAGTCACTCCTGGTGCAAGCCAAGCCCTGTCATCTCATGGCCACTCACAAATGTCATACAGGTAGAATTTGGCCCTCAAGCAGCCACTGAATATAACCATGTCATCTAGTGCTCCGTCCCATCTAAGTATGCTTTCAGCAGCCTCTTAATTCCTGGATTTCACAGCACCTTTCACAGAAAGCCCCAAACATCTTGTAACCCTTTCCATCACACAAGAAATGTAAACAGCTCATGTAAAGAGCTGGCTTCCCTACATGCAAACCCTGCTTTCCAAATTGCACTGGCCAGGTGCCAGCCTGGTGGGGTCTTTTTTGCCTCAAGGCCCTTTGGAAGGGCCAAGCCACCCACTCAGCTCCCCAGGAGCTGCTGCTCCCCCTCCTGCAGGGACGTGTCAAAGCCAATTTTCTTCTTTTGGTTCGGTTCCCTCCCCAGTCAGGATTTCCTGCCTTCCACTCAGCAGCTACAGACTCAAAATGAAGCACGGCTGTTGCATTTTGACCATTTTCCTACATGTCCTAGAGGAAACCACCCTCCACTGGCAGGAGAGCCCACTGCTGGGCTAAGGCACCCAAAAAAGCAAAAGTGAGGGATGCTCCTGGGCTGGCCACTGACCCTGCAGCTCTCCTTTAACACACTGATCTACGCACCAGCTGGGTGAGGACTTGCTTTTACCCTCCTAAAGCAACTGAAATCTGTTGTCACCTTTGAGACATGGTTTGCAGCAGGGCAAGATCTTACCTGCCTTGTATGGAAAACAATGAATCACAGCTTTTCCGTTTTACAACTCATTTTACACTTATTTTTGTACTCTGCTCCCACCCACTCAGGCTGCCAGTTAGGGTTTGGGGGTTTTGAGGCAGTTGGTTTGGCACTGCAGAGACAAGGGCTTTGGAGCCAAGTACCTTCACTGTGGAGGAGTCACTGGTCAGTTGCTAAAAGGTTCTTGGATGTTGCTCAAAATTGTTTTACATAATGGGACAAATGGTGGAATTACAGATCTCAGAGGCTTGAAGATATCAAATCTACCTTTCCAACCAAAGGAGGAAGCCATCAATAAGATTCCCCATATAGGTACACTTACTTGGGACTATAACCAAGCTTACTAGACATGGAAGCCTGTTCGTAACAATTTTTCAACATTTGGCTCAAGAAACAAACAAAAAAATTAGAAAAATTAACCCCCTCCAGACAGCCACGCAACTTCTAGGTGATAACTGCCGGAGGACAAGCAAATGCATTGGCTGAGTGATTGTGTGGATACTTGCTGAAAGAGGGGGCTTTTCAATTACACATGGTTGATTTTCTACATGTACATCTCCCGTTATACAGGGAAAAATCAATTAGTGAGAGCCATTTGTTTCTGAACACATTGGTTGGAGAGAAACATTAGTTCAGAAACATTAATTTCTGGACAAATGTTTACAATTAAAATGCAATTTTGATTCCACTGAAGTCTTATACTGCCACCCTGTAGCTCAGCCAAATCTGGAGAAGAAACAGGAGTATTCAGGAAAGGCAGAGCAGGGGTCGCAGTGGTGGGAAGTGCTGCCCGTCAGTTTGCTGCTGGGAGACTGGGCTCATTCTGCAGCTGAACCTTGTTCCTCAAGCCCTGAGAAAGTTCTGGGTTAACGGGAACCCAGAAGCAGAGAGAAAGACAGTGCACACAGATAGGACATGGGGATAGGCGATGACGTGATGCGGTCCCTGAGGATTTGGAGTTTATTTCTGTGTAGGACTGATAATGCGGAATTTCTTTACAAGCAACATGTATCTGTGCTGGATGACATTTCTGCTGTTTGCCCAAGTCCTAAAGTCAGGCCAGAAGCTGAAGGCCAAGACAGAGCGAGCGATGGGCATAATTCGCTGCAGTGTCAGAACCCCTGTGCACAGGCAGCACACACAGAAGCAGTGACTCATGGCTGTGCTTTTACCCACACATGGCACTGGAAGCTCAAGCAGCAAAGCAAACCCGATGCCTTTTCCTATAAACCAAGATTTTAAGAGAAAAGACAAAGCCTGTTTTCCAAACTCACATTTGGCTCCAGCAATTACTCACAACTAGTTACATTTGCTCATGACTCAGTCTGAGAAGACCTCGATTCAGGGCAGAAACCTCACCAAATCAGAAGAGCTGAGCGAACTTGAGCAATTTTTTTTAAAGTTGCTTCTTTATGGCTTTGCTTTTTGCTTCATAATGTGCTTTTCTACACCACAAGGTATCTTGGGTATATTCCTTGATAGTGTCCCTTTGTTCTGACACAGCTACTCAAACGCCACGCACCCCACAATGGAAGGGTTTCCTTTGAAGCATCGCCAGGCTATAGGCAACAGCGACCACATCCTTATGCGTACATAAATAGCAAGTGTGTGAAGGTGACTCGCCTTCCTTGAGACCTGCTGCACGTAAAGCACCTGCCTGCATCTCCTTCCGTAGGGGTTTTCTGCAATAAAAGTTGCTCTTCCGCCACAGGTTACTCATCGGATCTAAGGTCTCAGCAGCAGGGTGTAAGCACATCCAAGCACTGTGCAAATTTGCAGAAATTGTTTATATAAATAGTTTATTTGGGCATTTACAGTAAAATCTGGCCTGGAGAGGGTAAATAGAGTTTCAGTTTCATGCCACTCTTACAACATTACTATAAATCTAGTCATATTTAGCTTTTGGTTGGGTTTTTTTTCCCTTCAAGTGCAGGAATTATGCACTCAGCTGACCTTGCACTGGCACAGGAGGAAAGGAAGCTTTCCAGACCTCCTGTTTGCAAAGCAATAAAACATAACAGGGCTCAGAGATCAGAGGGAAAATAAACAGATCCTCCTGCTCACCCTCCTCCACTCCCCTTTTTTTCCCCTCCCCAGCTTATATTTAGCTCCATCTCCTCCATGCCCATGCGAGGGCTGCCCTGGGAGCAGGGAGGCAGGGCACTAGGGCCAGGCTCTTGGGGAACCTCAAGCTTTCTTCCTTAGAACAGGAAAATCGACAGACCTGCTCAGCAAAGCAGAGAGCAACAGCAGCTCTCACAAGAGGACAACAGAGATGGGAAAAAGAAAGCAGTGGGGCCCATCAGTGTCATGCATCATTTACTTTTTAACCTGATTCTGTTCACCTGAACCTTGTAGAGCATTGGGTTGAGATTCAAGGGGGAGAAGTCTGGCTGCGTGCACTGTGTCTGGAGTGAACACACGCTTACAGCTCATCATCTTCCCTGATAAAGACACCAGCGCACTCACCCCGAGTCAAAACTCAGCCCAGCTGCCCCCTTGCACTCACACCAGCTCTACTGACTACCCCAGACCTACACAGACTCTCCTCAAAACACCACAAAGCACCCCAAAGAGGTTGGTCTTGTGTGACTATTTTAAAGCTGCTAAAGCATTTTGGAGCAATTCTTATCTTAATGGCCCCAAGTACTAAACCGCTGTAAACACCTCTTGCAAAAAGGTATCTGCCTGCACTTGGTACTGAAGATATTAACGCTACAATACTGGAGCAGAAGCTGTGGCCACAGCCCATCCTCTGCTGGTAACACAAAGGGGACACAGCATGGCAAACTGGGAAAACCCACCTGTGACACTACAGCAACTGCCTGGGACTTAAAGCCACTGTCACATCCTGCTGAGTGACTCAGCAGAGCTGCTGCGGTCCCCAGGATGGCACAGCCATGCCACTCCCCGGGTCAGGTACATCCATTTTAGAGGTGTTCTGAAGTAACCCCACAGCTTCCATGGCATTGGGAAACAAGATACAACATCTATGACAAGCTTCCAGTGCAGCAACCCCCACTTTTAAATCTCCAATTTGTGCCTTGATAATAGTCACAGCAGCCAGGAGCAGGTGGGAGCCTGGTGCAAAGCCACCTGCCTGGGTGCAGCATGCTGCTCAGTGAGCAATGCGGTGGACGTGCTTTATACTTCGGTCTCCAGCCTCTCTTTTTAAAACCAGGCTGCTTATTAGGCTTTGTACTTCAGTTACTCTCTTAATCAAATGCAACTTCACAGAGCCACACTGATCTAATTGTTCCGTGTCCAGGTTCCCTGCCTTTGCAAGAGATAAATCCAAGGAGATGCATTTTGACTGGCATCCAAAACTCGCCACTGGCTGCTGTGATTGTGATTTATTGCTGTTGCTAACAATCAATCTCAAGGCAACTGTGTGCATTTGAACTGAGTCAGGACTGTGCAAGGAGGGAATGAACACCCACCAAGAGCTGACAACTAATGACTCCTGACCAGCAGTCAGCTCTCTCCCACATTTCTGCATTGCAAAACCTGCTCCAAATACACTCTGTAGACTGCTTCACATCACCTGTCCACTGCCTCGTCCAGAGCCATCAGTCTGGTCAGCCAGAGCTCTGAATTTCATTTATGAACCTTTTAATCTTCCCTGACAAGAGGCTCTCCATATGCAGAGCCAGGGAGGAAGCTGGGGAGCGGCACAGCCACCACCCTGCAGCCAAGGGATGCTCTCCAGCACACAGCAAGCCCCGCTCACACATGGGGAACAGCAGGTCATGCTCCCCCCGGGGAGGGCAGCCAGGGAGGAGGCCCCAGAGCTGCAGCAACCAACACACTTTCAGCCACATGGGAAGAAACAGCACACCCACAGCTCCTGCAAACACATGGCTCCAGAACACCCCAAAGCCCAGTTTTGGGTGCCCTAAATCTCAACTTAAAAAGAATAAGCACTGAAGCAGCTGCTTTTTCAGAGGATTTGTCTTTCCTTCTCACTACCCAGGCTGCTTCAGAAACCTGGGGCATCACAGAACCAAAACTCAGTCCCACCTTGCAGAGCTGCAAAAAGCAGTCAGGAAACACCCTCTTCAAAACCTCCTTTAGCTCCTACCTCAGCAAAAGAGCAGGAACAACCCCCAGCCAGCCACCGCCCTCCCTGGAGCTGCTTAAATTTGCCCCCTGAGCCATGGCAGGATTGTGCCCACCTGGGTCGAAGCCCCCCAGCTGGGCCAGCTGCCCTGCCTGCCCACCCACCAAGCAAAGCCCCTGGGTCTTCCTTGTGCTGGGTTCCAAGGAGAGGGGTGGGCTCTCTGCAGGGCTTCTGAGAAGGGCAAAGGAGGGGGAAGCAGTTTTGACCCCATCAGACCTTAAATGAAGTGAACCTTGAGCAGTGCTTTTCCAGCCTGATCATGTTTAGGAGGACAAGGCAGGAATTATTTCCTCTTTTCTCCTGCCCAGTCTTTTGCTTTTGCTCCTAACGCCATTACACAGTCCTGTTTCATGCCAAAGCTGTGGAAATTTCTAGACTCTTTTTTAGAGGGAAAAAAGAAAAGGATAGCAGCAAGTGTTTGGAGTAAATTCCCATTACAGTCAGGATAGTTGACTGCAAGGATTCCTGTGAGAGCACGTTATTTTCTTAATAAATCTCAGTATAACCCATCACTGTGACACTCGCCATGAGGGAGAATTTGTGGTCCCAGTCACCTTACTTGGGGGTTTCTGTCCCTGGCCAGGGCTTCCCCACCCTCCATGGTGAGGCAGGTCTCAGCCTGCGCAGGGGCTTCAGGGCAGCACCACGGAGAAAAACAACCTCCGATAAACCAACCCAAGGGAAAAGCAGCCAGAGCAGGTTAAAAAGCAAGAGGCTGACTCTGGGTTTCACACCTTCCCCACCTGAGAGCACCCCAAACCACCTCCTCCATCTCTGCTGGGAGGAATCACTGGCAGGGACCATCCCAGGGCACCGGCACTGGAGATGAACAAGCCCTGGGGGGTTCATTCGTGCCCTCCAGGTGCAAACCAGGCACAAGCTGCTGCCCGGAGCACACGAGAAATGAATCATCTGCTGGGGGAGCTGGAGTGGGGTTTAGTGCGGCTCCCAAGGAGGGTGATGGCGGAGAGACAGAGGGGAAGAGTTTGGGTTAGGACAAACAGATAAAATATGGAGACAAAAAGCGAAGGAAAAAAAAAAAAGCTGCTGTGAAGTTCAGACACTTTGAAGTTTGAATTTGCACCTTCCAGCGAGTGCAGCCAGGGAGGGCCAGCAGCACTGCAAAAAGGGTTTCCATGCTGGAAGCGCAGGGGAGAGCTGAATCTGATTTCTTAAGTCCTATTCAATTTGCAGCACAGAAATCTGTTTAAAATCAAAGGCTTTGCCACTTGTGGTTTCCAAAAGTCACACACACACACACACACACACACACACACACAAAACCCAACCCCCCCCCCCAAAAAAAAAAAGAAAAAGAGAGAGAGAAAGAAAAATAAAAGAAAAAGGGTTAAAAATGTGCGTTTGCCAATCAGCCCTGCTTCGGTGTCCCCACATCGCCTCATTAGCTGCGGAAAGGTAACTTAGTAACAATATTTCTTTGCCCATTCCCACGCACTGCACTGGTTGAACTTGGCTTATTTTTTTTCCATTTAAAAAAAATTCCCCTTTGGAAAATGTGGTTTCAGCTGAGTTCCCATTTTCTGTGGGAAGATGTTGGTTTCAGCCATGAATCTGAAGATGAAAAATGTCATTTCGAAACAGTGATTCAAACCAAAGCCTGCCCTTTCCCCTGCCTCACCGCGCTCGGAGCAAGGTGGATGTTTCCCACTGGGACACTTGTGATCCTGAGGTTGGGGCAGGGGCATTGACCCCTCTCAGGAATGTAGTATTTCAGTGTTTCTTTCCATGTGGGGCAGAAAAGTGGTTTGGAGCCACTCGAGCCAACGCTGGGACCTTCAGCATCCCGCCACAGTCACCAAGCTCCTTGGGCAGCGGGGCCGTGCTGCCCCTCGCAGACGCAGCATCACCTCGGTCAGCTGCAGCGCTGCGCTGGCACAGCAAATCCACCCCTGCGATGGGGGCTTTCACCTTGCTTCGTCCTGACGGCCCTGATCCCACGAAACTCCCATGCTCACTGTTATATACCAAGGAAGCCATTGGAATTTTTATCCGTGTTATTCACAGTGCATGAAATGAGACATCTGTGTCTGTTCAGGATGGGGGCCTCGGTTTCCATGAGCGCTGTCAGCTCCTGCGGAGCTCCCACTGTACCGAGGGTTAATCCTGGCCATGCTCGCACATGTGTGGCAGCTGAGGCAGGAGCAGCGCTAAGGAAAATTGCAATGAAGGCAAAACCCACGTCTTCATTACCTGCTTGAACACATGTAGCAGGGGGAGTTGCTTGTTTTGATCCATGCACTCAGGCTGAAACACAGCTTCTGCTTCCTAAAAGCTATCCTGTAGCATAGCCCCCGCCAGAGCTGCTGCTGCCCTCGTCGCAAGTCTGCTGGAGCTAAGGTACCATCCCACGAGGAAACAAATCCAGCCCTGGAGAGCCTGGCTTTGGGACAAAGCATCACCCTTGATGACCAGGAGGTTAAAAAGTCAGCTCCAAACACTCATGTAGAAGTTGCTTAGTCGCTACAATGGAGCGAGCAGGGTTCTGCTCATCTAAAACACAATTTAAGGAGTAAAGGCTCCTGGCTAACGGCTGCTGGTTTGTAAGTGGACTGGAAGGCACGGAATGCTGGCAGCACGGAGCAGTTCTGCGTACAGCACTCTCTCCAGTGCTTCCAATACACCAGCCTAAGCGCTCTGTGATGCCTCAAGAAGCCCACTCGCACCTCCAGATCATCACTCACCGAGTCACCCTGAGCTGACTGCTGGGGCCGCTGTCCCAGGGTGTAAAGTGGCAATGAGAGTGACAACCCATCATGCTGCTCATGAACCTCACCTGCATGGCAATGCGCTCTTCCTCCAAGCAGGACCTCAGCTCTTCGGGAACCCCTGGCTCCCTCGGGACGTGGGGATGGTACCAGGCTTGAAGCCCCACCGCTTGCCAGGGCCCTGAGCGCAGGTGGGGACAGTCCCCTGCCAAACACCCCCAGCCATGGTACAGCTGCTGGTACCAGGTATGTTGGCTAATCTGGGTCTAAAGGTAGAAGAGCTCCAAACAACTGTGTTGGGTATTTGCCCCACCAGATCCTGTGGTCAGTTACTGGTGAGCATTCCCTGAAGCCAGGAGAGCCCCACCGACGAGTCAGGCAATGGCATGGCATTAAAAGCAGCCGATTGCTTACCATGGGGAAACATCAGTGTTCCAACCCAGGGCAGCTTCTTTCCAGTACTGTATTGCCCTGGTTGTCTTTCCAGCAGCAATGCACAGAGGCCACCAGGCATCCCACAAAACAAACTGCAACTGGGAGGTGAGTGGCACAGCTCCAGAGCCACAACCAGAGAGCTGGATTTGGCGTTGCCCTTCCTGGGCTGCAATTAAGCTGTTTTCAGTTATTACTAGTGATGTTTTCCCAACTGGCCATCAGCTTGGGGTTGTGTTCTAAGTAACTGGCCAGGCAGAGCATCCAGACGTCCCACCAAAGTCCAGAGGACCTCCGGGTGCTCACGGTGCCCCCAAATTGAAGCCAAGTGTCCACCACTTGCCCACCCAAATCAACGGGAGGGGCTACTTGTAAAAGCCAGGGGCCACTTTCAAAAATGCTGCCACCTTAAACAGAGGTTTGCGATCAGCCAGAGAGGCGGGGAGGAGGCTGGGGAGACCAAGGGCTTAGGCAGAGCCAACAGCTTCAAGCAAAGCCCGGGATTAATTACTGCACACTCCTTAGTCCCAAGAGGGAACCCAAGGTCTGGGTGAATCTATGGGACACCCTTTAGAAACACCAAAAGAAAACCCCCTGCAAGCAGTTAAGTTTTCAATCATTTTAATGTGATCACTGCAATTTGACCACAGTCTCAGAAAGAAAAAAAGTCACACAAATTATCTGTGCTTAGATTTGGGTCAATCTACGCAGTTCTTGTTGATTGATGGTTATTCAAGTTAAGACCTTCTGACCATCAGTGATGTTCTTGGCTGAAAGGCAGGAGCGCAAGTGTTGGACATATTGGTGCAAACCAGGAATGCTTCTTCTGGGATTAAAGCTGCGACACCTGGTCTACTCAAAAGAAAACAGAATCGTACATGCACACACGGACCGAGCATGCAAATACACCAGGAACCAGCTACAGCTTCACGGGAAAAAACATGTCGTGTCAATATAGAGGTTGGCCTGTTATTCAGAAGGCTACTTAACAAGGAAGGGGGAAACCCACACAAATATAAAAAACTGAGAATATTAATTTTCCAATATTAAAAAAAAAATAATTGGAAGAGCTTTTGAAATTACATTGTGTTGGCAAACTTTGATTTTTTGGGTAACAAAGCAAAAGGTGAAGGCAAATTTTCCAAAGTATTGTAAAATTTATTGTATAAGTATTGCAGCTTTTAGAATGACATATAATTGCCACTATCGGTTACTGTTACACAATAAGCGTTTACAACAGATTTTTGTAAATTGGCATCAGAGTACATATTCATACTAAAACAGCAAAATATAGATAAGTACTGCATTGCATGTGCTGTCAATAGTTTACATAAGTTTAAACTTGAACAGAACTCAGGATACAGGACTGCCTATAACAAACTCCAAAGCCAACGCAATGCAACTGGAATTTTAAGAAAATATTAATACAATGAAATGTGTCTATAAGGCAGGCAAATTAGGACTTTAATGTTGTCCTTCATGAGCTTCTATAGTACAGCAAAAATTTGAAGCGCAGTTTCTGGAAAACTTTTTGTTTTTTATAGCTTTGTGTTGTACATAGAAAATCTCTGAGCGATACAGAGACAGAAGAGATTAAAAATTCATTCTGTTATCGCCTAGCATTATTAATGCTACACATCTGGATTCCGTCTTTTCCCAATCCTTAGTAAAAATGTTGGGCTTTTATTTTTCTGGTTTTTAATATAGCAGTTTTAGTGCAATTTTATAGTTCAATACACATAAAAAAGGGTGATTCTCCAGAAAGCAATGAGATTTCCTTATACCCCCACTTAAGACAGAATGAATTTCGTAACACTTGCGGAAATAACACACTAGATTAGTAAAGCTCAATCTTCAAACCGGTGAAATCGAGGGTTGCGAAGGGAACACAAGTTTTACCAGTGTCAGCCCCAAAGGAAACCCATCCCTCCTCACCATCCTGACCCACATTCTCAGCCCAGGCCATTAATATCTGGGGGCACTATAAGGATGCTGTTTGCCGTACTGTATGCCAAGAAACTAAGATTAACAACCCCTTTTAAAGCTAACATGACTTAAACTTTTGAGCAAAAAGGCAGGCTAGGACAAGAGGTTGCTAAGCATTAGCAATGCCTTGTTTTTTCTCTATTTGTTTAAAAATAAATTGTTCTAAAGGGGCCTGAATGTCCCTGCTGGCAGCTGCAAGATGCTAGAGACTCCTACAGAGCAGGACCGCAGCCCAGCTTCCAGCCCAGCCCTCTCCAGAGCTGCACGAAGGCCAGAAGGAAACGAGGAGAGACATCAGCAAGGGTGTGCAACGCAAATCCTCTGCCTCGCTGGCAATACGGGGACATGGGGATTGGGAAGAAATGGACCCCGAGGCCAAAAAGTAACATTAAATAGTAATAATAATAATAATAACAACAGCAACAACAACAACAACAATAATAAAAAAGAACACACCGTTATCTCTAAACACCCATTCAGAACTTGGAGTTGATCGGGGCCCCAGATCTGGTATCTGCACTCGAAATACACAGTTCTTGGGACTGCAAAACAGAGGGATGGGCAGAAGAAAGACAAAAGGTGACAACTTGGCTCCATCGAGGTGGACTCGAGCTGCACCCGCTGCCTGGGACCCCGGCTCCCCCCCCAGGGCACTGCACCGGCAGTGGGAAAGGTGGCAGCCTGGCATGTTTGTGCACGGCGGGGACGGAAAGGCATCCTTTGCAACAGAAATTTGGTGTCAATGAGCCACCTCATTTCATACTCATTAAATCCCCCAAACTTGAGAAAGAGGTAAATGAAACTGGACCCAGGAACTCAACCAACTGACCACTCAACTGCAGATGCTTGGGGTGATGCTTGAGAAATAAAAGCTCTCACTAGGAGTGGGCTGGGGAGAGAGAAAAAAAAAACAGGGAAAAAAACCCAGAGAATCAGTTGAAATATTGAGGACATGAGAGCTGGGTTTAATTGCACTACATTTTTAGATCCTCTCCCACTATCCCTCTGCACCTTTCCAGACCCCCCCACCTCCCGGAGCTCTCCGTGGGGTTTGGTGGCCAGGCAATGCCACACGACAAAGACAATCCGGTTATCAACAAACCTCTGGTCCCCATGACACTGACACCTCCATATTCACTGCTCGGCTTTAAATGTGTGATGCATATTCCACCCAAAACCTGATGAGGTTACCAGGGTTTTTTTGTTGCAAACAAACTAGTTCAGCTCACAGAACAACACCCCCCACCCCCCAAAAAACCCACAACAAACACCCCAACCCCAACAACACTATTCACGCATTTTGGCTCAAGAGGGCAGTAGATATTATATTTGTTTCTCTTTTGGTTGGTACCTCACTTATAATATCCACCACAGCTTCCTACCTCTGCAGGTAGGATAATGTGCATAAACGTGTTCAAGTTCCCTTGGGGACCGGGGGAGCGCGGTGGCAGGGGGAGCAGCCTGCCTGGCCAGGCACATCGAGCTGCTCCGGGGACAGAAGGGACTGGAAAATTGAATGCAAGGTCCAAAGGAGCAAGAGACCAGACGCTGGTTACTTGTGACGCTAAGGATGATTTTGTTTCCCCCTCCCTAAAAAGGGAGGGTTACTGTTTCTTTAATAAGGCACTAAATAGACATGTTACATAAAGGAAAGATACATTTTAAAAACTCGTATAAACTCATCAGTTTTGTACCTTTCGTGACAAACTATTATTCCTTTTCGTGACAAACTATTTATTCCTTTGCACTTTTTTTTTTCTTTTTTTTTTTTTAGGTCTTCAAAATTTAGGGTACATGACTGTAAAGCTACGAAGATTTCAAGAGCTGTGGAAAAGCAGTTTGAAATATTGAGAAGGTACACGACTATTTCTAGGCAAAAATAAAAAAAAAGCAAAAATGATGATCAAACTTCAAGTTCAGCTATTCATCATCTTCTTTAAAATATATATAAATATTGTTCAAATGGTCAGAACTTCAAAACCGTTCTCATGGTTTGTTTTTTTTTTTTTTCAAGTAATAGAAAAGTTGCTTAAAAATAATAGTTATTGCCTTTATATCTTTCATTTATGTCACTCTACTAGATAGCATCCTGCAGAAAATGAAATCACACCCCCTTGTAAAATCTTCGCTCTCTGTAGTTCCCCTACCGACCCTTCCCAACATTCGGAGAGATGCTCTCCCAGCCGGGAGACGGGACTGGGAACAGGTTTTTTCCCTTTTACTTTCTCTCTCTCGTGCTCTCCGGTTTCTCACTCTCTCACTCCATCACATACAAATTCACCATGAGGGTAAAACACCTACCAGACAATATAAAAATGTAAACAATAGCATAGTAAGACAAAATGCTTCCAAAACCAAGATAAATTAAAAGACGCACAACACCCGGCGGGCGGGAGGGCAGGTGGGACCGTGCTGCTGTGGATGAGGGCTCTTCAGAAGAGGTAAAGGGGGGTTGCTTCTAAAGCATTAAGCGTATTTCTTTAGCCTTTAATTAATATATCACAGGAGCAGATTAATTTCCATCTACTGTATCTGATGCCTCTTTAGCTAGGATAGTAAAATAAAAAGTAGTGCTGGCCAGAGGCAGCGAGCTGTGAGACATGGCTGTGCCCGTTTATCCCAAATAGAGGTTTGGGAGGTTAATACAAAATGAAAATTACTTTCACCACCACGACACTTTCCATGAGATATTTAAACCCCCGCTGAAAGGCAGCCAGTGGGTACATTACCATTTACTCCCATTAACTTCCATAATCACCGTTTTAGCTCCAAATAGGGCCCTCCAGTTGAACATTGAAAGAAATAAACCAAAAAACACTTTGTTCCTTCAGACACAGAAGTTTATTCTCATCCCCACCACCCCCCCTCCAAAAAGTTAGAGGTTGTAAAAAAAAAAAAAAAAATCAAGTAATTTTTGTCTGCTTCAGCCATTACTGACTCTCAGAAGCAGGGAGTTTTTATTTTACCTTTTTACTCCAATAATCCTACCAGATGACATACAGACACACACCAACTCCTCTTGCTTTGTAGGGAATGTATAAAGCCGTGACTGTCAGCGGCCACGCGCAGGGACTCTGGAAATTAAGGATTTGCATAAGATGCAGTCTCGCTCACCGCTCCTCCCCAGGCTGGCATCTCCACTTCAGCGTTTTTCCACCCCCTCCAGCTACTTTGTTCTTCACTTCGACATATATCCCTTAACAGGTTCATGGTAGACATGATAGAGGCTTTGACCAACACAAGCACTGACATATTTATATTAAAAAATAGTGCAAAATTTCAACATTTATATAAATAACTCTAAACCCCTGCTTTTGATTTTTTTTGTTTTTTGTTTTTTTACAATGTAATACACGCTTTTTGAGTTGGCACTCAAAAAATTGCCATTTTTCTTCTAGTTCAGAAAACAACTTTTTTTTTTTGAATAGGCCTCTTCTAATACAAAAATACTCCTGCTCCTTACACATACACTTTCTCTTATTTTTAATATATATTTATATATTTATATTGCAGATCTTTAAACAAAATGTTTTTTGTGCAAATATTTTGTCTTTAAAGATAAGTGAAATAATCAAACAAAAAAAAAGCATTCACACAGCTCAACTAGAAACAAAAAAAAAATGGACTACAGTTGATTTTTTTTTTCCTTTTTAAACGTCTAGACACAGCTCAATAAAGAAATGTTTTTGCAAGCTTGGTAGGCTTGTGCATTCAGACCAGACATAACAAGTAAATATTTATACATGGAGAGATGGGGAAGGGCTTTTTTTTTTCTTTGCTCATCTTCCTCAACTCTCTCTCTCTCCTTTTTCTTTTACCCAGAAGTGCAGAGTGTTTCATTTACTTTCTTGCTTTTTTTTCTTTTCTTTTTTTTTTTTTTTTTTTAAAAGGGGTGCCCTTTTTGTTTCTCCTTCTCTTTGTTCCACGCGGTTGTGCTCTCAAGGCCATTGATTTGTGAATGATGGAGTCTGCTGCCCTCCAGGATAGAGGGCATCCCGTTGTTGTTCTGCTGGTGCTGGTAAAATGTCGACCCAGGGTAGTGCCCTATCACCTCGCTGTACGTCGGCGGTGGTCCCTCCATCCTACCATTGCTCCCATAGCAGGTCGCACTGATGCCAGAGTTACTGCTGGGGGGGCACGGCCCCCCATACACGGAGTTATCTATCAAGTCACTGTCGAAGATGGTTCTGTTGGGGGGGGCCCGGACCGATTCTCTGTTGAGCTCCATTTGCTGCTCGGGGTCTCGCAGCTGCAGCGTGCAGGGTCCCTGGTATGGGGGGGGCTCCTCGCCATCCGACAGCGAGATGGTGGGTGGCAGGTCGATCTCGTGCTGCATGTAGGGGTAGGTTGGCTGGAATCTGTTAAATCGGTCCCTCTGCAGAAAGGATGGCACTGCCAGGCGGTCGCTGGGTCTCGGGGTGTAGATTTGCTGCTGGAAGGGAAAGAAAAATGAGAAAAAGGGCAAGAAGCACGAGCCACCGCAAGCTGGGACAGCTGGGAAGGCAGCACTCGCATCCGCATCGCTCTCACCTCTGTTATTCCATTCCCCGAGACGGTGCTTTCTGAAGGCCACAGGCTTCCCTCCTGCATTGGAAAGGAGAAGAGAGCACAGAGTGAGTCTGACTGCGGGCAGCGGTTCAACTCCTTCAAACAGCTCGCGCCAGGTTTCACCCTGCACCAGAGCCCAGGTAAGGCAGGGCCACGGCCGCCAGCAACACACCGGTGCCCTGGTTGCAGCCACGCACAGCACCAGCACCACCCTCCCCACGGCAGGCAGCCAGCTCCAGCGGGGCATCAGCTACTGCTGCCCAGGCTGGGCACCCTATGGCTATATGCTACAGGTACTAGTGTACTGCCACCAAAAACAACACTTCCGATTAAAATTTCCCTCCATTTTCACCTCCATTTACATTTAATAGATCACTTGCAGAATGAATGATGAGAACGGCACCAGCAAACAACACTCTCCCATTTGCAGACTTCCCCCCTCTCACCCACGCCCACCCAGCATGTTTCTCTCCCTGGTTCAAACATGCCATAGGAGTATTTTTCAATTTGTGATCCATGAGCCGTGGGTGATTCACAAGACATCAGAAAATGCTCCACGAAATAATGACAAGATTATAATTAAAAAAAAAAAAAAAGAAAAAAAGAAAAACCTCACACCCACATTCTGATGCACATAATCAAGGAAATCATGGGAAAATAAAGATAATGAGTGAATAACCAAATGTTAAGTCTAAATCTGATTTGGCTAAAAAAAAAATAAATAGTAATATCTGTAGCAACAGGATGGTTCTAGAGTATTTTTTCCCCAAAAGGGTAACTGGCCCTTGGCTCAGACTGAGAAACCGTGGTCTAGAGGCTTCCTTGCACTGCTGCCAGCATCACCCTGATCCTGCGATCTGAACCCAGGTGCCAACCACCCCAGGCACGATAAAGCCACAAAGCCAATTCCCCCCAAACCATGAGGTTACTGTACAATTCATGATCAAAACAAACAAAGGTTCTTCCCATTTGCTGATGATACTCTGAGTGTACACAGTTCACCCTAGATGCTTCTGCCTTCAGAACTAAAATATTTAAATATTGCTAATATTCAAATAGAGCAACATCCCTTCGGTAGGCAGGGCTGGAGGAAAACAAGCCAGAAGGCTCCGAATTACGACCTGGAATAGCTGGCACTGCTCATTTCCTTGCAGGTGAGTCTCCAGTTCTGGCACCAGCGAGTCAGGCAGAAGTATTTACCACCAGTGGAAAAAAAAAAATGCCAAGGGCATTTCTCTTCCCCTTTTTCCCTGTAAAGCATCCCACCCAGAGGCCATCCCCAGGCCCAGCCTAGCAGCAGGGCTCTCCTGAGGAGCAAACCGCAACTGCCGCTGCCATGAAAATGCCCGTTTCTACAATAACGGTGCCGGTGGCGCGGGCAGCCTGGTGCCGCGGTGAGAGCCTGTGAAGAGCTGCAATGGTACCGCAGCCCCAGGGACACCTTCACCGATAAACTCAGGAGGGATTTTGCCTGCCTGATGCTCCCTGGACCTCACCCAGCTGTGAAGCACATCTGGCCTCGTACCAGGCTGCGGCATGCAATGGGAACTGTTGCCACGCACCTTTGTGGCTACCTCGGTGAGCAGCTGCTTGGCACGGCCGCTGTCCCCAGCAGTGCCCCCACCAGTGGGCAGAGTGGGGGGCCCTGGGGGCAGAGACACCCCAAGCCCTGTGGCAGGAGCCTGCGTACCCACGCATCCCACAACGCAGCACCAGCCCTGCATTACAATCTCCAAAACGTCTGCCCATTATATCCCTCCCCCCTTTTTCTTCTTTATTCTCCCCAACTTTGGAATATATTTTCTCTTGTGGCATCGCACACGGTATCAGATATGGAGAGAATCCCATCAGGTTCCTGTTTTTGAAGCTCAGTTCTGCACATAAACCTCAAGGCAGTCCTGTTGCCAGTGCAAGGAAAACAGTGATTTATATGGAAATGAGATGGCCCAGATTCTTCCCACTTCTCAGGGTTTTTTAGGGAACATCTCCTTGGAGCAGCAGAGGTTAAGTGCCGCAATACCGGCACCATCCATCCCCCGCTGCAGCTCATGAATGCGCCAGTTGAGCTGTGTGCCGCATAGCCCTTCCTGAGCACCATAGCCCTTCCTGAGCACCGCAAGGCTGCTTTTTATACAGACCTTGAGACTTCACTATGCAACTGTTTACACAGGCATCAACTGTTTAGTCTGCTCCGCTTTACATGTACTTCTTGCCTGCAGGGGTAGTCAACAGTCAAATTCCCCCAGCAGCCAAAAGACCCAAGAGAAACTGCATATGCCACAGACCAAGTCCTTGCTCCTAACCCCCTGCTCAGCCACAGCACCAACACCAAAAGGCACAGGGAGGGTTTCCAGCGTTCCCACGCACACTGCCCTGCCAGCCCTTTGCCTCATCCCCAAGGATGCCGGAGCAGTGGGCAGGAGCGGGAAGCACTCCCAAAATTGTGTTTACTTTGCCATGCCCCCGTGGCAGACTTCCTAAGCAGCGAGTACCCCGCTGCCTTCTGCTAGATGTTTTATATTTAACTTGGCAGTGGGCAGTGCCATGGCAATATCCCATCTGCTTCCCCCTTTCCCGGGAGTGATGTCAGCCAGCTCCCGCGAGGGCGGCTGCAGCCCGGCACTTCCCAGTGTGCGGAGCATCGCTGCGCTCCCCTGGGGCTGCCCGCTGCGGCTGGCGACGGCAAGGGCACGTGCACACTCCGACCCCAGCTGCTCCACACAGGCAGTCCCCTACCCCCATGTACCTGCTGCCCCAAGCCCGCACCCCACATCCCACCCAGGCACGGAGAAGAAAAGCTCTGGCTCACACCAGCGCATCTGTTTGTACAGATGAGGTCCAGGCACGAGGCTCCGGGTGACACGTGGATGCAAGAGAAGCAAACCCCTACAAACACCATTAAAATGAGATCCACAGTGAGATAAGGAGCAGGCGGCAGACCCATTTTCTGCAGGAGCTGTATCTCTGCAGCTGTTATTAATCACTTCTCCCGGGACTGCGGGGTTTGACCCAACAGGCTCACATCCCCACGGCTGACTGACCACAAGTACGCTCGCCGACACAGACCTGCTGCGTCACACGCTACTGTGAAGCCCATCTGGGTAACGGCACATCTCTCCTAAAAACTCGATAGTGGGATTAAAATTGCTGGAAATTGATAGTCAGAGGAGGGCAAAGCCCCAGAGACAGAAAACATACATACGTTTAGCGTTCATGCTTTGGCCATGGGATGGCTACACAGCCCCACTGAGCCATACAAAACTGCGCTGCACATGAAGGAGCAGTACCGCTGTAAATCCTCATCCTCGGGGTTCTCATTGCTCATCCCTGATTTCCAGAATATTTAGGACTTGAATTCATCTCAACAATAGCTGAGTTTTCTAGACTATGGTTTTCTGAAATGAAAGCTGAGATTCTGCTGTCTGATGAGCAATACGGCTGTAAAAGCCTCCGCAAGTATTCCAGGACTCACTGCAGAACCTAAAATTACTTTTTAATTTCTTTTTACAGATCAATCTTCGACTTTTATAGAACCGCTTGTTTTAGTAATGTCAGAGAATTTTCTCTGTAAAGCTGCATGGTGCAGATTAAGCCTCTGAGCCCTCAGGAGGACTTACATTTTCCATTTTGGGGGCCAAAGGTATGTTTGGAAACTGCATTTAAACCACTTTTTCTTGGGGGAGTGGGATATCACTGTTCCAAAGGTGCAGGGACGGTGGCATTCTTACTGTAAAAAAGTTTAAGTGGCATTTCTTAAGTATTCTTAGTTCTGGAAAAACAAAGTACTTGTTATAAGGAGACAGAGTATGAGAACACTGAGAACAGTGATGGAGAAACACATGACATAATACAAGAATTCCTCGCTAGCAAGAACCGCATTAAAAAAAACCTTTAGGGAAATTAACTTCTCCTTCAGTTGTAATTTTTGAGCTACAACAACAAAGAAGGACAACTCCAGCAGACCTAGCAGCGTCCTGACCATGGGATGAACTACTTTAATATTTCAAAAGATGAAAAGCATGTACACTGCTCCGGTGCCCGCCCATGGCCACAACAGCAAAATGAAGTCTGGGATTTAAAAAGCCCAACACCAGTTCAGTGCAAGTTTAATGGCTTACATGAACTGGTATCCAGCTCGGCACAGCCTCTGCCTGCCAGCCTTCAGTGATTATTTAGACTGGAGCTGTTTTCTACAAAAAGACATGCTGTGCCGAATCTGAAAGGAACTACCTTTAAGATCTTTATTATAACTGATCCCACTGTACCGAGCTCCCACTTAACACACAAGGGGCTTCTCCGTCCCACCGGGAGGGTGCTCAGGCCACAAGGAAGCCCGGCTGCCACCCCATCAACGCTGCGCTGGCAGCACAGACGGCGGCAGGGAGAAGGGGAAGAATTATAAAGAGGAGAGAAAAAAAAGCCCCAGAATGGTATATTCCCGTTTCTCTCCTTAGCTCTGAGGAAGGTTTTGAAGACTCCACATCCCCACTGAGGTCCAGCAGAGGTGCTGAGAGAAACCTTTGCTGAAAAGCCATTTAATTGCTGATGTGTCTGAAGGCTGAGTAAGTAATGAAGCTGTTTCGGTGTGCGGACTGGGCCAAAAAAATGCATGGAAATTTTGACCTGGTGATATTTTATAAAGAAAAAAATAATTAACAAGAAAAAAGTTTTAGAAAGAAAAAAATTTTAGAAGAAAAAAAGGCATTGTTTTTTAAACAGTCAACAGTTATTGATTCGACTTGAAATTTTTGTTCAATCTCCACGTGATTTTCTCTTCTCTTTCCATGTTAGCCTTCTCTCCTCTTTTTAAAGAAAATACAAAACAGGCCACTTCAGAAAACAGAAATTGGTATAACAAAATAAAAAAGGCTTGATCTGATATTTGCTTTGAAAATGTAAAATGAAACAATTTTGTGTTGTTCAAGTAAAACATTCTGAACATGATAAGACAGTGAAAAAAAATCTGAAAGCAGAAAACAATCTTTCTGCTATTTTTAAGAATTCCTGTGCCTGTAACATTCTGCTAGTGTTGGAAGCGGGTGCATGGGGTGGTAAGAAGAGAGAAGATTTCTGTAACTCCGGGAGGAGCTGGGATAGACGCGCGGGGGTTAGCTCTGATCCCCGAAGAGGGCAGGAGCTCGAGCGATCACCACCCTCGCACCGGCTGGTTTAACACAGGATCACGCACTCCCAGCACCTTGACCTTGTTGCACAGCATCAATAGATGACCATGAGCTGAGCTCACTCCAGAGACATGCTCCATCACCCACAAAACAAAGGGTGGTTGAATTGAGCTTGGGGGTTGCACAGCTCTTCTTCCCAAGAGGAGTCTTCCTCACTTTGGCACAGAGCGTTCGATAAGGGACCTTCGCCAGCTTGTGTAACGTGACAAAAAGAGCAGCTACAGAGCAGAGGGAAAGGCTGCACCCTGGGTGTCTGCTGGCTGGGCAGCCTTCAGCAGTGCTGTACTGAAGACTTATTAAATAAAAGATGCTACATATCTTTCTCTCACAAAAAAAGAAAAAAAAAAGAAAAGAAAAAATATAAGAAAAAAAAAAGCAAGCTATCCCAGTATTTCAGCTTTTTCCTGCAGTGAGCATGGATTTGACACAACAGAGCACAGCCCCACTCAGACCACCGCACGGCAGCACCGGTGCGCCCAGCCTGCCATGGAAGCCTGCGGAGGGGAGGGCGTGAGTCAGTGACCTTGAGGAAGCCCTATCGTTTAAAGAGCTTTAAAAGCCTTCAACATGAAAGCTAAAAAACCAAGTATCAGTACGAGATATCCCTGCACTGAAGACAGAGCCATGTAAGCAGCGGTGAACAGTACATGCTAGCCCTCCAAGAAAACGTGATGCCTTTTCTCTGTAGGTTCTGGTCAATCTCTGAGCTGCTGCATTTGAGGAAACTGCATAAACCAACATCTGCCTTAAGGCTGGGGAGGCTTCCCCTTGGGTCCCCATCACAGGTACAATTAACATGTTTCTCCTCAGGCTTTTATGAAGCAGGGAGTCTGGGTTACACAGGGAACCTCTTGAGCATCCCTTTGGAAAGATTTCTGCTTGTCTGGTTGACCAGTGTTTTCTGACCCCTGCATCACAGTAACGGCAGCACTGCTGGTGAAAACTGCAGAAAGCCTTTCAGGATTTCCTGGTCTCTTTGAGGCAGGCAATACATTTTTTATAGTCATCTGAGACACTCCAACTGGAGCCATCAAAGGACTCAATAGTTTGGGGTTGTTAAGGGCAAGGCATATGCACCCGAACCAGCTGAGGGTACGTGGTGGTTTCAGGAACAGGACACACCAAGAACAGCCTCATGTTGTTACTTGACCAATGTGAAATCCAGACTGCAAAGCTCAGGGCAAAGCCAGAGGCTATGGGTGTCCATACATTACAATATACAGCACCCTAAAGAGCCAGAAGCATCCCTGAGACGACCACCCCCAATAACAGAGACAGAATATGATGCCAGACCCAACCTGGAGGGTGCCTTTTTGTGCAGTGCCAAGTGGCACGTGGGCAAACACCACCCCATAAATGAATGCCTTTGGCTCCAATGCTTCCCCAGTGTCACATCACTGAGCAAACGGCGCGGGACAACATGGGTTGGAAGAGCAGAGTGTGACTTACTGATGAGAGGTTCTCGTCCCTCCGCCTGCCCTGGCTGTGCCGGCTGATGAAGGATCGCGCAGAGAGTTTGTAGTGGTTCAGCAGACATGTGATCACCACCACCATCACCATCATCACCACCACGATTATGATTATCTGTACAAACTCCAACTCCGCTGCAAGAGAGAGAGAGACACTTTAAGCCACCAGAAAAAGCAGCATTAATTAAGCACAAGAATTAACGTAGCCAAGACACCAATGACACCTGCATCCTTCCCCCATAAAGCTCTCACATATGCCTGTGTGGGCTCTGTATGCTTTGAACCCAACTACTTACTAAAAAACTCATTAATTCACTTCTTCATTGCCACAGAAAAGTCTCTAGGGGGGATCTTTAAAAACAATCTACAAAGCAGGGTGTTTCCATGCTACTGTGCAGCCAGGACTTCCCAAAGCCCTCCCAGCTTTAGTCTGCAGGATGCCCCCTCTGCCGGGTACAAAACCAGCAGCATCTCAGTGCTGAGTGTGCCTTGCTCGGGGCCATGGAGCCAGGAACTGGCGTAATTCATCCTGATGAAACAATTTAGCTAAATGCAAGATAAATTTCTGCAATTCTCTTCCCATCACCACCACTCTTTCCTCCATGGAGGACCGGACTGAAATCCTCCTCGGCACACGCTTGCACAGGCACGTGTCCGCTCTGTCACAAGGGTTGGACAGTGGCACAGGGAGCCCATGGCACAGCACAGCAGGCACCAGCGTGGGCAGCCCCCTCCCTCTGACGCCAGCCCATCTGCCACAGGGTGCAGACAGGGAGACCTCCTGCTCTTTGGTGAGATGCCAGACGGGTGCGACATGGCTGCCCATGGGGGCCACATCCCGGAGCTCCAGACATCCCTCGGCTCAGGGCTCGGCCAGCTGACAGTGGCAGCTTGAGTGGCTTGAACTGGCATAAAGGAAAACTGCCAAAAATCCTCCAAACAAACAAGAGCAAGCAAACAGACTGTCCAGTTAACTCCGGAGCCACTTGGCAGGAGGCAGTAAGAAGTCGCTCCTAAAATTTCCTAAGGAAATAATTCCTCACACCTCTCTGAGGCTATGGAAAATTGAGTACTGCAGGCAAACGTAGCACTGGGGTCATTATTTCCATGCACTTGGCACCCAGAGAGCAGATGCCATCCCTGAACCACTCAGTTGCTCCCCTCAAGCCCCCTCTTGCCCAGGACCGGGCAGTAGCAACTCCAGTGCTCATCATAAAGGAGGAGCCAGATCAGCAAAATTCAATCATTCTGGGGATTTAAACTTTGTTTGCTTCTCAGTAGGGACAACTATAAAATCCAGTTTTGGAAAGCTGTGCCCTCAGCTATCACAGATGCTGCCATCTGTATTTTATCTACACAGACACACACACGTATATATCTGTAGATACATCGGAAGCCACATCATGCCTCAAAGGGCAGCATCACACCGCTCGTACCAGCTGGGGTGGCTTCTGCTGAGTCAGGCAAATTTAATTTTATTTTTTTAATGGAAAGTTTTCTCCTGGCAGGTGGCATTTAAGTGCCAGTAAAAGCAAATAAATGTCAGGACAACAGTCCAGGTGGTGAGCGCTGCCAGTTACCTGGGAGCTCATTCTGCTAAACAGCAGCTATTTCTGCCATTGCCCAAAATGCTTAACCAGCTCTGCCCACCACCTTCAAAAAGCAGAATTATGCCTTGAAAGCAGGAGCCTTGTCTGTCACTTCAAAGTTAGATGTATGAATGACTTGGAGCCCATACCCTTACAGCACCCCTAAAACGCAGCTGCCTCTACACTGTGAGACTGCATGTGGGGTAGGAAACATCGCAAAGGAATTCTGCCTTAAAAATGCCTTTTAGCTAAAGGCATCTTCTTAAAAAGGAGCTTCTGGGTCTTTCCCAGCAATCCCAGCAAGGTGCCCAAATGCCACTGTGAGGGGAAGATCCTGGAAAAAAATATGTTCCCAACAATTTACGATTCAGCCCCAAAGGGGCGGCACAGCTTGCCCGTGGGAACAATGGGTGACCAGACCCAAGAGCTGCCATGGGTGCCCTGTGCTGGAAGAATGGGCTGAAACAGGAGCTCATTCCTTCTAGACACAAATGAGATTGACCAGATACACAAACGCGCCAAAACTTAAAAGGCTGGGAAAAGAGGATGATGCAAAACCATTAAAAAAAGGCACAGTGTCTCTTCCCATGTTGCCCCCACCACGTAGGAGTGTCCCTGCACAGCCCAAAGGCACGTCCAGTTCCAGCTGCACCCAGAGGCACCCAGAGCATCCCTGCTAACCTCCAGCACCCAAGCAGCAGGGTGAAGCCCCAGAACCCCAGCCAGCCATAGCTCCCCTGGGTGCTCTCCAGGCCACCCACAAAGCCAGACCCCAGGGGGGCACCAACCCAGAGCCTCTCTGCCTCACCTACACGTGGGCAGCAGAGCCCACAGACTGGAGAACAGCCACCCAGCTTTTTGCGGAATTAATTACAGAAAAGACAAAACAAAAAACAACCACAGTTTTTTAGGAAGATGAGTCAATTTAGCCTCAAAATGCAGCATGTGCTTTGGCCACGGTAAGAAAACACAAGAAAAAATATAAATTAAGCCAGTGATGGAAAACTTCCTTTTCTGTTGAAAGAGGTTATATTTCTGAAGAAAGCCAGGACCAAGGCAGCTGTAAAGGAAAGTTCCTTTCCTGGGACAAGAGGTCCCTTACATGAACAAACAAGAAAAAACCACTCAACACATTTTGTATTTGGCTTCCTTGCTGAACTGCGCACGCTGCTTTGTGACAGGTGAGGTTTTGGCCATCAGGAATCGCTGCCCTATTTCCTTCCTAGGAAGGAGCACACACAAGATGGGTCATTTACAAATGACCTAAGCCAAGCTTCCTGCACACATGTACAGGCATATAATGAGCAGTGCCCGAAGCAGAAGAAAGGGTGGGAATTCTGTCAGGATCCAGGACAAAACACCGGCATCACATCCATCCCCATCCAGTCCTGAACGCTGGTTATCCCGGCTCTGGGACTGCTGTAATTGGGTGTTACAGAACAGTTGCCAAGGTAAGTCACAGTACGATTACCAGAACGAAGGGGACACTGCTCTCCCGCAAGGATGCTGCTCCTGCCCTATCTCTCCTGGTCACCTGGACAGGCTGGACCCCCCAGAGACCACAGGGTGAGGCCAGGAGGTGCAGGCAGTGTTTGGCCATGCTTCATGCCTTGCTCTTCAAACTCTAAATTGCGTTACTTCAACACTGAATCTAGTCTAAACATTACAGCCATCACACTGGCGTTGTCAGCAGAGGAGCGATTTTCGTATCTCACTTTGTGGGAGGAGGGAGAACAATTAAGCTGCAAATTAACATTCTGTAAATGCGTTTGGTGAAATGTGTCTGAACGATAAAACCTGATCAGCTCCCCCCACTTGGACCTTGGCCTTTTCATACCAACGGCCTGACTCTTCTTTGATCTCTTTCGTCAGCATGGGGAAGCAAACAGCTCAATCGCTGCAGCGGAGGAGATCTACCCATGTCCTGCAACACAGATGAGGGCCTGAGCATTTAAGTACCATATATGAGAAAGGTATCTGCCCCTGTCTTCTTTGGCGGTGCTGCTGAAATGAGAACTTCTTCCCAATGCTGTACATATACATGAAGTGGCCAAACCCACCAGGAACCTCCGCTCTGCACCAGGAGGAGCGCAGGGAGGAGCAGAGGGCAGCCGGTGCCCAGGGTTCTGCTCTACCCCAAGCCCAGCCTGCGAGGAGCAGCACAGCCTTGCAGCACCTAGAAGCAAACACATCGGGTATGTTGAGGGTTTAATCCCAAGAATGCTCACGTTGCCCAAGCTGGCCTTTGGAAAAATAAAACAAAAAATCAAACCAAACCAAGAGAAGTCCCCACACACTCAATTTGTGCTTTTCAAGTTTCAAGAGACTCATACCCACTCGAGGCATCAAAGCTGCTGCCAACTCTCCCTCTGTTTTAACTTGTCTTCGTGGGCTTCATTTGCAGAAGGGGGAAACAAACCCCAACGCACTGAAAAGCTGGATATACTTGGTAAGATTTTATCCAAGCAGCTCAGTCAAACTAATGAAGAAAGATCATTAAAATCCCAAACTTTCAGTTAATACGTTATTATACAAGTGCAATTCAGCTGCTATGCTAATAAAAAGCCTTTGGGGAATGAAAAACAAGCCAAACTGCAAAGCACATAATTTATAATTCTACTGGTATTCTTAAAAAAAAGCAACACACACAACAAAACAAGAAAAAAATACTCAACACATTTTGTATTTGGCTTCCTAATCATTGTCACTTTTCAATTAGAAGAGACCTCATTCCATTTCTCTCTGTAATTTTCCCCAAGGGAAGTGTTATAAATGCACTAGGCTTTACAAGATGGGCATATTCAGCCTCCAAATGCAAAGTAAGGTCACACTAATTTAATTTTGCATAATTCTTATTCCAGAACACATTTCAAACTAACAGGTTCAGACATCACATTGAAGTGACACAACCTGCTTTTCTGTATTTTCTGTCTAGACGCTGCAGCTCTGGGAGTTGGTCAGCATGCGTGCAACTGTTTTGCAACTAAGCATTTTTCCCCCAGATTCTCCTAATCCCGAAACTGGATATTCGTGATCAAGTAAAATCACTTGTCATGTCGTATTCTTCACGTTCGTTACTCACTTGCCACTTTAAACCACATGCGGCCTTGAAAGAGGGTTTCACAGTAGATTATAGCGTTACATTAATGAATGATGGGAGGCTCCGCCACTTCCCGGAGCCTGCGGGCTGTGGCCGCTCTCCTGCTCAGAGGGTTTTTGGGGAAGGCAGGAGGCTGATGACCAGCCACCAAGACGGCGAGGGACTGAAGTGTCTGAAACCTGTTCAAACAGCAGCCGGTGCTGCTGGCGGAGGTGCAGGGGCACCTCGGTGGCACCTCAGTGGCACAGCTCCTGGGGCACACAGCCCCACTCTTCCCACCCAAGACCACACTCAGGGCTTGACAGCGGCAAGGTGCCACCTCGGAGCTTCCTCAAGTGCATACGAACAAAATACTTGGCACTCACGGGTTTAAAATTCATTAGCATTTCTGCAAGGAGGGAGAGCTATTTGAGTCAACGGTGACACGGGGAGCACCGAGCCTCTGCGCACACGCAGGCGGTTCACAGCGGCCCCAGGGGAGGGGAGGCTATGATACACTTCAAATGTATTCCCTTACTTTTTACAGCTAAACTACAGTTCATAAAATGCTTACGATAAACTTTATTAATGCTCTTCCTCCCACATAAGAGTATCACTGCTGAAGATAAATGCTCCAAAGCACTGGCATGTATAAAGAGGGGAAAAAAACCCCAAACACCTGCATTCTGCTGCAATTACAGGTACTCCCGCTGTCATTTAAAGTGGACAGAACAACTTTCAAACAGGATCTCAGCCAAGATGACCTTCGCTTTCAGCTGGGTATAAGACACATCTGCAGATCAAAACAGTTATCTATAAGCTTCAATTACAATTTCTATATATATTGGAACCGCATATCGTGTGAGAAGCAATGAGAAGGAGAAGTGAAATTACTCAGGAGATAATGGCTAAGCTGAACAAATGCACTAGCCACAATTCGTAAGAAAAAAAAGTTTAAAAAAAATACGCCAGTCATCATAAATTCTGTGGTACACTGTACTAAAACCTAAGCCTGTTTTGCTGAGACAAAATTAAAGCAAGCGGAGAATCCCCTGCAGAAACTTTGCTTCTCCTATGTTCGGTTTCATTTCCTCTGGGTATTTTTACCATTAAAGCCCCCCTTAGTTCTGACTCAAAACATTGCTGGGACACTTCAAGCACAATGAGGCCAATCACAAGCTCACACAGAGTATCAAAAATATGCTTTTCGGGGTGTGGAAGAAAAACTGCTGTTGCTTTCACACTCCGGTGGACATCAGCCTGGTGTGAGGCAACCCAATGCCCTGCTTCACACCAGACGAGGAGATAGCTCCCAAGCAAGCCTCGCTGCTGAGAGTTCCTGAGCCACCAGTTAACCTTTACCCAGGACAGATGGGATATGCACTTCAGCTTCTGGATTCTCCTGTGACAGTCCCCCAGCATCACAGCCCCATTATCACTCATTCCATTAGCATTCTTTGGGAAAATACATCTAGAACTGTGTTTTGAGGTTGCTCCACATGCCTGACAGAAAGGAGAGCTGGTAAGAGGCAGGCAAATCCCTCACCAGGCTTCGGGAGGGTTGGGCACAGCCTGCTGCTATGGGGGAACTTCCAGTGTTGCTCCAACATCCGCAACAGCACAGGTCACAGAAAAGGCAAAATATTGGGTTTAAAATGAAAGGTAACTCCAGTGGTTTCCCCCAGTCTAGAAACTAATGTGAACTTGAAAAGCAGAAAAATCTAAAAGGAAGTGAGTAAGAGTCAGGGAGACTAAAAAGGGGCTGAGAACAATGCAGACCGTGCCATTTCAGAAGTTTCAGAGAACTGTGGAAATAGTATTTCCCCCTAAATCTCTGCTGTGCCACCACCACCCACACGGACCTTTGCTCCCAACAGCCCAGCTCCTGGCTGGGCAGGAGGGGTGCTGACCCAGCCCCGGGTTTTAGCCCACAGCAGCGCAGGGACTGTCTTGTTGAAGACCCTCCACAAGCACCTGCAATCCAAACTAAGAGAGTCCTTGTCTATGCTGGGACATTACTCTGCAACCCAGCTGTATGGAAATTTCCAGATTGGCCATTTTCCACCATACATAGAGACTATTTTTAATTAAATGTCACTTACGTTCCCAGAGAAACATCCTGTAAGCGCTTAACACAAGAGCCAAGGAACCCCGCTGCGCATTGTGCCTTCATCTCTGGTCTTCACTTTCCCCAAGACACTTACAACGTTTACACCAAGACCGAATGGGATCGTTTTGTACAGAGATTCCTCCTGCTGCCTAACAAGCCTCAATAAAACACGCAGAAACAGAGTGAGACTTTTCTAACTTTCCTCTTCAAGTACAAAGAGATGTAATGAGGTCTCGCACAAATCTGGGCAAACCTGGTCTTGTGCATCCTCCAGAAGACCCAGGCTAAGGATGACTTTTAATGGCAGGTACCTTGAGCTCCCTGGCCCCATCCTGCCCCTGCAGCACCCCGACCACCCCAGCGAGGTCTTAGAGCCAAGCTTTGGCCACAGCAGTAGAGCCATTATAGCCTCAGGCAGCAGAGCCACAGCCTGCGGATGAAGTCAATGCACAGATATAGGGGGCTGGCGTGGGGAACGATGTAAAGGTCCCTAGGAAGCCAAAGAAGGTAAGCAGCTGGAGCACAGCTTGTCACAGGAGATGCACCATAGCAAGGCAGAGGATTGCTCACCCTGACCCCAGGCACCTAGCTCAGCTGCCAAGCAGTGAGCCCAGGCTCCCAGCCCTCCGCCGCAGAGGGACAAAGTCTTTCCCTGGGTCACTCAGCCCAGGAACGAGACCCTGTTCTGACTCTGCCTTGGCTGAGGAACACAGTTCCTCCCGGGACTGCAGAAGAAGCATGGCCCTTGGTGCAGGCATGGAGCCAAAGAGCTCATCAGGGTACAATTACTGGGCACAAACCTATTGTCATGAATGGGGAACCCACAGCACAGGCGATGTGACCCCTCTGCCAGCGAGCAGCCCTTGGGTGAACACCTGCCTCCTGTGGGGTGACAGCAGGAGACCTACCGACACCGTGCAAAGAGCTAGGTGATGCTCAAGAGAAAGTGAGAAAAGCATCTTCCTTTCTGCCCCCAAAGCCTTGCTCCAACTGCGAGGCAGCACTTTCTGCCCCTCAGCGCGCACGGCCACCTCATGGAGCGCCTGTGGTTAATTAGGGAGCCTGGTTCACGCAGGTGACTCAACACTGTGATTCAACAGATTCCGGTCGAGAGCCTGCAAATGACGTGGCGTGGGGCACCTTGGTGGGGACAATCCCGCAGCAGTGCCTGGTGAGCAGCACCAGCCTCCGGCACAGCCCCCGGGGACTGGAGACAGTCGGGCCATGTCTGCTTCTGAAGCTTATGAGGTCTGTAAATGAACTGCTGCCTACCGTTAGCTAAATATGGTGTCACTGTAATGTCACGCCGCATGTCCCAGCTTCTTCCATAATCCTTGGGGATTTAGGATAAGTTCAACTGACTGCAACGCCCGGTCCTCCATGCATACCCTTCACTCACCAGAAAGGAAGGTCTCTATACACACACACACACACGCACGAGCCTTTCCAGACACAGCAAAATTAACCAGATGAATTAATGAAAAGCGTTCACAAATCTGCAGCGAGCCCTTTCATCCCCAATTTTCCATTAACACCTCTGATATCCACAGAGCTGCCCTGGCTGCATGACTCAGAGCAAGACACAGCAGAGCTGTACACAGCCCCAACCGCAGTTCCCTCTCCTCCCAATTTTCTCATCTTTTCATCCACCCCCACCCTTGGGTATCTTCTGTTTGAACAGGTTCCTTGTAGCCCTTGATGGCAGCACTCTAGTTACATAAAAAAAGCATGTAAAAGACAAATAAGGGTGCCGCTACTTTTCGACTGAGCACGTGCAGATGAGTTTATTCAAGAGTAATCAGGAAGGTGGTGGGGAGAAGTGTCCAAATCAGACTGGCACTGGCAATAACTTGAAGCTTGGTGATGAAAAGCATCCATGTATCCTTCCTCCCTGTCTGTGATTCCCCAAATTCTGCACTTAGAAGCTTCGTGGGATGCCAAGCAGGGATGTCGAAGGATTTCAGCCAAGAACAGTTTCAGGCTAGTAACCTTAAAGGCTTCTCAACAAGTCTGCGCAGCTCCACAAAGAGCAAATAGAAAACTAGTCTTGGAATAGGGGTGGACCAAGGTCCCCTTCTTTCAGCATCAGTAAATATCTGTCAGCACCCAAAACCTGGGCTGTTTCATTAGCATTCTATAGCGAGCATCCTTCTCGGCCACTGGTCCAGAGGTCCCTGCCTGCTCCCCTACGCACCCAGGGGCTTTGACAGGCAGGAGGATACGACCCAGCATTTTCTCCAACAGACCTGGGCTGCCGTCTTTGCACGAAACTCATTGCCAATGGGTAGGCAGAGACACTGCCTTAAACTAGAAGTGATGGGTCTGACTTTCAGCAGTTCTCAGCACCCACATCTCCGGCCGAAGGCAGCAACAAGGGCAGGGGCTTGGGCACCAGCAGTGCTGCAGAGGAGGCGGAGGAGGAGAGACACCCTTATCCATTCTGTCAGCTACTTGACAGCCCGGCCTGCTCCCCTCCCCAGTCTTTGCTGACATTTCAGAGCACCACAGCTTCAGCAGTGCCCAGAGGCACCACTGAGAACAAGGAGACGCACAAGGACAGTCCTTGCCATGCACAGCTGAGAGCCTACCGCTACCTTGCATGCCCCAATAATTAGGGCACAACACAAGTCCTAATCACTTTTGGAAAATGAAAGCTGAGGACACCCTGTACTGCCTCACTTTACACATACCGACACGCCGTCTTTTGCAAGCAGAGAACCAGAAAGGCCAGAGCTGACATTACTGAACCGGTCTGCAGCAGGCTTGGACCAAAGCAAGGTCCACAGAACTGGGCTGATGTCTACCCAGTCCTTGTGCTCCGTTTAGAGCCCTGCCTGCCCCAGGCGCATGCATTTTTGCCTGCTGGCTTCGAGCATACTTTCAGAGAGTAGAGGATAGAAGTTACAGCAAAATTTGGGTACACTCTGGAGCAACATGTGGCTCCCTGGAAGGACCCAAGGGTTAAAGTCAGCAGAATCAAGTCCAGCCAAATCGTGGTCATTATGCCAGATGCTCATCAAAGCCTCTGTAAAAGGATGTGGGTTAAGCAACGTAGCCAAAGAGTGGACCTCATTTTTTCTACTCAAGGCTAAAGAATGTGAATTTGAGAAGAGCCATCTGAATCTACTCACCCTTCTCAGCTACGATTTTATAGCAGGGAATAAACTCAACTCCTCAGTGAGCAGCTGCAGGGGCTCGGACTCTGCAGCATCCCACAGCAGAGGCAGCAGGGTCAGCACTTGGGACATGTCTGACAACAGTTCCTCGTCCTCTCCTGTCCATACATACGGCATGGAGGAAAATACCTTGGTACAGCAGCAACACAGCCCAGTGCAAGCAGCTCTGCCCTGGCACATCCTTCCCACCCTGCTTGGAAAAGGGACATGCCCATTATGCTAAACATTACATCTGCACTGCTCTAATTTAAGCAAGAACCAAAACAGCTCCAGGCAACAGCTGGAATCCAAAGGCTGCCAGAGAGGGTGCAGCACCGAACACTGCTCCTGGTTTACAGAGGCCATTTCATCCACCAGATGCTGAGCTCCACTCGTTAAAGAGACCAATGTTCTCTCTCTCAGAGGCCATGGTCAGGGAAGAAGAGATAAAAGAGCAAAGAACTTCAGATGGCAAATTACTCACCCTCCGCCGCTTGTCTGTTAGGTCATCTTAGAAACAATCAGACCAGGCGAAGTCATTACTGCAATATTCCTGCATTAGCATCTGCTACATTTATCTTCTAAATAATACCTCCATAAAACCACAAGCCCATCAGATTGTCAACAACTGTATTTGTTTACAAGGCAGCACGGAAAGTACTGGAGATAGACACAGAATATGATCTTGATACTGATATTGCCACTGCTAGCACGCAGCAGCAGCATCTTGAAGCTGGAGCTGCAGCAGCAACGCGAAGGCATCAAAGAGAGCAGGATCAGGCCTGTGACCACAGGCAGCTGGGAAGAGCCCATTGGATATGGTCCTGCTTCATGCATCATCAGTAAACGCTGAACTGCATTTCCAGGTTCAACATGGCCTGTTCTGATGCAGCAAGCAGAAGTAACGCTGTGCAAGCTAGCGATGGCAGGCTGCGAAGGGGGCAGGAGGGCAGTGAGCAAGTGGGACTCAGAAAAGGAGCCAGTTTGAGCAAAAAAACTGCTGGAAAATGGGTGATGGGGCCCCAAGAAGTCACGTTCATAGCGTCAATCCGTGGGCCATAACTGTGCATTTCATATAGTTAGTTTTCTTCATTTGCCACCCCGGGTAATCAAGCATCACATCCTCTGAGTCACTGGCAAAGGATGGCCTCATCCCGCACCCCCACCCCCTTTTTTTGTGTGTTTTAAAGGAAATGCCCCCATATCATGCTTGCAGCAACGAAGCATCAGACTGGTCAGCCCTCAGAAAATACTTCAGTCCTTCCAACACAGTAACTGCCCTGATCACACCACCGCACCTGTTTTTAAAAGGTGACCTTCCTGAGCTAGCACGGCCATGGTGGCAGCTGCGGGGACCGGGACCTGCATTCAAAAGCCAGAAGGGCAGGATCAGCACAGCAGCGCTCAACTTTTACATGGAAATTGCAAACGTGAGAGCTGGAGTCAGCAGCTCTCTCAGCTGGGACACCTCCCGGCTCTGAGCAGAGACCTACCAACTGGAGACTGGTTCAGAGAAACTCCTGAAGACATTAACCAGCTCCCTCAGAGCAACGAGAGCTAACGAGGTTCTTTGGGACACTCAGACTCTATAAAATCTTGCACGAGCCAACCCCTCCGCTCCCTTTTTGTGCCTATTTCTCTCACCCTCCCCTTTTCCAGGATTTTGCGACCACGTATTTTATACACAGTCAGCCTGATCCCAGCCTGCTGAGATGACTGGAAGGAGTACATTGCTTTTGAAGTTACTCCCAAGGGTAAGAACAGCTAAACTGGATTAAAAGAATAAAGTAATTCTGATTTTGCACTTAAAAGATAGGCAAATTTGCTTGCTGACTAGAAAATGCCGAGCAAGGCTCATGGCCCACCAAGCTGAGAACAACCAGAGTATCTCCTGCTCCCCAAGAGGCAGCACCACGGTGTCTGGCCAAGACAACGTTTGGGGCTGGGGTGAGGGCAGCACGTCACCTGCCACCTGGAACACAAGCATCCAGAGAGGGACACAGGAGCAAGAGTTTACCATTTGCAATCGCATATAGCATGAGCAAGAAAAAAAATTTAGAAAAAAGCGAGTGAAAAAACACCGTACACACTATCCAGATCAAACCCTGCCAGCCGACCCGGAAAGACCAAAGAGGTTTTGTTTGTCAGGGGTATTTCTACAGCTAGTAAAAATAAGCACATTAATAAGTAAGTATTTTCGTATACCCTGGAAACACTCCTGATCAATATGTGGCTTGCTACTGTAGAGGTTGTTTTTTTTCCTTCCACCCAGCAGAAACTCATGACAAAGGAAAGCACATCTCATTTATGAACTTAGCTATAAATACTTTTGCTAACTGCCATTTAGGAATTTCATTTCCTGCTTGAGCAAGTCCTGTTGAAAGAGGCAATTACCAAATTTGTTTCTAGTTATAGAAATAGATGTTTGTCGCTGCCCACATCTGTTTCGACAGACAAATTGCCAGTTGCGGACGCTCCAAGGAGAGCAAGTGCTCCATCCAGGGAGGGCTTTGCCACCTCTCCAGAAAGCTAACAGCAATTACAGGGATTGGGTTTCCGAATCCAGCGCTGTCTGAGCCCTGTCTCCCACTGCAACGGAGCTGCCTCGCACCGACGGGGCACCTGCAGCTTCACAGTCAGCCACAGCCAGCCGCCCGCACCGCGTCACCTGGTGCACACCACCGACCTGCCCACCCTGCTGTACCTGCTCCCCCCTCCTGCTGCTGCGGAGGCACTAAGGAATATGCGTTTCATTAGTCACCAGGCCCATCAGAACAAGGCAACTTCAATTCTGCAGGTCACAAGGATCCCATACGCTGTATTTGTTGTGCACACAGAGAGGAAGGCAGCAGCAAAGCATCCTCCTCGCTTGCAAAGCAGTGAGATGGCGCAGGTTCTCCCGCTCTGTGTGGGACACCCCACTGTGAAACAGCCAGCAGCGCTGGCACAGTGGCACAGGGATGGAGGTCTATGGCTGTCATCGGCACGGACTACAGTCTCTCCCAACTGAACACAGTATATACCGAGTTCTACCAGGTCTCCCTCCCCAGTGTCCTCCCTTTCCACTTCCCTCCACCCTGGCTGTCTAGAAAGTTTCCATTTCCACATATTCATGGGAAAACCATCCATCAGCCAATTCCCAGCGTGGTGAGCCACAGCCCCGCCAGAGCCAGCTGCGGCTCAGGTGCCCCAGTGCCAGCACCCAAACCCTGGCATAGTGCCCAGCAAGTCCTGCGGGACCCGCGCTCCAGCAGCAGCACCCCGAGAGGGACACAGGGACAAGCAGCAGTGCCCATGCCATCTTGCCCCAAGCACGACACCCACGGACTCTCACCCAGTGCCAGGATGTGGCAGCAGCACAGCGAAGCCACTAAACGTCACAAGCCGTGGCTGGGGAACCTCTGCTCCTCTGGCATTTTTCCTGTGTGAATCAATACGTGGCTCCCCCCACACCACCTCGCTTACCAACTCTCCTTGCAATTTGGGAGGGATGCGGGGGGACCCAGCCGTGCCCCCAGCCCCAGGCCATGGCGCTGCAGCTCCCCCGGGGTCTCCGGGCCACGTGCTCCGGGCAGCAGCGCCAGGGGCTGCCCGGACACAACACGCCACTTGCAGACGGGTGTCGAAACACAGGTTAAGCAAGTTGGCCAAAGCCACACAGGTCACCGATGGGGCTGTAACTGCCACCGGATTTCCTCAGCCCTGCCCAGGGCCCATCAGCAGGACACCTCTCCCTTCTCCGCCTATTCTTAAGTGCCATTATCATCCGTATGATTTCGCAGCTTTTGCTTACAAAAGGAGCGACCTTTCACAAGACAGATTACTCCCATGGAATGAGGACAGTCTTAAGTTACAGAGATAATTATGCATTGCAGAAACAAATATGCAAAACGCATGCAAATGCAGAGACACGCACACCGTGTTTGGTCACTGCAATATTCCAGTTCAGTTCTTGCCCCGGTCCGAGCACCACCAGATGGGAGTGAGTGCATGTGCGTGCTCACACAGAGACGTGAAAAAAAATATTTATATTTATACACGCGCACACAGCAGAGCGAATGGGGGAGGTGAGTAAAAACGCCCCAAATCTGACAAAAGCAGAAGCAATAAATGTACTTGCACCTCAGCTGCAGCAAGAGCCTGAGGAAGGTCTAACTCCCACAGCAGGTCGCCGGGAAGGCACCGTGTTGCGGTAGTTTTGCGGTAGTTTTGCGGTAGTTTTGCGGTAGTGCGCGTCCAAGCCCGCACCAGGCCGCTCCGCCCGGCTGCCCTGGCTCAGCACTGTCGGGTTCGGAGCGCAGCACGGGGCCGGGTTCCCACCCCCACCCCCACCCCCCCCAATCCCCGTCCCCTGGCCCATCTGCGGCCCCTCCCGCCCGCCCCATCGTGCCCCGCACCCCGTCCCCACGCAGCCCCGCGACGGCAGATTGATGGCGCGGGGCGGAGGCGCAGAGCCGCCCCCCGGGTCAGCGGCCACAATGGGGCCGGGGGCGGCCCGGGGAAGGGGCGGCCGGGGGCAGAGCCCCCCAGCTGGCCCAGCCCCGCGGAGGCGGCTCCTGGCCCGGGCCGGGGCTGCGCGGCGGCGGGAGGAGCGCGGCAGCTGCCCCCGCACCGGGCCGCAGGGCGGCTCCGGGGGGACGGGGATTGGGGGGGGGGGGGGGCGGGGGGGGGCACGGAGGGGCGGATTATCCACGGACACCGCCTGTCCCCTTTTCACTGCATTTAACAATAAAGCAGTAGCTATAGCAACGGGGTTAATTAATGCATCTCATTTGCATAACTAAAACTCCGAACCCATTCAAACCTTGCTGATATTTTCATTCTTAAACCCGGCCCGCAAGTCTGCGCTCCCCCGGCCCGGGGACCCCCGGGCACGCAGCCCCCCGCCCGCCTCCTGCCCCACATACCTCCAGCCCCCCGACAGCATCAGCGCTTGCCAACATGCAGGGGGAAGAGAACAGAAACACGGGGGCTGAAGCGCCCTTCAAAAAATAAAACGGGGGGAAAAAAGTGATTTTCGGAGATGGAGGAAGCAAAGCGCATTCCGAGACAGGGGGGTAAGGAGATAGGCAATGTGGAGGTTTCAGACTATCGTATAACCAGAGGGGGGAAATGTCTTCTCACCACAAACATGCATCTGCATGATGTCTAGACAGTCATAAAAAGGGCAATTAAAGTACTGCAGGCTGCAGTAAGCTAATGTCTCCTCTCCCAGTCTAAACAGTTGAAACATACTGTACTAACTTCGGAAAAAATATATATAGGATAGAGAAAGACAAGTTTGTAAGGAAAAATGTTTTGAAATTCAGTTCTAAATAAGCCAGTAAATTAATTCAACCTTGTCACATCTTTGCCTTATAACATATCAAATATTCCGCCTGCGTCCTGTCTAGACTGCGATAACAAAGGGCATTTAAAGCCCTGCAAGATGCGCTGACAGAGTAGCCATTTAAAGATGCAGTATTGCTTTCTCCATCTAAAACGATTTGTCAGATGGAGTTAAAATGAAAATGATAAGTAATCACTCTGGTTCACAACCATTTCAAAAGACAAAAACCACAAAAACCTCACAGCTCATAGATATAAATCCCACTAAAATCATTCCAATGTATCATTCCAGTGGGATTTGTTTGGCCTCTTTTTTTTTTTAAATGGCATTTGCTTATTTTTTTTTATTTTGTTAATCTGAGATGTCACTAGCTTTTTGCAGCACATGCATTTCTAAACAGCAGTGTATTAAGTTCAAAAAAGCCAGCTCCAAGTATTAATTGATTTATCGATATAAAGTGATGACCTGTGGAGAGACACTATTATAACTCCAAGGGTTAATAATGAAAATGATTTTTTTTATTTTTACTTAAAAGCAAAAGCATAAACTATCTCACATGAGAGAACTAGCTGGTCTCCATCACTGAGACACAGTTCAGCCTGGTCAGTCACTGTACTCGGGAGAGCAAGACAGAAAGTTAAAGCAAACTGCGCGTGTGCACAGCATGGGTTTTTTACTGAGAAAGGAGTTTTCTGGAAAAAGCAAAACCAGGTGTAATCCTGTCTAACACAAGAAAAATTCTCCTCCCTTCCTGAGCTTTATCCTTGGAGAACATAAATCTCCAAAAAACCCAAATACACAAAATAACTGATCTGGCTTCACAGGAGAGCGAACGCTGCCCACAACAGAGCAAGCGCCCGCAGGCCTACAGCCAGCCTACAAACAGCCACGTTCAACAAAGTGCAAGACAGGCTCTTAAAGATTGTTTTGTTGTGACATGGCAGCATCAGATGCCCAGGTGAGGGAGGGGGACCAGGGTGTGCCCAGCCCCGGGTCCCCCCGCACCATCCAGTCCTTCCCAGGGGCGGGGGGGCACAGTGTGGAGTCAGCCCTGGAAGTTCAAAACCAGGTTGACTGCAGCTCCTCTCCACTCCTCACCCTACAGCATCCCACCACCACCACCTCGTTTGCACCTCCCTCTGTCTCCCCACCCTTGTTTCTTAATTATTATTTTAATAAGACTGTTTCCAACTTCACTGTTCATTCCGCAATAGCCCAAGGGCTACAACTGTTCATTAGACAGAATTTCTGCTTTAATTGCACTGACACAGATGTGTAGGTTATCTGGAAGAAATTACTAAAATGAGCAGTAAAGAATGGGGCTGGATGCTTTTCCTCCCTTATGGAGAGTGTAATTTAACATTATTCCATCCCACGCCCCATACAAGCAGCATCATTCGGAACACTGCGGGTTTGCAGAATTAACCCTACATTGCTCCCGTGGCCACGGTGCGTACAGGTGTGCTTTGCTCTCCACGCCGCGCTAGGGTTTCCACAGGGCAAAAAGCGCAGGTTTGCCTCTGGGGGCTGCAGAGCTGGCACCAAGGGTGTCCCACACCCCCCCCGACCCACTGGGCTCCGCAGCGCAGCCCCTCCACAGATGCAGGCAGCAGAGTTCTGCAGCAGCCCCACTGTCCTAGGAGAGGTTAGCCCAGCTAACCTGGCTCTCCACCACCACCAGTGGGATGGCCCACGTCCCCCCTGCATCCTCCAGGCAGTGCAAGTCGGTGATGTTCACCCGGGAGTGGAAGTATCCAAGACCCAACAAAGCTCTAGGGAAGAAGTTCAAGCCTTGGCCTGACCATAACTCATGGGTTTTGCCATAAGGATAGAACAAGGCCGCAGGAACGCTCAGCTGTGGGCACCCTGCGTGCCTCTGTTGTCACGGCTTTTGGCGACTCCAGAATCACAGCGGCTCGGTGAGATATGGAGCACCAAACGCTGGTGCTGCCCGCAGTGCCACCACTGCCCAACAGCCCCTGCCCATCGCAGCACCACAGGTGCCAGGACTGGGGTGTAAAACGGGCTCCCTTGGTCCCCCCTTACCCTCTGCAAAGAGATAAATCACCAGGCATAGAAAAACGTCACTGCTTCTGCTCAACAGCATCCAGGCTTTGAACCTGCCACGGTTCTGCGGCTGTCAAATCAGCCATGGCGTTTACATGAACTTCCTCTGCAATTCACGTTGGCCAGAGCCAGACACATAATGGCCTTGGAGTCACGGAGAAGGAGCCGCCAGTGTCACCTCTACTTAAAAGCTCTATTTGAGCTTCATACACTCATTCTTTACACAGACTACGTAAGCACACACAAAATGCAGAAGCAAGCCAGATCCAGAAGCATTTCACTTTACCAAGAGCGCTGCCTAATAACGATTTCAGGTTTTGGCTCACTGTTGTTACTTAACAGATTTTAATTCAATAATAAAAAGTATGACCCTGCCAATTTTTTGTTAAGCCTTCTTGCCTGGAAGAAAAAAAAAGAAAAGTAAAAAAGAAAAAAAAGAAGACGAAACCATGCATGAAACTTGCTACCAGCTTGTTTACTGCACCATTCCCCGACCCCCCCCCCCCTCCCCCCCCAGCAAGGGGTCACAGCACGCAGGCACCCTGCAGACCTGGCAAGGGTGAGGCTGCGGGAGCCCCCAGCCAGCCGGGGTGGGCTGCAGCAGGGGAACAAGCAGATGCACATCAAGGGTTCAAGTCCCATCTCTGAATATGTCTAAAAGCCATTAAAAATGTCTCCTTCAGCAAAACTTATCTTTGATTTAAGGGGGAGGGGGAGGATTTCACAAATGTTTCATGTCAAAAAAGTCTGCATTAAGGGAAAAAATGTTTCCTTTGTTGCTAGGGGACTTATTTGCTTTGTATCTGCTGAAAACCTTTAAAATTCCACCGTTGCATTTTAACAAAACCCCAAGACTGAAGCATCTAACGTACTAAAAAAAAATCAAGAGACAGAGCACATCAGTTCCATCCTTCATTTTTAAGTACTTTGCTCAGGCCTGACTTCGTTTTGTATCTTGGTCCTCGATGCTTTTTGGCAGTTTGCTCTAGACTTACTGGCAAGGGCTAAAAGGTTTCTATTTAGCTGGTGTCAGCTGAGCATCTGTGCCTGCAAGAACTGGAGTGGCAGTGATCCTGACTGCATTTCAAAAGCACATTTCTTTTTGGGAGCTGCCACAATAATTTTAAATTTGGGGAGTCGGGTGACTCCTTCCAGGAGGCTCTGCCGCAGTCCCAAGGGGAGTGCCCAATTCCAGAAAGGATTCCTGACCAGTGGAGGGAAAAGGAGCTGGGAACGCTCCCTAACCTGTGACCCTGATAACAAAAGGCAGGGAGAGCGTCTAGACCTTCAGTCTGACGGCGAGTGAAGGCGAGTATTGTGCTGCCGGCACAGAGGGGCTGCCTCAGACAAGGCAGGCACACAGGCGCTGCGGGACAGGAGCAGCGATGCAAACCCAGCTGCAGCCATCGCCCCCCAAACGCACCAGGCTGCTGAGGGAGCGAGGCCACGGGCAGCCCACCCTCCCTAGCCAGCGCTCGGGTTAGCCACGGCTCTTGGGGCAGCTCCCAGTTCCCAGTGCAGCTGGACCCAGTGGAGACGAAGGAGCTCATTGGACTTCCAGCATGACTGGCCTTGGCTTTTCCCTTTGCTTCCATGTATCCTCACACTCCCAAATGCAGCCATCCTGCAATTCCAGCTCCATGAAGCTTGCTAACAGGAGACAGCAAAAAAAATATGCTTCCTTCCATGGAGCCTTTATTTTCTGCTTTCTCTGTCTGTCTTGCTTAAAAGGGGGCAAACCAAGACGTTCCATCTCCGCTAAACCTATAGATCAGCTCAACAGTCAGAAAAGTTGAAGCCAAAACTCAGCTCTGCCACGTATTCCTTGTGTGACCCTGGACGAGCCCCTTGGTTTCTCAGCCTTGTAGGTCCCCACAGATGAAAATGCAAATACCCCAAATAAATGCTAGAGCTAATGGCAGGTTACTGCCAGGGAACTGCACGGAGAGAAAACAAAAGACCTATTAAAAGCTCTCCTTCCTTTCTGCCAGAACGAAAACACTATTACCCAGTACTTAAAAAGATGCATTAAAGGAGAAAGATCAGCCGGGGGTTTAAGGACACCGCTGGCAGAGCAGCAAGGGGAAGCGCTCCTGGCCAGCCACCCGCCATGCACCCCGTGCACCCTCAGGACAAGGTTTCCCCGGGGGTGCTCCCATGCCCCAGCCATGCCCTTGGCCATGCCCTGCCTGTGCCGCTGCGGACAGTGGGAGCAGCACCTGCCCCGAGCAGTGCCAGCAGGCAGCGGGGCTGGTCCCACACCGAAACACACCAACCCGTAGGTCAGAACTTCTGGCAAAACAAAAATAATCAGTTTCGCTCTTCCCAAAGGAAAGGCAACTACCTCTTAGAAACCAGGTTTTCTGCCAGATGTGCTCCAGCCCAGCTGTACAGACAGCAAAATCAGAGTGACCCACGTGTACAAAGCTGGTGGCACTGCTGTGGTACCACCCCAGCCATCAGCATCACTCCACAGGGACCCACAACCCTGGGCACAACCAGCAGCCACCTCAGCCAGCTGCAGGGGATCCTCCTTCCTTGTGCCACCTCCCAGGCTGGACCTGTGGAGTTATAGCCTGAAGCCAAGCAAAACCAGCCCCGGCAGCTGAGATAGTTTATATCACCATTAAAAGCCCACTCTCTTCTGATGAGAGAAGTATTAGCAGCTGGTGGCAAAACCACAGCACTAAGAACAAGCCAGGAGATACGTTATCTTGGTAGCCACTTGATACCAATCCTTCACCAACGCACCCTGCCTCATCCATACCTTTCTACCTGTAAAGCAGGTGAGGGACAGGGAGCTGCATCTCCCCTGCCTCCATCACTTCTTACCCCATTTCCAAACATCACCCCTCCTGCAGCAACTCCTTCCCCGGGGCACCCTGGCACCAATGCTGCCTGCAGAGCTGGGAGCTGCAGCAGGACGCTGCGTGGTGGCACCAGGGCGAGATGCCATGCACCTGCAAGTCTCAGCGAGGTTGAGCCCGAACTTCCTCGCAGCTTGGCACCCGCCATGGCAGCAGCTCATCTTCTGACAACTGCATGTGATTTATTTTTGGTACACAGGCACTGGGAGACTGAGAGATCCTACATTGGGATTTTATCAGCAGAATGCAGCTATGGAAACAAACCCATTTAGACTAATATAACAAAATGCCCACAACATAAAAATAAAAGAACGATGCACATGGGCATTTTCCCAGGGGAGCACTGCAGTGAACACAGAGCCTGACCCAGCTTCTGGGAAATGGGGGAGGTCTGTGTGTCCACCCCAACAGAATTCCCTCAGACCTCTACGAAATCAGCAGACCACGCATTTTCATCTAGTTATGTATTTTGCCTTATGAATTTTGTTTTGTGAAAACCCTCTACCCTGCCCTTTAATTTTAAAGAGTTCAAGGACGACTCCTACATCAGATGAGTGGCTCCTTGCTGAGGGCATCTCCCCTTCACCCTCCGTACTCATTCCCAGCCACCCCCTGCAAAAAGCAGGACAGCCACCACAAAACCTGGCAGAAATCGCAGCCTCCCTTTTTGCTCCCCGTGGGGACAGCAGTGCCTAACCATGCCCTGGTGCACAGCTCTGGGCAGAGGCTGTGCTCAGCCAAACCGATCCCCTCTCAGCAGGCAAGAGAGATCCACAAGTCATTTATAGATATTCAAGAGTCTGGCATCCACACCAGAGACATCTAGGAGTTACCTGGAAGATGCTGGAACAGTTTAAAAACCCAAGAGAAAAAAAAAAAACACAATGAAAGCTAAACCTGCCTTGCTGTGGTCTCGGATGGTGCTCCCTGCCCAGGGTTTGTGTTTTGATCCCTGTGTGCAGGACTTCAGCCCAGGCAGCATAGGGATGGGCAGGGACATCTCTCCCCAAGGGTCCTGACTCCGCAGGCAGCACCCGGGCATTCCGCGAGGAAGCAGGTGGTGGAGGTGGCGATGTCTGGCAATACTGGCCCAGGCTGAGGCTGCACGCAAGGATCCAGACAACAAAGGCGAGGCAAAAAGCCATCTGATAGAGGCAGCCGCCTCTGGCAGACCGTGGCTTTCAGAAGCCAGGGGAGACTTTCTGGGCACGAACTGATGTCTGCAAAGACAGCCCCTCGCTGGGAGCACCAGTAAGCTAGCAGCAAGGTCGCTACAGTGTGCTACACCATACTCCAAATAGTATCCATCTAGTAAGATTAAAAAACCTCAAAGAGTAAGGGAGTTCAGCAAAGGAGCAAGCAACTGGAGACGACAGGGAACAACTCTACAACAAAACCCCAATATATTTAATTTTATGTTATTTATATTCTAAGAAAACTGCATGTTCTCACATGCATCTTTGCCTCCCTCCCTGAGGCACAAACATACACACAAAATGAGACAGGGAAGACCAGGGAAAGCAGGAAGAGCAGCACAACAAGAGGACATCCCCACTCACACGCTTTCCTAAATCACAGGACAAGAAAATGGGTGCAAGTTTTACAACAGTCAAGCAACAGCAAACACCTTTTGCTAGAGTGAAAACACCCCAAGCTACGCTGCTCAGAGCAGCATGACACTGGTGCTCTCTCCATCCGCCCAGCTTATCTGCTGAAATCTGTTGTTTAAGGCATTAATATAAAATAAATACAAAAAAATCACTGACTGCTGCAGGACAGTTTCCCTACAGACTGGTGCGAGTGTCCCAGCACCCGGGCTGCATCTGCCCTGCATCCACAGGCTGCTCTCAGCCTGGGGCTCCTGCTGTTCCCCTGCCTGATGTCTGCACCACAGAACGCTGCTGGTGGGACTGGTGGTGTCTCATGGCTTTTTTGCATAAGCAAGGACTATGGTACTGTGCAACCAAATTCTGCCATCAGGCTTCAAATAAAACAACCGAAATAATTCTTTTTTTTGTCTTGTTTTAGATTATGACTTTCACTAATAGATGCTTGATAAAAGCCTAATGAATGATTTGTAGGCATTACAAGCACATTAAAGATCTGAGCATGGTTATAAGCCAAGGTCATAAACTCTATTGACTTCGCAGGCTCTGTAACAATTGATTAGCCATTTATTAAAATCGTTTATTCACCACTTGTTAACACTTTATTTAGTCTGTTCTCCCCCAGCAGGCTTGGGACACCACATGTGAGCAAAGGCGCCTTACTTTTGAGGTACTCTCATAAACTCAATTCTAAACTGAGAGACCCATAAATATTACAACAGTGTCTTTTTAAACCAGCAACGGCTCTTTTGCAAACAGGTTCAGCTCAAATCCAGCAGCCTGGTTCCACGGGGCTCCTGACATCTGGTTTTGTCTGTTCTGAACACGGCAGCCCCACACTCGACAGAAGTCCAACATGCCATGTCTTAAAAAGATTCAGGTTGTCAAATTACTTTCACAAAATACAGTGAAAGTTTTTTTCCTTGATGTAATGCTGCTCATTAGCTTCCCAGAGTAACAGCAAATGGAAGAGTGCTCATGCTTAAAAAGACATCGGCTTTTGAAGCTCTTTCTACATTGAACTGCAGAAGAAAAAAAATTCCATCCAGGATTACCACAGTGCAGCCAGCTATTGATAGACAGAAAATATCAGGTTTGCACAATCAGCCTCTGAAGACACTGCTGCATCCCTGTCCGCACCCCGAACAGCAGGTACCTGCTGCTCTCAGGGCAAGGCAAGGTACCACCTGTTCCGTCAGGCGAGTAACCAGGGTGTTTATAGTACAGCAGCTGCAATCATGCAATCAGCCTTCATAATTAGATCTTGGCAACTCTTGAAATACTTCACTTACCCAGTTTACCTGGAAAGGTGCGACCTAAACATTCAGTGCCTGGAGACATTTGAAAGAAAACAGAAAGCATCCGTCAGTGATGGCAGCCACCTCCGACCGGCTGCAACACACCCCCCAGCTCCCCTCCTGGGGTCCCATTCTTTGAAGAGCTCCCCCACAGCCAACCGTGGTTGACACCTGCACCCAAGCCCACCACCTCCACAGTAGCCAGGAGTACCAAAAGCACTACAAGCTGGGTGTCATGACCCCCAGTAACAACCCATGCTTCTCCCACACCAGAAGCTGCAGCACAAGGTCCCATTCCTCTCCGGCCACGCCACTGCACGGGCTCCCTCGGGTCCGCTCTCCTCCAGCACTCGCGGCCAACTCGCCTGATGACATGCCGAAGCCTTACAAAGGTTTGCAAAGTTTTGGGGATCGCTCAGCCCACCCCAGAAGCCTTCCTGCCACGTCCAACGCTGCTAGACCACCCATCCGTGGCTCTGGGCAGTGCTGCACATTTCAAAGGCTATTTGCCATGGGCTGCCCCCCTGCAAACACACACAGCTGAGCCCCAAGGGCTACTGAGCCGCAGCGAAAGCTGTGGGAGTCCTGACACCCCACCCCAGCGGGGAGCAGGGGCTGCAGGGTGCTGAAGAGGAAGGACCCACAGCAACACCTCACACAACACCCCAGATGCAACGCCCAGTAGGTGGATTTTCAAAGCAGCAAAGAGTTTGGATTAAAAGACAGCTCGTGACTTCCCTCTCGCCTGTCAGCGAGCTGTGCGCGACTCTCTGCAGAACTGACGGGCTGATGGGACAGGGACCCCCAACCACCCCGGCCCAAGCTGGGTACCTGACGCGGCCGCCAGGCACTGTCGGAGGGGTGAGCACACCGCAGCCCCGCCGGGGATTCTGCAGGGACAACCCACGTACTGGACGTTTTTATGAAGCCCTTAAGAGCTGTCTGTCACTGATAATGGTTAATTGGTACTAATTAGTACCTGCCACAGTCTGATGCCAAAGGCCTCCTACTGGCCTGTAAAAGTGGCCTTTAACTGGAGACCAAGGGAGGCTCCCAGCTGCACGCACCGCCAGCCCAGGCTGCCTCACCTCGGGCGCCCACGCACGCCGCGGGTGAGCAGGCTGGGGGGCTCCTCACTCCCCAATAAAGCTTTAAGAAGTTATTTCCCATGCACCCAAGAGAACAGCGATAAGCAACTTTTTCACCCCAGGAAAAGACGAAGGGCTCAGCGAGTCGCTGTAAATTACTGCAGCAGCTAAATACCCCGGGATCCGCCGGCGCGGCATCAGCTCACTGATTTTTAGTCGGGCTGGTTTAGAGCAAAAGTTCAGATGTATCACAAATCAATGCCGTGCGTGCGGGAGGCACTCAGAGTGACCATGACGTGTGGCGTCACCTGCAACCCAGAGCATCCTGCGCATCCCTGCCGCAGGTGGCACCAGCACCAATCCCATGGGAAAGGAATGGCAGCCAAACACCAAGGGCCCAGCCAAACACCAACAAGCAGCAACGCATGGTGACCCCCCCCTCTCCTCCTCCTCTTCCTCCTCCTTGGTCAGCTCCTGCACAGAGCCCAGAGAGGGGTGGCAAAAGGAATGAAAGGCCCAAAAGAAGAGTGGAGGCGGAGAGAGGGGTGGGAGACCAAGGGAAAAGGAGAGGCTGAGAAAAAGCGGGGGCTGAAAGGGGGTGGGAGGTTCACAATGGGTAGGGGGGCAAAAAGGGGTGGGAGGCAAGAAAGAGCTGGGAGGCCATGGGAAAAGTAGAGGCTGCCGAATACTGGTGGCAGAAAAGGGGTAAGGGGCCAAAATGGAGCGGGGGGGCAAAGGAAAAATAGAGGCTGGGGAAAAGTGGAGGCTGAAAACAGGTGGGGGGCAAAACGGTGTGCAAGGCCCTAAAGGAATGAGAGGCTGAACAGGCACAGGAGGCCGAAGGCAAAGTAGGAGCTAAGGAAAAGTGGAGGTCGAAAAGGGGTGGGAGCCCCAAAAGGGGTGAGAGGCCAAGGGAAAGGTAGAGGCTGAGAAAAAGTGGAGGCCAAAATAGGGTGGGAGGCCAAGGGAAAATCGGAGGGTGAGGAAAATGGAGGTGAAAAACAGGTAGGAGAGCAAAACGGCATGGGAGGCCAAAAAGGGAAAACTAGAGGCTGAGAAAAAGTGGAGGCTGAAAATGGGTGCAGGGCCAAAGGAAAAGTAGAGGCTGCAACAAAAGCAAGAGGCCAAAAAGGCCTGGGAGGCCCAAAAGGTATGGGAGTCCGAAGGGAAGTCAGGTGTTGAGAAAAAGAGCCTCTGTGCCTGCAGCTGGCCAGATCAGGATCAGCTGTTCTCCGGTTAAATTTCCAAAAGGGTGGGAAGGAGCCGCCGTGCCGCACCGGCAGCCCCGCAGCACGGCCATGCCCTGGCACACTGGGCACATGGCAGCTCACCCGGCTTTGCCAACAGCCCGGGATGTGTGGGAGAAGCCAGCCTGAACCCTCTCAAGTCCTGCAGGATTTTAGGATGCTGCTTCTCTCCTCTCTCTGAGCTTGCCTGGCTCTCAACTGTTCACGTTTGGCCTTTTTGGTTCAGCCATGCATTTTGCCATCTTTTTAAATGTAAATGAGAATTTGCACTTAAAAGTCAGTGCTTTAACTTGACCAGAGCCACACTCAGCTCTCCCTCCTTCCTCCACAGATGTATACATTTTTATTTTTTTTATGCAATCGGCAGCCAGGAAGAGATGCAGGAGTGGCTGAGCAGTCGGCACACACTCCCTGTGGATCAGCGCCCGGAGCACTCCTGCAGCCACAGCCCTGCCAGAAGACTCCACGCGAAGGGCGGCTCACGCTGTCTGCCTACCAGCAGCAGCAAGGAACCAGTAATTATACTGGCTGGACCAACACCTGCTAGTGGTTTTGTCTTACACTGTTTGTGCAACGCAACAGGCTGCCAACAAAACAAAGATGTACTTAGTCTAAACAGGTGAAAACATGAAACAGGGAATGGAGCTGCCACGCTGTCCCACGATGCCTGTGTGCAACACATGCTGGAAAATTATTTTTGGCTTAGTGTGAAAGAAAGCTCCAAAAGCAGGTAGAAGCATTGCATGCACTGAAACAACAAGTCTTAGCCGTAGGAGGAGGGAAGAGGACTGCCTGTAACCAGAGGCCAGTTCCTGGGCCCAGCCTCACACAGTGGTGCAGGCCACCTGGATGCTCTTTGCTGGGCTGCAACACCAGCACCAGAAAGCCCAGCTTGCTGGCAGCACAGACAGAAGAGTCCCGCTGAACTGGGCACCCCACGCGAAACAGCACACAGGACATGGCAGCCCTTGCCTGCCCAGGGCTGCCTGCAGGTCGGAGCTGCTCCCGAAAAAGCAGCGAGTCACTGTAGAGCAGAAGCGCCCATTCCCGCACAGGCAGGGGACTGGACCCCGCACGGTGTTTCTCACCCACAGCTCAGCAGCGAGGTGGGGGCAAACACCCCAAAGGACCAAGGGCAAAGACCCTAAAGGAGCACTTGGGCCAGCCTCAGCTTTTGCTGCCTTTCTTCAAGGCAGGAAAGACATGATCAGTTCCTGACACCCAAGATATGCTCCCCCGTCAGCAGATGGGATTTATTGTAGATGATTCGTCCTGGAATAAAACCATCAGCCCCACCTCTCACAGCCTATTTACCGAAAGCCACTAAACATTAAACAGAGGCAAAAAGTGTATCCCAGCAACATCTGGAATGTATCCCTTCCTCCTTCTGCAAAAAAAATAAATCACGCCCTATTCTTTTTGAGAAAGAAAAGTGATTATATAGAATTATAATGCTGGAAGGAGATAGAGAAGAGCAGAGATTTTCTTTGAAATGCTGTTTGGACAATTAAAAAGGGATAGTTTCAAAGAAGCAGCAAATCCTATCTCAGCTTTTTCTACCCCGTCTCACAGTACCAGGCTTTTCTCCCATGTGTTGGCTAAGACACTCTCAGGAAAGCAATGGAGTTTCTTCACCCTTGCAAGACCTTTAGCTAGAAAGAATAGCTCTAATGCTAACTGGTTGAAGATACATCAAACAAAAAAATCATTCTTCCAATTCCTGCCAACAACATTCAGACAAGCCTTGTTTTCTATGGAGAAAAGCTACTTGGGGACCAGCTTTCCAAAAGGGGATGGGCCAGTCTTTACCCAAGAGAGCTGACGCTCTGTCTCTCTAGACAGAAGAATGGAAAGGCTTTAAATATAGAAACAGGAAAGACTATCTGGATTAATATGAGGATGCAAGGTCAAAATGCGGTATCCTCCACTTCCTCAGGCTCCCGGTCCCAGAACAGCCGGCTGACAGCCCCACAGCATCACCTGGCCCCAGCCGCGACTGGGGAAGCCTCGGGTTCGGAGGGAAACCCTCTCCAGCCTTGCCCAAGGCAGGTAGCAAAGCAGTTGCCCTCACACCAAGCCTACAGAAGTGCTACTAAATTACCCAACGACTTTAACTGCATAGATCAGGCTGGAAAACAAAGCTGCAGCTCTTGGCATGTGCACAGTTAGGAGGGTACAGCTGCAAGATTTTTGCATTTTTCAGCTGCAGGTAGTTACAACCACAGCCAGAGACACCCCTTCGCCTGCCTAGCCCCGACAGCGGGTGGCTGAGTGCTGTAGGGAGACCCAAGGGCAAACACAGGCGAGAGGAAACCACAGCTCTAGACAACTTTCAAACAAAGCAGAGCCTCAGCATATGACAGGTATGTCCAATTTTGCAAAGGAGCGCAGGGCTGTTCCTAGAACAAGTCCCATTACTCAGGCTTCTCAACCCCCATCTCCTCGTCTGCTCAAGGACTGGATGCGGGATTTCGTCATGACATTAAACTCAGAAGCCATAAAATCACTGTGCAAAAACCCAATTATACCTATTTTCGTAACAGCCAATTTAAGCCTGTATTTAGGTCCCCTCACATATCCTTAGATTACATAAAGCATTTCTTCCACTTGAAATGTAGCTTTCTAATGGCCATTTTGCTTAATTTAATAGATGCTTAATGTGGGTCTCCAAATCTCTAGAAGCGTAACCAAGGAAGACGCATGGCTGCAAGATAACAGCGTGATCCCTTCCTGAGCAAACAGAACAGGAGAGGATGAAAAGCATCTCCTAACCCATGAACCTGCTGTGACTGGAGTGCACTTGCGGTCTGAAGAGCAGCAAAACCCCATGGTCAAGTCAAAAGAGAAATTCCTGAACATCTGCACGCAGCTGTTAACCCACTCGAGACCAGCCAGCACTGTGCAGGCTGCACAGCAGGACAGATCCTTTCCTTGCTGCATAACCAAATTAGCTGAACTGAGCCCACTCAGGCATGCTTCCCTCAGATTTGAAAGAGCTACTTTCTGAACTTAAATTAAATAAATGCAGTCATTTAAAAAAAAAAAAAAAAAAAGAAGAGCTCCACTAATAAAAAGCTCATAGTGAATCTATTAAATTGAGGCTGTCCATTACGTTTATTGTTCCTTACAATTCAGGCCTGGATGGCAAGTCAGCGGTTGTTGAGAAGTATTTATCGAGAAAACCCATGAGAATGATGAGGATTAAAAGCTATCGGCAAGACAGAACACGTTTGTAACCCCGTAGTTTGCTCCATGCCTCACTCGGAGCATACAGGACTCCCACCAGAGACCTCTGCCCCTCTCCTTACTCTTGAGCCCATCTCTGGCGCATCAGTTGACAGGACAGCCATCACCTGCATCCACAGCAAAAGTTGAAAAAGGTGCAATTTGTATACACTGCTACGAATAAGTCACACTACAGAAATATAAAACGTTCACTGCATCACACACCAGTAATCAGTATCATTAAGTGTTACACACCTCATGCGTGTGTCAGCACGCTGGAGAGGGAGACACAGCACTCAAAAATGCATTTTCCAATTCAAGCAAAGTCCCATTACAGTAATATAAGCGTAACAATAGAAGTGAGATTACTGTTTAATATATGGGAAATCATTGCAATTTAAGATAATTTTGCTCAGAGTTGTGTGAAGCAAGTGTCCGTAAATCGTGTTGTTCCTTAAGTGTCCTAAAGGCAGCACCTAGCAGGCCAAGGGACTTTCAGAGCTCAGTGCTAAACAGCATAGTCTGTATATGCTGTTCAAAGTTACTGAAGCCAAGAGACCACCCTTGGTAAGGTGGGATAATGGTGGAAAGAATGAAAAAAAACACAAAAAGAGCAGGACCTGCTCCTCCAGGAACGCAGCAGAGGTTCAGCGAAGCTCAGCCCATGCAGCACAGCCAGTGCAGGGAGTACTGATGCTCTCCGACTCTCTAACTGGGTCTCATTGCACCGATACCTGTGGAGGGCACAAGGAAATCCAGCCTGGTTTCAGGTCTGGAGCGTGCACCCAGAACAAGCCCAAGCCTGGGTCATTCAAGCTGCTGAGCCGTGGGTTTCATCCCTGCGGTGCAAACAGCCAGCCAGTATCCTCAGCACCGTGGAAAACACAGCATGGGAAGGTGAGGGAGGCTCAGGTCACAGCTTAGCTTGGCAGGGGGGGATTTTTGTTTTTATAAGAAATAACATCAATCGTAGTATTAAACCAAAAAACACTAAGGGGGAAAATTTCCCAGCTCACTCAGCACGGAGCCCAACCTGCAGCAGACCCACCGGCGAAAGGCTGCAGCGGGCAGCTTCCCCGGGACTCGTCCTTGGCAGCCGAGGCCACAGGTGCGTTGCACACGGATGGAGGAGGTGGCAAGCAGATCCAGGAGGATGGCTGTAGGGACTCGGGCTTGGAAATGTTAGTCTTAATGCTCAGCGGTTAGACGTCTTTTGGGAATTCATCCAAATGGCACTGCTTCCTTCCCACTTGCCCTGCAGGTAAATCCAGCATGTGGCTTACACAATCTGTTGACTTAAATAAAGCAAGGGCAGAAGAAGAAAGCTGTTCAGACATCAGGAAAGGCTCATCAGTCCTTTGGGCAAAAGTCTGGGTCACTTCCCCCTCCACAGCATGCTCGGTGTGTCGGCCAGGGCCCCGTCCGCCTCCACGAGAGCACATGCAGTGCGGGTGCAGCACAAACGGTCACAGCATTCAAAATACCGGTACAAGGACAACAACGACATGTTGCCAAATTCTTCCATATTTTTAGCCAGCACTGATGCTTAAGTTTGATTTACAGAAATGTAAATCCATGAACTCTGCTCCAGTCAAGCCCTCAGAAATCCAACGGAACAGAGCGGTGACCGCAGGGGTCTCGGATGGGGCCATGCCCGCTCCTGAACCTTGTGGCACCAGCCCACCCGTGCCTCCAGCTTGCCTTCGCAGGAACCTTCATCCGTCCTGCAGACACGGGATGTTTCTAAAGCACCATGAGACCACCATGCGCTCTGCAAGCGCAAGATCTTGTTGGATACACCTGTCTCAGGTGCAAAACCAGCTGCAGTGCACAAGACTGAGGAGCGGGCAGGCACTGGCAGAAAGTGGCCGGGAGCGAGCCCACCCCCTGCCCTCATCCATACACCCCAGGAGTGCTTCTTGCCCCTGCTATTTTCTGTTGCTAGTCTCAAACCCCCTCCTCCTCGTGACCAACTCAGGCACCCAAGTGCCAGCCCTGGAGACCAGCTCCCCTACTTGCGAGCACAGCAGGAGCAAACTGCCTCCCCCAAAGCAAAAGACTAAAATCCAAACAAAGCAATTCCGACATGGCTGCAGCCAGTGCTGTTTTGTTATCAGAGTGACAAAGGGGAAAACTAATTCTCTCAATTAGTGAAATGGGATGAAAGTAGAGGAAATCTACCTCATAAGATGCAGGTTGTCTTCCCTCTGAGATTTTAAAGCACTGAAAATGCATTTGGAAGGAAAACCAACTCGCCTGACCACCGCTGTCTCTACTAAGATGATGTACTGCCATTTTGCCTGGTGTGCAAGTAAGAAACCCTACCCCTGATCATCAACAGCACCTTAATTAGTATTAGCCCAAATTCTGCACATAAAGCATATAATGACTGAGGTCTGCAACAGCAAAGAGCCAGACTTTGTTACTACAAACATTCACAGGGCAAGTTGACGTCTAAATCTCAAGGAAGGTAGAAGAGACTACCATAGCAGTTACGGTGGTGAGCTCCTCAGCAGACAAGCTGGGCACTCAATCCATCTCTCATATCAGACCTATGTTAACATTTAAATAGGACCTACTGATCTTTAGCAATGAGCACATGTGGTTTTGAGTAATGGTTAGCGTTACTTAACCGGTTATATTCACTAATGTAATTGACACCTATTCCATCATCCTTAATACACCCACTTCTTTCTCTGATACCATAAATAGGTTAGAAAAGTTTCTGCAGATGGCCATGACCCCATTTGTTTGTGCACTTAGCCATGTATGAATCACTCTTGGCTTGTAGCAGCACTCTGGAATTACTGAAAGATAACTAGTCGGCACAGACACCAATAAATGAATCATGCTTTCCACAAGACCAAACCTTTGGGCTTTTACAGACTCCAATTACAAAGTAAGAAGAAAAGAACAAAGAAATTACTCAGTCTATTTGCACAAAGTCATGCAGAGTTGATTCATAGTTTTACAGAATTATTACTGACAATCATTTGTAGGGGGTTAGAGTAACAAACCAGCTACTTAACATATTGGACAGAATGAAGAGATGGAAAAAAATCCCCAAACCACGTCCTGCATATATTCTCGAAAAGTAGTATTGATTTTTGTGCAAGTACGTCTTTTCATTCTCGGTATGCTCCAAGCCCAGGGGTTAATCAGCTTTCATCCTCCAAGGCTAAATTCTGCTTTGCTGGGTTGCTTGGGCCAAGTTTGCAAATGTGGGAAATCCTGTTGCACCTGCTGAAGAGCACAAACCTCACGCCAGCACAATTCCTCAGCACTGCGGCCATGACCAGGGTCTCATGAACGGATGAGAGAACTACCACATGCAAAAGCACCCGTCTTTCTAAATGCACATTTTCAAATACATACTGCAAGTGAAAAATTAGTCAGTCTGAGGCATTTTATTAAAGATACATGTGAGACTGAACACATTGAGCACAAATCTGTGAACCATTTGAAAGCACTATGGACATCCACCAACACTGACAACCTGCGAGGCCAGTTTCAAAAGACGTGCAAGGTATCTTTACGTTACCCCACAGCCTGTGACAACAATAACACACACCACACAGAGAAAAACACACCCTCTTCTAGACAGAGCATAAGCCTAGCCTTGCATCAGGGAGAAAATGGAAGTATGACTACTGGGAGAAAAAAGGGGTTACTGTACTAATTATGACATCAGCCATGCTAACTTGCTGTATGCAGTGAAAAAGTAGCATTAATTCAAAAAAATCCAAAGGTGATGGTGGACGTGGTGCCAACTTGAGCCTGCAATACACACCAGTGCACTGGCTGTAGCATCTCTGAGCGTGATAGCTGAATGTACAAGTCTCAGGGCCATGCAGTCTTACATGCTCCAAACCAGCATCCTGTACTAGAGAGATATGCAGAATAACAAGGAAAACGTCCAACTGAATGAAGTCACTGACAGTTTGGAAAAGGATGTAAGAAATATATACAGGATGCTATTTGTCTAAGGCCTTCCAGTGATGCTACCCTTTACATGTTACTGAAGACCCAACTTCATGGGCTAATTTAGTTTGCAAATGAAATGTGTGCCCTCTTCTACACACCAGCTGACCTTGGTTCCACTAGCAGAGAGCTGCCAGCCTGGTACAGCTTAGCGTCACAGCTCAGGAGAGTCCAAAACCAGCACCAGAAATGCTACCACACAACTCCAAATCAATTTGGGAAAACTTGTCCTCCCCCCTTAAGGCTGCTGATTTCCCAGGAGAGGTATAAACCCCACCCCAAACTGGCTGCAAGAATGAAAGATGCTATGCAAGATTTAAATGAAAACCTTAATAAACATTCCCAATTCCTACCCTCTCTCCTACTCTACCCATACTACATAACTTAATGAAACAAGCTCTCTTTTATAAAAATACGTAGACAACAACAACAACCTTCTCCCTCCAGTGAGAGTTTATCTAAGGATGTAGATAAACTGTAGGTAGAAGGGGAAGAAAAAGGTTCTCAGTAGCACCACTACAGCAGCTCCGGGTTGTCTTTAGAAAGCTTGAGTCACTAGAATCGAGGTGTTCAGGTGCAACGCAAGACTAAAAGGATGCATGTGCTAAAGAGTAACATGTCCTTTAGAAGGTAAAAAAAAACTAAATCAGGAACCTGCAAGATGAGGTGGATACTTAGATAAATACTGTACAGCACACCACAGCAAAAACGCCAATGCAAGTTTAGGTTTCACACTGGAGGTATTTCAAAAGATTTGCAAAGCTTTGATAATATTTAACATCTCTACTAATTTCCTTTCTGGTGTAATCATAGATTTACTGTAGTAGCCAAAAGATCTGGGATGAACTACAAGTTCTAGCTGGCTCCGAAGCCAACAAGAATAATGTGTGCTGTTACTATTTTCTCTCAAAACATACCTCTGCAAAACTGACTTGAAATGAGAAAAGAAATTGTGAAACTGTCATTACAAAGAAGCATTTAAAATGCAGATCAAAGTGCTGCCTTAGAAGCTGTATTCCTTGCCAAACCATCAAAGCTCTCTTTACTCTCAATAGCTCCCCAAATCCTGATTTGGATGATAAACTCCTACAGCTGAAATTTATCTGCTTTAAAAACAAACAAACAAACAAAAAGCCGAAAGCCCACAACTCCTTTCTCTGGTTACCAACTACTTCATTGACCAGTTCGTTCTGAACTACTTACTTGTATTATTAAACCACTTCACTTTCACAAATGTGTTACTGCCTGTACACACACACAGACGGTACCCCGATACTTTTTCAAGCACTGAAAACTTGTCAGCTCTTGGGGGTGTGTATGTATATGGGCTCACCCTGTGAGCACCAGCAGCTCAGGTGCTGGTTCCTGCCACAGCAGCACCGTGCTCAACGCCGGCATTGCTGTTCCACTACACCCTGCAACTCGTGCATCGCTCCTCAAGGAGCTAAGAGCACTATTACGTTTAGTGCAGCAAGGAAGCAGCAATGCAAGAGCCCACATAATCAGCTCTGAGCGATGGAGATGATGGGTCAGATCCTGCTCTCACAGAGGGGAGCCTTGTGCCGAAATTCTCCCTGTTCCACTTCGGGGCCGGACTCGGCTGTTCTGCTTGCAGCCAGAGCAGGTCTCTGATGTGTTTCCTCACCTGGGATCTGCCCAAATGACCTACCTTCTGCCACCCAAAAAATAATTATAAAATAATCACCTGGCAATTTAGCCACACAGACAGGAAGAACACTGCATAAAACAACCCCGTCGACACTAATGAATCCTTTGCTTTATGGACGTCTGGGAGTGTGCTCATGGTGTGAACCAAGTTTCCACTTAATTGCAGCAAAGTGGCCCTTGTACCTCTCTCCTCGCAAGCTTTCCAGCCACACTTTATTACTTTGATGAAACACACCAACAACAGATGCACCGTGTTATCGGAGAACTTGAGGGATCTGATAAGACAAACCACACACGGGATCTCCTTCCAGTTAGCAGACTGGTAGTCAGTTTTTACATGAAATGCCATTGCAAATAAATGACCTTTTTTAGCTAATTAGGGTTACCAAATTCTGACGGTTGCTATTACCTGAAACAAGACCAACAGACATGACTGTACAATGAGTTACTAAGGAAAGAAGCTGGATTATAATTACTGTCTATTAGTGACACCATGTATTTTGGTACTTCCCTTGGAAAGGTCTCCTCACATCTATCCATTTATAATTTAGGTTTACAAATCCATTCTAAAACTGGATTTATCCAGCCACCAACTGTCATCCTGGGAAATCTAAAAATACGAGTATAGTTGGTGAGCAACAGCAAATGAAGTAAGAACATACATTTGTAGGTACTCTTCTCTCCATCTGCAAAGGAAGCAGAGGTAGTTCGGCTAATTCAGTATCCTGAAAATTCAGAGGTGATCCCAGGCACTACCTTGGGAATTCCTGGCTTTAAGGAAAGGAACACGGTTGCTGTTTCCCACATGCCCTTCAGTGCCAGTCCTCTCACAACCAGGATCTGAAAACATACTAATAAATAAAACAAAGGCAAACCAACGGCTTATTCAAGTGGTAGAGAGGATTGCTTCCTGGCAGAACGTGACAGGACCTGCTGTGTTAAACATTCTCCTCTGAATATACCCTGATACTGACTGAAATGGAAGAATTAGCCACATCTCGTCTCCACATTATATATGGTCACCTCTGACTATACAGGATCACCTCTGCTGCCATGTGTGCTGGTCCTGCTGTGCAGCATCACACAGCCCAGGTGTTCACCCACAGGAAAAACCCAAAGTGTGACTATTTTCCCTCCGTTTCCTCCTCTGTGTCTTTTCATTCTCCAATTCAACACAGATTATAAAACGCTAAGATTAAAATCACTGCCTGAAGGCACAAAATAAACTGTAATTGTACGACCCCTGTGCTCTGCAGGCTCAGGGAATTAGGACTGTCCCTGCTGCCCTGGGTACGGGAGCAGAGCTGGGACTGCAGACAGCCAGGGTCCCTGGGGACAGCCAAGGGCACACACAGGCAGTTCTCAGGCCACCATAAGCACAAGCCATCCCTGCTTCGCTCCTCCTCAGTCGTACCTTGGGATGCTGATCTCGGCAAAAAGCAGCGCCTGTCATGGACACAGAGCCAAAGCCAGACACAGGGAACTCCCCGGTTTGGCTGAAGTCAAACTGAGATGCCACAAACTGAACATCCTCTGTGCAAACACTCTCTAGCTTGCTGAAACGCTGGTAGCAGCTCTGGCTTCCCTCCACGTCCCTACCTCCTGGAGGAAAACTTGGGGGGGAATAAAGAAGTACACGTTATTATCCACTCTGCCCTGGAAGAAGCCGTAACTGCCGCTGACACAGTGTCAGGAAAGAAATGCATTTGCCAAAAAGGCAGGCTGAAGTGGAAAGGAGATGTGATCCCTGGTTGAGCCACCTGCGTTTGGTTTGTTATTAAACCAAAGAATGTGAAAACCTAGAAGTCCGCGCTTGGACAGAAACCCGCTCTCACGGTCCACTCACCCCAGTCCGCCACCGGCCAAGCACGCCGCGGCGACACCAGCGTCAGGGCGCTGCTGCCAGCACGGGGAATGGTCTCATCTCCACGGGGAGATGCAGTGACACCTCTCAAACCCCCGAATGCCTCGGCTAACGTTACCGCACGAGCAAAGCCTCTGCCAAGGGCCACCCAGCCCAGAGCCAAGACCTGCACCTTAAGCCACCCTCCCGCAGGGATGCCCGGGTGCCTGCAGAGGCAGGACCTCCAGCCTTGGCGTCAGACCAGCCAGGAGGAGCCCCCACGGGATGCGAAGGCACCCTGGGGTAGGTGTGAGGTCCCCCACCACCATGGCCACGGCGCTGGCCACAGTGGGCAGGCACGGGTGCTTCGCTCCCACCCAGCCGGCAGCAGGACCGAGCTGCCCCGGGAAGCAGGCAGGCTGCCTTGCTCCGCTCCCTGCGCCAAATAATTAGTTATTTGCAGCCTCTTCCGCCACGACAATCACCCCTGACCTCTTTCACCCAGCCGAAGCGATTAGAGACCACTGCTGCAGACGTCTGGCTGCTTAACACTGCCTGGCATATTGGAGACTCCGCGCCCCCGCCCCCAAAAAGCCCTTTTATAATCCTAATCTGGGAGCACCACACACAGAAACCAGCTGCTTCCTCCACCGCAGCGCCACAGCCTGCCATACGGAATAAAGCCTGCAAAGAAATATTTTTGGGTATCAGTTGTACAGTTAACCTAATTAGAGGGTTAAATTAAAAGAGTTTACAGTTATGCCACTTTCCTGAAGCATTCCTGCATGGTAACTTTTGGCTAGAAAATTAAACAGCATCTGGTGGTGGCTGCTCTGAGGTTCCCTCAAAAGTCATATTAGAAAAAGAGAAATAAAATCAAGCGACTGGACGGGGGGAAAAGCTGTATAATGAATTTATGTCAGGGAGGCTCAAGTCTATCCTTTCCACTGAACCCCGGTGGAGGAAGCGATCAGGTAACAGCCCCTGCAGTGCAACCAAAGCCCTCCCGTAGCATGGAGGTGAGCTAACGCTGCCCACCATCAGCGGGAAATAAATAAATAACACCGGCGATAAAGCAACCTATCTGAAAATAAAATAAGGAAGGGCAGCATGAAGGGAGCTCGATCCAAGGCTCTCGGGAGCTAATGGGAACTCAGCGTCTGAGTGGCAGGACCCCAGAGCCGAGTGGCTGGCACAGGGGAACAGGCACAGTGGTGGCAGCGGATAAAAGCCGGGGAAGGACCTCGGGAGCCATATGGCATCAGGCACGAGGCTCCCGCCAACCCCATCCATGTTCAGGCAAGGTGTCCTCCAGCATACTTCTCTGTCCCCAGCCTCTCACACCCTCATCTGTAACCGGCACCTGCCTCCTACCAAGCCTTTCATACGCTGAAAAAAATGGGGGGGGGGGGGGGGGGGGGGAATCTAAAATACACTATTTCTGAAAAGTCAAGGAATGAAATCAAAAGTCTGAGTTGTTCCAACAAAACCTTAAGCCAAGAGCTGGACAGGAAGAGAAGCTTTTTCTTCAAAAGGCATTATACATTTTAATTCACAACTTTTATCATAATCATGAGCCTTGATCAGACACAAAGTAAAGTCTCTCATCCTTGCAATTCTGTGGGACACAGTTTATGTTCACCAACCAGCTGACACAAAAAAGAACTGTATCTTCATTATTTATACACTGCTATTGGTATGCACATCTAGCCCGGCCTGTTAAAGTCAGGGAAGAATAATGGTCTATTCAGTACCGGTAGTGTTAATAAAATCAGGCAAATCCAGCTTAGTTTTGTCTGAACACGAATGAGATTAAATCAAGATTAAATGTGCATACAGTACAAAGGGTATGGTTTATGCTAAAATTCAGAATGAATGCATTTTAGTACCCAGTATACAAATGCCTACAGACCTTCTCCAGGACTCAAGACACCTGAATTAAAGAACGATGAAACTGGAGAAGGCAAAGGCAGATGACACTGGACAAAAGCCATCCAAAATACCAAGGGACAGATGCTGGCTCTAAAATACTGCTCTGCAACCCTGCTGGAGGTAACGGGGCAAATCCTGCACTAGCAGGAACAGGCGCAGCTCAGCTGACTCTCCCCTACACGCACCCAGCGCTGCCCCATCGCCATGCCAGGAATAGATGCAAAAACCAGACTCTTTCCCAAGTTTGCATTTTGGACCATTTTGCATTAGTCTGTGCTGGGGTTAGATTTCCCGGCACAGAAGAAGGTGTTAAGCGGGGTACAACCCTGAGAACCCACCCAGCCTGAGACGCCTTGAAAAAACCTTCCCTTTACAGAAAACACCATTCGCTTTCCACAACCACAAAAATTAACTCCCTTCTCTCGCCTCAGCAATAATATTCTCTCTCACCTCGCTGCGCTCCATTTCCAAGAGGGAAAGAGCAAAGAGGAAAGTAGTGGGTATTTAGGTCAGGCACTGCACTCACTGCTACTCTGCGAGAATTGGGAAATATTAATAAAATAAATAAAAAAGGCGAGTAGCCCTTCGCAACGAAAAGCCCCCGGCGGCTGGGGGCAGGGGAACAGGTCCCCAAATGTGAGCCGGGGTGTCCGGACAGCAGTGTCCCCCCGCCACCAAGTAACGAGAGGGGGGGTTTACAGCGGGGCTAGTGCAGACCGCCGGGGCCGGGGTCCCCGACATCGCCCCCGGGGGAGGGAAGCGCGGGGGCAGGGGCTGCGCCAGCCGGAGCATCGCCGGGGCCGAGCCGCGGGGCCGGGGCCGGGCGCGGGTGGGGCCGGAGCCCGGGCGGGGCGGAGCGGGGGTTCCGCACGGCGATGCCGGGCGAGGGGCAGCGGCCGCGCTCCGCGGGCAGCCGGGGGAGGCTGAGCCCGGGGGAGGCAGAGCCCGTCCCGCCCGCCCCCGGCCCGGTGCCGCGCACTGTCACGCCGTGTGGCACCCGCGCCAGACATCCCACCAGCAACAGATGAGCGATCAGAGCTCGCACGGAGGAGAAGGGGGGGGGGGGGGGAAGCAACCTTTACACGCCGGGAAAGCGCAGCGCAGGGTCCCGACGCTGCCGGGAGCCCCCGCGGAAAGTTCCGTGCCCGCGGCGGGGGCACGCCCGCACCTCACACCCACCCCCGGGGAGGCCGGGGCCGGCCCCGCGGCGGCAGCAGGACAAGTACTTACTGATCTCCATGCTCTGGAACAAAGACCTTTTGCAGTTGCATGTGCAGGACACATTGGGCTGAATAGCTACGGCCGTGCTGTTCAGACCCATTAAGTTATACATTTAAAAAAAAAAAAAAGAAAAAAAAAAAAAAAGAAAGAAGGCGACGGCGACACAAAGAACTTCACGGCCGCCGAGCGCTCTCCGGGCAGCACCACATAAAGCCGGGGCTCCTCCTCGGCGCGGGGGGGCGGGGGGAGGGAAATGCAGCTGCGATCAAAAATTGGAAATAAAAACCCCAGCGCGGCGCGGCGCGGCGCAGCGCCCCCCGCAGCGGCTCGGCTCGGCTCGGCGGCTGCTCCGCGCCCCCTCCGGCCCGGGAAGCAGCTGGGCTGGGCCGGGCCGCCGCAACCCCGCACTTTTGTGGGGCGCGGCGGAGCGGCGCGGTGGGAGCGCGGTGGGAGCGCGGTGGGAGCGCGGCCCGCCCGCTCCCCGCTCCCGCTCCGCTCCCGCCCCCCGCGCTCATTCACGGCCACGGGGACGCGGCCGCGCGCCGCCGCCAGCCGCGGGCGGGCTCCGTGACGTCAGCGCCAGACGGGGACTGCCCTTTCCCCCGCGCCGCCGCCGGGCGAGGAGGGAGGGAGGCGGGAGGGGGGGATGGGGGCGGCGGGCGCGCGCGCCCCGGGCTGCCCCGCGCGGGATCCGCGCTGCCTCGTGCAGGCTGGGCCCCCCGGGCCGCGCGCGGGCGGGGGCGCCGGTCAGGTACCGCGCACCGCGGCGGCTCCCGGGGCGGGGGTCTCCCCACCCGCCCCGCGCTCAGATGTGCTGCTGCGTTGGCTGCCCGCGGGGCCCAGCTGCACGCGCGGGCCGCCCCCCCCCCCGCCCCCCGGCGCGGCACGGCACGGCACGGCGGCCCCACAGCGCCCGGGCCCGGCCGCCCTGCGGGGGGCACCCCCCGACGCGCCCTCGGCCCCGGGCACGGCCGCGCAGAGCCGCGGAGCCTGGCGCCGGCCGCTCCCAAACGCAGCGCTCCAAAGGAAAAAATGGGAAAGCCTGGAAAAGAAGCGGGGGGGGGGGGGTGGGGGGGTGACCTGCAAGCGTCGATTTGGCCACGGCTGAACCGGGTGAAAATTCTGCCCGTGCTCCCGCGGCTTCTGCACGGCGCAGGAGCGATTCAGGCAGAGAAATCCCCAGGTTTGTTTCAAACCGCCCGCTTTGAAATGAGTGACCCCATTCACATTTTAGACAGGGGAAAGGAAAAAGCCATCATCTCTTCTCCAAGTGCTTGGTGTGCCCAGTTTTAGTCAAGGCAGATTTTTATTTTTTTTTTTTTCTCTGGGAAATAAACCTGTGAAAACAGAGGTTTATAATAAAAATGCTGAAACATGCTTAACCATAGTGGTGCATAGCAGCTCCTGTAATCCTTGGTGAATCCTGTGGCTGGGAGATAAAGGCAGCTTCGGTTATCTTCTAAGAAAGCATATTTTCCCATCATTCTTGATAGCTCTGATTTAGGATTTGGAAGTGTCTGAAGAGTCCCCAGCTGGGCCTGTGCTCCCAAGAGATGCTGCCGGGAAGCCACCGCTGAGGGGACAGGCTCCCAGCCCACAGTTTGTACAATGCTCTGCACACCACAGAATGGTGGTGCCGGGAGCCAGGTCAGGCGTGCTGGCACTCACTGGTAAGGTTTAACCTTTATTTCCACCTCCCAAAAAATGGAATTTGCTTCTACATGACTGTTTACAAACCACTGCTGAATACGCGCCTGCGCTTTGCTCCTGTGGCCCCGTCCGGTCCTGCGAAAATGCCCGAAGAGAAGGAACAAGGAATTGCCAGGTTGTTTAATCTTTTACTCTTTGCCACTTGACAGATGGCAACTCCCAACAATTACTAATCCAAAGGAAACACGGAAGAGGATCGTGCGGCTCAGATAGAAACGAGCTTTGAGAAGTTTGTGCTTCCCCGTGCGGAGCAGAGGTGACTTCTCACACCAGTGCCCTGCCCCCAACGCCGGGCAGCGGTGCCAGGGGTGGCACCAGAGGTGGGGGCTCGCGAGCAGGCCTGGCAGCGTGGGGCGGGGGGGGGCAATTGCTTGGAAAAAATCTACACTAGAACTGGAAACAAAGCATTTCCAGTTGTGCGTTTGTGTTTTGTTCCCAGCCTCAGGTTCCTCATCGGCAGCACAGGAGGGGTAATTCTTACCGGCCTTCTAGCCGACTCCTTTAGGTTGCTCCTGGAGTCTCAAGTTTCTTCTGTGCCAGGCGAATTTCTAGAAATGGGTCATGACAACGTGAAGCAGCGTCACCCCTGTTACAGGGCTGTGGGCCTCGGGCAGGTGGGAGCCCGCAAGCCCCAGAAGGGCCAGCTTGAAAATTAAAGTGAGGCAAGCACACGGTCATAACTTAAGACTAACGCTTTATCAATAAATAAAGTTCAGATAGCTTTATCAATCAACCCACTTTTATTCTTATTTAGCTGGAAATATTTTTTTTTTCTTTTTCAAACACTTGGCAGCTGCATATTAGAGACCCTTTTTCCAATGGACCTTGCTTGACTGGCCAGAAAAGGTGGCTGTAAGCTAAAGGGAGGCCACCAGCTTGCAATGCACAGTCCTTTGCACTCACAATGCATAGCACTGTCATGACTAAGGCAAGGTGAACACTGCACGCTTCCTCGTGCTGTGTGAGATGCTGGCGGACACCAGCCCCGCCACTGCTGCCGAGCCCTCCGAGCACATCAGCTGTGCGGATGCAGCCACAGTTCATTTGATTCAGAACTCGTGCATTTTAAGCCACAGCCACAGTGCATTCTTAAATGGTCTTAAGCAAGTAAGTGCAGCTTTAAGTAATATATTATTATTCTGTGGCAGGCCAGTTCCTTGACTGGTGGGTTACAGAGTCCTTCTGGGCTCTCTCTGCTGCAACACGCATGGCTTTGCCTTCCATAGCCGGGCACCGCATCACCCATGGGCCCAGGGAACGGCAGAGAGGGCAGCACCGTGGAAGACCACGGCCAAAGACCTGTTTACAGGCAGGACGAGCTGGGGATGGGCGCCGTGGCAGAAGGAAGCTTGGTGGAGGCATCTCACAGACCCTAACCAGCACTGAGGGCTGAGCAAGCCGGGGCTGGGGGGGCCTGGAGCCCTGGAAGAGCTGGCTCTGGTGGGGGAAAAGGCGTCCACCCTCACCCCGTGAATCAGCCAGCTTGTTCTAGGGGGAGTTTTCACAAGTTTGCAAAGCTGTGGTGGATAAAGGCTCCAGTTTCAGATGCAGGCTGCTGCAAGTTCACACATCTGCCTAACCTTCTTTAAAAATAAAGAAAAAAAAAAGGAAAATAACTGTTTGCAAGTTGATGCTGGTTTAAAAATGCACTGTTTACCACCATCCCGATTTCATCTGAACGACTCATGTGGCTTTAAGAACAATCAGCATTTTTCCACCATGATTTAAGAACAAATAATTAAAGTCATCCCAGATGGGCTTGTAAAAATTAAAAGTACATCAGCTAACTTAAACACTTCACCCTGTTCTTTGTAATAACGCTATTCTCCCTCCAGCCCGCTGCCGTTTGTAGGAGTTTCTTTTGTACCAGCAGCAAGTACTGCTCAGCTGGGGGATACTTCCAGAATACACTTTTGTTGATTTTGGCTCCTGTACTCTGTAACTGATCTGCTTTTTTCAGTTTCTTTTTATGTTCTCCCTAGAGACACCTCTGACGGCTCCAGGACGAGGCTGGCACTGCGAGATCTCCCTTCGCTTCCTGGTTTTGCCACAAAATTTCAGGGTGAGCCGGGGCTGCTTGCTGTGCCTCGGGCTCTGCAGCCATGGAAAGGGACGCGCAGGAGCTGCAGTAACATCTGAGGTCCTTGGACAAACTGAACGACACGGAAAAATCAGTCTGCTCTGGCAAGGTTTTGGACTATAATATAGTTTCACTCGTTGCCAGACCAGAAGTACAGGCATTTCCCTGGGCAGCCACATTTAAATCTTTCCTTTTACTCCTCACTGCAACAGTTTAGTTAAAGATCTGAGCGACCCCGCACAATCATTACAGCGTGGCACTAAGGGTAAATTCATACAATGTAATTGGAAAGAGAGATCCATGTGAGAAATAAGTAACCCTAAAAGTCAAATCATGTTCTTCCAAAAGTGGTTGAGGCGATCTAAGGAAAAACAAAACAAAAAACTCCACAACTCCCCAAAGCTTTGTTAACTAAACAGTTGTCCATTAAAGAGACCAAATATTTCACAGCATTAGTCTTTGGATTAATGTTAAATCGATATGCACTAACGCAATAGGGCAATAGTTACCATGGTGAATAATTCTATATTTATTTTCAAGCAAGCTTTATTTCTAACAATTCCAGACATGGTTTCCACTTTCTGGTGACTAACCTCTTAATTTAAGTTTATATTTTTTAACTGTTTGGTACCAGAAACTCGCGTTTTCTCCCCAACAATTAGAACAAGATCTCTGCTGTGTCCGAGAACAAAGCCAGGCAGGGACACGGATGCTCGCCAGTCTTAGCTAACGGTTTGTTTGCCTTTGAAAGTCAGTACGGCTACATCTCAGGTACCATTTAAAGTCTACAGGATACTGTGGATTAAATCTTTGGTAGACAAGCCCTCATCCTTGTTTGCAATGGCAGAATCATTTTCTTTCGGAGACTTCACCCCTTTTGCTCAGTGTCAGTAGCCTATCTTGAACAATATCCCACCTAAATGGTGGCGAAATACCCTCCCTTGCCCTCCCTCCTGCTCGCTGGGATCCCCTCCCCAGCCCCCTGCTCTCTCCCTCCTCCCCAGCTGAGGCCAGGACCCCTTTTCCTTCCTTCCCGCGGCAGGTCACTGCTGCCATCCAAGTGCTTTTTTCCATCTCTGCACAGCGCTGGGTTGGGTCCCGTCGAGGAGGTTTTGTTCCCAACCAGAAGGGCTAAAAAGTCAATGAGTATTTGTAATGAAAATTTTTACTGAAGCCACCAAAATGTTATTCCAACCCGTTCTGTCTCATTTGGGGCCTGATATAACTCCAGCTAACGTCACTGGAAAGACTCCACCCTACCTTTACATTTTATTGGAGGCACTGGTAGGAAATGTATCACTTCACTAACAAAAAAATAATCACCCTCAATTCACAGTTCCCCAGCTGAAAACATTTAATTTTCTCGTGCTGGGAAATCCAGGATGGCAGATGTAAAATAAAACAGTGCTAAAGAAAGAGTTTTAAATGCATAAACATAAAAAAATCCCTGAGTTTCCTTGATGGAACAACAGGCATTTTGGCGAGAGGAATGGCACACTGGAAAGCGAACAAGGGTGACCGTGGACTCCCCGACGGGGAGCTGACGTACTGAAGTGAAGACTCCAATCTCATCCGAGGAAGCACTTGAGTAATTCTGAAAACCAGCTCTGAACCACTCACAGCAGCTTCACTGCCGGCTCCTTCTGGAGAGGAGTTTAGAAGTGGAGCAGCTGCAAACAGTTCATGGATTGCATTGTCCTGACCCGGTGCCCACAGACACCCACACGCAGTGCCATACATGAACTTGAACCACACGTAAGTGCCACCTGAACTTACTCGTATTTGCAAAAAACCAGTTGCTCTGTGTTCAGGTTTTGTTTCTTGCATGACAGGAGGGACCAGAGGAGCCCAGGCTCTGCCCAGTGGTGTTCTGCCTTGGAAGCTCCAGGCCGGGCAGCCCTGCCCTGTGGGGGCAAATGCCACTATTGCCCCGTGCTGCCCACCTATCACGGCCGGTGCCCACCGGGGTGGCCCTGCCACGGGGAAGGGGAGGAAGCCGGGGGGGGGCGGGTGGTGGTGGTGATGGGGATGCCCTTCAGAGCCGGCCCAGGGCGAGCCCTCGCCCTCCTCACCCCGTGGGTGGGGGGCTCCCACAGGGGGTTCGTTGCTTGGGGGCTGGCCTCGGCGGCCCCTGGTGCTGCCCCCTCCCCGGCCCCGCACCCCACGCCCAGGCAAACGCCTTCACACCGCGGCTGCCGCGGCTCGTCCCAGGGCAGCCCCCTCAGAGCTCTCATCGAGCGCCTAGCGGGGTCGCAGCCTGCCACACCTGCCCGCTAGCCCGGCCCACAGAGGCGAAACCCGCGGCCGCCCCCCGCCGCTCTGTCCCTTTAAATCCACCCCCCCCCGCCCCAGACGCCGCGGGGGCGGCCCCAGACGGCGCCCGCTGTCACGGACTGGCGTTGCCCCGCCCCCCGCGTGTCAATGACGCGCGCGCTCAGCCAATCAGCAGCGGGAGAGCCGGCGGCCGGACGCAAGGCAGCCAATCAGCGGAGGGAGGCGGGGCGCACCCGGCCATGTGGGCTCTAAGTCCACGTGGGGCGGGGCCGTGACCGCGCGGTGACCCGGGGCCGTGACAAAGGTGCGGCTCGCGCCTTCCCGCGCCGCCGCCTTAAAGAGACAGAGCCCCGCGCCCGGCGCGGCCGGGGTCCTGCCGCCACGAGCCGGGGTGCCTGCGGCGGCCGTGCTGGGTTAGGGGGGTGCCCGTTAAACGCTCTGCATGCGTGGGGCTTCCCGCGCAGGGCGGCGAGGCCGGCAGCACGCCCGCGGCGCGCGCTCGGATCCGGCGGCACCTCCCGGGGCGCGGGGGTCCAGCCCGGTGCGGGGCGGGCAGGGCTGGGCCGGGGGCCGCGCCGCCGCCAGGACCCTGCCCCGAGCGGTGGTTCCCTTCAGGCTTTAATTGCTTTACACCCGCGAGGCGCCTGGCCGCGACCCCCGGGAGCGGCGCTGGGAGCACCGGTGGGAACGGCGCCTGCGCCCGGGACGGGCGGGGGCGAAGCGGACGGGGATGCGCGTGTGTGGTCGGGGCCGAGCTCGCGCTGCAGTGGCCATGGCCACGGGTGCAGCGAGCCATGGCCGCAGCCGAAGGGCCCCGGCGAGGCGTTTGGTTGCCGGCCGGGATGTTGAACTTGCTCTCGGCTCGCTGGGCAGCGGCGCAGCCCCGGGCCGTGTGGGCTGCCCCACCGCACAGCTGCTCCCCAATAAACCTGTGACCTGGGAAGCTACAACACCCAAGAGACAGGAAAACAAACAAACAGGAGGGCTGGGAAAGAGGGTGGATCCTGGAGCACAAATGCTCCCATAAATGCCTTTTCCCTATGTCTATTTACTCAGCTGCTGAAATAATTTCAACTGAGTGATTAGTCTTATGTGCTAAAACCAAGCCATCCATTCTCTTCTCCGATAGCCCAACATCCTACATCTGGTACTTTATCTGCAGTCTTCCCCCCCCCCCCCCCCCCTTTTGTTTAAAAGGGAGTTTCTGTGCTACTTGGTCCCCAGATGTGCCGTGCCATCGCAGCTTGGCCTCGGAGGCGAATCACAGATATTAGCGCTGGTTGTTTCAGTCCCACTCAACTGCAGGCAGCTGAATCCTCCCTCACAGGGCTTGATTTTCTAATATGAAAGAGCCAAAACTGATCATAAGAGCCTGATTTCCAGAGGGAATGAAAAGAAAACGTTTTGACTTCAGATGAGAACAACCTTAAGACATGCCCCTGACCTGCCGGGATGCCTTGGGGTGCTGCAGCCCCAGATCCACGGTGCTGGCTCAGGGGCTGAGGGTCTGGGGTACTCGCTTCCTAAGACATACACCAGGGAAAAGAGAGGCATCCAAGGCTCTGTGTGAGGCTGATGGTGAGCAGCAGCCACAGGGATTCTCTGGACGTGAAGCTGGCTGCAGTGTGTTGCATATTGTATAGCCAGGTAACAGTGTTGTGTACGATAAAGTAAGCAGACATGGATGTATATAAAACAGCACCTACTGCTCCATTATCGATAATCTCTAGTTTGATTGGAACATCTAAAAAGCCAAATCTTCGTACTTTCTCAAAACCACGTGGAGTCTTGCCTGAGCCTGAGCACAAAGAGAACTTACAGGCACATCTAATTAAATCGTATGAATCAGGGATATTGAATTGTTGAAGGGGTTTTGTTGTTGTTGCTGTTACAGTTTTAGATTTCTAATGATTCTGATAATCTGTGAAATTATTAATTTTAAGGTTTAAGAGAAAACAAACAAACAAAGACACCTTTTCGGGACTTCGGGGGCCACATGTGAATCTGATTTTCTAAATGAAAAGTTATAGTATCAGTTAAAACCTAAAGGCTTCACTTTCGCAAATCTTTTATGCTAGATTTTATACAGCTAATACATCGCCAATGTTTCCAAGGAAACCAATATGCCCTGTTCTCACTGAAACAAATCTCACTATTAAAACAATTAAAAACCCCCTTAATCTGGGTTACCTCCCTTCCTCCCCCTCTCTCCTTTTGGTAGTATTGTATGCATTTTAATTAAAACCACAATTGTGGTAAATATTTTACACATACCTAGGCTACACTGTAAATTACCTAAAAGAAGCTTGACTCCAGAGCATAATTGGGAATCAAGTATATTGCAACAATTGAGGAAAAAAAAATAATTATCAGGAGTCGTGATGAATCAATTACAGCCACTGCTCATCTCTGAAGGCTACTGGCCATAGCTGACAGGAGTTTAAAACTCTGCCAGGCTGTGAGAAATACAGGTATAGGTATTAGATGTAGCTTAAATTCCGGAATCTCAGCTGACACGGTGCCGTGAGACAGTCCCGGCGGGTGGAAGCTCTGGCTAGCCAGAAAGGAAAAGCCAGCTCCCGAAGGGCACCAGCGCTTGGCTCTTCGGAAGGAATTCGGATTTTTCCTGCGAGGCAACTGAGCAATGGGTTTTAAGGTCACGGCAGCTACCAAAGGCATCTGTTGCACAACCCCGCTTCCGCAAAGCCGTCGTACAACATGCGCAACCCTACTAATGCTTAACCAAGCCTAGCACAGGGTCGGGCACCAGGGGACAGAGCTGCCTGGGAGCTGAGGGCAGGCTCAGGGGCGTCTCCTGCCTGGTGCTCGGGGGTACACCCTTCCACAGTGCCCTTTGAAACATCTGCTTGTGAACTGCTTGTTCATAGATCTGCACCCAAAGGCCCCGCCGTGGGAATGAATCGAGAGGCCCCAACACCTCCACCTGCACCCACACGCTCTGCAACGCCCAAGTGCCTGCAGGAAGAGGGGGCTTGAAAATCCATCACTAGTAGCAGGCTTTGGAAATCTGACGGGCTTTTACAGCAGCTGTCAAAGTGCCTCTCCCCAAGGCTGGGTGTCTCGGTGGCACAGATGGGGGGCGATTGCTGCCCTTCTTTTGAGCAAGTTCCTTATTCTGCCAGGTTTCCATGTGTGGGATTTTGGGGGTACAGCCCAAATCGGTGCCAGAGGCACCTTCCACAGGCCAGAGCACTGCACAGCCCTGGCGATGCCGGCACTCGGGTAAGCTCCACCGCACTGCCTCAAGCCTCTCTTGGTTTGTTTGTATTGACTTAGAGAGCACCACTGCTGTCCTCAGGAGTTGGAAAACAAATAGGAACCCCAGGTGCCAGCGCCAAGGAGCTTAAAGCCTCCATGCAAACACACAGTTCAGGCTCTGTGTTCAAAGTGTTTTGCTGGTTTGTTCTGAAGAGGCGTGAAGATCCAGCCAGGGTATGTGGGGTCTGTCTGCTGAGGAGAGGGATCTGCAGGTCAAGAGGCTCATGAAAAGAGGAAACCAGCTCCAAGCACGAGAAGTGAATGGCACCGGGAAGGCAGTAAATACAGCCCTGCTCTTTGTTTCACCCGCATTGTGTTCCCAGCTCTGCCTGCTGCACATTGACTCGGCTTTTCTGCTCCCCTTGTGTGTGTGTGCGCGACTTCCACTCCCGTGACAAGAGGCTGAGCATGAAGGAAGGGAGCAGCCGGCACAGAGATGTTTCATGTGGATCCAAGAGCTAAATCTGGCCCTGGCTTGTTTGCTCTCCCGGGAGCAGAAGGGAAACGCAGCCAGAGCCGCTTCCTCCACCATTGTCTGAGCACTTGGACATCCTTCTGCCCGCGCTGGTGAAGGGCAGGGGATGGGACAGCTGAGGAGCTTCCAGTTTGCTTCATGCCTCTCTGCAGGGCTGGCTGGAGAAACTGGAGCATGGCCCAGGCTCTGTCCTCCCTCCTTGGGATTCCCTTAGGCATTGGGTTGCCCAAAAGATTTAGGGAAATGAATCTTGCTCACTCCTTCACATACATCTTTTAGGGTACCGCATGTTGCTGTGCGCTCTTTGCAAATGCAGTTTCCTGTGAAAAAAAATCCCAGCCTTGCTAACATCCCACATGTAATGTGATACATTCCCATTCATACACACTTCCCACCACTTCACCACACAGCACTGTACAACCAGAGAGACAGAAAGTGTACGGCGCGTCTGCACTCAAATACCAAATTCTTCTGGTGTTCAGGGGGTGACGTGGGGTTATTTGGGTATATTTTTCCCCTCTTTTCCAGAAGAGTTTGGAAAATTACTTTCCACCATCTGCCCTGCCAGAGCTAGGAAATATTTGGAATACATTCCATTCTCCTAATGAACACGCAGCAGCAGGGGTGCCACAAATGAGAGAGAGAAAATCTTTCTAATGAACAACAAATGAACTAGAAATCACATCTACATTGCTTCAGCTTTTGTTGCCTATAGCTTTAGGGTGATTCATGGAGACAAAAATCAATGAATGTGCTGTAGACCCAGGTCTAGCATGGCGTGCAGAAGTCTTGCAGTGACCCAAGCCGTATTTGTTTTGGATACAAATATAGACTCTTGCTAGTTTCCTTTTCTTTTAATTGAAAAAAAAAACCCCAAAACCAAAACAAACAAAAAAAAAGAACTAGGGGAAAAATTTAAGTACGGTCCCTACAACTCTTGTAAACGCTCTTCAAAACATGTTGAATTTATAGGATACTGTCAAACACATATTAGTATTCATGACACAAATTACATTGCTTCCAACTGGTGTATAGAGCTGTATCATGCTCTTTGGTTAAAAAAAAAAATAATAAGTGCTCAAACTGAAGAAATTAGTGGTTCTTTCTCAGAGGAAAAGGGCCAAAAAGCTCCTCTTGATCCATGCTCTTCAGAGACTGGGGATAGATGTCGCTGAGCATGGCCAGAGGTGAATTTCCAGACCCACCACAGTAGAAATCAAGGGCTTCTCTCAAGTACTGTATGTGCCATTATGAATATGCAATTAGCTGTTCTTTTAAGAGTTGTGCCTGCTGCAAGCCATCCAGACATAAGCAAGTTTCCACTCAAGGCTTTTGGTGTCAGAAACTTGGACATACCAGGTGGAAACCTCAGTTCAAGGCTCAGACACTGCACAAAGCATGGTGTGACCCATTACAGCTGCCCTTAGCACAGGAGTGTGAGCAATAAGGCGTTCACAGAGCTGCCACCCATCTCATCCTTATTGCCAAACCCTCTGATCAGATACTGGGATTTTCCTCATACTTCTTCCATACAGGTGGATTTATTTTCTTACACCAGTTCCACAAGCTCTAGCCCAAAATACTCCAGCAGTGATGAGAGCAACAGAGAACTCAAATCATCAGCTCCAAAGCGGAGGCATCTCTCAGCCCCTCCCTGAAAGGAAAAGCCATGGGAGCACTGGGAACATTTCCAGCCTGCATGGAACATCATCACACTGGCCATGGCAGGCCAAAAGCAGCATTGCCAAGCCAGGCAGATGTCAGTACTAGAACAGGGAGGGTCCTGGTCCTACAGACCGAGTTCCAAGATACAGAGTTGTATCTTAGAAGATACAACTGACACTGTCTATGCTACTCTGAAATCCTAGATTAGTGCCACACGCTTCCCAGAGCACTAAGTTTCTTGTAAGAACCATCACCAACAGGAAAACTACCTTGCAAGAAATCCATCTCATCCCGCCCTCACAGGAGGTTTCTGAAAGTCTGGAGCCCTCTAGACATGCATATAGCAATACATAGGGGATAAAAGGGATAGCCAGGTAGGCATTGCTTTATAGGTACAATACCTGCTCTTCTCTATGCAATCTCTGCATCCTTCATTGGGTGAAGAGGATTGGGATAGAAGATATTGCACTGGCTTTCTTCCCTGCACCTGGCATTTTCACCTGTTTGTGTGCTGAGGTGCTGTTTTTTTGGTGTATGTCCTCATTTTCTTAGAGCCTGACTCTGCAATTCCATCAAGCATTTAACCTGCAAGAAAGTCAGCAGTTTCCCCAACAAGACCTTACATGACCAGGGCTCCTTATTTAATACCAGCTTCTGCATACACGTTCACCTTCCTTGTCTTCCATTCCTTGCAGTTTCACCCCCCGGAAGAGCAGCTGCATTCAGCATCCCAGATTCATTAAATAGCCACTTGGTTCCTCCTTGCTCTAGGTCTCTCACACTGAAGCACACATTAAAAAGAAAAGGGCGGGGGAGGGGGGTAAAAAAGAAGAGAAACAGAACGTTCCTACAAAAAAGCAATTTCTTGGCTGGCCATTTTTTTTTTTTTTTTAAACTCCCCTCAATATGGCAGGAGATATTTATGTCTGAACAAATCCTTCTCCCTCCCAATCAATCCAGCTTCCCCAGCTTCTGCAGTGCAGTCACAATGTTTATATCAGTCTGTTGCTGTGAAAATTAATGTGACAACACAAAATGCAACATAATGACTAAAGGTGTGTGAAATAGTCCTGGAGAAATACGAAGTGACTTCAAATGCAAGGTATTTCCTCCTTCCCCTTTCTCCCATCCTACAAGCTGCTACAGTTCTGAAAATGGGACAGTTTTCAAAGAGGCTATATTTGCAGAGCAAAGATGGATGCTATTTTTATTGCAAATTAGCAGATTTTTTAGCAGATCCAACCTCATTTGCAAGTGAAAGTGACTCTACTTACCATGCAGATATAGGTCTTATGTTGGAAACTCATGGAAATTCATGTTTTGAACATACTTACAGAAGAAAAAAATAGACCCTGCCTTTATTTCTGGCTGAGACTAGCTCCACTGAAGCAATACCAGTGGGGCAGTGCGTATTTGCTAAGCTACTACATTATGTGAGCAAGTGGGAGCGAACCTGAAGTAGTTTTTAGCTGTGCTCTGTGAACTTCTTGGGAGCTGAGGACTCCAAGGGGTCCACAGAGATAGGAGAAAAGGTATTCAGCTATTAGGAGCCTGAAATCTGCTATCCAGGGACCTGCATTTCCCCTGGAAAGTTCTGAACGGTCTGCATATTGATGAGGACTAAAAACCCACTACCCTAACGTATAGGGCTAGCTAGGGCTGTCCATGGTCTGCACTGATGTGAAAAATCCAGTGTAGTAAACAATAACAGCGAAAAACAATCAGTCAACAGTCCTGCAAAAGATGCCATTTCAGAATGCCAAACTTTTCATTAAATTGGGGGAAAAAAATAAAAGCTGGTGAATGGTTTAAGCCAAGAAAAATAACAAAAAAATAATTAGAGAAATAAAACACTGCATTTAAGTGCTACTGAATCAAAAGATTTTCAGGGATTTTTGTTTCAAAATGAGATTTTTTCAGTTAAAAGTCAATCTACAACTTGAAAAATGTGAGCAAATGGTTAAACGCCTCCCAAATAAACCAGAAGAATAAGTCATTACATCCCAAACCGTACCAGTTGTGTCAAGCCCAAACCCACTTCATAAAAATTACTGAGAAAATAACATTTGGGGGAGCGAGAGAAAAAATTGTGCACACCTTTAAAACCTTCATACAACATCAGTGCTGGATTCCCAGAAGTGTGATTTTGGATGTGGTTACAGCTCCACCATGAAAATGAACTAAGTTGTTTAAAAAAAAAAAAATATCTTCATTTTAATACAGGCATTGCAAGAAGAAAGTGAAAAAATAGAACAGCAGGCAGGGAGAGCAGAGAGCTCCGATTTCAAGAAGTGGAGCCTAATTTAAAGAGTGCAATTTCTACCTGCCAAATTTGCACATGCATCCCTTCGACCTGAAGCTATACAGCAGGTGTGAACCTGTTTGTTTGTACCTCTCCTGACAGCAGCACAACAGGGGGAAACCAGCGGTGCAAGTATTCTAACAAATTCTTTTGGCAGATGCCAGTTTTGCAGTTATGTGCTACACATGAAAAAGCAGAAGGTGAGCGTCAGCCCTGCTGTTATGTTGCCGCGATGGGCTCAGCTCGCCTTTCTCCCTACCCCATCCCTATGTATTTTGCGGGTATACAGCTCCCATTTCCATTGTGTCCATTAAAACAGTCAGATCACATTCCTGAACACTGTTACCGTGGTCTTTACCAAGACTATTTTCACCACAAGTGAGCTCAAACTCGGAGGTAACATTTTGAAAGCACCTAAATTCATCTTATAAAAATAAGCAAGTATTCAAAGCTGCAGTTGGGGTGTGAGTGCGTGAAGTCTCAGACAACATCCCAAACCCCCACTGTTCTGCAAGCTCAGGTCCTCTGTTCATACACATTTAGCAGCAGGTATTTAACACTCTGTATACCCATCCCAGACAGATTCACTCCCTTCTGAGCGATGACACCCTCGGGTTAGTATGGTGGCATTAGCACTTTTACCGGCACAGGCTGCGTCACTACACAGATGTTATGTTTTAGAAGCTGAAAAAATGTGCTTCACAGTTTTTACTGGCCTTATTTTCCTTAATATAGGTAGAGAATATATTTTCTCATTACTGACAAAAGTATCAGGGTATTCTTTTGTGAGCATGAGGCGTCCTATCATTCGTAGGAGGCATGAATTATTGCAGTGTCTCCATCCAAACAAGTGAACATCTGTATCCCATTTTCACTGGCACCACGAGATACCTGGCGCAGCCCCAAAAGGGAATGTTTAGCTACAAGGGTTTAAAATATGCAGTAATTTGCTGTTGTGTTATCTTCTGGTATTCTCTGCCTTGGGAAAAAAAAAAAAAAAAGCCAAAAAAACCTTTTATCAGCTAAGTCCTCCCACTGTCTATTTGCCTTGCTCTACCCCAGAAAGAAATTAATAAAGTAAAACAGTTTTGAAAGCCTCATTTATTTTCCCTCCTGAAGAGCAATGCTTATGGAAGCCAGTCAGAGCTGGACTCTGTGGATAGGACATTTCATGTCCCTCCCTCCACTGCTTCCATTAAGGATGTTTTATACAGACATAGAGGGACTGGAAGTTTATTCAACCCTCCCAAGGACAGTGTTACCAGGAGAGTGATGCTCAGCAATCCAGCAGTGGGGAGGCATTCACAGAAAGGAACTTGAGCTCTTTCAGTTCAGCATCGCAGCTTTGGATTTCGAAAATATTTTTAAGACCATGTCTTTGTTGAAAGCAAGGTGGGCTTTTACAGCAGATTGCTATCTACAGCAACTAGCCAACTCGCATAACGCTCTAGGGCAGAAAAGCTCAGTTTCTGTGGCTTTCAGCTCCGCTGTGACCTTATATCCAGATGCTGCTTAGGCTGAAAAGATCTCCTGCTGTTGAAAAGATCTTTTCCTCAGTTGCTTATATTTACCTGGTCACCCGTCTCTACAATCCCAGCTGGGTGCCCCCCACCCCAGACAGAACCTCCTTTGGGGTGATCCCTATTAGACTCTCCTCTGGCGCCAGTCCTGATGCTGGAGGTAAGTGACGAGGGGATCACCCCAACGGTAAGTCATCAGCTGCTGCTTCCAGTCTGCCCAGCTTAGAGACCATCCTTCACCCTACCCCAAGTTTCAAAGAAGTCACAGTTGCCTCCTTTAAATCTTAACACTCCTCTTTTCCAATGATTTCTGTGTAAAAGGGCAAAACAAAGCCTCAGCACCACTGTGTGCGCGATTACTGCCCCTGCAATATTACTCACATTTTAACTTGTCCTCCTTGGCTGTTTACACCCATCTGTAGCTTCCTCTCAGGAGTATGGGGAAGGGGATGCATTTGTACAAGCACTGAACAACGGCTCTTCACTCCTTCGAGCTGCTGCAGCTCTTGGATGGTCACTACTAGTTGTACTACTGCTTTGGTCAGTCATGGTGGTTGCTCCGCTGCCTGCCTTTTTGCAGCCAGCAAGTGCTCATGCCAGAGCTCCATGTCACCATGCCACTTGCTAGATGAACTCACATAATCTAAGGCACTGTCACCTCAATATTCGGTTACAGCTTCATTAACACCTTCTCATATGTGACTCCATCTCCAGTTTTAACTCCCCGGGATAGGTGAATTTGGCAGATGGGGATGTTTCCCCCAGTGGATTAAAAATGTTCTGGGTCACTTCTCTAACGTGTTGCTATAAGTAGAAATCACTTAGTCCTGCAGCTACACTGAGAGTGACAAAATGTGGCTGGCACGGACTGCGGTGCCAAGAGGGGAGCGTGGTCCCTACCGAGGCAGCCGTCCCTGCACGTTCCCGCTGTGTGCCCCCTGTGCTAACCACATAGGAGGAGCCTGGAGCAAACTCCCCCCAAATGGCGAGATGAGAAAAGTCCTTGATTAACAACTTGGCCTTTCTCTATAGCCAGGAGACTGAGGCACCCAAGGCAGATGACTGCATCTAAACCACAGATGGGCAGAGGGTTTCAGGCAAAGCTGGGTACCGAGTTTTGATCCAAGCTATTTAGACCACACATCATGTCTGATGACTAAAATGATGGCATCAGTACTGTTTCAAACTCTGCTTGGCTCTGGAATAAGAGACAATTAAAATGGTAGGAAGATTCCTGTTATTAAATGTCCATGGGGAAGCTGAGCTGACAAATAAACAAATTCACAAATATCAGGAAACAGAATGTTGAGCTATAGAAATAAAAATGAAAGTAGTAAGTAAGGCCACGTCTTCGTAAAAAAAATAAAAATAATACAGTTACACCAGCATAGCTACAACTGCCTTGGAAACCTCCTTATCCCAGGGCAAGGAGGGCTTTGGGGCCATGGGTTCAGAAAAGTGACATGAGGCAATCTGCACATCGCCTGGCTTTCAAGTGCCTTCACCAAGGAAGATATTAAAAAAAAAAATAAAATACCGATATCAATTTCAATTCACCCCTCACATAATACTGAGTATTTTCAGAGAGAGTTGAAGTCTTCTTATCACGGCCCCTGTGCAAATAAACTCTCGCCAGCGTTGGAGGATTCTCCCTGCACCCTAGCGCAGGACCTGTCTCTGCTGCTGCTGCCCAAGTGTTTATGGTTGTTAACTGCGCTCCCTGCAGCCTCCTATCTAGGAGAGCATCAAAGGGGAAGGAATGCCACTTGCCTAAACGTGATAGACTATTGCTGCAGGCAGGAGTAACTTGTGCTGTCAGTGTTCAATTAGCACCAAGTTAAACTAAATGTCTTGTGAATATTTCATAACGATCTGCCAGCATCACATCTGAACTCTCTGGCTTTTACCAAGCCATTTCCCTTCCAAAGTGACATGATGTGGAATTAAAGAGAAATGATGAGCCAATCTTGCTTGTTTGAGTATCTGCTCAAGAATCGTGCTGTATAACAAAAAAAGTAGTAATAATTATAAAAACAGCACAAAACACCACAGCAACAACTGTCACCTAAAAATCATCATTTGATAATAAACTGTCTTTGAACAAAGTGAGAATTCACATAAGGCATGACTCCTTCTCTGACTGTAAATTTATTGTAGCTTTCCCATTTACTTGGAGTTAAAGGAGCTGATGTAAGCTTTTATATTTCCCATCTTGTTTTTCCACAGAAAGCTCAGGAGTTAAATGGGTTGGAATAGACCTTAAAAGCCAGGGATCTAACTTTAACTTGAAATGCCAAAGCTGTGGCCAAGCACCAAGCGAGCTGCACAAGCAAGCCAGCCTCGCCTGCGCTGCATGCGAGACTCAGCAGTTCTGAGCAGAGCTCGCTGTGGGATCTGGGGCAGAAAAAAAGACACTCTCACAAATGCAAATACCTCAGTGCTGCAAACCAGCCACTAAGCAGACATGCAAATCTCAGGCTGGAAAGTAGCTGTGGGACCTGCATCACCTGCCTGGGGGTCCTGGGCAATCAGTCAGCAGGGAGCCAGCTTCTGGGGCCTCACAGCAGGCAACCTGGAGCATCCACTGAGCTCTGGCAGAGTAGGAGAGCTCCAGGATGTAGAGGCAGCAGAATCTCAAGGGTCACCGTGCTGATAGCTCGCAGTCCCCACTAAAGGACAGCAGCTTTCTGCAAGGAGGGAAAGGTGCCACAGGGCACAAAGAGTCTTTCCCAGACTTCCCGCTGAGGCTGCCCGTAAGGAGATCAGTTGGTTCCAACAGTAATGGACCAAAGCCACCAATTCATATCACCTCATCCATCATACATCCAGATGATAAATGATCTTGGGTTTGCACCAGCCTGGGCTGATACTCTGCAAAACCCAGCCAAATTGCCTAGCTCCACTTGTTGAGGAGATGGTCCCCTTGACTGATGAAGGACAGGCTAAACTAGAAACTTCTGCTGGCTTGGCTACACAGGCTGGGATGAATGTCCCAGTGAAGTGCATTTGCACAAGCAGAACAGGTGCTGAGACAGGTTTTTAAGTTAACTCAGCAGATAAAAAGCAATAGCGAGTCTGAAATAACCACAGGGACTCAACCATTTCACTTGTGCAACGCTGTGGCCCATAGCTAGTCTCACCTAGCAACACTGCCTTTAAGTCTTGTCACCACTGGATTTTATGGGAAAATAGTTAGCACATATTAGCTCTCTGCCCATAAAGAAAAAAAAAATAAAACTCACACTTCTTTTGGCAATGAAGACTTAGTAGGAAAAGGCACATGGGAGCTATTCTACAGCATTGAATACAGTACACTTACACATTGCTGCAACTGTATTGATACAGCAGATAAAATCTGCTCACATATGCAGCACCTGGGCTTTGCCGTTTTAAGAATAGTATTATACAGCATAATATGTATCTAAATAGATAGCAGCTCTTCACCTCTGGTTTCCCCCACCTTGGTGCCTGGTCCTCACCCACTTTGACCACTCACTTTGCCACTAGAACCACTGCATGAGCTGCTGCTGGCCCCGCAGAGACATTCCTCTCTCCACCCGCCTCAGCTGGCATGAGCACCTGGAGAGGGCAACCACAGCCATCCTCACCAGGATCCTGCAACAATGCCCAGGTCCCAGGGACGCATTCTGGATCCATCACGATAGCAGAGCAGGCAGAGGGGAGAAGGTTACAACAAAGCCAGCACTGCAGGAGGCTCAATAAACCCCTGGACTGTGCAAAGGGCAGCAAGGGGATGCTTCTTAAAAGGGCCACATTAATTAAGAGCTCAAATCCCAGTAAACTTGCACTCACCTCTAAGCTTTTTTGAAAAATAAAGTGCGTTACACCTCTCTCTTGCTTCAGTCCATCTATTATCAGGAGTTTTCTAGTGAAAACACCAAAAAAAAGCCTTTAAAAAAGGTGGGGGAGCTGCAGGAAGGTGTGGCAGGGAACTCCAGAAAGATTGGAGGCACCTGGGGAAATAGGAACCAGACCTGGATGAGAAAACAAGACACAGCTCTATCCTCAGGGCCAGGGCACTGCTGTTAAACCCTGCACTAATACATACTAATTAACCCCCCCGCCTTTCCAGATAACGAGGGAGTTGGCTGTGCTGGAGAGGGGGATTGGCAGGAAGCCTTATTCACTTCTCTCTGCTCACACCTGAGCGATCTGCATGCTGGCTGGGGGGGGATCAAGCCTAGTACATGATGGTTAAAGGCTCTCATAATTTGTTTAACAGACCTGAAGACCTACCAGCATTTAACTACTGCAGATATAGATGTAATACAAACAGCAAACCAAACCCAAGTGTGGCTGGGCTGGAATATTAATCCATCTCTCCAAGGGAAATGGAAATAGGGAAGCGCCCGCAGATCATGTACACAGGGGGGATTTGGCTGTGGACAGGCAGCCTCATTAACAGCCCTGACCCTTCTAAGTTAAAAACACTGACATTTACTCTCCCAAATGGCTGAACTAATATACTGATAGTGGTGGTGGCATCCTTCCAGCAGATGGGACTGATATGTTTTGTACATAGACCTGTTGGGGTTTTTGACACAGTCACTTGTCTGAGTGCCAGTATCTGAGAAACATCTCAGGAGGCCTTTTATAGCTCCAAACTTGAGGCTTTTGGGATCTTTTCCATTTATTTTTTTTCCTGTTAGACAATCACAAAGAAAGGGAATGCTACTGAAGTCTGGGCAGATAAGTCATGGAATAGATTTCCCTGATTCTGTGTTCAGCCGTATAGCAGTTGCCAGAGTAAATTCAATGATGTGCTTTAAAATGCCAAAATATATTAGTAATGCTCATCTATGAATATGATTACAGGGAAAGGTATTTGTTTGTAAGCCTTACCGAGAAAACACAAATCATTCCATATTTTGCTGGGAAAAAGTCCTATATGAATTGAATCATGCTCCTGAAGTTTCAGCTTGCAAGCTGAAAAGCAGGGGCTGGAATACTCCCAATGTTGCCAGAGCTCTTCCAACCCACCCAGTCCAACTGGCTTTTAGCAGGTTGTTAGAAATAATCAGGAGCCCGTAAAAATAATATTTCTGATTTGATTGACGTGATGTTCCACTTAGCCACTTGTCCTTGACAATCAGTGGGTAGAGGCTGATGCGGAGTGTGTAATTGCTAGCCACCAGAGTATGTCAGCCTCAGCCCTCTGCAGCAAAGGGAGTGAGGAAAAAAGAAAGGGATCCAAGAGGGGGGTCACGGGAGAAATAATTTTACAACTTTACAAGAGGGAGTAGCACATGTGCAACAGCTCCTGTAAACAAGGGGACCTGGCAAGACAGGGAATGAAGAGCTTTTCTGCTATTCCCTTGTTTATCTGTCAAAGTTATTCATCCATCGTCAAGCAGAGGTGGGAGTGCAACAGCCATTGAATTAAGGCCCCTCAAAGCCTGAGCCCGTGACTGGCACAGACACTGGGGACAGCAAAGGTGCTGCAGCACCTGCTGGGAGACAAAAGGGTTCCCAGGACCCACATCGCACAGGTAAGACCTGTGACCTTCAGCTCAGACACCAGGGAGGACTGAATCAGGATTAGCTCCCGCTTCTCCACACGTAAAGACCTCAGTCAGCGCCTTGTACTGCTCACCCCCTGCAGATGGTCCTATCCCAAAGCCAGCCCTCCTGCCACACACACTGTCCCAGCAGCAGGGTGAAGTGGGGACCCCCGTGGCACTCCTTGCAGCTCTCTGTGTTTGAAAGCCATGAAAAAGCCCGATTTTTGTGAAGCATTATAGTTCACCTGGTGCCCCCAGGTTTCTGTGAGATGTTTTATTGCATTAGTGTTGTCAAATGGTGACATTTCTGAGTGTAAGTCATAGGGTTGTTGTTAATGCCAATTTAATGGTGCTAAAATGATTAAATATGGCAGGCTTTTAAATAATGAGGTACATAAAAGGTGTTAATAACCTCTTAAGTGCTTTAATAATATTCTGTGCTATCATAAAATGTTAGTAATTGGACCTCTTAACTTTCATCTGCCATAAAGTAATGAAAGAAAAAATCTCAACAGAGGCACTGAATGGCTGAAAAATTCGCTTAAATAAAAGAAAAAATTGAACAATGGTAAAACTGAGCCCTATTTGTTAAAAAAAAAGGGCGGAAAGAATTAACTGGAAAGCCCAATGGAACATGCATTTTAATATCATGCAAATTCTTAGCATTTCCAAAAAATTTCTTTGGTACAAGGTACTGCAGGAACAAAGGATCCCAGTAATGGCATGCTGGCTCACCACTAAACCCAGTGTCAGGTGGGCTGCTTCCTCTGATGTAAGACAAAGTTGTATGTTACTTGTGTGAGTTAGAAACCGCATCTTACTTGTACGTAACAGAGCTAAGCTAAGCCTGAGCCAGCCTTGCAGGCAGTGCAGCTGAACAGGGCTTCTGACACTGGTTATGAACAGTGGATCTGCTTCTGCAGTGGGACATCTGTGAAAGGTCTTCTGGGATAGGCAGGGCTGGAAACCCCCAGAATTTGGAGGAACTGAAGATGATAAAGGCTAAAGGATCATTCAGGGCTCCTGTAGATAATGAATTGTGAGTGTTGAAAAGCACACAGTGAAGCACAAAACTGGATTGGGCAAGATGCAGAATAACCAAATGTAATTAAAATTGTAAACAGGGAAGCCAAATAGGAGTATCTAAATAAAATTTGGACAGGATCCTGGGTAAGAAGCAGCTTCAACAGAAAAGGCCAGAGGTCTGTAAAATCCCCTCCAGGCTACTGCTTGAATCCCACCCAGAAAATAGCTAGAAGAACTGGAGCAGTGTCCATAAAACGGAGCGACGCTGAGCTGGTGTTGCCTTAAGACTCAGCAGGCTCCCCAAGATCATTTCCAGTAATGTTCTTTAGGTCTCTTCCTCCTAAATACCAATGCAACTCAATCAAATTATTCTGAAATACCTGTGTCAGCAAAATAATTTTTATTAACGGAGATCTGAAGGTTCCTGATTCAGTGGCTCTCCCAGGGAAACCATTTTAAGGTCTTCCTAGCTGCTGCCTTATGTATTTGCTTTTCTTCATCACCTGTTTGCATGTACACCCAGTTTATTTAAAGAACAGGTGCTTTGAAGTGACCCTAAGAATCTCTGAATTTTGGGGCTAACCGTGTAACAGGTGGTGTAACAAAGCACTTCAGAGCCATGCCAACCCACCTCTGTGAAACACGGGTAGCTGTGATTTCTGCTAGCCCTCTATTTACAACGTTGTATCACACAAGCCGGCAGGAAGAGCAGACCCACATGAGCCAGGCAACCAACCACTCAGTGGGAATAACAATAGGAAAGAGCAGAAGCCAAGAGTTTGCCCATAGGCACTGAAAAATTATAAAGAGCAAATCGATTTTGAGTAGTCTAAATTTGCTTGGAGATAAATCAGGAACCAAACAAATGCTCTATCCAACAAAGAAATGATTCACCAAGTACAGTATTCCTAGATCCATGCGGAAGGCTCTTGGCTGCTCTGAATGCTGGCTCTTTTTTGTTTTGGTTGGGTTTCTGTTTTTTTCTTTTGGCTTTATATCACAGACAAGACCATTATTATTTTCTTGTTACGGGTCTAGTGCTGATCCCATTGAAGTCAATGACAAATTTTCCATTAGCTTCAATGAAGGACTTGGCCTCATAAAAGCAATTATTCATCCATACATAAAGTACTTCCTTGACTCTTGTATTTAAGAGAGAGAGCCTGCTACCCACTCATCGGTATCTCTCTCCAACACAGCTACAAGCTGCAAAGTTCCTCCATGTCCCACTGCAGGCCCCAGCATCCCAGAACAGGATCATGTTTCTTCTTGCTGAGATGCTCTTCCGTTCATTTGATGTGCCCATTATTTGAGAACCGTCTCTCCTTTTGTCCATTAGGTAAATTCTGGATGAGCTTATTATTCTGGTTTGGTTTGTAACAATCCCTCTGGATCCATCTTTATGCTTATTAGGATTTTAGAAATGCAATCTAATTTGTGCTAAAGCATACAAATTCAGCTTGCCTATGATCTATGCTGTTCAACATGCCATTACTATGTCTGCAACGCAGCTCTAATCTATAGACATTAGCGGGAGTAGCAGTGGGAGGGGTACAGGCCAAGCAGGGAACCCCACTGAGACAAATACCTGAGCTCTGGTGAGCCTCAGAACCATAAGTGAAACCAATTGGTTTATAGATAGTTCTTTTTAATTCCTTTTCAACTCCCCACGAAATACTCATTTTTTCAGCTTGACTGGAAATCATCAACCTCCTTTTGCGGCCATGAGTGCAAGCTGTATTTTGAACAATGCTCCTGGAATGTCAAAAGATGTGCAAAGCCAAAGAGATGCCTATGTGCTTTTTGAAACTCATTCTCTTTGTTTTTTTGCCTGCACACTAGTTCAGATTGTAGCCAGTGCAAGTTTCTGCCTTGCTCTTGCCTGCAGAGCTCTGTGCGCACCTTCAGCAACGTGGAGAGATGCAGCCAAACCAGATGTGCCAATAGCTAGCAACAATCGGTTTCTGGTGTTGATTGGGTAAGTTTATTAAGAGCAGAAGTTATTTTGCTAGGGTAGGCTAAAGAAAACACAGAGAAAGTGTTTAATTTTGTGATTTGGTAGCTTCAGTTTCCGGAGAAACATCTCCAGGCATTACATCGTGTTTCAGTATGGCTCCTACGTTGCAGCAGAAGCCTTGCCGTGGCACAGTCACGTCCAGTCTCTTCCTGATTTCACCTCTGGGAAGTCACTCACACCAACCCCAACCTGAAACCAGCCACCTCCCCGACTACCCCATCTGAGCTTTGTCCCCCACATTTTACCAGGCAGCTTTCGTGCCCCATTGGAGAGGAGCCGAACACACAGGACAGGGTAACGCCACCAGAAAAAAATGGGTTTCGCCTTTCATTATGCCGGAGACAGGAGCAGGCTCTGCAGCAGGCTGCCGGCGGCCCTGCCCTCGCAGTGGGGACAGGAGAGCGGAGGGGTGTCCACCCGGGGCCACCGGCAGCTCCTGGGCTGCTCTCCTGAGCTGTGAGAGATGCCGAGGCCGGTCAGCGGCACTGCCACGCTGCCGGGGCCACCGTGCCACCGTCTGGAGACTCCTGGGCTGTCTCCTCAAGGCTGAGCATCAACCGTTTGGTTTCTCCAAACTCCATACCAACTTCAACCAAGCTTTGTCTTCTGAAAGATCCTTTGAGTACCATTTAATGTTTAATACACCGTGCTCTATATCACGTAAAAGAAACAGATAAAAAAAAAATCAATAAAGTGCTTGCAGAGTTACTTTGTACCGAGTTTCACATGCATATTTAGAAACCCTCTCTTCCCTGCCACTCACCTCATGAATCTATTCTTGGAGAATAAAAACTGGGATATACTTTGCAGCCAAAAGTAAAGTCATAAAGAAGTTTGCTCACGTTCCTCAACACATGAGATACAGAGTTAATTAAAAATTGTTCTCTGTACAACAGGTTTGTTTCACTGGAAAATGTCACTGATGTAAGGCTGTTCTACTCTTGTTGCCAACTACATTGAATTGCCTCCATTATAAGCTTACTCCTGCCCCCTCTCCATTACTTTTCTTCCAATAATAAACCAGAGAGATCTTAGATCCCACTTTTTTATTGGAAAAGGTGCATTAGGATTAGCTGAGTCGGGGCAGCCATTTTATGCCACTCCAGTCCCTGTTTATCTGTGGTTCTACAGAAGCAGCAAACACTTGCCCCAGCCCTGCACAGTATAAATGAGATATTTGATCCTGCAGGCATGATGCTGTTAAAAGATTTTTAATTAGATAAATACATTTTATAAAAAGATTTTGCAGAATAGTTGCCTCTAGCAACTGTAACAATCTTGAAGCTTCATCTTCTAAAAGGAAAGAAAACTCTTGCAGGAGGCTAGTGTGTTATATAAAAATGAAAGATGGTATTACAGAATTAACAGGAAGGGGCCAATGGAAATGTAGTCCCGCTCCTGGAAAAGGCAGTTTGTTTCATTACTGACTTCAAACAGCACATGGATTTGTGCTTTAATTTTTCCAGCCAGATTGCCAAGTCTCAGCCATGGGCTGGAGGAATAGCTGGACCAGGGCGGAGGGAGATCCTGTGAGTGCTTTCCATAGCTGATGTGCTTCAGAAAGCATCATGCAGCATCAGCCCAGAAGAAAGCACTTGGCTCTCCCTGTACCACCAGCGTTAGTGCTTCATGAGGTAGCTGGGGCATCCTCATCCAAACACAGCTAAATGTCATCCATACCCTGCCCTTTGCACCACAGCCATATCCCAGCCAGGTTGCCTGAGCTTGCTTTCCTTGCTGACCAGCCAGCCTGGAAGTATCCCTAAGACCATGAAAAGATCTGGTAGCTATCCTTCGCTGCCTGAGGATGGGTGGCTACTGGAGAAGAAGCAGGATCCTGCAAGCTAGCGTGTTCACAGGGCACCCTGCCTGGCTAGGCACAAAGAGGAGGTGAACCCTGGCCTCTTCATCCTACCACCACAGCTGGGAGTTCTAGGAAAGAGGGGTATTAAGTTTAGACATGAGCCTGGTTCATGCTGAGGTGACCAGTGGCTGCTTTGATCCCCCTTCTCTCCACCCAGCTCAGAGCCACGGCAAGGCTGCTCTGACCCCCTCTGAACACCATGTCCCCAGGGGACCTCTCTGCTGCTGGGGCAGGAACACCGCAGGGCTTTCCGTCTTCCTATTGCAGATCCCAGTGAATGAAGCTTCCCAATGTGCCGGCAAGGTGGGGGGTTTTATCCCTGCAGACTCAGTGCAGAATAGCAGCTGGAATGGGAACTTTTCCATCCTCACCCCCATACTCAGTATATTTAGCCCTGACCTAGAAAGACCGTCCTTTCTAGGGCTGAGTTGTGATTCAGACAGTCTGCTTACTGAGCAGAGACTGCCAACTGTGCCGAATCATAGCTGATTAGAGGTGGGAGAGAGCCTGAAAAACAATACACCCAGGCAAATGCAGTGGGTTTGGAGCATTTCATGAAAATTATATTTAACGCCGTTCTGGTGACTTAAAGAAAAATTAAAACAAACAACCCTCACACCTTCCAAAATAGCCCTACCTGTCTCTGGTGGGAGAGAAGAGACTGGCAAAGTGTTGCTATTTTAAATCACAGTGGAACAGGGTAAGAAAGAATATACGTATAGGTAGATGCATATATATATAAGTGTAGCCACACACACATACACACATTCTCCAGATGAAGCAGGGAACACTTTCTGAGAAAGGAAGGATGGACACAGAAGCAGATACTTTCTCGCAGTTTAGGGGAAATTCTATCTTGAAGCAAAACAAATCCCATCATGTCTAAGGGGAAACAAGAGCTAAAGAAAAAATGTACGAGAAGATGTCTGGAGACATGTAAAATGCTCATACAGAAATGTCTGCTGTCAGGTCAAAAAGTGTCCTGCCAGCACAGCGTGGGACCGGAGCTTGTATCCCACAGGCAGTTATCCTCCGCCTTCAGACGTGGTCGGGCTATCTGCTGCCTGGGATCTGAAGGAGAAATCTTATCTGCAGGCCTGTGAGAAAACAGGAGGAGGTATAAATAGTTCTTATAAACTAGTAATACAGTCAGGGAGTTAAACTGGAAAATACTGCATAGCCCAGTCTGGAGAGAGCAGAACAGGAGACTAAACACAACAGTTTAACAAATAATTACAGGTTCTTTATATGGACTAGAATTTGTAATCCGCCTTCATCCACCTCTCTTTGCACAGTTTAGAATTACAATGCCAAGGGATCACAGGGAATCATGAAATAATGTCCTGTGTTTGAGTGCAGAGCAGACAGTCTTTGAGGGTTTTAGACAGTCCATTTGATACTCTTTTCATGAAACATTTACCACGTTGTACCGAAGTGTTCACTCCATTGTACCTTAGCAAACACAGCCGACATGCTGTTACAGTCACTCATATGTACAGGATGTTTGCAGCCATTAAAAGTGATGAGAAAAAAACCTGACCTGGATACATTCTCCTGGATTTAAACTCAGTTAAGTGTGGGCATTGAATATTATCTCCATAATAAATTTGCCACACCATAAAACATAGTGGGGAATCAGGAAGGAATATCTTGCATTTCAACAAATGCTCAGTCTCTAAGGACCTCCACCATCCATTTGATACACTCGGTATGTAGGAGTACAATTTCTAGTCATCTATATTTTTTATCTTAACTGCACGGAAAAGTTAGTATTATGACAGTGGTGCTGGACTGATATTTGGGGGACGGTGGATCAGTTACCAGCCCTGCAATAGACTCCCTGACTCTCCTGATAAGTCACAGCCATTTGGTTTCCCATCTGCGGAACAAGTCACTAAAGCCTCTGCTCCTCTGCCCTGAGCCCGTTCCCAGCCGGGCTGCCAGGACAGGTACCTCCTTGTTCCCCTGAAGGACAATAGCGTATCTGATGACACCGAGATGGGGCTTATCTTTTAACTGAATTGCAAACAAAAAAAAAATAATCAGTACATGTACCCACTTTAATCCTAATGTCTAAAGACAATTCTGAATTTTTTTGGTGTGTTTGTTTTTGTGCCTTCAAGAACTAGCTCCTCTCTTCTGCCTTTTCTTTGGAAAATGCTTTTGGAGGCTTGCTGGAGGTGGAGCTGAAAAGCGGCAGGGTTCCCAGACTGAAACGAAGTCTGAAACATCTCCTTGGCTTTGGGGAGAGATGCAGCTCTGGGTTCAAACACTGCACACAACCAGCTCGTCTTGCAGCTCCTCCAGCAGCTCCTCCAGCAGTTGCCAGCGGTTGGAACGCAGCACACCTGGGCTGGCCACCCCTGAGAGGCCGGGGGGGGTGGTGCACAGACACTGCTCCTGCTTCAGGGTGACCACCAGTGCTTTTATCTTGTTTTTTATGGCAACAGCTTAAATAAAGAAACAAAGTCTTGCCTGGTAGTCAAGAATAAATATTATTAATAATAAATGCTGATAATATTAATTTAAAAACAACTTGGTATTTCTGTTTCAGAGGAACTTGAAATGAATGTCAAAAATCTTTGAGGAGTTAGAAAGGAAAGAGAAAATATCTGAAGTCAACTACAGATATTGCTTGAGTATAAATAAAGGTGCTTTTTTCCCCCATATTATAAGTGGGTTTTAAACATTTCTAAATAACGCTGGAAGAAATTGCAAAATGAGAGTTTGCAAAAAATGGAAATTTTTTGCTTAGAAACACCTTCAGACACATTTCACCTTTTTTTATGTATTTCTTTTTCCTTACACAAATATTTTGGTAAACTGACACTGGTTTGGGAAACTGTGCAGTATCACCTACTCTGCATTTTTTGCTCCCCGCCCCAAATGACCAAAGCCATGCATTCAGATCTCATCGGGAAGTTTCTTTTAGCAAATTATATAACAAAACGCTTTAGTTTAAGCACAAGCTTAAATTCATTTTATTTTAGTGAGTTAAGCACAGACTTAAATTAAGGAACTGCCAAATGCTTTGCTGAGCAAGCCTGCCATCAAGCACTGAGCAAGCACCTGGGCTTAGGGAGGTCCTGGAGCACATGATGAAAAGTGAAAATAAAGCATGAAGAAATAAACAGAAAATAAGCATGGCACTTGGAGATTTTGAGCTTTGTTTGTACAGTATTTCTAAGGTGTGTTTTGTGTGTTTGAAAAAGTCTCGGTATTCAGGAGCCTGGAATCGCTCTTCCATCCCCAGCTCTGATGAATAGCAGAGGCGCAGCATGCAGTCCTTTATTCTGAGGGAGCCTTAATCACTCCCTTCCCGAAAATGCTGCTCCATTTGACTGACAGAATTAGAAGCAATCCACATATTGGAGGGGGAAAAAGAAAGGCAGACCCATTTGGTTGTCAGACTGTGGGTACATACACAAAGCTTTTAGCAAAAAAGGAAGAAAAAAAAAGAAGAAAAAGTTGTTGCCCTCCTAAATCACATCTATATTAATGACATGAATGACAGGCTTAAGGGGAAAATTATAAATCTTTCTTTCCAGCTTTTCTTTTATTTCCCAACCATATATTTCATCTTTCCAGAGAGCAGTGCCATTAAACAGGCAGCTGACAGACGTGAGCGCTGTAGATAAGCTGCAGCTAGACTCGGCTGAGCAAGGTTAAGCACTTTGGGTGCACTTGCCCAGTGGTGTCCAGAGTGACTCCAAAGCCCTCAAGGATGTCCTCTGCACTGGCAGAGCAACAGCATATCTGTCTTTATGAAAGGGCTTTGGACTCCCGATGGAAAGAAGACTGTTGGCTCTCCCCTCCCATGCCACACAAGAGGCTGCCTCTGTCTCCAGAGCAGCCCCAGATCTCTGCATTTCTGCTCTGTTCATTTTCCTACATAGTCTCCAGGGAAAACGCAGAGGAAGACAGAGAAACCCCAGTGTCCTGCACAATCACAGACGTAGATGTAATAATCATCAGTCAAAAATAATTCCTTTATATTCCCCCCAACCCAAGTTTTTTTTTCCCTGTAGGTGATACATAACTAATACAACTGATAGACCTACTCTCTGTAGTGTGTGTACGCTTGCGTGTATATACATTTTTATATATACATACATGTTATTCTTTTTCTGTACAAGTCTCCTGTGAAAGTCTGTTATGGTCATGTATAACTGCCTGTGCTCAGACATACTGCAAAGATACTTCCTTGGGTTTTATTGTCTGTGACCACTATACTTATGTTTTATAGCAGCCTAATTACAGACAATCCACTTTAAATGCTGACATGCAGTGTTAAGTTATTCCGCAGGTGAATGAGTAGATATAACATTTCTCCATGTTCTCTAAAATTGCATAGTATTATTAACTGGATTTGTCGACGGCAGGACTGTCTGGAGAAATTAATCTATTTAAAAATGGTCCTTGATTTCCCATCACCAGTAGCACCGAATGGGGAATGTTTTTTTTTGTGAAGGAAGTGGAGGATTAAAAAATTAAATGGTTTCATTTGAAACCTCCTGCACAGCTTAGTTTATAACAATAAAAGACAATGATGGTTCCTTACAAATCAATTGAGAGGAAAAATAGAATTAAGAAAAAAATGAAAATTAATAATCCAGGTGCTGCTATGTCCTGCTCTCTGGCTCTACCTGTGCTACACAGCCCAAACAGATACAGCTCCCACCTCTTCACTAGCACTGCTACCATAGATAATAAAACCAATTCAACTTTCTGTCACTCTCTTCATCTTAATGGACACCCAGAGATTTCACAACTGTAGGAGGACAGTGCACAAAACCACATTTTCTGGAATGCAGAGGCACAGCAAAAGAGAAATTCTGGGTGGAAATTCTAGAAGAAAAACTGTCATGAAAAACAGGCTTTAAATATTGAAAACACATAAAGGACAACATACAGCACAGGGGAAGCTGGCTGAATAAAACATGCTGCTATTAAAGCCCTGGAGCTCGGTCCTGAAGGGATTTGCATTTTTCTGGCGCAGACTGATTTTTCAGGGATTCTGTGTGCCACTGGAAGGCCGTGGGTCTGTGTAGACACCCTGCCTGCGGAGCAGTCCCCGTGCTGTGACAGGTAGCTATTCCCTCCCAGACTCAGTCTAGCACATTAAAAAACCAACAGTGGCTTTCTGTTTTCAGCTCTCTGCTTCAAAGAAGGCTCTCTAATGTGTTACCATTACCCCATGCTTATCCCCACCACAGTGATAAGCGCAGTATAAATAGCTACCAGTAGATGACAGATAGAACATGGACATGACAACAGTGTCCTCCCCCTGTTCCGGCAGCCAGCGCAGCAATATCTGTCCTGATCCACTCAGCAGTGGGACTGCAGGAACGCAGGGCAGAGGCAGAGGTGCTGGCAGGAGTTGAGCTGAAGCAAGGCAAACTTTAAATGCTGTTCCCGAGACCCCACCCGAGGTGAATGTACAGGTGAATATTTATCTGAGCAAAGTAATAACCCCAGGGTTAATTAGGATTTGGCATCATTTAAGAGTTGGTCATAACTAGAATTGACGTAATTTGATGTTCAGTGCTTCAGTGAGCTCCCATTTGGCTCTTTTTTTCTCCTAAAACCCTGCAGCAGTGCTATCCAGCTCAGGGATAATGGAGGGGATTAAAAACCAGCTCCTCATCTCATGCTAATTCTTTTTGCCTTACTGTCCTCCTATACCCAAAGCAGCAAAATACAAGCAGGATGTCCAGCTTTGGGCAGCATAATTTGAGAAAGATGTAGATTGATTGGTGAGAAGCCAGGGAATAAACAGGAATGATTAGAGATTTGGAAAACATGACCTGTAAGGAAAGGTTGTAGTAACTGGGTTTGTCTAGTCTAGAAAAGAAAAGAATGAGGAAAGTTATGATAAAAGTCTTCCAAGATGCAGAAGTTTGTTACAAAGAGGATGATGATCAACTGCTCTTCTTGTTCCTTAAGAAATCACCTCATTTACAGCAAAGGTGATGTCAGGCATTAGGAAAACATCTTTCCACCTACATACAGGAGTAGGGAAATCCTCAACCAGCCTGTGTAAAGGCAGGTCCGGTGCCTTGTCTGCACTGGTGGCTTTCAGAACAGGTTAATGAGGCAGAGGCCATGTACCTCTGAAACCCTCTTCTGGCCCCGTTGCTCCGTGCTCAGCTCCTGCAGCCAGACATCGGTGACATCCACTGGGGGGGTGGTGTCCATCATCCCCCCTCCTTTCCCGAGCAGCCCTGTCCTCTTGCAGGTAGGGCTGGGGAAAAAGCTGGAGCTCCCCACTGGGAAATGCTGACCATCAGGGTGCAGTTACCATCTGGGGGTAACTCCGGCCTCGGACGGTACCCCTGTACCCCCAAGCTCCCACACCAGCTGCGGTTGCCGCTGGCCTATTTGGCACGTGCAGGGGCAGAAGACGGCTCAGTCTGTCTTTCCAGCTCAGTGCTTCATCACAGCTTGGCCCTTCATTTGCAGCAGAGGCATTTCTTCCGCTCGGGGTACTGTTATTTATTGGTATTAGCCCCTCGCAGCTCGAAGGGAAGCCCCGCTGCGTCAGGCTTTGTACAAACTGAGGCTCATGGGCACAGCACAAACAATCTACGCAGCAGGTGAGCGGAGGGGGAGCAGGGCAGGGACATGCTGGAGAAGAGATTTGGTCCAGGCTGCGGCTTCAGGGAAGCACGTCCCTGTGCAGGTGCCACGGTTTGACCGCTGCCTTCATGTGCATGTGCACATGGACACCCAGGCAAAACTGTAGCGTCCTGGTAAAGAGGTGAGCCCCGACCTGAAATCAGAGAAGAACTGGCTTGCGAAGTCAATCATGTTCTGCAAGGCTAGTAAATATTTCACAAGGTTCACAAAACCTCAAACTCCACAAGCTTGGCAAAGCCTGACCAGTTGCTCTCCTCAAGAGCTATAAAGAGTCTGGATTCAACACTTAGCTGGCAATTTGTTGAAGACGCATGGGGCAGAAAAGAAACCAAATTTGCTCTGTTCAGACTGACATTGGCTCCCCACTGCTGACAGCAGTCCAGATTTGGGGTCTGGTCTTTCTCCCACTGAATTCAACAGGGAATTTTTCCGTTTGCTTCAATGGGGGCAGTAATAAGCCATTGTATCTGTCAGTGCAGATTGCCAATGGAAGACAAACTGGAATGGCTCAGTGCTGTTTGTAATGAGAGATCATTTTTTCCCTCAGTCCTCCTCTCCCCCAAGTCCATTTTCAGACCATAACCACATTTTAATGAATAAAAAGTTGTTGTTTCAAATCCTTGCAGAACTGCAATCCCTGCCAAGCCTGTTTTTCTTCTGGAAAGACAGATGCATGTGCTCACATTATGGTAGTTGTTTTTTGTGTGCCATATATTTTCAATGATGTTCATGAAACTAGAATTAGTGACACTAATAATGACAAATCAGAGGACTAATATTGTTTAACCCCATTAAAGAGTGTTATTACATTTACATGTTCCCACAGAGTAAATGCTGCTTGGCTCAGACATATGTCTTGCTATCTGTTTATTTTTATGAATCAGAAATGCATCAGCAGTCAGTCTAAGAGTGTCCCGTAGATTTAGTTGTCTCATACACCATTTTAGAAGGGGAAAAAAACCGCCCACCAGGGTTTATAGAATCATTTTGTGTTCAGTAGAGACACAATTGTACTATTACATTAATTCTAATCAGTAAGACAGAATACTGCAGATCTGCACGGACTTATCCCAAAATGCTGAGCCACTGAGGAGGCTAGACTATGCTCTTGCTGATGTAATACTCATTCCTATTCAGATGGTGAAGAAAAAACTACACCTTCAAATTAGATCTTACATATGCAGCTGTCTGGTTTTCACTGTTTATGAGCAGATAGACCACTGCCTTTTTCTCAAGCCAACGGGTCTTTCAGGATGCAAAGAACAAATGCACAATGTAGCCTGCAGCACTTAGGCCATATCTGTAGACAGGACCTACAGTAATTTAGAACTGGGAAATTATTCCCTCTCTACACTGCACTCAGCAGATGAATAAACCAAAATGACAGTCACTAATATGTTTCCATCCATATCTTTCTTCAATACTCAGCGACTTTTGAGAAAAGGGTTAGGATCCTTGGACAAGACCTTGTGAAGAATCCCCTACTCTTTGAATTATGAGTTCCCTAACGTGCCTAGCCCTTGCATCGTATTTACAAGCAGCTGATAACAGGCTTGATAATCTCTGCCTTAAAAAAATAAAATCAAGACACTGCTTCAGAAATCTGACCAAAAAAAAGTTATGTAAGAGGTAAGAAAAACATCACACTTTCTTAGAGCATTAGACATTCCAAGAATTACAGAAGGTAATTTAAATTCAACTCAGCCGCTACTGTTGCAATATTGAGGTTTTAAAGTCAGTTTATTTATATTTTAACTTTGCAGTTTCCCATAAGGCATGGTCAAAGTCTTTAACAGAATCACTGACATTAGGAATTCTCGTCCTCCTTTTCCCTTGCTCCTTATCAAGTGTACTTTGTTTCCTGCAATGGTTTATTGGGACCATCTGCATCTCCTCCTGTTTTCTCTCAGGCATGGAGATAAGATTTCACCTTTGGATGTCTGGTTGAAGTCCAGCTGGCAGTCTGGATGTGTTTGGTGGCTGTGGCTCAGTGCCTGTTGCATGCCTGCGCTAGTCTCACATGGTGGCGACAGAAAAACCCACGTGAGAACCACCCTCTGTGTTCAGGACTAGCTTCATTTTCCTCTTCAAGGCCAGGGCCAAGAGCTTCAAACCTGGCTGCCTGCAACATGAACTCCCCCAAGTCCTTATCTGAGTGATTCAATAAACGGCTGGGGTTTACAGCAACTGTAAAGCCCTCACTGATGTAGGAAAGGTATGGCAAGGCCTGTTCGGATGACGAGCGCACCGTTTGCCAAACCAATGCCCAAGCTGCTTTTCAGACTTCTTCAAAGTGCTTTGGGGCTGAATTGTGTCCTTGCAGCTGCCTCCCTCTCTGCTCACTGCTCTCCTCATTTCTGATCCCGCTGCCCACCCTGAGAGTAGCGCAATTGCTCTCGGCATCCCCTCAGGACTTGCAATGCTCACGCCCACAGCAGTCATCGCGGTGCTACCAGCAAAAGCAAACTGGGCACTTCCACCCAAAGGTTCCCAAGAAGGGGAAAATACCATAGTGAGAGACACCGTTTATCCCACGCAGCTTGGAACACTTTTGGATGTCTGGCCATCTTGCCATTCTCCCCTGTGACTGGTTTCTGCCTTCTTCAGTACTTGAATGTGAAGCCGTGATTTCAGTCTTTGGAAGTGGTAATAGTGTCTGCTGAGGCCAGCCCAGCTGGGTAATCTGGTTTAATTTCAGCTGAGGCCTGGTAAAACATGCTGCAGCAAATGGTTAGAAATTGAAATGAGCCCTCCATCAGCCGGGGGGAGGACATCATCTCCCAGAGCAGGGGGGAAGGAGGGGAGAGCTCTCCCTCACAGTTTCTCTAGAAACCCTGCAGAAATGTTGCAGTCTTTGAAGATAACAGGAGCAAAGACAGTTCCTTTCTTCTTCCTTGCCTCCTCCTTTCCTCCCTTCATTTTGGAGACACATTATCCACACAGAGGGTCAAGTATCTAGTTAAATGAAACATTCGTCTAAAAGCTCAATGCGAAGGTTTGCAATGCAGACAATCTCGAGCCTCACTGCACATTTTCCCAGGAAACCGAAGGAACACCTTGTGTACTGAATCTTTTGTTTCTTAGTTTCTTTTTTTATTCTGTGAATATTTTTATTCTTTTTTTTTTTTTAGCATCTCATGAAGTAGAAGAAACCGCTAATCTTTGCTCTGCCTGTCTGATATTTTAGAGAAGCCAAAGAGACAAATCTGTAAAAGCAGTTTCTTTGTTTGTTAGATTTTTTTTTTTCTTCTTAAACACAGGCTGCAAGTCTCAGAAGTCAAGGACTCGAGTTTCTCTTTGTTTTTAGTGCCTGGCTGCTTCTACTGTCTTGAAGTGTCAGCTCCAGATAAATAAGGGAATGAAAACAGAGAAGGTCTATTTAAGAGAAAATGTCTGTCCTTCAAAGTCTGGATAGATAGAATTGGATTTATAGTCCCCCGGGCAACATCTAGAGAATGTTTTGGAGCCTTGAGGCAAATTGTGGACACTGGAGCCATAGTCCTCTGCGGTTTTGTGTGTCCTTAATATTGCATGGAGATCTGAGCACGTTAAACCTGGAAAGGGAGGGGGAAGGAGGTGGCCCTGGCATGGGGGGCTGCTGCGTCAGCGTCAGCATGATCCTGGCAGGAGGGGCCGTGTATGGCCAAGGGGGCAGAGGCAGCTGCTAGCCAGGACCAAGAGGCTTTGGGCTGGATGCTGTTGAGGAAGTTCAGAGCTGTGAAATTCAGATTTTGATCTGAGGAAACTGCTTGCAGCTTGAGCACGCTGGGCCCACTTGGACCATCTCTAGTACAGAGGTAAAAGTTAACAGTTCCCTGACCAGGTCTGAGGGGGCTATTCCCGAGGTGAGCTGGCTGTGAGATCTTCATCACGCCCCAGGCAGAGCCAGGCATTGCTGGAGAAGGCAAGAGGCACATCCCTCCCCGCTCTGTGTGGAGTGCTGGGGGTCAGTGGGATTTACTGGGGCCTCCAGCTGGCCCTGCCTCCTCACCCCAGGACCCTGGGAGTAACTGCACGGGAACACCATCTCCTTGCACACGCCCCTTTGCTTCCCAGCTGTCCCCCCAAGCTTTTTGGGGATATCCTCAGGAAGGTCTGGTACGGGTGTTCAGTTTCTGGACCTTGACAGACTTGGGTGAAAGTGGGCTTTTCTAAAGCACCTCTGTGTAAGCTCACAGCTTATATAATCATTTCAATTAGTACAGTGCAGTCTTGCTTATTTGGACTCATGTGATCACCTGAGAACCAAGGCTGAATTAATTTAAAAGGAAAAAAAAAAAAAAAAAGGTGTCTCATAGCTGTGGAGAAAAGTTCAAGGGAAATATGGCCTTCTCCATTGGTTTTCCACACAAGTATTTCTGATGCGTTATTTTCCCTCATCAACTTTTTATTTTAACAACATATGGTAAAGCAGCTCTGCCTCAGTGTGGATGTGCAGGTCTTACTGAGCAATGCTGGCTCCCTGGACAGGAGACAGCTTGGATTATTTTAAAACAACAGCATTCATAATTGCACTATATGCGGAATCAAGACTAATACAGAAGAGTTACCATAACAACACCACCTCGACATGGTGTTTGTACAGATACCTAACACATCCTAGGGAATGGATTCAATACCCTGTTGGGTGAAAAACATTCATCCTTTGAAGAATGGACCACTGAAAATGGTGATGCCTGAATCATAGTTTTGTAGCAGCAAATCTGTCCAGGAGAAAAGGCTTTAGCAAAATAATTACTAGAATTTTACCTAACCAGTGATTTTACCTAACCAGTGGCATTGTTTGCTACTGTAGACACTGTCACCCATTGCTGGCTGATGAGTCCTACAACTCAGCACACGCAGGAGTGGTTCTTCATAGGGTTTATGGCAGCAGAACAGTGCCCTAGTGCCAGGTGCTGCACAAGCACAGGGCAGCAGGAGAAGAAAAAACCCCTCCTATCTTCCAGAGCTAAAGCTAAAGATGACCCTAACACAGAGTAGGAAGGAAACCAAAGCACACAGTCATAGTGGCAAATGACATACTATCTTCATGAACACATGCTTTTTTGACGAAAAAGCCTATTATCAGAAAAAAAAAATCCAACTGGAAAGAGTTGTAATGGGAGCAAAAAGGGAATAGGGCAGGGAGGGGAGGGCAGCGAGGATATATGGAAAATTTTGAGGGTGGACAAAGAGAGGTGACTCCACCAGATCAGCTGAGAGACCTGCTCTTCCATCCTCACACCCAGCAGCCACAACTGCTTTCAGAAACCCCTCATGGAATTTCATGCTCCATTGTTATTGCAGTTCTCAGATAAAATACCACATTTCAAAAGACCATTTGGCTTACTGAGAGGCTTGGGGGTTCTTTATTTTTTTCAAGTGAGACTTCTTGTTGGTGTTCAACATTTTGCTATCTTAATCCCACCAGTTTTTCTCATTTAGAAGCCAGGTAGCTAAACACCATGCAGTGCTTTTCCCCTCCAAAGTAACTCTCCCACCCAGATGGGCTGTAACGAGGCAGTCTGCCCATCGCCCAGAGCTAAGCAGAGTGCTCATTCCACTAAAGAATGACCTGACAGGGCAAACTCCCCACTGCTATCACTGCACCTTCATTGTCCTTCTTCGCCTTGCCAACAAAGTATCAGGCCTTAAGTTTCCTCTAAGTTTCCATAAGGGTTGCTCTAACACAGATCCCTGCTCTTTTATTTATTCCCAGAAGAACAGTGCTTGATTTTGCTTGACTTTGCTTACCAGTCCTTCACTGCTTTCAGAAAAAAAGAGCTCAAGTAATTTCTGCTCTGCTTGCTTTGCTAGTGATATTCAGCAACAAGATTCTTTGTGCGAAAGAAACCCAGGAAAAGTAGCTTTTCCTAGCATTATGATTTGTTATAGCTAGGTGTTAAAGTTTACAGCTGAGCTGCTTGTGACAAACACTGCATATGCTCCAACCTGTGTAGGTTCCCACCAGCTTTTTTTTTGTCCAGGTTGGCGACATAGTAGTTCCCACTGCAGCTAATGGAGAGAAAAAGGCTTTTTAAGAGCTGTGATTTATCCCACTTAAGATCTGAATCATTCTGAGGTGTCTCTCTTCCCCACTGAGTGCAAAGGGATCACAGGGCAGGTGCTTTGCTAGCTGACACAGGCATTTTTTAGGTTGGATGGTGCTAGTTGGATGATGCCCTGGGCTGCTTAACACCTCAACAGATCAGAAAATAAGTGAACGGGAAAGAAAAGGAGATACAATAGCAGGAGGCAGGCAAGGAGGCTTGGAGACATCAGGCAGTGGCTGGAAATCGAACAGGGCACTGGGATGGGAAGAGAATCCAGATCTTTTGATAAAACCCAGGCTTGTGTATTTTGTACCACAGGGGTCTCGCCTCTGGCAAACAAAAAGAATGTGATTGTGTATTTCCTTTTTCTCTTTCCTTCCAGTAGCTGCATGTTAATTAAGCACTTAAATTTTTCCAGAGTAATTGTAAGACCAGAAACCTCTAAGTCAGATGGAAAGAACTAAACATTTCAGCCAATGTGAAACAGCCAGAAAAATAAGCATTGGGGAAAAAAAGACATTGTGCAAACAAAAGTGCTGAGAGAAATAAAAAAAAATTACATGAGAAGGGCAGATAGGGGCATTGTGCAAAGGATAAGGAAGGAGAGTCAGGAACAAGGGAGGGCTGCTGCTAATTTTGCTTTGTAAGCACAGTTGGCGAACAATTATCATTGCCATTCCTGCCCCCGCTCCCCAAGGTTTTTGACCCCCGGCGCACAGCCACACAAACACTTCGTTTCACACTGCACAACCGTGAGGGTCCCATGACCTTTGCCAGCCAGACAGTGGGGACAGGGGGGAAGATGGGAATCAGGGGTGGGAACATTGCCAAATGGATCTGCCACAGACAAAGAAATGAGCTATCCTGCCCATGGCTGACCTACCTCAGGAGTTTCTTGCCTCTGTCTTGCTTTAGCTCTGGAGCTGGAAATTTCTGCCTAATTCATTGTGCCAAATGCCAGATTAGCTCTTTGTGTGGCTACAGAGGCAGAAACCTCTAAAAATTATAATCAAGGGCTGAACTGATTATGACCTGATCTGATTTTGAAAACAGCGCTTCCCTGAGCAGACAGTTGGACTAGCTGACCCCCCCCCCCCGACGTCCCTTCCAACCTAGTCTTCTAAGTTTGCCACAGGTCACCTGTAAAAGCTGCAAAGATTCAGGAAAACAACGCTTCTGTCCTGTGGACTACAAAAACGGCATTTCCAACAGTTGTTTCTTTTCATTATCAGAAAAAGACCTAAACATAAATCCCTGGGGCTCAACACCTGTGAAATCCTGGAGCAAAGAGAGGGTCTCTACAGAGAGATTGCCAAGTGCCTTGGTAACAGGGAACCCTTTAGTTCTCTGCTATTGCTGTGGGATGGCACACTAGGCTTTCCTCTACAGTTTGTTTACCTCTTAAGGAAAAAGCCAAAGCCAAGTGAAAGATAAGCTGCAAACACTGCAGACCTTGCTTCTGCTGGTCTCCCACAGCAGTCAAGGAGTGATGATTGCAACATTAGACCAGCAGAGTTTCTTCATTTGTTTTGAAACTGTCTCAGCTGTATCATTTCTTGGCTATGTTCGTAACTGCAGTACACAGGACTTGCAGGTGTTCATCACCTCCAGAAATACAGTATATGCATGCCAGTTTGCACTCTTCAGATTGTTCTCCCCCAGAATTTGGCCACGCAGGGAGTTGGAAGCAAAGCAAAGAGCAAGAGGCATGGGGCCAGTATTCAAAGCTGCAGCCACAGTGCACGGCACAGCTCTGGGTTACAGGCTGAAGCCAGCAGCCCTGTGCCCACATGGGCTTGGATTCCAGTGGTACAGCAGCCACTTTTCTGTGGTGATGGTCCCTGGCTCTTCCAGTGCTGATCTACACTGCTGCAAGTGCCAACCTCATGAGGGTACATGCATCTCAGCCTGCGCCAGTCAGCATGGGGTATGCATACCAGTAACGCCCTCCCAGCTCTGCACAGCACTCATGGGACACAGGTCAAATAGCCTGACTTCTGGAGTTGTGCTCAGATCATTAGAGCAGCGTATTTTGGAGGCATTAAGACTTTATTATACCCCCTTACAAGCTTAACAGCACTTGGCACTACGCCTCTGTAACAATTTTAATCAGTGTGGTTAGAGGGGGCTCTTATTCCAGCTGCTGTGTTTTAAAGCAAACCAAGATGGCAATCCACAAACCCAGTCACAGTGGGGTTAGATCAAGCTGCCCCCTTTAATGCTGGCTAGTGAATTAAGTCCTTAATAACACCTGGAAAAGGATCTCTGCATGACAGAAGAACAAACTTTGCTCAAAGGAGGTTATCAATGGGACCCCAGGAGACCAGTCACTGTGAAGCTTTACTTCATTCCAGAAATGTTTTGGAAGCAATTACTCCATCTTGTTCTTTATTCACGGGAGTCACTTAACTGATGACATTATAGCTCAGTCCATTAAGTAAATGGGTTATATATTTTCTCCAAGTTTTGAGGAAGTAATGTTGCAGCCTATGTCACTATCATTGTCAGTAGTCAATGGGGACAGGGACCAATCTTCACTCATTTAGTGAGGCTTACCTCTGCTGAGATCTTACATATATCTGGCTCTGGGTCTTTTATAACGTTTGAGCAGGATTTAAAAAAAAGGAAAGAAGAAGAAAGCAAGTGTTATTTTCACAAAAATTCCTGGCAGCTGTACCGTTTATTATGAGAGGAAAACGGAGCAAGAAAAATTGGCATGTCATTTCTTAAATGAATTTATATCCTCATTTCCTTTAGAAAATGAATCCATGCTCCATCTAGCCATTTTCCATCAGTCTGCAGGGGCAAAGTTTGCAGAGCACAATTGAAATACACAGTTACAGCACAAGCCAGTGTGCCATATACGGCTTTCATAACAAGATCCTCCCCCACCCTTGCTGCCGGTAGCGCTTATAAAGGTTTTATTTTCCATCAGTTAGCCATGCAGTAGGTCTTAAAATTCAGCAAGAGCTCAGAAAATCAGGGACATATGATCAAAATTCTGGTCACCAGGGCCAAACTGACTCTGAAGGCTGCAGGAGCCGTCGCTCTGCTGCAAGCCCATCTGCTGAGAACTGACTCTTGAGCAGCATTCATCCCGCATCCCCCTGCCAGTGCCACAGGGGTAGCATGCCAGGTGTTTGCTTTGTTGTTTCTTTACAATGTCTCAGTATCCCAAGGAAGAGAGGCAGCAGGCTGGGGAGGAGATTTGCCAAAGGATAAGTGAATTCCGGAGCCAGTAAAAAGCATGCTTTTGGGAACTGTCACAGAACGCTGTCAGTCAAAAGAAGTTTTGCACAAAATCTCCAAAACAACCTCTTCCTCCTCCACGCTCATCCGCCTCCTCTGAGGGGTGGTGGTTAATATACTAAATACAACATAACCACTTGGAAAGCACTTTTCATTTTGAGTCACCACCTCGCGATTTTTGCAGCCACAAATACAGAGCGGTGGAGTTGATGTCATTAATCTGGTACACACAGGAACAACCTGGGGAGCTGTGGTTGGAGTTCCAAGGAAAAAGAAGCTTCCAGGAAGTGTCTTCTGGGGAAGTCAGCATGCAGGCAGTGCAATGCATCAGTGCCAAGGACAGGAAGGAAAAAGAGGATAATAGCACTGTCATGTCATTTCTGGTTGACTCCGGTTTGTGTGTTAAACCATTATCAAATTAGGAGAAAGGAAAGGGGGGTGGAGGAAAAAACAGGAAACATTTCATTTGCCCCCAACATAAAAGGTTTTGTTTTGGATACAGCCTTTTTATTCTTTTAATTTGAAATCTTTAAGAACACCCAGGAAAGAAACTGCAAGCCCCAAAGTTATTTCAAAATGAAAAATCAAAGGCTCCTGTTCCAGCAAAAAGCTCGCTGGGACTGGGTGACAGACAGGGTGGGAACGCCAGACATCAGTCCCTGGAAGCCTGACAAACACAAGGGAGGGCCTGAACGCAACAAAGCTGGGACACGAAACCCACAGAATCTCCTGATGATTTGGGTCAACATATGGCTCAACGCACCATCTTTGGCCAACCTCAACGTGTTTCAGTCTCCAGGGTAGCGTATGTGATTTTCTCACATCAGAAGTGGAGAGCATTGATGGCACGATGGAAGAAAAGCTACTCTCACTGTACCTCATACATGTTCCTGTATAAATGGGGTGCTAAAGTGCTGTTTACTTATGCAACATCTGATCTACAGCTCTCCTGGACATACTTAAAGCTCAGAGGAAGTGTCCCGATTGGTATTTTGGCTGTTGCATGAGAAAGCAGCACAACTGGTGTTAGCCAGGGTCCCTCAGCCACAACAGTGTCAGTGTGATGTGAGACATTTTCCCTGACGGGGTGTTGGGTCTGCACATCCACTGAGCACAGGCTGATGTCAATGGGACTATTATGATTTCACCCAGCCTCGCTGCTCCGGCTGCAGTTTCCCTCATTCCCTGAACAGCAGGGAAGGTCTAGACTGGAGCTGCAAAGGTTTCCACATACACACACACAGACAGGCTTTGCTTTTTTTTTTTCCTGCCCTGCCAGTTTCACCAACCACGAGAGCAATCCACAAAGCATACGAAGGCTTTCTTTTCTCTGACCTGCTTGGCTGGCTTTTCTTAGCCTGCCTGAATAGCTCTGCTAGCCTAACCATGAACATACAGAAAACATGTCTCAGCCTATGTCGCAGAAGAGTTAAACTTTGAGAGAGAAGAAATGCAGGTACTGAAGGACTAGTGAAAAACAAATACATCCGTGCTAGCGGAGGGAGTAATTGTGGGATGGAGAAAGTTCAAGGCTGGGACTAGATATGCAAGAAAAGAAATTTCCCCAAACACTGTTTTTTTTTCTTTATACAGGAGACTAGCATCTGCATGCTAGTGGATGTGAGCCCCACTCCTGTCCCTCTCACGAGACTTGGGACAGACCAACACACTGGGTCAGAAGCCTCCAAATGCGGGACCCCGCCAAGGCACACATCCCACACAGAGATCCTTTGCAGCGCAGTCTGCCTGAGCACCGTGCTGCTGCCCAGCCGTCTGCAAAGCAAAGCCTTCCTCCAGGATGGGAAGGAGCTGTAGTCAGGGGTAATTCATTCAGCCAGTAGAGAATCCAGCATCTGACTTTGCTATGTACTGGGATCTGTCCATTTTGCACCAGAGGAGCAGTCAAAAACAATTCAAGCATTACAAGCCTTTCACAGTACTCCCTGTAGGCAGATGTTCCCCTGCTGTGTACTGTGTCTGCACTTGGTGAACCCAGAAACATTTGAGATCTCTCCGTTGTGCTCTCAGCTCTCCCCTGAGGGCAAAGCCCGAGTCTGCATAGCAGCTGCTTCCCTCAGGGAGGGAAGCAACGGGAAGACAAGCCACAGGGGAGAGGTGGGCCAGGTGGCAGGAGAACCTCTGCATTCAGGTCCTTGAGCAAACCATCTCTCAGTCTGGTGAGCTTTAGATTGCCTCTGCCCAGAGGGTGCCCTCATACACAGAAGTAAACAAAGAAAGACCAAGGACACAATCACCCGAGCAGGGATTTGCCATGGCAGTGTTAGGATGCTCAGGCTAAACCATCAGCCACCATACAGCAGAGACCAGTGCTGAGGTTGCTCCAGCTTCGGAGAACTTGCAGCCTCACATGGCACACAGGCAGGAGGCCACTGAGCTCTCTACACGCAGTTAACAACAACCACAGGGATCCAAACTCTGCCAGGGCCTGGAGCAGCTGCGCACTGAACACTCTGTGTACAAGGTGTGTAATGAAGAGCTACTTGGCAGCCCAGGTTAATGCTGCAACATGTCCTGCGTGACTCTGCTCACAACACCCAAAAGACAAACAAACAACAAACAAAAAGCCAGGTTAGAGAAAGCAAGAGGAAAATGCTGCAATGATTCATGTACCTGTAACCAATCTAAGAAAAGCAGCCATGACCGGAGGCATTTTCAACAGACAATACCATGTCAGGAGACTTGACTACTTTTAAGTTAATTTCCTTGAAAAGGGCTGATTTTAGTGCAGGCAACAAGATAAACAATTTGGTAATAATCTTTTATCAGCCTCAAGGCTTAAAAAGAAAACAATATGGGGGAAAGGGACAAACACCCACATGCACAGGAGAGAGGACCTTCAGGGGGACACAAAGTACAGCTGGTTTTGCTTGTGTTTGATTTTCAATTTTTCTTAAGAAAAAGCAGAAAGGCACATAAGAATGAATTATATTAATGAAATATTGATTCAAAACATTAGTACACTGTATGAAGAAGAAACCATTCAATCTCCTGCTGCCCCTATTTTTAATGAAGAACTTTTCTCTGCTTTCAGACTCTAATAGAAAAGGAGAAATCAAAGATTTAATCTCTCTGCCCTTCCTTGGTGTGCACCTCCAGTCCAGTGCAGTTGTTCCAGTTACTCTTAAAAACCCCCAAACAAATCAAAAACCCTTCAGGAAATGAAAGTTAAAAGAATACTTGTTTCATTTAATGATCCCTCCTCTGATACGTTTAACATATTTGCATCAGGTGTTACAGTTGGCATCAGCTGCTATTGTATTAGTGAATATTTGTTTTTCTATTTGAGTTTGCACAATCCCTATCTCACAACGGTGCATGCCAACAATTTCCATGCTGGAAAACAGAGAAATAAACACAGGAACAACTGTTCTGCATTACTGCATAGCGACCAGAGAAAATTATTTTTTCTCCCCTCTTCTTTCCTAATGACTCACACCTTCCAAAATCACATAATCTAAAGTCCATGTAACCTGCTTTTCTTCTTGAAGTCACTTCTTTTTCCCTCTCCAACTAACCAACTTAGCAAGAAAAAATTTGCATCTCAGTCCTTTTTATTCTCTCTTTGATAAAAAGTGATCTGATCTCCATGAGAAGTGATGGGGAAACCTCCAAGGGTTTGAATTCATTTATTTGAAGTTTAGCTGAACCTTTCAACGTCCCACCCTTCTGCCTAATCCCTCAACAAGCTCACATTTCCCCTTTACCCTCCGTGGGCTTGTCTACAGGGAAATACCTTCCCAGAACAGCTGTACTAGAATAATTAATCCACTATAGATAGGCCAGTAATATATCCTGCCTGCATATTATTTTGGAATAAAAATTTATTTTATTCTGGAAGCAGGTCTCTGTGCAGCCATGACTTTTATTCCAGAATCCACGCAGGGATTTATCCTGGTGCAGCTTGCACAGGGCAGTTGCTGTGACACAACTGTGCAAGGGAATCTCCCTGCACAGACACGCTAGGAAGGACAATCGGCCCAGTACAGGCTTGAGGGAAAATGAACTGCAAAAAGACATTGGGATTAGAACTGGGGCCGTTCTCTTCCTCCCTGAGCTGTTCTGCTCCTCACTACCATTAACCTTGCCTAACATCAGCCCAGGACAGCGAGGTCATCAGAGCATGGAGCAAATGCTTGAAATAGGGGACAAATCTGGTTTCCCTGAGGTTAAAGACCATCACCTTTGCTTGCATTAGGTGTACAGATCCATAAGCTTTTTAGACATATGGCCACTTCTAAAAGTGCTTTTCCAGAGATATGTATCTCTCTCTAAGGGAAGGTTTCAGTGGCCTGAGGTTTTCTCTCTAGGCCTGGACACCTCCCTGGCCCCATCCTGATAAAAGCTCAGCAACGCGCATGGACTGGCAGGCGGCAGCGAGACACCTGACAAGCTCTTCCAGAAAGATGTGATTTCCAACCTTTTGGTTTTCTAAACTGTCACCTAGTACCCAATATCCAGAGGAATCCAGATCCCACTGTGGGATCTCTCCAGGATCCTCTGGGTGATGTTTCATGTGATGACAGCAGTCAGGAGAGGGCAGCTGGGGGGAGGCAGGGAAGGACCCAGGCTGCTGCGTCCCTGGTGTCAGCTCCAGCTCTGTCACCTCCACCTTTTGGCAAGTTCTTCTCACCCTCGTGCTTTGGTTTCCCATTTTTTTAGTGGGAATGTAATAATGCTTTGGGGATTAATTAATTGATGAATATAGAGAGCCTGGAAAGTGTAAAGCACTACACAGGAGTTAAGTGTTATAATTAGGAGCAATTCTGATCTTGATTACAATGAGGTAAAGCTGGAAGTCCTACACCATAGAAAGATTTAAACTGATTAAAATAAGATCAGAATCAGGGTCTTCTGATTTTAAATGTAAACTTGGGCAGATTCCCCGCTGAGTTACATCTGCAACTGTAATAAGATCATGGAACATGACAACTTGTCATTTCAGTAAGAGATATAGGGAAAATGCCCTTTAAAAAAAATTAAACAGGAAGGAAATTTTTAAAGAGTTTTCTTTGGCTCCGAAACATATGCCCGGGGAGAAACTGTTCTCAGCAATGCAGTGGATCTTGAAATATTTACTGGGTCTGGCATTTAACATAATCTTTCTTGTATAAATGATATAGAAAAAACACATATTATCTTAGACTGCAATCTAGTGCGATGATGAGATGATATTTTAATAGGGCTGCATTCATCAACTGTAACAAGAGAGGAAATGTGCTCCAATCCAACAAGCCCTGGGGGCAATGTAAATAAGAGTAGGTGACTTCGACCATCAGATCAGTACAGCAATGGGAGGCAGGCAGACTGCTAGGGAAGGAAGGCAGTTTGGGGAGGGTGATCTAACCGGGATAGGTCTGGCACCCATTGCCCATCTTACCCAGATTCCATCCTCTCACTCCACTCTCGTAAGTACATTCAACAAGAGTCCTCCTGGAAACCTAAATTTCTTACTTGGCCTGCCATGGGATTTGCAATTCAAGCCAGTGACACTACTATTTTCTGAAGTAATTAAATTTTTAATTACTCTTTTTAATAGCCAGTAGCTACTGCTTTGCAGTTTTGTTTCTGTCCCTGTTGGATGCACCATGGAGCAACACCGTGAACCTCCAACTGTTCTTCTCAAGATTAGAGAGTTTGACCACACAGCTAGCAATGGGATCAGGGATGTGGGCAGCTGAGCTTACAGCAACATGTCATAGCTGAAAACTGAAATCAGAACTGGGCAGTACATTTCAGGGCCACAAGAACAACCCTTCAAGGTTTTCCAACACACATTTAGAGAAAGAACAGTGGAGATGGAAAGACCCATATCCTCAACCATTTTCAAACAGGAATAATATACCAACTTTCCTTCAAACCAGGCTTTCAGGCTGTGCACTGGTAATTGTACAAAAAGCAGAAAGTCATCATATACAGGTAGCCACAATAAAAATGAAATAGAAACTCTCCAAAGAGGACTGGTGCTGGAGCACATGTTGCATTGAAAATCACCAGGAAAGCCAGTGAATTATTTGTGACCTTGGGCAAGTTGCTTAATCTCTTACGAGTTTTCAGACAGGCAGAGTCACACTGACACTAAAACCACAACCACCTCCCCATTCTTCCTCTCGGTGGAAGTGGACAGGGGTGTGGAAAAATGACTAAGTGTACATTTTTCTAAACAGATTCAAAGGAAGAAGAGGTCTAAATAAAACATGAAACAATTAAAAGGCAGTTCATTGTCTGCCTTGTCTTCAGACAGCTATCTGAGTGAGATCCAGCTGGATCCCTCAAGCTTTTGATATTTAAAGGACCCTTGACCTTCCCAAGGCAGCCCCAAGATTCCCTTGTACCCATTTGCAGAGAAAACAGAAGACCCTAAACATCTCCAGCTCATTATTTTGCATTTCTTTTCCTGCTAGCTTGTCTGTGTAGGAAGACAGAGCAGGTTTTTATTATTTTTCAGTCATTACTTGATCCACCTGTTGTAGGGACCATTGGCAGACAACTGAGCACAAGCTGAACATCGTTGATCTGTAATGTCTGTAAGCACAGTGTCAGGGCCTGAGTCTATTCCCAGTCCCTTTAATGCCACTCCCTCCCAGACACCCTTTCCTTGGCATGTTTCAGATGTACAGCATACCAAACTGAACACCTATAGTACAGAGGTGATACTGTACCAAAACTCTTAAGAACTTAAATCTTCACTAGGCATCCAAAAATGTGCCACGAGAGTAGCTGTCACCAGTGTGACTAGCTGTGCTGCGGGCAGGGCTAACACAAACACACAGCGGTTGGACCTGATGATCTCAAAGGTCTTTTCCAACGTACACGATTCTGTGAACAAGGCACAGGAGGCACATTCACAACTCATGTGCACAATGAAGTCAACCAAGCAGCTTGCACAAGGAAGACCTGCTTCCCCGGCGAGCTGTGTGCCCCTGGCTCTGCATCTTCTGGCATAGTCCACAAGGGCTGGGTGGGCTCAAAGGCACTTTTCCCTTTTCCCTACCCTGGGGTGCTCAGCAGCCAGATCAGTGCCAGACACGATGTAGCTTTAACTTGAAATCATCCTATTGAGACTGTCCTGCCCATCTGGCAGTGCCAGGGGGCAAACCGCTCTGCCCACATGCCCTGTCACTCTTGACCTGTCCCCAGACCCTGCCACCCATCAGCAGCTGGCACTTGGCCCCTGCACAGGTCAGCCACATCCCAGTGCTTCCCCACTGATCTGCATTGCCAAACAGATACAAAACAGCAGCACCGAGTGGCCATGATTTGGCTTCTAATTATCACCTTAACTTCAGCAATTCAGGTAACCATTTTCAAATTGCTGCTAATTGCTATTAATTTGTGTACACAGCAGCCCAACGAGATATACAGCTGGGGTGGCAGAAGGCAATGCCTGGTTTTCAGGTCCTAATTTTAGCTCGCTTTTTAAAGCAAGGTTTGAACCATCAAGGGTTTGACTTCTTCAGATCCCCTTGTTATGAAGTTAGGAGACAACATTTGTGGTTGGGTGATTTCCTTTTGCCCCAGACAGCTGTCAAGAGCAGCAGAATGGCCCAAGGCAAAATGTGATGTGGGTGTAAGGAGTGACTTAAGCCAGTAAGTTAAAGCGATGGGTTAGAAAGCCTGAGGAAAAAAAAAAGCCAATAATTGATTAAAATTTTACTATACTGCTAAGTTTTAGTCAAATTCAGTGGCCCCTCTCAAGGCCTTTAGCCTTCTCCATGCCTTAGAAAATAACCTGATTTATCATTTTGCTTCTATTCTTTAATTATCATAAGCATCAGCAGCACAGATCAACATTTGGCTCTTGCAGAACAAATTACAGCCCTCTCACAGACTGCAGCATCCCGGCGGCTCCTGCTGCAGGAGGAGGAGGTACAGCTTTGCAGACAGCAGAGGCCAAAGAGGATTTAGGTCTCAGCGAGCAGCAGCTGGCACAGCACTCACCCCTGTGTCCCACCACACACAGCAGCACACCCCGCCATGCCAGCCCGGTCAGGGATGCCTTGCTCTCTTGACTATGAGTTAGCAGTCAGAAGCCTTTTAGGAAGTATAAGCATCTCAAAAGCATTGTCACAAATTATATTTTAGAAATTAGGAGATCAGCTGCCACTTAAAATCCTGAGTAGATCTGAGAAGCACAACCAGATTCTCAAAAGCCCCCACAACAACTCCAGGTGAATCAAACTGAAAATATCTGCTTGTCCCATGTTGTTTGGGGTAAAAAGGGATTAAAAATCTCTTTATTGCACCCTACCGGTTCTTCTAGAATATTCATTTAGTGAGTACTCTATTGAGAACATATGAAAACTCTTCACCAAAGAGTAAAGGAGATGGAAAAATGGATTAGCAACTCTGGGACAATTGTCACAGATCATGCTTGTTCTTGAAAAACAAAATCTCAGTTTTAATGAAAAAATGCACATCACCTCATCTCCAAAAAATATTACCAACTGAAAAAAATATCTGTTTGAATAGTCACTATTTTCAGTGGCACTGGGGCGACACGACAGGCCAAGACATGGTGACTTTTGTCTGCCAAATTGAAAAGTTTGGGAGAGGCACCAAAGGAGGGAAGGGGCATTTGTATTTGATTCAACATTTTTGCAAGCAGTAGTCACAGTGAATGTGTCCTTGGTTCTGGACACTAGCAGCACCCATTCCCGTGCACAAATAGGAACCCACATAGTTTGCAAATTACTGGGTTTGGATTGACGATGGCTGCTGTTGAGAGCTGCACCGAGGGCTGGGGGCTCGGGCAATGCCAGCCTGCACAAGACGGGGTTTCTGGCCGCACGCGGGCACCGAGCTGCCCAGCACAGGGTCTGCTTCCACCCTCTGTGCCACAGCCTGAATCACTCACAACCCACAGCTTCCCCAGCAGTTTGGGCCCCCATCACAGCACACTTCATTTCCCTAAGCAAACATTTGCAACACAAATATAATTGCCTTTCTCTCTGGTAGCCTTTGTGCACCAAATAATTTTACAGGAGTGCTCATTCTCATTCAATTAAAAACTTAATTGTTTATAATAATAATTTTTTTTTTTTTTAAAGGCTCTTAATACTCAGCTTTTGCTTTTCCTGCTAAATGATTGCACACAGAGCTGTCTCTCTTTGGAGGTCTCAGTCTGACTCTTTCATGAGGCATTCACTGACTACAGAATGGTTGGTTATCAGGTAATATTTTATATAAAGACTGAATCTTTATTTAATAGTCAGTCTTCTATTGATTCATGCAGTCATCAATGGTGACTAAGAGAGCTGTGATTCATTGGCACCTTTTGGTATCCGGGGTTTGAGGTTTCTTCTCACTCTTTACAACCTCTTCCTTCCGCCTCCCCTAAACACACACTGGGATTTTTTTGTTTGGTTTTTTAGGGTTTTTTAATACAAAGGAATAAAATAGGAAGGCTATTTTTTGGCAATAGCTCCACAGTTGCAGTAAAATTCATATCTTACTATGTGTCATACCTGCAGCTATTTCAGACCTATCTGCAAGTCCTAAAACCTCTCAAATTTACCTACTAGGCTATTGATCTTTGGGTTTTTCCAGTCAGATAGGAAATGGGAGGTAAAGTCATGCGTACACTCTACAAGAAAGCGTGCATGATTCATGACAGCCTTTCTCACAATGCTCAAAAATGAGCTATTCCTTGTCCATTTGATACATGTGCATACACAGTACCCTGCCTAGAAGAAATCAAATTTTCCCCCGATTAAAAAAAAAGTTCAAAAATCGTTCATATTCATATGTAGCTGGTAACAGTACCGTTGAATCAGCCAGCAAAACAAACTAGCAAGGAGTCTCCAAAGTTATAGAAAAAAACACCCCAAAACCCAACCAAACAAAAAGCCCAAACAAAAATCCAATACACCTTCAGAGCAGCGTGATAGTTTTAAGTTCTAAGCACAAGCAGGTCCCTGGGCTGCAGCACTGCGGCTCTGGAGGCACTGCTGTCCCTGCAAGGTTACTGCAGGGCTCCCTAGCGTGCAGCCAGACCCTCGTAGGTACCAGCCCCTGGCACCAGCTGACCCCAGGCTCAGGTGTTCATCTCAGCATAGAGAGATGGTTGTGCCTCCAGGAGCGCGTGGCCCAGGACCTAGCACAGGGCCACCCAAGCCGTACTTGGTGAATGAATCTTTGCCAAATCCTTTTGGTTGTGCGCTCAGAAACACAGACACTAACGGCCTCAAGCTTTGCTCATAGTGGTCTGAAATCATTACCTTTAATGGTAGGTCTCCCACGCTTTGATGAATCTTTCAGAGGTACACATGGTGGGTGATGAAACCCTAGACACACTTCCCACTAGGGAGCCTCCCTGGCTCCTCAAACCAGCTTTATACTCCCACTCCCCCTCATCATCCTCCTGCCCAACGAGATTATGAGCATCAGGCACGAAGTCTTGGCCTCGTTAAATCAAGTCTGACTTTTACCACTGGTGTCAGTAGGGCCAGGGTTTCATTATAGGTGCCATTTCCCCAGGCCTAACTAATGGCAGACAGAGCTTCACCTGGGGTAAAGCTGGGTTGCTGCAGGATTTAATTCATTAGTGGGTCATAATTTGACACTTGCAGACACAGCACTGATTGCTTCTGTGGAACTGTGAGCCCAATAAAAATGGAGTATTTGAAATTCAAGCTTTAAGACCTCTCAGACCAAAACCACTATTCCTTTCTTTTCTCTTTTTTTTTCTTTATCCTTTGCTTCACAATCTACTTTTAAAATCTTTTTTTCCTTGGAGCCTGTCAAAGCTGCCTCCCCAGGGCTCTCCCCTATTGTGCATGTCCTCATGCAGTCCCTTTGTAATACCCAAGCTGTGCAATTGATGCTCAGGCTGAATTAGAAAGCAGGCCTGCCTCTGATCTGCAAACATACCTCCAGCCTTATTTTCCTTCCCCTAATGTATTCCAGTCTATGCCTGGGTAGTTAAAATCTTCAATTCCTACCACTCTCTCCTTTTTACATGCCTGTTTTATTTGCGCAGTCATTTCACAGTCCAGTTGTTCTTTCTGGTCAGGTGGCCTATAAAATATTTCTATTACTAGTTTACTCTCTGAAACATCTCCAACTGCAACCCATAATGACACAGCAGCCCCATTCCAGCCTCTCTCAGATCGCCACTTTCAAAGGCTAATAAATCCTTTCCCTTCTAAAATAGCTCTCTCTTCTCTCATTCCCTTCTCTTCCTCCCCAAACAATCTCTACTCTTTAATGTTAATACCTCTGTTATCTTCTGAGGAAACTGCAGCTCCATCCATACCTATTTCCCAATGGGCAATGCCTACATGTACAGCTCAACTCCCAGCATCCGCACCGAGACACAACAATAAGTGTCCTCCTCCTCCCGTTCCCTGTACAAATAGAACCTCTTCCTCACCACATCTGGGACAGTCGGCTTTGCCATTCCAGATCAGGGTAAGCAGGGCTGGTTCTTATTTCTGTCCATCACCCTGCAAGTCTCCACCAACTGCTTCCAATTTGTCTGGAGGGGAGGATCTGGTTAAAGTCAAGGATTTCTACTCTTTAATGCATTTCTTCCACTGTATCCCATAAATATATTTAACTACTTTTTCCCACTCCAATTGTACAAACCATCCTTCCATCTGTGTTGTGGTGTAGGCTGGTAAGATGAACCTAGTGCTTGGGTTTGAAACTGTCCTTGAGGTTTTCACTGCGTACCTTGACCTCCAACACCTTAAATTCCCCCAACTGCATTTTCTTAGCACATGCTTCTGCTGCATGGGAGAGTGACTGGTAGCTCATGAGGTTCTTCTGCCTGGCCAAGTCTCTGCAGCTGTTTCTGGTACTTGTAGTCATATGGGGGCAGACAGAGCTTTGAACAAAGCCATGGGCTCTCACTTGCCATACGCAACCACTTCGCAGGGCACTTGCATGTGCTCTATGGAGAGGTGTGACCAATCGCCTTCTCACCTCCTATACCAAACCTGTGCAAGGATGCTGCAGCACAGACCGAGTGTGAGCAAAATCCCCTCCTGGGTTTCACCTGGCAGGAGTTCCACATGGGGTGTCCTCAGCAAGATTAAAATCTAAAGGAGCCAAATGAGGAGTTCGTGAACAACCCGAAGTCCAGAGCTTCCCTGGAAGCAGGGATGCCCACGTTCTTTTGTCATCATTGATATGAGAAACCGTAAGAAAGAGCAAATCCCCTCACACTGGGGGAAAAGCCAGAGCAGAGAGGAGTGGCTTAGCATTTGCTCCCATGTGCCAAGGGTGTGTTTTTAAGCACCAGGCCAAAGTTTGAGGAAATTTACTCTACACTAAACTTAACTTTGCTAAAAAGGGAATTTGGACCCAAAATGATTTGGTCCTATGGTGACTGTAAAATGGGATTTAAATGTACTTGTTTTAGTGATCTGGAGAAGAGCTTGGGAGGGATGCAGAGGGACATAGCCAGCACAGTTCACAGCACCCAGCAATCCTCACTGCTCCAACTTCGTATTTGCCAAAAAGGAAGAGAAAAGCAATTTCCTTCTTTTCCTCTTTTGCAGTCCTGTGACTGGAGTCTCCACAAAGCCCCATGGGACTCCCTGGAGTCCAGGGAACCAGCTGTATTCTGCAGCATAGGAAAGCTCTGGTAATACTACGGTTACTACTGGTACAGACACTTGCACCCACAAACACCACTACTATGTTACCTACATGCAGCCAAGCAGCCAAATGGTTTTGAGCCAGGCCATGATCTACGAGCCAGTAACACAGCTCTGGGAAATCCCCAAGAAAACCAAATGCAGCGAGTGTTCACTGTTCTCCTCAGTTTCATGGGCTAGTCCAGTTTCCCAGCTGTAACTGGTGCTGGTTTTGCAAACTGGGCCACAGCTGAAGCTGTCAGGTTGCCTAAGAATGCACCAACGGACCCAAAGCCCAGTAGCTGCACATCTGGCTGTGTGATGACAGAACTGCTGGTAGTGGTGGAATCTCCATCACCTTCTCTTCTGGCCCCAATGAGCTTGTGATGTTTCTAGCAAGCACACAGCCTAGGTAATACCTCTAGAGCACAGCCCTCCAGGAGATCTCTGTGTGTGACATCCTGAGCAGAAGGATTTGGCTGGAGCAATGGTACTCCAGTGCAGTAACTGGAGAGAGACTGGAATTACCAGCCTGTTAGCCCACTTGTGTGAAGCTAGGAAAGTGCAGAGCACATCTCTTCTTATAAATCTTGGAAAAGCTCCTACTGTGGTTTCTCTATCCCTGGTGTTGATACATTCTGTTGGGCCCTATAATACAGCAGTTGGACTTCGTCTTAACTGGGTCAGATGGATCCCACTTTTACCCTAGGTCCATGAGCATAACATTTGAGTTCCTCTCACTCCTCTTCCAACTTCCGTTTGACGTTCTCAAAAATCTGGGAAAATGCTTTTCTTTGTAAGTCCCCAAAAATAATAAAAAAAAAAGGCTTTAAAGAAGTTTCAGGAGACGTCCTGAATAAGGACTGATTCACGTCTCCCATGGGTGAACATCCTACATTAGGGGTCAAATACAAGACTCTGAGTCAAGAGCTGATAAGGGTTTGATCCTGCCGCTGATCTTATATGTGACCAAAATAAATTAATTTTACCTCTTTATCTATAACTTTTCTCATCAGGAAAATTGGCTAGTATCAAATTTGATAACAGTCATGCAGTACTCTCAGACTGAAGGGTGTGTTTATTAGTAGTTATCGCGAAATAAAGTTAAATTATTAAAATGTGTTTTTTGTCTTCCAAACAGAAACGTCTACCATCGTTTACAAGAACAGAGGCCATATATCAGGACAGGTCATGAAGCTCCAGTGCCCTACAGCATCGCCACAGCTACGTGCGACACCAGTATGTGAACTTGGGCTATTACACGGTCCCAGCTCGTTGCACAGACTGTCTCCATTCCCGAGCACTGAACCACATCTCAGCTGCTGGAAGAAGTCACCCTAGGACACTGCCAGGAGGAGGTGCGGTAGCCCAGGGCTGAGCATCTCTGCCCACTTGGTGCCCTGTTATTTGCCCTTCTCTCGTGTAAATGGTACAGTTTGCTAAAAAGCACATCAGAGTAATGCTGGACAGCTGTAATTTTGTGCAGGGACCCCAGAATTTAAGGTACACAGCATACAGACACAGCCTTACTAGGTAAATGGCACAGTTTAACATGGTAAATCAACGAGGGAGAGGATGAGAAAATTATATTGCCTGTAATGTTTACAAACACTCGTCACCTTCTAACTCACTGATGAATTGGTAATTTTTTTGATGGGAGAAAAGATCCCTCTTGCTTTAAAGACTGCTATTTGATGAGGCACAAGGGAGACAATTAAACATTTAATTCAGTTTGACCTGCTCTGTCATTACAGCTCTTTGTTTCCCCATCTCTTTCTTCTGCTCTGACCTTTAGGATGTGGTACTTTGTGGGTTGTTTTTATTATTTTTTTTTTGACCAGGTCAGATCAAATAGATCCTGTTTCCCAAAGATAACACGAATGTGGAATATTAATGCAGGCTTCCCCTATTGTGTCCTTTTGCCTCCCTTCCCCCCAGCTCCCCGCGCCCCACATGCCTCCCCCTGCCTGCAAGCTCATTTGCACAAAAGCACACCGAGTCCCCACTCAGCAGCCCACCTTGAACAAAACACTCCAGGACTCTTGAAACAGCAGAAGTGCTAATCAAGCAGGGCCCTGTGCTGTGTGCTTCTGCAGTGGTTGCCTGGCATAGAAATGGGCTGTCTGGCCGCAGCTATGAGGTAACGTCTGGCTTTTTTGCCAAGCTGCAGAACTAGTCAGACACTCCCTGGAACAACATTTCTTCAGGAAAAAAAAAAAAAAAATGAAAGAAAGAAAAGTTAGGCAAGATATGATCTTCCAGAAACTTCCTTGCATCTTTCTGTGTGTGGGGTTTTTTTTTTTTCCCCCTGTGGGTTTTTTTTTTAAAGTTATATAACCAAATTACTTAGAATGCAATGGGTTTCATCAACTGATTTTGGGCAGTAATCTTATGAAACTGATTTCTCACACTTACAAGGCTAACTGGAAATTTGGAAAGGGGAAAGAACACACACACCCCAAATATATACACACAGATGTACCCCACTCTTTTTCCTGCAACACTGTCTAGATCTATCAGCTATTTTTGGATGCAAACTGAAATAGAGCAATACAAATTCAAGCAAGGCAGAGCTAACCTGCATCCGCAGCATCTTTTTTTTGCAGCGCCACCGATTAATCTAATTAACCAGTTAGAGGAATTTTGTGTTACACTGCAGCAGACGCAGCCCTTCTCTTCCCCTTATAAATTCCTTGTTTACCAAGGTTGCGTAGTATTCTTGATCCAGCGTATTCTGCTTTCTATATAATCGCTGACAACTTGATTTTTTTTTCCCAAAGGACAAAAAATACGTAGTTCATTTTTCTGCAGTGAAGGCTGAGGAATAATCTGAAGAGACATGGCTGCTCCTTTGGAGTTTCAAGCTGTGGCTAACAAAACCTCTTCTATTAAATACGTGTATATATGTATCAGTCAAAAATTTAGATTGTGCCTAGGTGACAGCCTTCAAAGAGTTAAATCCTGAGAAGCAGCAGCTTTGAAAAGGTGCAAGAAGGAATGTCTTGTCCGCAGGGTAGGACTAGCCAATGGAGCTGGGTGTGGGTGATGTAATGCTCCAAACCTGGGGCATCATTGGATCCGAGATATTAGACTTGATATGATTTTGGAGAGTTTGGTGAGAGGAGTTTGTGCAGAAGAGCCTGTAAATTTCCCTGCGCCAAGGACATTTCACTTCAATTCTCTAGCGTTCTTTGGCCGGGGCATGTCTAGCTGGTACAAGTTTGCTCTAATGATAATACTTCTGTCTTATGTCTTCTTGGTACTGTTTAGCTATTCTGTATGCTGCTATCTGGGAGGCATTTCTCTGAAGTCAGACTGTGCTGGAATTACTTCTCCAGCCTGCCCATGAAATTGAAATGAATTTTTAATAAAAAGCAGTTGTTTTTTCTCTGACTCACCTCTGAACTCTTAATTGTTTCAGGCACCAGCTTCCATTCCCCCAGCTTCTATTACCTTCCCAGGTTTTCATCTGCCCAGTGTTATTTCTTTAGCGGATTACTTCATGAGGAGATGGCTGATGTCTTAAACGGACCTCTCCAGTCTGGGCTTGCTCTGGAGGAAGCTGCTTAAACCACCATAATGTCAGTCAGCTCAGGAACACATTACCTTTTGCCCACCAAGGTCTCATTTTGCGACTTGCAGTGCCTGCAGCAGCCTGGCCGCTCCAGTGCATGAAGTAGTTTGTTTGAACTTTAGCCATGATTCAGATACAGAATCCTCTGAGATTCTCATCCCTTTCTCTCATTCCCCTTAAATGAAATACAGAGTCTCGCAAAACCTACAGGGACGATTAAAGCCTTTGTCAAACCGGGGAAGAGGGGACAAGCCGCAGAAGATGTGCACAGGCTGTCCTCCACGGGTCCCCTGGAGAGGCGGGCAGTGGCAATGCTGAGGGCAAGGCAGCAAGACGGGAAGCCCAATCCAGCCCACAAGTCTCTGGAAGCTCTGAGCAGTGCAGGTCCCCCGTACTTCCCCCGGGCACCCTGCGGAGCCCTGCCAGCTGCCAGGGGCCCAAGGTCACGCAAGTGCTGTGGAAAGCAGAGCCGGTCCAAGATACAAATGACTTAGCACTTCTGAGGTTTGCTTCTTTTCCAAACAAGAACCTAAATTCCTGAATTTCCCTGAAAACTATGGGTAACTATAATTTTTACTCAGTTTGTATATTTTATTTCAATAAACCCAAAATGTATGTTTTGATGCAGACTTTTGAAAATACGTAGAAAAACATATGATTTACCATAAAGAAAATTAAAAGTGAAAGAATTCGTTCCAGAAATGGAACTTTTCTGATCGCTTCCCATTTTTCTATGAAATAAAACCAAAATTTCAGTGAAATTGTGTCAGGTTAGTGGCACGTTTGAGCAGCTGTACATACCTTCCCTAGGCTGAACTACCTCCACTTCTGACCAGGAGAGCACAAAGAGGGACCGAGGGAAATTTTGCATGTCCTCTCCTTGTGCTGTACAGTCTAAGTTACATCTACACATGCATTATCCTCGGTGTACTCCTGTCGTCTTTGCCTGTGTAACACGGTCTTAAAAGCCTTTCACAGAATAAGATCTAAAACTAACCTAGAAAGTCTGTTCCATTATCTAACTCTACTAATAAGCAGAAAGCTTTTCATAATATCCAATCTAAGTCTTTTTTTGCTGCAAATTAAGTTCATTTCTTCTTCAGCTTATGTCCAACCTCTGGTGGAGAAGGGAAATAACTAACCATCACCCTCTGTAAATCAACCTTCTCCATAGTACCAGGCTATTATCATGCCCTTCGTTGATCTTCTTTCCCTAGACAAAACCAATCGGGTTCTTTCAATCTTTTCTTCTCAGTCATGGTATTGAAATATCAGATAGTTCCTGTTATCCCTTCCCTGGGATTTTATCTCCATTTTTTGAAAGTTTCCAGAACTAGACCTAGTGTGTTGCACCGCTGACCAGCATATTGCTGCATCTTCTCACACTCCTCATTAGCACAGGCAAGGAGAGCAGCGATTTCTTCTGCGAACGTGGGCTGATAAAAGCTAGGGAGGGGAATGTCATCTATGTAAGTCTCCTGCTTTGTGACATTTTGTTGAGAAAGCATCCATGTTTGAGACCCTTTATGCAAAGAAAAAACAGCCAGACGTTATACCTCCTCAGCTTCCCAGAGGAGTAACGATGCACAGCGTACCCTGAAGGAAATATTTCTGTTAGCTTTGCCCAGTGTTTCCACAGTTCAGCACTCAGCTGTGCTTTCCGTGTGCTACTGGCTACCCTTTAATTTGCACTGACTTTCCAGTATGGTGGGGGAGGAATATCTCTTAAATGTCGATCAGATTATTGTCATTATATGGTAAAGAAGGGAGGGATTTAGTAGCAATCCATTGAAACATCTGGGAAATGAAGACCACAGTTGAGCACTATTCCGGTGCAGTGCATACTGTGAATGTGTGGAGTGTTACCAGTTAGTATCGTTCTTCTGAATGCATGGGATGCAGTTTGTCCTTGTTCATCATGGTCATCCTTCTCAGCTGAAACCTGTGTTTGTCATCTGTATCGAGCTGGTAGAAATTTGTTGCCACCTGAGAACAATGACCTTTGATTTCTTTCTTTGCTCTATTGAGCAAAATGAGGTTTTCTTTTCTACCTTGATGGAAGTAGTGCATGATTTCACTACTACCTAAGCAGAGGTATTAAGATGAAGCTACTGTACAATCCTACAAGACTGAATCTAAAAAGCCCCTGAAGAGCCCCACTGAGTAATTTGTTTGAACACTGTGTTTGTAGATGTTGACAATGAAGCTTGCAACGTTAGAATGTAATGGCAATGAAATCCATATTCTGTGATTCTACAGGTACCTTTCCAAGCAACCACAAGAATACCTTTTCCAGACCTTTCTAGTTCTTAAAGAGACATTTTGTGTTGGCTTTGGAAAATTACTGTTGCAGCAAATGATGAGCTGTGCTGAAGCCCCTGCCCTCCCTGCACACACTCTATACAGAGAATTCAGGAGTGGCTGTGCACGGTGTTTGCAGTGTCATTTATAGAAATACATCTCACTTGTGACTTCAGCTAGCTGAGCTTCTCAACATTACTGTAACAACAATGACAGCTGTGTTTGTTTGGAGGGGTTTGTTCTGCTGCTTTGCTACAGAGAGTCTTTCTATTTACTTGAGGCAGTTAGAGAAAGAGCTTTTGGTCTAGCAAGTATCTTCTGCAACACAGGCTTTCATATAACCCAGCCAGCAAACCACTGGGACTAAACATGAACATAAGGAAAACAGTGAATTTGAAAATATGACTGTTTCCAAATACTCTTCTGAGGTGACAGGGGAGTCCAGTGGACAACTTAAAATGCATTGCCAAGTACTTGTTCTTCTCAGTGTGTTTGAAAAGCCACACGAACTAACGGTGCAGAAATGTCAGCCTGCTCACAACCAACCACTCGGCAGCCTTGTCCCCAAAGTGCCTTAGGTAGATGCTTAACAAGTATCTGCAGATGACTTGCTGCAGGGTGACACACAACCCTTTCTGGGCATTCAGCCTCCTAGGCAGCCCCATCTGATAAACCCTTCCTGCTCCTCCAGGTGCAGGCAAGCCCAAAGTGAGCTACTCAGCGAAATCAAATTAGTCACCCATGCCAGGGCTCCTCTAGGAGGGCACCCCTACTGAAGATGTTTAGATGTTTTACTGCCACCATGTTTCTTTACAAATTTCTTGCATTTGAGAGCAGAAAAATTCCACTCCACAGGACATAAAGTGTCAATTTAAGTGTTAATTATATTTTCATATCAGAACATAAACTCTAGTTTGTAAGAACATGGGTGTCCTTAAACTATGTTGTAATAAAAAAATTGAAAACAGCTAGTGTTCTTGAATCAATTTTCACATTTATAAGTTTAAAGAATAGTTCCCTTTTTCTGTCTCATTTTGTCAGTTCAGTGTGGCTTTGTGCTTGCCTTGTTATTTTCATCAAAAATATGTGAGTCTAATTTGCAGTGTTTCTTTCAATTAAAAACAAAATGCTCCAAAATAACAACAACCACCACCAAAACTCCCCAAATCAGAAGCAAAGTCTCAACAATGTATTAAACTATGTGGGCATAGTAAGTTGAAAGAATATGTATAATTTATTTTATCAACTATAGAAAAAACTGCAAAGATTCAAAATATAATTGTAAAGATAATATCCTGTTGCTATTAATGGCTGCTGTCTGTAGCATCTACATTACTTCTAATTTTCACAGATCATTCGCATCATAAATGAAACACGAAGAATCCTGTGGAAGACATGGTTGATGTCACATTTATCATAATATCTGAGTGCTTTCTTTGGAATCACAGAAATTGGACCTTACATATCTATGATTTACTTTATTTATTGGATTGCACAATTTTAAATCTTTCCAAGGTCATTACGCTAATGGGAAGAGCAAGGTTAAAAGATGCTGACTACAGACTTTGCAAAACCTTTCCAATACCTTCTAAGCACTCATTTCTAATTCCTAAAACTACTGACTTCTTATTTTTTAAGCTTCTCCAAACTCCTGCAAATCCCAGGAGCCTGTAGCAGTCTTCCAAACCTCTAGCAGTACATTTACTTTCTTCTGAGTTAACTACTAGACCTAATTAAACAACACTGTCTCATCTGAGTGGATGATATTCTTACAGTCTGAATACAAATTAAAATTCCAGTTCTGTTAACATTCAGGTCAGTTAATCAGAATAAACCTCTTTAAACACTAGATGACTAAAGTGATTTCAAAGTCAATCATACTCTTAACTCATTTTTAAGGATGACGTTTGTAATATTCTCTATTGGTTCCCTTTAAATAATAATTTAAAAAAAAAAAAAAAAAAAAAAGAGCTCACAGTTCTCAGATCAGCTTAATTCGATGAAAGAAAAATAGGGAATTTTACATGAAGGGTTGCTAAAGAGCTTCAGTTTCCAAAGGGCAGGCATGCAGTTCTGCGTGTTGAAAATTGCACAGACAGTTGCCAAAACAGCATGTGCAAATTAGACATCGTTCACATAATGAACTTGTTACAAGACTAATTCAAGATTTGCATGTGGAAATCCGAATGTGGAGCTACATTATTCCTTGTGAATGCAGATGTATCTATTAGCCTGTGTATTTTAGCAGATGTTATTTTGAAAACAAGATCCCAATTCCTCACAGTACAGAAATTAATAACTAGAGATTGCAATTTCATGGAGAGCTTTTCTCTTGCACGGGACATGGTATTAGACAACCAGAAACACTGAGTTTTCATCTCACCCTCATAACAGATTTTCTGCGTGAGCTTGGGGAAATTATATTACTTTTACCTACTTTTGTTTACCTATCAGTGAAATGGCTTTAATATTCTTTATCTGCCATCACACACGTGCTGTCAGACACAATTAGTGTTTGTAATTCTTTTTAAGCTCTGCAAATGATCGCATGTTTTGGAACAGAATTAAAACTTGAATTGTTAAACTCCACCATTTTCTTACTGCAAATGCTAACCACTTGGCAATAATTTTCTAGTGTGAAACGCTGGGGGGGGGAGTGAGAAGGAAACAAACACAGATCCAGGTATACTGGCAAACTCTGAGGTAGGCTGGGCCTTCGTAATTGGAGTTGGCACTCTGGTGAGTAAGTAGGCTTTAGACGAGGGTGTACAGAAGAATGCAGAAAGCAGAAGCTGCACTTTCATCCACCAAGCAAGAAAATGCTGCATTTGGTTCGATGTGGTTGGGATGATCACCCCACTAATCCCTTAAAACGGTGAGTTTCAAAATGTGCATGCCATGGGTGCTTGGCTTCGGGCTTGGCTGCAACGATGACAAACACAAGGCTTTGCTTAGCATTCAGTTTGCATACTGCTAACATACGTATACCTTGCTGCCCAGGTTTTAGGCCCTGTAATCACTCTTTTGAAAGTGCAGTGCTATTTTCAGCTTTATCTTCTTTTTATTCTCATCAAAAATAATTGCTGTGATTTAGAGACTGTCTAATGCCCTGTCGTTATCTCCAAATCTCTAGTAGTATGCTGGCATCCAGTAGTGAACCTAAAAGCTGCATAGATTTTCAAGTTGCAGCATGTTAATCTCGTTCAGTACGGAGAATGATCTTTCTAATGGAAAGGCTGAATGCAGCCAGGTTTTACATGTGCTTTTTCTATGTTTGCATTTGAAGTCCAGTAAGTGCTCAGAAAGGAAAAAAACTCCACCACAAAACCAAACTAAAATTGATGCAAGTATTGGTTTCGAATTCAATAACCACATATGATTTGGCCTGCCCCAGTGCGCTCTCTCCATAAAAAGTGAAGGTTAACATTATTAAAATCACCTTGTAGGGAAGGAAATTTGCATTCAGGAAGCCTGGAGTATAAGGCTAGTGAAATCTTGACTTCTTCTAAGACATTAGCAAACCTTCTGTTGACTTCACTAAGAATAAGGTATCACTGCTGGATGGTTTGTGCCTTAACCTGTTATACTGACACAGGAGATTTAAAGCAAGATGCCAAGACTGACTCAACTCTGATTGAAAATTAACACAGATCTTTATTTCTGACTGGGCAGTCAGTAAGAAAAGCAAGAGGAAAATGTATTTTACAATAAAATCTGTAAGATGTACTTTGTGTCCATAGTTATTTTATTTATTCCTTGTGCCTGTAGGCCCTTCCAATGCTTTCTGTTCTCTCCCTTTCACAGAAGCTGTCTCCTGAAGGATATATCAAAAAGTACAGCCTAACCCTTCTCTTAGGAACTATCACAGTCTCTTGCATGAGTAATCTGGCACAATGCAGCTATCACTAATAACTCTATAGTATGTTGACCCTATTTTGTGGAATACCCTGAGATGGCTGTGTATGTCCCATTGACTTTTGGTTCTCAAATCCAGCCAGGGAGGAAACCTTTCCATGAAATCTTGTATAAGCAGTAAAAGAAAACCACTATAATATGGATTCAGAACGGTTGCTGCAGATCACACATTCATGTGGTTTCACTTACTCTGCTCCTACTCTTGCTTTCAGCTGGCTGGCAATACCCAAGGGTGTGGTTTGCTTGTGAGATTAGACAGGTTGAGAGGCAGGCTTTTATCATTGTTCCTGCAGTGCATATGATTTTTTTTATGTGTTCCTACTTGTAATTTTATCACTTGGTTATTATTTCACAGTGGGTTTTACTGCACTTTTTACTACAGGAGTCTTGTGGGTATTGGTGTTAGCAATCGGAGAGCAAGCTTCCGTCGCTGTAGCCAGCCGGTGAAAAACAGGTACCTTGGTGGCCAGGAGAAGTTGGTATTTTCCATCTGTGAAGTCTGTATGTTGTGATGAAACATCAAAAGATGCCCGGTGTCATTTATTCAAAAAGCCATATGCATTATTGTTTCATGCACGTCCTGAAGAAGTTCCTAACACTGCAGCCCAGGCAGAAGGCAATTGCTTGAAAGGGCTTACAGGCAGGTTGGCTTTATTATCTGAATTGGGTCACTCATTCCTAATTATTTATAACCTCTATCTGCAGTGCATTGCACAGCATGATGAGTACTTTCAAATGGGAAACTTCTTGGACATCAAACTTCTGCTGTTTTCTCTCACAAGAGATCCCTAAGCAGAGACCCCCTTGGGCACACAAGAACCGCCGCTCTTCTGCTGGGCCTCAGGGCAAGTCAGCGTTGTGGATGTGCTCCCTCCTGACCTCCAGCCAGCCTCAAGAATAACATTTGCGGAGTCCTTCTATAGCTTCCGATAATGAGGGCTTCCCTCATTACCAAGTCTAATTATCAGAGTGTGATTGTAGAGGACACAACCTTAACATACAGGCTTTCATGACCCTTTCCTTTACCCTGTTTATCCGGATGCCTCACCAAGTTGGAACTAGCAGCACGCAGCTAACATCCTCACTGAGCATTTTCCTTCAGTCCCACACTAGCAGTCAGTTGAAATCAGTTTGATGAGCCAATGGGCCAGCAGAAGAGAAACACGGCGTATTAGTCTTTAAGCTTCTTAGATAAAACATCCCAGTGATCTCTGGCAAAAAGAAGAATGAGTGGGACCCTGCAGTTAGGGGAGGGGAATTAATGGACATTTGCTGGTTTTATTTTAAGGAAATCAATGGACTTGCTGGAGACTGGGTGATGGAACACACAGCTGGTAGAATGGACAGCCAAAGATCACTATTTCCCTTTTAAGGAAATCAATGTGTTAATTGGGATTCTGGTGGGATTTTGAAGCTGCTAATGGAGGTGGGGGCCAGTGGAAGATCATTAGTCTTTATTGTAAGCAGTACAGTTAGTTAATTGGGGTGTGATTGTGTTGTTGAAAGAGAGAACAGGCAAAGAATGTAAAGTGATTTTTAAAAGCTGTCACTTTAAACTTTCTCTAACGAAATGAATTTATTAAAAAAGCGAAGGGAAGATATAATTCGTTACTCCTTCAGGTCTTTGAACTTGGGGAGAGCTTCGTTTTGATGAGACCATTCTCTTTTATAAGGCAGGTTTTTCCAGCTTTCCAACTAAGCTTAGAGAGAAATTAAATCATCCTTGGAAAGTTACAATTTATCAGAGCCTTATGAGGTCGGTAGCAATGTTTCATCAGGTCAGATGAGATCAGGTCTTTTCCAGACACCCATATAAATATAGACACAGCTCCATGCTTTATTTCAACTTGGAATTTGTTATGGTTGCCTGGGTGAAGATGCACAGTTTCACATAGATATTAGGGCTGTGCCTCAGAGCTGATTTTCTGCCTAATTCACAGTTATTCCATTATCCCACATTAAGAAAACCTCCAGGGATAGATTGTGCAGTAAAATCTAGATTTTGCAGAAAATCAGGACAGTATGTATGGGTCTTCTTTGCACATGCATGGAAGTTTCTTGCATATAATACAGACCAAAAGAGCTAGACTCAAACTTTGATTTAATTATGAATGATAAATTCTTTAATTTAATTATAAAATCATGTCAACTTCTCTGGAATTTTACTTTGCAAACCTACAGTGCTGCATGCATTTATTTCCCTAACTTCTAAAATCCAGCCCATGGTTTTAGAGCAAATTTCTGCTTGTAAATTCACCTGTAGCTTCTCTAACTGTGAGAAGCTCTAAGCCTGTCTGTGATCAGATAATCAGTCAGTTTACTGAGCAGCATAAAGACTGAGCAGGTTCATTTCAGCCCTCAGTCTGCCCTCAAGTTACCAGCAGCCAGGAGTGGTGACGAGCGGGTTTATTCTCACTGAAAGACAGAGAAAATTTCCCTCAGTGGAGGAATGGCTGTTTCTACGCATGCACTAAAGGGTTTCTCAAGGGGAAGGAGTTATTTGCAAAACTGTACTGAAAAATTGTGGAAAAAAACATTATAGGGTAGATTCAAAAGGAAATGTCTTCCCCCTTCCTGTTTTAACCAATGAAATGAATCATTTAGGATAAGTAAAATATGTCACTTAGTTTGAAGTAAAAGGTATCATTTCACTTGTAAGCATTTAAGAAATAAAAGCGGATACATTTCTGAAAGGTGTACTGTTTCATGTAAAAAAGTTGAAAGGGAACATTCTGACTTGCTTTAATTTTAAGAATGAAACAACTTGTTAAGTTGAACATGAATCCACAAAATGTTTCAGTTGACCCAAATCTGTTTTCTTCAGAGCACGATGTTTTACCAAAATATATCTTCCAGTGCTAGCAGTAAATCCCAGAAGTGTTCTGTTCACCACACAGAATTAGGCCCAAGTTTTTCTTAAGCCACCTCCCTGATCCCTGCTCAGAGGGTCTTTCTTTTTAGTTGCAGGCCAGAGGTATGTTACTGTGCAATCAACACTGGACTTCTCATGGATTCATAAGCTTCAGACCAGCTCTTCTTTTCCCACTCAAGCATGTAGTTTCCACGTTTACCATAATGTGATTCCCTAATCGTCTTGTTGAATGTTGAAAGGAAAGCCGGCAGACTTTTCTGGTGTTGCTAAAAGCCCTCAGGCCAGGCTGGCAGATAACAGCCCTCTTATTTATTTGTCTAAATAAGCATATAGCATGATGGATAAGCTGTCAAAGAAAAATCAAACCAGTGGGGACATAGCTTCAAGGGAATTACTCACTATCTCTCTGCCAGTTCTGCTGCACTTCTCTTAAAAAATATAAAAATTAACATAGTTGGTGATAAGTGCCAGAAATCACATTTCAAGAATAACAGTGATATTTTCTATAGAACATTTCAGCTGGGAGGGTCCTGAACTATAGCATATAATAATCACAAAGATCATTTTAGAGAGGTATTTAGCCCAGAAGTGAAAGCAGAGTATGTACGTGAAGCTGCAAATGACTCCACGTAGGTGATTGACAGGAGGTGAAAACAAGTTAATTGTTCCAGATTTTGAATTCTTTATATATATTTATTTGTGTGTGTTTGAGAAGAAAGTACGGGGGTTCCTGAGAACCTGAAAGCTTTTAGTAAACTCATAAAACCAGACACTGTAGGAAATGAACTTGATCCAAAAAAGAAAAGCTACTTTTAGAAATATAGCTCCATGTCTGGCCACAAAGTAATTAAGGTTCTTAAAGCTTTCCTGTCCAGATGAGTGGCTGGCACAAAAATAATAATAACTATACGTAATAACCACAGTGACTTGTCACTGAAGGGAATAGGTAGCAGTAAACAACTTCCAGTAGAACGGTCAAAGCAAAGTAGTGGTGGGAGTGTGTGGTACGGTTAAAGGGTAGTAAGTGTGTGTGCCTCTCTCTCAGTAGGTGGGTGTTGGAGGAGATATAAGGGAGGAGAACAGAGACTTCTCAACAAAACAATGCAAAACATCATGTCTTAGAGTTCAATTCATAAAAAGAATATAACTCAGTCATATTCTTTCCACTATGCAGTGTGTGCATGACATAAGGTGCAAATTTTACATGTGATTCATAGAGTAAAATGTCAGTTTTTCAAAAGCCTCCATGAGCCTAAGAGCTGGCTCAGGTCAGAATTCAGCCATTGCAGGGAAACTGGCTTTTCTCTTCCATCTGGTCTTTCAGTATCCAAAGGCAGAACCTGGGGACCTGGCGCAGATGAGGGTCACCCACCTCCTGCAGTCTGTTTAGCACTTTCCATTCTTTCTAGCATGAATGGAAGAAAATTGTCATATTACAGAACTGGATCTGCAAAACTCATCCAGTTCAACTGGAGTTTTCCATGAACACCGATGGGCATTGGACCAAGCCACAGAGGGCAAAAAAGGGTTCAAGTATGAGCAAACTCAACAAACTGCAGAACACCTTTTCCCAAACATCTGCCAGATTTTTGATACCTCCATTTAGTGAGTGCATGTGCCATGACTAACTTACAGTAGAAAACTCAGAGAAACTGTGAGTTCAAGTAAGGTGGCATCTCCTGAAGGTCCAAAATGCAGAGTCCCTCAGTATAAATTATTTCTGGACTGACACTCACCTCAAACTGACTTGCAGTAGTTACACTGCTTCCTTTTTGCATTGGAGTAAGTGAAAACATACAAGTGATGCCTACTGGCCTTGGATAGAGCATTTTTTTTGGCATTTTCATCAGAGTGTCCAGTTGAGCAATCCTTACCACCACCATGCAATTTGATGATTTAATACTTTCATGGGCTACCTTTGTCTGAGATGTCATTGTCCCAGATGACCATATGACCACCCATTTGTTTTGAAAACCATGCCAGGTCTCTAACTTTGCCTTTTAGTTTTGCTCTGTTTTGTTTTGTTTGTTTAAATTGCACTGGGAAAAAGAAAGCAAAACAAATTTCTCAGTAAAATGAATTTCAGGTTATTTCTAACTCTGAAGCTGATCAGAAAAGACTCATTTTTCTCAAGAAAGTGTCAATGGAAATGGAAATAATTGTTTATAATTGTATTTTCCATTCAAATATTACTCTTCAGACACATGCACACGTATATATGTTTGTTGATTTGAACACATATTCTGTCTTCTTCTCTTCTCTATAAGCCAAACATGGCATGATATTCCACAACAGCCCTACCCTGCTGGCATGGGGAAGTAGTTTATCAAAATAAGCAGTAAACAGCCACAAATTATGTTAAAAGGCAATTATAAAGTCACACAAACCCCACTGCTTTGGCAGTTTTGCCCTCCAAAGATACTTCTTAGGAAAGCTGCTAATAAGACCATATACATTCATTCAGTGTAGAAGCTGATTCAGAATGGAGAGATTAAAAACCCCCACACTGCAGACAAGTATTCACCATCCCAGCCGAGGGCTCATGTCTTGCTGCACGTTTGAACATCCCTCTGAATGTTCAGAGGCCGCGGAGGTAGGCTTGGAAGGTCTTCCTAAGTCATCACGCCCATCTGCTGCTGTTGTAAATGAGTACAAAAGGGTACGTTCGAGAAGCAGGGAAGGCAGAGTGCTGTGAGGCTGTTCTCCTTAGAAAGCTCGAGTTTGGCTGGCTGGAATCACCAAGCACACCTTCAAGGATCACTTCAGCCACTGTGAAGGGAACTATTTCAGGTTCAGTTCGTGGGCTGCATTTGTAAAGGGCACCCTGAGGGGTCACGCAGCCTGGTGAAGCAGATCCGCCGTGTTACTTCTCTCCCCTTTTGTTTTTGGCCTTACAGCCTTTGCTTGGTTATGATACACCCTCACAGGAGGAAATGAGAGTGCAGTGACTGTTGACTTTTCAGCCAGGGAGACATACAGTTTATGGAGCAAAAACTCCAACAGGAACAGAAGTGGGCTGAACTATAAACCGATGTCAGATGGAACAAACAAAGGAAGAAAATTATCAGCAGCTAAGAGCAGCAGCAACTTTGAGCTCCTGTTTGTTGTTGGGCCATCACAGGGTTACAAACCAAATGAGTGTTTACATGAGACTGAAGACATGGAATGCAATAAGAGTACATCTAGGAAAGTACGCTGAGAGTAAAAACTACTTGCATTTGTATTTCATTTCAGTTTGTGTCTGGGCATAATGAAGAAACCTCCTCTCAAAAACTGAAAATTACGAAAGGGAGGTGTGCTGCAATCTATGAAAGATCAGTAGAATATCAAACAGGAATATGGCAGACTTTGAATGGGCGTGGGGCTTTTACCAGTGCCCTGAAATTTTGCCTGTCTGCACAGGCTTTTTTTGTTCCATTGGTTTCAAATGGCAGATAGAGAATCAAACTTTTCTTACTGTGTATTTCCACTTCCTCAAACTTTTCACCAAGTTCTGACAGAATTGTTAACTCACTATGTCCTCTCAGGTGTAAAGGCCACCACAGCACTATTACTGCTTTGAGATGCCAAGGACCAAGAGGGCTAGGAGGCCAGCTTTCTTCACAAGAGAGTTATCAATTCAAAATAAGCTCAACAGAGATGAAAGATGCTTTCTCCATGACAGCTGTTTGGCATCAAGACTACCTACCCTAAATACAGTGAGTAAGCTGACTATGTGCACTTGCTAGACAGCAAGCTATAGGGAACCTGAGCAGACAAAACAGCACAAGATGAATCAGAAAAAAATCATGTGCTGAGCTGGGATCAGCAGTCTCTACAGCTCTAAAACCTACAGTCTCTGAGTGTTCAAATAAGGAAAGAATAACCTCTTGGGTGCCATCAATAGAGATTTAATTTTTTAAAATGCAATGTAATGTAGCTATCAAACTGAAAACTGCCCCACAGACCTACTGGAAATATCGTGTGCATGTTTATATGCACCTAAAGCAAGCAGTGACAAGTCCACATCTAATCTTATCCAATTTTGACATTGGCATCCAAATGATTGCCACCTTGATTAGGGAATGTCACCTGCCCACACTTGGGGATTGCCCAAGGCATCACAGCAGAGTAGCAGGAGGCACTTGCTCTTATGCTTTATAAGCACAACCTTACGCTTTATTGCATGTAACGCAGTAACGGTTTCAGGCTCCAAATACATCCCATTTCTAGAGCCCATGTTACAAATGTGTTACCTACCTCACATCTCTGGTGTAGGCATGCACTAAAGGGAGTACTGCTCTTAGAGTTGTTAGGTCTGTGTATAAACCAACTCATTTGTCTCTCCCATGGTGTTTAGGGGACATTATGGTTCCTAATGTGCTCTCTTGGCACCACAGTGCGGTATCAGAGCGTTGTTTGCTCTGGTTTAGAGACAGAGAACTGAAACACAGGAGGTTAAAGTATCTGGATGACAGTCATGTGGGAAGTCCTCGACAGACCAAGGAACTGAACCCACTTCTTCCATCTCCTCCTCTGCTGTCTGGCTTCTGGCCGGCTTCCTCATGCAGAGGAAGACTGTCCCAAACCCACCCTCTAGACCCCTGGCAGAACTGGGGGTGAGCTCAGGGGGCCAGTGTTCCCATAGGCAAACAGGTCTGAACATCCCAATCTCTGCCAAGGCAATGGGGAAACACTGCCTGACTTGGGTTTGCTGCTAATTACAAACTGGACAGCTGAAATATACCCCTTTGCCCTTCGCGTCTGATTTAGAGAAAGAAAGGTCATTAAAATCATGACTGCAGTAGACCAGGCACGAGCACAGCAAGAGATACCTGACATGAAAGTAAGGCAACACTGGCCTACCCAGGTGGTTCTCACATTAGTGCTGAGCTGAGGAGTCCTCTGCAGTCTCAGTGGATGCCAGAGGCACATTTCAGCCTGGATAGTGAAGCAGAAGAGAAGGATGAGATTTGTAATACAGTTAGGAATAGGATTCTGGGAGATGCCTCTAGCAGGACACCTGTAAGGGATACAGCAGAAGGTTAGCAATTTAGGTGGGTTGAAAATATACTAGGACCTTTAGTTTTTCTGAGCATCCCTCCCACTCCCTGCAGTTTCCTCTCCTTAAACCTCACTTCATTCCTTGCCTCAATGGGAGATACCACTCAGCTGCTGTCCACAACTCAGGAGTTGCATGAGAAGTTCTGAAGCCCTGTGAATGATAGCCTTACACCATCATCTTGAAGATACAGGTAGCTTTCTTTTTTGAACCTGCTCATTCAGAATAAAAAGGATAGTGGAAAAATCTTGTAGCTGTAGATCTACAAGTAAATCAGAGAAAGTACTTCTAAGTTTGTATTTTGGAAAGTTCTCTTAGTAAAATTACTGCATTGATTGTAGCTGTTTCAGAAAACATGCAATTTCTACAAAAAAATATAGAATTAGTCATGGAAAAAAATAATAAACTCTTTCACATCTAACTTGGCCTAAACTTTAGGCTTTGTAATAGTAAGCTTTAACAGAACTTGTATTTCCATGACATTTTGTTTTAAATTCCAGTGGGGAGGACGGAGAAAATTTTGAACAAAGATTCTCTGTAGTCCTTGCTTTGTGAGAAAAGATGTGAAGCCTGAGAATCTTATAGCGAGAGTAACTTAAAGCGAGCCTGGGTGAACGCTGTCAGGAATTTCTGTTCATCTGAACATACGCTGCTTCCTTGCTCTCTTCAGTAGCCTTGCGAGCAAATGGCTTGAAAGGAACTAATCACTGCCGACACAGTAGAGCACAAAAGCCTAGAGCAAAAATTTCTCAGAGCTGGGTTCAAAGAGTTAATTGCTGTAGTCTGGGCACACTTGCCTGAACTCTGGTCATCTGAGGGCCTGGTTCTTGGGTGCACTCCAGGTGGCCAAAAGCCAGGGTTCAAGCAGAACCTTGCTGAAGTCAATCGAGTCTGTACAAGTTCCACCTTGTCTGGGTGCCTATTTCAGGGTCATGAGCTCTTTTCCAGTAAGAGAATGGCCAGCAAGGAATTGCTCACTGTGCTATTCGGCAAATAACGAGGTATAGTTAACAGATGTGAGAAAACTGAGACTGGTCCTCAAAAAAATCAGCTGAAAATATGGAAAGGTTCATCTTTAGTAAAAACATCCTTTTCCCTTTGTGGGACTTATGACAGAATTTTGCCAGCTCAGAAGGGATCTCCAGGCCTTCTGTGGAAAGCAGGCATAGCCCGCGTGCTGACCTGTAAAACAGGAGAGAGGAACGGGAGGACTCTTTTCCAGTGAGGGTGGATTTCTTTTCCTCAGATTTTTCATGTATCAGAAGTATTTACGTGTAAATGTGAGTTTATGGCAAAAAAAGAAAAAATTCTAAGTATTTCTGCTGAACACTTATGCACATAAGAATCGTGCTGTGGGTCTTAATGTGGATGCCTGGATGCCTATGCCATCTTTCACTGCAGTCCCTTAGCTGGGCTACCTTTCCTATGCTCTGTACTGGAGCAGGAAGAAGTGGTGAGTTACGTATGGCATGAGGAAGCTATAAATCCTGGAAGATGAAGTTGGGCTAATTGATACCAAGAAATGGGAACATGAAACATAGGAACTACGACACCCACCATGTGGTGCATGCCTTGGTTTGGGAGACTTCTTGGAAGATCAACAAATGTTTTCCATAGTCCTTGCAAAATATTTCAGCTAATCCCAAACCCATTTTACTATAAAAAAAAAAAGAAAGAGATTTTACATTAGGTCCCAGATAGGACATTATTCCTGCAGCTAAAAATCACAGCAGGCACATTAGGAAATCAATGTCGATATTGAAGATGCAACGCAATAGAACATTATTTTATAGTAAGTGGGAATTTTGCTTTTATGGAACTTCTGGTTATCTCCTACTGAATCAAACTGAGAATCTCATGGCAACAATTTGGGTAATGCAGCTGGAAGACTTTTTCACATAAAAACAACCCTGAAATTGAGTGCCCCGAAGGGCAACATGTTTACAAGTGTCCCTAAGAAGTATGTGGCCAAGGTATTCATTAGTAGTTTTACTTAACCTGAAGTACCATTAAAAAGTATTTTCTAACATTTATTTGGCAGCAACAGCAAGGGGTTCTGATAAGCACCAGTGTCTCCATTGCGCTGGGCACAGTACCACCCCAGTGAGGGCACAGCATGGGCCCCAGGTTGGCATTTAGTCTGGGGTTGGACCATCCAAAACCTGCTTGAGCCTCATAAGAGAACATTTCAAGGACACTTTTAGGCAGATTTTTAATCACAAGGGGAAAAAACCCAAAGTATTTGAATTATTTATCCCTGACAGTGTATTTTTAGAGAGAAGAGGTTAAAATAAACTTTATCTGTAGGAAGCCTTAGCCTGATTGAGAACCTCTCCATATATTTGGAGTCCTGTTTAATAAGCCATCCAGACAGAGGGAGCATTCTTCTGTAAAGCCCGTTTGGCACAGAAGCCTGCAGCAAGAGCTGAGCAGGCAAATCCCACGGCAGGGGAGAGACAGCACTTTTTGACCCAAACAATGTCTAGACAGCCTGAAAACAGATAAATTAACAGGCAAGCAGCAGCGGCATCACACAGCAGCAAAGCGGTGGATATTTGTCACCTCAGTGATGGGTTAAATGAAGATTCAAGGCCGTGGTATAGTCTTTATGAAACACTCCAGCTGTCTCCCTCCCTCCTCCTGAGCTATTTACTGTGTTAACAGCTCCATGCAGAAAGTTCACATTCACTGACATAGTACACATTTCCCATCTTTTACAGACCGCCCTAATGAGGCAGCAGGATCAGAACAAATTAGTGACAGAATTCCCCCATCCCCTTGCTCACGGTCTAGGAACAAACATCCTTTCCTACTTGCATACCCTGCAGAATCTGAACTCGGAGCAGAATGCAGCGATTCATGGCAAATGAGAGGGGGGTTGTTCAGCCTAATGGTGTAACAATATTTTTTAAGACGATTCCTGCTTGAGGATGCTGTGTTGGCTTTACAGTCTGGCTCTCCTGTTTAAGAAAACACATGTTTTGCTATATATAGTGGGGCTTGAAAAATAACTTCCGTTACTAAAACAAGCACAAATAGTTTCAGATGACACTTTTGGTAGAGAAGATATGTGATTTCATTCACTGTGTTTACTGAAAATTATGTGCACGCAAATTACCTTAATGAGATGCAAACCTTGTCGTTTGCATTTAGTGCACCAGTAACAAAATTCTGGTAGCTGCAATGATAGTATATTTAACATACAGAAAATAAATAATTTGTTACATCAATGCTGTCAAAATGAAACAAGCCAAACTGTGATTAAAGCAGTTATCATTAAACCAGAGGCTGACTTCCAGAGCTGTTGTGAAAACAGCCCAAGAGCAATTTTCCTAAGTGCATTTCAAGTGATTGAGTAAAAACTGAACTTATGGTAGACTATGTTACAGAATACTACTTAGAGCGTGTGGATGATGATACTTCATAACACAGAAGCCTTCACACAGTACCATTTTAACCCTTCTTTGTTGCTGAGCTTGAAAGCATATTAAAGATTGGGAGACTTTTCTGCCTGTGAGACTCAGCCCCACCGTTCTCAAATATGATGGCAAGGAAGTTTTGTCTGTGTGAGATTCCTTGTGTAGGTAGAGGGATGGAAGGGAGAGAGGCAGAAATTATATCATGCAAGATGCATGTCTTGGCTCCTGCCAAGCAATATTCTGTGCATCTTCAGTATGGCAGAAGTTGTAAACATGTTGTATAATCACATAACTGGGCTGTGACCCATTTGTTAGCAGCATAGGAAAAATACATCAAAGTCACAGATAGTCTCTTCAGACAGGCCTCGACAGATACCCATCTGGTAGTAACCTCAGACTGTGAAGTATGGATGATTTATAAAGGTGTTGAGCAGCTCTTCTTTTTATATATATAAAAAATCCCTGTTTAAACTCTGTACTGATTAACTATGAAGCACCAGGAAAATAAAAGGAAAAATAATGCATTGTTTTAGAAACTAGTAGATAATTTAGTGATGTGTAAGAAAAGGTTGTAGGCATATTAGAGCCAGACGTAGTGCTGGGTAACCCTGAAGATCTGCTGTCCGTTAAGCATATGTGAGGCCAAAGCGTAGCAGCCCCAAATGGTAACTAAACTTAACTGTCAGTCGTTCTCTTGAATTTAAATGCAGCAGGCATCACAAGTGCCAAGACAGGCAGTGACAGGCTACGCTAGGAAGCCTAGATATCCTATTCCTTTGGTAAAGTCCACCTATGCAGATCTTGTACTTTGATTTTATGGAGTTGAAGAGCTGCTGTTCGTTACTCAACAGGGGCTCTGTTTGCCACCAAAGGAGGCGGGATTGTATTCCCCGGTGCCCCTCGAGCTAGGCAGAGCCCGAAGCAAGTGCATCCCTTTCAAAATGTGTTATTCATTGCAGAATGTGTTATTAACAGCAAAGCAGCCCCATTTCATGGTGTAGCATCCCATTTTTGTGCAAGGCACATACAAACACAGAAAGGTAGTCCCTTTCCTAAAAAGTCTGCAATCTCAGCGTCTTCTTAATAACTTGGACAAACACGCCTACTGAAAACTGAGTGCATGCAGATATCCTTTCTTGCCATGCATTCAAACCCACAAAATGGGTTTTCTTCATGGCATTATATTCGGGTTTTATTAATCACTTTGCTTGTGGCCCTTTCCTTTCCCAAATCTCTTTTGGATTTGGGGAGGATGCCTCATTGTTGGTAGGTATCTTCTGTGGTCTAGACTTGTAAGCTCTTACTCTATTGTTACAATGCTCCACTGGAAGGTTTATAAGTCACACTACTTGTCAAAGTTATGAGGATGCTGAATCATTTTTATTAGGCATCAAAGTCTCCCCCCCACCTGTCATTTCTTTAACTGAAAGCTTCATTAGATTGCAAAATGGCACCTCTGTGCTCAGACAGGGCTGTGGGCAAATCAGGTTCTTTCCTTTGTTAAATCTGATTGATTTATTTCACATATAAAATGAGCAGTAAATGTTCAAGTTCTAAAAAGTTATTTAACAAGTGTCTGGAATGAAAAAAGCTTTCTAAAATAGTGCAAATACTTATCATAAGCATATTTAAAAGACTTTTCGTTTTCAGATGTTACCAAATGCCCACAAATTCTTAGATATTCAAGTAGTCAGGCACCTGAGGAAACTTAGGATAACACTTAATTATGAAAAATGCTGCTCAAGCAGCTCTTTGCAACCCTGAGTTCTGCAGCATTTTAGGAAGAAGGTTGGTACCATTCTGCTTATTTAGAGCCAGAGAAACAAGAGGCAGACAAGGGAGGACTGGTGTGAGGTAGGATATTATCTCAAGTCTTCCTTCAGCCAAGCCAGTAGGCACACACTAGACACCACTGTACCTCCAGAGGATCCAGGAAGGACTACGCAGAATTGGAGTCTGCTAGTAGACCCTTATTCAGGCAGTTTGTCAGTGATACGACTCATACAGGATTGTGTTCTTTTATTTAGCCACTTGGCACTTAGTACCTCATAAGGCACTTAGTACCTTGCTAAGCTGAATGGGAAGAGACAGGCACTTTGCAAGAGAATCCCATTCCACTCAGAGGCATGTATCTGTCCTCTGCAGGGTGCTGTGTCTCTTGGGACAAGCTCGGAAGTTCATCTAAGTGTCTGCACCTCACCTGGACAAAAGATGAGATAGATCCTGGAGCAAGGAGACCTTCAAAAAGGCAGGAAGATGGGTGTGCATTCTGGGCTCAGCAGCAACCTGGAGAGGGGAGTGGAGAACAGTCATGGAGATCTAAGTCACAGCTTGTAAATCAGCGGATTGTGTCAAACAGAGAGTTAGAGAGAAAAGCCAACAAAAAAAGTTGCAGGTGAGCAAAGGCTAGTTCGTATTTCATGCTGATTTTGCTACAAATTGTCCAGCTTCAGAGCTACTGTTCTCATAACCAGTTACTTTTCTAATTTCCTTCCACTGCATAATAGGAGAAGAAAAGCAAAACAAAAAGGAGAGAAGTTTGTCAGAGATGAGAAAGGATGGAAGAAAAGAGAAAAAATCAGTTGAGAAAAGGTGGCAGAGGACATCTAGGGATTATGCTCTGTAAAAAAAAGCTAAGAGCAGAGACTTTCATAGCAACTGAAGGGGAAAATAAAAAAAAAAAGGCACAACAAAAAACCCTGTCTCCTGTGGTGAAACTTCAGTGAAATGCTATTAAGCATAAATCTTTTATTGTATTGTCCTGCAGGCAGTCTGGTAAAAACTGTATTCTCAGCATAAATGAACTCTCCCATCATAAAAAAGGAAAAAACGTCTGCTTTCAGGACTGGCTCCACGAAATGGCTGCTGAGATACCCACAAGGGTATATTTAGGAGCAGCAGCAAGGAGAAGTAGGTGCAGATATTTCCTGCTGAAATAAGGTCTTCTGACTGAGCAGACGTGTCAGATGTGTTTGCCACCAGCTTCCCATGGGCTGGCAAAAGACTGCATTTCACATAAAGGATTTAGCCCAGGGAGAGCATTCAGCAAGGAAATAACTCCCTCTGTGATTTGTCAGGATCTCCTTTAATTGGGTCTTTTGCTGGGAGAGAGGGAACAACATGGGCCAAATCAACCTTGGAGTTACAGCGAGGATAGATTTGAACCCCAAGCTGTGGAAGAGAGCGAAAGGGTTTTCAAAAGGAAAGGGAAAAGAAAAGTTTTTCAAAATGTTGGTCTGCAATAGGAAGCCTCTGTTTCAAAGAGACAGTGATGTAGTCGGTTTCTGATTTAGCCCATCTTCTCCAGCAATGATTACCTAGAATAGCCAGAAGCCACTGAGTCACCCTCTCCTAGAAGGTGACATGAGTAGGACACGGACATGTGGATGAAGACTCAGACAAACAGCACATCTAGCCAAAGGCAGAACCACAAAATCTTGCTTTTTTTTTTTTTTTGCCTTTTTTTTTTTTTTCTTACTTAGTCCTTAGTGGCTTATTACATTTCTATTACATTTACATACATGTGTTCTAACCTCAGCAAAGCTCTCACCACCCAGCTAACTTATAATTTTAAAAGAGATTTTGAGGCAAGATTTTAAGATAGTTTAGAAGTGCCATTATGTAATGTCCACATGTGGTCAAATAGTCAACTCTCAACTTGATAATGATAGTGTTTGCATGCAAATCATGGTCACCAAATCTGTTGTGTGACAGCCCCTGTTGCATTTGAAATAACAGACTAGCTCGTTCCGGTATATCTGGCCATGGAAATGAAAGCTCATTTGGAAAAGAACAACAAAATGCAGTAACACGTGAAAGGTGCTCTCCACAGCTGCCCGGCAGGGGCTGTAGGCAGGTGGGGGTCGGTCTGTTCTCCCAAGTAACAAGCAGCAGGACAAGAGGAAATGGCTCAAGTTGTACCAGGGGAGGTTTAGGTTGGATATTGGGAAAAATTTCTTCATCAAAAGGGTTATCAAGCATTGGAACAGGCTGCCCAGGGAGGCGGTGGAGTCACCATCCCTGGAGGTATTTAAAAGACGTGTAGATGTGGCACTTAGGGACATGGTTTAGTGGCGGACCTGGCAGTGCTGGGTTAATGATGGGACCCAATGATCTTAAAATCTTTTCCAACCTAAATCATTATGTGATTCTATGAGTCTATGCTGTTAAGTTGGGGATATTTCTGCTTCAGATTAAACCATTTTTCTTGAAACAACAAACCACTTAAATATTGTCTGTTTGCCACTACACCCTGATTTTTGTTCCTTTGCCAAGTAACCACTCTTACCCTCTGAGCTCCTGTATGACCATTCTTTAAGTCTTCTGAAACAGCAGTTCCCTCAGAATTCCTCTCAGTCAGTACATCTATTACCAGCCCCATTTATTAATAATAGCTCCCAAATATCCCACCCATATAACCTTGCTTTCACCTTCCCCACATGGCACCCCTGCTTCTGGGAATGGCCATATTTGGAGCACTCAGATGGTATTTTGGAGGATACCCTGAGAAAGAAGCTTTCAAACCAGCTATCATAGTGCTTCCCTTTATAATGTTTGAATGAATAGAGTCATAAAATCACAGAATAAGATAGATTGAAGGGGATCTCTGGAGGTCTTTTGCTCCAGTAAGGTTCAAGGCTAGCTCAGGGCCTTATTCAGCTGAGTTTTGACGATCCCGAAGGATGGAGATTCCACTGCCTCTCCGGGAAGCCTGTTTTGGTGCTGTACCACACTCTCATGATGAACACCTCCTGAGGGTGCGTGCCAGCCCCGTTGTCCAGGTTGTTGATGAAGATATTAAACAGCACAGACCCACAATGAACAACTATACCAGAAAATCCCTTTTGCCAGCTCATCAAGTTAGTTTTAACCCTCACTTCTCCTACTGACAAGCACTGCTTACAGTCTTGTGGCCAGACACTTTTAGTCACTTCATTCTGATTTCAAGCCTTATTCATGACAAATATATACCTGTTTGTACCAGTTTATGCCTGTCTCCTAGAAATAATTCTTATTTTTCTTGGGGAATATGAATTCAAGGCCTCCTGCTGCCAGGACATGGTACTTTCAGAATTCAAATAGCCCCTCTTCATCACTCATTCCAGGTGTTTTATATACATTCTTCTAATTACAGGTTTTGCACTCTCAGTCTTTGTACATGTGAGGGGTTTACCTGAATCGTTTTTTATCCATTCCCTCATGGTTCCAAAGTCTTCCATTATTTAGGTCAGTGTATCCTCACTCCCTCCTTCCACTTAGATAAAAGATCAATTTGCCTGGTTTTTCCTTTAAATTTTTTTTCTTTAACATCTCATGCCTGAGATATTGTTGCTGTTGCTGTACTGAGTAAAGAATCACTTCATCTTTTCAAGGTAGTAAAGGCCACATTTAAGACCTTGTGCTCATTAGTTTCTGAAACTGCAAAACTGCTTTCTGCGTGCATTATTATCTCATTAGCAGATCATGCTTGGATCGTAAGTGCAATCTCATGATGCGGTTGGAAGTTTTCAATCTCAAGTTTACGCACAATACTGTGAATTTACACATTTCTTTACATATGACGCTGTCCTAAAGCCTCTTTTGATTATAAAATGTTTGGGGTTTTTTTTTTTTCTGATTGAATCTGTCCATATATGCTGTTTTGGCTTTTTTTTGCTTTCATCTCACCTTGGACAATAAAAATCGCTGTTGTTTTTATAGCCTGTTTCATTTTTAGGGGTGGAGCAGGGATGGCAAGGCAGGATGCTGGGTAAACTAGAATTCTCAGTTTATGCCAAAGTAGGTTCCCTGCTGGAGCTGGATTTAAACGTATTTTTCTTTATTTAGTATGATTAACTCTGATGCCAGGGGATTCTTGGTACATTTCCTAAGGATAAATCCATGGGAATTGCAGACACTTGCTTAAAGATGATTGTTCAAAGTGTGGAGCACTGGGAAGGAGGCCTAAAAGTAAAATATGATTAAAATTCTGCTGTGCTTTTAGCCTGCAGAGATTTAGGGGTCCTGGATGCTTCAGAATCAGAGTTGCAAAAAACCCCACCTGTCTTCTAACCCAAAAATAAACTGGAACCGAGTAACACACAGTGGCAGGCACAGACTGGCAGTAATATGCTATAATTATATACAATTTCCTGCACAAAGAGGGATATTTCCAGGTAATTTGTGACTGGCCTTTAAAAAGTGTATTTGGGCATTAAAAAACCCTCAGATCTGATTTTAATGAACTTTAAAGCGATGTGATGCAATAAAGGCAAAGTAAGTCACACTCAGTGCAGTCTGTCAGGTGGAGTCGAGGAGAATATGTGGCTGCAGAGCAATGTTACTGCTTCCAACCTGAACCTGGGAGCAGGGAAAGTGAGTTTGTCACTTCAGGAAAAAAATGCGGCTCCAGCTCACGTAATCTGCAAGGAGTCTTCTCCTCAGCCCTCTGAGAAGTAGCATCTACAGAGTATCAGCATCATGATACTCTGCAACAATAAACATGCTACTTCTGCAGGGCCAGCCCTGCTCTCCGCACAGCTGCCTGCAACGCAGACGGCACGCTGCCTGCTAAGGAAGAACCCGTTAAAAGCTTGCAGAGGGGAAACAATAGCAAGGAATGATGCTGGCTGTGTCCATGTTAACAATTTTATGTTGGGGCAGGAATGTGCTTTTATAGCAAATCAAAAAGGAGGAAGGAACTGAAACTGAGAAACTTTTCCCGAAGCCTCTGCTGGAACAGCTGTGTTCAGGGTGCGCACCGCGAGGCCCGAGGGGCTGCCTCTGCATGGTGAGATAAGGACAAGGCAAATCTGCGCCATCTTCCAAAGAAAGCCACTTTCCTAATGCGAAACCTCATCTCAAAGGCCCATCAAGCTTTTTGCGAGCTGCCCTAAGCAAAGAAAAGCACATACTGGCACCAGGTTAATCAAACCAGACTGCTTCTACTTAGTAGCTAACCAGTGTGGCATTGGTTGAAAGTCGCTCCCAAGGCAGCGCAGTGCACTGAAAGTTACTTGGGAGTTTGCATGTCTGGGGCTCCTGGACTCGGTTGGGCTCATGAATGCAATCCCCAAGCATTGGCATGCTGCCCAGAGAGATTTCTTAAAGAAATCATAATTTCTCTGCAGCGTCAGAAGGTCTTACTCTTTCCTATGGAAGTTCAATCACCTTTAACTGTTGAGTAGAAGCGGCTCATCCCTAGGAGCTTTGAAACGCTGGACAATTTTCTGCAATGAAACTCTACTCTCTCACCATAGTGTTACTATTACTAGCATTAGTTGTCTCTTCGAGATATGCTGGAAGATCCACTTTAAGCCATAGAAGCCTTTTACTAGATGGCTGAGCAAGGAAGTAACATTGTTCAACCATTTCCTGAACATTTGCAGAATGACCCGAGTGCACAAAATTAGAGATGGTTCATGCTCTTACTTGAAGGCTATCTTAGTCCCTTGTAAGCGGTATTTACATTTTTGTATGAGGCTTTAAACGAACCTAGACTTGTTAGCTTGTAAGCACAGAGATGTAAAACTCTGTAGGTGCATTTCCAAAATCCTGAGAGAATTTTAGACAAATGCAGCAGTGCATTTCTGAATTTTCTGTCAGTGTTTTGTGAACTGTGCAAGACTCAAAACAGTGCCTGAGGAGGGATTCCACATGGCTTAAAATAGAGCAGAATGGGACTAAATGCACAAAGCTGGACAATCTGAGTGAGAACCTAGAGCATCCCACCCAGGCCACCCATGGACCGGTGAGGTTACACTCCCCAGGCCATGCTCTCCATCGAGCCTGCTTACAACTGCCTCATCCCAGCTGTAGGGAGGCTGTTGTGATTTCTAAGCTTTTCTTTCTCTCTCCTCTGCCTCTACTGAGCTTTCAGGTCTCAGTGTTAGCACTGATGATTCACCATGTGTCGGACACCTTGGGAAAAAGAGAGAAAGGGGACAGCTAGTTATGGTAGGAATAAATTATTGCTCTGCCTTTGATTTTCAATTTTCATTCTCATAAATTCTTTGCAAGTTTAATTCAATTTGAAAGTGGTAAAAAACTTTTGCAGTATCAAACCTAAGCTCAGAGCCTGAAGCAACAGGTCCCAGTGGCCAGAAGAAAGGACACCAGAGACTGAGTGAGTGTCAGAATGGGGACAAGATCAGGTGGCAGTGGCAGGCTCATAGTTCTACCTAAGCATCTACAGCTTCCAGACGGATGTGACAGGGAGGAGAATGGAAGCAGAGAAAAACTCAGTTTAATGGGAATTTCTGTTGCTCCCATGGGATACGTAACCTCAAAGACCTTACTTGTTCCCTCCAGCCAGTTACAATGCTGTGTCTTCTGTTCCCTTCCCTGCTGGGCAACCTTTGCAGAAAACCTTTTTCCAGAAGAAAAATTGGGCTGCAGCAGAACTGTGAATATTTAGAGAGGCTATGAATACTTTTTGTCTCTTTCACTGTGGCCATACATAGGAGAATTTTTTCCTCAGATGATTTTTAGGAAGCAGACAACAGCTTTGCCATTGTGAGAAAAATACAAGCTTGTTTCTGAGAGCTCCAGGTAACTTAGATGATTGCTTTATGTTTTCATGTAAGTTAGGGTTGAACCATAATTGTAAAATCACAGGCTTTTGCTGACTAAATTTTAGGTGGGTTATTATAATCAATTATAAAGTACCCCTGCAGTTGAATTTTTATTCCATTCCCTTCCCCTGTAAACCTTATGAAAAAAATCCCATCCCGTTTTTTTGGTATATTTTGAGATGGCAACTTTTCCTTGGTGTCTCTCGTGTTTATTACAGAAGAATTGTCTAGAGCACAAGCAATATCTGAGGTTTCAATATGGCCTGATAAAACTACAGATTGCTCAGCTGAATTCTTTACCAGTACAGGGTTCACAGATAGTAGGGGTATGTGCAGCACCAAGCACTAAGGGACTGTTTATTCCAGGCTAGAGATATGATCCAGTTAGTGAAGTTATCAAGTATTTTGCTAGTCATAAGGATGGGAGAAGTTAAATCCCAGGGTGCTGAAATTATGATTGAGAAATCATGGTAAAGAAAATTTCACATCTGAAAGAACTTAAGGCACAGAAACCAAACTGGCAATTTTCCTCTTACTTGGTCTTGTGCTCAGAAAAACTTCTAGATGCTTTCAAAGACACATTTGGTCCCTTTGTGCTAAAGTAGTGCCAGAGCACACATTAGAGGCTTGGATTTTCCCATAGCAACTGATAAATTCTCTATTAGGAAAGGAATCTTTTCAGTTCAATCAGTATTAATTTATTGAAAAAAAATCTGAGTTTAAATGGAAAACAAAGGCTCAGATAGGTGGAATATCCTCTGAAAGTTAAGCAAGGGTATTTTTTTCTCTACTTACAGCTAAGGTGGATTAACAGAGGCATATGGAGAAGATCAAATATACCTTGAAATAATGGATGTATAAATCTGCAGACTAAATCTCTCTTGAGTACTGGACAAGAAAGGGGGAGAGAGAGGATATAAAAATGTGGAGATCATTTACTGAGGGGATATAGTACTGAAAAGCCAGAGGGGTTCTAGGATCTTCAATATTTTATAAGAGGAAGCTTAAAGCTATTTTAATAAACCGTTGAGGCCAGTTTTTTAAAAATGTAAATGTACAACTGTGCACACAATCTGCATATGCAAATCACCACAATTGGGCAAGCAAATCAGATAATTGCATGCAAATATGCCTACTCACTCTGTGCCTGTGTCTACAATGGTAGTAACTGTGCATGCAAATTAGGTACACATTTTGTACACATAAAGGTGCAGCTTAAGTGGCATATGGCATGAAAATATGGTATATAATGTAACAAAAGAGGGAGAAGGAAATAGCAAGGGATACAGAGTTAGCTGTAAATAATAATATGGAGCATACACAAACACACACACATGAATCTATAAACACGGGATTATAAGAAAGAAAACACATGGGTCTTTTGAGTGCTTAAGGAACTGAAATGACATACAATGTGTGGAGAAGGCATCTGTCCAAGCTAATACAGCTTCCCAGGAGACCAAGTGCCCATTCACAACACAGGCTGAGTATGGCTTTTCAGAGCCCCACCAACTTCTCACTCATTTGATGCAATGACCCCTCTCCTTGAGGAGAAGATGGAGTTCAGTCTCTTAGGCTTACACAGGCTGAAGACTGAGACTCAATTGTTGGCAATGCTGCCAAATGAATAACAAAGGTAGTGGTGGTTTCTGGTGACACGTGGACAGATGTCTTCAAGGAAAAAGGCTTTATAACTCTTTTGTCTTTCATAAGTATTGATTTTGTTTCAACCACCAACCTTCCTCCTTTGGAGCTAACCAGCATAACCTCATTGCCTTTCTCCATTAAGCTTACTTGTTTTCAAACTGTACTATAGCGAGATGGCTGGCAGATGGGATGGATGGATGGACAGGAGGAAAGGATTCTAACCTTAGCTGTATCCTTGAACTTAAAAGCTGTGATATATTTTTAAAGCACCTAGACCTTTAACTTAGTTGTTAGCAGATTAATGAGATGCACAGACTGACATTTTATTTGAAATTTTCCAGGCAGGGAAACATATAGTGCTCAGCACGAAGAGCAGACTGAGTTGCGATGACAGCAAGCCCCCTCAATCACTCCAGGCTTCGGCATGCTCACAGATAAGAAACAATGAGCACAAGTTGGAGAACAGAATAACAATGTTTATTAAATTTTGATTCAGTCCCTTTTATGTGTGTGATTCCACATTTGTGCCACACTCAAAACAGCCATAACAGCAAAGATCACTGGTCACTCGGTGCCTTCAGTATTGCGCTCACGGTACTCAGGGCTTTGAAGAGCTATTTGGAGGCCCACAACCCGAAAAGGTCTTAACGATTGAAAGACAAGCTGGAACAAGAGTCAGACTGGCCCATGAGCATCTGAAACATATGATTGCATAGGGAAGGCAGAAAGTTGTCCAAAACCACTTTTTCAGTGTTTTTGTTGTCTGGCTTTCCTTTGCATCTTTGGAAACCTAGGTGAGGTTTTGCCCTTACCCACACAGCTCTGCAAATTCACTGAACAGCCCCACCGTGAGGATTTTTCTGGCCATACTGCTTCTTCCATGAACCTAACCGCCTGAGGAAGGCTCTAGAGGATGGATGGCACTTCTGTGGGAAACACAGGTACTGAAAACAAGGGAATGGCTTGGCGAACCAGTTAGGCATCGTGCTGTCTCATACACCACAAAGAATTTTTTTCCCAAATCTCAGCCCTGTTTGCCGTTCTTTTCTTTTTCAAAAGCCCTAATCCTCTAAAAACCAGACAGAAACTGTGATGTTTCTGTCATGTGCATAGTTTGGCTCTGTCCATCTTGTGATAGACTGAGATGAGCAGCCCTTCGACTTATGACTAATGTCCTAATTGTCTACTGTTTTATTTCAGAGCAACACAGGGGTTTAAAGTTTTTAAGCCAGCTTTGGCCCAGGTTCAGAGCACATATCTTCCCTTACAATTCTGCATAGCCTTACAAGCCAGAGCAACAGAAAGTTGGAGCTACTTCGCACACACCGAGTATGGGTGCCCATGCACACATTAAGAGAGCTTTCACTTTTCAGTACGTGTCTACGCTAAACTGATTTCACTGTTAAGAATGGAGAAAACTTAGTGCTTAATGGATTTTTACTAAACTTCAAGGTAGTTTGGAAGTACATTCTGACATGCAGCATTAAGTACACTGCTGCAGCTGCACTCAGAGGAATGGGCAAATGTGTGCAAACTCACAGACCAGGGCTTTTACCTCACTTCAGATTGCAACCTGAGCCTTTAGGGGCTTATCTCAGCACCCAGTGGAGTTAGTGAGAGAGTACCCTCTGGATTTAGGAAGACTTGGATGAACCGGTCCTGTAAAATTGCTCTTAGGAGCAGCTATGTTGGTAAAAAAAAGATATTTCTAAGCTAGAACAGGTTTATTTTACAGACACACATCTCCCCAAAAAGCAGCAAAAGTGTGCACACACTGTTTCATTCTGATCAGATTTTGTTTCTATTAGTGAAATCACAAACTTACGGAAAGGCATGCTGGATGGCTTCATGGATGATACCCACGTGAGGCTTTAAAATACATCTTAAGAAGCACGTTGGGAATCTTTGTCTCAGACCCATATGTAGGAGCTTTGTCTTAGCTGACAAACTATAACTGTCAAAAGTAACAGTCAGGAATTCAACTTCTCTGAGCAACTATAGGTAGCAAGAATTCCCCTTTTATCAAAATTAAAATAAAATCAGATGAAACAAGGACTATATCCAGCTTGCCCATTTCTCCCTGTCCACGCACTTTCCAACTCCTGCATGTATGTTATATTATTTTTCCTCTTCTTCTCTTTATAGACATAGACTCTTTAGAGCAGCTATTGTCTCTTTACATAATAAAAAGAATTTTCTTTTCATAATCTCTGAAATAAGGGCATCCTGGTGTTTTTAGGCATAATCTTAAGGGAAATAATAATAAAACTCTGTGTTGCAGGCACACATAGGCAAACAGCCAGGACAGCAATACCCACCTCAGCCTGCTTTGCTCCCAGCAGTTAGGCAGCTAGCCCAGGAGCCAGCACAGCTATCACAAGTGACAACAGAGCACAAGTTTTGGCTAGGAAGTGCTTTTTTTTTTTTTTTTACAGGCTTTTCCACTCAGCTGGCTTTGATACTATTTACCCCCAGGTACTTTGGAAATAAGGTACAGCAATCTCAGAGTTGTTAGCAGTTGGTTTTGAGAACTCCTAAGAGACAGTGAAGGGCCAGAGCTCTGGCAGAAGACCAGCACAGCACCCACTGGAAAGCAAGAGATGAAGAACTGGGAAATTACTGTCTGGCAAATAAATTTCAGCTTCTGGAAGGATACTGAAACAAAAGAATGAAACCATTTGTAAACCCACAGAAGATAACAAGAAAATGAGTAAGCACAAACATGCAGTTACTGGGAACAGATGATGTCAAACCAAGCTCAGTTCTTTCCATGACAGGATAACAGGCTCAGGGATAGAGGAGAAACAACAGTTGTCACGGCTTGTTTTAAGCAAGTCTTTTGACTCTGACTCACAAGACATTCTTATAGGCGAGCTAAGAAATTTGGTCTTGGAGCAACTCGACAGTGGATGTAAGAGGCTGAAAAACTATCCAACAGAGGATTTAACAAGAAATCATTGTCAGATTGGAATAAGATATTGAGTGGATCCCTGAAGGCCTGTTCTAGGTCTAGTTGCATTCAGTATTTCTGTTAACATCTTCGAGTGTGAAACAGGAAAGTTTGTGGAAGACACAAGGATAGCAGGGACCTGTACATAACAAATTAAAAAAACAGAATGCTTTTCAGTAAAGTGCAAGGTATTACTACAACTTTAATAGCAACAACCAGAACCAGAAATAGTGGGACATAGCTGCAATGATTACAGCACCAACAATCTGGGGTGGTAGAGAAGGCAACTGTTATCAGAGTGGACACATAAGAAGTGAAGCCACCATGGCATACAAAGGAAGCAAGGAAGGCTTCCACTGAAGTACTCTTTCCATGCTTTAGAATAACTTAAAACTTTGAGCTGTCTGGAAGATGCCAGAAGGCGGCAATCACAATTAGTGTCCTTGAGGTCAGGGTCCCTAGGTCTCAAACGGAAGCTTGAAAGAACTGGAGGGATTCCATTTAAGACAAAAAGACAAGAACTAAAATTTACAAAAGACTGCAGAAAACATGGGGGAAAAAGCACACTGTCAAGAGAACAAGAAATCCTGGGCTTAAAGAGCAACAAGGAGAAACTTTCTAACTGTAAGAGCAGGGAAATACTGGATAAATTATCTGGAGTGGTTGTTGAGTTTTGGTTTGGGAAATAATTAAGAAAGGTTGGACAAAGGTCTGTCTCAAGTGATGTAGGTAAATTCGGCACAGCGTGGAGGGTTGGACTGGGTAACTCCTTGAGACTCTGTTCTTTTGCTGTTTGTGCATGTGGGTAGAAATCTTCGGTCCTAATAGCCAAAGGTGGGAAGTTAGAAGCTAGAAGTTAACAGATTGCTTTTTGAATAGGGCAGCTAGGAACTCTGAAAAAACCCTCCCGTAGTCTTTGTAATGTTAATAATAATAATAATTAGTAGTAACAGAAGGTTGCAGCTAAGGCCAAGGACCAAGGTACAGTTGATGATCTCTGTGCATTACTTGCACAGCATTCCTGCCCAGGGCTGGTAGAGGTTGGGGTCAACTAATCTTGATTATGCACCACTGTCTTTTAATTTTGATCTAGGCATATGACAGACATCTGCAACGTAATACAGACGTGCACGGGCTCCAGAAGTAGCTGGTGTGCTCTGTGTCACCCAGTTATCATGGGCTTAATGAAATCTAGGTTAAATCCCCTAAGAGATCAGAGAACAATGCCTTTTCATCAAAAATCTTGAGCTTGCTAGCACAGTGAAAGATGAAGTATTGCATGCTTTACAACCCATTCCAAGTCCCTGTGGGATTAGTTAATTATTCTTTGCAATAATTAAGGTACAAACAATTGATATAAGAATCTCCATTTGTTTATAGTGTGAGGATTCCCTTCCCCCAAGGCTAGAGAAAGCTCCGAATACATTTATACTCCAAAGCTGCTGTTCTCCAAAGGGAGATTGTTCTGCTTGGCTGAGAATGAAAGCCATCTCATTGCTGTGGCAGGTATGGCTATATTAAGGCAGCAGTTGGGGGCCCTCAGGAGTTACTTGATTACATGTTGGAACAGCTTCATTCTTCAAGAACTGGCATCAAGCCAATTAGTCCTATAGGAAGAAGGATGTTTTAACTAGACAAATCCATCTACATTGCAGCTTTATAAACACATTGTTTTCTAGGTATGGACTGCATGTGCATGTCTATTTCTCTTTTTCAAGAAAGGTCAAGGGACACCTGTGATTTAGGTTCATGGCTGATGTGCCAGGAACCCAAAAAGCATGTCAGTGAAATTCAGACTCTGTCTTTCCTGTACTAATTACCTATAGCACTCACTGAGGAACAAGTAAGACCTGAAATTACTCAGTTTGGCCTTAATCTGATAATCTAGCATAGATATAAGGAGCTAGAAGCAAAATCGTTGCAGTTTGTAAGCAGCCTATAACATCCTGCTCAGAAAATCTGGCCATTAAAAAAGAGCAGCCTCAGGAACCTGCAGCCACTTAGAAATGAGACCAAGAACATAGAGTGGCCAAAGTAATAAAACCATCCACCTCACATAAAGACCACAACCCTGGACGTGTTCAGTGAAGAGGGGAACACACAGCTGGCTGTGAATGCAGCTGGTAGCTGCAAGTACACCTCCCTCATTCCCAGCCCTTTGCCAAGGGCTCTGTCATGGTGCAGACCCAACCAGCTGACCTGACAGCTCCCCACACATGGAGTCAGGGGCAACAGGCAGAGGCTATTGATGCTGCCTCCTGAGCCTGCCGGCTAGTGCCACCCTGCTGGAAGGGGCTCCTTCTGATGGCTCTTCCTCTAGCGCTCTTAGGTCTGTTAACCCTTGCCTTTCCCCTTCCCAGCCTTTCTGACTTGATACAAGACTTGCATGCTGGGAAAGAAGGAACCTGAGAGGCTTTTTTCAAATCATTGACTTGACTCACAGGGTGTGTTCCAGCATGGAAGCCAAAGGCTGCTCCAGGTTTACTGGGAATGGGAGGTGCAGATTCTCAGCAGAACTTTGGCAAGAAGGCTTCCTTTGTCAGTCTGCCTTGCAGCTAGCAAATGGGAAGGTGGGAAGGAACAGCCCTGAGATTCCAGATTCTTCCTAACACACACATTACTTGTAAATGAGAGCCTCTGTAGGTTCAAACATTAGGAAAAAAATATTATAAATCACCTATTTTAAGATCTACAGTAAATATAAAGAGGATAATTTTAAAATATTCCAATTATATTACAAAAAGTAGCCCTCTTAATACCAAGCTTATAGAAGCTGGTTGCAGATCGCAACTGGGCTTCAGTGTTACAAGCATCACTATAAGCTAGAAACTTTGCTTCCTCAGAGAAGCACAAAGATGGTGGTGGGGACAAAGTTCTAGCTCCTGCAAGACACCAAAGCTGATCTGTAGGAGCCAGGAGGAGGTTTGGACATAATGTACTTGCAGCACCAGCACATAAAACAGGAGTCAGCCAAGGCAGCATGCCCTGCCAGGCTCTGCAGGACAACACTGCTCTTCATCCCTCTGGGGCTACTCTCAGCACTCAAAAATCCTAAAAGGGAAAATAATCCTGACTTTTGCACCAGGCTGCTTTGAAGGTATCAAACCCAAGACTGCCACAATATGACATCTGGGCCATCGCACCTATGCGTATCAGCCACTTGAATAATGAATGCTGAAGGAGAAAGGTCTTGCAAGCATAGGCACCTAAGGAGGGTTAAATAGTACCCAGTTTCAGGTATCTCCACCTGAACTTGTTGGCTGGACTTCCTTTAAGAGCTAATGGACAATCACACTTGCAAAGTGAGATTCATCCAACCTCTCTTAGTAGTCAGCTGCAAGTCGAGGTGAATATCACCTCTGAAATGTCTATTTCTCTTCATTGAGTGCAAAAGAAGTTGAAAACACTGTTTCACACAGGCATGCCTACATTATGGACATTTCTGAGTAGGTGAAATGAATCCCAGCCAGACTGTGTGAGAGAAAGGGAAAAATTGCAAAGCTGAAATACTGCTGCAAAGCATTTAGCAGCATCCTATGAATTTATTCTTCTAGTTTTGCACAAATACAAAGTCCTCAAGCAACCAGCAGTGAGGTCTGATTTTTAAATTATTTGAATTTTCTCCCTCTGCATGCAGCTCTGTTAGAGGAATTGCAGAACCACAGTGCTTTTCCTCTGGATGTGTCCTATGTTAGCTTGCAGAAAAAACGTAAAAGATTACTCCCTGAGTGGCGTTCTCTATCATCTCTTCGATAATTAATTTTCTCATTAAATGGTGACCATGAGTTTACAATAAAAAGTAATTTAGAGAGGACACAAGCTGCGAAGGTTGGATGAGCTTTTGAACACTCTGTAATTGAAGGCCTTGATACATGACGAAGGGTAGTTTGAGTGTCTTTCCAAAGGTGCTATCAACAAAACTTTTACTGAAATGACAGCTGTCAAGAACAACAGCCTCGTTAACCTCAGTCCATCCCAGGGCTGTCTACAGTACTCCACATGAAAAGCTATCAGAATACTGCCAAGCTGTTTCCTGCTTGTCACATTTCAAATGGCTTAAGTCCCATGATGGTTATGTCTTATAATTAGTCACTAGTTGTGCTGTCAGGTATTTTGATCCCACAACTGTGCGGAGAAAGGAGGATTAGCTCCTAAATCCTCCAAAAAGGAATGGCTAACATTGATTCTGCTCCTCCTTTTCTGCAACGATACAATACTGACCCAGAGGAGTCCTAGTCTCTAGTAGCATGAAGAAGCACATTTCTAGAAAGCACACACTACTAACCTTTCTGCATACTTTTGGTAAAGATGCGCACCATTGTAGGGAAATGTGCCTGAATTCAAGACTGTTTTCACACACACTTTCAATTGTCTTCATCTCCTTGTAAAGCATCAACCTCTTGTTTAGTCATTGATGTATCTCAACATGGGAAACTCCTAGGTTCAAAGCTTACCTTCTGTTATTTATTTGGTGATACAAGTATTTCTTCCAGTGTTTACCTAGCTTATGTGAGCCCCTATAATTTTGTCAGTATTTCCTTTTCAAAAGTAGTTTGTCTGTTCAAATACACCAAATGTAAACTGAAAAACAAAACCTGCGTGCAGTTTGAAAATAAGAATGCAGAAAGCTGTAAGACAGGAACAGCACTGCCAGAGATGGGGTATTGGCAGGAAGGGCATCTTTGTTCACTCTACGAGGGATCCAAGTTAGCAGGGGCTTAATTCTAACAAAGGCGATGGACATGCCCTGCAAGCAGTGGAAATAAAAACGCCAGCAGGAAATACGGGCTTCTGTGTAAGCTGGTTTTAAACTGCAGTACAATACAATACCTTTGATCTGAATGCTTCGTTCAAAGATCAGAAGACTGAAGGATGATACAATATTCCTCCAGATATGCAAATGGCTGCTGCAAAGGGAAAAGGAATAATCTCTCCTCTGATGGGAAGGACAGGAAAGACTGGACTCTTAATTTAACAGGTAGGTATGAGGGAAAACTTTCTGCTAGGAAGATGGGGAGGTTGTAGCATTTAAGTCATGAGAAAGGGTCAGACAGACACTGTTGGAATAGTGTGGACTGTCTTGGGACAGCCGCTACAAAAGATGATATCCTGATGTACAAATTACTTCCTAATCACCATCTCACCAGAAAGTCAGGGTCTGACATATTCAAAAGTGTTACTGTCTGAAGCGACTCAAAACCTGCACTCAGCTTCACAAATCTGAAGGTCTAATGAGGTTGTTCTGCTGCCTGAACTTTGTGTGCTGCAGCAGGTTGGCTGTGTGCCTCACTGAGAGCATCCTGCAGTGCATGAATTGCAATAGGCAAGGCAAGGAAATCTAGTAATTTTTGACTGCCTGTGTTCACATGTGCTGGGCTGTGCTACTGGCATCCATCCGTCAAGGTACGCTCCAATGAAGGCTGAAACTTGGACACAGATAGAAAGATGTTTTCCTAGTGTTATTGCTCTTAATTCTTAGCTCTTTTAAGTCAATGCAACCTCTTCTAATAACATGAGTTTCTTCAGCCTTTAAGCGCTCTCCAACTTGACAGCACTCCACATTCAACTGCAATTCTCACGATATTCCATGAGTTTGCTTTTTTACAGCCCCAGCTGCTAGATTCATGCATTGCAAAGCAAGCTCATCTTTCATTTTTAAAAGTTATATTTCTAGTTCTTATAGTCGTGGAAAGAAGCCCGAAGAGATGAAGTGCTAGTACCCTTACAGCTCCAAAGAGAGGAGGCAAATAAAAAGAAATCAAAGTATATTGATTTAAGCTAATCTCATGATTTCTTTTTCCCCAAGGCCTAGCTCATGATTTTTGAGAACTGGCATTTGGAAATGCTGGAAACATAAAACACTTAATAAAAAACAGGGGGAGTTACTAAGAAGCGTGAAGACAGACATAAGAATTGCTCACTATGGTAAAAATGTGAGCATTAAATAATTGAAGAGGGAGGCTTACTAAAGGCTAGCAAAATTCTATAACTTTCTCACTCAACAAGTGAGCTACAGAGTCCCTGGTGAGTTAACCATGCATCTTTTTGTTACAGTGTATTACCTTTAATTGCACTATCAGCTTGATGGTTTGAACATGACAAAGTCATTTTGTTTACTGGAGAAAATGAAGGGCCTTTGGGGGCTATAGAGAGCTTGATACCTGTTAACAAACAGACAAGTCAAACAAATACTGTTGGAGGACGAATACAGATTTTGCATTCAGTGTTCATGGCCTGGTTTATTTTGCTCTTTGTGGCATACATGGCTAGCACAAAGCATCTTTTCCTGACTTTAGGAAGACTATATATTTATGATAAAGAAATAATTATGGAATTAATTTGTTTTTTAAACCCACACTGAAGATAAGCTATTCTTACAGAAGGTTTTCTTTTTAATGAGCTTAAATAACAAAAACATATCATCAAGCTTCTGTTGATGTACTTAAAGATGTCCAAATAAATAGCATATTTTCAAGTAAATACTCACATACCAAAACCGTATCATAAATATGATACCGCAAGAAAAAGAATAATATTGTCTATCCATGTTGATGGATATGTTATAATATATATTATATGTACTTTGAGATTGCTAGACAAAATGCTACACATAAACCAGAATGATTATATTTACTGAAATTCAGTAATACATGTTTTCCGTTCTTTAGAAACTGAAAATGCACAATATATCTTAAATTCTCCCACAAGGACAAAAATATTTCTTTATTCTCTCTTGTCCATGCATGCTTTTTATCTCAATGCAAACCGTACACTTTAGGTACCATATGCTGACTAGATTAAATGAGAAAACCAGTAGTTGCAAATATTTTCCCTTAAAACATCCCAGGCAGTTTTTGATGTAAGATAATCTTGCATTTGAGCAAAGGCAGTGTAATCAAAGAGATTTATTAATTTTCATGAAAGAATTATAGTATTGTAGGTAGAATATACATTATGGTAGGTACAAAATTCAGCTTTCCTGAAAGTGCAGATGTTCCTCATTCATATTATGACAGAGATCACAGACCAAGTGATCTTGAAAAAGAAATAATATCACAAATTGTTGTAAGAGGCACTACAACAGAATCTTCTTGATACTTTTCATATAGGAAATCAAGAATATTTCTAATGATTGCTTTTACCCATTGGCCTTCATTAGCTCAAAGATTTAAATAGTATTTTTTAAATTTAGCTTTGCTCACAGGAATGCAACTAGTATATGGGCAAGAGATTGCTTATGTAATCATCTAGTTTATGAATAGCTCCTCTAGGTTCAGTTCTGCTTAGAGCAGTTGAGGGAGAACTCCAAATGCAAGTTTGGAATCAAGGTCCTAGTGATTCCAGAGGCATTCCGGATTTATGAGGACAAATGAGTATGAAAGAAAGTTGTTCCAGAGAAGTTAGAGAAGAAAGGCAATGGACTTGAAGGCAGCCATGTAAAGGCACACTAACGGATTTGCTGAGGATCCTCAGCTTGCCACGTTTGCTGTGATTTCAGTGCAACTGTCTTGACAGAGTTAGCAGAGCGTGGGCATATGAGGGCCACACATAAGCCTTCAATTGTAATGTTGAGCATGTATAATTGAACAAAGGCAGGTAAATGGAATGGCTTGGGTTAGAAATTGATAAATATAGGAAGTTTACCCTGATTCCATAAGTAATTGATTTCGTCACTGCAGTGTTGGAATCAACGCAGCATAGAAGTTAGAAGACATGTGGCCAGGTCCTAGTCTTATCCAGGTCCAAGAATGCTTTTTCCCAGATTCAGTGGGGAGCAGCATGGGGTCCTGCCAGTTTCTAGTCTTGGCTCTTTTACAGACTGTCTTGGTGAAATCAGAAACCAAAAAGCACTTCATTGCACATGTCCTAGAATGAAGCACTCAACCTCTATGGGATTTCCATGCGCAATCACAAAAACAGCCTAAGAAATGAGGTGATGCAGACCTTGACTTTAAGCCAGGAACACTGAAAGCCTGGCTTGCTTGCCTGTGTCAGACTAAGGCACAGACAACACTCATGCGCATTCAAATGCAAGAATGAAAAATGCAACACAAACTACTACTGAGGCAATGTCTTGGGCCAGAACACAGCTACCTGAACAATCAGAAACTGAACCCAAGATTCCTTTACCCACAGTCTTTCTATGCAGTGGCAGGTACTCGGATTCCTAAAATTGCCTGCCCAGCATTTTCAAATAGACTATGCAAAGTAAAGGGACACAGAGAGTAAAGCAACTGGAAATAGAAGACACTGCTCGTATTGCTCTTGGGATCATACTGTGTTTTGTATGCACAGCTGCCCCAGCAGTTTCCTGATCATTTGTGCTGCTGCATTTGTGCTGAAAGGCAACAAAATGCAAACGATTTAAGTGAACATGCTTAAGAGGCTTTTCAAGAAAATGCTGTGACAACTTGGCCTGCACAGAGAGACACAGTGTTTGACTACCTGATTTAGATTTAATCTGGCTCCCCCAGCGATAATAATAATATAATATGCTGTAAAAAGGAGTCTAAAAATCTTAAATTGAATCTGTATATTTACTATGAAAGTAGCTGTGTCAACTGCACAGTACAAAATTTTAATATTTTCAGCAGGCAAGTAATATATCTTGTCTAGACACTGGAGAAATTTTCAGACACAAAATTATTTTAAATGCTAAAACAAATAATGCAGACTTCACCTCCCGTCCCTACCAGATTGTGGAATGTCATTTACTTTAAAATTGCAGCCAGACATCACATAGCCAGAGAAATTGCCTGTAAGAAAAATAGGCTGACACTTATCACTGCATTCCAGTGGGACCAGGGGGTGATGTCAGCTCTCTCTGTTTCTCCCAGACAATTGAGCTTCCTACAAATCAATAAAAACAAGGTTTATTGGTATGTTTGCTTTATCACACTTGAGCCACTTTCATTGTCCTAGTGACAAAGTCTTCACAAATTGAATCATTAAACACAGTAATTGTGTTCCAAATACATTTTAGAGAAGGAGAAGGGAAGAGAGGGTGTAAAAGATTATTTGGCACAATATTTATGGCTGCAGAGTTTAGATTTGTAACAGTTTGCCATATCTATATTTTATTTTTCAATATGGAAAAAAGGAGCAGGGGGAGGGGGCAGAGGAGGGACTTCAGTAAGTGGAACAAACAGTTGCACTCCAATTCAGACCAGCTAAGCTTTTAATATTTCACTGAGGGGAATGTTATATAAGGAATTTCTCAACAGCTCCTCACAGAAAATGTCAAACTTATTTTAAAATTATTTTTTTAAAAATAGATGGGCTTAGAAAAAAAAAAATGCACCCTGGAGTCAGGATCTAAGGACTGTTACCATCCTGGTGGTTAAAATAATTCTTCCCTCGGTGCTGCTCAGTCCCTTACGCAAGCCTGTAAACTCATTTCGCCCCAGCACTCTTTAAATCTTTGTCGCTCTTTGCATATGTGGTTGCAATTTACATGCCACCCACATTTAAAGAGGTATTGACATTTTCAAGTTGGCTATTTTAGCCCCTGGATTTAAAATGGTATCAATCACACTTTATTTCTTCACTTAGGAGCTCAGGACTGTATTTGTTGCACACCCACCTCTCTCACTGCAGCCCAAGAGGCGTTTAAAAGCCAACCATTTGCATATTTATCAGCCCTTCAGCTTGCTCTCAGTCATGGATTATTTAGCCCTCATAAGGATCGGGCTGGGTGCCCCAAATGATGGAGATTTTGGCCTCCCTGTTCTCACAGTTGCTATGCAAACTCAGCTCGTGGCTGTTCAGCGGATGGCATAGCAAAACACAGGCACATTTCACAAAACTATCCAGCATTATTCAGCAAAATCGGGTGTGACTAGCGTTCTGGGCGCTGAAGAGGCCTTTGACGAAGCTGGCATGTCAATGGCATTGTTCTGTGCTGAATGGCGGTGACCTGTGCGGGGCAGGGTTAGGTCAGCGGCAGGCCAGGGCGAGGGAGCTCATAAAAGTTCCACATGCTCCAAGCCTGACTTGGAAGGAAATCAGGGACTGCTCTAGACAATGGCATTTGCTCTTTTGTCTTAGCACCCCTCAGGAGTGGGGAGGGGAAGGAGGGAACAGGAGAGGCTCTGTTGTTGGAAAAGCCAGGCTTAGCTGCACCCACACAAACACGAGTTTGTCTAAAGAGTCACTGCTCAGGTTAGCAATGTGAACACCATCCTTTCCATTTTATTAGGTTCCCTGCATAAATCGAACATATCTCCTTCCCCTCTTTTTATCTTGTTGTATTTTTCTTACTCAATTAGCCTGAAATGGAACATGATCATGCTTCTAGCTGTAGTTTCCTTCCAGCACAGTGGTATCAGACCTTTCCACACATTATACAAATTGTATTTTATTGTTGAAAATTAAATCTAGAAGGCAACGATGTCCAAGTACGGAATACTATAAGGATGTACAAGTGGTTCCTCCACTGCATTGGCTCTTAAGATGAATGGAGGAATGTCAGTCAAGAGCTGCTGCTCTTCCAGCAGTTTACCACACACATGACACTGATACTGTCGTGGAGCTATCGGCAAGGCAGTGCATTAGGGAAACACAGCAAACCATGCTTAGTGCCCAGCACATGTACCACAGTGGGAGATGTCCAGGTAGAGCGTTTGCAGTCTCTATCCTATCTTGTCTAGTTAGCTATCTGGCTAGCAGAACTGCAGCTAAGTCCTGATGGGATGTGCAAGCCTGTCTGGCAGGGATTAATTCAAGCTTCCCTTACACCATATGTATCACAGCTCCAGGAACCATGGGTGTAACTTTTGTTCTTTATATAACAAAGAAATGATATCTGAGTCACTTGTGCCCATCCCAAAACACAGCAGCAAATTGCATCTCAGCTAAGCCTTTTGTTAAATATACCTAAACAAAGTAATACACACCTGAGGAAGGCCTAGCTGTACTCTGCTGCTCTCAACTGCTTTTTGGCAGCCACTGCCAACGGGGAACATATTTGACATCACTTCACCTACAGCTGCAGCTTCTGTAATGGTCACCATCAGCCTATGCCCACCATAGTCTGGACTGAAGAAACCATTTGAAGGTATCCTTAAGAGAATTCTTCAGGTCTGTTTTGCCTGAAAGATCATTGCTGCTTCTCTCATTTGATTATTCCTTCTTGCGTGTTTGTTTTTGTTTTTTGTTTTTTGTTTTTTTTTTATTCAGCCACTGAACTGTTATACACAATTTTTTACTCTCATTCCCTTGCACATGAACATAGGATGCTGGAGAGCTGTTTGCCTTAATGCGTAGCTAGAAACAAAAATCTGGTGCTTTACAATGACATCATTTCTTCTTATAGTGTTGTCTCACACAGAAATAGTCTTGTATGTGCTCTGCCAGAGATTTGCTTATTTAAAGACATCAAATTGTTAGCCATCCGCTTTGATCCTGCCAATTAAGTGTGGGCAGGATCAATAGACTTGCCGGGTGACCCTCTTCCCTTTCTGAGCTAGTTGTTGAGGCAGTAAGAAATTCCCGGTGTGTGTAGAGAAGATATTCTCCAGGGACTCCCTGGCACCATTTCAAGAATCACACGTGTAAGGGAGAGTGTCCACCAGTTCGCCCTGCTTTCATCCGAAGCTGCTGATGCAGCCAGTGACTGCGGACCTACCTCTATTTCTGCAGCTGGAGGAACAGTGACAGAGTGGTTTTGTTGTCGCTCTGCTGTTCAGAACAAAATGCCACCCATTGACACTAACTAAGATAAAAGCCTTCTTGAAATTTAGAGGAAAAGGATGTGTATATATTGTTTGTGTATGTGAAAAAAATTCATCTACATCTGGGTCATTTCCTTTCATCGTACCAAGTAAAACAAATGCAGCAAGCAAGCAATCCAGACACATGGGCTTGCTGACAGTTAAACCTTGCATTTTAAAATGATTATGGTGCAAATTAATTCAGCTGGCTGTACCACACACCATTTATCCTGGAGAAGGTCTGCTCCAAAATGAGAGTCTGGGTTTGGTAAGTCTGTCAGTGACGGCTCTATTTCCCAGTATATATTTACACTCACATCAAACTCTGTGAGTGGGTTTGCTGTCGAACTCGCAAAGCACAAACCTGACAGTTTGGTTTGAAGTTCCCTTCTCCGCACCAGGGTCATACAAGAACATTGAATAGATGCATTTGCTATAGGTTAAAGCAATCTTGACAGTAGTGAATGAATGATTGCTCCTAAAAAGTACATCTTGTTCTGACATTATCGCTTCATTGCATTCTAAAAGTGGCTAAACCAGAGACATCCTTCCCCATCTTTCCCCACCCCTGCTGCCATTCAGTGTCTCTTCTGGTTCAACAGCCTGTATTTTCAGACTGATTTGAAGGGGTTATGGATTTAAACCAGTGGGACATGATGCACAGTGGTAACATTTAAAGCATAACAACAGTACATTTTTCCAGAGAAGTGCTTAGCTTATTGTTGAAAGAAAAAGTATCTTACCCTCATGTGTCTAACTAGTCAATATCCCTATTGAAATCAATAACATTCCCATAATTTGTTCCACTGGAGCCTATTTCTATTATAACTGAAAGCAGGAAATGTTGCTGCAGACTTCCATGGGAGCAGCATTTGTCTTATGAAGAAAAATTGGTTAAATATTGCATAATTTAGTAACTCCTGACTTAAACACAGAGAGACATGCTCACCAAGAAAGCCACACTGTAGTGAGGGACAGCCTGGCTGGATCAGCAGCAGTGGCAATAATAAAGTGCTGTAAAACAGATATGAAAAATGATGAATTGACTTTATATGACTATTTGTGCTTAAAATTAGGGCAGACACTTGAGAACTTTGCTGAATCAGGACTTTGATTATTGGTACCAGTAATGAATGCAGACATTTTGGAAGGTACGTTTCATTGCTGCCATCATATTTTATTTTTGGAGATGTTAAGGAAAGATATCAAGAAGATATAAAACAAGAAATTAAATTCCTGTTTTGTGTAATGCAGAGCAAATATTTGCTTCAAGTTTTATGTGCATCTTGCAAATCAAAATCATAAAGGCGGATGAGCTTTTGTTTAAAAAAGGCGCTCTGATGGCTCAGCAGAAAAAAATAAGAGTTTGGTTTTGGAAGGAGAAAAAGAAAGAACGCTGACATGAACCACAAAAATTTCATTAGATGACACTAAAGATTAGAAACTATTATAATTAAAGAGAATATGTTGAGGAGGATAGGGGTTGTCAGGTGCCTTCAGTAACAGCAAACATCCTCTTACATCTCAAGTTTGCGTGGAAGTCAATAACATGGACTTAGTTCAGATAAGATATTTGATTTGTGTTTGCTCAGGAAACTGCTCTGATAGCTGACCTAAAAGGAATTTGTATTTAATTTGAGTAAAACTTGGACTAGATAACAGCCAAGAGAATACCGGTGCTGGAACGGAACCAGCATTAGACAATTGAAACCAGTTGGTGAACAAGTTACTAGGGAATATTTGCTGAAGCACATTCTTTCTAGCATGAACCTCGCAGAAAGGGAAATTCAAAATGCCAAAACTGCTTGGTTTGGACACAGTAAAAAATAGGTTTCCAAAGAGTACAATTCCATCGTTTTCTTTCTCTTTCATTTTTATTAAAACTTTCTTACTCCTCTAAAACTACCTTGAGTTTGACCTAGTCAGGAGCTGAGGGAATACAAAATAGTTATTACAGTTTTCAGCAGTATTTTCATGTGTAGGGGAGGGAGGAAGGAGGAAGAAATACTTGGATCCTGAAAGGCCAGTGTTTGAAAGTTCCATAATTTTATCCTCCTCTCTAGGCTGAGTTCCCTGTCTGTATTGTAACTCTCACAGTCAGCCCTTTCTTGCACAAAAAGGGAGGGCAGCCTGTGGTGGAGGTGTGTGGTTTTCCAGGCATGTGGCAATCCAGCCGGACAACGGCCCATAGAAGATTCTAGAAGCATAAACTGAGAGCTTATAATTCCCTATCAAGCACCACAGGCATTTCTGAATTTAAATATTTCCATTTTTTAGAGAAAATGTTTCATTTAGTTTGATCAGCTGCTATACTCCATTAACTCCATAACTCCAGGTATTATAAAATAGGACTTATTGCAAAAATTGTCTGAGATAGAAATTTTTTTTACCTGCCCTATTTTGGGCTATGTCCACATTAGTTTTTCACCTCTGTTGACATTCCCAAAGCAGAAACCTAGATTGGTATTGAATTAATTTCCATATTTAGCATACAGTTAGGTGCACAAGAAAGATACGATGAGCATCAAATTCTTCCTTTTCTCAAATAAATTAACCCTGCGGTGGAATACTTTGAACACATCACCACTTTGTCTCTGCCTCTTATTCAGTACTGTAGATGACAAAGAGTAAAAGTGAGGTCTCTAAGACAATCTGTTTTTATCAGAGCAGTTAATGCAATGAAAAACAAACAAACAAACCCAGATGAGCTCTGATGTGCACAAGCCCTTCCGATAGCAGATAAAGGAGCTAAAAGTTGCTGCTCTTTGCTAACTGCAACAGCTCAGTCTTACCCATACTTACAGCAGCTAACAGCAAACATACTAATATATTTTCTGGTGTTTCATTATCAGGCAGAGTTTAAATGATGAAGTAGCTTAAGTAATGTACAGAGCAGAGTGTGTATTTATAGCTTAGGCACCATCCTTTACCTTGCTGCATGAACTATATTGACATCATGGTATTACAAACCTACTCTGCTGTAGATTTCCTCTAATATATCACACCACCAAGTTACAAATCTGGGCCATTAAGCGTTCTTCTACTAGCACCTGAAATACTCCGCTGTCCCCATGGAGTGCATAGGTAAGACACTCTGCCATAATGTCTTTTAGCATATGGTCAATGGACAGAATTTGGGAGAGTTCCAAAGAAATTTGTACTTCCCTGGCTTTTGTCATTTGTTACACTGTAGTGCTATGCCCTGGGGATAAAGAATCAGCCCCATTTTACCAATGAGGAAGTTCATCCAAGGTCACATAGTAAGTCAGTGGCTCTGCAAGGAATGAAATTCAGGTCATGGGCAGGAATTGTCTACCAGTTTCTCTGTAGCTTAATTGCATTCCAGAAATTACGTTTAGTTGGTATGATAATACACCATCACCTGTTGTAACAAGACAGTACAAGAACAGCAGCCAAAAAGAGGCAGAAATGTCAAAGAAATCTGGTAAGCAATAGTAACTAATAGGAACTATAATAAGGTTAGGGAATTAGGCAGTAGCTAAGAATATTTCTGGAAAAGAGTATTATGGCAAAACATTACTGATCAAAGCCTGTAGGCTCTAATCCTGCAAGTGCTTTCTTATATGTAGAATCATCTTAGAGGAGTCTCATCAAATTCAGTTTAGTCCTGAATTATAAGGTTATATATAGTATTTCAAAACTCTTGCTAAACTAGTATAACTAGACTAGTTACCCCCCAGCTAACTTCACATTTGTAAGTGGTCTCGAGCTGAGACAAGAACCGATTTTGTGTAAAACCAGCCTTTCCTTTTCTTATTTGTAATTTTTTCCCATTTGTCATCAATACAAAAACTTGGCAAGGTAAAAGGTGATGTGGATTCATATTTCTCCAATTTTTTTCTTTGTGCTTGTATTTCCCTTATCAATTTTTTTTTTTTAATATGAGATTGTTTAACTTCTAAAGCTTTTCTGTAATAAAAGATCATCAAATGTGTCATTTATTTAAACGAAATGGTCCTACCTTCCCTCTAAGCACATAATGGGTTTAGCTTTCTGTATCAAGCAAAAGAAATTGAATAAACAGGATAATTCATTTTGGAAGGCACCTTAGTAAGTCATATAGTCCAACCAGTCACACAAAGCAGGGTCCATTTTGGGGTCAGACAACATTGCTCAAGGTTTTCTGCAGTCTGGCCTTGCACACCCATTTGGGCCCACTGAATTATTAAAGCCTTTCTCTATCAAGTGTTTGCTTAACAAGACAACATGATTAAATGTAGCTCCTTTCCCTCTGCATCTACAATAAATATTAGAAAAAAATTATATTCTAGTTAATTACATGGAGCCAGACTCTAAGATATGTACAAACAGATCTTACTGATTTCAGTGAAAGCCCTGTCCAAACTTCCTCTTCACACAGGAGCAGTTAGCAACATGAAAGCTTCAAAAACAATGTTTTTCCTCCCTCATATTCTCATGTTGCATTAAGCAGCAGAGGAAATCAAAATTCTAAAACCAGCAAGCATTTGTATTTTAGCATACAACTGTCCTATCTGCACATTTCTCAAGTGATTGCTGTGGCCTCTAATTAGATTCAGTGTTTTCTATACATATGATCAAGGTTAATGCAATCTAAAAAGTAACAATGTCTAATTAGGTTGTCCTATTACAGAAGAACCAAGGAAATTACAAAAACATATAGAAGCTATATACTAAAGCACAGAAGTATTGTGGTCAATTAAGTCACCTGCCTGAGCCTCTAATAATGTAGAAAACAACAGATCTGCACAGTGAGCCTTCTTCCCACTCCCTCCCTTCCAATACACAGCAAAAACCCCACTCTTAATAGTCCCTCTTCCGTGCAATCCTGATTATTCCTTTCCTTCTCCCTGTAATTTCAACACTGGGTAATCTTCCTTTAAGAAGTTTCCTTACAGCATCTCAAGCACTGCAGTGTAGCAGGCAGCATTAATATTCAAGGCAGTATAAACAAATAAGGGACATTCTGTTCCAACCAGATTAAGATATTAGGAGGAGGCACAGCCCAACAAGAAATCAGATATAATAGAACACAACTTGATAGTATATTGATCAGATATTTTATATATGTGTCATCAAGCCCAGTTTATTTAATACCCACTCCAGTATTTTTCAATAACTCACTTAAGCATCATTAATCTAGTATAAATTTAGTTCACTTTCTGATATAGCTCAAATGATGATACAGCCATTTGTATGAAGGGAAAACACCCACTCAGCTACCTCCTATAAAAAGCTTACACCTTTTTAAGTGCACTAGATTTGCTGATATTTATATTGACATTTCCCACCTCATTTCTTCAAATTTACTCCTGGTTTTATAATACATTTATTCTTAGCCTTAGATACTTTGGCAATGAGGACTGCAGAAAACAGAATTTGGACATCCATACACAAAAGAAAATGCAAAAGTATGCTATAATTTAAGAGTAAATCGTAGCATCCTGGGAAACTTCTGAGAGCATCCATGCACAGACAACTAACACTTTCTTTTACAGCTATTTATGGACCCAACATGATAACATCCACCCTAATTTCAGGTATCGAAAGTCCTGAAAATTCTTTATCCTCCCAGAGCAAGGCATATTCAATATCAGAGATACTCTGACCAGTTTAAATGCTTTTTGCTGCTTTCACAGAATCTAGTTACCTAGTAAAATGTAATTTAGTAGCCTGAGCTGGAAGTTTGTCTGTGAGTCACATTTATTTTCTCAAGTTATTTTTGTATCCTAATTGGGAAACATCCCTCCCCAGCCCCCAAAAAACCCCCAGCAACCCACATTTTTTGTGTCTAGCTGCAAGTAGGCCATGCTTCTAAGTTCCCGTCTATGTACTGGCTCCAGTGCCTGGAATGATCTTTCAGGCTGCAGGTATAGCTACATTTAGCTCCTGACCCCACTGTACTCAGAGTCTTAGTTTATTAATATACCTATTCTTCTCTTTCCTGCTGGCCTTATTGATTTCCCCTTACTGTGAAATACTGAGGTTATTTTCAAACCTGTCTTACACCAAAAGGCTTGAATTTTCCCACTTGCACCTTACCATAACAAGCTTGCAAGTAGGAGATAGGAATTAAAACACAGTCAAAAAATGTACTGGACTAAACATATGAAAAAGCAAAGCTCTCATTATACATCATTTTTTCTAAAGAAAAAATTTAGAGTAGGATGCATGCTAAGTTTATTTTCTACCTCTTCTCACTTGCTTGTGACATTGCACTGTAAAGGAATTTAGCATCACCACAATCAGTTTTGCATAAAAGGAGCTTTTTTTTTTTTTTTTTTTAAATGAGGCCTGATGTGCTTGCAATGCATGGAACAGAGTGCACAAGGAGATGTACTGAGTGGGCCTTGCCATCAAAAGTAGATAGAAACAAATAATCTTTTTTTACTGGGTCAAAGCTTCCGAAAAAAAGATAGGCATGTACAGAATTTCTGCAGGCCCAGCTCACACAAGTTACAGACAAAGTGACAGGTAAGCAGTCAGGTTCTCACTCAGGATTTCTGATACCAATTTTTCATTACTCCAGACTCCTATCACACTAAGCCACAAACAGTGGACTTTCTTCATGCTTTTACTGGTTTAATATAAAGAAATTTGTTGGAAAGAGTCCATTCCCCAAAAAAAGATGTTTAACACAGAGCAGAGGTTGCTTGGGAAATAAAGACAAGTATTTATGTGCTGGTGGTTGGGATAAGAAACCAATAGGTTTATGGATGATAAAGTTAGAAGGTGTTTTTGCTGTAGTTATCAAACAAAAAATGCTAAGTTTTCTCCTCCTAAGTAGCCCACAGAGTTGCAATCAAGAGTTGACTAAGCAGTATTGTAATTGCTATTGATACAAAGTTCATTATTTCAGACAGCACAAGTGACATCCTATACCACCCAATATGCACTTCATAGAATCATTTAGGTTGGAAAAGACCTTTGAGGTCATCGAGTCCAACTGTTAACCCAGGACTGCCAAGTCCACCACTAAACCATGTCGCTAAGCACCGCTTCCATGCTTTTTTAAAACTCTTTCACCCCACCACCTCCCTGGGCAGTCTGTTCCAATGCTTGACCAGCCTTTCTGTGAAGAATTTTTCCCTAATATCCAACCTAAATCTCCCTGGCACAACTGGAGGCTGTTTGCTCTTGTCCTGTCGCTTGTTACCTGGGGGGAGACACCGACACCTGCCCCCACCCCCACCTGCCTACAACCTCCTTTCAGCCAGTTGTAGAGAGTGAGAAGGTCCCCTCGAGCTTCCTCCTCTCCAGGCTGGAACGCCCCAGTGCCCCCAGCCACTCCTCGTCAGACTTGTAAGACTTCCATATGGAGCAGCTTCTCTTTCATCCCACTGCAAAACTGCCACCACAAAAATATTAGATGAGAACTCTTAACAGGTTCAGCAGGAGTCTGTTCAAGTAGATTTGGTCATTCGTTATTTATCAATTGTAACTCATTCTTGCCCTCCTCCCTCCCTTACATAGACACTCCTGGGATTTATGGAACCTCGGACTGCAAGGTGAGCAGATGTTACTACTTTTCTGATTTTTTTCTATACAGGCCTTCCCTTTTAGGATCACAGAAGAAATTGTTCTTTAAGAGGTCTCTGTTAAGATGCTTTTATTTCCAGAACCTTTTGTTTTTCTGTGGCAGAAAAACACTGCCATTCAGAGTTGAGTCCCAGAGAGAAATTCAGAGCTATGTGAGGCCAAGTTCAGGCAAAGTGTGAACAGTACAGGTCTCAAGATGGAAATACGCCAATAGCAGGCTGGTGGGTGTTAGCAACAGGGAGCCAGCCGGTGGCTACAGCGCAAGCATGACCTCAGCGGCAAATGGATGTGGCAACAGTTTGTTAACACTCATCGGTTTGTATCTGCAAGAGGCTACCTCACAGGACCTTGTCCAGCAAAGAACATCAACTGGAAAAGTGCAAAAATGCTGCTAATGTCAAGTGAGATTGCTCATGCACAGACATTTATACAAGTGCCTAAGCACTTGCCTGGACTCTGACCTGGGACCACTTTGAGGGTTTCCCACATACTTAGTAAAATATATATAGCCACATACTTGACTGTGAATGAGAAGACAGCCACACCACAGAAGGCTAGTGAACTGGCCACTGAATGTTCATGCTTGCAGGGTAGGAAACACTGGACAGTTAAATGAAAAATCATGGCAAGGAAATGTAGAAATCAGGGTGCCAAATGTCAACAATTCAGCAGATTTTAGGTAATCTAATATTAAGTTTGTTACAAGCTGCACCCACAACCAGAACAGCTTGATGGAGGATGAGGTATTTGTTGCTTGAAAGAAAAGGGATGAGAGGTAAATCACAGGAATAAAACCAAGGCACCACATGCTTGCACCTGGAGGCTCAACCCACGGTAACCCTGGCCAATTACAAAACTGTTTCTGAGCAGAATTAAATCCTAATCAGTCCAAAAGAAATACAAGAGACAAAGCCATGAAGGCCTAGTTCACATACCCAGACCAAAACTTTCTGGGCTTCTACTTGGAATCTGTTAACTTCCAAGCTTCCCTGAAAGGTTAAACACCACCAAATACCATCAGGTTTAACTGCTGGCCTTGTGCTGGAGTTAGAAGTTACTTTCAAAATTCCTCTTCCTCAGGAAAGAGCACTAGTCAGGCTTTTAGAACCGATGTGCAGTTGGAAAACTGCTATCAAAGTTGTTGAATCTCATCATGCTTGAAACAACAGGCATATTCCAGGGGCATATTGAGACTTTTTCTTGGTAATATAGATCGCTCCTGCAGGAGGCCTCTAAGCTGAAATGCCATTGCTAGTTTTATTGCCTGTTTCAAGCTTGAATTTCACAGAACTCTCTCTGTTCTGGTTGTATCCCACCTGCTGGTATATTTTTGTTCCTAATCATGGGGAGACTTGCAGCACATTAACCTTCCAGAGGAAAAGTATTAATCTTTTCAGTACCACATCACCAATAACACTTGTGACTTACATAATTTCTCTATCAAAAAAGAACTAAAAGCAGCAGTATGGATTTTAAGAGATGGAATAATTGCAATACAGCCACCATTGTTACCAACGCAAGACGTTTGTAGCAATAAACATCACTTGAATGGAGAATGCAAATTGATTAATTGTGATTAAATAAAGTTGTTCCATTCCCTGGAATGCTCATGCTATTGCACAGATTTCTCATCCACCTGCATTAAAACTGTCCTCAAAAAACCTATTCACAGCTCTCGGCATGCTTCAGTCCCAACCAACAGTGGAATTTAGCCACAGACATCAGGAAAACAGCTCCGATCTGTTCTCCAAGACACTCTGTGATTTCTCAGCAGAATCCTCCGTCCCTGCTGGCTGCATGCACGGAGCCCCTTGCAACGCACAAAGCCTGTGTGGAAGGGCTGCAGGCTTAGTGCGGCTGCCCTGAGCAATGACTTCATCCCGGAGCCTCGCTGGAGCAAGTGAAGGTTACTGCAGCAGCCTTTAAAGCCCATTAAACTGCTGAGGCGATTCAGCATTTTTATTAAATGTAGCATTTATTTTACTTATTTTCTTCATTTTCAGAGTTACCATTTGGTTGGGGGGTTTTTGTGGTTTTTTGTTTTGGTTTTTTTTTTTTTTCTTTTCAGTTGTCATTTTTATGTCTGCAGTTCTTTACTGTGGTTAAAGAAAGAGACTGGAAGCTCGGACCCCTGGGTTCTCCCTGCTGTGCCTCTGTCTGGCTGGCTGGCTATTTATAGCCTTTCTCTCGCTAAATAGCAGAAGTGTTGAGAGTTTTGCAACTACATTTTGGGGACAGAATCCTGAAGTGTTTACTGCCAGACAAAACTAAAGCAAGTTGGAGAGATTTTTGCCTCATCATAAGAATACATAAAAATAAATAAAGCCTGAAGTTATTTTTATCAAGTTTTAAGGCACCTTTTCTTCATTTTACTAAGTAGTAAATTTTCCAGAGTAAAACACTTGCTATTTTCCTCCTCTGTAAGAGCAGTCACTAAACCCATATCTACCAGTCCAGGGGACATAACTGACAGGGTTTGCAACCATGGGTAGCAACTACATGGCCCTTTCCATACTGCTGAATAAGGAGAAGGCTTACAATAGAGGAGAAGCTGAGGACACTTGGCAGTTAACACTCTATAATTCATTATCATCCACACCACACTTCCCATTGTAAATGCTATATCCATAATTAGAGAGTTTATATTCCTTAGCTCCACTTTGACATTATTAAAGTCCAAAGAAATCTGAAGTTTCAAATAATAGAGAGGACAAATTGTGCTTTCTGAGAAAGGGAATTGGTACTCCCGCTCGAACAGATGTTAAGAATGTTTCTGAGTGTGCTAGACTTATTTACGAGTCTTTTTCACACATTTGAATCTTGGGGACATCAGCAGTTTGTTCAATATTTTCAGCCTCCATCCTAAATGCCACACTGGGAAAAGGAGAGAAGGAAAAAGATGGAAAGAGAGAAAAAGAAAAAAAAAATAAAAGGAAAATGCACAGAGCTAATCTTCCATCAGTGTGACAAACAGTGTAAGCAAGACTCATGGTAAAATAGTCAAGGCAAGGAAGGCACAGCCAGACAGTTGGTAAGATAGAATCAGGCTGGAAAAATAGCGCAAGACTATTTTAACATGCAGCTGAAACTAGTCACCTTCTGGACTGTAATCGTGGGGCGAGTTTGAAAACATAACATTCTGCCTTCTGAGGGAAAATTGAACTGACACTGGCTCAGCATTAGTGAGACTGTCTCTGTGGTCCCTGCAGACATGATGTAAAAAGCAGCCTAAGCAAGCTGCACGTTGGAGCTGATTCTCCTTTCTCCTAGCATATTTTAGTCACCTTTAGAGATGCACTAAGATTTCCTGGACTGGAGATAAAGTGGGAACAAAAAGCATCCTTTCATACTAAGTTTATACAGTGCACAGAAGCATGGGGCTCAGCTGTGTTTGGTACACTGGGCGATAAAAAAAAAATATTAATGTCAGTACACCAGTTTTGAATCAAAAGAATGATTGGTCTTGGCAGATGATGAAACTCAGCCACTTTAGTCTCTCCAAAGCACACCGATAGGCACATCTCTTGGAATGGGCTAGCTAAGCAATAAAAAGGTTTCCCCCTTGCTAAAAATACTGAAAGGGAGAAAAAGAGGTCTCTGTAGAGACTACAGTTTTGCAAGACATTTTCTTTTCTGGTCTGCTTTTCTTCTGTCCTTTACTGATGCAAATAGTTAGACTTGTAAAAGGTTTAATATTAGCAGGTATTATGGAATTCCTCATCACATTACTATAGATTCCAAAAGGCCAGCTGCACTTTGTTATTTCAGTCTGTATTTTCAACTAAGCAGAGCACAACCCATCAGCACTATCAGAGCCATTAGTCTCTTTATGCTTGCTTTGAAGGGTACTGTGGTTCAGCAGAAAGAACATTTTTCTGGAATCAGAAAACTTTATTACTATTCCTAGGCAGCTATTGACCTACCATAGAATTTTGAAAAAGTCACATCCCTCATCCTTGCTTTGCTTTCCTTCTTATATTTGGTGTGTCTTGTTTCCAGACTAAAGTTCTCTGGGGCAAGTATTTCTCCACCAATGTTCTTCTAGAAACGAGAGTTCAACTTTGCTTCTGTACCGAGTCAATGCACAATGATTTTTTGTCAAGCATCCTTCTTTTCTCTCATACATTCTGATATGAAGTCTTCTAGTTTATACTAGAAGACTAATAAGTTTCCTGCCATTGCTAATTCCAGCAGGCTGAAGCTGGTGCACACAAATAAAGGGACACTATCAGATCATTTAGTCTCCCTCTTACATTGACAAAATATAACACCAGTTTTATTTGTGTGTGATTTCCTGTTTTCAGCTGGAAGCGTTTCACCAAGTTTAAAACACATACACCAGAAAACTTCAACAAATATTTTCATTTGGGTAGGGAGGTTTCTTGTCTCTGGTGATTTTCCATCACGCTTAGAGTGGTGTATTATCAGTGATGATGCAGACACAGTGGTTGTGGATAATGGGGCCAATTTTGCTCTCAGGCAACTCCAGTGACTTCATTGTCTGGTCTATCTGATGATAGGGTATAAGCTGGTAGAATGACTCATCAAGAAAAAAAAAAAAAATAGGAAAAAAAGCAAAGGCATCCAAGTAAAGACACGAGTGCCCTAAGCATAATTTTAATAGCAAGACAGCAAGAGAGCTTCAAAATGCAGCAAGGAGCCAGAAATCTCAGCAAAGAGCTATGATGCTATGATCCACAGTGTGGAGCCAAGGGGTTTTTTGTTTATTTTTTTGGGAAGGGGGGGGGCTATCTTTTTTTTTTCCTCTTTTCTTTTAATAAAGGCAGTCTCTTCTTTCCCGCTCCCGAATAGCCAGTTTCTCCTTTTTCCTCTGAGCACATAGCCCAAGAAAGAGGAGCTGAAGTTAACCACCTTTTCGTGTATGCTAACTTGGAGCAATAGCAGCTCTTCATAATCACTGCATTTGTTAGATATGAGCTTTCAAAAATGTTGTTTCAACATATGAGTCTATTATGTTATTACTTCATTCTCAGAAACACAGAAGGCCCCAGACAAGGTCAGGATCCCTCATGCAATGCACTGTACAATCCCCTGCTGAGAGGAAGTCCCAGTTCTTAAAGCATTTAAATAGATACATCCATCAAAGGGAGAGGAATAAAATGGCTGACAGCCAAACTAGCCGAGCAAGACATTTAAATTCCCAGTGCTCCAAGTCTCCTGCCCAGTGCATTTGATTCCAGCTCCTCTCCTTCTGCAGAGGTACATGGCAACCTGGTGGGAGAAGCAGCCCAATATACACTATTCCACCTGTCTCTGAAAATACTTTAAAATGTCTTTAGCCAGAGCTGGCTGGGAGTCACCTGGTCACTAGAATCAGCAGAAAACTTAGGTAGAAAAGCTGCAATATTTGTCCCTGTGACTGGGAAAATTTTTGCAAGATTTATGGTTTCTCAGCTTATCCAACTGCATCTATTTACTCGATTCCTAAAGATTTGAAGGAACATGAGTAAAGGACTGGAAAAATACAGTGAAAAAGAACCAGACCTAATAAGTGACAGGAGAGCCAATGTCACAAGAAAAAACAAAAAAAAAAAGAAAAAGACAGACTTGTGGGCATTTGGACTGATATTAATTACATTTTTCAGTGTCTGAAAAATGTTCCCAAGCTGAAAATTTGTAATGCCACCTCAAGCCCACTTAAAAATTTTACAGCACCTTTATAAAATCCTCAATATAAAGGATTTAAATGGGATTAGAAGTCAGAACATAGAGAACAGTGTTTAGAGATCGACAATGGAACATATATAGTCTCAAAGTATTTGAGGAGTCATGCTCTAATGTACTAGATGCTTGAGAACATACTGCTGGTGTTCTGGAGTTATTTAGATAGTGTTCTGATTGTGGCTTGAAATCAGTAATAACAAGCCATATGTTCACTTTTCTGAACATTTATTCTTTATTAATTCTATCAATAGTTACCCTATGAATTCTCAGGCAAAAAGCATATAATATGTTCCTATGGCATTTGAGTACACCATGGTTTACTTTAAAGGTCAGATAATACTATAAGGTCTCTTCCAGGATATTTCTTACTATGAATCTGTTGGATACATGTCCAGACTTTATTCCCTTTAGTATTGTATGCATCAGTAATAGATACACAAATCTGCCTTGATTTAACTTGAATGGAGATTTGCGCCTACAGAACCCTTCTCACAAAGGAGAAAAAAATAAGACATGAAAACTTCACCTCCTGACAACCCAAAACCTTATCAGTAGGTTTTAAAAGATATATCTCAGTTAATGAAGCTGAGAGTCCAGCTGTCCATTACCTTGGCTTTTGAATGCAGATAGGGATCATCCTAAAGGAAGGGCATCCATCACAAGATCCGAGAACCCAAGCACCTGAATTTGGTTCAGTAATACTACTGTCTTAAACTGAAAGGTTGTATACAGTCCTTGTGGACATAAAATTATGATAGCCCATGCAGAATATTTTTCTACGTGTTCCAAACAATGCATTTCTGTTGAGAGAGGACCTAGTTAAGTGGTTTGACATACTTTATCTCATCCTCAAACCCAAAGTCTACTACAGTAAGCTAGATTCAATTTGAAGCTCAGTTCCTTCATTTAGTAAAAAAACCCTCCACAAATAAAAATGCAGCACTTCGTGATAATCTTTTTCTAATCATCAAGGACACTTACTGTTGGAAAAATCTTGCATACCCAGATTAATGATCCATGTAGGACAGAAACCCAATGTTCTTAGTGCTGTGTAAGTAATAACTATTATTATTTGTTATGCATTGTCTAAGTCTTATGCACCATTGCACTTTCTAATACTGCCTTGAAGTAAAAAGGACAAGATGATGTGATAAGAAAAGCCATTCCCAGGCTGTTGCCCTCTCTAATGGAATCCGTGAAACACAGAAATATCAGACAAAACCTTGTTTTGGGATGTTTCCTATTTGTTCCTTACTAAATTAATTTAAAATTGGTTTCGGATAAATAACCCCCAACGTAAGTCTGCTTCACACAGTATACCATGTGCAAAGTAGGATTGCATTGATTTTCACATTTCAGATACCCCTTCATTCAAAATCTTCAAGGAAAAGGATAACGGGACAATTTGGGGGAACTATAGCTTTGTTCGTTAGCTATTTCCTGATTACATTATAACCCTTACATTATTTGAACATACGTGAGTTGATTTTGCTAAGATGGTACATTAATTATTGTATGTTACAGCATAACCAACATTACAGGAGCTTCTTAACAGTCAGAACACTCAAGATGAAAAATAAGGATGAAAAATTAGAACTGAGAATTTGTAGACTGAACTTGCTTTCCAAGCTGGTGGCTACTGAAAATAGTTGGTTCCTTGGGGAAGGGGTGTGCGTGGCAAGTAAAACCCAGCCAAACAAAAACAAAACCAAAAAATCCCCAAGCAAACAGAGCCTTCTGGGTAAAGACTTAAAAATTCAGGAAGGAGATGCTCCTTTCTCCTTTCCAGATGGAAAACAACTGTTCTAAGTAACACAGCTACATTTCAAATAAAGAAATTGGGACAGTTTTTTCAAGAGTCACTGTGCTGGGTAGAACGAGCTGCTCATCAGCAGTTTAAAGATTCTGTTTGCAAACATTAAAAAAAAAATACACCACTACTGTAAATCCAATTCAGATATCTACACAAGTTCAGTCTTTACAAGGACTTATTTCCCCCTTCATTTGTAGTAGAAACAGAATTGCAGAATTGTACTTTAATTAGAAGGCACTAATATCCTAAAACTTAAAGATGCAGTGCAATAAAATATACAGAGAAAGAAGGTAGTGTTCTAGCCCCAGTAAAACCTGTAGTGAAAGGGGGTAGGAAACAGTCATACTTAAGTCCACTTTGTCAATGAAAAAAAAAAAAGTCACAGATTAAGTGAACTAGTCAGACTGGGCTTGAAAACAATAACCTCCTTAGTCATCCCTGAATATCTGAGGCAGGTGATTGTCTTCCCACTATAACTTCTTCCCCACAATGCCCATCTAATTAGGTCTGCCCCTCTCTAGCAAAGAAGAATTTCTTTTGAAAACTAATTTGAAATTTTATCCCAGACATCATTTAATAAAAAGAACAGGCTGTAGGCAGAGCATCGTACATTATTACTGTAAAAAATTATTATGGCAGCCGGTACCGACACAGAAGATTTCTTTATTTATAGCAAAGAAATTTTACTCTGCTTTCATGGGAAAATTAAAATCCTCTCAAAGCATTCAGGATGCATCAAAACCAAATGCATCTGTTCTGTCAGCACAGACGTTTGGTTATTGAACTATCAGTACCTTTTAATAGAAAGCAGATTGTGGTTCTATTGTAAAATTTGTATCAGCTACATCCAAAGCTACCAGGTGCATTCAATGATTTAGTTTCCAACAGTGAACATGTTATCTGGTTCTGAGTAACATGATGTATTTTGTTTTGTGGATCCTACAGTCAGCTATTTAACATTGCTTACACACAGACACAGACAGACAGGCAGCAGAGGGGCAACAATTGGGTGCAACCTCACAGCAATTGTGAGGGATCAGGGTGACACTGTAGCAGTCACGGAGAGATGGTGCAGGACACATCACACTGCAGAATGACAACGATGATAACAAGTGGTGAGTGCAAGCAGTGGAGATGGAAATCCAAACAGCCATGCATTTGGCAGCTCACAGTAGCAGGGTGCAGATTAGCATCAAGGTCAAATAAACATCATAAAACATTGCTTAAGCTGTCAATTAAAGAACAAACAAGCTCATCATAATTATACAAGATAATTGTTATCTGCTGGGTGTTAATTAGATACATTTTATCAGAGCTGCTGTCACTGAGTGGAGAGTAAAACTGGTCAATTTTTTTTTTTTTTTATTGTAACGGTTTCATAACTAGTTTGGTTCTTCCTTCAGATGAGACTAACTTCTTATATTGCCCGGATATGTTTTCTTAATTATACTCCTCCTTTTAAGAAGTTTTAAATTTTCAAAATAAAATTATCCTACTGTGTAACTAAACTTACCAGAGAAAAGCATGTGGAAAGAAAGATCTAAAAATAAAAATTAAGAGATATTTTCACTTTAAAATGGAAGTAAAACCCCACCTTTTCCCTATACAGTTTCAAAAAACAAAGTGTTCCACATTTCATTAATTTTAAACTAAAATGGAAATTTCAACCCACTCTAAATGATAAATAAGGACTAAACCACCTGAAATATTAGCATGTAGGTTTTGAGTAATGCAGGGGTAGATTTGGACCATTAACTAAGGCAAATGCTTTCCTGAAGTGTTTCTCACTACGTGAGACAGGCTTTAAGTTCCTGAATACAAGTGAGAAAGACAGGATGGTCTGAGAGTCCTATAACACAAAGGCTGCAGCCTCCCAGTATCTGCTCCTCACCCTGACAGCAAGGATGTGAAACCGAGAGACACACAAGTATGAAGTAAATACTGGAAAACACATGCCATAGTTCTGTTCAAAGTCTGATTAATAAAGCAGCATGCTGAAAAAAACAAAGAGAGAATGAAAGGAAGAACATTACACAGTCACACATTTGCCTCCCCACGTTACCCTTCTGTTACAGCAAGTCTCTCTGTACTCAATTCCTTTCCATCCCCAGAATTTGCTGTTTGTGTGCCCAGGTAACAGTTGCCTTAACGTATCACCTTCTGGCAAGACAAATGTCCAATATTTATTCAATCAACAGAAATACCTAAACTTTCAGCCTTTGGGGCAGGGACCTTTTGTTCTCTATTTGTACATCACCAAACACATAACAGGAACTTCCTGACACTATTGCACTGAACAGCAGCCATAAAAAGGAGGGTTCGTAGGCCAGCAGAAATACCAAACTGCAAGCTTCATTTAAATTCAGAATTTATTCATTACGAAGATAACCAACGTTTATTTCATAAGATACAGAGCTTGGTACAATTTGTATTGGGTTTAGCACAGAAATACCAGAATTTTTTTTAAGGAGAACAGTGGCACAAAGGTTTACCACACACAGCCTAAAATAGTGTGAGAAAGGAACTGACTTCAGCTTGAATAATAGTCATTAAATCAAAACACTGGAAAATGCATTCCTTGTAAGAACATAGCCACTGGAGGTTTGCCCAGTGCTAAACAAAGACTAGCAGTTCACAGCTGTAGGGGACATACTGTGGATATACACTAATCTAAGGTTTAAAATATACTTGTGGTCTGCAGCAAACTTGGGGATTCCAGTGACTGTTGTGAAAAGACATTTCAGTTGCATTCATTCCTGCATTGGATAACAACATTTCTCTGGAGTCCTTTTGTCATCTCTGCCTAAGTTACTGGAAGTTGCATGTTTAAGCTTTATACTGAAAAAAATTAAGAATGAAGAATTTCCAGAGCTATATATGCATGAAACAGTAAATCCACCCACAGATGATTTCAAGCAATAGGGAGTGTTCTCATGGCAAAAAGTGTTGCAGAAATATTCCAAGTACTCCTCCAATACAGTAACAAAGTTCAACGTGACTCATGTGTGCAGGTAATTGATATTATTAACACAAACAGAAAATTTGAGGTCACTACTGGCAGGCAGTATAAAAATCAAGTTTGTTTTCTATGAACACTGAAAAGGAATTACAAGAAAGGCAAACTGAACAAAGATCAAGTTAAATATTTAATATATACATGTATATTTAATATTCTTCTAACAATACCTCATTCATAGCTTATGCAACCCAAATGGATCACAGGTTGAAAAGATTTCCTCTTGTTTCACAAATTAAATGTTTTAATACAATGCTCTTTTTTCCTTCCTTCCTACATTAGAAGTCTGTGTTACTGACTGGTTAGTAGTAGATACAGCTGATACTTAGGCGAAGAGCTGAGACCTTTCATATCTACAGAGTTAAGCGAACTCAGAAAAATTGGATAAAGACTCTGAGCAGAGATTATAAAACCTTTGACCTGTGCAGAGCTAGGCCTAAAGCTTGAGCGAAGCTGATGGCATGATCCAGAGACTGAGAGCGATGAGAATCTGTCTCTCGCTGGATATTGAGAGGTTTTGCATCAGCAAAATGAACAGCAGTCAGACATTCAGATTAAAAAAATAAGCTAGAAAGCAGACAGCAGAGGAGGGAATAGAAATAACAGCCAGCTGAGCCTGTTAACTTTTCAGATTCTTTAGAAGTTTGGTCTAAGACACAACAATTGTTCCTTTGCACTTGGGCTTCATGCCAAAGGAACTTTTCAAAGAGACATTTGAGATAAGAACAGGCAGGCATCTATCACAAGTCACTGTTATCAGTTCTAGGATTCATGATTGCTAACAAGGCTGAACACATTCATTTACACAAGAAGCCACCAAGAATGGAGGAAGTCAAAGCAGATTTCATTGACGCTTCTGTCTACCCTCCTCTGACCTGGGAACTCTGCTTCTGATGCTTCGGTCTTGCAAAAGAGTGATACTTTAAAATGCCCTTTACGTTTAGAAATTAACAGATACATGACCTGGGCTTCAAACATGAATTTCCATTACCTTGTGTCTTTCAATGACACAAATGCACAAATATGGAAGAAAGGCACACGCCTGAGACATGCAAGATTCTGGCCTGCTCTAGCGAAGGAATCCCTCACCTGTGACCTAAAGGAGCAACACATTTTACTGTATTAATTGTATCCCCAGAGATGAGAGTTTTGTGAAGAGCTAAACAGAAGTTATCCTGTATCAGAACACACAGGCAACCTGGGAAACAACAACACTGCCACCAGGATAACTGGGCACAAGCATCTGTCTGCTGGAGAAAACAGTGGGGGCAGAGAGATCCAAACTTTCATAGCCTCATTCCAAAATAGGATCCAGAAGACATTTGTATTAGAATAGCTAAAGGACATAACTGCGTATGCTGAACAGCAGCATTTCTCACCCTGTCTGATGAGATCATGTCAGTATGTGCACATGTGCTGCAATAACTTAATTATACGTTGATTATTTAACAGTGATAAACAATTCATCTCTGTTCAAATCCCACATTAGAATGGGAATCAAAGTCCCCTAAAATTAGCAGCTTGAGAAACTCACACTAAAGTATCTGAAAAAACACCAGCAGCCATGCCCTGACAGACAGAACACTTGCCTCGAAGGGCTGCTCGCTGCTGTGGGTCCTGCCTCAGCCCCTACCACTGAGTTTTCCTTGTGTGCTGTCTCCTGCTCACCCACACCCTAAATACACCAGCCCTTAACAATCATCAACTGACCACTTTCAGCATCACATGTAGGGCAAGCAAGGGGATTTTCTTTCATATCTGGAACAATTTAGATTTTGTTCACTTTTGTCTCCAAAGGCAGAGACACATACCAAAGAGCACATCTTCCACAACTCTTACTGTGCATGCCAAGCAATGCATATACCTCTCTACTACCTTTCACGAGGACAAGTGAGTTCCTGTTATAGTTCTCTTGTTCCAGTGCCTAACAAGCAAATGAAAAGAAACTTGAATCAACCAAAACAAATTTATTTCATTGCGAAGAGGAATTATCGTGCAATTTCCTTTTACTTCATATTTTACAGCAAAAGGCTGGAAGGATGCAACCTTTCATCTTAAACTGACTGGAGTTCAAGAGATCAATGGACTGAAGTTAACTAGAACTGGTAGACGGATTTATAAAACAAATGGGTCATTCCAGTTCTTTCCTTTTTCCTTCTCAAGCTCAAGCAAAGCAAGTTCCATCTCCTCCATGAGAAATGGCCAGGTTTGGTACTGGAAATATCTCTGGGACATCTCTCACTGTCAGGCAACAGACTTCTGTGAAACCCACTGTGCTCTGCACAGGGAAAATAAAGGGTGCCTGCCTTCTTTACAGAAAGTAGTACATTCCATGGAGATGGGTATACTCTCTCAGGAGAGTGTTTTGTATGCAAAAAATACTTTGAGGGCCAATCTGGAAGACATTTTTTATTTTTATATTACAGTTGGAATAGTCCAGGCAACTGAATTAAATTCTTTAAAGTAAGGGACCCTAAGGTTTTTTTGACAGTGACAGTTTCTTCCCTTTTTTCCTTCTATTGTGGAACCCTGACTTCCTTTAAATGGCATTTCTTTGACTCACACAAGAAAAGCTCAGTTGTCCTGCTGTCCTGAAAATATGTGCCAGGTTTCTAGAAATTGTGTAGTATTGAATCTTGGAACAGAAACACAAGAAAGATGAACATGCAAAGACAGAAAAATAAATACATGGGTTCTAGAGCTCACAAGGAAACACTGACATTTATAAAAGAATGAAGACACAGCTGCAATCGCCAGTTTTGAAGGCAGCATCAGGGAAATCAATGGCAGACATGACATCTTAGCATGCATGTATTGCAACAATGAAAAATCACCTATTCAGGGTTGATAGAAACATTTCCAACTTAAATAGTACAAATGTTGGTGTTTTTCTGCTAATTCAACAATAGCAAATTTTTCATATCTATGTGACACGTGCACAGAATATCAAACCATTCCTAGACATGCCAGTTGAGTGGAAATTCCAAACCTGATTTATCATCTGCCTGAAAAGCTCCACTGGGCTTGGAGCACCTACACTCTCTCCTGCTACTCCATCTGGACTTCTTAATTCTCAATAGCTGATGAGCTTACAGCAAAGCAACTACACTGTATATTGCTAGGGAAGATAAATGCAGTGGGCTGTAACAGTGTAGCTGTGTTCAGTACACAAGTTACAGAGCACCTCAAAGACACGGGAGTGGAGTTCTTGAGCACTTCATACACAGCACATGCTTTCCTAGTTGATGAATATAACTCGTAACCAGCTTAACTTCTTAAGAGGCAGACAATGCAAGGCTTATTCTTGTCTTCTGAAAGTTCAATTGTTGCATATTAAGGTATACATACACCATTTTAGCCCACTTGTGCAACATTGTTAATTTTTTTTCATCGGAAGTGTAACCCAACACCTATACACTAATTACAGTTTCATTCACGGCATTGGTTCATATTCAGTCGTCATTGGTGGCTAGTAATGTAACCTTTAACGTAATCACATGAGCAATTATGTAATTGCTGTTATTCATAAATGCTACTAAAAGGTTTCCCAATGCAGCACTAATTTTCACTGCAGGAAGATGGCAGTGACCTGCAGAACGACTGGCTGATCAGAAGGTGACTAAGCCAGTCTCTTGACATCCTAGTTAAATTAGAGGTTTCTTCTCTGATGGTTCCAAGTCCCAGAAAGGAATCTGCAGGAAATATCCCCAGAATTTTATCCAAGTTATTAGCATTATGATGCAATGATAGTTGTATGAATGCATTCTCATAGAATCACTGACCACACAGTTCATATTGTTGCAATCTGATAAAAACCACGTGTTATATCCTAGAAAGAATACACTGCCCACCTTGTACAAAAGGCACCTGCTGAGTCATTTAAACACATTTTTCTGTAGCTTTGTCAAGTTTACAGACGTCATTGAACATTTGTACAAAGGAGAAGAATTCAGTGCATTGTACAATAGATATTGTTTAGTCTAGTACACTGATTTATGCTCAAGTGGGATAAAATCTAAATTTCATCTTCTCTATTAGAGCTTCCTGAATACTGCCAAGAACTACTTCTTGGAATAAAAATGAACATTTGTTCTCATGTTTGCAATTCTTTTTATTCCTTTCACTAACAAATCATCCAAGACCTTTATTGTATTTAATTTTTTTGTTCTATTTTTAGGAACATTGACAGAAAATTCAAATAATGTAAATATTTCTCCAAGTCTTCTCCTAATTTCCCTTATTATATTTGCTTTGGGAATGATTTGTCTTATTGTCTTTATGGCTTTTTCTCCATTTCTTCATAAAAGCTACAATTAAGCAGGCACAGAATAATAAAAAAGAAAAAAAAAAAAAAAAAAAAGGCAAACCAAGGAACCCCATATGGCTATCTAAACACCATAAAACAGGCAAATGTGAAGGGTGCCTGACCAGCCCAGGGATTTAAGCATATTTGCATGAAGCATATGCCAAACAGTACAGCAGAGGAAAACCTAAGAAAAATCAGTCATGGGAAATCCAAAACCAGAAAAGGGATAAAGCTTTTGAATAAAGTATTTAATACATCCAGTTTATCCAGTTCTGCTCCCTCTTCTTTACCCAGAAAGAAAGCCCATTCAGATATTCTGAATCTGAAGTGTCCTTTAGAGTTATTTTGAACTAGTCTGCAGAAGTCTGAGTATAAAACATTTTTACATATTACTTGTTTCAGGATTTCTCCTTCACCTGCTAAAAATGTTATCAAAAAGCATTTTAGCCATGGTGCATCAGCACGTACACAGTATACGAGTACGAGCCAGTGCAGTTGGCATGCAGAAGTTAAGTCAAAGTATGTCAACAACTCCATATCTCTCCCCCGTCAGATCAGTAGTCCCATGAATATATAACATCTATATGTTCAGTCTGTAGAATCTGTTGAGGTTATTTATGCCAAGTTGTAAGTGTCCTGCAAACAAACTTTCCTCTCCAAAGCATAAAGTATCCACCCCAAAACATAATGCAGAGTATACAGTTTAAATAATTTACAAAAATATCTATTTTTGTAATACTGAAAAGGAAGAAAAAAAGAACCAAAGGGATCAAAAATACTTTTTAAAAAATTGTCCTAAAAACCTACCATAAAGACAGTACTCAATGTAAACTTTTATATTTACACTGAGAAACAGATGATTGACTTTTTCAACACTAGCACATGTACTGTGGAACGTGGACTTTAGGATATAGTTGTAAAGAGGGTAGGTCATTTAAAACCTGTACAGGAGATCTTATAGCTCATAGTCTGGAGACAAGTAATGCATGTGAGGTTTAAAAAGATTCAGATTCATCCCTTATGTTCTCCCACAACTCTGGCTGTTGTTTGCCTATGAAGCAGAAATAAAAACAAGCCTGTGTGTGTTGCTACAAAACCAAGAGATTTTAAATATTAATGAAGGAATTTTTTAAATCCAACCCATGAGAAAATACCTAAATAACTTGGCAACAACTTTTGGATGACCGGCTGCTTTAGAGATGGATTCAAGGTGCAAAATTTGTATTTGAGTCATCATTTCTAAAAAGCACACCCAAGGCATTCAAAGCTTTGCGCCTGATTTAAGGTCTCCCAGTTGTGAACACCACCAAAATTAAGTCAGCCACTCCACTACCATATCAGTACGTCCGAACTACGTACCTTTATTCTGGCAAATAATGTGTAGATATGAATCTTCCTCATTACAACTGAGCATTTTTGAGAGAAAGACAGATATAATCTTAGAATTTTGTACAACCTCATGGCTTGGGGTTTGTCCTGAGTCAGTCAAGATTTGTCCAAAAGCACAAAAGATGTATTTTGAATAATAGCCAAACATCCTTCCCACGGGAGAAGAAGAAAAAGGGGTTTCTCATCTCTTGCTGGGGTGAATTACAAGAATTGTGACTACATGGGGGAATTTCTTTCTGAACAAGTCCCACCTTCTCCATTCCCGCTGAAGGAACAAAGACATGCAAGAGCACATTTCTTTGTGCTGCTGCCAAATAGTGGAAATTTATCATCATAATTAAAGAAACAAATTTCCAAAAACAAATATTATTTGCAGATGGATTCCCCTGTCTTCTGTGAAAATTCTCTGTTTACATCTCAAATGAGTGGAGATTATACATTTGAAAAAGCCCCAGGCCAAGTCTTAGGAGAGATAGCAGAGGTCTGAACTTTCTCCTGCAAAACACACCTGAAAGACTTTCTAATTTCTCAGCATGTTGACATTATTTAAATTCCTGTATTATTGAAATATAGCCAAATCTGAAGCTCTAGCCTCCAGAAAGTAAACTTTTGTTTAATAACATGATTGGTAAATGTATTCAGGAAATGTCACAAAACAAATCTGAGAAATTAAACAAAACTGACTTCCTTTTTGTATGTCAGATGCCTCTAATTTTGGCAGTTTGGGGTAACAAAGGAAAGAATGAAAGCACTTAGAAATGAAAATGTCTGTTCAGCAATAGAAAAGAAAAAGTAGCACACTTCCCAAATCTGTAACAGGATCTAACGTATGACCTGGGTCCTCTAGTTACACTGTACACAACTCTGCCATTGGCTTCAGTTAGAAGCACATTATTTCTCTTCATTTACCGTGTTGACTTTTGCTTAGGAATTTGTGTGCAGGAGGGCTGTACGTCAGAGAATGCTAGAGGTTGTATTCACCCATCCTGTACAATGCCAGATATTCTTGCCACTCCTTGACTTTCAGATAATGGTTTCCTACAATCCATCTGCTAAAAGAACAGAATGTCAGGATAGAAGACTAACTGGCACCAACACCAGATGTGTGGAGTTACAGATCACAGAAGCCATTAAAATAATGGTAGACATGGTTCTTCATTAATGGTAGATGTCAAGAATTGGCAGTCAAGACTTACACAGGCTGTTGATAAACAGCCTCATAAAATAAAAGGGATTAATACACTATATGGGGGAAACACAAGCATTGAATATGAAGAAAGGGTAATTTGGGGTAAGAGCAAAATAGGAAAATTGTGATATTGCAGTCTTTTCCTCTGCGATAACCAAATTTCTCCTGCTCCTTCTTTATTTCCATAAGTGCCTGGTTCACCTTTCCGGTTTTTCCTCCACAGAATGGCTGTTTTGCAGGGTGCTCTCCAATGCAGGGTTACACAGACATTGAGCAGGTCTGCATGCCATGAAAGTACAAGAGGTAGGATTTGCAGGCTGCTACCTGAGCCTGTCACCTTTTACAGATGAGCTACCCAGCTGGCTGAGCAGATGCTGGCTGAAATAAGGAAACAATTATCTTTGCACCTGGCTGAGTCCTTTAGATCTTGCTAAGAGACAGATGACCAACCATGAAAATACGAAGAATAGCGGCCAGAAATATTTAAGAGATTGAATATAAAATTTGCCTATGTCTCTTGGGTAGAGGTGATATTTTTTTTGCCAGATTCTCTCTGCATATCATAAGGATGCCTACTCATGCACCCTTCTAACCTTACTCACTACTCCGGACTGGGGCTTCACTTCTTTATAGCACCAGGTGCTGCTCTGATTACAGTCATGTGCCCTTGTGAGTAAGCCACACTTAGCAATATATTTTGGGACGGGGTAGAAAGAAAATAATCTGTCAAATGAAAGGATAAGTAGGAACTAAAAGAAAATACTTATCCATTGAAACAAACCAGGGTAAAAAACTATCTCTTAACCAAGCTTTGCTCCTCTAGAGATTTAAAGAATGTGCTGTTTGTATTATTTAGTACATTGCAATTGCCTATTTTCTAAAGAATAATGTGATTTCAAGCCTTTCCCCTACTCACTGCTTTCCTCTAATCTCTTTTTCTGAGCCTCCATTCTTAATGGCTCTCTGGGAGCATCTAGGTGATGCTGAATGCTAATGAGATAGTATGTACTGCAGCTCTGGACCAACAGAACCCAATTTCATCCATTCAGAAGCAGCCAGCTGACAGGTACTTCATCAGACACTATATGATTCTAGCTGTCCAGCCATTGGTGATTCATTCAGTGGGCAGTCTAGAGGTAGTATACCCACAGCTCTTCTTTTAAGCTGTGGGGCTTCCTCATCAGTACCTCAAACATAGCCATATACGTGATGAGGAAGACACAAACAGTAGAATAGCAACAGCAACTGACAGAAGAGTCTTTCCAGCAGATTACTCAGAGTGGGAATAAAAAATATCTCTAAAGTAGCATCATCTTTCCCTTACAAACAAACGAATTACAGCAAGACACTTAGCTCTCCCATAGAGCCCTCCACCTGGCAGGGGACTTAAATGAACAAGTTTTCACAACAGCCTTCAAGAAAGGAAATATCACTGTCTTCACATGGATGAAGAAAGCAAGGGGCAAAGAGCGGTCCTCAAGAACACACAGAATAAAACAAAGACTAAAGAAAAACACGCAGAGTAAGCTTGTTTAGCACTGGAGGAGTTCTTGGAAGCATGAGATAGTTCCACTTATTATGCTCACAGTGCATCACATGGGGTAAAGGAGGAGATGGGAAAGTCTCACTGCTTCCCACAGAAAACCCCACAGTAATAAGCCTGGGGAAGGAGTTTTCCCAGAAGACTTCTTCCCACATCACTTATTTGAGAGGGTGGGACATCAAACCTCAAAATATGCAGCTTGACCTGACATACTTGTTTTTGCACAGCAAGTCTCAGACAGACAAGGCAGCTGCCAGCTAAAGGCATCCTGTTACTGCCGCACAATTCCAGAAGTTTATTTGGAGGGTTTTCATAGCCAGCTATCTCCATACCAATCTTCCAGTGTCTTGTTATGGGAGAACAAGGGCAAGGGAGCTTTCCAAAGGGAGAAAGAACCCCTAAGGTCTGATTAGTGGAAGACATTACATGCCCCATGTGGTTTCTTCCTCTGTAGGAAGCGAGAAATGCAGCCTGCCTCATGCACCAAAACTAGAGTCCTGAGGGCCCAGTAATCTTGAGCGTTCATCCTATGTATGACACTACCCGACACCCTCTTCCAGTACACACATCACTGACGCTCTGTGCCTCAGTTTCCTCCTTGCCACCTCAGGGAGCTGCTTCTCTGCTATGAATCAATGTAGGAATTAAAATGGTAGAGCCCATTCAGGACGGGAAAGCATTATTCATTTTTCCAAACTTTCTGTACAGTTTTACAGTTGTCCTAGGTAGGTCACTAAATGCCTGTTTCTCAAAGCAATTGAAATGAGGAAATTCCTCATTTCTTTCCTGAGTAATGATACCAATAAATGCTACGCCACTATGTACTAAATCAGCATAACCCTTCACGGCTCATATGTCTTGAAAGTGTTTATTGAACTTGTTTTGAACTGAAGAGGACTGCAGCACCCTAGTGAAAAAGGGGGGAGGAAGAAGAGGTAAAAAAACCCTAAACAAATAACTATTCTAATCTCATAATGATGGAAAATTTCTGGACAGACTTGCTTTCTTGTTCCTTATTGGGAGCCTTTCTGGCTTCCAATAAGAGCTAGAAACTTTGAGAGAGAAGGGGGTGTTTGTATGAATGCATGATTTTTAAAAGCCCAGCCAAGTGCATGGAAGAAGCAAGGGAACTTTAGCCTCCAGAGAAGTAACCTTCAAATCACAATTTGACAAATAATATCAAAAACTATCAGAGAAGCAAGTGATCTAGCTGACTGCAGTGTTTTCATTCCCTTCTCAGCAGTGTGACCTCATCACAGTCGCACTCGCACAGAATCCTATTACTGCTGTCTCAGCTGCAGAGCTGCAAGACAAAGGAAGGTTACAGACATCACTCCCCTCTGTGCCTTGCTAATCAATAGTTTTTATCTAATTTCTTTGCTTCAAGATACAGGAAAACAAGGTGCTGCATTTGAAATGTAAGGCTGGGAATAACTGAGCTTTGCGGGAATCAATACAAAATAGAATAGCTGACAATGTCATCCTGCCTGAAACACTATGAAGACAGATTTGAAGTTCCTCTAATTATCTAGATGTTTGTATTTTTAAACACTGACTTAGTGTCTGCAGAAAAATGGGGTATATTTAATAGCCATTGTGGTTTCAGAACTTTTTGCACTACTGGTTAGTCTGGTCAGTTTCCTTATATTTCTAGTCTGGATGGAAGTTCCCCTTTTGGTGTCAATTTAGGACTCAGCATTAAGCGGCTCTGCTAGCTTGCTGCATTTAGGTAGGTAATTTACACGTGGCAACATAGAGGGCTGAACCCTGGCTAGCAGGGATGAGCACAGCACAGCTGATGGACAGTAGTTATTGCAGTGGCCATGCTTTTTTCCATTCATCTAAATGCTAGGTAACTTTTAATAATCTCACATTATCCAAATTCCTCAAATTAACTAATAAGAAACATGAAAGCCCAACATTACTTAAACTAGAACCAGCAGGGTGAAGAAATCCCCTAACAGTCAAAGAAGCAGCCCACAGATACTTAACATAGAAGACAGTGAGAAGTCAGGGTTAAGGGATGTAAAAAAATCATCTTCAGCTATACTCCATTATGAAATAGAAGCGCCAATACTAAACATAATTTGCTCCCAAACACTGACAGGTTTCACTAAACTAAAGCACACAGGACAGAGTTGAAAAGAAGGCTGCTCAGCCCACTCCACTTACCTTAGTACCTCTCCAGAAAGTCTTTCACCTAGACACCAGCAGAAACCCACTCTGTCCCCCATCTCGAGCTCTTACAGTGTTCCTGTGGGAAGTCATTAATTCATTAATTCCTTACAGCTGGTGGGTCTCTGTACTCATGACAGGCAGCTGTGTTACTGCATCCTCTCTGCCCCCCCCCCCCCCAGGGTTAATTAACTTCCCCAACAGCCCCTTAGCCAAATCAACATGTACTTCTACTTATCCCCTCACTTTGTTCCAATGTATCATATCCCAAATACAGAACAGGCAGCAGAAGGGACATTAGAGTAGAACACATTGTCTAGACTCTGCTCAACAGAACCCCTCTTCAACCGCCTTCCAACTGAGGGGCTTCAAGGTCCAAAAGACAGGAACTTCCCAAGTGTCTACAGATTTCTTGTTGGATATGTGCATCAGTCTCTGCAAGGCTGAGAAGCAAGGCATCTATCACATATCCAAGCTACTCTGGGATTCTAAACTGAGCCACCCTTTCACTTCTCCTAAAATCCAGTAGGTTTTTCTTAGTGTGTGCCTGTCATATTGCAGTGGCGACCAGTGCTTTCAGTTAAAAGGAAGAGCAGAGGAGCCCCCTTTATCCAGTTGCTTAGTGGTTAGCTGGGTCAGGATGTGGATCCGGTCTCCTTCTTTGCTTGGAGGGATTCAAGCCCACTTCCCCACACACCTCCCCCACTTTGAGGTGAGTATCCTCACCACTGGGCGGCTGCAGAAAAGGAGCCATTCCCAGATCCCCCTTGCACTGAAAAGGATACCACAAGTCCTGCTTTATTATAAGGGGGGGGGGGGGGGGGGGAAGGGGACTGGAGTACTTACTTTAAAATAGTTCTCCAGACAGCTAATCCCCTATGGAAAGAGAAATGAGCCACTAGTGCTGAGCAAGGAGCGGGGTACAGCTGAAGTCACACCTTTCTCCTTAGCAGTGGCTGCTTTAAACAGCTTCCTCCCAGCACGTTGACTTTTCTGGCTGCCCTTCTGAGGCTCCTTGCTCAGGGCTGAGGATCCCACTAAGGGGCAGGCAGCCAGAGCTAGGCATTCTGACATCCACATAACACTTTGGGTCTTGGTCTGAGGTGGTCTTAGCGTTCTCTGACAGAGTTTCTTCTCCTCTCATGCTGCTGTTAGAATAGCATCGTCTTAGGCTTTGCCTGAAGAAATTGTGAAATCAAGTGAATGCAAAATTCTTTCTGTTGCAAAATGTAGCACTTGCATATGAACTGTAACTGCTTCACAGCTGAAGCTTCTCAGCTAGAGTAAAACATTATTTTTCAGTAAACCATAAGATTTAATTTTTGAATAATTTTGTGTAATTAATATGGTTAGCATATAGTATCTATAACCTCCAAAAAATGCAGTGCAAGCACCAACTACTCCATGACACTACTTCACCGCATCTTGTGATCCTGTTTTGGAATGCTGTGAGTTTGGTCTAGAAGGGGTTGTTTTAATTTGAGAATTTAGCTATAACAATCTCTAAAACTCATTCAGAATTATGGACTTGCTTCTGTTTAATGGATAAACCATTTTTTCTAGAATGAACTTTCATAAATCTGCCACTAGTCAGGTTTTTAAATAAAAATACAATTTTAATATAATGGGAAATTACTCACTTGTTAAAAAGTAATCATTTCTCTCATTTTTACTTTCTTTGTGGACCATAGAACTGCTTGTAAGGTTGGAAGCTGAACACTGTAAAGTGCAAAACTGTAGATAGTTAGATAAATAACTAACAAGTCCAAATCTGAGCTGCAGTAAAGGCAAGAACTGCTTCATAATATGTTTGTACAATTCCTTGGCTGATGCTTTAATGCTAACCTGGCAGGAAGATTAGCTGCTTATCCAGGGAAAACTACCAACGCAAGCAATTCTTATTTTCTAGACAAACAGTAAATTAAATTTAAATTTGGTAAAGTTTCAGATTCAAAAAAGGGAGACATTTTTCAAAATGTCAAAACATTTCATGTTGACATTTTTTATCTAAAATGTTTGTTTCATAAATGCCAAAAAGTTTAACTTTGACATTTTACCAATTGAACTTTTTTTTTTTCAAATTGGCATTTTTCATGTAAAAGTTCATGTGATGTTTAAAAAATGAACTTTCTTTAAGACAAGCTAAATAGCTCAAAATGAAGTGAAATATTTCAGTTCAGGACAAATAAAATATTTCCCATTGATCAAATAAAGCTTTAGTGTTTCTCTGAAAAGACCACTTCTGTTTGAACTCACAACAGTTTTTCTCTAGTTTTTTAATTCATAAAATGAAAGAGAAGTTTTGTCTAAATTTATAAATATTACACTGATGTTGAATAGATTTATTTTGGTTTTCATAAATCGTATGGTCAGATTCACAAATGGGTTCTTGCATCTTGTAAAAGCAATGTGAATGATTTTAGATAACCAGGTGCACCTTTTAGCCCAACCCAAGCATGAGCTCAAACACACACCTTAAGCTTCTTTAGCTAATGTTTGGGCTAATAGGTTTTATTTTGTATTTGCTATGGGCTAAACTGTTTGTTCAAGATCATTCACTACCAGAGGGTTCAATTCACACATATGTCTGTGACTTGGTCTTGGCTGGGGAAGAGCCATGATTTTATATTTGTGAAGCTATATTAAAACTTAGGAAAGAGGCCTAAATACTTTTCCTGAAATAGTATCAGCCAAACAAAATTACAAGCTAGGGGTCTGGAGATGGATTAGATCAATTATTAGGTGAGCTGGGACAATGCATTGTTTCATCCCCTAATGTTGAGACTCTGCAGCTACAGCAAGTTAGAAATCAGTTAAATGTTTCATATGCATTGCTCCTGATTTATTTTATACTAGGGCGTGTTATGAACTGGCTAAAGCAATTTGAGAGCTGTTAGTAGGTATCATGGAGATATTGCCCTCTATGGAGAGTAGATCAAGTTGCAGATGTTTGAAAAAGGTCGATCCCAACATCTAGTCTTTAAATGAGGGCGGGAAGGTGAAGGGAGCCAGGAAATAAAGAGCTCAATCATCTTGAATTGCCAGACATGTATTACAATAAACTGCCAAATGTATTTTTATAATCATCTAAGTGGAAAAAGAAGATGATGGTGGAATTTAGCCTGATCCAGGGATTTGTCAGCATCAAAGGAGGAAGTCCTATCTTTTCCTCCCTTTTCTGCATTCCTACTGCTTACACCTGGTCCATCTTTCATTGATGGACCAACTCTGCTCCCAATAAGGAAAAAAGGTGTAGATTCCATCTTTATTGACATTAATAACTTCACTGTTTCATATGGTATCTCAAAAGCAAATGAGGAAAACATAGTCTAGGTCTATAAAATTAATTAAAAACTGGTCACAAAATCTTCCACAGGTAGTAATGATCAGTGGTTCACTGAAATAATGTAGTAAGTTGAGTGCAATCGGTCATCTAGTGCTAGTCAGTATTTTCACCATTGATTTTGGTGATCAAAACACACCAAAAAAAGCTGCAAGCACATTGGATGAAGACAGAAGAATGTAAAAGGATTTTGCCAACCTGTGAAATGGAATGAACAAACTAATTCAACAAGGAGGGGTGCAAGATTTTACAGGTCGGTAGCAGCTAGTTACACAGATAGAAGATTGAACAGGTGACCAAACGAGTATCTAGCATTCCCATAGACCATAAGCTGAGCAAGACTCAATAACATGATAGGAATTTTTGAAAAGTGGCATCACTTCTGGGACATTGGATGCAATCTTTCAGGTCTACTGATTATCGGAAAGGCCTCACCTTGAGTGCTGCATTGAGTATGGCACTTCCAGAGGCTGTGTACACTGGGAGGGAATCCAGAGGAGTGCCAAAGGAGGACCAGAAATTCAGGTGCATGAGGACAGCCTGATGGAATGTAGCTTGCTTAGGGTAGAGAGGAAGAGATGGGAGAAAGATGCAAAAGCAGTCTACACAAAAGCAGATCACTAGAAGATAAACTGTTCCTCATGTCCACATTTAGCAGGACAAGAAGGAAACTGCAGCGAGGAATGTGTCACATGAATGCAAACTATTATTAATTAATTATCATTACTAATTTATTAGTATTATACAGCGTGTCTGCCAACATTCTGCTAAACATTGCTAGGTTGTGGGTACTTATGGTTAGTTACCACTCATAAAGTTCGCCCCAGAGACCAATTCTGGACATCAGCCAGCTGGTGTAGTCTTTCTTTAATTTAAAAGTTGTCCCGCTTGCACAGACCTATGAGGGAAGGCATTCTACATGTTTAATGTTGGACTAGGAGTTTTACGTCCCTTTGGCTGTTTATTTACTGAAGGAGAAGAAGAGACATGACAGTTGTAAAATCCTTCAGTACTTTGATTAAATTGTTTGGGTGCGTCTTGGCCAAGAGAAGCAGCACAATGTGGCTCAGGATTTGAGCTCTGCTGCAGCAGCAGAGCAGTGGGAGACTTTTGAACTGCAACTTGATTGCTTATGGCTAACAGATATTCATTATAATTAGTGGGGAATCTCAACAGGGTTAAATTTTATTTTTCCAAAGAATGCTAGTTAAATGAAAATTGACTACAAATAATTGGTTCAGTGATACCTCTAGAAGATGTTTGAAGCAGAGAAAGGGAGAAGTAACAAATCTTTGGGCCTAAGCAGTAGTGGAGTTTGGGGACACAGTGTCAGAAGCCTACTTAAGTCTCAGTCCAATTTTGTTAGTAGCTCTGAGCCTCAGGAAAAAGAAAAAGCATAAAGCAAAATCCTGGAGTTGCATTAACAATTTAACATATTACATAGTGAACTTGTGGCATACTCTGACTCAAGAAGTCGAGGGATTAAGAGCCTATGCAGTGTAACAGAGGACTAGTTATACGGATAATACAAACATTAGTCAGGATCAACATCTGCAAGGAACACCTATTCCTGACATTGATTACTTGCACCTTCCTCCCAAACACCATCCTATCCAGAAACAAGATATTTAGAGCAGGATTTTTTTTCTTTCCAGTCTCTTTTCTGTGAAAAGGAAGAATCCAGCAGGAATGACACATTAATTTTTAATGACTGTTTCATTTTAAATAAAACTTAAGCATCAAAAAAGGATCATTACAAATTTCTACACAAAACAGTCCCCTTTTCTGTTTGAGGTCAGTTTTTGTTTCAAAGTTTTTAAAATATTGGTTTAAAATGCACTTTTTACAAAGCTCAAAGTAGAGCATCAAAATGACACTTTCTGAAGAACTGAAAGCTCAAGAAATTTCATGTCAGTGAAAATTTGAAAAAACATTTTCAAAATACCACAGAATTTCATTTCATTCATTTCCCATTCAAGTATTGCCAGGAAACAAGAAACATCGGATTTCTACCATCTCTAAAAACATTGGAGAAGTCCCTGCGGTTGTGATTCATTAAGGCAATACTCACATAGCTGTGGGCAGGACTTGTCTCACCTAGTCTGAGAAATCTGCAGTGTTGAAATCCCTGTCTGTGCTAGTCATCACAACTTCCTTTAATGTCAGTGGAAGCTTGTGTGATGCAACATTAATTTACGGCAGGCATCTAAAATAGGTCAGATGCATCCTATTTCTCTCATTGACAATAAAGGGAACCTAGATCAGATGGAGAACTTCTGCCTTGTTGATGTCTTATGCTAAGCATTCATGTTTTTATATAAATGAAGCAGTTTTAACATTAGGAGTCAGACTCAAAAGGTATCACACAGCATCTGTTAGGACAAGCACAAGAAAGACAATGTCTACAAGAGGTGTCATTCATTGCTTAATAGATTCTCTTCACCACCTACCAAATGTGACCTGGAGGATCTTCTTCAGGGCACTTGCAAGGCCATCTGCTTTCTTTTCTGTTGTGTCTGCTTTTTATTTGTTGCTCAAGGCAAAGATATGTAGGTGTCTTTGATAGTTTTGCTTTCTGTAGCTCCAAGGACTTCAGCACAGAAATAAGATTTAACTTAGATATTGAAAAGATAGAAAATGTGTGAAAAATTGTAATGATGTTCTCAAGGTTGTTGGATTAACTTCCTCTTGCTATCACTGACAATGATTTATCCTGGTTGTTTAAATTCTGCTGGTAAACATGATGCAGTGAGGTCAGCTACACTCACATTGTGCTGAGACAGAATTTTCCAAAGCCAAGCATGATTTTTTTACTTTCTCTCAGTGCTCTGTTGACCACGTTTTTAGTATGTGCAAGGAAAATAACCCTTGCTACTTAGACAGATACATGTAGGTCATGTACTGTTCCACCATAGTTCTCTGTTGTAACTGTTTAAGCTCCTTAAACGCCTCAATTGGAAGGAATCAGCTAGTGCATATGAAGTAGTATCTCCACTTAATAGATGGGAACTAGTGACATGACATTGCTTCTACTCTTCCACCTCAACCTCATTTACTTGGCAGAGTGTAAGTGTCATGACTTTCCAAGCAACTAAGGACTCTGTCCTATGTATTTAGCAGCTGGTACCATGAAATATATGAAGCAAGTACTCAGGATGCATGAACAAAACATTCCAGAATTAATGAAGATAAGTTCTTTTCTTTCTTTTCATCTGATGGATGGTACTTGGTAAATCAAAAGGAAGGAAAAGCCACAGTGAACTGTGCTACAAAAAAAATACTGTAAGGGTATAATGAGGAAAAGAATACAGTCAGTGATGGAGCAGTGAAAGCCATGAGTTAGCAGTGCAGCAGGCTTGTGGTTCCACACAGCACAATGCAGCACAAACGTGGTTATCCCGCTGCAGATATGAGCTGGCTCTGATGGAGCTAGGTTGGTCACAGCTCCTCCTGTAATACATTCAATCCACCCCTGTAATGAAGATTCATTTATCTGATGCAAACTCTATCGTCATCATCAAGAAGTTAGAAAATCCCTCTAAATCCTTTTGATGGTTTTATCGTCCACAATATCAGAGGATGACAATGTCATGAACATGTCCACAATGACAGAAAAGCCCCACTATTAAAGTATATGTGATACAGGAGCAAATGATTAAAACTTCATCAAAATAATTCAAAACAGGCTTGCTTTTCTTTTTCTCAAGTTTTTGAACTAAAATTTTTTTAAGCATCTCATTCTTCCTATCATTGTACTGCTTCTCTCAGTACAGTCAGTGGCAAATGACAGTTACCTTCTGCAGGAAACCAGAGCACGTTGTCCAGTGACTAGTACTCACATAACTCTGGCACTTAGTAGTGCCAAGGAATCTGAGGGGTGAGTCAGAACTTGTGTCCTGTAATGTCACAGAGCAAAACGGCAGAAGTGCTCAACCCGCACCCACCCCCCCAAAAAAAAACCCCAAAAAAACCCCACAAAAACAAACAACCCTGCAAGGATTCTCTGCTGAATTACTCATCTTCAATTGAGGTCACACGGATTATCCAGGTTTCAGAGACTGTGTCTTTGGGATGCATTAGTCCATTTCTGGTTCACTGTGGAAGCTATCAGTGCCATGAGAAAATAAACTTCTACCCACAAAGCAGTTCTGGGACTCTCCTTCCTAGGTCCTGAGTAAGGCAGTAAGATTGTGTCTCTCTGTCATTGTGACTCTTCTTTGTGGTCCAGAATACCTGCACAGTCCCTGAAAGTACAAGGATGGAGTCTGTACTCCCTTGTCCTGGCTCACCTTCACTTGTGCCCTTTCCTGCAGGATACTACAGCTGGTGAAGAATCTGTCTCCTGGGGAGACAAGCTGTTTGGTCTTTCTCCTGCTTGGCTGTTCAGTTCATGGACTGACACAATGAAGACATCCAGGAGGACATGGGGTGGAAGGAAAGGGGTGGAAATTCTTGGCTCAAGAAAGGGGAAAGTCTGTGGTAAACCAATCCACTTGTGGTGATGGGAACTGGACTCCAAGGTCTACATCTTGGTAGTCCAAGGTCAAAAGAAAGGGAGAAGCTGCCTCCCAAACTTTTAGAGCCAGAATCCACGAGGGATTGTTCTCTTTTTGGTGAATTATAAATGATGTTTGGCCATCATCATTTAAAAGAGGAGCAAGGCTAATACTTACAAAACTTCAGCCAAATCTGCCAGCAGTCACATCACATGAATTTGCATTGAAGCTTAGTTGCCTGGCATTTTTTTAATGGAGAGCATAATCAGCTCACTATATATTCTCCTTGTGTAACCATCTATCCATCATCTAGAATATGCACAGCTATAAAAGCACAAACCAGATCATCATTGTTATTTTTTGAGAAAACATTCCTTTGTTCAAGTGCAAAGCTTTGTCTCCTTCAGTTGTACTGGGTTTTAGTTATTCTAAAATCTGACTTTATAAAAACCTTCTGCAAAAGCAGATAAAATGAAGGCTCTCTGTGTAGGAGTGATTAGTATTCTGTAGTGTCACAGTACATTTTCATACTGATTTTTTGTGTTTTTTTCCCCATCAGAATAGTACACTGTGGGCTCTACATATCTCAAAATAGATTGAAGATAACATTTTTAAAAGTCTGCACTTGGGCCCCTTAATTATCCAAGTTTTTTTGCAACTTTTGAAGGGTTATTCATTTTAGGAAGTAAAAATGTGAGCAACTACACTTCTGGGACCAAAATCAAGTATAAGAGTGTTTGAAAGGAAGGCTGAAAATATTTGGCTCATGTGTACTTTCTTTATCACAGGTGCACAAGTCCTTGGGAATGTGAACATTGTATGGTTTAATTGTTTCTGTAATATATTTGTGGAAAACAGATATTTCCTAATTAGGTAAAATTAACATACTGACAAGAACACAGCCTTGCAGCTAGATTCAGATCTCCTCAGAACTGCTGAGCACCCACTGCCATTCTCACCGCTGTCTGTGGGAGCTGGGGGTGCTCAGCATACTGGAGAACTGGGCTTTAATTGCCTTGCAGTTCATCAAAATCCACAAAAGATATATGAGGTTGTTGCAAAGCCCGGGCCTCATATACATCAGTGGAGCATTCAAGTGAGATATGGCATCCAGACCTGAGCAAATATTTAAACCAGAAACAACCCAAAGCAAGTGCACAAGCTGATCAATGGGATGATCGAGTTGGTCTGGGCCAAATGTCAGGGAAATAAATCTGAAAAGAAAAAACACACAAAACCCTTTCAAACCGAACAAACTAAAAACCAAAACAAAATCACATTTTTTTCTCTTTCCTCCCTGTTTATTTATTGTATGATTGAAAAGATTGAGCTTTTAATTCTTGTTGCCCTTGAAGAGTGACTTTCTTTCTTGTTTTCTTTATGGATATTATATACATAACCGACTGCCTTTAACCCCAGTATCATTCCATTGACTTCAGCAATATTACTAATATGCTTAGTGATAGGAATGTGCTTAATTACCAAGCAGAAAAGAGACCTTAAATAGTTCCCCAATATGGGAAAGCTGTTTTAGTTTAACTACAAATGTGATTTGCCTTGTGGGAACCTTTGCCTCACTTCTATGACTGAGGGCAAACCATAATGGAGTAATGGACAGATAATGCACTTAACTCCATTTTTTAAACAATATTTTATTGATTTAACTGAAAATCTCAAGTCTGTGGATTTGTTCTCTATAATGCCAGCCAATAACTGTGTTAAGGGAAAAAGAAAGGGGTGGGGGGGAGGGGGGAAGCACCAATACTTCAGTCTGAAATTTTAACCCTTTCAAGTTTTTTTCCTTTATAAAGCTCCTTTGTCTCAGAAGATGGAATGAAACAAAGCCAGAAGCATTTCTTTGGCAGACCAATTGGAAACACGGATAGAGAAGAAAGGCAAAACAGGGACAGCCCAATTTGTGTCACAGCTCACTACATTAGAGCATGTCTGAGCCCTGAATTTTTTCTCTGTTCATGCCAGCACTCCTTTGATGATTACTTTATCTGAAAAAGATAAGACATTATGAATTTGATTATGGCATCACTCCATGTGGTTTGACAGGGCCTCAAGCACATTGGTAAATTGCTGTCTGAGCAGTTCCATTATTATTACATAGCATGGCTCACAGTTAAGGGCTAAGCTGGAATAAATATAGAATTTTTAAAAATTATAACAGTCACTCTTAGCCTTTAAAGAAATTACTCTTTTAAAGTTACAGTGTCTTCTCATTACTTGCAATGTCATTCAGTTAAACATAAATAATTGCTGGCCTGTGTATTACCTGCAAGCTTAAAGCAATCCCAGAGCCCAGCTCTACAATGCTGAAATGTCATTTTTGACCATCTTTGTCGAATTTAATCAGTACTTAAACTGTACAGGACTGACAAGGAGAACTGTTGATGGCAGTTTCTTTGAGACTGATCATATAATTCAAGCTGAATTTTATGAGTGCAGTATTTTAAGTAGAACAGTACAGTAACTGTAATTTTAACAAGAGGAGCATTTTATGGTTTTTTTTCCTATGTACTAGTCTGGAATCTTACACACTTAATAGACTTTTAGTTTAAAGACCTCAGTCTTGGTACAAAGGAAACTAATATACACTACGATTCAGAGCAGGTCATCTGAAGAGCAAGCATATACATCACTTCATTGTCACTGTAAGTTCAGAAAACCAGTTATGCGTTATTATTATGATGCCTTAAAAATACAGGATTATAGTCAGAGGGAAGTCTAAGGAATTCTGAAGTGGGACCATTGAATTTCCTTCTGACTCCTTAAAGACAGTAGAAAAACAGCTAGGGGGGAAGGTTTGTGTAAGACCTTACATGTTAAATGCAAGACATCCTACTGGAAGGGGGAAAGCTCTTTGTGGACACAGTTGGTTAATTTTGTCTTGTAAGCATGCAGTAGTCTACCTGAAAAATAATTTTTTCTAGCCCCTCAGCTAGCATGTGGCCACCAGAGGATCTGTGTTTTTATCAGCTACTTCTGGGGGAAAAGAAACTTCCAGTGGACAAAGAAGGATGTAGCAGGGGCGGAAAGTGGTGAAAGGAGAAAAGAAAATTCAAGGAAGAGTAAAATTACTAGGTGTTTTGAAAATTATCTTTAGTATTTCAGTTCCTGCCTGATCATCCTTCTGCTAACCATGATCACTGCAAGTGCTGGCAGGAGTCCAAGACCAGACCTGACCAAAGCTAGGGGACACACTTGGGAGAGCAGAAACTTGTTTCATCAGTGGAAAGAAGCAGCTTGAATTCATAAGGACCAGAAGCCCATGGAGTGATGCAGGGAAGGAGTGACTGTTCCCTCCTACATCATAAGATACTTGTAAATAAGGTATATAATCCACAGGCTAAATCCTTTAACTGGCAAATAATGTCCTTATTTTGCTTGATTAAAGACAAAGTAAAAATCTCCGAAGGGGTCTTGAAAGGTGCTAAACCATGGTCATATAATTTTATATCTCAGAGGGACTGGTACTCATAGCCCAGCTGTTTCAGAAGCAAAGTAAAGCAAAATAAGAGAGTAAAAGAACTTCCTTACCAAAGCAGATACACACAACAGATGAGAATTACAGCGCAGCCATAAACACATACATGTTTATTTCTGTGTGTGAACACATGTGTGAGTGCACATGTGTTTTCCACTTCTCAGGGCTTAAACCTACTTAATTTTGCTGAGAAAGTCCCCCACAATTGATCCAGCTGTAAAGCAAGTTATAAGTGATAACAGGTCTTGGTCTGTTTCTGTTTCCCAAGGCCCAAAGCTCACAGAGTGAGTCAGAGGTATTGTAGCAGCCTCCATGTAGGGTCCAGTTCTGCAAAGCCTTACTCCTAGAAATAGTTCATAACATGCAAGTTTCCTGGGACTGCTTTTGTATATCAGGTTTGCAAACCTCAAGCTTGGACTGTCTAGAGAGACATGTTACGCTTGCTTCCTCCTCAGCTGACATGGTGTGCATTAAGCCAAAGCAAAGAGGGCCCCCTGCTTTGATGTGCCTCACTAGAATCCAAGGAAAGTGTATAGAGAGTATTTTAATAATTAAGAATTATGGATTTGAAAGCAAAGCTGCTAGCATTGCCAAGCTTAACCAAAGTCTTTGAAAAGAACTCTGTCAAAATGCATTTCTAAGAAGAAATTATGTTATAAATTATTTTTATGGAATGTTCCAATGTTAAACGAATATTTAGGTTGCAGTTCATGAAAACCTCCCTCTTTTGAAAAAATGTTTTCATTTTTCAGATTTCTCTTTGTCAGCATTTCTAACAGTAAAAATGACAAACTTTCATGGGTAGGTGCCAATGGAGACAGCTGTATTTTATTATTGAATACTTCTCGTGCTTAGTTTGGCACCAGTCCTGTTTATATTGCTAGCAAGATTTCATGCAAGCCTTTGCAAGGTCTTGTGTTCAAACTTAAATGTCTGATATGGTTTGTAATTGATTCCACCCAGTTCTTTCCCTCCTCCTTCTCAGTCCAGTTTGTAAAAGAGAATTTATCACTGTGTGGGGAACACAAACCTTCCAGTGCTGCAAATTCAAAGACAAAAATTCCATAGCAAGATCGTAGAAACCTCTGGTTCTATTATGATTCTGCTGAACTGCTAGAAGAATGTATTAATCCCTGCTGTTCCTGCCTTTGGATTCTTATTTGTGTGTGTGTGTTTTGATTAATTGACTCTGCTCAGGGTTAAATCAAACCAACTCATGTGCTTCCCATCTTAGAGCAAAAATCTAGCTATTGGATGTACCTCCCAGATCTTTATTTTTCTGTTTGTTTGTGCTATAACCTCTATGCTCACTATGGATATACCAGGCAGTTTTCTGCATGCTTGCATGACAGTCAGTGAATATCAAAAAGCAGCTTCACAATAATATCCCTTAAAGAGGACGACGGATTTGCTTTGGGGCCTTTCTGCAAAACACTTCTGTCAGGGCTCCCATTACATGAACATGAAGTCACTAAGATCAGAGGATTTGTTTTATATGAGTGAACTTCAGAAGGCAGCAGTGGAAAAGAGTTTTTAGAAACCCATCCACTAGAGCTCCATAATGATAAACAAGGCAGATGAATCTGCCTTGGTCTGGTCTATACAGAGCCAAATGTAAACCAAGAATGAAATACCCACTGGCCAATTTAGCCTGTAATGAGCTACTCCTAATGGAAATCAGTGAACTGCAGTTGGCCTTGAGAATCACTTGTCATTGCCAAGACCTCTGCAATAGCCAGTCTGATCACACCTCTTTTATCACTTCCATGTCTTGCAGCAGGTAATGCTGGGCCTGAGATGCTCTTTTTGGCATTTGCCAGAACAGTCAGTATTAAAACATCTGTGTCTTTGACTGGGGCTTTTAGGGTTACTGCAATACAAGAACTGAGTGTGCACTGTATTTTGCAGCATTCTGATCTCATCCTTATCAGATCATGCACAGCGTTTCACAATACTTAAAGTTAGGTTTTGCTTTTGCCTTGTTTTATATCAGAACAAGTTCCATGCCTTCAAAACTCATTCCCTATGTGCTGCTGATAAATATTATGCAGAAAGATAAAATGGGTTATTCACAATCAACTCAGGTTCCCATGTTACTTTGTATTCTGTGGTGGGATGCTGTTAAAACTGTAAACATACTCCCTTACCTCATTACTTTAAATTTTGTTACAGTGAACTGCATGTGCAGCTTATCTTACCATAACAAATTTCTCTATAGCCATAGCTGGAATGACAATGTGTATCTGTAGAGGAAGAAAAACTATATGGGGCTTTAAAAGTCAATGCTTCTCTCCCACCACCATCAAAAAATGTCTAGAAGCTTTCTGTAGCCATAAAACTATGAAGATAGTTGCACAGGGTACAATTGTCCTTCAAGGGAAATATAAGAATACTATATAGATTTCAATATGGAAAGCAGGCCATAACTGCATGTTCTACAGATATCAATCATGAAAGAATTACAACAAATATCATGTGCCAGTAACTCAGATGAAGAGCTGTCGCATTTAGCTAATCCCTCTCTCATGGGGTGAACAGAAGATGGTGCATGAGTAAATTGGCGCCGAAGTCTAATTAGTGCTCTTTCAGCCTACTAAGTAGGAAGAGATGGCAGAAGAAGTAGATAATATTCAACAAGAAGAGGGGCAAGCAGGCAGATCTGCATTAATATAAATTGCAGACCCAAAGATCTCTAGAGAATGCAAAACACAAACTAAAATTTTATCCAGCTTAATCACACTAGAAAGCCAAACAGAAGTCTCATAACTTTACTTCTTTTTCCACCATGGATATGAAGCCAAATGAACCCATGTTTCCTCTTAACTGTTTATTTCACCTTCTACTATGCAGGAAGGCAGGGAAGTAGGGCTAGAGCAATAACTTACTCTGAAACATTTTTGGAGCTAAAGGTCCAGTAAAGTTCCAGAAGATTCAAGTTCCAAAGGAATGTAACTCTGAATAAGTATTTCCATGTCTAGCTCCCACTCCCATCCTGATGGGGATGATTAGCTGAAGTTTCCTGATGAATGTAGGTGTTTGTAACATGTCAGAGAGAGAAAGAAGTGAGTGATTAGGTCATTTAGCTTAGTCTAGCACAACTATGTGAATAGGTCAACACTTCAGATTTGACATAGGACTCCTAGGCAGGACAAGGTAAATAACATGAGCATAATGAAGTTCTTTTCCACTTGGAAGGTGGACAGCTTTGCTACAATTCAGCATTCGTCAAAGGTGCAGTACTGAAGATTCTTCGCTGGTATGAAAGCTTCACTACAGGCCCAAGGTAGAAGTAGATAACAGGCTTTTTGATTTTAGTGTCTGAGGATACGAAAACATGTTAATTCTTGACTAGGGGCAGATAAAACAACCGCTTTGCTGGACTGGGATAGCACTGCAGACTCTCGGACTGAAGGCGCATCTAGCAGGACCTTGACATGATACACATTTTGACAAGAGGCAGGTTTATTGATAGAACGCTAGTCAGGTAAATAGAACTTACTGAGAATTGACTCCAGTAAACAGAGCTTGCTCCAGCGCCAGGCAAGCTTGTGTTATAATCAATTTTATTTTATGACAATAATAATAATGATAATAGTAATTTGCATTAGACTTGGCATCCATTTAAGTTGAACTTCAACTACGATTTAGAATTTTCTATCTAAGTGAAAAGTTTCAAGAACTGTAAAACCATAATTCACCGAGGTAGAGAGCACTGGTTGGAGAAACTCTAGCAGAAATCACAATTTTCCTTGCCCACAGAAAGTGCAGGACTGAATCCTATTGACAGGATCCTACAATAGAAGAAACAAAAGGTATTATTTAGTAAGAGCCTTCAAAAAAAGTTGGAAGTGTGTGTTTGAGGATCCCACCAGACCTAGGCTATTTTTATTATTTCAAAGTGAGTATAAAATTTTGAAGTTTTGCCCGTGACTTCCATAGGGGAAGATTTGCCTCACAGGATGGAAGCTGATGCTCTTTATATGCAAGTGTAAATCACTGCAAAAGGGAGGGCACAGACAACTGTTACATCTCCCTGGGTTTGGCTTAACTGAAAGTCCAGGCTCATGCCTCAACCCTTAGCCAGAGTTCCTACCTCACCTACCAGGGCCCCCATCAATGTCATACAGACACTTCAAGTTCTAGAAATTCAATTGCCAAGAAAAAGAAGCTGCTGGTAAATTCTTTAAAGAAATGCACTCTCTTTTCTCAACTGTGTTAAAGGAAATATGTCACAAAGTTCTAGAATGAATCCAGAGAGTTCTAATGGGCATTATAATGTCTTAAGATGTGTAAAATACAATTAAACCCATGACTGTCAATAGCAGAGGTGAATTTGGTCCATGATACCTTTAAGGAAAGAGATCCTTTTTCTAGAAAGCATGAACCTTCACAAATGATGACACTGATGTTTAATGATGAAGCCATAGCTTATCCACTCACTCTGAACAGAATGAGCTTCACACCACCTTTCTAGTCTAGATTGTAATGAGCAACAGTTTAGTAGGGTGTTTTTGTAAACTCCAGATTAAACAGTCCTCAAGGGCTGCTGATGATAGAGTGGAGCAGTGTGATATTTTGCACTCTGTATGGCAGAGTTTTCTTGGGCAATCAGACGCATTAATTCAAGTTATTAGGCCTGGCAGGGGTGTTTTCATTAGGTTTAATCTGAAAATGTAAATATATTGGGCTTTTGATTAAAAAGTTAATATCTGAAATCCAGGTTGGATCAGGAAGCTGGAGCCTTGAGTTTAGAAGCAAAAAGTAAGTATTCATATTAAAGGCTAGATCTGAATCCCACTGACATGTGAGCAGGTGGACCTAGATAAGAAAAAACCCCAAATCTGGTTCAGACCAGAAATGGAACCGCAGACCCGAGAAGTTTAAGCCACCTCTCCTTGTTTTCTCACTTTCTCACTTTCACCTTTTTTAGCTGTTTTTCACTTGTAGAAACAAAAAAGAAGAAAAATAAGGAAAAAAGATATCCACTGCTAAACTGACCTTCCAGATGCTCAGTTCCAGTCTCAATCCAACTTTTATGATAAGAGTACAGATCCTTATTAAAAATAAGGTTTTTAATGAAAAGGCTTGTACAATGACACCTTTAAGCCAGCCTCTGGAAAAAAATTCAGAGTTGCACGTTTCAGCAGGAATGCATCTGTTGTCACACTACAAAATATAAGAGGCGCCACCCTCCAGCCTGCTTGTTTAAGAAAGAGAATGAAAGAAAAAAACTCACATCAACATTAAAATCTCCCAAAGGGAATACTCAGTGTCCAGGAGTGTAATAGGTTCAGCCCTTTTTTACCCCAATGGGGAACTAAAGCAGCAACCTTTCCTTTGATTTTAAGAAAAGAATATAACTTTTAACAGTCATTAGAGTAACAGGGAAGTAAATGGAACATTCAGAAGCACAAGGAAAAAACTCCCTTTTACTTGCTTTGGGACTTTAGCAGTTTGAAAAGATTCCCAAATTGTTAATTTTCATTCAATTGTTTATCACTGATTTATACAATTCTGCACCAAAATCATTTCTTATAATTTTCATTTGGGCAAATGGGACAACACTCTTCACATTCTGTGCTATTTTACTCACTGCCTCCTATTGATTCTGAAAGATTTACCACTTTACCAACGTAAGTTTTCAAAATCCACGGTACACAGCATGAAAGCTGTAAGGGCTCTTAATTCATTTGGCAAAACCCATTAAGATTTTGTGACTGTTGTAGAAGTTTAACAACCTTCCCAAGGGAGGCGTTCAGCAGGAGTGATGACTCAGAGGACAACAAACTGCCACGCACCGGTTTGTTGTTAAAGATGAATGCTGTTCTTTGCTGCATTGAAGGGAAGCTTTTAAAAGCATGTGTCAGACTGGTTTGATTCTTGAGTTTGCCACACACTTTCTATGTGACCTTGAGCAAGCCGTGCAGCTTGCTTCCGAGATTCAGTGAGACCGAGGGTCGGTGGCTCTCAACAGATCAGAATTACAACTGCCAATGGCCTCATCATTCACAAATATATATAGTATACCCTACCCACTTAAAAAAACAAACGCAAATGCAGATCCAGCTCTGATGCAGTGAATCTACTCTGAGAGAAAAGCTCTGAATCTGAATGCAAACTCTACGCTTAGTTGAGCTACAACTCTCCATAAAAGACCTTACTGGTCTGGGTCTAAAACCAATGGGAAATCATGCCAGTTGCTGGACTCTCCCAGCCCTGCTAACAAGGCACCTTTATTTAGATCATAGGACAGGTATAGATGTTGGGTTCAGCTGTTACTCAAACCAATTGATTCTGGAAACATGCATAATTCCTATGAAGCATCTCTAAATCTTCTGCACACCCATCAGTGGAAATTCCTGATGACATTTTGCTTCTAATTCTACAAAAAAGATGATGGTTCCTGAGAAACATGGGACAATTAGCATTTTCTCATCAGCTCCCTTTTCAGTTTAATCTGCTTGGATACTTTAAACTTTCTATAGAATGAGAAACAGCACAAAATTGAACATTAATGCCAATACTTGGTGCAAGATATAAACACACTTCAATTTTTCTAGCATGATGAAACAGAGCTCTGCATTTTAACTTCTGTTTGATGCCTAAATTAAGCCCAGCAAAATATTCATTGGTTTATAAAACTGTATTAATTAAGAAAGTGCCTGATTTAATTTCTATGAGTAGGTTCAAAATGACAGATTTGAAGGGAAAGTTTCATCAGATTTTGGTTCTCACTAGACACTGGAAACTGATGACTGGAATGATATGTAACTCTCACATTGCCAACCCACAACAGGAATGCCCAGAGCACAGATACCGATATAGAAAGGAATCAGCAGTATTTTAATTGCATGCAGTAGACTTAGAACACCAGTGCTTTGAGCGCTTGCAAAACTTTCAGGCCCTGGTGACAGATGTGGAATATTTAAAGAATCTACTGAAGGGTGCAAAATTTTATCCAGAACTTGCAAGAGAAACAAGTGTTTATTACCACTTTATAAAAAGATAGGTGATACCCTACCTATTTCTATAAATTTTCCTGAATAAAGATTGTACTTTAAAAGATCTCAGAGTTTCCTACCCACAAAAAAAAAAAAAAAAAAAAAAAAAAAAAAAGTCATATCTGTGTAAAGTTAATTGTTTCAACTGCAACTCTGGATTTGGAAGCATCAGAAGTTGATCTCAGGCATGCTACTTGGAGGGTTCTCAGCTTCCTCACTGTCTACTGCATGTGAGTCTTCTTGCTATGTGCCAGGGAAGGATCTACTCTTACACCATCATCCTGCTTCTCTTTCTCCCATTCCCAGGTATTGAGACGGGCTAATGAGGCAAAGTCATGCAACATACCAGGGACCGCACTGGGCAAGGCTGAAAGTAGGAAAGAGGAGGCATTCCCTACACATCTGCTGTGCAGTGTCCCATGAGATGTCTCAGGAAATAATATTTGCTCTAGGACCTCAAACATCCTCTGTGCAATAGAAAGGAGATGTGTACAAGACAGAAACAGTGTTGTTCAGTTGGTCCACAAAGAGCGAGGAACTAACAGTTCAAAGGTAACTTTTTGTCCAAGATGGTGCTATCTCACGCTTTTCTGGAAGCTACAGACCCCTGCAAATCTGTAACAAGAGATGTTCAGTACCAGTGTGGTTACCTACAGGACAGCGTACGGATAAATCTAAATATTCCAAAGCTTTGTGCAAGTGAGAGAAAAACTGCAGTCATCTGTGTCTGTCCCCCATCCATCCCCACGTTATATTTTTCTGAAGCAGGAGAAATAGTCTTATCCAGATTTGGATTTTAAAAAAATTAAAAAAATAAAAATAATGTCAGTGTCCTAAATGTTTACAAAAGATTCAGTAACCATCTACTGGAAAGCTCACCAGACAGAATCCTTAGTTACATATATATTATGTGGTTTCTACCTACTAGACCAAAGACCACATCACATTTCATTTTGAATAATGCTGTCATTAAAACAGCAATCCTTTTTACAGAGTAGTGATGGAGACTGACTGCCAATGAGACGCCCGCTACCAGATGGCCTCTCAGTCACCTACAGGACAGAGCAGATGAGTGTACTTTGAGGCTTTGTGTCTGAGAAAGGTACTGTCAGCACTAAAAAGGAAAGCCCACGAGTCAACAGAAAATTTGGTTTCTCACTGTTGCCAGTTCTTTGGACTCTGCAAACACAAATATTCACTGCAGGAAAGAAGTGCATGAAAGAAGGATACTGTGGGCTGCTTGGAGTTGTTGCTTCTATGCCACCCACTGTAGTAACTTTTAAAAATAGGACTGCATTAAAGTATTCCGTACACGTTTCCTTTACGTAATGGTGGTTGAATACTGGTACCCAAATGTCTATCCTCTTCCATGGCATTCTGTTTCAAATTATTGCCACTTGATGTTAATATTCAGCCCTAGCAATTACTGAATAATTTCTGTGTTTTATAGGTGTAACAGGAATATTCCTCTTGGGGTGAATCAATATCAGCTTATGCCAAGAAAAGCATTTTACAGTAGATACCCTTTTTTTTTTTTCCTGCCTCATAGAGAGTCATTAATTCCATGGGTGATTCTAATATTAAGTGTACATGCATGTGGTAGGTAGGTGGCAGAGACAATTATTGATTATTACATGGACATATCTGCTAGGGCTCATATTAATGTAATTATAAATCCATTGCAATTAATACTGAACTATGCACATAGCTAAACACAAAACTTTGGAATAGTTCTTTAGAATGACAGTAGCAGAATAGATAACCATGGAGAATGAAGATCTCTGCTTACAGAAGGCAGGGGTGTAGAATAACCAGTGGCACAGCAATCCACTGTAGTTTGGTTGCTCTTTGTAACACACATGTCCTGCTTATTTTAGACAAAACTGCTACAAAACTTTGTAGGGGTTTGGATGCATATCATCCAAATTCTTGTCCTTGAGGAATGGTCTAAAACAGTAATGGAGCAAATTAAATCCGTAATGGTTTCTCTCTGCTTTGACTCAAGAGGAATGAAGACCTATTGAACTCAGAAGAAAGAGCTTCAGTGGACTGGATGTTAATGTCTGGTCCAGAGATAAATTTCTGACATTACAGCTCTAGGCTACATCTGGTTAAGAGATCCCTGGTTTGGGGACCTTCTAAGGCCTGCATTTCTAAGCCTGCCTATCTTCTTTTTTATTGGAAATAAATAATAAACTGCATCGCTGTGATAGTGGAATTAGGAAGATGCTATCAAAAAGCTCAGGAAGGAATTGTTTTGCCACTCCTACGCTACACCAGTATACTTTCCCACTTGCGCTTGAGGTTCATATCAATTTTAAAACACTGAGGTGAATACATACACCAGAAGAGCAGCTACCAAGTTATACAAACCATAAATACCCTTGGACAGCAGCTCGGATTGTAGCAGCTCTGCGAATCTTTCCATTGGAGGGCAAAAATGAGTCAAAGCTGTATGTTTCTAAAGAACTTTAAAGTGTCCTTAATAAGACAGATCCTTTCTGCAGAAATTTATCTTCTACAGAAATCTTGGAAGTTGCTAAAACTTTCTGAGAACTACTAATCAACCCCACTTTCTACTACTTTTGGCAGATGTTCTGGGTGCTCAGCATCTCACAAGGATTTTACCTTGGATCTCACTAGAATGGATAATCTAATTTAAGTGAAACAAAATTAATCTACTGTGTTCCAGTCTGTTGCAGAACCATCTCATGAGAGAGAATAAAACCTCCAAAAGAAGAGCTATGAATGCAGAAAACAGATACCCTCAGGACATCAGCGTGACCAAACAAGGATACAAAAGGCAAGATTTGCAAATGAAAATGCTGAAATTATTAGTAAATATCCAGTAACCATGAACCTCATATTTGACATTAACTCTGAACATGAGCAATTGCCTCAATATTGTTGATGAAAAGCTTGACAAAAGGATATACCTGGCTACAGCGAGATTTGTACTGGGTAAAAGTCTGGCAACCACGGACTTCTATAATATGCAGCAGTGGATAACTATGTAAATCCAGGTGAACCTCTGTAGGCAAACATTTAAAATGGGGCACCTGCTCTGCTAAATCTACTTTCTAAAACTTTAGCATTCATATTTTAAAACAGTAAATTCCACTTGTCTTTGTTACTCATAAGGTGGATACAATAACCCACCACAAAACATGACTGTGCAGCTCTAATAGCTGGTCAGTATTTTTGCATCCAGAATATCTTTGGATGGAACACTGCTTTTCCACATTGTTTTTTTCAGAAAACTTGCCCATTGGATTTCCATTTAAAAACAAATAGGGAAATGAAAATGGCAAATGTTTCTATTTTCCACAATAGAAAATTTAATTTAAAAAGGAAAACCTGTGTTCTTATAGTAAATATATATATTACAGCTTCACTGAAGAAATGTAAGTTGTCTTGAAATTCTGTGCAGAAAACCAAAAAAGCATGACTAGCTCATGTGTTTGTAAAATGTTCTGAAATCCATGGAGACAGAGCCATATCCTGATAGCTTTCTTCCTACTATGTGTCACATAGAAGGCCCTGAGCATGAGCAAGGCCAGGAGTATCTAGCAGAAAATTACAAATGGCTACATGTGCAATTTTAATTAATGAACTGGTGACCTGACAATGCAGTATTCAGGAAACACCAGCTGGTAAAACTCTGTACAACAAAATGAGGCTAAGCAACTGGAAAATCACTACCAGCACAGTGTCTTTTCATGGCACCGCAGCTAAAGAAAACCATGTACTTGAGAAATGTACACAAAAATGAATGTTTAAATAGAACACAAAAATGAATGTTTAAATAAAAAGTATGATATACACATCTTTGTTATCAGTATTTCTCTTGTAGGAAATATTCTTTTATTACTACACTAAGTTTAATTGCATTAGTAACAGTGTAAGAAATATCTTCAAGGAAGTTAAAAACAAGAGTTAAGGCTGATCAAATTCTTTACAGAGAAGAAAAGTGAGCCTGAAAAGACCAGAGTTATTTCTGTGTCGACACTAATATCAAATCATAGAATCATTTAGGTTGGAAAAGACCTTCAAGGTAATAAAATCCAACCGTTAACCCAGCACTGCCAAGTCCACCACTAAACCATGTCCCTAAGCACCACATCTACACGTCTTTTAAGTATCTCCAGGGATGATGACTCCACCACTTCCCTGGGCAGCCTGTTCCAATATCCTAATCTTTAATTTTTACACTCAACTACTGTTTCGTCTAAGTAGATCAATTTTAAATGTGAGTGCAATATATTAAAAGTGGAGTTTAAATTATTAAAATTATTTCTATAGCTTCAAGCACCATGGCTTCATTTAAGCAAATGAATTAAGCACATGCTTAAGTACATTTCTATTGAGTTAAGCTGTTTAGCAAATGCTTTCCCTGCAGGCCTACTGAAGCCAAAAGCATGTAAGCATATGCAAAATTTGGGGATATACTTAACTGCATGGTTTAAATAAAGGTGCAACCCTGAATCTGAGATTAATTTTGGACCCAGGATTCCACTTCATATGAACAAATGAGTGACTGCATTGTCTTGGTTTGGTTTTGCCCTTATCACACAGCAAAAATACAGTTGGTAAAGAAAAAATAATTTAAAATCCTTCCCAAGTATTTATGGAAAGGTAAATTCCAGGAACGACTAATGAGGTGGTACCAGAGGCAAACAGCCTCCAAAGCAAGAGAGAAAGCCCCCCCACAAATACTAGATCATTCCATCTTCTCTAAGTGCATAATAAACACTGTCGTCTTCCAGCCTATAATTCACCAGATTCAATATTAGGTCATTTAAGAATCCCTGTGTGACACAAATAGAAAAACAAGTTAGCAGCAGAGATACAATGATTAATTTTACATGTAGCAGAGAGATCTGCATGTCTATTCAACTCCTCAGAAGCCCCTTGACAGCATTTTTTTTTTCTTTTTAGTCTACAATTGACACAGTGTTCCTGATGACTTGAAATGAGGTTGTCAGGGGGAGTGAATATCACTTATGAGGAGGTTTCACTGCCAATGGGTGTTAAACCAGCATCAACACTGTCCTGCAAAAATGAATGAAATTAGTAGCTTCCTTTGTATGGGTGCATGGCAATATATATAAATATACAGGGAAGTATGAAGCTAAATGATCATTTATAGCAGCACAAAGACTGTTCTAGTCCCAGCATCTGCATATTTATTAGTCGCTGTGGTACAGCCGAATGCTAGAACTTAAATTACAATGAGATTCAACGCACAACTGAGAATAGGTAGGCTGAATTAAACAAACATGATGCTGGCTGTTCCCTTTCAGCTGGAAGAATGATAGTACAGTACATGTATTTCAATAAATATGCGGTGATGATACTATTAGGAATTGGAATAGTTGTCGAGTCATAGGACTAATTAGAAGCTTTATGACTGATAAGTGAAAGAAAATGTCGAACAACCTACTGAATTGCTTTATATAACCACACAATCCCAATGAGTATTTGCAGGGAACTCAGCAATAGGCCCAACCCTGTACCTAGCCACAATGATCAGGAAGTCCCCACTAATTTTAATAAGAATACGTAATATTTTAATAATTGGTAGTAAAAGATCCCCACATTTTCAGAAGAATTATTTAGATATAAAAAAGTTCATTTTATCATAAGGATTAGTTATAAGAGCTATAGCGTAATATGACTACAGTCAAATGAGGAAACACTTCCATGAGTCTCCAGAGCCTGGATAACATAAAATTTTCATGTGAATCTTATTTTTGTAACATTTCCTCGTGGGTCCCTAATTAATTCTTTCTAGAACCAGTATATATGAGAAATAATTTGAAACACTGGACAATTAAGTTTACAAAATAAAAGGGGATTTCAAAATCTTAACTTTACAGACAACATCCAGGATGACTAATACCCTGTATTACACTGCTCAGGACAGTGGGACTAAAAAGCTCCAAAGAAAACCTCAAACAGGATTAGTCCCCCAAACATGAGTTGTCTAATCTCAAGCCACTATCACAAACCACGTCTTTCGGCATTTGATCAGTTAGGGGTGTTGGAGCCTGAAAGGAAGAGGAACCTTTCTCTGGAGCAGGTGGTCCCGGATATGAACCATTCATATCTTTCTAACTCCTCCTGCACAGCTTTCTCCAGACATGCTGGGCTCAGGGGAGCTTTTCCCACTGATGTTGCAGGGCTTTGGGCTGTGAATTTACTCAGCATCTGCTCTCTGGCAGACAGAACAGTTTTTGGGCAAAAGTTCAGGCAAGTTCCTGCATGATTGAATTGGATCCAGTTCTTAAAAAATCTTTAAAAAAGAGAAAAGCAAATGTCCAAATCTAGAGAACCAAAGCTACTAAATAGGTGGATGAAATCATGTGGCAAACAGACATTTTCTTTCAAGGAAGTAGTTATATGGCTTTGGAGACACAAACAGCCTTCTCTGCTGAAGACAATGAACAAAGAGTCACCAAGATGTGGCAGCACAGAGTGCTTCACACAGACTTTCAGGTAGGGTACCCCTCTAGCGACTGCTCCACGCGGTCTTAAACCTAACTGTTAGCTGAGGCACAGAATCGCAATGCAATCATTTGAATTGCAGCAACTGCAATGTCATTGTTCAACAGAGGAGCAGCTTCTAATAATGTTCTGTAACTCAAGGGGCTGAACTGTCTGGTTCATGACTGCAGTTTTATTCTGCAGAAAAAACATGTTGAATAGCAGAAAGCTACACTGCACCAGGGCAAACAATTCTCTGTGGTGCTGTGCAGGCTCACCTCATGTTCATTTTCTCAGCTTGTGTTCATTGTTGAGCTGGATATGTAGCAACTTTTTTAAATGCCGCTGCTTTCCTTTGGTTTAGACTTAAGCAATTAGTGGAAGTTCAAAGCAGATTGCTGTTTCTGAAAGGTTATCTTCTGTAAGTGCAGCATCTCAATGCCCTCAAAGAGAGTTGAGATGTATAGGGCCAAGAAGAAGAAAACAGAAACAGAGCCAAAGAACCTGAAGGATGTAAGACCATCTGGGCATGGAGAAAACAATGACAGCAACTGGAAGGAGAGTTTATGCTGGGCCTCCCTGAACCCTGAACAGGAATATCCCTGGCAAGTGTCGAAGAGAGAGCCGTGAGAGATTCTACCAATAGATCCAACCCCCACATTCCTCTCACTTAAACTTTCTTGTTTGTTCTCATGTTTGTTCTCATGAAGGCATCCAGAAAAGAACTTGATAAAGAAGGGCTGGATTTTAAAGATCCTCAGTTGTGAACAGCCTTGACACATTTGTAGTATTTATTTCACTGAGATGGAAGATGGATTAACTTTAAAAAAAATAAGTTTAGAGCTGGACAAAATAACTGCAATTAACAGGCTCATCAGAAACAGAATTTATAACACTCTGTACCAATAAAGGCAGTTTCTCCAAGACCATGTAATATTTACAGAATTTTATCCATTTTACAGTGGTTCTGTGAAGCTCTACAGAGCTTGTCAATGCAGCTGTAGGAAGCAAATGAAAAATCTCAGCCCAGGGAAGATAAATGCTGCTTGCTGTAGAGACCCTATACTATACCATCTGGAAAGTTCATAGCACAACAGTCTGTGAAAGAAATAATAGAGAAAGTCCCAAACAAAAACACTTTGTAGAATTTTAATGTATTTTTCTAATGGATATTTATAGCTTCCTGCACTCTGCTTTCTCTTCCCTGCCTCAGCTAGGTCTTCCTCTTCCCAGCAGTCAGACAACTGGTTTAATTGCAGGTTTGAGTCCAGAACTGGGATGTTGGTTGGTCACTGCACTCCATGCTTCCAAACATAAAACTCCAGAACACAGGAGTTCAGCATAACAGTGATTTTCTATGTCTTCTGTGCTAGAGGAGCTATTAGAGATGGATGACAGCAGCAGCAGCAAACTTGGCCTTGAGCTCCCAAATAAAGATACAGTACACCTGTGTGGCCTGTACTGAAGGTAAAAGGAAATGGAAATGGTCATGACACTTCTACACTCCTACTTGTAAAAGCTTCTCTGTATCAAAGAGTTTTAAGTTTATTTGGCTTGATGAAGCAATAAAATATATACAAGTATTAATACTGTAATTACTATCACTACCATCTATTGTGAGTAGTTATTACGCTTACTCATAGGCAGCATAAAGGAACATGAATATTCTTTCTCTTCAGCTTAACATTCTCCCCTTTCTGGTCTGAAAACTTTTTTCCTGAGATCATATCAGACAGTTATCCATTCAATTTTATGATGTTTATGAATGTGGAGTCCCTGATTCCAACTTAAATTTAAGCTTGCTTTTCAGGGAAGCCCCATATTCCCAGAAGCAGACTTGCTTTAATTTATAATCTTTACTTTGCATTATAAAATAAAAGCCAGGATGATGGAGAGCTGTCTTTCTAGGCCAAACAATTGTAGAAAAGCCAGGGAGAGGCTGGAGGGGAAATGCCTGTTCAATCAAGAAAGTTCACTAATGATTTCTAAAATGTCTTAATTGCTTCAGCAAAATCTACAGGCATCCCTTTCATGCCTCAGACAGGACAAATAACTCAGTCTAATATTTCAGAATTAGCAACTTGCTGAAGTAACCAGACTATAATCTTCCTAGTCATGGGTTAGAATTCTTGAGGTCTCATCAGCACACCACAGCTTCTTTCTTTAAGTGTTTTGTGTAACTGCAGGCTTATCTTCAAAGAGCAGATGTATGAACTATCATTTTTGATTAAAGCCATCCAGTTGGAATAAAAAAAAAATCATCTGTTCACTGCAGTTAGAATCATCTATTTTAAATAAATTTACATATTCCCTTAGCTGTCCAACTATTTTTTTCCCCACTTTCCCTTCTTTTTGTAGCTTGGAATCCTGCCACATTTATATTTTGTACAAACTACTCAGGGTCCTAATTAGCAGAAATGGGATGTCAGCAGGGTACCAGCCAGCAAGGGAGGGGTTTTGCTTCATTGGGAAGATGTGCAGCATGTGGCATGGATCAAAATCCTTGCATCCCATGCAGAGAACAGCATGACGTGAAATGCAGAGCAAGGTAAATGGGAGAATCTGGGTATATTGGAAATCTGCAAATTGGCAAAAGGTGCCGATCCACACGTTTTAGCTATAGGCAAAATGAAGGGGGTTTTGCCAGCAATAAGGCAAATTAATCCAAAATTTAGTATTTGGGCATGTGACATACTCAAAAATAATCTTCAGCTCTGCTTTCTGAGCCCACAGTTGTTCTGCACAGCCTAGTCCCATTGACATCTAGGGCTAGATAAAAATAAGAGATTTGGATGTGACAGCAGATATTGCAAAGTCTCACTTTGGCTGCCTGGCCCCCATGACAACTCCAGAGCCCTCCAGAACATATTGACTGCCTACAGAGCCCAGGGAGAGCTAAATGTCTCAGATAAGGCCCAAAATGAACAAGAAGGGAGCTGATTTGGCAGTACTATTAACCACCAGCAAATGGCAAGAAGAGAGATGTATCTCATATCGTGCCCCCTTCAAAGACTATGTCCCCTACTCAGTGTTGCCACATGCCTCCACCACATGGAAACCACAGCTCATGAAAAGATGGAGGGAAGGCTGATATCCCCTAATTTGGGTGTCTATGGAAGAGGATTGTGTGTTAATGTCATTAATTGCGAGAAATAGGCATAGAATGCACAACAGAAAGAGACGATAGAACAGATGATGTCTATTTCTCACCATTTTTTGGAAGGTGTTTCTGCCATCAGACCTGACTAGGGCCTTCTTGCTTGTTCTGTGAAATCCTGGTTTTGAAGACATTTGAGGAATTAGTAAGTAGGATGTGGGGAATGCTGCAATATGAACCCCATGGGTCCTCAGTCAAACATCTGAACAGAACAAACTGTTTGATCTTACTCTCTTTAATTCACCAGGACTATGATACTTCAGGAGATTTTCTGTGGACATTTGGGAGTTAAGAAATGGTGTGGAGTGTTCTCCACAAATGGTGACTGAAACTGCTGCTTATCACAAGATACAATTCTGTGTACAGAGACCTCCCTTGCACAGAGCGAGATTCATTAATCCATGAAAAGAATATTTCACTCAAGAGTCCCTCAGTAAATCAAAATAATTAAGGTTTGAAGGGGCTTCTGGAGGTCCTTTAGCCCAGCCATCTCAAAGCACGGAGGAGCAAAGCTCTGCTCAAAGGGCTCCTTCTCCTCAAGGCAAAGCCCAACCTTCTCCTCCTTCAAATAAAAATTTGGAGCCATTTCTTCACAGAATGTGCAATAGGGGACACTTCTGGTCCATCATGTCATATTGGGATATTTTCACAGGGCTAGGAGCATGGTCTTTGTTATTATGATGGGGCTGTAGTCAACAAGAGTCAGAGATGACACTGCTGAAACATGAAGGGCCAGAAAAGAACTGGTATGAGTGAGATACAAAGGCAGGTAAAAAAAATCAGAAAGGGAAAAAAAGACTGAGGGCCAAGCCAAGTCATGCCTAGGAAAAAGCCAGAAGAGGTAAAAAAAAACATACAAAGACTAGAGAAATAGTTCTCCACTTCCTGATGCAAACCTTTGTGCTCGTTTTCAGCACATTGATCTCTGCAGCCCACATCTACCAAGTGCACAAACAGCAATGTGTTGTAGATGGCAAAACTGTTGATTTGCATGTGCCCAGGCATTTCCTGTATTATTCATGGCTTAACCCTGACATTTGTAAAAATATAGAAAGGAAAGAAAATCAAGAGAAAATTACTTACCCTTCATGGGCACAAACTTGCTACTGCAGTGCTATGTGTGTTTCTGACTAGTCTGTCTGTCCCTCTCTTAACAGAAATATAGCAATAATAAAAGATGCAACCAGGAAGGTAAGAACTGCAAAAAACATGTGGGTTGCAAGGTCAGATTGATCTAAGAAATGATCTGTCTTTTCTTCTTGCCTTTGAAATATATATCCATTGAGTTCTGATTCTTTTCAACAGACACTCAGAATAGCAAGGAGGATTTCATTTCTGCAATGGACTGGAAATCCTCTTGAGAGTAGACATAATTTTAGATACACAATGAGCTGGAATAGACAATGCCAAGGGCAGGTGCATTTTCCACATTATTTTTTTTAATACATATATCAATATATATATAAATTTTCTTGTTTACAATCAGCATTCCAGTTTAAAGTCTCTTCTATTACCAGAATTTGTTTTATTACTATCTGCTCCTAGTTTGTTATACTTCACATCTATTTAGAACATAACTGTGTTACAGACTTCTTAAATAAAGGAACAGCATACTGTTTGTTCAGAAGGCATAAACCAACGGCTCAGATCCTGTCCAGCTCCTTGAAGGGAGCTCAGAAGGCCACTGCCACCTTCTGTTGGTGTTTAAGGACAAGGGACACAAATAGTGCATCTGACTGCATTGCACAAGCCATGGTACTTCACCAAGTGCTTTCTGCAGCATGTGTGACTTAAGCCGTGCTTTTAGAGGAGTATCTGGTCTTGCAGTAACGACTTCTAGAGAGAGGTTATGTCAGTGGTTAATTGCCTTCATAGTATATAAGTAGATGCTGATTTTCACAGTTGGTCATGGGCAGTAAAACGCTGTTCTTTCAATAGTTTAAGTGGAAGATATTTGTCAAATTATCCAGACTCAGTGGAAAACAGAGTGGCTTTTACCATTGGTCAGACTGATGGCTTTTGGTGCAATTTGCTCATACGCTGTCAAAGGGAAATATGATCCTTGGAATTACAAGTATGGTCCTTTGAAGTTACAAATGTGGTGCTGTCAATGACTTTCCAAAGGAATGTTGAGCATTGCTCACTAATGAAACATGAGTTACGATAATGGTTGGTAATGATAATTCCCAATATACTAACTATATATCCAGTATTAAAATCTTACCTAAGCACTGGAAGGCACTAAAAGGTGTCAGACTGCAGGGCTGAGGTTTTAATCTGTGGTGAAATCTGTTTTTACTGTAGATATAAGAGGAAAAGAAAGAGAAGACAGGATTCTGCGGACAATAAACAGTAAAAATCGCAAATTTTTTTCTTTGCTTTTTGAACAGGTTTGGTTTTGCTTTAAATTCTCTCACTTTCACTTTTCTCTGTTTTGCTGTTTAACTTCAGACTTTATGAAGTGACAGAGGTTTCTTTTGTCTTTTGCCATTAAAGAAATGTTGGATCTGTTTTGAAAGGTACAGAGTGGCATAGAAAAGAGAAAGGAACGACAAAATACCTTACACTCAATCTTCTTTTGCATTTAGGGACAAAAATCTGTGAGAGAAGCAAAACTGAAAACAGAAAAAAATACCAAAACTTTGAGATTTCTGAATCTGACAGAAAATCTAAAAATTTAAAGAATTAAAGAGGAGACTTCACAGTTTTGAAAGAACAGCTCTTTTTCCAGTTTTATTTTAAAAATTGCCACAAGCGCTATTCCATCTTTGCAAGCTGGACTGTCCTTTGCTTCAGAATGACACTACACCAAGAGGCAGGTGTTTACACTCTGCAAGGCCAACAGTTGTACAGAGTGCAGAAGAGTGGAGAATCAGTCATGTGGGTCAGAACTATGAAAGGAACAAATTAATGAACCTCTGGAAGCCACAGGATTTTAATTTAAAATTCCAAAGGACATTAAAGCCAAGATGTATCTACCTGAAACACAGACATTACTCAGTAGAAAGGATCTATTTGACCCAGTTGTACTAGGTTTGCTTCATTCCTTCTCTCCGGTGTTGTGCTAGCAAGATATTGTTATCCCCATACAAAAGTTCCACACAGTAAGTGTGGTGATAAAACACTGCTCTGTGTCTGCTGTATATACATTTGGTACTGCCAACCACGACGGGCTGCAAAAATAATGAAACAGGTACCTAAAAAGAACAGATTCTGTGGTCTCTTTATTACTTTCTTCATAGTGACTCTGGAACACAGTAAGAAAGAGTGGGTTATAAAGATTTCTCTAATTAAAGGCATGAATATTCTGATCAATTCAGAGCTCTTAGGCAGTTGTTTTTATCTGCCTAGTGGAATGCAGTTCACGGTACTGAATAATCTCAGCCAACCTCTCTGTTTTCTGAGCACTTGGTAGGAGGTTAGATACTATTATGCTGTCATTACTCTGCATTACAGCAAAGCTGAAATCTCCTGTGACTTTCTTCATGAAAAAGTCAGTCTGTGGCAGGGAAAACATGTCTTTGGCAGTGTGGGATGATCCTATGAATGACTAGAGAGCTAGATAGAGTGAAGACAGACAAAGCCAAATAAGGAGAGCTTGCAAGTCGCACCCTCCTCTTAGTTAGGGACCGAAGTATTAAAGCCGAGCACCAGAAAAGCATTGCAGCCAGTGACAATAATGGCAATGCTCCACAGGTTCTGACAGGCCAAATATTGGCTAGATGGAGTGGAACTGCTCAGAGGAAGTGAAATACTGGCCTCAGTGCAATAGGTGTGGCTTTGACCAGAAGGTGTGCAAGAAGAATTTGCTACAGATTAGCAACTCCAGCATAAACGGGCCCTCTTGGAATTATTTCCCAATAATAACCATTTCTTCCAGGAAAAAAAAATCATTGGGAGGGCTTTGGTCTGAGAGGGTGCAATGAGTCAAGAGCACAGGCACTTTATTCTGGAAGAGACTGCCCAGTGCTGTTCCTGAACAAGTAGAGTTATTTCAGTTAATGCCCCTCTGCAGGCAAACTGCATAGTTTAAGAAAGAGAGAAGGATAACAATTTCACTTTCCTTCTTTTTTGTAGAAGTAAAGCACATCAACCACAATCCTGTAAGATGCTTTACATCCCCAGCCCTGACACAAACCAGAACAAGGTAAAGGAACACCTCACAAGAAGTTTTGATCTCTGCAGTGCTGATCTCATCCAAGGGCCTCTGTCTCCTGCCCCAGGGTATGAATAACTTTTATCAGCATCGATGTACTTTGATCTTGCACAGGGAGACAGGACCCTGCAGCATCATAAGTATTGTTATTTGCAGTGGTATGGCAAGGGCTATGGGACGGGGTGACCAAAGTAAAGGTTAACTCTGGAAGTTGTTGTTCTCCTTATCCATTGCACAAAACGGCTGTACCAAAAGGTTATATCCAGAATTATCTGTATATTTTAACTCTGTACCTTAAGAATCTGTCTAATTAGCCCAACACAATGTTAGCACATTAACTACACTCCAGCAGACTGAGAGTATTTATTACTGAGAGAACTCCTACTAGAAACCTTGGAATTTTTACAATACATTTTTGTCCATACTTTTTGGAGCAATAATAATGTAATACCACACTCCCTCCCCAAATAGCTGCAGGGTCCCTTTTAATGAATAGGAACAAACAAACTATCCAGCTAAGCCCAGAAACATGACCCCTATCAAAAGCCGAATCAAACAATACCCTGAAACAATCTACATATACAAAGAACAAACTTTTCTTGTTCTTCCAAAGATTAACTCAGCAGGTATTTGGCATTCAAAAAATTCTACAACAGAAATGATTTTGTGTTTGAAGAGGTTTTCTTTAGCATTAGTGTTGCAATTATTTTGAAAAAAAAAAAAAAAAGGAGAAGAAAAGTTTTAGAAAATAATTCTGAAATATTAATCTAGGTAGCATTCTGCACAGCCAGTACTCTTGTGCTCTCATTCAATGGCAGTTTGTAAAGTGTGTTATGTTTTTAATATAGAACTTTTTTCAAATTTCCTGGCCAACTACTACCAGCTCCTGTTCAACGTGTATTACTTAGTCAACAATGGCATTTTCCCTTTCTCCACAGAATAGTATCCGGTGACCCCAGCAATGTACTGAGCACTGAAGAAACTTGCCCTGAGCTCACACAGGAAAGGACACAGCCCTGCCTAAGTGGTGGGCCCAAATGGAGACACTGAGATGGTTGTTTGCCCCACACTGAATACCATAGATTTGTGATCCTTCTATCAAACCCAGATAGGGGAATGACTCAGAAAACACCCCCACCTCCTTTGGGGTCATGCAGGACCTCTACACTGGTCCACCTGTTTCATGGGAGTGAAGACTGGAAAGAAAATAGAGCATGTGGCAACAAGGTGTTCAAGCTATGCTCTCCCTCTCCCTCCACCACACTGGCTGCTCTATCCCCTGCCCCACAGACCAAGCGGCACAGACCAGCACCACTCCAGCCATCAGACTGCCCCAGTTAACCCAAGGCATCTGGGCAGAGGCAACTCTCCATGCTTGTCACTATTAAAACAGTCCAGCAGAAGCTTGTGACAGCAAACAATATATCTGGGCTGCACTTCTCTCTCAATAAAATTGAAATTATCTATTTAGACTATCAGTGCTCTTTGGCAAGAAATTGTCTTACATTAGCGTGTAGCACAGGGTACCCTGATGTTATTTAGGGTATAAACGTACCACTACAAGTCAAGAAATGTCATATGTGCATGACAATTTATAGATCCCAGTGTTGCTTTGGTGATTATGACCTTTAGGTTTACTAGCACATTGAGCTCTGAGTATTGGCTACCTCTCTATGAAAAAGTCAGTCCTCCTCCTGGTTACCTATATTTTTAAGCTCACATTTAGGAGCATTAAAACTAGTGGAAGCAGAGGCCAATCCATTACAGCTCTGTGTCAGGAGACTGGAAGAGCACAAAAAATCAGCACTGAACCCTGAAAGTAATACAGATTGTTTGTGCAGGCTACCCACGATGGTATCTTCTAAGTGTTCCTGTTGCAAAGTGTAACATTCCTTTAGTCAGTATTATGGGATGAGATGGGAAGGCAATGAAAATATTAAATAACTGGTCATCCCTCTCAGAGATAGAGCTTCAAAGTAAGTATCAGGAATTTTCCAACTTTTTATTAATGGAAAATGCAGTCTCCACATCAGTAGTTTCCAACAGAAGGTTTTGATTTTGCTTTTCTTTTTTTTTTTTTTTTAAAATAATTATTTTCACTAAGAAACCTGAAATGACACTGCTCATCTCAGCTCGGATCCAAATGATCCCAGCATTTCCTCTGGGTGAACCTTTCTTTGTATGTGGGTAGCATCACAGCAGTCGGTCATGAAGCAACTGCTCCCATTTCCTTCACCACTTTGATCCTTCAAGGCTTGGTGTTTGTTTTTTTTTTTTTTTAATTCTGTTGTGAAGCCTATATTGCTCATGGGTGCCCCAAAAGGAGAATGAGTAATAGGATGAATGTGTCTCGGGCTTGAGTGGGGGGCTTATTCTATAGAGGATTTATTGATTTGAAACAAGTCCAAATATGAGTCACTACGCAGAAATGTTACATGGAGATTCTTATTTGCAATCTTGAAAAGTGCTGAGGGCCCTCGAGTGTTGCAAATAAAACTGGAGCAAGTTCTGATGAGAAATCACTTGGGGTTTTTACAGATGTTGAGGGCACATGACCTCTGGCTCAGCAGTAGAGAGCGATGGCAGTGACCCGAGGAAGAGGCAGGCTGCAGGCAGCGTGGGCAGGGGAGCACTGCCGCCTCCTGACAGCTCTGGTCACTACAGAGGAAGCCTGGGTGCAATCTGCAAAGCTAGGAGGGTATGTGACAGAGCAATGGGAGAAAGGTCTAATTCAAGGTCATCCTTAGTCTACAGGGATAATTGAAGAACGGTAATAAAAGCTAATCACTTATACTAAGTGGTTTTTATTGTTTACTGTCTGCCTGCGTGCTAAAAAAAATTCTCAGTCACTGGGTTTATAGCGGCTTTTGGGATTTCCTCAGCACAGGAATAACACGCATACCAACATCCCCACCCACCCCCCGCCACACACACCCACTCATCTACCTGAGGGGTCCTCTGCTTGAGGACCAGAAGCATCCTCCATTTCTAGAGTCAACAGGGCAGAGCAAGCTCGTGGCAGCTGTATGTTGACAAGGTTATGGATAGCAAGGTGAATAGGGCTATACAAGGTTCTACACGGATGAGACTAAACAGCCCTTCAGTCACATAGATTATTGTCCTGCCCTGATCCATAGCCATCAACCAGGGAAACATAGGAGGCTTAAAACTATTTTAGATCAGTTTTGAACCCAGCTTTGCCTTCTCTACATTTCATCAACCCAAGCTGCACATTATTTTGCTCTGTGCCTCTAAGTGTATTGTCCAAACCCTCTGTCTGAACATTGCTGCAGGGAGGTGGAACACAGCAGCATGCATTTCTCTAGCTTGAGGCTGATTATTGAAACACAAAGGTCTGCAGCTCCTGAATACTGAAGGTGAGAGAGTAACTAATTTTTCCTAGCTGATTTTCTTTCCCTTCCCAGTTCCCTAATTATTTCTCTGCCTCGGGTGCTGTTAGACTCAATTGATTAGGCTGTTGGAAAGAGCATATATGGCAAAGAAATGCACATGAGGTGGGATCTTGCTTTGAAATCTGCAGGTGATGCATTTTCAGGTTATTGCTGCAGTATTGCACAAACTGATCTTACTTTACAGACAGATGCAAAAACTGTTTTGGATGTTGAAAATATTCAGCATCTGCTTCAGTTTCGAAGCAGGATTCTGGAAGAAGTCTTTTTTTTTTTTTTCCTTTTTTTCCTTAGTTACCAGAGCAGGCTACTAATGTCTTTTTTTTTATTATCATGAGGAGCTTTTGTGTTAGTTCCAGTGCCCAATTGTCCAGTGTGATTAGAACTGCCAAAAACAATAACCCAGGAAATTTCATTTTCCACAACATTTTAGCACTGGCTGACTTGGTGGAATCCCAGCAGTGAGCTGTGAGCAATGATATATGAAGTGAAAAATGTTTGCCCTCCCTTCCAAGCCTCTCTGCACACTGCATAGACTTCCTGCTCACAATCCATACTGAGGTCATGGGTTGTGCTGTCAGACCGAGCTCCAAAGGAGAGACTGTCTGCATGTTTGCCAGGTGGTTTTGATACCACTGTGGCCAGACAGATAGCAAATCACCATCTCAGAAGTTCTCCCTATTGCCAGTATTACTTTCAGAACAGAACCACCCATGAGATAATACAAAAAGACTGGCTTGAGGTTCAGGATTCAGGATAACTTGCCTAAACTTGTTTGCTTAGTTCATGTTATAAGGAAATAGTTATGTATCTAGTCACGCCATATTATGTAGAGCAACCCTGAAAACAGCCTCAAATGCCATATTGCAGGGAAAGAGATGGACTGTATCAAAGTTTGTCTGGCAGTTGGAAAGTTTGTGAGTAATGTGAAAGATTGCTTGGAACAGGAAATAATGCAGTTTACTGTAGTATGGATAGGTACTAAAGGGTCCTCCCGAAAACTGTTCATGTGGAAAGAATTAAGAACTATAGCAAGGTAGGCAGGTAGAGTTCATAATAAGCCATAGCAGGCTTTCATCAATGGCTTTTACAGCTTTTCACTACTCAGATGCCATTTCTGTATTCAGAGGTTAGGATCTAATGGGATGTGCAGATGCACAGATATTTTTCCTTCTTTTGACTGACTGATTTGAAGAATAGGAACCACAGGCTCTGTGCCACAAATAGGAAACACAATTCTTCAAACTTTCATGAGAAGTTGCTTAAATTATTAGTTTCAGCAGTAAAGTGTTGGCTGTATTTATATTTACAGAATAAAAAGTTGGGTATAAACTTTCCAACAACTATAAAGACTCTGAAAAGTTTTTCTGTTTTCTTCCCGCTCTGTTTCCCCCGCCCCACCCCCTGGCATGGCTATAATACTCACTAAATATGCAGTGAATTTATTTTTTACTCTTAAAATCACACAGGAAGGTCACCAATTAAGCTATTCCTCCCATATGGAATTAAGCAGAAGCAGATTAGTAGTTAAAGTAGCGATTCTCACGGGAGTCTTCTCTAGATCTTTATGTTTCATTATTTTAATATTTGAAGTCTACTCTGAGTATCCAGTTCAGCTGAAAAGAAGTCACAGACCTGACGGTGTTTTCAAATTTGTCTGTGCTTTTTATTTCACTTCTTTTAGGACACCACAATCCTGTTTATTGAAAAGTCACTGTGCTGAAAGCAGTATCTGCAGATAACAAGAAATACTGAAGACAGTCACAGAGGGTAGAAAAATATCACTTCCATAACCCTTCAATTCTGTTCCTTTTTGGTTTGTCTATTGGTTTTACAGATGAAAACAAAGGAAATTCTATTGTCTTGAGTTTGCCTTGCAAAATAAATCAAATTTAATTCTTGGTTCCCTCCCCCTTTCAAAAGAACACACTAGATTCTGCAGCAGCAAGAAGGCTTTGGTTTTGTTAACCCTTCCATGACTCATGCGTGATCATCAATTTCAGTCTCCATCTTCTAGTCACGTAAAAATTTTCAATATTTACGTATCATAAATGAAAGCCAGTTAACACTGTGGGTAGGAAGAAATCTCTTCCAATGATATGCTAAAGTAAAGAAGTAAATTTATACCCTCCCAAATGTTTTGATTAGACCATATTTCAAAATAAGATTTGAGTCTAGGAAAACCACTGATCTATTTAAAAACTCTTCCATGATATATTCCTCTATGGCAAACACTGAATACTTGTGTACATGGCTGGAATGGAAAACCTGAACCTCCAGAGTCACAGCTCCTGCTGCTTAAAGCTACTCTAGGTAGGTAGCACCTAATGTCAAAATGACATTACTAGACAAGGCCACATGAACTAGCCACCGTGGTCAACCTGTAGACATCACTTCTCTTTCACAGAAGTATTATCTATAACATGATAATGACCTGATGGCTGACATACTGCTGTGTGAAGAGGTATCACTGCAATCAAATAGGTCAATAGTACTCTAGATGACTGTCAACATCAAACTACCTTCTTTGTGATTTGTCTCTGTGACTCTTGAAAGAAGTTTCAGGAACAGGGCAAATAAGGTGGCCATACCAACCAAGCATGGGCTTGCTGTGAAGGCTCTATGATCTCCCTTGGGTTCATATGCCTCTCCACAGTTGTGCATATACAGATACAGAAATATACTTTGTACATATATTTGTGTGTATATATATGCATATTTGCAACATCTTTTCTGGGATTGTTCTCTTTTTACAGTCTGTAAATGTTATGTAATGCTCTTGGATCAGAATCATACTGAAAATAAATGTCTCCTGTAAAGAAAACTGTCTATCCCTTCAGAAAGAGTAGCATAGATTTACAGACTGAGCATACTGGTAAATTTTTTCCATTCACTACACCAATGAAAATGTTTCAAGAGAAGTAAAATTTAGGCAAGCACTGAACTTGGAAAGCAGAACACAGGAAGCTGACATGTGCAGCCAATTCAGCATGCGGAAACTAGACATTAATATTTTAAGACTGGAATCTGGAGCCCACAGCTGATAATGTAGAATTCAGTACTCTTGGTAACCTGTAAATTTCCAATGGAAGCCAAAATCTCATATACGGAATTTAAGCAGAACATAAGCCATTCCACTGACAAGAAACACATGCGCGTCGACCATAACCAGCAGCTTTTTCTTTTGGGTGTATCTGTCCCACAATCTCCTCTGAGGCCTTTAGACAAGTCAGAATGTCTTTTGAGCCATTTGACAGCAGCAGCAGCAGCCCTTCAGATAGAGTCACTCTGCTCACAGAGTGATCACTGCAGAGGAAGGTGGCACACTTTCTCTCCAACCAAGGACTGAACTGATATTGAACAGTTCTTTTCCAGACAGGCTCACAAAAAGTCCCTAGCACAAAGTGCTTTTTCCCATTAAGCTTTTGTCAAAGGAAAACAACATTGATTTTCTAGGAAAGAGTCTGCTTTCCTTAAACATTTTTGTTATTTTATCACAAACCAACCAACCAAACAAGGTCCAAAAAACCAAATTATTTTGTGTTCTTTGGCAATTTTTCAGCCAAAACACTTCATAAAGTTTGACAGTTTTTGGCCTTGTAAGAAAAGTCTTGGGTTTTCCATGTAAAGGGAACCCTTTTCCCAGATGTTGCTAAACTCATCAATTAAGTAGCAAATAAATTCAGCTGCAAAAGGATGACTAGGGAAAATGTGGCCTATTGTTGACTGGGGCAGGGGACCTGGTGACAAAAGACATGGAAGATACCAAGGTACTCACTGCCTTCTTTCTGTCTTTACTGGAAAGATTTGTCTTAGGGATTCCAGGCCTTTAAGGCTAGTGGGAAAATCCTGAGCAAGACACACCCTGGGTGGAGGAGGATCAGACTAGGGAACATTTAAACAAACAGTGAACATAATGACATGTACACATAAAAGCTGAGGGAGCTGGCTGATATCTTTGCAAGGCCACTCTTAATTTTGTTTGAAAGGTGATGGCAATCAGGGGAGATTCTTCAGGACTGGGAGAAATCAAAATCAAACCTCAACCCTATTTTCAAGAAAGGCAAGAAGGAGGATCCTGGGAGCCACGGGCCCCATCTTGATCTCTGAGAAAATGATGGAGCAAATAATCCTGGAAACTATTTCCAAACAAATGAAGGACAAGAAGGTGATTAGATATGGTCAGCATAGATTTATGAAGGGGAAATGATGCCTGACCAACCTAATAACCTTCTGTGATGAGATGACGGGCTTAGTGGATGAGGCAAGAGCAGTGGATGCTGTTTATCCCAACTGTAGTAAGGCTGTCAGTGCCATCTTCCATAACATTCTCATAAAAAAACCTGATGAAATTATATATTAGGAGATTATATATAGAGACATGTATACACACACATACAGAAGATATTTACATGTATGGGGAGGCCATGAAGAAGAATACATGCTGTTTAGCAATACTAGTCCCACTCCTTTTTTACTGGCTGGAAAAGGATATAAAAATCTTGTAAAACACTTGCATGGGGCAAGTAACATGTTGACATGGCTGAACCAAAATCACCACTTGCTATTGTTTCCTTCATCATTATTACCATAAATCCCCACAAAAGGGAAGGGATTAGACAGGATATCTAACATGGTAATTCTATAAGGATTCAGTATGGGTGGTCACATGACAGATAGAGCATTTCAGATGACAAAAGCACACACTAACTGTCAATACTGACATTACACTGCAAGTTCATTACTATCTCTTGCCTTTCTGCCTCAAAACAGTAAAGGACTTCCTAATCCAGCTAGTACAGACAAGAGGAAGATACCTGAAAATGAACTTGACTTCAAAAGAGGCTGATATCTATCTACGTGAGTGCAGGAGCAGCAGGTTGAAAATAATAGATGGTTTAGAAGATCTGAATCCTGGAATGATAAGGCCCAAGTTTTTGCCAGGAATTAATACTGACAATGAAACCTCCATGAGAAGATAGGGCTGAGCCCCTCAAACTACATTATACTGCCTTTCAAATCCTGGGATCAGCTTGCCTGGGGGCTTTGTAGAGAATGTAGTTCTTGTTTGGACTGCAGCTGCTTAAGACATCATGTGTAACATGTTGATGCCTTTTATTCCTATGAAGGGAATCATTCTTCACATAGGCATCTAGTGATTTTTGAGAAAAGAATGACAGCAGTACTCTACACCTTGGCAGCACAGGAAGGTTCCTGACTGCCACTTCACAGACCACCATGGTACAAAACTCCCCACAATGACCCAGGTTCAAGGACCTGCCGAATGCCTCACAATGTATACTCTCTCTGGACCAAATTCAGAGGCCACAAGAAGTGAATTGCATAGCAGTGTGCAAATACAGTCTGGGGTGGGCGAAGCACAGAGCTGCAAAGCCAAACAGATGCTAACACTTGCATTGACACTCCCCAGAGCACCAAGGCCTGCAGCTCTGGGGGATCCCCTCCCATGCTGCCCTTTGAAAGTGAGGCTTGTAACAGAAGAGTTACAACAGTGTTTCAGCATTAACAGTTATTAAAAATGAAAAAAGCTTGTCTACCTGTTCACCAAAAATGCAAATTTGCAGGACCTATTAAAGCTCTTTTTTTTAATGCAAACCTCTCCAATTTTTAACTTGAGACTTACAAGAAGCTTTCTGCAATTCTGTAACCATGCCAAAACCCTGCCTTTCTTTCATTTGCTCTCTCCCTTCCCCTTTCTTCCTTTTCCCACCCACGTATTATTTACTCAGAGTACAACCTAATTACAGTTTGTGCTTATCTGAAGGACCTGCACTCTACCACTTCAGTTAAGGGGATAGTTTGAATTAGCATGGACAAAAGGTCTTGCTAGAGAGAGAGGGAAAAAGCAATTGTTAGACTTGGAGTAATGAGCAGAATCCATTGGGGAAGGTAACAGAGGAAAGGCAGCACCTCCTTGAGTCTAGGATCTAAATGGTTGCCATTGCAGGCCTGCAGTATGGCTTATTGTTTTAGCCAAAGTCAGGTTCTCCTCTATTAAATTCAGTTGTTTTTTTCCTGGCCTAATCTTACTCACACTGAAGTAAGTGGTGATTTTGCTGGAAGCAATGCCATGTCCTTTGTTGCTAACCATAATGACGGTGTTTGCTGTGCTTCTAGCCAAGATCCTAAAGAGACTCCAGAGAAACGTTTTTTCTCCCTGTAGTCTCACAGAACTAGTTTTACTTTTCTATTTTTTAAGACAATGCAAAAGAAACAAGCAAAACACAACACTGGAAAGTGGATGAAGAAAAAAAGCCCTGCCTTTGAAAGAAATCTCTGTGAATCTCTGGCACTTATGAACGAAAGAGAGGAAATGGGAGTTTAAGAAGTACAGAATATCTGCTCACATTGTGATTGCTGTCTCCTTCCAAACATTAAGCTCTAGAAGGGCAGAGCTGCAGTTCTGACTGAGTATCTTGGCTTGTGTCAGATGCTCTTCCTGCACCCACTGACTTCAGCTGGATTTATGCCATTGACATCCTTAGAAGTAGCATCATGCATCAAAATCTGCACTGGTTTGGTCTTAATATTTAAGGATTAAAAAAAATGATGCCCCGGACCTACTGAAGCAAGTGAACCAAGTAAAACATGAGTGTAATGCGCTGGCTAACATGTCTTGCAGCAGCTGGCCCACAGCAAGCAGCTAAAGGTCTTACCCCTTCACCCAGTAGTCAAGGCTTCTGCTGTGGTGAGAAGTCCTGGCCATCACTGGATCCTACAGCAGCTTAGTCAGCAGCCCTCTGGCATCCCTGCTAGGTAGGGAAATACCTGCATTTGTACAAGGACTTATTTGTCACATAGGTCAAGCAGATACACACATGAATAACCAAGGAAGCATGTATGTGCTGCATTCATCTTGTTGATTGCTACCCTCATACAGGTGTCTGCCCATCTGGGACAGGGTTATCATCACATTTGAAATATTCCCCCATGCAAGGATCCCGAATGCTTTTCACTTTATGGAAATTTAAGGAAATGTAAACTGCCCAGAGAAATTTCAATTTGGAGTCCTATGATGCACCAGAAAGCTGACTGCATAGACCTGGAAAAAGTTAAAGAACAATTGGAAAGGATACAACTGAAATTAATCCCAACAGGAAAAAGGGCAACAATGACAAATGAGAATAAGTGAGGATGTGAAGATTAGCACCTGCAAAATGTACTAGTCTTTCAAACACAAATAATCTGGGAGGGAGGTAGACTGGGGAGAGCTAGTCTGAAAAAAAAACCCAACCCGGTGCTGGAGCAGGTTAAAAGAATAGTCAGAAAAGAAATACAGAACAGCTAATAACAGCCTTGCATTGTTCAAAAGCTGTATTTTTCACTAGCAAAAGGTAAAAGAGAATGGTTTCTGTGAAAAATAAAAAGGGAAAAAGGAATATTAGGAAAAACTGTTAAAATATTTCCTTCAGAAACACGGAGACCCCTGTCAGCCTAAGTGGGAGTCACCTAGGGAGGCCTCCAAAGACAGACCACAGCTTCACCTTGTTTCTATCTTTACAAAGGAGGATGATAGACAGCACAAACGTATTTCACCTTGGAATGGTGGCAACACAATTATGAAATGCACAGAAACACTACAGACAGAAATTACTGGGTGTGCCATTAGCCCACCGTGTCCCTGTGGGTTCCGCAGTGGGTAAGCACAGGTGAGCCTCTCGCCTGACCATCAAAGCTGTTCCTAAAGAGATGGGAAACATCTGTATGGTAGAGACAGTAGTTTACAGGGATATCTGCCTGGATGCAATTTGAGACATATTAAATGTTGTTTATCAGGTTTAGTGCGACAGTCTAGTCTATTATGTGAGTCCATACAGCTTTATTGGTGAAAGATGACTTGGCTGTAGAAATCTTGGGAGTTTCCATCTACACAGCTGCCATGACAAAATGAGAGAAATGCAGTAGACAGGAAATAATGACGACTCAATTCTGCCTTCACTTATATTTATGCAGTTGAGCTGAAATCAGCAGGCTCACTTCTGTCTCTCATGAAATGCCCGTGTCCTCCACTCCCACCCCTGCCAGTATTCCTTCACTAGTCTTAAATGGAGTTACCTCTCTCATACCAATGGAAGTAAAAGGAGAATTTTGTTCACTGATTTGTTATGAACACATAAACAAAAGAAGAATTTGGCTGGTGGCCTTTCTGAAGACATTTTCTATTACACTTTATTGGAAGGAGTCACAAATTGAAGAAAATAATTATGCTTCAGGGAGTTAAGTATTTCAGCACACAAGTGTTGTCTATGCTGCACCATAAAGTCTTTACAGTCAAAAAGGCATCTCCCAGCTATCTTCTGTTCATCAGTCACAGCATTTGTACTGGTGCTTTACAGGCTCTTGAAGTCTATGGGAAGATTCACACTGATGTCATTGTGTTTTGGATCACTTCCAACAGATATCTTGTCTTTTACCTTTCCAGCTAGGTAAAAACATGAGAAGGTTTGCATTCCATAAATTCCCACAGATTTCATAAAATCATACCACAAATCCTGACATAACCTCATCTGTTATCAAAGACTATTGAGGGGTTGCAAAGATACCCATTCTGAATGGTTTAAATAAGAATATGAAATGTAAGTTGTTTGTATCTGCTGACAACACTGAAACTGCAGATATAGTTAAGAATGAAGACAGAAGCACCACAGCATTAGAGATATTCTGATCTTTTAGGATAATGGGACAGAAAACAGACAGTGCTGCTTTCTTGGGGCAATGATCTAGGAAAGGGTTTATTAAATGAATCAGCTATACAATATGATGGTCAAGAAAGGAAGATTCAGAGGGCTATAAAATGAGAATCTTTGAAACTGTCTGTCCAGTCTATGGCAGTTATAAAATCAAGAAATAAGAAGGATGTGGTAAGAACAAGACAGAAAAGGAGTCAAGGGAATGAGATTGTTGCTATATGTAAGGCTCTGATTCACTCCTCTGGAGAATGCTGAGCCAAATTCAGTTCCAAGTCATACTGGCGGCACTTCTTTCTCCCCAAAAGCTCTCAGTAGTATTAACAACTGTAGAATGTGTTCCACTGGGTAATTTTGGCTTCCCCCCCACCCCCCCAAAAAAGTTGTTCCGGTTGTGCAGAAGATGCCACATGAAACTATAAGACAATTCCATGAATTAGCAGTATTTCTTCTATGAAAATGTGTGATCATGCAGGTAAGAATTTTTCCAATGGATCAGAGGCAGAACTAATTCCAAAGTGCTTTCTTGAGACAAAATAAACTATTGAGGAAATAAAAATAAAATACCAAACTGCAAATGCTCACAAAGCTCTTGCTTCAGTTGGTTTGTCTGAGATTGCACCCTAGAAAAGTGAAGAAGTTTGCAGTAAAATAGAAATGTGAAACTCACAGCAAGGTTTGCTAAAGTTTCCAATAAGTCTGTTAGTTTATAGCACAGCAGGAATAAATACAACAGCACTACCGGAAAAGCCTGCAGTGCCAGGTGGCGTGCAGCAGTGTAAATCACAGACAGCACTGCCCTAGACGACTCACTCATGACCATGTCAGTTCCATACTGCGAAATGTTGATAGTTTCTGCCTGGCTTCTGCAAAGGGGTTTTTCAGTTTGTAATGAATAACCTGCATTGCCTATTCATTATTTATAGGCATTCAAACTGCAACAAATGGTTCTGATGACAATTACAGTGCTTCTTTTTTTACAGAAAAATGGGTACATAGAGTATGTAGATAAAAGCCCAGCTCTGCATTGATAGTTACATATATATATATATATATATAAATCTAGCCATTATCTCTGGATTTTTTGAAAATTCACAAGCTGATCAGGAACAATGGCACTATATTGTTTATTAAAGCAAAATAAGAACATATCTTCATGCTTTTATTGTACTGGATCCATTTAGAGTTACGTTCTCTGACCTGTTGCTTGGTATGTAAAGACATCCTCTGTGGAGGGAAGGTATATAAAGCCATAGTGCTTTAGAGAAACCAGATGCATGAGTAAAGCAAGAAGTAGAGGAGATATGCACAAAGCCAAAATTTGTGAAGAAATTTGCAAGGAAGGAGAAAGCACACTTTGCCAGCCACACAAAAAAAAGATGGAAGGGAGCAAGAAAGGGGTGGGAATAAATCCAAATGCCTGCTGAGACTCCTGGAACACGGACTTCAGTGGCAAGTTTCATTTAGAACACGGATGAGTCTTAACACTACAGCATCTAGTGAGCTATACGCTGGTCTGTAAAGCCATTTCTCCATTCTCTCTCAGACATTACTAAAGGCAAGATGTCTTCTGACAAAGAAAGCCAGTTCCCTGTCTTTTCACCTCTTTAAGCCCTCAAATCAGCATTAAAGTGACACATAGATTTTATGCAGACTTTCTGCAGCCACTGAGATTCTGCATAGTAGTCAGTCCAGACTACAAGGCAAACTCTCTCTTGAGCAGTAACAGTTCTCCCTAGCAGCATTGTTCGAGCAGGACCCAGCTGGATCAGAGCATGAGTCAGTTTAAGTTGGGATCTTCATGCTCTTTCAAAAAAAAGGGGTTTTGTTCTCTACATAAAAATATTCAATGGCTGGATACAGCCTCTTTGCACAGTGAGACAATCCAGTTAGATGTTCTCTGTTTGGTCATATGCCATTTATAGAATACAGGAGATGGTGGTTAAGGTCCTAGAAATTCTAGCACATGGAATCACTTTTCATGAGCTGAATAAATAATTCTCAAAGCGACCACTGTCCTTCCTCTTTTCTGCACCTTGGCTGGCAGTGGAGAGGTGTTGTAAACAGAAAAGAAAACACAGTGAACAGCATGACTTTCCTCAGTCTGGGGAAGGAAGCAGAAGGTGACGAATTAAACAAACATCTGCCCTGGCAAATAGCAAACAATGTGTTTGTCTAGTAAACTGAGCAAACAGGACTTGGAAGTCAGAGAGAGTCGAGGATGAGACAGAGGAAGCCAAGATGGCCATTTTGCCAAATGACTTTTTTTCGTGCTCCAGCAGTCATTGTTGTAATTACAAGGATCTCTGGGAAACTGAGTAGTCTGAATGTTCATTGCTTTAGAACATTGCCAGTAAGATATAAAAAATTGCTAACATGATGAAAACATTCATATGCAATGGAGTTTGTGGGTTTTTAACCAGCAAGATATCTATTTTGCAAACGAAAAATCCACTGTAGGTTCTTTCATCACAGAAATTTCATGCTCATCAAAAGGGCCAAATTAACAATGGCACAAACTGACGTCTGGTACTTATTCAAAGGTGAGGCACAGGGTTAATAGGACACGTTTTCCTGCTAACATGTCTCAACCCTGCAATGAATGGCAGCTTCAAGATGAGGTTAGTGACTCCTAACGGACCTGCAGAAGCTTCCACCTAAGGTGACAATAAGACTAAGTGTATTAGCAAATTAGCATGAGACTGTGAGGAACACTGAGAATGCCTCACCATAGTTGCAATGGGTTATGTATAATTTTTAGATTTACTACCAGAAGTCTCCAGATCATGAACACCTAATTGCACATTTTATGTTCATGTGGGACACTCCAACACCGAGCAGGTCCAGAGTAGAGCCACAAAAATTATCAGAGGGATGGAACACCTCTGCTGTGAAGAAAGACTGAAAGAGTTGGGGTTGCTCAGCCTGGAGAAGAGAAGGCTCTGGGGAGACTTCATTGTCGCCTTTCAACATATAGAGAGGGCTTAAAAGAAAGATGGAGACTTTTTACTGAGGCCTGTAGAGACAGGACAAACGGCAACTGTTTTAAACTGAAAGAGCGCATATTTAGATTAGATATAAAGAAGAAATTTCTAACAGTGGGGGTGGTGAGACGCTGAAACATGTTGCCCAGAGAAGCTGTGGATGTCCCATCCCTGGAAGTGCTCAAGGTCAGGTTGGACAGAGCTTTGACCAATTTAATCTAGTGAAAGATGTCTCTGCCCATGGCAGCGGGATTGGACTAGATGATCTTTAAAGGTCGCTTCCAATCCAAACCATTGTGTAGCTCATTAGATCTGTAAGTTATACAGACACATAAACAAAAACTGAAAGGTGTACCAAGGGTATATTACTTGCATGCTTTACCACATCTGTGGATATGTCAGGCAAATTTGCACCAATGTAAAATAAAGCAAGGGTGGAAAGAGTAGCCCCTCACCCTCCACACTCTAAAGGTTCCTTCTGCCTTGGCCTTTGACAGACACAGAGTGAGCACATAGTTCAGAATAACCTTCATGCCCTTATATGCATCAGTCTTGTTAGACCTTTACATTGCAGCTGTTAGTAAGGGATCATATATTCAGCAGGGCAGGCTCTTCAGCACTGCTAGAAAGTGAATTCCCCCAGCCATTTTTTTTCATTTTCAAAACCACTTCTATGCTGGGTCACAGCTTCTTCTCTTCTGTCTTCAACTTTCATGAGGATTTGTACCTTATTTTGTACTTAAGAGCTCTAAATATGGGTGTTTAAATCAGTTTTCAGCCCTGAACCTCAGCCCTCAATAAATGATGGCAAGCTCTGAACATATGGCTCCCTTGTGCAATGTTTTCTCTTCCCCAAGGAGCTCCACATAAGGTGCAGTCTGAGACAGTACATTCATTCAGTGGCAGCTAGAAGCAGCCACTGACCCCACAGACACTGGGTAAAAGAAACTAAACCTGGAATTTCCTGCCTTTATTAAGTCTTTTTTTCCCTTTCCTTTTTTTGCCTCACAATTATTTTTCCATCACTTTTATATTAGAACATAATTTTTCTCTATGTTAAACACAAGACTGGGCCTTCAACCATTGATCTTGTTCTTGTCCTTCTTCAGCAGACAGGAATATGTGTATTTTATTAAGACAATGAAATTAGTTAACTATCAAAATGTGTGTAAGTCTTTTGCAAATACTGTAAATGTTAATCACTTTTGTAACCTTCTTTAGTAACTGACAATAACTCAACGACTACTTCCTTTGACTTTAACGACCACGATAGCTTTTGTAATCATTTTGTTGGCATGCTCCAATGTTTTAAATTTATGGCATGCAGGGGTATATTTTGCAGCTCCCCTGTTTCAGAAAACCTCTGGAGGCACTGAGAGGAGAACAGAATTTGCCAGCTGGGGGAAAAAGAAACAGAAGCTGGTGGCTGATTTAAGATATTCTAGTCACATAGCCTTTGGTGGAGCATACCCAATGCATTGCAACAAAAGGAAATTTCATTTTGTTTTTGAAATGCTGTTATTACATTCAGGAAATTTGCAAAGGCACCTTGACAGAAAATGATCAAATATCTGAACTTCCAGTGCAACAACATTTACTTAGTAAATGACATTTTAATGCAGAAAGTCAAATTTGCATACTAATTAAAATTTTCCTTTAAAACATTTAGACTTTTTGGCCTTCCCACCTACCCACAGTGACAGAGATTAAAAGATTTTTTCTCTTAAGTCCTGTCAAACAAAACACACTTTTGTAAAGTGCTACAGTACAAAGTAGCACTTTTAACCTATTTTCTAGTCATTCAGAATTTAGGCAGCAGAAGCATTTCCACATGCTTCTTAATCTCAGAAAGGCAGCTGATGGCAGGGAGATGGGAAAGATCGGGTTTTCTCCCTCACTAAATTTATGCATTGTGGGAAAACAGCTTCATGTACTGCATGCTGGGTAATAAAATAAAAAGACATCACACTTGTAAAGCTACACTGGCTCTTTACTAAGAGATTTATAGAGGTGCTGCAAGTTAGAGTAACACTTCAGCTGTCTTCACCTTGTTTGACTTCCAGGCAGGGCTAGAAGGTGATATGGGTAAAGTAGGCAATAAATAGTCTAAGATGGCAGAATGAGGATGTTAACATCAGACTAGAGGGGGTGAAATAGCTGAGCAGTGCTCTCAGCCTCTGTTCTTCCCAAGCAGCCCAGGGCTTCCAGACCAAGCCAGCTCCTCAGCCCCAGCGATAAGTAGCTGCAGCCATGCAATGACCATGGACTGTGCACGCCGCTGTCTTGCCAACCTCCACCTCCACATATCTCTGGGCACTGAGCACGTGCACACAGCTCTATCAACATGACAGGACACTGTGAGTAAAGGAGACAGGAGGAGGAGGAATGCAGCCAGCCTGCAGCCTTGTTTTGAGGCTGCCTTTTTTAAAAAAAATCAACCACTGAAGCAAAATTCCTGATATAATAATTTCCTGGCCAAGCAGATTCTTACTGTAAATGACCATTTCTGTATCTTTTAGTGGAAACAAAAATATATCAGGAGGATCAAGACAAACTTATTACACCATTTTTTCCAATATCCTCTTTGTATGTGCCTGTTACCAGCAGTAACTTCCTAAGATGTGGCCTCCCTGCAAACCACTATGATCATTACGAACAGGCAAGAAATTCTGCTAAGCTTCGGTTGTTTCTTGCTCTTTTGTTAAGCCAAGAACTGAAAACTTTGCTTCTGTTTTGCTTGACAGGACAACTTCAACACTCTTCAAAGGCTGTTTTCTTTGAGAGAATTTATATTCATTTCTGTGTATGATCAGACTTGTCTATTCTCTGCTATATTGTGTGAGTAAAAGCAGATTTACACCCAGTACTGGACTGCTACAGGGAAAGGCTCTGAGATAGCTGGTACAGCCACACAGTGCAGTACGCTAGACAGTGCTAGTACTGCATTCAGGGTGTTCCCCAGCAGGTTTTTAAACATGAGTGAGAGAGGGCCGTGCTGTGAGTCTGTATTTGTCCCGTGTCTGGTATCAACTCCACCCTGAGACTAGATGTGTCCACCTGGGCTCAGTCTTAGCATGCACAAAGGAGTTTTTCCTCCCCTAACCAGCACTCAAATGCTTAACCCCTACTCTGTCTATATTTTCTTTATTATTATGATTCAGAGCTCTGAAAGGTTTGTTTTTTCTTTCCATGCAGCTCAGAAGCTCACAATGTAGTTTCTCCTTTCCTCCTCCCTTCCCTCCTCTTTATTTCCACCATTATGAATTTAACAAAGCAACATCCTATACTGTTTGGGGACAGTTTTGTATCTGCAGGGTACTGTAACAAATCATTTAATTTAACCCTTTCAAAAATAATGTTTTGAAATTATGTTCTGGCACATCTTCAGCTGCAAGAAGAGCAGGTGCAACAATGGAATCACACAGAGGAAAACCAAAACCTCATCATTTTCCTATTTTAGAAAGAGCCCCATTTGTCCTTAGAAGAGAGAGAGAGAGAGAACTTTGCAAGCGCTCCTAATATGTTGACACTTTATTTCCATGTAGGGTAATGTTTGTCACTTTGCTGTCTCCAGAGGGGACTTGAACATCAAGATCACAGTGTCTGATGATGTCAGTTGCAGCTAGGCGTATACAACCCTTGGGCCTCAAATCTTAATTATATCTGCTACTGTTTACAGCTTATAATTATTGATGTTAATTTACTGAGTGATGTTACATTTCTAACCTCAAGTTATGTTTTTGGCATGTTAATCCATTTGCACACAGACTATTGCATCTGATTGTACAGGCTGAAATTAAAGGGTATTTTTCACTTTATTTTCATTTGATTTTGCCATGTTCTACATGATTAAAAAAATAATAATTTGACTATTTCCAGTAATGTTATAAATATTGTTTAAATTATACATGATGTTTTGACACAATATCAAGAGAAAAATACTTTGCCCATCTGCACAGCATAAAGCCATGTTTCTATCCCATGTTTCAGCAGGCTGCTGAAACCACCAGCAGGCAGAGAGTGGAAAGCCCAGCAGGTCTCCTGCATGAAACACCTTCCCACCTAAGGCATGTAGCTGTGTGAGTCAGCTTCAGGTGGGAGATGAAGAGATGGAAAGGTTCATAAATAGCCCAGGAATGTGCACTTGACTGGGTTGTGTTTCATTTCAAGAAACTGGGTAATGTGCCCTCTTCCTGCTTTATTACTCACAGCCTGCAACACCACCTCACCCTTCGTCACTTCTACACCAGATGGCGATGACTGTAGCAGACTGTGGACATGCGGCTGGTCTGGGCAGTCATGTGCTTCAGGGTAAGAACTTCCTTAAGCAAATTCCGAGTCAGGATTTATACTGACATAATTGCATGGGGCTTTCTAAGGACTGGAGCCAACCATTTCAAGCATATTTTACATAGGGCTTTTAAGAAATTGCTTTTGAATTAAAGAAGGATTATTGCTGTTTTCTGACTTCTTCCTAATTGCTTTGATTTCAAAGAAGACTAAATAATTATGCCTTCTTTAAAAAGAGCAATTTATTTTAATGTTGGAAGACCCTGATTCTACAACCTTTAGGCACAGGAGTAAGTATAAACTTCAGTGTGCTCTTAGCCTCCCATGAGCACCAGACTGCCCAAAGGCAGCAGGATGTCAGAGGCTGTAAAGGGCAGCAGAGTAACCTCTGCGTTAAGACGATGTGCAGAAGAGGAGGCAGCTCCAGGCTAATTTAGAGGGCCAGACAACCACATCATGGGATGTGGGAGTGCCTGACATGCCAGCTAATCAGTTGGAGCAAGAAGGTGGTACAAACTCTTCCTTAACCTTGCCCCTTTTGGGAAAAAAATCCTAACATCCTACGCTTCTAGGAATCACCACCTTAAGAGGAGTAAGTGTGTGTTACAAGCAGGATACCTAGCTAGTTCTGACCTTTGTCAGAGCTGTGTCAAATGGTATCATCACTGGCAGTAGTAGCTCCCACTGCTGTGTCCAGGACACAAATCACTCTGAAGTGGCTCACATACCTGGTGCTCAAATTCCTACATTATAGCAGTGTTTTGTGCAGACAGTGAGAAATCTCATCTCTGGCACAATTTGGCTGACATTACAGTGGAGTTACAGACACTTTCCATGGGAATTAGGTGTCTACCTGCCGTTTATACCTTTCAAAATCTCTCGCTAGGTGCCAAAAGAGAATGCTGAATGTGAAATTACCCCCCTTTTAAAGTCAAAGGAGCAGATTTTTAACAGAAGCTGCCCCTGAAAGAAGAAAGTTATTGTACAGTATAGAGACCAAGATCTTGACTTAGCCTTTCTTTTCCTCTCTAGGTGCCATCCAGGAGCAGCTGAGAAAAGCCTAGAGAGCTGAGTCATTTGGCCTCTCAGTTTACTGCCAATGTCTGATGGTCTTAACTGAGCGATGTGAAAATATGACTACAAACAAAGAATACAAAATAACAAACAAAAGAAAAATGATACAATCAATGGCCCACTGACATACAAATTAAATGCATGATCTAAGACATGGTAAAACACTCAGCTCATTTCTGCAAGCATTAGCATTTCCAAATGGCTGAAGGGCCATTGAGGTTACAGCATCCCAGATTAGAAAGTATCTCCAATTTGCCAAAAGTCTCAGTGCTGCAGGACCTCAGACAGTAACTTCTACCTGTTGTCATCATTATGGATGCACCAAACTTCCTTAATTTCATTAAGATGTGACTTTATTCAAGAAATAATGTTTGCATTGGTGAGTTTCAGCAAAACATGTTTAATCTCTTACTTGACATATAAGCTCTGACAACATAGTTAATAACTATAGGGAAAAGACATTGAAAAGAAAATTTTAGCAACAAAGGGAATATATTATTTTCAACCTCATCAAGACAGATCTAAATTAAGATCATCTCTAGATTCCTATTTGGTCTCCTGACTTAGGCAGTGACATTTGTGAGGTCAGCTCAATTGAGATGGAGGAACCTCCGAAAGAAAGACTGTTGTTTCTTTCTCCCAGATGTGTTTGGCTGGAGACTGCACAGATGTGTACTTTTGATTTCCCTCAGAAAGTGAAGTTACTAGCAAGTCTTTCAATCAGACTAGGAAAAGAAATATTTTCAAATTCATAAGATCTTCCAGATCATATTATAATAAAAATACACTACACTTTTCTGAGATTTTTGTAATTACAAATTCAGTGGAATTATGACCACCTGACAGCAAAACCAAACCATGAAGTTAGTACGGCTGAGCTTTATTGCTCAAGAGCTGTATCCTGTAAATACTCACTACCACACATGATCCTGAGCACAAGGTTTATTTCTTTCAGTGTAAATTGGAGCACATACAGAAGTTTTAATGGGTTCAATTTTAAATATTTGCAGGCCATAGCTTTCCAATATTATGAAATATTTTCATGGCTAAGAACTCAGAACAGGAGGAGCCAGGGATACTTCTTTTTTCTCTAATTAAACCAGTCTTAGATTTAATCTTGTCCAGTGAAAGAAGCTCCCTTCCTCCCCTGACTCCCTACCTTCTCCAGTCAATAAATGTGTATTAACATCAATTGGTATTATTAACTTTATAAGTAATGAACTAAAACTTAAGGTTACCTATAAAAGGTTCTAATTCATGCCTTTTCCTAGATCATATCCCCAAACAAGGAGAAAGAAGGTACAATTCAAGTAGCTATTTGTTGAAAAAACAGGAAAACAGGAAGACATGCAATAACTTAAAGAAGTATCCCTGCTTTCTCATGTGAAATCTGAGACCTTGAACAAGCAATCCTACCTTCCTCCACAAATGGATACCACAATTTGAGATACACTGACTGAACAACTACCCTCACTAAAATCACTGCTCTGGGACTAGAATTTATTTGTTGCTTCTTCATCATCCTGGGGCCACAACCTTTCTCTCTTCCCTGCTTGCAGCTAGCATGACAGAGAAATTTGTACAAATACCACACTAGAAAAAATATCATTCTTCCAGAAGGAATTCTAATTTATCAGGTTCTCTGGGAGCCCATAAGGTGCGTGAGCTGCTTCAACCAGTATTGCACATCTATCCAGGGTGAAGAATAATACTCCTAATGACACTATGCTACCAAACACTCACCATGAAAAACCCCCACACACAGATCATATCCTTATATCGCAGCAATTCTTCTCTGCAGTAAAACAGGCTATTAGGAAGAATGATAATGTTCATAAACCAGGGTATTGAATACAAGTCAAAGGAATTATTCTTGCCATATAGAAGTAGTGAACACATCTATTGTACGCTTCTCTTACCAGCTTATTCTAAGCTGATGTAATAGTAATGCAAGGTACAGGAGAGGGCAGACAATGGTAGGGGAATGTTGGATTTTTTATCTTCTCTAGAGGATTAGAAAAATCTGGGTGCTAACAGGTTTTTTTATCTGGCAATACTTAGAACTGAGGACATGATATCTCTATAGAGTAGGCAAAACCCCCCTATTCTTAAGAATATGTTACCTAGCATGTTCTACCTACTGCTGCAGATGTGTTTCACTAGTGTGCTGACTGGGAGATGAGTCATAAAAAATCCTAACTTTGAATCATAGTTATGAAAAGAACAAATTAATTTATTCTGTGCCCCCTTTTTTGTCTTCATCATGACAAAGCCAATGGCAAAGACATCTGGAAGGGTATTTGAACAATGGATTCTCCTTATCAAATTTTTCAAAGCTTCATTTTGCTTTCTAGGGAAATTCTTCATTGTTGCAGTCAGTATCATCCAGAATAACTCCCTAACATGAAAGCACCTATGGAGACCTATGTCTAGATTACATAAACTTCATCTGTATTACTTCTTGCAACACTATAGGAACAGTTTATTCCATAATATATACTTGGCACTTGCTTAAGCAGCAGTTTTTTCATTCTCAGGTGTTGGTGAACTGGGAAGCCCTCTGAGATGGGGATTTTATGTGTCACTTCGGTGCAAACTGAGGCATAAAACAGTTCTATGATTTAACCTGTAGTCATTAGGAAAGATAGGAAGTGAATCCAGGTTTCATAATTGTCATGTTTTTATCTTTCATACTAGAAAACTTGCCATATACAAATAGGCCTGTGGAAGAGGAGAAAGAAGGGGAATATGGAGAAGTGCAGCCTGCTTGCAAAAATGGTAACAAAGGTGGATTTCCATTACGTTCAGCACTAGCCCAAGCCTGCTAAGGCAAATAGGAATGTTACCACTGACTCCAACAGAAAAACATTTGGCTCAGTGCTGAGTGATTTTGAAAATGCTGCTTTGACATTTTAGGCCTGAAACCAGACATTTTCCCTGACATTATGAAACACAGCAAGGTAATATTACAAATAAGTGTAAAAAATAAATCCAACTTGGAAAACATAAATGACCTTTCAAAGCCTGAAATCATGTAATAATAACTGGCCTGACCCATTGCTGAGGTTTTATTGTTTGAGCTTCACTTATATTTTTGCCTTTCTGCCTTGGACAAAGTGAACAGTTAGGGACTAAAATCCCAGAACAAGTGCATGTCTATTTACCAACAAAATGGAAAATGTCTTGAATAAGTTCCAAATATCTAATCTGCTGGGGATGGGGGGAACCATACAAAGGAAAAAAAACAAAACCCTCTCTCTGGGTTTCTCCAGGGTTTGCCAATATTGTTTGCTTCAGACCGCCCATTTCTAATGAATCCAATAATCAGCTGGAACTTGGACCTCCTCTGCCATCTCTCACTGTTCTTTCAGTTCCAGGAAAACAGGCAAATTATATTTTTCTTGCTCAGCATTAAAAAGCTGTAATAATACTAATGTTTACATCTGGTTCCAAAACCAGTTTTGAGCTTCAGTCAAAACAGAGATGAAATTTAATACACACAAGGTTCAATTTTTTGGGAACCAAGAAAATGTTTTCTTAGTTGTTTTTTCAAGTCTTTTTTTCTAAGAGCTTTTCTGTCCCCAGACCTGGTACTATTTTATCTAAACTGGGATTATTAAAGTGGTACCTACCCCCAATACAGTTATTTGGGTATTAAGTATCAACATAGCATTTTAATAGCACTCTGACTGCACCCAGAATAGTAGCTGTGCTATAAAAGTCTTTTACACTATGATTTTGTTACAGCTATGCTAAAAGTGTGTGGATCAGGGCTCAGCTCTGTAAGGAGATAATGGCAATGTTCTCTGAAAGCACCATTGATGTTGTTTTGCCAGCTTCTTCACTTCACAGGGATGCCGTTTCCAAGAGTACACTAGTACGCCAGGTAATATCCTCTGGTGGCAGATTCCTGAGTGGTGTTTTTGTTGAATTATAATCTAGCCTGGAACTTGGTATCTTAGCAATAATTTCTGTGAATAAGACCACTAATGAGATGCAGTTGTTTACTGATTTGGGTTCTGTGTACCCTACTTTCTCCCCCTCCCTTCCCACTCTCTCTCTCTTCCTATGCCTCTAACATCTTGTCCTCTACCAACAGTTCCCCGATCTGCTCCCACAGTCCCCAGCTGTTTGGATAGGTGAGTGGAGTAGGTGCTATACTGGTTCAAATTGGTGAGGCAGTATATGCCTGATGAGGCCAAAAGGTCTGATCTGCATTCCAGTCTAGGAATGGTTAGATATTGTTCCACCTACTTTTCCCTCCATGGAGGAACTGTGGGTCTCCTTCTGTCTCAATTCTGTTAACTTTGCTGGAATTTCGTACATTTGAAAACTCCTTTTCGGTCATTTTTCCTTGATAATGGCAAGCAGATTCATAAATTAATCAGAGAGGATAGACACTGACAGACAGAAAGGTAGACAGGCAGACAACCTCATTTCCTTAGGAAACAAGGCTAAAAAATGAACATGCTCCCTAGAGGTTTTGACAGCAATGACTTTGGTACAGTTGCACAGAGCTACGTTTAATTGGATACTGTTGGATTATGTTCCATTTTTCCTCCTGTTCTGACCTGCTCGTTGAGTAAATAGAGCCATCTGCCAAAGCAACGGCTCCTGAATTAGAGAAGTGCACCTTCCCCCTGGGAGATCAAAGTAGGGCAGCAATTCACTAGGGCTTTCTGCAGTTGAGATTATTATTCAGGTTTCCACACTGTAGGAGCAAGGGATCTGTATCTAGTTGAATAATCTGGCAGGAAATGTAGCTCAGTCACAAAAACATATTGGCTGAGAACCATGGATATCTTATATAGAGACTTTAAAGTGACATTTTCAGATAAAAGCTTGTCATTCCCTTTCCCAGCCCTAAACTGTTATTTATTCACTGAATGCACTTCTCACCTTAGACAGCAGTAAACTGTTTGCATTGGATCCTTAGCCAAAGTAGATATGCTAAAAGTCCTTAGCCATAGGCTGCAAAACTCTACACTGCTGTTTTTTGAACTCTAGATGATCAGGAAAGCAGGCTTTTTATTGTGTGAAAACATGGGATGCTTCTTTTTTCCTTAATTTTTGTCATTTTTTTTTTTTTTTTACAAAAAGCCCTACAAACAGGATAGTTTTTATTTCTCCAATGACTTGTTTTTGTCTTTAATTAAGAGGGCTTGTATTGACAACAACAAGCATTCTTTTAGCAAAACAGAAAACATTTTCCTAGAAAATATATTTTTGTGGTTAGATGTTTCTTGTTAAAAGTGTTTTTTCTATAATCTCTGATAGTAACTGTGGTTTGGTGTTTTGGCAAAGATGTAGGAGGACTGAAGTCTGTTCAAAGCCTCCAGCCATTCCTCTGACAATCAACGGGGCTCATAGCAAGAAGCAAACCCAGGCTTAATCTCGCTGGGAGAGAAGGGAGTGTTGCACAATTAAGCAGCCATGTCTCATACAGGTTAATGCCAATAGGAGAAACAAGGTCAATGCCTCACTGCTCAGTAAATCCACACCTCTTAGGTACACACTAGCTGGAGTGAGAGAACTAGCTTCCAAACTCCATTTTACCTCTGAGGTGAACCAACTAAATGTAATGGATTAAATAAAGATTCATTTTAAAATAAGTTTTAAATAAAATTTTAAATAAATATTCAGTCTGTCAACCCATCTCACCCTCCTTTTTTCACCTAAATAAGCTATTCTTCAGGTAATTATGTAAAAAATAAAGCAAGTATTTTTTTTTTCCCCAAGGACATATTCCTTTTCCATAATGAGCACCCTGTATTCTCCTGCAATTGTGTAAGATTGTGGGAGGTGCTGGCAAAGGCCTGGCAGAGGACAGCAAAGAGTAACCACCTACCAAAAGGCTCTTTGCAAAACTCCCTGGATTACAGATCCACACAGACTGGCCCATGCATGCTCAAGTCTGCCTTTTAAGACTAGCGTGTCCTTGAAGAATGTTATTGAAGCTACCACAAGGACTGTCTGGGCGCCTTCTCCCTTCACAATGATCTTTCCATATTATTACAGGATGCTGTGGGAGCATCTGAGAAATTATCCCAACTCCCTTCTTGGATGGCCTCTCTGCCCACATGCATGGGAGATTCATACTCAGAACATTCAGCCAGAGCTGGAGGGGCTTGCATCATTTATTATCTCTGGCTTGCACAGTGTGCTTTGAGCAGCTGGGTGAATTCACCAGTGTAAAGGCCTACAGGTGGTGCAGCCTTATGGTAATGCTAGGAAAAGCTTAGTTACTTATTTTTGGAATCCAGGATTCAAGGAGACTTAAATGAAGTGCTACTACAGATCAGTTCTGCTAAACCAGTACAAAGGGCTGTGAGACACAATTAAATCAATTCAAGCTTAGATTATATCAATTTAATTCATAGGGAACAAATCAAAACCAGTCTAAAATAAGCATTTGTTAAACCACAGTAAGAGTGACCTTCTTGAAACTCATTTAACTAAATCTAATTGCAAACTAATTTAAGGTATGGTCCTGACACATGTAGAAAAAAATCTGCTGTGAACATCACAAACAGCTAATGAGGGCTCACACCAGGACTCTTAAAGACAGATACCTTTGAAAATTAGATGTGTTCAGACAAGCTTCACATTCTGCATTTTGTTTTCCTACATCAAATCCACCAGTTTCCCATTGTTTCTCAGAGGTTTCTGAAAATTTTGTTCAGTGATTTGTTCCAAGACTCCACAGGCATTTTGATTTTAAAAAAATAATTATTATTTAAATAGTAAAGCAGCACCTTGCAGCTCAGGAGCAAAGCAATGACAACTAGGCCATGAAGAAATGAGTCTCTAAAGCAGAATGAAATATAAGCCACCAAGACACTATTTCAAAAGTGAGGGAACTGCCCACCTCCATGCTCTCATCTGCCCTGAGGATGCTCAGAGAAGCATACGGAAAACTACAGCAAGAACATCAGAAAACAAATCATCTAGACAACAAAGTCTGAAACTGTAATGAACATATATATTAAAAGTTTCTTGAACATGAGGTGCTTTTTGTCTTTCTCATTTGAATCAGCTAAGTACCTAATGGTGTGTGATAAAAGCAAAGTTAGGCAATTATTTTCCTCTGTTCTGCAATCTGTGGAAAAGCATGTGGGGAAATGTCATGTCTGGTTGCAAGCATCGTGCTGTAAGGTCTGCAAATCCACATTCTTAGAGCCCAGACAGACATGAATTGACAAGCACTAGCCATTCATAGAGCAAATGTCAGATCTGGAGAGCCCTTCTCTTCAGATAAGTGCCCCAGTTTTCCATGCACACACATGCAAACCAGGTCTTAATCCTTAACAAGACAACAAGCAAGCACATATGGAACCTTGAAAGACTGATTTTTCCTCTTTATGGCTGTTAGACTAGAAGGCCAGTTAAGAAAACTCTTAAAAAAACATTTCAGGAATTAGGATCTTGGAAACACATATCAGGATCTTAGGTTTCCTGACAAGTAAACCAAAAAACCCCAGTCTATCATAAAATCAGCCTCCAATAATATTGCTAAGTGTTACAAGAACAACATACTAAGAGACAAGATTGAAGTATGTGATAGTGCCAATAGCTGCTCTGGATAATGTTTACTTGTTGAACTTGGTTTTAGTTTGAGCTAAATTGTCAGATTTCATTTCTTATCAATCCAGAATCATGGTCCAGTCCTCTAATGCAGAAGACAAAAAGAAAGAGGGGAAAGAAATTCCCATTGTACAATAAGGACAAGGGAAAAAATTATTTTTTCTTATTTCTGTAAAGCCCTTTAACCCATCCTGATTAGATAGGGAAGTCTGAAATATTAATTATAGTGATACAGAATTCCAGTATTTTGAAGGTTAATAAAGCTAAACTTAAATGCTAGGATTTTTGGCTACAAAATCTCAAATTAGTTTCACTTTCCTCTCTCCTTGGGATCTGTTTTCACTGTGCCCAGGACAACCTTATCTGTCTAACCATATTCGGTGTATGTTGTTTTACACTTACCTCATACTAACTAGGTAATTACTTTATACATTCTTGTTTCTGAGAAATAATAAAATAAAAGGGTTGCTTCCTACTAACCCACCCACTCAGAAGCAGTGTCTTCTCATGTTTTGCTTGATAAAGCACATGAGGTCTTTTCAAACAGTCTGATTTGACATCTCGAATAGATTAAAAGTCATATCAGAAACCTATCTGTTGAGTGACAACATAAGTACTTATTTAATAAGTATATTAAATACATATCCATGGCTATATACTGTACATGCAAGGTTTTAAATATATACCCTAGTTAACTGCCATATGGATATGTTGTTGTGGAAAAAAATATTTATAAAATGTTTTTTCCAAATGTTTAATCTACAGCAGATGCGCCTTGCATTCATCTGTTTGGCTTGGCATTCACTACAGGGAGATCTTATTAATCATACAGACCTCCTGTAGTAGAGGAAACAGAGGCTATTATAGGATTCATCTGTTTATGACTAAACAGAAAAAAAGATCTTCATTAAATGAGGGATCCCTTTCTGAAAGCCCTGTGAAATGTAGAAGGTTGTGAGTAAGCCACATGCTGGTTTTCATCTCCCAGCATTGCACCCTTACTCCTCCTTTGTATTGAAATAACAAAACAATTCAGGCTCTATGTATTTGGGGAAGGAGGGGTGAACAGAGGAGCAGTAACAATGGGATGGACCTGGAGAAATCCAGAATTCATTTGTCCCCTTTCCATGCTAAGATTGTGGAAGTTTTTTTCTCCTGACCCATATGTTATTCCATTACATTTGGAAAAATATATTCAAAGATTTATGGAAAGTGCTTCAAAGTCTGATCTCACGCTCAGCATCTCCAGTAAGTATCTCTCTGAGCTCTGCTTCACACGGGAAGTCAGTACCAATGTTTACAACTGAACTCTTATGACTTTATTGCTTCCCATAATTTTATTACTCTTCAGTTATGCTACCTCTGTCATGACAAAGGGAGTAGCTGTAGCTGACCTTTTGAACTGGGCAGGAAAGAAGCAGAGCAATCCAGTGAGGAACAAGGATTAATTAGGTTCTATTGAGTAGAGCAGGTCAGCTATCCTAAGCACATCAGCTGAATGGAAACCAAACAGGAGGCAGCAGAATCCAGGCATTTAAAGGGTCTACTTTGAAACACAGGAAAACTTCTTAAGCCCCATTTCTATTTGCCATACTTCATAAGCAAACTGTGGGTCCTAATAATGAAGGGCATGTTCACATTTCCTTTTCCTTTTTATTTGTGTTAAACTTCACTGTTTTGCAGATGTGTTATTAAATATCTCATTTGTAAAAAATCACGTGTCTACCAAACTGTTCTTTGTCATTATTTTCAAAATGCACACTGACAGATCACCATTTCTGGTTTTCTGCTGGGCCATTTGAAGGCCAATTTATCCAGGCTTACAAACGTGTGTATATCTGGAACAGACAGTTTCATCACAAAGATGGAACTAAAATGTATTCAGAGGAAAAACACTTAGATGTTTGATTTCCAACAATAGCCTCCAAGACAGTAGATGAACTGTGGTTATCTTTGTTTTTCCTTTTTGTGTATGAAGAACATTATCCATTCTTAAACAAAATAACATGTTGGTTCAACATTTTTACTCAGCACGGGATTTGCATGAATTTGACAGCAACAGAATTATTTTGAAAATTCTTTTTACTCTTTAATTTTTAGTCCAAGGTTTCTTGTCCTGTTTTGACAATGGACCAAGAAAGTCACACGTTATGAATTTTTTTCCCTGATTGGATAAAAATCAGTTCTTCAGAGTGAAGAAAGGAAGTGGCTGGTTATGAGCTTTGTTGAACTGGAAGAGGTTAGGCTTGATTTTGAAACTAAGAAGCCCTTATCTGTTCTGTTGATTTAGAAGTAAAAAGTTGATTTAGATGTAAAAAGGTCAGGCTTGCAAGGGCTGGGGGAGCTCTCTATGATCCTACAGGTCATTACAGCTGAACTGCCTTATTTTTCTGCTTAAAAAGGAAAGGCTTGTGCATGTGACTGATGCAAATGTAAAATACGGCTTTGTTTTACGCAGCACCTCTACTGTCCAGCTGTCCTTAACATCTGCAGGTGGGTGTGATTAGAAACTGTATTTGGGGTTATAGCCAAATGACAACTATTCCCTGTTTTTCTCCCTTTGAATTACCAATACACATCAACTTTAGAAGAAGCTCCTCCAGCACTCCATTCCTCATCTCTGACACAGGCTGGTATGCAGTAAGACAATCTTTTGCTCTGAAAAATGTTTGCCATCTCTTAAATGGTATCAACACGTCCTTATTCAAAGCTGCCTTTCTTTTCATTATTCATCATCCCTTTCTTCATCAGCTCCTGACTACTCCTCCTCCCTGCTTCTCCTTTAGCTCTAATTTTCTCAGCCATCTATCAAGTCTCCAATCCTAGACTATCCAAGTCCAGATTTTCCTATCCTCCACTGGTGCAAATCAGCATCACTTATTAAGGGCCATGAAGTCTCACTGCTGTTCTAGTGCAGAATTCAATGACATTTCTGGAAAAGAGGTTTCTTATTTGCCTCAGTCCAGCATATGAACTTCTCAGCTTTTGACCACTCAGCCAATTTCCACATTGTGCAGGTGTAAATTCTCTTGCAGACAGTGTCTCTCATATTTAATGGAACACAAAGATTGTCTTTCATATATTTTACACCAATCATCCATATTTGGTGCTGCTGTCTCTTGACTCTTATCAAGCCCATACATCGAAAACTGCACCTCCTGCACCAGTCCTGGCACTCTCCATTTTCCATCCTCATCTCAAACCTCTGGGTGACTCCAGGAAGAGATTACAAAAATGGTTTTGAAAGAACCTGGTCCTGTCTGTGATCTACTAAAATTACCCAACTTCCTCAATAAAACCTCCTCTACTGTACATCAGCTGCCACAGTAAGCCGGAGAACCATATGCTGCAAATGGAGAAAAGGATATCACAGAGCCAATTGTGTTGGTACCATCTCTGTGACTTTACACCTCCAGAACCAGTGATGACTGAGGACTGTGCAGTAGCACATCCTCTCCACACCTTGCAGACTAGGAGTATGCACATCAGCTAGTAATGATGAAGATTTATGGGGACAGAGAAGGAATAATGGGCAGGATGGGGTTGCTTTTTCCACATGGCTAAAACTTTGCCTGAGGTCACAAGACTGGCCTTTGAACTTGAGGCAAACCTGTGCTTGACTCATAAGGATATTCAGTTCAGCATCTTCTCCACTTAACAAAGTTCCAGTCCTCACTGCACTTTTCCCACCCCCATCATATAATCTCACTCTGTTGTGCCTGGTCCTTGGGTTCACTCAAGGCAATTGCTGCCAAACTCAGCACATCCTAAGAATCTCCCCAGCCTTTTTGCACAGATGACCTAACAGCAAAGCTAAGTGCAGCTTTGGGTTGGTGGTGATATGCAGGCCAACCCAAAAGCAACAGAATCTGAACTACTATCTTTATCACCACCTTATTAGCCCTTTAAAAATCAGTGTTATGTACCTATAAAATGACTGTCTTCACTGTTCAGCCTAGCTACATATCCATCATCTCTTTTCTGACTTACAGTGCCAATCTTTTCTTGCTGACTGGCTCTCATATTTTGCCCCAGGTGTTCACACAGTCGTGACTTCCACATGAACAAACGTTTCTGCCCTCAATATGAAATTTGGTCTCAACTTTGGCAGTTTACAAGTTTACACTACAGCATATCTCTAAAAAGGATAATCAGCAGCTGCAGCCAAATAGAATACTCTGCATCAACATCCGCTACTAAAATCCTTTTGATACAAATAGCAGAGAGGTTTTTTTAATAACAATCCTTGCACAGTAAAGCAGCATGTCAAGCAACATGCCAAGAGCAGGTAATTCGCCTTATACAGACACTGACAGGTCAAAATCAGTTGTAGTATTTCAATGTGTGCAACTCTCAGATTTATGTCAGAACAATTCGTTCCCAGAATCCTTTTGGATGTGAGTGAAAACCTTAATGAGGCTCTCAGAAGACGGACTCATCAACACAAACTGTCATGACATGCTAGCTGTCATTTCTACGATGCTCAACCTGTTGACGATGGAAGTTAGAGCTTTCACAGTAGCATTGGCTTTTCCAGATATTTACTCTTGGTTCAGTTTGAACTGAGGTTAGAATATTTTGACAAGGAGCATAAGAAGAAAGAATCCCACTTGGGTACTCAGGCAGGTCAACCTCAAGTAATCTTCTCTCAATCTCTGACTCACACAATATCTACTTATAAGGCAGATAAGAAATGTTTATATCTATTCTATAAAAAAAGAATTTAAATATACAAGTTCTTTGAAATGCTGAAGGTTCCCACAAAAACCAACATCAGAAACAGGATTAAACCAAGGTTCTGATGTTAGCTCCCACCTCCACACCTTTCTTGTGGATTCGTTTTTCTCTATAAACATTAAACACCATGAAGGCACAGCAGAAAAGGTTGTAAGGAGTCCTAAAGCAAGGTTTTTGCTTTGGACGGTTGATCATTCTTAGCAGAAAAAAAAATGCTAAGGGAGGTTTTGAAGTTATTTTTTCAGTCACATTTCAGGGTGCTGGGAAGAGAATTTAATCGTTGTTCTCCTGGCCTCTAGTAATCATTGGCTGTTCCATAATTTCAGTGACTGAGAGTTTACTCTAATCTCCTGATTCCCAGCCCCGTGCCCTATCCAGTTAACACTCTGTTTGGAAAGGTTTAGAAAAGGACTTCTATAAATATGGATCAAAGAGCACAGGCAAAAAAAACGTGAAAAGTAGCAGTGGAATCTTATCCCAAACCATGATTGTTTTTAAATCTGTGTCCTACATAAAGTCCTGTAATAGATATGCATGTGTTATAAAATGTGAAAGTCAGAAGTGATTAAAAACCTAGGTCTTGCAAAACATTACATTACAAAGAAATGCATTTAAAACCTTTATTTACCTGCACGTTCTTTTAGCTGTGAATTTCCTCCTGATGCTGACAGTATCTGCTGAGATTCAGGAAGTCATGAACGGTACTACAGACCCAAACACAGGCAGCACCAGAGGGAAAGCATTTCCATACTGATTGGATATCAGATTCCAGCTGAGGATTTGTATCATTGATGAAGCTAAACTGGAAGTACCCACAAAAGCAGTCACATGAAGGGAATGGGCATTGTATTCCCAAAGCCTTCACTCCTGAAATGTTTTCCTGATTCATGAACTCATATCTAAACTCTGCTTTTTGTTGGCATCCGCATTTCTGAATTATTAAGGTTTGTTTTCAAACATATCCTATATGGGCCAAATATCCCAAAAATGCAACTCAGTGCTTTAAACTGAGCTCAGTGAACTTACACAAATTTATTTTATGTGAGCATCTGTCCCAGTGGATCCAAATTTCCTTCCTTACTCAGTTTTCCTGCTTTAAACTCTAATCTGCCTCTCTTTAAATGTATGTCTTGCATACCCAGTATTAACTAGATCAAATCAGATTAATTAGTTGGTTCATGTTAATTCAAGTCCATGCAGCATCCTCTGTTTAAAATGGGTACAGTATTTTACAGTATCTGAGCAATGGCTCAGCTTAATAAACTGAGGGAAGAAAAAATTCTTTAAAAAGAATCACAAGACAATTCTTGAATCCAGACTGCAGCATTACCCAAAGAACATCTGCACACAAATCTTCTTCAAGGCAAGAGCTGCACAACAAGCAATTCACCAACAAAAGAATTACAATAGTATTTGAAATCCTTTTCTGACTTCTACAGTGTTAATCTGTGTTCTCATCTACAAACAAGAGAGCTCAAAAAACTTACAGATCCATTCTGCTGTGCAAGCACCAATTCTCTGGCCATGCCAATTTGTACTGTGTCTCATGTCACTGTTTTGCATCTTTGTTTCTACCTGCCATCTCTTCTGCCTTGCTGGTACAGACAAATGCTGTTTCTGCGCATGGCACTGCAGAATGAGCCTGGATACAGTTGGAAGCCTGGTGTAGTTTCAGGTTCATTTCCTGAAATATTTTAATGCCTTATAGTTAATAGATTTTTCAAACATTTGAAAACCACGTTTCACTAAAGATGGTTAAACCCAACACCCATATTTAGACCACTTGTGATTTATAATTATCCTTTTGTAATTTGTACATATTTATGTATTGTAACCCTATATATCATACACAGCATTTAATGCCACATTTTGAACTGTAGGAAGAAAATCAGCATGCTTCAGCTCTGTTTTTCATGGCTCAGACACATCTGAAATATAATGAGAGAAGGGATTTGTCTGCCCTGATTTAATTACTACAATCCAGATAACTCTGTCAATCAATTTTTCTCCTTGTGACTCCTGGCAGGGTGAAAAATGCCTTCATTATGAGGACTGATCATTAGTGGATGTGATGTTGAGAAGATGATGAAGATGAGTTGTTGGTTCTGGCAGAGAATTGACCCATCAGTGTCATTAAGTGAACTCTGGCAAGCCCAGCAGTTCCCATGGGGCAAATCATTGAATTCCTCGGGAGCAAAGGTCTGTGTCTGTCTACATGAAAGCACTTTGAAAAGTACACACATGCAGTTTGCAGTAATCTGATGGATAACTAAACAATTACACAGGCAATAACTGATTCGTCCTTCCCACTTCACAATAGAAACAACTTTTAAGGTACCATATTTTAGATTCCTTTTTATTTGACAGTTTAAATAACACTTAGTTATATCTATTGGCCTTTCAACTCTATATTACAAAAGTTCAGGTCAGAGCTGCTTCAACCTCCCAAAGCCCAAATGCTCTTTATTAACAATGTAAATTGCAAATCTAAGTCTCTTTCCTTCTAAATATTGAAGGACAAGACTGAGTCACTCCAGACCCTATATTAGGGTGGGTTTTTTAATCAATTTGTTCATCCAGCAGTAAAAACAGAAACTAGAAACACCTTGCCATTCAACAGCCTGAGTTACAAGCAATTTAATGACAAATGAGCATTATCTGCTCAATGTTTTTCATAAATTATGCTTTAATTGCTAAAGGTAATTTCCTATAATTGGCTAATTAATCAGAAAAAAAGAAGATAGATGCAATGATTACAATGCCGAAGAATTGCTAACAGAGCTATTTACACAGAGAAAATTCTGCTGGAATCAAAGACATACTCAGAGACCTACAGACAATTTTGGTGAACAGTCTAAAAGCCAGTGCGGGTGTGAAGTTACAGGCACAATACTTCTTTTAGAATAAGTTGTACAGTACATTCTGTGGGGATCCAGGGCTGACTGTGTGTTACAGACCACCGTGTACCTTAGTCCAGGCTCTTCAGTTGCAGCTGCAGCCTTGAGACTGCAAAGTCAGGCAGTTTTTCCAGTCCCCAGTTCAGCTGCCCTGGCTGTGTTAAACAAACTGATCTCCTCCACAGCAGCATCTGTCTGGTCCTGAGAATTATCACTACCAAACATCCCTGGACTATTTTTTCTCTGAAGGACTACAAATATTAACTGAGTTGGCTTGATTGTATGGACTTGGTTTTCTACACAGGCTTCAAACTCTAGTTTGAAGGGAACTTAAGCATGCAAGTGTGCAAGTAGGGCAAGGAGAAACATGCAAGTAACATTTGGCAGAAGTGGGTAATGAAGGGAATATAGCTTTATTTATTTTTGTTATTGAAGTTATTGATTGAATTTGGTATTAAGACTGAGCTAGCAGGGAAGGTGTTACGTTGATGGGAAGGGTGCTGGCTGAGCTAATTGATTCAGCAGTGTGACTGGAGCTGCTTTTTAGTGCTATGAGTCAGAAGAGCTCAGCATTAACTTTGCTAAATAGTTGGAGATTTTCCTACAGCTTACAAAATCTCTGAAGTATTTTTCCATCTTGATGCCTCAGATATGCTTAACCACTGAGAAGGTTCTCTTAGGCACTGTTGTGGCACTGACATCGCTTAAGTTCTCTTTCTTTCTTAGCCCACAGCTTTTTGAGAACAGCCTGGGTACTCTCTTCAGCATTAGTTCCTGGATGGGCAGTATTTGGAAGAAATTCTCTTTTCACTACAGTGGTTCACAGCTAGAATCATAGAGGCTGTCCACAGTCAAACCTTACACAAACTGGTATCCAAGATATGCTAGCCAGCCAAATTATTGATAGCGTTCACTGAAATAGTATTGGGAGAGCCCAATTAGACATCTAGGGCCTGAATATCAAATCACAATTTAAGAAACAAGCCCGTTCCCAAATATTGTCAAAGCATAAGAAAAATGAAGAAAGGGAGAGGAAAAGCAGGGACATGGAAAAGTGACAGTTAAATCTTCATTTTGTCATTTCATGTAAATCTTCAGCATGACTGGAACTGGGTTTTCCATAGCAGCACTGAATAAACAGCGTGCTCTGTAGGTTTGCTATGGTAAACACTTATAACGGGGAATTCTCTTTTACTCCTGACCACTCCTTTCATATAATAGGGCAGGGTGGAAAATTACTTAAAAAAGTCAAATTTTGTTTTTCTTCCAGCCTTCCTTAACTAATGTGGGTTCTTAACCGATTTTCTTCAAACTTTCCAAAGCAAGTGACATTTTGGCTGAAGGTAGGTATGGAAGGCTTTGTCCCAAAATATTTTTTTTTCCAGAAAGCTAAAAGAGTGTGAAAATGTTCCTTCCCTAACTGAACCTGATATTTGGCCTCATGACCTATGTCACTTCCAGCTCTCCACTCTGCACCTTTCTGTAAATAAAATATTAGAGGAAAAATAACCTGACAGTGAAATGAAAAACAGTCTTTCCAAATGGAACTGATCCTGAAACCTAAACATGGAGTTGTGATTCCTGTATGCTAAAGAAGTCCAGAGTCTGCCAGCTCTTGTCAATACCATGCTCCATAAGCAGTTCCAATGGAAATCACTGAGACCATCTAGTGAGGTATGATGATTCATGATTAAGGGGAGCATTTAGGACCAGCAGCCCAAGGGATTTATGCAACTCATATTTTGGGAGAATGTTGAGAAAATCGGGAAGAGTGGGGAGTAACAATATGTCAGAGGTGTTATATTTTGTGGAACACATGAAAAAAAGAAAAACTGGCCCAGCTGACTGGTCCTTTGCTTCAGTGAAGACAGCAGGCGCCTTCCAAATTTTTGCCGGCTTAAATAGCCTGTATACCCAAATTTGTGGCTGCAATTTGAGATGTCATGTTTGAAAGCTGTTCCCTAAATCATTCATGGACTGGAAAAATCAGAACCAAGACATTCTAAAGCAAACCCGTAATCTTCAGTAATCATGAAAACTACATATAGTTCAATATATTTACATTAAACAAGTCAACCAAGACACAGCTATTGCACCCAGAGTGCATGATGATACTTCAGAAAGCACTTATGACGATGGGTCAGATTTACCATGGTATCATTCCACCAATTTTGGTGAAGTTATAGTGGCGATGAACGCAGCTCATTTCTGAAGACACAAAGCCAGTGACTAGTCTGCAGTGGGATTCTGATAAACGCTGCCATCTGCAAAATGTTATATCCAATGCAGGGCAGAAACAGATGGAAAAGCTTTTCAATCCAGAGTACCAACTTAAAATAAACATCCCTAAATGTATCTGTTCCTTCAACGGGTATTGAAGTACAGGCAAAAATAAATGAATGAAATGAGGGAGGCTTATAAATTCTTTGTTCACAGTGACCAAAGTAAAACCTCTTGAGCTCACATAAATCTTCCTCATGCAGGGATCAAAAGCTTCTTGTTTTCAGGACAAAATGAGCATGTGAGTCACAATAGTTCCTGAAGATAAAAAACACGTGTGTGTCCATTCTGTTTTGTTCTGATGAGAACCCCCATTTCCCACCTAGTTATCTTCACCTCAACTCCTTCCAAAGACTCAAGTTGTTGCAATCCTTTTTATAGCAGCTGCAAAATTTCCCTCCTGTGCCCATCACTGAGATCTCAATAGATGGCTGAGGTTAGCTATTAAGCACTACAAAGGGCCTCTTTCTTTCCATCAAGATGCCCTAAGTATGCTGCTTCTATAAATCAGGAGTCTAGATTTTAACAGTACAGTTTCTATTGGTTACTGCAGATATTAGCTCCTAAGCATGGGAAATAGCATAAGATACAAGCCTCAGTCCAACATGCTCTTTGAACAAGAACAGAGATGAAATATGCTGCCAAATGGGCAATGATTCCGCTTTTGTTCTTTATGTCAAATACTAAGGGAAGACTGCATGCTTGTGTACATAGATATGAGTTAGCTTTGAGCCCAGAAGAGCAAGCAAGCAAAGATAATACTATCCCTGGTTTCCAAAACAAACTTTAAGTTTGGTTGCCCTTCATCATAAGACATCGTTTTGCCTATAAAGTCAGTATCATTTTGTTTAAGAGAGCTGCGTGTCTCAGAATGAAAAAAATAAACGGCTACAATCACAATGCTGAAAGGAGTGACTTGGAAAATTGCAAATTGAATGAGGAGAATTACTCTGGCTAGACACACACGTCATTAAGAATTATTGGCATAGGGGTTTCAACAACACTGGATGCCTGAATGAGAGAATTTCAAGCTTAGAGGAGACAGATTTAAAAGGCTTTAAGATAAACTAAATGGGCTGCAGATTGCTTTATCTGGCAAATCAGTGTGCCATGGAAACATGCAATACACAATGAAACATATGTAACTAAAACCTAATTTTATGGATGCATTTAGGAAAGTAGCTTGGACATGCTTTCAAAGAGGTGAAACTGAACTGAAGAACAGATGTGGTTTTTACCTAGCAAATTGTATCCCCAGGATTCAGGAGATAACAAACTGATGGCTGGCATTTGAGTCAGCAAGTCTTAAACTCTCCCTAAAGAAAATAGGATGTTTTTCTCCTCAGCCCTCTCCAGCAACTTTCTCCCTGTGCCATTTGCAAAAAGAAATCTCAGGGACAAATCTTCAGCCAGTGTAAAATTGGTGTCTCTCCAGTGCAGTGAACTGATCTGTGCTGATTTGAACCAGCTGAGGGTCTAGTTCCTGGACTTCTGAAATAACCCTGAGGCTTTTGTTATTACAGCTGCATTTTGTAGCTGTCTTTGTGTTGGTTGGTGTGCAAGCGGGGCAGTGGGACAACACAGAGAAATTGGGGTGTAATGGAGCTGCACTGAGATAAACTGGAAACTGCTTTCAAATTACAACCCAGAAGCATCCAGATGCAATCCCTGAGTCAATCAACTTGCACTTGAGATGCAGGAAAGAAAGCGGTAACAGCCTCACAGCCTCAGTGAGTTTCTCTACAGGTTTACACTTAGATTCTCCTTACGATCAGTGACTTTTCCTTCTCTCCAAATTCTGTCATAAATACAAGTGGTTTCACAGAAACCAATGACAACATCCACAATGACATGAAATCTGAATCCAAAAGGCCAGGACAGAGAAGCAAAAGGAAGTGTGAGAGCTAAGGGAAACAAGCAGGTTTGGGTAACCAGCATTCTTGGAAGCTTCCCCTTCAGTTTCACTACTGACCCACTTCTCAACAAGTCCCTTGAGGCAGAACATCAGACTTTTTTGAAGTCACGATGGCACCAATAACAAGCTGCAACTTTCTGAACCCTCTCAGCTCCTTTTCCTAAAATGCTCAAAGCCACCCTATTTGTTGTTTCCTGCTTTCCTCCCCAACATCTAATGCAGCTCTCCCTTACTCTATGCCTTTCTCTGTAGGGCTAAACTTTTGATATACTGTCATACATCAGAGATATCTTTAGTGCTAGCAGTGCTAATTGAAAAAACAGCCCTGCTGGAGGAAACTAATGTGGGCCAAATTTTGCTTTCTATTACAACACCATTGCTCAACTTTTCCCATCCTGAAACTGTTCCCTTCATCCTGGCATTTAATACGCCTCTTCCTTTTTAAAATGTTAGCAGAAGGTGAGGTGAGAATGGCCCCTTGGACACGTGTTCATGAAAATCCATCGCAGCCAAGCATCTGCTCAGACCAAGAACTGTTGTGTATCTGCAATGCAAATGCAGAATAACACATTTATTCTGCTGCAACTAAAAACCGGAAGCTGGCTCTGCAGATTCCTCCCACTCCTCCTGGTGCTTGTTTCCATCCATAACATTTTTTCCAGTAAGCACCTGCCTGACTCCTATTTAATACATCCACAGCTGCAGTTTCCATAGCTGCCTTTTGACAGCACAGTCCAAAATGAATCATTCTCTCTGTGAGGAAATTTCTCCAAAATGCTTTTTCTTTCTCTTCCTTAATCATCTCTGGATTCCCATTATTTCTAGAAGGTATATGATTAAATTCCCATTAGAAGATCATCCGTCCCCTTCCGACCACCCACTCAGAGTCAAATAGACTGCCACAGCACTGTCGTCTGGTCCTTTTTTTAATAGTCAGGCTCTTACAACTCTTCGTATTGCCATCTATCATGAGACATCACTGACAATGCTGCTAAAGCCCCTATACCGATAAAATATATTCTGTCAAAAAATGCTTGGGATGAACTATATTTTGTCAAGCACCTTCATCTATTTAGTGTAGAATATTAATCCTGCCAAGTTCCTTAAAACATTCTGCCAACAAACCTCCATCTTTTCAACATGGGAAAGCAATGCACAGCAAGATTTTTTGTGTTGAAAATTTTTGCTATGTCTAATTAACAGCTCGTCCTCAGCACTGGCTATCTCTTCCCTTGCCTATGTTTTTGAGATGCCCAACAAGAAACATTGATCAGATACACAGGTGTAGGAATTCCGCCCTGTTCACTTCAATCTTGCATTACACTCTTCCATCCTCAGCTGCTCAAACTCTCATCTGCTCAGTCATGGTCTAGACCAGAAGTTGCATTGGATTCATAGGGGCACAGAGAAAGAGGTCTATAAGAGAATTTAGACTGAATCCCACCTATCTGTTTATCACAAAGTGATAAATACACATCATCATTGGCAAATATTCACTGAGCCTCATTACAAGTAGCTACCTAGTTTTGATTTGTGAAGTGAGCAGCCAGGCCTGTGAAGTGAGCAGCCAGGCCAGAAGTGACCATCCAGACCTACCTACACTGCAGGAATTCCCTGAATTAACTCCAGCTTGAACGACAACATCTTAACAACACATCTGGTCCCAAATTCAAGTTTAGATGACTGAGAATCCAAAGGTCAAGCACCCTCCTGGCTCAGTGCCCAGCTTCTTCTGAGACTGCAGGCATTCACAACATCCCTGCAAGTTATTTTCTAGAGTTCCACCCAAAACCCAACAACTTGTTTCAATTGCAGGCAACTGATACATTCTATTTAACAGCAACTACTGCCAAAGTTCTGGATAAACTCTTCAGAAGGGAGAAGCAAGGAGGGAGAGGTGATGGAACATACAGCCCTATATGTTAGGGAGTATTTTGATTGTCTAGAGCCTAATGATGGTGACAACTGGGTTGAGTGTTTATGGGTAAGAATCGGGGGAAAACCAACAAGACAGATATCATGGTGGGAGCCTGTTAACAGGCCACCCAACCAGGATGAAGAGGCAGACAAACTACTCTATAAGCAGCTGGGAGAATTCTCACAGTCGCTAGCCCTTGTTCTTGTGGGGGACTTGAACTTACCAAGTGCCTGCTGGAAACACAATGCAGCAGAGAGGAACAGTCTATGAGATTCCTGGATTACGTGGAAGAGAACTTCCTGACACAGCTGGTGAGTCAGCCAGCTAGGGAAGGTGCCCTGCTGGACCCATTTGTGAACAGAGAAGGACTTGCAGGTGATATGGCTGGAGGCCATCTTGGGCACAGCAATCATGAAATGATAAAGATTTTGATTTTTGGAGAAGTAAGGATGGGGGTGGGGTGTGTGTGCATGTGCGTGTGTAGCAGAACTGCCACTTCAGACTCCCTGAGGGCAGACTTTGGCCCGTTTAGGAGCCTGGTTGACAGAGTCCCTTGGGAGGCAGTCCTGAAGGGCAAAGGAGTACAGGAAGGTTGAACATTCTTCAAGAAGGAAATTTTAAAGATGCAGGAGCAGCTGCCCCCATGTGCCGCAAGATGAGCTGGTGGGGAAGAAGACTGGCCTTGCTGAACAGAACTTTCACTGGGACTCTGGAAAAAGAATTAATGACCTTTGGAAGAAGAGGCAGGCAATGTATTGCTAGGTTAATAATTGGACTCAATGGTCTTAAGGATCCTTTTCAACCTAAACAATTTTTTTCTATACTATGATGTTAACAGAAGCTCTCAGGTGCAAGGAGGAAAGCTCTCAGAACATGTTTTAACTTTGTTCTCTCTTCTTCACGTTAGTGAACTGTCTGTCTTGCTATATGCAAGGGGTCTGTGCATGACCCCAAAGGGAAGAGAGATGTGGAGAAGAAACAGAGTATAAATGAAGCAGCTCAAAAGGAATTGTTTAGCACAGAGCTTTCTCCCAGTCAGCTGTACTCATTTCTCACACATGCCACACACTTCCTTAGGAACATCTGAAATTTCGGAGTTCAATAGAGAAACATGTTTGCTCAGGACTGAAATAGGTATCATATTGAGGACAACATCCTCTTATTTATATCAGTGACTAGCCCTTGAAGCTTGGGGGAGGAGTATATACAAGCAAAGAATTTATCCAGTAATTAAAAATCCAGTCAGCAACTACTGTAAACTGATCACCAATGACCTGCATGCCAAAGATTTAATCTCTGTCTACAGAGATGTAAGAACAGGACTATGATAAATTTTGCTGTATCTACCACATGTTTTGTCATTCATAGTAGGATGTATAGAGCTAACAGAGATTAATTCTGGCAACATTGTAAGTAATTAAATTAAACAGCATTTCTATGTATTGAAGTTGACAGGAAAGCATTCATACAATAAACTGAGGAGAACAGTATGCAAAGGTTAACCAAAGCTTGCAGTGAACCAAATGTGCCACTTTCTCCGCTCTTTATGCAAGCAAAGCTTTTATAAAGACAATGAAAATTTTACCTCAAGGTAAAAATATTGAACCTGATTCTAATGGTAATTCATATAAGTCATCGATATAGATTTATATATATAGAACCAGGTAGCAATGTGGGATATTTTTCCCCAGCCTCAAAAACCTCTGTAGTCCTGCTTCCTGCACTCCACCTTACAACCTTCTGGAGGCAGGTCGATCCAGAGGAGATGAACAGAGACACACACACACTCACCCACCCCAAAAGTGTTTGTTCCTGGCTTCCATCATTGAGGGCCTGATGCCAATGGCAGGGATTGAAAGGTCATGGCTCCTCACAGATCTTCCAGTAACATAGTTCTTCAGTAGGGAAAACAAGGTATTTTGAACCAAATTATACTTTCTTTTAAAAAAACCCCACTGACTTCCTCCAAAAACAATAAGACTTCATTAAAAGTCATATGGCATAAAATCAAAAATGTTTCAGTTTCAGGGCTGAAAAATATCAATATAAGCTACAAAAAAGATGTTACAGTATTAATCTGAGTTTCTAAGTGCTATGACAAGTACAAATAAAGATGAAATACTCTATCTTCCAGCTACAGTGGGTTTAATCCTGAAATCTGAAAGGCCACCAATCAGGGGATCAATTTTTTTTAAAATATTAGAACAAAAGTCAAATTCAAAGATCCTGATACAACCACCTGCAACTGAAATCACATAAAAGCAAAAAAGGAGGGCCCGTAGCAGGAAATCAGGAAGGTGATACTTGAAATCTCACTCACAATTGATGAGAATTGACTCAACAGTGCTCTTCCATATTGAAACATCGGAAGCAGGGAATACAAACAAAACCATTCTAGTAAAAATATTTCACATACTTAAAATTATTACCATGTGAATTTACAGAGCTTCACTTTCCAAATAATTTTATTAGGTGTTTTGTCCCTCCAGCTGAAATAACAGCAATGAGCTATTCTCACTACTCCTTTCCTGTAGTCTTCCCATAATCAAAGCAAATCAGCAGAAGAAACAATATGGAAAGGACAAGGCCACAGTCATCAAGATACTTTGAGTCTTCCTCTTGCTGAGATTAAGACCTCATCTTGTTGAGAAGAGTCATGGCCTAGCTGTACTCTGCCTCCACTTTCTACCATAGGAATAGCAAAAACAAGGGGGGAGGCAGCAGGGAAGTGAAGCGTAATATTGTGAAATTCTGTTAAATCACACAATCTGTTATCCTGCACTCAGATAGTGTTCCAAACCTCCCTTCTACCAGATCTTCAGCACAACACAAGCCACCCGGATAGGCTGCCTCCCATTGTGCTCTGGCTTTTAAAAGCAAACATTGTTCATAACATGCATGTTTTAAAAAGGGTGTGCTCTCTTCAGAGAAATGCTTTGGCATGTGGATTTGGGCCAGCATCAACAGAGCTGATTTTCCTATGAGTCTTCTGCCTTGAGAATTGTCACATACATGGCAAGTACTCTTATCAATCTGCTTTTGTGAAGTCCACCCCCAACCTAGAACGATGGGGTCCTATTTAGTGCTGTGGTTATACCCAGTACATAAAGACAGAATCACAGAGTATCTCAAGTCGGAAGGGACCCTTAAGGATTATTGAGTCCAACTCCCTGCTCCTTGCAGGACTACCTAAAACTAAACCATGCAACTAAATGTCATCCAAATGCTCCTTGAACTCTGACAGGCTTGGTGCCATGACCACTTCCATGGGGAGCCTTTCCACTGAGCAAACACCCTCTCAGTTAAGAACTTTTCCCTAATGTCCAATCTGACCTTCCCCTGATGCAGCTTCATTTCATTTCCACGTCTGTGGTTTAGGCTTCGGCATCAGGCCCTGCTCTAGATTTGCCCAAAGCTTGAGGGAAAGGGGGGTGTTCCATAACTGAATAGTGCATCACCAACGTGAGCTGTGAAACGAAGGGCAGAAAATGAAAGTCTATTGGGAACAGACAGGAGCTACAGGAAGCTTGCTTGAAAACAGCATTTTCCCTTTTGGTTTCTTTGAGTCTGGTATGAGATTAGGACTCCCAGAAGAGCAGATCTTTTGCAATGGTTAAGAAGGGCCCTTGCCCACATCACATGTGGGCACACATATACATACACACAGAGAAGTACAGTTGTAATGGGCAAATCAGAAATGTGAGAAGCAATACAGGATAACAAAGAACATCTTCTCAGAAGAGAGCTCCTGGCCTGAAGAGCATGTCTTCCTGCCAAAATATAAGCACTTGTCAACACCAATTCATTTTCCAGGTGGACCAGGCCAGGGTGAACTTGCTGACAGCTTAGTTATTTGTTCCTTTTGGGAACAAAACATGCCTTGCATCTTCACCAAATGAAGCCAGTGGTTGCTGCAGGCAGCAAGCTGTACTGCAAATTTTAGCCTGTAATATTTCTTCCTTAAAATAACGTCAGGTGCCAGTAAAGCTCCATAATAATGACTCTGGAGACAACCAAGGCTTTTGCAGCTGTGGTGAGTACATGGTGGCAGACCAATACCTCGTGGTATTGATTTTTGTGATAAATCCGCCTTTGTGCTCTGTGTTTTAGTCTGAAAAGGATGGTTGCCAGCTCTTGCTATCCTGGATGAACATCACTTTGCAAAACCACCATTAGCTAGAGGTACTGGCAGAACCTCAACAGCTTTCTCTTAAACGGGAGCATGTAAAAGGGAAACTAGTCAAATGGTTAACCTCCACAGCCATGGAAAAACACTCACAGGAAGAAAAGTTCCCTGGTCTCCTCTGCAAGTACATTGCTGAAATAAAATGGCTGACATAGCACCACACTCTGATTCCCATTCACAATAAACTCCTGTAGACCACTCTCTCAGGAAAATTAGTACCTTATTCTGCTTTGCTTACTGCCTTACTGATGGCTCTCACACAAAGAAACCAAAGGGGAGAATGCTGCTTTCAAACAAGTTTCCCATAGCTGCAGCCTGTTCCCCAAACTGTGCCAGGGAGCTCCTGGGATAGAATACTAGCCCTTGTATTTCTACACATCTCAGTGACCTGAAGCATTCTACACCTGCACAACGAAACTGAACTTTGCTTGTTATCAACTTCTGTGGGGTTGTGAGTTTTTATTCCCATTTCCTGTTCTTGGGTTCCACTGGCAAACATTAGGGGCTGTGGAGGGGAGAAGGAAGAGCAAATGCAAATAAAGGAAGAGCTTTGTATACATCCCCAAAAGAACAGACAGAAAAGGTTAGATAATACATATTAAAAACAAATAGCTGGAAAAATAAACAGGACATGACTTGAAAATGAACCAGATGAGTCAAAAGGGACAGGAGGAATCTATGAAAAAAAAAAAAAAGAAATAAAAGTGAATGTAGGATAACATGGTTAAAGCAAGACAGTTCTTACAGAAAACTCAGCTGCAGCAAAAAGCAGCAACACGCCTCTACAGGGGAAAAAATAGTTGCACAGAAATAATACAGAGAAAACAAATACGGCCATAAATTCACTCAGAGGTCCAAGGTTCCCTCAGAGGAGAGGTGGAAAAACATTCTAAAAAACCAAAGAGGCTGTTAGAACTTTCACAAATCCCTGATCCAGCGTTGGGTGATTTCTGTTTCTCACCATTTATGTTAGTCTCCTACATGTCCCAAGCCATCTGCATTGCCATATTTGTTTGACAAGGTGCATGTATACAGCAGCTTCTCTGGGTTACTGAATACAAGGGAGAGCTGGTTTCCCATGAAACCTTTCACAAAAACTAGAAGTTTTGGAAGAAATATGTCAGTTTGAACAAAAATGTTTCTATACATAAGATATGGAGATAGCTGAAGAAGCTGCAATCCCAAAGCTAAAATAACTCCACATAGGGGCTAAAACTCACATTGTCCCATCCTTGGTAAAATATGCTCAGTTGCCTACTCGGGGGCCTGTATCTATCTGCTTGTCTAAGAATTTTAAAAGGTCTTGCTGTCATTTCCTATCGGAAAATAAATACACTTCAAAACATCGAAATCTTTTGCTAAACAGAATGGTTGTTTTCCTAGTCCAAGAGCAATACTCTCCTCTCTGGTAAATTCTGTACTGCATTGGAACCCCATGGTTTGTTCTCTGAATGTTGATTTTAAACCAGCTTTCATGGGCAGCTGCGGTAAATAAACCCCTCAGATGGTTTTTCATGCCGCAGGAGGTGGGGAGGGACAGGGTCAGATCACACACTGCAGTGATCCTGCTCCAGCAGAGTAAGACGTTCAGAACTGCATGTGAACTTTTCAGATCTCAGTTTAACAGCATGCCACCAGATCAGGTCCTGAAAAGTTTCGTATGTCTGAACAGGATTATTTTTCTGAATTCTTGATACACACTAGCCAGGGCGAATGATGAGTGTGTAATGAGGTAAAGAGGCACTGTGATAGGGGCAAGGCATCTCACACTCAGCCACAAAGCCATAAATGCATGGTAGGTAGTGTAGCAAAATCAGGGGAAGAGAAGGGAGTCTGCAGATTCCATATTATTAATATAAAGCTGGAGTTTAATAACTTAAACCTGTCAGACCATAACCATTACATGACTATGCTGGTAGTCATGCTGAGGTGTATTTTAATGTTAACATCTATATCATTTGCATATCTTTAACATAAAACTATAGTTCAGCTAGGGTTTTATGGCAAAGTTGTAATTTCCTGATAGTTTTATTTCATTTCAGACTTTATTTGCATAAAACATTTGGAAAAGGGTAAATAAATAATGAGGATTATAAGAAATACCCATGCCTTTAAAACATATTTGTTTAAAGGAATAAAAAGGCAAAAGGCCAAAATGCAACATAACCAATAAAAACAGAAGGTTAATTCTGGATGAAAGGCAGCAATTTCACTCCATGTTGCACAGACTAACAGAGAGTATGGAACATCCACTGTATCCTAGACATGAATTTACTGAGCTCATCCCAAAATACAGGTTCAACTTTATTAACTCTGACAGCTCAGGCAGACAAAAAGATGCTCATTTAGGAGCTAGTCCAGAGCCCTTCCACCCATGCCTCTATTTTGCAAGATTAGAATCCTCTGGGACAATCAGTATTAATTTATATTAACTGTTGTCAGACATCTGAGTCAGCCATTATTGGTTCAGAAGCCCAGGCCACCCTCATACCACTTCTAAATCTGAAGTAACTGCATTTGAACCAGTTTAGTAGCTCCAGGTACTAACTGAAAATTTAATCTGTTCTAACATCTTGAGGTTCTTTCTGAACTTCATGAATGGTGTGTTTGCTATGCTGGTGTGCCGTCATACACTCTTGACACCACTACCCCACCACACCCTGCTTCACTTGGTCTCTAAATAAATACTTCACTGCTGTCTCTTTGGCTGTCCGGCACTTACCATCGGCCCTGAATTGGCAATCAGAGCCCAGCTATGACAAAGAGCATACCACAGGGAAACAATCAGTATCTGAAAAAGGGTTCAGAATCACTAGGGGAAAAATGAACAGCATGCTGAGGAGAAAAGGAAAATAACACATTACACCAGCAGAAGAGTAAAATCAAACCCTTCCCCTGGAAAAGCAAAGGGAAGTGGGAGGGGTGGCATTACTGATGAGACAGTGAAAAGTTGAGTGATCACGAGTAATCATGCATGTTTCCCAGCACCATTCTCTTCAGTACATTATATTTGTTTACTGCTGCCTTTTTCTGTACCTGTTTTGCGTGGCAGTACATAACACAAGGTCCAGTTCTGAGAATTGCTGATCTAAGAAGCTCACATCAACAGGATGACTGGGGGATTTAAGCATTTGGTAGGAATAAACATCTATGATCAAGCTGAGGTAATAATTTTTAAGTGATCTAAAATAGATACTGTCCATAAATGATACATGGTAGAGTGGTACATGACAGGAGAAACACGTATTAAAGCTGAAAATCTAACTAAAATTATATGTTGCTTTTGGTAGAAAAGTGAAGTTACGGGGATGCAGAATGATCAGGAAAATGGAACAACAGAAATACACAGGGTTTTTTTCCTTTCCTATAAACTTTCATTGAGCAAATTAAAAAAAAAAAAAAAAAAGAAAAGACATAGTATACCATGAATGAATGGTCTGAGATAACTGTTCAATGCACCCCAGGCCAGAGTTGTTAGCCTAAAAGGAGAAAATCTCTAGTGACTTCAAATACATTCTCAAATAAGTTACTTGAATTAGCTAAGATATCATTTATAAAATGTCTGTCCTCATGCTATACAAGCAGCACTACTTACAAATTCAGATGAGAATTGCAGATGTGAGCTCCACAACTTCCTTTAAAATCTGCTTTGCTTGTGGTCTTGGGGACTAAACCATAGAAATATAATTAGATATTTAGAAATAGCAAAGAGACTTCATTTGTTACAGAAATCTACAAAGAATAAGAAGGGGGTTTATAATCCAGTTTTGGATTTTAAATTGGGTTCTTCATTATCTGAAGTCTGTTAGTCATTATTCCCTGGGTGCAGTGCTTGAATTGACGTCTGCAAGGATTTGTGTATGTATATGCCTCTAAGAAAACATTCTGAATAGTGAGATTACCCAGTGAGTGCTGACACAAATAATGGACACAACATATTTTATCTATTTAAAACACTTCAAGCTTTTAAGTAATGCCAAAACCCACAATTAAATCAATATTAGACACATAGGAAGAGATGATTCAAAGTTCTTCACTGTAATGCACAGGTGGGTATTTCCATTGTGGGAACAAGGCAAACTGAAATAATGCACATGCAGAAGGTTTCCTGGGACTGACAATGATCCAGAACTATCTTATTCCAGAATCTGGAGCCCAGTTCCAGAAACTCTCAGGTGAAAGTAATTCTTTCCAAAATGAAAGTGTTTATAGTAGAGCCAACTGTAGCAAAATCATAGTTTTTTTCTGATCATGCATGTTCTAGGTTTTATCCAGAAGACAGGTATACAAGCAGCTTAGCTCCTGAGAAATCAGTCATCATCTTTCAGCTTTCCACTTCAACTTGCCTTTTGACAAGTTCAGCAAAAAAGTTTCTTCTTCATTCCAGCTGTAAGGGTGTCATATGACCCTTAGTTAATTTCTAAGCTAACTGTATCCACCCATGTTTAGTCTTCTGCCAGGTTTGTTATGTACAAATTGACACACATCCCTTCCCTTTTTACTTTGTTATTTGAACACCAAAGTCAAACATGCTCAAATGTTTACACACTGAAAGCTTTGGAAACACTGGTCACTTGTAAAGCATGTATCCCTTTCTAACCTGTCTTTTTATTTTCTGTTGCATGCACATTTAGTAACATTTCTTCATGTCTATTTAATACAAAGGATTTATAATGGAAATGGAGAGTCAGACTCTGGGAACAGTTATTTATATGAATGAATGACTCCTCCTCTACTCCCAGCATTTTCATCTTCCAGTTGTACCTTTTTTTTTTTCTTTTACTTTTTCTTTTTCTTTTTCTTTTTTCTTTTTCTTTTTCTTTTTCTTTTTCTTTTTCTTTTTCTTTTTCTTTTTCTTTTTCTTTTTCTTTTTCTTTTTCAGGGGCTTTGGCATATGGTATGTCCAAAAACTAGTTTCAGACATGTAATGACTGAAACCTGTCTCATTGTTTCACACAATTATTCATATTCAGTTTGAAAATTTCACTACAGGTTGCTTGTTTGTCTTGGTTTTATTTCTTCTTCATCATAATGTAGCAGGCACCGCAGCATGTACAGAACAACCAGGTGATCAGGCCCAGCCAGCATGTTTTTATGAAAGGCAGGTCCTACTTGAAAAACCTGATCTCCTTCTGTGAAAAGGACATCCACTTATGAGGGAAGAGGTGTGGATGTTGTTTACCTGGACCTCAGTAAAGCTTTTGACACCATCTCCCACAGCATCTCCTGGAGAGCCCGGCTGCCCATGGCTGGGACTGGGGTCTCTGCGCTGGGTAAAGCCCTGGCTGGCGGCCGAGCCCAAAGAGCGGTGGGCAATGGAGTCACATCCCGCTGGCGCTGGGCACAGGGGTGTCCCCAGGGCTCTGCTGGGGCCGGTGCTGTTACATGTCTTTACCAGTGACCTGGACGAGGGGATCGAGTGCACCCCCAGTCAGTGTGCAGGTGACACCGAACTTTCTTGTTTGTTTCAAGAGTCTTGGCTTTCTTCTGCAAACAATCTGCATTGTTATTACTAGCCCTGAAATAGTGTATGTCCCTTGTGACAGATGTCTACTTATATCTCTTATTTGTAACTTGTTCTTCCAGTCATCTGATGCAGAAATTTCTAATATGCTGTGATCTCGGCTGAAAGACTCATTGGCTACAAGTGCCAATGAGTGGCACTTCAGATCATCTTCCCATCCACCTACCTATATTTTTGGCCTACCAGTTTGCTCCCATCCATGAAAAAAAGCATCCAATTTTTTTCTTGTTGTCTTGCTGTGGAAATGAAAAGTTTCAGGTATCGCCTGCTGCCTGATTATAAAAACACAGCTAGCAGAGACCACGTATTCAGTATAATGCAAGTGAGAACAGTGGACGTGAATACAAGTCTCAGTATGAACCTTGATTTGTCATTTTCCATGAATCGGAAAAAGCATATGGAAATAAACACGTCTTGTTTTGACCTCCATAGTTGTATTTAAGTGCCTGTTCACCAAAGCTGTTTATGTTTATCCCCTAAAATGTTTTTAATAAATATTTAGTTTTGAAATGTTTGCACAGAAGACATCTGGAAGAAAGAGAAGGCCAAGTCCAGAGTACTGCAGATGTCACGGCAGTGGTCCTTGGATTGATCTATCATATGAAGTTGTGAAATGGTAGTTTATGTTCCATTAAAAAGATGTGGGGACAATTAAAAGCAAAGCAACAGAAGAACAAACAGTGGAGGCAGATTTTTCCAGTTTTCTTTGACAAATTAGTGAAGTATTTAATCCCCTATATTCTCCTTTTCTCCACATCACTGGAAATTTTTATCCCTTGGTTATATCATATCAAAACGATGCAAATATTTCACAAAGGCCATGTTTCCCAGCATCTTGGGAAAACCAAGGTCATAAATATGAAAGTGCTATTAGAGAAGGTGAAATATCTAGAGCTGACTCATGGGCAGCCCCAAGGAGACTCAGAGAAGGCAAAAACACCTACCAGATGCAAAAAAAAAAAAAAAAAAAAAGGAAATAAAAAACTTGTCCCTTACTACATTTACTTTTCATCCTGTCCCAGCATTCCTTATGGCCCAAACTCCAAAATTAAATGGATGTTATGGGCACACAAATATTTTACCAACTTAAAAATAAATTTGAAAGCAATCCTTTCATTCCTGCATCCTTCAAATGTAAAACAGCTTCTTGTTGCTGTGTATTTGACATTTTTAATAAGATGAGGGGTTAGACTCTGTGGTTTTCATTAATTAAGTCAACTTTAAATATACATATACAAATAATACTGTACTTGTCACCAGTTTGGCATCCTCAAAGGAGAGACAGGCAAGATTGCTTTGGAAAATTTAACTACTCCCTTGCTTTAATTTAAAGCATTCCCTTGTATGGCAAATTGAGAGTACAGTGGAAGAGAGGTTTAGAGGCTGCAGGTAGAAGTTCAAAACTGTCAGCTTTGGCTGAACAAGTTAATTTTAACATTCCTCTCCTGTTCTGTATTTTCAGCTGGGTTTGTTGGGAAACCTCGTGCTCAGATTCCAGACATCCAGATCCCATCTTGATTCAGTCATGATCCTTACCGTTCCCTCCTGTCTTTTCTGCAAACGTTGCTGAATCATTTGTTCACACAAATGTTGGAGAGGTGCTTTCATTTGGGGAAATACGAGGTTTCACCTGTTCAGAGTGAGTTGGGAGCACATGGAGCAATGAGTTGGACAGACTAGGGAAGGAAAATTCTTAAAATATGAACACAGAGCAAATACTGATTAGAGTCTGCATACCCCCATCATAAACTTATGTTTCACATCTAGTATTATACTTCCTACTACTAAGACTATACGTAGGGCAGCAAAGACAACACTGCAGAAATCTTCATCTCTTACTGCTGCTTCCTATTCTGCTGCTTTATTCTTTTAGGCCTTCCATTTTCTCGTTGCACTTACCATTTTCTCTGCTCTAGTCTGGTTCTAATGTACCCTTACTACCAACCTAGCAGTCCGAAAGATTCCAATAGTAGAGAGGGAAATATTTCATAGGAAGAAACATCCTTTGCACATTTTTCAAAATATCACATTCACCCATTATATACATCTGTCCTTGATGTCAAGACAGTATAAAAAGACAATTTTAATTCAAGCCCACGCTGGTAGCTTTATGCAGGAATGTCTGGGTCCAATTCTGTAAGTCAGTTGAGAAGATAATTTTATTTTTATGGCTTTAAAATCTATATAATCTCTAAACTCAAAAGACTCTGCTTTCAATTTATACAGATACTTTGTAAGATTGTGGGATTACATCACATTGAACAAATAAGCAAAACAAAACTTTTCCTCAAATATCTTCTTATGGGTAATTCAAGTAATTCCTAATGAGTTAAATGATAATTAGTATAGCATCACCACAGAAGCAGGCAAACAGAAAGACAAATTTGAAGTTAAAATGGCATATATAAGGCAACTAAGTATAGCCTATCTGTGTGGAAGAGAGAAACAGTGACCGTCTACACGTAATGAATGGGAGTTGTGCACAGAAATGCAAGAATTATTTAAGATTCATGACTATGCACAAATGGAGTGGGAAAGCAACTTTTAAATGGGGGGAAGAGAAGAAAAAAGTAATATTGAAAAAATTAACCTCACAATATATTAATTTAGAAGGCTGTCACTAAAGCCAAATTGGAGATTTTCCACAAGAAGACCCACATAACAGGAAAAGCAAAACACTGGGCAATACACCTCTGGGAAGAAGTACGAAGGATTAATAGACTCACGATGGCAAGTTTTTTCTATGTTGGATGTAAATACATATATACACAGGACTGTTTGTAAAAGCAATGACTCAATCAAATCTGAGGGTAACTACATTATTGCAGTGTGTGCATTTTTAATTCTCACACTTTTCAGGGACTTCTGGAAAAAAGAAAGGAGGGTAATAAAAATACTAGACAGATTAAAGGACTAAAGATGTGTGGAGGACATATGCACAGAAGAGAGTGCAGAAGAAAAGAAAGTTCAGAGTGAAAGAAAAGTTACCATATTCTAAAACATCTCAGACAAAAATTCCTGTTAAAAGGAATTCTGCCCTCAGTGTCCCTAAGATGCTCCCATTGATTTTAATGGATATGCAAAAGCATGCCATAAAAATATAGCTTTGGGAATCATTCCCAGTCTTGGAATACAATACACAGCACAAAGGATAGCAGTTTAAAATTAAGGCACCAAATTAGGAGAGGAAGGGCACCTAAATTCCCCAAGGGACAAGGCATCATCACTGCACAGGCCAGGAAAAGATAGAATATAAACTGAAATTATGTCAATAATCTACAAATATAAGGTTTCAGATCAACGTATTGTAGGACAACCTTCCACAATGCTCCAGATCCACCAGCCTTTAACTCTTTGATATTAAATTCTAATATATAGGTACATATATATGCCACAGCAAACAAACCATCCAAAAGAGTTGTGTTAAAGTAGCAAAATGACAGAGATCTTTGAAAATCAAGTTGAACCATATGGATGTGTAAGGCTAAGTAGCAAGTAAAGGCAAGCTGGGTGCCTCAAAAGAGTCACAGTTAATTGTGGTCTGTGAAATAAGATGAGATGATGAAAGGCAGGACGAACAATTAAGCCTGATACATAACATATGACAACCATAAATGGCTCTGCGTTGTGGCTGATCTAAAGCAGGAATGAAAGAGATGACACAAAAGATAGACAGGAAATGTGAACGACACATGAAAACCTATGAACCCAGCAGACTAGCCTGTACTGGGCCTAGTACTCATTTTTTCAAAATGTACAAAGGAAGAATTGAGGACGAAATAGGATGCATAAACTAGAAATACAGTTGCATTTTGTTTGGAGGTCTTGATTATTTATGTATTTGTTTTGCATTTGAGAACAAATTGGGTTGCAAAAAAGTGATTATGTGACTGTGGTTTGGACAGCAGTCCAAACACAAATCAGGCATAAACCAGATGTAAACAAAACCTGCAGGTTCATGAGGGTTACATGAATCACATTCTACAATGCTTCTTTGCTAAAAGCAGGAGGAGCTTGTCTTTAATTGACATTCTTCTTCTTTTCTTCAGCATTGTGGAGTACCTTTTCTATCCAACACTGCCAAGAAACAGGGAATACTGTATTGGAATGCTAGAATCACTATAGGGAATCCTGCAATGGGTGTGTCCCATTTTAGACTTGTAAGGCTTGCTACCTCACAGTCCAACAAGATTTGCCAGATCAAGTTCACTCACGATTCTGTCAAATGAAAATCTAAGCCATATCATCAATATATCACACAGGGTATTTCTTTAGGAATGTGCTGCCACAAAGGCACTGACAGTATCAAGTTATTGCACATATCATTTTCCACAACTACTAATTTTAGAGTGTGAAACAGCCTATATATACCTCTGTAAGTGCGTGACCATGTGTGCACATATGTGTAGATGAGATGTTTATTACCAAGGAGATTTCTGCACAAGAGCAATGCATTTTTCCTGCATGTCATCCATGCCTGAAACTGTCAGCAATGTCACTGGAAGTTCTAGACAAAGACCAGGCTCTGGTGCAACCATTTAAAGACAGCAGAAAAGAAGAATTAATCTTTTGATTGTGAGTGGCAAACAAATTTTGCTTCAATCTTCATTAGATTTCTTTTCCACTTGGAAGTGATCTGGAAAAGTGCAGTGGATATAGCCAAGGGAGTGTCTCTGTTTACATTTGTAGCTGTTCTTGGGCACATACAGCAATAAATTAATTTAAAGAGACGCCTTCTGACAACTTCAAAATTATGATTTAGCTCTACAAAGGAAACATATGAACACAATGCTTCCCATGTTAAATCAGCCAAGACTTCATCTCTTGCATGAAGATCCTGCCTTACATAGTTATGCATAGATCCTTATATGGCTTGAGAATGAAGAGGAATTTCTGTCTCTATTTTTAGCTGTGCCATAGTTCTACCTCTTTTTTTTTTAAACTTTGCAGTCATGTCACTAGAGCTCAGCTCCTTGCAGTGACAACCTTTCCTTAAGGTTCTCAAACACTTTTCAAACATTATCTAACTAAACTTTCCAGGGGAGTTTTACTCCAGTGGAGAAGAGAAATATTAGACAAGTTCTACAGGAAAGTAAAGGCAGGGCACAGAGATTCTGGCAAATGAAATAATCCATGCTCATGAATAGATCCAGGCCTTAGGTTTGTTTGGAGCTAGGTTGCATTTGTTTTTAAACCCTGCATTAGTACAGGTTGAAAGCCAGGATTTATGTTCCCAGAAGACATGCAGCTCATTGGCTAATACAAATAATTTTATAACTCTTCCTCATATTATTATGAAGCACACATTAAATATACAGATGCAAACAAAATGTGCCAAAAAAGGAGAAAAAACAGTAGAATATGCAGAGGAAAGAGGTTTTTCCTTATTGTCTCATATTCTTTTTTCAACTCGCTTTTAGTAGCTCTAACAATAGACCCAAACAGGCCACAAGCTATTGCAGCACCTTATACTACCTTAGAAACCAACCTTAGAAACACATTTCCTGAACAAAATCTACCTCGAAAGTGATTTTGTGTTTTGGCACCAAAAGAAAGAAAAGACCTATTAGATATTAAACCTCCAGGCATGGAGTGACTCAAGAGGAAACATCCAGAGAACCCTGTATCACACTCACTATAGATGCTTCATTCTTAATGGTGAACAGTATCACTTGGATGCTTTCTCACAGGTTTCTCACTACAATCAAAACCAGATGATCATTAATTTACAGTGACACCCAAGATGTCTCTATACCACTCAGTGAGAAATACTTCCAAACACAAATTTGGTATAAATTTAATAATAAAAATATTGTTAGATTTTCAAATTTTTCCTATAAAAATACTGCATTAAATTTTTAAGTGACTCACAGTTTATTTCTGAGTATACAGTCTGGGGTGACTTCAGATTCTCTTCACAACATGCCTAGCTTCTATTTTCTGAAAATCAGGCCTAGATACAGTGTGGAAAAATGAGCATTCACAAATGGAAGCATCCTAAACCAATGGTAATTTCTGAATATGTTGGCCACTGGGTCGTCAATACTGTAATAGACATGATTAGACTGATCACTGGAACACGGCTACTAAATGTAAAGGGAAGATCTAATGCTGCACACATACTATGCAGGCCAGGATTTTCTAGACTACATCAGTATGTGAGCAACACATATTTGTTTGCAAGCACTGAGAATGCACAAGCAAAAGTCTTGGTGTGCAAATCAGTCACTGGGCAAGCTATTTTATTCCCTTTACTTTCCCATACTCAGCTCATCAGTTCTCCTGAGTGCCTGCCAATATCCACTGAGCATTTCACTAGATACTTCCCCTAAACCACCTTGAAAAAACTGAAGTAGCTCAATTAGTCTTTGTGGGCCTTAGCTTAATACAATATTGGTTATTTAGCATCCAGGTTATTTCCCATGACAGAAAAGATGATAAAGTTAGTTTACTACTGATTGTATTATCCTCTCTGAGGGAAACTTCTCACTGAAACAGTCAGTTAAAAGTGTATATTCCCACCTTGGTTTCCCTGAACTCTCTGCTGATTTACTGCTTGTGCATCAGTGAGCGCAGGTGTGTCTACATTTGGTAGCTAAGGAAAAGATAAAGACAAGTACGTCCTTTCCATCAGCACTAAGGGACAAACATGCCTCACAATCAGACCTTGAGTTGGAAGCTCCAGCTTTTCCTGCTGAGTAGTCTAAGAGAAGATGGAAACCACATACTTTTTTAAATAGCAGTTTTGTCCAGCTTTTAGAAAAATATCTCAATGGAAATGATGGAGAATCCCATCTGGGCATCTCATTCCGACTTGAAGAGATCTCTGACAGAAGACAATACTTAAGAGTCACTTCTTCTCTTGGGTAACTTTGGGAGTGTCTGAGCAGTCAAGATACAAACAGGCAGCCATCAACATCCTCTAAACCAATGGCACATCAGTGCATAATTCCACCACTGCTACTATGTGCTGCCCTGGACTGACATATAATGGCCTGTCCCTAAATGCATAAAGACAATCAGTTCTTGGTTATTACCTGATTCCTAGAAACATTCCATTGACCTTCCTCCTTCTGTTTCTCAGAATGACTGGGCACCCGTGTCTGGATTCAGCCCTTAGTTAAGAAACCACTTCCAATGCTGATCTCCATTTCCCAATCAACACCTTTCTATGACCAGGTATTAGCCTTCCTTTCTTAATTTCTTTTCTGGGCCCAATGTCATAGACCACCAATGAAACACAACCGCTGTTTGAAATCTGCTGTTCTATCAGATTGAGTGGAAGTTATCCAGAAAATAACAGCAGTAGCTGTCAACCACAGCAAAAGTGTGGCTTGCTGCTTTATTCCTCCTTATTCCTGTTCCTCCTAATATGGGTTCAGTGGCTTACGGCTTATTAAAACTTTTACGTAATAAAACATTCTGTTTCCTTGCAGCCTTCAGTTTTGTCTGCATGCAGCACAGCTTGTTTTTCATAATTTTCTCACCGGAGATTAGGATGCTGAAGAATACACGTCAATCAAATGACCTACATTTATAAAGAAAGAAACTCCTAAGGGTAAAGTGCAACACTCCAGTTTAATTAGTAGACTTACATAGCTCTGTGATGAGGTTCCAAGGGGACAAGGGGAAAGGGAGCCCTTGTTTCCTGCCTCTGTCTAGACAGTGGCATTGAATCTTTTCCAAAAGCCTGATCCATAGCAGCCTCTTCACCAACATTTAGTTGAATGAACAATTTGCCATGGCCCTGTCAGTGTTTCTCCTGAGATACAAGAGTTAAAAGAAAAGGTGTTTGTTCAACATGCTGCACAAGGCATATGGCTTAGATGCAGTTAAATCTACAACAAACACTGAAAGTTGCTCCACAGATCAGAACTCCTTGTTTTACATTTCTACCTGCCTATTAACCGTACCTAAACACACACACAGAGCCCCAAAACATGTTCCAAATCTTACAACTAAACACTGGTCTGCTATTCCACGTAGCATTAGCAATATGGTCTTCTACCTTTAAATATTCATAGGGCCATTGGGAAATGTCAATTTTTTTCACATGCTTCTTTGAAAGATGCAGGCATCCACCAGTGTTGTATCTGAGCAACACAGACAGCTATCTGACACTCACAAATATACATTCCTAGTGTGGAGCTAAGCTAAAGAATGCACTGCTGTTCTCAGCTATAATTATCACAGTTGCAGTTCTTGTTGTCACACACATAGGTGTATTATCATTTAATATGAAGCTAAAAGAACCTTACTAAATAATAGGAGCAGCAGGGGACAGAACACCTAAAGCTGTTATTTCTGATAGCAGTGAGTCCAGAATCCTAGATTCAAACTCTTCTGGTAGCTCTGCTTCAAGTCTGTCACAAGCTTTGATTTGTGTAACACAGTCTCTCTTTGTTTGGTATTTTCTTCATCTTTGAAAGTCTTGATTTCTGGTGGAAGCTTCACTTGCACACAAAGAATGAGACTGAGACTAGTGTCAGTGAATGGTTTAAGCCAATCACATTGATTTATACGTTTATTAGTTACTGTTACCTCCTGGCTGTTGCTGGGTGTTGGATAGGATCAGAGATACAGAGCTAGGATTTAAGATTTCTTCATGTTGCATTTTTATGCGCTTTCCTCCTGTTAGCTAAACTGAAGGTTTTAGCAAAGAGACTTCAGTGCCATACTCAAAATATGCATGAAAGACTATAAATCAGGGAAAGAAATAAAGTATTATTATTGTTATTTTTTTATTGCGTTGGTATCCAGGGATGTGGGCCTCACTTTAGGCACAAAGCCCTAAAATGCTTCAGAGATTTACTGCATGAAATATAATCAGGATGCTACATGAAAGGAAATTGTCAGTGTTTTTCATGGATATAAGCATAAAACATTTAAATTGTGTAATTCAGTGGTTATTGTGTCTCCCAAGGTGGGCATCAGGTCTGACTTTCTAGTGACAAAATTAGCCTTTGTAAGTCCCTGTAGGCCTGACCTTTGAAAGAAAACATTTATAAGTCAAATCAGTTATTGCAGAGGCATTAGAAAATAGTTTTCCATGTTACTAATTACAAAAAGTATTGTATCCATACCAGAGCAAACAAAAAACTCATCTGAACAGGCTGAGAATACTCATATTTGTGCATGTTGAGTTCCAGTGCTCTGTAGCAGATGTAAAGCAGCTGTGCTTTTCTGCTTGTGCGCCAAGAACGTGACTAGAATGGTTTAACCAGAGAAACCCAGCTTCCCTCCTTGATATTTTCTCTTCCTCTTGGCACCGCCTTCTCATTCTTCTGCTGAATTGTTCCTTTAATCCATTAAAGCAGTGCAATGACGAAGGCTCTTTCATGTAGATTTCATTCACATTGGCAAGTCCCTTGATCTCCTCTGCTCCCTTCCCGAGGCACATCATAGTTTGTGGCTTTTGCTCTTTCACTATTGATCTTATGTGTGGTATGGGCTGTTGGGAAGTGTTTTGTGGCCTGTGGTATGGTACATACAGAAAAGGCAGTCTGAAGACTTTTCCAGGCTTGCTTGAGACTGAGAGGGCTGAGAGGGATGTATCCAGACTTTCTATAACTATAGCTGTATTAAAATCTACTTGGGGGGATTTACAGAGTAGAGCTGGAAGCTGCTAAGAAGACTTCAACATGAACATCAATAAGTTAGTGGCTGCAGTCCCTTATCACTCTGATCCATACCAGACCTGCTCCTTGCAGAATAATTCAAGCTAAACTGCCCAGAGACCAGTTTACCCAAGATCTCCTCTGAGCACGGTACTATGCTCTACATGAATTTCCCTTCAGAATTCTCCTCTCTGTAACAAGCCTCCTCTTAGAGTTATCAGAACAGGGAGAGGGAAGCAAGCAGAGAAGTTTGTTCACACGCTCTGTTGTAAAAAGTTAAAGACGACCCTGACTCACATTATTTCAATACATCTTAAAAGAAAGATATGTGGAGCTCAGCTTCTGTCTTAGGCAGACTTGGCACATTTAAGCACATCTGTGTGCACCCTAGTTTTTCTGCTCTAAGAGTCCATTTCCTATCATCCGTCTCTGATGTCTCATGTCTTGTTTCCACTGCCTGCTTAAAACACAGCAAGCAGGTCAGCTTCATTGAATAGATCAAAGCCTCCTTTACAAAGGCTTCGTATAGAATCTGTGTACACATTAAAGATAGTTTAGGGGAGCATTTCCTGCAGTATGGGGTAACTAACATCGGTGTTGATGTCCACAGGTCTCACTATCCTCTGCTTTCCTCTTCCTCTTTCCTGTTCGTGTTAATGTCATAATTTGCTTTGACTTTAACAAATGCAAAATAATTCTCTGGATCTGCACAATCAGCAGGGCTGTTGCAAAACACTTTCATGCCCAGCCAGGCTGTTGGTGCAGTGTCAGTTCTCTCTCCTCCCAGATAAAACTATGTGGGGGATGGACTGGGCGCAGTGCAGGAACATATAAGGATTCTATGGCTGATCCTGCTGACAACAGATATTTTAAATAATGTTCTTGATTCCGTCAGAGTATTTGCCATAAGTACCCTGTTGTTCTTCACTAGCTACTAGTTTGATTGTGTTTGTTCTTTAGACCACTGTGGGTATTGCACCTTGTGTATTGTTTTGAAAGCACAAGACACTCAAACGCACTATCTACATATGCAAATGTTATGTTTCCATGTGCAAATGACAACAAATCCAACAACCATGAACACAAATGATAGTGCAAGTAAAATGATTCTCCTGTTAATCAGAGGCTACATGTGATTCTTTATTGAAAACAAAGCCCTGTGATGTTTGCCAGAAATTTGCCATTTAATCTCCAGTACCACAGCTGAAGACTTTTGGCAGCTTGAAGAAGATGGTAACATGAGAATCAGAGGCAAATACAAATACAATTTGAAAGAGGGTGGGGGGAGAAAAAGAAAAAAAGAAAAGAAAGCAAGCATAATCACTCTCTGTGCTTTGAAGTTTTCCCAGTGTTACGCTATAAACAATTGTAAAAATCCCACTATTCGCTTTCTTTTCTTAGTAGGGGCATTAGAAAAGTAACTGCGTGGAATTTAAAACTAAGAGTGTCAACTTTGAAAAATATAAAAGATTTTGAAGTCAAGATTTCAGCTATAAATCCATGAGATCCTTCTGTGAAAGATTAAGTCAATCACAAAGGAGTTTGACAAGCTCTGAATTCCAGAATTGTTGAAATCAAACCCATACTGAGGAAACAACTGTGAATATAGCTCATATATCTATAGTGAACTGAAGCAACTGTCAAGCCACTGTTTTGGTAAATCTGAAATCAAAAGAGAAATCTTGGTTCTGTTATGAGTCAAATTCAGTTTTGTAACTGTTTTTTAATTATGTGGGAATTTCTGAATAGAAGAGGCCAAGCCTTAAGTAAGCGTAAATTGACTCAGTTTCACTGCCTTTCAATGAAGGAACATTAGTTAAGAATCTTGTCCACTGTATTTAGACTAAACCTCTCTGCAGAGAAACCTCCAAATATCATTTATCCTTCATAATTAATATTAATGTAATTTTAATTAATGCTCTGATGTTTACATTGTTTTTCCAGCTTTAGGAACTTTTTCCTCATATGCTTTTGGCCTATGGGGATTTTAAAATGAGCTCAGCTCACATTAAATTCTAGATAAACTTCCTTCCTCTGCTACCAGGCATTTCAGTAGTAACACTTGTGGCTGCTTGTTTTGGGGTCTGAACAGGAAGTATGCTTAGCTGAAAATCTGACTTAAAATGTGTAGTTTCTTTCCAAGTACTGTGAAAAAGAGTAAAAGAAAGCCCAGTTCAAGGCAGCAAGCAAGCCACTGAATAAACTGCCTTTCTTCTTTATGGTTTCTACACATTGAAAAAATTGACCTATTTGCTGCAATTTTGCTTCTCTCTGATAATAAGTGGGTATTGTCATGTAAAAGGAAAGATACCTACCTACAAATATAGAATGGATTTCAATACCAGAATTGCTGTAAGTTGGGAAGGGGATCACTGAACATTTATTTTAGCATTTTTATTATTTTTTTAGAGATAACACCACCTGTAAAATTTTAATATAAAATACATTTTTGCAAAGCTATCAAAGGACTAAAACTAATTATATTTGCAGAACATTCTCAGTTGCAAAATATATTTTGCCATGTTCGTTTGTACTACCTAACACAATGGACAGGGACTTGAGAACTGAAGGCGCTCAAGTTGTCATCAGTTGCCAGCAGAATAAATAAAAGGTTCCAGGCACAGAAATTTAAAGATGGTGGTAGTCATATAGGTGCATGTCTGTGACTCCACTTGTGTTCAGACTACAGAACTAACAGCCAAAATGCATACTGCACAATGGCAACTAATTGCTAGTGCACACGGGTCATTGCTGCATGACTTACTGCGTGCATTAGGAGATGGTTTTGCCTCTTTCTGAAGAACTGGGTACTGACTGTCAGTATTGTTTCCACGTTAGCTGAACTAATAGCTTAAGGTTGAATTTAAGATGAAGTAATAGCTCAAATAATATAAGGATGGTCTTGATGATCTTAAGGGTCTTTTCCAACCTCAGTGATTCTATGATTCTACAAGAAAGCAGAGACTCTTCCTGGTTGTGCTAGAGATAACCCAAGATGACACTGCAGCAAACCCTAAACTCTGTGCCTCAGTTTGCTCCTCTGTTGCATTTGATCAAAAGTATTAGCCCTAGAAGAAGTGCTCTTTTGTTCTATTTCTAAAATTTAGTTACCCTGTCACAAATAGTAATAGATCTCACATTTCTCTATATCACAGGTTCACTGTGAGTTTTAATTCACTGGTTTTATCCAAAGGATTTTGAGATTCTGGATAAAAGACATTATAGAAATGGAAAGCTTTAGAAGGGAGGAACACAGAAGATCTGGTTCTGAATGCAAACTCAAAGCTGTTCATGCTGCTGCCTTTTTTAAAAGCTGAGCCAAAAGATAGCAAAAGATAGAACTCAGCAAGCCCTGCCAAGCGTCCCAGCTCTGTGAAACACTGACTTTGTATCTTGTTTATAGCACCCAACCTGTCTAGATTATCACAACAGAAAAAGCCATAGAACCATGATGGACTTGGTTAAAACTCACTACGCTACGCAACAGCCTGAGAGTTATAAGGAGAGGAATGATAACACCTATGCAGGGTGCACCATCTCCAAGTATCTGTGTCAGTGCAACATGCTGACAAGAAAGAGGAAACTTGGAAAGAAACAGAGCACTTCTGTAAACCCTCTTAGCCCTACCTGGAAATGTGCAATCAAAAGCAGTATGCAGCATAAATGAGACAGGCTGGTCAGTTAACTCAAACAATGGCTTCAGCAGAGGCCAAAATTAGGCCTTTATGGAATTTTGCTATTTTGTATGCTAGTTCTTCCTAGTTGGCCCTGGTTTAGTGCTGCTGTAATATAAGTCAGTTTTTTCTGGATTGGCCTCTGTTTTTTTTATTTTTACTCATTTAGATATAAAATACTTGAAAACATTTCTCTGAGGCCTCAGCTCCCATTCTTACCAGTATCTTTACAATTACATCTGCTCAATGAATGCTACAGGGTGTTCAACAATTCTAAACCCTGAAGATTGTTAAGTTGCTTAAGCATGGACACAGGAACCTGTAGAATAGACTTTAATGTATGCTTTGGTACTTAAACAGTAATATTAGTTCTGTTATTTAGATGCTGTGGAATATATCTTATAAACAAAGAGAGGTATTAAAAACAAATCTGTAGGAGACTATGAAGTCCTTTTCCCAAGATATTTTACACAGATCATAGTGTATAACCACATAATGTACCTGGAAGAAAAATATGCACCAGGTGGTTTGAATATTGATGATTTCATTTTAAACTTTGCACCTGCAGAAGCCAAGTGTGATTATGCTCTTGGTAGTATGCAACAGCACTGGCTTTCCTTAAAAATTAAGTTTTGTGCTTGAGTTTGTTTCTATATGCTTTAAAAGTGGCTCCATGGAAACACATGGAGCCCTCTAAGATAGCTTTAAAGGAAGGTAGGGGGAGTTTAAAAAGAAAGCTGTTTGAGGGTATTGATTTTACAAGTAAGCACTGTGAAAAAGAAGGTGGAAAATGTGCTGGGAAAAAATGTGGAATTTAAATGAACCCTATAAATAACTTTTACAGCATACACATCTGTACAAAGGCAGAAGGAACAGGGAGAAATAGATCTTTCAAATTCACTCTAGTTATCATGGTGTTAGTAGGTATAGTTGTCATTCAGCTGCAATCTATAGGGCTGGATTTCTCTATCCTTATTTCCAAATTATTATATACTTTCTAGAATACATGGAAGACCAATACAACCAAATCCTGCAAATTTAAAGGCGCATGAAACCTAAACCTTTATAAGTGCATTCTCTTCAGCTACATATTTCATATCGTTCAGAAACCCTGAAGAAATATTATTCAAGATCCTTACAGCAAGGGAGTATATAACTAAATAACTTCTCTACAACTACATGAGAAGGAACCCTCAACAGATGATACAAGCTATGCTGAGTGAAGACCATGCTTATGGGAAAAGCAAATAGGAAAACAACTTCCTAAACAGGAAATAAACTATAACAGGCTGCTACTAATCTATTACATTAAACTACAACCCAAAACCACTGTACCTCTAACCAGTCCTTCACAAAGACTCCTTACATGGTTAACAACAACAGGTGACCAATTAAATGCCCAATATCACTGTCCTTCATCAGGTTTCAGGAGCATTTTTTACAGTTCAACCCACAAGTACCTGTCCATCCAAACAGAAGGTTTTAAGCTGTCACTCTAGTGACAGAATTAGATTCTTCCCTTTAAATCTGTTGAGACAAATACCATAATTCCTTACAATGATCTATTAGTTCCCTCTTATTTCCTACCAAACAGAAGGGGGGAAATATGCTACTCCAGGTGAAATTTCCCTATTTTTTTCCTATACAAGTTTCATAGGCATCTTCTACAAATTCATTCAAAACGTATGAGCCAGATTCTCCTTAAGGTTAGGATGCCTTCTCATGCTGGCATTGTCAAAGCTAGAAGGCCTCAGATCTAAACCAGCCACATTCATATAACTCATACATATGAATGGATGAGGTTTTGGACTTACGCAGCTTGCATTGTTGCTGCTTTCAATATGGCACAATCCAGTTAATAGATTTCTTCCCAGTTTGGGCTTATTGCCAGCAACAGACTCTTGTTTCTCCTTTCACAGACCAAAGTTCAAGGATAAACCTCTAAATCTGAAAAATACTTTTGCTACACTGGTACCACAGAAGTCTGTTTCACCACTATGCCCCTGCATGACACAAGCTTGACCACATGGCACATTTCTGTGTGCAAACAAAACCACATCTATGGTGTCCAAAAACTTCATGATAAAACACTGAAGGTCTGAAACATGCTGAAATTATTTTGCCTACAGTACCATGTACAATTAGTTAAACCTGGAGTTGAATTCATAAGGTAATATTGCCAAGTGCATTTGCTGGTTTTCTTTTTTTTTTTTTTTTCTGTGTTCTTATTGCTTTAGTGTTCATTATAATGAACATCTCAGAGTGCACTACTACGTTACAGCTTCTTCAGTAGCAGAAGCAAATTTAAGGATTTCCTGCTTTCCCCTCTCCGACCTCTCGATATATAACCTCAACCCTTGCCAAGCCTCTCATTCACCAAAGCAGCTAGGTGCAATCATCTGGCAATGTCTAGCAGCACTGTTTCTGGGACGGTTGGTTAAGACTAGTGCCTGCTGGAATGACAGTAGCTACTCTGTGTGTTTGCCACTGGAGAAAATGCAAGAGGAAGCTGCCCATTGAACAAGCACTGTCACCAGCGCACTCATCTAACATCTAAAATTGCAAAGCAGCTGTTAATGGAAAAGACAAGATGTAGGAACTTAAAGCAAAAGGCAAAAATACTCAAAGCAAGCAAAGAACAGATACTGGTTTGGGATTGGTCTACTCCTTTTTTAACACATTCACTGCAGTTTATAGCTGCTGTGCCATACTCAATCATAGTCTGTACTGTGGTTTAATCTGAGACTGTTTCTTTACATGGAAGTTGTATACTTTGCAAAACAAAGTATTCAGAGAAGGAATATTCTGATTTCACACTGAAGCATTCATTTCAAGTAGGAAACAACATGCTTGTGGTGTTCAGGAATGTATCCTCACCTTGCAGTGCATGCAATCTAGAGCAGAGTGGCTCAAGCACCCCAAAAGTGCAAAAGCATACACCAGGCTGGATGTAATTTCCTAAGTTACTTCTCGCCTTTGAATCATATTTGTCCTTTTCTGTATATTAATTTTGTTTCCATCACTTTTCATCTTCATACGTCTTTCATTGTGAAACAAATGCAGAACCCAACGACCACTGCACATAAACAGTGTCCATCTGATACAGCCACATTGGTGCAGTTGTTTACAAAATGGAATGGCAAGCTCCATACTTCCCAGTAGAATTGCTCATCAGCAAATCTGCCTCTTGCTCAGGGATTTTATTTTCCCATGCTCATTTGTTGTCATGTTGATAACAACAGTTTCAGAAGTACAGTATGTTTATCAGAAAGATGCATATTCAATTTATATTGCTTTAGGCAATTTTCACTAAAAATCAAGGCTTACCAATCCCTCCACAATTCACACAAATAAACCCCTTCAGAAGGATGTTTTAGCAGTATTTCTAGGATAATGATACCCTCCCCTGCAAGACCCTGCCTTGCTCATTTGGAACTTGAGTAGAACTTTATTTACAGTCAATCTAAACTAGATACATCAGGAATAGAAACTTAAAATGCTGATCCTTTGATCTGTCATCACAGTTTTCCAGACATTCATTATCAAGCATTTTGGTACCAGTAACTGTTTGAGCCACCTTAAAAGAGTCTGTCACTGTAAAAGCAGATATATATTTGTAATCGCTACATACACATAAGCGCACGCACACCCATCTCCTGCAACAGGAATACAAACCCCAAGCATTTAAAAGTTCAGCCTCTCTCCATTAAGCCTTTCTATGTTTTCAAGTAGGAGATAAGGTTTTTTCATGAAAATCTTCAATTCCCTGCATTTTTTTAAAAAAGCAACCTGATGGGTCACTCCAGGAGGGCAAATACAAACAAACGTGTATTCATCTCTTCCCAGATCTTCATTAATACCTCATTTTTCTTGTCATTATGTAGCAGAACAGTTTTGATTCTTGTCATTATGTAGCAGAACAGTTTTGATGGAATCAAATGCCATTGGGTTAATTAAGTGAGAGCACAAACATTTTTTAAGTGGAGCCCTCTTTTTGAAGACTTCCTATCTGTGGCTAATAATGACCCTTTCAGAAGGGTGAATATTTCCAAATATTTTTGTTGCAGTGCAGCAGAATTTACACACATGAAAACAATTTTCATTGTTATTTCACTAAAAGTGTAAATTTCTGCCTAAGTAATTTGGAGAAGAAACCTCACCAGTGACTTACACTCATCATTAAACACACTTAGTAGAAAATTAAATTTGGTTTCTTGTTTTACAAGCTCCTTTTCAAGGTATTAGACTGGAGTGCTGCCATTTGTAGTTCTTAATTCTTAATTATGAATTGATCAATCTTTCTTTTTTGCTTTTGAATTTAAAAGTGCCCATTCTCCAATCTCAAATGTTCACAGCATCTGAAATCTCTTCCTTCTTTTTCATAGCCTTAGCAACATTTCCTAGACTCAAGAAGAATAACACAGTGCAAATCATGTGATGATAAAACATCAGGAATTGCATTTTCACTGCATCATCACTACTAGTTAAGAAGTCATAACAAGAAACTTTTGTAACATTCGACAAACATTCATTAGAATGCACTGATTTCCAAAGTGGGTCAACACTTAGAGCCTTTCACAATTAACACATGTTTTAGGTAATGCTTAACATAAAACTAACAAACAAAATAAGTCTTCTGTCTGGAAACCATGGGGAGCAGGGGGATAGTTTCTCAATACAAATCAAGTTTCTCAAATGAGATTTAGTTTTATTTTGTTATTGACAGATTAAGACAAACATCTCTATCATATATAAATATGCTTTCAGGCTAGATCAGATATATGAAAATGGCACCTGTTAGCCAAGTTGTATAACTGCCACACTGAAATCAAGACAGTAAAACTAGATTTAGCCAGATATTTACGGACATCCTCTCTCAGGTCTTAATGTTTGGAAGTATCACGTTGGCGGCACTTAAGATCAAGATGTTCTATGTGTACAACACAGATTGCTGCCACCGGAGACTACAGACATTTTAGCTGCAGAAGCATGGAGCATCCTTATGCATCCTGTAAGTGCAACAGAAAACTGAAATACAAGCTGTCTTGCCTGTGAGTCCCAGACCTTTGCAGATAAGCCCATGAAGACCTACAAACAGAAAATTAAATAACATAGCTTATGTGTTTACTAAGTGATTCATTGATCAATGCATGAGTAAAATCTAGTCTTTCTAACATCAGTTGGGAGTTCTGCCACTGAATTCAATGAATGCAATTTCATTCACTGTGTCCCAATGCTCTGACTAGAAATAGATTTCAATAAAATATGTAGATGTATTTGAATGATGATCCTTTGCCCTGTAATGAATCAAAGGGTCTTTTCTGAGTTAAGATAAACTTCTGTTGCTTTATTTAAGAATGATGGCCTGCAAGGATCCTCCTGGGCCAGCAAGTCTCATCCTGTGGCAGTTAAAACTCATGCTAGCATATGTATCCATGTATAACAGTCGTTACATTCACACAGTCCCATTGGAAAACAAACAGGTTTACTAAGGCCTGATCAATACAGAGGGCAAGGCTCATGAGAACTCACGCTGGATTGCAAACTTGAGCCAAAACTGCACCTGCCATGACCACAACAGAAGTATCTTGAAATTAAGTCAGGGGACTCAGATCTGCTGGACAGGGATATATACTACTTTTCAAACTCTGCCACAGGTTTCCTTTGACTTGATTTAAATCATGATTTGTTGTGTACCCTTCTTTCTTAATCTGTAAAATGGAGACCATGTAAAATTACTATAAAGACTGTTCTTGTACAATAGGTTAAATGCCAATTCTGCACTAATGATCTGGGTTTGCCAAACACATGATTAGTGTCCAGGACCCCAAGGTGTCAGGTAGAAAACCAATCCTTCACGCAAACAGTCAAGCTAGTTTCATCAGTGCAGACATATCCTGATAAGGATTCTTATTTTAATGGAGCTCCTGCAAATAAACAAGCTTAATGAAGATTACTCGCTTCCTGAAATTCATTGTGCTGCTCCAATTTAATGCTATCACTTGCATAAGAGGCTGTGACAAAGTCTCTGGAAAAAAATAAAATATGCAAATTCAGACACTTCAAAGGCTTTTATTTTAATTGTGCAGAATGCAGAACAGAACAAGAGCAACTCCACTAAAAATGGAAAAAGCATAAGAGAGGAAACTGATACTTTTCCATCATTTCTTTCAGCTCTTTAAGAATTACTCTCAAGCACACAAGTTCTCCGAACTACCAGTTCCTCTGAATCAGTGCTGTTCTCACGATGGGTTTGCAAAAACGCATGAAATATCTACAGAAAAAAATTAAGACCTCACAATACTCTCTCAGTTTCTGTTTTACTGCAAATGCTGAGTTCTGCATAGATTTGCTGAAGTTTCTAAATATTATGATCTAACTTTGGGTCATATTCAACAGAATCTGTGACCAGTTTTAAGCCATTTTCAAACAAACCTGGACTGAACTGTGTCTTGCAACTCCAGCCAATGAAGCTTAGCAGTTTTGATAGAATTTTGTCTAGAATTTGGGCACTCTTTTGAATCAGAGATGAGCTCAAGGTGAAAAATTCAGATCTGGGCCAGGAGTTGTGGGCATTTGGATCCACAGTTGTGGTTCTGGCCCAGTTCTAAACAGAGTCAAAACTGAAAAAATACATATAAAGCCAGCCAACTGTGAAAACCAAATTTTACACAACTCCCTTAGTTTAACGGTTTTACTGATTACAGTGGATGTTTTAGGCCATTTTGCATGCACTGATTTCTCTTTCAGTCTTTCACAGGAACATAGTATTGTGCAATGACTTTGTATCAGATGAAAATTTCTTTAATGAGTGCAAAATAAATTTTTAGAAAATCACTATATTTTTCTTTTACCACATCTGAATTGGTTATGAATAGGAATACTTTTGAATTTACTTTATTTAGCAAGCTATTTTATCTATGCAAATATGTTCACTTCCAGGAATAGGACTAAGAGTAAGCTGTTCAATAATGCTGGAACAGCTAAGTGAGGAACTCTTAATGTTCCTCACTCACAGGGTTTGAAAAAAGCTAGTATGAGAGCAATAAAGCCTTCAACTCAGTTAAAACTTGTAGAATCAACTGTGGTCAAACTGCTCAAAGACTGATGGGAACAATCCTCAAGTCACAGGTGTGAATTATTTTTCTTAGTGTTGTCCTGGAACCCAGTTGTTATGTAAAAGTGTGAAAAACTACAGAGAACAGAAAAGAATGAATCAAAAAGCAGCATAGGTCAGAATATATCCCCCAGCTTTCAAAAACTTTACCAGAACCTGGCCTTTTGCCAATAAATAACAGAAATTTTAAAACCAAAATCAGGCAAAAAAGACAGTAAGTGATTAATTAACATTCCAGGTTACCCTATCATTTAAATTCTACTGCATAGGACTTTTCCTCAACCAACTACCAATGAACCACACACAGTTTACTGCAGTCTGACAAGCCCTTACGTTCATTTATTCTACATTCCTGAGACATGTTCTAATTTCAGGATAATTAATAGTTCTGTAATGTTGACAACATAATTCTCTCAAATAGCTAACAGCTACAGATATATTTTATAGACATGAGATTATAAACGGCACTTAATTGCTGTTCAAAATTTAAAACTTACCAAAATGGGGACTCTGTGCCTGAAGCAAAGTTATACACAGCTCATAAGTTTTTGCTCTAAAGCCAGCACTATCTTATGTGCAGGCTCAGGGACCCTCTGTGTTTTCAAATGAGTTATCCTAACAGTCTGTCCACAAAGAAATCTATATCCCAGAATATGGTCTCAGAGCATGAGGATGGTAAATCTTCTGATCATACTTGCACGTGACTCAGGAGACCACCCAGAATTTGAGATGGCCTATTCTCAAACCATCTTTTCCTCGGCTGTGCTGCAGAAATGCTATTTTTGTCTGTGATGCCCAGCTAATCCATTTGAAATACCATACACTACGGGGCAACAGGCTTGTGATTAATGTCTAAGTTGCAACGGAATTTTGCTCGATTTCTGGCTTCAGTTTCCTATATAGTTTTGGACAAGTTATTTGGGCAGCTACTTTCCATCTAGGGTCCCAGCTTCTGTTTTCATGCTGTAAGTTTTAATATATTACATGAAAATAAGTACCAATCCACAAGAGGTAGGTGTCTAAATCATTTTGAGAAAACAAGCCATAACCATTGTGTGTTCTGTTCCCTGCTTTACATATGCAATTATTATGGCTTTCTTCACCTTCTCCTGTTTATTAAACAGGATAAACCTTTCTGGGCTTGATGTTTATAAAACCTGCCACAACAGGATTTGATCTCAGGTCCCTGCTTCTGATACTACTCTAAAACAAACTGATATATTTAATAATGAATTGTGAAAAGATTCAAACTAAAGGCACAGTCTATTTTATCCAGAAAACACAGAGATTAATGTGCTGCCTACCACTGCTCTTACACGTAGCTTCGAATGCCACAGAATACAGCAGTCTGGAAAAACATATAGTATCATCACAGGAAGATTACAGGGAATGGGGAAGCTAAGAAGGCATGTGCGTTCAAATGAAACAAGGTACTCTTGCAGGGCTGCCAAAGGACATACTGTCTTCCATCAGTGATTGTCCCCAGCATTATGGAAGAGGTGTTACTTTTAGGAAATATCAGACTACTGTATTTCTACAGTCCTCCACTCTCCTCTAAGGTTCTCCCACCACCTGAAGCAGACAGCACTACTATTCTCCCACTTTACGAAAAATGAACTTGAAATAAAGAGACTAACTGGGCACTCAGGATGTTCCCTCGGTTTTCCTGCATGAAAACAAGGAGTTGAACTTCCACACCACAAACTAGTGTCTTTACCCCTCTTGGCAAGATTTGCAAATGGTTATCTGCTTTTATGTTTCTCATATAATACAGTAAACCGATATTGAAAATATCACTTTGCTGTATAATCCAATTTAGTTTCAGCTGGAAGCGTAACTGCTTTTGAAACTACCACCCTTCATGCTGAAATATCCAGCCCCTGGTTTCAACTGCTAACATAATAAATGCCTGTAAAAGCAGGTACGGAAGGCACTCAAGTTGTTTGGAAAAATGCAGATTGGAATATGGCAGTAAACACTGTCTGGTCTTTTATTGACAAGACCAAGTCTGTCAATGGAATCTCATCACCAAAAAGATATAAAACCAAATAAGATACAATGATTTGTCCTAAAATAGGCCAGTTTCCAGGACAGTTGAGTTCCCAGCTCATCTTCAGATCCATTCCTTGAATTTATGTACTTAAAGAATTCAAGGGGTGGGGTGGGGAGGGCAGGGTGTTTACCTAAAACTAATACCTTGCTGGCTTTAAATATTTCAGTGTAATTTTTCTAATATTCTTATAGCACCAGTATACCAAAAGCTTCTAAGACACCTGAAGGGAGTTAGGGGTGAAATTTATCCTGCCTTATAAGTATTTTGGAAATCTAGCTGTTCCACAGTGTATTTGTCAATGGACAGTTTATTTTTACTTAAGGCTTAATTTGCCTCTACTTTCTAGAGGACTAGATTCTGCTCTTAGATGCTCAGGTATAGCTCGCACTGAGTAAGATCACACCTATAGAAAGGAAATTGTTCTTTCAGTATTCAAAAATATTTTTTAGGTTCTTAACTATCTCAGTGGTTAATATTTATAAAACAGCTCAGAAAAAAATCATCATAGAAAATATGAGATACTTCCCTGAAGGGCCTCAGACCCTAGGTTATCTTGTTTTACAGTGAATGCTTGTATAAATATTTATTTAAAAGAAACAAAGTGCTGCTATTTTTTAATAAAAAAATAATTCTGAAACCTATGTTTTGCCCAAACATTATTTTATTAGATGATGATTTTTTGTTTGTTTGGTATGTAAATTCAGCCTAGGATGTAAATTGGACCTATGTAAATTGGACCTAGGATGATGAAAAACAGCTCAAACTCCTTTGCTTTTAATTTACAGATGTTTTCATGAGGATGAAGCCCCAGTTCTTCAAGCCATTCTGCACAGTTTGTCAGGCTGAATTAGAAACAAGGAGATGAAAGGTAGTATCAGGATCCCTTAGGTCTGTCCAGTTAGTTCCTATATAGTGTTTTAGTAACTCATTTGAACAGAATCATTCCAGAGTGGAAGAGATTTCAAGAAAAAAATTTAAGAGCAGGTATGAAAAGGATTCAACAGAATCTGTAATTAAAGCCACATGCAGGAGAACTACAGCACAGTGCTCTTGTGCTTCCTTTCAATAATACTTCATAACCCTAAGGATATTATCTCAGTCAGGGGTCTGTTGAGCAGGCCAGAAGAACATCCATATCCCAAACCTCTTTAAAGTTTTTGTTTGGCAGGATAAGACAAGGGAGTGATCTTCAACACTATTTTGTGCTCAGGGTGTGGGCTTATAAAGACATATGGAACCAAGAGCCAAGCCTTGTGCTTTCATGAAGGAAAGATTCAGATCTGCAAAGGACTCTGCAAAAAAAAAAAAATATTAAAAACCAACAGCCTACATCATAACATGAAGAATTTGGAAGTCTTTTTGACAAAGTTCTGGGAATCTTTGTTGTATTTATAGTTTGTGGTTTTGCCTGAGCAGTACACCTGCAAACCACGTAAGATCCAACTTATATCTGTTAGCTTTCCCTGTGTTTTTGTTTTTAACACTGTGTGAAATACTTAAATAAACAAATTAATTCTGTAGCACTACCTATATTTCCAAGATCATCTTTCAGCACAGGCACCCACAACAACAAGGCATCATCTTATAGTCTCAGTCGACAAATACATTTGAGGAGATAAATTTTTAAGAATTGAAGGTATTTCTTAGGTGAACTTCTGAGAACCAAGTCTTTTCAGAGTCTCTTAAATTTGGCACTTACTAATTGAAAACATGAAAAACTATTTACCTTTTTTAAAATCTTGACCAATAGAACAAAAATACCATTCATTGCTATAGTTAACTTCCATGATAAATGTCACAACAGTTAAAGAACTGGAACAGACATCTGGAACAAACAATATGTAGGTGGGCCAGCTCCAGAATATTACTTGCCATCTTTGGTTTCCCATTATTGTAATTTCACTGTTACCGCTGCCTGAGAGAGTGTTGTTATTCACCTCAAAGGGACTACCTACTAGAAATGAGGCAAACCAGACTGTTATCAGACAGACCAGATTCTCTACTAGCAGTAACGTAAGCTCTGTTCAGAGGAGTGTTCCCCCAAATTCACATTTGGTTTTCCCTTACTTCCCCTCTACTTCTCTGCACACAATTGCCCTACTGCTTTGGTAAAGCCACGGCCTCATTAAAGACAATGGTAAACGTGGCATTGACATCAGTAACACAAAGACATGCTTTCACCAGAGAAGATGGTACCACATGAAAAGAGCACATAGGAAGAAGCATAGGAAAGAAAAATCTTCCTGAATAGGAGTTTTTGAGAACTGATATCCCTGTGTCGTGCAGAGCAGGCACAAACACTGATTCTGCTGAAAGATGTATGTTGAGCCAAACAAAGGAGATGCAAGAAGGTTAAGAAAACAGTCCTACAAGGAAACACTATGCCTTAAACGTGAAGGCATAATAAGGAGACACAGGGCTGAAAAAATATATGAGAATTCAGGCTGGTTAGATATTAGAGATTTATATAGGGAAAGAGTAAAGTGGGATTTGTCCCTTTCTTTGTGATTTTTAAATTGCCAGTTCATGGAGAGAGAAAATACACCCGATTTAAAAGACCTCAAAAGCCTGATGCGGCTGTAGCAGCTCTGATATGATAGGAAGCTTACACCTTGACAAAATGTCATTCCTTCAGAGGGACCTTTGCGCTTTCTCAAGCTCCTTCATAAACCCCAGAATTTTGGAAGAAGCCAAATGAAGATTGCAAGGGCTCGGTAACAGCGGCGGGCTCACGTACCTGCCAAGGGTGCCACCGCGTGGACAGTGAGTAATTACTCTCCTCATTAGCCCAGGCTGTGTTTCAAGACAGAGCAGTGCTCAGCCGAACCGGTGACAGACCGGCGGTTTAACAGTGCTGTATTTTACAGTCACATATGTTCTGTGGTTCAGACTAAGATGGTGATAGCAACGCTCTGTCCTACTACCTTTATATGTGAGAACAAAAGGTTTCCCTGATGCTATATTAATGTAGGTCATGTCACTGCCAGAGAGATAGGAAGATTCATGATACGAGAGAAAAGGTATGAATTCAAGAAAATAACATACAATTCGACTAACCTAGCATCCACTCAACTATTTTTTGCAAATGAATGGTCGCCTATCTCTGGCAAGAGAAGGGAAATAGTAGAGGTGCTAGAAAAAGTTTCACCTCAGAAGAACAGAGCCATCTGAAACTCCTGCTTTGTGAGTACAATGAAGGAAAACATACTAAATGACAAAGCCAGAATTTCTTGATCTAGACTTCAGATTTGAGAACTGAGTGTCATTTGCATATTGTCCAGGAGGAACTATGTATGTACGGTCATTGCTATTTTTTCCATCAGCATTTTGAAGGAGTTCTCTCCTCCAGACATCTCTTTTTTTGATAGAAAGGGGTGTAGGGAAAAGGGTCTTAACCAAGAGCAGATAGAATTAGTGGAGCAAAATGCAGCAGCTACAAAACCTCTACAGAGAAATGGTATGCCAGTTTGTAGATGCCTTCCTGATGCCTTTACGGTTTGAGGATTCTATGTGCTAAGTATGGTCTTAAACCAGCATAAAACAAACCTTGGTACTGTCAGTCTGAAATGCTCATATCTGATCAGTCATGTATTACAAAGGCTTTTTACAATGAATTTTTATGTACAGATCTTACAGAAGAGCTCATCTCCCTTTCAAACACCTACAGGACAGCCAAATTTCCAAAAATGCTTCATGCTATCTGATAAAAACATCATTTATTGACATGTACTCTTTACAAAATCTGGACATTTATGCGGGTTCCTAAATGGAATACAAGTTCTTTATCGAATTTCTGGCCCTGGCAGTAGCTGGCAGTATATATTTCTGTGGTTCAGATACAGTGAGAACAGCACAGCTATCCATTACTTCTGCATCCTAATTCTTCCCTAGAAGCAGCATACCTTGATATTTTAGATGTGTGTTTAAATGGACCTAACATGCCTCTTTTGAATTTCTTTTTGGAAATGGATCATGTCACCAAAACTCCTAACATCATGTCTTTGTGTTAACAGAGCCCTTCTCCTGTTACCAATAGAGGGACATGGTGAATATTTAGCTGCATTAGTGTTTTCCATTCTTGTTGTTTCTACATATTCTCAAGATACTTACTGGACAAGGACTAAAGATTTTTATTCACAAATCTGGCAAGCTAGAGAATTTGAACTACAAACAAAGAAATATAGACCTGTACATTCAATAAATGAATTGGAAAAATGCCCTGGCTTTCATTCCATTTCTCAAACTCCCTTTGTTTCGTTATCTCTGCACTTCTAGTGTCAGAAGTTTATGACCTATCAATCAACAAAGTATTAAGAGTAACTATTAAGGATGTATTTATGTGAGAACCATGTGTACTTCTTGGCATCATGTACAGCCTTAGCCTCCCTTTGAGCCTACTCATTTGTCTCTGAGCATTTTATTCTTGAAAGAATGGCCTATTGTCAAATAAGTCATTTAACCATTGATAGAATGCCTACTTCTCTGATTTTAAATTTGTAATCTGTGTAGGAATAATTGTTTGATTCAGGCACTTATGTGGGCAGATGACTTTATCCAATGGAATGATAATGGAGAGTGAAGTTTAAGTAAAAAAATCAACAGAGACACACCAGAGCTTGGTCTGGTACTTATTCCTAAAATGAGGGATAGACCCTTTGGCTCTACAGCTGGTCTTGCCCACAGGATGAGGGGCTCTTGCAGCTCATGTTTCATTCAGCAACATTTTTCTTCTAACCAGACCCTGAGATTACTGCTCTTTCCATAAGAAATGCAGAGTTAATTCCTGGACCTAATTCAAGTTGGCCATAATTTTCCAGAAGGGTACATTTTCAAGATTGGCATATGAATATCTGATTCTTTAGCCCAGAAGAGAGTGGAAGGAGGGAAGTTTGACATAAAGTCTCAGATCTAAATAGGAAAGAAAGAAGTGACTAAGATACCAGAATGGGATCCAAAAGATCTAATTTCAGGCTTCCTGCATGATCTAAAGAAGTTAATAATTTCTACCTTCATAATCCCCCAACTTCCCATTTTACTTTCTTTGTCTGTTTTATGAAAGTTAATTAAATCACAAAGTGAAGAACTGTTTTTACTACATAGGACCAGAGCTGTAGGCATTCCTTGCCCTAATACTAACTAAATAAAAAAGACATAAAATTAGATCCCTCTCTCTCCTCCCATGTTTGAATATTCTGAACTTTGGGAAGTTTTACTTTTGGACTTACATTTTGCAATTCCAACCCAGATCTTAAATGCTGAAAGTCTTGGGATGACTCCACATTAGATGAAAAGAGCAGACGAGAAATAAAACAGTGACTGAGAGAAATGATGCAGACCATAATGGAAAGACACACAATGGGGAAAAATGGCAAAAAATAAGAGTTCAAGAAGGTTGTAGGGGAAAAAAACCCAGGGAAGGAAATTGTGGAACACAAAAATAAGAATGGAAACAAAATTTTAAAAAATCCAGATGTTGGAAAGAATGTAGAGAACCAAAGGATAGAATTGCAAAAACCAGAAATACAGGGTCATCAAGGAATCTTCATTTTTAATTTTGACTCTATTGAAGTGTCATGTGTGTGTGGTTTTCATAAGACTGATTTTTTTTTCCATGGGAACTAAAACCTAAAGTGTAGAGGAGGACTTGCCAACATTTTCAGTATTTTTCTATTTTCCTCTACAAAATGAGATATAACAGGATGACACATGGCCAGGCATAGCATCCCTTAACTCAAATACCACTATGACCCCCAATCTCTAAATCAGAAATTCTGAACCTCTACTGCTGAGCTAAAAAGTTGCAAGCCAGAGCTGCACAAATACACCTATGTGTGTAAAGGTTCAGGTAAGTACCTCTCTACAGTGTCAAAAATACCCCTCTGCACTTGACTCATACTGACTTCAAAGTAAATTTCAAATTCCAGCTAGTTTCTTTATCTGTTTCTTTAAACACAAAAATGTGACCCTAAAGAGCTCTATGTAAAGAGGCCACATACATTCCCTGTGATGATGAGATACTGATTGGGTCATACGCACCGAGCAGTGGTTTAGTAATAATGCTGCAAACTGTACCTCTGTATACAGTTCCTACCACAGTTTCATTTAAACCTGTTTTCTTGAGTGCAGTATAGAGAAGGGGTTTGCCTGTTTGATTCTTTTTGTTCTGTCTCCTTTCACACCAAAACTATCCTTTGTTCCCACTGAACTTAATACGAAGCTACTTCGTGCTCTTCAAGCAATCATTGATAGCGTAGCACCTGGCACAGAGTAGGCAAGTGCAGCACAAATAACCTGCAAAGTCAATGTCCTGGTAGACTTTATAGATGATACACATTTTGTAAATCATATATTTTCAGGCATACCAACACTTTTATTCTGTAAGTAGTGCATTAAGTAATATTTAGCTTTGCTTTCTTAGTTTTTTGTTCCTTTGTTTTACCTTCAAGGCACTAGCCCTCCTGCCTCATACTCTGCAGCATTGCAATTCACTCAGGCTGTAAGAATTTGTTTGTAATGCATTGAGAGAGGAGGGAAATGGGGAACATCTAAGCAGCAACAAAGCCACCGTGACTCCTGTCATTATAAGAGGCAGAAGACCAAATATGAACATTAATAGTAACAAACTCAAGACCAGACTTAATCGTTGCAAATTGTTCCAAGTGCTCAGCACACCAGCGTGCAGCAACACTCAGAAATTAATCTAAGCAAAAGCTGCTAAAGGGTTGGATGGAGGGTTGGGGGGGTTGGGGTGGGAAGCCACCAGAGTGATAATGCATCACAGAGAGTTGTCACAATAAATGAAAGTACTGGAGCAATTAGCAGACCCAGTACTAAGCACTGTGCCACTTGCCCCATTTTAATTGTACTTCATCTTAGTCAAAAGCAAAACTCAAACTGAACTCTGTTGGATATGGCAGAATTGACTCATTTTGAAGAACACAATGGCCTAACGGTTAACTTCTACTTTTCTAACAAAATACAGAGTAGGAGTTTGAGAAAGAAACATGGGGAGGAAGAACTGGGAGTAGTGGTGGTTCGGAATGATTTGTTCAGAACAGTGTTCATTTTCTAAAGAAAATCCTTACAAAAATCTACCAAATACCTCACATTACTCTCTATTAAATGCTTTCTTTACATTTACCTCACCTAAGATACTGTTGAGAACTCAGCTGTTACTATAGACCAGGTACAGGATCACCAGTACTTTTTGTTGTTATAGTTTCCTTTTTGGCTGGGAAAGCCTACATCCTCTTGTCCCTTCTGCAGAGTGAACTCTTTTGAGTCAGGCATGGACAGTACCACTGGGGCCAGAAAGGAGTCTTTGGAAGGTCCATGAGTTGACAAGGGTACCTTTCTGGTAGGAAGGCAGCAGCACAAGTAAGTCCATTGGAGCTCAGTCAGCAAGCAACTGAAGGCAATAACCTTGCATTATAGCAGGTATGCACCCAAGCCGTCCCCCATTTCTACTTAGCTTGCTTTCATGACTCACTAGGGCTTTTTCTGGTGGTGAAACACATACTTCTGTCCTCTCAGTCCATTTTTCTCCTTAAAAGGAAGGTCTCAGAATGAGACAGCAGACTCAAAACGTACTCCCCTCTCTTTATGCCAGGATAAGGTTGACAATCTTAGTCTCTGCTTTTTAAAATAAATCATGAAAAAAACCACCTACACTCATTCATAAATCCTCTCTCTTCTCAATGACACTTACCCCATAATCTGCAGTAAGAAATTAAAGGAGGCTGAGTTTCTGCGTATGCTTTGCACTCTGTCGGGGGCACAAAAATAGGAACTGTAATGCCCCAGAAATGGATAGCCAAGTCACGGAACTATGAAAATACAGGAATCAGCCTACCTTAGCACATCCTAAAAGTGTAGACACTGGACCTCAGCAGCCAGAAAAGAAAAATGCATTGCAACAACTGGATGAAGCGTTCTGTAACAAGATAATACATTGTTTTTGAGGTTGCAAATGTTGTGAGACAAAGCTGTATACTTTATAGTACATACCACTGGGTATTTGGGTTTTTTGTCTGCCTGTGGGTTTCTTTAGATGTGCTGTGCAAACTAAGCTGGACTGTTCTGAGGAACAAGATTTAGTTCCATATATTTAGAGGACTTCCTCTGCAAAATGTTCTTACCAATAGGTATCATTTTGATGAGGAGATAGTTTTTCCTTTTGTCATGTGACACTGATTTGTTGCAATTTTTAAATCCAAGATTAACAATTATTCTTCTTCTTGACACTACGTTCTTCTTTTTTTAGTTTTCAATGAGCTTTAATAACAGAGGAGCAAAGAGAAAAGAAAGAATTTTTTGGCACTCTGATTTCTCACACAAAACAGTAACTGTTTTGGCATCCAGAGATGTCAGCTCCATGCTCAAAGATAATTTCACTTATTTTTGCATAAAGCTGGCAGGATTACCATTAGCTCTAACAGTTGTTTTTTGGGTTTTTTTAAGAAGTACTGATATGAGACCTCCCACTGAAAAGCTATTAGGTATGTAGATAATGTTAAATGTTTATATACACATCATCATGTTTGTACAGGAATACAGCAAATGAGAGAATGACCAAGAATGAAGAGCCAGAACCTGGCATGTCTGCTGTGAAGTCCAATGAGCTTACATCTTCCGAATATTAAACCCTTCTTGCTATCTTTTTCTGCATGTTTATTTGCCATTAACAGACCTTTTTGTGGAACTAGCCCAGTAACCTCACCATACTCTTTCAGCTGAGAAATCTAGGTTGAAATATTGTGGCTAACAATATACTACATATACTATCCAGCTCAGTATGTAAATATTCTGGTGCTATTCAGGATCAGAGGTAGCTGTTCTATGAGTACTGCAAACTAGTTTTAGAGATTTTTTTTCAATGACTCTGCATGCTTACACTAATGGGTCTGATATTTGTGCACCTAGACTGATAGCAGCCACCTTCTCTAGTCCTACAGTGAGAACTACTCAGCTCAGCAGAAGTAAAAGTGCAATGAGCACAGGAGTGGGAAAGTTGGAAATGCATCTTGTGCAACATACACCTCTATGTATCTTCAATAAATAGGGATTAATTACAGCATTCTGTCTTCAAGTTACCAGGAGGACAAGGAAAACCACCATATCTACCATAACACCCTGCCAATACTTCATCCAAAGACAACACCTCTACTTAAGAAGTTTCTGTTCACTGGAGACACATAACTGTGGGCCTGTGCTTTCTGAGTCATTCCCTGACACAGAAACCTTCTCATTTGGCTATGCGGCACATTCCTGTCTAACAACTGCATATCTGGTTATGAAGAGCAGCTGTGTTTCAGCTTTGCAAAGACTTTGCACTGCCTTAGTAATCTTGGGTGTGTGACAGACCATTAAAGGAGACAGTGCCTCTGTTAATGCACATTGTCTTTTCAGAACAAAGCAGCTGCAACACTGACAATGACCAAAGCCCTACAGAAAAGCAATGTAGCTAGAACTGTTGTCAACACAGTTGGACTCTAATCCTCTGCCTGCCATCATTCCTTTGCATAATCTTTGGATCATCACTTCATCCTCATGTGCTACTTAGAATGCAAGTGCTTCAGGATGAAGACCTACTCCCATTCTACATTTCACAGTTCTGGGTGCCAGAGGCCACTTAGAGTCTCCAGATCTTCTGTGACAGTAACAGTATATAGCTCCTATCCAAACCTTCATAGCTATATTTCAAAAGAACAGTAGCAAGTGTCTCATTTTACAGCTACCTGTTGATCATACAGTAAAGATTTCACTACTCTTAGAAAGCTGTATTTCTCATTTTACTGTAATTCATAAGAAAATCTATTCACATATAATCCTCCTATATGTAATTTACAAACACAGCATGTATCCTTAGTAGAATATTTAGAGTCAAAGTTCTGCGTCTCAGCAGATCACTTCTCGTTGCTTCTCATGCAGCTAGAAGAACACTCCTAGTACGTAAGCTATGCTGGGACCCATGGCCACATGCTGTCTGCCTTCATTAATCATTATCATCCTGCTGTTTCAGGCCTTGGGAAGCCTTGTGGATTTCATACATAAATTACTTTCTGGAACCGTATCTCTTTCAAAACAAACTCTAGCAAACATACCACAGAAATAAGTAAAATTTATAAAACTTGCATTATGCTATAGGCCAGATTTCCAGAACTGCTGCATTTACTCAGTTCTGTCTGGACAATAAGGGTAACCAAAAGCTTCTGCAAGTCAACAAGCTCAAACTGATTTACTTCTGCCTGCAGAACTCCTTCTTCAGTGTTGCATAGATCCACTAGACTTGATAAAATGGAATGGAACCTTTAAACTGTGGTTCCAAATGTGCTCACAGAGAGTGTAGGAAGCAATGATATTACTTACATAAAAAAAGTGTGGCAGCCTTCCTGTCTGTGTACTATGACCTGCTGGTACTTGATGGGCTAATTTTCTGCTGAAACAAGTAAGAGATGGGTGTGGGTCATCTGGGTATGCTAGGATGGGAAGAATTACAATTACTGTTGTATGCTAAAATGGAGTTATGTTGGAAATACTATAGAAAACCAATGTCAAGATATTAAAGACAACCAGCCATGTGAAAAGGGAGTCATCAAACTTGAAATGAAAAATGAGACTAGAACATGGTCATAAAACAAATAAAAATCTTAAGTCTTATGGAGCAGTAAAACAAAATCCATGATGGGGTTAGGGAAGCAGGACGGGAGGAGGATCCATTTTGCTTTTTCTTCCACACTACAAATCCTGAAACAGTGCCTTCCATTGGCAAAGAAACATTGTCTTGCCAGGAAGAGACTAACCTGTGTCACAACAAGTAACAATAGGTTACATACTTCTCAAAGGCAGTAAGTGCTACATGTTTGAAATTTTTTGGCTTTTTGAAGGAGAGAATTCTGTTATAAAAGTGTGAACACCTAAACCCCAGCCTTACAGGGGAAACTACCCTGGGGAGATTGTGATAAACCATGAGACAAACTATGAAGAGAGACTTCTAATTTTAATTTCTTATTTTACACATTTCAGGGAGTAACTTTCTGTACCATAGAGAATACCAGATAGTACAGAAGTAAGAATAGATACTCTGAATGCATTCCTTGTAAAGTGGAGAAACTGCTTTGTGCCTTAGTGTTTAAAGGCACCTGGCTTGATCACAGCAAACTGTCTTGCAATCATGAAGCTGAATTCATTAACTCTGAAAATCTAATTGCAGGTCTATCTATTTTCTTTCTCTGTTCACACAAACTGTGGAAGAATTGAAGTCCTGACCTTTCTACTAGATGCAGCAACTTTAAACTCCTGCCTAAAATCCACAGCTGAGAGAAAATGAAGAAAAAGGGAATATCTGTATAACACAATCTACCAAATGCAGCCTGCAAATTCACAGCAAATAAAAATATTTTATGCCAGATACAGCCAGACAGATCTCATAAATGCTTTTTTATTGAGAAGGACTATAAGGGATTTGAGAAATAGCCTATAATTTTAAAAAGAAAAAAAAATGTGTCTTCATAAAATAAAATCAGATCCTGGGGTCTTCAGTCAGTTTTCATTCACTGATTCCAATGCGAATGTGTCCAACAAAGCTGTATAAGGCTCTCACAGTTAGCCATATAAGACTCTTACAGCTTAACTTTTACAGTTTACCTTCAATATTTAATTCATATCCCTTTCAATTTCAGAACCCAACTGGTAGAACTAATCTACATCCCTTTGCCAAAACAAAGGCATTCTGCTGGAATGATTGTGTTAGTCTGTGGTTTCCTTTATTTCCATGAATATGTTACTATATGAACAGAACCCAGTTTCAAATGAAAAATTGAGTTTCAGCATTGAAATTGAAAATTATTTTTAATATTATAAATTTCCATTTTTCAAGGGTTGCAGGGTTGTGTTTGGGTTTTTTTCTGGAAGTCAAAAGCGCTGAAGGGATAATCCATGGAATCACACTAAATACATACCACAACTCTAAAATTAGTACAGTCACCCTCCAGATTCCCACAGAAAATAACTGCTGTCAATAAACTAGTTGTACTATACAGCTCTGCTCACCAGTCAAGCTTTCAATAAACACAGTTGTTGTCAAAGACATAAGCATCTCAATTCTACATATGATATCCATTCTACAGTGCAATTCACATAGGTAGGGATAGACTACATCTGGGTTTCTCCTGGATATTCTTTTCCCATAGAAATTGAAGATCTTGGATATTTGCCTTAGATGTCTAAATGCTTGGCAGTAGCAACACCAAAGCTGAAGCTCCAACCCCGTTGCCAGACATCCGGAAATCCAGGCATGTAGACAGCATGAGTACATATCAATTCTACTGCACATGCACAAGGGGTCCAAAAGCAATCAGGCTTCTCACACAGACAATTTGTACTGAGCATGAACAGAAGGTCTGATTTTTGTAGGAAGCACTGGACGCACTGATCATACTTCACATTGTGAGTGCTTACACATTTCTGCTGGTACTGTAATAGGTCACCATGCACTTGGTGAGTGAAGACACATGCTTTAATTCATTAGGACACCTCTTTATAGCTTAATTTTTAAACTCAAATCTTTACATATTCACCCCTTTTCTAGTTTTTAATGAAACATGTTAACTACCTTCTTTTCTTTTGAGATATTTTGAACTACATTTTCTTCCAACATTTTATACCCACTTTTGCAGATATAACTGATTACCATGTTCAGTTTGTCTTTTGCAAATGCATGGTTTTTTCTCTGATGCTGGCTGGGTACGCATGCAAAATGAAAAGAACAAAATTGTAAGCCAGGTGGAGAAATGTGGCTATTAAGCATAAGAAATTGTCTCCACTTAATTTAGATTTAGAAATCAGGCTTGAGGCTGTAAATTCTATTTCTTGCAAATACAAGCAATATTTCCAGAAAAACTCCGCATGAGTTACTCATCCAAAATTGATGCTGTACAAATGGAAGCCCCATAAAGCATAGCCTGTTACCTCTTTGAAGTCTTTCAGAAGGGAGGATGCATCCTGTGAAACAGAACAGCATTCCAAAGACATTTTTTTTTTTTTTTTTTGGAGGGGGGTAGGGGGTAGGGAAAGGAGGATGATGGAAACTAGGATTGAACATACAGGACAGAATCTTAAACAAAAGCCTGTCTAAGTACCATGTAACAAGGAATATACAATATTCATACCTTTTTCTTGTCTTGTGCTTGCTCTATGCAGTTTGGTGTACACTTACAAAACAATGAACAATAATGCAATTGTTATTTTGATTCTGTTTAGCCTTAGTTAATATTGATTAGCACCTGTAAGGATGAGATAAGGACAGCCACAAATCAGAGAACACCTGGACTAAAATAGCTCCTACCAAAATAACACGAAGTATGATCCAGGATGAACAGGAAGAGTGAAGGCTAAGTTTGCTTAGCAAAAGCCAGGGAGACAATGCAATTTATTTTTATAGGTCATCCCTCCTTATCCCAAGTAATACACAATGGCTCACAGAGGTACAGCATTTAAATGACACTGGCAAAGAAGTGTTTCCTAGTGATTGTCAGGGACAGGAATAGGCAGAGTTCAAAAAGAGTAAAACAATAATAAGAGAAAGATCTTCCTTGAAGCTAGTATGGATAGACCTCTACGTGATGGAGAGAAGTGGAGGAAATCAGAAAACTGGGGAGGGTTGTGTGGTGTGTCACCTGTCAGAAGCTTTGAAAGCAAGGGATGGAATTCCAAGCTTAAGATATTTTAAGGTAGAGTATTATGGGTCCACTGTGACTGAGCTCTCTGAAGTGAAAAAGCATGCTACCAACCACATTTGGGACAGATAATGCTAAGAATGTAGAAGAAACATTGCTGGTTGAATTGCAGTATATAAAAATGAAGAGGCCAAACTATATTTGTATTGCCATGTGACAAAGATGCAGTAGACAAACAGGTAGCAGCTTTGAGGAAAATAAAATTTCTGCATCCAGGCTGTAATACACCTTCCTAATAAGTTAATGTCTGATAAAAGGTCATAAGAAAGGATTACAGTCGAAATGACAAAATCAATATAGGAAAAGGAAATCTACTATCCGCAGATCAGAAGCAATATCCTCTTTCAAGTGGGCACTGTCTGGATTTGATCTTGGCCTCATTTTACATTCCCAGTAACTGCATGTGCAAGCATAGCTGTACAGATACATAAATAAAAGGAGAATATGACTTATTTCAATTACTTAAGGGCTGTAAGTGTTGTTATTTTTTTTTTAACTTTCCTCATCCAACAGATTGCATGAATGGCACATGAAATAAAGCTAGTTCAAATAGGTTTTATACATATACATAACATCATGGATGTGAATCATAGAATGGCTTGGGTTGGAAAGGACCTTAAAAGTCATCTAGTTCCAGCCTCCCTGCCATGGGTAGGGACACCTTCCACTAGACCAGGTTGCTCAAAGCTACATCCCACTGAAGTCAATACAGTTATTCATGTGTGTGAATTTAAACATATACTTTGCCAGGAATAGACTTTAGGTTGCAAAGAAAATTGATTAAAACAATTTAAAAATCCTAAGTTTCTGTGTTTTAATGTTTTGACATAGTGATGTGCTTTCAGGATGCACATACACCTGATTAGCTTGATCAAATAGTGATCTTTACGTAAAGTCCAGTGTATTTTAAATCTAACACCTTGCCACTCCTGAAATCACAATAGGATGTCAGTTAGCGAGTTCCTAAATACAAATACTGGGCACCCAAGCAACAGTATTCACTACTGATATCAGTACCTATTTATTTAAAGCAAGTTTTGAAAACTGAACAATTTCTTCCTTCCTATTTCTGTTGTCCAGAGAATGCAGAATAAGACAATACAGGTTAGCCATTCAAAGTCCATCATTCTCTCAGTATCTCAATGCCTAGGACATCACCACAAAGAAGTACTAATTCTTCCAATTAACCATACAGAAATTAATTTGACTGACAATATTTTACTCCTGAATCATATCATTTTTATCATCATTATTCTTATACCAGCATAAAATATCAGATACCAACAAACAAGTAAAGAAGGAATGCTCCCAAGAAAAGAATAAAGAATGATTCAGAGTGGATAGGGTTTTAGACTGGCCCTATTCAGAGCACTGTGAGCAATCATTCTATGTTAATAACATGAAAAACTGTTAAAGGTCAGATTGATCATCAAATGTCAGCTATACTCATTCCGTTGGACCAGTCCCCAAGGCTCCTGATTCTTTTTTTTTATTCTGGCAAAACAAATGAACCCTGGGGGAGGAAAAACTGTGTTCACAGCATAAATGTCTGACTGAAACTAAAGAACTGGTTTCAACTCAGGCCTCCACGAACAGAATTCCTGTTTTATTTTGGGACAATCACTTCACTTCCCTTGCCATTGACCTCCGTCTACAACCAGCAACAATAATAGATCTTCTCCTGTTTGAGTTCCTGTTAGGTACCTCTGCAGCTCAAGCAAGTCATGCCTGTCAATATAAAGCAATATAGAAAATACTAATATCAATGGTGAAGTTTTTCATATGGGAGGCACACCAAAAAAGTACCACTGCCTTGGCACCGCTACTGCCATTGGCAGAGAGTGGATACTGGGACTGACAGGCATTTGAGCTGACACGGTACAGCTGCGCGCATGTTCATGTGTTTCTACAAGGTCTGAAAAACAAATGCTTAATTTTGTTGTTTAAAATTCTCATCTTTGATTTGACAACACACTAAGCAACTCCTACAACAGATGAGCTTGTCTGCCAGCAGGTTCACCAAGACCTGAAGACTTACATGTCCTCTACAAGTAACTTCCAAATTAACCTCCTGATTAACTAAAATCACACTAAGAAAACAAAAATGGACAATAATTCAGGTCCGTAAGAGGTAATGGTGACATGGGAAATAGTGCATCACTTTCCATCAGGAAAACATGTGAAAACACCGATTCCGTTTTTCCTGATTTCATTAAGGCCACTGAAGTTATGTTTTAAATGAGACAGAAAGTAGAATCAGGTCCTAATAATTATTAATGGGAAAACATCTGATGTGTACCTTTATTTTCCCTAACTGAGGTCCATAACTGACCTAAGAATTTTAAAACACCGCAGTATTTTAAGTTTCATGGTTGAATTCTTCATTCAAGTTCTTTCATACAGTGAGCCTGGACAGAAGAAGAAATGTACACCAAAATCTGAGACACCGCTACCTGAAGAAGAACAGCATCCAGTCTATAGTTAAATAAATCCAAAATACTCCCATCATCGCTAACTGGTAGATAGTCTTCTTCAGTGAAATTACTGCTATTGTGTTTCACATGGAGAACTCAAAGTAAGAACCAGCTGTGTCTTTCTTTTCTGTAAATTCAAACCTAACTGAAGTGACAGCTGAATAACAGTAAAGGAGCTATTCTGAGAACTCTCGTGTACAATGTATGGAAACCACTTCCTTTGTTTGCAGGTGTTTGGATTGTTTTCTCACATGGACTATGACCAATAATTATGCCACTGTGAAAAAAAAAAAACGATGAACAACAGCACCCAAACGTCATCCACCTCAAAGTACTATTTTAAAGAAAAAAATTTATTACAGAGATCTCCAATGAAATCACTGGAATTTTGTCACTGTTACACCAATAAAGTCAGCACAGAACTACTACCAGTTCCTCTGGAACAGTAAATTTTTAGCAGGTGCCAACTGTAAGAAGATTAAATATGACCATTGTGTATTTCAATACCAAGTCTCCAAATTTCATTCAGTGGTGCTTCATTTTTCCTTCTTGTACTTGAGCTGTAACCATAAAGTGTAAACATTTTACATGGCAGTCAGCAGGGGCACTGATCATTGATGTCAGGGACAAGTTGCTAAGCCCTAAGTGAATGTCACCCAAGGAAAAGATGTGTGGGGTTGGCCACCTTACTCAAACTCATTAAGAAAATGTGCAACAGAAATAAGAATTGAGAAAGTAAAGAAATTATATATCTTGTTATAACTGACTGCCTCCTTAAAGAGTGGGCCTTTTGAAGAGAAAGAAATATGTAATTTGGGGAGCAAACACTGGCGGGGGGGTGGTGGTGCCTGTTTTTGCAGATATTCTAAGCACATATGATTAAGAGCGCTGTTCCCAAAATCCTTGTTTGAGTTGTAGATAAAAAGCATCCAGATGTCACCAAAAATATCTGCCCTGTTCCATAGACTGTACGTCACTGTTTCATATGCTGCTGAGTTTGACATTGATTCAACAACCCAGCAACAGATGGTTGAGTTCTATGTTTCCAGTGTGCTAGTTCAATTCTTTTTTTTTAGGAGATATTGGGGCAATTCTTCTCTGCATTTTATTTTGTCTTGAAATTAAATTAATTCACTGCAGAAATATTTCAAATACAGAGGTTTTTAGAGATTGGTTATGAAATTTTAAAAAAAATAATAATCTCAGAATTTCTTAGAGTTTTTCTTATTTAGACCTAGCAGCCAAAATTCATTGTGGCACTACCCTTCCAGGGATGTAAATTTATTTTTGGAGTGTAAAGCAACCTGCGAATTTATGGGTGCTATATAAATAAATAATCCAGTACTATTTTTGTAACTCCAAAGCATGTTGGCTTTTTCAAGTCCACATGACGAATCTGGAGTTGGGCCCAGGGTTTTTTGGAACAACAACTGATATATTGTTGCATTAGTGCAAGATAATTCTGTGGGTACAAAGACATTGAAAGCCCCCAAAATCCTTGAGCACAGTGGTGGCAGAAGCACTTAGTATGGATGGAAATACCTCCTCCCTGAACAATGCATTTTGGGGTTTAGGGGTTTTTTTTCTGTTTGAGGTTTGTTTTGTTTTGTTTTCTGTTTCCTTGGAATCACCAAAGGGTTTTAGGACATCACAAGAGTCTCTGTTTAAGGCAAATCATCCCTCTACAGAAGACTGGTATAATTTAATTTTATTTTTTTTTAAAGAGCTTTGTAAGGTAGCAGTCTGATGGCTTTTCAAAGGACTTAACAAGTTCAGCATTAAAGTTCTTAACTGCAAATACTGCCAAAACTGTGATCTACCCAGCCTTTTTTGTTCCAATTTGAAGGAAGAGCTGTTGGGTTGTTTTAACCAGATCTTCATCCTACAGAATCTTCTTCATGTTGTTTGCACAGTAACCTTTAAACAACTTACTAAGGTTTCTCCTGATGGAAGGCTAAATTTTAATCTAATCTTACTTGAACAGAGTTCAGTAGAGTTACTCCAGAAAAAAAGTTTAGCCTGTGAACTTTTAATTAGCCTTCTACCAAGAGCCCCCTTTCTCTTTGCATATGTCTATCTCCAAGAGAACCCAGTAAGGAATTACCTTAACATAATAGGTATTCTTTACTATGAAATATTCTTTGCAGTAGGTTAACCACTGTTGGAAAAGAATTGAGGGAAAGAATGTAGCTCGTGCACATCAGACATGATTAGGAGCCAAACAAAAGGCATTCAGAACAAAATAGGTATAACTCAGCCAAAGCCAGGAAGAAGTGCTACCATTGAAGAAAAGAGGATGAACACTAACGGAGGAGGAAAAGAGTATTTCATGACAAATTTGAATCTCTCCAGAAGCACAAAACAGGTTATAATAATTTAAAATAAGAAAGGGTTAACAAAAGATTAGGGTTGTGGAAGCTTTAGGCCTTACAATGGCAGCTGTGATGTGCATCTGCGTTGGTTACTTTCATTAACTGCATTGCACTGAAGCCATCACATCCTTGTGTGACCTTAGAGATTTTCCTAAGAATCATTTAAGAGCAATTCTGCTGGAATGATCTGTTTCGGCATGAATGGATTTATACAGAGGTAAAAAATCAGATTTCTCTCCCACATTATTTTCACCAACAAAATGAAAAACTTTACTTCACAGATATCAAGGGGCTAAATGAAGTGACACTGATGTCAACTTTGCCTAGCAAATGCTGAGAACCTGACTCTTTCATAACTTACAACAGTGTAAAGCAGAAATAAAGACAATAGTTCCAGTGATAGAAAAGTCTTCTTGGTATTTTTACGAGAACTATTACCTAAACAATGATATGTGAAAAAGTACATAACAGATAATTACTAGCACTGTAAGAGACCTTCGAGTCCCTTTCCTCTTATAAATACAAAAAGTTGAGTTTATTTATTTTAATATTTTCTTTCCAGAGTACACAGCTGAAAGCCCAAGAGTGCTTTCTGCTGAGCTATGAATTTCTCTTAAATTAATTTTCTCCTTAGCCATGTTCACTGACCAAATTAGACTTGCCAAGTTTCCTCTGGCAGGTAATGTTGTTAAGTACTGTAAGTCAGTATTTCTGTACAAGGTTACTATCACAACACGCTTTTCTAAATTGTTTGCTGGTGCTTTCCTACAACTCTGCCCAGTTCTTTTAAGGAAAAAGACATATCAACATTTTTGTAACAGTAAGAATTCAGACTCAACAGAAATTCAGGACTTAATCCTACAAATTTCACTTACATTAGTATTGTTATTGGCTTTAAAGAGAATGTCCATATAAGCCCCAATGAACTGAGAATTATGATGCTTTACAGTTTGTCAGTTTGAGTGTTTGGAAGACCTAGGATTCAAATCCTTGTTTTCCCACAGATTTCCTCTGTGACTGAAATACATCTATTAGGGCCACCTACACAAGGTACTATGGTATTTAAACAGGGAATGAGGGAGGGAAGTATTTCTCTTACCCAGTCCCATCTAAAAGTCAGTGCCTACTGTGCAGATTTCCTCCATAGTCAAAGAACAGAAGTAAGAACATCTGGAGAAAGAGTCAGCCCAGATATCTCTGACCGTAAACCCAGGGATGCTTTAAAATACACTGTTCCACTGTTCTCAGCTCTCTGCTCTTGACCTTAAGAAACCATTCTGAAAGTAAGGACACCACCTTATCCACCTTTGTTCATAGCCTGGTGTACCAGCTTGAAGTGTGGAATGAGGTCGTTTTTCACATCCAGTCCAATTTCAGCATGGTAGCTTTGGGCTGCCAAACAGAAAGAGAGCTGGGAAAAGAATGCCTAAAACCACCTTAGTAGGAGTCACTAGGAAACTCAGAAGTAAAGCTAAAAAACTAGTCAGTATTCCCAAGAGCATACATGTTTCTGTGCCTTGTTTCTAGAACTATAAGGCAGAGGTGACAGGTCCTCTCTGTCTCACAGGGGTTGTATAAATATAAAATGTTGAAGAGGGCAAGGTGCTGCATAATACAGTCATGATAGCTGCAGGAACATCACAGTCCTTAGTTTTCCTTTTAGAATCCTATCATTGGCAAATCCTATCAAAAAGCTTTCTTAGAAGAAAATGCATAAACTATGAAGATTTTTCCCTAGTACTTATAACTGGAAAAAAAAATTCCAGCTAGCTGTAGCCAACTGAGGGCTACCTTTGGCATGGTTCTTCCTCTCATGTACTAGCACCAGCCAGTAAGATCACAAATGTTTTGGCCCAGTGAGAAATAGCTTTTTCGTGCTAACTTACATATTTTCTGTGACCTCTCTGAAGAAATGTTCCTCTTTCAGCCATACCAGATTATCCACCTGTATCTGAAATCTCCTAACTAGTGCTTGAAGATTAACATACATTATATTTTAGGCTTAAAGGGCTTTGTTTCTGAGAAGATTTTCAAGCAGGTTGGAGGTACAGAGATATAAGTAACTACACACACAATTTGCTTGCATTTCTGCATGTAGCTTTGTCTCCAAGGTCAAATTGCTCTTTTGTGACAGAAAAACCTTTCAAAAATCTGGATATTTTCATCACTGGTTTTCTGCCACCATTCTTTCAGTGGAATACCCAAAGCATAAAATCCTTAAGCTACACAGAATCTGGGGGCTCCAGCAAGGTATAGGGCTACTGCCTATATATCCCATGCTCCTATAAAGAAAGCTTTTCACAAGCTTCAGTGTACGATGGTTACTGGGAAACAAAAAGCAGAAAAGGATCCTACATTTCCTCAGACCACAGCATTCTGTTTTCCCCTATACACAGTGCTTATGTGCATGATAGATGGGCTTCTACAGGAAGTAGGAAGATGAAAAGAAAGACTGATGATGCAGGTGTTGTCATAAGTTCATGGAATGGAAGAGGCTATCTGTATTGTCTCACTTGGGGCATTACATTAGGAAGCAAAGTCAAGGCTCCAGGTTTCCTAAATTGCTTTCTTGAAGCTCCACTTGTTAGGTTAGATATCCTAAAATATGAGCCTACTTTTCCCAACTGACTATAGAGTAATCTGTGTTCTCTTTCCATCTCAGACACCAGAAATGAGATGAAGTGGGTAGCCCAACATGCTAATATCCCCAAAATCATCAAGGGCAACTCATTTAAATCCATTCTTTTTGCAAAAATAGCTTGTCAAAGTACTACATGTTCCCTGAAACTGTGGCCAAAGGAGGGACATCTCCAATACAGTTCAGCCTGTTTCTTTTCAAGGTTTGAAAAATAAACATTGCTATTATCTTCTGAGTTACTGGGTATGTCAAGACATTATAAGGCATGTAAATCAGAGAATAATTCTGAATTGGTTTATATTACAAATGAAATCATCCTCTAGCTCCTTATCACATAAAATGGACCTAAAACATTTAAAGGAAGCAAACACAACATTACACGTTGCCTGGAGACCTGCAGGTAAACTACTGTTTCTAAATAATTTCACCGTCTAGACAACACATTTTCAATATCTACAGTAACTCAGGCTGCATTCATCTGCTTCAGAAATTCTTGTACTCACTTTTCATTTAAAACTCAAACCCCCTGTTTCTTCTGTTGTCAGTGTTGCTTCTGGCTCAATGTCATACTATCTTACTCAAAAGCAAAATCAGATGTGAAAAACAACTCTGTAATTAACCAGCAATCCGTATAAGAGGTAAAATATCTTTGTAGTAGGGGTATTATGGAATCATTATTGAAAGCTGTCTAAAAGCACTACATGAAAATAGCAAGAAAGATGTTTGACCTCAACTACACCAATTTCACAAATAAAGCCTTAATAATAGCTTGCAATCACACTTGGCTGGGCATTATTTCCCAGACACGCAAAGTCTGCATTACAGGGCCAGAAGCAATGACTCACTCTGCCAGCTGCCGTGATGGCACAGGGCAGCTTGTTATTCTGTCATAAGTTGTTTTGTGCATGTTGTAAAAGCTTCTAGACATCTGATCCCACAAGAAAACATTCACTGTATATAAGCAAGAAGGTAGGCAGTTTTCCCAATTTCTGAAACCTCATTTAAAGTTAATTTGTGTAGGTGGATGAGAGAAATCAAATTATCTTTTCCCAAAAAAGCCTCAAAGGGTACATTTTTAAAGACATGACTAAAAAAAAAATAAAATAATAAAAAAAAAAGTGGGTTGAATGCTTTTCACCCAAAGGCAACAAATGCATGCATTCAATGTTATATGTACACTTGCATCCATCAGCACTGCAAGCTGTATATCACTGTGCAGTTCTGAATTGTAAAACAAGCAGAAAATGCTAAAAGGCTATGCAACTTTTCTATACCAGTCCTTGTTTTAGATTCTCAGCTGTTCAAATTTTCACAAGCTGAAAGCAGAAACCAGAAAACTAGTCTACCAGTTCTATAATCAAAGACTGGTTAAGACAGCCTATTGCTTGAATCAGATTGTAAAAGATTTAAAGTCAACATTACTGTTCAAAACCCTTGATTAGTCCAACCATATGATTACTGCCTGATCTTTCTTGTGAGATCTGTGAGACTGATTTTCTTGTGTTTATGCCTTTTTTCGCTCATATAGTATCTGCTGTTTTCTCGTCTAACAGGTATGACATTGGTCACACTTCTAGCAAAAGCCACTTGCTTATTTGCAATGACTCTCCAAAGGTTTGGAAACAAATAATCATAATTTAGCAATTGACTAAAAATTTATACTTGTCTGAACATCTTCGTTTTTGATAGTTTATCTGAGTTTCTCATAGATTGGCTTACCTCGTGAGATTTCTAGGATTCCTCATTTCTGAACTTCCTGGAGACAAGCCTGTCTTTTACCATGCTGACATTGCTGAGTCTGATCTTGGGTAGCACCCAGACTTTTAGCAGAGCGTCTATGTTGGACGTTTTTTACAATAGCTTCCTAAGCATTCGGAGGGAAATCAGCAATGTTCTTGTTGCAAAGTGATTAAATGAGGGTCTTTGTTTTTCTGACATGTATCATCTGGTTCTTCTCTCTGCTCCTTGCAATAAGCAAGTAAGGCAGTAATCAAACTCTTCAGAAACACACTGCTGCTTTCAGTAGTTTTTATGATTTCTGATTTCCCACTGACACTCTCTTCAGATCACATACGGTGTTCACACCTCTTCAATACCTTAGAAAAACTGAGCGAGCGAGATCTAGTAGTGTCGAAAAGCTTGTACTTTAATCTTTCTAAAGAGGGAAAATCACAGATAAAAATTTCCTGCTGGAGGGTATAAGCTAGCCTCTACATGCCTGAGGTTAGGACAGATGGTCCCTTTTGAGCATATAATTTCAGGATTGTCTGCTGTAGGGCTTTTCCTTTGCCACATGGGACTGGCCACTGTCAGAGGCATGTGTTGGACTAGATGCCCATAGCCATCACAATACAATAGTACACTTCTAGTCTTAGCATTATAATTAATTTATTTGTAGTTTCACCTGATATGCTGCCCCCTCACATAATAAACTTCAAAACTTTTAGCTGCCACAGGAAGAGTAAGTTTGTTCTCCAGAGTTTGCAACAGTGTTCCTACAGTAACTGAGGTAGGGGCATCATTTAACACCAGTTCCTCCACTGCCACAGAAAACAATACATGGTGGGTGAGTCATATCTCTGTTTTGAAGCTTAAGTATCTGCTTAAATTCTTCAGACCATGGAAGCTGAAACAGCGGTTTTCCAGACTTTGGCAAAAGTAGTATGAATGTTCCATCCTGAAATATGTAGCTAAAGAAAGGAATCTTATCTTACTTTTAGTGCATCTTCTATTTATAGTCTTCAGACTGAAGATGCAGAGGAAGCAAGTTGAGAAGGAATGGTTCTCACATAAAAGGACTAGTGTACTACTGCAAAATTGTATGTGACCCAATTCAGAGCACAAAGCATCAGGAAAGAGCAAAGACAGCTGAGACAGCAAATTCACAATCTGAACACTTCAGAGATTTTCCTGAAGGTAAAAGAAATAATAAGACAGAATGAATGAGAGAAAAAGACAATGAATATAATTACCCAAAATTGTTTGACTGAATCCTAATAACAAAGCATTGAGATACATCTTCAGTTAAACTAGGAATACATGTTGAAGAATCCCATCTCAGTTGTTCCCAACAGCAGAATGCTCAAATCCATAAGCACAACCAAGTTTATGTAATAACATTTATCATGCTTGTTATTTAGTCAGATACAATAGTCTTCTGTAATGATACAGAATAGTAAAAATAACATTTTGTTACAAACACTGCTAGAACATGGAAATACAGTAAGAATTAAGCATTCATAAATAAATACTGTGAATGGACCAATTAGAAGAGCGACATGTCCCTAAGCTTCTCCACATCAAAAATATAGTAGACATCTGTTTGTATCTGAACACACACTGAAAGCAGATTCTTCAAGATTCTCAGATTTTGCAAGCATATCCATTTGCAGCTATATAAACTTTCAGACTGTAATGTTTATCATGTGTAAGCCTAATACAGCTGTACCTAAAAACAATAATGAGACAAAACTGAGGCACATACTAATTGCTCACCTACTTCTGTCCTCAGTGGGAGCTTTGCTGGAATAAAGTTGAAGCACTTCATGGTACAAGCCTGTTTGTGTCTGAAGGTGCCTTTATGTCATATATGCATGGTTTTCAGATACCAAGGTTCTCTCAAAGATTTGACAGAATTTTAAAAGGCTTTAAAATGTTGGCCCATTGCATACCTGATAGATATGACAGGTGATTGCATACCAGCTTAACATTTAGTGTCTTTGAAGTGATCTGCAGAGCCTAAGATAATAAAGTGGGTGGCTTAAGAAGAAAGAATACTAAAAAGATTGAAATGCTTTTTGTGCCACAGTCCTTTAGCTATAATGCAACGCACATGTCATTCTTTATCTGTACCTAGTTCACACCTCCTTTTGTAGCACAATATTATTCTGCAATTTATCACAGATGTCAGAAAGGCTACACATAAACCAGTCATAAACATTAGCCTCAAACACAACATCATAAAGGATCTTACGGTATCAGAATTACAATCTAGCAGCCAGTACTCTGTGGTCCTGTGGTGTCTGCAAAGAAAACCACAAAATTTGGAATATTTGTAGTCTCTCATTCTGAATGGATGACAACTTCTTCATTCACAGGCTTGTTCATTCAGGTCTCCCTCACCCAGGCACCACTGACCAGTTGCTAAGCAGCTCTTGCCGTCTCCTGAGGTAGGGCTTCATCGACTCTGCAGGTTCTGTTAAAACCATGATGGTGAAATGGACCATTTCCATTTGCACCAACACCGGCAAAGGCACAGGTGGAAACATACCAGGGATGTCATTCATGTAATTTACAAACACCACAACAATCCTTTTGTTAAGCCTCAGATCTGTTAAACCAGATTAACCCTATAAATGAGGTAAAATCTCCCCACTATTTACCTAACCACACACTAACATGAAAGCAGAGGCCATCCACACTTACACCTGGGTCTCACCCATGATGTTGGCTCTAATACCATGGTGGATTCACAAATTTTATAAAATGCTCACAGTTAAAAAACATTGTCTATGTCAAAGCTTTACTGAATCATCTGGACGTGATAAAATATGCATGCATGGCACGCTGCAAGTTGCAGGCACGTTCTAATACTTAGTTGCACCTGCAGACCAAGACCTCAAAAAAATGCACTCATATTTCTGATAAAACAAGCTCTAAGGTATTGTAGATTTTTGTTCATTAGCCAGTGAATACACCTGCTAATCACAAATTCATACTTTCAATTGTAATGCTTAAGTTTTCATATCTTTACACTTGTAAAGATCATTCAGTTCATATATGGTGTCAACTTCGTTTCCTTTTCCCTTTTTGTTGTTTTTCCTTTAACAAAGTGAAAGGCATTCACCGTGTCTAGGAAATCAGGATGGCAATCTACCTTTAGCTGTCCAAGAGGCCCCAAATAGAAACACACTTGGTTTGTGACTATGTTTATATTTACTTGGGACATCTATCCTGAATTGTATCTTAATTATCCAAACATTTATGAGGTGAGTGGTCATTTCTATTAATATCCCTAACATTACTCAGCTACTTATTGCTGTTGTTTCCTTAGTCTCTTCCTGAGCATGAAGTATCACCGGTCTGAAAGGAAGACAGAAGATGACAACTACAATTCTTCCACTTTTAGCACACGTTGCAGTACCTTCTCAGGAGGAGACCTGTAGCTTCTGCGCAATCTGTACAGAACAATCTGTAGCTCAGAGCTTTGCTCTCTGCCTCTGTGCCTTTCTTGCTGAGAGTGAGGAGGGGAACCTGCTACATTTCTTTGCACACAGCAGAGCACGTGTTCTCATGCATGCAGAAGCAACCCTGGACAGTAAATAATGCTTCAAAACCAGGACACAAAACGTTGTAGGCTCAGTTGTCCTGCAATGCAGATAGCCTTACAGTCTGAGCAAGAGAACAAGTAGGAAACTATTTCTTTCTCCCTTTCATCATTTAGTGCTAGCCACATCAGCCTAAGCAGAAGTAAACAGCGTTTGCCTAACACCATCCAAAGCACACCACAGTGTTTCCACAATATCTGGAGCCAAAGAACAACTGGTAATAGTTTACATTCTGGAAATGAAGTACTTGGTGATAAACTTTGACTCCACGTCAAAGTAGTTGCTTTCAGCTCATAACTTCATGCTTAATTCACATTAACACTTGTCTGAATTTCACATTGGCTACGAAGACACCAGTGCACAAAGTGAAAATAGGGGCTAGTTTATGAAGAGTGTAGACATTTACATCTATGTAAGGATCAGTACCTAATGCCTTTCATGAGATAAGTGCTTTATTCCTCAGCCTTTGTACTTCATTTCTAAGATTATTATTGCTGCACAGATAAAATTTAAGTTATTGGCTTTACCCTTTTCAAAGACTATGGAAAGAAGGGCAGTTATGAGTATCTATTAACTGTCCACTTCATTTGACAGAAAATCATGGTAACAGATTTCTATTTTATATATTTAAAACAGTTGAAAATATACATGACTGATCAGAAATTTTTTTTAAGAGTTGTGCTAATTCTTCAATGAATATGTTAAAAGAATGATCGTGATTTATTTTGCCTTTTGAAAGAATTTCAGCCAACCATTGCGGTTATACTGCTCTCATAGCTGGAAAAACACTGAAATGCAAAACATGTATTGATTAGGAACATTTTAATTTTGAGAAGAATTAACCATTGTTTCAGCTTTAGAAGAAAGTTAGAAGAAAGGCCTGTAGCCGACACTGAATATAAAATATTCTAGCATACATGGACTAGCAATGGCAAAGACATACCACTTTTACTATAATCTGATTTTTTTTCTTTTAATCCTTATGTCCTTTTAATCTGTTTCACATTCTCTGTGGATATGTTGTTAATGTACAGCATGAAGGATGATATCCTTCCTCAAAAGGCCCCAGTCCTTTTTAGTTTCTCCAAACTATCCCATGGAAACATGAAGTACCTCTCAGGCAAGAACACAAACTCTTCAGAATTTTGTGTCCAGACAGTTGGTAGTTCCTTGTTTCAGACGAGGGTAGTCTCTTACTGCTAAAATTCACTAGCCTGAACATGTGAATTTAGGATAATTCTGTCGTTCCTTAAGCTAGCAGTGCAAGAAAATGCTAATGAAATCTCAATAGATACTCAAAACCATTTCTCAGAAACTTCCTCTCTGATTCTTCAGAAATAATTATCTCAGTCTCCTATACGAATTTTGGTTTCAAATATAAAATTATTAATTCATACACCATGTGTCTGCTCTGACATATTTCATTGTAAGGTATTCTGGCCCTCTTGGCCCTCCAGGTGACTCATTCTCTTTCCACATTAGATCTAGGCTTAAAAAGACTCTTCAATACATCATATTGGTTTAGAAGAATCTTTTTCCCTTTGTTTTGGTTTCAGAAAGTTGCCAATGTGAGGTGTTTTTTCTCATCTCATTACTGATGAAACACTTCTGTGGCTGCTTTGCTGCTTCCAGCACTGTGAGCTTTTTTCTTCTTTTGTTTTCTCTCTCAAATGTACTGTCCTTTGCCACACATTTATCGTTGCATAATTTTAGAGAGTTCACGGAACTGAAAACAAAGTGATTCATAGAATCTTCTCAAGGTCAAAGCTAAAAAGAATCATAAACTAAGAGTATGATACTTCAGGACAAACATGCTAGTAACTATGTTTCAATACTGCCAAGAAGCAGGGAGCAATGCAAATTTTTATACTTCACAACAATATTGCAGGTTACTCCAGAAGTCTCTAAATCGGAGTTTCCAGCAAAGACTGCCAAACCTAAGAATAATATTTCTGTTTAGGACCCGTTTCTGGTATGCTAACTCAATCTGAATGGTACATTAGCCCTTGAGAAGTCCAGTGGAACATAGTGGAACAAATCATGAAGGCAGCACACAGCGTGAGTAATCATGTTAGACTATATCTATGTTGCACGACAAGTGGAGGTGAAAAATGGGAAGTGTATTTCCCAAGCCCTGAAATTTCTCTGTATGAGAATTTTCTCAGGTAATTTTTTTGCTGTTTTAGCAACAGGACTTTCTCAGTTTCCACTTTTCTTCAAAAATACACAATATTTATTATGCCAGTGATCTGACTGGATCTCTGACATCCAAGATAACTGCATTAAACCAGTACAGTTTTTACTGTGAGAAAAATATACTCTAAATTACCTTGTGCATGCTTATCTACACAGAATAAAGCAAAAGGAAAGTAGGTAGCTCAAATTAGGCAAACATTATGGTGGATGAATTTTCTACATAACTTGTGTTCAAATAAACCCTAGAATAAGTAGTAAAAATTATTCCAGATTACTTTGAGAGGAATTGATGGGGCAAGGGGAGTACAGGAGAGAAGAGGAATTTAAAACTCCAAAGTAAAAATCTAATCCAATACACACTACAGCTAAATCTGATCAACTCTTGAGGACTTTATAACACACAGAAGCATCTTTATTCTGGAGATTATCTTCCTCTTCTTACAGACGGTTCCCTCCAAGGCCCTTTTTTTCCACACAAAAAAAGCCTTGTATGGATAATGAAATTCAGTGACAAACCTGTGGGTTCTCCAAAGACAGATTGCACCTTTTGGTGAATTATTGTGTCTCCTAAAATGTGAACACAGACTGTTTTGCTCAATAATTCAAATAGATGTCAGGAACATGGTAGGTTTATGCATACTATTTCTTTTGCATAACACAGACTTCTGTAACATGCAGGAGTATCTCTTTTTAAAATTGATATTTTTTTTTAATTTTTCCATGATTCAACACCATGATTCAAGTAATATAAAAGACACAAAGCACTGCAATCCCACAAAAAACTCCAATAACATGCTATTATGTCTTGAAATTTATGAGATTCATATAACGCTCTTTGTATTACGGAAACAATTTTACCAAGATTGCATACAAAGTTTGATACTTAAGTATGACTGTGCTCTATTATTCTCTGTCAGAAAGTATTGTTTGGGTATTTTTCCTCAGCATTAAAATAAAATTGACAGAATTCAGTGATGCATAGAATCAAACAATCACCCTTTTTAACTTCAAAGATTCTTCAGTCTGACCCCTAAGTCTACACTTCTGACAAGGGAAGTGAAATGGTAGAAGATATCCTGGTGGTGACAATGAAAGGAAATTGATTGTTAATATGAAATAGGTCACCTTTATGACTATGTGTCAGCTGCAAGTGAGTGATAGATGCCTAGGAGAGATGTTTTGCCCTACAGATGCATGAGTGATACATTAAAATTTTCAAGCAGAAGCTGCTTGCATAAAAGCCAAAGAACATAACAAAGAGGAACTGATATCTGACCTTTAGAGGGGAGGAAAATATACTATAGTCATACTGGGGCTTGTTCTTTTTCTTGTACAAATTACTATTTCACCCGTGATTTCCATGATAACATTAGTTGAAATAAGAGGTACAGAAAGGGTGGAAAGAGTTACATTATTATACTAGGACTATAAGTATAGACGTTTTGTTAATCCTCCACGCTTTTCAATGAGAGTGGGTGCATCATATGCTATCTGTATAAACAATAAACAAAGGTAATTCTAGTTCCTTCTTCTCACACATTGCTTATCTTACCTAATTACATCCTATGCTTTTTAGGCTATGGGTATCTCCTACAGTCTGCATACAGTGCATACACAACGGTTTCCCCCCGCAGACTGCTGGAAGAGGAGTGTGTCTCTGAAGCTAGGAGATGCTCAAAGAAGGAAACTTGGGGAGCACGGTGGAGCAAGTTCATACTCAACCAGGCTTTCTATTGGCCTCAAATTTAAGGATGGTCCCTTCTTCCACGGGACTTAATTTATACTATTTGTCAAGAACAAAAGCACGTACAGACTAGTAGCTCAGTATTAATCAGCCTCCTGTCATTCTACTCCCACAATATTGAAAACCCTTTCAAAGAATCAGTGCCTTGGAGCTCTGGATAATCATCATTTAATATTAGAAACCACCATTCAGGAGGTACCTATCTATCAACATGTCACTTTACATACTATACAACAATTCTTCTTCTATTGTACCTGAACTTAAGAATCTCAAGGTGTTTCAGAAACAGCAAGCCCTAAAATTCTTACGGGATTCTTGTGATTGCCAGTGAAAAAGTTGATTTGGAGGCTTTGGTGGTTGCCTGATTTCTGGAAAGAACTCAGTTCTGACCAGTGAAAATTAAACCTTTTTAAAAGTATTTTTAGTTTAATGCTTAAAACTTAAAAACGCCGGAAGTGGTCATTCACCTTTAAATTTAAGCCATTGTTAGTAGTTACTAATGCTGTCTGTTGGATCACCTATTAGACACAGAGCCTTCAGAAAACACAAAATATATCACATGCAAACAGAATTTGTAAAATGTTTTATGCTACTTGATCATAACCTCAAAAAAGTATCGATTAAATTTAAGATATAAAGAAAAAATGCTAATGACAAATAGCAAGGCTGCTGAGACATCACATTTAAAAGCACTTTGCTGAGTTGAGTATTTCTTTTTATCTATCCAAAATTACTTTTGCACATTTTAATATTCTAAAAATACAGGATTAACTGCATCTGTTAGATCAATAGCATAAAGTAGCAATGCTGTCTTCCATAAACACCCAGTCAGTTTTATGAACCAGATTATTAGTAGTTAAATATTTAAAGATGCTTGCCCTTTGGATCTCACTTTGATGCTTGCAGCCAGAAAATACCATCTTCCAACACCACATCCAGGCTCCACAGTGTGGGAGGAAGATTTTGAACCCGTTCAAAAGCAACATTAATTTTTCATCCTTCTAGACGTAAAAAGAAAACCAAGAATGTACTCAAAAATAATACCACACATTTTTGCTTATTAGAGATTGTCTTCAAGGAATGATGCAAAACAAACCATGTGAGAATAGGCACGACAAATATAAGAGGGCAGAGAGTTATGATTATTGCATATGAGTCCTAACATACACAAAGTAATAGCACAGCTAAAGAGTGAATCAACCAGGCATGCTGCCTTTCTTTGTGGAATTCTCTGTTTCATGAATTTCTCTTTCCTCTGCAGTGTTTAGCACCTTCACCCCTTCTCTGTGTTTTAAGTGCATCATATCTCAATCTTCCCCATGATATGCTCCCCCCCTGTTCAGTTTTGAAAGTTTAAATGTGTGCCGGGGACCATCTACTACAAGTAACTCCTCGAAACAGTATTTCAATTAAATTGACTGGATGTCCACAAACTGGGAGGGCATAGGCAGCAGCAGAATTAGAGCCATTTATCAAGAGGATTACAGGAGCTGATTTAAGACTCCAGGTATGTCTGTGGGAGGGGGGCTGTGAGTGGTAGACAGGGTAATGGTTAAGACTGTTACATTGGTCCTCTGGTCCTTTCATACAAAATAAGGTCAATGCAGCAGTGACCAAGGAACAACCTGGAAACAGGACTGTCTCCCTGGAATTTTGCCCATTTTCCCAGAGTACTAGACAGTCTGTGCAATGAAATACAACAGTTGGTTTCAAACAAGCTAACAGTTATACTGCACTGAAATTTTAATAGACTGAAATCCTGCCTGATTTCCTTTCACAGTAACCAAGGAACAAACAAAGAGCTACAGAGTAAAGATCAAAGCAATTCATTACAAAAATATACTATTTCACTAATTCTTGGTGTCCACTTGTATTTAGAATGACCCTTTTCTGTCTTTTTCTGTTCCTTCAATTGCATACTCATCTTTGGGAGGCCACCAACATGCCTCCAAACCCTCTGTGGCAGATGGGACAAGACTCACATTCTCTAGACACAAACATTGTTTAGACTTCAAAAGAGCACTTCAGCATCCAAGGGGAGGAGGCACCGAAGTGCTGGAAAGGTTTCTTATAGAAAATAAATTGACAGTGAAATTAGGGAAATTTAAGTTAGGCAACATCTGTGTACAACATGGAAGTGTAACGTGTGATTAGCCCAGATATGCTGAGGTGATGCTCAGCTAGTACTTGATAGCTGAGGAGGATAGGACTGATGGAATTCAGAGAATGAGGAGTACAAATGTTAATTAGACCATACCAAGACTGACTCCTAGCACAGACACCATTTCCAAAAATAATGGATATATTTATCTATCACATTGTCCCCATGATTGCTACTTACCTCCATCACAAAGAAATCTATCCAATCTGTTCAAACATTTGTACAAACTGTACTTGTAAATTAAATAATAAATGTGCATCCAAATAGACTCTCATTGGTTTAAAAACACACTGCACTATATTGTAAAGAAAAAATATACGCACAAAAATTAGATATTTAGTGATATCACAAGGCAAAAAGGTAGTGTGGCACAACCATTTCGCTGGCTAGTGGTAATAAGCTTGTCACCACACCAAATTAGCATGTCTATGTAAAAATGTAAGCATATCTGCATACATCCATCTGCACACGTATTTCAGCTCCTGTTTTAAAAGTACTTCATATAGTGTCATATCAAAACCAAAAAAAGTAGTCAGTACTAGTATTTACATGAAGTCAAAGTTGAGATGCCAAAATAGAGCTTCTGTTCCCTGAGACTCCTCTGTCAATTTATTTCAATTTAAATATAGCATATTAGTTTCCCCTAAAAAAAGAGGAAAGAAAAAGAATTGATCTTTTTGTCACTTTGAATCACATTATCTCATAAGTATAATTCACATAAAACAAATTAAGAGGCTGATCAAATGCTCTGTTAACATAATTCTTCAATAATAATATCACTTAGATCTTAAACTGCTTAATTAGATTTCAGTCATTGCAATCAACAGCCTCATTGAAACTGTTCATTTATAATTTATACTCTTTGCATTTTACTGTTCATTTTAAAACAGCATTAACAATAAGAGCCACAGTAAGTAGAAAAAAGACAATAGTAACAATTAAAACCAAAGTCATTTATAGAGATGTTGCACCCTTTAGGTTTTGGGATGAACTTATTTTCTGGTTCACTAAACATCAATGGAAATATTTCAATTGATTCGAATGGATTCATGATTTCCCCTTAGGAAAACTACATTTGGACTTTAAACACAAATCTAGATCCAGCCTTTTGCATCTGACCATAAACCTGAATTGAATAAAATAAAATAACCTGTGCTTTTACTGAAAAGTTAACAAACAAAATAATCTTTCAGACACACTTGAGGCCTAAACACATTCAGCCAACTTCCATTCATCAATTAGATTTTTCTAGAGAATGAAGATGTAAAAAACAGGCCTAGCCAATGCAACATTTGCTGTTGTGAAGGAGCGTTCCATATTTTAAAGAACACATTTGCTTAGAACAATGTTGAAGCTTTCTGTAAAGAAGGCACTTGTGCATTTATGCACATTTGAACACAACCATGTTCACAGATAACAGTTTTTCCAACTGCAGATAGAAATAGGTCATCCAGAGTCAGATAACTTACTGTCTTGGGATAAGTTACAATTATATCTACAATGGTAAAGTACAACCTTTGGGCCTGGCCTGCAGGAAACAGAATTCCATATCTGATACCATTCATCCCCACAGAGCAAGTGCAATATTACAGCTCCAGGACTTCAGATAAGATTTATGATTGTGGTTCCTCTTTGAACAGAGAATAACTTAATGTTAATGAGACAGGTGTTTTGCTTTTATTCCTATTATTTTAATAGTTAGATCTTTATCTTCCTGTTGTTATTGCAAGATTATACATTTACATTTTTATAATTATGCTTCATTTAAATAAGCAGTGACTGGTTAACACATTGGTGTTCCTTCAGTAACTACTTTAACTACTTAAACTGAACACATTTCACTAGCTTCTTCCTAGCAGTGCCCACAATAGACCCCAGCAGAATTTTAACACCCATCCCTCTAGAGCATTCTGCTGATATGCTCAAAATATATGTGTAAACTAGCAGGCATCTGCTAAGCTACTAGTGAAGTATCCAGTAAGTAAATAAATGCATCTGGGTTGCAGCCACCAAGATTTATAGCACTTTTCCCTGATTTCCTTTTTCACACTACAGTAAATACAGTAATGGTGCTGGCTAATAAACAGCCATAAATCTGCCTTCCTCTTTTTATGATGCTTGCTGATTGAAAAGTAATGCTGTGAAACTGATGAAGTCAGTGACTATGAATGCAGGAAGGCTTTGTGCACTTGGGGGTGTGTGTACGTTTTTAGTATAGTTGAAACAGTTTATTTTGCAGGACTTTTCCACTCCCACATCAATAAGTTGGGGTTTTCTCATAATCTTCACCCCCTCTATTTTCCACATGCTGTAAGCTAGATTTTTATTCCTAATAAATTCAACAGATCCAGTGCAGATGTAGAACAGAAGAGGAGGGGTCTGGAGTTTTTTTGGACATGGCTTCTTACCAACAACTTAATTAAGTTCTCGTGAAGTCGTCAGAAAAATTCCTGTAGACTTTCATGGGAGTAGAATTGGGCTTCTGTTACTTCCTTCCTTCTGTAATACTTCTTTTATACCCCCTCTTCCATTCTTGAAGAAGCAGGCCAGTTTGGGAGCAGTGGTATACAACACACATCTGTGCCTACAATTTAGTTAATAGGGTAGCACGCAAAACTTTTAGAAGTGCAGGAAACATTGCCTGCAGAATCTCTGCAGGCAAAGCACGGCAGAAGCATGCCAGAGATCACCCTTCTAAGAATATCCATTCTGTTTCTGTCAACATCTCATATTTTGCTGAGCCTGATGGGACTGTCCATAAAAGTCAGACACTTCTTCTCAACAGATGACACTTTTGAGAAAAGCGTAGAAATGTAATAGTGGGGGGGGGGGGGGGGGTTCTCAGATATTTCTTGGTGATGGTATGAGAACTAAATCAGCAGCAAACAGAGAAGGTTACTTATTTAGATGATTTTATCTTTAGCAACTCCGGAAACAACTTATTTTATCAACTGAAGCCTTGCCACTTCTGTAAGTTGGAAGCACTACATACTCATGAGAGGTAGCCCAAATATTAATTAAAGCAGTTTGCAGATGTCAAATCTGCAAGATGTCAAGTGATAGCTACAGGGAATTAGCTGTATGTATATTTCAAAAGAGGGGAAATATTTTTCCTTCCTACCAATGAGAAGATAGACAGACTGTTGGCATCAGCCAGCAGAAGCGCATACTTTCTTAGCAGCTCATCTAGTCTTGCTTGTGTGCATCACTACCTCCTTCCCTCTTGTCAGATGCACTAATTTCAGGGAAGTTTAAAGTGATTTCCTTCAAAGGAAACAGTTAAGATAGGCCTAGCCATGCTGACCTGTAAAAGCTCTCCCAAGCAGAAGCTTGGTTTCATTTTGACAACCTTTATCCCCTCCAGCAGTTACAGTCACCAACTCTGCAGACTGATATAAAATCCCTGGAGCTATAGGAACCTCAATACAAAGGAAGAGGTGAGACCTCATGACTGACTAAACAAGAAATCCCATTATTTTACTTCCACAAGAGCTCATGCTACAGTCTTACTCACCCCCTCACAGTAAAACGTACTAAAGGGGAAAAACCTCAAATCAAACACAGAGCTATACAGTGAGAATGCCCACAGGAACTGCAAAGGACTCTCTCCTTCCCAGCTATTAATACCTACTCAGAACCGTACAAGCCCAGTGACTGCTACACCCACAAGACAGATGAATTGGCATGAACTCTAACTAGAGTTCACAAAATGGGGTGAACATCCATTTTTATGCCTTTTTTTTTGATACTTAAGAATAGGAAATGTGCAAAACAAGCAGGCACAGGAATGATGCAGGTGGAAAAAGCCTTCTTTTCGAACATAGGAATATTTTACTTTCTATAACCAAATTGTATTTTGCTCAATATTATTTGAAAGATGAGTTACTGTACATCAGGACCACCATTGGTTTGATTCATATTTTGCAGAAGGAGAAACTAAAACTGTAAATTTCAAGTGCAAAAGAAAAAACATCACTGTATAGCTCTGTAACACTGAAAGGTCACTCCTTGTCTTGCTTTATCCCTGGCATTCCCAGTTTATAATTTCTCTGCCATACAGGGATCTCAATACCCATTTTTATTAGTGCTAACATAAGACTGTTCTCCCACTGTCACACCATCTGTCTCTGTTCCTCCTGCCTGCCAGTATACAGAACATCTAGGAGTTGTTCTGAAAAGAGAAAAAAAAAAAAGGAAGAGAGAAAACTGTATTGTTTTGGTCACACACACTGCTGGCAGCAGCCTGTTTCCAGCAGCGACTGTCTTCACAGAGGGACACATTCAGCCTTCGCCAGCCCATGACACACATTTTGTTTAAAAAAAAAATAAAATAAAAAGAGCCAAAAACCCCCATCCCAAAACAAACCCCTCACTGGTCTGGAATGAGAAAAAATGTGATTTCCTTTCTGCTCTCCCACTGTGTGATTTCAGAGAAGGGCAACTCCTCCCAATATCAGTGCTGCCTTGTTGACATTTCAGGGTTTTTATCAGAAATTTCTCCTGACAAATTTCTGATTTAGCCTGAGCCTGAATCAGCAGCAACAAGACCTGTTCACAGCACACACCAAGAATGGGATTTTCAGAAAGTGACAGAAAACACAATATGGGCTGTTGCTGCCTTTTTAAAATTTACTTTGACTTTAAATCTACAAATTCTTTTTTTTTTTTTGGCTTTTTAATACAGGCATAAATTCCCCCCCATGAGTAGCAACCTAGGGGACTGCAAATTCCACTTAAGACAGAAATGAAAAAGTACAGAGTGACATAAGCAGGGTAACAGGCTGTTATTACAAGGAGTGTCCTCACATATAATTTTATACCGGCCTAACACAGAAACCAGCAGTCACAATCTCATGAAACAAATTGGATCAGTCTCTTTGCCTTATGTGTTAGAAATAGCTGTAGACATTTTTTCTAAGGGGAACAGACTGAATTAAAGATCTGTCAGCAGGAAAAGAAAATGGTAGTAAGAATGCATCATTCAGAACAGATTATCAGGCTGACCATCACTTAAGTCCTTTAAGGTAGTAACAGAAGATTGAAAAGGACTGAGCAGCACAAGACCACTGAAAATGTCAGTATACAGGGTCTCTATCTACTATATTTAATACATAAAAGCTGTATTGCAAGAGAACATTAACATTTGTTTAGTTCCTGGGCTGGTGAATGAACACGTAAGACACCATCAGTAACTCCCCTGCTTTGACTATAGAATATTTCAAAGCAGTAAAAGTGTGAGTCATGACAAAGAAGGATGGATAAACTAGATCCAGAATCATACAGACTTGGAAAGTTCTGGAAGCCGTAGTTTCCACTTGTGTGCATGTGTGAACCGTTAATAATACAACTTAGTTTCACAGAAATAAATCCCAGCACTACATGAATCTACTCCAGTATGTAACAGCATCTCATAGCTCAGACTGAGAGGCTGATTGGGCAAAACTGCGAGGGATAGCTTTGAGGAGCTTACTGGGGAGCTTCCATTTGATTTTCATCCACTTCCAGAGCAATACAGCTTCATATTTTTTTTGATAGTCCTTGCAACACCCTGCGTTTTTTTCTTTGGGCTAAAAATGAATTTGCATTGAAGTAATTTGACTTCTCAAACTTTTAAATTTTTCATGGGAAAATAGCACCATCTGTAGGAGAAAGTGGACCCGATTTCATTAAAATGTGTTTCTATTTTCAAGACATTAAGCAACAATTCCTAATTTCTAAGACAGTAAATACATTCATTTTCAATTAGGCTCACACTTTGTCCACCAAGCAAGCCAAATGGACTTTTGATGGTCTCAAGAAGGAAGAACAATGTCATTCCCACCCCACAATAAGACAGAAGGTGCTAAGACAAAAAGCTTGCTACTCTAGTCACCTCTAACACAGGTCAGAAGGGCAGTTGTCTGTAGCCTACATACCCTAAATTCTCCCTTGGCAGCAGCAACTGAGCCTTTACACACCTCAAAGCAGATCCTGATTGGTTTTATCCCAACACCCATCGTTTAATGACAACTGCCTGCTATGTTTATGTCCAGAGTCAGGCTTACAGACACTATGGCCTCCATAAATTAGTCTTCATTTTCCAGAAGACTTCATGTGATGTTACGTGATAGATACTACAGTGCCACAAGCTCTGCTGGGTAAATTCTCATGTTCCTAAGGAACTATATTGACTAGCAGCAGCCAAGAAGCTGACTTAATACTTACTTAAATAAGCATGTATACTAGAAATATTCTGTCTTTAATACTGAAGCACTTACATTTCCCTAGCCTTTTCAAAATGGCAGTATGCCCAACATCCCAATTTACCACACATTTATTTGCTTGAGACCAGAAGATAAAAATGCTTTTTTCCCCCATGATTAATATAAAACTGTTATATGAAATTAATAAAGTAAAATCAAACTTTTCTTTCCTGAATAGAAGCTTACCTGTAACTACAAAAAGCTAATGTTTGTAGCTAGTCCAGACCAATCAACACACTAAAGGATGACCATGCTCACAGAACAATTAACAAATTATAATTCTGAACTAGTCCATGCAGATTCAACATTCATCTACAGCTGCAACTATAAACCTAGCTGTTTCAAAGGAGGTAACATTACACACCCGACAGACTGGTACTACATCATGTTTTTGGTACTTCTAACCTTCCTGTGCAACACAAGCAACAGAGGTCAGAAAGCAACTGTTTGAAAAGAAGTTCCAGTAGTGAACTCCGAGTGGGAGTCTTGCAGATTATAGACTCATAGAACAGCCTAAGTTGGAAGGGACCTGAAAAGATCATCTAGTCCAATCTTTCATGGGAAAGGGAGCCTAAATATGATTATCTAGCACCCTGTACAATTGCACCTAGAAAATCTCCAATGATGGGGACTCTACCACATACCAGGGAAAGTTGTTCCAGTGAGTGACTGTTCTCACTGCAAAAAAAATTTCTTATATCAATAAGAAGCCTCTCCTGGTGAAACTTCTTCCTGTTGCCTCTTGACTTCTCCATGTGGCTCCTTGTGACTCATTTGTTACAGGACTATACAAGAAACATGCCAGAAGTATCTGTGTAAAAATTAACTCCCTGGCAGACAGCTGACTAGGACAGAAAGACTAGTCCGCATGGGACAGTCTTTCATCTCTGCTAAAAATATAACATTTTAAATTAAGCACCAAACATTAATTTTTTCAAATGTAAATAGATAAACAAATTTGCTGGTAAGATCACCGCTACCCAGTTGACCCTTTACAGACTATTCTGTTTATTAAACCACATCCATAGGCTTGCTAAGAAAATTCTAAGCCTCTTTCCAAAAATTATTAACAATTTTTATGCACAGATGATGATACTCAACAGCCACATTCAATAGATATTTACTATTCCCATCCAGCTACCACTAAAAGGTTAACTTTGCTGCAAAATATCATCGATGGTAGATAACAGCATTCGTAACTTAACTCTCAAGAGGTATCTTGTGCACTTAATAAGCATGCACATTCAGTACAATTCATATACCTCTCTCCAAACTACCTCTTTTCCATTCACTTCCCTCTGTTCAGAAAAGTATAAAATTCGTACATGGGCTTAAAGAAAGGGTAACATACTGAACCGCTATTTAGCAATGGTGCTAGAGAGTGCTTTGCAAGATGCCAGCAACTTCCACACACACTGCAAGCTGACTAACACTGAATGAACATAGCACTGAGCTTAAGCTAGTAAGCACTGGCAAGACACATGTCTATTACTTCACATGTATTCACACAGTTTCTGGCTCTGAAAGTAAAGCCAGCATCTACTGTAACATACAATGGTGATGATACACCATAAGTCTGTACATGCATCCATACAGAATAGATGTAAAACTGAATCAACATACTCAGCCTCACATTCCTATGTAAGTATGAGACACACAAAGGAAATACAAGGGAATATTTTTAATTTCCAGCATGTCACACAAAGAGCAGTACGTAGAGGCAGCAATAATATGAAGAACAGTCCGAAATGTCCTTTTTTTGTTTGTTACACAGGAGAAATAACGATTCACGGGTGGTAGGGTAAGAACTGAAGTAATTCATAACTGTTGCAAAAGAGCTCTTGGATATTGAATGCACCTGCAAAAAGGGGGATTAAAAAGCACATAAAGACAAGGAAATCAAGCTTGATCCAGTGTTCACTGGAACAGTGAGTTGAGCCTTTAAGATCCTGTACCACCATGAGGGCAAACTTGTATCAGGCTATTGTTAGAAATATTTTTCAGTTATTACTAGGAAAAAAGAATCAGCCCCTTCAGTAAAGTTTCCTGACTGTTGGCCTAATTTAATTCTAACATATGCAGCCATTATCTTCCATTGAAGCATACATATGCACTAGAGAATTTGGCTGCTTGGTGTGAACAAGTAAAACATTCAACAAGAGAAGAAGCTGCATAAAGATTTAAAATATTATTAGTTCCAAGTTTTTATTCAATCAGAAGATGAAACATTATCTCAACTGACAGGAATATACTAGCAGTGATAGTAACTGTTCTGTGAGCCATTTGCCCTATAAAAAGAAGAAAAGAATTCTCATTGCTAAATACTCCTTAGAAAAGAAGTCCCTAGTCTGGGACCAAGTTCTACTTCTACCCTCATCTTGCTGGGCAACGTTGTAAAATCATTAAAATATTCTGTTTAAAATACAAGGAAAGCCTGTTGGCTTTGGAAATATTTCGTTTATTTCATGCTGTTTGAAATGTTCCTATGTATTGTACCTTATTTCCTAGCAAGAATGTCATGCAATGGTTTGAAAGACTGTTTGTTGCTTTTAAATGTACAAGTAGCATTTCAATTAGCCTAATAATGGTTTCCTAGGAGAACTGAAGATTCACTTAGAAATACTGCACAGATCTGAAAAGCAAGTCTTCACCAGTTGCACATAGGCATGCTTCTGTCTTTCTTCATCAGATGTCAGATGAGTGGTGGTGTTTGCCTTTGGACCTTTCTTTTTGTAAATTTACATTTAATTTACACTTAAAAACATTTCTCTGCAGGTTTTATGCTGACTTTTATTTCTTAGTGGCAGTTGGACTATGCCTGAATGCAAAATTTAAGATCCATCCTTGTCTACATTGGTTACAGAAAATCCTTGGGGTTTGGGGGTTTTGTTTTGGTTTATTTTCATGATAGCTGCAACACGGCTGCACACACTGATAATTCAAGAGACATTCCGTTTGGTGTTCAACTGTTATGTTGCATCAGATAAGGCTACTAATGCCATTTTTTTTGTCCAGCCTTCATGTGAGATGTGGAAAAGCATAGCTATTATCAAAACACCATCAGCTTATTCCAGTGGCACAGCTGTTACATACGATAATGTACAAAGATGACCCAGCTGAACATGTTAACCTGGCCTCCCAGCTAAGGAAGCAGTCATATAGTAAAAGGGATCATACGAAAAACTGTCCAAGAGGTCAAAAAGTAAAAAATAGTACAATTTGCAGAAGCATGTGCAATATGTTTTCCCCCTAGTCCTAGCTGCTATCTCAAAAAAAAAAAAAAAAAACAACAAACAAAAAAAAAAAACCAAAAAACACCAGAAACTTCTGTAGAATAAGCTAATCCTCTAATTCAAAGGTAACCACAATTCTTTTCAGAACTACACCAACTCCTCCCTGAGCAGTCAGTAAAACCATTCTCTCCCAAATGCCCAAATGCTGGTTTTGAAGCCACAGAAAAAGATGTGAAGATTCAAAGAGAAACCTCTAGGTTGCTCCTTCCAAGATCCTACCGAGGGCTAGTCTCACATGAAATGCCATCTGATTCCTTTTGGGAGCATTGTTTTCTGCAGCTCATGAGAAAAGTTTATAGAATCAGTTTGCAGATAGAGAAATGGGGGCAGGGGGTGGGCACTTAAAGAAGCAGCAGCTGCAAAAGAACAGAAGAAAAGCTTCACAAGACAGCATCTATGCCAGGTGGCATTAGCTTTCAGCAAGATCTGGGCATAAAAATAAGAGTCATGCTGTTCTCATCAATGAAGCACAGGGAGATTGTATTTAGTAAAAATTGTAAAATTGTTTGAATAGCCCAGGAGATACTAATCAAAGACTGATTTGAGGCAATCTGCCATTCCCTCATCTGTCTAACATATCTGGCTTTGAAAGTGGCAAGTGACTCTGAGTCTCTGAAGTTACTTTCTATTTAATGACATAACACCACCAGCTGTTGCTACCGTCTGGGATACACACAGACTAGGTAAAATTCACCCACATGAAGACAGCTAGCTGAATGGAGCCCCCATTCTGTTTACATGCTCCTTCAAGTACACGTACTAATACAGATACATTTCACAGGGTGTCTGCTCCAGGCTGACTTTCATTCAACAAGCTATTCCTGAACCTGAAGACCCTCTTAGACAAAACGGTGAGATTTTCTTAAGTTCTTTCATATATTCAGAAATTACAATGCTTAGGATGATCAGGTTTTAATAAAATGTTTAAATAAAACTTTTTTTATTTTACTCTGAATTTCCAGCTTCTCAATAGCCATAAAGTCTAGAAACTTGGTTTAAAAGGTAAACTAAAATCACCACCACATGAATTCAAGAAATGAAGATTTGAGCAAAACCTTAAGTACACACAAAAACTATAATACTGACATCACCACAATATGTTGATCATCTTTACATTAAAGTAGAAAATGCATAGTTGAGACTTGCCCATACCACAATTTCTAACCAAGTTTGAATCCAGAAACTGGCACAGTCAGTTTTCTATAATGTTACACTTAACGTGCTGAAACGGTTCCACAGAATATAGCCAAATAAAACCAGTTGATTGTGCCTATGGCCAAAGTAAATTATTTAGAACAAGAGCTGGCACTTCTATTCATAAGGCATCTAGGACAATACAATCCTGATCCACTGCTAGGGGCTCCCAGACACTACTACAATGTAAGTAAAAGTTAGTTTTAAAATGCTTGTGAAAAGTCAAGAGAGCAGACAATTCACAATTTTTTAATAGAAAAAAAGCTTACATTTATTCATGAAGATTGCATATATGCAGCAGTTCAGATTTAACAATGAAATAGAAAGCAGCACCAGCAAGGTCAGGTAGAAAAATAGTTTGAAAAGAATATGGGTTTAGGACTTGATTTTAATTTGCATTAAGAACTTTCTGCTTCACTGCAGCACCACAGAACAGATTTCATAAAAGTGAGAATTTTGTTCTTACTGTTTTCTCTCACATTCTTCTCATGCTCATCAGAGTGCCCAATCAGAAAAATTCCAGTTTGCAAGGCAGCTTTTCCCCTTCAGTGAAAATTTATGAAAGTTGTGTTTTCCTCTAGCTTTTTCCTGTGCAGACTACAGTTAGATGTGAATCTAGCCTCCTCACCAAAATGTGATGAGTAGGAAAGGAATAAATGGGTCAGGTTTCAAGAGATGTCTAGCTTGAAGTGATATTTGAAGCTCAGGAATGTAAACTGACAGACAAGCTGTCATGGGAGAAACACAGGAAGATCTCTTAGCATATTAAGTAAAAGTCTCCTTACCACAACTCTTTCTGCTGTCTTCCCTTGCCTCACCTGCAGCTAAGGAAACACGGTAAATTATAATAACCTCAGCAGTTTCATGAGTGTAATTAAACTTCCAAATTAGGTGACAAACTCTGAGTAAAAAGACTTCACTAAATCCTGCAGAGCTTTGTGCAAGTACGTGATTTGGGCCTACTTAAGTGAATTTCAAGGCCTTACGTTTTTGTGCTGAGTCTGTAAAATTCATGTGCACACATGCCTTTCATGCAGAATCAGATGGAAACTTAACTTCTCCAGTTGCATTCTACCTTCAGCCTGGGTCCACTGGAAACTACAAATGATAGTAAAATATGGTGGAAAAGAAGTGATGCAAAAGGAATGAATTTACATAACACAGAAACCAAAGGCAACATTTAGACAAGTTCCTCCGAAGCCCAAATGCCAAGCATCACAAAGCAACAGTCAGCATGTGCTGAGAAACATAAAATATTAATGACACTATGACAAAGTTATATTTTTCATCTTAGGAACAGGACTCCTACTGTTTATGTTTATATTTGATTTGTAAAAAGTAAGAACACGCATCACAGATGTTGGGATTTCTGCTGCTCTGATTTGACTTGGAAAGGCACAATACAAACTGATAGATGAATACCCTGAGAGTGATTATCCTACAGAGACATTTTCATCTTTCAAGACCTATCACACTTCACGGTATTGCATTGTGTAGCATAACAATGTGATGTGTCTGAATAACAAATCACTGGCTTCCTGCTGAACATGTAAAGAAATAATAAACATACTCTTCCCTCCTTTTTCTTTGGTACATATTCTTCTGAGTGAAAATTATATGACAGTGTCTGAAGTCAAAGGACTGACAAACAAGGCTTCTTTCCCAGCATCCAAATTAGCAAGGATGCAAATGTTTCATTTGTCTCTGTTCAAACAAGGTGGGCTGTTTCTATTTAATGCCAGCATAGACCTATTTCCCTGCAACTCTCTCACATGACTCATCAGATGCATGCTCTACTTAGAAAACTGTCTTCTGATGTTTAATATTGATGTCTGCTTTCATTGAAGACTGCTTTCATTGCACCAATTAGAAAAGGAACAACAAAGCAACTCTCAAATTACAGTATAAGGAGTCTTAAAGTATATGTAAAGGTAATCTTGTGAAATATGCTGATGTAAATGTAAACAGAGTGCTCAGAATATCAGAAAGTAGCAGACCATAAGGAAAATACAGGCACAACTGGACAGAAATTCAGAAATTACCAGCACTGATCCATGACATGATGTCCAGGTAAATCAGAGTTGGAAGGGTGTACCAGCAGACAATGTAGTCTCAGCACTACGATGACCAGTGTTTCTAATTGTAGAGTTACACAAAAACCAGCTAAGCTGTCTCTGAAAGCTGAATGTCATCTTGCTTTGGATCTACTACATTTGAATATTTAACTTGTGAATTATCTTTTACTCTTAGTTATCATCTTCTTGACAGCAATGGACAATTTCCTGCTCTTCAATAAAGAAACAGAACTGCAAACCAACCATGTTTCAGTTGAATAAACTTACTTTCAACTTTTATAGTTACAGAGGAGAGGGCAGAGGTCTTTATGTCGAGCTAATGTTCCAAAATGAAAATATTAACATAATTTCAATATATCATGTTTTTTCTTCAGTCCACAATAAGCACTTATTCCCTATAGGATTACACTGAGCAACTCTACTTGGATGTCAAGCCAAACCTCTAAACTCTACTCCTTCCAAGCCTGTCTTCAATAGGTCATGTGCCTACAATTTATTATATGGCTTCATCCCCCCTTCTTATGATATCTTATGAAAACTTAATCTCTTAACTGAGCTACTTGCCCTTTCCCACCCCATATGTTTTTGTTTTAAATGGGGACCACAGAATCATCTGATTCATGCCCACAAAAAAAAAAAAAAAAAAAAAAGAATCACCCAGGAGGCTTCTTATTGTCACTTTAAGGGGTAATTATTATCATTATAAAGATAAGCAACCTATGTGTAAGGTCTAGATGTAACTGGATTACAGTTCTTGTCTGCTCCACAAGAAAATCCAAAGACACTACATTTTAAAAAAGCAGTGTACAGTCAAACTGTTTTCTCTGGCCCAGTTTCTAAAGGCCACAATGACCTTTTAGAAGCACAAGTAATTATATCATTGATTTATTTTATACAGTGGGAACAGGATTAAAGGTATTCAAATAAAATTACAAAAACAATCAACACAGTCTTTAAATTCTTTTTTTTTTTTTCCACCAACCACTGCTTTAAGGAATCACCAGTCTTCACCATCTGACACCACACAGTACATTAGGGTTCTGTTACTATTATTGTGCTGAAGTATAATCTTCCAAAGCAAAAGACACCGGTTGCAAAAAAATTTTTTGGAAAAGACCCTAATCAGGAGGAGCATGTAAGAGTCAAGAATATGCCACTTACACTATCATCTATGATACTTTTCCAGCCATATGACCTTCATTAAAAATTTTTCTACCCAGTCAAGTGATTAAAGTGATGAAAGGTCATTTAGCACTTCCTATTCCTTAAAGGCACTCAGTCACACTGTGCGCTACAGAAAGTATTTGTCTTCTCTCAGAGTATTTAGCACTAGAGAGATGGCAAGCAACATTTTCATGATGTTGTTCATTTCTCTTACATCAGTTACACTTTATTACTAAAAGCTTCTATCAGCTGACTCTCTTCTTTTGCTTGTTGATTACAGTGAAAGACACATCTTATTCAAATTACTGATTGAAGACTTCTTCATAGATTGGGTTAGCCTGGCTCTCACATTCTTCCACTAGTATCTTATGTAAGCTGACATAAGGCATTTCCAGTCATAGAGCCTGTGTTTTAATATACTTTTACAAATATTGATGCAAACTAACTTCATCTTGCATTGATGTCAATTCTCAAAGCTATGACAAACAGCACTTTTCAACTATAACTACTGCACTATTCAAAAGAAAATCTCCTTTCCTATGACAGAACAACACCCAATATTCCAAGGATTAGCAAGTATTTTCCACATTACCTGGTCCACTCTGCCAAATCAGGCAACAAAAATCTTTGAACAGCATACCCTGGCTGCTAAAACAAGAAACTACAAACATTCTGGTTGTAGGGAGTGTGAGGACTGGGAAATTGAGTGCCTGGTTTATTTGTTATTGATTATCAGTACTACACAGTAATACCCAAATGTCCCCTCTGAAATCAGATGCCTTATGTCTCAGATGTTATAAAAACACAGATTGAGACAGAGGTCCTGTCCTGAATACCTAAGAAGGTATCAGATAAATGAAATGGAAATAAGGAAGCATTGTTATACCCTCTCTATGTAAGACTGAAACAAAACCTTAAATAATTTAACCAGACTAATACAACAATTCACTGTCTATGCTCCAAATAGATCTCAGGTTCCCTGAGCTAGACTCATGGGATCTAGACCCATGATCTAGTTGCAAGTTAAAAGAAGCCTTGAAAAAATAAAAAAGCTGACTTGTGTGCTTTCTGAATTTTCATGTTATAGTTGGGACTAAAGACAAATAGCAAATAAACTTTTGGAAGACCTTTTGTAACTTGTGTTTATATACTACTTCCCTAGTTTGCAAGCACTTCATTTTCAAAGCTAATTTTCTGTCCGTACATGTAACAGATTTGCCACATCCACTGCAGAGGTTATTATTTGGTGAGCTTACCTTATATATGTATTGCTAATAATTTGCTTTGGGTCAGAATATACAGTATTCCTCTTTGCTAGTGGCATCCATAACAGATTGGAACTGCAGGTGCTACAGAACCAAAGCAAGACTTGCTAAGGATACTCACTGTGAATTGCTAAGAAGCTGTCTTAAAGGCCAGTTTAGTAAGGCTGAAAAAAACCCCACAGCTTCCCAGTAGAGAAAGGCAAAAAGTGATTATGCAAGCAGAACCATCTGGAGGGGGTACACACAGAAGGATGAGCAAATAAGTAATCCATTATATGCAAACCTATAGCATATGCTTAGCTAACAAAGGAGAAGTTTAGCAACAGGTCTAGATTTCTAGAAAGCAATGTTCATTTGGCCTGTATGTGAAGGCCTAAATAATACTATCCAGTTATGTCACTGTTTTTTGCAGTTTTCAAAGGATATATCTGGTCACTGGAAAATAAAAAGAACAAGACTAAGAAGTTAAGGCCCTGTTCAGCATGACTTCCCTGCCTAGCATGTTCTGGCTTTGCACTGTAGACAACCAGTTTGAACAAAACATAAGCCCTCTTATTTCCAGATAAACTTAGATGGCAAATAGAGAATGCTCTCATCTTCCTAGACATGTTCTTTTCTTTCCTGATTACAAAGAATTGCTGTTTGAGAGACTAAATTAAACCTAATTCTATCATGATATTGATACTGAGGATAGGAAGAAAATTCTTCTAGTACTCGTCCTTTTTTTTGTTCTGATCTTTCTTGTTTTAAGTACATAATTTAACCAGACTAATACAACAACTCACTGTCTAAGCTCCAAAAAGATCTCAGGTTCCCCAAGCTAGACCCATGGGATCTATTTTTATTAATTTTTATTTTTTTAGTACTTGATAAAGCTGATGTAAACTATTTTTAAAAAAATCCTGTAAGTGTGGGCCATATATGGGGTATTATCATACTTTAAACTTGATTGTGCCAGGTCATCATTCTAACTCGTTCTTTAAATAACTGGAGGTTTATAAGATTGGGGAAGTTGAAGTTATGTTTGCACATTGACTAAACTTTTCTTTTTTCCACACAAATTGTTCTATTCCTTGGAAAAAAATTAATAAACCGATCACACACACACACACAAAAATATCTAAACCCATGCTTGAGTACAAACGGTTTCTCAACATACACTGATACAGAATCATGATCTCTCAGAAGTTTCTTAAAATTGCCGCCAAGGTACCTCTCCTTATACAGGACACAGGTAGAGGAAAAAACATGCAAAGAAGTTCCTGTGGTCAGAACTACCAATAATCATGACTGCCAGTATAAAAATATATTCTTGTTTGTTTGTTTGTTTTATGGTGCATTCAATATTAGATTTCATTCATTTTCTAGGAATTAATGGCCTTGAGCACAACAGCTTGCAGGTGTTCACATGTCATACTTGTAAATTCCAAACAAGACAATTACAGTTGGGAGGCAGCCACCTGTATTCTATGCAGTTTTTAACTCCACCCTTCTTAGACTGGACATTAAATGCACATTCAATACTTTGCTTGCATGATGCAGTTAATATTTTTAAGTTAAGATGTCCCTCAGCAATGGAAAAATCCTTTTCTCTGAAGCATGGAATTAATTTCAGTTACACAGTTGAAAGCTACATTTCATCTACTACAGAAGACGCAGAAGATACTTATGGATTTATCAATAGAAAGTCTCACTGACTTCCAGGGATGATGGAATTAGTCTGCAGAAAAATTCCAAGTTCTGTAATGTTTTCACTCCTTGGCATTTATTTGGAAGTTGTTCATCAAAAATTTCTCACATTTGTATCTGTTCTTTCATTCTGTCCTACAAATTCAGTGTTTCTGGTATAGCTAGCCTTTCAAATGGAGTCTTGACAATAAGAAAAAGGACTGCTCAGCAAGTCACTTATATTCACATCCTGTTTAATTCCTTAATATCATAGCAGAGAGAAAACTAGAGTAGACCAAAATGCCTAATACCTATGAAGACAAGCCTGATCAGTAACCAGCACTGCAACTGTTACTGTAACCAGTTTGAATGGTTACAGCTAGCTTGGTAGGGAATGGACATAGAGTGAGCATTACCTTTAAGGAGAAGGCACATTTTTCCTTTCTACTGTCAATGTAAATGAATGAAGTGTGCTACCTATCATTGTTCAGAAAAAATAATGGAAAAAGGAATTAAAAGCTAATGAAAATTCCTGAACTTTCAACACACTCACAATTTGGAATTTGTTGGACAGGTAAAATGTACATGCCATTCAAAAGATTTCTAAAATGTTCACCCATAATTAATAGTGCTGAGACAAGCACACGAAGAATAAACAGCATGATACAATCCAAAGAGTACCATGTTCATCTATAATAGGGTTCAACATTTTGAGAGAAGGTTTTGGTTTGAAATGGATGGTTTTAGTGGTATGTCCTCTTACATATGGTAAAGCATGTACAAGCACTTCAGAATCATCCAGTTTATTAACTGGTTTGAATCCTGGAGACTATATAATTTCCATTACATCATTTCAAACAAATCTCCCTTAGCAAGGACTTTACCTCAGAGTGTTTTGTAAGATGTCCCTTAAAAAAACCTGCAGCATTTTAAAAAGAAAAATACCTACCAGAAAACTTGAAAGGAAAACATAGAAAGGAAGGAAAGACCTTATTCAGTTTAGGGTATTTTCATGTTTTCAGGTATTTCCATCCTTTTCTACTTGTTGGTTGACTGGAGCTGCAACATTAAAAACTTCAGCAGAAGAGAGCAGTGCAAGAGAAATGTCACCTTTCTCAGTGTTGCTAGTACCCTGCGGACCACACCACACAAGCATGAAGAATCTCATCCAGATGAAGTACTGTCACCATAGTCAATGACAAAAAAAGCCACATCACTCTTGCAAATTAAATTTGGCTGGAATACTAGCAAAGAAGAACAGAGTGCCAAGCATATTTTTGTTTTGCTAAATTAAAGGACGCTCTATCACTTCAGCTAGAACCCATATGTCACTCATACCAAGGGATATCAGTAACACATTTTCTTCTGAAGAAAGAACACAATGAACCAATTAATCAAACTTTAAAAACTGTGAATAAAATTATTACAGTCATTTGTTAAAATACAAAAGGGCATTAAGAAAGCAAACAGTTCTAGTGATATCTGCTAGGTTAGTGCAATGATATTCCCAGTGTCCTAGGCTTATAGGAAATTGGCACCTTCTTTTTGGGACTCAAGTGCTTCTGAAGAAAGTAGTTTCTTAGCACTCTTTGATTCACTAAAAATGAAGATACTCTCTGTTTGTATCTACATGAATCAGGGTATGACTATTGAGATAAGTGTATTATATACTGCTCAAGTCTGGTTTTTTAATAACTGTGCAAAGGCATTTTGAAACCCTCCTATTTATGGACATATCTTACATGATAGACAGCAGAAGTAGTGTTAAGCACTCCTAACTTCAAACAGAAGCTATTAATTTATTTGAAGGTGGCTGCCTAAGCTGCATTGCCAAATGAAACAGGCACCTCCAAAGGGTGCTGAAACCTATGATGGCTGATAGCCTACAGCAAGTGGAACATGCCGATAGTTCATCTACATATCTCTTTTTAGACACGTAAAATGGGGCAATGCAAGCTATACAAAATACCAGGAAATGGAGAAGCAGTCTCAACAAATGTTTATTTAAAAATATGTCTCAATAATGTAAGTCTCAAATAGGTCTGTGAATGCAAACATATGTAACTGTACATCTGTGTATTGTTCTTTTAGCCATAATCATCTAATAGCATTGGCAAGGCAAAGTTCATAGACAGAGGTACTATCACTCATTAGACCAATTAGTAAATCCTATTGTGTTATCTGTGTATCTTCGATTCCACATGTAAGTGAAGCACGTGACTAGAGTAATTTCTGATGTACATCTGTATAACTAGAGTTTTTCCTCCAGCAAAAAAGCTCTAGAGCATTTGCAATAGTTTTGCTGCCATTTTCATTGTCATTTTAAATTCCTTCAATATGTCAGACAGAAAATCTGTGCTACTTTCGTTAACAATTACAGTTGTTCCTCTTTGTATCTCCTTCTTTCTCAGCAGTAGTAAGGTAAAGCTGAAGTGAACCAGAAAGTATGGTGCTGTTAAAGCAAGTACTGGACAGTTCAGAGCTCACTGCAGATTAGTTTATTTCATCACAACTTTTTTCTTTAGAAAGGGAATGAGAAGCCCTTCCATATCCTAGCAAGTGCTTAGCTGTAGTGTTAGCACAACCAGCTGGATATTTTACATGAGTAAGTACTGATCTGGCCCTTGGACAATACTTTCCTCAGAACAGGGACTTTCTTACAGAGCTACCTGCAGAAGCGGTTAGAAGCAGAAGTATAATGAATGAGCCTGTAATTTAGTCCATTCCTATGCACTACTGAGGCATTTAATGAATAGTCTTCAGGAGCTTTAACACAGGTAGTCATATCATTGTTTTCAGTAGAAAGTCCAGGTGAGCACTAAGGATTCCACTCTAAGATAAGGAAATTCAAAATAGGATCCCTCATTCCATACAGTTAAAACAGTTAAGCATGTGCATGCCTGCTTGAATGAACAATAAAAGTGACTAAATGAGATTGCTAAAATCTGAAGTTACACATGAGCAGAACTTTTGCAAAAATTAACAAAAAAAAAGTAAAACTATCAAATTGAAAATGCAACAAAGTTATTTAAATTACAAAGGGCAAAACACTAGTTATTATTGGTCTCCTTATTCAAATGGTGTTTATTTAGAGCAATTAATTAACCAAACCCTGGGATCACAGATAATGCTGCCTGGGTAGAATTTCTGTTTCCACACGGTATACCATGAAATTCAAAGTGAAAGGCTTAAAAGCCTAATGCAGTGAAGACAGAAAATATTAAACTTTTCAAATCCTCTTTTCTCTGGCCTTTTCCTCACCCCAGTCTCCTATCACTTTTTTTTTTTTTTTTTTTTTTCCTTAAAAGACATTATGTGTTAGGAGAGCAAAGCAGCCTGGGGAGGTGATATTTTACCATTGTCTGTGCCATTAATGCAGTTAAAAAATCCTCAGACTGGAAAAATCAGACAGATGCATCTTCCAGGTTCACATGTGCCAACTCCATCTGTTAAATCATTAAAACAGGCTTGGCAGATTCTGGAGGAAAACACATTTGTTTTCACTATAAAGAGGAAGAGTAAACTTTCTTTCTGTCCTTATAATTTCCCCCTCCCCCATAATTACTTTAATGGGAAAACCTGCATGAGTGGGTACTATTTAACATGCTACTGAAAAAGGGTTTCATTGAATTGGGATACGTGTGTTAAATTATATGTCATAGCCTGGGTTAGTAAGAAATCTATTAAATTAAAGTTTATAGCTACATTAAGATGCTTCATCATTAGCCTTTTTATTGCATATATCTTGTTACAGTACCTCATTAAACACTCATTTTCCTTACAGGAATGAACCTGTTCAGGTTATGGTCTAAGGTGCAGTTTACATAAGGAGCAGCAAATCTCATCAAAGAAAGCTGCCAAACATTGAATAAAGTAATTGATAACAATACAAAATTTTCCAAATTTTTAAAGGAAAAAGAAATATTTTTCACTTTCAGGATAAACAAAAGCAACAAAATCCTAACCTAAATTCAATACCAACATCCTATATGTTCCCCAAATCAATACTAAATTGATTTATGCATTATTTTTTTCTACTACACAGTCACTGTACAACCATTCTTCACTGTGGCAACATTAGCTATAGAGTATATGTCTAAATATTGAACCTTTTGAATGCAACTAAGTATGACACTGTAAATATTTTAAATCCCATGACCTCCCGCAACTACTATTAAAAAAGCCCAGACTGCTGCTCAGTGCATTTCTTTCTTTTTGTATTCTACAGAGGAACAGAATTTCATTCTCCATGCAGAGCTTTGTATTGTATTGAGGAACTGAATGTCATTCTCCAGGCAGGGACTGATCCTAAAAGCCTTCCAGAAATTCATATCAAGAATATTTTTTTTAAGAGAGAAGCATCTTTCACAGCACACCGTTCCATAGATGATCACAGACCAGTATACAGTTTTTATCAGCAGTAAGGTACCAAGCTAACAATAACTGCTAAAATCACTCTCTACTTAGCACAATGTAGAAACACAACAGCATTTTTGAGGTGTACATGGCCATTTCACATAGGCAGAAAGGGCCTGTTAATTTTCTTGAGTAATGATAAGTAAAATCATCATGCTTTTGGAAGAAACATCTTCCCAAAGACTAAACTTTTTCAAGACAGTAAGGCTTTAAAGTACATAGTGAAGAAGTTGTAATTATTATTTGTGAGAATCTATCTTAATATGAGTATCCATCCATACAGTAGAAGCAGCGGGATCCCTTCAAGCTTAGTAGGAGAAAGATTCAGATATAGCTACAGTGGTTAGAGGAGAAAAGATTTTAGGAAGCTGACCTTGCAAAGCCTCTACAGTTGTGGCTAGCTGTGGGAAAATGACGGACATTTTTACCATGAAAGAGAAAACATTTTTCTTAGGCACAGAGGAAATCACCTTTCAGTATCTGGGACTAAAACAATGAAAAAATTTGCTGCCTTCTCAGCAGAAGACATTTGTCTTTTCTGGGAAGACCTCACAGCACAAGGATGTGTTTTTTTCCCTTTTTCCAAGGGAATTTAAATACAATTTTGCTTCCAATGCTTTCTTTTTGGAGTTTAAACTAAGCCTGCTATACCTGAAAACTTTCCCCCCTAATGTTACTAATGATTTATCTGTTTTTCTTCCCCATCACATAAGCTGCTCAAACTATGACCGGCTCCTAGACCAAAAGAAGAATTCAATAGGTTTGTTAGTGGATAGAAAACACCTTATTTCATAAGTATATATACTGTAGAATTTATATTTATGTAAACTAATAAAAATTCCAACAGAAGTGGTTAAGATGTACTGAAACAAACCAGATACCAGCTTTATTTCTTGAAACTACACTCTGGCTCAGAATATGATGAGGAACCAGTAAAGACAAACAATCTAATACAGCAGGGTACAAGTAATTCCCACTCCTGTATTACACACAAGCTGATTCATTTGGTTCCATGGTCTCTTTTCAGTAGTTCAGAGGCCCTCTGGAGGTTACATTTAAAATTTAGCCAACTGATTATAACACTTTAATTCCATATGATGAAACATCCTCTATCACAGGCAGTTCCACAGACAGCAATATATAGTGTTATTTTGTCTTAGGTCCTTAGTTTGTGGACTGAAAAGGTTAGCTCAAGGCCAGAAGGCTGCTTAGACCTACATACATCAAGCTGAACTCAGACAGTATGGAGGTCTCATACAGGTACTCTGCTCAGAATAAATATTCCCTCATTATGGACCACAGAGGTTTATATGCTGCAGGTGATTCTCTTTGAACTTTCTATATCAGACTGAACCTATATAAGGCTTTTTGAGTGTAAAGTAAAAACACAGCATAAGACTGGCTATCTAAATATTTTAAAACACTGAAAATGATGGTCACTTTGAAAGAATGCTTTATAGATTTAGAGGCTAGAAGGAAAGTGGCTTAACTTCATAAAATAGCTCAATGACTTCTTGGCAGAGAATTTACTCTCAATTAGTTTATCAAATCTATAGGATATTTAGTTCCTATAATAAGTTAAGAGGTACAATTTTAAAAGGAATATTTAGATTAAGTCACCATATGGAAACATGACATTCCCAAAAATTCAAACGGGATAGACTGAGAAATGTTTACCAAGTGTCAGATGGACATGCATCAACATGAGAAATGGACCTGGTATAAGACTACAGCCTAATGCCATTGCAATGTCAAAACTAGACCCTTCCTATCTGGGGCCCACCTCTCAGAAGGGGAGCAATTTTATATCCTGACTCAGAAATCAAGATGTCTCAGCACACTTCTGGACATACCAAAACCTCTGTCCTTCAGACAGCATTACTAGCTGCTGCAAGTGCAAATAAATCTTGCAGACATGATGCAAATATAAAGGGTATGAGAGCAGCAAAATATCTTTCAGAATCACTAGAATTCCAGGAAGCATGGAAGACATCAGAACTGTTCACTGATTAATGAAAGACAACAAGAAAAAAGGGAGATGAGAGACCCATATCTTTTACAAAACATGATATTCCATTTGGTGGCATCAGTGGTATTTGCAAAAGAGCACGGCATTCATTGCTCTCCCACTACAGTCGAAAGCCACAAAACCTATAGATTTATTTAAACCACACTAGGAACAACAGGCATGATCAGAAGGCTCCAGAAGCTTGAACTCTTCTTGCAAGTCACAAAATTTTACGTGATTATTATCTCCCTACAGAAACAAAGCAAACTTTGCATGTCATAATTCTTTGAATGTCATTTGTAACAGGTTCAATCTGTCAAAGTACCTGAAAGTTTTAAGTTAACATCAAATGTAGCAAGTCAGAATAGTCACACCCATGAAAACATACAGAAGTTGTGCGGCTGTTACTGAAACCTTGATCTTTTTCACTGGTGAACTCACCAGTCAGTGAATTCCACAAGGAGTGAAATGTTCTGCATAGATGCTTACTTCATCACGATGTGTTAACAGATCCAAAATCCCAAGTTTTCACCATTCTCAGTGTAAAAACAGTATGTCATTTTAACTTAACCACTGCACAAGTTACACTGCCTGAACATTGAATCAACTTCACTACAGCAAACGTCTTGAACTTCTTATTCTGCTGTTACCTCCACAGCTATCAGAGTGGGCTGGTAAAGAAAAGAGATATGGCCAGTACATTGCTATTGTAGGTGTTAATAGAAAAGCGGCATAGCATGCTCCTGGAAGTAACTCACCTTTCCTTACACTTGCAAAATATTAATTGTATTCATAATCTATAGCCATGTATTGGGAAAACATTATATCAATAGTCTTAAGATTCTTCTGAATGCCAAGATATTATTTTAATACTTTTCTATTGGAAACATTGAGTATATGTCCAGTTGATATTTTACTTTCTGATTACAGTTTTCTAAATACTTGTGCTTTTATTAATGTCAGTAATTATGTAAGGATGTTCTTCTGATAGCTTTAAAATTATTTACTGAGAGGTCATTAAGAAAATGAGAAAAAAATTCCAACATCTGTAATTTTCCACTTCTTATGACTTGTTTGTTGTTTTGGGGGCTTTTTTTCTTTTAGTAACTATCTCCTTGTCTTAAAAGTATGTAAGGAATGCTGGGAATTTTAATAAATTTCATTGATACAAAAAAAAAAAAAAAAGATTTTAAGAAGTAGATCCAGAAGTTCCATGCACTTCATTCAGTCCCATCTAAGAGGTACAAATCTTTTCAACCACACAAAAATTCATGTAAACAAAAGATGGAGTAAGTGTGACCAATAGAAGCAAATTATCAACTACTATAAAGTGAGCCCAAAGAGAGTGGTGTGTACCTTTACTGCTATTAATATACACTTAAAGCAATATGCTACAAAAGTAGGCAAATTATGATATTCTTTATTCTTTAAAAATGCAAAATAATATATTTGTCTATCTAGAACAAATTTCTATTAATATATAAATACATGTCAAAATTTTACATTTACAAGTTCAAACAAAAAATGCATTAGTAGCTTGAAAAATTTAGTGGTAGGATTATGTAAATTACCTTTACATTTGAATAGGATTCTGATTCATTTTTAACTTCAAAAAACATATATTCTATTTAAATCCAGCAGCTGTGTTTGGAAATTTTATCTGACTTTTTTTGTATTCACTTACATTTTGCAGATATTTATATCATATTAACAATCATTTTCCCTTTAGCATTCTTAACAGCAGGGTAAAGAAATGAACAGCTATTTCATATCAAGGTATCTGCTTTTGAAAAATAAATACACTTTTATAAAGGATATTCCATTTCACTATCCTGAAGTTTCAGCAAGTCATATCCCCTGCCATTTTGTGCATCAAGACTCATAAAATGTTCAGCCTTGAAACTGAAATTTCACTTAATGTATTACATAACTGCCACCTTTGTAGTTGTCAATAGTCCCCACAAAATAGCTGTGGGAGTGGCAATTCTTTCCCAAGAACTGAGTGGAACATTTCTTTGACTGGAACTGGTAATTATCCTTCTGCTTTTTGTAATGGATGAAATGCACCCCATCTTTCACCTCCCTCCTCCTCCAAAAGTCTTCTGAAAAATCTGATGGGGTTTATTCTAACCAGCTACCTTTGCACAGAACTGGTGATGCATTATGTATTCCACTATCAGCAACTCTAAGTATTATTCTTGTAATTACCCAGTCCTAGAAGAGTTCTAAGAACCTGGGGAATTTGCAGAACCATTGCTTTGAATCATCCAACACCCTCCTCAATATGTTCTTTCACATTAGTTATGCACCACTTACATATGGCTGGGGGTCTATACAGGGCACTAGTTACAGCTTCTCCACTGAAGATCAACCTTGGTTAAGATTAAGTGGAATAGAAGGAGTTCCTCCAATACTGAGCAAGATAGTAACCACAAGGTATTTACCAACTTACCACTCTTACAGCATGTTGTGGTTTAACCAACATAGCATCAGCATAATTTCACTGTCAGAGCTGTACTCAGGTAAGACTAAGCAACATGAGTGCACCAAACTCATGAAAAAACAGAACACAGGTATATCACGGAACACAAAACAGAACGAGTATTTTAAGTATTTTCCCGCAAAAAAAACCCTGTTATTGTAATTATGTATTTTTTTTCTAGCAAGTATTTTAATGCATTTATTGTATTTTATTTAATGTGCTCAGAGAACACACAGGAAAATGTGTCTGAAAAGACAGTAACTTCATCACATTACAGCTGTAAATAGAGAAATCTGAATATTTCTGTTATATCTGAATATATCTGTTATAATAACAAATACTCTCTTAAATTAGAATACAATTAGATGCCGATATCCATCATTGCCTACAATCACCCTCAAGGGAAACAAAATTGCATGGGACTAACAAAATCTTCGCTTTTAAAATTTACAGGAGTCTCAAAAAAGTTTCACATGCATTTTACCTCAGAAACAATGTGCTACTTATTCTTGCTAGTAATGATATTTTACATAGCATTCTGGGATCAAAATGTAATTTCAACAATAACATATTTTCTGACATTCTCCAAGGAAAAATTACTAGTTTCTTCCCTTTAAAAGGATTTCGATGGAATAACATCTGTGTTGAGATTATTGTGAATATGTTAAACTGACAGCAAGTCTCTAAGGGGCACTGCTCATTAATGTTCTGTGCATAAAATTAAAACTTGAAATATATTTTTCAATCCATTTTGAATCATTTAAGCAATTCTCATGCAAAGAAACTATTGTGCTGCAATAATATATTTGCAGAGTAGGATATGAAAGCTATTAAAATGTTCTAGACCCCCTGCCTTTCTTGCAAAAGGAAAAAAAGGTGACTCTGATTTGAAACATGCACAGTATTGAAACAAAAAATATTTTCAAAGACCACGAAGAGTTTGATTTCAAAATTAGGTCTTTTTCTTTCAGTTTTAATTCATATTGTGCCTATGTACTCCAGCATGTATCAGCGGGAAAATTCTGGTAAGCGTTGCACATCAGCATTTACAAGAAATATTTACACTGAACAGGCTAAAGTGGTGGTCATGTTCCACGGTCTTTGAAATTGCGATAAGGCAACATTCTGCAAGCTGTCTGCAAACAGAGCTGTGGAGTAGTGCTCAAAGACAAAGCCTATTAATGAAGAATTTTAATGCAAATATCCTCCAATTTGAAAGTGACAAAGCCCTCCATGTCAGTAGCAGAAACGCTTTTATTTGGAGGGCATGTATACTTATTCCACCAGGTGCAATACAAATATAAGTGCATCCATCAGGTGCAATATAAAGAAGTATCTCATGTAAATACTTAGTTTGAGCAAAAAGCAATTAATCTACTCAAAACCAAATAAAACTCCAGGAATTATTGAACAGTATCTAATTTCAATTAAGATTGTTCATGCCTTTCAAGCACAGAAATCTGCATAAAGCTGTAGCTGTAAGTGCCATTTTATAGAAAGAAAACATTATTGTTGCGAAAACAGATATGCCACTCACTGTTCACAAGTCACTGGATAATTACAGCCACAATAAGACGACAGCTCTAAATTTTGCTACAACATATAATGGTTCTAACCAGGCCATTGGGTTCCTTTCATAAATGGAAATTCAGGAACTCAAATTAACATATTCTTGATGTGATAGACTTTAGCAGGTTTTTTTGGAATGAAGCCAGAGTCTATAGTGTCAGGGGGACTTTGTTTACTCAAGTCAAAGTAATCATAAGAAAGCAGTCTACCACTCAGGCTGCCTACATCTGAAATATTATTTAGAAACATTAGCAAAAGACACTGAAGTTATGTTTATAATCTCCTCTATTAGACTTCCACACCTAATCCTGCAAACCATGGAGCAGCAAACACAGAAGTGCCAGTACTAGTTAGTACATTTTGGTAAACATTTTCAATGCAAGAGTCTAAGCATAGGTACACAAACAGATATATAAACACTCCAGCAATCAGCTTCATTTTCAGCAGTTCTGACCACTGACATTGGAGGGGAAGAAGCAAGATCAGTGTAGCTGAAAGAAAATAATGAAGCTTCTTTTCAAGTTTTCAGATGTGAAGATGGCAGAGTGTGAAGTGCAGGCCTTCAGAAACATAACCAGAGAATATGGACTGGTACGCACCACTGTGGGTTTCCTTAGGGACATTAGCATTCTCCCCTCCCTCACTGCTATTATCTCCCATCAGTGCAGAGCATTTGCTCTATTTTCCACCCATCAAAGAGCCTAGTCAGCACCAACAGTTGCCTCTACAGACCTGCCAGACATCCAGCAAAAGCTGTAACACAGCAGGAACGTATGGGACTTACTGATCACATACTATTTTGCAACACAGCTCTGGGACAATTCCCCAAATCACTAGCATGTGCTATTCACAGCACATGTATTACACTGCATTGTCTGAACTTCTCAGATAGAAAACAGCATTTACAAACATCTATCCCAGCAGGACACAATGAAATGAAGCTGCACAGCCCCCCATGCTATAGCTGTTCCCATGAAGAAAGAATTACTATCTATAATGCCCATCTCTTCATAAGAAAATGTATTTTTGTTATAGCAGGTCTTTACAGTTGCTAGTTTGTTTCAGAAGTGTTCAGAAAACAAGTACAAAAGCCAAAGCTTCATTTACTGACAAATGCTTTTCAACTTGGAAGCTTTTAAATCACAAAGGTGAAAAACAGTCATACTTTTTCATTTGCATTGTTGCTTTCCCATTGACTATGGCGGTTACTACCATTTATGATAAAGTACAACATTATAACATGGGATGAGGGCAGAACTGGATGAAAAGTCTTCCAAGCACTTTTATGCTGCTACACACCCAGGTCTGCCAAAAGCTGAGACAGTCTTTACCTGGCTAAGACCTCCTCTAGGTCCAGCCAAGCAGATCAGCTTCTCAGTGACTGTCCTGCCCAACCACAGTATTAGGTGTTGCAGTGTCCCAAGCCAGCTCTGCCTACGCTTACCTTGCCTGTATGTAGGACAGTAAAATAGCAATTGAGATTTTTTTACATCACTCCGTACTTCTCAGAGGGGATTCTCATCTGCCTTTTGGGAGCAGGGATGGGGTTAATGTCCTACCTGAATAATGCAGAGCTCTTCACAAGATCAAGGATTTAGATCTAATTGTGATTCTGTGATGAATAACATAAAATAATTTGTGGCCTAAGAACTAGCGAATATAAAAATACTCAAAATACCCTTCAAAAAAGTAAGCTGCTGCTTTAATTTTCCTACCCATTCTTTGATGAAAGGCAGAAGACCAGTCTCTACTGGCAAGAGCATTAAGTGTAATGAAACCTGCATAGTTGATAACATAATGCTGGAATTAGGAACATGATCTAGGTCTGGCCTTGTAACTGAAGCTGAAAATTACAGACAACCTGGTATAGAGTATTGTAAAGCAAAAGGTATTTTATACCTACATCTTTAGCACTTAAGCCAAAGTATCATCCAGAATAAAATCTCAGCACATTCAGTGGGAGTAGAGATGCTCATAAACAGCACTTACAAACACACAGAGCCCAAAAATGTTCCTTTTCAAATAATTTCAAATATTACCACACAGAAAGCTATTGTGTGCTAATTTGGATGATTTTCTCCATAAATAAGCAATATAAAAAGGCTTAACATTTTCATATCAGGGTAGACGCATGAGATTTCCAGAAACCAAAAATTAACTCGTCTTGAAAACTGTGAATGACATTAACAAAGCATCACTGCATTACACAAAGTCTTTTGCAGCAGTAGATGTTTAAGATATTCACCTACCCTAGGTTGATCATTTCAACTCAGGCATCACCTCTTCCTGTCTCCATTCTGTCTGCTGCCTTGATTGCAGAAGCACGACTGCTTGTGTAGCGGTTCTGTGAAACAGATTAAGAAAGCAATCTGACTTTCTCTTTCTGCAGTCTATTTAAGCCAGTTTAGTTCCCTGACCTATTTTGCAGAGCAGTACCACCTATATTTGTGTCAACACAACATCCTAAGGCTGTAGCTTTCTAAAAACTTGGACCTAGCATTGCACCACCCTCCTCCAAACCCTCACACATTACCCCATGATGTGCCAGTGGAAGCATTTGTACAGCTACACAGAAAAACTGTATTTGGGTTAAAGCGTCTTGTTTTCCACTTGGTTAGTTTTAATCCATACCAGTACCTCAGTCTGCATCAGAACATAGCACCACAAGCACTTTTACTATGTGCTGAGCAAAGGGACTACAGGGTCTGAAAAAAAAACCAAGACTGAAATTACTTCCCCAGTGGTAGGGTGATGCCTTCTGAAGCTCAAGATAGTAATCTGCAACTCTCAACAGTTGAATAGTTGGATAATTCCTAACTGGAAGAAAACAGGAAGCATTAGGATTTCAGCATTTATGGCCATACCCAGATTAGAGTTTACCCATTTTAGAAGATCTGAAGCACTAAGGTATTTAGTGTTGATTCTATTTAAACATGTATTTTGAATGATGTACTGTCTACTTCAACATTTGCTATGTAATGACAAATGCTGCTGTACATAGCTACAAGAATCAGACTTTCAGCAAATGACTTCTGAATCTCAATGGACCTGTACCGCTAAGTTATTCAGTACAGTTATTAACTCATTAAAATCCTATTTCACTTCTTTTCTCATAGTGCAAGATTTCACTTCTTTTCTCATAGTGCAAGCGCAATTCTAATATTGTCCTGTGCTCATAAGAACCTAGTAAGACCTAAAACTACTCATCTGAAAAATAATAAAGTACAAAAATAATATTATAGTCCTATTTTAGTATCAGTATAAGAAGTTTCACTCTTTCTTGATAAATGCTACTAAAGTTTAAATCCTGACACACAGAAAAATATAAATTTGATTTTTTTCATTAACAAATTACTTTTTTCACAGAAAGCATCAAGGCTGTAATGAGAGGGCTCCTGAAATAAATGTGACTAAGCAGCAGGACTTAATTAAGTGGGACAATGAGTAAGCATCTACGGATGTGATAGGAGACCCAGCTGATTTAATTGCTAGTCTAATTATCGTTAGAGAATCAAGAAATGGCATGTAAGTGAAATATTCTATTTGTTGATAGTTTAATGATTTTTAGAGACCCAGAAGAGCAGTATTAATTTCTATTTTAGGAGTACAGAAGTTTCCTTGAGTTTTTTTCTTCTCTTACTCAAATAGGGGTCCTTAGTACTTCTAAAATGACCAATAAATGTATATACCGCCTTCTCATACTCAAATATTTAAGGCCTTTAGATCCTTTTCTCTATAAAAAAAACAAATAAAAAGCTATCAATTAAGCATTCAAACACACTACCTATAAACCACTCAGCTCAAGTCAAAACCTTTCTGCATTTATTTTATAATAAGGATAACTGTCCAATGGTGTGAAAGAGTCACATTAACTATTTACTGCGTGTTTGCACAAGCCAGTTTCCAGACAAAAAGAAAGGGATCAGGGAACTATTCAAACCCGTAAGGGCAAAAAGCCAGTTGGCTACAGTAATTGTTGAAAACTTTTATAAAGCAACTGCAAGAAAATAAAGTTACCAAAAAACTGATGGAGAGCCAAAAATATTAATATATTGGAACACAGTGAACTTTTTACAAGCTGTAAATATTTTTGGGGTCCTCACATATAACCCATAAAGTATGTCGAGGTCCTTCTCAGGACTTCTAATATTAGCATGTAGTTCATAAACAGTATCTACCAGAAAAAAAAAAAGAAAAAAAAAAAAGAGAGAGATCAGAAAGACACTGTACATCACAGGGCCAGTGTTATTTCCCACTAAAATTAACAAAAGATAGTTTCCAAGAGGAGCTAGGAAGTGTAGGAAGTGGAGATAGCAGGTTAAATAACTAGGAAACAGGAGCAAACAGCCATCATAGCACATACTATGGTCCATGCTTTGCACAGGTTAACAAGCTGATTCTTCTCAAAATAAAATAATTAAAAAAAAACCCACAGCATCCTTCAACCATTTTACATGTTCATTACAAAGGATTAAAAATACTGCAAGTTTTTGGCTGTTGAAAAACTCCCTTGTCCAAGTTTAAAATAGACTTTTAACAACTCAGTAACCTGAAAGGTGTCCAGCTATTTGTTTTCTTCTGAGGGGAGCCTGGCTAATCGGTAAGTTACAGAGTTTAGACGACACCTCTTCCTCTGAAATATGGCTAACTCCTCGAGCAACGCAACAGCTGTTCATCAGCTTAATCCAAAAATCCTTTCCTACTGAATAACATTTAAAAAAAAAAAAAAAAAAAAGAAAGAAAGAAACCCACAAAAAAACCCAACCCAAAACCACTCCAAGACACACACCAGGAAAAATCAACTGACAAGACCAAGTGCACTTCCTCGCGGCCGGGGAACGCCATCACCTGAGGGGGCGCGCGCCTGCCCTCCCCGCCCTTTTGTCGCCGCCGCCCCCGCTGAGCAACGCGCCAGCGGCCATGGCGCAGCGGAGCGCCGGCCCGCCGCCCTGCAGCTTCGTGGCGCGGGACAACTGCTGGTAACGGCCCCAGCCTCCTCCTCCTCCCACCCTCGGCGGCCTCCCCCGGCAGCTCCGCGCCCGGGCAGGCAGCGGCTGGAGGAGTTTGTGCCGATGTTCCCTTCACCTGTGTTTGTCACCGGCCTCCCCCTGCCTCGCGGGGTGAGAGGGAGTGGGGACAAGAGGCCATTTCATCGCTCGGTACTAAATGAAATGATGTATGAAAGGACATCGGTGCTTACTTCCTCAAATTTGTCAAAAAGTGTGTCATAACCTCCTCTTTATTCTAAACATAAACATGATGTGCAGGGAAGGAAACGCGTTCACGCTCACTGTTTCACTTCCAGCCGTAACCCCCAAGTCAGACAATTGTTAACTCTTACACAAACTTGCTGTTTTGAGGTAAAGGTCTAAAGATTCATGCTAAAGTGCTGTGCATTGTGACATTAGTAGTTGAGTTTGCATGTGGTTTGTTGGGGTTTTTTAAATGAAGTTTTCAAAGTAGTCTTAAATATTTCCCTGTTTGTTTCAGGAAAAAATACGTTGAACATGAACTAGAAGCTGCGAGAAGATGGTCTCACAAATGGGGATTCTTGAAAACACCTCTTGAGGAGGTAAAATTGGCATGCGTGTAAGCCACATGTGAAATTTACTTGTTCACAAATTCATCTGGACACGAAATTGTGAGAGCACCAATGACTAGAAAAGTACTGAGTATGCCTTACTAAGCTAGGTCCTGAGGTAACAAGTGTACCACTTTTAAGATGAGTTCAGAGTTTCAGTTTTCCTCTGAATAAAATACAGCAAGTGGTAATTTATATTCTGTGCATATTCTGGTATATTTCTCTTGAGAAACATGACTCCCAATGGTGTTAACAAGTACTAGATGCACACTGACAGGAAAATATTTCCCCTTTGACTATCCATATGGTAGTTTAAAAATCTAGGGGAAAAGGTTCTAGCTAATTAAATTTTCAGTGGGGGAACTTACAACAAATGAAAATATTTGGAGAGATGTCTATTCTCAGTGATGTTTAGATATTAGAATATAGTAGCACATAATGTTACATTTGGAATGCCAGCATTTTGCTGCTAAAGAACAGGATTGATGCAGCCTCTGAATTAGTTACAAATGTACTTTCCAAGGGGCTGGGAGTACTTAATATGTTTGAGGATTTTTTTTTAATTCCTGTAGGCATCCAGATAGCACCTTTGAAAACTTTGGTCCTCTAGGCTTCAACATCCATCCTTGATAACTACAATCTGTCATTTATAACACCTTTGTACAGTATTAATAGATCTGCAGCTGAAAAGTTGAAAAACTATGCATTGTTACTATTAGTGAACATGTGTATTTACCATTTCTTAATCTTTCTTTTCTGGTCACATAACATATATTTCTAGCCCTTCTTGGACCAGTGATGTAGTTAAGAGAGTTGGAATCACTCAGCAATATTTAGGCTTTCATTTGAAATTTGGAATGACATCACTTTCTGAAACCAAAATATAAGTTACAATAATTTCCAAAACACTACAATAAGTAGTCCTATTTTAGAGGGAAAGAACAGGAAGTTCAGATGCAACAATGAGGGGTATGGTGTAGATACAGGATATTACAGCCTATTTCAGGAAATAGAGAGTCCTGGTTTTAATGTTGATGTTTTGGTTTTAGTTGATTGAAGATGAAAAGAAAGAAAATACAAAGCCCAAGATACAGCTTCCTGAGCATCTTCAGGTTCGACCTGTGACACCTGTGGAAAAATACATTAAGGTTAGAAAATTAGATTTTAAAATTGCAATACAGCAATATCTGTCTTGAGAAACCACACAAGGTCTAAAAAATCAGTTGTCTTGTAGAGGTGGGCCTTTAACTAAAGGTCAGAGTAAATTGTATTTGCAACTCAAGCAATGCTTTAAAAGCATTCATTTAAGACAAGGGATTGCCCTTTGGATATGCTTGTTAGTTCACAGAGCTTTCAGTGTACATGATCATCTTTCTGTGAAGCACCTCCCCCATGCGCTCCTCTGTGACATCCACTAACAAAACAGTCAACTGTACAGCTTAGTACAGAAGAGTGCTCACAGAGCCATCTATGACTGCTGACCATTCATTGCTCAAATATACATACACGTCTCTCTGCAAGTCTTATCATAACCTTAACTCTCAGTTTTAACTACTGGTTAAGATGCAGTCATTTTTCTAACCTTAAGATGGTCTTCTTTGTGGCAGAGACAATGCCACTGTCCTTTTCAGTGGCACAAATTAGTAAGAAGTCAGTTCTAATGAGCCAATCATAAGTCTTTGAGTTTACATTATATGATTTATATTAATATATTCAGAGTCTAAAAGTTGTCAAACAGCTGGAAATGAGAGTGGAATGTGACTGATGGTTTGATTTACAAATATACAGTGTCAGAATCACCAATGAATAGGATAAGTAAATCAGCTAAATCAGTGACACTGGGAGAGGAACATGTTTGTAAAAAGGGGAAGCAGAATATGCTAACAAAAGGGAAAGTTAGTCCACCTAGAGAAGATTAAGGAAACAAAAGAGATTGGAAATTCCTACTTACTGAACTAGCTTTCTTTCAAAGTATTCCAAGGGCGAGGAGATAAGGTGAGGAAGTAGTAAAAGCTTTTACGGAGATTAAATTGAAACAAAAATTAAGAGCTAGTGCTGAGTGTGGCAAAGAAATGAAATGGCAGCATTTCTGCCATTAGCGCTACTTGTTCTTCAGTTTTTGTCTCAAGCCTCCAATTTCAGTCAATTTTACCTCTGCCTCAGCACAGCGAGGATGTATGTATGCTAACAAATCACGCATACAGTTATCAGCTGCTAAAGTAGCCTGCATAGCCTGGTGCATACTGAAACAGGGATCATAGTTTCAATTTCACATCAAATCTTTATTTGCTAAGGAAGGTAAAGGTTAGCTGTGATTTAGGTCACTCTTTACAGATTCAGAGTAAAGTTTCTTACGCTCTTATTCAGAACTGTGTGTCTTTCTGCACGTTTACCTTTATGATCACAGTCATCATATCTGTTCTTCTCTCTAGGTTAGATTAATAATTGCTTTTTCATAGTCCCTTCCCCCAGATTGTAAATGGGGCATGATTTCCTTCATTATCCTTCTCAGTGGGTGGCACTTTTGGCCATGAAAATTATCTTTTCAGAGGAACTGTTCCACCTAAATATCATAAACATTTTCTAATCTTGGCCACAGAACAAAGTGAAGCAACTCTGGCAAAAGAACTGAAACATTGTTCTCTTGCTGACTGTTTCTCTACTAAGTCCCCAGATGCTAAAATGATATAACATGCCCAACTGAGATGATTCAGCCAAAGTAAGCACAGCAGTCGGTGAACAGAGACTGTTGGCTTTTGTTTTGTTTCCTTTTTAGCTAGATTAGTTGCAGATTAACTTGATGTTTATGCATCTTTTAAAGTAGAAGAAAGGTGGATTGAATAAGTAGCTCTTGATGCAAAAGCCAGCTTGGGCAGTAAGATCTTTAGCATTTGGGCACAAAACTGTTATTCCATAGTTGCACTGCTACCAAATACAGTACAGCAAGTATAAAATACTATTTCTCCTGTTTAGAGAAGTTGTTATTAGTATTATTATTCTATAATGAAAAAAGCTAAAGGTGAAGATAAAATTTTCCTTATAATGTGAAGCCAGTAAAGCCCTTAGAAAAAGTATTGAGCAAAACTTTTTTTAAAAAAGGTATGCTAACACCGACTACTAAACAATAATTTTCTTTTTTATTTCCTGTTATACATACCAATGTAGGCACTAAAAGACTTTTTTTTTTTTTTTTTTAAAAGGATGGTAAATGCAAGTTAGTTAACTGGAATTTGGCCATTTTACTTCTCTCTTTCCCTGTGCCTTGCTATAGAATGGAACCTAGATTATTCTAATTACTTTTTATTTTTAAAACTGTATTATAAATCAAATTTGCATGTAACTGGGCTATCTTTTGAAGTTCTTTCCTTCCATTACGGTCAGTGTGTGTTCGGGATATTCATTCAGCAGATTGCTTTTAAAACCACTATTTTTTGTAAGTTCTCATTTCCATTCACACTACAACACAAAATATGATGTTGCATGACAGAAATTACAACGAAAAACCTTTTAATCATTGAATTGTACATGTTACTTTTATTATAGGTGATTCCATCTCCTCCAGTACCTAAGACTACCCAGGGATTTATTGGCTGGAGGTCAGCTGTCCCGGGGTTGGAACTTGAACGTGGTTTGCAAATCCAAAGCTGTAAAGGTACCTTTTTTAAGGATTTGAAGTGGCCATGTGAGCCTTCTGACTGACATTAAGACATTAACAGTTAGACACATAGATCTATTTGCAACCCTAAGTTAACATTCCATAGGGGACTGTTGGACTGGTAAACATTGATGCTTATAAAACAATTTATGCTTTAAAAAAATTATGTAAACATCCACAATCATTTTGGTAAACTGCAAACATCTTAATGTAGTATTTTACTTGTTACTGATTTTTTGAAATCTGTGGCATCCAAGCTGTTAACACCGCTTCAGGTTTACTTAGAAGTAATGATGAATAAACTCATAGAAAGATCACAGAGCAAGTACTACTTTTATTAGCATTATAAGACTATGATTTTAAAATATTTATTGGGAGTATTTAAAAAACTTTTTTTTGTGATGACAGAGCACATTTTTATAATTGTTTCTCCATGAAAGCCTCCATTCAGACTCAGTTTTACAGCAGCTTTTTCAAACATAAATACAGACTGCCATGTTCCTGGCAATCCTACCCTGCTGTACATTCCCAATTCGTTGCTTACCTGCCTGTGTTTAGAACTAGCTTTCAAGCAGCAGTCTGAACTGGCCCACTGTTGAGTTGCTCAAGTGCCTGTGCTAGTACAAAACCATCTCTTTTGTACAGAAAGAGACTAAGAAGAGGTAGAGGAGTGGAGCAGGCATGACTTAAATTGGTTCAAGCTGCCATGGAATTGCATCCTTGCATTTGAAAAGAAGTTTTCCTCATTAAGAAACAAAACACAACAAACTAACAAACACCTGCAGAAAAGGTAATTATCAGGCTTCATCATAGTGTGTCCACTGCAGCTTGAAAAAATCAGGCAAATCATAACTATAGTTATTAATATTATATACATATATAATATATGTATTTGTAAAATAGTTAATATAATTTTGTGTTATGTGTGCTTTACAGGTGTTTTGTGTAATTACACACATAAGTAATTCAGGAGTTCCTGGGGCAGCTGCTTGATTGCTATAAATAAAGTATACAAAGTCCACAGTGACAAAAAGTCACTTTCAAAAATCAGTTTTGGTATCAAAACAGAGGTTTTTTTCAGTTAGTTGATCAAAATGCAAATGTGTTACAAAGTATTTATGTTGCTTCAATTTTGTTTATACCAACCAGAACTGGTGAAAGACTCAGAAACAATAGGGGATTGCACTGGGAGTTAGTGGTGTAGCTACTTGGGTGCTATGGAGTTCAGTCTTGCATTTCATTACCTACCTGAAGATTTGCCAGGATTTTTTGGAAGCTCAGAAGGAGACTCATTTAGTTGTAGCAACTGTTTTCAGGATATAGTTCTAATTGGCAAATGTATTTAAACTAGAAGATTGCTTAAACAAATAACAACCTCCAAGAAATCAACACAGGCAGCTCCTTATAAATCCTTATTACTTAAAGAGGAAAGACTTTCCTTGTTAATCCTGCTGCAAGATCTCCTTTGTATTCTGCAGCTATCTCTACCTACTTCTTGAGTCAGCAGTAAGTCCTTGGCTTTCATAGCAGCAGGTCAGCAGCTAGTGTTTGTTCTTTTCTTCTTCCCAAGAAATGACTCACAATGATCAACATCCCACCTATTTTTTTTTCCATCCAGCTCCAAATGCCCACAAAATAATATTTTACTTTTTCCATATTCTTTACAAATAATGGAGAAGTGACTCACATCCCTTGGAAAGATTACCCAAGAGTGAGAATACAGAGCAGAAGTAACTTCAGACACATTGCTTAAAAATCAGGATAAAGAATAAGTTGGAATCGGACTCTAATTTAAGGAAATTTAAGATAAACTTGAGTTTAGCTAGTCACTATAACTTGTGTAAACTGTTCTTTGAACAAGCAAGATAATTGTAAGAACAATATTTTAAATCAGTGTGCTTTCTTGTCATTGCTAGGTTTGTAGCTCTATTTATTTTTTATCATGTGGTCCTTCAGTTTATTTTGAGGTCATGTATAGATCCTCTTATTCTTGTCTGATTTTATATAAACAGGTATAGTAAAGATTATATGTAATTTAGTAGCAACAAAATTACATTAATTCAGGCCAAATGAAAGGGAAGCTTCAAGACCACTGTTTTTTAATAAAATGTTATATTAAAGAACCAAGGCTGGCACCTAATATCCAGTGTATGTTTGTATGAAGTAAAATCCAAATCCATATGAGTCATGATTTTGTTTTTAAAACTAAAATAAATTCTTTATCCAGCATCTACAGTTGGACATTTCTTACTCTTATTCCCAGTGTCTGAATATTAACTCTATACTAACAGTAAGGGGTTTTTATTATACTTTCTATCATTTCAGGTACCTTTACTTCAGGGGATACTTTGATGTAGCCTAATTTGGCATATTTAAGGAGTATTGTCTAAAATTTGCATTATTCCTCTAGTATAATTCTGTTAGTTGTTAATTGGTCCATGTATTTGGGGCTTTGGTGTTCAAGAATATGTGAAGCTATAAACATGAGTATTTCTTTTCCCAACACTTTTAGCTTGACCCTTTATACATGAAAAACTTGTGTAGAAGATGTGGATTTGCAGCTGACAAAGGACTGCCCAGTCAACTGCCCCAATTGTGAATCTAAAAGGCCGATACAGAATTATTTAATTGTCTTGTAATGTAATTTGCAGAAATTAACCTACTTATTGGAGCCAAGTTGGGCACATAAATGTCACTGCACACCGTAAAATATCACACTATCTCCAAGGTCAAGACAGTGTTAGTAAACTCAGTGTGCACACTGGCAAAATGCTTCAAAACAAAATTAAACCATTTCCAAAATGCAGTAGAAGTCCAGACAATTTTAATTCTATATAAAAAGTCTTAGACCTGTGCTTCTGTGCAAGTCAGAGCAGAATGGGATGCTTCTAAACATATATAAAAAGTTATGCAGTTTCTTTTTAACCAAAATTTGAAAACATGATGCAACTGTATTTAGATATCTTCTGTGCTTCAATCTAAATTTCAGTTGCTGTAGTCTTTTGTAAAGCCCTTGGTGGTCTAAGGTTCACATTAGCATTGGTATGCATATCAATTCCTCTTTAGCTGACTAAAATTTTTCAGAAAACTGAAGTCATCTTTGTCTTTTGACTGTTATTTTCAGATAAACTAGTTCTTTGGTAACAGGCTCATTTTAAAGAGGAACAATGGATGATGCTTTCAGAATTGCATATGCAAAAATTTTACTGTACTTTATACACAGTCACCACAGCAATACATGAAAATAAGTCAGGCATACCTCTTTTGCCACCGTTGATGCGTGCCTGCATATACTTTCCTGGGTGTGTGATGAAATAACAGAGGCTTAAATGACAGCTGCATTTAAGTTAAAGAACAATGAAATCAGAAATTCCTTCTCACAAGCACTTGCTTTATAAACAACAAAACTGGGTGACAAAAAACTGGTGCATTTTCCTTCACAATGTGTTCTTTTCTGTGCTGTTAGAACTGGCACAGAATTGGCACTTGCTGTTTATAATTTCATTAAGATATTTTACTGGGAGCTCAGAGATTATTGGAAGATTATAATTTATTTTAAATTCATTTTGCATCGGAGAATAAAGATTTTTTATTAGATGGTAGTGAAATGGTGATTCTGAGTAAGTAGCACTACTCAAATTGTAGTCACCATGCAAGTGGTGGTGTACATTTTGAAAGAAGCAAAATGAAAAGCAGCCAAGCAGTTGATCTACCTACTGTAAAAGGTGGCCACTTAGAGAATAAATGTAATCACTATTCTGTATGAGACATTTCTACAAGTTTACATGCTGTGACTATCCTAGTGGATACCCACAGCAGTCCTCTAAGTTTGTGCAGAAATTACCATCTCCAGTTCCTGCTATTGGCTACTCTGTCAGACTGAAGTAACTTTAATTCTGAGATAATTTGCTTTACAAAACAGAGGCAGATCCTTTTTCTTTCTTTTTGGAAACTGCAGGCTCCCTATTCACACACACCATTTCCCTCATTAGTGAAAGATTCCTTGTGGTTTCTTCCACATTCCACAAACTACCACAGTGACAAACACTAGTCTAAAATAGTCATTGGCAACCAGACCAGAAATCTCTACTCTCATATGAAGCCCAACCAAGGTCACTTCTTGCATTAGGTTGCTGAATGTGTTGTATTTAGTTCCCCTTGAAACCATAAGTGTCAGTGTAGCCAGACAGGTAAGGTCCACTCACAGACTAATACCTTCTTCCTGACTCCTGTGGTTTTCACATCCCATCAGATTGTTATTTAACTAGTTCAAAGTGTGTTAAACCATTTCATAGGACCACAGTGTAATAAATTTAACTGTACTAGAAAATGATACTATTCCCCTGTGAAACTAATCAGGTTGCCAGTGAACAAAACATTGCCCCTTCAGTCTGCTGTGCCATACATGGAAAAGACCAGCAGTATTGAGAAATAATTAAAAATAACCCAGAAACGTTGTGAAAGCAACACAAATCTGCTGCAGATTCATGCTGCACCGTTGAAACAAAACACTGGAAAGGGTCATTATTTTTGTCAGATGAATTGGAGATAATTTTGACCTTAGGATTTCAGGCTGCTCACACACATCTGAAGACTTGCTCTGTTACACAGAGAACAGTTCAAAGGGATTAAAAAAACGCTCTTTTTTTTTTGCCTCAGTAAATCTTTTTTTTGTAGCCTCTGGTGGATTTATTTCCATAAGGCTTTCCAACTGGAAATTCTCTTAATACACCACAGGGCAGCTTTTCATCTCAGTGCAGAAATATGTAGTGTTGCCACCTTTGAAGTAAGACACACTTATCAGTCTGAGCACTGTGTTTTACAGGCTTTGATAGAGTATGAAATGTCCAGAACCATCCCTGGATGGTGGTAAGCCACTGGACATCTAGCACAAGGCTTGCAGAGAAACTGAAGATTGTGTTGATGAACAGTGTTCTGAGGCATCTGCATTTTCCTCTACACCATCCACAAACTGCCATGGCTTCAGATGGCCACTGTGCAATGGTGTAGCTTATGGACAGCATCTCACCATTTAGGGAGGCAACTCACCAGATGTTCAGAGAAGGATGAGCTGGGGTCAGAACATTTAAGCAAATGCAACTGTACTTACTATAACATGCAAAGTTCTAGCTGGAACACGAGGCAACATATTCTTCAGAACATCGCGATATCTGATCCCCAGTGTAAGATTTTTCCAGCTTTTAATGCTTTAGTTATTCTTAAATCAGTAATTGATCTCAAAAGTAACATTACACAGCCTTAGTGAACCTTCTAAAAGTACAAAAAATCCACTGCATGTTTAGCAACAGCACCAGAAATTATAGATCACAGGCTGATAATTACTTCTTGGTGCTTCTTTTTTTTTTTTTTTTTTTTTTTAAGGCATGAGAGCATATGAAGAATCAGAGCTTAGAATAAGCATACTTCCTACTCTTTGGAAATGCATAATAGAGGTTAAATTTTATGGAAGAGATGTGCTAAGTATATTATAGTACAATACATTAAAGTATCTTTTTAGAGAGTATCTCTGAGGATAATTACCTGTCATATCTCTTATATCATTTAAGTTTATTACTCCTGACTTGTGTCAGTAACAAAAAGCTCAGGATTTTAACAATAGCTAAGAAAAAGGTAATCATATTTCTCACAGGAGTGGTGCTTTTCTGTTTTTTATTTCAGTAAATATTAAGTTTGCAATTTCCTGGTAACAAACTAAGAAAACTGACCAAGTTTTTACTTTATTTTTCCACAACTTAAAATGATCCACAGTAAATCAATACATTTAAAATACTAGGTTTAGTTTTAAAACTAAACAGCATAAAGTTATTACAGGCTACGGGCGTTAAACTGATGCTGCCACAGACAGAAGGCTAAAATAGAAGATAGTCCAAAAATTCCTTCCAATCCAACTTTCATAGGTGTCTGTAAGACACAGAAGACAGCAGCATCCCAGGGTTCCTTACATATTCCTCAGGCATTTTCAGTGTTGCACTGCAAACCATATTGAAGCATACCTGAAGCCCTGTGGAACCCAGACCTTTGAATACTTGGATACCTATGCAAACTTCAGAACAGGCAGAAAACCTAAGTTTAACCTACTGAAGTTGCTAAGGCTTGCTCTGAATTCACTATAAGTCAAAGGACCTTAAATCTATCGCCATTCAATGCCCATTGCACACTTATTGCAATAAGGAGGAAGCTACTGTTTTAGGGATTTTCAAGTTTGTATTTATTCATGTATTATTTTGGAATGGAGAGAAGGGATTGCATCAGTAAACCTGGAGTCCGGGAAATAAGTAATAGTAACAGAGGTGTAGTCTTACCATTTTTATTGTGAGGCAACACACTAGGTCTCTATTACAAGCTCTGTTGTTTCTTTATCATGTGATAACCTTATGCATCCTGTTTTAGGTGAGGTACACACTGCAGTTACATAGCTATCTTGAATTGAGGCTGAAATTGTGATTAGTCAGTACAATGTGTTTTTATTAATTAAATAATAATATCTGTGGCCTTGTGGTCACAGATTGCATACATTGCCCAAATTTGACTCAATTTTGGATTTGGCCCTTTCTTTCATATTTTCCCCCTCCATGATTTATCTGTTTCATTAAACAGGTGAGGTAAACAAAAGATTCACTAAAGAGTGGAATAAACCTGAGCACTGCAAAGCACAAAAATAGATGCAACCATGAAGAAATAAACAGGACAAGAAGAATCTTCATTTCTCACCCCCCCACCCCCCCACCCCCCACCCATCCTTCCCATCCTTTTCATTTAGGTGGCTCTGCTGACACGAGCTTCACTGGGTGCAGTTGACTACAGGATCAGGCCTTGCAGGTACCAGGATTAAACACAGCTGGGCACGACTCTTGCTAAGCAATATTTTTGACAGCTCCAATAACAGCATTATTTAGAGTTCTAATATAGAGAGTGTAGAAGCAGCCATTTTCTCTTTTATCTTCGCAGATAAAGGCTCTTTATTCGATCCGTTTTTGTCTGCTTTCCAGAAAGATCATTGTTGTAGAGAACAGCCTTGCACCAAAACAAGACATGGCAGCCTTCACCCCCCCACACCCTGTGCGCGTGCACACACACACACACACACACACCACACACTTCTGTCTCATGCTTTTTCCAACTGATGCCTCCAGGCTGCCGTGTGACACCCAGCTAATGTGTCCTGCTGAGAGCCCACACAGCCCTGTGCTCCAGCCTGACCTAAACCTGACAATGCCTTCTCACTTCTCGCAGGCTGAAAACAGCCCCCCCCTTCTCCTCCTGAAGTGAGAGACGGTTAATGCTTTTATTCCTCACCGGGGAGCAAGATGAACCCAGCTACACTAGTGAATCTCCTTTGCTTGCTGACATGCGTCAGACACAACATTCTCATCCTTAAAAGCTGGAGCGAAAACAAAACAAAGCAAGAGCCCCCAAAAAAACCCAGTGAGATACAGTCCCTGTCTGGAAAAATTAAGCAGCCATTATGCTCTTATTGCCAGAGCAGTCATGTCCTTTGTTTAAACAGAAGCTGTAGTAATTTCTTGTGCTCCCCATCATGTGCATTACAGCTTCCATTTTAGAATTATATTTGCTTAATGAACAAACCCCATATTTACAGCCTTTTAGTAGAAGCCAAGATGCAGCGGACAGGCTGGAGAGAAAGTATGGAGGGACACTTTGTTGGTTCATTTGGACAGAGATGTTGCCCCCCACCTCATTTCCTTCCTGGCTGTAGTCACAGGCAAAGTTGGGAGTTCTCAATGGCAACATAGCTGTAGGGGCAACAGAATAGCCCTTCTTGCTCAAGCACAAGCCCTAAGAAGTCAGGCTAGCTGTGCTGCTTCTGTCACAGGAAAAATGAGAGCGTATATGAGCAGTGGGGCTGCTGGGTCAGGGACTAGGAGGAGGGAGAACTCTGACAGCCTCTGCTCTTCCCCTGGAGCGCAGAGCACCAGGAGATGGGCCCTGAATCTTTACGGTAGGAAAATTCACTGTAGCCTACACTTTTGGGGAGTGTTGAGCCAGCTCTTACCAGGGAACAGTGCCAGGTTAAAGGCAGCCCGTTGCTGTGCAAACTGGACAGTAACTTGGCTCTCAAGGAGCACTGCAGAGGTTTTTGTTCTCCAAGAAGCTGTGTCCTTAATAGTTTCAGTTACTTATATGCAAATGAAAAGTTTCACCAGCTCTCACCATTGTTCTGACCAAAACAAGTTTTTCACATTTGTTTGTCCTATTTGTTTAATGTGGGAATGCTGAGCAAATAAGCGTTTTAACGGGATAGCTGCTAGCAATGGACAGCTCAAGATGAACTCCTTCACCTTGGGTCAGTGCTTTTTAACTTGAGAGGGAACAACCTTCTTCATGCTCAGCAAATCGCAATTAAAATGTCCCTCATGCATTTGTGCAGTATTTTACACTTAAAGGACTCAAGAAGGAGAAAGGATTGCCTAAATCTGCTTTTAATTCTCCTTCCATTTGCACTGTTGGAGTCACTGCTACTCAGTCATTAACTGTCAATAGTGACAGGCATTAGCAGGCTGGTTCTGCTCATACTGTTTTCTGCTGGGGAACCAGACTCTGTACTGCTGTGTGCACCTATCGGCTTGCTGGTTCTGCTGGAGTTAACAGTCTGTTGAGGTTTTTGGAACACATAAGCCACCAAATTACATAAATACTGCAATTATTTGGAATGTATTTCATATCCATTTCATGTGTGTATTTGGCAGTGTTGCTGTAGTTGCTTTGGAGCTGAATAATGCACATGCAGATAGCAGTTATGGATATGATAAAAGCATCCAAATATGAGAAGGGGCTTCAAACCTAGTGAGCCAAATATTTTTCTGTTTTGAAGAAGGGCTCTATGCTGGTGATTTTCACAATTTTTAATGTGAAAAAGTAGCTAAATACACACTGTTGCCTTGTAAGCCTATGCATAGTGAATGGTCCCCATAAAGCCAGGTGACAGCCAGTTTGCAGAGTTTATCCTATACCTAAGGTTCCAAAAGGCTGTTTTGGTTCATCTGGTCTTACCACCAAAACCTGGTGGGTTTTGGATACCTGACATAAAATAACACCATACCTACTATTTGGCAGCACTGGTCTGGATTGTGAACGTCTGCAGCTCTGTCCTAAGAAACAGTTCTGAATTTAGACTTCAGCTGGCTCCCACATCTTCTGTTCAAGTTGCCACGTGAGGCAGGATCATATCTGTCCAAAATGCGGAGAACAGATTTACAGCCGTACTTAAACACCTTAAATTAAGCCCAGAGAACAGTTGACCCAGGGCCTGCAGAGCTGGAATAGCATAAAAGTATAGGAAGCCAGTAAGATTAGAGTGCAGGGCAGGATATTCTGCTTTAGGAAAGGCCCACAAATGGGTGAAATAAAGAGTGAGAAAATAAGTTCTGTGTAATACAATGAGATATCATAAAATATTAAAGCTTATAAGACTGTAGTTCCAGCTCAGGTCTCTCACAACACTAATAAAACGAGCAAGCTTCACTTTCTCTCCTGATGGCTACAGACTTCTCTATAAAGTTACAGCTTTATAACACATAATTCAATTTCATCAACTGCTTTTCTTTATTGTCCCTTCTAATTATGCATACATCCACTTGTTAATTTTTGGAATATAGAAATCATGCCCAAAGAACTGCACAAAAGTACATACACACTTCCTAGGTAAGGAGAATAATAAAATCAGTCAGGCCAGTCAGGGATTTATTTACTGCCCTATCTCATTCTGGATTTGAATTCTGTCTGAATTTATCTTTGATTGTTACAAAGGCATTAATTAGCTGTATTCCGTAATGTATCACAACACCTTTAAATGTTTTTTATTTCTGAAAAATAAGGCCAGATGCACAAAGTTTTTTGTGCTTCTAACAGCCTATTGAGGAGAACGCAGTAACTCAAATTTGCTGCTTGATTCTGCATCAGAGATGCTGAAGTCAGTGATGGTTGATATTTCACATGGATTAATTTGAAAATTCTCTGATTATGAGTCAGGACTGGAGTCCACATTCAGACCTTTAAATGATACACTACAGGATCCTTGCTTTCTCTACAAAGCTACAGAGAGCTTGGGCAATAAGATTTTATCTTTAGACTTCAAAGGTAGTTGTCTGAGTTAGCCAGTGTAGGTAACCCCTTCAAGACAAGATGCCAGGGCTGTACAGCAAGACAATATATTGAACTTGTTCCTCCTGAGCCCACATTTACTGTGCTGACTACTCACCCTTCCCTTCAAGAACATCTGCGTAGAACAAAACTAAGAAAAAAATTTGAGATTTTTTTTTCAGCACATATCAAATTACCTATCGAATATAATTGATTTCATCTGTACGTCATACCTGCAAGGTGTCAAGATACCACATAGTGCAGGGACATTTACATATGTGTAAATACGTGAGGAATGTAATGCCTGCAAGTCTCTGTCTCCTCTCCCAGAGGAGAGACTTGACAGGCCACTGAAATGGATGGTTTATTTGTGGTATTGATTTATTAATTTGCTACATGCTAATCATCAATCAGCATCTGGTGCGCAGGCAATACAAGAGGTCAGACAATCAGCCATGCAGTTTATTACCCACTGGCCTGCCATCTCTTCCCCAGAACTCACAGAGAACCTTGAGTTTGTTAAAACACCAAACGGGGAGATTAATTGAACTTCAAGCCCAGGAGGGGCTTTAGTTTCATAAACTAAATGCCAACACTGTTTTGCAGTCCTTGGGCTGAGCTCAGACATGAAAGCACTCCTAACTAGATCAGGGAGAGCTTGCCTCATGGTCCCTAAGGTCAGAATTTGGCTAAACATATGCAGAACATGTTTGGCTCATTACACATGTGCATATTAAATCTACATTCAGCAGCAAGGGAACAGAAAGACAATATATGGTAAAGATACTAGAATTGGACTTCAAAGATCAGGATGCAATTCCACAGACTCCCAGGGTGACTTTGGCCACAACAGTCACTCTCCCCTGCCTCAGTTCCCGTCTGTAAAAAGCAAAATAACCATCCCTCATTTTTACTTCATCCATCTTTGCAGTTTAGACTCAGAGTTCTTTGTAGTAGTGTCTCTTTCTCAAAATACATCCATCTCCCAGCACACAATGTCCTTCTCAGAACAGCCTTATGGAAATGTATCAGAAAAAAAAACAACCAACTTATAAAATATCCACTGATGAGATAAGACCACCAGCACAACAACACAGTGAACAGCTGTAATCTGTGGGAGGATTATTTCTCTTTGCTGTAAATGCCATCGATTTCTCAAGACACAAGTTATTCCCTTTCATAGACCAGTGAATTCAGTATCTGCTGACAACTTGCCTTCCAACCAGTACATTTTTCAAAGGCTCCCAGTAGTTTGTGACATTAAATGGGTGTCACATCTTAATGACAAATATTAGTACTAGCCTGCTTGATTAACGTAATTTATTTCTTCATTGGATATTTTATTCCAGATGAGCTGCAAGGGGGAAAAATATGCATTCTGACGTGCAATGCTAATGTGCCCTCTGCAATGACCTCTTATCTCTAACTTTTCATTCTCGCCTCCCATTCTCTCCAGTGCATGAAATGAGGTCTAGCAGCAGCTATTGGTCAAGAGTCTTATACACTGGAAACCCGCCAGAGCTTTTGGGGTTTTTAGTACAGGCAAAAGGTCTGTTCCTATGACACACACATTTAAAATTAGCACTAAACTGGTGGGAAAAAGGAGAAAAATATGTAAAATGTCACTTTCTGACAAGCAGAAAATTAGAATTCATTCCCCTGAGAATTAAATGAACTTTTCTGCTTCCAGTCACTAAGTATGACAAGGTTAACATTTTTCAGTCTAATGACTAAGGACATTAAGTGTGCACGTGCAGAAGAAATAAAATTACTAGAGGGTATTAGCTAAGTGTGTGACAACAGCCCGAACTGACAACAGAACTCCAAGCATGCGGATTCGAACTAACACTGACCATTTGCTGTGGCAAACCAATGGATAACAGCAAGATGGGGTACAAGTACATGGAAGTCATCTTTCTTTTGTCATTATTATTACAACAACATAAGCAATCTCAGGAAGATAGATGTCTCTGGGTGGGAGTAGAGCACATCCAGCATGCTTCCAGTATCCCAGGCGGAGACACCAAACCGGAATGCATGTTAATCAGAGGCCACAAAAAAACCTAAAGAGACTCAAAAAAGGAAAATTCCAAGTGCATATCTTATTTTCCCAAGGCTTTTTCACCACTCCCCATTCATGATTCAATTCTGATATGACATAGGATTTAGGGTATGAGATCAAATTATCATTTGTGACTTGCCTTAGCTTCTGTCCTTCCCAGTTCAGCTTTTCCTGTAGCTCCTCACAGCCTTACTCAACTGTGGCAAACATAACACATCCAAGTTTCTAGACAATAATGGATTTCCACCTAATGTGGCACCAAGCAGGGAGGGCTCAAAAAGAGAAGTCTATGTGTTATTGATATACCCTAGGTATTAAGATACTGGAAATTATCAACTATTGGGAATCTTTCTAGACATAAATTAAACTGGGACAGCGAAAGGTAAGACAGGAAGATTGTATTTTCAAATAATCTAATTTTGTCAGGGAAACATAAATGTAAAACTTATGTTTAGAGATATGGGTCAAGTCTGAGAAAGCACTTTGAAACAGGGGTGGTTAATATTTTACCTAACAGAATAAAGCAAGCTGTGAGAGCATCAACAGGCTTCAATGCAGACTTATCTCTGCCTTTGATTGGGTTTCCAAAGCTACTTGGCCACAACTGAGAAAAATCTAAAGCTTACAATTTAGGGGACAAATGAAACATTTAAAATATGAAGTTAGACATTAGGACTAAAAAAAAAAAGGAAAGAAAGACAGAGGGAAACAAGTACTTTCAAAACCATGGAATCTACCTCCAGATCAGCCAACTGGAAAGATTCACCAATTTCTCTTTGCTGTACTGCAGCGCAGCAGGGTGCTTATTAGTCTGAAACAACGCATTTTTTTGTTTTGCTAGTCTGAAGTCAGTGTGATGGACTATTAGGCAGCTCAGTTACAGATCATGTTTCCTGTAACATCAAAAACTGGATTCTCCTCTCTTCATCTGCGGCTAGCACACATGCATCTTATAGCCTCTGAAGGATTTTTGCTTGGTCAAACCAGCATGAAAGAATTCCTGCATGTTTTCACACCAGTAGAGAAGGCCTGACTCTGTCCCTCTAATTCATGCTGGCATGGCTGTATTCCCTCCATCTTCCTCTTTGCTTTACTTGGATTACTCCCAGAAAGAGGTACAACTGTATTTGGAGATCTTCAAAGAGAAAGATCATTTTAAACCCAGCTCTCACTTACAAGCCAGTTCATGAATTGACAATGCTGAACAGGAAATTCTTCAGCAGGACCAGCTATTTCTCAGCCTTGCAGTGAGTGCAGCTGTAGAGCTGATCTCTGTACGAAGAGAAGCATGAAGACGGCTATTCACCTTACACAAGACTTCCCCCAGTGCTGCATGTGCCCTTTTTGCCGTGCTCTGATCTGTATTCCACACTGCCCTCATGCTGACTAGGGTCTGATTACTTTTGGTCCGTGGTCTCATTACTTCACATTTCCGTACAATAAATTGTACAAGCCACTTATCTGCCTGCAATCCTGATAAATCTAAATAATTCTGAATGTTTGTTTTGTTCCTCTGCCCCCTACCCTCCTGCCCCTCCAAATTCCTCAGCCTTATTGGACGTCATCAGCATATTTAAGGCACTTTTGAAATTATGTTCTACTCAAGGTCACTGCACTGAATTTAACCCCCCCTTCACCCCCCATGCAGCACATCAATGCTTTAACTCCCATCTGATTTATTTATAATGTTTATTATCAGTGACCAATTCAATCAATATAAGCTGGAATTCAAACACACACACAATTGAATTATGCACACAAAGACTCATCAAGATAGAAGACAGCTACTATAGTCCAGACCATTTCTCTAACATATGGCCAGCTTAAGGTAAGGAGGCTCATAGCAGTGAATTTTTATACCTTGACTTTTGCTTGACCCCAATGGTTGTTTGGTTACTGGAAACCAAAGGAATTGAAATAGCATCACAAATTCCATGGAAGAGGCTTGGGCAAGGGATCTCTGCATTTCTTATCCCAAGCCAGTAGGACCATATTTTAAGATAGGCTTTCTGAGTTGACAGTTGCTTTATTAGCTTCTGTACACACAGGAATTCTAGCAAAACACCATCAAACCATACCAGACAGTCATGTCAAGCAAGTGTGGCAAACAGAACAGTGTATGGAGAACTGGAACTTGAAGGAAAACCAAAGCACTAACCTCAATTGCAGCCTAGGTTAGGCATGAAACCAACCTAAACGGGACGCTGGAAGCGCAGTAGAAAATGAATAGCTTTTGGCTTCCCTCCGCAAACCGCTATCCTTTCAAAATGTTAATGGTCAGCATGATCCTCAGACATGGTTCACAACTGGCTTCTGGTTGTTTTTGAACACAGTTGGTGGTTACAACTCAGGGAACACTGCAAATTCAACAAGCTGAGGCAGAGAAAGCATACATACACGGGTTCTGCTAGAGACAGAGATTATGCTGTAGACAGAGGTAAACTACACACACTGGACTGGAGCCTTCAGGGATTTGAGGCAGAAAGAGTTCCAGGAGTCTCTTTGAAAATTTGTTTCAGTATTTCACCATTTATGCACAGATAATATTTTGGTTTCTCTATCAATACATTCCTGCTTGGTAACTCCCAGTTTGAATGCTGATTGTTTTGCATAAATTAACTAAATTGCTGCCCTTCTGTTTCATTGGTACTTTTTGTCTGCTTCCTTCATGAACAATGTCAGGGAGATTGCAAGCTGACTACAATTCTCTTTCCTAAGCTAGAGGAAAACAACATCTAAGAGCCCAATCAGTGCAAGTTTCCTGATGTCTGTTGGGTTTTATAAGCTATATTGTACTCTGGCATTTAACAATTTCTGTTCATTTGATTCACTTTAAGAAATGAATGTAATGATTGCCACAGCGTTCTGCACTACTGTTGTCTATTGATAAATATGGAACAGTTATAACAACAAGCTTGCTCTTTTTTTCTATTTAAAAATTCACTGAGCTAACAAGTTATTTGTGCAATGCCAAAGTAATGACAGGTCTTTGCTCTCAAGTTTTAATATTCCATTTCCACAGGGAGGTCTGCTGTAGGCTACATTTCACAAGATTAACAGTGGTGTTAGGCCCCAGGGGTGTTGATAACATACATCAGCACAAAACTCTACTCAGGTGTTGCCTGAGTCTGGAGGGGCACATGTCCCCACAGCTATGAAAGTTCCATCAATAAATAGCACATTTTGAAAGAAATGACCTCTCTGTCCTCATTGAAAGAAACTTTAATGCCAAAGGAGTTTCAGGGCTGTGAGCTGGGAGCGGAGGGAGAGGCCGGTCTGCTGCCCAGCTCTTGTGGGTGGGATCCACGCATTACCGAGGGAGACACATCCTTCACCTGGGGGCCTTGGCACATGAAGCAGCAAGGTGCCTGAAGATTCATGCTGCAACATAGACTCTGCTGTACTTCTACTCCCTTATGATATATCCATTCACCACTACGCACATCCACGTAGCATCTCACTTTTGACAACAGCAGCAAGCCTTCCTCTTCTGCAGCATCCATACAGGAGGAGCCTGGAGGGACAAACTTGTTTATGTTTACTTTGGGGTGTAACTCAGGTGAAGTTAGAAACATTTCTAGAGAAAGAGGAAATGTCTGGGAAACATTTCATTAATGTTTGCAAGTATGAAAGGTGACAATTCAGAGACATCCAAGGCCCTCCCTGTCTAAACAGCAGCAGTCACTGTTTCAGGCTGGCCAGGCCTCAGCTTTCTCAAGGCTCTGGGGGGACAGCAGCCAGCGTGACGGCTGTGAGCAATACTGGGAGTCTGCCCAGGCAAGGGAAGTGGGTGAGCTGATAATGATAAGAAAGTGTGATGAATTATTCCTGTGCTTGTCATCTTTATTTAAGTTACTGTCTTTTGCATCCAGGGGAACCACAGTCCTTCCAAAAGAGTTGCTCTGGATTTCTTAATATTAGGAGACAGTTGTGACGTTTGTCCTGCCCTGGGCATAATTAGACTCAAGGCATTTTTAGTGCATTTTCTTCTCCATAATGATCTCCCTGTTTCTTTATCTGAGGAACCCAACATACATTAACAAGTCCTTGCTAAAGTCTTCTGGAGGTTGGTCCTTCCCTGTGCTGTAGCATAGAGAAAAAGCAATGGCTGCAATCATGCACTGATCTTTTGCTTGCATGTTTGTTTCCTTTACTGCAAAGGCTATTATTACAGCATCCCTTCTAGAAAGAGACTATTCCACACCAGTGAAACAGAGAAACTACATTTGCAGGGACTCCTGATACTATGTAAGACAGAAGTCAAGTTCTTCAGATCATGTATGAAGCAGTGGCAGAGCTGAGCACATGGATTTCAGGAATCCAGAGCCTCAGTCTCTTCAACAGCCACATTTCTGTCTTGGCTCTGCATCACAGTCTGCTGTCTCCCCAGCATCTACTTCTCATGGGTACTACAGCACAGCCGGTTACTTTAAGACGGGCAATTTGCTTTGTCTACATCCAATTTTTATTCTTTGGAATAGAAACCTTACACAACAAACATGATGTTGCAACAAATAAAATCAGCATCCAACAATGCTTCCACGCAGTCCAAACAGTTTTCCAGACCATTATATCACACAACAGCATTCTTAAAGGCGCACACATTTGGGTAGGTCTCTTTGCCCTGCTCCTCCCTAAGAAGACCTGCAAAGTGTATTCTGATTTCTGGTCTTATTATCTCAGCAGCTTCCTTTAGTGTAAATAGCTCATTTATCTCCCTGCCATTTATCATCTTAGATAGAGAGCAATATTGTCCTTGCATGGTCCTTTCTGTCAGCCGTGCTTTACCCTCCTGGCTGTCTCAGGAAGAGGAACTCTTTTCTCTCCCCTGGTTAATTTAGGGATCTCTTCTAGCTTCAGTTCACCTTCCTCACCTAACCAGAACCACACACACTGTTCCAGGGCTTGTCTCACCCAGGCATTAATTCTTTTCTGGTTTGTTCCACCAATCAAATTCCGATTTGTGCACACCAATCCATTTCCCAGCTGCAACACAGTGGTGACTTCTGTTCTGTTCTTCCCAAAGGATGAGCCTCCAGCTTCCAGGAAAAAATACTTAATATTTGTCCCTAACTACATCATCACATAGCACATAACTTCCTGCCATTCCTGGCATCTTTGTCCTGAGGTCACATAGTTCTCTCCATATGACATTCATTGTTCTTCCCCAGAGCTATGCAGCATGCTGCATAATGGCTGAAAGCAACGACAAATCCTCTCCCCCTTTCTGGAAGCCTGGGTACAGATTAGACAGTCTAGACAGACAATAGGAAGAAAGAATAAAGGATTTCTAAAGACTTTTCTGTATAATCCTGCTTGCAATATTCAATTGCTTAGCAAAATGCCAGAAGCACCATCTCCTTTATACCTTGTCTACCAATCACTTTAATAAAATTTGTGATCCTCTCACTCTCCTAAGCACTTATTAAACAACTATATATTTAAGTCACATAAAATTAATAATCAGCATAAACCCCACTTGAGTGGACTTTGCTTAAGTGACACCATGAAAGTGTCCCCTCAAACCGAGGGAATTCTGTGCTTATTTGTTCAGGCTGATGTCAACATGTGTGAGCATTGCTACGTGTCCTCCAGAATCACAGTAACTGGCTTCAGAAGCAGTACTTCCTGTAGCCTGAAGTTCTGGACCTTGCTTTATTACTTGATTAAAATGAGGAATTGAAAGATAAGAAGAATTTATCATCCTAGTTTTGCAAGACTAAGCACAATTACCAATTCAGAAGGAATACAGGGCTGCTGCCTTTGAAACTCTGGGTATTATTATTTTCACAGCTGGATGCAACTGAGATGTGGCTCAAGAAAAGCATACGGTGATTTTTTCATACAGGAATGGTGAACATGACACAGACACGAGGACAAGAGGGCAGACGCATCCTGCAGACCCACGCAGACTGCTCCAGAGGCCCCACTCCTGCCCACTGCGGCCATTTCCCACTCCTGCCACCTCTGTTGCGTAACTTCAGGCTATTCAAAACAGCCACTAGGGATTTTCCCTTTAGGCTGTGTGCCCTTTTAAACTGAAGGAAAGCAATAGCAGCAAAGATGTAAAACCATCACCCCAAAGCCCTTTCAGTTTACAAAAAAAGCTGAAGGGATATTTTTCCGAGGTCACTCTAGAGGCTGGATCTGTGTTTTTCATTTCTCAGTCTCCATTCCTGGTTCACGCAGGCTGTTCGCAGAACAGTGCATAGTCCAGTGGCAAGGAACATCCAAGGAAGGCGCAAAGTCCTGCTTTCAGACTGGGCATCCATCCAACCCTCCACCCTGAATCAGGCAGACAAGTGCTTAGGGGATGCAGCTGCATTTTTAAAGCATTCCAGGTGAGTATTTTAACTTTACTAACATGGAAACTAGGCTTAGGGACTTACTTCCAGGAAGCTGCGGATTGTGAGCCCCAGGAAACAATTCCCTGGACAGACTCAACGATCTGTCTCTGAGCTGGGCAGCCACATGCCTGGGTACCTGCCACGTCACACTTACTGTGCTTACCCTGAGCAACGCTCCGTATTTCTGTCTGGAACTATCTGACAAGAAATGTACGTGGGAACATTAATCAGATCTCCTGGGTTTTCTTTAGTACCTTCGCTTGGGCACTACGACGTCCTGCTTTGCAGCCCTTCCTACAGTGCTAGGTCTATGTAACTTGCCTCCGTTCACTCAGTGCACACAAAGCAAAGCTGGGAGCAGAGCATCCCAGTCAATTCTTAGTCCACATCATTAGCCACAATCTCTCCCTGAAGGGATATAAACTGAAGGTATCCAAGTTCACAGCCAGTATCTTCCTGATCTTCCTTTCACCTATTCATAAAAGATAACGCTGCACAACAAGACCTGACTTTCATCACATTCTGGATATGGCTGCTCCCACCACTGACCTGGAACACAAAGTTAAGTATTTAGGCCAAAATTCACTAATCACCTGGATGTTTTTGTAGCAGTCCTGGTATCAGTTGAAGAAAACGCTCTGATGCAAGGAAACAGGAACAACCGTAGCCAGTTATTTGTGGAGTCTCCCAGCCATGCATGGGGCTTTGCAAGCAAAAAGGTGGTGGGCCAAGTTCTCAGGAGTGCTCAGTTCCCACTGAGAACCACCTCTTCTGTGGTTAATTGGAAATGCCAAGCTCTTTGGAAAAACGTCTCTTTAAGCAAAACAATGGAAACTACTCAAGACTGAGTCCTTAATAAGCCCTTCGGAAACAAACCAGAAGCTCAGCTTCCTTCTACTGATCATAAAGGCATAAGGAGACTGTATTGTTATTTTTAAAGCATCTAAGGAATCTGGGATACTAAGAAACTTTGAAAGTGGCTGGGCAAGGAAGTCCCTTCACCCCATCACTGGCTTTAGGAAACCCCAGCCTTCAAAGCCCTGGGACTTAAAATGTTGGAGACACTAAGCAAGCACTGGGCAATCGTCATTAGCCATTTACATGCACATCAACGTTGCCTGCACTCTCCCATGGCAGACAAGCTGCCCTACTTATAAAATAACCCTTAACTGATCTCCCAGAGGCAATAAAGCCAGTCAGGGCCAGAACTGGATTAAAGATCTAGGGATTTCCAGTCCCCCGAAAATACCCATTAAAACTCTATTGCCCTGGTCTGTTGCCAACTATTAGGAAATTACCCTAGCAAGGAGCATTCCAAAGAGAAAGTGCAGTCAGGCTCAAGCTCTCCTACAAACTGTAGTAACTAAACGGCCAGTTTAGCTAGAGAACAACGCCATGAATACTTAAGCTACAAATTAAAAGCCTGTTTGAGAGCTGTCATCTTAGCTGCAACATCACAAGTACACGAGCTTATGTCATAACTAAAACCTACAGATCCCACCCAGTGACCTATATTTGAAGTGTGGACCTCTGGGAAACTCACCGACCGTACCTTGAAACGTGCCAGAATCAAGTTAGTCCGCAGGTATTTTAGGGTGCGGGACCAGACGCCTGCTGCAAGGCCCAGGGCACAGCCTGGAGGGTGGCACGATGCCAGGGAATCTCCTCCGCCACTGGAAACAAACCAGTGCATTCACCCTGCTGCTGGCCACGCAGGCGGGCCAGGCTGGCCCCTCTGTCCCTCGCCACCAGGGCCAAGAGCTCTCGCCCATCGCTCAGGAGCGGTTCTGTGCAGTCCTTCCCAGTGGGTTTTAGAAGGCACATCTGCACCTGCAAATGATCATACCTGGCCGAGCAGGACAAGGCATACGAGAGGAGGTAATGCCACCTGCGGGCCATCACACACAGCTTTTTCCGAAGGCAGATGCAGTTGGGTTTAGTCACACCCAGTCGGTGGGATGAGCCAACCTGCCTAGTGAACAAGCGCTCCTGGCGCTGCTCGCCCGCAGCTGACATTCAGGGGACCGTGGCCAGCGTGGCCACAGCGCAGCAGTGCCATCGCTTTCACACCAGGAGCTCTCATGTACTGGGAGAGGGCAACGTCCTTTCACAGGGACAAACTGAGGAGGCCAGGCTCCAGAACCCGGGCTGAAGGGAGCACTGTCAGACAAGGCGGGATTTCCTGCTCAGCACTCCCTTTCGATGATTTAAAAAAAAAAAAAAAAAAAAAAAAAAAAAAAAAAAAAGTGATTAACAGATGTCCTTTCATTAACAAATGTCTTTTTATTCAGGACAATAAAGTGACCTCAGCCAACCCAAAGGACCGTCTGTTGTGCAAATGCAGATTTCTGGAGAAAGGCAGCTTTTCTAGTGCAAAGCAACAAACTCCCCAAATGTCAGAGCCACAGAACTAGTGCTTACCACTCTTCTTGTATTTCAGTGGCCAACAAAAATGAAGTGTTTCTAGGTAAGAAGAAAAAAGCAATAAATAAATGAGACTCAAAGAGGGAAGTAAATAATCAGAATCCTGTTTGCCAGTATGAATTGCTCCAACACCGTAAGTCATTACACTCAGCATGAACAGCAGTTTTTATTGTCTTCAAGCCTCCATCAGAACTGATGTGCTGAGTACGTTCTCCACCTCAGACACAAAATAGGCGAGGCCATTTGGGTAAAAATCCATGGCCTGGGTGAGCAGGAAGGTGGCGTGCTCTACAGCCATGGCTGGAGAAGCGTTCTAAGAACATTACCGTGTCTCAGGAGAAACTTGGCAGTTTCACCACGACCTCTGTGGCTGGCCACAAGCAGTGCCACGAGTGCTCGGTGCGCTGCCCGCTCCTTTTTCTGCTCTGGTTCCAGTAACTCCACGTATGGCACGGTGCTGGCAAAGCTGCTTAACTGCCAGGTGGGGTGTTTGCTGCAGAATAAGCACAAACCTTCCAGTCTCTTTCACAACAGTAGTCTGATTCTTTTTAGGTATCAATAAAATGTCATACCTGTATTTAGGGATGCTTGCACACTGCATACATCACTCCAAGACAGCTAAATAATACCTGTTTCTTACTCTTCTGCCCCATCTTGATTCTGTACTAGCTAATGGTATTTATCCATAGCCAGCCCTCGGAGGGAATGTTAACTTGGGTTTTCCTTTTATATGCAGTTAAGCAGCACTACAAAATCTTCTAGAAATTGTTTCTTTTTGCAATCCTTGTCCTTCTCTCAAATTTGTTGGGAACTGACCTGAGCTTTTAGTGAAAGAGGACTCAGCATTGGCCATGTAAGCTCAGGTTCCTTAGGAGGCAGTTGGGACTTTGGACCTTAATTCCAGCAGGCAACTCAAACCCCAGCCACCTCAGGGAACAGTCCTCTATCACATTCTTTCCCAGGAGGAACATTTTTTTTTTTGTAATAAGCCCAAACACACCAGCCCAAGTGTTGCTGTGAGGCATTTTGGAAACAATTTTCAGCTGCCTCATGCTGCTCTTCTTCCTGAGAAACCATTTCCATGTCAGGGTGCATCCTCCGCAGTGTGCCATCGTGTTCTCATTTGGTAAGTGGAAGCCCATTACTAAAACAGCTGTAGGGTTATTTCTTAAAAAGAAGCTTTGGGTTTGTGGTGTCTTTTTTTTTTTTTTTTAAATTTGAAAATCAACAGTGTCAACAAGCTTTCTGTGGGGCTCTTATGCCAAGACACCTTTCATTTCAAAAGAAACCATTCATCTTCGTGGCACATCCTTCTGTTTCCTGCTCTACACTGAGTAGGAAGAATCTTTAATACACAGGGAACTAGGGAACTCAAAACATGGGCAAACCCCAAACAGAACAAAAGGAACAATTTGCCCAGTAGGAAAACACAAGCCCTTTGCGGCACGAGGCGGAACAGCTGCTTGCCAATGAACTGCAACACTACGCAACAGTTAAAAGGAAGAGAAGGACCCAGCGGTACCCATCTGCAGCGTTGGGGAAACGCAGAGGAACAGAACGGGATGAGCCAGGTCGGAATTTGGCCAGGACAACAGATAACGGTCCTGCATGAAAGGCTGCCAAAGGATATTTCATGAACACATCTGCTCAGGCCTGAAGGGGTACAGCACAGAGCACTAGAGTACGTTGGCTTTCTGCTGAGGCAACACTTCAGTCCTAAATCAAGCAAGCAGCATGCCCTCTATCAAAGCACCACAGAAACGATTTGTTCTATAAAAATCAAAGCTTTCTTAGTGGTCAGACTTGACAGGATCGCAAACTGAAGATGGTCCGTAAACTGGCACCAGGTAAAGTGGATGAGATGAAGAACAACTTCCGAGTCTTGATTTTGGTACTGTCACATATGGAGTCCCATTCTTATTCCAGAGTCAGCATGGCTGAAGGGGGATGGGCTCTGAAACAGTTTCTGCCTCCAGTTCTCGTAACAGACAAGGCACTCTGCCTCACCAGAACACCCAAGAACAGATAATCTCGATCTCCTAATGATGTTCTAAGACAGCCAAGAAAAAGGTCTTGTTTACATACTTTGTATTGTTTCTCCTGTCCATATAAAAAACACAGGGATTAAGTATATTTTGTTGAGAACGCATCAGAAGAGTAAATGGCAGGCAGCTGAATGAAAAATGCAAACATTTTTCAGACATCAGGATAAGCAGGGACAAGAACAGTACTCTGAAAGTATACTCACATCAAGCTATAAAACAGTGAAAAGAACTTTCATTCCAAGCATATGTGCTGTTTACTAGTAACAGCCAAAAAGTCTTATTTCTAAACTGAACAGACTGTATTAGGGATTGACCCCTTGGTTTTGGATTACCAGCCCCCTTGAAATTATAATTTCCATTGTGAACTGTGGGTGCAACCCACAGAAAGCCACAGTTAACATGAAGTACCAAGGCTGTAGGAGAAACATAACTGAAATGTATCCATACATACATGGGGTCTTTATTCTAAGAACAAAGCAGCAAATTCGATCTGAGAAATCAAAGAAAAAAGTGTTAAAAAAAAATAAATAAGAAGAAAAAAAATAAACAAGTTTGAAGGGCTCTCTGCTTGTTACCTCCAAAGCCAAGTATTCCAGCACCACACATTCAGCTCACAATGGGAAAAGCCACTGCTGCTCCGCACGTGTCCGACTGCGGAGGGGCCGGCCAGGGCTGCTCTAGGCTGAGGTGAACCCAGCCAGGCACCGCCATGGGCCGGTGGCAAGGCTGTGCTGACCTCGAAATCCCCGCGTAATCTCTAATCTAAAGAGATGCTGCTGTGCAGGCCATGGCCTTTAAGGAGTAGGAAGCAAAGTTAACGGTCCGGTCAAGAGCTGAACCCCAAGTGCAGTACAGTAGAGAGAGGGAGGCAGCACCCTGACCTTCATCCAGGACCTAAAAGCAGCTGTAACCAGCAGGTAAAGATACTATGAATAACTTCCATGACTCCCAGCAGTTCCAGGTTCTCATCTCCATCCAGGTGCTGAAGCCACTGGAAATGAAGGGGGAACCCCAGTCAGCAATCCTAAATGGGACTCATACTTCTTCAGTCAAGTTATTTTGGCATCGAGGCAGTGAAAGATCTCTGTAGTTTCAGCCAGGTGCAGCTTGGCAACAAAGTGGTTCCTTTGTGTTTGTGAGACCTGGAATCCTTACAAGGACTGGGGTCTACACCTGGTAGTAAGTCCTCCCTCCCCTAGACCTCCCCTCGTACCAAAGCCCTCCAAGTATAGATCCCCGTGTACCATAAGCACAGCACAGTATCCGAGCAGTATAAACCGACATCAGGGACATAGAGCCTGCGTGTGTGATGTAATAGCTTATACAGGCTAGAGACCACCACAGAAAGTAACGCGCCAGAGTGATTACAAAAGGATTTTTGTTCCTGCCCATCATTTGATTTTCACTAGGATGGCATAAACCGACTCGGAAGGCAAGCAGTAGCAAAACAAAGTAGTAACTTGGGTAAATACCCAGAGCTGCCTGTATTTCATGTTCCTGTTTTCTTCATTAAAGTCTAGATTTCAATCTACCCGTTTAGTCTAATGCATAATAAAAACACCATATGGCTGCTTAATTTGCGTTCCCAGTTTACAACATGGGGGTCTTGTGCCCTAACTCGGAGCATATGGGTAGGCTTCACCAGGGGGTGCAGGCACTGTTTATTCTCCTCACTTTTGCATCAGCTAAAATCCCACCAAGAAAGAGGGGAGCTCAGATACTCCCTTGCAGCAGTTCTAGAGCACAGGATGGGGCAGCCAGGGAGGGCCTGAAACAGCCAAAAGGGCGACTGCAGCAGCAGAGGATATAGAAAACTCCTGAAACCAGAAGCAAAAGCAACCAGACAGGTGTCTATTCATTTCCCATGTACACACTCCCCGAGGCGTAATCACGGAGTTCATTAAAGTAGGATGTCAGAGTGCAACGCCACACTGGGGAAAAAAAAAATGTCCACAATGTCTTTCCAGGCTAGTGTTTGGAGAGGGAAGGACTTAAGATCAAGAGCTGAACGCCAGTCTCGCTCACCCCATGCAAGTTCTCTTTGTTTAAAATACCTTGTCAGAATTTCAAAGCACTTTTGGCATGCTCACTTCAAGGAAAAAGTGCAGGAAGAGCTACTTCAAACTTCTGGACATCTAATGAATTTTTTACTACACAGTACGAAGAATTCCACACTCAGCCCTGGTGGGGCAGATGACAGTGTTTACACTAGGGAGAGGTTTCATTCACCGAAGGAATACACTCACCCCCACCTATGACAAAAGTCAGTTACCACAAGTTGGTTTATAAAACAGTCACAGGATTTATTGAGATAAATACAAAGTTACATAGATTCTCTGTTCTGACAAAGGAATGACACTTCCAGAGTGTCCCCACTGAACTGGGTTCTAACCACCACCGTGTACAGACACCGCTGCCTCTAGGGCAGCAGCCTGGCCGATGCCACGTGTGCATCACGCAGGAGACACCAGGGAGTCTCAGCTCTAAGCAACATGACTAACATGCTTTGGATTACAAGTGCTCGATTATTTGCTATAGCATCCAAGCAATATTGCACGCACTAACGTTACCTTCATGTTCCTTAGCTAGACATGTTTACAAGTGATATTCTTACTGCTGCTGTGAAAGTGGATCAACTACCTAACTTTGCTCCATCTGGACTTTAAAATACAAATTTTTGCATAATTTAAACAACGCAGAGAATTGTACGTGAACACACCGCTTTACTCATTGCATACGTTTGTCTAGTACAAGACGTAGTGTGGTCTTAAGTCATGCTGAAATAATTTCTAGTTTAAAACTAAAGCAAAAAGACAACCTTGTAGAGGGTAAATCTGTTTCCTAGACCTGCACATTGTCTACAAAAAAAAAAAACCCCACCCCAAAACTGTGATGACCCTCATTAGTGCATGCAACTGCAGAGTTTTAACAACAGTTTTCAAACACTCTACTGAAATCATATCATTTAAAACAGACATGACTTCTGGAGCCAGAGAGGTACCAAAATGTTGTTACCAAAGAACTTTGTTTAGCCTTTTAATGAACTTTTATAGCTGGTGGCTTACTGTTTCACACATACTAATTAAAACCTCTTAGTGAACACTAACCAAACATGCTAAAACATATGGAAGCTTGTGTTTTCCAGTGGATTATTGCAAGTAAAGGTAACTAAGATTATCTGACAAACAGAAACCTGGGTTGGGTTAACACTCAAAGTATTTAATTTATATACAGGACGTTTCAAACATACTTACATATACACACACTTGAAAAATTTGTTCAGTGCTGAGAACTAATAATAAAAAACAGAAGTAAAACCTTGTCAGAAAGGCCTTAGAAAATTTGAACTGTTAGAAAATACGTATAATGCCAGCATTAGAAAAAGATATTAGAACTAGAAAAAAGTAACTTGAGGGGTCTTTTTGTTAAGAAATTGCAATCATAAAAAGTCTGTACTGAAGAAGCATTTGTTTTAAATTATAAAAAAACTGTAAAAAATTAAATGTAGAATGTTGCAGAATTTACAGAGTTTATACTGTTTGCTGTAATAGCAGGGGTATATTTCTGCCTGCAACTTTGAAAAAGCATTTTGTGATCTCACAAGAAAACAATCTGTTACAAATACTGTACATATTATATTACAAGAGTAGTTAAACTTACACAAAACTGAGCCCTCCAAAAATACAGAACCCAGCCGAGGAACCTACTTGCTGTATTGCAGCCAAGCCTGATTTAAAACACAAAGGAAAAAGTAACGTCTGAAAAAACATTCACCAATGTGAACTACTTACTAGTACAACAGTGAAATAAGAGGCAGTATTTACACAGGTTATTTATCATGAAGTATTTTGTTCACAGAGAGAAAGTAACTGTTATTACATAAAACCATTTCTTCAAGCGATTGAACTGAACAAAGTCCCAATCCACAATCTTAGAAAGTCAGACTTTTTTTTTCCAGGCCCCGCATTATCTACAGATTTGGGACACAACAGAAGATGGGATCCAATTTAGTTTTTTAAACCGGTCAGAAAATATCCCATTTTTTTAACAGAACTTGGTTCTATCTGTATATCCTTTCTTTCTTCTGAAAGACCTGTTTAAATACATAGATGATGTCCTACTTAAGCTTAAGGATCTCAATAACCTGTATTCGTTGCTTGCCCCAAAACAAACGATACAATCAACGGAAGTTACAAATCAAACTGCATCACTGCCTTTCCCCTCAACATTTGTTACTTGGGGTTTTTCAGAACTTAGAGGTGCGTTGTTGGGGCTGCTTGGGATTTGAACATTGGGATTGGACCCAGCTAAAAGGTGTTTTTTAAATAACATGTGTATGTAAAACAAACAAACACTGAAGTCTGGAAAATTCTGTAATACCCTTCTACAGATACCGCACATATTGCAGGAACTGAATTCCTTAAATGAAGTTATTCTTGCTAGAGCAGAATGAGTAATTTTCTGTTTGGGAAATTTACAGTCTACCTACCACTACAAGAGCCAGCAGTAACAAAACCAGACATGTTAGCACACCTGTAAGCGTATAGCTCAGAAATAACAAATTAATAGAAAAGTCACCATATACAAAGAATCTTGAGCTCTCTGTGCTTTGAAAAATATCACATTAAGTAAAAATTAACCATGCCTTAATTCCAGTAACTACTTTATAAAATGAAATTATTTTTGAGCTTTTTTCCACTGATATAGAAGTTTGTAATTTTTTGTTAAAATCTGAAACTATTCACATATATACACACCTTTCTTTCTGTTAAAACGCAATACTTGAAACAACTCAAAAACTACAACAAAAGTGAGGAAAGAAATCTTCATGTAAGTTTGCTATAATCAGGTTTTAAGATTTAGAAACCATTTTAAGCTTATAGCAGACTGCTCTCTTACAGGAAATGTGTTGTTAAAAAATGAAATATGGATTTCAGTTACACTGGAACACTGAGTATGATGCAGGACTTTGCATATAATACTTAACTGCAGGTGAGATCAGTTACCACTCACAAAGAAAAAAACCAAAAAGAATTACTCACACATCTCAGATAAACACACAGCTGTAGATGAAATGTGGTCATGAAAGGAAGACAGTGACATTTCTCAATATACCCTTTCCAGCTCAAGTACATAACAAAAGCTGCATTATTTGTCCATGTTATTCATACTAACGGCGAACAAAGTGAATAACCGTTTTGATGTTTGGTGTTTACTGCAGAAGGAGACATTAGCTTTGTTTTTCAATGCTAGTACTGTCCACGTTACCCTGTTTCAGTTTTATGGTGGCAAAGAAAGACACATCTTGATCTCTGTCAGACTGCAAGGCTAGAATGGTCTCTTCTGCTGCTTCTAGATGAGGGTTGCCAACACTTTTAAAATAAGCTAGAATAAGAGGAGAAAAGGACAATTTTAATCAAAGCCAAAAGAATAAACCCCTAAGTAGTGCTGAAATACAGACGATGCAAAAACATCTGGGTTAACTCATCCAATTTATAGGTTCTTTAGAGAAACTACAGGAAGCTAAGGAAGCTGACAGAGAAAGACAAATATGCTGCTTCTTACTCATCTTATTATGTACTTAAACATTACTAAGAGAAATTATTTTTGCTGTGCCCTAAATAGAAAAGTATCAATAAGTAAAAGCAAGCTCAAGAAACTGCCACTGTACAATGCATTACAAAACATTCTCCATACTTTATTCTGAAAAAAAGACAGGCAGGAGTAGAGATTTCTGTGCATCTTCCTTTGCATAATCAGAGACCAGCTGATTTATTTGTTTTTAAGGAACTGGACGTAACACCAGAAATTGCGGCAGGACACAAAATACAGTGCAACTGTTCACTTGCGACTACAATGACAAAGCAAACCATTTCAGAAAAAGGTGTAACGCTTCACCGGGAGGACCCCAAAGACACACTTAACAGAAATGTGTATATATATGTATACACACATACATACATACATATATATACACATACACACCCAGCCTACCGGAAGGCAACGCTCCCCAGCCCCCGCCGCGCCCCGCACGGCGGGACGTCACCGCCCTCTAGCGGAGGAGAGGCGACACGCCTCCGGCTGCGGGCGCGGGCCCTCGGGAACGAGCATCCCGTATTCCAAGAAAAAGCAAAGCCACTGTAGTATACATTTCTAAATCTATATTCCTAAACCCCAATTTAAATGCAACGTCCCAGATTACAGGCTATAATTCTGGCTTCCGTATAACCAGACCCAAACGGCCTCTGCCAGCAGCGCCAACGTATAGAGCTGCGCCGGCAGCAGCGGGACAGCATTCGAGAGACCGAGTTCTGGCAGAGGAAGCGAGCGAGCACACCTTTCTCCAGCAGCGTCTGCCTCAGAGCCTTGGCGAGCAGAACCCTGACGTTTGGCACAGGATCTGAAGCGAGACTTAAAAGGCTGGGGAGTAAGTGTTCAACAAACTGGTCGACAGGCATGCATTCTTCTTCTACTACAGCCTACAGGATAAACACAGAACACGAGAAACAAGATTTACGTTACAAATACACTAGCTGCCATTCCTCTCCACCTTGTCCTTCATTTGGGCCGTCTATTAAAAAAGCCAGTGTTTCACCCTGCACAACTGCACCCTATGCTGGTGAAACAAGCACCACCTTTGAAATACTGTTACGAAAACACATCTCACCATTCTGAAGATGACCCACTGAGAGCGGGTACCTTTCAGGTACCTTTCTTTCAAGTGTATTTTAGGCAATAGTGCTCCTCTGCCCATCATCAGCCTTTTGCCTTCCAACATTCCACCCCTGCTCCTCACTGCCACCGAAGTAATAAGCATTTTCGGTTTGGAGAGGGGTGGGTAAGTGGCAATGAAGAGGGGAATGGTTCCTGGTGCCTGGCACCCGTTGGCAGTTTGCAGCACTCTTGCGAATCTCTCTCCTAGCACATCAAAGTATTACAAAATGCGTCTGCGTTTAGGATTTAATTCTCAATTTTGCTACTGGGATACTATAAAGTGCAAGGATCGGCTATTTCAGCTGGAGGCACAGACCAAAACAAGGACCACAGCTTTGAAACTGGGTAGCCATACGCTAGTCCTCAGAGCGGAGCGACCCTGACACTGCCAGAACCCATGGATTGACAAAAAAAATGGTGAGTCCAAATGTCAGTTTTGCCCATGTTGCTGGAAAGCCCCAAACCAGGTCCGAATTAAATGCACACCCAGGGAGAGAGAACATTCCAACCTGACAGATGAAGGCAAAAGCTTGTCTTCCAACCCACTTGGAGCAGTGACGAAACCGTACAACAAGTTCATTAATGAAATTTAATCCCAGTGCATTTGCGTTGTTTGCGTAGAACTTCTGTAGTATTGCTACAACCTGTGAAGCCAAGGAAGGGGGAAGACGAAAAAGGAGTGGAAAAAAAAAAGGTAAGACTTAAGCTGTAGCCCCCCTTAAAGTTAAAAAAGCATAATTTCATTTAAATTCTAACAAAGGGACACCAAAAACTGTATTCAGCATAATCAGGTGTGCTTGCAGGATTTAATAAATTACTGTGTTTATTCTGGAGAAAAGAAAGCATAAGCTTTAAAAAAAGCTATGTGTTCAGGTTAAACAAAAAACACTAAAAGAAATTAAAACAACCATTAAAATAATGCCCCTTTCCTCAATGGTATGAAGGAAAATAAGAGATTGAAAGAATCTTTCTGCTGTCTTTCAGGACATTTATGGGATGATGGCATTACTATGAAGTTCCCAACAAATTAAATTAACTCTGAGAAAAGATCAGTTTGGGTGTTTTGCTTTTTTTTTTATTTACACACACACACACCCCGGAACTGAGGGAAGGTCTCTCAAATCTTCTACACCCCAGCTTTGATAGAGTTGAAAATACATTTATCAGTCACATACATCCAACAGACTAAGATTTTAGCATCTGTGGAAGTCTGACAACTCAAAGTATTTTTTATGAATTTTTAATTTCACTTTTTTCCATATCACTTAGAATATTTATCAAAACCATGTCTCTCTTCACCCTGCTTGTCTGAAAGGAAACAGAGTGATTTCAGGAATCCCTCTCCTGCCAGGAAGTGAACTAAATCCCCCTACCAGTTTGAAGGAGATCCACCGAACTTCTGAAACTTTATCGGAGCAGAGAGTTAGTGCAATATGTCTTAAGTAGTCATAGACATCATTGGGATTGTAGAGTTCCAGTATCAGGATCAGCTGCCTGGAACACAGAGAAAGTGATTAACTCTAGCAAGTGCGACACTTAACCTGCTGCAGCTATGCCGTTTGTTATAGGAAAGGATCATTTGTAGCCTCAAAAATGCCATGGTTATTATAAAACACTGGAACAGTTTGTTCTTCTCTTTACTTTATAAAGGTACACGTGCATATTAAAGAGGCATGTGCTTTAATCCATCAGAGTCCAAGAGAAAATTTATCCAAGCTACAGGAACCAATGAATCAAAGTTATCCCAAATAATAACAAAAGTTACAAACAGAAGTATAACGAGAAGTTTCTTTGTAACTTCAGACCAATATCCTGTACATTGTTGCAAAGCAAAAATGGAAGATTTTTTTGTAGAAATCTATATTTCTGAAATATTTATTTCTGAAATATTTCTGTTTCTCTCTCACAACTGCACAGAGCTCATACCAGCCACACCACAGCCAGCAGCCACACACAAACCAAGTGCTGAGTGACAGCTCTCCACTAGATGTCAGGGAACTACCACGACATTCTTGCACCACAGAGAGATCCAGTCTGTTGTGCCAAACTACAAGGGGAGAGTAAATCCTCAATAGCCCAAAAACATCACGTTCAGATTTTAGCTGCAAACTATGCCTATGGACATCCTTTGGGTGAATAATAAATAAATAAATCTTCAAATAAACAGGACTTGTAGAAAAAGATTTCTCAGATGTTAATTCTATCTCCGTTACAACCAGTCATATGGAAATATGTAATGAATAAACTAATTTAAGAACTGTTTTTTCTTTCATACACATTAGAAAAGTTACTTTGTACACACATTTCACTGATTCTTACAAGGCAGTCTAGAACTGAATAAAATCTGAAACCTCACTGAATAGTATCTATCAGACTGTCATATTTCATAAACTGCAAGCAAACCCAATCTCCATTTTGGTATAATCACAGACATTTAAGTTTGTAACACTTGATTACAACACAGCTTACAAAAAAAAACCCAACCACCAACCACCAGTAGCTTTTTAAATTCAGTTCCCTGATAAAGAATGGTTGTAATCTTTTAGCTCCCCAATTAGGGTGTGCTAACTTCCTCCAATGTAATTAATTACCTATTCCCAATTTAGTAACAGATTAAAAATCAGAAGTTAAAAAAAATACATACTCCGCCAGCTCGTAACGAAACCTCCAGTTCCTGCTGTTATCAGTCACCACAAATTCTTGAAGTTGGTAAAGATACTCTCGCCTTTTGTCTGCATGAAGTAACTAAAAGGAAAAATATTGCTAGTATAAAACTGACAAAATTAAATACTTGCAGTTCTCTCTATATGCATTTTCCTACTTGAGAGCAAGCGATCACTCACAAGATGCTTACTAAAAATTGCACACAACCAGTCAAGTGCCCGAATATGCACATTAAGTCATCACTTCTGCAAGGATGCCCATCGAAGCACCATCTCTGGCCATAAGACCAAGCAACCAAAAATTAAAAATTTGTGTTTATTACACAGCAGCTCACCAGAAGCTGCTCTCTTCTCTCCCAGCCCCGAAACACAAACTGCTAGTGGTCCAACCTCCCAGCTGGACAGCACAAAATACTAATTCCTTTACAACAGGTCGTAGCATTAACAAAGGGTTTCCAGTTTTGAGATTTTATTGGGATATGAGAAAGAAGTGAGGGACCTTAAGAAAGCAATGGGGGACACACAGAAAATGGCAGTATTGCACAAAACTGAACATGTTAATAAGTATTGGTACCTGCACATCTCATTAAAAAGCTCTCTTAATATAATGGAATCAGAAAAAAATTTATCTTGAGAAATTAAGTTACACTTTCCTACCTTCAGAAAGTCATACAGATGTTTAAGGACACCAATACGCACTTCATCCAGATCTTTCAAGAATCCATTGAAGATTGGCACCAGATCAGCAGCTGTTAGCTGATCCCCCAAAATAACCGCTAGTTCATGTATGGAGAAAGCTAGTGTCCGACGTACCTTCCACTGCAAACAGTTTAAGAAGTGAACTAGATTAGGCACTGTTACTAAAATAAAGAAGCTTTTTGAACTATACCTGTGTGAGGACTGAGAGAGCAGAAGCAACAGGGCTAGTTACACAGCAATAGAAAATGTTAATCACATTTATGAAGTCTGATTAAATCCTGAATTTCATATTTTTAGTGCACATTTCATCTCTTGTAAGTATACAGTGTTACAACTTCAGTGAAAATTGAACAAAGCAGTTAATCAAAATTCTGATTTATCATTAAAAACTTTTTTTTTTTTACCTGTACATCTGAGGCCAGCGTCTCGTATGTATCTTTCAGGCAGTGCCAGTTCTGCCTGCCCAGTGTTAAGGCCACCCCAGGAAGACTATACGCACAGTGTTTGGCTATTTCAGTATCAACAGTCTGGGCTCTAGCTGGGTCGGTCATTGACAAGTACTGGTCTAATAAAGGTTGAGGTATGATATCCTATAGACAGAGACAGTGCATCAGCAATACACACTTTAAAATCAGAAAGCAAATACATCTGTTGTGCTACAGTATTCTCTTGCTACCAACTAGCTAACAACAAAACACACACAGTGGCAAGACAACCCTTTTATGTGTTAGCTTTACAAAGTGTAAATGACCTCTATAGTTATTTGTCCACTCATTAGGACACAGCAGGCAGCAATGAACTGTAAGGATTACTTTATCAATGTGCTGCACCAAACCAAACTGAAAATTACTTCCTTGCTGAAGACAAACAGAAAATCTAGTGATAAAATAGTCCAGTTTGTGCCCACCTTGGTTGCACAGATTGCCTCTAAGGCACCGAAAATTATTCTAGCTTTCTGGTTTAAAATAGTTATCCTCAAATGGCTGGAACATTTCTTCATATTTGGCAACTGATCAATTGCAAAAGTTATTGCTGTATGTTAACTATATCAACTACTTCACTAATGCAGTTAGATGCTGTTTTAATCACCTGTAATTTTGACTTGTCATCTTCAAATGGTGAATTGTTTTCTTGTTCTTTCTTTAAAAACACTTTGGTTCCTCTGTGTTGCTCCTCCGAGTCCTGTAAAAGGATGTACTAGCTAGTGAAAATGAATTAAGACTTACTGCTGTTTCAGTTATTTCAAAGCATCACGCTACAGAACAATGCGACTCATATACAGAAGAGCCTTTCACAGACAATGCCTTGCACAGGCAAAGCCTTATTCAGTGTGCTGTATTATACAAGTACAAAAAGAGTTGTACACCAAGGCAAACACTGTTAAGACCCCAGCAGCAACAAGGCTAGATTTACTTCTAAAAAAAAGCAATCTAATTTAAGACAATAAACCCAACATTCATACAGATTCTGGATGGTTTCTTTTACCATACTCTTAAATAGTTTTTATTCTTGGGATCAATTGAAATTGTATTAAACAAGACAGCTTAACAGTCGATCCAAGTCAGTCAATACCACGATAAAAGTTTTAATTATTTTAGAACATACATCCTGAGCCTATCAAATTATGAAGCATGCACTTCCCCCCAAATAGCAACAAAAAATTCAGAAGAATTTAAAGGTTTAAGCGACCAAAACCATCCAAAGTTCAAAAGCTCACACAGTATTTTACATTTTCATTTGTACAGGTTTTATGTGCAATTTGTCGTTCATAGACAAGGAGAGCTTTTCTTTATATTTCACAGTTAGCTCCAGCAACTGTGCAAACCATTATTTTTTTCCAACCCTATCTGTACATTATAACCAAGAAACAGTAACCAGGAACTGAGTATGTGTCACTAACTGATTCAGCCTCCTGTCTGGAGATAAAAAACTAATTTTAGATTCATTACAGGAAGAGGCAAGAAGGTAGTGGCTCCATTTAATTTGAAAAAAAAAAACCCAACAAAAAAACAAAACCCAAAACCAAAAACCTACAAGACTACAGCAAAACTTTAACTCTTTGGTAACTTGTGTGCAAACAGAAGTAATAGCCCCCAATAGCTTTTCTTTTTAATTAAAGTAAGTAGCGTATGATAGCTATGGTGTGGTAACATTCAAAGGCTTTAGATTCAGAAGTGGGTCAATTATGTTCAAATATGAACACACGCTGTACTTCAGCAGATAAGAATTCATTTCAGACACGGAGCACAACGCATACTTACTGTGCTTTTCGGGATACTTGTGGTAGCCTGATCACTGATGTTATCCTGGCCAGCAGCGGATGAGAAAGTATCCTCCACCACCTGGCTGCAGGTAGCATCTGAAACAGCTGTTTCATCTGAAACTGTTTTGTTCTGAAGTTTGCCACTGCTTTCTTCCATTTTTTTGGTCTCATAGTCACCAACAGAATCAAACTGAGCAGCTCTGAGAGCAGCGGACAATACTTGGACCTGAGCTGTATAAAACAAGACAGCTATTTAGTCTCCCTTCCACACTTAAAACCTTTAAAATTTTAATTAGTTAATCCAAAAAGATAAAAAGAAGCCCAGTTTGAGCTACACAGAAACGACATATTAGCAAACATTGGCTCCTAGAAAGAAAAGGCCCATTACTCTTCCACAAAACCATCGCAAATTAAGAGCAACAATTTGGATGTATTAACATCCTGAGCAGAACCATTCTACCAATTTCTACTACTGAGAGAGATTTCTAGTAAACCCCTATAATGAGGTACTGCAGCATACTGGCTCACCTGCCATTCTTCATACTGTCAAACACTTTAATACAAATTCTTCTGTTTTATTGTTTAATTGATTCTACTGCTTGGAAAAGGCATCAATGTGCATTTAAAACATTGCTGAGAAAAACTTTATCCAGAGGAGGGAATCAGTAAACCCATCTGTGAATTTTTTTGCAGAAGCAGATAAGAAAACAAAAGGTCGGGTTTACCACTGTATCACCAATAAAGTCAGGACAAACTGTATTTGGACATTACGCTACATTCCTGCTAGGATCATGAAGTTACCAAGTTTAGAATTCAGAAATTTTGCTAGCTACATCTGCGCAAGCCTACAGCACATACAGTCTTAACACAAAACATCAGCGCATACTTTGAAGGTGAAGAATACTACAATACTTTAGAAATAAAGGAAACAGACAAAAAGGCAGAACATACAAGTATAGTTATGAATGTTCTAGCAGTTAGAGCAGGAGGAAGAACAGAAACTAACATCCACATCTCCTTATTCTGAGAAAGGAGGGACAACTGTTCTGCTAAACTCGGGGTGGGATGGGGGTTGTGTGCACATCTCAAATCTTCACTGTTTTCTCCCATACCTCTCCGAACCCCTCGTTTCTCACTGTACAGCTGTCAAGCTAACATCTCTTTATTTGTCTTATTTCTACATAACGGGGTTTTTGCTCTTTTCTTTTTGCTTTTACTCTGACTTCTTTCCAAAATTCACTTTTTCCCTATATTCGTTCATTTCCATTTCCACTTTTTCCTTTACTACTTCAATCTTTTCATCTCTTCCACTTCTACATCTTTCCCTTCCCCTCTGATCCTTTGCCTCTCACACAGGAAGAATTATTCTTTTTCCTGGTACCTTTCCAAATGGCCATGCGGAGCCACCTAAATATGCCATGCTGCCAGACAGCTTACTACTCACTACTGCTACAGCGAGGAATCCAAATGATGCTGCAGTTCCCGCAGGTATGACTTTGCATGCAGAGAAGGGATGAACAAACAGGTAGATGAAAACTGTTAACTCACTAGAGTACTCAAACTTAGTGGATCAAGAAACTGAGTTGACTACGGATGATTGGCTTGTCAAGAGGGATTTGGCCCAGGAAACACATATGCATCCCACTACCAGGCCATCACCACTTCAGTATGTTCATCAATGGGCTTGTATGTGGGACACCAAGAAAAGATGACATAAAATTAGGGCTATTCTCATTCAACCAAATGTCAGATGAATTCAGCTGACAAGACAGATCTGTCCCTAAAGCCACCGTACTTGGTTACAGTACTTAAAATTACAAGACAGTTTTTATAGACAAGCTCTTTTCCCTTTTGTAGTTCCAAATTACTTCTCATGCAAACAGAAGCAAGGAACACTTCCCCACCTGTTCCAGAAATAACTTGGGTCTTGTGGAAAAGGTTGTTGCATAACTTTCTACTATAATTTACTACTCAAGGAAGTATCATCACCTTACGAGTACCAAGCCAATTAAAATACAGTTAAGGGTTTTGTAAAGGCCAAGAGAAAACCTGCTCAGAGAAAACATAGTTTTACTGTTACAATCTCACCTTGAACATCTGGATCATCTATGTGCTCTTGTAAGCTTTCTAGAACTTTTTTTATTTCATTACTAGCAACACAGTTATTACAGGGCACAGAACAGCTATCTTTGTGCTTTTCAGTCTTGAACTGAAGCAACTCCAGATCGTGACTTATATCAGGCAGAGGAGGGCGCCAGTATAGAAACGTATTAAATACATCCTCAGCAGACTGTAGCCTTGAGTTCACTCCAGGAAAACTGCTGTCCTTAGTGACTTCTACGACACCAGCAGCAACTCTGTCACCCTGAGACGATCGAGACACATCTTCTCCAGGATTAGTACAACGATCTGAACCTTCTTCCTGTGTATCTTTTAGGTTCTCAACTGAGAGCTTTGCATTAACTTCAGCTGAAGCCTCCTCAGTCGATGACTCTGGTTTGATTTCCCTTGGCTGTTCTGAACTGGTAACAGACACACACAGTTATGCAAAATAAAACTTAACAGTACTCTGTAGTTTTCAGTGAAATAATTCATAAAATACAGCATCAACTACAGAAGCTTATTTTCTCTACAGAAAGACAGAATTTGTTACCACTATGGTTTACTTCACTAGTTTTCCCTTTACCCTCCTGACAAGCCAAAGTGAATTTTTCAATGAAGTGACTACACCTAAACAGACACATGCATGACCTCACTCTTCATACCTTTTCTTAAGTTTGTATTTTTAGCCCTGAAGAGCAGCAAAAAGATGTATCTTATTTTTTTTCCCTTCTACTACACATCTTTCCCATGCTTTTACCTGGGCAACGCAGCATTTGTACTAGAGGACATTAAAGTTATGTTGTTGCTTGGCTGACAGGAACTGGAATTCACATCTTGCATTGGTGGTCGGATACTCAGTGTCCCATCTTCTCGAATGTAAAGACCAGCACTTGAAGGGTTTGCGAAGGTAGAAATAAATGGGCCAAGAGACTGAAAAGCAGCCTGACGAACCTGTGATAGCATAAAGACAACAGTCAGGACTCATACAACTCCCACAGAGCTAACGCTGAAAAATAAAAATTTGGTTCTTACCAATTGGAACAGATTAATATCAAATATAAGCAACTATCAATTACCAAATAAGTGACACATAAGCAAATGGAGACAGAATATTAAACATGTATCTACAATCATAGTAAGGAGATTTTTTTAAAAGCTATGAATTTGAAGGACATCACTGTCTACTTCAACTAATACCTTTAACACAAGCTACCTGTTCTAAGAAAACCTGTTGATAGAAATGCTAAGTAGTAAGAGAGAGGAAAAATAAGATACTATCTTATCAGAGGAGATTAGATCTTAGTAGATTTTACTCTAATCTCAGCAAATTTTGTTCAGAGAATTTTTACAGCACACTTCTGAATTGCCATTATTTGTGTAAGATCTGCCTGGGAAGATGCATCAATTATAGAGTTACTTACCCATCTACAAGTGTCACTGATAAGACTGATAAACAGCGGCGATAGTTTGCTTCTGCGAACTTCCGGGGATGTGGTGTAAGACACTGCCATAAAGCATTCAGCGCAAGCTTTTCTCATTCCCCAAACATTATCTGAACATAGTTCAAAGAACTTGGGAATCTGCCAAAAATAAGCCAAAATCAAGACTAATTAAAGACTAAACAAAGACTGCAGCAACATACTATCAAGATATTTGGAAACTGGAGATAATGATAACTCAAGAGACAATAAATGAAGAATAGAAGAAGAAACAGGGACAGGTTAAAAACAATATATTAATTGAAGACACTGGAAAAACTATCTGTGTCCCACTTCGTTAGGATTTTATGGATAACTCTATGCACTAGGAAATAGAAAGAATTACTAATGGTCTATTTTTCCTGAAATTGTAATTTGACTGATTGTCTAGTTCAGAGAAAAAAAAATGAGTATTTCTAAAGTAAGAGTACATGTGTGTATACATGCTGCCAAATATATTTTTAAAAATGTCTTACAAAACAAGTACTTTGCATTTCAATTCATTCCCAGTTTTGCTACATAATTGCAACCAAAGCCTTAGCAAAATCAATTAAAAAAAATACGTATGCACATCAATTAATTTACAGGGAAGACAATAAAAGAATTCATTATTAAACCTGTTGAAATGAGAAATACAAGTTTTGTAAATTGATTTTGATTTTACATACCAGCAGTCTTTCTGTGGCTTCTTGCCCAACTGCATTACAAATGTCACCAAAATTAGCTGCACATATCTAAGAAATAATAAAAAAATATTTTTATTCTTTCAAGTGCATTAGTCTTATTGTCAACCTCACCATGCATTATTTACCCCATGTAACAACTGCACATTTGCTTATTCAAATTTCAGCCATGTAACTACATCCTGTAATCCTAACTCATCCTGAGCAAAGACTCCTTAGAGCAACCTTCCGTAAGCCACATGGCTTTGAAATCAATAGTAATAAAGGTTTCTGCATGAAGAGTATCTTCTACTTCAGTAATCACTAAAAGGGACAATAAGCCTACTGGAAAGTTTAAATTACTTTGAACAACAGCTGTCAAAACCAAAGCAGATTAAAATATGATACGAGGGTGAGGACTTAGGTGTACTGACAGAACTACCTTCACTATGGCTGAGACTGGCTTAAGTACTTTGCTGAGGCGAAGTTTAATCAAGGTCTCAAGTTAGTGGCATTCACAGTACATTACAAATGATATAATGTAAGGCAAAAGGGACATTCCCTCATGTTGGAGAAAGAGGTTGCCAAAATCTGAAATCAATTAAAATAGCACTGTATTAATACAGGATTTATTTATTCTCTATGCTTATTTAAAAGGCCACAACGCAGCTCCAATTCCAACAACAAGTACAGCTTATCATAAGGACCCAAGCTGAAGCTCTGCATGACTCAAGTCTACTCAAACATTTTAAGACTTATGCTGTAAGTTTCCTTTCGCCCTCGACTATGAGTAAGAATAAGCCTTACACTTCTGGGATTTCTCAGTAACACCAGATTTATTTTTGTTTTTCCTTTAAGGGAATGATGTCTCAAATATCCATTACTTTTTACTTTCTCATTTTGAAATATGATGGTTGAGATCAGGTAGCTTGTTTGCATCCTATAACCAAGCATGGTTGCTTAAAAAAACAGGTTGTACAAAACTATTAAAATGTGCAAGATCAGTTTAACTGTTACACCAAAGCTATTCACCAAGGACTGTTACCTGTTTCTTTACTGTACTACAGAAACTACAGCCACGTCAGTAAATTAGAACTGCTCTTCCAGACTCTCTCAAAGTTCATCAGCTAAAGTTATGACTACGTTATTCAGGAAGTTAATCTGAACAGCAATATAAAAATTCATTTTTAAGTGGTTTAGGGTTGAAAACACACCAACCTTTCGTACTTGAAACAATTTCCCATCACTGCACAGTTCACAGAAACGAGGAAGCAGCATGTGCTCAACTGTTGTTCTGCTCAACATAGAAGCCATTTTACAGATTATCTAAAAATCAAGAAAGGAATATGTGTGAGGAAAATAAAATTATAAATCTTGTAACACAGCCAAATATTCCTCCTAAAAATTACCTCCAAGTACAAGCAACATCCATCAAACAGATTTAACTGCTACACATTATTTGTATTTTCATTCACCTGTTCTATGTGAAGCACAACTATAATTTTTATTTAAAAATCATTCAACATCACTGTGCCCAACATTTCTGCACGTAATTAATTGTCTTTTTATCCTGCTAAATAGACTTTTAGTATTAAGTGCATTTTCAAGGGGTTTTACAATGTGGCATACACTGGTATTTTGTATGGAGAAGACTAAAGTTCCATTGCACTAGCCAGCATATCAAGCCACAATCTTTAAGTGTATTACAAATATCTCAAGCTTAAGCATGTAAGTTCCTTAGCTTTAAAAGAACTGTTCAAATGCTTACACAAGTGTTGTCAGATTAACTGTATTCATCTGTATTTATTTTTACAAAGTTATTGAAGTTTTCTACCTCCACAAAAATAAGCTTTATTCCTAGAAATGTTTGCCTTCATAATAGAATGCTAAATAAGAAGTAAGGAAGACACCATTCAAGGACTTTCCTGCAAGTTTTAGAACTCCTAAAAGGCATCTGGTGCTCAGATGTCACCCTGGAAAACTGCCTAAGCAATACACAACTCCCAAACAAGTAAGAGGAAAATCTAGCTGGTAAAACTATTTTACAGGTCAAGTGTCAGATATCCATGCTGAAATGTAATTACACACCAGCCCTTTTCTGTGGAGTCAACCGACTTCTTGAAAGTGAACAGGGAATGTTTGGTTTGGTTTTTTTTTTTCCAAAATGCTTAAGCATTAAGATCAGGTCATGATTCATACTTTGAAAGCGTTACTGTGAAACCTGGTAGTGCAACTGTAAAGACATTGTGGGGGAACATAACAATCTGAAGAATTAAAAAAAAGGCTGCCAAGAACCAGCTGCATTTTGAAGTTACTTGGCTACCATTTTGGTATCATTTAGCATCCTGAAGTATAAAGATGGTCTCTTTAAACGTGATTTTTTCAAAAATTCAGAATAAAAACTGAAAGATTTGTTGTGTTAAACTAAAAATTCAAATATATCAATCAATAAACACAAAAGGTTTGATTGTTTATTTTATTTGACATCAGCATTATTCCTGGGCATCATCTTAATTACTGTTGTAAGTGAAAAGGAGCAGTTCTTGCTAATCCTCAGTATCATCAATCATCTACAGGAAAAAGACCCTCATCATTTTGGGAAAAACTTTTGCTGAGTTTGGAGATACGATACTTTACATTTTTAAGCATACAGTAACATTCTTGTTCCCAATCACTCTACTGTATAGTTTAATTCTCAAGAACCACTGTTTCAAAAAGATTCTTCAAGCACTTAATTGATGCAGAAGCCCAAATTTTTTTCATCTCACAAGAGATACAGGACCTAGGGAAAGCTTACTTGGAGTACCTCTACACTTAGCCAAGGGCATTAAGTAAGTAGTACCCAGTACAACAGAGGGCAACTGCTTTCTTCTTGAATTCAGTTAATATAATTTTTAACCTTTCAGTATGGTGCAATAGGTCTTGACCCTGTTCAAATTCGTTGAGAGTTCACACTGAAACAATGGTACTCAACTCTAGAAACCACTAGGAAACCTACAGATTCAAGGCTTAATGGCTTAGCACACTTCAGCGTCAACTGGACCACAACAGCAGGTTCTCAATTCACAGACTGACTAACAAATAGAGAAGGAATAAATCAAACTGAAACAGTAATGATATTTAAGTTCAATGATTAACGTAAAGCTCTCAAGACACTAAGAATGCAAGTACAATTTATCTCATACAAAGCTGTATATTCTACAAGAGCTTTACAGCACTGCTAAACGATAAAGAACAAAAGCAATTAAAAAAGAAGGAGTAAAGATAAAAGATGTCTTCCAAATTCACTTACATTCACAGCTTCCACCTTGTACTCATCATCACTGTCGGGAGCTGAGAGGTCCAACAGAATTGGACACACCTTATTTTCAATGTCACTCTGAGCAACAAGATCTTGTTCTAGCAGTATAAGCAGTGCTTCTTGACCTGCCTTTCTAACCTATTAATATGAACAAATATTTAAAAAGTATGTCACTATAAAAACATTTGCTGATAGAGGAACCATAAAAGGCATGTTTTCAGTGAACACACAGACACAAGTTTAAAAAACCCTCTCAGTTTTAACATCATAAGGAATTAGTAGTAAATACAGAACTTCAAATATAATCATTACATGACATTTCATCAAATTCTGATGAGAAGCCAAATGATCAAGTAGAAGACAGGACTTGTAAGTCAGGACTCCTGTAACAGACTGTGTCAATATACTGCTAGGCAAGTTCTCTACGTTTCCCATGCTCTGCTAAGGAAATTATACCCAAAAAAATAGTTCAGAACTCCCTAACAAAGTGTGCTGAATCCAATAAACAAAGCACCATGTAAAAGCTATCAAGCAACACGGAACTTCCTAGTCTCTCTTCCTCATGCCTTAAATTCACTAAACCACAAAGAATTTTCCAATGATTCAAACTCATGTTGTCTGTTTTTCCTACCTGATTATTAACATCTGTGAGGTATCTCACTACTATGGGCATAAGGTATTCAAAAAATGCTGTTGGGAATTTTGGTCTACTTTCTTGCAGAAAAATGGCAATAGGAGGTATTTGTTCCATCAGCTCTGTACGTACAGTTGGCTCTAGTAATAAAAAGAAAGTAAAAGCTACATCAGTAAATAAACAATTAAGATCAAGAACCTTAAGAAAAAAATAGGGGTTTTTTTGTTTAATGTTTTAAAACAAGGAAGATTAAAATACTCAGAACATTAAAGAAGGATCACCACTGAGACTGCCTTTACTTAAAAGGAAAGCTAAATAAAATAGAACAGCCTTACATACATCATCACAGTCCAGAGACTTGGAATCAGTTCCCAAACAAATCAGATAAAATGAAAGCACCAGTTAGAAAACCCAATCGCATGAATGTATGAAGCATTAAAATGCACAGCTGTTCTGTGCCACAAATACCACAAACGTTTAGATGTAACAAATTGCTTGAAAAATATTACTTCAGGCCCTATACTAAGTAAGGGCCTTTCATTTATGCACCTACCATATAAAGTACTTCAAAACAGAGAAAAAAATTAATGTCATCTTCACTGACAGATACTGCTGTTATATGATTTAGTTTCTTTAATTCACTCATTGCCTTCTATATTGCAGCTTATGTAAAAGAAGTTACAGAAATTTAATGAAATAAAAAAATTCAAACCTGCATCTTCAGAGAGCCTGACAACTATTTCCATCACAGTCAGGAAGTCTTCTTCATTATTACTGAAATCTCGAAAGACATCCAAAAGACCTCTAGCAATAATTTGCCTGTGGAGTGAACAACATATTAATTGCCTTAATAGCTTGCCAATGAAATGTAGATGGCATGCAAGAGGAACTTGTCAGATATAAATAGGCAGTTTAAAGATCAAGCTCTTCTCTGAGCATTCAGACATACTAGTTAAGAGTTTTTCCACCATCCCAACAAAACAAAGATGGAGTCGAGAGATCTTATTCAGATAATCAAGAAATAAAACTTTTTATGGAAATTTTATACAGAAATTACTCAAACAGAATAATAGTAGGCATGCACTTAGAATAACAACAGAAGTAGTGACACCTTAACATCCACAATGCTATCAGACTCAATTATCACATAACGTGTAGCCATTGTACCCTTACCTGTTAAATATGTTATCACTGAAGGCATATTTTTCAAGGCGAGCCAGTGGAGTCAAGTTATCCTGTCCAGGAATATCCAAGAAAGCAGTTATCCTCATGCTATCGCAGTCTGGTCCATAATCTTCAAACCCAACTTGAAAGACGAGTAACCCAAAAAAAAAAAATTTAAAAAAATCCAAGAGTCAGCAAGAGATGTTACAGTGAAAAATACACCAGAGCAGTAACTATTTCTCTTCAGAGCTATTCTTCAAAGGAAAATTATCTGTACATCACTGGAAACTGCTTACAAAAAAACCCATGTCTTGAATTGTACCTAATGAAGTCAAGAGCAACACTGCATATAGACCTGTTACTTCAAGCTTTGGAATGTAATTAATTTCAAAAGGTCATAAACCCCTTGGCTTTTAACATATCTTACTTGCAATTTCAGTGGACTAGCCACATGTACTACGAGTTAAAAGAGGGCTCAGCTGACAAAATTGCATGCCACGAACTGACCAATGCATTCAAAAGGAAAGTAAGTCCCATTAAAAGAAACTGAAATGTTCACAAAGACAGAAAATCCCAAACTGTACTACTTTAAAAAAACAAATTCTTGGGTCTGTTTCGAAGTTATCAAGGTACATTTTTCTCACTGTAGTTACTGGATCTGTCCCATACATCTAAATCAGACTGGTAGTTCTGGGAAAAACTTCAGCTTTACTCTACTTGGGAACATACTGGGAGCCTTCTACTGCAGGCCTATCAACTACAGACTTTCCCATGTAAACCTACTCTTTTTCTAAATCTTTTTTTTTTGTATTTGCAGCTTCAGACTTTACCAAATATTACCGTATCAACTGTTAATGCCTGCTTCACCAAATCTAAGTCACCTTATCCAGTAACATGCACTCGATTACAGACTATAGGCAAAAAGTAAGACTGAAGAGGAGAGGGAATAGGATAACTTTGCTGCCAAATTTTTGTAATCCTTCATCCTTAAACAAAGACAGTGAAATAACGTGTCTGTAACACCAATCTTTCACACAAATTTTCTCATTTCAGCAACAGATACAGGAACACAGAGCGACCAAACCTACAGGAAGAGTTGTACTAAAGTAGCTGATTCTCCTGCTCTGGGTTTACAACCTCCCCAATCAAGCATTCCTAGATTTATACACACTTTGTTCACGTAAGTATGATCTCAGTTGCTGTATTATTTAAGTACATGCGAATTGTGCCAATAGGTCTTTTCATATGCAAGAAGTAAGTCTCTCAAACCAGCATATGTGAGGAGAATAAAAACCACTGAAGACAACAAGCCAGTTTCTGACTTGACAGAAGACAATATTAGATATTTAAATCAGTGAAGAAAGCACAAAACAGGTAATAACTTCAAAGCACAATGACAAGCCAAATAGGTTGTATTTGAAACTGTGCCTGTAAGACTATAGTCTCAGCACTGCAGGTTATGCCTCTACAGGCAGAACCCTCCTGTCCTTGCGCACTGGCACTTACAGAGTTTTATTATTAAAAAACATCAGAGCTTTGCCTAAGACCCAAAAGCAAACTAGGACTAGTTTCATTTATAGCACCAGTTCCCCCAGTTCGTAAAATGGGAAGAAGAGGAATACCATCTCCCACTGACACACTTTGAAGATTAAGAAATGTGTATATAAGGTACTATAAAATCCCTATCTTCAGTATTCTCGTTTAATAAAAAAACAATATATAAATAACTATAGTCCTTCCCAACATGTCATCCCAACCAGTACAAACCTTTTACGCATCTTAAAGTGTATTATTTCATAACGGACTCAAATTGTCAGTGGGTTAAATTACATATATATGTAATCCCACGATTTCCAATATAACAATTTCTTCAGGACTGAAGTGGCTGTACCTTAAGCAGGATAATTAAGCTTCAGCTCTACCGTCAGTCTTATCTTACCAGTTTCATATTATAAACAGTCTTCCCTGAAGAATCTCTTATCTGAGACCTGGCACAGTGAACTTCGGCTCTAAACTACATTAATACTCATTATAAATCACTTTTTATATTTAAAAAATCCGCTATTAATGAGAAGTACCAAGCCTCAGCTTTCTTCCTACAGAAAAACTCGTATTTCACATATAAAACTCTGTTTTCCAATTATTTAACATGAGCCAAAACTTTCTCAGAAATACAGTTCATTTAAAGAAGAAATCATCCTGACATACTTGCAGCAAAACGTTATACCTGGGTCTTCAGGGAAAAAAACAAAAAGCAGATTGGTTTAAGAAGGCAGAGAGTCTCCAAGGAACCCAGCTGCATTAAAAGACTAGAGCAATTCTGAATTCTGCTGCTCTTGCAGACAATATGATCTGAGCAACAAGTTTAATGGAATTTAAACAGAAGAAAATTGTGGGATTAGAATAAATACATTTCAAATGTATACAGATACTACAAGTGAACCCACATCTACACCATCAGAAACATATGCTAATTATTCATGGCTTTTTATAATGTTGTACTGAACCCTTGCTTCCATTCAACTAGTCAGTATTATTCTAGTGGCTGCTCTTTAAGTAGTCATCAGGTTCAAAACATTCATCTGCACCAGTGTACTTAATTTACATTGCACAGGTCTGTCTGGGATTGATCTACCCACATGCTCTAGGGCCATCCTTCCCACCAAGCTCAGCATCTGAAGAGGTAGCATCCAGGATTTGCTGCTTCAGAAGAAACCTACTGTATTACTGAAAGCTCACAGGAAGTTAGGCAGCAGATGTAGGGCTGCGGATTTCCTTTCTGAGGTTGCAACCTCCCCGTATCCAAACCCAACTCTGACCATCCTTATTATCTATGCAATTAGAATATATACATATATATATTTTTAAATCCACACAGATCGGACACACTTTCACTACCTAATTTTTGAGGCTAACCACCTGTTACACGAAGACAGATTTATCAGGGCTTAAACAAAATAAAAACCAATATACTTGCCATTAACTTCATCTAGTGCCCCCCTGTTTTTGAAGTAAGAAACATTTTAGAAAGGAAGGCTCTTGGCAGTTCACTTCAAATATTTTAGAATCCCTACCAATTCAAACAACAATGAAGTAAATCTCAATTCTAACTTTGACTACAATACTAAAACTGGGAATAAATTTTGCAAACATGATGAATATGCTTAACTTTACTACTTGGAGTACTTCTGTTACTCATTCAAATTAGCTAAGCACACATCAGTGCTTCTAGGACTAGAGGGGAAGCAGAGCAAACTACTACTGCTCAGGATCAAGAGAGTTAAATACCTGAAATTTTTTCCACACACTCTCAGTACACATAAGTAAAGAACAGTCATGGCAGAATCCATTTTGTCTTCTCTCAAGAATTTTCTTTTTCCATAAAATAAAAAGCCCTAAGTACTTACAAGTTTCAGAATATACCAGAGTACTAGAAATTGCAGAAAAATAATGAACTAGCATTGCATATCTAATGTTCTTTCATAGGTGAATCAAACATTAAGTATTTTTCCCCCTCTAACGATATCAACCAAATGGCATCTGTCCATCAATAAGCAAGAGTAAATGTAAAAATATTCACAGCTGAACCTGAGTTCACTATACCTTAGTTTGACTCGGACTCAAAGGCTGCTTCGAGTCTGTAAGAAACACCTACAGGGTGACAGAATTTATGCAATTCAACATCATTAGCTAGTATCACTATGCACTTTTTCCAATACAAAACAGTAAATACTAGCGTAGAGTGCAAGGATTTCATGAACTCAAGGAAGTAATTTTCTCTCCTGCTGTTTTTAGACTGAAAACCAATTTTTAAAATGTATATTCTTTATTGTAAGAAGGGCATAATTAAGCTTATTTTTCCAGATGATCCAATATCTCATCTTACAAAAAACAAGTTTCAAGCTGTACTTAATGAATTTCGGTAGATTTTACCACAGCTTTTCCCCATATTCAGAGGAGCACACACACACACACACCCCCCATCCGTTTGTTTCAATTTAATTGACCCTCAATGTGCATAACGCTATTCACCAATTTAGTTAAGTAAAAATCCAGTTCCAGTGATTTCACTGAGATTTTCCTAAGATGCATCATGAACTCTTTGCCAGACCAGACCGAGATAGTTGTGCTAATGTAGTGACTAATGGGACACCTGAACTATGCTAACAGAAATAGAAGACAGTTTCAATGCTATTATTTAACTTCATTGGCAAGTTAATGAACTTAAAGAATATTTTTACATCATGAAATCAGATTTTAGTAATGCTCTAAAAGGCACTTTTGTTTATATGCTCATCCTGAAACTGATTTCTTTTACACAAATCTTTTTTGTGATTTATAGTGACCCATATAAAAGGCTTATTAATTACTGCTTAGAGCAAAATTTTCTTTATCTCAACATTTTTATTAACTTCGTGACTCAAACTATTGAGTTTTGCCTACAAGCATCAAACTTCTTAATCAACTTACCAGACAAATCCATTACAGTCTCAACAGAACAGCCGAAGCCTGAACATTAAAGGAGAACAAATACTTAACTCCTAGTGACAGTCACCCCTGGTTCAAGGCCAAGACCCATACCAGAACACTACAGGAAGTTTGCATTTATGTTCACTGCTTGCACTTTACACACTCAGCAAACAGAACTCAAATGACATGCTAGGTGTTCTGGGTTTTATTATTATTTTGTTTTTTCTTACTAGAGAGACAAGAAAATTGGAAAGGGAACCAGGAGCAATTCAGACCCAATCAATTCAAATAGCTAAGCATTCATTAGCACTATCAAGGGTTTCAGGTTTTTGTTGTTGCTTTTTTAATTAGGGCAGAGATATTCTCAACTCTTAAATATGGTCCTACAGCAACAACTGCTGCAGCTCTTCTGCAACTCACTGAAAACAGTCTTTAAACTGGCATAAGCACATTGAGATGTATCAGCTCATGTCCTCACTTATATCCTGTTCAACACATACATGCTTTTTGCTATCTAAGGTGATGACTACTTAAAAACTCCTTACATTTACTTACTGCAGCAAGCAGTAACCTTTAGTACCTCTTTTTAAGCAACTTCTTACAGCGTTATCAAAATTTTAAATCCTTGTGTATTAAATTTCAGGTACTAGCCTCCCCACTTACTACCTTTTTTTTAGATTTCTAGTTTTTCAAATAGATAAATGTATTAAGGATACTTTTTAATTGTAGCTTTACATTCATTACGACTCAAGAGTTAGCATTTATCTGTATAAGAGAAATGTTGAAAATCTTTTCAAATACACAAAAATACAACCATAAAACTAACCAAGAACTCTTACATACACAATTAATCTCATTTATACATCACTCACATCACAAAAGACCCTAAGCTTTTCTTTCTAAAACTTCATCAAAATACAAACACTGCACCTTTTCTTCTGCCTAACTACTAGGGAAATGCAGAAATCTCAAAGACTGAGAGCAACAACACCTTAGAGCAACTAACAAAATCCTGCAGAATGACCTCCTGCCCAACAGAGGTAAAATCTGTGCGCATCTTTCCAAGTAAATACTTTAGATCTGTTTTTCTAACATTTCCCCGGTGTTCCTGAAGACCATTTTCTTCCTAAATTAGCTTATTCATGCCAGACTGGGGGGAACGAACAAATCCATCTGTTACGTGCTTTCAAGTACTATTAAAGAATAACGGTACTGTGGTAAGCAAGTAAGAGACTCTGTCAAGAAAAAAACTCAAGTTGTTTCCACGTATTTTTTTAACAGAAAAGTCAATCCAGTACCCAAAGTGCCAATGAAACCACCCCACGTACACAGCTGCTTTTTAAAGCAGCACAAGTTCATGAAACCATTAGTCAAAAACATTTATCTCCTCAAGTAACAGCTTCTTACCACGCTAATAACTGTTCAGCTCAACTCTAACACAACTCTGGACTACACCGGCTGGAGGTGGAGCTGTTGCCTGGTCTAGGACCAGGTACCTGGCCCGCACCCCCCGCGTTAGCCAGCCGGAGGGCACCGGGTACCTGGCCCGCACCCCCCGCGTTAACCAGCCGGAGGGCACCGGGTACCTGGCCCGCACCCCCCGCGTTAGCCAGCCGGAGGGCACCGGGTACCTGGCCCGCACCCCCCGCGTTAGCCAGCCGGAGGGCACCGGGTACCTGGCCCGCACCCCCCGCGTTAGCCAGCCGGAGGGCACCGGGTACCTGGCCCGCACCCCCCGCGTTAGCCAGCCGGAGGGCACCGGGTACCTGGCCCGCACCCCCCGCGTTAGCCAGCCGGAGGGCACCGGGTACCTGGCCCGCACCCCCCGCGTTAGCCAGCCGGAGGGCACCCGACGGCGCTTCTCCTTCTACCCCCGCCGCAGCCGCCCCCCGCTGAGCGCCTGTGCCGCAGGGATGCGGGAGCAGCAAAACGCGCGGCGGCCCCAGCAGCCTCCGCAGCACTCGGCAGCCTCGCTCGCCCGAGCTACTGTAGCGAGGAAATCCCTCGGCTACCCCAGGGTCATTTCCACCGACAACAACCGCGGAACTAACCCCCTCAAAGCACCGCCGGCCAGACCCGCTTTCCTTTCCCAGAGGCTCATCGCGGGCCATTGTTGGAGGTGCTGTTTACACTCGTCCAGCGCCCATCTGAAACAGCGAGGAGGGTCTCTCGGCCGGCCGGTCCCAGCCGCCACCCCAGGCCCAGCCGCCCCGCCAAACCCTGCTCGGAGCAGCCGCCCGTCCCCCGGCGGCTGGGCCCGCCGGCCAGGGCCCGAGCTGAGGGAGGGACCGAGCCCGCTCCCTCTGCCAGCGCCCCGCTCCTGCGGGCACACAAACAGCTCGTTAACTCATGAGCCCTAACGCCCTGCGAGCCTTCACCTACCAGCACAAACTGCCTCAAAATCCTCCCCTCAGCCTAACCTGGATAAACAGACGGAGAGAGAAACAGGACGCAGAAGGACCCAGGGTGGGAGAGCGGGGGAGGGCCTAACCAGGGAGCAGAAAAATAAAAAAACAGTTACTCACAATCATCTAAGTCATCCTGCAAATCCACAAAATACAAAGGGATCCCTACAAACAAAAACAGAAGAGAGATACCGGGGGGTTGGTTTCGGAGGGCTGCGGCGAGGACAGCGGCAGCCCCCAGGTGAGGCGCCCCGGCGCTCCCCGCCCGCCTGACCGCCAGCCCCACTTACCGGCCATCTTGGAATGGACATGGGCGAGGAGGAGGAGGGGAGCGGGAGGGCAAAGGGAGGAGCCGGGGGTACTTCCTGCCCCCGGGTCGGCCCCCGCGCCGCCGAAACACGGCCGGTGTAATAAACAGCCGCTGCCGGGGGGCGAGTCGCCCCTTAGCAGACGCCGTCGCCTCCTGAGAGGGAAGAAAACCGCGGCGGCGGGCGGGGGGTGCAGTCAGGTGATCTGGCGGGCCGACCAAGATGGCGTCGCGTCCGCGGAGCCTGAGGAGGAAGGTTTACTGGTAACCACGGCGTAGGGGAGGCGGGGGGCTGTCCCCGCAGGCCTCGGGTGAACGCGTGCCTCGGGAAGGGCTATGATCGTACTGGGCTGCGTCTCAGGCGCTCGTTAAAGCCGCAGTCTGCCCGGCCATGGCTCTGAGGGAGCTGAAAGTTTGCCTTCTGGGGGTAAGTTCTCTGCGGCCGGCTCTCCACGGGGCCCCAGCGCGGGCTGGGGGCGGCGGGAGGAAGGGAGGGAGACCACTGAGGGGCTGGCTTGAAAAGCTTTCGCTGGTGGCGGAGAGCTTCGGCGTGAGCCCCAGAGGGGCTGCAAACTCGGGGGTCTTCTCCCCGGAGAAGGGTGGGCCTCGCCCCGCGAGAGCTGCTAGCGCGCCCGGCTGCCTGGCCGCGTCCTCCTGAGGAGAGCGGGCGGCCTGAGGGGCCTTCCCCTCCGCGGCGGGGAGGCGTTCGCTGAGGGAAATTAGCCCTCCTTCTTCTCCCATGTTTTCCTTTAAAAAAAGAAAGGAGAGGAAGCATGAACGTCCAACGTATGCATCCCTCTTCCTTGCAAGCTGGTTGGGGCTTGGAGTTCACAAAATAAATAAATAAATAAAAGCACCTGGAATCAAACTCGTGGGAGAGAGGGAGGGGCCTGAACTTTTTTTTTTTTGATGCAACATATGTGGGATTTGAAAGTGCCCTAAATGTCACAGGTGGTGGAAGGAGAAGATACCAAGCAACCTGATGTCGAAATTTAAAAAAATGAAGGCTTGTAAAGCTGTGTCTTGGCACGGTTTGGTCGGAGGGCCTCACTGGATAACCTTGGGTTGAACAGGTGGAGACAACTCCTGTTACTACGACTACAACAATTTAGATATTACAACAATTTTCTAAATCCTGTGTTGTACAGAGTACAACTGGCAGAATTGTGTTCTGCTTCTAAGTGCCCACATTGCCCTTCAGAGGGAATAATTACGTGTTTCTATGCTCTTTGTGTGATGAAGGTATTTCTGTCACATAAGGAGAGTAAGCATCCAGGAAAACTGGTCCTTGAACTCCCAGAACCAGGAACTGCATCGGTGTTTCTCTTAAAAAGACTTGCTCTGCTTATTGAGACTGCAAATGTTGTGAAATACAGAACTGAGATAATAATACACTTTTCTGTGAGAGGAAGACAGCTTGAAAAGATAAACACAAGCATATGTTCTGTACCCAGATTTACTACAATGTTCAGAAGGTTCAAGAAGATGTATGAATGGCATAAAACTTCATTTTCAATGAAGCAGTTCCTCAGGTTGTGTTTTTGCCCTTAAAATTTTAAGGACTGTAAAGCAAAAAATTTGTCTTCACCTGTCTTAATTAAATAACCATTTAAAATGGCCAGCTGCTGTGGAAAACAGAACTGCTAATAGCTTATTGAGTTATTTCACTCCTAAATATGCGTTCTATATTTTATTTTTTTTTTAAACTATGGAGTTGGTGCGAATACAAATATGACATAATTTTTGTGTTACATTTCCTTTTTTACCATTTGTAGCTCTGTAGAGTTGCATTAGAAACATGTTTCAGGTGTGTCACAAGAAATTTCAAGTCTTTCATTAAGCAGGGTGGGACAGCATTAGTCAGAGGTTGAAATGCATGTGTCACGCTTGTATAATTTAATGTGCTTAATCGTCTTGCAAAGATGGAGTACCATACTCAGTTGCTGTATATTTTACTAAAAGTGGTAGATGGTCTTTCCTTGCTCCTGTACAAATGCAATTTCTGCATGGTTTTGGAAAAAAAGAAAATGTTTGTATAATTAATAATAAGCATGAATGCAGATTTTTATAGTCATTCATATAAACATCTTAAGCTACAGGTTTTTTAAACAAAATTGTTATCGGAAACCTTTTATTTTTTTATTAAATTAATATAATACCTGAAGTATTTATTTCAGTATCTAATTTCTGTAAAAATCTCTGAGGAACATATTATTCATGCACAGTGTATTGCAAAATTTGAGGACAAAAGAATCATCTGTTTATAGTAACTAATGTGTCTCTCAACTCTTTCTGTTCTTCTTTCAGGACACTGGTGTAGGCAAATCAAGCATCGTGTGGAGATTTGTAGAAGATAGCTTTGATCCCAATATCAACCCAACAATAGGGTAAGAAACTAAAGTAAAGGTGACTTATTCAAGAATAAAACCAAATTACATGAATATATATTTGTACCTCCTGAATAGATCACTTGAGGTTTCTCCATGTGCGGCAGCTAAATTTGGTAATAAACACAACTGCAGCCTTAATTAGCTTGTGAGTTACTTTAGGGAATATAGGAGTGCACTCCTGTAGTTTGCATTTTTTTTGTGTAAGATCTGGTCCTATTTTGTATATTGTTAATCTAAGCTAACAACATCCTGGTAGGAGTCTTGGGTTATTAATAAATTGCACTGTAGATGCTTCTGTTAAAATAACAACATTTTTTTCTCATGCACTACTCTTAAATTTCCAAGTTGTTATGCAACTACATGATTTTTCTTTTAAGAGTCAAGTACAATAACAAGTCTCCTAGATTTTTGAGTGTAGTTAACATACTAATTCAGCTTGTAGCTCCCTTCATTAATTAGTTCTAACGTTATACATCTATATGCAATACACACACAAGTAGCTGATGAAATTGTTAATGCAATTGGTCTCACAGGTAAGGATATTGGAAAATTGAGCCTCAGAGTAGCAATGTTACCAAGCTCAAATCTTCAAATGGATAAAAGGGCAAGCATCAGGAATTCTTGGAGTGGTTGGATCTTTTTATTTCTTTTTCTGTCTTTTTTGTTTTGCAAGTGTCTTATGGGTTGCTTTGCTCAGAAACAATTCTTTACTTACAGGACATGACTTCACTTGGTGCTGAGAAGTGTGAGTGGGGGTGTCAGTGCAACTTCCTGTCTCAGGTGTCATACCGGGCTCTACTACAGCTTTGACCAAAAGAGATCCTGCTGATAAAGATCAGCTGTGACTCATCCTGTCCTAAAAAATGTGGTTTCCATGATATGTCTCTTCCCCCCTTCTTTTTTTCAGAGTACATACTGGTACTGAAGTATAAGATATGCTGTCAGAAGTAGGCTTTTGTTTAAATTTCCCTGTAAACAAAAGTAGCCTTTGGAAAGAACTTCATCAAATCTTGTCTTCCTTCCAAAAGTTAGTTTCTCTTATCTGGTAGTCTTCTGACTGTGCAGTGTGTGGGTTGATTTCTTTTTTTTCTTTTTACTCCTCCCTCCAACATAGCATCTATCTGAAGGCAGAAACCCAAAGAGATCACATGCATGTCTTCCCAGAGGAATGTCTGTCACAGATACTATATAGTCAGGTGCTGTTAGGAGATGCTAGCCATTCTGGTAGTGAGGCTAATGTGTAGAATAAAATTTGTTTCATGGGCCTAATGACAGTACTGGGACACTTTACTGGTATACGAGTATACTTTCTTGAAGTGACAGCCTAAAAAAATCTATTTTTTCAGTCTTTAACAAAATCATTCATTAGTCTGAGGACCTGGTATCTTGGTAGTTTGCTATAGTAGTTTAAATGAATCAAAACTTCCCAAATGCAGGGATTGTATGAATCTCCAGTAAGATACAGTCCCACAATTTTAAACAAACTCATTTTGAAACTTTTTCTACATCTTGTTTTTATTTCCTAATTGAGACTAGGAGGTGGGAAGAACAAAGCAAGGATTAGAGAGGAGTTTTGAGCATCTTACAAAACTAAAGATGAGAATGTTCATACGTTTACTCCTGGGTTTGAGTTAATGAGATACAATTTTGTTTCCTGTCCTGTTCCCATTCCTTTTAGCAATCTGAGCTATCATACTTTGTTGTCATGAATGTTCATCATTCAGGTTCAAATATGGGCAGATGTAGAAACCCTGTCTTGGAACTTCTGTCCTCAGGATGCTGAGGACACATTCTGCTTTGCCTGACCAGCACGTATCTCTAGGTACTGTAGAATATCTAGTCTTTCATCACAGTATCAAAAAGGAGTTATGAATGAGTATAAAACTATTTTCAGGTGCATCTTGTTCATACAGTTCTATTGCTTACTTGGCTGGGAAAAGCAGCTAGAAAATTTAGTAGGGATAATGCCTGTTTTCTTACTAGAAGATGTCGAACATAGCTCTAGTTTGGAGACTTTCGTTGACCCAACGTTTGTCTTTGAGCTCTTTGGTGAGTTTTGGGTTGGGGTTTTTTGTGGTTTTTTTTATGTAATGGACATTTTTCACAATGAAAGCTTCTTCAAATTCTTTGAAAGTAGAAGCATTTAACCTCCGTTGTCAGCTACCATCTGGGATGTTTAGTTGTGATGTGAAATAGAACAACACAGCTGTTCAGTTCAAGTTGACTTACAGGAATGTCTTGGTTTATAGAACCAAGTAAGATAATTTTCAGCGGGAATCTGTGATTTAGGAAATTGTTTCCATATCAGCCAGAGAATTCAGAATTGATGCTTAATTTGCAGCAGTGTTAAGGAAGTGGAAGTCTTTGTTGTGCTTTACAACAGAAACTCCTATCAGTTTATTTTCTGTTACTCATTGCTAAAATACATCATCTAGTTAACTGTGTTGAAATGCATTGCAGTTGGACTCTTTCTTTTTAGGGATGTTGCAACCTTATGTTTGGCTTCTTAAAAGTAATCAGCTTTGGAGATGGGCATACTATTTGGCAAATCGTCTGAGCTTAAAGAATGGGGAGAAGGTTACCTCCTAACAGTTCAAAGCATTGTGTGATTGCTCCCTTTCCTTCTTTAAAATGTAGATAGCTGGTTTTTGTCCTCCTATAATGTTGAAACGTGTCCAAAGACTCCAGTTATATTAACTACAGAAGTGTCATGGGCATTGTGAAAATCTATGCCTTGGTGGTACTTAAGATCCAAGATGAACTGAAGTTGAATCTTGGACTCAGGTATTTAATGTTGTTGATCATGCTGAAAGACTCTTGCTTTCTGATTCTGAATCTACAGCAAGCTTTAGTGTACTGTAAGAAGCTTCAATACAGGCCACCTCTAGGATCCTATCCTGAATCCTGTCCAAAACTGACAGTAGAACAAGTTTGGAAGTCTGTAGTATTTTCAACTGACAGGGACTAAGCATACAAAAGATATTCAAGATCATAACATACAATGTCATATGCTTAAAATAATGATGGCACCTATAGTTCCTCTTCTACAAGGATTTGAATTCACTGTGGGGCTTTTCTAGTAAAAAAATGTGCCTACACATAATAGATACAGCAAAAAACTCCCTCTTGCAGATTAGGTCTCTGGATTCCTGTTCCTTGTGGGAAGTACACTGATTCATGAAAGAAGATAAAATAAAGCACAAAAGTATTTTTGTAATGTTTTGCAATATTTTAGTGTGAAACATCTAAAGTTGGGGGCAGGGGAGGCAGCTGGAGCACAGGAAGAAAGTTTATCTTTTAGAAGTGCAAGAACGTCTGCAGACTGAAGTGTGTAATGACAGGTAGGATTTGGGAGCTGTACAGACAACAAACAAAAAGTTACTCATTGATTTCTGTGTCCTCTTAATACCTACCAATAGTGATAACAATCTCCCATATTTTATTCCCAAGTATGGGCTTTACAGCTTTTATCTGAATGTTAGTACAGGGATAGAAAAAGCTGATACAAAAGGAGAGGATTTGATCTCCTCCCTTCCGGAAGTTTCCAATATACACTTGAATGATTTGGTGTGATGATTCCCCCATTTAGGAAGAATGTTGTTAAAAAGGCTGACATTCCTGATTATTTTTGGTCATACATCCTTTTATTAAAAGCTTATCAACAATAAAAGCTTATAATTTGCATTAGTGTTACTTCTGTTTTGATAGTTGAATTTCATCCTCTAAAAGGAAATTTCATCCTCTGAGATCTTTTACCTTGTTAATTTCAGCCTTTATGCATGAAAATCTTCATTATTTCTCTGTGTGTGTGTAAAACGCTTTTATTGGAATGTAAACCATTTTAAAAGTTCTTAGTAGTAATGTTCTAAGAATGTATATTCTGAAAAGCATAAGCTGTAATGTTTTTCCAGAGCTTCATTTATGACCAAGACTGTACAGTATCAAAATGAGCTGCATAAATTCCTAATTTGGGATACAGCTGGACAGGAGCGGGTAAGTAGAATCAATATCTGTGGTGATAGTTTTGGCTAGAGTTCGTGCTGCTTTTCAACCATGCCCTTGAAAGTCACAGTGTGATCTGGTTTTACAAACATGTATTAGAATGTTTGTTTCTATGCAGGTTTCTATCAAGATATGGGTGCTGTAAATATGTTTTTATTATCATAGTTAAAGTACGAAGTTAAGGATGATTACCCAAGAAGAGGAGCTTATAAAACAAAAGACTGGGTTTAGATGCGTTGAAAGGGAGTGCCATTTCAAAAGAAAACAAGGTCGGGGAGGGGGAAGCCCCCAGCTGTCTCTAGTACTATTTCTACTTGAGTTTTAAATGTTCAACTGCAGTGTTTGCAGCCAGTGCAACTGGCAATGTGAGAATCAAAGTTAAATGAATAATCGTATTTCATAGTACAAGTAAGGCCCTGATTATGGAAAAATAGACAACGGCTAATACATTCTGTTAGCTTCAGTGTTACGATTATTAATGTGAGTAGGATGTGGGTTTAGGCTTTCAAAAGCAGCATTTCAAGCAGTGTTATCGGTGTTAACTGATCTTTAATTATTTTGTAAAGTTTTACTTCTCAAATCTGATAGTGTTAGCCATGTCAAGAAATCTTTGAAATCTAAATTTTAATTTGGTAGTCTGGGGTTTTGTTCTCTGTAGCATGCATGGCTCTGAGGGGAGGTAACAAAAGCTTTCAAGATAATGATGAGTAAAATGAAATCACAATTTGCATGATTTTTACTTAAAATTTAAAAGGAAAGCTTTGCTAGTTAACTTGCTTGTTTATGGATTGCTAGTAACAGTTGTAGAAATTACAGCAGCTGTATTAACAGTGCTTATTCTTGCAGTTTCTTGACTGTTAACTACTGGTAGCTGTCAGTTATTCATGATGAGTTTATTTAGGATGTGAGTTAACTGTAACAAAGGTAGACACCAGAGCTGTCCCCAGTAAGGGTCAGATTGATCAGGTTGGTTTATTACTTCAGGATAATGACTGGCAAAGGCAACTGTACTATTTGTCAGGATTGGCTCGAGAAACAAAGAGCCCAAGCAAAAAAAAACAATCCCCCAACCCCCCCCAAAAAACCCACCAATCAACAAAACCAAAGAACAAAACAAAAAAAAAATACTAAACAAAAAATTCCCAAACCTTTGAAAAGGCTCAGTCATCCCTGTTGAGGGTCACTTGACCTTTTGGACTCCTGGTGGAACTGACTTGCTAGCTTTTCAGCTTGAGAACAGCCTTGATGGCTAGAAGGTAACTTGAGTATTTGTATTGCATTTCAGTGCTCTAGATTTTGAGTGACAATTTATTTCCTTCCAGCAGCAACATATAAAGCAATCTTACATTGTCAGGGATGTGTCCCAGTGATATGTCAAATAGAATCCATGTTATCGGAAATATCAGAGTCCTTCCATTACTAGCAGTCAGTCAGCATTTGCTGTAAATAGTGTCTTAAGTGAACATCCTAGTCTATTCTGAAAAGTTAATGCTGGAATATGAGTCTTCTAAGAGGTAGAGTATGAATTTTAAGAGATTGGTACTCTTAAATGGAAAGCTTTATAAACATACATGCTGCAATTTGGCAGGAAATGTCCATTACATGTTAGCGTTCCGTGCTCTTCACTTCAGCTGTGTTTGCAAGCAATGGCAGAACACTGTAATTTGGATTCAGAACACTATACAATCTGAGGAAGCATCTCTGTGCACGACTAGCATGTTCCTTGTCGTCCTGTTTTTGGATTTTGAGGAATACCTCTTTAATTTTCTTCCATAAAGTTACGTGGTATCTTTATTGAAATTGAAAAAGGAAAAATGTCTTACCTGGGCTCTGATCCAGGAGCTGTGATATCTGTGAAGCTTATGTTCCACACCTGAGAGAAGTCACTGTGAGGCTCCAACATATCCAAGGAAACCAGTGAAATGGAAACAAGGCTATTTACTTTGAAATGATGCCAGTATCTTCATAGATTTCTTTTTTTCCTCCAAAGCAGAACACCACTGTCACTTACTGCTAGTCATAAATGGTCTGCATACCTACCTGCCTTGCCCTGAAATCTGGCACAATTTTTTGGTCATGCAACTCATCTGACAATGAGTTATGAAAGGGATCCCCTCCATGGTGGGTGAACACCAAACAATGTCCACGTTTCAAATACCAAAAACATCCACACCATTCTTGGAACTAAAATGTCTCTGCTGAGCTATGAAGTGTAATGCACAGAATTCATAGTCCTGGCTTCTTGAGGAGCATTTGCTATTTTCCACCTCCAAAGCCCAGCAGTGAATAGTTCTGCACTACACTGGGCAATCCACTTGATCTAAATGGCTTCGGGGAGTGGCTGGCTAGTTTTGTTCTGAAAGTGGAACCCTGCACTAATTCATTTCACAACAGCTCATTTCCCTACACACACCCCCCACATCACACAACCCTCTTTCTTCTACACTGAGTAAAGTTGATAGGAGATTACTTATAGCAATTGGGATTTTGCCTTCTTAACAATTTTGAGTTTTTCTGGATAATTACATTATGTCATCTTAATTCTGCCAAAACACAAATTGGAGGCTGGAGGGCAAGCTGAAGTCTTTGAAAAAATAGCAAAAGGAAAATTCAGTGTTTCTGGTAACATCTGCTTTGTTACTGTATTTTATCTGCTGACTGCTCTTAGGTGGAAAAAAGTATCTAAGTGTTAGCAGGCAGGAAATGAGAGTAATACAAAATCAGCAAGTGAAAGTTGGTTTATTCCCAATGTAAATAGTCAAATAATCAAAAAGCCAGGTTGCAACCAGTCCAAGGGGTGGTTTACCAAATATGTTTCCCTTTACATTTTAGTACTTAGGAGGAAGAGAGGGATTATGTCCCATCATGAACTGAATGCCTGCCCATGTTTCCCTTTCCCACTATTAAATATTTTTATATTCTGACCTTTGTGTTCAAAATCCTGTTTTCAAAACAGAATTTGAGAGCCAAATGTAGATGGTCTGGAATTCTGCTTTATAGCAAGATTTTTATGATTTTATAATATTGCTCACAGTTGAACTGTACTAAGCAAAAGGAAGTTGGTGTTTTATTAGAACCAAATAAGCCTTTGAGAAAAACTTTATTCTAGTCATGATTTTCATGCTGACTAATAAGATGCACAAAAGCTTTAAATCACATATGCTGACATTGAAGCAGTACATACAGTTTACTCTGCGCTTTGACTGAGAGTTTTGGTTCCTAGATTAGTTGTCTCGTTGTTTTTAAATCAACAGAATGTCTCGCTTTTTAAGAATGCTTGACTGACTGACTGATATTTTTGATGCAACTTAATTGTGTACTGTCACTTTTTTCAGTCCTGGATTCATAACACTCTGCCCATGCAAAGGTACAGGTCTGGTTTATACTCTGGGTTATTAACCCACTATCAACCAAATATGCCTGCTGTCGATTTAATTCTGAAGATTAGAATAAAATTACTGTAGCCTTTTACTATCTAACGTGTTCCTTAAAGCTCTGTTTGCAACAGGTCGTGTAGTTGAGGGCTTTTGCAGTTTTTAGTTTTAAACATGCTTCTAACTTCTGAGGCAAAAAATGTAAGAGATATCCCTAAAACTGTTAGATTATGAAGAAACCAACATTTCTAGCTTTTAAGAGTGCCATGATGGATCCATGGGGCTAGAGGTTGACTGACACCAGCTTCTGAACGTTTCAGATCAGCAGTAGTATATGCTAGTTTTCTTGGAAGTATTTTTTTTGTCCAAAAGCTTGAGTGTCTTAGAGGAAGAAGTGAGTTCGGGTTGCAACTAGTTTTGGTGTTTAAACTTTAGCATATATCCTGTGGGTTTGTGTCTATGTATGATCTACAGTCTTTTAAATCAGAGATTTTAATCTAGTCAAAATGGGGTCAAGTTTGGCTTCTTGCTTTTTGCAGCAGGTATGTTGCTGATCCCTAAACTATTTATTGATTGGCCTTTGTAAAACAGTACTTTCATGGATGTTTATGTACTCTACTGCACAAGCCTGTCTGTAACTGAAAAGAACAAAGTTTTCTGGTAATGTGAATTTTAAAGCTAGTTTTCACTTTATTTGATAATAATAATACGGAAATTATGGAGCTCAGTGGAGGATCAGATTCATTATGTATGGTGTCTGTCTTTCAGTTTCGTGCTTTAGCCCCCATGTATTACAGAGGGTCAGCGGCAGCCATTATAGTGTATGACATCACAAAAGAGGTAAGAAATTTGATCTTGACCCAGAATTACAGTTTCTAGGGTGTTTTTTTTGTCACAGGCCAGTTCTGACTCTTAATTCCTTCTGTGTTTTTTCTTTTTCTTTTTTTTTTTTTTCTTCACCTTCAGGAAACTTTCTCAACATTAAAGAACTGGGTTAAAGAGCTTCGACAGCATGGACCTCCAAATATTGTTGTAGCTATTGCAGGAAATAAGTGTGATCTTAATGATGTAAGGTAAATAATCATTGGCAGGTTGGAGATTTTCACTTAAGCTCATAGTACTAAATATTTTAAGATTTCAGAGCAGGTGAAAGGTATAAAGCAATTTAAACTGTCTTGCACTAGCATTGTATTTTCACAAGTGGTCTGAGCTGTTTCGACTGTCAGAAGATTTGGGAGTCTGCCCTTGGACAGTCTTGCCCACTTCCTCCCCTGTGCTGGTGTGAGTATGTGCGTGATTGGGCAGTATATCAGACTGTAAAATGGATTCAGATTAAAACTAACCATTTAGAAAAAGGAAAACTGATCCAAGTGTATTTATTTTTCTCACACCATGGACACTTGCTGGCATAACAAAGGGGAGATAGCCGGTTTGGGAATGAGCAGTTTACAGGGAGACAGGATTACCTTTTCTGGTGGCAGTGCTAAGTTACACAAGCCCAAACTGCCTGTGAAACTACAGTGTAATACAAGATGTTTACCTCACTTTATAAGAAGTATTCCTGTCAGTCTGTAGCACCTCATTTTGGTAGGAAAAACAAGAAGACTGTTGGAAAGCATTGTGTAGGTTTTTCTGACTTGCTTTTTCAGGTGCCTTCATTCCCTGCTTAAATATTGGGGTAGAATTGGCTGTGGCTGAAATAGTTGCAGGGAGCAGGGAAAATTCCTGAGAAACTTTATGAACATAAGGCAAGTACTAAAAACAAAAGAAGCACTTTTTGATTGATGTCCTGGTTAAACCAAAATTCAGAAAGGTGTGTGCAAACTTCTTGGTTTTTGATTTCATTGGAAAAGGCACCACAGCTGGTGTCTTAAAGGATGGTTATGTATTTAAAGGACCACTACAAAGTTGGCTCTTAGTATAGTTGTAAAAATTTTTAATATATAGCAGTTATCTAGTGAGCTCTAATAACTTGTTAGAAGTAGCACATCTCTTGAAGGAAATACGGCATAAAGTTACAAAGTTACGGCATAGAGGACAAATATAAAGTATGCAGTACTAAGTTTCAATGCTTGTTTCTTGGTGCTTAGGTGGTATCATAAATTATGTAAACATTACTGTTCAAGCTAATGAGCAAAATTCCTTGTACTTTATAGTCAGAGGCAATATTTGAGTCACTGATCAAAGTCTGTGCTTTTGATATCCTAAAGTCTCTTGTTACTGCAAGTAGCCTATGTTTTTTAGAAATTGTATGTAAATTGATACAAGTATAGTCCGGTCCTCTCTCCACCTATGATGTTTGGATTTTTCATGTTGTTTAAGGAAACAAACTTAATTATCAACTTAACTACTTAGGGATGCAGAGTAACTTTTTCACTTCTCAGCTCTGTTGTGTGCTCAGTCTAAATATGTTCCTGTTTATAGCTATGTCGCCATGCTTCATGTAATGTATAAGGTATACTAATGATCTGTGCAGCGTTGTGAGATACTTGGCTTTGTAAACAGCTGGATTAGTGCAACTAATGCTTTAGGATCTTCTCAGTACATCTAAAACTGCTGTGTGTGTGAAGAATAAAGCACCCTATAATGATTGACTGCAGACCTACGCTTAGAGCACTCAAGAAACAAACCCCACACTAATGTTGTCAGATAGATTAAAGCCTTGTTTAGTTTAATTGTGCTTCAGTGATGCTCATACTTCAAGGCAGGGAGGCAGCATAGAGTAAAGAATGAGCATCAGTCTCAGGATGAGGGAGCACTGTGATGCCAAAAAGTAAAATAAAAATACTCATTTAATAAGACACTTAAAAGCTTAACCTATCCCTTAAGACTTTGAATAATAGGATATTTTTGCATTCACAGTTTTTTCTTTGCTTTGTTTTTCCAGAGAAGTCATGGAAAAAGATGCTAAAGACTATGCAGATTCCATTCATGCAATATTTGTAGAGACAAGTGCGAAAAATGCAATAAACATTAATGAACTCTTTATAGAAATTAGTAAGTATTTAAACAGTTACTGTGCTTCCTTCTGAAAGAAGTTCAAGTAGAGATTTGATTACTGTATTTTTTTTGTGCTATTAAGGTGAGACTATACTGACTTGAATTTGTTATAAATGGACATGAATACAAACTGCAAAACAAGCTATATAAAATTTTAGTCATCTAATGACCTCTTAATATTCCTTCTAGAGATTTTAAGCTTACTGTGATGCTGTTGGATAAATAGCAAGCAAATGACTCATTTCAGAAGTCGGTGTCATCTTACTGTATTTGTTATTGAGTGTTGCAGTTGGTACTTCCAAGGTTATGGAAGGGGAAGGAAATGGCATGAGGAAGATCCAAACGTTATACAGCTGAGAAAAAGAATGAAGTCTAAAACAGTCTATTTCCAAAAATACAACAAATCATAAATGCAAGATTGCTGCATGGGAAACAGCAACTATTGTGTGTAGATTTTTTTTTCCACAAGTATTTTTGTGATACCCTGGGTGTTTGCTTTTTTTTAATTAAATTGCAAATCTTTTCTGTCTCATTCGTGGCAGGAATGAAAATGACAATTTTTTCTGTGAATGAAAAGCAGACAGTATTCCAAAGTGAATTCCGTGCAGTATTATTTACAGGATATGTTCAGGCAGCAGCACCAATGTGCAGGTTATGTCAGCCTCTTTGTGAAAAGGGGACAAACGGCAATCCATTCCTCTTGTGTGTATGTGCACTGCGCTTGAGCTTTGGAAAGCTACAGAAATGTTAGACTTGAGAAAAAGATATTCAGCTGCTTATAAGGACCCTATATTGAAGCTGATGTTAGATGTGCTGTAGATCAGCTTCCTGATTTACTGACTTAATAGTTGCCCTCTGAAGTTGATCTTGAATAAGCTGTGGGGGGACAAAAATCATAAATCCTCCTCAGAAAAGAATACCTGACTAGGAATAGTCAATTTAAAAGCCTGATTAGATGACTAAAGCAGCTATCTTTACAAGCACTTATGTGCTAAGCCTGATGCAGGTGATCTGCTGTGGAAATAAAGGTCAAGATGGTAGTTCTTGGTGAAGATATTCCAGATGGCATTCTGCAGAGTATATTCTCTGGGTGCTTTTATAGTTTAGTTCTCCAAGTCTAGATTAGCCTGAAGCGTAAATGCTGCAAAATTAGCTTAAAACTGCCTCTAGTTGTCTTTTGTGTAACCATACCTCTTACAGACATGGTATAGACCAGGGGTCCTCATACTAGGGCCTGCGGGCCAGATACGGCCCCCAGGGTCCTCAGTCTGGCCCCTGGTATTTACAGAACCCCCGCCCCCGCGCCCCCTTGCCGGGGGTTGGGGGGGGAAACCAAGCAGCCACAGATGGCTGCCTGCCACTTCATCTGCGCACCAGCCCCCTGTTTAAAAAGTTTGAGGACCCCTGGTATAGACTGTTAACTGCTGTTCGTCTGTTATGCGGGGGTGTCATCACTAATGACGTATAACCAATTGAAGATGCAGTTTTGTATACAAAGCATACACTGAATGCTTAGAATTAGTTTCAAGTATAATGTTTACCATATTTTTTTTTCTGCCCTCTTGCAGGTCGCAGAATTCCGTCAACTGACACCAACCCCCTGTCTAGTGGTAAGGGCTTCAAACTTAGAAGACAGCCATCGGTGACAAAGCGCAGCTGCTGTTGACTGATCCCTTAGCAAATCAAACTTGTTTATACAGTAGGTGGTCTTGGAAGTTAATAGTTCACGTTGGGTTTATATTATCAGTCTTAGATCTTTATCTGCCGGTGTTCATACAGCCAAGGTCCCACAAAAATGGACTGGTTCATCTGACATCTGTACACTCGCAGAAGAGACTGCAATTGTAATGTCAGCCTGTTTACTTAGAAAAAGTGTAGTATCTCTTGCATTCAAAGGGAATCCATCATCACTTTTTTGGCCTTGCTTGACAGGAAGGTGACTATATGGATGGTAGAACTGAAATGTTTAATAGTTTTGTAATCAAGATTTTTGGGGTTTTTTTTTGTAAAAAAGGGAAATGAGCACTTTGTGGGACTTAAGGGTGGGAGGAGTCTGGAAGTGAGATGTCATTTCTTCCTTTTCTTCAGTGAGCCTTATTTTAAATTTCATTGTAGCTAATCCAAAGTATGATAGGACAGTTGATGTGAGGTGGCTACAGAATAAGCAACTGAAGACAAATAATAGGCAAATCAGTCCATCCAGTCCCCAAATCCCATTTGCACTTTTTATTTAAAGATGATATGCGCTGGGGGTGGGGACACAAGCAACAGATTTTAAATCACAGACAATCTTTTTTTCATGCTGACTTTAATCACTTTAAGGCAAACTGATATGCTTATAGGCATCTTTTTGTTCCTACAAGTATTTTAATACTGAGATGTTGGTTGAAGAAAACTTAGTTGTAGTTCTAAGTGGTTACTGACTAGAAACAGTTGCTGTAAACAGGTGATGCCAGTGGTTCTGATAAGACCTAAAAGTTTTTGGGGAAAGCTTTTAATTGCTTGGCATATGTAAAGTGTTCATATTATATTTATGAGAGCAGTGTTTAAAGTACTATAAATTATGTAAAAACAGTAAAAAATAATGCAATCTTATACACTCCTTCCGTTCCACACCTGTGGATAAACTTGGGGGGAATCTCCATCAGGTTGTGGGGTTTTTTTCCTGTATTGTAGGTACTGTCACTGTGAGTTCATCCAGAGGCAGGCTGCAATTCTTTCTTTTTCAATAACATTTGCAAGGGCCAATAGAGAATGCTGTTGGTGCAGCATGAGGACTGTCTGTTAAACAAGTTTTCATCTGTGGTCCACCAGGTCTTTCCTGTCTTGGGCACAAAAATACAAATAGGAAGTAACCTTAAGACATGGTAATGTAGATCATTACCTCTTGGTTCCTGGGCTTTTTCATCTCTGAGGGTTTTTAGCAGATCAGTGTTTAGCTTATTCTGTATTGCGTTTAGTACGCTTTCAATTAAACTATAGGTTGACCATACCCATTTGTGCTATCTTATTTATTTTTACTTTTTGTTTCCTACCAGCACTAGTGAGAGACTTTATACTTTTGAAGAAAAAGAGCTTAATAGACTTCAGTATATATTAAAATGTTGTTCAGCTTTAGTATCAAAATGAGGTCACATTGATGATGCTTATTCTTTCTTTGTAATGTGGTTTTCTATCATCTCAAGTATTTTCTCTGAAGGAAAGGTAGAAAAGTTTGTAAGAAATGAAAGGACAGATTAGGTTGTATTAGTGAAAATTGTTGTAGAGCTATTCTGGAGCAAAACAGGTGAACTGTAACAGTGAGATTTTGGATGGGTCAGTATGTGTTAATGAAATTTGGTGACTACATTTTTATCACACCTTTTACTTACCCTGCATTGTCAGTTATGCCGCCTTTCCTGCAGTTGTACAGGCAACGTGCTTCTAAAGAGCCCAAGTAGTACATCATCAAATGAAGGCTTTTTGAAGCCCCTTTGAAACATTGGTCCTTAAGAAGGCATCTAATAGTATAGACAGATTTGTGTTTGGTGTTCAGCCTGATGTATAATATATTTTTTTATCTATCACTCAAAGCAAATAACTTATGAACAGAAAACTTACTCACTCCTCCAAAATGCTTAATGGAAATACAGCCAATAAAGAAAGAACAGAGTAAACTTGCTCTTGGGCATATTTTTAATTTAAAAAAATGCAGGTTGGCAATTAAATATAGAACTTTCACAGTGGCAATCATGGAAATCCCTAATTTCTTTGAAATAGCGCAATTCTTACTCCTGCCAAATTTTTAAAAAAATAAATTGTGTGGTTATCTAATTCAACTGATTTTTAAAGCATTTTGTGTTCATAGTGCTTCAGAAGTCTATTCTATACTAAGATACTGGGCACTGTAGTATCTTAACTGTGATACAGAAACTACTGCTTTTATTAAAGTTGGTTAGTAATAAATCTGGAAATTCTTCAACTGAGAAAGATCATAGTAGGAGAAGGAAAGTCTCAGATATCGGGAATATCTTTCATGTAGATTAGTAGGAAAAAGGAATGTCAGACTTTCTAAATTATTGTTATTGCCTGTTAGCATGTGGTGAAAATGGAGTTTAAATCTGTTTTTCAGTGAGATAATAAAAATGGTTTAATAGTATTTATCCAACATTCATTGAAAAGAAAACATTGGACTCCAGGCAAGGCTGAGAGCTAGGATAGTATTGAGGTAGTTGTAGTTCTCTTCAGGCAGGGGAGAGATACATTTATCCTAGCAAATCTTTATGAATGGCTTTCTGATCTTTCTTCACTTATTTGCTATACACCAAAATTAGACTTTAAAAACAAACAAAAAAAACCCCACACCAAAACTTTATAAAGAAGCAGCAACAATCTGGCCCTTCTCAAATGTAGCTGAGTCTTAGTGCCTCAAACTCCTTATGGTTTGTTAACCAGTCTGAGTGGAATGCCAGCATGCTTCATGTCCTTTTTTTTCAGTTCTGGTCTTGAATTACTGCAGTTAATGAAAACATGGAAATAGCCAGTGTTTCAGATTGTCCAAGCTGCAAACACTGAAGTGAGGCTGCTTTTTAACCTGTGCCTATTTAAAATAACAGACTGTTGATGGCAAGTTCTTTTGAGCCAAGATAACTGTTTATTGATCACTTGGCCCTAGCTGAAAGCTCGAATGCAATCTTCCCTGGATGAGATGCACATGTTCATTGTTTGACTTTTGTTGGAGAAAAATTGTTTCTTCTGTATTAATTTGTTAGGCCATCTGCTTTCATCTTGCACTAGGCTTGCTGGAATTGGTTATTTTTTGTTCTAACATAGCTTCTCTATTTGGAGATGCATTGGCCTTTGTTTGGAGTGCTGATTATCACCATTCCAGCTAAATTTTTAATAACTTTTCTGTTAAGAAATTGTTGGAAAAGCTGAGGACTGAAGTTTCATTCCACTAATGCTTTTCTGTTAAATGAATAGAGCTCGTCATAGAGACCAGGCTTTCAGATACTCTTGGAGGGAATTAATTGTTGCACAACAAGTTTGGAAGGGTAAAGTATCATGTACATAAAAATATAACAAGGCGCATATCGCATTCATTGATCCCGAACATTTTTTAACTGGCAAAATACAACTACTTTAACTTCTAAATGCCACCAGTTCTTTCCCATGAAAGTTACAGATTTGTAGAAAAATGACATTTGATAAATGCTTAGTTCTTAAGCTTTGGAGCAACTTAAATGTGCTCCCTGAGTTTTGGAGGATGTCTTCATCTGATCCTCTAAATTACAGCAGTCTCTTAGCTGACTTGCCAGCCTCTTAATCTGTGCTCTAGGTAGTTTTGTAGTATATTTTATATACATGCTGAAAACTGGTGTACTAAATGCCTAAGTAGGTGAAATCTGGAAGCTTGTTTCATAACAGAAGCATCTAGTGGTCAAACTACTGAAAATTGTTATAGGTGCTTTGAAAAATTCTAAGATAATTCTAACAACTTTTGCCATTGCCAGGAAGGTAAAGACTTTGTTTACATTATTAGATCCATGTTGAAACAAGCCAAATCATTGCACTTCAAATCCCTACTGACGTGAGTGAGACCCTTTCTTTAAGTGTTACAGGATCAGACAGTTAATAGTTTAGAGGGGCATTTGTTGGTGTACACAATACCAATTTAATGCTACCAGCCTGCTAAAGAGAGATTATTTACATGCTTGGGAGGAGAGTAAGAAGAGAGCAGACTGCCTGCTTATTGATTTGGAAGTCTAATCCTTTAACCTGGTTGATAGATACGGCATTCATTGGGAGTTGTTTGCATTCATGGTAAAAGCTTCATTTTAGTGACAAAAAAAAAAATCAGGCTGAATATATTGAATGGTTTAAAAGCTGACCTCAATGAGATTTTTGTTAGACTGTTAATGCTAAATTATTCCTTAACATTACTGTTAATTTCCAGTATAACATATTGAGTATTAGTTGGAAAAGGAAGCTTTAGCAGTGATGTTTGAATGTGTTTCTTGTGAAACAGTCTTTAGTGTTTATTAAGGATGGTGTCTATTTGTAGTGTGCTATGTCAGCAATCTGCAAAGACTATCTTGGGAATTGATTTACAGGACAGAAGCTGTCTGAATGGTGTAGCTAGTCACCCTGTAGTAAACCTCACTTACAAGCAGCAATAGCTACATAAAGTAAAAAAAAAAAGTCATCTCAAATGTGAGGAGAACCTGAATAATTGAGACTTCAACTTCTACACTGCCTATTCATTTTCTAAAAAGCTTCGTATATTTCTCTTTAAACCTCTAAAAAGAGAGGCTGGTGTGATCATGGATAAGGGAGGACAAACTTTCTTTTTTAGGAGGAAGTTTTACAGTGACCTGAGACTTGTTTGTATGCCACAAGTCAGTTCTTTGAAGCAGGAGAATTGTGTGCATGGAATTAAGCTTCTAAAATCTGCACAAAATTCTCTAAAGAAAACTGTTAAAATCTTATGTTCAGATTACATTCCTAGTAATAGATCACAGCCCTAGTAATGGTAGGTGACAGAAGCTTTATTGAAGTAAAATGTTGGTGTGAATTACCAATCTAAGATAGAAATACAGGTTCTAGTATAAGAAAAGTCACGTCAGTTGTCCTTTTCAGAGTCATATGGTTCCAACTTGTCAAAAGAAGTATGCTTGAAACTACAACTTTGTTTCTCATGCAAGTATTCAGGTGCCAAAACATATTTCCCTAAAATTATTAGGCCTTCTGACACCAGTGGTTGTTTCTGAAAAATTCCTTCTGATATTTTGGAGGTCTTGGAAGTTTGAATGCAAATCTTTTCTTGGTCAGCTAGAATTAAAAATGCATGGCTTGGAAAAAATCAAACTTTATCCATAAAGTGACTCGGATAACAAATCTCTCAAGGGATATAAGACTATCCTGAAACCCAAGAATACTGATGGGCTTAGTCTCTGACATATCAAAATGATCCTAGGGTCAGCTTTTTCCTCCTTCCCCCACCCATTTCCCCCCCGCCCCAACCCTGAATTTTTAACATAGTGTTGTCAGGGTGTACATGCTATAAACAGCTCTTTAAAAATACTTAAAAAGTTCTAGTGGCTTAGAGTTATTCGGTGCTTCCTATTTTACATGGAAAATCAAGGCAGTAGGATGATCTGTCCCCCTAAAAATTGGGACAGCATTTGCTGAACTGCTCTCATTCTAGGATAAAGAATTCTTAGAAGAGACGATTTTGCTGTTCCCCTTACATCATCTTGCAAGCTGGGGTTCTTAGATTTTTACTTAAACACTAACAGTGAGTTTTATTCAAATATGTTTTCACATATGTATTATTGAACAAACCAACTGCTACTTCTTTTTTAAATGTTGAAGGATACAGACCACTCATTTTGTCATGCTCATCTGTGTGAGTGTGATACTCCATCCAGCTGTCGCACTTGGATATGCTGTAACTCTGACACCTAGATAGATTCACTGCTACTATCTTGTCTGGCTTTTACTCATGTTACACTATGTATTTCCTATTAAATCCATTATGTTTTTATGATAATTTGTTCTTTGTTTCCTTATGGGATTTAGCCAAGAATATGTGGTGTCTTTTTTTTCTCAAAGGTTCTGGAAGTGTCTGTCACAGTGGCAAATATTTGTAAACAAAATGGTAATTCATTGAGTACAGCCTTACAAAACTGTTACAAAAACGTAGCAGCTGAGACTTACACCACTACTTTATTATACCACAAAAGGAAGGCTAAAAGCACATTCACCTGGGGGAGCAAATTATTGTAAGGCTGTAGTAACACAATGTAAACGCTACTCTCTTTTAACTTCCTTTTTTTGTACTTTCTGTTTCTGAATATTTTGTATCCAACATTGAAATTGTGTCAGTGAATTGATTTAAGACACAGAAATGGATTCTGTAGGTGTAAGACACTTAAGACTTCCTGGCAATCTTACCCTCGTATCCCCCTCCTGCCAGTACAATGAAGAAAAAAAAGAAATCATTCTGAAGGTTTCTTCTAAACAAGAAACATTGCATTTGTGTAGTCAGGGCACGAAAGTAACCTGATATGCATATAGCCCTTGCAGTGTAATAAATGTTTGCCTGTAAAATTAAGCATGAAGGTTAACCTTTGTATCAGCAATTCTTGTCCCTCTTAAGAACGTTCTGCCTTTTTCATTATAGGATTGGGTTAACCTGTTACAAGGGTTGAGAGGTCTGTGCCTTCTTATTATAGTATCTCTTACTAAAACAAACTTAAGCCGCTCAAAGTTACAGAGCATTTGCAGCACTGTAAACTGCACAAATTTACAACCATTGCTTCACTGCATGAAATGTAGTCAGATTACTAGTGATGAAATATTGTAGTGATGAATTCCCAAGCTTATGAATGTTTTGAGATATTTTTTTTTTCATCTTCTCTTGGGCTGGTCCTGAGAGTGTGTACAGGTTGGTCTGTATTGTTGGTTTGTAGATGCTAATGAGGAAAACCAGGCTTTTGTTCTCTCCTTTTTGTTTGAATTGTTACACTCCCATATAGTGCATAGAATGCAAATAAAGAAATGTTGATTTGGCATAATGTAAACAGCCTTTTCAGCCTAAGCATTCATAATAAACTTTTATAGTGTAATAACATGCTAAATCACTACCAGTCTGATGTATTGTGGAAAAAAAAAGGTGTAAACATTTTATTAATAAAAAGCTTTGTTTATATATGTGCTGGTTTTGTTTATAAACACTTCCAAAATTCTCAACATCTTAAACAGTCTCTGTAGCAGTAGAATTATAGAAGGGGAATGTAAGCAATCCCATGGCAGAAATTAATCTAAGTGATGATTTGAATAGCTGTTTTCCAAAAAGTGCTGACTGCTAGTCATTCTGAAACTGAACCTTTTCCCTGGTTTATGTATACACAGACAAAGGCAGAAGACAAACTTGTACAAAGGCGGGATAGGGAAAAGCAGCAGAGAGAATGCAGCTTTTGTGCAATGCTTCCTTTCTTTGCAGCATGATGTCTGAGAAACTGCAGGCCACACACAGTCTTGTAAACCAGTGCAAGGCCTGACAAATTCTACCAGGGTGAGGTTATTGAATATATTGCTTTTACTTTAGACTGCATGAAATGTGAAATTCTTGACTGCTTAGGCCAATTTCCTGTCAATCAAAACTGTAAAGTGCTTTTAATATCTGTATAGTGTTGTGGAGGCCTGTCGTGCTGGGAAGGGAACCTTTCTTATTTGTTAATACAGCCAGCTGATTGGTAGCTTGCATTTCTTTACACCACTGCTTTGGTGTTGTGTAGAGTGCGAAAACATGGAGTTGGCTACTGTTACCTGACTTGTCTTATCTGATGCTTAAAAGATGTAGTTTTCTTGTTTCAATGTGTGGAGCAAGACTAACGTGTTCAGTTAATGGCAGCCTTCGAAAGCATCAATAAAAAAAGTCCTGTCTGACACTATTTCACCTGACAGTGTTGGATACAGGTTTCTACTAAGCAACTGGTTGTAGTTCATGTGCAGGGAATGGATACTGTCGTCTTTTTAAGAGACCTGGAGTAACTGAAATTTATCGTTCAGTACCTGCTATTTTTAAGTTAACCTCTTAAATGTGTGTAAACTGCTTTTGAAGAATGTCAAATATATTTATGTAAGGGGGTATGAATGTGCATCAGAGCAAGTGTAAGAAGGGTAAACACAAGGAATGTACTAGAAAAGAGAGGAAAACACATTTACATGTGTTTGCATAGGGAATCTAGATAACTAAATGCAGACTACCTAATTTGCATGCACACAATATGAGAGAATGTTTTACCTGGATCAAGTCTTCTATAGCTTTTAAGGTAAAAGTTTTGCAACAGATGAAACTTATCTTTAAAATTGTTCCAGTACAAAGTTTTCAGGTGCTCTTCAGCATTTCCTGGTAGTGTTCATCCTATTTTCTCCTGTTAATCAAAACCCCACCTGGGCAACAAGTTGCCATCTAGTCTTGTCATGGCTAAATTGGTAATACAGTGAGGATTGTTTTGTGTAATTGGTAAGGATGTGGTATTGCAGGTGGCTTTCATGCATGCCCATTTCAATGAACCTGATCTGCACAATGTTAAATGTACACACGTTATTTACATGTAACAAAAGCCTAACAACCTACATTCATTAGACTTCATGAATTTTCAACTGAAGAGTAAACAATGCTATGCTTTATAAAAACTTCAGCCTGGATGAAAACATGGGCAAGTCCTTCAAATACAAGCAGGTAAGTTCAAAGTCGCCAGTTGTGGTAAGATGATACAACTTGCCAAACCCTTTAAGATGTGAATCATCATACGCTTAAGGGGTGTTCTTTGTACTTTCAGGAAAAGGAGAACTCTGAAAGATCTGGGCAGCAACATTGAACAGTTTAGGGTTTTTTATTATGTATGACTATGTTGTATAAAGTTTCCTCTGTCTTATTCCTCACCGTTAGTTTCCCATTAACTTGCAGATATGTATAAAGCTCGTCTTTTCTGACTTGGAATGCCTAGCTCAGTGAGAGAATCCATTCGTAAAAATAAAACCTGAGATTAGGTGAAAGAAAATAACCTTTCTGGAACATTGGCCAAAGAAAGCTCCACTCCAAATTGTAAGAACTCAAATTCTCTCCTGATTTGAGATCTAGTAAAATGTTATGACATAATCTGTAGCTTATACTATGAATTAAACCCCCACAAGTAGCAAAAATAAGCCAAGAACATCTTAGGCTCCAAATCTAAGCAAGCAAAGTAGAATAACGGGGACCTTGAAAAGAAAATGCACACCTTCATGACATTGTGACCATGTTTCCTCCAACAAAGAAGGAATTTAAGGAGGAACAGCAGTACATTTGAGTGTGTTGCCATGTATTGCCGAAGGTTTTAAAAACTGGTCCTGATGTGTTGGTTAGAAGGAGTTAGCAGGTTTCACTTGCTTTAATGCAAAACCAAGAGTTATACTAAACATATAAATGGGTTTGACTTGTTTGGGCATGGAATGAAAGCAGTCTCAGAACAAGACATAAAAAATGAGATTGGAGGCGGTTAAGCAGATGCGCTGAAAACCAGGGATTATCATGGACAAGAGCAGCTGAAGTGTTGAGATGTGGTATAAATACTGCAGATGTGCTTAGAGCATTGAATGTCCACATCCCCTTTAGTGGTATTAATTTTAACATACATCAGTCATTTGCCACTGCTTTTATTGCCAGAAATGAAAACAATCCCTTTTGTTACCAATTCCAGATCTTTTTAGCTACCTTATGTGTGTTTGGCAATGATGAAGTAAATTTTTTATCGCATTCATGGTACAAAGAACTTGTGTGAGGTGCACTGCATTGCACAGATGGCACTGGTGTGCTAAAATGAATTCTCACAATGTTTTGCTATCACCATGTTTTTATTGACCTCTTACTCCTTAGCTGATTAGGACTTACTCAGCATAACTGTGCCTTGGCTTGCTGTTCTTTGGAAGCTGATTCATGCCAATACAATTGCTTTTTACCTGTGCAAATGGCATCTCTTCCCAAGGTACTGTATATATTAAGTCTAGTTGTCTAATGAATACTTTTTGGTGTATGTAGATGACCAGTTTTTAAGACCAATATGTTTCTGTTGGTAACATCGGCATCCTAAACTCCTGCTTCGTTGTTACACCACCACCACCGACTCTGACAGGTTACAAGGATGCTTTATACATTCTTAGGGACTCTTTAGAATGTTTAAAACAACCTGAGAATAGGGGAAGGGGAAAAAGACAGTATGCTGCTGTTGTAACTACACTGGCCTAAGGCTACCAATAAAGCAGTGCTTTGTATTAGAAGTACTTCGTATTAGACCAAACTGTAAATTCTAAAGATATTTTAAGTCATGCTAGTTGGAGTAAAAACAAAACAAGAAAAACCTGAAGACAAAAAAAAATAAACAACAAATGCCCCAAAACTTTGATTACAGTTTAATTAAGGTTGTATGCGTGTCTTAAAATCACTAAAATGATCTGAAATCCTGGCTTTATTTTTTAAAAAGTTAGGTCTTTCCTGTAGCCTGGTATGGGCTGCTGGGACTGTCCGGGGGCTAGAACGTTCCTTCCCCGCCGCGGGCCGAAGTGCTGCATTTATTGCCAGCAGTGATTTTCTGTGGTGACTGGACTTCATTAATATTAATGAGATCTCTTTCTCGCTCATGAGGTTACAGGTGTAGGGAGAAGCTTCGGAGCCGGCCGAGCACCCTACCAAGGAGGCAGCCGGCCCGCGGCCCGGCACCTACCGGCAGCCAGTGCGGGCCGCGGCGCGCAGGGGGCCGAGGGCTGGCCGGGCCGGGCCGGCCCCCTCACCGCGGCGGGAGGCGGGCGGCGGTGCCGGCGGCAGACGTCAGCCGCAGCCTCTCTCTGGGCCCGCCGTGCTGCATCACCCCGCCCCCGGCCCGCCTCCCGCCCTCTCCCCGCGGCCGTGCCCGGGCAGCGTGCGCGCCGGGAGCCGCCGAGCCGCCGCCCGCACCCCGAGGCCCGCCCCCCTCCGCCGCCCGCAGCGCTTCTCCCTTCGCCGCTCCGGGGCCGCTCGGCGGGGGCCGGATAGAGCAGCCGGGCGCGCCCACCCCCGGCGCCTGCCCGCCCGCCTTCCCTCCTCCCCTCCCTCCCCCCTTCCTTCCCCTCCCTCCCCGTCCCTTCCTCTCTCCGCCTGGTGCCGCCACCGCCGAGGAGGAGGAACATGGCGAAAGCGGAGCAGGTCCTCAGCCTCGAACCGCAGCACGAGCTCAAATTCAAAGGTACGAGGCGGCCGTCGCCGCCCCCCGCCGCCTCCCCGCGCTAGGCCGGCGGCCGCTCGCAGGCCCCGCTCCAGCGGCAGCCATTTTCCGGGGGCCGGGGCTAAAATGACCAGCCGCTAAAATGTCCTTCAGCGCCGCCGCCGCCCCCCGCCCTGCCGGGGCTCCCCCGCCTGCCGCGGGGCGAGGAGGCCCCCCCAAGCCCCCTGAGGCTGCCGCGGGGGTCTCCGCCGGGCCTGCCTCTGCCGCGGCTGCGCCACCCGCCCCCACCCGCGCCGCGGGCGGCTGCTGCAGGGCCGAGGGCGGCCTGAGGGGAGGAGGGGGGGGGCGTCCGGGCCGCCGCCTTCTGCGGCCAGCAGCGGGTCAGCGCGCCCCGGGCAGGCGCGTTCCCCCGCGGGGTGCGGGCGGAGGGCTGCGGACAGCGCCCTGAGCCCCGCGGGGCCTCCCGGGCGGGGGTGGGGGTGGGTATCCCAGGCGGCGGGAGCGGCCCTCGGCCTCCGCGGAGGTGCGGTGGTAGGGGAGGAGGTGCGGACGCTCGGCGGTGCCGAGACCCCGGCCCTGCGGCGGGGGCTGCCGAGCCCTCCCCGCGCTGTCAGGCCGGGCGTGAGGTGCGGGAGGTTCGGCCGGGCCCGGGCGGAAGGCGCAGGGCCGCCGGCCAGCGCTTCCTGCCTTTCTCCTGTTATTATAATTTGACAAGCTATCTAGATAAATCAATCGTGAATACGCTGGGTGCGCGAAAATCCGTCCGTTCTTTAAATAAAAATCTTGAATGGGTTTGAATTTTCGCTAGCATTGGAATTCCTGTCGTGTAGCCTGACAGCACTACTGTAATACAATATTCTGGGATTACAAATAAGCATTCAGCAAGTTTATTTATGCTGCTAGAGTCAGAGGTGCTTTATAGCTTCATTTGAATATCTGGCAAATACACATTTAAAAAAAAAAAAAAACCCAAACAAACCAGATTTCTTTACTGGCTTCTAGTAAAAATAATACTTATAGAAGCTCTTATGTACCTTTTCAAATGTAGGGGAAGTCTTTATGTGTTTTTATTAGTAAATATATTGGCAGTAGTAATATAAAGTGGAGTTATCAAAGCCATGGTAATAAACACTGGGTGGAATGAATGTATCTTTGTTGCAAGCTGAGGTATTTGCATGTTGTTATGGCAGCAGTATCAAACATGCTTAAGAGGGAAACTATTGTTGTTTTAACGTTCTTTATGTTAAGTATGATCAGATGAAAATCAGCTCTTGTTCTGAGTAATACTGCTTTCAAAAACCAAGTGAATCCAAACTCAGGTGGGCAAAAAGTGGGGCCATAACTGGTACTGACTTGCTAATGAGACATAATTGTGATTCAGGGTTTCGGGGGTTTTTTGCACTTCATTATAGGTAGAAACCTAGCCAAGCTCTGTGTTTTGTTGAAATAAAGATAATTTGTCAGGCTGCCTGTCTTTTCAGTTGAGGTTCTGGGCTAAATAATCAATAACTGTTGAAGTTAAATCAACTAACCATATAGATTTTGGTTGCCAAATCTTTAGCCAGCAGCATATACTCCTTAAAACATGTTACTTGACTAACTGCAGCTATTAAATGGCTTAAGTTTAGAAGTATGTTTAAATATTGATGTTCAAACAGACTTAATGCTGTGTATAGCCTTCATACGCCTTGGCAATAAATTCTGTCTTACGGTCCTTTCTAACAAGCAGTGCTGACCGCTGTCCTTCATTCAGGAAAGGCCAATTTGAAGTATTACCAAAGTAAATTCTGTCCTAAGCATTTCTTGTCCTACTGGTTTTGTGGTGGCGTATTGCCCGGTAATATGGCAGTAATGATTTTCTCACCTTTGCAAATAGTTGCATTTATTTCCAGAGCATTACTTTGCCCTGTACAAGTGGATGCAAACTGACAGAGGTCAGTAGTGCTGCTAACAGGTACGGTTGTGCTTCCCTGCTAGTGTGTGCTGAAGGATCTGATGCTTCATGCAGGGCAGCAATGGCAGTAAGGTAGGACTGCAAACCAAGTTCCACAGACACTGGGAATGGATCAAATAAAAATGTATACAGATAGGAAAAAGCATAAAAGAGTTGCCTCTGATGCTGTTAAAAGTGCTTTCTGTAGTTCTTAAATACAAAATCTAGAGGGGAGTATTAGGTCTGCAAAATGATGTGGGGAGTAAGATACCTAAGCAAGGATTTCTTCTGTAATGTGTCCCAGTCACTACGGGGTTGTCACCAACCTGCTTTAGCCAGCACTTTCATTTGTAAAGGATCAAAGACCTTTTTTTAAGAAGCTTTTGCGGCCCCTTGGTTTGCAGTGAACCTAGATTTGTTTGGTACTCTGTTTCAAAATACTGTGTTTGTGACTTGTTTGCAAAAATATCAAAGGAGTTTTTCATTCTGGAATATTTTTTTTTGCAGCGTGTGAATATGAGCAGGGGGTGTCTTTCCTCCCCGCCTCACGTCTCCTACACCATAACACACATGCTCCAAAATAGCATCAGCATGTGCTGTGTGAAATGCAGCTGTGAACAGTGGGAGGCAGGACACCATTACGTGGCCGGAGGTGCCCGTTTCCCTGCCCTGGTCTTTGATGCCATGTGAAATAGGAGCTTTACTGTCTTTCCAGTGGCTTCCTCCACATCTTGGTTGATGTAGACTTGCAGCCTAGGTGGGAAAGCTAGGTTTACTGCTCAGACTTTGTTGGTAATGAGCTGTAAAAAAGGCTGTTGTTGTTACATACGACACCATTTACATTTATATTTCCTTTATCTTTTTTTTTCCCCTTTTAATTTTTTTAATCTAGGAGATGACATCCGATAACCTGCCAAGAATTAGTTAGATTGCAGTGTTCAAGGCTCTGACTTCAGGAATTACTAGATTTAGACTTAGGCAAGGGTGTGCAGTTCTGGCCCCTTTTGCTAGGTGCTTTTTGGTACAGCTGTTAATGACAGTGCCACACTAGTGCTGCAGGGCACTGCCTCGTGCCTTTTATAGGGCGGCTACCCAGTGAGGCTGATCTGTCATTTCAGCATAATGTGCCTGTCTGGAATAGAGATAATTTGTTTAGTGTCAGCAAGTAAAATTTTCTTAAATGTAAAGAGTTTTAGAAACTTGCCTGGGATTTTAGGTGTGTGAAACGCTGCTGCATTTTTTGCAGATGCAGAGTGTCGGGAGTGGTATTTAGTAGGGGACAAGCACAAAACCGGAGGTGGCGTGGGCTGAGGTACATTTCAGCGATGTTTTCAGAGGTTTGCCACAGGTTAGGCTGGACTTGTGACTCAGCACTCTGTTGCGGTGCGCCCCAAGTGGCAGATAGCAGTACTGCCAAACGCGGGATTCATTCCTCGCAAAACCGTGCAAGTTGCTGCCGGTTGGAAATGCTGTTTCCTGTCCCCAGTGTGTGATTTTGCACCTGCACGTATGCAATATGTCACTGTGTAACTTTGCTTTCTGCAGAGGGCACAGCAATAAACCAGAATAGCCAATACTCTCCAGTCCCAATAGTACTGATTCAGACCTGGCCTGAGGCCTGGCAGTGTTGTTTCCAAGCTGTCACCTGTCACTCGCTCGACTGTGTCCCCTGGGTGCAGCAGAGCTACAGTCCAAAGGTGTGGCCTCGGTCCCTATAGATCTGCACAGTCCAACAGTGCATCTGCAGCGCTGCAAGTGAAGCATTTAGTGTTCAGCCACAGTCCCATGCAGCCTGTGTAACCTGCGTTACTGTGGTTAGGTGGCTGCCGCTCCCGAACAAGGTAAGTTTGAGCTCTTTCAGGAAAGTCTGTGTAAACTATAGTCAGATCTGTGCGTTGCAGTGTAGGTGTGCAAAACCTGTGTCTGACATGAATATCCAGTTCTTACCAGGCGCTAGGCTAAGGCTCTTCAGTCCAACAGTTCAGTAACGTTTGGAGTGTAAGATTATAGTCTTCACTGAACCTGCAGTTGTCAGGTCTCAGAAGAGAAGTTAAGGACTTAGTCAGACATTGCAACTAAACTAATAATTCCATCTTTGTCCCTGTCAGGATCTGTCTGTAATGATTGAAGCACTCCTGCACTGAAGATATTCAGAGGGATTTGACTCTGTGCTGGTTTGTTCTGTATTGGATAAGTAGGGATTTCTAGTCACTGCCACTGGAACAGGCTGTGTTTAAGGACGTAAAATACTGGCAGTGTTGTGAGAAGTTATCTGTTACTTGTAATTAATACATATCTTTTAAGCTGAAAATTTATATGCGGTTTTCTTTAAACTATGAAAGCCCTCCCGGTGTTCACAGCATAATGGCAGTCAGTCCTAGGGTTTCTTTACTCTTTGAAAGCTGCTGTGTCAATGGCTGTCTACGTTTCTGCTGGAAAAATTTATCAGTCCGTGCTTCACTTTGTCTAGCCTGATTCCTAGTGAAATCATTGTTACTGCATTAAATACGAGTAAACTTTCACATCTGTCCACATAGTTGAATTTGATTATCAAGTCAGACACTTAAAAAGCGGACATAATGTTTAAATAACAGGCAGGCTTCCTAAATCTAAACAAATCTAATTATGTAGCCCAATTATCAAACAAAATTAGTCATTTTCTGGTGACATTTAAATATTTACAGTTCATGTTATGCTCGCTATTCTTGCAACTTTGCTAAAACCAATAGCTTATTCTAACTATTAAGTGTTCATTATAGTTGTACAGACTTGCTGCATCTCGCTGAATTATTCTAATTTCATGTGCACCGTTTTTTAATTACTTCATCACTTTGCATAGACTTAACTTTAAAAGAGCAGTGTTTGGAGGAGAAGAACTGGAGATAAAAGCAAGATAGCGATGCATTGTGTCTTGTGACATCTCATTTTTTTGAAAGTTAAAGTATATGTTGGAGATAGTGCTTCTGTTGAGCTTCCTTAATCTGCTGGTGTCCTGTACACTAGAGACATGACACTAACAGGTCCACTGGGAAAGAGGGGAGGAATTGTACACGTGTGGGCTAACAGAAATTTGAAACTTTGAATAGGATTATTAGAGAGCCAAATAACAGTTACTTGAGATGTGTGAAGCAGTCAGGGAGGTTTAGCTGCATTTTCTGTTAAATTTAATTAATGTATTTAGGTCTCAAGATATATTTCCAAAAATCTCACAATCTGCTTGAAGGCTTTGGCCAATGTGACTTATGGGTTAAGGACTTCTGAATAATTTTGTACTGCCTAGATTTTCAGAACTGCAGCTGAAGTACTGAGCTTTAATGGGATCAAAGTATTACTATTTCAAGGAAGGTCCTAATGCAGTGATAAAATCAGCATGAGCAACTGTTACTTGGTGGTTACTTCTTAGTTTTGTGGGATTTTGTGGTTTTAATATGATTGACTGCTTGTCTTTATTGTAAGGGATGGAACACATCAATTCATAATTTCCTGTTCCTTGGGAATCTCATGTTTGTGCATCAATTTTCAGCTCACTTTGAGCTATGGAAGCATTGCAATGATACATGAAAAAGTTTGTCACGTGTGTTATTTAAAGCTCATCAGAGTGGCAGACTGCCAGTCTGATTTGGTTGATGGGATGTGTCCTCTATTCATCACTTCAGAAAATATATTTGATTACAAATTATATTGAAAATACTTAAGTAAATGTAAGGTAAGGGGTGGCTGGCTTAAGTCCTAGGAGCGTGGCTGTCATGTCAAAATAAAGACACAGGTAATGTATCGTAGTGGGTGCAGGCTCACATGAAAGCTTAGGAGTAAACTATTTATCAACTGCCACCCTGCATGCCATGTGCAATGTCTTAGCACCTGTGAAAGAGGAATGTGGAGTAGAAGTTTGCACAGGAGTTTCTGATAGTTCTTTCTCAGTGGAAATGAAATGACGATTGCCTTTTTCCTCACTTCATAAGTTTTATAAATTAAAAACTTACCAGTAGTCACGCAGTGCTTTGTTTCTTTTAAAATATGTTAGCTACCTTTAAATACAAGGCTGATTTTTGTTTAATTGCACTATAATTTGGAATTAGGATGGTAAAAATTACAGACTTTAAATAGATTGTCAGATCTGTTTTGAAACTCAGCTGGAAAAAAGGCATCATCACCATAGTGAATGATCCAACTTTATGAGCTCAGGTCAGCTTACATCTATGAACAAATACCCGGTTTTAAAAGAAGCTTAATTTGTTGTATGCACCCAGCTCTGGAAGGTATTGAGTGCATCAAATGAATTTTGAATCAAATGAGCACCTTCTACGTATATTATAATGCAATTTTTGCAGAAAACTGGGTGACTGAGGGTTTGTCTTGTTTCTTGCTTTTGGAGTACCTCTAAACATAGCTTTCTGCCTAGCTGGAGACAATGCAGGAGTCAAATGACCCTTGCTAATTCTGCCCACATCTTGCAGTCACACTCATTTTCTACTATCTTGTTACCATATTGGTCTTATGTTTGCTCCCTGCTGGGAACAGCTAATAACTACCGAATGCATTTTGTAGTTGGTACAATAACAGCCTTTTTGCTTTTTCTGTCAGTGTAGTTGGTTGGCTTTGAAAGCTTTCTTGATGATGTTTGCCACAGTTTTGCTTGTGGTAACAGCTGTTGTTTCAGACTTAAATTTCACCATTGTATTGGTAGGGAACATGATCTTTAACATTATGATCGTGCTACTGCGAGCCAGGGTTTTTTTGGGGTGTTGTTTTTTGTTTGTTTTTTCTTGTACTCCAAGTAAATCCTCACTGATTTGTTAGGTATGGGACTCTTTCCCAGTTAGGAACTCTTTTTCTAGTTAGACCTCTCTCTTCTCTGCATAGGAAACTCTGACACTGGTGTCATAGTTCTTACCAGAAGTAAACTGAGGCCTCCTTTAATTGTCTTCCTGTGTGATGACCAGAGGCAGAAGGAAAGCCTATTCTACATACATACATGAATATTTAAATATTAAAATACCTGTTTACCTAAACTAGAGGCCAGACTCATGCCAAGTCTCTTCCTTTGGCATTTGAGCCAATATTTATTCAATATATAATTCCTTTCATACATGCTTTGTAGACTCAGGTGTCTGTAGAGGCATATAGGATATTTTCTGAGATGTCTGGGATGTTGTTGAATTTAAAGCTTGGCCTGCTAGGCAACCTTCTGTAAAGAGGGATTGTGCCATCAGTCTGGAACAGCTGTCACAGTCGTGCTGTCATTGAAAATGTATGCAAAGGGAATCACCATTGCCATGTTTAATTCAGTGCAGGATTAAAATGTACATCGATTGAAGTGATTGAGTGTTTACACTAGCAAGACAATCCAGTCTGAGAGTTGACCAACTCTGTCCTTTCTGTACTAAAGTTGTTTTGAAAATTGCTTGCTTCAACTTTTTCTGGCCTCAAAAACATTTGTACAAATTGGGTACTGCTGCTGCCTGCAGTACTTTATCCAACATTATTATAAATACTTTATGAAAATAATCTCTTTACTAAAAAACTCCTTTAGTGTCTAGTTCTCAGAGCTGTAAACGAAGCCCCTCATTCCATGGTGCTGTGGATTAAAGATTTTATCGTTCTAAATTTAATCCTGTTTTCTTGGTTGGTTTCCACCAGGGGTGGAAAAAATAGACAAGGGGGAGGTTTGCCTGGTGATCCAGTTACTTATGATGCAAATTATAAAATCATGTAGGTGTGGGGCTTGCTATGGAGCCAAATCTTATGTTTTTGCAAACAATTTCAAAGACCTAATTCAAGTTAGTTGTGCTTGTAGAAGGCATGTCAAATACCTATGTAATTCTTCTTAAAAAATAAATAATTTAACTTTTTATGACTGCTCCTTTTTATCTAACCAGTTACTTCATCCTTAACTGGTGGTTCTAATGTTTCACACAAGCAGAAGTTCAGCTCTCCCATATGCAGTTTCATGTTTGGACTGCCGCTGTTGCCTGTTTATATTTGCAACTGCTGCTGCTTGCTGTATGTGAATTAACAATATATTTGCATCTTCTTCTTCTCAAAATACTTGTGTGCGTAATTTCCCCTGGTTTGCAAGGTCTTGTCTTCTGACCTTCCTACATTTTTACCAGACTAGGAGCAAAAGTGTAACGGCAGTAAGATGATTTTTTTTGGGGGTGGGGGGTGGGTGTATAGCTGTTTTTACACTATACTTACTGACGTCATACGGTGGTGCAGATAACACTTACAGAGGTTTATTAGGTTTGGAGGATGCAACTTCACATCTCTATCTTGTTCTGTGCCAGACAGTGTAAGCTGTCAGGTATTTTTTTCCTGATGTTTTCTCGCTGCTTCTGACTAAATTTCTGATTTGGTTTTGGTTTGGTGTTTTACTTTCTTTCCTTTGATCCTGAGAGCACAGTTAATAGATTAGTTTTCAAGTGGCTCCTCAGAAATGTATCTTGCTAAATTCAGGATTCCTTTCTTATTTGTAGCTATAGTTAGTATCTCACTGCCTGTAATTTTTTTTTTAAACTTACTAGAAAAGCAGCTACTTATTGGGCATCCCAAACCCTCTGGTTTTGCTTGTTTCTTCTGGTATTTCCAATTTATGCATAGTTTTGCACTTAAAATATTTGCTCAGTTGCTGTTTAAATTGCACATTAAATTTGTCTGTTTGAGGAGTATATATGAACATAAAATTTGAGCAGTTAAGATGCTCTTTCCCTACCATTTTACTGTTCATTTGAAATGGAGATTAGTGATGTAATACATCAGTCCAGGAAAAATGACTTCTCAAGAAGTACAATAAAAAGTGTAGTTTGGGACGGTGGTTAAAATCACGATGCTTCTTCCAGGGAGATTGACTCTACATTGACTTCTGTCTTCAGCACTGGTTTTGCCAGGGCAGCTTGCACGTCAGGCCATCATCATGCTAGGCTCCACTCTCGAAGTTGCATCCCCCCTTCTCCCTGGGGGGCTGTGCTTTGGTTCTGCACCCTTTCAATACCCACCCAGCAGCCCCCATGAATGAGGCTTCTAGCCACATAGGGCGAGTCGTTGTCTTACTGTTACATTTTGCCATGCCGTGCTTATCAAAAGAGGTGTAGCTACTATTGCGCTGTCAAAAGATAGTATGCTGCTATTTTCTGAGCTGTTTTCATACCTGGAGAGAGTTGGTACATGTGATATTTGTGAGTGAACAAAGTAATACGATATGTTTGGCATTCGGTTCTGAAAGAATATGAAAGCATAGTTGAAACAGAGATATGCCTCTAAAAGCTAGCCAGCTCTGCTATTAGTCTCTTGTTTATGAATTGTGTGCAGAAATCTGTTTTAAGTTTAGGATGTAGAGAAAATATTGTATGTTGTGCGGTTTTGTTGCTGAAGATTGCTGTAAGTAATGTTTGGGTGTAATAAAACTCTGTAGAGACCAGTTGGAAAAAACAAATGGCACTCTACCAAAATTATTTGAAGGACATATTCTTTCATGTTTCTTGGCATGCTTATGTGTGGCCTCTCGTTTCTTACAACTGTGAAGTCAAACTGTTAGTGATCCTCTGAGGAATAAAAGGACAAAAGTTACATACTAGTAGATACCCTGAGAATAGTCTTCAGTCTCATATTTGGGTTTTGGGTTTTTTTTGTTGTTGTTGTTGTTTTGAGGTTTGGGGGTTTTTGTTGTTCCCCTATTCAGCATGAGGCATGCTCTGGGAAAAAGAGTTTGTGCCAAAATAGGCCAGAGGAGGACAGAGATTAATCCATCCAAATGGAATAATTTACTGCCAATCTTGCTCCACCTTTGGCATCTGTATCATGTAATTTTCTTGTTTTCCTACGCTTTTTTTTCTCTTAGATAATTTTATTGATTGCATACATCTTAAAAAAATTAATGCATCATCTATTGCAAGGGGAATGATTTGCATGGCACATCTATTTTTAAATGTTTTTTCATCAGGGCTTCTACTGTTTGACACAGCAGAAGTGGAAGTGACCACTTCCCTCCTGTCACTTTGCTTCAAGGGCCCTTTAGGGTGAGGACAGTCATGGTAAGAGTAAAGGAATTGATTCCACAGGGGTGGGGTTTTCTGGCTACTTCCATTTGAAATCTGAGCTGAGATTGAAAGGTTTGTGAGTGGTTTATAGAAGCATTAAGAGTGGCCTAAGTTTTTCTTTAAAATAATTACCAAATTTGGGGTTGTGGGTTGTTGGGTCCTCTCAGTGTATTACTTGTGAAAGCAGATGTTTATGCAACATGATGCTTCTTGTTTCTCTTTCTTTGATTTCTTTGATTTCAAAAGTTGTGGATGCTCACTTAATTATGAATGTCTCCAGAGCCAGATGATGATGATGATTAAAACTTGGCATACAGTACTTTTTAAAACACTAATCTTCACAAGATTCTCTGTAATTAGATAAGTATTCTCCTGACTTCACAGAGAGGAAAACTGTAAGGGTCCAAACCTGCCTCTGTTGTGGAGCTGCTGTCAACTCTTAAGGCTCTTAATAGCAGAAGATCAAGCCTTTAAGTGATTTGTCTAAAGACAAGTAAGATGGTGGGAGAGTTTGATTGGATCTTGGGTGTTCTTGATTTGCAGGCACCTGGCTGATAGCTCAAGATGTCTTGCTTGACATTTCTGCTTTTTTCATTTTAGTGTGTATCTTCAAAGGTCATAAACTTTATATATAACTTCAAAAAGCAGTGTACGGTAAGTCAAGCCTACACCTGTTACTGAACCTCTTGCTCATCGCTAGCATTTTTATTTTGACTGTCTCTCTCTACTGCTGATAAGACACCCCCAGAAATAAAATCGGAGAAATTGTGGATATAAAATGAAATCATTTGGTTACTATCAGAAGCACAGTAAAGGAACTGAGAAACAACTCAGGTATGATGATAAGAAAAGTTATAAGTAGAAAGGCTGAAATACTCAGATAGAGAGATGACTGTGTTCTTGAGTGGTGGTTGTTTTGTTAGTGGTGCTTTTACACTGTCACGTAGGACTGCGGCAGGTTCGTACATGGTAGAGCAGGGCAAGGTGCACCCCCAGTGTGAGGGGCTGACTGAGCTGGTGGGGGGACACTTCACGCCGTGGGAGCAGGAGCCAGCATGGTGTGTGTGATGGTGAAGGGAGCCTGAAGTATCATGTTCAACCCCCACCCTCTCCACTCACACATGCAGGGTCAATGTAGCTCTTTTGCTGGATGAATTACTGCTCCATGTGGACATCTACTAGTCGGGGCATATCAACATGTAGGATTTGGGCTCTTGAGAATAGCCACAAAACAGTTTAAATTTCCCTTCTACTGCTTTTCACCATCTCCCTTATTAAAGATACCTTGGTTACTTTTCTGTGGCTGATTAATATGTCAGGTGATTAATGACTTTCATCTGACACATCAATGGGATTAAACCATGGTGAAATACATCCTTCCACTCCTATTGTTGCTTTCAACAAAAGAAGTACAAAAGGGGTTGTCTCACTAGAAGCTCTGCCTGTATTTCTGCCTGTTTCCAATTACCTTGCTTTTGGATATGTGTCTGTGGGGCTGAGTTGGGGTGGCAAAAGTTGTTGAGCGAAAGTGATGAAAGCGCATCTGAAACATTCTAGGAATAACATGGGCAGCTTGATGAGAATTTTTGTTAATCTTGTTGATCAGCGGTTGCCAGTTTAACATGATTACGATTCTATCAAGTGCTCCTGCCAGTAGTGCCTTTGCTCTGAAAAGCACCAGTTCACTGAATTTTTCAGGGGATGCCTGGTTTTACACATATGAGAATTTGCATTAGATTTAAGCACAAAAAAATTAAGCACGTGCCTTAATTACTTCCAACAAGTATGCCAACACTAGAAGTGTGACTGCAGCACATATGCCTAGATGTGCTAGCTTTAACCTACTAAATATGAGACCTTGTTCTCTCAATTTGGCAGAATGCTGTGTGCAAAGGTGCAGTTTCCCTGATGCCAGTGTCTGAGTGCTGCTTGATCTGGCTGAAAACTGATTCTCCTTTGTCTCTTTGCTGCTGCCCCCTCCCTCCCTCCCTGTCTTCTAAGTGGATTAATTTTCAGCTCAGCGCAAGCAGATGAGCACTGGTGCAGCTAGCACAAGCAGTTGGTGGAGATTAGAAGTTATCCCACCTCCCCTTTAGAGTGAGATGGACTGATGCAGGCATAAAGCAATCCTAGGACTGTGGCTCACCTACTGCGTGTAGTTAATTTTAAAGATGTAGTAGTATTTGCACATACAAATCTGCAGAGGACTGTGCCTGGTTTGAATGTTCCTGCCCAAGCCAGTGCCTCTGCTGATGCTACTGCTGACTGCTTTCACAGGCCAAACAGTGCAACAGCAGTGTTCTTGCTGCATTGAAAGTAGATGTGTATAAGGATTGTTTATTTGCCAAGCTAAAGCATGGAATTTCGGTTAAGGTGAAAATAATTATATTAAGATTCAGTACAAATGATGTAGGTGTGTAACGTGGCTACTGTGACTAGTGAGTGGCAAGAAACTTATACTTGAGTACTGTGCTGATCAAAAAGTTACTGGCCTGGATTTGCTTGTACAACTGTGGGCAATTTTTATTGCAATGAAAGTTACTTAAATTTTAAACAAAGCTGACATCATATTCTTTTGACCTAATTCCCAGGCTTCTGTATTCTTACTAAAATGATCCAGGATGTTATGATGCAGCACACTGCAGAATGGAACTCTTAGGAAAGATTGATACAGCACTGGTGTTTGAATAGGAAATGGAGCATGGCAAATTCTGAGACAATGCTGTCATCTTCAGACATGAAGGGTTGTATGTGTAGCTCCTGGGTGGAAAGCTGCAGTTTGTAGTTTGAAAATAAAACTGCTGAAAAGCGAATCTATGAAGAACCATGATACCTCTCGCTGTTTGTTGTTGCATGAGTGTATGAGGCCGTTTCCTTTTCTTTAAGTAGTACTGCTAGTTTGCATATCACTAGATGCCCAGTTTTCATTAACACAAGTTTACTTTTTTCTAACTGGCAGGAAAATATCATTGAGCCCTTGTGGAATTTTCCAAACTTCCACTACCAAATTCAGTTTACTACATTCTTCCTTCTAGACAGCTTGCTCCCATGACAACCCCATGTCAGATGATGCATGTACAGACCCTTAGTTTCCCATAACTTTGTCCTTGGGATGACACCAGTGACATTTTTCTCATGATCTTTAAAAACATGGGAGAAAAATAGTACTTTTTTTTTTCTTTAAGAAGTGCAAGTTGTCATTTGGAAAGCATCCTGCCCCAATATAAGTTTCAAGTATGTGGAAATATTAAGGACAATCAAAAATACATTATTTTGTTTTGAAAGTTAGGAAATAAAGGTTGTGTGTGTTAAAAGAGTGCAGCTTCTGTTTAGGCACACAGTATGTCAGTATTCCCTGCAGAGTCAGCTTGTTGCTTTTACCCAGGTACCATCTGGATGCACAGTCTTGACTCATTGTGGTTGTAATTACAGCCTGCCTTAGAGGCATAGGCATATACTTGTATAAGTGGTCCATCCATTTGCAATGAGGACAAAGGCATTGGAAAGAAGTGTAGAGCATTTTATCTTGCTATATCTGTGGGTATGATTCCAGAAGTCCTAATGCCTTGCATTGAACAATGGAACTCCAGGGTAGATGTGTGTCTCATATGACTCTTAATACCCAAATACCCAAGCCAAGCTCACCTGCAGTGCGCAAATCCAAACAGAAAGCAAAGGTGTATCTCCAGTACAGAATTAGCTTCTGTTTACCCTGGCATCAGTTCCCCCCCATACCCCAACCTCCCCCCAGAATGTCTTAACTTAGGCTATAGTAAGCTAACAACAGGCTGTCAAGGTTTCATTTCAGTCTGAGTTAGCAGTCCATGGGCTTTGCTCTTAAAAGGCAGGCCAGCCAAGCTGATAATATTTCACTGCCGTGCCGTAATTACCCCTGAGTAATACTCTCTTGTCCATTTCTTTTTTTATACACTCAAAACCACCAGTAATGTCACTTTAACCCTCCATTTGTCTGCTCTGTTTTGCTTTCCTACAGTATTGGAACAGCAGTGCCATAAGGAGCATGCCTGCACAAAAGTTTGCTGAAAGCAGAGGTCTAGTACAATTGTGCTGGCTAATCTGTAAAACCTGTAATTTGGGGAAAATGGATCTAAAGAAACTGTTTGAAGTTCAGTGGACAAAAAAGAAGAGGAAATGTCAAGCAGACAAGAAGAAATTAATTCAGTCTGCTGAAAGGTTTTGCTGCCAAGTATTTTGGTATGATCTGTGTTAGCAATAAGTAACTCCATTTGGAAATTATTTTACACGCAGAATTGTTGTCGTATTACTATTATAAACAGCAGCTCTATGCTGGGGCACAAAATCCTGCACGCATTCGTGGATCAACCAAGTAAAAACATGGTATTTCCCGCAGGAAATCTATCCCAGCATGCAGACTAGTAAAGCACTATAGAGGATGCAGCTGCATATGTAGGGCTTTGTACAGACGACCCTCCCTCTGTGCTGGAATAGCTCAAGCTGTAATTTTTTACTAAAGATGCATCCTTAATGCTTAGGCATCAAGTAATTTCTGCTGAAATGTTAGACTTCTTCCAGTTAGAGCTGTCTGAAGATCTGCTACGTAGTCTTTACACACCTAAATGTTTGCTGGATTATGCTGGTAGTTTGTTTAACAGTTCGTGGCTGCTTCTGCCCAGTTATTTTCCATTAGACTTAAAGTCTGTCTCTGCATGCAGAAAACAGAGAAAACTTGACAGCTGTGTTTCATTCTCTTTTCACATCTCAGTGTTTCATCTGGCACAGGTTTAGTGAAATGTTTCATGAGATCTGAAAATTTTATTGCCGCTTTATTTTTTTGCTACCAGGTTTCATTGTAGATGCAAATTGGCTTTTCCAGAGTGCGGGCAGAAATGGTGCTACATTTTTGACTGGTTGGGTTTTTTTGGTGTCTGATTGTTTTGAGTTTTGTCTCCTTCTAATTACTTAAAACAAATTGGATCAAGGATAAAGGTTGCAGGACTGTAATACTTTTACAGCTGTATTAAATGTCATCTTAGGAAACAAATTTGTCTGCTAAATTTGTAGAAAAGGAAACAAACATTATTTTAAGCCAACCATGCTGCAGGAAGAGGATGGTGGAATGTTGCCTGCTAGTATTTTTATTACCATCATCATCATCATTCACCCTTTTTAAATATTAAGGTTGTCCCTTCTGCAAGAAAAGCTTCGATGCTTTTTTTTTTTTGACCTGTTTGCTTTTATTCCTGAGGATAGATGAAGATACTTTATTCAAGCATCAAATTAATTACTCTTGTGCAGAAGACAGTTGATCAAAGTGTGGTTATATTTCTTGTAATTACATTTCCTTACCATCTGAGCAAGCACTGTAGTTGCATGCTACCTGTCTGGTTTATCAGTGTCATGTAGAAAATCAGTAACTAGCCTTTCCTGTAACCGGAGGGATTCTGGCAGTTTCAACTAGGTGCTGAGCCTGTGAGAATTCAATTTGCCTGCACTTGATGTTGCAGAACTTGACAGTGGTTTGAGTCTAGCTTTACTAATACAGAAATCTTTGCCAGTGCTCTCAACGCCCAAGAATTTTCCTATTTCCGCATGGTTGTTTCCTGTCTTGGGCGAGGTAGGCTATTGTATGAAGATTTCTTTCGGTTTATCATTTCTAGTAGCCATGAGAATAATTAGAAGAAGGAAAAAAAAAAAAAAAGACTTGGAAGGAAAAGGGGATACACACTAAATGCTTGTCTTGCTGGTTTTGGTATGGCATTTCTGAAAACCTAGTGGAATCCTCCTTCTGTGGATGTACAGCCTGAATATACAGATGAACCTGTAGTAGCCACTTTATCATTCTCTTTCTAGGTAACATTCTGTACCGTACTCCCCTATTTATCATCTCTAACGTAGGTACATATGGTATCTTTGTAAGCCTGGGTTTACTGGGATTCAGTAGTTAGAATGGAGTAACTGTGACACAGCAGAGAATTTGGCATCTTGTGAATGCCATGTTGTTGTGTTGGCACAATGTATAAATGATTTCCCCCTTTTTGTTTTGCTATTAATGATCAACTTCAGCTGTTGTGCTGTGAGTGTTGGAGCATGCTGCACATCAGAATGCTCAGAGGCCTCACAGCTTTGCGTGCACGATTATCTGTACGTGCCAGAGATGGAAATTGAACGTCTAATTACTTTATAAGATTTGTGAACAAGAGATTTAGAGCCTGCTTAGCCTCTGCTTGAAAAGTACTTTCTGTGTGATTTCAAGTCTGCTTTTGCTCTTCTCCTCAGGTCCTTTCACAGATGTTGTCACTACAAACCTGAAACTCGGCAATCCTACAGACAAAAATGTGTGCTTCAAAGTTAAGACCACAGCACCACGTAGATACTGTGTAAGGCCTAACAGTGGAATTATCGATGCAGGAACATCAATTAATGTTTCTGGTAAGCCATTCAAGCAGTTTTTGGTGATTAAAAATAGCTTTTTCTAATAAATTATTCCTTGGAATGCTTGGCAACCTGCAAGTATTTTGTTGAATCTTTATAAAAGGAAGAGGTTGTGATTTTGTGGGGAAGCATCCATTTCATATATCCTTCCCTTATTCCTGGTCTAGCAGTAATAGGTTTGGTTTTACATCTTGTTTTCAAGGGAAAAAAAGGGAGAAGTACATAAATCACTTAAGATAATTCATTAACAGCCTTACCAGCCTATCCAAACCACCACTGCTGCAGCCCTGCCCTCCCTGTGGGATTATTTTTGTACGGTTAGTTTTTTGCCAGCTTAACTTCCTGAACCAGCTCACCACAGGGTCACACAAGTGCTTGGACAGGCATGTCGAGGGAGGAATAACTGAGCGGGCTGCAGCCACGGGGTTTTAGACAAGCGTTGGCTGTTGCCAAACTGCCTAATATAACTAATAATGAGAACATTCACCTTCAAACCATACTTGTTTTGTGTTCCTTGAAGATAGAACATGCTTTGGTGTTAGAAATGCCAAGTGACTAAATCTTTGCTGTTCCATAGGAAAAATTAATGATTTTCTCTATAATGAGTCAGTAGCTCTTGATTTGCCTGAGTTTGGTAATGGAAAAGCAAAGGAGTGGCTTACTTTGAAAGCACGAAGAGCTGAGTATATCCCATAAACAGAATGTCTGTATATTAACTTGCTGATGATGCGTGCTTGATCTGTTTTCTCAATGACTTCTCCAGTCCATGTTTTTAATAAAGAATTCTGTCAAAGCATGTAGTAGTGGCATACTGCATGAGTGAAGTCTGACTTCTTAATTAAGAAAATTATTTCTATAAACATACAGATATATTTTTTACTATTTCTAATAAATTTTAGTATTGGCATGATAAGAAAAATTACTTACTGATAGGTTATATGATTTGCTGTTACTGCTTACCAAACTTTTCTAGCCTGGAATAAAAAAAAATTTGGGAGCTAAAACTACTGCTTTTCACTTGAAAAAAAAAATGTAAAAGTCAAGACTTCAGGTTTTTACTCAACAAAATGTAAAATATTTAAACTTTGCCCTTGAAGAGCTTGCTTCAACAAAATAAAAACTGATCCCAAAAATACTTTGCAGTGTAACATTAAGAGACTCTAATCCTGTAAGTCTTCTTGTGCATGCCTACGTTTGCACACTCATTGATCTGTTGTCTTTAGGATTTCTATTGTGTCAAATTGAGCATGCATATGATTGCAGAATTGTGCCTCGCTCGCAGTTAATGTCCGGGGAGTGTCAGGAGAGGAGATAACCAGTGCAGTGTGGTAGCAGGTGATGTGGTGGCGCAGGCAAAGCATTTCTGCTTCAGGAGAGGGCTAGCACATATCCAGTAAGCTCTGAAATGACTAATACGTAAATGAAAAAGCTCCCTAGAGAGAAATTGAGATTTTTAAAACTCGGGATGATTCCCAAGTAAAGCTGTCTGTCATCCATATCTCTACTAGCTGCAGGAAGCATATTAAATGCATAGAAATCAATGAAGTGATAATGAAAATTAGTATGGTTTCTAGCTACAAATTATCTTCGTGCTATAAAGATGTGGATTCTTTTCCTCTTTCAGATGAACTTCAAAATTAAAAGCTTGCTTCCTTTGTAGGCAGGTACCACGCTTTTTTAAATGTCACCTTGATCTCAACATTGTTTCCTTAAACTTCTCCTTGCAATGACCCTTCACTCTACCTTGAGCAGAATACAGTATAGGCGAGCGCTGTATGAGCCATCTTAGTTACGCTGACAGCATGCCTACGTCTCGCTCGCTTTTCCAGCCCGGTTCTTCCCAGCAGCATACCAGATAGAGCGTGGATCTAGTCCAAGACTTGACTGAAAGTATCCCGTTATGAGAGACTGCTGTGCTAAACCTAAGCTATGCTTTGCTCTTGCTTACGTAGCTTTGAAAAACTTTCCCTTTTCTGATAACTATTTGTAGTGGTTTATGATTCAGTTAGTTTTGCAAATGGCTATGGTGTATTTATTCACAAGCTCACATTTGTGTTCTACATATTTTCATGGTGATAATAACTTAGTAATAATAAATAACAGTCCTAAACTGCTGGTTTCTACATTAACATATTTTAAAATGCAAGCAGTACATGTTCATTGTTCTTTAGGTAATATATAGAGGTAAATTTATAGGTAGATGTGTTGCACAATTCTGGGGTTATATATATAATTCTTTATTTCTTAAAACACTCTAAACTGAAGCTATCTTGTGCTGTGGCTGAATTTCTCTTTAATAGAGCTGTATATATTGCACTCCCGGTAGCTTCTTTAAACCATGCATGGGACCTAACTTTGGACTTAAAGGTAGCAGTGTCTTTGGTTCTGATTACCAGAAGGGATCTTTTGGGGAGGGGGTGTAAAAGAGGGAACTTTCATTAACTTACAGAACATAATTGTTTTCTAATTCACAGAAAGGAGGGAGATGTGTTTAACCTTTGCTTTGGAGTAAAGTGTCTTAAGAACAGAGGGCTGATTTTTGAGTTAATGAAGTGAAAAATAAATAGAATTTGTTTCTTTGCCTCTGAGTCAGTTATTTTTCAGTCATGTAATTCAAGTCTTGCACAGGGCATAAAAATAGGATTTGAATAAATAGGACTTGAATTCTTCCAAAACTAGTGAAAATACTACCAATGAGAAATTGTTAGAACATAGTTAATACAGTAATAATTTCCGGACACTTAAACTAATTGGGCTGTATTTACTATATGCAATCTGTCCTCTTGAGAATTGCTGATGGAATTGTAACGCAGCCGCTTGGTAGCACTGCACTGGTGCTGCAACTTCTCTCTCCAAAAAATCAGTGTCTAAGCATAGTGGCATGAAGCTCTAGAACAATTTATTAGTTTCTCAGAATATTACTGACCGAAGCTGAGTTTGGGGCAGTTGTATCTTCCTTGTGCTGTAGTATTTGTTACACTCTTGTGAAACTATAGCTGTACTATTCCGATGTAAGTATTTGAGAAGATATTCTGCCCTAAGACAGAGGCAGCAGTCAGAATGTTATACCACTTTATTTCCTACTAGTATGTTGGCTCATTTGAAACATATGAAATGCTGGAATAGTAAAGCTTGCTTTATTCTAGGGAATCTCAAATACTGGCTTCTTATGCCATTTCACAGCTTTTCCTAAATATCAGCATTTAAGGCCCTGTCAGCATGCACTGCTCACTGCGATGGCAGGTTTGTAGCCCCTGTTTTCACCTGTTACATAATTGCATGTAATTTTAACAGCTGAGTTTATGTAACTGTCAGGAAGCGTGTGTGTGTGCTGTCATCGGATTTTATTGCATTTGGTCTGAAATAATTCGAAGAGTATTTGCACACATTCCATTTTTGTTTAACATGCCTTATTTCAACAAAGATATCTGATTTTGTGGCTTCTGAGAGGTTGGAATGTAAATAAAAGGCATGAATGGATTACAAAGGAAAAGTGAAAAAATGAAAGCAGATGCTGATGAGTCTGCAGATAGGTATATAACAGGGGAGAGAGGAAGTACAGATTGTACCATCTGTGCACGCTGTCCCGCTGAAGACAGCAGTCTGAACATGCTTCCTAAAAATGGGGAGAAGCTGACGTTATCCTTAGGCTGCTGTCAAATATCCTTGAATTTTTAGGTTTTTGTAAACCTGCCTGACTTTGAAAAGGCAGTTGGTTGGCATTGCCTTCAGGAGGGTGCTTGTGCAGCTGCTGTTCTCTTTGGTGGCAGTGGGGCTGCCCCTTTTGCTACAGTCACCGATGGTGTCCTGCCTGCTGCTGCGGCCCCCAGCTCTGCCAAGGCAGCATCACTGCTGCGTCCGGCTCCCCCAGGACTGCATAGCCACTGCCCCGTTTCGGTTTGGTTTTATCCACTTGATTTAGGAGAATCTAGCTTGATCTTCATAGATTCAACGTTTCTTAGTAGTATTGAAGTATTTACAGAAAGAACTATGTAAACATGGAACTAGTGTGGAGTGGTGCAGTGGATTCTGCCTGTTTGCGTAGATACAAGTGTCCTTGGTTCACCTCTAGCAGAGCTGATCAAATTGCACAATGATCTTGAGGCTTGCCCCTCTGGCTGCTTGGGGTGTTTCATGTAGTGGTGACATAAGTGTGGTAGATTGGATCTATCCAGACCATAAAGAATTTCATGTAGTGCCATTTGGGAAAACTATCTTTAAAGCTAGAAAATAAAAATAGATTCACAGACTAGTGAATGGACTACTTAAGAGTAAACACTGTGGATGGAAATGTAATAGCAGGAAGTTACTAGCAATGTTTCTTCAGAATGATTCTTGGGGCTAATCTTGTTTAATGTTTAATTCTGGCACAAAGAGTACGCTAAAAACACTGATGATGATGAAAAGTTGGGAGGCTGAAGATACACAGCAGAACTGGGTGTCCTTGAAAGCTACAGTAACAGAAACAGAGGATGACTTTCATCAGAAAAACTGCAAAATCATGTACTTGGCGAATAAAATACTCCTGCTATAATTGCAAGCTTGTTAAATGAAGGGGGCTGGCTAGGGAGACCAGGATGCTGAGATAATGTATCTGTGCATAAGACAAAACAGGCTGGAAAATGGAAGAGATAAGAGGGTATAAATGCTGTTGTCCAAGGCACTAGTAAAATTTCCTGAGTGTATAATCAAAGTAGCTCATACAGAGGAGTTCAAGCCAGAACGGGTGCAGAGGATGAATGGGGAGCCTGGCCCAGAGCAGACCCACGGAGTCTGGCGTGCTTAGTTTACCAGAAGGCCAAGAGTTGCTGTGATTGATGTCTTGGAGTGCGCTAGAAGTAAATGGCTCTTCCCCTTCTTTGATATTTAAGCATAAGGGCAGTATTGGTCCAGGACCAAGTAAACAGGCCATTAGTAAATGTAGATGGAAACTAGAGGAAGGTTGCTGACTATCTGAGCAGGGGGACTTTTCTGTTCCTTTTGCTCTTGGAAGGGAATGTTAGATCCTAGCAGGTGTTATGGGATAGAATCTTGCCTCCTTCCGTGTTTCTTGCTTCAGATTTCCTCTGTTCCTTGAGAAAGCAGGTTTCCTGTAGGAAAACCAGAAGTGTTTAATGCTTCTGACGTTGTTAATAACTTTGCCAGTAAACTGTTGTAGGAAAAAGAAAGAGCATATTGGGTGGTCACTGCCTCTCCTTTGCTATCTACAGAGGGCCTTGCGTAAAGCATTGGGAGTATAGCAGGAATGTGTGAGAAAACTGGTATCCATTTCTTTGGAAACACTTCAGAGCAGGATGTACATAAGGTCAGTCCTTTGTGTTTGAATTTTGAGGCAGACGAGTAGGCTAACCAATACAACTTGCCTTTCTCCTCATTCCATTGATTTCTCAATGACTTTGCAGGTTTTGCTTGTGGTAGAATACTTTCGGTGCTTTAGGTGTGATGAGATCAGTTTAGAAAGTGGTTGAAGTACATACCTCTGCCTAATGGATGCTGGTACTAGTAAACTTGAAGATCATGTTAATCATTCAGTTTCTTAGAACTCTGGGTTCTGATGAAAGCTGGTCAGAAACTTGACCAGGTGAGATGACTGATTTGATAAGGCATTCTGTAGGAACATACGCTTTTTACATAATTCTTGCATAAGGTATGAAACTTCCAGACAACACAGAGGAGCCAGAATCACACTAGTGAATTCTCCAGCAATTAGGGCAGTTACATGAAGTGACCTTTCACAGAAGCCTCCAATAGTATGTGAATAAATGTTGAAATGGTTTGGTTTCCTCTTTAACAAAGTACACATTTTTGAGTTTCCCATCTGGTTTACCAGACATTTGCTGAATAATTTGTGTCCATGTGGCTTTCATGTATTGATCTAAAAATACAAGTGCTAACAACGTTTGTACTGTCAGGGCCTCTCTAGCTGCTTGCTCTTACGATTCACTGAATGGAATTCAGAGCAGCAATTGTTTGGCTTTTGAGAATGGCTTCAGCACTATCACTTGGGAAATAATTTTCAAATGAGCTTATAGTTGCACTCGGCAAAGCAAACTGATAAAAATTCAGATCTGGAGAAGTTCTATAAACAGTAGATAGTTTTGACTACTCAGTTGGATCTTACACATTATGTAGATTTAAAATCAGTTAGGTCTCTACGACGGGAGAAAAAATGACGCTGCTGCTTTTCAGTGATGTATCATGCAAGGTTGAAATACGTGTGCTTTCACAGTACAGGCACTTCTGTTTGGAAAGATAAGTTCTAAAAGTAGCCTGTACTTTGCAGATGTTTGTTTTGGACTAGTATTTGATTACTGTAAGGTGAATTAAAAATGTGTGATAATTTTTAAAGCACCTAATCTGAGAGAATTTGCTGTCTTCCTTCTCTTCCATCTTTAAAAGACATGTGGTTGTTGATGGCCACAGATTGTGTGCTTGATAAAGGCAGCACAGCCATAACATGTTCTGCTCATTGAAGGAGGCAAATTTTTTTGCCTTCATTTCTAAAAAAATGGGATCATTGAATATTGCTTTGGTACGTCAAACCCCTGCGATTAGTGCATATGAATTCGGGCACATAATGTTAATAGAACTGGTACTTGAAAGTAATCCTAACTCTGAACTGCTTCCCTTAGTGGTTGAATTGAGGGACTAGAATAGCCTTTATGGGTCGTAAAATGTGAATTTTTAAACCTTACACAATTATTTTTTTTATGCTAGCAGTAATTGCAGTATATGCAAGCTTCACTTTAAATTTGAGTGGGTAATAGCTTTTTGCAATATTTCATAACATGTTTGTGTAAACTGCTTATTTTCACGTGTTCTGTCTCATGTTGATGCTAAACCTGTGTGTGTTAATGTCACAGTAGCTGAATGTGCAGGTGTCATTTGCAAAATGTAGGGTTCTGAGGGGCCACTGTGATTAAAGAATATTCCATGTGAATGAAATGCCTAACTCTCCCTCTTTGAGTTTCTTAAACATGTTACTTCTTCACCCAAAAATAAAAGACATGGGAATTCCTAATATGAAGTTAATTTTTAAAATGTTTTTGTTTTAAAAGTGCGCGCACACATGCAGCCTAAATGTAGTGTTCCTTGCTCTCTGCCCCCTGACCAAGTTATTTTCTGCATAAGTAAATTCTGGAATTTTTTGAATTTTTGAATGGGGAGAAACACATTTCTTGTATACCTTTCAGAGGCGAAGTTTATGTAGCATTTAACCATAAACTTTACAGCTGTAAATTGGTAACAAACTTTCAGCAACTTGTTTTGCAAGAGAAATACTTGTACCTGATAAAACAAATACCATGAGACTCCTAAACTTTGTAGAGGAAATTTCCATCCTGAGACTTGAACTTAAAGCTTTAAAAGGTTTGACTTTGCCTCTGTAGCTGTTCTTGGGAACCATCAGCAGTACTGTGTGTACAGCTAATCAAAATGCCAGCTTGTTACTTCTGCCCCAAGGATGGAGGAAAAAAGAAATAAGCTTTCTCTGAGAATTTTCCCTTCTGTCTCAGAAGATATGTAAATTATCCCATTTACTTTAAATTACTACTATTATCTTGCTGTAGTTCTGTATGGAGTATTGTACAGTAATCAGCATTTCCAAAATTCTCTGACAAAAATCTGGACTGAAGAAGTCTCTTTTATGTTCTTGTAAAGTTTTGGTTTAAAGTGCAGTTCCTGATCTCAGCTGCTGCTTTGATCATAATGGACAAACTACTTGAAACCATTTTAATGTTTGTATTTCTCAGATCTGGGAATTGTATCATCAGCACATGACTATTCATCAGAGCAATGTAACGTAATGTGTTTCGGGTTTTTCTTGCAGTGATGCTACAGCCTTTTGACTATGACCCTAATGAGAAAAGTAAACACAAGTTTATGGTTCAGTCTATGTTTGCTCCAGCTGATACTTCAGATATGGAAGCAGTAGTAAGTATGGAAATTAATTAAAATGGTTTTCTTTCTGATTGTATAATTTTATAAGGTCTTTTACTCTGATGCTTAAGGGCTGTTGTTAAACCACACTGGAATGATCCTTGAAAGCTTTGCCAGATTTTCATCTCTGCATGGCAAGGTGTCTCCTGTTTATTTCAAGCCCCAGGAATCTTGCACTGAAAAACACAGTTGGTGTCTGTGGTTGCTTCTTTAGGATGCTGCTGCCAGTAATGGGATACTAAGCCATGAAACAAACATGCAGTAGTTTGTAATTTTTTTCAGTGTATCGCTTCTTGGAAGGACCAACTTGAACTATATATTCTAGAAATATATATAATAACTTCTAAGTCTGTGGCATCTTTTGTATTTTATACCTCTACTCTTGATCTTGAGTCTTCCCTTGAGCAGCTCCTTTTCCCAGCAAGAACCAGGAAGATGATTTACAAGTATTGCATTTTTCTTTTTCCCTGCCTGTGTCTGTTGTGGCTTAGTTAAATGAAAGTCCCTCTGATATTTTGTCTTGTGGCTTACAAATGAGAGTAACAGAAGCATGTAGGTACTGAAGCAGAGGACAAAAGATATAGAAATAAGATGTCAGGCTACATTAAGGCAAATTGGAAAGGAGCAAACCAGTATGTCAGCCTGGTGGCTTTTCCTATAACAGCAAGATTTGCTGCAGCAAGAAGGCACAAGGACGCTTTCTCTAGCTTTTGTTAGTCTGAGAGAATACTCCAGTAGCTATTGGGGACACAAGAAAAAAAGGCCATTGCTGTAAAGTGTGGAGCTTGTCTGTGTTTGTATGCATTGTATTACTTAAAAACAAAAAAAAAACCCAGAAAACCTCAGAGTATGTATCATGGTGTTTTTATAGTAGTCTTTACGATATGCATCTTCTTCTGAATAGCTTTTTTAAGCTGCAGCGATTTGCAGGGTTAAGAAAATTTCCCTCCTGAAAGAGATTTATGGAATTATATTTATTTAATGGCCTCAAAATAAGATCCAGTGGGAGAAACAGCAGTAGTAATAAAATGTCTGCATCACTAGAAAGATAAGCCAGCCTGCCTTTCTTTAATTTTTATGAGTTACTTTATACCATGGGAAATGTTATTCTTCCAGCACATAATGTTTTTAAGACCTAGATGGCCCTTTCAGTTTTCCAGAGCTCTCCAGATCAGTGTGATTCCTTTTCTGTAACACTTGATTAGTTCTCAGTTTTTAGTTACCACTCTCCAAATCTCTTCTTGTTCTGGATAAACAGGTGAGACAAATTACTGGAGTACTATAAAGCTTTCAACGCTTCACAGGCAGCCAGTGAGCTCGAAATAGAATTCTGACTTCAGCCGCAGAAGAGCTGAAGTATGATTGAACTATTTGGGATGAGACAGATACTTCTCCAGGTTGCGCAGGGGTTAGCCATAATTTGACACCTACTTGACATATGCTGAGCAATACCATGCTACCAGAAGTATAGTCAAAGTGAAGAGAAGCATGTGATAACTCCGGGATATAAATGTGGATGCTTCTTGCTGTATATCACTACTATGAATCATTCCTTTCAGTTCAGGGTTACAGCTGACAACCGAGCAAAGATTTACAACTGTTAATCCCTATTTAAAATATTGGACGGAAACTTTTGTATGGTAGGCTTCCTAGCTGAAGGGGAGAGGATGAGAGGGAAAACTGTCCTTTTTCTGTATGTAGCACATCTGTTAATTGATGCTGAAAAATGAGGAGGGGGAAGGACAGTCCGGTAGTTCATACCAATCAGGAAGAAAACTTTATGTGAAATTTGAAAAGCTTGAATAGGTGCTCTGCTGAGCAAAGACTTTAGAACTGATCAGAGGTGTTGCTATCTTTCCTTTCCTTTGAGTGTCCCCTTCTTGTTTCGTGTGGTTGGGTTTTTTTTTTAATGTTATCATGACCATAGCTCCCCCTATCTATGCTAATTACTCTTACACAATTCCCAGTTCTCTCAAATTAATAGACTATTTAGCATGTTTTCCTTCAGAGCATGTGGTCTGTCTTTATGGTACCACTCATTTACACATTTGGTTTCATTTTTCATCATGTATGTGGTTAACAGTAACAATATAAACACCTGTGGGGTTTTTCCTGAGTAAGATGGTGGTGGTTTGTTTAGTTAATACGCTGCGTTTTTCATCTGCCTTATTATGCTAGTATGTTTAATATTAAATTAATATTAAATTATTCCAGTGGAAAGAAGCAAAACCAGAAGAACTTATGGATTCGAAACTTAGGTGTGTGTTTGAGCTACCAGCGGAAAATGATAAGCCTGTGAGTATTTTCAGATGCTATTGAGTGTTTTAACCTAATACCACAGTACGTCATGTAAAATGGCATGTTTATACAGACAGCTATATAAGCAAAAGACGGAATCCTCTTGTTTCACTGCCTGGATGGCATCACCCTTTGAAAACGCAATATAAATTATTTAAAATCTTAGGGATGCTTAATGTAACTGGCAGCTAATTTGAACAATGTGAGTGCAACACTAGCACAAAGAAATCTTTGAGCTGATCTGTTTTCAGATGAAGAATATTTTAAAAACTTTGAAAGATGCTGACTGATGGTCATAAAGCTCAGACTTCATACTGAAGCAGTTACAACCACCAGCAGTATAAATTTGCCTGTTCAACACTCCAGTATGTTTCCTTGATACAACACTGATTTTAGCAAGTAAATTGGTAGAAAGCTGGTAAGGAGGACACAAATGCAGTTAGGGGTTATATTGCAATTGGCAGCTATAATACTGTAGAATTCTTTTTTGTTAGGGTAGTGAATGCCTCAATTTCTAGTGGAAGGATGTAGTGTCAAACATAGAACTGATGGTGGATTGAATAAACAGAAAAATGTTTCCCTAGTGTGCAGGTACTGAAGGCACAATTGTACTACCTTCCACTGGACAGCTTGCAGTTACCATTATGGTACTGTTATAATGTTATTGTTGTAGTCTCACCATGTCTGCTCTACCCGCTCCGGACAGCGAACACCTGCTCTAAAAGTGGGTGCTTCTGCTTTAGGCCAGGGTACTTTCTGCGTTGTCAGTCTAGAGGTGTGATGAGAGGAAGGAAAATTAAATGAAATTTCTCTATTCTGTTTAGTCATAATTTTTTCTATAATCTCTAAAATTCATTAGGGCAAAACAAAGCACAAACAGTAACAGGATCAATTTCTCTATTCATATAAATAAAATCTTCATGTTAACACTTTGGTGGTGGTTTGGGGGGGGGGGGGAGTGGTTTGTATTTTGTGAGAGTTAGGCCCTTTGCATTCTGAAGTGCAGAACATGGGGAGGAAGGCAGGAAAGAGAGGAGGGTTTGGATGTCTGTAGCTTCCTTCCTAACTTTGGCTGCAAGTTCCTCCATCACCACAGAAGCGCAGAAAGATGGAGAGGTGATAGCCAGTTGTGGGAAGTGAAGAGAGAGGGAACTATAGCAGAGCAGGTGGGTAGCTCCTAGCAACACCCTGCTTCCTGGAGTAGCTTCTTGTGTTGTGCTTGGAGGGGTGGGTGGGTGGGACACAAGGTGAGAAGAGCATATAATGTAAGCAGACTGTGAGCAAGTAAGTTCCCATCCATGTTGTGGGACATGGTCTAAGGAGATTTCCTTTTCTATGTGTGCAGGGACTGAAAAGTTGAGGTCATTCCGTCTGCACTTACTGGAGCTGATCTGGTGTTTTCTGTGAAACAGAAAGGGGAAGTAAAGATTATAGAAAGAAAAATGTTTATTTCTTTTGATACAGGCACGTTTCACATGTGCACAGACAATTTTACCTGATTCTCCTCCTACATATGAGGTGTGTGGTGTGGTGTTAATAACTAACCAGAATCACTCTATCCTTTTTTAACAGCATGACATAGAAATAAATAAAATTGTATCTACAACTGCAACAAAGACAGATTCCTCTGTAATGTCTAAATCAATAAGTTCTTCTTTGGATGACACTGAAGTTAAGAAAGTAATGGAAGACTATAAGAGGCTTCAAGTAGAAGTTCAAAGGTTACGGGAGGAGAATAAACAGTTTAAGGTAAAGATACTTGCGGGGGTTTTTTTTCCAGATTTACCCCTTTCCTGAAAAAAAAGCTTCTGACCTAAAGGTTTGGTTGCCTGACTTTGGCACAATGTTTTAATATTGTCTATAAATTAAAGGATAATTCAGGTTTCTTTCTAGAAACAGACAAAGCGTTGAAATCAGTGCTTCCTTTGAAAGGAGCGTATAAGTTATGCAGTCAGAGAAACTGATCGGATAGCAACCCAAACTAATTTCTCCCTCTTTTTTTTTTTTTTTTTACCACCTAATTTTCTCAGTCTGAATTAAGCATTCAGTGTTACATTTGGCCCTGTTCTCTCAAACTGATGGGAGCTTGAGGGCAGTGTTGTGCAAATACTGAGTGTTCTAGTTGTTGAATATATGCAGTTGAAATGACCAAAGTAAGACAGATTAATAGGAAATACACTTCCTGTCACATGCAGCACATCGCTGTGAAATCAAGTAATTGAGAAGCCTTTATCACCATGCTGAAAAACTTTTACAGTAGTTTCATTTGTTGTAAATGTCTAGTTTCATAGATAACAGCTCCAATGAACCCTGTTCTGTCAGCTCTGATGCTGCTTGGCTGGCTGATGCATGCAGAAATACTTTATAAACATTTGTAAGCAGGTTTTGGTTTGCACATAGAAATAATATATGTATATAGGTGAGACACGGCCTTAACTACTCGTGTGCTTGTTTTGCCAGTGTCTCACAATATTATAAGTACAATATGATGATTTTTTTTCTTTTTTCAAATCTGTCTTAAATAAATGCTCTACAGGAAATATCTAGAATTGAGTTAATGTCTTACAGTAACGTGTTAAAAAAGTGAGCTGTTTGTTCCCTTTGTGGAGTGTTAGAAATATTTGTAAAGCATCAGAAAACAACGTTAAATTGCTGCAAGCCACCAGGTGCTGTCAGTGTCAGGCTAGAGTCACTGTTTAAAGGGAGTTAAAATACTTAACATGAAAATGTGTTGTTCCTAGCAGTAGAATTACAGGATAGGTGAACAACATTTTATTGTTTACAAAAGTCAGTTGTCCCCATCCAGACTTACAGCAGTAGTGAGGTATCGGGTGGTAGCCTGTGACTTCTAACAAAAAAATGAAAAATGTTTTCCTCCAGAACATTAGGTGCCCCTTTATATTCAGAAGTCAGAAACACTGACCTAGACAGAACCTTTTGAATTTCACTTACCTGGCAATTTTTAAGGCTGCAGTAACTTCTTACAATTTTATTTCCTGAGCATTTTTTTGTGTATAGACTGGAGGCTTTTGCTTCAGTATCTTCTACTTCTGCACTATAATACTGTATCACATAAAAAGTCTAACACTGTTGCTTCAGCTGTACACGTTGGGTCACAAAGGGCTCATTTTACCATCTCCTAAAGTGGTCTCTGTGTGCGTGGAGTGGAGTGCGCTAACACACGGCTGTGCTGCACAGTAGTTCAATCAAGATGTGGGGAACACCATCTCCACTGGAAATTATAATTAGTGTTGTGATGTTGTTTTATGTGTTGTCTCATACACCTTCAAGTTAAGAGAGCTGTCAGACTCGTACCAAGAAAATATCCTACTTACTGCCATTAGTTTCAAGTCAAAATGTCAGCATTAATATGATGGGGGGAAATAGATTTCCCTTCAAATGCTGGTGAAATTTACTTGTGACACCTAACAAGGGGAATAATGAATATAATTGCCTTAAAGTTGCATATTTTTCACAACTTACCTTAGTTATACGGAAAAGCACTTTTCCCAACAGCACTGTATTTGTTTACAGAGCAAGAAAGGCATCTTCATGCCATTCCCTCCATCGTTGTTTTTGGTGTTCTGGAGCTGTCTCCAGGCTTTGGAGAAGAGTTCTTTGCAGGCTTCCTCATTGCATCTCCTATTACCTCAGTCAGCAGGAAAAAACTTCCAAGAGCACGTGGTTTTTGCTCTGCTAGTCAGGCAGATACAGAATTCCTCTTCTACCTCACTACCCTGTCCTTAGGATTATCTAGGAGGTAAAGCTTTAAATTAGATTTCACCTATTTTATTGTGCCCACCTAAAATAAACAGGAACTGGATAAGGTGACTATTGAAAGCTTTTTTTCAGTAGAAATAATCAACGTATCTTCCTTTAGGAAGAAGATGGACTGCGGATGAGGAAGGCACCCCAGACAAACAACCCAATATCTGCTTCTGCAGCTGCTGTCAAGGACGAAGGGCTCAGCTCCAGACTACTCGCTTTGGTGGTTTTGTTCTTTGTCTTTGGTGTAATTATAGGAAAAATAGCCTTGTAGAGGCAGCATGCTGGAAATTGTAAATTGGTTTGATGGTTCTGCCATATCATTGGATTAAATTTATTCATAACAATGTTTAAAAAAAAATTAATGTATGACATCTCACAGGTCTTGCCTTTAAATTACCCCTGCACAAATACTATGTAACATAATCTAGAAAGTTTAAAATGTACAATGAGTGAATGAATGAAAGAGAATACGCTTCAGTGGTGAAGGGGGGGAGAAAATAATGATTTAACACTACAATGGAATATTGTATATGTCATTTTAAACATTCTTAGACCCTGGTACATGTTGCTGGATTACCTCTTTTTAAAAAAAAAAAAGATAAAAAAAAAAGGAAAAATAGAAAAAACTATTCCTCCACTGCTGGAGCTGGCCCTATTGGATGTTTGGAGCTGGGTTAGGCAGGAGGTGTTGATAACTTCTGTAAAATACGTTAATCCGCCATTCTGCTCATAAATTTAACAGTTTCTGTCAGTGTCTTCAACTCTGTGCAAGTTACCAATTTCTTGGCACTTAAATGAATAGTGAGAAGCTGAAAAGAATTGTATGTGGCAATGCTGAATGTGCTAGGCATCATTAAGAGGCATATATTGACTGGTATGACGCTCGTTTGGAATAAAGGTCAATGCCTTGTTCTCATAAAGGGACCAAGCTATATTGCTGTTGGTTCATTTAGTTGAATTAAAATGTTATTCAGAGATGTTTAATGCATATTTAACTTATTTAATGTATTTCATCTCATGTTTCCTTATTGTCACAAAATTGACTAATACTATATGGTATGAAAAGGCACCTGTTTAAAGCCAGTGACTAGAACTAAAAATTTGCTGCTGTAGTGATGCAAGATTCTTCTGCCTCCTGGTGTTTTGGGCACTACAGAATTGTTGGGAGTTTTGATCATCTGAGCATTGGAGAAACAGTGGTCAGGAAACTTTTTGTATGTAAATAAGTCTGTCTAGGGGAAAAAATATTAGTAGTAAACTAGTCCTATGCCGTAAAAGACCAATCCTGTTTGACTATGTAGCATCTTAAAAAAAAAAAAAAAAAAAAAAAAGAAAAGAAAAATTAAATAAAGCCCCCAAATTAATGTTTCCTTTGTTACTTTTGTCATGTTCTCACAGTTTTAGAGGGTGGGAAGGAAAAAGTATTCTCTGTCAACAGAGTTTATTGCATAAGGAAACTTGCAGCCTTGTTTCAGGATGATTTTTTTTTTTCCAGCCTAATTTTAAAATCAATCCAAACAACCCCATCATGAGCCCCGATAGACCCAAGTGTTGCTCAGAGTAACCATGCTGACTGCTGCATCACCAGGTAACTTCCCATTTTTCAGTGTAGTTGGGTTCAGTAGTTCAGAGGCTTGTTAGCATAGTAAGATTAAGGTAACTTTGTTTCTAAGCATAGTTTCAATACAAAATACACTCAGTCTGTTTTAACATGCTGCGCTTCAGCAGACGAAGTAGCCTTTGAGCAGGTAAATTCCTGTTTGTTCTTAGATGGTAGGTCCAAAAACCATCAGCGACAAAAGGGTTTTATGACACCTTTCAGGATTAAGATACATCTTTTTAAAGTGACTTCTCTCATTCCTTGATTATTCTATGATTTCTTGAGAAAGCTGTTTGGGCTGCAGCCTGTCTGCTAAACCCGTTGACCTTTATATTTGTTCCGCTTGTGTGTCTCAAGGGTTTCCGCCCTTGCAAGTGCAAATAAGTGAAATTTTATGTGAGGTTTAGCAAGAAAATAGGAGGCAAAACTCTTAACTAGTGTGTTCAGCTTATGAACAACCCTCAGAGTACCCCTGGAAGATTCAACAGGAATGAGAGGTGTATCTTTAGCATTTTAAAAAGCTAGTGCCTTGTCTGCTCAGGATGGAAGTGATAAAGCTGAAGTGTGCCTGTAAAGGGCAGAGAAGATGGGAGATGAGCTGGAAAGAACAAAGGAGTGAGTGCGTTATGACAAACTGGGCAGAACTGATCAAGAAAAGGATACATTCTGGGCAGTAGAAGCTAAAGACTTACATGAAACGTTTTGTAAGAGCCTATTCAGAAAGGCAAGGTTGTACGTGATGTTGCAAACTTGTTGAAGAATATATTTGAGAAAATCTTTAGTGAAGGGAGACTGTAGGTTTGGTTTTTTAAGAGGCTGCAAGTATCTTGATCTCACTAAAAATGTGAATCCCTAATTTGCTTTAAAAAAAAACCAAAACTTTTTTTGAGCCCTTTGTTCTGCTGAAAAACAGCCTCAAAAAAGTTTGTTTAAAAAAAGAAAAAAAATCACTGTTTTTGCAGGATAGAGGGGGAGGATCGAAGCTTTAAACTGGTCTCTTTGTGAACATATCTGTAGTAATGTCCCAGGCAAATTTTACACACCTTGTTAGCTACCACAGTTGACTCTGCTGGCATAGGCAGCTCCCAGATGAAACGGAAAGCCAGCAGAATGTCTGTCCTTCCAGTGTTTCCTAGTCACTTAGTGATCTGTGACAACTTGGAACTTTAAATCATTTGTGAGCAAAGTTGTTCCCGTTGTTTGCACTCCAGGATTATAACGACATCCCGGAAAACACTCTGATGTTTTGCTAGATGCCTTACAGGTGTGTGGTGATAAAAGCAGCAAACAGAGGACCTTAGTTAGGGATCTGTTGGTAACAGCTGTAGCTGGGGCTGACCTGCACCATCGATCCTGGACAAGACTGTTCCATCAGCTGCTCGTATTTTGGAACTTTACAAAATTCTGAGGTCTTTCCTAACCGTTTCTGACAACAGCCTGAGCAGACGGTAGCAGTGAATTGTCTGGGTAATGCTTTGCTTCTGTGGAGCTGAAAATAAATTGGCTGATCAGTGGAATCCTTCTTACCTGTGTTTGACCAGACCCTTCGTTCATATGCAGTAGAAAGAAATCTGAGGATGTCCAAGGTTCCTAAAAGGCCAGTCTGTAGATACATTGCAAAAATATATTGGATGGGTGTTCTTAAGCCACCTGGATCTTTTGTAGGTTGTTTCTTACATGATGATACCAGAGCGAATGTTTTCACGAAATGTTCATAGAAAGTGAATTATTCTGGAGGGCATTGTATATCTTAGGAAGTTATGCATGAAACATAGAGTTTCTAAATAAGATTATTGTCTGGTGTCCCCACACAACACCAGATATTAGAAAACTGTAATTGATACATGATAGTAGAAATCAAAGTTATTACTCAATCTAATTATCATCCTTACTTTAAGATGCCCACTTGCATATACATTTATTCTTAATTTTTGTAAGAGCCAGTAGAGGCTGCCTAGATAGTCTTCATTTTGTGGAGCTTTACACTCCTGTCTGCACTCTTTGAGCAAATTTGGTATAAATAGATACCTAAAATGTCTCGAAGCCTAGTACTGGGACGTGAATGGAAAATTATTTCTACTATTTTTATGTAATTACCCACATCTTAAAGCAAATATTCCGTGCATGAATGATCGTAACTATTGCTCTGCATAGGCAGTTGTCAGCTGTGAATGCACAACTGCAGCAATTGCAGATGCAAGCTGGGCACCCAGTTTCAAGTTTCTGTGCAATAGCCTCAGGGCTTGAAGAGCAAGATAATACCACGTGTGTCATGTTGAGAGGGATTGATGTACCATAATGTAATTTTCTAAAAATACAGGATTGTAATAGCTTGATGGTGGTATTCCATGTTATTTTTTGTCCTGAAATGCTGTTAGTGGGATAAAGTTGGAACCTCACTTTGCAAATTGCTAGAGTTTCTTGTCACCAATAAACTATAAGGGTTTCTATTCGCCGCACATGTAAATTTGCAATTCTTCTGATCTTGACTTAGCAGTCAGCATATTTACATAGTGGTGTGCACGCAAAAATGGATTGTTACTGTCTTAAGATACTCGATGTTGCAGTTGCCTAATGAAAGAAGACTATGTCATCCCTTTTCTTTAGAAACGTATATGACACTTTCAGTGCTTAATTGGAACACTTCCTTAATTCTCGGGCACAATGGTGACTTAATTGTAGTATTCAAAGTTTTTGAAACTATACTTCTCTTGCTCTACATGATGTCCTGAAATGCCATATCCTGAGTTCTGTTTTCTGTATAAAAGTAACTGAGAAAAAACCACAACCAGAATCCCTCTGTTTGAAATTAAAGAACATGTAAAACAAGCACTCTGAACTTCATGTTTGTTGTGGCTGTGTTACAGCTGCAATAGTACTTCACAGCAGCACTGGAGCAGCTGGGGGTTGGAGAGCCGCTCGTGCGTTGTTTGAAAACGGGTTAGCATCCGTTACGCAAATCCTCAAGTGAGCAAGTTGAGAAGGGGCAGGTGGCGAGTGAATTTCAGTGTACACACTTGAGACTCTGATTTTGGGGAGTCAGAAACACTAATGTAAGAAGAAGAAAGCAAGCTGTATGTGAGTGAGGCTGATTCAGATACCGTATGGGGAAGTTCCTATTCTTTGTAATTAGGTATACGTCTACATATTTAATTTACCGATTAGAGAATGTATTTGTGTAAACCAATGTTTAGGCATTTTAGAAAGAAAGGAAATACTGAGCATGGCTGCTCGCTGGTATAGTGAAACCTAGCAGTCTCTAGATTCACTTCATTAAAAGATTACAGTAGAATACAGCGCTGGTATAAATCATCTGTTACAGTTAGGTAAATAGTGGGATTTATGGTTCAGGCGGGGCGGTCCTGATCCTTTGACCACAGCCAATTAAGATTTCTTTGTATTATGCTGACAGCTTCATGTATACTGAATTGCTTTGTCTAAAGACTGTCAGCGCAGAAGTGACATTACTCATTGTGCTGTTAACTAACTTTATTTTGATTAGCTTCAGAGGACAAAGTAATTGTGTTTCCAATACTCAAATCCGCTTAACTAAAAAATTTGTTTGTTTTATTAATGGGTTGATTGGGGTTTTTTTACTGGATAAATGTAGATTATTTTTTAAAATAACACAAGTAAGAGCCAGCCAGAAATCAATCTTAGACGTAATATTCTAATAAGCATGCACTTGCACACTTCCAAAATGACTATATATGCCCGTCATTTACTCCACCATTTCCTCTGGCTGCATTTCCTTTTACAGAACTGCCTCCACATTTGTAGTTTGAAGAGTAAACGTTCTGAAAACTTGAGTAAACTTCCATGTAGATCTTTTTGCCTACAAGTCCAGGCTTAAGCTTGTCCTGAAGCTTCTGCATGAGTGAAAACTACAGAAAGGAAAGCTGAGCCTACGAGCGCAGAAACAGGGCTGCTTTCCCTTGAAGCAAACTTGAACTCTGGATCTTTCCTCCTATGATCTGTCATTAGAAAATGGCTTTTTCCAGATGGCAAAACAAAAGAAGTTAAGAAAACAAATGAATTAAGAAGAATTAATTGAAGCCGCATATTATAAGTTGACATTATATATCTGGCATTTCTGTTTATGTTTCTGCATCAGTACGTTTCATTCTTATTTAATAAGTTCCTAATTTTGTGGTTTGAGGGGTTTTTTCCCCAAGATTTTGAAGTGCCACAAAGAACTGAAGAACAGCCTGTAGTGAAGTATTGTTCCCAGTTTAGCTGTACTTCATTTTTTTAATCAAATCTTTTTCTTCGGTGGATAAACTCACAAGATTAGAAAAGCCTCTTGAACTCCCTCATGTTTGAGTTGGCAAAATTCCCACACACAATTATCCACAAAACTACTTTTAAAAGGCCTTTATTAAGGCTGTACAAAGTCAAGCACTCAGGAGTTAGGAAATGGCAAAACCAAGTTTGTGCACTTTTGTTGTGAGCGTGTCGCAGTATCTGATCGGGCCTTCAGTACCGGGTCAAAAAGGGAGCTGGGGCTGCCCAGTTGCTGTCTGAAACTGCCCGACTTTGTGTGCCTGACCTTATATAATCTTATGTTCCCTGAAGATACATATAACGAGGGGTTTAGTACTTGAACTTAAAAAAATGGCATCATGGTATTAGGTGTAGCCTAAATGTTCTGCGTGTAGACGTCCATTCTTGACCTAAGCGTCCAGTGTAATGGTGAGTAACTGAGCTGAAGCAGCAATTTTTGTTTTCACATTTCGCTGGGAGGCCACACAGAAGTGTGATCGGAGCCAGGACTTTTTGGCTACGGGCTGAGCACAAAAGAGTGTTTCTGTGAAGGCTGCAGCCTCTCCTCCCCAGTTTCTTTTCTGATCTGTTCTGCCTGAGCTGTCGAATCTCACTCTGTTCCCTCCCTCGGCCCTTTGGTTCAGTCCAAGTCATCCTTGTTCCTTCACTGCTCCTTGGCAAAGAAACCGACGTTCAGCCGAGCGCCTTTAAATGGCTTGTTTTCCGTGCTGCCTATTTATTTTCTATCTCAGTCTCTTTCTTCCTGTTGCCCTTCCAGACTCGCTCTTCCCTGCCTGCCTGTCCCAGGCCGCCTGGCAGCTCCCTCACTTGACACGTGTCCAACTCCGGGCCCAGGTGCCTCTTCCTGGTCACCACTCACCTTCCCGCTTCTCTTTCAGCGAGTTTGTTCCTTCTCTTCACCCTGGGTAGAGTTGCAGCAGTGAGTCTTGTCACCCATCCTCTTTTGGTCTCCAGCTTTTTTTCTGCTGTTTCAATGCAGCGTATTTATTTATAGTAAGTAAGTAACAGGATTTTACATTCTGTGTGGGTTGTTCATCAAATGAAGCACTAGCTCAATGCTGTTCATGTACCCAAAAGTGTTTCAAGACTTTTTTGTGTGTTCTGTTTCGGTGTAAGAATTGTTTGGGAAATCCAGAATGCAAAATACAGGTGAAGGTATTTTTAATAGGAGGGCATGAAGATGCCCAATTGGAAAAATCAGGTTACTATTAATTGAGCTGTGGAGATCAGACTCACGGCTTGTGTCTGGCAGATTCGGCTCATGTTTTAGATTTTTGTGCCTGCTAGAGAAGCAGAAAATTGCAAAGGCAGCTTGTCTGAGTAGCTTATGGTATTAAAGAAGGTACAAAAGACTCTCATGCTCAGACTCAAGTGCAGGGAGCTAGTAAATGTATTCGGAGTGTTTGAAAATTATTTTACTTTTTCCTCTGCTTGTTGGAATGGTTGAAAAATTACAACTTTTGGAAAGTATTACAGAAGATGTGAATGGGGAAGAGTTTTCCAAGACACATACATGTGCCTGTTACCACGGACTTTCAACTGGTAGTAACCTGCCAGCGCATATTAGCTTGGGTTTTCTTCACAGGTACAATAAAAAGGTATGTATTTATTTTCCAGTTGAAAGAAACACAGTAATCAGGACTGATGTTCGTTGTCTGTGTCCTAGACCTGTTTTTCTAATGCAGTGTTAGATGTGAAGTTACTTAGTTTGGTCTTGTTTATGTCAGGTAAATGAATTGCCGACCTAGAAGTTGGAATTCTGATTACGTTCAGGCTAGACACACAGCCGTGCAAACTGCTAATAAATGTAATTGGTGCCTCAAAAGGGCACAGCTGAGCAGATTTTGTATCAAAGCTGGTAGTGAAGAAGAAATTAGATGGGAAACTGAACTAGCATTGGCACTCTTCTAAGTGAAAGGTATTAAATGGCCAAAAACCCAATAATTGTGGCAACGAGAAGGGGGACAACTTTGGCTAACTGCCCACCCTGTTTCCATGATGAAATGAAGGAAAAAACTAGATGTAAAGTAATAAACAAATAAAAAGGGAAGCAGGCAGCAATTGACTCAAAAGGAGAGTTATGAAGTATATAAAATATATTTTAAAAAAAAGGCAATATCCAAAGGAAGAGAAAATGTATGGGTTGGAGCACTTGGAGAGGGTGATGACGAGCTGAAGGAAGTTCAGAGGAAATCTGTAGATCTTGGCAGTAGGATAAAGGACCCGTTACTAGATGCAGGTAGGTAAAACTGCTGGTGATGCTGCAAGAGAACTAGAAAGGTGATACCACTCATGAGCAATGTTGAGTATGAACATTTTTAAATTCAGTAGGTCTAGAAGCTCTGTATCATATTTCTAAGGGAGACGCCTGGGGCAGTCTCTGACCTGCTGGTGGGAAAGATGGCCAACGGGACAGGACAGCTAGTAGGGAAGGGCTGGAAAGGAGATGAGTGTTAATGAAGGCACATAATGTCATTGCATTGTCTCTTGGTTTTCAGTTTTCTTTGGGATTAGAGAACTGAGTATGTCTGGGCCCTTTCAGCGCTTGGTGTTCTCTGACAATCTCACGTGTCAGAAGTGGTTGTTCAAAGAGAACCACAATGAAATGGGGATGCTCATGGAAGGGTTCTGCTGGGACCCGGTACCATTCAGTGGTTCTAGATCACTGGTGAAAATTGATAAAAAATCACTACTGATAAAATGTTAACACGACAAAACTATCTATACCCAGGACTGGAGTGAGTAAGAGCTCCACGTGTGTTCCCAGTGCAGTCCCAGGGTAAAAGACTAATGAATAAGAATGTGTTCTTGTTTTTAATTACTGTTAGCAGTAAGTGATTATACTTCTGTATGTCTCAGCTGTGAGAGCTGGGAATTTTGGATGCAGTTTGGATATTTACATTTTAAAAGAGAAGCTGAGTAATTAGAATGGATGCACAAAAAGATTCAAACAATCACTGGTGGAGTGTGAAATTGCCTTAGAGAGGGTAAGAGAGAAAACTCAGTTGGCTGAGCTTATCTACCAAAATTGAGAATGTCTTGATTATAGTGCACGAGTACCTTCACGGGGAGAAAATACTGAACACTGCAGCTCTGGAGCAACACAAGAATCACTGTCTGGCAATCAAAGCCAGGCAAACTCAAATTGGAAAAATGCACAAATTCTTAACAGAGAATAACTGTAATTCAGGAATGTTTCTCCAAAAACTGTGAACAGAACAATAAAAGTTATGATATTTATGCAAATAGCTTTTTCATGGCTTTTTTTTTTTTCTTTCAGAAGTATAATTAAAGTGGGGGGAGACAGAGGACAAAGAGGCTCCTGATGAGGCTTTCACAGGGGAGTTGAGTCAGCACAGCCCGCTGCCGCGCGGTTGTGGAGCTGAGCGCCCAGTGCTGCCGCAGCCGAGTGGCGGCCAACCTGCTGTGGGAGGAGGTGGGAGTCCCTCAAGGGCTCGTGGCATACGTTGCATAAGCAGGTGATGTTGTCTTGTAACTTTCTGCATCATGCTGATCCCGTCACCACCTTGAAAGGATCTGTGATCTGGGAGGATTTTACACCACGCGGTATCCAAACACTTGCGAAGCTTAATGCGTTTCTGTACGATGTAAACAAAAAAAAAAAACATCTGCAGACAAATGTCATTCTTGAGGGTTAATGTAGGGCAGAAGTTGCCTTTGCCCTCTGCCACCCACCCTCCAAAGGCAGCACAAGGCTGTTCCCTGTCCTTGCCGTGGACATCTGTGGGTCCTGCAGAACAGCCGTAGCTTGGCTGATGGGAGTCACGGGAACCTTTCCTCCGGGCTGCAGCGAGTGACCGCTCTAGCATGGTGGTGGGAAACTGCTCTGCTGCAGAAAACGTTCTGCCCCGTGTGTGGCTTACGTGAGAGGGAGCTGTGCCAGCCTCTCACCGGGGGCGTCCCAGAGGAGACGCTACATTCTCCCAAGATGCACTGCCAGTTCTTCAGATGTTCCTCCATGGATCTCCACACAGTAGCAGGCAACAAAACACAGCAGCTCTTAGAAACAGGTGTTTTGCCTGCTGAACTAACCCCTGGAGAAGTCTCCTCCATTGGTTGCAGAGGGAACCGAAGGCAAAGCAGCCAAGCTTGGCCTTTTTGTGCATCAGCTTAAAAGTGTAACTGTTTATGTGCGTGATGAACACTTGATCATGCCTGGAACATGCAAACATGCTGAGAATATTTATGTCACAATTGTATGCATTTAATAAGTATCTCATTTGAATTATTAGTTAATGTACAGATCCCCCAAAAGTATTTTTATCTTATAAACCCCATAATTTATATAAGTACAAGCTGCAAGTTTGTAAATACAGCATTAAGAAGGTAGCTATTGCATAGCTGGTTTAACAAAATACCCTTTGTGAGTAAGATAGATAGGCTTATTTGGAGAGGATTTAGCTACTGGGAGGAGGGCTTCTCCAAGTTATACGCTTCTTAGCTGCAGCAGACAGTGAATATAATTTCTTAGTTTGTCCTTCTTGTCAGTAGAAATCAGTTTGACCTGACTGCGCTGTCTGATTTGAGTGACTCCTCAGACCATTGTTCACTAGAGGCAGATTTATAAAAACACCTTTACAGGAATGAGGCTGAAGTGACATTTTGATAGAAATGAGAGCTGGAGGATTAACAACTGGTATGCCAGTACATAAATACTGAAAATACAAAGCCTGAGAAGACTTGTAAGTGATCTTTTGCTTCACTCTGTGCATGGTGAGTAGGAGTCGTGACTGCCCGGCTGTGCCTCTGCCGGACAAGATGGGCAGCGACGTGGGGCCATTGCTGATGTACCAAAGCACAGACCAGGAACTGCACTGGAAAAGCCAGGATAATGCAGCAAGGGCGCAGTGTCTGCAGCTACGTGATGCTGAAGGTTGGAGCCATTGTGCACAGAAGTGTTTTCCATTTACTGCATCTTCTTTTATGACCAGGGTTGGTCCTAACAGTCTGCTGAGGTAATGCTCTGTGAGGGCTGGTTTTTGTACATACTTAAGTAGAAGACTGTATGTTGCATCTTTGCGTGCACACACACATAGGAAAACTGCAGGAAATGTCTGTAAACTGAGAAAGGCACGATTAACTGTGCCCTTACCACGGACACTTGCTGACTTTTTTATCTATTGCTGACTGCAGATTAAATTTGCAAGAACAGCAATAAGGAGTATGATGGGAGGGAACTTAACCTCAAAGAAACTCAGCAGCCAACACCGGATGTCTGAATTACATCTGAATCAAGCTCTTGATTAAATCTCAGCAACGTCAAAAGCTCAAAGCAGCAGTTGTAATTGACGTCGCTTTTTTCCCCCCTCATATTGCGAAGTTATCTATTGCAATGTGCAGCGCATCCGTGTCACTACATTAAATTTGTAGGCAAAGAGGGAAGGTTAGGCAATAAAGCCACAGGACAAACAGTATGTAGTCAGGCGTATCTTCTTGGCTTCACTCACTGTTGTTGGCTGTTTTTAAAAAATGTTTCCAAATCTAAGTAAAACTGATTCCAGATGTGTTCATTTGAGGGATATAAAAATCACGCTAGCACCAAGACTATCTGAATCCTGTGCTGTACCTGAATAGATAATTAGTCCTATCTTAAAAACAGAAGTGCTATAAATGATAAAAAGGCCACAGGCAAAGGTTTTAGTGCTTCGCTCCCATTAGCATCCTTTTTTCCCAAGTATTTTAGACTAACATAGTTAGAGAATTCCTCTGACGCTCCAGCACACCGAACCAGAGGTGCCTGATACGACGTGGGTCGCTTGTCTGGACTGTCGGGACTGGATCCGTCCGTGGGCCTTTCGCCAATGTACAGCAGGCTGCGGTCTTTCATGTCTTGCTCTGTTTTGAAAAGTTCGTACTCTGTGTGGGGCAGCTTGATGCCCAAAGCCAGACACCCATTTGTGGGTGTTATATCCTGCTCCACGCCAGCGCTCCAGGAGCTTGTCAGCCCACAGCTTCCAGGTTCTGAGGAGTTCAGCATCATCACCGTCACCTGGTCCATGGGCGTCACCTGAGCCTGGGTGACTTTAAAAGCCAGCTCTGTGCCACCTCTCACTTTGGAGGAGGGGATACCTTGCGTGTAATGCCCAGATGCGTAGATGGTGAAAGTTGGCTGTTTGCAGAGTGGGTCGGAGTAGTGATAGTAATAACCTTCCCAGGTGTGGTTGTTACCATGGAATATGAAGTACCTGGTAAGGAAAAGTACCGCAGGTCGGACCTCACAGTGGGTGCTCACCCAGCTGCCGCTGAGCTGCATGGGCAGCTGAGCTCTGACAGGTAGTATGGGTGGGTGGTGCTCATCAGCTCTGTATATAATCCCACAGACCGGGCAAGGGTGCACGTGATGCTGCAGGAGACAAGAAACAAGTTTTTGTAAACTGATAAGCGAAAAACCCTTTCAGAATATTTCAAAAGCTCAAATTCCCCTTTTCCGCACCAGGGTGTCCAACTGCGATGAACTTGGCCCAAGGCATCCAAGCAGATTAAGCCAGATAAAGCGCTGCCCTGGCTCTCTGCTATTCCAGTGTGCTGGGAAGGACCGAGGCCTGTGCCCTGAGGCTGTGCCCTGCCCGGCGCCGGGGCTGCTATGGGCAGGCTGCAGGGGCAGGGAATGCTCCCCGGGGCCATCCAGGTTGCTTCCCCCACAAGTTTCCCACTGCAAGCTGCTGCGCTTACCCATGGGTGAGGATGAGGGGGCTGGGGGATGTCAGCTACAGCACCGCATTTCTGCACCGATTCAGAAAAAAGGATGCAGAGCCCCTGCCCGTGCCCCACCCCTGTGGCTGCGTTTGCAGGGCGCCGTGCGAGGCGGGCAGGGAGTTTGCCAAGCAGCCAGAATGAGCACTGCGCTGGAGATGGAGAAGAAAAGGGCCTACTGCAGCAGGAGGACCTGACCTTTGCTTCTCCGCCTGTGCTTCGTGCAAGAGCTCTGAGTCAAACCAGCCCTGCGGCTGATCCAGTGCCAGGAGGTTTTTTGTGTAGCTTGGAATTTCTTCTTATACTTCATATATCACAACTGATTTATTTTTAAGTAACCAGGGTTTGAACATTATATTGTTTTCTAGAACATGAGCCAATCTTTACTGAACTGTCGTATGCAACAAGGTTAAATAACTCAGTAGTTAACTGTAGGGTGGGTAATTTACATGCACGTTGATTGGAGTCTACTGTAATTTAGTCATTTTCAGCTTGCTTTACTGCTACTGTCACGTTAATGAGTGCTGACAGTACACAGTACATTATGGCTAAACAATCCCAGAAGTTGGCAAATATATATGCTCTCCTTAGACAGGAAATTCTTTGATAATGAAAGGTAATTTGGGGAGAATGGGTTTCTTTAAAACAGATATAAATTTAAGAGGAAAAGAGTAGTATTTTCATAAAGAGGGTTAAAAAATAATTCCTTACATAGCTGTGTAACTCACCAGTGCAGGCAAATGGATGTTAGTTCAGAGAAAAGAAGAAAAACCCTGTGCCAAATAAAATTATCACCATAGACATGGAGCCAAAAATCTTGCTTGCTTAAACCAGTCGTGTGAAGTTATTTCTAATATATGGCAGCTTCTAATTATCGCCAAGTGGTGACATCATGTGCTGGTCCATTGGAGAGCTGTTAGCTGATTAATTACAGTGCTATATTCAGAGAGTGAATTTCAGTATCTTTAGGTTTGGTTTGAAATTAGCTTTTAAAAGTGTTTATGTTTACCATCTGGTTTTGCTCACATATATGGTTTTGGCCCAAGATAACACAAGTTTAACCAATTTGAGAATGTTACTTTTGATGGGGGAGACGGGTGTTGCTCTGTGTTTTTTAGAGTTCAGTTGGTGTAGTTTGGGGTGTGGGGAAATGTTGCCCCACAATAATTTTTTTTCAGTTCGATTCTGTCTGGTAAAGTTCTGAGAGGTTTTGTCACCCCATCTCACTGCTCAATCATTTCTGAATTGATTACCTATGGTTCAGATGCAAATGTGCTTTCCTGGAAAAAAAAATAACCTGCTGCCACATAAAATATAAAATAAAAGGCAACTAAGTCTCCTGCTCAGTTTTGTTTATGTCAAAATGAAAGTTTGATTTCTGTGTAATAACATAATTGTATTCAGGGCAACTTCCTCTTCTAATGGCATTACACCCAGGACTAATGATTTAATGGCAGATGTTGCTTCCTTGCTCCTCTCTCAACCTGGAGGACATGACAAAGAGCAAAAGAGAGGGGAGGAAGACAAACGACAGAGCAGGCAGTCTCTAAGGACGTGCAGGCCGAAGCTGTCACCAAGTTTGGCGCGGGAAACTAGGAAACTGCATTTCCTAGGAAAACACAGAGCCAAAGAAAAGCCATTAACTGCAGGCCCGTGCCAACGCAGGCTTGTTTCCGATGCCAGTTTTGCTGAGCTCTCACCCATCCCAGTCCCTCGGTAAGGGAGAGGGTGAACTCCACGTGCTGCAGATCACCCAGGCAGCACCCTGGGAACCTGCACCTACAGCCCCATGCTCCTCATCCACGTGTCCTTAGGGCAGAAGGGGGCTAAGTGCAGGCAGGCAGTATTTTAACAGTAGGGAAATAACAAATGCTTGGCAAAGGCCATGAACAGACAAAGGGACCGCGTAAAGGCATCATCCTTACCACGGCACTCTGCATAGGTTGCTGATAACCAGTCGGTCGGTAGTGGAGCCTCTCCACCCACTCCGTGTGAATGTCCCCCAGGTACAGCTCCTCCACCAGCCGGCTCCCGCTCTGCTGTGGCTGCAGCAAGGGCTGGTAATGCTTCTCCACCCGCACCAGGCTGAGCTCGTGCATGGCGAAGCCCAAGGCGGCAGTGCAGTCACGCTCAGTCTTGGCACTCAGCAGTTCGTAGAGGGCTCCGGGAGCCCAGGTGCGCCCCGGGGGCAGGAACCCGCTGCAGCCCTCGCCCGACGTCTGGTTGATCCAGGCGGCCACCTCCCGCATGGCTTTCTGGCTGTGGAAAACGATGCCGACTTTGTGGAGGTGGTAGTCAGCCTCGGTGGCCCCACGGGTGATCCAGGAGGCCTGGCGCAGCCGAAGCTTGCCCTTGATGACCAGCGAGTAGGAGGGGTCGCGGCAGGAGGGGTCCCAGTAGTAGAACTGGTAAGCCTTGAAGAGGCGGTTGGCGTAGAAGAGGTAGGATCGGGTGAGGAACTCAGGTCCCGGCCGCACCTCGCACCTGGGGAGGAAGGCAGGGCTGGGCCCCCCGCAGCATGTGGCTGGGGGGGGCACAGGGTGAAATCCCTCCCCAGGGAAGGAGAGGGGCAAGCATGGGGGGGTGCAGCTTCGTGGGCAAAAGCCTCCCGCCCCCGGTGGCCTCCCCTGAGTGAAGAGCTGGGCACCTGCTACCAGAACATGCCAGTGGACCTTGCGCTCTGTGGCACATCCCAGGGAGGAGCGGAGGGGGCAGGGGGGGCATCAAGGCTGCTCGGCCCGGCCCCGGGGGGTCGGGGCAGCGCCGCGGCGCGGGGCTGGGCCGGGGGGGCCTCCCGGGGCCCTGGGCGCGTTCCCGGGGGACGGGGGGGCCTTACCCGGTGGAGACCCATCGCCCCTCCAGGCGGGGCGGCAGCCGCGCCGCGATCCTGGCGCCGTCCTGCAGGTGGCGGAGCTGCTGCCGGCACCGCGGCTCCCAGCGCAGCGGTGGCTCCGCGGCCGCGCAGGCTGCGCGGGGGGAGAGAGGGGCAGTCAGCACCGCGGGGCAGCGCGGGGCCTGCGCCCGCCCCACCCCCACCCGCGCCCCCCGCAGCCACCCCTGCAGCGGCCGCGGGGCTCGGTGGCGGGGCCCTGGCCGGGGTACGCGCCGCACACGGCGGGGCAGGGGCTGGGGCGGGCGGGTACCGGCGGGTACCGGCAGGCGCAGCTCGGCCCCTGCCCGGCGCTCCCCGCCCGCCGCCCGGGCACGGAACCGCTGCCAGCGCCAGCGCCCAGAAGCTCCTCGGGCCGCGCTCCCGAGAAGGGCCCGCTCGAGAGGGAAAGCCCCAACGGGTTCGCGAAGCGGCAGGCTCTTGGTTAAGGACACTGATTCTTTCATTTTACTGTTTTCCAACTTGAGTTTCATTTGAATCCAACTATTTTTCAGATTAAATGTTCACATAAAACTGAGCGCTCTTTGTTCGTGTTCTCTCCCTCTCAAGCTATTGTTGAAGCGGTAACTGGAACAGGGAATTACAGCATGGGAACATTAGACTCGCCTGTCGCCTGCCATAAGGACAGTAATTCTGTCACTTACCTCATTTCCCATAACAACGGATGTTATTGGCTTAGGGAATGTGTGAACACTCAGCTAAATCCTGAAGACCTTCGCATGCATACATATATATGTACATATATTCCTATATATTATTCACTCTTAAGCAAACTTCTGTTGCACTCAGGGTGAGTGAGTTGCCTTCAGTAAGAAACCCGGGGTTCAGCTCTTCATACCTCCATGACATGAGCCCTCAGTGAAGCTCATCCTGAAGCCCCACCGGTTTTCTGAGGCGCGGCACGGCACGGCACAGCCTGGCTCAGTGGGTTCAGCCCAGCCCAGGACTGCAGCGGGTTTATGAGCCCAGCCGGGCTGCGCTCGCTCGAGCTGTACTTTGCATTTTGCCCTAGTAGTGTGCTGGAAATTTTCAAGACAACTTTTATTCACTACATACCAATGGTTAGGACACAGGTTGCTTTCCAGCCTGCCTATCAGCTGGAAAGAAAGGTCTAACATGTATTTATTACCTTTCCACAGAGTGAGGACGCTAAACGTTTGCACACCCTGTGCCTCAGTCAAGGAGCACAAGATACAGAGTCAAAACTGCTCATTAGCCCCTGTGTGCCACACAGGTACTTCTATATAACCTAACCACCCTGCAGTCTTTGCCTTAGGGGGAGATTTGCCTAAACCAGACCCTTCCCTGGGATGAGAAACCCAAACCATCTGGCAGCATGTGAGAGAAGTGACAGGGGAGACTGTGAAAGGCCCAAGCCCAGCTCGGAGAGTGCCACCACCCTCCCAGCAAGAAGTGTTTGCAGACGAAGGTAGCGCGTACGGATCTGCTGCAAGCCACGGGCAAGACCACGAGCTGCTGAGCGACACCAGCAGAATTCCCTGGCTCACAAGGTCAGGGTAAAACACAAATATAAATACTCAGGGTGAGATTCACAGCCGGGGTCTACCAGAGAGACTCCTCCGACTCCCACAGACGATTTATTCCGAGACAGGGGCCTCTCATCGCTGGCATCAACACATCATACACACACACAGAGCGTTAAATCCTTGTTACAAATCTTCCGCATCCAAGTTTGCCATGCATATAAGCCCCAGACCAAGTCAAATGGGAACTCGGTAATTAAACGTCTGCTGTACGGGTCAGAGGCTCCTGAACATGTGGCAAAGCAGAGAGATTTCCACTCAAACAGTATTTTATGACTAACCTAGTAATATATAACTTAAGTCTGATGGACAAATTCAGTCACTTCACTATGGTGCCGCCATTTGCAAAGGTTTTACACGTCACAGCAACAGAGTCCTTGAAACGTATTTGTATAGATGTAAGCATGCAAACCCTGAAACTACCACAAAGGGAATAAACACATGGAAAGTGAAGCCCCCAGTGAAGCAGGAGAGCAGTAACAGAAGCAGCCTACCTACCCAAAGGCCAGTGAAACCAGCCTTGGATTTTCTGTTACCTCACTATGCACTGGAGTGCATAAACTAGCTGGAAAGACACATTATTAGTGTTACGGGCTCTTTTTGGAGCAGACTCACAATTGCACGGTTTTTATTATCTTTAAGGGCTGGACATGGCAAACAGGCATAGCCAGGTCCTTCACAACTGCTGCACTAGTGCTTCCTAAAAAGCAGCTCCTGTGAGTCTTCATATGAAAATGGGAAAAGAGTAGATGACAAACCCCATTGCTATTAGTTAAACCTTTAATTTGGCAGCTGCAGCATGCATGCGGGCTGCCCCATGGGTGCCCATTTAATAGAGTCCATCAGGAGTCAGGGCTCTGCGTCCTCATCCCAGGTCTCCCACTATTTGCTCTGTGGCCTCAGGCAAATCATTCCTGGGTGCTTCTTCCTCGCAGGTCTTCTTTTACTCACCTGCAGAACATGCCAAGTTTCATCTGACTGCCCTATCAAGAGGCCTAATTACTGCCAAAGCTTTTGGAGAGCCATCAGTACAAGGACAGTCCAAACTGAATTACACTTAAAACAAACATGAAATAATTATCCTGGAGAATACAGTAACCTCAAAAATTACTGTATTTGTATTAGAAGTAACAGATTACAAGGGTCAGATTTGCTCTTGCTCATAACCATAGAAAGACTCTATAGGTATCAGTGTAGTCTAGAGCTATACCAAAATAACAGCACAGAATATAGCCCCACTCTCAAGCCACTAACTGCACTCTGTGTGTTTATTGCAGCAAGAGCTTCAATATTTGACTGAACCCTCAGTGCTACTTTTGGCTGAAACGCTGAAAGTCTGCATTGTTTGAGAGCACAGTCACTTTGGCAATGCAATCACTACATTTTGACACATTCGACAGAAAAGGGACTTTTTATATCAGGATCAAACTCGGGGGGGGGGGAAGCCTCTAGAATGTAAATATTTGACATGATGGGAATTCCTAAGGATTTTGCCTTACTTAACTGTACACAAGACTCCAAACTGGATGCATCCTCAAACCAAAAGCTATTGGCTTCTGTCCAAATTTTGTGGCTGCTTTTCTCTCTCAAATACTCCAGCTCAGCCCCACCAGATCCAAACATGCTTTCAAGCTGGAAAAGTTCAATTCCAGACCTAGAATCTGTAGTTAGGGCACATCTCTATTCCAAGAGCAGTGCAAAGTAGCTGTCACTCATATGTCACTGTTCCTCAGCCCCTGGTGAAGCACATCAGAGCAGCTCCTCTCTTCATCTTAAGAGAGACACAAATTAACTGCTTTATATAGTTCTTGGGTAGGAGGAAGGAATTATTCACAATTCATGCTCAAGACAAAAATACTCATTCATAGGAAAAATCTAAAAAAGTCCCTGTGATCTCTGCCACTCACTCATTACCCCGTGTGCCTGTATCGATTAACCACAAGTGTTTCCAGAGAGCTCCTCAGTACAGCAGCTAGACAAAACAGTATCTTTTTCCAGCTTTCCGGTGTGTGCTGCATCCAAAGCACTGGCCCAAAGTCTCCGAGCAATGTGGCTGTACAAGCACTCAGGCAATTAGGAAAGCTGGTAACCGGGAACGGCAGCTGATCACTGCAATCAGCAGAAACTGGATAAAGCCAACAGCAGCAGCAATCACTGAACAACTATTCCATACTCTCTTTTGTATAAATGACTTTCAGAAAAATCAGACCCATGGCATCAAATGATAGAAAGACAGCACTGGAAATTCTCCTCAAAGTAAATTGTTGGTAAAATTAAGATGAAAGATTCCTAGGCAATGGCCAAGCCCGAAAACAGGAGCCTGCATGCCAATGGGCTTGTGCTACATAACTGCTGTATGCTCTAGATTCAGATCCACTTCTTACATTTAAAGGAAAAAAATACCAACCACAAGAGAAAGACTGTAATATGCCTTGTTGGAAACAAATCTTGTTTGTGTTCCTCCAAGCAGATTACTTTGGAAAAAAGCAAAGTTGAGTCACACATCTGTTTCTTTATAAATGGAGGAGAAAATGCATGCATTACAGTTTGCACCAAATTAGTTACTGTAGATCAACTCTTCTCCAAAACTACACTGCTTAATCTGTTATATGTTATTGCCTCCTATGGCCAGAATTTATTATTCCCATTTATAATTCTAATGTTTCAGTTAGTCACCCATTTACAGGGATAAGATCAGTGCCTGAAGTCATGGAGCATTACACATTTCTTCATTTAGAGAAGACATAAAATCTTTGATATTTTCTAAGGAATGTTCAGAGTGAGATGAAATGGATGATAAGAAATGTATCAATATATTCTGCATAAGCAAATTATACTTATCCACACAGATTTCATTAACAGAGCAAAACAGTGTTTCTTTAGCATTTTTCTCTCCTGAGAGCATGCAGAATGGATTTTGGGTCAGCCACTAAAAGAGTAAGCACTCTTTTAAAAGCAAAGAAAAAAACTGTATTTAGCAAATCAATTTTTCTTGCATTAACTTGCACTAATACAAGTTAGTGGTGCTTTTAATTCACTCAGAATAAGTCATTCCCAAGAGAACAATTTGTGGGAAGAGATACATTTTATATTATAGTACTATAAAGTTATAAAACTTAAATATAACCCATCGGGAGTGGAAAACTATCACAGTAGAACTTTGCATTTTGCCTGACTGCAAACTGAACCCAGTTCAGGACAGGACTTAAGCACATGCTTAAGTCTAATTGGTTTCAGTGAAACTTAAGCATGTGCTTGAAATTAAGCCAGTGCATGAGCATTTTTCCTGATTAGTAATGCCTCCCTGAACTGAAGCCAGAATGTGGTCAAGTGGTTGAGAGAAGATGCCAGTGCTTTCACTGGAGTACTGTTTGGCTTCTGGAAAAGTATTTCTATTATTCATATTTTCTCTTATTTGTCTGTAAAACATGTATAAAAACATGCATAATTACACATAGCTGTTTCAACAGCCTGATGCTCAGTTCATGCTATTTGCAAAATGCTTTGAATTCACTACATGTTTTCTTCTAAGGATGGCACAATAAATGTGTTTACATGTCAGCTATCACTACAGAGCATCACCTTGAGTTTCCTGTGCATAACAGAGCATAATCATGTATGACATTCTGCAGATCCTAAGAGGAAACTCAGCCGACTCAAAATTGCCAAGCAGCTCAGGATTTTAGAGAAATTTTCAAAACATACTTTCACCACATACTTTAAAAACATTGGAAAATAGGTTCAGACACTGTATTCTGTGGCTGTAGTCTAGCTTTATTCTGAGGCTGTGATCATTGCCTAATTTGTCCCATGTCCACAGTCAAAATAGCAAAGCACTCATGGTGAGTTGACTGGAGGATTTTAAAGTGCCAGAGAAGTAAATAATTTGCTCTCGGAATCACGGAATCATTTACTTCTCCTTTAAGTGTCACGTCCAGCGATAGATGTCAAGACAGATAGGATTTGTGGTAGGGAAGAGAAGAAGGGAGAAGGTACTCTCTCCTGTACCACAAAGATCTTCTTCAGTATAAACTATATTTAAATAAAATGGCTTCTTAAACTGCCCTCTCTGGCTGTTTACCCCCAAAGAAGAAAACCAGGCCGACCATTTAAATAGGACTGCAGGGTTCGATCCCATTTTCAGTGGAGTCTGTAAACAGGAAAGATCCCATGACTGTACCAACACAGCATCATCACCTTATTCAGAAAATGCTCCCCCATAAACTGACAGTAAACACTCCATTTGGAGAACGAAGGGATACAAAGGAGAAGTGGGATATTCTCAGATGGAATGAACTAAGCAAGACATGTAAGAGTTGGCCTAGATGATTTGTGATGACAAATAAAAGCACTAGAGGCGGATGTGAGTACATCTTCTCAAGAGATCTCCTACAGTTAATGTTAATCAAAACGCCACGCTTTTCAGTTACACAACAGAGCTTTACTCACCACATACTGGCTGTCCTGACAGATACAATACACGAGCCATTTCACTTCATGTTTCTCCCTCCCACCCCGAGAATATATTGCGCAGACTCAGAAAGAGGAGTCATATGCTTTCTCCACATCTAAACTGGTCAATGTCAAAAGATTACTGGAGAACAGCTGAGCAATTCCATATGGCCTGATGGCCCCAGTTGGCCGAACCATTGTGGTCAGCTCACCGGTAACTGGTCCTTAGCCGAGAGCCCTGTCCTGCTGCCAGCCCTGCACTGGGCAGTCCAGCTGGGGGGTCCTGAGGAGCGGACAACAGTGCTGGGAACAGGGTCCCGCTGTGAGCCAAAAAAGCAGAGAAATCACAGGGCTCCCCAGCAACAACTCACTGCCTCCACCAGACCTACAGGACAGAGTCTGGAGGGAGAGGGATAGTTAATCAGGAGAGGTAAGAACTAATGGGATAATTGCTATGTGCCTTATTTTTTCAGCAAGCACTGGAAAAACCAAATAGGTCCAGGCTACACTAACACATCATGACTTGTGTTAAACTCTGATCTTATGTTAAACAGCCACATAAGTTTGGCACAGAGAAATATATAACCAAATAACAAAAGAAACCGAAGGAAAGAAGGGTGATACTAGAGCTTTTCTCCTTGAACACTGGTGAAAGTTTAAATTTTAATTTGGTGAGGCAGGTGAGACCATAGTGAGATGATCCCTAATCCTCTAGGCCTAGATGGTGAGACATTGGTGAGAACACCTGGGGGAAAGCATTTCCTTTCAAAAGGAAAGCAAACCAACTCAGCCCAAGGCTGAACCATACCCTGGGGGTACTATTGTGACTCAGTTAAATTCTAACTGGAATGCATATTCTTACCAAATGGGAAATATTACATCTATCTTCCTTAATTTAGATGAGCTGGAAACTCATTAGAAAATACAGCACATGGTTTTGAAATTAATGCCACACTGTCATTTTGAATGTATAGAGCACCCATGCAGTTTCTGGCAAGTCCCTCAAACCTCTGCACAGATACTTTATTAGTGACTATCGTGGCCATTTTTAATAGTGATGGCTAAGCATATTTTTTCCTGGAGTGCTTTGAAGAGCAGAACCAGTAATCAGGCCATGGTTTGGCTATAAAATGCCAACCTCATTTCAGATGTCTAAATCACTCATACGGACCATGAGTGCAGAGAGGACCACCCACCACATAACGTTAACATAAATATAGCATTTACCCAAAGCAAAATGAGCAACTGGAACTGGCGGGAACTGAGAGTAGAACAACAAAAAATGATTAGGGGGTGGGCGGGATTGAGTTACAAAGCAAGATTAAAAGAGCAGAGTATATGTAGCCTGGTAGTGACGACTGAGGCAAGATGGGCATGATAACAGCCAATAAATATTCACAAAGCATAAACACCAAGGAAAGGAAGGGATTCCTTGCAGTGAATAAAGAGGTTCTGTTGGGAGTGAATGAAGAGAGGAAAAAATGTGGCTTCTATAGCAGGGTGAACTTCTTGAGGCACAATCTAGTAGGCAGTGCAAGTCCACTTGCTTGGCAGGATTTTGAGGGATCGAACAAAGCATTAGTACAGCAGGGAATAACCTGCTCTTGGCAGGGAGTCGGCGGGAGACTCTGAGTGGCCTTTCAGTCTCCCACTGCCATGGACCTGTCCCAGTTCTCTGCTCCCACGGGAAACAGCTGCTCTCCTGTGTAAGCACATTGTTCACCATCCTGCTCATCAAAATCACTGCCTGGCCTCCATGGGTCTGGAAATATGGGATGGATACACAAAAGCGTTTACGTCTGTAAAGACATAAGCAACTGCAATAAGTACTAAACTGCTGGGCACAGCTGGGAATCCCAGTCAGTCCCTGCAATGTCAACTCATTGTTGAAAATCTAAGTCCAGGAAACTAGAAAACCCACTAAAGCAAGAAGGATCCTTTTGTTCTCTCCTTATTTAGCACCTAACACAACAGGATTCTTGGTGCTGCTGCAAGGATACTGTTTACAGTAATAAAAATAGGATCTAATAGGATCTAAAAGGATCTAATAGTCTGAGGCTACTTGGCTTCTGCAAAGCCAAGGATGAGAACAGTGTTCAAAAGCAGTCACAGCGGAAGGTATCCTCAGTAAAAAGGCTCTGCAGAAAGGTGGTAAATTGATACATGGCCCACACCAGAAATAAGCACACATGTTTAACTTAGAATCACAACTGACCACAGAAAAAGGTTACTTGTTCAGCTGAGGCACAGAATTAAAGTTACTTCTAACATGTGTTTTGGGGTCCGGGTGTGGTTTCTAGATAGCCTGAAATTTCAGTCTACTGTTTTGCCTGTCAACATTAGCCAAGTTTTGATGTGTTCCAGTTCTCTTAAACACTGCCGACAGATGCTAAAATCAAAGTTGACATTCAACCTACGTGCTGCATAATCTAATAATGGGACTTGTGCTACTCAAAACTAACAAAACTTAGGAGTTTTTCTGTAGGAAATCTTAGCTGTCATTTGTATTTTCATCTGCCTTTTCCAGGGAGTCTAACTGGTAAGAATTTTTTTTTTCTCTGAAAAGCTTTAAAAATAACGTGTCGTTGTGTTTTTGTATCAACAGGGGAGAAGAGACACTTAAAAGCCATAACCTGCCAGTGTCCAGCACTTGTGGATTTAGTAAGTGCGAACAAGGTGAATCCAATTGTCTCAGCGGGGAGCTTGGTATATACATTGATCTCAGAGTACAGGGTGAAAGCCTGCTTCCAAAGATCTGTCTTTCACTTAGACACGTCCAAAATGTCACGTTTGTCAAAGTTTCTATTAACCCAGTAGAAACCATAGGGGACTTTTTCAGTGCTTGACCAAATAGATACACTCAGGTTTAAACCGTTATTTTAAAAACTAAACTCAAGTAAATCTCTTCAAACACTCAGTGGTGAGACCTCTCCTGCTGATTTATGTACCATCACACCAGTTGTAAGTCGAGAGCTGTTGTTGCACTGATCCAAATGTCTGACAGTGCCACAGGAGATGATCTTCATTGCAGAATTTTCAGTTTCAGCTGAATTCAAACCATGATGATTTAATAAGCTATTCAATGAAAATGAGAAAACATAGCATGAAAGACATGATTATCACACCATCTAAAACTCAAAAATAATGACGGATTTTGACCCTCTTACCACTTAACACTCCAGAGCTTTGGCATTTCAAATAGACATCAGAGTTTCTTTCCTAATACACGGAAACAGAACTTTCCTAATTTTTGCATTTTAGAGCACGAGGCCTATTTACTCTTTAAAGAAAAAAAAACCCCACAGATTACAGACTACTAACCCCTCAAATCTTAGACAATTTAAACTGGGTAGAGAAGGAGCTGTTCTATCAAACACATTATCAGTTTCTGGCAGCACTCTTAGGCTACAGAAGAAGGGTTACACATTAAAATTCTCGTGTTCTCACTGTCAGTTTCTTGGTATTGTTTCTCTGAGATACACCATCTTAAAGTGAAGTTAGGAATTATCTTTTTTCATAGCTTTATCTTCCTCAGCAATTGTGTAACAGCATTGTATAGGTGCTCCCTAATTTTGAGGTTGATTTTAGCAGTGATTGCATCTCATCCATGAAAGCGTTGTCTTTATAGATGACATATGCTATGTTGTGGGGAAACACAGGATCCCATTGAAAGCAAAATCTCTTTCCAAACTTTGTTCTGCCAGATGCAGCCTTCCCTAGCATTGAATTCCAGCTTTGGTTTTCTTCACAGCAATTTCTGGGTTTTGAAAATCTCCTTACTCAACAATTTGTGCTTGTGGGGAAAATATAGAAACCACACGATATTTTTTTCACTTGTGCTTTTTTTACATCTCAGCCCTGTTTTTATCTATATCCATATACTTTGAAACACGGCTAACCTATCATTATCAAAAGAACAAATAGAGTCATATCACATGATCCAGCATAATACATTAGTTGTTGATTTTTTGGCCAGCTTGAGAAATAAATAAAAACCACCAACCTGGTAAAAATAAATTAACTAAAGTAAACATTGCCCCCAAAAATATTTGAACCAAAGACAATGATGTTAATTTAATAGTAAGTACATATATATGTATGTGTAAATACACAGACATATATATATATTGAATGTACTATTATTTATGGGATTCTCTTCCTAATCCCATAATTGAATGCAACTGCTGATCTTATCTTACCTCAACACTGTAATTTTCAAATTTAAAAATAAACATTGAAAGCAAGAATAGATCTTTTATGTTAAAACCACGTAGGAGAAGCTACACATGAAAAATATCAGCGTGGTGTTACTGGAATGTAAAGACTTTAATGAAAGCTTAGGTAAAACTCAGCAAGTCTCTGGGGACACTTCCAGGAATGAGTGATTCTTTTCTGGAAGAGACTCCAAAATCAGATCCAGTTACCTACCTAAAGTGCTTTTTCAACTAAGTATGCACTGGTGTCATGCTCATGCTGATGTTCGGTTTATGCAAAATAGGGGATGCCAGTCTTGCTCACAGTGAAGTCACTGGCAAACCTTGCTTTGATTTTAATGAGCTGTGGATCTCACTTTGCTATTTAAATATATGTTTTAAGGTCCAGCTTCTGTTCTTAGTGAAATCAATGGAAATTTTCTCACTGACATCAGATGGAAGAAGCACAGGGTTTAAATTAGATCAGACTAAAATAAAATGTATGAGGATTTAAGAAAGAATTATTCTAATTTGACTTGTGAGTAATCTTACGTAATGCAGTATAACACATCTCTCAGCAGAGCAACTGGAGCTAATAAAGTACATATAGAAGGAGAATACATATTTCTCAACCTGTTCAGCCATATCTTAGGGGAACAATATATGACAAAGAGCCCACGTAAGGAGAACAGAAAAGTAACCCTATAGAAGTACCATGCTTTAGACATTTCTTCCTGTAGTCTGGTCCTTTACACTTAATGCAAATGACGTCCAATAGCTGTCACTACACGATTCTTTTGCAATGAACACTGAACTAAGCCCTGAGCTGGAGAGGCAAGTTGGTATGATATTTTGCTGCCCAAAACCTCAGATGAGTAAATTAAGTGGTAGAAAGGAACCTAGTAGCAGGAAACCCAGGTGTCTGGATTTCCAGTGTCCAGACTGCATGGGGGCCTTGGGGGCACCCTCCCAACCCTCCTTTCACCTGCCCCTTCTGTTCAGGGGTGCAAAGTCTCAACCAAGGGTCTCCCTTGCATTTCCTAGGAAAATACTCTGTCCAGGGATAAGAAGCCTCCCTCAGGCTCTGCTACTTGTAAACAGAAATAATTTTGCTTTTTTTCACAGCACAGTTGTCTTTGTTCTCCCATATGGTCTCCTAAGCCAGAACCTTTTCTTCTGAAACTGCTCCAAGAACTGTGGGGTTGAAAGATGCCTTTCTGAAAGGGAGCTGCAAAGATGCAGCCTGCACTGCTCCGAGGGTCTGTCTGTGTAGCTGGGCTTGGTGGCCTGTCCCGGGAGCGGGCAACTACTTGCAAAGTTGTCCCTTGCTGGGGCAGGTGCTGGATCCTCCCAGGGATAATTCCCAATTCACTGTGAAAAGCCACGGAGAATCAGCTCTGAGCCCTTCCCGGATCTAAACTCAGCTCCAGCGCTCACCGTGCTCCATGCTCCGGACAGGAGCAAGCTGCAACGGCACAGGGGAAGCCCGACAGGGTTTCGGGGCGGGGGGCGCACGGACAGCGACCCTGACCATTCGGGGAGCCTCGGGTGGGAGGCAAAGGCTGAGTCCCAGCCCAGCACTGCCCTGGACAGTTCAGCACCAGACCTCCAGCCCTTCTGGCATCTCCACACGCCGTTCAAAGTTGGGGGTGGTGGTGGGGGGAGGGGGGGGTGGTGGTGGCAGGGCACGGGAAAGGCTTCAGGGGAGCCCCTCGGCGATGGGGCAGTCCCCCGACCCCACAGCTCGGCAGCATCTCTGGGGCTCTCGCCGGCCGTCCCCTCCGAGGGAAACGGCAGTAGGTAGTGCAGGGCAGCCTGGGGCCGCTGCCCTGGCTCCTCCGCGGCCGCTCCGGCCGCACGCTGTGCACAGCGGTGAAAGCCCCGCGGGCCGGGCGGCCACCCGGGGGGCAGCCGGGCGGGAGCGAGCGGAGCGCCGGGTGCTGGGTGCCTCCTCCCGCCGCCAACACTGCCCGGGGCGGCGGGGCACCCGCGGGACCCCGTCCCAGAGCCGGCCCCACGGAGACCCGCCTGCCAGCTTCCCTGCGTCCTCCGGGCAATCTTCTCGCACCCTCTTCGCACCCCCTGTGCAGCCCTCTTGCCAATTCTTTGCACCCTCCTTGCACTCCCCTCACAGCTTTCTTGCATCCTCCTTGCCATTTAGTTGTGCTCTCCTTGCACACTTCTCGGACACTTCTTGCTTACTCCTTGCCATTTCTTTGCACTTTCCATACAATCCCCTTGCACCCTAATTTCTTGCACTCTCCTAGCAAATTCCCGCCCTCTCCTGCCCCTTCGCAGAGCCCGTGGGGCGAGGGAGGTGGCTGCAGCCCCCCGAACGGACCACCCCGACTCGAGCAACCGCTCCCCCTCCCCTCCACCCGCCCCAGAACGGCAGCTGCCGCCGGTGCCACCTACCTACGAGCAGCCCAGCGAGCCACCAGCACCGGACCATGGTGGTCACTCTGTTTCCTCGCCGAGCCGGCGGCAGGAGAGGCCCGATGGCCGCCGGTGCCTGCGGAGCTCAGCGGGGCGCGGCGCCCGGCGGGGCAGCCATGGGCCGCCTCCGGCGCTCCAGTGCCCGCGGCGGCGGGACCCCGGCTTCAGCCCGCCGGCGGGAGGCTGAGCGCGGCGGGGCAGGCTCCGGAGCAGTCGTCCTGCTCAGCCCCGAGCCTTGCGAAGGGAAAAAAAAAAAAATAAAAAAAATATATGTACGTAAAATAAAACACCACAACCCACCCCGCCTTCGTTGTGGAGCGCGTCCCCCCGACTGCTGATAGCTTTAATGGAGCTTGGCAGCCACAGGTTCAAGTTGCCAGAAGAGGTGGAGACTCCGCCGCCTGCGCCCCACATGCGGCCGCGCATCGCACATGCGGGGGAGGAGGAGGGCTGCGCCGCCGCGCCGGGGCCGGCACCCCTCGCCGGGACAGACACCTCCGCCACGACGCGGGACCTCCGCCACGGGGAGAGGTAATTCTCCCTCAGGGCCGGCACTTCTCCTTCAGGGACTGTCACTTCTCCCTCAGTGGCCGGGCATTTCTCCCTCAGCGACCGGGCGCTTCGCCCTCAGGGACCGAGCACTTCGCCTGCCGAAACCAGGCACTTTTCCCTCAGGGACCGGTCACTTTTCCCTCAGGTGCCGCATTTTTCCCTCACGGACTGGGCATTTCTCCCTCAGGGATGGGCACTTTTCCCTCCGGGTTTGGGCGCTTTTCCCTCAAGGACCAGCACTTCTCCCTGAGGGGCTGGGCATTTCTCCCTCAGTGGGCGGAGGGACCGGCACTTTTCCCTCAGGGACAAACAGTTTTCCCTCAGGGACAAACAGTTTTCCCTCAGGGACAAACAGTTTTCCCTCAGGGACCGGGCATTTCTCCCTCAGGGGCCGGGCATTTCTTCCTGGGACTGGGCATTTCTCCCTCAGGGTCGGGCATTTCTCCCTCAGGGGCTGGGCATTTCTCCCTCAGGGACCTGGCAATTTTCCCTCAGGGACCGGGCACTTCTCCCTCCTGTGCCGGGCATTTCTCCCTCAGAGTCGGACAAACACTTTTCCCTCAGGGGCCGGGCATTTCTTCCTGGGACTGGGAACTTCTCCTTCATGGGCCGGGCATTTCTCCCTCAGGGACAGGCACTTTTCCCTCAGGGGCCGGGCATTTCTCCCTCAGGTGTCCGGCATTTCTCCCTCAGGTGTCCGGCATTTCTCCCTCAGGTGCTGGCACTTTTCCGTCATGGGCCAGGCACTTCTCCCTCAGGGTCTGGCACTTCTCCCTCAGGGGACAGGCACTTCTTCCTCAGGGAGCGGGCACTTCTTCCTCAGGGACCGGGCACTTCTTCCTCAGGGATCAACACTGTTTTCCTCAGGGGCAGGGCATTTTTCCCTCAGTCACTGAGCACTTCTCCCTCAGGGACTGGGCGCTTCTCCCTCAGGGGCCAGCATTTCTCCCTCAGCGAGCAGGCCCAGCAGCTTCCCTGACTGTGGGGCACCATTGCTGCGGTGAGCTACTCTGTGCCTGAGGGGCTCCCCATGGCGGGTGTCATCCTGCCTCATCCCCACCTGTGCCGTGGGGCTGGTCCAGCTCCTCAGAGGTGTCATAGGCCACTGTGGGGGCCTGGGCCAGCTCTCCTTAGTGGGATGCTGTGAGGAGATCATCCTCATGTCCCCATGGCCTGGTCCACCTGCCCAGTGCAGGCCCTGGTACCTGACAGCCCTACTCTTATCTCCAGCCCTGGCTGCTGGGGTCATCAAGAGAATGAAACCACCAGAAACTCTGTCAACATCCCATGCTGGGAAATCATGGGACCCTTTGAAGGCAACTCGGTAGTACCCACCTGAGGCAGCATTCCCCAGTGCCCCTGTGCTCATACCAGCCGGCTCCCTTCCATGCCTGTTACCCAGCCATCCTTCAACTTAGACATAGCTGGGACAAAGCAACACTTCTTGCCTATATTGCTGATTAGCAATGAACCAGTCTGCTCACTGCCCTTCAAGCACAGTAAAACAAGATGGGCCCAATAATGTGCCTGCTGGGTTACCCTTGGAAGCAGTGAGGGGAAGAGGCCAAGCCACTGTAGCTCTGATGTCTAGCACTCATGCTGGTGCTGGCACTAAAGGCTGAAGTTTAGTGCATTTTTCGAGACTGAAAAACTAAGTTCAGTTTTTGCAAATGAAGCAAAGAAATTAAAATAACATGTATGCCCCCAGCAGAACCCCAGGACCCTGCAAACTGGCTGTTTCACTGGGTAAAGGGAAATGTTGGGGAAAAAAGAAAGCTACTCTCCTAGTTCACAGCATTAATCCTGCTGATTGCAATGAGGAGAAGTTGAGGCCTGATTCTGCAATCACATATTTGTTGAGCAGAGGCTTCAGTGTGCTGGGCTGAGGTCTCAGTGCACTGGGTTTATTACTTTGTCAAAAATAAAGCACAATGTTTTTAATGTGAAGTGGGACAAACTTATCTGTCATGGGTGCATAAAGAATTAAAGTTTAATGATACTTGCCAAGATAAAAATAACAAAGTCCATTAGTAATGCAGGCACTCCTTTTCCAAGCTGATGTTTTTATCTTTTTGTTTCTCAAATTCCCCAAACCAGTCATTCTCGGTAAATGTCCAAACCACGGTGGTTTTATTATATTTACAAATACATAAATTATCAAATGCATAGGCAAAAAAGTTGTCCTTTAGAAAGATGCTAGAGAGAAAGGAATAATTTTGCAAGATACCTTTACAAAGCAGGACATACTCTTTTCAGACATCGTTGGTTGAAACCCAGAAAAAATGATGGTAGAGGTAATCTACCGGTACCAAACTTTGATTTTGGCTATGTACTTCTCATGTGACATTTCCAACCTCTAATGCTAATCTCCTTCATTTCTTTTGGAGTATTTTAAGAACATTTGTTTGAGGGAGGGAATAAAATCAAAGCAGAATATTTTTTACACAGGTGTTTGAAAATTTTAATTATCATATGTAAACTGTCACAAGCTTTTATCATATGTCAGACTAAGAGGGCACATAGCGATAGATTTCATTCATATGGCCTCTTTCATCCCTGTAGCTCCTGAGGGACTTTGTCAAAGTAAACACGTCATAAGCACTTTTTCTTTGGAAGAATTCTTCCTGCCACCATTGTGTTGCAGAGCCGCATGAGCACAGCAATGCAGCTGTTTCACAGTGTGCCGCCCCGGGAGGATAAGAGTGCTACAGCCTGTTAGAAATACCGGGAGGATTTAGGCAGGCCATCGAGTCTTCCAACCTGGAAGTCTGCCAGGACATCAGGCTTAAATTCCCACCTCATGTAAAAATTGCTGGGTAATCTTCAGCTCCTGCAGAGGACCAGCAATGTAAAAATGCCTATAATTTTTATTATCAAATAATTACAGACTACCTGCTGGGCAAAGCACGTGGAGGGAGACAAATGATTGCAAATAGCCTGTAATTGCAGCAGAACTATGTGGCCTGATTTACGCATTCAAAATGAATATAAGTTGTTCCTATTCTGGTTCAGGAGCACTTTACTCATGGTGCTGTAAATACTAACACAGCTGCAGGGTAACTGGGAACCAGACCAAGGTGTTTTTACATTAGCTATGCTTCATTTGCCTGGCACCTTGTGTAATATTCATTCCTGTGCAAAACAGGTACAGAATATTTGAACTCAGAATCATGCACTCTTGTCAGCAATATAGGGCAGCGAGCTGCCTAGCCCCTGAAGGCCAAATATTTTCTCTTCCCCTTGCCAGACTAGCAAGGACAGGCAACCACACATGAAGGCAACAGGCCAGGAAACCAAAGATTAGTAAGCCAAGAGCTCTGAAAATACTGTTTGTCTGAAGAAAGGGATCCTCTGAGTAGACACTCAGGTCCCCAGAAAGCCATGTCCATAATCCATTGCAACTCTGCTTCTGGAGTTCAGTCTCTAGGAGGTAATACCAAGGGATATAATGTTTGCAGAGCTGAAAATACTGGGTGACCTGAAACTGCTGCATTTGTGCATTTACAACTAATGTTTAGCCTGTTAGAATCACTTGCACTCTATTTCAGTTTCAGGGGTGTATTTTATCAGGCTATGGGTATTGGTGTGCCCTGACAGCTTTCTAGGATAGCCTATATGCTTAGGCACAAGACTACTGCAAAAATGTTAGTGAAAGTACATTATTAAAAAAGATCTTAACATTCAGACTCTGTTTTCACCTACGTATTTTCAGCTGCTATGGATGATCACCTATAAAATGTTCTCCGTCAGCATAGAGTTTAAAGGCACAGCCAACATCTTTCTCAGTGCCTGTAAATGACTTCCAATCTATGGCTTCTTTTGTCAAGGTTCAGCCAAGAACAGATGGAATGAATAATAAATCCCTGTTTTGGGGGGCTTATGGGAGAAGAGTTAGGCATCCCTCATGGCAAGAACTTCATTGAATCTCACTGGGAAACTCTGGAGGGAGCTATATACATTTAACACTCTGACTCACCAACAGATGGACCATGATGCAGAGTTGGCATGTTTGGGGCTGAAAAAAGATATAAAAAACTATAAAAAATAAACAAACCTGCAAAGAATTCTGTAATTTATCACAAAAAAAGGTGCATATTCTATTTCTTTCATTCTTAAAATGGTTACTATGTGCAGAGGATTCTTTATCAGAAATACAGTGTACAGAACCTTCATTCATTAACTCTCATACCATGGCCGAAGGAAGACAGTATTATCTTCCCCACAGGGCCACTAGGGCCAGGGATGATATGTTTTGCTCAAATAAGTAAATGGTGCCATCAGTGCCTGTCTCAGGACATCTCCCAGCTATAATGTGCAGTTATGAGTACCCTGTTTCTCTTGATTCAGCACAGAACAATACTTCTCTGCTGTGCAATGTACTGTATTATTGCCAGACTTTTCACCAATAGTAAAGCAAACATAACATTGCCCTCCTTGATCACCTCTCATTTCTTAAGCCAGCTTGTTCTCAGGCAGGTAGTTTGCTCTTGCTTTTTCATAATTGGCAATAGCCTATTTGGACTCTGCCATTGGAGGCTGCTGGTGAATGCAGACAGACATCACTGGTGTTTTGGTTGTCTTTACCAGCCACGTGAGACGAGGCCTTCTGACAGTGAAGCAACAAAGGAAATAATCACCTTCCTTTAGCCTGTTATTTTGTGCTATTCACTGAGAAACAGCATTTAGAAAAAAAAAAAAAGTATTGCAGAGTCATGCAATGCACACCCAGTGCACTTTACAGAGTAACAACAGGAAAATATGAATAAACTTTCCAGGGTACCTGGCTCAGTGTATGTATTTGTATGCTAAAAAGTACTGGAGTATTATTTACATGCTTAGCTGGGGTTTGTCATTTCTAAAGAAGTCTGGACTGCTACCTGTTATACTTGGCTCTTGATGATTTAAGTAAGAATTTATAGACCCTAAACCATCTGCAAAATGTCCCAGTTCTTCAAGGCCAATGTAAATGCAATGAGCGGGGAAAACCACAGAAAGAAGAGGTTAACAAGGTTTCTCCTGGCCTCCCCCTTGGCACATTTTTTAATTAACTGGAAGCAAAGGTCTGAAACAGATAAAGCTCCCATGCCCTTGGAGATAATTGCAACAGTTTGTGTAGCACATTACACAAGAAGCAACTTTGTTTGGTTTCATTGCACTGCAAGTTGTTGAGAATATATGCACTGCAGGGCACCACGGAGTGGCTGGCTTCACATCTCAACATGAAAGCAGCTTGCTGTGATTTATATCATCATGCTAATCAGGAATGTGCATTAATTCAAGGTCCCTCTGGGGGCTAAGGGAAGAAGAAAGAATCAAAAATGTGCCAGCTTTCTATCTTGTGCAGGGTGCCACCATTTTCTGAAGTGTGAAGGAATTAAGTGTGTCATTAGTTTTTACAGATGCTTTAATAGGCAGCTAGAGGAGAGATCTTGCTGCATGCTGCAGTGAAAGCCACAGGCAGCGGAACCTTCTTCTGCCCCCAGACTCTATCAGAATTAAGGAAATTTAAAATTTAAATAGATCTTGAAACTCTAGCCCACGTTTTCTTATGAATGACAGATCCTTCCTGCCCTCAGTCCACCACATTTCTCCAAGCTTGAAAGCTGACGCTTCCTTCTTAACAGCAAAAAGTGGGAAAGACGTTTGTGGTCTGGTGGTTACACCATGGGGTTGGAAAGCAGAAGAAGTGTTGTTTCACATCAAGGCCAAGTTTCTTGGTCACCATGGATTTGATCCTGCCAGATACTGAGCACCCATTGATTTTTCAAGGCCAAGCCCTCACAATTCATGTGAATCCAAGTTCTTGTTTCAAAGCAAAACCTGGGCCCGTATTCAAAAAAAATGGTGCTGATTCTGTGGTTATGCTGCTTTCTTGCAATCCCAGCAGCCCAGCATTAATTTCCATTCTCCTTCTAGTGGCATGAGAGCTGGGACCGTCATATCCCAACACTTGACACCTCCAAAGCCCTGGTTCCTCATTAAAATTTCTTTTTACTCCTCTCTAGGTTTTAGCTTTTTCATATTAGTGGGAGGTTCTGTTCTCTTCTGTTTCTGCCCATATGCAGGAAGGGAGAAGAATAACAATCTGGAAAGAAATCGCTTTTATTCTTATGAATTTCAAAATCATGACTAGCTCTGACTTTCTTTAGAGGAGAAGCTACTATAGATGCAGACAGTCTGTACTGAGACTGGTTTCTTTAGGGGCGGCATGCAGCTTAGAAACAACAAGCAACCATAATCATATATCTAGTCTGATTGCTGGGCAAGTAATAAAATTTAATCAAGGTTTATTAGTGTTCACCATTAGGACTGTAGGAATTTAGGTGCTAGCATCTTGTAAATACCTTAGATGCATGATTTTATGTATGTTTTCCATGGACTTTGTGGTTGCTGTGAACTAATTCTAAGGTTCTGCAAAAAATAACCAAGAAAGGCAGGTCTGTTGTTAGTGACTCCATGGGGGTCCATGAATCCTAGAAGACTGGAAACCACCACTGAGATCAATGGATGGATTGTTTAGATTGGATATGGCCCCTTTTTTGCATCCTTGTATGCAATCCAATTTTCAGTGTAAGATTTCACTGTAAGGAGTGCCAATTGCACTACTGCATGCAGAAAACTGCGCAGGTCCGTCTGACTCCAAAGGTCTGTGGCTCCAAGCATGGCCTCTGCCATTCTGCAGAGACAGAGCAAGTAAGAGGGAACTTGGGCCATCAATAAAGAAAGGTGAAACAGCCGTATCTTTGTTCAGTGACTATAGTAGCCATAAACAGCTGTTAAAACAGATTGGAGTGTGTTACAAATCCAAGCCTTTCTGTGGTCCCTAGTCCAGGGCTGTTATAATAAGGCTTGTTTTCTCCTTGTTAAAACAATCATTTACTCTTTATGTTTAGGAAGATAAATGTTCTCAAGGCACATAAAGATATCAGTAAAGATAAATTACGAAGGCCACCAGCCAAATTCATGCTACTGTGAGGAACGCATCATAAATTGTTGCAGCAGACACATGTCTATTCTAGAAGCAATGTTAGTATGCACCTGCTCATGGTTTGAGACCAGCCCTTCACATGTTATATCCCTGCAAAGCATGAGAATAATCTTTACAGGAGTCTGCAAACAGCAGCCAAGACTTGTGCCCTATTCAGGAGAGCACTTAATCACTTATTTAAGTCTTGCTCTACCCAAAAAAGTATTTAAGGATATGAACTATGCATTTTTTTCTGGTTTATATACGTGCATTTTCCCTGCTGCTGTTCAAATCTATCACAAACTGTTTTCAAAGCTTTTTTTTTTAAAGGCAGAAGGAAATGATGGAATAAGGGATGTCTTTTGAGTGCCTTGGATTACATAGCACACTTTCATCTGCGAGTCCCCCATGGGTACCCGGCTGTTCAGCATGCTTGCCAGTATGTCTCGTTGCACAAACCCTCCTTGCTGCCCCATAACAACCACCAACTGTCCCAAACTGCTGACCTATTAACCAAACAAACTCTGCTAAATATTGCCATGTGTAAGTGTACTACTATTTTTCTAATTGCTAAAAAACATGTCCTTCCTGCACTCAATAGCCCCTGGAAGAGATTGTTAACATCTGGGTATTTAGCACAATAGAGGCTTTAAACTTAAAGGAATATTGTCCAGGTTAGCAAGTGAATTTGGCCATATGTATTTTTTTATAGATTATTCTTTTCATGTTGTCCATGTTACATTTGAAACTGTGAATCAATGGCTTTCATGAGGTTTAAGTCAGCAGAGAGCATAGTTCATTATAAAAAGAATAGACCTGAGAAAAGATGGATGTAATCTCGGACAGGTGATGATGGATTGGAACTGCTTTTTCACTGGATGTACAGCCTTCTACTGGGGGAATGAAGGGGCGGGGGGGGGGGGAACAAAACCTTTCTTGGTATTTTCTGATGTGGTTGTGTGGATAGCTGCGAGCATTATGACCCAAAATGTCCCAATCGCTCCCAGCTATTTAGGGATCAGTGTATGAAAAGTACTCCAGACAGCGCTTAGCCTGTGGCTTCAGTGGTGAGGGAGTCCATCTTATATATGGCTGTAATAATTTTGAAAACCCAGTTTTATTTTCCAAGCAAGAGACTTTTTCCTCGTGCTTTTTGCTTGCTGTGGAGGACAAGTAATTTTTATTCTCGTTTCTAGACAACTTCAATTCCTGCAGTTGTGAACTGGTTTGCTGTTACAGCAGTTGTATTTTAAGCATGAAAAACAGATATCTAGACCCAGCAGTGTTGGGGAGAGAGATTGAAGTATAAATATGGCAAATTTTCCCTTATCTTATATTCTGTAAAGCTTTCTTGGTACAAAAGTATCTAATCTTAAATCAAACTGTCTCTTTCTAGTTACACCAGTCCTTCGGAGCCAATACAGTCTATCACATCAATGACAGTTTAGTTATTAAAAAAAAAATAAATTACAGATTTGAGCTCTCTACCTTTTTGTCCCAAAATATTAAGGATAAAGCAGGAATACTCTGCATTTACAGAAGCAAGATTTAAACCTCAGTATGTCAGTGAGTTACATGTGTGCTGTAAATTACAATATTGTTGGGCTCAAGAGTCAAGTTTTCACAGAAAGAGGTGATTTCTTCTGTGACTTTCAGTGCCAGTCTTACCCGTTTTCTGCATCACCACTGCAGCCTCATGGTAACACACCTGCCCAATTGCATGGTTGCTAAGAAGTCACAGCTACCCAAATGCTGGAACTACCTTGAGATGCCAGCAGCAGGAGCCTGTAGGGGCAGATGTACTGCAGGAGAGAGGGGAGACAGAGACCTACACCAAGCCCCCAGCCCTTTGAGTAACTGCTCAGCCTGAATGCAGAGCTGACAGGGGACCTTTGGTCCTCTGAAAACAGAAAGTGCAATTGATTCTTTTCACTTAGAAGCATGACTGGTGTTACATTTCCTGAGCTGGACAAGGGTGGTCCAGATGTCCGTGACAGATTTTTGCATAAGCACTTTACATTTTTGTTTTTCTAGCTGTTTGCTCTTCTTCCCTAGTTTAAAAGAAGCTCTTCACACACAATCACTGTTGTTGAAATCAGTGTCCTAAAAAAGGAGTTACATAAGCCTTTAGTCTTCAATAGTTTATTGGCTCTCTAGATTGCTAGTGGGGAAAAGCCAAAATTAGGCAGTCAGGAAGAACTGTGGGACAGATATTTGCATGAATTTTGGGTCATTTTTTCTTTCAAACAAGTTGCTAGTACAACCATATGCTGGAAAAAATATGCCAGGTTTTACCCAATCTACTCACAAGTCAAATAATTGGACATATGAACCGATTATTCAATCGCATGTGCATTTTGAACAATCTGGAACATTATTTTTCATGGACCAGATTCCAAATCATTCAGCCAGTCTGCAAAGAGTCAAAATGCAATAAAAATGTCCTGATTCTGTCTTCATCTTTATTCTCCTGCATGTTTATGCGTCCACTCCATGACGGCTGTGTACATGGAAGTCCCCAGTCCTACAAGCAGAGAGCTGCGTAAGATCCCAACAGAGAAGAAACAGAGACTAGTTGCATACCTCTGGGTTTCTGTAGAGATGGGCAGGTTAAAATATAGATCCATTGAGATCAGAATGGCCTGACTGTGTTTACTGCATACCGGTATGCTACCAGTATGGAAAAGACTGCTGTTTGAGCACAGTGGTTTCTGTCCACACAAGGTATAATATGATCAGCAAAAGCATCGTTGTTAATGAAAGACAATGCAAGAATACAGGAGATGGAAAAAGCTGGTTTTGTGCTTCAGTTTGTAAAAATCTCAGTGGCTTACAGTATATGATCTACAAGCATGGGCTGAGAGTGAGAGTTGGTCCCCCTTGGTCTAAACTGGGGTCACATTCAGTAGAACATGCATCAAGATGGGGACATTACCACAGAGAGTTTGGCTGTCTCTGCAAGCTGATCCTGGCTTTCTTAGGTGAGAGGAATCTTCTCTGTGTTGCCTCTGAGCCTGAGCTCTGGGTTTTGTCCCTGTAACTATATGTGGGGAGGACCAGCCCCAGCAAACAGCCTGTTGCCATGACTGAGTGTTCATGTGTGGACTTGACCCAGACTGACTCAAGATATCCTGGTCAGCCAAACGCAGTTAACATATGTAGCAATTAGCATTTACTGCCATGCACAGTGCAACTGTAAGGACATAGCCATCCTTTAAAAACTTGTTAAGTTTGGAGAATGTACATGCTACTTAATCCTTTTAGCTAGGTCAGTAGGAAGGTGTAAAATTAATATTTTTTGTTAAATAAATAAATGTTGCTGGGTATGCAGCCATACATTCCCTTGAAAAATATCATTTTTCATCCTGGCAGTGCCACCTTACTTAATGAATCATTATGCTCAGTAGTGACATACTTCCTTCTAGAATTTTTACAAGATTGTTTCTTATTATTTCTCTTTGTAAGGATTCCAAATAAAGGACAAGAGAATATAATGACCTTCACAAAGCTCCCCACTGAACCTTTGAGATAAAAGGTTTCAGTATGCACAGAAATATTTACCTTGTCTAGGCAACTCCAGGACAAGGACTTGTAGGGTCACAAGGAATTTTAGTGTCAGACACAGTAAGAAATAATGTATTAGTACAGATCATCATAAGTAATATTAGAATTTGAATCTCACAGGTTACGACATTTAAATTCCTTCTTTCCTTTAACATGTAAGGAAACACAAAATGCTGAGTGTACCAATATTAGTCTGTCTTTCTGACCTTGCCCCCTCCAAGGCCCACTGAGTTCGGTGGAAAGGCTGCTGTTTGTTTCAGTGGGCTACGGTCACCTCTGTACACCTGCAAGACACTGAAAAACCACAACAGTTTCTGAGCTACTTCTAAGTTTGCTTCTGGAATATCAAACATAAGTTTTCATTCTCTTATTTCTTGATTAATGCATTGAACATCAACTTTTTTTGGTCACTTCTAAACTTTAATCGAGGAGCAATTGACCCCTCAATGGGCATTTTAATCTTGTTTCTATATTTTCAAAGGAAATTAAATGTTAATTGCTGCTAAGTAAATTCATCTAAAATAGCGATTTTCAATTCATCCCACAAACAGTAAGAAAATAAAGATAATTGTGTGGCATTTCCTGCTGAATAAAGGGAGCAAGGGCTTTTTTTCCCCAAATAATATTTTAAAAATGAAGTATTTTTGAAGATTACTGTTATTGTATATTTTTAAATGTCTGTTACTTTCAAATGCCCAGCTAAGCCAACTGCAATAATTGTTAGGAAAATATTTCTCTCTCTCCCTGTCTCAGAGGTGACTGTGTAAGAGCTATGACTTTGTTTAAGGAGAGATTAAGAAGTAACAAGCCCAGCTGCATTAGTGGACTCAATATGTGACATCCATGCTGCTACAGTGTGTGTAGCTTGAGTCCATTGAAGTAAATAGTTAGACACTGGTTATAGCACAGCCTGTTATCAACTTGCAAGTCAAGACTGTTGATTTGGGGATCTCACCACATGTACTTGCCCTTTCATTATGTATTGGGACTGATCTTCAAATGTTCTGGCTACACCATCCCAGGAAGTTGGGAGTTCCAAAAGATGTTACAGCCTGGATACCCTGAAGTCAGGGCATCCCAAAACACATGCAAATTGGGACCCATGCTTTTGGATTTCCAACAGTGCTACCCACAACCATCCAAATTTTGGGACTGAGCTCTTTTTTTTGCCAAAGATTCAGACCTAAAAAAATGGCTCTGGACTAAAATTTCTGTAAGATTTACCACTAAAACATCTCTGTAAGCAGCAGGCAAAATCCTTATGGTTTTCAGATATTACTTTTTGATCTTTTTGACAAAAGCATTGACATTATTTTTTGAAGCAAAGAAGAAGCTGTGAATATTACATCTTCCACATCATTGCAGTCGTAAGAAGAAAAAGAAAAAAATTGAAAAGTCTCTATTATATAATCCACATATTAACAGGTGAAAAAAGAGCAACATAATTTAGCTTTTGACACAGAAAAGTCTTCCTTGGAGCCAAGCAAATTCACTCTGGTGTTTAATCTGAACAGTTGCCAGTTTTCTGTCTGTAATGGGAATCCAGTGGAAACTCTGGAGGAGAAAGAATTAAAGATAAATGCCACGTTCATTGCAGAAGCTTTGTCTAAGCAAATTTCATAGGGTCTAGCAGAGCATGGTCTTAGAGACCATCTCTGATCAGCAGTAGTATTGCCTAAGAAGTGTGCCGGTTTGCTTCTGGGAGTGTCTGCTAGAGTACGAGGGTGACTTAGCTAGTGTGTAAAATTATCATCATAAGTTAAGATTTTAGCACAAGCATAAGTTCAGGTCCTCGAGAGTGACTTGCTCTCACACACACAGACACATGTTCTGGACCAGACATTTCAGTGATGCTCTGCAGCCACTCCATCGTGTGGTCCACGACCAAAGCAGATGCTCATTTCTCTCTGTCTCTGGAAATTATTTGAGAATACACCCATTACGGTCCTGAAAGTTTCCTGCTTTGTAGAAACATTGGAGTGCAAGAAAAAGCCCTAACACTAAAGAAAACTGCTCACAGGGAAGTGAAATATGCAGGAAGGGCTTGTGGGAATGAAAGATAGGTTTGCATTGGGTCAATATACCCATTTAAAATCCAGAGGGGGTCAAAATTAATATTTTTTTCTGAATTTCACAGATGTTGTTTTATTAATAGGAAACCCTGAGATGTTCAAAGGAGGCAGGGAGCTAAGCAGTGTAATTGAATTTTAATGATAGATATATTCCTTAGGCTCTTTTAAAATCCCAGCTTTATGCAAGGGTAGAAAGCTTGATTCCAAGCAATAATTAAAAGTCTTCTAATCCCAAGAAAAATTAGATTAAAGCAGAATTCCCCTTTATAGTGATTAGACCAAAGCTACTAAAATTGAAGCTTCCTCATAGAAATTACTTTCCATTTTTTCTTGTTAGTGCCTCAGTCTGAATCAAAAGCTGCTAAATATAATGTTAAACATACTAACAATTAAGTTTTTAGTCTAATCAATCTCTGTTACTACAGCAAATGTAATTATTTTAATGGAGTGTCAAGATAAGTAAGAAACTGAAAGTAATCTGAAAATTTCTCTAACTGCCTGTTAATAGTGGACTTTCCTTCATTTTCTCCTTTGAAAACATTCCAAGAGTGTTCAGAGCTTGAGTGAAATATCTCCTTAAATATTACCTAAGAATGACTTTTGTGTTGTCTGGTTTGAATGAAAAAAAACCCAAACAAAACCCAAACACAACAAAAAACCCTTCTAAAAATTAATGCAGTCTTTCCTTTTGCAAAGATGGTGAAAAAAAATGTGGAACTTACTTCTCCTTTGTTTGCATAGATATGTGTTTTATTACGTTACTGGAAATTGAACAGACATTAATCTTTTTACCTCCAGCGTAAAACCACCAAAAAATGAGGAAAATAAATAAAAATACAGGAGGTGAAACTTATAAAACAAATTAGTTGCTCAGTAAGATAATAATAAAACAAAACGCTTATGATACCAAAATTACATGGCCATAACAAGGTCTCTGCAGTAACAGATTTGTTGGAAGGTTCACCATAAACTACAAATAAATGTTTTTAAAGCTTTCTTGCCTACAGGATAAGAGATGAAATATATATAAAGACATTTGCATAAGTGAGTTATGTCCCAGTCAATTACTGGTATCCCTTGTGGTTTTTTAACCAGCTACAACTGGGGCAGGCTGTTCCTCTGCTCAGCTACTCAGAAATCTTGAGATTGGTCCTGTGGGAACAGGGTGGAACACAGAGCATGGGACTCGGGGGGTCTAGGCCGTATGACAATCACGGTTGGGCACATTGTATGTTAGCACTTCCACAGTAACCTGCCTCAACAGGGCATCAAGACCACAAGTCTGAGCTCAGTAACTTTTTGCCAGCTGCAAACCCTCGTCTCCCAGCTCCTCAGAAAGCCCACAGGCTGACAGGCACCAGGCTTTTCCCTGGAGCCTGATCCTGCAGGAGCTGCCCCGTCTTGGCTGTGGGGCAGGCACCAGGGCACAGGCAGCTCTGGCAGAGCCTCCCTGCACTGCAGCCTGCAGAACATTTCTTTTTCCTCTCCTCACAACCAGTATTCCCAGCTGGTTGTGGTTTGCTGCTCGCATACCCTCAGAGAGGCATATGCAGGAAGAAAGTCAGGGTAGAGAGGTTTTCCTCTAGATTTAAGTACCTTGGGAACGTTCTGTCTTGTTTGGAAAAGGACCTTGGTGCGTCTGTCATGTCACCGCGACAAACAGCAAGAAATCCTCTTGCACCATTTGTGCTTCTAAATGCCAGCCGTGCTGCGCTGTCCACTGAGAGATCTCAGCGCCAGCCTCTGCTGGAAAGCACCTGGGCAGTTTGCAGGGGGATCACTGAAATCCATCAACGATGGAGAGTTACTGAGCAATAGGCATCGCTGCCAGAGCCACTATGGCATGAGTGAAAGCCCCGTGCTGTGGCATTTCTCAGGGCAGGAAGTTTTCAGCCGTCGTCCCTTTCTCTCCCCCGGCAGGCTGGCACACAGCGTGCTGTTGGGAGACGTTGTTATTGCAGCCTGCAGTATGTTTTGAATGTTGCTGCCATTAGCCTCTCAGGAGCAGGCTCCCTCTTGAGCCCCTCACTGTCATGCCTTAAATCATCAGTCTGCCATTGTTCCAGTGCTTCATCCCAGCTTCTAAGATGTATTGGCAGGGACAAGAATGGTTTCCAGTGAAAAGCTTATAAAATGGGCCCGTTTATGTAGGTTTATAATACATAACATCATAAAAAGTGCCCATTTCTGTGGTTCCCCCTAGTGAGCATATGAGTTTGAACAAACAGGAAAATGGTCCAGGGTAGGTTTCCTCTGCCCTAGTTGCTCTTACCTGTCATTTTACTCAAAGATATTTGTGACATGCCAGCCCTAGGATAGCTATAGCCATGCAAAGCTCAGCCATATGAATAGTTCCCAAAGCTTCATTTCACAAAGCTTCTTCCTTTCAGTTTATTTTTAAAAGAGGAAGAATTTCCCTGTGGAGAGTAATTTTGCTGCATTTCTTTGTGAAGCATTTCATCTAAGCTTTTCAGTAAACTGAGAGGCCAGGGAAAAAACACAATATACCTGGTGTTGAGGATATTCTTAATGCAGCCTGAGTGGGAAAACAACCGAGGCCCATAAGGCACTGCAGAGGGCAGTTCTGCTGTGTGCTTTCACAAGGAAAGACTAAATCAAGTTGCACAACATTACCTGAAGAAGAAAAAAGTACAAAGGAGGGAAGTGTAGATGCTCAAGCACTTAACTGTGGTGCAAGAGGAATCCAGGCTTTGGTTTGCTGTTTAGAAAAGGCAGGCTCAAACCTCCCGTTGCTGAAGTGTATGTAGATGCGATATAGACACTAGCAGCCACACTCACATGGAAGCAGATACTCAGTAACTGTCCTAATTTACTTGCCATATCTGTTTCTCAGTGCTTCGCTTTTTTTTTTTTTTTTTTGCTATGAGAAGGCTAGTCTCATTTCAGGCAGAACGCTTCTGCCTAACTATATAGAAAGCATATAGCACTTCATGCTGCCTAGAAGTACAAGCCATGACTGCTGCACACTTTGGTGTTGGGCTGAACAGTATCCCTGACACTAACACAGAACTTTTAATTGTAACAGAGTAAATATGTTTTTCACTAAAGATAACTTAGCCTACAAAATGACCCGGCTTATTGAAATCATCCACTGGCTTTTTAGTAAGCTTTCTGTTCCAGTGTATGTGTACAGAATAGAGAAGTACATTTTTTGCTGCACTGGAATTCAAACCATCAATCAATAGTTTAAAATAAAACTAAAGTCCAAATAATTCAACTTATGAAAGTCCTTCAGTTGAAGCAGTTTTTCTTTTCTTGCATATAGTTTTCTTCTTGTAAAATCCTTTTGACACCTTTTATCTGTTTATTGAAGTTTGATGATGCCTGATGTGATGAACTCTGGAGAGACACAGTGTGTCAGCCAGCAGAACAGATCGTTCTTCATGACTTAGTTTTGGGAGAGTTCACATGTCCGGGACTCTCTGAACATTTACACAGATGAGTATTTCACACCTTTGTAATCTGGAGCATCAGTAAGTGATGCTGTGACCTGCACTGTTTTGATATAGGATGTAAAAGAGTAAAAACACAAAAACAGTTTGATCTGCTGACCTGAGCAGGAGGTGGATGCCCCTGAAGGAGAGCAGAAGGCAGAGACATTCTTGGGGGCTGTTGTAAATAGTGCACAGGACTTGGATGTGGCTCCCTGGCTTTTTGCAATGCTTCTCTTTTTATCTACTCCTTACAAAGACACAGTTTTCAAGAATAAGATTTTAAGCCCTCCCTAAAGAGCCAATACCATTAAAGGGCACTGAAAATCATTGCGTCTGTGAAGTTCAGACCAGTCTTGATAAAAGAGCTCTGTTCCTGCTTTGCATCAATAACTGCCTGTACATTCTGTACATTCATCCTCTTCTTTGCTGTCTTGTCCATATACATATAAGGACCCCTGGCACAGGAATGGATTCCTGTTAGATGTTTGTGAAAACCTTAGCATACAGCACCCATTTAATTTATTTTTTTTTTAACATAAGAATAATGAACAGAGTAAATGCTAATGTAGATGCTGACCTGGCTGACCTTGGTCAGCTCTGTACCTGGTTATCCAATGTGAGTACTCAGCTCACACTCAGATCTTCTGTCTGGTTCCTCTCCCATCACTGACACACATGGACACACACCCACACACCCCTTAGAGATTCAGAAACCCAGTACAGACCCAATGAAACATTTTTGCAGGCACTTTGAATTGGAATTAAAAAGGAAGTATTTCCAGTCACCTGAAGTACTTACTTTTCCTTTCTGGCATATTTAACCAGGTGAGAATTTGAGGCAGGTGCCCTCCAGTGACTGCTACTATTTATCTGCTGAATCTTGTAGTGTAAAAGTTATTCTTTTGCATTAGTGGGTAATGTGTGTTTGTGTACACATCTCTAGAAGCTGAAAATAAAAATGGATGCCAATGATGAAATCTTAACCCAAAGTGCTCTAGTAGTCTAATATTATCCAATTACAGAAAAAGCAATGTTTAATTTGGAAAGAAGAGGTACCAGTTATATGATGAGTTATGGGGATTTAATTACAGAGCCAGATTCTCATTAAATTGGTATTACATGATGCATGAGTAAAAAGCTCTTAAGGTTTAATAACTTGGTCTTCCTGCATTTTTCAGTTCTCCTATTTATTGAGAAAAGCGATCTCTTTGCTTCATGGACACAAGACCAGTGTCAGAGATTTAGGAACTGAAAATAAAAAGGAGAGGTCAAGCAAGTGGAATGACAGGGGAGCCACTGTCCTCCTAAATAAACCACAGCCAAGAAAAATGCAACTGCAGTCCCCTTGTTCTATTTTTTAAGAACACTCTTTGTTCCTAGAAACTTCCCATTCGTGTATCAGTTAATCTACTGAGCAAAACACTTACTTGACAATAAAGAATATAGCTTTTGTGGTAAAAATATTCTGGACAAAATTTTATCTGTCCAGTAGAAACCTTTGAGCAGGCTGGCTTGCCCCCCCCCCTCCCCTTCCCCCCCCTCCTTCTGGACTGGGGGATGGAGCTAGGGGACAATGGCGCATCACTGCCGGTCCCCTTTCCTTAGGTATGCCAACTCTACCACAATCTGCATGGGCTCCAAACTTTTAATTTTCTTTTCATATGCAAGCATGAAAGGCTCTGACTTGTGATCTGACCCCTAGTATTTCCAGAGTTTGGAAAAATGCAGCTCAAAATCTGGGCTTTGGGGTTGTCCCATCTAGCGCAGGCTGGCAAAGTGACTTGTTACCATATGCCAGATGCAGGGACCCAGTTGCACATGCTGGTTCATGCAGAGCTTTCACAGGCTAACAGAAAGCCTAAACATGGGATGTGCCAAAGTCAGTGCAAACTGTAAGCTCCAGCTGCTGTGAAGAATCAAATCCTCTTTAAAATGCAGCCCTTGCTGGTCTGTATGACAGAGATAGGAGAAGAGAGTGCAGTGCAATATTTGTGTCAGCTATCACAGAAGTGTGATAAATGTGCTGTCAGAGTCCTATAGCTCTATCTGTTTGCTGTCTGGAGGTTGCATGATTCAAGATCAGTTTATGAGTTTCTTCTGGAACCAGATGGTTGCAAGGCAACAAAATGAATGCCAGCTACATATAAATGTCAAATGTTCAAACCATTACATGTCAACATACGCAGGGTGTGCAGCCAGCAGTGCTGCAGAGCACAAAGCCAGAGGCAGGCAGCGGGTCCTGTTTAGCCAAAGAAATACAGAATTCAGGAAAACTCTGATTCTAGTAGAGATACGTGATGAAAATAAATCAGCTCCTTATAACAAAAATATGACCAGGTCTCTGTGTCATGAGATAGCCTGCAATATATGTCATGAAAGTGAGTCCTGTCAGATTTAATTACTTTTTCCTTGCAGCTTTAAACATTCTGAAGCCAGCTCCTTATTAAAAACTAAATATAAAAGATGAGATTATTAACAACAAGGAATTTACCAACAGAGACAGTTTCTAATCCTGTGCAATATCCTGTGCAATCATACAATATCTGTGATATCTGCAGCATTCCAGAGAATTATAGTTTGGCATTAATTAGTCTTCTTAATTAGTGTAGTCAGACAGAACCTAAACTCAAGGCCTTTGCAGTGTTGGAGCGCATACTTCAGTGGGTTACATTAGCAGATAAGATGTACTACTTTATTCTAGGTCAAAGTATTCTGCCCAGTAGTTCTGCCATTTTCTGCCAAATACCATGGCCAGATTTTGGACCTTGGCCTGTTTCTATATGTTGTGGCAGAGATGAATGCAATTTTGTAATCAACTATTAAAAATCTTTCCAAACAAACTCAGTAATAAAAGGATTTCCTCACTGTCAGAAATGAGGTATTTAGATGATTCATGATGAGTGCAACCTTTTCTAATAGGGGCTGGGTATATTTTCTTTTGAGCTGCACTTCATTCATTTGCTAGAAATCCAGGAAACATTTGAATTGAGTTAGAACCAAACAGTGCAAGGGCTGAAATGTGGTTATCATCATGTCATGCACAAGGCAAAGACTCAGGCAGAATTCACTCCCTCCAGAATGTTCCCATCAATATTATGGGTGCGAGAAGGAGCATGCAGCCATCTGGCCTTTATTAGCCGTGTTTTCAAGCTGATAGACATGAGGAAGAAGTCTAAAAGACAATCTGTCACAGTCAAGGATTTGCATCAAATGGCCAGTCCCTGGGTGAGTGATCCCAGGAAACTACCTGCTAATGACTATAACATGGCATTTTACACCAAGGATACTGTTGAACTGATAAGTTTTAAAATATGGTTTAAGATCACCTCCCTTTTAAAAATCAAATAGTACGTACCATCCATTTCAGGGCCTTTATAACTATTCATTTGTCTCTGCAAGAACAAGTCTTTTGGTAGAATATGTGTCATGCTATAATTTGTTTCTCACAGACTTGCAAAATTGTTTGTCCTCCCAATACATCAAGTTTTATTGCCATCAGTTACAACTGCACAACAGTGTAATATGACTATAGCCCATAAAAGAGTCGGCAGCATATCACTGTGGGCACATCTATGAACCTTTCAAAGTAAAGTGCTTTTCACATGTGTTCAACAGTCCAGACAGTGAGCTAGTGCCTTTATGTGGATGCTGGACCCCTCCATCCTGAAAACTGGGACCAGAATGGATCAAAATCCATATTACCCTTGACCTTACAAGACCTCTGCCTGCTAAATTCCTACTGACTTCAGTGGGCGGTTGAGTGTGGGAGGTTGGCAAGACAGAGGCTGGGGTTTTGCTGTGGGAGCCATTAAGGGACATCCTACTGTATGCCCCCAAAATCTTCCAAAGCCTTAATTAGAGCTGGGCACCACGTGGTCAGTGGTTACAGAGGCTGCAGAGATTTACGTGGAGTCCTCAGAGAACAGGCAGTCACTCCATCATGGTTGTTCCCTGGGTTTTTTCTCCACAGCAGTTTGCACAGCATGTGGAGAAACGTCTACCAAATCCATCAGCACATTCTGCAAAACCCCGCTCCAGCCCTGGTGGGATGATCACGGGTCTGTAATTACCAGTGTAAATGTGGCCCTGGCTCCTCCCTGGACAAAGCTCCTCCCTTGCAAAGTCCTGGGTCAAAACCCCCCATTTCTCTCAGTATGTTGAAAGCTGCAATTCTTCCTAAAAAACCCTAAAACAGTACCTATTCTAAGATTGGTGTGTAACATAAATCAGAACTAATCCAATTGGTGTTAAAATAAAGCTGCTTTTTCTTACCAGACTGAAACATTTTGACGTTACTGAAATGAAATGGTAAGGGCAGAACTACCACTATTGACTATTTTAAATGAGACTTCACTTTAATCAATAAGATTCTGCAAAATGTTTCTGATCTGTTTTCCCTGGCTATTCTCAGAGCCTTGATCTATTAATATTTATTACCCATATTTTTGCACCCAGAAGGCTAGGTTGTTCCCTACTGTTAGTGAGCTACTATAAATTTGAATTGCCCGTCAGGGCTGTACTCTCAGGCAGCTCTTGCCAGCTCCTTGGTTAGTGCAGGGATGGGAAGAGCCAGGCTTTAGTCTTCCGTGTGGTTTGGGTTTGTCATCTTCAGATTCAGATTCTTGGCTGCCAAGTGGGAGACAGTGTGTGCAATTTTACTCACCCAGATGTGAAATTTTCTTTGAGATGCTCAGCTGAAAAGTCAAGAAATTGGGATGACTTTTCTATCATTCACCCTGGTACAAGAGGTTTGTTTACTAAAGACAGCAAGTCCATTTGCTTGCGCATCCTGCTGGCATGTGGCTGATGCCCTTTGTGCACCAAATTGCCTTTACTGTGATGCTTCAGCTTCTTCTGAGGAGCAGGGTCTGAACCAGCATGCAAACATAGCATCTTCTCCAGCCAGAAGTGCAGAGCCTGTCTGGGGACATTGAAAGCAAAAAGAAGCTCCCGTGTTCACCAGAAGGGAAGCTGTCTTTCTGGAAGTTGTCCTTCTGTTTCTTCTTCCTCCAAGGACAAGCAGATAAAAAGCAGCCAGAGCCACAGAAACACCAGAGATTTCCACAGAAGATTCTTGCAGAGAATTTTCATACTCAAAAAATGAAGAAATAAGACTAAAGATTTTTCAGTTCTCAAAAAGGTGGGACTCCACTGAGAAAAGAACTAATCTCCTTAAAATAATACTGCTAACTGAAAACGTGTCAACAGGATCTCTTCCCAAGCCTCCCGCACCCCGGGGTCAGTGCCTCCTTTTTGCTGCTTGGAGGAACCCCTGGAGTGAAGGTGCCAAGCACCCAGCACTGGCACTGTAATGGCAGGGCCGTGCTGTGCTGGGGGGACGGAGCTTGTCCTCATCCCCTCTGCTTGTCCCAAAAGGTCAGAGTGGGGGCACGTGTGAGGAGGCTTCTCCGGGGCACATAGAGAGGTGCTTTATCACTCTGCTGCCTTCCTGCTGATAAATCCTCGCTTTGTCCTTGCACTCAGCAAAAGGCTTTTCAGATTGCCTGTGCAGTTAACTTTATCTCTGTCACCAGTCTCCTCGTTTCTCTTCCCACACAAAACAAGCAGCCTGACAGCAGAAAGCTAATCAGCAGGAGAGCCAGAAGCGGTGCGTGCCAGCGGCCCATAGCGTGCAAACAGCCACTGCCTGAACTGTGTCAAAGCACCTCTGCTCACTGCAGGGAAGATTTTTTGATGCCCCAGACAGATACCCAAGACAAGACAGCACTTATATACTTCATTATCTGTTAGAGAGAGATGGAAAATGGGTGATAAGGAAAAGAGGTGGGGTGGGAAGTGCTCTGTTGACATTGGTAGTGAAGAGGTGAGCATGGAGGCTCCTGGGTGGCCTTGGGGAAGCCACCGTTGCAGGTCCTGGCTCTCTGAGAGGAGCAAGGCTTGTGTCTCCTCAACCCAGTGGCATGCACGGAAGGGACCCAAAGGACTGCTAAGTGCAAGTCGTTGTACAGCTGGGGCAAAAGATTTATTTTGTTTACCAAAGCGAGTGAAGTCAGTCAATGTAGAGGCCCAGTCCAATTCAGTCTGCCAGGAAAAAGAGCGAAAAGAAAAGATCAGGAACTGGGATGGTGATTGTTGCCCTGGCCTGCAGGTTATAGACTTGGTGTCTGCTCCTTGCTGTGATGGTGCAAAATTCTTATCCACTAGTTTAGTCCCCTCAGTTCTTAGTCACTCTCCTTACTGAAGGAGAAGGGATCAAACCGTCTTTCCATCATAACATGAGGTCAGCCTATGGACCAGCCGGGGAAGCTCTGTTTTATCCCGTTCTTCCAAAGTCTAGTAGATCCACATTGCTGCCCCGTGGTTTGATGAAGTCAGTATTGCAAGACAGCCACCGCCATGAGTCACAGCCTTACCAATGTGATGCCAGCCCAGCGCCATGCCTGGGTGTCTCCAGCACAGGTTCCCATGGGAGAAACCCATGGATGTGATCCCTGAGCAGGGCCTTGCTTAGCAGACACTCACTGACAGTAATTGTATTCCCCAGAGGGAACTGGCCTGACTCACACTCAAAATTTTAATGCGACATTTGGGATGGGCAGCGTTTCCGCTCTGAGTCACACTAAGCCATTCCTCTTTACGACTGGAAAGATGCTACCGCGGGGTTTCAGCTGAATGCTGTGGTGCAGAATTCACGCAGCTGTCTTGGGGCCTTTATGGACGTCACTTTGTTCTCAGGAGGATCAAAGCCCCTTTGCTGCTGCAGCCATTCCTATGGCACGCTCCAGGAGTTCAGTTCTGCACAGAAAATGCTCAAAAGCAGTCACTTAGCAATCACAAGTAAATATGTAATTGGAGCTCAACACTCAGAAGTGTTGGGAGCCAACATCACCACCCTCCCAAGTCATGCTTGCATTTAAAGATCCCAAGGAGGCCCTTGCTGTCCTTATTACAGTCCCAGCTGAAGACTGAGCCTCTTTTTCTCTCTCTGAAGACAACAGCTGCTCTACCGATGCTATTGGAGAAACCACTGCGGAGCTCAGCCGCTCAGGAGGACCCCAGCAGGCTGCCCAAAACTCCAGCCAAGAATAATATTACAGTACAATGTAGTGAGTTTGTTTTTCACAAGGTTCTCCTAGCTTCCATGGGCTGGGTGCATGACTCAAAATTAATGGAATGCAGTAATTAATTTCACTTGTCAAGCCAGCATTACCCTATCTTCTGTGCTGAAAGTGGTGTTGCATCACATCGGGTCTTGGTTTAGGGTGGAATCCTGGAGGAAATTGTACATGGCGAAGTCATGAGCAGGCCTAACCTTGGACTAGATACAGCATATCTAAGAGGGTTACTTTTATGTCTGATAGTTTCCTTTTAATTAAATGTAAGCGTGCCTAAGAAAACAGAACTTGAGGTCAGGGTTTTTGGATGGAAAACCAAATGACCGGGCCACATGTCATGTTTCACAGAGGGAAGAAGCAGTGTGAGGGATTTTGTTATTCAGGGTGTAGAGATTAGCTGGTTTTCCATGCTTTCTTGGGTAAATACTTCAAGTGTAAATACCCAAAGGATTAAAGCAAATAGTCTCCCTTCAACAGCGCCTAAACTGAACCACTGCTAGTACTGCAGGGTGTCCTCAGATCTGTGGGGAGCATGGCTTGGTCCTGGGTGAGCAAAGGGGTAACGCAAACCAGGGGGCTATTCCCCTGTGCTTGCATGTCATTGCTCTCCCTCTTGCAGACCCCAGTCAGCTCTCCCTGTAGATGGCCTGGGCTCAAATGTGAGCTGAACACTTCAGCTCGCAAAAGACCAAAGAGTTAATTTAATACCTAGGTCTCAGTGACTACACTGCAGATTTCCCAGCCAGGGTGAAGAGAAGCACCTGTGACACTGTGGAAAGCCACTGCCTCCAAGGAAGTCTCACTTCCCTCTGTGCAGCAGCAGGTAGAGACTGGAAGTATCCAAATTGCATGAGCCACTATCACAATTAATGGTGTTACTGGATGAATGTTTTCCTTCGTGCTGTGCGAAGTTGCATTCTTTGGGGAAAAAAAAAATCCAACACAAGCCTCCTCAGAAACCACTTAAGACATGAGGTGCAGAGAAAGATTAATGATAGGAATGAATATAGTGCAGTTTCTTAGACTGAGGACATGGCTTGGTTCAGCTGCACTAAAATACAGGCTCAGATGTGTCCTCAAGGGCTCTGGGAACCCACCTTCTGCATGGTGGGTTCACAGCATGTCTGTGATTTCTCTTTCCACAGCATGTGGTTGCCACTGCCAGAGAGCAGGTGAAGCACTGGCTTGTGTCACTTGCACACTTTCCTCCCACCTTCAGGACAGATTTAGTCTTTTTTCTTTTGGCAAAACCCATCCTTCGCTCCTAGGAATGAAAACTATACTCCAGACCAACTTGGTTTTCCCTTTCTTTATTGCTGAAAATTGTTTGCTTCAGGAGTGAAGAATCACAAAACCCAGACTTGGAAAAGTCATTTTCTTTGAAGGGAACAGTCTTACACCAGTGAGTTTTCTGCATGAATAGTTGTTTGCACCCCTCATTTGTTTCACTCTGAGTCAAGCCGTTGGGCTCTGGCAAACTGTAAGAGTCACTGAGGAGAAGACCAGGCTGATCTCTGGTGTCCTGGAAATCGCAGGCAACACTGCCTTGCTGCAAGAGTTCTAGCTTTGATGTGAGCATTTTTTAATGATTTCTTTTTTAGTAAAAGATTTATACTTGGGAAGATCTGTTCCAAATCAACTTCAGCAAAGAGCAGTTGCATTAGAAGAAACACATCCCTTTAGTCTTGGTCACTCTGGGAGAAAATACATTATTTGGTCTATTTGGTCCAATACAAATGCAGGTTAGTAAAGTAATCATTGTAAAATTGCATGATCACTGACGCTCTGCTTGGCTTTAGGAGCTTCCTGTTGTTTAACCACCTACAGCTTAGTGTGACTTATAATTCTTTCCAGGGAAATGCAGTGATCTGCTTTATTAAAATCTCTGCATACCTAGGGAATTCAACTTTTTTCAGATAATTTATCAAGAAAATGTGGATATTTTTTTAATCATCCTGTTAAATTTTGTGCTAATTTTGACCCTGATTTAAGATTATTGATGTTGAGATTCACCCTTTACGAACCTTAAAATTCCAAGCTTATGAAAACTGTTTGATCTCTAGGAACTGATTTCAGTTCTTGAAAGGCTAGCACACACCATGGGGTCATATTTATTTTATGAGATGATTTTTTCCTAGTGAGATCAGTTAATGGAGCAGCCAGTGTTGCAAAATGTGGAATAAATTTCAATAATATACCGCAATACCCAGAAAAGATCTCACCTGCCATTTAGTAGTCAGTATTAGGTGCATTTTAATAGCTTGCATTTTACATATCTCTTGTTTCATAACTCCCCTGCCCTACTCTATCTCATATATATATATGTATAAAATGGTTTCCTGCTTTCTTACTGAACACTGGGGAATTAAAAGTCAACTCTGCTTCCTTGAGTTGCTGAAAGATTGCTTTCAGGTGCTACAGGAGTTCTTCCCGGGGTTTACTATAAATCAAGACAGCATCCACACAGGCCACTGCATACCCCAAATGTTTGTATAGCAGCAGGCTAGTTACTTGAAAGACACTAAGAAGCAACCCACATGAACCACAGCTTTATGTTGAAAAAAATCCAGTAAGCACTGAAAATTTTATTGTGGTCTTGGAAGATTGTGCTTTAGGTGCTGCCAATATCTGTTACATGAATCCAGAAAGCTGGTTTTTTCCTTGGCCCCTAACATCAGCTGGTACCCAAGGCATTTACACAACTTGCTGGAATCATTATTTACCCTTTGGTGCTGCAGCACTAAATGATTTAGTGCCAACCCCCAACATGGCCATCAAATCAAGATGTCCTTCCAAAATGTTGCCTTCTGTCACCAGCACTCCCTCATTTCCAGCCTCATTATCCAGTGGCTGAACACACCAGAATTTAAGGAAAAGGAGCATGACAATTTAAGGGCTAGTGTTAGATGCTCACTGTAGGAGAACCGTTAAAAACTGCACACGGGATCCACATCACACTTAAATCCACTGGAAGCCTTCACTGCATTCACTAGCAGCATGAGTAACACCCTTCACCCACCCCATGAGGCAGGAGACCCCGGCTTGCACCCGAGGAGGAAAGCTCGCCACATCCTAGACGCAGACAGAGCCAAACACTGCTCTTGTTCACACATTTCGCATTAATTTGAAGTTCCAAAAATGGTCTTTTCCCCCCCCAATAAAGTTTGCAAATGCTAGGATGTTCCCAGGCAAGTGATAAATGTGTATGTTGAGAGGGTGGAGAGGGGATGGGGGAGTGTGAACTTTCACACTGTCTAATTTTAGAGGTTTAATTCAATTAAGATCTGTCCTGGTTACATAGTCAAAGATACCTGCCCTCCAGTGAAGGTTACTCAGAGCTCCTAATTTAGGAGCCTGCTGCTTACCGTGAGCTGGACAGGCAACATAAGCCTGGAGTCAGACAGTGTCTGTACATCCTAGACACGTTAGTCCGTTTGACGCTCTCTCCACTGTGGCATATTGAAATACGCCTTTCTTATTTTGTCTCAAAAAAAGCTTTATTGGCTTAGCCTTATGCCCCATTTTAACCTCTCCTTCCCATTTGTTATTTGTGAAGAGTCAGCCTTGATTAAAACCAGCCCCATCCTTTATACTGTGCGATGGCTGTTGCTTCCTCTCCATGGATTTCTTCCACAGGATTCAGAGTTTCCTCAGCCCGGCACGTAGGAAGCCAGCACGCAGAGCAGGCCAGGGAACGAGATTTCCTTTGTAGCTTTACTTTAGTTTTCCTTCTGTTTGATTTCCAGGAGAGAGATTTTATGTTGCCTGTTTTTTAATATTTAAAAAAAAATACTCAGGTCTTGGCTTGCTCAGTCAGGGTGCCAGACAGCCCAGCAAGGCAACTTCGTAACTCTTACTGGTTTGCATCACTATTAGATATTTTAGCAGAAATTTCTTCGTCCTTCATCTTTCCACACCTTCCCTCTCCGATGTAAAGTGATCATGGATGAGCTGATACTCATTTTGCCGATTATTTCAATCAGAAAAATATTCGCTCACATTCTGAGCATTGCGATGGTAGAGATTAAAATGATCATTTCCAGTTCCTCAGCTATTTACCAGTAATTATAATGATCCCACACACTCTCCCATTGGTTTTGCAGTGCTGGGAATAGACTGGAGGTGTCCCAGACACCAGGAGTGCTGCCCTCCTCACGGCCAGCAGACAATGGGGTCCCTCCTTGACACCAGAACAGGAACCAAATTCAACTGTGTTGACCAGCTCTCTATTTTTAATTGACTCTACATTCTTTTGATCTCTTAAACCAGCATGTGCATGGGGTGGGGGTTTGTCAGATACAGAAATAATGAAATGTCTGCCTCTTGACTCCACTGTTCATTGCACAGAAAAAGTCCTCTTCAGCCATGGCAATCTTCCATGAGTCTAAAGAGGTAAGAGTCGTACACTGGTTATAGTGTACTGGCAAGAGTTTCCCAATGCTTTGGGCAATTCCTTTTAAAATTATGCATAGGAAACCCAGGCTGTAACCCTAAGTCATGCCAAAACAATCTCCCCCTTCTAGATTTATAAAGTTTGCCCAGCTTTCTACCGCTGCCACCCAGGTGGTACTTCACCCTACTACAGAGAAACACCTATAATTTTATTTCTTTGAAAAACATGTGAAAGTTTTGGCTCAAAGGCTGGGTGGGAAAAAAGTACATTTCTTAGTGGTTTATTGCCCTTAGGAAAACATACTTCAGTTATGAAGTATTCCCCCCTGAAAACTTACTTGACATTTTGTCGAGAAAATAGTAACATTTCTAAAAATTTAGCCAAACTACTTAATATCATAGCTGTAAAGCAAAGACCTATAGGAATGTCAGTGTGTGGATGAGGCTAGTGACCTGGATTGTTTTTATTTCACCTTTATGAGTATGCACTTCTGCTAAGGGACCCATCCTGTGAAGATTTACCCACAGTAGCAGGAGTTGCTCCTGTAAGAGCTGTGCGGGTGCTTCCCTCCAGCAACACCATTGCTGTCTCACCAAGGAGCTGTCTCACGGTGTACACAAAGCTGAAGCGTGGGAGGTGAAGGCAAGAGCAGTTTGGGCATCATGGTGAAGCTCCCAAGGGACTGGACAGGGTCTCTGGAAGTTCAGGCAGGCTCAGGACCCTTTTCAGCAGACAGACCTGAGCACAGAACAGCTTTTCTCTGTATCTTGGGAGCGTCAAACTGCTCCAAATCTTCTGTCCTTCCCTACGTCAGGCTCCTGGACATGTGCCATAAGCAGCTTAAAATGGGTATGATGACACACTTCTGTCAGTGTTCACTTGCATTTTAAAGACATAAACCTAGCTTAGCTCAAATGTGCTAATGAATTAGTATCTATCTGTCTGTCTGTCATCCATCTCTTCAGATTGAGTGAAATTCTGGTTCTGCTGAAATCAATGGAAGTTTTGCTGTTCATATATATGGGACCAGAAGTTCACTCCTTATCTCTCTGGTTTTCAGTCTCAGAGCAAGGACACACCAGAAAGTAAAACCCTGTCTCAGCTGCCACCACTGCAGGCACATCCCAGGTGTCCCCAGTGTGTATCCATAGCTGAGGTACTGTGATGCACATCCAAACGGCAGTTGTTCCCATCTTTCAGGAGCAAGAGAGTTAAATGCTGCGTCTGAATAAAACTGAACTGCAAGAAAGTTCAGAACCATGCTGGGATATGAACTTTATGTCTCGAGCCCATTTCTAGTTTCGCTGTAAATAATTTCAGAATGTGATTAGATTTTAGGGGAAACTTGTAATAGAGCTGTAATAAGATATGATGTAATAGGTAATAATAATAATATATAGCAGCTGTTAGGTAAAACTTTTTCTGCGTTTATCCCAGAAGGATACAGGGAGTCAGCTGCAACTTCATATTTTGAAAGAGGGAATATTAAACACTAGGACCATGATGCAATGATGTTATTGTAATCGCTAACAGGAAAGCCCAAAGTGTGAGAGTTAAGACCAGCAGAAGATGCATGCAAACAGCTGCTCTGACGTAAATTCCCTCAAGTTTCATTCATTTTCTTTTATTTAACTCTGAGTTAATACAGTGGAGTCACAGATATTGCTTTAGATAGGTTCTGGGCTGCTGAGAACAGTGGGATTTTTGCTCTTGCTTTCCACCGTGGCCCGAATGAACCCACAGAGCACACTTAAAGAGATCAATGTGAGGTGCTTCTCCAAATGCCTGTCTGTAGCAGTGTCACTCAGCTTCAGGCGACACCCTATCCTCAGTTCACACCTTCGTGAGAAAAGAAATATAAAGTCAACAGGAGTTAGGACTGAAACATCAACTTCAAAACGGAATTTCCTGGCGTTTTTCGCAGCATGCCATAACTTAAGTGTTAACCAATATTGCTCCGTGTATTTAATCTCCATGTGTTGAAGGAAAAAGATCTTTCATGGAAAGACTAGAACAGATAAACCTATATTTAGCCTTCTATAAACACCTCATAGGGTCACGTTTCTTAAATGCAGAGGCCAAGGATTGCACAGAGAAAGTGTATGAGCACAGGCACAGTTGTATTTGACTCAAAAAATGAGCATTTCTGTGTATGATGGACAGATCCCATTGCAAATTAGGCAATGTATTAAAATAAAACTTGTAACCGGGGAGAAAAGGAACCACATTTTTTGGGTTGTTAACCTGGCAACAGGTTTCCAGGGTGAAGCTACTGAGCAGCAACGTCAAGGAGACAGAGGTACTGATTCTGCTGTACATGGCTTTTCTTCTCCACCTGCCCTTGGCAGACAGCAGTGCCAAAACTGCCTGCCCTGGGCTCTGCCAACCCTTTTCTGACATCAGTTTTGCTTTCCACATAACTCATATGGCTTCTGCAGCCCAGGAGAGAGCTCTGGGTCCCGTCTTTCCTGCCAGTGATAAGGGCAGTTGGGACCTCTTGGTGAGATGAAGACCCCAGTTCAGCATCTGCAGATGCAATGAAACAGTGAGGTTTTTTCCTTCCAAACTTAAGGACATGCTGGGATACTCGTGGTGTCAGTGTTAGAGAAGAGAAACAGAACCGAGTGTCCCATTACACTGGCTTTCAGCTGGATTTGGGAACAACCATTACGTGAGAGGCACTGCCTACTGCCTGCTCAAAGTAATCCAGGCCTGATCCAAAGCCCCAAACCATCTGCCCTGCCAACAAAAGCATGTTAAATAACTTACCAGAAAGTACATTAAAACAGTCTCCTGTCCTTGGTGTTATTTTGGTATTTTGCTGCCTATGCAATGTTACCACATTGTGCTTGCTGCTCAACTGTATTTTTAGCATAATAAAACTAGAAAAACAGTTATCCTTTCACCTGAATCTCAGAAGTTTATTCATTTTTAATGTTTGAAGGCATCCTGAATTCAAACTAGGATTTGATTATTCTGTAGATTTGGCTCTACAGTTGAGGGGAATTTTCAGTAAGATTTGCAATCTTTTTTTACTGTCGTTTAAGAACTGAAGGTCTTTGTGTCATGCTATATTGCTAACTTCAGGGGCAAAAAACAGGTATTGGTAAGTGTGCTGATGAATCCAGAAGAATTTGAGCGTGATTAACCTCAAACAAAGAAGCTAGGCTGTTTTAACAATGAGATTGCTATCTAAGTTGAATGCATTTAAATGTGTATTTTACAGTCGGCTGGTCAAGTTGTGGAAGTACTGTAAACCTTAAAGGAAAAACTGAAGGTTAATAGGTCAGAAATCAGCCACAGAATTTTATGGGTCAGCAAAGAGCAGGTTTTGTTCTTTTCAAGGTATCTGCCAGACAAGGTGGACAGAGGTCAGAGAGCTGCGCGCTGAGTGGGGATGGCTTTCCAGCAGTCACCTTCCAGGCAGGGAGGGAGATCATGTCACAGAATCTGGGCTGTCATACCAAAGCGAATAATGATGCGAAGCAGCATCACCAGCAAATGCCTGATGTCATTTCCCAGTGACACAACACTTTGGTGGCGCTGGCTCGATGGCATTTTGTCCTTTGAAATCTCTGCTGGATACCACAGAGGCAGCACCTGGGGCAGGGCAGGGCGAACGCCACGCCGCTGCCTCTGTGTCTGCCTGGGCTTTGTGGAGATTTAGCTGAGCATGTTTCCCATCTGCGGCAGAGCAGCTATGTTTCCCCTTTTGAAATAGAGAATGTTGTTCTCCTGCGATTGTTGTATTTATTTTACGAGTTGTACTAGGAATGTTGTGTGGCACTCTCTTGGCTGCCCTTGCCTATGATTTACAGTAGTTATAAACATTCCAAAGTATACATGTAAGTTAAATGATACATTAATATTATAAAGTTACAATTCTGGTATAAATGTGTCATCAGTTTGAAAATTCAGTTTTTCCATTGCCCAGCTTTGTGATTAGGCTGACTGGAATCAGCTCGATGCAAAAGCACCACAGACGTGAATTGACCGTGCCTGTGCGTCCCCAAAGTAAAAAAGACAAGAAGGATATTCCGCCAAGCTGAAACAGTTCACAATATTTAACAGCTTACATGCATTTTTATCATAGTCTTCAATAAATGGAGCGAGGGGGGGAAAAAGTAATTGAACCTCATGCCCATGACAGGAAGACGAATTAGACTCTTGGCAATACCCTCCAAGGTCCAGCTCTTCCCGTGGGTTCATGCCATTGAAGTCATTTCTGCAGTGCCAGAAACCACAGAGCTGGACGCGCTGCTTGGAAGGCTATGTCTGCACCGACGGCCCTTCCAGACCCGGCCACACGCTGCCACAGCTCCAAGTTGGTCGGATCCAAGCCAAGTCCGCAAGCCAATGCCTGGTTGTTGCTGGCCTGAGTGCAAAATGCCCCTGGGACACTTGTACAGACATACTGCCCTGCTCCTCCTTCGGCAGCCGCAGCACTCCAGCCCCGCTGCTCACAGCAGCAATGGCACAGGCTCTCCTTCCCCACTTACCCCACTTTTTGCTGTGTGAAAAGAAGCTTCTACATATGCTAGGAGGAGCTAGGAATTTCACAAAATTCAGAGACATCTGCATCTCCTGTGTTTGCAGAATAACTGCCACAGTGGCAGTGGAACATAGTGAACTCAGACGATTAGTTCAAGATCACTCAGGAAGGCAGTGTCACTGGGAGGAATGAATCCTAACGCTTAAGGTCTATGCACCCAGACTCTAACACTAACATACAGAAACTCAGCTGGCAGGTATTCTGTAAAATATAATCTGGCTATGCAAATGAGACTAAGAATAATCACTTACACAATGAATGCAATAGAATAAATTAAGATGAAAGGGACCATCAAAGGAAAAGGAAATTTATGGCATTAATTTATAGGATCAGTCTCAAAGTTGGGTGGAGATAGCTTATTTGGAAGGAGATGAAGTGAGTGCATTTGTTACATCCATCCAGCTATGTACCATTAGTCTGAAGAACCCCTAGGAATGCTCATTTTCAGAGTAAAATATATTAATGAACTATTTAATAAAAGGAGGTGACCTAATTCTTTCCACTCACTTTGCAACTCTGTTTCAGCCTGCTTAAGGTGAATAGTTCAGCTCCTTCATGGGCAGGGTGGAATGCCCCTAAATCCCTGAAAATGTCACCTGCATTGTCTTAATAGTCAATTCCTCATCAGTCATTCCCTAAGAAAGTTTTGGGTTTTTTTTTTCTTTGTAAGAAATGTATGAGGAAACAGCCTATCATTCAGAAGTATGGCTCTTGAGAAACATTTCTCCCTCCTGCTAGACCCAGTAAAGGGAGCCGGGTGGGCTATCAGATCAAAAAAGCCTACCACAGAGCAGCTTCAGTTTTCATTGTTGCAATATGAAAATATTTTATGATGTCTCATAACTCATGCATGAGACTCTGATAATGGTCACGTCAGCCCCCACATTTCACACTGTGTTTAAAAATACGGCTTGTTTATCTACCACATGGGCTGCAGCCTGTGATCAGATTTACATTTGAAAACACTCAGCACCCGCACACAGTCTCAGAGACCATCTTATGAAAAGCACCCTAACACGATACGAAATTGTCGCCTTCCTCATTGTAATTAATGTTTTTGAATTTCACATTTTTTGTCTCTGGGTTTGGAGACAAACTGAGTTAAATCCATACTCAGTGTCCTTTCAGGAAATGCGTTTAAGATGTTTTGCATGTCCTTTTCACCCCATACCCTCCGCAAACCGTGGGTGAACAGGGTGGGTGGCTGGCTGGCTAGGTGGGCAGAGCCACAGTGTGTCTGTGTTCAGGGTTCCCATGTCCTCTTCATTTTATTGTGTTTTGGTGCATTTAACATTTTTCACAGTCCAAATCATACAGACAATTGTGAAAGGATCTCCGCTCAGCAATAAAAAATATCCTTGTAGCCCATACAATTACACTGAAAATCTTCAATATGCGACTGAGATGAAACTTTGAGTCTTAAGGCAAATGCAATGAACCTCAAGCATGCATTTTAAACATACAAAGAGATAAAAATAAAACAATGTAATGAGTTCTAAGCCAATTTCACAATTATGCTGCCTGAGTCACAAAACTAAATTGCTCGGGAGCTGGCAGTAACATATGAACTTTTATTTGGGTGTGTGCTTGCTATAGTACATTACTCTATTAGCTCCTTAAATAGCAAAATAAAGTATGACTTAGCATTCAGCAGTAAATCCTTTCCTTTTTTTTGTGTTCTATGCTGCAGTAGCATAGTTTAAGCTAAAATAATATTTTACAATGACAGTAAGTGCAAGATATTGCCTGACTGCAAAAATGAGGTGGTGTTTCAGTTAACTATTTCTTTCTTAATGCACAGTACTAAATGTCAACCAGAGGCATTAGCCACTGGTTTAAAGGAGCCTGTTGATTTTAAATATTCAAGCAGTGTTTTCCTGCCTTGTTTGTATAGCCGTTGGGCAGTTGACAAGCAGTTTTGCAGAGCATAACAGCTGCACTGTATCACACCAGAGCCTAGAGAGAGCCAGATGCTGAAATATAAGGGACGGGGGCTTCGAGCAGGCCAGCTCACCCTGTTCAGAGTGTGGAGGTTGGTGCATTTATCATTAATTCATGTGTATTCTGGATGTGTAACTGCCTCCCATGTCCCCAGATGGCCCATTCCCCCAACACCCCCAATCCATACCATGCCCATACTGCCTCCAATGCTGCCTTTATCTCCTCACTCACTGAGGCTCGCTGCCCACCACACAGTGTCTTTTTAATCTTTGTAAACTGAATTCCCGGCCAGAACAAACTCTGCGTGCCTGAACACATTTGGGAGGGATGGCAGGGAGAAGCGGTGAGAGGCTGTGTGGCAGAGGGATGGGCATGGGGGCCTTATGGGTTAATTTCTGGTTGGGCACCTTCTTTCACAAGGCAGAGCAGGCAACAGAGAACTAATAAACCCCCTTGGAGGTTTTTCCGTTGATGAGGGCACTGGTCTAACCTGTATTCTCAAGCTTCAAATCACACAAAACCACCTCAATGTGACCTGAATTTCAGCCCTGAAATGTCTTCTCATGCGGAGCCCCTGGCTGAGGGTTGCTTTTTGGGTGTGATTTCGGACAGAAGGGCAGGTTGCTCTCCAAAAGCTCGGCCTGGATGCAAGGAACAACAGGCTTTCATGAAAAGCCTGTTCTGAAAAAAAAATACTGTATATTGTATTTGGAAGCACATAGGGGGTTATCCACACAAGCCAAGTGTTATGTTTTCCAATTGTCCAATAAAATAGATTTACATAGGAGCAAGGAAGAAATAAGGCATTTTATAAGACTATTCGTAACCTCCATGAACTAAGACATCTTGATTTAGAACTGTTCGGTGCCCAGCAAGAGGAAATAGTTTAGACTATATATGAAAAGAGAATAATGACTCCATCAGGTAGTATGTCAGCTTGTGTAAATAGGACCAGGTCGGTGCGTAGGAAAGCAGGGTGAATGATCTACTCTCCCAGGAAAGGGCTTCAGTGAGGCATTTAATGAAACTAGAACAGACTTATTGTTCCGTGGGACTCGTACAGCAATTCCCCCGGGTCCCTTTGCAAAGCACAGCCTGAATAGACACAACAGGAAAAATAAAGACTGTATTTACAGGAGAAAAGTTGAGTCCCAAAGCATTTACAAGCTCAATCTAAGGCCTTTCAGAAGTACAAGCTGAATCTGTATTTCTAAAAACCTAGCACCTTATCTACAGGAACATCTCCCCATTCAGTAGAAGTAGCACAAAATGTACCAGTTGAGGGTAGTGCCGCACCCTCTGCAAAACCATACTGAATTTATTTTTCAGGACGCCTCTTTCCTACTTTATTCAGGCAAAACTCCACAATGCCAGAAGACTTCAATGCAGAACAAAGTCCCATGAGCCTAAAGACCAAGGTCAATTGAAATTCAGGAATCATTCATGGAAAATTAGCACGTGACACATGCAGCGTGAAATTTGCATTAAGAATTACCTCCAACAGGCAAGGGCCTATCCTGCAGCTTTATTGTATCTCCCAGGACTACAGCATAATTTTCTCTGACAACTAGTTCACAATCCAAATAAAGCAGAAACCCTTTTTGGGGCTCTGCTCTGAAGCTGCCCACTGCATCAGGATCTGTGAAAAATGCCAAGACAAAAATGAGCAAAAGTGAATTTTTGCTTTATTGTGCGCAAGGAAGAAACAGGCCTTGAAACAGCGAGAACTTCCATGCACCGAGGCTTTGTTTCAGACTCTGTAATTCTTCCATCCAGATGTACATGTGACGCCTATTAATGTCAGCTGGAGCTACACATGCCACAGCGGAGGAGCAGATCCAGAAGCCGACTTTAAGGCATGACCAGCCCCATGTGTTCCCAGGCACCTTCATGCCTCAGGAACATCTGAGGCACCATGGCAGGGCTGAGCTCTTCCCACACCTCTGCCATCCTCTGATGCTCCTCACTTCGGTTGAATTTTAACAAAAATCCTGGCCAAAATAGATTAGAGCTTTTCTAGAGCCACTGAAAAAGCCTGGGAGAGCCCATTCCTGCTATGGAAAAACACTGGGACTCTTGGGCATGACCTCTAGCCCTCTGTCATCCCCTTCCCACTAGAGGGGAACCCGACTGCTGAGGGCAGGAGGAAGCTCCTTTTACAGATACCAGGCGAGTGAGGATGACCAGGAGCAAGGTAGCAGATGGAGGGCACCATCCCCATAATTTAACAAAGTCTCTGTTGATTTTGGTGAGGGTTGAAGCCATCTCCAAGTGACTGAAGGTCCCACACTGGGTGCCAGTGAGGTCACACACATTCTGGGCTATTGGGCAGCAGGCAGTAGTGGTCACCACATAACCGAGAAATGTTTTTTGAAAGGAAAACACAAGAGAGGCTTGTTGCAGTGCTGTGGTAGAAGGAGTGTTGAAGGGCGGGTCTGGGGGCTGCTACATGATGTGCAGGATGGAGCCTGGTCCAGGCACAGGGGAAGGGATGCTGTTGCTCATGCACCATGGGATGGTGGTGGGATGTGAGCTGGAAAATCGACAGCGATGCATAGGAAGGTGCTGCAGTCTGCACGCTCTGCTGAGATTAACATATGGATTCAGTGTCAATAGATGAAAGGCCACACGTCTGGGGAGGACTGATAAACATCAAAAAACATCCAAAATACACCTTGGATGGAAATGTTCATGAGGAAACTAAAGAGGAAACAGACCTGCTGGCAACAGTAGCTGCAAAGCAGGCAAACAGGGCTGGAGAACAGAAAGGTGAGAGACCAGGTCACAAAGCAAAGGAGATAACTGCTCCCTTCATCTGGCCACATCAGGAATTCTGTGATCAGTGTTATGCAATTTGATTTATAAAGTACACTGGGGAAGATACTGGGAAAAGGAAAAAAAGGCCTTGTGATAGGAGAGGTGCTGCTTTTAGGAGGACCTACCCAGCCAAGCAGTTCTGAGCAAGGCAAAAGGCAATCTCCTCCTAATACTGGATAAAACCACCTGAACGGCTGCGTGAGGGGAGAGGTGCTCTGTCTTTGGGATGGGTACCGCTGCTTCCCTCAGGCAGGCCTGCTGTTTTTGCCAAAGGAAATAGTGAGAAAAGATATTGCTAAAGCATTGCAAACAGACAAGACACAAACCTTCCCGGAATAAGAGATGTGGCACAGGGCTGGCTGTGTACACAGAGGTGTGCTGGCAGGGATGCTTGTACCTCTCCAGGCAGTAGCCATGTGCTCAGGATGATGAAATTCAGCAGTAAGCAATGGAGATTGCAAGAGGTGGCTCTGATGATGCTTCAAGGGTTAAATGTTCTTCCAGGTGTCTTCAGGCACGGTGAGGTCGTTGGGATGACAGTGGATTTAGACAGGCTAACAAGTGTCTTCTTTTCTGCACTCACATCTGGTAATTGCAGGGGCTGCAGTCTCAGCAAGAACCATCTTCTGTCTTTTTTCCCTCAAATAAGCAGCAAATGGGGTCATGAATGGGAAGTGCCAAAAGTAATCTTTCAGTCTCTTGTTTTCTTAATATGAAAAATGTATTACATTTTTCTAAAAGGAAAAAAAAAAAAAAGAGAGAGAGAGAGACAAAGAAAAATTACTTTGTCTGGAACCAAAAATTTAAAAACCCAAAGCCTTCCTCGTGAAGTGAGCTAGGAGTGACTTGGATAAACACATCTATTGACTTTAAAATATAATACTTTTCTTCAGAAGGAATGAATGACATGAAGGGCATGTGCATCTCAGAAAGCTGTTTACATTGCCTTAACCTGGATTCACCTTTTTTTTCTCTACAGTATTTATTTTCTTTGCATAATGTTCTTCTCATTAGCGCTTCTGCCATAATTTCATAAAAGGATTTGCAACAACGAAGGTTTTATTGTCTGCAGTTTTGCTTTAACCTTTATGCAACTTTTGTTTCCAACAAATTCTAACTTTCTGCATCCTTTCTTGTTCCTTCTCATTTCATCTTCTGTTCTAATGATTCCTTTGCGCTTTTTGAATCTTTTTTCCTGTTAGTTTTGAATAGATAAAACCTCTAGGACCTCTCAGCAAATGCATGTTGGCTTTTGCTCAGTATGAGTCAAAACTCTTACTCCGAAGACTGAATTTGTGTCTTTTCTGTTTGCAAAAATTCAGTAATACAGTTTCTCACCATATTGAACAAAGATCTGCTTTAAAGAACCACATGGTGTCAATGTTCATACATTTGATTTATTCATAAACCCATTGGAGGAGGCTTTGCACTTTTCAGGAGGCTGCCAATATGCAGCAATAACTGCAGGGTTGTTCCTCCCCCTCCAGTCTCAGCATAAGGGGGATTATTTCTCCTTTATGGTGTTTTACTTCACTTCCCTGGTGTCAGGAGATGTGTGGGATGTGGCCAATGGCCTCATCACTCTGCAGAATAACTTGCTAAAATGCATGATGGGGAGAAGCTCAAAGTGTATGGGTTTAGTCTGTGACCCCAGCAATGGCTACAAAGAGATTTCAGCATAGCTTTGCAACCAGGGGAAGGAAGACTTGGGGATGCCGCCAAAGCACTGTAATGACTGAGATACAGGCAGGCTCAGAACCATTGCTTTTAAGCCAACATGATCCAGAGAGCTGAGGAGCTCTGTGCACGATGTCTCATACTAAGAAAACAAAGTCGTCATGCATCCAGCCACAGTAAAAGGGAGTGTGGTCAAAACTGATCCAAGGATGGTTTTTTCCATGTGAAGCCTGATTAGAAGTCAGAATTTAGTACCAGAGGAAGCCTTTGTGGTCAAGAATTAAGCTCGTTCAGCAACCATATAGGATAATAAACTTGTCCAGAGCTATAATGGTTACTGTTAAATCCTAGAAGTATTTTTAAACCTAATGCTTCTGAGCTGAAACCAACCTTCACCCATTACAGATTAAGAAGTGTCTAGAGCAGGCAAACCTCCCACACAGCATCTTGGGCATTTCATACCAGCACAGGCTGGTGAGTGCACAGGGACCAGGATAGGTTTTATCAGTAATGAGCATCTTGAAATGAAGATGCCTACATGAATGCTAAACTCCTTTAAAGAGCTTGGCCCAACCCAGAAAGAAAAAAAATAGGGTTCTCCAAGGTACGGTTATTTCTTCAGGCTGTATTGGATAGCCGCCAGCTTTATTCACAAAACTGCTGTTTTCCTCCTTCCATAATTGCAGTGGGCAGAAAGCCACCTCACTGAGAAGAACTGGCACATCTTTGAGCTCTGTCCATCCGCCTCAGCACAGTTCGTTAGGCTGAGCTGGCTGGCAGGTGCAGGCACTGTCTTCCCACAGAAAAATGCGGTGTGACCTCTCATTGCTCCTTCAAGCTCAGTGCCCAGTCTTAGAGTTGAATTTTCCAGTGCTATGTATGTCAACCTCTAGTTGTTCAGGTGCCTTTTCACATCAAGTTTGCGTTTTCGCTTCTCCAGCATGTGAAAATTGATTATTTATCCTTCCACTGCTGAGTTTGATCCTGCCTTATGTCATGAGCACCATCAAACCAGTGGCAGTTATATCCAAGTCACTAGCAAGTTTTCAGTGAATTGGGGTTTTGTCTTGTTGGAAAATGGCAGTTAATTAGAACTGAAGCTTTCTGTGCAAATGTATTGGTTTTGCTAAATTTAACTCAAGACAAGGTGTGAAACTGCTGAGCAAGGAAGCAGCGTGGGAGCATACCCCTTTCTGTCTCTCCTGCCCTGATCATCCAGGAGAGTATCTGGTGTCCAGGCCCCTCACCTGCACTATGGAAAGTTATTTTCAAGTCTTTTTTTTTGAAATGGTGCAAAATCTTTTACCCGGTACCCTAACCAATGGATGAGGGAGCAAAGAAATCACTGGTTTCTACCCCCTGCGAGATGGATTCTATAACCTGGTGCCTCAGGCGCTCATTCAGAATAAGAAACTTCCCTTATTTTTCTGGGGGAAAAAACCCACCAACAACCCAAACTAAAAAAAAAAAAAACAAACAAACAACAAACCCAGAAGTTTTCAATTTTCATTCCTTTGCAGAATAAAGCAGATGTTGACCCTGCATATTTCACAGCAGGTAATTGGTGTTTGGGTTATCGCTGGCATTGGAGTAGGGGAATGAACCTTTGACGACTCACAGTCATACCCACCAGCTTCTCCAGTGACCTGGCACCAACGCTCCCTCTCCATCAGTCCTGGCACATCTGAAACTCCCAAGGTCATTTGCAAGGACAAGCCAGAAGTTCGCATTTAATAAACTGTTTCTCATAGTTAATTAATAACAGTTCAGGTGAGTGGGAGAGCTGGGTGAGGAGTGAGGATCAGCCCTGTACGTTACTTCGACTTCCCTCAGCTCTTACTCCCTCAAGTCCAAATTGCACCACAAGTAACCAGAGGGAAGAACAGAACAGCAAGTTGCAAAATCACATTCTTTCCCCTAAAACATGAAGGGACCTGTTTTCTCCAGAATGTTGGTTTTCATAGCAATGGAGTGTAAGCAGGTTAGGGAAATCAGCCTGTATGCCCATGGCTGTCAATGTGTCTTCATCTCCATATTTCTGTAACTGGTAATGTGAGTGCAGAACCACATCGCCAGAGAGCTGCTACCTGCCTGCGAGCAGCCGGCAAAAACCCTCAAGAGAACAAAGTCTTTCCTCTCTGTTTTCCCAGGCAATGTGGCTCATTTGTACGTGTTGAAGAAAGTTTGACACCTTTTAGTTTCTTCAAGAGTGGATGTCGGAGCAATGGGAGAGGAAAGGTGAGGCAGGAAATCTGGCTCCCTTTAAAGGTGCTTTGATAATCTCCTGCACAAAAAGTGAAAGCCCTCAGGTTTCTCACATTGTAACACGGAGCATGCACTGCTTGAGACCTACATTTATACCTCAGTTACTAGGAGTGAAATGCTTTACATGCCTCTGGGGACATGTGAAAGGAGAGCTGCCCCCAGTGTACTACTAGAAGCCATGCCAGCAGTTCAAATAATTTTTTTCCAAGATTTTATGATCTGATGCTTGGATTACATTTGTTTAGCTGTAGAGGTGTGAGGTCTGAACAATTTGTCAAAGGAAAGAATAGCTCCAGCTCCAGACATGTGTGCACTGGAGTTCAGCTTCAGCCATGACACTGGAAATCCTTGAGGAGAGATGAAATCATAGGATGTCTTGTGCGAGACCTGAAGTGATGGAGAGAAGAGAGACACAAATGGTGGCAGAGAGTGGGGAGAAGTGGCTGTGAGCCACCTTCCCGTCCTGCAGAGCAGGTTGGGTGCAGTGCCTGGGGACTGTGCCTGTACAGCAGTGGGGAGAAAGCCCCAGGAGCCAACGCCTGGTGTCAGTGATTGCTGTGTGCCCATGCCTAGGGTGAGCCAGCACCAGGGTGAAGTCACCTAAAGCTCGCCTGGACATCTCCCACTGCACGGTGGTCTGCAATGGACATCTTACACCCCAGCCAGACATCCCAAGGAGCAGAAGGGGCTGGACATGAAACATCACTGTCTCTGTCACCTGCAGTGCTATGACAAGAAAAACCTTCACCTCCAAATATTATTTTATTAAGCTATTTTATTCCAACAACTTTTTTCCTCAAATTTTAGGCTTCAGACCTTTATTTCTGTTGTTCCAAGGGGCCAGTTTAATAACATGATGTGATTCTCTCCCTAAATCTTCACAGCCATGAACTGACCCTCACAGCTGCCCCGATGGGAAGGTGACTATGGCACTTATCCTGCCGTGCAGGTGAGGCATTGAAGCAGGGAAGCTGGTGACATTTCAAGGCCACAGAGCAGAGCCACTCTCTTCCCCAGCCCAGGCAGGCGGTGGCAGCTGGCAGGGGCAGAGAAGTGGAAGCGACAGCCTGGGCAGTGATGTGGGAATTCCCTCTCAAAGAACCAACTAAGGATTAAACAGCAGGGCAGTAACCCCAGGACCCCCACCCTATATCCCTCTTTGCACCCCAGAGCCTCCTATACCACAGCAACCTCACCTATTCCAGCTTTTTTTCTTCCCCATTTCCTCATACCCAAGTTTCCCTTTTTCCCTGCTACCAGCCTTCCCAGCACAGGTCCTTCTGGCAACCCACGGCACTTTCCATCCTGCCCTGACCCTCCATCACCTCCCCACATCCACCAGCCGCCTGCACCCACTGACATGCTGTATCTGCCCATCACGGCAAACCAAATCCACTCCTACACATGTGCGCAGGCACTTCAGGCATTGGGGGAACTTGGATGTGGGCTGCACCTATCAATAATCCAGTGGGAAAGGGCTTGGGGGCAGAAAAAGAAGCCAATGTGAGACCAAAAGATGGACATATGGTAGCCCTAATAAAGAGTGATAAAAGTCCTCTGATGTTGCTGGAAAGACTCCCACTTAATTAACCCAGCTTTGGACCAGATTCCAAAGCAGCTCACTTTCCAAAGCTGAGATAAGTTCCTGGCTCCTATTTCCAGCTCTTATGCTCAGACTGCTCAACCAGTCCCATCCTCCTGCTTTTATTTATATTAGGGAGTCACTCATTCGTAATTCATCCGGGACTGAAGCTCACTTCCCGTGTCAGGATACAGATCGTTTATAAGGTGATAAGGGACTATATTAACATTATAACCCTGTGTTTGTAGATGCTCACATTCTTTCTCAAGATGTTTATCGCCAATAAACACAGCAGAAAATCTGACTTCATTGACCTTTGCTTCACAGATGATTCTCTTTCACACTGTACATAAAACCTGACATTTATTTAATGTAGTGCTGTGTTGGGTCCAGTCAAGTTCAGTATGTAACACTGAAGACAACGGGAGCTGTAGGTGCTCAGTACATTGGAAAATACTTCTCTTATAAACCTATTTAGGGGTTTTAATTGTCATGTGTGCCAATAGTATATTGTTCATTGATCATCAATGAATTTCCCCAACACACTGTCCATCCCAAAACCCAAATTAATTTGTTTTCATTTGAAGAACAACAAAACATAAAATTAGCAAGCACGTGACAAGACTTCATGATGGATTAACAGCATTTCATAGTTGAAAAGTAGGTCTGTAGATAAAAAGCAAATGTTAACATATTCACTTAGTGAACTCAAAATTTCCACCCCATCTCTAATTGCACTGTCATAGCGCATGCCGCATTTATTGAAAGGAGTAGCAAATGTTCATCTTTTATCTTTGAAACATATTTAAATGACTTGTCCTCTCCATGGCCTGTAAAAAAAATATCTTTATATACTGGGCAGGAAAATATCAAATCAATCTCTCAGGAAAGACTGTATTAATGAACTAATTGGTACACATACCAGCAACAAAGCCTGGGTGTGGATGGCTCATACCACTGGGACTACTCTGTGGTTCATATTTTAGAAGTCTTTTATTTCCAGGTAACAGGTTTGACTCTACTGTGCTCTAAAATTATGACCAACTGACAGTGAAGGGTGGAGAGGAAATTCAAATCACATCTAGTGCTCTTACGATCAGACCGCGCTGGTGGGTCAGTGACGCAATGGGCCAACCCTACAGCCAGCAGCTCCGGGGAGCTTCTGCTGAGCTGGGACAGCAGAGCTGGGTGAAGGGTCAAAGCCCAGTGTACCAGTCCCACCACAGCCCTTGGGTGACTGTTGCTCATATTCTGTTACTTTGGAAATGACAGAGCAAGATATGGGGTGCCCAGCTCTGAAAACGTGGAGGAATGTGACTTCCAGTAAGTGGTCAGCACTCACCTCTAAAAATAGAGGCACTGGAAATCACTGGTGACTTTTGAAAGTCTTGGCCAAAATCAACTATTTTTAGCCCATCTGTTCCCTCTGAGCTCAGTTCTCTCAGGAAGAATGTATATTTTGGGGGAAGGGGGGGAGGCAGAGGTTCTTGTCGTAGAGTGAAAGTTGAAACACTTTCATATCAAGAGCACTAAAAAATGACAGAACCACTTAATTTCTTTAAATGGGTGTGAGAATGTTGCCAAGTTTTGTGAGCAATTAAATTTAATGCAGGATAAGATGGCAGGAATAAAGGATAATTATATGCTCTCAAAAGCTTGGTCTTTTTGTAAACGAAATGGCCTTAGGGAGTTTTCCAGCAAAGTTTGGGCTCAGCCTTTTAGTTCCCTCAAAGCCAATTGCCAGTCATGGCTCTGCACCGGGCATATGTGACATGATTTTTAATTAAATCCCTGTCAGATTCCCATTCAGTTACCCACCAAACCTGACAATAGATTGGTATTTCTTTTGTGGTTTTGTGCAATCAAATCTGGCCTAATGTGTTAGCTTTCCCACGTACCTGCGCTCTTAGCGAGAAAAGAATTCAATATACTGGACACTGAGAAATTGATCTGACAAATAAACACTGGAAGCCTTTGTGGTGATAGTGTATCAAATGCATCAATAACAGCAATGGGAGCCCTAATTACAGTCCTTGCTAATGAGCCCAGACATGTGAGGTGTTTGATAGTTCACAAGAGGTGCTCGGTGCCACCATTCACTTTGCTGAAAGTGAAGATAATGAATTCATTCTTGCTGAAGGGAGGCAGAGGTACCGATCAGCCCTTATAAAAGTTGTTGGGCATATCAGTGATTGTATGTCCAGACATCATCCCACGGCAGTGTGAGAAGGAGATCTTTAACAAGATTAAAGGCTGGTGACAGAGGCTCTGTCCTTCAGATGTTGAGCCCGTTGCTGACTCATTTTCTTTTGAAGTTATTTCTGGGTGTTATATGAAATTATTCATTTATCAGTATTCAGACAACGTTAGATAACATATTAATGAAACTATTTACATTTTCAGAAGTGTTGTAAACCCATCACTACTGATTCTCTGAGATCAGTTATTTAAGGAACTCAAGGAGGCCATACAATATTTTTTGTGTAATGTTCATTACTGTCCTGTTTGAAAAGTTTTGCTTAGCCAGACACAGAACAGAAGCAATACAATATGATTTAGACAGGATATCCAAAATCTCTGATAGTCAATCTGAAAAAGTTCATAGACATTCCAGCAGTGGAAATTTTAGAAGGGGAGGGATTATGATAAAGGTCATATATGATTAAAACATCATAAGAATGAAGGATTAACAAACTAAAAATGGGTAAATTCCTTGAGTCATTCATCTGATGTTTGCTATCTACACAACCTTAGGCCAGACACCAAGTAGTTGATTCTAACAGAAGTAGAGAATATTTATAAGTAACTTGTCTAACCATGTGAAAAAATTATGTCCATGTATTATTTTATCTTTTTCCATTTTCTTCTTTTTTTTTTTTTCATAAATCTATTTAATGTTATTTTGGTAACATTCTCTCCATGTAAAACATATTTTATTTGCAATGGGCTACAAAAATATTTCCCAAGTACATTCCAACTAGCTGCAAGGATGATAATCTTACAGACATTTTTCTTTTTATGGTTTAATTATATTTATTTTTAGTTGAATTGCTGGGCTTACTCTTGGGAGCCTGTTAGATCCTGACGATGCTTGCATTTGCTGTTGGGAATATGGCACAAGCAGCAGCGCTGAACTGGGTAACATTTATAAAGGCTCTAATAGCTTCGCTGCTGGCGAAGAGCTGAGAATGTCATTTTCCCAACCCCACCTACAGATTTCAGGACCTAACAAGCTCCTGAACAAATGCTGCATTTCAGTTTTGTAAAAGTGATTTTATCTGTCTCTGGAAACCCCTCCAGCACTTTAGGGGGGTGGGTGTGGGGGGAGGAAAGAAAAGGTAAAAAAAAAAAAAAAAAAGAGAGAGAGAAATATGGTTATATCTGATTCCTGCGTTTGTTTCTCTGCTGGTGGAACATACATAATTCTACTAGTTCAGTGATATTGCCCAATAGCATAACCATAGTCTTACATTACCACGTAACTGTTATGGCCATGCTACCATCAGCTAGGGCTTAATCAGCTTGTATAAGCCAGGTTAGGCTAGATCAGTGTGTTCATGCAAACCAGGCTGTTCCAGAGGGATGCTCTGGTGGGTCAGTCCAGCTGGAGCATCCTTGTTTCCAAGGAAATGGATCATGCAAAGGGATCATGACCCATTGCAACTGGAATTTACTGTGACCATTGTGCTGGATGGAGCCTTTGTGACCAGGGTTAGAGCACCATAATGTGGGTGACAGGCAAAACGATTGATGGGGATCTCATCTTTTCATAATTAAAGACACCATGTTCTTTTCTGTAGGAAATATTTAAGATTATGTATGTACAATATCCTATCTGTTTTTTTGCTTTAGTTTTCTCTTTCATCATTTCCTATCCTTCTTTCTCGAAGGAAGATGAACAATGTGAAGCAAGTTCTATTTGAGATATTGACCTTTTGGTAACTCAATACAGAGTTTGTTAATGGACCATTCAAGAAGGAATACACCAAATGTGTGGTACAGCGAGGCATGTATGAATAGTGCGTGTTCACAGTTAACATTAGTTTGATATTTTTTCAAGATTTTGATAGTGCCATATTTGAGAAAACAAAAAATGTCATGCCTGAGTAAAGATTTCCAGAGTAAATATGTTTCACAGGAGCTAAACCTGAAATCAAAGCTGTCTCCTGGGTCTGTGTTTAACATGCCATTAGCACATTGCACATGGGAGATTGCTTGTTTGCCTATCGTTTATGATTGCAGTGCCTTAAATACCTAAAAACATCCACAATTTGATGTTTTAATAGGTCAGAGGTCTCTCATCCCTGAGCCCAACCGTAGGTCCAGACTCTGTGGCTTGAAAGCTCCAGAAATAGACGAGATTCTGGTGCGTGTGCATCAGTGTGCAGCAAAGTGTGTGAATCAGGAGTCTTTCTACTAATTGCCTAGAGGGGTCCTGTGCATTTATATTGGCATAAGTCACACCAGAATCCTGTTCCCTGAACCTTGAACAAATACTTTGGCTTCAGGAAAGAAAATGGATCCACAACAAATGGTGTAGTATTGCTTAATGGTTTCCTGACAAATCCCTGTCTCTGCTTTGGAGCTGTGAAAACAGGCGCAGAGGCTGCTCTCATTTCAGTCTCAGGAGGAACTGACAGGTGCAGTGAGCAAGCTGGTCAGGATAATAAAAGCCATAGGTTCAGTACACTGTTAAAAAAAGCATTATGCATAGCTCGGACACTTAGCTCAGTTAAGGGCTGTCTGTAAAACTGCTGTAAGAGAAGAGATCCTCTGCTGCTGGTGTGTGTGATGCCTGCATGGGCTCAGGTCCCCCGAACATGCTGAGAATGGGGAAGGAAGGCAAGGTTCTCCATTACCGGGCACGAGGTGTGACTCCCCAAGCTCACAGCGATGTAGAGTGGGGGCAAGTCAGAGCAGAAGATGAGGTGAACTGTTCACATAGGAAATGTATACCTGGGGATTAGGTTTCCGTGCCTTTTCTTCTTTGCAATAGTTTTATAGTTTCCTAGGACTGTCACTATGAGTTCAGCCACAGGTCAGTCACAGCCCAAGATTTCTTCTCTCTTAACACCATATTCCACAGTAATTTCTGCCCCACATTCAGATTCTTTGCTGTTTGAAAGATGGCATGAGATAAAGTTTTCTTAGTTCATTGAAAAGTCTTACAGAACTAAACAGGCTTGATCCAGCAACCTTGAAAACTGATGGATCCCCTCTTGCTCCAGCGAGCTGGAAGGGAGAGCGTCTGATGTAACAACCTTCTCTTCCTCTTCAACGGTCCATCCTAGACTAGACCTCTAGGTCCTTCCTCGGGAGGTACCCAGCCTGCTCCTCGAGGCAGCAGCCTGCAGAGCCTGCAGCTGTGCTGCTCAGCCCTCGCCCCTGGGACGCTTTTTCTGATATCTTGCCTAAAACTCTCCAGCTTCAGTTTAAGCCCACCTCTTTTTGCTCAATCCACTTATGTGCGGAGGAAGGCTTTATTTCTAAAATACTTCATAAATCGATAAAAGGTAAGATGGAGCCTTTTTGTTCCATTGTTACTTGTTTATTTTTAACCAGATTTTGGAGGATTTATGAACTTCCTCAGAGGGGTTCAAATAAACCACACAGAAGAGCAATAGCTTTCTATGGAGTGCTTTAGGGAAAAGTAGTTTCATGCACCAGTTAAACCCGGTGTACTGAAGTCATGGGAAGTTTTTCCATGGAGTATAACAGAGCCTGGATTTCAGCCAGTGACTGGCAGTTTTCATATGCATATATTCGTTAGGGTCCCCTGGCTCATCCATCCTGAGAGCATCTTAGTGTCTTCCAGATACACATAACAACTGTGAAGCCTCCAACAGGTCTTGCTGAGCTACGGCCCCTCCAGGGGAGAGACAAAAGGTGTCCTTAGAGCAGAGTTATATAGGGCTTGACTGATTTGCCTGATCTTGACTCTAAGTAGAGAAGAAAGCTGAGAGTATAATTGTCTTGCAATGGGAACACAGGTTTGAAGGAAGGTAGGAGGTAATACAGATTCTGGAAGAGGTAGAGACTCATGGCAGAGCACTGACAGCCTCAGCCCCATCCATCCATCACCCCAAACGCGGACCAAAAGTCTATCAAGCACAACAGTTTACTCTTGTCAAATGATTCCAGCAGGAGCGATGGGACCAGCACCAAGCAGGGGAGGTTTGAATCATTTGAGCTTATCACACAGAGGTTTCAGAAAGTTCACATTACAGAGCCCCAATGCATTTTACAGCTTACTTGAAGGGAAGGACTGAAACATCCAATATATCTCCCATAGGCTGACAACCTAGTAAACACTCCAGCAGGACAACCATGATCCCTAGAACAATGGAAACATTTTAGTTAGAAACTGTAGAAGTTACAAGGCAAAGATTTATGTGCTGTGGGGCAAATAAATATTCAGTTCCCATTAATGTTAATGGGAGTTAAGTGGCTAATTCCCCACACATTATGCTGAAGATTTACTTCTCCGTGTTTTATAGAATAAATGAATTTATAGTCTTCCTGGAGGTTAGACCTGAGAAAAACAAAGAGCTCAGAGTTTACTCCATTTTTATGAGGTCATTTTTTTAAAGGAGGTTTATTCCCCAAACAGAAGGAAAGGTTAGAAGAGCACCAAGTTAAAGCAACCCCCTCCATGGGATGCCAGGGAGATTTGTGGCAGGCTTTTAATCCAAACTCACAGACAGAGAGACACACAAAGATCCATATAAAATGTCTTAATAACAGAAGCCGGAAATTCGTAACAATAATAAAGGCTGACATTTATACAGAGCCTTTCATCCACACATCTACAAGCTGGATTTTGCATTCAGAGGCACTCACAAAATTCTCTTGCAGAGCACATGTGATTTCACACTAAAAGGGCAAGACGCATCAAGTAGGCTGACTTCAGCATTACCGAAACTCAGCCAACACTGAGGCAGCCATTTAATGCCCCAGGAAGTAACGAAGCATGCTTCTATTTTAAATCTCAGAGTATTCTCATTACCTTCAATTGATTTTTCATGGTTTATAGACAGAAATGAGATATGTACCTTAATGAACTAATACCTATGCCAGCGCAATGGTCATTCCCTGCATCTCCATGCAAAAAATCCCACAGATTTTGGTCTTTTTTTCTATGCTCCAGTCTCTAAGATGACCCCATAAATTTTCATTGCTGGCTAAAAACATTTAAAGTCGGTTTTGTCAACAAGTTAGAAGTTACAAGAATCCTTTGCCCAAGACATGAACACTATGCCATAGTCTCTGTGTTCAGAGGCGACCAAGCATTCATTCCAAACAATCACATTTTTCTCTTCCCCTGTTAAAGACTGCTACGTATTTGTGCTGAAACTGAAATCAGAGATTATGTATGAGACAATTACACATTTGTTTCCCTTTTGCCTGATCTGAAAAAGAACAGCTTCAGAGAGAGGGAAAGAAAAATTCCTAGCAGTGTTTTCAATAGGGCACAGTGATCTGCTACAGAGAAGCAGGAGTCTTTTTTCCTTATTCAAATGTTAAGCTTTCCCAGGCAAACAATATTTTCCCCTAACTGGTCATTCACTCATCTGTAACTTCATGCAAATAAGGGTCACTGTCACAGTTTCATTTTGATCAGACATTGCTTTTGTATTGCATATATTGGATTTTTTTTTTCCTTTTTGGCAGCAAAACAGCCTCTCAAGACCTTTGACAGTAACTCCATGCACTCATCTTTCATCAGGACTAAGTTCTCTCTCATCACTTCATATTCATCTGAGCCAACAGCTAGAGAGGTAATACAGGATCAAATGGACCGGGCACCCTTGCCCCAGCTTCACCCAGCACCCTGGTGCCAAGGCTGGGCCATTTTTCTGCATCCCCTCCCTCCCCCAGCTCCTGTTAAATGCTCTTGGTGCAATGGGTTCCCCCCAGGCTCACCCGGCAACTGCAAAATGAGGTAGCACACACAAATTAAGTGATAGTTCAGGTGTGTTATGCTTGGCTTGGTGTGAACACAGAACACAAATGCAGCCCCTGGAGAGCTTAGGGCTGAAATGCCGGGGAAGAGGCAGCTTGTGGGTGGAGGGGCAGCGGGGGGCTGGTGGGGACCATGGCTCAGAGCTGGCCAACCGCCAACCGAGGGCATGCCCCACCAATACAACCCTTCCGTCCTCTCTGCCAATTTGCTAGGTTATAAGTGCACAGAGGAGGGCAACAGCAAGCTGTGGGCCACAGCACAATGTAAGGGGTTGGATGGCTTCCCCTCCTGCTCAGGACTGGGTCACTGCTGGTCTTTTGGGCTTTTTCAGTGCTCAGTGAGAGTGATGGGGAACCTGAGTGAGGCTCCTGCTTTCCATCAGACTTCGGAGGGTCTGTCTCTTCCCATCAGCTTTGAAAGCCACACAGGGAGACGGGCCAGCCAACAGAGACACCAAAATTATGTCTCATGTGAAGAGGTGCAAATATTCCCCAGAGTCATAACTATCTGAGTTTGTGCTGGACTTCCCACAAGTAGAGCTGATCCTGGAGGGAAGGCGGACAGCAGAGAGGAAGCAGGGCAGGAATGTGATTCCCTAGCATATTTGAAATGTTATTAACTATCTAGTAAAGCCACTTTATAGCACCCTACATTTTATTTTCAAACACTTCTATCGACACGCACTGTATATCAGTCATTATCTGATTATGGAAGCTTTCACAATGGTTTCTGGGCAGCTTTAAAAAGCTGCCAAAGAATTCAGTGTGGCAGAGGTTTGAACTTCATTGCTGCTTTTCACAAAAAGGCTGAAGAATAAATAACAGAGATTTTAAAAATGGATTTTGATGACCTGTGTGAATGCAGTAGGCCCCAAACCATGAAAAAAAAAAAAGACCTTTTGGGGTTTATATGGTTCAGATAACCTGCTCACAACTTTCTGCCAGTGGATCAGGAGATCCATAGCCCTTCTGAGTTTTTTATTAGTTCCTGGAGAAGAGCAATAAATAAATGTCATGTCATTACTGAAAAAGCACCTACAAGACACAGAACAAATATTAATTGTACTTAAAGTAGTCCAGTAAGATGGTATGTGCACATCCTAGAGAGATGATGGACAGGTAAAGAAAGAAATCTCTCCATTTAAGAGACAGCTGACTCGACCGGTTTGTTTTTGCTGGCCACACGTGAATAGGATTGTGCCTGTACAGATTACTTTTACATTCTTTGCTTCTCCTTGGGGACAATACCTTGTCTTTTTAAGCCATTTAGTTGTGTTGATAATTTTTATTCTTTACACTAGGCTATTAGCCAAGGCAAATGTTTGTGTTGTTTTAAAAACTTCAAGTGTATCACTGTGGGAAACTTAAAATATACAGATAACTTCAGAAAGCATTTTTGAAAAAATTGTGATAATATCCCATGTTATTTCACTTCCCTTCTCTTAGTTTTACATGTAGAAGTGTTCAGTGCCTTCACTGGCTGTTTTTCTGTCCTCCTTCCTTCCCACTCCAAACATATGAAAATACTGGTATGATGATAATTGAACTGATCGGTCAACATTTCTGCAACGATAAAACTTACAAAAGAAATCAAGAAGCTAAAAATCAAACTTTATTTTTATCGTTGAAAGAATGTGTGAAATATGTAGCTAAAATAAGAAAAACACTTTGAAGTGCATGTATATTAAATATTAGCACTAAACGGAAGACAAAACGGTAATGGAAGGACAGGCGAAGTTTAATTGAAAATGACAAAATTAAATAAGACACAGCCTCTGAGTTCACATAGAGAACATTTGTCTCAGTCAAATGCTACCAGTGCCGCATACCAATGATGTGCTGTGTGCTGCTGAGCACGCAGGGACTCAAATCAAAAAGATTACAAGTTTGGCTTGTGAAGCCTGCCTCAGACTCTAAGTAAAACAAAGTTAGATGGCTGAAAATATTCAAGGACTGCTAGGCACCAAGCAGGAAAGCTTGGGGGAAGGAGCAGAAGCGAGGAGGAAGGTGTCTGGGCTCTTTGCTGCTTTTGCAGAGCCACCCACTCCCCAGCAGCTCTCCCTTACCCCACGGGCAGGAGCAGAGGAGGATCTGCCACCGCCAGGTTAATCTACTGCCCACTCTGTCCTGGAGGTGGATCCTGGCAAGATCCACCAGCCAACAGGATACTGCTCACTGTAGAAGGAAATATGAAGTAAGAGTGAACCTGACCTGAAGAGCCTGGACTCACATACTTGAACCCAGCTTAACCCAGAGTTCAAGCAGATAGGTGTTGGTACAGCATCAGCAAGTAAATCAGGCGAGCGCCTGCTGGCCGCCCAGCCCAGCATCCCATATTTCTCCCTCATTTTTCATGGTGAGGGCACTGTCATGTGTTTAGATGAGCCAGATGCTGTTCCTGCCTAGAGCCTGACACGTATGAACTATACGTGTGTCTATTAACCAGGTGATGGCTGAGCCCCCATGCATCCGCAAGCTAACAGCGGTCCTGGCATATACAGCGCGGATCCAAATCCATACACCGGCTTGTCCTCATGAGTCATCATAACCTCAGACCCACCTTCCTTTTCCAAGACACATACATGCTGAATTCCCCACAGGTTTGTTGTTTTAGGAGCAGATGACATTAAAGTGGTACGGAGTTGTGTAATGTAGCTTTAATAAGCATGTGCTTTCTATTTGTCACTGCTTAAACTGTACTTTTATACACACAGCCCAGGAGTCTTGCTGAAATCTGCAAAACATTAACGGCAGCGAAGATGAAGGGCTTTCCAACACTCCACAGGCTGGGGAGAGCGTCTGGCTGGGGAGGCTGTGTTGGGAAGAAGTCATTTTGATAGAATTAAAGGAAATAGTAATCAGGGTTGTAGTGAGAACTCTCTTCCTCTGGTTAATGTATTTTCTTTAAACAAAGAACAGGAAGTTATAGCAGAAAGCTCCTCTGTGCTCCTCAGGCACACAGCAACCGGCATCCTTTGGCTTAGCACAAATCCCCTTTGATTGGGAGCAAATTGGAGATCCTCCCTGTTAGCAGCACACAATCCTGGGCATGCTCCATTCAATCCCTCCTTTTCCCACTCCAGGGATGCTTTTCTCCTTCCGTATACCTCCTTAAATAGATGATCTGTTGGTGGAATAAAAAGAGAAATGTCAGTTTTCCCTCCTTTTCACTGAACTCCGTCCCTCTGGCTCTCTTGCTGGCTGTAAGGGTTCTTAGAGTTTCTGTTTTTCAGCAATAACCATTCCCTTACCAAGGTCACACATACTGTCTAAGTGCCAGCAACCAGAAACTTTAAATAAAGTGTTACTGAAGTAACTGTACAAATACCTTTTTTGCAATAATCTGCTCGCTGTCTTTCATGTGTTTGCTAATGAGCTTTACCTCCTGTGGAAATTCAATGGGCTCTAGCTGTACAATTTTCCAGCATTCGAAAAATATATCAGTTTTGCTGGAAGGGGAGCTGGTGTTTGTTTTTCTGCGGTGAATTTTGTTTTTATTTCTCTAACTGCAGCTTCAGAAAATGAAATGTCTGTCAAAACAAATCAGGAGTAGGAATGCTTGAAACTCACATTTTTGGCACCATTCTGCAACATCAAGTGTTCATCGTCTCAACTTTTTAAAATGCTGAACATGGTTAAAATGAACCTCAAGATCAAAAATCAGTAGTTGTCCCATTAATTATGTTCCAATGTGTAGTAAGCTTCCAACCTGGAATGCAAGACCATACGGAATTTTTCTAGATGCCAAAGCCTGAGGGCTTCTCCAGCTCTGCTATGGCTGCTGTAGTGACTCCCAACACATTCCATCCCCACAACTCACTAATAGAAGAGGAGACTGGAGAAATCCTAGTTCTGCAAACATGTGCCACTGATTGTATTCATAGTACTACTAGCATCAATACTCGTAGCATTTACTGCTGGGAAGGATAATACAAGCTGCCATGGGGTTGCTTAGGTGTACAGTGTAAGCACGAGAAATGCTTGCAGGTCCCAACAAATATTCTCAAAGCAATTCAGTGCAGCGGACAAAGGGATCATAGATTATGAGCTGATAATAAAAGCAGGGATGCTAAAACACAGTGCAGTTTGTTTTTGCAAATGAACCTACATCAACTTCTAATTAAGCACAGGCAAGCTGATGAGCATGATTAATTAGCCTGGTACATGAGTCCTAGAATACAGCCTCCTCGGCATAGCCTCATGGTTTGGGTGGAGGATGGCAGGTACGAAGGCTAGAGCCTGCGTCGGGCATGCTGTCCGTGGTAATGCCAAATATTTTCATTGTAGTAAGTCTTCAGCTAATTAGTAAAGAAAGCTCAAGAGGCAAAGCTAAAAGCTGAATAGCATTACTGTGATATTAGGGTTCAGATGCTGATAATTGGCCGTGCTTATGATATTGCTTATTAATAATGAAATTAATTACCCAGTGGGGTATAATAATAATAACAACAGCAATCATATATCAACAGTGAGCTAGTAGTTGTACAAAGGGATGTGTGCTTAGGCTTGTGTGCTGCCGGACAGCACCCACAAATCTTAATGTGCAAATTCCGAGTCCATGACTGAACAGGTGGCTTTGGAGAAATGTGGGTAAATACTTTCCTAAACAAAACATAAATAATAGAAAGCACAGGAAGGCAACCACATCTAATATTTTCCATATGCAACTGAATCACAAAGTCCAGAGATTAATAAGGCGGAAATTATTCCATGTCAACACTAGTGAAAGTTTTAGAAGCCAAAATACTCTTGAGTCTGAGCTCAGCCATGAGAATATTCCCTCAATGAAGAACAATGATTCTCTGGTAATAGAATAACGGGAAGAATAATGCATTGCCCTTGCACAGCACTGCATGGGAAGTGGCACATAGGGACAGTGGCTTCATCTATGTAAAATACAAACCCAGGCTGGGCTCAAAGCCAGCTCTGCTGTTCACCTACACTTTGCTGCTGTAGCAACCTGAGTCAGCTCTGGGGAGTCTGGCCATGCCGGCAGTGGGGGATGTGACATGCTCCCTGCACCATACAGCACACCCACCACATATGGGGCCCGGAGCTCCATGCCCAGCGCTGCAGCCTCCCTCTGCCCTGCCTGCCTGGGCACCAGTGCCCTGCATCAGTGCCGGCCAGACAAGACCACCTGAAACCTTTCCTAGAGAGCCACACTGCTAACTGCCTGCCAGGGTGGGTGGGATTTCTGGGCACCTCAGGCTGAATCCAACCTGCATACAAGGACAATAACAAACGCAAGGTTCTGGGATTTAGGAGATACCCCTGACTTCAGGACAGGCCCAGACTAGCCAGTTAAATTTTGAGGTAGCCACAGAGACCATGTTTATCTAGATCTGTGGGATGGATCATGATGTCCACGCTGGCCTGGTGCTGTCCTCCAGCAGCACAAAGGAAGGGAGCAGTTGACCTAAGGGGTTGCACATCACCATTCCCAAATGCCATGCAGGCAAGAGGCTTGGCTGGGACACATTGAAGGAGAAGGGGTGGTCAAGAGATGTTCTGCTGGCCATGCCTCGCCTCTGGTTGAGTGGCTACCACCCCTGAGGTTGCTCCAGAGTAGCTATTTATTGCTCCCCTTTCTGCAGTGTGCTGAGCAAACGTTTGGACAGACAGATTATGTTTAATCTAAGAAGTATCTTTATTGGTTTGTGGCATCATTGTTCTTTGAAGTTCTATTAACAAGGTTTTGTGTGCCTTTAGATGATGTTTTATTATGGTTTTAAAATGTTAACATAAATCCTTTTGTTCATCAGTATATCTGCACCGATCTTATTTCATTAATTCCTATCTTTGCTCCTGTGGATTCTATTAATTTTAGTCAGTATATAATTAGATTTTTTAAGAGCCATCATTAAATTTCTAGAATTTGAAATAGTCCTTGGAGAGTCACTCTGTAAATGTGACCAGCTTCAAGCCATTTTTTCCCTTTATAAGTAGTGCTGTAAGATCTTTTTGGTTTATTCATGAAATGTCATGCTGTCTAATATCACAGCACTACATCACGTAACACATCCAGTTCTGTAGTAGTAAATCCCTTTATGTTTCTACATTGTATTCCAATTTGCAATATTAATGCTGCAAGTAACATACAGTGACAACTGAAACTTTCAAAAGAACATACAATTTCCATTCCAGACACACACTACCATTTCCAGTAATGGGTATCCAGTCTGAGTGTATGTTTCTAGCAGACTATAACAGTATCACTGTTAAAGTACCAGTGGTACTTGTGAAACCACAAATACACAGGTAATCTGTGAATAGTAAAACATTTCCAAGAACTTTGATTTTTCCATTTCAAATCTTAATTTCTTCTTATTCCCCCAAAAGACATAATAGCAACAACAATAATCATATTTATAATAATAATAATAATAACAACAGTCAATGGCAGAGGAACTATGAAGTGTCTTCCAGCAATACATCAGTGCACAACTAAATTTCTGTACGTGGCACAGCAATTAATCTTGCCAATCCTGTCTAGAAAGACTCAAGATTTGATGACTAAACCATGGATATCGTCAAAAGGTGATTCTGAGTTTAACTCTTGAAGATCTCAAAGGGTTTCCCACTTCTTTCTGTGCCATCAGGTTCACACAGAAGTTGCTACTTTCCCATCGAGTGACCCTTTCACCATACCCTTGGTGGAAGTCCATGCCCTGAGGGCTTCAAATCAAGCTTCTCAGGGTCTCCATTTTACCTCATCAGAAAGAGCTCATGCAGCTGCATATACATGATGTTCCTGCTCTGCCTGCAGCTGTATTAATGTCTGAAAATGTAACAAAAGAAAAATGAGGAGAGCTTTTGAAAATGTGATTGTTGAAATATAGAAAAAAGACCAAATGAAGATAGCCCCATCCCCTCCTCCTCGCACACCTCAACCACAAGTTTAGATTTGTTCAAGTTCTGGTTTTTCCTGAGGCCTCATTCTCCATTAGGAAGTTTTATCATTTCTTTACTAATTGTTTATACCAGAGGTAAATCCTCCCAGCTGCCCAAGAGGAGCAAAGAGGTTCCCACAGCACTGCTATGTCAGGGAGCACTGCGAGCCTCAGGGGAGCGTTTAAGAGGAACATACACGCTGCATGTCAGGACCACATTTCTTTCAGGCACCGGTGATGTGAGCTTTTAATTACCTTCTTAGATATGTCAGGACAGGTGACACCATCACAGGCAAGGCTCAGGGTTCTTTGCTGGCATTGCATCAGGGGTAAAGCCTGACTGCAAAAAGCTTCAAGGGTGCCTGAAGACAAATGAGCCCCTGCACCCCAGCCTCTCCCAGCACAACTGCTTTCAGCCCCAGGATTTCACAGGTCACGTTGGCCTCAGCAGGTCAATAAATCTGCCCTGGGTATCCATGTTTACCCAATTTTTTTTTTTGCATCAGAAGGATGTTCCTAGCAAGCCATTTGGTCCCTGCCATGCTAGGGGGAGGCATATTCAGTTCATCAGAACTCGCAGATAAATAATGTGCAAAGGCAGGGACGGGTGACAGACAGCAGAGAGGCAGCCAGGGCAGCTCTGCCCTGCCCCAGGGCTCCCATGAGGGACAGTCCTCCTTTACTCTGCATGGGCAGCACCTTGGCTGCTTTCTGCTGCTGCAGCAGAGAAACCTACTACCTGGACCAAAGTCCAAGGATTTAGCCCATAAATCTCAAGGCTTTGATAAATTCCTTTCCATTTTTTTTTCCCTTTGCAGATGTTAACGTTTTCCAAGCAGTTATATGCTACCTTGGTGAAGTGCAAAGAAAACAGAAACCATGTCTGAAATTACACAAAGGATCAAGTAGAATAGCATGTGTTGGTTTAATGCAGCATTTGAGATTAGATAAGGAGCATATGCCCAGTGCTGTATCTGAGAAATAAGCAGGAATGCAAAAGACATATTTAGCATGTGTTTCTGATATAAAGTCACTTTCGTTCAGAGGGAAAATACATTGTGCACTAATACTGATGTTTTCTTCCCTGATCCATCAGGTGAAAACGTATTGGAAGAGGCAGGATAATATTATTTCACTGACAGTACAATTTTCTTCTTACTAGGAATAGATTTATTGTGCCTTCTCAGTTAAAACTGATAGCATCCAGCATACTCCCATTTACCTCTCACTGCTTCTGTCATCTGACATTTTTCTGTAAACAGACAATGATTTAAGATTTCAGTAGAAATGAAATTATTTTGCCTGGTAGAGGGTGGTAAGCTTTGAGGCTGTACAGTCTTGATTACACAGACTTAACATGAAAATACACCATACATCTAAAACTTTCTTCCTTTTTTTCCAAAACCTAACAATTCAGGAATACAGTTGCTTTTGTCATCCATCATCACAATAATGGTGATGATGAAAAGACATATTAGTCACACAAGTTATTTACTTGGAAAAGTAATTTTTAATATGGAAGTACTATAATCAAATTTGGGAACTCAAAAGTAAAGGTTTTCATGTTATGGTCTGTTAGCTAAAATGTGGCAATATAGATGTACCTTATAGTTCAGAGGAATCTGGAATCTTCCCTATGAAAGACATAGGAATCCCAGTCTCAGTTGCATTCAAATAAGCAGTTTTCACTGGGAAAGTTGTGGGTTGGCTAGTTAAAATGGTATGAGAAAAGGTTCATTTCCACTCTTGAGGCTCTATGTGGAATTGATGGGCATTTTTGGTAAATAAATTTGTGGAGGAGCATCGTGCTGATGCTGCAGATCCACCAGCCAAGGACCCCTCTGTCCTTCTGACTCACCCTCCAGAGAGCCCCACTCTCCCTCTGTGGGAGTCTGGCAAGATGAGCAGTCTATTTTAGGGACTCGAGTTAAAGCTAAACAGGAGAGAATACTCCTACAGATACAGCAACATCTTTTGCAAAGAGTGGCTGAACAACTGGACCATTTCTGCGATTTTTTCTGTGTATTTTCCAGTTATACTATATACAGCCTCAGTTGTTTTGCGGACTCAGGTGAGACGTGCAGTTAAACACGTATGTGTGGCCATCTATCCTAGCAGTGCAGTGGTGAACTACTCACCACTCAGTCAACCCCCTGGCACTGCTCTCAGACCACTCCTCTCTTTCACTTCCCAGTTTAACGTCTATATTATTCTTTATGCAAGAAACAAATGACTCCCACAGCACATGGGCTTCCACAACACAGTCATTAACCTTGCATACATGATGCTCACCCAACGCTGTTTCCAACATATCAAAATCGCAGGACTGAAATACATGACCTCTTCCTTCTCCCTTCCCACTAAAAGGAATCACAATACATTTTTTTATACGGTTATGTACTCCCACACAGTGAGGGAAAACGTGGTGCTGCTCCTGTGTGTGTGCGTGTGTGTATCTTACAAAAGAAATTTATTTTGTCAAAGAAGCCCCACAAATTATAGCCTAAGGCATAAAAAAGAGATCTAGATCCCAACTCAGATTTAGATGCGAACACACTGTGATCAAAGATCTTGGAACTAAAGATAATTACACCCTTCTGCAATGATCACTGCTGCTTTAAAAATAAATCAGCCTGGTTAGAATCTTTTCACTGAAAGCATTTCCAAAGCAAAAATAGGAGTTGGATCAAATACAATTTTAAGAAAATGTTAATTTTTAACTATTGAAAAAATAGATATTTCCAGGCACAATTTAGACTTTTATATTAATAATATTTTCACTTGAAACAGAGGTAACAGTTGACATTTTGTTACCTTTAGAAATCTCCCACTAAACATTTCAAGTGAAAAGATTTTAAGCAGAAAACCTTGTTAAAAATTTTACAAGAAAAAAAGCAAATCCTCAAAAAAAAAAAAAAAGTCATAACTACAAGTAGGATTAGCTTTTATTTATAAAAGGAGAGGTTTTAAATAGACATCAACCTAGCCTGTGATGTGTGAGCCCAACATAGTGTCACCAGTAGGACTATAACTACAGTCATTGCCAAAAGTGGTGACATACTGGTGTATTGAAATGATTGCTGTCATGAACGATGCATGTGTCTTATAAATTAGATGGATGAAAATCAAAATCCCTCATTACTGTAAGCACAAAATTATGGGGATAGATTTAGAAACCATTTTTGGATTTTCATATTCTTATACCATTAATCCCTCTCTCTGCTTCTCCTATTATTACCATATTAAGTTAATAAGCCTATAGCCAGAACTGTCACAAACAGAGTCCACTGATAACTAATATAAATAATTTATTTCAGTTCTGAGATTAATCAATATATGGCCAAATTTTTCTAGCTGTATTTTCTTCTATGTATAGAAAATGCAGAGAATTTCAATGGCCATCTCAGAATCCTTTTTAAAAATTGCACACCAGAGATCATATTTTCCAAACCTGCCCAGACTGTCTTTTCTAATTAATGATGTGGTGCACTAAAATAGATTGCTGTGTATTTTGCAAAGTGTTGCTTGAAGTTTGACTTGTATGACTGCCATTGGCTTTCACGGCTGTTGCCATGAAAACTCCAAATCGTTATAAAATAATAGATGTCTTCACAGCAGAATAAAGGCAGGAGTTGCAAATAACATGCCGAGAAATGAATATGCCTAAGTAAGCATGCCATCGCTGCTGTATACCAAAGGTTGCTCCTCCAAACTGAGCTCCATCCAAGAAGAGAAATGGCAGTGACGAGTTCTCGTGCCATGTAATCCTCAGCCTTGAGCTCAGCAGCAGAATTAGCACCAGCACCTTTCAAATCTATTTAGCAGAATGGAGAGCAATGAGTCATTTTGCAGGAGAAGTCAAACACCGATCAGCTGAGAACAGCTTTTGCTCCCAACCCCTTCTGTGGCCCTTCCCTGGCAGCTCCCACAAGAGCCACATGCAACTGCAGATTCTTTTGCTGGTGGATCTATTCGTAAATGAGTTCTGTGTAAAACAGTCCAGCTGCAGAAACTTGGCGAGGAGGCTGCTCCACAGCACAAGCACTAACTCAGTTGTCACTCTGGGTACCGGGCTTTTACACAGTGTGACATTTGCACTGATGGATGATGTACCCAAACGTGGTGTCTGTGTAATAAATGCATACGAGTGAGTAAGCACATTTCATTCCCAAACAAAAATCATGCCTAGGAGAACAAGAAATCAACAAACACATTCGGGAAGTGGAAGGTCAACGAGAGGGAGCTTTTTTTCATTAACCCTTTAACTACTGAGAAGCCGGAAAGAGTAGCTGCTTAGTCAATGTATGGAGGGCTAAAGGTCTCCATTGCCTTCTTCCTTCCCATCCATACCAGCATCTAACTGCGTACACTGGGTTTTCTGGTATTGCAAAGCAGTTTATGTCTTAGTGTAGACAAGAATCACTGAGATCGCTACCCACAGGAGTCAAGATCTGACATATTCTGGCCTATGCAGCAGTATTACACCTCTGTTAACATATGCATGATTTAGTGTAGCCGGTGTCTTATGTCAATGACCCACAAAGGATGAGCGTATGCTCTGCTGGGGGAAACTTTGCCCATCGCCTGCACTAGCTGATCAGCAGCCCTGGCCTTCGCACTGGTTCCTCCAGACCACTCAGGGCTTGTTCCACCAACACAGCACATCTACCTGTGTGCCACTTGCTAAGCCACCGCTACTGCTGGGGACTCCTGAAGTCCTTTTTATCTTGGGTTATAAAGCAAAGCTTCACTCGGCCAGTGCCTCTCTCTTTTCAGATCCAAATGCCCTCAGGGCCTCAGTATGGCGAGTTGTCTCTCTTCCTGAAACTATCTGCTATATTTACTTCACAACTGTGTAATTTTCTGTAATGTTTCTTCCTGCAGATCACAAGGAGAAGCCTGGCTTTCCATAGCTCTCCTAAATTCCCAGCCACTGCTGGTTACCTATCCTTTTCTTCCCCTATTTTCCATGTGTCATTTCAATGGCTTCTTAGGGAAGGGCAAACTCTCTCCCTTCTCTCCATCAGTGGATGGTCTTCCTCTCCTTCATCCCTCTAGCTGAGGCAGGGAGGGAGCAGGGACCCAACAGCAAAGGGGACGCAGAGCTGCCTGTGGCGCAGGAGCAGCCCTTACTGCAGTGTGCTGCACCCCAGAAAGCGCTCTGCAGCCATCGGGTGGTCCAGGATCCGTAATTTCAGAAACACTGACAGGGAGAAACAGGCTTTCTCTGTTCCACTCCAACACCATTTGGTGTTTTCTCTTACAGGCTGTTCTCTCCACCTCACTGCACAGAGAAAACACCCCAGAGTATCCTGTTCAGAGCCACTTCCTTACCCTACATCCCGGTGGATGCAGCTTCTGAAAGGAAGCAGAGTCGGCAAGGATGGAGTGCTTTTGGGAATCATTCCCAGCATATGGAGACTGCATTCTGCAGCAAGCGAGGGCAGTTCCCTCAGCAAGTGGAAAATGGGCTTCACCTCCCTGTGGTCTCACTGTGGTTTGCTTCCCTTGCGATATTATTTTTGAACAGCCGGCAGGAGCTCTGTGTTTCTTGTTCTGTTTAGTAAATCCAATAACCAAACCTGGCCCACTTCTGGGTGGTCCTCGCAAAATACCAGAAAACCACGCCAAGGCCATGTGATATAATAATCATGAGAAATAGGGATTGCTTTGACAGATACCTCAAAATCAGTTTTTCAAGAAACGGGATGTTTCAACCAATACGTCCATTCCATCTGGGTGCCGTGTCCCCCTCCACCCCCACCCACCCCCATTCCTTTTACTTACTCAGCACCTTTGTTCTTCATTCTGGTAAGCCAGAATTACCAGCTTGGAAAATGAAGATCACTGATGCGTGATGCTTGACTTTGTCATGGGCTGGGAGAGGTTACACTCCACGAAATGCCTTCCAGGTTAAAGAATTCAGATGTGAATCGCGCGGCAGACCGACTGCTTTCGTGACCAAGAATAAGAAAGAGAGATGCAAACGGCCAGCCACTGAAACCCAAACACAGCATGGTTTTCCTTGCTTTCCCTGGACGCTCTGTGGGTAGTTAGCGCTGCAGGACTGATGCTGGTGCAGAAGGCCAGCCTGAGCCCTGCTGGGCAGCACTGCCCACCCCCAGCCCTGCCAGCAGCCCCCGCTCGCAGCAGCAGCCGCTGCCGTCCCACCGCGGGGCCCCCGCGCTCGTCACCTGCCAACACGCCTCAGCCACCGCTCCCAGCGCCTGCGGCTCAGCCCTGGCCCTCCTGCCATCGCCCCCGCTCCGCCAGCATCCCTGCCTTCCTGCCTCCAGGGTTGCTTTTGGAACCCACCGGCCCCCGGGGCGAGGCGGGTGGTGTGAGATGGGCTGAGGAAAGGAAACAATCCCAGTCCTTCCTGGCCTGAGCAGATGTGGAAGCAGGAGCGGAGGCTGCACAACTGACTCTGCCGCCCGCTCCCTCGAGGAAGCAGGGCATAGTGGCTCATCAGCCAGTTCATCTCCCTGCACATTGTGCATATCCCTAAACATGCTTAACTCAGAGGGAAAACAAATGTTCTATCTCATCACTAACATGCTCCTTCGCAGCTACCAACTATTGACGACATTATACCAAACTAACACTTCTTCATTCACAGCTTTTTCCAGCTGCATTGTACATGTGCAGGGCTTTGCTGGAGGGGATAGCAACCCAAGTCTCTCCGGATCCAGAGGACAGGCTGGCCAGAGACACAACACTAAATTCCTGTTCTGATAGCAATCAAAGTAATTAATTATTTGGAGCAGAAAGGCTCTTCCTTCTTAAGGACCTGATCCAAATCACATCACATCAGATGAATTTTTTTCATTTCTTCAGTTGCCTGTGCAACAGCGCCTAATTGGGCATCTACGCTCTTATTTGTCACTGCCCTGATTTAATTAATTACTGTAGGATTAAAAATACTGATTTAATTCATGCTTACATTAATATTAATTGTTCTCATCTCTTTTCATAAACACAGGCCCTAATTCAAGTACCATAATTTTACAGAGCAAACAGCCAAAAATGTGACAAAGGAGAATTTCATGATCAGAGATTGGCCGATATAGAAACATAGCACAACAACGTGACCAAAGCAGAACAGTGTGAGTTATTTTTCTCTTCCTTTACTCCCAGCTGCTGTGATTCCTGTGAAGTCTGTCTCAAGACAATGGGATCCCATGAAGGAAGCAATTGGTGCTGGGAAGAAGCAGCCAGAGTTAAAGGGATACACCTCCTCCCTTTCCTCCTGGCATGGGTATCCATCTGGATAGACAGCCATTGCACTCCTGGGTGCCCTGTCACTTCCTCAATGCCCCGGGATCCCAGCTGCTAAGCTGCACTTACAGAGGTGCTCAGGTTTAAACAGGCACCCACCGACCCTCCCGAAACCTTCACCCCCCTGTCACCTGGCACTGCACAAGCCTGCTGGCTTTCCTTTGCCGTGTTACCTTCTCACAGAGCTGCCTCTGCTGTCTCAACACACAAATGATGTAAAAAACACTGTTCTCTTTGTATTCAGGTAATGAGGGAAAATAGGTTTGTGGTTAACAGACCAGGTGGGGGCTCAGGAGATGTGACTTCAATTCCCAGCACCGCCACATGCTTCCCATGCGACCTTAGCTTCCCACACAGCCTTGTCACACTCACCCAAGCCAAAAGGCGAGTAACAGAGCAAGTGTGATTTCCAACAGCCAGCCCAGGGTGCCAAAGCCACCAGCCATCAGACGACCTGGCACTAGCGACACCGATGCACCGCTGCCCACACACGGCTTTGTGCCATCGGGGTCGCACCCTGAGCGGAGCACTTCGCGTTGCCATCCCTCCTTCTCTTCAGCAAGGAAACTGCACCATGATATTTCTGATGACAGTGATTTAGTGTCTAGTCCCTTGCACGGCATCAGGTTGAGCCAGCAAGGGCACAGGGAAGCCAAGGACAAGCTGTGATGAAGGGGGCATCACTGTCAAGACAGAGAAAGGTTTATACAACTGCAAAGGCAAAAAGTCAAATCCTTTTTTAAAAAAATCTGTAAACAATTAAAGTAGTCACGAACACGGGAGGTATGAGTGCAGCCATTAATATTTAGGGGAGTGGAGGAAGGAAGACAGAGAGATGAAAGCTGAACACCTTTTTGAACCTGAGCCAAAGCTTTATCAACCATATAACTAAGAGAACATATCCTGCTCAGCAAGACACGTATTCACCCTGTTTCATTACATTCTGTTCTGTCCTCAGTCATGATGGATCCTGCTGAGACTCGTGTTTAACAGCTCCTTCCTGGAGTGGCTCGAGCAACAACAAGAAAAAAAATATTGTGAAAGTCACACCCCATTGAAATTGCAACCTAAAGGGACCTGGCGAGTGCAGTAATTACCAGATGACTATGAACACCAGGGCCACACTTGGTGCAGAAACTGCTGTACATGTTAAAATTAAAAAGCACTTTAAGCAGATACAAGAAAAGTGGAAACTAGGGGCCAAAGTGTAGGCACAAGAGCGATTCATCATTCCTGATAAGGAGCCATTAGGCTGGATTTTGATGGGAGCAGAAGCCAGGGAAGCCGCTTTTCTAAGCTTACAAATGCAGTGTAATCCCCAACTGTTTTCAGATAATGGAAAACGACATTAGCCCTGTAATGCTTCCCTGGTGACTCTATCCCATTCACCCTCTAACAAGCTTCTTTGCCACTTTTTTTGCACCCTCTGATTTCTGCAGATTCTGATTTACGCCCTCTGGGGACAACGCAAAATGCTTTGGTACATGAGATCAGAATCCAGCTCCTTGTTATTTCAGCCAGAACAAGATTTCTGGCTTGTTTTACCCATCAGGATAGCCTTGACATGCTTTGACTTGCCTGTACCAAGAATGTAAACAGCAGCGCTAAGTACAACAATTAACATTGTGTCTCTGCAGATGTTTGTTTCCCTTGAAGGAGCTTGGAATTTGAGTGGGGAAAAGCAGGGTAGGCAGCGGACAGGGGCTAATGCAGTCTGGGGCAAACTTCCCAACTGTAGTTTTATAAACAGCTCAAGCTGCTCCCCTTTCTATCAGTGATGTCACTCTTAAGCTTATAGCGGGCTGCGGCATTGCTATCCATCATCTGCCAGCTGCTATTCCTTCCCCACCATATAGCAGGAGGCACATGGTGTGTGAAGGCGGCTGGAGTCTTGAAGCATTTCAGCTTCATGTGAATAGAAGCCAAGAAGCTTCAGATTCCCTGGATTTTTCATACAAATTATCTCACCCAAGTCTGCAGATAATGCCGTCTAACAGTTGTAGGTTATAATTTCCAAACAGTAAGATAACCTTCATCATCAAGCAAAGGCAAAAATGCCATTAGCAGATAGAGAGGTGATTTAACTCAACCTAGCCATTTGCTCACAAGTCTGAATTTATGTCATCAGCCGTGATGAAACGAGTGTTTTCTTAGATTGATGTGGACAACTAACACAGCGCAGAACTCAACAATCTTCAAAGGACTCTGAGTTTTAAATTCTCTAGCTAAAGTCAAACATTTGTCTTTCTTATCACTTTCACTCAAAGGATGTGTTTTTGCAATATTACATCAGGTTCATTTGCCAACAGAAGAGGCCAAAAGGTGACGTCCAAGGGATGAACGCTGCCTGCACTTAGATGACAGTAACCCATCAGCTGCACTGGAATTGCTCTGGGTTTCCAGTGAAGGACTTGACAGCAGGACCATATAACACCCTGCTAGAACGTTTCATCTATTACCATTGCCAGAGCTCCATAAATCCAGCACTTTGCAGCTGAGACATTTCAGAGGAGAGCTCCAAGCTGAGGTGGTCAAACAGCTCGCAAAGAGGTAGCCGGACAAAGAATAGCAGCAGGACACTCACCTTCCTTCCCCTGCCCCAAAAATGTGTTAAGTTAGAGTAATACTGAATGCAGAGTTATTCTGTGTCTAAACCTATTTTGTCTGCAATTATACCCCTTCCCAGCATGAGAGCTGGAGGCTTTGGGAACAAGACATATTCTTTAACAGGTCACCTGCATGTTCTTGTTCTCTTCTCAAATGACAGCACCTTGGATGCTCTTGTACCATTAAACTGTTTCTGAGCCAATCCCGTATGATTCCTTGCAGTGCTGCTCCCATCCCTCAACAGGCCATGAAACTCAAAGCAAAATTCATTTCCTCTGGAAGCAGATGCCTTGTGAAAAAGCCTCTGTCTGTTTACCGGCCTGGCAGATTCATTCCTCCTGCAGTCAAAAGGTTTCAAGTTTAGTGAGGTCACACAGTCAGAAATGGGCCAATTGACTACTCACCGAAGAACCGCTGCACAAGGCTGATCCCATTCTACAGGACAGAGAATCACCTTCAGCACCAGGGGGAAAAGAGCTATTAGAGCATCCCTCATTATTCAAATACAGTGAAGTGGTTTCACTGCAGTACAGTGTTATTATTATATACAAGAAATGTTGCTACATCCATTTTGCCTTCCTGCAGCCTCCCATGGGACTCACAGCGAAAGCAAGTGAAGTGAGCAAAGAATGATCGTGGGCACCGGACTCCTCCAGGCATAGGAAAGGCTGAAGGTGACTGACCGTTTTATGCAATACATGACTACAAATCCTGAGCTGGTTGTTTGTCACATTTTCTACCAAGATAAACAAAACATGCCCCTACTCAGTGTATGCGATTTTCCACAATGCCATGAACTCTGCAGGTGACAGCTTGGGCAAGGGAACAGAGCCACACCTGCACGCATGCTGCTTGGCTTTCAATACACAATTGTGACAGACGTGGATCTTTTTCAAAGCTATCTCTGTGTACTGGAGGATTTGAAATGTTTCTTACCTGAGGGTACCTGCCAATAACTACTACTATTATTTGCAGCTGCAAACACCTTCAAAATGAAGGCAAAGTTCCAACTGAGCCTGATGTTCAAACTCCAGCTCCAGCTTTAAGGTATGTGAAGAATTCAGTCAACCTACTTGTGCATCTTGTTGACAAAGACGAGTTGTTTTTCATGCCCATAGTTTCTGGACAGCTGTGTCAAGCTTTTTGCTATATCTGGCCGAAAACTCGCCTAGACCCAGATTCATCACTAGGTTAGTGAGGTTAAGCCATGCCCGTGTCTCCACAGTGATGTTGAAGAGCGCAACAGTCTTTGCACCACAAGTAGCCACCTTCATGGCTTGAGACAGAGGGGTCAGCTGGGCATACCTAGGCCAGGATGACCAGAAGGTTTCTGCACAGAAGCAGCTGAAGAAAAGCACCCCGGCACAGTGCATTTAGCCGTCACTAAGACTTATCAAGAGCATCATTTGAAATAAAAATAAAAGTAGCTGTGATTCCAGTCTCTGCACTCCCTGCCCTCAAAGAGCTTCCAAAGGCAGCTTGAATTCTTCACCCTTTTGCTAGCATGCTCAGATTGACATTAGAAGCCACTTCTGGCGCTAGCTGTTATCACATGCTGGTAACTGCAGCCCCCAGCTAGCCACATGTTGGCAGCAGCAGAGGAACGAAGCTGTAACACTATCTGACACACACCAGGAGAGTTTGTGCAGCCCCACTCACAACTCTGCTACGAAGCGGGTATCAGCCCTACACACTAACTATAGACTTGCTGAAACATTATCATACATGAAGGACTAATTAGGTGTGCTGGGCCATTAGCCATCTCTGAACATTGACCGATGAAAAACATAATTAATGGCAGCTTTCATAAACAGACTGCGGAATGGAGAAGAAAATTAAAAGGGAAACAGCTGTTGCTAATGGAAATAAGGACCCTTTCTTGATTAAAATATCTGCCTGTCTTTCCGTGGGAGTTTTTCCAGAATGGTGGGATGGAAGAGTGTAACGAGATCTGGGAGCAGAGAATCTGCAAAGCTTCCTGCTGAAAAAAACCACAACTTCTCTGGCTGATGAGTCACAATGTTTTCCTTTTGCAGATTGGAGTAGGGGAAAGAGCTACACAATTGCCTTGTTCATCTCACTGCCGGTCTAAATGGCTTTATAAACCTTGGAGATCAACCTTGACATAAAAGAATCCAGTTCAGCTTTAATGTAAGGTAGTATTTCAAATTGCATGAACCCACAGATACGGGAAGGTCTAGACTTCAAAAGTGACTTGCTAAGGCTCTACATACTAGTCCAGAGCTCTGAACACAGAAGACAACATCTCTGCAAATCACCCTTAAGCACATATATTGATTCTGACATGAAACTGCAGCAATAAATGCACAGCTGAGAACATCTGTCAGAGGGAGACTTGCACCCAGGGACAGCCACTACGGACTCAGCAAAAGTTTGTTGTCTGAAGGACAGAAAATGTCAGATTCAAGACTTTTTCAGGTCATGAGGACTTTCTTTCATGCTGTGATGACTCTGATCCTCTCTGAAAAGCAGTAGGTTAGGAGGAACCTGCAGTAAACATCCAGATTTCCACAGACACTGAGCAACACAGCTTCATCTGGCTCCTACTGTCTTCTGTGTGACAGAAGGCGCACACCCTGAAGTCATTTACTTTTACGTTTACTTAATTTAGCATAAAAATTTTCAATGTGCTTCCAAATGCCATTAAAACCTGTGTGTCAGTAGACATGGCCCTCTCACAGTTTTACTCTGTGTGTTTCAGTGTGTCTCCTCCAAGGCTCACAGACGCTCTAGTTTGTCTTCACATAAAGTCTTGAATCGTGGGTTTGACTCTAAGGGAGGACCCTGAGTGCTGCCTGGTACTTAGCTGTTGAGCTGCTCTTTGCGGATTTGTACCCCATTCCGTGCCCGCGGCAGGAGAGCCTCTGCTCTGCCGCACTGACTCCATCAGTCTCGCTCTGCCTTGTTCAAAATGATAGATCTTTTCCATCCGTGATGCTGAGAGCTAAGCCCTGGAAATCCTATGCCCCATGAAGCCTGCTGACAAGGAAATACATGCTCCATACCACCTGTGCCTTGAGGAATGAAGGTGTATGAAAGGCTGCGTTCAGGCTGCGTTATCAGATTCAAAGTGGAAACTAAAGAGAGAGAAGGGTCTGAAAGATGAGCCAGCCAGGAATGCCTGTTGCTTTCACCTTTGATCCACGTGGTGCTTTGATGTGGTGTTTCAGTCCTTCAGACAAGGTAACTTATCCCAGTCTGCAGCTCACGGCATCTCCAATGGATATAAATGAGGTAGCAAGCCGTGCTCTTCAGCTCTCACTGAGGCGCCGCCAGTTAGCAGCATAATTCAGTCCCAGCTCCCTTCCCAGCTCCATTTTTTTCTCTGCCTGCAGAGTCTAAAAGGAAATTCCCTCAAATAAATACAAAAGCACTTGATGTTCATCTAATGGCATTTCAGGGAAAGGAAGCATGAAACCACACAAGTTATTCATCTCCACAAAATGGTTTTATCAGGGGCCCAGAACACGATTCCTTAGCCTGAGGAGGTCTGATCTTCTTTGTGAGATGTAAGTACATGACATTATGTGCAGAATGGGTGCTGCTTAAGAACCCTGATAGATACAGAGCAGGCATGTGGGAATGATCAGCATAAAATATTTCCTTTTAATGATGTGCACACTTCTGCTCCTTTGAGGGAGAACAGTCTGTGCACTGAATACTGCAGCACATCCTTCTAGTGATACGGAGGTCCTGATCTGCTGGTGAGGGCTCAGGCTTGGGACCCTGTTTGTATCAGTGACTCAGCCAAAGGTTTGCCCCTCCATTGCTCACCATCACTCAGCCTCCCTGTGCCAGGGTTTTCCCACCTGTAAAACAGAAACAAAGTTCATGTCCATGGATTTCACCATCTGGGCAATGAATCGAGATGGAAAACCTGTCTCTCAGCTCCCTGGGGTCTGCTCCTCTCTGCAGTCAACAGCAGCACAGAGTTTATTTTAATTCCATGCGATTGTCCCAGCTTTTTCCCTCCCTCACACCATAGCACCGGCATGAGCCTGAACTCCCGAACCCAGGAACCATGTTTGAAGGAGCCCAGAACCAAATTCTGCAGGAAGGCAGCCTTTCGTGCCAGGGGCCTGGGTGTAGAGCAGCAGAGGGGCCCTGCTGTGTGGCAAAGGATCCGTGAGGCTCAGCCACGGCTGTCCGAGGTGGTGGCACCACAGCCGGTCACTGCTGCTCCCCTGCAAGCTGCTGTCACAGCCCAGCAGCTATCACAGAAATCACAGCTCGCAGCCACTGCCAGTTCCCAATTCACAGCCATAAATTAAATCACCAGCGTAAGGTAATACAGCAGGCTGGGAGCTGCTGGGCCGAGGACCTGGCAGACACTGGTGCCTCTCTCCCCTGCCACTGTGAAAACAGAGGCTCAGACCTCCGCCGCCCTGGGAAGGTTTGGCACAGTTTGTCTGCCAGAGTCCCGCACAGCTTGCTGGGGGTCACGCAGGAAATGTGTGTCGGCACCGATCGCCCTTGGATTTGCGTCTCCAGAGGCCCGGGCAAACACCCCGCCACGAGACAAACCTTCTCCTCCGAGAGGAGCTGGCTGCAGGCGTCAGCCCCCAGCCTTCGGCCACCAGCGCTGCTGCCTGCCAGGCGCGTGGCTGTCGGGCTCCTCGCGAGCCGCTGGCACGTGTGCTGTGAGGAGCGTGATGCTGCAGTTGCCTTTCTAAAGCCCTGTTGAAAAATCCGTCCCGAGGAACAGAAAGAGAGGTATTAGTTTAAACAAGCACTCCTTGACGTGCACATGAAATAAGCCCTGGAAAGGGAGCAGAGCTGGAGCTGTTCTTACTTGCTACCTCCTGTGCAGGCTTTAATTGCGCATTATTCATTAATCCTTTGCTCTTCAGAGCAAACAGATCCATTTCAAGACACTCGTGTTACATAAACAACCAGAAACCCTTCTGGATGAGTGTGTGTGTACACATCCACCCGAGGGAGCATCACAGACATGTTGGAGATCCTCATTTCCCTGTGCAATTGCTGCGCTAGAACTGACAGAAATTAGTATTCCTTGTGTGGCTTTGTTGGGCTGCTTTTGAAATCGGTTTTACAAAATCCACACGGGAACCCAAGGATAATTGCCTAGCTCTTGGTTAATTTAGGAATAACAGAGACACTGTCAGGAGTGACACTTGGAGGGAGGCAGATATCTGCAGGATGGCTTTGAGCTACAGGAGGCATCGCACCGAGGTGCAGTGTGTAACGCAGTCCCCAGCAGGAGGGATATTCCTCCTCTCCCCCACCAGCAGTTTGTGTCTGCTGCCACCCCCATGTGCTTGCTCTGCCGTCGGACCACATGCGCGTTTAGCTGTGCTGTTCTGGGGCCACAACTATTACCATTGACCACAGGGATAAAGCTTCACAGTCGCTCTGTAGACAGCATCATCCTGGCACTGGGACCATGAAACCAGAAAGAAACTAATGATGGAGCTGCAGGAGAGGGTGAATTCTCCTCAGCCAGGGCTTTGATCTCTGTCACACAGCTGCCATCTTGCTCAAAAAAAAAAAAAAAAAAAAAAAAAAAAAAAAAAAAAAAAGAGAGAGAGAAAAATAATCTGGAAACAGAATTGAGGGAGAGAAAGGTGAGGAAGCAAATGCAGGGAGCGCAGAAACAGGTTCTTGTGTCTCTGTTGTGCTTGGACTGCATGTTCAGGAGAATCAAACACAAACACAGTCTGTCATTCTTTGATTCGGTAGGAATGAATCCTGGTCCTGCAGGGAGGAGGACGGGGTAACTGGCAATCAGTGCAGCAGGGAGCCATTCTGGGCTGGATCTGGAGCCAGACTAACTATGATACAACGCTGCCAAAAGCAGCTCAGCATTCTTCACCTCCCTTGAGCTTCACCAGGGACCAACCTGGCCAAGCTGCGCTCAGCCTGGAAAATCCAAGCTGTGGTAGGACCTAAGCTCAGAAAACCAAACAGCCTTGCGGGCACTTGCCAACCTGACATGTCTGAGTTCGTGAACTGCAGATGGTGCTGGCCCACATGTTTCATTTTCCCTCGACATCCCCAAGCAAAGCGAGTCAAGCATGCCTCACCACAGTGCCTGGGAGACCACGGGCAGGAAGGGATCAGATTTTCCAGTTTTGCCTCAAGCGTGTCACCACATCAGCAGACAACTCCTTTGCCTAATGCCAGTGTATTGTGTGTCACCTCATATTTCACACGATACAACACAGTCCAGTGATGCGAGTCCCTTCTCCTGCCGGCTGACTGGTATTTACGGAGATAGCAATTACCAGGAAACCAGGATTTAGGGCACGCAAGGGTTGGTGGTGGCGCAGAGCCCTTGCTACTGGTGGGTGGGATTCCTTTACCTCTCCCTGAACTCCTGCCAGGCCACTCAGCACATCTCCAGCCACAAGAAGTTTGCAGCTGTTTTGGTTTGAAGCACCAGAGGAGAGGGAGAAGTGGGGGAGGCTCTATCAGCTCTTCCCAGGGAATGCGGTTCAGTTCCTCACACCTCATCTTTGGTCAGGAAACTGAGATGGGGATAGGCAAAGCTGCTGAGCCTACTTAGACAGAATACCTCAAGAAAACATGTGGAGTCAAATTATGTCCCATTAACTTCTCCCAGCCCACCATCTTCCACAGCTGTGCTGCAGGGAAAGCAGGCCAGCTTTTGGACCGTTATCTTGGGCCCCTGGTACAAAACACCTCCTGGTCTCTCCTGTGCTCTCGTTCACAACAGCGGGGAAAGCCATGGCTGTTAGCTGGGACACTGAAGCACCAAGAATAACGCAGATTCAGGCACCCTAAATCCCACTGTGGTCCTTGTGTTCAGCGTTTCCTGCTGACTGAGTGCTTCTGATGGCCTCTTCTATGGATTTTAAGAGGGACACAGCAGACAGAAGCCAGGGTGGACATTCCCATGCATGGTGGCAATGGGGTGGCTGTGTCAGGGTAACCAGCCGGACTGGACTGGCACAGGCTGGATCCAGCCCTCCTCAGGTACAACAATTCGGACGTGGGTCTCTTTTTCCGTCAGCTCAGCTCAGCTCCAAGAATTCCAAACCCTCTGTGGTCAATAGCAGATGTACTCCAAGCACGGTAAGATGTGACCACCGTGACCACCACTGCAAAGCACAGCCAAAGGGCACGGGATTGCCTTTCCCAGCAGCAACAAGGGATGCAACAAGGACAGCAGAGCACAGAGATAGGGCCAAACACCCCAGAGACTCGAGAGCCTCCCAGATCAGTCTATACATGACAGCACAGAGGTGGGAGATCAAATTAACCCTCTGCCCACTCTGAGCACTGCTGCCGTCATTCACAGTGCGCCGGATGATCCTCTCCTGGCAATGGGGGTGAGTAGGTAGTTTCAGGCACTGATGATTGAAGGTGATACTCACTACTGCTGCAGACCAGGTGGAGCCCACAGGCAACAGCTGAAGGGTCCTGGCCTAAAGTCAGCCACTGGGACATCAGTGGGAGGTAAACTAGTGGAGTCTGGCCTGCGTGAGTCATCCAAGGCTGGACATCCATGTCTTCAGAGGGAGCAAACAGGGACAGCTTGGAGAAAAACTGGTTGTCTGTTGGCAGCTAAACACCACGCAGCCATTTGCTTGCTCCCTCCCAGTGGGATGGGGGAAAGAGTCACAGAAAAGATAAAACATGTGGATTGAGGTAAAGACAGTTTACTAAGAAAAGGAAGGGAAAACAATAATAACAATAAAAGCATATACAAGTGATGCACAATGCAATTGCTCACCAAACACTGATCAACACCCAGGCAGTCCCCCAGCAGCAGCCACCACTCCCTGGCCAACTCCCCTCAGGTTTTTGTTCAGCAGGATGCCGTACGGCATGGAGTAGCCCTTTGGCCAGTTTGGGTCAGCTGTCCTGGCTGTGTCCCCTCCCAGCTTCTTGTGCTCCCCAGCCTCCTCACTGGCAGGGCAGCATGAGAAGCTGAAAAGTCATTGACTCAGCAACAACTCAAACATTAGTGTGTTATCAACATTATTCTCACCCTAAATCCAAAACACAGCATTATACCAGCTCCTAGGGAGAAAATTAACTTTATCCCAGCCCCAAATGGAACACTGTCAAATCAGCATCACTGTCCCTTGCCTCAGTTTCTTCAAACTGGGGACAGTAAGATGTGTTCCCGTGAGGCCTCATTCTCTGCAGTGGAAGTTCCCAGGTGGTAGTAAAAGTGGTATTGGAGACACTGTAATTCTTTTATCTGAGCAACAGGAAAAAAAGAGAATGAAACAAGAGCTCCTTTCTTGGAGCTGCTGTTCTGCTGTTCTTTGCAACCCCTTTGTTTTGATTTCACATGTGTGGTTTGCTCTTTTTTTCTTTTTCTTTTCTTTTTTTTTTTTCCCTACTGTGATGCTATTTAAGGCAGAAAGGGGATTTCATCATCTCCCCATGGCCATTCTCAGCTGCAGCTCTGACTGCCACCCCCTGCACCCCCCCCGCCTTGCTCCACTTGGTCTAATAAACTCTTTTTTTTGCTTGGTCTAGTTTCCTTCCTTGCACTCTTACATCATCTTTGTACTTATCTCAGATTCTAGCATTTCCCATTTCTAAGCACCTCTGAGAATAGCAATAAACACCATGTACAGCAGTATCTTGGCATAATAACGTCAGCTGCGGGCAGCAGTCCTAAGTGACAGAAAACCAGTGTGGAAATCTAAGATTTCTTCTTCAGAGGGTACCCACTTGCTAGCCACTTGGCACCAGCAGATTAAGAAAATCAGTATTTACAGTTCCTGATTCTATAGGAAGATCTAGGCCAAAAAAGTGAAGATTTGTTAAGTAGGAACTTGCTCTTACGTGCCCTCTGCTGCTCCCAAATGCAATTGAAATTAGCAGGGTCATTCCTTCCTTCCCTCTTTGTCTCAGGATGATTTATGGCTAAATGTTATTCATTATAAAGCAGAGTCAGACTGCTTCTGTGCAAGATAATACTCATTATGCAGACTTTCTGACTAGATTTTTTTTTCACTATTTCATTGATTATTTTTACATTGTAATGTGCAAAAACCTATTCATGTCTTTATTAGCCTGACTTGTTTCCTACATTTATGAAAAAGATCTTTCTTTGATAACAGTTGTTATTGCTGGAATGAATGTCAGACTGTGATCTACTGTAATACATCTTTCTGAATTGCCTTCTCTAATTTTATTAGTTGGAAAAAAGCACCGCCTAATTTAAAGAGATAAAACCTTCTGGAAGAGGAACATTGCCACTAATTAGGATAACAAGAACATAGGTATGAGTTGCTGGGGATATGGGAGTCTAAGCTTCTTTTTCTAACACAAGCACAGGCATCTTTTTCTGGAACAGTCTTCCTTCTCTTTCTGAAATTCTGCTGCTTTTGGGGAAACTATTGACATTAATCTCCTTATCTGTAATTCCCTTGGGAAAAATGCTGACCAGGACTCAGGAGCTCCAGATTCAGGTCCTGGGTTTGCTATAAATACCCCGTGTGACCTTGAGCAAGACACACTATTGTTCTGTGACTTGGTTTTTCCATCTGTAAAATGGCAGTAATGATGAATGCTGTGTTTTATTGCCAGCTCTTACATTATGCATTATCTGCAGGGCAAGTGCTCATCGAATCTCTTCATGGCTTGCTTCCTCATCTCTAAAAGAGGAATAATAACTCTTCCCTTGTCTACTTATTTTGATTACAATCTTTTCATGTATGGATGTACTTGATGCACTGTGGGACTCTGCCACGGTATGCAAACAACACACTTCCCTCTTCTCTTACTCCAGACATGGTGCTGTTCAACCCTCAAATGTGGGTTTGCAGAGTGTCTTCAAGCTGAGTCCTCTCAGCACCCCGGCACATCAGCTGCAGTGGCTTGACCTCTCAAGGAAAGCTGCTATATTAGTAACCACACTGATTGACTTCACTAAAGCACATGATAAACACTCACAGAGCAAACTGTGCTTGCTAAATTGCAGGGTAACATCATTGCCATAGTCAACAGCAAACAGCTAGGGGACAGAAACATTCTGAATTCACCCTGCTACTTCTGTGGATGAACATCTAATCACTGCTGTGTACATCCAGCCCCACAATTTTGCTCAGCTAAAACATACATCTATGACAGGTAGGTATCCCACCTTGATCTGAAATCTTTGGATATGTATCTTACAATAAAGAGACCAGTAACAGTTTTTTACATTTGGTAGATCAGTTTAAATACAGAATATCTTCACATGACTACTGCAGAGGTAATTAGGATAAGAAGAGATATAAATGCCTACAATGAGCAATCTTTTCTCTTTGCTGCAGAGGTGACCTAACACCATGGTGACACAGAAGATTTAATACCGTGCCCAGCTGAGGAAAGGAATTTTGCACAATATTAGATGACAAAGTTGTTCCATTGTTGAAGTACCACAGGCATTATTAGCCTGTCACAAGACTAGGGTACAAGCTCATAGGCTGTAACTCTCACATCTGCCTTTGAACAAGGTTGCCTGTCTAATTATGTATTTGAAGTTTGTCTGCCTGAAAACACCAAACTTTTGCAGCTGAATTTTGATTAAAAAATTCCTCCCAGCCCTCCAAGCAGACACAGCAGTCTTCGCTGCCTACCCAGCTTGAAATAAGACTTGATTTCATCTGGACTGATTGCATTTCAGTGGCAGGGGAGGAGTACAGACACATTTGCAGGATCCATTCTACCATTTTTCAGGGTGCAGAAGAGCAGCTGAACTCAAGGCAATGTTTGAACATAGAGCAACAGAAGACAGAGCCCACTAAGAGATGTGAATTTCTTTCTTTGTGTAATTTGAACATCCATTACTTAGGGTCCCTGCGTGACCACCTTAGTATTTTTTTTTCAGATGTTCTCCCCTAAATCACTAGATTCTACAGTCTCTGTTAAAATCCTGGTAAAGTTAGATCAATATGAAAAGATAGTTTGTTCAACTGCAGTTTTTCAAGAAGAATACATAATGCCAACAGTTTGAACCTAGAGAAAATAACAGTTCTCCTCTGTTTATATTTCCAGTGGGTGCATTCAGATTATAGCTCATCGAAATAAAGAATTTATGGGCAACTATGTTTGATTTTCCTTTAAGAAAGTTGGAACACCAAGAGCTGGTTAAGAAACCGAGGGACTGAATTTTAAAAATAGCATCGGCCATTGGTACTCGCATCTCGCTGCCTTGCAGCACCACCTACAGAGATGCTGTCAGAATCACACTCATAGCCAAAGCTCGGGAAACTCCCTGTTCACTCTAGACAAATCCTGGTTCAGTGATTAACACACCCGGGAGACTGCGAGTTTGACAGCCCTGAAGCCTGAAAATCTGCTGCTACAGGATAAAGGCAGGAATATGGTCAGTTTTTTCCAAAAGCCCCTCAATTCCCGTGCAGAAAATGCACCTCTAGCCATGACAGAGCTAATGCAGCTACTTTGCTGATTTTTTTCTTTAGAAACTTTCCCGCAGAAGAACTTTTCTGGCAGCCAAGTGTCCCAGCTGCAAAAGGATGGTGGGATTTTTCAGGGCAAAATGCACTTAATGGTCCATTAATCCTATCTTTGGCACAAGTTGATTGTTCAGGCTTCAAAAGACTGCAGTATTTCACCTCCTCCGTGTATCGACTCAATTACACAAGACAAAATGTCGTGGAGATTGACCTTCATCTGATCACTGAAGCGTAAGGTCTGTTTGCCCTTGACTTAGCCTCAGTAGCTAAACAGTGGTGATACAGGGGCTGCAAGCCCAGTTTAATTGAAACATGGCTCTGATTATCTTCCCATTAAAAACAAATAATACTGCTTAGCTATTTGCCTCAAAATAGAATGTTCTTCTGAAACAGGGAATATTGTTGTCTTTCTCCAGAAGCCTGATCCAAATGCTGTGGTAGTAACTGGGAAGTTCCCACGGTTTTGGATCAGGCCCTGGCTGTGGGAGGCAGTGGGTGCAGGAATGTGCGAGTGCTGGCAGTATTGCTATCTCATTGCTCGTTAAGAACACCAGAAAAGAACAGGCATTTAAAAAGCAGATAAAAGGGCAAAGGAAGATACAGGCTCCAAACCTACGGCAGACAGCTTTAGCATCAAGAAACAACAGCCCAAAATATTAACAGTATATGTTTAGAAATATATTCAGGGATCTTTGCTGTCTTTGGAGGGGAAAATATGATCCTTTTTATGAACGGGACAAGTGCTACTCTATTTTTTGAACAAAAAACAAGTGTTTGTTTGCCCTTGCTATGCCTGTAGGAAAGATATACCAGGACTTCATTCCTCTGATGCTTAAATATTTTCTTCCAATTTCCAGCCTACGTTTAGTCATTACCAGACAGAGCAGATCTACTTTTCTCTGTTTAGAAAACTAGTTACCTTACAAAGTCATCACGTTAGTCTACCACAATCCACCTTCAGTAAATGCACATTGTATTTTGGCCCATTTCTATCTGCCGTCATGTCTGGTATTATTCTTTCCTGCTACCTTTATCCAAAAGTCATGTATTTGATTTGGATCAGACTTCAAACATTTTTCCTCTTCTTAAATGCTAGAACAATTTTTCCTGATCTCAAATTGTGTTGTGTTGCTCCTGCTGTTACACAGCCAGATATAATCTTGGTCGGCCAGTGCTGTTAGGTGTCTGGGTCAGGAATTAGAATATTTCAGTTGAAAGGGACCTATAATGATCATCTAGTCCAAATTAAGCTTGCATTATGATCTTTATGATTTTTTCCACTTGGATGAGATACTTTGTATCTCCGTGCATTCATTTCCTCTATGGACATTTCCACCATATATTACACATTCATTTGTGTCCTGCCTCTCTCCCTTTCATCACCCCTCCCTCTTCTCTCCTTCGTCTCCTGGTATGCATGCCTGAAGAACATTTTGCTATTTGTTTTAATTTCCTTTGCAAGGTCTAACTCGGCTTTGCTTCTGGCACATTTCCCTTTATGCCTACACTTCCTAACTTCTAGGATGTAGTTTTCTTTGATTAATCCTTTTTTCCATTCCTTTCGCTCCCTTTGCTTATTCCTAATAGCCACTTTGAAGTGGTTATACACCAAGTTAGGTCTGGATGCCTTCCTTGCAGAGTTTTATCCCTCTGTGTACAAGTCCCAAATACTTTTTATAGCCTCTGCTTAAATTCCAAGCCTGCCCAACATTCAAACCTTTTTAAGCTGTCAAAAATCAGGAAGCAAAAGATGTTAACTCCTGATATGCACCAACTTCCAGCACATTAAACTTCCCATCGGGTTCATGTTTGCCATCCCACTGTGAAAAATATTCCAGCCGGTTTTCCCTGTGCACAGAGCCAGAGCTAAAGGATCACAGGGAGACCACCGATGGCAGGAGAAATTCCTCTTGACCTACAGCCACGGCAGCACTGCCAAGAGAAGGCTGGAAGGTCATTAGCTGAAACTCTTCTCATAGTATAAAAAATTGTTACAGTAGATTAAAAATTAGCATGAAGAAATGGAGTATGTATGTATATTTTTAAAGTCTCTGTCAGGCAGCCAAAATGAAAACAGATTTCACCAGACCACGAGAAATGAAATGCTTGATGACTGGAGCTTATTTCCTTGCTAAATTCCAAGTTTCGGGTCTCTCCTGCTGAGACAGAAGGGCTGCTCCAGAAAACTCCCTACATGTCTTATAATAGCAAAAGGATAGGTTTTTTTCTCTTTCTGACTGTACGAGCGTGCCCAGGCGGTTAGATAAAACGAGGTAACATTTCCAGAAAATGTGGCTGTGGTTACAGTCACCATCCCTACCACATGCGTCAATCCTGGTTGTTTGGGGTGGGATTTTTTGGGTGCTGGAGCTGGGGAGCCTCTTGCCCCAGCACGCCGGGGGTCCCTCGTCCCTAGGCCTGCAGGCACGGGGCACAGGGACCCCAGACCCACCTCACCCACCTCTGCCCACGCAGGCGGAATCCCAGCCGGCCTACGGAGCAGTGGGCAGAAATCATTTCAGCCCACCTTGTCCAAAAGCCTCTTCCAGCAAGTCAGACCCAATATTGTGGTTTTAAATGCCTTGGGGGTTTTTGAGGGAACATCTTGATTTTTCAGTGGTGGGAGTTGGCAAAATAAAGCTGCGTGGGGTTTTTGTGGAAAACTGAAAATTGACTGGAAGCAAAGGGAATGGGGGAAGGTGAGGCGGCGTTCCGGAGGGAAAACAGACTTGGAAAAGGGGAGCCACCAAGCCAAATGGGTCACACCGCAGCGGTTTGCTGTGAACCAGACCGGTGCCTTTGGAGAAGCTTCACGGCAGCGGGAAGGAGCAAAGTCACTGACGACGCTGCGGTCACGGCAGGGCCCCCGCCTGGGCAAGCAGGGCCCCGGCCCAGCCGCCACCGAGGTGGCCCGCGGCCCGCCACCCGCCACAGCCACACCTGGCCCTCACGGACAACCACCGTGAGGGCCTCACACGCCCCGCGCCCCCCTGCCACGGCCTGGGCTGGGCGCGGGGGCCGCCGCGGGCCCGGAACGCTGGTGCGCGGCCGGCGGGCCCGGGCGGGGCGGGGCGCGGGCGGGCCGGAAGGCGCGGGGCGATGCACAACGCGGAAGTGAGCCGGGCCGGGGCCGCCGTCGGATCCGGGGGGGATGGATGGGGCCGGCGGCCGGGGGGGACCGGCGCTGGGGGCCTCTGCCCGGGCCCTGTGAGCGGCCAGCCGGGCGTCGCCGGGGGCGGCCGCCGCTTCTGGCCGCGGGCCCGGGGCTGAGCTAGGGCCGAAGCCCCGGCAGCGAGGCGCTGAGCGGCCCCGGGCGGGGGGCCCCGGGGCGGTAGGCCATGGCCACCCGGCGTCTAACGGACGCGTTCTTGTTGTTGCGGAACAACGCGGTGCAGAGCCGGCAGCTGCTGGCCGAGCAAGTGAGTAGTTACGGCTCCTCCAGCCCTCTGAGTTCACGTAGCATGGCTGCTGCGGTGAGTCTCCTCCCTTCATCCTACTGTACCTTGCTGCGCCGAGGGCTGCCAGGCAGCCGTGCCCTGTGCCCCGCGCCCCCCCCCCCCCCGGCCCTCCAGGCCCCCCCGACTCCCCTCCCCCGCCCCGGGGGTCCCCTTCGTCGGGCTCCCCATCCCTCCCTCTGAGCCCTCCTCAAGCTCCCCCCTGTCTTCGGTACTACACCCCCCCATCCCCCCTTAGTTGATCCCTTTTTCCTACTACTCCATGTAAAATGAATAGAAGAGATCTGTCTTTGTGCTGGTCATGTCTCTATTCGCTTCATGGATAATAAAATAGTTGTTCTAATAACTTCATGTTAGCATTGACATGAGGTTTTTCATCCATTGTGGTTTTTTGATGTGTCCTTTCCCCAAAGAAAAAAATTCAAGTTATTTCATAGAGCAGAACTCTTCTATTCACTCCAGTGTGGGCACCATAAAATACACTAGTGTAAATTATTCCCATTGCTTGAATTTTTCCATAATTCACTCAGATGTTCATTGTCCTTTTTATATTTTTCCCCCCAAGTACAAATAATACTGAAAGTCATGAGAGGGAGGGGAGTCGGTAGATTCTAGTGTAAGCCCTTGTTACAGAAATTTCAAAAAGTCATTTGTTCAGAGGCAGTTGATGTGGCTTTTCCCAAGTTTTGAGCTAGTCAGACTGTGATGGACTGCTTGACAGCTCAGCTCTGCTGAGGTTTTTACACCTTCTGTTCAAACTTATTATTTATTTGTGATAGTAAATATCTGCTGGCAGTCTCGTCATTCTAAATTGCTTTGCATTAATGCATGTATGTTAGGAAAAGCAGTACTTCGTGCTGCAAATTATTTCAACTGATGAGTTGCTGTTGAATGGTCTTTGTTCGTTGTTAATGTTATTACACCTGTGTCTAACAAGCTACGTATTAAATTGATTTGCAGAATGGGAAATGTCACGAGTAATGTATTATACTTGTTTAATTTGGCACTGCATTTATTTCTTGTTAACATGTTGTTTTGCCAATATCAATATTGCATCTTTAGGTCCTTGGGTTTTTTAAGCATCACCTAGAAAATTTAGTAATAATTTAAACTCACATACAGGTTACTGAGCAGTGAAACAGCACTTTTACTCAACAGTGAGTGCAACAACACTTAGCACTTGCATAAAACATTTATTTACAGTGTGTGTTAACATTAATGGAAGCTATTCTCTATGATGCTCATTCAAATGTAATGAAGGCTAACCGTGATTGGAAATTGTTGCTCTTGTGCAGTGGGTGAAGTTAGTCAGTGGCTCAGTCTTGATCCTGCTGGACAGTACAAAGTTCTGTAGTTACTTACCACAAGTGTACTATTTATCAAGAAGCGTAAAGGTGGTAGTGTGAGCTACTTGCCTCTCATGTTTCTCAGTTGCCTATCACTGTCAAGAGGTGCAGCTATATTTACCTTTTTTTCAGGGTGGTATCTCCAGGGCAGAGCTGCTGCTTGCCAGCAGGGCAGTGTTGCAGGTTTTAGCTCATAGTACTTTGGCCCACTGTAGTTCAGGCTTCTCCTGAAGGAATCCTTTACTGTGAGAGCTCTCTGTCAACAATTGGATTCTGCCCTGGAAGATGCATTCTCATGTGGACAGCCAACTATTCCTCAAACTCAAATAATCCAAGTAGCATTCTTAACAGTATAGTCCTATTTCAAAACCTTAGTATAGGGTAAGAGATCATTAATTGAAGCCTGCTGCTTTGTAAACCCACAAGTATTTTGTCCTTGTTTAAGATGGATATGCTTCGTTAATCTTTCAGTGAAACAGCCTATTGCTCACGCATACCCTCTACAGTACAAAGACTGATGAATAGAGAAGGTGGAGATACATTGTCTTTTGTATTTTTCCAGATGCGTATAGGTTTAATTTTACCTGAAACTAGAGCGTAATCAAAGTGCGCACATAATTGAGCATATACTACATTTGCTTTCGCTTTTTTGTCTTTTGCTGTCTGTTTTATCCTGTGATAACTGGGGTGCTTGTCAATAAATGTCTTACAAAAGCTTGTATGTGCATCCTCCCATCATAATCAAACTGTCTAACTCACCAGTGGATGTTGAATACTGCAGTCAAATTGCCCTTGCTGTCACATTTCAATATATTCTATTGCAGTTTTCTACCTGAAATTTTAGTAACTGGAAACTTCACTGTGCAGTTACCTTGGAAAGCAAATCAAGCTCTTAACTTGATCTCTTATGTTCTGTTTACCAAGCAACTGAAATATTTATTTAAAAAGTTTGTGCATCAAGGAAAATGCGGACTTAAAGTACAACATTGTGGTGTATATATTGAATAATTGTGTGTTAAAAGCCAATTTGTTTTGTTCTTGGTAAACCATCATGCTTAAAAAAAAAAAATCCATATTTTTCTCAACTGACCATACCCTGTATCTGTCCTATGTCTCTTTTTCCCTTTCATCTTTTGCTGTCTGTAACTGGATGGGGCTGATGGGATCCACAAATCACTTCAGGAGCTGGATGAGGTATTGTTTTTCATGTTTTATTCTGCCATGGTGCATCAAGCATACGTTGTTGGGCTAAAATGTTCCTTTCTTTATCCTGCTAGTTTATTAAATTTCTTTCTATAGGATGGAGTGTCTCCATGTGCAGTAGGACAAGGCTGCATAGAGAAGACAAGCATGTTGTGATACACTGTTATATTGTCGATACATGTATAAACTAGTCTGACTTACTGTATACGTATGGGATATAGTGACTTTGTAACAATGAAGCTATTAACTATTTTTTATGCTATGTGTAAACTGTACAAAACTTATTGGCCAGGAAATAAGGTCAGGGATTAAAAAAACAGGCTTTTGGGGAAGAGTTGCCCAGGAAGGAAGAGGGTTTGTTTTTTTAAAAGGGAAGGGGGTAAAGAACCACAAAGCTTTCCAGGCCTGACAAAGGAATATTAGAATTTTGGGAGGAACTAGGAAGTGAGGTTTTTGTATGAAACCTTTCCCTGAGAACAAACAGTGAAGTAATTGGGTGAGTTTCAAGTGGTATTATTGATGATCTCCAGCAATGGAAGATTATTTTATCTCTGAAGCTACAAAGCCTGGTTCAACTGGCAACAAGATCTATATTTGTCTTCCAATTCTAACCATTCCCCTGTCTTCCTCTCAGAGGAGGAAGCTGACTAGAAGTGTCTGTGGCCCCAGTGCTAAATGTTGCTCTGTGGCCCTGTGCACTGTTAGGTGTGTGTATCATACTCGGCCTTAAATTGGGAGAATCGTAGGCATGCTTGTTAGAAGGAGCCTCTAGAGCTCATCTGGTTCAAGCTCCTGATCAAAACAGGACTATTGGTAATCTATATAGGATCATCCATCATTTGGTTAAAGTCTTAAAAAGCTCCAAGAACAGCAACACCACACTTTCACTGGGCGATCTCATCCAACGCTGCACCATTGCAGAAAAAGTTTTCATCCGGCACCGTAGCACTAAGCCTATTTACATAAGTTTCTAAACCCTACCAAGAAAAACCTCTGATCTGTTTAAAGGTCAGTAGTACTAATACTGTCCTTAACAAAAGAATTTTTATTGAGGGTGAACAGCACATTTTACTGGTAATGATATCAAAGCAGATAGTTAAATCTGTACATGGTATTCAAGATCAGACCATGGCTTTTGATTTCTGCCAAACTGAGCTTTAAAAAATAAGAAAAAAACACCCCACATATTCTTTCACATTTGTCATATTTTAAACTTTCCTGAGGTTGAAGTTATGAAAAATAAGATTCTGATAGATTTAACACAGGTGTTTTGTGACTCTAAAAAATAGAAACATGGAATCATGTAGGTTGGAAAAGACCTTTAAAATCATCAGGTCCAACCATTAACCCAGCACTACCAAGTCCACCACCTAAGCTATATCCCTAAGTACTGCATCTACATGGTTTTTTTCAACACCCCAAGGGATGGTGACTCCACCACCTTCTTGGGCAGCCTGGTCCAATGCTTCACAACCCTTTCAGTGAATTTTTTTTTCCCTAATATCCAGTCTGAACCTGCCCTGGTGTGACTTGAGGCTGTTTCCTTTTGTCCTGCTGCTTGTTAGCTGGGAGAAGAGACTGACCCCCACCTGCCTACAGCCTCCTTTCAGGCACTTATAGAGAGCAATAAGGTCCCCCCTGAGCCCCCTTCTCTCCAGGCTGAACCCCCCCAGTGACCTCAGCCGTTCCCCATCGGACTTATGCTCCAGACCCTTCCCCAGCTTCATTGTCCCTCTCTGGACATGGTCCAGCACCTCAATGTACTTTTAATCAGTCACATGAGGTTTTTTTTCTAACATCTTTTAATATTTCAACCCTACAAATTTGATTCTGTTCCCAAAAATATTCTCAAAAAAATAAATCATGCCTTTCTGCAACTGCTGTACGTCAGTGTGCATCAGTCTCCAATAACATAAACTCCTGATTTGTTGCACCTGAGTTACTCATATTATGACTATTAATTGTGATAAAGGATTTCTTTTACTCCTTCCCCATCTCCAGCCCTCCTGTGGATCCGTGGAAAGCTGTGTATAAGCTGGCCAGCACATTGTCTTACTTACTCTCTGGCAATCTCTGGAATTTTGTGGAGAATTATGTGCCCGTTTTCCTGCAAGTTTCTTTGCCTTAGACCATATAGCTGGAACAGCAAGCACATATCGTTGAGATATAGGGAAGTGTGGATTGCCCAGCCCCCCGCCTTGCTTATTTTTGTTTAGCACCTTTTTATTTCTGTTAAATAAAACCCGTAACTATTTTAGTTGCACATCAGTATGAGAAAGTGTTTGTTCTTCAGCTGCCTAGTAGGTGACTGGTGAAATACAACAGTGTTTGAGAAAAATCATGGGATACCTTTTTATTTCTTGGAGATATAATAAACATTTTTACTTGGAGATTTTCCCGAGTGAGATTTTCAAAGTTGCCTGGCGCAATATATACCATGCTGCACCACTGATTAGGGATCCCTTGGCTGTGGCTAATATGAAATGTACCAACATGAGAATTACTTGAATTCTCACTGCAATACCATATTTTCTCCTTGAAAATTGCTAGGAATTCTACGGAGTATTCTAAGAATTCTAAGGTAACTTTCTTCTTTTAGGTCCTGTAGGAAGTGGGAGGATGTAGCTCATTGGCATATAGGGGACAAACCAGGAGATGCGAAGCTTGATCATACCTGCATCATGTGCAAACACGTTTTTAAGGTTATTTTTTATGGGAAGGCATACAAGCATTTTTTCCTGATGCTCATGGATTTGGATCTAATCTGAGTAAAGTTCATTTGTTGTCTCTTCTCATCTTCCGCAGCTTGCTGATGATCGTATGGCACTGGTATCGGGAATAAGTTTAGATCCCGAAGCAGCAATTGGAGTAACAAAACGTTTACCTCCCAAATGGGTTGATGGAGCAGATGAAGTAAGTGGCAAATCCAACACAGAGTTTGATTTCTCATGTAGGGTTTTATTAGTGTTGTCAGTTACGTTCTCAATGCTGTAAATTTTATGATAGCTGTATTAGAAGAAAGATTAAAATGTGTGCTTTCTAAATTGACATCCTTGTTCAGAGGAAAATATCAGGCAAGCTGTGACTTACTATCTTGAAGGATATATTGCAGGTGAAATAAAATGAGATTATCTAGGACCAGAAGTTCCAGGAGACTGGGTTTGCATCATCAGTGGGAGCCCAATCTTAACAGTGCACTGGGACTGTTAGGATATAGACATGCTATAGCTGAGTGTTTAGACTTGAGACTGCAGGAAGGTCCCAAACATCTTAGCAAAGCAGAATTGTTCTCAGTTTGAAACTTGGAAGGAAGGGTACAAAAAAATTAGCACTTCCAAGTAGTTTTTTTGTTTGAACCCACTGAGGGGTTCAACTGAATAGACCCTAAAATGGTGGAGATAAGCAGTTTACTGTTTGAAGACAGAGAGTGTTAGTGCCTTCTAGCAGAAGAATTTTTCCTGCCTATGCAGTCCTGATGCTGTGCAAGTTATAGAAACATTTGGACAAGCGTGAGGAAATTATTCTGGAGTCATTAAATTATAAACATTTTCCAGTATTTGAAGTATGAAACAATTCTTGACTTCCAGAAAATCCTTTTGAAACGTACTCTCAGAACACATTGTTGGTTCATCAGAACCCATTGTGCAAAAATGTGACCAGTCCCCTTTTTACTACAATAGTAATCAACCTTACAGATATATTTTAATGGCTTGTTTGAAGGCATCTCATTTTAACTTCTGCTGTTAAGTCCAGGCTGTTCAATGTTAGACAGAGTTGAAGGTGTGACCTGAATATTCATCTATATTTTTGGAAGTTGGCTAAACCTTCTTACTATGATATTAATTATATAATGATAAAAATATTATTCCAGCTTAACGAAGCATATTTGAAAATGGCACTCTTGCCTAAGATTAACAAAATTATGTTTAAAAAGTAGCAGATTCAAAGTATATGAGAGTATTCCGTTACTTCTTAGTCAGCTTTTTATGTGTGTTGGTTTTGATCTTTGGTCTGCTTTATAGATTTCTTCCAATAATTATTTTTGTCTAGCGTTTGTCAGAACTTTCTCCTCTGAAACATTAGTCACTTCCCTTCTTCATTGTTGGGTTTTCTGTTTCAGATTCAGTATGATATTGCCAGGGTTAAACAGAAGATGAAAGAATTAGCCAGTCTTCATGATAAACATCTAAACAGACCAACACTGGATGACAGCAGTGAAGAGGAGCGGGCAATAGAAATAACAACCCAAGAGATCACGCAGGTACAAACTGCTTTCAATTCTAAACCTACAGTTTGACATATCTGTAATGCATCGTAATGAGGCAGTGATTTCCTTTGAGTAAAGCATTTCTTTTGTAATCAGTGTTAGAGTGAACTGGGCTTTATGCTTGGTACTGCACTCACTGTCTCACTGAACTTCTCACGAGTCACTCACTCAGTCTCCCTGGTCTTTTACTTACCTGCCTGCTTGCTTTTCTACTTGGAATAGGATTGGGAGACTTAATCAAACCACATTTACAGTTATCTCAGAGAAATACAGATACATGTGTTCTGAGACGTCCGGTCCAAGTAGTTGCAATGAAGCAAATGTCTTTGATCAGAAGTAGTTGTGTTAGTCTGCTACCCTGTTAGGTTTAAGCTGTTTGTTCATTTGTGTTCTGTGTTTCCATACCTTTTTAAACAATTGCTCTGGGCCATAAGAAATTGATTTTAAAAATCTAGAAATCAAAATATTAGTCTTCCCTCTGGAACTTTTGCAATGTGATAGCTAAAGTGCATGTTGCTGTGTGTTTTTTACTAATGGAATTGTTTTCTCAGTTATTTCACAGATGTCAGAGAGCAGTCCAGGTCTTGCAGAGCAGGTCACGTAGTTGTACAGAACAAGAAGCACGTGTTCTCAGGAATGTAGTGTCTTCCTTAGCACAGTCCCTTCAGGACCTATCCACCAACTTTAGGCATGCACAGTCTGACTATCTCAAACGTAAGCATAAGAGATACAGTAATACATGGGCACCTTCTGTGGAAACCACTAATTAAGGTGTGCTTATTTTCTTGGTTGGGAAAACTGAAGCACAGAAGGGTTAAGTGATGCACACAGGACTACCAGAAGTATATTAGAGTGGAGGTTAGAATTTGGGAGTTTCTGGTTCACAGCCCATGTTCAAACTGCTTGTCAAAATGCATCATTACTTCTCAAATTGTGGTCTGCAAAGCTACTTTAGTTACACTGGTGAAGCAGCCATTGGTCTTCAGACACAATACCTGCTGTTGATTGGGAGTCTGTGATAGAAAAAACTTCAAAAGGTGGTCTGTGATAAATTAAAATTCTGCATCCATAAACAGATCAGAAGTGGAATATCCTCTGTTTAAAACTGAAATTGTGTGTAATTCTATTTTCAGCTGAGTAAGCTTGTTTTATCTTGGAAGATCAAAAATTTGATCTTCAAATTTTTTATTGGTAAATATATATTCTTATATACTGGTATAATATTTCTTCCTCCCATGGTATAAATGGCACAGGTGGAACTTAAGATTACAATTCAGACAAGGTATGTTCCTAAGAGACTTTGTTTGAAAATAGCCTAGAGTGATCACACCTTAAGGCTCGTAACTTACCTTATTTGTTTTAAATTCATGGAACATAATGACTTAAAGTCACTGATTTAATTGCAGTCTTGCAGGTCTGGTTGAATTTGTTATGCTTTATTAAATATTAATTTTAATTACTATTTAATTTAATATAATAATTAAATAGTAAGCCTGTGTGACAGTTAAAATTTAGATACTGCTATTTATGTCACATATAGGCTGTATTTTCTTTCTTGTGCTTTTTTATCTGGTACTTCAGACCTTACTCTTACTCTGATTTTAGTTTGTGTAAATATTATGCTCAAACATTTGTCTTTTACAGGCATGAAGAATAGAGAAGAAAGATCCAAACACTTCTTCGACACCTCAGTCCCACTGATGGATGACGGGGAGGATGATACACTTTACGATAGAGTAAGTTGAGATATTACTGCACAAATTCAATATGAAGAAACTTTATGTACCTTTAATTTTAATATGAAAATATCAAAGTGGTATGCTGTCAGCCTCAGTGTTGCAGTGTGAGGGAACTCAGTTTGACTCCTGAGTTCTCCTTACGTGTCTGACAGGGGCTAGAAGATCTGTAAATACAGTGCTGCCCTTTGTCATACCACCTTTCTGGGCAGATGCAAGACTAAACGTTAGAAAGCTGTGTGATCCTGAGTTTGGATGGAAGGTGGCACTCTTTAAAGTGAAGGAGCCCTGCCCTGCCGGGAGCTGCCCCAGCGCGGGTCCCACGGGTCACGGCTCCTTTGGGCACCCCCTGCCCTGGGGGGGGGATCTGCTCCCCCGTGGGCTCCGTGGGCTGGGGGCACGGCCTGCCCTGCCAGGGGCTTCACCACGGGCTGCCGGGGAGTGGCTGCTCCGGTGCCTGGAGCCCCCCCGCCTCTGTCCTCACTGACCTGGGGGCTGCAGGGCTGCTGCTCTCACATAGTCTCACTCCCCTCTCTCACTGGTGCAGATTTTTTTTTCGTTCTTAAATATGCTGTCCCAGAAGCACTACCACTGGTGCTGATGGGCTCAGCTGTGGCCAGCTCTCGGTCCAGCTGGGAGCCGGCTGGCACGGGCTCCACTGGGCATGGCACATTCTCACAGAAGCCACCCCTGTAGCCTTCCCGCTACCAAAACCTCACCATGCAAGCCCACTACAAGGTCATGTTTTTAAAAGTTGTTTGTGTGTTTGGTCAGGATGCAAGAGTCATGTTTTCTCTGCTCAAACTGTAAATAGCTGTCCAAGTTATTTTAGTGACCCTGAAACTCGGTTTTTAAAATACAGTAATTTTTTTCTTAGATACTCGTCTACTAAGGAAATTCTAAAAGGATTTTTGTGTTATGAAATCTTACAATCCTTATAATTATTTCTAGTGTTTTCATGCTGTTAATGTTAGTTTAACATCTAAATATTTTATTTCAACAGGGTTTTACAGATGACCAGCTAGCATTGGTGGAGCAAAACACATTAATGGTGGAAGAGCGGGAACGAGAAATCCGTCAGATTGTACAGTCAATCTCCGATCTCAATGAAATATTTAGGGACCTGGGCGCAATGATAGTAGAACAGGTACATTGGCATAGAATCATAGACTGGTTTGAGTTGGAAAGGACCTTAAAGAACAGCTAGTTCCAACCCCCCTGCCCTGGGCAGGGCCACCTTCCACTAGACCAGGGTGCTCCGAGCCACATCCAGCCTGGCCTTGGACACTTCCAGGGATGGGGCATCCACAACTTCTCTGGGCAACCTCTTCCAGTGTCTTGCCACCCTCATAGTGAAGAATTTCTTCCTTATCTACACACATCACAGTGTTAGCAAGAAATAGATTCCAAGTAGTGTTAAGGTTTCCACACTCTTCCTGTTGTAAGATCATGTTTTTGTGTGCTTCTTGCTTTTCCTAACTTACTTCTTAGGCTAAGGTTTGCCCTGCTTGAAATCTGCCAAAAGATGAGTTAATGAAAATTAATAAATAAATAAATAATAATCAACTGGTTATGAGTGTTAGACTAAAAAAACCCAAAAACATAGAATGCCAAAGTTTTGTTGGTTATTTCCCCCCGAGATTCAGTTTAGGTTAAATGCGTCAGCCAAAAGCACCTGAACTGGAAGTAAGATGATTATTAAGGGATGTGATGTGAGATGGTGACACAGCTGCCGGTTGGGCATTCAGCAAGGATGTCATTCCCAACTAGTTCTTCTGCAGAAGTTCATAGTTTACATAGTTCATTAGCTTTTTTCTGTGAGCGTTGTTAATTACTCTGCTGCTCATAATAATAATTGTTTTATGAAGTTCATTTAGGTTCAGTTTGGTGCTCATTCCCTCCATTTTATTTAGGGAACAGTTCTAGATAGAATTGACTACAATGTCGAACAGTCATGTATGAAAACTGAAGAGGGTCTAAAACAACTACATAAGGTAAGCTGACGGAATATTTAAGCTGCTTTGCATATCTAGTAATCTTCCATAATGTCATAGCCATTAAGTTATTGAGTCATATTTCATTTGGACATCATCTTTTTTAGAAATTATTGTTGTATAATATAAAATGTCAACTGCACTGTAGTAGGAACTTTCCATATAACTTCTGTTAATGTCATGCTCGATACCTAGTGTTAATTTCTTAAATAACTTTCTGGGCATCCAAGCAACGTGCTTTGATCTTTACATTGCTTACCTGGTGGGACCTCTCTGCAATTCCTTCTCTGTTTGGAGAGCCCATCACTTGTGAAATGGAACTGGTTATGGTGTACCTCACTGTAGATTTTAGTCGGTTGATATATTCTAGTTTGAAAACATTATCTCAGTAGTGTGAGCAGCAAGAATAATTTTTAATGTTTTCTCTGACCATCTGATGCTGGTTAGAAGTTAGGTCCAGCCTTATGCTTTTAATGTGAAGCTTTTACTGTAAACATCTGAGAAGTTTGAATTGGCAGCAGAACACAGTTTTGTGGTTGTTTTGTTTTGTTGGCTTTTTTGTTTGTTTTGATTTTAAGCTAAGTTCTGACTTAGCTCAGTTCAGTCCTTCCATTGCTGGAAATAAAGCAGAATGAGAGATTTATGCAAAAGCCTCTTAAGTAAAACATTCTGTTTTGGAAACATGGACATGTTGTTACTACACACTCAACTTCATGTTATGGTAGACTTCTAATATATGAACAGCAAAAATTGCCATCTGAGGAAAAGCAAAATAAATTGGTTATAGGTTTATTCTTGTTATACGTAAAAGTAAAACTGGAGATCACTAAAATAAGGCACTGACCATTGGTGAGCAAGGTTTAAAGCAATTGCAAGCAATTTGCACAAGCCGAACTGGAAGTAAACGAATCTGTTGGAATCAATGCTATTTCTAGTCTAATGGTAGCTAATCAACTATCAGCAAACCCCTGTTTGGATTGCTGACTAGAGTATGGAATTTTGATGCAATATATACCTGCTTTCAGTACAGCACAGGGATTTTTTCACCTATCATGGAAGACATACCCACAGATCTGAATAGTAATATGAAACACAGATACCTTGCTGTTTCTAATACTGTTGGTAGCTTTATTCTGATTTAATACCTATAATGTCAATTTTATTTTCTGTTTTAATTGGCATAATTGTTACAAACTGCTGAGACAGCACATCCACAGAAATTGGATTAATTCACTGCAGAAGTCTGGTGGTATGAATCACTAGTTACCAATTCCTGTTTCACACGAAATTGGAATCGGTTGTGATACTTTGTCAGGCTTTGATACCTAAAGCCTAATTAAGTATCAGTGGTTGTATGTTATGTAGTTTCAGTTCAAAAAATCCTGCAGATCTCATAATAAAGAATTACTTTCCGGGGACTATAAAGGAGAAGAATTAATATATTTTTCCAATTAAATTGTGAAGGTTTATTCACTTAAAAATAATTAAATGCAAGTTTTGTTTTGTTTAGCTTCTATTAGCAGACTTTCATTTGGCTTTTGGAGAGTTTTCTCCACATTGCCTCCATTTAATTGCCCTGGAAAAAAGAGGAAAGGGATGAGAAAATGTAGTTGGAAGAAAGGAGCGAAGCAGAAAACTGAGAGCTAAATCAAAAAGAAAGCTTTCAGTTCTAACTGAAATTAAATGAAAATGCATAGTTGGATCAGGTACAACAAAAATGCCTATTAAAAAATGAAGTTTTGTTGTGAGTTTTAATGTCCTTCAAATATAATACAGGAATCTTATATTGGCAAAATGAGTTAAAACACCTTACCTTTAGTGTTGAGAATTTCACGTACCCAGTTGCCTGATCTTGTTTCCATGGTCTTCATAGCTAACTGTTCTTCCAAATGAAGTATCAGTCTTCTGTGTACCTCGTGTCCTTGAGAGGGCCCTGTGCCTCCACAGGACGTCTCAAGAGAAGTCACAGTAAGGTTGCTTAATAGAGATGAGGGTGCTTTCTTCCTTATAAAATCTGCTCTTTAATACAGAGAAATGTGGCTTTAGTGTACACTCACCTTCACTGAAGTCTATGGTGCAGACCAGAGTTATTTTGTGGGAGTTGCTTGCAATATACACTGTACAAAATGTCAAGTTACCAAAGAACTTCTCTGAGATACGTGTACTTAGACTAAACAAGAATCTGTATTTTGTAGCTTTGCAGAAATCTTAAGTATTAACTCTTTCTTTTTTGTGTCTATAGGCAGAGCAATATCAAAAGAAGAATCGGAAGATGCTTGTTATTTTAATTTTGTTTGTTATAGTAATTGTCCTCATTGTTGTTCTTATTGGTGTAAAGTCACACTAAGTTTCACTTCATTTTTTGTTTTTGGAGTATATGTGAACTTTTTCCCCAATGTGAATGGATGGACCTGCACTCCAGAAAGCTGCCTTTGAATGTATAAGCCCTCGTGGTGCCAAGTCTGTGCAATGTTTCTGTTGACTTCTTCAGAGTACAAATTTGGTGATATGTGGGGTGTTTGTAAGGATTATATGGAAAATGTCAGGAAATGTGATGCTCCCAACAAATAATTTGGTGCTTTATGCAGAGGTATTTGGAAACACAGTACTTAATACAAAATTTAAGTTTACCAGTGAGTACAGTAATTAGTGTGTTACTGTGGACAAAAAAGTGTTGTCTTCATTATTCTTATGTCACAATTGTTACAGGCTTAAAATTTAAACCATGTTACTGAGTTATGGGACTAGATAACAAAAATTTATCTAGGTGGAAAATATGTTGAGGCATAAAAATGTTTGACTTCATCTCCTTTCTTCCAGACTCAAAACCTCCAAATAACTGGATAGGCAGCTAAAAAAGAAAGCTTTTAGCAACCAGAACATAATCCAACCCCTGCGATCTTAATTTAGATACTGGACCATTACTAAGAATCAGAGTAGTACTTGATCTTGTAAATAACAAGATTTAATCACTGGCATAATTTAACACAGTTAATTAAAAAATTTTCTGAGCTTGAGTAATCATGGGAATGTTTTTCCTCACCAGAATGATCATACATATTTTTTCATGTACATTTTTTTTAAGTACAGACATTACGTTAAAGCAGTGGTGAAGTTAAACCTAAAAAGTTAAATCGAAAGCCAAAAAGAGAATCTCTATCTGACCTGCTGTAGTGGGTCTCAGATGTTTCAAACATTAGTTGTATAAGCTGTTTATTTTACAGTGTGCCTGTCCATATGTGTTATGTTTTCTATATAAGAAGTGACTTCACTACAGTGTATATTACATCCACTTTCCCTGACAGAAGGTCATTTCTTTCAAATGTCTGCCTGGAAGAGGACGTGTTTATACTCTTACTGACCATGAGAGATGTCATGCAACTGACATGTTACTAGGCCTTCAGTAGAGAATTTGGGTTTGGTTTTTTCCCCACTACTTTTTTCAGTGGAAAACTTTGCTGTAGGCCATAAAAGAGAAATTAGGGCAACATCTGAGTAATAGAATACTCCTGATTTAATTCAGGCCTGAAGTGGTGTGCAGTTCTAGAGGCCTTGTCTTAGTATTTTTAATATGGCTTTTCTGTATGGTTTTTTTTTTCCCCAAAGAACTGTAACTTCCTTCATTTTCTGACTGATAGATACCAGTTCTCCCCATAAACCTGCAGAGGTGCTCTGCTCAAAGCCCCCGAAGTGCAGTTCCATACTACTATGATGATAATGTTGCATACGTTGCCTGCCCTGGGTTTATCTTTACTATGTACTAGGGAGGACATAAGATGTGGCTTTAAACCAACTTGGTGCAGGAACGGACCTGAAAGCAAAGACTACAAAGATGTGAAAGCCTTGGCTTTTTGTGTGGCTTATTGCAAATAGCTTTGTACCACTTTTGTTACCTCTAGACAAAGGGAATGTTGAACTTCCAAAACTGCCAATTCAAACCCTTGATTAAATTCATAAAGTAAGTTGGTAAAGGAATGAATGATGCTTCTAGTTGGGTGTGCAGCTCCCCTGTTCTGGTAATAGATCTTTTCAATGATCGTGAGTAAAACTACTGTCTCCTTAGTGTGCTGTCTACATCGGTTGGTGTGAAGCAGCATATTGCTATAATTTAATATACTGTATTTGCAACTTTCTCGCTAACATGAGATCGTGTTATTTATTTCTGTCTTGACTGGTGCTTTTGACATTTTATCACGGCTAATGAATTCAAAGAAGTAATAAAACACTTCCAACCTAATTGGGCAATTATTCATTTTTTAAAAAGTATAAACTGAAACATACTTGCGTGATGGTAATGTGTCTCTATATATTCTTCATAATTAAATTAAAGCAGCAATGACATGAAATATCTTTGAAAAAAGTAGTAACTTTCTATAGCACGATATAACTTGCATTGGCAGGAGTTATTTCCCATGAATTAAGCCTATGGTATCTTAACTCCACTGAAGTAACTGGCTATGTATTTTTTTATCTAAATTCTCTTAAAAGGAAATGGATTTTTAATACGCATCAGACGAGGTTAAACTCACATGTCGACTGTCCTGTGTAACTTGAGCTGGAATTTATTGAAGCTGATTATATCGAGGGGAAAAACAACCCCGCAACAACAGGCTTCTAAATGATAGCAGGTGTCTAGCTTATGATGAGTCAGTCTAAGTAACTATCAGCAGCTAAATCAAACCTTTATGCTGTGCCTTGTAAGAATATCTCTACATGGCATGTGACAGAAGGGGTACTATCTGCACCGTTGGGCAATGAAAGCCCAAAAAAGCCACTGCAGCTGAGGACTAGCTTGGCTTTCATAGTAGCTGCAGCCTACTCAGGTGTTACAGGAGCAAGATTTGCCTGAACCTACTGACTGCGCTTCTGTCCAGCCCTGTATCATCTCTGTGCTGTTGCAGAAAAAGCTGGTACACTCTGTGCTGCAGGTTGTGGCCTCTACGTGGTTGCTGGATGATTCTTCACTTGTATTGAACCTCTGATTCCTTCCAAAGGAACAGAACGGCATTGGCAGAGCAGCTCCCAAAAATCTGTGGCTCCTCACTTGGTGGGAATGACCTATAAAGCTGTTGGCTTGTACAGAACCTCTCCATTAAAATGCATGCAAGTGTGCAAACATCAGCTGCTGCTCCTTGTTAACAAAAGTTAATTCTACTGATACGTGAAAATGACGGTATTAAAAGCACACTGTAATAGGAAATTTATTTCTACCGCAAGACTTCTCTAGGTACTGACAAGTAAAACAGAAGAATTAGTTTCTTGCTTGGTGATTTTTGGAATGTGCTAAAAATCTGAATATAATTGATGCAGTGTTCACTGTCTGCCTAGGTTGTGTTGATTTAAGGTTTGATTTTATGAAACGCCATGAGACGAAGGAGTCTTACCTCCTTTTCTTAAATCCCTGGAAACCTTGCTTTTGGTACAGCCTGCAAAATGTAAGTTCTTAGATAGGTGACATTTGGGGGGGAAAAATATGTTTACTTTCTAAAAAAACCAAAACAATATGAAACAAAAAAAACCAACAACCCCAGGAGTCTTCCTAGATAAATTTTATTACAACAGGGAACCCATTATGATTTTGCGTATTCATTATGATGGATTATGTAAGATTATGTTTTGGAGGATCAGTGACTGGAGTGGCCATGGAAGGCTGGTCCGTACTGCAGCTTCCACTGGGGCTCCTACAAGCAGCAATGTTTGCAGCTGCTGTTGGTGGAAGGCGTATTGGAAGTTTCGGTGCTGCAGATAGGATTGATTTTCCCACTCAGTCTGTTATCTTGACTAGGACCCTTAACTATAATGAAGGAAGGATCGAGGGTTAGGCGAGTATTTCCTACTGCTTTGTTTACCTTTCATTTAACATGGATCTGGGGAGAGCACTGTATTGATGCTCTTGCAGTAGCAGTAATAGCAGCACTTGTACTTGGTGACTAGGAACTTACTGCTGGTAGAATTTTGGGAATGTCTCAGTCCTGAGAGAATTGCTGTGTGTTACTGTCTTTCATACCTCCCATGCTGTCCATGTATATTGGAGTAACATTGAACCCCTAAATGCTTTATGTTCTGTGGCTCAGCAAAGAGACTCACAGCAGCTGGAGCCTGTTGAGTTACCCCCTCCAGGCTGGGGGGATGCACGACTGACCTCTGCAACAGATTTTCCTAGATCTTTCATTCAAGGTTATTTTCAATGTAGCAGGCAATAAAGTTTCTATAATGTCCCTTCAGAGACTGAGTAAGACCTTACTCCAAGGAAGTGTTTTCTGTGGCATTCATTTTTTTTTTTTTTCTTTTTAGATACGTTTCCATTACACGCAGCAGCATTTGCTGTCCCAGTGTAAGCGGACGCGCACCCTTTCTGATGCTGAGGCTTTCCTAGCTGCCGGTTACCGGGGATCAGTTCCTTACTGACCTCACGTTAGTAGGAGGTGCTGGGAGAACGGAAGATGAAGATAAATACCCGATTATATTTACATTTACTATCAAAGCTGGTGTTTGGGAACATTGTTTCTGTTCAGTGAATCCCCGTGCTGTACCGCAGAGCTCGTTCCAGCGGTTTGCTCCCTCTGGGGTATTTTCAGGTCTATGGTTTATCCCGCATTTACTTTCAGGAGAAGAGGAATTCAGCTTTTTTCCATTTTTATCCCTACGTAGCTTCTCGCTTTCGAAATGTGGCGGTTCCATGCTGAGGGCACCGCCGGGGGAAGGCGGGCAGGGGCGCAGCGCGGCTCCGACCGTGAGCGGGGCCGGGGTCCCGCACTGCGCGCGCCCTCCCCCGCCCCGGGAGCCCCCCGGCCTGCCCGTGCGCTCCCGGGCCGAGCGCAGCGGCGCGGCACAAGGCTGTTCCCCAGCACGCCGCGCTATGCCCGGGAAGGGCCCCGCGCCCCCGACCCGCGCCCGCCGCCGCATCCGTGTCCCATCCGGGTCCCGCGCCCCGCCCGGCGCGGTGCCGCCTGCAGCGCCCGCCCCGCCCCGCCGTGGTGCCCGCCCCGCCGTGGTGCCCGCCCCGCCGAGCCGGCGCCGGGCGGCGGGGCGGGGCGGAGCCGTGCGGGCGGGCCGGGCCGAGCCGAGCCGAGCCGGGCCGTGCCGGGCCGTGCCGGGCCGGGGGCAGGAAGATGGCGAACGTGCAGCTGCAGTTCCAGGCCAGCGCCGGCGAGGCGGACCCGCAGAGCCGCCCGCTGCTCGTCCTGGGCCAGCTCCACAACCTGCACCGCCTGCCCTGGGCCCAGCTGCGGGGCAAGCTGCAGCCGCGGGTCACCGAGGAGGTGAGGCCGGGCCGCGGCGGGGGCGCGGGGTCCCGCGCACTCCCCCTGAGGCGGCGGCGGCCCTGCCGCGGGGGGGTGGGGGGGTCGGCGGGGGGAGCGCGGCCCCGGCGCCGCCCCCAGCCCCTCCCCCAGCCCCCCCGAGGCCGCGTCTCCCCGCCCCGGCCCCCAGCGGCCTCGCGGTACGGGGGAGGCGGGGGCTCGCCGGGCCTGCGGTGCCTGCGCGGCGTCGGGCCTGCGGCCGGCGGGGACGGAGCCTGCCGGGCCCGTGGCACGGCCCCCCGCAGCCGGCCGAGACCCCCTCGGAGCGGCCCTTAACGGAGAGATAAAAGGGAGGCGGGCTGGCACCCCCCGCTGCGCGGGCCGGCGGGAGCCTGTTGCTGCGGCCCGTCCCCGCCCGCGGGTGAGGCGCTGCCGCCCCGTGCCCGCCGCGGCGCCGGAGGGGGCTTCACCCTCCGCGGGGGTCCGCCCGCAATTAGCGCAATTACCGGCATTACCGAACCGCGCCTTCCCCGGGGCTAGGTGGCGAGCGGGGCGCCGCGGGCCGCTGGGGCTCCGGCGGGGGTGTTTGCCGGGCTCCCGGGTCTCTTGGGACAATATTTAGCCTTCGTGTCGTTCTGTTTGTTTTTAATTAAATGGCTACGTGAAACGAACTGAGGACCAGTAGATCAGGGCCATCTATTTATCCGTAGGAAAACGTTCTCAACTTCAAAAAAAAGCTCTGAAGCAGCTTTGCACTAAATGGTGTGAAATTAATTTTAATTAATACAGCTCAAAAGAGATGCTTGTAATGGGAAGCACGTTTGCATTTTCTGGTTAATAAACAGGTTTGTCATCTTCCCTGTTTCCCTTCGCTGGACGTTATTGCTTCTAAAATTGGGGGCACAGTTTCTTTGTTTCTGATACCTAAAACCCCGTAATTAGAGTGCCAAAACGTAGTGGGAATGAGATGGGAAGAAAAGTCTGATGGAGTTCTTTGTCTTTAAATTCTTCTTTCCTCCCCAGATCTGGCAGGCTGCCTTAGGCACCCTGAACCCAAACCCCACCGACAGCTGCCCTCTCTACCTGAATTACGCCACTGTGGCCGCTTTGCCTTCCAGGGTCAGCCGGCACAACAGCCCATCTGCGGCGCAGTTCATCACCCGCCTGGTTAGAAACTGCCTTCCAGGAGGCATCAACAGATGTATTGTTGTAAGTGGCTGCTTGAAAATGTCTCTGCTGGAATGTCTAGTCAAGTATTTTCTCGACTTTTCAGATCTTAGTGGTATCCAAGGAGACTGGAGGTGGGCAAGTTTTGCCGATATAATTATACTGACATTTATAAGTGGTTTTGCACTGACGCGTAAACAAGACCGAACTGTAATAGCTTATGCATGCTCAAGCAGTTGGAGGGAATTAAGGTTGGATATGTATAGAATGTCTTCAACTACAAACGTCCATGCAAAAGGGCTGTGGCTAGATAGTGGCTTTTTTTGCGCTAGGATTTATGACATCAGCACATGCTTTAGAAGACTGACGTAGCCTGCGTGCAGGGTGCTGTGTCTATATTGCATAACCCATGTAAGGTGCCTCATTTGTGCTATTCAGTGAGTTTTACAAGTCTTGATGCAAACGTGCTCCAATGTGAGTCCTTTTGCAGGACAAGCTCTTGGACTACTTTGGTCATCTTCTGTATGAGCCTGATGAATTTGTTACATGTTTCTATGGCTTCTCCAGCTTTCTAGGTTGTTAGAGAAGACTCATATAATCAGTGTCAGTAATAAAATCTAATTATGGTCTTCACTTGGAAAGCTTATTTGTAAAAGTAATAACTCTACTTAATTTTTTCCCTTTATGGTTAACTTTGAAAATGTTTATCTAAAGCTGCTTTCCATTGGTAGTTTCTGTAATGAACTTCAGAAAAATACTCTGCATGTTAAAAGCTTTTGGGTTAATATTGGCCACGTTCTCATATCATGTCTCTCTTTGTTTCATTTCTTTGGAACACATACTAGTGGTTCCCGTGCTTTGCTTTTTTTTTTTTTCTTATGTCTTGATCTGTAGGCTAACCTGTGTTAATTGCAGTAGTATAATTAAAGCAGTCCAGCTCCCTTGTAAGGATGTACTAATACCCATGGTCAAGACCAGCAGTGTAATTAATTTCTGTATGGGAAATGAACTGAACCAGGTCAATGTGGTACTGTTCATACTACCACTCCATCCATGCAAAACATGATGTATGTCTTGATTCAGACAACAGTCATCCTCCCCCCACTTCACCAATAATATCACAGATTACAGATCCCTTTCAATGTAGTCTTTCACACCCCTAATGATGTCTGTTTTGTCATCTGGTTGGTGTTTCAGATGGTCTGTGAGCGGTCTGAAGTCTTCGCTTCTGCTTGTGCATTGGCCAGGGCTTTCCCGTTGTTCACACATCGGTCCAGTGCATCAAGAAGCACAGAGAAGAAGACTGTAACAGTAGAGTTTTTTCTGGTTGGACAAAACAATGGACCAATAGAAGTGGCAACGCTTAAAGTAAGATTTTGTTTTATTTCCATCATCGGTTTATTCCCTGAAATATTTTTTTCTTCGAATTGTTGCATGCACAAATACATCTGTCCCTGGTTACATATGAAATAGGTATTGTATCTGAAGTAATAAATTATCCTAGGCCAGAGTTCCCTGAAGCTGATCAGTTCACAGCACCTGGGAGTGGAAATACCAAGCATACTACTGCAGCAAAGACTGAAGGTGTTACTCAGAATTTAGATTTCAGGGGTGGGAAACACCAAACAGATAGCACAAAGAAAATGTTTCCTTTCTCATATTTAGCATAGGTGCAAGTAGTGTACTTTTAGCCTGTAATATTACATTGCCTTCCCTGTGTAGGCTTCTCACTTTCTTTTACCCAGGCACAATCTGTATATGGCTGTGCAGGTGAATATCACAGTGAAGTCATTAAAAGTTGCTTATTCAGGGATCACATGTGGCCTCTGCTGTTTCTGTTTGATGTACCTCTTTGGCTGAGTGTTTCTGGCAGAGCTGTAGCCAAAAACATGACCCTAAGAAGCAATACAGCTTGGATATGAGCTATACGTAACAGTTAAATATGTCATAAGTCATCTTTCAATAGTAGATAATCAAAGTCTGTTTCCCTTGCACCTGACTGTTGCAGAGAGGAAATGCCACATCAAGTACCTTTTACTATGCTAGGTTATTCCTCCTCAAGATCCTAACGTAAAAGCCATCCCAGGTTTGCACTTAAGCCTTTGAGCAACTTTGTGTTCGCTGCTCCAGGTTATGTGCTACAATGATGAGTCAGTGAGATTAAAAAATTCCCTTACAAATTTTGGCAATGGATTTAACTAAGGATATGGTGTTGCTGCATCTGAAATTCACATAATTGTAGCTTTAGGGGTCTGGGGTTTTTTCTTTCAGTGTCTTTTCCTCCGTACTTTGTTCTTACTCTATGCACTGATTTGACCACAGCAAATGATGCCAGACCAGTTTTCAGGAAAGTGACAAAGACAGAAATGCTCTAAGTACAACAGTTGATCGCTCAATTTTTCCATACCCCAAATCAGAAAAAACATAACTGGTGTCAAATATAGTTCCTTCAGATAGGTAGATTCCAAACTACTTGGGTTATTTATAACTTAAACACAAATCTGAAATTATTTCTACCTCCTCTTCTTCCCCTTGATGTCAGTGCCAAAACTATTACTGGCTTCCTCCGAGCTAAGTTTTCACCCTTTAAATTCAACCAGCACCAGACAGGTAATGTAGAGCATGGAAGAGACATGTGGTAGGTTTTTCTTTAGTTAAAATTCTCCCTTGGCATGCTGCTGCATTTTGCACCTACTGCTTTGTCCAGGGTACTTTATGGTGAGGACTAGTAGGGATTGTCATACCTTTACAAGGCCCTTATTAAAGGCTGCCATTGTCTTGGTTGCCTTGAGTACCCTGGAAGCCAAATGCAGGCACAGCTTATTTCTGTAAGTCATAATTGTTTCCCTTAGACTTGACCTTTGGGTTTAGAGCACCTCCATGTACCTGCATGGCCTTAGCGGTGAATCAGTTCAAGTCTAGCTTGGCTCCTGAGGAGGTCCTTATCCCTTTAGGGGAAGCAAAGCAATCAAAAGTAATTTTGGCACCATTCCAAAGTAAGCCAAGGTTTATGAGTCTGCTGGGATACAGAATGTATAGAGTCCTTTGGCCAGGCTGGCCAAGCCAAACTTCAGATACCTCCTCACGAATGACTGTCCAACACATCTGATTCCTTTGAATCCCGTCTTGACTCACCCTTTTGCTGTGTGTGGTCTCCAGTGGCTACTGGAAAGTGTGAACGAAGTTTCGTTCCACCTACTCTTTTTGTTTCAAGTTGTTGATTTACAGGAGTTAAAAGTTGAAGCTTAGTGTCTGGTGCCCTGGTCCTTTTTGCCAGGAGGATCCTTCTTTAAGGAAACAGCCTCGGCATGCTCACTGTCGACCATGTTTTCTGTCCACTCGTGCTTAGATGGGTTTTTACTCAGTCCAGATGAGGGTCAGTCCAGTTTGCCGCAGGAGTGAGGAAACAGATGCATGTGTGCTTGACACAAATCTGAAGTAGTCCACGTTCCCCATGGGCCTGCCATATAGAACATCTTACGGCAGTAATCTTTATTGCGTTCAGCCACTCTGCCTGCCATATATATAAACTCTGCAATTTCCCATGTTGTACATTATAAAATCCCTGCAGGTTTCCAGCCCGAGCAGCCTGCCAGCTCATTGTGACTTCCTGAACTTACTTCCTCTTATCTTCCCTCCACCTTGCATGGCAGCCTTGGTCTCCCTTTGATAGTGAAGGCTACTAATCTTGCAGTATTAGTTCACTGTGGGAAGGCATACAGTTGCTTAGTATTAGTTCACTGTGGGAAGGCATACAGTTGCTTAGAAATTAGAGCACAGGGAAAAATAACTTAACACATACAAAAACTGGTGGTTAGCTTGGCTGACATTATTTAATACTGTACAACTGCCTGTGATCAGTTGCAGTGAAGCATTAATGTGCTCCAGAGGAACCACGTGTCTGGTGTAGGCTGCACAGGACTAAATGTGAAGCTATGCAGAAAACCAGCCAAACCAAGGCCAGTTCTCATGTGTCCTCACTTCTTTTCATAGTGTCTGGCAAGTGCTACAGAAGGAGTCAGGCTGGCTGCTCGAATTGTGGACACCCCATGCAATGAGATGAACACAGATAACTTCCTGGAGGTAGGTATTACACCTGATGAGTAAGGGTTACTAATTGGAAGTCTAGACTACAGTAATCAAGAGGTAGTATTGCTATCTCTTAGCAAAACCTGTATGTCAGCAGTGGGAAACACATCAAAGAACCTGTCCAAGGATGCTGGGGCTATTTCTTTGGCCTTTAATATTTCGTAGAACTTTGCTAAGTTGAAAGCAGGCAGAATGTGCAGCTTTGGGGTAAGGCACTGGGAGTGAGATTAGGTCATGACACTGTCTCCTTTGCCAGTGCTAGTGTTGTCTTAAGCCTGATGGTGATAAGAGTTTCTGAAATTATGGGACAGAAGTTGACATGTTTCCACATAAGTTTCATCATGAAAATCTGGAAAGCTATTGAGAATGAAAATGTTCCTGTCCTATTGCATCATGATCCAATAGAGTGAACAGCTGGCCTTTGCCTCTGAAGATGTCTTTTACTGGCTGAGCTTAAAGGTCAACGTTGTATTTCATGCCGTAGTAAGTCAAGGATGTCTCAGTGGAATCAGGCTATTGGAAAACCAGTACCACTCCTAAAATTGTGCACGCGTGTATGTGTATGCGTGCAAAAATCACGCAAAACCCTTAAGTGGGTGCCCATATGTGTGGAAAGACACAAATGCGTCTTTCTGATGCCTGGCTGACAATGTCCTTTTTGTTTTCATGATTAAGGAAATCAGAAAAGTTGGCAAGGATCTTGGGATTACTCCTACCATTATTCGAGATGAGGAGCTGAAAGAGAGAGGCTTTGGAGGTATATCTTGTTGAAAATTCAGCTTTTTTCCTAGCAGTTAATTGGAATGTTTTGCCTTCTCTGTTGTAATGTTTTACTTGCACATTTTTAAACAGTTTTATTGTCCATAAACTGAGATGTTTGACAGAAAATAGCCACAGATTTCTCCCCGCAGTCTTTTTTCCCCAGGAGTGGTTTAATTCTGTGTTTTCCAGGTATCTATGGAGTTGGCAAGGCAGCTCTGCATCCTCCAGCCCTAGCAGTTCTCAGTCACACTCCAGATGGTGCTACACAGACCATTGCATGGGTGGGCAAAGGTATTGTGTACGACACTGGAGGACTCAGCATTAAGGGAAAGGTACATAAACACTTGTTCTTCTGCTGCCTTGGCTTACCATGTTGTTTTCTGATGGAAAGTATTCAGTTAATGTCTATAGGAAACCAAGTATATTTATTTGAGTAGACACTTGATCTACTGTCATCCATATGGACACAAACTATCAGGAGAGAGTACCAAATAGGATTCAAGGAATGCTTTACAGAGCAGTTAAAGAGCTACCTGATGTTTTGCCCTTTAAGCGTTGCACACTGTTAGGAGAATGCTCAAAACAAAGTTGTTAAATGGGTATTGGATCTATCTCCAGAATTAGAAATTAGGGTTGGCCTCAGTGCGGATCTTGTGAACAACCTTTTTTCTTTTCTAACAAATTAACAGCAGAGGTTTGGTATTTTCCAGTTCTAAGGCAAGATTCACCAAGAAGCAGATGCATGTGTTCTGTCTTTCTGTTATGGTGGAGGACTTGTCAAAACCAGAGTTACAGAAGCATCAGAAATGCTAGTTTTATTTAGCAGGCGTTACTGTGAAATTCTCTTTAAAAAAAGAAAAAAAATAATTCTATGGTCCTGTTTAAACAGACTACTATGCCTGGAATGAAGCGAGACTGTGGTGGAGCAGCTGCTATTTTGGGTGCCTTCAAAGCCACTGTAAAGCAAGTAAGTAAAATGTGTTAATTGATATCATGTATCCCAGCATTGCCAAGGAGCAGTCTGGCTTTTGGATATATTCCCAGATATGGGGGCCAGTCTAATCCTGAAGTTCTGACCTACCACTGCTATTAGTGACCTTGCGCTGCTCTGCTTTTTCTGCTGTTCCAGGAAAATATTTCAAATCTTTACCAGGATCTTGAGAATTGTGAGAAATTCCTTGAGTGCTTTTTTTTTTTTTAAGACTCCTTCTTGAATTTCAGGGTTTGTTCTGTGGACTGAGTGGTTTCTAGTTCCTTGAATCAGATTTATACTTGAGTTATCCAGTGCTGATTTTGTTTAAGCTGCAGGATTTGAGGCGGCTTTTGTCACCTTAGCAAAGAGCGGGATGAGTGACTCTGGGATATGAAGTCTGTCCATATTCCAAATCCTGTGCCGGTTCTAATATTAACCTGCTGGGGAAGTGGCAACTCTAGTCTCATCAGGGCCTGCTTTTAGGTTTGCTGCTGTGGTCAGAAAGTAGTAGGGGAGCTGAGAGGGAGCCAGGTATTGAAATATGAAGAATTAAAAAAATGCATGTTGTGCTTTAACAGTATGAACTGGGGAAAAGAAGTGGCTGCTGCCAATAAAACTCTGCCCTCTCCACAAATCCAGTGACTGAGTCTTGCTGACAGAGCAGCTATTGCCTCCAAGGAGTATCCGAAGTTCAAAGAACATTTACTGCTGAAGATTAATGCATAGATCTGACAGAAGGTCCAGGGGGTGATCAGTGCCAGATTCCCATTTCTCAATAGTTCAGCTCTGTGTCTTGGCCCTAGCAGCATGTTTGATGTGGAAAGATGGTAAACTTCACAGTTATCTGCAGAGACTTAAAATTGTAAACTTCACAGTTATCTGCAGAGACTTAAAATTGAAAACAGATTGGCGAGCTGCATCTCAGGCAAAATGGCCAACTTTCCGTAACGAGGTCCTCCAGAAGGTTAGATCGTGCGTTTGCAAGGGAGGAGAGCTAGAACGTAGACAGTGGTTTGGGAGAGTCTGGGAAAGCCATGAATGCAGTACATCCTTTTGGTGATTCAGTCCTTGTTTCCAAAGTAGGTTTGTGTGTAATTATCTGCACTGAGAGAAGTTGCATTTGCAATCGCAGTAGGTGTGAACGTAAGTGATCTGTCATTTCATGTGCAATTATTGTAACAACGAATAAACTGGCAGTGATATGTTTGGGCAAACTGAGCCTGAAAAAGCTGTCATACCTCACAAGAAACCTATGCCTTTTTATGTAAAAACAAAAGAATGATTTGCTGCTTGATTTTAAAACATCATGTAAGAAGACCTGTTAATGAAATCCCTGCAGAAGACGTATGCAGGTAGGCAGTGAAAAGAATTTGTTGTTGTTCCTGTTTCAAGACTTTTTTTTAAAAAAAAAAAGCTCTTAATAATATAAAGCTGGCAGAGGTTTAAATTAGCTACGCTGTGTCACAGAGACTGAAGTTGGAGATGCATGTTGGATAGAAAGCTCAGTGGGAAGAGGGGCAGAAGTTATCCATCTTCAGAAAATATCTGCCTACATGCTGTTCAACAGTTCTATACCGTTATTTAAAAAGGCTTTGGATAGCAAAATTAAGGAAATTATTTTTTCCTAGAAAGATGCATTTCATCTGTTGTGAGCTTTCCAACACAAGGGAGGAGAGAAAAACACTCACTTAACATGCAGGATCAAGAAGGATTTCAAAATTTTAACATAGTGAATCCTGCTGCTGAAGAGCTACAGGCAGAATGAGATACAGGAAAAGGCAACTGGTACTGGAAGCAGGTTTTCAGTTTTTGACAGTAGATTAATCACATCTCTTGCTTGGAGGAGGAAAATTTGGTACAGTCCAGTTAGAGATGAATGGAGTGGGATTTTTGCTGCCTGGACTGTTTTGGAAAGAGCAGTCATAGGTGGAAGGTTGTCTCATCAGCAATGCTGTTTGCCCACTGGCTGGGCTGGAAACTGCAAAGTTACTTTATGGCTTCTAGATGCTGCCCGTTATTTTGAAAGGTTTTGATTTGCCTTTAGACTTTAGAATGTGAGCTGATTCAGCAAGTCCAGGTGTCATCAGCCAGGGACTTTTATCAAGAGATTAACAGTAAAACTGACCCTGGTTTCCTGAGGAATTTGGCATTTTTAAAGCTAGTTGTCCCAGCTGGGGGGAAACGATGTTATTTGTTAAATGCTGCTGTCTCCCTTTCCATTCCGAGGATCCCTCTACACAATGCAGCTGTTGTATAAATAACAAAATCATCATACATTTTAAAATATCATCCATAACCATATCAGCTCTTGATTTTAAACCGAAGTAAACCAGAATGGGATATGCCAGAAGAGAGGAGGCTAAGGGGAAAAAAAAAACCCTTTGAAAATGCTGTGTGTCTTCCAGCACAAAAAAAACCCAACCCAAATTCCTCTTGGCCGTGGGTATTTTTGGTTTTACATGGAAAGAGAGAAGATAGATCCTGATAGCATGATCTGACCTGTGGTGCAGGTTGGATGCTGAAGGGCAGTGAGCTGTGTCATTGGAGTTCCACCATGTTTCAGGATTGCCATGATCAAAGTTACTTTCCAAAAAAATACTCAGAGGTGGAATCTGTTCACCTGGGGCTTGGTGTTTTGTTTTGTTAGGGAAAATACACAGTTCACAAATGGCTACATATTAGCATTTATTATTTTGTCATTTTACACTATTACTATAGGCTTTTCCCCAATGTGGCAGAAATGATGGGAAGGATCTCCGTTTCTCAAATGGCCCCAGCTGTATCATTGTTGTTCCTGGAGACTAAATAAAAGCAGTGGAAAATACAGGGTTTGGAAAATAATCCCAAGCATCCTGACTGGCTGTGTAATGTTCTCTCACAAGCCTTTGTAATTGTCACTTCGAAAGCATCCTTTGTTTGGATCTTTCCTTTGTGGCTACAGAAGGTGGAGTTACATGGTCTGGATATGTTGTTTGCGATCTGTATAGTGAGTCAACGTTAAGAGTTGTATCAAAGTTAGGTGAGTGAAGTGGTGCATCTTTGGAGATGTATTCTGCTGGTTTTCATACAGGGGTACTGTACTTAGTGACTTAAGGTTTGAGTTTGGTGTGCCTGGCAGTTTCCTGGTGAGCTCAGTGGGCTTTGGAGTTGTGTTTGTGAAGATCTGACTAGGGCTGGCTGTAAAAAGCTGAACGTGCTCTTCCCAGGGAATCAGGTTTGACTAAACTTAACCCCTGCCAGCTGCATCTGCACGTTTCATATAAAAGATGTTTTAATTCGGGTACCTTGCCACTGAGAGAAGATTGCACTGATCACTGTGTAATTGACAGGGTCTTTCTAGATCCCTTCCCCATTTTTCTGTCACATGCATATAGGCTTTTATTCACGCTGCAGTGAGAACTCTAAAACCAGTATTAGATGTTACCTCCTCGCCCACTTTCTGTAGCTCTTGGCCTCAGGTTCAAGATATTAGACATTCCTCACAGATTTCCCATGTAATTATTGGCATTGCTATCAAGAAGTCGGAATTCCTCATTGATTTCAGTCCCAATAAATCAGCTTGATGTGAATCAAAAGCCATTTCTCTGCTATGGTTGTTACAGGGTTTTAAAGACAATCTTCATGCTGTTTTTTGTTTGGCTGAGAATGCAGTTGGACCACGTGCAACGAGACCTGATGACATTCATGTTCTTTACTCTGGAAAGTAAGATTGTTTCTATCCTTTTCACAGAAACATTGAGAGGAAACACCGTGTTTGCTTCTGTTCATCTGGGTACCATGCAGATTATGAATCTGTCCCTCATCAGCTTCCCTAAATATTAATAGTATTTCAGACAGCCATAGTAGTGAATTTTCAATGTGCTTAGAGTTTCCTGTTAGGTATGTAAACACACGTCAAAATACATATCATATATCATGAGCTGAAGTTTTCTTAAAGCACTGGGGTTTAGGCATTTTTTCCAGTACAACCTGTTTTCTGTATCCATCTGTAGTCTATACTGTCTCAGTTGCAGAGGCAGGCTACCGTTGTATAAGAATCTCTTCTTGTTTTAAGCAGAGTATCGTTACCTCTTTGTATGGTAATAATTTGTAAAATCCCAGCTCAACGTGCTAGGCATTACAGAGCCCCAACAAGCAGACCCAGCTGTGAGGACAGTACTGTTACAACCCTTTTCTATCTGTGCTCGCTCTGGATGCTTGCAGCTGGGTACAAGCAGCCGTGCAGACTTGCAGAGTCAAGTAAGGAAGCACGCTGGGTTTGAGTCTGCTTCCTCATCCACTGTTCTAGTCCAGGCAGATGAGTCTTAACTTCCAGCGTGAAGTACAGCAGTGTATTAAATGCCCTCTCTTCTTCCTAGAACTGTGGAAATCAATAACACTGATGCAGAAGGTAGACTGATACTGGCTGATGGAGTAGCTTACGCGTGCAAAGATCTTGGAGCTGATATCATTCTTGATATGGCCACTCTTACTGGAGCTCAGGTACTGATGCAGAACTGCTAGCAGATGGGGTGAATCCTTCAACTGTCTGCACATTACACACCTCTGTGCCTTTGTCCTGCTAGTCTTTGGGGGGAAAGTAGGTACTGTGAACTGTTGTGCTGGATGGTGGCTTCCTAAGCTTGTGTAAGAGAAAGTTGCCAACAGCAGCCCCAGTAAACTGTAATCCATCCTCTGTGCATGTGACGTGCTTTGAGTGTGTTACATTTATATCTGCATTACTCAAGCAGGTTTTTGGGGTGTTTATGCAACCTTTTTGCTTTTGTATACTTAAAGAAAAAATGGTATTCTTCTGATGGTATTAGCAGCTGATGTAAGCGATCCAGAGCTCGATGTTTGCAATTCAGTAGCTCTATGATTAGCAGAACTGATTCGCTGATAGTGATCAGGGATTTTCTTCTCCATAAAATAGCTTACCTTGGAAGTCATACAGAGGGTGATACAAGGGTACGAATTTAATGCTATTAGTTTTTGAAATCTGTTTTATAGAAAAGTTCTATTGACAAGCAGTGATTCTTGTGGTTTAATTTTCTAGAAAATGAATTGGTCTTTATATCAGGAGGAGAAATGGTGGCAAATTTTGGAAGTGTGTATTTTGCATACATTGGTGTAAACGTCAATTGTTTGAAAGCTTCCCATCATTGTCCTACTGGAAAACTGGTATGATGGTGACTTTTGGGTTTTGTATATTGGAAGGAAGCAACCTTTCCAGTGAATGAGGATGTTACATTGTGTGATTGACATACATTGCTGTGGTATCCTCTGTGTGTGTGTTAGATGTTTTATTTATAATTTGTTGCTGATTTAATTTTATGTCTAAGATAAATAATTGTAAAGTGATATAATTTGCTTGCTCAGTAACAGCAAAGAAGTATATTTGTCTTGCCAGTGTATGAATGGGCCAAGCAAATGCAGACTATTTCACTGCAGAATAAATCTTCAGAAATTTTAAAAGATTCAGCAGTACCTACAATGTCTTTGTCAACATTTGTAACACTAACTTCTTGTGGAGTGATTTTGAGTCTTTTTTTTTTTTTCTTTTTCTTGCTGGTTTTGTTAGATGGAAAGCAGCTGTTAATGCTGAGAGGTAATAATGCAGAATTATCCTGCCCAGCACAGTTAAGGTGACTCCTTCCTGATTTTGTCTTGTCTCTCACTAGGGAATTGCTACAGGAAAGTATCATGCTGCTGTCCTTACCAATAATGAAGAGTGGGAAAAGGCTTGTGTTAAAGCTGGCAGGAACTGTGGAGACTTGGTCCATCCTCTTGTGTATTGCCCTGAGCTCCACTTCAGTGAATTTACCTCTGCTGTAGCTGATATGAAGAACTCTGTGGCAGTGAGATATCTTTTTTCCTTCTAAATTTCATTTTTTACAAAAAAGCATGTGTTTTCTATGTAATGTGCTGATCTGTTGATAGCTGGCTGAAAGCACTTCATGTGGGTTGTGATCTTTTAGAAATGGACCATATAATTACAGTCTTCAGGGTCTTTCACCTGGGGATTTTGCAGGCTGTGTCACTGCCCTGGTATTTAGTGTCAATTTTAAACAGGGTGGTCTGCTGCAAAGGTATCTTTGGGCTGCTTGCCTCTTAAGCATGGCCTTAAGATGAATGCTAAATTTCTGGGTGGGCACCATTTAAGAGGTAAAGATGGGTATTCCTCAGATCATACATAACCAGCAGAGACAGTAACTGGGAATGCAGAAACCAGGAAACTGGGGATAGAGGCATTGGGAATTACTGCAGCTACTTGTGCTACGCTTGAGAGTTACAATGTCCGGTTAAGTTCCAAAAAAAGCTACAGAAAGCAGCTTGGGCAGAAGAGGAGTTGAGCAGGGCCAGACTGCTACCAGGGATTAATTCAAAGGATTTACAGTATAGCTGGTTTGCAAGACTCTGGTTTAGGGCCATCATTAAGCTTTAAGCTAGATTTAGGCAACTGTCTTTTCTGTAGATAAGGATAAAACATTGACATTCTCTTTTCTTGCAAGACTGACTGTATTTTTATTACTTCTGCAGGACCGAGACAATACTCCAAGCTCCTGTGCTGGGCTCTTTATTGCTTCTCACATTGGCTTTGACTGGCCAGGAGTCTGGGTCCATATAGACATTGCTGCACCTGTTCACGCAGTGAGTATGTTCATACAACTTCTGACTCCTCCCTGGGCAAGCGGGCTGCGTAACGGAACCTGCTTGTGCCTGCAGATACTCTGCATTCAAAGCAACAGAATAAGGTGGAGAAGAGTTCTTCTGAAAAGCGTTGACTCTTCATCTGTGTTAGGAATGTCTTTGTTTTGGTAGCTTCATCTGTTCATGTTTTCCATCTTGGTTTTAAAATAGACTAATGGTCACTTTAATTGGCAATATCTTTATCATTATTAATTTCAACAGCTTGCCTGCTTTCTGTTCATGGCAATAATCCATTTTCACCCATATTGTTTTAAAACGATTGACTAGAGTCAATCATCCTGCCTGCTGACCTGCAGCACAGAAAACGTTTGCTTCCACCCTTTGATGGGATTTGTGTATATTCTTTTTTCTAAAATACAAGCCAATTTACTTCTCCCCCACTGCCCCTTCTTTTTTTAAACCCAGCTTGCCCAGCTTATACTCCAAATCCATTCTCATGCTAGACGGAACGTTCCCTGCCCTGAACAGTGCTAGCATAAATCCATGCTCGAGTCAGTGTGAGCTCTGTTCTTGTGAGAATCGACTGATATGTTGGTTTAACCTGGCTGGGACAGATTCCAGTGGCCGTAAGGATACAGAAGCACAAGCTGAGCAGGCTTGCCCAAGACCCTGAGTATTTTCTGTGGCCGTGTGCCATCACTGCTCTTCTTGAGTGAGTAGGTAAATTAAAATTAGGTTCAGATTATACAATCTGAATTGTGAACTGTTGTGTGGTTTTGTGTTGTGTGTTTTTTTTTTTCCAGGGTGAACGAGCTACTGGCTATGGCGTGGCTTTGTTGCTGTCCCTGTTTGGAGGGGCGTCTGAAGACCCTTTACTAAACATGGTGTCTCCTCTTGGGTGCAATGGAGACTCTCCCACTGAAGACATGGAGAGAGACTCCAAAAGGCGGCGCCTGGTTTAATGCGCCCCCAGCCCTAAGTGACGGGGTGCATGGGTTACCTCACTTTGCACTGATTCATTCTCAAGCAATGAAAATGTCACACATCAGAAATTGCCATTTTTTTTACTATCATTATAAGATTTATTACTTGTTTCTGATAAAAACAGCCGGATTTAATGTTTGGTTGTTTTTTTTTTTTTAAATTATTGGTGCACACAGTTGCTGAACAATATCAGTGGTGCAGAGTCCAGGCTCAACTAACTGTATCAGGAAGAGGGCACATACTCCTCAGCTCCTCACAAAACCTAACTAAGTGCATTAATGCATGAGAAGCTCTCTCTAGTCTGAAGAAGCAACTGCAGCTATTGCTTACAAAGCCTTCTGAATTACTTATTATATGTGAGGTTTCGTCAGATGTTTCTGCAAGGCCCCACTACATCTCAGAACACAGGACAAGGAAAAAAACCTCTGTAGACTTGGCTTATTCAGTGACAATTTAGCTTAGCAGCAAAGGAGATGTAATGAGAAAAGGCCTATAGTTTTAATAAGGTGCTGTTTCCGCATGTTTAATGTTTTTCTGACCAGTAAAATCGGCAAGAGTGGTCCAGAATATATCTCTATGTAAATCTTTCACATACAAATTACAGAATGTATTCATGTTAAATGAGGAAAAAAAATAGAGGGACTGTGATTGAGTAAAATTGGTTTACAGAGTGGCTTCTTGCCACTTAATGAATTTATTATTAAAGCAGCTTACATATCCCATGTGACGTTTCATGGTGGTGTTTATGTTTCTGAGAACACAGAGTGCTCCAGAAGTTTGTGCGTGACATCGTTACTCTTCAAGTTCCTTTTCTCAGTACTTGTACATCTGAAAACAGACCTAACAGAGTCACAGCTTACACCGAATGGTTTGGGGCAGTTGTGTTGTGCTGATTCACGTAGTTTGATTCAACAGCAGTCAGGGGTGCGTGGTATTAGTTTCTGTGTAAGGCAGTCACAAGGAGCTTACAAGCACTAGTTTGGCTTGGCCACTCACAGGAGATGACTTGCCCCAATTTATTTGATGTCAGCAGCAGAGCTGGGAGCAGAGTGACCAGGTTTTAGTCAGTGCTGGTCCCTGCCTGGCGGTTCAAGCGTCAGCCTTTGGAAACATTTCTTGGCTCAACCAGAGTGGTGATGGTGAAAAATCCCACCCAGCACACACTTTTGGCTGCTTTGCAGATACAGTCAAGCTGAGTTGTGATGGATTACACCTTTCCCTGTGTCGGAGGTGATCTCTGGAGAGAACTGGTGCTAGGTTTTAGATGGAGTTCCAATAATGAGGTACACATCTGGTCTAGGCATGAGTCTTTTTGATTAAAGACTTCATGGAAAGCTTAACGCAGAAGGGAGAAGAAACATTTTTCATTCTGGTTTTGTTGGCTATATTTGATTCTTAGACAGAATGTAACTTTTCTTTTTTTTATAAGAAAACCCCGGAACTTCATTACTTCCTATATCTGCTCTTCCCTTGCTGTTCTGGTTCCCTGGTCCACTTGATCATAGTTTTAAGAGATCTACGTATAAATGAGTTCTGCCTTTGGTCGTTCTAGGCACTCAGTATAAAGTGTTATCTGGTACCAAAAACTGTTGTGGGAAGTGTGTTGATGAAGAGTTATTTTCATTAGGGGTTCAGTCTGACCACTGGAGCTAATGGCAAAATGTTCTAACTCCTGCGCTCTGAAGTCAAGTCTTCAATCTCCATCCAGTAGAAACACTCTTCAGATTAATAAATTCTAATTTTGAAATTTAGGGGTTTGCCAAAATGAGGCAGATTTTTACCTAAAAGATGGCCTGCAGTTTTGTGGCATATGGCTAAACTCTAATGTTATTCGCTGGATGCAGCAAGCCCAGATAAAGGAGAAATTAGATTTTGATGACTGACTATAATATCCAATTCTGCTGTGTCTCAAAGCATATCATTCTGCTGAATTTAATTTGGAAGGCACTTAATAGAAGTCATCTTTAAAAACAAAATACCTAAAATTAAGGAACTATAACATGAAATACCTGAAAAGCAAACAGGATGAATATTTAGGAAATAAAAACCTGAAAACCAGCTTAAGTTTGCTTAAACAGAGTAAAATAAATCAATCCAACATGTAATCGTAAAAAGGACTGGTGCTTCCTCTGGTTCAGAGATACAAAATAAAAATCAAGGGCTTTTTTTTTTTTTTTTTTTCCCCCAATTCCATAATAAAATCTCTTGCTATTCCTGATGTACATTATTTCCTTCTGTTTAGATAAGAGGTGTATTCTCTAAAGCAGAAGTTTAGGACCTACACAAGACAGGGATTGGTGAGCTGTATTTACCAAATAAATGAGTCTCTCCTGCCTTTCACAGAGCTTGCACATCATTCCCATTAAGTTCACAGTGTTTCTTAACCCCCTAATGAGCAGAATTTTAATTCCTCAAAACCCAGTTCGACCAGCTGGATTCATGTACCTACTTGGGTGCTGGGCAATTTGATCTTCTGCTGCAGGATTTGCCCTGAAGTACCTTGGTATGAGACCTGGAGGCAACCTACAACAGAGGAGATGCCCAAACTGCCGTAGAAGTAGCAGATACGCAGTGCCAGAAAGTAATGAGTGGGGGAGTTACCAAACAGCAATAGGTGCGTGTTGAGCAGCAAAGCTGGAATTTGGTCTCTGCAGCTGCCACTCCTCTCAGTCGCTGTGCAGCCTGAAGCGAGCAGGGTACAGCAGCTCTGATGTTCTTACTGCCTCTGTGGCCACCCTGACCGAGTGCTCCACAATTCCCAACGCGTCCAGCTTCACAGCCCCTTCTGTGTGACAAAGCAGCAGTTACTCCCAGGAAGGAGTTGCAGACACCATAGGCTGACCTCAGTGGATTTAGGTGACTGTATTTGAAGTATATTCTGGCACCACTTGGGCAACTTTAAACAGAAACGCTCCCATGCTGGGCGGCAGGCACCCACGTAGTTTTGTAAAACTGCTGGGTCATGAGTCCTCCACGCCGTGGGGTACCCTGGGTCAACCCTGCAAAGACAACGAAGCAGCATGTGGCTGAGTGAGCGGCTGAAGGTCACCTCGGTGTCTAAGCAGAGAACTGAAACCTGGGGGCTCCCAAGCTCTGGGTTCCCAGTTGCCCTCTGAGCAACCACGAGCGATGGAGCAGGGTAACAGAGGACCTGCTGCCAGGGGCAGCACAAAGCCAGAGAGGTGCCTTCCCAGGTGGTTTTAGAGGAACTGGAGCTTAAGTTTCTACAGCTGTGAGCCCAGCACTTACAAGAGGAGGCTGACAATTAAGCACAAGCTAATGGGATCCCCCAGATTTCCTTTCTCTTTGTTTCCCCCTTGGAGCTGGGCTGCTGGTGCCTGCAGGTGGTCCAGGGCAGCTGACATTGGCAACGGGTGAGTTGGTGAACCGCTCTGCCGGGGCTGAGGGACCACCAGGGACCACCGCAGGCCAGTGCGGCTCTTTGCCTCGGTGAAAACGTTCCCTGGGCTGTAGCTCACCGTGAGCCGTGGGGCAGACGTGCGGGGCAGGACAGGGGTGACCTGCTGGCTGGCTTGTTAAAGCGAGGGGAGGTGGTGGTGTATGGCTGGTCTGAGGCTGATGTGCTCAGTCACGGAAAACCCTGTCTGGTATTTTCGCTGTGTAAACCATACTGCAGGAAGGGGCTTCTCTGACCTTGCTGCATTTTGCCTGAAGCAAATCGGGCCAACGGCGTATTTTACTGCATTTTGGCGCCACCAAATGCTGTCTGAATGGGGACTGGTGACAGACACGTCACCAGAACTTTACCGAGGGCTCAGTCTTTAGAGGAAAGATGGGCTTAGGCAAAACACTGCTTTGGGATGAACTCTGGCTGGGCAGTGCTGACCCTGGGGGGGTGTTCGCACGATGCAGTAGAGCTGGGTGCGATCCCTCTAACGCGTTGATGCAGCACCGCACAGCATCTCCTGCGCCGCTGGATGCACTGCGTTAGCCAGGTGGAGCACAGGATCGGTGTCGCTGCCGGAGCTCTGGCAGAGGAGCTGGTACCTCCACAAACACCACAGCTGTGCTGTGGGCACGTCTCCAGCCCCACAGGGGCCCCGTGTTGTGTGTATCAGGTTCTTGGATGGCACTTACCGGGTGAAGGGTGCAGTGATTTGTCATGTCGCCGTATGCTGCTTGATCAAGAGGCATCAAAGTCCTCTGCTGAGAGCTCATGGCAAATGATGACTTGGAGCCTTTTTAGCACCAGGGCTACATGTAGCCTGAGGGGTGAATTAGCCCAGTTCCTTACCAGAAATATGGAGAGAAAAGCTGTTCTGGGGGATACTGTGGTCTGACTGCCAACAAGGACAAACTGTTCCTCACTGACAGGGGGCCTGGGTTGGTGGGTGTCTGTAGATACCCCCTCCTGTGTCTGGGACAGCGTTTGCCAAAGCCAACAAAATCTGTGATGTCGGAAGGCAGAAAGAAACTGAAGTGATACTCACTGCATCCACATTTCTCATTCTCCCTTAACTTTCTCCTGTCGTTTTCCTCCCTGCTGCTTTATACGTGGGACTGAACAGCCCTCAGCTAACACTGGGGTGATGAGTTAATGTCTCTTAGCTGTTGAGTTTTGAACTTGGAGTTGTGTGCCATGCTCCAGCCAGAGGAACCCCTTCCCTGGGAACCGGCCCTTGAAAGGGCTCCAGCGATGTCCAGGGACTGGCTGGTCACCCCTGCCATGGGCTGGGGAAGTGGTGTAAAGAGCAAAGGAGCCCACATGGCACAGATCAGCATGAGCCTGCACTCTGCATTTCACAATCATTTTTATCTCCTGCTCCGCAGGCAGGAGAAAGAAAATCATAGTTCATTTCCCACAGCTGTTTCAGAAGCCTTTGCAAAGGGATTGCACAACAGCAGTCGCTCACCTTCTCAGACTCTCTCCAGCCTTTCATAATGAAAATGTCAGCATATAAATCATACAAACAGAGATGCAGCTAGAGAAGCTGAGGGGGTGTTAGTCCAGACCCATCCTGGTTCCTTCTGGGTGTGCTGGACTTTACCTGTAGCCCCTGGTTTGCATTCTGCTGGGCAGCTGAGCCCTGCCAGGTGTCTGGGGGTGGAGGGATCAGACACCTACTGCTTTCCTTGGGCGCTATGGGCATGGGAAGCATGGAAACACCATCCTGGTTGTAATGTGGACAACATTTTGGACAAAGTAGAATAGTCCTTGGGACATCAAGACAAGCACCTGTATTCCAAGACTCTTCTAGGTGAGTCAGGGCATCTTTTTATCTTCTAGCACCTAAGCACAAAACTACTGTTACTCATGTTTGCTACAGCAGGGCTGGGGGGCTGCTGAGGGAGGATCCGTATGGGAAAAGGGCCCTTTCACACTTAACACTGAGTCAGGGGCTGCACAAAGTCATGCTAGACAATCACGTTGATTTTTCTCTGTTTGCATGCGTAAGGGATGGAATTAGTACGTCTCATGCCTTCGTCCCCTTTGTGGTTTGTGTCCTGGAAATTCTGTTTCCTTGATGTGTGATGACTTCTAGGCTCTGGACGGGCAAGTAATAGTTTTCCAAAACTGCAGCACGGGGATTTTTATTTTCCCCTTTCATGTTTTCTTTCAAACACTTCTCTTACACAAAACCCACAGAGAGAGTTCCAGGCAGTGTCCACCCATACGAAACCAGACATTTTTTCCATAATCTTTTTATAGATTTGATAATATTTAACTCGGCACATATTAAAAATGTATGGAGTACATAAAATTCATTATAAATGTCACCAAACGGGCCAATGGCTTTTTAATATCAGTGCCGCAAGGCTGCATTTTAGCCTATTTCCTGTCTGGATCCATTCCAGTGACAATTCCAGGAGGGGAATATATTTAGTCTGTATTTACTTAGTCTGTTTAACTTCCAGTTAGTGTCTTTGGCTCATCCCGTGGCCATGCTATTTTGGGATGATTTATACAATATTTACATTAAATTCTGCTAATATTTCCTTGCCTCTTGAAGTCGGATTACACTATTTACATCTCAAAGACCCAAGCTGGAGGAATAAGCAGCTGTTCCAGGCACTGGAGAGAATTTAGTGTAGGGGAGGCTGCCAGAAATGAGACCGTGTGTCTGAAATACTCATGGAGGAATTATTTAGGATAGGACCAGTCCTCCACGAAGGGAGGGGGAACGCTTGCCGTAGCAGTAAGAAACATGATTGTTCATTTTCTGGAAAGAATTTTGGGAGCGCTTTCCATTAATTGCAAATGACCTGGGCTAAACCCCAGCAGGACGCTGCTGCGGGCTCCTTGGCGGGTTGGACCTGGCTGGCCTTTGTCATTCTCTGTATTAGAAGCTGAATGTCACCGCTGTGCTGACCACCGAAACGAGGGTGAGTGCCACTCTGCCTCCATCAGAACAGTGCCTGGGACCGGGCTACAGCCACGCTCGGTCCGGTGGTCAAATGACTCTATTTTGGTTTTTCAGACTAAGTACCAAAGCTGAGACACGTGGTTTCTGTTCAACCCCTGGGAAATGAGCACAGTGTAGGATATGCTGGAGTATTTTAAAGAATTTTATTTTGAAGAATAAAAACATGACTACTGAAAGTAACAGGGTTGACCTCTTTGTTAAGGCTGAATCAAAAAGCAAGCAGACACACAAGGAAGAATGGCTGTGGGTCAGAGGAGATCCACGTTGTGTCCCCAGCAGCCGAGCAAAGCAGTGGGAGGGAATCCAGTGGATCTCTTTATTCAGGCCTCTGTGCGATGCAGTGTGAAAAGTAGGACAACGGCCCTTAGGGGTGTGATTTAACCTTGGACAAAGCTGAGAGATGCCTTCAAATCCAAGTCTGGATGCTGAGGCTGTGTTCCTCAAAGCAAAAAAGTCAATTTTGAACTTATAACTAAAATTAAGATAAAGTACATTCAGCCACGCTTAAATTTAACTGCAAACACGCATCAGGGTTAGGGGAAAAAACAGAAATTCCTCTCCATATGTATCAAAATTTACCTTCAGGATTGACCTGTGAAGTAACAAAGCGAGCAGCTGGACAGGATCAAAGTACACGGAGCCAGCCGCCTTCTCGATCCCAACAATATTTGGCAGAACAAATGGTTCTTCTACATTGATGGCACAATACAATGTAGTGGTCCAGGGGAAAAAATCCAAACTGTGGAAATATTTGACAGCTACTGTTATCTGGGGGTTGAGGGGGGGAGAAACCAAATTAGCTGGAAGTTTGGACTATAATTATTCTCGGAGGAATCTGCAGATCTTTTAAGTATAGGGGAAGGTTCCAACAGACATTCCTAATGGTTTGAAACTCTGGAGAACAAGTCTTGCTCTGAAAGCCAGTGAAACTTCAGGGTGGATAAATATTTTCTCTTTTTACTCCATTTAGTTCTCATTTTGAAGTCAATGAATTGTCTACAGTTCATGAACAAAATATTTTAAGTCTTAGATGGTTACCAATCCGCTCTAACGTTGGTGCTAAAGGGCATCCATTGTGCTTTACCGTGCCTTGTTTGCAACGTTGGGCACTTCAACACCAAGAAAAACTTTAACAGCAGTAAGAGAAATGTACCTGTGTATAAATAATAGCTGTCACCCAGAAGGATTTTGTTGACCTTGGAACAGATAAAATGACCCAGGAAAAAAATCAAAATGGGTAGAACCAAAAAGGGAATTGAAGCAGAAATTCTGTGATTCAGAGTGATCGCGAAATAGCCGGCATTCTGACTTGGACACCGCAGCACGGCACAAAGCAAAGCACAAGGCAGACTGATAAAGCCTCTCTGGCTCCTCCGGTCCACTGTCATGAAATATCCTGAACCACAGGGCTGGAGAGAGGGAAAGAGTTCAGATGAATCATTTTTATTTTCTAGGAAAAAGGGTGTGAGACAGCTAAACGGCATTTTTAACCCAGACAATTAAATAAATCAGACCAGGGGATGGCATAATGGAACCTCTTAAGAACAGCAGGTATGGGGTAGTAACAGCATGTTAATCAAGTCTTTTGTAAAAGGTTTTGCTGACTTCATCACTGATACTCAGTCTGGGATATGAGGGATGATTTATAGATGCTAGAAGGATATGAGTTAAATCATCTGTATTGCACCTGCCCCGTGGCCCCTGCCCTGAATTACAAGGGTGTGTTTACACTTGCACATCAAACAGGGCACCAAGTTGCCAGATTACTTTGTCAAAAGTTTAATTTTCTTTAAAAGGCCACAGAGACCATGTACGGTGTGAAGTGAGCATCAGTCCCAGCATGTAGCACTGCCGATAGCCCTGGTGGTGGCCGTCGTCCCGAGGGGCAGACACACACAACTGATACAGGCACCCTGACCATGAAGTAATTCTGGTTTAGGACCACTGATTTACACCATTTTTAACCAGTACATGATTAAAATCTTTCTTGGGGCAAGTTAAAAAAATAGAAACTATTAAATGCTGCTTTTTTTTTTTTTTTTTTTTTTTAGTATTTTTTGCACTGGTCATGTGCATATTGTAACATGTGGGTTTATTTTTAGTTTTTTCTTGCCTGTTCAGAAACAGTTCACTGGCAGCAATCATAACAGGAACGTCAGTTAATGGCCTGACTGCTGCTTTGCTCCTGTGAATTGGTGGGGAGGGGATGGGGTCTGCTGCAGCTAATGAACCCAGGCTGGGAAACCGCGCAGAGGAAGCAGGTGAAGGATTCACCTCTGGCATCTTGCCTTTGATGCTGTCGAGCATCATCACACTTGATGCTGCTTCATCTCCACTTACTGCTTCAGCATAGTGGCTCAAATGCATTGTTTTGAACATCTCCAAATCTATCAGAAAAAGAATTCATAGATGATGATCACTTTTGATAGAGGTAACAGAAGGCTCTGGCCAAGCGGCAAATATCCCACCTGTGCTTTCCTGCTCATGCTCAGCCTCAGAGAGGTGGTGACCACCAGTTCCAACCCCTAAAGCAAGCTAAATAACAGCAGAGTTGGGAGTTGGCCGGGTGATTTAGACAATTCTCCTCAAAATCCAAAAGAACTGTGCCTGCAAATCATGTGTGCGCTGTTGGACATCTTAGAGCATATGTTTAACTTTTTAGTACAAGTTAACCATAGCATAATGGAACATACAGTTAATGTTTTTATTCTCTTTATTAGTATTTTTAATGTAATTTTAATATCGTTAAAGGCGGTTATTGAGCTCTAAATAGGAACATCTGGGAAGAAAAAAATTTTCCACATACATTGAAGTATGTTGGGAAACAGTAGTGTTTGGGAGGGACAGAGTGGAAAATTGTACACATCTTGCTAAAATACACACACTCCCCTTAAATGAGGGTAGCTCCTGGTGCAGCTACTGGAGAGCAGCGGGGTCCCGTTCCTCAGGCTGCGGCTGTGTGCAGAGACACGTCTCCGGCAGGGTGTGTTGTTTCCACTCCTACACATCATCTTTCCTACTCGTAATGGCGTGTTGGCTTTTAACTTCGCCGAGGTGTGGTTAAGCCAGGGCTGCCACTGTTTCTTTTTGCCATCCTTTTTCTGCAGAACCCAAGGAAAGAGCAGGGACAGAGACACATGATGCTGCTGGTTTATCTGCATCTTGGAGAAGCTGCTCTTCCCCTGGTTGGGACACAGGGCTTGTGGTTTTCTTTAAACTCTCAGAGTTCTTCTGTCATATTTTGATCATTTTCATCCTACTGGTTGAAAATTAAGGCAGTAACTGTGTTAAATTAGGTGTGTACTTTATCTGAATTCAATGTCTTCCAAACACTGCCCTCGTGACAACTCTGCGGCACAGCCTGCAACTTCAGTGTTATAGAAGTGACCGTAACAGTCAGATTTGATTCAGAAATTACTTAAGAAATGAGAAATGTTCATTCTTTAGTCTAAAATGTTTTGGTGGTGGTTTGTGGTGGATTGTCTTTTGGGGTTTTTTTTTCCAATTTGTCAGATACTTCTATTTTATTCTATTGTATTTTACAACATCTTTTATTTCCTGTCAAACCAGCCCTAACAGCTAAATCGAGATTATGAATCTGGAAGTATTTTTCCCAAAGACATAAGGTTAAGACTAAAGCCAAGGAGACACTGGCTGTAGGTCTGGTGTTCAAAACACCAGCCAGTTGTTTGTTGTGGCCATTCACATTGATTTTCTTCCTCATCTGTCTTGCTCTTTCCCGTAAGACCGGGTGTCCCACTAATGTGCTTCTTTCTGAATCTTACTTCACAGGCAACTTCATAACACTTAGCCACTTCTCCTATCTGTCTGGAATACTGCTGGGGATAGAAAAACAGCATTCCCTTTGTCTTCAACAGACTTAACAGTGGACAAGCTCACAAACCTAATCCAAAGTCCATTGTATGAACACCGGAATGGATGGGGATGGGTCTTCAGTGTATATTTTGTTGGGTATCAGTTTGACATGTAAGATAGAGTGTAACAGAGACTCTGAGAGTAACAGAGGGTTTCATATCTCTGGCCAGCAGGGATATAGCATATGTCTTTTAAAACTGCCCCCTCCTATGAACACATGTAAGCTTGCAAGCCAGGAAATAATGAAGAGACGATTATTCATCTGAGTATTTATACTTCTACTGGTATTATTGTTTTTATTTTTGTGGAGCACAGCTTACTTTGGACTTGGCTAGTGTTTGGAAGCTCTCCATCCCAAGATCTAATACGCAAAACAGGAAGCGGATTTGACAGGCACATGCAATAGTATAGGCAAACACAAAACAACACTGTAAATGTTTGGCTCCGGACCAGCTTTGTATGTGATGTTGAAACATTTGGTACTCTGCTTAAAGTTTCTGCACGGAAACATCTGTGAGATTCTGCCACAGATAAAGTGAAATGTTTGATCAGTCTTTGTTCACCTAGAAAGGCATTGAGAAGGCTTCACTCAGTCCTAACTGTAGAACCAAAACGCGCCTTGTTATTCCGACACGCAAAGCCCATGTGCTGCCTATAGTGGTGCTCTGCCAAGAAATGCTGGTGCAGTGCCCTGGCAGCTCAATACAGGCCAGGTCACTCGTGTCACGTCCCTGCTGGGCCACGGAGCAGGGTCATTACGCAGCTCTGGATCTAACACGCTTCCCCTCACTCTCCAAGGGCAGTTCTACTGCTGTGTCCTCTCTCCATCAGCAGAGAAGCATCTCCAGTGGAGGCCTCTAATGAGTTCTGTTTGTCATAAGGCTTTCACGCTGGTATGTCTACAGAACATACTGTCTTAGTGCCAGGGCTTTTTGGAGAGCCTGCGACAAAAGACAGGGGTCAATCCCACTTTACGCTAATGCTGTGTGTTTAAGCCAGTTGTCTGCACCAGTGGGATCGTGGCATCAACTAAAGCCTGAATGTGCAGGTGGGTTCAGTCTGGTCGATCACTGAGCTGTTGGCCCTTGGCTGCAATGCAGTGAAGAAGCCACAGTCCCTTCAGACAGAACAGGCAGGTGTCTTCTAGCAGAAAGACACTGACTTGGTGAGCACAGGCAGCTCCTCCGAGGCTGCAGCCACCATGCCAGGTTAACAGCCTGTGGCCTGGGGGTAGGACAGAGGGACACGTGGGAAGGCGCGCGGCCTGTTTTCAGGCACGTGTTCCCCAACAGTCTGCATAAAACAGGTGGGGTTTCCTTTTCTAAACACCATTATTTTCTGAATGCATAAATATACTCCTAACTGTGACAATACACTTGCCAAACCCTTCCACTTTTCGGAATTACTGTATTGTGATCCCAGGACAGCACTATCATTAAGCAAAAGGAGTTCAAAGATTTGCATGCTGCTTTTAAGGATGACTTAAATTTCATAAACATTTGTATCTACTCACTGTAGATATATCATCTAGAGAAAAGTGCTGTTGGGAGATTTTCCATGCAGCATGTACTATATCTAGAAATGCTCAAAGGTTTTGCATACTATATTTTTTTGTTGTATGATGGGGGTTCCTTAGTAGCCCATTTTCTGATATTATGGCTTCACATAATCAGATGGTGTTTTGGCTCTTTCCAAACTATGTAAGACATGGGTGCTCTACTGGACTGTTAATTGTAGGTTTGCTATCTGGGAGGAGAATTTGACAACATGAGGTTACTTTATTATTTAAAGGGAAAAAAATCATTAGACGGCAGAGCAAACTGTCAGGAGAAGTGGTAATGTCTCCTGATTTCTTCAGACTAAGACTATATGTTGAAGATACAGCTTGGCCAAACATAAGGTAAATGACTCAAGCAAATTGCAGCCAGTTCTTGATTCTTTTTGAAAATTATGTGGTGGGATACACAGGATAAATGAAAAAAAAACAAAAAAAACCCCCATGTGAAACCACAAAAGGTATGTAAAATCAGCCTTAGCAACAGGTTACAAGAGACTAACGGAAGAAAGAGGAGTCGGTGAGAGCATCTGCTACGCTGAGCTATCTGAGTTAGTCCTGGCTGAGCTGTTAACATTTGCCTTACTCCTCTGTAACCTCCTCAGTAAGTATCGAAGGGTCCTGCCCTTCCACCTGTAGCAGCTCCTTGGCTCTTACCCGCTGTGACCGTGTTTGGCGCAGGTCTGTAGTGGCTGTGGGCAGCCAGGTCTAAATCCTGAGGGGTCCCCACATTGCCTCCTGCCCGAGCCCCCCCCACCAGCTTTGCTCCGGTACTGGCCACTGGAGGGAGGCAGAAAGCAGAAGTCCAAAGTCATCTGGAATGATGGAAGAGCCAAAAAAGAATGTCACGGTGTAGCTGGGGCTGTAGGATCGCATCAGTGTCGGGTCTCTCTGCAGAACGGGGCAGGTGAAGCCGTTCGGCCGGGTTGGCACGGGCGGGCGGGTGAGAGCCCCTCCGTGGGTACGCTGTTAGTGGAGGGGTTATATCCATCCCACACTGGCCTCAAGTCAGTTTCTGTACTCGTGATACAGGAGCACAGGCATTTCCCTAAAGGAAAAAGACACGTCTGGTGAGACGTGCAGGGCTAATGTGGCTGTCCGTAAACATGCACCTACCTTCTCAGTGCTCTAATGACGGTGACAGGTCACGGAAGATGCTGCGTGAGTTGACTTCAGTCCTGGGAAAAGTCAACAGGAGCCTTTGTACTGGGAGACGGATGTTCACAGCTGCATGCGCTGTGTGCAGTTCAGTGCTTAGCAACTAGCAATTTGGGGATGCAACAGAAGGAGCTTATCCAGATCTATTCCAAGATGTTTCCTGGTCTTTTCTTGTCATTAGTTAGCACTAGCTGAACTCCGCCAACTGCGAACTGAGCTCTGGGATATCCCTTCCTCCTTTATTCTTCCTTGTTTTCAATATTTCATTGCAGCGACTGCCAGCTTCTGCCACTCTCTGGGCCCTGCAGAATGGTGCTTGAGTGCTGGTGCCCAGACTACTGGTGGGCAGGGAGAGTTTCTGGGGGTTCCGCTGAGCTGGGGGAGGAACTGGGTCCCACATTCTTCGTTTTGAGGTGTAAAGCGAAAGAAAGGCTACTGATGGGAGAATTGTTTACAACAGTGATCCTTATCTTATGCATTTGGGTTCCCAAAGCACACCGTGCAACCTTTGCTTGCAGCATTCAAAGAGGCTTTTTAATTGTGGCCACAAAGTCATCAGGAGCATAATACTATGTCAGTGATTAGTTTGTGTATGTGGGCCTCAGCCAAGCATCTTAACTGTTGGCTTCAAAAACTTTTGGTTTGGATGGTGATTTTCTATCACAAGGAATTAACCCCTCTTTAGATGTCGGTGCTTAGGATGCAGGGAGAGGGGAGGCTGTTTGAAGGGAAACGGAGACAAAGAGCATATCTTCCAAAGCATGACTAGATTTTGGTGATTATTGTGCAGATCACAGCTGATAGCTGCTTTTCTGACTGTTGGGCAGATAAAAACCAGTCTTGAGGAAACAGCCTTAGTGACCTGAGGCTTGGAGGGCTGTTTGCATCCACTGGCTGGTGGGGTCCTCTCACCAGCCTGGCACTGCTCTTGAAGGAGCATCCTGTGGGAGCTTAAAGAGCAGTGAGGGGCACTGTTGGCTACAATCCCACCTCCTGCTCTTGCTTTGCTATTTACGTGTTGTCCCCTTGCAGAGCTGGAAGGGCAGTAACCCTCCAGTCCTTCCCTGCAGCACTTTGCCCAGGCTTTCTTGGGTCTTTTCTGCATTCTCAGTTCTCCAAACCTAAAAACTGCACTGCACAAACCTTTGCAGAGAGCAGGAGAGGGGCCAAGGCACAGCAAATACTGAAAGGCCACGGCAGTGGCCAGGAAACAGCAATACCTTGGCCAGACTTCAGCCACTGCTCTTCTCCTCTGGCGCCACAGCAGATAGATTGCCCAATGTACATGGAGCAGCACGTAGAAATCCATACGGTGCTGTATAATGTTGATGGCAGCAGTGAGGCGCATCTGCAAGAACACAGCGAGCCAAGTAAACAAGAAGGCATGCTTTGTAGGTTACAATGTTCTGTCATTTAGAAAATTATCCTGACTTGGCTTGTAGCTTGAGAACAGTTTTAAGAAATACTTAAGGGAAAAAAAACCCCAAAAAACCAAAAAAAACCACCCCAAACTTCTTGGAATAAGAGCGTCCATACTTGGAGTTTGCTTGTAAAAATGCAGCGGTATAACTACACAGACAAAATATTGGTGTATTGGAGAGACCTGTGCTTATAGAAATGAGAAAGTAATGCTGTTATTTACAAAGTGAAACATCAAAAGCAATAGTCTTTTTTTCTGTACAAGGGGGTGACAGCCCTGAGAACTGATGAGAACCTCTGGTGCCGTAATCCCTCTCCTGCCGTCTTGTGCAAACCTCAGAGCATGGCGTGCACCTGCAGCACCTGGTATCACTGGGATGGAGAGCAAGGCACGAGAAGACATCTGCATGTTGCTGCTGTTGTGTGTGCTTATGGCATCAGAGAATCTGACCTCTGTTCAACTGAGTTCACTATGGGTGTTCTAACGCCTCAGCAAACGGAGGCCTGATGCCCACTTCCCAAGGATAGTTCTCCTCTCCTTATATTTCCCCATCTCCAATTCAAATTTGTAAAAACTGTAGCTGAGAAAACATTTGACACAGCTGAGTAATCCATCACCCAAGTACCCCCGAGTAATGTGCTTAAATACAATCCCTGTCATGGAATAGTTTAGGTTGGAAAAGACCTTCAAGATTAAGTCCAGCCCTGCCAAGCCCACCACTAACCCACGTCCCTGAGCGCCACATCTACCTGTCTTTTAAATACCCCCAGGCGTGGCGACTCCACCACATCCCTGGGCAGCCTGTTCAGAGCTTGACAACTCTTCTGTGGGTGGTGGCAGCTGGTTTTGAACCCAGTAGACAAGCTGATGGCAATACACTGTCAGCTTCATCGCCAGTAGCCCCAAAATCATTGTGTGTTTCTTCAAGATCAGTGCAAAATTACTTTAGGCATACTGAAATCCTAAATGTGACGCTAAGGAGGGAGAACTGAGAATGGTGAGGGCAGTCAAAGGTCACAGCATCTAAAATACTGTTCTGTGCTTTCCTCTGCTAGGAAGCAAAACCGAGTTTGCCACTCTCTGGGGCTGCTTGTAGGAACAGGAGCCCAGTGAGAACAGGGTGACCCACAGCCCATTCCCAGCCTGGAACACATGCAACATCGTGATGTGGGAAGATCCTCCTTGTAGTACTGCAGCAACAGCAATAACTAAAGGATTTGGGCCAGTAGCAATTTCAAGGAGTAACATTTCTGGAGTTGTGTAATAAGGATCCTTATAATAAGGGGGAGAGGGCTTAAACCAAAGTGAGCTAAAAAGTAAGCACTAGGATAGCTGAGAAAATATTGTTTCATAAATCTCCTCTCTCCTCCATTTGCTGTCACAAAGATCTAAACAGGATTTTTGTTTTCAAGAATCTTTTACACCCTGTTTATCCCACGCAAATAATGGATTATTTAGCCTACTGACTGAACCAGAAGTCATTTAAATTATCTCTAGCCAACTGGCAAATATGTCCCAGCTCTCTTTAAAGGAGAAAGCCAAACAAAATAGAAGAATGAAAGTTCATGCAACTGTGTTTTCAAAAAAAAACAGTTGGTGCTAAAATCCTGCTAATACCACAAGGGCTTCCTTCTGTGGGTGACCGCCGCAGCCTGATGCGCAGCAGAGCCGGGTACTGCTGGGACCTGCTGCGAGGCTGTTCCAGCAACGCTGCAGCTACTATCCTGAGGGTCCTGCCCTGAGGCAGGGTCCAGCAGCCATCACCCACCCAGTGCTCCGCACTGCTCTGCAGGGTCACCAGGAGCACAGCACTGTGCAGACTTGGGCAGCAGCTCCCAGGCTGGCTCAGTGGCGTAAATTAAACCGAAGCTGGAGAAACCTGCCCCCTGCCACCCCCCTCAACAAAATTCAGTACAGATGTGACAGTTTACTCCACCTGAGAAGCTGTGCTGCAGGACACCCTTAGTCTGATTTTTCTGCTTACCTGATACTGAGCATAGACCCGAAGGAGCATAGTGCAGAATATTTTGTGTGCCACTAGGCTGCCATTGAAGCTGAGAATTAAAACCACGACAGCACAGAAATAGCTTCAGCATTTAACTGCCATTCCCATAAGCAGAGAGCCAAGGACTTCCAAAAGAAGATGATGCAGTTTATCCCCTTCTGTAACAAGAAGAAAACATTATCTGTTGGGCATGATGTTATCACCATACTGTCTTGACACCTTTTTTATAATTAGCTCTGCCTATGGCTGCAAACGCCTCTCTTAGTAGGTGACTTATCTTGCCTTAAACATTGTCACTTAGCAACGGAGGATGAAAATGCAGAGCAGACTGTCAGTCCCATAAAGCAGCTGTTGTTCCAGCATACACGTACCATGCTCTCTTCTACCATGTGTGGCAGGCCTCCACCTGTCTCTCCAAAATCCATTTACCTGAAACAGCAACCAGAGAGAGCTGAACAACTGATGGAAACAAAGGTATGTTCTTAGGGACAGAAATTTCCGCTTCAGGAGCCATGCACGGTCCTTAGGATATTCTGTGCTGCTCCCAGAACGGCTGGAAGTTCTCTGCTGTGAGCGTGAAGGCATCACCCATCTCTGTCCCACGTGTTGTTAGGAAGCGTGTGGCATCCAAGAGGTCTGTTCTCATTCCAGCATGAAAGCAAACACACGGCTGAGCTGTTTGCAAAAGCACATGTGCAACTGCACGGACAAGCCAGGTCACTGTCTGTGCAAATCAACTGCTCATGTTTGCACAACTGATATTTAGTAAAACTGTCCTTAGAATGTTTCGGTAACGGGTTCCAGCTTTAGTTTAGCAAGACCAAATGCTTAACTATTGCTAAAGAGGTTAGAGAACCACACTAGCGTGAACTTGTGTTGTTTTCTTACCGTTCTCACTCAGTATCGCTTCTTGGAGGGATTCTTGTTTCCCCTTCACATGTCTCTCAATCACATGTTGCCTTAGCAACTGCCAGCCTGTGAACGCATAGAGGATCTGCAATTAAACCACATTTACACCTCATTTTTTCCCCAGAACTCATAGAGGTACGTGTGCAACACCCTTCCTTGTTTGGTAGTTGATAGAGATCTAGATCCTTACAAACTATCTAAACAAGTAAAAAAAGTAGTATACTTTAGAGGGTGTGTCTGTCCCAGGGGCTGTATCTTATATATGTGTAAATTAGGGAATTCAGGCTGCCAAGACTCTGGAGGCAAGAGATGCTTTGTGTTGGTGTTGCAGAGAACATTGTGAGATCTGAACTTTATCAGAAAATGGGGGGGTGAAGTCTAATTGCTGTACTTTTCTTCAGTAACAACAAATGACTGTTTTCCCCAACAGTTAATTAAGTTAGAATACAAAGGAGAAAGTTTAACTTGGCTGTAGAGCACGATCTCCCCTGGACTCCACATCCCGCGTTGAAGTGTCTTTGAGAAATCAAATGGCAAGGGTTTCCAACACCACAGCATTGTCCTGCATGGGCTCCAGGGCTGGCCACTCGCTGCTCCAGGCTCTCCTGTGATAAACTGGTAGGTCTGGAACAAGCTCCTAGGCTTTAACAATGAGAATTGGACTTTGCTTATGCCCTGCTCTCAGAGGTTGAAAACACAGGCACCGAACTGTGCGTGCATTTCATGGATGCACGCCAAGTAATTCTTGGTTTGTCCATCATATTATTCCTATCACGCGCTGGGTGTCACAGGTTGAGGGAGAGTACAATGCAGCACAAGAATATAAATACAGCTTTATTTTTCTCTCAAAGGCTGGCTCACCTAACTAGGGAATGTGAAAATATGGAATTCCTACCTTCATGCCAAGAGGCTTGCTTGGCAGTCAGTATGGTTTTAAGCCAAAGCTGATGAGAACCGATTGTGGGATTGTAGGGGAGAATTCCTCTGGGGAGACATTTAGCCCTGCAAAGAAACTTAGGACAAGCAGGATGTTCCCACAAGCAGGAAGGAATGGGGAACTACGCAAGGCGTAGTGCCTCTGGTCACGAGCCATCCAAATGATGCAGGACCAAATCAGCAGAACAGAAGTCCATCAGCTGTAATGTGCGATGCTCCCAACTTGCAACGCAACAGAAACACGCCATGGAAGAAATGCTGCCACTTCAATTGCAATAGGCCTAAAATTCAGATATATCAGAGAAGCTATGCACTTTGTTATTCTTTTTGATTCCCTTGTGCAAAGCAAAATTAAGGATTAATTTGATTAATTAAATACTTTGTGTGTCTGCACCAAACAAATGGGCATCCAAAAGCCTGATTTGTTGTGTCTGTAAGAAATGAGGCAAGGAAGCAGAGGCCAGCACCCTTTTAAACATCTTCCTTGGCCCTTCTGGTCCTGGTCTCCAGCACACTTGCAGAGTTTGTGTCACAGTCCCTGTGCCTTTCATTTTCTGTTCCAAATGCCCTTATTGTGCCATTTCAGTAGGAAGCAGATGTGACCCTGGAAGGTACATTAAAATTACCTGCAAACGTTATACAAATTATATCAGCTTAGTGTGTTGCAAAGTCAGGTTAGACAGACTTACCTGGCCAGATGAGCATGGTCTGTTTGTATGCTCTTTATCATCATCAAGTTCTTGCAAACGACAGCCAAGTGAAGTTTTATTTTTAGAGCTCTTCTGGCACTGGAACTTCCTCCTTCAGTCATATATTGCCTAGTGATGGTCAAAAAGTCAATGGATATAGCGCCTGCTGTGAAAGCAGATGTGTTTCCTTTTCTCCTTGGCCCCCTCCTCCCAAAAAACCACCCAAACATAAGAAAGAAACATTTGTGTTTGCTTGTGTTGGTAGCAATAAGGCCAAGAAGTTCCTCTTGCAGCATGCCTGTGGCTGGCCAGGACGGATCCGTGAACGGTGGGGCAGGCAAGCTGCCTTCAGGACTCTGTATTCCCCAAGGCTGTAAGTTTACAACACAACCACCTCCATTTTTAAGACAGGATTAGATGGCAACTGGGCTTTGGTCCATGCCATGCTTAGTCATATAATTATCACTCATAGAGCACTGTTCCTGGTGAAGAAGGGCCATGCATTTTGCCGATGCTGGCAGGAGCTGTGCAGGAAATGCTGTGTGCGCAGGGCGAAAGGAGAGGACCTTGCCAGCTTCCACTTGCAAAATGAGCTGCCTAAAAACGAAACACAGGAATGTTGTAGGTGTAACCTCATCTTCCCACAGAGGTTTCTAGTGCACATGTACAGGAAGCTGGAACTGCTTTCTAATGACTCATGGTTCCTGCGTATTGGCACAGCTATCAAGGTGTTAGTTTTCTGGATGTTGCATTTGTTAAGAAACTCAAACAAGTGGAGGGAAAAAGCAGAAAAGGGAAAACAATAGCTCTCAATTTCTCTGAACCCATTTGCACTGACAAGGGACAATGCTAGACCACCTTACTCTTTTCACTCTTGGACAGTGGTAGCACATTATCCTACTCCAGACTTTGGCTCTCAGCTGGTCACATTAGGACTTCTTGTGTTACTGCACTTAATGCACTGGCATTGAATGCACTGCTGCATTAAAAATCACCCCAGGATGTCATATTCCTGTTACACAGGTACAAACCACCCAGTACCAATGTCACTAGCTGAAAGTAACAGTAGAGTTTCACCAGCGCTCCTGAAATTTTTTTCTATAGCAGTCCCATAAAAAGCAGGAGGCAAACGTCAGTGTGATGAGGAACTTGGAAACTGAGCTATTGCTCAACGAAGCTCACAGTGTCTTTGATGCACTTTCTCATCAACGCAAATGTGATCTGATCTGGATATGGTGGCATGCAGAACAGTGCGCAAGAGTCTCCAGAAAGGTCAAAGTACATCTGAGTCTCTAAATGCTGTATAGAACATTCACAGCTGGGGTGGGAGAACCTCTTCTGGGACATCACGTAGGGTACACAATGAACTAGTCAAAGCAAACTTCTCTTTAGGACTGTTTCTTTAGCTCATATATAAGCTGCAAACAAACTTTATGCCAATTGTATTTTTGCTGTGTGTTGGAGTTTTAATTCAGATAGTGGAATATTACACTACCTCTTCATTGTTCTCATCTTCCTTCTCTTGTTCCTGGTCTTTAGAATGAGACCATATTTTGGGAACTTAGGGCTTTGTCAGCCTTTTTTTACAAATTTTTGTAACTGTGATGCTGCTAAGAAATATTCCAAAATCAGGAAGCAGTAGTCAGAAGATACTACCAGTATCAACTCTGCTGAGCCTGTTGAGTAGAAGAAAGCAGTGCTTAAAAATGTACAGCTTCATTATTTTCCATGTATTCTTTTGAATAATTAACTTCAAATCTCTCTCACTTCTGCCACTCAGAAATATAACTGCAGTAATAGGGAAAAAAAGCACTGGTGTGCTTTAAAACAAACAAATTTCATCACAGTAATCAAATGTGCAGTGAAGTTGCTCCAGTAAAACATTTATTTGCTCTTTCAAGGAAAGATTCAATCAGTCCTTTCAGAAGGTTCATTATAATTCTTTGAGAGAAAGTATCAGATAACCTAATAGACAGTATAATTTAATACCTTTTTTGTTGTATTTTTTATAGCCAACACTGAATATCGTTTGATGTATTTAATACACCACTTCTTCGTACTGCATTTCAGAAGCAGAGCCATCCTTTGGTATCCCACCTTACAATTACAATGGCACAAACCCAATTTTCCTGACTGCAGTCTAGTAGATAAGATCAAAAAGACGTGTTTATGAACTGATACATCCCTATTTTCAAATCCCCAAACACCTGCTTAGTGTGGGCATATGCCTCCCATTTCCATTTTCATGTTTTTGTAAAGAGAGCCTGAATTACAGTGTACCCTGCACTCCCACACCCCAATTAATTTGGCATTGGCTTTGGTCAGATAGGCGTACGGATCCTTTTATGTCACAGTAAAAAGAGAATGACTGAATTAGAACCTGATTTATGTTCAAGGGGTGTCAAGAAACTTCTGAAGAGCACACTGATGTTATCTGCAGTCAGAGTGATGCATTTGTCCCCCTACCAGCAGTTCTGGGATTTCAGTGGAACTGCAGACCATGTTTAAATGCCTTGTGACTCAAATCATTACAGAAACAGCTTCGGTAGTGATTAGAGATGTCACTGAACTGTGCCGTCTGGACCCTGTCCAGGTACAAATACCATCAGATGAAAAAGGGGGATCGGCATCCAAAGTCCTTTAGGTTGGGGGTGGCTGGAACAAGGCTATCGGTGATGGCACTTTGCTCCAGTAAATGAGTTTCTGAGGCTGTTACTGTCGAGTAACCGGTTGCCCCAGAAAATGCCCTTACCACTAGGCAGCGGGCAGGGGTAAGCAAGCTGAAATGCCACTTGGATCATAAGGAAAGGGAAACTGCTGAGACTGATTGCTCCGAGTACGGTGTGGGAGCTTCCCGAAACAGCAGACAGGGGTTTGTTGTGCCACCCGAACAATGCGTATTGTACAAAGCAAAACATATGATGAAGCAAGTACCTTGCTCCGAGGATTTAGTGGGCCATGTCACCTACATACACTGCCCCTGGGCACCCACGAGCGCGTTCCCTTCTCTAGCACAGTTCAGGTAAAGCCACAGCAGAAGAACCTGGCATATCTTGTGGAGAGGGAACTCCCCCGTTTGTCACCACTGCAGAGGCAGCAAATGAGAAAAGGGCACCAGGTAAGGAAATGAGGACGGCACAGCCAGATAGGCACCGTATCGAGAAGGTCTGTAAGAACACAGAGGGTAACATGTTTATGTCGGTCCGGTGCCCAGTGCTTAACTGAGTGGGTTAGTTATGCAGTATCACTCATCAAGAATTTGACAGAGGTCTTCTACCTTTCGCCGTGTCAGCTGTAGGTCTTGGAAACCACAGGAAAATCAGCAGGGAGATAGATGGCAAGGTCCATGGTATAGGGTGGTACAGCTCTGAAAAAAGATACTACTTTAATTGAGAGGGATGATGGAATGAAAAGAATTCCAGCATCTATTCAGTGATACCATTGGTATTGGGAATGAGGTATTTTGTTTCAAAGCCGTCTCTCCTCTCTGTCTTTCCATAAGCCGTACCAGCCTTTGTGAGGCAGCCTCAAACATAAACTTGACTTCTCTACTACTTAATTTTGATTGTAACTTCAACATTTTATCTCTTCATGAAAACTATTCCGTACTTCATTTTTTTCCCTCTTAATTGTCATAACCTGAATGTCCTAGCCATTCTCCTCAGAGTGCTTGCAGTTTGATGGCGACACCAAGGATAAGGACAGAGCAGTGACCCGGTGGTGACGGTCCTGGCCAGGCATGTACCAGCTCCTTGTGGTGCCACAGGCTCCATGTGGTCAAGGGGGAGTCACCCCAGCTCTCCACGTCAGCGGCCAGTTACAAGTGGGGGTGACAGCATCTTCTTATCGCCCAGTGTGTCTGTAGTAATAAACCCCAAGTAATCAACATAGTGAATTTGTTGATTTGATTTAATTTAATTTAATGATCTAGCTTTAGAAGGATTGAAATGCATTTTATCATTCAGACTGCCTGATCTTTCATCTTTCAATATCTTTCAATCATGTTCAAACTGGAAATGTGAATTGCTGGTGTGTTTTGAAGGGGAAATACTATAATAATGTGAGACTAAAAGTTTGGAGGTAGCAAGAGGCTGATATGAATGCAAACTATTTTTCTTTTTTCTTTTTTTTTTTTTTTTCCTCCACAGTTCTATTAACAAGAAGCTTTGGGTAAACTTTGACTTTAAGATAACAAGAGAGGGGTTCGGTTTGCTTTCTTGAAGCAAAGAGAAGCATTTTTTCCTGGGGTTTCATCTGCCCCAACTGAAGCATCTTTTGTTGCAGTCAGAGTGGTTCTTGCCTAACCAATGAAAGTAGAATGGAGCTAATAAACTTTAATGAACAAAACCTTTAAATTAATCAATAGCACATAAAAAATCCTGAAATACTAATTTTGTTTCTTCAGATACAAACCTGATGAAATGCCAGCTTAAATTAAAACAAGAACTGGCGTGTTTTGCCACACAATGAATTTTTATTGCCATTTTTCTTCCAAGGTGTGGGTCTGTATGGAATTTGGATTATTAAGGAAAGAGAGAAGCATATATTTCAGCTACCTCTTCAGTGTAGTAGGTATTACCAAGCTAATAATGCAGTTACAGGGTGCTACTTTCAATGATTCTAAGTTGTGCCAAAAAAAGCAACAATCATAAATTAGGTCATGTGTTCATGTTGTCCAATTGTTTCATCCACAAAGTTGTACTATTATTGTCAGAGTTCACTAAGCAAGTATTTTCTTTAAGTATAAAGAATAACCAAGGGTATGTACAGACTATTCTTCAAAATCAGTTTCCAAAAGTAATAACCGCAGGAAAGCAAGTTTGTATCACATAATTAAAAACTAAGCTATTAGATTTTAAAGTAAGTTTGTGAAACTTATTGGAGTAGAACAGCAGAAACAATGATCCTTCTTTTCCAGGAGAACTCTCCATGCTAAGTTGCACTCACGTAGAAGAACTGTATGCATGCTAAAGTTTCAGCAGGATAAATGAAATTATATATGATACACTAAAATTTTAACCATGTACATATTATGAGTAAGGCTGTTGTAAGAAGATATCCTTTATGAAAAAAAGAAATCCAACTGCTGATGAAGGTGAGGTGCAGCTAGTGTCCCTGTGCCAACAGCATGACATTTTTATAGCAACTCTTCCTTTCCAAGCATCATCATTCTCTTCCTCTCTCTCTCTTTTTCTCTGAAGTTGCTATCTACAAGAAAATTCTTCTGAAAAAAATAATGTCTTCCAAGGTTCTGACAAATAAATATGTCGGAGAGCACTAGAGAGGTTCTGAGACTGCCCTGCATTTAGTTCTCTCCTTCCAGATCTGACCAGGACCAGTTCTTTTGTCCAGACATTGCCTTATCTTTACACACAGTGCAACAGTGCTGGGGTTCAGGGGGTTTTCTTAAGCCAACACAGATCCTAAAAATCATATTTCTGAATTTAGATTTTTTTTTCTTCTAATCTCTAGTAACATGGTTCAATTTCAGTCCTGCTTCATCTACATTGAACTTTGTGTGGTTACATTAGGAATAATTTTTGCCCTCTCTTCCCATCACCTTGCTGCATCATTCTATCCATGAATAAATTGTCTTACTTGCTACCAAGGCCAATGGCAAAACTATTCTGAAAAATCAATGCAGAAGCTAAATTATTCTCCGTGATTGTCGTATCGCTGCTGTGGTTGATGTAGCTTCTGCAAAATGTGGGCTAGCAGCAATTGTTTACATTGCTTCAAAAAGGGGGAGCCACCTTGGAGTGAGCTCTTTCTGTTCCCTTCCCCCGTAGTTCTCTCCAATGGAAAGCACAAACTGTTAATCGATTGCTTTGCAGGTACTTTAACATATACATTTCTAATCACCAAACCAAATGCTGGCATTTGTTTTCCGTGCACTACTCCTTATTTTCTCTGAAATGGGAACTATCGATCCCTTATGTTTCTCTTTAATCCGGGCTCTTTGTTGCTGAACAAGTATTCTGAAATGTGGCTGTCAGATCATTCTTTCTAAATCAGAATTTCTTTGCTTGGTTTCTTTCCAGATACAAGTAACTAGTCAGAGCAGAAGTGTTCTTCAAATTGGGAAAAAAAAATAATCTGATTTTTCTTTTTTTCATTAATCTTCAAAAGTCTGGTTTTTGAGTTTAAGGTGAATGCAGAGAGTCTGTATATAATACATCTTTACATGCTTAACAGGGCAAGTGAAGAGACTTTAAAGAAAATTCTCAGCAGCAACCCAAGCCCCACAGAGGCCATATACAGCTGCCTGCTGCCTGGATTATCCACCAGAAAGCTTGTTCCAAAGGCAGGCACTGATGCATGTGCACACGTGTTTGGAATGAAACAGCTGTCTATGGGCATGAGTGTGTCCCATAATCAACTCAAATTCTTTTGAGCAATAGCTACAGTATTAGGTGTTCCAAATTTCCACCTATTCATCCCATATCGCTGTGCCCAGCTCCAGGGAGCCGAAGCTGTCTGTGTCAGCTGTAGTTCCCAGCGCGAACTCCGAGCTCATGCAGGCCAGTGTCGCATGGAGACACCAACCAGCTCTGAGCAAACGAGCTTGGAGGCTGGGAACCGTGGAGGTACACCAGCACAGTACTTCACCGGAGTTTATATCCTTGGTAATACTCAGGGCAGGATTAACTAGCAAGGCAGAACACGGTTAAGTTGATATAGCAATACTGGTACCGTTGCCTCACTCCTCCTTCTGCCAAATTAATTATTTACTGAAGCCATTTACTACTTAAACTGTGAAAGTCGAAATATATATGTGAATTTTCCTTTTAATCTTTGGGTAATGATTTTGTAGTAGATAATCCAACAGAGAGTATACGGTGGGTCCGTGATTTTTATTGCCAGATTTATCTGTGAATTAACTTTGCAGCTCCAAAAGCACAGAACTCTTTGCAATGATTTGCCAAAAAAGCAATTACAAGCTGTTTTGAGGCCGGTGCTTGTGTGCAGTCTCCTTTTACGTTATTGTTAGATTTCAGGAAAATTAATCATAGGGTGAACCAGAGCTCCCATCCCAGAGACTAGCCAGAATGCTGTAACGTGTTTGTACTAGCCAGCAAATGGATGCATATGTTCAGTTGAAATAACGCAGGTGGCTGGACTGTACCCTGAGTCACACCAATTCCCAGGGTTTCCTCCAGCCCTGGGCAGCTGTGTGCTAATCCCACACTGGAACGGGAATTAGTTCAGGGACTATGCCTTAATTACACAGGCTGTCCAAAGGGAGCTTGTCTCTGTGGAGCATCAGGCCCGCAGAGGAACCAGTCTTTCTCCAGCCCTTAGTGCGAGTGAGTCCATTCAGGAATGGTGCTCCACAGGCTGCACGGATCCGTCTGTTTACCTATTTCATTTCCAAGGTATTCCCACTCTCAGTGGAATTTAATTCAGTCCTATAAACCTCTGTGACATGTGAAGGCTGCATGATAGCTAGCATTGAATTCTGCACCTAAAATCTTGTTGGGAGGTCCACAGATACCTACTCTAGTGCTGGCTGTAGAAAGAATGTTATAATGGGAGCGCAAGTAAACGTCATCAGCAAAAACTAATAAAGCCTATCAAAACTTCCTTTGCTGTCCAGTGACAAATACCACTTAAGATAGGACAGACATCATCGCATGGAAAAGCACATTTTTAAATGGAACAGAAACCAAAGCCTCTTGTACCATATAAACAAAGGCATGATTAAAGTGATAAGGCCATGTTATAACCCAAAATACAAATGTTTGCCTTCTCCTATAGAGCAGTTTCTAGAAACTAGCAGAAGCCAATGTGCCATTCTGCCCCACTTTTCTCTGCCTGCCTGCCCACCAGGGGGGCTGGTGTAGCCGTGAGTGACCCTGGCTACCAAACCCGGCTGTGCCGGGGCCAGCTCTAGCCAACGCATCATAACGTGCGCTTTCAAATATCGTCACAAATTTCGTTCTATCCAAAAGCCAAACCCAGCTAGCTCCTGAGGGATATATACACTATGGAAGGTAAAAGCATCTTAAAATCAACTCAGCATGGGTATGAAATGGCCCGAGATGGATCACTGGGAGCCAAGCACTAGCCGAGCGGCCAGCTTATCGCCCCGCAGCTGCACGGCGAGCATCGCTGTGCTCAGAAAGTCCCCCCACGCAGCTTTCTGCGTGCACAGGGCTTTATTCATCACCCCCGGTTCGGCAAGTGTAAAACCTGCTTCGGCACAGAAAGCATGTGGCCGGGACAAGGCTCCAGCACTTCCACATGGGTATACTCACCCCCAGCCAGGTGCTCAGCTCTCCTGACCTAACAGCACAAATTGCTCAGTTTAATCTGTGGAAACAGATAAAAAGTGCTCAAGTGGTTTAAAGGAAAAAGCTCCAGTGGTTTATCGGTTGATTTTTATGGCTCTAGAGAAGTGGGGAATAGGAGGCTGTACGGAAGGCACAAGCTCTATGAACTTGGAGGTTGCAGAAGTTCTCAGCAAGGTGTCTTCTCTGTGATCCTGGGTATGTCCTAGCACCGCTGAGATGTGGCAGTAAAACTTTGAACAAACTTCCTTAGAAGTAGATGAAAATTTACTCTTAAAAAAAAACCTGTTGGGTTTGGTTGTGTGTGGGGTTTTTTTTCCCTGGCAAAGGCTACCTCTGGAGAAAATGGAATGTTTTAAAGATCTTATTTTTATGTTTTCTAACAAGCTGTATACAAGATGGCTGAATTCATAATGTAGATATAGGTTTGGCAAAAAAATTCTCCATGGTGTAGAACACTAGAATTCTGGCTTGCAGCTCTGAAAGCAAGAGTCCTTTGGCAGTACTCGCCTTCACATCCAGAAAATGGTTTGTCTTTTTCCTCTTGTAGCCTCTGTACCCACTGCTGACACGGCCTTTGGTGGTTTTTTTTTTTTCCAAATGGAAGTTTCCTAACATGAAAAGGCTTCCTTGGCTTCACTGTTCCATTCTCCTGTATTTTTTTCATTAGTAATAACAGCGAGGGGAATCCTGAATGTTTCGTGCTTCCAGGAGGGCTTTATAAGTGAGAGGCTTGAAGGTTTTTTCCTTGACACTGCTGTTCTCTCTCTCCCTTGGGGCCTTTTCCTCTGGTTCAGTGGCTACTGCAGGTCTTCAGCTTGGCACAGAGGGACCCTCCAGCGTGAGGGGCAGCTGCCTGTCCCAGCAGGGCAGCAGTCTGTCCCAACAAACACAACTCCTATGCTTGGGCATTCAAGACATGGTTCTATCCAGGCAAAGAGTTCACCAGTTCTTACTCGATGGAAGCCATTGGGAAGTTGAAAAATCTAACAGCGCCACAACAGCAAAGTGCATCTTGTGAGGAGGACGAGGAGGAACAGTGTATCTTTTTTTGTCCTTGTTGCACCAGGAGAGGAAAGGTGGTAAATTACTGATCGCTCCCGCTTTGTGCCTGCAGCGTGAGCAGCGCAGCGTTAGCTGGGGGAACAAGCAGACACCTGGGCGATTAGACAGCAGATGTGAGAAGGCAAGCAGGGCAGGAACAGCTGAAACAGTGAAAAAGAAAGAGTGGGTTTGTTCTTTTTTTAACGTTTAATGAGGCTGGTGTTAATACACGGAGGCCTTGTTAGCTACTTGAAAAGGGCTTTAAAGCTGGCCATCTATCTCAAAGGCAGTAACTCTGCTTTTGCTCCTGGTGGACCCTTCCAGGGAGGTGTTCTGGCAGGACCAGTCACCTGTAAGTCCGCTGCAGTGGTGACATCTAGAGGACTCCAGCTCTCTGCCTCCGCCACAGCTTCGCACTCCTGCCAGGATGGGCTTTCCAGCCCTGGGCCATTTTCTGCTGCCAGGCTAAACTAATTTCACAGTGATGTAGCAGAGGAAAACATTAAAAAACACTCCGTGTGCATGTGTAACTACCCCCCAAGGAAAATGGGTGCCTTCCCCCTCCTGCAGCCCTCACTGCAGTTTCAGTTTTCATTAACTAACGGTGTAAAGTGCACTAGCGCAAGCGAATAGAAGAGCAAAACCCATCACTTCACTGCTGTGACTGACTGACCAGCAGGCCTGCGCCTGGGGAAACTCTGGGACACTGTTCCCAGAGCCGGGGTCAGGCGATGGGGTGTGATGCAGGGCAGACCTATGGCGCCCCGGGCAGCACTTCACGGCTCCCCTCCCCATCGCTGACGGGAGCTTGCCCTGGAAGCAGCACACAAATAACCAGAATTATGACTGCAGCTGCGGTGAATTGGTGTCTCTCTTTTCTGCAGTCCTAATGAAAGGCAAGTGTGCAGGCACTGTGAGTATATAAAGAGGTGTAGGTAGGAGCTTAAACTGCTTTGTAGGGCTGCTGCTTTCTACTTCTTCGAGGCATGTTGCTGCAGCACCTTCCTGAGAGCCCTGGGTTCGCTCAGCCTCCTTGGTCCTGGCAGCTCCAGCTCTTTACCTTGGCTCCGGAGCGCCTTGGCACAGCAGCACCCCGGGGCAGAGCTGCCAGGCTGCTCCAGGACTCGCCAGCGGTGGAGACACCAGCCTTCCCCACCTCCCTGTCCTGCGCGGCCAGCAGGGCTTTCATCTTCACTCCTTTTTTTACCAACAAAGTAGATCCCTTGTTTCTCTGCTGGTTTCTCCTGTAAAGCTGCATGGGAACGATGAAGCCTAGCAGGCAGAGTCAGGCTGTCCCAGTGCTTCTACGGGATATATTAAACTGCAGCACTCGGAGAAATGATGAAATCTTTACTGGTAGAATTTAACAACCTACTTACACTGGAGCCAACCTGGAGAGATTTATAAAGCTGTAAAATAAGTTAATTCTGTTTTAAATTATTTCAAAACCCGGACAGCACAAACTGTCTTTAAAGTCAAAGGGCAGATCTGACCTTTAAAAATGAGGTTGTACTTTGTAAGGCCAAAATTAAATGCTGATGACCTAAGCATTTAACAAACATTTGTGAGGAACAGCAGGGAGAAGGATTTCTGGAATTGTTTCCACTCATAAAAGAAATTGATGGTAGTCTCCATCTCTGCCCCTCCTGTTCATACTATCCTAAAAGACCTCTCCCGTGTAACCTCCCCCCATGCCCACACCACCTCCGTGCTGCTTGTTTGCCCTTTCTCTCACTCACCAAGTGCTGTGGTCACATCAGTGCCCAGATCAGCTGGGCATGGAGTTTGCAGAGGTTTCTCAGAAAACCCCTTGGGCTGCACAGTCAGACATGGGACTTGCCACACTTTGGGCATTAGTCATTTAAAAAAAAAAAAAAAAAAAAAAAAAAGAGCCCTGTAGCTGCTTCACCACTAAGCCTGACAGAGAAGTGGGTAGTGCTGTTACCCACTTCAGCTGAGTCTTGTGTTAGTTTTGCGAATGAGAGCACTGACACATGAGTACAGTACCTGCAGGACAGAGCTTCTAACCAAAGCAGGATGCTGGCTGAACTCCAGGACATGCAGTTGTTCTTTGCTTATTACACTGAATGTACAGCTATATTATCAAAATTGTACATCTGAGTAAGACTTTGCTAGCTCAAGTGAAACGTTTTGCTCGGTTCTTACTTGTTTTTTCCAAGAGGCTGTGTGATCTTTTCAGACACTGATTCAGAAATGAGTGTTCATGTCCTACCGGTTGCATTAGTCACATGGAGCAGAGGACACACTCGCAGCGAAGCACACAGCTCCCGCAAGCTGGCTTGAGCCTGCTCCTTCAGAAGGGCAACTCGTGCTGTTTCAGGATACGAGGGGAGCCACAGAACTGGAAGGACAATTGCTGGGAATGTTTCACAGGGAACACGGTACATCACCAGCCACGTAGAAGGCCTTGAGCTTTTCAGAGCTTTCCAACTGCCCTGCCCCTGCCCTGCAGACAGTACCGTCTACAACTTGCTCAACGCTCCTGGTTGCAGGGCAGTGTTATTGCAGGATTGCTCGCCCGGTCGTGGGTTTCTGCCCATGAGTGCTATCTGCGTGTGAAACCAACCGGGTTTGTTTTTTCCTACCTCGGTTGATAAGAGCCAACAGATGTCAGTGTAGCCTGAATAACAAGTGTCCGTGCTGCCGCTCAGGGCTCTGCTTCTGCAGAAACATCCCTCGGTGGGAGTTTCCCCATCAGAGGACTGCAGCATGCCTGGGAGAGGGGAGAATGGCGCCAAGAACAGGATCAGTGTGTTGGGGGAGGCTGGAGAGGCTCTCACGGCTAAAAATACCCACCCAAGTATTTTTAAAAATAGATTCAGGGTCCTTATAAACAGACAGACTTTTCTTGACGGAACAAGACCACCCATGTATGCTGTGCATTATCCTTGAAAACCTGCTCTGTTTGTGCAGGGAGTCCCACGCCGACCCTGGCACGCTAAAGGTGCCGCAATGGTCTCCATGGCAAACGCATGGGTTATCGGCCGGAGGGGAAGTGGGAAGTATCTGCAGCCTGTAGGAAAAGCAGTTAAGAAATGGAAATCAGCTGCTTCATCGAAGTATTGCTTTGCTGTTTTCACAAGTGCAACCCCAGTGGCTTTTTAGCCCAGCTCAAGGCACCTCTTACACAGCAGGTTAATGCTAGATATGTGTACAAAGCCCAGTAAAATCAGTGGCATTGGGAGGGTCACCTGGGCGAGAGAGTTCTGAATGGAAGGGATTTGACAATGATCTTTATTCTTTTTCCACCTGAAGCCATAAATGCGTTTTCAGGTGACAGCTCTAGGACCCAGAAAGCCACTGTAGGGATCCTCACAAATGGTCTTTAGTGGGTAAAAAAAAAAAAAAAAAAGGGGGGGGGGGGATATTTTTATATATTCCTGAAGGAAAATGGGGGCATAATGCTGAAATCCAAGATGGTCGAGGGGAAAGGTAGCAAGTTTTATTGTATTCAACAGAGTGAAAAGTTTGTACTTTGGAGTTTGGCTGGTGAGACTGGCTGGTTCTGTGCCCAGCGCAGCCTACCTGTCAGGGAGCAGTGTCCGCAGAGCACAGGCTGCCGTTACTACTAAGGGCACTTACATAAGCGCCTCCAGGAATTTGCCGAGAGGAATGGACCCAGGAGCAAAGTCACAATGTAATTTATACCCACCGCGTCGGTTTGAACCCATAATGCAGTACTCCCAGATACAGACATCCAAGCCCCACTGCCACCTCTGAATGCCCTTCTCCTTTCCACGGCCAGTCTTTTATCCCTCGCTGTGCTGTCAGGACCAGAGAGAAGACAAACGCTGGATGAGGCAATGAAAGATCTCATGGGAATTGCCTTGGGATAACTAGCATAAAACTAATCAGGATATTAATAAGTTGGATGCTTATCTATTCAGCTACACACTATACACAGTGCAGTGCACAGCTTTGCTCCTGGCGTCCAGGACTTCACCCTGTGGTTTATGGGAACCAGAGATGGACTGGAAGGCTGTCAGTCGGAGCTGACATTCCGACCAGGATGTTGTCCCCTCCCACAGCCATATCTATACACTCCGGTCTCGCCACATGAAGACTTTGCCCTCTCTATACATGGAACGGACCTGAATATCTTCCTTGATGAAGGAGGTTCAGCCTATGTCCTCAGGAGCCCGGGGTGGGAAGCTGAAAGCTGCTGTGCAGTCACAGCAATGCTGCCTTTGTTGACCAGGTCTTCAGAACGCTTTCCCATGGCTAGAAGCACTAATACCTTTGTCTTTTTATATCTGAAATACAATTAAAATGTAGCTAATTCTACTCATCGTGCCTTAACTGTGTATCATGATGTTTATTTTACAGATGAACTGGCTTTTAAGTTAAGAAACAGAACAAGTCCACCAAGGGTGGCTTTGTGTTTATAGGTACCAGGAACTCTGGGCTTTCACACCTTCTGAGAGAAGACAAGAAGTCAACAGTTTAGATGGATACTTAAACAAGGATTTAGGAATCAAAGACTGAAATTAGGCACTTTGTCACTCTTTTAAATCTAGACTTCAGTGTAGGAAACTCAAGAATGACAGAAAACTTAGTACTGACCTGAAGCAAAGGACGAAAAGCAGAAAGCAGATAGAACCTGCTTTAGCCAAAACTAATGGGAAACACTCGCTGTCTGTAGCGGGTGTTCAATCACACAGGCACTGAACAAACTCCACAAACGTAGATCCCTCTGCTGGTATCTTAAAAGCCGTGTTTTGCAATTGGGTGGCACGATTTATTTTTCAGGGGTGCTCAGCACCCTTTGTTGCTGCAACCGCACTTTGAACAGCAATCACAGAGCCCATCCAAAAAACTGACTCCTTTACTTGAGATGCCTTTAACAGAGGTGCCAGGCTCCAGCCTCCTACACTGGAAAAGCTGAGCTGGAAGAGGACTGCCTGCGGGAGGGCAGCACCAGGAGCTCAGCAGCGGGTCCCACGCACCCGTGTTTTGCCACAAGAAGGAAACGTTGCATGTATAGATCACTTACAGTAACCAGGGTGGGAGTTTGAGTTCAATCAATTATTTTCCCTCCCAAGGTACAAATAAATGCAAATTTTACTCATTTACATTTCTCCTGCTGACATATTTCCTGGTGTTGATCCAAGCTGTTTTGCTTATGTGCCCATGTCTCTTCTTTTAATGCTGCAGTCTCACAGTTATTGCCTCTCTTCCTCGGTATTTTTTGCATTCCCAGATGGCCCACTCTGCTTTCTAACCTCTCCACTGTTTTTTTCCCCTTGCTGCAGATGGTAGAAACAACAGAATAAAAATATAGAGAGATATGCACCCCAGTGCTTGGGGAAGGACAACTATTCCCTGCCCTCCCTGCTGGGAGTCAGGAAGAGGCAGGGTCTTCAGTCATCCCCCCTCGGCTTGGCTGCTGGAGAGACGGGAGTGAGAGAGGGGATGTCTGGTGCAGCCACAGGACCACCACAGGCTCAGCGCCCCAGCAAGCCCTCCGATGCCCCCGACCTGAACAACCCCTCTGGGGCTGGCACAGCCATGCCTTGTTGCAGCAGGCGGCTGGGCTGTACAAGCTCTCAGTTTGGAGACACAGACGTTTGTTTCTTGCGGTGTTTGTCACTCAAGGAGTTTGAATGAAGCTGAAGGCATCACCATGAGCTGCACAGTTTGGTGTGCACGGGCAGAGTGGGTACATAGCCTGTGCCTGTGGATATGACCAGTGCCCTTCAGAAACATACTCTTTAACTGCATTTTGCAAAACCCACTTAATCTGTGCTTTTTAAACCTGAATCTGTCCCACAGCATGAATGCTCCAAGTACAACACGGATGAAGAATACTCATACAGGGCACAAGATGGCTGGATCTTCGAGGTAATTTTCCCTGCTATCTTTGAAACTGCACGTGATTTCACAAAGCTGACAGTCTGTGTCATGCACTCTCTACCCAGGTGAAATATGTGACCTTATCCTTGTGTGGGTGTTTCACTAAAACTGGTGTAAGCTGGGAAGCTGACAAACCACACCCCTGATGTTAACAGCTGGAATCTGAGTAACTACAGCTATGCTGTAACTATAGGGAGGGCCATAGGCAGGACTATACCAGGATGTGAAATTTTGGATTTCCTGAAACAAGTAATTGCAAAGCTCTATGAGTTATTCTAGGCATTTAGAATAATAGGATGAGGGAAAACCTATCTTCCACTTTGAAATCTTACTTTGTTTTCAGATTTCTCCTTCAGATTTAACCTGGGAGAGGATGGCCATCACGGTACAGACAGGCTCAGTGTGCTCTGCAGACCTTGTCACCTGCACTGGAAAGGTTGTCAGAGCAACAAACTCAAGATGGGCTGTTCTTAAACTTGTCTTGCTGTGAACTGCACCAGCAGGAAAACTCTGCCTGTCTACCTGCAGAGCCAGGGAAACAAATTCATAGACTGAATGCTGCTGTTTAGTTTCTCATTTTACCTTTTTGATTTGATTGGATTTGTTTTCTTCATAGCCCTCAAGAGTTCCCTTTCCTTTTGGAGGTGGCACATTGACAGACGCCCATAACCTAGCTTCAGAGAACTATCCTGTCTGTAAGTATTAGCTTCCTCTTGCCAGTGCCTCTCCAAAAAGCACAGAAAGAAAAAGAAAACGGCTATTAATAATTTTCTAGGTTGACCTTTACATTTTCTTGGTATATTACATTCTCAGGGTGTGTTCATCAGAAGAACGAACTCTCAGTCCCAGAGGAAAAGGCATTACAGCAGTGGAGACAGAGCGTGAGTCATGTGGGCATCTCAAGCCTGATGTGAGATGGATTAATTCCTGCAACAGGCAGCAACTGCTGCTGGAGTTTGGGCTCATAGTGATGTGTAAAGTGAACTTGTCTGTTGTGTAATGATTTAATTCCTACACTTACTAACTGCTGTAAAAGCCAGGCAGCTGGGTATTGATTAGGTGCTTTGACTGGTACATAGGCAACGCAATAAATGGCAAGAAGCAGGTGTTCTCTCCCTTTGCACAAGTGATGTCTTTCTCCAGGAAGAGCCTCACTGACTTTCCACAGGATAGCTTGCAGGAGTAAGAGGTAAGAATCTGGCCATCAGTTACCAGACCTGACTGCGAGTCCAACAGAAATAAATTTATTGAAATACCTATCAGCCTTCCAACGAGGGATGCACAGACGCAGCGCCTCCGTACAGAATAGATGCAGGTCTTTCTGGGCATGTTCCCACTGTGAGGCATTTGCTCGTGTCTGCCTGAGCCCAAACTCACAAACCATTTAAACACATTTCCTGAACTTTGTTCTGGCATCTCCACTTGCCGTTGCTAATTGTTCCTGGAACCACTGTGGGAGCAGGATGCCAGGGAGCCTGTCTGCAGAGAAACCCGAGCTCCCTCCCACAGGACAGGGCGCGGGGTGAGCCCCAGTGGGACGCCGCAGCCAGCACCACGCTGCCTTCCAGCAGGACCCGGGGTGCTGAGCCTCCTCTGCTTCAGCAGGAAGCCAAGTGGGTTGATTTAAGGCCAGGTCCCAAGGCCAGGAGTAACAAAAGGAACAAAACCAAGAGCTGGCTAGCTCACCTGGTTACCAGTGACCTCCATGGGCAGCTCCTACCCCACCAAAGCGATCCTGCTGAGTCCTGAACAGAAACACTCCACGGATTCACCCAGGGTTTGAGGTGCTCAGCCTTCTGGGTGGTGTTAGAGAGGGAAGAGAGGGTCCCTGCAGCCCCCTCAACAAACCTGTCCTGCTGACGCATAGGTGCAGGTTTTGAAGAAGGCGCTCGCTTTCTCACTCACCATGGGGAGGCACCGAAAGGAGAAACTGAGGTTTCAGTGAGAACCACCCAGGCTGTTCGCAGGAGCCAGGCTACAGCACAGGCAGCCGGCTGGGGAGCCGTGATTCCAGAGCGCAGGATGTGGCCAGGCCCCAGAGAGCATTAGTCGCGTTGTGGCTGCTCAGCGCTGGCCGGAGGAGCGCGAACTACAGCATGGCAGAGCTGGCAGCGCGGGCACAGGGCGTGCTGCCCGAGGGGCACCCCTACCCCAGCACTGCCCCCCAGCCGGGTGAACCCACCGAGGGAGGGGGCGAAACTGAAGTCTGGGGTAACAAGGCTGATGTGGCGCCTCCGGAGGAGAGGGGCAGAGCAGCTCCAGCGTTCACTTCTTCACTGGATGATGGTGTTGGTAGACAGTAACAAGAAACCACTGACAAACACAGTGTGCGCGGCAGGAAGAAAAACCGGGGCGCGAAATGGCGCATGTCCCAGCGCCCCGTCCTTGTCTCCGGGGGCTGCGGCGGTGGCGGAGCTCGGCCGCCCCGCTCACACCGGACAGGAGCTCCCCCCGCCCGCCGCAGCATCCCCTCCCGGCCGGGCCCGCGGCGGGGGTGACGCGGTGACAGGCCGACCCGGCGTTAGCTGAGGGGGCTGGGGGCTGCGCACGGGCGGAACGGAGCGGACCGACGGCTCGCCCGCCTCACCCAGCCCGTGCCGTTCCTGCGGGGCCGGGCGGCCCGCTGGCTCCCCGGCGGGACAGGGTCGAGCCGAGCCCCCGCCCGGCCCGGCCGCGGCGGCGCCGACACCTCCCCCCCGCGGGGACGGGCGGGGGCGGCGAGGGGGGCGGCGGCCGTTGCCCCCCCGTCACCGCCGGGAGGCTGCGGCGGGGGCCGCTTTCCAGAGAATACGGTAAACATGTCCGCATCACGTGTGGCCGGCGGCCGCGGCGCGGGGGACCGGCCGAGGGGAGGGGCGGGACGGGGCAGCGCGCTCCGCAGCCCCGGCCGAGCGGGGCCACTTTAAGAGGCCGCCGGGCGCAGCCGCCTCGCCCTGCCCGGCCCGGCCGAGAGCATGCCCGCGGCGCCGTAGGGCGGGCGGCTCCGGCACCATGGGGCTGTGCTACAGCCTGCGCTCCCGCCTGGCCGCCGCGCACCCCTCCGCGCCCTACGGCGGCCGCGGCGAGGCGGACATCCCCTCCTCGGCGGCCGCGGCGGGGGAGCACGGCGACCCGCAGGTGCGGCACCGGCTGCGGCAGGACCTGGTGGCCAAGGAGCGGGCGGACAAGAAGCGGAGCAAGAGCATCGACAAGACGCTGAAGGCGGAGAAGCGGGAGTACAAGCAGACGCACCGGCTGCTGCTGCTGGGTGAGCGCGGGCGGGCGGGCGCGGCCCGGCAGCCGCTGTCAGCCCCGGTGCCGGCGCCGGTGCCGGTGCCCCGCGCTGCCGGAGTGGGCGGTGGCCGCGGCTGGGCCGGGGCGGGGCGCGCGTCACGTGGGCGGCCGGGCGGTGCCGCGGGGCGGGGGTCGGCGGGGGCCGGCCGGGGTGCGGGGCCGCGCTGGGGCGCGGGCGGCCGGCGGGGGGCCGCGCCGTGCTGCGGGGCCGCGCCGGGGTGCCGTTGCGGCGGGGGCTCGGCGCGGGGCTGCGCTATCGTGCCCGGCCCGCGGGCGCTGGCAGCCTCCGCTCCGCTTGCGGGTGCCCGCGGGGGCCCGGGCAGGTGCCGCCCCGCCCCGGCTGGCGGCGGGCACAGAGCCCCCACCGGCCCGCGGAGGCGCAGCCTAGCGACCCGGCGCGGCGCCCATGTAAGGGGGGACCCCACGTTTCTCTATGCGCCTTCGTGGGTTTTGCTGCTGCCTTCGCCCCGCGGACAGAGGCTGGGGCGGGCGGGCCGGGGCCCGCGGGGGATGCGCGGCGCTTGCTCCCGTCCCGCCGGCAGCCCCTGGAAAGGCACCTTCGCGTTACCTGCCCGTGCGGTGCCTGAACCGCTGCGGTGCCACCCGTACCCCAGCAGACATCCGCAGACATGCACTGACCTGTGTCAGGGTTTGGAGGTGGCTCCGTGCCCCCATTCCCCGGCGGGCTGCGGGGGAGCCCGCACTGCCCCGCACACCTGCACGGCTGAGCTCTGACCACCTTACAGTAACAGCGAACATTTCCAAATGCCCGCAGGTAACTGAAGAGCCTCCCGAGCCACGCGTGGCACCGGGTGTGAGGAACGGCAGGACTTGGCCCCGACCTTTTCAGCCTGCTTGTAGCCTTTAAGAGGAGCAGCACTTTAAGGAGCTTTAGAAAACAATATCGGATGTAGTTTCCTGAGTTGTAGTGGTAAAAGTTTTTATTCTAGACGTACAGCTTGTTTTGATGTGGCTGCAGCTCTACCGCTGTCTGTTCGTGAAGGTGTGTTTTCCTCTTGTGACATGGAAGTTGAGCATCACTTGTGCAAGGACTAAAGCTCATGTGCTGGGAGTGCATTGTAAGAATTTCACCAACGTGGCTTTCCTTTCAAGCACAGGTTATGCTTTTTTGTATTAAAAAAAAAAAAAAGTTATTTTATGGTTAGTAGGGGGTTTTTTTTGGTTGTAGTTTGTTGGTTTTTTTTAAAAAAAAGAGTATGTAGAGTTTGAAGGAGCTGTGAGAACTGGTTTTTCTTTGTAGATTAAATAATTAGGAAAAAAACCACCAGTAGGGCTAATTTTGATGTTAATCTGCAAGCCTTTAAGCCATGAAGGCTATCTGATAGGGTTCTGTGTTTGTAGTAGGCAGTATTTCAGTTGCCTGGTTTTTAATATTGCTTCTAACGTGTTGTGCCGCAGAACCGTTTCTGGCAGAAATGACACGAAACATTGGGTGGTTAAACAACATATCTTAGCAGTTGGAAATTATCTCTGGTGAAGGCAACAGAGAGAGCATTCTTTGTCGAAGGACTGATTTATAAATCTGATGGATATGAGTCAGTGTTATGTTGGCAGTGGTTTATTATATTTCAGCCTGGACTTGAATAGCAGGAAGTCACTTTTTGGCCCTCTTGTAAATCTGGGGATGATTGAGAGACCCATTTCCCTGCTCCTTGCACAGGGATTGTCATTTTTCCAGTTAGCTTCCTTCCCTTGCCGCTTCTCCCCTGCATCTCATGCCCACTGTTACTTGGTGAATTTTCTATTTCTCAACTGTTGTAAAAAGTTCAGGGTATGTTTGGTTAGACTTTATGTACATCTGCAGATATTGCTGCCCCAGCTGAGCATCTCTGTGCTGAGACTTCGCCTGATGCTTATGGATTGCATGTACAAATAATGTAGGACAGGAATATTGAATGAGGGGGGCAGGAGCATCTAGCTGGGATTTAAAGCTGCACCTGAGTCTTCCAAGGAATGGAGTTAGGGTGGGGGGAAAAAAAAAAAAAAAGACTGAAGAAGTGCAAGGCCAGGGATATCTCCTTGCTTGGGGCTGAAGGCTCCGTGGCAGGAGCTACTCATGGTTTCTTACTTACACTCCCAACGTTTTAGGCTGATGGGCTCCTGTGGGAGTGTGTCGCTGGCATGGACAGCAAAGGACAGCACAGGTGGCTGCTCTTGGAGGGTAACAAAACTTAAATGAAAGCTGCACTGATGCTTCAGGGCTGGTCTGTCCCTAAGACAGGATTATATTCAGCATACAGCTGCATTAGCTCATATGCTTCCAGGGACTGCAAAGTTGTGTTGCAAATCTAGAGTGTTTTCTCCTGTCGTGTGCTTGGCTGTGCAGAACACAGGGAGTGTGCAAAGGCACAGGTGGCCGTGCCTGCATGTGTTTTGATGCCGTAGTGTGTGTATAACATACTTCACAGCCATATGCTCTACTCTGTTGCTCAGGGTATCCCTCAGGTTAGTGCTCTCTAGCACAACTGATACTTACCTTCTGATGTTTCAGTTCCTTTTTTGGAAGACGTTACTCACTTTGAGGGCTCAGGGATGTGCAGTGCATGGGTGTAGTTACTCAGTGGATATCTGTATGTCCTGTCAATTTTAGGTTTTTTTCACCATTTTTTTCAGTCCTTTCGCATCACTGCGGGTGTTTAATGTGGATTCCCGATTCCTGAAGCCTCTCTTAAATTCAGTAGAGCAATGATCTTACATCTGCTTTGTTTTTGAAGCCATAATCTGACTTTTTGCTTGCACTAGAGTATTTTTACTGCTTTTGTGCAGTAGTTTTTGTGAAAGGAAAATGCACAATCAGGTGTAATCTCGTTGGATTTTAGTGTACCGTACAAGGCACAACTTAAGGATGACAGTTGTTATGTTGGCAACATATTACGAGTTCAAGGTTACTGCTGGGTATTGGAAGGTGACTTTTCAGTGCATGGGGGTGTTTTTTTGTTTGAGAACAATCCTGGCTTTAAAATTAATAATGTGTGCTTATGGGGGAAAGGATTCTAAACTCTTGCCATAAAACAGTTGCATTCTGTGTGTGCTTTCTCACTAGTGACAGTAGTGTGGGTCTTCCTCTCTCTTTTTTTTTTTTTTTAAAGACTTGAAAGTATAATTCAGCTTCAGTTGTGTTTTTATCTTAAAACAAATATATGAAAGCAAGAATTGTAGTCCTGTCTGAGGGATTTTAATGCTTTTGATAAGTTAGTATTTTCCAACAAATACCCACTCGGCCCGAAACTGAGAGCTATTGCTCAGCTCTCCTGGTGTATGTGTTGCTTTACCGTGACCTTCCTCTTCTTCTGTGATCTGGTTTGCTGGGAGAGAGTGATCTTGGGCTGATCTCCTCTCCGTGCTTTGACAGTCTTTGTGCACTTAGATGTTTCACTCTGTCAGGCTGAATTCTTACCCATGTAGAAAGTACTTGTAGCTTATTTCCATACTGAAAAGGAAACACGGCTGTCAATATAGCAATCTAGATACATGTGCTTGTCATCTTGGGCATTTATATTAAACTACAATGTATTAAATAATGGCCATTCTGAATCTTAACGAACATCAGTGCTTAAGTAAAAATGTTTCTAACAGAAATGTCCATATTGGTACAAATATGAATACACGGCATGCAGATTTGAGTTTTTATAGGGGGAATATATTATACAGGAGGAAAAACATAGTTTGAAAAGCTAGGACATATCAGCGTGAAGACTAACCACAGTCACCCTGTGTGTACGCCGCATGGTAAGCCCCTCCATACCATATAATTAAAGACTGTCTTGTATGGTTTACATTGTATTTTTTTTTTCCACAGGGCTGGTACTTCATTCAGGGCACAAGATGGATGTTGTGCAGTGAATGAGTAGCTATTCAATATTCTTATCCTCCTCACACAATGTGTCACCCTGTGCCCTATTTATGACACACTGTCCGTAGCCTGCACTGAATAAAGAACTGTTGAACTCCTCATGGGCTTTTCTGTAGTTCTGATCACTGCAGGGACTGAATGCTTCGTAAATGTCAGTGCATGGCACTGTTGTGAAATGAGGTGCTATCGTTCTCTTTTGTGGATGCCAGAGAGGGAAGCACCACTAAAGACTAAATATAAAATTGTCTGAAGCTACTACTGATTTGAAATGCCCCGTCTTGGCCTAACACTATTTTTTTTTTTTTTGCTGTAGTAGTCAACTTTAATTTTTTTAGTAACACTTCATGTGCTTAGAGCATGGACCTCATGGCTGTGAAGGCACAGCACTTTGCAGTGCGAGCTTTAGATGCTCTGAAGTGCAGCGCCGATGGGTGCCCGCTATGGAAGGTGCATGCTACTGGGTGGGCCAGGGCAGCTCTGTGGCAGGCAGGAGCTGGTCTGGTTCCCCAAAGCAGCATTTAATGTGGAGTTTGCCATTAAATCTTACAAAGTTACAAAGATAGGCGTGTGTTCTGGGGCTTGATGAAATTCCATCTCGCAAGAGCTTGTCTCTGTTGACAATAGTTTCATTCACTTAGAACTGATTTTGTTTCTTGTGCCTCGTGTTATGAGCTGCTCTGCAAAAAAAATGATGCTTATTAGAAGATTGTGCAAAAGAGATACAGAACAGACTAAAAATATTGAGGGAACCTTTATCCTGGCGCTCCTGAATTCTTGAAAACAAGATTTTTGACATTAAAAATCTTGTACCAAGTTGGTATTTGATTTCCCATTTTAGAAGAGCAGGAATAGGAAAACCAAAAAACCCTGGGTTCAATCCTAGGGGATGCTTACGATGAGAGTACCTTGTCACAGGCTGCTCTGCTGAGCAACCTGCCTGCTGTGCACTGCGATGGCAGCTGGCAGGGCAGCACTATGCGGTGGTTCTCTGAAGGGACTGTCATTAGTGGTGTAGGAATTACAATATTTTCCAGTTGGGTTCCCAGTAATTACCAGACACTACAAGAACGCTTGGACATAGTAATCTCTGTGGTTTTTATCTGGCCAGGACTTTCCAGTGCAGACATGAGGATCCTGCTGTGGACACCGGGAGGTGGTGTGCTAATTATGGGTCTTCCTTTACATCGAAGAGCCTCTGCAAGATGTGTCCTACCCGGTTCCCACTGCTGTATACAAAATGTGCTCTATGGCATAGAGTGCTGCCTGCTCAGTTGGTAAACAGAGATCATCTGGGTCTGGAGCATGTTTACTCCGAAGAAAAATACCTGGAAAGCTTTGCAAACTTTTAACAGGGTTTACCCAGTACACAAGCAATGCCGGCTCCAGGACCTGTGATGTGAGCTGGTGAATAGTTGCTTAACCTCAGACCAAGGCAGTGTCTTCAGCACTGGCACCTCTGTGCTTTACGTCACTTAGTGTAGTAGATTCTCTCCTGCTCCCATTTTAAAATTGCATAGAAAGGAGACAGGCAAGTTACTCATCATTCCCTGCTTTTTTGTGTTTTGGTTTTGTGGTTTTGGTGGTTTTGTTCGTGGCTTTTTGTTCTTTTTTTTCATTAAGAGCTCCTGACCTTGACTTTTCTCTTGTACCACCTCCACATAAAAAAGTAATTAGCCTCAGGCAGACACATGGTGTGGAGAGCTTCAGCCAGCATATTTGAAGTTTGGCAAAGTTTGAGCTGCTTCAAACAGGGTCTGGCAATAGAAGGTGTTAGGAAACCTACAGCAGCACTGCTATGAAAGTGTTACAGTGAAGGGCTGCTAATGGATGCCATGCTGTATTGATGCTAGGATGATGCTCTCTATACAGAGATCGAAACGGCAAAGTAATTACTTTCACAGTTACAGCTAATGCTGAAGGGGTGCTCGGTGCCTGTGTTAAGCATGGATTTTTGTGGGAAGGGGGTGAGAAGTCTGGGGGATCCCCTGGTCCCTAGGACCAACAACATCTTTGCAGTCACACAGCAGTGTAAATGTACATCCTCTCTCCCCTTCCCCAGCATATGTGCTATCCCTGTGTTAATAGTAATCTTTATTTTTACTCATTACATGCCTGGTAGGATAAAGATCATCACCCATCACTCTGGAGAGGCTGACATTCATGTGTAGCCATGGACCTAATTCCAGAGTTGTCAGAGACTTTTTTTTTTTTTTAAAAAAAAAAAAAAAGGGAAAACCATGCCAGCAGTGCTGTCTTTGACTATTGCTTTTTAGCTGTTCATTCCATCTCTGATATTCTGAAGGAAGGCAGCGGCTTTTCCTTTCTACCTGTAAAAAAGATGGCTATGGCATTTACTAGCAACTCAAGCAGTGAGTGAAACCACTACATTTCTTGCCTGGAGACTGAACTAGCACACAAGTTGGCTGGAGTCAGAGGTTTGTTATTAGGGCATCTGAGTCCTGTGAAGTTTTTCTTTGGGAATAGGAAGAGGTCAGGGAAGAGGGGTTTTGGGTGTGAATGGTTGGCCTGACTTTAAATGGAAAGGCAAATTTGTGAAAATCTCTATAGTTACGAAGAGGTTACCTGCTGAGCGCACTATCAGTTAGGGGGTGCTGCTCAGGTCTCACCTGTGCTGTTACATTTTTAATTAGCGGCTGGCATGGTAGGTTCAAACTGCTGCTGGTTTTGGTGCAACAGGGCTGGCAGAAGCTTGTCTTCCTGCTGCTGAGTCAGCACCATCTGTTTGCTGAGCGGACAAAATGCCTTGATTGCTTTTGTGCAACTGGTGGCTCCTTTCTGCGCTGGGACCTCTGAAGTTGCACCATCTCCTGTGCAGGGGTTTCTCCAGACCTGGCAGTGTCATGGTTGGGAATAGCTGGTGGAAAAGACCAGCAATGAAGAAACGAGAGAGCGGAGGACTGAACCTAATCTGGTGCTTTTTAAAAGAAAAAAATACTTTGGAAATAAATAAAAGAAAATAAAGGACCAGGAAGACAAGAGAGAGGAGACCCAAGTGCCTTAAAGCATGAATTATAAATAACATTGCTGCTGTAGTAAAGTCCAAGCAAACCCCTCCTGAGTTGTGAGGCACTTGTGAAGGTTTTGGAGCTGTCTACAGAAGCGTGGTTCAGATTCTCTCCAGTTCTCAGCATCTGTCTCCAGTGTAGGTGCTGGAGCTGTGTTTGTGTGTGCCGCCTTAAGGAGGCGCCTGGGGCAGCTCAGGCAAGACTGGCAGGTGCCTGCAGGTAAAATATCTGGATTAGGGGAGTTCTGTTTTCTTCCCTTGGTGTTTTCTTCCTTGAGTGAAGCCCCTGCAATCAGCATTAGGGGCTCTGGTTTTCATACCTGATGTCTACCTTTTTTTTTTTTTTTTTTTCTCCTATTAGAAAAATCTAATAATTCCCTATTAACCCTTGTTCTTTACGTGGCTTCCTTGAGAAAGAGGGATGAGAAGCTTCTCTTTTGAGCTTGTACAATGCTGTTGCCCCTTGACTCTAAATACACACCACACCATCGTGGTCAGGCGTGTCATCATTCCTGCAAAAATTTCCGTGCAAAACTAGAAGGACTTGTGTGCACGTTAGTCTGCCAGGAGCACTGCTGAAGTGAGCGACTGATGTTTTAATTTGTAATGCTTTCGAGTGTTAGCGCTACAAGCATTTGTACTAGTTGGTGGTTTGTTCATGGCATCTCCTGTAACCTCAAGAGACTTTTCCAGAAATCACTGGGTATTTTTGCCGTTTGCAGGCTTCGGGCCTCTGGTTGTTCCTTAAAGGTAACTACTTGCTTCTTCAACATCTTGATTAGCAGGGTTGGACCTTACAGTAGGAGAGAGAGCCTGGCTACAGCATTTGACTCAAAAGGGTGGGCTTTGTGGTATTTGCAAAAGCTAATCCCCATTGCTCTGTGTCCATGTGAGCTTCTTCCATGGAAGTGTGGGCCACCTTGGCACAAAATTTTGTTGCCTTTCCAGTGCTGTCTGCCCTTGAACAGCCTCATGCTGACAATCCCTTAGCTTCTAGAGCTCCACTTATGCACAGGCATCTAGCAAGATTCTGAAAAGTGTGTTAACCAGCAATCCTAGCTTGATCAAAACCTGTAGTGTCAGAAACAAGGGACTAATAGTCATCCCAGCAGAAATGTGGGTAGTTTCTTAGACACTTTTGTGTGCTATGGATACCCACAGATCTCCATAAGGTATGTTCCCGTTCATTGAGGAAAAACCTTGAAGAGTGCAGTTAGTTCTAATTACAAGCAGTTCTTCCCCGGCTCCCTTAAATTTGGGAGTGTACTTGTTCACAAGTATGCATGATTTCATTGAATTTCCTTCTAATTGCTGTAATTTAAAAACAGCCAGAAAAAAACTTGGAAATTCCCTGAAGTGAGGACAACTCAATACTTTTCATAAGAAAGCCCAGTTACCAGGCATATAAATCCATGATGTTTTAGATATTTGTACTTGAAGCATATGTCTCAAGAAGTTGAACTCCGTGACTAATCCACATTGTTCCCCTGGTCAATGAAGCATTTGAGAAACAAGCCATGGATGCTTTGTGTTTGGCTGAAGTTTTCTTTACTTCCTCCAAAGTGTTCCCTCTGTGAAGAAAATCCACAGTATCTGTGTCTGAGCAGCATTTTATAAGATTTCTATGTCATTTAAGGAAAAAAAAATTATGAATATTCCTTGCATTGAGAACTGTGGGGAGGCAGAGAGTGTTAAACAGCTGTCAGAAAGCTGCTATTTGTTTTGCCAAGCAAAGGAAGTGGATGCTGAGGAGGATGGCTTGGTTTCTAACAAGGAATAAGATGCAGTTTTACAATCTATGGTCTTGTTCTGTTCAGCCACATCTGCGTCTGCTGCAGTGTGTTGGAAGAGGGGAGGGAGTGCTGAAACTCCTGGAAAAACCCAGTTAGAATTTTCTGATTCCAAACTGGAGGATGAGTAGAGGTGTTTCCTCCTACTGAAGGACTGTTCCTTCTCCTTTTCTCCATCCTAAGCACAATAAATCTTGCAAGGGGGAATCTGCATATAGAAATCATAGGCATCACACCAACAAAACCAACCTGGTGCCTCCCATCCCCTGGCACGTGTCCATCCCACAAGGCTGAGCTCAGCACTAGGTTGTCAATGTGTTCAGTACTATTTTCAGGAACCAAATCCATATGCTTCTACCCCAGGCAGCTTCACACAGGTTGGTTTGTACACAGCAATGCTACCGTGACTTCATGACTTTGACCTCAAGGAAGTATATCAAGTTCAGTGGAGAAACAAATGAGAAAACAAGTGGAGGGCCCAACCCCTCACCCATCCTGTGTGTGCCCTGAATGGGCATTTATCACATTTAACACATTTATCACGTTTATCACAGCACCAGTGGGAAAGAGCTGTGGGAGCTGCTCCTGAGAATGTCCCCTGCGGCTTCCCCCATGAACCGAAGGTGATTTACGTGTAAGGTGGCTTCCTGCCAGTGTTGCTGGAAGAGTGGTTTTATGTGGATTTTCATGGAAGAGGCTTTTAATTTTAAAGCACAACTTCAGATGTGACTGACTAGCTTTCTGAGCGCTCTCCTGCCCTGGGCTGTCCTGCGCAGTGCTGCCACTCCCCCGCATCCCTAGCGGTTCTCACATCTGTGCCTACCACTTCCTTTGCATTAAGTTATAGGAACACTAATCCAAAAGAAGTTACTTTTAAAATCTAATCTTTGTATGTGGAGAGCTTCATTTGATTTTTGAAGTCTGGTAGTACCTTGACCAGGTGCTGTTACTGGCCACTGAGGAGCAGGTCGCATTGCGGAGGAGCTTGTAGGGCTTGTGCTGCTCCCTTGGGCGGTTCAGCACAGGCTATGGGTGGCTGGGGCAGCCAGAAATGTCAGCCTGGACTATAAATTGTTCCTGTCATGTTGCAGAGGTTTTTAGATTTCCCTGATATACTGAAACAATTAAGATCGTGGTCTTCCTACTGGTGAATGTGTATTGTGTGCCAGCATGCACAGCAGGCAAAGGCTGGTGGAAGGGGTTCTCCAGGCTCCAGCTCTATGGTTTGTAAGAAAGTTGTAAAGCTTTTCATCACGGACTAGTTGGCATATGTTTGTGGAGAGGCCAGCTCTGTTTTCTCATTACTGCACATCAAAATATCCTCAGAACTACATTTTTACTGTTACTTTGTGTCCTTTCTCTTGTTGTCAAGGCAAAAATAGCCTTGGGAGTACCGCAGGGATTAGGCTGTTCTCTGCATCCCCGTGGCGGCTGAAGGGGCTCCGTCTTCACCTCCATCTTCCCTCACATGATGAATGGAACTGTGAGGCAGTACAACAACTAGGCTCATACCTGTTGGCTGAGTAAGTGAGGAGTAGCTATGGGTTTAATTTCAGTGTACAGGTGAGTGCCCTAATCAATGCCTGTAGTACATCTGCTTGCTTGGGCACCACTCGGGGAGTACAGTTGCCATCTCCAAGGAAGACACACTTGGTGATGCTCTGAGCTTCTCATATTGCTTTGCACTGCAGGAGAGCAGTTTCAGGCGTCAAAGCAAAGCAACTGCTTTAGTCCTTTGGGCCTCTTCAGTTTTGCTTATGGCAGTTTGGCTGGGGCACCAACAACTGTGCAGTCCTATTGCTTGCTTTGTCAGAGTCCATGAGCCCTGCCGGCTCCTTGGTGGAGATGACAGACAGGTCTGAGTCCTGGAGCACAGAGAGCTTGTAGTGGAAACCGGCAGCTCCTTCCCTTGCCTGTTCCCGAGCTATTCCAGCATGACTGCCCCGTGGTGGTGCCCGGCGAGGGGCTTCAGCCCCCCCAGGTGTGCAGGGCACGGGGCTCAGGATGATCAGCAGCTTCAATGGGGAGATACTGCTGTGGAAATGAGGAAAAAATAAAGCACTTTATGGGGTTCATCGTTCTTTTTCTCAGTGACATCCTCATCACGCATTACACCGCAACCTCTTCCGCTTCCCTCCCCCAGCCCCCACCAAGCAAAATTTTTTGTTTCTGGGCTGTATTTGTTTTGTTTTGCATTTTTCCTGGTGGTTTTTCATGCTGAAATCTTGGGATTTCTGGTTAGCTGGGAGGTTTCCTGGAGCGCTGGGGGACTTGTGGGACTGAGATTTTACAAGGGGAGGAATTGGAGACACTGAGGAGAAGGGTACACTATTGTGAGCTGAAAATCTGCATTCAGATTTTGGTTTTTATAAATACCAGTTAAAACTGTGTGCTTGGAAGAAAAATACTGCGTGAAATACTGTCTTGATGCTTTCCCTGCCTTATCTCCACACAGGAAATTCACAATTTGATAGACCCTATTTTTCTCTGCTGATTTAAAAACACAGAAAAAATACCTTTTAGACCACTCTGCCTGATTTCCTTAACACTACCTGTGCTCTCATTTCTCTCAGCTTCTGTGAAGTTTAATCTCATCTGTAGCGTTTTGTGTTTTAGGTGGTGAGTGATGCAGGACTTGATTTGCAGCTATTTCAGAAGAATATGTATTTGTTTTTAAAAGCACTTCAAATATTCCCAAGGAAAATGTTCGTTCTGGTCTGTTTTTCCCCAAAACAAAAATTGGCATAAAATTTGAGTGGATAGCCCTTAGACACGCATATATCCTTGTATCCAGAAGTGCCACGTGCACTGCTATTGGAAAGTCAGGAGCAATTGGCACAGGCCTGTTTGATTAGCAAATGGATGAAACGGGTGAAATTTCATTCTTGGCCTTTTGATCAAACCAGGGGTTTCAGTCTTGCAGACTCCGCAGCAGTCCCAGCAGTTTCAATGGGATTATTTACACCAGCAAGGGTAGTGTCAGCCATCCCCTTGGAGCCAGTGGGAACGGTGAGTCACCTGTGTGCTGCCATGCCACCGGCAAGGGGACAGCACTGCTGCCACCGGGCAAGGCACGGGGACATGCCATGAAATCCCATGTGATTCGCTTCGGTGCAGAACCAGCCAGGTTAGCCTGAGTATCACTATCAGGCCCGAACCAGAGATTTACTGTACAAAGGAGTTTAAGAAAACGTTACTTGAAACTTTCTCTGCCGTCAAATTATTCTGTATTAGAAGGTTTGAGAATCTGTTGCTTCTAGTAGAGGTCTAGGCAAAAACTAAATACTGCAACGATATTTACCATTCAGGCTTATTTTGGGAGGGGGTTGAGGAAGGGCCTGATAAGTTATATACTTGACCGCATGTAGTTAAAAATACTATTTGGAATATAAACTTCCTTGCCTGAAGACCAGCTTTATGCACCAAGTCAAAAAGCACAAAAAGCTGTTCTCCTCCTGGCCTCCATAAGTATACCTTAATGCTGCTGAATCCTGGAAATTATGCAGGGCATGCTTTTTAAATGTTGATTTTGACTTCTTGCCTGGGACCAAGTGTAAAGTCTTTCCAAGGAAATACTTAGAAGACTTCCAATGAAACCCAAAAGCTGCTGCCAAACCTGAGTTTTTGGAGAAGGAGTAGGGGGCAGTCCAGACTGTTAAAAACTTCCAGTTCTTTGTAATTAAATCCACTTCTTCTGTGCACAATAAACATATACTTAGAAAAAGATCATTTTACATAATACTTATGTGGTTTACTGCTACTCTTCAGCTGCTAAAAATCAGGCAGTAGGTCTGCTATTTTAGTCTGGGAAGGTTACTGGAAGCTGGGAGGCCAGGACTGATGCAGCTGTGCCACCGCAGTGGCACGTATCCACATATCCAGTGGTGACACTTCAATCAAGCCAGGGAATCCTTTTCTCATCATGAACCATCTTTCCCACCTCTAACTAGCTGAAGTTTGTTTTGGATTGACAGGGATGGGAATGAAAAGGAGATAAAAATACCCCATCCGCACATCCCTCCTTGCCAGCAGCGGCACCACTCATGGCTTTGGTGGAAGCTGTGGGGTTGCAGGAACTTCTCAGTGCATTGCTTGCTCCTTTGAGGGCTGGCAGGAGACAGGACCACGAAATCCTTACTGCTTTCCCACCCTGAGGTTGGTCTGCCGCAGTTCATTCAAGATCGTTTCAAGTCTGCTGCCGTTGTTCACCTGGAGGATGGGACATGTGAGGTGGAAACACCAGCAGCTCTTGGTGACAGCTGCTCCTCTTCCCAGCTGGCATTGAAGAGATGCCCCTGGGGCTGAAGCAACTGGTGGGTCTGTCAGAAACCCCAGCAATAACATCTGGGTAAAGAACAAAGAGGCCAAAGCTTGAGTGAGATTTCGTACCCCCCTGTGCAGAGAAGGGATGCCATCAGGATGTGGTGGGTAGATGATGCCCCAGCTTATGTCCTGGAGAAGGGAGTCAGGTTCAGGCTCCAGGGGATTCTATCTCTTTTCTTTTGTCAGTACTGCAGTCACCTCCCATTTTGTTGTTGTTGCTTAATGCTAAAGATCAAATTCTGTTTGTGTGTATACATGTTTGTTATGGCCACTAAAAGTGCCATCACAGCTTTCAGTGCAGGCACCTTGTTTTGCCAAGCAAAGTGCCAAAAAGGTCTATGATGGTCAGTTAATGAAGTTGCTTATAAACCCAGATCTTGTCCCTTTGTTCTTTATGTGCTTGTTTGCTGTATGCACAGACACGTAGCCCTAACCAGGAACTTGAATGAGAGCAGAAGGCTGCTCCCACCAGTGATGGAGAAAACCTTGTAGAGCTCGCCCAGTGCCACTGTCCTGCCTCAGACCTCTTGCAGGTGGCAGCACTAGCCAGGGGGATGGGACGGGACACACAGACAGATGGAGACAGCCTGAGTGTGAGTTTATGCAGGAGATAAATTTTGTATTTATCCTTGGCAAGGGAGCGAACTTTTTCTAGGATGGCATGAAGAAATGGTCAGATGTTTCTAGGCAGGTTGCAGGAGCCTTTGGGTGCTGTGAAAGAATAGATGCAAGGCATGGAAAGAGCAGAGAGGAGCAGCTGAGACTTACTTATTAAATAAGCGATATAAGAAAAAACATGAAGCCTTGCAGAGCAGATGTGTTAGGATTTGAGATGAAAATCCCTGTTGCTTGCTGAGATTATCCCCCAGCATATGGCAGGGAATGTAACAGAGATGTAGAATTAGCTGTTAATGATTTGGACGCCTCTTGAAAACAGATGTTTGTAGTACGGTATAACCACACACTGCTTAATTCGGCTGAAATCTGGATTACTCAACAACAGGCTTGGCATGGTATTTGAATGCTTAGTATCTACATTCCCCTATGATCTCACCTAGTACAGATCACGTCTTTCTTAGGAGTACTGCTGTAGTAATTTTATGTGAGACTGGAACTGAGTGTTTTGGGAAATCACAATCAATGTGGTGACAGCAGACGGCATTAGCCAGGAGCCAGAGAGGTGGCACGGGGAGCTGTGGTTATCTCTTCGGGCAACCCAGTACATTTCCATTGCACTGTGGCGCTACACTGCTGCTGTGGCTTGAGGATGGGCGGTATTTGCTTCTAGTTCCTTTAGAGGATGACTTACTGATAGATTTCTATGGCTAACGATGCTGCAGCTGAAAAGAAATTTGCTCATGGGTTTTGGTGTGAACAGCCGGGCTTCTGGAGGCAGAGGTGTATTGTTAGTGACATGTGCTTGTTTCTTCTGATACCTGGCTGATACACGTGCATATGTGACAGCATGTTGTCACGTGTTGCTGTGGAGGAATGCAGGAGAGTTGAGCAAACCATGTAAGAATGGAGGACTTTATACTTGTGTCTATATTGATACCGAACTGTAATTGAGACATTTGTGTGCAACATTAGAAAATTCAACACCATTCCAACAGGAAGAATTTCTGTCAGGTTTTACCAAGTCTTTGTTAAAGGCTATTTAGTTGGTCCTTATTAAAGCCTCTAAGCATCGTCAGTTTGATCATCCACCCATAAGCCATGGACACTGAACTCCATGTCCCCAGTCACAGATTCCAGGCTGGATGGACAAGGTGAGCAGAGTATTGTACTGGAGAGAAGAGCTGAGGGAAGCTGTGTCTGCTCATGCCACCCCTGACAGGCCCTGCTTCCCCCAGGGTCTCCTCCTTGGGGCTGTCGGCCATGGTGGTCACCAGCTTGCTCCTCCTCCACGTGCGCTCACTGTGCCATTAGAAACACAGGGCTTGAGTAGTCTGGGCTCTACAGCTTGTGAGAAGGGTGGTCTCCCCAGAACCACTGCTGATCTCAGTGGGCATTGTCCATGATTAGCTGGTGTCTGTCTTGTCTGCTCCGTCCTGCTGTCCCCGTTGGTTTGCCTGCTGCTCCGCTCCCTAGCACACTTGCCACAGCTGCAGTATGTCAGATCTGCTTTCAGAAAAATACATTAGCATTGCTGAACCCTGACCACTGACAGGATGCTCTCTTAAAATTCATCTTGCTTTTAGTTTAACAAATGCCCTGGCAGAACCTCCTTTTCTACAGCTGCTTCTCTCTGGACTCTTGGTTTATTTGACATCTGCTTCATTCAGAGCCTGCTCCCTTCCCTCCTGCTGTCACCAGGACAGAACAGGCACCTAGTGAACTTGTCACTGCTGAGTTTTCTGTTGGCCTTTCTGGTCTTATCTCAGAACTAACTCAGCTGAAGGGGATGAGTGTCTAATTTCCTTTCTGATGCCTCAAACTACACTTAGTGTCCTCTGCGTCTCACTCTGCTTCTTCCTGATCACGGAGATTGCAGAATTCATTGGTACCACTCTTGCTTCCATGAAGTTTTCTGGTTTGATTGTGTCTTCTACTACACGTGCCCAGAGCTGACCAAGACTCGACACTGTTGCACAGGCAAATGCCTAATGCCAACCCCCCTTTGTTACATGGTTCCCATCAGGCAGGTTTGGTATGCCCTTCCTCACCCTGTCTCTGAGCTGTTTGTCATAAATACCTGACTCATCCCCTCTGTTGTTTAAGGCACTGAAGTTTCTAGTAGTTTCCCGCAGGTTCTCTTTGGGGTCTCTGCGTTTACTTCAGCCTTACTTAAGCAAGCTGCTCTGATAATGCTCTCCCTATGCTTATATTTCTTCATGTTCAAAATAATGTTTCCTAAGGTTAATTTACTTACCTCAATTTGCATTATTGGAAGGCATCCTCCTGGAGCTGGAAGCCTTTATTGTTCACAGGGGAAAAAAGTTTGCGAACTGTTAGTTCAGTTCACCTTTTTCCCCCACCTTTCTTCATGTTAAACTTCCTTTTGGGCTTAATGTTTTACAGTAAAAGCAAGACTTTAACCTCAACCTTTCTTTGTCAGTTAGATGCTTTTGACCTGGCGTCATCTTTGCTACAAAGCTTCACACACTGCAGTACAAGAATATTTTTTTTGTGGTGCAATGAACAGCACTGCAGACACTGTGCCAGATGGGGTCATTTTTTCTCTGAATTAGCAACTGTCTTAATAGACACTTTCTGTGGTTTCTGAACTATGTGGTATTGCTTGAACAAAAACTTAATTCCACTGAGAGATTTCAAGCCCAACTTTTGCTGGACTTCCTAGAAACAATTTTTTAAAAATTTATTTGCACAGTCAAAACTGGTTTGCTAGTGTACTGTGTTTGCATTTTGAAACTGCCTCTTTAGAATCAGATTGAAAATACAAATATTCTCTGGTATATTTTTCTCACAGAACAGGATTTCCATGCAGGCTTATATATGAATGTAAGGGTTAAACTATGGCAAATGTGTCTTGAAACCAATGGAGATAGTTCTTTGCATCAAGAGTGGCAAGCCCAGTTCTCTGCCACCAGAGATGATACGCTCATAAGGCTTCACCTCAGACTGGTTAGTTTTTTGCCATTTAAAAATAATCATCTGAGAATGCAGTTTTAATTTGGACAACTTGCTTCCAAGTCCAACAGAGTCATATATGGACTTGAAGCTTCTTTAGCGGTGAAGAGGACTCTCTTATATAAACCTGCTGTGCTGTGGACTAGCAAGCGAGCGGCTCTGTGGTGGCTGCTTTAGTAAAACGTGAGTAGACTCTTAGTTCTACTCAAGTTCTCCTTTATCAGACGTAAATCATGAAAAATCCAACAGGATATACTACAAGCCTTAGGATCACAGGCACCTTCTTACAAATTTAAAGCCCTATGGACCAAAAAAATAAATTAAGAAGCTTCAAAAACTCAGTTTCTGAGAATGGCTGGGGAAGTGACCAAGGGGTGGGATGTTGACCCCCTGTGATAGCATGAAAATTGTTAGATGAAGCATGAGAGAGGGCTGAACAGAAAAGCTGAGGACAAGGAACTCATTTTTATTTAAAATTTAAAATTTTATTTATTTATTTATATATAAATATAAAAAAAATATTTATTAAATTAATATTTTAAAAAAACCAAAACCCGCCACCACCACCAAAAACCAGGTAAACGCCTTTCACAAAGAGAAGCTGTTATAGTTCCCTATAATCTGAAACCCTAATTTTTTTAACAGTTGTAACAGATCTAACTTGGTAGTTGTCTTTCACTGGGGAGTCATCTGTGTGACCCTGCAAAATACTGGAGGGCACTCGTCCAGGTTTGTTCAGAATGCAGAACTTTCAGTAACCCGACAGACATCTGGCCTGTGGGGTGTTTTGCCATGCTTAACACCAAGGCAAGCCACCCCGTATAGAACCTGGAGGGTATGGGAACCCCAGACGGGGTAAGGTACAGGTCCCTGTACAGATGGCTTTGCCTGAGCAGCAACACTATCAGGCTGGCATACTGAAAAAACACAAATGTTGGTGATCCCAAGTAGAGTGAGAATTGGTCTTGTGCCATTGGCAGTCAGTACAGTGCCTCAATGTAGCTACTTTGTGGTTTGGGGGTTTTCTTGTGGGGTTTTTGGATATTTTGATTATTTTTTTTTTAATCCCCAGGCTTCAAATATTAATAATAATAATAAATAAGCTTTGTTATTTACAAAAATTTTATAAACATGAGTGATATTTGTTATATCTAATTGCTATTTGGTAATCCATGTGATGGTGAAACTTTATTTTGACTGCTAGAAAGCTCTTATTTTGTATTCAGAGTATCAGTTTCTAGAGTTGGATTTAATTTATTCCAGAGAATTTCTAAAATGTTTTGAATGTTTATTCACTAGTATCATTGGCATGGTCAATAGGTAGCTGTTAAACTTAGACCTGTGCTATTTCTAAGTCTGCTCCTTTTGAGATGGAGAGTGCAGCTCGGTCCCATATTCTTCTTGCAGCTCTGTGTCCATCCTGACATCTGTCCTGAGCCATCAGCACACTCGGGCATTCCTTCTGCTAGGCAGGATTTTTTTAATGCCAAAACAGAAGGACTGTTGCAATTCTTTTTACAGTTTCATCGAGTAAAAGGCCCCAAACCAACTTCAGGCCTCACCCAAGAGCATCACGCGTGTGCTCTCGAGGGTGGGCAGCTGTTGCCCAGCTGGCGACTCATATGCTGCGTTTCGGGGAATGGCCCGGCTCGGCGCAGCGTGCTCCAGCTCGGGAGCGATGGCAGCAAAAGGCACTGGGCAAGGCCTGATTCTGAGCAAAACTGCTCTTTGTGTTTGTGCTCTTGGGGTTGAGCACGTTTTGTGTTGGAGTACAGAAATGGCTCATCCCCTTGTGCTGTGAGATGCTGTTGGAGCTACTGTGTTTCAAGGGAGAAAGTGGGATTTTTGGGTAGCTGAAGTACTAAAGATGAGCCTGTGGCGTGGGAGGGATCCCTGCCAGCTCCCCATGGGAACAGGGCTGGGAGTGCATGTGGGGGCAGTTTGGTTCAGTTGAGCTCTCTGGTGAAGATGTCGCAAGAGTCTCTGGCTTGGTCATTAGGAATTTGCCCACAAAATACCCACATTGCATTATTCAATGAGATTTCTGTTTACTTTTTAGTTTTATCCTCCACCTGCATCCCACCGCGTATAAAGAAAATCCTGCTTCTGGCACTTGGGAAGTAGCAGTTTGCCAGGGCTTCCCAAAATTCCCTCCAGAAGGATATTGTGTCACATTTGACCCAGATGCTTATGGAAAACAAAGAGTCTCAGCACAGTGAGTTCTGGGAGAGACCCTCACACACAGGAGCCGATCCCAGTGGTGAGGATAGTGTTGGGGGAAGAGAGTTTTTCCTTAACTCAAGTACAGCCAATTAGGGTTTAATTAGTAAGGGAGAGCCAAATGCTGGCTGGCCCTATCTCCAAGCTGGACTTTTCCATTTCTTAAGTGGGAGTGGTGTTCTTGGAGCTCTCAAACTTCCAATATATTTTTTCTCCTCCTGTCCTTTGATTAAGGATTTCTTTGACACTTTAGTGGGTTGTGGCTTTAATGACAGCAGCCCTTGTGTCAACCAGGACAGAACTTCTTGCTGTTGACAGTTCCTGGCTTTGTCTCTGCTTCCTAGCTGTGGTCTGGTAGAGGTTCTAATGGTCTAGTAAGTTATAAGTAGGAATAATTCTCAGTACAAAAGTTAATTAAGTGGATTTTCTTTATTTCTCCAACTGTCCCCTGTGCATATCTGTGGACCAGACAGATGAACGATGACAATGCTATGCAGAACTTTGCCAGGTATTTCTTTTAATAGTTTACATTGCAAAAAGCAGATGTGTAGGATGAAACAGAAGGTTCCTACTTGCTCAATAAACATTTTAAAAGTTCATTCTGGATGTATTTTAAGATAAGTTTTCAATGGAAAATAACTGACTGAACCTACCATGGTAGTGTTTCCAGTGAACTAAATGTGGTATAAAGTTCACATTTACATTTCTTTTTATAGCTCAGAGGGTCTCATTTTAAAGGGGTTTTAGTAGGTGCCAAATGCTCTCAATATCTGTCAAGGTCAATTATAGATGAGTTTTTTTAATATATTATTTTTTATTTTGCATGGAGTGGGAAACATGAAGCATCTTATTGGAATTGTTCCTAGAAGGTTTGAACTTGGCAGATGTATGAAGTTTTCGTATGTCTTGGTAAAATGCTAAGTCTGAAGTTCAGCAAATTACTATGCTGGCCATTAACAGAAGATTCCAGCTATGCTGGGTCGGCAGGAAAAGATACGAGTTTGAAAGATTTCCAACCCTGCCAAGCGCAGATCTCTTGGTAGGTAACTGATCCCAGGGAGCAGCTTGGCTGTCGGTCTGCCTGCTGTCTCAAGTCCCGTTGAGCCTTCTCGAGGGCTTCAGCAAGCCAAAATTCAAGGGTAAAATGTGCTGCTTTGGTTTCCAGCTATAAACACAGCGATCAATGTCATGTCACAGCCAGAAGAACAGTTAAAATTGGACATGCAGTGTTTGTTATTGCTTATTTTCAAAGCTTAACTCTTACTCTTGACTAATCACAGAACACTATAGAAAAAAGAATTCATTCATTTGAGGATAAAGTACTGAGTTACATCATGCTTCATTCTTTGTTTTCTTATCTTTTCTTGATAAATGTGGATTTTAGGGCATCTTTCTTTGTTTGATTGCTTTCCCTTTATTAACTTTGTCCCTGCCTTTTTACAGTTGCAGATGATTTTTGACATACAAGCAGCAGTCCTTACATTAATGTATCTTTTTATAGGACCGATGCTGTAAGTTGTCTCTAACCTTTGGTAAAACAGTCCTTATACTTCAGGATGTGTTGTCAAGCATACCTGCTTTATGATATTTCTGCTTTTCAAAATTAAGGCCAGGCATTTTCTGAAACATTGAAAATTTTTAAATATTAAATTCTTAAGGACACAGACAACTGTTCAATAAAATGATGGGGAAATACAGTGCTGCAGGAATATTAAAGTTGTGAAAGTTCTTGTGAAAGTCTTCACTGTTTCCCTTTTTCTCTGTTAAGCTGTCAGTATTAATCAGAAGTTCAAATGTAAACTTCTCAGTTTTCTCCCCCGATATATTTGAGACAACTGTGTAATTAATAGACTACTACAATGAAACATATTGAGCATACTGCTCAAAATTGAGAGAGAACAAAATATAGAAGTCCTGTGATTAAAAAAAAGGATGTTATCAAGCGCAATGTTGCATTGGCAGAACTCTTGAACAGAGTTTTCTCAAGCTCGCAACTTCAGTCAGGAGACTGGTTTTCCTCCAGCCTGTTTCACAATGGAGCAGGAAAAAAATGAGGAATTAGTTACATGAATTCAGAAAAAGCTGAAACATTACCATAACCCCTGGAGAATGTAGGTGTCCATTACCCAATATTGGAGGTAATGTGTGCTTGGGGCAGAATCTGAAGAAGACAATCACTGACATGGGTGGATCTGGGATCTGGCGCTGAGCATCCCAAACTGCCCATCAGCATCCTGCAGGACCTGGCTTCTGTAAGAAGGAAGGTGGGAAGGATGCAGTGGAAGATGCAGGATGCAGGTGCAAGGTGCAGAAGGGATGTGGGTTTATTTGTGATGGCCAAGAAGCCTTTGCAGGGAGGATGCTATTAAAGGCCAGGGAAATGGAGCAACATAGCTTGATCAGCCTGCCCGTAAAGGACTACAGCAACTCATGTATCTCCCTTAAGAGAAATTACTGTTTGCATCTTCACCTCCAATTTTATTTTTTTTTTAGTACCATGAACAGATACCCTTCCTCATGCTTTGTAATTTCACCCAGAGCAAACAAATTATACTGGAAGAAACCCATAATTCTGAATTAAACTGGTTTTTTGTCCTGCTTTCACTTTATCGCTTTGTGCAAATATTTGAAAGAATGACTAAGTGCTAACCTTGAACATTTAATGTTAGTCTTAACTTCTGTTCACTGTTTACAAAAACAAGGCCACTGTGTAACAGCAATAGTGTAAGTAAGTGTCAACATGGGGCGCTGATATTCTAACAGAAGACTTTAATTCATAATAAAACTAAGTAGAGGTTTTTAGGGTGAGTTAAATTTATTGCAGCAGCGCCCTCAAGTGCTGTGACACTTTAAAGGTCTGATGGTGTCTCCCACAGGACTCTGGGGGGTTTATTTGCTTGCTGGGGCTCAATTCTTTAGTGGTTAAACTAGTTTAAACTAGACTAGTTTAGCCTAGTAAGAGCATATAAATGATTCCGGTGTAGTTCGGAGTGCTCACGCAAATCAGTGAGATTATTTGTTAGTAAAAGCATGAAGGGAAATGTGTTGGTTTGGGAGTTTCTTTTTTTAATTGCTGTGTGGTGAGGAAGGTGATCTCAGGACTGGTTTGGTTGGAAGTGATGGTAGAAGGAGACCTGAGCAGAGGGGAGCTTTCTTCAGACAGGTCAGTGAGGGGCCAGGTCCTGCAGGATGCTGATCCGTAGTTTGGGATGCTCAGTGCCAGCAGAGCCTAGTGTGTAGCTTTATAAACTGGTCTTCAGCTCCCATGGCCCTTTCTTAGTTTAGGCTGTAAAGATAACGGAGCGGAATCTTCTACGGTGTGACTCATTACCTTAATGAAGAATTTGTCTGGATTTAGACATAGTATCCGCTCTTCATTTGGTACAGAGATAACCATGTCTCATAGAAGTGGACTCTTAACCAGTAAACTATTTGAAATGGCATAAGTTCTATGGACCTAACTGGGGCAGCATAAAACAACTGTGGTCTGCTAGGGGTGTTACACGTCTTAAACATACTGCGTCATTATGGTTGTGCAAGGAGCCCATAGCCCCTGGACTTGCTGGACTGCAGTTTTGCCAGCAGAATTCCAGCTGTCCTTGAGGCAGCTGCTGGAAGGAGCCCTGGTTGCAAGGCTGCTCTTCAGCTTCTGAGCAATAAAACCACCGTCACTTCCAAAACTGCAGCATCTATTTTAGCTGTCTGACAAAGCTGGCTCTGTGATTTTCTCCATTCTCTAGAATTCCCCTCTGTTATGTTCTCCACCTTTTATTTCCCAGCACGTATCATCAAAGCAGGTCAAGCCATCTTTGTTCAAAAGCAGAATTGCCAAGTTCATGCCAGTGTGTCTGGAGAAGCTAATGTAGCCCAGGAGAATGATTCTACTGGTGTAATGCATCATGGCACCTAATAATTACCTGTATCCACAAAATGAATATTTGAGGCATTGCTGAGAACAGCAGGTATCACTTGCAACACTCCCCATGTAAAAATAACGTCCTTTCCTCCTAATTCTTAAGAATTATTTTTGTAAAGATACTTCAAAGTCTCTTTTTGCTTTTCATTGCGTATACTATTCAAATGTGTATTTTATGGTGTCCTTTTGTGTGGGTTTCTCTGGATCCAGAGGGGATAGCAATTGCAATAGTGATACCAATCTGTGGAATGAAGAATTGCAACATTTAAGTCATACCCAGTCTTAATATTTGAGACTTGAATGAGTAGTTCTAGAATAAAACATGAAGAAAAGAAGAGGTCAGAGGGAAGAGAGTTTAGAAATCATTCAATTGTTTGACTTGTGTCATTATTTTTCCCATATCTTTTAAATAAACAAATGTAAAAGTCAATGGCCACCTGAAGATCCAGTAGCTTAGGATCACTGGGGCTTTTTCTGGCCATTTAAACAAGGAAGTTTTAAAGCCTTTGGCCCAAGTCCTGCTCTCTGCTACACACATGGAGTTCCACACAACTCCTTTGTTAGGTGACCTCAGGCTGGTTTTGATTTGCACAAAGGAAAAAATGACTGTTTTTCTTTTGCTGGAAGTGTTAGCACTCTGGCACAGTGCTGTGAAGAGCTGGTTACTTGATTCAGGCCCTACTACAGCTGCCTTAATGCTCTCTGGTACAGCCTGGGGGAAAGTGCTCCTGATTATTACAGGTGAGACACCCAGCAGGCTCCTTGGGTGTTTTGGACCAAAAGACAAGGGCAGCGTGTGAAATGCTCCATGTTACATGTCTGTAGGCAGGCATAAAAGATGGCGAGCTTTGTGTTCATGGGAAAATGGTTGTCTTTGTCTCTTCTTTTCCCCAGCATAATGTATTTTTTCAGTGTAGAGGGCTTATCTACATATACAACTTTATTTCTGTTTTATTACTTTCTAATCATTTAAGGAGCAGATGACTCAATTCCAGAAGGAATTAACCTAGAATAAATATGGCTGCATACAAAGCGGGGTTTTTGCTGCTATCACGTATGGTTTGGTTCATGGGCACTGGCCTGCCCGTTTGTCTCTGTACCCTGCACAGCTCTGGAATTGTTCCTGCCACTTGAATTCTGACATGCAGTTAAATGCACCACTGAGGGATTCAGGGTATATGAAACTGTGACCAAATCCAGCCGTGTAATCCTGCAGGACCACAGCTGGAGACACTAGATTTCTAGTCTTTTTTTTTTTTTCCTGAAGGTGAAGTGCCCAGTCACCTCTTAGCAGGGGACACTGGACTGTGACATCAGGAGCTTTGGCAGAAATGTGGAAGTGCTTCAGGGCAGAAATGCTCTTCAAGAACATCTTCCAGGGTGGATGTATGTTATTAAGAACTTTGCTTCCGCCAGGCTGAAGTCTTGAATTGGGCTCCCCAGTTCGAGAGACAGGGAACTAGTGGAGGGAGCTGCTCCAGTGGAGGGCTGCAAAGGTGATGAGGGGGCTGCAGCAGCTCCCTTCTGAAGAAAAGGCTGGGAGAGCTGGGCCTGCTGAGCCTGGAGAAGGCTGAAAGGGGATCTTATTAATGTCTACAAGTATCTTGAGGGTGACTGTCAAGTGGATGGGGCCAGGCTCTTTTCAGTGGTGCCCAGCAACAGGACAAGGGGCAACGGCCATAAACTGCAACAGAAGAAGTTCCTTCTGAATATGAAGCACTTCTTTACCTTGCAGGTGATGTAGCCCTGGCACAGGCTGCCCAGAGAGGCTGTGGCATATCCATCTCTGGAGACATTCAAAACCTGCCTGGATGCAACTGGGCAACCTGTTCGAGGTGACCCTGCTTTAGCAGGGGGTTGGGCTAGATGAGCTCCAGGGGTCACTTCCAACCCTGACCAGTCTGTGATTTGCAAGGCACTGAGTGATGAGATCTCCACAGCTCTACTCTTTAATATAGCAGACCCCAAACCAGGCACCTGTAACACCAGAAATGGCCATGAGACCTACATTGGAGCCCACCCAGTTCAGCTGCAGAGGACACCAACAGACATCACACCTTGTATTACAGCGTCGAAGGGACAATTTGCATTGACTTCTTGTTCTCTTTGCACCTGTTCTACCACTGCCCTCCAGAAAGGAGGGAGGAAAACAAGAGGAGGAAAAAAAGGGGGGGCGGTGGGGAAGAGAAGCCACATTCCACTTAGTGAACACTTGGCAAACCTCCAAGGGGAACATGACCAGGGAATTTGGTTTTACTAACAGAAGAGGGGGCCAAAGCTGCAGGGACTGAGGGGGGTGGTGGTGGGTGGTTCAGGGTTTCAGATTAAGGAGGGAAGAGGGTGAAAATGGGAAGAGGTCAGGGAAGTGAAGGAGCAGAGGAAAGGTCTGAGGAGCTTGTCTGGCTGGGAAGCAGTTGAAAATGGAGACTTAGGGCTCCTGGCTGGAGAGAATGAGGCAGGCAGCTGGCTTTGCAAAGCACATAGGGCAGGAGTGCCGTGGAGGCTGTGATCCAGGAGCCTGCACCAGGTGGGATAGGGATCTGCTGGCTCAGGGCGCTCCTCGGCAAAATAACCCTTTAGAGACATAGTCAGAAGAAAGATGTCAGTACTGGAAAAGCTTGTTGCATTTTGCAGCTGTCCAGTCCGGCTGGGTTCTTTTGGTTAAAAACCTGGCTCTCTGGGTGCACAGGACAAGCCTCTCCTGGAGAGCATTCCAAGCAGTGAGACCAGGGTGGCAGCCTGCCTGCCCGGGAAGCTGGGGCTGAGCCTGGCCAGCTCTGGGGTACAGCTGCCACTGTCCTCTAGCTGCAGTTTTTACATCTGCAATGGGTTATTACTTGCAGATCGGGGGAGGGGGGGGTGGGGAGGGGGGGTGGGGTGGGGGGGTGGGGCAGAGTTCCTCAAGCTGTATTTTGCCTCCATAATAATACCGGTTTCTGTAACATTGCTGCACAAGCATTTACTCATAGCTTGGGTGAAGTTGTACTTTTTTGTCTGTGTCTTGCTTCTGCTTTTGAAACCCAGGAACACAGTGCTTCCATGGCAAATTCAGGCCTTTTGCAGAGATTTCCACTCTGCCTGGTTAGAAAGTACTCCCAGCCCTTGGACTGAACTATCTCTTGCTCACAAAAATATTTTGCACAGCAACCACAACATGCAGGTTTCCCATGGTAGGTTTGTCCAGGGATGCTTATATCTTCCGGAGCCATCTGAATGCATGCTTGACTGGCATTCTGCAGCAACTCAGTGAAGACTGAAAGAAAGGATAATCTGGATTTCTTGCAAACAGAGAGTTATGGTGCCAATAGCAATGTGGCAGTGAAGTTTCAGTTTCCCTGCTTAAAGCATCTCTTCCTCTGGGAAGCATTTGCAGAACCCCTCTGCATTCTCATATTAATGACTTTCAAGGATCATGGTTTTCAGTGATTTTGCTTCTAGCCTTTCTGAAAGCAGCCTGAAAACGGCACTTGATTGCTAATGTCAGGATCAGGGGAGGGAGGTAGTGTGAACCTTTGCCTGCAGCAGGCATCCAAGAGCTAGTGGGAACTGGTAGAAATTGGTATATTGTAATAAAGAATTTATACTGCATACAATGAGCACAGCTCCAAGAAAAATCTGACCAGCTTGCTCCATGTCTGTTTTGGTGATACGTAAACTTTTGGAAAGGCAATGGTACACATAGACACTTTTTGTTCCTGTATAAACAAAGCGATGTGAGTGTATATGTAGTAGAGCTATGGAGGGAAAAGACAGCCTAAAAACTCCTGTGCAGAAAAGACACGAGGTGATGCGATTTCAAACTGAGAAGCCCAAATCAGTAAGAGTATCAGAAAAACAACTGAAATGGGGCTATTAGGAGGAATAATGTAGGTGATGATGTTGCCAACTGTTACAATCATATTTTTTTCTTCTGAGTCCCACCATGGTTATTACTTTTTTCCTCAGCTACAGTCCATGGAGCACTGGCACTGAACTTCTGCTGTCAGTCCAAACAAACCACATTTTCTAGCTCTTAAGAGTACTGAGAAACATTTCAAGTTTCAACCCAAAAGACTCATAACTGGAAGGTATGTTTTCCTGTAAAGTCTCATAACTTTGGGAGGGTTTGACCCCTTATTTTTAAGTGGCTGGGATTTGCACATTTCTGATGAATTGCACTGAAATACTGTTGTTTGCTGATGATGGTGGTATTTGTTGCCGCTGCTTGGCGATGCATAAATTGTCATCTTCCTTCTGAACTGGGATTCTTTGTTTTGGTAACAAGAGAAGAAAACGAGGAAGCCTGTGCTTCCAAGAGAGGAAACTTCAAAACACCAAAGTGTGTCAGCATTAGATGGGAGGTGGCACTATGTGACACCTGGTTGCTCTAATCGGGAAGGTGTGGCTTCCACTGAACTGGGCTCGGGGCTGTGCCCTTGGGAATTCAGTTTAGTTCCACAGCTTTTTCTGCTGCAGATGCAGTTTGCGAGCCCTGCACAGGTGTTAATGGAAATTTTTAATATCTCATTCAGAAAGCACTGGTAACAGTGAAGGAATAAATGTCATGTTTGTAAAATCTCCCATATGAATAATTATTGCAGGTAACACTGTGCATTTACATCTTTGCCAGTTGTGGTGCCACTTCTAGACCAACCTCTAGAGCCAACTCTAGCATTGCCCTTGAGCCCCTCTCCACCCCCAAACCCAACAACCACGTTTAGAGTTTTCTGGAGTCAAACCAGGAGCCGTTTCCAGCATCATTTCTAGAGCTGCCTCTAAAGCCACATCTAGAGTTGTTCCCAGCATGTGCCTGAGTGCAACTTTAAAGTAATTTCCAGAGCAACCTTCAGACCTGCTGCTGGGTCTGGGTCTGCAGTTGCTCCCACTGCTCCTCTTAGAGCGAGTTAACATGTTAATCACATGTGGAGCCAAGCTGGAGCTGCCTCTGGAGCCCCCGCTTTGCTGTATGCCAGCCGAGGTCCTGCCCTGCACTGGGGCTGCCTGCCAGTCCCCAGCCACCTCTGCTTTCTGTGCTGCCTCACTAATTGCACATTTTTCAAGCACGCCAAGAAGGGCATGGGGCAGCCTGCATGGGTTACTGTATTTTTTTTTCCCCTCTTTTTCTTGTTTTTATCCTGTCCCTTATCCTGATCTCCCCTGGAAGCAGCAGTCATTTCAATGTGTGCTTTGTGGAAGCAGAGCTGTCTGAGCCCTTTAAGCGAGAGATGAGCTCAGGTAGAAGGAACGCAAAGAGCTCCTTTCATCAGCCAGGCCCCGCCAGCGGCTTCGGGGCATGTCCGGCCAGTTATAAATGGATCATGTGTTGCTATTTTTAGCCAAGAGAGGATTGTAAATATAAAAGGGTATAAAGTGCAAAACTTAGCAACAGTGGCGTTTGTTTGCTTTTTCTTTTTTCTTTTTTTCTTTCCCCTCCCCGTTGGCAGGAATGTGTTTGGAGAGGAATGAAGTTAAAGCAGGAGATTTGCTGGGTGATTGCCTTTGGACTTTGCACTGCATGCAACTTTTATATGTGTATATATATGTGTGTGTATCTCTCTATCTCCATAGAAAGGAGGGGCAGCAGGAGGAGGGGAGTACGGGCTTTTCTGATACTGTTAGATCCAAAAGTGCAGCCTGGAATGAAACGCAAGCGCAGAGGGAGCAGCTGGGGGGGGCAAGCAGGCTGTGCGTGCGGGAAGGACTGGGCGAGTGGGGGCCATGGTGGGGGCATGGGACGAAGCCGGGGGGGGGGGGGGGGGGAGCAGGGACCACGGCAGATGGGCCTGGGGTGGGATGGGGGGAGCAGTGGGTGATGGGGAGGAGTGGGGCCCTGCCTGCATGGGGACAGAGTTCAGCAAATGGAAAACACTGACATGGGTAAAAATAGTAACAGCAGGGTTAAAAATAGCATCTAGTGAAATAAATGTGCAGTAGCTTCTGAAACCCTCTTGGGAACTTTTCCCTTCTGATATGCTTCTGCCCTGCGCCCTGTTCCTTCTCCAGCAAGAAATCCCAAAGCAAACCTCTTCGCAGATTGAAAACATTAAAGCAGCACCCTGCACACTGCAGAGGATGAGCTTTGGTTACTTTTTGACATTTTAATGGATTTTTTTGGTTGGTTTGTTTGCTGGAACTTTGTGCCAGAGAAGGGGGATAAATTGCTCTGTTGCTGAGCCTCTTGCAGAGTCCTGGGACAGACCAGTTAGAAGGTCCTTGGGGTTGTTTCTCACTTTTTCCCCCTCCTTTTTTGGTGCATGGGGGTTTTTTGCCCTTTTTTTGGTCTCTTTTTTGTTTGGGGTTTTTTCTTTTTGGTTTTTGTTTGTTTGTTTGTTTGCGGTGGTGGTGTTCTTGCTTTGGTTTTTAAGGCCCTCTTGTCGCTTCTAGGAGTGCAGACTTCAGTCCTGTCGTCCTGTTCCTGCCCTCAGCCCCGGCAGCAGCAAACCCGCCGGGCAGACGGATGGCAAACCCCGGCCAGCCCAGGGGTGTCGGGGGGCACCGGGGCTCCCCGCAGATGAGAAGGTGCAGGCTTTTCTCCACAGACCATGGGATGGCAAGGGGAGGGGAGCTATGAGCTGGGTAATAGGAAAGGATGCAGTGACCTCGAGTAGCTTGCTGAGCGGAGCAGAGGGCTGGTGGTGCCTTCTTTTGGCTTTTGGTGGGGCTGAAGGCGCTGAGGAATCCGGGTGTGATGGCGGCACCGGGAGGGCGTCAGGGAGGAGAGGCAGGGGGTGGGGTTGTGCAGGGGCGATGCTTAGGAGGGTTTGTGGAAATCTCAGAGATCTTTTTGCAGCTCTGGCTATAAACCGAGCTTGTTTTGACTGGACTAGATAACTGAGGCAGAAACAATTATTGTGGCAGGCCGGCAGACCTGAAGCGCCCTGCCATAGAATAGGGACAACCAGAAGGTCCTGTAGTTCAGAGGCAGTTATGATTTTAATGTTTTGTTTTTGTTTTGTTTTCTTTTCCTTAAACTAAGCGGCTGAAACGTCCCAGCTGGCTCTGTAGGGCCCAGGTTCAGGGCGGCTGTTGAGGGGGGCTCTGGGTGACTCTCCTGTCAGGCCCCCTCAGGCGGGGTGGCGGCTGGTGGGCCCCTCGGCCTGCACCCCGGGGCGGTGCTGGGCCAGCCTTGGGGCGCTCCTCCGCCCGTAAACACGAAAAGCCAACAGGATAAATGCGATTACGGGAACTTCTGCACCGAGGCGTTACCGATGCCTCTGGAAATCGTTAGTTTTACAACGCAGGTTGATGGCTCCCGCTTGTTGCGGGGCCCGCGGCAGCCGCCCGGGTGGCCGCGGTGCCGCCGCCGCTGAGGTGAGGGCGGGCGGCTGCCCGGCAGAGCCAGAGAGGAGGCGAATACCCTTAATTGTGTTTGGCAAGCGAACCCCTGAGCGTTTAATTACTTTTTTTTTTTTTAAGGATTGGACATTCCACAGCTTGTTTCTCTAGATCACTGTAAATTACTTCTGATGTTTAAATATATTTCATCTGAAGCCTGCCTAAATCCTTTAACCTGTGTATTTTTGAAAGCCCAAATATGCTTCCCTTTGATAGAGTAGCTAAAAAAAAATACTTTTTGTGTTTGAGCAAAGCTGTTTTGTTTTTAAATTAGATTCTTCTAATCCTTCTAATGTGATCATTTCATATTTGATTCAGCCCATAAAAATGATGCAGAAACTCCTGTTATGAATCTAAACTGAACGTTTTCTTATCAAAATATTATTATAGAAAAATATTAGTCATTCTTCTTGGCATAGTAAACAAAGAAACATGTGGATGTGTTAATTTATTCCAGACCCAGAAAAACGGGATAGTTTATGTAAGTAAAATAAGTAATTCTTGACTGTTTAATAATTGGATCACTTTAACAATAGTTGACTAATAGTCAGATGTCTGAAATACATCTTGCCCGTTCCTATTCTTTAGGGAATTTAACACTCAAAGAGTGTTTTTTCCAGGAATTGTCATTTTTAAATTGTTACCTTTTACGTACTTAATATTTGTTGCCCTCTATAATTTATGAAGTCAGATCTAGGAGAAAACAGCTCAAATGTAGTTGAAATTAATCCCTTGAGAGTCTGCAAAGAAATTAAATTGAGATGATAAATCTTGTGAATGAGTTTAAGATGAGTATACACAAGAACAGTTATTTTAAAAGTGTATTATTTTACTGTCTAGCATAGGTATAAAAAGATTTAATTCTCAGAAATAGTGATGCATTCGTTAGTAATTTATTGGGTTTGATAGTGTTAATAGATTGTTGAATTATATATGTCTAATTCCAAATTGCATTGGGGGTACAGGAGTGAAAGTGAAAAAAGTGTAATGTTTCTCACTACCCTAGTATAAAAGTGTCTACCTATAGCATAAGAAATTCCTGTGTTTCTACATATGGCTCTGCAAACTTGTTAAATTGTTAGCATTGCCTTTCAAGTTATTTTGCTCCTGTTCATAACTGCTTTAACATTTTGTTATTTTTCCCAACTTTGAGAATGCAGGTGGCATGTTTCTTCATGTTGGTGATTGATAACAGCTAGCTAAAATTAACTCCTAGGATTATGTTGGTTCAGATAACAAAATCCCACAACTGTATTTTTTCATTTGCCTGAGTTTTAAAGAAATCAATCCTGTGATTGTTACTTGTAAATAATAAAATTTAACCCCTCCCTGCCAATGGTATGATGGTGAGGATATTGTTCATAGAGTGCAAACGTACACAGTAAGTACTTAAGCGCTAATGGGTATTTTTACTACCCTATAAAATAATTAAAAAATATATATAAGTATCAGAATCTGGAGTGCATTAATAATTTACCATTTTGGATAACTTACAATTTACCTGACATTTTAATAATATATTTGTTACATAAAGACTGTATTAGAGAGTTTTGAGAATGTGTAAAATTTACTAATTTTTTTGACACTGTAAAGGTAGGATATCTCTGGAAAGTCACAACTGAGGTCTTGCAGTTCTTGTTCAGAATGATTTTTACAGAAGTAGAATTTGATGCATGGTAGGGATTTCAGTACTGTTCTGTAGAAACAACAGAAGAATTACGTTTTGTAAGAAAAAATTAAGACAGTAATTGCAAAGCCAAAAATCTTTAAAAAGAAGGTAATTACCATTTTTCCTAGTAAACTTCTCCTATTGCAGGTTATCACAGCAGGGACATAAGGGAGTGGGTGTTGCATCAACCTTTTTGCCTTTTTGCTGCATTTTTCCATGGAACCTGCTGCCCCCCCCGCCCCCCCCCCCCCCCCCTTGAATGCATTAAGTTCAATAAAATGTATTAATTTAAATTATTGGATCTGTTTCTTCCTCATAGTTACAAATTTGTACATAGATGAATAAGATAGATATAGTTAATGCTTTTCATAATTTTGATACAGTATTTACAATTAATTTAGAATTGGTCCAGTTTTTCGTGTAAATTATAGCATATGCTTATCAGATTAGTATACTTAATTTTGTCAGTGGTACTACAAACTCAGTGCTAAACAGCATGGAGACGCATGAAATGCTTTACATGTATTTAAAGATTATTCTGTACATTTATACTGGCTTAGTGCTAAGGAGTCAGCTTTGTCCTAAATGTGAACTGTAATGGTAGCATTAAACATGCAATTGCAACATCTATATTTAAAGGAAAAGTAGGGAATTTGATAGTAGCAACTATGAATAGAAATTTAGAAATCCAAAATGATGGGAGAAAGTAATACTGAATAGTTTGGTTTCTAACTGGTTCTAGCTAAAAATAAAATTCCTAAATCTTGGTCAAAATAGATTTTTAGTATTTTTCTAGATACTAAAAAATGAGCACAAGAAAAACTAGTATTCTGAAAAGTTGTAGCATGTCATTTCTAAATAAAAGAAGGAATGCAGTTAGTGAGATACTAATTGTTATATTTATTATTGATCCTTAGTATTTTTTCCCCCAGGGAAAGGTAGTTAATTAAAACAAGGAAAATGCTGAGTGTCTTCAGTGAGAGAACAGGAATCCAACTTACTTTTGACACAATGCAAATAGTAAAACCCACCAAAGAGTGTCTTGAACCAGAAGACTTGCAGCTTGCTGGAACAGCCTCTGCCAGAGCTCGCTGGAGATTTGCTCGCGCTTTCCTAACTTGTGTGCTGCTCTTTCCTGTATGCAATAGCAGGAACAGACATTTAAATTACATCTTATTACAAGGGAACACATTAACATCAGGAGGCCACACTGGATGAGGAAGTGTATGACTAGTTTAGCGATGATTTTGATTGTCTACAACTATTTGGCAATACTAGACCTGCTAAACTCTAGACCTCTAGTCCCTTTCTATTTATTTGAATCTATTTTTATTCATATTTTCTTGAGTGAGAGATGTAAGAAAAGGAAGCTTGTCTCAGAGTATTGACTTGCTGTTTGCATATTTGGAAAGGATTCCCTTTGAAATATTCCTAAGGCTTTAGAAAACTGGAAAGGAAAAAGAAAACTTACTGCAGTAAAACACTGAAGCAATTAACATTTCCTAAAGTGCTGCAATGCTTTCAGTTACCTAAGTAGTTTGTTTCCACGTTAATAACAGAACTGAGAGAGATTACCAACCTAAAATTTGAATTTCTTCTGTCAGACTGGGCCAGTTCTGTTACTATACTGAGATGCCGGTTTAAGTTGTTGAAGTCTTTACGCTTGCTCACTAGCTCTGCAGTTTAGCTCCTGCCACACAGCTGATGTGGTCAATGGAGAGCTGCTGGTGGGTCTCCTTCCCGGGGCAGTCCCGTGCCCTGGCTCCCCTTGTGCGGATCTGAAACCTACAGAATATAAAATGTGATTTGCCTGATTTTAACAACTGTAGGGAAAAAAAATAATATGTAGTCAGTATTATGTAGTGTTTTAATAGTGCTTGCCCAGGATATTTTTCTTTGTTGTTGGTTTTTTCCCCTCTGCAAATCCCTCTCAGTCAGAAGTGCGTAGCCAGGTATCCACCACTGGTATCTTAAAAAATCACCTCTCAAAAGATCTCTCCCTTAGGCAGCATATAGCTGCCAAAACAGACTCCTGCCGAGTATCAAAGGGCATCCCCTGCAAAGAAACGAGGTTTCTCCCAGCAGTTTTGACAGAGCAGCTGTCTGGCATAACCAGAGCTGCAGCTGGATAGTGCCAGCCCTGCTCATCCTGTTGTGGGGTTTTTTTTTGTGGTTTTTTTTTTTTTTTTTTTTTTGTAAGGAGTTTATAAACACACCCAGTTCATACAGTTATCTGGAGTTTGGATTTTGTGAGCTGGTAGGCTGTTTGATGGAGTCACAAGTACTAAATGCAACGTGTGTTACCAAACCTGTGGAAGAAGCTGTTCCAGTGAGAAGTCTCCAGCTGCTGCAATGGCCCTGGCTGCTCTGACGCGGTCACTGACACTGGTTTCTCTGTGCTTTCTATACATTCAAAACAATGGAATATGCCCAAAAAACACTGACAGCTGCTGCCAGTGGTTCAGAGGGACCCCCTGCGTGGTCCTTCACCCTGCATCAGGGGCTCCGCAACCACAAGGTCTGCAACAATGTGCTTGCTCTTTCATGCAGCCCAAGGGAGATGTCTGTTAGCACTCATCTTACAAGCAGCCACTCTCAGGGTTTCATGCATGAGCATTAAAACTTTGCCCAACGGGTCCCTCAACCCAATCAGGGGTCTCAAGCAGAGGTCCTGAGCCCAATGGGCCCCAGTAAGAGCATCCGAATGAGTAAAGCCCTTTGAGGGCTGAGAAGGATTTTATTGAGGATGATGCAGATGCTTAGACCTTGGTGTCAGCCCTCCTTTAGGCATAGAAGTAATGGATGCACAAATGCAACTTGAGATAGAAGGATTGGAAAAACATACTAGCTTTACTGTTACGGGTTTAGTCAAGCTGGCAAGTGAACCCAGTACAGAAATAACGCAGCTACAGGCTTCTTGCAAAGCAATGTCACCCCAGACCACTCAAGGGAGCACTCAGATTTTCTACTGAGTGCAGATGAAGCGGCAGGCAGGGTTTGTAAGGCTCCAGCTCCTCTTCTGCGTACTGCCTGGGGAGCGGGCTGATGCTGGTACAACAGTGGCAGGTCAGCTTTCCCATATATGGGAAAACTCTGCTCTAATTTTTAAAGCTATTTGTTGTGGTGATGCTGAATATGGGGAATTTTATAAGCAAAGCTGAATGCTTGTTACATTCATTTGTATGCCAGCATCTGGAATGCTGTCATTGCAGTTGCTACTGCAAGGTATGCTTGCAGCCTTTATGCAGGCAGGCTCCCAGAGTTTTCCCACCTATTTAGAATTTTATAATAGAAGTGTGAACCAGGGATATGGCATGGGGGGAGGCGCGGTGATGAGATGCTGTAGAAAACCAAATGACCAGCATGCCCTGTACACAGCATGTTTTGTATTGGTAGTTTGGTGAGATAGCCAGCAGAGGATAAGGATGAGCATTGCAGCAGTAAATGTGCTGGTTAGGAGGCATTATTGATTAATACGTATTATTTTGGTATTATTTGGATTTACGCTGAGCTCATCCCTATACTAATCTGAATGCTTTACTCTGCTCCAAGCTGTCAGCTGACCGTACAGTGAGTAGACAACCAGCCTGTCATTTCTGTAATTCTCATAATCTAATTACTGCCTGCCAGAGCACTGAGTAACTTCTGCTAAAAATCCATGATGTGCTTACTGCCTTGATGCGGATGTCTGATCTGGAGTAAGGGTCAGCCAAAAATGTCCTGAGGGCTCTTGGGTGTATCAGGAGGCTGAGGTGCTTCTGGGACCTTGACGATGGCTGAATTTTTCTCTTGGTTGGTGTTCACCTGTGTGTGTGACTCAACTACAGCAATTAAAAGGCTGAGGAAAATGAGAAGGAAACAACCATGGCTACCTCTAGGACAAGGTAGCTGCTTTGCCCTGTGGGCAAATAGTTGTATGAACAAGGCTTCTGCCCTGGCAGCCCGGGACAGGCAGGCATCCCCTCCAGGCACTGCTTAGCATTTTGGGTGCTCCACGTCCACTCATTTGGGGTTTTCATTTGTTTGTTTTTAAGGAAAAAATAGAACATTAATTATTGTTTGTAAAAGGCTAGATTCTCACTACAGGACAGCCCAAGTAAAGTTAAATCATACAGTAGTTCCTTTGCTTAAAATATTAAGCGAAGTTTGCTACCATTGCCCTGCTGACCGCTATTTTTGAACCAGCAAGAGTTCAGAAGTGGCTGGTGGTGCTGTTTGAAGCTCCCCTGGTGTTCATCCATTGATTTGGGACGGCAATGAAAATTTTCCTTTGATGCAAGCCTGACTCGTCCAGCAACAGAAGTGCCAGCATGAGCAGGATGTGAATCTAGAAAGTTTTTTATGAACTTATTTAAAACCAGCCATTTTGCAGCCCTTCCAAAAAGGAACCAGAGATGAAACCCACCCTGGCAATTCCTTGTGTGGTCCAGGTCACTGTTGGTCATTCCCACCACATTCCCTGTTTTAGAGGCAGCACCTGTGAGAATGTGCCATTTTCTCAGTAGCTGGAGAGGAAAACATTACAGGTACTTGCTGGCTGGAAAAGAAAGATGCAGCAAGCAGCAGCTAGTTGCAAAATAGTCGCTCTAAAGCAGAAGCTGCCTGGCTCTGCCAAAGCTGAAGGGCCAACCCTAGAATGGAATGCTTATAAAAATAAGATGGTAACCATGCAGCAGAGAAGGAGTAGAGACCAGGAAGTTTCAGTGTTACATACAACATGATACTCTGCTTGGAAAAATATTGTCACAATTATAGAGATACGGGCATGGATCCATAGTTGAAAGGCATAACCCGGTACCTATCATTAGGGTGATTTTAATCTCTCATTTCCAATTGTGTCTGCGGAAGAAACAGTTTTTGGCTTGAAAATTCTCATGTGAAATGTTGAGCCAAAGGAGATGTCTCGTCTGGGGAAAAGTTTGAAGTAATTGGTTAAGGCTGGCTTTGAATTATAGAGGGGGAGAAATTTGTCTTGCACCATTTCAAAACATAACAGTATATTGATTTATTTAAAAATTTAGAGGATGATGGATTTATTTTAGTTTAACCATGTTGGTATTTATTTGATGGTTTGGGTTTTCAACAAAATGAAAGAAAGTGCTCCTTTCATGCAACCTGATGGGGAAATAAAAACAAGACAGCGACCTTTTGAAAACATGAATGCTGCAGCTCCTCAGTCATACTACGTAACAGTGGGATATCTTGATTTTCAATACTTGAGAAATCTTGCAGTCTGTACAAAGAAGGTTTTTCTCCTCTTTTTTATTAATAGCAGAACCTGATTTCTGTCGTCTTGGTTTAAAAAAACAGGCTATTCCTTGAGCTCTAATTACATCCAGAGAGACAAGTTTCTGCTGGGACAGGAGCTGTAGATATGCAAGAACTAGTATAAACTCTCTGACTTCATTCTCCAGGAGTTGCAAAGATGCTTCAATAAGCCAATGTAGGGCACCAGAGAAGGACAAATCTGATCGGGGAAGGAATGCTGGGCTGACATTTCTCCTATTTGTGCTGTTAATGGGGAAGGTCGAAGTTTTAGCACTCCTCTGGGTTTAAAAATTATTTAAGAACATACATAGTCAAAGTGCTAAGGAGAAGGTGTACTAAAATTCCTTCTAGCCCAGAATCTTACAAATTTGGAAAAAAATGCTAAAGCACTATTTAAGTACTTTCTGCCTTGCTCTCTTCTCCCCCTGACCCAGAGTATCAGAATGACAACACGGGCACTGAATTTTCATCTTTACCCATTAAAGGCTATTCAACAAAAAAATCACTTTCTGGCTTTATAACAAAGATGTCACTGCTGAAAAGTGAGTTCGTTGATCGTCTTTTGAGCTGTCAGTTCACAGGCAAGCTGTACCTTCTTCTTGTGTCCTGGCAAGAAATTAATACATTACAGACACTTAACCGCTCCTTTTCTCATTACAAATGCATAACAGCCTTTGCAGTCAGGGAAATGTGTTCACATAATAACTTAGCCTATAGATTATTATTCCAACAATTAATTTAACAATTAATTTACTTTCCTTGCTTTTTTTGCTCTTACCTTGCCACAGTAGGGACAGAATGGTTCATCGCTTGGGTATTTAGTAGCAGGGCGGACAGTGTGTGTAGCTGGGGGTATTCCATGTGTGTTTCCCTGCGTTTTGTGCATTGTCTTGTACTTTCAACCCCTTAGCCTGGTCTTCAGTGGAGCATGTGCACCCAAAGTGAAAACACCCTACAGGCCGGTGCTTTGGCTATTTGTGTGATGTTGGGCTCTGTCGGTGTCTGTAAAAAAAAAAAAATGCTTTTCCAGCTTTGCATGGGTACTGTGTCTGTTATGCTGGAGGTTTTGTAAATCCTACCAAGGCTAGAAAGCACTGAGAGGAGACGCAGCCCTTGACTGTACTCTTTGGGTCCAACCCTCTGCCTTTGCAGCCCTGATGTTTGATACATGTGCTGGTTTATATCACAGCCCCGGACCCTGCTCTGGTTCTGTTGCAAAAACTTCCCACTCCTGCTGTCCTCTATCTTTAACAGATAATGCTTTGGAAACATTTTGTTTATTAGAAGGACCTTGGCTGACATGATTCACCTCAGCAAGCAGTGAACATATGTATATACATATATATATATATATATGCGTGTCACCTTTACGAGGTCTGCCAGGACAGTCTGTGGGCACTCAAAGGTGGTGATTCTTGTCAAAGATGTTGGTGTTTACATGCAAGGCAAAACTCTTCAAAACCAGCAAAAACTAGGTCTTAACAAAAGTAGTTTAAGTAAACAGAGATGTTTCTCTTTTGAAAGGAGGTAGATTTGCCTGTGTGAGGACATGATCCCTATGGAGTCTGCCCCACCACAGAGTATAAATTAAAAGAAAATCCATCATGGAAAATAAAAAATGTTAGGAGTTTTGTTGCTTTTCCTATCCAAGTGTCTCATCATTAGGACGTGGTTGGTTGGTGTATGCTGGCTGCTGCCCTGACCGTTGTTTCCCCAATAGCATTTTCCTTACTGTGTGTCTTGAAGAACAACAGCAGATTCCTCCTCTACGTGTGTGGCCAAAGAACTTCAGTTTTCCACCAACATTAAGTGGGGGCATGTATAACTTCGTTACATGAATGGGAGCGGGTCATGTATAGCAACGTTGTGTGTGTCCCCCTCCCCATCGCTTTAGCCTCAGTAAATCTCTGCCTGGATTGAACCAATGGGATATCTCAACCTTTTTTATAGATGCAGTTGAAGGCAGGTGACCTTTGTTATTTAGCAGCTTTATTGTCCTCTGCTCCATCTCGGGTATTGCCTGTATTTCCAGGAAATACATGAAAACATTTTGAAGCCTGCAGGACGGAGGTCATCTTTGAGAGGCATCCTGCAAAGTTTCTTTTCTTGGGAAAGGATTTGTTTCTTGTTAGGAATCTTGTAGCTCAATTTAAACTTACTTTGTAGTTCATGAAACCAGAAGGAAGATGCTGTAGCCTAACGGCATAGCCTGTTTTGTGGTGTTTGAAAACAAATTGTTCCCTTTGACCTTGGTGGGAGTTTGGATGAAGTTGCAGTAAAGGAATACAGCTTACAATACATGGTAGAGGTAGAGGTCTGCCCCCTTTTAAATCTGTGATAACCAATAAGCTTAAGTAACTTCTTAAGAAGTATTTCATAAGGAGCCTGAACAGTGCAGAGGACTGGTATTTTAATTTTAATAGATTATGATAATTTGTCTAGGCAGAAAATTTAATTCATTTCTGCATCAAGCTGTGTTTTTGGCTTATGAGACATCATGTCTCTAAAAAACACCGGTCGATTTAAAGGCTTTAGGGTGTAATAAAAATACTTTAAAATGCAGACAGCAACATTATTATATTTTTCTGTTACTTCTTTTAAATAACATATCTGTGATACTATCAGCATGCCAGATACCATATCACCTGAAACTTCTTGGGAGGTTTTCTTACAGCCCTGTTAGCTCAGACCCTGTGCAGATCAACTTTTGCACATTTTTCAAGTCAGCAAGACTGCAAACAAGGATTTAGAGGCTGTAAAGTAGTAAAATTGCAAAGGAGAGACACTGGAGTTGGAGAAAAGGGACTCTGCTATTTAGTTTCTTTTTCTTGGCATTATTTAGACTCCCAAATGACGTTGTCTCTAGTTTTCTAGCACAAAGGAGGCCTCATGCTGTTCAGGATCTGCTATAAAGTTCTAGTACAGATCATTCTGTATCCCAAACAATTTATCTAGTTCAATGATATTTTTATTTCACAGCTACAGTTTATAGACCCTAGTCTAATAGATGGTATTTTTGGAAACCTCCCGTTTATCTAACAATAAAAGCCAGGATGGAGTATCAGCTTCCACTTAGATTTTCCTGAATTCTCTCCCATTAAATCAGTAACATTTTTTTTTAAATTAAACTTTTTTGCTTCTAAGGAAAAAGGCTAAAAAATAAAAAATAAAATACTATTTAAACAAATACTAAGGCATAAAAAAGTAAAATGGCATTAATTTCAAATAAGTTAAATAATCTGGATGGGTTTTGTTACAACATTCACATCATTATAAAATGTAATTTTAATTGCAGGAATGTAACTGATTTACAACATGTACTGTGAATGCTAGAAGTAAATGTGAGCAGGCCATTGTAACTTAGTTTGTGCACATCAGTCTCACATCTTAAATCCGAGACTGGAGAGAGAGAGAGAGAGAGAATCAGATCAAAAAACTCTTTAACTGACTTCCAGAAAATAACAATATGCTACCTCCCTGTTTTTTGACTAGACCCAAATACCTGAAGGGAGCTTTATGTGCATAATCAGTTGCAGTAGCACTTTCATTTCTGTCACAGAGGTCTAAATAAATGAATTGGCCATCTGCAATTAATTCGCATTGTACAAATAGTTTGAAGACTGAGTCGTCTGTCTTCCGAACAGAACAATCTATTTTTAGCCTTTCAAGCAAGCCTGTTTTGTGTTCTTTGTAGAGTCAGCGACATTCTTTCAATTTTTCAGCTTAATTAACACAAAAGAAATTGTAATCTGAGAAGGCAGTAGAAACAAGAACCCCCTGAAAACCATGAATTTGCAAGAAAGCAGAAGATGGCAGCTTTGCAAGAGATAGATGGAAAAAAAGTTCAGAGCAGTTTGTGGGATTTTGGCTGGATACTATATGGGCTAAATTTATACATAGTTTGTTGATTTACACTGAATGCTCACAGGTCTTGCAACTAATTTTGGATTCTTTATTCCAAAACTGATGCGGACCACAGAAAGATCATTTTCACATGAGATAATAATTACAACAGAAGAAAACTTGTGAATAAAGCAGATTTCTTTAGAGTTACATACACATGTCTGGCCTGGTGCTCTCTGGATGGTTGAGGGAACACTGAATCCCTTCAGGATGGAATCTGTGTGCTTGCAGTTGTGGGTAAATCCTTATTTCAAGCTCAGATATATTCGTATATATGTATTTTTTATTAGAATCATGCCCTGACAAATGCATAAATATCCCTGCATCACAAGATGTATTCTGGATTACATTAGTTAGAAGACTTGTAGCAATCGTTTGAGAAAAGAAAGGCACAGCTTACTGCTCAGAGGGATTTGAGTTAAAATGTTAGTTCTGGGTATAAAGGAAGTGAAAAGCTGAATTAACACAGAGTACCAACTGCAGTCAGTGAATGTTGAGAAATAGTACTTTGATATAACAACAAGATCTCTGTGCCTGCTGGCAGGTGCTTTTCTGTTTCGATATATTAAATATACAGAATTAGCATTTGCTGTGCATTAATATTATGCATGTGTAGCATGGAAGCTTCCCAATTAATATCTTACCAAGTATCTGTTTGTGGGTGCTTGTTAGAAATACACAAACTGACAGAGGAACAATCATAAACGCTCAGCCTCCCATCTTTGAATCCAGGCAAAGAGCTTGAAAGCCTGAAGTACAACGGCAAAAATCATGCCAGGGACGTTGGCAGCCCCCCTCAGCTGGTGGCCACTGCAGCACAGGGAGTGGGAACAAGGGTCCCTGCAACAACTGGTGCACCTGTAGCCTTATGTTCCTGAGTCACGTGTGCCGGCTTTTAAAAATAAATTGTAGATTTGAAGTTGTATAACGTGGCGCATTTAGAGGTATTTAGTTGCCTAAAACCACAGCGAAGTTCCTAACGGGTTCTTTTGCAAATGCTGTGGTAGATATGGTAAATAGAGTCATCTTGTAAGTCCAGCTGGAAGCCCTTTCAGAGCTCTGCCTGTGTCTTTAGATACAAAGGTACCTTTTGAAATCTAGTCTCCAGGTGCTTTTGTAAACTCTTCCCCAACTGATTTCACCAATCCAGCCATCCTGAGTATCAACTTTATCTGGTTCCTTCCCACCACTTGTGTATGAAAAAGTTGTATCACACGTTACAGGAAAAATATGTGCAGAAAAACATTTAACAAGCTGAATTTAGTTCCCAGATCTGTAAGTACCTTCAAGTGCATCGGATTAAAGCCCTGACTTCTGATTAAAATAGGGTTCTAGAGCGTGGTGCAGAAATGGGCTCCTGCAGAATGCCACTGACTTCTCTCGCTGTAAGCGGTGTTGCAGTACCAGCGCCTCACCTCCCAAAAGGAGTGCTGGGGGAGACTCCTTTCTCTGCCAAGGGCTTATAAGACTATCCTCTCTTTTTCCTTCACTGTAGAAACAGGCTGTATTTTCCATCTGTAAATGAAAAGTGCAGCTGAGCAGTTAGGGGGGAAGGAGGAGGAACGTCAATTTCTTACTAAGAAACAATAAGAAAGTTATAAAGCTGTTACAAAGCCCCTGTGAAGGATTAAGAAAGTGTGTAACTGGCATGTGCAATCAACTGGCAATGATGCTGACAATAAAAGGGAGTGGTGCACAGCAGCGGGCGGTTGGTTTGCTCACCTAGAAACTCGAGAAACCTGAGATAGGTTACCCGTAAGTTTCTTTAAAAGCTATCTCACTCATTTTAACTTCAAGGTCTTCAGAGTGGCAGATTTTGATATGCAGTTCTAACTGCAGGTAGCATGAAAGTTGCCGATTAATTCTGAAGGTTGGTGATGAATATTAAGTACCCCCCAAATGCTTTTGCATGAATTTGCACTGTGAAATTTGCCCCACACAATGCTAAAGGAGGTAGAGGGGAAAAAAAATTATCTTTCTCAGTATCTAAAAGCAGGCAGAAGAAAATAAGAGGCACAACTAATCAGTAAACTGAGATTTAATTATTGTTTGATTTTTAATTGCAGAAGTTTTCCATTCTGAGCAATATGCAGGCATGCTTTTCCCATCTAAGGGCTAAACATACTCATAATACTAATATGTTTTAAGTGTTCACTGTTTTGTTTTTTTTTAAAGATTTGTGGGTATTCATTAAACAATTTCAGTGCTTTAAAAACAATGAGATAGATTTCTGTGATCTCCATACTGTTAAATAAAATTTTGGATCTTTGTTTAAGGAAAATTAAATTTAATTCTTTAAGTATAGTTAAATACAGTAACAAAACAGGAAGTATGTCCTAAGGTATGTTTGTTTTAAGCCCTGTGTGAAAGTCTATTTAAGGATTCTTCTGTAAGGATGTAAATTCTGAAATATTTAGTGCAGCGGTTGTACAGTATGTGAGGTAGTCAATCATACCTTTGGCTTTTATACTCAGCCAGCTTACTTGCCAACACAAACAAAGACTGAAAGGCTTATTTTTTAGACATCTCAGACAGAATCCAGTGTGAACCTTTCACTTCATCCATAATATCCTAAATACTAATTAAATATTGCTGAAAGTAATCAACCAAAATTATCACTTCTAAAGACAGCATGAAGGCATCTTCCATTTCGCGCATTTCATTCTTGCATGCTCATCTCTTAAATAAAATATTTCCTTTTTTTAAAAAAAAAAATGCAAGGCATAATCTGTTGAACATTTCTTTAAAAGGTCTGCACCCAGTATATTCTCTGTTGAGTCATAAGTCAAGTCTGTAGACCACTGCATTGCTAAATAACAGTAAATATTCTTTGTGGCTGAATCACCCACGGGAACGATAGATACAGCAGCAGGACTATGGGCACTGAGTGCTCAGCAAGCAGACGGACAAAGTTCTCCATGCCCCTAAGGATTCAAGAGAATTGTTTAGGTAATTGACTGTTCACAGCCCTTCTCCATACTCTTAGCCCTGAAAATACCCTCCTCAACAGAAGCGAAGAGACATATCCTTAAACCTCTGTCATCAGCTAGAAACAAACCTTCTTGCACAAGGAGTTCTGCAACAGGCTTCTTCCCAGAGACAGCAGGGTCAGTAGCAGTCTCAAGGACCGTGTAACAGGCAAATTGCAACTAATCTTTAGAAACTGGCTGGCGTGTTTTCCATGAGGAATGGCCAGAAGCAAAGCTGGATAGTGTTGTTCAGCTGTCCCACCCATTGCCATTCTTTACTCCCTGCCCGTGGTCTTCCCTACACCTCTTCAGGGACTCTGGCATGATTCTCATACCTCTTTGCTTACATGCAAGCCACCCAAGAGATCCTTCAAGAATATTGAGAAGAGATTTCACTGCTTGTTGATTTTGGGTTTTTCTTCAAAAAAAAGTTCATTTTCTTCATGATGTTTGTTCATTTTCTTCACAGACATTACCTGGTTATGGCATCGCATGCAAATATGAAGGCAGTCTTCATGTGCCATATGCATGATGAATCAAATACCTTCAGGATGTGTTCAACATAATGCATCCATTTGGCATAGATGGCCTCATCTAGGGGGCTGGACAAGTAGACCAATGGTATTTGTGCCTATAGGTTGTTCTGCACATCCACAGTGGCCCTTTGGTCAGAACATATCTGAAAAAACTACAAATGTATTCTTCGTTCAGTTGATGCTCCTCACTGTACTGAGAGGATACTACTTGCTGGTCTCCATCGGTGTGAGGCACATCAAAACACAGGTGCAGTACTCCAGCAGCCTAGCTCTCCAGCAGTAAGCAGCTGTGGTGCTTTCGCTGTTAGATCTGTAGACGGTGCTAACTCCAAGGCTCATTGTTCCACACTTCATAGGTCTTGATAGGAGCTTCTGGTTGCAATTTCAAGTTGTCACTGCTTTCACCTGTCTTGCAAGAAGCAGGGGGAAACATCCACATTCATGAAGAGGAATTACAGAAGAGTCACCAGGTCTTTTCCTGTTCCTCCTCCTCTCCCCGCTTCACAGATGCTTGCCCAGTGTGAAACACAAAGACGCTTTTTCCACAACAAGTGACGATTGAGGGGCCATGTCAAGCAAAAGCTGTGGGTCTTAACTAAGCACAGCACAAATCCCTTGGTCAGAACTTGGAGCTCAGCCTCTTGTTCTCTTATCGAGGACCTGTCTGGTCTAATAATCAAAATGAAAGGACCTGGCCTTTTAAGGGAGGGAGGAACACTTGTGGTTTACATTGATTTTGATGAGAGCTGTGGCTGCTTGGCTGTTCTAAAGTATTTTATCCTGGCTGCCGTAGTTGCTCCATGAGGCTCCCTCATTTCACGTTGGGCAGTGACAGCAGAGCAAGACAAAATGTCCGTAATTGATGGAGTTCTGGGTAAGTGGTATGCTAGTTGGCGAGCTGTATGATTAGGACCCTAATATGCTAAGTATGCATTTTTATTAAGTGTAACAGAGTAACTTCTCACGTTATAGTAAGTAATAGACCCTTCGGCCAAGAAGAAATTGCAGATTTCTCACAATATATTGCCATGTTGCTGCAAAGCCCATCAGACAGCAGAGGGAGCACAAGTTAACAGTCACTTTCCCAGTGCCATGGGATAGCAGCGCTAATTGTATGTAAAACAGCTAACAGAAATGGGAGAAACAAACAGAAGGGTGAAAGCCGTGTTGGTTAGTAGTACACTGGAAGTGAATGAAAGGGCTGGAGGGAACAGGTTAAATGCCTGAGTATAGGGAATGAGGAGCTAAATATGGCATCTTAATACGGCACGTGGCAAGAGGCCAGATCTGTTAGTTCATAGTTCTTAACCTGTTTCCAATATTTTGGGTTTGAGCAGGATTAAAAACCAGGAGGGGAGGTTTTTTAGGTTCCGCTTTCAACAGCGATAGAATCTCGGAAGAGAAACTTCAATGCTATGGCATCCAACCCCAAATTCTCATCTTGTGAGACCTCAGGATCCAAGCTTCAACCCAGCGTTGTTTCTTCACTCTGTCTGTACCACACATATAACTACGCCCTACAAAATAATTTGTGTGCAGCTACAAAATGCAGTTAGGTGATAGTGGCTCTCTGGAAATAAAAAATATCACTCTGGCAAGTGATGTTCACATCAAGTGTAGTGTGTGAATTTAGCTTATGCTCCTGGTTTAAAAAATGTGGCATCTCCAAGGTATAATTTTCTTATGCTCTGTGTTAGACATGTTTACATTACACAGTACCAGAGCTAGGACAAGCTGTTAAAATACAAGGTTTCTTAGGAATCAGCTGCATTAATGACTTTGTTATAACTGAGGATATAAATGAGAGTGACATTTATATAACAGACTTTCCAGTATAAAAGCCAAAGTCTGTTGGCTATAAACGCTCAGAAAGCTTTACCATGAAAAATTATAACAATCAGGGGTTAGATGTTACATTTAGAGAAAATGTAGGTTGAGATGCATGAATCTATTGCTTTTTTCATTGCCTTTTTCCAAGTGGAATGACTTGAGCTGAAGTTAACTTTTTACTACTTAAGAAGATTATATGGTTCATAGAAAAATAATTCAAACTGCTTAATTTTTAAAGCTTTTTTAATAAGAAAACTTCAAAGAGGTTCATTTTAGAGTAGGATTCAAGTAATGTAGGTAAGGTAGTTAAATATTCCCTCACTGAAATGTAGTTTGAAGAATAGACTTTCATGGCACCTATACAAGTATTTCTATAGATCCTTATCTGTAAGAACAGCAAGATACTTCTTTTTTTTTAATTAAAGATCATTATAATTGCTAATGTGTGATTGTTTGGGGGCATATGTGAGTCAAACTGTGGTTTTGAGAACACAATTTTTGAGAACACCTTAACCTTCAGCGAATCCTTTGCCTTGTGCTGTAATGTCTGTGCTGAATTAAAATTATAGACGTGTGTTGGAGATGCCCTATGTCCTTGCCAAGGAGAGGAGCACCTCCAAGAGGACAAATGAGAAAGCTGGGAATCATTCAGTATAACTGAGGAACAGAATTTCATAAGACAGTGACCATTTTCCAGAGAAGCTGATTAGCAGTTTGGGAAAAGAGCAAAACAAATTAACTTTGAAACCAAAGCAAAGGGGGAGAGGAGGGAGTCAGATTATTTAGGGAAGAGATGCTTTCTCACAAAGAAGCAAAACTTTATAGAGAACGCAGAGGCAGACTCATTGCTGCTAGAAATGGCATAATCGGGCCAAGAGGTGAATTTAAGCCTGTTTCCTTTTTTCCATGTATTTGTTCCTTGCTTATGTGTTTTTGTTAACTTTTTTTATTGTGGGGGTTTTTTTGGGGGGGTGGTTTTTCTTTTAAGACTTAAGTCTCTGTGGTTAAGAGGTTCCTTTGCTAAGCCTATATTGCTCTTTTTTCACAGTCCTTTAAGGATACTAGTGGAAAACTGGGACTTCTGACAGCCAATATACTTTACAGTAATGTATAGAAAGAACTGTCTCCAGAAAATTGTTCCATAACTGTTGATGTGTCCAGATAGTGGCTTACACCATGGAGTGCTCTTCAGCTCAGGTCTTCAAAGCTAGTCAGTAGTGATTCATTCACGATGTATATCTGTCTAGACATGAGAACTTGATGCAATAAAAAGGTTTCTTACTTGGGTATTAAGAGACTAACAATTACATAATTGTTACTAGGGCAGGAGGTCTCAAGTCATGGTAGATTATTACTGTGATGTCTTGCCCTATCTTCTTCTCTGCATGCAGAGTAGTTTGGAGTGTCTGGATCTAGCCAGTGAATCTATGTGCTGCTACCACCTCTCACCTGAGCTGTTAGCTCCTGCTTACAGGTTTCACATTGATATTTCTATAAAAAGACCCCCTGCAGGACACTGTTTGGGACAGTGAGATCCTGCAGTCCATTTTCTCAGCCAGTGAAAGCACTGCCTCAGTGCTTCACATTCTTAATTTTATAATATAATCTCAGTTTCAGTTCTCTGGTAATGGGAATTCCTTTATTCATCCTTAGGCAAGGAATTTCTTAGCCTTTTTAACTTTATTTTAAACAGTACTAAGCATATGCAGATCACTGAAAATTATCATTCTTGCAAGTCTTTACTGCAATTTTATCTTGTAGCTCGTGTGTCTTAGACTGGGTCACTATCCCTATGCCCATCAGCTCTTCATGCCTTCCCTCTGGTTAGCTTGGCCAGTTTGGGCTGATGCAGTCCCTTTCCTAGCGAGTCTGAAGTCCATTCTTTCCAGCCCCCTTTCTTCCCTCCAAGCCAGCTTTAGGGTAGAGAAGAATTAATTATTCTTAATTCTAGGCTGAAAGCTGGGAGACTGTCTGTGTTGGTGGCACTGTTTCTCCTTTGTGTCCATTGTCATTCAACTGGCTACAGTCTCTCCAGCAGCAGGAATGCTTTGATAGCCCAAGGAGGGTACGATACCAAACAAATGTACATAAACCTTATAGCCAAGATGATGTTCACAAAATAAAACAGGGTTATCGTTTTTATGGAGAACTATTTTGGTGCGTCACAATTGCCTTGGTCTCTTTTGCCTGCCAGAACTGTGAATTTGTTAACTCCTGCACTAGTTTCCTCACTGAAGCAAAGCAAAACCAGGAAGCTTAAACTCAATTTTTCTTTTAAATTAATATTAATGGCAAACGTTATGAGTGCTTGCTCAGCTCTCTAATAATACACATGTCCATTCATGAGATGGTCCAGACAGAACAGAGGATCAGGAATACAGAATTTAAGACTGAATTCAAAAAAGGCAGCACAGGAACTTCAGGCCCTGAAATATCCTCTAGAAGTTTGGCTTTATTTCATGCTGTCTGCTAGGATTCTTCTTACACCACCACGATATTCATAATAAAGAAATAAATTAAATCCACCCCTTCCTGTATGCCTCACAACACACAGCACTGTACATGCTCAGCACATGTGTAGTTTTGATAAAGAGACATTATCGAGCCTGAAATCATTTTAAACAAAACAAATAATGTGGCTGCCCAGCACTTCCTCTGGAAGTAGTTCCTTGGACAAATCTTCCTTAACTCTCACATGTATGGAGTTAGTATATATAACCCTCAGTAACACCAATTCATAGAAAGAATTTTTCAGAATAAATGTACGGCTGTGTATTTTATATATAGGGTGTGAAGTGCAGCTGTGCAGGAGGGCCCTGCCTTCAGCATGGGGTTGCCGGTGCCAGGAGGGACTCAGCACCTTCCACATGCCCCCCAGCACCGGGCAGGTGGGGGGCGCGGGTGTCCCCGTGCCATCACCCCCGGGCTGCTGGCTGGGGGCAGGGCAGGTTACTGGTCACTCTTGTTTATGGGCTGGCAGAGGAGCTGCAGCTTGAAGGAGGCAGCGTTGGTGGCAGCAGGGTAAAAGCCCTTGGATCCCGGGCCCCTTGCAGCATCCCTGGACCCGTGGCCGTTCAGAGGGCAGGCTGGCTTTCCGTCTGAGCCCTTCTGCTGACACGGCTGTGATCCCCCCAGCAAAGGGGCTCTCCACATGCAGTCTTGGTTCACGCCGGGCTCTCGAGGAGCTCAGTGGCCCGGGGCTGACACCCGGAGAGCGGGCAGCAGCCTCCAAGGCTGGCTGGGCTCCCCGGGTGCAGCGCGCTCCTCGCCTGCGAGGCCGGGGCTCAGCCCTGCCGCTGGCTCTCTGTTTACATAGCGTAGACTAAGCCGTAAAAAGCCGATTGCTTCAGAACTGAATAGGTCACTCTTAGACAAGAGAGCGTGCACAGAGCAATGGAAAAACAAATTCGTTATTGTAACACCAGAGAGCATAAAGCAAACCTGGAGGTGACCTGCAAAAGAACACAGCACCGCGTTTCTGCCCTGTTTGGTGCTTTATGGTGTACAAAGAAAGACTGAAAAGTGTGCAGGCATTTTTTTTTTTTTTTTCTATTTTCAAAATAAAAAGTATCTTTGTCTGGTACTTTGAATGTAGCAAGCATGCTGATTCTAGCTTTCCCTGGTTTTGCTGGAGGGCCTGTGGGAGAAGGACCTAACATAGTACTAGCAGTTTTCTCAGCATTTTCATTTAAGAAAAACAGTGTTAAAATTTTGAACAGAGCCTATTTTTTCATCTAACATTGCTGAGAATGTCTGAGTTAAGGAGGTGTTAAGAAAAGGAAGACAGACTATTTTAAAAAATTGCTTCCTTTTTGAATAATTATTTTATGATGAAGCAAACACGTAGCAGAAGGGCTTAAAGGTCACCAGTGAGATCAGGGCCCCTTGGTTCTCGATACTGTGCAGACATGTCGGAAGTAAACAGCTTACAATCTATATGAGAGAGGCAGATAAAAGACAGTTGGAAAAAGAGGCACAGAAAGGGGAAGTGGCTCATCCAAGGTCACGCACGGATTGGTGGCTGTGCGTGATCGAACCCTCTATGGCAGATCAGGTCTCCTGGATACTGTTCCCCTGTTTGATCCACACACTCATCTCTTCTCCATAGACGTTTTGTGAGCATTCGATCAGGCCTGAGCATCCCCCTGGGCTGGGTCCACAAGAGGGGATAATCCTTCACCTCTGCTGGTTTTGATGTGGCAGAGGCAAAATCCCAGTGCTGGACCAAGGTTTTGACCCAGCCTGGGGCTGGAGCTGGGTCCAGACCCTGACTCTTGCCTGGTTCCTGCAGCCCTGGCTTTGTCTGAGATACAGCAACAAGGGAAACCTTTCACTGCACACCTAAAGACATAGAGATAAATGGTTGTTTTATGTACATTTGTAAAATCTAAGACACACACACAAAAAAACCCCAAACCCCAACCCACCAGAAAGACTTATTTGGAACCCTGGGAAAGGGTCTAAATTCTGCAACCGCCCTAAGGTGTGTGTGGCACTCTAACATCAAGGCACTTAAGAAGTAATGATGCTGTTCGTTTGCCAGACAGAAGGATTCTTCCAGGAAAAATAAGGTACAGAAAGACCCCTATTCTATAATTGTGTCTGTATGTAATTTTAGGATCTAGGCTTAATGTTTTTCCATCTAAAGAAAAAGGTGGGAGAAAATACCCTTTCCAAAAGGGAACACTTTCAGGCCTTTTAGCAGTGCAGGGACACAGGAGCAAAATCACAGTTCTGTTTTCCTTGCAGATCGTCACTAATAATGGCTCCTAGTATTGAAAGTATTGTGGTTTGCTAGCACTGAAATGTAAAGTTATTTTGAGCCTGAAAGCCTGAACGTCATTCTATTTAAAAAAATGGAAAAGAGGAATGTTTACAGCACATTAAAACTTGTGTGACAACTTAGCAAGAACTATTTTAACAATCCTCTTATTCCCCTTCCTGTTATGTGCCATAAAATGAGAATGCAGCGTCAGTAATAAATAATATTAGTGTGGAGGGATAGCTCACTGTGCTGCTGGAGAGCAGGCTGGGTCAGGCTGAGCCTAAGTGGCGCTCAGCCCCAGCTCCCACCCTGCTCCGGTGGGAACCACGGCCGATGCTGGGCTGCTTGGCTGCCTGGTGTGCTGGGGAGCTGCAGCCAGGAGCCTCTCCTCCGCTGCTGACCCCCTTCACACGAGAAGGGCTTGGGAGTTTTGTTGCTTCTTTGCGGGAGCTAACTATAACCTGGTATTTAGAAAACACAGCCTCTACTTCTACTGCCTCCGTGGGTTTTGTGACCCAGGCGTAACAAGGATTACAACAGAATAATTCATTATAAAAAAAGTTTGCAGTTGAGGGTAGGTCTGCAGTGAATGTTGACAAATATTGGAACTAAATCTGAGAGAAGACTTGTTCCATTTTTTTTTTTAAATCGGCATTCCATATGTGTTATGCAGAGAGCTAGGATGTGCAGCTACTTCTGTTACGTAAGAGTTGGTTGGGTTGTTGGTTTTGTTTTTTGTTTTGTTTGGTTTTGGTTTTGGGTTTTTTTTTTTTAATAAAGTGCAGTGCAGAATGCATGAGTAGCGAGAAGGAGTATCAGGGAAAAAAACTTCAAGAAAATCAGAAAAGCTACTAGGTGAAAAGCTCTTACTCAGTGTGTTATTTCCATAATTCCATGAGTTCCTTAAAGTCTCTTTTCATGTTTCTGAGGAAAAGCCTAGAAGTGAAAGGAGGGAGGCAAGGGGTTGTTCTTTTCTTTGGTTTAAAGGAAGGTCTTGGTTAATTCTGTTAGTAGACTTTGGGCTTGTTTTTATTTAAAAACAAAACAAAAATCCCTCTCAAGTTTAGAATTTCTGTATGGAAAAATTCTTCTTCTTTGCCAGAGAGGGAAGTATCTCCTTTTCATTCTGTTTATTTTGGAGTATCTGTACTTAAGTGTTATGTGTTTGTTCTTTATTGAATATATCAGTGGTGCACTAATTTCTTCCTGACAATGCTCATTTAATTCATTCGAATAGGCTCACTCTTTCCCATATGACAGACAAACTTGTAGTTTTTACTTGATAACCCTGCTTTGCCCTCCCCAGATTTGATTGATAACAGCTTGATTTCCTACCTTGTTTACCTTTTAATGCTTTTTAAAGTGATTTTTGTTCTGGCTGCCACCAAGGAAACAGCAGAAAAAAATTCTGCATTGGATTCTTGCTCCAGTTCCAATCTGTTTGCTTTGGTTTTCCTTTTTAGATTATTGTTTGGCTTCATTTTGTTTGTTTCTCCTTTAAATGGGCTTGAGATTACTCAAGGGTTCCTTGTTCAGCAGGTCAAAGGGTAACTTGGAGACTTTGAAACCATCTCCCTTTTTATCACCAAGTTTTGTTCTTCCAAGAGTCCAAAGGATTCTGCAGGATGATAGCTGGTGGAAGATGCCTCCATCTAAGGAAAGCATGAGCAGCAGACCTGAGTCATTGCAAGAGGCCACGGGAGCCTTTTTAGTGTTCAAAGCAGATGAAAAAAACCCACTGATCTAAGTCTAAATCAGAACCTTAATTAATCCTTATCTAGAACTCACTAAAGGACTAAGTTTACTGGGGATTAAATAAGATGATGAAATTGATAGGTTTGATACTCAACTACCAGTAACTTCTATGGCCCAGGACGAAGGCCCACGGTTCTGTATTTCTAAAGCTAAAATTTTTAACAGACTTCAAACCACACAGGTGTCAATACATAAAAATATACAGTGTGCGCTATTAAAAATTGTCCCTTAACTGAAAGAGTCAATCTGTCCCAGAGGTAGTCACTGCTTTTAAAAGAGAGAAGTCTGTTCAAACTGCTCAGCCATGGCACTGTGAATTTGTAGGACAGTCAGTTGAAGCGTTAGGTCATGTAGGCTCCTTAACAAAAATCCACAGCTACTTCTTATTTGTGCATAAGATTTTAATCCTCAAAGGTGCTATGCACAGGGGGAACTTCTTCTGCACCTTCTATTACAAATTCAGTCACTGTTTATTTTTTCCCAGTGCTTTAAAACCCTTGAAAACCTTAGCAAGGAAAAAAAAAAAAAGGCACCTCTAAAATCTTAATTTCTTACAATGATATACAAAGATAAATTTCAAGTGAGTCACAGAGTGGAGAAGAATGCACAGATTTATTTTTTAAAAAAGAAAGCAGGCTGTAGACATTTTCCTGTAATAGTGTATATTCAGCTGTGAGGGAATTATTTCTGGGTACAGAAACAAGTTGGGGAGCTTACAGAACAGCAGAAGAAAACAGCCTTACAAATGGTGTATCTTAAACAATGCATACCTTTGCTTCATTGGCTACATCTGGCAGTATTCTACATAGGTGGCACTTTTTATCACCTGTCTAAAAGAATCGCAGGAATCACATACCTGCATTTTGGAGGACCGAAAGGAGACGATCAGAGTATTCGATCAAGTTACATGTTTCTTGGAATAATTTCACTCTTCCATGTCCTTCTAACAATTGGTGTTCAGACGTACAGTTTCTCAGTAAAAAAAAAAAAAAAAGATTAAACTACCTTCCCCGTGAGAGTTCACCTTGACATGGTTAGCAGCTCTGACCCAGGCTCTTAGGGGTGGAACAGTGTCACAGGTGTGAGGACTAGGGAGAGGAGGTAACGGAGATGCATGGCTGTAACCGCATTCTCAGGTTGGTAGTGAAGTGACCCGTGGTTTGTTGTTCACTGATCCACTCCTTGACAGCGTACAATGAGAGTATTTTCCTGTTTCGTCTTATTTTTTTCTATACACACGCCTAGCCCTCTCGTGGGTCATCCTGCTATAGAGAGGAATGTTACAAAGTTTACAGTCCGGGTTTTCAAGTGGAAAGAGTCTAAAGTAAATCAGAGGCAAAGGTGTTGCTGTAAGAACCATTTGTTTAGTGTGTTCCCCAGATTAATTGAGCTCCGTATCCTTCCATGGAAAAGACTTGCTGAAAACAGGCTATTTCCTATAAACAGAAACAAAGGAAATTGTACAGTTAGATCACCACTATCGCTTTTACTTTTTGAGCTATAAATTTTGCCTTCTCTGCTGTGTCTCCTCAGCCATGGTAGAAGCTGAAATGCAGGCTATTCCAGGGGCAAGGAAGGCTGACAGCCTCCTCAAAAGCTGCAGTGCCATTTCAATCTGGTTGCTAAGGGATGCTCAAGCGTGATGTCATCTGTATCTTCCCTTCCAAATAAGCACATTGGTTTGGTCACAACTCCACCCCCACAGTTCACAGCCAAAAAGTTGATGAGGTCATGTTCGCTGTGGACAGCGTGAGCCCGTAAGGAACTGTACAACTGTCCCATCTGAAAATTAATGAACTGTTTATTTTTCCTGGAGGCTGGGGCATCCAAAGTGCTCGGTACCTTCAACTTACTAACAAACATGAATTGTTTGCAATAGGAAATAAGGGTGTTTGTCACCTGGAGGGTTTGGAAGGCATCTGTGGTGTAAGATGGACATCCTGATCTGGGTCTCATAATCACCTGTAAAAACGAAGAGTAGCTCAAACGAATTCAGAGCCTAACTGATGGATCGAGAGTGAAACTGATGCAACAACGGAATTGTAAGCAGAAAGGTTTATCCGCTCAGAAATAGAAAAGAATGGAATGACAGGGAGTATGTGTCTCAGAAGCATTTTTTCAACAGGCTGAAAATCTACTCTGTTCAGAAAATTTTAACTCCAAAACCAGCTCTTGCAGCTAAACTGTCCAGCCAACATTTGTGAATTTTACAACAGTATTTCCTTGTCTCTGACCCACAGAAGTGTGAGTATCCTCATGTACAGTAAGGGAGACTACCCTAAAGGAAATACGTTAAAATATATGCAATAGTCTGACAAATATAAAGCAAATATATTAAAATAGGAAAAAGACAGTATTTTTCTTGACATCCTTTTGAGAGCTTATACCGACAGGTATTGTATGTAAATCTTCAAAGGACAGAAGTTTATGTGTGTAGGGTAGGGGAAGCTTTAAGGGACATGTACTTTTCAACAAGTTCTTTCTTACTTGTATGGTTATTGATGGTCTACTTCTACTTTATATCTAAACCTTTTTAACCATTTGTAAGTCAAGCTAATATAGCTGTCCTAGCTGGGAAGAGTAAAGTCCGCATAAATTATGCACTTCAGTGGGCCTACTCAACTGAATAGAGAACATGTTTATTTACAGGATCAGGCTATTATTACAAATCTTGCCTCAGTCTCAGGCACCAAACAATAGGTTTTGGGGCAAAAGCTGTGGAGGGAAGATGGAGAAAAGAATTGCAATGAAATTCCTCTTTCAAAAAAAATTAAGGAAATTAAGACATCTGATGACTTTCATCAGCATGTAATAGGAGTTAGGCCAGTGGGACTAAAAAGCCATTAACTAGTTATCAAGTGGAGTGAAATGGATTTTAGATACATGAAACTTAACTATTACACCCCCCCCCCCAAATATTCCATTGAAATATTCTTCACTTTGAATTATCCTGCTGCCTCTCCCCTTCTGAGATCTTTTCTGGCTTGAGAAGTGAAACAGCAGAAGGATGTTTCACACTGCCAGTCCGCTGTTCTTTTTGAGAAATCCATAAGCTAAGGTGCGTGTTGGTGTCTCAGTCTTTGCATTTACTTTAAACTGGAAAAAAATGCAACAGAATCTGAAGCTGTTGGCTGTTATATTCAGTCACAGAAGGAATATCAATTAATTTGAATTTAATGTGTACGTGTTCAATGCTTACAATCTTCTATGTGCAAGCTCTTACCTCCCAGTAGTTTAAATAATGCAGGATTGAGTCAATAGATGTGAGTCTTCTAATGTCTTTTCCAGCCACTTCCACATTCATGTTACCTTGCATTTTTGGAAAATATTTCTGCTTAACATGCAGCAGTGTACTTTAACACCCTCTTTTGAGTATTTTCAAGCCTCAAACAGACTTTTATCGCAGAGGTGCAATACCCATACACATAGTTATTTCACCATTGCATTTATTTGTTCCTAAGACTTCAGGTTCTTCAGAAGAGCCCTTTCAATTGTACGGTAAGTCAGGGGTCAGGTTGTGTCTGTGCTTCCCTCCTGATGGCAGGAGTCTTGTGAAACGGGAGTTCGTGGATTTTTACAAGATGAAAGCTAATGCAACTGGTCCCAATAAGAAACACCATTTACTCTCAAAGACACAGCAGCAGCATTATGTTATTTAAACAAATAAAAAAGAATGAGAACAGCTAATGTGTTCGTATGCTCGCTATTCAAATGGTGCTTTCCTCATCAGGACAGCACTGGAAAAAAATCACGGCAATTCAGTGGGTTTGTACAGTTGGTGTGTTATGTTGTGTCCTGGCCCATTTCAGAAAGAGAAAAAAAGTCCATAATTGATGATAGGTTTAACAATTTGGGAGTTTGCTTTTCGTTTTCTGTAGCTTTTGACACTTTCACACTTTAATCGCACTTGTCATACTAGTAGCTAATTCTTAATTCTGCCCTCAGTAATGGAGTTTTGGGAACAAGCTGAGCGTGTTTTCTCTTTCCAGCTGCCTCGTGCTTTGTTCAGCCTAAAGCAACAGAGGCACAGGGCATATACCCCAGGAGGGCAGTAATCCCTGTGCCCCAGCCGGTGGCTGATGGCTGTTATTAACCTTGCAGAGCCCATCCCGGTTTGCGTTCGGGGCAGGGATTGGTGTGCGCTGCTGGACAACAGCATTTATGCAGCAAGGACTCCCTTGTTGGTGGATGCTTTGGCATATTTACCGCTCCCCTTTGCCCATGCTAACGCCGCTCACTGTTCACCAACATTTTAGCCTTTGGTATATCTCCAGCAATAATTTTTATCTCGTTTGTGTATTACTTTGTGTTTGGAGCCTGAGGTAGGCTCCCTTCTGCCTCCCTGGGATCCAGAGAGAAGCAAAGCCAGGAGGCCGTGGCAGATTTTCCCTGCTGTGAGAGGTGGCAGATACTGGCATTTCTGCATTCTCTTCATGCCTGTGACCATAAAAAAGCTATGAGATTTTATAATTTTCAGTCTGAATTCTGCTTTATTGAGTCCTTTATGCCTTGTAAACACCACAGTTAAAAATATATTTGGGTAATGTATATTACAATATAAATCATTGGAAACAATACAAATAAATAAAAGACCTGTAAAAGATAAAAGGAATTATTACGATCTTTGCTTCAGATGAATCTGGCTATTGCTGAGCAAAGTCTCTCTAATACTTTTAAAAACTGCCTTGGCCTAAAACAGCACCTGGAGAAGTCCGTAAGGGTCTCTCCTCTGACTCCAGATCTCCTAGGCTCTGTGCACGCTGAAGTCGTGGCATTGAAAAATAGACTGAAAGTGCCAGTAACTCCTCAAAGACCAAGGTTTAGTAGTGGTGCCTCCCATTTCTAATGGGGTCCACCCCTCTTCCAGCGTGGGCAGCTTGAACAGATATATCTGGTCACACAAACTGTGACCTTCTCGTTGTTTGCTCTATTCACGTATTTTCTATAGGTGGTCCTAAACATAGTAACGGGATGACGTAAGAAGGTGTGCTTGGGATAGTGTTGTAGATAATTCAGTTTTGCAAATGAGGATAAATAATTTATGTATAGTAAAGGACATTTCACTAGGGGATAGAGAAGCAGCTGTGTATTTTAGGGGACCATGTTTGGCAAAGAGCAAAGCACCAACCTCCGTTTTCCAGCCGTAGCTGATAAGCTTGTGGAATTTATATAATGAGCTTTCAAAAAAATATTTGGGAAAACAAAATGGAGCTAGGCAGCTGGTAAAACCATACGTAGAACCAACTGCACATACCAGGCAGGCTTTGCCTGGGCCCCCCCTAAGGTGGCAGCGGGGCTCCCTGCGTGCGGTCCCACCGCAGCCCCCCGGCCCCCGTAGCCCCCCGCGCAGCACCCAGAACACCCGCACTTCTGCTCAGAAATAGCAGGAAAATTAATTCCTGCTCATCAGCGTCTGCGGGATCGTTGGTCACTGGGCGGACAGTCAGCGATCATCAGTTGGGAAAACGTGTACGTATAGACACAGGTATTTAGTAATTATTTTCCAGCTGTAGCATAAAGTGCCCCGGCACACGACTCGGTTAAAATTTATTCAGGATTCTATTAACCCCCCGCCTGCGGGTATTTTCTCGGCCGCTTTCACCCCGACACAAGCCCTCCCTACACAGCGCTCGCCCCCCAGGGCGGCTGCGGGCCCCCCGCGGCCGGTGAGCCCCGCTGCCCCCGGGCTGACTGCGCGGCTTGGCAGGGTCCGGCTCGGCTCGGCTCGGCACGGCACGGCCCGGGCGGGCGGCAGCGGCGGGGCCGGTTCGAAGAGGGCGCCGGCGGCGGCGCGGGGTGACGCGGGCCGTCATGTGAGCGGCCCCGCTCCCAGCGTTCAGTGTGGGCCCGCTTGCCCCACCCCGCCGCTCTGCCGCCTCGGTGCAGCTCAATAGGGGGAAGGAAAAAAAAAAAAAAGAAAAAAAAAAAAAAAAGAAATGCGGGAGAGAGCAGGAAAAATAAGACGGGGAAAAATCCTCCCGTGAGGGACAGGTTTTGCTTGGGGAGGAGAGACCAAACGGACTTGTTTGTTTGTTTTTTTCTCCCCCCCCCCCTCCCCGGAGAAGCCGAGAGGATTCAGCCGCCTGGAAACCTAATGTGAAAAAGCAGCAGCAAGGAGAGGAGGGGGAAAAAAAAAAAAAAAGAAAAGAAAAAAAAAAGGGGGGGGGCGGCTTGGATTGAACCCCCCGCCCCGGTGAGGGAGGAAGGAGCCGCGGCGGCCGGAGGGCGAGGAGCTGCGGCGCCCGGCGAGGGACGGGGACCCGACCTCCGCCGAGAGCCGGGGCTGCCGTCACCCCGCCGCGCTGCTGCCCGCCGGCGCGGGGAGAGGCGAGGAAGAGACGTTTCCCGATCCTCCCCGCCGAGGATTTGGGGAGGTTTCCGCGCCTGGAGCCCGTGCCTTTGGATCTAACGAGGATTTTTTTTTTTTTTTTTTTTGGGGGGGGGGTGGCACTGAAGCTGGATTTGCTCCTGTGCGTGCGGCGCGGGGGGGGGCATTTCTGTTCCCTCTAGAGGAGCCGGCGGCCCGGCCGGGGGCGCGGAGATCCCCGCGGATCGCTCCGCATCCGCCACCCCCCCGGGAAAGGTGCGCTGAGGGGATCGGCGCGGGGCTGAGCGGGGGGGCGGGGGAGGAGAAGCAGCTGCAGCTGCCGGGGAGGAGGCCCGGCGGAGCAGCAGCAAAGTCATCGCTATCGGCCCCCCCTTGGCTGGCTCCGCGCTCGGCTCTCTCCATGTCTCTGGCTCTGGGCAGCGGCCGCCACAGCAGCGAGTAGGGGGGGAGGAGGAGGAGGAGGAGGAAGAAGAAGGGAGCCCGGGAGAGTGCCTCCCTCCCTGCCTCCCTCCCTCCCTCCCTCCCTCCCCCCGGCAGCCCCGGCCGCCTCCCGTCCCCTCGCCCCGCGTCCCCTGCCTCCCCCTCCCCAAGATGGGCTGTTTAGGGAACAGCAAGACGGAGGATCAGCGCAACGAGGAGAAGGCGCAGCGGGAGGCCAACAAGAAGATCGAGAAGCAGCTGCAGAAGGACAAGCAGGTCTATAGGGCCACGCACCGGCTCCTCCTGCTGGGTAAGGGGGCCGCGGGCAGCGCGGCGCCGGGGCAGCGGGCCGGGGGCCGGCGGCCGTCCCCTCCCCGCCGGGGGGAGGGCGGCGGGGCCGCGCACCGGCCCCCTGCCCGGGCACGGGGAGGCCCGAGGGAGAGGTGGGGCCCGGGGGGAGCGGAGCCGCAGGGCCCACGCGTTCCGCGGGGCCGGGGAGCGGCGGGGAGGGGGGGGGGGGCGGCCGGCGAGCCCGCTCCAGCCGGGGCGGCGGGGACCCGCTGGCGCCCGGGGCGGCGGGCCCGGGGGCGCTGAGGGGAGCGGTGCGGTGCGGAGCAGCCTGCCGGGCTCCTCGGCCTGCCGCCGGCGGCGGCGAGCTCTCGGGCACCACCCGGGGCGCCGCGGGGGGGGGGGGGGGGGGGGGGGCCGGGGGCAGGCCCCGCAGGTACGGAGCTGCGGCTCGGGGCCGCTCTCCGCCCGCGGAGGGCAGCGCCCCGCCGCCGGGGCAGAGCGGGGAGGCAGGCCGGGGCGGGGAGCGGGCCTCGGGGCCGGGCGTGAGGAGGTGGCCGGGGATGCCGGGCCGGGCGCCGGCCAGGGGCGCGGGAGCGTCGGGCCCGAGGGGGAACCTGGGAGCTGAGCAGGGCAGGGCGCTGACAGGGGCGGCGGGCCTGCCCCGCGCGTGCGGGGCGGCGGCGGGGGGAGGCCGGTCACCGCGGCCTGGCGGGAGTCGGGCGGGGGCGGCGGCGGGGGCTCGGCCGGCCCGAGGCGGTCCCCGCGGCGGGGGCTGAGGCAGGGTTGCCGAGGGACGTGCGGGCAGAGCGGGGAGAGGAGGAAGAGGAAGGGAGGAAGTCGGGGAATCGCTCGGGGGAAGCGGAGGGAGGATGTCGGTCCCGGAGGGAAGCGCGGCGGCCGGCGCTGGGAACGAGGGAGCTCCGTGCCTGCGGCGGGGGGAGCGCGGCGGGCACGGCCTCGTCCCCCGGCGGGTTGGGCAGACGGGCCGCCGCCCCGGGGCCAGGGTGCCGCGCCTGCGGCGGGACGGCAGCCCTGCGCTGGGCTTCAGGTAGCGTTCCGGCGGCTGCTTCAGGTGACCTGCGTCTGCCGCCTTTTCTCAGGAGGTACATTTAGAAACATCGGTTACGGCTTCGAGGAAGGGGAAGGGTCCGAAAATCGTGGTCGGAAAGAACGAGAGAACATTGGTGGGACTCGTTATTTGGAAGTATTTTGAAGTAGCGCTGTGCAGCCAGCTGCCGGCGGGAGCTGTGGGGTGTCGGTGGCGGCGCGGCGCTGCGCAGGGGCTGCGGCGCGGGCGGAGGGTAGGCCAGGCCTCGGCGGCCGCTCGGCTCAGGCGGGGGGGGGCCGGGGCCGGGGGGTGCTGAAGCTTGTGCGTTTGGAAGCGTGCTCTTACCCGTAAAACCTTTCAAATAGTAATTTGAAGAAAGACGCTTAGCGTAAATGGAGAGTGGCAGGGACTACAGCAGCACCTGCAGCACTGAGGAGCCTGCCAGGGCTCCGACAGGAATCTTTGTAACAGGATAATTTGGGCTTCAGCTCGTGGGGTATGTCTTGGGAGTTGCAGTTTTCAGGCTGAACGTTATATAGATACGTAGAAACCATTTGTCATGTCAGCAGGTGGGTTACTTTTGTAAGAGACAGAATTTCAGAAAACGGAAGTGTGATGGACTTGCCTGGGGTTTCTTTCTGGTTTCTTTCGTTTTGGTGGCTGAAAAATAGCCTAGATACTTGTAAACAAAAAATTGCCAGTGTTTAGCGATGGTTGTAAGGTCATCTGTGTGTGTGTGTGTTTTAAAGCGATAGTTCAGCTGTTGCAGTTTTTAACGGTAACTGTCATGAATTGCGGGCAGTCTGTAACACAAACTCACTGGTAAAAAATAAAAAACTTCACATCCCTAATATTATGTTACGTTTACTTTATAAGATACATGAAATAAAACCCCAAGTACTGTGAAAGTATTCACAATATTTTCACATCGTATTCAAATAACAGCAAAGAAGAGCAGATAAACATTCTCATGGGTTTATACCGCTCTTTGTAGGCCCCGTGGCTGTACACATACTTGCCCCTTCTGCCACACTGAAATTAATGGAACTCTCCTTGATGGTGCCATTAAACGTATGCATAATTGTTAGTAAGAATAGGGCCTTAATGAGTACTAATTCATTTTGGTTCACTGGTGGTGTATCTGATCCAGAGAACCCAGGTATGTCCATACCAAACTATATGTGTTTATAGCAAACACAACTGTCTGTTCCCATGCTTGGCCTAGGTGAAGCGAAGATTTTTGGCTCCCAATGCTTAGAAACATAAGTTGTGATTTGTAGTTAGAGCTGAAATTTTGTTATTCATTATTCTGAATGGAAATATGACTACAGTGTGTACTGCTATTCTTGAATAATTCTGAGTTGTGAAGAGGACCCAGTGTCTATCTTAACTGGAGATTTGTGCTTGGTTAGTTTTGCCACCTGTCTTTATTGCATCGTGCAGTATGCCAGAGCAGACAAGAGTGTGTATGTTATAAAATAGTAGTTTAGGGGAGAAATGGTGCTTGCATAAAGAGTTGTAGATGAAACTGCTCTCTAAATGCTTACAAGACATCAGTGAGCAGGGAGAGGAAAGCGGAGTAAGACTCTGGTATTAAGGTGACAAAACATGCAAGCAGGTTTTACAAAGAGAAGAGCAGGACTGTTAGAAATACATGAGGGAGAAGGAAAGGAAGGCGGAAAGCAGACGGGAATGCATTTGTCGGAAAATGAACTTTGAAATATAACTGCTAAAATACAGTTTTGAACATGAGGCTCAAAATGGAGGCTTGTGCTGTCAGTGTGTGCTAGCAGAGGCCTGAGTTCCTATAAATACAAACTGTACCTCTGTGCCCATTCTGCCACAGATAGGCGTTTTCTGTCATTGAGGCATAGGCTAATGAAAGGAATAAATGAGTAGCCAGGAGGTGTGAAGGGGAATCTTTCTAAATTTTGCCAGGTTATGATACTACTCTTGCAAAAATGTTCGCTTTATATAGAAAGCTACCGATCTGGCAGCGAGGAGCAGCTCGATTGAACGCTGCTGTTCAAGTCTTTTTAGTGTGCATGGAGAAATGGGTACTATAGGCAGATGGGTTGCCCTGTGCACTGGCATCTGTGCAGCACAGCAGAAATAACATACATCTACTTACGGAAACTGGAGTAAAGTGGAGTGGGTTTTTAGTACTGCAGGTATATCGGAGGAAGAGGAATCAGAAGAGAGCTGTGGGGGGCTGTTTGGAGCATGCAGCCACAAACGGTGGTCTTTGCGTCTCGCTGAATATATGATTGATTTGGAACATGTAGAGAGGGTGGGAGGTTGCTTACAAGACACAAATTAGAGAAGGAGGTTTCTGTAGCTTTGTAGGTGGAGGCTTAAAGGGATGCCTTCCTTTTTCAGATGTGAGTATCCACATATTTTATTTCTTGTGATTTAAGTTACAGTCTTTTGACTGGGTGATGATGACTGCGGCCAAACTTAAAAATATTTTAAAGATCTAACAGAAATGCTTCAGTTTAGTATGGACTTCATTCAGTCTCTTTCCATCAGATAGTAGTGACAAGGCAAGCAGATTTTGACGTTCCCTGTCTTGTTCTCTGTAAAATGTTGAAGTTGTCCTTTTTCCTTCTGAACCCTGCAATCTGCTTTTAACGTTGACGCTGGAAAAATGGACAGTGAAACCGTTCAAGATTCAGATCTGACACATGACTTGAGCTGGGCATTTATTTTTAGCAACAAGTGAAGTTTCCAGTGGCAATTATTTCTTTTTCTTTCACTTTTCACTCTTGCACCAAGAATACTAACTTTCTCGATTTTACCCTGGAAAAAAAAAATCTAGTGTATCCTTTAATCACTCATGCTTCCTTCTGAAATTAATTTACTTTCATTTTCTAGGTGCTGGTGAATCCGGTAAAAGCACAATAGTCAAACAGATGAGGATCTTGCACGTGAATGGATTTAATGCTGAGTAAGTGCATTTGCTTTTTCACTTTACAACCTACCTTATGTCTCTGTGCACACGGTAGTCATTGCTCTTGTTTTGTATCTTGGTGTATTTTCTTCTTGCTACTGTTTCATGGTCTCTAGAATTTGGATGTATATTTTTAGATGAGATTAACAGACATTAACTTGAACTCATGCACCAATAATAAGAGAAAGCTAACGGTATAAAACTATGTGTGTCAAGGTATAGCTGATTTGATTACGACTTAAGTTCTGTGGGTTTGTTGTGTTCTGTTTTTTTTTTAAACTGCAGTGTCTTTCACAACATGGCTGACACTGATTTACCTCTGCTATAGTACATTGATTCATACTGCTGTAAACATACCTCCTGTTCATGTACAAAATGAATGCAGTTTTCTTTATTTAGAGCAAGTAAGGCTTTTGTTTCTGTCTCCTCACAAAATGAGACTGTACTATGAATTTTGGCGATAATGGGTCAGATTTTCTTCTCTCTTCTGTTGTGTTTCCTTGTCCAGATGTTTGTGTTAAATTATGTTTCTAAAAGCTTTTCTTGTTTACACTTAAAATCTGTTCAGTTATTTGATAGTTGTGAGGAGGGGAGTGGCATTAGGATAGGGAAAATGGAAATCTTTGTGGGTTTTTTTTTTTTTTTGGTCTGAGAAAAATTTGTGTTTGCTAACTTTTCATCTAACCTTGCTGAGGAGTAGGGAGAGATTCTTCTGCATGTTAGTTTATGCTTGCAAACATTTTGGGTATACCAAAAAATACTAAATTAATTCCAGTTGAATTAAGGTGTTGGAATTTCAGAGCTTATTTTCTGTGTTTCATTTTTTTAGATTATATTACTGGTTTTGTCTGTCTTGTTGTCAAACATAATACGGTATCCTCTAGCTTCTAGTAGTATCATCTATTTTGTGAATCCTGCCTTTTTAGGAAGATTAAGCTTTCACTAGTCTTTCAGTAGTTAATTCTTCAGTAAGAATGTCTGAGCTAAAAGTTTAGCCAAGGAGCCTGGACAATACTTCTTCCTAATCCCCAAATGCTAGTTCAGGATAAGGTACACAGTCTTTTGGAAGAAAGTTCAGACTGATTCATAATAAATTACATTCTATGCTACATGTTCTTAGTTCCTCTTTATAAGGAATATTTTCTTGATCCAAGGCAACTCTTTTTCATAAGTGCCCAGTCCCCTGCATCCTGTTACTGCTGAGTTGTCTCTTATTTTGGCTGCTCTTGTTACTAAAGACCTAGTAAAAGGCTTCTGTGACTTAAAAAGATTTGCATGAGTAGACTTTGAGGTAGCAGCTCTCAATATTAGGTGTTAAGTAAAAAGTTCATTAATGAAAGTAGAAGTCAGGCATCCCTGGCACCTTTAAAAGTATTGATCCATTTAACCAGCACTGTTCTTCTAAGTTTTCTAAGCATACAGATGTTTTTTAAGAGATGCTGCTGCTGCTGTATAATAAGTGGTGTATTACATGGGTAGATAACCTTCTCAGCTCTGCAAGCTGCCTACCCAAATTTGTGCGAGGAGTCCAGAGACCTATTATGCAAAGTCTGCAGAGCTGGGGAGGGACTAGGGCATGCTCTGGGATTTGCAACAGTATTGTGTTCCTTGAGTATCTCACTTCTGTGTTGCAGGCTGGGGCTGAGCTGAGTGTGCACCTGGATTCCAGGGCAACATGGCAAATTTGGCCTCAGGAGCTTCTGTGGGCTTCTGTCTTCTTGTAGCAAAGGATTTGGATTACCTAGCAGCCCTATGCCAGCGCAGCCCTGCTGCCGCTCACATAGCATACCCCAGTGTGGGAGCCACATGTGAATTGGGGGGGAGCTGCATGTAGCTCAGGAGCCATCGGTTGTCCACCTTATGGCATGTTGTCTTGCAGTCAGGCCTTTGTGCTTGTCCTTTTGTGGGTAGAATGTATTGGAACATTCAGATGCATAAAAATCAAATTAAAAAGTGGTGTATATAAAATGTACAAGAAGTAAGTTATAATGAATCTGGTTTTAGGTTTTTGTTGCCAAAAGTGATCAGTAGATCGTAACATACACTTTACAGGGGAGAGAAGGCTATTTATCAGTGTTCTGAAATTCTTGCAAGTTACACATTAGTCCTTAAGTAACTTGTATTTTCAAAGTAACTGCTCCCTATGTTTTCCTGCTTTCCCTGCTATCGTTTTTGCCTGATTCATTCCCTTTCTGCCCTACTTACCTTGTGGAAAAATGATGTGGAAATCAGCTAATGGGAGGGGGAAGCACAGAGGTTTTTTTGGAAGGGGAGGAAAAGCAAAGCATTGCTTCTCTTAATGTTATCAATCGTTCTAGAACATAAATAATGCAAACACCACCACAGTTGATGTGATAAATAACAGCAGAGAAAATGGTAGCATGCTGGAGATGAAGAGACTTTTTTTAATGTTAGTGTCCATGTACATGACTGTAGTTTTGAATTATTTCTGCTGGTGGGACTTAGTCATGTGGCTTGAAGGAAATCCAGTTTAAAGTCCTGTCAAAAACTTGTTTGCCCTTGTTTTAGTTGCCTTGTGATAATTGATGTTTGAAGCAGAAAGAGGATACCTGTTATGAAAGATGTCTAATGTGCTGTGAACAAGGGAAACAAAAGTTTTTATTTAGTGTAACTCAAATGCTCTAAGTTCTTAATTTCTGCTGACGAAGCAGGATATCCAGTGCTAAATACACTAGCTTCCTTAATGAGTGTGAGGATATTTTAGTTTTTTTGGTTTTAGGATTCTGCCCCTAAATAGATGAAGGAGCAGTCGTCACGTGCATTTAGGTGAACTGTTGTAGCATTTAAGAAGGTGAAATCTATGTAGTTCTACAAAACTGGAAGAATTTCCTCTGGGACTCCAATCCTTGATCGCCTTAGCTAATTAATTATTTGAGGAACTGTATGGAATCAAGTGTTCCAGGTAATTAATGTGCTTAATAGTTAACAGTGCTAAGGTGAATTTGAAGGTGGTTAAAGTACTAGCTAAGTTAACTACAGTACAGACTGTTTAAAAGTTTTCAATGTTCCTTTTATAATCTTTAGTTCACTAGAGACAGAAACATTTTTGTTGCTCTTGTGAAGGTTGCAGGGGGGAAGTGACAGCGCTGTGGCATTGGTAAGCAAAGTAGTATACTGGAGAAGCAAGGCATGGTCTACAGCACAGGCTTTTCTGGATGGAGATTTTCGGAAGGGCTTAGCCCACTTCCAGCTTTTGCAGCATGCCTTCAGTTGGCTGTGCTATCAACTGATGTCTTCCTAGAGCAATTACATAAAAAATGCAGTGTGGCTTCCCCACGGTATTCTTCCAGTGTTCCCTGTCTTTAACATGGAAGAGCTACCTTTTAAGCGTAACAAAGACACTATATTACCCAAATTCTCTACTTCTTGCATTACTGCCAACAACAAGAGCCCCTTGTGATGTAGAAAGGGTTTAAATTTGGCTTGCAATAGCAGGAAGCCTGTGACTTCCCTTCCTTTCCTTCCCTCGCTCCACAACATTTCAACTGTCTTTTCAGGAGGCTATTTTGGAGAAGCAGGTTTCTTCTGTTGCATGCTGCATTTTGTGAGCGTCCACTGGTAAGGTGGAGCTAAACCCACTTCTTTTTGACTGTGCAGAAGTTCAGATGCCAATCTTGATGAAACAGAAAGGACTAAAAATGGGAAAAGGAAGACAGGAGTAATGAATATAGTTGGAAGAATTAATGTAAATGCATAGTTCAGGTTCAAGAGGAAAAAAACCGCCAACCCTCTTTTCTGTGTTACCTTAACGCTGGCGTTCATTGCTTCTACGATGATGGCCTTTCACTGACTTTTTTTTTTTTTTAAGTCATCTTTCTCCTCTATGATCACTGTGGGTTTGGCTGACAGACTCTAAGGAGAGGGTCATTGTTTTGCACGATTTTAGAAAGTGGGAAATTGGCAAGGGCGATAGACAATTTTGAAGTGTCATGGGAAAAACCGGGACAAGCAGAAATATTTAGCTAGAAATAAATTGTTGAAATGTGACTTACAAAATCCACTACAAAGATTGACAAATAAGGGGAATGTGCCTTTGTGATTAGTATGTTTAGATAATATTTATGATTCAGGAAGTCTTGAGGATATAGGGAATTTCAGGTAACGCTTCTCAGTTTCCCAAATGATGTTGTGTAATGATACTGTTTCTTTAACTAGTATGTTGAAGTGTTGAATAGGAGTTTGTATATTTATCAGATTTGCTTAACAATGATGGCAGAAGCAGAACTGAATAGCTTTGTTTTCAAGACACTGAATGACAAATATATTTGCATTTCTCTTGTACTTTTGAAAATTATTTTCTTAGGAAAGCTAAGTCACCCTCTTAAAGGTTTGGAACCTTTTTCTCACCTAGATTTAGTAGTTTGTGAGGAAGGAAAAGTAGTCACTGATGCTTTCTAAACTTTATTTGTACATCTTGTCCACCAAAAGTTGAACTGCAGTACCACCGTTATTTCACATAAACCAGTAAATGGTGGTACCTAGTCACATTGGTCAGTGTCAGTCTCTTTTGTCACTGAAGTGACTTCTGCTTCAGTAACTTTACTCTTCTGCTCTCTGACACTGTGTTTTGTTTTTTAACTTTGGTCTTTCTTGTGTGGGATTTTATGGAAGGGAAGTTAATGTTACGAGTGAGGAAAAAGTATAATATTTATAACTAAGTCTTTTAAAACAATGAATTCCCTTGTAATGGCTCATATTAGTTTGTATACACAAACGTTACTGCTCTGTTTTTACAGTTCCTTTATATTTGCGTACCAGTACCATGTTTTTAGAATGGTCACATCGGTTCCTTGCCAAGAAAGAAACCAACTTTATTGTATTTTACTGTGGTGGCAACAAAACTAATTTTTTCCTGGTGTTTGAGTAACATTGAAAATTGGAGGAGGGGGGCCCTGGTGTGTGTGATTTCCCTCCCACACACTTTCTTTCTTTGCACCACGGTGTGTATTGGGAGGCTTTTTCAGATTTGAGGTAGAGAGCATTAATTTGGTTTCTCAGCTCCTGTTCCAGGACACAGGTGAAGTGTTACTGTGCTGGAAAATTTGTGTGTACATGTGTGTTGAAGACTATGAAAAGTTTCATTCCAACTGAACAACTAGTTATGGGTTTTGGTCAAAATTTGTACTGCAGAACATAAAGTGAAGGTGTGGGTGGAGAGGGGAGCAGGATATGTATTTCAGTCAGTTCTTAGGACAGGACCTAAAGTAGACATAGTTGTGTAATTAAGTTTTGTCAAAAGACAAGAATATACCAACAGCAAATAAGTACTATGATTAAGAACTGAATACTGCATATAGCTTGTAAAAGTTTATGCAAAATGTTTATGCAAGTTAGATATAACTTACGTCAACTTGAAAGAAATGTGAGGTAATACCGGGTGATATTAAACAACATAAGCAAACAAGAAATTACTTAATTGTTAGGATGTTTAATGTTGTATTTATGTGCTTGAGATTATCTTTTTTTTTGAAATACTTCTGTTTCTACAAAGGGGAAAATTCCATTTTGTGAAAAAATAAACCTGAACTCAGTGAAGCAGCATTAATGTTTCATTATGTTGTAAAGAAGAAAGGAAAAAGTTTACAGTTTTTGGTTTTTTTAAGTTTCTTGTGATATCTTGCCCTAAGATATGAGACATCCTCCATTAGGAACATGGGCAAATGTTTTGCATTTAAATCTGCTACTCAGATGTGATTTTTAAATACTGTAAGATGAGTTTTCAGAAAATTCTGATAGTCTGTAATGCCTATGCTGGGCCTTACTTGGCAAAGAGTATTAACATACTGTGGTGCTCAATACTCTAATAGCCAACAGAGTGACTCCTTTACCTTGTTCAGAGGCATTCTGAAATGCAGCCATTAAAATATTTCCATGTGCAAGTGCAGTGAAATTTTTTGTCAGTGTGCAAAATGATCTTACTTGGGTTCTTGAAAGTATTACAGGAAAGCAATGCATGGAGGAATCTAAAAGTTTAAAAAGTTGGTTAGTTCTATCTGGTTTTAGATACTCGTGGTTGGTGGAGAGATGACAGCACAGTATTGAAAGAAAGTGTAGCCTTTCATTTTTACATTATGCTTTATTTTCAGCTGCCTGGTTTGTGTGTTTGCTTTTTCAAGAAACTCTTACTTGGGTAAAAGGAGGAAAGTGAGAATTGAACATTAACATTTCTTCGTTTTTATAATTGCATGGGAAACAAGGTGTTGCTCATAGCAGACCATACATCTTACCCGTGCTTACTGGTTGGTGGGAAACGTTGAATTCTCTGAGCAAAGCAGTATTTAAACTACCAGTTTTATGTTGTTGCATGTTGAGAGTTCTCTGTCCTCTGAATTACTGTTCCTGGCCTTGCAACTTGACATTTGTACTTTTAGTTAAATGTTTCAGTTTTCTGATTTAAAACAACAATAACAACCAAAACAAAAGCAGTACTAAACTCGTACATTAAACTAAATTTGCGTATGTTGCATACATGATTTGGCATGTAAAGGGACTGGTCAAAAGTATGGCAGTAGTTTTTTTTGTTCAGAGGCTTCAGTGTCACAGAAGCTTCATGCATAGGTAGCCATCAGCCTGGTAGAAAGCTTTGTAGTTAAGAGTTGTAGAGAGCTTGGAGGGCAAAAACTATGAATAGTGAAATAAGCATGAGTGATGTAATCTGAGAAGCAAAAGAGAAGAGAGCTTAGGACTTAACTGTGTGGAAAACATTGTGAATGTGTCTGGGAGGATTTTGACTCTCAATGGTAAATGTGGGATTTTACCCATTAGTTCCGGTAAAAACTAAGAAATTTAAATAAACCCTGTTTTACGAAATCTGCAAGTTTCCTTTTACCTTCTCAAAAAAGAAGATAAACGGCTTGTGGGTAGCTGAGCTAATGAAATCTGATTTCTGCAACTTGCTCTGTGTCTCCCAAACCTTTTCTGCAATAGTCCCTCCCAATCCTCTACAGCATCTGCAGTTCCTCCCCATGGGACCTGTAGCTTTCCTAGTATCTCCCGTTTCCTCCAACTGATGCAGTCCTTGTTCTGGTCGATGGCCCTGATGTTCCCTGCAGCACGGACCCCTAAATAGTCCTGGACTGTTCTGTCCTTTAGCTTCCTTTTTCTGCTTTTCCTACTACCTGGACAAAGGCAGCATGTGCTGTGGCTGGTGTAGACCTACATGAACTTTTCCTGCTTTTCCTCATTGGAGCACTAATTCTGGTCTGTCTTCAACACAGCCTCTGATGATCATTTCTGGAAATTAATCTCTGCAGCATCAACCCTCCTTCAAATTTGGTAGAAGTTGGACAACAGTATCCGAGTGTGAGACTGAGAGAAAACAGCTGAAAAAAGTCCTTCTCTTCCTCAATTCACTCCAGATATTTTTTTGAAATATTTTTACCCAGCAAATTCATAAGTTAAAGTGGAAGTGGTGTGTTTTTCTCAATTTTCTTACCTGAAGCAAACATCTACTAGCATAAGCCAGTGTATCATATTCTGTTTAACTTTTTATTTAATAAATCTCAAGCTATATTACACACCCCCAAAAAGCTTTAGATACTTAAAAATATAATGGAGAATATTAAATATATATCTATATTCCACATACTCTATATTCAGTATCCTTTCTGAAAAAAATTCAGTGTATCAGGTTTTCCTCAGCTCTTCTCAAGAATTAGACCTGCAGAGTGATTAACTTGTCTCTAACCAGTTACAGAATCAGTAGTATGTGAAGAATTTTCTTTTGTAGTATTTCACTGGATTTCTTCTTGCCCCATGTATTTTGCATGGGAAGACTGGGCAGTACTCAGATTTTCCCAACAAAAAATGGATTTACTAATTTATCCAGATAGATGCTTGAATTACTTTATATATGAACAGAATCCTTTTATCATCTTAAGCTCACAGAAGGTTACCTTTTTGGTATTACAACTATACCTTCACATTATTGCAGTCCTTGAAGATTCCCTTTACTTCATTACCTAGCTATATTTTATCGGTTGCCAGTCGTTCTAACTGGGAATTTTTTTTCAGTTTCATTATGTTAAAACCTAGTGTGTTTGTCCCATAAGATGTAATTTATTATTAATAAATGCTGCACCTTTCTCAGCTCCTTCTAGCAATCTAGATAGGTTATTTGTTATTTCTTGTTTCTGTTTCTTGGGTCGCTGGGCTTTCTACGTTGTTATGGTCTCTATGGGACAGGTTCAGTAGAAGTGAATACATCTTGTCATTTCTCTTCTCTTGGGCTGGGGGAGCAGGTTTGTGGGGTTCTGAGGCATTTTTTTAAAAATTAAACCACTACTTGTGCTCCAGTTTTATAAGCCTTCCTGAGTGTCTCCTAGATCAAGGGAGGCATAGCTAATGCTTTGAAGTATAATCCACCAGGAAAATCTGTCTCTATTTTTAGATATATCATGCATTTGTATATTAGGGTTGCCCAAGTCCCATCTCTGATGAAGAGCTGAGATACAGAAATTGTTCAGCTTAATCTTGGTTGTTCAAAGCTCTCAAGTTGAAATGAAGGAATTTACACTGATGAGGGTGGTTTGTTTTCTTTCTTTTTTAAATGTAACGTGAATCCTGATGTCAAAAATAATATGCCATCTATTTTGACAACTGAATCTTGAGTTCTTAGTAGATATAAGAGTATTTAAGGTCCAGTGCAAGCGTAGCTGCACCAGCTACAACTGTACTCTAATGTAAACATGCAGTTAATTAGAATTACTTAAAGCTGAGCTTGCTTAAAACAGCAATACATTGAAGTATGTTTTTGACAGCTAAGGGGCAAAATTAATCTGCTTTTTGAGGAATGTAGTAGTGGAATGTCTTGATGAGATGTTCTGTTTTAAGGCGTTTGCTATTACAAAAGTATGAGAAAGCTTGTGACCTTTTCTATTAGTTACCTGTTGCTGACTGTATTCTCCAAAGGGCTCTTTAATAAGTCATTGTGTTCACTTGTCTTTCTAGTTAAGGCACCAGAAAATAATCGTATCTCCCAGCTGCACTCCTGCAGCCTCCCAAGAGTGGCGAGTGAACTAATGGAGCAGGAGAGGTGTGCAGTATTTCCTTCTGAGGTTTGGCGTAGTCCCAGTGGATGTTACATTTAGCCTTGAATGGCAACTTCACAGTTAGCTGAGGGATTTACTATTGCCTTCTGAATCACCGTAACTTATATCCTCTCTTCTTGTCATCTGTAGGTCTACGTGCATAGATACGCTTTTGTTTCCTTCAAGTCACTTATTCTGGTTTACTGATACAATTATTTATATAATTGTTCATATTAATTAGAAAGTTTTGCAAATAAACGGGTATCAGTGAAGCGGGTTTCTTCCTTAAGTTTGTAATGAGAAAGGATGCCTTGCTTATATCTTACTCAATTTTTTTTAAAAAAATTAATACATAAAAATGTGTAGTGGGACACTTGCACAGTATGTTCAGAAAACTGTGTTAAAACCTGTGTTAGCCCTAATAACTTAAATAATTTTAAAATAAATATGCTAGCTAAATTTGATTTATTGTGGCATTGCTGTGGAAAAATTAAACTAATTGGTTTAATGAATTTTAATTTAATTGCATAACAGTGATTGGAATAGCTCCACATATTTTGTGTTGCTTTTAAGCGTTTAAGACCATTTAAGATGAAGATGACAACTTAAAGTTGTAACAACTTTTTTTTAAATAAGCAAAAGATAATAATCATAAGGCCATAGCCGTTTGCTGAAAAATTTTATTAAATACCTTTTTAATTTTTTTGGTTTTCTGAAATGAGAATATAATCACAGCACTGCATTATTCATGAAAAAGAAACACCCTATAAGCAAAACGCAAAGCTGAGGAAACTTGGGGTTTTCCCCCTTTAAATGAGTGATAAAACTGAAAGGAGAAGGGCTCAGTTAAGTACTTGGGGCTCTTGGGAAAGCTAGTAATACTCTGACCCCATCTGCTATACCAGCCCCAGTTCCATACGTGAAGTCAGGTAGAGCAGCTCTGCTTCTGGCCTGGCCGACACTTCCTACACTTCCAAGTATTTGACAAAACGGTTGCAGAGGTCAGTGTCAGTAAGAAAAAGGTTTCTGATACTTTGTCTTAACATGTTTTGCAGCAAGCATGTTATGCAACTTTCTGGAAGATTTGCTTTATGGGGTTGTTTGGGGTTTTTTGTTGTTAAATTTCTGTAGTGTAGGAAGTTACTGAATTTTCAGTACTGGGTTTTGAAGCGTACTAAAATAGATGCCTGCAAATTAGATGCAGCCTTTTACTTTTGGTATGTAAAAATGATTAATGTCGTTTCAGAATAGTTACTCATAGGAACACATTCTGCTTACGCTGAACATTGTAGATAAAAATACGTTCTGTAACTTCAACAAAAGACATTTAAAAATTGCAAATGTAACTATTTTGCTTTTTATTTTTTTGTACTGAAAATGCAAGGGAACTGTGTCAGTGGCCTCTTAATTTTACCAAACTGTTTGGAACTTGGGATGCTCCATAATGCCTTTGTGTTTTGCCTTCACTTAATTGGACAGTCTTCATTTTATGTAACTGCATCTTATGCAATCATATGTTTACTTTCTGTAGGTTTATCACAGAAGAAATTCATAGTGTTCTGTTACCTCAGTATCTTTTTGACACCACTGGAAAATAAAGTGCTAGAAAAAAGTAAAAAAGACTGAGTTTAGTAAAGCATTTCTTCTTATTTTACACAGTCATAGGGAGTTATAAAAACAGTTTGAAGTAGTAGGCAACATATTGTTTGGCTTTTTTCCTCACAATTTTATTTGTACTTTAGAAACGTAAAAAGAGTGGTCTGAAAGGGGGAGGGAAGGAGACAGGAAAGTAGTTAGAAATCACAGTCTTAGATGTTGCCCATAAGTAATGTTTAATATACACACATTTACATTTTTTTTTAAAAAAAAGGCCTACTAGATATATTGCCCTTAGACAGAAATGGAAAGTTAACCCAATTCAGTCCCAGAATAAATTTTAAAGTTAACTTCTCTCTGGGATTAACTGGAATCAGCTGAGACCTCTGTCATGTTGATTAAAATTAATAGATTCCATTCTGATAATTTTGGCCGATATGAGAACAGTAATTATTTTCACTTAGGTTTATTTTTAATAGTATTGTTTGGGCATAGATTTATTACTGAATGCAGAAGGTAAAATGATACATAGTTATGTAGAGAAAGCAAAAATGTTCTAGAGATACTTTGTTCCTTACAAAAAAAAATGTATTCGTCCTGTACAATGCTGCAAATAGAAAAGGAAATTTAGCATTTGTGAGAAGGGCAAAAATCAAGACCACCTCTTAGAATGTGGATGTTTTCAGTAGATAATGGACATGAATCCCAAAGGAACTATATGAGAAACTATGGGAAACACTAATGTTAATTTCTTTACAATTCTTAGAAAAAGGGGAACAATTCCATTGTTTAAAGTAGGAGATTGCCCAGATGTTTGGCATCAAATATGAGAATTTTAATCTATTATTATTACTTACTATAGTTTCTTGCAACAAGGTATATAGGAAGAAGATCATTAATGGTCAGCTTAGCTTCACATATAGCGAGGTCTTGTTGAATGAACCTGTGCCTTTTTAGAAAGATTATAGATCTGATTGATAAAATCAACTGGTTTTGTATTTGATGTAGTATCACATTATATTTTTATTTTTAAAATTGCATTGTGTGAAATTAACACTGCATATATTACAGCGATGTAAAAGTTGGCTTACTGATAGATCTCTCAGTGCAGTGGTTAATAGAGGCAATGAGTGGGACCACTTCTTGAAAGTCTCTGGGGAACTAGTGGTTACATATATAAAATCATTCCTTAGATTGCTGGTCCGGTTCACTCTTAAACCCCTTTCTGCAAACTGGCCAGGTAGATAGTACTGGAAAAGTCAGGTTACTCTTTTAGGGTGATCTGAATAATGCATTTAAAAGTTGTACTTCAGAAATTTGTTTTAATACAGCTGAATGCAAGACAGTCTCATGTGAGTCAGAATGTAGATTGTATCTTTAAAATTGGAAAGGGACTTGAAAGTCAATTAGTTAATTACCTTATCTGCTTTATTTTTTTGTGGCAAAAAGACAAATGCAGGCTTGGATGCCTAAAAAAGGGAAAGTGAAACATAACAGTGCTGGAAGTCCACTTTATTACTTAAGAGTGTTTTTAAAATAGTATATCCCATGCTGGTGTTTCCACTTCAAGAAAGGTGTGGAATTACTGGGAAGAATTTAAAAGAAAGGCCACGGGAGATGTACAAGGTTCAGAAGCAGGGTGTCCAAATGTGATTTCAAGATACAAGAGGTAGTGCTGTGCAAGATACCTAAAAATGAAGGCAGGCGTGAGATTCAGTTCCTTAGCATTAGAGATACTTTAGTTGCAATAATTTGTTGGGGATGAGGAAGCCTCATTTGAACTCTATCAGGGAAGGACATGTTTATTTTTAAACTGTATTTCAATCTAGCTTCTGGATATACAGCCCTCCTGATGCAGGCGTGCATGCTCGTGGTGGCCAGGCTGGCCTTGGGAAGAATGAAGCCTGCTTCGTGCGCTGCAAATTACCTGCTTCCTTTGCAACTATGGGCTTTTATTTTTGCTTTTGTTATCCTAAATGTTGTTATGATACGTGGTATTCTGTGTTGGTATTTGAAGCCTTGAAAGGTTGGAGTCCTGTGTTTGCCTGCAGGCGTCAGAGAGGTGGGGAGGTGTGGGGGTTGAGTTTTGGTTTTGTTTTTTCCTTTTAGATAATTTGTGAGTTGTGTGTTGTCACTGTTTTCACTTCCTTCTGAAGCATCAAAGATTGGGCAGGGTTTGAGGTGATGATAGAAGATCCTCTTTTGTGCCAGAGTGGTTGATTCTTACTCACATGATCCAGATAAAGTTAGTTGAAGAGCTTGAGACAAGAAAGAAACTCTTTCACTAGGAACTGTTAACGCGTGTTTCCATCTCCTGCTGCATAGGGTTTTTTGACCTCCTTGAATTATTAGGGCAGACTTTTTGTAATCAGTTCTCTGCTGTTGCAGGAGTCTTGGGTGCTCAGTCTCATCTCATTTCAAATTGTGACCTTCAGGAAAAATTGTTTCATTTGAAATTGCAACTTGATACTAAAGTATATGGAGAAGCGCAGTGGCTTATGGTACACTGAAAGGCAGACTGAAGTATTTAGCTACCCTCTATGGCCTAGAATTCTTCAAAATACTTACTATGTGTCTGTTCCTTGTTGTACCAAACTGCTAACCCAGGTAAAAGCCCTGATTCTGAAATCTGTCCTGTACAGGCAGACACGTATGTGCCTGAGGAGGTGGCTTAATGGATTTAGTGGGACTCTGTGATTATGGATGTCTATATTTTGAAAGAAATAGTAAAATTTCACCTTAGTGTGGATAATTCAAATTGGTATAGTTTGAGTGCATTAGTATCTCTTAATGAAACCAAATATAGTTCTCTTCAATTCCATTCATTCTGGACCTTATCTCGCTTTCTGATATGTCTCACTAGTTGCCAAGCAACCTCAACAGTAGTTCTGCACATCCAGCAGCATTAAAAAAAAAAAAAAAAAAAAAAAAAAGTAGTGAGTAGTTGTTGCTGAAAATAAGATGCCTTCTGATGACATGAATGAAGACAGTTACAAGAGAAGGAAATGGGGAGTAGTGACTTTGGAGCTCATGTTCTGAAAAAGCTAATAATATTTAGCACTTAAGTAGTACTTTTTATTTTCCAAGCACTAATCAAGCAATTGTAGGATTATTAAATAAAGACTTTTTTTTTCTCGTTTCAGAGAGTGAAGCAGCATCATGTTTATACTTTTATAGAAGAGAGGGCAGGATTTAGTCCCAGGAGGGCAGGAATTAGTTTAGTCTATGTATTTCTTTCTCTGACTGGTATTGGCTTCCTGTGTTTCTAGTTGGACTGCAGATTAACTGGAAGGTTTTGGAAGATTTTTGTTTGTGTAGCCATTGCTATCTCTTCATTTCATGCCGATGCACCTGCAGTGTGTTGAGTTTCATTAAAATATTTATCACTTGGAAGGCCTTCCAAATTAGAGGTATGATAGAATGTGTGTAGGTCCTTTATTACCTGATAATGCTGTAATGCTTATAAAGCCATAGAGCCTTTTTATGTTCTGCCTCTTGTGCGAAATGTGATCGGAGCAGCAAACAAACTACTATAGCAAAGAATATCATAATGAAAATGAAATCTGATTTTGGAAAATGATTCTGGGTTTAGATTGTTAAGTTTCTATGATATCCTCGTTTCAGTTCAAAAAGAATACTGTACCTTACACATAGGCTAACTAAAGCAACATTATTGAGGACACAAATAAGTTAGAAAGTATCCGAATTTAGATTTCTTTAATTTGAGTTCATTTTAATTTGTGACACCATTACCAATGACTGCCTGTATGAAAAGGTAATTTTAAATTCTGTAAATTAACTCTTAAAAAGCAGTAAGTAATTCTAATGCATTTTTTCTAAAGCAGGCTCTGACACTGAAAACTCACTTTCTTTCGGTCACAGTCTGTCTGGAATTAGAGTTGTGTGCCATTAAGCTATCAGTGAATTAAGCTCTCCCCCAAGTTTTGGGTTGGAGGACTGTTGGTCCTAGTCACAACTTAATTCTTTCCTTCCCACTCTTTTTTTTTTTTTTTTTTTTTTTTCTGAAGGTGGTGGTCTTAGAAACACACTCCACTTCTGTTTGAGAGTTTTCAAAAAGGGATATACTGCAAATGTGTCAGAAATGGGGATATGTCAAGCACCTGGTCCAATTTACACACAAACTAGGATGTACTGTGAATTACACATTCAGTGTCTGTGGAAGGCGTGCACAGGTGTTGGACATGCTTCAGACTTGGTGAGGCTTTTACGTGCAAGGTGTTTTGTGCAAAGTCTATGTTTACACGCTGGATGTCCACATAGGTTTTTTTGTCAAGAGGCTCCCATTTTGCCATTGTTCAGGATAAAATGAACAAGAAGAAACAGTACAGTACAGGAGGCATATTCTGTGTGATGCAGATAAACGCAAAAAATGAACACTCACTGTGCAAATTCACAGCTTATCATTGCAAGGCGACTGCCTGCTATCCTGCTTCCGCAGGAGTGTAAGATGTTTTAAAGGTAGTATGATACTTCAAGCTGTTTCTCAGAGAACATATGCATTTTAAATTACAGGCTGTATGTTCATTGTCTACATCACAGACCCAAAGGTGTACATGTCTGAGAAGAGTTGTGTTTTGCTGTATGTGTGAGAGGGGTGGTACATTATTTACCAACTGCAGTTGCAGTGAATTTGAGTCGGCTGGTGGTAGGTTACTTGTTGTTTTTAATGTGAGGACTAAACCCAGTTCTAGATAATTCTGGGTTTAAGGATAAATTGAATTAATGAAGCCACACAAAAGAGCTGCACTTGAAAATGGTTAAAACATAATGAAAAAACATCCCAGTGTTATGTAGTATTTTTACCATGTTCAACATCTAAGGTTTATTTGCATTGGACTAAAATGTCTTTTGACATACTGCAGCTAATAGAGGTAATTTAGAGATAGAAAAGTAGTCCGTGTGATGTGTATACAAAAACTGTTTGTAGTGGTGGTATTTTTATCCTTATCTTCTAAGAGAAACAGACCAGTCCTAGTTCGTGCTTTTTTGTAATGCATAGAACGCGTAGATTTTGGCAGCTGTCTTTTGCCTCTAGGCTTCTAAGTAGGTTTGTCCGTGCAAGATGTGTGTAATTACTATGTATATGTGATGTGTTAGCTGCTGCACCAGTATTGCCTGTAAATTTAGTTGCCCTTTTTTATATATATGTGTTCTCTGTACACCTAGTTTTAAAAGGGTAAATATTATAAACTAGTTGCTCAAGAGCAGTATGCTATAAAAAAAGTAATAAGCACATCAGTAAAAGTGTTGGACCTAGTAGTAAAACCGCACAATAATCCTTCTACCAATTTATTGAACTCTGTTGTTATCTATGACAATTAACTGCTATGTATTGTACATTAACCCTTTGTGTAGTAGTTGTATATGGAATGGCACTCAATATGACTGCAGTGCCTTAAACTTTAGGTTTTCAAGCAAATGCATCATCTAATTTGATAGTATTCACAGTTTGATTATCGCTTTTCTCTTTTTTGTCTAGCTTTTGTTTCAACAAAAAAGGATACTCAGTTACTTTGTGGAGAACATCTTTGTCACAAAAATAAATGCCTTTCATTTTTACAAATGACTACAGGTTTTTCTTCAGTATCTTTAATGACACTGCAAAAAGTAGTAAACATTTAAACACAAATCTCTGTTTCTTGGATTAGATTTTTTTTTAAAGAAGCTTCATTTGAAGGTGTTATAAAAGTGATTGCAGTGGAATTGTATCTGCATGTTGCTGGACTTCTGAATTCTCTGTTAACTCTGTTGAGGAAATCTAGTAGAGATTTGGTAGAAGGCAAGGCGCTGCACCCCTTACAGTGGGTGCATGTGGAGGGGCTTGGCAGATGCAGTGCATCATCTGCCATCATGTACTTCTGTCGCTGCTGGAGGAACGGATTAAATCCCTCTTCTGAAACTGCCAGTTTTGCTGGTGCAGGAGCAGCCACGAAGGGCCCGCAGGTGCGTGCCAGCAGCCTGCCTTTCGGACCCCCTTAGCTCACGGCCTGAAGGGTTCATGATGTGGGCAGGTGCCTGCTGAAGCAGTTGTCACGGAATTGGAACTGGAGCGGTGCAATGCAGGGTGTCAAGGGGTGTTTTTGATTCCTACAGCAATTTGCATGTGCTTAATGTTCACTAAAAGCTCAGTTGTGTAAACTGAGGAGTATGGCTTTAAATATTTTGGAAATTTGTGTAGCAGTTGTGTGATAAGAAGTGAGATGAAATGATAAAGGATTGCTTCTCATTAAATTCAAGGAATCTCCCTTAGTCTAAGGTTTAAATTTCCTAAATTCAGTCTTCCAGGTGGTGGTGGTTTATATTTTAAAATGTCCTAATAACTCTTCAGACTGTTGAGGAGTTGAAGTTGAGACTGCAGCTTTTTTAAGTGTTGCCTGTTGACTTGGCACAGGCAAGTGGAGTTCATGTATGCTGTTGTAGACAGTGTCCCTTAATTCTGAGAAGATCTTTAAAATGGCAAGCAATTACGTTTGAAGTTTGGATCTCATGATGTCAGTACAGATATGTAGTAAAATATTCCAGGGTGTGGTGATACTTAATCATTAATGATTGAGACTTGGGGCATTTCCTGAATATTAATGCTGGATATGAATGTTGATTGCCCAAGGTGAAATTATTACCACGTTACCAGTTCTCTCTTCTCTCCTTTTTTGTCGATTGCTAATGCAGAAATGATAAATGCGTAGTTAGGTCAGACAAATATTTGAAGTATTCTCAGAGGCACGGTGCTTGAACAGAACACTTTCACTACCTTCGTACCTTGTGGATTGCATAATTATCATGTAGTGTGAAAATGGTTATTTTAATTTTTTTCCCTGTAGTGACTTAATATGTAGTTACACAACTCAGACTGGAAGTTGTCCACTGGGATTTTTTCCCTCAGAATCACTTGGTAGAATTCAGCTTTGTCATAGGCTTCTGGTTTTGAATGATGAAGCCGATAGAGAATTCGCTGTAGTTGTGTAACTGCCACTAAGGGTAAACTGATACGATGCCACACCTTGGATGTACTTTAATACTTAATCTACCACTTAGAAAAGGTTGAGGATTGACTAGCTAAACTCAGTACAGTGCTTTATAAAAACCTACTCATTAAAATGTTTGTGACTAGGTTTACGTGATAAATGTTTTTAGAGAAACACAGATTTTTCTCTGCCAACACCAACTATTAATAACCTAGTAAAATACATGACTTAAACATTTCATAAATGTATTTGGAATGTGCAGCGTATGAAGTTGATTATGTTGTGTTCTGTAGGAGGTCTAAACTCCTGAAAAGTCTTGCTTAATTCCTGCATGAAAGTACGTGAGGAGATGCCAGTGAATATCATGCTGTAGGTAGATCGTTGTTATCTGATTTCCAAGTAGTAGATTCATAGGGCATTTCTGCATATCGTTTGCATTTGTTGAAAATACGCTCTTGTAGCTGGTGGGAATAAACGTTGTTTCTCTTTCTCTTAAACTTTTTTTGGAGAAAGAGATTTTGTAATTCCGTGTTAAATGTTTTGGAGGAAAGCCTTGTCTTTCTTGCTGTATGTTAGTGATTACTGAAGGGGGGTACATTCTTCCCTTTCTCCTCACAGTAGCTGGGAACACATCTGGAAGGAGCACGGCCTGCCAGGGCCAGGGGCGCAGCGGGAGCCACGGCACCCGTCCTCGTGCCTCTCTGCGGGACATGTGATGGCTGAGCAGTTACTGGCAGGGCAGCTGCTGCTCATCCAGCCTTCCCTCCAGCCCACCGCTTTCCCAGAGCAGCCCTGGCTCTCCTAAGCTGTGTCTCCCCACTGCATTTCAGCAACTTTCTAACAGTGTACCTTCCCCTAGGTGCAATCTAGCCTGTTCTTCTAACAGAAGTAGGGAGGAACAAAAAAGTTTGAGAACTGCTGTTTCAGAAAGTTGGCAGGCAGAGCTGAGAACCGCAGCTGCAGATGGCTGAGCCGAAGAGCTGTACTGGTGAGCTGGGCTGAGCTGAAGAGCTGTACTGGTGAGCTGGGCTGCACTGCTGCAGCACCAAAGCTAGAGCAGTACTCTTCACAGGGTTGGTGACATTCAGTAAATGGGTATTGGACTGCTCTTGAATGGTCAGATATATAAAAGTACAAGGCAAAGACAACTGGTTTGGATCTTTATTGAGGCAGACTGTTCTAATTGTTTTTTTTAAAATTATTGTTAATATTTTTAAGTGGGGAGGAAGAGAGGAGGCATGCTTTATTTTGTCTCCTCTCTCACTCGTGCTCTCCCTTTCCATCCCACCTTTTGTTTTACACTTCGGCTGAGAATCGGCTTCTCTTACTTAATGGAGAAATGTTTCAAGTAGTCTGTTTCAGATATCTGATAAATAATGTATTTTAGAATTTTACAGATACCAATGATTCACCAAATTATTACTTATTTTTTTTAAGCAAATTTGTGGTACTAAAGCACACATTTTCTGTAACATAGTGGCATCTTGGTCTGTTGAAATTTCTAGGAAGAGACCTTCTAAGAATCCATGCCACACCAGGTTAGACCAAGGGTTTGTGTAGTCCACTATCGTGTCAGAAACGGCCCTTGTGGAGGATTAGGGAAAAAGTGCAAGAGAAAGATTTGCAGTGATTCCTCTTCAGGTCTTTTGCCAGGTTCTGCAGCTGGCACTTTAGGAACTCCAGGAAGTGAGATTCTTAACAAGTTTTGAAGTTAAGTCATGTTCAGTTAGTTTTTCTGTTTCTTTAAAAAGACTAACACTTGAATGAACTAAAAAGTCCTCTTTTTTTTTCCTTTGAAATTTCTTGTTTTCCTTTTTTGTCCTTTTATTGTCCATGAATACAATGCAAATCTTGCAAATTAGTTGTGCTGCCTGGTTAATACCTCCATGTTAGCTGGGACACCACCGAGGTCAATGACATTCAGATAGAGCCAAGTTATCTGCAGCTTCTCAGTGCTTTCAGTGTGGTTTTTTTGCAACCAGCGTAGCAGCTGGTTAGATCAATAATTGTGCCCAAGCAATACTATTTAAGTAATTTGCAGTGTTATAACTTAGAGCAGTATATATGCTCATTTGAGATTATTTTCTTCAGCTGTGTATAAGTTTCTCATTTAAACAATGTTATTAATATTTAAAGGACTGCGTGTTGTGAAAGTAATTGGACAATTGTAGCAGAGTGCTGTATACTCTTAACTGATGTGTAAAGTATCAGCAAATTATTTTTCACATAACTTTTGGCCTAACAGTCTCATGTATTATATACTGTCGGTATGAACTGTCTTTTAGTTTTCTGTTACCATCTAGAGATGTCAGGTCAGGGCCAGGACATGATAATTGTGCCATTGTCATAGTTTGACTTAAATTACAGCGGTATAACTTCCCTTTTATCAGGGGAAATGACAATAAATGTGCTTATTCAGGTATAATTAATTTCCAACTTTAAGCTCAGTAAAAAGTCATTCTTCTTACTGGTTGAGTCCAAATATATGTAGATGTTGAGTACAGTAAAGTGAAAAGTTTTTTTTCCATTGCATCCAGTGTGACTTTCAGACTTCTTAAGAGCTGTTTGGAATTTTTCCAGTGAAGTTGTGTTGCGTTGGAAAAGGTGCTAATTTGGATTCAGAGTGTTCATCCAAAACATCACTGAATCTTCCTGATTCTAAATGGTATCTTCCTGGTTAAATTGAACTTTCCTGATGTACTAAAGGTGGGGGTCCCTGGAAGTCCGGGATCACGGTAGATTGTGGCCTGTGGGGAATGTTCTTAATCTCCAGCATTTCCTAAGCAGATTTTTAAAAAAAACCTTTTTGTGTGTGTGTTTATGTTTTACTTGAAACGTTTGGGGTTTCAATATTGATATTTTAAATAGGAAAGACTTTAATTTTGGTTGTGTTTGTTTGCACCAACCTATTTGTTAACCTGAGCAGTTGTTCAAGTCTTCACTTTTATACCTTGTACATTCAGGTTTAGGTTTGCACGAATGGCAACTAAGTAGGTAGTGGATCAGTTTATAGATGCGCTGTATCTGCTTTGGGCTCTTGAATATAGTAACTCCACACGGAGCGAAGACTCAGCCTCTTGGTGGTTATTGGGAAGTAATCTGCATAAGAGGAAACTCATGCTGAAAAACTACTCTGCCAACTTAAAAAAATTGGTTAGAAAGTACTACCTTGTAAGATTCAACTGCCTGGCACAGAAGCAGATTTTGTAAGGCACAGGAGCTGCGAAGAGAGTTTTTTTTTTTGTATGTACCCATCTGTTTAGGGCTAACTTAGCAGTTCAGGAGTGGTTCCTAACTGTATGCCTAAAAACTATAGTTGTGTACTGTATTCACTTAAGCTTTTGTAACTAAAAATAGCTTGCTGTGACATAATTGAGGAACTGTAAAATTGAGTTGTGAAAGTATTGTTCTCTTACTACGCAGTTCAAGTGAATGGGCATAATGGGAAATACAATATTTAGGTAAGGGAAATGTGCATTATATTTCCAGATTCATTTCTACAGCTCCTCTGTACTGAAGGAACATTTAATTATTTTCCTATTTTGTTAAATGTATGGGATTTGTTTACTAAAACATTTAATCAGTTAACCTGTAGTACAGTTTTACATAGATTGACTTACTACAGAGCAAAATTGTTTCAGAAGTGGCAGTACAGGAACTTACGCTTCTTTCAGTACATTGACTCCAGCTTTTTTGTAAACGGCTATAGATGGCGAGCAATAAAATAGGTATTGATGATGTCTTTTAGTTGACAGTGTCTTGTAAAGTCAGGCCGGCGAGAAAACCAGGTAGGTGAAACCTTGTACTCTGATGCTGGTTGAAGAATTTCGCTAATGGATTTAGTGTGATGATGACTGGATCTGTGCTTGGAAGGAAGTGAGGGTATTTTTGTTGTTGTTGCCTGGTAATAGTTGATGTTTATTTCCAAATATTTTTCTTATACTTCTGGTATACATCTTCACTTCTGGTAGTGCCAAACTTTTAATAACTGGAGAAAAAATGAGAAGATTTAATATCATATTAAATATAATTCTAGAAATTGGTGTAATACTTTAAAGGCAGCTGTTGCCTGATACATACTGAACTCTGGGCAGTACTTGTTGCTGATCTGCTTTCAAAAAAACTTTTGTGTTACCGTCAGGAACCATTTACATATTTAGTTTTTATTCGTTTTTCAGCATTGCTTTCCAGTCTAGGTAGAAAGTAAAATATACCCTCACAAACTCCAGATAGAAGACTGTTTTTTGTTTGGCTTTTTAATTGATTATGTGTTTGGGAGGCGTTTCTTATGGGGTGAGTTGTCTTCTATCAGCAAAGCAGTTCTTGTCCAAAGCCTCTCGGTTGGTGTGAGGGTCTCCCTGGGCTGGCAGCACCTGTTGGCTCCTCTCCTGTCTCTGCCCAGGTGAGAGGGGAGGAGTGCTGAGTAACAGTTAAAACCAGTTGAAGTGTTGCTTTAACCTGTTTAAGTATGCTGTTTAAACAGGTGGTTACAGTGTTAACATGGAGTAGCATTCTCTGCCATATTTTTTCCACACCTCTTTGGCTGAATTGACGTGGGCAAATTTGGTTTGCTGTCCTCTTCTGTTTTGATGGCAGTTAGATACACCTACAAGTGGTGCAAAAATTTTTTTTGTAAAAGCATGGGTAAAGGCACCTACATAAACTATGCAGAAATAAAAATCAGGCCCATCAGTGGTAAATAGTACTAAAAGATCAGAGTTTGGGCTTGTTACCAGTGTGGTGTAGCCTTTGAGACTGGTTTGGGTTTGATGTCAGGTTGCTTTTGGACAATTCCTTTATGCACAGATTTGATTCATTGTGCATTTGCCTAATGCTTCTTCTTTCCAGTGCTGGCTTTGAAATTCAGCATGGTTGATGTTTTTTGCGTGGAAACTTCATGATAATTTCTGTGTTAGTTCTTGCGCTGTTAAGAGAGTAACTTGCTTGTGTAAGTGTGTCAAGGTATCTGTGTGTAAATACATTGGACTGAGCTATGAGGAAAGTACACTAACAGCTACAATTGTAGTTTAGTTTTGATGAGTTCAAAATTTAATTTGGCTGTACTTAGAGGCTGCCTTAAGATCATCATTGCCTTTAGTGATTTTTGACTCCTGTTACTTTGTGAGAGGCTAAAACAGAGAACTTTCTCAGAATGTGAAACTGTCCAAAAATACTGACAGTTGCACAAGGTGAAATGGAAACTTTTCCTCTTGTAAATGTACAGGTTTGGGAGACATAGGTGGTGTTTATAACGACAGGATATTTAAAAGTATCAGAAATCAGACTTTAAAACTTATATCCTTTCGTCTTAGAAGAGTCTGTGCTTTCTTGACTTCTTTGCTTAAGACTAATAATCACAAAAGTTTCCCATGAGCTGTGTAGGAGACATGAATACTTCAGTTGTTCACCTAAAAGAAAAAGGTGTAGTTATATCTGTTGTGTTGAGGGCAGTCTTAACTTGATATGAACAACCATTTGCTATAACTGAGCCACTGTTACTGTACCTCAGAGCTTTGGGGTTGGAACATCCTAATGTAGAGGGTAAAGTCTTCTGTTCCCCTAGAGGAAAGCATCGCTCAGGTGAGGTTATGGGAGGTGCTGGAACAGCTTCAGCATTGCAGTTACAGTCTGCAGAGGTCTGAATGTTAGCCAGTGGAGTGGGGTGACCTTTCATAAGGAAAAGCAGGTGTGGGTTTAGAACAACAAGCTTTTTGCTGCTGCTGCGATTTTTTTTTTTTTTTTTTTAAAGAACTGTGCTAAGACTTGTGCAAGGTTTTCCCTGCTGAAATCCCTGTTGCGAGTCTTGTTCAGTCCCCACAGCAGTATTGCATTGTCATAGCTGGTCTGAGCGCTTCCCAGCTATGGTAAGCATTGCAGCCCATGTCTCGTGCAACCTCAAGTTTTGGCACAGTCTCATCTCAGTAAAAATGTGGTAGTAACATCAGTGATATGGGAGATGCAATATAAATAGCAATGCAGTCAGGTTACTTGGAACTCTGTATGTGGGAGTTTTGATTTTCTGGTATAAACACTTTTAATGGAAATAACTCATACTGAATTTTGCTTGTTTTAATTCTCATTGTCTCATGTCATCATAGTAGCTTCTTACTGAATAGAAATGAACAAGAAGTTGTGTGACTGTGGCATTAAAAAACCTGTCTTTTATAAACATGATGCGGGGTGTTAATCTGTGAAGCTTCATGTGAGCTGTAAGAATAAACCTCAGTGTTTAGGGGTAACAGAGCTAGGTGTTTTGTTTATAGTGAATGTTGGTAGACTTGCTCTGTTGAGGATGACCTGGTAACTGACGCTTGTGCTAGATCTAAGGGAAGAGCATTTAACAATGATTGGGACTGTGGAAAAAGTATTTTAAAACTATCCTGAATACAGAAGAAACTGCCTTGAATTCCAGTTTGGAACATGTTGCTGGAAACTGTGAGGACACAGTAAAGTTCACAAGAAGTAGTACATTTCTTATTTTAAAGAGAGGGAAAATGTGATAAAAGCATTGTAGATATTAACCTGAAATAAAGACGACCTTAGTTGAGAGTTGTGCCTGGTGGTGAGGAGCTTGCTCAGAGAAGAGTAATGCTGTGTGGTTTTTTTGGAGGTGTGGTGTGTGGTGCTTTTTTGCTTTGTTTTTGGCTTCTCGGATATAGGAGCCTAATATGGTGCTTTGACCTCCTGAATGTTTTTTAGAGAAAAAGCTTACTTCTGTCATAGTTACTCTGAATTCCTTTTGGAGACATAGTCACTTTGCCTCCCTGCCCTTATCTACAAGGATAATAAGCTTGTGCTCTCACACAGTCCTGCTGTGATATACACAAGTACTAGAAGACAAAGATAAACTCATTTGTTACACAAAAATATTAATAAACTCTGTTGTGATAACTTGAAAAGCTTTTAAAGCTGGAAATTTTTAGAATTATTAAAATTGTTAACAGTAGTAGCACTACAAAATGTGTTGATATAGTACACTAGAAACACTGTTTTAATAAGCTGAGAGTTTTGGCAAAAATTACTAGAGACTGCAGTGACACCGTTTCAAAGCATTCTCTTTTTTAGTTGTGTTTAAGGAAATTTTAAAGTTCCCTAGTAGTGTGTAAGAAAAAAAAAAAAAAAGAAGAAAAAAACTCCAGCAAAATCTAAGTGCACATTTGTTCTCAGTCATACTTGTTGACAAATCAAGGAGTGAAATAGCTGCGTTAATTTTAGGTTCTATTAAGAACAGTCAGAGCAAACACTGTACCAAATCTTGAGTGATAGCAATCAAGGAGGAAATAAATTTTAGTTCAAAGGTTTGAGACAGCATTAGAATCAATGCAGACCTACAAGTGGTGGTCTTGCATGGCCGCCTTTTCCCCTGCTTTTGAAAAGAAGTTTTGAGTTACCCTAACTTATACCACAAGAAAAGTAGAACAGGTTACCTGACTTGTTTGATTTTAGACCATATGGTTTGCTTATGTGATACGATGGGGGAGGAAACACAAATAATCATCAGCTCCAATTTTATTCCACTCTAAAGTGAGGAAAAAGTTTTGAATTCTTGAAATGTTTGGCAGAAGAGAATTGTTTCTCAGTTAGCCATACGTTTTCCTTCTGCATTTGTTACTGGCTGGGGATTTGGTAGTAAGCAGACAACTGTAACATTACCTTTGCTTTGTGGGGGAGAGTTGGTCCCTGGATGCAGGGATCACTAAATTGACTTCGACTTCCCCGTTGTTTGTTTCAGAGCAGATATTACTTGATATTGTATTAGAAGCTGTTAAAATTCATTGTACGTTTGGGACAATATGACTATATACCTGAAATTTTTCTGGAGCTTTTTTGACTTAGGAGTACAGGAATAAAACTAGATGACTCTTACGTGTTACTATTTAGTGAGTCTGATTTGATATCCTGGAAAACATTTGTAAAGGACCTTTCAGATTGTTCCATTCTCTTCCTTTTTTAGAAAACTGTTTTTTAAAACTTGGTAACAATTTTTGGAGCAATGTTCAGATAAAACAAGGTCCAGAATTTTCTAGTGAGTGGTTTAGAGATCAGGTAGATCACCTCTGATTTACCGAGTCTGTTCTAGCTAGAAATTTGCAGAGCAGTTGGTTGTTGTTTTTTTAAACATCCTTAACATTGACTATATAAAATATTTTAAAGAAATCATGTATTTTTGTGTAAAAACATCTGCATTTGACTCGCATTATACATGTATGAACGAGGCATGTGTAGAGCTTTGAAGAGCCAAAATAGTTACAAAGCTATGTTAGTGGGGTTACTGAACTATTAAGCCAGTTACCGTTGAAACTGTATTAAACTGGTGTCTGTACAGGCAAGCTTACGTTTGAAAGGCTGTAGTTTTAAAGGCTAATATTTTCAAACTGCATCTAATAGCATCTTATTTAAGAAGGGTAACTAGTGGCTACTTTTTTGGTCTTTTCTGCATAAGACTGCTTAACAGTGATCCCCCCCTCTTTCAAAGTGAAGTGTGATGGGCATAGGTGATATATGGCCATTACACAAGAGGTTTCAGAGGAGAAGGACAATCTAAAGATACGTGGATATCTTGCATGTGAGAACTTGCATCGTATTTTATCTTCGAAGACTGGGGAACAGCTTGCATCTCTGTGTTTACATAAGCAGAGCTGTGTTCAACTTACGGTAAATTTTGCTTCCAAAGCATTTATAACTTAATTGTTCAATGGAAGAATGTCGCTTTTTCTTTATATAACATAGACCATGCAGCGTTCTTAAATGTTCTGCGCGTTCTGGCCCCTATCCATCACAGTACTTAAACCATGAGTAGCCCTATTAAAGTTGATAGAATTACTCATGTGCTTAAAATTAAACATGTGCTTAAGTGCTTTGATGGATTAGAGCCAAAGTTGTCAGCACCTTGCTTTGTTATATGCTGCGTTACACCTGCCTCTCTGTGCACTACCCTGGATCGTTAAGGGACAGATTTTCAGATTTGCTTATTTCAATATTTAGTTATCCCATGTTCTAAAAATGTAGTTTATGTGCAGTCATAGTAAATTCATACGCTGTCTGGAAGTATAAATACACAACTACAGCTCTTGAAATCTTAACAGTACTTGACAAATTTCACAAGGTTTCCTTTTTTTTCCTGGGGATTTCAGTGCGAATGTTGTGCTAATTGTTTACATGGAAACATGCCATCTATAGTATTTTTCTCAAAACTAGCTTTCTATTGAAATCTGGATTTTAATAAAGTATATAATGGAAATCACCATTTAGATATGACAGAACACTGTGAAGAATGACTGTGAACTTGAACTTCCCTAAAGCTAAGTTCAGTAGGGGCTGTTCTAATTTCTGCTAATAATGTTGAGTTTGTAAGCATTTAGGAAATTCTTTAAGGCTTATAACTGAAGTTGCACGTACCTGACAGCTCTTCATTCTTGGAGATAACTGGAAATCCTTGATTCAGACTTAATGTTAAAAATTGCAGATTTACAGCTGTAAAGAAAATACTTGATTCAGCGAAAAGCAGTCTATCACTGCCATAAGAAACATGTGGTGAACAAGACATTTAACATTAATATCTCACTGAAATCTAAGGTCAGCTTGTAGTGACAGCTACATAGTTTTAAGTGTTCCTTTCCAAATTGCCCCCGCTCCCTCCCCGTTTTTTGGGTGCTGGAAATCTACATTCACTACCTTAACTGCTTTCTTCTAAGACTGTCATCTGAACTTAAGGGCTATCAAGACTAAGTCCTGCAGCATTTAGAAAACGTAAAGGTTTGCGTCACTGAGAATTTAATTGGGTTTTAAAATAATAATTGGGAAATGATGAAATAGGTAGTTATTTTTTGAGTGAAGCAAAAGCAAAATTTTCAGGAAGATGCAATCATTTGCATGCAGGTCATTTCATAGTGAAGGGGAAGTCACCTTTGTTTCATTCTTTGATTAATATTTGGAACTGAATTGTAAATTGAAATTCATAGGTGAGTGAGTACTTCATGGTGGAATGCCTGTTTTGAATTTTCTGTCTGAACTCACAAATGGTTTTTTTAACTGTCAGTTGGTAGCAAACAGCTCTTTGCAGTACCTGTTGTTAACTTACCGATAGACAACTCGGTGACACTTGGTATTTGCCCTGATCAGATGCATCTGCAAGAATGTCTGTGATCAGATAGCTCTTAAATTGGAATCTTTATGAGCACATGTGCATTTAAATATTGTAATAATTTTCCCAGGTGCTATGTTAGCAAACCTTGATTGCACAAAAAAAGTTTTTGAGTAACTAATGTGTATGTCCCCAATAAGCAAAAAAGTAGCAAATCGCAGTTCTTCCTTTAGTGGAATTGGAAAGCTCTGTTACCACATTTGAAGCTCTTTACATATTTTAGTGGCCTTTAGTCAGATTGAGATTGGTAAAGTGGAATGAGAATAAAAGTAGGTAATTCAGACAAAAGTTACAGAGAATGCTTGTAGAAAACATGTTTTGTAGAATATACCTCGTTTCTGGTAGGATGTCACATTGTATGAATTTGATCCTTCCCCTTTTTCTGTTTCTGTTGTGCTGTTTTCCTTCTGACATCTGTGTCTTACAAGCCAACGTGCAGGGTTTTGGATTAAAGTCCTTGGGTTTTGTCACTGTTAGAGGTAAGCACCTTCCAGATCACCTGTCTACAAGATCACCTGGCAGCAGTGTTTCAGATTATAATGGAGATGACATTCACTAAAAAAACCAAAGGATTTTCAGGACTGACCATCTTTGATCTGCCTCATTAGTGTCTTCCCTACCACATTGCATCCTGCTTTGGCTGGTCTGTGTGTGTGTACTTATTTAGCATCCAGTGCTCCAGCCATTTTTGTTTTAGGGCTTCTTTCTATTTAATACTGGCACTTAGCCAGCTATGTACTTTGTTGGTTTTAAGTAGCAGTGAGGTCATTAGCCATTACAGGAGGTATTCCTCTCATTCTTGTACATGAACCCCTGAAGAGCTCTGGGATGTGATCGCCCTCTTTGCAAAGCTTCATACCCAACCCTGGTTGAAGAAATTACTAGAATACAGACGTCTACAAAACGGTGGCAGAGCAAACGATGCTCTTAGGGTGCTCATCAAATCAGTGTGTCAAAGCTTAGAGAAAAGTGCTTTGGAAGTGCCTGAAAACAAAGGTAAGAACAAGACCCCCAGTAAGGCTGCCATTACCTGCTTGTATTTTAAAGCAAAGTCTGTGCAGTACCAAGGATGAAGTGAGGAACATCAGAGCAAATGGCATGGTTGTAACAGCACCTTCTGTTGATCCATGGTGCTGCAGCGTGTGGTCAGTATGTACTCACATGGCAGTATTTTTTTCTGGACATGAAGAGATTGATAGACCCAATCAGGTAACTCAGGAGACCCTAGTAGATTGGATTTGCTGTGAAGGATGGCTGTACAAGCAGACAGCCTGAAACAGCAGAGACTTATGTCCTGAGAGGTGGTGTGTACTGTATTTCAGTGCTATTGCACATTTGGACATAGAAGTTTCAAAAAGATGACGGCTAATGTGCATGTTCCCTTTTTTCCCTGTGTTAATGATGACCACCACATCCAGTGCTTAATTTAACTAAAAAAAAAAAAAAAAAAAGGTCTTTGTGCTTCCTAAGAGCAGTTTGAAATGGTTATCTCAAAAGAGTATATGTTCCTCAGAATTTTATGTACAAGGCAAGATGATTCAGCAAGTTTGACTTGAATACTCCTGTTCCCTCTGGTTCTGAGAGGTGTGCTTCTGTACTGGAACAGAATCACAAAGTGTACTCTGAAGACTCCAGCCTTGTTAATTATTGTATCGAGCATCTAAAGAGAATATTGAATGTTTGAGGATGCCTTTTATTGTAATATGCTTAATTATCTGTACATAGAGCTAGAAAACAAAATTGGTGTGTTATCCTCTGTATGCATGCCTGAAGAACTAGAGGCCAAGTTGCAATTTACAAGTGTGTTTAACTGCACGGTATGAATTAAAGGGCCTTTGTCAACCTCATACATCACAGAGCTCTTTTTGAACACTTCTATTTTCATTCCTTACCTGGACCGTTGCTAGTTAATTAGCTGAGGTAAATGGAGGAGCATAAGGAGAATTATGCTTCTTAATATTGGGTCTGTGATGGTCTCTTTTGTGCCACTTAGGTGTAAACAAGTTAAACTGTTTTTTACGTAGGAATTCGAAAAGTCAAAGGGGAGCCCCAAGGTGGCTTAGAGCCAGAATAGCATCCCTGTGGCACATCCCTGTGGGCAGATGGTGTGCCCAGGGTGCCATGTGCCTGGGCTGTGCCTGCCAGTGCAGCCCTCGGGGCAGAGCCGGGCCGTGTGTCCAGCCGCTCACCCGGCTCCGTGAGCTTCACCCCGAGCCAAGGCTGTCCACAGCCAGGCTTCTGTCAGATAGCCGGGTAGGCAGGGTAACGTTTACACCTGGGGTGTCACAATGAGCAGATAGAACAAATGTAAACTTTGACGTAATTCATAGTAATTTCATGATGGTACTGTTCCCTAAGATAAGAAACAAATCACACCCCGAACCCCTAATGCTCCAGTGTAAATAATGATCAAAAATGAAATAATCTCTGCTCTCACAGAGCTGTGATGCATTTTTTTATCAGTGCTTCAGTAATCTGTATTTCTTACCTTATAACTTAGAGAATGATTCTGTCATTCCATGAATAGAAGGTATCTCTTTGCACTTACACCTCTTATCATATGTTCATTTTATGGCCACATAGTAAGATATGCATGTAACTCATGCAGATAGATACTGTAACATATTAAAACAAGCAATGGTAAAGCAGTTTATAGTGCTTTTCCCAATACTTAAAAGGGAGCTTGTGGAAGCCCTGTATGTATTGTCTATTTTATATTGCTCTGTGCGTGTGTGTGAAAGTGATTATGCTTCAGGGGATTATTGAATTAAGTTCTCCCAAATCACTTAGGTCACAATTAGATCTGTGCAATGCAGTTTTTAACCATGTCTTTAAATTGAAGTATATTCAGTCTGTTGGGCATTTCTTTTTTCCAAAAGGTGTTACTTGTAGAGAAAGTGACTAGCCTATGCTCTCTTCTGACAGGAGATCATTTGTGGTAGCTGGATGGTACAATGTGTTGTTACCCAGAATCTTGGAGACCTAAAACCACGTGTCTTCAAAGTGAAGTAGATATTGGAGGTAACAGGTAGAGTAAGAAGAAGAGCATGGTATTAGGGAGGGGAAACGAAGTTTCTGCATCCGGCAGCAATAGGGGTCTGTTCCTTTCAGTGAGGTGCTTGGTACGTACATGGTTAGTGTTACCAGCGTGGCATTGACTGTGTAGAGTGCTTTAGATTACATTTTGTCAGCTAGCTGTGCCTTTGGGTAACTTAACTCTCTCACCTTGTAAGATGAAGTAATCAAGAACAAAGTATTAATGTGGTTAGAAACTCGCTTTCAATTCTGTGAGTGAGGAGCCCAGTAACTCGTGCGTGCTGTGGAAGGCTGTACAGTTCCTGCCGTGCAGCCGGTGCATGGTGGCTCCTGTCCCATGGTACTGCATGTGCTTGTTCTTCTTGTTCTTAAACAGTACGGAATAGAAAATCTCTTTGAAGTGTGCAGAATTACTGAGGTATATCTCTGTGGTGTGATATAATTGAAGAGTTCGATTTGCAAAAGATATTCAGTGGTTTTTCCTGTCACATTTTAACAGTTTTGTCTGTAAAACTGGTACTTTTGTCACAGGTCTAAGAGGAATTATTTCAGCTTCACTCTGAATAGTTCAGGCACCTCTTTCCCCCCCTGTTTTTCAAGTGCCTCTAACTTGGCCTCTGCCCTGTTTGCCGTTGTAGCTGTTACATTTTGAGATAATTGCCATGTTGCTCTGTTAGAAATAACCCAGGCTGCTAACCCAAATTTATCTTATTGTTGAATTGTAAAGTACCACAGAATTTTTGTAATGTGGATTGGTAGAAAAATCTTAATTGAATTTCCTTGTTTGTGGTCTTCTGTCTGAAGATCTTGACTGCACTGCTCTGTTTTTACGAGGTGGATTGGCAGGTAGTGCTGTTCGCATTTTTGTTAACTTCCATAAAGTGCAGTAAACAAATTTTAATGCAGATTTTATGGAATGTTTATGAAATCCATGAGCACGTTTCACTGCATCAAAGACGCCATATTTAGATGAATAACTATGTTTAAAGCCCATGTGCCTGTGAAGTACATGACTGTCCGTCAAAGAACTGAATTGTGTTTTAAAATGAAACTGATGTATTAACCTTTCATTTGCTTCCAGTGTGTAATTGCGATGGGTTTTTGAAGGTGAGCAGAAAGAGGACAGCCCGTAGCTACTTCCCTGTGTGTTCACATTTGTTGGTAATAACTGAAAGCAAACAGAGATGCACCTGTGTTTAAACACAGCAATGTCATTTTCTCTTATAAAAAGCCAGAGGCAAATTAATTGTTTTGTGAAATTTTTTACTCTCGTTCTTACGCTTGCAAATTGATTCACCTAACTGGCAGTTCTCTGCACAGGGCAAGAGAAGCTTTTCACTAGATAGAGTTGTTATGTCAGCAAGTTCAAGAGAGAGTGAAGTTTGACAGTGCTTCAGAAATAAAAGTAATTTATGCATTACACTGAGCGCTGAAGGGGATAGAAGCCAGGCTGTTTACAACCCGGTGAAGATGACAAAGGTTAATGCTCTGTGTTAACATTATGTGATTACATTTTAAATGGTTATATATACTTGCTAGGCATGTACATTTTGCAATACAAGTTTAAGGAGAGACTCTGCTTTTTTATTAAAATAAAAATATTTTTAATATTTCTAAATATTTAAACAGCATAAAATATATAAAACGGCACCCAGAGAACAACAAAAATTGGCCACATAATTAATAAAGAACATTTTAACACGCTTTAGGGGAATTATTATATAATACAAACCCAGACATTTTAAAATAGTAGGTGTCCTTGTGTCGCATGGTGTACTCTGCCCATGCAGTTACATACCCCTCAGGATTCTGGAAAGGCTCACTTCTGAGATAACGTATACAGACTATTAAATTGCAAATCTTTGTGTGGCATTATTTATTATGCTAATGTTGCACATAGGATATTATGTTAAAAGACAAATTGAGAAAGAAAGTTACATTTTTCAAAAATGAAAGCTAGCATTTATATCTGCAATATGCAAATTATGTTTCAGTATTCTGTATTCACGTTTTAAAAATTCATGTTCCAGAGTACGTTCTTTTTTTAGCCCATGTTCATAATGGGATTAATTGGCAATCATAATTTACCCTCATTAAAAGCCTTTTTCTGATGCATATTATCTGATCAAAGTCTTTTTACTTTCCCTCAAATGATGTATCCCACAGCACTAAATTCACTTCTTCACAGTGTTCTTCATGACACTGTCTAATGTTTGGTTCCTAAAATATTCCTATATTAAAAGTGTGGAGTTTCCAGTATAATCAGGGGATTTGGGAGAGATGTGGGGAAGTTTTCGCCACTAACTTAGATAATTGATATATGTTAAAACAATAGTGCTGTATTACTTTGGCTATCTTGCCTTCTAAAGGAAAAATAAATTTTATTGCTGTTGCTTTGCCCTCTGTGCATTTTGGAAATTTTTTGTAGCTGTCTTGTGAGTTTGTAGGGTTTGGAGAAACAAATCACTTCGTTTCTGTTAATAAAATTTTCTTTTTTTTGCTGGAAAAAAGAATATATTACATTCTAATTTAAAACTAGGTAGTTCTTTGTATTTTTCTCTTCAGTCTTGTCTGAACTCTGTCTGTTGAACAGAACTTTGCAACAAGGTGTGTGGCTTCTTAACTTTCCAGTCGTGATGAAGAAATTCAAACTTACCTGCTTTCAGGAATTTAGATTAATGGCATAGAGGGGTAACAGGATTTCTTACTACTTTTTTCTTTTTTAAAAAAAAAAATAATTTGACATGTTTTGACCATTCATTTCAGCACCAGATTTTTTTAACTTCTGCCTGTGAGATGTTTATACTGGGTGAGCTGAATCCTTGGTCCTCCAAAATGTTCTTTTTAAACTTTAAATAGTTTTTCAAGTAATGGTTATTCATATTATCTGGAAGGTAAACCAGAAATTAACATTAAAATTAAATTAGTTTGGTTTCTTATAATCCGTTTGGTAATTTGTTCATTGCATAGGATTTGATAAAGTCTGAGTAGAAATGTTGCCATTTTAATAGTAAAGCTCAGCCACAGGTGGAGAAGTTCTTTATTAAATACTGATTAGGTTTGTTTTCAAGGAATATTTGATTTTCATGACCTTTTATGTCATTCTGATTTTATGTTATTTGAAATAAAATGTCATCTTTTTTCATAGTGCCTAAAATAGACTTTATTAGTTTTCCTGAAAGCTATGTGCAGCTTTGCTTTGGCCCATTTAAATATTGAAAACAGCAGGATTTGAGATTTTTCTTATAATCCTCAACTAATAGAGTTTAATGCTTTGTTTGGCTTACCCTACACAGCCTAAGCAAAAGTTTTAAACAAGATTAAAAATACGACCTTATTAACCCATGGCATCTAAAGATACAGAACAGGCCTGCAGAGACATCAGTCATTCATTAGCCAGGATAGCATGGTGCCATTCCCAATATGCTCAGTCTGTTCCAGATGAAAACATTTTAGGACCACGGCTTTTTTCTTTTGGAGTTTTGGTGATTGTGCAGCACCCAGAAACAAAAATGAAAAAAGCAAGAATCTGTTTCTAAGCTGAATAGTCAATCTTTGTTGTTGGGGAAAATGAAGTTTAATTACTTTTGGAAATCTGAGGTGCAACCTGTCTGGGATTTCTCTAAAACAATTTTGGCAGATCGAGAGACAGCAGAGGTGGGGCTTGGCTCTTGTTTACTGCATTTCATTAGTCGCTGAACAAAATTAATTTCACCTTTCTTTTTTTGAAGTTAGAATTTGCATGTAAGGTATTGGATGGGTGATTGATGAACACATTGAGTTCCAGAAGGATGAACTATCTCATTGTCATGGAAAATTTATGCTTAGTAAACATTACAAAACACAAAACGACATGATACATTCATTGCTGTGTAATAAGATTCCTTGTTTACTGGGCATGCTATAGGGCCATGGCAACAAAACCAGAAATAGGAACTATGAGTATTCTTGTTGTAAAGATGATGATGGTTATCAAGCAGTTTAATTGCTGGAGTTTTACATCACTCCATATTCATTATCATTCTGCAGTGCTGCTAATAGCCTGAGGATCAGTGAAGAGGTGTAAATGTGAAGGCTGGACCAAACCTATAATAAAACATTATGTTTTATTGTATGGTATGGAAGAGTAACGTAGGTAAATGTGTACTTAGCTGATACTTTGAGGCAGTTAGCTGTAAGTGTTCCAGGGGAGACAGCGTAACTACAGTTTGCTGAAACAACCAAAAACCAAACTAGAATACTTTCTAAACTTCTGTCTTTCTATTGATGTTCCAAAACAAAGCAACATGACTGAATATTATTTCTTTACTTAATCATTTAAATATACTGGTATCTTGTTTAACTTCCAGCATATCCGTTGCCCTTTTGATCTCCATGGGGCAGTAGCTAGATATGTTTCATTAAGTTCGAGACCCAGCTGAAAATCGGAGGCAAAATCAAGCCGGACAAATTGCTTACACTGTCATGGATAAACATTTCCTGCTTTCATACCATTATTTGCATTTTTTTAAATAAAGGAACATAATTTTTTAAAAACGGACAAAAGTGGCAGATGTTTTTGAAAGCGTATCTGCAGTAACTGAAAAATAAGAGTCTTTGTACACCTCCCTAAGTCTGGGTTTGCAGCATGGAGAGTTTCTTGAGACCTGCGGCAATAGAAAGCATTGAAGATGGGAAGGAAGAGGGTGAAAAGGCCTCAGTTTTCCCTCTTTTCCTGTCTTAGTTATTTTCCTTAGTTCAGTGCTTTTGGCCTGCCTTGTCTGACTGCCTTGTTCCCATCAGCAATGCCAGATCCTTGAAGTAAAAAAAGTGGTAGTCTTCAGGAATAAGGTGGTCTGTAGGTAGATTAAGAAGTCTAGGGGAAACAAGAATTTACATCTGATTATTGATCATTTCATTTTCTTTCTGCATCAAGCTTCACTGACCTTCCTTGCCTTCCCCAAAGTTTTGAGAATATATGCAGTGGTCAGTGATGAGGAGCTGATCTTGAGGGATAATCGTATTTCTGTTTGGTAGAGTTCTGCTGCTGATTCAGACATGTTCTGTACACAGCTAAGTCATCCTGAGTGAGATGATCTGATACTGCTGTTTGCTTTCCATCTCCAAGAGCAGCACTTGCATTGCAATCATGCTTTCACAACTGTGGGATGTATAGGAAGTTCCTCCATATTTATATCTAAAAGGCAGTGTAACATGCAGCTGGCACAGCGGTGTTTTCCTTGACCCTTTCACTTAACAAAAGTTTCATTAATCTTTCATTTGATAACCAGCATTTTCAGTATTCTTGGACATCTGCGTCTGCCTTGTTATTAAAGCAGTACTTTTTCTGCTGTTCTGCATTCTTGATTGGTGAATGTGCTTTCAGTTTCGTTTTGGTTGGTGGTTGTGAATAGTTATAGAAAGGAAAAAGTGATAAAACCCCATTTGTAATATGAGTACTTAATTACATCAGTAACATTAGGTTTTCAAGCTATAGTTGGCAAGCTGAAAGTGTGAGCACTACCTTTTAAAGGGTAGAAAAGAAAACACATGGTTGGTAATTTAAAATCTCTAGGATACTATGCTGGAAAATGTTAGTTTTCAAAATGAAAAAAACTCTAAAAATAGTTTGTATAAATATTCAGATAATGAAAACATTCTGTAAAAACAGTTTAATTAAGATTAAAAGGTCATTTAGACAATTTAGCAGGGGGTTTTTTAGTAATTACATGGCTAACTTGGTTTACCTCAAAGTAGTAGTTTTATGCTGTGTATAGCAAGAAATTAATGTAAAAATGTTGTAATACTACATTACAACTAAGTTACAGTTTACAGACTCCAATACTAGTAATACCTTTAGGATGCTAATTCCTGGTTATATCAAATGTTTGTATCATGCAGTTCATTTGATAGCACTATTTAGCATTGAAAGTAACTATTGTCAGATTTGATATAAAACACAATACAGATACAGAGGCAATGGTTCACACTGCAGTTTGCTTGAGCCTGTTATTACACTTTATTTGGCTGCAGTTAATCCCAAATGATAATGCTCATATAGAGCATTCCAAGTGGTTTTCTAGCCTACTCTTCTGCTTGTAGTTAAATGGTAATTTTACATATTTGGATTAGCCCTTTATTATTTATTTTAGATTTTATATACAAACTGTTGGTTTGAATGTCTCTGTCAGGTTGACTTCTCTGCTCTAGCTTTTTCTGCTTTGACATAATTTTTGTTCTTCAATTTTTTTGTACTTTGAGGTTCTTTGATCTCCTTTTACTTGTTTCTACTTTTAATAACTTACCCATTTTTTTCTCTGTCTCCAGTTTATGCTTTTCTAAATAATTGCATGTATGTCTAGTATTTTGCATTCAAATGAATCAAAATCTGTTTGATTTTGCAGAATGTCTTAGTCCCAGTCTAAGACTGCAGTAAGTTTTTATTTAAGCATAATTAGATACTGAGTTTTGGATACAAATAGATGTTTACTGTTTAAGCAGAAAAGTTGTATTTAATCAAGTCTATCTACAAAAGTATTCAGTGACTGAGAGCACTTTAGTCAATAATGACAGTGCAGTTTTGATAGAAAACTTCTCATGTTCTCTTTCCAAAAGGTATGGCTTATAAATTTAATAATGTATTTTTTTTATTACAGGGAGAAGAAAATGAAAATTCAAGATATTAAAAACAATATTAAAGAAGCTATAGAGGTAAACTTATGAGCTATTGTTTCTAATTATTCAAAGCTAGCTATTTAGACACTCTCTACAGTATTTTATTTTTATTTCTTGCAGACAATAGTGACAGCAATGGGCAATTTGGCACCTCCAGTTGAACTAGCCAATCCAGAGAACCAGTTTCGAATCGACTACATCTTAAATTTAGCTAACCAGATAGACTTTGATTTCCCACCGGTAAGTAAATAGTAGAAAATGGTGGCAGCTATGCTTTTTTGCAAATAATTGTATTTCATTGCACTGTAGTAAACATTTACAAAATACAGTGAACTGCTCTTCGGGAATTACTACAGTAGGTATCTTTGGTCAGTGCTAATCAAATAAAGTATATAGCAACACGACTAGAATATTCAAGCTGAGACTTCATGAACACAGAGTCATTTGTCTACATTCTTGTGCTCTGCTGAAATAATCGGCTACAGAGTTAAGATGAACAGTGCTGGCAGTAAAGTTTGGATATTGTTGGGAATTGCCCTGCCCAAAAGGCATGAAGATAAATGCAGCAGTCTGTTGATGATTAGCTGGCATTTAGTGATACTGTATTTTTCTCTTTTGGAAGAATAGTAGTTTTCTTGCTGATTCAGATGTTCTCTGACAGCTGTGTCAGCCAGACTTTTTGCAAAGGCTGCACACGCTATGTCCTTGCCCCAACCCTCCCAGTCCTAGTTAATCATTCAAAATGCCAGCAGTCCTAGAGTAAATGCAGAAAGTATAATTATTTTGTTGATGGTATAACTTTGTGCCCGCTCACTGTGATTAATTTCTACTGTGTCTCAACCAGGCTAGTAGCAGAAGCCCATGAAAATACAGTTTGTAAACACTGAACTCTTAAACTCTGAGAAGATATTTTTATTAATTATCTTGAAGTACCTTATACTTGCAGTAATACAAGAGTGTGTTGAAGTTTTTATTCTCTCTCTGTGCACTGTTCCAGAGGACCAAGGGTAGGAATGATGATGATGTATCAAAATCATGAGCCATTTACAACAGAATTTTGTGTCCAGCAGTAGTCAGTCCCAGATGCTTGAAAGGAAAGTGCAAGTGCAAGTAGTAGTAAGATAGTGGGATACTTTGCACCGCAGCAAGGTTTTCGTAACCCTGCTTCGTAAACATTATTGAACAACTTAGCCTGTGAAACCAATGACAGTTACCTTTTGCAACTGTGGCTACTTCTGGGAATTTCTCTGCTTTGGTCAGCCTTTATTAAAAGAAAAAAAACACCCAAACAAAAATGTATACTTAATGTACAAGGCAGGAGTCATGTGCTGTTAGCCATTAATTGGAAATCCTGGCATTGTAATCTTCAAATCCAGTAATTTTCAAAGTTCAGCAGACACAGACGAGTTGTTGGAGGGGGAGGTGCATGATTCTTCTCTAGCACTTAAAATGTAGTATTAGTCATTTTATCTTAAAGAATCTTAAATAAATGAGAGATTTGGAGATTTCTTTTTAACGTGACACCTCTTTAATTTTGACTCTTGTCAGTGTTATTCATAGGAGTATTTGGTCCCTTCATGGATGTTCTCCCCTGCTGGGGGGATAGGAAACTTTGTGCATTGAAGATAGTTTTGTAAGAATATTTGTGAGAAAAGACAGTGGCTACTTACTCCACCCTGTGTGCCTCTGAGCTGGCTGCATGCCCGCAGCTCTCCTCCTGCCCACTGTTTTGTGATAGTTCAGGTTGTGGTCTGTAGCAATGCTGTCAAGTTCCTGTGACCTACCTCATACTGAAATACTTGATTTTCCTTGTCTCTTCTATCTCAGAGGGTTTTATTTCTTCCATTCCATTGGAATGCAATGATTTTTTTAAAATATTTTTTTTCTTTCCCCTGAAAGCAAGATGTAGTGGTAAGTGAATAAGCCAAGTGTATATGTATTACATTAACTGTTGGGATTTTTTTAAATATGAAAATTAATATTCAATATGTATTATCTCTGGTAGGATACATGGCACTTGATGTCTAAAGCAATAGAAATATACTTCCCAGGTCCATAACTAATTTCAAGTTCAGTAAAGAGTCTTTGATGTGTTGAATGACCCAACTTCAGGAATAACAGTGCGCTAACAGAACTAGTTTTTCTTCTCTGAGCAAAGGTATCGTCTTAAATTTTTAAGTCCTGAGTCTACAGAGGTTTAGGCATGTGCATAACTTTTGAGTAATGGTTAGCTTCATTGGCATGATTAACTCTTTTCATATGTAAATGTTTGTAGGGTTGAGGTTTTAGACTGGGTATACATTAGCCACTAATTTTGAAGGCGTATTGTTGGCTTCCTCTGCCCTTGGTGATTATATAAGCTAACACGTATTCTGAGTTTGTCTGAATGTAGGTTATAGTCCTTTGGTACCTGAAAAACTGAACCCGCGTTTTAATTGCATATTTTAAATCAAGTTAAGGTCTAGAATGTCCCTAGATTCCAATTCTCAGTGCAGTAGTATCAGAAATAAACGATCCTTGGGTATCTCCATAAAAATAATTTTGACTTTGTTGTAGATTAATTAAAAGTACCTTGAAGAAAAAATAACTTTCCGTAAGTGGAAAGGAGAGCCTTATGCTAGCTATGCTTTATATCTAAGGAAATCCTGATTATCTGCTTTTCCCTCCAGTACTGTGGTGGAAGAATTTCATAAATTTGCAGCTGAATGTTTTCTTGCATAGCATATTAACACAGAAGAAGGGAGGGGAATTTTTAGCAATGTTAGCTGTATGTAATGCTTTCCAGTTTGAGTTGCAGAACTTGCTTTCTGTCTCTTCCATTTTCTTCATGGGGAATTATATTTCAGCTGTTACGAAGGCATCTTACCTCAGTGTAGTATTTGATGCTGCTCTTCTCTGCCATAGGAAGAACATGAAGGTAGGGAGAAAGAGCACTCGTGTACCAAGGTGTACACCAAGCATGTATCATGCTGGTGATTTGAAGTATTGCAATATTTATTAGATGAAATCTGTAGTTCCTGTTGTAGTCCTTTCATTTTGTTTCACCTTACTGTATATGCCATTGGCAAGAACCTAGAACAGTTTCACTCTTACAGCCGGTGGTCCAATTTGTCCTGTCTTCAGTATGTTTTCAACAGTTTCTAAAATGGAAATTACAAAAAGAAACCCAAACCTATGTGACTGAAGTGAATTGATAAAAGTCTAGGAACACAACCACACTGAAAACCTGCAGAGGATGTTAATTAGTTATATTCTAGGCAAAACAACTGAGTACTAAGGTTGTATTTTTATGTGAAGTATTTTCTGCCTTAGCTCGTAGTGGATTTCTGAAATCGCTTGAGGACACAGTATCTCCATGGGTGGTGTTCTGATTTAGTTTTGCAAAATACTTTGCTGCTTTTTGGGGTAGGAATCTATCCTTATTATTGTTAAGATTTGTTGCACAGCCTTTTTTTAGTGCAGAGCAGAGTGGAAATAAGAGAAGTCTAATCAGGTCTGTGTAATCTGTTGCTAACAGCACTGATAAATATTGTGTGTAGTATTATCTGCATCACTGGGAAACATACTCTTGCTAAAATGACAGGACATTAAATTACTAGGTTTTGCAAAAACAGTGTAGCCCTGCTAGTTTGAATGAACTAAGAATATCAGAGAGATCAGGCTTTCCATAGAGAAGTACTGAAAGCAGAACTTTTTTTTTTTCCCAAAACACTACAGTACCAATTTTTTATGTAATATTATCATTTGAGGAGGACCATTATCATTGCCTTTACTCAAGTTGGATTTTTGTCATGCTATTAAATTGTCACAGGCCAGCATGATAGCTTTAAGCAAAGGAGAAAGCTGAAGTAAGAAAGCCTCCAAGTTAATCAGGCTGAACTCATTTGAGAGAGCTGAAGCATTTAATTTTAATAATCGAGCTGAATGGGAATGCACATTAGTTAAAGGCTTAGAAATGAGGTAGTGACCTATGTGTTGATGTATTGGTACAGATCTGAAGGCATACATGTAATTACTGCTGTTGGGCTTGTGCTTTAAGATTATATCATGATAAATATACATTTGTTTTTTAAAAAATATGTTAAGTGATTTAGAAATTATAAAATGAGCTATGCTCATCGCTGAGGCACTCTGGTAGAGACAAGACTAGTTGGTTTGCTTGAGCAGTACATTTGAGAGCTTGTCTGCGTTTCTGCTAGAACTGCTTTTTTAGTTATCTCACAGTAGCTAAACTTTGTAGGAATAAATTTTCCGTGTGACCAGATTAATACATGCTTTATAGGATCAATGTGGTATATAAGAACAAAAGCCTCACAAATCAAAATTTCAGGCTGTTTTTACTACTATTCCGTCAGTTAAAATGGAAAATAAAAGCAAATGGTGCTCGTAGTTGAGGCTTCTAAATGGCATTTCTGTAACTATTGTACTTTGATGCATTTAGCTCAACGCAGTTGTATGTGTACATCTTCAGTGTCAAAAATCAACCTTATGAGTATTTTCAGTAATTCTAACTAGGTGTGTATCTGTTTGAAATTTAGGGTGGTGTTGGGTTGGCTGGGTTATAGAAGTGGTACTTTTGTTGCTGTTCTGCGTACCAGACAGTGGTTAGGACATTTTCTTCATCCCTAGTACCAACGAGAATAGTGACCTTTTTCTCAGCCCTTTCTTTTTGCTCTTACTTTTAGAAGAGGAAAGGAAATCCTCTCATTCTAAGAACATTTCTCTTTCCGTGATCAACCAGTTTGAACCAAGCTGCCAAATAAAACCTATTTATTTTGGGTCACAGTCCCTTTATAATTCTCTGGTTTTAATGCTATCCAAAATAGCAGAACAGTATTTACAACTGTCTATTTTTAATTGATCTGGATTCAACTGAGGAAGATGTCTCTTGAAAATACCATAGTAACTTCAGAAAAATGGTATTCAAAAAGTAGTAGAATCAGAATATTAGCTATTGAAATGCAAAACAGCCGGGGAATCACTGCAGCCTATGGCTCTCTAGATTGGGGAAAATACGTGTTTAGAAGAGGTGATACAATTTTTAGGGTGCTGGTGAAATTGTTTGCAGTTTTTTTGGTCCCAGTTTATTTTTTTATTACACTGCTCCATTGTAGTTATTTTGAATCTCCCACTACCAGTGCTGCTGAATAGTTTTATTATGGTTTTTGAGTGGTGTCCTTGAGGCTGAGCTTTACCACATGCTGGCTTCAGCCTCAAAGCTAGCTTAGCATCCCCTCTGCCCACAGCCATCCCTTCCCTCTCCTCCCCACCATGATGTGCCACCCTCACTTGCGCCAGAAAAACCTTCATTGGGTCCCCAGCGTAAATCAAACCATTGAACCGATCCAGATTAAAAATAACCTTGGTAACCCTTACTCCTCTCTTCTATTTTGGGGAGGTTATTTTTAACAGGGATCAGTTTTGAGGGCTGGTTTACAACATGGCCTGAAGGCAGTGTGGTACAAAATAAGGTGGTACAAGTTGTGTAAAACATTAATGTGCAGCAGGGTCAGAGGTGGGGATAGGAGTCCTTACAATTGTTTTGACCCCAAAATCTTCAAGAAAGAAAGAAGATTATATAGTCTCAGTAAGAAAAGATGTGAACTGGGATTTCTTCACTGCTGAAAGTGTTCCTTAATTATGTAAGCAACAGAACAAAATTACCCGTCCCTCTAGATAATCACCCTGAGGTGTATAATGATAGATATAGTATTATTATTCCTGTCTAAATACATCATGGAAGAAGAGAGCGGTTCTGGTTTGACAGTGTCACTAGCTTTATAATGTAAAGACAAACATATTCCCTTTAATGGAGGATGTTTCCCATGAGGCTGTCTCAAATATCACAGATTTTGGGGTGCACAAATAGGCAAAACATTTTCTGTGTTGGGTATGCCCGTGGGAAGCTGGGAAAGGTGGGAGACAGAGCCTGGTTTCTTGGGTGTCTGGGTAATGCTGTGTGCAATTTGGGTAGCTATCACAGCGAGAAAACAGGAGGCTCTTGCTTTTTCTTGTCCAGACTCTATAATTTTGAGCAATTCACCTCAATATCCTATATACTTTTTTTTAATGCCCTATAGATCTTGTTATCTGTAAAACAGTGGTAAAATGTGTATCTTCCAGATGCATCTTGAGGCGCAGAACTGGTAGAAAGTGGGGATATGTGAAGTATTTTTAACTCAAGAATTTAGTGTTGTTAATGAAAAGGTATGGGGAGTATTACAGACCATATCAGCAGAGTGATGTGGTACTAGATCCTCTGAAGTAATCTCTACTCTTTACTTTTTTTTTTTTTTTTAAATCTCCATTATCTTATCTACACAGAGCAGCTCCTTCTAAATAGACTTCTGTATAATCCAATTGAGTTTACCTGATCAGAGTTTAACAAGACTTGAAGCTGGTTTTCCTATACTTTAATAGCAGAAATAAATTCTTGAATACAGATTAGTTAAAGAGTTCTTTTGAAGCCTTCTTTTAGTATAGGACTCTGAGGTACACAGCCGCTTGACTTAATTTCTCTTTCTCATAGCTAAAACGTGTAACTAGTAATGATTTGCAAATAAATCTCTGGGTTTCATCCACGTGGATAGATGCCTGGTATGAATGTTTTATTCTTATGAATGAATAGCAATATCTACCAAATTCTGACATTGCTAACCTATTTACTGGAAGCATTTATTATTTTTTTTTTTTAATTCCAACTTCAGTCTGCAGTACCCCAAGTTTTAGTTAGGCTGTCGACTAGCCCATTGCATCATACTAAGAAATATTATGTTGACACAAAGCTTTTTTTATGAAAAATTGAGATGAAAATACATTGAGTGTAAAGTATCTGACTTCCTTGGTGACTAGACGTTATTTTAATAAGTCAAAGCAAATACTATCGCACAACTTTGTTTTCAGGTTCCCAGGAAATTCCTGGTGGCCATCTTTTTTGACAGCAGTTGTCATAGCAATTGTTACCTCGAATGGCACGTTTTCAGATACGCAGGAATTCCCCAGTGATCCCACATGGCTGCTGCAGCCGTGCTGGGAGCAGCTGCCTGCTGTACATGTTGGAGAGGCTCTAGAGCTCTGGGATGTGAGCGCTGTGACTCAGGGGTGTCTGTTAGCACCTGGGGGGAGAAGCTGGTGCAAACCGCTTTCAATACCATGGATTTTACAGATCCTGTTTCTTTTGGTCCACAAAAAGAAAGTATTTGGGATTTCTGTAGGAGCATACATAATTTATGCAAAACTTCTTTTATTTACAGAGGAGAACTTGATTTGTCCTACCTTCTAGTAATACAGATTTTATTGCCAGTAACAGCAGTTTCTAACTGCAGTGGAACTGGGGGTGCTATTCTTATGCTTCGGTTTGTTACATGCAATGAAATAAAACACGTTCTGTGTATGAAGTGAAGGTATTTTTGGCTAGAAAATTAAAGGAATGTGCCCTCTGAATTCTGCAGTGCTTTCACTGAGGTGTTCACCTAGTTCGGTTGAAATCCCATGAAGTATTTCCTTAAATTGGAGCGTCTACAATCCAGGACCTTTGACAGTGGGCATTATCTGTACGTCTTTTCTGTAGTGCCGTTGTTTTTTTGTACTACAAAAATACCACCCTATTTTTTGCTTTATTATTAATTTATTTGATTAGCACTTGAAGTAAATGCTAATGCTTTATTCTGCACTTGTATTTCTATCTGGTACATTCCCACCATACCATATTTATAGGTTCATAAGTTCTCCTTCGGAAATTCATTTGAAGAAATCGTGACTTAATTTTTCTTGATACATCTTCTTTGTTTTTCTCAGAGCAGTCTTAAAGAACAAGAACAGATTAATTCAATTTATGTTGAAATGGAAGAGCTGTCAGCTGAATTAAACAGGAAATAGGCATAAATTCAATATAGAAATTCTCAAACATTTTCTGGTTTTAATCACAGTAAGAGGGTATCACAAAATACTGGTGTATGCATAGATGAAATAAAATTATACCTGTGAGCCTGCCTGATATCGCGATGGCTTGAGAAGAGTTTCTGTGAGAGGCTATGTGAAGACTAAGCAACAGGTAAATGTACTAACTGCCCTGTGGACATGGGGTTTGAGTGTGCAACAAAAAGTGCCGCTGGGCATAAAAATTCTGTAACGTGCAAAGTCTCGAAAATGTGACAGTAAACATGTTTCTAAGAAAATAATTACTTTGGTGTTTAATTTACATTGTGTCAGGTGAGTAAAGGATGAACTTGGATGAGTGTGGAAGTAACTGAAAATAAAGAAAGTGAAAACCACTGTGATCTATACTACATTTTGATTCTGTGGAATATTCTTTGCCCTTTTTACATGTCACCCTCAGTGCTAAATTTAAAGTTGTGTTTTATTATTCCAGTACCAAATACAGTATATTGTAGTGTGGCTAAGATGTACAAAGTTACCTTTTTACAGCAGGGAGACTTAGATGGAACAGGGCGACAGGGAGTATACCGTTGTTTTTTAAATTCCATCATAACTTCGTAACTATGTCAGTTCCCAAATCTTGAGAGAGATCCACAAGCACAGGCCTTTTCCCTTGTCAAACTCGAATGGAAGTTGGCAAGAGCTCATGTGGGAATGAAGGTGTGTGGATGAACAGGTATTTGCTTGTGTGTTTGCTGCGCGTGTGACTCTGACTTCTGATCCTGCCTCAGATCTGTTGTGCCCACGGCTGGCTGGAGCCGTGACGGGTATCATGTTTGCTAAATGCAAGTGTCTCTTGTAGTGGAGTCCTGCTGTTCAGAGAACCAGCAGGTTGTCTGGGTTTTCAGCTTGCCTTTGGAGAGTACATGACATTTCTTCAGTGTTCGGTAAAATTCAGAATTTCTTAAGCTCCCAGGAGATTGGGGTAGCTTTTTACTCTAAAAAATAGAGTCCCAGCAAATAAACAGAACTTTTAATTGATCTGTTGTAGTTGTAGGTGAGCTGATTTCTTCATGTAGACTGTGTTGCGAGTTTATGAATACTTTTATGAATACAGATTCTGTTTCTCCAGAAAGATGGTAAGATGATTGGTGATCTGTCTTTGGGATTTGCCTGACTTTAGAATGAGGAGGAACTATTGTATCTTTTAACCTTTTTTGTTGGTAGAAGTTTCTGGCAAAAACAGGCTTTTTGTTTCCAACCTGAGAGGGGGCAGCAAAGTTGCAGTGTGGGTGCAACCCGTTATTTGAAATGGAGTTTGTTCTTAGCACTGCATAAGGTATAAGGTAATTTGATATGGCTGTTTATTCTTTATTCATTACACAAAAAGCAACTAAATGATGTAGTATGAAAGACATTTCCAAACCCTAATTTAAGGCTGAAAGGAAATTTCTCAAGAGTTTTATTAAATCTTCCTTCTTAGCCTGAGCTCTACAAAAATAGCTGATGGTTGAGACGCCTCTATAGCTGCTCTCTGCTGCCCCGAGAGAGAGCTGGAATTGTATAGAAGACATCTTGGTGAGCCTTTTGTGCTATCAGCAAGTTTAATCCATTAATGAATGGCCTTCTTTCTGTGTATGAGTATTCTCCGAAGAAGCAGAACAACATTGATTACTCGGTTTAAAATTGCGGAAGAATCTTTATGAAAGGGGGAGTAGGGTCCACATCTGCCAACTTCCATCTTGGTGCTCTCACCAAAAGTGAGTTTGTCCTCCCTAATGAGCATGATGTGCTTGAAATAGGAGTTGTGTGAAAGATTTAAATCTGGGCAGTGTGCTAGTATCAAGAGATTGAGTTTCTGTGGCAATTAAACCTCTTGTGAAAGTAGAAATAAAAGAGAAATAGTGTGATGTTACGCTAGTGAGGTCTTTTAACCAAAGGCATTTTGTAGCTTATGGGTATGGAATTGTGTGTTGGCACATTTCTCAAATACTGTGGTGTGTGTTTTGAAACTCTTAACAAAGGGGAAAAATGAAAATTCAAACTTCACAGGAGTTTCTTAAATTTCCCATTGTCCGTTCCTTGCAGCCACATCCAGTTTAATTTGTGCTACTAGAAATGTGAAGATACTGTAAGCAATAATGGTAAAAAATATTTCAGGATCATTCTTTTCTGAGCATGAAAAACTATTGATGATGAGACGGAATCCTTACTGAAAATATTTCTGACTCAGTTATGGGAAGTGCTGAGTACTCTGGCCTCTCCCAAAGAGTTTTGTATTCAGCTCTGGACATGTGCCAGTAACTGGAGAATATCTTCAACTATTTGTAGGTATGTGTTTCCTTTGTGATATCATCGGCATATTTTCCCTAAAATAGCAAGCAATAATTAACACTTGTTCACACCATTAGGAATGCAGATGTTTCCCTATTCAAGTAAGTGGCTTATTAAACTGTCTGATTTGACAAATTTAACACATTCTAGTATGCCTGCCCAAACACGGGGGAATGACAAGGTGCCATCAGTTTCCTTCTTTGAGCAGCCTTACAGTCAATAGTAATCATTTGATTTCAGACATGAGCAATGAAAATTAAATCAGTTTGTCATGTATTTACCTATCCTGGAAGGAGAAAATCAACTTGTGCAGTTTGTCTTGGAATGCACCATGCTGCCCTGCCGTCCTGTGACCTTGTCTTGTTCTAATGCAGTTTGTTAGTGGAATGCAGCAGAACTGCCTGACTGTCATGAAAGTAAAGTTCATGTGCACCCAGCTTGCAGAGTAGGTTTGTAAAGGGCTTTGAAACCAATGGTCAGTGTTATTTTCAAAAGCTGAGCCCGCTGGGAAGCAAATGTCCTCCAAGATACTATTTTACAGTTAGAAGCTGGTTTGGTTTGACCTTCAATCATTAGCTTTGTAAGTTGATGACCTATTTAAAACTCTTATTATGAAATGTGCAGCTCTATGGGACAGTGAACTTTGCCCAGGAATTGAAACCCAGTTTTAACCACAACATTGTGTAATGGTTGTGCACATCTTTTAGTAGGTAAGGTTTGGTTTTTTTCAATGGCATTGACTTTTGCTGGAATTGGTAAATAAGCTGTTCTAATGACAGATCCACCCTATGTTATATTTTACAAAGAAAAGGTAATGTTGCATGTCCATGCTAAGATTCCTGTGGATGGGGTAACATAGTGGCAAGAACTGTGCCAGTATTTTTCCCTGCCAACATCCTAATGCCTATAAAACATTGCTTCACAAACATTTTTTTTAAAGTCTCTCGAGTATTTATATATCTGGAGGGAACGAAACCTTACAGACGTTATGTCCAGTTTTTCTCTTTGATTTTCTGCTAACATTTTATCCTTTTAGAATGCCTCTCAAAAGCTGATCTTGATTCCTTTATTTTTTTCCCAGGCCTAGAGTTTGTCTCTTGAGGGTTTGTTTGTTTTTTTTTTACAACCAAAACGCTCAACCTCAAAGTTCTTTAACACTTTGTCTGGTTTGACTTTTAATAAAAACCTGTTTACCTGTAGCCGTTTATTCAGTTTGCTGAAGTTTTCTAATACAAGTAGGTTTAAAACTTGATTAGACTCTGCATTGCCCCTTTTCTAATCCAGAATTGTGTCAATAAGATCTGTCTGGAACAAAGTACTGTTTTCCAAGCATCCCTTTTACATTATGATTTCCGCTGATGGGTTTTTTCTCTAGAGGTCTGCGTTGATTCCTGTAAGTGAATAGAAGCGATTTACTAATGTTGCCTATTGAATCATTCTATTGGAAAACTTTTAGCAGGTGGAGAAAGTGTCGTCTAATAAATAAAACATTAATACTGAAATACATTTCACATAAATATGACTTTTTCAGTATCACAGTGTTATGGTATGATGAGAAACGAGGCTTCCTTGCCATCAGCAAATCATGGTCCTTGGTACTTGAGTTATTTAAGTAAGACCACAGAACGTTTACTTAGAGAGTGGATTTTCTTTTTTATAGTTTCATAGAAGCATAGCCTGTTAGGGGTTGTGCCCAGAATTCAAACTGCACCCCTGCCCAGCCTGAAGCCCTGTTAGTTCAGTTCAGATTTGTGTCATGTTTTCCCTAAGCGTTCTACATAAGAATTTCTCCCTCTTCAGGGTTATGTTAGCTGCTTTGAAAAGTGTAAAGTCTGATCTGGTGGTAAATACATGCTACGATCTTCACATAATTCTTAGGAAGAATTAGCTTCTCACCTTCCTTGGTGATGCCGTGCTGTCATCACTTATGTTGACTTTTGTTGCTTTACACAGCTTCAGCTTTAAACAGGATCTTGGGTGTGTATTGGCTAACTGCAGCATTTTTTTTAAATGGAAAATGACATAACTTGAATCATTTTTTTCAGTTTTAAGTGTGTATAGGGCAGGAATGGATAATATGAGCATAGTTTGCAAATGCTATGGTTCATTTGGAACCTAACATTTAAATCCTGTTTATTGTGGAATGTCATCGCAAACCAAATTGTTATTTGGTATTATTTGTTTATTTTAGCTGCTTTGTTAGGAGTTCCATTTTGTCCTGTAAGAGAAACCTGTGTTGATGCTGCTGCAGAGTCTGTTATATTAGAATGTGCCAGCAAATGAATCAGTGTTATGGAAACAAGAGGCAGACATGTAAGGACTAGTTTTCTGGCTATTTCTTTTCAGGAAATTTGCCTGCTACTTTTGGTTAATTTATTTCTGAACTCATTATTTTTAGAGATCTCTTACAAGTTAGATTTCTTTAGCTGAAAAAAACCCCAACCCCGTTGCTAACTTCATTTTTCTAGTGGCTTCTGAAGCTCCTGTTTTACCTAAATACATAGCAAATCTTGTGGGTTTATTTGCCTTCCCTGAGAGTAGCCCCAGGTTACATTCCATGACTCAGTGGGATGCTGAGGATTTCTTGTGTTATTCTTTTTCTTAAATATTATTTCAGAATTGTGGTTAGTGTAGGTGTATTGGGGAGGAGGGAGAATCTGTTTTTTTGCAGCTAGCTACTGTCTTAATTCCAAAATCAATCACTAGTACAAGTAGGCTTCTAATAAAACAAGAATGGAACTCTGTAAGCCTGCTTCCAACTTCTCTTTGGTGGAAACCTTCCTAGTTCGCAGTTGTGTAAGCTGGGTCAGCATTAGTCCCAAAATGTGTGAAGACATAATTGATGTGGCCTAAAGACAAGAGGTTGTTTATTAATAAAAGGCTATCATATTTGGCTGTCATAAGTCATGTAGTTCAGTTTTAAAAGCAGAATGAAAAGAAAGGCAAAAACCCCACTATGTCTTAGTATAAAAACCTATTACTCATAACTTGTAGATCCTGATTTTGAAATGCCAGTAAAAATTTCAAAGAATGTGAACCTAAAAGTCTTTTTCCATTCCACATGGACAGTTACTAACCATATTGAAAAGATTGCACAACTATTGCTGGTTATAGTTCATATTAGCAGGGCAGGCATAAAGGCATTATTAAGTATTTTGTTGTTAATTTGGCCTAATGAGGCACAAATATTGATCATTATCCTGTTATTGTAATCCACGTATTTTCTTAGAAATTAAGAACTGCCCTTCAAACGCAGGGAGGACTCTTCTGAACAGTATGTAGCTGTTCTGTTAAACTAAATCCTGGGGGGTTTATTATGTGTTATGCTAGGGCCAGGAGCTGGATTTACTTTTCATCCCATTTTAAGAGTCTGATTGCAGAAGCCACTCCAAATGTTTCTGCACAAGGTATGATGGAGTTCATAAGCTGTTTGAAATAATTGCTTTCTATCAGTTCTCTACCAGAATGTCATAGCTGTAGTGAGGAAGGAATTTTGTGTCTCATTATTGTGGCAGAGTTTTACTGTGCTCGGAGTTTTTTTCATTAAGGCACTGCCTCTTTTCACTTTAAATGTACGTTTGTAGGGGATGAAGAATCTTTATGTTTTATTGCATTTTCTGTAAACTTATCTTTGCCTAGTTACTTACTGTAATGTGGGATTGAAGTGACTATTTTGGGGTATATTTAGAGATAATTGGCTTGGCAGATGCTGACCCCAGTTTGAAGTAGATGTCTATTTTAGAACTGTGTCTCTGCCAAATAGTTCAATTAACTGTCTGAAGTCTGGTGTAAGTTATCTTGATTAGATGGGAAATTTAAGTGATGTGTGTCCATTTGAATTGGCCTGCTGTTTCAGAAAAAAAATCTTGTACAATTGACAATTCAATTTTTCAATTTCCCAGCTTTGTAGTAATGTTGAGTGACTCATAAGATGTTCTGCATTAAAAGACTGTTACTTTTAAAAATAAATACATAAAGCCACCCCAAAATGGGTTTGGTTCAAATACAGTGAGACTCCAGATATTCTCGCTTTCTCCTTTACTCTCTCTTCCTACTTCTTTTTGCTTTGGAAAGATAGTTTTCTCACTATGCTGTGAACCAGTTGAAGATTGAAGGCAATTGACAGTCCCCCAACTGCCAAAAAATCGGAAACCTTCAAAATGAAAGCATCCAATGAACATAATTCCAGTAGTGGGAGAAGGAAAATTGAGGACAGGAATTCAGATTTTGATTCATCTTTTGCTTCCTTTAACAGCAAATGGTTGTACAATCTACAAATACTAACAATCAAGTAAAATCTTCTTATGTACTTACAAAAGAAATCTAGCTGCACTTTTTGTTCATGAACAGTTCATAAAAGCAGGGAACAAATTGGAAAGATATATAAGTTTTATATATAAACTTTATAATCTCTTTAAAAGAAATTAGAACAAAATTCTGCCACAAAGAGTTTTTTAGATGTGTGCTGTTTACTATCATTTATGTGTGTGTGCAGTTAATGGATATTCAATAGCAATAAAAGCAAGATCAAATATATATTTGATAGGTTGCTTCCATCATTGGTATTCACAACTGTGTGATCACATAATCACATATGCATCTTACACCTGCCAAAAAGAAGATGGTTTGAAGCTCTGCATCACTAAATTTACTTTCTTAAGATGCCACTTAAAGCATCTACTGTTCTGGTACAGTTCAGGTGTTAACATTCTGGTAGGAAAGTGAATTTTTCAAAAAGATATTTTCAAGTGAAGTCTTGGAATTCACATTTGGATGTGACCCCTTTCTTTGTGCTACATTGATAGTATAAGAATGCAAGAAACTCATAATCCCAAGTGAGGGAGAGATTCCAAAGCTGAGTTAATGAAGGAACCTTGAAGCAGTACAATGGCTATTTAAAATATATTCTTTAAAAAAAATAATATATTTCTACTGTAAAGAAAAGGGGTGGGCAGAGAGATAGAATATATACAACAACTATTTTAAAGGTCATGTGGTGTCCTGGATTCAATAAAGCTGATTTGGAATAAGTTACTAGAGTCACTTAAAATCAGAATAAAAATATTTAGTCCAAAACACTTTAAAAGGTCTGAGAGAGCGCCAAGAAAAGTCTGTGGTTGTTGATAAAAGTAATGCCCACAGTGGTGTGTGTATTTAAGTCACTCGGCCACTGCTGTTCTTTCTAAGTCTATTCAAAGTTCTTAGACTGATAGCCAGAAATACAGTTCGCCCTGCTGGAGCCAAAGTGCATCTTTTATATGCAAAAGGTAATGGGCTTCTGGTTGTGTTTTGTACTTTTGTTATAGTTTCAACAAAACTGAAGCATTGCATTTTTGGCTGGCTGCTTTCATATGTTGGCTTATAATTTTTAAGGTTGACAGAATCAAAACATGATCTAGCTTTGTATTACTGTATTTCTTCTGTAATTCAATATCTTTTTACACTGTAAAAGAATAAATTCTGGAAATACTTTGAGTTAAGTGATACAGAGTTAAGTAAGGTACAGATGTCTATATAGTCTTCAAAGATCCTCACTGACTTGGAAAGTAAAGTAAAACCTAATCAGCATTTGCTACCTTTATGTAAGAATTACTGAGAAGTAGTGTTTCACTAAAGAAAAAAAATAATCTTGACAGCCAGATAAATATAACGTGCAGTGGAATTGTGAGTTAAAGAACAAATGTTACCAAATAGTATTTGTTGTTAAAAATGCTAACAGAATTGTCTTTAATGATGAGTTAACCCTTCTTTCAGTATACAGTTGAACTCTATCAAAACGATTGAGAAGCAGTTCTTTATGTGTTAAAAAACATTAAAGTCAAAACAGCTAAGAAAGCCAACTGAACTGTAGTCAGGTTCTAAAAAATGTTTAAATTCTTTTGTTGAATATGCTACCATTTACTGTTCATTACAGTGGTAATGATGTGTTACTGTTTGATTCTCTTCACACACTCCATTTTGCTAATATCATTTTTACTCTTTCAGGAGTTTTATGAACATACAAAAACACTTTGGCAAGACGAAGGTGTGAAGGCCTGCTATGAGAGATCTAATGAATATCAGCTGATTGATTGTGCACAGTAGTAAGTATTGTTTCTATCCTGCTGTATATTGACTGCAATATACAGTTTCTTTAAATTGAATGTTAATGACAGTGATTTTGGGTGGTCCTGATTCCTACTTTTCCATGCCTTGGAAAAGGAGTGTATGCTTCATAGTGAATTATTGGTAATCAGCTATTCAGAGAGGCAGGAAAAACTGGTGTTCAGTTAGACAAGAAAATCTGTATTAAAACCTTGCAGATGCTTTCAAATGGTGGCTGACACCTTAATGCAGTGGACAATTGTATTTTCTCAAAGACCAAATTTTCTCCTTCTTCCACTTAGACCAGTTCCTTTCTAAATGACAGTTTCAGATACTGCAGCAAGTTTTAGTAAGGTGGAAAGTACATTTGTGTGAAACATGCCCATGTTTGTAGCTTTTGTTTTTAGTGCAGTTTGTTTATCTGAAAACAAAGAGATGGCAGCAACAGTCATGGGTAGCAGCCTATGATCAGTCACGAAGACTTTGCTTGTGTGCCTTCATGCACATATCTGAAAATGATTCATATGATTCATTCTCTTCTGCTATTTATACGACTGTGATAATTAGTATTGTCATGAGAAAGTGGTGCTTGTTTGCAGTTATCACATATAGCAATGCGGTACGGTTCATAATTTTTTTTATGATAAGATGTTTGTGATAATTTTACCATTCCTGGTATTTTTGTAGCGTATACTCAAGAATTGTAGGACTTAAATATGGAATATTAATGGTTAAAACTATTCTTTGTTAGTTTATACTCTCTGCTTCTTTTGGAGAAGCTGAAATAAGGTTTAGTGGTCAAGAAAATGTAGATTTCTCGTTTCACATGATGATGGACAGCTGTAGTTTGCCTACTACTGCATTTTTATAAAGAACACTTGATGAAATGGTATTTGTAAGGTTCTTTGTTTGTTTAGGTCGACTTAAAGGTAAATCAACAATTAGCTCTGTTTGAGAAGAGACCAGGGAGATAATTTTACTATGACTTGCACAGCTCCAGGTCTTTAGGAGCCTCTTTGAAGTTTTGCCATTGTTTCTAGCGTGAATTTGTTTGATCTGTAGCGATGTCTTTTGCATTAGGTGACTAATGTTTGATCACTTGGCATGGATCTCTTTGCAAGTTCCCTTGCTACAAAATAAGAAATCCTCCCAAGAGTTTCATTTTTTGTCAACTCTCCAGTAAATTTTGTCTTTCTAGTGTAAAGCTGATAGAAATGGGGGGAAAACTAATTTTGTTTCTGATAGTGATTATTTTTTTGTTTCTGGTTAGTGTTTGTCAATAGCCAGCTTCTATGATGAGAAGTAAATATTGTTAAGCAGTAAGGCCGTTTTCTGTTGCCCTTTTTTGGAAGAGGAACAAATTTTGTTCTGCCTTGAATGCACAAAAGAAAGCTAAAATTCTTACCGTCCCTGATTTGCTGGAGATCAAATTTTTTATAGATCTACAAAGAGGATGGCCTTTGTCATGGTTTTACTGTCCTGCTCCATCTAGTGGAACACTTAATTCTACATCATGGGTTGTTGAGCCGAAAAGAAACCTTGTATGTTGCTGACAAATTACAGATTATTTTTTCTAAGATACTATTGCTGTCTCCTAAAAATGTTTCGTAATTCTAATATTTATTCTATTTGATAGTAAAGTATATGACATTATTTCCTTGCAGAAGGAGCTTTATAATTGTTAGTTTTGGTAGTTCTTGTCTCTGTCATTTTCGATCATGCAGTGGCATTTTTAATTACAGAATATGTGAGGTAAGAGGGTTTTAATGGCAAAATGTTTGCTTGGATGTTAACGTCATTTTGAAATCCTGAATGTGTTTTTGTCATATTAAAGTTTCAAGGGACCTGATGAAAATGACTTCCTGTAAAATCTGACATGATTGATTGCCTTGAAATTAACCTGGTGAGCACACCCTAAAAAAAAATGTAACAAAGGCAAAATATAAAATGTTGCTGAGATTTATCAGGTGAAGACTATTTTAATTTGGATGTGCAAGCTACTGTCATTAGGGCTAATAGAAATTAAAAGAGAAAGTTGAGCAACTGTGTTGGTGCTATCAGCTCTTTCAGAGGAGAGTCTTGGGTTCTGAACTTTTCCCTTTTGAAGTCCCTGTTTAAAACAAGAAAGGCATACTTAAAATGGAAGGCGGAAAAGTGGCTTTTGTCTTTCAAGATCAATCCAGCTTCCAAAAATCCCTTTTTGTTCTTGAAAGTTGAATAAATTCTTAAATATTAATGGATTCTTTGTTTGGTGAGTTACTTCAAAATTTAAACAATGTTTCTTCTTCACAAAAATTAACTTTTTATAGTTGTTCTTAAAAATTCCATTTTTTTTTAAACTGTCATTTTTTGAAGTGTGACTTGCTTAGTGTAAAGTTTGTCTTGGTATGGGCTCATCTAACATTCTGCATTTTTTAAAAAGAAGGTTTTTTTCACTCTTGGAAGTGACACAGTTATACAGAGGGAGCTTTGCAAGGAGTTTCTGCCGAATGTTTAAAAATCAATTTTGTCTGTGTTTCAGCAGGGAACAGTGAGGCGCGTATCTCTTACAGGGCATTGTTTGGCTTTCAGAAATGTTAATATCAACATGAAATTCAGTTCTGTTTCTGCCAAACCTGCATGTAGTGTATGCAGTGCTTCTTGTGAGGGGTCCTGAAGAGTTCAGGGCTGGTCCGTATTGCCTGCCCTCGGGGAAGCAGGCACATTGCAGGGCTTGTGGTCTGCTTGGGTGGCAGCTGTTCCAGGCAGCGGACCGCGGCAGCACCCCGCATCCTGCCTGATGCCTTCTGGGAACTGGCACAAGCCTTTTCCCTCCTCTTATTTCCATCTCTTGTTAATGGTGTGATGGTGGCAGCGAGGTACTGGGAAGTTCATGAGGAATTACCTAGTTCCCTTCTGTTCGAAATTCTGCTTTTCAGGGTTAAAAACTGGTTCTCTGTGTAGGCAGCTTAGCCTACAAAAGGTCCAACGGAAAGGCTTCTTAGAGTTAAGGACTGTATGGCATAGCTGCAGGATGCTGGAGCATCTTGAAAAGAAAGATGTTGGGGGATGGGGGCTTAAGCTCTTGTGCTAAGGAAAGGGAACTGTCTGATGAGTTAGGAACTCTCCTCAATGAACAAAGGGTGAGGGGGAAGCCACTTTTTGATGCTTGTCCTTTTCCAGAAAAGTGGGAATGAGTATAATTTTCAGCCTAATGTATCTACCTAACGTGAACTTAGGTGTTTGGAGTCTGGGAATGGTATTTTTCTCCTGCTCCTGAGCAGCAACTTTAAGTACTACAATACTGCTGGCTCACTAGAATTTCTCAGTGTCTCCCTGTAAGAAGTCAGTGTTAATATGCACTGTTATCATTGCTCCACCAAGTTCCTGGTTGCATTGGCTCAGAAAAGACAAATTTATCAAAAGCGCCAGGTACCGTCCTGGCTTTCCATTTAAGTGCACTTTGTGATCTTTGGAGGTGTGAAGCCGGGAGGCCTGGCTGGTAACCTCATCCGCTGGAGAGCCCTTCTGGTATCCTGCCCTTTATCCTCAGGCTCACTGGCTAAATGAAAATGTCACTTTGGAGGAACCTTGTTCATTTTGAAAGAGTAGCTGCCTCTGCTCATCGTGAGCTTTGCTGTACTTCCTGCCTAAGCATATTTTACAGGGTTGAGAAGCAGAGAAAGGAAAGGAGGCTGTTTCCCTTTTCTTGTCTGGTCTTACTAAGTAATTAGTTTCAATTCTGCTTTTAGAGGTAGTGTGCTTCTGTGAGGTTGTCACCAGTTTCTCTGCGAGGAATGTACTTCAGCTGCGAGGAGGGAGCATTATCTATGAGGAGACCGAATTTCATTGCTCCTGCATCTTGTGGGGATGTATATAGAAGAGAACAAATGTTTGTACTGAAGCTGCCATGTGATACTGCTCCTGGCTAATAATAAACAGAAGAACACAGAAGCACCTAGAATATACAAACCCCTAAACGGTGATAAATAAATTACTTACCGTCCTTCATATTTCTTCCCTGAAGGCACAGGATTGCATTTCATTTAGAATATATTACCTTGAATATTAAGAATATAGGAGCTATTTCCACTGTAATGTGCCGAGACCTGTTTGTCAAATATATGCCTTCTGTCAAATGTAAACAAACACGATTTCTTTGAAGTGCTCTTGTTGCGAATACTTCTACCTTGGTTTTCATTTGAGGAACTCTTTTCTGAAAGCCTCAGGAATACACAGCAGAACAGTCAGAGTAAGTAGGATACTCCCCTACGAATGTGCTGGTTGTGGCACAAGGGCGTGAAGGATGCTAGCAGTGTCCTGTAAGATCTGACCCGAAGCCTGTGGATGTCCTGAAGAAAATGGCTTTGATGTCAGTAGCCTTTGAATTAGCTATGTAGCAAATCAAAAGCAAAGCCTGGGTAGATGAGCCTCCTGGTGCTTTTTCTGGACTTGCTAATATTAGCCTGTGCCCACAGATCCTTGAATTTTTGCTTTAGTTAGCTTTGGCCACCAATTTGATTTTATGCTTTGTTTTACGCTGTGCTGTCTCTGTGTATCTCCTAGCTGGCGCTTCCTGGTTTTGGCTGGGGTGGAAAAGGAAATAATGTGAGAGACAGTCTTTGCAGCCCATTTCACACCCTCCGATATCAGGAAGGGCTGGAAGCAGCATGCGGGAGCCCATTCTCATGCTATTTCCTGCCGCCGGCCGCGCCGGCTTTTCTCCTGCCGCCTGCCATTTCGGGGAAGCAGAAAGCACGGCGAGGTGACTGGTCGTGGTGCAGAGTCGTGTTTCTCGAACTTCAGCACCAGCAGAGCCACTCTGATAGCTTGGAACTGTGCCAAGCTGCTCCAGAAGAATTTTATGAGAAGTATTTTTTAAGATGTTTGTTTTAAAATACTTATCAAAGAAAGGGGGGGAGCGCAGCTATTAGCCAACTGCTGTGCAGGGCTGCTGAAGGATCAGCCGATGTGGACGTGCTGGGTTTTTTAATTTCTAATTTGTTATGGGTTGTAAATTCTTTATGTTTTTTATGAAGATTTATGGTGTGTTTTATTTCTGGATTTGCTGACTTGTAGAGACCAATTAAGAGCCCCGATCTGAGGGCTTAATTATTTTCTTCCATGTTGATTTCACTTCATGACAAAGTTCCCTTCATGGAACATGTAGTAAAGTGTGTTTGCTGAGCGTCTCACCTTTTTAAATAGTGGCTGATTTATCAGTGGTACTACTGTTAGTCTGGTTTCTTGTTTGTATTATTCATAACTTCTTTTTTTTTCTTCTTCTTACTTTCTTTCCACTTGATGTGATTTTGGCAGAGTAGTTGCTCTTGTCTCCTCCAGTTCTGCAAGCTATGTCTGCGTACTCACATTCAACAGGACAGGAATTTCCCTGGCCTTTATTCCTGGCATACATGAGCTTCTTACGGACATTAACAATTATATTGTTAAACATTCCCGTGAGGAAGAATAATAGTCATGTCCCCTTTCACTGATCTAAAACTAATGAGCTTGCCTACTGCTCTGTAAATTCTTTGGCAAGCCAAGGAATAGACCCAGATAATCTTAACTTCTAATCCTTAGTTTTGACTATAAACCCCACCTTTATTCCAGAGCACTTAGAGATAACTGAATTAGGGTCTTATCCCAACTCTTCTTCAGCCTGAGGGAACAGAGGATCACATTTTTTAAAAAAAGGTTAAATTTTAATTAAAAAAAAATTAAAAATACAGCCCAGGTTATATTTTCTCTGCAATCCAGTGGGGTATTATGTTCAGAAATGGGTTGCTCTGGATGGTGGGAAGCACAGTAACTCCTGTCTTCGCATGACTTCAGTGAAGTCACTACCAGCAAAATGAGTCCAAATATAAAAGTAGTTGAATTACACCTAACTACTCCGTGTCTCTGCCCTTTCTTGCTGATTGTCAGTAGCAGGGATGTGCCTGCTGGCAAGTGCTGTGAAAATGAGATAACCTAAACTTAGCCAATAAATGGATTATGAATCCAACACGTGTCCCCACTGTTGTCACAGCTAATCATAAATTCATAATTTCAAGCTACGCTCAAACTCAGATAAACTTCTCTGTCTTCAAAATAAATTACATCCCGGTATGAAGAAAAACAAAAGGTGTCCTGGAATAGCTTCCTTGAGTGTTACGGATTAGGAGCACAGATGAGCGAAAATATTAAAGGTGATGGGTCACAATGGCAGAAGGACCTTTACAAGTCCGAAATGTGAATAACTGAAGAAGTCGTACTGCAGGCTTTTGAGGTCTGTGCAGTGCCCACCACATCCCTCTGAATTATCGTGAAAGGGTGTAACTGTTTGCTTCAGGAATCCGATTTCTGCCTCCACTTTCACTCACTCTGCCACTTGTAACACCCCCCACACCCCCATTGCCTTCATTCTTTTGCTGTTTTTATTTATTCTTTGTTCCACACATCTGTTAATGTGTAAATTCCTTTCTGGCCTTTGGCTGCAGATGCAACTTCCTTTCCCTGTCTAGTTGTAAATGTGAGGGATTTATCTTCAGCTGGAGGCAGGGCTGACCTGATCTGAAGAGCATGAAAAAGCTGGGTTGGAGCTTTCTCCTGATTTCTTGACCCACTTTGCCTTTTAGTTTAAGTGTATTACTTACATTAGTCTGCAAGAGTTAGGGGTAAACCCTAGTGCAAGTGTTCATGGACACCTGATTTAGTGGAAATGGACGTTCCTTTCTCAGTGTGTTACCTTTGCTTTCACATGCAAATGGCGCGTTTCCTCATATAACAGCTATTTCTTTGTTTCAGTAACAAGTTCACAGCACAAAACTTCCTCAGGTTAGGCACATGCTTGCTCAAGAGTATTTTTGAAACTTTGGCATGAATATTAACATTTTATTTAAATAAAATTTGTCCATAAAATAGTAAGTTTCCTCTGTGATCATAAGTAGACATCCACGTGATTTGTTCAGTGGATAGCTTTTTCCTCTGACAAGTAAGTTTCATTTTGAATGGCAAAAGCACATCAAGACAGTGTCATGAAGGCAGGACTAAATAACAAGCATATTGGCATTTTAGTTAGCTGTGAAGAATGATGTGTTGAGTCCAGTTGGTAGTTTGCTCAGGATGTATCTCTTAGCTAATATTTTACTTTAGTAGTCTGTTTTAAAACCAAAGCCAGTGTTATCAAAGAATGTGAATGTATGAGTAACTACTACTGTATAAACCTAAGAGTGATGCAGCTTCATAAGGTAATTCTGTACTAAAAGTATTTGGCTACAGTTCAGAATTCTGCAAAGTTGTTCTGTAGTCCGGTTTCGTGATGGTTTGCCTATACCCATAGAGTTAACTAACACAGAGTTAAAAATAATTCACAGAAGAGATTCCCTGTTACTAGTGGTAAAAATGGTAAACTGTGTTGTTTGATAAAGAATATCATGCTTGCACCACCAAATGATTTAAAACATTTTAATAAATGAACAATACAGATAAATGACAAAATGTGCATAAGCTCTGAAATTCCAATTTCAAACAGAGAAGATAAAATAATCTTGAGCTTGTTTTTAAAGCAAGTATCAGATGCATATTTTTGTAATTGCTTTCAAGTCTGTCTGGTTCAGTAGTGTCTGGACTTACATATTTCTGATACCTATCCATGCTTCTGCTTTGTTTTTTGTGGCACTGTTCTCTGCAAACATGCAAATGCAGTGGAATTTTTTTTGTTGGTGAAGGGGAAGCATTGAAATGCAATACAGCAGGAGATGGATTATAAGGCAAAACCTTCTGTTAATTAAACTTATAATTTCTGCATTTTAATGGCAACAGTTCCCCATTCCTTCCAAATATTTCTTTTTCTGTCCTCAAAGTTTTTGTTGTGGCATTAATTAATAGTGCAAGAGAATATGCTAGAAATATATGAAAAACATAGCAGTGAACTACACTGACAGGGTGCTTGTTCTGCATGTAACTGTGTGTGATTTGTATACATGTGCATACCTAAAGCTAAACTTATCTGGGTTAGTTACGCAAAACAGTTAAGAGCTGCCATCTTAAAAAGTCGTTGTTCCAACTTTGAATCAGGGAGTTGTGTAGGGCTGATTTTTGTTGATTATTTGTTAAGTTTTGAGCCTTCATAAATAATTTTCCATGTAATTAAAATGACTGGTATTTTTCAAACTACTGATATATTAGTAAACAAGATTTCATGTGTGCATGCAAAGCCCTCACTCAGAGCCATTCATTTTGAGTGATTAATCAGTGTTGTTACAGACTTGACAGAAAAAAATTTATTCAAGAAATTGGTTTGTTGCACTGTTAGACAAGATCATTAAATGCAGCTGCAAATGTACATTACTATATGTTTTTACTTTCAGTAGCCTAGATTTGTCCTTCTAGGAACTCTCTTTAAGTAGATGGGAGTTTCTACTACTGCGAGCTAATTTATTAACAACAGGTTTCACAAATATTGATGATCGCATAGATTCCTTGGTGTTCTGCCGAGCAGCCTTTCATCCTTTAAGCAATGCCACACATTCCTGGAGTGAGGGGATCTCACTATTGTAGCAAACACTGTATGGGACTACCAGGGCAAAGCTGATAAACGGACAGTTGGTGCACTTAGAGCAACAGGCCCAACGTTTGACGAGGTTTGACATGTTCAAGAAGTCAAACAATTGGCGGAGCTTCGTAACTGTTGAACGTTTAAGATTCTTTGGCTTACCGTCACTACATGTGGATCTTGTAGATGTTAGTGCCCATTTTTCTGGTTGTCTGGGTTTTTTTGTTGTTTGGGGTGTTTTTTTTTCCCACTAGGCACAGAATATACTTTTTTTTGATGGTAGGGAAAGTACAACAAATCCTCCCTAAAAATAACTGTTTGCTGCAGGTGAAACTTCTCCTGTAATGTCAGTTCTTTAAAAAATACTGATACTTTTAGTAAATGTGAACCAATAAAATAGTAGATCATTGTGTATACAGTAATCCTTAAAATCCTCTGGGTTTTGTGAAAGCAGGCAGCGGTCAGTCTGTGTTAACAGTGAATTAGGATGAGAAGTTAAAATAAGAGGAGGAGTTGTGTTTATGTAAATTCTGTAAGGTTGTCATGCACCTAGATGTACTAGACTTTTATATTTATTGAAGCTTTACCCATTAATTTAAAAAACGCGCTCAGTTTTACTGTAGAATTCCCGTAACTTTATCAAAAAATAGAGCAAACTACATCTTTAATTGTTAGTATTGGACTTAATGGTATAGTGCTCTCGGACTACTGTAGTGGTATAAAAACTATAACTGTCAAGTGTTGAGAATCAGTCAAAGCAACTGTTAAAACTCGTGTATTAGTTCCTGAGAATTAATGTTCACTCACCCTTTCCTCCCATGCTTTTGCAACCTCCCTTTGTGCAAACGGCAAAAGCCCTGAATGAGGTTTGTTTTGAGCTGTGATTCGAACAAACGAGTCAATGTGATACAGACCCAAGCGGAATGAAAGACTTCCATATGGGCTGGAGCAGCCTTTGCTAGGAATCCCTCCTGCCGGAGGAAGATCTGCAGATGCAAAATACAGGGCAAGCTATAAATAGATGCTTGAGGAAATGAGAAAGAGTGTGGCATTGATTGCGTCATTTTTACATTTAGCATTCTTGAGGTGGATTTGGTGGTAGGAGTGCCGGGACCGCTGATGCAGGGTGCAGTGCTGGGCAGGCGGTGGGGTGCTTGCAGGGAGGGCACCCCTTGGGTTTGTCTGCTGCTGTGGAAGGCACAGTGAGTGCTGCTCCATCAGGAAATGCCTTGTTGCAGTGATGTGCTTCCCTGGGTGCTCTGATAGCAGCGAACCGCGGAGCAGGTGTGACCATTATTTTTAGGATTTTGCAGTTTACTTGCCTTGGTGGGTGAGTAGCTGCTAGAACTCTGCCTTACCTTGGGATCTGCTGTTTCTGATGTTCACCACCAGTAAGCACAACAGCTTTTGGAGCATGGGTTGTTGGTGGGTTGTTTTTTTGTGAGAGCTCTTATCGCTTGTGCTATATTACTGCAGAAAAAGAACATTTCAAGATTAGAAGATGACAATTATGAGAATACTTTTATCAAACTAAGACCTGAAAAGATACTGTAAAATCTCATTAAAGACTTGCTTTAGGAAAGGAATTAAAAGCAACACCATTCCAAAAGATAGAAGACATCAGAAAATTTCTGATACAACGATGAAATGAGGCCAGTACATTTGCTGGTGCAGTGTGAAAGCGCCAGGTTTGATTCCCAATTATTCCCTGAGCTGAAACACTGCAAATACATCACTGCCAGTCCCAGGGAGAGGGAGCACTCGATGCCACTGACTTGCATATTCTCTCCCTCCTTTTCTTCTTCTGTAAATTCCACTGTTTGATCATCCACCGAAGCCTTTTCATCACAGGGGACTTTATATTTAGATTTCTGTTGTCTGGGCACTTAACTGCATTCACAGGTATTGCTGAATTTATTTTTGAGAGACCCCTGACAAAGATGTCTGCAGTACATTTGGTATAAATTTACCACCAGGCACAAAAGTTTATTGAGACCATGTGCTTGCATGCAGAGAACATGGTCGTAAAATCTTTACTTCAGGAGAGGCAGGCTGAAAATGAAAAAATAGATTAAGCTCGTATTAGGTGAACAAGTCTATCACACTGAAGCTGAAGTACTTTTTTAAGTACTTTTTATAGTATATGACTAAGTCCTAAATAAACTGAAAGAAATGGCTAGCTAATTTTACACGTGATTAAGAGTAATTTTGTGGGCAGGATGTCACTGATAGGTTTTGTGATGTGAAATACCATTTTTGAGCTGATTGCGCTGTGGTGTATTATACATTGACTTTGTAGCTGAAACGTGTTACAGTCAGTTGTTAAATATAATTCTGTGTTAACTATATTTCTATTGTGGTACACTAATTAAGTCTCCGAGAAGGATACCCACCAATAAAGCTAAATATTCATTATGTAAGTGAGGGTTTTCAGTGTCTGGATAGTAATTTACACTTGAAACGTGTTGGCTGCCCAGTGAATTTTTAGTGAAGGCTGTGAAGTGCCTTGGGTATTCTGCAAGGTTCCCCTTCCCCCAAAGGGCTTATGTAAACTGCAGCTGGAGTAAAAGCTAGCGGAGGGTTATTTTTAGCAAAGCTGTTGCAGCTGGGGGAGGGAAGGAGCCTTGGGTCCTGAAGGAGGGGTCTGCCAAAGGAGCATGGTGCTGGTGGAGCTGCATCCAGCCTGGTTCGGGTGGCCGGTGGTGCTGTATGATCTTTGCCAAGAGAATCATGTTTTTACAGTTAAAAAACCCCCAAACAAACAACAACAAAAATCAAACAAACAAAAAAACCACCACAAAACCAAAACCCTTCTGAAGCCCAAGTAATTTTTATAAATTAATGAAAATAGCAATATATATGACAAATCCCCACAAACTGGGTTAATTTGCCATTTTTGTTCATACATTGCCGATGTTTGTAATGCTTGCAAAGTTGCTGAAGACCATTTCTGGAATGCACAGTGCACCATTTTTGCTATTAAGGCATCTCAGTTGGATTTTAATTACTCATTTATGATGTTACAAAAAACAGAGTGTGGAAAAGTTAGGCATCTTGAAGCTTCCTATCTGGCAAGGCAGTCTTCTTACATGGCTGCATAAAGAGTGTGGCTGTTCCCTGGATATTCTTTTATCAGATTGAATCTCAAGATGTGAACCAGTCTTGTTCGAATCTACTGATTATGATTTTATTTTGGTCTTTTCATTAGCTCTGCCTTTCAGTTCATGTGCCATGAAGAACAGATTTTGCAGTTAAGGTGTACAGTCTCAATTCTTTTCTTAGTTCAGCCTGAATGGCTTTTCTTCACCATTTGTGCTGGAGGATTTGTCTGCTGGAGGACTCGCTGTTTACCTTTGTTCCATGGAGCTGAACTGCTTTAGGATCCACACATTTTGTTATCAAAGGCCAGTTGAGTGAAACTTGGTTTCCCCATTTGTAAATTGGTGGTGTGATATGTCTCTTCTTCAAGAAGAATATAAAAGCTCACATCTGCAAAAAAACTTCGGATGATTTTGGGTAGTCTGAGGTTTTAAATGAAATCAGATGAGCGATGAGTGAAAGATGTTATTGTTCAGTCTTTCATGGTACTGATGCCAAAAAGCAGTGCAATACCATCAAAAATCTTGACACAATTAAGTGGTTTTGTAGAAGGGGTGAGAGGATGGATTTGAAGATCTTCTCAGGTCTTACCAGCATAGATGATATATTCCCCAAATGGGCATTCCAGACTATGGAATATAGAATCCTACTATGTCATGTTAAAATATAGTTAAAAGTTTATTTTAAAAATAAGGTATATAGTGTGTATGAAGTGTGGAATTGTCTTACGTGAAGTTACAAGTATAACATACTCATTATTGTCACAGCATGTGCACGGGAACCAGTTATTAAAATGTCTAGTTTTAAAGAGGTGTTTGGAGAAGAACATGTCGGATTGTAACTCACATCATTGTGATTTATGTGGCTCGTTCAGTAAATTTGCAAATATCTATATGCTCCATATTGCAGAGTTCCCTCTGCTCTTTCAGAGCCCTTTGCCAGGTGGGATCCCCGAGCCATCGCTGTTGCCTCTGGAGTACCTCACTGTCCACCTCTCCTCCATGGAGCTGAGCTGTGCTAAGGTCTACCAGCTCTCTTCAGACATTACGAGCTTGCTTTCTGTTTTCCTCTCCACCTTCTCCTCACATGGGCTGGCTGCGCATTGTGCAGTGGTGCACAGGCATTCCCTGCGCGTGAGGAGGGCGACTGGGAACAGTCAGGCAGGGAAAAACATGGCAAGGCAGGACCGGACAGGTCAAAGCAGAACTGCTTTCATTGAACTAAAAAAAAACAACCCAAAACAACCGAAACCAAAACAAACCAAAAAAAAACCCCAAACCAACCAACCCCTGAGCCTGGCCCTCAACCAGTTTTTAGGATCAGAAAGGTGTTGAGCCATTTCCCAGTTGCAGTCTGATTGGAGCCAAGCCTTAGCAGACACTTAGGAAGCCATAGCTCCACTGCTGCTTAATTGCTTCTTGTTTTGAAAGATAATTAGGAACTTTATTTAAAAATAGTAACTTTAGTGTTCAGTCCATTAAATTTGTCACCAAGATAATTTCATTAGACTCCCAGCTGTTTTCTTATTGGAATTGTGAACTAAAAATAGGTAGGATTTCAGCTGTTCTGTGCAGAGGCTGGTACCTGCATTTCAGCTCTGACTTTCCCTAATGATGTGAAATGTGTTTGTTTCCCTCGGAGCTTTCTTCTGGGCTGTATTTAAGAAGGTCCTGCTAATTATGCCAAAACTGTGCACTGTGGTTTTCTGACAGTCACGTGGCTGTAAAGAATATGAAACTGATTTCCCTCACAACAAGTCTTACAAATGAAAGATTAATGCCGCACCCAGTACATTTTTCTTTTTTCACCAGTCTGTAAGAGATGTTTGTAAGAATTCAACAAATACCCTTTAAGAACAAACAGACACACTAATGAACACAGGTTTGTTACTGTTATTATGAGGGATGCGATTTGCCTTCTTGGTTCAGTTCTCATAAGCAGTCTCTTTCTTGTGCATAATTGAAATCACAGTGTAGATTGTGAGATAAAAGTGACAATTACCATGTTTATATTCTATGAAACATGGTGGTTTTTTGAAACAGAACTCTTAATTACCAGAATCTGTACAAGGGTATGGTGCTTTTATACATATATTGCATATACGTATATGGATTACAGGGCCAATTGGGTTGTAGTATCCATGTTTAAATAGTGCATCTTCTAAATTCTGAACTGTTTCACATTTATTACTAACATCCATACCGCAAAGCATCATAATAGATTAACACTAGACATGCAGAAAACTGAAACAGATTTTTACACTACTGAGTTAGACACATTTATGTCTGTGTAAATGTATGGCAGTTTCCCCGTGTACGTACTTAGAAGTCAGTAATATATTTGAAAAGTAGCATTTTTCAATTTTGATGTTAGTTGGCCATTTTTTTCTTCCCTAGATACCTTCTGACTCCACTAAATAGCTGCAGCTCACACTGATAAAAATGGATGGTAGGTAACAGGAGGAAGTTCTGCTGCACAGTGGTGTGGGGCTAGGGTGGCTGGATTTTTTTCCTTTTCAAAGTCTTGGTGTTTAGAGCCACAATCAAGAAAGTCAGTGACCCGAATGTAACTTATATCAGCCTTTTTTTTTTTTTTTTAAAAAAAACAACTTCCTTCCTTCCTTCCCCATTCTATTGTCTTTAAGCAAAGAAACAGAAGAGCATCATAAGATGTGTTAGTAAATCATAGGTCTCTCAACTGGAAGTGGGTTCATTCAAAGGAGGGAATTTTTCTTTCATTAAAACAAAGGATGTGCTTATCTGCAGAAGTACTCCAGTGATGTTCCCTTAAAACCTGTATTTAGATGGAGTATATAATTCTGGCATAGTTTATTAGTGTCTCAGGTCTTTTTTAATTTTCTCATCTGCTTAGTTGGCAGTCTGTTCCTTGGACTTCCTGTGCATGTGCATTTATACGAAGAAGATAACTATAGTTTTACAAGTTGAAGCTGTATGATCTAAACGTGGGTGGGTTGGGGTGAGGGAAGAGTGCCATGCTGAGAGCTCTGCACCTTGTCACTAGTTTTGAGCATCACAATCAATACAGGGCAGCTAGTGTGTTTAGGATGCTGCAAAAATGTCTTGGGCTGGAAAATGTAGAAGAAAACAGTGGCTTAGTTAGTAGCTGCATATTATTCAATTCTGTGTAATATATCAGTTGCTGTGCTTAGGCACCCTTTTTTGTGGTGAATCTAATAATTTGCTGCTGAGTAGAGGAAGTGGAGTTAAAATACTGTGGTGTGATAAAAGCTGTGTTTCACATATGGTTATAATGTTCATAGGCTGTGTATGTATAAGCACCTGATATGGTGTAAGTAATGTAAGAACACACCTCCTTTTCACCCAAACTATTGAGGTTTCTTGTCAAACTTTCTCCCTATCTGACCCATCTGAGTCTCTTCCACCTTGCAGTCTTTGCTGCTGGTTCTTAGTGTAAACTGTGATCCGGAAGCTCTAATTATAGTAATGCAGAACAAATGGAAATCCTGGAATTGTCTTCAGCACTCTCAAATCACATAGTTCCTAGTTACAGGTATCAGAGCAATAGGTGAGCCAGTCTGGGCTACAACTGGGTCATGATCATTCCACTAGTGCTGCTGCATGTCTCTGCTTCCTAGTACAGCTTTGAATTGCACGTTTATTACCAGGTCTGTGGGTTGTGAATGTCAGATGCCCACTAAGTTTTAGGCATGCATTTGAACCAAGACTGCAACACTGAAGGGTGTTGTACATCCTTTAATGCTTCTTTGCAGTAAGACATTAAGAGGGTTACTGGGTTTATGTTGTTGCAAAATAATAGACTTGGATATTGAGCACAGCTTTGTGTAAGGGTGGCAAAGCCGCAGCTGGGTCCATAACCCCTTAACGTATGTTGGTGTAGGCATATGCCCTACATTTGGAAAAGATAAGTACCACCTTAGACCCTTTCTCATCCTTTTCCACTGCAGCAGTTCTACCCATGGTTTTTAGTGCCTGTTTTAGCTCAGTTGTTCTCCTGAGACAGTTTAAATCTTCCTTTCATGTAGAAGAGGAAATTTTTAATCTGTTAATAAATAACTTAGGTTTAGGGTTTCAGCCATTCAAAATGCAAACATGAGACACTGCCCTCTGCAGACAGAGAGATGGTCAAGATGTGTGTCTGGAAATTTTCTGGAACCTGAATGCACACCTTGGGCTCTTCGGTTGGGTTTCCTTTCCTTTGGATTCCCTGCTGCCCAGTTGTGATTGAGTGTGTGGAGCCAGGAAGTCCACCCACTTGTGGCGCAAAAATGAGTTGTTATTAATAGCTTTCTTTTCAGCGGAATAAAAAAGCATAAACTAGCATTGCTGGAGTTTCAGAGTTAATGACTGCTGACATCAAATTCTTTTCCACCCCTCAGTGTGTGTTTCATGCTGCCTGCATAGGCAGAGCTCACTGCACCATTTTGTGTGCTTGCTTCACAACCATAATGGCTGGAATCTATCTTTCTCCTTTCTCCTCCTTCCCCCCCGTCCCCTGAGGAAAGAGGGAATGAAGTTAAGGTTTCCAGAGAACGTGGCAGTAATTTAAATTTAGCCCGATTTTGTACAATACACCTCAGTGCAGAGGTTCTCTTCAACCCTGGTAGAAAGGTGGTTTGTGGTCAAGGCTCTGGCAGTGCCCGGGAGCACAGAGGCCCATGTCAGAAGAGGAGGATGGGGCTGTGGGAGAAGACACCCTGCCTAGGCTTTCGCAGTCCTCAGCCTCTGACCAAAACGGAGGCCAGTAAGGATGCTGAGACTGCAAGGGCGGTACGTATATGTTCATCTTTAGCGCCTCCTGCATCTTAATGTTCTTCTGAGTATAAGGTTCCATTTCAAGATAGAGCTTCCCGTTCTGCTGTTGAGGGGTTTTAAAGTTATAATGCTGAAATAATTATGTTCTATGAATAATATATTTAGTAATTACTTCAGTAATTACAACACTTCTATGTAACTGTAATAAATAGAGTCAATAAAGCTGTTTTAAAAGAACTAATTCCACCTGAAGTAGCTGCATTATCAATTCCTGGTTGTAACATTGTATTAAGCTAGTCAAGGATTTTAAAAGTCCTTAAAACATTTCCCCTCACGTCCTTTTTATCTGTGCTCTCACCCAACAAGTCTTTCTCACGCTTGCCCATCCATCACCTACACACATCTATCCCTGCATGCTTACTCCAGTCCTGTCTCGGTTCCATGTTTTGCGGCACCTGACTGCTCTTCTGTGAGTCAGGGAACTGCCATGGAAAACCTCCCTGTGCTGAAACCAGCAGACGTGACTCCTGGCAGAGAGAGGAAACAGGCTAAGGTTGTGCCTTGTCAGGGATTTTATTTTTCCTGTGCACACTTCATTCTAAATTCTCTGTTACTTTAATCTTAAAAGTGTGCAGCTTAGAAAAGTCCATGTTAAAAAATAGGTTTTGAAAATGTTAAAATATGCTTTGCAAATATAAAGTATATCCTACTGTCAGTTTTACAGATGTTTGAATGATTAGAGTAAAATTTTAGTGCTATTTCTAAGGTCTGTTATAGCCAGTCTTCTGTTTTGAAAGACGAGACTTATAGGAGTTCATATTTTATAATGATTAAAATTCTGCTTCAGGATAAGTTGGGTCAAGGTAGCAGGTCAGTGGGGAAGAGTGGGGAAGGACCAAGATATTTTATTTAGAAGATCCTAAAGATTTAAAGTATTCTAAAATGGCATATCATGTCACTTGCTGAATTAGAGCTCTTTGTGAGTCTGTAAAGCCACAGTATTTTGTGAGGCGTCCATTTTAATTGTACGCTTAAAAGTGCTGAATAGTCAAATGTAGTTTGGGGAAATACATAGTCAATTACTGTGTACAAACAACACGTGAGCAGGCGAAGGTGTAGGGTCTATATTAGATTCTCCTTTTAAGAGTAGCAACAATCTGAACAAAGCCAAATCATGAAACTGGGTGATTGACAGAGTCTGTTTGATGTGTTAAATTCCTATGGGAGTAAGAGGGCTGCATTTTTTCAGAGATGTGGTCACTCCCCGTGAATGGCTTTCCCACACAAGTAGTATGTTCACCTTTATTGTTTGCCTTTTGAATTTGGCTTCAAGCTTCATTTCTTGCTCCTTTTATCTGCCTGAATGTAATGTGTACCAGGGTACAGGCACACACAGGCTTGTCTGGTACAAGCGCTTAAATTGGCCTTTCTCGTTTTATTGTATGCAAAAGAACATAGAAAGAGTATTTGCAGGCAGTGCTTTTCACAGTAGCCAAAGATTAGTGTCACTATACTGCTCAAAGTTAACAGTATAAAACTACTGTTAGAGCTCTGTGTAGCCTCCTTGTTTTAAAATGCATATTTTTAATTATGTCTGGTATTAAGTTTCATACTCAAGCAAATTTTTCTGAGAAAAAAAGAAAACTCAGGTCAGAATGAGAGATGTGCTCTTTACAGATGCTTTTAATACTAGATGCCAGGTTGTGGGCCTCCTTTTACAGAGGCCTGGAGTTGTTTTTGCCAAGCTGGATTAAGAATGGAGCATGCTCTGAGAAAAGCAAAAGCTGAAATGTGAGCTGCTGTGAGGTGTTCAAACTGTCGGCTCCCAAACAGGTAGTGACAGGTAGTCCTGTGAAGACACTGACTGCTGTTTCCAGTCCTGAGTGCCTGCAGCAGGAATCACATGTGACGCTGGCGTGATAGAAATGAAGTATTTGAGAGTCCTGTGAGCAGGGTAACAGTCGAAATTACTGTCTTTTTGCAAAAGAACCTAACTTCCTAAAATGCTAAACAAAAATCTCTTTTAGGGTGGTGCCTAGGTAGGCAGAATTCCAGCTCTGGATTTATGTTCTTGCATGTTAAATACATGTGAGCTATTTTTCTGAAGACCTTTGTACAAGTGTACTTGAAAAAGGCAGTGAAGTCTTCCCTATCACCCTGCTCCAAACCCAGCAGCAGTTTGGCCTCCCATTGTTTCGGGCTCATCTAGGGCCTGATTCCTTCCCTGAGCTATCAATGCTTCCCTAGTTCCTGCGGAAACTCAGTTCTGGGATCAAAATTCCTTTTCTGTCACGTGAGATCATGTCAGCTTTGTCTAAAATTTCTGTTAAAAATGATGTTGCCCCTTTTTCAGATAGCAGTTAGGGAAGTGCCTGGTTCTGTGTTCTCAGTGTTTGGGGTTTGAGTTACACAAGCCATACACAAGCCGAAAAACGTGGGAACTGTCTGAACCTTTGATTTGTCTGTTTTTGCAGATAGCTGTTTCTTCAAATAATTGAAACTAGTATGAAATATCACTTTATTAACTTCTCTATCATCTGAAAGGCATGGTGCAAGTACCAGTAAATAATGCTTATAAAGCATTTTGTGGCTGTCAGTATAGTTTTATTCCTACTTCAGATCTAGCTCTTTGGTTGTCTCTTTTTTTCTTTTCTTTTTTTACCCGCTCTCTGGGTATGTTTTTTAGTCCTAGTCATTGAGGGAAGACACTTTTATTAGCATTTTAAATTATTAACAAAATTTTGATTTTATTAGTGATGTCACTAATTTTGTCAGAATAATGCAATTTTAAATTACATGTATGTGATGGTCTTTATCAATGGAAAGCAATTCTACTGATTCGATGGCACTGGAGGGAGCTAAAGACCATGAGGACAAGGTTCATATAAATACTTTGTTGCAACACAATGAAAGGATATCCCATGAGGTTCACCTGTTTTAATTGCTCAGGGCAGCGTACAGTAGGGGACATATACTTACCAAATGCATAGGTTGTTGCCATATTAAAAATGACATGCTCGTAGTTGAAGCTAGCATTCATTTGCTGATTTGAACTCACAGTTTTTGGTGGCATTTCAAATAAATTTATATTCTGTAGAGACACTCTTTAATTCCATTAAAAGTTATTCCTATTCATTTTTGCCTAAATGACTTTGCTGAAACAGTCTCCTTAGTCTAAGTTAGCAGCAAATATTCTTAAACCTGTCTAAGAAGATCCCTGCTGTACCTGATCTAAATAGATTTTGAAAAAATATTACATTTACAGTTTTCTTCCAAGTTCAGCTGCCACAGAGCACAGGAGTGATGCAGTCAGTGATATAGTTATGTTGTTGGTTTCTTCTGCTGTATAAGGCCTGTGACTTAAGCTGGTTTTAACTGTAAGCTAACAACAGAAAAATCCCTGACCTTGTTTGTAGATACAGACAGTTTTCTATCTTCCAGAAAACAGGCATGACAAAAAGTGTATTAAGAATATGGATATTAAAGGAGGAAGCAGGGTGGGAGAGCGGTTGACAGTCAACCATACTGAGTTCTCACTCATCTAGCTTGATGGCTGTACAGACAGTAAAGACCATGGGAGCAATTAGTTACTTTCTTACAGTTAAGCATTAGACTTCAACTTTTCATTCCTTCCTTCTGTAAAATTAAAAATTGTAGTCTTTAGTATGCAGAACTCTTGCTGAAATAACTGAAGAAGCTACCAAACTCCATGGAGTACGTAGAAGTTTAGTTCTTCAGGATGACAGTCTTTGAGATTCAGGGGAGGTTGAAACCATTTCAGGCAGCAGGAAGGACAGAAATGGCAGCAGGTAAGTCACAGCAACAGCCCGGGAGCGCAGGTGGCTGCGTCAGCTCTCCCTCCACTGTGCCCCACTCACGTCAGGGGTTTGATTTCCCCGCGAGCTCTCCAGGCCCAGCATGCCACTTGCCTTTCATTCTGCTTCCAGTAAACTGTTCGTTGTTTAGAAGAGGGTGATATTTTGATTTCTGATTAATTCTCTTCTTGTTTTATTTTAATAGAGGTAAATAAAAATGAAGGCAGGCAAACAGAATTGTTTTAAAGTGTAGAGAAGAGATAACATCCTATATGTAAATCAATAGGTTTGGTAGTGTTTTGCAACTGACAGGATCGTTAGTTAGAGCCAAGTCTCTGGTGTGTTTGGCCCAACAAAATTCAGGAAGAAACGCTGGAAAAGAGGGGCAGAAGGCAAAGTAGAGTGAGAAATTTTGTTACGTGAATTCTTAATTGCCTCATGTTTTCCCATGGTTTTTTTGTCTTTTGCAGCCTACTTAAAAGAAAAAGAAAAAAAAAAAGAAAGAACAAGTTAATAGGGATTGTGCCATGTTCCTCCCCACTCACTCACACCATGTTCTTGCCCCGGGCTCGCCCTGGATTGGGATCATGCCATCGTGATCTCATCCATACCGTTACCTTTCATTTCTGTACCCGGCCTTGGCCTTGGACCAGCTTACGTTTCCTCCTGGCATGGAAGAGTAATTTTCTGGGGCGGGGTGAGGGGCTGCTCTGAGGTTTGTATCACGGAGCAGGCCTCGGAGGCACGCGGCAGTGGGTTGGTTTTAATCGGTCTGTTTTGGTCGTGGTGAGTGTGAAAACACCTTCAAGTTCGCACAACAGGAGTGAAGGCAGCTGGAGCAGCCTCAGGCGTTTGCGGGGGTGTCGGTTATCGGTGGGGGGAAGCTGTGCAGGACAGGTTTCAGTTGAAAACCGGTCATCGCGTACTGTCCCAGGCAGATGGCTATGGTGTCTGGGATGAAATGTGCCCCCTGGCAGTGGGAAGTGTAGAGGGGTACTCACGATCTGCTTGGGGGAGGGAGCCCTCCAAAGCCACGGCTGGAGGAGGAGGGATCCGTGAGCAGCATCCAGTCACGGGGGGAGCGGGCAAGTGTCCTGACTGCTGGGGGGCCCGTCCAGCACAGCGCTGGAGCGTGGGCCACGTCGGGGTTACCTGGATGTGTTCCCTGCTCTACAGCCATCTCCCACTCATCATTCTCCCAGACAAAACCAAATTCATTATATGACCCAGAAAGGGCTATCTCAGAATATTTTATTAATTGCTTTCTTAAGAAAGAAAAAAGAAGGTAGTTGTTCTTTATATAATTGAAATCAAAACTTGCAGTTGATTATAGGTTCTTAAACTAACTTGGAGGATCTTTGTAAAAACCAATAAATCCTGGATTACTCTTCACTGCATGTTATAAAGTGGGTTTTCCAGAATACTTCTGTGAAAACTGCTGTTTTCTGAAACTTACATTGTTCAGATTTCAAATGAGCAAACTGGCTGTGGTAAAAGGAAGGGAGAAGGGGAGGGAAGTTTACATACAGCTTTAAGCCTGGATGGAAGTTACTGTACAATTTTTAGAAATGAAAATATCCATGTAGGGACCTAAAGGAATCCTGTGGGTTGATGGTGCAGTTTGTGTGTAGTGTGTGAGCAGTGCCTTTATGGCATACGGAAGATATTTTACTGTGGCTTAATGCTTATTATAGTTGCAGTTTTTTTGATTACCATCTGTAATCTCTATTGGTTTTTGATAGAGCAACTAAGATTTACTATTTTGGGAGTGGTGTTCGCTGTGTTTTATCATGCTGACTACTATTTCCAGTGTCTGTGAAATAGCAAAGTCTTACAACTTCAGTCTGATTCCTGAACTGTTGCTTTCATCTGCTGTAGAAAATATTGAATCTCCTGATTATACAAATGTCTCCTGTTGGGTAATATTGACAAATATACTGAATAACATTTTTGACATAACATTCTGTTCCCACACAGATAATTTGGATGTAATTGAATGGGTTGATAAAGAGTCTGTGCTAAAAATACGACATTTTCTCACCCACTGAGTGAAAGAAAATGCGTGCTCAAAAAGCAGTTTCGTCAAGCAGAGCTGCTGGGAAGCGGGCTGCCTTACATCGCGACTACCAATGGCGCCTGCCACCACTGCGGGCACGGCTCATGTGTAGCCTCAGCATAGCCCATAGCACCAGCTTTGTCCCTGGTGAGGGCAAGGAGGAGAGCGGCGCTGCAGCCTGGCAGAGGGGTTCAGGGAGCCACCTTGTACTGGGCGTGTGGAGCCATGGGGCAGCCTGGGAATGGGTTTAACTGGAGCAGAATGCTCCAGCCCGTGCAGGAGCCCATCCAGGATGCCTGTCAGACTCGCAGGAGCGCTTAAATTCACTTGAGCCAAAAATGTACAGAAATAGTTAGAGGGGGAAGTTTTGAAGATCTCTTTTCTTCTGTTTTCCCTTATTTTAATGGTCTCCTGGGCACAAGACTGCATTGTTACAGCTTCAGGCCGTATGGTTTTGCTGCAGACTAGGGGAAAAGAAGAACAGACCGTAGAGAAAGACTGACTGTTTAGTATGCAATAAAGTAACTTTTATACTTCTCCCAATCTCCTATCAAATAAATCTCACGCTAACAAGCAATCCAAACTGTTTCTCTGCCCGCCGCTCCGCACAAGCTGAGCCGCATTCTACCTTTCCAGCCTTTGAAACTGCCTGTGCCTATTTTTATTTGTCAGGCCAGGGCTGGGCTGGCCCCATTCCAGATGTGTCTCACAAGATTTGGTGCTGATGAGCTATTTATAGCACTGTGGTTCCATTGCCATGGCAACCGTGCTAGAGGCCAAGGCGGCTGGGAGCTATTTCTGGACTTGTGCTGTAATGTAAAACTGATTGGGAAAGTTAGTGCATCCTCTAAGCCAGACTAACTTTAGACAGGCAGAGAGAAAAAGAAAAAAAAAGGAGGGGGGGGGGGGGGCAGGGGGGGAAGAGACAACTACAACCTCTTTAAATAGGTCTTTAGTTTCTTCTGCCTTTTCCCCATTTCTTTTTTCGCGAGCACTTTGTGAATAGGTGGCTTGCCTTCTGCTGGATTTGTCTAAAATTCATTCATGCCTCCTGGCGGATTACGCTTTTGTAATTACGCCGTTTAGGAAGCTGGGTGCGTAACCAGCCTTGTTTTTAGGGCAAAGGTTTGTGTTTCATGGCAGCACAGAAGTACGGGGGCTTTGCTGGCTGGTCGATGGGGTATGTTTTGGGGTTTTTGCAATAGTTGCAGTTCTTTATACCCTGTAGTTTTAATATTCTATTTTTTGTGTGTGCTTCATGTTCTCCACACCATATAAGGAACTGTAACCTTGATTACCACAAGATGATTCCAAATATATGGAGTCATACTTTTCAGCTTTCTCATTATTTGCTTCAAAATTAGACCCATGGTGCCCCTTCGCCTCCAAGTGGCTGGAATGCTGCGAGGCTCTTCTGTAATTACAGCTGGGGCCGCTCTCAAAATCACTTTTCCGGGACATGTATGCATTAATACTATCTATAATTAAATTCTGAGCTTCAGACCGTTTTTAAATTTTTTTGTGTGATTTTCTACTTCAGTAAAGAATTAATAATAACGATTTGACATGAAATTGGAAATATAAAAAAAGTCATTTGCAGCTTCTTGGAAAAGTTTTCTAAAGAGTTGTCTTTTGGTTTACTTCTGTTTAAGTCTTATACTACATTTTTGAAGTTCATTTCCCACATAAATGTGGTTTTGAATGGGGTCCTTTATGTCTGAGAACTGACAAGCAGAATTTCATTACAGGAACATCATATGAGATGTTTTTGTATGCAATATAGTGCTCTCATAATTATACCAATAATACTTGTTACAGTACTGTCCTTATGTGCCTTTTCTTAATTTTCTTTGTGAAGTAGTTAAAGTAATCACAGAGGATCTGATGGATTTTTATTTTTTCTTCTCTCTCCTTACCTAGTTTTGTTGTTGTTGGGGGGGGGGGGGGGGGGGCAGAGCTGTGCCTTTGTGAATATTTTTAATCATCCAGTAACATGTTTGTGGCATGTCTTCTGTGACCACCTTAACAGTAAAAACGCCACCTTTGCAAATCATAGCAAGTATCAGTGTATCTTCAAAAACAAACAAGTCTACTAATGTTCCAATTTTAATTTTGAGGGAAAACTTACCAAGTTTGGTTTCATATACTGCTCATGTTTGCAGGATACCATAAATACCAGCAGATTGAACACTTGCTTATTTAATTTGCATCATTCCTGTAACTTTGCCTGCTTTTCTGCTTGTCTTGCAAAATAATCCAGATGAAATGTAAAAGAAATCTTTATCATCAGTTTAAGGAATAGGATTTACTCCTACCAGTATCCTGCTTCCTCCCAGGAACAGCAGAAAGGGACAGGCTTGGGGGACCGCCGATGCGCACATGCATGCTTGCAACTGAGAGTAAACCCCCCGCCCAGTGCTGCTCTGGGTGTGCTGGCCTGCTTGGGAAACCCAGGGTTTGACACTGTGACAGACTGGGCTTTTCAGAGTTGGGAAAACTTTTCTGTATTAACATGTTTTTAAACTGTGTTAAAGTTTGCGGTACATCCATCGTATATTTCTCAGCTCAAGTCCCTTCTTAAAGAGGGTACTTTATCTTTGTGCTAATCCTGTAACTCTGGCTTCAGCATAGACAATATAGCTAAAGAAAGAATTTACCAAATAGTTAACTGTTTGGCTTGTAGAAAGCTGTTCCTGAATAACTTAAAAGGATGATGGCAAGCTTTAAAAAGGGAGTAAAGCAGAAGTATGATCTGTTCTGAGAAATAAAAAATACACTCTTGTTTATAGACACTATTAATGTTGAATTAAATTTCAGCTTAAAACTACTTTAGGGAGCTCTGAATTAGTTTTGTAGCCCTGATAGGGTATAGGTAAATAAATAAAAATCCGCTGGGCATTTGCACTGTTTGGTCTTAAGGAAGATCAGTAAACAAATATTAATTTATTTTCGATCATAGAAACCTGAATTATAAAAACTGTTTTAGGGGTGAACATGGTAAATACAACTCTAATTCTTAGTAAAATCTTGATAGTTCTTAGTAATAATCTGATTATTTCTTAGTAATATCTTGATAAAAACATATGACTCACAGGAAGTGAAAATTCCATTTCCACTAACCCAAGGGACTCTAGACAATTAACTTACTCCCCGTGTGCCTGCCTTTAAAGTAGGGTTAATGTAAGGTGTGCAGTTCGGGATGCGATGGTGGAGGCAGGAAATGCAGCTTGAATGAGGCAGGCAGGAGTTGCTTGATTTACTGTCTGTAAAACACCTTGAGGCTTTCAGAGGCAAGAAACTTCACAAATACGGAGTTCCACTACTACTCTTGAGGTTTCAAAGTAATAAATGTTGTATTTAGTTGGGACTGAAATTTTGAATTCTTGATTTGCAGTGCCTTACTGACACTAAAGATGAGGTCTTAAAAGGCATATTAACAGGGACATTTTGTATACAAATTCAGGTTATGACTTGACAAAAATCTGATGGAAATAAAGCTCTTCAAATAAAGGTGTGCTGTCAATTTGAAGAGACCTTACCAGTGTTGTTCTAGACTGAAAACAAAAGCTCTTCTTCAGAAAGCAAAACCCCCCTCTTGTCTGCCAACAATTTCGTCAGATCACAGAGTGTAAAATTTCAAGTTACAGTTTATTGAAAAGACTATCAGGAAATGCTCAAGGAAAAGCAGTCTGATTTCCCCCTCCCTGTTCTTCCCGAAATGGTGAAGTTACGTTGTTCCTTGATGTGGAAGATTTCGCATGTTACATACCTTTTCAGTGGGGGAAAATGAGCGCAGGCTGCAATTCTTAGTCTGGCAGAAGCATTGTTTGTTAGGGGAAATTCCCCCTACATTGGGATAAAACAACCACTGTCTGTATGAAAGAACTCCAGAATAATTCAGTAATTGGCATATATCTTGATCTGAAAACTGGGACATGGTTTTGACATAATAGGCTTGTTAAAAATTTGGGAAGAATTAGGTATATGACTGACTGACTTTGACCTGCAGGAGCTAAGGAAAGATTCTGTGTATCTCTCTATATGAAATCTGCCTCCTAAGTGCACTCTTAAAATTAAGTACACTTCATTCTTTGCAAAGATCTGTGTTTTTCCTTCCCCAGGCTGAAGAAAGGGACCCAAAAATAGAGTGCATTTTTTATTTGATTGTTTTAAATTTATAATAATATTAAAATATCTCAGGACACAGCCGCTGCTGTCCTAGAGATGCTTCTTCTCCAGTGTTACTGACTAAAATGACCTTAAGTCTCCTTTTTCTTCCCTTTTAAAAAAAAAAAAAAAAAAATTACTTTAACATATGCCGTAGTAGCATCGATATTTTATAACACAGGCAAAAGTGCCTTATACTAAGTGACAGTATCTTGCAGAGGAATAACTGATTCTGTTATTTAGTCATGTCCAGAATCTGGCCCTAAATGAGAATTGGCAGCAATGCCGAATGAATGATTTGCTTTCTGGAAAACAGCTTTCCCATATAATTGCTGGGAAAATTTTACAGAAGAAAAAAAAACCTGACTTCATAACTTGGTGCAAGACTTGCAGTATAAAATTTGGTTTCGTGGTTTGACAGTTTTATTTGAATTATTTCACCAAGGTCACTTTTCTTTCTCCCTGTGAAATTCATTGCTGACATAGTAGATGGGCATATCTCCAGTAGACTTAGAACAATCTATAACAGCAGTGAATTCAGCACACAAAGTAGTACTAAAGTGGCCTCACTGGTGTTTTGGGTAGAGCATAACAAGAATTAAAAATAGAAATTAATGATGGTGAATTTGTTTTTACTTTTAATTAGGCTTTGTTTTCATCTGACTTAATTATTAGTTTAATTTACGGGATGAATTATTTGGTCTTGACTAGCATTGACTTAAAGTCTCTGAACATAATGTGTTGATCTCTGAACTCCTGCTGCTGCTCCTTATTGTAAGTATATCGGATTCGATCATATTTCTGCTACTCTTTCTTCCTTACAGACACATTTATTTTTCAGTTGACCAAGTGAAAGAATAATCCTCTTTCTGTATGTTTGAGCAAAAAATAGAACTGGTTTTTAATGTCTTTAGCCCTTTCTATAGTTGCTAGAGCAGACTTTTAGGAAAAGGCACATGCACAGGAGGAAATCTTCATTTAATGTATTGCTTTGCAGGGTAGGTTTTCGGGTAACTATCACATAGTGAAAGACTTCCTTCTTGAACGAGTATTGTTACGAATACCAGATGTTACTGAATGCTGGAACTTGTTTTGGGGGGGAAGAAGAAATGTTTATTCCATTTGAACTTGTTTTACCTGGCATGAACATCTCTATTGGAATTCATCTCAAGTACAGTACTGCTGCTTCTATGTGGCTGATGTTTTTCAAGGAAATCATAGGCCTAAAAATAGTCTGCATAAACAACAGTAAGAGGTTTGTCCTTTCAGTTCCAGGTTTTAGCAGTATCTTGTTGTTATTTTCTAATTGTCAGTTTTCAAAATCCATCAAGCTGATTAGCAGAGTGTTTAAAAACAAAAGAAAAAAAAAGCAACCACCAAACCCAGAAATCTCGTGGTACCTTGCATAAAATGCTATGGTTAGATAAATTCAGTACAGAGAGACAGAGAGGCTGGGTCACTGTAGTAATCACCTTTGTATCTTTATGAACACGTTATGTTCTTTGTTATGAACATTTTTCAAGTATCCTCCAACTTCTGAAATTGCCACAATTGTGAAACCGTGGTCTAAGGGGAGAACATACCGTGGAAACACTCGTACTAGTTGGAATTTGTGATTGTTGTACATATTTAACATCCTCTGTGTGCTGAACAAAGAGCTTTACTTCTTTTCCTTTGGATTAAAAAAATAAAATTACTTACAGCCTGGAAGAGATGAGGAAAAAATCCAGCTTGCAAATTGCAGAACACAATTTGTCATTAATTTTACCCTTGTCTATCTGTCTCCACGTTGCTTTTCATGATGGAAATCTTCACACTTTTGTCTCCTGTTTTAAGGAGTGTGTTTACTAAGATATGTTTTAATCTCTTTAAAATTCTGTAATTCAGACTAAATGAAAATTACTTGTAATTTGTCTCTGAAACAAGATGGTCATCTAGTTCCTGGTGGAAAGGACATTACACTGAAGCCGCTGTTAAAATATACATTTGTTGTTTCTTCATCCACTGCTGTTTATTAGGTGTTTTAAGAATGTCAGCTGGGAAGCAGGGGCTGAAGCTGAGGGCTAAGACCCTTGCTGGTTTTCATGGGGGTTTGGTTTCCGATTTCTGAACCTGGGACATGGCTGCCTTCCCCCATCCCTGAAATTGCTGCCTGTGGCCGCAGCTAATGCACTTCCACTGTACCTACCTGTGTGTAGGGATCGGGAGGGAAAACTCAGCTTTTCTTGTGATTTCTGCTTCGTAAGGAAAAGAATTCAAGCAAAGGAATTTAAAAGGAACTTCAAAGTATATTGGTTTTAAGACTACAATCGTTAATGTTACAGGTAAAGTTAACTGTAGGAGCATTGCTAGATGTCCTGCTCACGCTGCGGTGGGAGTTGGCTGAGCGTGGCGTAGCCCTGCTGCGTACTCCGTGTCGGGCGGTGTGGCTGGGGGTGCGAGTAGCATAAAATCGCCATCCTGGTGCTGCTGGTTTGCTACGTCTCAGAATCTCACAGACGAACCACAATAAAACAGAGTTAACAAATGGTTCCTTGAGATTTTTGCTCTGTGAGTTGAAGTGAAAGGCAATTAGGAGGTTACAGTTAATTGGTAAAAACATTTTAAAGGCTCCAAGATGTCCGCTTTTTAATGAATTTTAATAAAATACATCTTCTTGTACCCATTTGACTTACTACTGCTGCTACTTCAGAAAGTAAACTGAGAAACTGGTACCAACAAGTGACAGAAAAATCACTATTCCCTCTCCCTTAAGTGAATTTGTAATGAAATTGGGTTTTAATAAGGATTTCATTTATTAAAAGAATTACAGCAATGGTAATTTTTTTTTAAAAAAATTTCATCTTTCAGGAAAATTACATGTAGCCAATTTATTTGAGTCATTGCTTTACTGTTTGCGGTAGCAGGTTATATTGTATAATGTATAAGAAGAAATGACGGAAATTAAACGGCTTCTGTGTGTGTGAGCAGAGGCAGTCGTGTGGGAGGGGGCTGGAATGGGGTTACCAGACCTGATGGATAAAACTGGCCCTGGCCCTCTGCTGGGTGCTGCTGGGAAGTGCACGGTGAAACACTCGCGCACGTATGTTGAGCAATTTTAAGTGTATTCAGTATTTTGTGAAGCCGAGGCCATTAAAATATAGCAGATCTTACCTGGGAACCTGTCAGTTACTGAAGCATTAGATAGCTTGTCTAATTTGAGAAGGAAAAGTTACTCTCTTTCTTTCCTCTCCCCAGTTTTCTAGACAAGATTGACATTGTCAAACAAAATGAGTATACACCATCTGACCAGGTAAGGAAAGTTTCATTAAGAAATTATGCAATTTATCTGCCCTCTCCGTATTTGAGAATAACTGTCTTACTAATTTTCTCTTAGCCATTTGTGGCACTAATACTGGTATTGCCGTGTACTGTACATACTTAGTATTGCAGTAAAAATTACTTCTGTCATTTGGATTGAGATTATGCATGTAAATGTACTGTGAAATTAAAATCTGCCTAGATTCAAGACTTACATCATGCTTCTGTGACACTAAAACTCAAATACCCATTTGAGTGAGTAATGTACAATGTTTTGTCCTTGCTGAATAGGCACCATGCTCTTTCTCCGATGCAGTTGGTTGGTATCTTCTCAGCCCCACTGGCTCCCACTGCAAACCAGATTTTATAAAAACAGCCTTGTTAGGATATTTTATTATCAGAGTAGGAGTCGTAGTTTTCATTTTGTTATAGATAATCTGCAGATCTTTTTAGGAACAAATTCCTAATCCAAAATCACATGTGTATTCCTAACTTTCTGCCCATAAATAATGCAATTAAGCATCTAGCATGCTTTTGTAGGATAAATAACTCAAAACCACTAATGTCCCAAAACTTTCATAGACAGTATTGATAAGGGCAGAACCGTTTGTGTCCTTTAAAATTGTTCAGGAATAAATTAATCCTTTGTCCTTTTAAAAATCGGAGGGTTTTTTTATAAGTGAGGCTTTCTTATCACTGAAATAATTCTATTTTCAGGAAAAAAATATTAAAAATTAAGTTATATGGGAAATTTGGAACAATTAATTTTCAGATATGAAACTTTAAAACAAGTATTGATTTTATATCGGAGGCTAAGGGTCTACTGTGAATGTTACAATTTAGCTTCTATTTAGACCCATTGTGAAGAACACCAAAACTTTAGGTTCTAAATGATAAAATCTTTAGTAGAATTCAAAGTGGTATTTTGTAGTTAGTTATATTTGGACTGTGTAGTCAGTCTGCAGCCTATGCAAATTAGGTTCTTCTAGATCAATTAACCACTAGGCACTGTATATGGCTGTCGCTGCTTTGCAGTACACAGTAAACAAAAGCCAAAGCAGTTTGTTTTTAATAGGATTTTGCAGTGCTTATAAAAATTTCAGTTGTTTATAGCTTACAACTTCTGATTATCATTTTTGTCTCTACAGGAAATTTCATATTTTATCTTTGAAAAGCCCAATCCTTGTAAGATTTAAGTGGTTGAGCTCCTGGTCCTTTGAAGGAAAAAATTGGAAAATTCTGAGATCTAGACACACTTCTTTTAATAGCTAAGCACTGAACAGCTGGAGGAGAGATCTGTCTTCTGGGGTTGAGAGTTATCTGGTGGTAGTTTAAAGATCTTGCTGTATGCCACAATCCCAGCGAAATCTGTGAACGCATCATTTAATATCTAGGGATGAGTCTGTGCTGTTCTGAACACTTGAGTTTGCTTTAAGTGGCCTGTAAATGTTTCTTCCTATTCCAAGCTTGGCACTTAAAACCTGTGTGTGAAAATATATGTACTTTAGAAGTTGAGCACACCCATATATGTGCACATGTGTTCCAAGATCAAAACCTTAAATGCAGCTTCATAATGCTCTGTTCCCTGGTTTTGCAGTACAGCATACACTGTCAGCGCAGGGTAAAAAGGTTTTATTTCTGTTGCTGGGTATACCAAGAAATGTGACATATCTCTGTTGAATCAATGACTTTTCCTTTATGCTTTAGGATCTTCTCAGATGCAGAGTTTTGACATCAGGAATTTTTGAAACCAAGTTTCAGGTGGATAAAGTAAATTTCCAGTAAGTATCCTTTTTTTTTTTCCTGTTCTCCGCTTTCTCCCCCCACGTTACCCCAGTTTCCCCCCCCTTTTTTTTTCTTTCTTCTTTCTTCTTTTTTTCTAATACAATGAAGACAAATACCAGGGTAAATTGGAGGACAGTCTACCGTATAGTCATTTAGACTACATTGAGTCATTGAGAATTTTGTATTTCTCAAGTTGATGTTTAATAGAAAGCAATTTTTTTAATTTAACAGCCTGATTTTAAAAGGAATTCAAATTGGTGTGCAGTGTACATATACCAGAATTTCTTACCTTCAAGTGTAGGTGTTAGTGAAAGTAAACATCATTCTATTTTGTGATGAAAGCTGTGCGTGCATATGTTGGTGGACTGTTACCTGTTCAGTTTCTTATAATCCTCAATTCCTTTTAGCTTCTGTGACATGGAAGTCCTAAAATTTCTTCCGTTTTCTGTTTGCATTTGGGGGGGAGGGGAAAAAACCAAACACAAAATGTATTCTGACTCAATTTGTGTTTTTTTCTTAGTATGTTTGATGTTGGAGGGCAACGAGATGAACGCCGAAAATGGATCCAGTGTTTTAATGGTATGATTAGAACTCGTGTGTGTTTTATAAAGTAGTTCACTGCAAAACTTTAATGGCCTATCTTTATTTTTTTCCCTGTGTGAAAGCAATCTTTTCCATGTAGTTTGATAAGCAATTATCTGAACAGTCATACAGGATAAGATTTTCTTTTTTCTTGACATGTAAACTTCTGTAACTGCGTAGAATATGTTTAGGGAGAATGTAGGTGGAAAGGAATTCAAGTTTGATAACTTCATATGGCTTGTCCACTTTCTTCAGCTTCCCTTTCTTTATTCAGTTAGGTTTTTTTGGTGATGGGTTTGTCCATTATTTGCCAGCTATGAGTGTTAAATTCCACCCTGTGTTCTGTCTTTCAGGTGAAGGTTTACACTTGTTTGTACCTATACAAAATATGCAATTACAGACTGATTAATACATGCACAAAATCAGATTATCATATTTTTGCACATGATTGCAGCCACATTGCTATGTCAGGGGTGGTGCTTTCTGAATCAGTACCAACCCATTAATGCTCTATGAGATTGTAGGGAACATCTGTCTTGTTAGACATGGCGTCACATACGGTATATAATATACTACAGCATTGTATAGTCTAGCCCCAAAATGCCCTTGTTGAAAAAGTTTATGATGGAGTTTATAAACTTGCATTTTTCTAGGGAGCCATGCATTTTAATATAATGTTTTAAAAAACAGCTCTAAGGGGAAGGCCCTTACTGAAAACATATAAACAAACACCCTCATTTAAGTAACCTGTATGTCAGCTGGATTCCTTAGGATGCTAACACAGCACCAGCCTAGGCACGGGTAGGACCCTAAACGTCTGCAGGAATTTTGTGAGACCTGGAGTCTTAACACTGATGTCCCCATCTGTTTAGGACAGGTGACTATGTTCTTAACTCCCATATAATTTAAATTAGGTAGTCTTGTGTGTATCCTGAAGTGTTGCATGTACGTTCGCGACAGCTGTTTGTTTTACTCTGTGTCTCTGTTTGTTTTACTCTGCTTAGATATGAAACCTTTCTCCACACAAGTTTTCTTTTGAGCTAGAGTTGGTGCAGACCTTCTTGTCTTTTTCTTTGTTTGGACAAAATATTTATGAAGCTATGCAGAAGTCTGTCTTTTTGCAGAAAAGTTGTAATGAGATCCTATGGAATAGCTAAAAGTAGAATGGAACTTGGAATTCATTGTATTTTGCTATGGTTACTGATAGAGTATCACCTGAACACTTATGTATGTGTGGAACTACTGTGCAATATTTTCTTCTGTGCTATTAATAGCAGATTTGTTTGGGTTTTACCTCTTCCTGTTACCTCATGATCTGACTCATCTCTTCTGCTGTTGATGTCTGAGGCAGATGAGCCTGGAAGTCAGTGTAAGAGGTCTGGAGCAGCACAGCCACACAGAGCTCTGGATTCTGTGATCCTGGGAGTATCTCCCAGGAAGGAGCTAGGGGCCTCTAAGCAGTACAGTGGATGTAGGAGGACTAGAGTGATTAAACGTGAACTCACAGCAATCTACTATTTTTATTACTATTCACGCAGATCAAAAGGGCCGTTTGCTCTGAGGCCTTCCCCCAAGGGCCTCCCTGTCTGTTCTTGGTAGCTCAGAGTTGCTTTTGAAATTTCTTTACACCTTTTAAATCTTCTTTCACATTTGAATTCTCCTCTTAGCTTTCTCCAGTTACTTGCTTCTGTTCCTTTCTTTTCTATATTTTCTGTCATTCTGTCAGCTTCTGTTCTGTGGCCTGCCTTTATTATCTGTAATTGTTTCTTCACTTTCTTGTTTATTTATGGTGCTTTGAAAGCTTGTCAGCCATAGCGTTTCAGCCTGTTCCCTTCATGAAGCTGAAAGTCTGGCAGCTTTTTAGTGAACTTCAGGATTCCTGGGTATTTCTTCTGCAATTTGGTATTAACTAACGGGTATTTCTTGCTTTAGATGTGACTGCTATCATATTTGTGGTGGCGAGCAGTAGCTACAACATGGTTATACGAGAGGACAATCAGACCAATCGGCTGCAGGAAGCACTAAACCTCTTCAAGAGTATCTGGAACAACAGGTCTGTGAATTGAAGTTTCGTTGTTTATATCACACAGATTAGTAAACATCCAGATTTGTGTGCTGAACCTCACTGGGATAATCTCCATAGCAGCTCCTGTGGTGCCGTGTTGTGAGATTTTGAGTGAAGCGGTACCAGCAACACACTGACATTGCGGCTGAACAGGGTGTGCAGAGCGTCAGGGCCTTCTCTGTCCCTCGCTGTACCCCCAGGGGACAGACTGGGGGTGCACCATAGGTTGGGAGGTGACACAAGCAGGCAGATGACCCAAACTAACCAAATGGATACTCAGTACCATGTCACGTCATCCTCAGCAATACAAGGGAAAGCGGGGCTTTAGGAGGGTTACCCACCTTGCTGGGTGTTGTCTGCCCACAGGAGGTGGTGAGTGATTGCCTTGCATCACTTTTGTTCTGTTTTCTTCTCTCTTCCACGTATTCCTCACCTCTTAATTATTACTTATATTTCTCTACCTTGACCCCCAAGTTTGCCTGCTTTTATTCCTCCTCTCCTGTTCCTCTGCCACTGAGGGGGGAAGTGAGCAAGCAGCTGTGTGATGCTTCACTGCCCACGGGGGTTAACCCAGAGCAGCAGCGTAGCCTGTGTTACTCGCTTCTCAGGGAGCAGACCGAGCTAGTCTTCATTAACAAGTGCCTACCCGAGACGTTAACGTCTAATACACTCACCTCATTGAAGAAAACTCTGGAGAGTTACAAATTGGTAGTTGCCATATTGAGGCTGAAGTAATTAAAGCAGTGATAGAGTAGCGCGTTAAAAAGTGGATATACTCACCTATTTCATGCATTTAGATTAGCAGTAGAAAGTGGGCAACTTCCATTGCCCACACTAGAAGCACACAAACTGAACTCAAGGTCCATACACTTGGAATTGCACCATTGGGATTCGGGTACAAAAGGAACCTTTCAGAGTTATTGTAGTGTGTTGTGTGACTCTTGTCTCCAGAACTGGACTGTTTGTTTTTGCCATATGATCCTAGCTGTGCCTTCTCAGAGCATTTGGTTTCAATTTTTTACAGGTGGCTACGGACCATTTCAGTAATTCTTTTCCTGAATAAACAAGATTTGCTAGCAGAGAAAGTTTTGGCAGGGAAATCGAAAATTGAAGACTACTTTCCAGAATTTGCTCGCTACACTACACCAGATGATGGTAAGATTTTTATTAGCAATTTATTGTTCCCTTGTTAATCACATTTGTAATGTTTTTGATCGTTTAAGCTAAGACTTGAAAACTCTTAAGCAGACGTGATCATCATTGTCTTTCAGCTACAGTGCAATGTTAAATTGGAGGTATTAATAATGAGAGAATTATGAGGTATTAATAATGAGAGAATCCTGTGTTTTATACATTTAATACATTAGTATTTTCATCGTGCCAGAATCCTCTTACTTTGCTGATGTAGACCACAGTACAGCTTGTCACAAATACATCCTCTGGATTCCCCCTAGTCCTATCTGTGGTCATTTCTCTTAACTTGCCAAATGCCTGGTACTATGGCCCCTGTCATGTTCTTTGTTGTCCTGAAATCTTGCTGGTGGAAATAACACATTAAGGTTTGTCTTATCTGTTAGTCAGTTTTTGCAAGGTATGTTTCTATCATATGTGAGCAGAAAACAGCAAATTATGATTTTTAGGCACTGTCACCAAAAAACATCTGTTTTAATGAGATACTTCTTTTATTATTAATCAGCAACACCAGAGCCTGGTGAGGATCCCAGAGTTACAAGGGCCAAGTATTTTATTAGAGATGAATTTCTTGTAAGTATTTCCTTCCTTCCAGTATTTCTTGTGTGATTCTTCTCAAGTATAAGTTCCTATGCACCTTCTACTGATGCAAAACGCTGTCACTTTTTCTGTTCTTTGTATTTAAACATCCACATGGCATAAAATGCCATTACGTTTAAGAGCTTTACTGCCATTTGTTAGCTGCTCTTTGAATATTTGGGTTTTGACATAGTACATAATTAAATTGCAAAAGAATTTATGAAAATTAAGGAACCTCAAATAGAATGAGTGAAGTCCTGCTGTTATTAATGGGGCCAGATTTTTATTCCATGCATTATTTCTAAAGATAAAGACTAATCAAAAGATGCATCATCTGCAAAATATTAATGTTCTTGTCATTATCTTTCCCATTACTGGTCACCTGAAGCTGTAATAGACATAGAATTTTTTAGAATGTTATTACAATTACTTGCAGTGGTGAGCATGGCAATCAAATTGTGGACTCATTTTAAAATGGAACAGAATAAAGTTTTGAGGGAGGCTTTCTCTAAGTGTAAAGCAGGGAATGACGGAGGCAAAATCCCACTTTCTTCATGGACACATTCACTAGGAGTTGTATGGCTGGATATGAATAATAGCACTTTCTTTAGTTCTCGTTCAACTCTGAAATTCCCCAGTATGCAGTGACCTTCTCACTGTATAATTCTGGTCGTTTTAAATGTCATGTTTTAGGTGAGAGAGTGAAAAGTTGTGGGCATTTTGCCACTTACACCCTTTTGAAACACTACTCACACGTACATATCTTAACCACCATTCATCTGAGTTTTGAGAACATGGGGGGTTTTCCCCAGTCAGTTTTATTTTAACCCAGTGTGACTCTCTTCCTTTTAACAGAGAATCAGCACAGCAAGTGGAGATGGAAGGCACTACTGCTATCCTCACTTCACATGTGCAGTGGATACAGAGAACATCCGGAGGGTTTTCAATGACTGTCGGGACATTATTCAGCGCATGCACCTTCGCCAATATGAGTTGTTGTGATGGAGAGCACTTTTTTCTGTGTTTTGGACTCCTTATTAAAAAAAGAAAAAAACCCACCCTCGCCCACATAGGGTGGAAGAGAACTGTTTGAATCTCCCATTGATTTGCACCCCTCAACTTTTTCTCCTTGCTGGACAATAGCAGCACTTCTAAGCTTGCTTCTGTACCCCTCGGACAGTTTGAGATGGCCCCTAACACTTAAAAGGCCATTTCCATGAGGATTCCCTAACACTGTTATTAACAAAAAAGAAAAAAAAAAAAGAAATAAAACCTAATTAATTAAAAGCCCTGAATGTGGAGCACCTGAAAGAATTGGGGATAAAAAAAAAATTAAAACTTAAAACAAAAATTGGGGAGAGAAAACTTTAGGTAATTTAGCACTGTTGTGGGCATAATCATATAACCCGTGATCTCCACTTTCTATCATTCACTGCATCAGACTAAAGAAGGTGCCAAGTCACAGACCAAGTTTGAAGACAGACACTTGAGTTTGGTTCTCTGACTGTAATGTGGCTTTGAACGGAAATACTGACAATTCTACAACAGACCTAGACAGTGCAAAAACCAACTGCTACCTTTCAGAAGGGTATTTTTAAAACCAGTCTTGGTGGTCTAAAGACAACCATGGACATTTATGAATTGAACTGCGTATGGCCTGTGATTGCAGAAAGAGTTAACCACACACTGTTTTCAGTTTGTCCACTGATGATCCCGTCTGCTATAAAAATCATTATCTGGACTGTAGTCCTCACAGTCTTTCCCTTCTTTTTCCTCCCTCCCCTCATTTTTTATTTTACTGCTGGATTATTATTCTTGTACAGACTGTAAAATGTATTATTTTGTACAACTTTATTGAAAATAACTTGTAGAAGATCTTTGTGCCTTGATTATGGCTGTACCTGTACAATGAGCTAAGATGTAAGTATGTTTGATTGCGCTGTACAGCTTTGTCAACCCTATCTGCAGCATTAGCTCAAGGTAGGGAAAATTTATCTGTAGTTTAGTTTTTCTGGTTTATAAAAGAAGGAAAAATACTGTTTAGTAAAAAAAAAAAAAAAAGAAAAAAAAGAAAAAAAAAAAGAAAAAAGTACAAATTGTGCAAACTTAACCACTTTAAAAGTGAGGTCTTCAACAAGTGACCAGATGTTGCAGCATCATGCTTTTTAATTTTTAGCTTTAATTCATTTAAATCTCTATCCAAATGCAAAACATGGCTTGTTTCTACATAAACCAAATTTTGCTACAAATTATAAATGTTAGTCTTTGGTCATTCATAGTCCTTTTTGCTAAAGACAAAACCAGAACAATAACAGACGCATAGGGCATCATGCAGGTCTGGTGACCATCTCGAGACTGGGCCAAATACCCCACCAACCTCCACTGACGCTGCGTGGGCATACGACTACCAGAGTGACAAGGTGTGCACTGCCCTTGGATTTGGCCACTGAATTCCAGTTTCAAATGACATTTTTATTTCTCTTTTAATAAAGAGATACTTTAGAACCTTTTTGTTTTATATTAACTATATAAGTAGCTTAAAGTGAAGATGTGTGGATTTTTCTTAAACTTGAATAATTTATGCAAATTATATGCTTAGAACAACATGTGGTACAGTAAAAAGAAAAAAGAGCAAAAATCACTGTAGCAATAAGAGAGCATGTAATTTTAGTAACTACTACACTGCTTTATATTTTATACCTAGGTGTTTTATGTCTCTGTGAGTGTGTTACTTTTTCATGTGTCTAAACCTACATGTACAATTTGTACAGAGTCAGAAATTACAGCTGTAATAACACATCTAGAACAGTGTTAGCCTATATTACTCAAACACCCTGTTCCCCCTTCATTTACACCCCTAAACCGATCTGGATCTTACTGCAGTGACTTCAAAAGGAAAACAAAACAAAAACCAAACACCAAAATACTTGCCTCTTTGCCTTTCACACTAGCTTCCCTCCACCCAAGAGACTGTATTGACTTTCTTTTTTGGGAAGAGGTCCAGTTTAAGTTAAAATTAGGGTGTGGTCAGTGATGTCTGTGCAGCTAGATTTGCTTCAGGTATCAGATGCCTTTTTAATACTAAGAACTGCAACTGTTCTGAATTGTGAGTTTTCATTGCTTTTGTGGCTAAAGTTTTAAATGAAAATTAATCACCTAGTCCATTTTCACATAAAGAGTGGGGATGTGACGGAGTTACTGTCCCATCTCTCTTAATTCAGAATTACTAGTCATCTGCCACAAGACACTAAATCATCTAAAAACTTCAGCTGTGGTTGCTACTCATCTTTTTAAAATGATCTTTCCTGTTCACAGGTTTAGAAAGTTGCCACCTGAACTTGGTAGAGCTGTAGAAGACTGAAAGTAGCCCCCTGCAATTTCAGAATGTATCCAGTGCCTGTAGGATAAGGGCTGGTGTTTCCACTAGATAAAAATGGGATACACATAGTGGAAAGGAAATTCAGTGTGAGCCTTAATTTTAGTTACAGGAGCCAAAATCTTTAATGTAGTGCCAACCCCTTATCTTTTTAAGCCTAGGAGGAGTTGGTGTAAACACCAAATTTACAAATGGGGAAAACCTGTATCGGTGTGAGGAATGTAATCTCTCATCTGAGAGAAACAAAGCACCTCCATTAAGAGGAGGAAAGAAAAAAAGCTTCTTCCTCTAATAATGAGAATGATACATAATAACAATGAGCTATACAAGAGGGCAGCAGTCTAAGAAACCTAAAGCTTTATATGAACAGAAACGTTTAGGAGATGCTTTTTTTTAAAAAAAAGTGAGGAAAAAGGCAATTGTTATGAATATGGTTGAGTTGCACAAGTATGGAGTGTGTGTGTGTCTTAATGTCTCAGTATTGCCTTTGTTAGTCTCTTTATTAGTCCATGCAGTTTGGTGGCCTGGTAAAATGCAAGTCTTATTTTTAACAGCTTTTTTTTTTTTTTAAATACAAAACCATAAAGCTTTAATGCTTGCTATTTAATAAGTAACTGTGTTTTCTTCTGTCTCTAATTTAGTGGCCATAATTTGCAGTTAATTGAACCATTCCAACCTAATGCTTACCCATATTTCCTAGTTTTGTTTTATTTATTTATTTGAACTTCTTGTTTTCATGATCGAGGACGTTCACTTCTGTCTCATTCAATCTGTTTGGAAATTTCTGACCTTTACAGCCAAAACTTAACTCATTCTACTCAGTATTCATCGTGATGCTGAAGTGTAAGATACTTGCAAATGTAAACACTACCACTTTTATTAATAAAAGCAAATACAGTGTTTTAGGGCACATTTGCATCACTGTAGTTGAGGTTGTGTCAGTATTTCCATTGTAAACTCATAGCGGGTCTATATCTTGGCACTAAATTGCCCTAAGCTAAATCTTTGCCATACAAGGCTTCTGCTCAAGCATGATTTGGTGGGTTGGTTTTTAAACAGTTTCCAACACAAACTCTTGTTTCTGTTTTAAGTTCTACAACTGTTTTGTTGGATGGGGGTTGGTTGAAAAAAAAAAAGCAAACAACAAAAACGACAAACAAACCTGGTTCAAGATTGTTTTTGGCACTTCTGTAACTCAGAAATGGTTTTGATTTTAAAACATAACCTTTGGCAAGCCAGTAACCTACAATATGGTCTGATCACTTTGGGTATTTTGTAAAAATAATAATAAATTGTAGAGATGTTGTGGTTTCAAAATCAGCCACTGTGCATTTGCAGTAACTTATTTCAACCCAAGAACTTTTAGTAATTTGTACATCAGTACACATACTCAGCAGCCAGTGTGACGCAGTAGAATAGTGATAAATCCTGAAGGGTTGTTTGGGTTTTTTTTTTTATAAGGTGGAGAGGTAAATCCACTACAAACTAAAAAAAGATTCAGCTGCCTCTGAAAGCATCAAAACCTGCTCTCAGAGGCTGAAACTGGAGCTCTGTAAGTTGCTGGGAGCAGACTTTGATGCAAAAACAGATGAAGGCATGCTGGATCAGTTGTCATGGACAGGAGCCCTTGGGGCTTATCTTCATTTATCTAAAAACTATTTTGAATCATGGCATTGAGGACAGGTTTTAAGTTAAGAGTGTGTCGTTAACTCCAGAGGAACTGAAGCTCATTCTGTTCCGGTGTGTTGCACATAATAGATACCTGCAGGATAATTTTCTTTTGGTAGTAAATCTATGCACAGAAATGCTAATGTTCCATCACTTCAGCATCTGAGCACCTTGTAATTAGTCATGATGCAGTATTCCTGTAAATGATGTAGGATGTTTTGTATTGTATCCTATTTTCCAATGTCAAAATTTATGTACCAGGAAAAACAAAAAATACAAACATGATTACCCAGGAAATTGACCACAGGTCGGGAGCTAGACCCCGTGACAGCTGAGTACCAGCCCAGTGCCTTAGTGATGATACTGTTGGTGATTGGTGCTATACAAATGTCTAAGACAGATAAAGTCATTGTAAGTTCTAAATTTATGTCATCTGTTCTGGAAGAGAGTAAGTTCTCTTCTCTCCCCAACTGTATCTAATACGCTACGTGTATTTCTAACCATGCTGGCACTCAAAAGACTTCTTCCATGGAAGCAGATGGTAAAATTCCTAACAATTGTAAGAAGCAGGGTCAGGGCCAAGGATTACCACTAGTGGAAATCTCACACAGGAACAAATCCTTATCCCTAAAATATGTGTTGAGTTTGTATAATAGTAACAATATTTACAAGCAAACATCTTTTTGCAGTCCAAAACCAAAACTGTACCCTTCTTCCTCAGCTTGATACTTCTGAAAATTTATCCGTCGGGGAAAAAGTTGTTCTGTTTTACGACAAACTTTGAAGTGTCTTGGTAAATAAAGTAGGCTGCAAAGGGGCTTTCTGAACCTCTGCTGCTGGAAGCCGTTACGCTGAAAAATCTCTCTGGTGACTGACAAGATAGAAATTGCAAGAGTGAACCTATTTTAATCCTGGTCATGACCAGTTAGCTTAGATACTGTGAGTGGATGTGTTTCAGTTAGTAGGTAGGTAGACTGCTTTAGAGTATTTTACTGTATTGCAGAGATGGCTAAAATTCCAGCTGCGAGTACTGGCTTCGTAATTGTTTTCAACCCTGATTCTCAATTTATTAAAAAGTTAAAGCTGCTTTTTACCCTGTCTACTTTTAATGTACTGAGCTGAGCAAAATGGGTGCAGTTTGAAGCACAAGTTTACTCAGACAAGCAGCTTGGGAGGAGGTGGGGAGACAAGCTGATCTCTCACTGCATTAAACATAAAAATAATAAAGGGGGGAGGCAGGGGGTTTCTAACTTCTGGGTCCTGCAGAAAGCCTCATTCTTTGGAAAAGACAGGGAGTTATCTAGGTTAACAACAGCAAGCGCTCGCTGACACCTCTGCAACGAGGGGTAACTGACCAAATACGTAACAGATAATTTTCTTTTTCACAACAACAGAAATACACAAAAAACTCCACCACCAAACCAGAACTTGCAGGTTTTCCTTTTTTTTTTCACCACCACCTCACCCCTCTCCCCCCAGGAAGTCTGTCTCAAAGATCCTTTATTTTAATGACAGTACAAAATACAGCCTTTAAACGTCCCAAATACAGGGAGAATTATACGTTTTTGAGGGAAAAGATGCTGATGTTAGGGGGTTTTATGTAACATAACATGCTTTCTAAGGCTAGGGTACTAGCAGATAAACGTAAGTAAATTCAAAATTAAAATGTGAATGTGTTTCTTCACTTTAATTTACCCAAGTGTTTCATTAAATGAGTTGGCTAATACTTTTTTTTTTTTTTTTTCTCTTTTCTTAATATGCAACTACTCAAGTTTGGAGAAAGAACAAGCTTAGGACAGAGGTAGAAATGTTGGGAATTCTCCCAGTTCTGTTATGCAAACTGATGGGTTTAGGCTGTGAATTTTATGTGAATTAATAGTGAAGTATAATGTTTCTATTTGTAGTTTTCTGGTATTTGGTATGACTTTGGAATTGTATCGTTCTTGCAGCTAACACGCTGGAGTGCCAGCAGAGATGAGGCAGAGAGAGGAGCTGCTGTATACAGCTTACGAATGACCACATCAGGCTTGTGACTGTAAGGCTGCTTGGAAAAGGGGCCCCTTCTGGTTTCTGTTCCTACATCATCAGTTTTCTGTTGGCCGGATCAGAAGAGCTTCCGTAACGACAAATGAAGGGGTTGGGTGATAGAACCAAACGCGTGTCTGTGTGTAAGTCCTCCAAGTATTCACACAAGGTACTTCAAACCTGTTCCAAGCTAGAGCCGTAGGAGACAGCATGGCTTTCCTGAAGTGTGTGTGTGTGATGACTCATATGCATCAGTATTTTTAATCTCCATTCTATTCTTTGGTCAAAGGCACAACATCCAAAATGAAGTAAGATTTCATGAAGGTTTTGGTGCTGACTTTGAGTTCTGTTTCCCACAGGGCAAAACTGCTGGGCTACAAAGGTTCATCTGTGTAAGACAGTCTGGAAGCCCAGTGCTGCCACAAGCAAGGGCTCTTGTTAACCTATTTGTAATTCAAAACGGGGCAGCTTACAACCAATTGTTCTGTCCAACATCACAGTCCAAAAACTGCTGCCTTTGGATGCAGCTATTTGGTCCTGTCCTCATACACACACACACACACACACACACACACCCCTGCTCTTACAACGTATATGGTTGAAAAGAGAGAATGGAGCAGCTATGAAAGGAAGTTTTGAGACCACCTCGCTGAAAGTTCCAAGGAACTAGGGAAAGCTAGGTAAGCAAGACTCCTAAATTCATCACCTTGGGCACTGAAAAATATATTTATGGGGGAAATTCTTCATTCCCCAGGTAAGTGACCCAGTTTGGGATCTTTATACAAATTTTCAAGGGCAGAGAATATATTTATCTAAAAGGGCAGGACGCCTTCAGCTAAGGAACTGCAAAAAATGCACTTCCTACATGCATTACAGAACTGGGAGATACTTCAGTGAAGTTTAAGTTTAATGATCAGTATGCAAATAACTGGAATTGGCTTTGAAGCAAGAAAATACTGCCACTATAGGCTCATCTTGGAAAGAACTTGGGGCATTGTGAGTCTGTGCTTTTAAGCAATCCACAGTGTATAAATACAGATCCAACTTTTAAGTTGATGTTTGAAGGAGGCTAGAATGACATTATGTTGGCAACCTAAAAACCACCTTGTTTTGTCCCAGAATGCTTCTCCGTTACTTAGCAAAGTGTTGTGGTGGTCAATGTCGGGAATAACACTGTTACCAGTAACTGAATCTCGAGGTAGAAACAAAAATGCTTAATCTTGAGGTTCTGCTTGAGAAGGAAAAAATCTTTAGCCACAACTCATTAGCTTAACTTGATGCTGCTTTAATTTCCTACTCAATTTGAAAGCTATTACTTTATCTCTAGTTGAATGTACTGGCTGATTTGTAAAGGGCTAACGATTACAAAATACAAATTCATGCTAAAAGAATTTGTAGAGGGCAAGCAGCAGAGGTAATTAGCATACAAAGAATGCCAGGGTGGATAATTTTACATGAATAAAAGGCAAACAGTTTTGCTGGAAGTCGGCTCTTCTGTTTGGGATTTTTCTTTCTTTCTAGGAAGGAACCAAATGAAGTTCGATGATTTAATTAGCTGTATTATATTCAGCCCTTCTTTAGGTAGGAAATCTTGAAGCATAGTTCTTAAGTAATTTGCTCAAAAATCAAGCAACAAATTTTGGTGGTTGGGTGGAACTGAAACTTGAGCATTTGATGCTTGGTTTATTGTTTACTCCCTTAGAGGAGCCATTCTCAAGCGTCATGAAACCTTCATGTCTGTTTAAAAAAAAAAAAAAAAAGTGGCTAGTTTTCCACATTTCTCTAGATCTGGCTCTTCTTCACACACCTACTTTCCAGGATGCCTTTACTGCTGCTTCAAAGCATGCAGCAGAGACTCCGAGGCTGGCCTTCACAGTATACTTATTTGGCTCAAAATTTAATCTTTAATATGCTCACTGCTTCCGCGAAATCTCATTAGATGGGAATTGCGACTCGTTATTTTACATACAAAAGGTCATCAAATAGCCATTTAGGGGAAAATTCCTTGCACTCATTTGCTGGATAATAAAATCTTCACGACATTCTGGTAAATCTAAGTGCTTTTATTTATGAACATTTCACCAAAACTTTGTAAACCCCAAATCCCTATGGGAGAACATAGTTACACCCAAGAAGACAACCAACATTGTTCCCGTTCAAAGTTGTAAAAGTTTAGTTTGCAAAATCAGTTTCTGGTATATTTAGTGTTTCATCACAGTGTAAATGATGCCTTGAAACTGTTGGTTCTGATCTGAGTTTGCCTGTGGTTTGTTGAAGCAGGGAAAGCTTTGATATTGCAATTTGTCTGCAAAGGGCTATGCAGCGAATGTCTGGTTCTGTTACAGGTCCCTGGTTTTCTCCTCAAGGAAAGTTGAAAGTAAGTTCATTCTTTATATATTAAAAAAAATACATATCCTGTTACTGCAATCAAAATAAAGAGATACAAATATAGAAAGACAAAAGAACTTCCAGTTTTAAGATTCAGACACTGAAATTACTAGTATCATCAATGTCAAATACCACTATGTCTCTCACTGGCAGCTGGTGCTGTGAACTGTTCCCTTTTCCTACTCAACTAAGCAGTAAGTTTCATAGCATAATTACCATTGAAATCCTATAAGTCCAACTGTTGTCACTAGACAAAACTTTTACCTGCTCTGAAAATGCCTTATTGAAGCTAAGATGTACTGTTGTAGGCCACAGGCTCCAGGCACAATGAAATTCTCCAGACTGAAGATCCAAATATCCTGCCTAGGAGATGCACAGCAAATTTGAGTCACGGGAAGGAAGCCTCTCCTACCTATATAAAGATATCTGTCATAAAAAAGCATATTTATTTGAGCCTTCTGTAAAGAATTAGGATCTTCTCTTAAGCCTCACAAAGTCTCAGCTTTGTGTTTTCCCATCCAGTTTCACTGAGTTAAGTTCTGGACTCACTTCTCCACTTCTAAATTTTCTAAGCCTTGTTAGGGTTATACAATTGTTACTTTGAAATCACCTTCAGAGAACTTGTCCTACATCTTGTAACGCTGTACATCGTTTCAAGCCAAAAAAAAAAATTGCTGATGAAGCCCAGGAGGTGTATGGATTTTTCTTCTTCAACCTTCAGAAAATACTTTTTCTATCTTGATTTGGGATAGATTCAGTTCAGGTCCAATATTTTCTTAGGAGTTTTGACTGGTTAATCACACTATCTGTTCTGAGTACGCTATTATTTTCTGATGTCTGAGATGGAAATTGCCCACTAACTAAATGGAGGTAAGCCAAAAACTTTTTCTCAAGGATATTCCGTTGGCCTCCAGCCCCAGCCTGTCACTTCACTTCAAGTTCTTTCCTCATAAAAAATGGCCAATGCTTCCATAAGCATTGAAATGTTACCTCGCTGTCTTCCTGACTGCAGGCAATCGCCTAGCACAGGTAGGGAATGTGTCCATTGTGCCTCTACTTCAATCCATGCCTTTGATTCTGAAAAAGTGTCCTTCCTTTCTGTTGGCAGAGCAAGAAGAACGTTATCCTGGGCTGACAAAACCATTGATGTATGTTTCAGAAAGGGTTGCTTCACCACTGTAGGGCAGCATATGACAGCACAGCTCCTACTGCCCTGCAGTTGAGGCAGTGCTGTGTATTTTCTATAATGAGATTTTAAGTTAAGCAAGCCCTTTAACTAAGTACAGTGACCGTGCTTGAACAAGAACCATGTCTCTTGAAGATCCTATGACAACTTTTTTCTGAACATGGTTTTTTGGCCTTTCCTACCAACCGATTTCATGGACTGCACGGAACACTATGTAATCGCTTTTTACTATTTTTCAGTTAGGAACTGAAGGAGAATAAAGGATCTTTAAATAATTAATCAGCAATGCCCTTGGCTGCCCTCCAAATCCCAGAACACACCCTCCCCATCCCCTTTCTCACAGTTAAACTCTTACACAACTGAAGAACAGGAGTCGGTCTGAGGAGAGACAAAGGGACTCTGTGTCTTTTGCATGGCCTCCATTTCAACAATGCCAATCTCCTCGCCCAAGGTCACATTGTAGGATCAGTTTTCATTTAAGCCCTACCCCGCTTCGTTTGCCTGTAACGTTCTAGTCCCTCCCTTCGCTGGGGGCCCTCTGGACCTGTTGCCTTGGGCCTGCACCCCAGCTCTGCCAGCCCCCTTTGGGACCACCTGTCTCAGCACCCCCAAGGAGGGCGATACCAGGGTCCTGAGGTCAGCACAGCCACCACTCTGGGGATCCCGCTCCATGTGCAGGGGACCAAATCCTGCGCAGCATCCTGCCCTGCATGCTCACAGACGGCCCAAGGGCCCCGGGAATGGGAAGGGGGAACCCCTCTGCCGCCGCCAAGGGAGCCGCTTATGGCAATGCCAGCAGTGGCATCTGGAGGGACTACAGTGGGTTTAGTGAGAATTTTGTAGATCAAAGACTTCAGGATTTTGTCTTAGGCTAAAAGTAACCCATGGAAAAATTTGTTTGCGATAAGAAAAGGCAGAAATGTTATTTAGTGTTATTCTCTGGCAAGTTTTGGGTACGCAGTTACACCAGTGCTGACCCTAACATTTCCCCCCTCACATCTGGCCCTCAAATCTTACCGTTTCCATTCCACCAAAGTTACCTTTCCCATTCTTTACCTTTTTTTCCCCTCCTACTTGTTAGCTTTTGAGTTCTACCATCCTCGCCATCAGCTCGCTGCCACCGTTAGCCCCCCTCACGCCCCGGACGCGGGAGCGTCTCCCGCCGGGTTTCCCCCCTCCTCGGCCCCGCCGCGCTGGGGGCCGGGGGTGCGGGGCAGGGAACTTTGCTGTCACCGTTCCCTGGGCTGCTTCTCCCCGCCGTCTTTCGTTGTGTCCCCTCTGACGGCCACCTGCCGTGGCGCCCCGGCAGTGCCTAACGGGGCAGGGCTGCTCGGGCGGGGCCCCGGCACGCCGCCTCCCGGCACCGCCACCGGGCCGTATTTAGCGTTTCCGTGGTTTATTTTACCCGCCGCTGCCGGGCGGTCTCAGCCGTAACTCACCGACACCCGCCGCCGCCAGCTCCGGCCAGGCAGCGGCCGCCCCGGCGGCACGGGCCGCGCTGCCACCGGCTGCCGTTAGCTCGCCGGGGGCGGGGGACACCCGGGGGGGCACCCACCGCCCCGAGGCGGCACAACGGTTCCGGGTGCCAAGCCACGGCCTCCCCTCGCTCCCAGCGCCGCCGCCGCGGGCCCTCGCCCGGCCCGGCCCCGCCCGCCGCTCCGCCCTCCCGCCGCCCGCCATTACGCGCCGCTCCGCCCCGGGGGCGATCGCGGCCTGGTCCCGGCCGCCGCCGCGGCTCCTTCGGCGCGGGGCGGGGCGGGGGCAGCCATGGAGGACGCGGATTACTTCGAAGGCAGCGCGGCCGAGTGGGGCAGCGAGGCGGACGGGGGGACGGTGAGCGCGGGGCTGCCCGGTGCGCGGCGGGAGCCGGCGGCTCGGCGCGGGCCTGTGGGGCGGAGGGGCCCCGGGGGTGCCGCTTGGGTGCGCGGAGGGACTGCCGGGCCCTCCCGTTCCGCGGGCGGGGGGCGCCGCGCCCGGGGCTGAGGCGGGAAGCAGCGGGCGGGCCCGGGTTGGCGTCTGGTCCCTGAGGCGCCGCGCGTGCCGGGCAGCGGCGGGCCCGGGGCGAGCTGGGGCCTGCGGGCAAACCCGGCCCAAGTGCGGGGGCGCGGGCGGAGCCGGGCCGGGCGCTGACTCGACTGTGCTTAAGAATAGCAAGACGATGAGGATGGGGAGGGAGAAGATGATGCCGAAGTCCAGCAGGAATGCCTGAAGAAATTTTCAACCCCTGACTATATAATGGAGCCCTCAATATTTAACACGTTAAAGAGGTGAGTGTGGGTGTGGCCTTACGTGTGCGTTGTGCATCTTACCTGTGTGACTGGTGCAGTGTTGTCACATCGCGCGGAAGCATGTCTGGAAATGCGTAAAAGTCATTATTCTTTTCCTTCTGTTTAGAGTTCAGTTGGTTGGTTTATTTTTAATATGACTTTCAAATAGTTCTTTTGTCATCCTTCCATCAGGTATTTCCAAGCAGGAGGTTCTCCAGAGAATGTTATCCAGCTCCTCTCTGAAAACTACACTGCAGTGGCACAGACTGTAAATTTGCTGGCAGAGTGGCTCATTCAAACAGGTACAATAAGCGATACGGTGTAGTTTGCATCTGTGGCCTTTGTTTTGTCAGAAATGCCTTAATTGGCGGCAAATTTGATCATACTCGGGAAGTGGATCATTATAAAATTGTCATCATGTATGTGACTAAACTTTTTATAATATGTTTATTCCACTTGTAGAATAAATGAAGTAGTCTTGATGAATGCTTTGAAATGCTCACAAACTATCGTAAAGGGTAATCTAGTTGAAGCAACTACATAAATTTTAGTTTTTGTTTTCATGCACAAGGGCAAGGGTACTGTTCGTGACACCTGATGTTGATGGTGTTAGCAGTGTTTGATATTTTGTACTAGTTATTGTATAATAAATCTTGAAAAAATAAGTAACTAGTTATTGTTCCCTTTCAGTGGATCAGTGGTTAGACAGAAGGTTCTTATACAGATGCCTGTATTCTCTGAAACAAGAATTCTATGTTACCAGTCTGCTTATGAATTCTTAAGCAGCCTTTTGCAAGATGCATTTAGCATTTCTTGTGGTGCCTTTGTCCCTTAGCCAGTATAACCTTTTGTTTACAAATCATCAGTTGCTACCCTCAGATCTTCAGAAATGTAGAACTACTTTGTGTGCTGTACTATCAAAGCTACTGATAGCCAACACATTAAAAGGATGGACTATAGCCCGTAGTGAGGCGGGTTTGTGGACCAGCCTTAGTAATCCCTTTCGTGTTCTAGGTAAATGTGCATTTTGGTATTGTGTCCAGTAATAGTCTTGTGAGATGACTGATGAGGAGGGCAAGAGAAAAGGACTAGTGTGACCTGCTTGGGATCCTAAACGGTCTGCGTTTAGGAAAAAAGATTGAGAATCTGTAAATCTGTAGCAGTATGGCTTGATAGTAGAACTGGTGGCTTTCTTCTCATATTCTCTGTGTTGATACATTCCTGAGTAGTTTCTGTTCTCATTGAAAAACTTAAGATGTTGCTGCCATGTTTGATTAGATTGCATCTGCCAAATTTTTTATTCCTTCTATACAGGTGTTGAGCCAATGCAAGTTCAGGAGACTGTAGAAAACCATTTAAAGAGCTTACTTATCAAGCATTTTGACCCTCGGAAAGCAGATTCCATCTTTACAGAGGAAGGAGAGGTGTGCGTGGAATCCGTGTTGCTATCTCCACATGAGTGGATCCTACATAGACTCCTTCATCTGATGAAGTAGATGGTGGGGGAAGGGAAACTGCATCTTCAAAGCTCTTTGGTTAAGAAACAGCTGGTTTTAGAAAATCAACTGTATCTCACTGGAGTCCTCAGAGGCTTAGAGAACTTAGAAAATGAATGCATCCTCCTATGTAATAAAGTTCTATATAATCCTTGCAGGACTCCTGAGAGGTAAAATGCTGACTTTTAATGATCTTGACAACTAGTTATTCTTACATTTCTCTCTGTTGCACTAATCTTTTTAGACTCCAGCGTGGCTTGAGCAGATGATAGCACATACTACATGGAGAGATCTCTTTTACAAGTTGGCAGAAGCCCATCCCGACTGTTTAATGCTTAATTTTACTGTGAAGGTAGTATACTCAAGTCTGACAGATTAGAATATCCATTAAAATAGCTAATTTTTCTGGCATCAGATATTGGCTATGATCTTGCCTGTACCTTTTACGTATTCTTACTTGTACTACTTATTCAAATGTCAAAACAGTACAAGTACACGTTGCTGGGAGGAATTGTGTTACAAGTTACACGTAGTAAGTGTAGTTTCAGAGTCTGAAGTACTGATTTTTGAATTGTTTGTTTTGTTTTGTTTTGCTGTTTTTTGGGGTTTTTTCTCTCCTTTGGTCTGTATTTGAAAATTCTGGATTTGTGGTGCAGTGGAACATTTCAGTCAGTTTTGTATGATTCTGCAACAGGGAAGGAATGTTACCTCTTGCTGTGCTCTGAAATACCTTTATGGTTTACTTTCTTTTTGCTAAGTCTTAATTGTTTTCCATTTCTGTAGTCTGAAAGGTGAATGTGAATTCCAGTAAGTGTATGCAGAGGCAAATCTTACATTCTGTGTGTACTTCTAAACTTGTTAGGGTATCTGAAATATAAATGTAAATAATACAAGTTTTCTGTGATGTTTTTGTTTTTATAGCTTATATCTGATGCTGGATATCAAGGGGAAATAACTAGTGTTTCAACAGCATGTCAGCAGCTAGAAGTATTTTCCAGAGTCCTGCGTACATCTCTGGCAACAATCTTAGATGGAGGTGAAGAAAACCTTGAAAAAAACCTCCCTGAGTTTGCTGTAAGTTTTTTTTTTTTTTTTTTTTTCTTGGCGTTCATTTGGGTTTTTTTTTCTATGGAAAGAAAACAGTATTTTTCTTTCTGGTTAGGATGTAAAGGTCACTGTAGGAATGTATAGAATCTTGAACATGTTATAAAATCTTATGAACAGAAGGTACATCTGAGTTAAAAAAAATAGAAATTTATGGGTTTTGATCATTCTGTGACCAAGAATTCCATGGGTTGCTTACGTCACACTTCTTACATTTATTAAATGGATTGTAAAAAGGTGAAGGTAGAACTGTTGTCTCTCATTTAATGCAGGATCTAAGGATCAGTCTACTCAATCCCCTAGTAAATGAAAATAATTCCTTTATTATCTGCATCAGTGTGAAAGCTGCCATCTGAGTCAACCCCACATATGTTCTGTGTTGTGAAATAGCATGAGTTTCAGATGGCTTTGTACTTCTGCTTTTTTAAATATTGCTGAGAAAGTACTGAATATAAGTAGGATGAATTTCCCCTCAGTTTTGCCATTGATGAAACAAAGTTCTCAGCGTAGCCATTTCTTCTTGCATGGTATCAATGCATAGTGATACTATGCTTTTCTGTGCTTTTTTCTTTGCTGTTGGGTTTTTGGTTTTCTTGTCCAGTTGTTGTGGGTCTTTTTCCTTTGATTAATAGATTGCAGTGAAATCTTTTGCCATCACAGCAATGTAATCACAGAAGCATACTTGCATGTTTCTTGTTGACTGGTAAGATTTTTGATGCATGCTTTCACAGAAGATGGTGTGCCATGGAGAACACACATATCTTTTTGCTCAATCTATGATGTCCATATTAGCTCAAGAAGAGCAAGGAGGGTCGGCTGTCAGGCGGATTGCTCAGGAGGTTCAGCGATATGCTCATGAGAAGTAAGTGGGAGTTACATTATTAGTGAAATGTAAGTCACTGAACTTGTAAACTGCTGTCTCTTGCTCCTTCTTGATTACCTTGCAAAAGGAGAATTCTTAGCTGCAACAGAGCAGTTCTAGTAGTAAGCTTTAATTCATAGAACGGAAAAGTTCAGTGTCCTGTATCAGCAGACCTGAAATCAGAGGAGCAAAGAACGAAAGTTTCTGTCTGTTTAAAAATACCTTTTTTTTTTTAAAAAAAAAATTTAATCTGTGAACATGCTAGAGACAAAAAGGGGAAATGCAGACCTGTTTCTATAATTACCCAGGATAAGGGGTTCTGCTCAAAGACGTTACATTCAGTAGGGTGTGTCCTGTTGACTCAGTGAGGCTAGAACTAAAATGTCTGAATTAAGAAAATAAGTTGCTATGTATGTTTGCTCTTCACCTAGAGGCCATGATGCCAGTCAGATCACTTTAGCATTGGGTACTGCAGCCTCCTATCCTCGAGCATGTCAGGCTCTTGGTGCGATGTTGTCTAAAGGAGCTCTGAATCCAGCAGACATCACTGTCCTGTTCAAAATGTTTACAAGCATGGACCCACCTCCAGTAGAACTGGTTAGTAGTTATCTTTTTTAACCTCTGAAATTCACCTGTGTTACAACAGCACTCAGAAATGTGAGATGGTCTTCTGCTAAGTGCTGTACCAACGCAAAACAGAAGTTAACACTCAGGCTTATCCCCGTGTAATTTTAGGTATTGTCTAAATGCGAAGCTACTACTTGTACTCTGTTTTGCATTAGATATTTGCATACCTTCTTGATCTTTTTTTGTGTGGAGTTTTTTTTCCTAATCATTCCAAGTTGCCTTTTCCCATATAATTAAAGAACTCCTCAATAGAAGGTAAAGATGGCAAGGAATTAATTAACTTTTAATGAAAAATATATGTATAAAACCCCCACAACCCAAACTAAGCCACCCAGTTTAGCAACTTGTTTATAAGGAGGCCTAAATGGCGCATTTCACATTTCTCACTGTCTTGTTCTAATGTGGGTTCTGGTAACAAATGGTGACATTTAGATACTTTATTAATATAGTCTGTAACTCTGTTTGTTTCCCCCACCATCACCTACTGTCAGAAGTTTAGGTGTCTTCATAAAGCTCTCACCTACTCTCAAGGGATTATCTCTCTTTCTGTGTGAGGTATATCAGATGCAGAAATGGTATTTTTAGTCACCTTTCATAATTCTCAGGCTCTAATGAACCATTCATTTTCTTCACAGATTAGAGTACCTGCCTTTCTGGACCTCTTTATGCAGTCACTGTTTAAACCAGGTGCTAAGATCAACCAGGACCACAAACATAAATACATTCACATACTGGCATATGCAGCGAGTGTAGTAGAGATGTGGAAAAAGGTAACGTTCAGTTCTGTGAATAACATTGTTTTTACCTACAGTGACCTGACTGTGCTCAGGAAAATGTATGGTTGTGAAGTTGCTCAGTTTTAAAATAATACATCCAGCTTGGTTTACTTAGTTTAATATAAAACGTTTCTGACTTCAACTGAAATGACTAAAATTATAGTACTGTTTGATCACTAGTGTCTACAAAAGTCTGACTGCTCCGAGTGAATTTGCTCACCTCCCCCCAAAGGCTATCAGTAGCAGTTCTGTGCTACTAGACCTGTATGTGCCTTTTCAGAGGAAAAGGAGTTTGCTTTATTTAATTCCTTAAGGATCAGTTAGCCACTTTCATAGAGTCAAACATCCTTGTACTTCATCCCAATGAGAATTAGTTCTGAAACTTGCATTTGAGTCTAGATTTTGAGAAACATGATGTAATCTTAGGCCTATCACAGGTTACAATTCCTTTCCTTAAATAGCCAAAAGCATCGGTATGTTGACAACTGTTGCATTCAAACTTTGCAATTTTTCAGAACAAGAGGGTCAGCATAAACAAGGATGAACTCAAGTCAACTTCAAAAGCCATTGAAACTGTTCACAATCTCTGTTGCAATGAGAACAAAGGAGCATCGGAGTTGGTTGCAGAACTGAGTACACTCTATCAGTGCATCAGGTGAGCAGAGAGACTGGTCCCAAGCTCCAGCTGTTGCAAGGAAAGTATTAGTTAGGACATGCAGTACCGCTAAAGGGAAGTACCTTTGCGGACCACTCTGTGAGAACATCCTTATTGCAGAATATGTGAAGGTGTGGTCTTGAAAGTAGTTTTCAAAATTCTCTATCTGACTCTTTGGAATCTCTCTCATGAGGACATAAGTTCTGGCTCTCACTGAGAACTTGTCTTTCTTGTGTCACAGAATGTGCTTTTCTCTGCCACTGGAAAAAGATGACAGATCGCTTTGTCTTCCTAATAAAGCTTTCCCAGCAATAGATGTGTCTTTTTTTTCTCCTCTTAAAAGTATGAAATAGCAGGACTGAATAAACTGGAATAAACTTGGAGTGTACATCAGTTTTGTTGCCTATCTTTTGTATTTTGTGCTGAGCAGGGGAGTGTCTTTGTAGAACAATTTTTGTCCAGCTTCCCCCCCGCCCCCCAGCCAATGCTCCTGTGCTAAAGTGATCTCTTTTTCTACAGGTTCCCGGTGGTGGCAATGGGTGTATTAAAGTGGGTTGATTGGACAGTGTCAGAACCACGGTATTTCCAGCTGCAGACAGATCACACTCCAGTTCATCTGGCATTATTGGATGAGGTAAAAGTGTACATATAAAACCTTGCTGGAAAGTAAGAAAAGTTTTGATGCTCATAACTGGAATTACATCCAGTTCACTGAGTAGCCTTCACTTTCAGTAAGTAGGTATACAGAGATGAATCTGTTGCTATCCAGAGTTAATGATTTGGTTTTGTCAGCTCAGCATTATTTACCCTAGGGAAACGTAGGCATCCGAGAAAGCAATGGTGGAATACTTTTCTAAAAGACCGTTACATCAGGCACTGTACATCACTGTAAACTTAGCTAATAAACACTGGTGCATTGGGTTTTAAATTGAAGTTCTGAGGCTCTAACTTTACTGTATTCTTTGCAGATTAGTACATGCCATCAGCTGCTTCATCCCCAAGTTCTACAACTTCTCGTCAAGCTCTTCGAAACAGAACATTCGCAGCTTGATGTAATGGAGCAGGTGATTCTCAAAGGATTCGGTATTTGTGTTCCTTCGTGTTTGTGACACTTACTCAAGATAATAGCTTTTTTTCTGTCTCAGCAGTTTTAAGAGTTTAATTTAGGAACATGGTTATGGTTAAAATGCACGTAGCAGATATTGAATCAGTAAGAATGAGCAATAAAAACTGCACACTTTTGAGAGGAAGTTCTAACCTGTTGGTTCTTCCCTCCCCATGCCGTCAGCTGGAATTGAAGAAGACTCTCTTGGATAGAATGGTGCACTTACTCAGTCGAGGTTATGTCCTACCTGTTGTCAGCTATATCCGCAAATGCCTGGAGAAGCTGGATACAGACATCTCTCTCATCAGATACTTTGTTACAGAGGTCAGCAGAAAAATTGTGTTTACTAACATACAGAATGAAACTTTAGTATCAGTTGTATGTGTTTGGATATTAAATCAGCTTGCCTCAGATTCAAAAATATTTCAAGATTCGAGATTGGATTCTGAGAAATGTATGTAGTATCAGTATTTGCTAGGATGTGGCTTAGTCCTACTGACTCCTGACTTCTGAAAGTATTATGGTACTGGATAGTGGACCACAAGAATATATAATTAATTGTCTGGAGAACAAGGGGTCTTAAGTGCAACTGACTGTATGCTTTCAAGACTAGTATCGTAAATTAAAAATTACCCTTAACGACCCCTCTAACTGGAAGAATAATCCATTTTTGTCTGCTGCTTCAGGTGCTAGATGTGATTGCTCCTCCATATACCTCAGACTTTGTACAGCTTTTTCTTCCTATCTTGGAGAATGAAAGTATTGCAGGTACTATTAAAACAGAAGGCGAACATGATCCTGTCACTGAATTTATAGGTAAGTCACAGCTATTCCTTGTGTACCTGCTTCTGTTGGTGTTTGTTACAACTTGAAAATAGTGTTTAGGAGGAGGATTGCTAAAAATAGGAATGCTTGCCAGATGTTTTTATAGATAACTTCCCTTTTAGGGGCCTGTGTTTAGCAATTTTCCTGTAATCAAGAATCTCTGGGTAGTAGTGAGGAACTTGGAGACAAATACTGCCTTTTGAGAACTAGCATTGTAGTAAGGAAAGGATAGGAAGGGAAATAGTCGTCGTAATACACTCCTACCCTAAAACAAAAACATCTGTCCGGACCCTAAAATCCTAATTATATTTATATAATGCAGAAAGCCACATGCAAACAGATAAATCAGAGTAATGTACTGAACACTTTCTTTCACTTTTTTCTTTTAAGCTCATTGCAAATCTAACTTTATTATGATGAACTAAACAGTGGAAAATATCAAGAATGCAGACCATATGATCACTACTTTGCCAGGCTCTCCACCATTAAGGTTCCATGACTGGGCAACACAGCAGCAAAAAAACCCCAAAACCTCCAACAAAACCCAAAAAAATCCAAAACAAGGAAGAAGGGGTCAAAGGGCATTTGTTTGACTTGCATGGTGACCTTGAGCTTCATATCAGAGGACTGTTGATGTACTTTGGAAAATGGAATAATACTGAAGGGTTTTCTGTTACACAAGTTGGTATAAATCTGAATATTCTGAAAGCGATAGCAGGAAAGAAACAGATTTATTTCAAAGAATGTTATTTTGGTTACTTGCAGAGTTTGTCACTGATCCTTTGTGTAATAAATAAAACCTGAAGAATACGGAAGGTAGTTCCTACTAAAAACACTTTGCAGTTCTTTGAAGACTAGATCTCATGCTCTAGGTTTTGATGTTGTGAGTTGTGAAAAAGGAGTTTGTGTGTTAGCTCTGTGCTGCAGAGAAGCTGCAATGCCTCTTTCTTACCTTTGCATTATACTAGAGTTCTAAATGTCTTACGTATTTACTGCTATGAAGCAAACTTTGTGTAACAGAAGTGGATTTGTAACGGTCAAAGTTAGTTTTATATTAACAGATTATTCCTATGTGAGTGTGTTATCTGTCAGAATCTATTTTTTTGTTAAATAGAAGCATCCAGTGTTACTGGTAAGTTTCATTACCATGTCAGAATTCTGCTCTCCAAAAATATGAATATGTGAATTATTTCATTACTGCTTGTTGTGCTCGGTTTTTATACTTCTCTACTCTTTCCTGGTTGATGCCAAACAGTGGGGGGTACACCCAAGATTATAATTTACCTTTAAATAAAGGTTTTCTCTTTTCCAGAGGTTTCTTTCATTAAGACCACTCTTTCTTTCTGTTCATTGGGCTGGATTTCTCTTTGTGCAGGCAAATACTGTTTGTTTAAAAGTGAGGGGTAGAGACAAGCACATCTGTTTCTGAAGAACCTGCTTTCTAAAAGATGCTGATGTTGTAAGTCCTAACTGCCTGTAAATGTAAGAAGGGAATCACTTTGTTCTTCTCTGTTGCCAGTACTTCATGACTGGGAACTCTTAAGCTGCTATGGTAATTCTTGAGACAGTAGCCAACTGTATAGATTCTTTACTCCTCATGAAAAGGATTGCATTTTCCTTTTCTTCAGCTGGTCCCTCACCTACGTACTTCACAGTGACTGAGCTTACCACAGCACCACTTACGGTGCTCTAATCAACCTAAAGCACCGCCTTTCTGAAAGGGGCAAAACTTGCTCCTGCAGCAGCTGTTCTGAACATCTTTGCATATCTTTGAATAGAAGATGTACTGTAATTCTAGCTGTTGCTGTTTAAACTGGTTCGAGACTTGTTTTTCATATTTTAAGTAGAACTGGTGTACAAGTTTGGCTCTCTGTAGCTCCTGACCTCCTTTCTTTGTGGAATTAACTGCAGAAACATTTTGCTCTATAGAGTTTTATTTTGAGACATAACCCTGCATCATCTTTTATTGATAATCAAGAGCATTGTTCCTGTCCCTATTGCAAATTTGCCAGCAATTTAAACAAGGTATACTTTTGCTTTCCTCTGTATTCAAGCTTGGTATTGCTTCCTCTAACCACTTAACGTTCTTCTGCACTTACCCACGTAGATGGTTTTTAACTAGTTAAAAATTTCATGATGCTGTGATTGGTACAGTCATACTACCATGTTCTTGTCTCCCTGGAACCTTCAGTTAGAGCAGGCACTGCAGCTTGGCAGAATTAATCCTTATTGGCGCTACAGAGTCATTTTGCTGTGGTAAAGCAGAGCCAAGGAGGCAGATGGAATTCTGTCTTTTGCCTAGATTTAAATGTGTCTTCTGTGCTTAAGAGGTGAATGGTGGGTGAGAGAGATACAAACACCTAATGATTAGAGTATGATTCTTGTATGTAGGAAGCCTGTATCAACCAGAAAAGTCTCCTAGCCCACTGGAATATGGCCTAACCTGAGGTCTAAAACATGTTATCACAATAGGAAAAGCTGTGCTGTTTGAAACCTAAATGATCAGAATCCACCTCTACTTCACTGTAGACACTGGCAGTCTTACACTGTTGTGGGTCTTCACCATTCTGCCAAACTTACTTTCTTATTTAGGAGCAAGCTTGTAAAACCAAGTTGCAGAAACTGTGCAAATAAGGTAGCAAATAAAGAGTTTCTGGAAATTTTTTTTTCCTCCTCTGCACCACTAAAAAGCTTTAACTTACAGGTTTGAGTGAGGCATAATTCACAAGTTGATGTGATTTATGGTAGTTTGTGGAGATGGACATTTAAAAGTGCTGTTCTGCAGCATCTGAATGCCTCTTCTCTTGCATGTTGACATTAGATGCTTCCTTGTAGCTTGCATTTTAATCTCCAGTGTGGGTAAAGGTAGTGTAATTAATTTATCTCAGATTGCTGTTTGAACTATGATAGTTGCTGCATAGACTGTGTTGTTAACCCACCCTTCCACAAGTGTCCAGTAAAAGCAGTACCAGGCCAGGTAAGCTTTGGGTAGCTGGTCTACCATGAGAAACTGCTGGCTTGGCACAACAGTGTGGTGGGTTGAGCTAGGCTGGACAGCAGGTGCCTGCCAAGCTGCTCCATCCCTCCCCTCAGCAGAATGGAATGGAGAGAGAAAATAAGATGGAAAAAAAAAGTTGTGGATAAGGGTAGTTTAATGAAGCAATAGCAAAGATTATGGAAGCAAAGGAAAACAAAAGATGTTATTCTCTGCTCCCAGTAGCTGATGATGTTTGGCCACTTCCTGCTCCAGAAGACAAACATCAGCATACAAAAAATTGGGACTGCCCCCTGTTTCTCTTAGCTTTTATATCTGAGCAGATAATGTCTCATAGTATGGAGTATCAGTTTAGGTCAGGTGGCTCTGTCTCCTCCCACGATCCTGCCCTCCCCCCCCCTCCAGCCTACTGGTGAGGGGGAATGGTGCAGCCAGGCTGGGTGCTGGGCGAGCGCTGCTCAGCAGTAGCTGAAACAGAGGTGTGTTACCAGCACCTTTCCAGGTACCAACAGAAAGCACCACACTGAGGGCTGCTGTGGGGCAGCAAATAGAAGACATGTATTAATATGCTCTTCTAATATACATAGTCACATAAGATAAAAAGTCTGTTTATTAAGTGCAATTAACAGTGCCATTTAGTAACATTTGCCACTTAAAACTGAGCCAGTTACTAAGGAAGAGAATTTTCTACCTTTCTTCAAATTAGTGGAGACCTAAGTTGTGGCAATTTATACTTTGCCTCAAGAAGAAAAATAGCACAGCCAATTACATATTAAAGAAAGGAATTTGAACAAATACAAGACTAATTAAATAACCTAGACGTACTCGGTCTTTTGATCAAAGTAATTCCTGATACATCATTTTGGTTGGTTTGATAAAAGTAATTCCTGATACATCATTGTGGTTGGATAAAAGGAACTACATTATGAGGCTTCCGACAACGTTTAACCAGGAGGCCAAGGAAACAAGAGGATTTAGTTTTTTAATATATCATGTCCAGACTATTTCCTCAATACTGTCAGAGAATTTAATACAGGCTCAAGACCCAAATATTGAGTATACTTTTTCCTTCCCAGTATGTCTGCATAATTTATTTTTAAAAAATAGGTTTGCATATACAGTTTCTGTGATTAAGTCAATACAGTTTAAATACTGTGCATCAAGGCAGACAGCTTTTTCATGGGTAAATTACTTTAAATTGTAAATAATTATCTAAAGGCAGCTCTGTATTTATACTTTGAAGACCTTGTGTGTTGCTGTCCAGGCTAATTTTGCAAAACTGCCTGACAGTCTTGAACTGTAATTTAGACTACTATTCTTTAAACAGAAAAAGGTTGTGCTGGGAGGCTTCCAAACAAAGTAGTTCCTAAACTGAAAGATGTACCATACAGCATCAAGGAAGTACTGCATCTCCATATGCACAGTCCTCTTCAATAGCAAGATTGTACTCTGCTCCTCTTCCACCTTTATATGCACTCGTCACAATTCTCAGCCAGCCTCTTTCACCCTGTAAAGAATGAATTTGCATTGTATATTAGAAAACATAACTATAGAAAATGCATGCTGTTGAGTTGGTTCTGTCTTCCAAATATGGATGCTTTAAGTGAATGTAGGAATTCAGTCAAGATGAAGTGTAACACTGGGTTCCAAGGGCAACCTGCTTTGGTGGATTTACATCCACCTATCTGTTCTGGGTATGTGACTTCATTTTTTCCTACAACTAACAATAATTTATAGTTGCCTGTAACAGGAGCTAGCTGCCAGTCCATGAAAGGGTAGCATTTGGGATTGAGTTGACATTACTCAAGTAACTTTGACTGAATATCCTTGTCTTAGATTAATTAGGTTGCATTTTTTTAGTTGCTAAAGAAATGTTTACTTTTCCTATCCACAGGCTAGCTTTGCAGCTTCCTGTTTGCAAGTGAAAAACCCCATTTTCTTTCCTTTAAAGTTATTGTGCAAATGTGCTTGTTCCCATGTTTCCTTACCCAGGGTTCACCCCATGAGTTACGAACAATCCAGTATTCCGTTCCATTTTCTACACCCCAGCCAGCCACAGATACAATGTGATTCACTTCAGGTGAGGGGTTGTACTCTGTATAAAGTCCTCCAGCGTAAGCATCCAACTTTTCAGTAGCCATTATGCCACAGCTGTAATAAAATGGAGAAAGCCTTTTTTATACAAGGGGATCAGAGCAGGGCTAAAAATCAATTGGTTTTCTTGCATTTATCTACAAACAAGCTGAAGTCGGCATATTAGTGCAGAGCAGCCAATGCATGCTAGAGTGGAGAAGTACACTTCAGGCATTAAGACTGAGTTTCAAGTACTTCAATCCCCATATTACTAGTAAACATTTTCTTTTTACCATTCAAGATTTTTTTTTTTTACCTAATTGGTCCATTAGCATAGATTTCTGCCATCATTTTTTCTCTTCCACTGACTGACCCATAGTCTGCAACTTTCCAGAGAGTGTAGTTTTTTATCACGTGGCATTCTCCAAAAGTGACACAAGTTCCACACTGGTTAAACTTTTTACACTCTACAAAACAAAAGTGACATTATCACTGCAAGAGAATACTTTTCAAGTGAATTAATGATATGACACTAAGCTTTTTTTTCCTTATTTGAGGCAGATATTAATAACAAAGAGTAATTACCAATACATACTCTCTCTGGTGAACTAAATGGTATGGAAACCTTTCTGGAAACCATACCTAAAGTCCCTAAAATCATTAATTATTCTTTACTTCATAGGCATAAGTGCTTTGATGAGGAAATGTTTCAGATGCACTTCTCTATAAATAGAGGAACTATTCCAGTCATACATGACCAGACAAAGGCTACACTTCTCCTTTGTTTAGCTTGAGGTGACACTTGTACATATTTCAGTACATTAGAGATTGTATATCACAGACTTAAGAGATTAAGTTGTGCAAACTTGTCTGGGCATGATTTAATGCTATGCTGTCTGGCTAGAGTAAAGAGAGACACGTGCAAGCCTGTAAAGAAAAACCTGTTCTGTCAGTTAAATGGCAGGTACTACACTGAAAGGCAGGAACCAGTACACTGAAAACCCAGGAAACTATCTTTTTCATATATATTAGGATCTGCTAAACCCGGGATGAATCAGCCTTACAGCAAAGCAAATAGGCATCATACTTTGATCCTTAGCTTGGTAGTTGTTGCAGGTCTCATCTGGAATGCCATGGTCATGGGCGTACTTCCAAACACCTGAGTGGTCTCCACCTTCACAGGATCCTGCGTCAGCACAATCAATCACATTCTGAACAGAGAGGTAGGCAGAAGGCCATGCACCTTTTCTCTTTATGTTGATTCTATCTGTAAGGATAAGAAATAGTTTTGTTAATGGAGTATGTGGGTGGCTACAGTGTGTTTCCTTCATTGAGCTTGGAACTGTGCGCAAGCAACAGTACTGGTGGTTGGAAAAGCCTCTACTGTCAGCAGCAAGGCACATAACGTGACCCAGCTCAAACAGGCAGGCACAGCTATTATTGTGGGTTTCCATTGTAAGTTTTTTCCATTAAAAACTCAGCAGAAATACGCAGATGAGTAAGATCTGTTTAAAGCCTTGAAGTGCCCTAGACCTCTTTTGAGTCACAGCTTCTGAAAACTTCCAGAACGGTTTCCTGGCTTTGATGGCAAAGAGTTTTCAAACACACATCGTAAACCCACCTCTCACTAGCCTCTTTTACAGGAGCAAAGATTTATGCATAAACCCATGCAGAGAGTTACAAGCCCAGGTCTCTGGCTCTGAGACATGGTCTTCACAAACTTAAAGCAAGGAAAAGCTTTCAGGAGTACCTCCTCACTGTTACCCAGTCATCTCAGACAGGCATTGCCACCCTGCTGCCTTATTTTGTCAGAAACAATGAGCTTACTTGGCAGAAAAGCTTCCTGATGAGTATTTATAAACTGCTTCTCACAGTGCACAGTCTTAACTGATGCCACCGTAGTACTTTTAATCCCATTAGTAGTAACAGCATTCAACTATACTTGACATAACTGGGAGGTATTTTCCCAGCCTAGTCTTCCAGCAACAAGAGAAGAAATTAATGCTTTAAGTTTTCACAGCAGTTAAAAAATATCTGGATTTTTTAAAATCAATCTTTTATACTTACAAAAATGCAGATATTGGCATACCCTTATATAGACAGTTTTAACCAATGTAATTAAGAAGTTGCTGTATTTATTTATCCTAGTACTTCACTACATTGTGGCAGGTTTCATGTATGTGTCTGTTCTTGTACTGCTTCAGAACAGATCCTTCATGATTCCTGCTGTCTGCTCACAGCTGCGTTGTCTTCCCATTTCTACAGTTTCCTCTATTTCTCCTTCACAGTTAATCCTCTTACAGCCTCCCTATGCAAACAGTACTGCAGCACATTACTGTCAGATGGAAATGATAACATATTCTCTGGAGAAAATATTTCTGACTGAACCCTCCTCCCACCCCCTTCCCAAGAAAAAGGCTGATAGAAAGTTATCTGTCTCTGTGCATGGTAGTCAGTTCATCTCTGTCACAGGGCTCTTGAAACCGGCACCCTGCGGGCTTTTCCCACCAGAGGCAACTCCTTTTGTTTCCTCACACCCAGGCATCGCTGCAGGAGATGCAGTGCAGCCGGCCGAGGTACCGCAGAAGGGAAGGCGATACGGTAACTGCCTTTGCATCTGCTGCTACCGTCACCGCAGCTCCAAGAGGGGTGGAAAACCCAGTTCTTACTGCAGGCCCTAAGCAGCAGTTTGACCGGAGCTGGGAACGCATTGCTCCTGCAAAGTGCTGTTCAACCGCACCAGTGTTCCCTCCTCATGCCATGCTGAGGGGACAGCCTCGCTCTGATCGCCTTCCCTGCTGCAGCCAAGCCTCCCTGCCTTCAGCCTGGCAGCTCGCGCCGTTCCTGCTCTATCACAGACGTCTCCACCTCTGCTTTTGCTGCGTTAGTCACTGCAGTACTTTGGCACCTCTTCCTCAGACCAGCGATGCTATGGGCCGAGGACCCGCCCTGCGCAGGGCCCGCCGCCAGCCCCCCGTACCTGCCAGGGCGCTGGTGCTGCCGTGGGCCCAGCAGGAGCCGCAGTACTGCGGGATGTGCTGGTTCCGCGTGGCGCTGGCGTAGTTGACGCCGTTCACGTTCCTCCAGTCCCAGCTCCGGGGCAGCGCAGCCACGTCCAGGTACTCGTGCGGGCGGGGGTAGGTCCTGCCAGGGGGCGGGAGCAGCGGCTGGTGCCCCGCCCCCCCCGCCGGCACGCGGGGAGCGGGAACCCACCCACCGCGGGGCTCGGCGGCGCGGACACGTGACCGCGGGCAGCGTGACCGGCCACCGCCCGCGCCGTCACGAGGCCGCCCGGCGGCCGGGGGGACCCCCCCGCCCCCACCCCCAGCAGCGGGGCCGCCCGGCTGCCCCGGGGGGATCCCTGCCTCCCTCCCACCGGCGGGACCGGGGCTGCCCGCCCACGCCCCCTCCCCAGCAGCGGGGCCAGGGCTGCCCCGGGGAGATGGGTACCCACTGCCCCCCCAGCAGCGCGGCCGCCCCCCCGCCCCCTCCCCAGCAGCTGGGGCCAGGGCCGCCCCGGGGAGATCCCTGCGCCCGCCCGCAGAGGGACGCGGCTGCCCCAGGGCGATGCCCACCCCCCAGCAGCGGGGCCGGGCTGCCCCGCGGAGCCTCCTCCCCAGGGAGCCTCTCCCACGGCCGCCCCCGCGCTCCCCGGCGCCGCGCCGCCCGGGGGGTCCGGCAGCGCCGGGGCGCTCGGCTCGGCTCACCTCAGCGCGGCGGCCTTGCGCGCCGGCCGGTAGCAGCGCTGCCCCTCCCTGAAGTGGAGGCCGGCGCGGGCGGGCGGGCAGGGGCCGAGGCAGCCGCCGAGCAGCAGGAAGGCCAGCGAGGCCAGGCGGGGCAGCCCGGCCATGCTGGCGGCAGCACCTCCCCCCACAGCGCGGCACCGGGCCCCGCATTTAAAGGGCGGCGGGGCGGCCCTGCGGGGGCGGGCGGCCGCGGGCCGGGGGCGGAGCGGCCCCACACGGCCCGGCCCGGGCTGCTCACCTGCGGCAGGCGGGGGGCGCGGCCTGCCCGGGTCCGCATTTCGTGTTCGTGAGCGTGCGTCTGATGGCAGCCGGACCCGGTAACCCCAAGTACAGCGTGTACCTCGGTAAGTCCTTCCTAACGGCAGGTAAGTACTTTATTGGGGATGAGGAACACACGCAGCGAGAGACCCTGAATGGCTGCGCCGGCCCCCCTTGCCCCGGGGCCGCGGGCGCTGCAGCGGGGAGTCCCGCGGGTGCCTGAGGGCTCCGCCGGCGCACACGGTCACAATGAGGCAACTCGGGGCTCACAAACCTCCTGACAAAAGAAAACAAACAAACAAACAAACAAATCCAAGCAAAAAAACCCACCCAAACCAAAACCAACCAAAAAACCCTCAACCAAACAAAAAAAACCCAAACAAACCAACCCCCAAAGTCCCCCAAAAACTGTTCAAATGCTGTGACGGTTCCATGCAGCAGCTGCTGTCTGCAGGGGGCCAGTGAGGAGGGCTGTCCTCTGCCCTGGTACAACCGTGCTGTGCCCTGTGTGCCCATAGACTGCTCTGGCCTTTCCTTGGTTTTTTTTGCTAGTTCCAAGTTCCAAATTTCTCAAGCCCTTTTATGCTACAATTTTCAAAGGGACACAGGCCTGTGCCCATTTTTTAGGCTGTTTTTTAGGGTTCAGGACATTTGAAGATTCTTCATTATCTGCCGCAAGATTGAATCAGTAGTAAAAATAGTTTTCTATTTTTCCTGCAGAAGGCTGAAGCGTCTGTGAGAGCAAACTACCAGTCTTTTTCCATATGTTGGCTAGGGTTTTCATGTCTGTTAAACCGGTTTAGTAAAACACAGCTGGTTCTTCCCCCACAGCTTTTCTTCCATAGCTCTCAGCACTGCTTATAAAAGGCATGAGGTGTATTAGCTCCACGTTATGAACAGAGAAACTGAGGCACTGAGAACCAGCGCAGCCAAAGGAACAGCAGAGCAAGCCCTGAGCCTGGCTGCGGGGCAGGTGACCTTCTTCACAATTCATCAGATGATCCAAAATCAACAGTAACTGGGTTGTGGCAGTAGCGCCCGAGTCAGGGCACTAACCTGCAGATGAATTCACATGCTGCAAGCCCCGGTTTTTTGCCGATTCACAGCTCTGCAGTGTGGGCAAGGTAACAAACTTCCCTGTTGTCCACTCCGGTTGCGCCAAACCCTATCTGTTTAAACATGTGGGCTCATGACACTGATAATAATTTACAGTGGGCAGTCCTGCCTTATTCCCTTTGGACCACCTGCCAGAGGAAGGCAGGCTTGGAATAGTTTTTCTTACTAACTGGAATGAAAGTGTGAAGTAGGTAGTCTTTATTGCCTGTTGAATCCAACGGGTGTTGGTAGTGTTCCTAAGCATGACGTAGCTAGCCCAGATTAGTTGAGAATAGCATCAGGTCATCTGGTAGACATTCACAGATTTCTTTAAAATTATCTGGTGGCCTGTAGCCAGGCTTTTCTCAAATTGCATAGGCTTTCTTCTCAACAGTCTTCTCTGCTCCTGTGAAAAGCTAGCTTCTCCCAAGCAAACCATATTAAAAAATGTATCCTGAAATGCCTCCCTGCACTTGCATAGTTGCTAGTGGGTATTGTGGTGACATTAAAATAAAAATAACCGATACAAACAGAACCAAAAAAACCCCCAGTAACCAAAAAACCACCCTGGCTTCTTTGCAGTCTTAGCTTACGCCCGTCGCCAGGGCTTTTGTGTCTAAGGCTGTCTCTGAAGGCAGTGGAAGCAGTGGGTGGCCTGATAATAGGCGCTGCGGGACAGGCTGGTAGTAGCTGTGCCCAGTGCCAGACTGCTCCTAATCTCCACAGCACCAAGAGTCCTTCGAGGCCAACCCTTCCACCAGCATCAGCTCGCTCCCTGCGATGCGCGCACCGCTAATCTGCAGCAGCACATGTTCGATGGCCGCGCCTGGGAAGCGCGCCCGGGCGGCTAACAGGCTGGAGGCTTCTCGGAGCTGTGCAGTGACCGGCCTGCAAACAAAATCTGCAGAGCAGCAGGCTTTTCACGTGCCAGGTTTGGTGTAAAGACAGATTCAGGAGTTCACAGAAATGCAATTGGGGAGGAGAGGGAAAAGTGGCACAAACCCACTTCCACTTCACAAAGCACCCAGGTACTTCTTGTCGTCTGCCGTAATTTTTAAAACTCTGTAAGGAAGTCCATCAGAGGAGGTGCACGATTCCAGGGAGCTATTTTTAGCAAGAGAAAACCCAGTGATGTTAAGAGATTGCATATTTCTTTCACTTCCCTTTTCTTTTCTTTGCTTTGCTTGTGAAATGCTCTTTGTGAGTATATTTATTGCTGAAATTATTTTGCCAAATTTTTTCAACAGTGAATTAGTGGCTTCAGACTCTTCTTAAGTTGTGGCTATTGTAGATTCATATATTCTGTATTTTAAGTAGTGTTTTATTTAGTGTCAGTAGCTCTCTGTCACATTGTGTCAACGCAGCTCCTTTTCAGAATGCAGCAGCTGAAGGTACAGCTCAGAATTGCACTTACTTTTAGCTAAGCATAGGTGGAGAAAACAAATATGAAATGTGCATGGATAAAATTAAATTTGCTTTCAAAGTAAACGTTCAAATAACCTTTCCAGAATTTTGTCTTAGGAAATTGTAGACGATATCCACTGCCATTGCAATGGAATGTAACTGTTTAGAGAATACTTATATTTCAGAAAATGATAAAACTATTGTGTTTTAAGGAAACAAAATTGATCTACTGTAATTTAAAGTCTTGCTTTTGTTGCTCCTTACTGAGGATGGCTCCTAGCGGATGATGGAATGTTTGCTAGCTACTCTTCTGCAATGCACTTCTGGTGCTAAACTTTGTCTTAGGGGCAGTTGTCTGTTCCTCCACTGCCTGGTGGAAGAAGTGGAAGTCATCTGTAGTAGGGAAGTCTGGAATAAGCTGATTTTTCTTCTGGAACAATATGGAAGCTCAGAGATTCCTTATCTCTGGCAACCCATAAAGAGTGGTTACTGGTAAAGTAGTTGCTTTCAATAGTCAAGTCCTTCCACTGTCATCTTTTTATACAAAATAATTTAAGGTGCTTTCCGAATTGTAGTTCTTTTTCCTATCCTTAAAAGGACCGCTTGCAAAGCACTCACAGTCATCTGATGTGTAATAAAACTACTATAAACTTCCAGAATACACTCCATTCTGGGTTTCTGTTGCTCAGTGATACTAGTCCTGTTATCAGCAGGCAACATGACTGTGTCGTGTTTTGCTCAGCCCTGCATCGCTTCCTTTAATGCAGTGAAACATTTCACACAGTGAACATTGTGGTTAATTTAAGTGGAACTGGGGTTTCGCCTCTAGTTTTTATTCTGGCAAGCTCTGAAATACTACATCTCAGGTGTAAGAAAATAAGAAACACAAGAAATGCTATATTTCTTAATCACAGGAAAGGGGGAAAGGGGGAGAAGGAAAGAAGAGCATCTGTGCAAGTTAGTCACAAGCTGATTCAGATTTTAGATTGACTGAAATTGATGGATTCTAATTAAATGTTTAAGGAACATGTATCACGTGGACTGCAGTGTTACATTTATGTTTTACAAAGTATTTTTTTTGTTACTGGTGCTGCTCCCTCCTTGGTGCAGTTAGACACTGAGAATGATGCTTGCTGAAGTACAAGTTTGCCTGGCAATGCGCTTAATGTTGTGATTACAGGAGGCTACTGCGCAAAAGTTGTTACTGTTTTTATTATGGATATTGTCCCATATGACTCACATGCTGTTAGAATTTAAATTACGTGGCAGAAGCACATGTACTTAGTAAATGGAGATCACTCATTTTTGGCTATAGTATCTAGATAGATGTATATATTTGTATATATATTACATATTAAATAATGAAACACAAATACGGTGTGCACAGATATTGACAAATTGCACTGTTTGTTGCACAGAGAACTGGAATTCAGTGTAAGGGGGTACATGTGACAACTTTATTTTCCAAGCCACTCAGTAATGTACCTGTGCTCTTGTGCCCTGTACACAGGCAGTGAATAGGCACTTTGCCTCCTTGGGAAATGCTGTGATGAGCAGCCTGAGGAGCTGGCTACTCCCATTGCTGGCTGAGTGACAGTCCCACTAGTATAAAAAGGCCCCTTGGGGCTGACTGGGCTGGGTGTAGCTGATACAGCAGCAGAAAGAGGGCTTGTTCTGGGGACTGCGACTAGAAAACCTGCGTTAGCTTGTAGCCGCCAACAGGTCTAAGCTACACAAAATGCGTGAAATTGTGCACCTTCAGATTGGCCAGTGTGGGAACCAAATTGGCGCTAAGGTAAGATCTCTTTCGATATTGGTCTTTAGTAATAAGTGTTATCAGTGGTAGCAGGTCAACATTGTCAACAGATGGGGGCTTCCAGGGGGAACAATTACTTTGTTAATGGTAGGGCACATGGCATGTGAGCAGTAACTATGAGTATTTTGACAAGAAAGTCGTAAGATAGACTTGCTCCTCATGTAAAGGTTAAAGTTAAGACTGTCAGAGAATGAAACATCGGCAATAACTATGGTGCAGTGACTGTAAGTGCTCCAGAACATTCCTGCTGGGACGCATATTCCCATAGGCAGTAATCTAGCCTGCAAAATACTGGGACAAGTAAAGGAGTCAGTAACTCCCAGGCAGCAAAGCTGTGATGCCAGTACTTTAGTTCAGCCATACAGCAGTGACTCTGCCACATGATAGTCATTAATATGGGATCGTTAGTTCAAACACTGGCATGCTGTTACTTAGAGAGTAGTTGCTCACTCTTGACTGTGTGCTAGGGAGAAAAAAAAAACCACATTGTTTTTTGCTGTGTAATGTTCATCTTTTTTTTATTGTTAAGTAGGAAGTTGTCAAAGAAAGTAACTATATATGGGTTAATTTGTGATAGTTGAAAGGTTTTTGTTTTTTTCTGTTGGCTTTGACCTGGAAACCGCTTATATCTAAGATGACCTGTAGAAAAGCATGCACACACACACCCCAATGCACCATGCACGTGCTGGCAATGGTATATTTATACACTCAGAATGAGGCTGGATGCTAAACCAGGAGACCTTTAAAATCAAAATAGCCTGGTCATTATAGTGGGTGGGTGTGCCTACATGAACACTGCTGTGGCTGCTGCCTAGATAAGAGCCCCAGTACAAGACATCCATATGAATGTCGAGATAGGACATTTATGACCAACATCTGTTCGTGGAAAGCGTTGCTCGTGTACAAATTTCTCTGAGCCAGCTTTGCCATGCCACAGTCCCACTTGTGTATGGCAGGTCTGAAAGAAACCCTCCTTGACTTTCTCGTTAAGCTCATACCAACTAGTAGCTGCAGAGTTTAAACTAATACCAATTTTTCTTTAAAGGGAACACACTGAGGCCCTGCACCTATTAGTGATGGTTAAGCAGCATAAAAGGTCTACTAAACTTCTCCCTTTAACTTATTTGGGGAGGGGGAAGAGGAGGATCCCCACTCTGTTCTAGTATGTGAGTGGCAAAATATCACCCACTTCAGGCACAGTTCCCACTTTATGTGCAGCCAGGCATGAGTGCAGCACAGCTGGTGCTGAAAAAAAAATAAAATAATCTTTGTGAGTGTATTGAACCTCTTTCCTTTTTCAGTTCTGGGAGGTGATAAGTGATGAACATGGGATTGACATCGCTGGAAACTACCGTGGGGATGCATCACTGCAGCTTGAGCGAATTAACGTGTACTTCAATGAGGCTTACTGTAAGTGCTCAGCACTGTTAGGGTGTTGGCAGAGCAATTTGCAGAGCCAACGTGAAGTTTAAAATAAGTAATTAAAAAAAAATAATCCCCAAATCACTGTAGGTGGGTTGGATTTTTTCAGAGCAGATTATAAGCCTGTCTCTTTGACTTCTAGCAGTAGTTGTTCAATAAATTTTCTTTTGTTCTAGCCCATAAATTTGTGCCCCGTTCTATCCTGGTGGACCTGGAACCTGGTACGATGGACAGTGTACGGTCTAGCAAAATAGGCCCACTCTTTCGACCCGACAATTTTATTCATGGTATGTACAGAATGCTGTCAGCAAACTAGTCAACTGTCCTAAAACAGCCTTTTAACTCCCATATCTTTGTAGCCTTTAAAACTTCTTGTGCTAACTCTATGGCTGTTCTTTCTCTAATTCTGTTTACAGGTAATTCAGGTGCTGGAAACAACTGGGCTAAGGGCCATTACACAGAAGGCGCTGAACTAATTGAAAATGTCATGGATGTGGTCAGGAATGAGTGTGAGAGCTGTGACTGCCTTCAGGGATTCCAGCTTATCCATTCGCTTGGGGGTGGTACAGGCTCAGGTATGGGCACGCTCCTCATCAACAAAATCCGAGAAGAATATCCTGACAGGATTATGAACACTTTCAGTGTTGTGCCTTCACCCAAAGTATCCGACACAGTCGTAGAGCCGTATAATGCCATCCTCTCCATCCATCAACTAATCGAGAATACAGATGAAACCTTTTGCATTGACAATGAAGCTCTATACGATATATGTTTTAGAACTTTAAAGCTCACCAATCCCACCTATGGTGACCTCAACCACTTAGTGTCCCTGACGATGAGCGGTGTCACAACCTCACTCCGTTTTCCTGGTCAGCTGAATGCCGATCTGCGGAAGCTGGCTGTGAACATGGTGCCCTTTCCTCGCCTGCATTTCTTTATGCCAGGCTTTGCTCCACTGACAGCTCGAGGCAGCCAACAGTACAGAGCCCTCTCAGTGCCAGAGCTTACTCAACAGATGTTTGATGCACGCAACATGATGGCAGCCTGTGACCCTCGTCGTGGACGTTACCTGACTGTGGCGTGCATCTTCAGAGGCCGAATGTCTACCAGGGAAGTGGATGAGCAGTTGCTGGCTGTCCAGACCAAGAATAGTTCCTACTTTGTGGAGTGGATCCCTAATAACGTCAAAGTGGCTGTGTGTGACATACCACCGCGAGGCTTGAAGATGGCAGCTACCTTTATTGGCAATAACACAGCCATTCAGGAGCTCTTCATCAGGGTTTCTGAACAGTTCTCAGCTATGTTCAGAAGAAAAGCATTTCTCCATTGGTACACTGGCGAAGGTATGGATGAGATGGAGTTTTCTGAAGCAGAAGGTAACACCAATGACCTTGTGTCCGAGTACCAGCAGTACCAGGATGCCACTGCAGATGTTGAGGAATATGAGGAGGTAGAAGTGGAAGCCAGCCCAGAAAAGGAAGCACCATAAAAACAATGGTAATATCAAAACATTCTCCGAATAAGCCCGTTGACACTCTCTAAAGAAAAAGCAGTAGCCATCATCTACATACCAAAAATAACACCTTCCTTAAGAATTTTTTTCTCTGCATCTGGCTAAACCATATCCAATATTACAATACAATGCTTTTGAAATTAATGGCAACTATGCTTTACTCTCTCCTGAACAACCATTGACATGGAATCTCTCCCAAAAAAAGAGCCACTATGAAGACAACTTGTTTTGTAACAGCTTGTCTTATAAACGTATTCACTTTTAGAGTATTATCACCAGATACTGGATGTAATAAGCAGCCTGTGTGTCTGTATATATATCAGGATCATAAGCAACAGCAAAATATGCTATCAACTCAAATGTATTTATTCTCGGATAAGCACAGTCCATGTTTTATTTGTGAAATCGTTACTGTTTCAGGAACACAGGCGTATCTGTAAGGCCCACAAAGGCAACATCTATTTTATTACACACTCCGCAGGCTGATGTAGATCCGCACATTTTTTTTTTTTTTTTAAGTACTTAAATAGTTCTATCACATTGCTGGCTTATATTATTGCAGAGCTTGTATTCATTATCATTGTGTGGTTTGTTTCTATTTCAAACTATAGATTGCATTATATTAGCATACAAAGTTGCAACACTGTGTTAAAGTTTTGGTGTGTGTGGTTTTCTTTTTCCTCCCATGTACTAACTACTGTAAATTTTCTTCCTGTCATTCAGTACAGCAAAATTGATAGATTGGTTTGCAGCTAGTTATATCTAAGTTCGACAATCACCAAATCAAAAACATCTTGATTTCAGGAAAAAAAAAAGTTTCTGGAGATTCACAGCCATCTACTTAACACTGTATTTATAATATTCTTTAAAATAAAAATCATATACCATTCTATACAATAATGTAATACTTAAAAGATTTGATAGGCAAAAATTGTATTTTATTCTTTTAAGGACTAACTTTACATGAAAAAAACTAAGCTTTTTTTATTATGCTTTTCTAAGAGAGAGTTTATTGTACTCAAGAAAGTAATGCCTCATGTTTGAGTCAACAGCAGCAGTGTCTAGGCACACACAAACCTGCAGCCAGTTCTCTAGCACACTATATTTCTTCCTGTGCAGTGGGACATCAAGACTTGCTGTGAAGACACACAGCACGGGAACATGCAAACACCTTCTCCCAAACCAACACAGCCGAAGGCACAGCTTTGCCCCCCTAGCCAATAGCCGGTGGGAACATCACCCTCCATTCCTGCTGTTCCCCAGCAAATGCCTGTCTCTTTCCACCCCCGGTGAAGTGACAAAATGGTAACAAGGATAACTGATAGCTGAGTGATCCAAGTACAGTCCAGGGATTCCTGTGCCTCCTTCTCCACCCCTTACAGGACACCGACACCACCTCTCTAACTCCCGATTCATTGCTCAGTGTTCCTTTAGATATTGGAGCCTGTGCAGCACATCCATGGCAAATACCCTGCTTCCAGTTTAGTCGTAACCCTAAGTCTCATCAAACTGATTTTCCCCAAGTTAATTTTGTTCTAAGCACAAATGGAAGATGAACAACATCATGACAGAGAATTTTAAAGCCAATGGCCTACACTTTCAGCAGAGAGAACAGACAGAGATATTTTTAATTATCGAAATTATATACCTATATTCTCTCTTGAAAACAATGGTTTGTAAAGAAAACTGAATGAGTAAAAAAAAAGTGAACATTTTTTTCTCCAAAGTAATCATTAACATTGAAATGAAATAAGCAGAAAAGCATTACACAATGAAATCTCTCACTGATGTATGTACCTGAAACTTCACCATGAAATCCAGCAGAGGTTTGCCTTAAACATCAGTTGCTACAGACTGGATAACAACAGTCATCTTCTTTAACACAAGTGAAAACTAAATGTCTCTGTAAAACAGAGTACTTTGTTTCAAAAGGAACACCACTTCCCACACATTCATTTACTTAACAGAAATTACATTTATTAGCATGCTGATTTACGTACAGAGCCAAGTTTTACAGTTAATGCGATGACATTACATTGCAGAGTCTTGAGCTTGCCTACAGCTCTGCAGTTTGCCGTTATGCTCCACTGATCAGTTCCTACAAGAGATTTAAAATGCCCGTTATTCTAGTCAACAGTATGACAAGGTACACCTCAAACAAAAGGTAACATTACTTAATCTCTGATCAGGAATGGAACCTGCTCTACTCTGAACAGTAGCATATATCTTTCACAGACAGTAGATACCACTTACACAAGTAAGTCTGGTAGGGAACGCAATAGTTCGGAACGACTGTTGGCTTAGTAAAGCAAGAGACATGAAACCTATGATGCTGTTTCGCTTGTCTGTAACAACTCTGACCAAATCCCAAATGGTTCAAAGCTGGGCTTGATGGATAGAATATCTCACTCTACTGAACTAAGGAGATTAAGCAGTTTTCCTGTCCCACATGTAATCAGGGTGCAGAAACACCTGCATGTATTTGTACTACACCAGTCAGCAACCCGCCTGTTCATGCATGAAGGTCTGAGCCGACCTTCCACACACGGCACAGAAGGAAGCAAGCAGTTAACGCCTGCCACTAACCCGACTCATGCTGGGAGCCAACACTCCTCGTAGGACAAGCTAGTGTAAGGCATGCCAACCTGCTCCATTTACTTACATTTTATTCCTTCTTGGGTTTCACAGTTTTCACAGTGGCCATTGCCGCCCTCTCTGCCTCTGCTTTGTACTGAGGCTTCAGTGCTGCTCTAACCACCTGGGCACAGATCTGGGAATACCGGATGTAACTGCAGACAGGGAGAAAGCGAAGGTGAGACTCAAACCTGCCCCAGAAGCTTCTTCTCCCGCTCCAGAGCCACCGCTGCGACCCCGCCAGCCCTCCCCGCGAGGCGCTCGGCCCCGGCCTTTACAGCCTCCGAAAGGCAGCCGCCAAGGGGCCCTGCCGCCGACAGGCGGGTACCTGAGCCCGGCCTGGCGCCAGTAGGCCACCATGGCTGCGCCGCCACTGACACAGGGGGAACCGGTCACTCCGCTCCCCGGCAAGGTCAGCGCCCACCGGAAGGGGAAAGACCCCCGCGCTGCGTTTTAGCCAGTCACCCAGCAGCAACGCTCCTTCCGCCAATCAGAACCCCAGTTACCTCAGGGAGCTTGACCAATGACAACTCCCCAGAATCTCCTCCAGTCATGGGCGCTCTCCTCCGGCAGCGACCAATCAGAGGGCAGGATGAGGGGCGGGGCTTCCGGTCTTCCCGTTTGAGGGGCCGGAGGGGCCGGGGAGGCGGGCGGGCAGCAGCAGCAGCAGCAGCTGCTGCTACGTGTTTCTCCCAGTTACCCCCGGTAGAAACTGTTTGGGAAAGGTTTGGGGCCTTCTCTGGTGAGGAAGGTCTCAGCCCCGCCTCCAACTGGGGCCAGCTGGGAACTACCTCGGCGGTCCAGAAAAGCGCACTGTTTGTGTGTCTGTGTGATTCAGTCGGTAATTTGCCAGGAACACACTACACGTCAATTCACTAAAGAACAGAAATTAGAGCCTGACTCTTCTAGGATGCTAATGGCTAGTTACATAGCATAGGGTAGTTACATATTAACTCATGCCTAAGTAGTCCTGTTGTAATTTAGGTGCCCAAGCAAGCGGTTAAAGCGTGGCTTCTTCCAGCTAAATCAGTTATCGTTACCCCCTCAGTGTCATCAGTTCTTGGCTTTTTCTAGATAAGACTAAAGAAGAAAGTGGTTCACAAGCATGTGGAGCCAATGATTTTTTATAGATATGTCTTCAGTTTGGAGTTTTAATCTGTGTGTGGCCAAGCTGTGCTATAGTCGGAGTTTCATTCCATCAGATGATGCCTTGGCATGGGATTCCTTTGGATGCAAGAACATTTACACATACCACTGAAATTGTATTCAATCATGTGCACTAAAAAAAAAATTCATAAAAGAAAATACATAGCAAACTAAAAGCTATCATAATCTCTTGACACTTGTTGGAAAAATAGACAATTTTCCTATATAATAAGCAAAAATTGTGTTTGATAAGGAATAAATTCAGTCCTAACCTAATGTTCATTTAAATAATTAGGACTAAGGACTTAAGGAGATTATGGCTTGGGTTTTTATTAAATCCTTGCACATAAGTATGTTTACTCTTCTCTCTGTTCTTTCTCTCCAGAACCAAACCACATCACAAAATCTGTTAAGAATGTTCCAGAAGCTGTACAGGTCTTGAGGGAATGCTGGTGACTTTGGTCCTTTTTGCCCAGGGGCCTTGTGTCTTCCTGCCAATTTTGGTATCTGCTGAAGGGTAAATCCCTGGAAATCACACAGTGATTTCACATCACTATGCAGTGATGTTTTCATTTATAGTACATTTTTAAAGCACAGAATAATTTTCAGCTTTATTAGACATCTTACTTAGTTCAGAGCCATTGCAATTAACAATCCACACATCATCATGTCAGATATAGATCCATCAGAACAGAAAGAGCAATTGTTCACCAAGTATGTCAGAGTCTGTCTCTGTGATAGCATATGACAGTTAAGAGACAATTGTCAGTGTAATTAGTAGGAACACCAAACAGGAAGACTGGAGAGATAGAATTTCCTGTCCTTAATTTGCCTACTTAATCTCTCTACCGAGATTGCTGAAGAAGACTCCAGTGAGTGCCAGCTGAGATGACATTTTTGGAAGTGGTCACATTAGGATGCTACATTATACTAGTCCCTTCCATCTGGACCAACGATTTATGATATTTTATTTTTTGTTATAACCACTAAACAACTTTGCTTCTATTGAATTTGGGGTTCATTTCTAAAATCCCCATATTACAATCTTTCTTATTTAATTACTTAATTTTAAAGAAATAACTAGTATAAATGAGGCAGAAAATAATTCTTAATTTATTTATTTCCATATTTATCTTTTGTTTGAGCCATTTTTATCCTAATCTTGAGACAGACATGGTATATTGGAGCAGAGCTTTGCAACTTGCAAAAATTAAATAAATTAAAAAATACTTGTTATGACAGTGCTTTTAACACCAAAAGAATGCCAGTGACATGATTTGAAACAAAACATACTTGCTTTCTAAAGCCCAACTATAAGAACAGTAACAAAGATACAAGAAAGCACCAAAGATTTAAGGAAGCCCCTCTTTGTTACCTATGCAACGTTTGATGCACTACTTACATATATAAGGAGATAAAGGGGATGTTATATACAAATGTTGTTTTAATGGTAACATTTGATAGGTATATTAATTATCAGAAAGATTATTTTAAGTCTCATAGGCAGCCCAGGCCACAAGTACAGCTTGGCAGAAAAAAAACTGTGCTAGCAGAGTTGGACATCTGTCGCCCAGCTATGTGTCACTCTGTTCCTGTCCCACACCTTCTCTGAGCCCTCTCCCTACCCCCTGTCTCTCACCTGCTCTTTTCCCCCCAGTTTTCTTTTTCAGCCACATCATCTCTCTCTGTATCTCCAAGTGAAATGCCTGCAATTCTTGTGCAATGCATCAGATTTAAATTCATAATGGAGATAACACAACTTGGATGCACTTACTTGTATACTTCATTCTATTTACTATTTGTTGATCTTGATAAAAACTCAGCATGAATTAAAAAAGTTAAAACTTTGGGAGAGGGTACCATGCTGACACAATATGGAAATTAGGTTAGTGACAGAAATTGTGCTTTACAAAAATTCCAGAATACATATTGTTGTTTATGCAGCTGTAAACAAGGCACCATTATAGATTTGCACAACCTGTTTTCATGCCCAGTTCTGTTTAGATGCTAGGATGTATCTGTAAAGCCCTAAACTTTCCTCAGATAAGAACTTTCAGAGACAGAACTTAGGAAAGAGCACATAAAGGAGGAAAATTTAGAAAGATACAGACAGGCTGCAGAGAGAAGAAGGGATAAGTTAGGAGGGTTAGATGCAGAGATCAGGAGAAGCTGAAGCAGTGCAATTAGCAACATCCAGAAATGTGAGAGTGGCTAAGTCTGGTGGAACTAAAGCTGTGAGATTAGAAATGTCCAAAGAAACAGAGGAAGCGAGGGAAGAAGCGTCCTGAAAGGTTAGGTTGGAGACATCCAGAAAGGGTGTAGAGGTGAGATTAGAAACATCCTCAGAGGTCGAAGAGGATAATTCAGAGGACCCCTGAAACATGAAATGGTTAAAATCAGTGAGATTGAGTGATTCTGAAGAGGTTGAGGAGGTGTACTCTGAGACATCTAGTGAGGATGGAGGGATTGTACAGGAAAAATCCAAGGAAGCAGAGGACGTGTGACTGGAAGCATCAAGGGAGGATGAAGAAGTGAGACTGGAGAGGTCTAGAGAGGGTGAAGAAGTAAGACTGGAGAAATCTGGGGAGGTTATGGAGGTGAGACTGGAGAGATCTAAGGAGATTGAAGAACTGTCACTAGAGAGATCCAGCGAGCCTGATGAAGTGAGACTTGATAAGTCCACTGAAACTGAAGAGGTGAAACTGGAGTGCTCCCAGGAATCTGAAGAGGTGAGGCTGGAGAACTCTAAGGAGATTGAAGAGGAGGTACTGGAGAAGTCTGAAGAAGCTGAAGATATGAGACTTGACAGGTCCAGAGAAGATGAAGAGGTGAGACTGGAGAATTCAACAGAGGAGGAAGAGCTCAGACTGGATAAATCCAAAGAATCTGAAAAGGGGATTTTAAAGAGTTCCAAGGCAGCTGAAGTCTTGACACTGGAGGGGTCCAGGGAGGCCAGAAAAGTGAGACCAAGTAGGTCCAGGTAGATTGAAGAGATGACACTGAAAAGCCAAATAATACGACTGGTGTTAAATCAGAAGTATTTTAAAGAGCTCTAATAACACACCAAAACAAAACAAAAAGACATAATGAACCCAAATAATATTACTTTTGAAAATAACGAAGCATACAGTTTTAATCTTTATGTCTTTTAGCGGTTTCTCTTTTGGTGCAGAAAAAATCTAGTAATAAAAGCTCACAGACTTATTTAGAATATTGCTGCTTCACAGAGGCCCAGTACCGAAGTACAAGTACAGAATAATACGTACAGTAGCAGACATTCTTCTGTCCTGGCATGTTTCTCCTTGTTCAATCAGATTTTATCATTTATGATAGCCTGACAAAGAATACCCTCCTGTCAAGTGCCATCTCCCTGTCCTGAAGGTCTGGAATAAAATAATAGCTATGTAATAGACTGGAAATTAAAATGTTTTTGTTCTTCTTTTCCAGATACCATAGGATATTCAGATACTAGGCTGCTTACTGGCTATGGAGAGAGAGTTAAAAAAAATACACAGTTGTAAATGACAACAATTCAAACCAGGCCTCTGACTATAAAGGTATGAGGGATTATTTCCATTTGATTCATAACATCTAGCTAAAAAAATCTGGATCTTCCTGATGATGCTAACCAAAATGGCAAAGAAACCAGTGCTTTTCTCAGCACTGTGTGCAGGATTTATTTTTGGAAGCTAGCAGCATGCTAAACTGACTCTGTGACTAAGAAATACACATTCCAGCAACATCAGTTCTACTTGTTTTTCAGATATAAAGAAGTCTTATTTTATTACTTTTATTTTGTACCTCTGGACATAAAACCTGTACAGTAATAACAGTAATTTTTCATTTGTGGTTAGTTTGATTTGTTCAATAAAAATATCCTAAAGAGAAGTTTTGATGGAAGGCAGATATCTAATTAAAAAGGGAACAGACAGCTTATATTTCAGTTTATAAAGGTGCATCTAATTATAGTATGAGTAGATCAAGAGGCTGACCTACAGCTGCCTTCTCTCAAGACTGTGCTGCAGAGTAACTGAAACCTGCTGTTGTCTTTCCAGACATAAGCACAGGAACACACATTAAGTTTTTCAGAGAGTCATCACAGAAGTATTTTACGGACCAAGACAGTGAAAGATACACACAGTCAGGAGGCTGCAGCTTCTCAGGCGAATACACCTAAGCTTTGCCCATGTTATTACACAACTGACATGCAGATGCATGTATAATGGATTTAACATAATCACCATGGGTGGAACTCCCACTGAGGTCACCTCTTAACTGAAGCAGGTGTCTGCTGAACATGGACGGAAGTTAACTGGAACGATGTCTTACTATGCAAACATTAACATTCTGGGGATTTAGCACAACACAAAAATTACCAGACTCAAAAAAAAGCTGCTTATGTACCAATGATGAGACCCAGAATAGTTCTTGAGTACACTTAATATTAATTCATAACGCATCTGTAATTTTAGAGCTCATGCAACATGTTCGTAATTCTATGAAGAGTACAATGTTTAAGGTTAAAAGGCAAAACAAATTAATTTCTCTTAACATGCATAATTTGTGATGAAATTAAAAGTTTGCTTGCTTGCTGCCCTATATTCTTAATAAAACAATAGCAATAATTAACCCCTTAAAAGAAATCTCTTGCTATCTAACAACACTATCATTTTGTGACTGACTTCACTGTTAATCTTAAAAGTTTCTCAAATGCATTGTACAGGGGAGAACAAATAATTATACAACAGGTAAATTACAATACAATAGAAAGCCAGTATCAATGTGATTTCCAACAGACTATAAATTGTCATCTCTTCACTGCATTCCTTCTGCCTTAATTTAAAATGGCAAATTTATTGTACATTTTACTACAAAATAACACTATAAAGAAACATGGAATTATGGTCACTACTGTATAAAATGTACAGGTTAGTAATAATGCTTCCTACCTTTGATAGCTGTGGATTTATGTCCTTTCTCTGCCTGTGTAAGCCATACTGGGCTGTGCTGGTAAAGCTCTGCTGTTCTCTCTGCTGCTGACCCTAATCTGTTCCACAGCTACTGGAAATCATGCCGTGCTGATGACAAAGCGGGTCATTGCCTGTTAAATCCCCTCTTGTCCAAGTGCAGCACTGCAAAGAGCATCGGCAGAAAACATACTCTGAAATCAGCTCTAATCTTAAGATAAAATTGCAGTTCTATGCTGTTTCCTATTATGGGACAACATTTTGAAGGTTAGTTGTTGAAGCAGATGAAGACATTAATTTTCAACTTTTGGACACCTGGATTCAAAGTAAAAATAATTTTGCAGTGTCATCCCAGTTCTCAGCTGCCCATTCTACAAAACCTGGCATAATTAGTCTCTGGAGGGACCCAGGATCTGCAGAGCAGAATTCAGGTACACTCAAGTTGTGAGAATCTTTTGCATTACTTCCTATTTTAATGTCTTTAATTACTTTTGTTAGCTATGTTACTTTTTAAATGCTGTTCCAACAAAATAGCATGATACTGTAAAACACAGTTAATAACAATATTGAATAGAAGTTTTAAAAACACCTAGGTGACATCAGTGGCTGGAGCCTGTTCTCAGAAATTTTTGTCTTATAGGTGCTTACGCTTCTTTGAAAGACAAGGGAGACTGAGGATCCTAGATGAGTAAGGGCCATTATTGCATCTCACTTTGCAGACAGGGAAATAACAGCATCTGTGCAGTCACACCCTGCTTCCATTTGTTCTGTCTGTTCTTGCGCAGGAAAAGCAGTGAAGTTGCATTGCTTGCTGGGTGTCCCTCAAAACTGGGAATTATAGAGAAAAAACTCTGGCTAGGAAGGTTATGGGCTTCTAGTACTTCAGTTAGATAATTCAGAATATGACATGACTATAAAATACAAATAAATTCCAAGTGTGGGTTCTGATACACACTCCCTTACTCCCAGTTTCACAACATACCTACTAGATTTTGCTGCAGCTGCTATATGTAAATGAGTTTAAGTCTAGATAAACCAAAGCAGTTCTCTCACAGGTGAATAATATCTACATAGTCCCCCAAAACCCCATTAACAAGAACTCACCCAAATGATGCTTCTTGCCATGTTATAAAACAGATTTCTTACCAGGGTGTCCAAAAAGTTGAACAGGCTCTAGAAATAACAAAATTTACAGCAGGAATAATTGTTTCATTTAATTTGGTGTAAAAAGGCAAAAACCCCCATATTTACTACATATGTTGTTCATTTTGGTATACTGTAGGTGATATATGCAGCTGGATAATATATGTTATCCAGCTGATGCTATTTTGTTTATTTCAGTGTTTTTAATCTTTTTGATTAAAGGACTGTCAAACCTGAGAAAGGAAAATGTATAAAAGCCATCTTGTGATGTACGTGTCTGAGAAGAAAGGCTTTTAACTTAAAAATGTTACTGTTTTACAAAACGAATTTTTACTGTTAAAATAACTTTAAAAATAACTTTTACTGTTAAAATACATTGTTTACAGCATCAAATACTCTTTCTAGTAGATGCAATATGAAATTACTGTAATGCACATTGCAGAGACAATAGGATTTCAGCCCACCCAGACAAGAGCTTCCCATAGATAGGATCCTCCATTTCTGTCCTTTCCATGTGTCTCACCCTGGTGCTGGCTGCATAAAGGTTCTATCACTTCTCATATTCATGGCTTTTTGGCTCAGCAAAGGGTGTGAAGACCACACCTTCAGTGCAAGGGAAGAAGTAGGACAGGACAGCCAGGAGTGAGAAGGCTGGCAGACACAGGATTGTTTCCTTTCCTTGAAGGTAAGCAATTAGTTCAGCTTAATTGTAACATGTAACCCCACCTTGAGAATAGTTGAATTCCATGACAACATATAAAGCTAAGCTATCAAATTATTTGAGAAAGAAATTATCAGGTTCTGTGTAAGTAAAAAAACCTTCACCTTGAGAAACAGAAGGATTCTAAAACAGCTTGGTGCTTTTGCACAAGCTCTCTTCGTTGGCATTCTTCAGTTCTATAAACGTGAACCTCTACGGGATGTGATCTTTGGAACTGACTGTCAGCGCCAGGGGGCTTTGAAAGGTTGCAGTTACCAGACAAGGGTGCTTAGGTTTACCGTATATGACATTTATTGGAAATAAACTGTACAGTCCAGCGTAACTGCAAGGACAGACCACAACAGACAGATCAGCAATGTTGTAGGAAACAGTGGTTGAAGTTTTTTCTGTTTCTTCTAAAAAAACCCACTGGTTTACATTTATAGTTAACTGCTATATAACTGAACAGGTGCTGACACCCATTGTCAGCAACAAGAAATACTTCTCAGATAAATTAAGCCTTTTTAAAAGTCTGCATTTCTATTGCTGACTGAAGAAAGTGGTATTATTTTAGTGTTCATATAGACACAAGTCATTAGTGTCACAGTAAGTTAGGATTTTGCTTTCTTCCATGGTAGCAGCTTTCATTATTTCAGATTGTCAACTGCAGTACCTTGCAGAACATGAGAGTAATAGGCAATTAGCAAGGTGCACAAACACAAGTCTTCAACAAGTTTATAGTGCAGATGGGTACATGGAAGCTAGACGACTACACACCATTGAAAAAGATCTAAACCCTATAGATCTGTTCTTTGAACGCCTTGCAGTTAAGGTAAAACAAGTTAATTCATTATACTTGTACTTTAACCATCCTGAGCCTGTCTAAATCAAGAAGTGAAGGAAAAGGTCAGTGTAATTTACAGTAAAAAAATATTTACTAAATTAATGCCAAAATCCCACCACTGATATGGTCAATTCTTATATCGTACCTGAGGAAAAGTAATTTTTGCATTCCCCGTTTCAACTTTTAGATACAAATCAGCTAAGCAGTTTCATTCAGAAGAATCTTTCCACAAGCATATGGCAATGTCTATATAAATATTTGAGAATTCAATAGCAATGTGTTTCCGGTAGAACTGGCAGATGATGCCAGTGTTCAGTCTCAACAGAAGAGGGCATTAAGGTTCCCAAGACCTCAAACTTCCAGCTACTGCAATTTAAACTTCTGTTTTTAAATAAACTGTAATAGCACTTCTAGATTCAATTTATTTTAGAAGGATGCTTTGGAGACTTGTAGCATGTCCCTCCTTCTGTCAGAAATCCTTAGTATTAAATACAGGGAGTACTTAAGGGTCACAGGAGTGTAAGAAAGTCATCCAAAATAATTAAGACAAGTAACAGCAAGGAAACCTAGTAATTACTGAAAACTTCAGGTGAGCAGTGAGAACAAAAGATTTAACAATGCCATCTTAAATATTCTCCAGGTCATTGAGCTTTGGATCAAAAGCTTGCTCACTTCTATTTCTCAGCAAAGTTATGTGAGCAAGTTTGAAGTTTTACTAATTTAAAAGCCTGAATCTGCAGATATGGCAAAACATGAAACCGTTTAGGCAAGCTGAATCAGGTAGGGATCCACCACAGACCACACCACTGATTTACTCACAACATAATCTCATTCCTGCACCTCTGCCCCTTACATCCCGCCCCCCCCCCCCTTATTGTTTCTTCCTAGTCCTTCAGTTTTTCCTTCCAGCTGTAGCTCCTTTCTCTCACCCACCTTCTCAGCTCCTTCTACCCACCAGAACCCACAGCTTCTCTGCACTTCCTCAGGTCACGCTCACTGCAGTTACCGGCACATTCATCTATAGCACTGCAATTCATCGGAGCATCGCCAGCCCTGACACTGCCCTGCAGAGCACTGTGAAGCTGATCCACAGGGAACACATGACTTGCTGAAGTGGCTGGCGAAGAAACCAGCCAAGTAGGTACACACACCGAGCACAGGGCAGGTTGTCTTCTTCCTTCCCCTGCGATAAGACAGCACATACACCGTAACTGCTGCACACGCAGCCCCCCACTCCCCATCAAGCAAAGCTACTTTAGGTGCAGTCTCCCACTGTGAGAATTGGGGGTAAACAGACAAGCTGTTACATGACTGTCAGGACCCAAACATTTTGTTCTCTTCTGCTCTTAAGAACAGCAAGCACTAGATTCCGTCTGCTGAGACATATTCCTTAACAGGTAAATATGAATCTCAGTCCAGAGATTTAAAATCTTTCTACAGGATTTAGCAAGGTCACTAGTTAACGTGTCAGATTTGCAAAAAAGCAGTTAAAGAAGAAAAAAAAAAAAGACCACAGCAGCTGTAAATGTGCATTTTAGGATATGCATTTCAATAAAAGAAGATACTAACACCAGAGTACCTCTTCACCCCTCTAATTTTAATTACTTACATATCAGTTATAAAAAACAAATAGATCAGAAAGTTTCAGGAACTAGCTAGAATTCAGATAAAATTTTATTTCAAAAGCGCCACATACAGAAAGTCATACTCTCTGACAGAATGAAAATGCAGGCATATAAATGAAAGATAATAACGACCTTTCAAAAAGTTGGTGAATGCTTGCAAAAATTACACATTTTTTTTTCAGTGCAAGGGCAAACTGTGAGTTTATACTATGCAGTCCTTAGTGCAGAAAAATTAGGAAAAGAAAAAAAATTGACTTTAAAATACCAAGTGATGCTAATGGCTAAACAAACATTTAAAATGAGTTTCAAGCATTGCATTTTTATCAGAAATGGTTTCACACACTTTTTAAATTTAAATGCTGTTTCAGTTGTAATAACATGCTGTAAAAGCATGGCAAAACTCAGTTATTTCCATTTAGTAAGGTAGTCTCAAACCATTTCTTTTTAGAAAAATATGTAGAATAGTTAAATTTTTAGAAGTTGTATATATACACCTGTTTTCTTCCCCCTACACAAATCTTGCAGAAGAATGTGTTCCCATGTGTTACCACTTCAAATGAGCTGTGGTTCCCTATGCAGCAGCCACTATTCAATAGGCAATTCTGATGTAACAGAGATGGCATGCAACATAAAATATGCTGGGACAGGTGACATTACAGTTCTTTAAGGCTAAGAGAGTCTTGAAATTACTTGTAAGCTTAGAACCAAAATTCCAGGAAAAGCCTCTGGCACCAAAATACACACATCTGGTAATTCAGGGCTCTGCCTTTCCTTTTTTCCTTCATACTGAAGGAGCCTCATGGGACAGGCAGCCCCTGCTGCAGTCAACAGGACTACCAGCAGACTGGTACACTATGGAAGGAAGGATGTCAAGGTCTGACCTTTAAGTTCCTGCAACTAATGACTGGTGACAGTACCAAGAATCTAATGAGTACCAAGAAACAAACACAAACTGTAGAAAACTTTTTAGTCTCAAGGTTTAAATTTAGAGAGCCTTGTATTGTGAGCAAATTAGTTCAAAATGTAAAGGAACTTCTGGAACTTAGAACACTTTAAAGGACAACACCGTATTTAGCTGATGTCACAGGTTATTTTTGGAGCGTGATCAATTTAATGAGCATATCGTTAACATTTTTTAATATTACTTCCTCTTACGTTTAGGTATCTCCTTAACCAACTTCAAAAAGGTTTTTATAGTCCTTTATGTGGTTCTTCGAAATTTTGAAGTGAACATCTACTATTCATAAATGCCCTGGCAGCTTGCAAGATTTTAAAGCTCTATGTTTATTGTACCCCTTTATTTACTGGGCTTTTAGAAACGGAGATACTTTTCTTATAGAAATTTAAGATAAATTTTTAAGTTACTGCACAGCCAGCTCATTTAATGTTGCATTTCAGAATGGAATTTAGGTCTTAGTAGGTAAGAGACACTTCATATGTTTTACCTATGTTCACTGAAAAACAATTCGAGTACCATATTAGCTCAACCAGTCAAACAAGTTAAAAAGCTTATCAAAAAATATTTTGTACATTCTTTTGTATTTCAAGCATCAAGTAATAAGCTTTCTATTAAACCAAGTTGTATCATACAACTATCAAAAATTAACAAACCGAACAATGCTGGAACAAACCATTCTGCTTAATTTTGGGTTTGGTCCGAAAAGAGGTAGTCCGTAAGTCACACAAAAATAAAAATTCCACAGAAGTTAACTTAACATGCCAGTCTTCACCACATACAGCCTCATCGCTAAATGAAGCTATTTCATACCCGAAAACATTATAAGTTAGTGTTCATGTAAATACAGGAACTATATTTGAAAATTATTTCTTCATCTGTAACCGAAGTTCGGTCCAGCTGAACCAATACACTAACCAGGCTTTACGTATCAACCTCATTAGTAAGAATTCAGCTCTTCTCCAAATTAAATTTGAAACATGCCTAATATACAGGTATGCCTTTAAATAACAAAGGATACATGTATTCAGATTTGGAGAGAAGCTTCAGATTGTTAAATCTCATTAGTAAATACAGGTATATTTACTATCATTTCTCTACAAATGCTGCTGCTGCCATTGAATTCCTCATGGTTCCTCTTGCTGAAGCTGTGAACTCTTCAATTTCAGCATTCAGTCTATTAATTACCCATTCCAATGCTTCACGGCCCTACAGTTAAAGACAAATTTATCAGTGTATTGGTAAATAAGTAAATAGGTTAATCCCTATCTTACTGAAAATGACTAGACACAGTAGTTGAAAAGGAAGAAAAGGTACAGAAATACAGGCCTCTGCGGTTATTTTTTTTTACTTCAATAACCACAGTACTGCAGGAACATGTACTGCCTTACATTTCATGAAAAAATTCCTTATGTCAGCAGTGCTCACATTATGAACCACAAAAGACTCTTTACCCAGATTGTTTTATCATTCTTGAAGCTGAACTCAAGATACCTTTGCATTCCCAAAGGACAGACTCTCAACTAAACCACAATTTTCATTACTCCCACATAACTACTTCAGACCTGTCTGGATGTATATCCTTTTTTAATAGCAAAAATTAATAGGATGGCATCAAGAGAGCAGCAAAAGAGTGACAGCACCAGACTATTATTTGAGTGGAGATGTTTTTTCCAGTGAAGATTCAGACAGCATTGCTGGTAATTTATCATCTCCATTCACAGAGAACTAGTTCAGCAAGCTGAGCAATAACTACAGTACTCTACATACTCTACAATAAAGGCAGCAGAACTATGCAGACCCTTCCTAAGATTGCCAACAAAGCCAAAAAGTAAAATGGATATTTTTATTCCCTTTGTCATTTAGCCAGTGGTCACACATTTTACACACGGGACATACTTACTTTATTAGCATTGGAAGAAATTGTGTTTGCCATTAGCCCTTCTAGGTAACTGCTGAGACTGACACCTTTTACAGATATTATTGCTTCTTGTGTCAAAATGGTTCTGAAACAGAGAGCAGGAACTGAATTATTCTGAAGAGCTTAGAAAAGAATGCATTGCTGAAAGAAACTTGCTCCTCCCCAACAACTACATTCCCTCATCAGCTTCGCTGTATAACACAGAACTTCTTGCCCCATAAACACAACCCACTTCCACAGTGCTTAACTGCTTTATGCTTCTACTCATAAAATAAAAACTAGGAGTTCCCACTAAGTCCAAGTGTCCTTTTGTGGCAGTCAACTACTTCCAGCTTTAGCAGCAGGAAGTTCAGTGTGGAAACAACAGATCTGGAGCAAAGGTATACTGGGGAAACAGTATTAACACATCCCTCCTTCAACAACAGGGATTTAATATTTCTGACTGTCATGAGAGAAAAAGCTTCTTATGTTAGAATCCCTAGAAAGACCTTTCACTTACCACTAGCTCCAGCAGTATAGACTCAGTAAGCATTAAACATAAGAAAAAACAAACCAACCCAGCCCCCAAACCTCCAAAATTATAGACTAAAGCCAGATAGATTGTCTACTAGTGCAGGTTCTGTGCTGAGGCCGATGAAGAGATCAAAAATAAGGTGCTGCTAACTGAAGATGTATACAAACTCAGTTACAGACAGGACACAGGACAACTCCCTGAAAAGCTGATCTGAACTGGACTCCATCACAGCATGACACCAAGTTTCCCAGTACTGCTCTGCAGAAGCACTTCTGCCACTCAAGAAAGTGACAGTCCATTTAATTATTTTTTAGACAAGTTACCATAGTAGAAGTGATGTAAATGTCATCTGCTCAAGGGAAACCATGAAAATTTTCAATGCCAAAGTCTACTTCAGGGCAATCTCAGAACAAAGAGGTACTTACTTGTCTGGTTCGTGAGGGTGTGGTTTATAGACAAGCCTCTCATCTACTGACACTAGGTTTGTAAATGAAATCTGTAAAATACAAGACAGGATTACCCCTTGATAAAAATATTAAAGGAATGTAGTAAATAAAAATGCATTTCAAAATTAATGCTTGTATCTGATTTAAATATTATAGTTCCCCTGCAAGTATTAGTGTTGTAGAACAAGATAGAGAAATCTCCAAGTTCAGCATTTGCTGATCTAGTTCCCTCTCCTTAAGTTTTTGAATCATTTACCAGTACACACTGCCATGTGTAAGAACTGCCATTCATACGAACACTTCAGCAGTGGGACCAGACTGATGGGAGTAGAACAAGGAGCAAAACGCTGCGTGACAAGGAAACTGTGACAGCGTACACCAAATGGCTTTTAATTTTTTTTTTTCATAACATCCCTCCCTGCTGCCCCCACAATTACTCCTGTCCAGCTCAGTCTGTTCAGATACTTCAGTCCCAACAAGTTCCAAAAACCTAGTAGCTCCTTTCTGAAAAACAGAGCCAGCCAACACATTACTTAAAGGCTTTACTTGTAGTGTTCAAGTGCAATTTTCAAGACTATTTTCCTTTCTAAATTTACAAGGTATTATTATAATCCGTAATCTATTTCAACTGCGCAAACACAGCTACTTACATTACTGGATTTAAGCTCCATTGTTTTTTTCACTGGGTCAACAACGGAGTGCTCCTGAACATATGTCTTTGTTCTGCACGTGCCAATGAGCTAGAAGACAGACAATCACACAAGGAATTAATAATGCTAATCAACTGCAACTTTTTATAGTGCCTTTAAATGGATAAGTAGTGGTTATTGTATGGGACAGACACCAATACAACAGAATTAGGGTTCAGCTTAACATTAAAACTATTCAGGTGAGACAAATCTCATTTTCACAGTAGAAGCAATCTAAGATTTAGGCAACTTTTGGTTATCAGGAAGTCACTGTGTGTACTGCTGTTGAGTTTTCCCCAATATGTAAATGCTTGTATTTGTAAGGCATTAAAGTTACAAAATGATTTAAGTCTACTACCACACCTGGTCCGTAAGCTTCCCTTCCCTTGGCACCCTCTTCAAGCTCTGTGACACAGTACGCACCGATTTCACGATGGAGGGTATTCCCCACTCCGTGCTGAGCAGCCTGTGGCTGTGCAGCTTCCCGCTGGGGTCTACGTGCCGGTCCAGGACATCGACTCCCACCACGCTGGGGTTCATGGGGTTCGGGTATTTCTGCATGGCAGCCGTCGTTACCGTTTCCCAGGGGTGACTGCCCAAACAGAATCAAGCCACAAAGTTGCACACCTTCAATTTGTAATAGGATTGCTATTAACACCGAACACATTGATTTATATATTTAAAGCAGTTAAATTTCCAGTTCTCAACCCTACAGATACCATTCCCTTGAGGAAGACATCTCTGCTGTGGATCGGATAGCGGTATGTGCAGGTTCGGCACACAACACACCTGACTGATCAGGACCCCCGAGTTCCACTGCCTCCTGGCTTACAATTTGCTACCAGTGATTCCCCTGTGACATAACGCCGTAAAACCGCAATTTCTTTCCAGGTTCCGCTAATACTAATTTAGGAAGCTGTTCCTTTCTTCTAACACCGACTTTCTTCGCGTTATCTTTCAGCGCTGGTGTTTGGAGCACCCAAGCCCCACCGTGCAGCGCCTCACCCGCCGTGCTCAGCCGCAGCGGCACAGGTACACCTCCCGCTCCGCCTCCCGCCCCGCTCGGCCGGCGGCCCCGCACCCTCACCCGCTGCCTCTCCGCAGAACCGCCGCAGCTGGCGGCGGGCCCCGCGTTCGGCTGGCTGGGCTGCCCCCCGCCCCGGGCGGCCCGGGGCCGGCAGCCTGCCCGCCCAGAGCCTGCCAGCGGCTCCCCGCGGCGGCGGCCCCGGCGCGGCAAGGTCGCGCGGGGCCAAGGTCAGTGCAGGCCAGCGAGCCGCGACTGCGGGGCCGGCCCGGGGGCCAACGGCCCGGGGCGGAGACCAGCGGCCCGGGGCGGCCAACTCCCTCGGCCCCGGCCCCGCGGCCGGCCCTGCCTCCCCCTCGCGCCGCGCTTACTCGAATACGTGCTCCGAGGTCCAGATCTTCATGGCGGCGGCGGGCGCGGGCCTGGGGGCGCCGACGCTCCGCACTGTCCCGGCACCGGCCGCTCTGCACCCGCGGGGCCGGGCCCTGCCGCCGCCCGCCGCCGCGCCTGCGCAGCCACCGCCGGGGCGCGGGGCCCCAACCGCCGGGCGGCGCCGAGGTGACGTCACTGGTCACGCGCCGCGCGAGAGCCAGGCCTAAGGGCCCGGGGCCGCTGCGGCCGAGTGGCGGCAGGCGCGTGGCGGATCCGCTTCCGGTCCGTGGCGGGCGGCTTCCGGTGGCGGGGCGGCCTGGCCCGGGCCCAGCGGGCGGGGCCGGGCCGACCCGACCGTCGGGGTCTGCCCCGGGAGTGGCGAGCGGTTCCTGCCAGCTGGGAGCTGAGGTTCCGTTACGTGCGGAAGCGTTCCCCGTTACGCTGCCGTGTCACAGGGCGCTCCTTGCATGAGTGCAGCCGGGTGGTGTCCGCAGGGCGTTACCGGGTGCGGTGGAGTTCCGGTGGTGTGTGCTCGCTCGGGCCACCGGGAGCCCTTCCCTTACCGCCTCGGGCGGAACGGGCCCGCGGGGCAGGCGGCGGGCGGCACCCCGCTGTGCTGGGATGGACCGGCCCGCGGCCGTGAGCGCGCAGCGGGTGCGGCGGCCCCGGCGCTCCGGGCTGTGGCGGGGTGTGCGGGGGGCGCCCGGCTGTGTCTGAGCCCGTGCACAGCGACCACAGCCGTGCCCCGCCGGGCCGACCGGCTGCGGCGTAGCAACTCGTGTTGTAAGTACCGCCTGGGAGGTACTCCCTAACGAACAGTTACAGAACAGCCTTTGCGCTGCTTCCCGTGTTAAGGGCCCATTGTAACAGCCGGGCTGCTCCAGAACAGAGGGGTCTCAAAAAACTGTCCTGAACTGTTCCTCTTCATTATCCTGGGAATAAACCAGAAGTGGTTGATGAGGCTAATAAAGCAGTAAGAGATCAGTTATAGCAACAAAGAAACCTGCGTGCATTTTGTGGCACATCATCAAGCATTTTCTTCTAAATTTATCAAGATCACAATGTTGAAAGTGTCTTGCATTTGTGTAGCAGGAGTATTTTTTCAATCGGGGAGACAGCAGCCCAGCATTTCATAGGCACAACTCTCACCGGGCGAGGAGCTGTGATGTACCCGTAACTGCATAGCAATCACCTCACTGGAAAAGGGGGAGAAGGAAATTTCCCAGAAATAGGTTACTTGACATTTCTAGCAACTTTCTGCAGTGCCAGAAATCCCAGCCAGTCTGTGGAAAGATGCAGTGAATATTACAGAATCATAGAATCATTTAGGTTGGAAATGACCTTTAAGATCATTGAATCCATGGTCCCGCGTGTTCTTGTTGTTCGCACTGAACATCGAATACAAAAGCTATTATACAAGCAGCTACTATTTCATAATAAACTACCAGATTCAGTCAGTAGCAAATACTTCAGTGAGAGCTCTTAGGGAAGTACATTTTTGCTGGAGAGACTGATCTTGATCTTATTTTTTCCTGACCCTTCCACCTCATGGTACTATTTCTAAACATTGTTAACATGCTTGTAATCTATTAGTGTACAAAGTTATTTCTGGGAGAATGCAAGTCAGTTCTAAATCCATTGTAGTCTTAATACCCACTGAGTGATTTTTGCAACTGGAGAATTTTGCAAACATTGTTAAAAATGCTAAGCATTTTGAGGGATCTCAGAGTGCAATATGTAGTTGTGGAAGATGGAAATAGACATTGGCAATGTAGCAGATACCCACCACTTACCCATTAGGCCTCTCATCTTTTTTTTTTTCTGTAAAAGAAATGTTAACTACTGGAGGCAAAGCAAAATTACATCTCCAGGAAGGAAGCATGTCAATATATGGTGCAGATTCAGAGCTAGATCTCAGCAGTTCTTGCTCATATAAACTTCGGTTTATTTTAACAGGAGTTTTGTTCAAGTAAGCTTCTGTATTTGAGCGGTATCAAGGGCTGAACTACTTATAAAGCCTACTTTTAAAGGGAATAACAAAATTATAATTAATAATAAAGCCAGACTTTAGGAAAATAAAATGCTCGTTTGTAGGGGAAAAAGTTGCACACCTAAACATAAGAATTCTTTTCATTAATGATACTGCATCTTGACAATATTGTGTTCATTTTTATGACCAAGAATTTAATACTATAAAATTCTGTATTTTTCCCCTGTATGTTGAGACTATCTCTCTAATAATTGAAATAAAAGAAAACATTCTTTCAGTTAAGTTTGTTCAGCCCCAGATACTACCAAGATAATCATTAAGGACCATAACAGACATCTACAAAAGAATATAAAATCTGTGGAAACCCATGGTCAGATTACTTAGTTCATATATATCTTTCAGGGTGTATTTGCTTATGACTCTGCTAAATGCAGCTGATGCGTGAGATGGGCCGTGTGATTATATGCCTCACATAGATTTCAGCAGGGCAATCTTCTTGGCGCGACCAAGAAAGACTTGAAATGGCTTTTGCCGTTGTGTATGAAAGTGCTCTAAGGTCCCCATGAATTTACTTGCAGAACAAGGCATTATGATTTTGTACTTTCAGACCCGCATTTGCCAGCACGGAGGTGTGAGTTGTCCCCTTTAAGCAGCCTCGTAAAATATCCCATCATTTTGACCGAAAAGCATAAATGTCAGGAAATAGCTCACAAGCCAAAAGCCACTTTATCTCCAGCAGTAGGTCCAGATCATTCATGCACTCCACAATGGCCACAAAACCCCCAGACTGTCAAACCCACTCAGGCTTAGACGATTGTGAATTTAGCATTCTGTAAGAAAAATACAGGTGTTGTATCACACTTAGAAAAGCGAACACCATCCTGGTTCAAAGCTTTAATCCTAGAGATCAACCCGACCACTCTGCAGTACTAAGTGTCACTGAATTCAGAACCGAAAAGGTTTTGGTGACAATGGCAGTGACTGAAGCTGCACTTCTGAATGAAAGTCAGAAGTGGCCTTCATAATGGATCACCACAACCACATTTTACAGTGGTAAGACTGCAGAAGGCTGAAACAGTGAAGAGTAAGTGGGGAAAGTTCTGTATTTAACTGGGCACTTCCTTGCCATGGGCAGGATATGAGCTGTCGTTGCTTACCCTGCTTCATGTATCACAACACTTCAGAGTTATCAAATGACAACTGCGGAAAGTTTACTACAAGTTTACAATTTTTTTTCCTGGCAGAAAAGGCCCTGGGGTTGCTGGTCAACAGCCAACTGGGCATGCGCTGGTAGAGTGCCCAGGTGGCCAAGGCGGCCAGCAGCAGCCCGGCTCGTGTCCCAGACGGTGTGGCCAGCAGGGCCAGGGCGGCGACCGTCCCCCTGGGCTCGGCCCTGCTGAGGCCACTCGAACCCTGTGCCCAGCTCGGGCCCCTCCTGCAGGACAGACCCTGAGGGGCTGGAGCGTGTCCAGGGCCGGGAACGGTTTAGGTTGGGTATTAGGGAAAATTCCTTCCCCAGAGGGTGGCCCAGCACTGGGACAGGCTGCCCAGGGAGGTGGTGGAGTCACCAGCCCTGGGGGGGTTAAAGGACACGTAGATGTGGCGCTCAGGGACGTGGGTTGGTGGTGGGCTTGGCGGCGCCGGGTTAACGGTTGGGCTCCATGATCTCAAAGGCCTTTTCCAACCTGAATGATTCTGTGATTCTGTTTCACACACTTAAGAAAAACGTATTTGGTGGTGTATTTTTCCCCCTGTCATACTCTGAAATATAGCTAATATATAATACGTTATATATAATGTACATAATACAGCACCAGTTCCTTCATCTGAAATTAAAAGTTTTAATGTGTGTGAAATATTAGTATTTGGATGCAGTATTAATGAAGACCATTCAAAATTCTTGCCCTTTTCTTGAGCTGGAAAAAACAAGTTCCCACTCTTTATCAGCGGGCAGAAAACTGACATTATCAACATTTCCTTTTCCAGACATACCTCTTCAATGACTTCCATGATACAGTTCTTAATGACTACCCCATCTGTGAGCGCTCTTTCACCACCAGCAGTCAGTTCAGTATACAAAGCTGCTAGTGCTCGGCTGTATTTTCCTGTATGTACTTGTTAAAAAAGCTTTGTTGGATAGCAAAGTGCTCTTTTCAGTGCTTCCAGAATCAGCCCTTTAAAGCCTTGCAAGTCATTATACATCTCTGTATGAAAAGGTCACCTCAAATTGTACTTTTAATAAGCAGTTACTATTCTTTTCAGAAAGAAAGCATAGCAATATCTCAATATAGGGTAGTACCAGCTCCTCTAGTTTTTGCTCATACTTTAATAGGAGTTTTGTTCAAGTCATTTTGATGCTTCCAGATTTCTTATTAGTATCAAAAGGAGACACTAATGGGGAAATGCCACCACTACACAATGAATCGCATCCTGAAAACATGGCGTTAGTTGCAAATGAATTTACATGATGGTACATTTACAAGGTCAGGACTCAAACTATATCATGGATAAGCGCTCAGATGCTCCAGTGCACCTCTTTCTCTCTTCAAAGAAACACGGATGGAATAAAAATATTTCCTCTTCAATACTGAAAATGTGGTTTTATTGAAATAGCCACCATTCTTTACCAGGTTTTTACCCTATGCGTGGCATTACCAGTTTGACTGCTGATGTTGAGCTCTAACAGCTGCTTCCTACTGCTTCAGCACGCTGGTCTCCTGCTCCGTACCCTTTCACCTTCCTTCTTCATAACTGATGTAGTGCCAAATTCCTTGTCACAGCTGATGTCTGGGCTCATCATTTGACCCAGGGCAGAGGGAAGGGGTAGGAATGCAGCAAACAGTGTTTAAGACCACTGAGCTCTACACTACCTTAAAGCTACCTGCCTCAGTCAAAGTTGCTGCACTGTCGAACTATACACAACGATTTCTCAAGTTCTGTCAAAGCTGTTTAAACTGGCCGGGACAGATGCCATCTGAGGTCCGTTACTCCCATTCTTGAGCCGCTATTCCTGTTGCTGTGGAATGGCTGCTCAGAGTGGCCAGGACGAGCGCTATAAGGGAACAATGCAGGTGAATTTCTGCTTTCTGCACAGTGAACCATGAATGGAACTGAAAAATCACAGAAAGGCTGTGCTAGTGCGGCAGAGGAGGCAGTGAGGTTGCAAGAGCAAGTGGTCGGGGCTGATGGAGCCAATGCTGTGCCTACTGGAGTCATAGCTTGGTTTTAGCTAGACATTCAACAGTTTTCTAAATTCAGTACATTTGTTCATCATCCACTAGCAAATGCTGACTTGGTATTTGTTAGTATCACGCAATCTGGTTCAACCCAAAATAAAACAGAACTGTGTAAAGCAACCAAATGCATGTATTTGTTTCTATACTTTATTGGTTAATGAGGAGAGTCTTTTCCCCGCTTCTTTAGTATTTAGGGCTCTTCCTCCCTCAATCTAAAGAAAAATCAGATTATAGAAATAGCCAACAAATCCCTTTCCTCTAGTCCCCCATGTTCTGGTGAAAATGGCTGTCAAGTTGCATAGGGAATGCAAATAAAAATTTTTGCAGATTATAATTTTCTATCCTGAGACTAATACCTATTACCTCCTAAGAAGAGATGAAATAGCAGTAACATATCAGCTTTCAGAGAAAAGATCCAAGTATATTTATTTTTATTCAGAAATGAAGTTGACTCGATTCATGCCTGCCGTATGCAAAAACCACAAGAGGGGGCTGCGTTTCCACGAGGTTCCCTACATGAAGCCTTGCTGCTTGTTGCTCCGCCGGAGGGAAGGGACTCTACTCCGCCTTTCGCAAGCAAACTCACCTCGGAGTACCGCAGCGCTAAGCGTTACCGTACGAAAGGGGGCAAGATCCCTACTCTGATTCTGCGTCCCGGCAGCAGCCACTCTCAAAGGGCTGCCCACCCCTAAATCCACAGCCTATTTTTCCGCAGAAATAAATTGTTCTTTGCTTCCACGTTAAGATGTGATCTAGGCAGAAATTCCTTGCTTGAAACAAATTAGAAAGATACGTCCAGGCCCTTTTTTCAGTACTTCAAAAATATTAATGAAAACTCAACATAAAAGCAAAGAAGCATCCCCAAATTATTATTTTTTTTTAAATTCCTATTTTATGTCTTCTAGTTAAACATGGTTAATTTGGTAGAAACTGAAACTTACAACAAAGACCTGACTTACTGCTGGACCAGTTTACTGCTGTAACTGGCTGATCAGCTGTGTGACTTCAGCAGCAGAAAAATGGAGGAGACAGGAACATATGGCCACAACGGTCCTTTCGACAACAGCATCTTAGACCACTTAAAATAATTTCTGAAAGTGTAGCCTAAATGGCCCTGCACGTATGCACTGTAGTACTCTACACCCGAGGAAAGTGCCACCGCTCCGACATGGTAGTGATCTGTACTCATCTTCTGCTAGTTAAAGGGTAAAAGGGGCTGTAATTTCCAATCTGACCTCTGACATAGGTAAGGTAACCTACAATGAGTAATAAAAAAATCCAAAAATCCATTGCTTCTGCCACTGTCTTCCCAAAAGGACTGAAAAAATCCAGAAGTTTTCAGATAACATGTATATAAATAACAACCTTCTAGCATCTTTGTACGCTCACCTTCAACGTTTGCCTTCATCACAAAGACAAGTGAAATACAGGCAGCAGGAACCCTGCGAGACTGTAAAGATTCAGAAGATCTGGTTGCCTGGTCAGAAAGTTTCCAAATCACTCTTTTATGTCAGGAATTTAAACCACATGTAAACCTATGGAATAGAAATAAAGGACAGAGAAGTCAGTTGCTCATGGGGCAATATCAAACCCAGACTCACACAATTTGATTCTATGTACTATTAATCACTTGTGAGTACATGTCTTATTGCAGAAATGAAATGCAGTGCAGTGAGTGCAAACCACGATATAGAAGTTTGTCTCAGATGGCTTTTCTTATCTTTTTGGGGAAAAAGTGTGATACAAAAGGCAGAGTATATAACGAGAATTGTTCATTCTCAGCTGCAATATTCTATTTCCTATATCATAAAAAAGGGGAGATACACTTTCATCCTTCTTATGACTAAAACCAGTAGGGTACTAACTCCTTTCCCCAGATTTATATGCAGATTGACAATTTTTTTTCCAATACTGACTGCACAAAAAGATTCTTCCTGGAGTTTCTTAATATATATTATATTTCTACTGCTTAAATCTTTCATATATGTGTATGCATACACAACTGTTGTACAAAAGCCATAGTCCAAAAGTGCTGCTATTCTCTAGCATGGTGATAAGGGGACCTAAAAAAAAGGGATATAATTTCTTAATGATACCATTGCAAATCTATTTCGTGTTTCAAAATTATGCTCATTTTTTTCTCTGACACATTTAAAACAATCTGGCTCCCAAAATAATTTCTAAGCTCTAAAATAACATACGATCTTTTGAAAGCCATCTGAGATTTGTTTGTGGGAAGGAGGTCTCCATACTGGTGTTTCCACTTAATAAAGCAGTCAGATTACTAATTCATCAACATTATTTACCAGGTTGCATACCAGATAATAATAGCGAATGTGGTTTGATCATATTTCCCTGACAGTCACTGAATCCCTGTGTAGGGTGACAGCACATGAACAGGACAGCAGCACATCCCTCCCTCACGAGGCTTCAGATCTGTCAACTTTTTATCATCTACAATGGTCGGGTGCATTTTGGGTAGGTACCTGCCCTACAGAAAAGTTTAGAAGCAAGTCACAGACACTTCCTTTGCTCAGTTTTTACACACATTAACACATTTGCTCTGCTCACTGTCTACACAGAATTGCATATACAAATCACAGGACTCTGCTGTCTATGCCAGAAAGTTTGCATCAGTAAGCCTAGAAGAGAGAAAAATTACATTTAATAAACTGACAAACATTTATTCATGCAAATTTAGGCATTAAGAACCTGCTATGACAAATATTATCAATTCCTAAAAATCAACAGATGGTAATTTTTAGCAAATAATTTTTTAAATGTAGCTTTAGAACTGTATATGGTAAGTATGTAGGTACTAGGAAGAGGGAACTTTTGAACAACTGGTAACATAGCAGTACCTCAAAAAGCCTTTTGAAAATCAAATGGGGCAGAAAGTCAAAATCATTGCAGTCAATGAGTAACGTCAATGGTCTTACATTATCCATGCTATAAAGCATTCAGGGTGCCTTGATTAGGTTCCTAATAACTTTAGAAAAATGCAGCTGTTTTCTCCCTGTTGTATGATCTTTTTGTTCTTTGTTTAGTTTCATAAAACTAAAATCATACTCAACTTTGTTTAGCATGCCATTTTATCTTTTCATTTGAACAGGTAGCTGAATTTTCTCTCTCCAGTCAAAAAAGAGCCAGTGCTACCAAGGTGATACTTTTTAAAGAGTATTTCTAAGCAGCCAACTTGAACGCATCGTTTGATAATTGTTTTTGAAGAAACATTTACTTTTTTCCCCCTCTATTCATAAGTATATGATTCCTGTCTCAAAGGATTGCCTTAAGCTAAAATAAACACCACTCTCTATGGCGGAATGTGTTGTCTCTGTATTCCACTCTCTATACGCAATGCTTCACGTACTCCAGAACAGTCTTTTAGACTTCAGTTTCCAGAAGCCCTCACCTATGATGACATAGCTTTTCTTTCCTTTGAAGATACTTGTCATAACATATGCAATTCTACTCATAACTCTCCGTGACGTGATTTAAATAAAGCATATACAATGTCTCAGGTAAAGGCAGACTGAGATTTCAAGACAGAAAAACCTGAGAAAAACCTAGAGTACAAGCTTCTACTACAGCATCCTGGTGTAGACCTGTGCATTAAATGTCAGATAAAGAGTGTTTGGTACCTTAAGTATGGAAATAGTGAAGTATGTCTAGATAGCATTCACAGAATGTAATTTAGTAAGTTCATCACAGAAGGTGATGCATATTTCAAAAAGATTTATAGTCTTTGGTTGAAGAGAAAATGGGCTCTTTGTCTTGACCATGGAATTGGCTTTTTTTTGGAGAAGCTCTGAAAGGCAGAATTGCAGTCAGAAACTGTATATGAAAGAGATATATAGATGTAAAATCTTCCATCAGATTCTACCCTGGATCTCCCACAGTACTCACAGAGGGGATGACACACCCCAGGGAACCCCTTTTTAAATTTACAGGATATTCTGACCAAATGTCACAGGATCAGTAAGCAAATCCATTTACTATTCCACTCACACTTGAAGTCATTCTTGACAAGTGAAAAATGAAAAAAATTGTGATAAGATCTTCAGAAACCTGTGGCCATCTGACTGTGAGAGAATAGTGTGGTACATGAGCAGCCGATTGACGATACTGCTACACCACTGTTAATGGGCAGTCATATTTAGCTAACTGAAGCTAAGAACATCAAGGAGAAACTGAATTTTTGTTACCTAGCATTTAATGTCTCTCCCCAAAATAACCACCACACCTTGAAAAAAAACCACCAAACCCCACCAATATCCCCCACATCACACCAAAAAAAACCCCAACCACCCAAACCAAAAAACCCTCAACAAATCCAGACATTATCTTTGCTTCAGAACATTTACTTTAAGTTAGGGTATATTAAAAATGTGCATTTAATAGAATGATCTGGCACTAGCCCTAGAACAAACATTAGATTTTCAGATCCCTTTTATTTTATTCTTCTGCCATAAAATGTCCTCAGAGGCTCAAAGCTGCACACCTTCAGAGTACTGTTGCCTCATATGCAAAACTGGCCAAACACCTTCCTTATCGAGCACGTGACACATCTCCTGCAGTTGTGAAGCACACTGTCTAACACTGGCTACACTAACCAGCCTCTAATACTGTTTATATAATTTGAATGCAAATAATTATTTTTCTTATCAGCTTTTTCTCCCAGCTGACAGCTACAAAATGTAAAACCCATAAATGCACACACTGGCCATCTCATTGCCTCGTACCGGCTACTCTTCAGGTTAGGTCTTGCACCTGCTGTCTGTAGTGTTTTGTTTTAACATACTCAACTTGCCGTAGTGAAATGATCTACCATTTTATACAGGTGCACTTGTATTTATATTTATGTGTATTTATGTCTTAACAGGTAGTATGTGGCCCTCAAATGCCTTTTGGCTAGTGAATGATTTGCTTTCAATCTAAAACCTGACTCAACATTTGTAACAAGATGACTGTATGACTTGATAGAACCATGGATTTTGACTTTTTTTTTTTAATTTATTTTTTTTTAATTGTGAAATTTCCTTGACTTCCGTAGTTCAGGGAGCTTGATTATGGCTATACAAACAGTTCCATCTCGTCTGTGTCATTAATGGGAGCAGCAGCTGCCACCGGGTGTTTGACTTAAGTGCAGATACACAACGGCGTGCAGTTCATGGATGCAATATGACTATTCTGTTGTCTGGGAAACAGTCTTTTAAGCTCTGCATAATATGACAGTTACCAGCCAGATAATGTTTTTTCTTGCAAGCATCACAAATGTGCATGTGATCAAGTAGGCAGATGATAATCACATGTTATCACCCACAACTCATGAGCAAGCACAGTAACAGCACAATTAAAGACAAAACTACATATTTTAAAGTACTTTGAAATTGCTGGTGATTTTGTGTTGTTTGGAAATAATCATGGTTTTCCCTACATCAGATCCTTGTTTAATTCTAAAGAAGACAGCATTTCTTATAAACACACACCGTGCTATCAAACATTTGTTGAATGCAACTTCCTAATGCAAAACTTTGAAGAACCAGTGGTGACAGGTTGTGGTCATGACATACTACATGTTAAATCACAAACGTAAGTCATGGTCTTCAAACCTTGCTCCTGTATTCAAAATTTGCATAAAGCTCTTTATTTCAGAAATCTTTTACTCAGTCAGCTATCTTTTGACATGGTTTAAAGAAATTGCAACCTGGAAATAAAACTTGAGAACTCTTCATACACAAACTACTGCATGAAAGTGGCTACTTAGTCATCAGTGCTGACATCTTAACTGTCACAGAGACAACTATCAGATCAATTATACATCAAACAGTTTTGAGACACCTCTAGCTGTCAGTGGCTGACCACAGAGCCATAATGAAGGCAAGTCATTAAATATTTTTTTTTTCAGTTTTGTGGGCCAGAGAACAGGTAGATCCTGGATTTAAGGCTACTTACACCGTCCTTAGTACTGGCATTGTATGTGCCATCTCTTGGGGAGGAGCAGGATCCATTCTCAGAGATTAAGAGCACAAGACCTCATCTCCCGGGCTACAGTCCTTGGCTCCTTAATAGTAACCGCAATTGAAGGCTCATTCCCAGTCTTCTCAGCTGGGCTTGACAGCAGGAATTCCCAGCTCCGAGCTGAGCAGACATTCTGGTGTTTTGATGGAACTGACAATCCACAGGGAAACAGCTGGCCCGAAAGTCAAAAACTGCACCAGAAAATGGCCCTTCCCCTTCTGGGGATGAGGGACGAAACAGTTCAGAGGTTTTGCTGTCTTACCAGGCCAGTGGTCGTTTCCCATTTGTAGCTTCATCAAAAAGGCCCACCTTTTCCAAGCAGTCTTTTGAAGGTTTTTCATGAGTTTATTTCATCCAACCTAAAACAAATTTAAAAATATTAATCAAATAGGAGAGTTTAAGATGGAAACATAATGCAAGTATCCTCTATGCAAATAAAGTAATAGAATACGCTTCATGTACAGCTGGGGCACAAGTATTTTCTTTCATGATATTCTCTAATAGACTTTTTAAACTAATAAACAGATCCCATAAAATTATCATTGTTGTAAAAATAATAGATTTCCATTTAGGAAAGACCAAAGGCAACAAGATGGTGTGATCAAAATTAAGTGGCAGAGTCCAGCTAGATAAAATGCCTGAATCTGCACTGTACTGTAACCACTGTCTGACACTACAGGCTATGGATGGTTTTTTATGTACTTAACTGTGAAATATTGTAACACTTAAAGAAAATGAAAGGAATATGTGGAAAAGTTATAATCTTGGAATTCCTGTGAAAGAACTCCACTATATCCTCTAGGACTGACCTCGTGCAAAGCCAAACACATTTAACAGGCTTGTACAAGCCTAGTAAACACACAATAAGAAAATCTGAGTAAAATTTATGCAACAACTTAAAAAGGATCTAAGAATTTAATTAAGTATTACGAGGACATACAAGCTGTTAAAAATACATGTACAGAACAGTACTTGAAGCGTTGCACTTTGTGAAGGACACCAAGTTAATGTTATCACAGCCTTAACTTCTACCCATGTGTCGTTTACCCGAAAAACCATACACTTGGTTTTCTCTGTACTGTTACACGTTACTCTGTACCAAGGATGGAAAGGGTTCAGCACACATGACAAATACGGAATTTAGTCATGGAAACTCAGGCTTTTCTAGGCCTTTCCCCACCCCCGTTACTGTTGTTAATTTGTGCAGCTTCATTAGTGATGATTAGTTAGAGAGCACGTTGGGAGACAAAAGCTTTTTCATCATTGTACTACCTATACAATGTGATGCTGAAACTAAGCTGTATACTAATCTGTCTGCAACTTAGTGCTTCAGCAAAAGCAATAATTAAAGGAATAAACAACATGTAGAAATGAAAAAAGTGTTAAATTCAAAGCACTGAGAAAGCATTAAACTTACCATAGTATGATTAAGCCAACTTGGATTAATGCCATCCATCTCTTCAGGATATACATACATTCTCTGTTATGTGTGTATAGAGTCCAACACATTAACAGCCACAAACTGAAGTTAAAAATATTTTAACAAGGAATAAATATTTGCAAAAAGTCATTTTAACAGTGACTAGTCTTCTCACAAAACAACCATTTAAAATGTAATTTTTCATATCTAGTTCTTGCATAGTGTACATTGAAACACTTCCTTACTAGCTGCCTTAATTTATTTTTCTCTCTAAACTTGAGTCATGTAAGAACTACTTCAAGTTGATGCACAAGTGAATAATATTTATATCAGTTCTGCACTAAATCAATAAGATATGCATTATTTTTCCTGCAGGTTCATAACTAATAAGATGGCAAAACTGGAGCTTGGCCTTCTTGGTTATTGTCAGTGTATGTTTTTTATGCTCAGAAATAAGAATAGTTTTTATATACACTTTCTACTGGTAAATTCTGAGCATACAGCACCTCTCTGAAGTATAAAATACTGTAAATCAGTAATTATTAAAAATTAAGGTTTACAAAAGGGTAAGATGAAGAGTACAAGAGCTACAGCAGCTTTTCTTTTTAATCAAGATATGCATACTATGTATCTTCTAAGTAAGGCGCTCCCAAACGTACAGTGGTATGAGTATCATAGGAACAGAAAAAACAAACACTGTCTGAACAGCTGAACACCCCCCTGAGCATATGGACTCAAACAGGGACGGGTGCTGCCAGATACATTTGCAAGACAAGTTCTAAGTAAAACTATGATATTAATAAAAAAACCTCCACAAAGCTTCGTTAAACACAGAACTTGGAAACAACCCAGTATCAGAAGCAACTAAAACTTACTTAACTTGGTTACTCCAAAATCAGTGTTTGTTCCTTTTATAAATGTGTATATCAGTGTGTCATATACATCTCTCTCTTAATCCTCGCTGATAATACTTAAAATTAGAGGACTGCTTTTGAAACCATCTGAACACTCATACAAGGGATCTGCACAGATTTAAACAAAAGTTAACTACAACTACCTGAAAGAAAGACCCTTCTTTAGAAAAGTGATGGTGAACATTCTTTTTAGTTCAATAATTATGAATCTGATCATTTAAATAATTGTGAGGATCAAAAACATGAAAAAAATGTCTGCAGAGCTAGGACTTGGGCGAAACTCGGATGTCGAACCTCTTCTGTGCTCACTTAGAGAAGATTTTCTTCAAAAAGTAATTCCTACCTCATCTGCTTGTAGGCTTTATTTTAAGGCCTATATTGAGAGTATGGGATGTTGTCTGGTTTTAATTGCTGTATTTTATTGTTCCCTTTTAGAGAATCTAGTCAGCATGGGCCTGCATTCCAAAAACTGAAATGCTAATAAATAAATACCAGAGAATATGTTTTCTGAAAAACATGTCTATAAATGGAGAGGAGAACAACTGTTAGCCTCACTAACGCAGAATTTTTGGAAGATCACACCTGTCAGCTTTGTTAGTTAAATTGAGCACATCAATTTATTCTGTCTCTTCAGAAATAACATGAGAAAGCACTGAGAGCTCTGAGGGTTCATAGAGACTCCTTACTGAGCCCACAGGGAATACCAGCACTGCAAAGATAAAATCTTTCACAGGTAACAGTCAGGATAACAAACCCTTCTCTTTGGCAGTTGGGAATATAAGAACAAAATAAATTATGACACATATCCCAAACAACAAAGTGTGCAGAATCTAAACAGTTAAAGAAAATGTTAAGATATTTTTTTTTCCCCCTAGTACTTTATTTTTGCTGTATTGATTTTCCAAGGTAAAAATGTGAAAGTACCTAGCAATTGCTTGTCCTGGAAATAACCGACATTCCTTTTCACTTGACTTAAATCTACTTAAACATTTTCCAGATTTTGGCACATTAATTTACTAATATTAGAGAGGCTGTAAATATTTTGAAGGGGGAAAAAAATATAATTCTCTGTGTTGACATCTTAATTGGCTTGTTACATATCCCAAGAGTGGAATGCCGAGTTTCCCATCGACTGAGGGTTTTAATGCGAGTTTAGCACTGGTCTCTGAGCTGCACCAGCCCTGACAGCCCCTCACCCCTTTGGCTGTGCTCTCGGGCTGCAGACAGTCACCTCTGTGCCCACAGCAGTGCAAGAGCTGATTTCCAGACCTTTTTTTGGGGATTCAGCAGACTCATTTTTAATGTTCTTTAAGCCAAATTCAAGAACACAGTCTTTAGTGGTCTGGTTTAGGAAAGGAAAAGTGTCTATGGAGTCAAATTCATGGCTAAATTAGAAGGACCTAACAAGAACATTATTGCATTTAAATGATGGTAAGACTATTGCTGAGGTATTATTGCATTACTGGCTTTATGAGGGGAAATTATCTGGGTTTCAAAATTGATGTTTCTGAGTAATTTTTGTTTTCCTGCTTCCCTGAAGCTCAGTGGAGGTACTTGAAATTTTCCAGTGAATCCATTATGCTTGGATGTTTTCTTTATACACGTTAAAATGCTACCTGTAATTAATATTTTTTCAGATTTTCAGTGTTAGGAAATGTTCCCATTACCAGCCTTAGCAACTAGTACTTAGTGCAGGGATATAGAGGTGGGATATAACCTTCTTGGTACAAATGATTTTGATTAAAAAAAAAAAAGACAGAGGTAAAAGTTAAAAGATAAAAAGTGTGCATTTACAGTCTTAATTTACAATAACTAAATAGTATAATCAATATAATTAGCCAGGAAGCTATTTACATCTGATAAATTAAGTGACAAATTACCACTAACTCAAACAAAACATTATAATTGTGTCACAGATTCTTCAATGGCTTTATTCAAGAAAATAAATAAATACTTATACCCGTAGAACTGTAGTAAAGTAAGTAAGTAGTAGTATCTCGGAAGTTACAAATATGAAAATATTGAGAAGATTTTCTCAAAGCTCTAGGATCAGCTAAGGACTCAATTCCCAGGAAGAAATTAGTGGGAGTTGAGCTTCCAACTCACATGTATCTTTTTCAAGATCTGTCTTAAATGGTTTTTCCAAGTCAGAAGAATCGTTCATCTTGGATTAAAATGTAAGAATTCATAGTTCCCGGTTCAGTCAACTAAGGCACATTTTCTCACTGTACCTTCTTATGTTTTTTCTTTCATTTCCATGCATGCATGTACATAGCATGTGTGCACAAAGAAGTCCACAGAAAACAGAACACACAGCTTAAAAATTTGCTTTCCTGAAGTAGTTTTACTAATGATTGTTGGGGAAGACAGACTATCTTTTTCCCCAAATTTTTGCAGACGCTAGAGATTTGGAAAGGCAGGTAATTATTGAAAGGGCACTGTAATTTTAATATACATTTAATAATTTAATATACTTTGTTGTTCCAATGCTGTATTTTTAATTTGGAGCAGCCTTCAGGTATTTATTAAATTGCTAAATACTTCAGAGACATAGTTTTTATTAAAATGAATCCTGAAAGGATAGTTCAGTAATGGATCTTTACAAACACAATAATTGAAATATATAACATGAGGACAGCTGTTAAAGATGACTGTTTCCATAACAGCACACATCTACAGTGAGGTCCACAATGACACAGGATACTGTTTCTATGGTAATAGAATGCCTTAGCCTCAAGGATGCGCCGAAATCCATTATAAAAAGTAGGAACTGCTATTTTAGATTAAAGGGACTTCCTTGTCTGTACTTATTTGTTGTCACCTTTTTCTATACCTAGATTGTAAACTTTTTAGGTTGGTGACTCTCTTTAGCTTGTTTTTCTAAAAAGAGAGGTGATACCTAGCCATTCTGTCTGTCCTCCTCTTACAACATTTTAAAGTGGTAGTTAATTTTAGTCAAGCTAGACTGTGGGACTGCTCTGTGTCTACTGACTGGGACTCAGCAGTCAGAGTGCAGAAGCCCCGAGTGGTGACACCACCGGTGGGAAGTCCGTACGGTGAATTCAGTGGCTTTCTGCCAGGCCCCAACTGGGGATGCCTCCGAGTTAGGGGATGTGGGACAAGCCGTGCTGAGGCTGAGGCCAGGAGGAACTGGAGATACCAGAAATGAAGGGTATAGCACCTGCACTTATGGTGCTTTGTAGACACTTCAAAGAGGCAATTAAGTCAGAAGTGTTAGAAGATGGCGTAGGAACAATTTCAGCACGGTAGCAGCGTGCGCACAGACAGACAGGCACACGGATGAGCCTGTCTAGGAGTTTCAGTTTTTGTCTTAAGAAAATGTGAGTTATGCCCCCTGCTAAGCAATACCCATTCTTAGCAACACTGGTGCTCTCAATTAATTGTGTTTTCTCCGTGTTCCTGTGTCCTGAGTTGGCTACGTATTTAGCTGTAAAAATTCTCCCAGATTATTCTTCTGGGGTCAAATTTAAAAAGGATCAGTAGTATGTTAGATGTTAGGGTTAACACCGAGCAGATTCACAATAGAACCTCTGCACTTCTTTGCAGATGCCCATCAGAAATTAAAACTAACACAACTAAAAAGCAGAAAGTTTTCGACAATTTCAGCCCATATTGTGTGCCAAGATGAAGATATTTTGGGACAGGTGTTTGGAAATTTAGTTTGTGCCAAACAGATGCTCTTTCAGTAAAGAGTAAAGAGCTCTCTTTGTTACCACCCTATTGCCTGGTACTTTAGAAGAAAAGCATGGTCAGGGAAACTTCCAATTAAAAGTTAACTGTCACATTTCATTGTGGTTATTTAAGGAATCTCTAGTAACTTGTAACAGAAGAACAAACAGACTATATCTTCACAGTTTTGCATTTAACTTAGCATGGACAGAAAAAACATGTTTAAATATAACAACACATTGCCCATTCCTGTTAAGAACTCAATGACTTAAGTTACGGTACCAAGTAGAGTCTGAGCCTGGGTGCAGCGATGCTGTTTGGATGCTGAAGACTTCGCGTGTACCCAGTAGTTCAGGACAAGGAGATAACAAATGTTAATAGCTGAAAAACTGCTGATACAGTTTTGGTGTCTGCTTTTGAAAATCGGAGCCATTAATGGTGTCAATAAATTACAGAAAGTCATGGTAATCCAATTACTGCTATTTTAAAACACTAAGGTTCCTTTGTAGCTATGGAAACAAAAATGCAGACATTAATGAGCAAGGGGGGAAAAAAACCTGGTGTTTCCTTGACAACAGATAAAAAACGTAGCTCCATGAAACCCAAAGGAGAGAATGTCAGAAATACCTTTCCTCATGACATACAACTGAAATACAAGCCCAGTACAATAATATAGCTCACTGCCAGGAAGCTCCACGTACGCTTTCCACGCGACCACATCCCGTCTTTACGCTGAAGTTACCCCGTAGCGTGAGGCGTTCTGTATGTTTCACTGATCATCTGCATGAGGGTAAGAATTAAAATGGCATGTTAAAGCCTGTGATAAGAACTGAAACGCTTTTGTGGCGTGCATGGAGCAGAGTGTTGTATATAGCATGCTGAAAGGACTTGTCAGAGGAGAGGCACGCGAGGTGCAAGGGGACAGGCGCCAGCCCTGAGACTGACCTTGTGCTCTGCAGCGTGGGTGTGAGCAGCGTGCTCCACGGCGAGCTAACCAGCGCAGGGGGGACACTATTCCTACACAGCCAGGTGTTGAAAAGCAGTCGTTTCCTGGAGCGATGCACACATTCTATGTACATACACCTATAATTATACATATAGTACCTCTTTTCCCAGAAAAAAACTGGATAAATATTAGGTGAGATTATGACACAGAAAGGGATAGAAGGAGTGTGCAACTTTCAATTATTATCACTTGAAATTTAGCTGGCATCTCTCACATAAGCCAAAAACATTTTTGTAGAGGAACTCAACATTATTCAATGACAATAAAATGAGAGGAATTGTGATAGAGGGAAAACAGAGGACACCAGTAAGATTACGGGGCTATTTTTCAGTGGATAGCATAGGGCATAATAGAATATTGATATGTAAAGTAATTTATTAAAATTGATAAATAGAAGAGTTAATTGGCAAATTTCCCATAGGCATTTTGGAAGAACTGAATCTTCAAAAAAAGGCTTTCCTTCAGCTCTACCTAGCTGATGGTATCAAGAGCATCCCTTTGTAGTGGGAAGGAAAGTATATCAATCAGTTCAAAATTTTAAATTATTTTGTGTCTATAGCAATAAAGAGCTGGATACTAAGCTACAAGAATGCAGGGTTTCCTTGACAACATGTTGAGAAAAAACATAACTACATAAAAACTTATGGGGAAAATAAAAAAAACCCAAACCATAGATGAGTTGGCTGAATGGTGTGGCACATGGGTTTAGGGATGTGACTGGTACTGGGCTGAGGTCACAGTGACGGGAACGCTGTCTTTCATCAGTTCTAGTTACTGATGCTTCCTTTTACTGTTTTTGACATTGATCTGAAAGTGTGTTCAAGTGATCAGTGACCCTGTCAAATTCCAGTCTCTTCTTCTGTACATTTAAGGTAGTGTAGCTGGAGCTTTTTAGAACATTTCTGAATACTACCAGAAGTTCTGAAGTTACTTGTTTTTCTATGACAAATAAGAAAGAGATGAAAAAATGAGTATGACTATACACTAGTTTGTGCATGTGTAAAAAACACCTAACCTTGCTGACTTGAGCTGAAGCAACTGTTCCTCTGAAAGCTAAATTGCTTTTAAGTGCATCATAATTGTAATTACCCATATTTATGATGCGATATGCCTGAAAATACTATAGCTTATTACTCCAGAAGGATAAAACACCTGGAAAGACCCTTCATATTCCTCCTGCAAAACATCTGTTTTGTAGAAGAGGCACCATAACACCCTCTGCTTTTTAACCTTTCAACTGTCAGCAAAAGAGTGACTTGAGCAAGGAGGAGGAGTTGGAGCTCTCTTCATCACCTCCCTATCACCTGGTACTTCAGAAGCAAAGCTAGAATCGTGTCTGCTTTTTCTCTCAGATGTCTAAGTTTTTTCTTGGGTTGCAGACTATTCTTGTGAATTAATTTATAAAACAGTCTTTCACTAGGCCTGCTTACGGTGAATTAATACTAAAAAGCCAAACCAAATAAAACCCAAAATCAACCCTGTATGATGATTCAGCATTTAGAGTCTTACCTGAAACACATTAAATCTAAATTTGGAAAAAAGATCTGTCGGATTTTAATGGAAGATGGTTTGAGGCTAGCTTTTTCTTTCTTTCTTTCTTTTTTTTTTTTTTTTTTCTCCTCCTTTGGGTGAGTGTCTATGTGTGCAGCTCTGCTGTTGGGGTGTGAAAATAATCCAAGCACTTTAAAGAAGAAAATAAATTCTTAGTGAAACACTTAGGTTGTATGCACAACCAGCTGAACCTTTCAGTTTTTCTGATTACCTTACCATTTTCTCAGCAGCCCTTGAGTCTTTTCCCTATGGGATCCATTAGTTTTGCCTTATGTTTAAGTTTTTTCCCTTGTACTGGGTTTTCTTTGGCAAGTAGATCTGTGTTTGCTTCTAATGAAGCTGTGCCTCTCCCTTTTGTTGTTCAAGCATGTATTTGTCTTTAAGTTCTTTTCTCTTGGACGTTTTTTTTTTCTCAGTATGGCCTAAGGGTTATGCTCTTCTTTAGAGTGGTGGTTCTTGCTGTCTTGAGAAATAGATGAAAATTGCCCTGTGGATCTTCGCAGTTGTTATGTAGTATTGATATGAGGGTAATAGTTGGCTGTCCAATTTACTAGTATGATTTAATTCCTCCTGCTTTGAATATTTTTTTTATATTCAAATTTTTCCAAATTTTTAATACTTGCTTTAAGAAGTCTGTCAATTTACAGAGCTGTGATCTTTGGGGGAAAAAATACCATGTTATGTACCATAGTTGAAATGTGCCTTTGGTTGAATGAAAGTTGTGTAGGCAGCCACGGGTTCTGTACATTCAAACTTAAGAGTTCACATCTATAAAAGAAATATTGGTATTTGTGATAACCAATCGCAATATTATGTAATGATTCTTCATGGGAATTAGTCCTCAGAGGAGCATTAGGTGCGTTTAGAGATTCCAGATGTGACTTTATCTGCACCAAAGTGGCCAGCACCAAGGCAGAAACGCTGAATGCTGCAGTGACTTGGAAACAAGAGCACTGCAGAGTCACTGGACATAGTTGTCCATGACATACTGAGACAAAAATGAGCAACATATATACCTTTCAGAATTACTGCTTCAGGCTATGTGTTTATTACACTTCAAACTGGGTCAAGAAAACTGTCATTTTTTTTAGAAATATGAATTACAGTAACAGATTCAAATGATACCACTCATTAATAATTCACAGGGTTTCACTGGGCAAAAAGTGTCTCCACTGCGCAGAAAGTACACAAAGTTTAATTCAGAGTTTGGAGAAAGACAAAGTAATAAATAAGGTAAAAATCTGTCTTTTTTACTTCTATACACACAACAAAATTACAATGCTAGGAAAATTACCAGTTTTACTGAACTGATTTAAGCAATTTCAGTTTGCAGTCTACATCATGTTGTACAATTACACTCAGTCTGCTTGAAAGTAACCCTGTGGGGAGCCATTTCTTTTCTCTCGAAATAGGCACTTTTCTGTATCAGCTGAGGCCACAGACATTTCTCTGGCAAAACTTTCCTGGAGCTGACCTCAGCTGTTAGTTTATACATGAAAGAAGAATTTAAGCTTCTACTGTGGTTAGTAGCCAGACCCCACTTAATACCAAGTCAGCCTGTACGTCTGTGTGTTAGAGGTAATATCTCTTTGATGGTTTTACTGGACAGATACAGAACTGAAGATCCTCTTTCATTCACCGTAGTGTGATTCATTGTTTAACTACCTTTATCGGATTAGCAGTCTGAGGTCCTCAAGTCCAGTCTTGCTGGTTTTACTCACACGCTGAATGCTGCTGGTTTGGCATTCAGCTCAGGATCCTTGGGACCGGGCTGCTTGCCTCACGCTGTGGCCGGGAGATGGGGTGAGGAACTGCCCACTGTGCACTAAATAGCAATATGGGCATCACCACGTGTCTCCTCTCTTTCCCACCCCCCTCTGCTTATGCATCCAGTTGCCCTGCTTTTTATTGGCGGCACAACACCAAATGCAATATAAATCCTGTTTGATTTGGGGCTTATTTGAATGTTTGAAAAAGTACACACCTAAACCATCACAATCGAGAATGCATGTGCTTTGTGTCCAAGCACATCATCTTCAAGCTGGATGTCTTCTGTCATCCATACATGAAGATAAGCATTTAACAGGTACTGGTCCCTTCCTATCATGGGCCAGCCAAGTCATAAAGGTTCCCTGAAGTTTTCAAGCTCCGTTCTAAAACTTCTCTCTGTTTCACTCTTTGTGGCCGTGTTTGAGAAGTGTTCTTGCTTCTCTAACAAAGAACTTCCACCTGTCCCCACAATGAGAGTGTATTCGCAACCATTTATATTCACCTTTTCTTGTGCCAGCAATTATACTTGAGCTTAAACAGCATTTTCAATCTCATTTCCTGATATTATAGCCCCTTTTGCCCTTCCTTGCCCCTTTGTCTCGCTCCTGCTGGTCTCCTTTCTATCTACTGGTTACAGCAAACATTCAGGTCTGTTCTCTGTCCAGCTGGGATTGGTGAGCCTGATGCACTGCTAGATGCTGTACAAAAACGGGCTGCCAGGGTGTCCCGGGTTTTCTTGGCTGTGTTTTGTGGAATATTCAAGGGAATAGTCATGGTCTAAGATTTCCTACCTGGCCAGCTGTGGAGTGGCTGCTATGTCTTATTGTACCATGCTACTCTGTGCTGCTGAGATTTGTGTACCTATTTAGCATGTTCAAAGGCAGAAATACAGGTGTCCTCTGAAGACTTCTACTGTGGAAATCTGGATGCCTTTCGAAGTACAAGGTCTTGTAGGTTAATTAAAAAATAGCAAAAATCAGAACAAAATGTTCACACTATGTAAAATCAAAACCCATCCTAAATACTTAATTTACCTTTTTTAATTTAGAGGCTGAGGAAGAAACTTGACTGGATTACATCTGTTGAGTTGAAAAAAATAAAAACAACATACAAACCTTAGAAAAAGATAAAAGAAAAAAAAAAAGTAATAATTTTTCATTTGTGCCTGATGGGGTTGTGTTGTGTTTTTTTTTAACTGTTTGCAAATCTTCAGTGTAATGGTTTGAAACCCAGTCGTGTCATTTCTTTACGCCCACACACAGAGCTGCAGTAGTGCAGACACTGTAGCAGGCAAACCATATTACCAGCATCGGCCATTAAAACTCTTCCTACACCAAGCGTGGGCTGACTTCACCCCCTCCTCTCTTTGCACACACCCCACCACCCACCCTTCAATTTTCAAATGCTTAAAAAAAAAGAGAAGAGAAAGACACTGAAAAAAGAAAACAGGATGCTTCTTTTGTTTCAACGCTGTTCCAGGGACCCGAACCTCTCCACCTGCCTGTGAATTGGCCACCTAAAGGTTAGCAAGTGTTTTGTTATCATTTTATATAGACAGAGATATAACTAAATTTTAGGTGGTAAGAGAGAAATTTTAAACTTATAATTCTTTCAATGTGGTGGTTCTTTCAGTTAGCAATGAGCAAGATTTTTTCCTAAAACACAAAGCATTTTAGTACTGGCCCCACTTCTGTTTTTAAGAGGGCTTTAATCAGTATTTTTTCACCATTTAGTCTAACCTCCTAAACTTTAAAAGATGGATTAGGGTTATTATTTTTCTGTTAGAGCAACCTGTTGATTACAGACTGCTGGCTGGAGGTTGTTAACTCTTTCCTAACAAGGGAAATGCACAGGATCAAATTAGATGAAAGGACAAAAGAATGGAAATCCTTTGAGATTTTTAGATTTTTTTAAGCACTAACAATCCTAATTTTTTCACTGTGAAGCCAATAACAGTGTTACAAAACCAACAGATATGTTAAATATGTTTCTTTTTAGAAAGAAGTGAGGTAAATTTAAAATAAAGACATAGAATAAATCAGAAAGCATTTCTTATGACTGAAGCTGAGAAAAGTAGCAGCATGAGAAGTAGAATAGGAAATGTTCTCTGAAACAAATTGCATGAAGAGATCAAAAAAGCCAATACAATGTTTACTTACACACTATAATATATTTTAGCTAACAGTGTTCTTACTGATTTAAGCCTTTTGAATGTTTTCATTTATGGATATTCAAGAAAAGGAGAATCAAAAAGATAGAAAACTGTATAATAATGATCAAAATGGTGCTATTCTAGAATGAAGGAAAGGTATTACCGATCACATTCCTCTTAAAAGGTTTTAACACTGCATTCTGGTACAGTGTTTACAAAAATAAAAAATAAAACAATTTCTCTGATATTATGTAATTGTGGAAGTACAGTGTCAAACATATTTGTCCTCAGGGATGGCACAAGAATTTCAAAGTTCAATCAGCACGTTTTCTAGTTTTTTTGCACTTTTATAACATAGGAAGCAGAGCAAAACTTCAGGAACAATGACTTCTTAACAAGCAGCAAGATTTCCCAAAGTCAGAATCTGAGCAAGAATTGCTATCATTGAAAGATTATGAGCGTTTCAGAAAATCAGGGAATTATATATTTTCAGTCTAATTTTGCATGGCACTAAGGCTCTCACCTTGGCCAGTAAGGTTATAAGCAGCCTGCACACTGGTGGTGGAACTTGCCTTCTTGTAAGATCAGACACATCCCTTAAGAACAAGTGAAAAGGTGGAGTCAGTACTTCTGTTATGAGACATTTCAAAGTATGAAGTCAAATTGAGAAAAGAGCAAAGGCAGAAATAGTTTTTAAGTAAAACAAGATTAACAGTCATTTCTGGGCTAATCAGGAAAGGTGTCAGTTCCATTTTGCTAATTTGAATTGAGGACTAGAAAGCACCAGCATTAAGGTACACTCATAAACACTTAGGTCAAACAAGTAGTTTAAACTGCCTGCCCAAAATTTATTTCAGACCCTATGGTTCACTATTACTTTATTGTACTAATATTTAAGTAGAAGTTTTGTCTAGTCAATCAAGGGAGTTCTTCGTACACACTGGCACGCTGTGCTAGCCACCAGTGGTAGACTAGCGACTGGAAATGCTAATTCCAGGATCTGTATCTTCTGCTGACAGTGAGATATTGTGTGCTGTTCTCAGCAGCATTGGCCTCATAAGAAAAATTAATAGTTAACGATCCTATAAGATACTTTCTTTTCATTTAAGGTTGCAAGGTACTGTAAGGTACTTTAAACCATGTAGTTGGCAGGATCTTTGAAGTCTATCATTAGTATATTAGTATATTAGAAATCCTTATTAGTATAGGTATTACTCAATTGCACCTTTGACTAAAAATGACACCTGGAGGTGTCTTTGAAGGATGCAGGGTTTCAGACCCCTGGGAGGGAGCTCTTCCCGCAGATTCCTGGAACCTAGAAATGTATACCAATGGTCTGTGGGTCTGTCGTCTCAAATCCTGATTGAGACATGAATTGAGAGTGAAGTGCCCTGTAGCACCACATACTCCCTTGCTGTGTAGTACCTGACAGTACGCTTATCTTCACACATAGTTAAAATAGATATTTTGCTGTATATTGAGCCAACTGAAGTTAATTGATTTTTTCTGAGCAGGATAATATTTTTGACTTAACTGAATGTAAGTAATCTTTCATAGAGATTCCAGCTTAGGAAGTGACACCCAAAAATAGATCAGTTGAAAAGAGAAAGCAAAAATCACTTAAATTTCAAATAGAACTAATGCAGCGTAATACTGGTCCTCTGTGTTAAGTGTACAGTTCAAATTACTTTCAGCCACTGCAGCAACCTGTTCATCCATACAAATGGGAAGGATCACAGGATGCTGTGGAGTCAGTCTGGCTCCAGAGTCACTTATTCAAGATTTTAGATCATGCTTCAAGAGATTCTGCTAAGCCCTGAAACCTGTCTGATAGTGGCAAACATTCATGCAGTCACTTGCTCTAGTTGTAACTTGCTATATTTAGGTAATGCCTCTAACTCAGGAGAAGTCTGCAGTTTTAGCCTTTAGAATTTGGTATGTTACTGAGTATTCTAAATAATGATTTAAAAAACTTAAATATGTTTATATAAGTTGTTACTTAGTTCCAGCATACTGCTGGGACTATTAGTACTGTTTAAAACAAGTGTCCCTTTTAAGTAAGTTCACCTTATCTTCAGATAATAATAGTCTCAAAGTGGAATAAATTATAATGGACTTCAGGTATGTGATAAAACTGAAGAGAAACTGATTTTGACTGGTTACTTAAAATGCCCGTAATCATGTTTGTATGGTTTGATTCGTGCCAGGATTCTGTTCTAAGACGTGCATCTTTTTGTCTCCATTAGTTTGTTGATTGTAGCATGCAATAATCTTCCAGAAGATCTCACCTATATATAAGAATCCATTCCTTTAGGAAAGTGTCTCCCAGCAGAGCTGACACTAGTTGCTGCATATAGTTTTACCCATATGGACAGAAGGAATCTGCAGATCAGCAGCATGAGTCATTGAAAAGCAGTTCACAGTGTCAAGTAGTTTTCTAGATTGGCTGATGTTAAGCATTTGCAGTGCCATTACCAATTACTGGGAGCATTTCAGGGAATAATAGAAACTCGAAGGATTTTAATTAACAATACTAGGCCCTGTTAAGAGCTTTTTTGCCCCCTGAATAACTAAATAACAGGCAGGAAAGACAGGAACAATAAGAAATATTTCTACACCTCCAAAATTAGGTGCCTACTAAAGCAGGGTCCAGGAACAAACTGAAAGCAATACAAACAACGGGCAAAACTCTCCAAGATCAATAAAGCCGTGCAGGATGAAAATCCATCGACACCTCTGGTGTTAGTCCATCATCTGAATTACTACAAGAAAGGCCTCCACTGCAGCAGGTATCGGACAGTCATTGCGTTACAGTTTCCCCACTACCCGGTTTACACCACACAGGCTCCAGCTGTCTGAACTGGGCAGGTGCTCCCCACAGCCAGATCAAAAGCCACACCTTCCAAAATGCAGTGTGCCTAAGGAATTTTTACAGGCCAGATATGCTGATTTTGTAATATTATAGGGAATGCATATTCCACTTTGCGATTTACCTGGTCTCATAACAGTGGAGGAAGTAGCCATCCCAGTCCATGTTGTAAAGAGGTGTAAAGATGTAAAAAGCATCCTGTGATCCTTCCCATTTGTGTGGATGAACAGGTTGCTGCAGTGGCTGAAAGTAATTTGAACTGTACACTTAACACAGAGGACCAGTATTACGCTGCATTAGTTCTATTTGAAATTTAAGTGATTTTTGCTTTCTCTTTTCAACTGATCTATTTTTGGGTGTCACTTCCTAAGCTGGAATCTCTATGCAAGCATAAGGAACTGCTGTGCCCCACCCCCCCACCCCCGTCCACCCTGGCTCTGCTGACTGCTTTACCTGAAGGCTCTTCATGAAGCCAACCCACAAACAGCATCTCTTAAAAAGATCTTTTTACTTCTCTTGACTGTCCCCTATGCTGTTCTCCCTACAGCTTTTAACAACTTTAGGGAGGTTTGTTGAGCGTGACCTAAACACTTGTAACATTCCTGAAGTATTTTCCCTGCTGGTTACTGCTTTCCACCCCACCGCAGGGCACTGTTAGAAGCAGCTGGTGGGTAATACCCATGCTGGGTAAGTTTAACATTTCATATGTAGCAAGTATCTTCTCTCCACCACTGTTTTCTTTTCCAACACATTTTAAGAGAGAGCTTTACTCTAAAGTTATAATCAAATTACCCTTAGGGGTATAAAGAAAAAATTCTACCATTGCGTCAGCGTATGTCACTGAATGGCACAACATAATGCAGTGTACGAAACACCTGCGTTTCAAAGGCAGCTGATTCTGCTTGTAGGTTCCTACATGAATACTGATACAGGATACGAAGAGACTGAAATGCTACTTCATTTTCTTCTGTTTCATCTCTTCCTGTTTTTTGAAGGTTGTTACTGTGACACCAATGTAAAAAAAAAAAAAAGAGAAACCCAACTTCCTACTTCTAATCTGTTTCAAGTCTTTGTCCTTGTTTCTGCTTGCATCAAGTATTGACAGAAATGAGACTTTTGCTGAAATGCCTGGCTCAATAAAAGGTACGTGAGCTAAAATTATTTACAGACTAGAGGATTCCACTTCTGTATGCTTTCTGGCATTACATTTAAGGTAGGGACTTCTAGTATAATATACCATAATTATGTATGTTCAGAATGTTGAAAGGCTGCTTCTGTGTGGTACAAAAATAAACTCACTCTGCCATGTCTACAGATGATACCTGGAGACCAAGCCAGGGGATTGAGCACTGCATCTGCTTAAAAACAATGGTGCTCCTCTCAATGGTGTGTCAAAAAATTCTATGTAAGTGCAGGAAATAAGTAGTTACATGTTTAATGATTTTATTAACAATGATGGAGAGTTGCCAGTGCCTTTATACATGCCATGCAGAAGACAAAAATCTTTAGCTTGTATAATCCAAGATTATTATAATAGTGCTGATAAAATGAAGCAAGTTTTAGAAAATGTATTTGGAATTCAGGAAAAAAATTATATAGAAAAAGAGGAACACATTGGATTTAAAATGAGTTTCTACACCACCCCCTTTTATAAGAATACTTTATATTTGCATATAGAATAAGACAGTCTCTGCTACACTGATTTGTTGTCTGACACTACTCCACTTTTTGACTTTTCAGTGTTCCACACACTTACCTATGGCGTGTACCTGAAAGTATAATTTAAACCAGGAGCATAAGAATTGTATTTAAATGAAATTTTTGTTGACCAGTTTTGATAGCTAAAGAAACTAATTCAGAAAATGTTGGACTGGCCAAATCCTGGTTTTAGTTTAATTTATTGGAAATTTTTCCTTATCTAATTAGGATAAAGTTTTTATACTAGTAGTTCGATGCCACAAGTTACAAATTGAGCTCAGGACATCAGATTGATGCTCAGTACCACAGCCTGGGGGGTAACCAACAAAAGAAGTTTTTCTACTTCAGGCAAGTACTTCCCAGAATTAGCCTTGGGGTAGAATTACTTTGAGAGAAGCTATTTTTGTCAATGTACAATGAAATACAGTGGCTTTTTTTGGTAGAAAACAACAGATGTGAAAAGTATGATCGTATTTGCCAGAGTAGAATACAAGCCACAGAAGTTTCACTTGGGAAGAAAGTATCCTTTGTTTGCTGTGAAAAGCAGCAAACTACCACAGCTGGTAGAAATGTATCATTAAACTCTTAAAAGCAATGAGCTTGTGTATCACCATTTAGTTTAATTGTTGAGCATTCGTTAAAACTTTCCTTTAAATTTTCTGTAATCAATTAGGTATTTTCTTTGTAGAACATTACACAGCACTGAAATGATTCTCAGAATAACACTGTATTTTGGGCCCTAGAAACTTAATAGTATAAGCAAAATTACACAGAGAGTCTGGTAATTTGGAACTACAGGATTCGTATTAAAAACATCTGTCCACCACTAGTCCTACTAACTTACAGGCTGGCCTTGAAGGGCCCAGCAACTCTGCATGCACATGAGGAGATTCAAAGAGAGAACATCATTTGTGACACTGCAGCAGGCTTATCGAGGTGGAAATATAAATTCTGTGTTTCCACATTTTTCTTTGGGGGAAGGAGGGGAGCATAGATACTGTGACTTGTTTCGTATGATGTGGTGCTTGTTCGATGTTCTAGCTCTGTGGTATTCAGACTTCACTTCTCTTCTTTGAGCCTTGTCTCTGTAGCATATTTTTGTCCCCTTGACACTTCTTTATTTGCACATCTTTGGACAAACTACTGCATGCTTAATATCATTGGCTTATGTCTTATCACTTGCTGCTGTTTTCATTGCATGCTGTGTTTAAATTGCTGTAAATTAAGGTGACTGTATAGCTTAAGAACCATCTTAAATGGACTTGAAATGTCTATAACCTCACTTTGCAAATTAGAGAAATCTACTTTTATCCCACAGTGCTAACCACACTGCATAATATAGATCATAATTCCTTTAACAAACCATATTCTTTTAACATTCTTTCATCAGTATAGTCAACACCTGTATTATAAAGCCACTTAAGTCATCATTCCATATAGAAACGTCTGAAGTGGACAAGAGAAGTGCATGCTTGATAACAGTTTTATTTATAAAATTAATGAGAAAAGAGGACAGGCAAAATCTAACACATTGCTGTGCTCAGATCAGGTCTTTTTATGGGTTGTTTTCTGGGATTTTTATTACACTCAAATCTTCGGGTGAAGGCAAAGAATCCCACCAGGCACTGATACCTTTCCCATAAACGGCCCAGCCCTGAGATCCCTGCAGTTGGTAGCAAGTTTCTCGGTTTCCTCAGTGGCTCCTCAGCAGTTTTGCTGACGCATGTAATGCACGCAGAGAAGCTAATGGCCTTGCTCATGACCAGAAGGAAAGTCAGAGAACACATCCCAGGGACTGCATTGCTGATGTTTTCTCCACTTTTCCAATTCTTGGAATAAGCAAAGCAGATCAGAGACAAACTGGAAGAAACCTTAGCTGTGAAACAGAAGTTGCCAGCCAGCCACAGAACTTCCAGAAGTGGTGCAGTGAGAAGTGCAGAGTAATAGCTACTGGGTTCTTGGTACATTACTTTTCTGTTGCTCAAGGAGCCAGTTATTTACAGTTGCATTGTGAACTACATGTAGGGATGAAATAATCAGTCAGATTAAAGGCAATACCCTAATATACAAAACTTTTTCCTTTGCAGAAGACTGATAACCAAGAGGGTTGCTTTATCTTTCAGTTTCATTTTTTCCCCCAATATACTTAATATGAAAACTACCTGAATTCCTAGTCTATTTGTTAAGATGCTAATTACATTTAGTACTGAGCATGTAACTTATTGACCTCAACCTATTCCATTTGATCATTAATAGAAAGTTATTTTCCCATTTTTTCATGTGATGTAGGTCACTTGTTTTTAGCTGTGAAGTAACAGAACTTTGCTTGAATCTCCATCCAACTTTATATCAACTTACCAGCTTTATTAGCTGCTCTAACAGTAACTGAGGAATACTCAAAAACAATTGCATGTATTATTTCAAAAATTCTCAGTAACTACAAGCAACAGAGATTTTGCTTTGAAGACCAGTAACATTGTGTGTGTGTGTGTGATATGGTACCCGTCCAAATATCAAACAACATTTATAAATAATTTTTTTACTGTTGTTCAGTAATGATTACCTGTTAAAATGGTCCATGGAAGGTACAGAAGCACCACTACAGATTATGCAGTGAGGCAACAAATTGCAGATTTCACACTTAGCCACTGATTATTATATTGCAGACAGGGTTTTTATGACGGTTTGCACAAGAACCGCCTATTATTCATAACAGCCAATGGATACAGAGCTGTGAGAACAGCTGAGTAAGAATGTGAATAAACATTCACATATCTCCTACTTTTCACCCAAACTATAATTACAAGAGGTTATGCTGATGCCTCTATCCACTCTTCCAAAGATAATTTTAAACTACCTTATTTTAATAGCTTCCTAGTTTGTTTCTAAGAAAGAAAAAGACAAAACAAATTTTTGTTAAAATAAGTAGTCTGTACCAGCACCAACCCTGAATGTATTTGGACAGATTTCATAAGAATAGGTTCACTTTTTCCAAACGCTGTGTCTACAAAATGTTTTCATCTGGCATCAAAAGCATCTAAAAATTAGCAGTATACCATAATACTGCCTTTAATTAGACAAAATTCATTAGGGCTGCACAAAAGACAGCTTTAATTTATTCCATTATTTTCCTATGATACCATCTTTTCTGCTTTGTCCATATTTATGTAAATCTCACTTGTAAAACATCAGTTTCATTTTGTTCACCTACTTTCATTTTGCATCACTTATTGCAATGTGTTTAGTCTTAGCCCATTTAAATTGGGGAAACACAGATAATAACACAGCCATGTTTAATGTCCTGTGTTTGGAACAGGTTGCTCAAAGAAGCTGTGAAGTTTTTATCCTCAGAAGTTTTAAAAACCAGACTGGATAGCACCCTGAGCAGCCTCACCTGACCTCAGTGCTAACTCTGCTTTGAGCAGGTGTTTGGGCTAGAGAGACCTCCTGTGGTCCCTTCTAACCCTGATTGTTCTCTGTATCTATATTAACATTTATAAAGGTAAATTCTTAAATTAAAAAACATGGTACAAATATGGAATGGGAATATGGTTCAAGAAAATGAAACAAAATCAAAATCAGAAAAAAGAAATCAAGAAATGAAACAAATATTATTTTTGGGATGCTGAGAGCCTCCACTTGCAACTCTGATACTCAGATGTAGTTTTAATACTTAGTACTTATTGTAGGTTTTAAGTGCAATGTTTAATGTTCTTTACACTGTACCAAATTTTAATTCCTAGCTAAGAATTGAAAGATGAATCAATTTAATTGGAAAATGTATTATTGTCTGTACAATGCCTGTATACAAGATACATCATATTATTAACTGCTAGCTTTCCCAGTCCAGCAGTTTTTGAAAGTATTTTTGTTTTATTTTGCTATCTGAAGTTTCCTACTTGTTTTGTTTCCCCTGCCTTACAGATACATGAGCATATGGCAGATAACTCTTGAAATGGAGGCACAGAAGCAGCCTGGCTTTACAGCTGCACTAGCAGATCGACCAGTCCCAACCTCTTCCCTTCAGCCTGTGCAGGGTTCTTCAGATCTCAGTCAAGGCAGTGTGATTCCTCAGCAGGAACAAGCTCTGTCCCAACCTGTGTACCTAAAAGCCCTTACCATACCGCTGTACCAGCCCGTCCAGGCAGGATGCTTTCAGCCAAACAGTCAGTTAGTGACTGGCAGGAGCTGTGTGAATCTCGACAGCAGTAACATACCTCTAATCCTGAACCGACTTGTTCCTTCAGAAGGCACAGATCAGCCTCAGCCCGTTTTTCAGAAACAACTTGGGCAAACGCTAACACTGAACATAGTGAGCACGTTACCAATTTTATCATCGCCCAATTCTTGTGTAAATGCATCTTTTGGAAGCCCAGGAAAATCAAAAAAAGCTGGGAAATATATCTGCAAACACTGTGGACGAGATTGTTTGAAGCCAAGTGTCCTTGAGAAACACATTCGCTCGCACACAGGAGAAAGGCCCTTTCCATGCACCACCTGTGGTATTGCATTTAAAACTCAAAGCAATTTGTATAAACACCGAAGAACTCAAACACATGTCAACAATACCAGACTTCCCTCAGACTCTGACAACAGTGGTGTGTTGGAGCAAAATGAGAAATCAACAGAGAGCATCACCTCACAGCAAGGCAGCAAACTACTTAGTAGCACCTGTGAAGACAAGGGGATGCAGATGAAGCAAAGGAGTTCAGAGACCAGTGCTGTAACAGACACCAAGAGACTTCATGACCTTTCACCACCAGCAACAAGCAATTCACCATTTGCTTCAGAAAATCAAGAAACAACAAATCAGTCCCTTAGTTCAAAGGCTAATCAGGGGGTTCCTGAAAGAGAACCTCAAAGTTTATCATCTCCAGGAGCTTTGCCAAATGGTCAGTGCCAGAGAGAGAAGACACAGGAGCAAAGAATTGCAACTGCCAATAAGCATATTCAGTTGCAAAGGCAGCAGGCAACCTCTTGGGAAAAACAGTGGGATTATAAGCCATTTGACTGCAAGCTAAAGAAGTGTGAGAGCACTGACTCAGGGTATCTGTCACGCTCTGATAGTACAGAACAACAGATGGCATCATCCAGCCCGTTGCATAGTCTCTATGAACACAGCACTGAACTGGAAAATGAAAACGCCTTCAGCAGCTTAAGGTGTGCCTTCAGAAGCAGCGCCAAGCCAGAGGCAGCTGAGAAAGCTACAGCCTTGATGCTCGAGAAAAAGAGGCTGGAAGAACACATTTCAAAACTTATCTCTCATAACAAAAGTGTGGTGGATGATACCCAGTTAGACAACGTCAGGCCCAGAAAAACGGTCCTTTCGAAACAGGGCAGCATTGACCTGCCAATGCCGTATACATACAAAGACTCTTTCCATTTTGACATCAGAACTTGTGATGTAAATAGGAAAAAGAATCTTTTCCTTTGTTCAGCAAAATCTACCTTTGCACCCCTAGAAAAAGGCAAGCCAATGTTTTTTCATTCCGTTCCCACCCAGTTCTCCACAACGATAGACACCACACCAGTTACACGGAGCAACTCCTTGCCAGTTGTGGAGGGCACAAGAATGGTCCGTGACAAAGCAGGTTGCTCAAAGCCTCCTTCTCTTACTAAGCAGTCTGTAAATACAGGCACTGCTGGTTTGCTGCCTAGCAACAATCTTGCTGCAAATTCGGTGGATTTTCCTAATAGCCATCCCCGAGCTCTAGTCAGACAAACAGCAGTGGATGATGTGCCACTAAGTAATGTGGCTGATCATCCTCCTCTGTCAGAGGAGTTGCAAGGAAGTCAAAAGCTTGGGGCTGGAGAGGTAATCAGTGCTAAAAATAAGAAACCCAGTCAAAGGAAGTTAAAGATGTTCTCTCAAGAAAAATGGCAAATGTATGGAGATGAAACGTTTAAGAAAATCTACCAAAAAATGAAAAGCAGTCAAAATGCCAAGAAAATTAAACAAAGGGGGAATAAGATTACAGATATTACAAGCTTCACTCCTGATTCAAAGGAATCAGTCAGCAGTACTGAAATTACTGAGGAAAGAGATGGCAGGAGCTCTGTCACTGACAGTCTCTCCTCCCTTGTGACGACAGGTTTAAACACTGGTAAATCAGAAACCTGTGGTAACAGTGATCGTATCCTACAGAATGTGTCCCCCAGGAAAACTGCAGAGAGCTTAACCTACCTAATGGAGACATCACATTCGGTAAATGCTAGTGCACGTACCGTAACGAGCAAAACTTCTAAAGAGCTTGGTGGCAGTGACACGGAGAAGTACACAGCTGGCAGCAGCACAGTGCTAGCTCCAAGCAGTTGCGAGCTCAGGCTTCAAAATGTTCAGTGTCAGCTGAACACTAACAGCAGGAACAATGACTGCTTGCCAGTACAGAGTACCAAATGGGAAAAACCAAGCCCTGGGAAAGAATCCAGTCCATTGGAATCAGATTGTGAGAGCACATCAAACAATTATGGAAACCATAGCAGGAATAAGGAAACGGGCCAGCATGCCCTGATGCCCCTGTGGGTCCATTGCAACAACACAGAAGCTGCAGGGAAATCCCAGACTTTACCGTCAGAAAGAAAAAAGCTGAAATTTGAAGTGGAGAAGACACAAAACATTATTTCAAAGTCTTGCCCTAGTCCCAGCAGCAAAAACAATGCAGAAACTGATGCAGACAGAGTCTATTGCACTAGCACTCAGTGTCTTCCCGCAGCACCGGTGAAATTCTCCAGAACTGCAGAAGAGCAAAAATTAAGCAAAGGAATTAATGAATCCACTGGAGGCACTGAGAATGTAGAGTATATGAAAACAAGCGAACTCTCCACAAAAGCTCTTAATTATAGTGATATTAACCTTCTTTCACATGCAGCAGGTATCTCAAAAGCTTCATTTGTGGCATTTTTAGGGCCTGAATTAAGGGGAAGTGATTGCAGCTCTTTTGCCTTGCACAATGCAACAGATGAAGATGTCAAAACCTGTCTTAAGAAAACAGGAGCGAAAGTACCATTTTCCAATGACAATGCTGTTGACCTGCCTTCTAAAATTCATCATCTGCAATCTGGTCATTTAAATTCAGTCCCACAACAAAATGCCTTTTCTCCAAAATATATCCTTAAATTGCCGCAAGACAGGAGAGCCTCAGATGTGTCACTTGTGCTTAGTTCAGAACAGAAGTTTACACCTTGCACATCTGTGACAGACGCTTTAAGGAACACCCCCTGCTCTTCCAGCAGTGGATCACTCAGTTCTCCTTCTAATGATGTGTTTTGGTCTCCTTCAAAAGTTGAAGTGAGACAAAAGGCCAGCAAAGGAGAGCTACGATGGAATGTACATGCAAACTGGAAAACTCCAGTATTTTGTTCACCAGTCAAGTCAGAAACAACAAATACCTTAACCACAGCAGATAACAGCTTTTATAACCAAACCTGCAGGCAGCAGGATATTGTAAGAGATGCTTGGAAAAACAAACAGAACAAAAATAGATTAAATTATCAAAGGCAAACAGAAGAGAAGTGGATGAGCATAACTACTTCCTCTACACAGACCCCAAAGAAGAAAATATGCTTTACTTCTCTGTATACAAGTAGTTTTTTAATATCAGCTGACATTAAAGAAGAGAGAAAGGTTTTACATCATCTTTGCTCAGGAAGTGACTCTTTGATAATGACATCAGCTTCTAGCGAGGGTGCGGAGCCAACCGTCATGGGAGGGGACACAGGTGGAAGTCCATTCATCCTTAAGGACATTTCACCAACACTGCAGGACATGCAGCATTTTCAGAGCTCAACAGACAACCCCACTTATTTTTGCCATTCCTTCGGCACTTATTATTGCCACACTCTCACCACTCACTGTAAAGAATTCCCAGTGCTACCCCACAATAATCTGACTTGCTACTCTGGAGGTTTAACAGTATCAAGCATGAAGAGCACCTTCCCATCACTAAATGCTGAACCTCGATTAACTTGGTGTTGTTTAACAAGAAGCCTTCCTCTGCCTGCTGAGCAGAAGGGGAGTGCGGACTCTGCTTATTCCTCCATGCACACCTGCCACAAGGAATCTAGCAATGAATGCACACTGTCAAAGTACGATATTTCTATTTTCAAAATGAAAAATATTAGCAAGACTGTGGCATACGGCTTAACAAACAGGAGTTTAAAGACATTGATTTCATCCCTTTCTAAAGGACAACAGGTGCAGGAGGTAATGCCAATAACCCTATTTCCTTTCTCAAGAGGGTAATTGTCTGACACCCCCCACCCCCCCACCCCCTTAGAAAAATAAAAGAACTATCTAAACTATATTTATGGACATTTACAGACATTTTTTGATACAGAATTAACAATTTAGTTTTTTATAAGAGAAGTTACATTCATTCAATGCATGAAAAATACATGCTTTTGTGCAAATATTTGTTTCTTTCACTTGAGAACTTCAGTAGGAATGCTGTCTAGTGAGAAAAGTGTATTTCTATTTCTTGATTTTTCCCCTTATGAGTATACTTTATATTCTTCTGTATTTATATCCTTCTGTAACAGCGTATATATCTCACTGTTTTAATTTTAAATGAATATTTGAATTAGAGTAGGACTGAAGTAGACCGTTAATGTCAAGACTTCATTATGCTTGGAGGTACTTGGAGTCAAAGACAGACTATGTACTGGATCTCTTATCTTTTAGATACACTGAAATGTCAACCAAAATTGCATTAATATCCTGTAAAGTGTTTAAGGCTTGGAAGGTGTTTTAGGTAAGTGGAGGTAGACTGGTCTATCTGTACAGATCCTAGAACAGCTGTAAGACTAAGCTTATTTTTTATATAGGAACAAGAACACAAAAGAACATACACTATTTCTATATAGATCCACAAAAGCAGTGAGTTGTTTGATTTTATAAAAGTAGATGGACAAATCGATTAGAAAAAACTAACAGACAAATTCTAGGAAAAAATCAGAGTTGTGCTATTTAACTGCTATGTTATTCAGTGCTATTTAAAAAGAGTGTAGATTTCCAATCTCTCAGTTAATGTGATTCACAATTTTCATGTACTTAACTTTTTCCCAATATTTTCAACAGTTAAGCTCGGCAGCTCCTGGTGGTGCTTTCAAAAATATTTCAGAGCAAAAGCAGAAAACAGTTGTTTGCAAAAAGGAAAAAGTCTCAACAAAAAAACTCAAGAGGAGCCACAAACAGAAAAAGATTAAAGTCACCCCAAAATGGTAAGGAATATGGTTTTCAGCTTGCCTAGATACAGACATGATTTTGCTAAAAGGGTGTAAAAAGTCCAATATGAAGTCACCCCCAAAATCCAACCTTGTCAAAATGAGGGGAAAAAATAAATTTCAGAAAGAGCTATTCCCAGACTGCAAAGGTTCCACAAAGGTGAACTATAAAACACGTCAATATATTGTGTATTATCAGGAACAGACTTTTCTAAGCAGACCAGACATATACCAAAGAAAGATGATGACTGGCCAGTTGACTCTTATTATGCTTGAGATATGATTCTTATCTGTCAAAACTGTCAGCAATTACTTTTGTTTGAAGGGAACCAAAATACTTCAGTGTTTAATCCTGTTACAGCTAAAAGCAGTGTGCGAGAAGACCCTTTTGTCCTCAGAAGATCTATATCTTGAACTTGTATTCACAAGAGAATGCAGAACAAATATCAGGTTCTGAGACAATCTAACAAACCCATCTAGTTTAAAGGATCATTTGGTTTAAATAAAAAGCAGGAAGAATTTGAGTATAACACTGTCAAAGGCACATTGTATCAATCAGTGCAGTTTCTCCTTGTTTAATGGGAGATCGTATCAGTGGAAGATTTAGCCTCTAGTCTTTCAGGAGTGTGGGGCAGCAGAATGTCTGATTAATTGCTTCAAGAAGAAACACGTTGTGTGCATACAACCTTCTGATTTTATTTCATGACCAGAATCAGACAGAGTGCCTTCCTTGTGGACAAACCAGTGTCAGTAACTTAATCACCATGACGAGTTTGGCAAGCAGTACTGCAATTTTGAAGAATCGTAAGAACAAAAATAGAAGACTCGGGTCTATGTTGTTCAGTCTAGTGACATTCTTCTATGACTTTTTTCTGGTTTGGTTTTTGGGTGTTCTTTTTATTTCATCATTGGTTTTTGGTTTTTTTTCCCCTGCTGCTCTCACAGTTTCTTTATTTGCTATAGCAAATAAGGACAGGGACTCAATTAAGAACAGGGTCCTGAAAGCTCAGGTCATACATATTAGTAGCTAACTGGCCAAACTGTTAATTATGAAATGTAATATATTTTTCTCATACACCAAACACCCGAATAAGCATGCCTTTTTAGATTTAGTCATTACTCTGTCTATAGTGACTGATTCTATTGATGTAGGAATGGGACCTGCCAATGTACTTTGGTCTCAGTCATGAAGAGTAAGATCTAGCTAGAGTAGAAAACAAAGCAGAGTTGGATTAGTCAGTGCCAGTTCCCTAAATAATTGAAATAGTTATGTTATTCATTAGTGATAATGAATAGGTGGCACATAAGAAGTGAAAAGTAAAAAAGCCAACAACAGTGCAATCTCGGGTGATTCCTGTGCGATTCAGGTCTTTACGAAATACGTTATTTTAAAATTCCAGGTATAGGAAAAAGGATCTATTATTGCTGAACCCTTTTCTCTTAGCAAACCATGGATTTACTGAATCCTACCAAGGAAAAAAAATAATTAAATAATTGTGCGTCTCTTGCCTAAAATCCTGATTTTTTTTTCAGTCAACGTAAACATCTTCACAGTAGTAAATTGCTATTAGACTTAAACCTGATGATGTGTTATTGTTCTACTCTGGCTGCTTTTAAATCACACGTACTTGTTTACCCATTCAATGCCATTGGCAATGCAGGTACAGAGGGAGGCACGTGCATGGATATGCTCAGTTGAAAATGAGCCAACTAAGCAAGCGGCATTGTTTTCCAAATGGAACACTGGATGCTTTGAAAAAGGGCTGTTCATCACAACCCTGTAAATTTAGTAAGAAGTGCCATTCTCCTCAACCAAAGGTACAAGGTAAGTATTTTGGATATTTTTTAATGTATTGAATGTTTAATTTGTAAGAGAATGAACGCTAGCAGTATCTCTGATATAAACCTGTTCCACATGGAACTGCAAAACCACTTTTGTCCTTTAGCATGTTCCGTGAATAAAAATACAATAATCTTGCACATTTTCAGAACTGAATGCACCGTGACACTTCATACACATCGGTGAATTTGACAGTTAGGAGGTTTTGAAAAACACATAACCTTCCACTAGAAGCCTAGACAGTTTTAAGATGGATCTTTATCAGTTTTTGAAACAAGACAGTATGTTTGCAGTATAAAACAAGTTTGGTGTGATGACTTGCTTTCTGTGTTTCAATGACCAGCCCCCCATTTAAGTAGCAGTATTAACACAAATGATGTTTATGCCACAACCATCTTGGAAGCGGGCACAGTACCTTGGGCTTGTTCATAGCAGATATGAATAGCCGTTACTTTGCAGGACAGTAATGGCCAATAAAAAAACACCCCAAACCAAACACATAGAAATAAATGAGAAAATCTATCAGGCTTTGAATAAAGATTTATAGAAAAAATAAAAACATAGAAGCTAGTCCAGTGATATGTTGTGAAATTTAGTAAGGTCTAGCATGGGGGGGAAGTAAATATCAAAGTAAAAGTTTCTTCAACTTCTTTTCAATAGAAAATTACCTACACCAGCAAAAAGACACACCTTGTTCCACCTCAGACAAGCCACTTTGCAGAAGGAAAAAAGAAGGAAAGAATAACTCAGGAATATCTTCCCATACTGAAAATCTAAACCATGTTAAACAAAAAGACAAAATGGATAAAAAAGTAGGTATTGTACCTTAATTCATGTATTACTTTCTGTTGAAAGAAAAGATATTGGTGAAACTTGAATTATATTCAGCTGGTTTGAAGTTTAATTTGAGACTACTTTGTGTCACAGCGTTTGTTTAAAGATGTGTTAAAGTTTTTTGGGGGTTAAAATATAATTAAAACTTACTTATGTTAGAATTAGCTTTTTTAAAAGAACAATTAAACTTGCATCAATCGAAAAGGATATTTCTTGTCCTTATTGTCAGAGGACTGATTAGCACTGATGTTGGGGGTGCCAGTAGATGCAGCGCAGTGTCCTGAGACAGAGACAGTAAGCTTGAAATCAGAAAAGTGAGGAGGGTGGTAATGGCCACACAACGGTGGGAAGAGCGTGTATCCAGCATCACAACTGAATTTCTTTAGCCCTTTTGGAAGGCAGTGCTGCTGTGGTTTGAATGCTACCAACAGCTGCATTAGTGAGAGGGGTCCTTAGACACATCTGCATGTGCTGCAAATGATGCTGTTGTGTGCAGTGTCAGCACAGCTCATGGCAGCATTCTGTGCTTATCCTAATTATACTTTTCCCTGGACTTCTGCCGGCTGCACTTGAAGACACAAAGTACTGAGCCAGACTGCTGTTATGTAGCATGAGCACTGGTACTTCATGTAGCAGAAGCAGTATCATATTTAGGAATGTAATAAGTGATTTTATTTCCTGCATCTCTTGCCAATCCTCAGACATTGCAATATTTCTTACATATTCATCACAAAGACTTTCCCCTACACTGCACAAACACCATCACAATATGTATATTAAAATATCTTAATGAAAAGAACATCATCCTGGACAATACATAAGAATGCAGCTTGAAACCCCTAAGTCCTATAATCTATAAATTATTGGCATGGTCTGTCACCTACCCAAAGGGAAAAAAAAACAACCCCAAACCTAAGGAAAAAAATACATCCTTTACTACGCCTCCCACAGACATTGGGAGAAAAAAATAGTTTTCTCATCAAAAGAGGGGTGAGTAACTTGGTCTGAAGAAAAAAAATAAATAAAAAGAGTACAAATATAATCAAAGTTGTATAAATAAAGGTTGATATTATGCTTAATTACTCAGTTGATGTGAGTTATAGTAGAGGTAAATTTTTTCTACTGATATAGTCAGCTTAGTTACCATTGCACTTTTATGAAGGATGGAATTTCTCTGGATTGAAATACTTAAATGTAAATTTTTTCCCCCTCCCTAATTTCTACAGGACATTTCTGGGCAAATCAGGAAACACACAAGAACAAACTTCTCATTTCAGAACATTACAGCTCCCCTGGAAATCTCTGTGACAGCTCATTCCTTTTCACCCACCGTCAATACAGCCGTGCAGCAAGTCAGCAGCGATGTGGAAATCTGCTGTTTAGTGACACAACCGCTTGTGCACCAGCGATCAGTACCAGGGGAGTCACAGCTAAATGTTCACAGTGACTCAATGGCATCTTCTTTTTGGTCTTGCCCTTCTGATTTTACAAATTCAGGCACAGGTGACAAACTTGACAGCACAAACTCAGAGACTACTGGTCCTCTTTCCTTACATCTAGAAACAAGCCAGGAAAACATACTAAATGTAGAGTCAGAGAGTCAAAGATTGGGTATGTTAGACGCGGTGATCCAGGCCTCGGGAAATGAGAAACCTCCAGCTGAAGAAAACACATATTCGCCTCCAAAAGAAAACTCAGCTCCCGGTTCCCAGCCTGCATGTTCACATTTATTTGGCTCAAAAGCTGAGTCTCTCCCTGAGTCAGTCCCAAGGGCTGCATTACCCAGTACTGCATGCACAGAGCGGGCAAACTTTTCTCAAAACATCCTTGACCTTCACGGCAGTGCAGACAAGAATGGAACCCACTTGCAGTCCAACAGCTCCAGAAAGCCACACAGTACAGCTACTACTACCACCTTTAAAAAGCCCCCAATTACTCCCAGGTCCCCGGAGTTCAAGACTTGCTCTGCAACGCCTTCCAAGACGTACAAAAAGAGAGGTTTAGAGATGATGAGGAAGCAAACCAGAGTTGAGTACGATGACACTAGCAGTGATGACGAAGATAGGCTTGTTATAGAAATATAGCAGATAGGCTGCTAACAAGATGTTTATATGATGGCCCATTACAGAAGGAAGTACCACGGATGTTTGATCTGTATTTCTGAAGCACCTTACAATCAGAAAAGCCATTCCTCTGTGCAATAGGCAGCATTCTCTTCTGAGGAGTCCTTTCTTTCAAGGACTCAAACTTTTTCAAAAAAGCTTATTTGAAGCAAAGAGGGAGCTGGCATCACACATTTAAGTGCAAGTGGTAAACTTGTGTTTATGAGGGGTTTCCAGCATTGTTAACATTCTTACCAGTCGTGTGTAATTCCCACAAGTGCTAGCTGCCAGTGGCTATATTATTAAAAGGCTGCAGTGTGTTTATTTACTACCAACAATACAATAGCAGCAGCGTCCTCAGTACATGAGCTAAGATTTCCTGGAAGGCTATGGATGTATTCTCTTCTAGATACTCTTTTTTTTTTTTTTTTTTTTTTCCAGTCACTGCCATCTGTACTGGGAGTGACACACTGGCATTAAGGGGAAGATCTGTTCCCTAAGTATCTGTGATATTGGAAGAGTCTGGAAAAATGCTGACCTTTTTCCATGTTGCACAAATGTTAATGCTTTTTTGTGACAAATGACACAAGCATGCTTTGCTTTGTGTTTTGTGCCTTTTATGCCAAGATTTGCTCAAATATTCTTGATTTCTAGTCGGAGAATATGGGTGTTAGCTATTGATATCTCCTTGTAAAATTTCTGACAAGGATTTTCACATTATATTCATCACATTGTGCTCCAACTGATGTAATCTGGAATGTTCCATTTTTATTGTAATCTTAAATTTAACTGCAATGATGCTATTTTATTGAGAGTAAAGAAGCTATATGGCATAGATTGCTTTCTTTTTTTAACAGAAAGTTTTGTGCTACGAATTCTAAAATTTACTGGTTTCTATGTGAATAAATAATGAGATATTTTAATTTGACCAAGTCTACTCACTTGCTTGATTAAACTGATCAACATTAAAAACATGCCACTTCTACATTATAGTCACATTCCATACTTCTTATATTGTGAGTTATACATAGGGTTTTAAAGATTAACCTACATGGGATATTTGGAATTGCTTTTATTTTAAACATGCACAGGTAAGCTTATATAGCTCATGCTTACAAAGAAATCTAGTATACTACATGAGAAAAATAAATGCATATGTGCAAAAAGATGCCAAAACAGCTAACAGAGATAGAACAAGTCCCATGCAGTTCTTGTGTTTTCAGATGTCTTACAAACGTGCCAAGACTTGAGGTTGTCCATACAGAGCTTCACCTTTAGCCTCAAATTATTTTCATAATTTTATTGTTGGTACAGAATACAAAAATCATGATCAAAATACCAATTCCCCATTCTAATGTGTAAAAAAAACCCAAACCAACAAACTTAGGAAAAAAACCCCTATCTTCCACAATAAAGGATAAATCATGAAAGATATTTTTCCTTTTCTAAAGAAGTTACAATATTACATCAATTACACCAATAATTGGTATCAGGACTGCAAGGAAAAAAATTGAGGAATACTAGCTTAAGGAATTGTGCATTTTTATTCTCCTACTTTACTTCTCTTTTACCAAGTGCTGGGGCTTTATAACAATGGTATTACAACCAATCTGTTGGGTTATGGTGAGAATTTGCAGCTCAGACATACAGAACCCTGTGAATCTGTTCTTTTGCTACACTTGACGGTAAAACTGAGGTTTACAGAAGTCTGTCTGTCTCCACACACCGCACAATGAGGGGCTAAGGTGAGGTAGTGGCCTCCTGAGCTGGAGAAGTTTAGTATTCAGTGCTCAGCAAGAACAGGCATATAGGCACCAGCGACGGTGGACCACAAGGCTGTGTGAATTCTGTATTTTGTTGATTGACATAGAGATGAACAGAATGATACAGCTGTAAATTGTTCTTATATTAGACTTTTCTCCTTATCCTGTTAAATTATTTTATCTTAATAAAGATGAAACATGAAGATCTTGGTGCATGCACTAGTATATAGTTCAAGCATACTACCATTTACTGATTCTTAATAGCAATTACGCTAAATTTCTTAAGTCTTCCTCAAACCTTAGCAGAAGAACTAACATGTTACTCTGGAAACTTCTGAGTTAGATTACTAGCAAGAAAAATGCTGATAACATTACTAATACGGTAAGTTTCACTAGGTCTGGTATCACAAGGACAAGAAATGTCAAAGAAAAAACTCTTGAAATCTTTTTTGCTCTGTAGTATTTGTGCTCCAAGACAAACTGGAGAGGTATTTGGGTGAATCCAAGGCTCAAGAATTTAAACAATGTGAATACAAAGAAGTACACTATTATATCTCCAAACTGGGAGAAAAAGAGGAAGAAAAGAGGAAGGAGGAAGGCGGAGGACATGCCATTAATATAGCCACAATATTGAATCATTCAGTTTTGGAACTTTTTTTTGACAGAATCACTCAAGGTTACACCTGGATTCTGAATCTGTAGAAAAGGCAGGAACAAAGGAAATGCACTGTTTACAGAGATATCCGAGTCATGGTGTTCCCAGAAATACCGTTGGCCAAGCTTTACTGAAGGCTGTGTGACTGCTGTCGCACAGGTACTCGCATGAGTATGTTCATTAGATAATCATATTAACAACAAAGCATATGCCTGGTTTCAGCTGTTTTAGCTTCAGATCTTTTCCATCTTCATTTTCCAGCTCCCTATATATCTTTTAACAGTAGTATGGATGACATGAAAGTGGGGGTTTTCAATTTTTAATCAGAATTTTCAACTCTCTGACATTCCATCAAAAAAATTGACAAAGCAAAATTTCAGAATGTTCAAAGTTCTGAAAAGTCTCTTAAAAATTTATAGTATTTTAAAGCTAATGGAAAATTTCCATACTTATTAAATCTATCTGATCCAGCTGTAAAGAAAAGCTTCGACAGCAACCTTTAGAAAGCACAGTACAAGAAAGCCATTGCATCAAACCACACCAGCAGCCTCCACAGCTGTATTCACCTCTTGCTTGTGCAAAAATTTTATTATTGTAATGTGTGGACATGTGATGAATATGCTATATGAAGTTTTTTGCATAATGTTTGTGGCTAAATGTTGCATTTTAAAGTGGAGTTTCTAAATCAGTAATTTAGAAATATTTTAATGACAGATGCAGAAGTGCTGTGCATAGAAACATTTATCCTGTGTATATTTTACAGCATTAAATATAGATATTTCTTTGTCATACTACAGCTGTAGCTGGAAGAAAAATGGGACAATTTGAGGTTAGCTGTGAAAGTACATTTAAAACTCTATTTCCTGACAGAAGTAATTTGTGATATTTTAGCTGAGTATACAATATAAAAATCTGACCTAATGTTAGAGTCAAACCAAAAAATCGTAGTTCTTTACAAGCACCAACAGGTCTATGGCAGCATTTTTAACAGTATTGCTACAGAAGGTTGTGACTTTAGCACAACTCCTTTTAGCCTTAACAGCCCTTGGAAGAGTAAGGTCTGAATCACATATGTCAGTGTGTGAGGATTGTGAGAAATGTTCTTGGTTTAAGTTAGGGAGCTCAAGGATTTCACACATCCAAATCCAACTGGCCATATGGCAAACAGTGTATTTTGGCTTTCCAGAAGATGCTGTAGCCACAGAAGAACAGACAAGGCTATACAGGCAAATCATTCCCCACCTTTTACACAGCAAAAGTGTCAGCCATGCAGTGATGTCTTCAATTAATTTGCAAGAAGCTGAACATCAAAGCCACATGAGGGCACCAGGCACAGAGGAAAATCTGTGTTTCTTTATCCTTCAAAGTCAGAGCAGTTCTGATGGATCATTGCTTTGCTATAAGCAAATTTGAAATTCCTTTGCACATGAATGCATCTCACCAACTTTTTTCTTCATCAAAGACAGCAAATGAATAAGGACTGCTGATCACTAAGATCTATATTCAACACCTACATGTACTCAAATAGACTTCACATCAGTGGAAGTTTCCGATTCTTCCTCTTTAGATATGAACAAACTGATCCTTACTGTTTCAAACTTTTATATTAGATCTTATTAATTATCAATACTTCAGTGATTTGCCTGGCAAACCCCAACTCGTACACAAGGGGGGGTGAGAGGGGTGGGAACCAACCAGATCAAGCCCAGAGATCACCAACAAATATAAAGATATGCCTTAAATACACAATTTATGAGAAAAGATAACAAGACCTGGCCAACTATCAGAAGCGAAAAAATAAGGGAATATGCATAAAAAAGTTCAGTAGGGAGGACTATTGTAGTCATCTGTCTTCCATATCCATTCTGGGAGGACATGAAATGATGGGCTTAATTTGCAGCTTATAAACCAGATATTAAGAAAAGGTTCCCATTTAAGGAGTAACCAAGCATGTAACTTAGTTTTTCTTATTATAGGTACATGGGGTGGGCTGACCCTGGCTGGCGGCCCCGCGCCCCCCAGCCGCTCTGTCCCTGCCCCCCTCAGCCCGGCAGGGACAGAACGTACAGCGACAGGCCCATGGGTCGGGGTCAGGGCAGGGAGAGCTCTCAGCCATCACTGTCACGGGCAAAACGGGCTCCACTGGGGGAAATGAGTTTAACTTACTGCCAACCAAATCCGAGTAGGATAATGAGAAATAAAAACAAAATCTTAAAAGGCCTTCCTCCCATCCCTCCCTTCTTGGTCTTCACTTCACTTCGGATTTTCCCTCCCCACCAGCAGCACAGGGAGGGGGACAGGGCTGGGGTCAGTCCCTCACAGCTGTCCCTGCGGCTCCTTCCCCCGCACAGGGAGGGCTCCCACACCGCCCTGCCCCAGCGCGGGGTCCCTCCCGCGGGGGACAGTCCTCCAGACAGTCCTCCACACGCTGCCGCAGCGGGAGCCCTTCCCGGGGGCTGCGGTTCCTCACACGCCGCCCCAGCGCGGGTCCCTCCGTGGGCCCTGCCGGGAGCTGCCCCAGCGCGGGTCCCACGGGTCACGGCTCCTTTGGGCACCCCCTGCCCTGGCGTGGGGCCCTCCCCGGGCTGGGGGGGGGGATCTGCTCCCCCGTGGGCTCCGTGGGCTGGGGGCACGGCCTGCCCTGCCAGGGGCTTCACCACGGGCTGCCGGGGAATGGCTGCTCCGGTGCCTGGAGCCCCCCCGCCTCTGTCCTCACTGACCTGGGGGCTGCAGGGCTGCTGCTCTCACACCGCCTCAGCCCTCTCTTCTGCTGCAATTTTGTGTTGCACAGATTTTTCCCCTTCTTAAATCTCCTACCCCAGCGGCGCTGCCACCGTGGCCGATGGGCTCAGCCGTGGCCAGTGACAGGTCCAGCTGGGAGCCGGCTGGCACGGGCTCCACCGGGCGTGGGGGAAACTTCTGGCACCCTCTCACAGAAGCCGCCCCTGCAGCCTCCCCGCTACCAAAACCTCTCCATACAAACCCACTAGAGTATAATATTATTCTGATATTAATAAATTCTTGTTTGTCAATAGCCTCCCCAAAACACAATGCCTGAAATATTTAGTACTTCTGTGGCGGCACACACGCCCTGACGCACACAGAGCGGTGCCCAAACACAGTTGGTTTGCGTTACTCGCAAATTGTATAGCTGGGTTTGTATGCTGCCTATGTTTTATATACACAACCAAATTTGTTCCCATTCACGAGTGTTTATATTATAATAATTTTCATGTAGTTAAGTAGCTTTGTTAAACTGTTAATTTTACCTTAAGGATTTGTATGGAATGATGACTGCAGATTAAGACTCCTAGCTTGTATTTTTCATTTACCATTAGTATTCCACAAAAGTTGCATGGATGAAAATGCCAATTTTTTTTTTTTTTTTTTTTTTACTTTAAATACTATGAGATTTTAACAGCACATTTAAAGTGTTCTGATGAAACCAGATAAACGTCAGGTAGAAGCACATAACTTAAAAACTCTATCTTCCAGGGAACTGTCATGTTACCATAGTTTGGTTATAAACCATTCTCTTAAGCTTAAACAGTACTCAAATGTAAAAAAGTAGTTTTCTTTCTCACAGGCAAAATCAATGTACGTATTGACTACTCATGACAACTGCTTAAATATGACCTGTATTTATTTAATGCTTAAGTTTAGAATAATTACAAGAGCAAATTAAACAAGGTATGGACTCACTTGAGCATATTTGTGGGTGCTTTGCAAAGTAGTCAAAAAGGATTCTTGTGCCATGGGTGTATAGACTGTTTTGGCTTTCAAAAACCCACTATGTAAGTCTCATTATCACTCCCTAACAATTGTTAGGGTTTAAAAACCAAAACAAAACAAGGTGTTTCTAATACAGTCAAATAATTAATCCATAATCCAGTTTTTTACGCATCACAGGTTTTGTGTATATGCATTTGTAGCATGTTTTTGTTTCACTGATTGACAAAACAAGCAATTCTAAGTACCACACTGGATATAATATCAGGAGTTTGTACTTAATCCAGCAATGACTGGAAGTGTTTCAGAGTGAGCTAGTTCAGATATACTGGACTCTGATTCTCTTCAAAGATTCTTATGTCATTAACAGAACGAGCAATTGGATGAAAGCCATGGGAGCTGTGTTTCATAACCTACTGTGCTCGTTTGCCAGATGTCTTTGAATGCTACTTAGGTTCAGTAGTACTGCTAATGAGGTCAGTCATTCTAGACAAACATAGACAGCTGAACCTTTATGGAGTCAGGCTTCAATGTATCTTTCTGAATTATACTTAACCTATGCAAAGCAAAGCCTCTTACACATTACAGAGGTATTCATGTGGCAAAATTAAGGTCACATCAACAGCCCTCTCCACCCTTTTTATACTGATAGAGCTATAGTCAGTGTTGATATCTAAAAATCTTTCTATAATTTATCATTCTTCATTATACATATCATATTCAGATTTTTCTTGAAAACATCCTTCTCATTTCATGGTACATTCCTAAATAAAGCATTTTGTCTCAAATACATGGCTGAGAGTATGACAGGGTCATTCAGATGAGCTGCTGTTGTCATCTCACCTCTGTAAAAAGGAGCCGTTACAGAAACCTCCCCCTCTCCATCAAAATGGTTAAGGCAAAAAGAAAGGAACACAATTTATTTCCGTAGCATGCTTTGGCAGCAACCTAGGTTAGCAATTAAATAGGGGAAAGGGAGCCAGGGTTGTTCCTACCTATGTTAGGAAACCAGTCTGAGAGAGGAATACTTTACTGGGAAGCTAAGCCAGGGCTATAATAGCTCAGATCTTGAAACCTGTATGTACCAATGCAATTATGAGATTGGCACAACCAGCAATTTAGATAGTTATATGCACATACACGTTTATGTGTGTTGGCTGGAAGGAGGAACAGGGAAAATTAAACCTCTTAAAAAGTAATTTGACCACTAACTCTACAATGCCTCTTAATATTCCCATTGCTTACAGAGAGTAATTTGCATTGAGCTCCTCAAGTGGAAGGCAATATGGGCATAAAACATATCACCACAGCCTCTGCAGCCTAAGAGTGGTTTTTATTCCAACTCGTCCCTCTTATGAAGAGGTTTTGCATAACTTTTTTGATTCTAGTTATGGGCTATGCTAGCTCCAAATGGAGCAAAAATTCAAAAGGGAAATGATACAAAGGTCTCAGACCTCAAATCACTAGTCGTCCAGAAGCAAGAAAGTAAATACAGCTAAGCAAAACATAAAAAAGCAGCCTTATCCTGTGCAATATTATAAAGCTTAAGAGATTATATAAAAAGGATTTTTTTGATTTGGAACTTTGATTTGAAAATAAGAACAAAGGCAGGATGGTCATTATTACATGTTTGATATGAAAAGCACAAAAACTTTTTTTTATTTGTACCAGATGTGAACTGTTGGACAATAGTCAGAGAAGTGGAATTAGGGAAATATCCATAATTAATAACATGCCTGCGGAAATATGTTCTGTGCTTCAAAAAGAATTCAGGTGCTATCAGAACTGGAAGAACCTCCTTACCCTGAAGATGTTGACAAATTTGAAGAAACCCAACTGATCAGGGAAATAGATTATTTATGCTGAAAGATTAAAGGAATCAGTCTTCTGCTCTCAATTACAGTGATGTGGTCCAACTAAATTCAGTGATGATGTACTAAAATAACCAGAAGAAAAGCTTGACTGAAACATATGATATGAAGAATTTGCTTAGAAATGTTCAGATGAAGAATTCCCTCTAGGAAGGAAAAGAAATGGTAAAATATTTTAGGCAAACAATAGGTCCTATATTAAGATTTAAACTGAAAAGAAGGAAAACACAGCCAGAGAATGTGCCACTGCCGTTAACATCTACTACATACCTCTGGGATGTTTAACATGAAGCTAGAACAGCCACTCATTGTACAAAATAATTATACACAGGAGGTCGCCAGAGAATGCGAACAGGCAGTTCTTCTCTTAGAAATCCCTGTCATTCATAGAATAAGACACAATGTCTACATTCATTGTTTCTATGCCTACATCCATTATTTCTCTTCACCTTAATTCACATAGTAGTGACTAATGCATTATGACAATTTATCCAAGCTGAATCAGTTAAAAAAAATATGTAATCGTACTGCCTTTATGTGCTAAGTCTACCAGATGCTCCATCTTGTATTAATCAAGAACACACTGTGTTAGAGAAGCTCCTCAATAAAACCCCAACCAAACAACGCCCCCACCCCAAATCACCACTCTTGGTTTAATTACAATGACACTGCAAAAAAATGGGGCCAGAAGGAGAGCAATCTTATCACTTTACCCCCGCCTCCTAGACAGTATGATCAAGAGTGAGTTTCTAAGATAGATCTGAAAATACATATATTTGCTGGCATTTTGCTTTTGGAAACAACAATGCTTGCCAGTATTTTAATTTACTAACCACTAGGCAAAAAGATTCAGAGCATGTGCACTGATGCCCAAAATGCATCAAAAATCTGCAAGTGAGAATACAGATAGAAATACAAAAGGCAGTAAAATGTTTGCAGACATTCATATTACTGTCGTGTTCAAGATTAACAATGGGAAATTTAGCCTCATTGTAAAAAGTACCCAGGCAGCAATCACCTAAACCTATTGTTCATGATTAAAAGTATCTGCCAAATCTCTGGAATTAGTCAGTCACAGTTCAGACTTGTGACTACATTCTTGGCTGTATTCTTCCTCTTCCAACTTCCCACTTTCCCCCTTAGGATTCCGTCCTCCTGTCTGACAACTAAAATCTCTGTCCAGCCCAATATTCCAGCCATTCTTTGCGTCCACCTAGCATTTCACCTGTCTACACTAACGTCCCGAGTAGGATGCAAAGATGCCATGGGAGACCATGTCAAAAGTCTTGCTAAAGTTAAGGCAAACAATATCTGCTGCAATTCCCGCATCCACAGATGTAGACATTTCATCAGAGAAGGCAATGAATCCATGCTGACTATTCGCAATCATGACCCTTTTCATGTGTCCAGGAATTTCTTCAGGATACGGCTGAGATTCACATGCTGAGTAAGAGATGTGCTTTACTCATCTCAGGAAAAAAAACCCGTGAAAGATGTAGATCTGCTATTGTTTAAGTGGAACAAAGAAAACAAGCAGCAAGTTGGCTTGGTGCTAGCTGTATAGGAGCATCCACATTGCATGATTTGGAATTCCAGAAGCGCCGTGTTCATTGTACTTTTTATTCAGCTCACCTGAAACAAAGCTAGACTAATACCAAACATTTAAAAAAATTATGTGTCTTAGTCTACATGCAAAGCACATGTTGCATGCCAAGTTGCTTGAGCCATTCAGATGACTGTGCTGCCTGCCCACCTCTGCAACTCTATAATGTTTCTGGCTTCAAAAATCACTAGAAATCTTAAGCCAAAAAAATAACAAAACCAAATTTGGTCTTTATCATAGTGAAGAATCCATCTAAAATTAAATGGGATTTAGTTAGCCTCCCAAGCTCTAGGTGTGACAAATTTCAGAACAATGAGATATGAAACATTTAGAATTCAGTACTCAAAATAGCATTTCTGATGGAAAGATTCCAGATTGGTCTGTAGCAACAGTAACTATGTTGCAGTAAGGCCAAGTCTAAAAAAGCCACTAAGATATACAAAGAGAGAAAGCCATTTCTTCACACTTCCTCACATGCATGTCCACCACCCTTGATCCCATGCTGCGTGATAATAAGAAAAAAGAGTGCTTGAGTCAACAGAAAACTATTTAGTTGACTATCCCTAAGCTCTTTACATAGCTTGTATTGCTTTAAATATCTTTGCCCCCTGAAAAGTTAAATTCATCCTACATTCTTTTGGAAAGACTCAGGGCTAGCGTTCCAACGTTAACTTGGATGTTGAATTCCTTCTTTTTAAGTGTGTCAGATAATTTTGTTGAAAAAAAAGAGTATGTTTAAATTACCTATGAATGGATCTTTCTGTTACTTCCTATACTCTACATAAATGATAGCACAGTAGCAAGCTACATGTCTTGTTTCAAACATCTGAAAAGAAAACCAAAAAAAGCAGTTATGTGCAATAGTTATTTAACTAGTGCCTGACTTTTGCTTTAAAAAACCAAAAAGTCTTTTTAATATGTGCGCACCAGTTGCAGAACATGCTTATAGCTTGCTCTTCTGTTGTCTCACTATATGCATTCTACTATAAAATCTGCTATTTGGCATTTTAATAAAGTAGTTTCATCAGAGACAGCCAAAACATTTATTACTAAATACAAACATAAAACCTAGCAACTTTTTCTCAAGCAGTCTGTTCACAGCAACTACTGCATCTTCTGGGACAGCTTTTCAGGAACATGTTGATTTCTTACTACCGTGTGTCCTTCCACTTCATTTCATTGTTTTCACTTCCCTCGGCTCCATTTCCGTGCATTTTCTCCATTTCCATGCTGGGTGGACATTCCTACATGCCTTTGAGTTCAGGAAGAACTAAGCTGGCTCTGTCCAAACTCTCCCAACTCAGGTTAATACTGGAACTATGGAAGATCAGAACAGACATATCAAGTTGGCTTGAAGTAAACTGATTCAAGAGTCAAGTCATGCTTAGGGGAGCTGCACCTAAGCCAGTAAGGCCTGTTGAGAAGCCCTGGAACTTCCACAAATGATAAAAGAAGGAATTTCAAAGCATTTAATGAATCGCTGTGTCAGACTGCTTCTAAAATATCCTTGAAGACTGGTTTCAATGCAACATATTTCAGGCCTGAGTATGTTTTCAGTCTACTCACAAAATATCTAATTCACCAGGTCCATCTTCACTTGCCGAGTTACCATACTTGAGAGAACTGAAGAAAACACAGCAGGGGGACCCAGTCAGAGTTTTAACTCATTTGTTGGTTCTTTATTTCCAAATTCATAATGGGTGAGGAGGGAACTGGCTAGGCTGCGGCTCATTGTGGAAAAAATATCAGAGGAAGGATGGCAACAACCATCTGCCAGAAGACAACTCTGTTCTTCAAGTGAGCAAGGAGAAGCAGCATCACTCGGCAGTACAGGAGTTCAGGACAGGAAACGAAGCACAAGAATGCAACAGCAGTGGGATGCTGAAGGGAGACTGGATATAGCCGCAGAGCAAAGTTCAGATAGAAAAACGTACTCAGCCATGGATATAGTTTAGGTAGTTAACGCTGAAGAGCTACATTTTAGGGCAAAGAGACCTCTCTGGTGATTTCCCTTGCTCTGAAAGATGGTAGAGGCTCAGGGGATCAGCTGATGAGCAGGTGCTAAAACCGACAGACATAACGGCCCGAAAAACAAGCACGGGAGTGAGATCAGCAGCAAATAAAGGAAAGCCATGAACATGAATTAGGAATGACATTTCCCAGACACATGGGGAAGTGTAGGTTTGTGAAGCTTCTCTCTCGGCAGCAGTACAAGCAGTGTCAGGAAGAAGCTCAGAGCACCACGGCAATGTCAGAGCAACAAGACCTTCCTCCATCTCCCACAGGACTGAGTGGCATATATGAGCAGCCATTTGCATACAGCACCTAAGAGGAGCATTCTTAAATGCATTCACAGGTACTTTGCCTTCCTCCACCAAGTGAGAAATCAAAATTATGCAATGCAGGGAGAATTAACATCATTTGGGAGACGAAGGCTTCATAGGACAGCACAACTTAAAACAGACCACAAGTCTGCATTTAACACACTCAACTAAAAAAAAATTAAAAAAAAAATACAGAAAGCAGTAAATTGCTCCAAGCGTTCCTAAGCCTATGGGTCTTTTTTTTTTCCTTTCTTTTTTTTTTTTTTTTTTCCTGGTGAGAGAACATTAGCTATTCTGCAAAGAAGCAGAAATAAAAAGAAGTCCTAAATGCAATGAAATCCTAATAGTAAGGATTAAAATTCTTGCACTAAATGAATCAAGTCATAAGATTAATTAAAAAAAACCATACTTTACCAATGATAGTTTGCAGGATTGTATGAGCCTGCCAAACCTAAACGTTGTAGTCAATGAAAACAGGACTTGTTCTTCCACTTCAAGCCACAGATCTGATCATGCTTCAGGTTGTTTGTAGGGCTGGTGCGTTCTGGTATGTTTTAGAAGAAAGTGAGTCTGAATGTAAGAGCACAGGCTTACAAAATTGAACATTACTTGCAAATCATGATTTAGTGAAAACTGCTGTTTTCAAGTTTTCTAATTGTTTTTAGCCAAGATAGTGAATTTAGCATAACACTTTCCTCTAAGCACTGTCTGAAGGGGGTTACGAGATACAAACAAATGTGTATGGAAAGATTTTCAGGCAGGAAAGGTACTTTTCCATGTAACCTATAATTACTTTACCAGATCTCACCTCGCTGGGATTGCACAGAAGTCCCGGCTCCCTGAAAAGATCTCAATGTGTTGGAAAGGTGTAACTAGTTAATATCTTCACTCTGCCAATGCAACTTAGGCTTCACCAGTTTAGGTGGCACATTCACAGTATATTTGATGTACTCTGCCTGTTTTCTATTATATTCACCTTATACAAAAAGGAAATACTCTGCTACACTTCTTTCCCCTAAATGGGGATGAAAAGGAACTCTGGCAACAGCACATTTCAACAGAAAATGTAAACTCCATTGCTTGTGAATATTAGTAACCCAGTTTGTCCAACAGTGGAGCAGAAATGTGTTAGTCATTGCAGCTAAACCACTTCATAACTGGCCTAGTCAAAACTGATAAGAAATCAACTCCTTGTGCCAGCTGCATAATTTCATTCACAATTAAACTTCACCTTTTAAGTAATCTCAAAAGCCCTCAGGCCCTCCCCAGATGCAGAAAGAAGGAAGGCTGCGTTATTTTATTTTGAGGATATCCTCAATTTCTAGTCCAATTTAACACGTTATGGATTTCTATATATCCTGGTTTTTTAGGCTGCCATTGCAAAGCAGGTACTTTTACTCATAGAACAAAATTACCTCCTGCCATGCAGGACATCTGACTTGCATGTCAGGGTGCAGAGTAATTTTAAAATTTTCCATAAATATTTCTTTACTGTACAAACTTTTATTTCAGGTAATGCTGTGTGCAGATTGGCTATAGCCAGTAGCATTTGCAGTGTTTTTATTTACTAAATGAGCATTTCGAGTTCTAACACTGGATTCTCCTTCCACGGACAGTTCATGTTACATGTGTTAGTTCATAAGTTTCATCTTTATCTTAGTCATACAGGCCTTAGCATCTTCTGTGAAATTTTATTACATGGGAAGAATATGATCCCTTATGAAAAATATAAATTACTTAATCCTTAATTCTAGAGCTATTAATGTGCTAAGAAAGCATGCTCTTTGAAGTGGCATAAAGGTTTTAGGCTTCTTTAAAGGATAAAACAAAAAACCCTAGCATGACATAACTACAGTACTGTCCAACAATTCACACACAAACCACAAGTTTCCAGTTTTCTGTTGATAGAGAACAGCCATCCACAGTGCTAAAAAAACAGTTTCCCCATTAGGTTCTCTCACAAAGTTTTCAAACTATTGAAACACAGAAGCATAAATCAAGAAAACAACTCTGGTGCAAGATGTTACATGTAAGTTATACTAAGACGTTAAAGAAAACCATCTGGGCGTAAAATGTAAATACAGCCAGCAAACAAAAATTAAGAGGAAAATAAAACCAACCACACATTTCAAACGCCCCAAATATAGAGCCTTTATTCTGTAAGACCACTGAATTTTAATTCCAAACATCCATCTCAAACAAAACATTCAGCTTGCAAATTATCACTGAAACAGAATACTAAAGCTTATGCAAGATGCAGCTTTTTTTCAACTTTTTGGGTTATTTAGGATATGTTTCTTTAAGATGGGGAATAATCAGCATATCTTCAGTGGTAGTTATGAATCAAAGCTGGAGCTTACTAGTACCATTACTTATTTTATATTTCAGTTGTACTTAGGAGTCAAAATGCAAACAGCAAGGCAGCATTCACACCAAGGATGAGGAGAATTTGCCTCAAACAGCTTAACCTGAATAGACAGGCCTGAAGGACACCACTTGTCCAGCTTGTAAAACACTACCAGAAGAGATTGTGACTTTCTAAAGCATAATGGGAGATTTCTATCAGAATTAAACCTGAAAGGCTTGGTTTCCCTTCCTATGTTGCTGTATCTTCAGTTTCTGAATGGTAGAGCAACCCAGATAAGCTTTACAGACCCAAGAGATTATGAGTAATCCTGAAAAACAGAAAGAAAGAGAAAAAAAGCAAATGCCCAGATACACACCCCAAAGACAGAAGGAAGCTGCAGTATTGGAGGAAGATTAGAAAATAAACCTCAAAAGGCACTATATCTGCAAAGCGACTCTTTTTCAGAGGCATCTAAACCAAACCAAAACAAAAAAACCTTTTTAAAACCAAACCCTAGATTTTAAGGGAATAAAATAGCAGAACTCTGGACTTTTCATGCTGACTTAGTTCAGATCACTTGCATAAGCAACATACTTGAGATTTGATTACATAGCTAGATATTTTGTTTATTTATTTACTTTTAAACAGGATGCTTGCTTCGGTTTAACTTAGTTTGGGGAAAGGGAAGCAGGGAAGATTCTGAAAACAAACAAATGACTGACAAACAGACAAGTTAAAAAAAAATCTGTTATGCCAAAGCCCTCCCTCCCTCCAGAGGCTGGTACCTTTGGATCCTCAGCACGTTTCCCTTCCCTCTGAGCTAACGTACTAACTGGTAGTGACCAGCAGTCTCACCCTTGCCAGAGCCCAGCTCACAGATGATGAGACTCAGTTGGTTGCTGCTTTCTGAGATAATTATCAAGATAGGGAATCCTGGCTACAGTTCCCGATTCAAGAAGGGAGTACGTGATCCCAATTATAAACCATACTGTGAGCAGCAAACGATGTCTTAACAGCATTTATAGCTGAAGTTTAAAATACTCACGCAGTTTGTATAAAACAGATGGGAATTTTCAAACTAAACAATGGATTTTTACTAAGAGGAAAGAAGTTGAAGCAAGGAGGAAAGCACTGTGTCCTCCTCTGCTTCTGAGGAATCAAAAAGTGAGCGATGGTTCTCTGACAGCTAAAGTTTAAATTTTCCCGCTGATCTGTTTTTATTCTCTTTTTGCAAACAGATTTTTCCTATTCTGCTTTTCATATTTCTAGGAAATTCTAGCTATATATGACTTTGTGGAAAATTCTCTTCTGTTTATTTAAAAATATATGGGGTTTTTTCCCCACAGATAATGATTTTTTTTAATTACAGTCTTCTGTGTTGAAGTTATTGTCCCAGATCTTGTATTTACTTGGGCCTTTTGCCTAGAACCTGCATCCTTTCTTAACCCATCTGTAGGAGCCCTGATGTATCTATAGTAGCATCTGAAATCACCAATGTGCTAAGTTTTTATCTCTCTGCTCTCCTAGACCATGCAATGTGTAATAGCCTGGGCCATATCCTCGAAAGACTGTATGTTCTAGTGGATAGATCAGTTTCTGGATTTAATTTCACTTGGCTTCCTTATGCTTTGTGTAATAAAGAGGGACTGCTAGAGACAGTTCATATTGAACATGTTCTGTATATAAAAAAGGTATTGTCAGTTATTTATTCTATCTGATGTTAGGCAAACGTGTTTCACTGTATTTTCCTTTTTTAGTCAATCTTTTGAAAATCATCTGACCTGTCACTGCCTTCAGTTTTCCAACTGTGCAAACCTACTGTCTTGACCAAGAAGAATTAGAATGGAGGAGGTGAGAACTGCTTCTTATGCACGTGCGGTGCATCTAGCAATAAGATCCTTCTTCTGTTTTGGCTCTTTAGGTTGAGGCTACAAACCAAACATAAAATAAAATTTAAAAAAATAAACAGCTTCATGTAATTTTCAGGGAGGCCTGTGTAGCTGAATGACCTTACAGTCTGTTCTTTAACTCTGAAAAAAATATCCTGAAAAATTTGTACTGATCACTATTTAGCTCTGAAGTCATGGTGAGCGTCAGGAAGGCAAGAGCAACAAAATAAAACAAGTGTTCACTGAAAACTGGCAGCTAAATCTAAATCTTAATAGAAAACCACAGAGTTAGAGCAGACTTTTCTTTATGCATTAGAAAGAAAACAGTCTTAATTAATTAAAGCTTAACAAGTTTCTGCCAAAGGATTGATATGAATACACGCAGAAAGTACAAGATTTCCAGTGCCTGATGTGGCATTGCCTTGAGCAATATGGGACTGGAAGAAGGATTTTTTTAGAAACAATTTGAACTGTGACCCAAAACTTTTCATGAATGACAGTCTCAATAGGTTGAGACATTCTAAAATTACAGGAACTGTTTGTCTGAAAAACTATCCAAAATATCAGGAAAAAGAGTTTTATTTTTTTGAAAAATACACAAGGAGTAACAATGACACAGTGCCATGGTACCAGAACTCTGCAAAGTAAGAGTGCATTCAATTTACTCAGCATCCAACCCCCTACCCCCCCAAACCCACAAAAAATGGCTTCTGATTGTTGTAATAAATAATCATGGAGGATTTACTACATATGAGAAGCATACTGAGTTTAAACACCATTACGCCCTTTATCCCACTGCAAATATCTGGACATTTGGCATAGCTGCTGTCCCTGTGTGTACTCACAGTTCAGTAACAAGAACCACAAACAATACGTCGGACAACTGTAAATTTGTTACATTATTTGTGTTGCTGCCTCATAACTTCACCTCCTTGATCTTGCTTTCTTTACTCATTTTACTGGCAGTAAAACTCAGCAGATTAATAATGCAATTAATGCTTTTCTCTGTCAGATCTTCTTGGGTGGCCAGTTTCCAGCAGTAGAACTCTCTTTACTTGCTCACATCTCCTTATTCTGGATGCCAATGCTTTTAAACATTTTTATTATATTCTGCAAGTTAAGTTCCCAGTGCATTTTCAGAACCCCAAATACAAACTATTCAAAGCAAATACATTAAAGCAATAGTTAGCTACAATTTATTAGTAATTCATGCATCTTTTCATCTAGTAACTAAAAGCAAATAAAGCTATCTGAATGAGTCTCTATCTGATCAGACAGCTTTTAGATTCAGTGAAATACTGTTCAATGAAAAACTGACAATCATTACTCAATTCATATTTTATGCTATTGAACTGGAGCCTATAATCATCCTCATCATCCTTTTTGCAGCTACTTTAGAATAAGATGGTGAATTTCTGCCCATTGCTATTATCACAATGATGGGCATATAAAATCCACATTCCCAGATTCTGATTCATCATAAAATGAGTAAGAGTCCTGCATCCTCTTCAGGATATCATATGGATATAAGTATATCATTACGACACATAGTCACTATCAGTCTAACTTTAACTGGTACAGACATTAGGTCAGTCTTTGCTTGCAGAATTGCAATTATCTCTATTCTTAGTCTGAGAAAATACAGATCAGTAAAAGAGAAAAATGTCAAAACAATAATAAATTATTTCAGAGCCCGGGACAATAAATTTCATTATGGCCCTTCTAATGTGTGAAGCACTGTTACTCAAAACTCAAAACTCAAAAGGCATGGAAACAATTGCACTTCAGAGTGAGAAAGTATGATCACAACTCCTTTGTTCTAGTACAAACACATGTACACACATGCAACCCTTGCTAACAGCTGTGATGCATTCTGTCTCATTAGTTCAGCAAGGTATATCCAGAATTTAGAAAACAGCTTGAAGCGTCATTGTTTCTTTGGAAGTGAAAGTCAATAAAAATACTGACAAAGGAATGCAGCCAGACTGTTAACAGAGTTGTACAAATTCAGGTCCTTCTTCATTCCCTCCCTCATCAAGTCTTTCAATCAATAAAATAGCTTTTTGAACTTGCCTGTTCCTCTAGTTTGCCTAGGTAGCCTTTTCCATGCTTGCCACAATGTATCTTCTAAAATATATTAAAAGTAAACCTGTACTAAGAATTGTAGTCTTACTCAGATTGCCTCTTTTCTCCATGCCCTTAACAACAGAATCATGGCCTGAAAATGTTTGCAGCTGAAGAATTTTGGCCAGGGAAATGGCATAATACCTAGGAAGCTCAAATGACAATCAACTAATCTAAACAGCCTGGTGCCTGGTTAGCTATTTGCTTTAAAGGAGCACTCAGAGGCAAAAAACAGAAGCAAAGTTCTAGCCACACTGACTGGTAGGGGGATATACTTGACCCCTGGAAAGAGATTAGCATCTCATTTTCTTCCTCTATCCTGTTTTTTTATTCCTTTTCTCTACTTCCCCCGTTAAGTCTCCTATTGTTTTGGCTTTTTTTAAAAACTTTTTATTTCTCCTCCTTTTGTTGTCTTTATATAGAAAAGAATTCCTTGAAAAGTGAGTTAATTGCCTTTCTCTTTTCCCTTTCCTTTGCCTATTGTTTTCCCCCATTATCTTTCCTATTTTCCCACAAAACACTGCTACCTTCGTTGTCCTGTTTTGGTTAATGCCTCAACATTCTTCCCTAGCAGCTAGGGGAGAATGTTCTTTAGGCACCCACTCTTTTCTTATAAACTGACTTGCTAGCACTTTCTTTACCAACCCTGATAAGGTAGGGTGAATTGTAGTAGTGGAAAATATGAGAAAGGGAAAAGCTATATCAGCTGCAGTCAAAATTCACATGCAGGCTGTACGGCACACTTCATCTTCCTCTGCCTCTCTTCCTATCCTGATGCTTCAACCACAGAGAAGATAATATATGTACTTAAATGTACAAAATGTGAAGAACTCCTGCTGTATCTAAAGTACTGCATTGCTAATATTCTCAGGCTTATGTTATTAAACTGAATGCAAGCTCAAGACCCTCCAGAGTAAGTACAATCATGTCAATGAGAACAGCTAAATAGATAAGAATTCCCATGTTCTATTAGGCTTATGTTCATTTTGTAACTGTATGCTTATTTTGCATACTCCTGCCTCTTCTAGAAAGAGCATTTCCTTTGGAACCATTCAGAACAATACTGCCAACTCTTGTTCTTCCAACAAATCAGACTAAACACAACATAGCTACAGACATGAATTTCACAACTATGAGTACCTTGGGTATCTGTGTTGTCTGTTATTTACCAACAGTATCTCAAGCTGAAAATGACCTGGTAACCTGGATCTGAATGGCAATTATCACTTTGCCATAAGATGTGCTAGGCCCAAGTGGATTTTTAGAATGCACAAAAATAGCTGTGCAGCCTGTATGCACTGCAGAAAGGGTTAGAGCACAGCACATACACTTTGACAATGCAGGAGCTTCCTTAACATCACTTAGTTAAACCTGCACCAGCCCTAGGCCACACAACCTGAGCAGATGGTCTGCAGTTGTTACCCCAGATTTCATGCTACAGACTCGGGATCCCCACACAGAGTCTTTCTTGGTACTAGAATGATTTAACCTGCTCAGCCTCTGCACCAAACTTGAACACTCTGAACAAACTTGAAGACAGAGTGTCAGATCACTCACAACATTGATACCCAACTTGGCCTTGTCTTTGTGTTTGGAAGTTTGTGTGATATCATCCCAACAAAAGACCTGAAGAAAATCTGGAGGATTATAATACCATACTATTGCAAAATGTAATGTATTCACAAAGCTTGGTTCAGTAACTAAAGGTTCAGGTTCAATCAAAGCTTATCAACAAAGAAAGCTGCTTTCAGAGGGCTAGGTGTGAGCAGCACTTGCAGTTTGTCATGTCACACTGTTTAAATAATAAAGGTTCATTTTTCATTTTATTTTGCCTTTACTAGTTCATACAGGCAGACACTTGTTTATTTCTCTCTGAAAGTCTTTTCTTAGTGAGAGATAAGTTACTCGGGGAGAGGAAAGGTTATATATTCAAACATGGTGTCAAGGTTGTTGCTAGACTGATGAGACTCAGCTGTGGATCCTCCAGAAAAATAAATTGTCAGACTTGTACTCGTCTTTAAAATTGGATTCACCAAGAAGTTGCAATATGGAGACACTAACTTCATTAGTAGTTGGTAACTGCAGCAGGACTATTTATGCTATTCTACAAGGCAGCACCAGAAACATTAATCTCTTACTAATGGTGCTAAGTACAGATTTGAAGAGGAGGTTTGCCACAGAATAAAAGTAGTTATGACCAGCTTGTTTGATTGTCATATAGGTGAATAAATTATTATCACATGGTATACTGACTGCTGCATGTACATGAACAGCCTTGTCCACCTTGGGACATCATAGAAAATCAGTTTGGGTTTGGTTATTGATGTGCGCACTTTTTGCTACCGCACATTGTATTGAGCTTTGTTCCAGACTGACCTTATATGTGTAACAGGTCTGGCTGTTAGAAGATACCTATGTCATCAACAGCTTTGTAGAAAGATGTTCCTGCCTATCAGTGGTCCAACACAGGGTTTTTTAAACAACTGCAATCACCTGCATGTCACACCACAAAGCCACACTAAGAGAAAAGGCCTCAAAACTGCTTAACTAGTCAAAAAGCAATGGCCACCACACACAGAGGCCAACCACTTCTGCAAAATCCATGCTCTTTTAAAATCCAGCAGATGTTGTAAAACTCCCTTCACAGCCAGAAGGGCTACAAAACCACATGATTTGCAACCCAAGCTTTAGGCTTTCATTCCATCCAAGCTGCTACATTGCTGGACAAAGGAAGCTGTAAACAGAAGCATTACTGCAGTGCCCCAGCGCACTTCTTGTTGCTCCATCCCACTCCTAGGAGCACAGCAATGGCAATGGCAGGCACTCACCTCTCCAGTTGTCCAGTGTATCCCTCCCTGCAGACTCTGCTTCAGACAGGACAGCTGATTCAGAGTTTCTGGACCTTTGGCTTTCCAGCAAATGTCCTCTTCAAGGGCATCCAGGCAGGCTTCAGCTCAGTGCACTCCAAGAAGGGGAGCTCTCAAGGAAGTGCTGTCAGAGAAGGACATGAATTTCACTGTCTGTATTAGCCTGAGGGCCAGCCACAGTCTTCAGGACATACCTAGTCTCTAGTCACCTTCCTCCAGCTAATCTCTACACCTCCCTTTCCTCCCAGGACTACAGACTTCCCCAGACACTCACACTACAAACAACTGACCACAAGTTTCCTACCAGGCTGCTGAGGAAGGAAAACCAGGCCAGAACCCAGATCCTTACACATGCACACCACTCCCTCCCCTCTTCTCATCACCCTCCAGATTGGCTCCTGCCCAAAGTGATTTGTTTTGGTACTCGTGTTTTTTTCCTCCTGCCAGTGCACCTCCAGAAACAAGCTGTCCCTCCCAAGTGGTCTGCCTCTCTGCCTAATTAATTTTTAAATGTGCCAAGTTCTTTTGGCAGGACAGGCACCTCAGTTTTCCACCTCCAGCTTGTTATTTGCTGGCAGCTCTCTGTCCATTCTTTACAAACACAAGAAGTGCTCAGATTGATCATATTTTGATATGGAATTCTCTTTGTTCAGTAACATGCCCAAACCTGAATATATGTCGATAATAATAATAATTTCACATAATAATTACAAAAAATTCTCTTCCTGTAAAATCCTGTTATTTTCACAAAGACAGAGATTGTTTGGATCCAGGAAGTGAGGTCAGGTTCAGATCCTGGGGAGAGTGGTGTGTAGTGATAATAACACTTAGGATTTTTGCAGCATTCCTTATCCAGAGATCTGAGCCCTGTCTCCAGTATATTACAACAGCAGGATATGTTATCTTATGCAAACTCCTTCCTAAATTTCACAATAGCTGAAACAAGCAGGAATCATTAAATTTGTGTGCTATTGCTCTACAGCTATGAAGGCTGAAAAACAGCCATACAGTTCCTTATTTACTTTGGTTTTATCACAATACACTGTGATACGGTCAGAGCAGAGGCATGTGTCCTCTTCACTGTTTACCAAGTATCTAGATTACTTTTGATGGTACATGTATATTAAAATAACAAAAAGAATGAGAAAACAGAAATAGGTGACAGAACTCTCCTCCTTTAAGTAAGTTACCCAATTGCAACCCCTACAAAACGCTCAGTTGCCCTTTTACTACATCTAGTTCAAAGGCCACTAAAAATGGGATTCTTTGCACTAACATCAAAGGGCTCTGAACAGAGCTGTCTGTAACAGGAGGGGAGAAAAGATTAACTTCAGCTTTCTGGCTATAGAACTCAAGCAAAAAGTAACAAATAATAATCAGAAGATAAGGTTTTCCTGAGAACCTACTGATTTCAGCACATTTTTTCAAACATCAGCTACCATCTATTAAGTTGCTTGCTTTGTGAGAGCGATGCAGAATGTGCTATCAAATGCAGTGTTTGCAGCGTAATAGGATCTTTTCTTTCAATAACGCTAAATAATTATTGTGATTAAGAAGGAAGCAAGAGAGTGGGAAAAGAGATACAAATGGTTTATAAACATAACAAATAGATTGGTTACCTTTACTTAGTATCATACCTGCATTGATCAGGCTTTCCTCAGCCTGCTGTGAAGCTGTAAGAATAGATACCAGTGCCAAAAAAATCTCCACTGCTGCCAAAACCCTACTGTACCTTTCAAATACAGGCTTTATTACTAGTATAAATATATCCTAGAAGGTTAGCTTTTTAAGTGGTTTGTCTCGGTAACCAACCTTATTTAAACACATCTGGAATGTCTTTATAACTCATAACTATTTGTGTAGCCACCTGTATGATGAAGGTTAAATGCTGTGGAATTACTGCTAGGATCTCTGATTGCTTCACAATCACAAGTGTATTTATAAAATAGGGATACAAGGGGCAGAGAAGCACTAAACAGAACCAAGATTATGTTCCTAATTGAAATGGCAGTCCAAGGTTTTCAAATATAAAATCTGGAATCTGAGCTTACTTTTCTTAACGTCATCTGTTTCAGCTGCTCCATATTCCAGGTCTCTTTCAGCCTTGACCTCATCTCTAAGATATATTCTCCCTTCAGTCAATTAGAAGTTCTCAAATATACAATATTTACACCCAGCAACAGGGTAGATCTGCTGACTGTCTTCCTTAAGCTGCCTGGGTGGCCCTAGGAATGAGGAAGTGTCCTGGCACAGGGGAATTCCCATGGTGTGTGGCTGGAGCTGGCTCCTACAGCACTGAGGCTCCTGCAGCAGGGCAGGAGGTGGGAACACTGGAAACTGTGAAGGGAAGGAGTAACTCCGCTCATTTTCTCCAGATTTTTGCAAAGTACCCATCCACTCTAAAGATCTGGCAACTGAAATAGAAAAAGGAGCCTACGAAGGTAAAACAGTTTGAAAGGAAAAGCTGTAAAATAATATGAATTGGATCTCTTGGCTTCTGATCTATGCCAGCTACCTCAATAGCTGCTACTCTTTTTCTTTTTCTTTCTTTTTTTTTTAACCAAAATAAAATATAATCCTTAAATAGATTTACAAAACCATTTTGCATCCCATGTTAATATCACTGATGTGCAGACATCATTTATTCCTACCCCAACTCAAAATGGACGTTGAATTTTTAAAATTTATTTGTTGCTACTCACTTAACAAGCATTCTAGGTTTCTGTGACTGCTACATTTATTAAATAAAAAGGTCTCAAGTCATTAGGCAATATGTGACACAAATAACTGGGTAATCAATGTAAATGAGAATCAGGCCCACAATGCCCAGAAGTATTAATTCCTTTGATGAGAGTCTCTTTCTTCCTGTAGAGTCTACGTCTTATCTTTTTTTGAAGCTTACCTGAGGTCATTTGACCAAAACCTTGCCCTTCTTATTTCTGAACCCTGATAGCTAATTTCAGAATATTTTTTATTACTTCTTTTGTTTACACAGTACTCGGTATCAGTGCTGATATGGCCTCTCCTGGCTTTTCAGAGGTTAAACAGCACATGGAAGAAAAAGTAAAGCAATGTAGAAGAGGCCTCCAAAATATAATTAGAAAAAAATAGAACAATATTTTGTAGGGAAGTGTGGTTAAATCAATTCACAACACATGACCTTCTTTTGCCATAACAAAACTATATGTATAACACAGTTATATATAATTAATTGTAAACTTTTTGTTACTATAACAATTTTACATCATTATTAAAAAAAAGTTGCAATGGAGAAAATTAAATTCGTAAATCAGAATTTGGGCTCATGTCATTGCTACTTATCACATCAGCAACATATAAACAGTACTTCCTACTTGCTGCAGTGGAGAGCTCTGTTTGACAGCAACTGTGTAATAAATCTCTACTTTTTTCTTTTTTCAAGTAAATTAAAATGCAGCCATAAGCATTTGTCAAAATCAGTCCTGTATCCAATGGTATTGGAGCACAGCAGCTAGAACTTCCTCACCAAAGCAATTGATTTTTCTACTTATATAAGAAATGGAAATAACTTCAAAACCATTCTTTTTTTTCAGAGATGTTTTGTCACAATATTTTTCAAAATAGCAGCAGCTCTATAACTATGAAGCCTAACTGTAACTCTGCTGATGCTTGGAGAGCATGGCTTTAACATACACAAACCCACAATCCAGCAAAGCAAGCTATAAAAACATTCAAGTCGCTGCAGTTACTCATCCTTAAAGTTAGGTAAGCACTTTCCTAGATCAAACTTCAATATAATGCTAAGTTCAGTAATTTACATGGGATCTATTTTCCCTCCACCATATTAGTTATGAGAACATTAGTGACTGCAGTGAAAAATTAGCAGAACTAAAATCAATGAGGTACTTTCACAGTTCTGTTTCAGTACTTGAATATTTTCAGTACCTGAGCAAACTACTTGCAGTTATGTCCTCATGAACCGCACTCACTGCAGTGGGTACAAACCTTAGAAATTTATGAAATCTTGTCTTTCCTAACCGGGTTTTGGAGACAGGGCATGATTAATGCTTCTGACATTTCGATTCTGTATTGCAAAGGCTTGTCGTTTGCTCAGACTGCAAAACAAGAGGAATTTAGGTTTCCACAGAGAGCCATGGTCTCGGCAAAACTTGAGAAAAAGGAACTTTTTAGCTATTACCCCATCTTTGAGGACCATCGTGCTTTTGTTATTAGCCGGCAATATGGTCAACTAAAGTTTTCCCACAAAACTCTCAATCTTTTGAAGCTGACAAAAGGCAAAAGGCAAGGTTTGAGAAACTGACAAACATGACATCTTAATGAGGGTTTTTTTCTGTCAGAGTTGTTACTGAATAGTCCACGCCAGAAGCTGGAATTGGGGGCAGGGCTGGAGAAGAATGTGATGCAGTAGAGAAGTGTTCCTCCTTTGGATAATACAACCTGAGTGATCCTGCACCTAAGTTTTCTACTCACAAAACATATATTAGTAAATATGTCAAATTGGCACAATACATAAAAGCAATTTTGGCTGCAGCTCTTTCTGTTAGTACTGAAACATTCTTAAATAAAACATTGTGTTTTGATTTAATATACCCACAATTAAAATTTCCAATCTTTTTTCCATGTGCTATCTACAACATGTTTCCTATCTATATTACACATGCTACTGTAAGAAAAGATAGAGCCAATTCCCTTAGACCCTTACCTGTTATCACTTAATAACTGATATTATGATAGCAAACGGGGTCATATGCAGGAGTGTTTTTCTAGGCACAAGCATCAGGTATTTCATACAGTGTGAAATCCCCTTTTATCTTAAATTTTGCACTCTAGGTAGGTTTGTCCGCAAAGAGGTGTTCATAATTAAGTGGGGAAAAAGAAAATGTTAATAAAGTGGTGACGTAATTTCACCTGGAAAATCACTGGCAGTCCTGAAAGAAAAAGCCCCAAACAATTCCCAAACCTGTAGCCCTGAAGTGAGTCAAAACTTTGCGCTTTTATCGCAGGAGCAATCCTGGGTCCTGCTGGAATTACACGCAGAACGACAGGACCTGCTCACCTAAAAGCGACGAACCGAGAGCAGCACCAGCAGCACAGAGGGGCCGCGCTGGCTGCCCTTCCCGGGGGGGATGCGCTGCCGTACCCCGGCCTCCCACCTGCCGGCGTGGGGAGCGGCCGTGCCTCCCCGGGGCACGCAGGGGCTGCCCGCGGGTGGGAGCAGGAGCTGCCCGCGGGTGGGAGCCAGGCAGGGGCTGCCCGCGGGTGGGAGCAGGAGCTGCCCGCGGGTGGAGGCAGGCAGGGGCTGCCCGCGGGTGGGAGCCAGGCAGGGGCTGCCCGCGGGTGGGAGCAGGAGCTGCCCGCGGGTGGGAGGCAGGCAGGGGCTGCCCGCGGGTGGGAGCCAGGCAGGGGCTGCCCGCGGGTGGGAGCAGGAGCTGCCCGCGGGTGGAGGCAGGCAGGGGCTGCCCGCGGGTGGGAGCCAGGCAGGAGCTGCCCGCGGGTGGAGGCAGGCAGGGGCTGCTCGCGGGTGGGAGCAGGAGCTGCCCGCGGGTGGAGGCAGGCAGGGGCTGCCCGCGGGTGGGAGCCAGGCAGGGGCTGCCCGCGGGTGGGAGCAGGAGCTGCCCGCGGGTGGAGGCAGGCAGGGGCTGCCCGCGGGTGGGAGCCAGGCAGGGGCTGCCCGCGGGTGGGAGCAGGAGCTGCCCGCGGGTGGAGGCAGGCAGGGGCTGCCCGCGGGTGGGAGCCAGGCAGGAGCTGCCCGCGGGTGGAGGCAGGCAGGGGCTGCTCGCGGGTGGGAGCAGGAGCTGCCCGCGGGTGGAGGCAGGCAGGGGCTGCCCGCGGGTGGAGCCAGGCAGGGGCTGCCCGCGGGTGGGAGCCAGGCAGGGGCTGCCCGCGGGTGGGAGCCAGGCAGGGGCTGCCCGCGGGTGGGAGCAGGAGCTGCCCGCGGGTGGGAGCAGGAGCTGCCCGCGGGTGGGAGCCAGGCAGGGGCTGCCCGCGGGTGGAGGCAGGCAGGCAGGCAGCTGTCCGCGGGTGGGAGGTGTCTGCAGCTGGAAAACAGCAGCTCCGGTTTCTGATCGGATTTGGGGGTGGGGTGGGAGGTGTGTGTGGGAAAAGCCAAGCGATGGATCTTCCCTTCTTTTGTCAACGCTCTCCCCCTCAGGACTAAGTCTGCACTGGAGGAAATAACTGCGAGGGGGAACCACTAATCACACCTCCGCGTGGGAGCTGGCTCCGGGGAGCAGCGTGTGCCGCCAGCCCCGGGATATTCCCTGCCTCCAACCTGAACTGATTCGTCCTGGAACGGTTCAGTCGCCCCTGCAGTTCACCTTTGCCAGCAGTTAACAAGCGTTCAATTTGGTTTTAATGGAGCTGGGTTTATTGTTCCTCTTTGGACTTACAATTACGTCGACTTCAGGTAACGCGAATTTCTTTCTTTCTTTGCCACTTCCACGCATGCACACAAAGAAAGGCTGGGTTTTGGTTGGGTTTGGGTTTTTTTTCCCTTTCCCTCCTTCTTCCAAAAGGCTGTAAGCAACAGCCCACTCCGGTGCGCGGTGAGCAACTAGACGCCGGGGACCTACATCATTTGGCGTACGTGGGTTTAAAAAGAGACCCCCTCGCTAGCGGTGCAGCCCCAGGCTGCCGGGGCTGCGGGTGCCCCCCAACCGCGCCGCGGTGAATATAAACATAACGGTGCTCCGAGCAGCCCCGACCCCCCGGAGGCCGGCGCGGTTCGGGCGCCGTTCCGGAGGGCCGGGGGGCGCCGGGGAGGGGGCGCTGGGCGCTGAGCGCTGCTCTTGCCTTCCCGCGGTGCAGGGTCCGCGCTGCCCCGGCCCCGCGCCCTGCCGCTGCCGGCCGGCGGTGAGCCGCGCTGGGCGGCGCCGGGGCAGCGGGAGCGGCAGCTGAGCGAGGCGGCGGCGCTACCGGCCGGCAGGGCCAGGGCGGACGGCGGGGCGCAGCGGCACCGGGCCCGGCGCTGCACTTGCTACACCTACAAGGACAAGGAGTGCGTCTACTACTGCCACCTCGACATCATCTGGATCAACACCCCCGAGTGAGTGAGTGCGGGCGGCGCGACGCGAAATGGCGGGCCGGGCCGGGCGGCGGAGGGCGCGACCCCCGCGGGCAGGGGGAGGCGCGGGGGCCGGCGGGGCTGCGCGGCCTCTGCCACGGGCCGGTAACGGGCTGGGCTCCCGCCCGCCCCCGGGAGGCCGAGTGCGCTGCGGGCGGAGCCGGCTCCCGCCGGCGTCGGGGTGGGGGTGGGCGAGGGGCCGGCGGGTCCCGCTGCCGGGGCGGGCTGTGCCGCGGGGCCTCCCCCCCGCCACCCCGCCACCTGCCGGGGGAGCCCCGGGCACAGGCCCCGGCGCGGTGAGCTCCGGCTGGGGGGCACGGCGGGCCCCGCTGTGCGCGGCCGGGGGCTGCGGGGGCGGCCGGGCGAAGCCCCTCACGGGGGAAGCAGCCCCCTGGCAGGAGCGAGCTGTGCCCCGCAAAGCCGCGTTGGGAAGGGGAGAGCCGTGTGTGCGCAGCTGTGCTGGTCTTGGTAAAAATCCACGTGGGAAAAATACTTACGACGTTAAAAGACTAACTTTTGAAAAACTCAATAGACCAGATTTAAAATGTTACAAAAGAACATCTCTGACAATTACGCTTTATGGGAATGGCAGACATGACTTTTTGTTTCAACTCATGAGAAAAACAAATTTTGAAACCATTTCCCACGAACTAAAAATTCTGTGTTCCACGCGGGTCAGCGGGGGCGCAGCACGCGTGCAGAAAGGCAGGGTCGGTACTAGCAGTACTGAATGAAAAGAACCCACCCAGGAAGATTCCCTGCGTCCCAAAGGTTAGAGGCTGCCTTTTCCTACCCCGCAGTATATAGCCTGTCTCTCTGAGTAACTGACAGTCTCAAGGATTTGTGAAGATTTACGTAGGCTAGTAGGTTTCAGTCCCGCAGCAGCCACAGCAATCGCTTCTTGAAAAATAATCAGATCAGGTGAATCTAAACCCAGATTTCTTTTGATGAACTTCAAGAATGAATGATCTGACTGCGTGGATGTGAACTACACACACCAAGTACTCCGCTGACTGCAGTTACGAACAGTTGTACTAACTTGGATCTGCCTTTGAATCAATTGCAAAGCTTTTAAGCAGATTAAAATAACAAAAGGAATATAAAAATCGAAAGTAGCAGTAAAATAAGTTATGTCAGATGGGGTTTAGGGTGCTTAATTTGTAAATTCATGTGTGTGTCCTGGCTAGAGGCCATGTCTGATGACGAGTCTTTTGAACTTCTACCAACCCGTAAGTATCATGTATTCACACAAGGCATTCAGTTCCTTGAGTTCCATACCTGTGCTAATCCACCACAGGATTACTTAGAATTATTTTAGCTAAATATTTATGACTCTATTTATGTCAGAGCTTCATCAGTGAAAATGAAAGAATGACATTCCTTTGCCCCTACACACTGAATAAATAGAATTCTGCTAATTTTAAACACACACCCACTTCTTTTTTTTTTTTTTTTTTCTTTAAGGATATCCTGTTTTAAGTCTACAGGAATTATAACTTTCATTCCAATGGCAAAAATATTTGGTGTGCGTTAATAGTGTGGAGTAAATTCAGTGATGTGGAGAATTTTTGTCCTACATGAATGTTTTGTGCAAGCATCACCAATGAAAGAATAAAAAACCAGAGAACAGAGAGAGATGTAACTTTCTCATGATGCATATTGCATTGGGGCCATAAGTCTCTGCTTTCTTAACAGAAGTCAGTTGTACATAACAGCAAATCTCAGGTATGTGAAGTCTGCCTCCATGGTCTAGTGTATAGATTAGCCTGGAACCATTCGACCTGAGGTCTAGGAAAGTGTGACTGGACATTTCTGTACAAGCTATAGAATGAATATATTCAATTTGAATATTAAATACTCGCATAGAACAATACATTTTAGCTACTGTGATCCAAATACATGAACCTGTATAACCTAATAACACTGCTGGAACTAGGTTAATCGGGATGCTGAGGGCCCTCTGGGGTTGATAAATAGTGAGTGGATAACAGTGGACGTTAGGGGAATTAGTCCAGTAGGAACTGAATTTTCTGGAATCTGTAAGTGCTCATTAGAACTGGAGAAAGGAGGTCCTCTCAAAATTGGCTGGCTGCAGTGCCTAGAGCGTGGTGCCCTTTGGCTGGAAGAGCCAGGTGTCTGAAAGGGGCTGTTTGCTGTCCTGCTCCTCTCGCTGTTCCTTGAGGCTTACCTGGTCTGAGCTAGAAAGGTGAGCAATGAAAGGAAAAGCTCTGTTTACAGGTGAGGTAGATGTACAGATCTTTCTCTAAGCTGAAAGAGCGCAGTCTCGATTTTCAAAATTCCTTGGACTCTTTCTAGGAATGTCTCTGTATATGAGGGCAGAGGTAGTCGCTGAAATAAGTATGCATGGAGATATTACACATTTTGGACCATGTTCAGTGCAACAGAAGCTGGATTTAAGATTTCATGTCGCATGGCTGTAATTCTGGCCTGGTGTCCTGCCTGGAACGGTATCTCAGTCAGTCAAAAGGTGCTTCTGGATGTGAATGAGAGAACTCAGGCTTGCTTGTGCAATCTAATATCCCATGCACGTTATGCTGCTTCTTTTTAAATGGAAGTAACCACTGGATCTGTACAGACTGGTGGTTTGTAAATGGGGCTTTTATGTTGCTGTTGTATGCATGTTGTTGAAAGTTTTTCTATTTACTAAAAATCTGGCTCAAATGCAACTTTGAGGACCATACGCACAATGGGAGGCCAGAAAGATGGTGTTAAAGACTGGAGAAGTTTTCCTGACATCTGTTGATTCTGCTATTTTTCTTGCTTATTTACTTATCATCTTTTTTTTGGTTTTATTTCCTACATCAAACACTACAGTTGCTTTTTATTATTTTTTTCTTTCTTATTTCCCCTGACTTACGTCCTTTACATTATCATTTCTTATTCCCATCACAAATTCCTTAATATTTTCTCTTTCCAGGTTACTCTCTCCTCGATACTTCAAAGACAAACTTTACTTCCTCCTCTGGTTTCTTCCCCCTGCTCTTCCCAACAGAAGAAGCTGTTAAGCATTGTTGTAATACATTCAAAACAAATTTTGGTCATGGCCTCTTCTGGAAAACCAGATGAAGTTTTTATTGAAACTGTTGGAGGCAGAGCGATGATAGAGGGTCTGTTCCTACCATGCTGAGAAATCACTTAGATCAGCAGGGTGACAGTTGTAGAAAAGCACAAAATAACAGGATATGCAGCCTCTGATTCTTTGCAGCTATTACCAATTAAATGAGAAATTACCTCTGCACAAATGTTTGAGTATTGCTTTATACTTGTTCATGAACCACTGCTGTTAGTCCAAACTAGTAAGCACACCAGTGTTGTTTTGACATAGTGAATCTTTTATCCTGGGAACAGTGGGACCCTTAAGTGGAAAACAAGACCTAAAGAAAGTCAAGTCAGTCAGGATAGAATAATGCAATTATATGATGTAGGCAAAGGTTGCGTAACAAAGGTAATTAAAAGCTGGTAAATTATTCTCACTGATAAGATTGATTACTTAGGAATTAGTTTGCAATGTATCTTTTTTGTCAAGTGATTCATTATGCTTATCTTGATCTATAGCTACAGACATATCTTAAAGAAGAAAGAATTAATTCTTTTAAACAGTACCCACTGGTGTAGTACAGCCACAACTTGATGCTTAATTATGTAAGTTAAGGGAGAAAATACAGGCAAGACTTCTTTTAGATAGGCACTTCTTCAAAGAATATTTCAATATGAACTGAACTTGTGCTTCGACAGCAAAATAATGGTTCAATTAATAATAATGTTGCTGTGTGAAGCATTAGAGATGCTGGGAATGATTAGTGAAAGATTAAAAGGTGACAACTATAAGAAAGTCATACTGTCATGAGGACACAGTACCAGATACTCAAGTGGACTCAATTCTGAAATAAAATTGTAATGAGAATTTATGGCAATAATCCAGACACTTTCAAAAGAGTTAGTATAAATCCATACTGGTAAAGTTATTTCCTCAAACTAAGCACTAGAAATAATAATTTCTTGAAGTGTCTAAATCAAAAAAACCCTATTTTTTTGTAGATGACATGTCTTATTTCAGTATTTGCTGTTACGCTCAAAAGATGAGTTACTGAATGAGATTCTGCGACCGTGATATAGAGAACAGCTTACATGATGATCTAAGAGTTCTGTCTGCCAATTACATCAATTTCTGAATCGGGAGAACTGGGTGGACAAAGTGAAAGGAAGAACTGGATCTAACTTTGTGTTTGCTGCTCTGATCCTCTGTATTTACGTTCTGTTTCCCCCGTGGAAGAGCATGCACTGACTTGCATTCTGTTGCTTTGCTCTGTGGGATGTACTGATGGATGTATGGTGACTGTTTCACGGTGTGTGCTCACATGGTGACACCACAAGGATGTGATATTTTGTCACTTCAATAGAGAAGAAATTTGTTTCTGTAACACACCAAGTCAGATATTCCTTAGCACTAGGTTGTCTCCAGATAGTTCCCCTGTGCGAATCTGTTTTCCTGACCTAATGTGACCAGCCATTAGGGTGAGAAAGGCTTTTCATACACTTCCATTTTTTTGGTCTTCCCTGAAAGCGATGACAAATGGGTTTCTTAGGGGTCCAGGAATTGTCAAGCTGAACAGACAACAGCAGCTGATTCCACGTGTTGTCAGCTCTCTAACAGTTGTAAGTTAATGATCTTTGCTCATTACTGGCTAAGGTTACCATCAGAAAGTCATTTTAGAATGGAAAAAATTTGTACCCTATCATCACTTCACTCATAGCTTTGGTCATATAAAGAGAGGAAGTGATGGCTTGGGGGGGTTGTTACAAAAGAGAAGACTTAAGACAACCAACTGGATACTCTTGTTCTAACTGTATGCTCTGCTGGCTGATTTTGCCTTCGTAACATCTTCGTTGAATGGAAGCCCACGTAACAATTTTACATGCTTTTCATCCTTATGGATATTAAGTTGTATTATAAAGTATTAAAATTACTCCACTTTTTGAGAATTATTTTCATAATTAGGTAAGTTCAGATGATGTCCTGTATATTACTGGAAATAAAAGTACACAGCTAAAGATCTCTTGCTCAGCAGAACAACTAAGCATGTGCTTAGAATTTTAACAGATTGGACTGAAAATACCTGCTAGCCAAAGGCAAGATGATAAAACAGTGGCTGCGAGCCAGGCAGTTCAAATAAGGAAGCTGATCTGTTGGTTAAACACTGCATATGGTTAACCATCAGAATCGAGTGCCAAAAGTGAAGTGATGAATATCCTGTTGAGTTGCTTTTATTTTTCTAAATGAAGTTTGCCCTGCATTTTGCAGACTTTACTATCTACATGTTCACCGAAATCTATTTGGCTTGTATACATGGATGCTACCAAGATTAGACTACATATATACGCCGTATGTCCTGATGTATTCTGAATGTTGAAGATAAAAAGAAAAATCTTAACAAGCTAGTAACTGAAATAACTCAAGCTATGGAACCTGTGGTCATACTGATAGGAAAAAATACCAAGCATAAAGCAGATAAAAGAAATTGATGGAGATAAGGAAGAGTAACTTCCTGGTTTTTTTTTTTAGTTACAAATTTTTGTGCAAATTGAAATGACAGGGTAAATAGCTCTAATCCTAAAAACTGGAGGATCTTTGGTGTTAAAAAGCTGCACAGATCCTCACATCAAATGGAGAGTGTTTCAGATGGATTTACTGAATGTACTAACAGGCTTCTGCTGTTACTGTTATGTTTTATCATGGACAAACTGACTGGATTTTTAGGCTTGTTATTCAAACATAGTTAATTCTTGTTGCATGTTTAAGTCGTGTGTTGACTTCACACTTTCAGTGCCTTACTGTCTGAAACGTGCACAGCTTGCATGTCCTCCACAGTCTAAAAGCAGAGTATATCCTCGCAGTCTTCCTGTAAAGCTTATTTACAGTACACACAATATTGATGTTTTAGCAGCAGTATCCTCTGAAAGACTTGAAATGACTTGGCTCTGCAGGCTAAAATCCCATGTCACTGCAGGAGCTGGCCCCACAGAAGATGGGGTCAGGGATGAGGCACTAATAGCTCGTGTCTGAAACTTCGCTACTGCTGCTCATGTTGATCTCATTCTAAGAATAAATAGTCTTGTGGGCTGTCAAACCACAGTCACTTTCATCTGTCTTGAGTTTTAACACCATGCGTTTATTTTCCCCTAGGTTTTTGTTTTATTTGTTTTAAAACCAGCAGTGGGTTTTGAACTATATACACTGTGGAGAGTGGTAGAAATAGGGGTTGGAGCGTGTGTTCTTTGTGCGCGCCGGTATGGTGGCTTCAAAAGCTAGCAATAAGTACTCCGAATTTTAGTTTGAAAAAGCTACCATTTGAGACATAAATATGGATGAAAGTAATCAAATTTCCAGCTGCTCTGCCTTTTGGGATTTACCTCAGTGTATTTGTCTTAGAACCAGCCCACTTAGTAATAATACTCCAGCCAGTCAGAGGAAGGAAAAAGAATAATGGGAGTCTGGGCCTCACGAACAGAAAATGCTGCACTGGATTTTATTTATTTAAACCAAGAATCATATATCTTGCCACAAAACTGGGAGCAGATTGGGATTGGTATGAGGTACTGAAGGATTTTAGCAGTGTTGTTTCAAGAGAGGTATTTTTGTGAAACTGACTGAGTTTATTAGGTCAGGTGAGCTCTACCCAGCCTCTCTGAGTATTTCGGGTGTTAATGGAAAAATACCCACCCCCACCCTCCATGCTTCCTTCAGATTGCTTACCTCAAGAAATGTATCCCAGCTTTTCACTCAGCTCGGATATTTTTCTGTTCATGTTTGAAGAAGAAAACATCTAACACTGTTTTGACAGCTACAGGAGGAGGAGGACTAGTGGTAAACCCCCTTCATATTCGCTCACAGTCCTGTACTTGGGTACCATAAAGTCCCAGCAGGAGGGAAATCAAAGAACTCACGTGATCAGTGAAACTGGATGATGAAGGCGATGTGTGCAATCCTTGGCTCATTACCTGAATTAGGTATAACTAAGAAACTACAACTAATTTGGGTCCTCACAAATTAACAAGTATTAATTGAAGAATAAGACTGGGAAAAAAATTGAAGGTTAAACCAAATAAGCAAGGTCATGGAGGTGCATCTTTTTTGGATAACATTAGCCTAATTAGGTATCTAGGAATACTGACTACTACTAAATTGAGGATGTGCAAATGAAGGTGTGGCTATAAAGAATAAAAGTTTGTTTCCTCTGAAATGATTTTAACTGCAAAAAGCTACTCAAAACGAGTAGCGCTTCTGTGAATGGAGCATGTGGTTAGAATGGCAGAAGACCAGCAAGTCAAGCACTTTGAGGAAGATGTTTTACTTAAATGAGGAGGAAAAGGAAAGGGTGATACGAGAGGTACACCTATTGTGAACTTCTCTGTTAGAAAACACGCCTGTTACAGAAAGAGTTGTAGCCAGCTTTCAGAGCAGCCAACGATCTCTTCATCTACAGCTACACAATGTTACTGCAGGAGCTTTGTATGAAATATCTGTTATTTGCCCCAAGCATCCTTCATTCTAGAGACATGTTGTTTCACTTGGAGGTTGTTAAATTTTGCTACTTCTCCACATTTTTTTTTCTCAGTGGTCCTTACAGGGATCTCATACATTTTAAGATTGTCTGAAAACACTGGAGACTGTTAGGAGCCTTGCTGGCCTGGATGCATGCCAGAAAATATATTGCTGAATACTGAAATCACAGCATCTAAGATGATTGCTGCAACCCCCTCATCCCTTTGTTTTGCCTGAAACTCTCAAGTGCCCTGGAGCTATCTGCTGTGTGTAAGTGGCTGGGAAAGTAGAAAATAATAGCTGCTCACAGGTCAATTATAACATAGCCTGAGAAACTCAGCCACATGTTATAAAAATTAAAATAAACCAATTGGATTTATCTGCCTGAATTCTGAACACTCACTATAGTATAAATGATTGACAGCAGGACTTAGGCAAATCATACTTCCCTTGAAGTATGATTCTTCCACACAGACATGCAGGTAGTAGTCGTTCAATGAGCAGGTTATTTTTCTGTGGGAAATTTCCACTGATGCCACTGGTTCAGAATAACTGTTTCACTACTGCTCAGTACTACTTGTCTTTTTCAACAAACAAATGCCTGTTTCTGTTAATGTAATGGCAAAAACTTGCTTCAAGAGCTAGCTGACTTTCAGGGGAGAGCTTTTATGACTGTGTTCTGTGGACACAAAGTACAGAAATAATCTCGGTTATTTCAGCATCTGAGTGTCCAGTCTGCAAATCTATACTTTCGTTCTTTTAAATTTCTAGGAGAAATACTAGCTGACCTAAAGATTGCTGTGTATTCCTTTTCATTGCAGAAATCAAAAGTATGTTTCAAATGAAAAAGGCACCCTGTGCTTTCTTTGATCAGCTTCGCGCTGCTCTATATTATGCATGGACTTATCTTTAGTTAACAGCTCTGTGGCACTGACTAATTGTAATTTCATCATATGGAATAATTCCAGGTACTGGAGAGTTGTGTTAGCATCTTCTTTTTTTTGCATACAGAATAAAGAAAAAACAGCTTATACTAAAGAAGAAGTTATTTCCTTAAACTCAGGCCTTCTGTAATTTAGAAGGTGCTTTAAAACTGAGCATGCAGGCTTCTATGCACCCACTTGCTGGCTGCAGCAATCATACTGGTAACTGAACTCCACAACAGAGGGTCACTTCCACGTAAATTCCAGGTTGTATGTTGGCACACAGATACCAGTTCAAAGTAGTACCTTGGAAAGGCTGATCCAGAATTGCTTAGGTTTGCTTGTTCCCCAGTTTGTAGAGAGGAAAGGCATAAAGGACACCCAGTACATGGTAGCTCTTAAACATGTGGAAACCTGATTCACTGTTTCAGGAGAATTTTGTTCTCCTAAAGGAAGAAACTATGCATACTGAGTTTGAGGTCAGAAACTAAAATTTCCTTTGAATTGTAAATGTTAAAAAAAAATTACAAATCTATGGATTTTGTGTAGAAATTTCCAAAACGTTTGTAAATGGCTCTTAGACAGTACTTTGGCCAGGGACCCGGTCATAACTGCAAGGAGCAGAGTGTAAGGGAGCTGGTTGTTCAGGATCCCTAGAAGCCTAGCAGATGGCTAGCCGACAAATCTGCCTCTGCCTAGGTCAGCTGCTGCACATCTTTACTGGGGAGACACAAACTGCCATGCATATACTAAAGTCAGCAAGCTTTCACTAAAGAAAACGGATGCCTCACCTGAAATGCAAAGCAAAGAGACTTCTTAGCAACACAAATCCTTGGTGACAATTGCATCTTGACAATAATTCCCATTCAGTGTGTAGAAATTGTGACTCTGCGCACCTCGTTTTGAACCTGAGTATTGCAGCACCATTTGTTAATCACATGCAACAATCTAAGATTAAGCATGCTGCTAGGCAAATGCTTCTGATACTTGTTCAACTGAATCTCTTCAGCATTTCCTCTCACTTCTGAAGTGCTGAGAAAGAGGCATGAACTAACTTGAAATACTATCATTTTCTGGAGTGATAACCATACACACTACCATTTGCTTAAATGTGATTTATGAGTTGCATCAGAGTAACTGACAGGCAAGAAAACATGTGCTATATTTTTTAGCTTTTTCTGAATACTGTTGGAAAGACACTGGGTTGCTATTGAACTTTATCTGGGGTTTGGATTTTTGGATTAGAAATCAAACTCAGGCATATTGGGATACCTAGTTACACTTTTACATACATCAGTGTATGTAAAAATTTTTGCTTGAGTGTTCTAGTTAAAATTCTTACACTTGAAAATATCGTTGGATCGGCATATATTTCTGGACCACTGATAATGAAGGGATCTTGAAAACATTTTCCAAGCTATGAAGCATACTTTCGTAAATATTGTAAGTTTCATAGAATGTAAGGCACTTCATTAGAACGATCAGGAACAGGATCTAAAACATCAGCCTCCTCCCTTGCTTAGGGCTGTGATGCGTGGTTCTTACCCCTTGTAATTATACTATATTCTCCACCCCTGCCTGTTTGCTGGAATTTACTGTCTCTTAAGAAAGGCAGCAGACTGGTAATGGGCCCATTCCTCAATCACTGTTGTTCACACACTGATGTGTTAAGACAAAATTGATGATGATTGTAGTCGGTCCATTAATTTTCAAACTGCAGCAATAAGGAATAAAACATGTGCCTTTCTTCCTCTCTGGCTATTCAGGCAGAGGCTCTGACACAGGGCAAACTGCAGCAGAGATTCTGATTTAGAGAGTAAGAAAAAACCAGTATCATGTTTTGGAAAAGTGACTTTTTAACAAGGAAACACTAAATAACGAGAATAACATACTACAGTATTATATGTCTTGTTAGCACAATATGGGATGGATGACATCTGCAAAAGCTTCATTTATCCCCTGGCAAGCTATCTGCCATGAAATAGGGGTTTCAAGTTTGGCTAGACCAAGCAAAAATCATCTTTTCATTTTAGCCTAAATCTGAGCGGGAAGTTTTCTACCAGGCAGTTTTCACAGAGGGTTCACCACTCTTTTAAAAATACAGGAACTTCCTCCTGGTTCCTGACTTAAAATATTAGCCATTACTTCATGAAAAACTTGAATGTATTAAAAACATGATCATGCAGGAGCTATTTATGTCAGAAGTTACCTATGTTAGCCATTTAGCATTCATTATTCTAAAGCAGATGGCAGGATAGAGTTTTTAATACTCTTCAGTTATGAAATGGGACTCGGTCCTAATCCTGAAGACAACAAAAAGCTTTTTAAATGACTGCGAAGGGGTGCCAAAATCAAGTCCTAAAAATATTTTAAGACTAACATGCATATTTCTTGGTCTCTCCCAGCGTCTAGACATAGCCGTAGAACGAAGGAGGCAGAGAAAATATGCAACAGTTTTTGCATATAGGTGAGGCAGATCAGCATCTGCTGGAGAAGGACCATCTCATGGTCTCAGACACTTGTGATTTTCTATCTTTCAGCATGATTTTATGATAAATCTATCTATGATTGGTCTGATTCAGGCTGTGAAAGATGAGATGCTGTTACAAGCTCACATGTACTGTAAGTGCAAAGGTTTGAGGAAGTGATTTGCATCAACCATACTGATGTTACATGAAAAATTATTGCAGAGTTTATGAAAGCAATGTTTCTGAACATTTCAGCCCACCATGTGTGTGTGAAAACAGAAAATTTGCAGCTTTCCAATTAATAGTCTAATGATGTTTTTATGAAAACAAATGAGATAAGTACAACTATTGAAGTTAGGGTTCCAGACTGATTATTCAGGCTTTGTTCTGTAACCTTTCTAGATATATTCTTACTTTCTCTCCCTTGCCTTCCACCACCGCTCCCCCCCTTCCTTCTTGCTTTTGAACATGAGATGCTCTTCAGATTTTTAGTGTTTGTGGATTTGTGGGTTGCTTAGCCCATCCCTCAGGTACACAGGAACTTTTATGGGTCTCCAGAAGTTCCATGTGATGTACACCTGCTATCAATTGAGATTCTTTAACAACTTGTAGGAGAATAATTTATGACATCAGTCTAAACTGTCCAACGCTTTTTTTGGATGTTAGCAGGCAGCGATGAAGCACGTCCTTTTCTGCTAATAACATTGACTATAACCCATTAAAGAACAAAGCATGCCAGACTGCAGGGAGGTAAAGAGAACTACCTCTTGCTATTTCTTGGTGTGCTGTGCGGTACAGAGTATAATCTCTTGTAGAAAAGTACTAGTAGATATGTATGAGGAAGATTATCTGTCTGTTTCTCACATTTATAACTCCGTGGGTCATGCTCCAAACATGATGCAATAAACAAATCATGTTGACAGTTTTCTCAGTGATAAAATTGATGGCAAATCGGGCTCTGAATCATGAATATGATGACAACAACATGATGTTACTTATCTGGTGGAAATCAGCACAGCTTGTTTGTCGCTTCATATCAGCTATGGCACTGAACATAAATTTTGTGCATTTGTGGGGGGTAACCAACAAAATAAAGGAATAAGCAGTAAAATAAGCAATACCCTGGGGATGTATTTATATGAGCTCTTAGGTAATCAGAGTTTTTTTAAGATAGCTAATGTAGTTGCCAATTAATTCTGCCTGTTGAGCTGAGTGTCTGCTACTTCATATAACTGTGTGGAAGGCTGAGTTGATTGAGCAGGAGTTGTGATCTGTTATAGGCAGAACTTCTTATGTAAGCATAGGGTTTGATTTTTGTACCGCTATTTATTGCTTTGTATCAGTAGATCTATTTTCTAAACGAAAAGATAGGGAATTTCATTTTAATTGGTTCCTAAAATATACAGTATTTGTGGTTCTCACAACAGGAGAACTGTGCCATATGGGCTGTCTAACTACAGAGGCAGTTTCAGAGGCAAAAGGTCTACAGGCCAGTTCCAGAGTGCTCTCCAGCCGTCATTTCGGTGTTCTTGTTTGGACTCCTATGACAACCAGTGCATGCAGTTTTGCAGAAGAATGCAAGACAGAAGAAGGTGAGTCTCTTTTCTTAACACTGCAAACTATCTATATGATTTGACTGTTTCATGGAGATAAATTAATCAATTTGCATGTATCAAATGGAAGCAATTAACAAATACATTGATTTTAAATAAAATTCTCATCTGCAGTTGTGGTAGGTTAACCCTGGCCAGCAGCCAAGCACTTACACTGCCGCTTGTTCACTTCCCCCTTAAGTGGGATGGGGGAGTGAACATGAAGAACAAAAGTGAGAAAACTCATGTCACAATAAAGAGAGTTTAATAGGTGAAGGGAAGAGGCCAGACCCAGTACAGTACTGCTCTGAATTTTCTTTTTGCTGTTTCTTTTTATGATGTGGTATTTTTGAAACAGCAGATCTCCTGTCCCGTTAGGGACACGCTTAATGCTGCACTATTTTAGAGTGTTGTAAGTTTTATCTAGTCTGATGAAGAGTATGACATTGTCATTTGATGAATGGCTTTGTAAAGGTAATTGATGAGAATGCAGTGACAAACAGAAAATCTCTCTTCCCCAGAAGTCATGGATCAATGAAAAAGACAGAGGAGAAAGACCAGTGCAGGGAAGAAGAACACACTTTCATTCAGTAGCACAGAGCTCAGAGGATTCTCAACAGTCAGGTATGCTAGAGGTGTTCAACGTTAAAAAGAAGAAATACTAATTTTCCACACATTTTCTTTGTATTTGCAGAACTCTTAAATCCTTTCAACTGACTACTACCGCTTCTTGCTAAATAAGGGCAGAATTTGGCCCATGAGTTGTCTGGGTTTTTAAAATGTATTTTTTAAAATAACCTCTAGTATACAGAGAGCTACTACAACTTTTCTCATGCTGATACAGCTTCTTCAGAAACTGGATTCTTTGGCTAGAGGCCAATACATATTTTGGCAACAGTGGCCCCCCCCCTCCTTTTTTTTTTAGGGCAAGGTCTGTTCCTGTCTATCATCTTTTTGCTCATTTAGCACTGCAACAACTTAAGCTACATGTCCCAGTGCAGTGCTTTAGTAAAACTTAAATTGTCAAGGTAAAGAAACAGAGCAAACTTTGTGGGAAAAGTATTTGGAGGGAAAATAAACCTACTTTAAATGTTGGATACAAAGAGGTTATTGTGACCTAGTAGCCAGTTTCAAAAAGTTGCAGTTCCAAATCTACCCTTAATACTATTGCTACAAGGAAATGCAAAATGATGTCAAGATAAGCACACAGTTGTTTTCTGGGTAAAAGCAGCTGCCACTGGATGTATTTAAAATAAATAATAATAATAATAAAAAAAATCACACCATTACCCAAATTTTTTTGCTATGAAGGGAAGCACTTGGATTAGAAGTCCCCAGACTGAATTTATTGCTGTGATTATTTGATCAGAGCTAATTAGACAACCGGGTAGCTTTCCCTCTATGTACGCATATTAAAGGAGGTGAACCATAGTTCTATCAGGAAATAGAGATTTAGGTCTGAATAATTAAGATGTTTGGTTTGTTTGTTTTTCTTTTGGTTTTTTAAAGCTTTAACATTTATTTGCTGAAGCTCAGAAGCAAGAACTTAAACTACAACTCTCCCTTGAGATGGACAAACTTGATGCTTCAGTCTGATGCCAGTGGAGATTTCAGCAGTATGCAAGACTTTCATTTCAACAATGCCACTTTGAGGGCATGTGAACCTGTACGAAGAAGCTTTCTCCCATGCTCCACTCGCGAGAGTCTCACTAGGATAATGTTTATCATGTAACCTGGCAGCGAGTGTATCACTATTGAAGAAGAATTCAAAGGTAGATCCAAACTTCAGCAACACAGAGTTTCAGCAAACATTTTTCTATACAATTTTAAAAAGTACAATAGAGAAACATACTGTTCCACTTACTGCTTGCTGTATGTCTGAAGAATCCATCCACAGCTTTATGCAGGCAACTGTAATTGGAGAACGTGATGAGTTAGAGAGAGATTGCCTATACATGAGTTCTCATAAAGAATAAACAGATACAAAATATTTCTCTTGTTAATGTATGCAAGCCTGAATCATCATATTGTAACTTTGTGGCAGATGTTTAAATGGCAGTATCTATGCAGAATAAATATGAATGGCTAATATAAATACTATTATTAACTATAGCAAGTTGAGTATACATTGAGTATTCAATAGATTACCTAATTTAGGCACAAATTATTCCTGCACTTCAAAGTTCCATTCAAAAACATTCACAGTGATTATTTAAGGATGCACTGTAGTTGATGAACTATTCATCCCAAAGAATTCCCTAAAGATGAAAGGGTAGGACTGTGGAACTTCATACAGTCAGAGTAACTTACTGTACTAGACCATTTGCTATTCTAAGGTCCTACATACGTTATCATCCACATACATTTGTCTTTGATAGTACTAGAAATCATATTTTTATCTCTTCATTGAAACATCACTGAATAACATGGAAACTTGGCAATAAGCATTATATGTAACCCTGGACATTTTTCAGTGTAAATGACTTCTTCAGAAATTATGGACTTTCTTTTGATAGGAGGGTGCAAGAGTAAGCTAGGAAAAAAAGAGTAACTTTTGGAAATCCTGTTCTATATTATTTAAAAAGAGAGGAAATCCCTTACTTGTGACATTATAGATATTTTTTTGGTTTGACTGAACTTGATGCAGACTTTCCCCAGGGCACGTAGATTAAACTATAACCTGGTGACATGAAATTATATTTTGTCAGGAGAAAGATGGATACCAAAAGAAAAATGAAAAGAAATTAACAGTAAAAATGGTTATATAGGCTTAAAATGGTGGTAGTAAACTTTGTTTGAAACAAAAAAGGGAGGTCTTTGCCAAAATATATATGATATATTTTATATATATGTGGATATATTTCATAAATAAATTATTATAGTTATAAAATTAAATATATCTTTCAGTTACTGCATTTGTATCAGTTTCTTAATTGCTGATCAGCTGATTTTGTACATTTATAGAAAATAGGTTATTTATTGTATAAGAACACTTCACATGCTATTTTCCCATAATTTTTAAAGACACTATTGTTTTGGGTTTTAAAAAAATCAATCAAGCTTTGTTATGATGAATGCTTAATCATTTATAACCACCAACTAGAACTTTTTATCCCCCCAAACGCATATGCCCAGGTCATACAAAAACTTGCCTTCAAGAGGTTACAGTTCTGACAGTTTGAGAATTGAGTATGAAAACATAAGAAACATTTCTTTGATATGCTTAAAAAGTTACATTAGAATTTTGTGTCCCTTTTGGTATAAATGTAATCCGCATCTGGCCTGATTTGTATCTCCGGACAAGGAGGTGATGGCCATTTGGACTGTGAGTTCTTCTCCTGAACAGTGTTTACCTACCTCAGTTTCAGTCGGTATTTTTTATTTTATTTTTTTTTCCCTGGAATTACAAACACGTCTCGGTGCTAACAAGACTGTCAGTGCCTTAACTGATAGAATTCAGCTTTCAGATGAACTGCTTAGCCTGTGTTTGGATTTCTACCGACTTCCCCTCTGTGAGTTTGAAGAAGGATTCACACCTTCCCCACTCCCACATGCTTTCACTTTATTTTAAACGGTCACAGAAACAAAATCATCAGAGTGGTTTCTTTCTTTGGCATGCAGGTAGATTTAGCACTTGAGCAGTGGGCTACGGGTGTTACTGTTGTACTTTCTTTTCAAGAAAGAAAAAACCGACTTTTTTCTATGTCAGTTCCACATTCAAGTAGTTTGGGTTTGGGACTTGGCACAGTAACTGAAAACATTGTGCCAAGTTACTGCTAGTGGTTAATGTAAAAATGAGTCCATCATGAACACAGCAAAAGAAAGAAAATGAGAAACGAAAAGAAGCGTGGCCAGCAGGCTGTGGGAGGTGGTTCTACCCCCCTACTCCACTCTCATGAGACCCCACCTGCAGTACTGCATTCAGCTCTGGAGCCCCCAGATGAAAAGGACACGGACCTGTTTGAACAAGTCCAGAGGAGATCACGGAGACAACTACAGGGCTGGAGCCCCTCTCCTGTAAAGATGGGCTGAGGGAGTTGGGGTTGTTCAGCCCGGAGAAGAGAAGGCTCCAGGGAGACCTTACTGCACCTGCCAGTACCTAAAGGGGGCTTATAAGAAAGATGGGGACAGACTTTTAGTAGGGCGTGTAGCAACAGGACAAGGGGTTTAAAACTAAAAGAGGGTAGATTTAGATTAAATATTGGGAAGAATTGCTCTACCGTGAGGGTGCCCAGGTTGCCCATAGCAGCTGTGGGTGCCCCATCCTGGCAGTGCTCAAGGCCAGGCCGGACAGGCCTTGGAGCAACCTGATCCAGTGGAAGGTGGCCCTGCCCAGGGCAGCGGGGTGGAACTAGATGACCTTCAAGGTCCCTTCCAACCCAAGCCAGTCTATGATTCTACAAAATAACTGTTACATCAAATCCAGAAGAGATTTACTATAGGTATCTCCAGATAAAACTATAAACTGCAGCACATACCTGAAAATTGCGTGTGCTGGGTTCTGGAGTTGAACTACAAATATTGTGTCTGGGAATAGTTAACAGCCACGAGATTGTTTTTACCTCATTTCATATGTTTACAGGAAATGTCACCATTAATATTCCTCAGCTGTTAGGGACTCAGCTTGCCTATTTTTAATTCATAACTAGAAGACATTAAGCTAATTTGAAATCCAATTCTTTAAAAATTATACACAAAATTAAATTCATATACCACTAATGAATGCTTTTAGCTAAGAAACAACTCTTAAAATGGGATATATCATAAAATGACTGCAAAAGTTAGAAATAAATGCTTTTTCAACACACAACATTAGTATAGTTAGTTGTAGTGCAGAAATACTCCTGGTCTCTGGCATTATTTTGAGGACACTTGGGGTTTTTTTGCAGCAACAAATCTGTTCCAGTTCTTGCTCTATTCCATTTACATGTAACTCTGCTCTAATTCTGTCAGAGTTGCATAGCTTTCATTCTAGTTCCTATTTATAAAAGTTCAGTTTTCAGTTGTTAACAGCAATAAGAACAATAAATCATCAAAATTCTAGAAAACAATGTAGAAGGGAGGTGTGGAAGAATTTCAGGCTTTTAGTCTACATAGGAGAAGGAAGAGAGATGTGAGCGCAGGTGTCAAATGCAAAGGGCTGTGTCAGAGGGGAAAGCAGTATTTTGTTCCCTGTGTTCGGCAGAGGAAGTACAAGTAGGGGGCTGTCAGGTAAATGTACTGGGCCTGGCTGAGCCCCACAGCAGCCCTCAGTGTGGTGCTTTCTGTTGGTACCTGGAAAGGTGCTGGTAACACACCCGTGTTTTAGCTACTGCTGAGCAGCGCTCGCCCAGCACCCAGCCTGGCTGCACCATTCCCCCTCACCAGTAGGCTGGAGGGGGGGGAGGGGTGGGGAGGACCTTGGGAGGGGACAGAGCCACCTGACCCAAACGAGAGGGATATTCCACACCATATGACTTTTGCTCAGATAAAAAAGCTAAGAGGAAGGAGAAGGAAGGGGGCACTGATTATTTATGACATTTGTCTCCTGGAGCAACCACTATGTGTACTGAAGCCCTGCTTCCTGGAAGGTGGCTGAACATCACTGGCTGATGGCAAGTAGAGAATAGTATCTTCTGTTTTCCTTTGCTTCTGAATGCGTGACCTTTGCTATTGCTTTATTAAACTGCCTTTATCTTGATCCACGAGGTTTTTTCCATCTTATTTTCTGTCCCCCACTTCATTCTGCTGAGGAGGGGAGTGACAGAGTGGCTTGGTGGGCACCTGGCATCCAGCCAAACTCAACCCACCCCATAAACGTATTGGCAAGAACGGTTAAGTGCCATGAAGACAACGGTCTTCATCACCACCTAACTCCTTGGCTGTGCCTTGTGAAAGGCATAGGCTTTGATGTCAGTCTAAGAGGCCCTTAAAGCTGTGAGTGTGAGCGGGATATCTTCTTACAGAGCTAGGGGACTACTCCCCGAGCACAGCTCATGCCTGGTTTCTGTATGTTAGAATAAATGGCTCCTTGCTTGCTGTGCCAGCTTCTGGCAGTACTATTCTCCTAGCTTCTAATTCTTCCCATATATAAAATGCTGTAAAACCCAGGAGTCAAGTTCTTCTGTAGATCCTTGTCAATACAGGGATGGCAAATAAGGCATGTAGGAGGAAAAGAAGCATTTTTAATTGACTTTTCCAGGAAAGATGTTTCATTTTATAAAGAAATCTGCACAAATTAAAACAGACCCTTGATTTAGTCATTTAATTATCCTTACCCTTACTAAGAGTTTTTTGTAACACAGTGAAGTCTACCAGAGTGGGAGAAGGTGTTACATTTTTAGGGTTATTTTGTCATACAGGCAGAAGTAATTCCCTCTTGGCTGAACTGTGATGACTTAAATCATTCTTCATCTGCTTTAAAAATGTGCTAATGGTATTTACTATATCCTCCAACTATTTATTAAGTACAGCAGAACTGAATTGTTTTTTCTGCATAGTAAAACCTGAAACTTCTGGCATGATGTGCCAGCAGAGGTTGAACAAAATGCTTTTCATGGTTTTAAAATCCCCAAGTTTGACATGTAAGCCTTTCTCTTTCCCCAAATCTAGCTGAGCAGAAAGAGCTTGTAAGAATTTCTCTTGCTACAAGACAAGAATACAAATATTACATGCACAACACTCTTTTTATAGCGACCAGAAGCAATGGTGGCTGCAATTCTGGGATGTGTTCTTACCAGATCCACTCCAAATACTTTTAGATACCTAGCACCCAAGCCTGAAAGATCTTTCCCTTAGCAGCATCTAGCACCTTTCACACATACTCAAGATGTTGCTTTTAGGAGCTGTTTTTCAGAAGAGCTAGGCAAAAATAACTCTGATGTGTAAGATTGCTGAGGACAATCATAACAATTTGGTTCAAGATTTAAGATGACAAAATTGTGTGTCAATACAAGTAAAATGTAGGATAACATTAAGACTGAATAATGCAGCTGAAATTACTGTTAGAAAAGGAACAAATTCTAGCCATATGAACACTAAACCTTTAAATCCACAGCTTGAAATCTATTGGAATAGTAATCAAGCAAAATTGTAAACAGATGAGATTGGAAACAATGTCTTTTTTTATTGCTAGAGTTTTACAATGGAAAAGATATAACCTGACCTGGAGAGCTTTATACTACAAAGAAATGTCAGGACTGAGAGACTTAAAATACCTTAAGCATAAAATATATTAAACAAAGCATATTGAACTTTCTGTTTACCTTGCAGTACTATCTTGCCAAACTTTGTTTAAAATCACATTTTAAGAAGTATTTTGACTTCCAAGATTTTCAGAAGTGCTTTAGAAGACAGGTGTGCCTTGATTTGTATTCCAAAGGTGTATCTGTAGCTGAGTGACTCACGTTGATAGTAGCACAGCTGACTGTCCTGCTTTCAGCTGGGATAAAATTAGTTTTCTTCTTAGTAGCAAGTACAGTGCTGTGTTTCTTATCTCAACCCTTAAGTTCTACATTCCTTTCCGACTCTCCTCCCTATCCCTCTGGGTGAGGGGGAGTGAGCAAGTGGCTGCGTGGTGCTTGGTTGCTGGCCGGGGTTAAACTACGACACTGACTTTCAGTAGAGGTTTGGGATGAGGTTCAAGTCTGTTCTGCTGTGGGAAGCACCTCACTGAATCCTTGGGCTCTTACTGGGTTTTAACCTAGAGTCACACCAGTATCCACATTGAACACCCCTCCCCATATCTAGGTCTTCTAGCTTAGTTCTCTAATTTTATTTCAATATGGTCCTTATCCATTCTATAACAGACTAGGTTGCTAGTCATTTCCTGTGTGCACCACTTCCCAAAATCAGGTAGATACGTAAGCCCACCTAAAATCTTCTTCTGCACCTCTGTATTTCTTTAGGTACCTAAACATTTTTACCACACACTATCATTCGGTCATCAGTAAATGACTCAGACTTCCTGCAGATGCCTCGGCCAACATACATGGCGCTGTATTGACTTGCAAGCGCTGAATTTTGAGCCCCTTAATAATAAGTTGATTAGAAGGCTCTGACATTCAAACTCTATTTTTCCTATGAATATTTTAAAATCCTGTAAGGACAAGATTATTCAGACACTAAAAGGCCACTATGTTAAACAGTGAAATAATCTTAGAGAAGGTAAGAGTTTCATTTTAATTGGTTATAAATGTGATTTGATGTCTAATGGACTATCCATTATTAAGTAATCATTTCTGTTAAAGCTGTTTCTCAAGAGTGTGAACCATCTCTCCCTTAATTTAGTGAGTGTTTATGTGTTTCATGCATAGTAATGTTGCCATACTTGTCCAGGAATTATTTATTCTATTGCAATCAGTTAAATAATTTTATTTTTTATTTTCATAGTTCATTTTCATTTAGCAGTCTTATTTTTATAAGTACTCTCCCTCAACCCCCCAAACAACTGACTACACAATTTGGAAATGCTTCAGTGTCTTACGAAGTTTCTCTTTGGTATTCCAGGCCTGGCAATCCATATGGCTCAAGAGGCGAGCCGCTTTCTCTTACCAGTGTGAGCTCTTAGACGTGAAGGGGGTTGGAGCCTTTTGTCATTAAAAAATGAATGTGCAAAGTATTGTAACAATATAAAATATATATTGAACAGCTAGTGGATTAGGTGAACTATATAACCAGAGCAAAGCAGATGTAAAAATTAAAGCCCCAAGACTCTTTTCGAAAATTCCTGGAACTATACATGTATTCATGCAATTCTGATACCATTAAGATGCAGTTCCCAAAATAGATGTTTTTCAAACTTGTACTTTGTTTCCCTGTATCTATTACAGAAGAGAATTCCATTAATTTCACAATGAAGCCAGTTTACAGCTCCTTCTGGTGTCAGTTTGGATGGTCACGGGTCAGCTAAGGGTCATGCTTTCAGTGTTTTTAAGACACTACAATTAAGAAACAGATTGAATCTAAGCATTTGAATTCTTAAATGTAAAACCTTTCTTTATACAAATTTGATCATTAATTAAAACATTCAAAACACCTGTGCCAGATCCTGAGGTCTGTCTTTGATTAACATTCTTTCTTTAAGCAGAGTTCCAAAGAGAATGGATAATTCAGCTCTGTATTTGGAGGAGCACAAAAGAAGAAAGCTTAAGGAGAGGAAATCCTGCATTAGAGTTCAGTAATCCCCAAATCATAGTTCTGATTCTGCCACTATCTCGTGATGGGTTCATTGGGCAAATTACTTGAGCTCTTATTGCGTGCACTAACACAAGAGCAAGACCAAAGGCAAGGTCCATGTTAGATCCTACAGGCCCAGCCCTAAGCCATGTTTCTCTCCAAATAACAATCTTACTTATAAGTGCTCTGGTTGTCTTAGAGAACATGCGAAGGATCAATGTCTTTTGGTAGAACCATCACTGTACCTCTTTGACCATTTTCAAGGAATTGGTCACCTATTGCCTACGAGAGAAAAAAAAAGGTATTTACAAACCCATACTGTATGCAGAGTAGCATGCACGTGAGAAACCAAGTGTTTGGCTCTGGAGGTGATTCAGAGCAGGACTAAGGCATATGGAAGGTTTGAATAGCTGTTCCCTTTAGTTATAGCTGCCTGTGCATTCACGTATGTGTTGGCTGTCCTGAAATAATGTTGGTATTGCTTTGGCTGGTTGGTTCCAGTCCCCCTGCATACTTTCAACCAGAAGGGTTAGAAACATTTTTAAAGGAAAGCTAACATGTTATTACCATTGTCTAAATTGAGGAACTGTAGTATTAAGTAGAAACCTAAAGAAAACTAAGCAAGGGGCATGAGGTATTTGATTAGCAACTCGCTAGCAATGTACATGCCATGCAAGAATCTTGAGGAAAAAAAAAATAATCCCAGAAAGTAAGCTAATGTATATACATTCACTATGCCAACGTGCTCAGAAATGTCTCATTATTGTGACATCTGTTACTGGTACCAGTAATATTAAAATGCACATCCTAGTTGCCTGAATCCAACCCCTGAGGTACCACTTTGTGTAATATCTTGCACACATTGCTAAGGGCAGCACGCGGTGTAGCATTGGGCCTCTAGTAAGAGAGGCCGACAGCATAGGCACTAGGCCCTCTGTCTTGAGATTCAGAACTGTGCCACCCAAGCAAAGGATTCCAGAGGAGGACATTTCATTGCAACAATTATTTATTTCTGTATAAATAATGCTGCAATGTCTTGTCCCAAACATCACAGAGCAAACTGAGTAAACATGTTTTTCCAGTCACATGCATTGTCTTCCTAAAGAGTTCCCAATGTCTTTATTTCCACATATGCAGCACTATCAGTAATTTTCTAGTACTTTTATGGTGGGGTTGTCTAACAGTATGAATTGGAACATTAGCCATCCAGAAAGTTCCTAAGTTAATCAACTTTTGTTTTTCAAGTGTTCTGTTTGTACACAACTTTTTGTGCTTCATCTGTTTCTCTTACTGCAGATTCCACTGTTTGCAGATTTCATATATGGAAAACAGCCTCAAGATGTTTTTCAAGCTTGGTTTTTGCTTAAAAACCATAGGAACATCGTTGTACAAAACATCACAACATCACTTTCTTGAAAAATTTCTCTGGAAATCTCTGTCAAACATGGATATTTACTAATCTGCGTGCATCCACCAAAGGCTGCTCTTGAGATCTTGTTTCTGCCTCAAGGATCCTTACCGTCCCCCTCACACTGCTTTATATTCCATACAGCACGTGTATTAGCTCAATCCCTCATGATTAAAGGGCTACCTTACTGAGGAACCTCACTTGCTATGTTGTTAGCACTTGAAATGTACTTGTAAATAATCAACTGTTGCAGATGTAGACCCATTAGAAGGACACTATTCATATATTTGTTCATGTTTTCTGTTACCAGCATCTTATGAATGGTATTGCAAAGCAGTTATTGTTCCAGTTTCTGAAATACAAAACATTTTCTAAATTATACAGACAAAATCAGTTCTGATCTCCACTGCTGTTATCATGCCTGCCTCTACTCAAGGCAAAGAGAGACCTTGTTCAAAGATAGCCTAAACATCACTAAAAAACTCCTTACATATAATTACAGAGAGAGGAAATCCTAAGTGACATGACTCAAAGTTTATGTATTACAGCAATATGAACACTAAACCATTAATTCTACGTAAACAGATCAAAAGAAATCTGACATCTTATGGATTTGTGTTTTTAAAAATAAACTTGAATTGTACACAATATCTGTTAATTCCTTGCATACCTATACAATTCTGTCCTTTCCCCCCTAACCCCTCCCTGGTTCTCCAGAGGATTTTGGTAGAGGCAGGCAGCCTGCCTGGAATGATTGCAAACACTGGTTAGGGGGTCATTAAGGACAAACTTGTGAATGAACTTTCCATTGCCTGGAGACCTGCTTGTACGGAACTTCTAGGCATTTAAGTATACCTAAGACTAACAACTCATCCAGCCATCTGCCAAAAGCGGTTGTAAGCAGCCGAAAGTTTGAAAGGTTCAAACACTCACAGCATTTACCTAAAAGGTAAAAGTTTGCTTTCTATAGGAAGTAAGCTAAAATGCTTGAAATTTTAGAATTAGGCTAAATGAAAACAAAAGCATAACACATTACCTAACTAAATAGCTTTTTACACAGTCTTTCCCTCCTAAAAATAGTAAGTACATTTCAAAACTATAATAAAATATTTTATTTGAGTTACAGTTTCATGGAAAATGGCAGCTCAAGCAACATAAAGGAGTAAGTTTACGGTTAAGAGAAACTGTAAAAAAAAATAATAATCCAAGATAGATGCTTTTTCTGTAATGGTGTTGAAGCAGCAGTTACCTAAAGACTTCACTCTTGTAACTGCCCATAAATACGACATGCTGCTTTCACTGTAAGACCATCTATGTTCTGGCATTCTCACCCTACACCTCCTACAGGTTAAAGCAGCTAAACTCTGGCATTTTCCTTACTGCAAGACAGGCAAAGCTCCCCATCACAGTTAAAAAAAGTTCCTGTGAGACGCCTCATTGAAAACAAAAATTCCTCTATGTGGCAGCAGCAATGTTGCAGGGTGTCTTTGCTGTTCCAAAGTGTTTCATGTGAAAGAACAATTCACGTGAATATAGTTTCATTTCTGTACTCCGTTGTCCCTTTCCTCTGACACCACCACTGCAGGCTAGTGGCAGTCCTGGTTTTGATTACGGAGATTTATTTATTGTACTCATGGAGAGGCCCTCATGTGGGAATGATTTGTGGTCATGAATGATCCAGTCTGGATTTAATCGATTTAGCGTTAGTCCAAAAGTATCTACACAACTACCCAAATGCTTGTGTAAGTTACTTCCACATACTGTTACATACCACTTCACACCTCCTGTTACATTTTGTGCTTGGAAAGAAAAAATAAAAGGAAAAAGCACTGAAGACAATAAAAATTCAGTTAGATTTAAGACTATAATACGTGAGATAGGCAGGTCATGGTCTGTAGCTGTAGCTGTCTGGTAATAATAGTTTCTCAGTACTTTTAAGCCTTGATTTTATAAGCAAGGTTTTGGTATGACAGTTACTACCCGCACTGCCTTCCACATCCCCATCTCTTTCATCTAAGGAAATTAATTTAAACTCTGTGACTTTTTTTTTTTAAATTCCCTTTTTTCAGTGATTCAAGTTTTTAATGCAAAATTGAAGAGTAAGGGGATGTTGAATACTCAAATTACCTTTATGATCAATATTTAATCAAAATGTTTTTGTCAACATACAATTTTCTGTCCATTTGAGATTAGTCTTTAGAACAAGACAAAGATGATGACTATTCCGTTTTTTCTATATGGGAAATTATCTTCAATTACAGTCATACAGTCTATCTAACCCTTAAGGTTTTGCTCAGTTTTTGCAGCACACCTTACCCTCAAAATACTCAGTGCTAATCACAACATCCATTGGAAACAATGGTACTACTCCAGTAGTATCTAATGTAAAATATCTTTTGTAGCAGACAAAGATACACCGAGGAAAGTTGAAATAGCTGTTTACTTTTGAAGTGTTGCCAGAAATGAACTTCAGATTCCTTGAGGACTAAAGAGATTCTACTGTACAGGCTACGAGAACAGTACTAACTCATTCCTATGTGCCATAATTTACCCACAGCTCTCAAAACAATTCACAGTCAGCATCATTTCTGTTTCACCAACAACAAACTGAGGCTGTAAAACAGTCAATGCCTTTTCCAAATTCACCATCAAGAAATAAAACCCTTTTCCCACAAAACTCTGTTCACCTCTCAATCTGTGAGGCTATCCCAGTGTTCTAGGGATCAGATCCAACTTTCTATTTTTTTAGTTACGTGATATCTTGCAGAATTCAAGTTCACTTTGCAAATACTTCTGTATTTATAGAGCCTCTCTTGAACGCAGTAAGAAGACTGCATACTCCATAAATACTACTGAAGCATGGGAAAAATGCTGTTCTTGAGAAGTGCATTTTCAGAAGAATAAACAATAGCATGTAATTACTCATCTGCAAAAGCAGTGAACAAAGACAAAGGGAAGTGGCTGTCTTGAACAGTTTTGTTAGCTTCCAGAGCAGAACGTTATGCCTGCAAATGTTTCTCAGACATGCAACTAGTGTGGCACTGTCCCTACAGCACTGCCACATGGACTCAGATTGCAGAGGGGCTCGGAAGAAAGAATGAACATTAGCAAAACAGTAATCAGTCGTGGACAGAAGATTTAAAAAGAAAACTTGCTAAAGCTTTAGAAAGAAAAATACAGGAAATAATAGTAAACAGAAAGGGAACTTTATTTCACATTAACATTGCAAAAGATGTTTAGAGGGATAACCAACACTTAATTATTCTATCCCAATCAACTCCTGCAGTAGCATGGAGTCCTGTTGTGTAGTTGGGAGGGGTGTGAAGTTGAATATACTTTCACAGCTGCTAAGAAATCCCTTACACAATAATTAAGGATTTTGGAATTCAGATTTAAGGTCAGGTTTTTAAGTTGTTTTCTGATTTCCTAAATATTTTTCATTTAATCTTTAGTCACTGGAGCTTGGCTCTGAAATTCCAAAGTTGAACTAAACTTGGACAGATTATCCATAATTCTTACATGGTACTGCTGTCACAAAAAGGTAAGTATGAACTGCAAGGGGTACATTTCTACCTTAAGAAACTCGAGAGAAGCGGTGGAATGGCTGGACTTGTGCTTCATGAGGCTAGTTCTTTTTCCTCCTCAGCCACAAACTCTGTGGTGATCCCAAGTTGTTTATGAAACTCAAGGCTAGTAGAAACATGGATAGTTTTTCAACTGGCATTGCCAACTGCAGTTCTACTGGTATATATTCCTGTTCAGGCAGTGTTTTTAACAATTTTGGTTGATTCTCAATAGCTTGTTTAAATCAATTTCCAAATTATAAAACAATTCCTAAGCAACAAAAACTAAATCTGAAAGACCATCTCTTATCAATAAATAAATAAATGCCCACATATGGATCGATACTTGAATACCAAGAGTGAGTTAAATTCAAACTTTTTCTTGTGTAAGGAAGTTTAAAAGCTCTCCTTAAAAATTTTCATATAACCCTTGTCCAGATTTTGAATTGAAATACAGCACTCAATTATGTTGTGCTAAACCAGGAATAAAGTTGGTATTTGTTTATCACAGTGATCAAAGCAACGCGCTAATGAAATGGAAGTAGTTATTGATTTAAATGATTAATAATTATATATGCTACTAACATAACTAATCATGAAACCTTGACATAAATAGCAGAAAACTGATTACAAACATGTTTATATACAAAATCAACATGGTAGTATTAGCTGGAAAAACATGCACCTATGCTTTGCTTATGAAAACCTTCAGTCTAAGTCTGGGAATGTCAACTCTGTACATCCTAAGAAGTCCTGAGGGCAAATACTATCAAGAAATAAGAATCTAGAGACTACAGGAGAAAGGAAGGTGCTGTGATGGCATGAGAGGCAAAGAGAACAGCTGTATCAGTGTCATCAGTACCTTGTATTCATGTTGTTTAGGCAATTTTTCCTTATTGGTGATTTCCATGGAATAGTCTTTCCAAATACAGGAAACATCAATCTATATCTATCATAGGTAGTTTCCTAAATATTCAACAACAATGACATTTCTAAGGCCAGACACAGAACCTTCTAGTGTTTTCACTGAACATAGCAAGATTTAGACATCACTAATAAACTACTTTCCTGAGCAACCGTGACTGAAAGGGAGGACCTGCATTTATAAGCACTCTTGATAAAGCAAATACACATCTCTTATTCAGCAGGAGCAAAATGACCCTTCTGGAAGAAGAATTCTAAAATGAAGTTGTTGAAATTGCTTACACTCCTTACAGACTGAGTATCAAAATTTATGTTCAGGTTCAATCCAGACTTGGGAATTACTAGCCAAAATAGGAAGCCAAATAAAATTAGGATAAAGGGGAAAGAAAAAAAAAAATCCATAACCTGGAAACATCTGGAAATTATGCATTTTCCAAAAAGTAGATTACGAAAGCCTAAATTATTCAGTTTTCTCCTCTTCCTCTGCCTAGGAAGCTAGGAGAACACAAAATTTGTTTTATATAGTATTCTTTTCATATTATTTTTTTTTAGGAACGTGAAAGGAATACAGAATTTCTAGTCCAGTTTTATGTAAAAAAAAAAAAAAAAAAAAAAAGTGATAGCTTAGTTAACATGGAAATGTGAAAGGGGAAAAGGGCACATCATTCCACATGTAGTAAAGCTTACAAGACCATTCAAAGTATTCCTAACGCACACACACTCTGAGAAAACCTTTGGTGTTTACTATCTAATAAACAAGACAGACTAGCAGGAAAAATGTGTAAACACACATCAGAGGGATGGGCCTAACCAAACAGTCCATGGCATGGACTACCAGAAACAAAACTATTAAAGCCAAAACCAAAATTGTATAAGAATCCTGTAACTTACTAGTGACATTATCTTCTCTTTCAGCCAACAAACCTTCATCTGTACCTTTGAAAACCTCTTCTAAAAGGAGAAGTTACTTTATGCTTCTTGCCAGTGGACAGTTACGGTATTAGCCTCATGACTGCGCTGTGCACGTACGAAAGGCTATAAGCAGAAGCAGTAACAGAGGACATATGCTTATCATAATCTGACTTTCTGTCATTCTTGTTCCTACCTACTCATTCTCTTCCCTTCTGATTTGGGGAAGGAATAAAAAATTACCAGCCTTTGCTAACACACAGGGGTAAATAAGCATCTCGTCTAAAACAAAGTCATGGCATGATGCTGAGGATTGTATTCTGCTTTTAATTTATCTTGCTGTAAAGTTAACTTAACTCCACAGATTTGAATAGAACTCCAGTGAAAAACCACCGAGAATCAATCTTTTCTATGATGAGTTTATTTAAAAATAAACTTTTGATCAAAACTCTGATTTTGAGTTTGCATTTATACAAACTGCTAAAATTATTGCACTTCTATACTGAGAAAAAGACACCCATGAAACGGACTCCTGAATATGGCTTTCAGTTTGCTGCATGTAGTTGCAACAACTTTCATCACTTCTGGCATTTCATCTCCATGAAGATCTGACATCAGTGTGACTACTTTTTTTATTCATCTCAAGTAAGTTTGCCCAAGTAAGGACACAAACTAGGAGAAAGTCTGTTTTCTACCATAAGGTACAGCAGACTTTTGTCCAGGTGTAAACATTTGTTACCATAACAGACAAAAGCACAGGCAGACAACATCCCAGAATTGGTTTATTGTAGACTCTGTTCATTGGCATACCAGTAAAGACATCTGGAATGTGATAATTTAGAAACTATGATTCTGAGTCACAGTGTAGGCTTTTTAGTGATTCCTACAATTTCTTACAAGAATACACCACATGTCCTGCATTGAACCCTAGCTTATTAAAGTGCAAGAATGACCTAAAGGCTGAACAGACACACTTTGATTTATTACCTTTAAAAAATAAATAAATTACGATTCATATTGGGAATTGCTAGCTTTTAGTAGTTACAACAGTTTTTTCAGTTATTTCCTTATTTCTGCAAGAATCTCAGTAAGTCTCCCCACATACTTACCTACATGTGCATTCCATATGTGCTTTCTTCCCTTCTCAAATGTGATGCAGTATTTTTTCCTCTTTCTGTCATTCAAATACAGAGCTATAGGATTACACATCGCTGCACTTTTAATTAAGGTGTAGGTGCTGATGTGATTGATAGACTCATGACAAGGAAACATTTATCAGAAGCCAAGATTAAGATTTTCACTTTTTTTGTGTCAAAGCTGGGAGATAGACTTTTGTTGCTTTGACTTTTGATCAGCCTGGCCTCTGTACATGGCACTGATCTATCACACTGTTCTTGACTTTCCTTATAGAGCTCCCAGTCCCTAGATACTATCCAGATTTAAGCCATTAGTTCTGCACAGGATGATCTTTGTCTCGTTCCCATATGGCATCTATTAAGAAAGTGATCCACAAACTGTCAGTGGTGTGGTGGCACTCTTGGCATAGAGCAAGAGTCGAGGACAAACGCCAGGAGTGCCTGGTGACACACTCCCACTTGCAATGTGTCCAGCATTGGGACCTATCTAGGATACTGCCTTTGACTACTACTTTTCTCCCTTTCCATCCCGAGCTTTTCTTCATGTCACAGTTTACTGCCCCTACAGCTGTGCTTATGCAGCCATTTGTGGGACCACATGGTGAATCAGATTGGTAGAAGGAAAATGTTTCTAAAGATGCTTTAACATGCATTACTTGTTATTAATTATAAAATAATGAATATTTTAGAGGAAACCTCTAAAGATCATCTGGTCCAATTCACAGCTAACTTCAAAGTAAAAGAAAATGTCAAGTTTAGATCAGGTTGTTCAGGATCTTGTCCAGTTGAATTTTTTAAATCTCCAATCTTCCAAAACTTCTCTCAGGCTCTATTTCAGTGACTGAACACCCTCACTTGGAAGACTTTTCACCTTCTATCTAATCAGAATTTTCTCTGCTGTAACCTGTGTCTGTTGTGGGTCATCCAAGAACCAGTCTGTTTCCTGCAGGACCACCTGTGAGGTCACTGACAGACCCTGCAGCCTCTGCTTCAGGCTGAACAAACCCAGCTCTCCCAGGCTGTGCTTGTACATTAAGTACTTTATGTCCCCAAGCAGTTGCTGGCCCTCTGTAGGAGTTCATCAGCATCTTTCTTGAGCTTGGATCCCATTCAAGCCCCCAAGCATGATCTCACAGGTGATGAACATGGGTTATAAGATTTCCTTGGCCCTCCAGCAACTTTCTGCATGCAGATAGCCTTCAGCTGCACTGACAGAAATGAAGCAGCAGTAAAAATCAGATGTGTAGGGATACCTAGAATGGAAGTTTCCACTGAGACTTAATTCAAAACTTACTGAAGAATAACAGAATCTTTCCTTACTTTACACAGCATTCATTTAAGTCCTCTCTAGGGGAAATCCTGCATGCCCTAGCGTTTATCTCATGAATGCATTTAACTCAGAACAAGATGTATCAAAGCAATAGAGTACTTTATAACTGCTTTGATCAAAATGTGTCAAAATGAACCACTGGTCTTCACCACAAATCCTACTTCCCCCAAAAGGGCAGATTTTCCCCTATGGACAAGAAATTACTGTAAAAGGAACAGAATAGATTTCTACAGTTATTTGTGTTGCTACTATGGGCATGTTGACATAGTACAATGGAGAGTCTGGGACTGCACCTGGTCACAAACTGAACCTGGGACAGACAACATCATACTTGCACCAAAAAAACTATAGCGTTGATAGGTTTGGATAACAGTGTTGCTAGAAATATGCATGATGTAATCCTTCCCCTTCTGCAGTACCGTGTCTAAAAAGAATGCTCAACAAGTAAAGAAAGATCCCAGAAGAACAATAAAGGCAGTCAAACTTCTTTGCAAACATGCTTGTGAGAACAGAGAGATAATTAGGAGAAATTCTGCTCATGCTTTTCCACACTTTCCAGTCCAAGAATCAGCTAATCCTTACGCAGAATTTCTTGGGATTTACTATGCAATGTTTCCATATTAGTCTCCACTTCAATCATATAAAAATTAGACTGAACTTTAATTAATTGAAATTTAATTAATACTGTTTGTTCCTCTTTGCTTTGCTTGTATGCTTATTCATAAGTGCGTACCTGGTTTTAAAAAAAATATTGTCTACACAATCATTTCACAAACTGTCTGCAGGCAGAGAAAAGCTGGTTTAAAGAACAAACAATCAGGGGAGGACACACATGGAAACAATCCTCATCTATGTTTAAGCTACTGCAAAAGGAAAGGTAGTATTTTTTTTCCATGTTGGCTACTACAATGGTCTTAAATTACAACAAATGTTATTCACGTCAAATATTATTTCAAGGCTTCTGTCTTCTCATAAGCCTGGATGCCAATAAGAATGTGAGCAAGAAAGATGAGTCTTAGGAGAATTAAGACCACAGAATCACGATGATGCTTTAAGAAATACTCTTTCTGGTACAGATTCACCCTGCACACTGTGCTGTGCTGCTTCTGAGTCTGAAAAACTAACATGGCCACCATATGTTATAATGTTCGTCCCACCCCATGAGATTACAAACAGTTTTTCATTCACAAGATTTCTGAACTGTATTAGGGAAACTGAATAAATCCGTATTGTCGTGCTTTCCCTTTGCATGAGGCCTATGAGCTCATAAATGGAAAGGGAACAAAGATCTCAGACTTTGGCTAGTCACAGTAGGTTTATTAATCACAAAGCAGTTTAGCCTAGGAACATTTACAATACTAGAATTTTTGAGAAATATCTGTAGTCTTCCACAAAAAGAAAGTAAGATGACTTAGGAATGAGTCATACAGTACTAAAATTACCTGTTGTAAGCAGATTTGATGGTAAACCGAAGACCTAGTTAGAACTGCCATGATAAAAACCCCTTTGTCTGGACTTCTGGTTCACATCAGCTGCAGGGCGACTCAAGTGTGACCGTAGGGGACCACAATGCAGAAACAAGGTGCCTAATGGAACACCTGAAATAACGGGGCAGTATCTGCCACATATTATAGTGATGTGTTGGCAGAACATCTGCAAGAACAAAGAACAGCACCTCACCTAAGAGCAGGAGCGAGCAGTTTTCAGTACGGTGTAAGCATCCTAAATGCCACGTGTGGAGGCTCCTTTTTCCCCTTAAAAAAAAGCCTTGTTTGGTAGCACACACATAGGTTTCTGTCTGCATCATGTTAATTCTTCATGCTTTTTGGTCGTCTGGTTGTTTAAGCACAGCAGAATGCAAAAAGTAACTACTTAGAGCTTTATGTATGATGGATATGTGCAGTACGCTATAGTACTTACAGATATTTTCTTAAAAGTTCAAAACTATGTGTTTCTAAATACTACTTTTGGAACAGAGATATGAAAAGAGAAAGAAAAAGGGAGGGGTACAAGGAAGATCTTTTTTCATAATTCTTTAGGTAACTAACTTCACTTTATGGATCCTGGCTATACGAATATCTGTCCTGATATTACTAATCTACTTAAACACTTCTTTACATTTCTCCTTCAGTATGAGACCTGGCAGAATTTTTTCATTCCTTAGCAAGCTCCCTTGGTAAGAACTTTGACTTTTGTGTTTCTCATAATCTTTATGATCTACTTGTGCTCCCAATTTGTCTGTCTAATCTCACATGTTGTCCTTCCATGGCCATCTGTTTATTATATGCATTCAGTACAGGAAGGTATTGGTCTTCTGCACAGCTGAAGGCTCTACAGCAAAATAATATGGATTTCTTTTTGTAAGTCCTTGTTATATGATGATTTCAAATTTTCTGGGACAGCTCTTATCTTTTCCAAATACATATTTTTAGTAAATCTACATTCTATGCAATAGTAAGATTAATGCATACAAATACATCAGCACAGAACTGCTAGACAATCTTGGTTGTAATGACATTTATCTTCCTGGTTTATTTTTCATAGTGCTTTCATCCTATAAGCAGTCTACGTACATGATTTTTTCATATGAATAGTTCTGTTGAAGTCAGTAAGAATTGCACCAGCCTGTGTTTGAATGCTGAATGATTCAAGTTGCCCAGAAGCAAGAACTTAAAATCCACATATGGCCTCTCTGAAGAAATTAAAGCCATATTTTAGGCTATTATTTTAATTTTCAAAATATAAGCAGTGACTTCTAGAATACAGGGCTCAGTTGAAACTGAAGTGCATAAAAGGTACAGTAGAAAACAGCTCTGGCATATTAATAGAATTATTATTTGAATACTTACAAGCATTTCAGAATTACAGTTTGTTCAAACAAAAGTCCTTTTCCTCTCCGCCATACCAAAATATATCTAAATTTCAAGTATTTTTATATGCTTCATTGAAAGTTGCTGTTCTCGGCAAAATTTAGCATTGCACAGGTAAACCCCATAAGCCCATTATTTTCTTGGCAAACAGTTCAAAGACCTGATAGAGTTATTCCTTTGTTTCAAGTCAGATTGTTTCACCTTTCATCTTGAAAAGAGATTGGAAAACTGATAAATGTCATCTGCTGAAAGAGGTACTTATAAATGCCTTTTCTGCTCTAAGTCCACTGGAAAGCTGCTGATCTTCAGAAGCATCATCATGTACCTTTTCAGGAAAAAACCCAAAACTGTACATGAAGATCTCAAAGTGAAAGACACTTCAAAAGTTGTTTAAAGAAGAAACCCCCAGTGATAGAAATTTGTTCTTATACCATGCAATCTCTTACTCTGTTGCTAGGTTTCATTTAAAATTAAACACATTACCTGCACTGGAACCTGAATCAGTCATCCATCTAGAATGACCCTCATGACCTCTGGCTCTACAGAATATTCCACAGTAGACACAGCTGGACCCGAGGGGAAGACTTGAGAAAGCCTCACGTCATCTCTTTGTTTTGCCCACAGAAATTTCCCAGGAGAACATCATAGCATCTACTAAGCACCCGTGGAAGGCTTGAGCACGGCAAGGAGTACCACAGCATATTTATGAGCGAGGGGAAGGATCACCACGAGTAATTTTATAGAAATAAAACAAATTAAATGTTTCAGAAACTAGAACAAGAGAAGCAAACACAAAGAAAACTCAGAGATGGCCCCAGCCCCGGCTGGTTGATAGGTGGTTGATGTGATCACTTTCAATACCCAGCAGTGAAGCAGACTCTTTACTTGGCAGTTAGGCATTTCACTATCCATTATTTTATCTCTGCTTTTGTTTAAGTTCTGTACTTACAGTTTGTTTACAATGCTGTCTGCTCTTCAGCCTAGGGATGGAGGAATTATCCTTAACATTTAAGTTTTACTAGCTCAAGTACTGAAAGTGGTTTAGCCACAGCAACTCCTTCTCAGCCGATTTACCTTGCATACACACACAGAAAAATTAAACTACTTTTTTGAACAGTTAATTAGCTTCCATGGTGTTACACACTACTGTGTCTAAAACTGCTGTTACCAAGCTGATGGCTTTAAAACTAATTTGGTCATCTCAACACTGTATTTCGTAGACACACGATCATTCATCTAAGACTGGATCTGCAAAATTAAATGTTGAAAGTCTGAGATTCTTACACCAAAAAAAAAAAAAGTATTAGGAGAAGCGTGTATTTAAGCTGTTCAAAAGCTGAATCTCTTCACATATGGGGAAACTCCCCCTTCCCCCCCAAGAAACTGTCTCTGATTTTGCCATACAATTGTGCTTTATGTTTTTTTCCCTGGCATTCTACATCATAACACCACAGAACCTTGCAAACATTACAGACTTTTGTGTCAGATAGGGACACTTTTCCTTTTTTTAATTAGGAGGAATCATCAAATATATTAACGTACAACAGTATTCTTGTCAATTTTTAAAAGCATAACAAAGGACAGTGAAGAACAGCTCTGTAATGTGTCTTTATCACACAGCAAAGAATCACTGCAAAAAATAAATGCTAACTTTTAAAAATGGATAGCAGAAGTAACAGTGTTCAGAACAAGCTTCAAAGTAAACAGAAAATATTTATGCAATTGCAATTTAACAAGACAATTTTAGAACCAATCAACAGGTAATACTGTCTGCTGATTTCTACATATTGGAAGACATTAATTCAAAATTTGTGATAGAGTGATAAAACACAAAACTTCAAAGAAATTAGTAACAGAGTCTACTGATTTTTACTATTAAATTCTCTCTTAAATTTTTTTTTAAAAAACATGCAATGCTAATAAAATTTTGAATAAAGTAAAGTAGTATCTTCCTGATAGCTGCATAAAATTGAATGAAATTTGAGGGCATAGGAGGAGCCACATCCTACCCTCCAGGGACAAGAAGTTTCTGAGAACATTACAGCAACATGTATTGTATTTGTGTTTGTTTTCCAAATAGTTAAAGAATGAATCCTTCAGGAAATGAAGACATTTGAGGTATTTAAAGCATAGCAGTAACAATAAAGGAGGAGATGAATCTTTCAGTATTTCACCCCCAATCAGGAGAGTTGAAAGAGTGATTTCACTCTGTTCAGAACACCTGACACAGCACAGGACTTTAAATTTACAGTGGGAGAATACTGACTCGAGAAACGTGGATGTGGAGACACATCAGACTGATTGCTTTTAAAAATTGTTTTCTCTGAAGTGTTTTGTTTTATAAAATATATTGTTCTTCAGAAAGAAGATGTGTACTATAATGCTGCAGAGAATGGAATTGCAGGTGTTGACCTGACCTGTTGAAGGAGATCGCAATGAACAACAGAGGTTTAGAGCCTAAGGCTTCGCACTGGAATGAGTGAGCTATGGAACTCTATACCAAGAAAGGTGATAGCTGGAGGCTTAAATGGGGCACCCTAAAGACAACCATGAGCAGGGTCAGTGAGGCAATTTATTTAGGAATTGTCACACTATTAACAAACACTTGTCAGGGTTTGTGGCTCCACTCACCTCTAATTTGGCAATTCAAAGTCTCTCAAGTATAACAGCACTCCTGACGCTCTTCCGCCTTGTGATCAGCATCCGCCAGTGCAAAAGCGTGACAGGCGACTGCCCTGCATAATCTGCCTAACACGGTCCACAAAAAGCTGTTTTATGGAAAAAAGTCCATGAAGCACTATAACCAAATCAATGAGACTTCTTTTGAGCTTTACAGACTTGTCACAGGTATTGGCATTACAGCAGTTCCAAGCCATCATTCTAACAGGACTCAGGAGAATTCCTCAACGGCTTAGTTCTAATCAGCATGTTCCTTCCAGGACTCGATTGCCACTGTGAACTCTGAAGGGCTGATTAGGTCACAAGGTATAGATGCACTTCCCACCCTTCCACCTAGAAAAAACAATTCTTACCATAAACCAGATTTAAATATATATAAAATGGTAGATGCAGTGCCAACACCTAGTTAATCACTTTTACTTTGGAAATGAACCAAAACCATCTGTGTTTGTAACAATACCTGCCCCTCCTAAACCATAAGACTAGCTGTAACTCAGAACTGAGAAATGCATTCATTAAAAAAGCAATAAGCAAGAACACTTACAGAAGATTAGATGTAATATAGTGTAATGATGGAAAAGTACCAATTTATATAACAATCTAACAAGTCTGTTGAAAAGTGTTTTGTTATTTTTCCAATGCCTGATGTTGTAGAATATGTAAAATGCAAAGTCTTACTCCTTCATACTTACAATCTGATTTCAGATTAGTCTACTGAGAATCACCAACAAGCACATGAGAAAAGCTAGCTTTATGTGGATGAATGCAAAATAAAATATATTTTCCATTACTTGGCACTGAAATGTTTTGACTGGCTATGAGTAATTTCTCAGGAACAGCTACGCAGTGTTTTAGAAAATTCCCTCCAGAAGATTATATCCAAACACACACTCTGTTAATCACTCGAGATACTATTATTATTTTATTTAGTTTATCAGGGTATTTTTCACTACTGTATCACTAGAGGCACTAAATGACTAATCTTTACAGACTTCATTGAGACTCTTTATACTACTCAGTGAAAAGAAGACTCTCAAAAATCTATCCCAAGCATTATACTCCTCAAAGACAAATGGGCTTCAGATCAGAACCTGAAAACTAAATTATTCTTTTCTAGAGAATTCATAGTTTAGTAACTATTTTTAGTTATTTTAATATGCAGTCTTCACCCAGATGCACAAAGATTGTCCTGTGGAGATATCCACATATATTTGCAGATATTAGTCAGTGTTTTTAATTTAATCCCAGAAGTTTTCTGTATTTTCTGTCCTCTTCCGCATTAAAGGGGTCCATTTAATTGAAATGATAGCCCAAGCAAGTATCTGTCCTTACAGTTAGATTGACACATGCAATGTGGATTCTCAAAAGTAGCTAAGAGACTTGGGAGCACAAATTCCTTATGCTGTTAAGACGTTCGAAGCTTTGAAGAGTCCCTTTCCTAAAGCCAGTTACAACATTAACATCCTAAATATGGCAATACCTAGAAGTTCTCCAGCAGCATCTTTGAAGGGAGCCTTAAAAACTGCTGGGTCACAAAAGCCACTCCTGTTTGTTGGGTTTTTTTAATATATACAATATCTCCTCACCCAATAAATACAGCCTATGTAACTGGGAGTGTCAAAAATGTGACATATTTGCCCAACACAATTACGACCAGTTTGCATACAAGAGATTCAAATCAACATTTGTCAGCAAAGACAATTTAAGGTGATTACATTATTTAGTCATAACCTTAACAAAGCTGCAAATTTAAACACTTTTTAAAAATGTTGCAAAGGAGTTCAAAAGGTTTATGATAAACAAAAAAACCTAAAATTCTGGATTTGGAAAAAACATGCTCTTGTGCTAGAAATGCCAAGATCTTTGACCTGGTAAGAAAAGAAAAAAAAATAATCAAAATGAAATAAAAATTCTCAGAAGAGGATGTTACAGAATATTAGCATTGACAGTCAACAATATCTGCAATAGCCTGCATGATTGCAACCAAAGAATAACAGTATTGAATTCAGTACCAATGAGTCTTTCATGTGAAGAACATAATGCACTTGACATCACTGATTCAAAACTGACAATAATCTGTGTTATCATTTCAAAATATATTAATGAAATACTCTGTGGAAAAACATTTATGGTGTGTTATTCAAAAACATGCATTCAGAGCTTCAATTGAAGTACAGACATGTCAGTAGCACAAGTCCATAGTATGCACATGCATTTGGTGGACAAGGTTTTTGCATTTTTGCCAAATGAAAAAAAAACCCAACAAAACACCAGAGCAAAGATTATCTCAAATAGCACAGTGGGATTAACTGAAAAATGAGTAATAATGAAATAAAAGTTTCAGACTTGCTGCCATTGGCCAAAGTATCTTTAAATCCATAGTGGCTTATAATAGTTTATTATTCCAATTCACAGAACAAATATCTACAAAGAATTCTCCCACACACAGAATTTATGCCTTATGGGGAAGACTCCTCATGAATCAGTCCAATTCAAAACAAATGAGGAAGCAGGAAATTACAGTCAGAAAATTATAATAGAACAAGAAAAAGAAAACTCTGTACTGCAGACTCCATCCCAATTAAGTTATTTTTACAGATGGACCTACAATAAACACTCAAGGAGTTTATCACTAAATGTACTGGGAGATCAAACCCAAATAGTTCTTTTCTCAGTCTGCCACATTTGAAAGATGCTCCACCCTTACAGGAATTCTGTGTCACACTGCTGCTGGAAACTGCTCTGCAACTACTTTCAGAATCCTAATTTTGCCAAAGGTTTGGGACTAGTTTGTCTGTGAGAGCTGCTGTTCCCAGTGCTACAAGAAAATAATTTCCTTGGCTAACTGCAGACATCTTATTTCTGATATTTTTGGCTACATCTCAACCTGCCGCCTTTTTCTGACTACTGAAGGTAACGTTATCCAGTTCAGCTTAACAGTAGTGCAAGGAAAGTTAAGAGAATCTGACTAACAACACAGGGAAGCCTTTTGTTCAAAAGTTATTTATTCTGTGGAAAAAATAGGGCTCAGTCCAATAACCTTTGTATAGTGGGATATTCTGAAGGCTTACGTTAGAGTACAGATAATCTCTTCCACTTCAGACAAACAACAAAAAAAGAAAAAAAAAAAAGAGCATAATAATAAAAAGAAACACTAGACTGGAATATTAAAAGCTTGGAATATGTTACAGTCACTTTCAAAGACTGCACATAACCTAAGGCAAAGTTTGTTACATAATGAAATCCAGTGACTTATTTGCATTTAAACAAAATAGGCTTGTTTTATGCTATGGGAATATTTATGAAGTAGGGACACAATGCAGGCGAACACTTGGCATATGGAGTCACAAAGAAATTATTTACCAGAGAAATTTGATTAAAACTGTGAAAAGTCAGAATCAGTGCTAAGTAATTCTATTAGTTCATCAATATCTCTGAGAAGCCTTGCTTGATACAGACTCACCTCACCTTAACCAGAAATGTAGTAGTGGTTATACAACATTCATCAGAATTTTCTCTAACACTGGCACCATGATCCAAAAATTGGAGAATCCACAAAATGTTTTGGTTTGGAGAATATGAAACTGGATAGAGTGCCTTGCCCAAACAGTCCTCTGGTAGGATTTAGTGGTAGAGAGGAGTGGGAAAATTTAAGCTCTGTTTAGCTTAAATCAACCTATTATTATTATTATTATTTTTAATCTTTGCTTCAATCTTTTGTGAGGATAGCAATTATAACAATAAAAACCATTGAGCTATCATTCCAACCAAGTCCTAACAGCTGACTCTCTGTTCTTGGGTCTCATACCTGGCTTTTAGAGAAAACGTCTCTTTTTTGTGGTGGGGCAGGTCTGGGAAAGGGATCTTCTACATGCTTAAGATCTTTAATTTAGCCTTCTTTTAGCCAAACCTGTTAACTGCATTATCTTTTTTTTTTGTCTTTAGATTCTGATTTTTACTTATTCTTTTCTTTAAAAAGTCCTCTCAAGAAAAATCCTTCATCACTAATGAAATATTCACAGCTTATTAGCCTGAACTTCCCCTCCCCTACTTTTTCTCTCCCTCTCACCCCTTCCTCTCAGATCAGGAGATTTCTGACACCTCAATAAAATATTTTCTTTGAAATAAATGCTCTAAATTATGCTGGTGCTGGGATATTCCTGCTTTTACACCTTTGGCAATCCATAGCTGTAAGAAATCTACCTAGGGAAGACAGGGTATGCATCACAAAAACAGTAGCTGGGGGCAGAGGCTTGTGTAAGTTGGCCTACAAAGCTTGTTTCTCTGGGAAATGTACTTCCAGAACATTCTGACCTTTATTTTTAAATCTTCCTCCCTTAATTTTAATGACAACTCTCCTTGCTTACTTTCTTCAGGCCCAATTCCTTCCCAAAACGTTCTTCTCACTCTGATGGATTTCTACAATGAAAGAATGTGCCCATTTCACAAAGTTTGGATGCTTTGTACACTGAGCAGCAGCCTCTGCTACACCTAGTAAATAAAACCTGCAAGCGGTGAGTGACTTTGCATCACCTTCCCATGCATTGTGTTGGTCTGGACAGATACCACATGTATGCAACAGGTACTGACCAAACGTATGATGTGTACGTAGTGCTCAACACACAGAGGATACGTGACTCATTAAAGGAGTGCCCACCTTTCTGAATACGTGGCTGCCAGGTGTCCAGGAAAGCAGCCAGTTAGGTTTTTTCCCATATTTTCATGACACGTTACATACACTTTCTGCAATATATGCGTGCCCTCTGGGTATCCTTACTGGATGCAAAAGCGCCTTCCTAATTTTGTGTCTTTGTAGAATGTAGGAATTCCCATGCTGCATCTAGCTGATAGGTCACACAGCCTCTTTGAAATGTAAGCTTGGGGCCAGGACATGTTTGCTTATTGGGTTTTGTAATTTTTGCAGTTCTTTAGAGTCAGCTCATCCCTTTAGGCAGTTCAAACATGTCAGGCTCTGCCTGTCACCAAGCAATTGCCTGCAGTGCTCTGAAACAAAGCAGTCTTCAACTGCTGCTCTGTGGCCATGGGAAGAACTCAGTAGTACACCATCAGTGCTTCTTGAAAATGAGCCACTGCTTGCAGATTAGGAGCATGGAGGAAGATGTCTTGTGACTGACAATATAAATGCACCTGCAGGAATAGTTCTCTCAGTTTTATTGTCATCATCAATATTGATCAAAGTTGACAAATTCAAAGAAAAGAAAAGGAAAACCTCTGAAGACATGCAAAATGGAAATACAGCTTTCTGGGAGAACGCACTGCAACAGCACTCTAGGTTTTAAACAGGCAAAAATTTTTGGAAGGCAAGCCCTGGAAACATCCAGCATCCAGGAGCAGTAAAATGATACAAAGCCAAGTTCTCAGAGTTTTTTTGGGGGTTGGGGTTTTTAGTTGTTGGCAGTGGGGGTTTTTTTGTTGTTTTTTTTTCTTTTAAGAATGCACCCTAATAGCTGCCACAAGATTAATGAACTGGCTCAAGCCTAATTAAGTCAATGGGGAACTTCACAAGAGTTTAGACCAGGCTTTAAATCTGAATTCAGTACAGCTTTTAAAGTGTGAGTTTAGCTTTCAGAGAAGTTCCACCATCTGTAGCAAACATCTAAGGTGACCTTGCTAAAGTAGAAGTCATGCCAGGCTATACTGCTAGAAAGGATTGAAAAGATACCGTAAGCAGCTGCTATCTTGTCTCATGACTGCATACTAAGGAGCTCTGCAGCCACTATGCATGGTGAACTCTTGCACTGCTTTGTCTGGCTCTTCAAGATCAACTTCAGCAGCTGACAGACCACCCACCAGGATAAAACATGGACAGGACAGGAGGAAGCTTAGTAGTAAAAAGAGTCTGAATGGTTTCCTAACTTGCAACTTACTTTTTGTAAAACCTGAGACTGTTCTAGGTTGAGTAGCAGACAAGTCAACAAGAATCACATCCTTTACCATCTGAAAGAGATGTGAGGACAAGCAGCAATTTACAGAATTTGTTGATTTAAATTGAATTAAGAGGTAAACCCTACAAAAACACAGATTCCTGACAATCCAGTGGGTTTGCTTTCAAGAAAACCTATTATAGAAAAGCTTTTGGGGTTCAAAGAAGAGCAAAGAGTTTTTCTGTTTCAAAAGGGAGATTGAGGGGTAATAAAGGCACACTGTGTTAGACACAAATTCTTCCAGATACATTTCTGATTATATGTTAATAATTAATTACATATGGCTAAATAATTCAAACTTAGAAAGACTTCTGAAGAAATCAATATATCTTTTGATTGATTATATCATGTAATTTACAGACAGTGAAATTAATTTCTGATTTGAAGTATAGCTTAAATTTATTCATGACCTGCAGCCTACAGTAGAGGGTTGTGAGTTAAGTAATTTGTCCCAGATAGCTTCCTGCTATAATCTGCTATACATGGCTGAATTTTAACCACAGAAGTATCAGAAAAATCAGAGGAGTCTTTTTCTATCTCTAGTCTTTCTGGTGGTTGCTACTATCAAAAAGCACCATTGCTTCCTCATTTTATGAGCTGAGAATCCCAAAATCCAACACCTTGCCCAAACTGAACCACTTCCTTACATCCTGATTCCTCACTGCTCCTGTTCTTGCCCCCTGCAAGTAGGTACCCTGAACTGAAAGTTCCTGTCAGATTTGCTGTTTTTTCTCACATTTTCAACAATAGTACCAAAAGATCTTTCTTCATACTCTGTCGCCCTAGCACGCCTGATTCCACTTCATAGATCAGAATTTGTATTTTGTTAAGCACAACAATTCACGTGGCTGTTACTAATTCTTCATGTACAAATCAATAAAAGATTTAACAATAGCATAATTTTAGTCATTTGTACTCTTGTACTGTGATCTATGCATCCCTTGATTTGCGTATAGTGTTCCTTAAAGGAACTTAATCTAACAGTGAACTGCCATTCCGGCAAGACCTAACACTGCAGAGATCTGCAACTGGGAAGTGAAGGGCAGTATACATGAATTCATGTGTTATCGCTGTATAAATATAATCCGCTCTATTTAGACTTTAGGAGAACACAAGACAAAGTTAGACAAAGATTACCATAAAATCACAGAATGGTTTAGGTTGGAAAAGACCTTTAAGATCACCGAGCCCAACCGTTAACCCAGCGCTGCCAAGCCCACCACCAACCCACGTCCCTGAGCGCCACATCTACGTGTCCTTTAACCCCCCCAGGGCTGGTGACTCCACCACGTCCCTGGGCAGCCTGTCCCAGTGCTGGGCCACCCTCTGGGGAAGGAATTTTCCCTAATATCCAACCTAAACCTCCCCTGGCGCAACTGGAGGCCGTTTGCTCTCGTCCTGCCGCTTGTTACCGGGGGGAGAGACCGACCCCCCCTGCCCACCCCCTCCCGTCAGGCAGCTGGAGAGAGCCATCAGGTCTCCCCTGATCCCAACAGTTTTTAGATGTATAGTATTCCTTATTTTCTTTTTATGAGGCTTTAACATCTATTTTAATCTAGAGAAATCTCTGTCTAACAACATTATGGTTTTATATTCTTAAATGACATGATGTCAAACAATGAGGCAGCTCTTCTGGCCCTAAGTACACGTGTAATTAGCAGACCTAGTAAAAGAAAGCTGCCTCTCCAGAAAAGGTGGAAAGCCGTCAGTAATGGGGGCAAAACCGAGAGTCTGTTTATTACGGAAAACGATGTTTGAGGGAGACAATTGACCTGCGCCAACTCTTTTTGAAGCCAGCGGCAGGGGGGCGCCCGCCGTGCCAGCCTGCCGCACAGCGCCATCTAGCGGCGCCCTCCTGCCGGCACCACCGGCGGCGCCGCGGCGTCACCGCTCGCAGGCTGCGGGCAGGAAAGGGCCGTCGGGGATTTCCATGAGGTAATCAATCACACCGAATGAAGAGAACCTAGTGTTAGCTTCGGACACGAGCATCCGATTCCCATAGAAGCCGTTTGGAGCGGTATGAACAAGTCAGAGAACTGAACGTTTTACATGAAAAGAACAATTTGCACACTGCCTCTTCAGCGATTCTTAGATTCTTCTACACATACAATAGGGATGATATCAACTATAGCATAGTTTAGTATAAAAACCTCAAGTTACTCGCACTACCCCTAGAAACAAGGCTGGCTGAAAACTAGTAAGATGGAAAATCTTAAGCTTCCATTAAATGCTTGACCTCATCTTGATCCCATGCGCACATCTTCCGAATAACATTAGGATTGCGCCATCCTTTGCTTAACACATGATGACCTTAGTATCTGAAGTAAAGGCAAAATGGAAAAAAAAGTTTTCTGTAAAAAAAGCCATGAAAGAACTCTCAAATACCACCAGAGTAGAGGAGGTTTATCCCAGTTTAGGCTAAAGATTAATTACTTGGATATTCACTGTGCACGCGCTCAAGGTGAGGTCAAGTATTTAACGGCAAGCTCCGTACAAGGTGAGGTCAAGTATTTAACGGCAAGCTCCGTACAAGAATAAAGCAGACCTCAAGTAAAACCTGTCTAAATGTATTAGTAGTGATCTACCTTCAGTATTATTGGTTGCTTATCCACCTGTAATTATACAAGTTCTTTGGGGTGGTAACAATGTGTTTCCAAAACTGCAAGGTGCCATTCACCACACACTTTACCTAAAAGAAGTGCTACAAATCCAACGGCCAGGGAAGGATTCCTTCTGTCAGATTAAGCCTTTTGTACAAGAAAAAGGATCTCTACCAGCAGTATACAGAACTAATAGTATATGCTTCTGGAAAAAAACAACCCAGCACTACTGGTAGCAAAACAGGAAATCAGTAATCATTCCCTTTTTCTTGTGTAACAGTGGGAATAAATGTGCATGTGTTGTATGTGTTACATTAATTTCAAGAGGAAGAAAAAATACCCAGAACCAAAACTTTTGAACTCCATTTCCTCCACTGAAATCACTGCACAGGAAATGAGACGTTTTAAACATCAGCAAAGTAATTTAGGATGTTCTTAGAGATGGCTGTAGTTACCAAAACTACTTTTACGTCTGTATTTTTACTGGCTTTCCTCTAGAACCTCTTTCATGGGTACATACACTTACTTTACTCAGCCTGTTCCCGAATCTTTGTTTCGCATTAAGAAATGAAAATGCGAGAAAAATACTGAATTGTGTCAGAAAGGAAATAACCTAACTGGAAAAGGCCCCTGATTCAAAGCTTCAAGAGGATGGAACAACTATGCCATGTGGGACCCTACATATACTGAGAGGCGAAATAATCTGGAGTGGGAGCAGAAACCAGAATTTTCTCCCAGAACTACATTTCCTCTATACTTTTCCACAGTTGTTTTTGAGCCAGCAATACTTAGAGAAATAGTTTGTACTAAATTACTCACGGAAACTATTTTGCATATGGTCATTGTCAGCCAACTGCCTTTCAGATACTTAACTCACAGTTGATTAGATATAAGATCTTAAACGGGTTGCTAAAAATACCTCCATTAATACTCTTTAATGATCTCTCTATCCAGGGTTTCTAATTAATTTCTGAGCACACTATATAAACTGTCAGTCCTCTGACTTCTTCCCCTCCCCTTTTTCTGAAGATATAGGTGAATTTTTAAATTAAGATTACTCATGTAAATCATAGAAATGAGGCAAGTGAATTCTACTATATTTGAGATAAGCATTTAATCAGTAAACTCCATTATACATCATGTATAAAATACTGAAGATCAGAAAAAAGCGCTATACCCAGGACACTGTTTTGTTTGCCTATTTTTACAGTCCATATAGAACTTCAGATATCCATCTAAACTCCAAGTCAGAGAAACCACCGGTGCAGTTCAAAGGTTTTCTATAGACTCTTCTGGAAAATTACTGTTCTTCAAAAAACAGATTTACGTTTAAAAAATTAAGTACAAGTCAAAATCTGATTGTTTTCATGTCTAATAGTTCTCTCCTAGGAAAGAAAATTAAGTCTCCATGTAAGACCTTTTACTTACCTGAAAATAAAATTTTCAGTAGGAAAAATGTTAGTGTCAACCTGAACTGGTTGTAAAAATCTATTTGACTCAATATGTGGTTTGGTTTGCGACAAATGACCAAAATTGGAACATTTTTAAAAAAGCTTCCATTCAATAAATAAACACTTTCACTCTGAGATTCTCAAACAAGGTCTTTAGACCTGCACAATTAATCCTAATTCAGTCTCGTCCCAGTGAGAAAGTAACATGTCATAGAACAGGAAGAGATAGCCGTCACATCTTAATTTTAAGGGAATTATCTGGACACTTTTTTTTTTGCACACAGTGTTTTTGAATTGAAAAAAAAAATTCTCTTTAAGTCTGTTACTTTTTATGAGGGTTGAGAATTCTGGACCTTATATATAACATACTTCAGTGAAAAACACTCTAAATTCTCTATACTGGCTGCAATAGACAGTGCTTCTGCACAGTTTGATCATTTAAGAATTAACTACTTCAAATGCCACGGATTAATAGCACAAACAATAGGCACTGCTTTGTCTGTGAGACAAAGGCTGACCAAACCTTTCCTAATTCTTCCACAGCAAAGTTTTTTTTAAACAAACCAAAAATAAAACAACTCCAAAAAACCCAGACTGAAAAACCCCAACAAAAGCTCTAAATCAAAATTGTGCTAACATCACTGACCATTGAAAAGAAAAAAAAAAAATAAAAGGAAAGAAAAAAAAGGGGGGAAAATGTCTGTTAGGATGTTCCTGTGTTTTTTCTCTTCTAATTTAAGCTTTAATATAAAATGCTTGTTGCTGATTAAAGTGGAGGAACAAACCACACAATAAAGTGACTATAAAAATCATTATTTAATGTTATGAAGTTGTTTAAAGAAAGTTTGGACCTTAGTTTTTGAAACATCTTGACAAAATACTTTGCACAAGTAAATATGAATAGTCAGTCTGAAAAATGGGTGGATGTTTCCCGACCATTGCCACAAAAGATCAAAAAATAATGTAAAATTTGCAGCTGTGTCAGTAGGATGACGGAGAGGGTAGAGCCTCAGAAAATAAAATTTACTAAATCGTCTGTGAACTTTATACAAAATACGAAGCAGCAATTTTGGAAAAAAGAAAGCTATGCTTCAAAATTCACAATTTTTGCAGCCCTCCTGAATATGTTTCTGTTGATTAAATTATTTCAAAATTGTTTTATTGCTTTCGGGTAGCAAGAGCAAAATATATTGCAAATATATAGCATTGCATTTATAGCACATGTAAATGTTATTTTGCCATATTTCTAGACTTTAATTACAACTTACTAGTTTTTCTATCAATCTTGTATTTTTCTGGGTATGATAACTCTATCAAAGATTCTTTCAGGCTTACAGGCAGATGCAGCTATGTACAATATTAGATCACCGCCTTGCATCAAAAATAGCTTTAGGACATAGTCCCATCTATATTTAAAAATATGAAATACGTAAGCAGTCTTCATAACACCATATGAATACTTCTTGCCAGATTGTATGATGCTTTTAAGAATAGGATACAAGAATACTTCATTTCTTCAGAACTGGCTCCGGTGCAGAAGCAAAGAAAGTTTTATTTCTGTTCTTAAGTCTTTTGCTTGAAGGGCCGTGAAAGAATCAGATAGCAAAGTATAATTACCAGATAAGTAAAAATAAACAACAAATAATTTAATTAAGACTGGATTCATACCATTGACTTCAGGCAGAATACTCATGAGCACAAGTTAATGTAAATAAGATTACAAAGCCAGACTTGAAACATGCAGTTCTCTTACTAAGCTGTATTTTTGGCATAGTAAAATTCTAACACAAAATGACAAACTTATCATGTAGTCTAACATAAAAAGCATACCATTGTGTACCAGCAGCTCTGCAGTAATGCAAGGTTACTTACTTTCTCCTTCCCCAAGAAAAAAGCTACTTCAAGTCACATTTTTATCATGATACCATAGGGGGGGAAAATTGTCAAACAGCCAGTAGTGGAGACCGTTAATACTCAGTAACTTCTTTGTTCGTAAAGATTTTGTTCCTTCAGCTTATTCACATATCATTTCACTTTCTGAAGGCACTGTGCTATACTAGTGCCATACAGGTTTGACATTTGACTTAGATTTGTATTATTTTCACAATTCTAAACTCCATTTCAGAAGGATACAATGATAACAGCCACGGATGATGCAGATCTCAGCACAAAAAATAAATGCCATTTTTCAATTTTTACTTTCAGTGGCCTGCCTTTCTTTGTTTTTCTAGGCTAATTAAATCTAGTAAGCAGTTGTTTGAATTAGGTAGTGTAAACAGCTGACCAAGCATAACAGTAGGAAAGTGAATGAAGGCTGCTGCTCTTATTGTTTGCGTTAAGTCATACGCAGGCCAGGCAACTCTAGCCTTAGCACAGCTCCTGTGCACCAGGCCCCCGCTGCAACCCCCACTGGGTCCAAGGACAAGCAGCAGCACTAAACTCTCTGCATCAGATACTGAAAGCCCATAATTTTTTCCCCTGAAAGTCCATGGTATGTGGGTCAGTATAACCAACCACTGACACAATCATTATCTTATGCCATCGTTGCTCAGCTGTCACAGACAAGACTGAAGCTGGATTTCAGGAAGTACTATAAATATAGAAAAGACCTGCTTTGCCTTTTCCAATCTAGAGACAGGCAATAACAGTAAGTATTCATTTTACATATATGAAACTGTGGCACAGAGAGATGATGTCAGCTGGTTGCTTGGAGCTTAAACTGGAAACTAAACCAAGGCCTCTTGAGGCACATGCATTGCTTTAACAGTAAGGGCATGTCCAATTTGGGTTCTCCTAATAAATGCAGGAGGAAAACTTCAACTGTATTATTTGGTCCCCAGCTGGTTTTTCATTGCTGCAGCCAGGCAGAATGGACAGAGGAACAGGAGCTTCTGAGCCTATGAAATTAAGCCAATATAAAATGAATGGGAAACACAAAATTATAAGATCTAGCTGACAACAGTATAATGTATATACATTTATATTCTGGAACTCTAAGGGCCTTTTCTGAATTCTCAGCTCTCCCTCAACACTTCATTTTCAATTCCAACCTTTAAAAAACAGCAGAATACCTTCTTTGATATTGAAAGGTTTTCAGCTCTATAAGTAGATATTAATATGAAATACTCTTCAGATTGTAAAAAGGGGGGTGGGGAAGAGGAAAAACCCCATAATATATCTCTCCCCTAGCCATTACCTTTGTTACCAAGGTTTGGATTAATTTGGAAACATACTGGACCAAGAAATACTTTGAACATTCTTAGTTAAGCCTGCAATAACTGAAAGCCAATAATAATAGCTAATGATAGACCTTGTTTGGCTTGGACTTGCTTTCTACTCTGCCTGTTTTACAGACTGTAATTGCTGACTTTTTCGCTGTAAGGCCACCACAGATCCTTATTTTTCAGCATTCCTGGAAATGCGTATTAGCACACTAAAGACTTCTGAAAGCTTGCGGCAAAGCTGAATGTTGGAGACAAGAATGTTTGCTAATGAATTTCCATTTATTCAGAGTCTTTAAGACCAAAAGGTACTCCGAACATCTAATCAAGCATTTTTCACTCTTTTTTTCTCGACAGTGCTGCTCTGAATACAATCCTTCATTCTCTCTATGTGGACTTTATAACTCATTCTAAGACAGGTGTTTACTAGGGAACCTAATAGACTTGCATAACTAGCCTGTCCTTCCTATTTACCATTCCGTGAATCATTATCATGCACAAAGGTTGTCGATACCAATGCAGAAGTTGCTCATGACTGGCATATTGCCTTGTTAGAAACCACAGGAAACAGATGGATGTGGGAATCCCCCACCCTGACCATATCTTCCCCTCCTGTAAAACGAGCTGCTTCTGCCAGTACCAAGAACCACTGCCCCCTTCCCCTCCTACCCCCAGCTCTGCTGGCAGCGCCAGCAGTCGTAAACACCTCCAGACACTAAGACAGGATCAGTAGAAACGATAATCCAGCCATTGCAATAGCAAGCAGAAAAGACAAAGAAAATCAATTATATAAAACCTACAAACATTTGAGTTTTAAAAACCAAATGGCTCTAGACTCACCTTTGCTCTAGGGACTGGAAAAAATTGGGAAGAAAATCCAGAAACCTAACTAGCCTCTTCAATCTCCAACAACTCATTCTCAGTAGTAATTCACAAATCCAGGCGTCTTCACCCTTATTACAGTGTTGGTAACTCCATTCCTAAATGGATTTTTTTTTTAAAGTACTAATTACACAAATGGCACTGAAAACCCAACATCCCAGGTCTAAATCATTCTGCACACAATGGTCATTGGATAGAGTTTGTCTGCTATGAGGACTGAAAACAAAATTGAATTGTTAACACTGCATATACCCACAAGCTACAAAAGCAGAGCTGCTGTTCATAATTTAAACAAAAAATGGGCTATAGACTTTTCAGAATACTTCAAAATGAGAACATATTATGTAGAGATGCATGTAGAGTTATTGCAAATTAATTTGTATGATTCCAAATGTTTAATCTCCCTAAAATCTATGCCAAACTTTAATACCACCCCCTTTTTTCTTAAGTAGGTTGCTACTTTGCTAAATGTAGTAACTGAATGGCTTATGTGCCGAGTGGTGTAGGAATTGTGCAATTCTTGAGCCATTCTTGGCACCCATACCCACCATAACTTACATACAAAAATAACAATGAAAGTGAGTGAATAGACTTTATCTTTGATTCTAAAGGATTTACCAGCGACAGCTGTAAAAAAAAATATACATGAATTTATCAAAATTATTCTAGTGAAAGGATTTCATGCTGGCTAACAAAAACAGAAATTAATTTCTTCTTTGAGGCAGTAAGCTCATATTGATAAAGTTTCCCAAATAAGTCAATGCACTCATTTCAGTTATACACACCTTTCTGACCTCTGAATGGAGGACTTGACACTAAAGATTATAAATACATTAAAGATCACGAGGGCTTTGAATGCCTGTGTACTGGGATGCTTAAAACTGCATGCAAGTAGCGCCTTCTCTTCCTGGCTTTGCTTTCTCCAGTTATGAAATGCTTCCTTTGCATTTTGTTCCACAAAGACTGGAATTCTCATCATTGATGGGCTCACCCCAAGGATAAACATGTATAAAACAAATATAAACAAACTCAGTCCAAAATCAGCAAAGGATTTTTGCTGAAGACTGAACTTCTTACCAGATAGAGAACTGGATCTCCATTTTGGGATTAAATGGAAAAATGCAAAGGTTGTTTTTTTTATTTTGTTTGTTTTGTTGAGTTTTGGTTTTTAATAATGAAAAACATCGACCGAGGGTTTCATCCATTTTTCAGCTCCTATAAATATTCTGCTGGCTTATATTTAAAGTCAATATTTTTTTCATGGTATTTTGAGAGTTCTTACATGAGGATACCAATTTTTTCGGATGCATTCATTTATGTTCATTTCAAAATAGATGAAGAGTGAATGCAATTAACACTGAGCAATTTTATCTAGTTAGCATCAACTACATTACAATACTATTCTCAGAACCACAGACTGGTCAGGGTTAGAAGGGACCCCTGGAGCTCACCTAGCCCAACCCCCTGCTGAAGCAGGTTCACCTCAAGCAGGTTGCAGAGAGTCGTGTCCAGGTGCATTTTGATTGTCTCCAGAGAAGGAGACACCACAGCCTCTCTGGGCAGCCTGGGCCAGGCCTACGTCACCCACAAGGTAAAGAAGTTCCTCATCTTCAGAAGGAACTTCTTGTGTTGCAGTTTGTGCCCGTTGCCCCTTGTCCTGTTGCTGGCACCACTGAGAAGAACCTGGCCCTGTCCTCTTGAAAGTTGCCCTTAAGATATTTGTAGACGTTAAGATCCCCTCTCAGTCTTCTCTTCTCCAGGCTCAACAGGCCCAGCTCTCCCAGCCAAGTGCTGTGGCCCCCTCATCACCTTTTTAGCCCTCTGCTGGACCCTCTCGAGTAGTTCCCTATCTCTTTTGAACTGGGGAGCCCAGAACTAGACACATCACTCCAGCTGTGGCCTCACTAGGGCAGAGTAGATGGGAAGGTTCATCTCCCTCGACCTGCTGGCCACACTCCTCCCAGTGCACCCCAGGATCCCATTGGCCTTCTTGGCCACACAGGCACACAGCTGGCCCATGGGCAACTTGCTGCCCACCAGCACTCCCAGGCCCTTCTCCAACAGAGCTGCCTTCCAGCAGGTCAGCCCCAGCCTTGCTGGTGAATGGGGTTGTTCCTCCCTAACTTCATTAGGTTCTTCTCCACCTAACTCTCTAGCCTGTCCAGTACTATAGTACTACTCAGTACTATACCTTTCAGAATGATTATTTAATTGTACTACAGAAGCTTAAACTCTACGTTGTCCAACTCTGTGGCAATAAACAGTTCTGCCACTGACCAGATGGACAACCTTGGGAAGGTTACTTCACATCACTGGACCAGTTATTCCAGAAAAAATGAGGATGCTGATATGACATGATACAATGGCTTTGAGACCTATATAGGACAGATATCTCCTAATTGGTGGGTACTTTTACTTATTAATTCATTAAGGATGGATTGAAGATACATTAGTTGTGTATCAGATGGAAAAGCTATTTATCACAGAACAGATTATTATTCTTCAAGCCCTCATTTCTTTTGTGTATTTTTAAAGTGATCCACTCAATCCATTTGTTGCTCAAATGTCAAAGTACTTTTAAAATACTTAATGCACAGACTCCATCTGCTAATAAAAAGATTATGTTTTCATTTGTTAAAGCTAAAAGGATAATAATAGCAACATTTGCTTTTATTTTACTATTATTACTGGTGCTTTTATATTCATAGTATAGCACAAAAATATGAAAACTAAACTCATACTCATCCACGTGTCCTTTGCACTAAGAAAACCCCACAAAGCCCACCTCAAACCAGAAATGGTCTCTTCTCTCATGTTAGGATGACTGATTAATAAGAAACTTGGAATTAAAAAAGCTACGCTAAGAAAACGTGGAAGTACTGAGACAGACCATAATGTAAGCCCAAATCCACTAGTTGAGCAAGGAACAAAACAGACTGAGTCTACTTACGAAGCAAGCTGATTTAATTACTTTGCCACCAATGACAATATATGCTTACCAAATATTTGGCCCTAATTAACATACAGTCAATATCTTTTTTTGATCAGCCTTTTCAAAGAGTTGAGCAGCACTATTACAAAACCAATTTAAGTAAGAGCCAATAGCGTTGAGAAGGAACTAAGGGGATTTTGGAACAAGGCCTCAACTACAAGAACAGGCTAGGAACTGACCAGCTAAGTAGCAGCTCTGCAGAGAAGAATTTTTGGATGCTGGTGCAAGACAAGCTGTGCAGGAGTCAGCAGCAAGTCCTTGCAGTGGCAAAGGCGTAAGCAAACACAGCGCCAGCAAGTCGAAGGGAAACCACTGCTCCCCTCTGCTTGGCACCTGTGAGGCTGCAATCTGGCTCTGGGCCAGTCTCGGCACACTCATTACCAGACAGAGATGATGAAACCAGACAGTCTAGTAGAAGCCACTAACACAGTTAGGGGACTGGAGCACATGATGTACAAAGGCTGATGGAAGCAACTTTAGTCAGCCTGGCAAAGAGATGGGTAAGGGGCAATCTGCAGTCTTCACCACCTGAAGTGAGTGACATACACAGAAGCTAACTTTTTTTAGAGGTGCATGGTGAAAGGACAAGGCACAATGATCACAGGTGGCAGTAAGGGAAATTTTTATCAGATGTATGGAAAAAATATTCAGAATTAAACCAGTTAAGCACTGGAACAAGTTGCTCAGAGAGGCTGGAATTTCCATCCTCTGAGATTTTCAAAGCGTGACTGGGCATGGCCCTGAGTAACCTGATTTAACTTACAAAATGGCTCTGCTTTGAGCAGGAAACTCAAGGCCTGAATAACCTCCACTAATCCCTTCCAGCCTAAATGTTTTCAGGGTTCTGCAATTTCTAAAGAGGAATTAGATTTAAATAAAAGTATATATACAAGAGATCCTTGAAATGGAATCATAACATGCTGCTTTTGCCTTTCAGAGAAATAAATTTCAGAGAAACGGGAGCCAATTAAAACAGAGCCCTTCACTGTATGTGAACTTAGAATAACCAAGCATACTTCTTTATAGGTAAATAATCACCAAAATTATTTCAGAACACAGTGTATTCAACTATTTTAAGGATAGGAAGTGATAAAGCACCTTCATTCTGTCTCTTTCTGGGGGAACATCCCTGTAGACTCTGTTGATAGCCTAAAATTTACAAAGGAAAAAACTTTTGAGGACTAAATAAGGTTATAGAACAGAACACAATACGCAGAACTATCATGACATTCAGTTAGGAAATCGCTGGGCAATCTAGCTGCCTGGATCCCTAGAACTGATAGTGTTCAGTGGGTCACCTTCAGCAGCACTACACCAGGACCAAAATCAAACCTCAGCTGGGTGGGATGCTGACTGGGAACTCCCCTGTCACACAACAGGGAGCGAGTGCATCCCAGTTACAATTCAAAGGGACAGGAACTAATGTCCTCTTAACCTTTCCTTCACATAATTGATGCCAACTAGTTTTTGAAAATCATTGGATTCATGTCTTTTTAGAGAAGGAGGATGTTCTTGCAGCTCCATATATAGGTAAGAGCATTGTTTCAGTACAACAGATTCTGCCAGGATAGACAAACACAGAGGTTCTTGGCTATATGCGAGCTATTTTATAATCAAGGCATCGAGAGAACAGTATATTCCATTTCTTATAACCAAGATTATAGAGCTATTGCATACACCGAGGATGAAAACTGTATTGTGAATTCACTCTCCCACTTTCCTTTCATACTAACGATGGAACAATTTGATTAAAATTACATATAGAAAACCTGCAGAGCATTTACTTTTTTCTTTACCCTTTCCTATGAGTTTTCAGGGCAAAAGGGGATTATAGTAAAGCGCTACATGAAAGAAGAAACTATCAGTGTGTTAGGTTTCTTCATATTTGAAAAATTACTCAAGTTCACTTTCTAATAGTAAATTTAGAGAAAATTTTTCATGTTACATACTAATGTGTTGCCGTTTCTGCATAAATTCTTACTTTATCTAAAAGCCATCTTTATCATCAGTCTGCTTAAACTGTTTACATTCATCAGATCAATGACTTGCTGAGACTGATCTATGGAAAACTCATTAATTTAATAGGTTTATTTTTATTACACTTTGGTCCCTAAAATGTTTTCTCTGCATGAAGTAAGTAGCTGCAGTTAGGTAATCAGAACTCGAAGGGTTATTGCTGGTATGTAACACAGGAAATTAGTAAGATTTGCATGGTTACTGTGCCAAATCCACTGCCGATACAAATGTTTCTTCATTCTGGTACACGAAAGTAACATGGTACTTTAACAGTAGTACAGTGTAGCACAAATATTTTTGGAAACTCTGTGTCATCCGTGATAACCAAAAGACTAAAGCAAAACAAAGCCACCTATAAAACTCTTTCAGTTTAGTTCTGTAGATAAACTGTGCCAGATTACTATTCTGCAGGATATATAAAGACTTACAGGTAAATGCCCCATGCTTTGGGAAAGTTACTTATGATAGAAGTGTTTCTATCAGTTTATTTCCAGGATCCCTTTCTTACTTCACAGATGGAAACAATGAACAGAATGTTAAATAACAGTAAAGTGTATTTCACACAGCCACTGTCATCTCTCAGATGCCTCATCAGTTAACATAAGCCTCCTGGCAGGCCAAACAGACTGGAGATATTCCGTTATGTGAGTCGAGAAGGGAATGAACACATAATAGTAGAGAACATGGCAGGGAATCTCAGAGCTAGAAGACGGAGTACTGAGAAAGCAAACGATAAAACATCGTATCATTAACTCAAAAAAAACCCACAGCAGTGATAAGCTTCTTTAATAAAGGGAACTCATTGCCAGCCACTGTTGCAACGTCTAAATACAAAAGAATTAAATAAAATTGAGGCTACTCTTCAACAGGATCAGTTGAGTAAGATTTAAGAAGAATGATTATTATTTGGGACAGATATGACTGAAATCTCTAGCATTTGAACTGCAGAAAAAAATACACACTTTTAAGACAAAACTCAGTATTTATTATTCTAAAATCCTGGAATTTTAAAGCAAATACTTTTTAAGTCTTAAAAAAGAAATTGTGTTTTTTAAGGTATCTTTATATTTCCAAACTAAAAAAAGTGTACCTTATCATGCTGTCCATATATATAGATATATATCATCCATAAACAACCTTTGGTTTTTCTGGCCAACTTAATTAAAATTAGTTAATTAATGGCAGAGATTTTAAATTGTTTTTTATTATTATTATTCAACTGTTCCTAAAGGTTTGCAGAAACCTGTTTCCAGTCATTGGTGCCAGAACACTTAAGCTTAGGTCAGTCAGAATCTAGGCAGTGTGGAATGAACCAGTAAGTGCTTGTTGCCCCATCTGTGAGTTCGGGAAGTCAAGAGGGAGTTGTGGATAGAGGGGTTAAGCAAAAAAAAAAAAAAAAACCAAAACCAGGAGGGGTTTTGGTCACCGACATGAAAAGCATTTGATAAGGAGAGGCCAGAGAGCTGGATAATGCCATTAATACAGCTAGTATGGAAGTGGAGCAGAACACTCCACAAGAAATTAGGTTGTAGCAACTCCAGTTTTCAGAACCATTTGCTGCTTGTATCCAGCATAACATGAGTGGAACTACAAATTGGATACATATCAACAGAACGATGAAAATGAATTCTACAGACAGGTCTACTACACAGAATTGGAGATACGCTTGAGAAACTAAGATCACTGACTGTTAAGAAGGCCTTCTTTATCACCTTAGAATGCAACTTTAGCAAATTCTGTGTTTTACAAAGCAAGTTGACTACCTTTAACTGTTCTCACTTTAATAGGCAGTTTACCCTGTGCATAGGTCAGCCAACTAAACCTTACCCTTGCAAATTTATACGACAGTAGTATTTTCCTGCTTTCATTACACAGTTTTGTAATCTGTGTTTTGGGTTGGTTTTTTCTGGTTGGTTTGGATTTTTCATTTGGTTGGTTGTTGGTTTTTTTTAAACACTTACTACAACCTGGCCTAGGCATTGACAACATAGAGATACAAACAGTTTTGCATTTGCATTTCAGCATGTCAGTAAACAAATTTTTTTTAAAAAAGTCATGGTTGGCCAATTTAGACAATAAAAAGCCCAACACTAAGAACTGAGCAGAGTGTAATTTATATGCTGTCATGTCATTCATCACAAGAACATTAACCTTTAAACTGTGGCTAAAGCAATTCCAATTTCATTACTCCCTAGAGGATTCACCTTGGTAATATTCTGCAGCCCCTCTGGGCTTTTCTGTGCAGATGTAGGGGGTCTTCCTTTGATCTTTGTCCTCAGTTCTAGAGAGAGGGCAATAGCCAGCTCACATTTTATGAATGACTTAGCATTAAGCCCAAGATAATTCTAGCAACATATTCCCCCTTGCGTTATTGTTTTTAATCCTATTTCTCATCTCTACCTTCTCTGATTCATTTTCATCATTCATCTTTGTCTCCCCAAAGGAAACTGATTTGCATTTTACTAGTGAAGAAAGTGGGCTTGCTTAAAAATTCTTACATTACATTGATGGTAATGAGATCAATTAAATAAGATTCAACGCAGACAAACTTCCTTCCTGAAGCTGGTTAGTTGCTTCATTTCTCATTGCATATGGGGGTGGGGTGAGGCAGGGAGAAGAAAAAAACATATCACACCACAAAGGAGATTGGAGAATACAGCTGGCATGAGGGAGCTCCCTCACTTGCAGCCTAAATCAACTTACCAAAGCTGGCATTTCATGTGTAGAAATAGGCAGCTGTCATCAAAAACTGTTTTGATGGCTTCAAATGACCACAAGGACTCCTAGCACTGCCTCAAGGGTGGGTAGATTGGTTCTATACATGATCTTTCAAAATACTTTCAAGCTGTTCAAGTTATTAGTAATTCTGCAAAATGATGAAACTCTGACAACTATTTTAAGACTCACCATATTAGAGCACTGTTTCTTATTAAGTCATTACAGATGACTAAACTAGTTCGATTTATTGCAGTGGAAATCTTGACTATACTGACTCAATTTCATAAATAAAGCACTGAATTGGCAGTTTGTGAGTAAGAAACATTATTTACTGCCTTTTGGCCAAACACAGTAAGTTGAGACCATCTCTTCTAGATTCCAACAGTTTTTCTGTTTAAATAAAGCCAAACTTACAGGATTCCTAATGCAATCTCTAGGACAAGAAAACAACTGTTTTCCTCCAATTTGGGAAATAAAGCATATGAAGCATGTTGTCAGATGCATATCTTTGATAGTTCACCCAAATGTCTGCCTTGCAAATTGCTATGCATGTTCTTCAAATATTTAATAAGTTCACCTTGTTCAAAGAATACAACAGTTTAAGGTATTATACAAAGTAGCTTTAAAAATTTTTCCTTTAAAAGTCTCAGATTCCTCATAAGAGTAGTTTACATTTGTCTTTTATGTAAAGGCCAACTTATTTTTCTTCTGTAAATTGTAAATTTTCAAGTAGGTTTGTTTTGTATTTTGGTTGGGGTTTTTTTGTTTGTGTGTATTTAGAAGATTATTTTCTTATAAGGAGAAGTTTTCCTTTTAAGAATGGTCATGTTCGTTCATACTGGACTAGTTTCTAGCAGTGACGAGACATGGACACATATGGAAAATACAAATACCGATACCTCTGTCTCCCAAGTCCAGCTCTCAACCACTTGTAACTTAGGGACTGATCCAGATCCTATTTATGTATATCAAAATCCCCATTATTCTTTCTCCAAGTTCTTATCCAGTGTCCCCAGAACTGCTTGCACCCAGTATCTTCCCTAGCAGCAACATGCATTTTATAAGCCAATATGAGGGAAGAATGACCACATCTTCCAGACACAAAATGGGTATTCCAACTATACGCCACAGGTCGTTTCTGTTTGAAAGCTATGTCCCAGCAAACACCATACATCTTGAGCACAATACTGTTTAAATTACAGAATTCTCTGGAATTCTGTTGGAATAAATCTGTAAAACACTTAAGCATTACAGTTACTAACACTGGACCTCCTTCTGATTTTATATTGATTCACAGCAACAAAGATCCCTTCAGAGATTTCCTTTTTCTGTTTATTACAGATAGAAGAGATAACTATCTTTGTTCAGTGCTGCAAGACTGTAAATATTCATTTGAATTCTTAATATTGTAATGCATCTACAAATGTAGGAAAACGTACCTAACAATTCAACATTTGGTTCTCAGCTCAGTGGCATTCTGGAAAACATTTAACAGTAAGAATAAACTGAAGAAAAGATTAAGGTTCTGACAGTGTTGCAAACTTAACATCAATTCTCATCATATTTTGCTCCTAGTATCCTCATTCCATTTGGGGCCACAGCCTGCACACGCTTGTACATGCAAGCATCAGCTCTCAGAAGAAAGAATGGATATGTGTTCACAGGACAGTACCCTTTGAACTAAAAAACACACCTAGCTTGACATAGTTAGTTTCCTACTCCGGGAGATGAGAGTGACAAGGATTGTTTGAATTAGATTTTCTCAACAAAATTCAAGTGACATGACAAAGATAGATCAGGGTTAAAAATAATACCAATCAATTAAGCCCCATTACAAATGTGCAAATAAAGAATCAGTGCACTAAGCCTAGTAGAACTACTCTAGATTTATCACTTTCCCTTCATTAAAACCTTTTATTGTTTAGAAACCTTCAGTTAATTTTAGCATCATTTTAAACTTTACATGATGCTGATGTTGAAGTTATAATAAAGGTAGAAGCTGTCACATGTAATCATTCTATCCTACAGCGCAATTAATGGCTAGCGGCTAGTAAGTACTTGACAAACTTACACTTAATCTATCTTGCATTCATTGTCCATCCCATTAATAGCTCATATACATAAACTCTTAGGTTTATATAAATGCAATAACATATCAATTTTCTAATAAAAATGTATTCAAATAAAATCAATCTAAAAACATACATTAAAAAAGTAAAAATTATCTCAAGAACCTACCTCTTCTAAAAGGGAGAAGTGTCAATAATATAGCAAGTCCCAGGACATTTCTGTTGCTCTCAATTTGGAAAGTTTAGCAAATTAAGGTGACTCTCCAGAAATCTTCCAGTGCTGAAGAAGCAGCTGCAAAGATAAGGATCGCTGGAAAACAACTCCTTTAGACAGGTAAAGGACTTTTTTTTTTTTTTATGAATATATGGCATGTACATACTATACTTAATGGTGCTAATGAGTAGATGCAATCCCCCTTAGCTTCCCAGGCTTTCTCTTGCCTCATAGAGATACCTCTGTGGTCTTCATAAATGTACTCTCTGAGCACCTCTCATAGCTGTCAAAATACTTAGCCTCCCATCAGCTTGGGAGAGATTTATCATTGCATCTATTCTGCAGATCAGGGACTAAGACACAAAGACCGCCTTCACTGTAATAGGAGGTGCAAAGTCAAGAGCAGATTTAGGTAATCCAATCTTCTTGATCTCATGTGCTTTCAGAATACATTACTGTTTGTAAGCTTGGCAGAGAAAACACCTACATCAGTCATAGCAAAAACTGAGCTCAGGGTATTTGCTTAGAGGCTGATTTCTTTTCATGCTCGCTCTACAGTCCTTCAGTCCTTTCAACCATATACGACTAAAACATCTGTTAAGGCAGCGAGCACAGACTTCTGGAAGACTGGTGGATTGAACATGGAAACATAGACTGCAAGGAAAACTATGCCTTGAGTTAATAACAATACATTCAGAGATGCTTGAGCTAGGTGAGGAAAACTAGCTCCGTACCTAGTGTAGACACATTAGCAATGTGCTATGGACAGTAACTAACTTGCTCAGAGTGAGCTACCATAGTGCCAGCACAGCACTACCCTGCTCAAGGTAACATACATTCTATGCAATTTGCCAATTTGCCATCATCAAAGAAAGCCACTAGGCTATGATTTCAGGACCTTAGAAGAACAATTATCACTCTTTGTTACACACATCTTACTGGATTTATGTGCTGTGCGGAGTAGCATGGTGCAACCCACTCTGATGCTAACTGGTGTTTGTAGAAGAACAAATAACACTCAACTGCTGCAGGGGTCGCTTACCTCTTTTTTTGGCTCAACAGATAAAACTTCATTTGCAATTTTCAGTTTATTTCCAAAGGAGTGAAACTACTTGTGCACACCTGAGTTCCCAAGATCAGGTCAGAAGTTTAAGTTTTAAAGTAGTAATGATTTCAATGTAATTAATATGTCAGAGAGAAGTTCCGTTATTTACTGAGACTAAACATGCCAGACGCCTTCACTTAGCTTCCATTCATGGAAATATTAAAACCAGTGAAAGGTTAAACAGGATATTAAAACTTTTCTCAAACACACAAGGAGTTCAGCCATTTCATTATGGTAATTAAAGTGACAAAGAACAGCTGAGCTCAACTGAACTAGTCTGGAGTGTCCCACTAATGAACACAGGAAAAGGAACATCTAGTAGAGAACTTGAAGAGAAGCAATGCATGCTTTCAGAGACAGCTTGTTCATTTTCTTCAGGAGTTTAATACAATCCTTCTCACTCTTTGACACTGAAAATCCCAATTAGCTTCACATCTGAATCAAGACTGGACTAAATCTTCAAAGATTTGAGAATCAGCCATCATGCAAGATGCTTCTGAAATGCCCCAAACACTTCTCGTGCTGTATCACACAACCACTATCCAGAACCAGAACCAGTTTTGGTTATGGAACCAGAAGCCATGAAGGTGAACGTCACAAGCATTTTTAAGTGAACTTAAATTACTGTGCTTCATAAACACAGCATTCCATGTCTGATTAGACTGAAGTTAAATGCTAAAGTATTTGATTCCAGATCTTAATGTTTAGGGTTGTCTTCTTCATAGGACTGGAGGACACAGCTCCCTTTAGCTTTATCAGATAGGTCTATCTCAGATAGCAAGAGAATATGAATCTACCTTGTAAAAGTATCTATTGTACTTCCAAGTATATAGATGATGTCACACTATTTTCTTCTCCACTTCCTGAGTGTGAATTATCAATGAAGAGCAGAAAGGAACACAAAAGGGCACAATGAAAACCTGAAGATAATGTGTTGGCAGAAAGAAAAACAACTTCTCCAGCCAATGTCAGTTACATCCAAACTCAAGTTTTTTGAAAGAAAAAAAAATGCGGCTTGAAGACGCTCTGTCTTCTTTATGCACAAGCACAAAGAAATCTTAGAAATGAACGTACTTTTGCCACTCAAAAAAAATAATTAAAGTGGCATAGGTCACATCTTGTCCGCATTGAAATTGCTAGCAAAATTTCTTCTGACTTAGATGAATTTAGGAACAAGCTTTTAAGAAAACAGTATGGGGAAGAAAAATAATCATAGGGCTATGAGATTAAAACCGCCAGCAACCACTCTGAAAGCATCCTGCAGCAAAACTTACAACAAAATGAAGCTGCTTGCATGATGAAAAAACCCCCCATACTGCAGAAGATGAAAGGGAACAAACTATTGAGGGGCTGAACAGTAACACTTCCATTCTAAATTGAAGCTGCAAGACCCACAATGTTTCTATCACTTCAGGTCTTCCATTGAAATTAATTATTTCTTTCATATGTGTATAACATGATAGTGAGGTCTTGTCCGCATTGAAATTGCTAGCAAAATTTCTTCTGACTTCGATGAATTTAGCTCTAGCTTAAAACCCATGGAAAGGGAAAATATCATCTCATTTAGAAGAATCACGTGTCACAATCATTAAGTTACCCGTTTCTGATTGTACCTATTAACACAAAAGTTACTAAACATTAGCAACATAGTTGTTCTGAAAGGAAAAACTGAACTTAGAAGGTTACACAACTGGAGGAGAAAACAAGAATTCAAAACAAAAAAAAAAAATACAGGGCAAGAAAAATTCTGAAGTTAAAGCCATTTAGTTACCAGAGGTATAACTTGCTGTGTTTGAAGAAGCAGAAAAACTAATTTTCAAGAAACATGCAAAACATTTATCTTAGTTAGCAAGCATCTTTAAAAAAGCTAACAAGGATACGACTGTATTGCAGGCTGGAAAGGTATGCATTATTCTGAAAACAGCAATAACCACTAGTATCCTTGAACAAAAGAAAAGTTACTGTCTTCCAGGAAAGAAGTACGTGATGCTGAACAGAAAAAACAAATTAGTGAGTTCTGCTCAAATGTCTAAAGACAAAGAGGTAGAAGTTGTGGAAGAAACTTCTGGCTGGACTGACCATGTGGAATTTGTGGCAAGCAAAGACCATTTTATTAATTACAGTAATGCTAAACAGGCCTCTGAATGCTTTAGAAAGATTTTTTTATTTTGGGGGGGAACCTATCATTAAAAAATCCTGAGATTAAGCATTTAATGGAAGCAAAAGGCATAAAACAAAGTCTTATTCCACGCTTATAGAAAGGAACTCCTACAACTTGTAATGTGGTAAATATACCGCTGTGACAACAAACATACATGTAACTCAGATTTTATAACTTCCTTCTCCATAATCCCTTTGATTGAAGAGCAAAGAGATTTGCATGTCATGTTTTAGTTAAGCATGTATTAAAGTGCTATTACATAGGAAAAAACATTCTTCTTGAACACTGATAACTTTACCCAAAGAAAAGGAAGAAAAATTACTTTTGGGAATAAAAAGTTTGAAAATTTCTAGTCGCCAGAGTTTCTATTACTGAAATGTTACAGGGTTTCAACTAAAAGGAATGCTTTCATGAAAAAGAGAATCATAGAACTGAAAACATAATTGGTAGGGTAATAAACAGACTTCCGAGAGGCTGCATTAAAAAAATACAAGAAACAAACCCAGAAGGGTGGTTCCCTTTGCACATACAGCCCAGTGTGCTATTTGGCATTCCAGAAGGGATTGTGCAATTCTACTGTAGCAAAGCAGCCATGGCATAGGCTCCTCTCTCCATTGGATTAAGGCAAATCAGAAGTAGCTCTGCCATCAAAGCATTTATGCAAACCCAAACCACAATGTGTTCAAGTTTAAATGCGTTCAGTTAAATTGTACAAATCAGGCCTTCAGCTGCTACACCTGGTAGCTTGCTTTCATACTAGTTATAATTAGATCACTACAATTGGTGTATTTGCCATTCTTCACTTACAGTCTCTGAGAGAACTCTACAAGCTCTAGAAGGCAAAGCAGTAGTAAGGTAAAAATCAAGAAGTGTTCCTTTGCCATGAGCAATGAACAGCAGGAAGTACACACAGAGAACTGATTTAGAGGGAATGGAGAAATGCCTCAGCCAGCCTTAACTGATGAAAGGTGTGTTGGGGAACAAGTTGCCAGGCAATTTCAATCCACTGTTTCCAACTGTGCTGCAGCTCATTTGGCAGGACAGTTGTTTGGACGTCTTCAGCAATTTGTGGTCTTAATCTGTACTCATTATAGATGCATCAAAGCGTTCATCTGCTTTTCTAGCATATGTATTTTTTTAGGAACAAGCTGTCTAAGTATTTTGTCAATTTATACTGCAAAATGAGGACAATTTGGCTTTTTGATTTCCTCCTGCCTCAGACAGTCTTAGAAGAGAGATTGAAAGGGTCAGTAGATGTTTGCATTTTTTTCCTAGCAACATTTCTGTATCAAATAACAATTAATTTATTGTACAATTATGTTCTACCTTTAACAACTACCACAAATGAAGCTTGGACAGCGGGAAGATGCCATAGCACATAAAACCTTAATAAATATGGAATTACATATTATTGTACATGAAAGAAAGCATGAACCAACTACATATCAAGTCAGCAACCTAGCCCAAAGTATAACATAGACTGATGTTCATTTAAAGAACTAGGAAAAACCACCCACAATTCATTACACCAAGATAATTACATTTACAAAGCAATTCACAAGCCAAAAGACTTCTTTATTATGATTTTACCAGATGTCATTAAGTCAACAGCCTATAATTCAGTTGTATACAACAATACAAATGTAGATCATGAAACTGAACAACTGTTTTAAAGTTTGCCCTCCTGTATTTCAGTTGTATGGGACCTGAACCCAGAAAAATATGTCTGTTTGCATATTTAGATCCCGTGACTGTTGCATGAAATCGATTAAGCCAACATTATTTACCAAGATATCACTGTCTCCAATAAAACATGCACTTACATTTTAAAATGACAAATGCAAAGTTCAAAAGGACTCCTGTGGATATACAAAAGTAGTATAGGATTTACAAGAAACTGATGGCAGGAAAAGTTGTTTATTTAAGTATCATAGGATGAGATATTAGCCTGTCAGCTATGCATACAACAACTAAATTTAATCAAAAGAATAGCTCATGGTGTTTTGTGAAAAGGAGCAGTGCTGCAGATGATTGAAGAGATAATTTAAACAAGTCAAAAGCAGCAGCTGGAAAACAATTAATAAAATAGGTAAAAGCACACACTGATTGCTAATGATTCCCCAAAACAACAAATAGCATACTAGATTACTACTATAACATAAAACAAGTTCTACTAGGATATATTTATAATATTTTTGTACTCGTCCTTACATTATGACAGAATATCAATGATTTTGTCTCTTTTATTTTGTCTTTTGTCTTGAGAATAAGATGCACTAGAGGGTGGCCTTGGTGGTTTGGTGTCTTAAGGAAATCCTATTAGCTTTAGATGCACGTAATATCTTAGTAACCAGGAATACTGGTTAAATTTGTAACTTCCATTACAAAGGAAGTCTGATCCAGCATAATCTGTCTCTGAGACAGAATAGGGGACATACACACACACTTCTAAGTAAAAAAAAAAAATCCAGCATGAGAAACGCAGTTTCAAAAAAAATTCAGATAGCATTTGTTGTTTTTTTTTCCAAAATAAAACTAGACAGCCAATTGCCCTAACTGCAAGCAACTAGGTGTGACAGTCCTAATTCTCAGAATAATCTCAGCTGCTCCAGAAAAAGATAAGACATTCCACAAAGTCCTCTTAAAAATTAGGGCAAATGCTATCAGTGATCATAAAATGTCAACATCCCCACTTCAACCCAAAGGTGCCAGGCCTATCAAACTTATCAGTCCTTGAAATGTGTGGCAGGGAACCAGCAAGTCCCATGAGCCTTCACTTAAGACGGGGTTATTTGCACTTCCATTCTAGTTTTGAAAACAGGGCTATAGAATATTCAGTGTTCTGCCCAAGAGGCCACAGATACTAAACAATCTATGATTTTCAGCACCCTGCAAGATAACTAGGCAAGTTTCTGACAGATTACATGATTGATCGTTAGTGGAAGCGTATTGCAATAGGTACATTTTTGCTTTACCAAGCCAGTATTTTTCAAATAAACCCCCACTATTTGACTTTAAAACGTCCAAGCTATCTTCTCAGAATACTATAATCACAGCTTGACTGTATCACAAGTACCTTTGTTTCAAACTCTTCTGCAGAAATAATTTTGCGGTTTCACATCAGCTCTCAATAAACCAGATTTCCAGCAAGAACTCAATTGGCCCAGGTATTTTCCAAACAAACAGCACTGATCATTGACACATTATAGATCTAGTTACAAATATTACTTACATGCAGAAAGTATTTTCTCCTAGTATCACAAAACAGATGATGTTTTTTCTCACAAAAGAAAAGAGCAGTTCTGCAGAGGCTTAGAGGAGTTTCCCAGTAGTCACCTTGAACCTGTTTTCTAATTTTGCACATTTAGAGTGCTTTAGTCTGCCAGATGTTTGTTACGTCCCTCATCAGTGAGTCTTCACTTGCATTTTAGAGACAACACCTTTCACCTGGAACAGAAATCCTCTGAAATTCCCAGCTGCCTTGCTCTCCATATTCCAGTCCGTCCTAAGGGCTCTCTCATCTACTCTCCTAATCTTAACTCATCTCATGAGACAAAATACTAACACCTGGCATAACATATAAATTCCCTTGCCAATTTAGAAGCAATAATTTTTCAGTTTATCATTCTCTACCCAGCAGCCACTTAATTTTGAGATTTTTTTTTGAGGGTGTTTCTTTGTTTTTGTTTTCCCTTTATTTAAATCAATAATAATTGAAAACTTAATTTATAAAGATCATTCTGGAAGACTGTTTACAATAAAAAAAATAAGTCTTTAAAGAGTAGGGTTTAGTCCTCCTAGGACCGATGGTTGAGAAATTCTTAAGGTCAATCTCTCATCCAGTATCAATTGCAATCTTAAAGTGTTCAAATACTACCTTTACCCATCTCCTGGATCAAAACTCCACAGTCATGCCCCAGCATTCACACATACTCTCTTCATACAGATTTATGGTGCCACTGATTTTAAGGTAAGACATTTTGATAAAGCTGGGTTCTGTCCCCTCAGGTTTTTAATCTTTTGAGTTGGTTGCCTGGCTTTCTGGAATAACTGTTTTTGGATACAGCCTACAAGAGGGGAACACGTCAAACAATTTCTTATAAAACCAACATTCTTGCACGAGTGCTCCATACCACTCCTCTATAACTCATGTGATCTAGCTATCATTGTATAAACAGTCTCTTAAAACATGAGGAAGAAACCTCCCATATTGTGGCTGAAGCATGTTGGTCACAGTTCACATTTTTATCACCTTTATACACACTTGGTTGTCAAAAGGAAAAGTATCAGGTGATGACTAGTTATTAAAGCACAAGCAGCAGCACGTTGGGCACAAAGACTCTTCCAGCTAGTTAAGATGCTGCTGACATTGGTCTTTTATCCACAGTTGCCTACGGGCTCCTCAATCAGACTCTCTTCCCCATCATCCGCAGCACTAACTAGTCATGCCAGTAACAGCATGTTTAAACTACTTTGCTGAGGTTTAATTATTGCATTTGATGACATGTGCATGATACGATTTCATGCAGTTATGAAACATTAACTGCTTTCTGTACTATAGAATATAACTTATATTCAAGAGTGACTGTTATTGCCTTTCTAATGTCTTCTTTTAAACCAAAAATTTTAGATTATCCACACTATCACTAAGCTAGTGAAACAAATAGTGTCCTGGTTTTGGCTGGGATAGAGCTAATTTTCCTCTTAGTAGCTGGTACAGTGCTGTGTTTTGGATTTGGTGTGCGAACCATACTAATACACTGATGGTTTAGCTGTTGCTAGGTAATATTTATACTAAGTCAAGGGCTTTTTAGCTTCTCAGGCCTTGGCAGCAAGAAGGCTGGAGAAGCACAAGAAGTTGGGAGGGGACACAGCCAGGTCAGCTCACCTGAACTAGCCAAAGGGATATTCCATACCATGGGACATCATCCTTGGTATATAAACTGAGGGTGTGTGTGTGTGTGTTGGCTGAGGCCTGCAGCTCGCTGCTTGGGGACTGGCTGGGCGCTGGTCAGTGGGTGGTGAGAACCTGTATTGGGTATCACTTTTTTTCTCCCTTCCCTTTGGATTTCACTTCTCTCTCCTTCTCCATCCTTTTCATTATAACTGTTATTATTATTGGGTTTGGTTTATTTTATTTCAATTATTAAATTGTTATCATCTCAACTGTCAAGTTTTACATTCCTTTCAATTCTCTTCTCCATTGCTTTGGGTAAGGGGGGAGTAAGTGAGTGGTTGTGTGGTACTTAGTTACCACCTGGAGTTAAACAACAACATAGTGTCAGTTCTTTGCCATGTTTTCTACATTGTCTTGGGCCAAAATTTACTAACAAAAGCATCAGACATCTATATAACCAGCAGATAATCTAGCGTTCAGATCTTCATCTCCTACTGAAGGTTCTTGATTTAATTGGAAAGACTGGATGGAGGATAAGTCCTGGTCTTTTGAGATCGAATGAACATCACCTCAGTACCTTGGCTCTACCTTCCTTAGAAACTATACTAACATGATAAAACACGTTCTTTAACCTTTTTTTCCAAAGAGATGGAAGTTAATCTCCTCCTTAATAACTGATGTAAATCTATGCACATACATTGCAAAGCCACACGTTAAATAGGTTGCTATGATCAGTAGAAATACAGGTGCTTGGTTTCCTAAGGAGCTGTGTCTTACTGGGGCGCAATAGTACTGATGGGGAGCTTTGAAATTTCACAGAGGAATTTCCACTGCATCAATGTCAGCTCCCCTACTTTGTCTTCTACAGCTCTTTGTCCTGTCGCAGTTGCTTCAGCTTCTCACAACAGCTCAGCAAGTAGCACCAGGAAAGGAAAGAATTAGCTGTGCTTCTGAACCATGGTTCAAACAGCAAACAGTAGAGCCAAACGGTGCAAAAATTGAGGGAGGCAAAAGATTTAACCAAGTTTACACAAGTGCAGTAGTACAGTAGGACCCAAGTCTCCCGACTCCCAGTCCAGAGCATGAACCAAACATTACATACTGCATTTACCTTGGTAAGAAATAATAATTTCCTGAACACTCACAATTTAAAATAGAATACAAACAGGTGAATATTAAGGAAGTGACATAGCTTTATTACTGCTATATATGTATTATAGCTTGTTTCACTAAGTTAATATTGCACAGAAGATACTAAAGGTACTGTCACTATCAAAAAGAATAATTAGAGGACAAGTTTAAATAAATTATAAGTAACATTAAAATTGCTCGTGAGCAGCTCAACAAGAAATTTCTTTCTTACCAGCATACCAGGGTTACAAGAGTAAAGTATGTCAACATGCATCAAGCAGTATTTCTTGGATGGTAACTGAAGGAATTAGTGATTGAAACCACAAGGCTCACCACTAACTCAGGAAGGCCCTTCCTAAATAAGAATTTTCCATTGTGTGCTTGAGCTGCCTTTATATTACCCAGTGAATGTCCTTATCTGAAAACCATTGCATTTCTTTTTAATTCCTGTGAAAGTGAAATACTTTATATTTACAGTCCACTCTCAAAGGACCAAAACCTAAAATGATGACACTGAAGTAAAATGGTAAATTATATAATATCATCCAGAAATTAAATGCAATTAACCTCTTGCCAGCTAAACACTTGACATTTTCCTAGACTTTCTCCAGAATACATATGGTAATGAAGATAAGGAAGAAGATTTGTCTAAAGAATTATGTATAGTTCTCCTCAAAAAACATGTTTTTTCAAAGCCCTCCTTACCTCTTCAGCTAAGAGGAGTTTCCATTATTACTAGAACCATACTCCATTTTCACCGCCACCTTCTGCTACTAAAGGCAAAAGGGCAGAATTATTACTATTTATCATGTCCCTCCATGTCTCACAAAGAAAAATGATTTTTCTCTCCTAAAAGATAAGCAACAATTATTTTTCTTTACCCAACATGATGGTCATTCTCTTTAGAGTGATTGCTCTTTTACGTCACTCCCCTTGAAAGTTGATAGTAAAATGATAAGAGATAAAGGTTTACTTTATGGAAGAGTACATGCAGGAGTTTTCATTTTGTCAAAAAAATAATAAAGAAAGAAGAGCAAGTCCATGTTGTTAAGAGAAGAATATATTCTTCAAACAATTTCAGACAGCACCACTCTTGGCAAAAATCTAAATGTTTATGTATTACAAGAGATTTATGATATATACACAGTATACACATTGAAGGCTAACTTTTAAGCTCAGCTACTTAAATTTCCTAGATTACTTTAACTAGGGACAGTCAACACATCCAGGCACAGCTACAAAGAATGAACATTGCAGAACACGTGCCTGTATGTAACATGCAAGCTGTTCCCTTAAGACGTGGAGAAATCCTTGCTGTACTGAAATTAGAATGAACTTTAGGTATTGACTGCAGTAGGGTCAGGATTTCAGCGATTTATTTTTGGCAGCTCAGTCTCTACGCTTCCTTCCATTCATGTACAGGAGATAGCAGAGGTATGATTCACCCCAGCATCATACCAAATTATCAGAATCCCTGTACAGTTACTATAGGGAAGAAAACCAAAGAACTTGTGCATGTAATGTTCCCTCTCCCCCTAACTTGCCAGTTCAGTGGAAGGGATAAGAAAGCACAAACAGTCTGAACGTTCCTGCTCTCTGTGCAGAGCCTGCTGGGCTAGTCTTTGCAAACATCTAACCTCAGTGATTCATGGGAATAAATTTAAAGAAGTAATTAAGACAAATCAATAGAAAATTACATTAAATAAAGAGATCTCTATCTCTATTTAAAGGTGAAGAGGGAGCATTCTTTTGGAAAAATGAAGTACTGGTATTACGAAAAAGAAATACTTGTCAGTGCACCAATACATATGTTCATTTTACTAAAAAGAATATGCAGCGATTGCCCCAAAATAAAGCAAGTTTAATATCCCAAGACTGAAAGGGAAAGGGCAGATTCATACAACACATTTGGAAATGGATCATGAGCCAATACAGATTACAGTAGTTTCACAACTGTAGAATTATTTTGATTCATTTTTTATCCTCCAAGGCATTTATTTCTAAGATAAAACAGATGAACCAGTGACAGGCATACCTGGGAGGAATTATCTGGAATATTTTTCCTTCAGGGTTAAGATCCAATCTATAAGGTTTTCATAGCCAGAAAGAAAGCAGAATGTTTCTCAACCAAATAGAAAAAGGCTAGAAGTTTTAGTTATACTGGAATATGTGAAAAATTGTATTCTTTGAAAAACGATGCAAAAAATTAGGCTTAGAGTGGGTTGGAAGAAAGTAGAATAACATTGCAAGTATAAAACTGGATAATAAATGAAAAAAAAAAAGTTAGGTAACCAGACCAAGGTTAAATAACCCATGTGGCTTAATTCTTCAGTACTTGCTGTAATTTTGGTAAATTTAAAATACTAGATCAAGTGTTACTGACACTTATCATCTCTCTTCCAAGTGGGGAAAAAATAATCCTACTACTAATTCCAGTACTATGCAAATAATCTTGTTTCATTCAAAAATAATTAAGAACATAATTGTTAATCATGATATGGATTTTTATTTGTAGCTTTTTCCCATACGAGTGAAAAACAAAAGTATTTTCTTTCAAGAAAAGAATTTAAGGTCGGAAGGGGTGGACTCATTTTGGAATAAAATCAGTTTAAAAGACTTAAAACCTTTGTAAAACCCTTCTCTTCCAAAATGGATTAGTAATATCCTCAGAGACATGCAAGAACTCCAGCCAGAGGCAAGCCGTGTTGGGACAGAGAGAACAGACATTAAAAAGGAATGCTGCCATCCCACTTCAAATAGAAAATTTTTCACAGTGAGAATTTTGTTTTAAGAAGAACAGATACAGACAGATAAGACCTGTGAACAACTAGACCACCACTTGAGTAAGGAAAGCTTACGGAATGAGCCAGAAAATATGACTCAAGGAAAAAATACAGAGAAGGAAAAATTCCACATGTATCAGAGGATAGCATCAAGTAGTTAGGGACACCAAGGGAAGGAAGAACATTGATAAACATTTCTTCTAAAAATATTTCCACTTAAGATCAGGGTAGTAACCAAGTTCATAACCTTGCCAACAGCAATTTACAAAACACAATCCAAAATGGCACTTTTGTTTTATGTTAAAATCAAATTAAAAGATGATGAACAGAAGCCTTCCTCAGGCAGTAATCTATAGGGTTTATGAAATAAAGTTAAATGCCATGGCTATGTTGACTAGAACAATAATCTCTTGCTGTCTTACGTCTCCATTATATTTGAGACATTTTCAAACCCTTAGCAAATTAGCATGTTTCTTTCAAACGTAATAATTACTTCTAATGCCTGTGAACAGCACAGGCTGCAATTTAATTCTCTGCTAGCATACAAAAAAGTCATTTTCTCCTCCCCACCCCTCCAAATAGCGAAGCTGTCCACAAAGGAAACAATAAGAAATTATGTTACTGTCTCAGAATTTCTCTGAACATTTCCAAATTAAATCCTTTCCTTTGCAGTCAGGTTGACAGTCTTTCTAATACAAGTCTTTTGACTGTAAAGAAGGAGGAAACAAAAAAGTGAAGTTCCATAGGTAAAATTAGCTTAAAATACCGAGAATATACTAGCATCACTGAGCATGCAAAAAGCAGGAAAGCCAAACTCTGAAAAAACAACACAATTAAAAAAAACCTCAAACCACTAACATGGAGACATTAAGTCTCCATAAGATGCTATTCTCATTTGCAAAACAATTAACAGCACTTTCTTTATATTTTGAAGAAATTAACAACTTTTAGAGGTCAGTTTATAATGAACAGCTTGTAATATTCCTTAAACCAGTGGATCCCTAAGCAATATCAATTTCCAGAGTATTATGGTGATCTTTTAAATATCTTTTTAATCTCAGCAACTGCTATATGCAGCTGCCTGCAAAACAAACACTCAGGAAGCTCACATAAATGTCAAGATAAACCCAGTTTTGTTAAGACTATGTAACAAGACAAGGCCCTGAGGTTCCTAAGCTAAATCTGAAATTGAATCTAACTTCCAAACCACAGGGGTTTGGACCAGATGACCGCCAGAGGTCCTTTCCAACCTAAATTATTCTAAGATTCTGTGTAAACTCAAAAATTATTCCCAGAAATTATTTTTAAATTATTACATTTCTGTATGGGGTCTAGTGTTCAGAATATTTGAAAAACAGGCCACTTATTTAGTTGCCTACAGATTGTCTCAAAACCCTCGCTCTGCGCATAATTATTTCAAAATATTGAGTTATAACATGTGGGTTTTTTCTATTTTGCTTCTGCTAGCCATTTATGTAGAACTGCCTCTTCACCAACATAAACCAAGACCATAGGGAGTCCTTCCAATATAAACTACGTGGCATTATTGGGTCATCTTCATTAAAAGCCTCCAAATAAAAAACTTCTGAAGGAACTATCACTAGATTGCATTAACCTTCCCTAGTCAACAAGCAGCTAAGCAGAATACAGGCAACTTGTTTAATGCAGTTGAAGTAAATTCAGTTTTCACTGCCATCAAGTAAGCTTTCAAATACTGTATTGCAAGTTGCAGTTTCTCTCACTAGAAAGAGTTCAAGACACTATACAGTTAAAAAGAGGGGGGGAAAAGGGGGAAAAGCTTAACTTTAGGCACTGACAGGCCATTTAAAAATATTTATAAAGATGTCTACATAACAGTCTACATAAGTTATTCTTCTAAGACACCCAATCTGAAAAATATATTAAGACAGACTAACGGTCAGCAGTTATTCAACTGCACAATATTTCCAGGAAAAAACCTTTCATTTTTCAAGACAATACACACAAATACATCTGATGCATGAATTCTGCAATCTGATGCAGTGATGGGCTTATCTCATGTCTCTAGGTACAAAAAAAGCACAAACTATTCCTAAAATTCAAAAGATCCATCCTCTACTTCCTAGATTAAACTCTCAATTGTTCCTTAGTTTAGTCTTAAAACTCTAGTATCTAACCTGTTTTCTAGTACCACTGAACCATCACATTGATCCCTAGTACTGCCCCTTTCATATAGTCAGGGAGCAGGTTCACCTTGTGGCATACCTAGAGAAAGCAAGCAATCTTGGGGTGCATGAATCATGCAAATGTCAATTTGTTTCAGTCTCCTAGAAAAACAATAATAGTTCCAAAACAGTCACTTCCATGAGACTTTGATTCAGAGGTGCGAAATATATAACACAATAAAAATTTAAAAAAGTTTTGATATTTGATTAAAACTACAAAACATCATTCCTGTTCTTTAATATTTAGTAGGTAATATTAAAAATATCCTTCAAAAAAATAGAAAAATAATCCTACACATTTTAAAAAACTTTTCATCTTACTCATAAGAAAGCCCAGCTAGCTAAACAGAATGACCTCTATTTTTTGTGAGGATGAATACCTGATGAATCAAGAACAGAACAGATCTGTTTGAATAATTCTAAACTGACAACACAGTTTAGTTGCAACCAGTCACTTTATAAAGAGCAAGTGGATTTAATTATTAGTTGCCCTAGAAAGTCAGTCTGATTTAGGCATAATTTCTACTGCCTTTACTCTTTCAGTCATAGCAATGAAGACAGGAACAAATATAATAAGGCTGAATTCAAACAAACTAAACAGTTCATCCCATTTTTCTTTTAAATTTAACAGAAATTACCTTTAGTTTCACACTTCTACAAAGATATACCTTTTAACAATAACTGGAAAAGACTTGATTCTGCCAAATTGTGCTTCTATGTAGGTAAGTTTCTTTCTGGGCAGTCAACTCTACCAAATTAAAATTTCCAGATTACAAGTACTGAGAATATATAGTATGAAAATAAGGTTACCTAAAGGAGCTCCATACATAGAAAGAAAAACCCCATTTTTTTGTTTTAACTCTTAGCTAAGTTATTTAGAAGCATATAACTATTAATCTTCATTTGGGCCAAAGAGAAACCAAACCCAAACAAACATAAAATAAACCTAAAATGCAACACACACACACCCCCCCCCAAAGACAGCAAGCATTTAGATGCTTAATCACGCACATAATCAAAAGATGAGAGGAAAAACATCAACCACAATGAAGTCAAAACATGTTAAAAAAAATTACTATACCTTAAGGTCTTTTCCAGGCTTTGTGTGCAGCTTAGTTGGCCCACACATAAGCTCAGCCTGAAGCTTAGCTGTAGGAAAGAATACCTGTTGGCATGCACCAGGCCATCCCAGGAAGAACCCTGCTTTATGCAGGCTCTTGCGTCAGCAGAACCCCTACACTTTTCTCAGCATACTGATCTTAACACTTTTCACCAGCTCTTTCCAGAGTTTCAATATAATTTCAAGGTTACTTTTCAGGACACTCTTTTTGTTTCCTCCTCCTGTTTTTCCCTTTACGCATGTATTATGTGCCCAGGGCAATGTTATGAAGATTTAATTGCTGGATCCAGGTGCCACTTGAACGAAATCAGAGCTCTGATTCCAGGAAGAAATACAGCTGGCCACACTCACAATGCAGCTAAAAAACAGTGGGATCCTCATTTAAAATCAGTGACAAATAATCCCGACGCTGCCTTAAATTTAAAATTTCAAAATTTTTAGCATTGTGAACCATTTAGATGAAATGATGGCATTCATACTTCTGTTTTCACAAAAATCTCCCCAAACCCTTTATATTGTGAAAACAGTTTCCAGCTTAGTGTGGAATCACTGTGTTGTTAAGAAACTGCTTGTTCTTTCCCTCCCTACCTTGAGAATTAGAAGCAGCCTTGCCATGGCAGGCTCAAGCAAAACCTCTCCCTGCCAGCTTGTTTTTCTGCTATAGGTTTGCCAGCTCCTCACCATTTACAACATACACAGAAGCCTCTTGCCAGGAATGGCTGTCAGCATAGGAACAATACCCCCTGCCCAAGACAGCAGGCTGTTAACAACAAAATGGGCCTTAGAAGGCACTGCGTCCCATTTCACCTGTACTAGATTCCTGCAGAACCTGGATAGCACCTTCTATAACTGAGAAAGGGGTCAGATCATGCTAGGCAGCAGTGACTGGGGATAGGAGGGAGAAGAAAAAAGAAGTAACCCTTTCCTTTCCATTTTCTTTCAGTAGCACAATTTATGTATGCTACCCAGGCAAGCCCCACCTTCCAGGGGTAATTAGTGATGCCCTCAGGCTTTAGCTTGCAAAATTCACTGCACAGCTGAAATTGTTTTCCTGAAACTACACTAGAACGAGCACAAATAAAGCCACTGCTCATCCATAAAGCTCTTGAAGGATACCACTAAATCTGCTTCATGCATAGGATGTAGATGAAAAAACCGCGAGAGAAAAAAAAACTTGTGGAACTAGGTTTCCTGTAAGATCTCTGGGTGAGCTGCATTAGTCCCTACCAATGAAAATTTACATTTCTCTGAAAGCAAGTCAGGCGATAAAGGGAGATCTATGCTTTTATCACTGTCATAGAAGTTTCCACTGACTGATTTTTCTGCTTTGTGGCTTCTCCTTAAGATTGTGCAGAATACTGACCAGGCTCTTCCACTGGTCTCCTCAGGAGCATAAAATCCTCTTCTCCTTGGAAAATGTAGAGAAGAGGGAGAAAGCTGAAAAGGCCCAGCAGGCTAGGACATGTTATGCGTACCCCTTTTGCCAAGCAATCAGTGGTCGGGTGTAACATGAAATCTGAGCTGGTTAAAAGCGCCACCCCACTGAAAAATATTTCCTCCCTTACTGTGCAGACTCTGAAAGGATTAAAAATGACTAGCTAGAAGCTTAAATGCATTATTTCACTCAGGGAGGAAAAGTTAACACGCTTCTGGTGGGACTATGCAGCCCATAAGTTTCAGTGGTACCCTAACATTACCAAATTATTTTACTTTACATTTTATCTTACATTTACATATATGCAAAATGTGTACTTGGTGCAGAAGGCTATTTTAATGTACCAGCAAATTTTGAAAGTGCCAGACATGGAATCTGCTCAAAAGACATACCCATCCCTGTAGATCAGACATGCAAGTGGTCCTGCTCTTAACGCTCAGATCTAAAGGCTGTAGAGCTATGTCAGGTTCAAGGCTGGTGACACTAGAAGGCAACTTATTCTTTCCCCTTGATATAAATGGGCATGACTTCTAGTATCTTTCATTAAAATATTCTCTAGCAATGCAACCAAATGGCAGCACCAAATCAACAAAGGCTCTCTGAGAACATAAATAAAGCAAATATCAATAAAGACACAGAAAGAGCTAGTGAGTTGGATATATGTGGCTATACTAATTGCCTGCACCACGATGTTTTGCATATAGACTTTTGCAAGCCAGCCTGGCATTTTAGCAGCTGGAGAACTAGGTACCAAATCATATACAAAGCCTTTAATATTTAGATTTCACACAGAATTGGAACCCCAAATACTTAGGTCATAGTCTTACCTCTGTACTCTCTTATTTGTAAATAGTGTCTATGCTTGGGTTAGAATGCAGAAAAGCATTAAGTCTACAAATATGCTTCATACAAGGAATCTCAGGTTTTAAATAATGCATTTTTTCTCTCAAATAGAGAAACTGAAAGTGCAATTCCATGATACTGCTATGTCAACTGATACTGCTATGTCAGCCAAAAGAACTGATCTTCACACCAGCTGCACTCTGGCCATTTCTCTTGTATGGAACATGACTCTTACACTACAGCAAGATAGTGTAGGGAGCTAAATCAGAAAAATAACCCTGCAGACCCCCCTGCTTTCAGCTGAATTCCCTGAACCAAACATACAAACAAGCACCTTCACTTCTACAAGTTAAAGGGCAAGCACAGGATCAGGATTACTTCAGTGGTTGCTGGTTATTAAAATGGCTTAACTTCATAAAAGCTGAAGTGCAACTGTTTTTGGGGTGAAATTTTTTATCCACAATTTTTTTTCCTAATGCAGGACATGCACTCACAAATTAAATGAAATAGAATAGAATGAAATACAGTTAGGTTCACTGAATTATTGAAGCATCTGCATTCATTTGAGGAAATTATGTAAGGGGAAAAATGGTTTCTAAAGTGCTATTGAAATTATTTAAAAAAAATTACCTTCAGAAGTTAATTAGCATAAGCAATTTATGGGGAAAAAACTATAAGGGCCTTTAATTTGAGCAAACTGGAAAAAAGATACTTTTAATTTCTAATCTTCCCATTCAACTGGTGAACCAGAAAAAAAAAAGTTATTCCCACAGCTTTAGTTATGACAAACCAAGACTAGAAACAAGCCAACACCCTGTTCTGTTCTGATTCTCAATTATTTGTCATATCATTTATATCTTACATGTAAAAAAGGAATTATTACACCTATTCCACTTTTATCTGAAGATGTTCTAGTACTCTAACAGAACTCTTAAAAACAGTATTTCTTCTTTATGCACACAAAGATAGATGCAGAGGATAGGAATACACAAAGGAGTTTCTGCAGGGCAAGCAAGGGTATAATCTTGAAGGGTTCCAGTGATTCCATGAGAAACAGATACATGCATATCCTTACCCTAAAAGGTAATTACTTCAAAAGGGGTAAATTCTTGTCTTACCTCAAGAGGCAACTGTGAGGTGGATTATCTTCTTGTCCTGGGGTAAGAATGTCTGTTTGGCAATACTGCCGAGAAGCTGATGTATGTCAAGTTCACACAGCAGTTTTCCCTGAAGTAACTTGTTTATGTGTCCCTAATCAAAGAGACTTGCCCAAGCTCAGTGACAAAGCCAAGACAGAATGGTGCATGCGCCCTGTGTCCTGCAGCTAGCTGAATGATGCTTCACTACACTCGGCCAAACCTTACAGTTTTAAAAGCATCTCACACAGTTCATCAGTATCACCTGAAAATTTATTCTTTAACAGCTTTCCCAGAAAATGATGTAACTAACACCAGTTATTTTCAATTTGCTTTTAAGAAATTTTATAAACTCAGTTCAGGAAATTGCAGGAATCTTCATCATCACATTGCAGACCATTTTGCTATGGCATTACCTAGGGGTGTTTTTACAGGTTCATTAATAGATGTGTCTCTTTATGCAAACTGAAATGTTGCCAAGAAGCTGTAAAAGTGCCATCATTTTAGTCACGTATGATTTAATTTTTATATCTTCATGCAATCAGAAGAACCTAATTTTAGAAGATGCCTTAATTGAAATTCCTAATTAACACACAGGATCATAGAATCATTTAGGTCAGAAAAGACCTTTAAGATCACCGAGCCCAACCATTAACCCAGCGCTGCCAAGCCCACCACCAACCCACGTCCCTGAGCGCCACATCTACGTGTCCTTTAACCCCCCCAGGGCTGGTGACTCCACCACGCCCCTGGGCAGCCTGTCCCAGTGCTGGGCCACCCTCTGGGGAAGGAATTTTCCCTAATACCCAACCTAAACCGTTCCCGGCCCTGGACACGCTCCAGCCCCTCAGGGTCTGTCCTGCAGGAGGGGCCCGAGCTGGGCACAGGGTTCGAGTGGCCTCAGCAGGGCCGAGCCCAGGGGGACGGTCGCCGCCCTGGCCCTGCTGGCCACACCGTCTGGGACACGATCCGGGCTGCTGCTGGCCGCCTTGGCCAGGAGCTCAGGTCCGTCAGGCAGGACCTGCCTTTCATACCCCCCCGCTGGCTGGGCCTGACCCCCGGCTGTCCCGCATGTGCCGCGGTGGCACTCAGGGTGAGCTGCTCCGTGGCCTTCCCCGGCACCCAGCCCAGAGCCCAGGCTGGGGGGGCTGCACTCCCGGGATCCTCCTTCCAGCCCTTCTTGTAGATAATTGTACATAATTTTAAAAATTGTATTTTGCATATAAACCTATAAATGGAAATGCTAAAAATACTTCAAGGGACAGACCAGCAGCACAATTGTGTACTTAATGCAGCAACTACCTTAGTTAACATTTGTTATGGGCAGAAAATTTTTGTAGTCCTTCAGTTCAGTTGCTATCAGATGCTTCCCATCTTATTATTTTCTTCCTGCCAAAACCAATTTTTAAGTAGGGTTCTTATGGAAAGGAAATAACATAGATGATATAAATACTTGCTCCTGAGGTATTTGATCTCTTCCAATAGCTTCAACAGTTGGATCGAGAAAAAAACAAGGAAATATGGAAAATGAGAGTCAGGAGCATTAACATAGACAATTAGCTTTGTGCAAAGTAAGTTTAAATGAAATTGCTTCATCATCAAGTCTTAAAGAAGGCCATGTGAGCAACTGCCTATACTAGCGCTTATAATACAGCTAAGTAGGATAGACTAGTCTGGCCCAAAATCATTATGTTGTCTTAGGTCAAAAGAAAAGCATGAACTTTAATATATTTCACCTCACAAGGCAAAAACTCCTGCTGCAGAATTTATGCCCTGGCTGCCATACTGGAAACAAAACTCAGTACAGAAGTCACAGCTATCTGTTTGCAATTTTTTTTCAGAAGCTGTTTAAACCTCCATGTTTTACATCTCACTCTAGAGAGGGCTGGAAAGACCTAGTCATAAAATGTGTCACCTTTTACTGCAGCAACCATATCATATACTAGTATTAAAAAAGAAAGAAATTGTCTGCTCGGTTTAGTACTTAAAGTTGATTTTTTCAGTGTCGTTATAACCCCTCTTTTGTATGCACCCCTTGTGTTTCTACAGACATCATCATACGCTCTGACAGCTTGACTTCAGTACACTAAGTGCAAGACAAGGCCCATTAAAACCCTTCCTGGAAAATGCTCTTTGATTCCTTCATCACTGCAGTAAAACCACTTTAAAACCTTGCCAGCTACAAACGTCACACAGCCCACGTACTCTGCATGCTAAGAACTGTGAACAGACCAGTTCTCAAGCAGTACCTATATTGAATGCTTACAAATTACATCAGCGCATCCAAAGGGAAATCCAAGCATATGTGAACTAATCTAGCTTATTCAAACTGGCTATTTGGACTTTTCCCTTCTAAAGAAAGAAGCTGTGAGCTCAGACAGCACTATCAATTCACACAAAACCATAGCAATAATAGGACAATTTACATTGGGTTGTCCAAAGATTTTCAAATTAGTCAATTTGTGTATTAAAAAAATCTTGAAGACTGCATCTTTTAACTTGACTCATGTGTGCTAGAAGACAAGGAAGAATAAGAAACTCAGTATTCACAGCACCAAGATGGATATAAAACAGCCTTTCTCAAAACTAAGAATGAGAGAATTACATATTTTTAATCCATGAGAAACCAAGTGTTTCTTTACATAAGTCAACCAAATATTTCTCTGACACAAAAATCATCATACAGTTTCCAAATCACTCATTTCAAATTTTGGGATAAGTTTTGGCATACTTACAGGGAATCTAGAGTTCTTTTCTAGAATATGTTCTGTTTGGCTACTGTGCAGAAGAAATAATCAAAGATCCTATCAATGAGATTTTTCACTGCTATGTTGCACACCTTTAAAAATGTAATTTCCCCCCTTTAAAATGAAAACTATTTTAAAGACACAAAATTTGATATAATATGAATTCTTAACTGTGTGTAACCTTTTCTCATTTCTGACTAAACTTTGTAGTCGATGTCATGAATTCAAAGACTGATAAATACTCTTTAATCACTGGCTCCAGGCAATAACAGGCCTTTAGTCCAGTACCAGCAGGCCTACAAGAATGGCATTCTGCAGTTTTCAGGTGCATTTTGAAAGAGCGTGATGTAGTCAGATGCAAGCAGATGATGAGAATACACTCAAAAATTATCTCTTCAGTTATAGATGGAAGAAACTAGTAGGTAGTTCTCACGAGACTGACCACAGTAGTTGTGAAACTACTAAGCCATGAAGTTCTAAGCACAGTTTTTATTTGTTCTGTGTTCATGACCACCTCATGCAGTTTCCTTTGCCTGACAGCATACAGACGTCCAACTCACAGCACAAGGCCCCCTTATTCCAGGTACTGGGCAAATGTAAATTTAGCCATTAGTCATTCCTAGGTGACAAGCTCTGTCCCAAAGAGTATTTTCCCAAGTGCATTATGAAAATCATCTGTGTTAGCTTTGAAGATGAAAAGCATTCAACACTTATAAGGAAAGTGATGTTATAACAGATACTATAGAGCTGAATACAACAGCTGGACTGATCAGCAGCATGTTAATTGCAATATGAAATTCCCAGCATCATTAGTGTTCTGTTAAAAATTCCACATCAAAAAGAGTAGAGGACTATCCAGTTTTAATATTTCCCCCCCCTTATAATATGTGGGCAGGCATCTTTCTGTATCCTTTCTTGTAGAGGATTTGCTTGGCCTTTTAGTTTAACTTGTTTATTTCAGGACATGTCAGAACAACTCATATAAAGCAATGAATGAGAGTTCTAGAATCTTAATTTCCAGTTTGCTGCTAGATATTGCCTGATTGCAGCAAGTAAAAGAGAAAACACTAGATGATAAAACAGGAAAAAAAGAACTATTTTTTTTTTTATACTGTAACTTTTACATCTTACCTTTCCAAATAAGTTGCAGAATGTTCAGTGAGATGAAGTACCCATTTCAAGCATCTACCTCAGCAAACTTGCTTTTCTTGGGGGGGGAAAAATAGAATTAAATAAGATATCTGAGCTAAGGCAAATGGATTGCCCTTACATGCATTGTCTGAAGGTTTGTTTTTTCTGCCAGTAAAGATGCTTCTTCAAGGTTATACTTGGAGCTGGCTCGAAAGAAGCTGTGAAAAGAAATGTGTTGGTAATTTGACCAAATGAACTACAGTTTCTATCAAAGCCAGCCAGTTTGAGAAACATCATTTACAAGTGTTATAAAGACAGTATCATTTAGTTTTTAATTTAAATCTTTTATGTTTCTGACTGTAGTCATTGTCTTGACATAACACTCATTCAAGGTAACATAACAACAGGAGGCACAGAAGAGTGGCTTTCTCGTAACTTGTCATGCCAGTTTTGCAGTTCAAGTTCTTCTCAAATGCTGCTTGTTGGTTACTAATATTATGTGACAATCATGAAAGAGGCATTTTGTGGTTTTTAAAGGGTATGCTACACAAGCAGATAAGTTTAATCCCTCATCCTCACAGTGCCTTAGTGATTATTTCTTGTCCTACAGGGCTTCTAGTAGGTAATTTTATTATCAGAATTGATCAAGAAGAATGACTTATGCTTAGTGGGAAGTAAGGTAAGTCAGTTCAATGCACCTATGAACCAAAAATGCATGAGTCTTAAATTAAACTCACAACATCATGAAGCTTTACCTGGCTCATGTAGACTGTTCTCTCTGCTATTGCTTTCAAAAATACAGTTCTATTCCAAGAATCACAAAATAACAAATGGTTCCACACCTGCTTAGTTTGAGTGATGGTATAGCAATGGGTGCATTGGCTAGTCTTAAACTTACGTAAAACATGAAGTGATGTGAAAAGGAAGGAAGGAAAGAAATGGAGAAGCTGTAACCTTATAATTTTGTTGCTGAATCCTTTATGTTCAAGTTACAGACCTACTAAATTATCTAATTCTTCCTTTGCTGAGTATCTTTCACAGCATTTTATCTTGCAGATCCATTTTAACTCTCTGTAGTCATTAGTGCTAGTTACTTTACTTGCAGTTACATAGCATGACACATCTCAATGTCAGGCAATTTATTCTAGAGATTGAGTTAAACAGTGGCTTTAGGAAATGTGAGGTGGGTTGAACATGGATGGCTGGTGTTAAAGTAGCACAAGCTGAGTTGTTTCACTACTGGAGTCCCAAAGACAGGTGATGCCATTATTCTGTTCAGCATGGTGTCCCATGTGTATCACTTTTTTTCTTCAAAGACTGGAAAGTGGCAAAAATCAGGGCTAGCCTTTGGTCTGTTCTGTGCAGTAGGAGAAAAGGTATCTTACCTAACTTATGATCATCCACTGATGATTTTACTGTTAGTAGGTACAATGTACCTTTATTGAATGTTAATTTAAAAGCCAAAAGTCTCATTCCATTTGGTAAATGAAACATTTAAGTGCCCTAACATTTCTCAAGCAGCAACGGTATGGATGTGGGAGCCTTTATGATTATGGTCCATGTAGTTTTAAACCCCAGTTCATGTCTTACTTGGGAGGTAGAGTTCTCTATTTTTCAGGTGAGCTGTAGGAGGGACACCTATGTAGTGATCCTGACCAGAGGACAGTTGTACATCAAGGAGCTAGAGATCCACAGAACAGTTCGCCTCAGTAGGACCAGGCCTGTGCATGTACAGTTTGGCTTTCAGGCACGTGTTGTGCTGCACAAGTTCCCTGGCCGCAGGATAAACTTAGCCAGCTGCTGATGGTAGCAGCAGAGCCTGCAGGTAGCTCCCGCTTAGCACTGGTGATTACAGCACCTGCATGGCCTTGCCTTTATCTAAAATGGCAGCAAGAAGTTCTCACAAACATCTTCTCAATTTGACAGTAGAAATGATGAATAGAGTTGTTTTCTTGTAAGAAAATGCTGTAATACCTTGAATGACTGAGATGGGAGAACTTTGGGTGGGTTCTGCACAGCATGCAGATGCTATACCACTCGGGATTCTTGGCATCTAAAGGGGCATTATCCGTACTGCTACTTCCTTATAGTGTTAGCTCTAATAAATAACATTTTAAGTGATACTTTACAGCAACTGAGTGCCTTTCTTACTGGGATCATGAGACCAGCACCTCCTGGTGCAAAACATGTTGTCTGTAGATAACACCTTGCTTAGTAAGAGACCTGTGCAAAGGTATGCACAGCTTTATGAATTACACAAACTAATTTCCCCTTTGTGTGTGTGTGCTAAAAGAAAACTAGTAAGATTAGACGTTTTCAGGTAATTCTGACATATTCCATTGATCAGACAACAGTGTACTGTCCCTATGTCCTAAACATCACTCTCCTTCTCAGAAAAATAGAATCACTGCAACAGAACATTCTGTGAAGACTGGACTTACTTGCAACATGAACTTAAGATCACAAATGTTAACTCAGTATTGAGGGAACAGCCATATGCCTTACACACCACTTTAAAACTCCAGTGCCCTAAAAGGAAATTATATAAACATGCTTTTCAAGTCCAGTTAAGGTTTTGACTCCAAGTGTTTGGCAGAAGGAGGAGAGTAAACATTTAATAGCTTGCCTTTGCATGGATTATGCTATGAGAAGGAGTTCATATATTAATTAATAAGGTCCATAAGAGTTGTTTTTCTAGTCCATAAATTTGGCATGCTGATACTTTCCTAATCCTGACACTTGATCTCAAAGGAGGTATGCATGCTATATTATTATGCATTAACACTTAACAGTGTTAGATTCTTCTTCCTGTCAGTTAACACGAAATATCTGCTTCTCTTTTCTCAGTGGCAAAACTTTCTCTCACTGGCAGAAGGATGAAAGATTCACAAGGTCCTAAAGTCACTGTCTGTCACATCACTGCACACAGTCTAACTGCTGTACTCCTCCTCAGGTATGACTGCATTGCATTAAGTGGAGTATTTCTACTAGTGCATTGAGTGCTAACGTTCACTGAAGTCAGCAGAAACTTGCAGTCATTTATGTGATGTCTTTTCAGGCAGCTTTGTATTTCCTTGCATCGGTGCTATCTCTGGAAAACCCTGTGTATATAGATCACTCTGGCCAGGCTCAAGGCCTGGGCACCCTAAAGCAGCAGTGATGCTCACTTTTCAGAACTTCTGTAGCTCTCTGAACAACAGGAATGGCATCCTGCAATTATCTCCTATCTTTCCCTCCTTGGCTGCTTATGTCCCTTTTGAGAAACTTCCAGCCCTTCAGACTCTGGCCCAGAGGAAAACCCTGCCCTGCTCTGCCCCACAAATAGGTACAACACATTTTCCTGATGTCTTATGTCCCACACTGATGAAAGGCGCCCTACATCCTTTATGCAGGAATGGCTAGTTCTTCAGTGGAGGGGGTGACTGTGGGAAGAAGGTAGTGCTGCAGCCTTTAGTTAGGTAAATTGATGGCTTTTACTTATCTAGTCACTCTTTGTGGTTCAAGCAAGCAAGGGAGGTGCCAGGAGAATGAAATGTTTTTCAGAGAATAGATTGATGTGCTTGTTCATGGTGGAAAGGGAAATGCTAACAGTATGCAGGTTTAAAGGGGTGCCAGCTACAATCAAATGCTTTCCAGATTCTATTAAAAATGCTGCTCTTAAGAGGTTGTGGGGAAGAAGGCTTTGTGAGAGGGATACAAGAATCAGAGAAAGGAAAGAATGCAGGTTGCACTCAGAAAGCTGTTTTATTATCGCCCCTGGGAGCAATGTATAATGTAGTGAATTTTGAGAGAGAGATAAGGAAAAAAAATCCCTTCTCTGGTAACTGATTTTAAAACAGGAATTCAAGCACTTTGAGCAGAGGAGGTTGGTGGGGTTTATTTGTTTGGTTTTTTGTTTGTTTGTTTGTTCTTCCGAATGCCCACAGCTACTCAGTTATGCATAAGACAGATACTTATCTCTGATAAGAAAAAAAAAGTAAAATCTATTTCTAGGCCTTGATGCAAAATCAGGGTGTATAGGACATGAGGCACTGCTGCAGCTCCTGTAAGAACCTTTGCAGGCAATTCCTAGAAAGAGTCAAGATCCAAGATTTCCTAGAAAACCTGGGAAAATCCCTACAAAAGTTCTAAACCTAGGAAGGGAAATTCCTGGAACAGTACAGGAAGTAACTCAGGTTCTAGACCCAGGAATCCCCATAAAAAGCAAGAAAATTCCAAGAAAGGTTGTAGGTCCAGTAAACCCTAGAAAAGATCTCAGTCCAGGAATTCTTAGAAAGGTTATACATTCAGGCCAGGGAACCTCCTAGAAAAGATCTAGATCAATTAATCCCAAGAAGAGATAGGAAATTATTTGAAAATTTCTCAATACAGTAAATCATAGCATAAGTCTTAATCTAGTTATTCCTAGGAAAGTTCTTGATCCAGATGTCCCAGAAAGGCCAGGAAAAATTCTAGAAAGCCTCAGATATTCCTAAAAAAATTATAGACCCCAGAATTTTTAAAAAAACCCAACACTTAGATAATGCCTAAAAAGCTTCGAGAATTCCTAGGAAAAAAAGGAAGATTCTTAAAAAAAACCCAGAATTTCTAACAAGGCTTTTTAACCTGAAACACTGAGAAAGCCTGAGAAAACTCCTAGCAAGCTGCAGGAGTTCTCAGCAAAATTCTAGATACCCCCTTCCTCCAAACTCCTAGAATGTGCTGGAGAAGTCTACTAAGTGACAGGGATTCACAGGAATGCACTACATGCAGTAGGACAGTTGCAGGAATTCCTAGAAATGCATTAAATGCTGACTGTCTTGGAAACCCCCAGACAATTCCTGTGAAACTCCAGGATTTCCTAGGAATTTCAAAACAGTACATAAAAAATTCCTAGAGAGCATCAGGACATTCCCAGAGAGCACCCAAAAAAATCCTAGAAAGTGTTAGGGAAATTCCTGGAAATCTCCTTAGAGGAATTACTAGAAGGCACTTGGATGCACCTCTGAAACACACTATAGAAATTCCCAGAAATCATCATGGAAAATTCTCAAAAAGCTATCAGGAAAATTCCTAGAAAGTACCTGTGTTAAGTCCTAGAAAGCATGTGGGAAAATTCATAGAAAGTAACCTAAACACAATAAAAAATATTTCAACTGACTATCATTTCTTCCCCTAACTCCACACCACAAACATTTTAAAGACTTGGAGATAATTCAGGTTAGGTTAAGCAAGGAAATCTCCAGGGTCCTCTGCATTTTTAAAGGATGGGAAGCTGTTTCCTCCTTGGCCCTCTGAGTGACAGACCAACACCTAAGAAATCCATTAGACATCATTTGCATGGCTACTTCCTTGGGAAATTAAGGCCAGATTTTAATTTTAAAAAAAATCTTTTCTATATTAATGAATTTTCACATATTCACCTGTACACCTTAAAACATAAAAAGCTCCATTCATTTCATCTATGTATTTTAACAGTCATAAAGATTCATTAATTATAAATTCTGAAACATCACAATTTCAGTATTTTCAGCTACTTCTGAACATAAAAATGGTTCAATCAAAAAGCAATAATGGGAAGTGTATAGGCACTGACTTTTTCCTACTGAAACTAGGCCAGAAAAATGAAAAGTTAAATCCACACTTTGGTTAATTTGCATGCAAATCAATGCAAATGAGCAAATCAATCACTTAAGTGTACCCTCTAATCACTAGGGTATACATAAAATCTCCCTTCTGAAGGTGTGACTCTCAAATCTTTGCAGATCTATTAACTTTTATGAGAGGTCACAGATTTTAACAAACCGTTCACACTTCTTCAGTCCTTTAGACTGTAACCTGAATGCTGTTAGAAGTTGCTTAAACAAATTGTTTGAGCAATTTTTACATTTCATCACTTGACTTAAAGCCAGTAATACTTTCCATATGGCCAAACGATTTCCCAGCTAAGCATTCTGGTACTGTAAAAGTAAATAAAAATGTAGTCTTTCTTACAAAGTTTCTTCATAACTGGTAAAGATCAACTACAAAAAAGGACAAATATACAGGGACACCTGGGATTAATATTTTTTTAAAATAGTTTGGTTTAAGTGTCAGAGAAACAATGTGGGCTTTGTCACCAAGTACTTCAAACCAAACCTGCTACTTCAGTTTTCAAGTTTAACACTGACATAAACAGGCTGGCAAACTAAGCTGGAGATCTGCAATGCAAGGTAGGGGTTTTTTCAGTCTGGTCTATTTAGGTTCTTATGTGATGAATACTACTGCAATGGGTAGGGTCTTTCACATCACGTGCTCCATTTATGCAGCTGGTCCTAACATTTCATCTTTTCAGAATCGAGTTTACTCCCCTGCAGCTGCTCTGACTCAATAATACTGACAGAAATAGTAAAATTTCACTACTCTGCCTCCCAGCCCCAATTTATTAAGCAAGGAAACGCCGTTCTGCAACTATTCCTTTGCTGACCCTAGCTGCACTAATCACTTGCTGTAAATAGAACTGCAGACCTGATGATGAAAACTCTGGACTCCCGAGTTGCTGCTCATCTTCTGAGAACATGCTTTCTTCCACAGTCACTGCCAAGTCTTAAACTACAGCCTTTTCGCCTCTGCTCATACAATAAGCTGGAAGATACCAATGATCTCAATGAGAAAGTCCTCCCAAAAAGCAGAGAAGAGCTTTAAAAGGACAGTGTGTAAACAAACCAGGGTCTTTGACAGCTGATTTCAGAACGCAGTATGAAAAGAGAGAAAAAAATCATCTCAAGCACAGGTACTACATAAGAAAAGAATAATGCAATTTTCTGTTCTGGGGGAATATGGGAGACGGTGCATATGAGATCTAAAAAATACAGTGTTGATCAGATAAGGAAACATCAAATACTAGGATCAGGAAGGAAGGAGCAGATTCACCCATGCAGCATTTTCCCTTTAAATCACCACTTGAAGAGTTTGCTTATGCATTTTACATAGATTCACGCCATTCATGGTTTGCTGAATCGTGATTTTAGGTAAAAGTTTTTCTAAGAACTAGGCTAAAATGGAACTAGATTCACCAAAGGTTATCTATACAGCATGCATCAAAGCATAATCATTCAATCTTTGGTAAACATAGACCATACATTAAAGTCCACTGCAGTGGACTTTTCCTGGCTACATTATAAATAGATCCCTGTGAACCTCTACTGAGCAATAATTAAATGTTGATGTAAGAAGTCTCCACCAAGAGTAGGAATTATCTAAAACGAAATGCCAGAGGTGCTAAAATTCTGGCTTAATATACTCTATTTTGTGCAAAACACGAGAAGATTCTTTAGAAACGTCGTGGAAAAAGCCTCTCATACCGAGTTTCACATTGTCTTTACTTGGCTACCACGCCCTACTTTGGAAAAGATACGATCACATAGTGCTCTCTAGTGGCTGTCAGTCAAAACCCCTCTGCGTGCTGCACTCCCACGCTTGAAAATGTCCAAAATCATCAAAATATTCAGCTGCCTCGTAGTCTGCTACAACTCACTAAACAACAGTGCTTCTGACAAAGAGGATCAAACCTAGTACACAGGCAGTCCTGTCTTTGCAAGAGTTTGTAGAAATGGGCTTGTAACACCTTTAGTTACAATTAATCACAGCTGACATTTCGCATGTGAATCAGAATATAAAAAAAAAATCTGTTCAAATGAGAATAATATTTGGTATTTTAGTATGTCTCCAGACTCACTGACCTTACATCTTTAGCAACTCACTAAGGAGTAGATAGTGTCTTAAGGCACAGACTCAAGTAACACATGATGCAGAGAAAAAGCTAACAATCACATTCCTTCTTTTCCCTTGCTCAGTGTGATCACATTCCTGCAAGCTTAATAAATTGTTGTGAAGCTGTTTCAAAACTAAACTTTATCAAAAACAGATACAGGAGCTGATCAGTGGATATGAAGAGAGTTGGGGTCAGAGTCTGTAAAATTATCCATTAAGAAATTATGAAGTCTTGGGAGAGAGAAGGCACTTGTTTGCTTCAGCCTTCTGCACCGACCCAAGTCTTGTCCTTTCTTAAGGACTGAACTCCATAACAAAAGTGCAAATATTGATGTGCCTGGAATTATACAGAACAAATTTAACACATTTAATGATGCTTTAGAATACTAGGTGTCTCACCCATCACTATCAAAACAGGGGACCTTCTGACTCTCTAACAGACTCCAGTTGTGCAGATTTCTTCCTCATTCTACAAATGCCAGCGTGAAGGGAAAGTGATTCCTTTCTGCTCCATTTAGGCTTTCCCAGTTGAGACAACCACATTGCAAAATGGGTGCTTGTTTTGGGCTGTTAAAACTGTACTATCTTACTGTGCTTAAGACACAAGTCATCAAACAGGCCTGGAGCCATCAGTCTTCTCCCTCTCCCTGTACCTTCCATATAGACCTGCATGTGAAGACAATGGAGAGCCCAGGGACCATCCTGAGCTCTGTAAGGCTGGAGGCAGAGATGTTGCACATGGAAGAGTTGTGGTTCCCTGGGCTGACACTGTAGGAAAGTTCAGCTCAGCATCCAGCCAGCAAACACAGCTGTCTGGAACCTGCAGCTACCACACCCTAGTTGAAAACAAGACAAAAAGTAACTGTTAAAATTGCTTACTTGATTTTTTCTTTTATGTGGGGATTCTTTTAAAAAAAACCCCACGTTTAGGTACATTTTCAAAACTGACTGGCTGAGTACTTTAAGTATTTCATGGTATATTCCATGAGTGTATAAAGTACAAGTCACAATACTGTAATTGAAAGGAAATTCTGGGAGCATCCAAGTCAACAATACTTTTCCTTAGTGTTGAAATATAAAGCATTCCAGACAACAACTAATGCCAAGTCAGAGTGGGAGTTCAGGGAAATGTACTCTCAAAAAAAATGCCCTGAATTATTTTTAGAGTAGGACAACACTAAAACATAACAACACAGGACTTCTACTGCTACCAGTGTTAAACTTAACTTTGTGACCAAGAAGAAAATAAAATCAAGGAGCACTTCAGTGTGATTTCTTTCTAATATATATATCTTTATTTTCTCAACATTTCAGAAAGCTTTTCTCTACAGCTTTTTAAAAGTAGGCTTTATTTCTACTTTTCTACTCCCACTGTAGAATTTGTAATACAATTAAAAGATGTAAAAAATCTAATATGACTAGATATTCTTTAAATATTTTAAGACTTAACTGAAAATTAGTTCTGGTTGTTGACATACAAGTGTCTGTAAGAATAAAAGATTTATCCAATAAGCAGCTCTTAGAATAATAGCCCCACATCATGAACCTCATGAGAAAAAAAAATCTGTAATGGAACAATCTAATTAAGATGGATATTTTAAAAAAATATAAACAGGACAAAGGGAAGAAAACCACAAGAAACTGCTTTAGTGATTAAAGTGTTAGCAAATGCAGATAAGATACTTGATCTGATATTATTTTCATGTTGATACTATTTAGTAAAATGGCTTCAGAGTATGCTTTCTTATAATCATTACATATCATTAAATAGGTTCAAAACAACACTGAACATCTGATTTCTATAGGACTAGAAGTTGCAGTTCTTCCCGTGATCTGTAAAATTCCAAGAGTGGAAAGGGTGTGGACAGCTACACCAATCATTCAAAGTTGCTAAGCAAAGGGGTGGAGGTGGAGAAATCCACCAAATCCTACCTCCTAAGTGAAACTGCAAACCACAGATTTGGCTGTAATACGTTGGGAAGAATTGCATCCTTGGCTGGAATAGCACTGAAGTATCAGTCCTGAAGAAAAAAACTACTAATTCCAATACAGAACACAAGCTGCAGTGGGAAGAACTAGTCACATGATGTTAAGCATGGTATTTCTGTGGGATCAAGGTCTAAAAACGTAGGCTGGTGACTGCTAGTGATCCAGAATTAAACAAACAAACAAAAAAATTAAATAAAAAAACCTGGGTTATTTTGTACTGCCTTAAGAGTAAAATAAGCAAACTGGTTAGTCTCTGTCTTCCTTTGTTTTCTTTGCAGCAATAGGACATACAAACCACTGACACAGGCATGAAGACACCCCACCCTTTATGGGCTAATATATGAAGTATAACTTTATGGCAGCTGTTATAATTTTAATTTTTAGGAAAAGTGGGCAAGGAATGTAATTCTTGCTGAAGGTACATAAGTTGACATGGAGACAGTAATTAAGAGTATGTGTTCATTAAATAAAAGCAACAAGCTCAGAGTGACATGAGCTAAACTTTAGTAAAGGAATTAGTTTTAAAGCAGAATCTACATGTGGACAGTGCAAATTCCTGAAAAACAGGGCACAAAAGCTCTCAAAAGCACAGCAAAAGTTCAGTATGGATTTCAGTATAGATGGCATTGTTATGTATAGAAAAACTTGAGACTGCAACTGGAATGAAGAGTCTCAGGATGCACATTTATCTCAGTTTCTGTACTTTCTTATTATATCTCTATTCTATACCTGCTACTTAAGGAAATCTGCATGCACCACACCTCCCCTGCCTCTTCCATTGCATTATTATGTACATTACATTAACAGTTATTGCCTCTTTTTCATTTTAGTCCCTTTTCCTTTTTGTTGGAAATGTTCATTCAGTTCACTGGCCTCCAAGAGCCAAGCAACCTGCACTGCCTTCCAGTGTTTCAGACAAAATTTTCCAACCTCACAGCAGGAAGCCAGAAGATGAAAACTGAAGCTGCAGTGTTTGAAGTATCCAAAAAATCTCTGAAACTTGGGGTCTTCGATATCTCACAAGATGGAGCCCGTAGTACAACTATTTGCCTTACCTGCTCAGTTGTGTAAGGACCAACTATGACTTACAAGAGTAGTTTAAAGCTGAAAGCTCATTTATAGTACTTTCAGACCTAGTTTTTCCTTTTAAGGTACTGATCAATTAATGGAAAACATTGTGTGATGGCTGCAGAGAACACTGAACTAATAACACACAACAAAGAAAGCCTATCAACATATCCATGAAGTACATGATATAGTTGTAAAGATACCTCTTCTTCTGGTAGTACTACTTCCTTTCTTGCTGTCATCTTCAACATCTTTCAGTTACTACTAAGTACTACTGATTACTCTCTCTAGCCTTCAACATCCTCCTAAGAACAAAAACATTTGATGAAATTATTATTTTGTTTAGTGACAGCTGTGCAGCTGCCAGGTATCAGGAGGTAACAGATCCACCGCTATCAATGGAATGGTAAGCAGCTGTTCAAGTGCTGCTGTTGAACACGTGAAATAATTGGTCCTTTACAATGGGCAGTTATAAGATGGGTACATTTCTGAGAAGAATTTTCTAGATTGATCCCAAGAAAACAGTAGTCTTAAAAGAAAAAAACAAAGCTTGACCAATATCATCCTACAATACTGAATGAAAACGAAAGGCTGTCTCTACAGTATTTTATTCTATCTCTCATTTCTTATAATGCCTTTCTATTTTATTCCTATTGAATTAAACCTTAATTTAGCATAAACACAGAAATTTGCATTTAAACCTAGCTTGCAAGAAAGCAGACTGGTGGTTATGGTAGGGGGCTCAATCCCCTGCTCCCATGTTCCCAAACTGGGTACATACTCCTACAGGAGGTTATAAATAATTTAAAAATTATGAAATGTGATATGTGTTGTCCCAATATGCTCATAAATAATCTGGAATAGGGAGTGAACAAAGATGGGAGAAAATTTACTGACTATACACTAAATGACTCAGGGTAACAAAACCAAGGCCCAGTTATGAAAAGTTGCAGAGAGACTGTATGAAATAGGTGACTGCACAATGACATGGCAGATGAAATTCGATGAAGATAAACATCAAGCAACGTATCTAGGAAAAAAACAATTCTAACTGATAGCACCGAGCAATTATTACTACTATAGAAATGTCTCCTGTGATTGATATGTAACTAGGAAAATGACAGCTCTGTGGTGAATTGTGGTTAAAAAAAAACAAAGCAGGAATCACTAAGAAAGAAACAGACATTACATTGGTACTCCATATATACCTGATTCACCATCACCCTGAATATTGTGTACAGCCGGACCTCCTCCTCTCAAAATGGAATGGAGAAAGGTGGAGAAAAACATACGCAAAAGAGTAACAAAGACGATCAAGAAAAAAGCGCAAAAAGTGTTAGAAGATAGTAAACAAAGCTAGCAAAAGCCAGGTTCAAAACAAACACAAGGTTCTTCACATAACAGGTGGCAAACCTACAGAACCCCTTGTCAAAGCATACTGTGGATGCAGGAACTTTACAAGGATTTAGGGGGAGGCCAGGCAAGAATCTGGGACAGATATGCACCGAGATGTACACATGCAGCACCGGGAGATTAAAACAGTTGGAGAAGTATAAGGTAGAAATATTATATATGCATGTCCTTGATATCTGCCTAATTTGCTAGTGGCAGGACATTTAGGCCAGGCAGATCTTCGTTCTGGCTCAGCGGGGCTTGTTCTTATTACAAACAGCCCAGTGTAAAAACATGTGCTTCCACTCACTATTACACTACATTATTACACTACAGAGCAAGAAAAACATCTTTGGAAATGTCAGTTGCATGCACTTCACTGCAGTCTTTTTGCATAATCTGGGACAGGAGTAGAAGTGTTTCTAAACTAATGCCTACTGATGAAGACAGATTGCTGTCTGGGTTTTAAAAATTACTGTTCTAATCCAAAACATATCTAGGCAATTTGGGATATTCTGGTGGAGAAAACATCTATGTCTTCAGAATAAAGTACAAAACTGGTTAAGTCTGCCAGTACTTCTCAAACTCCATCAGTGCAATAATATAATCCGTAATAGTTTGGGAAAATTCTGGGTGCTAACGCCATGGAGAATTGCTTCTGTCATTGATGATTTTCTCAAGACCTCTGAAGTCCTGGTATATAACAGTCTGACAGACTATTATCCTCTGCCCATAGCAACAGACACACTTTTATAACTATTGGCATGTTAACACTGCTGTTATAAAACATCTTACTAAAGATAAATTATACTTTGATACTTGTTACTTCAGATGCATGAAAAAAGGCTAGATGGCAAAATTACCCTTTAAAATAATTATATAATTATCTATATGGTTCACAGACAATATTAAATTGATCTTGGGAGTTCCTTTCCAATGCATTTTTTTATATCTATCCCTAGAGCTATACATCTGTATAACAATGAGAGGCACATATTAGGGACAACCTCTAAGTTAAATCAGTGGGACTCTTTCTATTGACTTCAGAGGGTTTTGGATGAAGCTCTAATGCCTATTCCATATTCCAGCTTGCCACGTCTCTGGTTTTAGTTTCCTGGTGTTGTTTCCAGCCTAAATTGGCATGCTTTCCCATTTACTTAACACTGGTGTACAAATAATTTCCTCTGTACAATAATGTTTCATCAGTGTACTCTCTCAGCTCCATCAAATATTTATTCAGCCAAATAAAGCACAAATCACTGAGCATAAAACCACTACCAAGTGCTTGCAGAATTATCCATTAGCCCCATGATTTCCTTGACAGCACAAAGAATTGCAGACTGCCAATTATAATTAAATAGAGCTCCCTATGGTCTTAACCAGAGCTCCCCATTGCACTGGATAGGAAAATGCAGGTTAAAACCCAAGAGTAATACAAAACGGACCCAAAACTGGTCCCAGTACCTGTGTTTTACAGAATTGGAAATATCTCTGTAAACAATATTCATATGACACTTGCTTTGGACAGAATACCCAAGCTGTGACATCCTTACATTTTCAGCTGGTCTTCTATTCAGGAAATCCAGTAGGAGCCCCACACAAACATTTAAGAAGTACATACTGTGTCATTCAGATGCACATATATAATACCTTCACAAATAGAGAAAAAGATTCATTTTGACAGCTTCAGTTCATAATGCATTAATAAACAGAATTTTTGTAATAGCCACAAAGGGAGAAATAATACAAAATTTTAAAATAATTTCTGACTTCTGAATGGTTTTTGAAGCAGCAAACCCACTGGTGTCTTCCCTGACTGACCTAGACTTATTTCCACTTTATTCTTTCTGGGAGGAAAAAAAAGCCCAACAGCCACGAGCAAAAAACCCCTATCTACTAGTTCACTAAGCAGGGGTATAATTACCTAATTATAATTACCATAGGTCATACAACCCTTAGCTGTATGGACAACTACCTCCAATACACATGCCTGAAAATCACCAGCAAGCTTTCTAAGAAGCTATTCTTCTACATGATTATTTGCATATATAGCAAAAGTGTGTGTTCCATTCCAGGTCTCTGAGAGTAAAACACTTTTAGACTACATGACATGTTAATAGTAAAAAAATCTAGATCTGTAACTGGACCTTAAAACTTGAGAGACATGGCCTTGCAGAAATAATTTGTAGGAGAGGGGCCTAAAATATCTATATGGTTCACAGACAATATTAAATTGATCTTGGGAATTCCTTTCCAATGCATTTTTTTGTATCTATCCCTAGAGCTATACATCTGTATAACAATGAGAGGCACATATTAGGGACAACCTCTAAGTTAAATCAGTGGGACTCTTTCTATTGACTTCAGAGGGTTTTGGATGAAGCTCTAATGCCTATTCCATATTCCAGCTTGCCACGTCTCTGGTTTTAGTTTCCTGGTGTTGTTTCCAGCCTAAATGGCATGCTTTCCCATTTACGTAACACTGGTGTACAATTGCACAGTACTCAAATGACTAAAACCTGCCCATGTTTACAAACACACAACTGTCAAGACCAGTGTCTGATAGTATGTGGACTTCCCTCTTTGCTCTGGCTTCATGTTGATTATGCTAATGAACCACTGGAAGCAGCTGGGGCTGTTGCCCTTGCAATGTACACGTTCAGAGCCACATCCGATGTCCTGCAAACACACACATACTACTTCCTTAAATCCACGCCTCACTACAGCATTTCAGTGTTTCCCGAGTTCAATGGTGAGTGATGAGACTGCTTTGTTAGAATGTCACTTTTGGTGACATTACACAGTAAGAGGACTTTGCCAACAAAATCCCCATAAATCATTCCTGCACAACACATCCTACTGAGCTTGTGATTTGCAACCCTGTCAGTTGTGCTGATGTAACTCTTCATTTGACCACACAGCAAATCTGACCACCGACATAAGCCGGGTTAGAAGCAGCACTAAAGGGGATTGTTTTTTAACCTTCATCTTTTCATTGATCTGGTTTATAACAAAATCCCACGACTATATTGGCACAACTGAAGGAGACAGCAAACTGCAATGCACAGAACAAGCAAGCTGAAGCAGAACTTCTGAAACCAAATTACTGTTGAAGCCACCTTGTCATGTAACTGTACTCTGAGATTCTTGTGTTTTAACAGATGTGGTAGTTCTAGAAAATCCTGCCTTTTAAATACTATATTACTTCTTAATTTTTTAAATTTTAAAATACTAAAATACTCACAAACTCTTACAAGCCCATAAATTCTGGTTCAGAATTTGGCTCTTTAATAAGTTTATCAGAAATAGCATTTGTAAAATCCTACTTGCACTTTTATTCCAATGTGGTACTTGGCCTAAAAAGGGGCTTTGTAACAACCACGTGAATTTTCACCTCACTGGAAGAGTATGACAGGCAAGATCTGTATTTTACCTGTTAGATAAAGATGCCAAAGGATTTGTTTCCAAAACACATGAGATCAAAGCTGCATAATCTGAAGGTATCCACCTCATTACAGCCTATTGCCATTTGGAAGCAAGGCTGGCAAAGAGTGTATTTTACAATAGAACTGCAGTACAGAAATTTCCACGATTAAATGTTCTGCTTTGCTTATGATAGTGTCATAGTCTCCAGCTTTGAAGTCATGGAATGGAAGATCTATCTAATTCTGCCTTGGGCTAACTCTTCAGGTTAAAAGTCTACTATTAGAATTGATCCTAGAAAAACAACCACTACCTCTCTCCATCAAGTAAGCTGTGTTTAAATTGCTAAGAATCCTGCCCTTCCAAAATTTGCAGCAAGATGGCATCTGCATCACTAAGAAACAGCATACTGAACTGCAATACAGTAGATGGGCAGATTGTTTTAAGATTGCTTGCTGTCATGGCAATGTACACAACTGTCAAAAACAAAGATACTTAAGAAGTAAAAAAAGTTAATTTTTTGCTGAAGAATGAGTTCTCAAAAAGACTTACTACATCTGCAAAAGACCAGAAGCACAACCTCCACAGCAATAATCCTGCTGCACTTCCATATTTTGCCTAAATGAGGATGCAAACCACTACCTAAATCCTTCCTCCATCCCTTAGAAAGCAATTAACTTTGCTATGTAGGAATGGTATTCAGTCCTAGTTTTCCTTAAAATTAAACTAAAAATTCCTGGAACTTATTTGTAGCTGTTCTGCTTCCCTTCTCAAGTCTTGCTTCAGGAATTGGTGAGCTGGAAACAGAATGGATGGAACCATCCAAAGTTTTACTCTATCTCAGACACATATAAAACTAGGTAACCCACAGAAGTGCTCAGAGAAGAACATGTACCATAGAGTGACGCTGTGTTCCTCCCTGGGGAAGCTCAAACAGCAAGCTTAATTCTCTTGCATCAGTTCTGCACACTGCAGCTCCTCCGACTCTTCTGTTACACTGTGCAGCACCTGAGTATAAGAATTGGATCCGGTGGCTATGGCTTCTGGGGAGTCATGCAACACACAACTTCAGTCTCAAAACAGATACTGTTCTGCTAACTTGGACCTTGCTTATTATGACTTCTAATCAAGTTGATCTTTCATTCTTTTGTCTTCAGCTGCTGATCAAATCTGCTACCTCTGTCTCCTCCCGTGAAGACAAGCCCAAGTTAGCTCCCAATTATATGAGGCTGTGTCTTCTGTGAGACCTGATTATTATGGTCTTCACTAGATTTCAGGTCCCCAAGAACTGGAAACTGTGATCCACTGAAGGAAGCTCTGTCACTAGTTTCATGTATCACTGGCCTTCAAAGTATTTCACTCTCCAGCTGCCAAATTTCTTGTGTCATGGTCTGTGTGAAATACCAGTCAAAGTCCTGAGTTAAACAACAAATAAAACTGATATACAGATGATACCAGAATGCCATTGAAGTAAACGTTGAAATTTACACTAACATGATTGGAATCAGAATTTTGTACTCCAACTCTACATCAACATTTCCTCAGCTCTCATCCAATTAGCACAGAACACCCATTTTCCCTTTCCAGTTCCACTGACAACTGAATGATCTTCACTATTTGAATTAATTTGCAAAAGTTACACATCAAAATCATTCCAGAATTGGTAACAGCAAGATGAGATCTGAATCAGAATGTGCTGTCTGAATATAACACATAATAAAAAGAAAGGACATCTCTGATAAGAGTACAAGTTATCGGAACTTATCTCTGAAAAAATGAGCTGTGTTTCTTCTAAAATACAAGCACTTCCAACAGAAAAGTGTATGCAAAACAAAGGTTTTTCTTTTTGATATATATTTTATTTCCTAATGGAATTTAAGTGCTCAAAATAGTTATTCAAAAAGCCTACTTATCTTCTAAGCAATTTACCACTTGCAAGGAGAAAGCAAACATCACTACCAAATTCACATTTTATTTGTCTCCCTTGCACTGTAGTCCTGTATCACTTACCCTCTGAGAGATGGAACCTGAGACCCAATGACATGAGTGAAATGTATGGAAAGCACAGCAGCTGAAGCAATCTGTGTACTGTATGCATTCTAGTAATACTGCACGTCTTACTGAAACATTGGATATAAAAAAAATTCACAGTGTACCAAATGTAGGGGTGTTATTGGGATTACTAATACTTGAAATACATGTGTACAAGTATGATCATTGTTCCATACATCCTAAAGAGTCTCCCTATTCCATAATAGAGAAAAGACAGAAAAAATATGCAAAAAATTATACTGTTGTTGCATACAAAAAAAGGACTGAACTGCAACTATGGATAAGCCTGAGTGATGTACATGTTCATATCTAGCACCTATGTAAATGCAGTTTCATACTTTCTCCAATAGTATAGGGGTTCACATTGCAGCTTAGAAGGAAGCCATCCATACCATAATTCCTTCCCAAGCATGGGCCTTCCTGTTCTTTGGTCAGAACTACTTAAACCAGACTTTCATGAGCAAGTGGCAAGCAGTCATTGTTTTTAGAAGCCAAAACTCAATCAGTAGCAGATGCTAAGTTGTAGCCATTTGTAAACTTCCCCCACTTAGTATACTAACTCGAATAGCTTCCATCATTTTTTTCACCTCTTCAATACAGTCAAGTGATTTTGAAACATAATGAAAAGAAAATAATACATATAAGAAAAGCTGACAGACATAACTGATCAATGAAAGGGTTGTGCTAGTGAAGGGCTCAGGAACCTCGGGCACGGTGTGCAAGATGAGAACTGGTGAAGAAAAAGCCCCCACCTTCTAAACATACTGCAACCAAGCAGTGTGAGGAAAGAAGTTCAACAGAGCACCCAGACAGCTGCAGATCTGCCACAGCGCCCATTAATGCCCACAACAGTTTCAGGATCACCGCTGTAGAAGCATGAAATGGAGAACAGCGGTTTTCCTAATGAAGTCTCAATTAGATGCAAATCATTCCTTCCATTTTTCTCCATCAGTGGGTACATGAAGTGAGGAAGGTGACTATTAAGCTGGCCACACCAGCTTCCTGACGCTGGTTTCACTAACACTGCCAAGCCTGGACTGCAGAGCACCTGGGCGAGCCAGGACTGTTACAGATCCCTCACTAGCTTGGGCTGGCTGTTTGTAGAGAGAGGAAAAGTCCTAGATTTTTACAAAATTCAGTTAAGACAGAAATCAAATATTCACGGATGAATCATTAGCAAGCAAAGGGCTAAACAGAAAATAAAACAGTTTCCAGCTGTTTGGAAATCGTTGGGAAAGCAGACTTCCCTCCTCCCCTTGTTAAATCAGGAGGAAAAACAAAGTCTTTAAACAGCTGATACAATCAAATTTTAACTAATGGTATTTATACAGTGTTATACAGGCCTAAAATGTTTTTGTGAAGTGAGGATCCCGATTGTATGGAGCTCAAGTTAAACTCCAGGCCAAGTACCTGCCAAGTTGAGACAAATCCTGGTTAAATCTGTTGGAGTTTGAAGACTGGGCTGGACTGGGATTGCTGCGCAGAGCCTTCCTCAGCCTCCACCCCACCGACATGTGTGGCAAATCCCGTAGGAAGCACCAGCCCCTGAGCAAGTTGTGTTAAAGCCTGTTAAAGCTTAAAGGGAAAGCTGGGAAGAAGTCCCATCCACAGGGCACGTGCCCCTGCAGGAGCCCCCCTCAGCGCCCACCGCCCTGAGGAGATGGCTCCTGGCCCACGGGTGGCCCCGCTGCGGCCAGCAGGAACTGGGGTCCTTCCGCAGGGGAAACTTGTTTTAACGGGAGAAATTATGCATGTACAGAAAAGCACCCTGAGGGGAAAGCAATGATGAGGGCAAAATTAAGTCGGTGGAAAATTTCCTTCTAGGGTCAGCCAAGATCGTGGCTGTAAGAACACCTCCAGGCCTAGAGATTCAGGCCAGATGACACAGATTAAAACACAGATGAGGCACAATCAGGTATTTTCTCACACTTAAATATATTGGAGGACAATCTTGTGATTCAAAGTGGAACCTCCTAACTTTAACTTTTTCTGGGATCTTACATTGCAGTTATTTTATATTTACAACACACCCTAATTTTGTTAAGCTATTTCTGTTACCCTGAAGTCCAAAACCTGTTCTGCTTATGTTACAGATGTAAAAAGAAACATTTCATTGGGTTTTCCCATATTAATTACTGGAACTTGCAGGGTCTCAGTTACACCAGATATGGCTTTCAGACCTCCCATGTCTGCAGTTTTTCATAGTTTTGGATATCAGAGACCACGGAATATTTTGAGGATGAAAGTGAGAATAATAGGGAACTTCCAGCCACAGGCCTTCTTAAGAACACTGTGCCTGTAAAGAAGAAAAAGGTCTGCATACAAGAATGTTCATTCCCCAAAAGGCAATGCAGAAAGGAAGAAGATTTGGACCTGCTATGGAAGCTGTATATGCACCCCCTTTCCTCAGACATACTGAAGTCTAAGGGGAACAGAAAGTGGAAAGGAAAATCGGATTCATCCCTTCAGAGTTCAAATTGACACGAACAATACTTACATGGCACATCACCTCTAGCCTTGCTGGCACTGACAGCGCCACAGGAGTCATCCACTGTCTCACACACACAGCTGCCTTTTCCCTGCTTCTTACATGCAATTATCATACACAGCAGTCACATCCCTGTAACCCTCTGTTGGCCCTGGCATGTCACAGATATGACCTCCCTCCCCACAAACCGGTATGTTGCTGCTACTATTATAAGCTGCATAATGGGGAATAACTGACCTAAGAGAGTAGACGTTCCCCTTCTGTCACTGCACCACTGCCTAGAAGGACTTACACGTGAGTAGAGCTGTTGTCAAGAAGGCAGAGAGCTGAGCTGTCTTCCTTTACATTTTACCCTGCCTCTTTCTTTCCTCTTCCTTCACTTACAGAATGACAAAGCGAGTACTAGAGCTGTGAGAGAAAGTGAACATGAAAATCAGATGGGCGATTCCTAGAACAGCTCTTGAGTATCAGAGATTTTAAATGTGAATGTGTACATGAAGACACCAATAAACAAGTCCCTGATGCTTATTTTTTTTTTTTTTTTGTTTGCCTTCCATAGTAGCAACTGCATCATTATGCTTTGGAGAAGACATCTTTCAAGTCCTTGTATTTACAAAGTTGTGACTGCTGGATAATACTTACATCTCTTCTCAGTGACATGCATTTATCTTCTTGACAAATAAAGGCTCAAAATAGGCCCCATGTCCTCTTTACCAAGAGAGCATCTGAGGGGAAAAAACCCACGAACACAATGTAAATAGAGACAAAAGCCTTTTGAGCATGGGAATGCTCATATTTATTGTTACTGTAAACATACTGAATTGCAACAAGCTGGCATAAAATCCAAAAAAACTAGGTTAAGACTCACAAGCAACAGAAAAAATGCTTTCTGCTGCTGCATTGAAGAAAACTGCTCTGAGCAAGGCTATTTGTCCATTGGTCATCAAAACAATTTTAACATGAAGGCTGACACTGTCAATCCAAATGTATCCTGAACTAATTTTTCTAAATAACAGCACAGAAGGAAAGATCAGTTACGCCCAGAGATCACATGTAGGCTTCAGATTAATGAAAATGAGGTTGTTTAATATTCTGCTGATTTGAGAAAAACAGCACTGACATGACTCACCTCTTTCCTTTCTCCTCAGAGAATTATTCTTTTCTAACACAAGTTAGAATTTCTCTTTATATAACTAGATCAAGATATAGGAGGTCAGCTGTCTATCATACCAAAAGCAAATTAATCAAATCACACATACCATTTATATAATTGCATTTAAATTTTTTTTATTTCATAGGGAAATATAAGGGAAGGCATTATCAAATGGACATGCATTGGTTTGGTTGTGGGAATATACATCAAGTTAAACAAATTTTATTTTCTCTTTGTGTTCCTTGTGTGGGTATTTCATTTTAAGAAGTATTTTCCTGCAACTGAATGGATGGCAATTGCAGAAATATCTGCCACTAAGCTAGAAAAATCTCATCATAACTTTTCATCATAAATTTCAAAGGCCAGAAATCCTGTGAGAGAGAAAGAAACACAGCAGATCATTATACTTTTCGGGAAAATGTTGCCAACTTGTTTATCGCAAGACTGCTATAGTAAGAAAATAAAAAAATAATAAAAGGACAATCATGTTTCTACTAATAGTCATTCTGATCCTGCACATGTTGTTTGTGACTTTGATAGAATTATATCAAGGAGTAAAAGGGAATTTAAGGACAATTTTTCAGCTGCTCAGTACCCACAGCCAGAACCAGGCTTAGTTTCATTCTAGTTTCTGAAAGATTTACAAATCAATATATTGGTTAGTGCATGCCTCCAACAGCTTCTGTGAAAATGCTCCATTCCTTTTGGCATTGGTCCTTCAACATGAAGAAAAGACTTTGCCAGACATTTATTATTCCTGTCAAAAGCTTTGCCCCCAGAAGGAATGCAGCACCTTCTTTAAGGCAAGGGAATGAAAAGTGCAAACAGATAACATCATCATTATATATGAAACTTGAAAGTAAAAGACATGCAGATAATCATACTTTTTACACAAGAGTCATTATTTAGCAACATAGGTTTAAAAAAATTAACAATATTTTTTTAAAATACTTCTCTTGTACCCCCTCCCCCAAACAATGAAGGCTCATTTGGAAATAGCAAGGTGGCCTGGGGCAGCTCTGTCAGCTGGCATGCACAGCACCTAGATTTATTCCCAGACTGAGTCTCATGATGCTTGGTTTGGCAAGAACGACAGAAAATGAAGTGTTTTAACTAAGTTAAAACAGTAAAGCAGATTCCAGCCTTGTTTGATTTCTATTAGACAGTATTTTAGGATCCAAAGGAACCCTGTGAAGCGTCCTCTACTGAAGCAACCAACATGTGAATTGGTTAAAAAGATGTCAGTCTCATCTTGTGTGCTTCTGTGTGGTACTACAGCTGTCTTGGAGGTATTTTCTTGTGTTGAAAATATTTTAATACATTCAGTCTTGTATGAGTGCTTAAATCTGATATGGAAATTTTCAACTACGTATTTTGCACAAGAAATCAATATCATTCTTCATTGCAGAAGGCAGGTGTATCAGTTAGTACAGACTTCCACAGAATTCACTAGAAGCTATCAGCATTTTCTAGCATGACCTAAAAGCTATACAGAGAAAAAACATTTAAAACTTGTACTTCCTCTCTTATCAGGACTTAAAATAGATTTGGCTTATTATTTCACTATAAAGGGGAGATTTCTTATGTCAGATGGTGTTATCTATATGCACAGAAAAAAAAAATCTATCAAAAGTAATTTTTAGAGTTCATGACTCCCTTTTAAAGTTGAGTCACGGCAACTCAGAAGTTTGGCTTGAGGGGGAAAGGAGTACAAAATATATCCTGATCTCTTTAGAGCATTTCTTAGACAAATGTTTTGGATTTATTTGTTTGTTTCCCTGGAAATCTTTTATAGCCTGATAAAAATGGTTCATTTAGCTGTTTGGAATTATGATGAGCTGTCTGACTAGCAAGGCTTAGAAGAAATCACAAAAATAAACACTGAAAATGTATTAAATTGGCAATATTAAACTCTCAAAAAACCCCAACTTACAGAATGCCCTCGCTACCTTAATTTATTCCATTGTATTATGATACAGCTGAGACTTCACTACCACATGCTACTTTTTCCTTAGGATCTACCTTATACACAGTAAGAAGGGATAGCACTCATTGAATGAGAAACTCTTTGATATTTTGTTTCAAACCCTTTGTTCAATTTCTGTTCTTGTAACAACATTCAGCCTCATTGTTAGATGCACCAGCTTACCCCAGCCATGGGCAGACCATCACTGGAACAGCCACGCTCAGGCCTTGTTCAAGTGGAGTCTTTGAAGCAAATTTTCTTACCATGCTCTACATTAAATGCAGGCCCACAGACTTTTTTTTTTTTTTTTCAGATCACATAGTTGACCAAACCACAGTGAATATATAGCCCACAGGTGACCCCTAATGAGACGTGTGCAGCTGGATAATTTTGCTACTCCTATCACACTAAGAAATGTATTTCCCCTTTTTTCTTTAAGCAGATGTGGTGAATTTTGGGTTAAAAACTCCAAAAACACAACAAAGGCGCAACACCACAGAACTACTTCGTTTGCCCCTGCTTTCAGAAATGGCTCAACCACATCTGCTTTATATACCACACGCAAAATATTTCCCACATGTTTCTGTAAAAGCAAATACATACGCAAGCCAATGACGGCATTGGTGGAACATTCTCTGACACAAAGTTTCATCCCCTAAAACTTGGCAAACTTCTACCTGCCTCAGGGTAGGAGCTCGGTACAGCCACTGCTCCCATCAGCCTGGGGAAGCTCCTTGCAGGTACGTGCATTGCCGAGCGCACGCTCCGTACAAAGCCAGAAGCGACGCTCGCTGCACGCCCCCGACGCTACCCCGCTACTATAAGGGGAGAACCTGCGTGCCCCCCCCCCCGCGTGCTGCTGGGGGTTCTATAGCACTTTACCAGGACAGCGAGTAAGAAGCGTCCCTGGGTTTTACGGGTCAAATCCCCAAGCAGCTCCCAGCTGGAGCCACGGGCGCACGGAGCAGCCCCCGGCTGGCGCCCGCCGCCCGCGGAGAAGAGTGCCCGCTCACCGCAGGAGAAATTCCAGGAGCGCAGTCACGCCCCGTGAACAGATTCCCAAACCCAACTGCAGAGTGGGAGCCGACATGCCCCCTTTCCCAGGGTCACCGTGAGACACCTCTCGCGTCCCGCCGCTGCCCCCGCCTGAAGAGCGGCTCGGCACAGCCCAGCCCACGGCTCGGCGCAGCCCCGCCGGCTCCGCGGCACCGCCCGCCGGCACCTGCCCAGCGGGGCGCGGAGCGGGGCGCGGAGCGGGCAGCCACCACCCCCGCGCCTCCCGCCGCCGAGGGACCGGCGCTTCTCGTCGCGCGTGGGAAGACCCCCGAGCCCCCTCCCTCAGCCCCGGCGGAGACCGGCGACGGACACCGAGCCCCGCGGCGGCGGGGGCTGCCCCCGTGCCGGAGGGTCGCGCTGGCTCGTCCCGCAGGGCGCAGCGCCCCGAGGGCTGCGAAGGACCAGCCGGGGCAGGCGCTGGGGGTCCTGCCCGGGGGTCCTGCCCCCTCGTGGGCGGGGCGACCCCTCCCCGCGTCGCCGGTCACGTGCTCTCGGCCGGGGCGGAACCCCGGAGCCGCACGCACCTGCGGCGGCCCCCGCCTTTGTGCAGTGCAGGTGCAGCGCCCGCCCCCCTGCCGTGACGTCACGGAGCCGCTCGCGGGGCACCATGGGAGAATCCCAATGTTTTCCAACGGATGCGCTCAGCAGCGCGGCGGCTTGAGGCGACTCCGGGAGCGACGCTCGGGGGGGCGTCCCGGGAGGGGGCGTCCCGGGAGGGGGCGGCGGCGGGGGGCCGGGCCGGCGGCCCGCGCCCCGGCTCTTCCCCACCCCGCCAGGCAGCATGGCCCACCCCCCTGAGGCGCCCGAAGCTGCTCCCTGAGTGCCCGGCGCCGGCGGAGCGCCCCGCCGCAGCCTGCCCACGGCGCCGGGGAAGATGCTGCCGCGGCTGGTCTTGCCCGGCTGACGCCCCGCCGCCGCCGCACCCCCGTCCCCATTGTCCCCCGGCCGCCTCCGGCTCCATGAGCGCCTCCTCCTCCCCCCGCCTCTGAGCTTCCCGCCCTCCACCTCATGGCTGCATCGGAAGAAGGGACCGGCTGCTTTCTCCCGCGAGGCAGGTCGCAGAGTGACCCCAGCATCCTCACCGACCCCGCGGGCCCCGGCGCCGGGGAGCACCCAGGTAACGGCCCCGCGCTCTCCGGCAGCGCTAGCCGCGGTGGGGGGCGGGCGCTCCGCGGGGCTGTAGCACGCCTGGCCGCGGGCAGGCAGCGGGGACCGTGTTTTGTGCAAGTGCTGAAGTGATGCGGCGGCGGAGCCCCGCACCGGCTGGCAGCGCGGTGTCCCCGCGGCTCCCCGGCGGGCGGGGGGCTCCGCCGCGCTCCGGCCTGGCAGCGGGGCGCGCTGCCCCAGGCGCTCGCTCGGCTCCTTTGGTACTTTGGTGGGGTGGGGGGAAATAAGGGCTAATAAAGCCGGCTGTTTGCAGGGGGTCACCATGGAGACGGGGGGAAGCAGAGTCATAATTAAACGCTTTCTCCCCACCAGAAGGTAATTTTCACTTCACAGGGAGAAGCACAGTCTTAGGAAGTGTAGGCACAGAGGGCGGTGCTGGGGGACACAGCCCAATCGCTCGTATACAAATAGAATATTGTGATTAGATTATTTTTTTTCCCTTTAACAATGGTTAATGGTGTTTTCAGCTTAACTTCACTTTCAGGAATAACTCCAAATGTCTGTTGGTGGTGACTCAGTAATTTCAGATTGTCAGAATCTAAGCAATGATAAAACCCCTTTAGAAAAAAAAATACATCACTTTGATGTGATGTGATTGCACGGAAAGGAGCAACAACAAGCTAGAAGCAAAGGCTGAGAGCCAGTTTACTCTCAGTTTATGTGAATAGGTGGTCATATAAGAACTGGAAGGTTTCTTTATGAGAAAAGGAGTAATCAAAGCAGCGTAAGACAATGAATGGGGTGTTGAGCATCACTGCCCATTACACTGAATTCTAAACCTAGAAATGGGTTTGCGTTTTGGGATCAGCCTGGAGGAGACAGACCCTGAATGCAATTTTGGATTGAACTTTAGTTCCAGCCTTTCTCAGATTATTGAGTAAATAAAATATTCCAGGCTCTTTTCATACACCTGCTATACTGCTTCCTTCTGAGTCAATGAGGATATTAATATTTGTAACTATTTTAAGTTCTATTTATTTTGCCTTATCAAGCAATTCTGAAGCACCTCGCTCTGGAGTGAATTACAAATTAAATTAAGGCAAACAGTAGATGATTTATCTCTGATGCCCAACTGTTCCGATATCCTAAGTGAAGGGAACAAAGGACTCTTCTAACATGAACTGCTCGACTCACTCCCAAAGGGGCAATCTTGACTGAAAGAGGAATGTATGTTTCTGCCATTTGATTTCTGGAAGCAGAACTAATGAAAGGAAGGCATATGCAATCTCAGTTTTAATTCCGCTATATTATTTTCTGCTAATTAATTGTTTTGGCCTTTGTGAAACATACAACAAAGAAAGTACACAACATGTCTGACAAATAGACAAAGATAGAAACATTATTATGCTTTTTGTAAGAAGAAAGAACTATCAATACTAAGTAGCATTTTTTCCCCCTAATACAGACTTCATCAGATAAGACAGTGTCCCATTGCATGGCAGAAGCTATACTAATACGCAAGGAAAGATGTCTTTTGTGGTATTGACTTATACATACACTATGTGGAGAGAAACAAAAGGTGATAAGTACATATGTTTTTTGTCCAGGTAGGTATAAATAGTTACTAGTAGAGTTAGCACATTTGGTAGGCTTTTCAGGTTTTAAATTCCTTTCTCAAATAGCATTGAACATCTGTGTGCTTCAAAGTGATAAAAAAATGAACATAGATGACTTAATTTAAATGATATTTTACCCTGCAGTGTTGTAATTAATCACTTACTATGAGCAATTTCATACAATTGGCTACTCAAAAAACCGAAATACAATTTATACTAGTGTAAGAATTATGTATGTCATATGACAGAATTGTAACTTATTTTATTATTCTGGAAAATAATTATCATAACACCAACATAGCAATCTACGGACTCTTAAGTGAAAAGAAAGTCTTAGGGGCGCTAAATGATACATGCAGAGTTTGTGTTTACATCCCAACCCTTCTGGCAGATGAACCATTTAGAGAAGTAAGCTTGAACATATAGGATTCTTTGATAATTTATAAACTAAATTACTTTTAATTAACATTTAAGTCATGCATTTAAATTACACAGACAAATAAGCCAATAAAAAAATATGGATATAACTGAAGGATCACTACAAGAACATTCCTGTATGGCATTTGAATGGTACAATATTCCCACTGGAGATGCACTCTTGTTTTGCAACATTTTCTTGAATATGATGTGGTGAAGGATTATTCTGCACCAATTCATTTGGTTATGTCTACTTTAGGGAAGTGTACAGAGGTAGAAAATGTGGTAATAGATGAAGCCAGCATATACTCTAAAGAATTTTATGGGGTTCATGTGTGTTTGTTTAAAGACATCATTTATATTCCTGTTCCTGACCTATACAATTACAGTATTATTTTTTTTTTAGCCCAGCTTTATACAGGAAATTTCAGTGACATAGCTGAGAATGTAGAGGTGGCAGCATACAGCTTTTCATGTATTTACCCAAGACGATTCCCTGATGCGATGCTGCATTTTCCCTTCTCTGTTGAAATGCCAGCTTAACAGTAGTATTGACTGTACACAGCATGATTACAAGACTTGCTGGCTGGCTTGCGTAAGTTCAGAATCTTCTGTCACTGGACATATGATCTCTTTTTTGCTGATACTGAGTAATGTAAACATCAGATTCAAGGAACTCAGGATGAACAGACTGCAGATAGCAAGTGTTAGTTCACCTTCCTATGGCTTTCATTTGCAGTTTTTTAAATGAACTATTTGCTTGATGTCAAATCCCAAAAGGAGTTTCCCATATGAGAACAAAGCTCAGATTTTTGAGTATTTTTGTTTGTGGTTTTGTTGTTTGTTTTTGGGTTTGGTTTGTTTGTTTGTTTTTTAAAAAAAGAACTCTTATCTTCTTTCAACAAGAGCATGGAATAACTAACTGGTTCAGATAACCTTAGATGTTTGTTTTTGAGAAGTTCTGGACACTCGCAATCCTGACTGGTGCCAGCAGAAGTGCAATTACTCCAAACCCTGAACAATCGGGGCTTCCTATCTAGTGTGCTTTTTTTCATAAAGCATTCACTGTAGAAATGAAAACCTATTTTACAACGTTGATTTACTATAACAGATGTAATCTTTCAACTACAGTGAATTTTATCACATGCAAAAAACTTAAAAAATCAACACATGCCACTATGAGCTTATTAAAAGTTCCTATAGTAAGATAAACAAGGTGTTCAGTAAACTACACTAGAGGCAGTTAATAGCTATTTATTCTAAAACAGAGATACCAGTTCACTGATTTAGATCCTTCACATGAAATTTTAGTTAAACAGCAGCTTCTCACAGTGATCATTTAAGATGTCACAGTAATGGTCTGAGTAGAAAATATGGAATTAAGTTATCTGTACAGGTTCTAATGACAAATAGATAATTTCACCCAGCATTTAAATGGTGCGTTTAGTTCCTATTGATAGTGTAGAGAATATTGGAAATAGTATAAGAAGGATAAAAAGGAATGAATGTTTCTTTGTTTTAAATGAATCAGTTATTTTCTCCTTTAAAACAAAATAATGCATTTCAGCCTGTGATTTAAGTGAACTATTTTATGGCCACGGAGCAATATTTTATGAGAATTACTATAGCACAGTGAACACTGGACTTCATATTTCAGTCATTATTTGAGCACAGTCACTGAGTGAGCAAGCCTTAAAAAGCAGTATTTCCTGAATTTGAGAAACACACATCAAAATACTTGCGTCTTGCTTAACTATGGACTGTCCCTAGACTGTGCTGTTGTTAACAAAGTGAATTTCATTTTTCTTATTGTGCCAGAATCACAGGAGAAGAATCACAATTAACACATCTTTCACTTGGAAATCCTCATAGGAAGGAGTTCTGAAACCAGTAGCATCCTTCCCTGCTGCCATTAAGATGGCTGTTCAATGTCCCATTGTTTTCACTTGAGTCTGGGAGAAGGCCAGAATATCCAAATGTATCAGATTTTGTGTGTAAAGACCCAACTTGATTGATTATAGATCTGGGGTTAGCTCTGAGCTGAAAAGCTACTCTAGAAGATATCATATCCTGCCATAACATTAAGGGGAGTTTTTTGAGGCAGTTAAGAAAGTGTAAAAATGATAAAATACTAGTTAAGTTCTAATTTAAAAAAAAATAAAGGTGATGGAAGATGATTTAGATGACAACCAAGACAGCAATAACTTAAGAAAACATAACATAAAGAGGGATTTCATTAGTTCCAGAGATCGTGATTTTTTCCTTTCCCCTTTCTTGTTCCCCTCCTCCATCTTTCCAGGAAAGCATCAAAAGATAAAGGAGAGTCTGAAGAGGGCAGGAGTATGAAACTCAGAGCAGATTTCAGTATCATCATCTATCTGAGAGACACTTGAAGGAAGCCAAAATATTGCTCTCATTATATCCTTTCAGCAGTCACAGGACATAGAAAAGATTGACAATCTCATTTGATTTGTAGTCATAAAAGATAGCGCTCCACAGTCTGGAGAAGAGCACACCACGTCAAAACTCTGTATTACTTGAGGAGATACAGACAACCCTGACAATGTGTGAAAATGGCACCCCCTCCCTTAATTTTGGGATAATTCATTTTAATTTGTGTAAGTATACATTGGTACCATCATGTTTTCTCCCTATGCTGCTACTTTTCCTCCCAGGCACCATGCAATTAAAAAATGCTTTTTTGGGATGGACATTACTGAGTTCCTCAGTGGACCTTGCGAGTGGTCCACCATGTATTCCTTCTCCTCCACTGTAGGATCTGTACCAAGGCAAGGAACTGTTGTGGTCAAGTGGTAGTGATAGATGTTGTTAACAGCTATATTAATGTAATTTCTTAGGATTCTTGTTGGAGAGGACTGAGGAAGGGGGCATCTAAGCCTCTACACTATTTGCTGTGGTGTGCCTCAAGATCTGACAAGTTAAAGCGACTTCAGAATAGTTGTTCCAGATACGTACAGCTATGTAACTTCCAAAACTCTATTTCCCTTTTTATTTCTATTAATACCGCGTGTAATCAGCAGCACTGTGCACTGAATTAACTGAAGGAGAGAACAACTGCATAAAACTCAAGGCTCCTTCATGGCTGTTTCTAGTTATCATAATTCAAAAGTTTTGTAGCAGGAAACGTTCTTGTAAGTAGCAGGAAAACATGCTAGGATGCTAAGAAGAGAACTGAAGCGTTATGTTCCTTTACACAGTCTCTCTTTGGCTGAAGGATGATCTGTAAGAATGAAGGAAAGCCTCACAGGCAATATAAGGGCATCGGCCATCTAAGTAATGCTGAGGGAAAGTCATAACACAATAAAACGTCAAGTATAGGAATACTCTATACTAGGGTCTTCTCTTTATTCTTCTGTTTTAAGGCAGTAACCTAGCCTGAATGGACTGTACTACTCCCTTCATATGCCAATTATTGTTTTCTCATAACTTTTTAGGGTTCATTTATGCTACTAAAGATCTACACGTTGCTGACATATTTTTGTTCCTTCAACAAGTTTTGAGTCTTGTGCATAGTGTTAGGGGGCTTGTTAGCAACTGGAAATCTATGCTTTTCCCCCTTAACCAAAAGGACACTGGTAAACTGCACGGTGTTAGAAGCTACTGGCAGGGGAGGTTTGAAAATGCAAAAGCATATTAGAAGTATAGTAAGTCTGCGCTGCAGATGCTTGTAAAGAACAATGCAAAGGCAAAGAGAAAGGGGTACAACCGGAGTGCAGATAGATTGATGCCACCTTTCTGAATCTGTTCTAGTCATTTTTGTTGCAAATCTATTCATTCCAGGGCCATAAATCAGAAAGTCATGTAACCATGTGCTTAACTTAAAACGTGTGCTTAAGATGTAAGGAAATTGAGTGAGCACCAGGAGAGAAAAAGATGCTGTTGGTGCCCTGCCTGTTGGTTGGCTGGTGCTCTCATCCTTTTGCAGTCACTTAGATGACTGCAACTTAAATCAGGGACCTGAAGGGTCATCTGTGATGTCTTTAGCTGTTGCATACAATTTCAAATTTGATACTAATACTTCACCCATGTTTTCCACCAGAAACATTTTGGTTTCCATTTAATTTTCCTGTATCAACAAGTCTATTCTGTTAACAGAGTTTGTTTAGCCTCCATCGTATTTCTTCTGTCTGAAACGGGAAGTGTACCAGGTTTCCTATATCCTTTCCCAACACTCTTAATTTACGACCAAAATTAAATTAGCTAGTCAGTGCTTTTGCTCCACTTTATGACTCGACCCTATATTTCATATATATCAAGTTTTGCGATTCTCAAGTTCTCTCACTCAAAGTTAGAACATACCTGTTCAACCAAAGGGCTCCCAGCAGAAACTTACTGTGCCAGACATAATGGGGAGTGTGCTCAGGAATACTCAGTAAAGACTAGAAACATGCAGGGTATTAGTTTACTTAATATCCCATATCCTTTTACATTGAAATCCAAATTTCAGTCCTGTAAGGCTCCCCAAAATATTTATTTGTGGATATGTAGAGGGTTTTTTTAATGACACAGCACCAGAAAAATCATCACCATATTACCAAGTATTGCAATGCGAGTTTTACTTTAACAAATGGTCAATTGTGCTTTTGGGAAGGTCTTTTTCTTTCTCATCAACTCCCTGATCCCTTGGTGGTCTGATCTAACTGGAGCCGAAGTCCCTGTGATGCAGAGAAAGTTCACTGGAAGCACAGAACTCCCTTTTTTTTCTCTGTCCCACAGTGGAGAATCTCCTCCTACTCCACAAGCCCTCCTCCCCGGTGCATGACTTATCTTGTTTGCCTGGCAGTTCTTCTCCAGCGTGTTCCAGGAGGGGAGAGAAGGAAGAGGGGAGAGGAAATTTCTATTTCTGGAGAGGAGAATGGCTACAGTGCACTTGGGCAAGCTGCATAGATGCAACTCGATGTAGATTCTATTGCTCTGAATGTGTAGTTTTAGTACTGCACATATTTCGATTTGTGGCAATGGTGTGTTGTCATTATGTTGCATATTACTCAACAAGATGAACACTTAACACAAACTGCTTCATGCTGGTTGCCTGGGTATTTTACTGACTGAAACTCTACTTAGTTTATTTTTTGGGATTCAAGAGAGAGCTTGGTGAAGTTATGTTTTCATGCTACTTTTGCAGCAGTTAAATGAGATCGGTTAATAAGTATGCTATTCATGTTGAGCGTTGTTTTTAGGCTTTTCCAAGGTATGACTGTTCCCAGTGTTTGGAGATTTGTATCTAGCCAAATATTAGAGTTCTGTAAATGAAATAGAGACCTTTAATGGGAAAAAAAGAAAGTGTTTTACAGTTCTCTTTTATCCTAAATCCCAAGTTGGCAAGTAGTTTTAATGTTGCTGAAAAGATACTTACACCATTTAAACCTCTTTATCCAAGAAGGGGAAATACTGGTTATACACCCTTATAAACCTAGACTGGATTTATGAGAGTGAGGTCATCAAATTTGATTTACCTGGTGTTTTATGAACTTTTTTTGCACCTATAATTACTTCTGCATCCTTGAGTAATAGCTGAGGGTCCTGATTTCCTCCCAGCTTTACAGTCATTGTCTTCTGAGCAGAAAGATTGGACAGAATCCCACTTCAAAATGCAGAAACCTAAGGGATCAACACACAGTGCAAATGTGCATCTGCTCCCACATTCAGAGACCCAGTGCACCGCTGTTCTGATACTCCAGATGCTAGTTGCTTCTCTTATTCTCAGTGCTACTAGCAAAGCTCTTAGGACACGTAAAGGATTGGGTCTAAATTCGAATGTAGCAGAGTTAGAGTAGGTAGTCTTATCACGTGTCAGAACTTTTTCACTAGTTGTCTGATCTAATAGTTTCTGTTATCCCTTGTTGAATCAGAATAAATTTATTAGTTCTAGAATGTCTTAAATAGTATGTCTCCCCTAGTTCCTGGGAATCCTTTCTCATGCACCAGAAGGAACCTAGTTACGTGCACACAAGTTTTTTCTTCACACTTCTGTTTGGTTGCAGCAAATATACTCTTGCATTAACAGCAGCAGGGATAACATTGCACACTGTGAAAACAATGCAGGATTGATTTTTAAAATATTACATTGATATCTAAATAATGCATTTGCATCTTAGTGAAGAAATCTTTAGGTCTTTACAACCATCAAAGCAAGCTGTATCTCATACATCACACAGAGGAGTATTACAGGTCTGTCATACACTCTCTACAAAGGGCACTTCTCTTTCTCTCCTTAAGTCTTTTCATGCATCCTAAAAGAACTATCACAAATCACAAAAAAGATGTAGGCTCAGATTCTCCAAATACAGATGTCTCATCTGAGAAATACCTGTGGGCTATATCTGAAATAATGCATGATTGTGCCAGTTGCTGTGCAGCATATAAAGAGAAACTGTCCCCACTTTAAGTAGTTGCAGTCTAATGTGAAAAAGACAGAAAACAGTGAAAAAACCCAGGTGTTTCTTCTATTTTACATATGGGGAATTGAGCTGTAATTAATTGCCTTATCTGAGTTTCTGTAGGAAGCCAGTGGCACCACTGAAAGTTGACTCTGGAGGCTCAGTCCCATACCTTACCCACAGAAATCATACACAGCAGTACTACTGTTGTGATGAATGCTGCTTGTGTATCTACGTGTTTCAGAGTCTAGTAATCAACTCATGGGAAAAAACTGGAGGGGAGAAAAAATTGTTTTTTATGGAAAAGGAAATCTGTTATCATTGTAGAGAACTTTTATTTATTTATTAAAATCTAGCTGCAGTTTCTTGTTCTATGGCTTCCAGTGTTTCATGTTAATAATAATGGAGAAAATAGTTTAGGCAAGTACATCTTGGAAATTTGGTGAATTAAGGAAAAAAAATATTTCTGAAACTCTGCTCTTTGCATAATGTTACACTGGGACAGTTTATTTAAAATCACAGGCAAGTCCGGTCTCTCACTTGGAGATGTTGGACAAGAATTTTTATTTGTTAAAAGTCTTCGGAGATTTGGTCTTTGTGCTGAATATTGTTTCAGCTAATAGGAAAAAAAGGGAAACCATGGGCTTTGATGGAAGATGGACAAGAATTTCTAATTACCTTTTAGTACTTCTCCTTCCTCTTTGTGCTAATGTACCTTCTAATGACCTTTTTTGATATGAAGTAGAGGTAGTTGTGAACTTGACATAGAAAATTTCAATCAGAAAATATGTATTTGTCCACATGTTCCCACCAAGCTTTGGGCAGGTATGTGTATGCCAGTTTCAGTAAGGACAGAATTTAAAGAAAAAAAAGAGATCAGTAAATGAGCATCATTCTCCTAAGTTAGGCAGAAAGGGCACTTGAACAGAATGGAAATGGTTCAGTGTATCAGCTGGACTACAGAGTACTGAAACCCTGTCTTATCTTTCTCTCTTAAATGTTACAGGCTTTATTTCAAAACAAAAGTAAACTCCAAATTTGATTGCACATTAAGTACAAGTACTCAGACTTAATTTGCACACATAATAATTTCTGCACACAATTAGTTGCTTCTCTGTGCAAATAAGATAAACTTATATGTCTGTCAAATAATAAAAAAACTTCACACTTCAGCTATGAATGAAGATAGTTAAAGATTATCCAGTCAGTTAATTTTGCACCATACTTTGAAAATGCCATGAGTTACATAATACTGGAGTCATGTTTATCTGGAAACTTAACTGTTTATGTTTGTGAGTAGTTAAGTAAAGTATTAATCTTTCACAGTCTTTAGGTTTGGAACTTGATTTTAAGAATGCCCAATTCGTGCTGTAATGAACAGGCTACACCATTTATTTGTTTATTTATAACATCACGGCATTTTTAAACCAAATTTGTGGCTTTGTATTTTTAAAATTTAATACATAGAATTCATTACCCTGGCTTCTCTAAGCAGGTCAGATCTATAAATACCAACATGTAAGTAAAGCTAAATACGATACCTTCATTTTGCTTCTAAATGTAGCTAGAGTTTGTATGCAAATACAATGGATTCTTTGTGCACATTAAATCCCATGCTTTTGTTTGAAATTCAAGTTGATTTATGGTCTAATGTATACACAATTTATATGTGCCCTAGAGAGAACATCATATACCTACTTGACGCAGGTCAATAGCTTCATGCTCGAGTCTGCATGAATATTTCAGTAAGATGATCTTAATCAAGGGGAATCTTATCTTGCTTTCTGTAGTACAGTAATATCCTGTAATCACACATAGTTCACGCATGCAGACCTGTGATTATAACTAAAGAAAGGCATGTCCTTATGCATAAAGCACTTCATGATTGTTGCATATAATGAAGAGACAGTACTTGTGTTAACTTCCTTATTCTAATTTATTTTTTTTAACATCCTGAAACTGTTCTGTTGCTGCATAAACAGCAGCTGGACATAGATCACTGCATTACATCAAACCAGTGAGGCCTTCAACCTTTTCTAAGAGCTGCTACATCCCTCAAGGCCGTGCAGTCTTCCCTGTGCCTTGCCCATGTTGATCTGTTGGGAATGTCTGTCACAATTCATTCAGTTGCTCACAGAAGTCTGCATCTTACCTCTAAACTAAACAGCCTGCACCAAGACTTGTGGGTTTTATCCTCATAAGAACATAAGAAATGCTCTGCTGGGTCAGAACTGTGGTCCATCTAGGTCCAGAACTAGGACAGTGTTCTTGACGGGGCCAGCAGAAGATGCTATTTAGGGAGAGCGTACTTGCCTAGGCTTGAAGCTTGAGACAGGCTGGAAGCAAAGTGCAGGGTGGCTGAATGAACACATGAGAACACCAAATTAAAATATTCAGGGTCAATCTTCTGTGTCTGACTTCAAATAACATAAGTATTGATGCTTTGGGCAAGTTTGCTCAGCATCTAGAACCAGCCCTGCCTTCTTGGGGAAACTCAGACTTCATTAGTAGAAGTCAGTCTAAGAGAGTGTCTTGGCTCCTGCAAGTACTTTTTAATTTTTTCATGATGAATTATATGGATTGGTGTGAAATATTTAATTTAGCTAGAGCAAACATTCTCAACAGAAAGGTTAACCACTATTCCGCAGAAGAATTATACGCTCTTCCCAATTTCCAGGTCTTGCCGTGTAAGAGATGAGATGAGATTGTTCCACAAGAAGTAACTGTCTAAGCCAGAATAGCTCAGCCTCCAGAGTTAAAATGCTTTTGGTTATGTATGATGGGCAGAGTTGGAGAAGATGACAGCAAGTCCAGGACTAGAGCCTGGAAAGTCTCCCACACAATACTTAGTGTTGCAACTTTATTTCTGTTGGACTTGACAACTGTGGTGAGGGAACAGAGAAAAGGAATAGTTAAAAGATTTCTTTTCAACCAGCACACATTATGGTCAGCTGTGTAGTGGCCACTGCTGAATATGCACTTGAGGGATCACAGAATTACCGTAAGTGTTGCAGTGAATTGTTCCCTGCATTTCGGATGAGCATGGCAGAGTGAGACAGGTGGATTAAGAACCTTAAATCTTGACTATCCCAAATTGTTTCAGCAGCAGAGAGAAAATGACAGGACAAGTGAAAAACACATTCACTCAACAGTGTGCCAGTCACCTCTAACGATGTCTCAGAGCAAGGGGGGATTTCACAAACTACTGCAGAAAAGGGGAGAGAAGTTGGGCAGACTTTCACTGGCAGGCTTTGGCAATCTCAGCTGTTGAGACTGTTTGACGAATTCAGTTCTGTATGCTTGCCTTCCCTCCAACTACCTAAATCCTCAGCCCCTTTTGGGTTGCTCACAGTGCAGGATAGCATATGTAACCCTGACTTAACTGCGTTTTTCTGAAGTTTGTTCTTTGCAGGTGGGATTTCCATAATTTTATAAGCTCTGCATTTATGATAGAAGAAAAAAATTGTTGGGTTTTTTTAAAAAAAATTATAGCAGTATGCAGACTGGGTAGCAGCTTTCTGGGATTGCAGAGGTTTCAAGGAGAAAAGTGTCCTATTTTTCAGATACAGCAGCTCAGCATAACTTAGCTAAAATGTTTACTTCCGTAACAGTTGCTCATTTGACTGCTCTGTGTTACAATGCCTAGAAGCAGAGAATAAGTACTCATATTAGAGTTCTAACTATGCAGAGAAAGCTGTAGAAAAAAGGAAAATGGAGCCTAGTCTTTCACTCATACAAATTCCTCACTTGTTCACCATGAGTTTTAAATGCCTAGTTTCTTGTTTAACTCAAGAAAATTTTTGGAAAAATCAAAACTGAGATAAACTGCGTATATCACTTCAGATTTCATGTATGAGACACTTAACTCTAGAGAACCTAGCAATCTGTTACACTTCTTCCTGCAAGTGAGGAATGTAAGTGAACTTACTGTCATCTGGGTATCCCCTGCATTTAGGAACATAATAGAGGTCCTGAAGAACATACTATTTTACTGTAAACTCCTGATACTAATTCAGAATTGAATGATGTGGTAGAAAAAATTATGTCCTCACTAAAACCATCACTCTGCTAGATCTGTAATAAGAGCAAATATCAGCCATTGCCTGAGGCTAGTTTACTTGAACCCTCACAGTAGTGGTTAACTTGAAAGATGACATGATCAGATGCGTATTTTCTTAAGGCAAACATAGGGTATGTGAACAACAGCTGTCAAGATAGATAGCAAATAGACTTCTTAGTGTTATGGTGCACATTTTCTGCTGTAATTCAACCAGAAGAATAAACTGAAAGGAAGCCAAGTAAAAGAGATCATTTTAACAAATGAAAATACAAAGATTCATCCTTCAAAAATCCAGAATATTGTGTGTGAATGAAAACTTTTTAAGAAGGGGCCCTAACTTTTCTAGAACTCTATCCTGTATCTCTTCTGTAGTCCAAGAAGCTGTCTTTGCAAGACAACACAGGCTGATCTAGAAAACTGGCATTCCTCCTGTCTGAGTTAGTGCTTTTCTACATTTTCTTGTTCTCTTGCAAAAGAGTAGAGCTTATTGCAACTTTTTTTTAATTTTCAGTCTGTTTTCTCTACAGATTTTTCACTTTTCTACCATCTAGTCTTGAGTTCATTCGGTCAACTAGCACTTTTCTTCTGCCTTAGCAAATGCAGGAGTCTTCTGCTCCGGATGCCTTTCTCCTGAATTATTCTGTAAATAGAATGGGTGTTACTACTGTAACAACAGAGAAGACAGCAAAGCCTGCCTTCCTATAGTTTCAGCATTTTCAGACCCCAGTTTGATCTTAAACTGTCAAAAATCTCACTTATGACTTAAGATTGGATCCTCTATTGTCTAATGAAGTGTCAGTCTGACTGAAAACTATTTCCTTAGGGAACTTAGAACATCTCTCCTGTGTGGATGCTTTAGTGTGTGAGCAAAACTGACCTCACACTGAGGCTTTTCCTACAGGTAATACTTAATAACATCAGTAATGTCTTTTTTTCATGAGCTGTATCCTTTGTTGAAAGTTGCCAGTAAGCTCCAAAGTTATTGTGGGCAACATAAGTTAAAAAGTCATTAAACAACCCTTGTTTCTGAAATAAGAACCCAGGAGCAAAAAATAGAAGACTGTTTTCAGTAGCTTGGTGTTCCATTTATATTTTTCTCACTCTTGCTCTCATAACATTACTTCTAGGATGTGATTCGGCTTTATTACAACACAGCAAAAATTTTTAGTTCTACCAACCTCTTCAAAAAAACCCTGCACTATGACCTGGGGCATTACTCATCTGATGTGGGAGATGATGTTTTATATAATCAGCTCTCTTGTGTCCTGCACCTGCAGAAAATTCATTCCACTTCACATCCTGGAATTTAATATTTCTCTATTCCTCTATTGTTTTGCCTGTTGAGCATGTTAGATATATTTTGCAGTAACTTACTAAAAAAACCAACAACCCGCCCCCCCCCAACCCAAACAAAAAACTTGCTGTCAAGAGCTTATTCATTTTGAGATCATGGTTTGTTTGGCTGCTCTAATTAAATGATTTTAAAAGAGTTAAGTTACTGAATATGCTCTTAGCAGCTTAGACATCATGAAGATATCAGCAGAGAAATACATCCTAGATTTTTGAATAGGTATGCATCGGATGATGTTTTCACTCTGTACAAAAGGACAGATCTATCACAGGAATACTCCCCCTCCCCCCCCCCCCCCATTGTATGAAGATAAATAGGAAGGTTACTTCTGGTGTGTTTAATTAATTCATTTTTAATTCAGATTCCCCTCCTACCCTCCCACAAGAAATTCCCCTGCAATTTGCCATCACAGCATTGCAGAAATATTTTTTCGATCTTGGTAGCTGATGTAAAGTTGTCTGAGAACAAAACCTACTTTTGAATAAGGTAATCTAAATATATGTATCCAAGTAGAAAAAAACCCCCAAAGTTGATACTTTAAATCTTCAAAATTTACTTTCATTTTCAGTACTTTCTTGAAGAAATAGAACCTTAGGTATTACATGATGTTTTTACAGAAATACTAATTTTTAAACACTAGAAAACTTTTTTTTTCCTGCTTCATGTTACTGATCTGATCTTTAGCCTGATAGTGTCTGTTAAAATGAAATCATACAGACTTAGAAATATCTTTTCTGACAGAAAGAGACAAGTCTAAGTATATCGGAGCCAATGGGAATGCATGTAGTTTAGGGATTTTGTTGTTGTTATAGATCATAATATTCTTATAATATAAGAGAGATTACAGAAATATGGCATAGTCTTATTTTGTCTGACATTGTAAAAAAAGACTTAAAGGATTAGTTGTGGTAACTTAGCTGTTCCTTTGCAATGTATTGTGATATAATAGGAAATAATGCAGTGCATATCCTGAACATGAAAGAGAGCCTCTGGTCAGAATCTTGTTAATGCCAGAAATGATTTAAAGCTAGCTAACAGCCCCAGTTTTCTGTCCCAGAAATGACAACACAAGATGTGACACCTCTTACTCTAATGCTACATAAGAGCATATCATGCATATGATTAAATATCATTCAACAGGACTAATTCCTCAAGATTCACTTTGCTTCATTGTTAGAAACCTGAGGACAGCATAAGAAAGCAGGATTAGGTTTTAGATGGTAGCTTCTGTTTTGACAGGGAATGAAACTAACTACTTTCTTTTCCAATGTCTGTTGAGAGGGATGGGCCAAGGAGGCAAAGTGAACTGTTTTCCACTCAAGTAAGCTAAGCACCTAATTTACACATTCATTGGACACAATGCTTTACTCGATGTGCTAACAAATCACCATAACGATGCATTTGCACACCCACACGCATTTATACACATGCTGTTGCTCAGCTTGCACCTGCAATGATGGTGAATAGATGTGTAATTGCGTATGTAAGTTGTTGAAAGAACAGCTACTAGGCAAGGTCTATATAGCTATAGTAAGTGGCTGCTTTTTTCTCCACATTGCTGTGGTTGGCAACTTTTTGGAAGCTGTTTTACTACATAAATCCTGCTCTTCGATTATACAACTCTGAAAGACTTTTCCAAGGAGCCTGTATCAGCTCTACAGGTGTTAGTATTGAGTCATGAAAATGTGGGGTGACTATGTGATGGGCTTGTGTCTCTTGCAGAGTCAGAGAGCTGTGAGTCTCCCAGCTCCGGACTCTTACAAGCTCAGAGCAAAAGCAAGTGCTACATTCAAGTGTGCTGAGATCTTACAGCTAAAGGAAGTTGCGTAGAAGAGGTCAAAAACTGGTCCTAGAAGATTCCCTGAGAATAACAAATACTACATGCTGAAATCTGCAAAATTTGTCTTGTATGTGTTGCTGATGGCAGTACTGTATTTTCTGGCTTACCGCTTCCAAGCTTCCAAGTCAGATTTTGTAGTCACTTGATACCGCAGAGAAGTAATCCCATCTTCAGAGGGGCCACTAACATTAAACATCAAGTCATGTTCCAGACTTTAAAATTGCAACTGTTACTGTGAAATTGTTAATTATACCTTCTCAAAATCAATTTATTGTTCCCTTATTTCCCATGTAACATACACCTGTGCAGAGAAAAAGATCATTGATAACTCAGATGTTTTGTATCCTCCAGAAATAGCACTGAGATTCCTTTGTGGGTGTTTTACCATTTCAACAAGCCTGACTGACCCAGTGCTCCTGCTCTCATCTTGTCATTAGGATAGCTTTCAGAAGGTACGACTTCAAAGCAACTGTTCCAAAATAGTATGTCTGGAGTGGTTTTAAGTGGCTGCTTTGTTTCATTTCATGCCTGTAACACACTCTGCCTTCTGAGGTGTGAAGAAGGCTTCATCTATTACACTGCCATCTAAGCCTACTTGAGGTGACAACCTTGTTATTTAGGATTATTTCTCATGACAGATGGGTTATTTACAGCAGTTGTTTCCCAAAGATGTACATAGTATCCATTTTCATAAATTGTCAGCGGCTTTGGGATCACAAGTATCACAGTGCATTTGTTTAGTCATACCTAGTTATCTGCAAACCAGCAAATTCATAGTGGCTCCAACATCAGATTCCAATGAAAATGATGTTTGAACAGTAATTATATTCTTTTTTTTAGAGTTTTTTCTGAAATGTAAGTGTTCTAACTATATATTTTAATGGGCATTTCATGTCTCCATTTGATACTGCTGTCCACCAGTTTGAGGATAATGGAAGCTCACAGTTGCTCAACTAAACCAGTGTGTCGCTGCAGAACTATTTGCACTATTTAAATGTATGGACACTAAACTGATTCTCTGTCAGGTCTTGTGCTATCATATAAAACATATCCACTGAAAATTGATTTGATAGGCATAATCACTGTTTAATTGTAGTATCTCCTAAGAAGGGTATTTTATATAAGTGAAAATAATAGTGTATTACAAGTATATGGTTTTCTCTAATAAGCAAGCTATTCTGATTACCCTGTCCTAACAGCATAATTGCATTTTGTATGGTCTGTCCTCAGCAATAACTCTGGTAATTACAGTCTACATGTGGTGCAGATCCTGATGGGAGAGGAAGGGGTTTGGGTTTGGGACTTTGATACTGTTGATGTTGTTGCTTGAATCTGAATTTTAAAAGTATGTAGCTAGATTTTTCTGCACTGCAGAAAGCTCTAGGATGAGCTCTAGGATAATGGGGGAGGGTAGCCATCAGGTTTTATTAATTTTTCAGGTTTTACCATTGTTGCTGAAAAAATAATTATTGTGGCTTTTATTGGGGGGGGGGGGGGGGGAGGGACAAGTGGGAAAAGGAGAGGTAAAGAGGGAGTGGGAACTGCCACCTGGTTACCTTTATATTTTGGTGTGTTTGCCTGTCAACATATCAAGTGAGAAGCACAACCCAAAGGGTAGCCTGGATTTCCCACATTTCCTTTCTTCAGGGCTCATGTCACTATAAATCCATCAAGCCTGCAGTCACATCCTTGAACCAGCTCTGAGTGAGCTTAGGAGAGGCCAACTCAGAGCACCAACTTTGGCCCTAAGATCCATATATAAGAGGTTGCTAAAACTTCAGCTGTATTTAGGACTGAATTTCAGACAATGAATTACTACTATAAGAGCTGTTTCTCTAAAAAAAATTAGAATACAGAGCCAAGGATGAAGCCATTTGGCCATCATAAGAGATGAGAACAAAGCTTTTAGATTCGAGAGGATTTAATTGTGCAGCAGTCTTGTAGAAGTGCTTGGGCAAATCTAGTCTGCTAGTCCTTAAGAAATATTACATAACCATCCTCATTTTCCAATTTTTTCCACCATTTACACTTGTAACACCTATTCTATTTCCAGAATATTCTTATTCTCCCCTCCCTGAAAAAGACTCCAGAAAACCCAACCCCAACCAAACTCTGACCGCTCAAAAGAGATGAGTCAAGCAATTATGTCAGTAAAGAACTAAGTTATTGCTAATGGTTTTATGCAGAAAGTGCTCAGATACTCAGATCATAGCATTAAAAAAAAAAAGTCGATAACAGCCCTAGCAGAACACCCAAAGTTTGAAGTGGCCCAGATAACCCATCCTGATGATGTTCCCATCAGGGGATGGGAAGGACTGGAAGGACAGTTTCAGTGCCACTGCATGTGGAATTCTTGTTCTGGAAACAACAGAACCTCAGTTCTTCTGCAATCACTTCAAGAAATAATAGTTTGAGATTTGTTAGTTCATGATATACACTTTGTTTACTATACAATAAGAGATTTGATGAAATGGCTTGGGGACTGAAACAGAATTCTTCAGCTGTTCATAATTTTGTCACTGATTTAACCATTCACCTAGAATTGTGATGCAGAGCAAGTAATTGCACATGCTAATGGCAATTACAATAACTAACAGGCATAATTAAGTGGTTTGCATATGCACTCATGGGATTTTTGTGCATACAAATTATTTGTGTATTTTGGCATCTGATTTTACAAGTTTTCTTCATTGAATGTACAAGAACTCTCTTTTATATGTTGTTGCCATGCTTATACCATCTTACACAATATATTATACTACACATTCAAAGCATTTAAGCACACAGTGACCACTGATATATATTTCAACCAAAAGACTGTAATTGACTGACTGCTTAACCGGATTGGGTGAAAAATGTGTTTTGTTTTTTTTTTAATCAAAGACTGATTCTTACATGTTTATCTAGTTATCTGGTAGATCAAGGACTGTTATTTACTAGAAAACACAACTTTTAGAAACATGGTTTTGTAACTGAACTTTGAAAAAAATCCCTTTATGTATCTTTGGGACCTTTCTTGAGTATCTACCTGGGGAAGAACTTACTAAAGAGTTGATAACACAGAGGCCAGAATTTGCCAGACTGCTTTTCTTTCTTCGGTTTTGTTTCATTACTTCAATGTTCCTTTATTTATTTTAATTTTTTATTTTTAAGACTGGAGAAGTCATGCTACTAAATGATTACCCCATCCTTGCTCTTTTAAGTTCTGTTTTCAATTTCTCAACAGTCAGTTTATTTAATCTTGTCACAGGGGTTTAAAATGCAGCAAACACCGATTCTGAACTGGTGAGGATAGATTATTTGTGCATTGGTTAAGCACAGAGTGTCTGTTCTGGAGCTGCATACCTCTAGAGTGTGATCATCTCCTCAGAGGCAGAGAAGAACGAAGTCTCCTCATTCCCATTTACAAAGGGCCAAATTTTAATTTGAGTGGCACGCACATTGTCTGAATGAACCAAAACACAGAAGCTGTCATTAAGCTTAGCAACTTTGACTTACTCCTTTGTCCACATGTAAGTTATGCCATTTCCTTTCCAGAGTAAGCCAGGTAGAGTCTTCCTGGAGACCACGGCTAATGTGACTGTTACTGGTAGGGTACGGGTTTTTCTCTGTATGTCTTCATTTTTGGAAAATTCTGCTAAGATTAGCCTTGAGGTATCTGCATAACCCATTTCACCATGAAATGGAAAAAACGAAATGGGAAAGAATCCCCTAAATTCAGAGAAGCAGCTTGTACAGGAGGATAATCCAGAAAGTTTTAGCTCTATCAGTTGTATGGTTTGGCAGTTTTATAATGCAGCTTGACTTTTTTTCAGGGAGCAGAATGACTCACTGCAGAAGAGACAGCTAATGATGGTTGAAGAGTTCTAATGATGCCTTTTGTGTACAAACAAAGTACAGATCCATTATATTCTGCTTTCATTTTATTAATCAGTCATTCCTTAAGCAATGCACTATCAGCTAAGCCTCTCCGAAGAAATTCTTACTGTTCTTCTGTTCCTTGGATTCGTAATAAATATATCAGTCTCTGATTAAATGCCTCAATTGTTAGAGTTGGTTTACAGGATACAACAACCTGCCTCTTTACAGTATGACCCAAGGCTCCAATGACATAATTAAAGCATGCTCCAGTGGACAGACCAGCTACCCACAGTGTGCATCCTCAGTGGTCTCATCCAAAGTTATAATGGTTCTACCTAAAATCAGTCTCCAGGAGTGTCTCAGTAAGTGTATGCCTCAGAACACACTGAGTCAGCCTGTGCTGGAGTGAAGCATGTAGTAAAATCCAATAACAATCCACATTTATTAAAATCACAAATTCTTTTTTCAGAGCATTTGCAAACAGGCAAAACATTTAAATTCTCATGAGCAGGGTACCAAATGGTCATGTTAGTCTGGGAACACACTCAAATGGTTCAATCTATTCTGATTTGGCTAATTTATCTTAAAAGTTATATTGGTCTCTCCCATTTAACAAAAATAGGCAACATCTGTACAAAGCAAGGTTTGAATAACCAAGCATATGTTTTGTACACAGGCAAGTAAACTTAAGAGTTGCACTCAGTCATAGAGCTGAGCAATGCCATTTGTATTTGACTTCTGAACTCATAGAATATACATTTTGAACACTGCAGAAATAATCTAGCAAGTGCAAGTTGATGACAGTGTCAGGCAAACTGTAATACAATCAAAGGGAATATGCAGACAAAAAGTAAGTATGTGCAAATATATTACTCATCAGGAATTATTTGCTCAGCTATAATAGATATCATTGCATCTAACTCAGGGCTGTAAAAACAAATCTGGGTCATTCTATAACCTTCATTGGCAACTACTAATCTTCCTAAACTTACTGCCTTTTCAGCTAGTCAAAACCCCGTAGCCTTTTGCCTCCAGTTCCCCAAGTGACCTGTAATAACTTTCAGATTGCATTTTATTTAACTCATGCCGACTTGAAACATGAACAAGTTCTATCCTTCTCAAAAAATACAGAAATAGCTAAAAATGAGAATTAAAGAGAAAGCCCTCCTTACTTCTTTTTATAGTTACAGTTTGAATTTCATGCATGGCAGTAGCTCTAAGGCACTGAAGCTATTAGATCATTTTTAGTTCTACCTATTATGTGAGCTGTTTTAGAAGAGAGAAAAACCTACTCAAATATATTTAAAGATAAAAGCAAAACATGAAACACAGCATTCTGAGTGTATGCCAGCATCTGCATCAATGGCATTCATGAACTAACTGCATTCTAAAACAATCACACAGAGCCTGAATTCACAGCCTTTACATTACAGCAAAAACTGCCAGATTTAATGTATGCGGTTGTTTAATCTCCATTGTAATACTGAAAGATGGCACTCATACATCCCGACCACAGTGCTTCATTTTGTCATTAGTTGACATCAGTTTTTATCAGTCACAACGGTCTAGTGCAAAGGCTGGCTTTACGCTCAAATGGGGGCAAGCTGCAGGAAGGAGAAGCCACCTAGTTGCACACAGTGTGACTGGTACCAGGCAGACTTGACCATCTGTGATTTCTAATGGGCTGGATTTTTAGCTCATGGAAAATGGCTGTCTTCAGTGGAATCAGGAGAGTTAACTCAAGCTGAGGAACTGGTGTGTTCTCTTTTCTTATCTTTCACTTTCTCCCACATACACCCCCATTATCTTTAAAATGTTTTAACTGCTTCAACTGGGCAGATGAGATGAGAAGCAAGGTAGTTTCTTGTCAGAGTAATTGCCTTATTCTCTGTTCTAATTGAGATGATAGGCCTGTGTACCCTCACATTTAAGAAAGCAATCTTGAATTGCTGTTGAAGAACCAGCCTGGAAAAGTCATCCAAATATGGGTAATGAAACATAAACTGAATGGGGTGCATAAACCCTCTCTTCTATTGCCTTTGCAGAGGGCCATTAATTCTTAGAACACAGTCATGAGTATTCTGTCTCCACCTGAGTCTGCAAGCATTGCACTGCATGCTGCACTTTCTGTGGAGGTCTGAGGTAGTGGGACAATCCTCTTGCAAGTAATGCTTGTTCGTCCAAGCTCCTGGGCAGTGGGGAATACCCACATCAAATGACAAAGTTGTCTAGCTGCTTATTTTCTTCCCATATACTAGAAGGCAAACGTTTACCTAATGGAGAGGTAAAGAGACAGGCTGTTTTTTCTGAAGTCTCTTAACAGTATTTGACTCAGTTGTGCACCTTTTTCTATTTGTGCTTCCATTTATTTCAGAGGGATTTGGGGGTGCTTAGTGCTTCACAATGTTGTGAACACAGTGTATAAAAGGAATGTGAAATTCAGACTTTGGAACCCATTCCTGCACAGAGTCCTGTGAAACTCAACAGGACATGGTCTTAGAAATAACCATTTCTACTAGAAGGACTGCTTGTGATCCAATATGCTATTTAATTTTTTCTTGTGTTTTCATAACCTGTGGGTATATGGCTTGTACATATTTTATATACAATGACTACTGTTTTTAGCCAAAGGTATTTTTGCTTCAAGAAGATGCCATAGCATTCTGATGGGCCTTTTCCTTTGATCTGTTACAACCTCTGGGTTGACTTGGTGCACTAATGAGGTCTTCCTCAGGTACTTCCTTTACTTAAGCCAGACATTTGTGAAACAAGAAATTGAAATGTACAGGAACTCTAGTGAAGATGAAAAGAATCTGTATCTTAAATTTCATCTTTCATTACTGCTATGCATGTGAAAACAGAAAAATATTTTTTGCCTGTCCTCTGCATCACGTGATTTTAGACACAAAGATTTTCATTCTGCAGATGCAGTAGAAAGATGCTAAAACAGATTTCTTGTTAAAAACTACCATTCACTCTATTTTTCTAATACAAGAACATCTGTGTTTTCATGAACAGAAGTTACGTGTTGCTAAAGTAAGAGCTGAAAGCATCTTCGTTTCCATTGAAGAAAATTGTTGAACTTCCATCTACTTCAAAGAATCTCTGTATGTACTCCTGGCCATTTTAATGGTTCTCTCTAATAAATCTGAAGGCTAGAAGATCAGTTGTCATGGGAACTGGCAACAGATGACTCAAGAAAACAAAATTAAATGTTGGCTTGATGTCAACAACTAATCTAGTGCCCTGCCAACTGAAATCACAGTTAACACGAACCATGCCTAACAAGCTGTGATTTGAACAGAGTTGCAGCCAAAGATAGAGTTTCTCACCCCATGCATTTTAAAAATTGAAACTAATGAGGGGACCCAACAAGTTTGGAAACAGTAAAACTTAAAACATTGTTTGTAATTGTTGAGTTAGAGCCTTAACAGCTATAAATCAAAGTTTCTTCTTTGACATCAAAATCATGATATCAAATTAATTACCATTTCAAGATCTGTCTTAGCATTTTTACAATCTATAAGATTGATTTCAGCTGGGATACAGTCCAAAAATTGTTTCAAATTGTGGTTTTAGCGCATCTGTTATCTAGAAAATCCAATTCTTACGCTATAAGCTATTTTGCAAAGGAACATCTTTAAGCATATAATTTTTAGTCTTGGAATTTAAATAAATACTTTTTTTCTAAAGAATCGCATCTAGTTTCTTTTGTTCCTCATCAGTATACTTTAAGGCCTAAAGGGCTACATTAAGGACTGTAATTCAGAGAGTATATAAAAAACTGTCTTTTAGATACAGTCACGGAAAATACAGTCTCAGTTAGGAACTATCCACTAATACTTGGCTCCTCCTAGTGACTGTTAAATTAGCCCATATGGAGTGTAATAGAAAATAGAAGTGTCTTGAAATAACATGAGTGTGTTTAGAGCTTGTTTACATAAACATGGAGTATGAAAATCCATGCAGTTTGAAAGTACAGTGGATTAATTAATGATTAAAATCTACATGGACACTTATGTCAAGAATTAAAGTGAGCTCAGTTTAATTTAACTTTATTCTTTTCCAAAGTAAATGAACTTAAATTCAATTAAGATTACTTTAACTCTAAGAGTGAGTATTCATGCAAATTTATTGTGGTTTAATTAAGCTACTCCAAGCAAACACAGATAATTTGGATTAGGTTTCGTAAGCATTGCCATGTAAAAAAGTCCTTAGATTCACATAAAGGACAAATTTTAGGCTGAAATGTCTGTGTGTGTAGTACTGTATCAGTCTGGTTACTTAAGTAAATGTACAGTGATTGACTTTTTGCTTTGGGATTTCCCATATGCATTATTGCCATGTTCTTTCTAGTGATACTACATATTCCAGCCTAGTGCATTGGGAACGTTTTCTAACCTTACTGCAGTTTTGGTTTTTTGAACTGTGTACCAGAATTATTATACTGTCAGTATAGCTTTTTTGTCACTGGTGGATTGCCAAAGCCTGGTTCAGAGCCTGTGACAATTCATTCTCTAAAAATTAAAGCACTCTTTGGGTTGATACGTAAATCCAGTAGGACGTCATTTGCCTTTTTACATGTATAAAATATATAGAGGCCTTCTGAGTTCACATTTCACATGCATCTAGATCAGTTTAAGGTCAGGAATAGATTCATCTCAACCTACCCAATGCACCTCCATGTTTTAAGTCTACACTCAGAGGAAACACAGGTCAGCTAAACTTACACAGGAAGAATCTCTAGCTTTGTGAAATACTACATATATCTGTTAAAGGGAGTGAAAATGTGTATGTCTCAGTCTGTGTATGAGGGGGCATACAATCTGTTACCTATGATGTCTTCTCTGGAAGATGAAGTTGAGGAGTAGATAAGAGGTGGAAAGAGAAATAGGCTTTTGTTGTAACAATGCAATGCCCTGGTTAGTGAGTGTCTGAGACATTGCAGACATGCTGTAGACTGCTTCAAAAAAAGTTAATTTGTGTCTAGCCTATCATGAAGCAAAGAGGGAGTTGTGCTACAATATCATGTCTTCTGAGATTGTGCAATTTATGATCTTTGTTCAAAACTGTGCCTAAAGGCATGATATAGCCCATATTTTGTACATAAGGCAATTCAAAGAAAAATAGATGCAAGTGCTGTGCACAATTAATCTGGCTTTTCTTCCAGCACACATACAGGTAGCTGCATTGTGCATGACTAAGAGTAAATAATGTTATAAACCATAACTCACACCTAAACATTTGCATTATATTCCACATAGAACATTCTATAAAGAAAGTGGTTAATGAATAAAATTTAGGAGTTAGATGTTCTTTTGTAAAATCTCTATCAGGATAGCTTATTTCCAACAAGTGTTGTATTAATTCAACATTGCTGTATATTTTGGTGAGAGTTTTGACTTTTTAATCATAAAGCCAAGGCCCTTTTCCATGGGTTGTGTTAGTCCTGAGCTGACCTTGGTGCTGAACATGGGAGTGGTCCTCCCTGGGACACGTCAACAGCGCACTGGTATTCCTAGCACTAGAGATAGATGTATATTTATGAGGGTATATATCATGTTGGTATATCTTACTCTAATTAGCTGGTTAATGTAGAGGCAGTCTCAAATTCTTGTAGCAGTTTTTGAGGGAGACTGGTGAAGAGAGACCCAAAACAGCAGTGCATGAAAGCATTATTAAGATACAAATCCAACAATTCATGACATGCTGATTTGGATCTATGTATGTGCATAAAAATAAAAATGCCAGTTTTAATCCTCAAAGCAATGACAACATGGTTTCAAGGCTGCGGCCTGTGCAACGTATAGCATGCTTATATTCAGAAGTCCATGCTTTCAGAACTGACAGCAAAAAAAATACATACTTTTACACAATGTAGAGATTGCCTTCTCATTGATTATTCTATTGAGAGATCATCGTTTTAAATGAAAATGAAAGAGACATTGTGATGTAAGGCTCATATAATGTGAGAAGAGATAGGAGAAGATCTCAAAGGGAATTATAGTTCAGTGTTACTGCTTTTTGACATTGCTCTTTTCACTTCCTTTTATGTTGGCTGGTGAAAAAATGGTCATCCATGCTTCAAATTATCCTCTCTGTGCTGATGAATGTTAGAAGTTATATGGATCTTACTTTAACAGGTGAAAAGGGAAATATGCATTGTGTGTGAAATTAAGTAACGTCTGTAAAGCTTCCCTCAAAAATTTATTTGGAGCTCAAACTAGCGATTTCAATTGCAAATACAAAATTTCATCCCAAGAAGATAAAAAAATACCAGCTGTTGGTTATCAAGAATTATTCTACTTCTGCTGGTTGTAGTTTTTGTACTGAGCCACAATAAACCTGACCTACTATTTCTTCTTTTACAAAACTTACTCTAGCAGTCTAAATAGTGGATAATTTATAGGCTTCTAAGCTTTTCCAACTTTGGTCAGGTGGAATTCTCTGTTGTTTTTCAGTGTTTCTGCCTGAAGGTCAAAAACATACATTTGGGACATCTGTAAAAATATAGGTAAATAATTGATGAATGTGGACATGGATTTTATTTCTAAGGGTTACATAAACAGATTATAGGATCATAGGGTGATTCAGGTTGGAAGGACTGCACAAGGCATCTAGTCCAGTATAAAGGTTCTTTGCAAGGAAGAATTTCTAGTTTCTCAGAGGATGCTACTGTTGGACAATAAACTGAATTATGAAGTTCTATCTTGTGATTACAGAAACAAGTATGCAGCATGATTACATTTCTTTATTCTGTCAAATGCCTTAAGATGAGCTCTTATTCCTGTGGAAATCAGTGTCAGTGAAATAAACAATGCAATGTTAGGTCTTTCACTGCTTTTGGAGTAGTGCTGAGTTTAGACTCAGATTATCCAGCTTTCGCAGAATAATGCTTTGCTGTGTAGATAATCACAACAACGGTCATCAGAAATATGTATGATTTAGTGACATGAGTGAGCAATACTGGCAGAAGCCACCCTTTGCATTAATTGCACCCTGATCCTCAAAATCAGTAGCTAATAAGCTGTATCAATGACAGCTTTAACAATTGATAGTATTTCCCATCCACTGTATCCATTTACAGCATTATAATGAGTGTTGATAGAAAGCCCTTAAGTTCTGACATCACTGCAGTTGAAAGAAAGTGTTTATCATTCTTCACCTATGCTGTCAAGACCAGGCTTAAGGATTTTAATAATAGCTCAGCATTACACTGAGGGGCTTCTGTTTGAAAAACTAATAAAATGGAGCTAGCAATGGTATACTGTTGAAATAATCATTTCAGACCTATGTAAACCAGATATGGTACTACATATTCCCCATTGGCTACATTAGGACTCTAGAGTCTTGACTGCGCCGGCAATAGGCAGCAGCTATCCCTGACCTCTCAACATGAGGTACATGATCTTCGCTTCCCTCTTACACTCACAGGATAACAAAGAGAGTAGCTATGCAAAATCACATATAAAAGATACAAATACAAACAGAAAACATATTTAAATTCTCAGCCTTTCACCATTTTTCCGTTTCCCCCTTACAGTAATTTCTGGGCTTGGACAGGATTTGATAACACTCGATTGCATAACAACCTTTCAGTGAACCATTAAATTGCTTACACATACAACAAATTTTTATGACAGATGATAAAAATAAAAAATGACAAAAGGCCTTACTAAGAAAACAAAATAAATGTATTGCCACATTTTAAAATAAAAAAATATCCTAATTAAGGCAGATCAAGAGACACAGGGATAGTGGTATATGAATTTTGTAGCTTTTGAATATACTGTTTAGGACATTTTAAAGATACTTCCAGGAATATACTGGAATATCTGGTCTCTCCTTTACTAATAACCATAACATTAATTCCAAATCAGAAAAGGTTACAAATGTTAATTACTGAAGTAGTAACGAAGTACTCCAAGCATGTTAAGTGTATTCAAATGAAAAAGGCTTTAAAATAAGAGGAGTTTCTTCAGGTTCATGACAGTAAGAGAAATGTTTCATTCTACAGTCTTTCTAAATCTAATCTCAAAGCTTCTGGTTTAGAGAGTAGTTGTTTCCAGTTTTTATGAATATGCCTCTTCTATAAGTATTCATTAAATCTGATAGAAGAAAGTCTCAAAATTGAGTCCAAACATAATTTATGAGTGTTTAAGAAACACTGAATAAGTTATAGTCCTAATTTCACCTAATTTAAAACCTGTTTAAGAGGGATTCCTCAAATGCCTATTTTTCTTCAGTGTGTTTCAAAGATTCTACTGATTCTGTTTGAAGAGTTCTAAAATTAGCACTCAGCATTCTGATACACTGACAATTTTTCACACAGTAATTTTTTCTTGAAAAACAGGAATTGGAAACAAAATACCTTGGGTTTTTGAGAGGTAACCTAGCCAATTTTCCCCCACTCACCCCTTCCTCAATGGGGAAACAAGCTCTGCAGTATCCATATATGCTTTTGTATGCCAAGTCTGCTATGGCAACTGTTCAAGTCATTACCTGGTAACTTTGACAATTTAATCTCTTTTTATTGAAAGATTTTTAAAGAAACTGCACAATAAACCATTGGAAGATGGAGTGTTGTCCACCTTCAATGAAAGGGGTCACCATTTGGTACCAGCAAAGAATATCTTATATTTTAGCTGTAATCTAAAGAAGATCTATGATGTCATAAATAAATAAATGTCTTCTAGCACAGAAATACACTGACAGCTGAAATGTAGGCTATTATATCCAAAACTGTTACCACAGGCACACAATTTTACATGAAACATTTAGGCTACTTTACAAAATTCACATACTTGAAGTGTGTTTGCTAAGAAAAGCTTAACAAAAACTTAGTTCTCCAGTACAGGAAGAACACCAAAGTGTATGAAGGCAGTTCAGATTCTTAAAGATGTATTTTTAAAAGGCATGAATTCACTGTGGAGATTATTTATTTCTGCAGTGGAAGTTGCCAGGGGAGCTTCATGTAAGGAAATGTAAAAATGAGAGTTCTGAGTCTCATGTAAAAAGGCAAGATTAAAGGCTGGGTCCTATTAAGGAGGGAGAGTTCTATTTTATTTATAGCATTGAAAAAACTGAATGTGAAGTTAAACCATTTCAAGCTTTTGGAGAATTTTGCCCATCAGCAAGAGTACAAAACATCAACTTTCTCAATATGTTCATTCATTTGTTAGCTCAGTCATGTATCAGAAGTTTTGACTTGCCTTGGTGACTGCAGCCAGCCTCAGAAGCCCTCCAACATTACTTGTGTGGCCATGACCAGCTCCTTCATTGGTTAACAACCAGTTCTGTTGGCCTAAAGAGTAATGATTCATATAAACTTCTAAACCAGAAAAGTCTGTTTTATTTTTCAGCAAAGCATTTAAGAAGCTTTTGCCAGATTTGCGAACGTGTGTGCCTAAATTTCAGGTGTTTAGAAGCTTAGCAAACGTGGTTTTAAAACTCAAAGCGTGTTTGTGCATAAGGCATCTCACTGACAGATGAATTCTATTAACCTTGTTAAGACTATCTATTTAAATATAAGCACGTTTGGGAACTTTGCTAGGTCAGTCTTTAAATTTTAATAGAGATTTTGTTTAACATTTTTTATTTACATTTGAAACTTAGGCCTTTGGTTGGCATAGCTTTTCCCAGAACTTCAGTAAGCAGAAGGGATGAGTTCTGTACACAGAATGGTGAGACAGCCATTGTCTCTCTCTCTCTTTTTTTTTTTTTTTTTTTTTTTTTTAATTAACTGAGGACTTCAATACAAGCAAGGAAGCACACTTTTAGATATGAGGATGTTTGTCCTTTTCTTTGTTTGACTTTAGCTTACACTTTTCCCTACTGTATTTACCCAATTTTAGCATTCCTCCATTCAGGAATCATTCAGGGAAAGGCTAGTCTTGCCAGCAACAAGGTGAAGAGACCTAGAAGATGACTCAACATCCTTCTTTCTCTTATGATACAACACAGAAAGATCATTAGACTTTGCACCACATGTCTGAGGGATTATAATAGGAAGAACTTACTGAATAACAATTAATGGCCAGATACTGATTGATGGGTCAGGATAATGCTCACTAGCAAACTTCTAATAAATACTAAAAAACAATTGGGATTTTTCTTTCCCTATTTGTTACTGCATTTAATTCCCTAAGATATTTAATCTCTTGTCACATTACAGATATATAAAAACAATCAGGAAACCCAGATTTATCAAAAAGCAAAGTTCCCAAATTTCCGGGCTGCCTTCCTCTCTAGAGAGAATTAGATACTTCTGAATTGCAGAAAATTATACTCAGAAAATGTAAGGAAGTCCTTAGCTAGAACATATATAACTCTCTATACTGTATATATGTGCATACTAAATTGTTGACCTAAGTTGTGCCATTGACATTAATTAAAAGACTCCAAATGATGTTAACAGTAATTGAGACAGTACTTCATTCAGCTTGTTATTTAAAGTATCCCTCAGGGAATAAGTAACAGGCTGTCCATGCAAGTCTTGTTTATGACTGAAAGTCTATGCATCGGTTTTACATATGTTCATTGAATTAAAATAGATAAATCTTACATTATCTAAATGATTAGTGCACTTTTTTCAGAACAAGCAATTTACCTGAGTTGCAATGGATCATTCAGTCACTGACTAAACTATTCTGGAGAATGAATGTGGGTGGTTGTAGAAGATGCATAAGAAGACTCAATAAGAGAAAAAACTAATAATATATATTTCACAGGGCAAAGACTGTGATTTAGTTTAGATTCATAAGACCTTTTTTTGAAATTTTGTTTAGATTTTCTTCCTGGATTTTGGAAGTTTACTAGCCTTTTTAAGAGTAAGAGGTATATTCGGTGCTCCAAAGTGGAATTGTTGCCAGAACACTATTTCAAGAATTACATGACCTAATATCTACAGAAGCAGCCAGTGCTCAGTTTAGTTTAGAAATGTTTTCCTTTAGAACTGAAAAAATTATAACTTTGGAACAGGGGTTTAACGTCCAACATTTCAATCTACTCACAGATGTAAAATAGTACTGCTCATTAGTAGGGACAAGGTATTTCTGAGCAGTCAGTAAAGAGCTGAAGCAGCTGTAGAATGAGATTTCAGCAAAGAACTGTAAATAGCGATCAGTTTGAAAGTGAACAAGAATTCCTGTACCTGTGTTTTTGGCAGGTTCCATACAGACACCTTGCAAGCAAAGACCTTCTCAAACAAGAACTGTTTTTCACTTTGATCTTATTTTCTGCATCATTGGCATAGAATACTTGAACAGAACAGTCATTGTGGTTTTAAGTCTGGTTTTGCCTTCATGCAAGAAAGCCAGTGTTTTTAAATTTAGATGGTAATAATATGTTCCCAGTGACAAAATAATGTACAGAACCATTCTGAAATATGGCTTGCTCGAAGCTGAGAGCAATGCAGCTGTTCACTGAGAGTCCACTCTTGTTTCTTTTAAATCTAGAGCATCTGCCTTTCCAAAACACTTCAACGTTAAGTCTCCCTAATGAGGGCATTTAGGATTGCAGGAAGGAAAGACTGTTTTCCTGCATTCTGGGAAGTATGGTTAAGACTGGGTGGGGAATAAGATGAAATTTAAATATTCTAGGAAAAGTAGTAGGGGAAAAGCCCAGAACAGCCTTTCACTACTGTAATTTAAGCTGGAATCTTTTCAAACAGTGCTGAAGCAGTTTGCTGACAGTGCTGTAAGATAAAATTGCCTTGGGAGAAAGGAATCACAGGTTTGATGTGGTAGCTGACCAAAAGTTACAGTGGGGTTAGAGGCACTTTAATGACCAAAACACATCTCCAATGTATTTGTTTCAAACCAAGACTAGAGGTCTCCTCTAGCATTTCCAATGAAAAATCTGTATTGGTTAAACAGTGTCTTCCAGCTCCTTCTACAGGAGAGAAAAAGAGAAACTTTTGCAACAAGAAGTTGATTTGCAGATTTTCATCTGGTTCTTCATTTAGAAAACTGAGCCCAGTGCTGAGCATTACGTGGGTTTTCACAGTTGCATGCAGTATACTATTAATGATCCAGGCGCCTGTCAGTGAAGACATGATTTTCATGGTTAAAATAGGAAATGTATTCATCTGTTTTACATAATATAAACAGGCCTGGATAGAGCCCAAAGGGTCCATCCTTGTATTCCTATGCAACTTGAAAAGAAAAAAGTGAAGGGGTCTGAAGGGAGAGCAGTAACAGAAGGTGAAAGGAAATAACCGTTTTCTTCCTCGGCTTGAGCTGCTGCATTCTGTGTGCTCCGAGCAACAGCAGCACTTGGAGGTAAGTAGGAAGGGGTAGAAGAAATGAATAGAAAAATGGATCAATATTTACTTCCTGCTCCTGCTGCCTTATTTTGTTAAACTGATCTGTCATACATACTTGGGAGTTTTAACTGAGGTGAGTGGACATTATGTATCCTAAAGCTTTGGGCATTTTTAAAATATTTCTGAGTCTATATTGAGGGTATGCTTGAGCTAGCTTTTAACATTAAAGAATTAGGACTCCTATGACATTTTGCTTGTGATACGATATGCAAGAATGTGTTATCTCTGTGATCATTAGGAATATAGAAAAAAAACCACTGGCTGTCTTTTAGCTGAAAAAGTAGGACTGTTCTTTCATACTTTGTGCTTCAAAAATCATACATTTCATAACCATGAATGTATTCCTCCAAAACTAAGAATCAGTGATAGTGCTGGCAGATTATTTGTATAACTGTCTATTACAAGTGCTTCATTTCAATGTTGACATATACACTTTTTCAATAGGGAGGGGGATTCATCTTTACTATTATGTTGCAGAGAAGCTGGAGGGGGTAAGGGAACAGTGCTTTTTAGTTTAGATGTGTATTAGATAGCTGGTCTCCTTTCTCCTGCCACTGATGAGAAAAAGAGTTTCTCTAAAAAAATCCAACAGTGTAAGAAAGTTTATTTCTATGAATCCTTTAAATCTGGTCAGATAATCTTAACAGTTGTCCAGTATGCCAATGATTGCATTTTGCTATATAGTTTGAAGATGCAGAATGTTTTTATGCTACCTAGTACTTAAGACATTTATGTATATTCATTTTCAACCTACAGTTGAAAAGAAATATATTATTTTGTAAAATATGAACTTTTTCAATAATGTGTAAAACAACATATTGAAGCATTCAGAAGGAGATCCTTTTTTTTTAAAAAAATAAATTTGGATGTGCATTATGATTAAAATAAAGTGCCTGGTGAAATTAAATTCACATACTTACAATTCCCTTCCTCTCTCACTCTTCCTACACATTATTCATCTGGTATGTGAAAACCTGTTCTGTGACTTCCACACAAAAGCAAAGCAAAAAGAAAGGCAAAGATGTTTTAGTTAAATAACGATTATTCTTTGGGATCCTTTTAAAGCACAAAACAAAATGTTCTCCAAATACTGAGAAAACATCACATACATAGTTTTGGATAATTACATGTTATATACCAGAAAGCCACTACATTAAGAGTACATTAGTAAGATTTTAAAGGCAAGCACTGAAAACTTAGGAAATGGGATTATGGTTGTCTGTGCAACCTTTATTTTGTTCCTTGTGCATATGCATCTTGATGCAGTTTTCAGGTGCATGTCCCCTCACCTTGGAGAATTTTCTGCTTTGTCACATGTGGTGGGGTGCAGAGGCAAGTGCTGGAGATTCACACACTTTTTTCTCCAGTAATCTATGAAGGCAGAAGTATTTATATATTCAGAAGCTTTTTTGAAGTGCCTGTTACTACAGTACCTGCTCCACAGAAGCTCTATATAATGTGGGGCTAATATGTCCATGGTACGTAGTTGAGGGGTGTGCAGAGCATCGGAGAGACATTTAAAAATACTTTGACTGCTTCACTTGAGATGTGTATACTACAATTTTCCAGAACTATTAGATAAGCCAGCATTTTATATGTTTAGAGACTAATGTCTGCTAAATTCTGTTGTTGATTCTTACCTACGCTACCTGAAGATTTGCACACCAACCATAATGTCAAGATGAGCACCCTGTTTAAATGACTTATTCCTTTCCCCCATGAGCAGTCTGGCAGGGGTAGGAGAGAGAATCCAGTTCTCCAAGACCTTCTCCATCTACCTATTCCCACAGTTCCCTGATCCATTCACAACCTTTGCAACAAAGCCATCATACAATTTCTCAGTGAACGATGACAGAACATTGCATTAAGATTATGCAGAAACAGCATGCATGTATGAGTTCTACTAAACAGCCCCAGACCTTCTGCTCCACAGATCAGCATCACTGTTACATCCAGTATTTCAGCCAGTAGTCTACTGCAGAGAGTAACAGAACTGAACCAGCAGATAGGAATGAAGATGAAACCTTTACCAGCACCCATCAGGTATTTTCCAATGGAGAAACAGTGGTCTGAAATCTTGGATTCCATTTGAGACTCTGGACAACAATGTGCTTTGAGTTTAACTTTTTTCCTTTCCCTTTAATCTCCCCAGCTGAGTTTTGTCTCTATTGAAATTTTGGCTTCAGATTTTTCTCTCGCATTTCTAATCCTACACTTCACCATTCCCAGGCACAATTTTTCTTCTCTTAAATCTAACTCTGGGACAGAGTTTTGGGACATATACTTTGAAGGTGAAGCCAATTAAGAAGTTCTGCTTTTAGCTATTTGTTTCCATTCCCACATGTAGTTCATCGTCCTGCACTCAGCTGCTTGTCCTTCATTTTTGCCCACTGAATGGTTTCTGAGGCAATGTTGTGAAGTTGTAGCATTGAAATAACCCTCGTTAAGGGCACCTTTAAAAAAGAAGTTGAATTATACACATTAAAGGGTTAAGGAGACTTTCAGTGTCTCTTGAGGGTAGCATTTTATTTAAGTAAATGTAGATAAAATATTTTAATCTGCTTTTAAATGAACAATACGGGTTTTGCCATTGGATGTATAGTGTTAGTCAATAGATTGATTCTATAATGTGTAATTCCTAGTAGTACCAGTCCTCGTATCTGTACTAATCTACAGTGGCTATGCTGTAAGCATTAAATGTTATACACAGGAGCATACTATGAAGTCTATATTATTATTGATATTATGAGTTGATAAATTATACTTAATTTATGCACCTCAAATGTGTGGAAATATATTGTCCACCACCAACCCCTTCTTTCTGCTGGAAATACGGCACTATTTTGCAATTGTAAAGCAACTTGGAGTTAACAGAATGTGATTTATGTAGTTTTTGGAAGCTTAAAAAGGAGCTGATTTATAGTAGACCTCATATGGATAGGTAGCATCATGGTATTTACTTCAGCATGGTCTTGTCACAGTGACAGCTGCTCAGCACAACTTTGTACTTGTGTGACTGGAACACTTTTCCTCACTCTCGTTGTGGTGTTAGTGGTGAACAAATCTCAACTGAGAGTGGGTAAAAGATTTCCCATTTTGTGTTGGTATTTTCCTGTTCTGTGGTTTTGACCTAAACACTTACTAGGCTTTTGTGGTAAAGAGTGAGTGGAGTACAAAGCTGTTTGGAGGAAGAAATCTACTAACCCAGGGAAACAGATTTTTTTTTTCTTAATGAATAAACATAATCTGAAATCTGATTAAGCACATAAGGTACAAAGGCCCATGTGATGAACTGAATTAGATTGCTCTTTGATTTGTAGCAGTCACTTCACCTTATTACTGCAGTTTGCTTTTTCAATTTCTAATCTCTGAAAGTGATGTCTATGAGAGGTAACTTTGCAATGGTATGACATTTTCCATGCTGTTCTGCACTTCAGAATAGACTCACTTTTCACTAAAGCAGCTGGTAAGGAACCTAATAGTAAAAATGCTCTAACTGAATTAGATGAATGGCTGATCTCATTTAGACAACAGTTCCTACTGTGACCTGGAAAAATTTTCTCATTTTTTCCAAGAATTGAATAAAAAGGTTCCATTTTAACATACATTTTATTAAAATTATGGTTTTTTTCATGGCACAGAACATCCTGTTACTATCTATTTCTGATGTTTATGAAAGCACTTTCATTTGATGTATTTTTTCTTATTTTTTACTGGAGAGTCCTGTGGCAGATCCTCAGTTGATATAATCAAGAATAGGTCAACAGATTTCGTAAGAGCTGTAACAACTTAAACGCTGATTATGAATCTGCCTTTGAAAAATTGTATTTGAAAGTGCTTAGTTCTCTGTGGTAGGAAAAAGTTTTGTGGTCAGAATGCTGGACTAAGGAAAGCATGTGCTCTATATCTAGTTCTTCAAAACTTCGGAAAAATCACTCAAATCTGTGCCTCAGTCTGCCTTGTAAAGTTTGATTAACCTTTTTAAAAACATTTAAATTGCAATCTCTTCAGAAAGACACTCTCAGTTATTTTCTTGGTTGTTTTTACAGCTTTTATCTTGGAGTTGTTGTATAGCTCAACACCCCCCTCCAAAAAAACCCCACCAAACCAAAAAAACCCAAAACCAATCTGCCCTGCAACTTTTACAACAATAATTTTTGAATTCTAAGAGACACGTTCCAAAAAAGAAACACAACTACCTCTCTATTTGGCATGATCATAGAGCCCATCGCTGTAGATAAGCCTGAGCTGTATACAAATAGGGGCTGGTTTGCTGTGAGTAGTGATCACACAATAGTCATGTTATGACAGACATCTAAAACAGGAATGAAGATGTCAGAGCTACCTAGCAGCAAATGTAAATTTAATCTTAAGATAAAAGCATATCAAATATACCCAAGTGGCTTATTGCCAGAGATGCTAATTAGAAAAAACTGTATTATGCACACAGCCATTTGCTCCAAATGGCTCTTCAGGGACCAGGTTAAGGAGGCGTTTCTCCTGTGTGGTTTGTTCTTGTTTACAGAGGTTGTTAATATTTGCATAACCATCTCAGTGAAAAAATGTGTCGTATGAATAAAATAGACTTAAATCTAACTCTGGGAATTTCAGTTTTCAATGAAAGAAAACCTTCCAAGTCTTCAGGAATTGAAATTTTAAGGAAAAGCTGTAAATTACAGACAAGTATTAATAGTAGAAGATTTCAACTCCCCTCATGTAGCCTGGATCACTGCCTTTTTGGCATAAGGTGTAGGGATAAATAATTTTGGACACAGTAAATGACTGTTTCCAACATCTTAGAACCTACAAGAAAAGGTACCATTCTGAATTTCACCTTGTGTGGTGCTCAGGACTCATTTCAAAAGGGTTTAAGTGGGTCACAGCCAAAATACCATTGTGGGGGGATAGGAGGCCCAGTGCATCCAGCATACAGGTACTTAATTTCTAGAACAGGGACTGCATAAAAATGAGGTGATTAGATAAAAAAGAAAACCCTAAAATAAGACAGTCCAAAAAGTAAGATGCCTACAAGATGCCTTTAAGTTGATAAAAATACACTATATTTGAAACCCAGGTGAAATACATGCCCATAACTCAGGATAAAGCTGTCCTAAAATACCATGAATGGCAATGGGAAAGTTAGGGAGATACTGTAGCGAAAAGGTTGGAATTCAAAAATGTTTGCTCAAATTAGGAGAACAGAATCACCTTAGAGACTCTGTGCATCTTTCTCACTTCCCCCTTACTAGCACTGCATGACTTTTAAAGCCATCGGACTTTTCTTAGCCTAAAATGGCGCTGAATAGCTTCTGTCACAGGGAAGGCATCCTCTTGCCAAAGCAACTGCCAGGAGTGCCCTCTCTGTTAAACATCCATCCATCCATCCATCCATCCATCCATCCATCCATCCATCCATCCATCCATCCATCCATCCATCCATCCATCCATCCATCTCCATCTCCATCCATCCATCCATCCATCATCTTAAGAATCCAATGGAGATTGCAAATGATAGTCATACCTTTCATAGTAAATTAAATTACTTGTATCCCTTTTACTCAAAGAGGATAAATGAAGCCCAGATGGAAGAAACAGGTTGCTCAAGGCCACCAGACAAGTCACTGGCAGAACTGCATTAAAAAAAAATCAGCAGTGCTCCCTGGTTTGGGATATCTTTTCATGTGCACACAGGTAGCCTTTATGAAAAGTGAGGCAAGAAATGTAGTGTCACATTTATGGATGGGGAAAAAAATCACACCAAAGAGCAAATACCATAAAACTTGGGGTGGAAACCTGAGTGGGGAACAGTGCATGTGTTAGAAGAATAATTAATCTTTCCTGATAAGGATTTACTGAAAAACAAATGAGCTGCCCCTTAGCAACATTTTTTCCTGATATATCTACCAAAGCTGTAGTTCTGCTATGAACCACTCTCAGTCATAGCAACGCCATAATTATTTTTGCTAAGCATTTAGCAACTGTGTTGCCACATGTCATTACAAATAAATAATGCATCTTTGAAGTGACAAGTAAGGGGAGTGTGAATGAGGAGTTGTTAGAATAATTTCACCTGGTTGGCAGGTGACCCAACCTGGGCGAGGGCACCATGAGCTGTCATTGGGGACCATCTTACACAGAGCAGCTTCCAGTCCAGAATGTGCTGGAAGGATGATTAATGTCAGAGAGTGTTTGCTTATCAAAAGCCAAAGGAACATCACAAACCTGATAGTGTAACAGCATCCAGGAAAAAATACCACTGTTAATTCCCTAATAAAATCTTGAACCATAGATGTTAGTAGACCAAAAGCCCAAGGGGAGGAGGCTCTGCACATCAGCTGAGAACAACCAGACATTACCCAGCAGGACAAGCAGGCAGGGCAGTACCATCTACACGGGTCCCTGTGTTACAGATCTGTTTTTCCACAAGGTCTCTCTGGCTTGCAAAACTGCCCGTCAGATAGCTGTGCTGGCTGGGGAAGGACAGTGCTTGTGAAGAATTCCCCATCACCGTTCCCCACCCTCACTAGCTATTTTCCCACCAGTCACTGCGAAGCCACGCAGGTCAGGGAAGCTAGACTGTTGGCATTCCCTAGGATGAGGAATTGCTGAAAGGTCACGGGCAGTTTTACCACATCCTTTTTGCCTCTTACGCAATGCAAACCCACTAAGCTCCGAAAAAGGAATCCATGTACCATGTGCCACAGCAGCTCCTGGAAGCACCTCTTTGTTTTTGCTCTGGGCTCTCCCTTGTGCTCTCCTGCTCAGTGTCACTCAGCTCCTAATGAGGCCAGAGCAGAGGAATTCTTGATTTTCATTCTGCAATGTAGGTGCAGGTGATGCTTTATTACACCTATCAAGGCTGTCTATAATGTACTTGTTCTTATCTATCCAGCTCCTGATTTACAGAGAAGCTGTGCAAGCAGATGCCTCAGTCCAGTTTATATATACAGCTGTGAATCTACCCTGTGGGCACAGTTATGACAATTATGCATGCAAGCTGGATAATGAAAAAACCAAAAATATCTAATTAAACATGGATTTGCTATTATGCAGGAAGTAGAACTGTATGAGTTTATAAATAGTCTACATAGATCTCCCTTGCTGGATGACACAGGATTACTGCTGTGAAATTTTTGCAAACTTTTGAAGTCCCTGTAAAATGAGGCATCATTGGGCAAGTACAGAAGGAGATGACAAAGAGAGGAGGAACCTGAGTAGGGAAACCTGTGATGGAACTACAAGATGGGCCTTATTAACAGAAAGCTGAATTTTAACCTGCAAATACAGAAGAACTGCAAACGTGATCTTCCATTATAAATACATTGTACTACAATCCCTTCTCCATCCACAGTACGTTCAAAGATGTTTCCGTTTTAATAGATGGTCTGACATTTAAAAATACAAGTGTGGAGAGAGTTGCTAATATATTTAGACTGGGGAGCTTCATTTTGGTCATCTCTGCTTCTAGCTTCCTCTTAAAACATTCAGTAGCAGTTTCATTCCTCTTGGCTTCTATGAAATGGGGATTTTAATTTATTTATGCTGATGAGGAACTTTTCAATATCCTCTTTCCCTCTTGTCGCCATTACAGAGAAGAGGGTAAGGATTTTTAAAGAAAACTGGTTTTTATCTAGAACATGTAAAATTAAAAAGATACTGGAAAATGCAGCATAATTCAGGCTCCCAGAACTCTAGAGACCTAGTTAAAGAATACCTGTTAATGGAATTAATTTTTCATGCTCCACATACGCAGAGGAATGTATTTCAGGGAATATATAGGCTTATATAAAATCAAAGTCAATTTCAAAACCGGTGTAATGAAACAGTAGAAACTTGACCTGATGAAAGTACTGATTTGTTTAAATATCCCATGACTTGTTAATTGTACAAAAATGCCCAGCTTCACCCGCTGCACAGCGGTTGGAGTGGAAAATGCCACGTGACTAATCTGACAGTTACTTGTAATACTTAACACAGCCAGCCCCATCTCAAACTTATGCTTCTGGTTAATCTACTTATTTGTAACTTCGCTGCCAAGTATTACTTTAAAACTAAAACAAAGGCCAGGATTCAAACAAGAAGCATGGGTCACTGCCATCCCACCTTTCCCTGAAGCTGCTTGTGCCAGCTTTCTCCAAATATTGGGCATCAAAGTCCTTCAGAATTACTTACCCAGTACTTCCCTGTTCTTTAATTTTTTCTACAGAAAGTTCACCTCCTTCCCCAGAAAATTTTGAGATTTTCTTAGAAGTCATGCAATTTAAATTAAACCATGGGTTATTGAGCCGTTATGACTCATTTTGCCAAGCTCTTCTGAATAACCATGTGGGCCAGAAAATTAATTAATTTCTATTGTCTATTTGCAAAATCTATTAATGTTCTTCAAGAAGAAATAAGCTCCGTCACTCACAGAAAACTGAACTAATCAGACCCTACTGTTATTTTTGCAGCACTATATTTTTCTCTGAAAGTAGATCTCAGCCTATTGCAAGATTGTCCAGGCATGGTCCCCAAGCACCATACTACCTAGACAGCACTTTGGAAGGCAAACAAATATATGCCAGTATCAGAAAGAAAGAATGCAAATTTCTGTTTTTCAGTTTTGGAGAATAAGACTTGAAAATTTGATCCACGTGCACCCTAATGGTACAAAAAACAGATCCAAGGAGATCCCAGAATTTTTTCCCTTTCTCTTGCCCCTCTCCCACTGGGGGAAAAAAAAAAAAAAAAAAAAAAAAGGGTGTGGGTTTGTATATATGTAATGTAATTTTCAAGGCAGTGTTACAATTCAGACACCTAGCGATAGTAATAGAGACAAAGGACTCTTTCTCTCCCTATGTCAGCAAGCTAAAAGTCTTTCTCATTTTTAGTGCCAGAGAAAATAGGACTGGACCTATGTGTGTGGCACAGGCATGGTGCCCTTTGTAGACCATAACTCGCGTCTTAATACCTGCACTGCCACTGGAAGTCAGCTATAAACAGCGGCATAAAGCAGAGAAAAACAGCAGGATCCTCTCAGCTCTCCCATTACCCCAGATAATGACAACTTTCCCCAGTTTTTCTTATTTCTCTCAGGAAGATGGAAGATAGGTGATAATTCCCTTTCAATACAGCATTTAACAATCATCTTGAAGGTGATAAATGCTGTACTCAAGAGAGATTAGCACAGTGAAACCCAATTACAATGAATAAAATGAGATAGCAACTGCAACAATCTGCAAATCCAGAGATCCTTGGAGCTCTGAGAATAACTGATATTGTACTATGCTGGCAGTTCTGTAAAAGTATTTTAAAAATTTCCATTTGAAGGAAATGTTCAGCATACTTCGATAAATTGAAGGAAGTTTAAACAAATAGCTTTATAGAAAAAATATTAATCAGAGTGGTTTTGGTAGTGGAGGGTAAGGATACTTTTCACCTCAAAAGTATCACTGAAAAATTTTATTCAGATATTTTTTCCAGCTCTAGCTTTTGCTGTGTCCAATGAACTGATGGCATGGGTAAAAAGCCTTTGGATCTGCAGAGCTGTCAACTAGTGTAACTTTATAGTGTGTATCACATTTGGAATTTGGGATCATATAATTCGAGAATTGGAAAGTTACAAAAAATCTTCAGTTTTCATGTAAAAAGCTGAACATTTTTTTAATCTTCCTGGCTGCAGACAAGAGACAAGGAGACAGCCATTGGACTAGAGAGTCCTTGAAGGCAAAATAAAATCCAAAGTTAATCCATCAGTCAATCAGTCCTGTGATTCTGGATCTCTGGCTCATGATTTTAAATAGTTTGAGGCAAAAAACTGGATTTGGCCTTCCTTAGTACAGATGTTTACTGTGGCTATGCACTTCTGTGATTATTCAGAAGACAATTTATGCCAAAAGACAAACTATTATTTTCTTCCAAGCATACAATAGCATGGCAACTTACCAAATACCAGTATGAAAGCCAGGTACAGTTATTTGCACATGCAAACATTTATCTGTCATTCCATAACTACTAAAACATAGTTTGATGCTTTTCCCACTGGGCTACTTTATTTTCAGAGTACTTCATTATTAATTATCCATTATTCAGAATTCATAATTGATATTAGAAGGCAACACATCCCTGAAAAAAATCCTATTTTAGGGACCACCTGTAAATGAGGAGCTAATATATAAATGACCTACAGTGCAACTGTATTCTGGTCTACATAGCTCTCATTTTTCTCTCATCTGGGAATGGAGCTAGATTCATAAGCAAACCGAGAACAAACCTTTCCCCCCCTGCCCCGGACAGAGCACTGTTGGAGAGGGGAGAAAATCCCAGGAAATTTGCATTGCTTATCAGTACACAAATGAACATTGCTGAAGCTTCAAAACAGTGTTTGGAAGATACTTGTGAAGTTCTTTGAATAAAATATTGAACAGGGGTCTAAAAATGAACTCTGGTTATTCAAAGTAAACAGTGTAGAAAGAAAATTAGTATTATTGTAGAGGAGAAAGAAACTGTTTACTTCTTATGTTTCTGCTCACTAAAAGTGTGATTAATTTGAAGAAGGCGAGATGAGATAGACCATGTGCCATGTATTTCCTCTGAAAACAGCCAGGCAGCATCATACTTGACTTCAAAATAAATTCCCCTGTAGCTCTGCATCTTAGTAGGGCTTGATTTTATTAAATGTCATGCTAGAAACTATTACTTTGCTGTGTTTGTATGAAGCAGCTACTGGTGCCATCCCATCTGTGCCTCAACCCTCATTAGCCTCTGCTCTCATTTTCTACAAAGATTAATCTATTTTGAGAAAAAGCATGGCAAGAAATTATGCTTATGTAGCAAGGTCTCGTTCTGCAAATTGTGAGAACTGTGAAGTTGTCCTTCTGCTTGCACTGAAACTAAGGCTGCAATGTCAAAGAGAGATGATTAAATGAGTCTGCAAAAAGGCATATATTGGCAATCCTTGGTTTTGCTGGTGTAACTGTTTACATGTACGTAGTCAGACCTGGCCAAGAATATAGCAATTATATGATTCATACATACAGCTGTGGCAACTATATATCAAATGAGGTCTAAATATGCACATACTTCATGTACAACTGCACACCACAATAATTGAAGATATTTTTCTATGACTGTTGGTGAAATCATACTACACACCATTCAGGTCTTTTAAAAAAAAAACAACAGGTACATTATCCATTTGTGCACCTTCAGCTTGCACTCATTCCAAATAGGACTGACCTCACAGCTTCTGAATTTTTTCACGTTCACAGCAAGATAAGATAAATCATGCCACTAGGCAACTCTGTGGAACTTCCTCGGCCTGTGACTTTGTGTAGTCAGAGTTTGCTGGGCTGCAGGATTTGGCTAAAGAGGCTAAAAGGCAGACTACAGGAGAGTCTCTTTCCACCACTGGTTCAACTTGAGACAGGTCACACTACATGTTGTGTTTTAGCTTTCCTCCTTTGTAAAGCATTGTAATATATAATTACAAAAAAGTATTATGTAAGACTCAGCTGTTATATTAACATAACAATTGGAAAACATGATACTAATACACGATGCCGAGCTATTTCATGTGGGGTTTAGAACTTCTAATGACCACAATGTATGCACGTTAGTTTGTAGAACAAGATGCTGAGGACTACTTTACTGAAGAGTCTGTATGTCTCAGGTGGCTTTGAGTTGCCATGGTAAAATTTATTTGCTGAGTGCCAAAGCACATCATGGAGGAAGATAGTTGTTTTCCTTCTTAAATGGTCAAAACATAAGTTATACCTGCCTTTAGGCAGGCTCAGCGTACCCTGAAGCTACCCGTGAACATTTTCAACAAATAAAAATGTCTGTAATTTGAAACAGGAACATTTGATTTTTTACAGCTGTTTTTGCCAGTTTTGGCTTTGGAGATACTTAACTGCCAAAGCTTTTTACTTTTAATGTTGACTAAATACTAAGTAGCACTGCCCTTCTCCCCTCGCCCTTCTGCCAACTCCAGAGGGGGAAAAAAAAAAGAGGAAACACAAAAATCAAGATAAAAAAATACCAGGAGAGATCAGGAAAGCTAAAGAACCCTTTAATGGGAACTGCAGTTCAACTGTGTTTACAATCCTTTCACTGTGCATTTGGGCACTCAAGCATTATAAATATGAACATTCAAGACAGCACTGTAACAGATGCCAATATTTAACTTCTAACTTGTGCCTTATTTTGCTTTATTTGAAAGTCATCGTACATGCTAGTAGGATTAATTAGGTGCATTATTGAGAATGGTTAGAAACAGCATGGCTGAGCTAGTCTGACTTTGCACTGGGTTCTGCTAGGACTTATCTGCTAGGGAATGTAGTTGGATTTACAATATCTCTGATGCTGACCGTGCCACCTTAACATCAAGCTCCCAGACCCTGCCTCACTTTGACCTACATGAGAAGCAGCTATTTTATAATGAAATCCATATTACTAGCACACTTCTTGGTTATTTTTTAGATTATTTAATATGTAAATATATAATATAACATATAATATTGCATGCATACATATATACTATATAGATACACCGTGTCCATACAGACACACCTATAGAATATCTACCTAATTTGGGGAAGGCGGAGCATGCATGCATTAGTAGTGCACAAGCAAAAAACCCAAAGTCAAAACCAAAGAAAAGCAAACATGAGGAAAAGGGTGGTATCTTTCCTCTGAAAATGGAGCTGTTCTGCATCACCCTGCTGCCTGGCCAGATGCAGCTCATGCCCTGCAAAAATACTCTCCTTGCTGTTCATGTAGCACGTAGCTGCTGTTGAAGGTTGAGGTCACTGAGCAGAAGTGATTTGTACATAGGCTAGAGCTTCCATGTGATGTCTCCTTTTGCTTCTTGCCACCCAGACCTCCCTGCTGGGGCAGCAGACAGACGTTCCATTAGTTTCACATCACCTTCTGGTACCGACAGGCTCGTTGTGTTAGAGGCTGATGTTAACACCAGATCTATGCATGATTGTTTTTAACAGCAGGACAGGTTTCAGTCAGATCAGCCATAGGCAAACGATCATATTTCTGTCAAATCAGCCAAAGCTGTGATACAGAGTTTATGCCAGCTCTGTGCTTTTATGCCAGATTGATGCCAACTGTGGGCAGGCAGACAATGCTTGATATGGCATAAAGTGCAAGTGGTGCAGACAAATGATACCTGATCCAGCAAAAAGCCTGCAGGAGCACAGTTGATGGATCAGCATTTTTTGAACACATTTGAGACAGCAGCATGAATCTCTACTGGATCTGCACTTTGTATCATTCCGACCACGATAGTTTGGATCTGATACTAAATGCTCTAAAACTAGATTTACTGGATCCCAGCCCAAGACTTTGTAAACCAAGGTCTACTTGTTTGTGTCTGTATCTTCTAAGGGTTTATCTACCTTGTGGAAGAAATGTTGTGTTAGGGAATCTGAGCTGCTGTATCTAATTCAATGCCATGCATAGTTCATAGAAATAGATAACTCCTCCCATCCAGCACCCTGCTGACAGCGCTTCTTAGCTCTCTGTTTTAGAGCTCATAGCTATACAAATGCTGCAATGCTATTTAAGAACCCTGGCTTGTTTGGCTTACTCAGAGATGTCTAGCACAATGCTTCACCATACATTTTACAAATACCTTGTTTCCATTTCCTTATTAAACGAAAGAAAGAACAAAATCAAAAGACGTGCTTTATTTTCAGCTTTAGCATTCTGTTCTGGATTTGGTTTTACAGTGAATCACATGCTTTGGGTAACATACCCATGTGTGTTTGCAAATATGATCTCCGAGTGATCCCACCAGGAATGCACAAGACATGTAACTGTTGTAACTCCAGAGTAAATTACTAGAATGGCACCTGGGCTGTGTGGTCAGCATGTGAACAGTATCACCAAGCACCAGCACATGTCAGAGAAGCAAAGCCTAATGGATCAGGTGCCTGGAAGCAGGATATGAGCTGTTCAGTATAATGTGTCCTCTTTAAACTCCTGGGGAGGTATTCTGTTTACTGATTTATTGTGACAGGAATTCTTAGTCCTGTGCCCACACAAAATGTCATCACAGCTAGTATCAATTTCATACCTCTGCAGGAAGATCATGGGGACAGGCTAACACCTGCTCTGCTAATCATGGGCCATTTAGGTCAGGGTCAGGCTTTGCTGATCAGCCGTGTGGGGAAGTTATGCTGCTTCATGAGCTATGCCGACTTCTGTGCATGAAGAAAGATCTGTGGTTTTCAGTGCTGTCAATCTGGAATCCTCAAATTTGCTTCCCTCAGCACTTAAGGGACAAGCTGGGTGGGCATCTAGCAAGTATGCAGCCACTGCATGCTACTGTGTGGAGAAGGATGTCTTGTCAATCCTTCTGCCTTATTTCCAAATAAATGTGTTTATTTTAAAGCCACTAACTGAACTCATCATCCAAAGGCTATACCAATAGCCAGATGTCAGAAACATAATTTTTTGTTCTTTCAAGCTTTTCCCCAGTAGCTTTAAATAGAAGAATAAATTTTCCACAGAGAAAGAATCTTCTATTAATAGCATTAGATCATTTCAGCACTTGAAAGGAAGAAATTAGGGGTTTTATGGGTTTTTAAAATACTTTTTAAAATATTGTAAGTTCTTTTATTGTACAGGCAAGAGCATCCGCCTTCAGAGTTTTAATTATTGGAGAAAAAAAAATTGTCTCTGAGTTCAAAAAACAAAAATAGTGAATGAGACTATGTGAAATGGCTTAAAATAACCATCTTCAAACAATCTGGTCCTATGTGTCACTTCTTTCTCATGCTTTGATAATCTCATCTCGGTTGTTGAAACAGACTTACACAGATTGCATAGGAGGCTTGAAGATGGTGGAAAGAACTTCTGCTTAATCCAGTGCAGTGAATTGCCAATAAGAGGTGATGTTCTGAAGGGCAGTCTCAACAAATTTCCTCACTGTATTTTCTCATAGAGAAAATTTGGCCAGTTACATTTCCATGATCTCACATTCTAAGACCTCTTCTCATTCATTTAAGAAGATGAGAAGAAAACAAGCCATAGGCTTCTCTGCCTTTTCCAAATAAACTGTTTTATCCTTTTATGTAAAATACTAAGAGGATATTCCAAGTGGCAAAGAGCTTTATACACAGCTTCACTTAAAAGTAAAAATCATAAAACATGTTTTGTTCTGCAGTCACAGAAGTTTCAATCATTTATTGTAATGAATGGGCAATGTCAAAGGAACATATGGTATTTTTAACTCTGCTTCATTACCCAATGTGGTAAATGAATCCTGAATACTTGTAATGTCTAAAAGCTTTCACTGAGAAGAAAGGCTTTTCCTGCATAGCCTTGATTAAAGTCAAACTGTTATTGTCCAGAGGATCAGTAAACTGTACTGAGCAGGAAGAGAAGGCTGCCTGCAGGATAAATAGCCAGATCTGTACAAATGGTGAAATGATAGCAAAGAAAAGGCTTGGTTGTAAAAACAGAATGTGTATAGAGAAGAGGAAGGGTAGCCCAGTGAGAAAGGAAATAGTTTCTAAAGAGAAGATGTAATTTCAGTGTGACAAACTCTTTGTCTGACCTTATGTTCAGGCATTTAGGACTGAAGCTCTGTTAGATAAGCTCAAACGAACATGACTGAAGCAGGACAGTGTAGGGCATAATACATGCCTATAAATGCAATAGAGCTGACAGGCACATTTGATACCAATACCCTCTGCTAATATGTTTCATGTTTTTTACTGTTATGTTTGCTGTATGAATCCATTTGACCTGCTAATGAATTTGGCTTATGCTTAAGTAAGTTGACCTTTCTTTCTTTTTCCTGTCTTACTGCACAAGATCCTTGACCTGGTTTGATATGCTCTGCACAGTCTAGACATGAGCCAAAGCGTGAGGGATCTGGCTTATTCTAAACAAAGTTACAGGACTTCAGAATGAAGAATGTTTTTTTGCCATGAGCTTCCCCTGGTGTTTCTAAATGTAATATTATAGGTAGCTTCAAGCAGAGATTTAGTTTGGATATGACTTCTACTGTATAGGAAGGAATAGGCAATGATGAACATGTTAGCTTGGAATAGTGTGGATCAGCATGGCAAGCACTTAACCTTCCCATTCTCATAAAGGCCTGTGGATTTCAGTTTCTTGGAACATTACAGGATCAAATCCAAATTATGCCTAGACCAGTGAAATTTAATACCATCATTACACAAAACAATCCACAAAATCAACAGCAGTCTGAAATCTCTGGAAATGCAAAAGAATGATGGCATAAATTTCAAGACACAGTAATATGGAAAACTTTAAATATTTTAAGTTTTCATCGCACTCGTAAGTAACCAGTTTTTGCAGCTAAGATATTGTCACTTCCTCTGTTCTCATGTAAGTTTCTGGCAGAAAGAGGCTTTCAGGAGATTTTTGTGGCTTTTTAGTGGTATACCCCAAAACACACATAGGCTTCCTCATGAGGAAGCAGTTATTATAATATGGGGGGGGGGGGGGGGGGGGGGGGGGCTTGTTTCCAGCTCTCCATGACTCATGCAAGCAGCTGAGAACACAGTTAAAATACGAAAGCCGAAAAGGAACTGAGAAGAGGGAGTAGTTATTCTACTTCTCTTTCTCTTGGAAGAACTAAAAAATACATAAATTTAGGTCAGACAGGGTAAAAATATTCCATGCTTTTTTCCCTTCCATGCTGCTTGGGCTTTGTGAGAGATAAAACCAGGCCCAGGATATGGTTAAAACAAACAAGACTATTATTTACCTCATGCATTGAAAAAGAAATTCAGTTCATATTCTACAGTGGATTTAAAATGAAAGTTTTTTTCACAGATCTGCTTATCACTTTTGCATATAAAAAAAATTCAGCAGAAATGAATTAAAAAAATAACATAGAAGGAAACAAGGAAAAAGTCCAAGTATTTTTGCTGATGAAAGGCAAATGTTAGAAGAACATTCATTAGATGATTCTTTCTCAAAAACATGACCCAAATGGAAATCAAGAGCTGGAGAGCAAAGAACTATCTGGGAATGTTAGTTTTAAAGAAACATGTGAATTTAAAACCTGTTGCCAGCAAAATTACTTGTCTGTACAAAGACAGAGCCTCTTGGCATGCTATTAATTCTGAAAAGGGTAATTTTTTGTTCTTTTGCATAAGCACTGACCAGCAGAGTAGAAGTGTGATCATGCTCTCCCTAGACACTTCTCAATATCATAGAATCTCATCAATTATTTTTTACATCATTACATTATAAATTAAATCTGTAAATGGAGAACAGGGGCAATCTTACCTTTCAGAAAAAATGTGCAGAACAGGATTTTGATCAGCAATTTCTGTCTGTATGTGAAACACAGTACAGAGAGGGTTTGTTACACCAAGGCAGATTTAAGCTGCTCCACATCCACCATGCTGGCCCTGACCACTAAGTTGCCTTGACAAAGCAAGGGGAAAATTTATTAGTAGGAAATTCTTATGCAACTGAGAGCTGCTACAGCCTCTCCTGTTTCATCTGCAGGCTGATCTAGGCTGAGCAGGACAATGCCTGATGCATTAGCCACATGGTGACAGTTATGGAAACCTTCCAGGCACTTAAAGGCAGGTGTGAGGAATCTTTACCAATGCTGCTAGTAGACTTCCAAAATATCAAACCAGCCATTTCTCAGCAGATATCATTTACACGTTAATTTAGTTCATGGCATTCCTTGTACCTACTTTGAATATATTCATATGCTACCTGCTTCCTCTGTTTATTTCCATTTAAGGTAGTTCTTTCCAAGATGGTGTAAGCACTGTTGTCATTAGACATCAGGCTTGTACATACTATTGCCTAATGTTCCTAGAGAGAGTAACCATCTGCAAACATATTGTTGAGGTTGTGACCTCTGCAGTTGTAAGCAGTACAACCCAACAAGCCCGTAAAGTTTCTTCTTGAAAAGAACATGAATATTAAAATGGTAGTTAAGACATTTCTCTTCCCTTCTTTCAAATATAACCATTTCAAGAAATTATTGTGATACATTTTCTGACATGTTTTTAGCAACGTTTGTATAGCTTGTGTGGAAAGTATGTTTTATGAAGTAAAAAATTAATACAAAAATCAGTTTTTGCACTGCATAAAGACTCACTCCAATTAATGAAATCAGAAGAACTCTGGTTAAGTGCAAAGCCCTTTCTCCACTAAATTTAGTGCACTATAAGACTTAGAAAAGAACAAGCTAGAAGAAACTCGTCCATCTGTGCATTAGACTAAATTGGCTTTTTTTGTTACAACCACAGCATCATTCTAGCAAGTTTGAAATTATCATTATATCTATTTTGTTAATTTATGCATAGCAATTTCATTGATGCTAAAATGTCTTGCTGAAGGGCTCTAAGAAGATATATGTCATTCTGGACACCGGGATATATAGAACAGACAAGTGTAGTATATGAACATTTCAGATAAGCTGTAATATGGCTAAAACACAATACAAGGGAATTTTTACTTTAGAGAAATTGAAGAACCAAGGTCTTGATGAAAGTTAGTGACTTTCAGTACCAACAGCTCATAGGAATTTGCATGTGTATTTCGGGGCTTTTGAATCTCATAATTTAGTAAGAGAAATAACTAACTTTATCCTTCCTCTGGAGAGAAAATACAGGAAATCTTAGTTCATTTTTGGAAGGATGGTTGTTTAGTTTGGTTGGCATTTTTGTTTTAAAGAAGAATCTTGTTTCCTTTGCACTTAGTATGGAAAGAGCTTGTTCTCTGTCAAGTTAGAGTCATAAGATCACACCACTTAACAAATGCCTCCAGAAGATACCGAGTCCTCAGCACCCTATTCACAGACTCACTTCTAAGTGGCTGCATTACTTGCTAATGTAGACGCAGCCAACACAGTACATTAGCAAAAGGAATTGCAGTTACTTTCATAGTTGTTCTCCCTGCTTGGCTGCTGGGTGATGTAGAGAGTTAATGGACAGAGATCGCTGTTCTGCCAAATTCTCATTTTGTTGTTGCCATGTGGGACATTGTCTCTCCATTCTTCTATTTCTTACACAGGGCAAGGATTACAATTTAGCAGTTTATTTTTCCTTGCTCCTACAACACAAGAAAAAAATAGCCTGGAATGGAGTCATTCCAAGAGCGGCAGAGGAAACAGCTTTATATATTTTGAGTAATTTCCATGTTCATTCCTTGCCCTGAAGATCCTGCCATTCCCGTTAGGAATAGATTGTGGTCTTGTTTCAGACAAACAGTGATAATCACTACAGTAAATTTGATAAGCAATTATTTCTCTTGGCCCTCGACTAGTAAAGAATTTAATTTTAGAAGGCATATTGCTGTATTAGCACTTTAAAGGTTGTTAACCAGAGGCCATCAATTTGGAAGCAGAATCTCAGTTTTTAAAGTATGGACCTCCCAGAAACTCATTAATTTTTAAAGATACTCAGATCTCTACAGTTGAGCATGTTGCAGTTTTGTTAGATCAGTGCTTTAAAGCCCTTATCTGAGCCTTGAGATAGTGCCATGGTGATGTTAACTTCAACACAAAACATAACAGGTGAGAAGTGCTATTGCCCATGGGGACTCTGCAGTGTCTGACTGCTCTGTGTGTATGCCCACATGTGAGTCTTTTCAAGGATGCTGAGGACAACAGAGGGTTTGTGGTACCTTGGTATCCTTTGAAGACTGCTGAGTATTTAGTATAATTACCTCTTTGGGAAACACCAGTCTAGAGTGGGATAAAAGGATCTTTTAGACACAGTGCTCCCCTCTAAGTATTTCCTACATGTGTATGCTGGTTTTGGCTGGGGTAGAGTTAATTTTCTTCATAGTAGCTACTCTGGGGCGATCTTTTGAATTTGTGCTGGAAGTGGTGTTGATAACAGGGGATGTTTCCATTGCCCCGGAGCAGGGCTGGCACAGAGCCAAGGACTTCCTCTGCTCCTCAACCCACCCGCGAGGGGGCTGGGGGGCACAAGGAGCCAGGAGGGGACACGGCTGGGACAGCCGGCACCAGAGGATAAAGGGATATTCCATAATATATGGCATTGTGATCAGCATATAAAACTGGAGGAAGAAGGAGGAAAGCAGGGGACACACATTTGGAGTTAGGGCATCCTACGGCGGGGGGGAGTGGGTGAGCAGGCAACAATGTGGTGCTTAGTTGCTGGCCAGGGTTAAACCAAAGCAACACGTCTCATATTAACAGAATGTTATGTGCAGCAGTTCAAGCCATCTCTGGAAAGTATTTAACCATTCATTCAGATGACATGACCTCCTAAGAAGGGTTTCATCACAATTTACACAACAACCAAATGTAGAAATCACCAGCAGTTTTAAAACAGTTTTACAAGGAGCCAGATTGGATGCATAACCTTCAGACAAAAGTTGAGTCCAGTCACTGTGCCTGTTTTCTATGTACCTTTCTCTATAGCTGTTCTGATTTATGTCATATTTTTGTTGTCAAAGTATTCCTTTTTCCAAATCTCTGTCCTATTCTGTATAGGAGGCCGGGAATATGCACCAGAGACTGTTGACTAATGTGTATTTGTTGCCAATGGCTGTAAGGAAAGTGGAAGTGCAAAGCAGCAGGAACAATAAAGAAAAAAATAAAGGGCAGATGCTCGTGTTTCACAAAGCAGAAAGAATGTTTTCTATCTGCAGCAGTGGCATTGAACAGTGACAGAGCACCAACAGAGAACTGTGGTGCATTCGAGGGAAGAAGGAAATTATGTATTAAATTACAAGGGCATAAAGGGGCATAGGACATGATGATTTGATTATTTCTCTAATACACAAGTTTGGGATGCATATAAAGTGAGAGCTGATTGTATGCCTGACAGACACAGACTCCCTTAACAGAAGAAACTCTGTAAAACAGGTCAGTTCTGGGGCATGAATCCCAGCAAAAAGCAATGCATACTTCCCTGTTAGCAAGCATGGTGCTTTTACACCGATGACTTCCCTGAGTGTTACATGTCCCTCTGAATCTAACTGCAATCAGGGATAAGCTGCAGTGAAATAGATTTGAAGGTGCCTCTTGGAGACTGCACAGGGTGTGTTTCAGTCTGCAGACTCCCTGAGGAAGCTATAAAAAAACATCCTTTCAACAGGTTTGCAGCAAGGCTACAGCTAATTAAACAACTGCAGGTGATGAAACACTGGTCCTGCAGTGCAGACAACAGCTTTACTACTACAAGTGCATGGCAAGTCTAATTCAAGGCATTCCTGTACTTCCTGGGCTTGGCCTCCTGTGTCTTGCAGACCAGCAGCACTGCAAGAGGCTTGGGGAAACTCCCCAGTCCTGGGAATTTGTAACGTGTGTGGTACAAAACCCTTTGCAGATGCGGGATGGACAAGGCTTGATGCACAGTCTGCCTCTTGGCTCACTGCAGAGACAGTGCTCATTTGACTTTATTTGAATAGATTTTTTGTGAATCTCAGGAGATGCTGTTCTGTCTGCTGCCTGAGCAAGTTCTCACTGGGCAAGAGGCATGCAAATGTCAAGTTTCCCCTCTCAAAAGAGGATATTGTACAAGCTTGGGTAACTGAATTAACTGTGATCATACAGCAATCCTTCATTAGCCTAATTTTCTTAGTGTTTAGTTCTTCCTTATCCAGGTAAAGAATGTTGTGAGTTCCTTTACGCAAACACTGAAAAACTTATTTTCTTAATGAATTGCTAATGTCACACTGTGTGCTGTAAATCACAGGAAGTGCTATTGGGACTTGACACAATGATCCAAAAGCATGAAAGGTTCCTGATTAATTTCTTTGCAGCTTGGCTCATATGGTGGTAATGCTGTCAGGTGATATGTCAACTTCCCAAAGGGACATTTTCTGGAAGAAATCACAAATCTCAAGCATATAAAGCGTATTTTTCTCTAAGAGATTTAGCTGGAGTTGCCACTTCCTTGCTCTCTTTCCTTTGATAAGTATAATCTGTTTCTCCATTCATTTCAGCTAAAGCTGTTTTTAAAATCCAAATACTTTGAAGGGAGGCTTAGCATGACAGAATGGAAATAAACTTCCCTTGCAAGCACAACCCCCTCCTACCACCCAAAAATTATGTTTTGGGTTTTTTTTTCTCCTCCTTCAATTAAAGAAAAATGTTTAATCATAATTTAACATACTAAGGAGCAGTAGAAATTATAGAACAAGGATACATGGCAAACATTTCAGTGTGAAGTGAAAATGGAAGCTCAGACTCTGGAGACCACAGGAAAGATAAAAGGAAAGCACAGGAACTTGCATTTTCATGCAGGGAAGTATAAAAATCTAATCAGTATTCATACCACACAGCTAAAAGAAAGGAGATACAGCCCAACAACAGTCTGTATTCAGTGGAACATGAACCCAGAGCTGTTTTGGGTATGGTGCTCCTAAAGGACCCTATTCCCCTTTTTCATTCCGCCATTTATCTTAGTATTTTCACCCGGCCTTCATGTATCACCATGAGTCTGAAATCTGAACAAATTTACTGTGCCAGATTTTCCCCCCAAGGTAACTCAATGAATGACGCAGTTATTATGTGGATGAACCTGGCCCACTATCCATCTGCTTCCGATGGGATTAAACTCCATCCAGGGTGGGAAATCATGAACATAAAGGATTACAATTTTGAGAACAGAGAAAAGAATTCAAGACATTTTTACATACGCTGTTGACCATATAACACCTAAAAATTTGGACAGGTAAATGCCTGAATTTGCACCTCAATCCTGTAATTTTCCCTACTTGGTTTCAATATTTTTCTGGTGTAACAAATATGATGTGTCAGAGCAACAATCTACATCACATCAGCAGCTGTGCATCCAAAATTAGCTTATGATTACATTCAATAATGTACTACAGTTACCTTGCCTTATCTAAACAACTAAACTGTTAGGAACTAGGTTTTCTGTTTTACAAAGGATTCCGTATAAATTTTTCCAAACCAACGCAAAACAATATTGAAACATTCACAACTTCAAACACAATGTCCTTCAAAAATTAAATAAATTACAGGTTCAACAAAACCTTTTTTCTCATTTCTGATTTTAATTTCTAAGAGTCATTCAAAATTGGAAAAATCTAAATACTATATGTTCAAAAAAACTGAGACGGAAACTTCAAACTGGAACATTCCACTGCAATTTTCTTTCAAAGACAGTCAAGAAAGAGAGCATGTCTGCAGAAATGCAGGTGACAGAAAACATTTTTAGAATGAGGAAGAGCTCCATCACAAGAAACATCTATCTAGTGCAATAAAAAAGCTCTTCAGTTTGAATTCTGCATCTCTGGAACATAGCAGAAGTGTCCAAAGGCTCCTAGACACAAACAATTTACTCCTATTCGGCACATTTGATCATTGTGATCAGTTCTGCCTCATTTAGGATGCTAAACAAAGGAAAAAGGGGTTTGTTCCTGCTGCTAATACTCTTTCCCAAAGCTCGCAATAAGCCTTACTCTAAAACCAAGACAACCTTTCTGCTTTCTTTCCACTGCAGGTTTCACTCATTAGGTAAAAAATACTTCTGTATAGAGCATCCTTTATAGAGAAGTACCATTTCTTGTCTAACCTCACAAACGTCTGGCTTGCATGATTCAGGACTGACTAGTAGTTGACAGGATCCCTTTAAAAGCTCAGCTCTCCCTGTGACATCCTCAACATCCTTTATAGAGGTAGACATTAATTCTAGGCAGTGCGAAAGTTAGTAGTGGTAAAGGCACCTCCAGCTCAAAAGCTGAAAAGGTCATTTTGATTCCACTCACTGTCTTTACCCTCTAGAGTGTACCAAAGGGAACCTTTTTTCCTATTTTAACTCTGTATCTGAGTTGCAAAGACAGACGCAATGACAATAAAGGGGAAAACATGCAGAGCTGCATTACAAACCAATTCATCAGAAAACAGAGCACGCCTGCCTTACAAATTTGCCTGCAGCTCTTGTCTCTGTGTTATTTTTAAACTGCCTGCAGGTTGCAGATTCTTCAGTGGTCCTTCTCCTACCAGTGTACGCAGAGGATTTAGCAAGGCACAACTTCCATTACCATGAATTTAAGTTACCAAAATTCCTGACACTTTAAAATTCAGCACCCTTCATCTTCCCATAAACTTCTTGCTGCAATTTGATTATTCACAAGAGGGCACCCCACATCTCATACAGCCTCTCTCTGTGGCAAGGTCAGTATAACTCAGCTCTGCATTCCTGATGTTCTCAGCTGCCATACATCAGCCTGTGAAGTGCAGCCTGCAGTTGCTATAATCAGCAACCGGGGCATCACACTACGGATTATTTGGCTCATCATGAAAAACCCAAGAAGATAGATCCAACTGACTGAACCCAATGCTCAGTTTCACAACGTTGTTATCGCTCAGACATGATTGTCTTGGCACCAAAGCCATCTGCTGTACAAATAAAGGCTACGTGCAGGCATAGGGCATTTTTTCATCACACATCCAGGACACAGACTTCACACTATTCCCAGCAAACCTGCCCTGCTTCTGTGGGAGGCTGGACAGGATAGAGTCGAGACTTGATATCTGTAAATGGGAGAGCTTCTATGTGCAGGAAAACTTAATCCATGCACAATTCCTGTAGAGAAGGGACTAACAGGAAAAGTATTCTATTTATGTCATCATGATATTTCAAAGAAGAAATCAAGAGGCATTTTTCAGCAGCACTGATCACTACAACCGCTGCTGATGTAAACAGAAGCTGCAGATGCTCAGACTTTCTGAGGGGTCAGACCCTGCAGCCAAATGTAATGAATATTATGGTTTGTTTCCTTCTCCTCTGTTGCCTGGTTTATTCTACAGCCCAGAGCAGTACTGCAGAACAATACCCATCAGGTCAGAACCTCTCCCCTCATCTGATTTAGGATGTCTCAGACATCAAACCATTCACACTCTTGACAACCGTTAGGACCTCTAGGAATTACCCTAGCTAGCACTGTGAGAAGCACTGGCCCAGCATCATCGGCAGGGGCACAGCCACATTCACTTCCACCCCGCTGACACACTCAGAGCAGATGACAATGGTGTGATATATGAGAAGTTTGTTTCAGATCTGGAGCTCCAGCACAGAAGCCTTTGCCCTCAATAGGGTACAGCAGGGGCTTGAAAGCAATTTCAATATTAACAGCCAACAAGCTTCAGTCAGAGCAAAATCCTCTTGTCCCACGTGGCTGGTGACTGTCTACTTGTGGGACCAACTGGTCTGTCTCAGCAGCGATGGCCACACAGAGCCTGGTCTCCCTGTGTTGTGTAGGGTTAGGTTGCTGCGCTGTGGATTAAGCTTGTGCTCACTTGACCCTGTACAACAGTCATCCCTCAGCCTTCTACATTACACAGCTAGTTAAGCTGTTGCTCGTTTCTCCCTGCTGATTTGGTGAGTCTTGATTTGGCTTTTGGCTGTTTACATTTTGCAGACATCCTCTATGTAATTGCATGGCCTGGCCCCAGGCTGTCAGGCCCGGGGAGAAATAACCACATTATTCCACAGAACAGTTAGCATAATTAAAATATTGACTGCAGAATAAAAAAATGTGCTGAATATTTCACAGAGTGGTTGGAGGGTTGGCAAGTCTTGGCAGCTTGTTGGCTGCAGGAACTGGCTGATATTTAGGCGCGCCTTCTCCTTCAGTATTCATTGCTGTACGTGGGAACTGCTTTTTGTGCTGTCAACTTATCTCCCAAGCAGCCAACCCACAACCAAGAAAAAATGAACTGACTGGAAATGTGGAGCTCCAAGGGCTTTCTTGTGATTCTTATTGCCAGTGAGACCATTTCCTTGTTATTTATGACTTCAGGACATCTGTCTTAATGTGTCTCTATCTATTTTTATTTGTGTCCATCTCTCCAAATGCACAGTGTAGGAATTGCATATGGTGAGAATGTACCAGGTGATAAAACCATTTGCTTAAGAACTGCCTGTACCATATGAGAAGCATTAATAAAGTTAAAAAGCCCACGAAAACCTCCACTGCAACATTTGTTTTAGCTACTATTCCTTCTTTGACATTTGCTTTCTATCTGTATTTCATCTGTAACCAAAGTCTGAGGCATAAAATGCTTGTATTTCCACAACCAAGAGGGCAGAAGGGGATGGAAGAAACTCAGTTGACAGGGCTTGTAGAAACTACAGAAGATCACTACTGGGCACCTAGGGAGTTCTTAGCTCCTTTGCAATATCTCCCCATTCTCTTTCTTAGGGAAATATATGAGATAATAAACATTGCTAGAGACACACAGATTTGGGTTTGAATGACTTCCTGGTTCTGTCTACATCCCCTGCTATCTGGCAGAAAAGTTAAAATTATCTCATGCTACCAGTGTTAACATGTGGATGATGCCTAAACCACTCTGCAGACACCTACATCCTGAATAAAATGCAGTAGGATCAGTTACTTGCCAAGGTACTGCTTTAAATCAGCTTCTTATTTTAATCTTCACTTACATGCTTGAGAAATTCCTGGAACGGTAGGAAGTGTTTAAGCAGCAGTGCAGTCTCACAAGCAAGGACCAGGGACAGCTGAGCCAAGGAAGTCCTATTCCACTGTAGCTTCCAGGGACAAGGGTCTGATTTACACTCTGATCTACAGCTTTTTTGAGATGAGCTAATGTTGTGAACATTTCCATTCCCACTCAAGGGATGTCACAAAAAAATGGCCAAATGCTATTTTCTAAGGCTTCTGTTACAGCTTTAAAGTAATCATAATAGCAAATTAATAGCAAATCTACTCTGCCATTTTCCATTCTCATTGGCATCTCTGTCATCAAGAGTAGCTCTACTTCTTCAAAGCTTATTTCTGTGATACTTCTCACTTTTCAATATGCAGTTAGGAAAGGAGCATACTATCTTGGCACTCCAGCTGTGGTCTGTAGGCTACTGCCTTCCTTCTGTGGTAGGCTCATTGCTAGTTTCTGCCCTCAACTTAATACTGACCTCCAAACTGTAAATCATAGTATCACCTTGGGTAGACACCTTTCTTTTAAAGGAAAAAAATATACTTTTACGCACATTTTAAATCTCTTCTAAATTAAACCCCAAGATAGACTCTGTGGAATGACACAAAAGATGCTTCAAATTCAGTGCACAGAAAGAGAAATTCACTGGGCATGCACAGCGTGGGGCTTGGGGGTGGGGATTGTTACAGCCTTTTCTCTGTTCTGATAGTTCACATGGCCAGGTTTTTGGTTTGTCTCCACTGAATGATTCATCTCTATTACCAGTATTTTCAAAATTAAATGGAAGAGGAGGAATGTGTTCATTCCCCTGCTGTGTTTAATAATCTTCCAAAAATTGTTTCCTGTTTACTTGGAAATCCCCACCTCCACGCTGTGATTTAAGCATTTTCACCCTGTTAACCTAAAAACAAAGCCTAGAAGATGCTGTATAGTTTTTATCTTGCAGTCATAAAGCAATTTATGATAAATGTTGTTCCAGAGAGAAATTACTTGGAAATGTATACATGTTCATAGCTCCACATTGCTCATTTAAATCATAACTGATTGTTGAAAAAAAGATACAAATTGTATTCAGTTTTTATTCATATAACATGTCTGGTGACTGATGGCAGCTTCTCTTTAAACAATCACTGTATTGCTGCTCAAATACAAATCTCAAAGGCATCAATAACCCCATTTGCAACTGTGCTTTTTTTCATGGTACTCGCTAGCACACAACTGTGAATAGCCAGTATGTATTGTTTTGGGCAAGACTTGCCTATAAGCAAAACTTACGGTGTATTTTCAGGACAAAATACTAAAAATACCTAAACTGCTTTTCCAGCTGAAGCATTATCTCTGAATTCCTGTGGCTTGGCTGGACAAAAAGGAAAGAATTTTCCCCTTAGCTTCCTCAAGGAATAAATTTGCACAGTAGTTCTAAGATTTTACTTACATAGCACATATCAAACAAACTATTCTTATATAAAAGATTTGCAGTAGCTCACACAAGTCAGTGTGTTCTGTGTTAGCGTATGTGAAAAGAGTTCATTTAAAAAGCAGCAATATCCTGTGGGTTAAGAACAGAACTGGAATCTGGGAATTCAGAAGGGACCTGAGCTTTCTCACACTTCCTCTCAGCTTTTCATAAAGGTCTAAATTTTCCTAAATGAACATTACGTTTACGTGATTTAACTGGAGGCCGCATGGGCCTGATTTACAGATGTGTTAAATTTCTACTGCTCCTATTAAAGCTATTGGGAGCTCTCAGCTCTCCATGTTTCAGAAGGCTGTAATGCAGTTACATGCAGCCCTTGGGAAGGAGAGTAACACCATTACCTTGGTGAGTACCAGGCATGGACAAAGGTAGGAAAAGTGATGCAATAAAGCACAGGGAGTACAAATTCAGCACACACCCCTCTCTGTGGGCCTAATAGCCCTGATTAATCCATGAGGGATGACAGCAGTGCAGATACTGAAATATTTGGCATCCAGACAGGTACTGTGCAAGACCAGAGTCAAGAGAGGAGCTGGTAGGAAGCACTGGGCTGGCACAGTGAGGTTGGATGCCTCTCTGGCTGGCATCCTTCGCCTGGCTGCCAGCTCCAGCAATGCAGACACGTTCTTTCAATGTCTTCCACTGCTTATCTCTGTGACTAGACCGAATGCTTCTTTGCTGGTGAGACTCCATTTGTCTCCCATTTTTAAGCCTATGCTGAAGCTTTTTGTCTAACAGCTGCATTTCCTTTCTTCCCCTCTCAGATGAGATGGAGCAGTCCCCTGCAATGCGTTCTGACTACTTGGTCTCAGGGATTCGAACTCCGCCAGTGAGGAGGAACAGCAAACTGGCAACACTGGGCAGGATCTTCAAACCATGGAAGTGGCGGAAAAAGAAAAATGAAAAATTAAAGCAGACATCTGCAGGTAGGATGAGAACAAGACAGTGATGCTGCACATAGCCAAAGCTTACCTTGGGCAAAATTTGCTTACACAGGAAATGTTAATGGTGATCTGATTTAAACCTAATTCAGGGATTTCAGCATGTTGCAGATTAACAATGTTTTAGGCTAGAAAGAGCCCATATAGGCTGACTTCCTATGTAATACAATATAGTACCTTTAGAAGAAAAGGTCAAATTATGAGTGAAGCACAAACCTCAACACAGACTGCTTTTCATGGGTTGTCTCTTCTCCAAAATAGGCTACATTTATTGCCCCAAGCATCATCACCCCTTTTATTTGGGGTAGAGATTATATATGTCAGAGTAACATTATGAAAAGTGACAGGAGGAAGCCACAGCATGAAAAATGCCTTCCCTCAAGCAGCTGTCTCTGCGGTGAAGGAGCCCAGCACACAGCACTGCATGCTCTTGCTAGTCTCCAAAGATGTCCCAGAAGACCAGTAAGAAGACAAACTCACTTGCCTTTTCTTAAGATAGGATAGTGCAATTCCCTCCACTTGCCCCAATATCCTGTGGAGTGTCACAGGGAAGGACATCACTTCCTGAGGCAGCTCCAACATGCCATATTAAACAACATGAAAGCTCCAATATCCCTCTTACTTGTGCTCAGTGTGATCAGACGGTAGGTTAGATCATAAATCTCAGCTCTACATGTGAGTGATTTTACAAAGGAAAAGGCACAAACAGGCTGACCAGTCCATGCTCCCCAAAACATCCTTGCAGTTCTTTCTAAGCACACAGTGGCTGAGACTAGAGGGAATTTTCCACATTGCATCTTTCTCACTCCATTATATGAATACTCTGTTGTTAACTGGTGCTGTGTTATGCTACTACTTCATGCAGTGCTGGAGAAGAAGATGACAGCACGACAAGGTCGGGATGAACTCATTAAGAAAGGCCTTCTGGAGATGATGGAACAAGGTGAGTAAAAATTCTTCGTCTGTTTTATCAAAATATTTTTCAGGACAACAGGAAACACAGAATTGCAAAAGCAGAAACCTAAAACTCAAATGTATGTACAGGAAAACCTTCAATCCAAACAGAGTGGAAAATCCAATATCTGAATTAAGCATGTCTGTCTTCACATTCCTCCCTGCTGCAATCAATCCATGCAGTTTAATTTTTGATGGTTTACCATCCTAAATGCAACTCCATTTTTGTTTGATTTATACATGGTGCAATCTGAACTGGTATGCGTGTTTCATGCAATTACTCTAAAGCTAGCTAAATCCTACTGTCAAGAAAGTCAGCTAAAGCTGGTATAAATTTAAACATACAGATGCATTCAGCTAACATGTACAACCCATGAATCCAGATTTCATAGAATAATACTAATCTGATGTTTTCAACTGTCTTTCCAGTAAATCAAATTTGTGACAAAATGTATTAGCATTCTGCCTGTTTTTCATTCACATGGAAAAGTGAAGCATTTGGTAGTGTCATTTTAAAGCTTCCCTGAACGCAAACCAGGTTTAGCAGAAGTCATTGAATGAACGATGTGTCAGAAACATGCACAAAGGACTGTGGTTCTGTATATCCCTGCTCCAAAGCCCTGACAGATTCTCAAGGGAGGCAGAGATCTGGGTGACTATTCTGCAAGATCAAGTGAGCTCCCAATGTTACAGACAACTTCCCAATTGCCATTTCCACCTAAAGAGAGATAAAAAAAGTAAATCCATCTTTACTTTGAAAACTTTACAGCAGAAAGTACTGTCATGAAAAAAAGATTGGTGTTTTGAATTTGACCAATCTGATAGATAGAAATTATGCTCTTTGAAACTAATAATTGAGTTTCTTTGTATAAAACAAATGCCATGCCTATAAATAGCCTGTGGGACAATACTCAGTGATGCTATGCTGGAGTGTAACCGAGCAACTGAAGAGTCAGAAAAAGAGCATTTTAAACAGGATTTTTTTTTTTCTTGCAGTAAAGCAATTTTCATATTATTTTATTGGATATATTTTAATATGAGCTTTATGTTCAAATTAAAAAAAATCGATCAAACCATCAGCTTATTCTAAAATGGAAGGTTTTAGAAAGCTCATTTCTAATTCCTGTCCATTGAACTCTTTGCGTCTCATAATTCTAGATAATTAGTTGCCCTATTAGCATATTAGCACTATTGCATAGAAAAACACACCCCATTTCTGCTAGGGGTAAGGAAGTTTCCCATAATCCATGAACTTGAAGACACGCACATCTAGAGCTTTGCAAAAGAACAGTAATATAAAACTTCTGTAGAACCCATTAAATGGTAATAATAGTAATGAAGCAATAAATATCTTTCACGCAAAAAGAACTGGCTGGGAGGAATACAGATGATGCTAAGTTGCAAGATGATTTTAACAAAATTATAATAGTTTATACATATAGTACAGTGAGGAGTGATGACAGGTTGTACTTTTAAAAAGGCAGCTGCAAACTGCTTACCTGTCTGCAATGAAGTTACATAGAGCTCCTATAAACATCAAATTTTCATTACCACCCTGCCACCCAGAAAGGAAAGAATGGCTAACAGTCAGTTGAAGGACACTGCAGCTGCCTGCAAGTTATTTTTCTTTACAGAGTGTTGTGAATCTCCAGGGTTGTTTTATTATATTATTAGTAGAAGCAGCTTATTAACTGGGATAAAAAATTGACCCAAATAATTCTCAGTAAATGATTAGTGCCCTACTTGGACTGAGCTGAAGTGGCAGCAGTTTCAAGGCTAAGTCCTCATTTATGCATTAAGTTGCAATTATCAAAGCAGCAATACTATGCTAAAAGACTACAGTAAATCCTAAAATCCCGCTATTTCATCTGGCTCTACTCCACTTCCAGGGACCTGATTCCTGCTTACTTTCATAAATAGCCCAAACTTGGGATGATGCTGTAGTCTAAGAAACCTCCAGATCTGCTTCATGCATTTACATAGCTGTGTCACACTTCAGTTCTGCAGCACAAGGTCTGTCAAGCAGCATTTTGAACTGGACTGTTTGGCTCAGAGCAAACCACAACGCTAGCGCAGAATCTGCATCAATGTGCAAGCAGCCCTGGGTGAAACTGTACCATCCTTGCCTTGGTGATGAGTCATCCTAACAGGTTATGTCACCCTGTCTCCTCACACAACCCAAACCCCAGCTGTCCAGACACACTGTGCAGTTGCACAGCCTGGGCCCCTTCTGTCCTCCTCTCCTTTCCAGCTCTGCTCACAGAGGGCAAATGCCAACCTGCCCTTGAAAGCTCCTGAACATGAAATACAGCTTCACTCATGGAAACCAACCTGCACTCTGTAAGAGGTCACAGGGTGCAGCGTCTGCCATACAGTGGGTTTCTTTCCCAATAAAATTACAGCCCTACTTCTGATTACTTTGCAATACTCAAGACTGCTGCTTTCCTTAGTATTGGACCTAAGGTCTGTGCTTTCTCCTGCCCTGGATGATCTCTAAAATAGTGTTGGGACCCACTACCAATCAAAGCAGTACATCCACTATGATCAAAGTACAAGCTGATCATTTCTGATCAGGAACATCACTGTTTTAAGTCTCAGGTGCTCCTCAACAGAAATCCTTCAACAGGGTTGTCTTCTGCTTTGTCATTATTTCATTAGTCATTACACTTTCCATCGGCTGGGATCTGAAGGAACTCATGTCTCTGAGTGCAGTTGCATTGTGGCACAGCTGTCAGCAGCTTGCCTTTCCGAAGGATGTGAGGAACGTGCAAAGCAGAATTACCTTGAAAACATTTAGGGAGCTTCCCCTGATATTTCTCCCCATTGTGAGCACAAAACTTATCAGATGTACCTGTACTTACAGCACTGAGAGATAAGGGCTGCCAGTCAAATAATGAAGGCAGCTGTTAATACACTGATGATTATGTATAGGCTGCCTTCACAATGAGCTGAAATGCAGGCAATGAACTTTTTCTCCCTCCCCTTCCCGGTATCATAGCAACTGTGCTACTGCAAGGGCTATTTTAAGAACAGTAACTTTTCACCAAACGTGATTATGAGGCAGACTGAGTGAGCTCAGCGTACAAAAATACTGCATCCCTTCCGCAGCATCTCTGGGCCAAAATCTGATACCCTTACCCAAAAGCACAATAAATTATCTGCAGATTGTCCCAATAGTATTACAAAGGAGTAGTTTGTGAATCTGTGAATGCTAGCTATTTTAAATCAACGTTCAAGAAACTTGTCATGATATCATTGCAAGAAAACATAGCCCTGTCAGGAGCTTCCAGAAAGGAGTGTCTAGGGCTGAGAAATACAACTTAGGAGGTCAGGGGTGGACAGCAGACATGTCCATCGGTATGAAGCACTGGCTAGAGCAGGAAGGAATTGCTTGCTTTGGTTTGCAACAGTGATGTAGGTCTTGTAAATTCTGAGAGAGTTGTGAAGTAAAAAGACAGTTTGTATTCCGAGGACTCTTGCCTGAATAGGAGAATACTAGAAAAGCTTCAGTCATCAAAATGCATACAGCTGCAGGGATCACTGGCACAAAAATCTTTCAGAGTAAGCAAAGGGAGCAGTTTCTAGGTCTGCATGAAGAGGGATTTGAATTTCTGATCAGCTCAGTCACACAGGACATGCTTTTCAAAGCTGAGTAACTAAAACTATGCTCAAAACCTACAGTTTGGTAGGGAATATTAGCAGCCTTGTCTTCGGTAGGGCTCCGTCATTACTGCTGGGGCAGCTGGAGAGCAGCGTGGTGGACATGGAGCCTGACAACTCAGACACATCAGACTAACCTGCGAACGCGCTGCACCATGAGCTATGTTCGTGCAAGGGATCGCCTTCTCCCAGAGCCCTCCGATTTCCCATGCTTGTGCTCATCTTCTGCACAGCAGGTGCTTCCAGAGGACAGTGGCCTTTCTGTGCGTGCACAATGCCATTTGCCTAGGCTGCTCATGCCCACAGGAAAAGGTGCCCTGCTGAGAAAACTGGGTGGATATTAGTATCCAGATGGGCTGGTTTCCACAAGTTTTGCATTACAGATGCTTAACACTGTTAGAGATCGGATGCTGCTCTAAGACAAATCTCAGTCCCCTGAGCACTAGCAGCTTTGAGGATCACTCTTCTCCAGAGGACAGCAGGGAGTTTCAGCTTTCACTGCTCATGGTTTAGTTAAGATTAAATGGTTTGGTGTTTTAGGTACCGAAGGCAAAGCCAACACTGGTGACGATGCCACGAGAGCAACGCAGAGTGACCCTCCAGCTCCTGTGTGCCAGGCACTTGCCTCGGAAGAGGTGCAGCAAGACAGTACAACAGCAGCCACAACAAACATGACCTCGTTTGGTGAGGAGCTGCATTTGGATGAGCTGAAAGAAGATACAGGTATTGGATATAAAATGTTTTCAAAAAACTGTAAAGTGTTACAAAAATATTTCTGCTAAGCTGCTTTATGAAGGGTCAAACATGTCAGTGCAAAGGGCAGAGCACTTTGTTCAGCCCATCCCATACTAGGTTAGCAGTCAGTACTTAAAAACTGATTTTTGAGACTGCTACCAAACCGAGGGACCGCACAAAGCTTGGCTTAATGGGATTAGCTGGATTATGAGACGATCCAGTCTTGGCATGGTGCCCCTTGGTATTAGCAGTGACTGCTGTGAAGACGACACAAGCTTCTCTTAAAAGCATTTCTTAAACTTTTGTGCCAAGCCTGAGATTGTTTGTCCTGGCTTGGGAGAACAATGTCAATACACAACCCACACTGTCTGTATCATCACCCTGTCTACAACATTCTGCAAATACAAGTGAAGTTCAATACCAGGAGCACAGATAAGCTAAACCAAGCTCCTTTCATGCAACTGTGCTCCGCAGAGCTCATCTGTGACAGCAGCTCCTTGGGACCAGGGCAGCCAGGCACAACCCTGGAGGGTTTCTATTCACTTCCTGACAACCAAGAAATGCAAAGTTGCAGAGATAATGCTTTATCCTAGCTTGTGAGGACTGCCATGTAGTGATTACAGATCTTCCTCCCCTCTGGTCAATCTTTACACCTCCTCCATCTGCCCTGGTTGCCTTTTGTTCTCCATCGCACCTTGCTTCCTCTGGGGTCCCAGCCCCTTGCCATTTTCACCAAGCCCACCCCTACCTGCTGTTGTTTGCTGAACAATGCTGCCTGTTTATGCCCTCAACTTGCTTCAGAATGCTGCCCTCAGCAGCTCAGAGTGCAAATCATTCTCTGAAGCCTTTTCCATTTATTTACTTTATCCTTTCCCACTTCCTTTTCCTCCTGTCCTTTCCATCCCCATGACTCATACAATTTTGTTCCCTTTTGCTATTTTGCTTTTACATAATATTGCTCTTCTGGCCCATTTGTAGCTCCACTCCACTCTTAATTGCTTTGACAACAGAAACTCCCCAAAAGTATCTCTCCTCACGTTTGCTCATCACAAAGTTTTTTTTGTAAGCTTAATAACACCTTTTCATCACCCACCACCTTCTTCAACTACATGTGTTATCCCATCAGGAAATATCCCAAAGCACTGTTGGCTTCTAAAGAGTTATCCTTTCTTTTTTGTCTCTTAAAATACAGACAAAATAGAGAGTTGGATATAGGCAACCTCTCTTAATACATGCCCTTAATGCTCTTTTCCTTTCTCTTCAAACTCTGTCCTTTATGGCTGTGTTTGGTTTTGTTATCACCCTAAAAATTAACTGAGGCAAAACCCATTCATCTCCCTGTTCTTAGAATAATCAGATCAAGATCTTGACTAGAATCTTTCAGGTCTTTTTTTCACTCTTTTCTGAAGCATTTTATTCCATATCGCTAAGGAAACTTCTCTCTGAACTTCTAATCCTTATCACTGGGACAAGCTATACTGGAAAGATGACACTAATCATGTATCATGTAGTTAACCTTATGGCTCTGCAAAACCTAGTACTATGATTTAAAATTTACCTTACACTGTGTTCAAAATTGTGTATTGAGGCTTTCAAAATCATCCCCGTTTCTTATGTATTTTTCTCTAACCCTTCTTCTTTTTGTTGTCTCCCTGGCACAACCTTTCCTCTCCTGTATTTCTTTTCCTCCACTTTTTGAGGTGTCATTTTTCTACGTTCCAAAAGACAACACTGGGATTACCTTTTCCTGTCTCCCTGGTCTGTGAGATTCCACTCCTATTTGTTGGAAATCTTATCTCTTTCATTGGTGGCCTCTGGATTTTAAAATAATTATTGTTGATCTAGTCTTTATGTGATGATTTATCCCTATCTCTGTATTCTAGCATTCCTGTCTCTAGTGAGTCCACTTTAAGGAATTAATTGGGTGGGATAGTTCTTTAAAATTGTCAGACTGTATTGCTAAGTTTATTATAATGTTGAATTATAACACTTGTCCTTGGGCTCAAATCCAGGCCCAGTGCAGTAAGGTGCCCTTCCACAAATTCATATGAATATTTGACGAGCTAGAAACAAAATGAATATATCTGCTTTATACTTAATACGGCATATTTCATCCCAAGGATGTAGGAGGAAGGTCAGGAAGGGGAAGAAGAGGAAACAAAAGGAAATATTTGTCGACCTCATGTTTGGTTAATACACAGAAAAGAGTAGCCTAGGCAGAAAGAGGGCAGTTTTTCCCACCTAACCTAGCCAGTGGGCTTGGGGGCAGTCTCAAAAGCAGGATTTCTACCTAGTTGTGAGATGGCATTTTTACAAGTGGCACTCCATGAATAATTAGCTACTCTGGCAAGGAGTCTAGCGCTGAGCACTTGGAATATTTTCAGCAGGATAATATTCACTCTGTGGTATGAAATCTGTTAATAGGTTTGTGTACTCAAGACTCAGATCAGCCTTCAGCCCGAGTCAAACATGTGCTGTTGTTACCATAAACAACCACAGAAAAAACCAGAAGCAAACTGTTCTTTGCAGGGAATGTAAAATGGACATTCGTTAGACAAGAGTGCACAATGCCAGTTTGTTTTCCTCATACCACTCTCAGAACAGGATGGAGTTCAGAAACAAAAAGATCTGTCTGACTGAGGCTGTGTGATTTGGATCCACCTCCTCTACAGGAAAAGTCCCTCTATGGCTGCTCCTCTGCATCCACGCCAAACGGCACTTCATGTCACAAGGAGGTCCACTGATTTCAGTGAAGCTAATCCCAGAAGAAAGTATCAATCCACTCAGGGGAATGCACTCAAATCTGATTAATTTTCCTATCACGTTACTAACATCTACTGGAGCTCTTAATCTTTCTGTAATGCAACCCATTAGTGACTTTATTTTTCTCTTCCACATTTTGTCTTCTATGCAGTAGGCACAAACAAATACAAAGTGATGTCAGCCTGGAACAAAGGATTTCCATAGAAGTATATTTAAAATAAAATTATTTCCTTCTATAATTCAGGCAACTATTACATATGGCAGCTTTCCTATCAGCCCAAATTTCACAACACTTTTTGTTAACAATGCATATTTATTCTACTTTCCTGTCTTTTTTGAATAATAAATACTTATTCCTCTTCTTCTAGGCATACTCATTAATCTGTTTGTCAACAAATTAAATGCTATTATCTTGCCAGTGCTATTGTTTCCAACTGCCTAAGTGCTCTGGTGCCTCCCCATGCACTCTGAACATGAGGATGCTGAATGTTCATTAATACAGAGAGTTTGTATTCCAAACAACATAAAGCTGAGCCAAAAGATTTGTGACGTGGCAGCTGGGGGTGCCCACTGCTAGGAGTTTTATTAAGAGATGCCCTAGAATGGTTTGGAGGGAAAGGTTTAGACAATCCAGAGTGCCAGAAGGAGCAGGATTTGTCATTTATCCAGCCCAAGCAGTTTGGACATCTCTCATGCTTTGCTCTGGTGAGACCCCATCTGCAGGACTGTGTCCAGCTCTGGAGTCCTTTAGCACAGGAAAGATGTGGACCTGTTGGAGTGGGTCCACAGGAGGCCACAAAAATTATCAGAGGGCTAGAACACCTCTCCTATAAAGAAAGGCTGAGAGACTTGGTGTCACGCAGTGTGGAGAAGAGAAAGGTCTGGGGGAGACCTTATTGCAGCCTTTCAGTACTTAAAGGGGGCTGATAAGAAAGATGGGGACAGGCTTTCTTGCAGGGTCTGTTGCAATAGGACAAAGAGTAATGGTTTTAAACTGAAAGAGGGTAGATTTAGACTAGAGATAAGGAAGAAATTTTTTACAATGTGGGTGGTGAAACACTGGAACAGGTTGCCCAGACAGGTTTTAGATGGCCTATCCCTGGAAACATTCAAGAGCAGTTTGGGTTGGGCTCTGAGCCACCTGGTCTACTTGAAGATCTCCCTGCTTATTGCATGGGGATTTGGACTAGATGACCTTTAAGGGTCCTTTCTAACCCAAACCATTCTAAGATTCTATGCTGAGGAGAGACTTACTGATCTTCCCATTTGGATGAGTGCTTCACTTGCCAGGGTAGGAAAAATAACCCTCCTGGCTACTACTGAGCCTATAGTGGCTGGAAATGTAGTTTGGAGAGAGCCTGGCCATAGCTGGGGTCCTGGATCAGTCTCAGCCTCAAGCCCCTTTGTGGGTCCTCACATGATCTCAAAGGTCTTTTCCAACCTATCATTCCACAAATGATTCTATGTGCCAAGGCAGAGTTCAGGACATGTAACAGGGTGTGAGAGTCAAACAGTGAGGCACTGTGCAAGTTCAAGCACTGCCAGAGTCAGCTGGTATCTGAGCAGGTTTCAAGGATGTTAATTTTGGACTTCACTGTAATTCCACCTATGGCCTGCTTTAGCTTCAGGCCTTTCTGGATCTATTCCCCTGTGTCCTCACGACAGCCAGGTCAATTTGATGAACTGCTCAGTGATTCAGCCTGCACTAACTTGAACAGCCAAGTGCTTTTGCTATCTTTCATGAGACAATGCTGAAATGAGCACTGCTTCACCATCTCAAACTAAGGCTTTGGTTATCGAAGTTTTTCTGAAGTACTTCACCGATTCTCTGTTCCACATTAGCTGCTGAGATCCAACAGCAAATCTTTTTTATGGCAGGCTTTTCCTGGTTATCAACTTTAACCTCAGGAAAGACTCAACAGTTCTGGAGTCAGATACAGCAGGAAAAAACTTGGGATGCAAATTGAAGTCATGTATTAAATAAGATAAAAACTAAATTGCAAAAATAAATGTGCAACAAGTAATTGGAAAGTCAACTTTCATGTAATACTACCAGTTGATAATCTGTGCCCTTTGGCTGTGTGTTCCTAGCACAGAAGAGTACTCAGTTCCTAGCACAGAAGATTATTCACTCAGTAACTGTGCCACGACAGCTGCATGCTGTAAGAAAATTCATTGCAGTTCTCAAAAGTTGCTTTGCCTTGCTGTCTTCATTATTAAAAAAAAAAGTGAGCTAAAAAGGCTTTAGGGAAGTAAGGGATGCTCAGCAGTTTTCTCAGGAACATCAAAACTAACATTTCTATAATAACCGCATACATTTTATTCTTCACCTGCCTTGGCTGGTTGGCTATTTCACATAATAACGGTTTTCACTGTGGAAAAGTGCTTCTAGCTGTGTGCCATGTGTTCCTTTTTTCTGAATGTTCCTGGCATTGTCCCCTGGCCTATCATTATTATTAACTTCATGTTCCATTAATTTTACTTATCTTCCTACTAGCCAAGAAACCTTCAGCACCCACAGAAGAATTAGAAGATGCCAGCCTGTCAGCATCTGAAGACAGTCCACAAGCCTTACTTGTATCTGAATCTGCAGATTCCCCCCAGAAACAGACAGAAAGAAACCCAGCACAGCTTCCCAGCCCTCCGTTGCTCCCAGTGCCACCACCTAAGGCAATCTCCAAAATCACAAAGAACGTAACAGGTCAGTGATTACTGGTCAGTTAAAGACTTTCCCATCCCTTATGCATTGTTTGCCTACACAGGACAGTATGTAATTCCCCCCCCCCCCCCCCATCTTTTATTAAGCCTATTGCCACAAACCGCTTTGAATCAAGCCAGTTATACTGAGTGAACAGAATGCTAATGATTTCAATGAACTGAGCGGTCTGGTTGCCTGATAACAACACACTGATATTTGTACTTCACATATTTATCTGAATCACTTGGGGAATTATTTGTTGTGAGTCTATTACACTAAACACATGTAAAACAAATGAAACCAACAGCAAACATCTGCTGAATCAGATGCTCATATTGATATGCCATAAAAGACAAGGAAGATTTAAACATTTTCATTACCTAGACTCCTACTGGATAACAGTACAACATCCAAAATCAAGTTCAAGTCAATAGGTTCTGTAGAGGTTTCTGTCTGAAGGGTTTGCAGGGTATCACAGGACACACAAGTGATACACCTGGCTCCCACAAAACAATCCTCTGTGCCAGACTTCATTGAACGTTTCAAAAGCAATTCCTCTGGACCTGATTTTCTAAAGTATTGCCAATGTTGTTACATTTTCCAACATGCTGGCACTTCAGAAAAGGTGTTAAAATGAATATGATTTTAGTTTGTTCCAATTTTTGGCCCCCCTACATATGGTAAAAGCAGTTAAAAGGGTTTTATTGCAAATTGGAATCAAGTACTGTCATCTAAATGTCAGACCTGTTGGATATTTAGACTTTTATTTGACAGCCATTATCTCAGCCCTGATTTGCATCCATACTCATCTACTGGCACAATGAATAGGGTTTTCCAAGTCAACAAAGTATCAGAGGGGCACTGCCATTTGACCACTGGGGTTCACAGAAAGTATTGAGGTTTTCAGTCTTTTTGAGGAAAACTGCAAGTATTTGTTTCCCATGGAAAACATCCATATTTTGTCCATACTTAAAAGTTGTAAGAGTTTAAGTGGGACCTGGATTCAAAATGGTATCATAATGTTCCTTGGGAGCTGCTGATCAAATTGCTCCAACATTCTGTGCTATGGGACAGGCTCTAGCCTGCCCCTCCCACCATGCAAAACAACAGGCATAACCAGGACGCCCCTTTGACAACTGATGAGAAGGCCATGCTCTCCAAGAGACATAGGCTATTTGGAAAACCTGACCCATACAGAGGGTAATGAGGTTTTACAGTCCCACCAGGCACCTCACAGCATTTTGAGTTGAGATATATACTGTGTCAGCAAAGTATTTCCTGTAACATCTAAGATATTATGAGTTTTGGTATTTCATTCTCATCTAAATTTTCCACAGAGAACAACTCTTAGTTTTCTCAATGAACCCAGTAATTATAGACCCTTTTTCAATAGTGATTATACATGTGTTTATTTTTGTGTGGATGTGGAGACAGTGGCAAGTTAAGACTAAACAAATACTGTCAATGAGTGAAAGGGAATACAAATGTATAGGGAGAGAGAAAGAGTGATTATGAAAGAAAAGCAAGATGAAGAGGTTGAAAAGCTCTTTTGTGTTTAGCTTTTTTTCCCCTTAGCAATGTTAGAGATACTGTTAGTAGATGAGTGAGGAATAAGCCAAACACCAATTAATCACAGAGAGAAAGGGAACAGGGCAAGGTGCCAAGACATCACTTTGCAAGATTATTCACTGAATAGCTGTCTTTAGGACAAATAAGGTGTGATCTAAGGAAACTCTCAACTCTTAATAATGGCTCAAGCTGCAATGAGGACACAATTGGTCCTTGACCTGTTCCAGGAACAAGCAGGTATAAATATAAAACAAAGTCTCCTCCCTTCCTGCTTTAGGGTTGAGCTGAACCCAGGGTTCTTGCTCTGAGAAAACATGGACACCCTCTCTCACTGTGCAGTGGTAGAAAGTGACTTAAGAGGTTTTTAGTTTTTCAACCCCTCAGGCCATGAGTCAATGGGCAATGACTGATCATAAATGTCCTTTGTGCATCTCCACAGCAGTGCATAATCAAAATCCCCTTGAGTGCTGAAAAAACATCTTCGCTTAGCAGAGGTTGGCTGTCTCCTGGCTGCAGCAACCATCCTGATCAGTGCAGAAAGAGCTTTGGGGTGGAAAGGTGTCTCATTGCCAAGACATTGCACATTGGGCACCTAGACACTTGAAGAAATGCCCTTGTGCTTTCATACATTTCAGGTTTTAAATAGGGAAACTTCTGGACTAGCTTGACCCCTGTCTCCTGAATGCATAGGCAGATCACCAGGCTGGAGCACTTTTCCTATGAAGACAGGCTGAGAGAATGGGGATTCTTCAGCCTGCAGAAGAGAAGCCTCTGGGGAGGCTACAAAGCAGCCTGCCGGTACCTAAAGGGGGACTACAATAAGCTGAAGAAGGGCTTTTTTACAAGGAGGGTAGATTGAGATGAGGTATTAGGAAGAAATTCTATACTGTGAGGGTGGCAAGGCACTGGAACAGGTTGCTCAGAGAAGTGGTGGATGCCCCATCCCTGGAAGTGTTAAGGTCAGGTCGGATGGAGCTTTGAGCAACCAGATCTGGTGGAAGGTGTCCCTGCCCACGGCTGGGGGATTGGAACTAGCTGTTCTTCAAGGTCCCTTCCAACCCAAACCATTCTATGATTCTATGAATGAATCTCTGGCCGTTGGTTAGAGTTCTGAGTTGGAGGGAGAGAAATGTGCAAAAATTTCTTCTAAAAATGAAAAAATGTTAGACCTTTCTTAGAATAAGAGAGATTTTATTGTGGATGCAACTTCCTTCAGTGAAGGATGCTTTATTTCTTACCTCAAAAATGTGAAAAAGAGACCAGGCTTAGCGTTGCCACTCTCAAATTTTTGATATTTGAGTTTGCTCATAGTTACAGGAGCTCTTCTTCCTACTTGTGCTCTTGCTGTTGCCCTCAGTAATTCTGCTCTCCAACCTCGAGAAGCCAAGCTCTGTTTGCAGCACTACCCTTACGCAGTTGTACCAGATTTCCAGCAGTGAACTTAAGAAAAGGCATATAGTTGGTAACCATTATGCAGGATTCTGGGTCTGAGAGGAAATATTTAACAACTGAAGTTAATATTCAAACCTACTTTTGTTGTCTCCAGTTTTCTAGTAAATTACCCTGCTAATAGGAACCAAGTCCTTTTTCCATGGGTATTTCAGGATAATCCTGGCCTGAGCAGAAGCTTTTCTCTGCTATGAACTGAAGGATTTATCTCAAAAGTAAGTGAAAAAAGTGAAAATGATCTGTGAAAACGAGTTTGTACAAAAGCTGTACAAGCTGTGTCAGTTTAAATTCCTATTTAAAACACTAGGTGGCAACAAGAGGAAAGAAATACTCTTTTGTGTGACAAACTCCCATTGCCTTTCTATACTCAGACCGAGCTATTGGTGTAAAAGCCATACGCCAGAGGCTTGGGATGGAGATACACGGGAAAGGGGAAAGGAGAAGAGACCTGCAGAACAGAAAAACTAATCAGCATCTTTCTCAGGCCAGATGTTCTTAAAAGTATGAAACTACCAAATTTAAAGCCAGGGAAATGTCTACTGTGATTTGGGCTCAGGTGCTAGAAAAATGTATATATCAAAGTCTAATTTCTAAAAAAAATGCTTATATTGCATAAAAATACATGAATCTGGGGGTAAAATAAGCTTAGATTGCCCCATCCTTCTTTTTTCTTCTTAAGTGCTCAATACCACATCTTTCATTTGGATTTCATTTGGCAAGTTTTGTTATGCAAACATTAGCCCTGTATTAGAATTATTTTGGCATTTCCTCAACTGGCATACGAAAGACAGAGGTCTAAGCTGTGCAGAAATCACAGAGGAGCAGATAACAGAAATCGGTACATTTTGTCCTGACTGAGAAACACAGTGCATAAATTTTAATACAGTCTGCCAAAGTCCAGCACAGAAAGTGCTAGATTGGAAAGCCACCACAGTACAAGCCATTGGTGGTTACAAGGAACAATACTGGCAACCAAAAATACATTGGTGGGCTGGAAAAAGCGAACGTGATACTGTGGGAAAGAGGGGAAATGGGACAGGCATCTATTTTGCTAGCTCAGAGATCTGGGTCTATGTAGTAGTATGCGTGTTTTGAATTCAGATAGTTACTCAGCTTAACCAGTTACCTCCTAGCAAGAACAAAACATCACCATTTTCCTCTGTTCAACACAACAAATTAATTTAGTGCAGAATCTGTGTGCAAAAAAATAAGAAGGATTACACAACTTCTTGTGCTCTTGTTTTTTGACAGCAGGAAGTGAAATCGATGACCCAGCCATGAAATCGCCTCCTTCTACTATTCTGAAGAATTACGTCATTGTTGGTTCCTCCCAAATCTCAGGACAAGCTGCCCTCTTCCATCCCTCTGGCCAGAAAAGTTCAGATACCCATGTCAGAGGACAGGTAACACCACCAACTGGTTCCCCTCACCTGGCTGCCGTCCACCTGCCTTTACCTCCCAGCAGAGTCATTGAAGAACTCCACAGGGCTCTGGCCACCAAACACCGGCAGGACAGGTACCTACAACCTCTTGGCTATATGGGTGCATGAGGAGAGTTATTCCACTAAATCATTTTTCTTGGTGCATGCTTCTGGCCTGTTAGCATTTTATTTAGTCCTACAGCTTGTGTTTGCCTTCCTCTTGATGTCACTACTTTGAACATCAATCTCTGGTTAAAGTGCTTAATTTGGCAGTTAATTCAAAATATGTTCTTCCTTTATAAGGAGGCTACTGTAACATGGAAATAGGTTTTCAAACAGGTAGAATCATTTGATAGCCTTTGAACTATTGGAAAAGAAGGTCTCCCCACAAGATACCAGATTAAAGTAGCTAAGGCATATATCCTGCTCTATCTGTACTCTACATATGAAAATGTTGCTATTGCAGTATATGTCTCTTGGCTTATACATGAGCATATACGGTATCCACTTTTAATACAAATGCTTGTGTAGGAGTACATTGGGTACTTTGTCTGGTTTTCATTATAAGCCCTCCTGTGTATTAGAGGAGGACAGAGATAACCTTTTCCATCATAGAGCTTTGGAGTTAAGTTGGTAACATTTCTTAATTCTGTAACAGTTATTGTCATGGGGAATAGATTAATACAATATTATTTCCAGGCCCTGTTAAACCTTTGTCATGATTGTAAAATATCAGAACGGTAATATTTTATGCCATGTATGTTTTATATTAGAAGGACGTGCTGCGTGGGTTTTTTTAATCAGTACAGTGTAACATGTGGCTGGATATTAAAGAAATAAATTAGTCACCACCCTTCTGTACCTTATTTTTATGAAAGAGATAGGAAAGTAGATCTGTGTTAGCTGTTCTCAACACAGTCTTGAGAATGCCATCTTGCTTTGTCCCATGTTGATCTCTCTACCTTAGCCTTTACAAGCTACAAGACATTCTGCTCACTCTCATATAATGATAAGTCCTACTTGTAGCAACAGAACAGTCTTTTGTAAAAACTGGGCTGTACATCTTCTATCCACAGCTTCCATGGAAGAGAAAGCAAAGGTTCTCCAAAAAAAAGAGTAGATGTCCGTCCATCCAGAACATCTAGCATTGAGCGCAACAAAGAAAAAGAGAACTCACTGAGTTACAGCAGTGATTCAGAAAATAAGCGGAACTCAGTTAAAGAGTCAGATGAGAACAAAGAAAATATGATCATGAACTCAGAGCTCAAGGAAGACACTGTTTTTTATCAGGATGAGGAAGTTTTGAATGACTCTGTTATTTCTGGTAAGGAAAGTCACTTATTATATTATAAAGATATGATATCGTAGCCTAATGGAATGCTCTAAACAAGGCAGCATGCAGCAGAAAATACTGAGCAGTATAAATTCCTCTATTGCCACATCAACTTTTTGCAAGGAATCCTGGTGAAAAGCTGAAGTTAAATTTGAGTCATAGTGACTGTGAACATGTTTGTCTTGGTAAGTACTTGGTAGGTACTGCATGCTATGACAATGTTTAGAGTTACATAAGTCAATATACCTGTATGCTTTACCCTTTTAGGTACTTATGTACCCTTTATACCACTATATATATGAATGACAGGACTTGCAGACACATCTAACTGTCAGCAGAGAAAGCTTTCTGCACACCCAGCACCAATACTATGGACTGTTATTCCAGGGCAGTGATGGTACAGTGAAAAGTGAAAGAGAACAATGAATCTAGGAAGGACAAACGTCCAGAGAAAATATCTTAAAGAAGAAAGTTGCTTTCCATTTGGTCAATTTTACCCTTTCTTGAGACATATGGGGATTGCATTGTATAAACCTGAGCAATTATTTTATAGTAGGCAAAATAATTGTCTCATGTTAGAAAAAAATATTTTTCATTCAAGTTTTTAATGTTTTCCATGTTAGCAAGACAAGGATTCAATCTGAAATGAATCCTTCAACCTCTTCACCAATGCATTCAAAGAAGGCAGGCAGAAAAAAATTCATCAAAAAATAATTGTGATAACAGATCAAGGATGAATTTTAAAAGGTGTCTATTAGTATAAGCCAGCAGACAGGACACGTGAGTTCTGCTAAGACACCTAGTAGCAGAATAGACTACTGTTATAAAGCAAAAGATCATTTTATTTAAAAATGCTGAAGATCACTGTGGACCGCCTTGTCCTTGCAGGTTGTAAATATGCATTTACAAACCCCCCTAATTTCTTGTCCAGTTCTGGTGGCTTGCTCGGCTGGTGTTTAAGTTCAGGCACATTTTATAGGCACGCCAAAAATCCACGCCATGCGAGTTTCAGCTGTTTGATGTCTAAGGAGGCTGCCATGGACAGGTACCTGGCAAGCTGGCTCACACAGCTGCTTCACACCTGGACTTCTGTGGTTTGAGTGGTACAGCCTCAGCTCCCGAGGAGACAACAGCTTTGGGGATGTGACTGCTGCCCATTTACTCAGCACAAGCTGGGACATAAGCAAAGCATTTCTGGTCTTGACACTGCGTGGCACTGCTTGTGCCAGCATTCATTCAAATGCATCCGTTTACATTTCAGAGAGGAAGGAGAGATGCAGTAGTGACAGGGAAACCACCAGAATAATTCCCTGAGAAGCTCCAGACTCTTTCTAGTTTAAAAAATTTGGGCTGGTTGGCAAGTCAGGAGGTAAAACTATCCATTAATCCAAAGTTGTTTTACAATTAGTGTACTGCCTTAGTACCTCACCAACTTTGCCATTGCACATGCAGGACAGTGTGCATCAGCGCAACAACCCTGAGGAGATAGGTACAGGTCACAGATAACTCTGGAAAAAGTGAGGAACTGTACCCTGGCTTTCCATTAGCACCCTACTCAATAAATAATCTTCAAAACCTCTAAAAACACAAGGCAAACCAGTATTGTACACAAGCTTAAAAAAATAATGTAACTAGCATGTAGTCCACAACTGATTCCACAAGCAAGGTCTTTCCATCAGCACACAGTATTAGAATTTGTCATTTGCTTGATAGAAAGAACAGAAAACATAGGAAATTAAATGTCAAGATTCAACTGAATTAAAATAGGAACTTTTGTCAGGAACCTGCAGACCAAGCATGAAAAAGGTATGAATTTTCAAAGCATTTATTGTTGACCTAGGTGAGTTGCCATAAATCATGAAACAAGTCACAGCCAAGATCCTGCTTGAGATAGCTTGGTCATGGGGCTGACCAGCACTGAACATGCCATATTGACCAGGAAAAATAACCCTTAGGAAGAAAATAATTAAACAAGGGTATTTGCAGGTTCACTTTCTACTGAGATAATGATCAGGAAGAATTTGCCTCAGGGTGCTGAAAAAGGATGTGGGCAAAACTAGTTTGGGGATTTATTTCCTCTTTGTTCTCTGGTTTTGTTTTACTCATTTGTTTATTAACTCTGAAACATCAGATACAGGTTTTTGCAGCAGGTGGAATAACAGAACTGGCCACCAGTGGGCAGGTCAAGATGAAAACAGGTAGATTACCCAGGTTTCCTGGCATGTCTTCCTGAAGGGGGTAACATCATCTCTGTCTTTTCACTTTGTCAGGCAGGTATTTTTTTCCCCCAGGAATCAACCCAATTGATCAGGAATGTGGAATGGCTCCTTAGGCTAGTAGGTCAGCATTAATACCAACCTCTTACATTTTTATTTGGTGAAATACCCTGAAGATTAATTGGTACCCAGCATATACAGACCACAGGAGTGGCTATAGCACAAGCCTTTTAGAAATCCAGACATCTGGATGAAGTGAGCACAGCTTATTCTGAGTGGGTTACATGCTCTCTACGTCTCTAATGCAACAGCAGGATTTGGGCTAAAGTTGAGATTTTTCAGATATGATTTCTGTTTTTAATTTCACTAAGTAGTAGACTTTTTCTGAGTGTGCAGCAGAGTAGCCTGGGAGGAGTCAAGGCCTTGAAAAGAAGCTTCATTTTACTTTGTTTCAAGCAAAATATTGCATTATTCCATCTCACTTTGTAATACAAGCCTCTAGGGCATACACTGAGCTAGCTTAAGCCAATGTCTCCACATCTGCTTCAAAACCTCACCTCTTGCAAAAAGGTCCAGTCTTCGAACTGCAGAGCATCTGTTTCAGCTGGCCTTTAATGAGATGAGGACAGCAGAAAATAAGCCTTGACCTCATCTGAGCAAATAAGCACTGTGATTCTAAGCCTTGCCCTCCCACAATTCAAAGATCAGGTGAAGTATGGTATGACAAGTAGTTTTATAATAGGCTGAAGGGAGTGGGGATAGCAGTGCATGCTTATACCTTAGCTGTCACCAATGAATGGGAGAATAATCTTTTAGGGTGCATTGCCAAAAGAAGGGTTTGCTACACAGGTAGAGCTCCCTTGTTTCCTTCTAAGCAGTTCTGAACAGAGACATATGCATGTGCTGTGGAGTGTATACATATATTGCTTTCAGTGCACCCAAGATGCACTGAACTGCCTGCAAATGCACTTACACAGATGGCCAGCACATGGGCGGTGTGTCTGTCATGTTCTGGAGACACTGGGCTTAATGTGCGTGTGCAGTCTCTCCGCAGCAATCTCCTGACATGACCAAATTCCTCTTACCTCCTGTTTAAAATTTCCAGGTGAAAATGAGAACATGTTCAGGGATACCCAGGAGTCTGCTAGCCTCAAATGTGCTTCAGATTGTTTCCAGGAGGAATTCTGTGGGTTCCTGTGCTGTATGGCTCAAGTACTGCAAACGCCCAGTCTGCACCCACTCCCAGTGTGGGGAAGCTTGAAAAACCTCAACCAGTCCCAAGTCTGTGGCTTCATGAGCCAAATGTTTTTGATGGAGTCATATATTCTGTTAGCAGAAAGCTCTGTGTGACATCAGCCAAATCATTTAACTTCTTTGCCCATCTGTTAAATGTATACCTACCACTTCACAGAGGACTGTGTGGTTTAATTTAATTAATGTTTGCAACAGACTTTGAAAGCATTAGGAGGAAGGTGCTAAATAAGGGCACAGCTTTTAGACACTAAGTAGGGTTTTGAGCTAATTAGGGTTCCTAAAAAGTTTCATTTTAGACCACTGCAACTATCAAGAGACTTGTCTCTGCTCACACAGGGAGATCTAACTACTCTCTGCCCCAGTCTTCCCAAAATGTATGCATGGATGTGGTAGTGACTCCTCCCCTCAACATAAAGAAATTCAAGATCAGTACTGATAATAATAATAATGTAGGTCCACATATCCCTAGCAAATAAAACCCCAAAGTTTGGGGATGAGAATCTATTAAGGGTTTAGAATCTTGCCAACCTCCAGAGCATCCTTTAAAAAATAGACTAATCCTATCTCAAATGCCAAACAAAAATACCAATTAAATGTCATTTTCTTTAAAAATGAGGTGACCTTTTCTAGAAAAGGTGAAACATAAAATTAAACCCCCCAAACTTTAAAGTAAAAAGGAGCTAAACCAAAATAACCTCCTATTACACACCATGTTCCCAAGATGAAGCAAATATAAAGATTTAACTGTAGTTCCTGTGTACCCTGACAATACTCGGAACCCCACCTGACTGGTGCTACTCTGCAATGGTGATTTTTGGACTCTGCTGAAGCCCTGGACTGGACACCAGAAAAGTCAGTACAACACAGTAGAGATGTGCAAGGATCTGGTGTAAATTTACTTGCTGTTGTGGTTTAGCCCCAGCCAGTTGTTAAGTACCACGCAGCCACTCACTCACTCCCCCCTCACACAGGGGGCTGGGGAGGAGAATCAGAAAGGAATGTAAAACTCAAGGGTTGAGATAGGAACAGTTTAATTATTGAGACAAAATAAAAAAAAATAGAGCAATAATAATAATATTTATGACAATAACAGTTAAAATGAAAAGGAGGGAGAAGGGGAGAGGAGTGAAATCCAAAGGGAAGGGAGAACAGAAAACAAGTGATGCCCAATACAGTTGCTCAACACCTGCTGACTGATGCTCAGCAGTCCCCAAGCAGCGATCCACAGACACCAGCCAGACCCCCTCCCCGCCCAGTTTATATACCGAGGATGATGTCCCATGGTATGGAATATCCTTTTGGCTAGTTCAGGTGAGCTGTCCTGGCTGTGTCCCCTCCCAGTTTCTTGTGCCCCTCCAGGCCTCCCACCAGCACGGCCTGAGAAACCGAAAAGTCCCCGACCCAGTACAAACACCAACCAGCAACAACTGAAAACATCAGCGTGTTATCAACACTGTTCCCACACCAAATCCAAAACACAGCACTGCATTAGCCACCAAGAAGAAAATTAACTCTATCCCAGCTGAAACCAGACTTGCTTACAACCTACCTGTGACATGACTGCTGGAAGGCTGCAGTCCTACCAGTATGACTCAGCAGCTCACTGGTTTAAATAGCACTTCTCTGTTCTTTCCCCCCCCATCACAAGAAAGCTGCCCCTCATAAAATATGGACATGACCTCAGACTTTCAGTCTGCATTTGAAAATAAAGATGGCTTTCTAATTTACAGCCATTTTATTGCGTACCCTGGCAACACATGGCAAAATGGTTTTGTAAGCTCAGGAGTCCAATTTTCATTTGTTTAGCCTGATGAAGTCTAAAGAGTTACACCAGAGATAGAGGAACACCTAAGCTCAAACACAGTTCCCTCCAGTAAGAATGAAAGGATGTTTCTAATGTCATCGGAGGGGCAGCATCAAGGACTCAGCATCCAGCACACTGAAGAGCTGTATACTCCTACTCAAAACAGTCACTTCATGTTCTCCTAAGAACTGTTCTTTTGTAATGGCAATGTTTTAGGTTGCGTGGTTTGATGGAAAACATGTGTTACCATGTTTTTAAAATAAGCACGACAGGTCATGCAATCACAGTATGTATTTGTGCCTCTTCATGCCCAAATGCCCAACTAAATTGACTGCATTCTGCAGGTCATCATAAAACCTGGCCTTTTCTTTTATGCCTTGTAGTATTTGCCCCTGCTCTCTTCAGAGGGAAAGGCTGAATGTCAACAGTATAGTATTGATTGCTAAATGAAATTCTGTTACGACTCACTGTCACGCTGGACAGAATGTAAACATACAGAATGGCTTACAATCAGTGTTTGTTACACACGGTGTCTGATAACAATTCTGATTTTCTAATGCCAGAAAACCAGAATGACATTTACTATATGTATGTGCATGTGTGTGCGTGCATATAGGCACACATTCCAAGCAACAACTTCGATTGCTTCAGTTACCATTACCTATTCCTCATTATACCTAGTGACTCGGAGAGGAATGTGTGCATGTCCTGGCCACTCCTGACACTGAGCAATCCAGTCCTTCTGCAAAGGAACCACTACATGGTTCAGGAAAGGAGGATTGCTCTGGACTACAGGGATGCTCAGAAGACTGAAGCAAGATGCACAGCCTTTGACTTCTAAACTAGTGATGTGAATGTGTCAGCTGCAAGTAATTTTCACCCGAGAGCACTGCTTCCTTATAATGGATAACAAAGATAACAGAAGAATATGATCCTTCGCCATTTGGAAGCAGTTTTGTGTCAAAGCCCTGCATAACTGTAGTGCTACTTACTTATATTAATGTGTACAACTGCTCATTGCACGTTAACATACAGATCACTGTCAGCCTGTGGGTTTCCTGCTCTTCATATGTTCATGTTTCATCTCCAGGAGCTGTCTTTCTAATAGCTTTCCTCTCAATGCATATCCCAGGTACTTTGCCAAGAAAATGCAAGAAAGAACTGCTGGCAGTAAAACTACGAAACAGACCAAGTAAGCAGGAGCTGGAAGACAGGAATATTTTCCCAAGGAGGACAGATGAGGAAAGACAGGAAATCCGGCAGCAAATTGAAATGAAACTCTCAAAGTAAGTCTACCTAAGAACAGGGAGGAACCTCCCTTTATGATGGAGCATCCTCTCAGTACTATCAGATGAGACACTGTCACCCACCAAGTTAATTTCCTGCACTGAATCATACACAAACTAATAGAGCACATTTTTAGCTGTCAATCAGCCATACGAAAAAAAAATCTTAACTCCCAGTTCAGTCAGGATTCCCTTGATTTCATTAGAAAACAAGAGAGATGTCAATGTGGGAGACAAAATTCTGCCAAATGTACCTGCAGCTCCACTGATGTAAACAAGTTTTAGAGGTCCTCCAGAAAGGATAATAAATAAAATTTATTATCCTAAAAATAATAATATAATTATTTATTAACCAGATTTTGCTTTGTCAGCAATAACTGAATTTGAGGATAAAGGCAATTGTTATAGCTGCATATATGCATTGGTGGCTTTCAGGAAGAAGCAGCTTCAGCAGCATTGCCCTCCCATGGGTGAGGTGTTTGTGTTAAGTTCAGCAGCAGGGATGGTCTGGTTTTCATCAGTAACCAGGGCAACAGGGTAGAGCTATGAGACAAATAGCATTACTGTGGCATGTAGCCTAAAGCAAAGATTTAAGGTAACTGAGAGACTCAGACTGCACCATTTGGTTTTTGTGTGTGTTTTTTTAGGAGCTACATTTGGCTATCTGCAAACATGAATATTTTAGATGAGACAAAGTGGATTGTTAAATAATCTGTGCTGCGCCTGCCCACACTGGGACAGTGAGCACTGCTCACCACCAAAATGCTTGGAATCAAATTGAGAAACATGAATTGAAGTTCATTTTCAAGGCTTATTAAATATTAAATATCTCAAGCCTCTCCTGAAAGAAACATTTATTGATATTTAGGCTAGCTCATTCATGTATGTGCATTTGATTAAACTCTACCTCAGGGGACAGGGAAAGAGAAGCATACATGGATCAGAGCACCAGCCCTAATGGCCCAGAGTTTATGCAGGAGTACATCACTGTCATCACCACACTTGCTTTCAGCTAAGAAACAAGCTGCTGAGTGAACACAGATGAGATTTGGGGTGCACTTCATGAATCCCTGCAACACTGGAGATAATCACCTTCCTCCAGTATCAGTGATTGCCATTTATTCTTTGTAGCATGGTAGCACTTCACACCTAAAGAACAGTGCATTGTGCCAGTGACTGCACAAGACAGCGCAGATGACAGTCCTTGTCACAAAAAATATGTACATCCCATAGAAGTAGAAAATATCCCATTACAATTTACATTAAGTTCAAAAAATTACAGACAGAGCAAATCACAGATGTGCCACATTAATACCCATCATCTTAGGAAGGAACATTTCTATGCAACTGTCATGGACCTTGACATTGATCATCTTGACCTTGCAAGCCTTGTGTATTCACTTCAGGGAAATATTTCAAGCTGCACTCCAATATAGTTAATTCCAGTATTTCAGCCTGTCAATTGCTCGTGAAACATCTTTATAGGTCAGGAACCTAATTTCATGGCTTTAAAATACACAAAAATGGTTTCCACCCCACTGCATCCCTAAAACCAAATTCAACCATCACAGAGTATTCACTGAGTGAGATTATCTCATATCCAGCCACCCTCACATTGCTGAAATGCCTAGAAGGTCACACCTCTTTTCAATATAGCCTGACTTATTATTTCTTAGTGTGAAAGATCTAACAGAATTGCAGCTTCAGATGGTCTAACTACAGGTTTTATCCCTTTCTTTTAATTTACCATTTAGCTTGCTTAATAATGAGCCCAATGAATTATTTTAAAGGAGGCATACCTAAAATCAAGTGTCAGTACAAGGATTTAAAAAGAAAACTGCTGTGCTGGTGAAGACAAGGGCTAGTCATTACTAGAAGCCAGGAAATGTACTGTCTATTGGTAATTTCAGTGAAGGAAGCCTCCGTACAGTCTGCTGTGGTCTTACAGAGCAATCTGTGGTGCAGGCCATTAGTCGCATTGGTAATGCCTAGAGGATGGCTAAAAGCCATCTTTGTTCCAAGTGCTGGAAGACAGGCTTTCATTTAGGCTCCTTCCTCCTGGAACGTGGAAGATTCAGTGCATTTCAGGGAACAGACGGTGCAGAGATTGCTGGAATAGCCAGGAATGGCAAAACAGATTGGAAGCAGTCTCCCACACAACTTCCAGCGCATGTGTGCCCTGGCAGAGCTCAGCTCTTAACTCATCCACTAGAATAGAACATAACCGTGCAAACAAGCTCAGGTGGTGCATGCATGCAGGAAAATATTTACACCAGGAAAAGCAAGTATGAGTCAAAAAAACCCCCACCCAATCCCAAAGTAAAAACAGGCACTGGTAAAGGCAGAGTCAAACCCCTAGAGATAGCCCTCCAGAGTTTCTGACTAGGACTGACTAGGTCTCGCCCCACAAAACCCACACCACCCCAGAGTCCCCACTCAGAGCATAACCTGGCAGTATCATGGAAATGTAATCACTCCGAGAAGAGTGAAATTCTTGGATGAGATTCTGAGGTCTTTAAATTCATTTTACTGTTGTGCAGCATATTCTTTTTGTGACAACTTGAAAGTTTATCACTACGAATGTACTTCTCAGTGTTCAGGTGTGAAGTACTGAAAAGAAAATGGGATCCAATGTTTGTTCTCTGTATGATTTTGCCACTACCTATGCAGGTAAGAGCATGCTGCTGCACTAGTAACACTTTGATAAAAGCAATGGGACTTGCTGGCTCAGTTATGAACCCACACCTACCATCAGGCTATAGACCTGCACTTTAGCACAAAAGAATAATGTACAGGCAGATTAGTGAGTAGTTATTCAATGGCTGTCTGCATAAGAATAGCAGGTAAGCAGGCAGTTGTTTTCAAGTGTCAATATTTTTCAGCACATTTGTAGGGATTTGGAAGTCTATAGCTGTCTAGCAAATTGCCTTAGTCCCACAACTATCGTAACTTAGCTCTGCACTCTGGAGGGAAAGCTGCGCTGACATATAATGTGCAAAATATACTGAATAATAGGGTCTATGTAACTTCAAAAATGGTAGACGAAAGAATAATATTTTTTTAAAACCACTGTATTTTTTAAATTGTTTTAGTTGTAATACGTTTCTAACAGCAGTTACGAACCTGCTGAGAAAATCGACTCTGCTATCATGCTGATGAGTGTTTATGCAGTCAAAGCTAAAACCCCTATTTTTCTTCACTTTCCTACTCATTCCATCTCAAAAGAGAGACTGAGGAATTCTGTTATACCTTTTGGGCCACTACTTTTACAGCAGTGCTAGTCCACTGATTTCAGATTTATTACTGACTGACAGCAGCACAAGTACAGATTCAAGTATTCGTTTATGTGCATTACTGCATTTGGAAAGTGTTTTTCCCGTATTTCATGCTCCCAGCCAATTTAGTCTACCACTTGTTGCCGTGGAAACATGCACTTCTCCCTCCTCCTCCATCCAAAATGGCAATATTCCATTTTCCTCAGATTTCCCTTTCCAGCAGTGCTTCTCTTACTAATTCATCCATCCCCAGTGCCCCGGGCCATGTTGTGCACTTGCAATATTCTATTTTGCATTAGGCAACAGGGCTCCCAACAGGTCTTGGTTCCCATTATTATGTGTTCAGAGTGCAGATAATAAGCCCTCAATGGAATTCACTGAATTGAGAGTTCTTTGTGTCAAGAGGCAGAAAAGACATTTGCAAGTACGATTATTTGCGATAACTGCTTTCTGCCTTACAGACTTACTTTGTTCTAGAAGGGGTTTAAGCTGAAACATGGGGGAGTAAAGTAGCTGCTAGACTGAAAGAGTGACGCAGGAAAAGGTTGTTTAATTAAATTCGATATCTGACTGTTTAAAAAGTTAATGTTTGAACTGCCTGGGTGGCTGGTGCTTCTCAAGTATGTATAACCACAGTTAAAGATGCTCCATTATTACTTAATGTTTCAATGAAAACATGTATTCCCAGAAAATATTATACTTTTAATTTTCACTTCATTTTCTGTATCACCTCCCTGGATATTTGCATAAGTAGACGTGATGCATTAAGCGGCACTTAAAAGATTACAGAGACAGGAATTCAGATACAGAAATGTAGGCATCAAAGGAGTCGGGCAGGAAGAATCATGGTTTTGTGGACACAGAGCAGAACCAAAACTCAAGAACCTAAAGCTGATCTTTACCATATTGAAAATCTTGGCATGGGTAAGCAGATCATGCTGGGGCAAGGTTTCCTGGCAATGTAAAGTGAAAAGGAGGTATCTTTATTCAGTACTTTACCACATCTGGAAATCTGCAGTTGTAGTGCTGCCCTGAGGTTCTTGGAAAGGCATTTTCAAGTTGACTTGCCCAGAAACTGCAGACTAGCTAAATGCACACCCAAATTAGACCCTGGTTTGTACCTCAACCTCATGTAACAGAGCGTGAAGTTCACAGTGCTGCTGAAGACCGAATACTAAGAAAACAGCACTTCAGATTCGCCACCTAAAAGCATAAAGCATGACAGTTCAACACACAGCAATCTCAAAGGAAAATTTTACCTATTGACAGAACAAAAGCTGTGCCCTGTTTCCCAAGAATGGCACATCCAGTGGCACTTCCTGACAGAAATGTCTCAGGGCAGCTTTGCTCGCTGAAAAGGCATCAGCCCTCCAAACTGAGAGGTTCAGTGGAAAAGTGGGTTTAATCCACAGAACCTTGGGGAACATTTTATTTGATATTAACCAAAGAGGGGGGGACAGGACACCAGACAGACATGGGATGACAAACTACTGATACCCCTAATGCAGAAATTAACTACATACCGAACTGGGCCCAGTTTAGAAAGCAGCCTAAATTCACCTGGAGATTATTGAGGGGTATTGATGAAGCTCTGTGTTCAGACTCTGACTCACTGAACTAGAAATCAGGGAACTGCCCTGATTTCAGAAGGCTGGGAAGACTTGACACAGATTTATTCCAGAGACAGAAAGGCAAGGGCAAGCCCAAAGAAAGGATCAGCTGTCACCGCTAATTAGCTGTGTACAATTTAATGCATTTCATTCTTATTTGGCAGGAATTATCCAGGTAACCTTGTCACTGATGCTAAAAATAACCCCAGTGAGTGCAGCATGGGCGTCTGTGAAAGCCTTAGCTCCTCACATGAGATGGGAGCTATATATAGAACCACAATTTAATTCTGTGGGTGTATGTGTAAGCCGAGGGAGTCTCCCGTTCTCCTCACTCTGTACTAGACAGCAAGACAAGATGCTGGCAGCAGGGACCAGCTGGGGGGTTGCTGTTGGGGATTTGCATGTGGCTGCAGTATTTTATTAACAGCTTGCATAGTGTCCAAGTGCTTTTTAAACCAAACCTGGTGCTGTGCAAGGATTTGGGATTTTTTTAATGTTTTGTCCCTTTTCCATTATGGGCTTAGCTTTTCAGGCTTCAGAAAAGAAAAAGGGGGGGTGGTGGTGCGGGATGTTGGAAGAATAGGGGAGGTGCAAAGTGATAACTGAGATTTTTTGGAGTCACCTCCAGGATTTAGATGTCTGGATCCCATAGGCATTAATATTCCCTATTCTCTTCCTTGGTGTCAGAAAGTGACACACAGTTGGAAATCCTGTTTTGTACCCAGTGGCAGACAGCACTGTCCTTACAGTCAAGGGGACTGAGGTTTAGTGTCTGCTACCAGGGTTATTCTGAGACATTATTCAAGGATAAAAATCAGAAGGAAAGGGAGAAAGCTCAAGTTTTGTCAATGTCTCCAAGCAATAAGTCAGTTTAGCCTCCTGTTTACAGGGCTTTTTAGGTCCAAGATAGCTGCAGTGTGCCTCAAAAACACATCTTATGAGAGGTTCAAGTACATCTGTACATGTCATACCTTTACTCTGTCCCTTTCTTTTAAGGACTGAAGAGCTCCTGAGAAAGGTACCCTTTGCTCCCTTTCAGGTCTTACACTAGCAAAAATAGAACAAGCTTCACTAACGTGAATCCTTGGCTAGCAAGTAACAAACCTAACTGCCTTGAGTGTGCAATCACAAAAGGACACTCTGGACAGAAGCTCTTTAACCAGAGGTGCTTGCTTGCTTCAAAAATGAAGCACACTGCATGCACAATTAATTATGGAGCACCCTATCAGCTCTGGGCAAGAGCCATGATCTGCAGCTGAACCAGAAAGTGCAATTTGCTGTCTCAGACCAGTCCACAGCACATTTGGCAAGAATTTTTGAATATACTAATGAATTTATAAAGGGTTGCAACAGAGAGGACTTAGTCCTGTGTGCTAGTTTTTCATTTGAACAACATGCGCATGACTCAAGGCTGCTCTCAGTGCAGGTTTGTTTTGCTAAGGATTCAGTATGCACCTCCTGTTGAAGATGTTTTGTATTTACTTTGTGCAAACATGGGGAAGTGTCATTGCAGAGGACAGTTACCTCTGCTCAGGGACAAGAAAAAGTTTCATGTCTCAGGCACAGTTGAGAGATTGTCTTCTGGGAAGACAGTAACTCCTTGCACTACTCTGTTCTACTTCCCTGGCTCCAGTGCTGGGAACTCGTAATCAAATGTGTTTTCCACAGCACAGCAAAGGCAAGGGCAGCAGGTCAGTGCACAGCAGGGAAGGGAAAAGCAAAGCAGCAGGTATAAACACAAAGAGGAATATCCAGGGCCTTTTCTGGGACACTGACTCAATTCCTCGAATAGGTCTTTTAGCATAAATAGCACATGTGAAACTAGAAATAAAAAAAATCAGGGTTCAGAAAGGTATAATGTATCACAAGGGAGCATAATTATGTAAATAAACTTGCAGGAAAACTGCTAAAGGAAGTGTAATTAAATAAGGAAAAATAGTTTTTAGGGAAGAAAATAGTGCACTTGTTTTGCCCTGCCAAACTGCTTACAAAGAGCAGCACGTTGTCAGGTGCAGACCCTCTTGCAGAAATCAGGTATCTAACATGCCTGAAGATCTGGGCCCCAGCCCTGTGAAGTGACAAGCAGTCATAAACCAAAATGGAAATCTGCAGAAAGCCAATAACGCTCTGTAATGTCTCATCTTATACTGGATTATGATTCAGGTCCTTAAGCTACTTTGGATGTGGAGCACAAGTAATTACAGAAAAAAAATAATTCAATTTGCAGAGCTTAATCGACAGGGACCAGAGTAAGCTGCTCTGATTGTCACAACCATTTGTGCTGGTTTATGACAAAAACCTGACCAGAACAATGTGCTGTAGCAGTTGTGAGCTACTGATAACCCAAGTGCTGAGCCACGATTCAGGCATTCGTGGTGGCAGCCCTCACCATTTGTGAGGATGGTCACTGTGTTGCTGAGATTATTTAGGATCAGGGGTTTTGCTTTAGACCTGTTGATGAAATTAAGGGAAAGTGTTTTATGCACTTAAAGCCAAGCACTTCACTGTAGTTGAAACAAAAGCATGATAGGATGAACAGTGTGTATTTGAAAGACTATGAGCTGGTATAAGCAAAAACTCAACCGGAAAGGGGTATGGCTGCATGTTTTTCAGTTTTAATGTACCCAGTTTCAGACTTGCCACTTGAAATCATATAAGAACAAAAGAGGGAGAGGTGTTGTGTTGGTTCTCTCCTCCGCTCTCCTTTTAAACCTAACCAAATTTATATGCAGACTGGATATAAACGAGTTTCACCGTAACTGTTGCTGTGAATTGCCTGCAGAATACCTGAGCAGATAGAAATCACTTTTCCCACAAAATACGTAGTGTGGGTTTTAGTTTGGGGAAGGGAAGAGACAGAGCTTTCTTACTGTTCAGTGTCACATTGGCACACACCGTACCTGAAGGGCATATGGCTGGTACCACTAGAGCAGTATGTTACCACTGATTTATGGGGCAGTGTTGTCAGATGCGTCATCTGCACCTTTGCGTGAAGAACTCGCGCATGATTTTGGACTCTGTTCCAAGAGCTGGCTCACCACATGTGATCTAAGGAAACTGCAATTCATACAGTGCAGTTGCTAGCCTTCCAAATATTGTTAGAGTTACTACAGGCTCCTTCTCCTGCAGCTTTGAGCACAACTTCTGTTGCCTGGCTCATTCAAGATCTTAATTCCTCCCAGGAATCAGAGGCTTGGGCTTGCTGCTTTCATATAGGAAAATCTGGGTCAGTCTAGCACAGTTTCTGCCTTTCAGAAATAACAGAGAAGGCAAGGGGGGTGAAAAATGAAGGCAATAAATATTTAGAAAATAGGGAGGGGAAGGGAATGAGGGAAAACAGGTCAGAGCAGAAGGTCACTGTTTTTTAATCAATTGCTACTTAATAGATATTGTACAGTCAAATAAATTATTAAAATGTATTCTAGCTAAATCTTTTTTATTCCATTGCCTGTGCCCACCTGGCAAGCTGCAGTTGTATAATCAAGTCTTCTGGGGGTTTTTGTGTTTATTTGTGTGGCTTGGGAGCTACTTGGGTCAAACCGAGCACTGCAAATTTGCTTCAGTATTAGTTTTTCAGCATAATTAACTCATCCAAGTAGCCAGCACATTTCCTTGACCTCTCCAGATTCTGGTGAGTGTTTTTTCCCCTGGAAAGCACTAATTTTCTATCTTTTCCAAGAGAACTCCCAGATTTATCAATCCATGCTTAAGTATTTATCCAGTGAAATGAAAAAGAAACAGACAGCACCTTTGGAGGTTGAGGGCCTCTTCCTGTTGCAAGTCCAGTTGTGCAGAGGACTGTATCAAGGCAACAGGGAAACACACCTGCTTGAAGAACCAGCATGTTGGTAAAATCTGAGTCTTAAATTGCATTAGAGACAGGTTACTTCAATCTAATTAGTGCAATGTTATACAAATACAGGAGTTATTTTGTTTTGTTAAAACTACACAAAATACTACTCAGCCAAGAGACAAACAGCTGAATAGAAACATGAGTGCCTCACTGTCGATAAAAAGCCCTCAAAATCAAGACTACATGGCTTATGGCTGAACAACCATTGTCATTTGCTTGAGATAATCACATTAATTAAGCAAATTAAATTCTGAATTAATTAATACATCACTAGTTTTTCAGAAATCATGTTAAAAAAATAAAAAGACAGAATCTCACAACAGTCTTTCCACATAGCAGCTGGTCTATTGCAAAAGGATCAGGCTAATTTGAGGGTGCCTGCAAAAGCCATACTCTGGCCAGGCTACACTGCAGCCTTGATAATTATCACAGGGAGTGGCTACAGTACTTCCAAATACCACCCAACAGGGGAAAAATCTTCCTTCTCAAGAAAAGGTTTAACAAACCAGTACTAATGTGGTAAGGAAAGTTATATTTATAGGCATCATGCAATCAAGTTTAAAGAACTTTTTGCAGCTTGTTTACAACATAAAGGAAAAAGGTAAAGGGAATGATAGATGTGGAAATAACAAGCTTAGGTCTACAGGGATGATCAAAGCAGGAAGCTCAGGGTTAGCATGGACTTCTGGTGGACTAGAACGCCAGCACTCCAATGCCGCATTACCTGTGACTTGCTGTGAATCAGCTGCAATGAAAAAACTTGCTACAAAAGCATGGAAAACCCGCATATGATGGAGGTCATTTGCAGAGAGTCAAGGCTTGTCCCAGCTTTGATAAAGTCACTGCCCGCTTACATTGCTGTGCTTAGTTTACCCTTAGCCTAGCAGTCACTCAGCAGACCAAAAGTAACTTTAAAGAGACAAAGATGTGGTGAAATTGAGTCCTTTCGCAAGAACATGGAGACCTCACAAAGGTTTGCTGTCGCAGCCTTGCACTTTGACAGTAAAAGACAATGTATGTTGTACCAAAACAAATCATAGCAGCAATGTCAATACTAAATGTTCAGGTCAATAGGAAATGTTACATAATTAAATTCTTACATTTTATTCAATTGAGGAACTCTGATTTCAAAAGCTCAGGATCTTCTGTCCTGACTGAAAGTTCCCAGCAACCTCTGTTTGGATTTATACCACCATAATTAAACACAGGATCCTAAATGGAAGACCCTAAAAAGGAGGGTCCCAAAAAGCTTTGGGGAAAAGGAGACAGAATATGAGGGTAACATTTTAAAATTCAAATCCTCTTTGCATTTTCATCTAAGTTAGCCTGTCTATAATGCTCAGTGTCACGCTTTGTGGCATCAAGTGACAAGTCATACTCCTTACACAGCCCAATTTAAAAAGAAAGAAAACCAGAATCACTAAGATACCATTTGCATGGGAAGTGAATAAATCCCTGGAGGGTCTGCAGTTCTGGTATTCCACACAAGACACTTTGCCACATTTTCCTATTTTGTACAACAGAGATAGCCATATAGACCAGCTTTGCAGAGCACTATGAGACATGCTGGTGAAATAACTACAAAATATATGATTATTCCTGTCGTTGAGACCAGGGGAGACACATTCCTATGGAGTGCTTGGGCCAAGTCTTTGAGTTTTCAATGGAATTTCTCATTTCACTTTGCATGCTGACAGCAGAAACACTCTTTGCATTGAAAATCAACAGATAACATCAAGAAAAATTTTGAAAAAAAGCAAAATATTTAAATAAACACGAATGCAGTAAAGAAGCAGGATTCAGAGCATGCTGTGGGCAAAGGCTGCGTGGCTCTGGCCAGCCTTTTTTAATGACAGCATGAGGGCAAGCTGTTGGTCTAGCTCTGTGCTGAAAAATGCTGGGCTAACAATAGCGTGCATGAGAGAAACAGAAAATAGTACAACAGATGGTGATATGCTATCTGAAAGCAGGGATATCCCATCCTTTTGGAGATGCTGTGTGGGTGAGTGACAGGCGAGAACTAGAAAGTAGTTGTGTTGCCAGGGAGAGTGTTCCCAGAGAGATTCCTGCAATTTGATAGCAGGTGTGCAGTCATACACAGTCCCAGCAGGGATTTTCTATCCCAGAAGCATTTGCAACTTTAGGGATCACTACCATTTAGGTTTTTTTTCTTTAGGGATTACACAAAGCCAAGATAGCACTGCATTTCCCTTGATTTACTTCAGTAATTAAGAAAGCTGTCCCTTGGCATAAAGCCTGACACTACAACCAGTTTGCATGCCCTCTCCCTGCCAGGGTTTGAAGCTGCTGGGTTAGTAGGCTCACACAGCTTGGTACCACCAACTCTGGGGTAAATCCTTGCTATTGCTTTATGCAGCACCTTGCAATGGCAAATATGCCTGCAGATGTTTATTTGTCACTGCAGACTTGCAGATTGCCAAAGGGTCCCTTATATACAAATATAGGTTACAGCAAACAGAGAAGTGTATTCTCCAGAGCTCACATTGCACGGGGAAATCTCTCAGCAGCTTATATCCATGGCAAGAATGGCCATTCTCAAATCATTTTGCATTAAATGAGGGGGTGGAGGAGAATTTACATCTAGTCAGCCTGCCTCTGCTGACAAGCTATGCATACCAATATTTCTTTGTCTGCTCTCTGCAAATCCAGCTGTGGTTTCTTCCAGTGACCCAAATCCCACAGCTGTACATTGCAGTGGTATTTGTTGGTAGGGGCAACTGTTTATAGGTTAATCGGACAGTATTGCAGGATCTTAACGCTAGCTGTGCAACAGTGAGCATCCTTGCTGAATTCAGGACATTTTGGGACAGTTGCATCCGTGTACAGTATCTCTACGTGACGGACTCTGAAACATAGCTAGTGCTACAGCCCAAACTAGCATGTCTTTCTGTGCTCCTGTCTCTGTTCCCTCTGACTGTGGTGGCTGAAATCGTGTTCTTGGCTGCCCAGGAAGTTCAGTCATGAGCAAGCAGACACTTCATTTCTTACAGGGCTCAAGGGGGGCAGGCAAGACAGCCTCAGTCTCCCTGGAGATCAAGCATGATCATTGTGTCAGGTATTGTTTATACAGTGAAGTTAAAACATAACTTCTCTTTTCTTTCCTTTCTTTTTGTACAAATCATTACCCAGTAAGCACCCAGGAGTATGCAACTGTTTCACTAGGGGTACTGTTGCTCAAGCAGTTACTATCCAAGTTGGTTTTAGCATCACTTCAGCAGTAGCAGATGCCTTTATTTAAACTAATATAATGGTAATACATACATAATGGGATAGAACTAAACCCCTCGGATTTATATGATTCCTTTTGTTTGCTTGTCCTGAAGCATCAAACCCACAATGTTCTCAATTTGCCCAAATCTGAAATATGTAACATTTCCCACGGTGGAGGGGGGGGCGGGGAATAAAAGGCACACACAGGGCTACAGAGTTCTACTCCTGCTTCTGAGGGGGAAAAAAAAAGAGGGGGGGGAGAGGAAAAAAAAAAAAAAGAACCCCCCTATTGCTTTGCAATGAAACTTCATTAACCTTTTTCAGTGCCTTGCATAGTGTGACCAAGATCATAATCAGCATGCGGTTTCAGCTGGAAGACCCTTCACATACATTTTAATACACAGCCTTGAGCCCTCATTGGCTTTCAGCAGAGGAGTTGCACCGGGAGTATGCTCCACTTGCACTGTTCTTTGAAGAGCATGTTCTTTCAGCAGTTTTTCTTGCTGAGCTATTTTTAGCTTGAGTGTATTCCCCAAACCAGTTCTTTTCCCAGCTGTAAGGCAAAGCAGGAACAAGAGCAAGCAGTAATGCTGCTCATGCTGACATTGCTACCAAAAGAAACACTCATCAAACTACACACTCGGAGCATGTCTTTGGCTGAATAATCAGTTGTACTTTTCTCACCCTAATGACTAAATATTGTAATTCTATTACAAACAGGAAAGATCCACTATCTAGCAGCTCTGTTAAACCACCGAGTGGAGGAGCAGATGGAAGGGAAAGGAGAAAGCTCCTGTTCTGAAATAAACAGCTATTACACTTACACCCTAATGTAGGAGCATTAATTCTTGTATATTAACCAATACCTCAACAAAAGATGAAACCCTTTACGTTATGTCGGTCCTGGAATGTGCCACAACATCCTCTGAGAGTTCTTAACTGCATGTTGAGACAGGTATGAAAGCAAAAGCCTCCTGAAGGTGTTGGAGGGGTGCTCAGCATCTTCACTGAGCTTTGCAGCAGGCCTTTGAACTGAGAGGCAGGCTCTACTCTCCAGCTGCATCTGGCCTTTCTTCCTCACACACTGAGAGAACTATGAAACCAAAGGTCAAATACAGCAGGGCTTTCACGGGTGGTGAAAACAGTGATTACCGTAAAGCTGCCTCCATTTGAATCCTCTCACATAATTAGATCCTGGCTCTGTTGGTGTATTTCAGCCCACACAGTGCTTATCATCAAGTAACACTATGCAACAGCAAACCTGTCACAAGGATGTAGGTCGTTCAGGGACAGTGGGTTATGGTACAAGGGTCACACTGGGCAAGTGTGTAGTTTTTATTCCAACTGAAATCTGAACTCCTCATTGCAAAGCTTATATCACAGAAATTATAATGATGGACAACTGTAATTGCCTGGGAGATAAGTGACAGCATAATTGACTGAACTCTTCCTGATTTTCAGCCTTGAAAATCCAGACAGAACTAAAGGCCAAACAAATGAATAAGATATGTAATTAAGGCAACATATACGGCCTCTGCATTTATCTAGCATCTTTTACTGGACACCTAAAGGCAGTTTCTTATTTGGATGCAAAAAATAGTTTATAAAGGAACATAGACACAAACACTGGGCAATTTTAACGCAATAAAGTTTTTGCGTGCAACTTTCAGAACGTATCATACCAACCCACCCTTTTCATGCTGCTCTTTAGCCTCTTACTATCAAAGAATAGCAGCAAGTACTCTCATCCTGTTATGGGAAACGCTGGCACATCACTCAGCAACCAATTTTTACATGCTCCAGAATTACCTTGGGATAAAAACAAGTGTGTGTCTCCATGCCTGCCTTCTAATTTTGTACATATTGTAAAAGGCAAGTCCCTCCTACCGAGGATTTACTACTACCCGTAATTGTACATTGCGAGCAGTACTGCACTGCCACAGTGCAGTGCGTGGGTGACTCAAAGCCCTGGCACACATCCTCTTCACAGCTACTTATAGGAAGGATGAAAATAAACTTCTTGTTGAATTGAACATGATGTTCTGGTAATAGAGATGCCAATTTAAGAGGCAGAGCCTTCACCTCCTGAGGGGCAGCAGACACAAGCTGCTTTATGAGGAGCAAGCACAGGGCACTCTCATTTCTCCTCCCTTTGCCTGGACTGGAGCTCTCCTGTGAGAGGGATCCTCCCCACCCCCCACCTTCCCAACTATCTGCAAAACTATCCGTCACAAGAGACAATCAATGCAATTGCTGCTGGCTATAGCTCACTTACTGGAGGCTGGATTGATTGCTCACTTGTCAGTCCAGAGTCCACAGGCACATGCACGTGTCCAAGACTACCCATTCTACCCCTCCCTTCGCAGAAGATTATCAGAATCACATGGATCTAAGTAAGTAAGAGCAGAAACAGAATTTCAAAGTATGTCTTTTTGGTTTCAGCTATAAATCCAAAAGAAATCCAGTTTTATGACAACAATACATACAGATACAGGGCAACAGACTCTATAAAAAAATATATTTGGGAAACAAAGGAACACATTTTGAGGACAGATAAGAAACCTCACAAACCAAGAACATGACCTTTTTTGCACTGGATTCTGCTGAACGCTTGCTAGGGTCTGCCAGGCAGGTGAGACCGCAGATTAGTAAGGGAAGCTGGAAAGGAAGGACCGTCCGAGGTGTGGGAAGTCAGCATAGCCCCATACACACACAGGTGACCTGTACCTCCTCCACATTTCCCTCTCATCAGCTATTCTGTGCCCACACCTGCAAGCCCACAGGTTGCTGTGGCTTTGCTGAAATGCAGTTCCCACAGCAGACAAGAGACATTGCTAAGGTTAACTACGAGGACAGAGAACTTGGCAGCATCTCCTGCTTATAGGACTTATTGATGCATTGCCCATCTGATAGCAGACCCTAGGATCCTAGCGACACGCAAAACCTCGGACTGCTGGGGATTCAGTCACCTGTAACAGTCCAACACCATCAACCTTGGTGTAATGCTAGTCCCAAGACATTAATTCCCATAAATGTGAAGGAGACAGTCAGACTGTGTGAAGTAAATATTGAGCTATCGATCAGCAGTCACAGGCACATGTGAGAGCTGTTTGGCTCATGAACATGTGACCGTGCTCCAGAGGAGACAAGCAATTAGTGGTTTTCCCCTTGAAGCTGACTCCAGTGTCTGCACCTGTGCATGTGTCCTATGTGGTAGTTAGCAGGATCTCAGACTGGACGCTCATGGCAGAGGGCTGCTGCCCACTCCACCAGACCAGACACCAGAGACTTTCCCACCCATTGGGCTGGTAGGGGCAGGACTTGTTATCTCCCTGGGCAGCTACATTTTTTTGCTACAATTATACCGCACACGTGTAAGTCAAGGGAAACAGCCAGACACACACAGATTTACTGCCCCTCTCAGAGCCAGCATGGAGCACTCATGAACGTCACAGGATTTCCATGCACTCATTGCATGGAGGAAACAAGTAAGAGGCCACGTGCAGACTCTCAGCACCTGAGATACTTTGAGACCAAGAGCACACATGGCTGTACCTGCAGGGTGTTTTTGGGGCGAGCCACATGTGACAGAGCTAACCTGTAATGGCCTGCTCCTCTCACCCTCTGGAGTACCACTGCGGAAGCAAAGTTTTGCTTCTGAGAGATGGCAATGTATAAATTTATCCAGTCATCTGTCCGAGCCAAAATTATGAGAAAACATTCTAAATGCAATCTGAAAATACACCCAGGACCCTCCCCAAACTTCCAACAGCTGAAGAATACCTGGTACTTGAAGATGTATGCTAACTTTGCACAGAACAACAACACAAAAACATTGTCATTTTTTCTGAACTGAAGAAAAAGCTGTCCATGTAGTGTTGTGCTGCCACCCTCCCACCTTATGGTGACTGCTTTAGCATTACGAGAAAATGTTCAGATTTTGGTCCCTATCCAAATCTGGAGCATCACTGACACGTGTATCCAAACATTACTTACAGGGAAGCAACATTGGTGCCTCCAGTTCTGCTCGGTTTCCCCAAGGCAGGCACAGTCACCTCCACTGAGGCGCTGCCCCTTCAGCTCCGCTTACTTCTGCTCTTGGCATCCCTTGGTTTAACCTAATGGGGAAGCAAGTCCCTGGAGTGGATACTCCTAACATCCATAGCATAGTATCATAGCAGTATCAATGACAGTCCATGAATTTACACCATGGGGGATCTGGATAGAGGTAGGATTTGCCAGCAAGTGACTTAAGAGTTTTCAAGAAAGTTTCAAGACCCTTCCAAAACCAGCTGGCCCTGCAGAGGTGCTCAGAGGGAGCACCCCTGCCTCAGCAGGCAGTACAAAAATACTCAAACCTAGATTTTTATATCATCCAAGAACACAACAGCATTAACTGGATGCTTTTCCCAAAAGCAAGAAACAGATATTTAAATTAAAATCAACTGAAAAACCATTACTGTGACAGAAGTGGTGCACTGCCTTAGTGCCGCCAGTGGAGCTTAGTCACCTCACTGAGGTGAGTCCCATGGGGGGCTCTGAGTCCCTAGGTGAAAAAAATAGAAACAGAAAGCACAGGACTCACCCAGCCATGTCCAAGTCCACGTCCATGTCCACATCCATGTCCAAGTCCATATCCATGTCCATGTCCAAGTCCACATCCATGTCCATGTCCAAGTCCACATCGTAGCAGTGCTAGAGCTTCCTGCCCACCTCAAACTTCAACATGGCCCCCAGCGGGCTGCGGGCTGGCCCCGGGGTGGAGCCCTGCAACCGCCCACACTCAGGTGCAGGAACTTTGGTGAACCGAGGGGAAACGAGTCAGGACTTGACTTTGCTTCAAAATGGCCTGCACTTGTGTAATACAAAATCCTCCCTCTGCAAAGCTTGTAGAGCTCATCCGCAGTCCGCAGAAGGTTCAGGTTTGAACCTTCACAAAAGCTCCATCATGGCAGGCGCCTGCTTCATCCTCCAGGATGCCACACCAACTTGGGGGTGCAGTCTGCTGATAATGGTTATTCAGCTGGAGTTTGTTTCCTTTGAACATAGGAGACATGAGCATTCCTTCTCTTAACCTTAACCTGTCAGCCCCTGCTCCCTGGCCTGCACTCCCCAGCAGCGAGGAGAGCCGGCTGCCATTTCCTCAGCCGGGTGTCCCTGAGGCGCAGAGCGCCCGAGGCCATGCGGGGCAAAATGGCCGCCGCCTGAGGGACCACGCGAGCTCATGTGTAGGGGGTGTCTTTTGGCCCTCTCAGAGGTGGGATTTCATATTTTAACAGCTTCAGAGAAAAATATGAAATAAATACCAAAAATAGAGCACTTGTAGCTGAGAAGAGCACACAGAGTTCCACAGCTGAGCCACCGACCTGGCAGGGGCTCTCGGAAGTGGACTTGTCCTTACGTCCCTCTGGGCCCGGCTCAGGGGAGTTCTGAGGGGAGCCAGAGGTGCGGGGGGTGCTGCACATCCCATCTGAGGAAATGAAGCGTGGCTGGGGCCACCCGAACCCACAGAGGGGTGAAGCACCCTCCGTCCTCCCAGAGCAACTCGGGCAGGACATGTCTGCTCCACAGTGAACACCTGCGGCAGCAGCTACTGCTTTGCTGTGATGGATGATCAGGCAGGACAGCGGGCTCTGCGGGCAGGCACGCTCCTCTCCCAGCGCAGGAGAGGCCATCCTGCAGAGATGGCCTCATCCCGATTCACTCCAGCGCAGCCCAGCATGGACCCACAGCCCCCCGGCCCTGGCGCACCTGTGGCTGCTGCCCCCGTTATAGTTGGCAGCTCGGCGGAGGCCGCTGGAGCCCCTCGCTGTCCCTGTCCCCGCAGCCCAGCTGCCATGCAGCACAGCTCGGGCGGCGGCGAGGGGAAACGAGGGGCATTCTGGGCAGAGAGAGGCTGCTCCCAAACAGGAAAAATGACAGAATCAAAATGTCCCTACAGCTTGGCAGCAATGATTTCAGTAGTGGTGCCACTTCTTACTAGTTCATCGTGCCTCTCGCGGTATTTGGGGTCTTCACTCTATCCCCAGCTTTCCAAAATCCTGTTAGAATTTTATTTTGAAGAAAACTACACATCTCATTTCGTGACTACGACAAAAAGCTTGGAAGTGTGGCCCATGTGTCTGAAAAACTCAGGAAAAGAATTGGAATACCCTCTCCTGTGTATATGCCTGTGTGTATCTGCACCTTTTCCTTCTGTTGTGGGGAAAGCAGAGGGTGTGCATAGAAATGCCATTGTCTCTGGGCACCTACCGTCTATTGAAGCCAAAAGGGAAAGAGGGTTTTAAATAATTAACCACTGTACATATTATAACTATTTATATATAAACATACAGAGCATTCATATACATATGCATTCTCACACTGCTTTAGTAATTTCTGTTAGGCTTTTAATCCCTCACTTTAAAAGGGCCTCTGAAATCTAATGTACAGATTCTGGGGGATCTATCAATCTCGCATGGAAGAGCTGTAATTAAGAATGGCTTGAGAGAGAGGCATGCAAGCAGCAGGTCGGGTGGACCTTTCATTTGCAGATAAGCTCTCCGAGTAAATCATTCTTCCCGATTTATAGTATAAAACACACATTAATCTCCTTCGAACTAAATGTAGCCAGAGTTGTATCATTTCTGAGACATACAGAGAAATGAGGGAGGAGTCCAAGGGTAACATGAATTAAAAATACACATTTAAAGCCTTTAGTAGGGCATTTCAGCATCATTCCTGTTTCAGCTCAGATTGTTGCAACTTCCACTGCTGGAGTATCTGACTCATTACTCCAAATAGAAATCCAGAGACCAGGAGAAAAACCTTAGGTTATACAAAGTATATGAGCAGGAAGAATGAAAGTTAAGCTGGAGGTGTTTCTAAGCACGAGAGCTCATCATCCAAGCAAGCTTGTTGGTGTGAATCTGGTACAGTAGTTGTGATGCCTTGCTGTTGCCAGAGATCAGAGCTTTCCCAGCGATCTCAGGGAAATTAATCAAAAAGGATAAGGACATGCATTCATATTTTGGGCTGTTGGTCTGACAATATAAGAATACAGAGTTGATTCTGAAGGTCTTTCTTAAGGTTTGTAAAACAAGGAGAAATTATAATCAAGTACTTTTACTGGTTCTTTTACAGTCTGCCAACAGTTACTTCATTTTTTCGCCTCTTGTATATTTGATAAAATGTAGATCTTGTTATAGCATCACTTTATAATAATTCCTTTATTTCCTGTACACAGTAGAGGGATAACTACTGCAGCAGTGGTTTGCAGTGTGATCCCTGCTCTGAGTATTTCTTTGTCTCTGTAACTTCATCTCTGGCTTGGCAACATCTGCTGGAGAGGAGACGATGAGAATCCGTAACGTTGCCAGAACGCAGGCCAGAAAGCATCATAAACTCTTTCCGATCTGCTTGCTGGATTATTACTTGAAAGCTAGCAAATGCAGCATGTGTGTGTCTGCCTAGGGGAGGGGTTCAATTACCTGAGATTCTCTGCAGATATTAGCAGTGTCTCGTGGGGAAGTCTCATTTAGTATGCAGAATAAAATCGCTACGGCACTGATCATATGATTTGAAGACTCAATCCTGAAGCAGCACTACTGGAAAGGGGAGGTGAAACTGCATAAGACACTCCGTTCAGACAGCATGAGGCTGTGAGCAGCACACGATTTTTATTCAGCAGGCAGGAGAGCTGCTGGATTGGTCTGTTAGACGTGTAGTCGGGAAACCACAGGAAAGCTTTATTTCTGGCAAGTCTGCATTTTGTCAGGATGCACCACTGGTGTTACTAGAGAAAAGGAAGCCCGCTGCTATGTGAGATTAAAAAGCAGAGGCAGTGATAACTACAGAAGATCACTGTGAAACTCATTTGATAACCACCTTAAATATCCCCTCAAGAGTGAATTTAACTGTTGGGAGAGCACTGGTTCCAACTGACTGAAAGTATGGTGAAAAGGATGCGTGTTCTGAGGAAGCGTCTCACTGACAGCAGAGCAAACTAGAGGAAGAACTTCTACCTGCATTGCTGACATTTGGGAAAAATAATATAAGTGACCTGGTGGCAGGAATCTTGTATTTTTTGTTTTCTTCCTGAGTCCTGGAGAGGGATTTTGTAGTCCCCTCCCCAAGGAAAACACCAACCAGAATTCAGAATACTGCAGACTTTGCAAAGAACAGGCATGGTACAAAATGTGATTTTGGTGTTTTTCCGCAGGCGACTCAGCCAAAGACCTGCTGTTGAGGAGCTAGAAAGAAGAAATATCCTTAAACGTGAGTATTTTTTTCCTGAAGTATTTTATATGTGCTTGTTGAAACCAGTGATTGCATTTCTAGAACATATTAAAAAGACAAATTCATTCACTGGAATTATTTTCTGTATCTAAAACCTTTAGTTTTTCACGTCCTGAGTTTCAAATGCTGCAGGAATCAGAATTTACAACTGGATAAAGGCATGCAATTTTGTACGGAAAAGAATGACTTGTTCAAATGTAGGCTTTGAAATCATTTTCATTCGGATCACAGTGTTATGGATGTCTAGGAGGGGAATACAATCGTAGTGTCACAGTGCAATGAGAATTGGACTGACATTTTTCAAGATGGGGACTGTCATGGCAAACCATACACTGAATACCACCAAGGCTAAAATGGAATGGAGAAAGCATCCTTGCAGAGGTGTGATTCTCCTAGCAAGTACATTCATATCGTTAGAAAACACCCCAAAGACAGGTCAAAGAAAAACCATTCTGAGATATTAAGAGTTATTAGAGGGACAGTTCCAGGCCTGTTACAGACGCTGTCACAGGGGAACTTTCTCAGCACCTCTCAAATACATAAGGCTGAAACTTGCAACTCTTTTCCTAAAGATTGGTGTTCTGGCCTGGGGATCAAACAAGTGATGAACATATAATCCCTTTCCTTACAAGTGCTGGGAATCCTCTACGTTAGGGGAAGATGAGAGAGGGCTTTGAAATTGTCTCCATTGTGGGTCTCGGGGAGGAGGGAGGAGGAAGGAGGGAGGAGGAGGAGGAGCAGGCCCTCTGCTTGAATGAAAAGTATATCACTTCTGTTATTTTCATGGTCTATTTAGTGTTGAAGACAAAAAACAGAATAATGTGAACAACAGTTCTCATTAAACATAAACCACAAAGCCACAGAAGTTTGTCATACACGCAATGCTGTCTGTGCTATTTAATTCGTATTTAATTATCAATACAATTGTAATTTGCTATGAAAAAGGCTATCTACCTTTTGTTACCTAAAAATTAATGTTTCAGAACTTTCTTGGTAGTTCATTGAAAAAACCTTATGCTCTTGCCATTGAAGTTACTGGAGATTTCACTTCAGTTTTAACACAAAGGAATTCCACAGTCAACTTACATTTATCAGTGTTTTCAGTACCGTTCCAGTGCATACAGGGCACATGGTAAAATTAGATATATCTAACGCATGCATAGCTAAATGAAAAAACAATACATTCTTTGCAAATGTGAATGGATGAACCTGGCGTAACTTCACCTGTTATCTATGACAAGAGGCAAGAAAAAGCAGTAACCCAAGATTCTGCAATATGTGGGGCCAGATTTTTAAAAGTCAGTACCCAAGATCTCTGAAAAGCTGTTTCTTTGGTTTTTTTCCTGGCTAAGGAATAGCTGATCTCTACTGAAAAAAGATCTGTTCCTTTATGTTTACTTTTTGAAGCATGCTGGTTACATCCTTAATCTGGGTTAAACTGACCAGCTTTAATAATAAAAAAGTTTGAATACATTCATATAATGAGCTTAGAGACAGATAAAGCAGAAAGAAGATAAAGTAGAATTAAAGATATTTCCTGAATGCCAGCTAAGCATACTGGTCTAGATTTGTATTTCATTTAAAAAGCTCCCAGCATGGAGCAAATTCATTGACTCCAGTACTGTTCCAATGCATACACCACACACAGTAGAGTTAGATGTATCTCACAAGTGCACAGCTAAATGAGAAAAAGGATACATTCTTTGAAAATGGGAGGTTGCTCAGGCTTTACACAGGGTCAGCTGAGATCAGAACCACCTCTATCTTATTTACCTCTTCCATTATATAAAAAGCTAGGTACCTTGTAAAGAGCTCAGGTCATCACTTGGCTGTCAGTTGTAATCTTATAAGGCTAGACAGATGCACCGACTCTAGTCTCAGTTATGAGCGAATTAGTAAATTAGTAAAGTCACCTATTAACAGGTATATCAACAATCTCATTATGAACTTTAAAAACACCTGGATTGGGTCTGGCATGCAGAGCTGTAGCAGTATACACGCCTTCAGTGAAATTACTACAACCTCCTCCAGGTTGTAAGGGTTTGTACAGTTGCGTTGCATTCACAGAGCAGCAAAATGAATTACAGCACTACACACACCACTTCATAATTGGGAGTGTCTCTCTACCGAGATTTATAAAACCAGCCCTCACTAATGAATGGATCTAAGTGTAGGCAGGGTGATGTTGATGGGAAAAACCTCTCTGGTTTGCCTCTCTAATAATGCCTGAGTTTTATAATGCTCTTGCTAGCATTTCCTACCAAATCTTTTTTATTTTTTCTAAAAGAACTATTTCTTTTATTTCTTGGAGCTGGGGATAAGCACTAAGCCTGAGTGACTGTCTCACAGAACTGGGTCACTCTACATGTTTAGTATATTTGCAAAAGCAATTTTTGATCAGGAATGTGTATTTGTGGGTTTTCTTTAGGAACTCTCTCGTTGCCTATCAGTGTCATATCTTAAAAAGGCACTACACCACCGAAAATCCTCTTAATACATAGGAATATCTACTCTAAAAGGGGTGAATTAAAACTAAATGAAGCATATTAGTAACTTCTTGCAGGTACCTCTACATCTTAGAATACACTCTACTTTTTAAAGCCTGTTCTCTTTATAAACATTCCAGAATTAAATAGCTGTTGGTCCCTGACAGAGCACTCATTTTAGCTGTCTTAGTCCCTTTTAAATCTGAGTGCCTTGCCACTGAACTGTAATAAAGCACATTATAGTATTTCAGTTTGATTTGATTTACATTTCTACTATAGCCAGTTGTAGCTATGCACTACTATGTTATTTTAAATAGATACTTACGATTGTATTTCAGTGTAATCTAATGAGCATATAAATAAGGGAGAATAATTCCTCATTGCTAAAAACATAATTTTGGACACTCACATGCAGTGCTAGTGTTTTTTCCAGGCATATTAAAAATCACATGTATGCTTTAACACTGGAAATACCCAATGCAAGTGGCATAATAAACTTCACAGTAGTATCTAGAGAATCCCAGAATGGTTAAACATTTCTCTCTAAGTCTTTGGGATTTGTTCAGGTCATAGGCTTGTGCCTTAATTTAGTAACAGATAGTACTAGAAATAGAAATGCCATTAATTCGTTTCCTAAGGCAGAGGATATATTTCACACAGTGTTACAGCACTCTAGTCTATTTTTAGAGCCAGTGTGTAGGAGTTATCACGGCTTGAATGTTAATAGGCACAACACACAAAAGCAAGCTGGCTTAAGTTAGAATGGAACGCTACAAAAGAAAACCCTGAGAGAATAAAGAGGTTCTAATGTCAGTGGCATATCCTGAATAGCAGAGAAAAAAGGCATGCAAGTCAAAGATAACTACTGTGGCAGTGTGACCGGCTAAAGATACAGCCTGAGAATAAGGCTATACTGGACAGAACATACTTTTCCTGGAGCACATACAGTAAATCTTTTCAGCATCTAACAGCCATGAATGCTTCCAGCAATATGAAGCATAAAAAATGATGACAAACTAAGGAATATTTTGATTTTCCTTCTACATTTTATACAATTGGAGAGCTGGTGTGGCTGCTGTTGTTTTGTTAAACCCCCCTGGAGCTGGAGTTTAGAGCACAGGAAAAGCTGACGTTGGCACTGGTACATTATCCTTACAGAGAGGTAACTGTATGTTCTAACAGAGCGCAAGAGAGATGTACTGAACTGACAAAACATACAACTAAGAATCAGCTACTGATTTTTCTGTGCTCATTTTTATTGCCTGGAACTTTGGAAAATACCAATCCTCCTCATGAGGGAAGTCATCTTCTTTTTTATATTCTCCACAGAACGAAATGATCAAACAGAACAGGAAGAAAGAAGGGAAATCAAACAGAGACTGACAAGAAAGGTAAAATCTTGCAATAACTTCTATTAGGTTTTAGAAATTTAGCAAAGCTCACATAATATCAACCAGTCACAGAGTCATTATTGCACAAAACCTCCCTTAATATACATCCTCCTCAGCAGTGCCTGAGATAGTGGTATCTAGGAATATGAATTACAAAAACATCTACCTTATCTCGGCTACATGAGACTTAGTGGAATATTTACATATAAACTTTAAATCAGAAAATGGGTATTTGCTTGCACACTGCCTATTTTGCAACTATCTTGCTAGAAAAGGATGACTTCATTCTTTGTAGCAATCAGTAGCAGAGCTGACTCCCTGCGGAGCAGCAGGTGTGCTCCCACAATAAATTTCTCTTTGCATTTAAGGTACTCTCAGAAGCAGAACTAGATCTTGTTGTTCTGTTCCTAGGAATCCCTACTGGAATTCTAAGCCAAATATGCTGATGACTTGTTAAAGCCAAACTGAAATTCTTACAATTGGTCCAGTCCTGAAAAACTTACACAATCTGCCACTGACTGTAGCAAAGAACCCTTACAGAATATGCTATTATACACAGATGATCATAAATTCTTAACTCCTTTACTTAAACACATTTTATCAATATCCAGGTTAAAATATTTTCCTCTTTTGTCCATTATAAAGCCATTGTGCTGCAGCCCAGAACTCCATTTAAACCACTAACACTCTCCTAACAACCCTCTGAAGGACTGAGTATTTCCTTGGCATTTCCAAGGATTTTTTTCCCATATGCATAAGTGCACACTAAGCTAAGATGGGAAACAGAAAATGTTGCACGTTTCACCAATATGCTTGTTATTAACACTGGTTTTATTTTACAAATCTATTTAATGCAGCTTAACCAGAGACCTACAGTTGATGAACTAAGAGACAGAAAAATCCTGATTCGATTTAGTGATTATGTGGAAGTGGCAAAAGCACAGGACTATGACAGGCGAGCAGATAAACCGTGGACAAGACTATCAGCAGCAGATAAGGTACTGACATAATTAGAATGACATATTACTGCTTTCTACTTGCATTGTCTATAATGGTATGTCAGATTCTGCAAAGACATTTAATCTCTGTAAATGTTACCATTATTTTTTATGCGGAAACCACACTGACCAATGCATACTGTCATAAAAAATACTATTTATAAAAATAAAAAGGCTTCTACCCAGCTCGTCAACTGGGGAGAAAGAAAAAAAAAAACCCCAAAACAAAAAGGTGGATACGATCTTTCATAATGGTTTAGGGCTAGAACTCAAACATCTCCAATTACAATAGCCGATACACTATTAACATTTATCCTCAGACTTGAAGTTTTGCCTCAAACATGCAAATATCCTCCATTATGTTTCTAAACATGCAAATATTTCCTTTCCTGTTTCCTATAAATACTCAAGGAGTCGTTTGATCCCACATTTTCATGAATATAAACAACCACTCATTGTTGTGCCCTTGCATACCTGCTACGTAGCAGATTTACATCCCAATTTCACTTTCACATCTAGATGCTTGAGTAGTAAGAAAAAAAGTTCGGCATGATTCCAGATAGGACAGTTGCTGAGCAAGTTTCAGGGCTGCAGCAAGCAGAATGAGTAGGAATGCCAAGATAATTACTGGGTAAAATGGCAAATGCAGAACTGTTTTGTCATGAGATGTGGGGATCAAACAATTCACTCTCCATTCCTGTGTCTCCCCAGTAGAAAGTGCAACAAGCGGGTTTAGAGGACTCATACAGAAAAGGAGCAATGTCTTTCTTGGTGTTCTCCTGAGCTCACTAAAATGGTGAATAAGCTATTATATATTAATCAATTGAAAAAATATTTTGTATTTTCCCTGTACATACTGGGTATGTATTAAAATTGGGCTTTTCCTGGTTTTACTGGTTTTGTATTGTTAACTAGGCAGGTTTATAAGCTAAAAAGAAAGTGACAGAGTTTAACTGCATATACTAGTGGCATACATCAGGAATACAGGGTTGGGAGTTTGACCATTGCATTGACTGAAAAACTTCTGTTTCACAGATAAATACATGATTTTTCCTAATTTTTCTTTTAATAAACCAAATCTCTGATATAAAACATGAACCATAGGTACAAGCCTCATAATTTTAGGCAGCTAAACTACGAAGTACCCAATATAAAAGAATCTGTGAAAGCATCAGTATGTTCCAGTTCACTTGCAATTGCCATTTAAACACAAGAATGCTCTCACTTTTATAGTTTTGAAGTTCCTTATTAATCTGAAAAGACACCATTTTTTCTTCACTTATGACTGTGCAATCCTATGGATACAGGTGATAACAGTCTGGACTGGCATTTGCAAGTTGTGGTAAGGCAAATGGTCTGATCTTTATTAAAACTGATAGACATTCAAATTCCACAAAAGTCAGTTGACCAGCTGATCAATTTCTTAGCAACTTCTCTTAATTATTAATAAATTTTAACAGGGATCTTATTAAATGTGAGACAGTAAGCACTGTGGTTTTATTCTCCTGTCAGAATTGCTTCTAGACAGACGCGACCCTGTCAGCAATCAGTAACAAATAAGTATCATATCACCAATAAATATAACCTAAATATTCAGCATCTCTACTGGCATGGTATGCTTTGCTATACCTAATACCGGATATTTCGACTTTGGAAAACTCCTGTTCTGCAAGTCCGGTATTTTGTAGTTTAGAAATACAAAATAAATTGTTAATCTTCTTCTATTTTTGATTCCTAGGCAGCAATTCGGAAAGAACTAAATGAATACAAAAGTAATGAAATGGAGGTACATGCATCAAGCAAACATTTGACAAGGTCAGTTTTCCAGCTATTTATTTCCAGTACCTGCTGCCTGAGTCCTGAATCTGTAGATCTTGCTCTTACATGCTGAATGTGGGAAAAGAATATGCAAAGAAAGCTCTATTTTAAAAGAAAACAGAAGCATTTATCTTCCTGTTTAGCACCTGGCTTTTCTGTTTGGTGGTTTGGGGTTCTTTTTGTTTGTTTTTGGTGGGTTTGGGTGTGGTTTTTTTGATTAGCATGTACTGACAAGCCCTCAGACCTTCTCCAGAACATCACTCAGCTTGCGCTCTTTGTGCCAAAGATTCAAAACCTATGACAAAAATTAAATGTAGGGTATAACATTAAGAAAATAAAGTACACAAACAATACACTGTATAAAGGTTTTTGAATTAAATGTACTTGAGTGTGCAACCTTATCACAAAGGTTGCAACTTCCCTGCTAAGAAATGTAACATTCTACATACCGTAACAAGCCATACATAATGCCCGTCAGTAACGTGTTTGTTCTACTTCGATTTGTTCTAACTGGTTCAGCCTGTAGCTGTCAGTATCCCTCAAATGTCAGTCCAGTTGCTACTGGAAGGAGCGCAACCCGCCCCGAGCACCCCGAGCACCCTTAATGGCAGCCCAGCAGTGAGGTCAGGAGAGAGCACTGCTTGGACTCTCGGCACTCTGCAGTGGCTGGGCTGGTGTGAACCTTGTCAATCTAGTGCTTGCTTCGCGTGCCAGCACTGATGACAGGTACTATGTTGGAAAACATTAATTTCCCTCTTCTAACTGGGGAAAAACATGAGGGAGGCTGATTCCACAGCCATTGTTACTTGCAAAAAGACCTTGTTAGTTAAAAACTGAAATAGCAATTGGTTATTTCCTACAATTTCTATTAGGTCTCTTGAGCAAGTCCGATTGCTCTTAAAACACAATCTTAGGAGTTGCTGGGAGCACAGTGTGCTCTTGCCATGTCTGTAAGGTGTACTTGCTGCTAAATTAAGTTGCCCGACACTGCACTAGGGAACTTGGTGTGCAGTCTGGCATCCTGGAAGGCTCATTTCAGCAGTGCCTGGGCCCACATTTCCACGCTTATTTCGGAATTGGCAATGAATTCCAGCTTTAACTGAGCTTTGGATGTTCAATGAAAAGGTGGTCTAGACAAATACACTTGAGTCACAAATACAATGTATATTGATCTAATTGATATATTTATAGAATTCCAGCCTGTTCATGCAATTGTTAGGCCCTTTTAATATTACAGGACTAACACTCAATGTTTATGGCAAGACACCACTGCACTAATAGAATGAAATAAGTGGAAAAAAAGCAATGGAAAGGCTGCATTTTAAGTCTGAAAGTGAGATATACATTCTCCAATTGAAGCTACCTTGGGAGTTTAAATAGATTATAATGATATATTTTGAAATTTGTTCAGGATATTAGGAGTAAACAGGCTTACAATTTACAATTAGTGCTACAGCATTACAAATGATTGGGACTTTAATTACGTATCTCAGCCAAAAGAACAAGCCTACAGAGCAAGAGCAGATTTATTCCAGACAGCCTCTTAAGACATTACATTAAACCAACAGTATGTCTTCATATTTTCCAAAGCATCAGCTCAACATTGCTTAACTCTTATAACAGGATCACTGCACAATAAAGAACATTTCTACCAATGACAAACTGTGGTTTAACTCCTAAAAGAAAAAAAATCAATCCCACACCTGTATTTGCATTTGCATTCCCAAGTAACTCTAAACTTGTTAAACTGGGCTTGTTAGACCGGACCCTGAGGACTGTAACTGCACTAGTGTCATGGCACATGTTAAAATGTGCTGGTGAAAATTAAGACTTAAAAGGTTGCTAATGTTCTTCAGTACTGTTACTGTACCTTTAAAAAGAATTAATAGTTTAAAAAAAACAACACCCATTTTTTTGTTAATCTAACACAGAATTTTTAAAAATTATATATATTTTGTAGTTCATTTCAAAGTGGTTTGAAAAATGTCTCTTATTTCTCCTAGATTTCACAGGCCATAGAAATTTTCTTCTGAGAAGAATCTGTCTTTACTTTTTGATATTGCTGCTGAACACACATCAGGGAATATATAAGTCTTTCCCTAAAGTTCAGTTCAGGATACCTTGATGTTTATGTGAAAGAAGGACTCTGCAGATGAAGTCTCTGCAGCACTTACAGAAAGAGACACCAGAGATGTACTTCGCTCTGAAGTCAGAAGAGCGATGGCCTGTGGAGTGGGATGATCTGCTGAAAAAGACTGAAGTAAAGCTACTTGAAAGAACCTACTACTCTCCTTTAACACTTGTTTTAAACTGTTTTGCAGTCTATCTTGGAAAAGGAGATGTTGTGCATGTACAGGCTTTACCATTCCAAGGCCTCTGACATAAATGGACATGACACACTGTCATTCAGTATTATGTTGACAAGACATTTTGAACTTACCACAATTAGTTTGTAAAACACTTAAGTTCATGTTCTAAAAACTAATTTAATGTATTATAATTTCATTCTTTTTTATATAATGTCTAACAGAATCACAGCTGCAAGCATTTTTGATTCCTGTTACTTTTGTTCTTTAATTAAATGACTACTTATTGCAGGAAATTAACACGTTTCCTAAAGCTCTTTTTTTCCCCACAGAGATTTGGGAAGGAAAAAGTTTACAATTATTATGCACCAGATCATATCACTTCTTTATGTACACAGAGTCTTCAAAAGGATGATCTTAACTAAATTTTCCATCTTGTGGAGTATCAATGTTTTAGACCAGATCCTAACCAGCATAACATGATTGTCATTCTACGTAAGTTGAGGTTCTGGCACTCTGAAGAATGACAATGGAGTTCACTATTATTCTCATTCAAAATTACTTAAATTGGACAACTATAGACAGAAGTGTAACAATGTACTTTGATGTTTAGCAAACAAATAATCTAATGCTTTCTTGACAGTAAGAAGAAAAAGGTTACTAAATGCTAATAACAGAGCAAATAGAACTGGTTGAGAAAAATGTAAAGCCAGACATTCTAATAATGCTCAACATCTAGAAGTATCTGAGAATTCTACTCAAATTATTACTAAAATGAAAATCAGGAAACAAAAATAACAACTAATAGCTAGAAAGCCTGCCTGACAAGATAGCAACAAAATGGGACACACACAAGACAAAAATTTCTCCAGAAGTCTTAAATGCTATCCTCTTAGGAAGTCGTTGAATGTTAACACCATGAAAAAGGCACTCTTGATCTTGTAGCTTCATTGAGATGATCTCCATGAGGCACAAAACCAATAAACAAAATAGGGTATGTAGAATTGTATAGGCTATTATTAAATTGCTGCAAGGTGGCGAATAGAATCGATGCAGAGTGGCTGGACTAACTTTCAATTCTCTTCTGCTGCTCAGTGTGGGGATGAAACAACAAATATAGTGCCATTTGTTGGATAAACTAATGCTTATGAATGGAAAGTAAGAACATACAGTGCAACGCTTAAAATGTATGTCAGAAAGGGCAATGCTAGAAGAAACAGAGGAATCATGGGAGATGTGGTGCCCAGGACCAACGAAGCTTGCTAGCTTTGTTGTAGCTAGCTCTAATTTTGTACAACTTTCTAACGTTCAAAAAATTATGTGACCTATTAGTTGAAGACTTGAATTACCTGATTACTTTCTATCCAAAGACTTTTTTCCTATTTATTGATATTTTATAACCTGCTGAATTACAAATTTCTGGCTTTTCACAGAAATATGTAACATTATAACTAGCCTTTTAACATACTATTATATTTATCAATCATTTTACTTTTATTATTAATAAAATACTATTAATTCTAAACAACAATATAATGATAGTCCAGGTATAATATACAAACAAGGATAAACAGAAAGGAGAAAAGTTTCTTCAGCAGAAGAACCATTTTAAGTTTCAGAACAGTAGATGACATGTAACTACAAACTTGGCTAATAAACCATGAAAGTAACACTCCTATCTAGCAGCAATGCAATACTTTCACTGGTAATAAAAATATTATATAAACCATGTTAAAATTATGTTGAAAAATATAATAAACAGGAAAACATTTTAAAGGTGACTTAGCAGCTTTTTAAATTTCAGACAATGCCTATGAGCTGTATTACTAATGTGACTTAACCACCTTGTAGTTATGCAGCAATATACTTCACTTCTTCCCTGCCCCAAAAAGCAATCACCCTGTGCTGATGTTTGCCTGTGTGAATACTCCCTGGTGATAGGCTTCACATTTTTACATTTGTTAAATTTGGTTGTACCTGCTCAAAGGTTTCGAAGTTGATGGGGTGAGGTTGAGATTGGACAGTGAAATTTCATACTTCTACTTTATCATGAGTCCTCACTAAAAATAGAAGTTTTATTATTTTTCCAATATGCACTCACCTTAGAAAATAATTCGGGCTTTGCAGTGCACTTTTTAAAACCTTGTGCAGTTAAGAGAAAAATACTGTTTTGCATCCGAATAAAATTAAATTAGACCACTTAAAAGTTTAACATCTCATGAGGTCCATCTAGTGGAGACGACAGTGATCGCAAGCTCAACAAAACCCACTCAGAGGCTCAGAAAAATTACAAAAGCATTAAGTACTCTTACGTAGATGGGATGAATTGACCAAATTATTTACTGGCAATTTCAACACAATGATTTCCAGACACGACACAGCCTTATATTTTTATAATCAATTAGAAATATATTTCTTTTACAACTCCTTATGCTTACAATAAACCATTTCCTATCAATGAAGGCTAAGAACACCAATTACTCTGCATTCTACTCTCAATGCACACTGGATAGGCATCTATCACACCCATTTCTGATCTAAGAACCTGATTTTTAAAGATTGTATTTTCAACAAGAATAAAAGCAATCTTTTTCCTAAATTCATAGAATAATTTAGGTTGGTAAGAATCCAGGTCCTTTCCCAAAGCCGTTGGGTCCCACCCCTGCTCTGACTGAGGCAAACTTTGAAATTACAGTAGTTTGCTTGGTGAGTGCTGAGTTCAGGCTACAATCTATGAGTGTGGACTTCTCTTTTTTTCTTTAATGTAAAGACATTATTAATATAAAGAAATAATTCAGAAAACAATAGATTTTCCCATTTTCTTCAAGGACCTCTTTCAAAGAGTTTTCTACCTTAACTTTACCTTAAAATTCAATTTTAAATCATGCCATTTTTCCTCTCTGAAAATAAACTTTATGAAATGTCTGAGGACTGTCAGAAATAATGAAGAGTAACTTCACAGATATATGAAATACTCATAGGCCAGACACTGTGTGGGCCAACGAAGAGTTAATCAAAGGAAACTGGTTAAGTACCAAAGATGCAGATAGTGGTGAGGTTCAGCAGGGAACCTGTACTGATAAGTACTTTGAAAAAATGATTGGTGGGTTTGAAGGAAATTAAACCAACATGAGACCTAAGTAACAGCCAACAACTTAAAATGATGAAAGTCAGTCCATTAGACTTTTCAAAAAACAATACATGACAGTAATAGCCATATAGCACAATAGCTGCATTCAGAACTAGCTGGAATGAAAATAATGAAGAGTTTGAGCAATAAACAGTGGTTTCAGTAATATGAGAAAAAATTAGATTAAAGAAAGCTACTGTAAGTAAAGGTCCCTCTGTTGATAACAGCAGTATTAGGAATATAATAGTGAGGAAACTGAGGAAAAGCAAAGAGTTCACAGGGCAGAGAGAATAATGGAAGAAAAAATAGAGAAATGTGTATGATGTTAAAGACAACCAAAGCACAGAATAAGAGGTATAACAGAATGTAAAATAAGTGCTATAAAGTAACTAAGCTGTGAAGAGCTGTCACCCCAAAACTGGCTACTACATTCTTCTGAAACCTCTGTGGTCATAACATCAGACAAGCATGTACCCTCCTCAGCCTTGCTCCAGAAGCTGTGAAGCTGCATTAGTGCTGCGCTGAATGAACTGGCAGTGTTCATTTGGAATCAGTTCCATGGTAAAAAGGCAGCTCTGCATGTGGAAACGCAGACAAGCTCCAAGATACACACGTTCTACGAGTTACTCTCTACATCTGTTACTTGTTGATCAGCTGTAAGCTTTTAATCCCCATTTTTAAAAATAAGTTAAATGAAAAATATTAAAAGGTATTGTTCTCAGCCTTTAAAGTTTACAGTATTTACATGCAGGATTGCAAGTTAAGGATTAAAACGTTGCTAACGAACTATAAGATGCAAGGTAGGTTTTTGTTTAATTTAAAAACAAATTAAGGGAAATATTAGCTTAGAAGTTGCACATCATAAACATTCAGAAGAAACTATAGTTGATACACAGCAACAAAGCAGAAGTGTAAATTATGACTCACTGGTCATTTTCTTAGGAAATCTGAAATCCAAGTACATGAAATAGATTGTATTAGTATGCAGGATGTATTTCTGAGCTACAGATAGCAGGCCCTCTTGCTATCTGTTGTCTTAAATGAAATATTTGCGCAGCAGTAAGTTTTATTTGACTGATGTGCAAATAGGTTTTACTGATTTGAAACAAAACAGTGATGACATTTTGTAAAATAAAAGACAGACAATATATATTTTTCTTGAAATATTTAATACAAATATTTGCAACGTAGTTCAACCACAAGTGTTTAGTTTGCTCTTAGAAACTCCTGTTGAAGTCTAACACACACCACAGACAAACAGGACTGAGATCAAATCAGGTGATTTGATCCCTAAATAATTCTGGACAGTATTTGGGATCAGACAAAAGGGGTATTCTGTACACACAGACCCCAAACATAGATTCAAAGTGAAATTCAAAGTGATTTCTCTGAAAGTCAGTGAACAAGCCTAGTTAAAGACTTCTTAAAAAATAGCATATGCAAAAAATCAAAAAATATACATATTGCATTTTAGCAGATTCAGTAAAATAATTTCAAATCTCACATATAAAAGGAAAAGTCTTAGCCACAAAGATTTTAGTATCACTAAATAAAATATGCTTTCATTACAATAGTTTCCTTGAGTGTTAAAAAAAAAAAGTTGTCAAATTTTACATTATAAAAGAGTATTTATATTAACCTTTAATTTCAGGAAGGTACCTGAAAATATTACTTCAGAATTCCATCTTATCGAAACAGTGCCTCCAGTCCTCTGCGAACATTACACAGTTCCTCTTCTTGCTGTGCAAAGGCATTACATTACACATACTTTTAAGTATTTTTTTAAAATACTGTAATTTTGGCACATATCATATGCTGCTTTTAACATATAAAACATGATATTTTTCTTTTCCATGTCAACATTCAACATACTACGATTCAGAACTAAAACAGTATGTCTATATGTATGTGCTGCTTTTATTACCCAGGTAAGGTTTAAAGTATAACATGCCAGTGATACCTGCATTCTGACTAATTTTTGTTTTTAATAGGGGACTAAAAATTACAATTTTTAGGAATTTATAGTGTTCAAACAGCTATACTTAATAAATAAAAATGAAGACAAGGTGATTTAATTTACCATTTCTTTAAGAAGTTTCTCTTGGAGTCCTTTTACATCTTCTTTCATCAGATGCATCTACAAAAAGATACTGAATGCGCCTTCTCTGCTCACAACCGGTAACCCATTTTCAATATGACAATTACATCCCTAAATGGTTCATAACTGAGAGATACAGATGCACACACATGTACCTGCCTAGGGGACATGTTTTAAAATTGTTCCTTCTCCAATGATGAACACTAATAAACAACACCACAGAATACAGAGTAAATCTTGCAGCAGTTTTCCACATAACTGCACACAACTTCTAATGGGTGAAATCTAGGCCTAAAACACTGAATATTGTAACATTAAAGGACATTTTATGACAATGAAGAACTACAGAAATATTTATGTGCCATTAATACAGTGCTGAGGATAAAGACTTTACTTAGAAAAAAGTCAATATTGATACCTATTGGCAAAACTGAAGAATGATTAAAAACAAGAAAGAAACAGAAGTTCCCCATACCTGTGAAGTAAAAACACGTTCTTCATAGTCAACAGTATGGTAGATGTTATTTTCAAATGAAGTTTTAAGAATCTGAACTCTGAAGAAATAAAAGCAGTTCAAAAAGCTTTGGTATGTATGAACTTCCCACACATATCACGAATACAAATAGACCACAAATAATGGGATGTATGTAAAAGCATGGATAAATATTACCATCGTTGTTACTGATGGAAGGTATGTTGAGAAATTTACATGGAGAGTAATTACATTTTTCCTGTAACGTAACATTTTAATCTAATTTCCTCATCCCATCTATTATCTCTATTTCATGAAAGACACTGCACAGAGAATAGTAGTTGACCTAACTTACACCTCTAATGAGCCAAACACAAAATCTCATCCTGGGATAATGAAGTCTACTAACCTCTGTTGCTCATTTTTCATGTACATACTAAAAGTATGTGTATGTTTTTTCCAAAAAGTCTGGAAAGAAAAATATTAATAGATGATAATTAGTAGGAACTAGTATTTTCTGAACTAAACCTGACAAATATCTAATATGAATAAAATAACCTACAATCACAAGCTCAGCACAGAATGGGTAGGAGTTTCACAGTCACCACAGAAGCTTGGGAGAACAAAAAAAAAAGCCTAGCTGGCAGGATGAGGCACTTCAGGAATTCTATTTTCACAGAACCAGTTTCACCAAAATCCTGTTTCTAGTTTCAAAATGTTGAAAAAGACTAGGCATAAAGTTTTAATCATAATTTCTGTATAATTTAAGCCAGAGTAAAAGAAAAAAACCAAATAGTCTCATGTTTACGTTAATATTTTTATATTGATTTTTACATTACAGCAAGTAGCAGAGCCATAACGTCAACTGGCTTGTCATAGAACACACACCATATCAGGTTCAATGCCTACATGCTGTTTCTACATATAGGACAGCTGAAAAAAGGCTCATGAAGTGGGATAAATAGTCCATTAAAAGTAGTAGTTTATTTGATGAAGAAAAAATATATTGGTGATCTAGAAATTTTAACAGTACAGCACTGGCCAATCTTAACACCTCAAATTGATTATTTGAAATTTGACCCAACTTTAAGCAAAATGATAAAGGCTTTTTAAATCAGAATTAATGATCTGAAGTTAAAGGTGATATGAGTAATCTATGGATTCTAAGATTTCACTTTTCTCTATGATCAAGCAATTAAAATACAAACCGAGAATTCTTTTTCCATGTTTTTCAGGGACTGAGAATCTTTTTCAAAATTCTCAAGTTCCTCAAGGAGAGTAAACTGAAATTTGTCCAGCTGCCTGATCCTACCAAAACAAAATGAGTTACTTTTAGAAGGTATTAATTGCATTTTAAGGGCATTTTAAAATAAAACTTCTGTTACAGACCTGCATTCATGGAGCTGGTAACTCATTGTTGTCAAATGCTCATGGGCAGCTCGTAGTGATTGCTTAGTAAAATGATCCATTTTCTGTGAGCGACTCTATAAGGATGTTTTAACATTAAATTCAGATTATTTTTACTTTAGGAAAAAAAAACCTGCAGTATGTTTAGTACTGTAATCAAAAAATATTTTATCATCTCCCTATCCTTTCAGGAAAAGCCTTCTGTTAATGAAATGTAAACTAACATGGATTTATGTTTTTGATAAAATTCTACCTAACTTAATTAGAAGTACATTATTAGAAAAATATATTTCCTTAAAATAGAAAAGGTACACATTGAACAAATGATGTTGCTTAACAGCCGCCTTAGATGAAAAAATGCTATTCAGGGTCATGTTTTCCTTTCTGCAAATAAATTTCATTCATGGGTTTGATAATTTGAAAAAAAAAATAATCAAACTGCTGTATGCTCATTGCTTTATATACCTAAATTTGTTTTAAAACACCGGACAGGATAAAAAATACAACAGACCTGGGAAATAAAATAATTGGAGAGTTAACTATATAACAGGATTGAAAAAGGCATACAAGGAAATTAGTTCTGTCATTTCTTGAAGTTCTATGCACACAGCTATTTTCATGTCATTTTAAGCAAATTCTGTGGTATAAGACAAGCCATCATTCATAGGCACACGTACCCACACAGACAACTGATAATGTATATGAAATGTCTTGCCTCAATTTTCTTGGTAAATTCTTTCTGGAGTTTCTGACATATCCTGATAGTTGAAGAACCAGGTTCCCAGATTTCCCCATCCAAACCAGACATATCATTTACAGATACAGTCGATATGCTTTCAGACACTGAAGAGAAGTAAAAAAAGATGTCACAATTCAGTATGAACAGGCATCCTATCTGAAGTTGCAACAGGGCCTAGAGTAGCTTTTGTTATATATAGATTAATTTCATCCATTAGATGGCTGAGACCGGTTTCTATTTTCGTATCAATTGTCTGACTTTTTAAATGGATATAGTCTCTAAATATTTAGCATTTCTTTTTATTTCTTTTTTTTTAAACATGTAAAATGCTTTTTTATGGATATTATCTTTTCTTGTTAAATCTTTCATTTGTTATGTTACTTTCAACTTTTCCAGAACTATAGTCAACTTTCACTCTGTAACCAACTTCTGTAACAGTATCACCTGATTTAGATAATTTTCTAGGCTGTAACTTTGTTCCTCTGAGTCCTTTCTTTTCCTCCTCTTTGCTTGTTTCTGCTTCATCTGAACTGCCTTCTGTATCACTGTGGTACCTTCGTTTCAGAAATGTCTGTATACTCGATCCTTTAATAAACATGAAAACAATGCTTAATTTTAGGATTACTTAGAGCAATGACATGGAGGATAAAGTGTTTATTGACCCTTTGGATCCAAACTCTAGGAGTATAGAACTCAAGAACTACATAAAAAATAATAAGCAGTACATTTATGGAGGGCGTGTTCAGTAGATAGAAAGAACTTGATGTACATGAACAAGATTTCAATGGAACTCGAAACTTGGACACATGCAAGACTTATTCAATGAAGAGACTCATCCTAAGCCCTCTTTTCCTGATAATACCACTATCCCTACTTTTTTCTAGTATCAGTAAATATCAGTATATACTGATACATAGAATACCAGTATTCTAACTCTCTTAAAAGTGCACCTAGCTCTTTACAGGAACTGCATTTTGGAGCCAAATTTTCAGGGGGTTTTTTTGGAATAATTAAAACAGCAGAGAAGATGAGAGCGTAAAAATGGAATAATACTGAAAATATATAAAAGAAAACAAGATTTAAAAACTTGGGCTGTATTTTTATGCCAAATAAACATTTTTCTTAATCTTCATGGAGACACATAGAAAGTCTTTTGCTTTAAATTAAATCTTTGTACCTGACTCGTGTATGGGGTCGTCAGGTTCTTCACTCCAAGTCTGTGCTTTACTTCTACTGCAAACGGATAATGGAGATGGTGGTACACAATCCTAAAAGAAAAGTCACTGATTTATGAGCTTCCAGATTAAAGCACTTTCAGAAGTCTTCACCAGAAATCCACATTTATGTTGCTTTTCATTAAACTAGGTACATGAAAACAACTATAGTAACTCCCTGTTATTTAAGATATTAATTATAACTGATCTTGTTGGAATACAATTCTTTCCTTGTATCCATATGATAATTCCCTAATTTATCTCAAATATTTAAAAATTAACTACTAGGATTTTCCAAGCAGGAGACAAGTAAACATTGTCTAGTGTGTAACATTAAGGAAGATGTATTTCCCTTAATTCTCACCATCTGTAAAGTAGATAAAATAGATGAAAAGCTGCAGCTCTCTTCTGAAAAGCAAAGGATTTAGTAACATACCTCTTCTTTACTTTTGGTGATAGGTTTAGTGATAGCTTGTAGTTTTCCTTTAATAGAAAGTAGGTCTGAAAAGCAATGCTTGAAACTTGAATCTTCATTATTATCACATGGTTCAGATACAGATCCCTTTGCATGTTTTCCACTGACAGTTTTGTATGTCGCTAAGCTAAGCTACACGTTAACAACAACAAAAAATAAATCATTATTGAAAGGAGACATACAAAAGCATAAAACAGTTGACAGTTGAATGGAACAATTTTAGTTGAAGTACATGTAGAGTAACTTCAATGTTCTTACCAAAGATGCTTCAGTTAAAACTGGTGATAAACTTTTATTTCCAAATGTTAACTTTTTAACAGTCACCTCAGGGGACTGATTTAGACATATACTTTCAATATTATTTTTTTGTGGAGAGAAGTTATCGGGAGAGACTCCTTTCTCAAAGTTTAACATTTCCCTTTTTTCTGGTGTTGACTCCCGAAGATCAGGTGATACTTCACTGTAAGTATGCTCCTGAGTAATGTCTCCTTCTGATATTCCTTCAGAACCTAGAAAACAGTTACTTAACTGTCAGCATGAGGAACGAGAGTCAAAAAAGGTAAGTGAAAGCCCCATATTGCTAACAGTTCCAACACATAAGTATTTGCAAGTCTCAGATATGTGGAATTTTACTTTAAGTGTTGGCAGTTTTTGCACACACTGTACTATTTTAGTGGTCACCAGATTCATTCTAACACTTAGGGATGTATCTCTTGTTTTAAATGCATGAAATAAATGTAAAATTGTACTACTGTGATAACCCTCATTTAACCTCCAACTTTTGCTACAGTATTGCTATAAACAAAGTCAAAATACCTACATCTCATTATCTCAAGAGATGCAGGACTCTCAAATGAAGGCACTTCAATTTCCTTTTGTTGCTCTGCAGAATTCTTTGATTTAATAAATGTTTTATGTTCATAGTTAGCGACTGTCTTTGGCTCCATAGATACAATATTCTGGAATTTCTTTTGCTGATTATCATCCTTGTTTTCCTCATTCATATGCTTCTATTAAAATACGAAGTTTATAGGACCATTATTTGTAAACATACAGAAGTGTATATGTATGCAGGGAAAAAGCACATTAATTTTATGAACCATTGAACAAGCAGAAGGTTCAAAATGGAACATCATTAAAAGTAATTAAATTCATAAGGGTATCAGGTGTTCCAGTAAACACTGAATTTGTTTAATTCGGCACCTAAATTTCTATTCTTCTGAACTTCTTAACTTTTGGAAGCAATTACCAATGCTTCAGGATTTCATCAATGAAGTTTATAGACCTATTCATATACACTGAAATGTTATGCTAAAAGAAGGAAAATGTTTTAGCACTCAGTGTTATTGCTTCATTTACTAAAAATACTATTTGGATATTCAGCAAATGTATTGACATACCCTCTATCAAAGTCAGCATCTTCTATTGTACACAGAATAGACATAGCATTATCAAAATCAATTACCTAAAAGAACAAAATTTGGCTCACTAAAACCTCCCATTTAATAGACACTTTCAAAATACTGTTTTTAAGATAAAGGACACAATAGTTGTTTGCAGCAGAAAAAGTTTCATAAATAGAAACTGAAATACTATTATGACTGAGAAGATTATTTAGGACTGATTTTCTAAGCAGCTAAATACTCAGTATTAAAAAAGGCACTACTAGAAATAATAAGTAAAAATAATTTCAACTTGCTCATATTGGGCACCTAAAATTCAGGAGTACTAAGTACAAAGTAGACCAGAGTTTATTTTGAAAAATATGGCAGAAGTGGGCAGAAGAATAAAGTGCAACTGTATACCTGTACTTTTGATTTCTCCTCAGACCTGCGTGCTGAAAATTCCCATTCACTCCCTGGCTCTGAACTGGAAGGCTCTTTGTAATTTTTTGCTAATGCTGCTCTTCGAGGTAGTTTTTGCCTGGTGTTTTTTTCTATCGTTTCATCAGTTTTTAGATTCTGTTCTTTACGTTTGTTTATCTTTGGAGGAATAAAAACATCTTCAGTTTGTATCAGAATGATCAATAAATACGTAAGAATAAATGGCAGGTAACTGCGTTTAATTACTTGAAATCCATTCTTTCAAAACCAATAAAAGTTTAACTTTACCGGCTCACAGAGTCCAACCATCAGTCTAATAAGCATTTTTGGAAGATAATTTTCACACAATGCAGTCAGGAAAGTAAGAGTCAAAAAAAGTGAAGAGGCAAACTCAATGCCATTTTTGAACTACAGCAAAGCTAAAGTGCATTTCCAAAGCTTGCTCCCCCAAATATGTGCACATTTAAATGAACAAAAGCAAAAGCCTGCATAGTGAGCAGGAACCAGTATCCTTGATCATCACCTCTGAACCGCTTACCTTAACCACTAGGCTAGAATTAGGCTTCCTTCCTATCTGTCCCTTTCTACATCATAACTACTGCCACTCTCTCTACACAGCAGTCAATTTTCAGAAATAGAGCAAAGCATGTTCTCACTGAAAGTACCCCAGGGATCTGACATTAGAAGGGATGTAAAATATAAGTGCAGCACCTCTCAGACTAGGAGAGGCTGGCAAGAGTAGAATTTCTGCCTCCTACTCTCTTGAAAAGTGCTCTATGCAAAACGTACACTGTGCTAGCTTCCTCACCTCCACGACCAGGTCTATTAGCGACTTGGGCTTTAGATGCTCTCCATCTAAGTCTACGCAGTACTGGACCCCCACCGCCTCAAAGCAGGCATTTTGAATGTGTTTGGGCAGATCTGGGGAATTTCACTAATGAAAAAGGACACTTTTTAGTAAGTAGACAGACAAAATGTTGGGCAACTGAAGCCCTCTTCAGTTTTGATTTACATGGACTAGACGTCACCATCAATACCTACATGTGGTGATCATATTTTCATATGTATGACTTCATTGAATGCATGTATGTAGCTTTAAGCTATCAACATTAACAAGTTTTGTATAGTCTGAGAGAGAAAAATATAGTCTAGAGGGGACATGGGAAGCTTTTAGGTTTTGTTTGACGTTTTGCTTTTTTTGTTTGTTCCTATGTTTGGTTTTGTTTTTTAAACTGTGACTTACAAACATCTACAAGCCCCTTCCCTTGATGTTCATAATGTCTTGTAACTTATTATACTCCCAACTAACATGCTTACAATATTTTGCAATGATTATTCTTTCTGAGTATCTATTGCATTTTTGTTTTCACAGTTACATGATGTTACACATATTCATTTAAAGAAATTATAACCTCAAAGGTATTAAAATTCAGTTAAGCACAAGGCACATGAAAACCCTTGCTGAAAAGCTAATGGCATATTCAATGGAGCAGATGGCTATTAAGCAGTAAATAGGCATAATCAATAATATTAAGTAATAAAACCTAGAAAAGTGTAAATGTATAATAATCACTCTAACTCACAGCTAGTATTATGCCTGAAACACTAGCTAAATACTACGTAAGAAGAATAAAGTACCTGAAAAGAAGCAGCTGTATTAACAAATGATCTTGAAATAAGCATGGAGAAACAGCATGTATTTATGAAAAATTATTTTAAAACATATTCAAAATATCTTAACTCACTAGAGAAACTGTATTACCAGTCTAGTCACAACTTTACATTTACCTTTTCCTTATTTGCATTTTTGCCTTTACATTTATCCACACGGCAAGCAGGTTCAGATAATTTATCTGCTGTTACGATACATAAAGTTAGAAAAATCAGCAAAATATTCAAATGGTTGACATTTAGACTTTTAGCTGGAAAAATCACAGAACCACTTTTATGCCCACAAATTTAAAGATTCAGTAAACAGCTTTCAGCACATTATTTTGTAATGCCAAAGGCTTTTATAATCAAGTCCTGCCTGTCTCATCCTCCAATAATTTTACACGTTAAAATACATACTTTTTCAAAGTTAACCTTTATAAATTATTAGAGCTAATCTGAAAATTCTTTATGCTTGGAAATAAGACAATGAAACCAGATTTTATCTGCAACACAACACATTATATGCTGTGCAGTTAGTATCTATGGACAAACTTATTGCAACATTCTTAAGTACAAAAAAAACATTCTTACTTTTGCCTGTCCTTATTGGTTTCTTTAAGTTTTTATTTCTACTGTAATCAATTAACCGGGCTTTAGATTTTTTATTTGCTTCCTGTAGCCAACTAATGTCTGTCTTGCTCTCATCACCTCCATATTCTGTATCTGCATCACTAAAGAGATGCTTCTTGTTTCGATTGTTTCTAGTCTACAAAAAACCCAAAAAGTTCTTAAGTTACTGATTTACTTTTAATATACCTGTTACTTACAGTATTGATATTTAAAGCACGAAGACAAAGTATATTGATCCACAAAAATCTGAACCTTACTTTTTTTCTTCCTGTCACTTCAGTGCTAGTTTTACTGTCATTTGCACTCCTTAATTAAAAGAAGAAAAAACACCTTTAAATGACACATTTAAAAATAACTTGTTTTAAATCTTTCTACTATTCATGTGGTATGTGAACTGAGGATTCAAACAAACTTACCTACTTTTGTTTTCACACCCATTTTGGAAATACCTGTTCACCTTAAACCTTAAAGGCTCGTGTTTATTTGCTAGTGATCGGTAAGAACACACAGTAACAATACATCCCTTTGCAGGCTGAACATTAAAAAAAAACTACCCCACTCTATTCAGGAGTTTATATCCCCATAATATTCCATGAAGAGAACTAAAGCTGTTTTCTTCCTGAAACACATTCTTTTTATCAGCTTCCCAAAGGAAAGTCATGATACAGCCTAGGAGACCACAGCAGCTATGTTTATTGCTTGAAAAAAACAACTCAGTCAAGGTATTATCATGCATACATTCCCTAGATTTTAATAATGGAATGCTGGGCAGGAGAATGCAGACAGTACTATTCTTGATAATCAGTAGACTGGAACAAAATGTAACATCCCTACCCCTTTTTGTTCGGATCTGTACGAACACTCAGTTCAGTAACGTGCAATTCTTGGATCTAAAAATGTAAATAAATAAAACAAATGAAGGTTTTCGTTTGTTATACATTTGAACAAAATTAAACAGGCCAACAGACAGTAACAGCTAGGGGGCTTTTTTGCTCAGTTTTTATACTCATCAATTAACTTATGACAATTAATTTCTATCTTAGACATTATTTAAGAACAGAGATTATAGCTAAAACCAACCAGAACTGACCGAAGCTTTCAGTACCTCAAACTAATAAATGAGTTTCCATTCAATACCTTCACCAATTCAGCAGGCTCTGCTAAGCCATAAGAAGCAAAACGATCTTTTGTTGTCTTTTGCTTTTACCTTAGCTAGATATTATACTTAAACATCTGGGCAAAGATATCTTTACGATAGGGATTGGAAGGATGGCAATAATGCTTTCAGAATAGTAAGATAATTTAAAAATTAAAATTAAAAAAATAGCGATACTCCTAACAACTGTTTCATTCTTACTTCAGGAAAACACTGTAATAGCTTTAAGCGGCCAGAACTGTAGAACAGCATGTATGATACATTTGAAAGTGATGGAGGTATTTACATGGCAAGTTCAGTAACATAATTTGAATTTTTAGATGTTAACTATACTTTCAGTAGATATAATTTAAGTTGACTGAGCTCCTTTATATTCTGTTCGTAACATATCAGTTTCAGTTATATTCTTACTCCAAGCTTTATTGTAGGCTCATCAAACACACTGATGTTAAAGTTGTAGACATCATCCCTGTCAAACAGACATTGAGGTCAATTTTGTGACTGAATTAACAAACATCTCACAAAGTTAGGTAGGGGTAATTAGAAATTTTGTTTGAAAATGTTATGACTACTTACACAATATGACCAGCAGTTACATTAAGAAAAGTAGTACTTTTCAGGCTTCTATCCCGAACTTCTCCCTATACATAAATAAAAATTTAACTCACATGTCAAATTTGGACTATGCATTCATACACACTGTCATCTCAAAACGCAAGTTCTTCATTGTGAACATGTTAAAAAACCTAGCAGCTGCTCAGATTTCCACATGATCAGCAACAGTACAATACAGCAAAAGGGGACAAGAGCTGGCAGAAACTAAATATTTTGGAATTTATCCTTTAAGGATATCAATAAAACCTTCAGCATTTTTTTCCCTCCAAACATTAAGACTAATTTCTGTGTCCCATTTAAGGATTCTATAATCTCATTATGGTAATATTTTTATTCTAAATATTTAACATTGCCATGTTCAAAGGGAACAGATCTGATTTATACAATATGAAAACAGAAATTAATTTGGGTTCCACTGGCTGATGGTTGTCTGTAAAAATATCCACATAAGTAAATACATTAAAAGTATTTTAAGTATATATAATCAATGCATAATTAACATTAACATCTACAGATATTTAATGTTCAGCAGTATTTGTGGATTTTTGCTTTACATCTACTAGCTGCCACCATATAAGTGCATATATCCAATATGAAAAAAAATTCCAACAAAAGCAATAATGTTACCTTAGAGACAGAGGATTTATTTAAATGTGGCCTAAAAAATAAAGATATGTTTTGTTAAATGCTAATGACAATATATGCATTAGAATACTGCTTATGTAAATAAAAGCCTTATAAACCACAACAAATTTATTCAGGTATTTAAAGACAAACCCAAGTGGATTAAAAGAGATCAGCCCCTTTCACTTTTGTGCTCTAGAAGAATTCATTCCATATCACACTGCTATACTGCAGTTGCTCCATGTCTTCCAAGTCCCTGTCCAAAAGGTTTAATAGGTGACATAGCCCAACTATTCCAGTCCTTTGTCATCCAGTTACAATCCCTCAGGGAGAGCATGGAATTATATGTAAAGTCTATCTCCAACCATCAGGTCCAGCAAAGTAAGACAAGATTTCTCATGTAAGAATTTGTTAAATTTAAACTCTCTAACCGTCAACTCTTTCAGAAAAACAGAACTAGGAACTTTAAATAATCAGAAAATTAATATCTGAATCCAAGTTTGACCTCCAAGCTATGATGATATAATGGAGACGCCCAACATGTGCAGTGCCCATGAACTATCCCAGTTAATTTCTCTCCACAGAACTTGTTGTGAGTGAGTGAATAAGCAGAAGACCACCGAATAAAGTTTCTAACAGCTTTTATAGTTGAACTACTGGAACTTTTCAAATACTAGTCTTCTGCTTTTTGTACAATAGGGTTTATCAGAAGCAAACAAATGATTCAGATGGAAGCAGGATGTGAAATAACTAGATGGAGTAGATCACAGACACATACACAAAAAGAATAAACACAAAAGTAAATATTCACATCATACCTGTTAATACCCAAAGAGTCTCCTGCTTTGCTTTTCTCATCAGTCTTTCCTTTGTATCTGTCACTGATTTTACTGATCAGTGATTTTGCTGCATCTGTCATTTCTTCAGACTTTGCTTTCTATAAAAATAGTTTAAGACTCAACTTCGAGCCCATTTAACAGAAGGGCAAAGCTGCAAACAGAACTACAGGTTCCCAACAATCACCTAAACTTCATGAAATGTCTTCTAGATGTACTTAATCACATTCCTTTGAAAACCATTTTCCTTTGCATTGTTCAAATAGCAAGCAACGAAACATCAGTTTAGCACATTTTTTTTTAAATGCTGTGGTTGTGTACTGTAACATTCAAAAGTGAATGAAGAAGTGTATGAGAAGCAGAAGCTGGTGCTTATTGAAGAATTATTTCTTTTTAAATATGATTCTTAGAAAGGAATTCAGAGTAAAATCATCTTTATCAGTCACACTGAAAAAGTAAACAGTGAAGCTAACACTTAATTCACTTTGTATTAGTGAAAAGTCATTAAAAGTAAGTCTGTGACTAAATGAAAGTAAAATACAAATTCTGAAATACCGAAAATTCAAAAATTCTCTTAATTGCAAGTCAAAGAAATGAAGGTAAGAAACTCTCACCATCTTTGATTGTTTTGGATGTGCAGCCTCCTTAAAGAGAGCATCAGGTTCCTCTTTTGTAAAATCGTAAGTCAAAGATGTTTCCGACACTCTAGCTGAAAGAAATGTTTTAAATGCTGTTTCAGTAATAGCTCAAATATTCTTCCTTTCTGTACTCAACAGTTTCTGTTCCAAATGATTAACACTGACTGTCCACTAAGTACTTTGCAGTTTTCTTCCTTCATGGTATCAATTACATTTTCCTGGTTTTCTTCTCTTTTTTAATTTCTTTGTTTATTGGGAAAGATACTTCAAAAACTGGAATAAATGTGGTTTTTTCCACAGCTATTTCACTAACAATAGAAACTAATACAGGGGAGAAAAAAAAAAAAGCACAGCTGTAGGTAAAAAATTAGTCTGAAAAATTTTTAACACTAGCAGTTAATCAATCTGAAATTTTTTTAACACTAGCAGTTAAAAGTATGAACATAACCTGGATGGGATGCACGTGCCAATGATGAATTTAGCTTTTGCTTGTCACCAATTGTTACATTCTTCTCAGGAACAGAGCATGCTCTTTTTTTCCATGTTTTGGTTTTATCAAAGGAACTCTCCAAAAGACCAGACAGCCTAACAAAAGTTAATACCATCTTATTATGAGTGAATTGCAGAAAGTGAGTATTAATTATAATAAACATGCATCACAAAATTGGAAAGTAGTGTTATCTTGTAGATATTAATGCATTTTACATTGGTACCTAAGCCTGCTACCATTCTGCAGCAAACCAACACATCGTAAAATGACAGACCTTCAGAATCAACATATATTTTTAGGTCAACTTCAAAAAGGCAACAGCATCCTATGACCATCATTAAAGCTTGAACCTAGGTAACTATGTGCTGTGTCAAACCTACTACTTTTTATGGTGCCGTTCACTTATGTAAACCCCTATCTCATTTGTATTTTACCTTCTGATGTCATCTGTACAAACTGCTCTCCTTGTTACTATTAAAGCTTACTTTAACTCCTAGTCTGATCTTGTCAACGGGTACTATTTTCACAGACAAATTCACTAATTTAAAGTCTCTGATTATACCAACAGAATAGTACTGATCATGAAGCAGTCTTAGCAAATACGTGTAAGAGTACTGGTTTGGTGCCATGAATTTCAGAATAAACCCCCCCCCAAAACAACATAATAAAAGTGGCCTGACTTACACAGCCAACAGTTCTCAGTGCAACCCTCACAGAGGGCGAGATAATTAAACTCTGGTATTTTCTGAAACTGTGAAACAAAATTAAAATTCTGGGAATATTTGAAAATAATCCTTTTATATAAGTGACAACAGTGACTTAGTATTCTCTTCCAATACTTACAGAGGTTTGCTGCTTCTCCCTGCTGGCTGAGAATCAGGAACAATCTCTGACGCTTCATCTAAATGAGACATTAATTTGATATCAATTATTATTACAAAAGAAATGGACAAAAAAACTTTAAAAGTAAGGACTGTCACCACTTGTAAAATTACTTGCCTAAAGTTTGCTTTTGTGTGGCTGCAATTTCTGCCTCTTGCATAATTTCTAAAACTTCTTCAGCACACCTTTGCTACAACGGGATAACACCCAAAAGAAAAATATTTATGTAGGACTATAAACAGTATAACCTCATAAACCTGTATCTTCCCTAATAAAATATGAGATTATTTTTCTATTTCATAGAAGTGCTAATTTCAATACCTTTTCAGGTAGTTTTGCCTCATCTCTGATATTTGAATTTCTGTTCTTCTGTTCTGTTTCACAAAATTCATTGTCTAGTGTATGTCTTTGCCCACTCTAAAATGCACAATAAGTAACACTGACAATTATAATCTGTAAAAGCAAAAGAAGTAAAATTCTCCTATAAAGTAACACTTGAAATATTCTAAACTATACATTCTAGATGTTGAAGCCTTTTTGGAAAATGTGGCTATATAAAAAAATGCTTCAGAATCCCATAGGCCAGGGTATGGCTGGAATCTGACCCAGAAAGCCATTTAGAGCCAGAAATAAAATAAAAATGTTACTATGAAGTCTTTGTACAACTGGAACAGAAGCAAAACCACATATACTCAAACTGCAGTTCAGTGACATCTATGTAGTTTCATTTGACTTTAGTGAATGTCTAATCAAAAATACGTAAAACCAATGCTATAAATACTATAACCTGAAGACGTTAACATTTCACAATATAGCTGAATGTATTACATTTTTTTAAGAGTATTTCAAGACTGTGTAATTAATTTAAGATTCTGTGCATACTCTGTTCTCATTATACACAAAGGAAGAATTGCAGTATCTAGTAAAAGCAAATTAACTCTGGGGTCAGAACTGATGAGTGAATGCAAATTTAGCTGATTTTGGAAGAGTTCAGTCTGACTTTACATGTATTAAACCTGAAATCCAGAGGACAAGAAAACACTATGTAATAAAGTAAAACACACTATTTTCTAAAAGTGAGTTGCTGACTGCCAAACTCTAGCTCTTTAAAATATGAAGTAGGAACAAATTAAAATGGAAATTAATGTTAAACTAAGTAAGAGACTTAGCTACAGATGACATGCATACTCCAGTAGGTTCTTGATAGAAACTCTTTGTTCTGGTCTCATTCATTGCATTATTAGACCTTCCAGCAGAGCTCATCATTTCCAAAGGTAATTTAAATCGTCCTTTACAAGGAGTGGCTGAAAACAAACCAGAAACATGCTAAAATTCTACCATTTCTTCTATCACAATTACTGTGCTTTCTCTGACATTAATATGAAGAGTTCTACCCATGATCACACCTATTCTATGAACTTTAAAAAAAGTTGGCTAGTATTTGTATCAACTCCTCACGTACCTTATATAATTCTATTGATTTCAATTAAGTTACATGGAGGTTAATAAGCCCACAGACTGTGGATATCTGGAGGCAAGTGATGCTTTTTATAGCTGGACTCTGGTATAAAATGGTCATGTATTTGAAGATTTTACTCTAATGTATTTTTGCTGGAATAGACTGTGTGGTTAATTTCCAAATAAAAGAATTTGCAGAGGTTCTTGTCTTTTTCCATCGTAATCTGAAAATGCATGCTTTTCTAGCCTCTGTTACTCTTAATTTACATGTGATATATGCATATACATAACTAAGGATACTGGTGCACTTGAGACAGCTAAAGCGAGAATATTGTTAGTCATGTTCTGCCACTAGTTGCCTTTCCAGCCTCTACTGGTCTTTGTCTTATGATCTCTCCCTTGTCAAAAGTATTAAATATCTGTTACAGTAAGACTATTAGTAGGAAAGTGATATCTCCCATTTGTGATAAAGTCTCTTCCTTGTTCTTTTTGCTGTAAGAGCACTTTTTGACATAAACATCAATAGCCCTGGACCTGTGACTCAACCTTGCAGTGGATCCCACCTCGCTCACTAGCCATATAATCAACTGCCCCTTGAAGAAACACATGCAGTTTCAAGGTAAGAGTAAAATGCAAGTGACAGACACATAGGAGAAAGCTGATTTTCCACTGCAACTTCTATTAAAGCACCAACTGCTAAGAATTCTTTAAACCAAGAGTGTATGAGGTAAGCAGTGAAAAAACACCTGTGTTTTCGGTCTTCTAGACGACTTCTGAGCTTGCTCCAGAACAAACAGCTGATTGACAGCAGCAGTAAAAACAACAGGTGGCCTTCAGCTGTTTGGAAGGCATGTGCAGCTACTACACTGCATCCTGTCTATAGACCAGTAGCAAGTGGCCTGGCTTAAAAATTTCAAGTTTAAAGCACCTGCTATAGATATTTTGTAAGGTCTACTTTTCATTCCCAGCTCTGCAAAGGATCACAGTTCATGCTTGTATTTCAAAGATGATTTATAGCATATTTTTAACCTGAAAGTACTGGCAAACTTACACATGCTAGCAAATACCAGTGGACTCCTTGTGGAAAATCTTGTAGTTCCAGGAATAAACACAGATGCTTCAGACACTTTCCTTTTACAAGATGTAGTTCTCTTGAAGAACAGAAAAAACTTGACCACAATACACAGACTTAAGGATGACAACACAAGATTTTAGAAAATCTACTTTCAAGTCTTTTGATACATTCTACTGATGGTATGTCAGTTACCGTTGCTGCACACATCAATGGCATATGATTTTTATGCAGCTCCCTTTTTAGAGAAAGTTCACCAAACACCTGAATTATACAATACTTTATATAATTTAGTTTGAACTGAGATCAGTGATTGTTGTTTTCTAAATTAATTCAATAAAGCATGGACAAATCCTGTCCCTTGTTAACAATCAAGTAACCAAGATGATTCCCAGGAATTTCTGCAAAGCTATCACATAAGCCATAAACCAGCAGAACCTCAGGGACAGGTTTACTAGACTACTGCCAGCAAGACATGCACTGTGTGTCTGTTGCACAATGAAGACATGGCAACACTGCTTCATGTTTTCCCCCATCCCTAGCATCTCTGCAGTTAGCCCTAGCAGAACCATAATACACTTATAATCTCAGAGTGATTGTGGGGCAAAAGGAACACCAGGCTTAAAGAACTGGGCTCCTGTCAGTTTAAACCACAGAATCAGTTATGCATAGCAGCGGTCCCATGAAATTGTGATTTGAATAATCCAGAATACAGGATTCACCTTGAAAACCACATGCTTTTTGTAATCATCAGTATTTGTGAATGCCAAGCCTGTATGACTTGCCTCTAATTACAGCTATAACTATTGCTGATCATTAACAAGTCTCCAGAGGCTACACTAGACTTTTGCATATCCTAAGAGATATATGCGTGTCTTGAAAATATTTCTCTTTAAAGAGAATTCTCAGAGCATGATGGTCTAAAGAACATTAACAAATTATTTTTATTTGTGTCACATTGTTATAATTTCAAAATACATAATAATGAGATATATTTTTTTTGCAAAGGCATTTATACAGCTCAGTGTCAAGTGATAAAACAAATCCTGTGTTAATTATATCCCAACCGTAAAATAACAGAAGTTTTATAATATAAAATATGATAAATATTGAAATTGACTGGTATTTTACTGTTTTGATAATCCTACTTACCTCGGAGGAACGACCTCTGCATTTTTCTTGAATGTGATTTTTCTTCGGAGTCCTCAAAGTTCCAGGAAGTTGCTGGATTTTGTACTTACTGAGTTGCTCCTCTTCTTCTAAATGTGGCAACAACTGACTTTCTGGGACCAGAACCTATGTAATATTTGGATTTTTTTAATTTTTATACAATATTTGGATTTTATTATGCTTTATATTTTGTGTTTATACGAACACACAGAGCGCAACTTCTTTACCCTAACACATTCCCCTCTCGATTTTGATAAACTTCAGAGCTTATACACTTTTACTTTGAAAAGCATCTGACCTAACTTATTTTTCATAAGTTAGGATGGATTATCAAATCACAATTCACATCAAAGAATTTCCCTTGTGTGCACCTGTCTGAAGTATTCTAAGATTTGGATATTAATATTGGTGTCCTCCCAAATATACAATATACACACATACTTGCTAGAGATCACTTAACTGGTTTTAGAGTTATTTTTACTGACTGGCATTTTAGAAGTCCTTATTTTTATGGTGAATGATCACAAATTAGCTAATAATCAGACTAAATATATAAATCAAGAAAACAACCATCTTGGCATACTGAAATAAAATACCTGTGATCCGCTTTCATCAAAAATGACATGTACAGTTGTTTTGGCAACTGATGCAGACTGCTTCTTACTAAAGTCCTACAAAGTGAGTAACCATTTATGTAAAATACACACTTTTCTCAATATTTTTTTATTATTATTACTACACAATAAATGGAAAAAAATATTTAGAGTCAGATCTCAGGTGTCTGAAAACAGGTTAGAGGGGAAAATGAATTCTTCAAGCTCACAGCAGTTCTTTTCCTCATGAGTTTCTCAGTCTGTCAAGAGTTCAGGGCAAAGCAGTTTGTTACAAGCTGGAAGGAATAAGCTATGGCTTGCTAAAAATTTTTTACTAAATGAGTAAATTCGTAAGAGCGGTAAGCATACTGCAAAATGGTATTGCTAATGAAGCATTTCTGAAAGACTTCTGTATTTCTAAGCATCCAGTTCTTGTGCTTCTGGAAAATTATACATGCTATGCAAAACTTGACATTAAGCTATGATGATCCTTTTCCAGCTAGTTTTGTTGCAATTAATTCTAAATCTTAGAATCACAAAATCATTTATGTTGAAAAAGAGCTTTAAGATCATTGAGTCCAACCGTTAACCCAGCACTGCCACACCCACCACTAAACCATGTCCCAGTGTGCCACATCTACTCATCTTTTAAATACATCCAGGGATGGCGACTCCACCACTTCCCTGGGCAGCCTGTTTCAGTGCTGGGCCACCCTTGCAGTGAAGGCATTTTCCCCAATAGCCAACTAAACCTCCCCTGATGCGACCTAAGGCCGTTCCCCCTCATCCTTATTTGGCATCTTTACTGAAGCTTAATAAATTATGGGATAAATACTGTTCTGTAGCAGTCATGTTAATCAGAAACATTTGGTATAAACAGATACTGATAATCACATCTATAACAATATTTATGTGACAATGAGACATTTATTTTGAATCCATTGGAAACCATTTGGAAAGTTGTTTAAATCTTACCTTACACTTACTAAATCCATAAATCTTTCTGGTTACATCTTTGATGTCCAAGATATAATCAAAATATAAAAAAAATATATCTCCTTCTTGATTACCCACATTCATTGGTCTTTTTAGATCTATTGTTAATAATTTCTTTGAATCTTTTTCTGGACAAAAACAAAATTTGAAAAGTAGTTTCACTACAATTTAGCAAGATCTCATGTAATATTTGCAAATACATGAAACTTGCTGGCATTCTTCAGTTCAGCTATTAAGATATATATTTTATTTAATTCACTCTATCCTACAATGAATTTTATTAGTGAAACAATTCAAGATTCAATCTTTTAGAAATACTTATTCTGTATATTGCCCTGTGGAATTTTCTTTTGAAGGTTATTTACCATTGCTGCAGACAAATTACAGACACATACAAAACTATTCTAAGTAGTTTAAAAGGAACATTATTAAATGTCACTGTCTTATGCCTTATTCTGCATTGAAATTAACTCTAATGTGATGCAAGACATTATTTTAAAATTATTTTAATAAAATCATACCTGCATGCCTAAAATGCAAATGTCACTGCAATGCAATTTTAGCCCAGATAAAAACAGTACCTATAATATTTTAAGTGGAAATTTTGCTTTGCTGAGAATTGAGTCAGTACTTTACTATTAATCAATTTGAAAATCCAAGTTAGTGTGTAACAAAGGTCACATTTTTGAACACCAATACCTTCAAGGCTGTATAGGGCTACCTCTTCTTCGGGTATAACAACTGTTTCCCACTGATGATCCTTATTTGAAAAATGCATATTTTTAAAGATAGAAAAGCATTATATTACAATTAAATGAAGTGCAGTGGTCAAAAAGTTATTCAGTGAGGACAATTTTTAAATTTTTTTAATCCTCTGTTACAATACAAGGAGTGACAATGAACAGAAGCTCCATTTGTAAGAGTGAACATTTTCAAAGAGCTTTGCCAGAGACATTAAACTAAACAATTTTTGTAGATGGGACTCAACTGTAACTGAAATTTTGTAAATGGCTTCTTGTTCACAGGTGCATGTGTTAAAACTGTTTGCAAACAGTATTAGAAAGCCACTACTTTGAAATTGTTTGATCTAAATATGTACACCGAATCCAGGTTTTTTCCCCTCCACACTGTAACTGCATGTGTACCTTTGATGGGGGAAACAAATTTGATACACTTGGAAGTATGTGTATCTACTGCCTCAGAACAATCTAGTATGGCAAACAAAAATTAGCTTACTGCATCATCTGCTGCCACATAGAACGATATACTTCTGCTACCAACATTAAAATCAATCCAAAATTCTTCAAGATTTTCATCCATTGGTATTTGTAGCTAAAACAAAAACATTAAGATAAAAAGAGTAAGAGCTGAGAACAATGATTTATACCAGCTAACAGGCTTTGTGTTAGTCTGAGAAACTTTGAATACATGCAGATCTGTATACACCTGAAAAAAAAAAAAAAAGAGATATTTTTTTTTTACTTGATGCTTATTCTTTCTTTACTAGAAGGCAGAAATCCTTCAACTGCACTAATGAAAATCTGCGGATATGATTAAGTCTGAAACTTACCTCATATTCACCAAGAGCTGCTGATAAACACGGATATGTAAAAACCCTGTAAGAAAAGGGTATTTTGTCAAGTATCCTAAAATGCTGTAAATACATTGTTCGTATCTGAACACAGCGACTGGACTGTATTTTCAGCACAAATCTTGTGTGCTTTAGAGACCAAGAGATCAGAGCAATCAAAAGAGCAGTCACTTGACTGCATTTCTTTCCCAAAGGAGACACCATGAAAAAGTATATAGCCTCACAATGAAAGCAGCGGTCTCAGACCTCTTGTCACAACATTCATATATCTAGCTTATCTGGTACTTTAAGAACAGTATTCAAGCTGAATATACACCTGACAGAAAGACATACAATCTCTTCGCTGTCATGACACATAAAAAGTAAGATGCAGAGCATGTGATCATATGCGTAAGAAAAAAGCTCGTATTTTCTTTTCTTTTTCATGTCCCATTTCTCTACCAGATGTTCTCATCGATTATCTCAATGGAAATACACTAAATCAATAAAGGAATATACGCTAACCGATTACTAGCTATTGTTAATGATGTTTACTCAATTATTGAGCATCTCAAAATTTTCCAGTGGAACTGACTAGAATACAAAAACTGGCTTCTTACAAACATTTATTAAAGGAAGTGAAGCAAACACTTTATATTTTCAAAGATCTTTTCAAATGCATGTCCTTTATTTAGTGACCAGTTCTTCAAGCAATTATCTACTAATCTGAAACATGTTTGTGTTTTTTCCAAATAATGGGAATTACAAAAAATTAACATCTTAATAGAGAAGACAGTATTAGTGACAACGTACCAAAAGATGGTATTACTCAATTTCTTTACTGTTTAATATTTTTAAACTATCTTAACTTCATGTGGTTGTTGACTTCCTAACACAGCAATATTCATCTTATTTGCTTGTATTCTTTTAATTCAGAGTTTCCCCAAACCAGTCTTTATGATACAAAGGTAACTCCCAAGGAACGGTCAAGAAATCCAAAAAAGAAAATATATTGGCTTTCAAAAAAAATTCAGTTTTACCTTCTTTTGTCTCCAAGCATGCCATTCACCTGGTTAAGAAATTTTCTGCAATCCTATTAAAACACAAAAATTTCTTAAAGGTTTGTAAAATGAATGTTTACCTGCCTGTAAATATTTTTCGAAAGACTTACTGTTTCAAACTCAGAATCTTTAATTCCTTTAAATGCAGTGGACACAAACTCCATGGGAAACCACTTGCATGCCAGTTCTCGTCTTTGTTTCTCTGATACCATTCTGCATAAAGCTTCTGTAATGGCTACTTGCAGGTCATAGTCTACAGCACAACACATTTTACAGGAACAGCAGTTTTAAAGATACTAATGATATGAAAAAAAATATTACATAGGAAACTGGTATATGCACTGCTGAACATTTCCTACTATGTTATCACATCACATCCAAATATGTAACCCATAAAAGATCCATAGATAAAAGGATATATAGATAAGGGAATAAGAATGACTAAACAACTTATGTTTCAAAATGAAATTTCAACCAAACTTTCAAAGAACATCAGAGCAACACTAGGTGTATAAGCAAGAGGTAAGAACTTTCCAACTTTCACCTGTCAGAACTGGGAAACCGTTGGATACCAAGTGATCCCTGAGAGAAGTTACAGTACTACTAAACATGGCTAGCACTTCACTATCCTCAAAAGACTGACTTCCTTATGATCTTTTTTATTTTAAAACTTATATTCTACAGAAGAAAAGGACTGAAAACTTCAGTTAGCCATGCACTACACAGATCTGAAACATTCTATTTTGCAGATTGCTTTCATGCACTATTTTTATTTTCCAGAGGACTCTAATCACAACATTCTGCAGCTTCTTTAATGGGTCTGCATGCAATTTTTTAAGAAGCTCACTACTAAATTGTCTGTTACGTCCTTTGCTCACCTCCAGCATCCAAAATTCTGCTCCCCATGTCACTCCTGCCAAACATTACATCAAAATGTAACATTACATCAAAACAGGACATCAACACAAAGCATAGAAGTAAAGTTTATTAATTACAAGCTTTCAATGTATGAGATAAAACCCTGCTTCCACTAAACTATTAGTCATCAAAGGGGTAAGTCTGTTATGCTAAGGATATACATCTGAAAGTACTACTGGGGAAGTGAACCACCTGATACACGTAATTTTTATTCTATTTATTTTTTCAAATGCTGTAAAAAGGTTTCCCAGTGTGAATAACTTGTCCTTCCAGTGACTGATTCACTGTACTTTACATACATACTTACAAATAAGAATTTATTTTACAACAACTGGGACGAGAAGACCCAGATCAGGAAAGATGTAAATTTAGGCTTGTAATGGAGAATAACCCACGTGAATACCTGCCCACAGCCACTACCACTGGCAACACAAAAGCAAATGCAAAAGTGATTTGAGCAGGGACCAATCTGCATGCAGCATGTCTTAGTGAAAACTGCCTTCCCAGCTATGCAAATGATATAATGCTATAAAAATTATACTGAAGATTATTTACATGACAAGCAACATTTCCTTTGTAGCAAATATTTTTTTCCTGACATCTCGAGGCGTGTTGTCAAGCATTAAATTCAGTTTTCTTACTACCTAAGAAGAGTGGAAAAAGGGGAGTGAGATTAAATATAAAATAAGTTGATAAAGTTTAAGTTATTCTTATTTTGGGCCCTTGCAATGTATTTCATACCACTGAAGAGAAATAATTGCAAAACAAGAAAAGAAAATGAGTTCTATCTTACCTTAAATGCCATTTATCTTAATACTAACTACATTAATTCCAATAAATTACATAAGCTTTAATGTGAACATCAGCTGTTAAAGGGCTATGCTTCATTTTTTCAGCCTTAAATACAGCAAAAAATCCCCAAAACTTTCAAAGCTGGAGTGCTGTCTGTAGTCGATTGCTGAGCTAAAGTGTACCTTAAGTTTGAATTAAAAAGCCTCTCCTTTGAGGATGCAGCCTTTATAGAAGACTTTTCGTAACTTTCCCTTTCTTGGGGGGGGGGGGGGGGGAAGGGAAAACCTGACAACCTGAGTTTACAAAAATAAATAGGAGACATTTGTAATATACTAGAAGGTATGCAGGTTTCCTACAAGTATCTAAGGAATTTACAACCAAGAATCTTAATCCTATTTATAGCAGTTGTAATAGAGCATATTCTTCTCTACTAGAGCACCACAATAGTCTTCCTTTTGCAGCATCTGTACAGTTAAAACACTAACCAGAAAATTATTGCTTAGAAAGAAGAGTGTTTACCTCCTGCTGAACATAAATATTAATTCTTACGTCAGTGATGAGTGTACATGTTCTCACAACAAAGTTTTCTAGTATTTGCATTTTACCTAATGAATAGGAGGAAATCAATTAGTTATGAAAAGTGTATTAGGGTACCCCCTCATCAGCATCTGGATAAAGATTCATTTTCATTTAGAAATAAAATATAGTATGTCTTCCTGTCCATACAAGATTACTGATATTAAAAAAGACCCAACCAAACATCTTAAGCTTAATGGTTAAATGCAAGACAAAACAGTTATTTAAAGTTTATAGCAAATATGGCTCTTTACGATGTTACTATTCCTGTGCACCACTATGTAAGTCCCTTGGGCATGAGATTATTTTAAAAATACACTGATTAAGTATTCTGAAGAGACATTTTAAGGTTAACTATCATATCTACCATACACTTTTTTAAAGCTCACCTTCAGGTCTGCTATCACATATAGCCTACAATAAAAAAACAAAACCAAAACAAATCATTTTGATACTGTAAATATTACAGCATGAAAATCAGGTAGCGTACCTAAAGCAAGTAATCAAAAAGCATTTAAGATTATAAAATTATCTCATCCTTAATGAAGAACATGAGACTTCTTCTAATACCAAGTGTCATTTTCCAATATTGTATTTCAGTTAAATTTATGGACATTACTTCCCCAATGATAATTTTTTTTATGCACTGAAAAACCTCACAGATTTTATAAATTTGAGGTCCTGGGATTAGCATACCAATAATTTATGTAATCAAAATTAGAGTAAGATTAAATTTTTTTGTTCACTGAACACTTAAGTTGTTTTCTTTATTTCATGATGCTGATCATGAACAGAAAATGAGTATGAATACAGGCAAATTGTTTATCCAAAAAGACTTACAATCTGTATCAGAAATCATTGTAACATTAACTTTCAAAGGATATTAAATGGAAACAATAGAAACACATTTGAAATTCTTTTGTTGATAAACTACTGGTAATTAATTTACTAGTAATTTATTAATAATACACACAATGTATTTTATTATCAAAATATTTTTACCAGCAACATGTTGAAGAAATCTTCAGCCAGATTTGTAAGCATTTCATTCTTTTCATTTCCTCCACGGATCAAAATTCTTTTTACCTTTTCAAACCAATTAACCATGTAAAGGGAAAATAAATCTATTTTAATAGCATGAAGAAGGACAATAATACATATTATACTGAAGTAAAATTATACAAACTATACAATGATTGAAACAACAGCAACATTACCAGTCTGCTGAACATACTTTAGTGCCAGACTGAAATTTTTCACTCACACTAAACAAATGTAGGTGATTTCAAACTAAGGTAATTTCTGTAGCTGATTTTTTAACACAAAAACTAGAGGACTACTTTTACACCTGCCATCACAAACAAAAGAGCTGAAAATGGATAATGGCTGAATGGAAAAGTATGTTTGCAGATGTGAATATAAGCATGAAGTTAACACCAGGGGGTTTTTTTAGTAAAGCAGTTGAGAAGGCGATCGAGTAACACATCTGATATTGCCATTAATTTTCTTCAGTAAAGTCTCTGGTGAAAGTAGTAAGAAGTGGTATCTATTTTTCGGTATATTTATTATGTTGAGTTACAACTGATTTAATGTACTCAATGTACAGATCGAAATAACACCAAATAATCTGAGTAGCACTACAACCTGTTGAAAGAAAAGGTACATTATTGCCGTTGCAAGTATTAACAAAATAATTAATAAATTGCACCAGGAAATTCCAACTCCTCAATCAAAAGCAGTATAGCAAGTTCATATAAAGATATCACCTTGTTGTAAGCATTTCTAAATTAATTATATATTGCATAATTTGCAATACCTTCACTTAGAGCAGCATCACTTTATAAGGAGTCACTTGTCAAGGAACATTTAAATCTGAATAACGTTTGTTGCAAAGTTATGGGAAATTCTTAATTCAGAAACAGTCAAGGGCCAAATCAAATACTAAGCTGTTCAGCAGTCAGCCATTACTTACGCATGCTCTATTAAATTATATATATATTTTTAAGAAGTTCACGTATGCTTTATATAGTTTTACTTATCCTTCCAATAAAGCCATGTTTTATCATTGCTGGGACCCCATCTTCTCCTGCTATGCTGATTTTGTTCCAACATTTCTGAACAGAATTTAGTAAAGTGGAAATAGTTTTGACTTCTTGTTTGTCAAGTTCCTGAAATTGAAATTACAACACTGACTTTAGTATACAGTTCTAGAGGAACCTGTATTTAATTAACCAGATGCCTTTTTGTTTTCAAAAGCCACCTTAATTGTAGCCTGAAGTAGAATTTTTGTTCTTTAATTTTATTTCAGTTTTTCAAATCAACTGCTGGTATAAACCAAGCCAAATGAAAAACATTTTTTCAGACTATTAAAATGACCATATAGATTACGCTAATGTAATAATTATATTACCCAACAGAGAAGCTTGTCTAATTTGTTGACAAACTGGTTGCTGCATTTGTGAGAGGCATTTTCACAGTCTTCTGCTGCCACAAACTGTTCTAATAATCGGAAATCTTTTTTTCTTGTAACTTCATCAATTAACTTTTCAAACTGTCAACGATAAAAGAAAACAGAGCAACTGTATTACTGTATGTTTAACACCAATACTAATTTAGCAAGATTTAGCATAGGTTTTATGCAATCACCTGTTGCATTCTAAGAAAATATTCTGAATCACAGAATTGATAAATGTAAAACCTAAAGCATGGAACATCATATCTAATACACTAATCATGCAAATACTTATGAACCGAGTTTTTAATTATGTGCCAGTTTTCCTTAACTGAATGTTCTTTCTTTCCTCATGCTACAAACAAATGCTTATATAAGTTCTCCCTGTGTTAATATCCCATCCTTACTACATATAATACTTTGCATTTCTAAGTTATCTATTACTGATTTTAAAAGATGTTAATATATTTGAGCACTACTGCCTTCCTCGACTATTTTGCCCCTCTATTCTTTCTAGACCAGTTATAAACAGACTTCAGCATTTTGAGCTCAAGCGTCATTCCAACTGATTCATGTATGTCAAATGCATGATTTTAATCAGTAACTATTTCCAATTCCTCTTGCTTCCTACCCAGCTACTTAGCACTAACCTACATCAAAGGAAAATTTCTTCCTACAACATTCTTTTCCACACTGCGAATTTTACTTGTAATTAAATACCAGAAGCAGCGCTTTAAGCTAGTAATTAAAACAATCAGTACTCAACTATTCCGGTCCATAAACACATACCTGCATCTCACTCCTGGCTGCCATTTTTGCAGTTCATCTACACAGCTGCATAAGGGAACAACCATCACATCACCAAAACACAATTCACTGACTTAGACTCAAATCAGTTTCACGAACACCAGCGATCAGTCAAAATACATTACAAATCCCAGAATTTGTCACTCGGCTAAATACTGTTTAGGAAATTAAACTAACTGGGGATATAATGAAACCCCTTGCGTGGATAAGCAATTGCTTAAAATGAGAGGGGAAGGAAGGATCAACTTTGGCAATGGAGGAACAGAGGGTCCTGCAGCGGACAGTCTGTATTTCTCCACAAGGAAAAAAACAACAAAAAAACCTTCACTAATTTATTCAGAATAGGTAAGTCAACAGCAGAACTCCAGAAGGGCCTCATTATAAAATAATAAATTAAATCATTTAAGAAAAATGTGATGAACGCATGCAGGGAAAAAAGCTATCCTAATTATACATAGCGGTGTGCTCTGACATGACTATCACCAAAAAGGAAGATGTAAAAATTATAGTTTTCTGAAAACATTTTCTTAATACTCAAAAGCTGACCTAAGTATCTTCTTTTGAGAGTCAATGTATTAAAAAAACCCAACAAACTCTTTATGCTTTGTATAAATTAATCTATATTGCCCAATGTGCCACAGGCACTTTTGGTTTCCCAGATATCACAGAACTAGACAAAACAAATGGAAATAATCATTAAAAATAGGAAGAACAAGCAACCGGGAACACACAGCAGTAATTTCTGTACTCCTAAGTAATACAAAAGTAACAAATTTAGAGAATTGTTTTAATCATTTTTCCAAGAAAAGAATGCAGCAGCCTCCACTGCAGCCTGGCTATCACCTCACAGGCCTCTTTCCTCTGTCCTAGTCAGACATGCCAGAGAAAACATGAATCCCCTTCTGTGTGCCTCCTTTCGACCAGGGGGGAAGACCTCCGCCCACGCAGTGGCTAGCACTTCCCTCAAGAACTTTGTTACTGGGAGGCAAAGGCCCCGCACCCCCGTGCCACCAGCCACCTCAGCGCCGGCAGAGCTGCTGGCCGCGGGGGGTCGGCGGCGAAGCCCCCCAGCATGGCGCCCCTCACCTGACCGCCGCGGCACACCAAGGCACCGCTTCCCGCCGACCAATCACTTCCAGCGCCGGTAGTCTCCAGCCAATCACTGCCCGCGCGGCCGGCATACGGGCCAATCGCCACCGCAGGCGCGGGTCGCAAGGCGGGTTTCCCTTACCGTCAGGCATCCCCGCGCAGAGGCTTCTCCTCTCTCCGCACCTGTGGCGGCCTCACCTAGCCGGTCAGCTGCCGCGGAGGGGGCGGCGCGGGGCGAGGCGGTTTTGCAGCGGGGTGGGAGCAGGGGTGCCTCGGCCAGGCCACGGGGAGCCCCCTCAGGGCCGGGCCGCGGGGAGCCGCCTGGGAGCCCCCTCAGGGCCGGGCCGCCAGGAGCCGTCTTCGGCTGCGCTGGCGCCTCCTGCGGCCGGGAGATCTGGCGCCGCTCGGACGTGCTGCAGCCGCCCTGATGGCTGTGAGAGCCCCGCTGCCTGCCCAGCGCCCCTGCCTGCCCAGCGCCCCTGCCTGCCGTGCCGAGCGGGAGCTGCCGCAGCCCCAGCACCGGGGCCCGCAGGAGGAGCGGGAACGGGGCTCGGCGGTGCGGTGCCAGCGGTGTGCAGTAGCCACGGTAGCCAAGCACCTGCTTACGCGGGCCCGCTGCTGCTCCGTTCTGCGTTACAGGTTGTCGTTACTGATAACCAGTACGTAGAATGTTAATTTCAGTGCATAGTGTAGGCAGAAGTTAGGGGGCACGAGGTTGCTAAACCAGCATAATTCAATAGTATGCTTAATTCAGCAACATTTCCACCACCACCAAGTGCCCGAGTAGGCAGGGCTGATACAGCAACGCGGACACGGACCTGCTGGCTTCTGTGCTCTTCATCAGAGGGAACTGGGTAAGGTGTTCAAATGAAATCCAGCCGTTCCAGAGTGGGGCTTTACTAGTATTGGTGTGATACTGGTGTATCTATCACCTGTATCACAAATACAGGTGTTAACGTTCAGCATGAATCTTTTGTATTATTCCAATGGAGTATCAGGAGGCATCTCTATTCATACCCAGAATAAGCAGTAGGGGAACATGGAGGAGACCAACCACCTTTCACAGTAGGCAAACCTGCAGCAATTGTAAGTACCACCACTGACTTCCTAAAATAAGAAAACAAAATACTATAAAAGGTAAAAAAGCTGTACAGGAAGTATTTAAAGTACCACCAGATGTCACTGTAATTCAAGAAAATGACAAGTGGTATGAGACTTGGATCCTCTCCACTGAGGATTTGATCCCATGGGCGTGAGTAGTGCTGAGCATTTTGCAGGAGGCATGCTCAGTTCAAGGGATTAACTGCAGCATTAGCTGCTGTCACATTTGTTCTTGGGATGCTTTAGTAGAAAGCAGTGGGTGATCTGAAACAGATCTGTAGAAGTACAGCTTTACTGAGAAACCTACTAGGGACAAAACTTTCCATGAGGAACCTGGAGCATCCAAAATTTTCTGTAAAAACTGAATTAGCATCAACACAGGCTTAGACTATTTCCAGATTTTCAGATCTTGTAAAGAAAACAGCCCTACTCATTCTAGAGTGAAAGAAAAGTGAGTCATGAAGTCTGGGAGAAGTGGATCATACACTTTCCCTCCTGCACCAGGTACACTGACATGATTGGTGTCAAACAGACAGAAATAAACATCCCCTAATGCCTATTTTAGAATCATAGAATAGTTTTGTGTTAGAGGGAACCTTAACAATCATCTAGTCCAATCCCCTTGCCATGGGCAGGGATACCTTCCACTTGACCAGATTGCTCACATTCTGTTTGGTTTAGCAGAAGGGAGGTCAGCAGAAAGCAGAATTTTCATTAAGTTATGCATTGCACAGATTGGAACAAGCTGTCGTTGTATGTAGAACTAAAGGGTCAGAAGCGTTGATGCCAACAGTTTTAATACCAAGTGTCAGCTGATACAGCTGCAGATCTGAGGGAGAAAGCCTAATCAGGAAAGAAGTCAGCGCTGACATTACACTCTTGTTGACAAATGACTAATCATTTAGACTTGCTGCTCTGTGGCTTTACCAGGCAATGCTTGTAACGTACATACAAAATTGTTGTGAGCACTGATGAGACACTAAATTAAGTACTGCAGTTACGATTGACTGTTAGCATATTACTCAGTACAAGCTGGAATTTAATTTTTTGTGTTTGTAAGATATATGCAAAGAAACTATGAATTTGAAGCCAAATGTAAAAATAACACCTACATTAAAAATAATGCTATCTGTAAAATAAACCTGATGGTTGGATGTTCACAGCAAAAGTCAGTCCTTCTCTTAAATACTCTTACACACATCCCCACCCATGAGGCTCAAGCAAATTCACATTGTTTTCAAGAGATATGTTAAAATCAAAGACCACTATCTCTATCCTTTGCTGGTCTCCTGGCTAGGTGACACTGTGGCTGCTGTATTTATTTCCAGGTGATTCTTAATACTCTATTTTATTGGGTAAAGTTACGACAGTTAAGGTGTTACTACTGCTAGTTCCGATTTAGATCAGTAGTGTAGGAAAATGGAAAACCAAGAGTCATAAAGATAAGGTATTATAACATCATGCTTTCTAAAAGCACTCTCCTTTATAGGTCTGCATGCATATATTTATAACACGTAATTGGTATACTTTGTAATAGAAATTGACATTGACATTCTGAAGCAACTTAGTGTAATATAGACATCCCATACATTTAAATTGTGATTTGCAATAATCGTCTTTCCCCTAAACAACTTTGATAATGCAGTGTTGAGGTTATTAACACTGATTAAAAAGTAATTGGTAATATATATCTTCTAGTTAAATGTCTCCGATTTTGCTTTAGAAGAAACCTGGCAACAGTTTATTCACATCTTGAACTGTATCAAATAAATACTTGACACTGCTGGAGATGCATTTCAAGACAAATCAGTTACTGCAGAGATGGACATCTCAACATACCATGTGTAGCCAGATACATTTTTGAGAAACCTTTGAGTGAAAAGAACATGGTTTGGGAGGATAGACTGCAGCAATGAAAACTGAAAGAACAAATGCAAGATAGAATAACACAACTGTGGGGCTCAGAAATTAACGTGTCAAGTACAGTCTAGCACAGCTTTGGAAAGTGCTGTTAGAAAACCCCTTTCTCTTCTTCTCCAAGAAACCATATTAGAATCAGTTGGCAGTGTTGGTTTGTTTGTTTGGTTTTTTTCCCCATTGTATCTTAATCCTGCAGGTGCTGCTTGTGCAGAACTCTTGATGTGAAATGGAAGCAAATTCCATGTAAGAAGTGGCAGCCTGATCATTTTTGCAGCTGTATAGACTAACCACTGTATTTTTATCAAGTGCTGTTCATTTTCTAGCAACTTGAACTCACCTTACTTTCCTGAGTATGTTGCTCTGGAAGTAACAATTCAGCACTAAGTTGCTTCATGAATTTTCTTAAACATTAACAGGAGTACATACCATTGACAAAACCAACATAAAATTATGAAAAGCTTTTATTACAGTCTTTTGTATTACAATAGCCATAGTTTTATTACTGTTTTTTTAAATGAATTAAGCACTTTGCAACCATACAACTCTCCACTAAAACAAAATGACCTTTTGTCTAATGTATGTGCTTTACTGATACACTGTGTAATGTACTTTATTCTCGAGAAGACATTTCATCAGGAAAGACAACACCTATTCATTTACATGGATTCCATATGTATTTTTTAAAAACATGCTTGAAAGAACCTTGAAACTGTGGACTGCTCATTCATTTATTGCATCACTATAATAAATACAAGTTTTTAAAAGTGCATTATATGGCAAATAACCCTTGTGAGGAATTCACTTTTACAAAATCCTCATTATAACAGAAGTGCTCACTTTGAACACAGTGCAAGCAGTCAAATTGTCCTGAGAATTTATAACGGTGGTCATAAGCTTATCTTCACGACTTATTACCACTACTTAATGGCTTAATCCCCTTTTTGTCACCTAGAATCACTACTGAATGTGACAGGAAAACGTTAAGTGCAAATTTCATCTTACATGTGACAGATACCAGAATGTTTTAACAGCTTAACCCAGAGATCACCCACAGGTCCATTACGAGGAAGGCCTGCTTGACCCACAGTCAGCCACAACAGCTGCTTTAGTAACAGCTACTGTCAATTATTCTCCAGCAGTGCAAGACAAGCAAAGACAAAAGGCAAACTTGGAATAATACTTCAGTATTCAAGATTTTGCACATGCAAATACCCTGAGGGGTTGTGGAAGGAAGACAATACAAGCCAAACTCACATCACTGAGACATTCATTTCTCACCTCTCTCCTACACTGTATACATGACGTTAACCTTTAAACTGACAGCCTCAGCTTTACATAATCTATCCCGGCCTGCAACACCACTCAGATTTGACATTTGCTGGCACATGACAAAGTCCCTCCCAGAAGACAGCAACAGCACCTTTCTGCCAGGAAGCCAAGTACTGTGTTGGGCTCCAGCAATGTCCATTGTAAACCAGTGTCAAATACCAGTCTGGTAACAATAGGATTTTTTATGGTGTGCTGAAAGGTGAAGCCTTGGTTTTGCTGATGGAAGAAATACAGTAGTTTGGGAGGGGAACAATATTTTAAAATAGTGCAAGTTATTCAGCACAAGTGCTTCTGTGCATGTGTTTGTCTTCTTTTTACTTTGCTGACGAGTACATAAAACTTTGCTTATATGGACTTTAACAATACTAGATAAAAATTAATGAAATTCCTTAAGTGAGTGTTTCACAAAAGTAAGGGTATGCAATTTCAATTCACGCCAAGAAAGATTCTTCTGCAGTCACTGAAGGTGTGTTTCAGCTCATCTAACTTGATACCTACAGACTGGCATAATTTGGCACAATCTGCACGAATGCTGAGAATTTCAGTATGGCAGAACTAGTCCTGCAGCGTTCTCTCTGCACTCAGCAGAGATGATGCAGTGTTTCACACCGCAGGTAGTCTGCTAACCGTAGGAAAAACATCTCCATTGACTATGAAGACTCTATGTTGACTAGTTCAGATATATTATGTCCTGTATTGTCATATGTCATTTAACCATAAGAAGCCCACCAGAGGAGGCAATAAAGCCTTACAATTAATTAGGCAGTGCCCCTTCTTACAGAGCTCTCATTTTTTGTGCCATATGAGGAAGACTAGTCTTCCAGTTCCCTGCATTGATTTTTCTAGGAGACAAGAGCTGCTGCTACATTGGCAATGGTCACTCCTCTAACCCAGATACAGAAAGTAAAGCAGGCGGATTGAAAGGAGACAGCACTCTTTGTAGCTGGCAATCGCACCTCAGCCTCACCTACTCCTTCAAAACAATTTCAACTTCGTTCAACCTCAACAGTACTCCAATACAAAGTTAAAGGAAACTACACGGTCAGTTCTCAGTGGTTTCAAACAGGATTGAATTTTCTCAGTACTCTGCAAGAGGTGCTCTGCAGCTCACAGAATCATTAATGATTTCCGTTCCTTTGAAAGCCAAAGACTAATGGAACGAGGCAGCTTCTTCATGTGAAACCCCAGCTTTGCTAAATGGGTATCACAAATAAGGAGTAACATTAAGTTGCCAGACACATGAATTTTCTTGGGGTTTCTGCACTTCCAGAAATACTAGGCTTTTTTGACTGATATATACTTGGCTGTGGGTTGCTTACAATGGTGATTTTAAGAACAACTCGTGATTTTGATGCATAAGCAGCAATCCAAAATAAGATGCCCAGGTAAGTGGCCTGATTTTCACGGTATAGGCCTAAAAAGCAGCTCTTCCAATACATCCAATCAGCCAGTTTTGAAAATTTATGCTACACATATAAAGCTAAACTTTCCATGCACTTATGAATATGTATGAAAAAAATAATGGAGAATATTTTACTTGTTAGATTTAAGCCTGTTGCCAATCTTAAATCACACTAAAACCACAAAATTAAAGTAGTAGAGCAAGAAGCATGGGCAGACTGCACTTAGTGTTACTGTGCTCTCCCTGCTGCAGAAGGGATTCTGTTTATGGGTCTAAGTATCAGTTTACCAGTAAAACCATGATTTTGCTTTTACCATGAACTTTTCTTGGAGTTCAACTGGTTTATAATGAGAAGTAGTTGATTAAAGAATTCAAACATACTACTGCAGTAGCACTGGGACGCTGGGGAACAGGGAGTCATCGTTCAGGGTTCTGGCATGCTATTCCGGGGCTCTGTAACCAGCTCCTTGTACTGTCTATTTATTTGTTTTTTAAATAAATGTATCTATCTCATATCAATGTCTTGATTTATATATTTACCAGTAACAGTGGTAAAGTCATTAGCATTGATACAGTGCTTCGAGATCTTCAATTGCAATTGCAACACAGATGCAAAACTGCTCTAGTTTCCCTTAGGAAAAACAGGTGCACAAGGAAAGGACAATTCCTGTACCACTACACAGAGAAAAAGCCTACTTGTGCATCACCTCAAAAAGATGAGAACTTCCCCGTGAAGATCTGCCTTACACACACTTCAGTAACAATCATTCCTGCTGCCTATTGCAAACACTGGAGATTAAAAAAAAAAAAGTGCCTTTTCTTAAGGGAAACGGGGCTGATGGCACATTTTCATGTATGTTCTGCTTGTAATAACATTTAATTTCTAACTCAAATATTAAAGGAAACATTTAACGTGATTACAGTCCTAGGTTTTGTATATATATATATAAATACAAGCACTCCCCACAGTGTCTGCCATCTAAATTATGCATAAATGGAATAGTGCCCAGACTTAGTGAGATAATATAAACAAAATTAGAAACGCAACCAGTAAAGCCACACTGTCCATTTAGGAAACAATCACAAATATTCTATGCAACCTAGAACATTCCTAGCAACATGAAAGGTCCTGTTTTTCTCTCAGGTAGTCTGACAGCATCCCCTGGAATCATCCTGCAACAGCTCATATACACTACAAGAAATCACATGAGCTTCCAGCAGATGTAACTCAATACACATTTTGGCCCTTTTTACTTTCTGAAAGGTTTAGAACAGTTTGTTCGGGTCATTGGCTACTTCGCTACCCTGGAACACTTTGGCAGGTTTGGCAGGTTTCAAAAAGGGAGACTGCTGCCATGGGAGCAGAGAGCCATGCCAAGGAAGAGAGGGCCACCGAGACTACTGACGAGCTGCTCTGCGTCCACATCCTTGGCTCAGATGAAGTGGATCCAGCTCTCCTCACATTCCCTAGGCATCTTAAGGGGGTGAATCCGGCAGGTTAAAGTGTAGTTTTTGCCTCTGTTGTTATCCCAGTACTCCTGGCCGTTGACTTGGTACCTTGCTGCAAACTGGACTACAGAGCACAGCTGAAGGAGGAAAGGAGGCACAGGGAGAAAGAAAGTGAAAACATCAACCTGATCTTGCCCGTTTTTCTCAGGGATGCTACTGCGCCAATGAGCACACACTTCATGGAGGCTTTTCCACTGGTTAAAGGTGTATCGCACAGATACTTGCTTCTCAAAAGCAATATTGCGAACCTGGATGGTGCCACTGAGCCCCAGGTCTGAGCTGGTCACTCGTTCGAGACACACCTGTTGCTCCTGAAGTCGGGAGGAGAAATCCATACTGTCCGCAGGCTGCTGGAAGTCGGGGACCAAGCACTGCATAGAAAACTCCAAGTCTGAGCTACCGCACCAGAGGTCTGAGTTTATGGAGAGCCTGGAAAGGACATGCAAGGGGATCGATGGATCCTCCCCTGCCTGGAAGACTTTCACTTCAGTAAGCTCCAAGCCCAAAGCATCAGCGAATCTCACCCGGTTTATACGACTCTGGCATCCGGGAACTTGACACTGTGCTGCTGCTCGCTTCCTTCTTTCGGGTGATGTAGGCAAAGATCTGGCTCGGCGGCGGATGATAGGCCGTAGCGCGGGATCGCAGCTGGAGGAAGTGCTGCTCTGAAGCTTACTTGGCTGGGGGCCCCCCTTGGCCAGGGTGCTGCTCCAAAGGGCCTTGCTGCTACTTGTGTGGACTGCTGGGGGCTGCTGCTGCCCGCGTCCCCGTGCTTCTTCAGCTCGTAACATGTTCTGATAGAGGTCAGAGAGGTAGCTGGGATTCCTCCGAGGACCACGTACCTCCATTCTTAACCGATGACAAAAAAACCAGCGTTAACACTGCAGGTAACAGTGAGCACCGCCTCTCTGAAGCGTGTAACTTGGGAATGGCGGCTACCGACAGTAAATATTGGAGGTTACGGCACTGGATGCAGCCAGAATCAACGCAGCCGTCCGGAGGAAGGGCAGAAACCAGGAAGCTCTCACCGTAGGTGGAAGTGACCCAGCGGCCAGCGCACTGTGTGGGGGATGAAGGCGGGCTCACTGGCTGGCGGACCCACTGCTCAGGCTGGAAAGGGATTCAAGGCTGTCACCGTTGATGCTGGAGGACCTGAAGCTCTCGCACAGGCTGCAGACCGACTGGAGGCTGTCGTGCTGGGCCAGGGAGGACTCGAGGCTGTCGGAGAGGCGGCTCGACGCCGCGGGGTTGCTGTGGCACGTCCCGGAGCACCCTCGGCCCGGGCAGGCGGCGAGCGGGCCCTGCAGACTGTCCTCGCCGGCGCCGAGCGACGCCGAGCCGCTGCCGCAGCAGGGGCACTCCAGGCTGTCACACTGGATGCTGGGCGACTCGCGGGGGCTGCCGCTGCTGGGGAGCGCTTGCAGGCTGTCGGGCGGCAGCGAGCCGGAGCCCAGCCCGGGGCTGCTGCAGGGGCTGGCCGGGCCGCGGGGGCTCTCGGGCGGGTCCGCGGGGGCGGGCTCGGGACTGTGGCCGGGGACGGAGGGCTCGGCGGCCGGGGCCTCTACCGGCCACATCCCCCGGGCAGCGCCCCTCCGCCCCGCGGCGGGGCCCGGCCCGGCCCAGCGATGGCCGCAGGCACGGCGGGACCGGCGACGGCGCCGTCCCTGCCCGTCCCAGCCCCGCGGCGGCGCCCGCCGCCCCCTGCCCCCACCGCGGCGCATGCGCGGGGCCGCCTCCGCCCGCCCCTACCCCGCGCCCAGCGAGCCGCGCGGCCTGCGCGCTCCCGCCTGCGCGCTCCCGCCTGCCGCCGCTGCCCTCCGCCTGCCCTGAGGCGCCCGGCAGGTACGGGGCAGGGGCCGGGGGCGGCGGGGGGAAGGCGAGGCGAGGCAGCAGGTGCGCGGGGGCGGTGCGTTATATACCGCGCTGCCTTCCGCTCGCTGTCCGTGCGGAGCGCGGCGCCGGCCAGCGGCAGGAACTGCTGGCGCATCCCGGGAGGGAGCGGAGCGGGGTCCGGCCCGGGCAGAGCCGCCGCCGGCCGGGGCCCGGAGCGCAGCGTGAGGGGCCGTTGTGCCGGCCCCGGACCCCGCCGGAGCGGGCGCCCCCTCGACCCGGGATGCGGAGCGGGGCGCGCTGGGTTTGGGCGCGCAGCGGCGGACGCGCGCGGGCGGGGGCGGGGGCGCGCAGCGGCGCGCACGCCCCGCGCTGCGGGAGCGCAGTTTCTGGAAAAATGCTACGAATTCAGCTCTGAGCATTTTTAGTAGGAATGCACGAGTACCGAGAGGTCTGCTTTGGAAAAAGAAAAAAATCGGGAGTGTTTGGTACAAAATCAGCGCGAACGTGGGAAGCGCGCGTTTTCCGGCAGGCACAGGCAGCGGCCCGGAGGCGGCGGCTCCGCACCCGGCCGGGGGAGGGGGGAGCGGGGCACCCGCCGCCCGTGGGTGATGCTCGGCTCCGGCCAGCGCGCGTGGTGCTGCGCAGGGGGAGCGAACTGCTGAGGGCTCATCCCACGGAAACGCGGCGCTGCCAGCTGCTGCCTTTCGGGTTTCCCTGTACGTTCCCACCACTGTCTTTTTTTCCCAAACCTCACGGCCGGAGCTCGGTGGCTTGCGGCGCCCATGGGCTGCCGGGGCCGCCGTGCCGCGCCGGGACCAGCCCCGGGACGGGGCCGCGGCTCCCCCCGGCACCGGCAGGGCGCGGGGCGCTGGGGCGGGGGGTGCTGGCTCCCACGGCGCGGGTGCTGGGCGGGGGCAGTGCTGTCCGGGGCGCGTCAGCGGCCGGTGATGGGTATCTTGCTGCTTTACAACCCGGTTCTGTGGGGAGGGGTCACACGGTGTTTGTTCACTGCATCCCTAGGCCGTGGCGATGCCCGTGTTTGATGCTCTCTGTCGGGCGAACCTGAAAGACTGGAGTCGTTTGAAGACCATGTAAAAGTCAAGCTGCGGATACCGTCTAAAAAGGGTAGTAATGGGACCGGGCATTCAGGAATATCCTTTATTGCTGCACAGAGAGACACGGAAAAAGGAAAGCCAAACCAATGAAAACCACAAAGGAATGGTAAAGTAAGGAAATTATCTTCTCTCTTTCTAGTTACAGAAATCTGTAGATACTGCAGATTAGTCAGTAAGGGCATGGCTGTCCTGTTCAGATTGTCACCCTTTCCTGAGCTGCAGCAACAGAAGTGATGGTGCAGTATGATCATGCAGGTCACAGCGAGAGATGTGACTGCATCGGTGCTGGAGGCACAAGATACATTGTTTCATAAGCATGAAAACATAATCATGTTTTTTAAAAGAAAATCTGACTATTCTGACATAAAAACTGTGAACAAGATGTACGGTCTGACAAATTAAACACACTGCAATCAAACCAGTTTAAACTAGGAGGACATGGTTTGCTTATTTCTGTTCTAAAATGAATTTTCAAGCTTTCCTTTTTAAAATCAGTAAAATTTCTTGTTTGTAAAACGAACACTGTTTCCTAATTCGTACAGAATACACTGATGTAATGGTCCTGTGTGCTTACACAGGAATGTATGATTTAATTGAAGAAATCTTCAAGCTGTCCAAATCAGTAATGCCATTACTTTTGCTGCATGTGAGTTTTTCTTCTGATTTTTCCACAACCCCATTACAACATGAAATGGTGAATTTTGTTTGTGCCTTTGTTGTGAAACAGTTTGTATTAACACCTGAGAATAGACTGTATGCATCCTGCTCACTTCCGCTCCTTAGCATCATAGGAATAATCCTTTACTTGTTGTTGAGACTATGCAGATGAGAAAGGCAAGCAAGATTTGGCTTGCAGTGGCCTTCGTATTGTACTTTATAATTAGTTTTGTTAAATTGCTGTAGGACCGTGTGTCAGGTATTACAGAAATTAGTAGTTAAATAAGTAGTCTGTAATATTAACTATTTATTATCCCCAAAGTAATTTTGGGATCCTCTGATAGAGGATCTTCTATAAAAGGGCTAAGTTATATTATTATATCATCTGGTTGAATTACTCACTTTTGCATTAGTAGTATTAAAAATACAGTAGTGCGTTATTAGTATAATAAATAGAAAGTGACCATGGCATAGTTCTGATGAACTTCAAGTCTTAAGAAGATTTGCAGTCAACTCTTGCTCTTTCTTAAACTGAATTGCACTCTAAACTTTGATTGTATTTCTATTCTGACGACCACATATGTTGCTATTTATATGTGATACTCTGTTTAATTCTTGCTAGTTACAGTAATGGAAAAAGCCATCCAAGCACCAAAGGACTAAATAAACCAATTTCTCATGTGAAGTCTTCTTCTGGAAGATTAGGCAAAAATGTATCAAGTGCCATTGAAAAGGTAAATAATTGGGGTTTTTTGTTTATTTTGTTTACAGAAAAAGGGCACGCACTTTATGTCAGCTTCTTAATAATGTCACATACTTTTTCACATCTTTTCAGGTTTCCTGTAACACTCAAGATGGTAACCAACCAAGTATTTTTAAGAAGGGAAAAAACCAGCTAGATGACAATACTCAGTCAAAAAGGTAGTTTTATGTTAAGATTATTTGTTTAATTTGTGGTCATTTCAAACTGGTATGTAAAATGCTTGTGATGAAATCATGGCTTCTGTGTTTTGCCTTTGACTTCACTGGCCCCAGGATTCAGCATTTATGAGGACAACAAATTTAAGTTATCAATATGAAAACTCACTATCCTGCCTTAGTGAGTTCTCAAGCAAAATCAGAATAAAATAGATCAAAAACTCAGTAGTAGGCAGTGTTACGTCTGCCAGCAAATAATAATTTTTACCTCATTACCAAGTTTCCATGCCAATTTTAACTTCATTCATGTAGATCCCTGTCCTTGAAGGGGGTAGCAAGACCTTTGTAGACTGATGTTCCAAAGACATTAATCATTCTAATAGGATACGATCTTTCTTTTTATTTAGGATCACAGGTATTTGCACATCACTGCACAGAGTACAAGGACCAAAGAGGAGTCTCCCAGAAAGAAGGCAAAATGAACCTCTTCTGCACAGGATCCCTCCTAGCGTAAAGGGCAGCACACAAGGTAGCTTCTGTAGGGTTAAAGATGTCCCAATGCATCATTTTTATTGCAGTAAAAAAGAACAGTTGGAAAAGAATCATGAAGATCACATTGCTGAGGGTGGTCCATGCACTTCTAAATGGCAAGAAGCATCTGTAGATGAAATGTTTCTGGATTTTGAGTCGGTACAAATTATTAAAGAAGATGCTGAAGATGATAGTGCCAGTGACCTTTCTGATTCAGAAAGGATTCCCGTTCTCCCATCTCCCTGCACACCGCCAGAACTCATTCTCAGAGCTGAAGAAATTGATCCAGTTTGTTTGGAACGTGTCCCTGATATGGGTTTTAAAGAATCAGAATATTACTACCCGGACTTCCTCCCACCCCCTTTCAACTCATGGGACTTGAAGCAACTGGCCGTCTTTGTTAATGTAGAGGGTAAAACCGAATTTCGACCAAAGCCAACAGGATTCCTTGAGAAATACATTGATCGCCTTTTGCAGCTGGAATGGCTGCAAATGCAGACTGTGCAGAACGAGAAAGGAAAGGCAGCCAAAGCCAGGCCACAGACTGCTCCTGGCTCCATCCGTACCCTAAAAAGCCCTGGCAAAAGCAAACCATTACTCAGTCCTTTGCCTAGCAAGCAAGTGGTTCCCCAAGAAGGTGTTACAAAGCTGCCCAGAAGCTATTTGGGTCACAAGGGAAGTTCACTCTGTGAAGAAAGTCACCAGTTGTATTCTCATCCAGGTCCCTTGAAACTTTCTGAGAGAATGGGATGTGCAGTGTCTTCTCAGAGGCCATCTGGTGAAGTAAGGAGCGAACTGAAAAAAACCCCAACTGCAAAGCAACAGCTTTTCAACATGCAGCCTGCTGAGAACAATTCTAAAATTCAAAGCATGGGTAATATCAGACCCCCTAAGCAAACCCCAGTATTTCATGGTTCAGCTGCTCCCATCAAAGGCTTAAAAACATACACATGCACAAATCCAAAGAAAAATGGCAATGCCAACAATTACGTTCCTCCTAAAAAACCAACAGGGGACAGGAAAATAAAAACAAATGGCATAAAGCAAATGTCACACAAATTCAAGTGAAGAAAAAATTAATTAGTAAATATTGATGCTTCTTGACCTCTAGAAAGCATCTGGCCAATGCAGAAGGGTCGTGTTTTCTTCATAGGAAGATCCTAGGAAAATATGTTCTTGATGCATGGTTCTAAGTCAGCACTGTTCATCTCGATATATTTGATCTTAAGCCAGCAAGGCCAGCAGGAAATCTTTTACCTGAAGGCAAGTGTCTTCCATTGGTCTTTCCTCAAAAACATTTACAATGCTTAATGAAGATAAGGACAGCAGAGTATGAAAGTTCAGAGAAATACATAATTATAATATGTCCTCCTGTTTGTACCAGTTGAAGTCCCTTGAAGTCTGTGGTGTTTCTTATGGTTACCTTGGTGTGGTTGAGTGAATAGAATCCATGCTCTTTTTCTTGAACAGATGTGCTGTTTTGCGAGACAGGTGTGATGGTGGTGTTTTCTGATGGAAAAGGCCTCCACTGTTTTTATAAAATAATGGCGCGTGCTTATCTATGCAAAGGCAATCTGATTCTTCACAGAAGATGATTAATTGGAATTTTTTTTGATGAATTAGATACTATTTTTTGATAAGAAGAAGAATGGAGATAATGCTATGAAATATTTTAATGCAGAAAGGATTCTTTTTAAGACAAATAATTATTAGGGAGCACACAGCTTCAATAGTGACCGACTAAGAAAATGGAATGCATATTTTTATACCCAGAAACCTTCACTGTGTTTACAGACAGCTTTTTCTTGAAGTTCAGTAAGCCTCGATGCTTTTTGTTGTTTAGAGGAAATGACCAGATTTCAAATTGCACACGGATATATATGACTAACGCAAAATGAGGGTATTACTAGAGACTCCGGGGCCTAATTTACAGAACTTGTAGCTTCTCAAAACATAAAAAATAGACTTTTAGAGGATGGATTTAAAGGCAATTACTGTAAGTTCAAGTAAAGATATATTTTGATATGAAAGATACCTATTTTCAGTCACCCAAGATGACTATTACTTATTCCGTGGTCCAGTCTACTTCAGTTAGCTTGCAATTGTTTCAAAGTTTAGTGAAGCGATGCGGGGAAATACCCTGCAGAAAGAAACTGTGCAGCCAGGACTGGGTCCTGTCCTGGGACCCTCTGTTTTTTCTTGTGTCTGTGAGATACAAGAGAATGTGAAGGATAGGTCAGTGAGTGTTCAGGTGTCAGTTCATCATCAATCACAGCAGCTGGGGACGTGATCTTGTTAAGATAAAAATCTAGAGAATGTTTTGTACTTTAAAGTGAAATACTGAGCAGCACTAACTTCCTCCTCAGCCATCATCACAGTGAACTGTTCACGAGAAGTGAGCTGAGGTCTGGTGGACCAGATTTTACAGGTGGATTCTTCACATTGTGACAGAAAATGAAAAAGTAGCAAATACTAAAGAGTACATTATGTATATAGTTAAATTGCACTTCTCTTGTTGATCTCATCTTAGTTTTAAAGATGCTTAGCTGTTTCTATTCTTTCATTGTGCCTACTGGATCTTCAGCTTTGTAAAATTTCAAAGCATGGATTTATATGTAGTTTAAAATGTGAGAAGATTAATAAATGTAGTAATAAACTGGTGTATTTTACAGTACATACAAACATTGCTCAGGAATAGTTTAAGAAATATTTTTAGTGTTTTTTTTCCTAGTCTACTGGAGACCAAATGTGAAATTTTAAATTGATAAAGGAAACATATAATATACGGTATTATAGTTCCATATTCAGTATTTGTGAAGTTACAGTTAAAATGAATTGTAGTTGCATGTACATTCAGCTCTATGCAATTAAAGTGAAACTTAATCAGACATGCTCGAAGATCAAATAAATTGGCTGTGTCAGAGATGTGGTGAAAGGTAGGCGATGGCATTCAACACCAGCAGCTGCAGAAGACCAGCACATTCTATTGTTGCCATTTCATCCTTCTGTTTTGTTCTGGACTCAGTATGTATTTCAGCTTTTTTTAGATGAAAGGTTCTTACATCCAGTGCTAGAATTTCAGGCTCTGGCCAAATTCTACAAACCTTTATTAGTCAAGTTTGCCTGATTCACGTTAACAGTATGAAAGTTAGTAGGACTGCTTTTGCCAATAAGCACTACTTTAGCACACTATTTTGGTACACTATTTTAGTGCACTATTACAAGCACGAAAAGCAAGGTGAGCAGGACCAAGCCAATGATCAATTGAACAACAGGTTTTTGAAACAAATTGTATTAGATGCAGTAATTAGTTCAGTGTGTTATTACAGCACTGAATATTAGTGTATGCTAAATTTTCCTCTGAGATGTTACTCTATACTGACGCTTTCCTAGGGTTATAAGGAAGGTAGATACAGGCCCATTTTGCATGATCACTTCTTAAAGAGTAAACAGTGTTTCAGTCAGCTTTGAAAAGAGCAAAGGGGATTGGCACTGAGCAAAGTTTTTTTCGCAAAAGATAGAGGAAAGTTTTGGTTTAATGTAGTGCCTGTGATCTGGTGGACATCGATCTGTTGTTGGAGACTCAAAAGTTAAACAGGTGGAGATGGTGGTGCCACTTAAATTAAGTCTGAGTACTTGTTCATCATTAAGCTTTGGCTGTGATCTGATAAGTTTGTTTCGTATGATAATCGCACAAGTAATTTTCGCTCATTGAGTTGGTACTTATTACTTGTCTTTGTTCACATACAGAAATAGAGTTTCTGTGTATACCTCATCAAACAGCCCTTGGCATCAGCAGACTTGTAAGGGTTGGATCTTATTCCTGCAGCACTTTTGCTTCCAGTTCAACTTGACAATGTTCTGGGCCTATAGATAAAAAGAGCTCCTTTTACGAAGAGGACTATGGTTTATTTTTCCCTCATTTTGTATTGATGGATATTGTCTTCTGAAGCACTTCTGAATATAGCAGAAAAGTTTATTCCATGAAATACATTCAGTTTGGAATTAAAATACTTCCCCAGCAGTGTTGTGTGTGGCTATTTATATTTTCCCCTGTGTTTAGCAGAATGATCGTACGTGTGTGTAAGCCTAGCATTGGCGATGCTTCTTGAAGTTTACCGTAATGTGACATACTTAAATAGAGTGATATATATTTTGTCTAGATAATTTAAAGGTTTAATGTTCTGCAGTACTACCTACAGAACAAATATGCTCAGGTTGCATTTTAAATAAATAGTCAGATTCTACTTCGGTTATACTAGTATAAACTTTGAATAACTGTTGTTTTCAGTGAAATTACCCTGTACAAAGATGTGAAGAAACAGGTTTACTCCCATATGTATAAACTTTTCCATAGTAATGCTAAACTGCATTTTAAATGCATAGCACAAAGAATTTAAAACAATATTTGTTTTCTCTTGACATACTTACTTTTTCTCCATTACTTGCATCTCTGCAGTGAAATGTGGTCAGTTAGAGTTTTACCTTCCCTGCACCTCCTTGCACCCTGTGGTAGCTTTCAGTTACGTACAGCAGGTGTGAAGTTTCCTCACCATGCCTTCGGCTCCCCATTCTGTTCGCAGTACAGGTATCGAGCTGCTGCCATTACTCCGAATTTGTGCTCCATAGAGGGGTTATCATTGCGTGAGCAATGCATGCTATTCTGGGAAGAGGGGCTTCACATCTTCCTCGAGGAAGACTCAAATCAATCCATACTGCTGGTTCAGTACCCTCAGTCCTGGGGTGGCCGCTTGTTAAGGCTGATGAGGTAGACCCTGTTTTTCTTTCCAAATGAGAGATTACGTTTGCTGGTACAAATTCATGGTCCTGGAGTGACAGTGCTTCTCACGGAGGCAAAAAGGCTCAGCGGTATTGGTTCTGAGAGCTGAGTTTAGAGCAGGTGAGTTGCCAGAAGCAGGGAGCTGTCACCTCCCACTGCAGCCCCTCTCCCAGTGGGCTGGGGCCACAGCTGCCCCCCTGCAGCCTCGTGCTGCCAGTGCCAGTGCCCCTCTGTGCATGCTGCTGCCCGCGCCCAGCGGGATGGAGCAGGGCTGTAACGCGCACAGGGTGGTGACGCTTCTTCATTTCATGGGACTAAACTGTTGTCTTTGACTCCAGAGTGCTTAATTACACCATAATCCCATTATTGCTTTGGCCTTGCTGGGTTTCATTTACGGTTGTTCGAGGTAACTTTATCTTGTATTTGCTATTTAAAGGATCTTGTTAGAAGTTTTGAGAGTATTTTGACAGACCTTTTTTTTAGTCAGTATGCAATACCTTTTTTTTGAGCTGATACAGTTGGAATTTCCGCAGTATGAAATTGCTTACATTGTACTATTTTTTGCCTTATTTTAAAGGTATTGAGCCTTTGTTGCTCCCATTGGCATTAGTGGGTTTTCTTCTGAAAAATTATTAAACAGACCACTCTGTCTGGGAAGGCTGGAACTCGACTGAGAATTTGCAGCCAGCTTTTGATGTTGGTAATCATGTATTCTTATTTACTTGAACTTTTTGTGGATATTTTTGCTAGTAATTTCATTGGAAAGTGATCTTGTAATTCAAAGTTACTGTATATTTACTACATTAAAAGTGAGATACTACCTATTTCTTACTCAGTTGTATTTTTTTTCATTATCTACAAGGCAGCAGCTCTGAATTTTTCTTGTAGAAAATTTCTTTACTGCAGTGTAGGATAGAGCTTGTAGCTCAGCGTATCTCAGCTGTATTGCTGCTAATGGCCAGGTTAGGTAGTTAAAGCTGTATGATTATTTCTATGCCACGCAGCAATCGCTTCTGTAATGGCTGTGTTAATATATGAAATATAATACATGAATATAATCATATATATATGAAATCATCAGGAAAAACTTACTTCATCATATTCGTACCTTTCTGTTTAAAGGCAATAATCAGTGAATTTCACATCCTCTGTTACAATCCCTAGGACACTGAATGGTCACAGAATGAGAGTTGGAACACAGAATGGACACTAAGAATAGGATCCAAAGAACAGCAGAGATGTGTGGGTAGATGCTTGCAGAGAACCCTATTCTCACATTGCTAGTATAGGTGGATAAAGTATGTTTAACTTCATTTCACACACGGGGTGTTCATATGTTCAGCTGAGACTAATCAAGATGAAAATGAAGGGGGAGAGATTCAGAGGGAAGAAAATTCTATTTCTCATTGCTGAAAATACCTTTGCTTTGCCATTTTTGTAATTTTATATGAAGCATTGGAATATGAAGCATATCTCACAGAGAATTTTACAATCAGAACATTCCTGCTGTTTGAGGTTTTCCTGATGTCTAAATCATCCCATCCTTTGCTGCTGTTAAGCCTGTTACTGTTATTTTGTCCTGTTAAAGATGGAATCTTGGAAGGTCATCTGCTTGCCTTTCTCCACACGCTCACTGTTACTTAAATGAAAGAGAGACTTTTTTGACATGATGATTCTGTGATCTATTGCTTTTCTTCTTCCCTGAACAGAAGAACAGTTCCTCCCTAAGTCTTCCTTTCACAATTTCCAGAACACTAAACTAATTACTTTCCAGTTCTAAACAAGAATAAACCTCCTTGTGTCCATAAAAGCAATACAGGAGAATGGAAAATGCTGTAAAAATAGTTTTCACAGAAGCCAGGACTTGTCCCCACTCTCTGTCACTCAGTCTTCTTTTTACATGGTTTTTACAAGTCTTAATTTTTCATTACCTGCTTCTTTATGCAGCTTTATTTAAAATGTATTTTTCACAAGCTCTGGGTGGTAAGTTCAGCTTCGGGTATGTAAGTTCATGCTTGCCTGGTGGTTTTGGGGTTGGACAGGACAGTCTGGTGTTTATACCCCTTGTCAAGTTAGCTTTTACAAAACTTGTTCTTGGTTCAAAACGATATAAAAGTAGTGCTGCTGGGTGTGGCAGATAAAAATAGCTCCCATTAAATAAAAAGTTACATGTTTGCATTTTTTCCAAACAACCGTGAAGTTACTAAGAAATGGCATTTCCAAGTAACCGTTAAGGAAAGCTGCATGTTTTCTTCAAGCTGTGGAAGGGTCATAAAACTGCAGGAGTGGCACGTTTGGTTTGTGCAATGCTGGAAGTGGCAGGTGCAGACGGACTGAAAAAGCCACCGCAGGAGGGATGGAGCTTGGCCTTCAGTCACTGCAGTTTTCAAGAAACAACACTCCACTACTATTTTTTTAATTGTCTGATGAGAGGCAGCAGCTGCGGGGGCAGGGGGGGGGGTACCAGCTGGAGGGGGTACCAGCTGGGGTGCCACGCTTCCAGTGCACACACAGCCCAGCCTGGCCCCACTGCCACAGCCACTGTCCTAGCATAGGGGTCTCACAGGGGGCTGCCAGGAGCCAGCCTGCCACTACCCCAGCTAGGGACAGCAGGGTGGTGACCCCTGCCCAGTGTTGGCCTGGCTGGGTTGCTGACCCCCCCCCTGTAACAAGGTGGTGTTTCCACGAGTGTTTCTGTGGGGTTCATGCCCGGGGCTGGAAGGGGTATGGTCTGAGCCATCGCTGTGCAGGAGCAGTGTGGGTGCACAGTTAAAGCTTCCAATACAATTAAAAGTGGCTACACCTACATGGAGGGCAAAGCAGCTCGTTCAGGGGGTCCAGCAGAGCTGAACCTGGAACAAAACCAATAAATACTATGTGCAAGTGCTGAGTTAAAGCCTTGCTTACTGTTGTTATGTGACAGAGGTTTTCCCTGTGTGATTTACAGCTTTACAGAGTAGCTCTAAGGCATTACTGGTGAACCCCCATTGCCCGGCAGGTTTATAACCACGGCACATTGGTAAGTATTTTGTTTCTATAGGAAAAGGTCATGGGGTAAAGGCCCGACCTTCACCCAGGTCTGTGCAGGCAGAGCTCTGTCTCATCTGTGAATTGCCACTGGAAGCGTTTGGTGGCACGAGCCATGCAAGCACGAGCTTCCCCATGGAAGCAGTGAGAACTGGGAGGATGTGTGCAAGTTACCTGTGAGTTAACAGCAGTTTGAGTAGTCACACCCCTTCACAGTGAAAGATTTCAAGTATAAAGCAGTGTTTGAAGCTGGTGCAGGAAGCTTGTGCTTATAAAAGGTCAAATCCTGCTAATTAGGATGCAGTCACCATTCTCAACAGTTTATTTTACTTATCTGGATTAGAGGCTTTGGTCCAGTGTTCATCTGGTGAATCAGCTATGTTTGGAACACTCAGGGTCACATGACAGGGTCTCTGAGAGCCTGAAATACTCCCCCGATAACTTTTTTCCAGTAGTAGGTCTATGTCCTGTCAATACCAGACAACTGAAGGGCCACTAGACACAGAGAGACAGGTGAATACTGTAAAAGCTGGAGGTACTTGGTTTGAGAAAAGCCGTAGAGATAATACCACGCACTGTTACATGCAGTGTTTGCATGTTTCTGGGGCTGGCATCACCTGACCAGAGAAATTAGTACCTGTGCTCTCACGCCGGTTCATTTGGAATGAGATGAGATTGGAATGAAATTGCAATGAGATTGGAATGAAACCCTGCAGAGTTTCCAGGGTTAGATACAATTTAATACAGAGCTGTCAAAACTGGATTGATATGATTCTGTGAAGCCGAATTCCTCCTAGATGGTATTTCAAACTTTTCTACTTAACCACACTTCTCACAATCACCGTTTTCCCCCCCACAAGTTTACTGCTGCCAACAATTTTTCTCATGAAATTGAAAATCTCAACTTAAGACAAGCCATCCAAAAGAAGACTATTCAGGTTTGTAGTCAATATTCTATAACGGATACACAACTGTTAAATGTAAACTATGACACTAAATTCACTGCAGCCAATACTGGGTAGGTTCCTATCGGTTAGGCAGTCCACATACAGCATACAAAATGACCTGGATTACCAGCACCACTGATGTTCAAGAGGAGGACAAAGTACCATTCCCAAAACATGCTGGACAGGTACAACCTTTTAGTAAAATTTCTTCTTGAACCTCAGTAAGGTATTTATCACCGCAGATTGTACAATAAAATGCCAAAGGCAGGAGAGGGCAAGAACTGTGCATCAAACAGCAGCTTGTGAAAAAGCACAACACTTATTTGTTCAAAGTTCTCTTATTTACACAGAGTTGGGTAGAATTGTGCGGTGTGGGGGTATGCTGCTCCTTCCTACAGGAACTGCAGGCATACTCGGGGGAAAGACTATAGAGTGGGAGAGTAAGAAAGTCATTGCACAGGGCTGTGCACCTGCCCATGGTGCAAAGAGAAGCAATACTGCAGCCAAGACAGCTGTTAAGTTGGCTGAGACCAAGCCAAGAAAGGCCCCATCTGCAAAGAGAAGGCATGAAGAGAATTGGTCTATAGTCTTTACATTTCTGTTCTGTCTTCCCTACTCTTTTGCTACTTCTCTTCTCAAAAGCTGTTCCGTAACAGATCATTTAGTATATCAATGGACCCAGGGTAGATGAATCTCCAGAGACTGGATTGTTTCCTATAGAAGATGATGCAAATGGATGTGTATTGTACATCATACCATTGACAAAGACCCCAACTTATCAGGTAACACACTTTAAAAAATACTTACAACTGTTGGCAAATATGAATTGCTTTCTCATCGCTAAATGCTTCACAAGAATGAGACAAACCTATAAAAATTTTAAGTATGTATTTTTATGACCTCCTTTTCTTATTTCAAACCTCTAAATAAATGCTAAGATGATTGTCTCAGCAGAGACCAATAGGTAACTTCCACATCACCATTGATTGTAAATCTTTGTGGCATGTTTAGACTTCTACAAATATCTGTACACTTCTTTTCTATCTTCTTTTTGGTATGACCTTTGACAATAATTTAAAAAATGAAAAGGTTGTCCTGAAATCCAAGTATATTACAGCCATAGTTGCCAGAACACTGAGTTGTAAACACATAAACTCCTAATTAAGAGAATGGAAGCAAATAGTTATGCATTACAAAAAAAGAGATGATACTGGATGAGCTGCAGAGCTGTATTCCTGTAACTTTACGTAAGAGTAAGCATATGCTTCTCCTTAAAAGCAGAAAAGTGTGCATAAGCAGTAAGCATAATGAAAGAAATGTGATAACAAGTGTATGAATGAAATATGTGAGTGTGGGTTTGTTTTCCTCTTGCAAAAAATATTCAGTTGTGGTCTCCTTATGTTTATTCTGTGATGATTTCTATTTGTGTCTCTGTGGACTAACTGTATCAAATTGATAGTTACTGTTCAATGTGGCTTTCTGTGCAAGGTCTTGCCTTCCATAATGAAAAGATAAATTTTGGAGAGCTTTCTGTTCCCCCTCACTAGACACATGGCTGTTCCAGGGCAGATGCTCTGGGCTTGGTAGAAATAAATGTAACAAAGGAGAATTTAGTATTCAGAATTGAATCTCCTGCACATTCATGGATATGGAGCACAAACATCATAGAATTGCAGCTAGAGAAAACTGAATGTATAAATACTTCAGAATTGGGAAGCACCTGTGAAAGCATGCTTTTGTCTGACCCCAAGGATATTTGTGTGTTTTGTATTAGGTAGTCATTTCAAATAACCCAACTCTAGCTCCAGGTGATGATTTTGTTTAAAAGTATTGTTTAATGCACAGGTTGACTATTATGAATCTACTACTTTTGAAAGGTGAAATAATGACTTAGTGATGCAACTTGAAGCCAAATGCTAGCCAAATATGACTGAAGCAGCTCCAAAATAGGATTCTTTTTTTGTTCCATTCTGATATCTAAATGATAATATTCATTCCACTCTGATACCTGTGTTGCTACTCATTTAGGTACATTTCCATACTGTATACAGACCAACTGTGAACTGTTGGATCGCTCTTTATTTTGCAAGAAAAATGTTAAAGATATTCATGGCAATGCACTAGAGTTTCCCAAGGAGGAATACAGCATTACAGTAAGAGAGAACTGCAGCGAAGGTTTCTGAATTCGCTCATTTGGAACCAGGCTGGGTACCCCATCAACCCACTGTGTTGAACCACACAGATCTATCTATTTACAGTGCCCGTCTCACCATTCCCTTTCTTCTTTCAACAGTTTCCAGTACTCTACTTTGCCAGTTTTATGTGCCAGGATTTCAAAGGAAAGCCATTGTTCTGCCTCAAGAAGTTGAAGAGACTTTTATCAGCTATAATGAAGAGAGCAGAATGTCTTTATTTCAAATAAGTGCAAAAGTATATACTCACGTTTACACCATGAGTGTTGTGTGGCTGAATCTGGTACTAGTCTATGTTTCCTCTGGTTTTGGTATTGCGCAAAATAAAGTCCTTTTTTGCCACTAAGCATATCTGGGGAGTGGTGTTCTGCATGGCCTGGATAATGCTACTCTGGTGACAGACTGTTGTCACTCCTACTGTTTTTCAGTATCAGCAGGACCTTCCCAGGTGCCTCATCCTACTGATGAATCCAACAGATGAGGAGGCACATCATCTCTTGTCACACTGCGCATACAAGGGTCTTCAACAGGGAAGTAAATGAAAGTGGAAAAGGGGATTATCTGCAGAAGTGTGAATCTTCACAGCCTGGTTCAGATTCTTATTAATGCCACCCCTCTCCCTGTATGGAGGCTGAGCTGGATATGACAGATCACCTCTGCCACCTCTGTCTGTGGAGGCTGGAAAAGAAGCGATTGCTGAGGTAACTGCCTCTTTCCTTATGTAAATGCCCTTTTTTATACCACAGAAATTGGTAATCCCAAGAATGAGGTTTGATATTAGTAATAGTGGGAAGAATGATGCAATATAGTTCAAATAGAAAATAAGTGTCAGTTGGAGATTCCACTGGGATTTAAAATACTGTTGACAACTTATTTTGTTCTAACAACTTTCAGTTTGAGACTGGCACTTTTTTTCGTTGGTCATTGTTCTAAATATTGGGAAGTGTAACTTCTTCCAAAATTCTTATTACAGTACCTGAATTAATATGCACAAGATTTTATTCAGTTCTTGGCATAAGTGAAATGAAACCATCATCCTTGAGATACCTATCAAAAACATGCTGGTCAACAGCTTCTACTTAACATACTGTAAAAGTGTGGACAGGATTTAGTAGTATTTTTATGACTATAGGATGTACTTCTGGGGGTTTGAAGGCTTTTGAGTTTGTTCTGTGGATTTTTGTACTGTATTCTTTAACAGATGCCTGTTTTTACTGTAAAGAATGCCTGAAAGAAATTCTGGTCTACATCAGTAGGTGACTGCCCATGTGTTCTGTTCATAAGTATGCAGGGATCACCAGGAGGCTCCAAGAACAATTTCTGTCTTACAGCAGGCAAAGAAAATGTAAAATATTCTTTTTATGTATGTGAGAACCCAATTCCCCAATCCTTAAGACCTTAGTTAGGAGCTAGGATTACCTGTGTGAGCAGACATTACAAAGTTCTGAGGTCATGTTTGGTGCCATTAATGAAAAGGATTCCAATAAATTTAGAGGGTGAAACATATTTAATTAATGGAGATTATGAAGGATGCCTGTAGTTGGTGACTCTACGTAGACATGGATTATATACTCATAACAAGAAACAGTCCCTGAACAGAATAAGCTGTGATGTAACTGGAGAAGACAGCCCAAGAGAAGTGGATGTAACAGAGAGAAAGATAATTGCATATATTTATATCTGAAAGAAATGTTAGTAGGTGACTTCATGCTGTGCAAATACGAGATACTATGTCTGTCTTCCAGGATGGCCTGCATGCTACTGATGCATTTTTTTTTTCCAGGTTTGACACCTCGATTGCACCATACGGGCAGTGGACAAAATACTGGGCCAGGTAAGAAATGAATGTTGAATCCTTCCTTTGTCAAGCTGGCTTGTAAGAATAGGAAAAAGAGCTTGCAAAACTGGAAAGCTGCTAGGGTTTCAGCTACTGTGTCAGCCCACATCTAAAAAGCATTACAATTGAAAGTGAGGGATATATCTGATGGGAAAACATTAAAGGCTCTTCCATGCTGAAAATTCCTTGTCTCCTAGGCTTCTCTCTGCCTCTCGCTGGTCACCCAGCAGTTATTGCAAGGCTGGGGCCTGTCACCTGTAACAAATTCTTCAGGATGGGGAACTGGGGCTAACATGCTTTCTGTTGCTGTGCAGGGTTAAAGTTTGGTTGCCTGCTCTTTCACTTCTGTGCTGTCAGGGAAATTCTAGTTTTTGCTCTGTCCTGTCTGGCCACTGCATGTTCACAGGCCTGTCCTCCATGCCTCCTTGGGCCAGACTGCATGCCTCCATGCAGTTTACTGGATAGCTGTCTGGTCCAGGACAGATCAAATGTTCTTTTCTGCCTCATTTGTACTCCGAGGGACATTCAGGCTCTGGTGCATATGCAGCTGAGAGCTTCAGTAAAACTTTTCCTTATCGGAGAAAGTCATACTTTTCACTGTAACCTCCTGGCTTACCTGCCTACTTTGCCTACCATGAATTCTTTTAATTTCCAGAAGGGCAGTAGGAGCTTCCATGATGACTTGCATTGTTTCTTCCCTTCTTTAGAAACTATATTACCAAAACACACTGGAAGATTGTGGGACCATCTATGAACCTTGCAGATAGGCTGAGGAAGGAGAACCAGAGCAAAATAGTTCCTGCTCTGTCTCCATTGGCAGTGAGGCCTTGGTTTTGAACACACTGGGCAAAGTTTTCTGCTCTGGAAGAAATCTGTCAGAAGTGATTTCCATCATGCAATTAATTTCAGAAGGCTGTGACTGCTTTACGGTGTTGCAAAGGCTTCTGGCAGAAGCACTGACAAATGCGGAAAAAAGGAACCATCTGCACTTGAAAGTGTTGCAGTATGTTTGCACAACGAGTACCTGCCTTTTTATTCTTGCTGCCTACACCGTTTCCATGCTTGCAGCCAAGAATGTGATGTGCCTGGAAGGTCCACTCTACCCTGCAGAGATGATGGAGTGATTTTGGCATATTCTGTGCAGAATTACACAAAAAAACCCCTGATATTAAGGATCCTCAATTCAATATGCAAAGGAAAAAAACAGATCGACTGGGCTAGAAATTCCAGTCGAAGTTCCATATGAAAATAAGGCAGTTTTGAACAGAGAAGGCAACCACCAGCTAGGCCAGTGATACAGTCCTTTCTCCGGTAAATGGTCTCTTTAAATGCAAAATTAACTTTAGTACAGTGCCATGTGGATCTGACTTGATGATCCGATCTTTTATTTCTCTATGACACTGAAACATCGAAGAAGAAGTGCACTTCTGTTCTTAGTGTGACAAACCATGTAATGACCGGAGAGGTCTGCACCCCCCTTGCCTTTCAGTAGAAAGCAGGCACTCACCTGGTGCTCGCATGCTTATGCTGGCATCTGGTGGCTGTTAGTACTATTACACCATTGCAAATACTATAGATGCTAAGGAATTGTTGACAGAGGGCAAAGTATGGTGATTCCTTTCGTCGAAATTACCTTCTCTAAATTAGCTGCAAGTGACCGTGATGACGAAATTCATGGGTTTCCTCGAGCACCACTGCTAAAACAGATGAAATGATAGAGGAAGGGTGATACCAATTTTTTCAATTCTCTATATGGAAACCAGAGATGTGTTACTTTTAAGTTTTGTGGTTTGTACATGTCTGAATGTGTGCAGTTGACCTATGTTTATGATGGCTGTTGGTGTTACAATACATGAGTGAGGAAAAAATAGCTCAGAAGATAATGCTCTACCATTAGGTAAGTTATACATGCAGCAAGTGATGGGATTAGTCACAAATCTTAATTCTGTTCTATTACAATTCTGTGATAAGAGAAAAATGCTTTGCCTAAGGCAAGCACTAAGTCTGGTATCTATGACACTGTTCTTCTGTTTCAAAGTTTTCTTAAACAATAAATTACACTTTTGCTCAGATGCTATTAACTAATAATTCAAGGCTGGAAACTTCAGTCAAGTGTGATAAAAGAATTTGGCCGAGTAGCAGGCAGCTAAGTTTTCCTAAATGCCAGCAGCAAGATCTGTTTACACAGTAAATCACTACTCTGATAAACCGTTCTTAATTTATAATTCCAGACGGAAGACTTCATGTGTGCCAGTGATTTAGCAGCACTGCTGATAACCAAGATGATTTTTTTATTGCAAACTATAACCACATTGGTAAGAATAGAATTGTGCTGTGTTTTGCTATTTCTTCTGAAGATTATGCAAGATTAAAAATAGTAATGAATGTATTTTGTGTGTTTATTGTTCTTGTCAACTTGTGTTGGGCCTAGAGCACACCATGCTTACAAGCACCAAAACATTAGGTGTGATCAGACCCACAGTTGCTAATGCCAGTAAAAGTTGTCTCACTCTTGCACGGAGAAAAAAGAACTGTTACAATGAAAAACTATTGTACAGCAAATGAGAACATTCACTGGAGGGTCTTACAATTGTATACAATGTGCCTGTACGGGTACTAGCGTTCATTATTGCCGTGTCTTCGAGGATTTAGAAGACTTACACACACTAAGCTAATAAAGCTTCCCAGCATGACTGTGAGGTAAAGACGTAGTGTTTACACTTTAAAGAGCAGAAATTTAGGCTGAAAGAGCTCCTTGGTTGGCCACAGTCACAGGGAGCTTACAGCACACCAAGGAACAACACTTAGCAATTGTGCTCCGTAATGTTGACCTTTGCAGCAGCTTTTTACGCCATTCCTTTTGACCAGACCCGAGGAGTATGCACTCTGCTATGGTCATATGAAAACAGTACAAAATCTTTAGTATATACAGTCTTGAAGCAAACAGTGATGGAAGCAATAATTAAAACCTTCACTTTACAGCTAAGGGACTGATGCACAGAACTCGTAAGTCAGCTCCCATAATCATAAAGAGTCTTGCAGAATGGATCTAGATTTTCAGAATCCCCTTTTGGCACTGTAATCATTGAAGTATCTTTATATTCATAATTCCTGTGAAGACACGTCATTTATGCAGTTACCCGGACAAAAAATATTCCTCCTTTTTCTCACTAAGCATTTGCAGTCACAAATTTGGTGATGTGACATTTAAACTCCTGTTAATGATCACATTGTTGATTGATCTTTTTATCTAACTCTGGTAGCTGAATGTACCATGTAAGTGCATAACGAGGTGTTCAGTTCATTTGAATGATTGTACTAATATTTTAAATGTCACTATGTGCCTTTTAATAGGAATGAGCACTTTTATGTCACAATGACAAAGCATGCTACAAACACCTAAATAACAGCTCAGGCTGCTGAAAGCTATTATGATCCCTGCTGCCAAAATACGGACGGTAATCTGTCGTGCATCAACAGGGGATGTCTGGACAACAAAACTCAACAGAGGATTCAGAAGGTCTGGTGTTGTAGGTATGTGCCTCAGCTCCATATGACAATTACTTCTTTCTCCATCTGTGCATAAGGTTTGAGTCGACATTTCGTCTCAAACAGGAGTGAAGGAAACCTAGATTAGTTTATTAATCTGTCATTATCTTAAAAGCTAGAAACATCTGCTTGAGACACCAGTTACTTTTAGTGGAGTTTGCAGAAGGGAGACTCAAGCTGATGCTCCACTACTAAATTACTATAAATCAAAGATTATTTAGGGGCTTTCATGAGACACGTGATTACCAAGTAGTGAAAGCTATGTACAAATTGGAGCATTTCTCCCCTCCGTCTCACATATGCACCAACCACACTTCTGAAGACACTGTTGCAGGAAGCTAGTCAGTAAATGGCTCTTAACCGTGTGAGGCTGAGGTCTGCATCAGGAGACAAAGTGGTAAGGGTCTGGAGGCAGCATGGTGCCTCGTGCCACACAACACTGAATATGATGATATCCCAATTGGGCTTTGAGCCTCAAAACTGCTGTTACCCTTGTTGTTTTCACTGAGGGTGGCAGTGAACCATCAGACTCCCAGTCACTGAGGGAGCCTTCAAATGTTCATGTGAAGTCCCTGCCTGACATGAACCCCTTCTCCTCCAGTGCCTTGCAGCAAACCTGGGCTGAGGGACAGGACTTTAGCCAAAGCAACGTGCCACATTAGGCCCCTCTGCTTGTGCCTGGCACCCTCCCCTCAGGGCCGGGCAGACTGCTCGAGCATCGCCCACAGAGCCGCAGAGGAGCAGCCATGGCCCAGGGCAGCACCGGGGCTGGTGCTGGAGGAGTGAGGTCTGTGTAAACACCAGCATGTATTACCCATGGCCCCAGCTTATGCTTTGCTCATACGTAATGGTAGAGGGAGTGCATGAAGCCTCCGGTTTGTTCAGGGTCTGCTTTAAACTAAGTACCTTCATGGCTTGCTGTTTTGTAAATGCTGGTGATGGGCTATACTGTTTCAATTACCTGTTCGCAGTGAGAGGTCTAATCACGATGCCTGTGAATCCCCATTACTTCTGGCCCCTGCTGTGCCCAAGTCAGTGGGAGTCCCAGCAGCACAAATGTTTCTCTCCGTACAATCGTCATCTCTGTCTTTGTTTTGCCTCATTTATAAAAATCTTACTTAAAAGTAAATGACACACAATCAGTAAAGGGGAAATTAGTCACACTGGAACCAAACTTCTGACATGGAGTTTTAAAGGAAACAAGAGAGACTGATCGTAGGATGGTCCTACAGAGAGTGGATGTTAGCATGTTAGCAATAACATCTTTTTGTCTCAGACAGAAAGCATTTCCCCTGTCTGCTATTTCCTCTACTCTGCTGAGCAATGGCAGATCCCCCGGGATCTTTAGGCTGCCACAGAAGGAGCGTAAGTCTTAATCAAATCTTTCTGTGCCAGTTTGGGGTCATTTTCTCCCTTCTGAAGGATCCATTTGTCCTGATTAAGGTATTTCAAGAAGTCATTTAAAGGATGAATAAATGACAAGAGATGTTGTAAGTGAAGGGTAAACCATGTGCTGAGTGGGCTATAATTAGTTCCTTCTATTAATGCTTTAGGTGGTGTTGTATTTCACAATCCTAATAATTAAACACTCAGTAACAGAGCGTTGGGTTAGTGTTTTTAAAAAAAACCCATAGGCCAAGCTGGGCACTTTTCTCAAGGTTTTCCGGGAGCAAGCAGGGAACAGATGTTATAGCACTTGTGGTAGTGGCAAAGTTTCTCAATCCGTTCAAAAGCCACTATCACCTTCAAAGAAACTGAAAAAGGGCTTTTTCTTGCTTAGCATGGGCTGATGCTGAAGACTGAGAATAATGGCAGAATTATGCCATTTCAGCGTGGCTTTCCATTTTAGCCTGTAATTGCACTTGGATGGGAGAGCTGGTGATTGAGGAAAAGCGAGGGAAGACACAGGCAAAAAGCAGAGGCGAGTGGATGCTGTACCATCACTCTATTGTGCCATTTCTGCTCTTCAAACTCCCATTATTTCCCACTTTTGAAACAGTGATGAGAAGTCTTTAAAATGGAAACATCCACCCTCCTGTGCTAACCTTGTTAGTGGAACATGGCACATTAACTTCGATCTGACCAGGATACTTTCTTGATGTCTAAAATAAAATAATTGTCAATGTCTGCTGTAATTACTTAATTTTATCATGAATACACATTTCTTGGGGACTGGTACATTTCTCAAGAAACAGAAGGCACTTGCAAAACTTTGATATTTAATATTTCAGATGCCCGCTTTGTTTTGCTTAACGCTGGTGGTAGGAATCTACTATTTCCAGTTACCCTACGGGGTGTGAGCTGGAACTCAAACTCACAAAACATTTTTTGCTCTGACAGAAAAATCTCTAGATTTCTTCTGCTCTGCCTGTGTCACCTCTGTTCTGCTAAGGGTGCTGCAGGAACCCCCGGTGTGCAAGATAATCGTTCTATACTATGGAAAATGAAGCAAAATGAGGCTACAGAAGACAGTGGAGATCCTTCAGTCTTTTTCCCTGTCCCCTAGACGGATGTAATTACCCAGTGTGAGATCTGGCAAGAGTGACCAAATGAATAAGTAATATAGGAAAGCTGAAATTTCTAGAAGGTCATACATCTGCTCCCTGCAGGTTCTTCTACCACTTGCCTCAGAATAGTAAGAATATCACACAGCACGGTTATCTCCAGTAACGTATTATGTAACGTGACTAACATCTATTCTTTCTTTCTGATTATCCTCAGGAGATGAAAACCCAGTATATTGAGAAAACAGGGCTCTCATTAGTAAAATAGCAGTATAAAAAAGTATTTTTTCATAAAGCATAACTTCACTAAATAGATCGATATTGTTGGGATCACACTTACAAAAACCTTTTTTGTACAAACTACTGATTATTCATAATAGTTGAATATATGTTATTAATAATTCAGTATTTTGGTTTGTTCTAAATTCTATAACGTAAGAAAGAAAATTACTTCAGGGATTCAATTATCAAATTATTTCAAGGCACTGATAATAATGCTTCTTGATAGAGGCTTTTCCTGTGTAAAGACAGTTCTGTAATTATCCAGGAGATGGCATAAGTAGGCCAGTTACTGACCTGCCACTATCAAGATGCAAAACTAAGCCAGGCTTACTGATACCCTCTTTCAAAACAAATCTACTTATAAAAATGTGTATTTTGATATTGTCAGTGGAGAGGAGTTTTCTTTCTTAAGACATGCCTTTTTCCTCATCAGCATCATGCAAGGGAAGTACCACTTAAAAGCATAAAACAACAGTACTGAGAAAAAGAAGTGTGAGGAGGTTAGCATGAAAATCTTAAGCAGGTCCATTATATAGAAATCTTTGTCCACTGTTTCTTTCAATGAAGACACAGCAACAATGACTGATAAGAAAGACACCTCTGCATTTTTTGTATCTGTATTGTACTGTCTAGCTCGTTTCATTCTGTTTGCTTTCCCAAAGGGTTTTATTCAAATAATTTCCAGGCTTATAGGGCATATGGGAGAATCCATTTACACCAGCAAATGAATGCTTCCGAGCACAAGAAGGGGATTTATGCTTGCAACTGACCTTCTATACGTAACTTTCCACGTGAACAATTTACATATTCTGATATGTATTTTCAGTATTCAAACCTATAAGCCCCATAAACAGAAAAGATGCTCTGCATACTGAGGTAATTGATACTTCAAAGAAGAAAAAAAAAAGTAGGAAAGATCTGTTTCCTTCTCTTCAGTGTTTTAAAATACCTAAATCATGGCTCAGGGAGACATCTGATAGTGTCAAACTGTAGTTCTTGATGATACAAGCCTTCATGGGGTTAATATGACATTTGCTAACTTGAAATCTGCTGTCTGTCACACTGATGTTATTGTCCAGAAGTGAAATAATGGAGAAATTCAATTAAACAAGCAACGCTTCTTGGCCTTTTGGTCAAATCCTGATTACACAGATGCTGAAAGTGATCTTGATAGACTCTGCATTCACATCTTTTTTTCTAGGCATTTGCAAAGTGCCACAGAATGTCATAGTTGAAGCCTCCCCTTATGAAAGGCCAAGAGCTGAGTTAGTAGAGTTGTTGCAAATCAGCTCTGAGATGCAATAGTTCAGTTATGTAGGGAGATTTGTAAACAGCTGGCAAGGCAAGTGTCACATTTCTAAGTTCTGAATTAATTCCAAGGAAGTGATAAAGGTAAAATGTCTGGGATTAGAAGAGATGAGCATATTAATGTAAAAAAGAAGAAAAAATACTAAGCTTACCTATTTCTTTCAGAACTGTAGTCCACCACCATCTCTCCTGATCTTCATCAAACATGGGCGGGTGTCATCTTTTAATCCTTGATAGAGTCTGAAACAAGAGATTTTAGTCCCTAATTAGGGCTTCAAGATGTATCCACAATAAAAGTACTAAGAGTCAGACACAGAACTCCTACTTGTGCTTTTGAATTTTCTTCCCACATATTTTGCAGGCTATCTGTGAAAGAGTATTTTTTATCCTGTAATATTTGCCTTCAGCCCAGAATAACCATAACATAACCAGAGACAGGAATCTCACAGTTAAAAAAAGTATAAAATCATATTTTTGTTTTCCAACATTTAGCTTAAGAAACATCAGCTATGTCCAGGACTGTCATAAAACCACAAAAAATCAGTCTAGTTCAGCTTGTCATGTTTCCAAGAATGCTACTTAGATGAATACAAACACCATCAACCTATTTAATTGAATTGCATTTAGAAGAGGTATGGAAAAGAACAGAAGGTGACTATGGAAGCTGTACCAACAAATCTTCCAAAGAACATGTTACAGATTTTTGTACGAAAAAAAGAATAACAAATGTATTACAAGGCACTAGCACTCACAGTTGTTCCTAGCAAAAAGAAATGGCTTTTACTAGAAACTAGAGTGTATTCTGGATCCTGAAAAGCTGCTGACACAGGCTGTAACTGATGGAAAACCAACAGAACCTGTCATCTCTGTGTTACAGTACTGACAGTATAAAAGGTATTTTCATTTAGAAATTCATTTGAAAGCAGTAGTGACAAGTGAATTCCTATTTCCATCTACAGTAGAAAGAATTTATTACTCCAGTGCCTGATCCTTTTTTCTGTTATGTTCAGGAAAATAAGGACAATTCTAGTAAAGCCAGTGTGATCAAATGAAGCAAATGGAGAGGGTGGGGCCCCGTACGTGTCTTGGTCAGAGTATCTGTGACTGTGACCAGGGCATTCTGCTTACAGATCCAGCATTGCACAGGAGGAGCCATATGTCTTGTTGAAAAGAGAACGTTTTGGGAAGTATAAATTCAAAAGGAGACAAACCTATGCTATATTTGGAAAAACAAGTTAAACTTTCCCAATGATGTCAGAAGTTGAGAAAGCCTGAACGGTAGAATCTGAGCAACTTCTTATTCAGATATTCTTAGAAATCACAGTATAAAACAGTAGCTCTTCAAATCTAAACTGGAATGCACAAGAATAAAGAGTTCTGGAGTGACTCAACACTAAAGCTAAAAAGGCTTAATAGTGCTCGTTAGCCGAGCACTACTGGGAAGGGTGTAATGCAAACCTAGACGTAATTGTACTAGAGAGGCACTGTGTTTCCAGAGCAGCTCTGTACATGGAAGAGCACTCAAACTGCAAAATCTCTCTCCAGACCCAATAGTGTCTCTTCCCAAGAAAATCAGGACCTCAGGCGGTGGAGGAGAAGGTTTGTGTTGGCATCTTGTTCCAATAGAACAGCAAAAGGTAAGTGGAGCATGCCTCCATCACAGGAGCTGGGAAGCACTGCCAAGGCCAATAAATTAAGACAACTAAGTTCTCCTGTTTGAAGATCCAGGTGGTTTACTCCAAAACGGAGCCAGAGAGCAAGCTACCACTATGGTGTGATGGATAATGGGGAAATTTTGGAGCTGAAAACTGAAGCTACTACTGCTGCATGCACCGAGTCATGGTACTCAAAGCACCCTCAGCATGAGAGGAAAATCAGGAAGCTTGGTGTCCCAACAGGCTGACTGCTGATCTGCAACTCTGAAAATCATGCTTCAGGAGATCCCACTGTGACCCTGGGTGAGTAACTTGGAGAGTGATTTTAACGAAGTATTCATCATCTACCTCCACTGGAATTAGTGGAAATTAAATGTCATAAAAATGTCTCCTACATTTCTCCAGCTGTGAAATGGGAACAGTCCTTCCTGTCTCAGAGAAATACTTCCAAAGATTATGAAGTGTTTTGACAGGACTGTAATAGGAAATGTGTAAGTATCCTAAAAAGAAGTAAGTAGTTTTCCTTTACTGATGCTATGCTGATGTGCTGAATAAATATTGTCTTTAGGTTTTTCTCAATATTCACGTTTATGAGCCAAATGAAAGCCAGGCATGCATGATATTTTTAATGTGCTGAATAAATATTCATCAGGATATGCATTTTTTAAGCTAAATTTCCAATATTATTTATAGTCTGTGCTTTCATGTAGAGAAGCTAGTTATATCAGGAATGAGGAGGAAAACTGACACCCTCCTATGAAGTTGCTGGATATTTGCTAACAAGAGCATGATCAGGGTGAAACAATCGTGTGCTTGACTTGAACAGAGAGTGTGAGAGTTCAACAGCTCTGAAAAACCGAGCTTTGTTTCAGTGTCTTGTTGAATGTCAATGGTTAATGTTAGGCATTTGCATAGTTCTTGTAAGATACTTGGCAAACATCACAGAGTGAGACATTGACAGAAACAGGCAGAAAACCCAAACAAACAAACCAGCTGATTTAATATCCCATCTTTCAGTGTAGGTGGTTTTAACGTGTCATAGAAACATCATTATTGGGAAGTTTGTCTAACACTCAAAATGCAGACTACGTTCTTTGCACTTTCTGGATTACTAGCAGGGGTGGGGAGAAGGTGTGTTTGAACAGGAGTTTAAGTGTTTCTCTCTGTTTCACTAGATGAAGGCAATCCCTACAATCAACAAGCGGCAGTTCACAACAAAAGAACAGCATAGTTCCCAGTTCTCCTTTTCAGCTGTCATTTGGTTCATGGAAAATATTTAGAACCAAATTTTGGGAATTAGGACCTAATTCCTTACTTAGATTGGAATACTTAGAAAGTCCTCAAAAAATGTACTTCCAGGTTTTGATTTCAGTTTATCAGGAAGGCTTATGTAAAGCCAATAGTAATGGTGTCTTCCCTACCTCCATGACTACCCAGAGACTGCCCTCAGATACTATGCTATTGTATAAAGCCCACCATTATGTGCCTCTAAAAATGAAAAATAGGTCAAGAAATTGCAAGGTGAATGAATTAATACATAAAGCGTTGTCATATTCAAGTGCTATGCAACTGAATATCTTCTATTTAATTATGAGGCAGTAAAGTCAGTACAGTGTGGTGACATTCATCATTACAATACTGAAATTTTGTTACCATGGTGTGTTTCTTAAGAGGAAACTCATTTAAGATGTAAATGAACTTTGTCTTGGAATTTCCCTTCTCACACCCTCAGTCAAGCAGTAATCACTGTTTACAGGCATTGTGTCAAAAGGATATGTTGAGCTGCTAAAGCAACTCAGAGACCTTATTAAGTATTCCCATAACAGCTCCCACCGTCCTTATTTTGGCCCTATGGCAAAGACATTCAATTTCCTCACTGTCTCTTTGCACTTTTTAGCAGACATTTTAGTAGTCAAGGAATGTTTTGCCATGACGGCCATAAAGCTTAGTATGCTTTATCTAACATGCACAATTGTAAACCAGGCATTTGTCCCTGCCTTTGGCCAGCCCAGCTATCAGGAGAACAGAATGTGTCCCTAAGCCCTGTTTGCTCCTTTCTCCAGACCTCACACCAAGTGTAGCTCAGCTGCAGAAGGAAGGTCTCTTTTGCGCATGTGCAGATATTAATTAGAATTTGTTCCTGCAAAATCTACCTATAAAGACCACAAGACAAATCGGGTCTTTGCCTAACACTCCAGATCCATCTCCATCATGCCTAACTCTTGGGTTTATGTCCTAACATGTAATTTAGACTCTTAGAGCCGGACAGCAGCAGTGAGATGATGGTCTGGGCTGTTTGCTGGAATCAGAATAGCTGTTTTGGAAGCAGACCAGTTCCTTGGAAAAGGTAGCTGGGAACAAAGTCTGTGAGGCTTTGGATCAGGCCCAGGTTAGAGATGCTGGGGAATTGTTGAAGGTCTCCTGAATAGATGGTCAGGGAGCAGACAAGCGGGAAAAGATTTTTGGATGTAAAAGCTGGAGGAGGTGATAACATCTTTTAGGCAGGAACTCGTGACTGTAAATCTATAGTAAAGTCAGTATTCCCAGATACACAAAGCTGAATTTTCCGTTGAGGTAAATTGTGTCAATTATTCTGATTTTGACCACAAAATAGTCCCTGGAAGACAGACTAGATTATTGTTATGGCTACAAAACAAATATTCTGTTATCATAAAGGGTAACCATTTTGTGCTTTCTGAACTGAAAGATTATTGTCAATAGGTTACAGTTAGAATTTGTAATAGAGCCTGAGGGAGTCAGGCACTCAAATGCCATTGAACTTCATAAACAGCTGAGTGCTTACATCCTTTAGCTCCTCTTGTAAATCCTTCCCTTAAATTACAAATCTGGCCTATAAACACAAAAATCTATTAGATTGAAAGAAAGGTTTGCAATAAAGTATGGATCCACCCTAAATCCTTTGTTCATGAGATGCTGATCAATATGTATTAAATAGACACAGCTCTCTTGTGTTAGCTCATCACTTATAAAATCTTTTGACCTTGAACTGTTTTTACTTCTTAATTTTGGGGTTTTTTTTTTCATTTTTTATTGCCAACTATCTGAATCAAAGCTCTCTGAAATAAAAAACATATTATTATTAATACTATGGTCATTGGCTCCGACTCCAAGCAAGGTCCCTAAATCCGTATCTTTTTGCTTACAGGCAAATCCCTCCTGTAGAACAGTTGCAAAGTTTTCTGTGTAGCCATTTGAAGTAAGTTTTCAGCTTCTAATCTCCCACTGGAGTGAAATTCCAAGGACATTGGACTGACTAGGATTCCTTTCTTGAATTCGTTTTGATTTTAGTCAAACTTCAACATTTCTGCCTTTTGATTCAAATCACTTTGTCCTGTCCCATCCATCAGAGAAGTCATGCCTATCTCCTTTTGGCATGGAGATGCCATTTTGCCATGAAAACTGAACAGCATGCAAAACACTGTGCATCTGCATAACCTCTTTGGAAACAGTTTGTCAAGAAACCCTGTCAGCATTACTTCCTGAGACAACAGTGCTGTTTCTAAGGATGCAAAATGATAGCTCTGTCTGGCACATTACAGAACCTGAAATACATTATTAAGTCCAGCTTCTCCTAACAGTATTCTTTTAGTATTTGTCTTCACACAGTCACTGAAAGGCTTGTTGAACCCCCACAAAGCACATTTTCTCAGAACTACCCATGAAGTTTCTATTGGTAAGGCATTTTTGACAGGTGTCTTATAATGTCTTTTCCTTGCTTTGTTTCACTGAGATGATTATCAGAAATATAACCAAGTTTTATTTTTCTAAATACCAACACTCAACTGCTTCGGTACTTTTACTTTCTGATTTTAATCAGGGTTTGACCACAGGATATCTGTGGAGCCTTTAGCAAAAAATCCAGTGCCCCGGTACTGGAGGTATCATGGTCACAGTTCTTAGATTCCCTGGAGGTCTTTGCCTCAATTTATTAAAACACTTGCATGACCATGTAGGAGAGCTGATGGAAAAACTCTTAACCACATTTCCATACACTCATCCAGAAGTTTCAGTCTGTTCTCTATCTATTCTGTGAGGAGATTTACATATTGTAGGTCAGATGAAGAAGCACTTTTTGTGTGTTCCTGCAGAGTATTCTCTTTGTTCAGGCGTACTCACATTAAGTTATGAATTCTTGGCAGTCCCAAGGCAGTGGGTGTACAGTAGGTGGCACTCACTGTCTTGAGGAGATAGACAGTATCAGTACCTCTTTAATTAGAAAAAAGAAGGCAGCCTATCTTATCACTTGCAAAATTAACAGCTCAGAATAGGTAATCACTAACTGTGGATCAATTTAATTAGTGTCCTGTCAACGTGTGCAGTCACCCTTTTGATCTATATCCATATGCATATATCTGACGTATCCATCTATCTTACGGTTTACAAACCAGGCATTAAGAAAAGAGGAATCAGATTATCTGACTGAAGCCCTGACTGTACTGAGATTAGGGGTCATCATTCATGTTAAACTTATTAAACATATATGCTATCGATGCTGTATTATTGCTCAAACATTAGAGTCATTCTCGGTTATATGTCTCTGCCATCAGAGATACTTACAATAAATTTAGACAACACCAGAATATAAAAGGATAAAAGCCCTTTGTTCAATATAAAGTGCATGCCATTAAGCAATCGTTACTTAACAACACACTGTTGGAAACCTGTACAGACAACGTTTAGCAGTGTGTAAGTCACTTCCCAGCTTGAACCACTTTTGATTTAAGATACAAATACCTCTGTATCTCAGTAATCTTTGCCTGACGACTCACAGAATTGTTGAAAAAACACATCAGAGACCAGCAACAAACTCCAGTTGCTCACGCTTAGCCTGACTTTCCAGTAACCTAATGGAAAAACTAAATTATATTTTGTTTGATAGATTAACTAATAAGCCTGGTAGGAAAGTGGGTGCACAGTTATTTTGTACAAAGTCATGACAGAAGCTGATTTTATAAACGTTGCATACAGGGTTGGTCAGAATGAGAGTTGATACTGGTACTGAAAAGCTAGTATCAATAAAAAAGAAAGATTAAATCAGTAGGCATAGTTTGATTTAAAAGCAGTATACATGAAGATAATACAATTTCCCCCCCCAAGAATGTCTTAATGAAAATGTGGACTTTCAAAAGGATTCAATTGCTCTGTGTCTCAAAATTAGTAAGAGCGGAATTCTACCAGCTTTAACTGTGTTTAAGAACGCCACTGTAGCAGCTGGTATGCAGCATACTTGGTGGTGATGAGAATGTTTTTCATGCACTGGAAATACAAAGCCTGATAACAGTGCAACAAGCATTCTTCAAAATCCATGCTAAAACCAGCAAAAAAATTACTTTGTCCACATATTTTAACTTCCATCTTATGCTGAGGAGTAAACTAGTGGTGGAAAAAAATGAGTTCTCAACAAACTCTTCAGTAATTTCCCCACTGGCTAGTAGCCTGTGGCTGCTCACATGCAACCTGTGACAGCTGAAGAGGAAGGGACATGGATTCTCTGAGCTCTCTCATCTCCTAAAGAAGAGCTTCTGTGGCACTGGAAGACCTATTCCTCATTATTTATGACATGTTTTTTGAAATGGAAAGGTGGACCAAAGGTAGAGTATGGAGAATGGGATGAGATGAAGAAGCTGCGACCTGGCTATCACACAGCACATATCTCCTCCATGGGCATTTGGCAGCATATTTTTCTGACTGAAAAAAACAAAACCAAACAGTTGCATTGTTAGGTGGGGAAAGAAATCCCCTTTGGAGAATATCCAGGTTCTGATGTTTTATACAAACCTGATTATACTGTCTGACATTATTGATGTTGACAACAATTGTAAAGTGAATTTGGAGAGATTAAGTGTATAGGGGTATTGTCTGTAATTTTTAATAATCCTCTTCTCCTAGATTCTGAAGAAAAGGAACATGATTGTTGTGGATGTATTAATGGAATCTGCCTGTCAAAATAATGAAATTGAAAAAGCTTTTATTGGGTATGTATATCATAGAAATGTTAGCATTATATATGTCCCTTGTGCCAAATGTATTACCACAGCAATAAATGGAGAAGCATAAACAGGAATACAGTATATAATGATGTTTAAAAATCCCACATATATTGACAGTGATATAAAACTATCCAGGTCAATGAGCCACATTGCACAAAAGAAGTTGTAACACTTTCTATTAGCATTTAATATTTATTTTTTTCCATGCTTTAAGTATTATTCTAATAGGAAATTATTAAGAGGTCTGGAATGCAAATTCAAAGTCTTTGATGTCAGGTGCAGCATTACAGGACCCATTTCCTCCCCTTAGCAAGCTGGATCATTGAGGCATTATGTATCATACGGCTTTTCAGCTTGAGGCTGAGACCTTCCATGAATGATTGGACAGTCAGATACAAGGCAAATACAAGATGAAATGCAATCAAATAATTGCTAAATATTCTAGTCAGAAAATTATATAACAGGCATCATAATGCAGAAGGTTTGTGGGAGTTATAGTGGGAGTCAATAAGGCCACATCATTACAGAAAAATATATAATAAATCCAATTTTGCTAAAACACAGGTAGCAATTATTTATTTCCAACGAGCACTAATGCTTCAGATTAATTATATTATCTCTGGGTATGAAATTCGTGCTTTGGGAAAGCTGTTGATAAAATGAGAAGAGTGAACAAAACACCTGGACTGGTTTGCTGAAGCAAAGAGAAGACCGAAGGAGAGTTGAGGACAACAGTGGTTTTCAAATATGTTGCCACTGGATTGTTCTCCCTGTCTTCGGAGAGTAGGACAAGAAGGCTATCATTTCACTTTCATTAAAGGAAAATGAAAAGGGTCAGTTTTCTAATGCTAGTGTGGGAACAGATGGCTTAAGGATACAGTGGAATCATCATCTCTGAAGAATTTGGAACACATCTGGTCAAAATGTATCTGATCATCGGAAGAGGAGAATGGACTAGATAATGGGTACCCAGACATGGTTGCAGGTAATCTGCAAGGCCACTGCTACTGGCTTAAAGGAAACATGGACGCCCAAATTTTTTTGTGTCCTTTAGTGCAAAGATTATTTTTTTTTTTTTTCATTTGAGTGGACTTCATACTTGCTAGTGCTATAACACAGGTTCAATAAATGCTATGAACCAGAAATTGTTGTTAGGAAACTGGCAATGGGGATTTTCTTTTCTTTAACTTTTTGAATAGATTTTTGCAAGCAGTGACTCAACTATTTTCTGTGGTTTTAGTGTGCAGATACATAAACCAGATCATATAGCTGCAGGAAATTTGCATGCCTGAAGATGAAGGATTTCATGTCAGTGTTAAACAGCAGGTAATGCATGACGCCACCACCTTATCTTCAGAATTTATGTTCTAGTTAGGGAGTCTATGATCAGGAAATTCTAAACAATGTAGGAAGAAATCAATGTGTCAGCCCTCAAGTATCAGTTTAGTGAGTCAAAGTCAGCCTTGGTAAGGTAGGAGACACTTTTTTCTCATCAGACATTTCTAAGAAAATGAAATCAAAAGTTTGTGCAGCCATAAATTGACAAGTTAAATAGTGCAGTAGAGCTGCAGAGGCACAGTAAGTAACATGTCTTTCATGGCATATCACGCAGCCCAGAGGCTGCTTGAAACAAGAACCTGTGTGAAGCACTCAGTACTGTTTGCAGGTGGGTTTGTTCAAGACTCACTCATTATTCGTTCCTCCCAAGAATGATTCGTTTCTGTCTCTTAAATGTAAAACAGCTGTTGCTCCTCTTTTTTAATAACAAGATGGCAGAGATCGGGGCCACGGTCTGTGGTCAGACTGGCAGCACGACTCCTCTTGCTGCACATCACTGCTCCTGCCAAACCTCAGGAGCTGTGGAAGTCGGTGCCATGGAAGTGTGCCTGACTGACTGGCTTCCAAGGCGAAGTGGGTGCACAGGCAAATCCTGATGCTTTCCATTCAATTAGTGAACATCCCTGCCGCTGGCAACAGGACTGAACTACAGCTAGTACCAACGAGCTGAACTCAGATGTCATTTTGCCATTCATATACCTGTATAGTGATTTGTTCTCGTGTACGTGAATATTTCCAAAATGCCTAAAATACGTGAAACAGTTATTCTGCCCCAGCCTAACTTCAGCTGCTGGCAACCATTAGACTGTTTGTCTTTTCTTTGTTGAACTGGCATTGCTGGGAGCAACACCACTGGCATGAGAATGATTGACAGGAGATGCCGCATTGAGAGGCACTAATTGGGTGAAGCAGGAGCAGCAGACCACAGCTCACAGGGCAGTCTTCAGGAAGGGTGAAGGGACTTGTAAAGCAACCTGGACTCCCTGCCGATGGGGAAAGGGCAAGGCGTCAGGGCTGAGCAAGAGGCAAAGGAAATGCCTATGTGAATTTGTAACCCTGAGCAGTAGGCATGAGCTCATGTTATCAATTCAGCTCTGTGCCGTGGAAGGAAATGATGTGAGTGACTATCCTTTTTGGATTAAAAAATGAGAATTACTGTGGTGCCTAAAAGCATGAGACTTATTTGCATGCCCTGTCATCTGGAACATGTTACCTTCCTTTCCATCCTGGGTGCTGTCACATTTTTCATACCATGGCTCAGTTCTTACTAGAAAACCTCCTGATGGACCACTTATTTCTTTATTTGTCCCTGCATGGATTACATTTTCCCTTCATCATGGGAAGATACTATTCAGAACCCTCTGGCAATTATAGAACCTACTTAAAAGCAGCTGAGAAGGTACCTCTTAAAATCCAGTTGTTTCAATTAAAAAATGGACTCTTCATTGACATGATGAATATTAATACACAGAAACAAAGTAAAATAATACCATCATCAAGAAGAAGTCTTTGATAACCTCTGTATCACTTCATTTTAAACATAAACCTTACTGCTAGGCTTGATCCCTGTTACTCTCTCAGTCCATTATGGAATCATGGACAGGCAGTTCACTCGGGGTGTGGGGAGAGAGATGCATGGCACAGGAGAAACACTGTCATTCTCCAGTGCTCGCAGCCTGATTATCCTGTGTGGACAAGCTTTCTTTCCACATTCCCACCATGATTTCTTTATTCACTTCAGATGGTAAATGTTTTGCAGCAGATACTGCGTCTTTGTATTTGCTAACAAGGTAGCAGGACAGATGGCACACCTAAAGCCTACCATGAGGCATATGTTTTTATGTAAGTACTTGAAGATTTTCAGTACACAGGAATGTATATTTATATTTCTTAGTAAGAACTTTATATGAATATTGGTTAGCTGATGATCTGGAGCAGCATCTATAAGAATTCATGAGACAAAATTTCTAAATTAAAAATGGCTACCTGATATTTTAAGGCTTAAATTAACATTAGCTGTGCCACTCAGTAACAGGAGGATGACCAGGTATTTTTATTCCTGTGTTAATACTCAGAATCATGCGATATAACTTGAAGAGTGAAAGATTCCTGTAAATAATTGGTGCAAAACCAATGAAATAAGATATTTAGCCTTGCCAATCAGATTTCAAATACCTCGTAGTATCTGAAAAACATGAAGGGCATAAATTCTGTAAAATGCATTTGTGGCTAGGGATGAGATGAAGGAAAAAAAATAAAACAAAAACACAACAAGCTTTTGGTTGGGTAAAAGATCAAAGGTAAAGGCAGTGCAATTGCTTTTGGAAATCTCTTCAGGAGCAGCATTTCATGCAGACACCTGCTGGGTGCCGTCTGCTGCTCTCTGCATTTGTGTGGTCTATGCCAAGGAGACTTTGGGGAAATGTTTACAAAATGTGCGAGTTGCTGATATTTTCACAAAGGGAAAAGTTTTGTTCTTTTCTTTACACCAACCTTTTCTTTGCATGGATCGTGTTTTCCGACATACTCACCGCACACCTAGCATATCGGAGCTTGAGCGCTAGCAGAACCTCGGAGTGCTACTGTAGCACAAGAGATGACTGATGACAGGTTTTTCTTCACTGATTCCTAAAACAAAACTAATGCCTTTCAAAACAACCTCAATGATCTCTAGGCTTTTGATGGTTTACAAGTGGGAGATGCTACAACCACTAGCTAGAGTCACTGGGTTTTCACAAAGCATGAATCTAGACTGATTTTAGGAATCTATCCTCCAAGCAGAAAACAGAAGCATCTGTGGAAAGTTTTTCTAACTTCTGTCATCGTGGAAGATATTTGACCTGGATGGCTTACAATCAGATTGGCAAAACTAATTTGTCTTATATTTGACATACGCCTAATTTATCCTATTATTGAAATACACAATTTAAAATTGCAAATAGTTAATAAGGAATAGCTTTTTAATTGTTGTTTATCAGTGTCCTGATTGTGATTATTGCACAATATTTTAAAGACAATATGAGATCTGGGAGCTATAAATTTTTTCAGCTCCTGGATGAAATAGAGACACTGCAACAGGGATGCAATGTATAAATACAAAAGCTCTTTTAAATTATAAAAAAAGCTGGCCAAGCAACCAAGCCTCCTTTTCATCTCCTTTGTCAGTCCAGCTTAAGATGTAAATACCCTGAGTGAGTAACATATCCTGAGAGTGACAGCACTGGGCCATCACTCACTTGTACAAGCCACACAGGCTGTAGCTCTGCTCAGCTGTGAGAGGAGATCGGAGCACTGCAGTTCTGCTGAAGGCAGTGCAGCAAAATGTCATTTGAAGTACAGAGGAAGAGATTCTCCAAGCAGTGTTAAGAGTTTCAAGTCTTTATGTCAACTGCCAGTAGAAGGGGTGGGAGATGTCTAAACCCACCAGAAGGCCATGAGATGCTGGTGGTCTCCGTGGCCACTAGGCTTAATAACAGGAGGACTGTGCTACTGAAAGGTGGTATACAAAGAGGGAAAAAGGACCTGGGTAACATATGAATGGTCTTTGTGCAAGGTATTAGGGTTTAGGAGGAGGTATGAATTTGTATTTTTTAAATGCAATTGAAGGTGAAAATACACTGGAAGACCCAATGAAACCATCCATAGCCACAGGCTGCCTGTAAGACCTATCTGATCAGAAAGTATAACATTGGGCACTCTGCCTGGTGCTGAAGGAACCTTTATAGCAGCGATAGAAATTTCTTCAGTCTGGTCTTTGTTAGAAAGATGTGACACAGCATCTCACCACAATGGAAATATCAGGGTCTGCTGGACAGTTTATACCAGCCTTTCCAAAGCAGCAGAACAGACCCATAACGCCAGGGAAGATCCCCATTTAATGGCTTATGTGAACAGAAGTTGGTCAGGGCTTCAAGGAACCCTTCGAAATAGATGAGAGCTGATCTTGTTCTTCTGCAAGATTTGGCTCTAGTTGCACAACTGTCATTAAGTGAACACCTACCCAGAGTCAGATTAACCAGCCAATGCAAATATCAGAAGGTTGAAAGGCATTTATAGCCAGGCAGATTTCTCGTACACAGCTTTGGCATTTTAAATATTTTGTCATTTTTTTCCTCTCTGAAAAGAGCATTCTAGCTCTTCGAACAATCACAGGAGAATTATCTAAACAGCCACCTACAAACCTACGAGGGCTCTGATTCCTTTCTTTCCTTTTGTATGGATCTGGCATAGCCCCTCTGTCTCTCACACTTTTAGGGTTATAACATCTCCTTCCTGCTTCACCGAATGCTCTTCCTGTGCTCCTTTGCCAGCCCTGTGCCCCCATTCGTCTTGCACATTTTGGATTTCTTACCAGAGCAGACTAAGCAGAACAGCTGCCTCTACAGAAATCAGATTGATGCACATGATTACATGGACTGTTAACTTTGGTTTAAAAAAATTATTTACCTGCCAACACTCACAGACACCTTCACAAACCACTTGCTGATGACACTTCTGTTCACCTTGGAAAGGACATGAAATAAAGAACACAGTGTGACATTCTTAATAGATTGCCTAGAATTTGCCACAGCACTTATACCGTATGACTCATGTCATGTCCAAGAAATACAGCTTTTCTAAGAAACCAACGAGATTTACTAAGGAAATGAAGTCTGTATGACTATATCATTAAAGAAGTTACATATCTATTTTATAGTACTTCTCTCATTTCCACGTAAAAAATATAAACATTTTGAAGAAGGTAGCAGAATACCTACTCTGCAGTGCAAAACCACTTATGACTCACTTTCCCCACACTTTATATAATAGTTTTAAAAGGACAATTTTGGCAACTAATGGGAAATTGTATATTATTATTTTATTATGATCTGTCAGTGCACACTTGTGCAAGTGGATGAAAAAACCCTGAAAATTCAGGAAAGAGCCTAGCTGAAAACAGAAATTATCCATTTTCACTGGAGAAAGTATATAAAGTCTCCGAATCTGCTGAATTATTCTTAGTGGAGATAGCATCCATTGGTAATTCTGCCTGGCTTTGGTAGTGTTTCCTGACTGAGACCACATATCTGATAGCTCCCCTATGTTCTCCAAACCTCTTGCCTACTCTCAGGGGATTTCTCTGGACTTCATTACTATTGCCTATCCCAGATGTGACAAATTCCATGAGGAATCAAAAAATAATGAGCTTTCCAAAATGAACTTCAGCTTCTCATTTTTTGACCATTTGGACCATATTCTCAAGATTCTGAAATGGTGAAGACTGGATTTTTGTGAAAGCTGATAACCCCTTCACTCATGGGACTAGGGATAAAACCACCCCCAGAAACAAAATGAGTCTCAGTCACAGTGAGAGTTGGTAACTTGGCTGTTCTTTTAAAGTGGAAGTGTAATTACTCACATTGAACTAATTCTGCATAAATAAATAAATACATGTAAAGTAATAGATGTTCTATAAGCCAATGGAGGGGAGTGCATCGATGATGACCTCACAGACTTTGTTCTAATCAGTAACTTAACAGAAGCTCAAAGATATTGCACCCTAAACCAGGACCTTCTGCAAAGACCAGTTTCTACAAAGAGGAGTCAAATATTCTAAAGAGGTGGAACTGACTCTTTCCAAATGCACTCCATTTTTAGCACTATTTTATTTTGATCTTGTAAGGAACAGTTCTATTTATGGAAACGTGGTGATCTTCTGAAAATGGGATGCATTCATTCGCTATCTCAGATAAAATGTGCCATGTTGGAAGATAAATGTCTAGGATCTCTCTAAGAGAAAACAAACAAACAATTGTTTTGCCTTTTGAGAACACTGTTTCTTTGTCATAGAGAGATTGAGCTCTGTGGATCTTTTTAATCCCCATGAAGAATTTTGCAAATATTTGCAAGATGTCAAAAATAATTAGACAACAGCAGTTTCACCATCCCTGGTATAAATAGTACATACATTGTAGAGATCAAAGGACTTCAGTTTCTCTCTTGTAAATCGAAAAGAAAAAGTTTCTTTGAAGAAAAAGTAGGGAACAATAGTAAAGAAAAAAAGAATGCAACACATTCATCTATTAGAGTAACTGATTCTATTAAAACTGTGTCAGAAATAGGCCTGGATTTAAGGCAGTTGATCTCAAACATAATGAACTGCTGAGCTCCTGCGGTGTTACTGTGTGCAGTGAGAGTTGCTGATTCTTAGCAAATATTTAGAATCACTCAAGATTTGTCCACCGATTCATTTGTTCAGGGTTAACATCACATGATAGTCTTTGAAATGATGCTTGCTGCTATGAAATATTTCAACAGAAACAGAAAGGATTAAAATTGCACTTATTTAAAAAATATTTCTGTTATGGTTACAAACAATATCTAACCTAAATTAAATCAAAAAAGGGGAAGTTATCTATTGTGCCTGTCAGCTGACTTTGTACCTTTGACAGCATCTTGTGTCTAGCCTGTCTCATGTTTATACTGTACAGTCAACCAGATTGCCTCTGTCTGTGTAGGTGCACTGCATAGCATCACACAATATAGCTCCATTTTAAACAAAGAGCATCACATTGTTTATTATTGTTCAGCTAGGTACATACCATTGAAAAAGGCAAAGTCCAAGGGTAGAAAAGGTATCTGAAATCCATTTTATACTCTTGCTTTTGCCTCTTCAGCTCACTATCTCCTCCCTGGTCTATCAGTTTGCCATTGGATTCCATTTAAATTTACCAAAACATGGTTTCTCTTCACCAAGACATAGCTGCTAGAAAACCTGACAGTACATTTGCAGTACTGTTTTCATAGATCAAGAATCTGAGTGAGACCACACAAAGACATTATTAAAAAATACACACTTTGCACAAAAAAAACCCCAAAGAAAATTAATATGAAAGGAAAAAATATTAAGATACTATCTGTCTTTGTTAGGGCGTATTGGCCGCTTACACATGTTGCATTCAGTGCACATATCAAAGAAAAAGAAAACCCACATTTCTTTCTCTCCCTGATCCATGTTCATATTTGTGGAAATCAAATGGAAACAGTCCTTTCCTTAAAGTTAAGCTAGGTACATACCTAAATGTTTGCAGGAACTACTCCTCAAACTAGAAAGAATAAGCAGCTTTTCCTACAGTACATCCAAGTTCTCAGCCAGACAACTCTTGTGTGACAATATTCATTATCAAAAATATCTTATTATAAAATATTGAACTGCAATGTCTTTCTAGCATCGCTCTCTGCCCCTAACACTTTGATGCTTGTGGTGAGAATTATGTATTTTCTTTGTCTCCCATGTATGGACAATCTATCATTGTTTTTAATGGAACATAATCTCTCATGTTCTGAGTACTCTGATGATGTAAAGTCCCATTTAATTGCTAAGTCTTACTACAAAATATAGAAGCTTCCAAGTGCCTACAGCACAATATGCTAATTCAGACGCCACCCATTTAAGCAACGTTAATCATACACACATCTTTCAACTTATCTTCAGTACATGGGTGGAGATATGTCAAATCTGTCAGGTTAGTAATTTATTACTACATCTGCTCTAGTTATTTTGTATTAACTCACCTATCACAGCAACCTTATCAAGACAGAACAGAATCAAAATATCCACTACACTTTTTATTATCAATAGCAAGTGAACAACCCTTCAAAAGCTGTAGTTATTTGAGTAGCATGGGTCTAATGTTTCTGCTTTTAAAATACAAGAAACGATAACAGAAGTGAAGGGCAGAAGAGCAATAGCAAATAAAAATTGCATAGATCTCTAAAGCCTTAATAAAAGACGACAAGATAGACACTTCATTTTGCAGGAGAGGTAACCGAGGCACGAGATGGTCTGTTGGTGGAGCTACATGACAAACCACTAGGACCTCAAGGCTCTAACTAATCTGTTCCTAAATCCTGTTCGCTTACCTGAAACCTTCACAGACATTTTATTGCACTTTGGTCATCATGTTTGCATCCACAACTGGGATATGAGGCTGTGTTTTAACTCTAGCTGGAAAATACTCAATTCACAACGAAGAGATTGGCAAAAATGGCTGAGTAAAAGCATGGATGGTAAAAATTACTGAAAGCAAGCTCTACAAACAACTGCTCCACAACCTGAGAAGTACAATTGCAAATGATTCTTCAGTACAAAGTCTACCAGTCCAGCCCAAAGCCCAGTTAGTTCTGTGTTCTGTTTCCCACAGTGAACAACCATCAGCCACTGAGGAAGAGGGTAAGAGCAAGGCAAGACGAAGATGCTTCCCCAGTATATTGCGTGAGCTCCCAGCAAGGGATATTCTCAACCTTACTCCTCTCTCACACTTTGCTGAAATTTGGCAACAGACTTTAAAAGTTACTGGGCATCATGAACTGGTATGACACAGATACAATGTAGTTGCATTAGCTGCATTTCCTTAGGAATGCCTCACTAAACATGCAGCTTCAGTAACGTGGGGAAAGCATCACTTCTTGGTGCTTAGTCTGAAAGATGGGGGGAAAGTGATGTTTAGGCAGAAACTGAAAAAGTATCTGTCCAGATCAAGTATAAGCATACAAGTTCTGTTCTACCTTTAATTCAGACATGTCAATTTAATGACATAACAGTATCTTAACAACACAACAGGATAAACAAAAGCAGGCATACTGGGCAACTACATGCAAATACTTGGCAATATTTACAAATATTTATGGAAAATTTTTCCTAGGTGCATGTATGCTCATTTCAAGTCTATTTATTTATCCACACCAGGTTATGCCTCATGCTGCTCTACTGAATACAAGTTTGGCTCAGGCATGACTGAGAAGCAGTGGGGTAACAGTAATAATCATGACTTTCACTACTGCCCTTAGTTCACGCATCTTAATTTATCTCTATTTGATGAATTTTTAAATAGTCATGTAGACATCGATTTCCTATCTTGGCACACTATTAAAGCTATAATAGTTGATATTCTCTGTCCTCCATTCTCCTCTTGTTTTTACTACCACTTCCCTCCTCCTCACATCCTAATACCACTTAAGTGAAATCCCCTTTCCATTTCCCAATTCCATTTATGAATGACATTTGAATTGGAACTGAGGATGTCACCCTGCACCTATGAAGTCATTGGCTAGCTCCTGTGGCATAAATACTAAAAAGTTTGAGGTGCAGGTCAACAAGTAGCTGGTGCTATCCAGAAGAAAAGGGAGATTACTGTGATTGTGTCATAATTTGTTTCACTTTTCTTTCTTCTCAGGAAAAAGTAAACTCCAAGTTCTTCAGCTAGTAAAGACTCCTGGGGTGTTCTACACTTTGGATAAGAAGCAGGATCTGAGAAGGTTTATTTTAGAGGCAGTCTTGCACTAATGGTGAGTAAAAATTCTGGAATTTCTTTCCTCTGTAATTTTCTTTTAAACAATCATGATTTTCTTTCATTTGAAATTTTACATTATTTTTTAAAATGATATGAAAATTGTTGATTGTAAAAGCTTGCTTACCCATTTTCTCAGTGGAAAGTAGGTAAACATGGCAAGTGACTGATGTATTTTCCTAAGCATTACTTCACTAATTTCAACACCTAACAAAAAATGTTTCTGCAAAATGTTTTTGTTATAAGTAACATTTTTTCCCCTGAAATAAATTGACCAACTCTAATTATACTTTTTATATAAATGAGACACTTTTCTAGGTGTTCATCCTGCTGGCACTATTTTGCATATTAGGCAGGGACAGCCTGGGACCTGTGTCTCACAATGGAAGATTTAGATCCATTATTCTTTTTGTTTATTCACAGTACTCCAGGCCTGTAATGATGGATCCATTATTAAAGCAATCCGGTTGAAAACTATGAACATTTGCCCGTTACAGTTTCTGTTCAGCCAGGCATCACTGTACAGAAACATACAGCAGGACATTTGTTGCGATTTAACCTGGCAGGCAGCTAAACATCACATGGCCGGTCCTCGCTTTCCCCCTCCAAGTGGGATGGAAAAAAAGTGAAACTTATGGGTTGAGATAAGGATGATTCAATAGGGCAGAAAAGGAAGGGAAAATACTACTAATAATAATGATAAAAGAATTAGAATATACGAAACAAGTGATGCACAATGTAATTGCCCAGCACCCACTGACTGATGCCCAGCCCGTTCCCGAGCAGTGGCCCCCAGCCAGCTTTCCCCCTGGTTTATATACTGAGCATGATGCCATGTGGTATGGAATATACCTTTGGCCAGTTGTCTTGGTTTCAGATGGGATAGAGTCAGTTTTCTTCTCAGTAGCCAGTACAAGGCTGTGTTCTGGATTTGGTATGAGAACAACGTTGATAACTTTTACCTGTTGCTGGGCAATGTTCATACTAAGTCAAGGGCTCTGCAGTTTCTCAGGCCCTGCCAATGTGAGGGCTGGAGGGGCACAAGAAACTGGGAGGGCACACAGCCGGGACAGCTGACACGAACTATCCAAAGGCATATTCCATATCACGGATGTAGTGCTGAGTATATAAACTGGGGGGGTTGGCTGGGGCCCACAGATCACTGCTTGGGGACTGGCTGGGCAACAGTCAGTGTGTGGGGGGAGCAACTGTATTGAGCATCACTTGTTTTTTTTTCTTTTTGAATTTCATTCCTCTCTCCCTCTCTTTCCTTTTCATTACAATTGTTGTTGCTGTTATTTTTCTTCTTACTATTATTATATTTTATTTTGTTTCAATTATTAAATTGTTACCTCAACCCATGAGTTATATCTTTTTCCTGACCTCTTCCTGACCCCACTGGGGCAGGGGGGAGTGAGCAAGTGGCTGTGTGGTACTTAGTTGCCAGCTGGGGTAAAACCACACCACCAGTTGGGGTTGGCTGTCCTGGCTGTGTCCCCTCCCAGCTCCTACCCCCCGGCCACCTCACTGGCAGGGCAGTATGAGAAGCTGAGGAGTCCTTGACCACTGCTTAGCAACAACATCGGTATATTACCAACAGTATTATCATCCTGACTCTGAATGACAGCACTACACCAGCTACTGGGAGGAAAATTAACTCCATCTCAGCCAGAACCAGGACAACATTCAAAAAAAATAGTTGTTTTTAAATTATTGCAGTGAATTTCTTTTAGTTTAAATCACGAGAAACTGAGTTGATGAGCAAATGCTTTATTAAGCACTCACCAACCATCTATAGCCTGCGTAGGTATCAGAAAACCTCACTAGAGGTTTGGCAACTGCTTTTTGAAGTCACTTTAAATTAATAACTTACAGCTTGCTTTTTTTCTTTGCTTCTTGATATCTAATCACTTGTCACCAAGCTGCATATATGTTTTTCATTTTTCTGAATAGCTGAACTCCCTTTTTCAACCAAAATGTTTGCAGGTACTTGTTTGAGAATTTGGGGCAGCCACATAACCTGATGTTCTCTGAGTAATGGTGATGCACAGTTGTATGCCCCAGCAGCCCACACAAATAAATAAATAAAACCCCAACAAACCTGCTTGGAAGAGATGCAGTTACACCATAAGGAAAACTGCTTGCTATTCGTATAGATCAGTCTCAAGTGACTTTCCTGGCTAAATAAATTTGCTGTTGCTGGGCTTTATATGAAGGTGTCCTGTCTAGTGTTTGTCTCCAATGTTAAGTTAACTGAAATTATAACTCAGCTATAGCTCCTTATGTGGTTTCCATCTAAACACAGCATGCCTAAGCCTAAACGTTTTCAACTTTTTGATCTAAGGTAGGTTATGAACTGAAGCCTTATTAAGCACAACTTCTCAGCTGCTTACGTAAGCATCGAGCATTCGGATGCAGCTTGGCTTCAGTACCTGTGCATAAGTCTCATTTGAGGAGAAAGGGGCACACTGCGCCGCGGAAACAGGCTGGGGAAGGAAAAGAGCATAGCAGAACCAGCCTTGCCCATCCCTAACACCTGAATAAAAGTGGCATCTTCAAGCTTTATATTCCAGATCACACAGTATTTTATCACACATTACATGGAAGGCATTGTTTTATAAATTCAAAGACAATACTTTTATAAAGTGGCTATGAAATTCTAACCTCTTTCATAGTGGCATAAAATAGCTGGGGTCTTTATTTGTACTAATTAAAAAAAACCCTATATAATGCAGAAATTGCTGCTTCTCAAGAGCTACAAAAACTTTCCAAGTACACTATTTCTTAAGAACTATGACAGAAACATGTATCTACTGAACAAGATAAATATTAACAGAACAAACACGGGATAACACAAACATGCATTGGAAGTGGATACTGGATTTTTGGGCCCTGGCAGCAAGAGTATGACTACCTGTGGAGTGTAGGGCATAAATCTTTTAGGTAGTAATTGCGGTAGGCTCTGTATCCTCTGTGTTGACCATCTGCCTGAGGGCTTACAATCCTCCTCCTCAGCATAAGTACTCAAGATATTCTTCCCACACCATCCATTAACTTGTAAATTTTCTTCTTTTGCCCTCTAAACTTGTTGTTTTGTAACAAACCCCCATACCATTAGCAACCTACATTCTGTTTTGGTTTTTTGTTTTTTTTTTTTTTAAATGATATGGTAAGTCAGCTATTAACAACATTCTTTAGTATTCTTTTTCATTGATATCCTATTTCTGGAGCTTGTCCTTCTCTGTATGGTCATGACAGTCCTGAATCCTATACTTTTTACTGACCCTGCAGGGAATTCCCAGCTAAGACTTGTAAATGGGGACTGCATGAGGGAAGATGGTGCTCTGTTAAAGCAGCAGTCTGTGAAAGATTATGTTTCCATAGTGACATTACTGGTGTACTCTCCTAAACCTTTTAAAGGTGTCCTTTGGCTACTCGGGTAAGCAAAGAGAAAACTGGAAGTGTGTCATGGTCACAATCTGTTCAGACTGGGGATATTCAGCTCTGTTGAATACATCCGTGATATAATTTTAGAGCTTTAATCAGAACTCCTAAAGAGGTGGCTATGTAAATATTATGCAGCGTCAAACTAATCACATAGTCAGATATGAACTCATACCATGGTGTTTGATCCTCCAGGGCACACTGCCCTTCCAGTATGATTTCATATCCTACAAAGGATCTTTGGTGTGAAAACAAGCTCCCTGGATTCCTTCCAGTCCTCCCTTACATATTACACTTGCTGCAGAACAACTGTAATTTAGCCAAGTCTTCATAGACTTTAAATGTCTTCAGGAACCATCTTGATTTTTGGCAATGAAAGAAAAAAACTGAAATTGCTTAACCGTCTACTGATTGCAGTATTCGGAGGTGGCTTTAGTTCTCACTCTCTATTCAGTCAATATCTTAGCTGAGGCAAACAAAATATAATTGTCTGTGCTTTGTATAGAACTGTAGCACAGGGCTTGTCTGTGTGCAATGGTCTCTAGCAGCATGTGATTAACTCAGAACAGCTTTAAAGTTAACCTGTCATCATGGCACATTTAAAGCGTACATCAAGCCAAAGTGGGATGGTATGTCAGCATGAGAACAGGCTAGAATAAAGTTTGCACTGTAATTAACACAGTTCATTTAATTATTAGGGCTTATCACTAAAATCTCTAAAGATAGGGACAGTAATGACACAAATAATTAAACTATGCTATCTGCAGTATCTTCTACCTACAAGTGTCATTCACTGTATAATTAATTAATTAATTAAACCTCACATGAACATCAGTGAAAGAAGGGAAATGTGTTCAAGACCTTTACTGGAACACAGGGCACTTAGAAGGTTGACATGATTATTGGAGAGCTCGGTGGCAAAAGTGAGTGCAGAAGCCAGAAGCCGTGGCTCCCAGTCCGACTTACCACTTCAATGAGCAGAAGACATTTTATTCTAAATAGAGTGTTCAGTTTTCAAGAATCGTCAGTATAACACTGCTTAAGATTTTCTAAGAGATGAAATGCCAAAGCAGGTACATCTATTTGCTTCCACTGTACTTTATTGCCGAGGTTGAAAGATCACTGTGTTAAATAAGCTTTGCAGCTCTTCAGGGCAACAGAGCTCTTTTCCCATTTCCATCACAGATCATGGGAAATTATTCCAAATTACCCAGTGCCTCTGCAGAAATAATCAAATTCCTATCACAGTTTTATATAAGCAATGTCCTCTAAATACTTCTAATGCTAGGTAAAGTCTCACTAGTAATTAATACATTAGAAGTTTCTATTTCAAAAAATAACTAGCTTCCTAATTTGATCATTTTAAAGCAACATTTAGTGATATGTCTATTTGCTGTCCTCCCATGAATAGTTACCATATGTTGGAGTTAATAGAAACATTGCATCATCTTTTATGAGTGCATCAACTTATTTGCAATTAAGTTTAGATTGTCTAATAAAATTCTGTGACATTTTAGCCTACAGTTTATTTCTCAGTAAAAGGCTCCTCTGAATGTTATTGCCATAAGAATTTATGTAATGACTAAAGATAAATCATTTTACTTCAGGCTGGACAGATGAATATTTCAGCAGAAAACAGAACAGGTAATAGATGAATATACAGTCAGTGAGGCAACTGAGACAAGGAGCTCTCTGAATGGGATTCAGCCAATACTGCATGATCCAAGAAGCTCCAGAACTGTTTAACAATAAAGGAGAGAAATCTATGGAGTTAGGAGTTTTTGCTTTGTGTTACTCCCAGTCACTGTAGAAGTGCTTACTGTGTATGAGAGAGGAAGACAATGCAGGATAAAGAACTTGCTGAAGACACTCAAATTCTCTTGGCAATCTAATCACTGTTGTGTGCACACCTTTAGTTGCCAGAAATGACAAGACTCAGACACTTAACTTAGAGCTTAATCTGAATTCCTATGCATTTGGAAGTTTGTTGTTACCAGAATCTAGTTTCTTGGAAAGTCTTACCACAACCTAGCAGATCCAACCTACTTTGAGTTGAAGGTCCACTTAGGAGCATAATTTTTTTCAGCTCCTGTCCAACTCAGTAAAAAGTATGCATCTAGTGTTTTCTTTTCCCAAACAGGCATTTAATGGGAACGGAAACATTCAGTGTTCCGGTAGATCCCTGGCCTTCTTGAAAGCATTCACAAAGTTGCTAATTAATGCTTGTGCAGGCAAAACTCTATTTCTGGATATGGGTATCAAACATGGCAAGACTCCTAATTTCCCTAAGGATATTTAGAATCTGAAAACACAGACTGCTCTAACAGACCATTCCTCAGCACTGTTCATTCTCCAATTCTAAAATTTCCCCCCTTTGCTGTAAAATTTACATTAGGCTACCTTTCCCTGAATGTCAAACATTATTTATTTAATTTAAAACCCTTGTCCTCAAAAAGAAAAGGATAAGAGAGGAGGAAACTGGAGTTCTGGAAAGGTTGATAGACAAGGATGGATTGCAGCCAAAACCTAATTTAAGAAAATCTGTCAATTCTCCATTTAAAACTAAAAGCAACTTTCCAGCTGAGAATTCATCTTCAAACATGAGCCTAGTACTTTAATGAAAAAGAGAGCAAAACACACTTTAAAGAACTGTCCTGAGAGACTTTCAAACACTTTCAATTTGTCACACCAACCTAGATTAACAAATGTTATGGATGAACCTTTTGTTATGAGACAGAATATGTGCAAAATCCTCCATGATTTGGGGTTTCTGAAAATCTCTCTGAAACTGTTTATGAAGCAAGTTCATACATAAAACATCCTCCTGGTCCTCACCCAGTGGTATTTTTATTTTTACTTTAGATACCAATGTCTAAGTTGGAGGGAATTAAAAAAAGGACAACCCATTACAGACACTTTAGGATCAGTTTTCCTGTGGCATGTTCATTTAGATCTCAATTAAAATAAAAAAAAAATAATTCAGTATCATGCTGGAAGTCTGCATGCAAAAAAAAAAAAAAAAAAAAAAAGCAGGTATGTGTGTCAACCTTCAAATTATGTCACTGTGTGTTCATTACTGCTTTGGCTCCAGAAAAATGGCCACGATACAGGTTATCTTTGAATGAGCCGAATGGACTTGAATGACCCTCTCAGGTCACTACAAGGTTTGTAGACCTTGAGCTTCCCTATTTGAAATGCATTATTTGATGGGTGGAGCATAACAATTTTTCCACCCAATACAGACCTATATACTAACTGTAGCTGGTATGTTGAGAGAACTACACAAAGACTGAGGTTTCCCTTGCTCTAGTAGAAAGTGGTAATTTAATGTTAGCAAATGATTCATAACAGAAACAGTGAATATACAGATGTGTGAATTATGAGCACATTTTAAAAATGGAAACTATACTGGTATTTATGTAGTCCCTTTATATTATTTCACTGGAATGTCATGACATACATAGCAATTCCCAGAAGCCAGTCATGTCACTGCCACTGTTTGACCTCTTTTACAAATACATATAAAATACTACTCCATGGAAGAGAGTAAAGTGACTCCAAGCTTATTAGAATAAGAGTAGTTAGAGGAAACAAACCAGCACAATAAAGACAAAGCAACTTTCAGTGTTCTCTGAGAAAGTTTTTCTACCACATCATTTCTGATAGTTTTATGATTCCTCTTGAGACACTTTTCCAGAAATGATCTTAAACTTCAAAAAGATGGACAAAAAAGGCTGGCATTAAACTTTCTCAGTCTTGTCTCTGCTTTTCCATAGCATGGCATGAAGAAAACTTTACTGGAGACTGCTTATTGATGCCTTCAGGTGCCTTCAAGAATGAAATCATCCCCAAAAATTTGGAGGAAAGTTACATTCCCAAGTAGTCTTTAAATGGAAAGTGAATGCAATTTTAAAATATCTATTACTTGAATGAAATTATGTACTATTATGTATCCTTGTAGGTAATTTAATATTTTTGTTTACTCTAATAAGGCATAATAGGTGTTTGAATCAGATTGCACTTTAATAATATTTGTTAACAAAAATGTTTACAAGGTGTAGCCATTTAGAGGGAAGATATATTAGCCATAAAATTAATAGACAGTCCCTTCCCTTTGCTTTATTTAATGCAAGATGACAAAGAGAGAGCCTTCATTTAGTTCTTTATCTGAAGTACTCTGTTATTCAACTTAGAATAATGTATCCAAATGATTTTTACACAACAATGAGCTCCATAAGCCTAGCACTAAAATTTAAAAGTGATGGATGTAAATGACCCATCCATATTTCATCCTCCTGCAATATTTATTCACCAGAAAAAAGATGCGAGGTGGGAAATGAACTTTACAAAGTAATTACTTTTGATCTTGACAAAATCTATTCAAAGGCCTTCAGGTAAACATCAGCTTGATGGGTGCACTGTGGTTTGCAGCAGTTATGTGTCATGCTTAATGGAATTGTGATGTACGTTAAAACTAACAGCTGGTCCAGGGAATTACAGAAAATATTTAGAAAAAACAATGTGAAACACTTGTAATATATCCACTGGAAAGCCAGCAGGACTTGCTTTCTATTTGCTTTTATTTCTTTGAAAGAGAATGACTTAAAACAATAAGAAAAAAATGCATCAATTCTGCTTCTAAATGCAACTAATAACAGATGAAAAATATATGAATTAAAAAGGCAGTCAGTAGTCGGGCTAGATTCCACAACAAAACAGTTAACATATCTAAGATACACCTGTGTTTAGCCCCATTTTCTTCAAAAGGATGATTTATACGGTTGTATATAAGATACATTCAAATATCTTGAATGATGACTTGGAAAAGTCCTCTGGAGTTATAGGTATATTAGTTTTATGAACAGTAAGGAAACAATATTGCTTTTAGTATCTCCCAAGCCCCTTCCCAAAACAAAAAAAAATGCTGTTGATGTTCAGAGTATGATCAGATCTCAGCTGTTTTGGGCTGAGAAAAATCCTTCTTTACCACTAGTCTCATTAATATTTCCATTAATTTCCATACCTCTGCCTGCTCAAGTGAATATCTGATCTTGTATTAGGAAGAGTTTGCAAAACTTGTCAGCTAGACATGGCTATTATAAAATCATGAATTTTGTATAATAGCTTCAGAAGAACTCAATTTTTACAAAGGGAAAAGATAAATCTACATCAGAGTGACAGCCTGCTCCCTCAAAAACTATCTTCATTTTACAAGAGAAACCAAAATATGATAAATACTACTTCTTCATAAGGCCACAAAGTGTATTGCTTTTCATCTGCCACTCCCTAGCCACTCTGGTACCGGAATTCTGCACTAGTGTTGCTTCAAGTGGGATATCCAGATCACTGTGGTTATGAGTAGTGGACTTCAACTCCGAGAACACATATTGTGTGGTTCCATTGCATCTGTGCCTCAGCACTCACTGTGCATTTCCAGAAGATCTCGCAGCCAAAGGAAAGCAAAATCAATCTGTCTACTGGGGGCTCATGAGAAAAAGACAAGTGTGATGTAGGAAGGCAGTTCTGGTGATGTTCAGATGGGAATGCGACTGTCTAATTTCTGAAGCAGGCGCTAAAAAGGAGGCCTTGCTGCAGGTACTCTTCCAGGCAGACTGACAACAAACCCAGGCCAGTCTAGCTCCTGACATGTAGAATGTGCTGCATCTCCTCCCCAAGCTCCCAGCAACACAATCAGGATCTTTTTGTCCTGGCTGAAGTCCTTAAGTGACCTTCAGTGAGTTAACTCAGTTCACTTAACAGAAAATTATACTTCTTTTTTCTTCTTTCCTTTCGGATTGATTTTCTGGATTAACTCAGTGAACTTGATCGGCTCACCAAAGGGGTAGATAGGCATCACAGGCAATGTAAAGGTAGCACAGCTGAAGTAATTCTCTAAGTATGTGATTAGGAACAAAATACTGTGATTAGTGAGGTTTCTGCTTTTCTGCGCAGTGAGTTGTGGGAGTTCAGTCCTTGCTCTGAAGTCACACTTTCAGTGCCATCACCACTAAAGACTTACTACTGTTAGAAAGGCATTCTCCTGGAGCTTAGGAGGCGCCGTATCCGTCCTAAAACATGCGGTGGCATTACTGCTGGATACTCACTTTCAGTTTGAAACCACATATGTAATGCTGCTGGATGCTACCAAATAGTACAACAATCCACATGAAATTGGCTGCATTCTACATTGCTTTATATGAAAGTCTGAAAAGCACATTTGGATCATCCAGAATGAAAAGCATTCTGTAAATGTAAGCAATTATAAATCGATGCTGTTGAATTTGAATAAAATTTACAGTGAGCAACAATAGACTTTACATCTCTCTCACACATGCAAGCACATACACATGCAAAGAAAACTGAGCATAATGGAGCATCCTGAGGGGAATAATTAGTGTCAAATAGGACCACAAGAAATTGAAAGCTCCATATTACAGTAAGCAACACTGGAAAAGTTAGTAGGAAATGTTTTCCATGAATATTTTCCTTATACTTTAAGCACACAAAAAAAGTAGATTTTGTTGCAGCATTATACTTGGTATGGTAGTTGTTATACTACTGTAATGATTTTATCTTCTCATTTCTTCATAGATAAGCAGCAATAAAGAAAAACTGGTCAATAAAACATTACTCCTTCATTTTTTGCATATGTTGCCTACTCTAGGTTACATTCTCAGTGTTCCTAAATAAAAATCTTCTAATTTAATGATCTCTGTTATTGGTTGTTATGTGAGGAAACGGAGCTGAGAATTCAAGAATGAAGAGTCTTCCAGATGGAGCTTACACATTAACATTTAATATTTATGACATGGAAAGGCCACCATACAAAACTTTATACCAGCTGAATGAAAAAGTAAATTTAGAAATTAGGGCTAGCTGATGCTCAGTTCATGCTGTGGATGTTGCAGTCTGGGAAGTGAAAAGTAAAATTTGGGTTTCAAGGAAACTGAAAGAGATTCACACCTGTGGTAAAAATTTTGATGAAGATATTGTTTAACAATCTGTGTTGTGCTGGCGTAGGGACCCTTTCATGAACTGCAACGTGATCACACTAGCTGTTGTATAAGTGTAGAAAAACCACCTACATCCAAGGAGCCTGCAATCTAAATAGTGGATAAACAAAATACGTAGAGACAGACAGATGGCAAAGCTCAAGGAAATAGTGAAACTGCTGTTCAATAAGGAAAGTAGGTTATGCTTACTAGCTATCTATGCATTATCTCATATTTTGAATTCTTATATGTACAGATGAGGTCTAAAGCATTCCAAGGTAATGGCATTGAGTTCCAAGCAAGATAGACTTGTCCTGGGCCAACACAATATGACTTGCAAGAGGTGACAGATGGGAGTATAGACCTCAAATGCAGTGTCACTGAGACACTTTCATACAGAACTGAGAACTGGAGTTTCAAGAGGATGTCTGTGGAGGAAAGGCATGAAATTTGGAGAGAAGGAGAATGTTCAAACAATCCTGAAGGCATTGCAGACTCATTTGTTCCCTAAAAGCTTGTTGTTTTGAAATACTATATATTATTAATCAATTCTACTGACATCTCCCTTGCCCCACCACCGTCCCAAACAATTAGAAGAATCTCTCTGCAGGATACTGTGGAAATGGAAGTAGATTGAAAAATAATAGTTGCCAAACAGTGGCTCTCCCAGTATGGGAATGAATTCTCTTTGGTGATACGAAGGTATCCTGGGAGAGGATCCTGTGGCAGAAGTCCCTGAAAGGCTCTTTTTGCCTTTGCCTCTCCTTTCCCTCTGCTCTCTCTTGACATTCACTTTTCTTTGGCAGCTGTGTGAATACGGTAACATTTACTTTGCTAGCTGGAAAAATGGATGGTGATTTACAAGCTTAGACTCTGGTCTAAATTTTCAGCTTCTATTTCCATTCTCAGATACATCTCTTCCTCCAGTTTATGTGCTTTTATATGTCACATTTAGTTCTAGTTTTGCTCAAGTGAAGCCTTGTAAAAGAAGAAAAAGTGATCGTTTTATGTACAATTTCTAAGAAGTCCTTTCCTTTGTGTAAGGGATCTGGAATAAGCCATCAAAGTACAATGATTTGTCTCAGTCTCACTAAAGTGCTATGTTTCTCCTTATTTACATGTTTCTCTCTACAAAAAAGAAAGGTGAAGGTGAGCGGGGAAGCGAGGAAGAACATCATGTTGGGAAGTAGCAGTGTTTTGGTTTGGAGAATCTGTAAGTATTACTCAGGGTTAATTAAACGCCACAACATGCAATATTAATGTAAATGATCACTGTGGCTTGGGCAACTGAAGATTCTCCTTTAACACCACAGGTGAGCCCTTGAGGAAGTCTTATCTACTGCGTAAACCACTAGATTGCAGATGACCTTAAATGAATTTAATAGTGTTGAGATGGACCTATCTGTAATGAGAAGATTACTGATCTTTTGATTTGTTTTGCTCTTGCAGCTTGAGAAGTCCTTCCTCTCTGCCAAAATAAGTATCAGTAAGGTTTTGTTGGCTTCTCTGTATCAAAAAACCAAACATGCAGTACTACACTTGAAACTTCTTGCCTTCATGCTTTCTTCCCACCACAGCAGCACAGAAGGGGCAACGCCTGCAAATGACTGCAGGTGAAGCAGTGACAAGCCCCATGGGACACACTGTGCAGAAAGGTGTGAGAATGGATGTCACAGCATGAAAAGAGCCTTTGGGCAGTGGTGAGAGTATTCTGGCTTAACATGCTTTTGAGATGCTGTTAAAAGGTGAAAAACACTGGCGGTGTTTCCCAGCAAGCAGTGAATGTGCATATTATCAAGTGCATAGGACCACACAGATGACTTATATAAGCTTCTGATATGAATCATCTATGGACACAATAGGATGTGCCCTGTGAGGTTTGGGAACAACATTGGGGATCCTCTTTTGATAGAGAGGGAAGAGGAGTGTCTTGGAAGCCATCAGGATTGTAAAAGTCAGCAGTGTTAGGTAATGGGGAAGGGGGGAGGGAAGAAGGGACGCAAAAAGGAGGGACTGTACTGTAAAAATCACATAATAGGCTTGACATTAATTCATAATTCCAAAATTATGCAAATATTATTAGGCAAGCACTGCAAGACAATGAATGAAGTAATTCTTTAGTGTCATTTTTATGACTCAGATCAAACCAGGCCAGCTTGATAATCTGGCTTTCTCTGTTTGCTGGCTCAGAAATTTGCCTTTTTCCATTTAGTATTCTGTTAAACCTGGTATTAAAAAGGAAGGACATATATGTTTTGCCTTTCAGCTAGATTCAGAACTCCTCAAACAAGAAGGTAGAGTTTTCCCTACAGAGTCACCTTTTTGGAAGGTTAACACTTTGAAGGATAAAGAGGCTTTCTCTCTACTGGGGACACGAGAGCCCTGCGGGTAGAAGCTGCAATGTGTATGTGATCAATTAAAGCATCCCCATGCCGGCTCCCAAACCAATGCTACTTTAACCTCCCTCTGGTGGACTTTCTGTGTTGAATGCTGCTTTGTTCCAGTATCATCAAAATGAGAATATGGCCTTCTGGACATGTAATCCTCTGATAGAGGTGATTATGGTTATTGCCATTTTCACAATCTACACCAAAGGCCACAAATTTCTGATCATCTGGTTAAAAGAAACAGTCTGGGAGCAAATTTTATATCATGAAACAACTGCACTAAGTGAAGATATCCTGCTAATGCCATCCTTTCTGCTATTTAGACAACCTTAGAAAACAGCTTGCCATTGTAATAGGTTACCTGGTATGATTATAGAGGAATTTTGGGAAATCAATCACATGGAAACCTTTTTGATACTCTTGTCATAGTTAGTACATAAGATAATGAACTGAGTAAAGTCTATTCAGAACTGACATTAAAATTACATAGCAAATCAATCAATAACTTCATTGCAGTCTGATTTTCCACACCAATGTTGCCTTGACATCTCCAGGTTATGCTGAAGTACATATAGCTCTGAGTACAGAAAAAGCATCACTTTGGATGACTACAATATCATAGTGGCTGGCACGTTAGAGCACAGTATCAGTTCAGGTCCAGTATCAATACAGCAGCATTAGTAAGTTAATATATATAACAAACTGCTACGATGTCCAAATATAAAGCAGGCTCATTTTAAGGTAACTCATACTTTTCAAAAGATAAAAATAATAACCAAATACAGAAAATAATAATAAAATATGAAACTGCAGTGCTATTCCTCTGTGCAGCACGCTCTCAATCTGTAGGTAGCCTCATGGGTCACCTCCTCCCGCTTACCTGCCTAGACTCACATTTCGTACCATTGCAAGATCCTTTTGACACAATGCTTATCCTCCTCGTCTGTCACTATATTGCCACATGGTCAGCTTGGGACTCAGAGTAGAGAATAAAGCACTGAAAATCTGGACCCAAGTGGTGTTGAACAAACACTCATGGGTGAAAATAAAACTTTTTTTTCCAATATTCCATGTTCACAAAAAAACCCCTTTATTTAGGGTCAACCCAAGCAGAATTTATTTTTCTCTCAGTTTGGCAGCTGAACCAATAAAAAAATAAAAAAATAAAAAATCAATTATTCACAGAGCCCTAAGAGCCTTGCTATAGCCACTAGGGAACAGTGCTCCACTAAAGATTTTTTTTGAGTTAGTTTGGTTTAATAGTAAAAAGGCTGCTGAGTTGAGCCAAAAGCCTTTTGTAGGGTTTGTGTGTCAGCATTACACTGCCTTTATTTTCTCTTCTCTAAAGTCAGATTGTTTGAAGCCTAATACTGTGATCATTTATTTACACATAGCCCAGAAGGAGGCAGTTCTTGGTTGTTTAATATGCAATACAGATTTCTTCAAGTGATTGTCTGTGGGTTGCATTTTCCACATTAGACATATGCTGTAAGTTTATTGTGCAGAAAAGGATGTTGTTTTCACCATGACATTATAATTTTGTAATGAACTAATTTTCATCTTAATCTACTCATGGATGATCTATTGGTAGTGAATAAAACTGTCAGGCCCTTCTGGGCTTTTCTAGAGCTATCACAAGAGCACTTTGCAAGCACTGAGACTGCTGTTTTTATGCAAACCATGCTAGTGGAAGACTGAGTACTGGAAGAGGAACAATTTGCATTACTTCCCAACGAAAAGAAAGGTCTTTTTAAGAAACAATGATTTAAAGGTAGAAAAATGAAATGAAACACTCTTACAAGGTATATGACCAATATTTTATCCAGTATATGCTGAAACCAATGGAACTGTCTTGATTAACTTTATATGCAGAACTGGACCCCAAAGTTACTGCCCAGTTTGGGTGAATGACACAGACTATGAGATGTTGCTGCCACTGGCAAATACCTGTGCTGTGCAAACTAGTGAACACTATTAAGTTTAACTGCAGAAGATACCCCACTGATAACACACAAGAGCTCTTTGCAAGAACACATTTACCTATATTTTATGTTTACATTAATAAAGAGAAAAAAAATCAGTGAATATTTCAGTATTTCTTTAGCCACTGTAACTGACTATTATGGAGTTTCATGCTTTCTCTGGATTTTGTGGTTGATGAGTTTTATGTTTTTTTCTTCTTTTTTTTTTCAAATGAAAATGCAAATGTAAAAAATTAAGTTTCTAGCTCTGTTGAGGGTCACAGTTCAAGAGCAAGAGCAGAGGTATGGGTTAGCAGGGAAGAAAGAAAAAGCTGAATTCTGAATATCACCTCTTTGCCTGTGGACTCTTCTGGGCAGGACAGTAAGAATTGTGTGATGCATGGATTAAGTATCTGAATATGCACCCCCATCTCTTCCCCTCCAATTTGCTAGGATAACAAAAAGAACCTGCAGCAAAATGAGAATTCAAACTACATTACTTTGACAGTTAGCAAATAATTTTTCTTTCCCTTCTTCGTTCTTTCCATACACAAATTCAGCAGGTTCTCTTTCAAAACATTGCCTTTTGATTTTCTCCTGTCATGAGTCTACAGGCATGTTTGGAGAGGCCAGTGTATTTTAAGAGAGACTCCAGTCAAAAACTGAGGAATATTTTTCTCTGCAGCAAGAAATCTATGAAGGTAGCTGTGAAAATTAAAATTACAAAGACTGTAAAGTAGGTCTACACCAGTTTCATGCATTGAAATCTGGTAGTCAAGCAGATACTCAGTCTGATTCTGCTTCTTTGCATATATATAAATGCTAGGAAACAACAATTTGGCCAGTAAGTTAAGAATCTATCTTGAGAGTAGCTGAAAAAATGGTTTTAAATTTTTGTACTGCATGTAGGTTAGTGACATAATGCAGGTTTTATTGCTGTATCATTGGTAAGATGTGCAAATTTATCTTGAATCTTTTATCTAGTGTACTTGTCTTGTGGTATTTCTAAATGCAAAAATTGTCATAGCTGATGCTTGCTAAATGCAAATTACGTGCAAGCTGTTAAAACAGAGCCTTAAGGCACGCATCAGGGTGTTGAGGGTTGTACATGTTTTGTTTGGTTTGAAAGAAGGGAGCAATTATGTATGGGATTGATTCAATTTATATACTACACTTAATACAGCATAACTGATATTTTATCAGCTACTTCAAGAGTGCATATGACTAGTGAAAACAATGTGAGTTCTAATCCCAAATCTTACCTGCTTTCACTGGAGTGCTGAGTAAATTGTCTGAAGAAGATTATAAACTCCCTTTTTTCCTGGTGGAGTTCAGCAGCCTTGTGGAAGCTGGCACTCAGATAATTTGTCTAAATAGCCTCCTACCATTGGGGTCACAGACAGACTGTAATATTATACATTAAAAAAAAGCACTTTGTTTTTTGCAGGAGGGAAGTGGAATTAATTTGCTGTTACAGGAGCGCTGTGAAAAAGAACTCTTTGCAGTTGTTATCTTCATCTTGTGTCTATAAGCACACAGGTCATGGACATGTGAGCCTATATGAGCATGCACACTTATTTACTTTACATAATTGTGTTATTTCTTGGGAAAATTACAACTTTCATAAACATGAGAATGATGGTTTAACTCAGGAATAAGTCAACTCCTTGCTAGACGTAACTAACTAATGTGTTTCCTAGAACTGCAGTGCTGGATTAATGGAATACACATGGTATTGCTGGTAACCTAACAAGAAGAGGATCAAGGTCACAAACCAGAAATCAAGTATTGGGACCATATTTTAAAATCTGCAAGCATTTTTGGAAAATGTAACAATTTTGGGGTGAAGATTTGGGTTAGCCTGTATCAATTCAGATATTACGAGTGGCCATCTCTTCAGTAATCTTTTGCTAGTTCTGGTGCAAATTCATTATTCAGTTTCTGTTAACCTTTTAAATTCCATATTAATTTAATTAAAAATACTGTTTTCCTCATCTTATCACCTAAGCCATGTCATTCCCTCCATCTCTTTTCTGCTCATGCCAAACAATTATTTTGACATATATCTATTGAGGACCTGGTTCATTATCTCTTGAAGAACATCTTTTTCTCAAATGACAAAACAAAAGCTAGTATGCTCAGCTGTTCTGCAGAAATTTGCAAACTAATGGACCTTTCACTCTAGAAATAAAAGACTGTAATTGACTATTTTAATGTAGTTGGGAGGATGCGGAAGATGGATGAATGAAAGCGATATGTCTTTTATCAACAAAGAGTAATGTTGAAAGAATGTAGGGGGAAGTACATAATTAGTTTCCGTTTTCATCAGAGAAGATACTTAGCTTCCAGAAGATCTGAACTAAAACAATTTGGGTATGTAACATTTCCAAAAGAAACTTTTAATGTTCATATACTGCACAAGTGTGATGAAAGATGGTTTCCACAACACATATTAAAAGTACAACAAGTTGGATTTTTTTTGCCAGATTTTTTTTTTAGATCTAAAATGTTTCTATTTTCTTCTAAGGGTAAATTATTTTAAATTATATTTAAGTGCATTCTTATGCTAATGGCTTTCAGCAACAGCATCTTTCTAATTTCCCGCTCCGATAAGTCTTTGTCATGGGATCTCCTGCCCATGAAATGAATCATGTTGTATGCTTCTACCAGTGGGCTTGATGTATCATAGCAACGACCATTAATGTGGAAAATTTGAACAGAAAAAATGCACTTGACAAGCACTGAAGTGATATTCTGGAAGATCTCATAGGATGTTCCTCAACTGTTCAAGTTTAAAGAAAACCAAAATATTTCAAAAACAATTTCTGCTTCGACTTTCATAGCACTCTTATGTGTAAATTTTAAGCCAAACATCACTCTCTCTCTCTAGCAAGAATCTGAACACCAGGACCTTCACCTCAGTGCAGAGTACGGATGTGAGCAAAAGAGGCTTCCCACAAGTGGAGAGCATGTTGGATCCCATATGTGTATGAGCAAAATACCTCAATGATCAAATTTATTTTGGGGAACAGAGAGCAGGTAGCTAGTTAAATTTTTCTCTGCCCTTTTCACTGTTCTGAAAACTATGCCCAAACACTGCAAAGTTCAGGTTTTGAGTTTTAAAAACTTAATCCATTTTTTCCCCTTATTTTTTGCATATCTTTATACTTCATTCTGAAATAAATGTGAGCACAGGTGTGCTGATGTACAGCCAAAAGAAGGGTTTTTCTACGTTACTTCTCATCTATGAAGCTAAAAGAATTTTCTTGAAAACTAAAATGTGATTTCTGCTACATATTTCTTAAAAAATACCCCACAACTATTGAACCCACTAGCACTCTGTCATGGTTTATCTTAGCTAGTGGTAAAAAACTGACAGAGGCAGAAATGGGAATCTTGTCTCCTGTAGTGCAAAATTCCAACCATTAAACCTAATGCCTACCCATTTGTTTTTCTGACTCATTTTGTAGACGTTATATTCCTGATAATTTTGCAGCGATTCAGAATCCATCCAGCCATAAGAACAGTAGAAATGAAGGGAAATTGTGACTGATGCTGTCAACTAATAGCAAATACAGAAAGTCTTTTTCCAAAAATCTTGCAGCCATGCCCCATGTCAAAAATGTTTCCATCACTGATTCACAGCAGTCCAGTAGTAACTAGACAGACTATAGACCACTGCTGTAAAATCCAAGAAAATTTAATGAGAGACCCTTCTCACCAGTGCACCATCTGTTCTTTCTGTGCAAGGATATAAAATTGTTTTGTTATTTACATTTAAAAAAATCCAGCAAAGTTCCAAATGATGGTGATTTGTGTTTATTAAGATCTGATGTATCATCAGGGGATTTTCGGCATAACTAGAATGCAGATGCTCAAAATGTACTTTAGAAAAAGAAAGCCCTGTATGGGTCAGAAACATACTGTACAGAGTAGAAAGAGTCATTAATACATTTGGCTGGTTTTTCATTACAACATGCTGGTTAAATAAGCTTGTTTATGCTTCATTCCTTTTTAATTTAGCAGGGCTTCTTTCCCAATCATACAAATGCCTTTCAGCTGATCTACCACGGGTCAATACTGTCAAGTGGCCAAAAGTATAATATGGGCAGACTGGGATTCCTGTATTCCTTGGACTATTTAATCTAATTTTTACTCTCTCTAAGATCCTAAGTCCAGAAAATGCCCTGAATACTAATGAAGAGAGCTGCAGCTCTAATTCTTGGCTTCAGAATTCTGCATTAAAGCAGAATGAGTTTGTCCCTTGTCCCATAGCAAAGTTTGATTTCTTATGCTACTGTCATTTTGATAACATAAAACAAATGTAGAATTTTGCTGTTTACATCTTAAGTCTCAGGAAAGTTGAGGAAAATTGAAAATGAACACAATTGGTTTGTTAACACCTAATGTTTTGGTAATTCATCATACAAACATTTCCTGGAAAACAAAAGCCACTTATGTGCAGGCAACTTATAAAATGCTACTTGTTTATCTAATAAACTACCCTGGGGCCAACAAGTACGTTAGCATTGCACAAACTTTCTGACTTATTCATCATCACTATTTATTATTAAAACTTTATCTGTTTCAACTTAGTGAATAGCTGCCTTGGGATACACTTCTCAGAGCAGAAGCAACAAAATAAAGTTTACGCAATTTGCATAATATTGTACAACGGATATTAGCTTAGAACAATATGAATCCCCTGGATCATTTGCACAGCCCCTTTGGTGTTTAATGTTGGTAAATATTTAAATAACAGCAAGCCTATATAATTATCAAGATTCCTCTTCCTAATCCACACAGATAGTACAAAATGTTGTAAATCATGTCTATTACACAGTCTTAGCTAGACTAAGAATAGAGAGATGATTTAGATATGCTTGTTACCTTTCCTGGGAATTTTGTGACCCATCATTCAACAACATGTTGGCTGACAAGCAGAACAGACACACAACTGAGCACTGCATAGTATGTACACTGCACATGACTGAAGGTGGATGGTTACAGCAAGCTTTAAAAGCTGAGAACCATTTTCTTCATTGTTCCATTGTTTTTTTCATTACTACAAATCATACATAAATCAATGCTACTCAGGTGTACACTCACTCTGTATTTATTTTGTATTGATGTACATGGTGCTGGATAAAATGGACTAGGATGAGTTTTTTTCACAGAATTGGGATCACTCGTGGAAGAGGATGTCACCATGAAGTGTAGATTGAATTTTTTAGTACTGGGAGGCTACTGTTAACTTGTAGATACACGTTTAAGGGCCTGATTCTCAAAACTGCAGAACACATTCTGCAGAATGGCAGAACTCGTAAACCTTAAGATCCTTCCTGAGACTCTAATTATGAGATTCATGGCCTTCATAAATGACTAATTTGCACATTCACATATCTTCTTTTTTAACATTTCTTCCTATGTTATATTCAGTTAAAGATCAGTTGTATCCACTACTGAGCAAAGGCAACTTCCACCAATGTCAAGAAAGCTGAGACATTTTCTATATTGCAAAAAATGCTTAGTACCCACAAGGATCAAGTCCAGTTTTAAGGTTCTCTGAACGTGTGGTCTGGTGGGTGATGTACTTGATAAAGACGCATGAGACCTGGGATCTATTTCTGACCCTGACATCAATCCACCTGTCAAACATGTTCTTTAATTTCCCCATCTGTAGAATGAGATTAAAAGTTGTTGTTTGAAATCTTCAGTGTAGTCAGGTATACGCATCTTTTGGGGTCTACAGATATTTAAACACACCTCTACTATTGTAACAAACAAAATTACAATAAAACAAGATAAAAGCAAATCAATTCTCAGTGCATCAGTGTTCTGATGCATAAAGTTCTAAATTTATCAGGACCAACACAGCTGATTTCTAATCCAGCTCAGAAAGTAGCCCAATATCACCATCATATTTTCATGACTGGTACAAGACACAGGTAAATATTTTCAAAACACAGCTCTTCTTTTTCATGCCAGCCAGTGGCCCACCTCGATGGGCTTAAGTTAGTTCAGTAGACAAACCTGGTTAATCCTCTGCTTCCATCATGGTGTTTAGGAAAGCGAAAATAAAAGAAAGGGAGAAAGAGGTGTTTTGATGAATGTAACATATTTGTCACTCTTTCCCCTTAAAGACACACACTGGGATTTAAATACATATTCTTTTTGTTGTTGTTTTAAATAGACTAAAATGAATATATTGGGAGTAAATAGAATATTTCACCCTTGAAGAGTGATTATGTTTCTTTCACTCATGAGAAAGGCTTTCATAATTCATTCATACCTAAGGGTCTTGTGAATTATGGGTCCTTCACACTTTTGAAACATAATACTCACCCTTCATGGACGACATCTCCTATATGTGTTTAAATTGGAAAATTAAAGTGTAGAGGTTTTGAAGGCATATTCTACATGTAAAACATAAATGCAAGCACAGAATGTTTCCCTCTCCTGTCTGAAGGGTCTGTGAGACCTGGAGAACATGACAACATGAAATAGAGTGAAACCAACATAGGATGTGCTGTATGCAAGACAGGAGAAGAAATAAGAAATTAAATTTTGCATTCATCTATGTCATTAGTATGCACTTACAGATTTCTTTGCAATGATTTAGATGTATTTCTTTTATACTATCAAATTATTAATAAATACAATAACTTCACCTAAAAGTATCAGCATTATGCCAGCAAAACATCTTGATATTGAAGAAACACTTCAAGCACTAAAAAAGACAGGGGAGAGTGAGGGGGCATCACAGAGTAATAAGCACTACATAGACTTTGCAAATATTATACTGAAAATCTCACACAGGTGCCTCATTTTATTCAGATTCAAACACAGTTCACCAAATTTCCTCTGTGTTTTATTAACATTTACAGTTAACTTCTAGTTAACTGCCACATGACAGTGTTTAGATGCTCAAATTGGTACACTATCCTTTAAATTAATTCCTGAAAGCCTTGTAGATGTGGGAGATAATGAAAATACGCATCTGAAAAGGATCATCCCAGAGATGCTACGCAGACATGTCACCATCACTGTTAGCTTTTCCTGAGGGTTCAAGATTGTATGGATGTCAGAAGTATTTAGAAGTCATTGTTCATTGGTCCAGCCATTGCAACTGTTCCAGGGAAAACATTTACTGTCCTGTCCACCAAATGCTTGCAAAGATATGTATACCCAGTGAAGCTAGAGAATTAATTCTGCTGTGGTCCAAAGCTATAGTTTCACACAGATTGTTGTGTAAGCAAATCTGACACTTCAGTGGGGCTGCAGGCAAGGAGTGGACTGTGCAGAGCTCACTGCCCAAGTCTCTCTGCGTAGCCATGGGCCCTGCTATTTCATTAGCTCCTGACCTGTAATCTCATACAACTTCATTACCCTGAACAGCTCCACTGATGTCAACTGACAGAAAAAATAAAAACCACATGGCAATTAAGTACGCACGTAAGTATTTGGAGAGCTGTCCAAATAACATTTCACCGTCAATAACATGTACAAATGTTTTCTTCAGATACAACTTGACTGCTTGTGCCCTTGTATGCATCACTAATCATTGTGATGCATATGAAAATATGGTATGTAACCAAGTGATAAATGAGCACTTACACCGTTTGGAGTAAAAGATGAAGGAAAAATAAGGGAAGAGACATTAAGCAGAAACATTTTAAATAAATGTGTCACAGTAGAAACAGGACTGTCATCTTAGAAAGATACTAGATTATAGACAGAGATCAATCATGAGATTACCGAAGATAGCATTGGTCAGCATCGCATGGCTGGAAACATACAGAAAGTCATAAAAGAATGGTGAAATCTGGAAGGAATTCCAGTTCAGAAATGAAACAATTAGAAGGAACAATTATCTCATCCATTTTGTGGAGAAGTCTTGTCAGCACATAGCCTGAGTAACATTAAAATGGTAGTTAGCAGTGATTCTAATATATTAAGTCAGCATAGAATAATTCTGTTTTATTGAGCTCATTACTGCACTTCTGTGTTCCTAACACTTTAATCTGTTACTGGCAGAAAATATTAATGTAATCCTTCAGACAGAGGGAATCAGCATTGTCCTTTTCCAATGCCCTTATGTCCTCCAAGTTCTCTATATCCATGATAAACTACAGGACCTGTACTAAGGTCTGGCTAGAGGCATAAGACAGGACGTGTCTGGGTAGTCTTGAGCCATCACACAAAGTTGTGGTCCTGAGTCTGCATGCCAGAAAGCAGTGCTCTGTACAACACGGTACTATGAAATTAAACGGGGCTGGGGGGAGTGGAAAGGAGGGAAGAAAAGATGATAGCCCTGATTAGATTCTGCTAGTGTTATTCAGAAAGGGAGGAGGGCAGCATAAGCTCTTTCCCCACCTCCTTAACATCAGGCAGAAGGGAAAAGATTAAATACTGTGGTTTTTCTGTCTTTTCTTTCTTTTTTGTGTGTGTGTTTTTAACAAAAGATGAGTCAATGAGGGGCATCTCTTGGTGATGAGAAAGGGGCAGAACTAGACAGAACACAAGTGGTAACATAGAGATGAATTAACTCTTCAGATCCAATAACCAGTTACTGGTATTGACCAGGAACAAATTGTGTTCCCTTTGCATGGGGGGATCAGGAGGGAAAGAGAGAGAAGGTTCTGTGACCCCAAGGCTCAACATAAAAACTAGAAATATAGTAAATGAAGACTAAAGTAGTCTTCTTTAGTCCACCTGATGGGAGAAAATAAAAAGTCTTTTCACTGAAGAGACTGCTAATGAAAGGGAGGAGGAGAAGGAGGAGAAATGGAAGCTTTTGAGGAGAAAACAATATGCTTCAGTTTTCTTAGGGCAGAAGAATATTAGATGAAGTGGAAAGAAATCCTCCTTTTTTTATTTCCAAGGAAAGAAAGGCTACAAGAATATTCCATAGTCCTTGTAGAGTGCCCTGTTTAACTGGGGAATGACTATGATGGGCTGATGTGTTGAGATGATTAAGATCTTTTCTTTTTAAAAATAAAGTGATTAGAATGAAGGCAGATAGATTATGGTAGTATTTTCTTTTAAAAAGGAAGGCTTTTAGCTATCAAATTTTTCAAGCTTTGTAAAAAAGCTTAAAGCACCAAGTATTATGTAGGAAATGTATTTAATTTTTTAAAATATTTATTCCTCAAACAAATTAGCAGAGTTTTCTGTAAACAGGAGAAGCAGCAAATGTTGCTTTGGCAAGATTTGGAAGGAAAATGGTAGTGATCCAGAAGCATCTTTTTGTATATATTAAGATTATAGCAAGACGTCTCAAACAGCACTTAGTTTACTGTTTCTTAAGACATTTTGCAGTTTGAAAGCACTTATGAAATAGTTGTTTGGTCTCACCTTTTGATTCTTACTCTATTGTCTTACTGTCTACTCTTTCTATATGGTCATTGAGACAACACTCATTAATCTTTCTCTCATGCCCTTTCTTGAAATAAAAGCAACAATATAATGTACTGTAAGAATACATCTTATTCTTGGATGTAGATTAGAGCAGGTAAAAAAAGAGGAATTTCAGAAGAGGAGTTCATTTGGCACAAAATGCCATCTGTAAAGCTGCCAGGAACAACTTTTTCAGACACAGAGGCAAGTAAGAAATTATCTTTCTCAAATATAATTCGCTCAAAGTTTGTTTCCTTCCCAAATACATTAAATGAGAGGTTAATTGTATCATCTACTTTCTCTGTGGGAAAAGTCTCATAGATAATACAAATTCTTTTCTTGTTGGCCCATATATAGCATTTGCATTTTCAAGCAAATGAGCCTTTTTAATGAGCAATGCAGGTGATACTGTAACCGTCCTACTTTCTTGTAGCTTCCACAGCAAATGTGCTCTTTAGTACTATGGCAATTGAATTTAAAGAGAGTGGCTGCCTAGAATCAGATATCTACACCATTTCTAAATGAAGCGCATATGGTGGGGCATTTCAAGAGTACACTAGAGGACACACACAGATAATTAGCATCAGAATTTTTATAAGCCTGTGTCAGAAGTTCTGAAATAATGTGCAGAGCTTGTAGAGAATTTGAACCTAACAGAGAACTAGTGCAGATATTTCCATCCACTGAATGATAACGAAATGTAGTTACGGGTTCTTTTTTCTGTAATAAATTTTGTTTCATATATAAGTTTCCAAATTATGGTTCTTTGCAAACATGAACTTAATAAAAAAAACCCAACATAATTCTGAATTTTATTTTTTAAAATCGGATTTATTTCTGATGATAGAGTTTATCAAATAGCATGGAAAATTAAAAATGTACTAGAAGAAAATGAACTGAAAGATTTCAAACAGAATTGACAAAATACTTTGGTTTTGTAATGCAGACATTTTGCTTTTCTAATTGAACAAACAAAAATGGTGGTGTGGAACATCTAATGAAACCATTAAAGAACCACAGTGGGATAGGAAGGATGCATAAACATGCTAGTGCAACAATATTTGTGGTGTTTTAGCTGTATCTGAATGTGAAAAATAAGCCTGGGCTTCCTTTTCACTGTTATCCATGGCTGCATTCTGAAACACGTGGAAGGATTTGCTCCAAAAACTGCAGGTCTGTTATTAGTGATTGAAAACACCCAGGGAATGCAAAGGGCTCACAAAGACTAAGAGGTCTGGGAAGCTAAGATCAGATGAAACTTTGAACAGTTTCATCATACATCAAAACAAGTGGAAAAAAAAAGAAATCACATGAGCTTTTTTTTTTTGCAATCATCTTACTTTTTTGTAAAAGTCTAAGAGCAAATTCACACGCGTCCTCTATCATCTTTTACTGAACCTCCTTGACATATCCTACAATGCAGGGGATGTTGAGTCTGTCCTAGAGATGTCACTGTTGCATTTCTGTGATTACTGGTAGTTTGGTAAGGAAAACGTCCTAACTGAGGGGAAAAGGGAAATTAAACTATGCATCAACTGTCATATTATAGTATTATCAGTGTTTTAATGTTAAATTGTCCTAAAGATCAAAATCCCCTCACCATTTTTCCTGTCAAACTTGGATAACTTTGTTGGTCTACCTAAACTAAGAAAAAAGGAAAAAGATTATATTTGACTGTGTAACAGATTATGGTATTGTGTTCCTTGAAAAAATAATTTCTTCAAATAATGATCTTAAGTTTAATTTTTATATGAAAAAACTAACGCAGAAAGATGAATTTAAATACCAAGACTAGTTACATTTGTTCTACTGCTTTAGATATTACATTTTATTTTTATGCATGTGTGGGAGTGGGCATGTAAGTGTTACATTCTGGGAGCAATACCGACAGAGCACACTGAATATGAGACACTGAGGAACACTGGGAACTTAGGCTTCCCACCTTGGTGGTGTCATTTAGTGGCTGACAGAACAAGATCTAAAGCAATGCAGAATCAAAACTTATAAATTCAGCTTTTAAACCCCATGAATCCCAAATGCAACAGTTTAGATTCTTGTCCTGTGAACCACCCAGTCTTCCAAAATGGGAAACTCTCCTTTTGGGAGTAGGCATCTACTTCACTTGGTACAACTCCTCGCTCTGTCCAAGGTGGTATCAGGGTATTCCCATAGAGTGCCTTGCTCTTACCCCCAGCTCTTACTCGCAAGTCCTTCATAGGCAGGAACAGGCTGCTTGATAAATGAGGCTAAGGAAACATGCCAGAAAAACTAGTAGATAATGGAAACGGTGGGGTAGTCCCCAAACTCAAGCTTATTTCTCAGAAAGAGGAAGGATCAAAACCAGATCTCTGCCTCCTAGCTTGCATGAATGAGAGCAACATAGCAAACAGCCAGGCAGACCATGTGAAATCTTGCTTTTGCTTGCTTGTCTGGAAAGCAACATCTGACCTTGTGCCTTGTCTGTTAGTTACCTTGATAAAAAAATTAATTTCCCAAGTAGATCAATTCATGCCCATTGTGGGCACAGCGACAGTTATTTCAACAACTTTCTTTAAATAAAGTGTGCCATTGTCAGCTTATATTTAAAAATGAATTCAGTGATGAAGTGACCTTGTACAGCCAAGTCAAGCATATAAATCAGTTAAGGGTATTGAATCTTGCTCACATATGCTTATTTTTTTCCTAAATATGATTTAATGGGGCATTTACAGACTGATAGCAGCTCTTTGTTACAACTCAGTGTACAAAAATTAAATACCCAATTAACTGCTCTGCAGGACCAGATCCTCAGTTTCATACTATTTAAAAGAAATAGCTCCTGTGGAGTAAAGAGATTAATTCAAAGTTTTATCAAATTAAAGTTATTAAAAAATTGCTTATAAAATCACTATGCTAGGATTATACATGGTTGGTTTGTATAATTTTTAGCATATACCTAACACATTGAACATATATAGTGTCTTCAAAATGAAGGCTTTGCCAACCAAGCAACAGGGGTTTATGCCTAAAGAACTTAGAAAAGTGATTGTATAAAAAAGTACATTTTTTTAAATGACAGTAGGCCACTGTCATTAAAGCTGAAATGTATCATGGAGTAGGCAGGTACAGGAATGCAATCTGTGATTTTTGGCAGATGGAAGTAACAGGCGATTGTTCTGTGCCCCTTATCTTGTGTTGATGTGGGAAAGCAACTGCATTGCAGCATCAAATGGGGACTCCTGAAGCCTCTGAAACAGATTGTTAGGCTCTAAAATGTAACCCTAACATGTTATTAAATATGTTTTGAATACCAAGGAGAAGTTGTGCTTCCATTATAACGAAGTTTGGAATAATATGTCTGCAAGATCTTTCTGAACAGTGTGTCCCCTCAGAAGTACACAGAAGAACATGGTCCTACACGAACAGTAATTCTGTGTGCCATGAAAAAAGGTGCCTGCATACTCTCCTTGTGGATGGAACAGGGAACACACGCAAACTTACATCTTAGAAAGCTTTGTGTTCCTTCCTTCATGGATAGAGATCAGAGTGCAATGCTTGCATTTTAGGAGAGCTTCTAGCTGAAGTTTCATAATGAATAGTGTAAGACACTGCAGCTGAAAAGGCATTATCTTTAAAGACAAAGGCAGATGAATAGCTTCAAGGCATTCTGTCCCCTCTAACCTTTATGTCCCCTGTTCCCCTTAATGCTGTAGGCTATTTTGTCCATAACAGATAAATACAACTAACTTGTTAGTCCCAGAAAGCAAGCACAATTCAATACCGCACCTGTAAACAGTTATGCATTTCTATAGCAACTAATGTTTGCCAGTGTGACCAACGAATTCCCTTTGTTATAAAAAAAACCCAAACCAGAACAGTAGGGGGAAAATCCATTACTGAAGAAATACCCAATTCCAGGTAGAAAGGTCAGAATTGCTCCTGATTTCTCAACATCGGATGCACATACCTGTGGGCACTTCAGCAATCCAAGGAAATGCTCAAACTGCATTTTTTTATACCACTCACAGGCTGCTACTTGAAGAACAAAATTTTTCACAGTCTTGTAAAGAATGATGTTAGAATAAAATCCAACGGACTGTAATGACCATGTAATTTTTTTCCTCTCCTTAATCTTCCAGAGATTCTTGAAAGTGGTAAAAACAGAATCTTCATTAAAATGTGATAAGGTAGCCTTTGAATATAAAGTTTTGGGAAATAACTGTGAGAGAACCTCTCATGGGCAAAACACTGACTGCCTTGCGTGGACACAACATAAACCATTCTTGTTAGGTAGCAGAAGTTATTAACGATGAGCCCCAGCACTTCAGCTGTTATCAATACAGTTTCCATGGAGTTTAACATAGTGCATACTCAAGTCCATGGAGAATACTAGGGGTGTTTTGTAGAAGCAGTGCGAAAGAAAAATAATACAAGTGGTTTTCAAGTTGAGTTCCGAATTGCTACAGGTCCAGTAATAAAATCATGATGCCACAACAGGTTACTCAGTATGTCCTTGCCTCATCTGTATCCAGGAAAAAAATTGCAAATTACATAAACCACAAAGCAATTCATGCTAATGATCTGTATTGCTACTCCTTGTAGGGTAGGAAACAGCAATTCTATTATTCATAATTATACCTTATCTATTTCCCATTCCTGTTTTACTTGGAAATAGTTTTAATTAATCTGGTTTCCTTCTTGAACCATACCTCTTAGCAGAATTGCTGGGCAGAGCTGAAATCACGTTACAAGTGTCTGTCTAGAGACTACTTATTTAGAAGATATTGCATATAATGGATGTGAATAATTTTCGGCACTTTTTGTATCCAGGATTCAGGTTAAAATGGTATTTCTTAGGAAGAAAATTAGGACAAAAGTGTCTGCATTGTCAGAATCTGGCAATAAACTTTTGATAAATTAGCTGGGTAGCATTCATCAGAATTGACGATCCTTAGGGATTTGGGCATGGATTGCGTCGTTCAGTCCTAGTGATCCTGGAATATGGATGCATAGGTCAGGACTGGTGCTGTGTATCTGAACTGAAAGTAAATTCATCGCTGAACTAATGATGGGTTGTTATAACATACTGTATGCCGTTAAAAATACTATCTTATACAAGACCCCATGAAGTCTTATCTGATTTCAATAGGACTATGAACATACCTATGTCTTGCAGAATATTATGGTGTAGCTACAAAAGCAGTACAGTTAAGTCAGCATGGTGTCCACGAGCAGGCCAATTTGTCTTGTCAAAGTTGCCATCAAGTACCATGCTTCTGATATTTGAGCTAAGCTGGAGAACTGTAAGACAGAAGTGCTTTGCACAGTATAGACAAATCCTACACTTCATAGTTCCATGTAATTTTGGAGCTAGGAATCCAGAGAAGACAAGAGTTTGCTTCATTTTTCATGTTATCCACTGTCACAAATTTGTTCAGCAATGTAAATACAGACATACACTGCCGTGATGCAACTTCCCCGCAGTCACGCCGAACTCTCAGTGAACACACGTATATTGTAGACTAGAAAAGGCAAAGCCTATAGTTTCTGAGGTAACCAACTGTATAATGGGAATCAAAATCCAATACACTTCATGTATTCATCTCTCTTCATACCTAAAATCTGGTGACAAAAGATAAAATTTTCCGCGTGGACATAGTTGTATAAAGTGTTCTCGATTAGCTAAAGTGAAGGATGAAACGTTGGACATTACACTGGAAAGAGTTTATAAGTGGGCTGTTTTTCAAATGCAGTCTGCAAGTGTTTCAGTAGCAAATACTTTGGCCCAGATTTTCAACAGTGCTCAACACTTCTAAAATCCTGTGATGCTGAGTATGCTTTGCTAAAATTGATATTTGTACCAATTTTAGCATATGATACTTCTTCGCTAATAAATTATGTTTCAAATCTAGAAACCTGAAATATTTCCAATCTAATTGAGGACACGTTCAGGATTCATTAACTTTACAAGAAGAAATCCCACTACAAATAGCCAGTAGACAGAAAGAAACCCAAATCCTTCAGTGAAACAATATACAAGTTGTGCTCTTAAAAGGTGTTCCCATGAAGAACTACTTTGTGTTTAATACTGTGCAAATGCCCAGCATCTGGATCCATATAAATTGCCATGAAGATTCATCATGCTCTCTTGAAATGTCTTTGTAAGAAACTGCAGTTGTACGAGATGTCTGGTATGAGATACTGCTACAAATAAATCTGACAAGCAAACAGCTACAGCAAAATGGATTGCATCTGATAGAGTGTCAGCTTGCTCGGTAATCTGTTGTCTTTTATGGCTGAAAAGAACGAAAGAACAATTTTTGTGAAAGAGTGAGATAGTTGATACAGTCAGTACTTAGGTACAACTGTTTTAAAATACTCTCAAGTATTCACTATATTCTTAACTGCCTGGTCACGCAGTATGATCAGTGAATCCTAATAGTACTGAGGTCTAAGGTTTAACAACAAATCTGGCAGGTCTGGGTGTTAGCCTGTGTATCCTGAATTCTGTTTTAAAAAATGCTCTAGAGATACAAAACTCCCATTTAATTATGCAAAGTGATACCTAGTGTTTTCTGTGTAATAACTTCACAGAAATGGTAATTTGAAAATATATTTTAAAATATTTATTAAAGTGATAACTGATCTCTGATCCTTCGATAATCTCTGTTTTGGAAAGATTAACCACTACTATATGTATAGTTGTAGGTGTATAAGAATTTTCTTCTCTCCCTTTTTCCAGTGAAAAAAATGACTATTGGTTGATTGATTTCTTTAATGAAACATGTCAAACTGAAAAGGATATTTCTATACTGGATTAAGTGTATCCACTCAGAAGTGTCCAATCAGTTTAATAGAACTGCTGTAAAAACACATCAAACCTTCTTCTGAAATAACCTTCCTGTATACCTATACCTATAATCTTAGTTATCTTGTGATACTAAAACTGATGCCAAACCCCAATTAAGGATGGCATATTGGCTTTAACATATAATATTAAACAATGTTTTTTAGACTCAATGTTGTAATGTTTTATTTTCTGTCTTGCTACCATTTCTTATTGTGCAGGCACACTGGGGAAACCTCTGCAGGTTTGGAGCTATTGCCCTGTTCAGATAATCACCAAAATGTTGAGCTGCATTTCCGAAATCATCAGTGCTGTCTGAACTACTCTGGTTCACAAACCCGGGCCAGCAATGCCCCATGAACCTGTGTTTCCTTCTGACATTTCCAGTACATTTGATTACAGCTGGGCAGGAAGTATAGCAATGTTGTGACTTCTATGCTTTCATTTTTAGTTAAGAGTGACAACACAGAAATTAAAAAAAAAAATATTGAGAGGCAGCATGAAATATTAAAGAAAGCTTTATCTAAGAAGAGCTTAAGTTTGCTTTGGGCTCAGCTATTACTGGCCTTCACCCACAAGCAAAAGCAGCTGCCCTCTATTTCTTTTGACTGTTTAGATCATACAATGCTGTGAGCCTGATGTGTTCCTCATTATACCTTGACCTTAACACAGCAAGGCAATAAACTTGGATTAATGATACCATACTATAAATAATACTTTAATATTGACTCTAATTAATGAATTTAAATTAACTAGTTTGATTGAGCTCGAAAGTCCATTCCAGTGAGCAAATATTCAAACTAGCGATTTTTAAAGCTATCTTATTTTAAGTCTAAGTCCAAAGTCTAACACCAAGGAACACACTACTTACTGAAACGTCTTAAAATACATTATATAATAAATGTTGCATGTGTTCATTTATGTGAAGAAAATATTATTCCCATAATAACAGTATGAAACAGGGTGTTGGAATATATTGGATGTTTATGCAACACTTCTTACATCATGACTGTGCATTTGTTCCTGTGATTACTGTAAATTATTTAAATATATGTTAGATCAATACAAAATGTTTAAAGAAAGATCAAGGAAATTCAAACATCAGAACCACTCTTAAAAAATCCTGGAAACATATGTATCCTCACAGAAGATTAAGCATTTAAAAATAGTCTATAAACCCAATATAAATTCACAGCAAAAGATTAAAAGTTTTGAGTCTACCTAATTCAAACGAGATCATAATTTAAATATTTTCTCACTGTGTTCGAGCAGCCAAATATTAATTCAATGTGTGCACATCTGCAAGACTATTTAACAAGAAGAGGCAGAAAAATAATTCAAATGACAGTGTGTTTTACTGGATATTTGTGTGTATAGAATAACTGTGTGGGAAATGAACAAGTATTTCTGCCTTGGGGGAAAATATAGGTCCAGATTTCTAGTCACTGAAATTAATTCTAGGTACATAATAATCTGGCATTTTTTTTACTTTGCTTCACAAAGAGAAGCTCTTGCACACAATGCACTTTGAAAGCAAAACGCACTGTTCTTAAGTATTAGAAAATAACATGCTTATTTCAGAGGCAGAACACCAGTCACAAATATTAGCTATTTAGCAAGAGGTCTTAAACATAAGTCTGCAGAACTACTTTGCGTTATTTTTCCAAAGAAAAGTACAATCTTCAGTAAACTGCATAAATCAGATTAAAGGAAATATATGAAGAAAGGAAAAATACAGTCCGATTTTGTATCATTACATATCTTTCTATATTACAATATATACATAACAAAGCACTGTAGTGACTAACATTTTCATCTCAACTAAAAAAAAAAAAAAAAGTCACTTGCCTCCTATTTGCCCCTCTGGAACAAGAGACATCACCCTGTATTTGAGAGTGCATTGCATAAAAGGCAGGTTGGCATTTTTTCAGTTGCAAGCCTGTGCAGGTCAAGCTGTTTATCTGCGTTAACGGCAGTAATTCCCCACCCCTTCACCACTACCATCGTTAAAAATTATCTGCTTACAAGGACTTTGTCTATACAACAGATAATTGGGTGCAAAAGGAAAGCACCAGAAGAATGAAGCCATCAGTGTTAAGGTTCATTTGCTACTTTGGACTGAATTTAGTCTGGTCTTTGGGATCTCTCCATTCACACACATAGACTGGAGCTGCCTAAAGGAGCAAGTAGCTGGCTTGGACCTGGCGTTCCCACTGATTGTTGGATGGCATGCAGTCCTTTTCAGGTGCAGAACTGATTTATTTTTCTCAGAAAAGGATCCAGTTTGGACTTACCAAAACTATTCCACAACTGAATGAACAACATGGCAAGTGGGAACAATGGGAGAATTCATTTAGGAACCTCACTGCAGCTCTGAATGGATAGGCTAACGGAGATGCGGTATATTGGTGTGAAACAGATCATTTTTTGGGAGGCTGTGAAAAAGCAGAATATACCTGAAATTACATGTTATATTGTCAGCAGCAGCCAGTTCAATGAAGCAATGTATATGGTACAAGAACTGAAACCACTGGGGTATATTCCAGTTTTGGAAAGTGACAAGAAAGAATATGCAAGATGAAAGTGATGTCTTCATGTTAAAATGCTCCTTCCTCTGGCAATAAGCAGGGCATACCTCGTGACTGAACAGTATTATGCTGTGAGCTTGAGACAAACATTTGGAAGCAGGTGAGGAGGAGCTGTTTAAAATAGAATAAAAAACAGCTGGGAAAATGTTTCTGAAAGATGTTACATATAAATTTTGTAGTATGATACTCATCTGAAGCATGTCCTGCTTTTATGTAATAAATTAAATCCATTAATGGCTTTTTCCATTTTTTTAAAAAAATCGTTCATTGGATTTCATATGTGTTCCACACATCCACCCGTATTAGGGTTAGCTTTGTGCCTTTGATGCCAATGCAACAAGTTTTCCATTTATTAGGTTAAATTTCCCTCTGCACAATAGAGCAGGAATATAAAAGTCTCTGGAAACATTAAGATTGCATTGAACTATGACAACTGTTCTTGCTAACTTTACTGCTTACCAGCGCTGAGGCTTTCTACTGAGCAGAGAATTAACATCTGCTGTCACAAGCTGATTCCAGAAGTGACAGTAAGTTACAAACTGAAAAATTTTGGCACGATTTCTCTGTATCCCTTACACACTGAAGACAACTTATAGAATTCACTGGCTATATGCAAGTGAGGCAGTGTTCAGTAATTAATGGCATATATAAAATCTGTGGCACACATTTGCATTTGTCTCTAGAGAAAGAGAAAGATGACAGTATCTAGGTAAATACTAAGCAGAATTTCACACTTACAGGATTCTTCCATCTCAGTAATCTGTAAGTTTGCTGTAACCAACTGAAGATTATATTTGCCTCACTGGGGAAAAAAAACAACTTCCCCACCCCCCACCCCCTTCAAATAATAGATTTTCAATTCAGGAAGAGAATCTAGAAGAAGATTAGAACCTCAGCTTTCAGGGGATGGCATGAGGTGAAGAACTGGCTGGTTCATCCTCTGTCACTTTTACTTCTTTTGGAATCTGCTCGTGGGCACTATCAGTTCCCTGTGAAACTGTCAGATTTTCAGAGGTCAATAAAGCCTTCACTTCTTTCCAGGTGAATAACTGATACAGAATGAGAAGTGACTTAATGATCAATGCCCAGTAGTAAGAGCCAAATTTGAAGACTGACATGTTTGTCTTATTATGTTTGGGTCATTGATGCAACGTGATTGGATCTCTAGAAAACATTAATAATTAAGTGAAGAGAGCCATCTGTTCAGCTGTCTATAGGATATGAATCAGTAGTCTTGAGCCCAGCTATTACTGTGGAAAATAGCTACATAAAGCTTCTATTAAAGAAAATGAAGCTGTTGTAACCCAAAAGGCTTCATGGTTGTGTCAGAATTACACAGGTACCTCATACCAGTTATTCAGCCAACTTGGACCACCCTGCAAGCAACACTAGTGAAAAACCTGGGTAAGATTAAATCACATCTCCTCTGCCACTGTGGTATTTCTCTTTGCTGCACTGCAGCTGTTTTAAGAACAATATGGAGAAACATTCCAGTCACTTACATGGAAAAAACAGGTAAGTCCAGCTTCATCTGTTTCCTCTCAGAAGACATGGTGAAGCTGTCATTTCAAATTATATTTTAAATGTGTGTGGGAGTATGTGTGAGACTGAGGAAAGATAAAAGATAAGAGGACTTACGCTTACATAAGACAAAGACAAGCTTTTCATATACAAAACCTATTCTTTTGTTGCTCTTACTAGTTCCGCCTCTTTCTGGAAGTTTCCACTTCCTTTCACTTGCAAACATTTCCTCCAGCCTCAGGTAATGGACTCTGGCAAAATGCTATGCTAACCGGGATCTAAACTTTATGACACACAGAACACATCAGTAATTTCACACAGGAAAAACATATTCAGCAGGCAGCCTTCAACAATAAGTAGCATTAAGTAACAGCTTCTGAAACCTTCCTGGTAAAATAAAAAAACCCTGACTGACAATTCATTCCTCATAATATGGTAAGATTGATTGCCTTAGAAAGCCTATGAAATCACATTCACAGTGATATTATTTGAAGGCTCTGTATAATTCATCGACCACCCTGTCATGCATTGTGCATGTGATGTTATATTTTGGACACACTGGGAAGTATTAGATATAAAATTATTTTGTATGATGCAGCCCAGACATAAAAAAAGTGCATTGCTTGGGACTATATGATTCAGTGAGAAAATATAAATGGGAAATTACTGGAGCTGAAATTTTATGGCAAAGTTATTTATCTTTGTTATTACTTTCTGAATCCTTTTGTGCTTATTGTTTGCTACAACAGATAGAGCAACTCTTACTTACACTTTAAGCTGAGGCTTATGAAGGTAGAAGTAGTCACTGCATACCAAAAAAAAAAGATTAACATGTGGTCCAAGCTGGTGTTTATTCCCCTAATGCTTGAAACTGATTTTTTTATACATATGTATATATATATATGTTTATGCATACAAACACACACATATCCATTCAGTCTGACTAAACAGTTTCAGAATTACACCAAACATGAATAGTGATGTATTATTTTAAGAAAGATGTGAAGACTACCTGATTTTGAAGAAAAGGAAGGGTCTTTTGATTGTGAGATGAAATTATGCACATATTTAAATGCCCTGGCTCTCCACAGATTTCATAGTTAGCAATGCAAATGTTTATAAGAAAAACATACTTATTCAGAAAATACAGAATCTTCTAGTTCTGTAAAACAGAACATGCTTTCGGTTTCCGTCATTGTGATGGAAGCTTGTCTTAGGACTTCAGTCAAGGTGCATCCCACATACAATTTAGTTTGTCAAATTAATTTCATGTTCGTGCATGTAATTACAGCACTGATATTCCAAAATTTCTCAAATGTGCTTTTATTTGTATTCTGAATGTAACCACCAACAGTCATGACTTTACCCATAAATCAATCATGTCCTGGTACTACATGACCAAGCGTGCAACTGGATGCATGAGGATTTTAACTTTGGTCTGTACCAACTCTAGTTTCTGACAAGCTAAACTTCTGAACTGTCTTTTCATAAGCTCTGACAGATTACATGCAACAAGATTGAAGAGAACAAGTCATGAGAGAAATACGCACACTGTTTGCAGTGAGAAAACAATGAGGCATCAGCTGACTGCGGTATGCTACCGTAAAACATCTTTGCATCACTAATTCCAAAGCCATCCTTATTTCTCTTTTAAAAAGGTTCCCAGCATGTGATCCACCCCTCTGGAAGAAGATGGAAATGAAAAGAACATTCACATTTAAATATCATAATGTCCAACTGGATTTCACTACTTCTAAGAATAAAGGGAATTAGGGATTTACAAAGGAGGCTTCAGCATGAAATAAATCTCCAAAGGCTTGCCCTTTGCTCCAGCTACTTCCCCAGTTGCAGCTGAACAGACCGTAACTCATGGTGGTTTAAAAGCATCTTCAACAAATATGAGAAAATGAATTAAAAACAGGACAAGGAGAATCCCATATGATGCAGACAGCTGAGCTCTTTGCATTATTTCTTATTCTCTACAGTCTGAAAGGATTACAATAATGCTAATTTTTCTGAAGCCTCATCATTGCAAGTTGAGAAGGAAGCATATACTACATTATGGGGCTATATCAGAACTTTCCATAGTTCATAAAAAGAACCTAAGTATTCCATGAACTGCATGGCTGTTCATACACAGGATAGCAGTAGGAATGACAATAATAATTAAATGATGCTGTAATTTAACTCATACAGGTATTTCTAAGGATCTACATACTAACATGGAAGTGCAACTGCATTCCTGACAGGGATGTCTAAAAGTTGTATTAAATCCTTACAGAGGGATCTCTAACTTTCAGGGATAGGAGTTTTGAGATGTTCAGAAATAGGAACTTCCCCTGGTGCACACACCCCCCACCCCATGAAAAGGTCCAATATGCTGATTCAGAGTAGTTAATGAACAACTAAACAGATTCTGCATGTAATTAGGGAATTTATATTTGGTATGAGAGGGTATTTTGAATGTAAATTGCAGAGCAGGAGAGAATTTGTGATTTGAAGAAGGTAATATCATTTAGTGCTTAGTCCAAAAAATAGTAAAATTATTTCTAGCTTTTTCCTTGCCTACCATTTCCCTGTGCATGTCAAGCTGTGTGTAAGCCTACGTAGATCAGCTATAATAAAATCCAACTCATAGAAATGCTATCAAGTTATTTAAGCATGCCCAGAAAGAAGACATAGAAATGACAAATACTGCTTTTAACAAGGTAATGCGTTCATAATGGCTATTGATTGCAATTAATTTATGTTTTTATTAAAAAGACAAATTTACAACTGCATTTTCATTGTCCCAAATTCCCAGGAAAAGACACACAAATGCCTATGTTTGGTTAAGACATATAGTTTGTTCAGCTCTTTAATCAAGCATTAAACTAGAATTTCTTACAATTCAGCGCCATACTAATTTTTGTTCAAAAACTCATCTCAAAAGTATTAGTTCTGCATATATCTGCTGGAAAAAATGCATTAGTAAACTCTTTAATAAAAAGGAAGCATTTTAACCTATTTTCCAAAGGTTAATAATTAACATGGAATTAGTGAAGAAACCTAAGATTTTACCCCAGCCACTGTTAGTTGAGTGTTTAAAAAGCACCTTTTCATCATGAAAGGATGATTCCAGATGACTAGACCCCAGGTATTCAGCTAGTTATTTAAGTAAATTCTTCCATCTGTCTTTACCGAGCAAAGAACTGAAACATGCTTACACATGAAGTCATTTTAATAGCACTGTTCACAGTGGTGCATTGCTGAACTGGGTCTTTTCCCACTCATCCCAAACTACACCTTTATGTTCTGATACAATTTTTATTTGAACTGAAAGAAAATACATCTCCAGAACAACTTAACTGTTTATTTTGTTACAAAAAACTGTGCTTCAGTCCCCACAGGAAACAAAAGCTGGACTCTACATGGAATTTCCAATACTGCAAATATTCTTTGCTATGTAAGATTAATTTCTTTGCTTTGCCTGTGCACACAGAGCCCTTCAAAGCACATTCAAGCACCATGCAGCTATAAAAAAATTAATTTCTCTTTAACCCTCCTCTTTTGACTTGGATTTATAGTTCTTTTTTCCCCTAAAAAAAGACAATTTTTAATTGGACTGTCTCAGCATGGTTGCTTTTTTTTCCAGTATCACTGCAGCCATGCAAGTGGTTGCCTTGTGAAAAATTGCCCTAGATTAGTTCAACCTGAGTTTGCACTAACTTCTTTTGTATCATGAGCTAGACTGGCACCTTAACCTGAAGAAACATGTCCTCTAAATGTGTTCTTGCTGTTGTTTTTTTAAAAATACTACCATGTACACAGAGCTCAGTAACATACTCTCAAATCCCATCTAACTCAGACAGACAGCCTCATAAACTTTGACAGGTTTACAAAAGAGCCATAACTTTTCATTGTCTACATACCTCATCTTTCTTCATAAAAAGGAAACTCTTTATCTGTAATTCCTATATTTTAAAAAATGTTTTTGGAACCATATTGACTTGTACCAGTAATTTAAAGTAAACAGTATTTGGAAAATGCAACTAAAACATTTACGCTGAAAAGCACTGCTTTGCAGCATTATAAAGTTTCTTAATTTTGTGATTGCCTATAACCAAAGGGCCAAGAAATTGGGCTGTAGGCTGCAATCCTTGAATTCACAGTCCTGTTTGTGGCTCTGCCCCTGATTTAGCAGCTGACCAGGAAAACAATTTCCTTTTTCCACAAACTACTTTCCCATTTCTGAAACCCTGAGCCAGCAAGAAGCCCTAATTAAAGCTTCAGGAAAACTACCAGTAAGCACAGGCCAAGCTACCTGTGCATCTTATACTAGACAGCCTGTGACTCACATTTGAGACATTATGATTTTATGCAACAAAAAGCAATGGTTGTTCTAATTATGCTCTAATTAGTTCATTATTGACTGCAAAAGAAAGTGCATATATCTGTGCATGTGTTCCTCTGGCAGGTATATGAAACACAAAAAGAAAAGTGTAAAAATACAATAGTTTCAGATATTCCCAGACATACTAACCAATATATCATTTCAATAAATTTCAGGTTTGAGATTAATATAAAAGCTGAACATATTCTATAGAATAGCTCTAGACAAACTGCCAGAAATAAAAAGACCTTGAATTCACAGTATTTAATATATGATCACATCCCCAAGTACAGTAACTCAGAAGTGGGTGGGTACTGAGGGAATGTTAAATGTAGGGCATTATATATTAAAATAATTTCTTTCCTTCCCCAAGATAAAGAATATTTTTGCTCATGCAGCCTTATGGCCTGTCAAGTCCTCCTTTCTGCAGTGTCATGATGAAAGACACTGATGTGGGCCAGCAGAGGCAGTACTGGGGCTTTTCAACTATTACTGTACGAATCTAAGAATCTCCTCCAATAAAAGGCTCCAGCAAGCTCCCTCATCTAGATCCTTCATTATAACATCCATAAACTATCCGTTTGTTTGCTCATGTTGAATCTCAGAACATTTTCAGATCTGCTGAAGCCAGGACAAGGTCTCACACTGATTTCAGAGTGTGCTGTAGCAGTCTTTAATGCCTGGGTCCTGCCACAAATCCGTGTTTGTAAACTGCTTCTGCATTAAGATCCATGGACTCTAACACAAATTCAGTGGTTTGCTTGTGCAGAGCTCGTGCGGAGCCTAAGCAATGACAGTGGGTCTATGGTGAACTGAAGATGCGAGTTCAGCTTGGGCTGTGCACGCCCAGTCTTGGCTAACACACTTGCAGGGCCACCTGAAGGCTTAGGGCAGGAGCCAGATACTGGGAGGCAACAAGCTTACTGACACACCGCTACCTATTTCATCTGTGTTAGAGCCCCGGAAAGCAAGACAAACCCAAATGGCTTTGGGCATAGACTGTATGGACTGCACTATGGGGGTAACCACTATCACTGCGAGGGAGCGGAGCATCATCAGTGAGTGCCAGCAGCAAGCTTTCCTTTTCCATATAAACAATCCAGCTCTCCGTGCTACTCCTGTCAGGTGGAAAGCCCATGTCTCTGCCTGCCACGTGATAGCCATGTTAGGGCCTTAGCTCCTCTGAGGGGTCGTAATTTATTTTCATCTACCTTGGTAAGAAGGCACTGAGCCTGCTCTGTGCTGAAACACTGAAAACTGCCTTTGTCTTCAGTTGTCATCACACGTGTGTCATCAGAGTATGCTACAACCACAGCTTGATTTTTCAGAGTAGACACATCTTGATGTTTTCCCTGTTGCATCGCAGTAGAAATTTGCTGGTTTGACCATCCTAATTAAGCAGCTCCTTTATAGCCATGCATTGCCACAGTACAAAACAGTTTTAAGCATTTTTACAAATAAAATAGTTTATCATAATTAACTGCACGATGGGATAGAGCTCCCTAAAGACAACTATAAATACTGCTTCCTTGCTAATGACAGGCTGGCAATGAGAATTTGCCACTAGGCAAAAGAAACATCTATTTTTTACTACCTTAAGTAGTGGAGTGGGCTAACCAGAGTAGTAATTGCAATGATCATACTCTTTACCTATTGAATTGATTGTGCAGAGAAATGTACAGTGACATCACTCGAGAGTGGTCTCTGCTGGGTGGGATCGGTGGTGATGCCGCAAGGACTGGAATGTTAATAACTGCAGTAAAATCAGCGTGTTTGTGTCCTCATCAATCACTATCTCCACAGATACCAGAAATGGACTAAAAGAATTTTTGAAAGACTAGCTGTAATTAACTCTCACCCTCACTCAACACAGGAAGAACCATGCCTGATTCAAACTGCTCTAAGCGTGTTTTCTTATGCCTGCAAAGTGGTTTGCTTTAGCAGTGTGCAGGTCTCAGGTGGCTCATGCTGACCAGCGTTTCGCAGCTGGAAGAGCCTCAAGAAGGAATCAGAAGGGTCAGGAAGCTTTGAAAATTGTACTGTAATCTAAATCAAAGGAAATCATGTTCATTCACTCCCTTTACATCTTTATACTTCAAGGTCAAGTATTTTCTGTAAACTCCTCCAGATGCAGACAGAAAAAGATGCAAGCTTATCTTTTGCCACAGAGCCACTCTAGCTCTCCCACGGTAAATGTAAAGAGTGCAATGAAAAATGCAAGGAGGGAAACGGACAGACTGTGGGATCTGGGGTGCTCAATCAATACGCAGCATAACAGCCATTTTCAGTGTGAACAATTTCAAACTAGATCTTTCTGACTGTCGGTACCTTCATTTTCACATGAAACTCTGAAGCTTGACTCCTAAGGATCTGGATGTAACCAAATAGTTCTGAAGACAAGGTCCAGCGTGCTGAGACTTAGAGATAACTACCCTAAATGGTAACTTTGAATAAGAAATATTGTGCTGCAGAATAGTGAACTCAGCCCCAAACGATCAGGAAAACGGACTGACAGACAGCAGAAGTGGAAGCAGGCTAAGCCTGGTCACAAACCACCATGGTGTTTTACCTCCAAGAAAGAAACTATTGAAAAACAAATAAAATCTTAAGAATGAGAAAGCCATCGGCTCAAGATACATCACATGTTCACTGATTCAGATCCTTTTCTTATTTTCATGCCACAACCCTTAATCCCTGGTGTCAAGAATCTCATCTAATTCTTCCATCTACATCCTGATGCTTCTTGAATATATTCTCTTACATTGTTACGCAGGGGTGCAGGCTCATTACTTGCTACGTGAACCTGCCCTATATAGTTTGTATTTGACTCCTGATTTCATAAGCCTTAAGATTAAGTCCTCTTACTGTTAGGCTCTTTTGGATCAACTTTATCAAGATTTTTATTTCTTCCTTGAGTTATTACTTTATTAAATTTAAATCTTTAATAAAGTCTTCTTTCCCCCATGACAATAAACTTAACATGAATAAACTTTTCTCACAACTTTTGCAATTTTCCAAGCCTTTATTTTCTCACTCAGATCTGAAAGATTTCTTCATAAAAGGCATTATTTCTTTAGCATCCAAAAGAAAAAAAAATAAACCTACAGCAAAAGTATGAATTGTGGATGAAATTCCTATCTTCAGTGTGCCGTGTTCTAGGATTTACATGTGATATCTGGTCTGTTACTGGAATGCCTGTACTAGATTAGAGGCAACTACATCTGTGACAATGTGATTCCAATTGCCATTGATTATATACACTTGTAAAAGCAAAAACCAGCTTCTCAGTTATGTTTTGCTTATGTATGCTTATTGCAGAGTCCTTGTCACAGACTCTAGTATTCGTGCTAATTGACAATTGCTTCATTTAGATTGTGGTAGAATAGAACAAAATAATATCCTGAGACCTTTACCTTCTCTACTAAATAATGAACTAGGGCTTTTGGCTTATGCCTAGCCTTTAACAGCATCTAGTTGCAGTGTGGCTGTTTGGCTGCTGCCTTGGGAGGGACCGCTCCTGATCAATCCGGGGAGCAGGCAAAGCCATCCTTCTTTAAATGGCAGGCTGCACTTCTTCAGGAACATAAAATCCATGTAAGGTCATACAAGCAACACTTGCGGTCCCGGAGACTCTATTATTCTTTGGCTAGTTTCCCATCAGACTTGCAAGTTAACCTCTCAAGTATAAGCTAATTAGAAATCGTCCATGAAATCGTCGAGACTAGCATCTCACATCTCTGTATTACTCCTTCAAGCACTCTTGAGAGTATGTTGTCTAGATCTAGTGGTTTGTCAGTTGGAACTTAAGACTTAGTGTCTTTAATTAGGGATGTGCCAAAGTACCTGAGTTTAATGGAGATGCCTAGCAGACAGCTCTCTCTCCATCCCACTTCTATTTTAATGGTTTCATTACAGATGGATGTCCACAGTGATAGCCTGTATACACACTACAGAACAGCTGATCTACTGAAGTGCTGCTGGTTTTGATTTGTGTCCCTGTTGCGCTGTACCACGTTACAACACTTAAAAATCCCTATTATGCTGGGCCACACAGAGAGTTGATGTGATATAATGTGGCATGACACTGCATAAGCAAATTAATAGCTTAATAACATGACACCTGGTGTCCGCAATTACAGTGGCCACTGCTCATAGGTTTGGCTCTTGGAAAAGGCCGGGATAATGAATTATTCATCAACTGCTCTGATCATCAGATAATTCAGTACTTATACCTCCTTTGCCTTCAATAAGCTTTTTCACTGTTATTTATAATCGTTCTTTTGCTTTGTAAAGATAAATGCTAAGTAATTGTTAAATACCTCTGCTATTTCCTGAGTAAACTGAAGATAATGAAAAATAATATTTATTAATATATTTGCAATATACTTATTTTTAATGTGTGAATTAAGCCACAAGAAAGAAAAAAGAAAGAAACCAAGAGACCCTGATCAGTGTAAAAGTAATGCCTTGACAAAGAAAAATAGTGATTTGTTGGCGTCAGTATTTCATATCAGTCAGTAGTGATATTATTGCATACTAAATATGAATACAAAATGCAGTGGCTCTTAGTCACAAATTAGAGCAAATGTTGATGCTATCTGCTTTAAAATTCTGTACCTATTATTTGGTTATTTAAACTAATACATCAGACTGAGATAGGAAAGGTAACTGCTACATACATAAGTTCCCACAGTGAATTCTCAGGGCCAGTTTTGCTACGCATATTAGATCAAAATATACTAATAAAAAATTCTGAGTAAAGAAATATTGCACGGGGAGTCTCATAAAAGTTAGAGACAATTTTATTCTAGCTCACTGTAGCTGTTTCTATGCTAATCTTTGATGCTATTGTGCCTCTTACTGTATACTATAAGCACATGTACATTGCAATGGAGATCTTGGATAACCACAGGGATTGAACCACTACCTGTTGTGCTGGAAACTGTATTCACCTTTTGAAAATCATATTCCTTCTGCCCTTGGTCTACAGAGAACACATACAAGCCAGTTACAATGCATTAAATAATGCACTTTTTCAGCTTTCTTCTGGCTTCTTGAAATTCCACATTTAAGCATCTGCTTAAGTCTTATTGTTTTGAAAGTCACTGGCCACCTAAAGCCTCCTCTATCTTGCTGTGAATATTTCATTCTTTGATACTGTGTTTGACTCGAGTCTCATTTTTAGCACACAAGTTTCTAAATATTTGTCCAATTCTACTGGTCATGACCTGTTCCGAGTCTAACTTGTAATATAAATCTTCATTCAAAGTCCATGGAAGCATAAAATAGTATTTTCATCGAGTTCAGTAAGCTTCAGATTAGGGTTATTGTGTAAAATAATTTAAGTCATTTAACAATTCATACGTTTCAACCCGTAAGAATTTTGATTAATTCAAGCCTGACTGTAAGAAGTTCTGAGCAATTCCTGCTTGCTTCAAAATCAATAGGTGGCACAGCAGCTCTCAATCTCTCTTAATTTGATCCACAAGTAAGAGTTTAAGAATTTGACCCCATAAGGAAAAACTTTTTCTACGTAATCAATATGCAAGAAAACAGCCATATCTAAGATATAGCTTTGCTGCCCTAAACCTTGTTTAAAAATTGTAACAGTGTCTGTGCTGTAGATAACCTCAGGCCCTGTGGAATTTCAGGAAAGCAGGTGGAATTATCAAGTATATAAAAATGGTTTTCAGAAATGATACAGTGGAGCCTTTCATAAATAGGAACTTTCTGCAGTACTGAACTATAAATTACTGTACAATAACATCTTCCCAAAGACAATACCTCTCATTACTGTGTGTTTGTGGCTTATTTATTCCAGTACCAGAATCTATTATGTCCTATCAAGCCTAGGAGAAAAAGAAAGGAATTTCCAGGACCTGTAGCTGAACTCTTTTCGGGACGACAGCACTTACTCTTTGATATGACAAAGTAATAAGGTTCTCTACATTGATGCAAATGCATTTCTAAAGGTCACCTCAAGTTTAAAGAAAACGTGAGGAAAATCTGATTTCTCAGTGCTGATTCAATAGCACAATGTGTTAGCACTTTCACAGTGTGCTAGCACTTTTCGGGAGACTTTGCCACTGGCACTTGCTATTTTTATCTACCCACTAGGCAGCTCAGCAAAACCCAAGAAACAATTTAACTTCATTCATTCTTCCCCCTTGTGTATATAATAATATAGGAAGAAGAAATAAAGGGAAAATATAAAATGTTCATTAAAAATGAATGAGAAGAGTGTGGATAGAAGAATTATGGGTAAATTGACTGTATCTTTATTGGCACATGACTTTTTTCACTTTGCTGTAGGTTAAAAAGAGTATTAACTATTTGCTCTGATTAAAGTGCATTATGTTGTTGCTCTGGAGGAACAATGGAGGAATAAATTCTGGATAGGAGATCAATACTATGGCTGCTGCTTCTGCCTTGCTCTGGGTGAAGGGAATTACATATCTTCTGTTCTGCAAACTACTTCCATTCTGTCCTAACTCAGTTGTTACCTGGCACATTAGGTGGAGCTATGACTCCCTACTACTTAACTGCCTTCCTGCACTGTACCCACCCATGAGAAAAGTACACACAGGAGTACAGCATGGTCTTGGCACTCTTCTTCCATGTATCCAAGCATTTGGTAGTTTATCAATCTGACCTTTAAGCCAGCACATGAAAAGATCAGCGTGTTTTGCCACTGACTTCTATGTTATGTTATGGCAGATTACTATTCCAATACTAATGTTACCACTGGAACTTCTAGCTAGCAAAGTACATAGGTACAAAGTGTATTAACCTCAACTGCAGAATACTTTTGCTGCCATCTTGGGTAATACCAAAGTCTTTTAAATGTCTTGTCACATTGCAGACTAGGCTTATAATGACTGATCAAAAAAAGGAACATAGGTTTGGAATAGCCATCCCATACTACACTAATCAACAGCCTAAGGGCTCTCCTTGAGGAAGGAATAAAGACACCCACATCAAGCCTTACTGTGCAATATTTCGTTCAAGTTCACATCTGAGCTGATTTCACGACTGCTTTCTCTCACAGATAAGCAGAATCCACAAAGGAATTCAGGCAATCCTCTATATGTAATTAAACAGCCTTTACATACCTTTGTGGTAAAGAGGAAATAAAGATCCTTTTAGGATAATACCACTGAAAATTCAAGTAGCTACATGTATCTTAGCATAGGAAACTTGGCAAAATATTAGACCAATTTGCATGCCGACACCTCTGAAAGAGAGGGTCACCAAATGGAAACTATTTTGCTTTCTTTACTTGTTTGCTGTGGGACCCTTGACTACGACTGCTACAGCTTTCCCAAACTCACGTTCAGCAGGAGTTCAGGCACAAACTGTAAGCCAGGGAGCATTTCTAGTTCAATCTGTTCTACAACTGCAGGATCATATTTAACACTTAGCCAGCATTTATTTCTACAAAGTGCCCTTGCCACAGCAGTTTCAGTGGTGTTCAGACAACACTGATATTACAAAGTGAAATTACAATGCATGGAACACACTGGTAGCTTTTGAAGACATTCACAAGAGAACTGAAACAGTAAAGCAGCACCACAGAAAACAAACAAAAACCCCCATTTAAAGCTGTTGAACCGTAGTGCTTCAAAACTGTTTTAATTCCAGAAAGATACTGAAACAACAGATGGTTCGACAAACACTTTCCAGAAGTGCAGTTAGCTGACAAAGCACATTTCTTCCCCCTCCCCTGCCCAGCACAACTTTACTATCTTCTGATCAACACGAAAACGAAAGAGCTAACAGTAATACTCCACCAGGACAGCCCCTAAACAATGCCCTGCATGCCAATGCAGCTGTAAGGTGTGCTCACTAATGAAGCTGCCACAAGCCTCTTCTTCTACAAGTAACTCACGCAGTATTAGGTCATCTCAAAGCATCCCAAACTGTACGTGGCCACCAGCACATATAAAAGTGTTCTGTGTGGAATAATTTATACCCAAGCAGAAATCTCAAGACAAGTTTTCAAGAGCGCAGCAATGGGATGCAGACCATTACTGCATTACTGCTTTAGCTGGTAACCAGGTGGCAGCAATACCATGTCTCAGAAATAAGTGACCAGAACTGCTCAGTGCTAAGCCTCTCTATGGATTATTCTGTAAAGAGGAAAGCACCCTACTCTTCACACATTTGTTATACCTATTTTTCACAGAACAGCAAGAAGGCATGTAGGAGGGAAGAATATATTGTTGCTTAGCAATGAGATACTCATAGCATGGTCGATTTTTAAAAGCTTTTGCTAAATATACATGTACAAAATAAAGATAAAACCACCTCAGGTACAATGGAAAAGTAAAATTGCATTCCTAAGAATGGAATTACTTGGGCCAAAAATTCCATTTCTCTCTGTATCTGGTATCCAGCTCAGGAAAAGAGTATAAGAAATGTGGCAAGTATGAAAAGTGGTCATTTCCATGGTATCCTCTCTTAATTGTATCAGCAGTTTCAGGACTTGCTGAGCCACAAAATGCATCCACATCATTACTGTATCCTTGTGGAAGTGTCCTCCATTAATTCACAGTGCAGTTATGGAATGTGTTACAAATACTTCCTTTGTTTGTGCTAAAACTGCATTCTGGCAATCTCTTGTCCCCTGGTTCTTTGTTCCTTCTCCTAACTAGTAGTTGAGGCATTGTACTCTAACAAACTGTTTCCTGTGAACCACTTTGGGGCTAACTGCAATGCTGGGCATGCAGAGAGGAAGGAGAAGCATCTCCAGTGCAGATGCTTGGCTGGGACCTCCAGCTGCAAGACAGTACGCCAGCACCACCAGCAAACGGGAACTCCAAAGTTCTGACCTGGCCCCCACACCTCCCAGTAAAGAAAGATGCAGTTTTCCTGACCAGCTCTTCACTTGGGAGTAAATATTCAAATACTTAGGTAATACATAGATTCCACACCTACAATTTGCTAAAAGACCAAAAGATACTACCAGAAGTTCCTGTCAGCAGCAAAGTACATAGGAATGTCAGGTTTGGCAATCAATATAGCATCTATATACAGAAACACCTGCAAAATTTTCTCTTTTCTGTAAACAAAGTACATAATTTTTACTAAAATGTAGAAGAAAAATATAGATTTATATTGAAACACCAATGAATACTTTGTTCCAGTTTGTATTTCTTTTCTCAAAAAGGTTTTTTTTTTAAATCTTAATGTCAACAGAATTTACAAAAATCTTAGTTCATGGAATGTAAAATGTTCCATAAAATTCTTCTCTGCTATGATTCACTAATATTCATGCTGATGAAAGAAAATCTTATCTGCTTTTTCTGCCTAATTAAAATGTGAAGAATGCACAAAAAAAATATGAAGAAATAATCAAGCATATTTTTCTGGTTCTTTTTGCTGGAATAACATTTTGAGAAGAGGTCCTTCTTGTTTTTATGCTATTAATAATCCTCCATTTGCAAAATCATCAATGTCTGCACAATTATAAGACTGTAATTTCAATTACTGGAGTATGAACAAGTGGGATGAAAGCATGAGTTATGAGGGAGAAACACTGCTTTTTCTTCAACATTTCACTATTAAATCAGGAAACTAACAATCTGTGAGTGGTAAATGGACTTATTTCTAAACAGAACATTGGGTAAAATTAGATTACACAGGCAAGTAATTTCTGAAGCTAAGCAGATTTGAAGTACTATCAGCTGGGTGGACAAGTTGCACAGCTGGTGTTCTTATGGGAGATTCTAAGCGCTGGCAAAGAAGATACTCAGGTGAATACACAGTACTTCAAGTATGTTGGCTGCTACTCTACCGTGATTTTCACCACATCTTCTGGCCTCTATGATGGAAAGATAGGAGGAGGAGGTGAACTTCTTTCTTATACAGATTAGTAAAAGGCATTGTTACAAGTTATGTGTAATTGAAAATAGTCTTCCTTTAGACACTTAAACATCTTTTCTGCAAACAACAACCAGTCATTGCCATCATCTAAAACACAGTTGTACACAAGCCTTTGTAGTTGGTTTGCCATGAAAGTTGAGGATTTTCCAAAAGCCTGAAGTAGTGAACACAAGGAAGTGTCTGTGCACAGATGAATGATGACCAAGGTGTCTGCCTTATGAAGAACCAGGAGAAAAGTTAGAGAAATAGTCAAAACAAAATACACCACCCAGATCTCTCTTGTTTTTCTTTATAGATATCTATGAACTGGAAAGAGGACTACGAGAAAAGGACTCTAAATAAGCCCTGAAGCACTGAGGGAAACAGCATTTTCATTGCATTTGGATAGTACAAAGCATGGCATCTGTGAAACTGCTGTCCTACCTCTCTCTCTGCCAACAGCAAAAAAAAATGTCTGAGGTCTGTTAAGGAAAAGAATTATGAATCTTCTGAACTGTAGGAGCCCAGGATAATATAAGTGATAAAAACATTTGATTTTCTGTATGGAACCCGATTTAATTTCATAAAGATCTAAATGATAGTCAAGCTATAGAACACAGTTTGCTACTACTCGTTCACTTGCATCTGCTGCTGCAACTTCTGAGAAAGAGAGGACAGATCCTATTTTGGAGTGCGATGAGCTATACACTCTTATAATCAGGCTTTCTTCAAGGCAAACATCTCCTGTGGGCAATTTAGGAACAGGTAATTTGAATAGCATTTACATCTCAGACTTATGATCTGTAACTATTACAGATCTTAAAAAAAAAAAAAAGAAATGACAAAACCATTCATGGTTGTAAAAGCCTGCCATTAGCAACTAGAAATATTTACTGTAACACATTTGATTTATAGTATCACATTTTAAAAGACTGAGCTAAAACAGAGTAGCTGGAGCATTCCAGGAACTGATAAAGATTTGACTGGTTTTGGAACTGCTGTGTTCAACACCACAGAATTATTAATTTCAGCAGCAAATGTTATGAATATGATTTTTCAAAACCACCATGTCACCAATACACCTGTATTTCAGTCAAGCACAAAATGACAATATATAGTGCGCAGAAACTGATTACACCAATTGCCTCCACTTTTTTTTACTGAAGGAAGAATGACCAAATAAAAAAAATCAGCCATGAAGTAGTCATGCAAAAAAGTTTTATCAGGTTCAAACTTCTCTGAGACAAGTTTCACAGCACAGCATTTGGATTGATTATTGAATCAGTACAAATAATCTGCTCAAATAAGAGACTCTCTTTCTTTAGAAATAGGGCAAAAAGGTAAAAAATGTGTTTGGTGTATACTTTTTATACAAATAAACAACAATTTTGTTGACCAGCACCTTCAAGGGCCCTTTGCCTTGCAGATACTACTGCCAACTTGTTTTCACCTCCTTGTGAAACTTTCCACAAGATGATCGAACAGTTGATTTCCAGACAACAACAGAAACTGTAATGATAGATCTGGCATGAAAACTGACTATATGGGACATTTCACCTTTAGAATGCAGGTCTGAGGTTCCACACTGCTTCCCCCCAAAACCTGACACTCCAGAACAAACGCGCAAGTGAAATAATAATTAAAAAAGTATTGGTAATTATTTTTAAAAATATGGACTACATTGCAATAAATATTGCCTTGTGCTCAAACGAGACCATGCATCTGATATTTCCCATTAGATTGAGTGGATGGGTATTCCTGGTTTTGAAGGTATATACTGTCATTTATTCCTGATACAGTTAGAAAAATCTAGTTCTAAATAGCCTGAGTAATTTTTGCACCAGCTTCCATTTCTAAAATATCAAGAACCTGATGAGAAAAGTTATGAGGGGGAAGCTACTGTGAATTTGTTTTAAGAGAAACATCACTATTTTTAATTCTTTGTCCTAACAACAAAACTTTGCATGTTTGAAAATGAAAACTGCAGCTTTGCAAAACTGAGCTCACATATTCCAACCTTCTAAATTCTGCTGCTTCTTTGTGCAGTGTTAATAATAATCATATAGAAGACAGATAATTAAAGCATACAAATCACTACATTTCCACCTCCCATCCCTTCTTGGTTAAAAACCTAAGAAAAACATAGCAAATGAGATTTTGTCTCAAGTGTTTTTCCCCTGCTATTAAAGATGCTTCTCTGAAAGGAGCACTTGCTGTTTTTATGCTATTAATAATCCGCTATTTGTGACATCAGCCCATCCCCACAGCAACACACTGTGTTTCAGCTACTGGCTTAGATCCTCTGGCTAGTTTTAACAAGAAGATGGACTAAAATCATGGAAAGGTGGATCCCTTTTATAGGAGAGATTGGGAATTTGGCTAGTCTGTGTTTTTATTCAGTAGGTTAGTGTTTCATTAATAAGAGCAGTAGTCATCTAACAAAGCAAATCTGCATAAAACTTTACTGATATGGTGCCCGTTTGCCCTTACATAAGTAGAGGCTAGTTGGATCAGCCCTCTCATTTGCTAGTTAATGCTATACATAGGCTGGTAGTAGCAATGGGGAGAGGAGTGATGCACCTAAATGGAAATTCGGCCAGCTTGTCATGTGCAAACCTATTATGTTCTGTACAAACCTATCTCTCGGACAAAAAGGAAAGGAGGAATAAAAAAGAACAAACCCCCATGTGATATTTAGACTATTTTAGTGCTGCCGCTGTTTAAATCTCTGAAATACTGTGTTCAGGAGTTCTCATTAACATGGATTTTAATGGAAGATATTTGTCTGAGCAGCTAAGTCATTTATGCTTACATAAGGCTGCCATTTACAACAAGAAGTATAATAGCATCTTTGAGCTTTTTAATTAAAAATTAATTAGGAGATTTAAGAACAAACTCATTGGGGGTTACTGTACAATAACATGTTTACAAAATTAGGTCTGGGCTTTTTGTTTTTGTTAAGTGTTTCAATCAATTCTGTGTCTATTAAATATAATTACGTATGATGCTTCCTCAAAATTATAATGTAGCATTTAAAGAGCAGCTGGGAAAAGTCTGTAATTTTAACTTCAGAACTAGGGTAACCATTAAAATGCAAATAGGTGGAAACAGCAGTTTGTTGCTGAAGAGAACCTTCAGCATAAACATTTTATCCATTAATCTTGAGATTACAAAGATTGCTTCTGTTTTATTACTACTTATTACTTTTGCCAGTTAGGTTTCCTAGATGTCAGATTCCCTCAAGAATAATTCACTGTTAGGAATAAAAGTCTGTTCTTACTACATAGGATAACACAGATATGAACAGTCACTTCTGTACGTATACGTATGGTCAGAGTATGTTATATGGAAATGTCTACAGGGGAAAAAAGGTAAAAAAATATATTTTGTTCCTGTTTCATAATAGACTCATCACTTTGAAAAAGAGACTGGGTATTCCACTTCTACCCTAGCTTAAGCGAGTAGCTTAAATGGATCAGACTTCAATCTTCTGCCCTGATTTAGGAAAGCATTCAACCATTTGCTTAATTTTATTTTAAACAATGAAAAGAAAGAATGAGCTCAGGTTTCAGAGATGTATTTCTGGCCTGGGGATTTATTTATGCCAAAGCTTTAAATGGAGTTATTCTAATTTGCTACTGCTTCTGTAAGAGAGAATTTGATCCGCTGCATTCTTCAATGGAACTATATGGATGAGCAAGTAAGTAATGTATATCTGTTTGAAATAACTTATTTCACAAATTAAAGTAAATTCAGTTTAACATCAGTTTATCCAACAGAACTAAATTAATACAGAAGTTTGAATAAAATTATGACTATGGATGTCACACTGTGCTGATTATCTAAAGAGAGAGATTTTCTAAAAGGTGAAGTGTAAGAATTGTACCTAGGTAAAGAACAAACCCGGCCATGCGACAGCTCAGTTGGATTTACAAGCAGAAAGCAACGTGTAAATTAAACATGCCGCTTTTGTGAATGATAACAACACAAGTGAAGTGTCACTCACTGTGATACTAGAGTGGGCAAACAGAACTTCACCCACACTGTGGCTATAAAGCTTTCCCTCTCAACATACATGAGGAGAATATATTATTCCATGGGTCTAGCCAGTTAGTTCCTACACTGTGATTCCAGACAGTGACACAGCCAACCGGTCCCCCACCTATACATACAGGCTCTTACCATTCAGTAATGGAGGGTCACATAGTGCTTTGATTGTTTGCCAGGGCTGTTCTGTCAGCGTTTTCATTGCCAGCATCATGGACTTTTTCCCAACTAAGAACGTTTCTACATATCTTTCTGTTTAAAACTAAGACAAGGTATTCTACCTTCATTGTTACTGAAAAGAAAACAAAAATTCCTATTCTTACATTGATCAAAGAAAAGGTCCTAAATGCCCTATTTAAAAGAAGATGATACCATAATTTTGGATTGCTTAAGGCTGGCCGTAATGTATCACACAGCGACTTAAATGCTGGAAAGAAAGAACAGATTATTCCCTTCATCCACATATGCTCTGCCCCAAGCACATCCTGATCAACTGATTCATCCTAACAGTATCCTTTACGCTCTCTTTTTATGTAAATGCTTTGTGTAATTATTTGTTTTCTTTTTATATGAACATAAGGCATGGTTCAACAAAAACTCCATCCTCCTGCCATACTGTGCCAGGCTATTCGTTCTTTGAGAGGTCATTTCCTTGAAGGCCTTGCTGAGACTTTTGATACGCAAAAGCTAAGTGAGGGTTGTGCAGTGAACAAAGAACTTAATTACTCAACTAACCACAAAAGGATTCACATCTTGTCTGGTAAGTTTGTGACTCAGATAAACAATTCATTAACAGACAGATGTTTATATTAGAGATTTTTTGGGGATGATGGATCATTATTGCACTTGTAATGACAAAGCTTGGCTTAAGGCAACCAGCTTTAACATTTCATGAGTTCTAGATTCAGAAAAATGAAACCCAAAAAGAAGAGGGAAGAAAACTGATTTTGCTGATACAAATCCAAATTTAGACTAACGCTATTACAGACAAACTTGTTCAGGGAGAGAATGGAACCATAAAGAAAAAAAAAAAATCATTTCACTGAGGTCAGTGGGAGCTTTTCCTGACTTGGCATCATGAAACCAGATGTGTAACATTTTTGGATTGACTACTCCACTCCTTTTTTGCCTTCAAAGACATGACTTTTCCTGAAATTGGAAAGCATGATTTCCAAGTAATGACCAAGAGGCAGCATGATTACAGTGGATGGATACCTAGAGTACCAAAAGGGTTTTTAATCTATCAGGAGAAATTACCTCAAACAGAAGTTGGCTACTGATTCTAAAGAGAAAAACTCAGGGGGCTGTGGAGATCAGGGGAGATTTCCGGGGACTGGAAGAAACAAGGACAAGGAGGAGGATCTGAGGAACTAAAGGCCAGACAACCTCACCCCAATGACAAAAGCACAAATTGAAATGCAGGGAATTCCATTTAAACACAAGAAACATTTTTTGAAAATATTTATTTATTTATTTATTTACTATGAGGTTAGTCAAGCACTGGAATAGTTTGCCTAGAGAGGTTGTGGAGTCGCCATCCTTGGAGATACTCAACACCTGGCTGGACACAGTCCTGAGCAACCTGCTGTAGTTGACCCTGCTTTGAGCAGGATGGCTGGACTAGATGCTTTCTAGAAAAAGATCTGAAACATGACCTATGTTGTAGCTGTCTATTAGACTTCTTTATGAGCTCTGTTACCTACTTATGAAGTAAAAAGATGACTTTTTCCTCTCTGACTTCACCATATAAGATAGTTCCACATAATCAGCATTTTCAATAAAGTAACAATTACTGAATGACATATTGTTGTCCAAGTACAAGCCTTCTGCTTGTCTTCAGCTGAAAATCAAATTACCTCAACAGCTTTATTGAACTTTAAATGGGGCAGAAATAACAGAACCATTTTAAAAATTGTTCTCTAAAACAGAGCAATTTCTTCATTCCTTGTTCAGGTTAAACTCCTATTGCAGACACTTAGAGAACAGAAATAAAAGGAGAACAGTTACTCAAGCGAATAAATCCTCCTAAAAGATATGATAAATCTAAGCAATGACTTTAAAAGACCAAACCAAATGAAACCAACATCCAAACCAAACCAATTTTATTGATGGAGAACTGAGTCAAAAAGATCCAAAGCCATACCTGGAACCTCAAAAGAAACTAGAACTAAAATATGGAATTTAATTTTTGAAACTGAATCTTGATCCAGTGCCTTTCCAGAAGTGACCTGAGAGTCAGGGTTGAATCTAATGTAAAGAATGCAATCAAACCATAGCAATAAACATCAATTGGCAGTAGAAGTGGGGCATGGGCTCCTAGCAAACAGCATTTTAAACAATTCTCCTTACTTCAAAATTCTGTGGAGTTTGTTTATCAGGCTTGGGACACATTAAGTAACAAAACATTTGCAGGAAACATCTACTGCACACTATATCCTTTGTCTGATAATATTGAAGCTATTAACTCCTTTAAAGAAACGAAGGAACCTGCATCACAGATTTCCACTGGCCTCTGAAAAGTAGATGTTAAAAAGTACAGTGAAATTGTACACCACTAAAAAAATCTGTTACGTTTTTTGGGAAAATCTGGGGGCTTTTTTGTTGTTATTTTTAAAAACACAGCCATTGTTTCCTTAGTGTTCAAAGAAAACCAAACTAATTAGAAGAATATAATGATAAATCTAGTTTTTTTAAAAAAAAATCCTTTCTTCGAAAGTAAACAGTATTACCTTTTGCCATTTTTACCATGCTTGGTCTCTTTACACAGAAAAGACTTGCCAAAATTTTCAGAAAGTTTGCAAAGAAAACAAATATGAAAATCTGAATTTGTCCATGTGTGAAAAGGATTTTTTTGTTCTAACTTGCTTCCATTCGATAATGCTAGTTTTCACCTGGCTGTAACCTCAGTACACTAATTTTCGAAATTAGGATTCTTGGTTATGTCTTTAAAATAGCTGTAAGAAGACTTTAGTGTGAAAGGCTTACAAAATTTTGATCAAGATGCAGAACAGGGCAGACAAGAAGAGTAAAGAGGAAGAGGTTATATGCAGGCCTTTTGCTGTATGAAGCACCTTTTTATTAATCACAGTTTCACCAGGGAATGGATCTTGTTGTTAAACATTCCATTTTCAGTGCAAGATCTTTAAAACAAGGCTGCACTTCTCAAGGGTATTGAGTGACTTTGCCATATAGTCAACTTAATTTGTCACACTTAAGTAGCCACCATAATTAATACTTTAATTATAATTTGTAGAACCACAGAACAACAGGGAAAAAGCAAAGTTTAATAATTTTGCTACCAAAAGGTAATGAGCTTCGGCACATATTCAGCTGATACAACCTGTCACAGAAAAGTAGTCTTCTAGAACAAATCACTGCATGCAGAAAATTCTATACTGTTCTTTGGTGCAATTCTGATACTGTGTGGGAGTAAGGAAAATAAATCACAAGACGTTGCTAATTAGGGTAAAGGCTAATAATGCAATATTTACTGAATTAAATCAGACTGGAACGGTTAGAGTGACAGACAGTAATCTGTGTTCCGAAATAATCACAAGTGCTATCATGCCCTGGCCGTGAAGCAGATGTGGCCTCCAAGTCTAATTAGACATATCTTAGACTGAAAGGTAAGATTCTATCAGATGATCAGAAAATACATACACCCAAACTGGGGAGATTCCGAATGTCTGAAATATATATGAAATATTAAAAAAAAAATGTTCCAGCTTTCACTCCCACAAAGAAAATAATTTTAACTTCTTATTTTCTTTCCCATATAAGTTCCTGGGTCCCACATTTTCCTTAGCACTATGGCAGTTCTACTAAACTGTTTAGAGTCAAGCTGTCAAAAAGATCTTTTATGCCTCAGCTCTAACTTCCATTTATATTTTGGGGCCAAAGAGAGAGAAAGAGAGAATGAATATTAGCCAGCCTAGTTAATGTTCTGAAAAAAGTGTCAGTCCCATTGAAACTTAAGACTACTACCTAATTTTCAGCGAAGAGTCTGTGCAAGGGAGAGTTGTGTTCTTATCTTTTTCTTTTCATTAGTCTGCCATACTTAAAAAGAGTTATATCCTCTTATTAAAAGCTCAGTTTTCAGAAGTAGGACATGCATACACGGAAATGTTTGCAGCAGCCAGAATCCATTAATTTACTCTTATTCACACAAGTGAAAGGAATGCTTTTATTTAATGTTGTGACAATAGAGCTGGTTGAGAGAAAGCTATTTTTCACCTTGAATAACTAAAACTTTTATGAGTAAGAGAAAAGTCTAGCTAGAACAAACTTTTATCATGTGTTGAAAAAAACCCAAAACCCAAAGTTGTGGCAGAAAAGTCTCCAGCTACTTCTCTGCCGAGCAAATAATTTTGGTTAAAAATTTAAGCTTTCTTTGGTCAGGAGACGCATTCTGCAAGATCTATCATTACTCCATATTCCAGATTTTCCACAGGAAGAATGGAGATGAAGCAGCCTTCAGTAAGAGCTAGCTTTATAGGGAGTTGAGCACTTGCAGCTTTTTGAAATTAATATAAACAACAGCAGAAGACATTGACCACTTTTAAATAGCAGATCAACAGAAAAAGTCATGTACCTGCTGAGGTATCAATACGTCAACCCCTTTACTTACATATTCAATTCCCAAAACACCACTTCTAGGTATGTTATCATTAACAATTTTAACAATGAGGCTATGGACGTAAAGTGGTGTAAGTACCAAAAATGCATTTTACTTTAACAATGTTTGATGCATATTTCACTTCATACAGTTCTGCTATGGACAAAAACATTGTGAGGTAAAAAACCGTAAGATTAAATTATGTAGTTTTAAACAGGCAATTCATACATTTAGGAGTGCTTAGTAAATGGTAGCACCACTGACATCCATGTGACAGCAGTGCATTTGAGGCTTGTAGAACCGAACTGCCGAAACACACAATCTACATAAAGATTAGACTTCTAGCAAATTGTATTTCCTTGAGACACAGATCTGAAGTGTTCAGAATTTGTTATAGGTTTATATTCCTGTGCTAAATTCCCATGGGAAGAGTGTATAGGAATCCATCAGAAAAACTGTCCAACAAAGCTTTAAAACCTTAATAAGCAACATGATCTCAGCCTACATTCAAACTGTAATAGCAACACAGTTACTAAGTCATTCCATTTAGCACATATACTGTGCAGTTCTTTCATCTACTGTTTTGAGTCTGTCATCATCTAGTTCTCTTGCCATTTCTGCATATGAAGGTATTTAATGAAAAATTTCAGGATGTTGTGTGAATTTCTGCTTTCTGTACTTCAAAGTAGCTGAATTAATGGAAGTATGTTTATTCTTCCATTATTCCAAATATTCCTTCCATAATCCATAATCCTTCCATAATCCAAATATTACTTCCAGTAATGGAAGTAGCCTTCACTGATTTTGCCTCTAGACACTGACGCCCATGTTACTAACTTGCTAAAATGGCCTTTTAACCATTATCTTAGTAAAAGTGACTAGTACAGGTAGTTTCATGACCAACATACCTGGTGCTGAATGTATTTGCATTGCAGCAAAACAAGGAAGAAGCTGGTCACCCAAAGTCCAAAGCAAGCATTCTGCTAGCGGAGCTCCAAGGACTTGCTGGGTACAGTTGTAAGGAATGATCTATGCTTGATCTGTATTCAGTTTCTCAGCTCCTGCAAAGAAAAACAACAAGGATGTAAAGTGGTTATAACAATATGAGTTATACAAAACCAACTAATTATCTAGTTTTGACCCACTGAGATTGTTGATGAGTAACTTCAAGGGAATGGCATATCATGGTACTCCTTGATACGATTTCTGCAACAAAAGGACTATGACAAAGTCACATATTAGAGCCCAGTAGATTATTCAAAATCATAGTAAGTAATTAGGAGGAAGAGCCATACAAGGCAGATACATTTACTTGTCTTGTAGTCCTTTCTTATTTCTTACTTGTTTCTGCAAGGTGATGTAATGTAGTTTAATCAGTACTCTTAATATGTGCTCATACCCACTGAAGGAGCAATTTAAGAAGATTTGAGTTTTATTTCTTGGATTCGTAATAATATTCCACTTTTAGACTTGATGTAGCCTAAGTGTCTAGAAGACTTAGTTTTTAGGAGCTGAAATATTGCCTATGTTGATTCTTTAATTTTTTTTTCCTTCCCCTATAATAAAAATGATACATACAGCATTGAAATGCACAATTTATGGGAACACATAAAAAGAACACATTTTCCTAGCAAGTCACTGAAGTTTAATTTAGTGATGGAGGACTAGATCAAGGAATACATTCTAAAGCCATATTTCTCTTTCTCAAGATTTACACATCCTTTTCTTTCTGGAAGCAACCATGGTCAGTGCAAAGCTGTGTTTTAGCATACTATATAGAGCTGGAGAGTATTCACATAACTGCTTATATTGTAACTGGGGTAACTTTATGTAGTGAACTTATGGATGCAGAGCTTCCATAAAGTTCAGTGATTTGAAGTTACCTGTTAAGAATTCTTTTCAGACAGAAGCAATAGACTGATGGTATCATTCAAAAGAAAGAAGAGTCTGGCTGCACCTCCCACTGGGCAGCTGCAGTTAGCAATACAATCTCATTCTTATTATTTTACTTCTTTTATTTTGTTTATTCTATTTAGATCCATTCCATATATATAAGAGATGAATACATAATCGTTTACAAGTCTCATTAGGGCTTGGAATTAAGACCGTAAGAGATCTGAAAACTCAAGCTCAGGCTGAAACTAACCCCTCAAACTCTGTAGAAACACTATTAACAACAAAAACTAATGAAAATAAAAACAGGAACTTCACTGAAGAGCAGTAAACAGACAATGACTATTCAGAGATTGATTCTACAATCAGTATGCTATGTGTGCACAGAACATTTACTCCGACAAATGACTATAAGACTGAAGAAAAATGGGTTTATGCTTTGAAGATTTTAATGATTTGTTCTCAAAAATGTCATGTGAGGTATGGTAGTTTCCAAGTTCACCTGTTAACACTGTTAACAGAGAAATAATTGTATTTTCAGCATGCCAAAAGTGACATGTTCTACCATCTGCTTTAGCTAGGTCAGATGTTATATCAACAGAATCAAACTAAGATGTGAATATATACTAGTGGAATTTGTAAGGGTTTTTTGAAATTCCTTTTGCTATTTAAGTCTTGCATATATATATTTTTTATATGATTCAGGCTGGAGAAGAACATGCTAAGAGCTTGTGTAAACAGAATGCTCATGTCTTCAAAGAAGACATCAAGAATTCCAGATCTGCAATAGTATAGAAGTTTTGACAGGTATAATACTACTGTTTTTCTGAGCTGAAGCTAGAACTTTAGAGAAAAGCGTAATGAATTAAGTTGGCTCGTCTTGGTTGCAAGAAATATGAAAATAGGAAACAGTTATATGATTTCCTGGTGCTTGATGGCTTTTATTAATTTCACATAACTTTTCTGCCAACACGTAGGCTGGTACAAATTAAAGCAGTCTCATAACTGTGCTGAAACGTGTTCAGTAGAAAGGCACAGAAGGTCTATAGGAGGGAGATATTCCAACCAAATGGCTCTTTCAGCAGACTCTCCACTTAGGCTGTTCTGATGCAGAGAACTAACATAGATATTTGGGTGGGCTGTAACACCAAATCTCAGGGGATTCAGAGAAGCATATGCTCTTTTATGTCTCTCATCTTTATTATTGTCCAAGTAAGATAAATGAAGAATGCAGACGTTCGTTCCTCTTTTCACCTTTTCTCTCCAAGCACATTTCTGTCAATTGCCAGGACAGCTACTTCACTAAAATTTCCAAATAGATGCTTTACTGCATCAAAGGACATCATGGCTCAGCTTGCTGTGATGTACCCTTGAAATACCACTTCACAGATTCTTGGCACAATACATTTTGTGAGTTCAGTCCATAGCATAAATAAGCTATTAAATAGATCATCCCCAGGACACACTACGAAACCTTCCAAGTAGCCATTACGGTATATTGTGTCAATCTGCCCTGCGGAGACATTTATAAAAGGCTCTTTTGCAGAGTACAATGTATGGCTCCTTCAGGGAGTGTAAAAATGAATAAGATTAGTTACAGTATGGAGTCTTAATAGTATGAAAAGGTGATATATATTAATACATTATGATGAATTACCATGGAGGAAAAGCAGGGAATATCTAAACATGGTTTGATTTATGTTACATTTTGGTAAAATAATTCTACAAACATTAATAAAATTACCTATTTATGTATGGTGGACTAAATTTGGGGTTTGGATTTTTTTTTTTTCCCCCAAAGAAATATTTAAAAAGCTATAATTTTGCTCATTTTTTACCCTGGATATCATCAATCAGAGATTAACTAAGAAACCTTGGGAGGGGGGGAAATATAATTTGTTATGTCAACCACTATTAGACTGGTTTATTTGAAGCAATTGAGTCAGTAATTACAATGAAAGTAAACAAAGAAAATCATAATTTGTTTGCTGGAAAAGCTTCTGGCAGTGGTTTACTTGAGAATTGAGGGATTAACTGTAGGTAAAAAAGAAGAAAGCTGTGGATATAGATCTAGTTATTTTGAATTATGGTTTTTATATGCCATTTGCAGAGAAAAATGTTTACTTTAGCCTAAAACTTGCTGTCACTGGGATGGAACTTTTTCCCAAGGAGATTTATGCATGAAATTTAAACGTGGTGAAAAATTTTCTTTTATGGTTTATGTAAGCCATATACAGAAACCTACATTTTCAGGTGTTAACTTATTCATAGATATTTTTAACTGTTCATTGGATGTAGGGGTATATATTCAAAGCTACAAGCAAGGTTTGTTTAAAAATCCATCCAAAAAGTATCACTATGTACTTTTTTTTTGGTTGATGCAATAAGCAACATGCCAATATCATTGTGCAAAAACATTTTAGCTTGAGATATTGCACAGAATTTCCAACAGCCAGGAAGATTGTACTTCTCTGTAATATGTGACACAGAATCTACTCTTGACGATGCTATATTGGGGGTGGGGGGTGGGGGAAGGGAAGCAATTTCCTATACAGTAGATGAGGTTAAAACATGTTGCTAGATGCTACGTAAAAATACTACAGATAAAAGACAGATGGCAAAGGTGAGGCATCTTCCCTTTCCCCTGCAGAACGATCCTGTAACATTAAAATTCACAGTATACATTTTCATGAAACTCACAGATCCTACACATATTGCTAAAATAAAAGTCTCTAAAGAAGAAATGGAGAATCTCATCAGGAGACTATGCTTCAGTAGGTTTTCTTTCAGGGTATTCCTTAACCAAAACCAAATCTGGAAAGTACCTCTGTTGAGAACAGGTCTTAGACAGAAGATTTCTTAAGAAGCAAGACTAGCTTGACAATCAGAGAGCTAGCTTCTTTATACCTACTTCCCCATCTATTAAAGTGAAGAAAAATTACAAGAAAATGGAATGTGAAATAACTGCAAAACATTAACAGACATTGTCCTTTCTTACAGACAAGAAAAGGTACATACAGCATTTCCAAGAGACATTTGTAAAGCAAGTTAAAAAAACCCCAACATCCAGTGACAGAAAATTAGTAACCTCCCTCCTGAGGCCATTGCCTATCTATCCCTACCATTAAAAAAGTTTTTCCTAATGTCTATTCCTTGCTACAATGTAAGCCTACTATTTCTTGCCCTTTCCACCATGCCTGTGGAAACCAGTTTGTCTCCATTTTTGCACCATGGAAAGGATAAAACATTCACTTTCTAGACTAAATAATCCCAAACCTCTCAGTCTTTCCTGCAGATTTTTGGTTATTCTTGTTCTTCTCTGGCTTTTCACATTTTAAAGTGATGTGGCCAAGTTAGACATACTACCTGGGGATAGGCTTTATTAAAGTAAACCCTTTCAAAGTGCTCTGAATATCAATATATTAAAAACAGTTAGGCTTTCCCTCAAAATGCATATGGGAGCATACACACTTAATTTTCTCCTTTCTGAAAACAGAGGCTGAGGATGCAGCAGACAAGGGAAAAAACTGCGTTTCTCCACAGCAGAATGGGAGCTTGACATTATAAGCACAAAGGTAGAGTGTGCCCCATGGAAACCAGCAGCTTCTGCTCATCCAGATCTCCTCGTAACCTACATATTGTATTACAACCTCCCCAGCCTTTTGCTTCCTTGGACACAACTGCTGTCCCAGCAGTTCACACCTAACCCCCTGCCTACTCCTAAAGGCTGCTGGCAGCCTGAACTTCCCCTTGACCTTGTCTCACTGCTGTGAAGCTCCTACCTGGCAGAGGTGTGCCAGCAGTGCGTGTCTTTACACTCCCACAGAAATCCAGCAGCAGATGTGTAGGATGTTCTTCTGTCTGATGCAAAACCTAACATGAGTTGCAATAGAGTAGGCCAAGTCTGTGTCCTCCTGTCCTTTCAGGAGAACCTAGTTCATGTTCCTGTCCTAGTTTCCTTGCTTTTCTTGAGTGTGCAAATGTGCATAAAATGAACAAACTGAAAATTAGGCTATTCTGCTTCTGTTAATTGCTAGAGCACTTTCTGTCTCTACAGTTTTTCTTAAAGTAAAAGCAAACCAGCAAAAGGCAGCCTTCATGTACATGCACCTGTAACTGACTGAAGCCTAATGGTTACTAATGACTGAGTTACATGCAGCGAGTTAGCAATTACGAACAAGGACTACAGGCAATGTGGTCTAACTAACTAAAAAACAATTAATGTTAAAATGAAGCATTTATTTGGGATAAAGTTACGTGAACTTAGGAACCAGTTTAGCCACTGTGCCGTACAGAAACAGAAAAGCAATCAATGCCCCATTATTTTACTCTCAGTAATAAAAAGTCAGATAGCCTTTACATTTCCTATAGCTACAATTAAGTTGATGGCAGTCAGGGTGAAAGATATCTGTCCCTGTATTGGTACAAATTAAACAAAAATCACTTACAGAAAATTGTGAACAGTGCCCTGGAGAGCTAAAGAGCAGCTTAGTACATTTCAGAAAGTAATTTTCTGTGAGAATATTGCATGGGATAATAAAAACTGCAGATAAGAACCCCATTTTAGTGCATATCTTTTGCCACTGCTGGGTGGTTACTTCAGGATTATGGTAGTGTTTTGGGAAGATAGGAGACAAAAAAGAAAGCCCAAAGAAGATACGTGTCCTCATTACTCAGACATTGTGATGAGGAGTGACATAAAAATACCTTTACACAATGAACGAGATACTCAGTGGAACCCTTCTGCCAGGTGTTGTCAGGTTCAATTACCTGGAGGCTCCAGCTGGAAAAATTAAACAACTCTGGCATAAGCCCCCACCCCAGTAAACCTGAGAGAACTAAATTATCTCCCCTAGGTGCCCTTGACAGTAATATTTCAGAAAAATGTGGTTTTACTGATTTAAAAGAAAGCATGCTGTATTGGGAACAAAAGAAATTTCAGATAAACTACAGAGAAAAATTAGCAAATTCTCTTCAGTAAGACCTTTGTTCCCTAGAGTGTCTTGCCAGCAATTTTAACCTCCCTCCCCTTCTCACACCCTGGAGTAGATATGAAGTAATGTTGATATGGTAGTTGCTGTCTTATCACACCTTCTCATGCTGTTTGTCTTCCAGCACTGCCTGAACTCACCAGGCGTCTGGGTTAGGGACATCGTCCCTCAGCTAGAAGTTGCCTGCACTGACAGAGGTCCGTGTTGCCAGTGCCCCGTGCGTCTAAGCCAGCTCTGTAAGTCTGGCCTGAAACACAGGCAAGTCCATGTCTCACTTCTGAGGCACAAGCTGCCTACAAGAGAGAAGGAAGCTTTGATCTGCTTCTGCTTACAGCTGTAGAGTTTAGTGCTTGATTCCACTTATATTAAAGCTCACAGCAGAGGCTTCAATTGTTTGAGCTGTGTAAAATCAGACTCATAATCTCTCTACTCAAGAGACACCAGCTTCAAGAATAAGGTACGCACATAAGGACATTTAGAACACAAGTGAGAGAAAAGCCAGGATGTTTGTCTCAAAATCAGAATATAGAAAAGGATTTCAACAGGGCCGCGTGCCGGGCCCTGCCCGTGGGCACCGCAGCCCCGCAGCGCCCAGGCCGGGGGCACAGCGGGGGGAACTGCCCGGCGGGACAGGGCCGGGGGGGGCTGGTCGCCGGCCGGCTGGGCAGGAGCCCCCAGTGTGCCCAGGTGGCCAAGGCGGCCAGCAGCAGCCCGGCTCGTGTCCCAGACGGTGTGGCCAGCAGGGCCAGGGCGGCGACCGTCCCCCTGGGCTCGGCCCTGCTGAGGCCACTCGAACCCTGTGCCCAGCTCGGGCCCCTCCTGCAGGACAGACCCTGAGGAGCTGGAGCGTGTCCAGGGCCGGGAACGGTTTAGGTTGGATATTAGGGAAAATGCCTTCCCCGAGAGGGTGGCCCAGCACTGGGACAGGCTGCCAGGGACATGGTGGAGTCACCAGCCCTGGAAGTATTTAAAAATGCATAGAAGCAGGGTCTAGCAACATGGTTTAGTGATCGACTTCCCAGTGCTGGGTTAATGGTTGGACTTGATCTTAAAGGTCTTTTCCAACCTAAATGATTCTATGATTAAGAAAGAGAAGCTTCCCTGCTCTTTCTCCATGTGACCTGTTATTTTTTTTGCTGTTCCTGCTGCACCACATACCAATGTGAGTGATGCAGAAACAACATAAGCCTCAGCTGCACTGGAACACTATTTGCCTCTGTTCGCAGAACATTTCTTCTTCATCCTTCAGTCTTTTTTTTGCATCTCAAGGAATCAAGGCAGCACTTATGTATAGCAGGACTGCCAAAAAAGTCCTTTGAACATGGAGAATACTGACTGTCTTAGGACAATATTGTTTTGTATTTCAAGAGATACCCTTTTACTGTGCATTTCTGTAGTGGCACTGGGCAAACTGGCAGCAACAAAGGCTCAATAGCAGAATGCTTTGCACTTGAAAAGCCTACAATAATATATCTCGCAAAAAGCACCAGCTTCCTTCCTGGTTGTTTGAGTTTTGATTCAGTTGTTGCAGTTAGCGAGCTGTTTGAACTTCAGTGAAATACAGCGTATAGATAAAGCACATATGTCCAAAATAATACAGAGAAGTAGGACTGTTTACTTTTAAAGTTCAGGCCCAGAGCACCCCATATGTAAGATGTTTTCTTCCTTTTTGGCATTCTCAGTGGTGTCCTATCCTTACATCTCACAAGATGATGCATAAACCACACTAATCTTTCCATGTTTAGGCTTGGAAAGTGGATTTTGCCTGTTGCTAGTTTATAGTCTTCTGTGTAAATCTTGAGTATCTAAACAATGCCTCTGAAAGCATAAATCTCAAAGTGCTGACAAATTTTATAACTACCCCAAGTTTCATGGAACCGAGGATCTATATCTGAAACAAAATTAAAAGCATCTAACACACCCCACTATAGATGCTTTTACAACTATATTACAAAATGCTAAAGGAAGGGTGTGACAATAAGGGCAAATCATTTTAGTAACAGTGAAAGTTTGAAAGAGAAAATGGCTCACAATGGTATCAAATCATGTAATTTTATCGAAAGTAATTTGATTTTGTTTTTAAAGCAAAACCATGGATGCACTAGAAACCTAAGCTTCAGTTAAATGGCATTTCTATTTCTCCTGGTTACCAAGAAAGACTTAAAAATAGGATAATGAAATCTAAATAATCATAAAAGAAATTAACAGAATGCAGACAAAAGAGAACATATATATTAATTTAAAGAAAAGCTCAGGATCTAAGGGAAATCTAGCTGGGATTATTAGCTCATTTCAGCTGTTTTGTAACTGCATGGAGCAATACGTTAGTGTTTGCAGAGGAAACCACCAGATCTGTGTATGGAGCAGAGCTCCAATGTGGCAATAAATAATCTGGCTGGACTTGGCAGAAATATATAACCCAACAGCACAGAGGCCTGGAAACTGAGCAAGTCTTCACTATTCCACTAAAAAACGAAATGAATATGAGCTAGGCTACTGGTTTCCTAATCTGAAACTCCAAAACCAGAGACTTTATTCAAGTGACATGAAGCTCCTATGCAGAGGGGCAGGAGAGTCATGCTGGCCAAATCATAAATAATGTTTAAGAGGTGAATAAGGGTAAGAAAATTGGCCCCGAACAAGTACTCAGGATTTCATTTTAGATTATGAAAATAATTCAAATTCAATGAGCAGAAATATAATGTAATGAATAAAGGGTTATATTACAAATAGAATACTTTTCAGAAAAAGCCTAAAAATAATATCCCGTACATTAGTAGACATCTGCTTTAATTTTTGTTAAATTAAATATATGCTAGATTCAACTGACTTGATCTCCTGTTTGCTTTGAGAGCTGCTCAGCTGATAAGAAAAATAGTCAGTTTTTGCATGTCTTCTGGCTTTTATCATGGGAGTAACTTATTATGTCAGGTTACATTGTAACACATCTATTGTGTGATTCTGTGCAACAGATTGTAGCTTAATAAGGTAAGTCAGGAAATTCAAGATATAGGTAAAGTCTTTTGTGATTTGGCAATGCCTTATCTGTCAAGCTACTGGATATCTGAGCTGAAATAGAAATGAGAGGAAAAATAGGAGGCAAAGATATGGTTTCCATAATGCTGATTTTGTAAGTATTGTACTGCAGGTTGCTCAGGCAAAGTCATCAGTGTCTCCAGGAGTGTAGGTTAAGTCTGCCCAAACACAGAACACCACCTGTGTTGCTCCTATTGCTGTCCATAGGTGACAGACAGAGAGCATCAGGAACTGTGTCTGGAACCAAGGTATAAAGACAAGCAGGATGCTAGATTGTGGCATTTGCATCATTGCTATGAGCAGGGGAACAGAAAGTAAAGGAGATCAGACCAGCCGTTTCTTCTCATTTTCTCCCAACACTACTTAGGTATCCCATTCCTTTGCACAGCACCAAATTATGTTCCTTGAAGAACAGGAGTATTAGGGATGGGGCGACCTTGTATGTCCATGCAGCAGGAGGCCCATAGTCTACTCAGAGAAAGAATAAACCTCCCAGAACTGGTATTTTGTTCTGTGACTGAGATGGAGCTTCTGGGGAAACTAATAATCCATAGTCCTGTTCCTAGCAAAGAAACAGTGGGCAGGGCAGATGTATCATTCAAGCTATTTATTTTCATTTATAGCCCAGAAGTAGACTGTAATAAACAATGTGCCAGCCTTAACAGAAGAAATGTCTGAACATTTACATTCTCTCCTTTCTCCTGCTTCATCTCCACGCTATGTCACTATTGCCAGCTGCCTATATGGAGAGGTGTTGGCAAGGGTACATGAGGTTTTTCTGTTGGGTCAGCATCCTCCTAACCTATAGGTCTGGCTCAATTTTAACACCTGGCTCAGGGGAGAATAGATGCAAGGAAGGAAGGTGGTAAATAAACTGGCAGATGGATCAGGGTAACTACCAAAAAACCTTTAAACTATGCTATAAGCTGCTGAGAGGGAAAATATACCATGAACTATTTTTTTTGTTGTTGATGTTGTTAATCCAGAATTCCAGGATATCATATTAGAAATTTATCATTTAAGCCTATAGTTTGTCACTGAATGAATACAGCTTGTTGATTTAACAAATTGTATGTAGTTAAACTATGAATGACACACCTGCTCTTCCAAGACTGACCAGGACACTGGAAGTAATATACTTAATGGAAATGAAACTTGGATGTTCATGTAGGAGTTTATTAGGGGAGCACAGATTGCTGAAGAAATGTTTTATAAGTGATCCAATGAGCATCTTTAGGATACCTATTTAAATAAAGCTGCACCACTAGCACCAGAGAGAAAGCTTACATGAAGAATGTGTTTGTAGTTACTAAACACTTCTAAACAAAAGGCTATTCAAGAAAATTACACCACAGAACCTTCTAAGAAGAGCAAATTTGTGTTTTGTTCTCTGATGGAATTTTAAAAAAACAGACCTGACAGCTACTGATTAACTGAACTAATAGTACTTATCTATGCTGCCTATTAAAATCCTAATCATTGTATGTCACATGATAGATATCAGAAGGAAGAACATCCACACCGAACAATTCTCTGATACTCTGTGAGCTGGGTTCTGTATGTTTCCTAAAATTCCTCATGGTATATTGGTTTCACACCATTATTAAAGACAGCATAATGTCTCTCCCTTTCACATTTCAGAGGTGTTTTTCCTAACAGGAACTAATTCTTTATTTTTATTTAGTAAAAATAATATAATCTTTGTGTGACATATCAGCATAGCTAAACAAATAAGTCAACTCCAGCACATTTACCTGTCTTAACAGAAAACATATTTATTATGCATGAGAAAATAACTTTCAGAATATGCTTTAATGATACCCTAAAGAGCATTTTACTTTCAATCTGAGAAACACAGTTGTTCTTGGTATAAATTCAAATTAAGATTAGTGACCAGCATTGCCAATAAAATAAATGAATAGTTGGGGAATACTTAGATCTATCAGTGGAGTGCATGCTGTACTGAAACAGCATTATGTCCTTGCAGGTATAGAATTTTAAATCAAAGTAACATTATTATCAGTGTCTAGCTTCATGCACTTTGCTTCACAGACGCTATTATGCATTGAGCAGCAATTAGTGAGTCACCAGGGATACCTTCCTAGACTCTTCAGGTCAGAAAAGCTAATTAACCTTCCTCCTGTATTCTGAACAGACTAACAATAATCAGTGCCAAATCTTATCCTTTTTTTTTTATTTTATTTTTTTTTAAAACCCAAAACTGTTTTAAAATATTGGTGGCAAATTAGGAAAAAATGTAAAGAAGCTCTCCTGGTAAAAACAGAAAATCCACTAAAGAAGTCAAAGAGCTGAAACTGTGACCCTGGTTTGTTTGTTTATAGCAGTGATTCTTTGTTTAATAGATTATTTACAAAGCTCTGTGAAGGCAATTTATTTAACTATCCATTTACACTACAGGTAACAGCAGACACATGGTGGTCTGACATGTGAAAACCACTGTATGTGCTTTGACACGGTGTGCAAATGCAATGACATTTACAATAGCTGCCCTTGGAAAGAAGTAGCATCTAACCATCCAGGCTGGTGATATGATGTGACAAAGGTATTGCATTATGTCAATATGCATGATGTTATGACAGGTCAGGTGGGATGACACCACTGGAGATGACCTAACTTCACACAATGCTGTCATGCTGTACCTGCTACTTTAAAGGAGACAGTACTGTATTTTGGAGGGATTTACCAACAGGTCAAATGTAGCGTTGGTGTCTCCAAACAGGTGGCCAGAATGTCACTTCTGAACTGATGGGAAATATGTGTTATGTGTATTGGAGTCAAGTGGAACATACATCACTTCTGAGTGGTTTAATTCTAGGTTTAATACCTCACGCAAAGAAATACAGTGCAAAAGTATATGCTGGCACAGAAGCAGCTACAGAGAATCAAACTGACAGCATAAGCCGCCTTTCCACATAATGCCTGTATGATTTTCTTTGTGGCCTCTTTGCTTGCAGTTTGTTCTGAAAACGATGATGCATATTTTTTTTCTTCTATAGTTGCTGCTTGGGCCACCTTGCAGATCTGTCATTTCACCTATGACCATAATACACCATGATCTTCTTGATGCATGAATGCAAGACCTTCCAGTATTTCAAGAGCAATGCTACGCCACCATAGAAAAAGACTTGCAAATGAACCTCATTCTGACTGTAACTTCAGCACCTTTTGTACAAACTGCCCCTATATTTTATTTATCTTTAAAAAGCAGACAGATAAGTCAAAGCAAATCTAGCAACACTTACCATCTTGGCAACTTTCTAACAATGAGCTACCGTATCTGGATGAATCCCTGAGAAGGAAAGGAATTGCAATTTTCCCTTGTTTCCTATGATGTGAAAGGCCCATATAGGAAACCATTATATTTCACTGCAATTACATTAACCAGATCACAGCCATGGGGCAGATTTAGCAGGGTAAACATAGCACATCCCTTCAACAGGTCAGAGGATATTGTCAAGATTTTGTCAAAAAAGGAAGGAAGAAGTAGTATGTATGTGGGGTATAGGTTAAAACAGTTTTTCTGCAGCATTTATCTACAGGAAAAAATCTTCAGATCACAGTGAAATATGCCAGGTGAACTTAGTAAAAGAATCAATTTAATGTTTCCAGTGTTTTGCTATGCATCAAATAGTCTCAGGACTTGAATTATATTAGAACAGCCTGGCATATCTGTAAAACTAATGTTTCAAACTCCTGTGTGATAAATTAAAATAATTCCACTCGTCATACTGCAAACAACTAGCTGTTCAGAAGCCTTTGAAAAAGTACTTTCAAGATAAAATATGTGCTTGTTTTTTCTGTGTCTTTTAAAAAAATGCTGTATCTTCTTCACAGCTTCAGTGGTAGAAAAACATTTCATGTAAAATGTGTTTTTCTTTGACATTTAGACGTCTTGCAAAGTGGTTTATTATAGATCTTGTGGACGTTTGGATATTTAATTAAATGTCAGAAACATATTCTCTGTCCTCATATGAATGAATATGAAGAGTTTATTTATTCATAGTCTATTTGTTATTCTTTTTCTGTTTCTCACAGAAAATTATCAGTTGGAAAGTAAGTCATCAGAGACAGTTAAAATTTTTAGGGGTCAGAAATCTAATTAACCTCAGCAACTGTGCTTAAAATGGTGAATAATACTAGACAAGTTCTTACAGGAATCTATAGAACCATTCAGACTTAGATGTACATTTGCAGCTGGTTTTTCAACTGACCTTTAGTGTAATTTTCAAAACATCCATGGAAGGCATGATGTAAGAAGCTGAGAATAATGAAATGAGTCTAATATTAATTTTAGTTCTTAGCAAACACATTTAAGACTTTACATTGCAGGCCTTAGTCTGAACTGGATTTATTTGCAGGAATAATTCTGTTAAAGTTGTGGGCCAATGCTGTAAGCACTGCTAAGATCGAAGAGTGTGATATACCTGAGAGCTGTCAGTAAGCTGTAGTGAAATTACATATTTGTTGGGTTTTGTATTTAATGAATGAATGAAGAGAGAAGCAATAAACTGTAGAAGATTGGAAAGAAATACTCTGGAAAGTTTTAATTTTATCTAGGTTAGGTAGATATAAAGTAAGTTTTCTGTTTTGTCTTTAACTGAAAATGTTGAGCAATTTGGATAAATTCTAAATTCTCTTGCATTGTAGAATGTACAGTGGGAAAGCTTTCCTTTTATATTGTTTTCAATATAATTGATTGCTCTGTAATGATGATGTGGGAGAATATATATATATATATGTATATTTACATTGCCACATAAAGAGTGGCCTCTTGTTTCTGCTGCCTGGTACCATCCTGTAGGGAAGAATACATATCTCAGACCTGATAAGCTGACAAACATTAAATATTGAATGAAGTGGACTGTAAGAGACCATGTGATTGTAAATTTCCCAGTAGAACAGAGAAAGAATGTTTCTTATAATTTAAGGGGAAAATGTGGAGATGGAAAATTGAGCAAAGTAGACAAATGTGTTTGATTCAGGAGAAAGGGATAATGCTATTGATGAATGCTTGTTTTTGTTTCTAAATATCTGACATTAGATCAAGATAACACACGCTCAGGCATCAAAATTGATAACATTGCATGTGAATATTACTCACAGCTTGGGCTCAGAAATGTGTTTAAACCCTAATGTTCTCAGGCAAAATGCTCAGGTATTTGCTGAAGTGTTGTTGTGGCTAGTTAAGGAAATATGGTCTAAATGAAATGCTGCAGTAACGACAGGTCCAGATCAGACGTGACCCTACCTTCAAAGACAATCAATGCTAGACAGCTCATGTAAGGGTCCTTTTCTGTTTTACAGATCTTTTGCCTCATCGTATGGTGTGAAATAGGCTTAACCCTATGGAGAGGAAAAAGATACATTCCCAGACTGAAAAGCTATTTTTGATGAAACTGCATGAGTAATGATTTACACAATTTACATCTAAAGGACAACAATATCAACTCTATCTCCAGCATTACAAAACAGAGATGATCATTGTCTTCATTGACTGCTCTGGATCAAATAGAAGGCTGTTTGAAACATATTGTAAATAGCAAACAAAAATTGTGTCAGAGGTCATAAAAAGAAAGACCATATTATTTCTAATAATGTCAAAAGCCAGGAGCTTTTTCAGATTATCTGGTTAACATTTCACTGTGTCTTCTATATTCTTGATAGAAACTTTCACTAAAAATGATTTCCACACTAATCCTTCTTTTTTACTGCCTGTAATGAAACAAAATTCATTCTAATTTATGCAGCTACACCCAGAAAAAGCATTCAAAGTCTGCTGGGAATAGCTGGATAGTTTTTGTATTATTTTTCACCAGCATATTGAGTAATGTTTACAGCACAACAGAAGACAGAATTGTATTGAACATTAAAATCTTGTGTATGTTATACATATAATCTGCATTGTATTTTAAGAGAAGATAGTCCTTCAATATTTGTTCATGTGTGGTGTTTTTGGTTCTCTGTGGTACGGTAATTGTTTAAGACTGACAATTTGTAGTGCTTGCTATTTTTATTACAAAATTACTGAGCAAAAAACAATGGAGATAGACATTCAGTTAGTATAATTTTATTAATTCTTATTTCAACAGGAGTAGATGAAATTGTGAAAAGTAAAATTCTAACCAAGCAACTAATTGACTAGGCACTGGAGTGTGTATGTGTGAGGAGGTTCAGCTGCAAAAGACAGAAATGTACTGTCTGAATTCTGTTCAGATGGGAATTACCTATGTATGCTTTGAGCTTCCTTTATCTTTTCAGGGGTACTTAAACCTAGGAAGTTTTAGGCATGTAGGACCTGTGATCTGAGTATAGCTGAGGATCAAAGGCTGAATCAAAAAGCTTTCTGCAAATTTTCGTTTAAGTCTTCCACCATCACAAGCTATATCTGTTACAATTTTGCATCTGCTATTAGTGGACATCAGATTGATAGCATTACATTACCTATCCCTGTGAATTTCTGATAGTATTGTTCATTATTAGAAAATTAGCAAAAGCTATAATATTGGATGTTACTTGCTAGGGAATTCTGTTCACTGTTCTGTACTGATTTCAGATGTGAAAAAAGAAACATTCCATAGTTTTATGAAATAAGAAAAACAGAATTAGATAATGTTAGTATGAAAGTTTAAAAAAAACCAGACCTAATGCACACATTTATATCATTATGTCTGTTCTGAAAGCAGTAGCTGATCTTTGCCACTGTAGCAGTGCCAGTACAGGTTGCTCTGGCAACAGGATACACAGACAACAAGATTCCACTCAGGGAAAAAAGTTTAAGAGGGAAATTTTACCTCTGATATTTATAGCTAAAAATTTGAGCACACAAACTTTAAGCATCTAAGTAGTTACCATGGACTTTAGCTCTCCCTTCTCACAACACTGGTCATTTACCTTTACTACAAAAGAATAAAAACTAACCATTAAAAAAAATTCTTCTATGACTCCATCAGAGTCACTCATCACTCAGGTTAAATGCCTAGTTAGGGAGGAAGATTGCTGGTAGATTTTTTTTTTTATAGATTTGTCTTAGGGCCCATTTAATTTAAGATTTTAATTACTAAGCTGACACAAAAGCTTAGGACAATGCTTGTGACATTTGGCACTGAAATGTAGTTGTGAGACATCATCAGATGTGAAGGAAGAGTGGAATGCCCTACAGGACAATTTGGTTTAAATTTAGAACTGGAGTAATGGAAATAGAATGAGATGTAATAGCACAAAATGCACAACCATTCAATTAGGGATGAATAACAAGAATTCCTAGTGCAATGTGTGTGTGTGTTTGTCTTTAGTTTGAAAGTGGAAGAGGTGGAGAAAGACATGGTTATATTACCTGATCACAGAATGACTTGGACCATCAGTATGACTGTGGCCATGAAATGGCAAATGCTATGTCAACACATATCAGGAAAAAATCCCTGTCGGATTACAAAAATAGAACTTTTTGTGAGTTAGATATTAATCATAGTGAGGGAGTCTGCCAGAATCTGCTCTTTTGTCCACACTTTTTGTATTTTTTGGTTATTTTTCATTGAGAAAGACATGTATTGATACCTGTCTTTGCCATAGACACAGACATTTATAAAGGCATTAGACTGGAATAAAGGTACAAAAAAGTTAGCAGATAAGTTTCAAGCATGGGTCTCACACAAACTAATGGAAAAAACTAAAATGAATGTGAGTTAACATTGCCCATTGTCAAGCTCATTCTCAGCATTTATATGGCATGAAGGAGCACCATCGCAGTCCTCCCTTATAACACAGCAGCTGTATGCAAGCCTAGTCTGAAAATAAGATGAGGAACACAGGCCGACACATGGCAAATTGGACATTCAGCTACCTTCACTGTCTTCCAAAAGAAGCAATCATGATACTAATTCATGGCTGGGTCACCAGTTCTTTATTTTAATCTCTTTAGCAGAACACACATGCACCCCCTGCATGCACTTCATTCCACGCTTCCTCTAGGAAATGCATTTTGAGGACAGAATTTTCAAGGCAGATTTCATCACTGCAGGAAAAATGATACTGGAGTTGATCCAATCTGGCCAGCAAAAACTATATTACCACATGCTTCCCAGTGACATACTGAACATAAATATGAAGTGCTGAGTACACGAGCTGAGCAAATTATTACACTTCTGAAAATGAAAATTGCCTCCGAGAACTGCTTTTTCCAACCATGGACTTTGAGTTCTTGGCTGTTTTAGTTTCTTATTAATACAGAACAATGATGAAGCTAGAGATCAAATTACAAGCTTGTTCTATATCATCTTCATACACTTTGAAACATTACAAGGTAATGATAGAACCCTGATGATTGATTTTGAGTTTTGAGTCACAGTGTCTATTTCTTTGACCACTATTGTCTGGGTGATGAACTGAATAAAAAGCAACCATGAATAGTTAAAAACTGCAGAGTTTAAGATATAGACTGGGAAAATAAGGCCACAATTAAAATTATGGGAAAGCTGAAAAGTGTAATGCTACATATTATGTGTTAGTATTGGACTAATAGAAGATTTCTCTACGTATGAATGCATGGAGTACTTAATTAAAGAAATGCCAGTAGATGGCACACAGAAGAATGCAGCATGCTTCAGTTTTGTCACATCACTAAAACCTGCTATTGCTTTTTATGACCAATGATTTGCTTTATGTATTTCTTACCACCACTGTTAACAAAACCTTTACTTTTTAGGTTCATTACATATACACAGAAAACAATAAAGGATGCAGAGAGTATGCTACTGAATATAAGGGCATTACAATTTATATTAGAAAAAATTAGGACTACCTATACAAACAAATTATCTATACAGTCTTTTTTACTCTGTTATCTCATTTTGAAAAAACTACTGGTGAAATTCTGACCTAGCAGCCTAACAATTTAATGTGATTTGCCATTTCACTAGGCTTGGATGCTGTTTTGATTAATGTGTTATGGTTCTATCAAGTATAACATAAACCAAATTACCAAAGTCTTTGGATCTGTTTCAGTGACTCAGCTTCCTACAGGAAGGCATTTTTATCCCCTTTTTGCATGCCACTTTTTTAAATTTTTTTTTTTAATAAATAACATTGCCAATTTAGCAAATGTTGACTTTGATCACTAAATTGCATTACATGCTCATTCCTATGAATTAATTAGCAAGACTTAAGATTGGAAACTGCTTAAAATAATGTAGACTCACTGATCATGTCTAGGGGTAGATAATTCTATTGTTCCTAGCCATGGAGATTAGAGTTACAAAGGGAGATATCAGCCTTCCAAGCAACTTGAGTCTGTGCCATGGAAATCTTTCCATGCCACTGCAATAACCTTGGTGCTGTATTCAGTGAAGAGACATTACAGGAAGTGGAGCCCCAGAGTTAGATACTCGTGGTTACTACTGCACTGGAAGATCCTTAAGAGATGAAATCCACCCTAGGAAAGATGGGCCACGTAGAACCAAATTAAATACAGTATTTTTGGAAAAAAAACCCAAACCCAACACACACACACACACACACACAAAAAGAAAAGTCACAGGATTTAAAGATAAATGTTGAAGAAAAGTAAAAATAAAGAGTTCTTGAACAGATAAGATGAGAATGCCTGCATGCTAAGTTAAAGACGGATATAAAGCTCACATATTGTTCTCCTAAAGGCTGCTTGGAATGCTAGCTAAATACTTTCTCTCAGTGACACCTATAAAAATGTTTTACCCCTTAAAAAATGCAGCGTGAAAATAATTTTGCTTTCTTTCCACACATAGGTGTGTTATACAATAGCCAAATAAAAGCCACAATATACTCCAAGTTTTTTTGAAGAGGATCTGGATTTCCAAAAGCTAGATTCAACATTCTGTGTGTAATGTGAAGCTCTGCTTCCTGGGGCTTAACCTGGTCCCAGAACTGCAAAGGTTATAGCTACACCAAGATCGTAGTGTAGAATGCTGACAAAATACAGCAGCTCTAGCTTAAATCGAGGACAGCGAGAGAATAGCAGTTCAACTATATTGTGAAGTAAATAAATATATATCCAGGGTTTTCTATGCTGAAGCCTATTTCAGTATCATCATCGGTAAATAAGGACAAACATGGACCTTTCTTATTTCTATAGCAAGCATGCACCAACCCCATGCTGGTATATACATACACCACCAAAGCTAAGAGGCTCTGACTCAGATTAGTGAATAAAAACCATTGTCACAATAACTAGTGACTGAATCATCCCATCCAGTAACTTGTGGTTCCCCATCAAATACAGGCATATAAACCATGCAGAACACCACTGAAATGGAGGTTTAAGTTCTTAACAAAATTATTGATGTTATGTGTTACACAGGAAACCAAATTTGGAAGTGTCAGCAATGGCCTTCACTTTTACATTAATTTAATTATATCTTTGTTCATTCTAATGATCAATCCACAAACTAAATTATTGTGCCATCATAGAACAGGTAAGCAGAAGTGTAAGGCATTTGTGACTATGCTGATGCACTAGCTAAGCATTGTGTCAGATTGAGAAGCAGCAGGTATGGGAATTACAGCAGTAATGCCAGCCATCTTCCTGAGGGGACAACTCCGTCCCACCTAATCCTACTTGCCTGACTCATTCTGGAAGAGCTCTGTTCTGCAAAGGGCTGTGTGTTTCAGTTTCATTTGTCCTTATATAAGTAACATACTTGTAGATGACTTGTAGGATTGTGCTGTCAGATGAACTGTATAAACCAAAACCCTGGCAATTATACTTCTTTTAGTCTAATTCTTTCATAAAAATCAAAGCAATTTTACAGAGGGTTTTTTTTGGTGGTTTTTTTTGTTTGTTTGGTTGGTTGGGTTTTTTTGGTGTTTCTTTGTTTTTTTGTTTGTTGGGTTTTTTTGTCAGCCAAGTTTTGATTCCTGGAGGTTATAGTCAAGTAAAATACATAGCTACTTCCCCCTCAGTTAACAAATGAGTAAAGGCACTAAAATTAATTCTATTCCACAACTGAATAAAACAATTGGTTTGACAGAAATCTGCTAATTTAATTAAAGAAAATGCATTGCATGCAATGCATACACATAGGGTATAAAGAGAACTGGATCAGTTAATCATTGCACTCAATAAACAAGAAAAAAAATCTTAATTGTCCAGTTACTACTGATGGGACTATAAAAAAAAGCGGCAAATGATGTTTGATCCAGACAAAGACTTTTCAGTGCAATATAATTTCTTTGAGAACTCTAAAAATGAAAGAGAAAATTGCTAAGATGTATTTCCTTGTAAGATATAAGAAAATGGCAGCTAGCCCTGGTGCTGAAAGATGTAATTGCAATTTTCCATATAAAATTTTGAAAGAAGCAACTGTAATTTACTGAGTTTCTTTCACCATTTTTTATCAAGTACAATTAAACATATTGAGAAAAAGGACAAATGATAAACCACAAAGGAATGACGGCATGGGCAGGACTTATTTCTAGCACAATGTTTATACAAAACTTTAAAGTTATATAAAAAGCCTTAAATATTTTAATTAATTACACTTTAACTAAGTTTATTATAGCAAAAACTACACACCATATTTCTCTCCCATTATTTTCTTCTGGAAGCTACTGTACAAACAGAATAAATACCCCAAGATCTGACTTTGGAACCTTAATTTTGAAGTAGAATAGAAATGGTAACTGATGGACACAAAAAATAGGCAGGGAAAGTTCACAGAAAAGATGCAGCAGTACTGGTCAACATGGAAAATGTGGGGTCACAACACACCAGCTGTTCAGCTTCTGTCAAGGTTTTCATAAGGTTCAAGGAAGTGGAAAGATTTGTGAAAGGATTTAAAGAAAGTCAATTAAGAAAGTGGATGAAGTATATAAGCTTTCATAAAATTTAGACTATAAAGTTAATCTTATTAGGTACATATTTAAATGTTCCTATTTAAGTGAAGAAATGGTAAGAAGCTAACTGGTTTGATGTGTTACTCTCACATTGTTTGATACATACTTTTTCTTCCAGCTGTCTCCCTTTGTTTAATTCAGAATATAAGACCCTTGTCAGAGGAGTAAGTTTTACTTCACCTTTGGTTCTTCTCAACATGTTAAACCAGTTTTGTAAATGGAGCTCCAATAAAAGCTTAGGTTAGGTATAGCTCCAAAATCTTCATAACTTCCTGCTTAAAGCAGTATGTAGTTATTCTAAAAGACATGTAGACATACAGACTGCCAGAAGCAAAGAACGTAGTTGCAAACCTCTTCTTAAATTGGGCTGTCACAAGGGTCTCCCTTCAGTTTCCTTTCAATCTAACTTGAGTTCTCTTATCTTTACCACTACTTCTTTTTTTTTATCCTTCCCCCCCCCCCCTTATTATCATTGGGGTTTACTTTAAAAATCACAGTAAATGAGCAGAAAATAATCAACATCTTTCAGGAGGGTTATGAGAATCAAAGCAGGGTGTGTTAACCAAAGAACCTAGCCATTCAAAACCAATGTGTGATTTGGCTACCACATCTAAGGTATTTCTTATCAAAATATCACATCTTTTCCTAAGATCAATTCACTTAATCCATTACTTTTTTCCTTCTGGAAATTTTATTTTGTTTTGCTTTGTTTTGCAGAAATATTCAGAAGGACAAGCACTTCACCTGTTTTCTGTTTAGTTCCTAATATGGCATTCAAGAGAATTTGTATTATATTGTGGCAGCATGTTGTTTCCTGGTCTTGAATTGGGACGTCCCTTTGCCACATAGTGTGCAGACACCGCCAAAAAGACTGTATTTACTCCAAATCATTCCAGCTTAAATTAACCTTCCATCAATGCCTTTTTCCTGTAATTTTCTGAGCTTTAGCATTGCTAAATCTCTGAAGAGCGATCATCTCAGGATGGGTAGAATGGGGAAGTGACACCAATATATCATCTACTGTTTTGGGAGAAGGTTTGCAGAGAGAGGCTGTACTGGGGTGGAGGATATAAAAGAATAAGTGTAAGAGAATGAGATATCTAAATTTTAGAGATGACAAATGTTTGTCTTTGAATACAAATATTGGAATAAATGTGAGTGAATGTCTTATGTACTCCATCCTAGTCATTTTAACTCAGAGAAATTGACTGGAAAATCAACTCGTGTAGTAAATTGGGTTAGCAGATAATAACAATGCAGATTGTAAATGTGTTTCATCATTCTGAACATGTCTAGATTACATCAACCTTGGTTTCACTATAATTATAAGTCTGCATTTTTCCGTGTTTCATATTGTATTCTGGATTCTGCATTCAGAATTTAATTGTCCTCTGAAGTCTATACAAGGAAGTTAGTAAGGAGCAAACCTGTTCTTTCCTCTCTTTCTGCTTATTGCTGATAGTGTTAACATTGTGGGTTAAAGCTGTGCCTTCCATACAGTTTATGAGGTAAATGTAGGAATATTTAGATAGCATCAGATCTAGGAAGACAAAGGACAACTATTCCCATTAACTGGGACTATATATTCAAATCTTAGAACATAAAATTAAGCACCTATGCTGATACCCACTGGGCTTGTTGGCCCAGTTTAAACTCAATGGGCACTGGGAGAACTCAGCACTCCTAAAATTCAAGCCAAGCTTCTAGATATGGATTGAGCATCTAAATACTGGTAACAAAGTAGTCCCAACCCATTAGAAACTGAGGTCTATTAACAATCACCTAGATGCTGAGAGCTAAATCAATAGCTATGGGTTTGCCTCTCATGTTCACAGACTCTATAGATCATACTATTCCATTGGCACAAAGAGAAATTCAAGCACTCATTGACATGTGAGCAGTCAGACATTTACTGAAATTCTCCTCATAACTCTTTTAGGGGGACCAAACAGTAACAATTATATCTAAAAACATCTATATAACTTTACTTCAAAAGCAACTTATTAACAATGCTAAACTAGCACTTGAATCCCTTAACATTTTACTCAGCTTCAATAAGTGGTTGTTAAATTTTTTTATTAAAACAAAATTTAATCCCAGACACATATGTGTTACGACCAAGTCACGGACTAAGTTTTAATAGGCAAGTTTTAAGCCCTTGAAAGCTGTGATTTATAACAGAAATGCAGACTAACTGCCATGAATAGAGCCATATAATATAAAAGAACTATTACTGAATGACACGTATTTTTTATGACTAGCTCCTTATTTCAGCAACTTTTTCTTTCAAGTATCCCTTCTATAGTGGAATAATTTTGTATTCAGCAGTAATCTTCATGAATTCACTTGGTATTCATGTAGATGTCACATGTATTTCCACTGATTTTCCACTGCTGTTTAGGATTAGTTAATGGGCACTTAAAATAGAGTGTTACCTCTGTGGGAATAAAATAACTACAATCTTGGTGCACATGTTTCCAAGTCGAAGTATAAACGATGACATTATATTGAGCACAGCTCAGTCAGTTGTTGGCTTTTCAAATAATATGCCAACAGCCTCTTTAAAAAAATAAGAGGAGGGCAAGTGGAAAGATAGCCTTTTATCTCTCAGAAAAATCCCACTTATGAATAAAATGCTTCCTTAGTCTGTAAGTACAAGGGGACAGATGCTGCTGTAAATCAGCCCGGCTGCGCTGTGGTCAATGAGGCTGAGTTAATTTACAACTATTTGTAAGGATATGTTTTGTTCAGTTACTTTCTGATTGTGATTGCTAGTTGACAAGCAATTATCTTTTAGAGTGAATTCAGTCATTTTACTTGGTTTTTTACCTTTCTTATTAGTGTATATTACATTGGTAGCAAATATACTTTATGGCCAAGGAAAATGCTCTTACTTGTGATTCATTGATTAGTTCTTATAATCTGAATTCAAGTATGATGAAGAATTCTTTTCAGGCAACTCACAATAACTAAGGAAGATAAATCTATCTCCCAGCCCATTTTCTTAATAAATGCTGTATATGACCAATAACTACTAGTTTGCCTCAAGCTTTTTGCTCTTCTATTGAATGGTACAGCAGAAAATTAATACAAGAAATCAAACAATTCTAATATTCCTTTTGGAAAAGATTTTAAGGCTAGTTGCTTTAAGCACTGCAGATGCAGTCTTTAAATAGTCATCATTAAAGACCAGAATATTCCAACAGTTTTGTGACGTGCCATTTAAGACATCAATTCAAATTCTCAAATAACCTTTTAGTTTACAGTTCAAACTCTCTGATGAATAGTCCAGTACTCATAATAGTGGCTTATAGAAGGGGAAAGATGGTATAACAATAGACATCCCAGGCACTGTAACCTTCCTGGGTGTGATAACGTGTTCTTGCATGCTGTGGGCTCAGTAAAGGTGGGTGTATTGTCAAGCTCAGGGAAGGCAAATACCATGCAAGGAGGAGATGCACAGCCTTGTCTTCAGGAACAGTGGCTCTTCAGGGCAGGCAGGCACAGATGGCAGTTTCCTGATTTTGCTTTTTAACATGTACTGCAAGCCAGCTCCTCCTTTATGTTCCTGTGTCTATGAACAGAGGCATGTGTACTCTACTTCGAGCATATCTACCTTACGTATGTGGGTGTGTGGAAACTATTGGAAATACTCAGGCCTGTTAGTGACACAGTGACATGTTAGTGGCATACAGTTGATGGTGGCTTCCCACAGTGCCAATCTTTGCTTATGAGGACCTGCCTCGGAACTCCTCTAGCCTCTCTTTAGCATACTAAGGACTACTATAGCACTCCAGCAAATGGGAATCACCTTTTACTCAATTCCTATTCTGCATGCAGGGAAAGGAATGACACTATTACTAAACTAGCCAAGTTGCCCATGGCCTGACGCTGCATCACTATACCTCTACTACACCTTGACTGCCTTTTCTTTGGCTAGATTCCTGTTTTAGTTTCCACATTAAGAGTCACTACTGATGTGAAAAAGGAGAACAGGGGAATATAAGCATTTATTACTGCTTTGTGCTGAATTTCAAATGATCCCAAGGAAGCTGGATGCTGGATGCCCATTAAAATTAATAGGAATTGGCATCCACCAAGTCTCTGTGGTTTTGATATCTCATCTCTAACATTCTGTTTGTTTGTTGGCTTGTTTGAAGCACACATACCCTGAGCTGCATACTGCTGCTAAGATCTAACATTGTTTTTACTGAGACATGATAAGTGCTTCTGTATTTGCACTGATCTTTTGTTTTTTATGACCGTCCACTCCTTGGGTCAATTCTACCCCAAGAGTTCATTCCAGACCACAAGTCTTTAAGCTGACTGTTCTTTTTCTTAATAGAGCAGCCTAGGGGACGTCATTGCCCCAGTGTTTTGTTACTAGGATCCTGTCACCAGTTTACACATTTGATAGATGAAGCTATGGAGAATTGTAGTATTATTCATATTCACACCGCTGAGAGATACAAACTGCAAATTGAGACAGAAAACTTTGAAAGATCTCCCAAGAGGCAAAATCACTTCTTTTTGCTGCTGATTATAAAGAAGATTGGCTGGCAGATGTTAATATTGGCAGTTACTCTCTGACAAATTTTCTCTAGGTACGGCTAATCAATTTTTGCTGCATGGAATGAGAAATGGAGCTTGAATATTCAGATGTCTAGACATGTAAATACATTACCTTTATAAATAGATTTAAATGATTAATATCTATGAAAAAATAAACATGAAAAATGGATAAACTAGTAGTGTTGCATAAAGATTCATGGACTATTTAGATGATGGATAGCAAAATTTGTCTATACATTAGGAGGATGAAATGACCTATGCAGTGATCACATAGGTATTTATAGACAACACTGGTCTTTCTATAAAAAAAACCTCAACTTAAAAACTCTTTGACCCTAAGACAGTTTAAGCACCCTTATTTGAAACAGACCTGTTCTAGACAGAGATATTATCAACATAATAAGGTTAACGCAATTTGACTGATTAACACTGTAGAAATAGATGCTTTCTCTGTGTAGGGTCCTGCAAATACTTAAACTAATTTAATAGACCCAAATGGGATGCTCTGAAGGCACAGGTTTTTTTGGGAGTGACAGACGTCGTTCCATAGTTACAACATGATTATGTCATTCATAAAAATTCCTACTTTGTGGCAATTGAGTACAATTCTCTGGAGGAAAAAGATGACATTTCCTCCCTAGAGATTAGCTGTATCATCGCAGTGACCATTCCCTGATGTGTTATTACCTGCTTTGATCTGCCCATGGGAGAAGCTTATAATACTATCATGCATCCCCAACCAAGCTACCCTGATAGTTTTACACACCAAATCACATCAGACTCCTGTAAGTGACTCTGACAGTCACTGGCGGATTGCCACAGAGCAATTGTATTATCTCCAGGTAACACAGAAGATACTACCTGCTTTACCAGCATATCTGCTCACTTAGCTATGGTAATATGATTAACCTTATTATTTCTGAGTCAGTCCACTGTCGCAAATGGTGAAGCACCATACAGGTTTCTGAGAATAAAAGAAACATGTCTGTGTAGTGCAAGAAATTTTTCTGGATGGGTGGGTGAATTATGTATTATGATTCATACTTAAATACCAAGCTAAAAGAAAATTCTTTCTATGGAGACTATTTAGACTGTTTCTATATTTTATAAAAGGCAATGGATCAAAGAAGAAGTCTGAAGCAGCAATGCGTACTTAATGACCTGTTCCAAGGAGTAAATTATGGTTAGAATTGTCAGGGTATTAAACTTAGTAGAGCAGAGCTTAAGCAACAGGGATGGAAATTTTCAAAATATAGTTCATTCTTTTACAGTGACACAACAGTAAAATAAAGGAACCTCTGACAATATGATTTATTGAAAAAACTAAACAAAATATGTTGGAGCTGCTGTGTACCAAAGTTATTTAGCTGTTCTATTACTTTTAATGAATAGCCGAGATCAGTGAATATATTCAGTGAGATAAGGCTCAGTGCATTTCTGATAAGGAGAGAAAGGTAAAAAAAGAAAACCTGCATCAATTTTTCATTCAGAGATTTATTTACTGGGGGCTTATATATATAAAATCCCAAACAAGCAACAAAATGAAACATCCTATTTTCTCTCTGGTCCTTTTATCCATTTAGAACCAAGGTCTGACTGGAAAAATGTATTTGTGTAACAATGTTTCAGGAAAAGGTCAGATAAAAATCAGATGAGAGTTTCAAAAATTCACAGGTGTTTGTGATATGTTTCTCTGTGCTCAATGGGACAGGAGGCTAAAACAAATCATGGCCTTCACTTTTGGCAAGCAGCTAAGGCAGGCATTTTACAGCAGTTTTACCTGAGCAATGACCTACGGGTTAATCAATAAAGGACTATCATTTTTATTAGGGCTAAGCCTTCAGTGACTGAACAAGCCTGAGTAAGTGGTCTTGCTGTCCTCAAATTGTGCTATATATACTGACCATGATGGCATTCATGATCTTGGCTTATTTTGCCAATTCAAACAATTCAAACAGTTGTAGCTTTCACACTGTTAATGAGGGTGAGAACATGTCCTGTGTTTCTCCCAAAGATGACAGGACTATATAATTATTTTTTTTTTTTGTGGACCTACCTGAAAGTGGAACATCCATTTCCCTACGCTGTATTTTCTTCTTTCCCTGTGTCCCAGGGAAATACTTATTGCAGGAGAGTAATAGAAATGAAGCATTTTCATTGCTCTTAGATGCACAGCTGTTAGAATGTTCCATGAGCTGACTCTAAAAATATTAATAATGAAGTTTTTGGTGACAGCTGAAAAAATACATCTGTTAGAACTCATGTGGGCCTCCTAAAAATGTATGTGTATATAAGCATAGTACACTAACAACTGTTTTGAAACAGTTCAAAGAGACTGAATAGCACATTTATGATTAATTTAATAAACTATGATGTACTATTAATTTGATGATTAAAGTCAGCACTGAGCACAATTTTAGTAATATATAATGGCTCTCTTTTCATACTGAAACCCACACAGTCCCTCAGGTACTGTACACTTCTATAATGAAAAGATGGTCTTCGTACGAAGTGGAAGAGTGATAGCGACAGCATAGACAGCATTGTCAAGCTCTTTACACAGAATTGTAGCAGATGCAAGTTACAAGGAAGAGTTAGGAGGAGGGCACTGTAGAAACTTCATACAATTCCACAGGGATCACATTCCAGGCACGCAAGGAAACAAGATGCTTGTGGGTAATTCTACTAAAAATCTCTTAAAGCTGGTATTGTTGGTGAAACAAATGAAGAATACGATGACAGTACGCAGAGCTGAATGGTCTTTATTAATAATCCATTAAACAGCCTCATAAATATATAAATACATGCAAGACCTAGATTAATAGTCCTTCCTCCAAAGAGATCATTCAAGTACCTCAATTCTTCTCCCAACTGCAGTAAATAGAAAAGCTCTCATGACTTCATGCCGTCAGAGACATAAAAGGCAAAGCATGCTACAGTGTTTTAGAGAGAAAATCCTTTCTTAAAAAAAAAAAAAGGGGGGGGGGCGGGTGGGGAGAATTCTTGGAAGCAGAATACTTCAAAAAAATATATGCAAGAGGAAAAGAGATCATGAGGTCGATGTTCTGAATCACAGGTCTGCATGAAGAACAGATCTGAACGATAACCTGAAAGACAGTTTAGGAAGTTACACCGTTCAGAGAATCCAAGCTCTATGGTTCTTGCAAAGTTCAGTATTAAAATCTTGGCTAACTTTTGTTCTGGAAGAGTTTTTTTCTGTCATATGAGACCTGAGGTCAGATGTTGACTAGCCTGATACAGGATCCGACTATAGTAACACTGTCTACTTCTAGCAGTTCTCCTTCAGCCCTTCAACCCCCATGAAGGAGGTGCTGTGAATATTACAGCATGTTTACAACCCCTACAGCCATATTTTGCTGTTGATCCGGAACTCTCACTAACATTAATGGGAGCTTCTGTTCGTCATGGATGGATTATAATGTGTCTTTAGATAGTCTTGCCAATGACTGTGAAATATTTTTAAAACTATAGTAAAACAACAATAAATAATGTATTTAACAAGCTATAAAATAAACAAGACAAAAATGCAAGTGTGTATTCTATCATTTATACTCCTGTGTCATGAATTAACTGTAACTTCACAATTAATCTTAACTGCATTGAGAGTTGACACTGCCAAACAGTTTAAGTCAGTTAAATGGGAGAGCAGGGTATTCTGTCTGTTTAGGAAAAAGACTGGTAAAACCACTGAGGAAGAAAAGGTGTAAAAGATGTGTAGGGGATAGCAATTAGCCTTGGTAATGTCCTTGTAAGCATTCAATACAGGTGCTTGAAGTGTTCTACATTCTGCAGCGACTAAAAGTTCAATGCCTGTTCTATTGTCCTCAGATGTCAGTGGTTTAAGGGACAACAATATTTGGAAGCTCAGCACCAAGATACTTGTCTGAGCCTGTTCTGCTTGAGTGCATCTCTGTGACACTGAACATGGGACTCTACTTTTCAGTAAAGACTCCCTACTTTGGGGTCAGCTAGGAAACAAATGAACTGAGAGCTCAATGAAGAAGAGAACATGCAGTTTCTTGTCGTCTTTCCTTTTAAAAAACGCTGACTTGACTCAAACAGTTCTGTGGTTTATCTTGTATTTTTAAGAAGTTGTGTATTTCAGATGGTCTGCGATAGTTATGTCAGTGCTTGCTGAATGCACATACACAGAATACATCAGCTGGAGTGTTTGGTATTATGTCACTATTTGCTCACTATTTGTACATGAGGTCTCCCTAACATTGCTCAAATGCAACACAGGAATGCAACACTGTGGGCAATGTCATACAACACTCATCTAATGGCAGTAACACATACCTCCTCTGCAATCAGATTTGTAACAAGGCATAGTGTCTTTGGAAGAATTTGAGGTATGTTTGCAATTTATCCGAGTAGGCCCATTGCTCTGATGCTGTGATTCTTCAACTTTTGGAACCTGCAATGGCCTTTCAGCTCATATGTCTTTGCACAACTGCCTGAACTGTTGCCACCAATTAATGACAGCTAATAGGTCCCTGACTACTGAGAACACTTGAAGCCAGTAATTACAGCCTGTTCACACTCCTTTGCTCTGTAGGAGTGGAGCTGCTGCTGATTCTGCTGAGTAGCGTTTTATGACTCCTTTTAGAGATTTGGGAAGGCTGAGATTGAGTATTTGAGAAACACTGATCTAGTATTTATAAAAAGGTTTTTTGTAGGACCGTGTAAAACATGTTTTGTGTCCAGTCATACTTCTGCAGAATATGTAGGCTGAAGCACATCTTACAGTTTTATTTTTAAGAAAGAGTTTGCATATCTAAACTATGCCTCTTTTCCCCTTTTCTGAGTGCATCAAAAATAAGCACTGCTGTCAAACTGCATCATTTCCCATCACTGGAGAAGGAGAGGAGAGGAAGCTCTAGGTTTCATCTCTTTGCTGCCTTAAAGCCAGATCCTGAACCCTGTGGAATGCTGTATTGGTTAGCGAACAGTTTTCTTCCTGCCCTGGATTTAGTTCTTGCATGGTGAGATGATGTTTAAGGAAGGGAGCAGACTACAGAGTTTTAGTAGCCATCCTCCCCAAAACGATACCCATCTTAGATGGTGTAGTAAGCAACACTAAATGGGTTACTGGCAGAACTTCTTTCCCCTGCTGCAACAATATATAGGCTTGACAGAATCATGGGATCATGTAACGGTAGGGGTTGGAAGGGACCTTTGCAGGTCATCTGGTCCAACCTCTGTGCTCAAGCAGGGCTACCTAGAGCAGTTTCCCAGGACTGTTACCATATGGCTTTTGAATATCTCCAAGGATGGAGACTCCACAACCTCTCTGGGCAACCTGTTCCAGTTCTCAGTCTCCCTCACAGTAAAAAAGTGTTTCAAGATGTTCAAACAGAACCTCCTGTGTTTCAGCTTGTGCCCATTGACTCTGGTCCTGTCACTGGGAACCCCTGAAAAAAGCCTGGCTCTGTCCTCTTTCAGGTATTTATATCCTGCTTTCAGGTATTTATATACATTAATAAGACCTCCCAGCTCTGAGCTGTCTCTTCTTTAAGCTAAACAGTCTCAGTTTTCTCAGCCTTTCCTCTTACGAGAGATGTTAATTCTTAATTAATTAATTATGAGTTCCTTAATCATCTCTGCAGCTCTCCTCTCCAGTATGTCCGTGTTTCCCTTGTACTGAGAACCCCAGAATGGGACACAGTGTTCCAGGTGTGGCCTCATCAGTGCTGAGTAGAGGGATAAGATCACCTCCCTCGACCTGCTGGCAATATTTTGGCTAATGCAACCCAGGATACCACTAGCATTCTTAGCCATAAAGGCACACTGCTTTGGGCACAACAGTGCAAGGGCACTGTGACTTTGTGGATGACAGCTGAACTCGCTGACAAGAGAGTTTTTTTCTCTGGTTTCATATATTCCATCTCCATTCTCAGGGCAGAATGAAACATCTCAATTTTACCTTTGGTATCCTGCATATCTAGAATATTGCTCATTATATATCTGAAATACACAAAATATAATTGTTTCTAAATTTCTTTGTTGGTTTGAAGGTTGGGGAACTTAGTGACAAAGGAAATCACACACAAATTCTCACTTTTTGCCTGGTTTTACAAACCTTTCTTGTTTGTCCAACACAATGATAGACAAAGGTTTCTCTCTAGCTTCCTCTCTATAAACAAAGGTGAACCTGATAAAGAGAAGTCAGGATGTACTGACATTACCCCACAGCTGGTTTTCTCCCCTTTCCCCTAGCCATCACTTATTCTCTCTTGAGCTTCAAAGAAGCATTCTCCAGCTATACCCTCTTAATATTATGCACTGCTTTCATTCTCAATTGCACCATTATTAAATTGATAGTTTTAAGAACTATTGAACAGATTCTAAAATATTGCCTGTTTTCCCTTTCTCTGGAGATAAGAACTTTCTGGGCATTAGGAAAATACTACCAATATACATTTATTTAACAGGTACAGTCAGGCTAATGAAAGCTGTAGGTGTCCCATTTCCAATTACCCAAACATGTTCTGCCACAGAGGGCTTTACTTCCCAACAACAGACAGAGAGATTAGGAGTCCTGAGGCTTTCAACAACCTTTCATTGCATGCTCTTTTTCCCTCCATGTAATTACATGCTCCAGCAGCCACAATTGCAGTGACTGTGAAGAGAAGCAGTTTCCTTCAGGGTTATATTATCCTGCCTCTGGGTTCTAATGAGAAGAGGCAAAAGAACAAAACATCTTCTCTCTTATGATACATTCTGGTGTCCACCTCTACATTGCTCATAAACTCTGGTGTCCAACAGTACAACTGTCCACAGAGAAAACAAATTCTTTCTCACCTTATGCACAGGCAAATTTTTAAACCCTATATCTTGCATATAGAATACATAACCTGTACCCTGAAGACACAACAGCTTCAGGAGACTACAGGCACTAGTTAAAACTCAGTAAGTACTCTTTGTAGAAGGAGAAAGACCACAAAAGTCACTTTCAGTTAACCAGAAGAATTAGCAAGTGACTCAAAGATATTCATGATAAAAAAATGATCTACACTGAGGATATATTTCTCACTGCCTCAGTGCACATATTTCATCTTTATGATTTACAAATATAGAACTCTGGGTAATTCTAAGCACAGACTGGGCTACTTCTGATTTAAACAGTTTTGGCAAATCTATACTGACTTGTATAGATGTAAACTTTGGAGAGTCATTCATAGGTGAAAAGGCTTTTAGGAGGTCACGATGTTCTTGAAGAGGTCTAGAGAATAAGATAAAAATTGGAAATAATTTTCCAGCAAGACTGCATGGAAAGGTGCCTCAGGGTGAGCAGGCTGAGTGTACTTCTCCAGCAGTCTGTCAGGAGGGATAAGCTATCTTCCCTACATGACCCTATTTTTAACAAAGAGACAACTCTATAAAGAAATCAATAACAAGTTAATTACCACTTAGTCATCTCTGCTTTGCACTCATAGTAACAACAATCAAAACTTCTTGTAGTCTGAGTTATACAAGCTCTTTAAAGGCACTTATTTATGCAGGAGTTCTTTATGTTTCTGTGGGATTGCGCTTGGGACTGGGTTCCAAAGAAGCAGATGTACAATCTAGCCTCACAGTATCCCCAAAGTAAAAAAATTCAGCCCTTTTATTCCAGAAATACAACGTCATATGGCTGTCTGAAAAAAGCTGTAGATAATAGAAAAATTCTAATTCTATCCAAGGGAGGGCAGAGGTTTACATACAGATAAACCAGTTTCCTGTCTTCCTCTTTTAACTGTGCTGGTGTTCCTAAACACCAGCTGGGACATGAGAAATTGTGAGAATACAGCCTGGAGCCTCCCCCAAAATTCAGTGTTTCACAACAGCTATCATGAACCAGGCAAGAACAATGTGCACAAGACAGCACAAGCCAGCTGTTGTACACTGTTTAAGTATTTGATGTGTTAAGCTTCTTGGAAGTATATTTCTGGAATGAGGAAGAAAAAAGGCCACCCTCTGGATTTATTAACATATTTCCATTTCTTTTTTTTTTTTTAAAAAGTATGAATAACAAGTACCCCCAAAACCCCATCAATGTAGTATAATAAAGCACAAAATGGTGTTCAGAGATGAAAGTCATCCCATGAAAAGCTTTTCATGGACGGGAATTGCCTGTTTAATCTAAATAAGATAAAACGTGAGAAGTAGTTTGTACAATTAGGTTGCTCAATAGGTTTCCCATTAAGGTTGTCTTTTTCTTTTTTGTAATTCCCCAAGGATCTGTGTCACCACACAGCAAGAATAAAATGCTTCATTACTAATTTCTTTGTTTCAAAGAACAGACAAAATTCATCAAATAGTTCGTCGTCTTTTCTAAAAGAGTAGTAACAGATCGGACACACCTATTTCCAAATTACCGGAAGCTGAGCTTTCCCTGGCAAATTCTTATTTTGCATTTGGAGGTTATTTCTAAATCATATTTACCAAAATAGCTTTACATATCAACCTTTCTGTCCTTCACTCCTTTGCATACCACTTTTGTTGCAAATAGATGCAACAGAAATCATTAGCGCCTAAAGTGTTAGGATTTTTACCTCACATACTGCACTTATCCATATCCTTGGTTTTGCTAACAGACTTCTACACATAGTACCTATTCTGGGGAAACTGTTTCTTCGTTACTACTATTAATAACCTTCTGACGCTCTTTATTATATAAATATCTGTCCTATTATAAATATGACGTAAAAAAATACTCTCTGAACGTGTCAATTTACAGCTTGTCTGTTTTAAGCAGTCTGCCTCGTTCTGTGAAGCTGTGGGTGAATCTGGCGGCTGCTACGCAGCAGTGAGAGGCAGGCAGCCACTGCAGAACTGCAGTAAGAGTCTCTTTCATTTACAGGAGCTAAATTAACTTTTTGTGGGTCCATGTAACCTGACTGTGACATCTCAGTCCTTATATACAGTTTACCTGTGACTGCTGCTTAATATCAGAACCAGAACCACCTCATTGTTACCTGCGCACTCACTGCATGGTTTGTTATGCAGGGTCTGCTAGGAGCTTGTAAATAGGCTGCATGGTCATCTAGTGCTCTGTTCCATATTCATAGCAGTGCTTTCTACACGGAGGCACCGGTCTCTAGCTGTTACTCACTGCAAGCAAATAATTTCTAGCTCTAAATTGGCCAGAATAAATGGGCACGATCATCTATGGGGGAAGTGAATTGTGGACAGAGCTGCAAATGGGGCTCAGCTGCTGCAGAGGCAAGACCGTAAGAAAGTTCTAGCTCATTCCCTATAGCAAGGGAAAAAGACAGACGGAGAGTGTTTCATGGAGAGATTTATTTTCAGTACCTCCCCTGCCTAGTACTGTCTACTGTTCTGTTCAGGTCAGCAACTGAAATCATCTTTCAACCTTTGATTTAATTGAGCCAAAAAATATCAAATGTCTGTTTTACAATGCATTTTCTTCTACTTTAACAAGCCTTTTGATTCATATTTTGAAATGATTTTCAAGCATGTAATAAAATTGGAAGGAGGGCTATTCTCACATCATTTAGCCCACAGAGAAGGTGCTATGCAAATATTTTACACAGGTCTCCTCCCAGTCATTAGTGATAGATTTTTATAAATGCAACGTGTGATTTTTCCTATGGAATCTGTGAGAACAGACACAGGAGATGAAACACAAGTATTTTCCTGGGATATCAAAACGTGTGTATCTTTCTGAACCTTATCTAATAAATTATGTGAAAAACAACAGCTTGACTTGCTAAATGCAAATGAAAGTGGGTCTCAAGTTGTCTCTCATCTAACAGTCACTTATTTCAATGATGCACAAATGAGTAGTTCCCACTATATACAATTATGGATTGACAGAAAAACTTAATAAAACAAACTACTCTATTAAGATGTCTAGGTAGCGTCATCTGTGATAAAACTGTTGATTTGATTTCCCCTTTGTAGCAAAGATCTTATGATAATAAAATGGTAACTAAATTTGAGCGGTTTGGATCCTTCCAATGCACAGATACCACACCTTCTCGGTTGGAATCAAATTCAGGCACCCAGTGATCCCCCATATAAGACAGCTGGAGAATCGATTCTATCAACATACTTCAAAATCCCATCCCATTTTATTCCCATATATCAAAGACAATGCCCTACTTTGAGTGGGAGGCATTTTCAGAGAGAAGAAATCTACTTTAATGGTTAAACAATTATTTAGCCTGGAGCACAAATTCTGAGCAGGACCCTAGAACAGTAGGGAAGGAAATAGCTTGGGCCATGTCAACATTTGAATCTTGTTTTAACAGCAAAGTAACTTTCTGTTTTCTTACACTATCTCCAGATTAGAAGGTCATTCTGCCAATCGGATCAACGTTCCCTCATTCATACAGACCACGGGTTGGTGCCAGGCAAAACCAAGTGTGTGCACAACAGGGACACAATGTAGACTTCTGTACAATAGGAATTTGTGTCAGTAATGAATTAGGTAAGATTGAAGCACTGTCTTATTTTGCTTGAAAAGTGAAAAATTAGCACTTTCCAATAGGCAGGTCTTCTATCCGCACATTCTTTCTGTTCAGCAGGAATAGTAAATCCCTGATTTCAAGCGCTGGAATATAATCTTGTCTACAATAAAAACTTCATTAGGGCAGTCTTGGCCCATAGCAGACACAGAAATACACACCTCCTCAGTCAGGATATTTGCCACAGGATTAACCATTACATGGTGAACGATGTTTGACAGAGGATCATCAAAAATCTTCCTCGATTTCTACATGGCAATTTACCCACAGCTTTGATTGTGATCTCTTACTCTGTTTTAGAAAGAAAATCCCTCTCTGAAATATTGCTTGCTGCTGAGGCACATGTCATCTTGTCAATGCATTCATCACCATTATCATATTCTACTAAAAGATTGGCAAATTTGTTCAGCTGTGTAAGATAGATATTATGGCATTTGACAGATTATTTCAGTACTGAAATGATTTTTTTGGATGTGCTGTATACTTTGGCACTCCATTATGCAGCACAAGAGTGAATTTTCTCATTGTTATCAGACAAACAAGCCTTGAAAACTGGGACTCATCAGGGAAGAATTATTCCTAAAGCCTGAAAATGGATTTTCTGAACACTGTGGTTTCACTCCTAATTCCCTTATTATAATGTGGCTTTGGTCACTGATTGCACACATTCCTATTCCAATTGGCTGGAAATAGGTTTAAGATGATGTCTTCCGCTGCTCCTTAACTCTCTAGAGAAGATGCTGTTTGGGGAGGATGTCTCCTAGCTCATGAACCCATTTCCATAATGGGATTATGATGCCTAATGCAGCTAATGAGGAGCAAGGAGAAAAGCAAAATGGTAGAGAAATGCCTGTAAAGGATTACTGCTCATAAAGAAATACCTTTTCACTATTTCTCCTGTCTGAAACCCAAGAAAGAAACCCAGCTTCCAATTAACTAAAAGTGTTTATGATTTAAATCTCACATAGCAGTTATACAGCCTTGTCAGAGGCTCAGAGCCTGCAGATTGTGGTTGATCCAGTGGTTGGAGTGACAACTTTCAGACACCAGAATTCAATCTTTGTTCTATTGCAAATTTATTATACCTCAGTTACCTCCCCTGTACTGGGTTTAACACTGATTAGGGATTTGTGATGGTAAATACATTAAACATTAAGTGGTGCATAGGGACTGTGATGAACTGCACGGACAAAAGATGGCATAAAGATTGGAAATCTTCACAGCAGTCCTGTGAAGTTGATTTGATGGTTACAGTAGATTTAACAATCACCACTTGTGTGAAAACTGGAATATATGACAGTCAGAAATGACTGTCCACTTCAGGAATTTGAAATTTGGCATTCATAAACTTTTCTTGGCAACACAATAACTGCTAGAGCGGGTAGAGGCAACTCTGGCTGTTGTTGAGACAAATGAAGGTGTCAAGTTATCTCATTGAGATTGGAAGATGGAGGCTGGACTTCATAAGAGTATTAGATCACCAGCTTTGGGGCAAATTTGATGTGTAAGAAAGGTCCACGTATAAGATGCTTCCCTCAGAGCCACCTCATCACAGAAACTACCTTTTATAATGGTAAAGTCATGATTACAATCCTCATGAATTTTTACTGAGAAAGCAGCCTTTTTCAGAAGCAGAATGTATTTGGAGGTAGACAGCACCTCTAATATCTTCATTTTGACATATCCTGTTATATAGGAAGCCATATAGATAGCAGATGTTCAGCCTGCTTGTTAGTATCTTACATTTTCCAATCCAGGGTGCTCTACCTTAAGTGATTCTTCAATTATTTTCAAGATGGAGTGCTTTGTTTTGTTTGGTGTTTTCAGTGTTCCAGTAATTAACGAATGTGGCAGAACATTTATCTTAATTGCACAATGAAAGCCCCTCACAATAGTAATTGCTCTATAAAAGTCCCATAAAACAAATTTACTTGGCTTGTGAAAAAGCACCCTCCAATAAAAAAATGCTGGAAAGAAATTTTAAAAAGCCCATGTTCTTATCAGAAAGCTTCTATGTGTAAACAACTAACATTTTCAAAGATGAAAAAGAAAAAGCGATCCTGAGAAAATGTGGGTATTAGGTTAGAATGTGAATCATAATTGGGATTTGTTTAAAAATGCTTCATGGGATGGCCCTAAATCACAGTTCTGTAGTCATGAAACAAACCTGTTGGAAAATATATCTTATTCTAGAGTGGAAGTAAAAACAACAATGAAAAAAAAGCCCCTAGAATATGTAGATGTCAAAAATAAGAAAACTAATCACAAAATATATTCCCAAAAATGCAACATTACCTCAGACATAACTGGAACTCAGAAACGGTCCCAATAATTTGATATTATAATTATATTATATAGCTATATATTTTATTATATCATTCTAATTAGAGATTGTGTAGACCAATCTCCCTGATCAAAGAAAGATTGCATTTGAGCAAGTCACTTAGCTCTACAACTTCTCTGGCAAACATGCTCCAGTGTTTAACCACCTTCACTGGGGAAAAAAAAATATTTTACTGTTTGAACGGAATTTTATGTATTTCAGGTTTTGTCCATTGTATTTTGTCCTTTGAGCACCACTGAGAGAGTCTGGCTCCACGTTCTCTTCTACACAACACCTTGCTTGCTCAGCCAGTCCTTCCTAAAGACCCTGCATACATCCATTGCAGCAGTCTGGTTATGCAAGCTCTCCCACCGCAGAACAAATTTTGATCCTGCTTTGAACATAGCACAGCTTTCCCGAGTTAGTGTTGAAAATACAGATTCCTTTATTTTTCACTTAAAAATTACAACTTCATTTAAATATCCTCCTGAGATGGTTACTTCTAATTTTTTAATGAAAGATGTAATGGCCTAACTTCTTCTGACCTTTCCTTCCACTCAAAGATAGGCATATTGAGAGAAACAGCTGGAACTATAGATAAATCTATTTAGGAAATTTCCGTTAAGAAAGAAGAACTTTGTCTGATTCAAAATAAATGTATTGGGTGGGAAAAGAAAGTGATAATCTTTACTTAGAAATGACCTCCTTTTATCCTGTGATGCTAGGCTGCCAGGATAAATCAGCACAATTGCTCTGCATTTACGTGTAATACTCCTGAGCAAGACATCCTTTTAGAATTTTCAGAAATTAAATGACTGCACATTTCCCACCTTAGAAATAATCACTTCAACTTCCACATGTAAACTAAGGGAAAGAGAAGAACAATATTGAAAAAGCAGGGAGATCCATTTGTCACTCCTCATAGGAACTGGCATTTAAGAAATTGTCTTGAGCGTACACATTCCTAGATTTCACCTCAGTTTTCATGTTACCCTCTTAACTGGTTCAGTGAATTAATCGTAGTGGCAATGGCAACAACGCGCAATGTTAGTTAGTAACATCAATTTTTTAATCAAATATAAAATGGCTAAAATGGATTTTAAGTGTTTCCTTGATAATGTGATAAAACTCCTCACCTCAACAGCACTGAGAGAAAAAGCCCCTATAACCAAACATTAACCAAACTTCCGTGTTCTTTCCTCTTAATGTGCATTCTTTGCATGACTAAATCTCTCATTTAAGCCAGTGGAAACAAACCAGCGGAACTGCCATGTGAAAACCGGGCTACATGCAGCCACGACCCTGTGTCTCTTTCTGAGGGACAGTCAGTGCCAAACACTTCAGAAAAGAGAGAAAATACCTGAAGTGTATAATTATGAAAATGCCTGGCTCTGTAAAATGTTTCTATTTGAACCTTCATTGAGGTTTTATTTAAACTGTGAAATAAATGGGAATTCAGGTCCAGACATTACTCATACTCCTGTTGATTTTTATAGGATATATGGAACCAAAACTTAAAATTATATTTACAAAACCCAAGAGATTCCATCTTTCTGTGTAACTCAAGGTTTTCCAATAGAATTTCATTACTTGTAATCAAAGGTCCTTCTCTGTGGGTTGTTTTTTTTTTAAACAATGTAAAAATAAAAAAGGCTTTTCCCACTGCTCTCTCTGTATTCTTGCCTTTCAGGGTAAATTACTTATTGGATATGCAGGTTAAAAAAAGCTATCTTTGAATAATGGCTTAATAACCTGAGAAAGGATGTGAAATTAATATACATAATTTCATACCCAACAAAGGAAAGGAAAATGTGTTAATATTGTAGATTTTTCCTCTTGTCATTCCCAATTCTTTTCTCCATGTTCCCTTGCTACTTATCTTCCCAAACTGATTAAAGGCATTTTCTTCTGTATTTAAAATAACTGCTAACATAACTATGGCTTTTTGCATTAGAAACTCAACATCACGTATTAATGTGGTAATAGCAGAATACCAATACTTTGTCTCACAAACAAAGCAATCCAGAATCACCCTTCCCGTGTCTCAGTTAGCATGCCTTGTCCTGTTGAGTAAGCCCTGACAGCTTAAATACTATTCTTCAAACTTAAAAAAAAAAGAAGAAAATATACAATGATTACAAAATTTCAGGAAGGAATCAACACTGTGTGTCTCATTCTAGAAAGCTGAACTCTGTAATATACAACCAATAACTAAATAAAGATTGTGCCAATATTTTTCTTCAAAGAAATCAGTTATTACACTGGATTTCATGAAAAATTCCCTTAAAAATAGAGGGAGAAGTAATCAGACCTTACTGACAAAGATGTTCCCAGCTGAAAAGCAAGAGACATCTGAATGTTGAACTTCATTGGTTTTGTAATCTATAAGGCTACAAGTGAGAATGTTGTCTGCTTTCTCCTGTCTGGTTGGTTGGTTTTATTGCTGTTTTTTGGGGGGGTTTATTATTATATATTTAGGGTCTGTGTAATGAGCATTTTCATCGTTCATTTTTGAACCCAAATTGTACATGGAATTTTCATCTACTGTTATGTTCTTTTTAACTTTACACACACTGTTTGAAGAGAAACAAGATATACACTTGGACTAGAAAGCAGCAAAATCTGTTAGGTATTTTAAGAGTCAACCTTAACAGTCTGTTACTGTATTCACCATCCCTTTGGCTTAGTAGAAACAAGAACTAAATAGCTGTAGAATCTATAGAACTACAGCAGGAACTATTGAACTACAGATACCAGAGATCTTTTATCAGAGATCTAACCTTCAAACATGTTGCTTTCCCCGCCCCCCCCCCTAAAGCTTCTAATTTATATATGCACTATAAATCCATTTGTAAACCACATGAAATGGCAGTGGCTACCTAATACTTTCCAGCTGGACTATTTTATTTGTTAACATAAAGCAACATTTACATTATTCCCATAAAGTTTCCAGACATACAACATTGTCAAATATTCAGAAGTGTCTCAGAAGTAGCTTTGAAAATATAGCAAAGTGATATATAAGGACACAATGCTATTAAAAAAAAAAAAGGAAGAAGTCAAGACTAACATGTTAATACTGTATATTAACTCTGGCATGTTGTTCAAATACAGTTCTAAGTAGCTTATTAACTTTACTAATAAAGACAATGTAATCTTCCTTATACTATGCTAAATGCATATACTTAATTTATTCTTAAATTCAAGGTCCAAGTGACCTCTAATCTATTATGCAAAATAATGATCTTTTGAGAGATGTAGGTTACCTAAAGACCCCATGTAGAAGAGATGGACATGGTTCTTGAAGAGAAATGTTGCATCTGAATACCACAGCAGGACTTCTTGAGCGCTCATCCCAACCAATACAAACATAATATCACTCAATGGAAAAATTACAGCAAACATTTCAAAGAACAAACAGTGATCAATCTCAGGGGACCATTTACTTATGAATAATAGATAAATGTGAACAAAATAGGGTTCCTTTTGATCCTATTCTGAATGCAGGAAAAAGAGGTTAAATTTATTTCCTAAATTATTCATTCAGAAATACTGACTCATTAAAAACACCGGTAGGAGCTTTTTTTTTTCAGTTCTGCTGCCTTTTTCTGAGCTTATATGTTGCCATTTTTTTAACACAGCCCAGCAGTTTGATCAGTATGGTGGAGCCACTGTGCTTTCCCTGATCTTAATGACTTCTTCATCAAGAAAAATGCTACAGCTGAAAAGATTAAAAAAAAAAAAAAAGAAAAGAAAAATGTATCTCCTGTTTATAAATGAATTCAAATATATTTTTTTTCCATGGGCAAACTGCAAGTCCACCAGGCCTGTGCGGCCTTCATGTTTTCAGGTGAAAGAATTTCTTTAGATGCAGGGAAAACTAGTTATCAATTAGGTAGCTACAAGTACTGTAACCTGAACTGTCTGAAATATTTTCCAGGATGCTGTTTCTCATGATTAGATGTGATTTCAAAACAATTATTTAACATAATTTGTACATAGATCTATGATAAAATTGTACCTGATTATGGTAATACCTAACTATAGGTTATCAAGTGTCATGAATCATGATTAAGACATTTAAAACACAAAATTGAAGACACATAACAGACTTCATCTGTGTACACCTGTTTGTCAAGTAAATTTTCCAGTTTTAAAAGGCACTATATATTATGTACTGACACTGTATACAGGGGGTGGAGATGGAAAGAACAAGCCGTATTTTGAGCATGCATTATATATGCAGGTAATTTATTCAGAGTCTTTCACTCCTACAATTTTAGCTGAAAGCCTCAGAAAGCTTCTGCCAAAGTTTTTTCCATTGGCTTGAAGAAGTTACCTAAGAATATTCACTGGGTTGCAGTTGTTATGCACTAACGCATGCACTTTCACGATACTGTGAGAAATGTAGCTCCAAGTTGTTGATTACTGACTGTACAATACACAGGTAGAACTCAGCTGAGGTGTCATCAAAATTCATGGAACCACTCTATTAAATCCAGTGCACTTAAGATCAAACTGACATTCTATTTAATACCCAGCTGAAATTCTTAGGGCAAACAACTACAATTTGGCATTTTTAAAATATTTTTTTAAAAAAGAAAATGTTGACCTGCTTCCTGTGATTTTATCTTGATGACTGGTTACAGCAATATGCTAGTAATTACAATTTCTCTTTCTTCCAGATACTGAATTATTTCTATTAAATAGTCCAAATTAACAGATTATGCTGCATGCTTTGCCTTAACTAGCCAAGATTCAGTTCCTTTGAATATCATGAAAACAACATAATTAAAAAATCCAATATCCAAATGCTACAGAATACCAAAACTGTATTTAGCTTCTATTTACTTTATGGTATGCTGAGGGCATGTTCTTCCAGCCCTAAGTATGTACTTACACAATTCACAAAGCTTAATTCATATACCTGGAGATTAACTGGTTAAAGAGGATGGCCATACTTATAGATAAAGGAAGTATTTTGCCTGGATCACACCGGTACTTAGTTTATGTGAACTTTCCAGCCTAATGTTAACTAGGACACAGAACACTAAGCAAAAATTGCGGAGCCTGAAGAACTAAGATGGGAGATAATATAACTCCCATGCTGACTAGACAACAAGGGTACAGCCTGTATTTGGAAAAGCCCAGAAAACAGCAGCATCAGAGACATTGGGAAGCCAGTAACAAAGGTGAAAATGCCCAAGAAATTGAAGGAACACTAGATACTGGGAATCTGTAGAACAACCTCTTGCCAACAGCTGCATTAGAAACACAAATTTCACAGCATTTACCTTCCCTACAGCAGGATGGATTCCAGAGTGCCATAATCTGTAAGTCACAAGATGAAGTTTGCAATAGTGTTGATTTATTCAGTTTGTGTCTTGCAGTGAAATGGGACATTGCATCAGATAGTGTCATGTTATTTTCCTCTCCATAATGAACTATCATAATTTGTCTCTTAAAATAGACCTACTTTTATCAAGTGAGCACATCTGTGTTGGCTTGCAGTCGATTGCTGGCCATTTAATAGTTCTTTCATTGTATAGTCCTCTTCTTCACAAACTAATCCCCAGTATGATAGTATTCCAGGAGTAATGTCTATTTAGCGAGTGTGAAAGTCGATTTGTACACTCCTCATGAGCCCTACTTTACGAATTTGTAGGTCTTAATGATCCATATGGTGCTGTGAAGTTGTAGGCGGCAGGATAAAATATCCTATTTTTAGCAATAACTTTACTTGAAAAGAAAGCCGATTTCCAAGGGAGACAAGTGAAGAAAATGGGTAAATGATTTAAAAAGCATTTGTCACATTGTCTAGAAACAATAGCTATCAAAAAACCAGCTTTGGGCCACATAGCTGTAGTTAAAATTTGTTTATGTACCTCACAGACCTCAAAGCTATCTGCAAGAGACAACAACCTATTTCAGTGTTCAGAAATCACATGAACAGCACAATTCAGCAATAAAGACAGCTCTCTGCCTTTCCGTTTCAAACCTCACACATATTCACAGCCTTAGCCAAACTCTAAAGCAAGAACTATTCACACATTAAGTCTTGTATTATTGTAAAGGCGTAAGTCACAGTTCTGAAGGACAGAGAAGTAAAGTATCAGCAGATTAAGTTATGGAAGAAAAGCATTTCAAGCATTAGAGAATAACATTCCCACAATATCTGTCCCAAATCAAAACACATGCTGTAAATTGGTATTATGTGGTGGAAGCTAACACCTGCCCACGATATATACCCAGACATTCATTCTGCTTTGTGACACACGCTATCATCTAAACACCAGTAGTGACTGTTTTTCTCCTACTTGTAACTCTTGCATGCCTGCTATCACAGATTCTGTCTCTGTAAGAAAATTCTGCAAAATTCCTATTGTTGCTTCTACACTGCTATATTTACAATATGACTAAGTACTATGATATGGTACGGGCCTAGAAGGAGCAAAGTCTGCTGCTAACAATGATAATAGTTGCACCAACTTCAGTTGGTCACACGTTCACAGAGGAAAACCAAAACATTCAGTAATACACTCAAATTAGAAGACTATACCTCTCCACAAGTAGTGGAGAAACAGAGGCACATGCAGAGCAGTAGTCAGACCTCCAACAAATTCAGTACTTCAGTTGAAATGAAGCATTGAATAACAATCTATAATTATGCAAACCTTCCAACATGAAGTCAGAAACCAAATGAGGTCTAGCTGATTTCTGAAGATTAAAATTAAAGTAGGTTAGATTGATTTAAATATCTTGGCATGATGGCTCTTCTGAAACATCAATTTCTTGAAAGTTGACAGAGGATAGAAATAAAACACAATTCTATAGCTATTTTAGCTGTTGTAAGCATGTCCTGAAGTATAGTTTTGTTAAAAAAAAAATCTGTTTTAATATTTATAAAGATGTGTATTCAGCACTATAATCTCTTCCTAGACCATCAGCAAATTATTCATACTTAAAAGCCTTGCAGCTTTTTCATGGCTTATTTTCTTTTTTTTTTTTTCCTGTGACAGAAGGAATTAATCATAGCTCTAATGGTTCTTTGGCAAGTGCTATTTAAAAACAAATGTATTTGAAAAATCATTAAATTTGCCTGTCTAGTTTAGAGTTAAAAAAAAAAAAAAAAGCAAAAAACCCACAAGCTATTGTCCCCTAAAATGGTTGGGAGCTGAAAAACATGAAAAAGGAGAGAAAGGAACAAAATTGTTCCTTACAAAAAATGCCCAGCAACTAGCTTGGTCTCTTTGGAAGTAACCTGCATCACTACAGTGACAGCAAAGTTGACTAGTTAAGGAGCAGACAGGCACTGAGATCTCAAAGGAGTGTTGTAATTGCCTCTGTCTAAATATATGCAAATATCTTGCCTTTCCAGTGCTTCAGCTTCCTAATCTGTAAAATGGGACCGATGATATTTTCTGTAAAAAACACCCCTGAGATTTGCTGAAGAAAATTTCTGTGTAAGGGGGAAACATTAATGGTTTGGCTTGTATTTTTAGTGGTTATTTGTTTGTATTGCACCCAAAATAAATAAATAAATAATCAGTGTCCATGTTGATGTGCTCCAACTTGCTTTTCTTGCAAAATCACAGTAACTCTGTAACTAAACTCCTTTAGTATTCACCAGCATTAATACTGGCAACAGTCTTCAAATAAAGCTCCTTTTCTTAAATTCTGTCTCTGATGCTCCTAAATAATTCTATTCAGATAAGAGGAATGTGAGCTACTGGACTGCATTTGATTAATAAGTTTACTAGAAGCCTTTACACTATTATACCACATGAGGGAAGTGTAGATACTCTAGACTTCTCCCTCTGAAAATACACACCCAATTTTATTTTTTTTTATCTAGTTAATGGATTATGAATGACATGTAATTATTTTCCCTCTGAAAATCATGTTAATTTTCAAGAGAAAAGGCACAGCAATAGAATTAGCTATTGAAACGTGATAATGTAACACTGTTTATTGGTAAAACAGAACAAGATTTCCTAATCCTCTGCAAATCATTTCCGTCAATCCAATCATAGGTGACACTGCTATATTAATGAGAATGTGCGCTGTCCTCCAGGCACAATGTGCACAGAAGAGCATTTAGATTTTTGTTGTTAGTAATTTGTGAACTGCTTAGATTCAAGTTAGTCAGGCTTTTGGATGAGGACTCTAACTTAAGGTGGACTTAAGAACTGTAACAGCCATCTTCCAATAGAGTTTGGCTTTATGTCTCTAATGGTTTGGACCTACTGGTGAAAGATCGACGGACTTTCTATCAGATCTTCTGGCTAAACAGAACAATGACGTGCAAACGCTCAGCACCATGATTCAGTATTGAAGCAGAAGGTATCAGTTCAGCCCACTGAAAACATACCCATTACAAATGAAATCCTCTCTCTGAGTCCTCATAACCCAATTGTTAATTCCTCTGGTACAGCAAAGAGTAGATGACTGTAATCTTAAAAGTTCTTAAGATACATTTCTTCTAAACATCCCCAAATCAATAGACAGTTACTTACTGAGCTGTATACGGTCCTCAATAAAGCAAGTCGCCATGTGTTCAGTGGTGGTCATTTTCAAAAAGCCCACGGCTGCAAACTACCTTAGTATCATAAAGACAGTCCTGACTATTTCTGTCATGTTCTTTGCACAAAGAAGGGAAGGTAGAAAGGGAAAAGTACAATATGTAGAATAGAGGACAGGAGAGTAAAATGAGTGCAGGGAAAACACAGAGATTCCTTGTCTACAGTGCTCACCATGAAGTACCACTTTCCAGTCACTCCTCTCTGTAAAATCATCCACACCATCGGCTGATCCTGCATGTATCATGGCCTTTCACCTCTCTCTCCTTCAGTCTTCCAAAATTGCAGATCCACACACAATATGTAATAATAATAATAATCTGTATGCAAACAACAGTATATTTCTTAAGGATGTTCAAATTTCTTGCTGTACGCAAGCACATTGAATTGCCCAGCCCCTCACCAGAAGACAATTATGGTAGAAAGGTTTTAATGTTCTAACTTCAGCTTCCCTTGTTCACTGCCATCGTGATGCTATGGAAATCTCCACTGATCTTCATTTAATGTTTTGGATAATGCATTGAAGATAAATTTTGGAAAATATTCCTTTCAAATGATTACATGCAGTAACATTTCATAATAGCACAAATAGTTAGAAAACTAATTTCCTGTGAAGTACAGAATGTTTTCTTTATTAATAATGGTGCTCCAAGTTGTATATATTACAATTCTTTCTTAAGTCATAATTCAGAACAGTATTCTGTTTTTTTATTTTTAGATTTCAATAAACTTGACATTATTGAAGAGTATTCATAAATTTTGCTGAAATTCAATTACTATAACAATTGGTTCTTGCACAATGTCCTGACTGAGTCACTGGTAAAAGTATGAGAATTATATATTCTCACCTCATTTCACAGGCAATAATGAAAGAAAGATTAAATTCCTTCTATCTAGGTCTTTATTTAAAGAAATAGCTATGGATTGTGATGATTTTCTTTCCACTCATAGTTGTTTCTCTGCTTTCAGAACAATGAAAACAATTAAAAGTATCGAATGTCTAATTAGGAAAAAAAAAAAATCACAAAAGGCAATTTCTTCCATTACAAATGCAAAGTTGTTTTTTTTTTTTTAAACACATCAATTGAAATTAGAAATAGATGGTTCCACATGTGATCATCTACCTTTCAGAGGTAGGAAAGGTAGGAAGAGGTAGGAACAGATAGGAAACATCTTTAAAAAAAATTGTTGTTTTATGCCAAAACCTTAAAGCTAACAGCCTCCAACTTCCCCTCGCTTGTTACTGTAAGGTCCAATCTGCAAGTGCAGGGCAGGTTGAGCGTCGGCACTGTGCAATGGGATTCACATTGCTGTTCCTTTGAAAAGGAGAAGTTTATGCCCCTGGCTAGCATATTGTGAGGCTGCTCTGTGGTTGGGAGCAACTTAAAAAGCTCTGGGAGCACAAAGGAGCTTATTTGGCTCACCCAAGAATTTGGAGCAACATTTTTATGGGTTTGGGAAAATTTTTACCTACTAGATTGCCTATGTCAGAAAGCACTTGGGATTTTTTTTTTTTCATTTACTTCTTTAGTAGGCTTCTTTATTTGATGTCTTGTTTTCTTCAAATGCCTCATTGGTGATATCAGTTGAAGACCGGAGTTGTAGAGCTAAACCCTCTTTCAAATTAAATTACAGATTGTGCGAAAATTCAGGAAACAATCATTTAGGTACTTTCAGGTTAGAATTCTGAGTTAACTAATGTGTGCTAAATTAGAGTGAACTTTGAACCTTGGAAATGGAAATAATGCCCTAGGTAACATTTGACTTGTAAGTAGGAAAAGGCCTGGAAATATCAGTGTTAGGAAAGCAGGGCACTGTTTTCAAAACTCTTTAAAGTTTTTATTACTTTTCCTCTTAATAACTTCTCCTTTATTTTATTTGTTAAGAGAATACACCCTATGCTCTTTAGGAACAAGGTTAAAAAAAAAAAGTTTAAAAACTCATTACAGTTCCTCACTAGGTATAGAAAATTCAGGCCATTATAAGGTAACTCTATAAACAACACCAACTAAATCTGCTGAATATTATGACCCATTTTGGCAAGGAAGAGTGGCAATCAGCTTTTTATCAGAAATAACTGTGGACACCCTCAAAAAAAATCCTAAACCAAAATCTTTTGGGGAAATACTACACTGACGTTCACATTTACTTATTATTACCATACAAACTAAACAAAATCAAACAAAACTAACATTGCAAAGTAAGAGAATATTGTCTGTTTTCAGTTATTGAATTAAATACTAGTTTACTGTTGTTTTTGACATTCTATTTCGCTTTCCAGTACATGTAGGTCACAGGATGACTGTATTAATCCTGCTGCCATTGAATGATAACTTTATCATTATAGTCACAAGGTACAATGGACCTCAGTTGTTTTGTTTTTTTTTTTAAAACACGTCTTCATTATTAGGACACTCAATGTAGTATTTTGCCAGAAGAACTTAAATTCTACAAGATACTATATGCTAACAAAACTCTAAGGGAAGTTCATCTTCAACAACACATGTATGTGAAACATTTTTTTGTTTTATTAAATACTATCTATTAACTTAGTTTTGTTTTATTTTAAATGGTAAAGAATGTCTGACCTTTCCAAGCCTTTCCTTTGCTGCAGTTTAAGAGAAACATTATAAATGCCATAAGATACTGCTGAATTGGAAACACAAAGGATTCAAAGAAATTAAACTTTGATGTGAATACAAAAGACAACTCGAGCTGACATATGTACACACTCTTTGCTATTGTATTAGTTTTCTATCAAAAAGCTGACATTCAGAACATTCAAGAAATATGACTGCCCTTTCAGACTTCAAATTTGGATTTATTTCCTTCCCATGCAATGTTTATTTGACCTTGTATTAATGTCAGACAGCAAAATCATGTTGTGATGAAAATGAAAGATGCTATTTGACTTTTTGATTCACATATACAGCACAAATGTCATTAGAAGAAGGGAATGATATGCTAGATTTGTTGATATTCTACAGATATTCCAAATACTCTGGTAGCCATTTTGAATCTAAAGTTTATTACCCATATCAGTTTAAAGTGGATTAGTGCTCTTAATGTTAAAAAATTATAGTCAAATACATAATAATAAATTTATTTCCTTCACAAATGCTTTAGAAGGACAGAACGTACTATTAAAACCATGCTAATAAAGGACACTGGGAAACATGACACAAGATATGCATAGGTGCTAAAGTGTGGCTCATTCTCTTGGTTTGAAATTGCTAGAGATTTTTGATCCATCTATTTTTAGAATTCCAACTTCAGATATTCAATGCTTTAAGTGCTTCACTATTCTGCAGCTAGATCCCTGCTACCCAGGGAGAAGTATTTTGGTGAAAATATTTATGCCAATCATGACCTTGACTCAGAAAACTTTTAGTTCTTAATTCTTTTTTTCATTTACTATTGCTTAATGAAGTAATTTATGATGGCTGACATAACATTCTATCAGAATTTTTCACTATATTAACATAGTTATCCCAAACATACGTACTGAAGTTTCTGTTAAGGCTACCATATTGTCACATAATTGTTATCCATCAGCATGATAGAATAAATAAAAATACAATTTTCCCAATTGCCATAGAAAAAACCCCAACAAACCACCACCAACAAAACAAACCACAGGCTACTTTAAGTGTTGAGTTTGCCAGTTTCATTACTTAGGGAAATGAAATGCTATTCCCATATTCCTGCTGGTATAGGAACTGCATTTTGATGGCTGGAGCAAAATAATCAAACCTGTTTGGAATATGTAATTTCTTCATGAATACTGTATTTTTTCTGCATTTAACCTGAATTTTGTACAGTTAAATGCAGGATGTGCCACTTTAAAATAATTTCTTGCTGCTGCATCAGTTGGTTTGTCAGCTTTTCTTCATTTCCATCTCTATTTGCCAGGTATTTAAGCTGACCAAATGCCAATATCCTCAACAGAAAGTGTTTGGGATGCATAGTGCAAGAGTTATTAACTGAAATTTCTTTGGTATTATTTAAAAGATAATAAGCAAATGGAAGCTGATATGAATTGCAGTCTTTGTACAGGAACTATCTGAAGGAAATGTTTAAAAACTGTTATTTATTACACTTTACTGTGCATGCAGTACTCAGATGGTATTCTGTGAGCCTTTCCTTCCTTACCATAATTAACAATTCCAAAAATTCATGAAATTATAATTATTATAAAGAAAAATAACTTGGTATGAAAAAAACCTGTAATGTCACAGTTTGCACAAAGATTAACAGCAAATAACATGAACAACTTCTGTTGCTGAAAGAGCAATAGGACTTCTTCAGGCACTTGATACTCTGCTAGAAGGCGTATCAGGAGTTGTGTTAAAGAAATGCAGTACTTGACATTCTGTGTTCTGTTGATCATTCACAATTCCTCCCAGCAAGCATGTTAGTTATTTATAAGTGAGTGTGTATACGACATATCAGTAAGTTCCTGCATGACATCTGACAACAAAACTCAGCAGAGATACCTGTCAGCTAGCCTGTGCATACTGCATACCTCGGTAGAAATCGATATGCAGCACAGCTTCTCGAAATTTCTTCTCAATTTCTTACTTATTCCTACATGTTGTTGATTGACGCTTAGTTTTAATGGTTCAGATTTTTGAAGTTAAATAGGCTTCTTTTGGTCTTCATCTGTCTTTTCAAATGGTCAAATATTGGTTCAGACTATTGTACACACATAATACTGTGCAAAAATATAAGAGCCAGAAGAGCTACACAACTGAGATCTGCCATTGCCTATGTGTCTGAGAAAACCCACAAATCTATTCTGCCCGTTTATTTTAGCTGAGTCCCACTTTCTCAATGCTCCTGAGAAAGGTTATAAAACTAAAAATGGGTCACCAAACTCAGGGCCAAACACCTGCTTCAAATTTTCATGCTTCAAATTTCCAAAAGCAGTCATTGATGGCTATCTATTGTCTTTTGCATCCATAATAGAACAATGCACTCTGCAATTTTGTATATTAGTCAGTTAAAATAATTGGCTCGTTACAGGTTGATTAGCTAATCCCATGATGGATATAGGACTAAGGGAAAACATATTTTTGAGACCAACAATTTGATGATCTAGCTTTATTTGCAGAGTAAAGCTGGAAAGGAACATTGCAGTCTGTTCCTGGTCTTGTCTCATCATCTCTGTTAACTCTTGAAGCACACACGGTATCTTGGGAGAATGCTCGTTTTCTCCACGTGCATAACAGTCTAGCAGACAGACTAGGTTTTTAAAGAGTCTGCATTTCTCCTTGCTGAAAACTATGCTGCATAACTGGAGATCTCCAGGACAATAAAGCCTTGGGTTTCCCTTAGAACTAAGAAGTTTTAGTGCTGATCTCCTCACCATCAGGCACCCTAATTTACAATAATAATTATCCAGTCATTAATTTTGAACAGAGGATGAAGAAACAGTATATTTAAAAAATGTCTCTATAAGAATAAAATTAAGACAGGGAGAGAGGTGTTAACAGAGTGGGAGGCAGAGATACTGACCTACTGCAAATGAGTACATCCTGAGCAACTGCCTAGTCTCCCCTTCTTGGTCTGCCAGTACACAGTCCATTTTCCATGGAGCCAGCTCATTTCCCCCTTGCAATAAATCATACAGTTTGTTTATAACAATTTTTCTAGCCAGCCTTTTTTTCGTTTCTTTCATAAAGTGGCTCCATCTTCACTGATTTTTCAGTCTCATGATGATAATTCAAACTCTACTGAAGGCTGCACTAGCACAAAAGCAGAAGACCTTCCAAGCAGCTTCAGAATATAGCCAAATCCAGATCAGTCTGACATGGAAATTTGAGCTACACATCTTTAGCATGGTTATCTAATAGCATGCTGACAAACTTTAGTAAGAGTGGACCCAAAATACCAAACTCTTCAGGCTTTGCCTAATGGAAGTATAGAACAGAAAGCACTTTAGTAATAACAGACAAAGGAGCCTAAGACTGCAAATATCTATTTTTTTTTCGTTGCTAACTGCCTTTTCCCCTGAAAGATAAGACAAGTTCAAAAAGAAATGTATATTAGAGGAGTAATAGATAAATTATTAAAATGGATATCTTTGAAAGATGAGAACTTTTAACCTTTAGAGTTTCAGGATCAATTAGAATGGCTTGAGGACCTTAGAACAATGACATCAATTTAATTATAAACATGAAAAGAAAGCCCTTTACTTACAGAGTTACTTACAAAGTTACTCTTTGAATAACTAAATGCATGGTAGTGCAATATTTATTTAAAAAATAGGACAATGATCATGTAGTAAGAGTAGTAGTGTGATACACTAAGAACTAACAGGATGTAATATCATAATCAGCCACAGCATTCTTGGTTAGTTCTTAAAACAAATGAAATAATTCACTGGAGCTGAATTAGAGACCGTCTCCAGTTTAGCAGGGTGTGCTGATGGAGACAGAGTAACTGCCTGGGGGCATCCTTGACTTCACAGTGTTCAAGAGAGTAGGCTTTCTGAGGAAAAAGGTACTGTACAGAGAGAAACTAGCAAGAACAAATGGAAAAAAGAACAGTGCATGCCTGACATTAAGGTTCTAGAGAGGGTAATTTTTGCATGACACAAGGCTTTTATAGCATAAATGAGTCCACCTATCCAAATGGATCTTTACTTGGCACTTCTGCCCTATTAGAACTGGCATATCACCTTGTGAGCAGGAACAATGCCATGGAAACAGATGGGAACACTAGAGCCAGCCAAAAGCCTATGTCTGAGCATCAACTGTGTGTGTTGAAGACAAGATCCCCAGCCAGCAATGTCAAATACTGCAATTCAGAATCTTTCAGCAATGGAGAAATAATAGCCTCTAGCCACAAACCACTCCAACTAAGTTTAACTCTGGTGAATCAGATTAAGCCACGCAGAGGTATTACTAATGAAGGGATTTCCTTGCTTTGGTTTACATAGTAAATCTCATACAGAAAACTTTTTGTCATACGAGTGCAGAACAGGATTGCATGGAACAAAAAGAAAGAGGAATTGTCTTGTTATTGGAAAAAGCTGTGAGAATTTCAATGGGCCAGAAACATTAACACACTCACCTCACCCCCCGTAAAAAATTAAAACCAGCAAAGAAAATTAGATGACTGGACACAGAAACAGGAGAAAGCTTTCTAAGACTGATCGAATAAGGAAAGCAAGGGATACAAAATATTAAAAAATTAAAGCACTGAAAGTTTTTTGCCAAGAGATCTATACAAAGTTAGATCCAAACCAAACTTACTGGTGGACAAAATATTTACCAGGGACAGACATACTGTGGTGCAATTTAAATATGAAAGGTAAATGCAGTGGAATACTGTTGTATTCCCTGTGACAGCAGCTATTAATATTCCAGATGTTCTTGAACTATTTACTGCTGAAAAAACAAAGACCTATACTCATTGCAGATGGTGCGCTCTGTGATTTTGTGCAGGAGGTGTTAAAAGTAGTTTTAAAGAGGAAGAAACTGAAGCACAGTGAGCTGTAGTCACTTACTAAGGTCAACTAACAGATATTTGGCAGGTATGGAAAGAAAAGCTGCTCCTTTGAACCCCAAGTGAGCATGCAGACTACCAAACTGTAATTGTCTATCTCTTTTATTGATAAGAATATGGCTCTTAGAATCAGCGGGAGTTAAGACATACAGAGAGCTTCTGTGGGAGCGAGTTTTACTACAACATCTTACAGGAAAGCAGCTAGTAAACACAGTTTATTTCCAGTGTGGTCCCATGAAAGTTACTGTGGCTGTTTTTGTGTATAAACTTCAGAATGTGATATCTTTACAGAATTAGGGCCTTGGTTTGCATGTGTCATCTTCCAAAATGCCAGTGGGAATCATGCAGTCCTTGACAGGGTGATGACTGAATAATTTATACTCTGCTTATTACTTTGGCAACACATTTCAAAAGAAAACCTTATTGGACAACCTGACAACATGTTTTTATCATAAAATGCAAAAGCAAGTTTAGGTGAAACTTTTTGACTCATTTTTAACCAAAGCCTGCAGCAGTCTTTCAGCTTTCTATCAAGAGTTAGTTTGGCCAAAAGAACCAACTCCCTCCCCAAAAAGCATAATATGAAAATATTTTGATGTCATGTCTTTAAATCATAGTTTTAATAAACCATTTGCAAAATATGTTTCCTTATGATATTTATATTTTAAAAGCCATCACTTAGGAAAGCCATATTTCATTTGATCTCAAATATTTTTTGTTTTCACACTGTCCTTAGAACAACAACAAAAAATCCAGTTATTTTGCCCAGTAACTTGGAACAGACATTCTACAAAAAAAAAAGAAAAAAATAATTATAATTCTACTGGAGAGAAAAAGATAAAAAGGGAGTGAATATAACTGACCATTTGAAAAGTCATGAAAAATTAAAACTGCCTTGTTTTGCAAAGCTCATCACTTCAGAAAACACCTATGAAGGAATACCTAACAGGTTGAATAGATATATTTTAAAAAGCCATAGTGATGTTCTGAATATCTTTGACATGAACCCTTGAATTACAAGATTAAGTATTTCTTGACCATCCATATTCCAGTCACACTTGAAATCTTAGAGGTAAAATGTAGTTTCTGGAAAAAAAAAAGAACAAGCAGGAAGAAAAACACCAAATGTACCTATAAAAAAAGCAAGCCCTCACAAATAAGTGTACTTGACACCATGGGGCATTAGATGACCCACATAACAGTCTATATTCTTCATGTAACCCTCCTCACTGTTACCAAGTTGGCTTTTAGATAAGAACGGCTTCTACATAAAAAAATAGCTGAAGCTGATTCCAAACTGGACAAAGGCTACAGCGTGGACAGAAGAAAGGACTTTGAGAAGTTTGCAATCACAATGAGGATTTTTCTGGTTAATGGAACAACTTAATTCATAGCTGAAGAATGATCCTGGATTACTCAATCATCCTGTTTTCATTCTTTATATCCATGCATAATCAGTAACTGGTGCAGTACTTTAAGAACGAAACTGAAATTATATCTGAGCTGAGCTGTTGAGAACTGCATGTGTGCACACATGTTTGAAAAGCTGTACAAATAGAAAGCATATTTAATATACCCTTTCCTGTAGACCATCCCAAGAACACTCTAAAGAAAGATAATGCATTCACAAGACAGAAGTTCTCACCATTGTTTGATAAGGAGACACCATCTTACTCTGTCTGGTATGAAACTTGTCAAATGACAGCAGTGCACTGTAAGTGGTAAGGAAGCCATCTGTCCTTGAGAAACACAGATTTCTCAGGTTTACTAAAACCTGGAGGTAAAAGTAAATGCAGAATTTTCCCAACTCAAACATTCTGCTTTATTTATTTTCATTCTATTTCCAGAAACATAGCAAACCCAGTGAAACTTAAATGGCTTCCAACTATATATCTTCAGTTCATGTTTATCCTTATTTTCCTTGATTTCCTGTATAGTTTTTGAAAAGTATTATTCCGCTTACTGGTCTAAAACTGGTGCAGCAAAGTAGTAAATCAGAGCCAAAAGTTTAATTTAAAATTCTGTGTTGATCCAGTTCTAAAAGCCCACATTTCATCAACCAGGCCGTAGACTATAACAAAAAAGTCCGTTTACCTATTCACCTTCCTATCCCTTGAGTTACCTCTAGTAGCCTACGAGTCAAAAGTGTAACTGCAACTCATGTTGACCTACCCAAATGAGCTTTCAGCTAGCTTTGACATGCCCATGTGGGATGCATTTGGTGAGCTAATTTTTATGGCCAGGAAGGAAAGTGTTAAATCTGAAATTCTTTTGGCATAAAAGGGATATTGAGATGAAAGAATAATCAATCTTTCATAAATAATATACATGGGTGGATACATTATATATTCAAAGCTACAGTCAAATGGTTGGGGAGAATGATAATTTATTCTGTTGAATTTCTTCAGAATGACTCCTGGAACAGATCAAACAAAAAAGTTATAAAATAGGAATTACAGGTAATGAAGGGCTCCTTGTTGCACAGGAGATCTGCTAGCTCTTATACATAATTAAAATATATGAGGTCAGGGATAAGCTTAAAGGTGATTATGTCAGGAATCATTTTGTTATTCTTTTATTAAACAATACTAGACCTATATTTATTTTACCAATACATATATATACAATACGAAATGACTGGGATTGAAATGCATATTTTAAATTAATGTGTTTTGATTAAACATAGAAGCAGCAGAGTACTCCAATATTTGTACGTTGTATCTGTAGCAGGTTTGTTGTAGATATCTAAATTATCTGCCTTATTGCAATTTTTAGTCCAGGAAGCAGCATTTCCAGTGGTGATCTTTTGGGGAATGTTGCGACAGATACCACGAAGTTTTCTTTTTTTGCAAAGTTTTTTAGCTATTGTACCTTGGTCTGCTGAGAATGTGATTAAGCAATGGCTGCTTGGCTGAATAGCGCTCACTACGGTTACAACATCTACTTTGCTTAACTTTTGCTATGATACAGTTTTTATTTGACTATTCATTTATAATACTTGCTGTATGATAACTATGATGTAGTAGATGTCTGTACCAACAAAATTACATAAACCAATATGCATACATTTACATTTACAGATATAATATTATATATGACATGTAATTCTGAGCTACAGGCATGCTCATAGGCTGGCAAATATGTGCATGTTATTTGGCCAAAGTGAAAGCATGAACTTATGCTTGTTTTCACAATACTTGTTCATCTCCTTTGGTTGTAACTAGCAAATGGCTCAGAAGTGCTGATGGAGAAACATGCCAGATAGAGGCAGGTAACTGGACAGTCACCACTAACACTACAAGCTTAATTTCCTTGTGAGAGCAAAAGGAAAAGACTAAAAAAAAAATAATACAGGTAACATTGGACGACACTTTAAAATAATAATATATATATGGGGGAATTCCACTTTTATTATCAGAATGGTGAAAACAAAAAGCTGGGATCTACAAAAAGCTGGCAAAGCTAGGATCTACAAAAGACAGAAGTAGGAAAGAAGCTAGGAAGGCTGGATGATAGGAGATGGACAAATGAGAAAGCAGGGAACCAAAGGTAACATCCTCTTATGAACAGTTACTGTCAGGGAAAAGTAGAGATTACTGTGTGAAGGTTCTACAGATACACACGTAAAGTCTGTCAATCCTTATTCTGTGGCAGATGTTCAATTGCATTTGAGAGAACAGTACTGTGATGATTTGTCCCGTTCAATTTCTGAGAGAAAACAAAAAGAAAAAAAGTTTCTAATATGTCTCCTCTTATGCTTTCAACCTAGATTATAGTCTCTTCAAAGACTTGTGCACACTCAGTTTTCCAAATAGTTTTAAAGGAAATATATCAAGTGAATTTCTAGGATTCTTATGCTTCTGTGTGACAGACTGTCAGAAAATTAAAGCAGCAAATTCAAGAAGGGTTTTGTCTTTGTTTTCTGGCTCTTTTTTTCTTGGCATTCACTCAGAAAACCATAAACAATTCTCTTTGTACTGGCCACATAAGGTTTTTTTGTGAGGATAAAAACGCAACATCCATGGTGATAAGGAGCTCTTGAATCCCTTTCCAGCATGAAAAAAAAAACCAAAAACCAAACCCAACCCACACCTTATTTGAAAAAGGACATCTGTGAGATAGTAACCACCTTTTCCAGGATTACCTTCACGTTGAATTAAATTTCATATACACGTATTTTATATTTACATGCAAATTAGGGGAAATACCTGTCTGCATTTCAGATCTGGGTCATATTCTTTAGAGAGTCAACTGTTTCTGTGTGAACAAAGAGAAGGAAAAGGAACACAGGTGGCTGCACCTTTGGAGGCCTTTAAATTATTCCTGAAGTTTTTGGTGTTTCTTGAGTTCTGATGGGAAAGTATTGACTTCCAGCATTCTGCAAACAGCCAGCATCAGTTCAAAGAAACAAACCAGGAGCAGAGTAATGGACGTGTATAACAGTTAAGTGAGCAAAAGTATAAGGTGATGAAAGGTAAGTAGGTAAAGAAAGTAAGGTAATGAAGGTAAGGAATGTAAATGAAAGAGGTGAGTGTTACTGTTTGTTCATGACTACAGCAACGTTATGAAGAATAGATTCCACAGCTTTCAACAGACTTTTTATATTAAAAATTACAGGAAAACCGCAAGTTTTTGATGGTGTGCTCAAACACCTGAGGAATTTCTATTTTCATTTGTTTCTACAATATAGACAAAAACTTGTAGATGATCTAATTAAAATGGGAAATTATTTTCCTGTTCATGGGAAAAATAGTTTAATTTACTTCACAGCTGAAAGTCAACAAAAAGGTTCAAAGAAAATTACTGAAGTAGAACTAGTTATATATTATGGTTTTGAATTCCGATAAATAACGTTTATACAAAAGGAAGTTCCATCTTAATGTGCTTCCTTGTGCCCTATTTCATATTAAAAGAGGCCAGGTTTTATATACTTTGCCCCATACTAAATAAAATATTCCAAAATATTTTCTAATACTTCTGCTTTGATTACTTTCATGGATCCACATTCCAACTCTTTGGAACAGAAGCATTAAAAAGTGATCTCCAGCTTTCTTTTGAATGCCCGATTTAAGAACTGTGGCTAAACAATACTGTATAGCCTCTTATTTTTGTTATTAATGATAATCCTATTACGGAAAAAGTCAACATGAAAATTTATCAGAAATTCTAGGTCTGATCCTAGCACTTTGACATATCCATTAGTGGGGCCACTTGCACTATAAAGGTATTTCGTTGATCAAATTAAAAACAGAATAGAACACTGCATATATCATGAGGTAATCACATCAATAAAGTTTACATTCAAAGAAAGAAGACTCCCACAAACTCCCATACAGGGGGTTTGGTAAGTAAGACTAATTGTAATCTCAGTCAGTGTTTTGTTGCATAGCCTGTAAAACATTAGAGTTACAGGGAATTTGTGATACAAAACCAAATGCTATGGTAGTAGTGATATAGAATCAGAAGAACAACTAAAGGAAGTATATTCTTAACAAATACTTGGAGTAGAAATGTTTCCAAAAGATTTTCATAAGCTGCTCTTTAAAGGTCACATTATATTGCTGCTGTTTATTTCCTCATCAGTTAATCAGGTGCTGTTGCTTTTCTTAAGGTCACCAAATCCTAGTAATTGAGTTTTAGATATTTTTTTTTTAATGTTATTAGCCAAACCAGAGTATGAGTGTTTCTTTTTCAGATGACAGATTACTAAGCAGAAGTAGCTACTGTGCTAACAGAACTCTACTTATCTGGGCTATCATCCTGAAAATTCATAAGCATGTGTTTAATTCAAATATTTGAGTAAAATTGTGCTTGATGCAAGACATTCAAATCCTTTCTAGTACAAAGGCAACAAGAACTTGCATGGAAGATGTCTAGGAGACAATTCAGAGCCTCTCCTAAATGCTCCTGTGGCTCTCAAAAAATAGATATATCTCAGAATGAAAAAAATATGTATTGATAAAACTGAAAATTGCTGTATTTTGGTGTTTCAAGCACGTTTTTGCAAGGGATCAAGATCCCCAAATCCACCACCTTATATTCTTGTAAAATTATGTCCCCTCTAAGTCACTAAGTCTGTGCTTACTGCTTCTTTCTGAACCTAAACTCACTCCGCCTATGGTTAGAAGCTAAAGAAAAAAAAAACAAGAAACACCAACACCAAAAACTTGTGCCAAGTTGACTGCGAGAACACAGTACAGCAAGCAGGTTAAACATCTCCACGCACAGTCATGCCTCAGGCACCACCTCTAAGTGATCAGAGACTATCCCCCGGACTTTGCCAAACAGACAGCAGGTTGAATACAAAGGACAACGAAGGTATTTATTGAAACTTCTGCACAAGCTTTTTCTTCATCTCTCCGCCTATTACATTCTATCAAGCCAGTGATTTTCCAAGCAGGCTGCATCTGCAAGCAACATGAATGCTTTCCTTGTGAGTACTAAAAGTGAAGCATGCATAATTACAAAGGCAGCTCTTCTATTGCTTCCTACATAGAGCAAGAATTCTGATCCCATTTCTTTTTTTTTTTTTTTTTTTTAAACCGGATCTCTTGAAATTGAGAGGAATACTACTCCATACAGGATTTCAGAATCCAAGAGTTTAAACCAGTATTTGGATAACAAAAAAAAAAAAAAAGAAAGAAAAAAGGGGACACTGAAGGTAATTTGTGTGTCCACCATTTACCATAAATTCATTTAGTTTTGAAAAGTCAAAAAATCTCCTCATGCTGCACTAATTTTTCTTGCATGATGCTTTCTTTACTCTGACATGTTCTGTCTTTCAGACTGATTGTTGGCATCAAACCCCTCTAGTTTTCCAGAATTCATTTCAGAATGTACTACTGTTCTTTTACATTTTATTTCTGCCTTTTCCTCACTTTTATATTCCTCAATTTTGATTAAATTCTAGCTTGCTAGAGATTTTGGTGAAAATTTTTCCACATCCTCTTTCAAAAGTCTCCTGAGGTGGGAAAAGGCATTCTACACCACTCTTGCTCCCCCTTACTAGCTGGTACAATTCTTGTGTCTGTTGGATTTTTATGAATTATGCTGATTTAGGGCCCAATACAGTGCTCAGTAACAAATGCATTTGACTACTGGGTCCTGAGAGAACAAAATATCTGTGTGACCCAATGATGCAGCCATTAGCTTACTTCATTTGTGGCGACCATGGCATTACTCCCAATTTATTCCTAATTTATGTCACAAGAAAAGAATCAAACCCTACAAACTTGAAACTCAAAAAAACCCCCATTAGTTCATTTTGTCGCTAAATATCTAGATGCTGATATCAGGTCAGAGCAGAATACTCTATAAATGCTACGACTTCTTTAGCTCTGCTGCTGCTTTCCCCCATTGCCTTCTACCATGTCTCCACACATTTATCAAATTCTTTCCACTTACCAACTGCCAGGTAAAACTATGGCACTTACCAGTAAGCGTTGCAATGAAAGACTTGCTATACATTTTTTCCCCTAGCCCCAATTGCAAAGGCACTGAAACGGTCCCAGAATGCTACAAGATTTCAAACACCAAACTGACAACAGGCACACTTTTGATGAATGCTTAGCTGTAAATGCTACCCAAGAGGAACTTAAAGATGACGTTGCATCAGTGACAGCTATAGTAATTATTTTAATTAAATAAATATATCTTTGAAGAAAATTAATGACATTGGAGAATAAATTAAATGCATGAACTCTTGCAAGTTTGAAAGGGAACATTAAGAAGTAGGCATTAATGAAGGTGGTTTTGAATTTTTTGAAAACGTACGTTCAATGCTAGTTTTATGCACCTTTAGAAAAGCTTTTAAAAGTTCTCAAGTCCTCAGTGATGTCTTTACCAATTCTTAGTTCATTCTGCTGCTGGTCTTGGGAGCAAAAGAACTATAGTGATCATCTGGTTTGATCTTCTGAATAAGTAGGAGGAAATGCTCCTGTTCTACAAGGCAAGTGCAAGTACTGATATTTAAAGAATGTGGGAATTCAAGAAATCTGATGTACACCATAGCTGAGAGAGTTCAGTAGTCATTAAATGAAATTACTCATTTTCTGAGTATTTTCTGCTAGCATTTAATAATTATTTGGAAGAATCAATACAGCTTTTTCTAATAGAATTGTGATGCAATGAGCCTCCAAGAAGTAAAATATAATAATTTACTCAGTATTTTTAATTAAAAGATGGCTTCTCTAAGAGATCCTTTGACCCACAGTTTTTGAAGTTGGATACTGAAATATACAAGCTTAAGTTTTTCATTTTCTAGCCCTTGTTTTTTGGGGAAATGCATACAATCAATATTTCATGTACAAGAGTTTGAAGCCAGGAAATATTGACCGGCACAGAGTTCACAGAGAGAGACTTCTGCTTATCTGTGCTGATTATCTGATTATGAAAAGTGCCCTAGGTTTCTGGTTTTGTAACTCCATCCTTAGATACTCAAATTTCCCCATATTCCTTCAGCCAAAATGACTGTATTTCATGAGGGCAGAGACAAGGATGTTTTAAATGACTGAATATTCTATTCCTTTAAGACATTTTCCAAATTGCAATGACTGTCCAGTATTTTTGATACATATATCATATAAAAGTTTCATTCAACATCCCCATAAGCTAAGAATAACACAAACACATAGTAGAGCTATTGCATTCCTTAGTTCATTTAATTGAAAACATAAATGATATTTAAGAGAACAGCATAATTCTAAAGTTATCTGTAGACCCGAGGCCCAATTTCTCCATGTTTTTAGAACACAAGGCCATGAGCGAATGCAAGACATCTCATTATAGCTGCAAGACCTAACAAAAATTCCTGCATCTTGTATATTTAAAGTACATCTTTTGGCTTATTTAAATACCCTATCATCAGACAGTATTCATTTTATTTGGACTCAATGAAAATTTATCTTACCAAAAAACCCTAGGGAGCTACAATTATAATGAAAATATCCATTTATGAATCCAGCCTATACAAGTTCTAACTTTTGTTGGCAATTATTTGATAAATCTTGACAAGTAACCTGTTGGCTGTGAAATCTTTATTCAGTTTGCACACTACATGAAATAATGCCTAGATATCATACTAACTGCCCTGAAATTCTTTTGGGTCACTAGCTGGAAAAAAAAAAAGTCTGTCTGTTGATTTTTGATAATAATTCTTTCCTGAAGATGGTTATTTTTATGCAGTTAAAACTGAGGAAATACAGAATAGAACATTTACTTCTGTTAAAATGTAGTGAAATTCTTTCCATGATATTACTCCCCAAAAGCAGGTTAGCTCATTTATAGGGTATATACACAATTATTCCTCTGGTTTGGCCACTTTACCTAAATTTAATTTAGCAATAGTATTCTCTCCCTCATCAAGCTACCTTTGACACAGGGCTACTGGAGTGCTTGCTGGCTTTCAAACAAGTTTTCCTCTTTGCACACTTGTGAACAGCATGGATGCTTATTAATCCCTGGATACTGCTTCTGTAGGACTTTGCATTATCTTCAGTGACCAGAATTGCCCAGCTCTTGGCTCCTCTTTGATATAGCACTTCAAATAATAGATATCTACTGGACACTTGAGCAGATGCTGATTATTTTCATCTCAATAAGACCTGCTGTATGTTTTTTTAAATCACGAATGAATAGAAGCTTGCAAATCTCATCTCAAACAGCAACAGGAGAACAACAAAAATAGTGACACAGGTAGGCTACATACATCACGTGGAAAGGCTTGGGTTAAGAAGTTACTTTCAAAATATAAGGTCCCCAACTAAGCCTCTTCTACACAGTTTTGGAAGTACAGAAGGCTGGTAAAATACTTCAAAATGTGAATCACATCCCATGAGATGAGCTCTTTTGTTTATTATCTTCTCAATAAATTTTTGGATTTTTTTTTTTTAACATCATAATCAATATGTTTTGCCCTTTTTTGGCCATTCAAAATTCTTGCAAGATTGAAGTTCAACAGTGCTCCCAGCATAGGATTAACAAGAATTCATCCACTAACTTGGCATTTCTCACTGGCTCGTCCTGTTACTCCTCACTTTACTTGAATCCGTACAATTCACAGAACTTCAGCTGGATTCAAAACTGTCTGGGCCACATTATTTTGAGCCTTATCTTGCAGTCAACTAGTTTCTTTCTTACTTTATTCTATTAAATCTTGAATCTCAAAAAAATATTTTCATTCATGAAGATAAACATCACACTTTCACAATTTTCTGCAGTAAGTACAAAGTCCTTTTTCTGAGAGCAAGAAATGCCAAAACATACTGGCAAGATACTAGTTACATCACTCAGAGGTGCTCACACATTACTCAAACTCAATACAGAATAGTTCAGCATAAGTCTGATGGTTACCTTTAACAGATCAGTTGCTAACACAGCTATAGCTAAGGGGCTTGTTATATTAAGGACAATAAAGATACTGGACTTGAGCCATCTTTCCTTCTGTGGCTCCAATCTAAAAGGTTTTATAATGCTTTTTTTCCACCTCCTTAAATTCACTGAAGTATTGAAAAGCATTTGAGAGTTCTAAGCTCCAGTTCACTGCCCTTTATAAAATCCCTACTACCATTCACTTAGTTTTACATTTTATTAGGTTTCCCTCAACGTAATTTGGACTCACATGTGTACACTTAGGCACATAAAACAATGTTTAAAAGTAGCATTTACAGAACTTGATGGCAATTCATAGCAGGCTAATGAATTCAGCCATCCTTGGGCAGCAAGCACTGCCAACCAAAGTTTTTATGTGACTATCTTTGCTGCTTCAAGATAACTAGAAGGCATTTTTTAGCTAAATGATTCTGTGGTGCTCTCATTGATGATGTATAACTCCATTTACAGTTGTAATCTGGGTAACAAAATGAATAATCCATCATTGTACTATGAATAGTAAATTAACCCAGATAAAAGTGTTGAACACCCAATCAGAATCATTAAATAACCAGAAGACTAAGATTGGTGAGGACACACTGGAAGCAATTATAACTAATGAATACATTAACTTCAGGCTTGAGAACAGCATGGCTGATATTCTAGTCCATCAAAATAAAATTAGATTGGAGGTGAGCAGACAATATGGAACAGTCTCTGAAAATAAACAATTATCCATGAATATAATTATTTTGAAGAGAAATCTTCCTAGCAGTGACAGATATTACATCACAGAAGACCTGGTGGATTCACTGAAGATGGTGCTGTGTAAATAATGAAGACAAGTACTAAAGAATATGCTGCAACAAGCAAATGCATCAGCATTGTAAAGGGGTGGGGGAGAATGAAAGGCAAAATAAATTACAAATGCTTTTCCATATAATCCCAAAATTGTTAACTAGCTGTTGTGAAGATCACGGACTATACATTTGGCAATTACATTAGTTAACATGCAATGTAATAGTACAGTAGCATACTGAATGAAAAATGTTAGTCAGACTCGTTGCCAAAACACAAAATATTTAAATGCTTTGTCCATACACCTAATATATTGTGAGAGAGGATCACTAAGCTTATAATAAAAAAAGAAGTTAATCTCTTCAAGCATAAACCTTTAACGTGTACTTGATCACTCTGTTGTCCTACAAAGAACGCTTTTGTTATACTGACATCTACATATTCAAAGTGTCCTACTACAGTCTACTGTCCACCAGTGTAACTACTTTCCATGAGAATCCAAGTAAAATCATCTTGGAGCCTGCATAAATAGCTCTTCTACTTACTCCACTAAGCTGTGAAACCACTGCATACTAGACTGGGTAATGCTTTTTTCCATCCATGATACTGCAATATTCATTGACAACCTCAAGTAAGCTCCAAATTTGATTCAACTCTTGTGCCACAATCCCCTGGCAGACCTCTCCTCTTCTGACTGCACTCTGCAGGCTGTGTAGGGTTGAAACAGTTACCCAAGCAGTGCATTAAATAATTCATCCCTCCATCCAATTAAATGTCTGGCCCTTCCACGCAAGTGCAGGCAACAGTTTGTTTACATAAAAATCACCAGATTAGGTTTTTAGGTAATTTTATAACAATAGTCAGTTTTCCAGCACTTAAGAAATCAGATATTGTTTCCTTGTTTTTTATTCTACACACTCTAAAACACATCTCAAAGATGGAACAAACTCAGGGCAAGAATTAAAGCATAAGCTTGCAGTGGAAGACCCACAGACTATCTTCATACAACAACTTGGCAATGAATTAATTTAGCCCCATTTTGAAGTAGTTTGCAGTTGTGGTAGGTGCTGAAAATTAGGCATTAAGGCACGTATCTTAGGCATTCAAAGTGAATTCTGGAGTCACATTATTTTAATCACAAAAGTAGATGTCCAGCAGTATGAAAGCTGGAAATGTAATCAGTGACTAAGTCTGGGCTAAGTCCCTGATGCTGTGTTACACATTAGTGGTAGCTTGTTTCCAGTCTCTAGTTCTCTCAGAATAAAAGAAATCCACCCACGCTTAAACACCAGATTTTTGACAGTTTTAGAATTTGGCAGCCCTCAGTCATGTATCTACTCATGCAGCCAGATCTTCTAAAAATCTAGCTCATTTATAGTGCCAAAATAAAATGGGAAGATTTTCAGAAAATTTTGTCATCTGATGCCTTTCATCTTATTATGAATGGCCATAAACAATTAACTATTGACTGTTCAGTTGCAAAATGCTGTACACTAGAGCAAGTTTATTTATTTTCCAAGGCTTATTTTTTCTGAATTCCAAATGAGCTTTACATAAGAGCCAAGCTGGAATTACCTTAATTAAGGATACCAGTGAAAGATTGATTTTACTTAGGTGAAATACCTTGACAACGTCTTTCTTGTAACTGGTTACCTGTCAGATTTTAATGGGCTGGTAATTGCTCATTTTATCTTAAGGCAAACACTACTAATAAAGTTTTAAAAACATTGTTACTGCAGAGCTATTATTTTTGTTGTGGGTCTAATACACAAGTAATTATGTCATAAAACTGGAAAAAACTCTCAACTTGATACATTAGCTTATTGTGGTTTTGACAATATGATTAAAATTGCTATGAATCTTTCTCCCCCAACAATTTAATCTGAAGTAAAAGTGTTGAGTATTGCTATTTATAATCTAAGGTTTCTGTGAACAAAAATGAACAGTTTATAACATGCAAGGTGTCTAGAACAAGACAGGGGGAACAAGCATTACTGATTTGAAGATGATTACAATGTAGCTGGAGATTTCAGGCTTCAGATCTCCTGAAGAAACAGGCATTAAAATCCTTAGGAGTCAAGTCTCCAAATCTCCTAAAAAAATTAATCCTCTGACTTCTTTGTTTGTTTTGTTTAGTTTTTTTAGATTTTTGTAGAGGATGTCCCATAAGAAAAAAACAGGGCCTTAGCAGATTTAATAAGACACAGATGTAAATAGAACTGGTAATATGAACTGGACATTTGGTTAGTGTTTTGTTCCTGTGAGGCAATTAAAATACATGTTCTGGTCTCTTCTACCTGGCTGTTAGACACTGTATTCTGACTTCCAGTTTGAGCTATTATGAAAGCCTTCTAGGTTTTATAGCTTTTTTTATAACCTCAAACTGGAAAACTGACACAAAGGACTTTTCACTGTGTCCCATCAATCTAAACACAAAGCAGTAAGAACATACATCTAAAAATTAAGGTATATTTCAGTTTGTACAAGTCAGAAAAATCTTGACTTGTAAATGCTATAGATCTGATATGGAGGTCACTGACGGAATAAATACAAGACACTAAGTTGTCATTTTTATAGTTACTTTTAAGTATCGTGCTCTAAAATTGACAACCCATAGCATTTTTTTATTCTCCAGCTATCACAAATCTTTTTTTTTAATGCCTGGCCTGTGCACATTTCCATTGTTTTTGGATAACAAGCTTTTTCTTCCTCTCGTGATTAATAATTTGAAATTCCCTAGCTTTAGCAGGCTAGTCTTCATATTTTTAGCTTTCCCTAAGTATGATGAACTCCGTATGACAGACCCACTACTGAAGTCCAGCTACTTGGGACTTTTCAAATGTCTTTCCCACCCAAAGTGATAAAATCAAATACATTTTATAGCAGAGATCACATCATATTAAGAAACCCACGTTATCCCAGAAAAGGGTAAGAAAGCTCAACAGCTGAGCCCATGCATCACTCATGAACAACTGCCCCATATCTACAAAGCCATTTTCTTTTGACAATCAGAATTAGTTCAGACGATGTGTAAGAGGGAAGTCTTACAGCATGAAGCAAGCAGAACAGTGTGAATCTCCTAATATTTCCATTGCTCTGAGCCATTGTTCTTATGCTAATGTCTCATTTAACCAGGGCACTTCCTTTCCGTTGTCTGCCTTCACAGCAGCTAATATTCCAGCCTTTAAATACCATTATTTGAAGCATACTATAGATTCATTGCTTACTGTAGAAGAGAGTCATTAGGGTGAAGGTCTTAGCACACCAAGGTGTGTTTACATTTTTTAAACAGTGATGAGTATAGTGGAAGATTTCTGTAGTGAGAGAAAAATATATCCACTTCAGTTCAACACTTGTATAAGCTTTACTAATGGGTAGCAAACTGTTCAAGGCTGAGCTTGACTTTTAAAGTGAAGGACGTAGACTGGAGTGATCCAAAGAGACATTATTATGGAATTGAATTTGTGAAAAGAAACTCAAAACCCCTTTCTTTTGTGAAGCGTAAATGAGGAGGAACAAGCAATGAATTTCTGTCTTACTTTAAAATATAGGTATTAGATACCCTTATTTGCAGCAGTGTTTGAGCCATAGATAGCAGACTTCTACAGGGAAAGTAAATGTGATTAAGGAAATGAATGCTCTGCTAAATTCTCATTAAGGAGACATTATTTTTCCTATTTAAAATAATTAACTGTTTTTATTTTTCCTTCTGCAAATTACATAAATACTCAAGTCCCATTGCATTAGGGCTACTGAGACTAAGTGTTCATTTTCTTATATGTTCACTTATTTTGAAAACACAGATGAAACACCCATGTGGCTAAAATACAGCACCTAGCTGAACAGAGCAATATTAAAGATTGGGTGAGTCCAAGGGATGCTGTTTGTTATTTACTGAGGTAACACCTAAGTTCAGGCAACAAGACTGGCCTCACTGTGGTTGGTATAAAATAAATATTAAATATTTTACCACCTGCCACCACTAGCTGAAGTACATGCTTTCACCAAAAAGAAGTCTGACTGCTACACTGGAATACATGAGAAACTTTATATACCCTTGCTTGCCTTCCATAGGTCTCTATGGAAAGAGTTAGGAAAATATAAAGGACCTACTAGCGACTAACACTGATCATTAGCTTTGTGCGCACATGCAACAATTGCCAGTAGTGGGTCTACTAAGCCTATTCTATATGGAGAAGGGCATCGTTTCACCTTAATTTAAGGACTAACAACATTTTTTATTCCTTTCCATGCTAGAGTGGTGGTGATGTTTTCAGACCTGGGGTTTTGATATTCTAACACAGAATCGGTTATCTAGTACACCATGCAAATCTGCCCTGGGGAATTACAGACCATCGTTATCCTTTGCATAAGTGACAGAGTAAAGCTTCTCACTATGTGGAAAAGACAGTAGCAGCAGTTAACATTTATCTTTAAACCTTTGCAGGAAAACTTACCGTTTATCATCTGAGATTTCTTGTAACCTCAGGATAGTGTAAACAGGGTAAGTTTTGCAGCTGGAATTTACTTATCTTTTCCTATTGTAAAGAAAAATATTTGATGGTGATCTTATGTAGAGCTTCAGAAAGTCTGACATAATTTGTTTTAAAAGTTTCCAATCTTATGAGTTTTAACTACTTTAAACTCACACCTTTTAAATATGTAAATGTGATGAGGTTTTGCAACACTTTTTCAGTAGAATACATATTTTAACTCTAGTTTATTTCTTCTTCAAAAGCAAATGCAGCTTTTACAGTTTCAGTTCCCATGTAGCTCTACAAAACAAATGACAGGGCTTCTCAAAGGCTCCTCTGACATATGAATTAGGCACTGAAAACCTTCACAAAAGACATACCCCACTGCAGGCTGCTTGCACAAAGATCTATGTAAAGTCATATATTTACTTCAGCACATTTAAGATATGATTCCACACTTCACTACAAGACAACCATTCCAAAGCCTTTTGAAGTCAATTACAAGTCTTTCATAGGTTTTAGCGAAATCTAGTTCATCTAGCCCTAAATATCATGTCCATGGGGTTTTGGACTGTACTGAATCAAGAACATTTATGCTGTGGCTGCACTGATGTCAATGATAGTTCTTAATTTTTCAAAACTGACCCATTTTCCATTGAGAAACATTAACTTAGACAAACCATGGCACCAACTGCATAGCCCTATTCATGTATCATTTTGAAAGATTTCCATGACCTACCACAATTAAAATGTTGCCAGTCACCAAACATCATGTAGATGTTCTACTTAGAAGGGTGATTTGAAATACATTTGAGTTGCTGTAGAAAATAAAATGAAAATGTCAAATAGAAAGAGCTCTGTGTCTGTATTTTATTGCAATCAGCCAGAAAAACAAGAGAAAAACACATTTGTCTTTTCTATACTTCTAATCATAAAAACAGCCTTCATTTGAAGCCTGTAGTTAACGTTTTTGTATTATTGCAGTTTCTTGAAAATCAAACATTGAAGTATGAAACTGAGCTTAAAAAAAATGTTCTTGCTTATCTAAAAGGAAATGTAGCATGCAGCATCAGACACATTATAGTTATGCCTATCTTCTCTCCTTCTCTTTGGATCTTTGCCCTTCTGTAATTACATAACATTTATATTGCAAACGTAGAGCCAGATGTTAGCAGGTTCTGATCTCAGACTGATTTTCTGTTAAAAGTGTCAAGTCCAGCATTAGTTACTAATGGGTGTCTTCCTTTCATTAACCTGCATAAAGATATCCCTGTCAGAATAAAGAGCTGTCAGCATCTGGTTTTGGATTGCATTTTCTAGGAAGAGATGAATCATTAGACAATGGTCAGGTTCCAGACACATGCTCAAATAAACACCAAACACACATTTATGTAGGATTTGGGGTTCTTTTGGTTACAAACCAATTCTGGAACAGCTAAAAGGCTGCTTCTGTGGATTAGTTAGTTTAGTTATCTTATTACTGTGAAAACTAATTCGTAAAAACTATTTCTTCGTTACTGCAGTGGTGCGGATGGTTCAGTCAGAACCATTCAGATTTGGAATGATTCCCTCCTGCAACGTTTTGTGGTCTATACTTGTATATGAATCTCTCCGCTAGGATTTGAAGTGCATTTCTTTCAGTCTCTCCTGCTGAAGTTTTTCTTACTTTATAAGAAGCAGAGTATTTAGTCTGGGACAGAAAAACTTATCGGATGCTCATATAAGATAAAGTTTCAGATCCCTGTCTGAATCTATGCTTTGAATCCTGATTTCACATATACATCCCATAAAAGTTAGTCCTTTATGTAGCTGCAACATTTTCAAACATTTTCTTTGCCTTAAAATGGGAAAATTTCACACAGTGAGGGAAAAGATCTTTTCTGCTGAAACATAGCAATGCTCTTCTCAGCACTTCTGCTTCCCGTAACAATGATCCAAATATTACTGTTTTGGCTGCTACAGACATTACTCCAAACACATTAAGGGATCTTGTACCAATACACTGCCAAGATGTCACCATGCAATTCTGCAGGTAAGTGATACATAAAAATCCATTGAAATGATGGCAACTGTAAGCTCCATTTTACAGAAAGTATTCCCCTGACAGTCTAAGTTAGTGGATTGTACTCAAAATCTATAGAATGAAAGTGAATCCAAGAGGGATTTACATATGTACAGAAAGGCTGCTGTCATTAGAACTAAGCTGGCCACCTGCAAAACAGTACAGCCAACTAATTTTAGTGATCTTGAAATTCCTGACTGAATTCTAACAACACCTGAAAATTTGAGAACAGAAAGGATTTGTATACACTGTTTTAGGGACAAATGTCAGCAATCTGCCTTAATTGCATGAATCTGAAATTATTGTAAAAGTATGCATATAAAGTATTGAACAAGACTTACTGCTTAAAAATATTGATTTTTTTCAGTCCAATCCCATGCTAATACAAAAATGCTGATTATGTTTATTAGGATTGTATTGTTTCTGTATCCTGTTCTATTATGTTACCATTCTGGTTTTGGTTTACATTTTATACTTGGCAAGCAGACCATCTCTTCCAATATTCCCTCAAAGAAGTTATCTCTATCTCCTTCTGGGATCCTTACCCGGGAAGTTTAGCAAGGACTTTCCTGGTTAATTAATAACCCCAAAGGCATAAAATTACCATCCTGATGAAGACACTGGAGTGAGATTAGATCTAGCTATTGTACATTATGAAGTGCTGTTCTTCAAAGCTGTCTCAAAGACAGAAGACCACTAGTCTACAGTACCCATGTGTAGATGCACTGGAAGGTGGTCCTGGGGCTATACTGTCGATATATCCTGTAGAGGAAACCTGAGGTACATCTGATATTTGGTCCATTTTTCCAGACATGCTTACCTATTCGGCAGTCTGAGTTGCCAGCTACTCTGTTTTCCCATTCCAGGAAGTGTAAGTGGGAACAACCCTTGCAGATGCCCTAGCATTCTAAAAAGGAGTCTGATATAGGGTGACTTTTGGGCAAGGAAGGTACTTGCAGACTGTCAAAGGATAAAATGGGTGCCTGGGTCAAGCCTAAATACCATACAGAAATATTAACTGACCAAGGAGGCACAGCATGAATGCAGCCAATAAATCTCAAGTAGGAACTAGATTTCTCTACCAAACCTGAACAAAAGAACTTCATTTTTCTTCTGTATTTTGCCCATATCCATGGGCAAAGTCTGTTAAAAGACAGACTTACATTAAAAAGGGGAAAATTTCTGCTATCCATTTTCTAGAGCTTTTTGATTTAGCTAGCCTTTCCAGGATTTATTTTTTTTTTTTTAAAGTCACATTTAATCTTACCAACTGATCTATTTCTGGAAGTTGTGATGTATGAAACACCATGTTAATAAGACAGACTTTGTTAATGGTAGCTTTTCAATTATATTCCAAGAAGCTGTTTCTGCTGTACTAGCATGTATAAATACAAAGGAATGCATCCGCAATAACAGAAACATAAGGAAACACTTAAAATGAAATTGTGGTGGATCAAATGTAGACTAGTGCTTCTATTCCCTTTGGATACATTTGTAACTTTTAATCTAATCATCATTCAGCAGTAGATACAATTCCAGTCTACATCAAAGCAACTAAAATACTGCTTTGATGGTTTAATAGTAGCTGGCAGTGTAATGACAGGTGGCCACAACCACAACCTAATTTGAAACAAGCTGCAATGTTGGTTGGAGATACATAACTCTCTGAATTCTGTGAAGCAAATTTCTTTGAATGAAGTGAGAAATTCAATTGAGACCAGAACTACAGTAAATTTTGAGTACTGTGCTTGATATACCTTCCCTATTGACACTGCCTTTAGCAGCTGCTTCAGTGAGTGCATTATTCAACAGCAGCAATAACATTACTGTTTGTTTAGCACTCATTTTGTGTTAATTCAAGAGGATGAATGAAAACTGTCATTGTAAGAATTCTACAAGAATCACACAATTGCATTAACAACCAGGCCTTAAGAAACTGAATTAGGATTAAGAGAATGCCATCAGCTGCAATGGTATGGGCTTCATTGTCATGCCCTCATCACTAGACAGGCAGATTTTCCTTACTGGATAGGAAAAAAAAATAATCACAAGCGTCCACTTTGATGAGAAATATTGAAAATGCTTTTTCTGTTGTTACTTTTTGCAAGTAGTCTACTTCCAAAATTCTTCCTTAGCAAAGTCTGTTACCATAACTGTAAGACTCCCAAAACAGGAAAAGATTAATTACATGAGCTAGAAGCTAAAATTGTAAGGTGCAAAAAAAATTTGCTCATCTACTTCAAAGTTTCACACTAGATAGACTTTCAAAATATTATGGGTTTTTATGTAAGGAAATGCCTGCCTGTTTTTTACATGTGGTTACACACATCATAAATAGCATACACCATTTCTAAGCTTAATCACAATGAGGGCAAAAAAAGAATAATTTGGCAGCAAAGGCATTACTCAAATATTCAGAGGGCCAGAATTTAAAACAAATGTAACAAATTAGAGGCTCTGAAGTCAGGAGAGGTCTTTCTTGTTTCTCTGCCTCAGCTTTGTAATACAGAAACAATCCTTCTCTGAACCTCAGATTCCATGACAGCAGCAGCTACAGAAGCAGTAGCACATTCAGGAGGTTAGAGGCAATGAAGAAAGGTGTAATTTTACAGGGAAGTTTAAGATAACTGCCTTTATTGTTTAATCTACAGGCAATGCAAAACCTCTCTTTCAAATGTGACTGGAATGGAGAGGTGGATGAAGGCATGTTCCCCTGCAATCCAGCCGTTCTGATTATACTTGCACAACAGCAGAGTTTCACATAACTTTTCACAACCTGTCAGTAAAATCCTAGTGCAACACTAAAAGCAGCATTTTTATTAGGAAGAGATATCCCCCCCATCACTAATAGCGGCAAAATATATTTACCATTCAAAATATTATCTGTATGGCATTAAAACGTAACTGCTTTGAAATTCAGTAGGTTTCTTCAGGGAAATAGTGTAAAACATAACAGATTAAAAGTCCCTTTCATAAAGCAATGAATTGAGCTACTAATTATCAAAATTCTGTGAGCATTCATGTAGGAGAGAAAAAAATTTGCAAAGATTAATTGGTAGAGACAAAATCTGCTCTTAATAAAAACCCTGTAAACTGAAGTGAATCAGAGAATCAATTCCCTACATATGTTTTATCCAAACAACAGAAACATATTTGTAGAAATAAGCTGTAAAGAATATATTATCTTGGAGGGTTATGCTGCTTATTTGGACAATTTTTATGGGTGTAATAATCAACTCTGAAAGATATTTAAAAAAAAACCAAACAACTGCCCAGAAACACACTGATAATTACTATAGCAGACAATTTAGAAAGCCTTGACACTAGAAAAAAGATTAAGCTTCAGTTAAATGAGTTGTCTCTAAAGTTTTTATGAAAAATAACGTGTGAACATTCTCTGCCCTTCTGAAGTTCCTATTTTCCTACAGTTTTGTGCAAATTGTGACAAAGTAGACAACTTACGAGGTCAAGGATCTTCTGAGTTTTACTGTAAACCATACTTCATAAAGTCCTCCCCTTAATCTGACATTTTTGCATTGTAATAGCTAACAGTTTTGCCATGAAGGCCAAAAAAACACACTAGCTATTTTTCCTTTAATTTGGTTTTGAAATTGTGTAGTTTGACATTTCAGAGAAAGAAGTATGGACTGGTCACTAACTACATACACTGGAAAAAGTTCATAATGTGCTATAAATTACATTTCTTTCAAGCTCAGGATTTTGTGACTAATTAAGAAAGCTTTAGAAATGTAGAAAGGCCAGCAACATTGCAAGGATATTAAGGCATCAATTTTGCTTTTTTGTGCATAGTTTCAAGTTGTGGGCAATTAATGATTTCAGTCTTCCAAGACGCTGTCTAGATCACCTGGGAATGCTGTTGTTCGACTGCTAGTTTTGAGAAAACACCGTGCACCTTTCTAACCCACAGCTGGAGAACTGCACAATACTTGGGCTGATCCTCATCTAGAAAAACTTCCCACTGGCTCCTAATGGCCATTTTTCATTTTGGTTCTGATGAATTGGAGGACAGTAATAAACTGACTCATCCAGGCAATGAAAAAGAGGAATCCCAACTTAAAGTGAAAAAAAAAAAACCCAAAAAAACAACCAACTACTGGAACCTAGCTAGGTAGGTATCACACTTTGGAAAGTTTTGAAATTAGCAAGAAGTTATAATCTACAGAGTCTTCGGGAAGATAACTTACTATAAATCTATACAATGCTTTAAAAAAAGTTTCAGGGTTTCTCCCTCTCATTGTAAACAACTACTATCTTTGTTCGTCAGCAATGAATACACTGAAGTACTTGCTCGGAGAATTTTAATAGCACTGCTTTTTCCTAGATGGGATAAACCCACATGTTGCATAACTTCTAAGGAAGCTAAGCTGTGCCACCACAAAAATGGGTGTGTGTGAAACAATGTTCTCATATTTTTGTCACTTTTTTGTTTATTTCTAAAGCAAAAGAAAACAAAGGCTTTGATAATCACCTATAAACTGGTCCCACTGATACACAGGTAGTACTGTCCTCCCATAGCTGGTAACATAGTGGTCACTCCAACATATAAACTGTTCTTGTACAATTAGAATGAAAACTCTGCAGACAATTTTGCAATCCAAGCCATCAAAGGAAGTTCATCACATGCAACAGATCTTTAAACATATGAAAATCTTTCATTCTGTTTTATGTTGCTTTATGCTAAACTTGAAAAGACTGCCATCATAGACCTTTGGAAACCTCTGGCTTCTGGAGCTCTGGAGTACAGGATGAATGTTCAAGCCACATTTTGGTAGCTTTTAAACTGCCTTACTGAGGAACACTCACAATTGAAGGTGAACCATAGGTGTTCTAAAAAGTACTGGAGACATTTAATTGTTACTTAAAATGATCAATTAAAATAAAGCAGTTTCCTAAAGCCTTTTTCTTCTACTATACAGACATAATTAACTGTAATACTGTCATGTGCCCTCTGTCTTCAACCTGGGAACCACAAACCAGTTCCCAACCCATTATCTTTTTAGAGAGCTTAGAGAACTTGTTCTTAAGTGAAGCTATATACTCAAATCTTTACATACATGTCAGGAAATGAATGTAAAGTTTACATCTTCATGTTACTGGCAGGTAATACAAGTCTTGCACTCCACAGAAAAGTACCCCAAAACAAAGCCCAAGAACCCTGAACATAAGTTATATATTCTTCATTTAAATTTTATGAGCACTTAGCAGGTTACCCTTTGTTTTGATTTCTTTCTTGAAATCTAATTATTCCATATGTCCTTTCACATTTTGTCTGATTTGCAATTGTATTTCTCATTATCATTTTGTGAGGATATGCTGCGATTTCCTCTGGTTTCATTCTCTCTTTTATGTTTCACTTGTACAAAATTAATTACATTGTACCTTCAAGCATAATTTTAACAGTGTCTCCATTGCACTGTCTGCCTTTAATTAATGCTCTTCTAATGTAGGTTTTAGAGCCAAATGGTGCAATATTCCGAGCATCAAAGAAACAAAAGATCTAACAAAGCTGAAATGAAAGAACCAGACAAAGCAGCAGACAACGTATTCTCACTTGAAAAATTGTCACTTCAATTTTATTTTAGATAGTAGAACCAAAGAAGATTGTTTCTATTTTTTCCTCATTTATCACCAAACTTTGTGGTAATGCTCACTCCAATCTGGAAGTAAATCTGTAATTTATGAAATGAGATTCATTTCTCAATTGTCTGCCTATCTATTACAACTCCCTAATCCACATCCCTCTGGTAGGATTTTTTTTTTTTTTTTTTGGACCTGGCACGTCATAGAGCTCCCCCATCAAACACAATATTCATGCACTTCCACAAAAAAGATTGAGGCAAATAATGCTCAAGTCCCCTCTTGGCAGTCTACTTCAGAGGGCAATGGGAAAGGAATATTCCACGGATTGGGACACTTGCACATTTTGTTGAAATGCAGTATTCTCTAACCATTGATCTAATTCATATTTATCCAGGAACTTAAGCCTACCACAGACACAGAGGTATATGATTGTAGTTATATAGGACTCTGGATATTTCAGGCTCATTCAGATCTTTGGGTTTCAGGAACTTCAAAGTGAAGCCTTGGGCGTTTCCTGCTTCTATTAGGCAGAAAATGTTTTTTACTGAGGTCAGGAGTTTTCTTTTCACAGTAAGTTTCCAAAATTAATTTTCAACATGTAAAGAAAATTGAGCTCTTGCAACTTTCTGATCACTAAAAAACAATTTGTCAGCTATGTACAGACATTTATGTAAGTGAACTCAGCTAAGTACCAAGACCTAAACTGCACTTTTGGTTAGATAGTCAGATAAAGGTGACAATGGGATTGGTTAAAAATGAGTATCTTTCACAGTTGCAGAACCTACTGAGCAACAGTGTTTAGATATATCATACTGACTTTATCATGCACAAAGGTGGCACATGGTTTTCAATAAGACCATTTTCTGGGCCATAATAAACAGAATATTGTGAAGGAGATCATTATAGGTAATTAAAACATTAGGGATTTAGTTTTGTTGGATGGAGGTGCTCAGTTTTAAAACAGAAGTATGTGTTTCAATTTCGGGTTTTTTTTTATTTATTTGCATTTGTGATTTAAAGGGGTCAAATTAAAATTATTTCCACTTAAAAAGGAGGGGGGGTGTCTGACAATTATTGTAATGGAATATATTTTTAATGGGGACAAAGCCTGTCCTGGGATTTGCATGAAGGGCTATCACTGACTTTGATCAGCACTATATCCACACATCAAAAGACATTACTCATTCTAAATCACTTTTGCTCATTGTCTGATAAGCACTAGTGGGTTGAAGAGAAGTTTGCACACTGCCATCATCTACCTACATTGATCTGAATTACGTAGAAGTCACTTGAAATAAGTTTCTGGATTTTTGTTTGTTTAATTTTATGAAGAAAACTTTGAAGCTCTGTATGTAGAAAAGAATCAAATAAGCTTTGTAATAGAGTAAGAAGGAAACAAAACTAGGTGGGTCATATTTAGAGCCCAGCAAGCTTGACAATGTCTCTTTAAGGTGAAAGAATAATACAGTTAGCCAAAGTTCTACCTTTCATGGTCTTACAATGTCAAGAGAACAGTATTTCAAAGCACCACATTACACAGGATCAGTCTTTTCAAGAACACAAAAACTTTGATTTCACAAAAAAATGAAAGGGAAAATGTGACTCTGAAACAAAGCACTCCACACGTATATTTTTAGTGCCATGTGTTCAGACTAAAGGGCTATATGTCCCCACATTAGTTAATGTAGGAAAAAAGGCATTTCCAAATCACCTTTGAAATTTCAGTTCTTAGGCAATAAATTTGAAACTGGTCAGTAGGCAGGGGCCAGAACCACATTTTGAAACATTAAATACCTTAAAACACCCTTTGTATCTCAATTTTGCTTTCATCCCTGAATCTTTCTTTGAAAATTTAACAATGGACCATCTTTTTTTTTTTTTTTTTCTCCTGCAGCTTCCCTCTATAACCTGAAGGGGAACTTTCCATACAGTCAAAATAAGGTAGTTACTTTTCATATGCCAAAAGATCAAAATGTTCAGAGAGAATAAAGAATCAATTTAAATACTTCATATGCATTGTAGATGCAGTTGAATTACACTCTTTTCCCTTTAAACTCTGCTAATATTTGTTCTAACAAAGGCAATAGTCATAATAGCGTTATATCACTGTGAATCCAGAGTATGTTCTTTTTGCTACAGTATCATAGCAATAAGCACTTTCACAAAGATGTATTTTGTGCTTCAACTGTCATGGTTTATGGGACAAGCATTAATAAATGCTGCATTCTACAAAAATAGTGTCCTTTGGGTAGTATTACACTCCAGCTTCAGTGTGTTCACAGAACTTCTTGTCAAAAGGAAGATAAGGCCAAAATACTCATGTGATACATTTCCAATGTTCTGCTACAGTTTGACAAAAGGAGCAGGTCCTCTTGACATCTATAGGCATAAATAGTGTCATAAGCACCATAATGGGGCAGAAGAGAGAGACAGTAGAACACCTGGTTCCAGTGTCTTATCACCGATTTGAGATTATTCATGTGTTATTATTGAAAGAACAAGGTAACATTCCAGAGGCATTTGCATGGTAGAAGGTCTTCATGACAGAAATAGATAAGCAGACATTTAAATACCTGTCATCAAGATTACATAGCTTTTAGAGAGAATGTTAAATTCATATCAGTTTTCAGATGGGAAAGTAGGCAAAGTTATGTAATATAAATAATTATATATTGTGGAATAATAATTTATCTATCACATGAAACATGAACACAGAGCATGGGAGAGATGGCAAGTAGCCAAGTAAACAACGGAAATACAGGAGAGATCTTGTACCTTGTTTGGAAATTATTAGCACATTGGTGAGGGGGTGCTAGTCAACTACACTACTTAGTTTCAGTTTATTTTAATGTATAATAAAAACCTTTTACCAGCTGCAGCATTCCTTTTTGCAAGTGCTCTGAACTACATGTACACGTCATATGCATTGATACCTTAGGTGCAGCTTCTGCATGGACAGGGTTGGACTACTAAGAAACTTCCTGTATCTGACCATTCAGACATATCTACACACTTAAATTTAGCAGCCATGTACCTAACTGGCAAGATCTGGGCCTTAAAATTTAATGTATTTTATACAATCAAACATTGACCCACATCCACCAAGTTTATTTGGCCAGAGCTTCTGTTAAATATAGTCTGAGGTAAATTAGCTCTAAACCAAAATATTAAGTGATCTACATTAACTGACATCCTGGCTCTTTGAAGTTTTCATCTTGAAGTTGGCTAAGTAGCTGCTTTTTCTGATCAGGTCAACAGATACAGCTTCCACATAAAACAGTATTTCATGTGACATAAAGCACATCTTACAGCTTTGTCATCTCCACAGTGCCAACCTTTATGACTCCTTAAGCAGTACCCATTTCCCTATGTCTAGAAGGCCATTTTGTTTGCTCAGTCAGGTTTGTTGCACAAGCCAGCTCAACTCTCTAGGTCTTGCATTACATCAAGTAATGCAATACCATCAACATTTTTTCAAGACTATTCTTCAAGTATTGTTGATGTTCAAGCTTCAGAGTTCTTCCTGTGCTACAAAAAATCCCAGCTCACAAATTATGCCGTGCCCATAAAAGACAAATTATTTTCAAGTGAAGCTTGATGGAATGTGTAACCTATTGTTGGACTGAATGTCCAAGTGCATCACCACCTCTATCAGTACTTTCTCTTCCAATGTGTGAACAATGGACATTAAAGAGAAAGTGATTCCATAGAAGAATCCTATGTGGTTGCTATAGATTTACAATAGCTAGGAAACAAAATTCAGACAATGAACACAGCATGGTAGATAAACAGGGAAAGGGTTTTTGAAAAGGTTGCTGGCAAGTTAACCCAAATTAATACAGCTTTCCAAGGAAATCAAACTCTGAACAGGAATTTAAAATTTCAGCATTTGATTCCCAACCACCAAAATCAAGGGAATACTTCTTATTGATCTAAAATCATGATAAAGACACACACAGAGCAATAAAAAAAATATGTTGGCTTAGTAAGGAAATTGAGAGACTGTCTTTAGAAAAAGGCCTATTAGCTTTCCTCAGAGGAGACAGCAGCCTCCTTTAGACAGCTTCTTATGCAGAATGTGGTTTCATAAGACTGGATTGCAAAATAACCCAACAGGAGACTGTGGAAAGATTGCTATTTACTGAGGAACTGTGAAAAAATTCTGTCTGATGTGAAATGTCATGATAAATTTGAGAGAATATGCCAAAAAATTTATAGAAGCATCAACATAATAAAGCAGGAGGAATATTACAAAGCAGACCTTGTCCTTCAAGATATGTGAATGCTAATTCTCGGAACTGCAAACCCTACTTTCACAAGAACAGGCAGGGTTTCCAAAAACAGAGCTTTAGTTTTATTTTCTGAAAGCAATTCAAGTAGAGACAGTTGCGGCAGCTTTCAAAAGAAAATTGTCTGTTCAAATTTGACTCTGATTGAATGGTGACCAGTGTACCAAGCAAAAAGAGTGGTTTTACCTGAACTCAACCATCTAGTTTCAGGAAGACTTATGAAACTACTTCACATCTATTCAGCTTCTACATTCTCCCACAGTGAGAAACTGGTCATATTTCTACTCCTACAGCACTTGAGAATGCACACTAGTATATTTGGACCTGCCATCCCCCAGCCATAAGAGAGAAAGCAAGAGTCACAGGATTCTATATCACTTCGGCAGAAACTAGTAATAAAGCTTGTATTAGGTCTCTGGTAACTATTTACTTCAAAAAACACCTAGTTTAACTCCATAATCGCAAAGTATTCCATTAGAATGCACTTCATTATTCATTATTTTATCACTGTGATTGCTTTTCTATTTGATGATATGTATAAGAAAAACGTAAAGATATTTTAAAGATACAGTGGTATCTGAGAGCAGCAACAGCTCTGTAACCTTATTCATTTTAGTAAATGAACTGGTGTGTTCTCCAATTACTGTGATAAGCTCATTTTGAGCACCAGAAGACACATAGATGACATTAAGTACTTGCTGGAGTTCAAGAATAAAAAGAACATTCTATAGCTCTCTACTTCCTATTATTTCTTGAGTCACTGGGTGTCATCAGTGATGCAACAGGACAATTGCCATCAAGCACTAAAGAAGATGGATGTAGGGTTCCAACGCACAGTAATTCTAGCAAGAATCCTGATTCAGTCTTCACGATCAAAAATGTCACAATATACTTCTCAACAAAATAACAGTACACAGTGATCTAATGATAATCAGTGGTGTGGAATAAGACTAATTTGTCACCCTTAGTGCTACTGTCTAATTTAAACAATTTAAACACCTGAAAATCCCTTTTGTCTATCTTAATTACATGTTTAAAGCTCAATCCTTTGGTGAATGATTTAAATTTGGTGAACATTCACTAGCTCCAAACAAAGATGGAAACTAAGTCCATGAGCTATGTTAGGTAATGTAAAGACATAAGTCACATGTCTACCTATAGAAGAGCCTGATCTGACATTGCACTGGTTCTCAGTTTTTCAGAAGCATGATTTTTGTGCCACCAGTAATAATGTAGCACTATAGGCAAGTTATACCCTCTTCACTGAACAGTTTCTTCACATAGATGTCTAATACTAAATTCTTATTTTCAGCACTGAAGAACTTTGTAAGATACTAAAACCCCCATAGATTTGAATCAAAATTGTCTATATAAAAATCTCCAAAGAGAAACTACTTCAACACCAAATCTGTATTTAACTAACCACAGCCTTCTGTATGCATTCCGTTGGCAGATGTCTATATCCCAGACATGTGCAAGGACAGGTTCATGCTAAGAAAAATCAAGTCTCAACATTATAGCTTGATTTTTTTTCCAATAAGCATTTTACATTTATTATAGCCTTATGAATATGTCTTTCAGCTACTATTCTGTTAAAGCAAAATGTTTTAAATACAGTCCAGTTCTGAAGTCAGTTTTGTCTATTGCAGAAACAGTTCAATTTGACGGCTTATTTTCCTTATATGCCTTTATTAGGCATACCAAGCAGAGATCTTTTTAGCCATACAGTAGTGGTGCAAACTCTCCCCTGCCACCATCCAACTCTTCAAAAACCTCTAGACTATGCTGGATTGTCTCAGACTTAGCTGACTGTTGTAGCTGTTCTAAAATATAGTCAGAGAAAGAAGCTGTTTATTTTTTCATGTTCCAGCCACAATACAGTACAACTGACTTTGTTGCTATTAACTAAGTAGGGACATTAGGTTACCTAAGTTCTAAACCAGAGGATATAGGTAGCTCAGTCATGTCCAAACACAGAGAGAAAGAAAAGCCAGAGGAGCTACTGCTTAAGCATACCTGTATGCATACCTGTCTACACTATCTACTATTGTTGATCTACTCTTGCAACATACATATTTCAGCCTCTGTGAAATAGGTTATCAGACAAACAGTTGAAGAACTTCATAAATATACCACTGCAGAATGCCAAAGCTTCAAAATAAGTGAACTAGCAAACTGAATATAATTACTGAACAATTTCAGCACAACGAAAAAAATGCTGTGGAAGGTATCTTTATTGCTGCACTTAATTGAACAATTGTGACTGCACTCTGCATCCAGCTAAAAAAGGGCATCTTAAAACAACCCCTCAGTGTGAATTACTTTCAGATAGTTCAGAAAACTTACAGCACTTGGGAGTTAATTTCTAACTTTCTTATATTTAGCACATGCACATAAGTTCTGGTATGCTTTGATCTTTTCCTTTACAAGATAAAGGCTGATATACTGCACAATTACTGAAAGAAAAATTAAAGGAAATTAAAGGCACCACTAAAACATGGATTTTATTTTTTTTTTTTTGTACTAAAAGAACTCAACTGGGATAAAACATCTCTTTGGCTCAAAATGGAACTGATCAATTGTTCAACAGTTGGAATTCATGCAGTCTTATTTAATGATGTGCTCTAATGGCAGCCTTTTTATACTTCATTTCCCAATGGCAATATACAATGACACAGAGGAAAAGCCATGTAATGTACTGTAACAATATCATGGATTGATGCTAAGATTTAAGGGAAAGAAAGTAGTGCCAAACTATTAATGTTTCTAAGGAAGCAGAGTGATGGATAGGTGGTCTGTGCAAGCGAACCTCTCATGGATACAACATGCATTCTTCTGTAGCTACACAAACACATACACTAGCACTTGAAAACAAATTAATTTCAGCCATTGGGGGCTCGCCTTTCAAGAGTGAAACCGAGGAGTTTTACAAGCATGGCTACTCACACACCATCATATGCAATACATTCACAACTGCACACATCAAGAAAATTCTGTTTCCACATACTGCTATTCATTTAAAATTATCTGGCCTGCTAACTACTGCAAACATTTCCATGTGAGCATAATTATCAAAGACCAGCTTATTACAAAAAGGCAAGCTTCTGATACTTGTGGGGCATTTCCAGAAAAAGGCTGAATTAACCAATGTTAATGCAATAAAAATATATCTCTGTTAAGAAATATAAACTCTTAAAATAAGAAGGATATATAGAAAGATTCAGGCACTTCCAAACAGAGATGGGTAGAGATGGGTGTTTAGTTTCCAAACCCACATATAAAATAAAAACTCAAACTCTTGAGGCTAAAAGCCTAGTCTAACAAGCTAAAAAACTTGACCAACCAAAGGAAAGATCTAAGGTATAATTTATTTAAATGTGGAATGTATAGTCAGGAATATTAGTTAACTTAGCGCACAAATACAATAAAATACACACAGATAGAATACAACTGCTCAAACTACAGTGGGTTCATACTCAAAGGTTTGGAGGTTCATATATTTGATCCCTTGATAGAAGCCAAGCATTTACTGCTGTTTGCTCAGAAGGGCACACTTACTTTGACTATGCAAAAAATTAGCTTTCTGCCGTTAGTCAAGTACATTCACTTCCCTCTGCAGAAGCACATAAGGTCTTACAGTCCTTTTAGTGTCTGCTTTTCCTTCAGCCCTCCTCCGTTTTGTCACTGCCAGCTGTAGAAAGCAGTATGCATTTTCATATCCTTGATTAAAGTAAAAATTCAACTTCCTAACTACAGGTGTCTCCATAGTAATGAAATGTGGACACCTTCCTGAGCCCTCATGTCATACATGCATACATTATGTATACTGACTTTAAAGCACATCAATGTGTTCAAGTAAATGAAGAGCCCACACAAGCAATGAGTTTTCACTATGAAACTGCAAAATTAATTATCCCTTTGATATATCAATCGTACCACATAAAGAAGTCTCACATCTTGTACAGAAAGGGCTTTTTACTTTAATTTTTTTGTATTTGAGTCCTAATTGGCCATTAAGAGAAAGATGCATTGTCCTTTGTCAGTCTTAGATTTATACAACATGTTCCCATTTTAAATCTCTCTAAAGGTATCTTCACTCAAAGTCACAGTACATTTAACTAACAGTTTCATTTCAGCCTAAGATCTAAAGGAACTAACATATTTATTAAAGCATTTTGATCCTTCAGAGACAAATTAATAAGAAGCTTGTGACAGTTCAGCATGATAAAATGAGTCAATAAACAGAAATGTGTGCTGACGTTAGATATACTGATCCACAAATAATACAATACATATTTGGTTTGTCACAAAGAAAAATCACTTGAAAAAGCCATTGCCATGATTAAATACTTTCTGCTGTCTTACCATTTCTATACTCTATAGAAGTTTTCCTTACAAATTCCCTTGACAAATAAACCCAGCAAGTCTTTTTTATACATAAGGAAATCACAGCTTTGTATGATATCAATATGGAATAATGAGTCATCAAAATGCAGCATGAAAAGGGTTTAAATATTGTATGGATTTTTTGGGTAAAAATAGAGCAATAGGTGCCAGAAGTGTTCAATGTTCATTCACTATGAAACAGATGTTCAAGCTTGCCTGACTAGCTGTCATTTACCTATGAATTGTTATTTGTATTATGTAGTTGTTTCATAGTAACGCCTCAAAAATTCAAATTATTTCGTGTGTTGGCTGTAACAATAGGGCTTTAGATTTACACTTGGAATATCATCTTTCCTGCCCGACAACTTTATTAGAATTACAGCTTAAAAATCTAAATAGCATTTTATTTCTCAAGTAATCCACAAGTACTAGTTATAATCTATTGAGCAGATGTCATGACCTAGCAGACACAAACAGTTCACTAATTTCTGTATCAATGTAGACATTACCTGAAGTATCAGTACACTTCATAAACAAAACCAAATATATGCATGCATAGCTGATTGGTGTTCTTATGCCCAGTTTTGACATAGGAAAAATGCAGTAACCAGAAATAACAGAAAGGCTTTAGACTTAAGGGTCAGACAGTGGCGAATGCTGTCCTCTCCTTGTGATGAAAATCACTCTTCCTCTGTCCCTTTTCTTTTCCATTCATTGCTTCCTAACATGTAAAGGTGAAGCTTGGGAAATTGACCTGGTTTCAGCTGCAATAGAGTTAGTTTTCTTCTTAGTAGCTAGTACAGTGCTGTGTTTTGGCTCTGATGTGAGAACAATGTTGATAAGACACTGGTGTTTTAGTTGTTGCTGAGTAATATTTATACTAAATCAAGGAGTTTTCGGTTTCTTGGGCCCTGCTAGAAAGAGGACTGGAGGGGCATGGGAAACTGGAAGGGGATACAACCAGGGCAGGTGACACGAACTAGACAAAGAGGTATCCTATACCGTATGATGTCATGCTGAGTATATAAACTGGGGGAAGAGGGAGGAAGCTGGGGACATCCGACATGACATTGGTCTTCCCTAGTAACTGTTATGCATGATTGAGCCCTGCTGCCCTCGGGATGGCTGAACACCTGCCTGCCCATGGGAAGTGGTGAATGAATTCCTTGCTTTACTTGAGTTTTACTTGAGTAAATCATACCTTTCTGATTCTCCTCCCCATCCCTCTGGGTGAGGGGGAATTAACAAGTGGCTGCGTGGTGCTTGGTTGCCAGCCGGGGTTAAACTATGACAGAAATACATATACAGACTTCACACACATTTCTGATACTAAACACTGAATAATGGAGTCAGTGTCTTTCTCATTTTCACTGTTTTTACATCAGTGCTGACAAATTACTTTCCTGATGTCCACTATGACTGCTGATGTGAGAGAATACTGAACCTCATTTACAATTATAAAAGTGAACGGCTCCATTAACATCAGTACATATTCTAGTTTACACTACCAAAGAAGCCATACTGGTATGCTTAGGCCAATTTCAGAGTATTGCCTAATGAAGATAAAAGGTCATTGTGAAAACTAGGAGTGCTGGAAAGTTTACAGTAATCATCCCAAGGTTCCAACTGCTGTACATAAAACTTAATGTAGTGTACTGCATTAAACACTAATGCTTAAAATAATAGCTCCTGAGATTCTGGTTATAATCATCCTGATCTAAATGTGAAGACAACTTAATACACTCTGTCCTCCAGTCATTACTTCCTAATCTACTTCATCTCTCTCTTCATCCAAACCCATCAGATTTTGTACACAGGAGGAACTGGAACACACCCTACAAATTGCTCATTACTTCACACAATCAAATCCATGCTTATTTTCTCTAGGATGGACATAACAGTACCAGTTAATCATACTACATTCAAATACCATGTAACAAAACAATACACAATAAACTGTAAGAAGCAACAGTAGGTTAAGTAGTAAGAGAATAAAGATAATTAAAATCCTGTAAAATAATTTGTTTTGTTCATTAACCAATGTTTTTGAACTCAGCCTGAAACAGGTGCTAAATTCATAGTCTAGAACTTACATGGTTTTTTTCATCAGAGTGTTCAGGAGAGGACAAATAGCCTAGAAGGTGCCGACAATGTTGGCATACAAATCAAACTGGCTACAGGTGTGCCACTAGGGCCAATCTTCAGACCAAAACACATCTGTTTAATTTAGAAGACTTATTGCTGTGGGCTTACCATCTCAAGGTGATGGTAAGAAAAGCCAGAGAGCTGTTCAGACCATACAAAACATGCTTGCTCCATGTGCACGTTATACCAATCATTACAAGCACCTTTGCTATCGAAGTAAATTTCAGCTTAGATGCATCTCACCACATTCTGTTAGTCAAATGTGCAGCTCAGAACAAAATAACATTCCCACACTTTCAACAGAAAGTTGTAGCATCAAAATAATTTTTTTCTTCCGGTAAAATATGACAACAGTAGTTTACAAAGCTTAAATTTAAACATTATTTTTCATCTAATCATTCCAGGAACCAGAGCTATGACATGCAGTTAACAGTATCAAAAGCTTGTCAATAACAGTAAGTAAGTTTCGTCTGTCAGAAGGTGGTAAAAATTGAACTTCTAGAATTTTTTTAAATTTTTTAAAACTTCCTTACCTTGGAAGCAGAAGTTGCTCTCTGCATTCTCTCCTCTTGTAGTAGTCATACGATGAGTTTCTTCATATGTAGATATCCTAAGGTTAGAAAGTAAAAGTTGTACACAATAGAAACTCTTAAAGTGTCTTTTTGTATATCAGAAACTAGATCCTATCCTAAATAATAGGAAGATGCATTCTAGAAATATTTTCCTTTAAAAAAATACTTTTTTTGCCTCCAAAATACTTAAGCTCTCTGCAAATCCTTAACTCCAATGACTGGAAATATTTGAATATATTTTATTTACTTTTCACAGTGGCATAGAAATTAAGAGATTTTGAAATTAAAAGATGGCGTCTCGTGCTTTAGAGACAACTTCAGAAAGTTGCAAAATTGTTACCCTAACAAATTGAATTAAGAAATCAGGACAGTGGTATTAATATTATGCTAATTTATTGTAATAAATGTATTTCTCTACTTATACAATTCCCTTCTCTATAATATCTCAGCAGTGCACAATGTTAATTAATACACACTTCCAATATCCCAGTTAACTAGAGCATCTGTTTCTCCATACATATACATTTAGGAAACAGACAGATAAAAAGGTGTGATCCAAAGTCAACTGCAGCTAATGCAAAAAGTCTTGCAAGTCCCATTGGCAATTTCTCAGCTGCAGTGTACTCATAATTAAAAGCAGATGGGTGCCGAAAAGCTAGCCCTAGTAACTAACACATAACCCAGGGTCACATAATGAGTCTGGCTCAGATCTGAGAATGGAACTCAAATCTACTGAATTTCTACCCAGGGATTCAATCACAAAACTACTATTCTTAATTTAAAATCAAGAGGTTTTGAAAGAAATATTAGTAACGTGCTAATTTTTCACTTCAGGGGAATATATCATTACACAGCTAAAAATCTTTTTTTATTTCAGACCAAATAAGAACCAAAGTTCTTTGCTATTGTGTTAATTAAGGATTTTTGTTCATACCTCTAAGCAATATACTAACCTCTAAATGATACTCCAACTGTAGCGTGAACAGGACTAAAACTAAAGTACAATTAAGGTTTGCAGATCTGCCTATATTGTAGCTTTATAACTGTAACCTTTCCACCCTGTTCTGTAATTAGCGAACCAGCTTGTAAGTTCTCCAGACACAGGCATTTGTGTAGAGCTCAAAGCTTCTTTGCAAACTCTGGAACAACAACCTAAAGAAAGTAGTGTAATTCTGAACCAGAAAAATGGCAATGCTACATACAGCCTCTATCTATTTGTCTCCCATTTGTGGCAATTGAGATTCCCCACCCTTGCTTATCAGGCCACAGCTTATAAATGGATTAAATACAGGCCTTTTTAGCTTTCCTATTTCTCACACAGCCCAATTTTCATACATTTCTTTTTATTTCATGTTCCTCACCCAGCAGAATAAACCACATACACATCCCTTTTGACCACAGCTACAGACAAGAGCAGCTTCTCTCACACCTCAGCTCCTTTAGAAGCAAGCTGAAACAAAAAGCAACACCTTGTGCAAGGAGGATGTGACAGCCAGACTTACCTGAAAGTATTACAACGTACACATGGAACTGCAAATGCAACCACCACCTATTTACTTCTCTGGCAGTCTGTGAAACCAGGGCTTTTATGTTGAAGTCTAAACTCCTTCCTTTTTCCAGATTCTGGAGCCTGTAGCCAGGGATTCACAAACCAACTGCCACAGAGCAGAGGCTCACTAAAAGCCAGACAAAAACCTGATGCAATATTTGAGGGCTGCAGCTCTCTACCTCTCCCCCCCAGCAATATGTACCCCAGCAGCCAACACTCACAGCAGCACCCCCTCCCCAGGCACACCACAGCCATGTATCAGCTGGGAGCAGAGCATACACAGCCTACTAGGCTCAAAGACAGTCATCTGAACACAGCATTACCACTACACAGGCATGGCTGAAGGCCGAACAATTAAGCCACTGAAGGCTGCTACCTAGCAAGGCCTAGCCTTGAACCAGGAGAAACCCCTGCCAGCCCCAAGGAATGGCTTGAGAAGCTATTTTAGCTTTATTACCTTTTCACAGCCTGGGAGATAGCAGGATAAACAGCAACAACTGCATTCAGAAAAAAAATAAAGCTTGATTTCCCTCAAATTAGAGGCAACTGGTGTTCAGGCAACCTGGAGCTGCACCTGAGGGAGCACAGGCAGCACTTCCTCACAGACCTCAGCCAGCTCCCCTTCCCCTAGCAGGGCAAGGGCAACTAGCACAAGCAACCCCCACTCTGTCCCTAAAACTCTGTGGAGTTCGACCTCCCCTGCCTTTTATTTATCTCTCCTGTTGCCCCTGTCTCTGCAGCTATAAATCCTAGAGGGAGAGACCATGACGATTTTTACCCCAGAAGTGAGAGCAGCAGGCTGAAGTAAGTCTGAGTGGGTTTCCCCTCACGGGAGCTGGGGAGAGAAAGGCTGTTGGCCAGCACAGTTTCAGTCAGGGTTCTACTTAAAGTATATTTATCAAGCAAAAACTTAGATGATATTTTAGATATTTTTTTTTTAAATAGATAAGAGTGCTGGTGAAGGGTTTAGAGAACAAGTTTTATGAGGAGCAGCTGGGGGAACTGGGGTGTTTAGCTTGGAGAAAAGGAGGCTGAGGGGACACCATCTCACTCTCTACAACCACCTGAAAGGTTGTATTGAGGTGGGGGTTGGTCTCTTCTCCCAAGTAACAAGCAGCAGGACAAGAGCAAACAGCTTCAGGTTGTACCAGGAGATATTTAGGTTGGATATTAAGAAAAACTTCTTCACTGAAAGGCTGGTCAAGCGCTGGAACAGGCTGCCCAGAGATGTGGCGGAGTCACCATCCGTGGAGGTAAGATGTGTAGATGTGGCACTTAAGGGCATGATTTAATGAGGGGCTTGATGATCTTAAAGGTCTTCTGAACTGAAATGATTCTATGATTCTTCAGCAGGGCTATGCTGTGGTAAAGGCAGCACTGTCAAATCGGTTTGTTAGGGCTAGGGTCCAGCAGATACCAAGCTGGCAGTTATTTTCCTGTGACAGGAAATGCGTGAGAGAGCTTTGTCTGAAACATTCTTTATTGTCGAGTGTTTGCTGGCCTCCTGAGGGACAGGGGTTTGTTAAATCACCCCAAGGACAAAATGAAAACCTAAGGATGATTTTGGTGGGCAACACTATATGTGACTAGCATTGCCAGGTTGCAAAATTTGTGTGAACAAGTGGGGCATGTTACTAGAGCCAAACCTACCCCAGTTTGTCACCCTTTGTACATTACTGTTATGAGAAAGCAATACAAGTGAGGAGATTTTACTGGCCATGTAGTATCAACCCTCTGCTCATTCTGATAGTGCTCCTCAGAAATACTTGGCCTGTATACACTGTACCGGGTTTGTGACAATTGTGTAAAATATACATTTATGATCAGAATGCAGCACTTAAACATAATTGCTTCATGAAACCTAGGAATTAAAAAAGATCTCCAATAAGCAATTCTGAGAATACATTAAAAATGTGTTCTCCGGTTTTTGTTTTGTTCAGAATAAACCTTTTCTTTGCCTTTCACATAGAGCTTTTAGAGTACACTTGAGTCATACTTTCATACTGTTCTCCAGAACCTGAGAGCTAGCAGTATAAGGATTTTTAAATTGAAGTTGGGATTCTCTAATAATCTTAAGAGCCTGAGAACTGGGACTGTAAGAGAAATAAACATCACCAATCTAAATATCATGTGTGCTAAAAATGAACAGGGATAAATAGAGAGATTTATAGGTGAATGGGTATAAGAGGAAAGCATAATGTTAATAAAAGTGTGGCTTCCTAATCTATTTAACTTTTTAACTTATTGATTAGCAAAAAAAGGCAAAGTGGGAAGCTACTGATAAGACTATAAAGGGAAAACTGAGGCAAGCATTTTATTTGAGGAGGTTTTTGTTGATCTACTAGACATGAAAGCTTATTAACAGAGTGGGTAAGAAGTGGGTCATTCCTATAATCAAAAAACAGCTGGCTGTGCCAGACTCTTTGGCTGCTTACTTGCTGCTGTAGTTTGACCACTTAAACTGTTTTTGTCACCATGTTGGATACTCGCTTGTATCTCTGAGAAAACAAGTTCCTTAAATAGCCCCTTGCTATCTCTAATTGCAAACAAAATATAATAAAATCAGTACAAAGCATACCATGTTGTCAATGTGCCTACAATGTTAACAAAGGAATAAAAATTCTACCCAGATCTAGGAGAAAGTTGTTAGAAACACAAATGCTTTTACAGTTTTGGTTTTGTTTTGTTTGGAGGTTTTTTGAGGTTGCTTTTTTTTTTCTTTTGTAAACAAATATATGTTTACTGAATGGGTGGCTTTTAAAAGATGTTCTTTCAAACCTGTCAATATGCCATTTGGTTTTATGGTAACAACTGGAAAAGCAGGAGTACACATTCCCCAAGTACAGGCAGAGCAAATCTCTAGCAGGCTGCTATATTCTGTGTGGCATCTACAACCAAGATTTTCTCATAAATCAGAGCTAGTGAAATAAGCTCTGGATAAATGAGAAAACTTCTAAAATATTAATACAGCCATCATTGCATAAGGCTTTGATTTTACAAAACTGACTCTTGATAATACTTCTTTCTGAGGAAACGACTGCATATACAGACCAGCTATCTTAGCCTAACATATTTGTTTCTATATGACGGAAAGTACTGTTCAAGCAGCACTTGGACAAAACAATTGTATTGATCTTTGGATAGAAATTATCTACTTTTGTCAATCCATGAATTAACAGTGGTGGTGCAAAATGTAAGGGGTTTTCCAAATAATGAGGGTTCTACATTCTTATGGATTTTTTTAAATCATAAAAAATGAGATGTTTCATTCTGTGCCCTTTTAGATCAGCTATTGAAAAGTAACTTGAATCTTGATAGGGTGTCCTGAGGCAAAGGCTCCTCCCAAAGATGAGGGCAGTAGATGAGAACTGTCCGAGCATCACAGAGACAGCTTTTCCAAAACACCGTTTGTAACTTTTTGGATGATTTGCTATAATTGTCTAGACAAATAATCTGGTTGTCAGTTTACCTGACTATAAAACTAGAATAGTAAGGGTCTTCGTGTATTGTTTGTGTGAATTCTAATCATTTAATGCTTTTAAAGTACTCTAAGAACCTTTGGTATTTTTATTGCAGTATTTTAAAAGCTTAATTATTTTATTTGTACTAATCTCATAACTGTTTGTAGGAGTGATGTCTGAGACAAATACTGAGGCATAATATGACTTAACTTTTACTTTACACAGTAGATCTCTTTTTTTGTACTCGGTGCTCTTGCTATTCGTTTGATTATTTTCCATACTTGAACAATGTGATTCACTATATGTCAAAATAAGACTTAATTTGCTAGGGAAATAATAAAGAAATGATGCTTCAGGCAGTGGCCCAGGTGTTACATTAATTGCACTAGTTTATTTTTCACTCTTTAACTGTTCAAGTGGTTTGAAGGAAAAATTTGATCTTTTGTCCAGGTGACGTCATTTCCCATTGTTTTTATGCCTTTTTGGAGTGATTGCTAAGAAAAAAGGGCTACGTCACACAAGATGCTTCACAGTTAGGAATCAGCATACCTATTGATCGTAGTATGTTTAGCTTGTGTAAACTTGCATCTGAAATACGAATAACCCCCCTTTCAAATACTAACATGAACCAAAAGTCAACTTAGTGATCTGATGAGATACTGACAAATTCCCATCCTAACCTAAATGACATTTGTCACACTGAAGTAGAAACAATTATTAATAATTTTCATTTCATTAGAAGCACTACAATGAAATGTCAACAACTTTAAAAGTGTAGCAGAAGTGTACAAATTAATTTCGATTTTCTGAAGTGTAATTATTTTTGTAAGTACCACACTGTGTAATCACTTTTGGCGCTATTACTTGTGCAATCAATAATACTTAAATGTACTTAGCTGTTTTCAAACATGGTTTCCTAAGGTCACCCCTTACTGGTGGGGACGTTTCAGTGGAAGAATGTAAGTAATCATTTTCCAACTGGTCAAAGATGTAGGAAAATAAAAAAAATCCATTTATGTTTCCAACTGGTCAAAGATATAGGGAAATTTAAAAAATCTATGTATGTATATTTTTATTTTTTTTATTGATTGCCACAAGGGGCTGTTTGATCTGCTTACACTCGGTACAAAAGCACCTGTCATGATTTTTGTTGCAAGTCTGTTTCTGTGCGCTGGGTGGCAGCATCAGCTCTTGCTCACATGCGGACACCTCCTGGGGCTCATCCTACTTTGCAAATGCAACCTGACTGCAGAGTTAATTATATTCTCTTGAGCCAGGCAGTCAGGCCAGATTTGGCCTCACATTAGCCAGATGAATGGTTGGTAATCATCTAGAGAAGTACATTGTTCCCACAAGCTTAGTCCTCAAGTGCCAGCATTTGTAATAATTCACAAGCTTGTAATGCTTGAATACAGAAAGACCACAAGAAGACATGTCTTGATGGAAGTTACTTTTCTACCTCGGGGCTTAAGACTTATGCAATTTTAGCTGACATTCTGATAGGTGCACACCGATGTTTGGACAGCAGCATTAACAGCATTTTGCTCATGTATTTATTTTATCATTTTTTCTGGAGATCTCAAAGATCAACTGCTCTGTGAAAACCTCTGCCAACACTATTGCAGCAGGGTTGTTGCCAGTTCAGACCATTAGTAGCAGCTACCCATGCAGACAATATTCAAGCTGGTTTCTAGAATGTACAGCAGGTCCTTAAAGGATCCATTTTATAAGGTAACTTGAATGGGTCCTGGAGCCTCTTGCTGTAACCCAGCTTTCAACCCTGGTTTAACTTCATCTGGAGATTTGTATCAATGACTTAACTGTATTGGAAGATATTACTTAAAAGCAAAGCTGATGTAACCAGAGCTAGGAATGGAAGAATGTACTTTAAACTATTAAAACTGCGGACCCCCCATTAAAACTGAAAACCCAACAAAAATAGATTGGGATTTCCTCTCTGATTACTAAATTATCCATTAATATTAAGGAGTAAGAACAGGGAAAGTGATTATGCTAGAAGGAAAACAAACCCCAAAAACGTACAAAAAGAAGTAAATGTCAGTCAGCAGTAACATGTCTTGACATCTATAGCTAAATATCATTAAAAATAATATTTTAGCAGTTTATAGTAATGCTGATTTAAGGATGCATCAGATAAAGCAAAACAGTTACCAATTTATTTAGAGGCTGAATATGCTAAAATTCAGGATAATAACATAAAAGAAACCACACACACTTTTTCTTAATGTTTCTACTTTTCTTGCAAAAGTAGTTATCTGCATTTGTAATCTATGTGGAAGAAAAACTTAGTACATTGTGGCCAAGTTTCTTCTGCTATTTAAAGTCCACTTTTCACATATAGTATAGGGAAATGTCGTTGGAAATTGGGGAACTGCGTGTGTGAATGTACTTAGTGATTGTGTCTGCAAATTGTTGTTTAAATAATTCACTTTGGCTAACCTTGTGTACAGTATATATCCCTGTCTCAGATTTCAGTATTCTGAAATTGCATTTGATTCTTGGGACAACTAAAACATGAAATTCTTTGCAAATACTGTAAGGTCCACAACTTCTAGGCAATTGTGTTGGAACTGTGTAACCAGGCTAACTGCCAGGAAGCCAGGTGGGTTTTATTCTGCTTGAAACTGAGCTACTCTGCAAAAATGTTTGAATTTTGATGACACAGCAAATGCTGTTGCAAAGTATTTTGTTGGAGTTTTCAAGTAAATGCAAAGTCCATATATTAGTCTGTTTGCACCTGAATTTGACATTACCAAAGCAAGCTGCTGAATCTAATGTTCAAGTATGTTTTAAGCTCTCAATACCTGCATATTATTTTACTGTTATTCAAGCCCTCAATACCTGTGCATATTTGACTGTTACTCAAGCAATCAGCAGCACTATGTACCAATGAGTCGTACGTAAAAGAGAGCAACTGAAAAATCCCTACCAGACTTAACCAGCTGTACCGCATAGTCTTGGTTCCTCATCAGTCTCTTTGGAGCCTGTTCAATATACCCAGCAGTGCTCTCCACTTCATTTCTTGGGAAGAAAATGTACTGGAAGATAGAACATCACAGGTTGAACTGTTCTGAAATATACATAGAATCCTGCAGGGATAAATTTAGTTTCTTTTTCAGTATGAGGTAAATGGAGAATTTGCTTTAAGTAGACAATTTTTATTAAATAAAAACAAAATCAAAGTCACCAAAACAGCTTGCTTTTTTGAGATTTCTGGGTAAAATCATATTCAATTATATGCGGTTTTAGTTGAGTTCCTGTAAATATGTTCAAAATACTGTAGCAGTACAATCTTGTGTTATTTCCATTTTACCAGAAATACTGTTCTAATGAATTACAGCTTAATTTTCATAGCTCGTCAGGTTTGAGATACTATGAATATCCAGGGTTGTGGGTAATTGTCTCAGCTTAAATAGGTGGCATTTAGAAGCAATGTTATAATTTGGAATGGATTTTTAATTTTATTTGGATTTTGGTTTTTATTACATGAGCCAAAGCACTGAAGATTAAAGAAAAAGGGTATGGTAGGTAACATGCACATTGTTCTAGGAAGCAGCAAGATAATTCTGCCTGCTCTTACATGGGTTGTTTACTTTACTTGCCAGCTGGTGACTGTGCCAGGCAAAGAATGTTTCATGCACTGAAATGTTGTTTGAGGATAATGGGTATTGTTAGTGAGTAAAACCAGGAACAGTTAACACTGTTCTGTCCACAGTCCACCAGACCACTCTGGAGAAGATGTCTGAAATGTTCTGTAGATGAAACAGAAGCATTATTTGTGTGACTTGCTGGGATACATCTTAAATCCTACAAAACAGTTATGGTATATTCCACCCCCACCCCCAAAGTATTTAAAAGACAGGATCAGTAAATCAAAATTGGAAAAGAAGAAAAAAATTAAGCAGGCCTTGTCAACTGCAATTACATCTTTTTGTGACTGAAATGTAATATTGTTCAATGTCTGTGTTGGCATTCAGCATTGTTAATTCATGGGCAAGTAATTTTGTTGAATTCTTAATGAGAAATTGAATTTGAGGTGACTCAGCAGGAAAATCTGTGTGTTCTATAACTGAGGAAAATAGTTGACTTACCACTGGCACTGAGCTTGATGTAACAAGTCTTTGTATTACATGTGCCATGAAGAGATTTAACTGTTCAACAAGTATTACATTTATTCCAGTGAATGAAGCATAACAAAATGTGGAGTAATTAAGTATTAAAGAAAACTTCATGACCTGAATCCAATATGAAAGGTCCCAATTTAGACAAAAGCTAGGAACTGTTGATACAAAAAATAATTCAGGTATAGAGTTTCAATATGGACATAGTTGATTCTGCCTTGGGATATGATATGGTTAGGTGATGTTTCTAGGTCTCTATCAATTTCTATTTTTTTATCACATAAGGTTTAATAAGGTTTTGTAGTTAGTCTCAAAGCTTAAATATGAAGGCTTTTGAAAAGGATGTCATTTTAGACCTGATTTATTTGTTTCAGGCCAAAGATAACTCCCCTAAAATAACTGGTATCAGGGAATAATTAAATTCCTTTTTACAACTTTATCTATGATCCTTTCTAAAAAAAGTCCACTGATGCTTTCTGAGCCTCCAGTGGTTTGGAGGCTGTGTGACTGTAAGAGTATTTTACATACATGTGTGTCTTCATGAAAAGGTGCTAAATCATAACTAGGGCCTTTACTCCAAAACAGCTTACTGCTCAGGGCAGCCTAGATCAGAAATGGTTTGCTGACCTTTACATAAGCAGTTCTAAGGTTGGAGCAGCCATTGTTTTTTGGATTACAGTGATTAGAAATGCATGTAAACTTGAACAAGTTCAAGAAAGTAGTGGCTGAGAGACATCAACAGAATGGTTTCATAAGCTGGAAGTCTGGGTGTATGTGTGTGTTTAAGCCAATAGTTCTTTACCACTTGAACTAGGTTTGTAGGATAGCAGACATAAGTATTTTTAGGAAGGTCTTTACTGTTCTTCTACATAGATCTGTCCATGTGAGTAATTTGCCTTGTCAAGGGCTATTTTTTACTCCAAATGCAGCCTGGCTGGTTAGGTGATTCTCTAAATATAATGGTTAAACTTGTACTATGTTCCCATAGATACAGTCCCCTATATCCAAGTTTTAGCCTAATGTTCAAGATCTGTGTTAGTGCTTGGAATGCCAATGTCTCCCCTGTGAAATGTGTGATTGTAAACCTTAGTGGAAAATATACTTAACTCCAAGGCAAACATCATACGAAACAGATAATGTGTGACAGCTCATCACAGCTTTAGCAAAGGCATGCTAAGTAGTAGATGATTATCAATAGCATTACAAGAATTCTTTTGAATGTACAGGTGTCTGCATTTTTAATTTGTCAAATGCTTTAAAAAGGATGCTAAAACCTGATTTAAACATAAAAGTAGATGCATTCTTTTGAACAGGGATTAGAAAGCAAATAATTAATCATACATACCTGAGGATTTATGTAAGCAGCTACTTAAACAAGAATCACAAACCTACAAATGCAGCTCTCCACCTACTTTGCATTCTCTTGAATTAAAAAGAGTGGATTTGTTTGGTAGATAGCACTTGACATCAAAAGAAAAATGCTAAAATATTCTCCTGGTACCTTATAGAAATAAAAATATTCTTAACAAACATACCCTACTGTTTTTAACTAGGTGGTAAATGCTTTACAAATGCTGCAGCTTGTAAACTGTAGTGCTGATTAGGTAAAATAGACTTGGAGTAAGTGGAGGCTGTGTAGGCCTCCTACGTCAATGAGGTTTACTTTCCATTCAGTAACAAGTTGGAAATTTGCATGAGGGTCACGAAGAAAAGATTGGCTGGCCTGAACAGTCTTGTAAGTGTTACGGGAAGTGTATAAAACTGACTAGGTTTGACTTCAAGCCAGGTGAAACCAAGCTGATTTCACAGTTATGTTTTTGAATCTGCACATCAAACCAAAATCAAAAGATCTGGATCGGAGAGAAGTGGAAGAGAAAAACAATTTTGTGCATGAGCAAGTAGAGGATGAGATCAGAGTCACATATCTTTAGTGTTTAGTGCCAGTTTCTACCCATACTGTAAGAAAAGTCTATACTCTGTTCAGCTGACTAAGTTTCTAGAAGTTCATGACCTGAAGTGAATTCCATGGGATAACAGTGTTTATAAATAAGTGCATGTAATTCTGGCAAGACTTCTGGCATTTGAGGGACCAATACTTTACATAGCTGACTGAGTTCAGGCTGAGGTCCCAGAGCTGTAATAATAAGTTTAAGTTTACGGCAATAAAGCTACCTGCAATAATATATTTAAGCACCAGGGCCCAAACTCCTGCAAAGAAAAACTGAGTGATTAACTTCTGTTCAAAATCTAGCACTTCTGCATTTTTGTCCCTGTTACTTCTGTCATACACATGCTTTATATATTTATATAAGAAGAAGCAGGGAGGAAGATGGGATGCTTTGAGGGTTCGTATACATGCATGCCCTCTTCTATTCTCACTCTATTCTGTTTGGAACTTAAAATTACTATTTCCCTTTTCTGAGCAACATTTTAGTCTTGTTGCTACCTTGTCACTGTGTTCATGTATTGCAGCCTTGCTTTTATTGAGCTGGGCTTGTTTTCATGGGTTCCTTTTTCAACATCTCTACTGATGAAATTGAACACTTGAGGTTTTAAATTCAACAGCTAGAAGAGGAGAGAGGGAGTCTCTGATCCCAGCCTCCACAGAATTCCCACAGTGCCCCCTACTTTGAAAGGCTTTAAATGTATCTCTCCTTTGAACATCTCATGCTGCTGACAGTAATGCTTTTGTAGTGTCTACAACTCACTTTATCTTGTTCTAAGAAGTGTCCCTAGAATACTTTTAGAAGAACTTCTTGGATAAATTCTTCCACTCCTTTTGTTGGGTTTTTCCCCCCATATTGCATCTTATGAATAGGTTCCTTGAACAGCTTGTTTCAACAAATGTTACCTTACAAATTTTTAACCCTGTATCTTGATAAAATAGCCACTTTCAGGTACACAGGACCGTATAGGATAGGTGCTCTGCACCAATTAAAGATAAAAATGATAGAATAGAGTATGACAGGTCTGTGTCCTAAGGCACAGCTGTGAATCTGCTTACAAAATCAATGGGTTTAAAGTACCACTGGATCCATGTCCTATGGATCCACATAGATTTTTAAGTGACTTGTAATCTTCTGTTTCTCCTCCAACGTTGTGAGTTTTCATGTCTTCTCATCAAATGCTAAGCAAGTCAAAGGTTCATCCCACCATAAGTGAAAGATTCAGTGGAAAAAGATTGCATTGAAACCTTTATAGTGATTGTCGGTGACTCAGTGCAGTCTATTGAGCCACTACTAAACTTCACAGTTGTAAAACCATTTTAAAGATTGTCATTGGGAAACAAATCTACATGTGAAGGCCAAAGGAGCATTTTCCACAGCAGTCTGGTATATAACAGCTATTGAGAGAAGCAGAATGCTACAGCTGCTGTGAAAGGCTTTGGTAAGTACCTGTTTTCTAGCAGGCATTAAGTCTTGCATCTCAAGAGCTGCTGTGTAAAGTAGTAACTACCACTACCGTTCTGAACTTCACTGACAAATGGCAGTTTGCCTTGCAGCCTTTTAAGCTTTTACACACACCGGTACATGTGTCTGAGCTACCCTGATCTGTATTGCTTTCTCTACCTGGAAAACACATTTGGAATTGTAGTGCTTCAGTATCAAGCATGTGAGGAGCAAATAAATGGGGCACATGTTGACTCTCTCAGTATTGAAGGGTATTCATAAACCAACTGCATACTGAAAGGATGAAACCAAATATGTAAGAATTAAATACTTCACTGAAACAGAAATTATGGTACTTTTTTATAGGAGTGAACAGGTGGTGCTTTTAATCCAACCAGAATTAACCCATGTTCAATAATTTATGCACTCAAATTGACTAACAAATGCTGCCTAATTATGCATTCTTGGAAAGATGCTTTACATAGGGCCTCAAACTGGAATTTGGATCCAACTATAGGTATCTTTTCACAGCAGTTTTTGTATGTAATGAAGTCAGGAATTCAGGATATAAAGAATATTCAGAGTAACTTTGCTCTGAATCCAGCTGTAGTTCTCTACATAGTGTGATTGTTACATTTTCCAACAATGGAAATTTAAAACCTGTCTTTTTGAAAAAGATGTTTGTATCAAAGAATCTTCTCATAAAGAGGAAATAAAAATAGAGCAGTTCATTAAATCTGTAGCTTGTCTCAGGAAAACATGAATACAGGAGTCAGTCTGTGTTTGAAGTATAAAAAAGGAGGACAAATACACAGGTAGTCAGTAATCTTTAATGCCTTTCCTCTATCTCACACTGAAGTAAAAACAACAGAAACTGTTGAAAGATAGGTTTAGTTTACCCAGTTCGTGCTAACAGATTATCACTTTCCTTCCCATGATTAGAGCTTGGAATAATTTTTCCTTCTTGATGTCTTACACACTTTTGTGTGCATAACTTGCTGTCTGTTTTATTCTGAAAAAAAACCCTGCTCCTACAAGATGATCAAATACAACTTTGCTGTGCAATTTGGAGAAAACTTTCAAAATGATTTTCTCCTGCTCTTAAAGTGCTGTTATGAAGAACTATTTCTGTACTTCACAATTGGAAAAATGCAAGATAATGTTTTTTTCCTATAACAGGAACTGGAATAGTACTGAATTAGCATTAGTTCTGATCTTACTTGAAAATAATTCAATCATGCTTTTAGCTTTTCTATATGTGAGACATCAATGAGATTGCTCACATGAATAAAGCCAGGGTTTTTTTTTTTATTGCAAGACTGAGCAATAGCACAGAGTGAGGGCCCAAGTCCCTCACTGGGTTTATCTGGGGGTTTCTGTATAAGAAAATGACATAACAGTTAACATAAAACTTCATAAATTTGAGATTTTCTGGACAATGTAGCCCCACTGAAATTGCTGAGAATCCAGTGGGGCCACATTGTCCAGAAAATCTCAAATTTTTTCTACAGCAATAGTAAATAACACTCATTTTTTTAAAATCATCATATTTCACTGTAGTAGCAATTTATTAATAATACACACTAAACATCTGATTAGAATAGGACTGTAGTATGTTTTCAGTCTGGATAAGGTAGTAGTGTCTGTGTCATTTGTAGTGTTCAGCGGAACAATTTTCAGTGACAACTGAAGGTTTCTCTTTAAGATTGTTTTGGAACTTGTGCATTGCTGCCACATGGGATGCCACTAACTGCATTTGCATTGCTAAAAGTATATGTATTTTTACATCTAGATGTAAGTATACAACTAAAATATGCATATTTACAAAAAAGTATACATATTTTTACATTGAAGGGGGAGAAAAAAAGGCAGAGGAGAAAAGCTAAAGCCTTTGCTGAAAATTCTAGTCTCTACTCAGTCAGGAGTGGCCAGCTTGAATGCAGTTTTTGAGCAGTTTGAGTACCACTTTGTGAAAGTTGTATCTCACAGGTTGCAGTGGGCTTGCTGGTGGCAGTAGGAATTTCAGCTTGAGGAGCTTCTGAGGCTAGCCTGAGGGAGTTAACTCCTTGGAGTCATCCTTGGAACCAGCTGCATGTTCATCCCACTCCCACACAGTGTTGGCACTTGTGGAAAGACATTGCTTTCTCTTGAACAGCAGCTATTGTCTCCTGAAATATGTAACTTCAGGCTCTTGAGTATACAGAATTTGGGGGTTTCAGTTCTTAAAACTGGGAAGGTTGTCTGCCATTTAAAACAGATCATCAGACAGATACTGCTTTGCAAGAAAGATGTTGAGTAGTACAGAAACCTGCAGGACAATGGGGAAACTGAGGAAAAGACTGAATTGAAGCTTACAGCTCCTCCTGATCCTCAGCATACTTGAACTCTTATTCCAGTTCAAATATTGAAATACTGTGAAACATTACTGTTTTAAAGCCCTCTCATGAAAGGTCATGAGTTCTTAGCATGAAGAGCAGCATCTAACCAGAACAACACCCACCCACCCCTCCACTCTAGATATTTTAAGTGGAATTAAAAACTCTCAGATAACTGCTATTTCTTAACAAGATGTCATGAGAGAAGGAGAACAAATTAAAAAACCTTGCAAAATAATTATGGACAAAGGGATGTTTTTCAATATTTTGTGCATCTATGGAACAGAGATCAAACAGTCTAAACAATTGCTTTAAAAAGCTTAAATATTTATGAGCAAACCTTTTTCTAAATACATTATCCTTTATAGGAAACTGTTATGGACAAACTTAAACCTTAGAAGGGAGCAATAGGGCGGATTCAATATCAACGCTCACATACTCCATGATCTACTCTTGCATCTTCATCATTCAAAGAAAAAAAACTGGTTTGAATGATGAATAGTTTAATGGTAGAATGATTAGAAAAAAATAGTTATTCCCATGTGCCTTTTGCTATGGGGTAGCTGGTAAAAAAGACTCATTCTTTGAGACTAATAGTCTACAAAAGGATTATACCAAAATGGTCCCATATCTTTTTTCACAGATAACAGGCACTATCAGGAGTTAAGGCATGCTTATATCCAATATGGCCATGAATGTAAAGTTGAAACTTGTTTAGAGCATTTTAATTTAGAAAATTTCTTCTTTGTACACTATAAGGTCACATACATTTGAGGAAAGCTGCTGGAAAAATCAAATTATGAGCTAGAAATGTGATATAAACCTAGTCTGAAACTAAATCATATACCTCATAGACCATATTTTTGGGAAGTTATATTTGTGAGCGTTCAATTAGAAATAGAATACAGTGGAACTTTTAGGAGCAATTTTAATTTCTTATTGCTTGCAATATGTATTTAAAAACATGCAAGTTATCTTTGAAAAAGTATTGATTCAGACAGATTTAAATTTTTCACTTCTAAGCCTTTCTGCAAAGGTTGTTCCCTTTAATATCTGTATATATTTACTTCTCAGATGCTATATCCCCATTGTATCCACTTCTCAAGTTCTGAATTAACATGGCCCTTGGTAAAGGAATAGAAAGCTATCACGTCACCTCAGGCAAAAAAAACGCCTGCAGAAATTGTAGTTTTGTCATTTAGACCTCCACTGATCAGTCTCATTGAGGCCAGAGCTTGAAAGAAATTATCTTAATGGTGGGGGCATGGAAAATAACATACAAACAATCAAAACCAGCCTTTATGATAAAAGGCATGTTGTTTTCAGATACCTAATTGTCATGTGACATAACACCCCATACTTCTGAGGAAGTTAAATATCCAGACAAAAACTAAGTTGGTCAGAAAAAAATTTTCCTTTTGATGGACCACACTGCTTTAATTCCTAATTGACTTACAGGCAGGGACAATTTTGTACCAAAGCGAGGTGTTTTTAAACATTTGTGGACAAGTACTGGCTATATTCTGTATACCTGAGCACATCATGGCTTTACTGTTGCTATGAAATGACAGCCAAAATAGAAATGTGTAGAAATTTCGTAACATTTGAAAATTATAAGGCATTGCTCACTACATGATGTGACAAATAGAAAGGAAGAGATGTACAAAATCAAAACTAATTTCTCACTATTGTAATTCACCGCTTTTTACTAATGTTAAAATTTCATGCATATTGATTCCCAGTAGTGTAGTTACTTTTTTTAGGACTTGTGATTTGCTCTGAGACTCTCAGTCTAGTTCTTAAGTTCTCTAAGTTCTCTCACTTCAAGATTTATACATTTCTTAGGAGTTCAGGACTGTAAGCTTTCTCCTTTAAAAAAATAAAGTGGAAATATTGACAAAAAGAAAACTTGTATTAATTTTAAAGTAACTGAAGATAAAATGTACTTCCTTTTGATGTTTTTAATTGTCATATAAAGTGTGAACAGGCAGAACAGTTAAAACCATGAGAACTCTATTTATGTATAGCTGTTGGTAACCTGTTTTTAATTTAGGTGTTTCTGGAGATATTGGGAGTTTTTTCAAAAGGAAAAGATATCCATGGTACAAGTATTTCTTCAGCATCCATGATTCTCTCAATGTTTTTTGATAGCATGATGTTTTCATTGAAGAGTTTTAAAAGACCTTCTAGGCTAAATTTCATGTAAGATAACGAGAAAGTTCAAGATCAAGTGTATTCAAGGTCTGATAAAAGGCAAGAGGAAATACTGTTCTGAAATTATTTTACTGGCTGTAGAAGGAGACCAAGTTAAGGTAGACAATTATGCTTCAGTCATAGTGATCACATATGATTGCGTTCAATGTCAAGTCTTAGAATGCTGGTGTAGTATCAAGATTGAAGTAGGATGTTCAGACTGAGTAATGAGAGAAACATACAATTGTAGTTAAGCTAACTGCAGTCCTGCTTTGTGTCAAGTGATTCCCAGATCGTTTTGTTTTCACTTCACTGGAGAAGCAATGCATACTGGATGAGACTTTTGAAGAGGTATTGACATAGGAGTTTCTGTCTTTGAGTAGGATTGCAGGATAGGAGGTGAGGCAGTGGAACAAAACTAAGAAACTTTGAGATGAAGAAAGATCTGATAACTGAAGCTTATAAATCATTAATAAGTTGGTTTGATGGACCCTATTAAATATCACTGACCTAATTTTATCAGCAAAAATTGTTCTTTTCAGCTAGCATGAAATCAGGATAACATCTACCTCAAAAGCTTAATATTAATATTTTTCTAATGTACAGCATCTTACAGAGACTGCAATAGTCTTCATTTGTACAAGATTGCCTGTATTTTCTGTTCTAAGATTTCTTCTTATAACAGTGCTAATTTAGTTTGAGACACATGAACAAGTTGTTAAAGTCTCATTTTACTGACGGGTGTGACAGCAACTGTATAAAATGTTTATTGTATCATATGTACATGTGTCCTACTCTAAAATTTATCAAATTAACTGGAAAGTCATCAGTTGACTTCAAACAGGCTTTTAAATAATGCCCACAGATAAATGTGCACACTTTGTATCCTAGGTCTTCTCAATTTTGAATTTTAATCTCTTAGTGCTGTCATGGACTGAATGTGCAGTTCTGAGATTTTAGACCTTGCTTACCAGACTTCTCTTGAAGATTTTAAATGAGTTTAATCGTCCAACACCAAAGGATCAGAAGCTTTCTCTCAAATTTGAAGTCTTCTCCTTGCAAGAAGAGGAATAACTCATAATTTTTGATTCTTGAATATGGTGGGAAAAGAGCTAGGTATTTTGAGATTCTGCCCCTTTTTCATTAAAAAAGTAAAAAAGGATTGTGAGAGGCGTATAAAACTCAATGGTTAACCTTGATGAGGTAACTGAGTACTGTTGAGACAATCAAATTATGCATTTTCTTAACCAGTGTAAAATCCATTTTTAAGGATAACTGTTCACCAAAACCTGACTTGTACTTTTTCTGTCTTATTTACACATTCTTACTTTTGCTGTTGTCTTAAGTAATTGTCAATCTAGAAAGTTATGGCAAGTTTAACAAAATACCTGCTCAATGAAACTTATTTACATGACCAGGTCTTGCTCATGTAAAGTTCCTTGGCGCTTAGATTTGCCTAACGTACTTAACATTCTGAGGGTAGAAGACAGGTTAAAACACATTTTTAATAACTTCATATGCTGCTTTTTACAAAGATTAATTCCTTGATAAAACATTGCAATGTTGCATTTTAAATGGTCATCCTATAACCACAGTGCTGTTGATCATCCAAACTTTATTTTTTGAGAATAAGCTGAAGAAATCCTGAGTGCTGCTTTGAAAGTGTGGTTAGTAGCACTGGTACTGAATTCCTCCAATAGATTTGCCAGAAGTGTACAGTGTCCTGCAAATAAACTGAATAGTGCTCAGCTCAATAAACAAACTTTTGAAGTCCGTAACGGTTGTCTTTAACAGACACAGATGTCTGGAGTCCAAAATAGTCTCTAAGAATTTGCAATGTTGTAATATCAAGGTCACATAGAAATAAATGGCTTCTCCAATTTTAAACACTATTACTTTGAAAGGACTGCAGGGAAAAAATAATCAGTCAGTAAAAGGGAGAGTGTTAGACCTGCTGTTAATTTCATTTCTTCCAAGTTTTCAAATGGAAAATGCGGACTTAAGCAATACACCAAAATCCACAAGATTACAAATATTTCTGTGCTTTGTACTATTTTTATTTTAACACTGATGAAATTTGCCTGTATCTGATATTTTTTTTTCCTTATGTTGGTTTTATGACAACATTTTTACTCTTCTACTACAATTCACTTCAAATTTATCCTGAGTTTCTGTTGAAGATTATAAAGGCCCAGCTCCAATCTCGAAAAACACTTTTCAGCTGAATTCTTACACCCTGAGGAAAATATCTCTGTATTTTGCTTTAGGCTTTTTTAGCCATCAATTGTAGGTCTCTTACAAAAGATGCTCCAAGGCCATCTTTAACCTCTTTCTCCTTTCACTCTGTAGCTGCTGCACAGCAGGTTAGAGATTTTTAAATACATGCTAGTGTCTGTGGAAAAGTAATTCCTGACAAGTAACTGTCTTGATGCATTCTGCTTCTGTTCGCAAAAATGGCTTGCAGTATTTTTCATACATTTCAATATCAACAATTACTGGTTTGTAATGCATTTTTGAAAGTGAGTAGGGAATATTTAATTAGCTTTGTCATTTATGCCGCATGTTGTATTTTTATTCCAAGTAGAAACAGGATAACAGTGTGAAAATATTCACAGAAAAGCAACTCCATATTTACAGTTTGAACATTTTCTAGCAGATCCCAAAATATTCCTCCCATATCTCTTCACTAGAGTTTCTCTAGGAAATGAATACTGGAGTCAGAAACACAAATGAAGTTCTAAATTGCTTAAAATTTTGCAATTTTTTTACATTATCTGTTCTGATCTACCTGTGTAGCAACTCCTGTACCACAAAGCAAACATCATTTCTCAAATAGAGGAAAAGAAAGCTACAGAATTTGTGTAAGATCTGTTGTATGAGCTAGTATGTATAGAAATATATATTTACTACTATAGGCTCCTAGCTCTTGTCTTGCAATAATTGGTGATGTTCCTAAAGGTTTACCTTCAGGAGTCATCAAATGGCTATGAATCATAGCTTCCTTTCCAAGTAAATATCTGGCTGTTGTGGCTGCAGAGAAAAGCATGAAGCATGAACCCAAGTATACCCTGAAGTTAAAAATACAAACAAACAAACCCTTAAAAACAGGTGAAGAAGAAAGATAAAAGAACATAAAATGTGAATTTCCAGTTTTAAAAATATATCATGTTTTTTCAGGTTCTGCTTGTTTTCTGAGCATGGGGTTTATTAATACTGAGTGTATTTGTATGCTGACAACCATAGCAGTTTTTGAAAGTGAGTCGTCAGGCTTCCTATGGCATACTGCTGGATTCCACTACTAGCAAGGGATCTTTTGTTGGAGGTATTATAGATTGGACACTGAAAAGGATTAAAGGGCTTGGAACCCTTGGTGTTCACATAATCTAAACTAAATGCAGTTGCTCCGTATATCTTGCACATCTTCCTTTCTTAAAATTAATTTTAAAATGTATTTCTTTCAGCAGTGAATAAGTCTTGCTGTCCTCCAGAGGCATTATTCTCTCCTTTGTAAGCATATTTTTCTTTATGTACTTGAAAAATATCTTCAAACCTCAATCCTTTTAATTCTATATTTTTGCCTATTGTGTAGAAAATTCCTGTGAACCTCTGCCTGTGACTTACCTGTTCCTCAAGGACAGTGTTATTTTCATACCTTCAAGTCTTCCTGTTTTTTTCCTTCACCTTTTCATCATCACTTCCCTAAAGCGCTTGCTGGGGGCAAATGTATAGTCTGGGAACATACACAACCCTGAGAGTATGTTGTATAGAAATACTTCCCTGGAACTAACACAATACAGAACAGCAGGATAAACATTGAAAAACCACTGTTTTCACATAGCACCTAACAGAGGAAGGAGGTTAAAGCGAAGGCTAAAATTAACAGTACCCCCCATCCCCCCTTTTCTCACTTAAAGAGAGAGATTGAAGATTAAGTGCTGGCATACTCTGAACTGAATCATTCCAGTGGTATTTTGCTTTAGATGTTCTGATCTGAAGGTCATTGATAGGACAAGAGGAAATATCTTTTATTGGAACATCTGATATAGTTAGAGAAATCAGATGTATTTTGAGGATCAGAGACCATTCTTCAGGTCATCTTTGAGGATTTTTATATCTTTAAAGGCCTCTTTTGTCTGCTTTGTAAATAATCAGTGTCTAATTTGGGACATCCAGGAAGGATATGGAAAGTGGCACTGCTCTTTGAAGGCTTTTTTCCAGTATCAGGATCCCAAACAGTGTTTTCTTTGATTGTCTGCTCCCTGGGTTTTCCAAAACTGTACTATATAAATGTATCTAGGCTGTAAATTTGACTTTCATTTTGCTCCCAGGCCTTATTCTATGGCTCATTTATTTCTAGACTTCCCAATCAACTAATTCTCTCAATTGAACCAGTCAATAAAAAACTTCCCAAGCTGGTAATCTGCAAGCATACTGAATTGAAACCACCGCCAAAAAATGGTGTCTCAGGGCCTCAGGAGCAAAATCTGGGATAGAGAGAGAACCTGTGTGATGTGGATGTGGCCAGACTGTCCAGACAGTGCTAGCTCTGGCAATTGTGGGCATTAGCCAGTTTATATATGCAGATCTGTGGGTCAGGTTGTCTCTCTAGAGAAACCGAAGGACTGAAGTTATTGCTGAGAATAAAAAGCACATGTCTTAGCTGCACACTAAGATAAAATAAATATCAGGGCACAAAGAAGCCTCAGAAGTGCCAAATGCTGAATAAATATCCAAAATATGTATTTTATTATGTGTTTAAGTTGAAAGATTTATTTAGGTTTACATTGTTTTATTGTGGAAATACAGAAGTTTTTATAGCTGTTTTACATGCAACTTAGTACTATTTCAAGTGTTCTGTATAGCTTGATCAGTACAGGATATGTAGTAAAAAAAAAGTCTCTTTAGATCTATATGTACAGAAATGGGAGTTGGATGCCCAGTGATTCATTGTATAAAATTTTGCCAGCTATTTTCAGACCTCTGTTCAGAGCAGTAGCATATGGCGAAACATTAAGTAAAGGAGAGGGAAGATGATTAAAGGCAGAACAGTTGTGAAGCTAAGGTGGCCCTAAATAATAACCATTTAGGTGGTACTGGCCCTGCAGTAGAGTGACCAATACATTGTGAAGAGCTGAATTTGAATCTCATATTGTGTTATGAAGACGATAAGATATAACCAGTGTATGTCAATACAGATGAAGTTGAGGTTCCTTTTTTGCAGAGGTAAACAAAAGTAGAAACAACCCAAATCAAAACAGATAAAATATGCAGTGGATGGATGGCAAACTGGGGGAGAGGGAGGGAGGGGAATTAATGTTGTTGGTAGTTTAGGAATTGGTAGAATTATTTCAATTTGTGGAAGGATGTGTGTACATGTAAAACTCACACCTGTTTGTTTATTTTTGAGGGTGGGTAATATCACATTAGTTTCCAGTAACATCAGCAGCATTCTGAAATACAGAAGTGATTGTTCAACAATTCAGAAATTCCCAAATGTAGATAACAAACGTAATTTTAGTAGTACATGAATTGAGTTACATGTTTATGAGCTTGTTTGCATTTTTTTTCAACCCACAATTTAAATAAGTAAATAAAGTTGGTAGTAGATATAAACTATAAGGTTTATTTATGTTCAATAATTGTACAATTAAACAGTGCTAACTGACTGTAGAATTATAGCTAAATGGAATACTGCACTAAAGTAATTAGCTTTACTTCTTGCTTTTTTTCTTTGTGAACATAGTTTTTGGTAGTATTGCCCCCTAAAACTAGTTTTTGTTAGGTTTTATTGATTCATTGATCATTCCAGAGTGGAGATTTAATCCTGAAAATTATGGCTGTATCGTATTGCACTTGCTGCAAATAACACATGTTAAAAGAGGATTTCTGATTGCTGTAGTAGAATATTTTCATGCTTTGTGATTATGCAGATTTCAATAAACAAGCTAGATCGGCACCCAGCTTTGGTTAAAGCTCAAGTGCCACCAGTCATTCAAGTGTCAGCAGGAGTCAGTATCTTTGCTCCTCATGTTAGATCTGCTGTATTGACAGAAGGTGAATGCCTGGAGCAGGGGAACATGTAATATCTGTCTCCTTGTCTAGGAGACTGCCTCATAAAGAGGATATTCCTTGCTTTGCTTATGCTAGCTCTGCCTTTTCTTGCAGAGCTCTAGCAAACTGTTACTGGTATATTCCTGTCATTTAAAGTTTCTAAACTCTAAAATAGAGGTTATATTTTCTTATTCTGAAAACTTGTTGCATTCATATGAATGAATTGGATTAATTGTGTTAACAATAGCCAAAAATAAAACCTGCTACTTCAAGATTTGTCAAAGAAATCCATTTGCGGATTTGCAGAGAAGAATGAACAGTGTCTATGTTGTATTTTAATGCAACTGAAAACTGCTAATGATGATTTTGCATTGTGATTTTTTAAAAATTAATTTTAAAAAACCTCTGAATAGTCCTCTCAGATTGTTCTAATAATCTAAATTGCAAATGTGTGTGAAGTCTTCTGAAAATTAATCATATTAAAATAGGCAAAGTAATGAAGTGTACTGTAGAAAAACTGTATGTATATGAAGATCTGGTTTGTCATGATACACTGGACTACAGTCAGTCAGACATTTCAGAACCTTCCAATAACCAAGTATTTTCTGATAGACACCTTTTTATGCAGCAATGCAGCAAGGAAGTACAACTGATAGTATGTCAAAGTGTATAGAGAATACTAGACTTCATTCTTCCTATATGAACATTCAGGCATAAATACAACTGTTACTTGTAATACTTAGGTTAGTCAGACGTTCAGCAATATGTTCAGGCTTTGAGTCATCTGGCAGGTAGATGTGAGAAGAGATGGTTTACACTATGAACATTTGAAGTGTCTGAAGAACAGCTCACAAGTTGATGAGATTGTAGCTAGCACAGCAGTATTCATACAAAGAACAACTACTCAGTAACATAGCTCCTTTCTGTAGTGTGGTTCTGTGATGCTTGTTTAACGAATGCCACCTTTACTGTTAACTGCATTTTAGTAGGTCTAATCGTTAGAATTAAAAGAACATAGCAATAATCAAAGATTTTGAGAACTGTGGCAATCTGGTCATGTTCCCACTGACTGGAAAAGGGGAAATGTAACTCCATTTTTTTAAGAAGGCAAATAAAGAAGACCTAGGGAACTACAGGCTGGTCAGTCTTGTGCCCAGCAAGATCGTGGAGCAGATCCTCCCAGAAACTATGCTAAGGCACATGGAGAATAAGGAGGAGATTTACAGCCAATATGACTTTGCTAAAGGCAAATCGTGCTTTACAAATTTGGTGGCCTTCTACAATAGGCTTACAGTGTTGGTGTAGGAGGGAAGAGCAACTGATGTCATTTACCTGAACTTGTGCAAATACCTTGACTCTGTCCCACATGACATCCTTGTCTTTAAACTGGAGAGACATGGATTTCACAGATGGACTAGAATAAGGACTCAGTGGATAAAGAATTGGCTGTATGTTGGCACTCAGTTGTGGTCAACAGCTTGATGTCCAAGTGGAGACCAGTAATGAGTGGCATTCCTCAGGGGTTGGTACTGGAACTGGTACTGTTCAACACCTTTGCTATAACATGGATGCTGGAACCAAGTGCCTGCTCTGGAATTTTGCCGACTACACCAAGCTGTGTGGTATGGTTCACACACTGGAGGGAAGGGATGCTTCCAGAGGGACCTTTACAGGCTTGAGAGGTGGGCCTCTGCTGGGGCTTTAAGTAACCTCATCTAGTGGAAGGTGTCCCTTCTCATGGCAGGGGGTTGGACCTAGATGATCTTCAAGGTACCTTCCAACCCAAACCATTCTATGATTTGTATACATAATTTTAATTTTATATAATAATTTGAATACTGAGGTTTGAAATGTTTTAGCTTAGAAATGTTACTATACTACCTCATGGGGTTTGAAAATTATGGTAGAAAGAAGCTCACAGATTTCTGTAAAAGGGGAGTAAAGGTAATAAAACCATAAAAAAGCCCACCCCTCTACAGTGTTTCTTCTGTGAGACTTAAAACTTTGGATCCAAGAACCAAATTCAGAAGCAGGTTTGAAAAGATGCAGCTCTGGTAATACTTCCTAACCATTCGTAAAGATGCCCAAGTTAGTATGTCTTACTGTTACCAAGGAGTGAGAAGTTCTGATTTAGTCTACCTTATACATTTACGTCAGTAGGTATATCCGTGAGTAGCTTCTTCCACCTCTGTTAATTATCTTTCAATAGTTCCCTATAGGTGCTTGCTCCTCTTCTGTGTTACTGAAACCATAAAACCACAGAGGAGAGTTTTGGGGGAGAAAAAGTGTTTACAGTAAAAACTACTCTACCTGCATTTCAAGGTTCTGGTTTGAAGCGTGACTCATTTAAAAAAAAAAATATGGAAATGCTTTCACATCCTAAAAGTTGAATATTTTCTATGAAATTTTTATGAAAAAATATTCCTGATCATCTCTGCTTAATAAGATAGTACAGTGCTAAAAAAAAAAGGTGCCAGTCCCTCATGCACTGCAATATTTGAGGACAGCAAGTATATAGTGGCTTCTGCTATGTATGTGTATTCTTCCCTCTTCCTTTAAATCATTGTTACATCATGGATAATAATAATTTTTCACTGAAACAATAGTAAATGACTTTAAGCACTGAAATGAGAAGAGATACTTCTAAGGTACAGAGATGCTCAAAGGCAAAAAAAATCCCAACAAAACCCCAACAATAAAAAAACAACCAAAAAAACCCCAACACCCAAGCAATTTCCCTGCTGAGTTCCATTAGTATTTTACATTATTTAGAACATCCAAAACCTAAATTGCCATCAAAGATAATTGATGTCCTAACAGGAGTGTTGAAGGGCAAAAGATTGTTGAAAAAATTGGCAGGTTTTTTGTCAGTACCTTAAAGGTTATAGGGTCTCAAAAGAATGCAGGCATTATGTCATCCTGCACTTGGAACATGTTCTTCATTTGATTGTTATAACAGTGAAATCACATTTATAATCCCCAGTATATATATATGTGTATGTGTGTATATATATATGTATCTTAAAGGCTTGATAGCTAGGGATGTAACTACAAATCTGTCAATTAATTTTGCTATTCTGAAATGCATTACATTTTAAAGAGACTTTTAAATTTCATTTAAAGAGCAAAAAAATATATAGTCATTTCCCCAACTGATATACTAAGAAAAAACTGTGTAAGACTTTGCATAGCAATTCAAAACAGAAACCTAAAATCCTACTTTTTTTTTGCCTGTTCATAGCACTGTTGTATGCACAAACTATGTATCCTAAGAATTATGATTAGTTTACTGCTTTCACATATGAACAACTTTTTGGGATAAATATGGTTAAAGTTTTAGGGATGCAGTCATCTGTCCAATAAAATAGGATAAGAAACCCCAAGTCGTTCACTAGATAGTGTCATTGTATGTTTTAAATACTCTGTAGGAGAATGGTTCAGTGTACAAAGGCTTTGGACAGCTGAAGGCTTATCTGAAACATTTCTAAAGAATTGGTAGAAGCACAGAATGGGAGTATGAAAATCTCCTGCAAATATTCTAAGGAGCATACTTAGCACTGGAGTTTAACAGAATAGTGTCGAATTATGGATTCTATATTTGTTATGTATTTTCTGTGTACCAGGTTCGCTCCATTCAGAAATATAGTGAAACGGCTCTTCTGTGGCAGTTCTAAAACACTCTGCTTGGGAAGTGTTAGTTCAGAGTCTACTGCATTCATAAAAATGGTATGTTTTTACTGAGGGGTGGGGGGGAAATATGCCATTAAGCATTTTTATATACAAATGAACCAAGTTCTCAACTTACAGAAGTGAGTGTTGCTTCTCAAAAGAGAATTCAAAATTTTATGTTAAGTTGTTACTTATTCAATATGATCTCCTGATTATTGAATATTATATTTTTGCTTATTCAGCAAATGTTTTTGCTGCTAAGCTATACTGTTGTGCATAACGTCTGAAGTATTTCAATACAGCATATGAAGGATTTCAGAATAGTGGTATTCTAAATGTTCTCATGCTGCAGTGCATCATGCTGAGTGTTCTCTTCAGAAGAAGGTTAGAGACCTAACATTTCTATACACAGCTATTCAGCAGAAACTTTTCAGGACATGAAAAGGTTTCTGCTAACTTCTTTTTGTTATTCCTGTGGTGATGCAGAGAGTTGAGACACCCTTGAAATACAGAATTTTCTGTTTCCTTTCTTGAATGATAGCTCTATTTACAAGCATTGGAACACCTTGAACAATTTTTAGTTTGTTGAAATGGGCATACTATTACTCTGAAGTCCCAATTGTAAGAAAGATGTGTGATTCAATTAGCTGACTTCACAGAATATTTGTTTACTTTTCTCTTGATGGCTAGGATCCCTAAAAGTCTTGTCTTGGGAACAGGAATTATATGCCCAACTGATCACAAAATTATCAACATTAGGGGCTCAATGAGTATTCTGGGCGGTTTGAAAAATATTTGCCTGCGTTCATTTTCTGGGCCCAGTAAATCATTTGCATGGATTTGCCTGTTTATACTGATTAACAGAAATAGACATAACCAACCAAGAATATCTAGATTGGGGTACCAGGAAGTAAAGAGCTTGTACCTTCAATCACATGGTAGAGATGTAGTTTCACATCACCTTGAGCAGGTAAATAGAATGAATATTTGCTTTTGTGTTCGAAGATAAAGGTTCATGGTTTATTTTCAAAATAGTGTATCTGCAAAAAATTAGGAGATGCAAGGATCCAATTAGCTCAATGAAACATTAATTTGTGCCATGAAGTAGTCACAGAAAGTAAAGTAACGGTATGTTTAGAAAGGTTGAATTCGTGAAGTCTTGTTGAGTCACAGCTTGAAAGCCATCTGAATGATGTACTTCTCATTAAACATCATCATTTTAAAACCTTTCATGATGATGAATAAAACTGATATGAGCTTCAGACCAACAGGAGATCCTAGCTTTTTTCCTTAAATGGAACAAAGAAGGAATGTTAGTTATACTACATAAGGTGGATTCCCTATCCATTGAACACTGCTGTAAACAAGTAGTATATAACAGGAAATTTTTATCTATCACTTGTGAAGATTTCCCTGGTAGAATGGCTGATAAAGTGAAAGTCATTGCATTTCCTCGCTATTTCCAGTGTGCCAAGTCTTAACTGCACATTTGCATTGATTTTTTTTTTTTTTAAGGAAAGAAGAATTAATCGATGATTTTCAGCTGCTGAAAACTTCAGGTATTTGTTGAAGAACTGTATAGTCATGTTTGTGATAGAGACATTGCTCAGAGCTCAGAATACCTGGCTAAATAGCATCTGCTAAAGTAGTTATTGGTAACTGATGGGTCAGTGTGGAAAAATTGTTTCCTAAGATTAATCAAAACAAGAGTAACCCATAATTACTTGTTTTTTTGTCACACTCAAAATATTTTCACTTACTGTTGGAGGAATATTTCTTTATTCCTGCTGAACTCTACAGAATTCTTCAACATAAGGAATGTTTTGCAGTGCTCCCCCTTTCCTCCCATTCCGCAAGCCCAAATATCATCTAATATGTTATCAACATTGCTGAGAAAATACAGCAATTGTTATCTCAGATATGCTCTGCATGTTTCTTGAAGGAAAGGTAAATAACATAGTGTAGGAAAATACTAAAACCTACCTGCTCTAACAGAATTTGTGAAATACCAAAGGGTATGATTTTAAAACAAATTAGTCATGGTGATATAGGCAAAATGCAACAGAGTAAAAAAAAAAATAATTAAAAAAATCAATACATTGATGGTTCTGCCACAAGGGTTTTCATTTGGATGGATAGAAGGAATCTTTTAAATTAAAAACAAAACAAAAAAACCCCCCATAACCTACCAACTATTGCTGCTTCAGGAACTACCTCTTCCCCTGTAATACAGTGGCAGCTGCATCCCGGAGGGGGACTCAAAACACCCAATTTTAAAATTAAGATTTGAGTAGCATTTTCCATATTAAAGGATGCTAGCAGCATTCTATACAGCCTGAAGATCCACTCTTTCTTATAAGCTGAAAGACACCTTATGAGTGATTGTTTTGGAGAGAGGATTTTTTTTTTTTTGAGTTTATTCCTGTGGCTTAGAGTTGAAATTGTATAGTATTGTAAGCCTCATATTCAGAAGTAAAACATTGGATTTTCAAAATACAATTTTTTAAAAATTGTTCCTGTTTTCCTTCTGGTTTCTGAAACTTTAGGCATATTAATACTTCCAAAAGTTTCCTAACAACTAGTACATTGATTACAGTTTAAAGAAAAATAAATTACATAGCCTAATTTATTTCTGTTACTTTTAGGAAGGATACTAAATACTTTGATTAGAGGTGGGGGAGAAGCAAATTAAAAAATCTGGCAAAAGTAAGTGGGCAGGGTCACAAACCTCTGTATGTATATTTTTTTGGATATTTTACACTTTACTGCTTGTCAATACCAGTAAAACTTGCAGTATATGCTGTAGAAGGCAAAAAAATATTATGGCAGTAATACATTTAAGATACTGAATTTACACAGTTACCCAATTTGTGTGCATAATTCATCATGTGAACTGCAAACAACAGAGTGAGCAGCTACATGAAAATTTTGCTTATGCAACTGCATGTCAAATAATAGTTAAAAATTAAGCATCTTTTTCAGAATGTCCAAATATGTGTTAATTACTTACTGTATGAGGAAACGGGTTTCAAGTCAAAGGAAATAAATGACCAGAGAGGCAGAGGGAAAGGATTCTAAAGAGATGAGGCAGCAGAAGCAAGACATCTGTCCTTATTCTGAAAAGCTGTGTGTGGTTATCAGTACTGAAGTAAGAACATAAGTTAGTAGGAACTAATTACATCTGAATGGGTAATGCAGAGTCATTGAGACTGGAGCAATGCATAAGTGTTCTCACATGACCTACCATTGACTCTGGTATCTAGATAACAGAGATTTGGGAAGAACAGAAAAAGAGGGAATTAAGGTTTTTTTGAGGCAAGAAGTAATTAAGAAAGGAAAACAAAAAAAAACTTTGCAAACTAAAGGAAAAGTAAAAGATAAATTGTAGCAATTTCCCAGAAGTGATAGGCAGATTTATAAATAAGAAAAGTGGGGGTGTGGGGGGAGACATTAAACAAAAGGTGGTTCTTCAACCCTAGACACAGGTTTTTGCTGTGGGATAAAATAAGAGAACGTGAAAAGTGTGTTTTATGGACTTTTACCCCTCTATGAAGAAGAAAGAACAACTTCCTTGAGAAGTCAAGAAAAATAAGTACCTAAATTACTTATCACCATGCAAGATGACTTCTGTAAATGTGGCTTTCAGGAGATTTTCAATCATTATGGTTGATGTAAATCTTCAGTGTCTTAAAATGTTTTGACTGTTAGACTATTCAAATCACACTATAGCAAGAAAATGGATGATTAGTATTGTCAGTACACTTGGAAAACAAGACCAGGTTTTGTTTTATGGAAGACAGTTGCAGTTCAGCTTTCAATGCCTTTTCCTCAAGTCTAAATGAAAGAGACATTTGAATAAATTATGAACTTCTTTCTACAACCAATCCTTGTTTGATAACCTATTGTCAGTTGGTATTTGGAAAACCTACTTGATCATTTATTTAAAGTAGAATGTTAGAAAATGAAATAAAACCATGAAAACACATGTACTAAATGTCTCAAAATGAATAAACCAGGAAAAGGATGAGGAACTGAGTTGTCATAATCACTTGGATATTGGATAGAGAACTTATTGGTTATGTACTGTAGTCAATCACAGTATCTCTTCAGTTTACTTTTGGTTGCATGATACAGGGGAATTTGGGAAACTTTTGTCTGTATTTGGCCAAAGACAAACTAGTTACTTTCTTTAGAGACCACTCTGATCAAGGTACTCGCTTACTCAGTGCCTGAGGCTTGGATCTCTGTTCTAAGCTGTTCATCTAAACTCATGTGCTGCTTAAAAAAAAATTAAAAAAAAAAATTGGTGAAGTAGTCTGTGTAAACAAAAGGCATGTATTCATTTCCAGATATATTTACTAGAGGTTAAATTGGATATTAGGAAAAATTTCTTCACCGAAAGGGTTGTCAAGGATTGGGACAGGCTGCCCAGGGACCTGGTGGAGTCACCATCCCTGGAGATACTTAACAAACATGTAGATGTGTCACCTAGGGACATGGTTTAGTGATGGACTTGCCAGTGCTGGGTTAACAGTTGGACTTGATTATCTTAAAGGTCTTTTCCAACCTAAATGATTCTATGATTCTCTCTCTGATTTGGGAAGTGGTGTTTGGACATAGGCATTCTACACACAAAAGAATTGTAGAAATACTACTTTGTAAAATAGGTGTCCTATTTTGAATATTTTTGTTAAGAATGGCTAAAGAAAATTATGTATTTCAGAAAATTAAAATTATCCTTGGATTTCAAATAAATTCTTTTCATCGACCAGATACTCTGGAGGGAAAAATGTTTTTTTTCCAGATGGATATTTAATCCTCTTTCTCTTTTGCCACTGTCCAGTGGAACAAACCCTCCCCTCCTATGAATTGTACAACACTCATACTTGTAGCCTGTTGTGTGGTTTTAAGAAAATGGCTAGTTCACGTTATCATTACGCATTATGTTATAGACAAAATAGAACATACATGATTTAAAATGACAGGATCTGCCTTCCACTTCTGTAGAGTGAACCACGCACTTGAAGAACCTATAGAGACAGTGATATTTGCAGATTCTTCACAGTATTTAAATACTGAATTGCACCTATGCAGTTTATTTCAAAAATATAGTGCCTTTTATCAAGATTTTAATCACTGGATGCTACTGTTTTGATGATTTATGCTTTGGAATTGTCACATTGTTTGCTGTTTTTTATATTACTGATAGAGAACAGGTGTCAGTAATTTAAACTGCCTTTGCTTTACATAGAAGTCTGGTTTCACCTGTCTGTGTGGCTAAAAAGATCAGATGTCAGAGTGGATCACACTGAAGCTTTACTGTACTCAGATATAAGAAACAGAATAAAATAAACAAATAAGAGCAGAGAGAAATAAAGGCAGAATTTGCACTGTTTTACAATTTATTTATGAAGGGTAATATGACTTATCTCAAGATGCCAGTATAGAATTAAGTGGTAAAACATAGTTCACTGTTGGTTGGGATATTTCACAAACCTTTTTGAATAGAGCTCCCTGGTGAGATCACTAAAGAGTTCAACCTAGAATGTGAAAGCACAGTCTGAATCATAGCAACACTTGATCACTACAAGGCAGCTGTATCATTGTTAAAAGTTATTATCTTTCTGGCCCTCAACTGTTAGTTGCATAGGTTCCCTATGCTGCTACATCATTAAAAAAAACCCCACACACCAAACTATGTTTCAGTTTATACCATTTAAGACTCCACTCAGAATTTCTACCATGTTTAGAAAGCTTGAGATACTAAACGCCAAGATTTTTGACCCATGATACCGCAGGTTAGAAGGTTTTCTCTAAGGACAGTTAAATATAGTATAATTGGGATGTTATTTCATAGTCCTTGTTGTGAACCATCTGTCACTGGTCCATGAAAAAAAGCATATAGGAATGAATGTGAAAACTTGTCTATCTTCTCAGGATTTTACTCTGAAATTCAAAGTAGTTGTCCACTATTTTGTATTAAGGTAATGCATCCTTGGCCATAAGTACAAGAAGGCTTTTTCTATTATGAAATCCTCTTTTCATCTGCCTAAAGCCTGGACAACTTACCCCACTTTGTTCAGTGATGTTATCAAAAGACAAAAAATGTTCTTTAAAAACTTTAATGGTAATGAGAATGTAATTTTTCATAAGATTTTAAACTGAAAGCTAATTAACGTGTCAGGGCACAGTGGGAGCTGCTCCCAAGGAGGGGAGCAGAGCGAGATAATCGGGCTGCCATGAAAGGTCAATTAGCTGAGTTCAACCAAGAGCCCATGTCACCAGGCAAGTTTGTGGTGATGAGGCCAGGCTGGGATGTCAGCCCACAGGTTGAGCCTGGCTCAGCAAAGCTGATGGCTAGGGAGGGTCTAGATGTGGCTGAGCTTGAGACAAGCCCACCTGTGGTGTTTTCTGAGACAGGGACTGATGGCCCTGGGCCCGCATGCAGGGGTGTAAGTGGAGGCCATTAAGACCTAATTAGTGCAGTCAAGGTCCTGACAAAATGTGGTTTTGGGGGATAAAAATTATTTGGAAAGGCTGTATTTGAGATGTTAACAGTTTGCTGTTGCCAGTTGTTGAAATGGAAAGGTTTTGTCCATTTTAATGGCTAGTGGCGATTAAGATTTGCAATAGAACTTCATCATTCAAATCAGACTTGATTGTTTTCTTTTTTTTCTTTTTCCTACGTTGCCAATAGTTTTAGGAGTATTTGATCATGACAATAATCTCAAAAATCAAAAAGTTTTTTTGAGTCCTAGCTCACATCCTTGCTATCTTAGTAATGCCAGTTTATTGTGATGCTTCTCTGATATCGCCACTGTTAATTCGGTTATTTTTCTGTGTCTCTGTTCTAAAGAAAAATTCTAAAATTGGGAACAAAAAGTGTTGCATAGGGTCTATAAGGCAATCCTTAATGGTCACCACTTTTGTAAGTAGTTCATGCTGTGTGTCCTTGCACTAATGCCATGAAGCATTAATGAAGCCATAATGCCTAGCAGGAGGCTTCAAAAAAAGCCTGGAAAACTACTGAGTTTTCTCACCCCTAGATTTCAAATCAGTCTCTTTGTGAATTCAGGTGCTATTCAATAGAAGGTGGCAGAACTTTGCCTTCAAAAGGATTTTTAATTGAATTGTTATTGTTGCCAAATTAAAATTGTAAAACTATCACTGTTTTAATACATATGGTAATGTGGTGGTATTTTAGCTTTTTAATGAGTCCATCACTAAGTTAAAAATCTGTTTAAGGGGCTCTACAGATATTTCTACAAATTATTAGGGTTGTGTATCTCTTCCTCCCTAATAAAATTCGGGAGTACTCACTAGGTAGTAATGAACAGTGCACCAGAAATTACAAATTATCTCGTATATTCTCTCTGAATTTGAGCTAATTCTAATACAGATTAGTAAGTCAGGAAAAAGTTTAGGAAAAGCAGAAGACCTTCAAAATCTTTATTTTAAAAAAGAAATGAAGAGAAACACCAGAAACTGGGAGAAGTGTACTGTTTACTGAACAAAAGCCAGGAGCCCCATTTACTGCAGGAATGCAGGTCAAAGCAATATTGTCCATTTTCTATTTTCTCATCACAAGACTTAGGGACACTGCACTAGTAGAGACCAAAGATGTGTTTATTCACCACTTCTGCTCTTCAGTATGATACAGTCTTAGTTTATAGGCTTGGGAAATTTGTAAATCTTCCCTTTTTTCTCACAGTTCTAATTTTACATCTCTTATTGATCAAAAAATGATTACCCATATCTGGAGGCACTTTTTAGAGAGGGCATAACTGAAATGCAAGACTGTTTTGTGGTTTTTTGGTTTTTTTTTTACACCATAGGGTAAAAAAGAATCACAGTGGTTTTGCCCAGGTGGCCAAAAGTGTATTTTGCATTGCACTTCACAGTCAAAACTGTTGGTGGGACAGAGACAAATTATACATTTATTGTTACTTTAGGTCTGTCTCATATATGTTACATCAGGTCTGCAACATATTGCAACCTGTTAATAAACCTGGCAGGCTGAAATAACTGTTTTAAATACCAGAGTGTTTTTTAATTTTTTTTTAAAACTCAAATGGTTAGCTAAAGGAATATTGCAATAAAGATACAGAAACTTCATCCCAAACAGCACAAACATTACAAGCTATTTGATTTCCAGCAGAATGCAAAGAACACTGGCTATGTATTTTTAACAGAAAATGTGACTTGACAATGCCATATATATATATACATATATATGCAGAAAAACTTTCTTATATGTAGGTATATTTTCAGAATCCATTGATTATCATGTTCTGTTTTTTCATAGTTTCTGTGGTTGGATACAAATATCTTAGGTCAAATGGTGACCAGAGTACAACACAAAATTATTATTATTCTCTCTAACAAAGCTCCTCTAACCTACAGAGGCTTTCATCAATAATCGAAAAGTCATAACAATGAAACTTTTTTTAAAGAACTCTGATAAATGTGGTTAAAGACAGAAGTGATGATTTTGATACTAAATTTATTTAACTCCTCTTAAAAGTGAGGAAAGTTATACCATGTGTTGTACTGAGGAAGGCCAGAAATTATATGTTCCAACTTCTCAGAAGTATTTGAGTATCTTCCTGGCTGGCTTCAATTTACTGGAACTACGTCAGAGTACCACAAATCTCCTTTAAAATGGAATAAAAATCTTAGGAAAAGAAAAAGAAGGTAAGAAACAACATTGAATTTAAAAGACCAGTAATTTGTAATTCTAGTTCACAGAACAGAATAGCAAAGAAGTAATCAATATGCAATTTCACTTACCAGTTACTTATTTAGTGTTATCCAAGGTCTTACTGCATACACCTATTTGATTTTGCCAGTCTTGAAAATGTAGTATTTTTGTTTTCTTCCTCTGTTGCTGAATCTTAGTCATTCAGGCTTAGCATTTAGTTGGCCACACATTTGTTAAATCTTAAATTTAATTTCATACGTAATATTGGTGTCTTTTTGTTCTAACAGCATTTTCCAGGTTTGAATCAGAGTCCTCTCATTTACTTCATCCTTTCACTGGAGTCTTTGACATACCATCAGAGCTCTCCAAAGTCATGACAGCAGTGAGGTGTTTCTGTGTCTTCCTGCACAAATGAACCTTAAAAGTTCTCAGCCATTTTTTAACAAAAACTCGGCTTGTATTCATAAATATCCAAATTTCCAGAATGTAAAGCCTAAACAGAAGGTGAAATTATTCTGAGTCATTTTCCTTGTCTTGCCTTTCTTTGTTTCATATAAGCCTATCAGGTGCTTCCCTAAGTAAAAGTTGAGAACTCAGCAGTAAATGGAGAATGAAATACAAAATAATGAGACATTGGATGCAAGTTACTGGACACAAAGTGAGGATTTCACTTGGACATTTGCAGGAAAACAACAACAACAAATTTCAAATAGACAGCACCTGCTGTTTCAATAAATTCTTGGACTCCAGCTCAAAGGTAACTGTTGGTAACAGTTAAGACCAATGTTGATGTTTGTTAGTAGAATTAAACAGTTTTCCATACTACCTCATGATTACATGCAGTAGGTGCAATGAGGTGCTTGGAAAACTTTTAGTCAGGTATCTGTTAGGGCTTATGGTGTTTCGCTGTTCTTAAAATTGCCAGTATTCATCTTCTCAAGCTTGGTCTGCATTGCAGGGTAATGGGCTAATGCTTATATTAGATCAGGATTGTGGTCAGGGCTTTTAATAACTGGAAAATAAACACCAACTTTCACCAAAAAGTAAACTTATCCCCCAGAGGACTATAAAAGAGCCAGTGGTTGTTCTGTTAAATGCCCCTGTCCTCATTTTGCTTGGAATAGACTGCTACCTTTGCAAAGGTGCTTTCTTTCAAGAAGCCACTCTCTACTAGCAATTTTACATTAACCCTAATGAGCAGCAGGTGAAAAGCTCCATACATCATTGGCTGTCTCAAGCCATGCAATTCTCACCCCAACTCTGCACGTGTTAACATGTTGATAATGACATCTTCTCTGGGTTCATGTCCTTCATTATCAAGATTAACCTTCATTTTATTCTTCATTCTATTATTATATCTTCAATGTTAAGCCTTCTTCAGGGATCTCTTATCATTTTCTTAACCCTCAATTTAGTAAATGCTGCTTATTCATGCCCTCATATTCTATTCATTTCTTTTAAGGGTCTCTATTCTTACCTAGAATTGCCAAGGAAACCACCACCTTTGGCTTAAACAACATCCCCAGAGCTTGAAAGAACAGTGTTATTAGATGGAAGAGTGAAAATTGTATTTTAATTCCCTTCCTCTATTACATTAAATTATGTATGATCTCTCTTTTGCTTAGTGCATCCTTTAAATTAGAAAGTTTAAATAGAAAAGAACTCTGTTTTTCATGACTAATTTCCTGATAATTAAGCGTATACTGACTTCTTTTCAAAAATGATTAAAGGTTTGAAGTAGAGTCCCTGGATCCCCCGATCTTGTAACAAAGCTCAGGAATACATCCCACCCTGTATCAATTATTATCTTAGTTATTATTTTATCATAAAATGCCAGTTCAGTGCTGCTTCTCTTCTCCTTTTCTAGGCAGAACAATGATAGTACCTGACAAGAGAATAATAAGTAATTATCTGGGAGTTCCTTCTCCTTTTGCTCTATAAAGGAACATTTCCCCTTCTTGACCCCGAGCTAGAAAGAGCTATTTGTCCTTTGAATAAAAAAAGTTAAGGGAGAATCATCAGTTAATGCCATTTCAAATCCAGAGAATAGATCAAATATACTAAATAGGATACATCTAATTTAAATTTGTAGGTGAGTAGAAATAGAGTGTATAGACTATTACAATGTTATCAAGTTTCTTTCAGACATATCTCATCTTATTATCATAATTGTTTAAAACATGATAGCACAGAGAGACTTCAGCCAGGTGTCAGGCCTTCATTTCACTGAACTCTGTCTTTGCTTTTAAGGAATACGGTTTGTCACAAAGATTATAATGTAATAAACGGTGCAAGATGACTAACAGACACAAAGACTCAGGGGAAAGCACAGGGGATTAAAGAGACCAAGATAAGTATAGCAACCTGATGGCAAGTTGTCCACAGAATATATATTTGTAATATTTTATAAAGGGGAAATCTTTCTTTTCATGGCTGAAGTGTAAATCATAACCTTTTAAACTAGAACACAGATGATGTGTCATAATGCAAAGCAAAAGCATAGACTAGTGTATATAGAAATTTTATATTCTAAACAACCCCTCCTTCTAATCCAGGCCCTGGCTTCTTCCTTGGGTTTATTGCTTCATCTGCTGTACTTCCAAACTACTAATGATTCTCATGCTCTTTCTAGAGCGCACTTTGGCAAAGCTTAGGGAACATGGCTTGAAAACAGTATGAGATGACTTTTACATTACTTTGTATACACATAACGTAGAAAGACATGCTTTAACATCTCCTTGAACCCAGTTTTCTCTGGGTTTTTTTGTTGTGGATTTTTTTCCCCTGCTTAAGGCAAGAGCAAGAGAATAAGAACTTCCAAAGAATGAAGATTTTTCACTCATTTTTCTACTCCCTTGGTTGTATTAAACTAAAATTAATTTGGTCTTTAGCAAACATCAATGCTTCAAATATTTTTTTGGAAGGAAAAATGCATTTATATCTTCATAGCAACATTAAATGATTCAAAAAAGTGACAAACATCATCCCATCAGGCAGTATAATTGATACCTACCACTTTTGCAATATCCTCAGCTAGACATTTTTCTTCTGTATTTTTTTTCTCGAGTCCTCCACGGGAGTGAATAAGGTCATCTACGCCTACATCCACAGAGGGAACATGATGAAATTATAGACATTCTCTTTCAAGTTTAATAAGGAGTAACATGTGTGTTTCAGAGATGGAACCTGGATATTTTTACCTATAAATATAATATTCTTAAGCTTAAGACAAGACTGTTTATTCACATCCTGATCTAAGCTACAGCCCACTTGGATGAATCATAGAATTACTTACTAGCATTGAGAAATGGCAGGATGACAAGTAATTGTAGCAGTTTCATTTTCTTTTGTTGATAATGCAGTAGCTGAGGACTAGGTGAAACTACTGTAGCCATCCAAGAGGAAAAAAATATAATTAAGTATGAGATTAGTCAGTAAAATATAACTGCCTGATTCTTTCTCTATTTATTTTCTTTCAATTTCTGGTGAGGTACCTTGATCCTATAATAATGTTTCCTGTTCCATTGGCTTTGTAGTGCTACACTGTTGCACAAGTGGGAGGGGGAAAAGCTGAAATTCATACTGCCAAACAAAGGGGAATACTTTAATAACCATACATTTTTAATACTAGCCTTGGCAGGATTACAAAACTGTTCCTGCATTGCTATTGTGAACTGCTTAAATTTAAAATTTCTTTAATCACAAAAAAAATCAAAACCTTTGCTTTAAAATTTACTTTAAAATAACATTCTAATAGCATAATATGTACTAAAATCCTGATAGGACATTAGTTCCAAATTGATTTAGCAGGTCTTCACTAACCTCTAGCTGCATGTGGACTTTGTGATCTAACAAGGTTTGCACAAAAGATTTAGAAATTGATACTCTGGTTCAAAACATACAGAGAAGGGAGAGGAGAAACATCTTCCTCCCCTCTCCAGCCTCTTTATAAATATGTATGGATGTGGATGGTACCTCAGGGAGTTTGTAGTTTAAAGCCCAGAGTTTTGCTTTCTGCCAATCAGATTGTCCGTGAGATTTTCCTTGGTTTATTTGCTATCAGAAATACTCTAGAAGCTGTCTGGGTTAGTTTGTAAAAAAATTCTGCAAGAACTCAGCTTTGAAGTTTGTAGCTGTTACTTTTCTACTGTCCCTCCAGGGTACTAGTAACAAGGGTCAGAACCTTCACAGGTGCACTCATCCCTCGCAGAGACACTGAGAGAAAGTGCTCTGATTCTTTATATTAGATACTCTGTACTCTAGAAGCTGGAAGAGTGAGACACAGTGGGATCTGACAGAAGACAGATCAAAACACATGAGAAAGGAATATACTGTCAATATGTATTAGGGATGAAGAAACCAGATGATTTTTTTTCCCCCCTAATTTTATCTCCATCAAATGATTTTTTTTTTTTTTTTTTTTTTTTTTTTTTTTTTACTGAGAAGCAATGACATGCATATTTACAGGTACAACTCCATTGACTTCACTAGAATCAAGCTTAAGCCTTAATCCTGAGTAAATGGAATTAAGTACCTGGGTCATGTTCACCAGGCTAGAAAGGCCACTAACCAAATTCTGTGGTTTGGTTTTAGCTCAATAACTACCTGACATTCTAAATTCCTCAAACATGGTAAGGGAAATCTGTCAGGAATTAAACCCTGATCTGGTAAAATTGTGTTAAGTACTTTACTAATTATAAGAGCTCAGCTTCTTGTAAAGTCCTTAAATTCACAGGTGTCCTATTAAAATTAAATGGTGAGTGCTTTTCATCTCTGGGATTGTTTGCTCTGGTTGAATCAGCAGGTGGATTGGGAAAGGTTGCTGTGGGTACTAAGCATTTAGCTGGCAGCGGGTGTATGTGTTGATGTAAACAGACTACAAATTCTTTAAGGTAAGGAAACTCTCCAGTTTTGTAGGAGTTTTACTAAATTCTATGATATTAATATGGTTAAGCAATTACATGTATTTTGCTCTCTTGTACATTGATGTATAAGAAATGTGGGTTTTTTTCTCACAGATCTCTTTTGTATGTCACTCGGAGATACTAGCAGTGGCTCTCATAGTGCAGAAACCGGCATTATTGTTTCACAGTAGCGTGCTTAAAAGGTCTTTCACTTATGTGTATATTGAGGGATCTTAGTGTTTTGTGTCTGCCCCTCAGCTTTCCCAGCATTCAGATTAACCTATTAAATAGTCTTCTAACTGTAAGAAAGTATGTGATATATCATTATCTCAACTTGGTCTTCCTTATATCAGATATTCTCAAAAGCAATATCCCATCCTTTCAGATCACAATTCTCCCTTTATACCTCCATTTCCTTTTTCACTACGATCTTTAGGATCTTTTTTTGTACCTCCTGATTGAATTCTTTTCTATTTTTTTATCAGATTCCAATATTCTCCCAAGAAGGGAATTCTTTTTTTTCTGTTTTTCATTTATTATTTGATGGATTTTATTTCTATTTTTCATGCTACCTTAATTTTAAAGATAACGATTAATTCAAGTAACAGAAGCTTTCCTAGGTCAATACGATTCCATGGTTCATAATAAGGTGGTATTTCTGTGTTAATCTATAGTTTACAGTAATTTCAGAGAACAGAGTCTGTTTTGTCTTAGTGTTGCTTTCTAGAATTTGATGTGCATATTTTCAAAATTTTCCAAGTAGAGGATATTTATATAAAACTCCTAGGAATAAGTAGTTTACCATGATTTTCATGGTGGGTGGGTGTTTTGGTTTTTAAATAAAATAAGGGGAAAGTTAACAAGAACTTTTTGTCCTTGAACAACAGATATTACATTCACTACACAAAATGTGTAGCTGGGATATTTTTCTTTACTGAAGGCAGACAGAAAACTAGCTATCTAAGCCAGTGGGTGGAGGTCAGAACAATATCTGCTTTATCCATGGGCGTGCAGCCTTTTACAGCTTGCTGTTGTTCTGTGAATCAATTGAGCATGTAATAAGAAGAGCTCCAATAGACAAGATGCATGGAACATATTGATTAGACCCTAAGTAAATCAGACCATGGAGCATGTGCAGAGGAGACTGTACCTCATGCAATTTAATGCCTGTGGCATAGGTATTAGCCAGCAGCTTTCCTACAATGTTTAGGTATAAAAATATCCCAGATTTCAAAGTCTTTATTTAACAAATAATGTAATCTGTCTCAGATTTCTGTAAATCTGCCAGTGTAGAAGATCTGTATTTCCCTAAATAGTTGAACACACAATTCTTGCAGTTCTATTAGATGCTTCCATTTTATGGCAAGTCAGGTATGGGGAAATGTTCATTTTCTTGAACATTAAATGATGTGAATTGAGGTAGCCCTTGCATTTACTATGCAGAAAGTAATTAATAAACGCTCTTTTTTGCACCGAAGCTGAATATGTGTTCAGTATATAATTTATTTTTGAGCCCGTACTTGGTTTTTATCTAGGAATTGGGAGGAGTGATATATTGCAAATTATGGAAAACATTCTGGGGCAGCTGGCATTAAACTGATTATGAGCTTAGAGATTCGGATCAGAACAAACTATGTCTCATATTTTTACATTACTATTTGATCATCACAAATATTTTTTATGAAAATGGATTATTAAAAAAAAAAAAAAAACAACAAACACACAACCAAAAAAAAAACCCCAAACAAACAAAAAAACTCCAAACAAATTCAGTAGTCCATGCCAGTTTTTCTGGACACATTGTCAATGTTTTTTCTCCTAAGGCTACTTTCTTTTTACTTTTTGAGTCAACTTAAGATACTATTTCCTTGTATAGAGAAATAATGTTTGTGTGTGTGTTTACATGAAATGACTAGTTAGATATTGTTTCTCATCTGGTATTAACACTAATTACATATGTCAAATTGTGTTATAAACCAGGTAGGTTAACAATAACAAAATCAGTATTGGAGCTAGCTGAAAAAATACTTTATTAATAAAGTGAAGTATTGTCTTTATTCATGTTTCTGCACAACTTTTCTTCCTTTTAAATCTCACTGTGGTTAGAAAAATACTGCTTATAGATATTATAGCTGAAGTTCTTTCAACATTGTCAAAATTGTGACAGTCCAAATAAAAAAAACCAAAAAACCCACCCAAAAACTTACTCAGAGCTGTAAGCCAACTTTTTGAAAAGATGACTGGATGCCTAAACACATAGACACATTTGCTATTTTAGGAGTTCAGCTCCAGCTGGCAGTATCTCCACAGTCTCCGATATCTTAGTCTGAATTTTATTGGCTAATTCTCTAAGTGTTCCTTTGAGAAACTCACCTGGTATGGGTTTTAGTGTGTCTTTAGTGTGTCCCCACTCCTCTTTACTCTGTATTAGCCTTCCTCCTAAGTCCCAAGCAAAAAGTTAAACACAACTTGGGTTATTATTATTGCATTGTATATTCTGTTGAAACTGATGGGGGGTGGGGTGGGGGGGTGGAGCATTGCGTTGGGTGGGAGGAAGGCATATTATTTCCTAGGGATATATTAAGAAAAGAAGGTGTAGGTTTTGAAACTTGTGTCTAATTATATGGACAACTAACTTAAATAATTTTGGAAGTTAAATAGTTTCTTATCTTCTTTTGCAGTTTCAGAAAACTAATTTTAGCAAGGATCCTATTAATTTTAATTACAGAAATATAAGGACAAACACAAGCTGAATTGCATGTTATTAAAATAACTTATATGAGAAAGAATGGTGCAGAAACATTGGCAAACAGAAAACTAAAATTTCTGAAGTGGTTTTTTTTTTTAAATAAGTTTTGACAGATTACTTAAGAAAAAAACCCTTGTCAATTGAAGCAGATAAGAAACCAGTATGAAATAACAAACACCTCAGAGTTGGCTAGTTCTGGTATAACTGTCGATCTTGAAAGAGATTTCTTAGTGTTACTTTTAAGAATATTAAAATATCAGAAACTTCAAATGAATACTGGTTATTTATCAAGAACATTGCTTTTGGCATAAACCCTCCAAAACATCTTCAAAAAGTATGTTTCGGGGCTGCTATTTTAAAATACCTTTTTTTGTTTGTTGTCTTTTTTTCTTACTGCCTTGCACCCTACGTAAGAACTTGTCTGGCTTAAGGGACACAGATGTTGTGGGTACAACCTTAAAGCATTATGTGTGCTTTGCGAGGCAGCACAGATAAGTCTTTGCTTGCTACTGTCAGCGGAGCCAAAAGGACAGAGGTCACTTTGAGAGTTTTTTTACTTGGTGAGGGGAAGATACCAACTTCCACATCACGCACTGGATGCTGTTCTCTTTCTGCTGCCAAAATGGCAAAGCATGTTAGCTTTGACTGTAAAGATTAATTTATGGGAAATTAATTATGAAACAGTTGTTCTGGGCAAGCAGTGTCTAATTCAAAGCCCATTTAATTAATAGCAGTTTTTCTTTCATCTTTAAACCTGATGACTACAGGTGGGAATGAGAGAAGGTAAATGCACCATTGATCCCTGCTTGTGTGTTCCTCTAGAGAGGCAAATGAATGCAACTGATGGAGACCGTGGACAGACAGCACACCCAATTTGAACAATAGGAGTTTGCACATGGGCAGTCTAGAATTTTTAGCAATGCAGATTTTTCAGGATTGTCTCTGCACCATGATGACAGTAAAGGTACCTCACCACAGTCTTCTAGGTGCCAATTCTAGAATGATTATTTTTTTTATCTTGTAAAATTCTTTGTGACTGTAATAGGTTCTTGTTACTTAGAATCAAAAGATCATACTGTCAAATGCATGTAGCTCTCACTAAAGACAAATGCTGTATAACTAAAGAATAAATTTTCCCTAATGGCCACAATAAGTGCTATGTGTTTTGCTGTTAAGGTATCTAGAAACTGAAAATCGCATAATACTCTTCCTTCCCTGGATACACACTTGTATGGATCTGTTTCTCAGAATTGTTTGCTCTCCTGTATCAAAAGTGCTTTTGCAAAAAGGAAAGCAAGATTAACTGTATTTATGTACCAAATTTGGGATATTGAAACATGCTTTCTTTAATTATTTCATTTTAGAAGATGTCATTTAATTATGGAATTACTTCCCGCCACCCCCCCCACCCCCAGTAGCAGTGCTTGATTTGGGTGAAGGGCTTTGAATGAAATTTGAAAGAAAAACCAGATATTTTATTGGAACTTGGAATGAAAAATTCACCAGTTTCTAACGTATATGGTAGGCTTTCATTTTGGGTGACTGTTGAGTCTACCTAATTCCATGAGAAAGGGTCTATCCATCCAAAAAGCTAGGAGACAAAGTGTGGGAGGAACTAGTTCCTGTCCCTGGTCAGGTATAGGTGAAATGAATGCTCAAACTGGGGTCTCTCACAAACTAAATGTATTCAAAGGCTATCACCCTCACACGTTTCGGGTCTTCGTGTGCATGAGAGCATTTATCTCTGCACTCACAGTGTTTGTTATTATACTCTTTTTGATGTATAGTTTCTACATAATCTCAAGTTTGATAACATTAATGGAGAACAGTCATTGCTGGTGGAGGTGATTTAATTGTTCCATGGACGTCATTCCAAGCTGGAATGAAATGGGATTTTGACATTTTGAAAAGACCGTAGTTCTGTGTTTCTGGATGTTGCATAACTGACACTGTTATCTGAGTACTATACTGTAATCTTTTCCCATCTTCTTCCCTTTCTTCTCTGTTCCTCAGTTTAAATAAAGCCAAAATACTCGATGTTTCCTTTATATGTACAATCTTTTTTGATTGGTGGTAGGTATTTATTTAAGCAAATTGAAGTTGGAACACCACGTAGCTGCTAGCCATAAGTTTGTAAGTTTAATACAGCAGTTGCAAACTAAAAATCTGAGGACACTAGAACATAACCAGATATGATGTATACTTCACTTGTAAACGTAAGTAGAAAAACAAAAATTTAAGCTATAGCATATAATCAGGTTGTCAGGCCATTCCCTTCTAGTTCACATTTTTAGGATATGATGCAAATGAGCTTTAAAAATTGATTTGAATTTGTCAGCACTGTTAATGAAAATGTTAATGCCTTGTTAGCTGTCAACTAATGATAGTGAAGGTTTTCATTCCTTACTTAATGGTGGTACCGAATGTAAGAAATCATGATTTATAGCCTGCAAATCAAATAACAGAGTAAGCTTTTCTGATCAGAGAACTCCCTGAGCTTACCTCATAACTGTGCTGTACTGCACAAGGTGTGATATTGATGAATAGTTTTATGACTCATTTGGTAAGATCTATGAAGGCAGTTACTTCATAAGGTGGCATTTTATCACAGTTGCTTTCGACCTGCTGCAGTTGACTCATTGATTGGAGTTAGAGGGGGTGTTAGTCAGGGAAGCAAAAGCTAGAGACGTAGTGAATGCTCGTGGAAATGCTGATATTTGTATCTTTTTTTAAATTTTTCCTAAAGAATCTTATTTCTGACAATATGCAGATGATTGCTTTATGTATGAGTAATTATTCTGTCATTACATGAGGTTTTTTAATTCTGTTTGGAATAGCAAAGCCTGAGTTTAATATTAGCAGATGCTGGGTTTTCCTTTTCTTTTTTTTTTTTTTTTCCTCTCTCCCCCCCACCCCCCCCCCACCCCCTCTCCGGCCTACTTTGGCAGTGCCTTCTGGATTTTTGATTGAAGAAATTGAACTTTGAATCTATACACATTTGTGCATTGTTTAGTTAGTTTGAAGAACTCTGCTCAGTTAAGATTCAGAGCTGAGTGGTAGAGAGATCTGCATGAGGACCCCTCTCCTGAAAAAATGATACAGGTTTTAAATGCTGTTTTGTGGATGTAGTTTAGGACTACTGGTAAGAAGAGCAATTTATACTGAATTCTCTGTTTGCTTTCAGAACTGCACCTTATTAAAACAACAACAAAAAACACAAAACAACCAAAACCAACCAACCCCCCCCCCCCCCCCAACAAAATCCAGATCTAATACTGAAGAATTTTTAATTTTAAAACACTAAAGAATTCTTTTAATCAGTGCTTGGCTTTGTTTTTAATGCTGTTGGTGATTGGTAGTTAATACTGTGTGTGTATGTATAGTGAAGACCCACTTTGCAGCTCTGCATAGATTCTGAGTCTAATTTTGCCTTTGTGTTATAAGATTACATTTTCATTTCAAAATGTTTCTTTTGGTGGGGGTTTTGTTTTGTTTGATCTTTTATTTTCCATATTCTTTTTTTAATGTAGAGATACATTGCCATTCTAGGCTGCCTCTGGGATATTGTAGACATAATAAAGCACCAAAATTTATGAGTTCCTGGGTGTTTGAAAGAGAAGCTATTTCTTTTTCATTCAAAGAATGAATGAAGATTTGCTGGATGTTTCTTATTTACTAATTCCCAACTTAATGTGCCTCTCATTACTTGTGTCAATGGTAGATGTCTGAATTAAATCTGAAGCTTGTTTCTCATTTCTTAAAATTAAGTATTTGGCGTAAGGCAGATCTGATTCCAGGAGTTACCTCTCTATGAACAGGTCCCAGCAGACTGGCATTCACTTCTGAAGTGATGTTTGTCAGGAGAAATAAGTATCTGTATCATAGACTGGTTTGGGTTGGAAGGGACCTTAAAGATCATTTAGTTCCACACCCCTGCCCTGGGCAGGGCCACCTTCCTCCAGACCAGGTTGCTCAAAGCCCCATCCAGCCTGGCCTTGGACACTTCCAGGGATGGGGCATCCACAACTTCTCTGGGCAACCTGTTCCAGTGCCTCACCACTTTCATAGTGATGCATCCAATGTGTATGTCCAGAACTTTTCACTGGATTCTTTATTCAAAAATAAACCATTCATAATTATGGTACTCAGAAATAATAAATGTAAAAAGTGTATTAGTAAGGAGCTGAATTCTATTCTTCTTCACTTGTCCTTCTTCTAAAGTCATGATGTACTGGAGCACTGAAGAAGCAAAGGACATGCCTGTTCATAGTAAATTGATACTGAAAACACTTGATAAAAGAGCTGATTTGTCCTTTTCCCTGCTGGGTTTAGATTTCAGTTAACAAAAAGCTCTGCAGAAGTAGCTGGTCATATATCAAAGATTTTAGATCTAATAGGTCTTTGAACAGATAGTGTAAACATATGGGAATAGAGGTTGGAAGCAGAGATGTTCTTTTATAACAAGAGCTGCCTTTTTAATCCTGGTTAGTGTTGTAAAACAGCTGTTAAGCAAAAACTTGTGGTAGCTGATGACTTAGTGGCATGTTTGCTGCACATTTTACATCGTATTATTATGTTAAATTCTCTCAAAGTACACTCCTAAATAGAAATGGTCTCCTAAATGGACATAGTAAAAGCCCTGAATTTTTGGTTAAACCTTTGTTTTACTAATAGTCCAAACTGGCTATGTAGGAGTTCCTGTGTACAGGGTTTGTTTCTTTTTTCTGTTCCTGTTCCCTGGTGTGTGTGTAACAAAACTTCCACTGAGTTTAGTAGAAGAATGAAGCTCTTGTTTGCAACATCATGTTAATTATAAAGTTTTTTTGTATAAGTATTGGTTTTAGTATGAATTCTTTTAACCTGCATGTTTTTTTTTCTAGGTCCTTTTTGCTACTGTGACTAGAGAAAAATATTTCTATATAAGAAGTCTAATTTTTACCTTATAGAAAGTAAAGTTTGCTTTTATTCTAGATAATTCATTAACTTCTGGGTGTTTGCCTTTCACCTTTGTCAGTGGCGTCATTTCTTACAACAATTATACTTTTAAAAGTATTTATGTAACAATTTTTATATACTTCACACTGTCTCAAAAATTATTTACTGGGAGTACAAAATGACAAAATGGGAGAGTTAAATTAATTGAAAAAAGGAAGTGACTATTATATTACATCACTGGATGTGAAATGAATTCTATACTTGAATTTATTCAAAATGTATGATCAAGGACAAATCCTGAAATAAGTATTTGAGTGTTCTGTAATATCAGCCTCAAAATCTTTTGTAATGGTTTGATAATTAAGAAAACATAAGATTTCTGAGGGTTGAGTTTTACTAATTTTATTTATAGTTAAGGTAGAGGTTTTGACTGTGTAATCACAGATAGGCTTTAACTAGCCTGGTCTCGCACAATACCTGACAACAAATATAGCAAATATCTAAAAGCAAAGTTCTTACAGTTTTTGTTGTTTTGGGGGTTTGTTGTTGGGTTTTTTTTGTTCTGTTTTTTTTGTCTTGATAGATTAGAAGATTTTGTAACCAGCCATGACAATTATGGCATTGTTGAGGTTATCTTGATTGTTTTAGACACAGTGATAATTGCCCTAATTTTCTCTATCTCACTTTGTGTATAACTCCAATTAGGCTAAAGCTGCTTCAGATTGAAAAGGCAGTGGTTTTATGAGGCAATGTTATGGGTGCTTAAAACTTAGAGGAGAGTTTTATTTAACTTGAACTTCTAAAGAGAGGACAATTTAATTCATAAAGAAAACTAAGAGCATCAGGTTAATGTAATAGCAAATTGTATTTCTTAAAGGGAGGAGGACATGAATTTACTGAGTCCTAGTGTCACCTCAAATACATTTGCCCTACTTTGGTTTATTATGAAATAATTCTTCTTAGTACTGTAGCCAAATTTTTCATTATTCTTTTAAAGAATTTAATTTAACCTGAGCACAGCTTTAATATTTCGATCAAGAACATAAACACTTTATCAAGCTAGATGCCATAATGTTTTATCTAATTCCAGCAGTAAACTGCTCTTGCTTATCTGATGAGACTTGCTTAAAAGTAGTAGTGCTACAGGTAACCTAAGACTGCTGAGTCATTTGTGAGTGTTTGTCTCATCAGTGGTTTGGATTATACTTAGCGTTTGCTTCAGGAATGCTGTTCAGGTCATCAGCTGCTCCTTCTGGATGAAGTAGCTAGTTGTGGTTGTTTTGTTTTGTTTTTTTTTTTTTTTTTTTTTTAATGTAGAAAATACATTTTTAAATCATCCCATATTTAGAGAAGTTTCCTGTTTTCTGTTCGTACTATATTGACTGGTAGCCAGAACTGATTCTTACATGACAGCATGGAACAAGCTCTCTACATGCCTTAAGGTGTTGTATGTGAGAGCATGATTAGAATAAGGGTAAAGTCCTTCTGTGAACACTTCTAGGGTTACTGCTGGAAAGCATCTGGGGAGGAGCGAGCTGTGTGCTGGGGAGTGTTGCCTCTGCTGACAGCAATATAGGGAGGGAAAGGGGCAGTAGGAAGAACTATACCAAACCATGGTGCCCCTAGGTGTTACCTATAGAAGATTGACCTGTACTGCCGTTATACTGCAGTGATTCTCCACTATTTTCAAGCTGCCCCATTGTCTCTTATTTTCTGTAATGGTGGCTTTCTGTCTTCTTTGTTTCAGCATCTCTCATCTTTGCCTCCATTTCCCAGGCTCAGTTACTCCGTGTAGTTGTAAGCCTAGGAAAGAGGAAAGAAAGCAAGGCAGATGAAATTTGCTTTAGATACATCATACACCACTCCTTGTTTGAGAGCCACTGTTTGAGCATGAAAATAACCTCAAGAGAGGGCAGCTGAGCCATGTGTAAAAGGAACTTAATTTTGGTGCAATCCAGATAATAATTGGACTACTTAGCAACAGCAAAGCACCAGGTGTTTGACAGTGCTCTTCATGAATCAGTGAAAGCATAAGGGGCAAAGGAAGTAAAAGACTTAAATTAGTTCTGTCGGTTTAGGAGGGAGATGTGTTGGTGGGGAACAAAAAAAAAAAACCCAAAAAAAACCACCAAACCAAAACCTACTAAGAAATTAAGGCAGGCAGAGTGGGGTTGGAACTAGATGATCTTTAAGGACCCTTCAAACTCAAACCATTCTATGATTCTATAAATACGTTTCTGTTACCTTGCGGAGTACTTCCTTTTAAAGGCCTATATTTGTAAAATGTTCTTATTTTTTATTATATAGAGGAGATAAAGTCAAGGATTCTAACATACTAGACTCACTTGGAACAAGGGCTTTCAGTTAACAACTAACCTAGACAGTATGAAGACTGTTTGAATACACATTTTTTTCTTAAATTCTAATAAAATATATGTTGCATAGATAAAGAAGCCTAACCATGAACAAGGAATAAAGTTTTTATTTAAAAAAACACACAGTTTTGAAGTACAGTTATAGTTTTTATTTATTTATTTATTATTAAAAAATAAATCTTATTTTAAAAGTTACAGTTTGTCATTGAGAGGCAGCAGACTTTTCTGATTGGCGTGGAGTTTCTTTCCATTTGTGAGTGGTAGTTATTTCCAGATCCAAACGATTAATGGTACGGAATGGTTGTATTTGGGCTCAGCTTCCTTATTTTGGGGTATCTGCAACATCTTACCTAGTTCAGTGAGAACAATGAAACCCCAGTTATTAGATATTGTTCTTTCCTGTTTGAAAACATGACTTTCACCTCTTTAGTAACTTAATAGCATATGGTCAGCCACTCAAAGAAGGACACTGCTAAACAATAAGAAGTCTAGCATCTTACATGACAGTTGTTGAGTATCATACAAAATCAATAACTCTGGTAGGTGAAGCAAAACCACTCAAGTTATGATAGTGGCAAATTGTGAAAAGGTTCTTATTTGTCATTTGCTGCAAAGCAATAGTGCAGTTAGGGCTTCCCAGCATCATTTGAAATCACAGGATGAACAAACCCTGAGTTTAGTGGAATAGCAGAACATGCTGGAGACTGTCTCTTTCCTTGGTAGAACTTGAGTGCAATTAGATAGATGCATGCACCGTCAAATGGGCTTCTGTCATTTTGTGCTGGCTGAGCATTTGTCCATCTATGTGAGGCCATTGCATTGTCAAGTTTTGTAGTAAGGGAACAAAGTCCAAGCCTCTTCCAGGAGAGTGTACAAAATAAACTTTTGCAAAGACACAATTGGGTGTTTTCCCAGGTTTAAAAACACAGAAGAATCCATAATTCGATCTTTTTTGCCTCTCCTTTGTTTGATTGACTGTTATGTTACGTATTTAAAAAATACATGCGTGAACAGCTTTTTTTTTTTTTTTTGAAAATAGGCTTTTATGAAATCAATGATGCTCTCAGCTGATATATTTTAAATTCAGTGTGTTCTGAGCTGCCTGTGGTGGGTACCATCAGATTTAAATGTATGGCAAGTAAATAAGAACACGAAACTGATGAACCAGAAAATAAAAGGGGTCGCATGCTGTATTTTGTTAGTCAGCACAGCAGTAAAATACCAAAGGATGTTGAGATGTTGTCTCCTGATATAAAGCTAAAAATGCATCACTCATAGCAATATCACAAGGCAGAGGGAATGTCCTATGCACTGTATTTATATTTCACCACTGACTTGACAGAATACTATTATTTCAGTTTTGGTTGGGGAACAATATTAAGATCTCTTCCTTTCTTCAGAGAAACAGGCACTTAACACAATCTGTTCTCAGTTGCACTAGTTGCTCAAACATACGCTGTACCTAAAGTAATGTGTCTCACTAGGTTTCACATGACGAATGTATAGCTCTGAATGCAAAGGTTTAATTGGGTGATATAGCACAAATCACTCAAATCTTCTGTGAAGAAAGGCTTTCAGATGATTTTCTTTTCCTGGATTTATGATTTTTATTTTCAAATGCCGACTTTAACTATGGTTGGTATTGGGGTGTAGGTTGGCAGTATAGAATTTTCACTTGGCCTACTCTGAGCTTTAATTGACAATTTAGATAGCCAATTGCTTTCCATTGCAAAGAAATAAAATAAACACTTGCATAAATTGTTCATTTTTCACCCCTGAAATTCCACCTGCACAAGCAGATTATTTTCTCTAAGCACCATAGAAAGGCATTTTTTATTTTGCTGTTTAGGAGGAAATTTAAGCCTGCAAGATTGTACTTCTAACTACTTAAAACAGCGAAGTCACAGTGCCAATAAATTAACTGTGGTGCTGAATTCACAGAATTCTGCCACTCTGTCCTTGTAGCCTGAGCTCAAGGACAGCAAAAGGAGAGCAGACAGCATCAGATGTCAGGGCAGCAACTTTAGAGCGTGTCCATGGTTAAAAGGTGCACTATTAGTATATAGCCAATGTGATAGATAGATGGCTAAATACAATCTACCTGGTGTTATACCTGGACATAATTACTTGAAGCAGGAAAAGTTTTCTGTCACAAAGTACAGTTTCTAGGCAAAAAAAAAGAGATCTAGTTGAATGTTTATAAGTGGGTGTTAGGAATGCTTCTGGCCTTATACTCTGGCAAGTTATTGCTGTGTGCAAACATCTTTACTAGAGGCAATGTTTGCTTCAAAATAAAGCCTCCCACTCTGTCTTGTGAGCAGTCCAAGACTGTCTTACGCAGTAAGAGTGGTGCTCTGAGGAATCTATGTATAGCCACAAACTCTATGTGAATCTTTTGAATTGTTGGTATTGAAAAGGGTGTTGATACAAAACCCATACTTATTTTCTCATCGAATCATCTGAGTGGTGCTGTTCTGATTCAGTAAATTAATTAATAATCAGAGGAAACCATATCCTTTCAGTGTCCAGTAAGTACTAGATTTCTGAGAGGCATTGAGATTGTATCCTTAAAAGGGAAGTATATTTTTAAAAGCTTTGAACAGCTTTCCTTCATTAAACAGAAGAACAAGAGTAAAGATGATTAGAAATTAAATTTAAGAATTAGGATTCTTCCTGAATCTGAAAACCTATTGAAAGCAATGACAATGTGGAAGTACAGGGGTGTGTGAATATTTGGGAAGTCCTTATTCTTTAAAAGAAAGAGAGAGAGAAATTCTGCACTAGAAATTCCTTTAGTGGGAATAAAGAATGTTTCAGACTTGTTCAGAAATGGTACTGTAGGTTTGGGAAATGTTTTGAAAACAATATCACAATCTAGCCCAAAGCTGTGGTAAGCTCTGCTTGCCATTCATTCTAATAGCAATTTTTCCACAGTTCCCAGTCCATGTTAAATGAGGCCAAGCACTTTTTTTTTTTTTTTATTGAGGCTAAAACAAGTGTGAAGGAAAGCTGCCCTCTTAGCCACTGCTTCATTTATTTCTTCTCTGCTTAGCCTTGCTCTCTGCTGACTCTTAGTGTCCTGCACCCCATTTTTTTTTTTTTCTGTTATGTTTGTCTTTCCACTCTCTTCTACATTTCCTGCTACTTCTGTTTACATTCTTCCTTCCCATTTCTCTTCCCCCCCCCCTTACCCTTTTACCCTTGTAGGCTATCCAGGAAATCAGTGAGATTTTTATATTGCACATTCTTGCAAGCTGTCCTGAAATTGGGCCAAATTTGGAATTTGGTCCTTCTTTACCTTCTCCCTTCTTTCATGTTTCCAGTCATCTGCTTTGGATTTACATTACTTGTTTAAAAGAGCTTTCTAGGTCTTGCTTAAATGCCTTCTACTACCACATTCCTCCCTGAGAGCATTCTTCAATGAAGAAAGTTAGTACTGGAAGAATAGCAACAGCTGGGACTAGTGTTTGTTTTCTTAAAATAATATTTAACAGGAATTTAAATCACCAGGTGGATAAGTGCAGAAATGATGGCAATTTGCCCAGTTGCAGGAATAGCTTTAGATTTGTCCCTAAGTTTGTTCTGGCATAATTCCTAATTCATTTACCAGCTGGTCAGCCATACCCTTGATTGCTGTTTCTGCAGGTGCCAACTCCATCCCTGCTGCTGGTATCTCTATCTATTTACCTATTTAAAGGTTCAGTTGCTTTAAGCCTTTTTCTCTTAGGATGTGTTACTCATTTTGCAAGAGTGGTTACTTGTGATTATAGAAAGCAACAGAGCCTGATACAAAGCCCATGGAGTCCATAGGAAGGATTGTGTTATTTTCAAACAGCGGCTGGATCAGCCCCACAGAGAGATCAGTTGAATGTTTTGCTCTAAATATAGATCTGTTGTGATTCCTCTGATCTTCCTGCTTAGGCTAATGTGAATCTCTCAGGAAGGCTTATAGGGTTTGTTTTGTTTGATTTGCTACTGCTGCCCTCTTTAAAATAAGAGGCAAAAATACACCCAAATTATTTCTATCAACTTTATTCAAACTTTAACAATTTTATACAGTGAAACTCCAGAGTATCTCAATCTGCTCATAGTTGAAATGAAAACCCCTGCAATTTGTAAACTGTCAAACTTAATAAAAGATCTTAGTGCTAATAGGATTTTATTGACTTCTACCATCAGCAGAGGAAGAGGTTGATAAAGTGCCACAAAGGAAATGAAGATACAATACTCATTTTACTTGCACCTCCAGAGCTGTGTAAATTTGATTGCTGAATTTATGACAATCCAGCTCATTGGCCATTGCTCTTCTGGGGGAGTGGGGACAAGAGAGGGTTTCTGGAAATGAGTGTGACTTTAAAGAGCTGTAAAATCAGACTTTGTGGAGATTTTCTGAAAATGGATTAAGGTATTGGAGTCAGTTACTGTGAGAGAACACAAGAATGCCCTGTATTATTTTGTATGTTTTTGCTGATATCCTGCCAGTTTTCCTTTTCTCTGCTACCATAGACAGCTTCATTTGCACAGCTATTTTTGAGGGGTGTTGATATAATTAGAGCAGTAGAATGAAAAAGTGCAAGACTAAGAATATTAAGAAAGTGAAGCAAAGTGACAATGTGAACCTCATGACACTTGCAAATCAAGGTGTTGGGTTTTGTGTTGTGGTGGGGATTTTTGCTGGTGGTTTTTTGTGTGGGTGTTTTTTTGTTTTTGGGTTTGGTTTTTTTTTTTTTTTGCGTGTTCTCTAAAAGCACAACCAAATATTCATAGGCTTTACAATGTGTGGCTCTTGGAAGCGGGGTTCAGTTGCAAGTTAAATACAACATCAAGGGTCTTGGAGATTAGAAATAAAAATGGGGTGACTGGTACTTAGCGTAACTCAAATTCTGTTTTCAGAGAGAAAGGTTTCCCTTGCCTTGTTAAAGGTATTATGTCTTTAAAGTGACTGTTACAAGTCTTTTCAACTCTTCTATAAATGTGGCATTAGGGAAAATGTATAGTTTAATAGTTCTGAGAAGGGAAACGTACCACCTCTACAATGGGTACCAGTTACAGAGGTGGTGGTCTTATGCTGAGATCACTTCATCTTCAGAATAATGGTAAAAAGCAATTGGGGAAAAAACACCCAACAACCCACCCAGTTTCAGTTGCTACAGTGTTTCCCTTTTTCTTCCCTGTCTTGCATGTTTCCATTCCTTATTTGCAACCCTTGAGACCTAATTGGTATTGGTTTCAAACTACTTTCTTCATATCCGTTATGATTTTCTCAGGGAGGAAGTATAATCTTGCTGAACTTGATACAGCTGAAATAGCTTGCTTTTTTAATAGCAGTGTTCACTACATTTCATCATTCTTTTTGGTTATTTTCTAAAGTATTTAAATATAACAGATATTAAATGAAAAAAACATAAATATCTCAGCTTAAAAGAAATCCTTGCTAAACATTTTCTGTTCCTAAGCCTTTGTCTAGCAGTTTTAAAATCTTGGTGAGAATGAATTTTTCTGTGGATTTTTTTTTTTTTAATTTAAATTGTATAGTATACTAAGCTAATGTGCTCATCCACATATAGCTATCATTCCTAGTACTGAAGGAAGGGAGCAGAGCAGACGCTTTACAAATCTGACTTGCTCAAGTTCTTACAATAATAATTTCCTATATTTATGAAATTTCCACAAGTGATCTCCAGTCCTAGCAAAGGAAAACACATGTTACATAATTCATTAAGCCCCAAAGGTTTTTTACATACATTACCATCTGAAATAAAAATAAATAAATAAATAAATTAAATCTGTTAACACTCAGGGCAAATGATTTTCAGTATAATTAAGGAAATGAATTGTGGCAGCAAAACTGCAAGACTTGAATAACTAAACCACAATGATCGCTTCTCTTTTAAATCTTGCTTCAGTACAAATTGCAAATGGTCTACACAGTAACGCCAGCATTTCTTGACTGATCTTTTCTCAGTCTGTGTCACATATACATTTTGTGACAGTTACAGAATTCTACCACTTGAACTAAAAGTATTGTGTAAATATTGGTGCAAAAAACCTCCTCATGCTCTTCTAGAGCAGGTGGAAGCTTCTAAGAGGTATTGCGGCATGAAGAACTCTTAGATCTGCTTATACAAAAATATTCCTTTGGACCCCTAAGAGGATGGACTGGGCTGAGCACGTAAACAAAAAATATATTTTCATATCAATGGACCAAATACAGGAGGACTCCGAGGGATGAATTAAAAAATTATTTAGATCGTTCTAAATATATAGGTCTCCACAAGGAACTCAGTATGTTACTGTCATTGTAACATTCAAAGTATATAAAACTCCTATGGTATTAGAAGCTGTGTGTCTTGGTTTTTATATGATTTTTAAGAACTTTGTGCAAATCTTTTAAACTAGTTTTGGATCATACACATAGATTCACAGTTCAAGTATTCACATAGAATTGAACTATGTTTTTGGCAGTGGTAACTTAGAACACAGCTTAACAAAGATGAATTAGCAAAACAATTAACGTCTGCTGAATATGTGCTTTTTGCTTAAAGGAAAAATTCATCCAGCAACTATCTTACATTGCTGGAAAAAAATGGCAAATCATTACTTTTTGAACATTGAGACATTATCTAGTGGTGTTTTAATTCAGAGGAACATCTAGTAATCAATAAATGAAACACTTTCATCTTCATTGATCCTTTCTTGACAAACATCAGTTTCATCTCTCCCCCTAATGTTTACTGCTTGATAAAAATAGAATGGAATTATTTATGTAATGTGAAAGACTGGTAGGCTGCATTTATTAATATCCAAGATCACGTTATTGCTTATCTCTTTACAAATTGAGGCTACTATCATACGCTCTCCTGTACTTGCTGCAGTCTGACAAAGACAAAGCAGTCCTTTTGTCAGCTTTTGTGTAAGATGCGGAAGTGTGAATGTTTGTGACATAATGGACGATAGGCTGCATTTAAGAATTTCTCTTGAACAACAATAGTATCAATAACTTGCCTACACCTAATCAATAATTTGCTTGCTTTGTATGAATGTGAATTCAAATGGAACCTGTGAGACACATCTTGCTGAGCTTACTGTAGTTTTAGTGACCTGGCTAATAAGGTGTTTATATTTTGATTACATTGGATTTTAAATGTCTTTGAACATTATGATCTAGAAGAGAGATTAATGGATTACTTTTGTGAATCCCTTTCCCATTCACGTGAAATGTTTTAAATAGTTGTGATATTTTAAAATAACAAGATTCTTAACAATGAATACATTTTGTGATTTGTAAATCTTATTTTGAAGCCAACCGGTCCTTCAGCTCCCTTGTGTCTTAATATGGTGCAGTGTATCTGTTGGATATATTCAGGACAGTATTTATCTAGTTATAAGAATGACTCATACTGCTGAACTTGCCTTGGAGACTTGTTTTGAGAAATATGATGATATCTGCAGGTGATACATTGTCAGATCAAATGAAAGCATGGTAATGTTTCTGCTGGCATTTAGACAATATGAACAATGACTGTTTAATGGTTATTGCTGTTGAGAGTGCATGGCACAGTAGCACTGCTGTCAGGTGAACAGCAATGTTGTTCTTTGTTTGGCTGACTGCGAAGGTTAAGATTCTTCGTATACGTTTTTTACAGGTCCCAAGCAAAACAAACTTAAGTGATAAAATCCAGATTATCTGAGGGGTTTTTATGCCCTCTTTTCTCCCAAGTGCAGTCCATAAGCACTTCAGATTTTATAACTGCATTTATCATTAAAAAAAAATAAATCTTTGCAAGCTATGGTGGTGTTTATCAGCCTTCAGTGAAGGCAGACTGAGGGAAGAAGCTAATGGGCTTGACATAATTCGTTGTCAACATCTAGGAGGGGTTAAGCACTTGCACGCAAGTCATCCAAACTGCAACATAGTCTCATTCTGCTTGGTATGGATAGAGCAGGTTTGTAATACTTGATAAACTACGAATTATAAACCTTGTTTGGGCAAAGGAAGGTTGTTCTGTATTGAGTTTTTGTAGTGGCATCATTTTGAGTGAGAAATAAGAATGTCTGCAGACCTAAAAACATGAGGGCTCTAAGCTTTCTAAATGAAGCAGTCATCCAGGCAGAGAGGTAAAATTGCAGCATACATGGGTTAAAGTACTCGGTCTTGCACTTAACCTTTATCTGTGCATGTAGTCAGTTCTGAAAGCAGTCAAATTATTTATTAAGATGTTGCAAGTAGAATTTTCAGTTACAGACCCCTCTTGATAGAATGTGGCTGCTCCTTTGCATCTAATCATCGAAGTCAGGTGCCTGAACAAAGAAGCAAAACACAGTAAAGAGATGCTGCAAATTGACTTGTTTGAACTTGTTTATTCTAGTGGAGAAGAGCTTAATCAGAAAACCAGTTTATTTAAAAATGAAAACAAATTTTGAACAGCTCATAAGGAAAATATTAATTTTAATTTCAAAACATGCAATATTTTGCTTTACCGTGCTTTATGCCTGCCCGTCCTCCCCAAATTGGGACATAAGTTTTTCCAAAACCTCTAAAGGGCTGCTAGGATTTGAAGGTACTTTCCTGGAAAAGATTCTTTCCTTATGAGGACATGGAGGTGCTTGCTTACGATGTGAACATAAAATAATAACTTGTCTGTGTCCTCAGGCATTGCTAACTGGCACGCTGTGGGTAATGCAAGATTAATCATGTGGTCAGATAGATGTTCTAACTATGCAGAAAATTTGCAGAGGTAATTCAGGTGTACAGGTTAGAAAAATCTTTCTTGATTGGCAGATGTGGAAGAAGTGGTTTTATTCCTTGCATGTGACTCCTCTTTTTAACTGCCTGATTTTTAACATAAGGTTTGCTTCTATTGTTATTAATGGTAAGCAGTGTAAGCACTGTAGTCTCTTAGGGAAGTTCAGCAATAATGTTATAGAATTGGTTACTGCCCAGTCTCATTATTGACTACATCTGGTTTACTTCTCGTGGTTCAAAATTTCTTCTGTGGCTTATTCAAAATTTACCTCAAAAGGTAGCCCACTTTAAGACAAAATATGCATGTATTTCATGACCAATACATAATTACTTAGCAGATGGGCTTTTAGTCCTTTCACTTCATAAGCAAAAATACCTAATGTGTTGTGGTTTAAGATTTTCATATACGCTAGTTACAATCTATTTTCTCTACCTACTGTTGAAGTATTTTGTTAGGGTTTCTTTTTCTCTGGCTGCTCTTTGTCGGTAGCCTTTGCTGGAGCAGATGATCCCTGGAAAACTTTTTACAGTAATTCCTATAATTAGGATGAAATGTTGCTACAATTAGTCTGTGATATAATTTTGTGGTAAACTTTATAGAACAAAGTTTTTTCTGGATGCTTGGTTTCAGCACCTTTCATTCTAAAATGAAGCAACAAACCATAAAAGTAAAAATAATACCACTGCAGAACAAGCAAAGGTATAAATTGCTGGTTTAGTCCTTTATATCATTCATATGTATATATATATATATATGAAAAGAGTGCGTATCTCATTAAATTTTGAATACTATGCTCCATCTCTAGGAAAGGAAAGAGAAACCTGGTAAAAGGAAAATTTTAAAACAGCATGATCAGATTAGATATAGGAGTAAGATGGAATCAGTATCATTTTCTGTTTAAAACAAATAAAAAAAAACCAAAGAGGGGGATAACAGGGGTAGGGGGTTGGGGAAGTCTTCAAGTCCTTAAAGGATGAGTATTAATATCCTTGAATGGTAAGTGTCCAGGGATCTAGGGACTAGTCTGGCATCAGTGCTAGGTAAGATACTGAAAAGGTTAATTTAAGACTGTTCGGAAATGATTAAAGGTTAAGCACATGATCTGAAATTACACAGGTGGTCAGTCCTCCCTTGTCAGTGTTGAACAGATTTTTAGGTCAGCGAGAGCTGTTCATCAAAGGAGTTGGATCTTCATTTTGAGAAGTTCTTGTTTTTCTCTGCTTCTTTGGGTCTTGGTGGTTTGATAAGATCATCTGACATGATCTGAAGTGACCTATATGATGGATTCTAATTACCACCATTCCTGTGTTTTGCAATCACTCCAAATTTTTAGTCTCAAAACCTATCACGTGATCAGGCATGCTCTTTCTATACAGCAATAACTTTAAAAGATTTGCTTTTTTTCTGGAATGCAGCTCAAGAAACATGTTCCCTATTGCAAATCTTGGAAGCACTTAGAGAAGTAACAAATAAGGCTATCCTATCCTCTTAAAACAGGAGCTGAATATATAATCTTGATTTATAGATTTGAAAGCTCTGAAATAATATTATTTACTGTCCATGCCTCAGGTTTCTATGTAGTGTGTTTAGAAAGCCTATATGTTTTGTTTCTTTTAATGGAAGAAATCTTGTTGTGTCTAGGATATATGCTTTGTGTGAGAAGAAAAAGGACATAAGTAAGCAGCACAAGCATTAAATATAGTGTGCACGTACACAAAAATCATACCAAAAATTTCTTTTTGTCTGAAGCCAACTGGAGATGGCGAGTTCCTGCAACTTGACCCTGTGTCAGCTTGCAATTGCTCTGTCAATGCCTGCTCAGTAGATCACCCCTTTCACTGAATTAGGTAGCATGAAAGGTTATGTTCTCTCTGAAATGGACTTTGATTCTCAAAGTACTTTCCCATTGTGCTAAGTGCTAACAAATTTTGTCCCTTCTGTTACCTTTTTTTTGATAATAAAAGTTGTTGTCAGAGCAGTCATTCCACTTTTTAAATATGTAGACCCGTAATTTTCTGTACATTATTCTGCAAGAGGATGTATCATGGGTTTTGTGTGGAAATTCATATTAAAAGTTGTTCTTGAGGACTGAGGAGTACCTATAGCTTTCACTGACTTTCCAATGTTCTATCTCACAGAGCTGACAATTCTACATTAGAAATATAGCTGTCAGTTTGGGGTAGTACTGAGAGGGAGTACTGGGTTCTTGGGAAATGTACTGTGGAGTATTGTGGGAAGCTGAAATATTTGGTAATGAACCAGTAATTTTCCTCGTATTACCTTTTCCAAAACTATATGCAGAAAAAACTTAGAATCTTTCCCAGATTATGCATAATCTGATTTAATTTTTCTGATACTACAATTCATAGCTTAATATTGTGCATTTTCACAGATGTAATATTCAATATGTTCTTATTTATCAGTAATTTTTGATACACAATTGGGAGTTGAAAGCTATTGTGTTCTGCTGTGTACAGACCTGTAAAGAGGATAGTATGAACTGGATAAAACTTGCTCTCTAAATATGAAGTAAAACAAACTCTTGAAATGCAAGATTTGCTAGCCATCTGTTGGAAAGCGTGGGCCATGAATTGTGAAACAATGACCTGTGTCAGGAGAGACTATTCCAGTCCTTGTTTGAATTTCAGTGAACTATATTGTCATGGACATTTGTCTCAACTTAAAGAACATCTGAGAAGGAGGGCTGTGAGATTTTTGTGTCAGACACTAAGCCTAGAGCAAGTATCTGCCAAGATATTTGAGTGCACATGTATCCACTAACTCCCACTTATGTCACTTCTATGCAGGAAAGACAAGAAATTTAGTAATGCTTAAGTTGTGTTACATTTGGTATAATGTTTCAATTTTGGTTCATTTCTCTGAGCAAGATTTTTAAAACAATGTCCATACCTATATATACACACACACATTGACTTTTCTCCTTTTAAATAAACAATATATCGCTCTAAAATTGAAAAATAGAATGAGTCAATGTTTGAAACACACATCTTGAATCTGAAATAATCTGTGGGTGACTGTGTTTTCTGTATGCATTCTGCAGTGTTTCCATCTGAAATTGCTTGTGCAAGGGGAAGCACTTCTCTGGTTTTTTCTGTGTACAGATTATACAAAGACTTGGAAAGTGCTACAGTGATGATCAAATTGTCTATTTATATCTCTACCCTGTTCAGGTACTCCTGTAGCCTGATATCAACGCAACCAGCTTAAGAAATTTAATTAAAAATCATAATTCCTATGTGGAGAATACTTACTGATTCATAAGACTAAATTACTTGTCATTCTTGTATTCAGCAGAGCAACGTACAGGTTGCACTTATTCACTGCTACAACTTTGAGTACTGGTATCCTTGGTAGGCCTTGCGTTTGGTTTGTTTGCTTTCTGGCTATTGGATATAAAGCTGGTAGCAGTGGAATTTAAAATCTTGCTGGAATAGGAATGTTATTTTTGTTACACAATGTAACTTTCTTCCCTTGCCCCCCATTCTCCCCCTGGAAATCTACAGTTTTACCAAATTCATAGCATTTGTTTCCTTGCCTTCAAGAAGCAAAGCTGTTCAAGTAGTTTGTAGGAAGTAATTTAAGGTAAACTGCTAAACATTTGAGTGTTTGCTTATACAAAACTCATCTAGATTGAATTTGTTTGTGTATCTCAAGTAAATGAAAGACTCTTATGGAAAAGGCATTCATGTGTGTCTGGTGTTTTGGATTCTGTGCCTCCCACCCTTTTATTTCCTTTTTGGTAAAACAGAATTCACCACTCATGTCCCACCGCGCACACCCCCCACCCATCCCACCCAAAAATAAACTCATGTGTGTTTTAAATAAATAACCTAAATAACCTCTTTCCCATTGCAGTCATTCTGGTTGAAGTTTAAAGCTGAACTTTGTACTAAAATGGTAGTTTCATTGAATCAACAAGCTTCTATCTACTTTTCATCTCCACTTCTACAGGAAGCTTGTTTGCACTGTTTGGTTTACTTTGAATGTTAAATATCAAATCAGCTTGACATACAAGGTAAAACTTGGGCAACACCTCCATGTTTCTCAAAATGAGTTTTGAATTGCTTTCTTTAAGCAGAGACTTGATAGGAATTATTTTATGTTCATTGTTCTTTATCCGTATCTGCTTTTTTCGCTGCTTCAATTCTGCACAAAGGATTACAAAAATGACAAAACAAACCAGCAAGTTTAAAAAAGGCACATGATTTATGTATGGGGCTTTTTTTCACAAAGCACAACTTCATTTTTATATATTAGCACACACGTACATAAAAATTTGTTTCCTGACAACTGATTAGTGTTTGATTAAAAATAATAATAAAAAATTCCCGAGTGTTTTACTTGTTGAATGATACCACTATTTTTGGGTGGGTTGTAGGTTACAGTGCTTATGCATACATCTATACATATACCTAATAATTTTGAGTTCTTTTAATATACTCTGCAATTACAAGCTTTTGCCCAGTACGTTAGAACTAGTATTTGGCTCACAGCTTGTTTACGAGATCTACTGTTGGCCAGCTTACTTCTGCAACATGAGCTTTAAAGACCATTTAAAGATGCTTTCTTCCTTTGGATGGGTTTTTCCCTGTGATTTTAAGTTTCAGTTGCACATAACACCATAAAACAGTGTTACATAGTGCAAAACATACAGAACACAATCACTTCTAATAGCACCTCCTAGAAAAATATTTATCTAGGTTATAATTTTGGGTAAGCATGGGAAGCATTTATTTTCTATTAATATGAGATATGTAACCATTGTTCTAATATTCAGAAATCAGGATTAAAGAGAGACCTAAGAGTTATAAATCAAATACAGGAGTTCTATGATAATAGAAACAAATACTGTAGTATTTCACCAATTGTAACTGTACAGGTCCCTTTCAGGTCATGCTCTCAGCCTGAAAAAGCTTTTCCCAAGACATTCAGGAGACTTACATTCACTGCCTTATTTCCACTGAGGTGTCTGATTTTTGGTAAAAGAAAAAATTAGATCAGGTAATTTAGGGGTATAATCCTTAGTACTCATGAAGTAAATCTTCTGTGTCTTAGAGGATGAAATTATACTGGCTGTTTAGGCTATCACTTTCTGCTCATTGAGGCCAGATGAAAAATAAATGGTGCTCATAGATAGGGAAGCATTGCTCAAGGCAAAGAGGAGAAGCCAGCTCTGCAGTCAGCTACCCATAGTAGCTGTTTCCCTAGAATTCTGTCAGCAGCAAGGTTAGAGTTTACTGCTGAAGAAGGCCCTTTTTCATCTCTCTGGTATTCTATTTGATGCATATTTTAGAAACTCATGTCATGTACCGTACTGAAGATAGCTTTCTGGCTTTCTTCATCCCTGCCCAAAACAGTGCACAGCGCTAGCCCTGCTTTAGGCATTTCCCTGCCCTCCATGAATTCAGTATATGTTCCAGTCCCAGCTTGTTCTATCCCATATAGTAATGTTAATATTTATTGGATTATTTATTGTAACATCCTAGCACTAAATTTCCTATCAAAGAATACCATACCTTGCAAAATAATTTACAGACTCTTTGCATTTTTTCTTCTTTCCAGTTCTCCTGTTTCTTCTTAGATACGTATCTCTATGTTTGAAGAATGTAATAAAGCATTCCTTTATTTGTCTTAACCTTTATAAAAGATCATACATCCTTCCAGATTTGTTAGTCTCTTTCCAACATCTTCACTCTGGGTTTTAACTAGGTCCTGATTCACCAGCTTCTCTCTGTCCACTTCTCAGTTCCTCCCTAAATACTTTTTTTCTATCATGACCTAATCTTTTTCTTCATCCTTTCACTGAACTGGCATTTCCCTTGTCTTCAGTGTGAAATGCACCTAGTTTTAGCTTGGCTTGTTGCAGGCGTGCTCTTGGGCCTTGGAACACTAGACTTGGTTTGGATGTTAGTCCGGACATGTTAGTCAACAGAAATGATTGAATGCACACAGATAAAGAGATCTGTTGAGTAAGAAGTTGCCATACTATCACTTTTCAGAATGGTATATTACACTTCTAAAAGAATAAATAAATCAACCAGCATGAAACTGTAAAGCATGTCTCTAGCTAATTTCATAAGATCCAGTCTTAAAACTGACTGTGTGTAGTAAAGCTGATTTCACATTAGTGAATCCCAATGCCAGGTGTCACTGCCGGGAATCTTTACCAGGACATTTCATGCTCGCTAAATATAACCAATGCAATATTAAGAGGAAGGCAACAGCTAATGTAATGGACTAAATGTCTGCTATGATCCCTCTGCTCAATAGAGGAATGCACTGAAGAGGAAAATAAAAAAGGGGAAGAATTTTAACTCCCAGTTTTGTTCTGGCATATAGGACATGCTTGGAGAAGTTTGAGCATCCTACTAGCAGATTAACATCTTCAGTCAAATGGTGGCACCAAGTTTCCATAGTAGGGGATTCTTGCTGTTTGAAATAACACACTTTTCTATATCTATGTACTTACGTGAAGATTTCTTTATCTGGGAAATTTTCTGTCTGGAAATAATTGGAAAAGAAGTTGATAGAGTTCATCAATATCTTTCATGGATACAATAAGCAAAACCAAAACTATTGAATAACCTAACCTAGACTTTGGGTATATTTTTTTTATTTGTTTTTTGATTCTGTGTTTTATCACCCCTGCTTGGACACAACAGAAGTCATGTAGTCCAGAAGACAATGCCACTGTTTATGGCAGCAGAGAATTTGGCTGTCAACTTCTGTGATGATAATTAGTGCTAATATACTGTTTAAACTTAAAATGATATGGAAATATCTGATTGCAGTTTTTGGAATGCCCAAAATAAAGCGTTTACTACTTCCCTCAAATTTGACAGACTTATTGGTTAGAAATAATTTCTTCAGAGAAGATGGTACATGGAGTCCTCTTACAAAACTTACCTGGAAATACACCTGTAAAACAGCACTACAAAAAGGATCTGAGTTCCAGAGGCAGTTTAAATTCTGCTGCTTCTGGTGTGGTCCCCTAAACAGAAGTGGGGAGCAAGGAGCACTGATGATAAATCAAGTCCATATGGACTTCATCAAGAATAATTTAGTTTACTACAAATAGGCTTTATACAACTCTATATTGTTTTCTTCAGTAAATAAATAAAACCATCCTGCCGACTCTGGAGATTATCACTCTTTATCCTCAAGCTATTTACACACCAAAATTAATATTGTTGATCAGGTTTCTTCTTTTGAATGCCTCTCAGATGTAATTCCTTCAATGTACAAGAAACAAATTAATAGGAACTCTAGACAGTTTAATTTATTTTGACAGCAAACAGTTATCCTCTGAGCAACCTGGCTGCCATCTTGCCTTGTGGAGCTCATGTTTTCTTCCTTTTCTTTCCGGTGACAGGAGTGGAGACTTCCATTCTAAAAGGGCATTCATGACGTATCTGCATTCATTTAATATTGCTGGTCTTGTGTTTAATGGTTTATTTTAATACAATCAATAAAATTTGGCCAAATACTCCTGAACACTTGCTTTTAAATGTCAAGAAACTATGGGATAGATGCAAAGCCACACGATTGTATGATAGTGTTGGCTGGCACATACAATTGCAGTTCGAATAACTTCAAGATGCCATTAAGTTGTTTTCTTCCAATGCTCAGTGGAGGAAAAAGAAACAAAACTTCCCTGCAGAAGCACAGTCCTTGCATTAAGACTTTAGGATTTTTAGGAACACCTCTGGAAGTGTGGAGCTACTTTTTGTTCCCCCTGTGTTTACCTTAACATTTGCATAAAATGTAATTTATATACCATGTAGCTATGTGCCTTGAGATAAGTTTTTCAAATTCCTCCCTAAGGATTTCCAAAGAAAGCAGGTAAAAGCAGTCATCTTAAATATGCTGAGACAGCAAGGAGGTCTTCTGGCATGTATTTGTATAATTTTTCTTCTTTTTATGTCTTTAAAAATGTATTTTGCTTTCAGGTAATGTTTGACTATTTAAAGTTGACAACAAAGGCCAAGAGTTCATCATTCATACTGTGGATAAGAAAACAGCTGCACATTTTTTGTGTCTAATACTGCCAGAAGATATGGGATTCTTGGAGTTAGACTTTTGAAGACATTCTATTTAACATATTTGGGTTTTTTGATACACCCATGTATAAAGTGGAAGATAAGAAAACTTGTATGGGCTCCAAAACAGGAAAAATTCTTGGATGTGTTGCATTTAAATAATGTTTTATAGTCTCAGAGGGCTCCTATGAGCAAATAAGGCTCTTTCACAAGGTTGGAGATCTACCAGCCTCAAAGTGAGCTATGAAAACTGAGAGCTTCTGCCGAGCTTTTCATAATGCATCAATCCCATTTGAATTAAAAAAGAAGCATTTTCAAAAGTGCTTAAACAACTAGGGAATTTTCACTACTGCAGTGTTTTTGAAAATACTAACTCAAGAAATGTAAAAGGGAATCGCAAAGAGAAAACGTGGTGGTTCAGAATTGGAGCAGCAGGTGATCTGGATGCATGCTGCAAAATTTCTTCCCTTTTAGTAAAAACCAATCAACTTCCAGTAAATGTTAAATGTGAATATGGGTTTTAATGAGAAAATCACTTATAACTCTAAGAAAGCTGTGAGACTCGATATGTCTGTACATCTTTGAGATGACATATTTTTGCATATACAACATTTGTAGCCTGCTAGTAGTTTGAACGCTGAACTATTAGTCAAGAAGGATAAAGCTGATTTCTTTTGACTTCTTATTAAGGTGTCACTGAGATATGATTTAATAGGCTGTCAGTTCAGTAACTTCTGGCAGGCATTTCAAAACATCCTGCTAGGCTCTGATTTAATTTATTACTAATGAGGTCATGTCAAACTACAAACCTGAACATTTTGGACAATGCAGCCCAAACACCTCTGGTCATGCAGTTAACTTACCTGGACAGTGCTTTTTCATGAGATCAGGAAGATGCTGCTGTTGGAATAACTTTACTATGGATGGGTTATTTGGCTTGACTTCGCTTCCAAAAGAGTAGGAAAGTTTAAGGCTATTTTTCTGGATTTTTTTTTCCCCTCTTCCTTCTGGAAAATCTGATTAAACCTCTTTCCAACTATTCCTCCCTAGAGGTCTCATTTACTACCAAGAAATTTTAACATTGCTTTTGAACTGCAAAAAAATTGCAACATAAGCAACTTTTTAATGATTACCTGGTTATATTTAACATCTCTAAAAATTGTCTTGTTTAGGGAGCTCGAAATAATTGAAAATATATTGTTTTTAAATTATGTATGGACTGTCAAAGTGGAGCACAATCAGAAAAAAAATGCTTCTTGTAAAACAGCTTCAGCTGAAATAAGCCTCCTGTATACCCCAGTTATCTTGTGAAATTTTTTTGAACAGTGCGTGCAAGGCATAGTGTCACACACAAAAGGTCCTTCATTCAAACACAGCAGAACCTCCGTATTTAGATAGGTTTCTGTATATCCAAAATCCAGCCCCAAAAGGAGCTAACAATGTTCATGCCAGGAGTTAAGTGGAGAAGGCAATTTTTTGGCTGCTAATGCCTCCAAAAAGAGCAATAGCTGCTTTGTGGTGGTGGTGCAGGGGAGCACCTGGGGTGTTCTTCCCAACCTGATTGCTCACGTGCACGTACAGTTCACTTTAAACTTCACTTTACCTGTTAGCTATATAATGCAGTCCAGATCAATGAAATTGAAATATCCTGATGTAATATATCCTCCAACATCAGATTTTGGTCATTATTGCTTATCTCAGTTCAGCATACAGCAACATAAAATGTTGATATGTTAACAGGTGGCATTAAACCAGTATGTGGGTAACAGTATGAAATTTGGTGCCTGTCTTGGTATGATAGGCTGTTAGCATGTAATTTTCAGTATGTCCTTCAAATATATTCTGTTTCAACACTTAAAAAGTGTAGCCTAAGAGGCTATAAGGTTTGAGTTTGTGGTACAATTAGTTGGGTCGTGGAGGACACGCTACTACGTTCTGGCATGTAGACCAGTGGAAGGTTACACAGTTCATGTTGGTGTCTTTCTGGCCTTGTTTGTAGCTGCCATATTTTGCTAACAGGCTGATGGTGCATCTGTCACAGCAGATGGAATGACATAAGTGTTTTTGCAGAGAAGCCTAAGCTTTTGTACTGGGTTTGAACTCTCTCTTCTGCTGTGGGGTGGCGAAGAGAAGAGGGAGAGCAAGCAGAGGAAAGGCTCTAGTGTGCAAAGCGCTGACCAGGAGTGTGGGCAGCTGCTGTCAAAGTTTATTCCATCATATACATATTGGAGATTTTAACCTAGGCCTTCTACATCTGAAATGTGTTAACAGTGAGTAGTCTTTCAGGTTCTGACTCAGTGCTTAAGTAGGGAGTAAAGAAGCTGCAAGTGTTTTGTTTTTGTCTTTTCCCTCAAAGTCCTTTTTGGAATGTACTTGTGTCTTAGCTCATAGAGGTATGTACAATTTGAAATATGTTTGGTCAATACAGTATTATTTTAAGACAACAGTGTTCAGAGAGGTGTTTTTTCCAGTTATATTTATATACGTACATAGACTATATATAGACTAAACTTTGGAGACCATTATTCCTTTTCGAAACTCCTTTCTTGTTAAGACAAATCCCTTTTATCTATAGAAACAAACTAATTGCAAGAAAAATCTTGTATTCGACATTTTTGTAAGAGGAAGCATTATACTATAACTAAAATAACACACTGTGATGATAACACATCACATGATAAATAACAGATTTTGATAATGTAACATCAACATGAGCATTCCCCACCCTCCCATACACCCTGCTCTGCAAATCCATTCCTAAAAAGCTTTCCTCTTTTGGTGGATGGTTAGACTTGTAAAGGCAATGTACTTGAAGATGTCTTGCTAAGACAAAATTATCTGTAATTTGTGGGTGCTAATTTTTTTTTTAAGAGTAATTTTAAAGGTACTTAACATTCATATCTGATTCAATGAGAAATTACTTTCATCAAAGAGATCTAGATCCTTTTTATCATTCACTTCTTTGATATTTTCAATTATTTGAATTGTCTTGAATCACAATAATATAGCATTAACTCAGTGGTGTTTATGTTCACCTTACTATGTAAAGGCCTGGCTCAATATTTTTCTTTCTATATATAACATTATAAAGACATGCAAGAGCTCGGTTTAAATTAAATTCCACAAAGCAATTCATAATCGTTGCATTTCTGTAAATACTTTCCGTTTTGATAAACAGGTATTTCTTACTTAAAAAAACAGTCACTGAAAAATTTCATTCTCTAGTCAAATTTCCCTGGCCTTCAGTTGGAATGGAAAAGTGGAAGAATACTCCTATTTTTCATGCATCCAGGATTCCATAGTGTAGGCCTAAGGAACGTTGCAGTTGAGACCATTTTTCTTCTGTTTTGCCAGCTAAGTTGGGCACTGCTGTTGCTATGATTTAAAGTGAGAAGCTTCAGTTTCTGATGTTGAGGAGCCTTCAAGAACTCTTCAGGCAGAGTCTAATGCACACAGATAAAGTCAAGACAAAGTGACAAAGACAGCTTGTTCCTGAGGAAAGTTAAATATTTTTTCTGGCTAATTTATGTGACACCTAAAGGAAAACTGCAGAATGAAGCATTCTGTAACATTGGGTCTGCCGTCTGCCAACAGCTACTGCTAATACAAAGGGGCAGTGATTTGTACACTGTCTGATTAAATTTATTATTTTATTCTACACTATTCAGATACAAATGTTTTTTTAAAATTTGTATTTAGTTTTCCTTGTGTATTGGAACAGCACCATATGAAAACTGAGTGGCATCTTTAAAGTCTCTCTCTCTCTTTTTTTTTTTTTTTTTAATGGAAAGTATCAGTAGCCAAGCTTGTAAGCATGTGTTGAAAGGCTTGATCTCAGTTCATACTTGGGAGAGAAATTCCTAAGTGTTTTATCAACTTTTGTAGTAAATGATGTCTGTACAGATCTGCGTGAACTTCATGCTGAACAGAACTGGTATTACTTGTATTCAGAGCAGACACTGTCTGTGTTTCTACCACCCACCAAAAAGACACAAGGTTAAAATAACCCTGGTCCTTCTAAAGGGTTATATTCACTGAAAATCCTTGTAAATACTCTGTCACTCCACCCCATTTGACCAGAGCTAAGTGTAATGCTGTCATTTAGCAGGATATAATATGTTCATATACAATACAACATGAAAGTGTGTATTCTGTCCCTTGTATATTGAACACAAATATTTCCATATTGGCTAGGCAACTTTATTTTCCCATCAATAAGGACTGTGGTCTGTGAGGAGCTACCTTTTAGAAATAATTTAGCTGCTAGTGTGCCATGAATAAATGGCAGGCTTGTAGAGCCACTGCAAAGCCGCCCTGGAGATTTGGTTACTGCATGACACAATGGGAACACAGTCGACTGACAGGTGACCTCAAATGTGGCTTGAGCCTCCAAGTACAGTTGTTAAATTCATCAGCAAAAGGAGGTTTAAGCAGTATGGGCAGACCCCGTGCTGCTGCGGAAATAAACTGCTGTATTCAGATGCCTCTTTCCCTCCCTTTTGGTGAGGCTCCGGCGGGAATGTGGAAGAGAAAAGCCATCCACCTTCCCTGAAATCACACCTATGCTGATGGGCCTTAATGGACCTATTTTACTTCTAAAATGCTGCCTTCATTGATTGAAATCTGAAAATCAGAACTTGCTTGTTAACTAATTGCCCTAAAATGTCTTTAAGAGTTTTTGAATTGGGAGAAAATACCTTTCAGCAACTAGATAATAGCTGCATTTTGTACATATTTTTTACATTTAAATAGAATAAATTGTGTTACTGTGCTGTACATCTGGGCACAGAATGCTTATTACTAACAGGAAGCTTGTGGAAAGAGATTTTATTCTCTTTAATGTGTTTTGGAAGTGGGATATCAGAACGATTTTTCATTTGTATTACTTTAAGGTAGCAAAATAAGGAGTTGAAACTTTTCTTACTTGATTACTTGGATTATCTCTAATTATGTGTGTGTTGGCATCCTTTCAGTGCACTTTTGCTAAACTTGCCAGTAAGAACTGGAACCTGCTAGTGAAAAAAAAATAATCATAGTTCTCCCAGAACAATTGCCTCAAGTGCAACCACTTGACCTGTATTTATTCATCTAAATGTAGATTTTAAGAATGCCATCCTATTTTTAATAGTGTCACAATTTTAGACACCATACAGGAGGTGTTGATAATTGGATTCTAGGTCTGTGCAAATACCACATCGGTGCTGCTGTTTGTGGGATTAATACCTGCTAAAACATTTAACTGCCCTTGTGGTGTTTGTGCTCACATACATTTTATTGCTTTCACTCACTAAACCAATTGTTCTTATACCTTATGCAGGTACACAGTCCTGAACACAGAGGTGCTAAATTGGAGATATTTGAACCAAACTAGTTTTATTTTGCATCCCAAAGGATTAACAGATTAGTTGGTCACCTAATGTCATTTTAGTTGCTGAAAAATACTTTAAAGGAGGAAGTAGACCCTGAAGAACTGAATTATTTAACTTGATTGATAAGAGCATATTTGACTGTGCCCTTATACCTGTTTGTGCCATCTCAACCACATGCATATGAGAGCAAAGGAAGAATTTCACAGGCTGTTGTACAGCTTTGCAATTCATAACCATGCAAAAATGTGCTTAAGATTTTCATATGCTGAGTAACTGAAATAAGGTAACTAGCCCTTCAAGCTCTGAGGTCAATTTATTAGCATTACTGAGCTGCTTGCTGTTGCACCAGCTTGGTGCAAAGTGTCACTACTCTCTGCTAGTAAAATTTCTACTAGTTTAACATTTTTGCAGCATCTCATGAGCTGTGGTGTGACCTAAAGGAAGGAAAGCCATGTTGGGTCTTTGTCTGAGGAATGTGATGGTAGAAAATAGAGGCAACATGATGTTTATGATGAAGCACAAAGCTGTTGCATGTGATTCTCCACTAATATAAGCAACTTGGCTTTTGCTTGTATTTTCTTGGGATGATTTGTTAATTTTTTTTTTTTTTTAAGAAAAAAAAATTATATTCTTGTTTATTAAGTTTGGTTTTATACTCTGGCAAACTGGGGAGTCAGCTCTTGGAGTCCTTACCTGTTAAACTGCAAGAATCCAACTGCCCATTCATTTTTATACTGGCCATTATGTCCTTAAGTCTCATTTATAGGAAAGTTCATTATTACTGGCATCTTTCTTTGATGGGAAGAAACCATTTTTGCAAGCTTTTGCAGTCAAAACATTTCAAGTGCTCTTTTTGCTCTTTGTTTCTCCAGCATTCCCTCACACAAATCTTGTTAGGATAGCAAACATAGTGATATTATTTATACCTTTTAAATATATTTTTTTTTAATGTTCTCTTAAATTAAATCTAAGCTGGTGACAAGGGGCAAACATCTTCTCTAGAGAATTTGTATTAGGGTCATTTCCATCACGGGACCTGAAATGAAAATTGAATTCATATCACCAGACACAATCATGTTCAGAGTCTGTTCCAAACCTAGCATTATGATTGAATAGGAAGCAATACTTAGACAGCTTGAAAATAATTTAATTTTCAAGTTGTTTTATTTTTTTTTTTATTTTTTTTTTTTTTTTGAGGTGTGGAGCTTTTGGGGTGTTCCTCCCTTCCCCACCCAGTTCCCTTTCAGTGGCAATGTTAATCTCAACCTGCTCCTACACTCAGAATACTTTGGGGTGTGTAGTGTGTGTTTCTTTGTTTCCAAATCCATCCAAGGAGAGAAACCAAGGCCATTTAATTGTGCAGGTGTGTTAGAAAAACAGTGAAAGGCAATGTTCCCATCTAAGACTTGCAAGCCTGAAGAACTCAGCACATGGAAGGTACTTGGCTCAGATGACTACCTGTGATTGACCGAGTTGTTAGGCTGCTACAGAATATTTGTAATAGAAATCTGTATGGGGAAATCATTGAAAACACTACTTGCTATACTTATTTGTTACCAAATGAAGACAGTTCCACCTTGGGTACCTCAGCAGGGAAAAAAAGGACACGTAAAATTGTTTGGGGAAGCCATATATTAATTGACCAAATGTACTCAGTGACAAAACCCCTGTTGTTTTCAGAAACACTTTTCCCATATGATATACTCTGCCCATGAATTGTTCAGATCTGCTAGGGGTTCCCACCTCATACAGTCAAAAACATTTTAATTTTTTGTTGTTGCAGAAAACAATTTTGTTTCGCAAAAGAACAAGGAATGGAAAATGGCACTAGAACAAGCCAAAGTGCATACTGTCCTGGTTTTGACTGCAATAGAATTAATTTTCTTCTTAGTAGCTGGTACAATGCTATGTTTTGGATTTAGTATGAAAGTGATGTTGATAGTAACAACTAAAATGTCAGTGTGTAGGTATAAATCAAGGACTTCTCAAGTTTCCCACTCTGCCAGCGAGCAGGTGCACAAGCAGCCAGAAGAGAGCAGAGCCAGGCCAGCTGACCCAGACTAGCCAAAGGGATATCCTGTACCATAGAGCATCGCGCTCCGTACATAAACCGGAGGGATTTGGCCAAGGCCTGCCCATAGCTGCTTGGGGACTGACTGGGCAGTGGGTGGTGAGCAACTGTGTTGTGCATCACTTGGGTTTTATTTTCCCTTTGGGTTTTATTCCTCTCTCCTTTTCTCTCCTTTTCATTATATTATTATTACTAGTATTTATTTTATGTCAGTTATCAAATTGTTTTTATCTCAGTCTATGAGTTTCATCTTTTTCCTGATTCCCTTCCTCCTCCCTCTTAGGTACTTAGTTGCTGGCTGGTGTTAAACCACAATTTTCCACCTTAGCTTGGAGACTGTGATAGAATCAAGTTTGCTGTGGACTATCAAGATCCCATTTTTAATTATAGGTCTGACAAAAGAGGATAAACAAGTACAGATGGACTTTTCCTTTCTTTCTGTATGTTGTCAATAGTGGGAGTGTTTTGTTTAAAATCTTTATTTATTGAGACTAACTCCTCATTTCTGTGGCCTTTCTAATTTAGCGCAGATTCTGCATTCAGGTACTAGAAATAGCTTCTCATTTTCCCTCTGTAAACCAAGAGCAGCAAAGGCCATTGGCTAATGCTATATTCACTGCATTGGGTTTGCTTTGAGCAAGGCCAGGGGTATGCTGTAGAACATCTAAATTGCATATGTCAGTAGATGGGAGCATGTGTGGGGAAAAAAGCCAAACAGGTAAGTGTTCACAGGACCAGTAGATTTTAATGCTATGGTTCCTGGAGGCATAGAATCTTGTAAGAAATTAAACTCTAAGTACTGATATCGTATATTGGTGACAGAGGAAGGCTTGAAGTGTGTAGTAATCATTCATATTTTCTTTATTACCAACTCTTTAAAATGGTCTCTCCCTTTTATATCCCAGCTGTTATTCTTGGGGGTTTTTTTTGTTTTAACTTTTGTGGGTTGGTTGGTTTGTTTTTTGCTTTTTTTTTTTTTTTTTTTTTTTATTATTATTATTTTTAAGGAAAACTTGTTGGTTTTCTTTATCCTGGCTAAGTATCCTGGAAGAGCAAGCTGACTTGCATACAAGTCTTCTCTGCATACCATGAGAGAGTACTGCAGTTTGTAGTTGAAGGTGGAGCTCTGGGGGCTGCAGTAGAAGTAGAACAAGCTAGAAACATCTTTGTTAAATGCATATGTCTGTCACTTTCATATCTGTGAGGCAACAACTGGGGCTATAGCTTTATTCCTGCATTTTTTAAACTGATATTGTGGATATTCATGTTTCCATGAATGGTTAAGTTCTTCCAGAAACACTGCTTCTGTATTTGATCAGACTAACTGCACAGGTGCAGTTGCAATAGACAGATGTGAATGTAGTACCTCTTATAGAAGGACCAACTTTAGCAAGTTCAGTCTAATTCTGCAAAGAAAAGAATCCTACACCACCTTAAACTGGCAACACAACAACTGCACCAAGGAAAACTGATCGAGTACGTGCAACAGGTGACATGAAACATAGCAAAGGAAACACCTGAATGTGTAGAGTCATATCTATCTAATCATTGCAGGCCTCAAAACATGATCTGGAAATCTAATTTTCATTGTTCATTGGGTGGTTGGTTTTTTGTTGTTGTTTGTTTGGTTTTTTAATCATTCATTTTTAATCTGTCTTAAGGAAAATTGTAAGGAGTGGGACGTTGGCCCAGCTGATGTCAGTGAGAATTTTGCTCACCTGGAATGGGGTATTCTTGGAAATCACTTCTTTTGGCTGGATATTTGTATCTTTTATGCAAGGCTGAAGAAGTGAAGAAATCTAGAAAATTATTTCATAAGAGAAGTTATTCAACTTTTTTGAACCTTCAAAGGCAATTATATTTGGCTCCTATCAAGTTTTGGAGTCAGACTCACTCATCCCTAAAGAGATATAAACAGGAGGATGGTTGAGTTACAGTAAAAATTCAGTAGAAAATGGTCTTACTAGTGCTGCTCTGAAGTATAAATATTCAATTAAAAGGAAAAATAATGAAGCTTTTATTAAACAAAAGAGCACCAGCAGTGAATTTATCTGAAGCCCAAGGACAAGCTTAACTCTTGTACCAACAATAATGCAGATTTTGTGCATATATTATGGATTATATTCTCTTTTCAATGCACATGCATTAGCATTAATGGACAAGAGGAAGACGATAGATCCATTTGCACTGCTACCCAGTATCAGCCACAAAATTCATCACATTCACACACTTCTCTGACTCTTCTGATTCCTCCTGAAATAAATCAAAATAGTCATCATTCAAGGACATTGGGGAATAAATTATTTTCTATTTCTAGAATGTCCACAAAAAGATCAAAATGATTTCATTTGGTAGTATAATTTACTCAACAAAGTTTGCGGTTTATTTTGTTCTAATTCTGTTGATTGTGGAAGGGGTTTGCTGCAAAGTCAGTGTTGCAAATGCTGGTTGGTAATAATTGATCATGTAATATTGTTTCTTCTCTCCATTTACTTATCCCATCTAGGTAAGAGGAATTGATTTATGATTTGAAGCATTTCTTAGTGAGGCATCTGATAAAAGGTTTTTTTGGTTTTTTGGGAATCCCTTTTCTTTGCAGCCAGCACAACAGAAGTTCAATCTGTCCAAAATCTCTCTAAGGTATTGCTTGTGAACCTCTGCGATTTTCTATGACCTTCATAGTTAATAGTGAAAAATAACTTCATTTGCTGATTCCTTCATGTGAAAAACATGTTTTTATTAGTGTTGGCAAATACTGAGATCACTTACTGTTGTGAGATTTTACTGCTGCACTGGAGCAGCAGGCTGTTCCATGTGAAGTTACTTCTGCTTCTCTGAGTGTGAGATTAAAATTCGCTTCCAACAAATCTCTAAAGGTCTGTCAAGCCTGCCTGCTGGCCCAGGTTGGACTTGAAACTAAAACACTTCCTAATTATGAAGAAAGAATAGATTCTTTGTACTTAACTACTTGCAAAAATGTTAAGAGGTTAATAGGCAGAATAGAAGACTCTAATTATGAAGTAAAATTTTGACTTGACTGAAGCATGAGTTAACTAGAGAATTAACTAAAGCAATGATAATAATAATATATGGTAATGTTGTTTAAAATGTAAGAGATAACTAATTTAAAATGCTTGGTGTTGAGAAAATACCACTTGCTAACACTGCTAATAATTTTGTTCATTGCCACATTCTTTTCTGTGTAGATGAAGTATAACATCCCAGCCCTTCCCTTTGGTCTGCACAGTACGATGTGAAGGGGAGGAGAGGAAGGGTAAACTGAGGAAGGGAAGCCAAGGCTGGCTGGGCTTTGCAGCAGCAGGTTATCCTTGCAGACTGCATCTCTGCAGGGGATTCTCCGTAATAGGAGGGAAAGTTTCAAGTGAGGTGCAGGCACAGTAGTGTCTAACACTTTAGATCTGTTGGCACTTTGCTGCCAGAGCTGCTGCAGAGGTTGTCAAGATTACTTCAGTATATCAAGCTATTGCTGCAAATCCTCATCTTGCATGTATTAAGTAGATAGGGCAGTCTTCCAAAGGCAGAAACTTTCTTAGCACTGAAATGACTGCAGAATTGAAAGGGGTGACACATGTTTTGTTTTCACCTCCGAGCATGCTTCAACAGGACAATAATTCAGGTGTTAACATTGTTTGATAAAGCACTCAGACCAAAGGACTCTGTTGGTGATTTTTTACAAACTGTAACTTGGGAGAGTAATACCTGCATGGGTTCTATTGGCTTGGCTTTGCCTTGTTGTCTACTAGAACACATGACAGTGCTGCCCTCATACGGGGAGCATTTGTTAAAATGTTCACTCTTAGGAAACAATGCAGATCAATGCACATTGATTATGAAGTGTTTTCTTTACTACAATAAGATTTTTTGAAGTTGTTTCTGGAATACATTACATATTTATGGTTTTGACAAGCTAAAAGGTTATTTGCCTGAATTGGTGAAAGCCAGATAATCAGTGCTATAGTTTCTCTTCTTAATGCCACGTCTAATACTTTACTTGTGGGGGGAGATGTATCTTTATGCCAAATGTCTCTGCTCAATTACAACTTTTGAATATGAGATATCATGTTAACTGTGCTGGGAACCTGAATATTTCTTTTTAAACACTATGGTAAGACTACATAAAAAAACACTATTCAAGTTTTCAAAACATTTGTGTGCTGTTATTGAAAGGGAAATAAAAGTGAATAGTGTTATTTTAAACACAGAACATGCATTAGAGGTTTGTGTCATGTACATGTCTTTCTGTTGTCATACGAATTAAGAGGACAAGTGAAGGTTAATTTGGATCACTCTTAGGGGAGTAAGTCCCCATGTTTTGAAAATTCAAAAACTAGATTAGAAACACCATATGCTGCATATGTAGATGTGATATAAAAACGCAGCATGAGATACTGTCTCAATATTGGATGAAATTGTGGGCAAGTCCCTATAGGTACAGATTCAAAAAGTTGGTGTGGTTAATTGGAGATTCCAACTTATGTGTAGATAGCTGAAAGAGTCCCTAAATTCACTGGGTATTTCCTCTCCAAATAAGCTTTCCAGCATGTCTAGAAATGGGTGCAGGAAAAAAAAAATTAGGTTTTCTTTTTTTTTTTTCTCCTTTACACACACTGTCCAGGATAAAGAACAACAATGAATTGTTTTTCTCTGTTCTAGACTGTTGTAGCTTTTTCATAAATATTGGGAGCCATTTCTATTTTTTTCTGATGCGGTTCACTCTTTATCTGCTCATGTTATCCTGCAATATATGGAAGTTATTTGGCACTGAGTTAAACTGCCATCTACATAGAAAAATTCTGTCAATATATTTAGTTTTTCTATCTCCCTCAGAGTGTAGCTTCACTCACCTTCTACCAGCTATGCTAGACATCACTTTTTCTGGTATAGAATGCAAAATTTCATTCATTGAAAGAAAATCTTTTCCGCCTCTGCTTTCAGTAACGACTTCTTTCTGTAAATGCATGGAAGTCAACAGTGTCGTGCATTTTATGGAAATACAATTGCTTGGTATTTGTTTACTTCATTTCTTGCCAAGCCTATGGCAGTAACACAAAACTGTTTAATTAGGTGACATTCTTGATCAGCCAAGAGGCAAAGTTCAACCCATTTATATCTATTATAATATTTTAAAAAACTTTAAACAAATATAATTGTTTGTAAAGTTAAAAAAAAATAATGCCTCCTGAGAATAACATAGGCCAAGATAAACATGCTCTGAAGCAGAAAAGTTTGCTAGTGAAAGGAATGCTCAACTTTAACAAAATATTAGAATAGCTTGCTTTTGTTTTCCTACACAGCTGAGAGGGACAGGTATCCTCACTTAAAGAACTGGGAGATACTATGCATGGTACAATAGAATATTTTTGCCAAATTGAACCAAACCCATACTTACTGTATTTGTGGTCCTTGTTCCGTCAGCTTAATCTTGGCAGACATCTCCTTCAATATTTCCAGAAAAAGTACTATGACAGCTACTTGGTGTCTAAAATAGTGTGGAAGTAACTCATGTAGAAGAATGGCAGTCAGCTGGAGCACAGGTCATGAAAAAATTCAACTTGCAGTCCTTAAAATTAACTCATGAAGAGGCAAGACTGTACCCTAGGTGATCCTGACCTCCATCATTTTAGTAATTAATTCCTAGCCTTGTGTAGCAAAGGTCTGGATGTTCATCTCAATATCGTTTATCTCACTAATATAATCTAAATAGAAACAGAACTGCAGTAGATTATTAATGTAAAAATGTGCAGGAGGAGCAAATTTTTGCAAAACTTATCAAAGAGCTGTAACAGAGTAGAATTTGAAAAACTGTGCTTGCACATGCCAGCAGTATGATAATCCTGAATCACAGTAAGTAACGGAGCTGCTATTACCCACTGGTATGTAATAACAGCTGTGTGTAACGGGAAGGCATGTTGTGTGTCTTTTATTCCTAGTTGTCAATGACTATAGCAAATTCCTCAGTCTCTTAATTGCTGAAACAATTGTTGCACCAGACTTTCTAGATATGCATAATTTTTATTTGGTCTCTGTATGATGAAAGCTGCATTAAATCTGTTTGTTACAGAATTCTGTTTCTTAGTTCGTTCAGAGGAACAAAAATGCATCAAATCTCCTATTCAGTGGAATTTCTTTATAGATATGAAAATGTCTTTCTCTTGTGCTATTTCACAATGCTGCTGAGGATATTTCAAGTCCAAAGAACAATAATGCCAGTTCTAAGGGTGAATTGCAGGATACTTCTTCAAAAAATTGATCCTGTCCTGAAAATGAAACAAATTAAATAATATGTTTTGGAGAAGACCATGTAAATATTTGCTGAATTTAATAGAAAAACACATAGCCTGTTACATCTTCATTGCAAGGAGAGATGAAATATTACTAATTAATCAGGACTGATTGTTGAATGGGGGAGACTTCCATGTTCTTCCTGTCCTAAATCTACTTGAGACACTTCCGTTGTTGTTTGTCGTATAATAAACCTGATCCTGTAGCTGTGGAAAAGCAGTATATGTTCTGAAAGTGTTGGTAATCCTCTTCCAGTTTCAGTGTTGTTAGATGAGTCAGTGTCTGAAATACACATAAAAAGAACCACTGGTAAATATCTGCAGGAATTAAGGGACACATTCCAGTTTTCCACATATAAACAACCATTTTAATCCACTGTGATGCTGAAGGTTTTCATTTATTCATTTTCAAACATCAGATAAGAGTTCCTTTCCCCAAAACCAAGCACATTGTCTTTTGAGCAGTTACTGTAGTTTAAGTGTGTAGCTGTGGGTTTCCTCATGGTGCCATATGCTGAATGCAGAAGCAAATGGGGAAGGAAAATATAAGATCTTTAATGGGGCGGACTTTTATGTCAGCGAGGAGTAATGCAGTGGCGGTGCGGTACCATCAGGTCAGGGCTGCACCTACTCACACAGTCTCTACTTTCATAACTGCAGTTGTCATCTGGAAAACTGGTAATCCACAGGTGGTACCTCTTTCAGAGAAGGAATGCTAAAGCTGAAAGAGAGATTTTTCAGGACGCTTGCATCAGGGACCTAAAATCCTCTCCTTTATAATTTTGCATAGGAATGTGGAAAGCAGTGGGGATTGGCACATTACAGATGCACTTTAAAACTTTACAGATTTGAAGTCAGTGGGTGTCTTTCTACAGTTTGGGATCCATCTGTTACTATATCAAAGACTGGGAGAGAGCTTACTGGTATGTTTTTGGTTTATAAGGAAAGGGTTTGAGGTTGAAACATTGTAGCTGCAGATATGAAAATATTTGCAACAAAAGGAAATATAATGGCAGTTTATCTTTTGGGCTACTTAACATTGGGGAATAAAAAATATTAAAACCTGGGAGTCTTTGGAGGTAATACCTCAGAAGCTTTTAAAATGAGAGACGGGGCTGGAAGAGCAAATATAAAGAAGTGGGAAGACAGAGGTTAATTTCATCTTTTGTGTTGTTTGGTTTGGTTTGGGTTTTTTACATAAATGACAGATTTCTTTCTATTTAAAATACTGGCAGAACAAGGGAGGGATCCCTAACTGAAGACAGTATTAAAAAAAATAATTATTTCCACGGCAAGTGGGAAAAAATGTGAAAATTCTGTAAAAATTTAAGTGTTTTACCAAGGTTTCGATTTCTGTCTTAGCAAAAATGTGTAATTTTTAAGTGATACAGGCCTCAGACAACAGATATTTAGTGTCAACAAATTATGCAGGATTCATATATTTTTTGAACTTTCTGCTATTCAATTCAAATCTTTTTGTTTCTGTGGCAACCTTGATATGATCTGAAATGTATACAGTATTAGATATAAAGGGTCAAATTCAGACCTGGTGTCTCTCATGGGATAATGGCACCTTTTTCAGCATCAAGATTATTCCAAAGCAAAGGAACTGACCAGTGAAATAAAGTCGACCCACCAGCTTTTTTGTCACCTTCTTCACAGCTACATTGGATTGTAGCCAGGAAAAAAGTGACATGCACCTAGGCTTATCTTTCTTTGTGTCCCCAGATTAACAGCCAGCAGTCTTGATCATGTCATAGTAATAAGAGTATCCTTAAAGTTGTGAAGTTGCTCTGTGTTTTCAGATGCCTACAGACATTTTGCATACTGCTATATGTAGGCTGTGTTCTTTCATGGTTAGTCAAAAATGTAAAAACTATTAAATGACTTGTCCAAATCTAACTGAGTCAGTGGCAAGCCCAAGACAGGATATGGGATTTCCTGACATTGTCTCCTACTTAACCATGTAATCTGCCCCTTTCAGTCTACCACAAGGTTTTAATTACTGTGGATCTATTTACTACTATTGTCACATTTAAATAAGATGGATAATGTTTTCTGTTGCAAAGCAAGAATAAGGTAAGAGCAAGGTGTAGTGCTAACCATGTGCCTCACCTGTAATACAGATATTAAATGGTTCATGTTCCAAATTTGCTGTTAGGAAAGGGAACATCATAACCTTCTTAAGTTCTTATTAACTGATTTTACTTTCCTTAAAATGTATTTTGTTAAGCAAGCAAAACATAAAAAATTCACAAACTCTGTGATTGATGACCTTTCTCATAGACTTTGTGAACAGGAACAACTGAAGAATATTGGAGCAATTAAGAAGTTTCTGCACAGGCTGTACACTTATCAAAATGACTTGGACAGGCATTCAGCTGGATCATTGCCCCTTATACCTTAACTACTGTCAAATCAACTCTAACAGCACCCATGAAGACTATTTTAGGCACATCAGCAAAATGCCACTGTGAACTTTGAGCAGCAATTATAGGCATAAAATATATTGGCCTTGCAGTGATTTAAGATGAACTCCTCAATAGCATCTGTCCAGACACTAATATCTTACCATTTACTATTTTTCCTTGCCTTACAGGTATTAGCTGATAAGTTAGAATTCACATTTTTCCAGACAAAACCCAGACTTTATTAAAGTGTAAAAGCTAAACTAATCATAGTGACATGGAACATTTGTGTGTAAAGTCTCCCCTTTGAAATGCCAGTTACTAATGCAAGTCATTCGATGGCATGGAAAGAAATTTAGGTCACATGTCAGTGAAATGAGTAAGTCTATTGGATATTAATATCTGCTCTTCTGGAATTGGTTTGTTGGGGGTTTTTTTAACATCTTTTTTATAGGAATACAAGACCAGAAGATCCCTTCTTGGGCACTGAGTTGTGCTCTTTGCTATTGATGGCATTGTCATCTAAAGTCCCTTTCCTGAATTTATGCTGTTTTGATGCAGTGAAGTTCTTATCCTCATTGCTTCTGTTATAGGGGTCTTCTGAAAACCATTAGCTTTAATACTTGCAAACCTTAAAATACAATCCTAGAATAGTTGACTGGAAAGGAACCTCTGGAGTTTATCTGGTTGAGACCCTACCTGGAGTAGGGCCAGCTTAGAGCAAGCTGCTCAGGGCCTTGTCTGTCAAGTTTTGAATATCTCAAAGGATGAATATTCTTCCAATTAAAATCTGAAAATATCAGTGCCAAAACTGGCCTCTAGCTTGAATAGGTGGTCTTGTTCTGCAGTGCTTGTACCTTCATGTAATTTATAAAATATAATCACTTTCCCTATCAGCCTTCATTTTTCTAAGGGGAGGGTTCTCTCATCCCAGCTTTTGTTTTAGTTTTCTCAGTTGTTGACTATCAGTTGGCATCCAGATAATGCCTGAAGTGTTTTTAAGTTAACTTCTTTGTATTTTGTGTTCTTGAGTCTTGTCCCTGACCTCATGGTAACATCTCATACATTGTGGTGATGCATGAATTCAGCCCGGTAACAGTCTGGGCAAGTATACAATGACCAATACAGAACTTCCATTTTTCTCATTCTGAATGCGCTCTCTGGGTAAATGCTTCTGTAATAGTTTGAGGATCCAAGCTGGATCAATGGGACTTTTCCAGGTAGCTGTCCCTTCAGGTACTAAAGCAGTGTAAAGCAATATGTAACACCCTAAGCCCAAAAGTTTTGGTGTGGTTTTTTTTATTATTATTATTATTTATTTGGTTTGTGGGGTTTTTTTGTAAACAAGTTTTTTTTAGTGGACTGACAAGGTAAGGTACCTTCCAGGTTTTTCTCACATTCTTTTGTGATGCCATATTCTTTAGATGTAGATTTGAAGAGAAATGTTTCAAGAGAAAATGTTTCAAAGGCAAGAATATTTCAGCCTAAAAAGCAGTCAGTGATATGTATTAGTTTCCAAAAAGTTAGGTACCACCAAGTGGATGCCAGTGATTTTTTTAAAAAATTTGTTTGTTTGTTTGTTTTTCTTCTTTTTCTCCCCTTACAACACTCTTACACTCCTTTTAAATAATTTCATGGTTTCTCGTGTAACTGCACAAATTGGTTGACTATGAGTGGTTTCTAAAGTAGGCAAAATGACCGATCCACTTTTCGTAGAAAGAAACATGATTTCTGTTTCCTTGTGGTCTTTAAATCTCTTTTTTTCTCAAGGTAAAGACTCATTTGAGTTCATGAAAGAATGTTCTCTGAATGTAGACATAAGCCTGAACTGGCAAAAAACCCCACAAACAACCCCACACAAAACCAGAAAAAAACCACAAACCATAGGCTATAGAAAGCAAAACCTATAAAGATCTTAGCTAGCAAAGTTATTAGCAGATTGAGGAAGTAATTGTGAGTCTCCTTGTTTCTCCAGCCACACAGGAAAGCTGCAGTGAGGAAGAGGGACAGTTTCTTTAAGCGAATGGCAAATGCAGAATTTGATTGTGCTCACTGAAGTCAAGGGGCAGAGAGATGCAAATAGAACTGGTGTCTGTCTGGGTGACAAAGCTGCTGCTACCGTTATGCACATGGTAACTGGACCACGGTATTAGCACTTCTGTACATTTCTATGCAATCCATACATAGTGCCTGTTCTAAATTTGCTCTTCTCATGGTACACCTGTTCTGTCTCTGCGGGGCTACAACCACAGTTTTTCTTTGATTGTTGATGACCTCTCAGTAACTCTGTCTAGGTTGAAGGTGAAACAACGTTATCTGCTAAATGAGGGAGCTTTCTTTCCACAAGAGGCAGTCTGTTTCTTTGCTGAATGCATACAATATAAATCAAAGTATGTGTCATTATTAATAAATAAGGCATTGGATAGGCTTTTCCTGAAAGTCTTGTTGAAAGTACTTATTATTATCCAATAACTTCTGAAAAAGGCGTAATTGCCTTTGGGATATTGAAGCATGGAATAATTAGAATGCAAGTTTGAGAAAGCAGAGTTGAAACTACAGAGAGGGCCTATTTAAACAACTGATCAATTTTTAGGGTTAAATATCTCCCCCCCTCCCTGATTTATCTATGAGTATTAAACACACTTAAGTGTTTCAGAACACAAAAAAAATTATTGATTATTTTCTCAACAAACATTTTAAAACTGTGGTAGTTCTCTAAAATCAATGGTGGTTGACTCAGATGCACTTCAGGTTTCTGATGCTGATATTTAGGTTTTTAGGACTACTGTGGGCCAAGTGGTCAGAAAATGAATTGACTGTCGTTCAAAGAAAAAATTTTGCAACAATGCTAAATTCAGATGCAACATCCATTGTCATACTAGAATTGAGCATCTCTCAATTCTCTCAAGCTTCAGTCCTTGCACAGAATGTGTAATTGTGCTATAGCTGGTTAAAAACAGGAAAATTATTTCTTCTGGCTACTTAGCCTGGCTATTACTAGGAAAGACTGGAACAAGCTGGCTTATCTGTCTATGAAGCCTTCAGTGCCTGCTCATATGCTGCTACTTTCACTAGAGAAGCAGGCACCTGGTCCCTGATATGCCCATAGGTTTTTTTTCCTTCCATCTCCAGGTCTGTTTTCTGTAGGATCAATTGTTTACAGCTGCAGAAAGTAAAGTACGGGAGAGGGAGTCTAATGTTTTTTCCATGTTATTCTTCAATCACATCTGTATAAGTCTCTGTACATGCAAAACATACATTTAATGAACGTATAGGGTGAAGATAAGGTTTTCCAAAGGTGTCATTAAAGCAATCTGCAAAATCTAGTGAGAACTGCTGCCCAGGTCTTCTGTGTATTATCTGATTGGTAGTCCCAGTACATATTAATCTATCACAAATTTACGAGTAAGTACCTTGCCTAGGAAACAGATAAGACTGTTTTAGGACGAAAGAAGATTTAACACATAACAATAGAGATAAGATGGAAAACAGCATGTAAGAGCAGAATAAAATTGTTTTCCTGTACAGCATTTAGCTGGAAGTACATGATGGTCTTGGAGTTTAACAAAAATATTTAATTAAGGACGTCATTGGCACTATAATCTTTTGGTTTGGTAGCCTGTAGACTGCCTTTTACAATATGCTGCACCCTTTTGTTTTTAGTTTGCAAATTCTCTAAAAATCTTCCAGCAACACGTACTTGTTGAATCTCATTTTATCTCACAAGTATGAATGTTACAATTAGCAATTCAGAACTCTTTATGTCTTAGTAACCATGCATAAGAATTAATTCAAGCAAAATGTAATTTAGAGTAATAATAACATGCTTTAAAAATGTTTCGTACATTAATCATGGTGAAGACAGTTACTATAGTACCACTGCTGGATTTTATTGAAAATAAAGTAATTCAGTGTGGTACATGCTCTCCTGAGAGTGTTACTGTTTGTTTAAAAGAAGTGAAGGATGCAAGTATGAGACAGTCAGAGAACCTTTTGTTTTCTGTTGAGTGAATTCAATGCTTAGTAACACTTTGATACAAAAGCAATAGAGAAATGTTTATTTTCAGGAAAAGGTTCTGAACTTTGCTATTTGTCAATGGATATTTCTAAAATTTACGTACATATAAGAGTCAAAAAGAATAAAGCATGTGTACCAAGTTTTTTGCCAAAATAAATATTAGACCCAAGACAAATAGTTCACCCAAGTTATTAACTGTGTGGTAAATAAATCCATTGAAGTTTGCTTACTGCTGTTTACCCAAGGTATTTTTGCTGACATAAGGCTGAATGTACCACCCAGACTTCCAATTAAATGTCACTGCGGAGCCTGTAAAAAGGTTTGACTCCAAAAACACACACAGGAATCATAGGCCAGAGTTTTGGGTAAATGTGGTTGTAACTTGGTTACAAATTTCCAAAAACAGATTCCTGATGTGTTAAGGCTCCAGTACAGTTTATGCTTACAAGTCTTCAAGGATGTGTAAGGCCTTTGCAGCACCTTTGTTGCAGCAAACACTCCCTCCCTACTAAATGGGTACTTCTGTGGGAGAATACTTTGCTCATTGAGTTGCTTGAGATGAGGGTAATATTCATGATGTGGTTGACATGCCCTAGATTTTCATAATCCAGGGGGAATCTAATTTGGTGCATCTTGGGTTTTGCACTTTTCTGTCAGTTGGTCTGTCTGCATCTCACTGCATCCCCATGTGTTAATTGCCTTCATTCTGTTTTCCTACTGGATGTTAATTTGATGAACCTGTTTTCATGCTTTGGAGCATCATTAGGTTCAGCCTGTCATTTATATTACTGCTGAGTTAAGGTATAGTCAAGTACATAGTCAAGTTGTAAGTAAGTTACTATCAATAAATTAGATGCACAGTCATTTGCCAGCATATGTGTCATGGTCACAGGAAGTTTTATGTGACTGATGAAAATTCAAAGTCTTACTGATCTCTGACTTGGTGCGCACTGGATCTTGAGTCAAAATAGAGACAAAAGACCTTGTCCTGACTCTTTAGGCTCCTGGAAGGGCTCATAAGAAGCTGGGGAGCTGGTATAATAGGCCAGCAGGTGAGTTTCCCTATGGAGGGGAAAGGTTGAACAGCTTTCAGCCAACGGATGGGATGTGGCAAGGGGGAGGAAAAGAGCTTTGGGCAACATATTCATGTGGATAACAGCCAGGAATGGGTATACTGCTCTGGCTTTTAGATGGGTTAGTTTTTAGCACAAGCCCAGCTGAACAGAACTCTTTCTTCCTTCCAGTGGGTTGACTTCTGCCTATATTGCATTTCTGTACTTATATAAACAGTTTTGTAACATTTGCAGACTTGGAACAGAGGTGAAGGATGAAGTTAACCTTATTTCCAGGTTAATAAAGCCTTCTGCCCAAGATTTTAGTCCAGACTTTGAAATGCTAAAATCACCTTATTTGTTAATGAGGAGCTACAAAAGCCTTTATTTTCTTTCCCATTGTATGCAGTGTTCATTAGAGTGAGGTAGGAGAAGGCAATAGAAACTCAAGTGGCCTTTTTGGCACCTGGGTTACGTAGAAAAAGAACTGCTAAATCATTATCTCAGCTCTAAGTGTTAATTATATACTTTGCTGCACATTAGCACATTAAATGTGTAGCAAAAATATTTTTCTCTTTAGCTGCTGTGTGTGTATGATGTAGTTTGCCAAGTGTTTCTTGTCACGTAAGGTGAATTTTCTTTTTGTAGCCATATTTTATTTAAACTTATGCACCAGGTGTCTCTGGTGGAAATGTGAGTCTTGAACTGAGCCTTTACTGCTTACACAATTTCAATATGTGAAGAAGAGCTTTCACAAAATCCAGCTGAAAGAATACTTTAGGGTCAGGTGAAGTCTTCTAATTCACAGGAAAGGTATTTCTCAGTGTGGAAACTCCTGAAAGATGTTTTAGGAGGATGCTCAGGTAATCTTGCTTCATACTGAAGTAGGAACTTAGAATTCGTTGTCAGATCCAGACTTGTGTGACTGCTGGCATTATATATATTTTTATGTAATCCCTAACAGTGGCCCTATACAAGGTCCTGTTTGGTTCTTTAGCTATTGCCTAGTATTCGTAGAGCTTTTATTTTCCTTCTGGCCACAATCAAAGCTGGATCTTTTCTTTGAAACTTTTCTTTTGTAATCCTGCAATTCACATCTGTCTGAAATACCTCTTAAGGCTCATGTGACATAGAAGAGGCAATCGTAGATAAAAGAGAAAATGGATAGACTGTAAAATAACACCTAGAAGAAGTAATTTTCTGAAATTCCTAAATAAATTGCTCTCTAATTCACAAATAATGTGGTACATATTTAGGTTGTCATAAAGAGTGATTACTGAATACGGAGCTCAGAATTCATAACAGAGCAGAAGCTTATATGGAATTGTTGAGAAAAAATGAACTATAAAAATACAGAACTTCTAATATTTAACTGCTTTCCTTCATAAATCACTTGCTAATAAATGCAAAACAAAGGGGCATCAGAAGCAAAATCAATTTTTTAAAGGAAAATAACTTTCAAAACTGCTTTTGCCTGTCATAAATTGTACTGCAAATAGTGGATATAATGTCTCTGTTTTGCATATTAAAGAAAACTTCAGACTGTTTGCCTCTCTTTTGCTTTCTTCTGTTTTCAATCAGAAACAACAATCAACAAATTTGGATAGATTGAAGATAAACTGTTGGTCCAATCTTGAAGTAGCTGAACTTAATTGTAAAAGATTCATTAGATTCCTTAAATATAAAAGAACCTACTGAACTGTTAGCAGAGGTAATGCCATAAGGATAAGCTGGAATAAAGCCTCTCCAAAAGCCAGTATGTTGCGAAGATGCAGCTTGTACGGCTCTTCAAAACTGTGAGATTCTATACGTCTACCACAACCCTGCAAGAGAAACACAAGCCTGTATATAATTACAGTTGCTGGTAGATGTCATTATGAAGCCCTGGTTCAATTCTGTTTTAAAGCAACCTTGGAATTTGTCTGGTCCTGAAAATTGTTGTATTTATACAGAACGCACATGGAAACTCATTCTGCTCTGTTTGAAGAAAACCTTTAAATTGAGCTTTGATCATTGACTTTACTGGCATTGTAGTTAATACAAGCTTCACTGGAAGCTGAAACCTCTGCTTTCATCCACAAAACGTAGCATTTAAGAAGTGTTAATATTAGAGTCCATTGGAAAATGTGAAGAAGCAGAACCGGAGTGTTCAGAAACAAAATACTAAGGCAAAAATTATACACCATATCAGCATTGGGGTGTGTGTTTGGTTTTGTGTTTTGGTTTTTTGTTTTGTTTTTTTTTTTAATTAAGCTGTTCTGATATTTAAATATTTGGCCACCCACAAGAATATTTTGACACCTCAAAGTTGCTTTGTTGACAATAATAATCTACTAACCAGCTAAGACAGAATGACTTTGAAAAGTCTCAGAAAGATAGGAAGTTTCAGTGGGAGATGGGCAGCGTGGAAAGATGAAGTATTCTCTGCTGTATTTTGATGAATCAGCTCATTTAGCAGCTGATGATTCTTGGCACAATGATATCTCTTGTTTTTTTCATGCTAACCTACTCGTGGTCTCAATGGTGGTTTTATTCAAATAAAGACTAGGGAACTGAGCCCCTATCAACAGCCCCTGGCTACTGTTGACTATGAATTTGCTTCATCTAAGCAGGTGTTTGTTATCATAGCATATTTTTCCTATTTTTTACATTTCAATGTCCTTGATAGGACCTTCTATCTCTGATGTAAGAGCTTGTATGTTTTTCTTATTTGGAGGCAGAAATTTTTGAAACTCTTTGTGCTCAATCTTGTTATTGCTGCTCCAGCAGCTTTTGTGGTGGTCAATATTACATGGGTGGAGTAACACAGACATTTTCCAGACTCTATCAAGTGCACAAGGACACACTGAGGGAGTGGAAATAATAGCGGTGACCATCTGTGTTCTTTGTTATTGTCAGCGTAGAGACAGTAAGCCTGTTCACTATTGCAAGCCTGATATGCACCATGGCAACAGAGGGATGATTATAAGTAATGCAAGTCAAAGGATGTCAGAGATGTATAGAAATGAAAGGAATTCCCTATTTCTGAACCCAAAAGCTAACCTTTAAATAGCTGTTGGTAGCTGTATTTTCAGAACTCTCAATTCTTCATGTTTCCCTGCCCATTCCATCTCTAGGGATTAAGCCAGGAAAAGAACTGTCTGTGGAAGCTCAGTGCAGGCAGTACTGGCAAAGTTCTAGAGGTAAGTGGCTTTGAATTATCTAGATTGTAGTGGAACTAAAGATAAATGTTAAGGCCAGAATGAAGACGGGGTTATAAAAAGTAGAGGCTGTATAACAGGATGAGTGCAGTATTCAAGATCCAAATATCTAGGCCTAGGTCTGGGGTAAGTAGGATTGGATTAACCATTCTTTACTTCTGGCTGGTTCCTATATTTCAGAAAAGCTGAAACGCAATTAGTAGCTCCTGATCAGAAACGAATCGGGGTATTCAGGAAGTTCCAGAAGGGTAAACTGGCAGTTAAAATGTCTTCTGAATTCTTTAATCTTAATTTCTGATTTATAGTAGGATCTGAAGCCCATGTTAAAGCTAGGGTTATTTATATTTAGGATTAGCAGTATGGCTAACAGCCTGAACGACTGCAATAAGACATAAATTCTGGAAAGTAAATTGAGACCTAGCACTAGAAGTTTCAAATTTCTTGATCTTACTTTTTGGGTTATAATAGGGCCTTAAACTGATAGCACTTGGAGTCAAGAACAGCAAGGACCACATGAAGTGAATGTTTACAGTATTGGTCATATTCCGAAGAGGTTAACTAAGGCTTGGTAATAATGGCTTCCAATTGCTTACTTTTATGAGTGAGTAGTAACAGATTCTTAAAATTCATATCTGGTTTGGAATTTCTGAATATCTTTGAAAGTTCTATTCTCAGTTGGAAAACAAATATATACAGTCTTTAGAGCTAACAGGTACAAATTCAACTGGCATGAGCCTTTTTTCTTCAGGCAATTGCTTATTTTCAGGCTTGTTTCTTACAAAATGCTGCTTGGAGATATGACCTCTTCCCTGTATGAGTTGTTTATTTGTTTTTAAAAATTGTTGATGGTTACGTATCTGGAGGTTCTCATTCTTCATATGCTTTTAAAGCCAAATTTTAGTCAAAATCTTTGCACATAGGTTTTCAACCTTATTTTCTCTAGATTCCTTGTAGGATTCTATAGCATGATGAAAGAGCATTTTAACACTGGCGCTGGCAAGAAAAATGTTAAAAATTCTAAACCTCCTCAAATTGAACATGGTGGTGGATATCAAGCTTCCCACAGAAATATGTGCGTGGAAAAGAGTACACATGTGTGCCTGTGCATTGTCTGTCTTCAGCTACTGCATAAAGCTTATTCATGTTGTTTGATAAGGAGACCCTTTCAGTATATTCTAGTCATGCTATAAGCTCCGCAGTTAACAGGTGCTAGTTCAGGTTCTCGGTTTTCTTTTTATATCCATCCTGAACTGAAATTCCAAAACATTGAAAGGCTAACACTGCAGTAATTTAAAAACATTCTGGTTTTGCTTAGAAGCTTCCTCAAGGCATGGCTTCTATGCAGGACATATTTTCAAGGTACAGTTTCTAAGTAGTAGTGGAAGGTATAAAATTCAAATGAAATGCCTGCTGATTACATGGCTACTTAATAAAGAACTGTTCCAGAGTTTATGGGGAGCTCACATAATTCTGTTATAGTCAGTGGAAGGGTGGTCCTTTTATTGTGATGGCACCTGAATCTGAAGATGTTGAGGTACGCCTACATCACAGATCGCTCATATCTTATTTATTGACTGCTTAATTGGCACAGTTTAAAAATTATGATATTATGTAGATATGACAACTTGAAATGTTTACTATGAGAACTGATGCCCTGTTGCATGAACATGTGATGTAATTTTTCAATTTAAGGAGGCATTTAAAAAGCTTAAGTAGTGTTATGCAGCTTGGCTTTTCTTTTCCAAAGGAGGGAGACCTCATGGTTGTCTCCAAATGTTTATAAAGTTTAGTATGAGACAGGTATTTTCCCATCAGAATACCATGTTTTCACAGCTTAGAAAACAACTGTGGTAACTTCTGCTTCCTAGTATGAAGGACATGAAATTTCCTTAAGATGTAAAGGTCTGGTTTTAACAGGAAAAGCCTATTCAAGAATAAACAGTTTACAATATATAATGAAATGAATAATGTAATTCATAGGGAAGATGGACTTTTTAGCTGCCTTTTCCACAGAAGGTAAAGAGAAACATTAAAAATACATTTGCCACTGATAGGTTGAATTCATTTTAACTGGCATAAATAGGACAGATGAGCTGTTCAAATGTCTGATGAGTACTATATAATGAATTATTTATCACTTTCTCATGGTCACTGCATGAGAGGCCAATAATTTGTTTTCTCTCAGCACTGGTATTTTTGTGGCTCTTATAATAAATTATACATTGCAAGCTTACATCCTTCTCCCTTTTTCTATTTACTTATCTAGTCTGAGATCTCATTCATCAAAATGTAGCTGGTTTTGGTACAAAAGTGAGGCTATAAATTCATGTATTCTAAAGAATCATGGAATTTATAATGCATGATGCTATTGGGGCAACATGGATAAGTGTAATGTATTGAACAGGTGACCCTCAGAGCTGTAAAGTGCAGAATGGAAAGAGAAAAGTTTTGAGAAAGGTGTGTGTGTATGTATATATATATACACACACACACAGATGTTAGCCTCAGTCATGCTGTCTGCTGTGATTTTGATTTAGGATAACATCTCTGGACAATCAGAACTGATCAGAACTGTTCAGGTTTTTGCCTACTACTGAGCTTAAGCCAATGCCATGGATTTAGTTCTTATGACCATCTAATTCCCTAAAGCATTCTTTTATGTCAGAGACACATAAATTACATTTTATTTGTGTTACATTGATGTAGAGGATTTAATGAAGGAAATATTAGTATGAAATGAAAAAAAAGTATCCTCAAATGAAAGTCTTTACAGTATTTAGATATAAAGTCTTCAGTACTAAAGAAGTTGTAATTGAAAAACTGAAAACTTAATTCTGGGATTGCTTCAAAATATGAAGAAAATTAGCACTCTTCAGATCTCAAATATGATTTTTCTTCAATGTGGAAAGGAAATAAACACTTTATTTTACATCGCCCGATTTTAGCCAAGGTTGATAATTCTCAACAAGTACTTTACATAAGACGTTAAGATTGAACTGTGGTGCTGTACAAGAAACAGTGATGTGGTCTTACACTGTGTTCTTATGTGTTAGAAGGTGGAAGGTTTTGTCTTTTATTTTTGCTGCTTCCAGTCAGAAGTTATTTGACCTCAATGTAGAGAGCAGACCACCACTTGCCTCACTTATTCCAGAAACTAAATCATGCAGAGTGTCGAGGAGGCTGACAAAGTTGATTATTTGCTGCTTAAAAAGTCTTCAGAGATCTATCATTTCTGCGAAGTCCATAAGCTTGTAAATTAACTTCTTATGATAAAAATCATTCAAAAAGAACGGCCTAAAAGATTTTAAAATGACCTTTGACTTGGATGATACAGGCAAAATAAACCTAGAGCCTTTCTCAGTCAATCCAATAGAAATATTGTATAAGTTTTGACTGTACAGTCCCACAGTAAGGTACAATTTGTGAGGTTTGTGTTGTCCAAAGACATGTGAAATTTATAATTCACATCATTTAATGAAAAACTTAAGCATAAAGATGGTTGTGCATATGGAACACAGTGTTCCTGTTTAGCAGTGTCCTGTCCGATGGATCAAGACTGCAGGTCTTGGAAAGCCACACTTCTGTTTTAGAAATTCCAGAATTTTTAAAGGCACAGTAGGCTACTGGTTTACTGATCCAAACAATATTATAAGTTGTCAGTGCCAAGTTTTAGTTCCATAACTGCAAATGATCTCCTGAGGATGGGCCGGCAAGTCAGTGTATGTTAGGTCTGGAAGCAGCCGTGTATTTCTGTCTTTCATTTGTGACATTCCTAGATATTTCAGATTTTAGAGAGTCTCCATAGCTCTAGTGTAAGCCCCATTTTGGCAATTATATGCCCAGATGATACCCATGGAGCCAGGAAACTCTGAAATATTAACTATGTAGTTAAAGCAGCTGATACAGAGGTCATTGGTTTCTGAAATTTGATTTTAAGAAGGTGTGTTATATTAAAAACAATTTGCTTAATGCATAATTTTCCCATTTCTGGAGGAAGCATGCTTTCAGGTCTGCAGTACCTAATCTTCTGGTGTCATCTTCAACTTATTATTTGTCTATCATAACCCTGTGGTCCCACTGGCATAATTTGCCATTAGGTAGATTTTTTTTTTTCTTGGAATCATTCCCAGCATTTCCACCGAACAAAAGTTTTGTTCCTTTCTTGAAAATACTGCAGTAAGCACAGTATACCAAGAAACTTTCCTTATAAATGTATAGAAAGATTTTTTTTTTAATGCTAATTCCATTGTGTAATGACAGTTCCATTAAGATTTTTAGAAGTAAATCTATACTTATGAAGAGAGCAAAGAAAATTAATAACAAAAGTCAAAACCAGTAGTCCTGCATCAGGATCCCTGTGTACAGAGTACTGTGTAAAGACAGAGAAAGCATGTGTGTTCTTTGCATATTTTAATAATACATAATTTAGAATTGCTTTCAGAACTTTTTAAGGAGTTAGTGGAATGTTTTGCTGCAAATGAATTATCCAGTAAAATAGCCTTTTTCCTTTAATTGCTTTTGTTTGTATATAGAAATACAGGTAAGTAAATACATATAGGCATAACTGCTAAATGTTTGTTATTTCTGTAGGCAAATTATGCTACCGTTTTTAGAACTGCTGTGTTTGCAGTTCATGGAAGGGTGGTACTAAATACAAAAGAAAAAGGACCTCCGCTGTGAGCGACTTTCAACAGTCACTAGCCCGTTATGCTTTCAAAACCTTTCCCTTTTTTCCATTCTACTATCGCTTCCTTAATCAATTACTTCAAACTTCTGCCTGAATTATATTTTGTGGGGTTTGTTTTTTTTTCTAGGTGAATAATAAATTATGAATAATGGACAATCACTTCTTGGAAAGGAAAACTTATGAAGCTAATGATGAATTTTATTTTAATTTATGAGGAAAGTCAAAGTGATGTTGGCCTCGTTTAAAACAGTAGGGTTATTTGGTACAACAATGTGTTCAAGAATAATTTTTGCAATTATGCAAATTCTTTTTGTTTATTTCTATTGTTACAAGTGGAATAATGTTTTGATTAATATTATTAGTATGTTAGTAAACTGCAAAAGTGAAAATAATTTAATCATATCCTAGAATAACAATTGAGTTCTCAAACTTCAGCCTTTTACCACACTGCACAAAGATGATGTGAAAATAATTTTGATCTTATAAATAGCTGATTTTTTCGTTAGTCTGGTTAACAGTAGTTGCATAAATACAGTTTTCAACTTCATCATAGTCATGACATCAAAAGGTACAATAATGCTTCCAAGAAACAAGATGAGAACTAAAGCGTTCTCTTAACTAATTTTAAAACTTGGCAAATCATAGAGAACGCATGCTGGAACTTGACAAAGCCAGATGTTTGTGTATTGAAAGGTATCAATATATAATAAAGATATTTACCCCTACAGTGATTATAGAAAGAAGTAAAACTGGAAAGATCACTTGTTAAACTATTTTCTGTAAAATAGTCTGTTAAAAATCAAGGACAATACTTGTAAGACTTTTTTTTAAATTTGTGGGCAATGTGTTTATATAAAAAGTACCTTAGCTTCTCACTTGAATTTTGACTTCATATTCTTTATCTATACATCTGTGCGCTTTCTTCTTGTTATTACAGATTAATTTTGTAATGAAATACAACTTTACACAGTCACTTTCTGACTTTTTTAGGAGCAGATTTGCTGGGAGAGGGAGTGCTGTAAGGGAATTCCTATCTGCGGTTAGAATTGCTCTGTGCAGTTGATGTTTTGATTTGAGTGACATCTAACTTGCCATCTCCCTTACTAAAAGCATATCTTCAGGATTATGCAGTCTTTACAGACTTCAGTGAGAAATTACCACATTACTCACCCTACATCACAAACACCTACCTAGACCGGTCTTTAAATTTGTATTCATAACGTAGTCACTCTCACAGAAAGGGTAACCGCACTACTTAAACACAGTGTAGTAGGCTTTCCTTTTTTACTCAGGGTACAGTGATGGAAGAGCCTTAGAGTCTGTTGTGCAATTGTGCTCATAAATTATGTAATGGTGGAATGGACTTGGCTACTTGAACTTTCTTGTGAATTTGTATGTAAGGCCACATAAAATGAACTACTTATCTTACATACAAACCTGCTTTTCCTAATGCTTGTCACTGAACTATGGACTCCCTGATCTCTTGTAAATATTTATGCTTGTTTCTGCTAGTATAGCAGTTCCAATATCTGTCTGTTCTGCAAATCCATAGCCATTGTCGCGGCTGAGGGTGAAGTTGTTAACAACTCAGTGAATGTGAATTTACATACTACTCTACGCTAGAAATATTAGGGGAACTGATCATACTTTAATTAATAAAGACTGCATGCGGACATGAGCAAAGACTCATAGATGAGAGACTATTTTTCAAGGTTTTTTTTCTAATTATACATATATTTTGCATATATAAGTAGGAAGGCACTTTTTGGTAATTGACTTGCATATAGTTGTATGGACAGTGCTAACTCCTGCTATAAGGCCTCAACGAAGCAGAACAAGATGCTCTTTTAAAATACAGTATAGGATGTCAAATGAATTCTCACTTTTTCATTTTGGTAATGCAAATATTTAAATACCAACCCCCGCTATCTTAAGTGATAGTGAAGCTCCAGAAAGAGCAACAGAAAGCTAAAGTACTCATTCATATGTCAGGAGAAAGCTAAACCTATTTTCAGGAATACATCAGAGAGAGTATAGTAAAATATGAGACCATGGCTTTATGAGAAGTCACCTATATGCTAGTTCAATATTTTTATACAAAAAGTGATTTTAATTGAAAACTGTCTTCCTGATTTTTTTAAAAAGACTAGTGTTATGGTAGAATTAATATTAAATTGTTCTAGTTACAAATGATTACTTCTGCAGTTTAAAAATCGCCATACTTTTTTCTATCTTTTTTTTTTTTTATGTCCCTTACTAGCAGTTGTATGTGATGCATGCTAAAATTTACTTTGGGATGAACGCATCCTAGCTGGTCATTTCTAAGAACAGTTATTATCATGTTGTTTGTTATTGAAAACGTATTAAAACTCAAATAGTTCAAAAGCATAAGTAGGCACAAAGCAAAGCCTATTATGGTACTGTTTACCAACAGATTTATAATTACAAAATAAATGAAGCATGAAATGGAACACTTTTCATTTTCTGCCATAATAGTGTGAAATATTTGATGTTTCTTTACTGATTATTCTGGAAAAGCTTTGAAAGTGAGTCATTCTGAAGGTTGTCATGGTATTTTAGTAGAACCTAAACATATCTTATTTCAAACACCCATGTTCTTTTTTTGTGCAGAGAATCAGAACACCCAAGGAAGGGAGACAGGCTATTCCAGAGCTCAGTCCTCCAATCAGAACAATTACAATGCATAAAATCATTAATTTCATAAGAAATGTGGAATGCCAGTTTTTTCTCTCTCATAAATAAAGTTCATTTAAAACTGCAATACAAAGTTATGGAATACCTTAAACAGTGTAAAAGTTAAGCAGTTTTTGAATGTGAAGATCACATCTGAATGCCTCTAGTCCTATGTACCTACAATTCTGTTAAAGAAGTTCAAATTATTCTCAGTTCAGCTACCTGTCTTTACATGAGTAATACTGTCTGTGCAGAATATATCATAGGAGATTCTTGTTTCATTCATCAGTGCTCTTAAATGAGATTTGTTGGTGTGTATGAAAAATATCAATAGATTTTACATTTGGGGGCTGGATGTTCCTTTGTACAGCAGGGTAACAACAAATATAAGACCCCTCTTGTACCCATATTAATGATAATATCAAGTATTTGGATACAGCTTTCTAGTAACAGATCTCAGAATACCTTAAAAGCAGAAAAAAATCTATACCTTGGGTATTTTTTGGTTTGGGCTGGGATTTGGGGGTTTGATTTATTTTGGGTGGTGTTCGGTGTTTTGGTTTGGTTTGCCTTTTTTCCAGAGAAAGAAGCAATTTATGTCCAATCCAGCTGCAGTCGTTACACTTCTTGAGTTTTGGGCTTTCTGCCGTGAGCTATTCTATCTTACTGTGCAGCAGAAAAAGATATGCAAACCTAATTTTCAGTGATATGCATAATTTCTACTTAAATGAATTCTGCCTCTTGCTATTTTTTATGACCTTTCCATTGAAACCTAAACTTGAACAGCAGTGTTTAGTGGAAGTCAAACCAAGGGAGAAATATGTATTTGTCTGTAGTAGTATGCAGAATGTTAGAAGTTTTGAAGGTGAAAAAGGATGTGTTTAAATTTGGTCAAATATTAATAATTATGTTTGATCTGTCCTTCCCCGATATTAGAGGCAAAGGAATTGGCAGAGATGCACATGTACACACAGGCATTCAGATGCACAGGAATATTAATACTACTTATTACTGCATGAAGTAAAAATATCAGGCTGGAGAGAAGGAGCCCTTGCTCCTCAAAACAACTCTTGCAGAGAAACCTGCCTAGCTGCAAAAAAGCTCAGAAAGTTCCATACAACTTGTATGTTTTCCTTTTCTCCTAAGTATATGTCTTTGAAAAATTATTTGGATCTTCAGATCATACCCAAGGAAAGAGAAATTTCCCTTTATTCCAGGTTGCTTTAGATTAAGCCTCTTGGATCTGATTTGTCTTTATATTATTAATCTGCATCAAATACTTCCAAATCTTGTCTCACTTTTTTTTTTATATTACTTAATTTGAAGGTGATGTTACTGAGCCTTTCTATGGTAATTATGAACAGACTCGAAAAGTACTGTACCTTGAGAAAAACAGTCTTTAGAAGCCACATCTAGACATTGAAACCTCATATACAAGTCAAATGTACTCTATGAAGAAAGTCATTCCTAGTTGTCTTAGCATCCTCATCAATACCCCATACTGCCTTCCTCCTCTTCAACAATTTGCTTTATTTTTGTCTTTTACGCCTTTGTGTTTGAAGAGGAGATTTAATAAACTTCCTTTCCAAAGTTGGTTCTTGGCAGTTGATCTTTAAAAATTTGGTTTGTAGGAGAGGTTTACAAAAAACCAACATCAGTAGTTCGAGCCTTCTGCTGAAGGAAGGTACAACCTTTTCAGTCTCTCAGGCTATAGAACACCTTCAGAAAGCTGCCTGTTCAGGTATAAGAAACAATTTTTCTGTGTTCATGGCTAACGACTCTATTGCTCATCCCCATAAACAGCAGATGACTTCCTTTAGCAGTTATGCAGTGTAAATGACAGCTGTATACATCCAACAGTAACCCATATCAATAGCTGACTGCAGTCAGAAGCTTCCTGAAGGCCAAATTCCTGTCTTCCCAAATGGAGGATGATCTCTGCACCCTGTGTTCTGCACATGGCTGTTAGCGGCAGGGTCACTTATGTAATTAATGCCTGAGTTGATCTCAAAGAATAGACTGCAGGAAAGGCAAAGATCTCAGCATGAGTTTTGTATTTGTAAATAGCTTACCTATGTGCTGTAATCTAAAGAACTTATTTCTCCTTATTTTTCAACAAATCTATCACATATGTTTCACACAGAGGAAGTCTGGCTGTTTTCCCTGTTTCTGACATCTCCTGATTTTTCATTTTCCAACACTCATTCCAATTCAGGAAGATAATGAATATTCAAGAATTCATCTCTTGCTAAACAGTAGGATTTTAAGAGCCTAAATTGCAGTTGGTTTTTTTTCAACAGAGCCAAATTTGCATTAAATGTCCTCAAATTCCTTTAAAAAGTTTTTTTTTATTTTTCTTTTTTTAATTTAGGCAACACCACTTGAGGGTCTTGCTTAGCCTTTACTCATTTTATCTTCTGGCAAACACTTTGCTTGTTCAGTGGTATTTTTTCCTTTGCAAGAATCTAAATGCTTGCCTTCAGAACTGGAAGAAATTTTCAAATACGGGGTTTCGAACAGTGGCCAGAGATACCAAGACCCACAAACTCAGCATGAGGTGTTGAAGCAGACTGTCTCTGTGCTGCTCTTGTGCTTGACAAAGGCTCCCTGTAAATATCTAAAAAGATGCATTCCTCTCCTCCTGCTCTGTCCTCCTTTAAACTTTACTTTGCTACAATAAATTTAACAATAGCAAGCTTGCTGCAGTGCTAAGTCTCCTGCCCTCACTAATACTGTGGTTTTGCTTCCTTGGACTCTAGCATTCATTTGTATCCATCCTTTTTTTTTTTTTTTTTTTTTTTTCCTCCCTGTTTTGTACTTTGATTGCAAGATCCTTGGCCAGGGAGTCTTTGTTCTGTATTTGCACGGCACCTGACACAACGGGGCCCAGATCCATTACAGCATTGTAGTAACTCAGACAGGAATAACCCATCTGTTAAGTTTAAAACTGCTATTGTAAGAGTTCTGTCTTTGTTTTCTTTCTTAGAGGCTCTAGGGTTTATATATCTTGTTATCAGGGTTATTTAAGTTGGCCTGGCCAATCTTTGGAGCTCAGTAACTTTTTCTTTTGTTAAAAGTAGTTTTACTGTAAGGATTCATTCCATACGCTGTCTCCCACAGTGATAGTACAGAAGGTTGTAAATCAAGCAGATTTTAGTGTAAATTATTCAGTTTTTTCTCTTCATTGTGTAAGATTCCCTGCAGAATATGACTGCCCAGTGAGATACTCCTGATTATTTCTTGAGGTCCAACACTATATGAAGTTCACACATATATGTTCCTTTAAAAACAAACTAGAAGGAACATGTTTGCCTTGGTCCTTTCTCTCAAGAAAGGTGCATTGAATGAATGATTAGCATGTAGTGAAAGTCTTATTGCTGAGCTAATGAATTAAAAAGATTTTGAGACATAAGCCTATAATACATACAGCTTGATGGTTCTGCATCATTGTAATTTTTTTAGTGGGATCAGTACTTAAAACTTTACATGTGAGTGGTTGTTGGCTTCCTAATTGAAATACTGACTTTATTAAGAAGATTTGCCTGAATAAAGGTTACTCACATGCAGAAGAGTTTGTAGGATCTGTCTTGTTTTTTCTGGAGGAGAGGCTTGACTGGGAGGGAAAAAGAGCCTTTTGCTTTGTTTACTTCTAATTTTCTTAAGTGGTGTTACCTGTCATTATTGGATAGACAAACAACAGGTAGTTCAGTATAGCTCAGAGGATGAACAAAAAAACTATAGCATGTGCTAAATAGGTATAGAAGTTCCTGGAATATTCTTGGATGCAAAACAATGACATTTCAAGTTACATTAAAAAATATTCTAACTTTTTCATCAAGAAAAAAGAAAGCATCATCTCCATAATAATGTTTTAGAATATTCATACTTCATAATGAAAGATTACTCTTATATAGCTGTTCCAATTTGTCCTTCAGATAATTAGATTTTAAGTTGGATGCTGAGAGATATTCAAGAATACAATTTAGAATGAATACAGAGAAGTTTGCCTTAATAGCTGTATTTATATATACAACATATACATATACAATATATAACAGACAATTTCCTTTGTGGAATTTTTGACTACTGAATCAAATATCTGTATGCCGAGCTTCTAGGTGTGAGCTCAGAGCAAGAAATTCTGTGCTTTCTAACAGTGTTAATAAATGAGATCTGACCAATATGAAATCTGACAAGTAATCATTCTGAAAATTAGATTTACGTACGGTGGTGTGTTCTCCCTCTGCAGTAACTTACCAACTTTTTCAACATCTAATAAATTTAACTAACAGTGATACCTTGAGTGGGAGTGATCTGGAAAACAAAAATTAGTTTATACATTATTGTGACCAGTGTGCAAAATCTTTGCAAAGGCTATCAGTGATGACTTAAATAAAAGGTTACTTCATAACTTCAACCCAAAGGATAACAGAAATGATTTTGCCTGCTTGTTTTGTGCTGAGCCCAGGCTTTTGTTTTGTGAAGTTGACTGTATCTAAGCACCCTTGATGCCTTTCATATGAGGAGTTGTGCTGACTGCAGTCAAATCCTGGCAAAAGTAAATTCTCCATCGACAGTCTAAATTTTGTCAGACAGTTTAGGCAAGAGCAGAGTTGTAGATCCCATGGTCTGACTCAATCACCTTCAGCTACTTTAGGTATAAAAGTATGTGAGACAAACCCTTGTTTCCCCAGAGATATTGGACTTCTTAGCTGCAAAGGGAAAGAGTTAAGATTAGCATTAGGGTTAAAATAGCCAAATTTTGCTAAGACGCAGTGAGAAGGTTTCTTGTGCTGTTCCTTTCCTTCTGTGTGTTCAGCTGAAAAGCCTGCAGTAAGTGGTTAGCAGTACTGAACGTGTCCATTCCTTAACAGGACTCTAGAAAAAGAGAAAATGTGAGGTGTAAAGATCTATTCTTCCTGGGAGGGGGGCAAAAAAAAAAAAAAAAAAAAGTGATGGTTAAAAGAAGTGCTTCAGCACATGATAGAAATCTTGCTGGAAGCTGCAGTGACAAAAAATATAATTCCAGGTGGGAGAGGCAGGAAGAAAGACCATCAGACCTCACTTACTTGAAAGGTATAGGCAGAGTCCCTTGGCCAAGGTGGACTGCAGATGTTAGGTCTGTGTGAAGTTATTTTTTTGCAGATTACTCAGGCAGCTTTTTATTTATTGTCCTGCTACCACAGCCTTCCATTTCCCCTTCCCCTTCTCTCATCCCTCTTCTCCGTGCTGTGCTCTACATTCAGTTATTTTTTTTCCTTCTTACTTTCCAACCCCAGAGCTACTGAAAGGTTTTCCCTTGATGTTCCTACTCCCCACAACATTGTATGTATATTTAATATTATTTAAACAACTAAAAGATTTAAAACATTTAATTTTACACATAGTTAGCTCTGTAACTTATTTTGGACGTTCCTCTTGTCCCCTTTTTCCTTACTCAATAGCTTTTGTTAAGCACTTTTATTACAGCTTTTCTTTGATTGGGCTTTCAACAAATTAGTCTAAATAAAAGCAGGTAGGCTGAAAGGATGGATGGTTTTGTAGCTGAGGTACTGAAGTAGGACTCAGGAAATTAAGTTCAGTTCCCAACCTTGCCACATACTCTCTGCGTGTGTCCTTGAACGAAGTCATTTGACTTCTCTGTGCCTCCTTATTCATGAGGCAGAATTAATTGTAGTACTGTTTTCCTATTTATTATCCACTTTTTTATTTTTCCTATAAATATTTAGAATGGAAATAATACATATGTGCAGCATTTAACACAATATGTTCATGACAGTAGATAATGATTCAAGTAAAAAGGAATTAATCACAATAATTTTATTGTGCACTTTAGTGTATAGACTAAATTTTACTATATATTTGCACATCATCTGGCAAAATGGGTTCTAGTCCTGAGATATATTCATAATAAAAATAGAAACTAATAATAGCAATAGTTGATAACTGAATTGGTCACCTGGCTTTGTAAGGCGTACTTTAATGGTGTTATTAGAGCTGGAAGAAAACACTTTGTAGGAAAGAAAAAGTTATTTTTTTTAAAAACTTGTTAAACCATTAAAAATTAATGCTGAAGATGTCATAGTATATATGATCTGTTTCAGTGTGGAACCCTGATGTGTTTTGCCTTAGGTGGAGTCTAAGCCTGCGGGAAAAAAACAGATCAAATTGATAAACTAAATATTTAATCCACTAAGGAAATACGAATTGTGCACTCCATCTGTCATTTAAATGGCTAGGAAAAGGTTAAAGTAGAAACTGTACTTTAGGAATGCATTCCCTGGACTTAGTGGTGGTGAGGCTTGTTGATTCTGTTGCTGCCTCTGTGTCTGCTCCCTTCATGGGAAACTTGCTCTGACATTGATGTGTTTCTTGTTGCTCACTTACCAAACAGCGCTGGTGCGTATGGGAGCAGCCTAGCTGTTTGTGGAACAAGTTACCTCATTCTTTGGGAGGTAGTTCCTTGCGAACTTGGAGGAGTTAAGGCTTACTCAGTACCTTAATCCAGGATTCTAAGCAGCTTGGAGTGGCAACTCATTTTCTGCTACTCAGGATTATTCAGGAAACTATAACATCTTGAGTGTTGAGTAGCAAAGTCAAGAACAACATTTTTGCACCTCCCCTGACAGCTGTTAGAGATGCTATTAACATATAGATCAGAGCAATATAGAGTATTTCCATCTGTGTTGCATTGTTCGGAACTCAGATGAACGTGTATTACAGCTGAACAGAAGCTGATGATTCATGGTATTTCAGTTCAAATCTGTGTAGTCCTGAGATGGGCAGGGTTGTGATATGAGCAAGAAACAAGCAGAGAGATAGGGGTGCTTTTGTGCCAATGTCTTTATATGAAGAAAGAATGGATGGTGTTAGCTCTGGGAGGTCTCCTACTCAAAGCAACCTACTTTGACCCAAACATGTTGCTGAAATTTGTTACAATCTGATGGAGATTTTCTAGTCTACGTGATGGTACACACCACCTCTGTTGGATGAGTAAGGATTGCTTTGAAAAGGCTATTCCATGCAGATGTCATATGCATTTTATTCCCAGCCTTGGATTTTATGAGTTTAGTAAAAGATCTGTCCAGTCTTATGCATGGTTCACCTCTACCCTTGCCATAGTGAGCATCCAGCTGGTCAGTTGTTTTTTGAATGACTTTGTTTCTGCTTCCTGGGACATGTAACACATGTAGTTGCATGCAGAATTGTAACTTAAAAATATGAATCAATTAAGGAAGAAAAATTACAAAATGGGAATCTCTGGCACCACAAAATTAAACCTATAGAAAATATTTTCCACATAAAATATCATATTTTAATCTGATACCACATGAAACAATATTATTTTATTTCCTTCTCTGAGAGTATTTGCTGCTTTGTCAGACAATGAAAGCACACACATTATGCTTCTGTGTGGCAGTTAATTCTCCAAGTTGTTTTTTCCCAGCTATTAACATAAATAGTGTGTTTACAGTTGGATTATACCTTCAATTTGTGTTTCCAGCAGGGAACTCCAAGTCATCTTCTAGCAACTAAATTGGGACTATCTGCCAGAAGGTGGGGGGAACAGAAGGGTGCTTTGTTTGAAAAACGGAACCTAAATTTCTCATTTAAAAACTAAACAACAACATGGAAGTAAAATAGTTATACTGAAAAGTATACAACTAAGCACTTGATTGAGTCGGATGCAAATGTTTTCAATAAACATTTATACCTTTAAATTATTTATTTCTTATTTTAGTACAGATGTATGCTTTTGGGGATAGAGTGTTGAGCTAAATCATTTTAAACCTGATTGCAAAGACAGTAACTGAATGTTTCCTTAATGAATGCATGCATGGTGCTATTGCTATGATTATAGGCATGGTGTGACTGGAATTTAAGATACTCTTCCTCCCTAGACTTGCATCCTCAACTTATTTCCTATTATATTCAAGGCACCTGATTTTTCCTCTTAAGAATGTAAAGCATTAGCTGAAATCATAAAAGGAGCTGCAGGAATATATGAAAAGCAGACACCTAGTATGTTTTAAACAATTCTGTTGCATTTATTAAATTCTCTGTTGAATCACTTCATGATATTGATGACATAATTTAAAGTGACAGAAATGAAGGAACATGACCTTTAATGTCATGACATGAGTTGTAACAAAAGAGGAAGGATGAGCTTAATTCAGCCAAATGGCTTACTAGGAGGTTGGTATGGAATAAACTGAGATTTACCTATTGCTGAGATTACACAGCTCAAGCTGTGACTTTTCTTTTAGATGAGACAAACTACTGAACAGCAGATGAAAATACTGTTCTAATTTTGATCTTTATATTGCATTATAGCAGATTAATACTAGTTTTTAAGAGGGAACATGTAAAATATGGTAGCTCGCAACAGAAGACGGCTACATACAGTGATCTCTAAGGTGTTTCCTGGAACAGTATCCAATGTTCTTAAATAAAGAAGTAGTTATATTTCTTTAAATACTATGTCATTAGACACAAACCTGCAATCAGCTGTCTAAAGCACTGTATTCCTCTTCTGTTGGTTAGAATACTCTTGTATTGATGCACTTTCTGTAGTAGAACTACAGAAGTAGTAGTACAGATGATGTATTCAGTTGTTATCAATGATGTCCAGTTGTTTTATAAATTTAGCAGCAAGAAAAATATAATTAAAAGAATAGATTTCTTTAAATTATTCTGCTTATGCACTTGAAACACAAACTGATTCCCTCTTCAGATCTTGTAACAAGCGTAGAATGAGGCGGAAATACTTAACAGAGACAAAAATTCTTGAGTCCTGCCAGCTGTGGTGATTGCAGGTGGTGTTGCTGTGTGAGAAGAGGGCCTGGGTATTTCTGTGGATATTGGGTGGCTGGAAGCAGCATGGAAGGACAGGTGGGACCGCCGGGATGAGGTGCCTTCACTTAAGGGAAACAGCGGTTCAGTTCTTTGTTACCCAGATCAGAATTAGTGTTGTAGTTGAAAAATAGCTCAAACTGAATTACTCAAATATGAATCGTGTCTCTCTCCTGTATGAAGAGATACAAACAAGAATCTTATGTCCTACATGTTCGTTATGTCTGTCATATTGTATTTTATTTCAATTGAATACTTTGCTGTTGGTAGCCATTAAGTTCTTAAGGAAAAGTTGATGCTTATTATTTGTTTGTGTTCAGTTTTTGTTTGATTTTGGGTTTGTTTTGTTGTTTGTTTGGTTTTTTTATGAGGGGAAAAGTCAAGGCATTTTAAAAAAAATCACATTCTCATTTCATATATAAAAAACAGTGAGAATTCACTTCCAAATAAATCTTCTATTTTTAACCCAGGTTGCATAGAAAGTTGACAAAAGAGGTTTCAAACAGAACATGTATCCTGTTCCAGAAGAGATCATATGGCAGCATCATAAAAACTTGTTTTCAAAATAATCATGTATTGATTCAGCTTTAAAATCCCACTTGATCTTCTTTTTTGGCTCAGTTTAATACAGACTGCTTCAGTACTGTGTCTATACGTAATTCAGAGAGCAGCAGGGAAAGTTATTAGCTAACCATCACACACACACACAGATACACACAGACACAAACTCTCTCTCTCTCTCTCTCTTCTGTGACATTATTGAATATTGGCCTGGGAGGGTATAATCTGTGTCTTAGTCTGGGCTAGTCAAATTTGAGCATTTTAGATTGTTTTCTAGATCTAAAAAGAGTGTGTTCTGTGTTGAAATGAAACACTGAATCAGAGTAAATCAGTTGTAGCATCTCCTTCTTTGTTCGGGTATTTGATTTTTCATGTTATCGATGCTTCTGGAGTTAGCTAAGCTTCAAGGATTTTTGGAATCATTTGGTCAGCAGGTTTTTTGTCATGGTCTAGTAGAGGGCCAGTCTTTATTGTTAAATTGTCTTCATTTAAGTAGAATGAGAACTACATGTTCCATGATGTCACTGAAGGGCACAAACACGGTAAGAGAGAGCTCCCTACACATACCGGTGGGCAGCATGGCCACGTGCTTACTGTTCAGCTGGCACTTAAAGAGAATTTATGAACTAGCATTTTTCCACAGCCTTACTGGAGTGGAGTGAAATGGAGTCCATTTCTATTTGACAAACTCTGAACAGACCCAGGATGTCAGTGGTGTATCAAACTGGCTAATCCAATAGCAGTGTGACGATTTATGAAAGCAGTAGTTATTCTAGTGCATTTACTGGCAAAAAATATATACACAGGAGACATCCCTTATCTGGATGGAGATAATGTGAAACACAGACTGAAGTTTAATTTTCTGTGGAACCTCATTTGTGAAATAGTAGTATATATTTTACCATACACTGTTCCCTAAAGAACAGTAACATGGGGAATACAGAAGCAGCCATCTAAGTAGAACTCTTTACTAATTACTAGTTTTCTTTTCATAGAAAAATCCATTAAGAATGAAATGTAAAATACCTATACGGATGCACAGTTACTAAAAGAAAGTGCAAATAATAAAAAAAAAAAAAATCCCCAAAGAAAGTACTGTTTAAAAATAAAATACCATGTATGCTTAAAGTGAGGAAAAGTAATTGTTTGGGGATTTTAAGAGAATATATAATTCACACATTGCAAGATATTAACAACAGAATTTTTAATAAGTAAAATACTGAATAATAAAATTATAAATTAAAACAGGAAAATAACTATTAACAATGTAAAAATAATTACAAAAAAAAAAAGTAAAAAATGGCTTGAGGCAAAGAGAAGTGTTTCTATATGACTGTAAAGCTTCTGGGTCACTGTCAAAAAGCCTGAACTCAGTTTGAAAGTCTTTGCCGCAGTAAGTGTAGAAAAAAGGTACTTTTGACTTAAAATAAGAAGCACTGGAATAGATGGTTTTGTTTCAAAAGTTTGTTACTTGCCATGGAAAATTACTCATCGCACAGAGCTACAGGTCTTGCTATAGTCCCAGAGTCAATTCAGCCATCAATAGAATTATACCGCAGCCCCTTACTTCAGAATGATCCATCATTTTCTTAAGAAGGCTATCGATTTTAGAGGAGTTTATCCTGTCAGATGGCTTTTTTTTCTAATTATACCAGTACATTGATGAGAAAAGTAAATTACCAACTGAAACAGTGGCTAGTGTGTGTGATACTGGACTAGGGCTGGATGCTGTTTGGATTTCTGTATCATCTTTTTAAGAACAGTGCCAAGAGTTAATGACTGTGATTTGATCCCACATTAGCAGGGCTCTTGTTATTGAAAGGATTCATCATGCATAGAAATTATTTGTGCTTTAGCTAGAGGCCATATTCTATGCTCTCAGTATTCGGCATGGAACATGCTGTCTTCATTTCTACTCACTTATCCGTGAAACAAATGACAGAAGGGAAGGGACGAATGCAGCCTATTTGTCATTTCCCTCTGTGCCTCCTCTCCCCCCAGATCGATAGAAGAATGGAAGGAATAAAGAACAATTCTAGTAAATGCAGAACTAAAGAAAAACAGAGAAACGTGAAATAACCCTTTTGGTTGGTTGTTTTTTAAAAAAAGGCACCAAAAAAAAAAAAAAGGGGGGGGGGGGGGGAGGGGAGAAATACCCTACCAAAACCAAATCAAAACCCCAAAGCCCAGGAATAACAAACTCCAAGGAGTTTAACATCACACTGTTTTCCAGGACTGCTGTGTATCTCTTAGCACTTATTATTAACAAGGGAATTGTAGCTCTGCTTCCTGACAGTTGAGAAATCCTAGTAAAGTTCTAATAACCTCATACTGTTTGAGCAGTAAAGTTTCCTGTGAGAGAACAGCTTCCTTTGGTATGTCCCTCACTATCCCTGCTGCTGTTAAAGGGAAGCCTCTCCTGTCAGCAGACAGAGCAAGCAAGAGCATTTCTTCTGCAGGAGTAGGGTAAATAGATCATGCCACAAAAAAGTATCGGCACACCTTGGGACTAGTTCCTTAACAGCTGAAGGATACAATAGGTGACTGAAAGGTAGGTATTGATTGAAGCTGCAGTAAGTAACCTCGGCAACCCAGAGTCTCCCTTTGGGAATTTGTACTATAGGTATTGTATTTTCTGTGGATCCTAGGAATTATGAGAGATGAAATGTTAATATTTATTTCCTCCAGAGGAGATTAAAAAGGTGTTTTAGTACAGCTTCAAGATCAAATTCATAAGAAGATATTGTATTCAGAGTACATACATCAACAGATATCTTACTTTACTTTTAGCAATGTGCAATAAGTTAGGAGTCAGCCTGAAACTAAGGACGCATATATTTGAATGTAACAAAGTTCCATTTAAGTAAGATAGATTATGCTGAGATGTCAGCAAAGCTTCACTACATTGGATGAAATGGCAGTTTGAGTAAATAAACTCACTACAGAATTGGCAGGTTTTAAGTGTAGATGCAGTTGTATTGGCCTAACACGCTATAATTTATGATACTCTTGCATATATACATTATGCTGCTATTGAAATACTTGCTGGTGGAAGAAAGAAAATAAAAACAAAAATCCTTAGACTTTTGAAAGGGTTATCGTTTTTCTCTTTCTTGAATTTAACACCCAACAGGGTAATAAAGACAACACGTTTTACATTAATCTAGTAACAGAATATATTCTATTCCTGTATATGAATAGTTCTAAGTGTAGCAGCCTCTGGTAGCAATTAGTTATATTTGATGTTTATTTCTGAATGTCAAGAGAGTTTCTATTTTAATTTGACAGGTGAGCTTATATTTTAATTCAATCTAGTCATTCATGACTAGAAAATAAATGTCTGATGACACAAGATTGATCAGAAAGTAGGAGTTTTAGTCCACTGTCTGTGTCCTGGATAAGGAGAAACTATATTTTTTTACATACTCTGACTCCAAGTGAGTTGGTGCCATTTTTCCCATTCTAATTTGCTCTCTAGTCTAATTACTTCCATACATTGAATTTTGAAAGTATTTCCCCTAAGCAAGCACATATTTGGGCTTATTACTCTTTCTTGATTTCAGTAAGTGCACTTACTGCCAAAGCAAGTCCTTTCTCACATCCCTGAACATGAATAATTAGTTCTATCCAACCAAATCTTGTTACCACTTTATCACCATTAATTTTTTCCCTTAGAAATGTTTAGGTTAATGTTTTCCCTTTGCTCCAGAAACCGTACTTCTCTGGAGAGGTCTTTATTACATTGCCACACATTATATTTTCTCTGGACCCTGCAAATTCTGGCCTGAGCCTCAAAAGAATATCCAAGAGATCCTTACCAGCAACACATTAAGCTGAAAGGAAGTGTTTTTCAACTTTGCCATTTGGCACCCATTGTAGACCCATGGGTATTGTACGTGCTCTCGGGGCCATCCTCTATATGCATGAGAGAAACACATTATAACTTCTCAGCTATGACCGTGCAGTAAGAATTGAGAGGGTTTGAGGTGTTGCTGCTGCTGTTTTCAGGTTCTGGGTGGTTTGTACCTAAGAATTGTAGTAAAAACATCCAGTCTTTTCTCCCTACATCTTGCATTCTGAGGAGAAGAAAAAGACCGCAGATGCTTATGAAGGAGCTTGAATAACCCAGGAGACAATATTTCTTAAGATGCAATACAGCGGTGTCGGTATTCAGCTGTCCAATTCAAGCTGTCATTGTTTTTGTAGGTCCATTACAGCACTGGAGATTTTAAGGACGGCTGTAAAGGGAAACAAGAACTGCCTTTGCAGATGTTTACTATCATTCTGTTCAGGTGAGCAGCATGGGAGAAAACAAAAGTTTTTGTTTAAAAGGTTAGTGTTTAAGCCATGAAGACTTTGCTGGAGTTTGTATAGGACTGGCACAGCCTGCAAGGTATGCATTATTAGCACTACTGTACTCATGGGGTCAGTCAAGTCTTCACTCCAGCCTACTTTTCATCAAAAAAGTGTGTCTTTTTTTTCATTCTAGTGAAAAATCGCTTTATTTATGTACATGTCCCAAAGTATTTTTAAGATATTTTGTTTGTTACTAAAGCCTTCGGGTTTTATTTGCCTCCTGCTATTCAGGTTCTGGGATTCCTTCCCTGCTGCTTTATTCCTTCCAGTTCCCATTTGTTCTTTTGTTTTCCATTCGGTACCTTTGCAAGACTTGAAGAATGGCTGAAAATTTCAGCATCACAAAATAAAGAATGGAGAAAAAAGGGAAAAAAAATCTGGATAGTGTTCCTTTTGTTGTATGTATATAATCTTTAAAAAAGAGAGTATAGGGACATAGACGAGTAAAAAAATCTGAAATTTGGAGAATTTTTCTTTTTAAAACTGTATTTTTTCAGCTGAGTTCATTTCCTTGATTACGTGTAGAGCTGAACTTCAGCAGAAAGGAGTGTTTCTAAGTTAGCATCCATGATTTCTTCAGCTTTGAACAGAAATACTTGCTTGCACCATTAAGCAAAGCCCCATGGAGTTTGCATTTATTCAGTTACTCGTTAAATAGGGACATATTTTGCCAGAAGGCCTTAAGAGTTTCCTTTTCTAGAGGAGCAAGAGGACATTATCATCAGTAGGTTCTTTTTGCACCTTGTGAAAAATGAAACATGCTGCACAGCAGGGAAGGAGAGGGACTGAAGTTTAAAGGATAAATTCTATTTATGGAGATATTTTTCACCAGCCAAATCTGCTGGAATTAGCACACAAACTCATCCTGGGTATAGTCTAGAAACATTAACAAGGATGTAAAAGTACAGAGCCAGAAATAGTGCCAGATACTTGGTAATATCTGTAAATACAGGTAAAACATACCTATTTCTATTGCAACTCCCTGTCTTTTCATAATAATTGTGATCAGAAATTGGAAGGCAAGCGAATGAATGCTTCAGTACCGTCCTTTTCTTATTCACAAAGTTGAAGTTGGAGGCTGAGTGTGATTCCAGTAAGACAATGGGATAAGGAAACTTAAGTGAAGAATAAAGAGGTAAGCAGACACAGAAACACCACCTTACCCCTAAAAGGATGCAAAACACAAATGAACCCGCCTTCGCCCTTCCAAGCTCTGTCCATTCTTTTGGGCTATTTAACATATAACTCTCCAGAACAAGGGCCTCACGCTGCTTATTTTTATAGAACTGAGGTATAGTGGGGCTTCAATTTCTGCTAGGAATTTTGATGTGTAAGATACAGCAAATAATGTGTTATTTGAATATTGATATTCTCTGTTATGTCCTACTGCTAAATTTCAGGACATTTAAGAATAATGTCATGAGGTCTCTCACACTAAAAAAGAAACACAAAATACATGATCAGAGAGGAGCAACCCAGCTACTATTTAACTGGTGTGGGCATCTTGTAAAAATGCAGAATGAATGGGACTGTTTCCATGTTACTTTCATAGGATGATGGCTAAGAACGTGCTGTCAATTATAATGTTCCAGATGTGAGTCTAGTTAGGTAGTAAAGTCAGCCAAATGAAAGTGCATCTCCTCCCCAGGCAAAGCAGTGTCCTCTTGTAAGTCATTAAAAGGTTTGTGATTTATAATCAGATCATACGAACATTTATTGGGTCTTTCAAAAAGAATTATATTGGTGATGCCTGGAGCAGATTGACTTGCGTGGGATAGCAAGTCTTACAACGCCACAAGCTGTTGTTCACTTCTGTGTTATAAGTCTTTGGAGACACTTTACTTAAAGTTCTTGAAGCCAACTATCATGCTTCTGAGCCCTAGAAGTGAAAGAAATGCTGAGTGCAAATCCTAGTACATGATGGAATCTGGGAACCATGAAAATAAGGCCATTCTAGATTTAGTAACGACCATAGCTGATGAGATGACCCAAACTTTTTAGAACCATATGTATCACACATTTTTATTTACAGAAAATCCTCCCAGATCCACTTGGGCCCAGATTCATCAATTGTACCTACTGTTTGTAGATAATGTTGAGGGACTTTTGACACAAGAATGTTATACATGTAAATCAAATGCCTGTTACCTAAATTAAAGGCTGACTAGCTTAAGACAGTGTTGCAAATACTCTGTACATTACAGATAGTGGTTCATTGTATCATACCTACTTTGAGGTTATGTCTGTGCTGCAAGGGGAGGTGTCATCACAAGCAGGGATACCTGGGCTAGCTCTTATCTCGTGACTATGGAGTTGTTGTGACAGCATGGATTTCAGAATGGACTGTCGCAGGGTGTCAGTGAGGCATCCTGGATATGAACTGAGAGAACAAGCCATCAGTGAGGTCTGTGCTATTGCAGTTTCAGTGATTTCTGGTACTCTAGGTATATTAAAGATAATACAGATATGACTATCTGTGTGGCACTCTCTGCTTGTATAGCAGCACACCATATCCTAAATAGAATGGTAGCTTGTGGTATGGAGATAATGGTTATTATTCAGCATATCTCCTCTATAAAGATATTCAGGCAGTGTCTCTCCCCTTATGAGCTATTCATCTAATTCTTTCCTGAGGCTGTGAGTCATAGCACATCAGATTTGGGTTTAAAATTCAGAACCAACTGTGCTAATATCATATAGTGTCTTTCTGGCAAACACTGCAAATTCTCAGAACACACATCTGCAATTCTAAACATGCTAGAGACTTGGGTTACAAAGTTTAGTTTAGAAGCAAGCTGCCAATATGTACAAAAAAGTTACTGCATCAAAGAAACCATCAGCCAGTTACTGAAATGGTTGCCAGTTCTTCCTGAATATAAGCTAAAAGCCTTGATGATCGCAGGTTCATCTGTCTTTTCAAATGACTATATTTTTCACTTATATTCCAGTAACATTTTCAAAATAGGCATTTTCCCCACATTCTGATCCCACCGGGGCATCACAAAGATTTTTATATGACACATTTTACCATACATAATCTATGGTAAAAAATAATCCTCATGGGTTAGGTGTTTGTGTTCTGCTCCAGAGCTGCTCAGAGAAAAGATCTAGGGAAGATACTCAAAATTGATGATCTGCTGGTTTCCCTGTTAAAATTGTATGTCTTGAGCACACATAGGACAGTCAAATAGGAGAGGGAAGATGCCCGTGCCCCACTGCTGGGTAGCAAAAATACCGCAGTCATGTGGATATGGAGGGGTTGTAGCAGCTTTTGAACCTCTGCCCCTGAAGTAGCTATGGAGGCAACTGGTTACGGTCTCCATTGCCTAGGCTGTTGCACTTTGTAAAAATAAATACATATTTATTAAAGGATGTGAAGGTGGGATCAATAATATTTGACCGAAGCCACTGAAAGGTTAGACAAAGTGTTTTCACCATGTTTGGCACTATTGTGCATAACAATTCAAAGTCTAAAAACAAGTGAGAATCAGGCCCCTAATAAGCAGGAATTCAAATGAATATATGCCATGTTCTGAAAAGTAGCTTCTTCCTGCATTGAATATAGTGTGAAGTCCATGAATTGATGCTGGAAGCATTTTGGCTGATGGAATAACCCTGGGTCTCCAGTCACCCTTTGCCTCTTTAACTCTGAAGCAGGTTAAAGTTATGTCAGATGTAATACGTATCAAGCATATGCATATATGCCTGCACATTATGTGTATGATGTGCTTAAATTAGTGTTTGTTTCGTGTTCCAATTTAAATGAGTGCTTTTTTTCAAGTTCTAATTTTATTGATGCAAAGAAAAGATAGATATAGGTGCTGTGTCATAACAACGGGATAACCATATGCCACTCAATCATTGGATTTACGTTATGAAAACAGCATCAGGGGTTTCTGAAAACTGTCATTTTGGAATGCCTAAGCTAACAGCTTAGTCATTCGTATCACATAGTGAAGTTCCCAAGCCTGGAGTATTTCATCAATGACACTTCAACTGAAGAATTTTTAAAATATGCTGATTTGTTTGAAGGGAAAAAAATGTTTAAAAATGTCTGTGAAAAGAAGGTTTGAAGAAACTTTGAAATTTACACTTTGCCTTTTTTGAACATATATTTCAACAAAAGTCTGAGTACTTTTCCTGAGAATCTATTTTATAGATGGGGTGTGTGTGTATTTAGAAACATGTATGTATATATGTTTATGCAAGTACTTAAACAGATGTTGCACCATAGTACTCATCCAAAGTGGGAATTTTATATTTTTTTTTCCTTTTTGTTTAAGATCTATGGATGCATCTCTTGCTGCCATAACCAGAACAGCAGTATAAGTGGAATGGATCCAATAATTGTACAAGTCCAGTCCAATGACTACTTGATCTGTTACTACTACCTCTGGCTTTGAGATGCAGTTGGTATCTGTTTACCTAGTGAAATGAGCAGCTTCTTAGCTGGTGCCTTCCAAGGAATGGTGGTGAGTTATTTCCTATCGAGCTGATTCACTACAAGACAAAGGAAAGTAACCCAGTCCTACCTCCAAGGCATACAATTGGGTAACAGATATTTACCAATTCTTTGTACTAAATTCCCTTACACCTTGCATATTACACAAATCCTGATTTCCATCCTGGATTTGTCTCCTTGGCATCCCTGGCTTCATTACCTTTGGTCTGGTAGGGACTGTCCACTGGTTTACAAAGCGCTATAGGCAGGGATTTCAGTTAACAAATAGGAGGCGGGTTGGATGTGTTTCTGGTCTTTTTGTAGATGTTAAAGACTGTAATTGTTGGTTTGCCCCTTTATTCAGTGTTCAGCAAGACTTACATTTGTAATTGCACTTTTTGCTAATGAAGATCTGCCCCTAGTCTCTTCAAGCTTATGGTCTTGTTTACAGGAGGTGGAATCGTTTAGCCAGAGGAAAGCCTTTCAGAAACAGTGCTGTAGGCAAGGTAGGAATATTTGTAAGTCTGTTAACTATATAATGAGAAAGGAAAGGAGTAGGTACAACAGCACCTTTGATATGGAGCACTCACCTGGGAACCAGGAGACCTAAATTTAAATCCCAGCTCTGTCTTTGCACCCCTATATAATGTTAGGTAGTTGTTTAATTTCTGTGTCTCTCAATTCCCTATCAGTAAAATAGAGGTAACATGCAGTTTACAGCGAGGCTTAGAATAGATAAAAGATTGGGAGATAGTAAAAAACAATGGGAGAAGGGGCCCACACAAGCAGCACAAACAGACTTATATATCATCATTATGGATTTTTCCCTCACAGCCCAGCAAGGTGGCTCTTTACATGTATAATCCCCATGGTAAAAATCATCCTAGTGAATTAGATATTTGTGTGCTGTGCCGAGAAATGTTCCTTATGTGAGAAATCTCTACCTAAATAAGAATGCTCTGGAGACACTTAAGGTACAAATAAAAAATGGTTATGTCAACTGCTGTGTATCTTTTAAGCAAGAGAAATGTTACTTTTTTACATTGCCTCAGTCTTTCTCCTGATTTAACTGCCAAAAAGTCCTCTGATCACAACAGTGCTGTTGTATAGCTTGACCTGCTGCGCTGATCCTAAGTACTGCAATATATTTTAAGGTGGAATGAGCTGTGAGCATTTTAAATTAGGTTATGTGCCTTAAGGTGGCAGTTGCTGCTCCCAGGCACAATTAGAGTAATGAAATGAAAGCTGATTTAATGGTTACAATAAAAGAAATAAAATAGTGAGGTCTGGCCAGACCAGTTTTTATTCAAGTTTCTATTGAGAAAGAATGGAACTCATAAAAGTAATACCAGGCTGGAAATCATAATGTTTTTTTCCTATCATGATAAAGATTGGATATGTTCTTGCTGAGATTTTTTTTTTAAATAAATTAGCTTTAGTATTTATAATTGGCACCAGAAATATATTTCAGAGTGTATTCTCCCATAAGAAGGCTGGCTTATATTTATCCGAGATATATTTTGTCAATAAAGTGGTAATAATATATAGAAATACACACCTGAAAGTATTTTAATGGACTATTTGTCTAGCCTATTCTCTTTGATCTGTAGTGAGAGGGATTTACAGATGTTGGACTGGGGAACAAACACAGAAGCACTCCCAGAGTTTCTTCTCCCATAGGAGAGGCTACGTGATTTTTGTGCATCAAATGTAACCTGGTAGAGGTGGAGCTATGCCACGATTCCCACCCCATGTGATTCCTCTAGCCAAATGCTGAAGTCAGCCGAGCTCTGACAAGCTGGGTCCAGTTGCCCTGTCCACCTGGTGACACACTTGATAGGAATCTGAGTGTGCAGGAATATCCTTTAAAATGACAGTTATGGAGGGAGTTGTGGAAGTGGCAAGTGGGTCTCAGCCCCACTGCTGTCAAGCTCGTGCTGTTACGTATGACTTCAGGGAGTTATTATCCTGGGACTGGGTCTAGAGTCAGCAGGTGCAGAAAATGCCTGGAATTTTAATTTATAAGCTTTTACCTTCTGAAAATCAGATGTCTATAGGTAAAAGAAATACAGCAGTTTTTTTTTTTTCATATTCTGCTGTGTAGCCTGTACTTTCCAGAAATCAATAAACCTTTAGTTACAATGTTGTTTGGAAAAATAGAAAGATAAATAGCACCTGATAAACATGGATTCTAATAAGGCAGAAAGAGAATGGTGTACTTTTCATGGAAGCCTTTACTTCCTAATCTGCCTTTCCCTTAAGAACCAAGAATTTGTCACTTTCAACAATAGATAAAGTGACTAGATAGCATTGGGAATTAAAGGTATCCTCATCTCTTTTACTGGTTTGCTAGATAATAAAAGGCAGTCTAGCCAGGCCATGCATTTACAGGAGGCCAACTCCCAAACACTGCTACTGGCTTTCATATGTTTGTAGCAAAGATAGAAATACATAAAAGCTGAGAGGGGAGATATTCAAAGGTACAAATACAATCTGCATACTATACATGGAGTTTTAATGAGAGTGACTGTCACAAATGAAAAAAAAATTATTTAGTGGAAAGCCTAAAATTCTTACTGAAGTCAGAGGGAAAAAAAATCCTACTGGTTTCCAAAATAGGTGATTTCAGGTGGGTGGGGTTATTTTAGTTCTATATATATATGTCTTTTTTCATAACATCATCTTTCTCGTTGTTTATTTAGGCCCAGATCTTGCACTAATAATATACAGTCAGTGTGCTAAATTAATCAAACTTGACAAAAGACAGATAAGCAACAGTATATCCCAGTGACACACTACAATTTCTGATGTTTCACATCTAACTAGAATCAAAACTAGCCATGATCAAACCTTAGTTTTAGAGGTAATGAAGAAATAAGCTACAAGAGCTGAAGTGACTCAAGGAGGCAGCTGTCTTGTGTGATAGAAACATATTTTAAAATAGCAACTCTGTCCTAGAACCAGGTGATCATAGGAAAAAATGGCAATGTCCCAGTAAGAGTTCTTAATAGAAGATTTCCTTCGTGCTTAAAAGAAAACTCCAGCCATGCTGCTTAGCACAGGAGTCTGAAGTTCATGCAGATAAGGAGACCTTTTCTGATGCGTCATGTGCAAAACAATGTCTTTTAAAGTAAAGTGTTAATTAAAATCGACATTTCTTAGAGTGGTAATGCTAGAAAGCACTATCGTTTGTAATACTAAATCACTGTAGACCAAATTTATCTGCTGTATGCCTATTTTACATTCATCAAACTGACAATTAGGCATTTTAAGCAGCTCAAAACATTCCAGACTACTAAATATGATTTCCCATGCAGGACACCTTAACCTTAAAAAGATTAGTGAAGTCTAAGCTGCAAATGACAATGTTTCATTTTAAACCTGCTCCACTCACAGTTCTTGGGGATTTTAGGCGAGTGATATTACATCAGGCAGAGCAGTGCAGAGTAGTTAAACTGTGGCCCAGGCACTCAAACAGAACTCCTGAGGGTTTTTCTGGACCACAGGGAACAGACAACTTGTGTAATGCGGAACCATCCAGCTATATTACTGACAGCCAGGCTGGTCAAATCGTAATTCAGCATATTTATCCATAGGTACATTTAGACATCTGACATTTTAATGTGTTAAAGAAGAGTTGAAGTCATTTTTACCCTGACTTTTCCTCATTCTTACAGATATAAATATATTTATACTTTGCAAGTTGTTTCTATAAAGTTTACCTATGATACAGTTTTTCTTAGTAATCCACAAGTTAAGTATTGTGCAGATAATGTGTCATTTCATGTCTTGATTAGTAGCACAACATCCTTTTCTCTGGTATTGACCAATAATGTCACCCACTCATTTCCATGCAGACTATTGCTGCTGAAATCATACCCTGGATTATGTGATTTTCTCCACCTACTCCACTGAATCAAATGTTAATTGTTTTCTCTCTGTAAAGCCATATTCCACTTTTCTGTCATCTTCTAGGAAGCAGTAGTAGCTTGACTTCTCTCCCCAGCCTGACAACTGCCCCCATAGACTACTTGTAGTATTTTGGTGTCTTTTCCGTGTTGCCCTTGACACTCTCTATAACCTTCAACGAAACAAAAAACCTTTTCTTCTTTCAAGCTCTCCTGACAGGAGTTGGGCTGCCAATGTGCTGAGACCACTGTCTAAACTGCTGACCAAAGCTGTGTCATGGTTTCCTTGAACTGTCCCTGGTTTTGTTTGTCTGTTGTTTGACATCCTCAGTTATAAACCTTTTCAGTCAAGGACTTTGATTTATTTTCTTTGCACAGTATGTTAAGGCCATTGACTGTAAGTGAGAATTGTTTTTTCACAGTAGTGCAAACAATAAATGTCTGAGGTAGGACTAAGCCATGCAGATCGAAACCTTTCAAAACAGTGTTCCATATGACCATAAGTAAAACTACAAATAAACCAGTATTAACTTATGTAATGCATTCCAGTGTGTACAAGAACCCATCTTGTTGTACCCTGCCTAGTTACAAAAAGAATATAATCATGTCACTTCATGCCCAGATATTGCCTGCTTAGTGTGTAGTCTGAAATTCAAATGGGCACTTCAGCTCTGACTTTGTTCAAGTCAAACAGCATAATTCCGAATGCTCCTCTGGGATAATTATTTATTTCTAACATACCATTTTTGTTCCCATCAAAGCATGAATTTTGCCAGTGTTCCACTGGGACAATCATTAAAAATAAACCAAATGAACTTGTAATTATTTTATTCCTGTGTAATATAATTTATCTAGCCCTAATAGTTATGTAACTTGCAGTTACTGTTACCTCAACTCCCTTGAGTTTAATGGGAGTTGTTCTGGTCTCTTTGGTGAGTTTTGGACCAGGTCCTCAACAGAAGACATGTGCTAGTTCTGTCTGGTTTTGGCAATTAAGAGATGATCTGATCTAATTTGCATCATCAGAAGGCAAGGTTTTGCATCTGATCCTCCTCTGTCTGCTTTCATGCCTCTTCCTGAACTTTGAAAAACCGTTATTGAAAATGTGAGTCATGATAGCCTATTAAATATTAAAATCAGTTTAAGATTTAATCCCAATTTATAGTGCAGCTTTGTCTAATTTACTGCATATTACACAATTTCCTTTACAGATAACTTTTAGTGTGCTATATAAATAATAAATCAGTCTCTCGTGATTCTCAATTGTTCTAATATGGTTTTATATTAAACTTACATTTGCCATCATTTAAATGTTGCTAGACCAATTTGTTTTATTTTTTCTCTTTAACCTATTCAGCCCACACATTAGTTCTTTTATGATGTTATAGGTTATATCCTGAAAATTATCAGTATTCAAGCATTTTAAGTTCTTTGTTATCATTTCTTTTAAAGCAGAATAGAAACAACCTTAGCATGCATAGACAACAAAGCAAAACCATAGGTTCAGTAGGTTGTAGAAGTTCATGTCTAATCAGCGACAGTAATTCTGATGTCACTGTATTCTGTGTTCTGCTTATGCAATCAACTAACAGCATTAAGTAGTACGCAGGTCTTTGTGTTTAGCGTTAAGCATTTGCAGCAGGGGAGGTTACTTTGCCTTAGTTTCAAAAATTTAGGGTCTTATAACTGCCCAGCTTTCAGCTGAAAGGTAAAAATGTTTACCTAATTCACTTAGGCATTTAAAAATTTGATGTGGTACCTATGACCTGTGAAACATTATCAGCAATGTCTCTTTTTCCCTGACCTTTGCCCTCCATGATGTGAAAAGATTTTCTGATGTACCTGTGCTTTTGTCACAGAGCTGAAAGGTGCTCACTGTTGAAAGTGTCCATAGGAAAGCAAAGGGGAAGGTTAGGAAACAGAGAGAGCCTCCTCACCCCCAAAACAGGGGTGGGAGGAGAAAGGAAACATAAGTATTAAAGAAGCATGAATTGGTTTGATAATGCTGATACAATTGTTAGGTCTGTGCCCAAATGAAAATGGTTGTATTGCTTGTCTGTCTTGCTCCTTCTCAATCTCCTTTATTTTTTCTTTTCCTGTTCACCAAAAAGAACGACATCTGCTGTGAATAATGTATGGTGGATTTAATTGCAGCCTCAAGCCAACTCTGTCTTTGGTATTTTTCAGCATACATGCAGACTATTGATACTTATTTCATATTGCGCGTGGTAAGTGAAGCTTCTCTGATGTTTAGACCGTAACCATTAATGGCAAGATTTCATCAGATGGATACTGCCAAATGCTTTTTTTCAAAGACACAATGGAATCTCTTTCTAAAGGCTATTTTATAAAGGGTGAGAAAAAGATTCTTTTTGGGTTTTAATTCCTGTGGGTTGATGAATGAACAAGAAATTGGGAATTATTTAACTAATCTTAATTTTGACATGATATGAACAAGGAAGTAAACATAAGGGAAATAAGGATGTTAAAGACATAGTTTGGATCTTGAGAATATTTAATTGAAGATTAAAAAAAAGATTGGTTTTAGGGAAAAAAAAAACCTATTAAAACTTGCTTTTCTCCTAAATCAATTAGAAAAATTCTGAAAGTAGAAGCAGTATATTGAACAAAGGGGTGCAGCCTCTGGGTATCCTGGAGAACAAAACTTGAGACATAAAGGAAGCCAACAAGAAATAATGATGTGTTTAAAGCTCAACACCTCAATATTTGTTATTTTCTAATTCCTTCCACTGACATTATGCACATAAATTATTCATTTAAAGCACTCCTGCAACTTAAGTGTAAATGTGGAGAGGGACAGATGTCAAATATTGAATACTGCCTGTTCTGATAAACTCCCACCTAAGAAAATGAGTAATTACAAACTTTTACTCTGATCTTCAGACATTCATAGATGGAGTCTACACCAGGAATGTGACCTGCTCATAATATCAAAGCCTTGTGCTTTGCTTCTGCAATATTTCTGCCTGGCATCAAAATGGAATTAGATTCAAGATCATGAAGTTTCACAATCTTCTCCATTGAAAAAAAACAGCACATAGTCAGGTAGAGCATCTGCTTCTCACCTTAAAGTAAGGACAGTATATAATTCATAGAAGCATCTGCAATGTGATGTGTTGTGGGGATTGCAAAGGGCTAAATGCTTCAGAAAACCTGGGCTAAATCATATTTGACTATTTCTTTTTTTTAAAAAAAAAATAATCTTAGCCTTTCATACCTCACCATTACCTGCAAAATGTGACAAGCTTGTTTTCTGTGTGCAAGGATTTGATGGGACTCTGTTAAACAAAGCAGTACAAAGATGCTAATCTTGCCTAATTTGTCCTAGTATTGTGAACTTGTTGCAGAACTTCATGGGAAAGGAAACCTTTGTGAGAAAGAGGTTCAAACAAATATGCTATTGATTTGTGGGTGTCTGACCATCATCAGGCGAGCGTGCATTTGAAATCAGTCCAAGACAACAAGCTCTCTGGAGGTGAAGAAACTAGAGGCAGAGGTTGAGACAGTGGCAGGGATGCTGAGGAATGGTTCAAGAGAGCTGTGACAGCAGCGAGCTATGGCACAGTAGACCAGAGAAGAAAGTAGCAGGAGTCAGAACACTATAGAGTGGTGCAATATAGAGGAAGCTGTGATCTAGGTGGCAGTGGCAAGAAGGAGAGGGGTGCAAGTGAGACATACCTCCAAAAAAATTGGGGACGACTGAATTAGTAACCTCCAGGTCCAACTATTGAAACTTTATAGCTTTTGTGTTTTCTAAAGTTACATAGTTAGTTATTTACCTCCTTTGGGGGGAGATATGGCTTGAAACAAACAAAGGCAGGCATGGGGTTGTCAGTGAGGTTCATTATCTTCTGTTGCTTGGTTTGTAGCAAGATTGCTTAGCACTCAGGGTGGCTTCTGTGAAGAAGAAAAATTGTCTTACTACAAAAATGACATACGGCAGTTGGGAGGAAAAATGAAGCAGGCAAGGTTTTGTTACAGTGGCATTTGGAGGTGCCATTGCAGCTGGCTCCTAGGAGAGGCCCCTTTCAGGCCATTTATCATTTACAGCGCAGAGTGCATCACGGGCACACTGAGAGCAACCGCAAAGGAACGATACATGAGCTACGGTTTCTTCTGTAAACCTTCACTTTGAACTGTTATTTTATTACTTGTTCATTTTCTATTCTATTAAAATGGGAAAGGAGTCTTTCCTTGTTCTTCTCCATTATTCTGAGCATAACTTGTACGTAAAAGAACAGAATTGAGTACTTTTATGCACTTTGTCGTCATTCTCCTTCATGCAGTGTTCTCCATTGAACTACCAAAGGGGGGACAAAGACACTTCACCCTACCTGATACCCACTGATAGAAGGAAGCCGGAGAGGGCTAGTGAGGAAGAGAGTCAATAACCCCAGTGTTTTAGCGGAGGGTCTCAAGACTGACAGACAGACCCAAAAGCAGTCCAGGTGCTGGAGCGTGGGGGAGTAAGTTATATTTTTGAGGAGGGGAAGGAAAGAGCTCTGTCATCTTTGATGTCTGTCTTAATTTTCAAAACATAGCCCTGAAACTTATAAGCAAATGAATAGTGCATTTGACTCTTGGTTTAATGTAACTGGAAGAATAATAAGTCGCTACAACAATTTGTGACATTTTTAATTTTCTAGCCATGGAAAATGGCATAGCAATTGACAAATCATCATAACATTAAAAACCTTTTATGGTCTGTATCTCTTATTCAGAAGAGTTGGTGTACAAAACCCTGTAAGGATATTATAGACAGAAGTAAAAGAAGATGTTTTAGACAACTACAGTATTAGCTGAAAACAAGAATTGCTGGGTGTAGTGCTGGATTATTGATTATTTAAACAATACATACAACTCTGTGAATTTAAGTATTTTAGGACTTGTGGAATAAAATACCTGAAGAGGTTTATTCAAGCAAGCAATGAATATTTTTTGTTGTTACTACAGAATCTGGTATATAAGCAATTTTTATGGTGCAATTTACAGTGTAACAGAGACATTACAAATATACAGTGCCACACAGTTGTAGCATTTATTATGTTCTTATGAATTACTTCAGTAAGCATAGTCATATTAGAAGGACTGTTGGGGTTTAACCCTGGCTGGCAGCTCAACCCCATGCAGCTGCTCACACACTTCCCCCGTGGGATGGGGGAGAGGATCAGAAAAGTAAAAGTGGGAAAACACATGGCTTGGTAAAGACAGTTTAATAGGTAAAGCAAAAGCTGTTTATGCAAGCAAAGCAAAACAAGGAATTAATTTACCACATCCCACGTAGGCAGATGTTCAGTCATCCGCAGGGCAGCAGGGCTCCAACACACCTAACAGTGACTTTGGAAGACAAATGCTCTAACTCTAAATGCCCCTCCTGTCCTCTTTCTTCCCTCAGTTTATACACTGAGCACGATGCCACATGGTATGGAATGTCCCTTTGGTCACTGGTGCTGGCTGTCCCGGCTGTGTCCCCTCCTGGCTCCTTGTGCCCCCCAGCCCCCTCGCGGGTGGGGTGAGGAGCAGAGAAAGGCCTCGGCTCTGTGCCAGCCCTGCTCTGGGGCAATGAAAACATCCTCCTTTATCAACACTGTTTCCAGCACAAATCCAGAATTTCATCCCGGAGTAGCTACTATGAAGAAACCTAACTCTATCCCAGCCAAAACCAACACAAGGCGTAATTAATGGGTAGCTGGAGCAGCCTTTTTTAGGTATTGCACAATGCAGTAATGGAAAGGTCACCAAAACTGTTTTCTGTGCTGATTGTGCTGTTGTCAAAGAAATTGATTTTAACTAGTCTTTGTAGTCGTTTGGCTTTGCAATATCTAAATACAGTTCTGATATTCCAAGAAGTGTAGCCTTCTAGGTAACATCCAAAATGAATGCCAACATATGGCACTAAAGGGTATAAAAATACCCTTGGGATCTTATGGCTCTGTGTTTAACAAGGGAGCTCTAACTATAACCATTGTTATATGTCTACAAGCAGGACAGAATTCAATCTCCTGTCAGCGCTTTCAAGAGTCTCAGCTTCATGACAGAAGACACAGAGTGGCTGGCAGTGCCAGCTTTAACATGCAAAGTATAAAACTGAAGCCCTGGCCACCTCTGGTCATTAAAATTCTCATGGAAGCTTTTTTTTTTTTAATTAGAGAAACAGTTATTGATCCATAGTGCTGGCAAGCTTCCACCTTGGGTCAGTTACATGCAGCAAAAGTTTCCTTGAGCAGAGAAGTTAATTGTTTTATAATGTGAAGCACTTGCTCTGTTGTGGTGGTGCCTGCCACTTCTGCAACGGGTGAATGTTTAGGGTAACTGATGCTATATGAAGTCAGTTTTAGACAGATTGAATGAAATATATATATATTTTTTTTTTTTATAACTATATCTTTGGATTATGGTATCTGTAATTGCCCCATAGCTTCTGGTTATCATGAATAAAACAGCAAGGCCAAACTAACTTCTGGGGAGCATTTAGTGTTGCTGCCATTTATGGTCAAGTTTTTGGTTTTGACAGTTTAAGTTAATGAATATTCTTCCTTCTTTTTTAGTATTTTAAGTACAAAAGGGACTGGCATTGCTACAGCTGTTATCTTTAAAAGTGGAAAGATTTTTAGAACTGAATTAATAGCAATTTTGGGGACAGCTCTCTTCCAGGAACACACCCTTCCCTTTTATAAAGAAGTTTCTCTGTACCATAGAGTTCTATCTTTATTATTTAAATCTAAGTATTATTTAAATCATTGGCTAGTATTACACAAAGGTTATTTATCTTTCAGTGCACTTTTAAAGTACCTGTGGAATTGTTATGTTTTCTTTGGGTTATTTCATGCTCAGTTCTTCAGGCTGCCTCTCCAAGTGTTCTGCAAATTGATCAGGAATTTTTATTCGCTACAGTAGGAGCTAACTCCAGCAATATCACAGAGCTAATTCTGCTTTTATATCAGCATAAAGTGAATGAAAGCTGGTCATGCTTATTTGAAGTCAACTTAGGTTGGCAAATCTTAGTAGCAGGCTGCAGGGTGAGTGGTCAGATTTTCTAATAAATGCAGACTTAGACAATGTATTTTTCAAAGGACAGCATGTTTGGCCTTTGAAGGTGTATTTTGTACTATCTTGAACCAGAAGACACTTTAGGGTTAAATTCAAGCTGTAGCGGTGCTACACTGGTATTTATATTTGCATATATAACCCCCTATAGAGAACATCAGATCTCTTATATATAAGAACCAGAGCATCAAATTCAGTGTGTGTTAAAAGAAATCAGTCACATTTGTCAGAAAACTCTGATCTTCCTGTCTGGGAGCTCAGTAAGTGCCTGATGTGTATGTAGTTCATACGATACTGCTATAATCACAGGGTTGATCATTTGCGGATTTTACTGTTCTGTCAGTATAACACTTGGATCTGTATTTTTTGAATCTAGAAATCTACATCTGTATATTTCTTTTACTAGAGATGGCTTTCCTTTCATAATTTTTTTTAGCCTCATGCTGCTGTTCAGCTCCTACAAAAAATTTCTTACTAACTGGCATTCTAGCATCAGTCTGCAAAGCTGACCTGTTCTATGTGGATAAACAGCTTCAGAGATACCAAAACATCTGTGGGATGTATTCAGCAACATCACTACATTTCTAAGGTAACCATAGGAGGTATTGAAGCCACATGAAACCTAGTGTGAACACAGTTGTAAAAGCTTTTAAGCAGCAACCCACAGTGTGATTGCCTCTGATCATTCTGAAAGAAACTTTGTTCAAGATTTTTCAAAGGTTGAACATTGATCAAACGTATTATTTGTGATGCAGAACAAGTGTGTTTACATCATGATGCCCAGAGGAAATCTGAACTTCAGTTAGATTTTCTTTAACATATTTGCTATATTGTTTTCAGTTTTAAAAATACATATGGGCATAGATTTTTTTATATGGATAAACTGTGGTCTTATTAAAAAAAAATTGTTTAAATTGGGTTTGTTTGTGCCCCTTCATAAGTAAATTAACCATTAAAAATTTGGGATAATTAGGGTATAGAATTTCGGACAATCCCCTTCATGCAGAAAATCAGGGGACACAAATATTGTGTAACAGCATTGTTATGGTCGCCCTTCAGCTTTATCTAAATTGTTGGTTCTTATATGTTATAGTGGATGTACTAATCAAGCCTGTTCATTTAGTTTCTTATCCTCCCTCTCTCATAAATGTCTCTTGCTCAATGATTCTAATTAAGGTATTCTGCCTGAAAGAAAATGGAGTTGAATAATAGCCAACAGAGCATTTATAATGTGTCCCCAGACTTCTGAACCATATAAATTCTGGAGATGCTTGCACCTAGTGTTTTGTTTCATACTAATGTTCATACTTAAGCTCTTTATTATATTATGTATAATTGTACAAATAATCTATAATCTACATCATACACTGACTGTTAAGCAAGAAAATACCTGCTGCTGGGAATAAATACTGGGGAAATATTTTTTGATTATAAAAATGTTCCTCAGTTGTGATGGAAAAGAATATGATCTAAAAAATTACAACTGGCTCTAGAAAAATTCTGCTTTAGAAGTAAAGCATTTTTTTTAAGTAATGAAATATAGTTCTGAAAGGATTGATGTAATATAGTAACCAATTTTGATTAGAAGTGACGACCCAGAATTAGTTGATGAGTTGGTGATGCAGCTTCTAGATTCAGTATCTAGAGATGCTACAGATTCTTCATTATGTGGCAATGAAGCATGTGTGAATTAAATCAAGAGGTATGGACATGATGTGGGAATAATTCTTGATTTTGTGGACATTAAGCACGGACAATCAAAATAGTCCCTCTTAGCTGTAACCCTGCATTTAGTATTTTGTAGCTATTTATTTTTCCTTCATATCTGTAGTACAGAATTTGCAAATAATTTATGTAGCTGTATTTACATATTAGAGCTGCTTTGTGTAATTGCCCACAAGATAGCAAAGTCCTATTTCTTTTTGTTATTTTTTACCAAATTACACCTAGAAATGGTTTGGCTTGTTTTGAGTTTTATGAAAATCCTTTTGAACAATTTTTGGACAACTCTGGAAGTGACATGAAATGTATTACTGGAAACCATCAAGCTAGAATAAGACCCTAAAGGAAGCAATGCATTATCATCATTCAATGGAAGAAAGCAGATACAGTCAGAAAAGTCTGGGGATTCATTTTGTCTCTGCTGTTTGTTTCTAACATAGTCGAAGAAAAAGAGCTTAATCTGAAAATAACAAAGAGCAGTGCTGTCAATCCTGTTTAGAAAATATGTCCGAAAACCTGACATGTTTATCATGTGTTCCTCACTCACACAGGCACTTAATCAGTGAGTTTCATGTGCTAGGCATGGTATAATGTGCCACACACATTAGACTATCAGCCAGTAAGAAATTACTTCCCAAACTATGTGGCAGGACTGTGACAGTGAAATGGTGGGGAAAAGACTATTCACACATCATCCTATGCTAATGTATACAGTCTTGCCTTAAATCTTACAGTAAGAGTTGCATGTATTTTCAGAAAAATGGCAAGCTTTTAGAGTCTGTGTCTGCCATGAAGTAACTTCTCAGGTAAGCAGGAGGCTTTTGCCACTCGTTTAATAGGTCTTGTTTTGGTGCACACTTGCTGAGAGATTTTGAGCAAAAGTAGTTCCACACATTAATATCAATACCCCAAAAGGTGCATCCGAATTGTTCTACAGGGTATCTAATAATGGAGTCAATCCTCACCTGTAGTGAAGGCAGTATAAAAACGTATTAAAAAACCCAACAACTCTAACCAGCCTTTATGACTCCCAAGCCTTGGGACAGCTGGCAGCTTGTTTATCCTATGGTGCAACTTAAAACAGCCTCAGGACGCTCTTATCTGCACCAGCTCAGTGGAGGATAGCCTGGGTTTAGCAGCATGCCAGAGGATTCCTTGAAGGTCCTTCTGAGCTGTAGACCAGGAGGGGCTTGGCACAGACCTCATGTGGCTGACTCTCAACTGCTCAGACGTCCTGTCAAACACTGGAACAGGTTGCCTGGAGAAGTTGTGGAGTTTCCATGCTTGGAGATACTCAAACCCTGCCTAGACATGATCCTGGACAACCTAACCTAACTGCTACTCTTTCATTGGGGAGTGGGGACATGTTCTCCAGAGGTGCCTTCCAACCTCGGCCATTGTATGAGTGATTCTGTGTAATACTGACCTGTTCTGCCTGCTAATAATAAGTGAGGATTGGTTGGTTGGTTTGTGTATTTTCAGTGAAAGATCATGGTTCAAGATTCTGCCTATTTGGATGTGGAGCATCATATGTAAAGATTCTTCTGCTGGTTTTCCTTTGTGCCAAGCCGTTCCTGAGACTGGGCCTCTGGGAGTAGCCTCTGCTTCTACATGGACGTATATTGAGATATGTCCTTTGTTTTAAGGAGCTTCAGGCAGTGATAATGTAAGGGTCTCTTATTAGTATATAGGTACATTTCTTGCTCATGGAGGCAATAATGAAGTGTAGCTCCTCCTAGCTATTGTCTGAGGCAGGATATACGGAGATAGTGCTGGGCCAGTAAGGTACAGGGCAGGAAACCAGGTTAGTTTGTTGGGTTTTTTTCCCATTCTGCCTTCAAGACCTCTCTAGAGATTTCTCTTGAAACTATTCTTGTTTTATATTGGGCTAATAATTTGTAGAGCACTGCTTCACTGTGAGCAAGAGGACAAAAAGCAAAATTGTTTTATCTAAATCTTATTTTTCAACTTCATACATTTTTCTTATGAAGTATTCACGCTTTGCTTCAAGTGAAGAACAGTATGATAAATTCATTTTTGTTTTGTTTTCTTTATAACATAGCACTTGCCCTGCAGTGAGAATCAGCATCTCTGGATCACTTGTTAGCTGCAAGTGCATTCATTTGAATTTTACCATCGATCCGTTCTACCCTATGACTCACTTTTGTGGTGCTTAATTTCTAACGCACTGCTTATATACTCCAAAGAACATTGTTTGTTTGGGGTTTTTTTGCTATTGCTCACCTTAATCCTTTCCTAATGAATAAGTTCAGAGCAAAACACTGCCTGTATGGATCAATATACTAAGCAGTAATTTTGCAAGCAGACAAAATGGTATGTTTCTGAAGGGAAAACTGATGAAATGTTAGTTAGCAGAGACAGAACAGAATCCTTTCTACTGTGAATTAGAGGATATGGGCCAATACACCTGTACTTCTTGAATAAAATATGGATCACTGTGAACAGATAAAAGCCTTAAGTATTTTAAACAATTTCTTGTCTTACTGTAGAGCTAGACATGGAATTGAGGCCCTTAACTATTTTCAGATGTTGAAATTATTCATGCCGAGTCATACTTGTCTGCAAAATGTTCTGTCTCAACTGTAGTGTAGAGCGTGTGTGGAGGCCATGCAGGCACCCTCCCAGCACTGGCAGGGGGCACAAACCGCTTACAGTGTGGGTGCACAAGGGATGGTGGTTGAGACCCAGTGGTGAGTGCAGCCCTCAGCTACAAAGCCTCACCTTCTCAGAATTTGTGATTTTATTTGTAGAGCTTTCCAGACCAGTCTGTCTTGTTGCTGTGAGGGTGAATACCACCTGTGCTAACTCAACAGCTTGGCACAGGAAGGTGCCTGTACTTCAGTCAGTGAGTATTCACCCTAGTGCTGTACTAAAGGAGACCTGCCCTCCCCTACCAGTTGTGCCCATTTGTCTTTGCTGGAGATGGAAGGAAGAGATGGGGAGGTCATCTCCACCTCTGCACTGTCAGCCAGCTGCTGGGACAGGAGCAGGCCCCAAGACTGATGGAGAATAGGCAATTCCCTTCTTCCTATGGGAAAATTCTCTGAGAACTGTGCTACAGGAATAGAAACTCCACGTGCCGAGGAGGGTGAGCAGTAATGCCGTCAGCCACGTGGTGTTAGAACTCTACTATGGAGAAAGTCTTGATGGCTAAGATGCAGTGGTTACAGAAGTAGGGATATGCCTCATGTAGAACCTGCAGCGGCTGTTTGTGGAAGGTTCTGTGGGATGGATGTCAGGGCCATGTGCAGGTTCTGGTGAGTCACGGGACACCTTTGAGAAGTCATCTTCCCTGGGCTTACTGTTCAGATCAAGCTGGGGAAGCAGCCAAGGACTTCTTAGGTTTTCTTCATGTGGCAACAAGACTTACTTCATCCATGTGTGACATGCGTAGGATTTAGAGCAAATAAAAACACTTATTTTGAGGAAGCTGCATGAGTGAACTGCTAGTCCTAAAATCAAATCAGTTAGCTAGCCAGCTGGGGAAAAATGTGGTTCATGTTTGACTTAACCACATTTCAGGCTATGTTAATTTTCCTCTGTGGCTTGCAGTTACATTTGTCTGTGTGCTACCTCTTAATAGAGTTGTGGCCTCTGCACCGTGAGCTATCCTTAGCTGGAGTTGCCAGTGTTGATGGCATTCCCTTGGGCAATCAGATGCAGTCACAGGGTAGAATACTTACTATTTTACTTATCCAAAGGAGCTTGCAGGAAATCTTAGCTTTTCTTTTGTTGTGAAGTAAATTTAGAAAATATACCAGTGCTCAGGCTACTAAAAAAAAAAGAAAAAAAGGAAAAAAGTGGCCTGACCTCTCATTAGTACATATTCTGCAAGAAACTGTTCTTTTGCAGGGCACAGGTGGTGTTTTTCTTCTCAGTTTTGCCTCTAAGCATGATAGGAGATGTAGAGGGGGTCTGAGAGCTGTTCTGGAACCGATCGTAAATGTAAATGAATAATAAGAACACAGTTAATCTTACTGAGAAACAAATATAAATATTGTACAAAGAGAGATCTGTGGCATTGGAGTGTATGCATCAGGCTATCAAGACATCATGTAGTTGTTTCATTTATTCCAACTTCTTTTCATCCTGTGAACAGCTGCCCCTTTATTTCTAAAAGCTATTTTAATGTGGGAAGGGTGTTTTTAGTTTAATCTGCTACAATACTCCTTTTGTCTCCTTGTCATACTTCCAGCTTTAAAATATTAATCCAAGTTAACAAAGAGAATTTTTGATGTATTCTAAAATCCTGAATGCGATGTATAATTTAAAAATAAAAACACTTTATTAGGTTATGTTCATATTCATATTCAGATATGTTTGGCTTGAGTTAGGCTCCTACTTGGAGATGTTTTTGCAGAAATAAATATTTATTGGGCATTAACAGTCTCCCTAAATGCAGCTACTTATTACAGTGTGTGAAGTGCCCTTTCTATGCCTAGAGTATAGAGGTGCTGAATCTGTGCATTCCCATGCTAACAGTTTAAACTCAGCACAGTGGGCAGAGGTTCATATTCGAAGTTGAAGATTGCACATTCAGTTCCAGTCATGATGAAAAACCATATACCCTCGGGTTACGTTCTCCTCCCCACCTGGGGTCCACGTGGCTGAATCTTTCTTCAGACCCAAATTCAGAAACTCGAGCACCAATGATATTTATATATAGATGCCAAATGGAAAGAAAAGCTCTGATTAGTGAATATTTTTATTTTAAAAAAATTATATTAGTGAATATTTTATTTTATTACATGAGAGTCACTGAGTCCTACTAAGGTTATTTATAATTCTAGATAATTGCTGGAAAGGTGTGGAAAAATATCCCAGTTATAGTAAGCAAGAGTTATTTACCTATGCAGTTTCCTAGGAAATGCTATACATAAAAAGTGACATGTACAAAAGCCATTCACCTTATAAAAAACAGTTGAAAACTAATCATTCTGACCATGTGATATGGCACATTTGCAGAAATTGTGTCTAACTGAAAAGTGATTTACTAACCAAAAAAATGGCTGCAACTTCCTTAAAAAAATTAGGGTAATCAATCCCCCTTCAGATATACAAGAACTTTTTCTATTATTTGTAATTTCATCTCTTGGTATTTAGATAAGAGTGTTTCACAGTGAAATTATTTCAGAAACAATGGGTAATGTGATTTTCATATTTCCAACATGACTGCAATTAAAAACTATGAGAAAAGAAGTACTATGGAATTTCATTGTGTTACACGTCTTTACTGGTTTGGTGTTTTTAGGGGGTAAAGGAAACAAAGGGGAAGCTGTGTGCTGGGATTAGCTATTTGTAGCATTTACCATTGTAATTGTTCCACAAATGGCTAATGTAGGGTAGGTCACATGAGACTTGTTATGGGGGATGGTTTTCAGTGGCAGAGCTGCGTTATGTGATTAGCAGAGGAACTGTGCTGCTACAGGACTTGCAGGGTAATCCAAATCCTAGCCCTGGGAGGAAGGCAGCCAGCACGGACCTGCTGCCCGCACCACGAAGGAACTGGCTCTTCCGTTACAGCGGTGCAATGCGGTGGTGACTGGGGTTGCTGGCAAGCCTCTGTAAATCATACCTGCAAACAGGTTCCCCTTCCCTCAGTGCTCCGAGCTGCAATACATGTGGTCTGTTAAGCCTTCTGCTGGGGTAATATGGGACCAAATACGTTGTCGAAAAGGCTAGACTGGAAAGCCAAGGAAAGAAAGTTGACAAATTAAAAATCTGTGGTGGAGGTCTGATTTCTCACCTGAGATGTTAGTCTCAGTAGCTGATAACTGTGAGATTAGCGCTTTGCTGAAGCATATTCAGTCTGGAAGTCAGGGACTATAACACATTCAGAAGATGCATTTAAGATAGAAATGGTTTTCTGCTTAAGTGCAAATACACAACTGAAAGAGTTTTAATTCTGCTGTGGCCAAAGTGGTTCAGGGGAGCATCACCCCAGTTTTCATTGTTTATATCAGAGCATGTGCCAGACTGTCTCTGCCTCAAAGGTTCCTCTGACCTATTTGGCCTTTAAGCCAGAACAGTTTGTTCCAGGCAAAGGTTTGATCTCTCTTATTTCCCATTGCTGTAACATTCTTCAGGAAAAGCCTATCCATTTGAGCTATATATGCTTTTCTTACAGAATGACATCAGGAGCTTCAGGAACAGACAAACTCGATGCCTTTCTGGTCCGTGTATATGTACTGTGATAGAGGCCAGCTAATTAGATTAGGCTTTGAGTTTTTCTGGCCCTGATGGATATAGCTTAGATGTATCCACTGCAATTCACGCTGAGTTAAAAATGTTTTTTAACTTGGTATCCCAACTTCTGTGAGGCTGATGAAATCTGAATCTTGACTTTGTTAATCATTTCATACCTGAGATGATACTAGGCTGTTTTGCCAAGGCCTGATGCTAGCTGGCTGCTGTCAACTGGGGGAGCCAACCAGCGCATCCCACGTTGCGTGAGAACTCTGAACTCAATTGTCAGCTTGCAAAGTCTCTCTTTCTGCTTTCTGTCTGACTTTTAGATACTGTCTCATAAGAGGCTTGCCTTTGAACTCAAATGGAGTTTGAGTACATGTATTTATGGAGGCAGTACATGTATTTAAGCTACTTTCCCCCACTGAAAGTTATTGGGCAACTGTAGCAGACAGAAATGCAGAGTAATGTGGAAAGAGAAAGGGGTGAGAACTCGCTAAAGCGCCATCTAAAGCAGGGCTTTCCAGCTCATTGGAGCTCGATTTGCTGCATGCTCAGGAGAGTACTAGAACAACAGAAAGCTCTGCTTGAATGTGTAGGAAAGAAAAAGACAGCTGTTGTGCTGTCTTCAACTAAATGAAACCTGATTGCTAGGTTGGTTGCCCTTCTCCAGTTATTAGAGTGACCATCTGGGAAGTCAGTAACAATTAGTCATTGTTTGGCCAGATAGTGCCAGGAATCAGCTGCCTACATGGACTTGCAAATAAGCTGGGGTTTAGTGTAAAATAAAAGGGGATTTTATTTCCAGGGCAAAATATGGATCTCTGAACATGAGGGAATAATATTCTCTAAGATAACAATATGTGAAGAACTGTAGCTCTTAAATAAGAGCCCTGACTCTTCCTCCTACGATTTCTTTTCCCTCTTTCTTGTCGAAATAACCATTCTCATCCTGTACCCTCCTGTAAGGGCTAAAGGCCCTGACTTGCACTGGATGCAGGCATGCTGCTGCTACATGGAAGAGAGGGGGCAGAACAGGGCTGCTGTCTTGTTCACTTCATGCTTTATGCATTTCTCTTACGCATTGGTACACATCAGTGCTTGGAAGTAGTAGCCAGAGAAGCTGGAAGAGCAACAGTGAGAAAACTGGCAGATCTGTGCCTACCTGGATCTATTGCATCTGGCTATTCACCTGCTTTGCAAGGAAAGCCAGTTGCATTTGCCTTAAGAATATGCTCATTTATGAATATGAGTAGTGTTTTAGGATAAGATTCCCAAGGCCTCTTTCCCTGCAGACATGACTGTTTCAGCTTCCTGAAGGAAGGAATTTTGGTCCTTTATCTATCTGCATGTAGTGTAACAATTATCTCCTAACAACACACCAACCCTGCGTGTGAACTGCAAAACTGTGTACTGCCTACCGAACACCAGTGCATTCTAAGCAGGTTTAGAATGTCAAAGGCTTTTGTGCTCATCTCTGATAAAACAGTTTGTTTTCCTAATGAGATAAATTAACAATTTGAAAGACTTTCTTATAGGTAAAAAATTGCTGTGCAGCCATCTGCAGCACTGCGACCTCTGTTGTTTGCTCTAGATGACAAAGTCAATTAAAAAAAAGGGGAAATGTGTTATACACATGGCCTATTATTTTTAATCCTTTTAATCCTATTGATGTTTATTTTATCCCTTTTTATTTCTGTTTGGACTTAAAGTGGCTTTGCATTGATTTTGTTTGTTACCTATTTTCAAGTACCTTTTTTAATGTTGATTTGTCATGTAATTTGGGTTGCTTACCTTTCAGTTGTGTATACACAAATCATATAGGCATGTGTTCATTTTCAGCTCTGTTACATTTCTTGCCCCCTTTCTTTTCTTTTATCACTGTGTTGTGAGTTGTTATGTCCTATCTATTTTATCTTCATTTTAATATCTATCTCCTGTGCCCTGTAAACTGTAAGCTTTTGGTAATACCTTGTTGGAAGTTGTTTCCTGGTTTGTTGGGGTTTTCACCCCTTTTTCCCCTTTTTTCTAACAGAAGAACAGTTTTGTTGGAATCGAAGTTTTTCATTCTAGACTGTAGTTACTAAGCACAGTATTCTATATCTATGATACCTTAATTTAAACACCCTAAATTATTCAGTTTTAAACTTAGAGGTCTGCATTGAAATTGGGGTTAAATAAATGAGCAGTAAATTTCTTTAAATAAAAATTTAAAATGTACCACCTAGATAAATATATTACAAATTTCTCTATGTCTGCATGAGCGTAGATTTTATATGTTCACTGGTAAAGCTTTGAGAAACTCAGTGCAAGTATGAGTTCATTGTTGATGACCTAGAAGTAGGAAAACTCTGTGATCAGGTGTACACTGAATGCTTTCAAAATTATTTGGCTTGTTTTAATAGAATCAAGTGTATGAGGGAAGAGTAGGAAATATAATTCACATAGAAAGAATATAAGGAAAGTGAAGTGACTGAAAGCATTTTTAATCTATAAAGCAGATTTCAAGGTTAGTCAAGTGTGCCAGTTCATTTATTCTAAAGCTCTTATTGCTTAGATTTTAATAATCATTATGCACTATGATAGATTATTGTTAATATGAAATGTATTGGATAACATGAATAGCTAATGGTATCACTTTTTAAGTGGTGTTGAATGCATTCTTCAAAATGGAATTAAACAGGTTGAACCTTATAGAACTTTTCTGAGCGAGGCTGAGTGATAACAAGGAAAAGAGTAGAAATTGAAATGTTTGTTGCCTCCTTCTAGAAATCAGGTATCTCACTGTAATAGTCTTATTAATTAGAACCAGAAATGTAAGGCTGAGTCTTGTTCTCATCTATTCAAACAGCAGAGGCTTGAGTGAAACACACAGGTAGATGCTTTAGTACAAAGAGAAAGCATGGACTGCAGACAGGCATAATTTCATTGTTGGTAACATCACATTGACTCTCCCTGCCTGCTACAAGTCGTGTATTGCCAAAATCAGTGCACCAGAAGTTAGTAAAGAAAATTCTTTGATATTACTGCAGTTCCATTGTTCCAATCTACTTAATTTTCCATAAAAAGAAGCTATGAAGAACTGTAAAAATATCAGATAAGATATCAAAATAAGTGATCCCTTCAAAAAACAGTCTCAATGGCATTTCAACTGTCCTGGTGAATTCAAGAAACTTAATTTCATTTCCAGTTCAATTCCTAAATAAGTCAACCTTTAATAACCCAATAACCTTTTTTCCTCCTTCCATGGGAGAAGGAATAGTCTTACGGTGCCTTGATAACCTCCTGTCCTGCTGCAAATGAGACTCTGCAGCAGATAGCTGTCACAACCTCATCTCCTTCTCCATGTCCTGTCAGTGCCGGTTCCATATAAAAACAGGAGCAGCCCCTCACCAATGCATTGCCAAGAAGGAACTGGCCCAGGACCTTGGTTCCTGGCTGGCAGAAGCTCTGAGGCCTTTTAAGTGCAGACACAGCAAACAGGTTGGAGGATAGTAGGGGAAAGAAATGCTAGAAAATAGCCAAAAAGGGAAGGGCTCTACCAGAGCAGCCACTCGTTGGATTCATCTTGAATTTGCAGGGATAGACACCAGGTGGCAATGGCCACTCTTTGTTCCTTGCAACTTGGAAACAAATTAAAAACCCCTTTTTGTGTGTCCTTTTAATTAGGAGTAGACAGAACATGCAGGCATTGTCGTTTTTGTATATTCAATTTTTTTTGAAGAATGCGTATTGTAGTCATAGCAAGCAGTTTTTAAAGTGAGGGTGACTATCTGTGCAAGTGTGCTCTAGCGAACCCAAACACACTGCAGTGGCTGCTTGATGTGAGCGATTATCCCTGTTCCTCACCTTCTGCCCCCCCGATGGAGAAGGAAGTGGTGAGCAGAAGGTGGCTCTGGGGGATGTGGCTGTACCGAGAAGTGGTGAAACGTCTGAGCAGCACAGAATGCGGCCCTTCAAGTTTAGTATCAGGATATTGTCTCAGCAGTTCACAACTCAATGCAACATATTATGCTGCTGTCCCAATGCAATACCTACTTTTTCTTGGCAAAATTACAAGAATCTTTGAGGGAGTGAGACTCTTGTATTCTTTTTCGTTTTATTTTGTCTGTTAAAAAGCTATTTTTAAAGGGAGGTTTAGCTTCCTAAAAGTCTTACTTAAATCACTGGCAGTCCTCTGTGTTATAAAGTGAGATAATTCCTTCAAAACTAAACCTCAGCAGCAAAGGATAAAGAAGTGAAAGGTGTTACATGATGTGCATACACGTGTGCTGTGTCATTGCAAGTATCTACAAAAGGATCCTTTATCTTTTCTCTTGCTTAGCAATCCCATTGGGCTGCAGAATAACAGCAATCAAGTCACCTGTCTGGGGCAGATTCCTTGTTTGTTGGCTTGCTTTTTTCTGAAGGTTTTTTTTAGTGTACAAGACCCTCTGTGGTACTTGACGTGATCAGAAGTCTGGTTTAGGAATGTGTCTTTTAGAGTAAATAATCTCACCGAAGCATCGAAGGAAGTTGTTGCCAATTTCCTTTTTTTCTAGCTGCACGTTGGCCACATCTGCTCCTCCTGGATAAGCACAGAAATCATGTCATGAAGCAGTGCAGTGGGAGGCAGAGCACTGCCCCTTGGTGGCACGGCAAAACAGGAGGCTTGCTTTTCATGTTCAGATTCAGCTCTCGCTATTAATGTGCTCACAGGCCAAGATATATAAATTGCAGAGAGCAAACTGCTGGGAACAGATTTTTTTAAACAATCTTTCTAATATTTAGTCATGCTGAAATGACTAAGTTGTAAAAAAGCATTGAACTTCTGGTCTTTTGACCAGATTAAAAAAAATCTGGAAAAATGACCAGTTTGCTCTCCTGACCACTAACTCATTCAGCTGCCAGAACAGAAAATAGTAGGTGTTAAACAATTTGAAAGCCTAGCCCAGACTTCTGAAGAGTAATTTAATAGTCTGTCAAGGTGGTTCTTAGTTGTCAAAGGAGTAGATTTTTCTTGTGCAACTTAGATGTCTCTGTGAATCAAATTTCAGTGATATCAGAAGAAGGAGCTCTCCAATGCAATGTTCCTGTAAGAACAACACAAAAAGATGTCATTTTTTGGCACAAAATTGCATGGAAACCTATGTTATTTGTTAGTCCCTGTTATTTCTGGCTTTTATTTGCCTGGATATTCCTGATGTTTCTTTCTTTGTTCTTCTCTCTCCTTAGTGATGCCCCTAGGCAAAGAAAATAAGGTGTACAACACCACAGTCGTACTGGGAAATAGAAATTAACCATTTATTCATGAACATTTTCCCTCTTTAATTTAATTCAGGAGATCCAGAGAAGCAGCTTTTGTAAAAACAGGCTGCATGGATGTTTTCTATGAGCAAAGATGCAATGCCATACTGTGGTTTAGCCTGACCTTCTTGGCTTGAGACCGCTGTTCTCCCTAAATGTTTCTTTTTGTCATCTATCTTCAAAGAGCCAGGGGGAAACCTTGTCTTGTTTGAAGTCAGTGGCAAAACCCCCATTGACTCGAATAACATCAAGATTTCACCCTAGGAACATTTCAGCCCTTAGAGAGAGTTTGAAGCAGTTATAGACACAGAGATGCAGCTTCCTGAAATACAGAACAAGAAGCCATCCAGCCGTCAGACTGAGCTGGAAATATCCTTACAGCTGCTTCTTAAGTTTATCTAAAAAATTTACCATGCCTGCTGTAAGGTTTGATTCTTTTGCATTTGTTACATTGCTTTGCATGAAAGTGTAGTTCTCAGGTACCATGGCAACCATGTTTTCTAATCTGATTTTAAATTTTTACAGTGCAATGCATAAAATATTGGTACATTTTCTAGTTTTTGATTTATAGGTGGGAGCAAAGCTAGGGATAGCAATTTAAAAGGTATATGATTCCGTAAACTAAATGCTTTCTTTTTAAAATGATACACAGAAAATGGTTTCTTATTTTCTTATGAAAAGTAAGTATTGATTGGCTATTACAGATGTGTAGATTAAGGCTGGCATTTGAGGTCCTAATAGCAAGCAGTATTTCTAGACACTCTGTAGGGCATTTTCCATTGAGTCCAGGGATAGAGAATACAATTGTTCCCTGTATTTCCACATATAGAGTACATATCTGTAAATACCTGGCAAATTCTACCTCTTACTGAATACATTTCATGTCTTAGCAGTGTGGAGGTAACTTTATTGTTTTAGAAATGATGCTGAAGGACCTGCAAAGATGCATAAAAATTGCTCTTCTCCCAAAAAAGCTAAAGATAACTCTTAGATTTTAACCTTGTATTGTGTCATACTCTTAATGTAATCTCCAAGTCATTATGTTTCCAGAAATGTTCTATGAAGAAAATCCCATTGTGCTTAAGTGATTGTACACGTGAAATGTGTCATGGTCAGTATGAAGCCTCTATTATCAATTGAATTAAGCTGGCACAGAGCACATTCTGCAATTCAGATGTGCAAGAACGTCCCTGAAAGATGTCAAGCGCAATTCATCTCAACATTTGACCTGATGCCCATTACACCTACCTGCAATGGAATCACAGTCTGTGCTAATATATAAACTTCGAATTTTGCTTCAGTTGAGTTTTATAATTGGAGAAACTGTGGGTTTAGGTGGAGGGAGGACACAAAGGAACTCTTTGCATGAAGAGAAAGAAAAGAACAGAAATATTTGAGTAGTGTTATAATACATCAATTAACTTTTTAACTAGGTATGTGTGACTTGCTGTTTTAACCAAATAGCTCTCCTGTGAACCTTATTCTTGTCTCTGCATTATGCCTGCTACCTTAATAAAAGTACAGTCGGTATCACAAAGAGATAAGAGGAAAGTAAGCTTCCTGTTTCAAAAATCAGTGAGCAAGAAACCTGGTATAGCAAGAGAAATCAGAGCAAACTACATTGTGGAAATTCCAAATAGCCTTTGTGTATGAGGCATGTAGGAACTCCATTAATATGGGAATGACTTGAGGTGACATTTGAGCTCAGTCCTATCTGGAGAAAGAACTTGTGATCAGTTTAAAAAAGTAAGGGTGCATGTGTGTGTTGCCAATGATCGCTTGTTTCTTCTGAATTAGATTTTCATTGGCTTCATGTGTACAAAGGAGTTGGCAGATGACAGGCACATGTGAGTTTTGCACTAGGATGTACAGATGACACGAAGAAGTAATAAAATCCTTAGCAGTCTCTAGTAAATATATATATTGTTGTTGTACGGTTTATAAACATTTTAGCCATATCCTTTTCTCTCTCTCTATTTTTTTTCTTTCTGAAGGTAGTGAATTCTCATTCTTAGAAGTGCATTTGTCTAAGCTATAATGTTGATAAAAGTTAATTTGTTTCAGGTTTTTTAGCTGACACGTTGTATTGTGCAGTCACTTTGGATTGCGCCACTCCTGGTGTCATAGAATAAAGCAAGACTGATGCAACCTGACATCACATGCCATAATGCGACTTTTCAGCTAAAATTCAGAGCTAATTTGTTTTTCTCAAAGCTGTAGATTCCTAAAACTCAGGCTTTCTATGAATAGAGAAGCATTTTTGAATTAATTGAATTCATTAAAAGTCAATATTGCTAAGGCTGAAAACAAAGCTGTTTTTTCCACTAGTTTTCTTAGTCTGAAAATTATTTTTGAGAAATTCAACTTAATCTTAGTTACACATCTGCCAAACAAAGAGTAAATATGCTGAAACTAATGGCTTATGACTGTTAAAGCAGAGCAACTGATATTAAGTGCAAGTCCTCAGAAGAAAGCAGTAAAATCCACATTTTGCAACTAAGAATTACTGCAATTCAATTTTGCAGAAATCTTAAAGCATTTACTTAAAATAATTGGGAGCTTAAGTTGTTCACAGAACACTTAGAAAGCAGGTGCATACTAATTTTCTTTCTACTTTAAAATAGGCCCTAACATGAATATCAGAAAAAGTGGATGGCTGTATTTCTCGATTCTTAAATACTGTATCAAATTGAAATGACTTGTCAAATAAATTTTGTCATCCATTCTAAAATTTATCATGAATATTACAGAAAATCTTAGTTCAGAGAACAATTATAATAATAGAATCTGTGTACTTATCACAGACTTTTTGATTTCCAACTGTTGTGTCAATTTAGTACATATGTATTTGTCCAGAAATGAGTAGATGAACAGGAATTCCTGGAATAGTATATGGTGGGATTTCTGGGGTAAAATTTGAGACCTTTTCAGTTATCTAAAGAACTAGGTCACAAGTAGGACATTGCAGGATGATAGAGCTTCCATTACAGTAACAAGAAATAAGGAATACAGTGTACCAATTTGTATTAAGTTCTATTTTTAGTTAGTGTTTGAAAAGGATATATGGCTTTGGCTTTATATTTTGTTCTTTTTCATACTGATATAACTGGGAATAGCTGCCTCTGAGATCATGGCATATTATATGATTGAATAAATAAAAAAAAAATTATCTTTCTTTTTTTCCTCCATTTTCTGATTTGTGTTGTACATATGAACAAGTGTGTTTCCTCTTAGTCATGCAGCTTTTGTCTAGAGCTCAGTATATTGATCTATGTGCTCTGCAGTGCTTAGTTTTGCCTAATCTTTTTGTGTGTGTGTGACAGAAACTTCTATAAAACATTGAAACCTGAAAAAAATAACAAAGCATTGCCAATAGGAGGCAAGTAGTTTTAATACCAGCCAAACATAAGCATTTTGATTATTTTGAGCGCTGGCATATGTACACAGCAACAACAACCTTCACTATTCTGCCTTCTGCTGGAGAAGGATTAAATTCCATAGTAGGATGTGCTTTAAAAACTACTTTCAGGCATTTTAATCAAACAAAATAGCTTATCACATTAGAAATGGGCTGATAGAAGCTTACAAGGACAAATGTATTGTGTGTGCCTCCTACGTGTTGCATTGGCAGTGACTGCTGGTGCTGCCATGAGCAAATGGATCGAGAGAAGTGAGGAAAGGAAGTGTGCAAGATTACTTGTTTACCTGTTTACACCGTTGTTCTAGGATTGCTGGTTTTAACTTCAGATGATTCCAAATAGGCATTACTATACGTCAAATGTGTTTGGTTTAATGATTACAAAAGCACAGGAAGCTTAGAATAATTGCAGTCTAAAATGCTCATGATGGTATGAATTTAGAGGCTTGTAAAGTAAGTGTAACTTTCCTTAAAAAAACACCCCAAAACTCAAAAAACTAAACTAAGGAACCCCCACCTTTGTCTATATGCAGACTCTAATATATGTGAAATCATCTCATTTCATACTGTTACACATTTACTTTAGTTTTAATTATCAAAAATGTTGATGGTCTACAAAAGATAGTGGTGTGTATAAGCAATCTAATAGCAAAGAGTTAAATTGTGGTATGAGTATCTGGGTGTAAGGGCTTTCTTAGGGAAAGTCCTTGATTTCAGTGAATTCTCTAGTCACTGTAGTCTAGGTCTGTACTTACAGGTCTTTATAGAGACAATACATTTTACATTAATATAGTAATATTTAAAAGACAATTTGTTTACAGTCATAATAAGTATTATGGATTTACATATGTAAAAGACTCTGTGGGTGAAGCCTCTGAAAGGGCAGATCTTTCTTTTTGTGTGGCAAAGGATCTTTTTCTTATATCTTTCTCTGTCTTGCATCCATTGGCAGTTTCTGCTGTAACCATGTGTTTTTCTTGTATGTGAATTTGTGTTTACTCTCTATGCTTCATGTTTTTATAAACTCAAACTAAAAAACTATGCTGAATCTTAAAACACACTTTATGGAGCAACCTGATGATACTCCACAAGTGTGAGTACAATTTTACTTTCCTGTAGAAGATGTCATAATGCCGTATCTGGTATTAACAACTGAACACGTAACTTGCTTTATGGTTTACCTAGAAAAAATCTGCTTGCAGCTCAATCCAGGGATTATTAGCTCAGGCTGTATCAGCCTTCACTTTTTGCTTCAACAGCTCCACAGTTCAATCTCCGATATGTCAGCAAATATGACAGCTGTCACAAATATGCTAGGTTTAAGATAAGATACCTATTTTCAGATCTGCTAACAGTCAGGTGTTGGAATTTGAAGTAGTTCAGGTTTCTAGTAAAGCAGATAATGTGTTTGAAACTCTGCATTTTCCCTAAAACTGCAGATTTTTAGCAAATATTTTCTTGCCTCAGTTGGGAAAATCTCCTGAATTCAGTTATTAGAGTGTGACCACTTGAGTCCCTCTTTATAAGCAAAGCTTTTTCTTTCCCTGCATTTACACTCTGGAGATCACTAAAATTCCTGCTTCAAATATACCCTCTGGGAAATGAATAACAAACCAAGTGAGATTCAGTGAGATTTGTTGATGTAACCAGGTGAGACTGCCAAATTCTCCGAGAAAAAGTTGTGGATTATCAGGATGGCAGAAGAGATCTAGCTGTGGTGATATCCAGGCTGATTTGATACATTCACCTACATCATTTGGTAGTATGAGTGCTACCTCAATCGTTAGTTCCCTGGGATGCAAATGGCTTTATGTGTTCACGTTTAATGACATATAGGCCAAGCACCACTTAAGAATATTTTCATCTTGTGCTTTATATAGTTTTAACTGTATCTGTAGAATTATTTCATGCTTGAAATGCCTGATATGGATCAGATAAAAAATTAACTACTTTCTTTCTACTGGATCATCTTCATGGCTTTTGATGGCCTGCAGTGAAATGTGTTGCTAGAAGTTGGGGAAGTAAAGCACATGCACCAGAAAATCACAGTGGCATAATTCAGAATATTTGCCCACTGAATTGTTATCTTCATCAGAGAAACCAAGAACCAAATTGACAGAAAAAAAAAAGATGTTTTCAGTAGTGAATCCAGAGCAATGAAATAATCTGCCAGTCTATGGCAGAGTTCTCTAAGGTCAACAAACTGCATCAGCAGTTTGGTGGAAGAAAGCTTACCTTGGCGTGTCAGAGCTATGCCTATTCTGTGTGACTGGCGAATTTTGTAGGTAGTGTTATTTTTGTTAGTGCTGTAGTTCATTTAACAGAGGTTTACTTTTTTTTTAACTTCACGGCTGTCTGTTGTCGATGTAAATTGCATATTTTCTTATAAATATGAGGAAATATGTGAATTTACGTTATTAAGATTTCAGTCTACTGTATCTTAATGTACTTGTTCAGATAAAAGATAAAACCAAGAATGAACACTTTCTGGTAATGAGTCGAAGTATACATTAAATACTGCAAAACATTGGGGATATAATTTGTATATATTTTCTAAAATTTGTTCAGTTCAGTACTTTGAAATAATATCAGTTCTGATAAATGGACTAGGATAACACGTCTTTGCATTTATCTAATATGATTCTTGGTCTTTGGTTGTGAAAACAGCCAGTACTCCGTAGAGGATGGATGATCTGAACTGCAGTATCTTCTGTGATCCTTTCATTAGCATCACAGCTCACCTCAGAAATGCAACACCCCTGAGATCATAAAACTTTTAACTGGGGCACAACCATAGTACATGACTGTTAGCATCGTATGGGTGAAGTCTGTCTGACAGCATCACCTGATTCAGCATAACTAAGTGTCCAGCCTCTTCAGGCATGAAAAAAGGTGCATTTAGAATCTTATGAACATAAATAATACCCTTTCTTTCTACAATGTTCACTCACACCAAATAGAAGACCTTATCAGGGCTTTTATGATTTAAAATGTTTGACATCACAGACAGAAAATATGAAGTGGATGAAATACAGCACCTGCATTACTTCTTGCAATAGTATTACTTTGCTGTCTCTAGCAAATTGCTTAGTCTTTCTGCATCTCCATATTTTTAATATGCATGGTCATAGTGCCTGTTTAAAAGAAGTAAATTTTCCAATATCCTTAAGTTTCATGTATCTCCATGAATTTCTGATTAAATAAGAAATGCTATGAGAAATGTATGGAAAAAAAGGACTACTTTAATCTGTGGCTATCTAAATACTTGATTCAGTTGTATTTCCCAGTATCTTGGTACATGAGAACTTCTAATTTGTTACTGAGCACTGAAAGACTCTTCTTTTTCTGATCTCTGTGGTGCCAGCAGCTGAATGAAGACCACACTCCTATACCCTGTGGGTATTAAAAACAGTAGCACCCAAATTCCCAATGTGTCGAGGAGCAGGTACGTGAGTTCTGGTGCCACAGCACTCTGCTTTACAAGTTTTCAGTACTCACAGATGAAGAATGCCTGGTAATTAGTAAGCCTCTTTGAAAATGTTCTTAACTCTGCATAGAATGCAAACAAAGTATGTGCAACGTTCTTAAAAGACAATACAACTAAAGACACAGGTGGGGAAAAGATGAGAAAACCATACTTAATCTGCAAATACCTAGATTAAACCTGAAAGGCATCTCTCTGGGTATGCAGCTGCTGACATACACCTCATTAGCGATGAGGAGACGTACACCTCTCTCTTCCTGCACCCCTGTGTGTGGTGGGTTGCATTCATCAGAGCGAAGCCTTTCCCAACAGAGCTTTTTCACTGTCTCTTTTTGGAACACTATTGAGGGTCCAGTCAGACCTAATGCCCCCTCCCTCTGATGTGCTTGGGAGATAACTTGCCACTAGCTTTCATAAGAGAAACATTTTCTCGTTTATTTGGGGGACACATGACATTTTGTTAGATCACAGTGTTATCTCCTGCATTTGGCTGGTTAAGCCATGCCTTACTGCTGCAGTACCTTACTGCTTCAACAGGAGGGAAGTTTCCCCGCTGCTTCCCTTGGTGATTCAGTGAGAATTTTTCAGCCTTAGGTATCTTCATCCATGGAATTTTACATTTTACAACTGTCTGGGTATGAGCAGGATTGTAATTGTTCATTTTAGGGTTAATTGGACTGGGATGAATATATTCCTCCTAAGGACTAATACTAACATGCCTCAGATGGCTCTTAAAATGAACTGGTGAAAAATGAAACAATCATCATTCCTTACTAAACTTATGTGAGGTAAAATTTCGCGCTCTCTCTCAGCCCTTGTGTTCTTTGTGTGTTCTGCCAAGGTTAAATAGTTTTTTAAAAAGGAAAAGAAGCTCCAAAATACACTGGAAGTATCAAACCAGTAGAAAAGAGATGTGCATCCCTTCTTTGTTGTTCTGAGTCGGGACAGACTATTCAATAATAGCCTTTATTCTCTTCTAAAAGGTGTTCAGGAGCTATGGAAACTATTTCTCATAATCTTGTCTTTTGTTTCCCTTTGCTTGTTTTTATTGGCAAGCTTCTAATTTTTAATTGGAAAACTGTCAACATTTGTTAATGTAGTATTTGAAACAAACATATATAAATAATCTTAATAACTTTGGGTAAATGGGCTTAGTAATTATTATTTTTTCTTTGGACGTTTAATTAGAAAAGGGTTTATAGAGGAGTTTATACAGACTATCTGCCTCTGATAGTAAAAGTCTGAATGTGTTGTGTTCTTTCCTTGGTAATTTTGAATATTCATGACAGCTCTCTGGTATCCTGATGAGGGATTTCTTTTGTTGTTCCCACGGTTTTGAGGAAGGTCGTTAGTCTGCCCTGAGGACTGCTGGAAGTTACGCTCCTCCCTATGCCCCCTTGCATTGAAGCTGTAAAGTGAGGTCCTTTGGACTGTCTAAATGAGCGAGTCTTGTCGGGTGGCAGGCCAGAGTTTTTTGGGGATATCTAGTTTTGCCAGTTATCAGAGTATCCACGCTAGCATGATAGATAGATGATAATTCTATGTGGGCATCCAGAACTGACTGCAAGAACATTTTTGAGTAAAAACCAAAATGCAGCCTAAATCATCGCAAATCTGTCTTTTACTTCAGTAAAAGGTCTTGGATACTTCCTGATCCGCTGATACATGAATGATCTGCTTTCTTATGTTTCTCTCTTCAGACAGACATGCTCTTTCTATCTTTCTGCTGCTGTACAATTGGTTTAATTTTTCTACAGGCTTTATGTCACATTTTGTCCTTTTTATTGCATTTCAGTAGACTCTTACCCTTGCTGAGTGACTCCGAGCGAGTTAGCAAAAGTTGTCTGTCTTTTTTAAATGATGGAACCTAGATATCATTGCCTCAACCGTATTGGTCTCTGGATAATATTTGTACTTCCTGGTAAATGTTTTGTTTTCGATTGCAGAAGCAAATATTTAACATACTTAGAGTTTATTAATCCAAAATAAGGGACCAGACTGGAAAATGAAAACAGAAATATTGAAACTTATCCATAGAAGCCCTACAGAGAATTTACTTATCCACATTGCACCTTAGTTTTTCACTTTTATGTGATCTGACTGTTCTGCAGGAGTCTGTTTATTTAGTTAGGTGAAGGTCCCTAACATCTGAGATGAAGGGCTTGATATAAATCCAAAGGGTGTGAGGTTTAGAAGGTGGAGTTCTAAATGGCAAGTTAAACTGGAGACAAGTCAGTTTCAATTAAGCTACGTTACAATAAGAGGGCAGTCTATATGCTTTTTTAGAATGGAGAATGCCTATATTTCTGAACCAGCTTTAATCTAATTTTCATTCTTCCTAGAAATAAAGAAGTAAAATTAGTGCCCAAACATTACTTGTAACATACCTGTGCACCAAACTCCTATTATTTCTACTTTAGAATGAGCCATCTCTAGCCTTTTGGATACACACCTCAACATCAATGGTTACGGATGCTTAAGGAACATGTTTCTATCCTGGCTGAGATACACCTTCAGTGAATTTGCCTACCCTTGGAATTAAGGATATGGATTTAGCACTTGCATAGCTAGCAACCTGGCACATACTCACAAATCAGGTCATTTTCCATTCAGATGTTAATATTTGCAGCAGCAATTCATGTGCAGATGGAGATATAACTTGTACCCCAAAAATAAAGTCTAGCATTTGAAAATGTGTATTTAAAATGCAAACAATTATTCTTTACCATATCCCATCTATCACTGGTCATATATAGGGAAAAGTATGAAAAAAGGGGATGGGCACTACACATTTTTTAGATCAGTTCTGAATACTGCAGGAAACAGGTTTCGGTGAACAAGGTAAAAACCTGTAATTCTGCAGGGTATAAATATGGTTAGATGCTGTTCATGCTCAAATTCTGGATGAAGTTTAGAACATTTTCTTACAAAATAATCTTTTTCTGGCTTTTAGAATTGTCTATTCTGGACCATACAATTAGTCCATCTTCATTTGGGAACATATCCAGCACAGATTTAGACATCTGTGTGACTTTATACAGTGAATATTTCCACTGAAGCCAAGGGAAATACTGGTATTTTATAAAATCAAGCACATGTATAACCCTCTGCAAGTTTGTGGTCCTGATCCCTGAGATGATTTCCAGCTTCAGCTGATCACTGATCTGAGTCTGGTGTATTTTTCCTCTATTTTCCCAAATTATTTGCCATGAATATATTAGGTTTGTTTTTTGTGTTATAAATAACTCTGCTGGCTGTTCTCTACCAGTTCATTTGTAACATAATAGTAGTTATTCCAGGGCTCCTTGTAAAAATCAGGAATCATGTGCTATCACATCAGAAAAGATGACACTGTCAGCGGTTTTACATTGTCATCTTAGCCCTGCCACAGATAACGGCTATGGAATTGCACTCATTTCCACAGCTGAATCTCTGCAGCTATATTGTACCTGCAGAGAGTTTCAGCATCGGGGTTCGAGATCAGATGGACACTAGTACAGTATGTTAATAATCTTAGGCATGGTCATGCAAATACCTATGTACTTATACCTGTGTGCACACAGGCTTCTTTAGTTTATATAAAGCTTCAGAGAAGTATGTTCTGTTAAATAACTTAGTAAAGAAAGGATGATTGATTGTTTGCGTGCATGCTGCAGTGACTGCATTTAACAGTTGCTTTATTGGGAGAAAGATTTTGCCACCATCTGGGAAACTACCTATATTTAAACCATGAAGACCTGAAGATACCAGTAATACCTTTCAAACAAGTGTGCCCTCAACATACTGTTAAGAGAACAGTAGGGTTATAGTTACAGCTGACAAATATGTAAAGGCTGTTTGAATTCTCTGGGACCATTGTATTTCCATGAATAACAGTTGAAGCCTGTGTTTCTCAAACACTTAGTCAGCTACACTTTTTGAAGTGAATTGCAAAAAAAGCCAAAGAGCTGCAGATGATGTTGGCACTGTACTTTCTATTCATAAGCTAAAATTCAAATGTCCATTTATTGCTTGAATTTTCTCTCCTTTTTTTTTTTCCCCTACCTTGCTTGAGGGGTTTATAAAGAGAAAGAAAAAAAGAAAAAAAAAATGCTTTACAGGTCAATTCTAATTTCTTACAGGATGTTATTGAGCTCCAAACAAGGAACACTAGCTTGCCTGGCTTTTTCTCTGTGGTTTTACAGTTCTGAAGAAAATCATTACTTGCTGTTTTTTGCCTAAAATACAGACTGAAGCCACACAAGTCAGGCAAGGGATTTGTTTCCACCTGTTCCAGAATGAACAGTAATGTGTTTTCAGTCTGAGCTGCATTAGGAACCAGATTCTGTATTGCATCAACTGTCCTCAAATTCTGTTGACACCAAATAGAGTTTAGATCTCCCTGCACCTTCCTGTATCCAACCCCAGATTTTTAAGACTCTTTGCAGACCCTAGTGTATCCCTCTGTTTGATGACTGCTCCTAATAACTTAGAGTAGCTGCTACAAGTTTTTAGCAAGTGAGTGAAAGCACTGGAGACAGAAAAAGGATTGTTAAAATCCACCTGTCTTACAGGAAACATATCCTTTCAGGTGTGCGATAAATGGCAGTTGCAGTGAAACCTTCACAAAAGCTGCAGCTTAATGAGAATCCATCAGGCAGAGCTGCTTACTAACGTACAGCTCAAGCCTTTCAAGGAGAAAGGTGGGAATAGACTGAGTAACAACCATGGTATCAGCCTGTGTCTGGTGGAAGATAAAAAAAGAAAGCCTGAGCACAAGCTTTCTTAGACTCCACAAGTAAGAAGGCTAACATGATGGCAGGAAAAATACAACTTATACTGATTTTGTTCACAAAACCCATTCGGTTAATTTAACACTGCAAAGAACTTGCAGCAGCAAGAAAAACAACGATGGAACATTTTGAGGGTTGTTATTTTGCTGAGGCAAGGGCATTGTTTGGATCCTGCTATTCCTAGAAAAAATAGGCCAATGTGGCATCATCTGCTGGGTATTATTCGTGTACTTCAAAAGAATTAAATATTGTTTTCTTGACAGGAAAAAAATGTAACAGGAAAAAAAAAGACATTTTTATCTCGTGACAATAGCAAAAGACTAAAGACGCAAGTTGATAGAGAAATTTCTGCTTTTAATCAATTTTTGTGAAAATGTGTTCAACATTGATATGAGAAAACTTCCTCAATGAAAGCCTTTACTGCATGGCTCTTCTGTCTACTAAGTCATAATCATGATATGCATAATATGGGAAGTTTATAATTGAAAATGTCTTTGGATCATCACTGGTAGAAAAATTTGTTTGAGAGCTATCAGATTAATCTAATAATGCCTGTAAGGAAAGCATGAAACTACATTAGAGACAATGCTATGATTACCTCCCTTTTCTTCACTTCCCTACAAAAAAGATAAATATTTTCTGAGTTTCTTTCATGGTAGATTAGGAAATAAACCATCATGCATGCTAAGCATTTAAGAATGGGACTAAATTAAATTTCTGAAACAGAGGCGGCAAAATTCTGTATGGCCAATAGCAGATATTTAAAAAACCTTATTTCTTGAAACAAGATACAGGCATAAACAAGTGTGCATCTTAAGCTTATTAAGAATCTTATTACATTTCCCTTCTGGTATTCTTGGACTATGTTTTTTGAGAATCAGTAGTGATTTGGGCTGTGTCCACTGCTTGTATTTTCAGGCTGAGACATCTCAAGAAACCAATTTTTTTAAAAAAAGATCGGTCCATGTGTGATGACTATGGACTTGTCCTCAGCTACTTTATCTTTCTAGAGAACCTATTGAAAACATATTCCTATGGCAAACAGCAGATCTTTTAAGAAGTTTATTGCCTGATCATGCCTGTGGGAACCCTTCCGTGTACCCCTCCTCCCAACCTTCCTCCTTCCTCCAATTTTTACTGTTTTTTCTGTCTCACATTCTCTCTCTCTCAAAAAAAAAAAAAAAAAAAAAAAAAAAAAAAAGGCATTTCTGCAGTGTTCCAGACAGGTCTTCAGAGCTGTACATTATTTTGGAATTTACAGACTCAAAAAAACAGAGTAAAGGACAAAGCCTTCCTAAGCATATGAAGTCCAACACAAGTCTTGCCTTTCTTATGTATACCTTGAAAACTGGTCAAAGATAGTATTCAGCATGGGTATTTCCTCACAGATTTAACAAACAGACAGTTAGTTTCTCTTTGTTTTATTCTTGTTCTTCTTAATGCCCTGAATCATCAGTTGTAAACTATCTACTTTGCTGTAATCTTTTCCAGGCTCAGGTAACCTAACTGTATCTCTGCACTACCAAAGTCAGTAAATTTGAAAATCCCTGATTATCTGAGGATATATTATTTTTTTTTAAATGAAAAATTAATGATTTCTGTCTTTTGTGAGAAGCAAGGACCTCAGTAGAGCACTATCCTTGAGACATACCTGCCTTTGCAGTGTTTTACGATGCCTGCAGAAGGCCCACAGAAGTTTGAGTTCTCAGACCACATCCTTCAGATAGCGGGAGCTCTTAAAAAAGTGTTTTCCTACAATGTGTAGCTAGCTACCTGGGACTGGTTCAAGGTACTAGATAGGGCAGAATGGCACTCCAACTGGTCAGATTCAGGAAGGATTTTATCTTACATTATAACATGCTTAATGCACACCTGTGATCCCTGGTAGGCAATCACCCAGATCTTACAGAGATGTCAGCCATTTGGGGGTCCAGCTGTCCTTTTATAATTCTCCTGGCTGCTGTTCTATTGCTAAAAATGAATACAGCACGAAAGGCAACTGTAGGTACTGTCAGTGGGTATCAACAACCTTTCTTAGCTAATCCTTCCTTTGAGCTGAGCCATCAAAAACTCAATCTCCACTTTAACCTTTTCCTTTGCAAGAATACAATAGGCTAAATTGTATTATTTTGTCCCTGTGCAGTACAGTGCTTGTACCTGTTGTCAAAGGGCACCCACAAAGATGTTCCTCTTTAGCTTGTAATAAATCCTTTGTCCCCAAGATGCATGTATTTGCAGACAAGGCAGCAGAAGAGGAAAGACATTAAAATATCTATCCTATTCTTTCAATTCACGTCAAAACAGAAATTTTCCCTGATATTAAGATGCAGCCCTGGAGACAAAATCTATCAATGTGCTTGGAGGGAGGCATTTGTACATGTTTTTGAAAAGTATGCAGAAAGAAACTGAATGATGTTGACCTAAAGCTGCTCCCTCTTAAAACTAACATTTTTATTGTTGAATTCAATGGGTACTGAGTTAAATTGAAACCAAATCTTTTGAAAATCTGGCTTAGAATTTCATTTCATGATGTGGGTTTAGCTGGACTATTGACTTCAGAAAGCTGTGTCATGGATGCTGCATCTCTCCAGAATACATGCTTCAAATGACTTACATTCCAAAGACGCGCACACACACACACACACACACAAAAAAAAAAAAATTAAAAACCCTGATGTAGTTATCTGTAAAAATTAGTGGTTTTGCCCTTATGCAGCTATCATTCCAATAGAGCTGGACAAGATGGCTAAAAGCTGCCCATAGTGTCGGGGCCATTCACATACAAGATTGTACACTGGGATACACCAGGGCTGGTTCCACACGCCACTCAGAGCAGGTGTCTACAGACAGGGGATGCATCAGTGGGGCCACTTCTGCCTGGAGGCTTCAGAGTCCCTTCTACTCAGCAGTGTAGATGGTGCTTGAGAATGTGCCTCCTGTATTCTCTTTCAGTTCTGATAGCAGGAAGACAGGAGAACTGTTTGCCAGGCACTTTTTGTGTTTTCTCACACACAGAGATTTAACGCCTTCCTTAATGCTTCTATTTTGGAAATCATGGCCCTCAGAGTGTTGGGTTTTTCTTCCCTAGATTCACATCACAGAACCAAGAATAGAACCCATGTTGGCTGAACCATGGAATAAAATTTATATCCATTTGAAAGGCTAATATAACAAGGTCATGAGAGTCCCCTGAGATATTTTGAGTGTATCCTCCAATCACACTGAAATTAATAGACAACTGTTGAACAACTTGAACAAAGTGACTGGGCTTGCTGGAGCCAGAGATGTGACTTGAAGGATGGGAAAATTCACAGTCAGTATGAATAAGTTTTTCTAGCCAAGGAGAAAAGATGACAGTTGAGAGATTTTTCTTTATAGCGTGACATATCATTTCAATAAAAATATTGGTGTCTCAGTTGGGTGAGACGAAAGGATCAGAATAATTCAACTAACACCCTTCTTTTGCCTCCAGTTACCATAGTGCTACTGACCATGTGAACTTAAGGTTATAATATTATTTATTGGTAAGTCTTCACATGTGTCCCTGATGCTTTAAAATAAAATCAAGACAAGCATTCCTGTCCACTAGAACTTCTAATACAAATTAATTCTATTTTTCAGTACCAGATGAAGGGAAGCATAGTGGAAAGGTTAGCACAGCAGAGAAACGGTCGTTTTATATGCAGGTAGATGCGTTAGATGTTAAGGAGCACAAAAGTTGTAGATGAGCATGATACTAAGAATACTCAGGTTTGGATTATTATCAGCCTGGAATGAATTAGATAAAATTTCCTATGGAACATCTGTGTATTTGAGTGACCTTCTTAAATGTGACGTTTTCTGAAGAGCACCAGGTTCCTTTTTCAATAGCTTGCAAAGGAATGGTTTAAGGACCCATCACTTTATTTGAAAAGATATATGCTAAAAATAGTAAAACATTGGAGAAATATTGCTTCTTGAGTTAATTTTGCATTATTAACTGTCATTAACTGTATAGGGGACTCTATCTTAGCATACTCCTGTATGAGTTACAGTCACTCTACTTTTCAGGTATGTCTTGTAATTCTGGCCTGTTTCGCTATAGACATTTTAATTTAGGGGTAGAAGGCAGTGGAAACACTGCTGTAAGCAATAGCTTGATGGAACTACTCTTGCTGTTCTCCTGAACTCAAATGTATGGTTAATATGCAAAGACTATGGTACAAAGGTCAAATAATCTCAAGCAATTGTTACACGTGAATAATGTTATGCTATTTTTGTAATGGCTGTGCTAATCTTTTTCATGTTTATATGGAGAACGTGTTTTGGTTTTAATCTGTATTTATTTTTTTTACTTAGCCCTTTTTAATATCTAAACATCTGAAGAAATAGTCTTTTCAATCTAAGTGATAATCTAGGTAGTTTGGGCCTAAAAAATATACTGAAGCTAGCAGGCAGTTTTCAGGGGTTTTGTATCCACTGTTTCATCTCATATCTCTTAATTACAGAAGACCTCATCATAGAATACCCTTAACAGAGTAAGTAAATTAGTTTTATACAGTAGCATAAAAACTACACAGCATGTTGAATTAGGGTATTTGCCACTGCTAAAAACATGCATGTGAATCTGGGATCTTGGTCTTGATAAACCTCAGGCCTTCAGTATTTCCACTGTAGTCTGAGTTACTTCTTTTGTCTTGAAGTGCTATAAGTAACTGACTTGGCGCTCAACAAAGAATTTACAAAATCAAAAAACCTAAAATGTAATTATCTGAAAACACTTGTACTTCCAATAACGATTTTCACAAATATCTGTACTTCTCTAACACAATAACTATGTCAATTGAGCAGGAATTTGTCACAAAAGAAAAGGAAGAATAGAGATGATAACAAAGTTAAGGAAAACTCTCTTTAAAGTTACAGGGTGAATATTGATAAAAATGCAGATAGAGAACTATTTCCAACATGAAAATGAGAGACGGGATTGAAAAACAGCGCCCCAATCAACTTTCTACTATGATAGTAATCTGGGAGAGTTCAGATCTAGGTCTTGACATAAATTTCTCAGCTTTGACCCCTTCTAATTAAAATGTCATGTCGCGTAACTGAGGCTGACAATAGAGTATGTCTGGTTTGAACTCTCCGAGCTCTAGTCGCTTCTCGCATTGAATGCTTTAAGTGGATTCCACCTTAATTGTTCAGAAAATATCTCTGAACTATACACTGTGTAACCCTTCTTGTGGCTCCTTTGTAGGAGGGAAGAGGGGAAGCTACAAAGACGAGCTCCAAGCCCTCTAAATATCGCAGAACTGCTGCTTCATAAGGACCTACAGATTTTGCAGTTCAGGGTAGGTGGGGGCAGATGGTGGCTCAATGTTCAGAATGAACCATCGTGTGTAGAATGAGACCATGAAATCTGTTCAGCATTGCTGCCTGATGCAGTCACAGCCCCAAATTATACCCCCTTCCCCCCAGTGTCTTTGTGTAGTCACTACTGTGAGGCTTTTGTGTTCTGGCTTTGTGATCAATACTGTAGCAAATACTAATGACATGAAAAGGCTAATTTCACCCATATCTGTGCTAGTGGGTATCTTTTACTGTTTCTATAATAAACAAATATATGTCTATGCACTCTTACACATGTATATTTTAATTAATTCCTGCTCCTGAGTTTAATTACATGCTATTTTATCTGCAGATAGTGGCTTATAGTGCGAAGAGAAATTGATACTTTGTCAGGGTACCCAAACATCTTTAGGAAATTGTAAATCAATTGGCACAAAATATGAGGTTTTATGACTCTGCCATTCCTACCAAATTATAAAGTGAACAATACGTATACCTTGCTCTAGACTTGACTACGCTAATGATTAACTGAGAATATTTTCTGAGTGATTTGTTACATTAAAAAGCACTAAAATTACTTATGCCTATAAGTATGTTATAGTTAAACTCTATATATTATTTAAACAGTTTGGTTACTGCTAGCATGATTTATAAATTCAATGTAAAAATGCTCAGATTTTTCACTGGTTATATTATTAGTCCCTTGATAAAAATTCCTTGCTTTTCTTCTATCTCAAGGGAACTTAATTTAAATATGAATAATGGAAGAAAAGCCCACTTCCAGAAATTTAAACTAATCGTGCCTTTTAAGGCAGAGAAACCTTGGACTGAATTTTGGAGTTAGTATAAAAGAATGAAATGGTAACATTGTCTTATAACTTGACATGTGATAAAATGCTGTATGCGTTTGATGCAGCATGTGTGTTTTGAAAGTTAGATGTGTATCTCAGTAAAACATGTTTATTGAGAAGCTCGTAGTTGATAATCAGTAAAAAAAGGTATAAATTGATAAACCTCAGTGGGAAAAAGAGTCTTTAAGTTATTTTCTATATTTTTCAGTCACAGATTCCAGTAATACTGAATTGAAAGTAAGTGCAGATACATGGTGGTGAGAAAGTAGAATTATGATTTTTGAATAGCTGAAGGTTTGGCTTCACTTTGTGGGGAAACAGTACCTTTACTTCATTGTAAAGGAAACGAAGGCATTATGCTAATTTACGTACTATCTTACTGGAAATAGTGCACCTCAAATTTAGGGAAGTTGTCATCAAAATCATTTACTAAGGCTTTTCTTAGGCAAAGTCTCCTTGTCCTCAGAAGAAATTCTGCCTGAAAGAACTTCAGGATCTGAAGTCAAACAGCCTTTGGTTAAAGTGGAAAACACTCAGTAACTCAGTATCACTATGACCAACACTGAAGAGTCACATTTTGTTGATACAACTAAGTTATTTGGCCTTTTGAAAAAAAATGGATTATTGAGAGTCCTAACTAGACTCAGGGGTAGTAGTACATAATGATCTGTCAAAACTGTTTTGGTTTTCAGTAAGATATGGTCCTGATGTTTGAGAGATCTTGGAGAGCAGGTGGCAAGCCATCATCAGTACAAGTTGTCTTCCGAGTTCCATAAATCTCAGCCTGCCTTCTACTGTCCATTAGTGACAGCACCTTCCAAGGGTCATCAAGGTAACTAAAACCCAGCTGGATTTAAAGAAGGAGGAATATAAGTACAGACTAGCTTCCATCCCTTAATTCTATACCAGACTGTGTCAAAAAGAGAAGTATTAAGCATATCCTACAACTGACCTTGCTTTTCAAATTAGGTATATAGAACATTATACACAATGTTATTTAACTATGGTCAGAACGTCTTTACTTTTGCGTGTCTTGATTTCTTTTGAACTTTAGCATCTCCATTTCTGTAGCTTTAACGTAGTAAAATGAATGGCTGGGTTTTTCAGCAGGTCAACATGAGATACATCCTTCCCAAGAGGAAAAAAATGTTTTTCTGAAATCAGATTTATTCTGTTGTTTTGCTGTTGCTTAAATTTGGCCTGTTATATGAGCAAAGAGTCCAATTGGTGCTCACATTTGTGGATGCGCTAAAACAAACGTCAATAGTGGTTTAAAGAAATAGCAAGAAAATACCCAATGGGTTAATTAGGAAAGTTCCATAGCAGGATTCAAGTTAGTCTCAATGGGTCATGGAGAAATAGTTTTTATTTATCCAAAACCAGAAGTGGGATTCAAATCTTGATTGTGAGTTTCAAGTAAGTTTCCAGACTGCAAACAAATGACACATTCTGAATAATTTAGGAAGGTCACTGACTGTTCTGACTGTTGCCTTGAATTTCCTCTGCAGTCCTGCTGTCTGCTACATGGGCTTTAGTTTACAAACATTATTGGCACTTTGGCAGCATAAGTTTCTGTTTTTTCCTCCCTCTCCCTCTCCAGGATGTCTCATGCTTTTGTGAAGGTTTGGCATATGTCCACCATCCAGCAGTCACAGATGTTACCCATGTATTTCCAGTGCTGGGTAATAAAATCCCTCAGTGTGATACCCTGCATGTTTCTGAAGATTTAGCTGCTACTGCAAAAGTTGTTTTGTTCCTTGCTTGGGGTTGGAAATTTGATATCCTGTCTTTCCTTTCTTTTGGTTTCGTTTCCTTATTTCCAAAAGACATAGAATTTGTTAAAGGAATGTTTGATAAATGAAAATTAATAATCACAATTAATAAACCTTCTGTACATGCAAATTATAAATTGACAGCATATCTTCTAGTATAATTAATTAGCATTATTTGTGCTACTAATGATAAGGTTGTGTCAGCTCTTATACCCAGTAAACGTTTTTTGTGGATCTAAACCCCCAGGAAATAGATCAATTTATGATGAAACTCTGGCTCTATACATTCAGGCAAGAACTGAATACTTCATAAAATTTTATTTAAAAGACATTCAGGGTTTGTTTTTTCATTAGAAGAGGGTAAAAGAATATTTGGCTTACCAGTTTATCATGATGATTTTTTTAGTTTCTCTAACTGAAAAATATTTGTTCCTATTAAAAATATTTAGCCATTATTTTTAACAGCTATTAGTATATCGCAAAAAGCTGAAGAAGTAAACGATTGTGACATTGTAGGTCATATAGTTATTCCATATACAGAGAAAATATTCTGTAACCTGTTAGCAGTGGTTTTCCTTAAACATTTATCCTCGCTGAATGCCAAATCCAAACATTAGTCTGGTGCTGTTGCTTTGTTCTAGCAACTTCAGAATCCATAACCTTTAGCTGCATTTTCTGATTGTAAATCATGTCATTTAATCTTGAATAACTGAACAGTGAAGTCAGTGTTCTTCATTAGCATACAACAGATCTTGTGATGACAATGATTTGTGTAGCAGTGGTTTCAGGTGAGCTATTGAAGATCCCCAGTGAGATCCCATCAGAGGGAATTACTCTTATTAAGACCATAATTCAACACATGCTCCTCTAACCTAACACTTGTCTGTTCAAAAAAATGAAAGTGTGCTCTGGTGGTCCAGAAGCATGATGTTTCCCAGCAGAGGGTCAGGTTCCTGCCCTCTCATCTTTGATTACACAGTTGTCTTAGAAAAACTGTGCCGTGAAGTGTGTTGAATTTCTCAGGTTTTGCCTTCAAAAGCTATTGGAATATGTGACAAAAAGCATTTCTTCTGTTTGCCCTCAGCACATGTGTTACCCTCCTTAGAGAAAGCTGTGCCTTGATCAAGTAGGGCCTTTTGGAAGCAGGAGATGCTCTAGGAGTCACAGATGATGTGCAGGGATGGGTGGTTCCAGCCTGACAGAAGTGGAGGAAGGGGAGGGCTGGTACAAGCCAAGAGTGCTCAGGGTAGTTACAGCACCAGAATTCATGTTGATGGAGAGAGAAGCTTCCTAGAGAGAGATGGGACCAAGCACCGTTTTCTGAATCCAGAAATGCAGGTCTTGAAGTGAGAGTTCCCCACAACAACCCAGCTGGTAGGGAGATTACTGCTTAGAAACTCTTTTTATTTCTCTTCTGGTCTACTTTTAGTTTTCTCTGTTTAAGAAGTGTAGTCATCCCAGTTCCCATTCTAAAAACAGGCAGGCTTTGCTTTGCTAGCAATAAGAAAAAAATCTAGATGGATCTACCTCAAAGCTCTGGCTGACTTTGGGAAACAGCAGTGGCCAGATTGCTTCAGAAACTGCGAACAAAGGCTGTGTGATTTGGATAATCAGGAAGAAGCATACTCTGATTAGTTATTTAATCTTTTCTGCTGATACCATTTTCATTCAAAAGTAATTATTTTGTTTGGTTTCAAGCATTCCATGGACCACTAAGGATTTCTTTTGGCAGAGAGTAAAGAATCTAAGGTCATGGAAAGAGTTGGAGCAATGAAACACATTTTAAAGTCAATGTACTTCTTACCAAAACAAATTTACCCAGTTGTTCTTGCCGCTTGCATGGACTTCACTCCCCCACACTTTCTTTTAACTGAAAGACACCGCTTACAGCCTTTATAATAAAACATGGATCAATGCTGTTTTCAGAACAACACTTAAACTTTTTCAGCTGATGTGTCACTCTAGAACATGCCATTTCATATGTGATTAAAGAAAGGAGTCAAACATGCTACAGCAGATTAAGCTTGAGCCAGTCTTTGGGGATTTGTCGAGTGATAGTGAAAAATAATTTAGTAAATCACTTTGGGATTCAGGATGCTAGTGATTCTACATGCTGTTTTGGCCTGTTTTCATTAATTGCTTTGTGCACTTGTGGTCCTTTTTCTTTTTGAAGCTTGTTATATTTATAAAGTAATGTACCAAACAGGCTTTATTAGTGCCTGATTAGTGGAAATAAATAACCATATGTTTGCGAGCAGTCCTTTGGCTACTTGCCATGTCCAAATTATTGTGAACAACCAATGCTTTGCAAGCTACCATGTGGTCCCTTGCTCTAAATGCCTCAGATTAGCTTGATCACTTAGTGCATGGCTTTTGATAAAATAGAGTAATACGGGAATGAAAAAATATAGTAAAGATAATATTTTTTGCTTTATTGATTTCAGATCCCTAAGTATTAGAACATAGAATCATTCAGGTTGGAAAAGGCCTTTGAGATTATCGAGCCCAACCGTTAACCCGGTGCTGCCAAGCCCACCACTAACCCACATCCCTGACCGCCACATCTACGTGTCCTAAAGGACCCCCCCAGGGCTGGTGACTCCACCACGTCCCTGGGCAGCCTGTCCCAGTGCTGGGCCACCCTCTGGGGAAGGAATTTTCCCTAATACCCAACCTAAACCTCCCCTGGCGCAACTGGAGGCCATTTGCTCTCGTCCTGCCGCTTGTTACCTGGGGGAGAGACCGACCCCCCTGCCCACCCCCTCCTGTCAGGCAGCTGGAGAGAGCCCTCAGCCCCCCTCAGCCTCCTGCTGCCCAGGCTGAGCCCCCCAGTGCCCCCAGCCGCTCCCCACCAGCCTTGTGCCCCAGCCCCTTCCCCAGCCCCGTTCCCGGCCCTGGACACGCTCCAGCCCCTCAGGGTCTGTCCTGCAGGAGGGGCCCGAGCTGGGCACAGGGTTCGAGTGGCCTCAGCAGGGCCGAGCCCAGGGGGACGGTCCCTGCCCTGGCCCTGCTGGCCACACCGTCTGGGACACGAGCCGGGCTGCTGCTGGCCGCCTTGGCCACCTGGGCACACTGGGGGCTCCTGCCCAGCCGGCCGGCGACCAGCCCCCCCCGGCCCTGTCCCGCCAGGCAGTTCCCCTCGCTGTGCCCCCGGCCTGGGCGCTGCGGGGCTGCGGTGCCCATGGGCAGGGCCCGGCACGCGGCCCTGCTGGCCCCACACAACTGCCATGGGCCATGGGTCTGGCCAGTCCAAATCTTCCTGAAGAACAATCTTACCCTATTAATACATTTTGGGAGAATTCCTGATTTGGCTTTTATTTTAAATTCCTAAACATTTTCTCTGTTCTTTTCAAACAACAAAAATATTGACTATAACGTTAGTGGGTAATGTTAAGTGTTACTGGGAATAGCCATTAGAAGAAAGAGGAATGGGAGTGGGGAGAAATCAGTAGTTTTATTCATCAAAGCTGGATAAGTGACCATAAAGTTACTAGACAATAAAAAGTGGAAAGATTCGGTCCAAGATAATTGCATTATGGTCTAGATTTTCCATGGATGTAGCTTCCTAGTTCATCCAAATCTCATAGGAAGTAGCCTGTTTTAGTGATGAAGCAATAATGTTATCTTTAATTGGAAACCAAATTGACCCTCAGAGCCTTAATTTTGGGGTTAGATTTTGGGTCAGGAGCCACCACATAATAGGTCAACAAGTTCAATAGTTGAAAACAGAGTAAGGCAACTTGTAAACTGTGTATGTACAATTAGAACTTAGTTTCTGGTTAGTAAAATGACCTGAAATCAAATAGATCCATGGTTTATTTCTCTATGGAAGAAAACAGGCCAGACATAGCAGCATAAACCTGGTTTAGAAGATTTCATTAAGTCCATGAGCATATACCAATGACTCCATGGACTCAACAACATGATTTTATGGGAATGCTACCTGAGTTGTTGATTGTTCGCTTTTCTTCTTGATTAAGTGAGGCTATTCTTTATATTTGCATTTACTAAATACTTATATCTGGCATAACTCTTCAACTACAGTAGACTCTGACTATGAAAAATGTAGAAAAAAAATATATGTCATCTTCATTTACAATATTTATAAGCACATAAAATCTGTTTCATCTTCTCTTCTAATGTCATTAATGTATAAAGTTTAGAAGAAGCAGTAACAGCAGCAGGCGCTGCTGTATTCACCTTGACCTTCTTTAGTCTGATTCTCAGCCTGTACCTGCACTCAGAGCTTCATCTCTAATTCACGTGTGCAGTGTTCTTAAGGATATCAGCACCTATTTATGCCTGAAGATCCTCAGCTTAGGCATGCCTGTGCAGAGTAAATGGTCTTTTGTGCTAAACATTTGCATATTTCTGCAAACTCTGGGAGGGAATGATAATTTCTGTTTTACAAATGGACAAAAAGTGCAATATGTTATGTTGCTATGGCCACATGTTGACAGATCTAAGAACAGAACCCAGATCTCCTGAGCCCTGTTCCTTCACCAAGTGGCCATCCTTTCTTTCCAATAACTTTCTGCAAACATGGACTATTTTGATCATATAGATCAGGCAGCACTTTACTACCCCTGCATTTAGATTGCTTTACCCTTAGTACTTCTCAGCCATGTGTCGCAGGTCCCTAAACCATCACTCCCGAGGGTGTGCTACATGATCTGCCTGAGGCAGTAATTGCACAAATTATGATACCATGATGTATCAGGGCAACAGGCAATAGCTGTAATCAATGCATAATAAGGTACTGATGCTTCCTAGCTGTTGGGTGAGGATCAGTCTTCTGAGTGAGCACGACAGAGTTTTCTGTCTAGATTCCATGGATCCTATTTCTCAAATCTCAAGTGAAAGGCAAGAATTACACCTATGTTTCAGACCCACAACTTCCGTCCCAATAAATAACCTTGGTGGGAAATCAGCAGTTCAGCTTTTTCCAGTTGTTCTGTGAATTTTTTTGTTTGGTGAAGCAGCTGTAATTTTTTAGCTGCATTTCAGGCCATTAATGATAAAATCTGCTACAGAAGACTTGCAGGTTTTGGTGTACTCTTCTTAATACCCAAGACACTGTTCCGACAGCAAGTGTCACTCCTTCCTTCTTTCTTTGAAAGACCTGGAAGAGAGCAACATGTATCTCTGTTCTCTCTCCACATTGGACTCTATCCTAATTTAAATCTCTGCTGATGCCAGTTCTATGGTGAGTCTCTAGGATGCAGTACATTGAACTAAGCATTTAGTTGTACATGCCTGATTCAGTGCTATGAATATGAATGTTTCATTTGCAGTGGAAAATAATTTAAAACAGTTCATTCAAAATGCATGATCATACAAATTCTAATCATTCTGCAAGCCCTATAAACCCAGATGCAGGTCTTTTGCTGCTGGCTGGTTTACGGAGATCCCTAAGATTTTTTTATATCCTACAAAACAAATGCAGTTTCTCAGCTTAAGCTCATGATTCTCTAGAACCAGGCCACCAGTTCACCTGCGCTGAAAACAGTCTTAATGTTTTTGGTAATGTTGATGAAGCCTGAGTCAGAGGACTTCTGTCCAGAAAATCTTTGGAAGGTGGCATGTTTCGTTTTTAAGTTGTTCTACAAAATGTTTCTTGCATATGGCTTTTTTTCTGCATTATGCTGTAAAAATGTCCAGTACTATATCTTTTATGGATGTATATCTCCCCGTGAAATACTGTGTCTGGAACATTGGCAGGATTAGACCTCCAGTAATTGCAGATTTCAACATGGCTGTAACTATTTACTGAATGTGGAAGCTGATATAAAAATAAGACCTCTAGGACGATGCCTGACTTCATTCTACTGTTATTAAGTGAAGGTTCATTTTTACAGAATAGTTTGTTCAATTTTATTCCATATTAGAGGAGATCAATGAAATAATATGATATTTGACTAAAAGTGACATCTAGAGTTGTACAGTAATGTTTGCTTTTCTTAGCAAACTGACTTTTCCAAAAAGACTTTGATCCTTTCCTTGTATCCACAGACTTTGAGGAGTCAGTGCCTCTGAGATACTTCAAAGTATAACCTAGTGACATTATGGTTTAATAAATATATAGCTTTCCACTTTCACTGCCACTGACAGAATACTCTTTTCAGATTTCCTTTACCTAACTTTTAGTATGCCTTTTAGCACTGAACTGGCCTGTAGCTGCTCCCATAACAAGAAAATTTGTTCTCCTAATTCTAGCCACACTGTCTCTCAGGCATCAATTCATCACTTAAATTTGTCGTAAGTGCATTAAATAGAACACTGAAATTGTTCTTGTCAAATAATCTCCAAGAAGTATAGAGTATGACTCTGCTACATCCTTGGATTCTGCTCTGACATTTTACACTGTCGAAATAAAGCAGATGTTACCCTCCTCCCCAGTAAAAATTCTTTAAGCCATTAAATTACATTATAATTTATACATATTTTTATCTGCTGTATTTGCATGGCTATAGTTATGGATCTGTCAGTATTTTCACTATAAACCCCTATTTCCAGAGATTTAGACAGTAACTCTGCCTTAATAATTTGCTCCAGGCTAAAGCTTAAAATGCAAAGTCTCAGGCTGAGAATAGTATTTTTTTTTTCTTCATTTTGAAAAGCAAATCATTTTGCCTGTTCTTAAGCATGGGAACTGCAGTTGTGCCTGCAGGGAAGAGCTCCCTGGAGGGGGGCTGGGGGGGAGTCCTCCCAGGCAGAAGATGAGCCTGCTCAACTGTACCCTAAACAACAGGGTATTAAGTGGTTCAAGCAAGAAAAACGTTTCCTAAACCTCATAAAAAATAAAGGGGTATCTATGCAATAGTTCAGAGATTTAATGCAGCTTGTGAAGATGTATGCCAGATAGATTTAAATTAGGTAGTTGGATAGTGCTAGCAGTACCAATAGTTCTAGCAGTGTAGAACTCAGCACAGGTTTTTGGGTGGGTTGTGGGTTTTTTTGGTTTTTTTGTTTGGGTTTTGTTTTGGTTTTTTTTTTCCCCAACAGTGTTCCCAGATAGCTTTTGCTGCAACTGCTAAAACTTGGCTGTGCTTTGGTATTTAAGTGGAAGCAATCCCCATCTCTTGCCAGCTGCCATGGTAACAGTCTTGCCCGACTATTAGAAAATGAGTATTATTACCCCCAAAATATGACAGTGCCTTTGAAATGATGAGATTTGGGGTCTGTCTGTAAAGATTTTGGGGGGTGGCTTTATTTGTCTGGAGCTCTTAAGCCTTTCAGTCATTTCAAGCTTATTTTGAGAACATGTTTTGAATCTTTTTGCTATGTGAGAAGCTGGTTTTATGTATTGTTATAATTAATAAATGATATCTGGACTAATGAGATGATTCTAGGAGCTGTGATTTTAACAAAAATGCAAAAAAAAAAAATACTGCAGGGCTTGAAGCAAAATTGTAAGTTGCCATAGATCATTTAAATGCTTTCTGACACTTTACATATACTTGCTGTTTAATTTCTCTCCCTCCCTCACCCCATTTTCTCTCTCCCTCTCTTACAAAGTGCCACAGACAGAAGAGCCTAAATTTCTGTTCATCACCCAAGAAATCAGATGGAGGGTGAATAAATTGATCATAAAAAGAGAAAGCTACCATTATTTGCCTGATAATTTCTGGTAATCAGCAATAATGAGAACAGAAATAGAGAAAGTTCTTGCTAATTACATCATTTTTTTGTGTTCAAAATGTTAATGTTTTCATAAGAGGCAGCAACCATTCAGAAGAAGAAAAGGGTGCGTTTTCTTAGAATATTTGTTGCAGGTGGCTATTGTTTAAAGAGGTTTCTGTCTTTGTATGTCTCGTTAATTATTTAAAATGATCTGCTATGATATTCAACTGATCCTAAATTGCAGAGATTTCTGGAAAAAAATATTTTTGCTGTGGAGTTTAAAAAATGGGAATGAAGGTAATGAAATAACTGTGAGAAATAAGGAAATAAGATTAGAATTGACCTTGCTGCTATGAAGACTCCTCTCGGCTCTTGTGGAGGGGGAGGGGAAAAATCAAAGATGTTAACCTTATTCTCTTTTTTCCCTTGCCTGAAGAAGGCCTCTTGGCACATACATCACATCTAATCTTATTTCTCTTTCTTGTATATATTGCATTAACCTCAGTTTGCATTTGGCTTGTTTTCTGCCTTTAAAAAATGATGTGTGGGGAGCTGTACCTTCTGTTTGGCAGTCTCCAGTGATTTGGATCTTAATTTTCACCAACAAATAATTTGGTTGGAGGGCAGGTCAAGTGGCCTCCAGGCTAACTTAAAATTGGTTTTGAAAATACACCATATGTGTTGACAAAAGGGTCTGTCAGTACCCTGGCTAAGCGGCAGGGAAGTCAGGCAGCAGGCTTCTCCAGACACGGGGACGGCACCTGTGGTGGCTGGTGCAAATCAGCCTCCAGGTTAGCCTGAGCTGTAGCACCATATGTTGTGGCTTGCCATGTTTTATGACCCTGTGGGGTACAAAAAGGTTGTTTTAGAGAAATGTACTGGGTTTAGATCTATGCTGTGGCTGGCAGAGATGTTCATTTTGCAAGTGGGTGCAAGAGCAGTTGTTTGGGAAGTGGCTCATCATGCAAGCCGTTTAGAGATATCAGTGTGCCTTTGTCTTGACTCTGCAGTCACTGTTGCTGTTGAAGAACTTGCTGGTTCTCCAGGCTTTTGTTGTGAATTCTTGTGAATGTTGTGAGTAAAGATAGAGTCCAATGGAAAAAGTTCCGTGATCTGGTGTGTGCTGAATGCTATCTGCCTGCTTGCACAATGACACGAGTAAGGAATAGCACTTACCTCCAAACCTTGGCACAAAGCATCCACCTGTGCTTGACCATGGTGATCAGCCAGAAAGCGTATAAGGCAGGTACTTTGAAGAGTCTTCTCACTATGCAAATGCTTGGAGAACCACCAAAATCCAAATTAAGCTATATAATGCCATTTAACAACAGAAGCAAGGGTTGGTACAAGGGGCAGGAAAGATGCTTGCTCAGTCCTAACAAAGTAATAACCTGCAGATGTACCACCAGAACAGCAGAAGAGCCAAGAGTTTAGTCCTATCTCAAAGAGAGGGCTATCCAAGGACAAGACTGTTGTGAACTCTCTGAATTTTATTGGAAAACTCATGACACTTGGGAACATTGTTCACTGGAGTTTGTGTGCTGAATTGAATGCACCTTCCTGATAACTGGGAAGATGTAAACGATCTCGGCTCTCTCTGTGCTTCCCTTACCTACTCTGTGCATCCTGAAACTGAGAGTTTTGGCAGTAGGAACAGATTTTATCTTACTATTTGCAGGACTGCTGCTTTTTGGCAAGGGCTCAGTTAATTGACAAAAAGATCCTTGACCAAGAAAGAAGTGTGTCTGTATGTATAGAGATATTTATACATATACACATTGAAGATAAAAACATTCTACAAGCAGAATTGAACAGAAGAGTACCTGTCATGGAAAGACTTGTGCTTTGGTCTATGAAATGGGAATATGCTGCAATTGTAGTGGAGAAACCAGAGAAAACGTGATGTTTATACTGTGCATTTTAGAATAGAAACCCACAAAACCAAACATGTTTCCTTCTATATTGTTTAAGTAACATTAAAAGCAAATTTCACGCTAACAAAGTATCATGAACAAAACAATATTTTTTTCTCAGTATTTGTAGCATATTTACAAAGTTTCCAAACATTCCTAAACCATGAAAATACTGAGGCATATTCTTTTATATATAGGAATACAGAGTTGTTATTTCTTTAAGCTAGGAAAGGGAAGATTTTCCAAGTTAGATATTAGATCTTTAAGTAAGTATTTGCCATGATTTCCTCCATGTTATGTATATAAGGGCTTGTGCTGAGGCCAGTTATTATTGTGACAGTCTTTTTTGTGGAAAGGAAAAATAAATCTGCCATACCACCCCCACTGCAAAAACTGTAAGGTTGAACTCTTGCTTTTCATACCTGCAGATGTACTGGTATTTTAGAGTGCTTCTGCTTCCTTTAGTGTTGCATATTGATTAAGTTACTCAGTATTTGACAATGTGAAGCTTTTTTCCCCTAGATATTTGTTAGAGAAAATCTATGCTTTTCCATTTACAATGGAAAGCATTAATCACGCACCTCACTGTTTATGTGTCTTCCTAATGGTAAGATGTGTACCCAGCACCTAGTGACTGCACAGTACGGTATGTTGTTTCTTGACACTCAATAATTGCTGTCAAGTAAAGAATCCAGCATTTGAATAACTGATCATTTAATTTGTTTCCCCTAAAATGATATTAAAAATTCTCTTTAAAAAGCAATTTCAACTTAGACGAAATTATGATTTAATGCATGTATATTAGGTTTGTGTATAGAAAAAACATCTGCTTTTATTTCTTGCTTCCTGATTTCTCCCCATTTCAATCTGAACAGTTTCTTTGCTCCCCCACCCCACCCCAAACTGTAGAAGAAATCAGTGGTCTTGAAATAATTCTGTCAGTCGATGCTGCTTATAAAAACCTGTGAGGTTGCATATTTCTATATTTTTGTATTTCTTTTAATAATTTCTAGAAAAACAGCTATTGATCGTCATTTTGTGAAGGATAGAAAGCCTTCTGTCAGAGTTAGTCTGGCTACTGGGGTGCAAACTATATGATCTAACAATATATGAACTGTTGCAGTAATTCGTAAATTATAGATGGATGCTGTGATTCCACATTCTGTAGCAATCAGGTGCTGCATACAATCCTTTCTTCCACCCTTGCCTATTCTCTGACAAAATACAAGACTGAGTTTTAGTATAACCATTCTCTTCTAGCTTTATTTTATAAATATGTCTAGTAATGCTATTTTCAACTCCTTTACAATACTTACAATCAGCTTTTAAAGGAAGAGCAGATTTCTCTTTTTGTTTCTTCAAATAACTTTCTTGAATATTCTTCTGGGAGACATCAAAACTGTCTCTAGTTAATGGTGGCAGTGTACATACCTGCGACATCTTTTTGATTCTTAGTCAGTCCTTTTCTTTCAAAGTTGCATGAGAAACCATGTGGCCTTCTCCTGCAAAGCCTTCACACAGAGAGATAATACTCACTTTCTATTAAAGATACAGTAAGGTCTGCAAATGTCTTAAAGGGTAGGATGGGAAACTCATTTGCAATTTCTCAAGAAGGGAAAAATGCACTAGGAATTAAATTCGGTAGCTATAAATTTTTGCGTGTATGCGCATGCATGCTTACATAGCGGTGACTTCATTAGCCAGTCATCAAAGGGAGCTGTGACTCATGCTCTGGTAGTATTTAACTGTATGGAAGATATACATATTAAGACTTAATTCATATTTAATTGGCAATTAGGAAGGAAAGTTTTGAAGAAGTTGATTCCCACTTCTTTTGCCTTCTGGGCAATACTAGACTGTTAACCTCTAGTGACGGTTATTGTAAAGTAGGTTGAAGTAGCAGAACAGGAAAAAAACAGAGAATGAACTTTGAATGATTTGAAACAACCCATTTCTTCTACCTCCTCCATCACATGCGCACTTACTCTTTAAAAAAAAAAAATACACCATATATTGTTTACCACCATAAAAGTAAAGACTGAAGTTTGATCATAAAATGTACTTCTGCATCAAGAAACCTGGCAGAAGAAATCAATAAAGAAGAATTGCTTGTCTTGTTTTTTCCAAAATAATACTCAGAGAAAATATGATAACACATCTTGAAGGCAGGTCAGGAAGGGCAAGTTTAACTGAACAGAGGCATCGCATGAACAAAGTGTGCGACTAATCCATATATTCCTTTATTGTCTGGGCGCTCTCATCCCTTCTCTGTTGGACTGAATTCAAGCAGAACATCTTTTAATATTTTGTTTACCCAGCTTTTTCTACAGCCAGTTTTCACCATTGAATTAGCAGGATTTCAGTGGCATGCAGAAATGTGGCAAGTTTAAGAATGTTTACTTCTACTATCACATGCCTGTACTCCTATCCATGCACTGGGTGAGATTTACTCTAATCTACAGAGCCTCGCCCGTCAGTTATGATCACATCTGGCATGCTGTTCCAACGGTGCTGGCTGTGGATGCTCAAGGAGAGGAGAGGTCACTGGTTTTCAGTGATTCTTGTTGTTCCTCTTCATATGAGTGCAGGCAGAGTGGTTGGGTGCTGTTGTCTCATAGCTATATTACATCACTGCTTTACCGACCAGCTTGTGCATCCTCAATTCCAAATGTATCATCTGGGCTCTCACCTTCAGTGCTGTCAGTGGTCCTGCTTCTGAGCTTGCTGACATCAGCCTGCAGACAGTCATCACAGATGAATCCAAAATGGCTATCTGAATGTCCTTTGCAGGCAATTAGAGGCAATGATGTATGCTGTTAATGAGTGTCCTCTATTGGAAAGTGGTAGCTTCTAATAACATTGGACACTACTGGTGAAGCAGCTATAGCCTGGTGTGAGAGCGTTCGTGGAGCGGATAGTTTTGACTGCTATGGTGGAAATGACTGCAAGTGACAAAATACCCAGAGGCAGATCTGTATTAAATTTTGTTCATCACTTGACTTGGGTTTTGCTAAGACCTACTGTACATGTGAGAAGCAAGAGGTGGTTTTGTTGTTTTCTTTTGTCATAGTTGTATACTTTTGGCAATATATGTGGTTATGAAAATTTTATATGAGACAAGAACGCAAAGCAGAATACAGCATGTAGAAATGGCTGAGTTCCCCTTTGGCTGTCCTTGCCAAATTCATCATCACTCTTTCTGTTGACTTCCCAATCATTTCTTGAGAAACAATTGCTTCTTCCTGTGGAAACAGGTATATTAGTGGAAGCTCCAGCTCTATGCAGCATATGATGTTGGAAGTTTAATTTAGACTTGGAGAAATGAAAATCTGTGAAAGCAAATTTGTGCATTTTTTCATATACTGCAAGACACTAAACTATATTAACTTTATCCAATGACTTTTGCTCAGCCTACAGATTCATTTTGTGGAACTGGCAACACCGAAGCTGTAGAAAGCTACAGAAAGACATAAGAGATGCTTTATAACAAATGCAGTCACCTTACCATATCCAGTTTCCCAGAGTAAAGATTAACTATTTGTACTCTTCAGCATTTCATTTTGACATACTAGAACTTAGTTCCTCTGGGTGCTACCTCCTTTTAGTAAATATGCAGCTATTTTTAGATATACCATAAATATATTAAACCCATGGTGGTTGGGTTTTGTTGGTTTGTTGTTTTGGGTTTTCTTTTTTTTTCTTTTCAAGGGGATACAGGCATTTTGGCATTCTCTAACTCCTGTGCCTTAGCAATATATTATTGCTCTCATTTTGACAACTAGGAGCTAGGATATAGAGACAGGAAAGGTCAGCTACAGTGTGGCCACCCCTTGATGCCACAGCATTATCTGCTGAACGCCTGAACACAGGCAGGGGCAGCGCTCTGACTACAGGACCAACTTCCCTCATTGTGTAGCAGTATGCAGATTTCTAATGACTTCTTGGGAATAGGCTCACGAATGCAAAGATAATGATGATTTTCTGTAATGGTGATAAACAGATTTCTTTTTTTTTTTTTCTTTTAAATTTCAGTGAGGATCAAGCTCTGCATAGAGCCGTGGAAGCCTGAGGAGCTTTAATTACTCAGCATCAGAAAAGCTTAATTTTGCTGAATAGAGTCTTTCATGGTTTAGTATGTTTCTGATATGCCCTTGAAACATCACTCACAGAAAACAAATAGACAAAAAAAAAAAATGGCAAAGTTTTAATTCACCTGCAGTGAGTTTTAATGAAATTCCATAAAAGCACTGTGAACATGTCCTAAAATTAGCTAAAGTATTCTGTATGTGATCCTGATGTATTAATTATTAATGCAACTCCACGACTGAAAGGAGTCAGTTAGTCTGGGATTTTATGGAATGACTGAAAAGTAACTGCAGACACAAATTCTAAGAGGAATGACAAAAGTATTTAGAGTTTCTTGTTATTATTTTAGCAAAAACATGATTGTAACACATTCTTGTAGTCTGCATTAGCTATTTTGAAAGAGGCAGATGCAGTGCTGCATTGCATTGGTGACATTTTCCCCCAAGTATTTTTCAGGCTATTATGACACTTCATAGAACAGCCCACAGAGGTTGGTCATTAGCTCCTTTAAGATTAATCTTCTGTCTGTTGGCAAAGAGAACAGAAATATGGAAAGATTAGGGAAGCACAACATACTGCTTGCTTTTGAACGGAAAAGTAGGTTTCAGATTTATTTTCCTCTTGATTGTCATTTTTTTATAGGTTGATTTCATTTGTTCTTTGGAATTTCAGTTTCATCACATATCACTGTATGATCAGTTGATGAAATAATTGAGGGAAAAAATTAATGAACCAGCCTTTCAAAAGTGTATGTCTGCAAATCTGAAAAGCTTAAAGTGCAGTTCTAAGAAGCTAAACAAAAGCTAAATTGAAGGGGAGGACCCTTCTTGAAAGAAAATTAAATGACATTAAAGATACTATTATTTTCTAAGAAATAACCTTTTTATACTGAAAATAAACTCTTTTCAGAGATATAGAACATAGTACTTCTGAAAAAAGATTGGAAGGCAATTTAAAATTTCCCAAAAGGGCATATGCCAGTATATTCCAGACCCCTGAAAACTGGGATGACATTGTGGTGTGCTTAATTATAGACCAAAGTTTTATCAAACTGAGAGAAATAGAAAGTACTAGACCAAGTACAAAGCTGCAAAGAATGTTCAGTGGTTTAATACTCAAAGTAATTTTTTTTTTTTTTTCTGAAGACCAGCTGCAGGACCACTGATAAGAAGTGCAGGGGGAAGGCAGCCTTTGGGCTACTTGTTCCATTATCTCTGGATGAAGATGCCCTCGATTATGGATGGTTGTTATATCCACCCCTATCTGAATATAGGGAAAATACTTTTCAGAAATATTTTAGACTGAATAATAAGTGAACATGAATTTTTAAAGGACTTTTTTTCCTTCTTCTAACAAAGAAGTAATGTTTTTTAGGGAGGACTGATGTTTACTGCTGTAACAGAGTGTAGGAACACCCATGTCAAAAAACTCTTCCAGCTGCCCCAACCACAAAACCTCATTTACAGAGTATGAAAATGCTAGAAGTCATTCTCCACAGACTGGAAATGGATATTGCCTTATCCCTGCTATCCATCATGGCTACACTACCAGAAAACACACCAGACTTCCTTGCTGAAGTGAGCAAGGCAACCAGCTCAGAGGAGCACCAAGGCCCAGGGCTTTCTGGTGTGAGACACCTTGCCATTAGGTAGTGTTGTCCTTACACACTAGCCCTTGCCATGTTGAATGCGTTTTGTGTTCCGACATCAATTGCTTGTTCTTGATTCCCTTCCAGTGGTTGTTTCATGCAAGCAAGAACAGGTCGTGATAAAGTAGAGCAGAGGATTTGTTATTTAATTTCACTTTCATGTGTGTGCTCAGATAATTTTCTTTCTGGTCAGCAATTCATGATTATGCTATCCAACTGGAAAAACATGTAGAAATCAAGTTTTTCATAAATTTGGCACCAAGACCCTACAAGTGAACCTGCACCTAAAATTCCTGTTTGTTAGTGTTACTCTGTATGTTCTGTATGAGCCCAGAACACCTATGTGAGTTGATTTTTAAGGTTTTATTCACCTTGAGATGTGTGTGCTTAGGCATCGAAGGAGACAAGTGTCTCTCATTCAAGATAATAAATGTGTCTTGCTGAAACTCTGCTCTTCTCTCTGAGGAGCCTTCCATATATTTTAGCTTTGCACCTCTTGAGTGCCACATGGCTGAAAGCCACAGACGATGACATCAGGTGGAGTCCGTCATGCATGCCTTGATGTCATTACTCTGGGGGAGAATCTTTTCAGAGTGACATGGCAGCCCACCGAGTGCCATCCAGATTTACCTTGAAAGAACCTGTGCACTGAGGATGTTTAAAAATAAATGTGTATCAACTCCCTTTTCTCTCCAGACAGCAAGTATCCCTAAGGGACATCCAGTGGTTTTTTACTCTTTATCCTCCTGTTCCCTTTCCTTTCCCTGTCCAGGCTTTTATTCTCTGCCCATCCTATCCCCTCTTAACATTTTCTCATTTCTAATTCCCTTGCCATCTTCTCCCCGTTCCCTCCTCCTGACTGAGCTAATTCCAGTCCTCCTCCTCTCCCTCGGATCTGTGCTGCCGAGTCCTCACGACCGTGCTCACAGACCCCTCCATCCCTCTGTTACGAACCTGAAGATGACGGAAGTGACAGGCGGAGTGGACAGCTGGAGTTGGTCTGACATGACAGTTTTCCCCTGTGCCAAAGATTAGTATTGCCACCATGGTAGCCCAGCCAAATATAAAATACAGCCATAGCCTTTTCCGGAAATATGCCCTGTATAAATTCCAGTCCTCGGGTGAGAGAAAAGTTGACTATATCTGATATCATCTTTTTTTCATGAACATACACAATCTATATATACTTTTTATTTCTAAGCTTCCTTCCAGCCTTCACAGTCTAAGCAGCAGTTCATAAGCTCAAAGTGACTGACACATATTCAGCTGTTAAAACTTGGTTGGTATTCTGTGTTAATTGATAAATACTGACAGGAATGCGTGTGTTGCTATTTAGTACAACTAGACAGTAGCTATCAATGTTTACTCTAATCGGGGAAATGAGCTAAATTTCATAGAATCATACAATCATTTAGGTTGGATAAGACCTTTAAGATCATCAAGTCCAACTGTTGAATATATCTTTAGAGGAAAAATGTTTCATGTATTGCTCTATAAAAATGCTGAGCAAGCTACAGTACTAAAAGCCAAGATGACCTGGATTTTATTTGTCACTGACTTATTTTGGGAATCAGATTTCTTAGTTTGCACATATGCCAAAAGGGTTTAATAACTTACTTCTCAAGTTAGAAAAATTAATAATTGGTAACTGTTTGGAGACTTCCAAGTGCAGTGCTGTATAGATATAGTCCTAATTGCAACTGACAGGTTTCAAAAAAATAGCTGGCTATAGACATAATAACATCCCATTCCACTAGATCAATTTAAAACTACATGGAGTATCATCCCTCCCACTTCAAACAACTAGTTTTCTTTGCCTTTGTGAAAGGAGAGTTTGGGATTGCAGAATATGGAAAAACCTACAAAAACTTCAACAGTTTCTGTCATAGCACCTACTATTGCCCACTGCTTACAGCAACAATTTTCTAGCCTGTGTTTGGCAGTATTATATTATTTGGTATGACAATTCTCACGTTACTATTACAGAAAGCAAGATTGGATTATTCTCTCAGTGACCGTAAGTTAAAGCAGCACATTAGTGCCTTTTTTACTCACCTTACAGAATTCCATCACATGGTAGAATTGGAATCTGCCCCCTTCAATTGGGGGATCACAAAGTTTTTTCACAATTATTTTGGATTAATTTTGTGTTTTGCCTGTACCAATCTGAAATTTCTGGGGTCTGTCATGGCTGATCTAAATTAATAACTAAAATACTAAAGCTTTATTGCCATAAAAGGATTTCTGTTTCCCAAATGATAAGAATGTTATGACATGTATTGATCTACTGAGGTGCTAGTAGTCACTAAAAGATGGATCTCCCCATTTATTTTTTGTCCTTTTGCTATTACCATATTTATTGAGAACATGTCAGAACAATTGGCACAAAACCTTGAGATGTTGATAAACTGATAAGCTGTGCATATATTTGAAGCAGTAGTTGATCAATGTATATTAACTAAGGTTATTTGGACAGGGAAATGTAATACTTTCCACGTCTCCTCTTGGAAATAAATTTAATAGTCTATCTCACCTCCCATGTGTTTCCCAGTAATCGCCTTCAGTTATTTTTTTCCCAATTAATTACAGCCTTTTAGATGATGAACGGAGTGTCTCTCATGGGGACATGTAGTCAAAGTGCTGCTTGGAAAAATTCTTCTTTGAACAATGCAGCCTTACATGCAGATTATTTCTAAGCAGATTTTTTTCACTATGTCATACTCTTTTTAATGTGTATTTGGAGAACCTAGAATTTATTCCAAGCTTTTTTACAACTAAATTAAAGGAGAGGAAGGAAGCACCAGAAGGAAGATTTCATCCACTTTGTCAGTGTAAGCTCCTGGCTATTTGGGATTATTGCCTTGTTTTTGTGGGGGTTTTATGATCTTTATTGTGATGTAAGGAGGAAAGAGCATAGGATTTATTCAGTGTTCTTTCCTCTTCTGCATGTGTGCAGTTCCTTCCTCATTGTTCATTTACAATGCTTGTTTAGCGAACACACAACAGCGGCAACATTTAGTAGGAGTGAAAGATTTTAATTGTAGTCATCCAAGACCACGACGAACATAAACCATTCTATGTGAATTATGCTACAGCAGAGAATATAACTGAAGAATAATGAGGAAGCAAACAGAAAATATGTGCTGGAGGGGAAAACTGGAGACAGGCCAGACTGCAGATTTCTATAGTACTTTTTTCCTCAAGCCATATACCAGCCATGCTACAAATATATCCAGGAGCAGGAATTAACTGCTTAAGAAGGTCGTGCTAATGGGGATAATTTTAAAGCATCAGAAGCTAGGCTGTTTGTGTTTCAACACCCGTAAAAAAGGTATCGTTTGGTGGGATGCTATAGTATATCCACTAAAGTAAATCTTCATGCAGACATCTCCTGACAGGCATGAATATGTGGTATGCATCAATAAATAAATGCTGTGTAATAATATTCTTATGGAAATTACCATATTGCAGAGAATATATTTCACAAAAATGTTCACAATATCAAAAGCACATCATCCACTGTGCTGCTGAGTTTCTTCTTGGATATTGGGGGCATGCTTAAGATCTGAGTATTTCTAATGCTATCAGTGGGCCAGACTCCTGGTATCTAAGTGATTGAGTCCATCTATCAGCTTTGGACCATCATGGCTAATTTTTCGCTTTAATATCAAGTTACAGGCCTGAATTTGATTTAGCCTACTCGTGCGATCAAGTTTATTCAGTGTGGGCTTCAGTTAATAGATGGACTAGGATTACAGAATTGATTTGCATAGAAATTAGAATTGATCAGAACTAAATTATTGATTATTTCAAGTTGAAAAACATTCTCTTCAACCTAGCATTTTCACAGAGCAGCTCCTAACTGATGAGCTTTTATCATTATATAAATGATAACATAATAAATGTATGTAGGTAAGGTGGACTTTGCTGACTATTTTGAACATTGTAGAATGGATAATGAGTTTGAATCAGAAGAACTCTCCTTTAAATGCTATGAAGACCTTATGATACATTCCAATATCACTTCCAACTTTATTTGAGAATGCATAATGTTTGATTTTCTGTTTCATATTAAAAACGTAATCTGCTCTTCCATTAAAATATTGAATTAAAAATAGTCCTTCCTCTTAGGTTCGGTTTTTTGGGGTGGGGTGGGTGGTTTTGTGGGGGTTTTTTTGTAGGTGGTCAGATAATTTCTTGAAAGTCTCTTATGGTTCTTTCCTGCATTAAATTGCAATAAGTTTTGTTTCTGCTAACCCTTCTTTTTCTCTAAGTGCTATTTATTTAAGGGACTCACGAACAATGCCATTTATGTGAGAACTATGAGAATAAGTTTTAATTCTCAGCTCTACTATGTGATCCCTTTATGACACTGAACAAGTGAGGCTCTCTGTATACTGTTTCCTATCTAAGAAAGGCAGATAATAGAATTTTCTTAACTGGCAAATCTTAACAATGAAGGTATTAAAGGTTATGTGTACTTGTGCTGAGTTTTAGCCAGAACTTTTAAATAGATACAATTTTTGAGGTAGGTTGAGAGCCGTTTCCTTCCTTTTATTTTATTGCTAACCTCTGTGAAAGTTTTCTTCTTGTTCCCTCAAAATTGTGTGCGTTTTCAGAATTTGCTGGCTCTGTAATCAGAAATAGCTGATTACAGGTGCCAGAGATCCAATTATGAAGTTGTCTGATTTTAGAAACTTCAGAAGCAGAATTCTAGAGTCACTTTTTAGCTATTTAGTCTCCATCTGAGGGAACTCTATACAGATGGATATCATGCTGGAATTCAATAACCTGAATATTACTTTGATTTTCTTTTGGTAACTGAAGATAGTAACTCCATCAGTATTTACTTTCCTACAGACCTCCCTTGCAATGACCTTCCTTTGGTTATTAAGGTAGGTGATTTCTTTTTTGCCTTTTGAGCTACATTCATGTCATCTAGCTTGCTAGTAATTTGAATACCAACAAACTGGGTCTTTCTGACAGCCTGGGTTTGACAGGCTGCTCTAAGTCCCTCCACTGAATTGTTGGTCTGTCATGTTATTTCCCCTAGTAATGGTATAAGAGCTGATAGCAACCTGAATACCTAAAAATAGACAGAGAGAATAGGCCTTAGAATTCACAGCTGGTATTTTATCATCTTGGCTCCCTCTGCCATTGCATGGTGGAATGTGATAGCTTAAAATAACTAAGTGCCATTTTTTTGCCAAAAATATAAAATGTCATTAGGTATTACAGTATCCGTTTCAGCTATGGACACTCCTAACACTTCCTCCAGCAGCTTTCCTAGCACAGCTAATTCCAAATACCGTTAGAAATAAAACTTTTGCAGGTGACCCAATTTATCCAACTGGGAGAGACAGATTTATTAAACGGGGAGACACATTGTACTCCATCTGCATCCGTGTGTTCAACTCTTCCAGACTGGCGTATGATCTTGTATGGTCCTTACAACAGCTGCTTTGTCTTTGCACCACAAGTCAGGTAGTGAGTAAAAGGATAAAGTCTGCTTTTACTATCTTATACTTTCTTCATAGCCACAGGCTAAGTTTTGTCGTTACAAGGAGTATTCATGCATATAATGAATATACAGTAGATTTGATGAGCTTGAGCCTTCTGTTTCAGATGGCGTTTCAGCAAGTTGTTTCGTTGCTGTAATGCAAGCAAAATGTTTCCTTGTTTTGACAGAATGTGTGTTGCTACTATAGATTTAACATGCCTCTCCTGAAAAATATATTGTGTGATGGAATTACCTCACAGAAAGCCAAGTGGCAATTTTTAACAAGCTAAGAGATATGGAACTGTGTCATCATTCATTTGCCAGCTTGCCTGGGCTTCAGTGATGTTAATCTCTGAGTAAAAACCAGATGAGTGCTCCTCATCAGCTTTGTCATTGTGATAATGATCAGAAAGCAGAACTGGAGGTGTAAAACCAAACAGCTGTATTACAAGCCTTATTTTAAATCAGACAGAGGGACTGTTTTAGCTGTTAAAATATCTCACTCACATCCTGATTCCTCTCTATTCTTCCCATTAACTTCCATGAGAGCCTTTTGGGCAGCTCAGGTCAGATGGGAAGGACATCTGCTAATGTCTCAGATGCAGTCCCTCCAGCGCAGGGTGTAGCTAGTGACGTGGAAAAGGAAGAGCTGAATTGCTGCTGACATGGTGGGACAGGTTTTTTGAACACTTCCATACAGATCTCTGGTGTTTGAGAGGTTTGACTGAGCTCTTAATAGGTGGATTTTATAGGTAGTTACTAGTTGCAAACGCTTTGTAGTTTGTCTAAACTTTTCTTTTTCCTCTTGGAAATGCATTGATAGCTTTTGTAACCGTCAGACATTTTAGTTTTAGTGTAGTGAGGATGGGAAGGGGTGAACTAAAAACTGTACATTGTGTATTTTATCATAGGAAATAATTAGTGGGTAAGAGAGTTGGGTTGTCATAAATTTTTATGCCTGTGTTAAAGCAAAATGAATTGTCAGACAAAGAGGAAAAATAACATTTCAGGGCCCCTTGCTTGTGTATTTTTTATACCTTTGCCTCAGATAGTTTCACTAGGCCCAAGTGCCTCACTTCATCCTTTCTCCTCTCATTTCAATTGTTTTGGAAGTTCCAAGAGCATCTTGTTTGATTTAATAAATGTTTTGTCAGTCATAGGCAGATTGTTTGCAGAGCTGCAGTCCTCTTAGGTATGTGTTTATGAAGTATATAAGCCTGTTAGTGATGATTTCTCTTCATATTCTCTTGTGTTTTGTATTTCTGTAGAGCAGAACAGAAACATTGTATTGTGATAAAGTTGGGATGGCGGCTGACTTCTTCATCCTCCTGAGCTGCAATTTTCTGAGTTTTCATCTTTTGTTCAAGTTTGGCAAAGAGCGCATAATTATGCACTTCACACTTTGTCCTCCTGAGCTAATGGTACAGATCTTGCTTCTGCCAAGAATCTGGATTCAACGCTACCCTGGGCTGAATATTTGAATTGTCCAAAGTGTTTGGAGGGTGGCAGGGTGGTCATTTCATTTCATAAAAGTGTATGTAGAAAACACAGGACAGAGGCAAGAAGTGCTTCATTAAGGGTGGACAAACTGGCTTTCAGAAGACAAACTGCTCTCCAGAGGGATAATTCAGCAAGTTGCTGAGCAGTCTGGCTAGAATTCAGAAAATCATTTAATTGTGTGCTTAATTTTAAATATTCAAGTAGTTCTTTAGCTTTACAGGGAAAAATCCATATGCGTAAAGTAAAACAGATTAGAGTGTTCACAAACTTAAGCCCTATATCGCTCCATTTCCCTGAATTTTGCTCCATGGCTTCCAAGTCACGATTCCACCTTGGAGTGATTTTGTATTTCATAGCATGCATCTTCTCAGTTGTGTGCAACCCTCAGTTTCAGTTGGCTCATATCTAGGACGTTTCAGGACACTCACATACAGAATCTTCAGAACTGTTTACAAACAGTAAAATAACAATGGGATACTGTTCTCGTTGACAATAAATGAGTTACCTGTCCTTCTCAGGGCAACAGGTTTCAGCTCTTCATTGCTGGAAAAGACAGCAGTAGGAGAGGACTCCTCACTTAGGAGAAAGGTTTTGTTATAAGTGGGTACATACATTAGCAATTAGCTGTAGCATGTTGGTTAGGAAAACATATAGAAAACTTCTGGATAATAAGGTGAGTTCAGGCAAATGTTTCTAAAACACCTTAAGGCCATACTCAAATTAGCGAATGAGAAAATTGTTCAGAAAATAAGAATCTTGCCATACTCAAAGACTACCATCAGCAAAGATGCTTAATTATCCAGTGCATATAATAACTCCCTTGTGGAGTTATATGATAAGCATAAAGGGCATTGAAGTCAGAATTACTCTGAAAGACTTTGGCCTGAAAAACAGGGGTAGTGAAAAATGATATAACAAAGAAAATAGTTTGAAACAAGTTGCATCTTTACAGTAACTACTTCTTTTTAGGCATTCTGTAAATAACAAAGCAGAAAAACAATCAAAAATTGTGTGGGCTCGAGTCTCTTCTCTTTTACATGAGCTTAATTGTGTTTCACTGTTCTGTTCCTGGTTTTCATTAATACCAGCAAGAATGAAGTCAAGGCTTACTGCTTCCTAAGCTGCTCAATACAGATCCATGCAATTCTTTGAAAACAACGGGAGCAAAGCAATCTTTTGGGTAACATAATACAACCCTTGAACTTTGATCTCAATCAAGGCAATCTAGAAAGAAACAGGAATGTCATAACTCTTAAATCTTGCAACACTGAAAAATAACACTGCTGTCAGAAACCTACCCACAGAACGCTGAGAAATAATTCTCCTGACCTACAGTACTGCTCCATATGTTGTATATACTAAAGAGAAAAACTGGGTTTTATTTGTACTTACAGCTCCCACCAATTACAGCTAGAGTTGTTGCCTCCCTGTGTGTTTTCATTGACACAGATGGATAAAAACAGATAAAGTGTGTAAGATAGAGAATACTCCAAGCTCTCATGCTACACCATAGACATGATTTAAATTCCGTTATACCTTCCTAGCGTGAAAAGTTCTCTGAGAAATAACCTTACTGATTAGGGTCTGTGTAAACTAAAACGTAAAGCCTTTGTGTTAGAATTCAGGCTTAAAGATGGCAGAAAGGATGTAAGTGATCCCTTGGGGCTAAGAGATATTTAGTACTGGTCGTAAGCTGCACATGAGGATAGAGATCCTGCTCATTATAGGGAAACGAATCAAGACATTTTGTCTCATCGAAATGACCAGTAAGTGACAATGTCCCGATGTACCCACTGTGCAGAGGTCTTGTGCTGGAGTTGCACTGGCTTAAGTGGCAAAACTCTTCTTTGTCCCCTGCTCCTGTGCTACTTGGTGCTCCTCCACAAGCCTCACATCCCATAGTGGCATGTGTGCAGCTGGTCCAATGAAGAATGAACGCTTGGCCTGTAACGCTTCCACCTCGCAGCCAGCAGAGCAAGAGTTGCTACGTGCCTCCTGATGTTCAGAGAACATGCTCACTGAGGTGGCGATAGCACACACACCCCATGAGCAGGGTATGGTTGTAGGCTCCAGCTGAACGGGCCTCACGTCAATCACGGGCGAACGCTCAGGACCGTGAACTGGCTGTTGCTTGGTTACAGTTTTTCCCAGCTGCATTGGAGAGTGCTCTGAAAGGAGGATAGCTTCAACCTGACAGCAATTACAGGAGAGGCAGGGCCAGCTTTCATTTTAGAAACCAAATATGCAAATAGTCCTTTCTTTGCCGTTAGCTTTCATCATAGTCGGAATGGGCTCCCTGTGTTACAAGAGCAGGGTTGTAAGGTACCACAGCTGAGATGCTGAGCATTTGTGTCAACAGCAATCCCCTTCATCTCCAAACTGTGAGCTAGTTTTAAATATTAAAAAAAAAAAAAAAAAAAATATTCTGGAAGTAGCTGAGGAATAGGTTTGGATTTGAGTTACTAGTGTCTCTTCTAAGAGCTGGTTTGAAGTCAATCAAGCTTCTGTCATGTATCTCTAGAAGTTTTGTGAATGAGAACTTCATGTCCTGGATCTTACTTTTGTAAGGACCCTTTGTTGCTGGTAGGGCTTCCCGTGGTAATTACCTTAAGCGAAAAGCTCAGGAAAGTAAAACAGGACTCACACCAGTCACTGTACCTGCAGTGCCAAAAAATCCCACTTCCCAACAGACAAACCTACAATAACAAATAATGTTAAAATTACAAGAGTGATCACAGTGTATCAGCAACCACAGGAGATTTTTCTAATTTTACAACCAGCTTTAAGGTTTTTGTTAGTTTCAGTCTCTCTTGAATTTTCTATTCACCACAGCGAAAAATGGTGTTTAATGGCCTTTTTGAATCTTGCTAATGAAGTCTTTAAACTTTGCAATAAGCACCCTAAATATAAGTGAAATGACGACTTTAAATTTGCAAACACAATGATCCTGGTAGTTATGAAGGCAGGTAATGTTACATGCATGTGATGCAAATCTTCGGTGCTGTGAAAAGTTGTACCTTTGAATCACAGGATGTGGGAGATGAAGGGTGTAATGCTTTGAGAAGCAATTTTCCAAAGCATATGCTTTCAGTTTAAAAACATTGTATTAAAGCAGTATCTGGAGTAAATGGCAGGAGAGCATGAAAGAATGCATGTGGACAAAATGCCTATGAAAATTAGGTAAAATTGCGCTAAGTTTGAGTGATTACTGCACACTGAAGTCCTGAAATTTCTGTTCCATGCAAATCTACAGATCAGGCCACAGATCTAGAGGGGAGACACAGAAACTGCAGATGCGATATAAAATAAGTGACAATCAGAGAAATACTGTGCTTTGGGGGAGGGCTCCAATGACACCCAACACCTTTTGCCACGTTTGAACAGATAATGTGAGTACTATTCTAATATTAATAATAAAATTTATAGCTAAAATCTCTAAATTGATTAGCTCATAAACAAACCAGAAATTATATGCCAGTGTTTCAGTTTAAAAATACATTCTTGGAAGATCAGAACTAGTTCTTAATGATTTAGAAAACCAGGAGGAAAACAGCCCAAAATTCATGATGCATGTAATTTGCCACGCATAGTTTGACAGGCTCCTACTAATTGCTACACGTTCTTTGCAGAATAAATACCAGCTTTGGTGGCACTGGAGTTGTAGTATTGCTTCTATTTATAAGGGGCCTTCTGGGTGTCATTCTGAAATTGCCACTCCACCACTGGGAAGTGGCTTGGGGTGATACTGCTGGGTTCTCTCTGCTTCCATTAGCTTCAGCTGGGGTAGAGGTGATCCAGACTGTGCCAGACCAGGCTGCTGGGGTAGAGGTGATCCAGACTGTGCCAGACCAGGCTTTTTTGTCTGTGGAACAGGAAGGCTGCTTCTCATGGACTCTCCGATGGTATTTCTCTAGGCAAATGTTCTGTCCATGGAGAAAAACTTAATTTCCTGCACATACTTACACCTAAATGCTAAGGTTTATCTGAAATTACAGACCCAAGGTAATCTCTGTGATAGGACACACCTACAAGTTCTATTTCTTTCTTTATACTGCATTAGGCAAAACAGAAAAGTGAGTGCTTCCCATGAGGCTTTTTTAACATAATTGAGGACACTGGTGTCTTTGTAAAACTAGCTTAGACATTCTTCCAGTTGCTCTGTCTTCCATGTAGCTTTGAGTGATGATTGCACATCCATGCCATTCACAGCTGTCTCATTATCTTTAAATGGCAGTCCTGGACATATTTACTGAAATAGGTTAAAAGTGAATGTCATGGCTTAACTATTACTTGGTTGCTATTAATGTTTATCAGTGTTCTTTGCATTTGAATGGACAAAGGGAAGATTGCAAGAGGCAATAAATGTGCTCATCCTGCTCAATACAACATAATTGCAGGGTCAGACTTAAAATGTTTTATATCAGTTTGTTCTCAAAGCTGAAAATGCTTTTAGGAGTCCATAGTTGCGCTGGAGTAAGGCAGTTGACCTGCTAACCAGTAGAGATGGAAAGGCCATCCCAGCCTATATGCTTCAAGAGCACTTAACAGAAAATCCCTTTTTTATGTGCAGGTATGTGTGGGTATTTTTGTGCACTGAAAAATCAGTTTCCTTTAAGAGTTCCCAGAAAATACCTTGTATAGTAAAGATGCAAGCATTAAAACATACATACAGACGACCCTCAATGATCTGACTTCTCTGAAGCTCTCCCTTTGATTCTGTCCGCAGGTAATGCCATACTGGTATTAGGAAAACAAAGCGGGGTAGGGGGGATGGGGGGAAGCAAAAAAACCCCCAAGGGCATTTAACGACAAATTCTAAAAAAATTTCTTCCCTGTCCTGTCCTCCCCTAATCAGACAACAAATTGTTTAATGAAAAGCTCTGAGGGCAGATGAAACACGTTAAAGGAAGATGTCTGCTGGGGTCTCTGTTACCACAATCATCTTTTTTTTTTTGTTTTTAAGCAGACTGAAACCCCAAATAGCTATATTTTTTGACAGAGTTTATAGAAGCAGAAATTTGCAGGGGCAGGAAAACCAGACTTTGTAATGAAAAATAAAGTAACTTTCTTTGGAGTTTTTGAGCTGTAAGTTATGAGGGGGATGATAGTACAACATGGGTAAGTGGGCTAGCAAGTATATTCTAAACTGCAGGGGTCCTCAAACTACAGCCTGTGGGCCAGAAATGCCCCCCGCCAGGGTCCTCAATCCGGCCCCCAGTATTTACAGACAGACAGACAGACACACACGCACACCCTGCCAGGGCTTGGGGGGGGAAACCAAGCAGCCGCAGATGACTTCCTGCCACTTCATCCACGTGCCGGCCCCCCGTTTAAAAAGTTTGAGGACCCCTGTTCTAAAGGAATCAGCAAACGTAAAGCTTTCTTACATCTTCTGTAATACACATGTGCATAGGTGCATATTTGTGTATGACATATAGATATGCAGGTATAAATTCATATTGCTTGTGCACATACTCTCATTACTAGTAAGTTTTGCTTTTGCAGCACAGTCCATGTTTCCCATTTGTAGAGTTTTTATTTCCCTTAACTACATGGTTCCACAAGAAGAGAGCTGAGCCTCTGCTGGGCAGCGATGCTGTTTTGCCTGTCCTCCAGGAGCTGTGCATAATGTTGCACTAGGGGTGTGGGTGGTCAAGTAAAACAAGAGAGATTTACTGGGTAAAGTTTGTGATGCCAAACTGGTGGCATCAGTGGATCAGAGGAGGAAGGTCCAGTTGCTGTGCCAGAACCACATTAGACGATGTCTTTTGTGGGTGAAGACTGTGGACTTGCAGATCTCTTCAGCAGGTGAGCACAGAGCGCTCTGCTCTGTGCGTCGGGCAAGGTTTAAAGTGTCATGTCTCTGTGGTGGTGCCTATGGTACAAGTAAGCTGGGAAGTAGGGCATTTGGGCTCTCTGAACTGTTTCTATTAGAAAAAATCAATTAATTATCGTCAGTGATTGTTAATATTGATCATCAATTATTAATAAATCAGGTATTGCTTTGGAACGTTTTCTTTCTTTCTGAAGAATATGCAAAGTCCTTTTTCACACTGAACTGTCACTCCTTGCTAGTGCCTCTGCTTTGTAGCAAAGCAATAACCTCATATTTTCCTGTGGCTACACAATATTTCGGCTGTGCATCTTTTTATCTAGTATCACTTTCTCTGTTTTAGAGAAATAATTATTTGAGATTGTCAGAAATAACCACAAATCAAACTGCATTTAGCCCTTCCATTAGATTGAAAGTGGTTGCAGTCACCTTCTCCTGAATTATTGAGCTAAGAGGTCACAAGTAACAAATGCAATAAAAAGCCATTTGCTTTAGGGCTATTAGCACATTTTGAAGATAATTATATAATTTTTCAAATATTCCTAGGGATTTACTTCAGTAATACAATCATGTATTTGAACTTCAGCAGTGGAAAATTATAGGTAATTTCTGTTTGTTTCTATAGTAATAAGGGTAATTACTAATAAACAGAACACTGTATTCTGATAAGTCATGTTAGGAGAGCCTCTGAAATAAAAAGTGATGCTAAAAGAGTACAGTCACTCTCCAAGTTACCCTGTTTAAGTTTCTAAATCGTAACATATGCTGTAGTCTGTTAGCAGACACTGTTTCACAGCCCTTATCTTCCTTTAAAACCCATTGCCATCAGTGGAGCTACCCCCATTTACATCACTTAAATATATCACTACAGAGTTTTAAATACATTGGAAAATAATTTCATCTAGATAATTCTGCCTGCTTTTACTGTGTATTGATATCAGAGGTCTATTATTAGAAGTCTAGCGGTATTAGAGCTCTAGGTAGATCCCATTTTGTGGAAATGAGAAAGATGTGAAAGCACATTGGACTTTTTTTCAGTTTGCTTTATCTAACATATTTTTTTCTTCATACTCGTATTATTGAGAAGATAGAAACTTACCAGTTAACTGTCTGTGAAAGTCAGAAACATATATTAAAAGCAGGTGACTCTCTGTGTAAGTTACTGGGTGCTGGCACACATCTTGCTTAACAGCTAGAACTAGAGGGATGTACTAGATTTGCTCAAAAAATCTGGTCAAAGCTACAGGTCCTTCAGTGATCTTGAGCTGTCTCTTATTCTCCATCAGGTTGCTCCTTTTGGTGGCCAGACAGCTTTATCCATTTGTGCAGCAGATTTAAACAAGGATTATTTTTTTTTACTTTTTAGGAGACTGTACCTCACAGTGTAGTTGCCGTCTTCGTTTTCTCTACCACCAGCTTTAGCACTGCTATTCGTGTTGTCACGGCCACTCACTAGAAGAGCAATGTTTTCCTTGCTGTCTTTCCAGGAGGATAACCACAAATACTGCGGGAGGGCTGCAGGACAGAAGTCAAAGCTTCTTTGAGTCCAGAAAAATTAGGGATAAAAACTCAAGAAGTACTGTCATGCTCTGGAGTCAAGTCCACGACATTTGTGATAAACTTTTTGGTGCAGCAGTGTGAATTGCTGCCTGAGTTCAGGGCTGTATTTGCATGGGTTACTCCACAAACCATGGTCCTGACAACATGGGGGGCAGATTTAGCGGCGGCGGGGGGGGGGGGGGGGGGGCATGTCTGCTTTGAATCTGGCTCCACACATCAGTAACAGAATTGTTCATTTTTTTTGATTACAGAATCATTTATACCTGCCTATACATTACCAAGATCACTGATATTAAATTTACTATTTTTTATCAGGCTGGTAAGCAGGAAAGCTTTTTCCTTGGAAACTATTGCAGTTTAAAGTGAATCCATTGATATAAAACTTCTATGCCAAATTCTCAGCTGTACACTCTAGTTCTGCTCAAAAGAATGAATCTGTGCCAGTTTATGGTGTCTGAGACATCGGTCCCATGAGTCCATTTTTAGATTCACATTTTGACTATAATTGTATTTTAAAGTGTAAGATAGAATGAGGAAGGATGTATTATCTGGCATTTTCTTCTACTCCGTTAAAATGATGCTAGGATAATGGAAACGGGGGGGGAAAATATTCACTTACTTAGGCAGTTTCCAAAATTGCAGTTCTGCAGAAAGGAGGAAGTGAGTAGTTATATATAAAAACATCGGTAAATTGTCAGGCAAAGTAGCATACATGAAAGAAGAAATTTACCAATTAATCCATATTTGTGGGCAATATGCATGCATAATTTCTTCGGTAATATCTGCAAAGGCTTCCGTTTGCATAGTCAGCCGTGTGGTCTGGCAAAAATGGTGCAGGGCTCAGGTAAGTTTTGCTTTGCATTATGCTCACTTGACTGTACTTAACTGTGCATACATCAAAAACCTTACTCTTCTATCTAACAGATAAATGACTTTGAAAGATACATAGCCATTTTTCTTGGATATATATGAAGATGAAGATAATGTCGAGCAGTTTGGTATATTCACTTATGAATAATTCATCCAGCTACACACAGTTATTTTTTATTATCATTATTATTATTAATTATGTGTGTGTAGCTGGAAAAGACAGGAAGGCTGTAACCGCTGCCTCATGAGAGATGCTTAATGTTAAGAATTTGGTTAGACCAAGATATGTGATATGAGAAAAGAAAGACAGACAGTGATAAATAGAGCAGAGGACACAAATGCTTTAATAATGTTGATGGGGAGAAATATCATTTGTTTGAGATGATGGAGCACAGGCTACTACTAGTTCTTCTGCCAGGAGTTTAGCTCTTTGTTGCTTTTTATGAGCTACTATGAGCTACAGATATTCAGAGATGGCCTGCCTATGTTAGACCACATCTGGCTTAGACCTGCAAAACACTCTTCCTGGGGACATGGGGTCGGAATTATGGAAGCATGTTAGGGAAAAGGGCAAGAAGCGGTGTCCATTATAGACCGGACATCCAGAAGAACATGCATGGGCCCAGAAGCAGCCCTGTCTGAAAAGCTGGACTGCAGTATTCTTGATTGCACTTTATTTAACTCTAAAAAAGAATAAAAATTAAAATGTTTGGAAGCAGAAAACAAAGATGCAGAGAGGAGCTTCACAGCAATAAACTACTCGAAGACAATGTTTCACTTTCAGTATCCCCCATGCATTAGAGAGATGTCACCAAAACCTGATTGAAATTACATCAAATGCAATGCTGCTGATTTATTTTTGGTTTAGCTCAAAGAAAATTTTTAAATTTCATGACAGAACTGAGTAAAGCCTTAATAACAATTAATCTCCACAGAGATACTTAAAATATCTATTTGCTGTGTTTAGACTTTTAGGAAAACATGTACGGAAATAAACTGAACTTAGTGCTTGTGAAAAGTTATTAAACTGGAATTCTTCATTATGCAGTACATATATAATATAGGAGCTGCCCTTTGGGAATCTTTTGTTTCTTGTAATGCATAAGAATAACTGATTTTTTTTTCAAATGGAACTAAAAATCAACAAAGTATTTAAATATGGTTTTGTCACTTTTTATCTACCTTTAATACTCTCCTAGGCATTAGAATGCCCTGTGTCCTTTAGGTAACGATACCGACTGTAACCATGACACTAATAGTCCGTATGGGATAGCAGGGACGCTGCTGCAGCCTCACCAGCGTGCAGGCTGGGGATCTGGAGGGCAGGACGGGCACAGTCTGCCAGCACGGGCTGCTGCTGGGGCAACGCTGCTAGGGCTGCTCACCTGCAAGCGGAGTTGGGTACACTTGCACAGTGAAAAGTCAATTCACTCACTCTGACATTTTTTTTTTTTCCACTTCAGTTCAGTAAGAGTGGCAGCTGGCTATTCAGTTACTCAAACACCCGTAAGTGTTCTGAGGCCAGCACAGCTTCCAGATGACCCACTTCTGCGCTGCACTGTTCTTTACTCTGCAAGGACACCCAAAGACTCTGCTTTGGCCACAGGTACCTCTCCTTGTACGTACAGATGGGAAAAATATCTGTGCCTGGATTAAGTTTTTAGATAAGTGAATTTGAGTTGTTATTGACTAGACCCTATGCTACGTTTTTCAGGCTTACAGACAAATATTGTTTAATGCTATCTAGTCTAGTCATTATAAAGATGGGCTAAAATCAATTGTGGTTCTCTATTTAAAATGAATTCTGCATTTCAAATTCAGTAATTCAGTGCTCTGGATAGGTTGCAGCATTTCTTCGCCACCTTTTTTTTTTTTTTAAGTAGCCATATTTGAGATACCAAAGTTTAGCACTGAGTGTAAAAACAATGTATTTAATTTCCCCTTTTTATAAGATAAGGGTAGTATTTAGCTTTGTGTTTGAAAATGTTCCAGCTACTAAATGGATGAAACCTTACAAGTTGCCTCAATCTATCAAAGGGAAAAATAATAGTTTTGCTTCTTAACACTCTAGGTGTTGAAACTATCTCCAGATTCATTAAAGCATACCATGGAAATAATTTTCTAGTGGGAGATATAATGAATGTGCAAGGCACTTTTACAACATGCAGGAAGCTATAAATTTTTACAAAGCCTTTATTATTATTTCTACGCTGTAAGTCATAATTTGCTTTATATCATAAAGGTTTGAAAACTTTGAATGCTTTGTAATTACTCAGAAAAAAAATTGATTCATTACATCTTAAATTCTGATAACAAAAGAAATGCAGTGTTTGTGCAGGATGTTTACTAGTTCTGCTTATTCCAGTGGGCCCAGGCCAAGGGCAAACAGTTATAAAACTGTAGCTGTGTAAAACACCTTTTGCTGTTTGAGTGCACTCAAACAATAACAGAATTTGTCTGAAAGTGATGGCTGATGGGACTCAAGGTGAAAATGTCCTTAGTAAGGACATTTTCTACATAGTAAGATATCCATCTTCTATTTTTTTGTAAAAGCGCTGCATATATTTTTCTTAGGCAACAGGGTCACTATCTTTTTTTTCCTGCAGGAATATTTACACATATGTGCAGTAGAACATCAAATAAAAGCCATGTCCTCCTAAAAAGTTAATAAGCCTTAATTTCAGTATCTGTAACACTCTTCCATAATTAATTTTCCAGCCAATAAAAATACAATAGAGTAACTCCTGTGCAAAATATACAGAATGAGAAGTGTTTGTGAGGATAGTCATGGGGAACTGTAGCCTCCTTGGTCAGCCCTGGGTGATATGAGGTACACCTCTGGTTGTGTGATAAGGCTCTTTGTCCAGCCTTGATGAAGCAAGTATGAAATAGAGGGGAATGTACTTCACACCAGTAACAGAAGACAGCCACCTACTGAATATCTGGAAGGCATTGCAGACATGAATCCCTAAGCGCTATAAATGTAGGACTCTGAGGGTGAGTAGCCCCTTTGATTGCCCCTCCTGCTGACTGTGGGGATGGGAAACTCTCTTCTGCTTTTTTGTGTCATGGGCTTGGTTGCTGCATCTGCTTGGATGTAGTTTGGATCCCTTTTGGGTTTAGATCATTAGGTGTAAACTGGAAGTTTAGTGCTCTTCATTGCTAGAAGGGCTGATCAGTCTATTCAGGGTACTAAATTTAAGGAGTCATATTACTGAAAAGTCTATAATCAAAATTATAGTGTGGAAATGCAATGCATAGGGATAATAGGGAGAAATGTGCGATTTCTGAGCATGTAGTAGTTTCAGACTGAAAGGGACAGCATACACATTGCACTGAAATGTCATTTGCCTTGGAACACATTTGCATGAATTTTACGTACTGATTTTGTTCAGTCTCTGAGGTGTTTGTTCATATCTTTGCACAGATGTCTGAATATGTCAGCTTTTGTTTTCAGGGTGTTGTTATCTTTTTTGGAAGATTTAGTCTTGCTGAGAAGTATTACTTTAAAAATTAAAGTGAAATTTCAGACCCAGAGTGAAGCCTTCCTTATAAGCATGTTTAGAAAACAGGACACAAATCAGTTGTTTGTTAAAGGCAGTTTATTATATCGTGTGTATGACCCCTTGTAATTCGCCATCTGTAGTAAACATCATTTCCAAACTCTCATTTCTTTAAAGAAGACCTAAAATAATTGTAATGATATTTTCAAAGAAGTCACTTGCTGTCACTTAAGTTCTAAGTCCAGCTGAAGAGGAGGATAGGATGCTGCCATGCTTTGCATGTCAGAATAGCTGTTGTAAATACCTAACGAGCTGAGCTGTTCCTCAGTGGTAGGGCTTGAGAACAGCAGGAGGCTCCTTCGCTTTGAAAAGTTACAGCATTAGGCCTTGGAGTGTAGAAAAGTGAAAATGAGACTGTACTTAAACACTTTGTTAATGTGTGTTGGTACAAATGACCCACAGAGAACCTTATTCCACCTTCACATCTGAAGCTTTACAACATTATTTTTTTCTGCTTTACAATCAAAAGAAAGAGAGGAAGATGTTTGTGTTACAACATGTAAATTCCTGCCAACCAAGGATGAGATATTTGTCCAAATATGAGTGGATTTTTCTTTATCTGCTGAAGAATAAAGCAGTGGTGGCATAGGAAGAAGTAGCAAGAGCAATTTAAAAACATTTTTTTTAAGTATTGTAATAAATAATCCATACTCAAAACTATGCTCTCCCTTCTTATCTGATAAAAAAAAAAATCACATAAATAATTTTATGCCAGTGAAGTACAAGTTTTCCGGGTAACGAGAGAGAATTCCAGATCAGCAAGTTTGAACTGTGGATCCTAGAATGTGATAGGATGTTGCTATCCTCATCTGACAATTCTCATTTCATATTTCAAATGAATTCTTGCTATCACTTTAATGACTTTTTTGTTGTTGTTACATTATGGCATATGGGAAACCATAGCATTCTTAAAATTGCAGGTATTTTTGATATTGAATGTGCATTGGGGATATTTCACCTATAAATCAAAGAAAGCGAGGACAGAATGATGGGGTTTTTTCTAGTGGCCCTGCTGAGGATTTTTTTTGGCAATAACAATGTATCTGCAGACATCTGTATAGCTGTCTACTTACAGCACAAAAAGCAATCATTATATCCGATGGAACATCAAACAACTATTTCATTAATGGTCCTATTATGAGAAAGTACAGTGACATTAGAATACCAGCATCTTGTTACTATAGATACCTGATTCCTCTGCAACACTCATGTTTTCATAAACTTACATATATCTCTGTGTGTTTTATATATATGTATGAATAAATGTATATGTACACACATTTCACTCTCCTTCAGGAAGAACTTGCCTTTTCCAGCATGTAGCATACCTTGGTAGACATTGTTATCCGAAGGACACTAGACAAGTTGTATTTGAATGGCTTGAATTAGATGAAAGTGTTGTAAATGCAAATGCTCAAGAAAATAACTTTGTAATTCATCTTCTCTAACAGCCAACATATTTACTAAAGACTTTCAGACTTGCCTGTTTTATGCATTTGCACTATAATGTTTGCGTGTCGAGAGCAGGGGTTTGAGGGACGTCAGGTTTGGATGTGTTTGCTTTAGCTGAGGCACAGAAAATTGTTTTAAATGTGCTGGAAAATGAAACATATGAGTAATTACCATTCCTTTCCTTAGTTGTGCTTAGATAATATGTATTCAGAGCATTTCACAAGCAGTAATTGGTTCTCACAATTTGTATGAGCTAGAGAAATAGGGGAATAGTACTTTCCTGACCATGTGGTAAAAAAAAAAGTCACAGGAACTATATAATTTGCTTGAAAGGAGGTGGGGAGGGTCACACGGTAAATCAGTGGTGAGATGAGATGAGATTTTTAGCCCTATTTGTGCACTTTAATCACTGGACCTTCCGCCTCTGGGAAGACAAGACTACTGATGGGTTCAGCCACGCGTCAGTGCAATGCTGGTTTGGATTTTTCATATCGTTTGGTTGGGTTTTTGGTTTATGAATACTTTGGAGATGCTGTTATGTTTAGAGATAAAAGCATATTGCTTAGTACCAGCATGCTACTTATTGATATGAAAAAATGCTGGCTTCAGTAAGCCAGTTGGACCAGACCTTACTCATTAACTTTGTAACAGCTCTATCAGCATAAGAGAGGAGAATTTGTCCTGCAGCTAACGAGAAAGCCATAGAGTGCAAATTTTCTATGATTTAGTATATATTTACTGGAATCTTGCGTTTCTTGTCTTGAAGTGTATTTGCTTTGTATTTTTGCTTGGGTTTTTTTGTTTGGTCGGTTTTTTGTATTTTCCAAAAATTGTTGTAAAAATGATGTGGCAACTCCTAATGTGAAATACAGGCACTCTGCACAGCTGATGTCTGAAGCACACAGAGATTTAAGTTCTCTGCATTTCTCTGACCTTGAAGTCATCTTGTTCTTGCGCAGTCAGTTGGAGTATAGTCTGTGAGACACTGAGCATCTCTGGCAAGCGCTCTCGACTTCACTAGAGGTAGCGCTTTGCAGGATTAGCCCCCTCAGTGAATTCTTCTGTGAAAAATTCTATCAATAACTGAATGCATAAATGTAGGGTCTTATTCAGGAAACTTTTTCTACTTCTTCTCCACTTAAGCCATAGAAAGGAAGGGAAAGAACAAGCTCTATAGACACATCAAAGCAGCTCATTTCCTTTTGAGCACAGCTTGATTGTGACAAGTTCTGCAGTAGTTTTGTGATGTAAGCAAAAACCTTTTAAGGTACAACTGTTCGCAAGTTCCTTGGAGAGAGGAGCTCAGGGTGAGTGTTCCTGCATACCCATGCAGGACACAGTTGCAGGCTTTTTCCATTCAGCGGGGACAGACGGCAGAGCAAAGGGAAAAATTTCGGCACCATGAACGCTGTGCCCAGCTCGGGCCCCTCCTGCAGGACAGACCCTGAGGGGCTGGAGCGTGTCCAGGGCCGGGAACGGGGCTGGGGAAGGGGCTGGGGCACAAGGCTGGTGGGGAGCGGCTGGGGGCACTGGGGGGCTCAGCCTGGGCAGCAGGAGGCTGAGGGGGGCTGAGGGCTCTCTCCAGCTGCCTGACAGCAGGGGGTGGGCAGGGGGGGTCGGTCTCTCCCCCAGGTAACAAGTGGCAGGACGAGAGCAAACGGCCTCCAGTTGCGCCAGGGGAGGTTTAGGTTGGATATTAGGGAAAATTCCTTCCCCAGAGGGTGGCCCAGCACTGGGACAGGCTGCCCAGGGACGTGGTGGAGTCACCAGCCCTGCGGGGGTTAAAGGACACGTAGATGTGGCGCTCAGGGACGTGGGTTAGTGGTGGGCTTGGCAGCACCGGGTTAATGGTTGGGCTCGGTGATCTCAAAGGTCTTTTCCAACCTGAATGACTCTGTGATTCTATGAATCTATGTGGCATGTCATTAAATTCAGACCTCTATTCTTGCTAGTTAAAAATTGTGGCATTAATGCATCCATGTCACCTTGCTCTGATTTAAAGCCATTTCCTTTCAGAAGAAATACAAGCCCTAAGAAATTACAACAGCTATTCCTGATAGACTGTACTTTATCCTAAAGTTAGACAAGAAAGAGTGGGAATCAAATATTCCATCATTCATATGTTTACAAAAAATTTAAATATTTGTTTATGATTAATTATACCTTCATGTTCAGTATCACTGCTGAAATTTGGATACCTGAAAAATGAGAGAGTAATAGCATTTTATTTTAAAATGTGGATGCTAGCTGGGATTAAAGTCAAGGGGGTTTCTTACTAAGATTTTCTTATACTCCTTTCTAAATGCTACCATTTCACACAAAATTGGGTCCTCTTTGGATTAATACATTTGAAAATTATGTTGATTTATAACCAATTTTCTCCTCATTTAAACAGCGACCTGCAAGTGTTTCTCCGGGGATCAAACAGGATCAGAGAAATTATGTGTTGTTTGAGTTGTTCACTGAAGCAGAATCCTTCACAAACATGTGCATATGGTGCTAGGCGCTTTAGGGAGCAGACTAATACATTTACCTTGTTGTACATTTTTCTTCTCATCTTGAACTTGTATGTTCTCCTTTACTAGGAATTAAAAAAAAAAAAAAACCCCAAAACAAAAAAACCAACAAGCTATTACTAATTTGATGGCTGCAGTAATAATATATTCCTTCTTATTCTCTTATTCAAATCACAGTGTTGGAAGAGTATAATGTGCTAATGCTGAATGCATCTGTTTGCATACCCCGGTCAGCTGCTTAAGGACAGTTGGCAACTCACCACCTCAAATTCAGAGGAAACTGGGCAGCAAAATTATCCTCCCTAAAGCTTTTAAATAATGGAAGTGTTTTCTCTTTTTACAGTCAATGTTTAAATGCAGCCTATATTTAGAAACCATAGCCATATGCCATCTGAGAATGAGACAAAAAATAAATGAAAACGCTAAATTGTTCTCTGAGCAGCAGAATTAATGGGATGTGATTTCCTACACTTTAGTCCCCTGCAGTCACCTTAAGCCATTTCTGTCCCTCTGGTATTTTAAGTCTGTTGATTACCATTGGGCAAACCCATGTGTAAATGTAATGCCTGTCATCTGCTCTGCGGAAGCTTCCCGTGCAGATGCACTTACCTGTAGTAGCATCTTACTCTGTGGCAACCTGTCTGTGTGCGCATTACCCATAAACCAGGTCTTCGGTTTTGGGGAAATGATGGCAATGAAATTACGAGATTCAAAAACGTGTCAATATGATTTCTCAAATGATCTAATCAGCTGTAGTGCTATTGCTGTTTCTGCTGCTAAATAATTCCCCAGTCATAACTTGTTCAATATGTTCCTCCAAACCACCTTTAAGAAGGGTCTGCTTCAATGCAGCTCGGTTTGCATAATTGCTGCCTGTATCCTGAATACGCTGGATGCCTTGCTGTGTATAATCACAGCAGGAAGTTCACTTGCTGCTTGGCTACCTGAAGTGATAATGCATGCCCAAAAAAATGAGTTTAATGAAAATGTTTAGGATATCAAATTCAGCATCAGGGATGCTTAGAAAAGCACTTGCCCATGGAGTAAGGGCAGCATAATGCACTACGCTATTGTAGGAAAGGTCAAGGTTTAGAATTTCTCCCCTAAGTTTCATTCAAATTGAAAATAACTAAAAAAAGGAGTCATGAGAAAGCAACTCTATTTTTTTTTTGCTTTTTCCAAAGCTGTAAGAAGCTTGTTTTCATTATTGAATATGCTGCCTGATTAATATAGTGAAACGGTATCAAACATTGCAAAATGAGTACACTGATTTAATAGTCAGTATGAATTAGCAAAACCTACTGCAAAATTATTATTTTCCCTCCATTACAAATATTTCCACTGTAATCATAGGAAAGGCTACTTCATGTCTCAAAATTCCCAGCAGACATAGGGTGAGATTTCTCAGGCAATTCCCAAGGCTCATTTCCCTATTGGAAAACTAAAATGGGTCGTCAGGCTTACAAATGTCAGGTCTGTGGGCCATGTGGAAGCATTTCATTCTAAGATGCATGATGGGTTTTATGCAATAGCAGGTTACATTTAATATTAATTATACAAAATCTGTCTCTGAAACAAATGGAGGTTTATTATCCCACTATTGATTGTAAACGATTGCGTGGAGCCGTTGATGAGACAAGTTAAGGTACCTACAGATTTCAAACTGTTATGTAGAGCAATAGTGAGACGTGATTCCAAGCTCTCTGGTGCCCCTAAGCACCTGGTGCTTCTGCCAGCTTTGGATCAAACTGTGCTATAAGAAGCCTCTTTAGGTTAAAATGAGGAGATTTACAATCTCAAGCAAAAGAGCTAACATTGACAGGCTTTGCCATCGATAACTTATTGCAGTCAGGTGACTCGCCAGTGCCTTCTGCTGTTTCTAATGTGCTTTGCTAATTACTTCAAGATGCTAGAAGATAAGAGAAAATAGGGAATGACACACTTTATTTGTAATTGGATTGAATTTAGGAGTGAAGCTAGGAAAATATATGAGATGCAGAGTTGTTATATAAGAGAAAAGTTAGAAAATGAAAAGGATGAAAATTGGCTGGGTAGGGTTAAGTTTAGTCTCAAAGCTAAAGATTTAAACACAAATGAGAAGACTCATTAGGCCTTGAGTAGGTCATCTCCTGCTTTCTGTAAAGAGAACAGTGGTGTTCCCTGGTGCTCCTGTGGAAGAATGTGGGTGGAAAGAAAAGCATAGACAATGAAATAATAGGGAGAAAGCAGGCAATGCTATAGAATAATGTTTCCAAATCTCAGAAGCTACTGTTACTCAGGTCAAGAGCCAGGAAAGAGGAGAAAAAGACTCAAAAGCTAAGAAATTTGGAGGCTTTCTTTCAGGCCTCAAACTGTGATTTCACTGTTTCTCATATTTTTTTAAAACTTTTTCCAGTGTGCAGAATTTTAAATGGCTGGGTTTAAGGTCTAGTGCATCTGATTCAGTTCTCTCACCAATATGCAGTATTGCGGTGACAGGTGAAACACAATGCACGCTGGAAGAAGCATATACTGAAGAGACAAACACGAGAGGGACTTGTGAAGGAAATGCCAGAAGATTTAGCTGGGCCAACACCAAGGCATGTGGCAGTAGGAGGCAGAACTCCCAAAGGTGAGCTTGGTGCTCAGGGTCTTGATGCACCCTCACAAGGGCAACGCTAAAGCTCTGGCTGGGGTAGGCGCTTCGCTGTTTGGGGTTCCCGAGTCACGGCCTGAGCACAACAAACCCTGTTTGTCACAAAATACACAACATTTCCTAGAGATTTCCAGGAGCAGGCAGGTAGTCAGCAGTGGTTTTAGCTCCATATCCCTGTTTGATGCATACAAGGAACTGCAAAGGAAAGCATTACATATGCTCTTTATATTTTCTTCAACAGAAATCAAATCATATTGAAAAGCAACTCTTAAAAGGAAATAACTGGTGCTTTCTTGACAACACTGTGGTCTGCAGTGCATTCTTGAGGAAGCAGGAGAGGGCAAAGCCAGTAAAAAGTGAGCTAGTTTACACCAGATGGGAATTTGGTCCTAAGTAATAAGGTTTAAAATGCTATTACTTTTGCAAGTTTCAGTGGAGTTTGGCGTATACATTTTTATTCCTTATCTCAAACATCACAAAAAGGGGAGAATTAAGGGGAACCCTCCCAACCTGAAATACGTCCATTTTTCACTCGCTATCATGGTCTGTATTTGCTGATGACAGATGTTAGTTCACTGTGGTTCAGTCCTTTTTTTCCCTGTACAGATGTGATTTACTAGATCATAAATCAGTTGCCACTTTTGGAATTTCGACTAACAGATGTCCTCTTTAGAGATTTTAATATAAACAGTTAACCCACAGATTCTTTTTGAGGAAATGCCAGTTGCGTATAAGAATGCCAATTGGCATGAATGTAACTTGAACGTCTGACATATTAATAGATTTCTTTCTGAGTGAAATGGATTTATTTTTATAGAGAAGGCATGGCTGCTTTAGTTCTCCATTAGAGCCCCAGCTTGCAATATCTGTTTGCTTGCAGTGATGTCATTAACTAGAAAACAGATGCACTCATGAGCATCAGAAATCAATCATAGCTGTTGGCACTTTAATAAACAGCTGCCTTCTTAAATGGTTTGGAATAAACACTGATCATCACCAGCTCTTTTTGAAGGAAGATCAGTAGGTTATAAAACTGCTGATTAGAGGAGGGGGAAACCTTGAAATTATAAACTTCATTGTTGAAAATTTCTGATTGAGTTATTTTAGACTATCGAAAGATTTACCGTAGAAAATAATCGCAAGATACTGGCTGCACTGTGGAGTATCTGTCAGATGGCCACTGGAACTGTGCCTGATGTATTTACATGAACTTTCTTCTTCAGAAATAGATTTTATGTAGGGGAGTCAATCGTATTAAAAAGCCATTCATCAGACTTGAGCACAGCAGAATCTTATTGCTTCATTGTGTAGTTCAGAGGAATTTGTTTAAAGATACCAAATTCCTTCCGCTCCTCCACCACCACCACCACCACCACCACCTTGCTCTCAGGTCCAAACTAAAAGAAAATGTGTTACCCTTTTTTCCTTCTTTTCAGGAGATGCTTCTACATTCAGGGCCGTTTTATGACCTGTGTATGGGCCAAAGGATTTAGCTTTGGGATAGCAGTTGCAATTCACAAAAAGGGCCTGGAAAGAGGCGACCAAATATCAAAGAGTGGCACAGTGAAACAGCATATCACGTTTCCCATACAGTACTCAGATTAGCTTCAAGTCTACCTTGCTAAGTAGCTTATCAACAGAAAAGATGTAAGAATAATTCTACAGCAAATGCTTCACACAGCTTAGTGACAAAAACGGAGAGATATGTTACAATATATGCTGCTGTTGCTGGTAATCTGCTTGTACTGGCTTCTGCTGCTGATGGATGTGCTAGGTATAACCTGCCCCCTCTACCGCTTCTGTGATTTTTATGTATGATGTGTTGTGCAATCAGGTCATAATCTGAACCTTTTACAGTGTCAGTGGACCACGCTAGTGTAACTCCTGGTATTGTTGCAGAAAGTTCCTTGTATCTCTCTTTGTCATGGTACTGTAAAAATGCCTGCAAAACAGATTAGAGCCGAGAAAAGGAGTTTATCTGCAGCTGAGGTTGTAAGCTGTGTGAGGCACAGACGCAGGTTTGTCACGGGCCTTTTGTGTAAGGCTTTGCACTTTGGGATTGTGATCTATGGCTACGGCTTTTGGGAACAAATACAGATGATGATAACGATAAAACAGCATTCATGGAAGTCTTACAGGTTCCTTCGGAAATGTTACTTATCTCACCCAGAGCACCCATATACAGCAGATCCGGGCTGCACTCTATTATGAACAATATCTACTCCAGTGTGGTTACAAATGCTATTTGAAACCATATTCTTCAATTCCAGGCTGTCGTATTATTTTATATTTAGGTCCGGTTTCCAAATGGCTTGCAGAGGTCTACTGAACGATTATTCAGTGGAATCAACATCAGAACCTATCCTTTTCCCCTGGGATCCTAATCTCTCTCTGCTCCTTGTCCCTGAAAGTTTCACTGCAGCTCTTTCCTTCTTCTCTCTGTGCCACTCAGGCTCTGCCGGAGGGACTTTTTCTCTCAGATCTAACGTTTCGTGATGCTGTAGTCCCTGGCAGCCTGGACAAGGAAACTGTGAAAGTCCTCAGCATCTTGCTGCATTGAGCAAAGCCAGCACTGAATGAATTATCAGAGATTTCAGGTGCCAGACTCTCAATACGTTTTTGTTGGTCGTGTATAAACAGAGATTTTAGGGGATGACACTTGGCAGAATATGAGGACATTTAGAATATACATTCCCGCTCTTGTTGGGCGTGTAATACCTTGTATTAGTTCAACCGGTATTCAGAAAACAAACACACAAAAAAAGACAGATCTTAAGACCTATGAATCTCACCTGAAGAAGGAATATCATAGAAACATCTCCTCTCAATCCCTGTTTCTCAGATTTAGTCTAATAAAGGATCATTACTTCTGGCAATAAGGCTAGCTACAGTGCTAGCTGAGATGTTCCTCTCTTGGGAAGTCATTCACACTTTCATTTGTGCATAGGAAGAACTCTGGGACCTGTAACTGCTTGACTGAGCGCACAAATCTCATAGTTAACGTGTACACACACAGTGAATTTTTTTGCCTGTAGTTAATTTTATGGACAACATCAGGCAAACATTAACAAACAAAGGAAAACTTTTCCCACTGCAAACTTTTCCCACAGTGGGAGTAAAGCCTCACTGCCTTACTCTGGGAATTTCTGGCAAAGCTCACTAATGCCCATGACAGCACCTGTCATGCGGTGGATGACAAACAAATGCTTCACTTTGTTACTGAATGTTGAACTATTTTAAATCCCACTCCACCTTCCTTACAAAAATGCCATATGAATGCTTTGTCTTTCAAGTTTTGTCTCTGTAGGTGTTTAATGGCTGGCTGTGAGATCTGTTCTGGTGGGTATTGTCATCGTGGCTGACTGGTGTATGCCTCATTTACTCTCAGAGAACTTTGCAATGTATCTTAGAAAGCCACTTAAGATCATGGTGCATAGTTTCTGGGTTTCATTAGCTGGACTACAAAAGAAGCTTATGCTCCTCTTTTGTTGCTGCTCGGACCTTGATACTCACTAAAGAAGCTCTCCAGGAAATGAGCAGTGTAGGGAGCTTACGCTGAATTCTGTTATTAACACAGCTGTGTGGTGTCACAGAAGATATAATTCAGCGCTGCCTCAGATGAAAAATAATTTCAAAGGGAAGTTCCTTTTGCTGCCTTCTTTGGGTCTGCTTGCGAAAATCAGGACTCAGCTGCAGCTGGCTCAGAAGAACAGAAAATAAATGAACTGGCTTTTACCTTGGCCTTGCACCCAGGTTATTGGAATAATAAGCTTGCTTTACTAGGTTCGATTATGGGTATCGTTTCTCCAGTATTTAATTTTTTCATCGTTAAACTGTGACATACTCTAGACAATTGTATTTCTATGGCATATTTTTAATAACTCTAGATTTATGTCCTCTTTCGTGGTGCGATTCTCCAAACTCAAAGGTGTTCACAAAGGTAGTTCTGAAATTCAGGATGAGGTGCACAAATTACCTGTATGCTGAAGCATTCATGGGAGGCAGAATATATTTTGCATTTGATGTTGCTTTTGTGTTACAGACCTGGATTTAAATCTAGCTGCTTGCAAAAAAGAGCATGTTCCCTAGAACTGTTCCCTATCCCTAGTCCTGGAACTAGGATTGTTTTTTTGTTAGAATTAGTATGAATATCCCAATGATAATGTAAACATAATTTGCTGTCATTTTGGTCTGAATAAGGCAATGTGCTTCCCTGGACTTCATGCACAATGGAGATCAGACTGTGATGTGGAGGACCGGGGCACAAATCTCCTTTTTCTATAGTGAATTTCAGAGTAGAATTCAATTTCACAGAGACTTCCATGCAGAGTAGCCCAGTGCGCTGGGCGAGGTGAGGAGTGAAGTGCTGGTAGTTCATTGGCACTGGCAGTCGCAGCTGCCATTGCGCCCTTTGCCGCTGCTCACACGCAGCCACGATACTAAGGTGCTTCGAGAGAAAAAGTAGAGTCAGACAGAGAGGCACTGGCAACAGAATAGCACATAATACAATAGCTTCTCCTTCGCCCACTGCCCGCTATTCCATAACCTCCCTCCATGCCTTTGAAAGTTTTTTACTAAAGATTCACCTGAAAACTACATCTTTCAACCTTGGAAAGTCCATTCAAATGTTTTCATGACTTTTAGCCTGTGTAATAAACCAGGCCAAATCCTTGTGCTTGAGGAAGCTTTGGATCTGAACTCTCCCTTTGTGGCTCAGATCTCCTCCCCTCTTTTTTTTTTTTTTTTAATTATTATTATTTTATTTCATCAGTAAGGAGGGAAGGAACAATATAAAAAGCTGTAGCAGATGATTACCCCACATTTCTCTCTGGTACATATAGGTTTTTGTGAAGTTTTCACTGGCATGACTGAAACAGGAAAGTTAACCTCCCTGCCCTAATCAGACCCAGAAGTAAGCATTCACCTTCATTTCAGCATCCCTTCTAACACTGAACCTGAGTTCAAATCCTGATGGATATATAACAAAATCTTGGGATTTGCAAAAGATTTAATGACAACCTAAATTAGTTTCTTCCTTTTTTTCTAACACGTTAAATTACCTGCATTGCTCCTGTGTTTTTTAAGCCATCAACTTGAGATAGAGGAGTGGTTGAAGAAGCACATATAGATAAAAGATCAGTTGTGTTGTTACACATAGTGCAACACTTTAGTAAGAGTGTATAGACTGCTGCGAGATGCTGCGTAGCTAATTCATAGCGGGAAGCTGAAGGGTGCCAAATAGCAGCACATCACGGGTACCCGTTCCATGGACTCACCAGCTGTGCATGAGATTTGAGTTCTGTGTTGTGAAAAGTTATTTTACCTGCACTGCATCATGATGTTATGATAGGCACATCACTAGATAAATGTCATGCATGGCTAATTTACTTCTCTAAAGGGCATGCATTGCACAGTACGTAAATGACAGGGAGACCATATTGCATTTTGCACACCAGTTTATTATAAATGAAACAACTTGGATTTTTTTTTCACACCCTATTTGCTTAACTTTGATTTAAAATATGTACTTATTAGTCTTGATTTTTAACTTCAGCCTCTTAATTGTCACACTGGAGAGCCAGACCTCACTGGTTGCATGTGCACAGAAGAGGGTGAGTACCCTGTTATGTGTGTCCAAGCATACCATCACTTAGAAGGGTAGCAACTTACTGCTCTGTTTGCAAACTGAGTGGCATTGTGATCCTGATTAATAAAGAAGCATATTGCATGTGACTGAAAAGAGGGAGAATCTCAGAAATCAGGCCAAGGGCTTCACATTATGAATATTGCAATTTCACTAGCCAAATCCAGGTCAAAAATGGTCAATGAGAACATAAATCTAAGCACCTGTCTACAGCATTCTACATCTATTCTAGCAGTGAGCATGACATTTTAGATGAATTAATAAAAATTCTAGTCTAGGTAGTTGCTCTTCTGGGTTATGCTGACCTGGATCAAAGCAGCCAAACTCCTGAATTCATGATCATGGCTGAGAAGAGTTTTGACACACTGTAATTTATGAAGAAAACCAAACTAATTATCATTAAGCTTCAAACCCCACCCCTCTAAATTAGTAGGAAATCGTAAGTGCTATGTCTGCCTTCATTCTTCCCACAGAAGAAAGTGGCACACTTGATATCAAAAGAGCACTTTAAACTTAGCAGGGTGGCTTTATTCACACATCTTTTCCATAAGCCTGTCCCTCCACAGTCAGCAATATCAGGGGGTGTGTGTGTGCGTTTAGCCATTTCTTCTTTTTTCCTACCCTTATCTCTAACTTTGACTTTTCTGGCACTCCAGTACATGTGATCCTGTCCCAACACTCTCCAGTGTGCAACCTGTGGACAGCAAGGCATCTACTATCAAAGCAAACAGGTCCCCCACTTTGCGCTTTGATATTGTTTCTTCTGGCTACAAAGTTCCCGGTGGTTTGGGAGACAGGAGCACACACCCTGCACTCTGTGACTCACCTTCAGAGTCATGTCTGTGGTTCCAATAGCCTTTTAAGATGTTTCCTCAAAATATTTTTTTTAAAAAAAACCTAATGATCATGAAGTGATTGAACACAGCAAATGTGTACAGATTCCCTGTCTTATGAAAGTACAATCTGGACAAAGAGAAAAGCCTGGATTTTTGTCCTTTGTACTTAGAACCAAATCCTGAGCCAGGAGAGGGATGTTGGTGGGGAAATGGATTATCTCCCAGCTCCTCATATCATCTGAAGAGACTATTCCTCTTTCAAACATACATTTCTAGAGTTAATTATACCTTATTTCAGCTTCCTCTTCACCTTTTGGCATTGATGCAAAGTGGGAGGCAGAATTTACTACTGCTAGAGCTTATTAACATTACTGCTATTGCTCACACAGGGCAACAATGCAAATTGCGTGATGAGACTCTCATGTGATATAAACCAGCATCAGTTTAGTGAAGTCAATAAAGGTATGACAGTTTGCATCTGCAGAAGGGCTACTCCATTAGTCCATTTTATGATTGCAAGTTAATGAGCTTCAGAATCATAAACATAACTGCATCAATAATGTGAGCATCGGTGACAACCATCCATATCTAAGTGACACAGACCTCAGCCTGGGAGAAGAAAATACGTGCAGTCTTGTTAGGGCGTCAGCAGAAAGAAATCTTGGTATAACTGAAACTCTCCCTGCCAGCCCTGGAATTTGGCAAATCTAGTCACATCTGGCTTTTGCTTTTTTTTCCCCCTGTATGTAGAATATTTAAGCTCATACTGGAAATTTGAACAGTGGAGTCTCTTAGGCAGCATTACAGATTTCATTTTCATGAATGACTGAAATTTTTGTTTGAAAGCAGTGGCTTGGAATGTGTTTTGACTGGGAAAACATCGATCAGCCTTATTCACTGCAGGCCTGTCTTTGTCAGTGACCTAGGCTCATTTTAAGAAATCCTGGACTGTGCTTGCAACTCCTGTGATTTTACGTAGTTCTGAGCAGCATAACTTGGGGTGATTTATTTTTCCTCCTCTCTGGCCCAAATAATGCAACTTTCACAGAGCCCTCAGGGAGTTAGGCACCCAGTATTCCCTGAAACCCCCCAAACCCTTTCAGGCTCCTTTGAAAATCCTAGCCAAATTCAAAGTTGCTTCCAGGTGGAATACTCCAAACAAGTGAAATCAATGCCAGCACTTCTTACACTGACACACCTGCAGCTTATTTTCTCATAGGAGCTGCTCACTGCAAATAGCACAGAGAATGTAATTACATGTAACTTTTTCTATTATTTTTCTATTAAGGGATTCCTTAATGCAAAAAAAAGAAAAAATCTCACTTTTTTTAATAACGAATGAACAGAGAGATGTCTAAGCATCAAGAGGGTTTTAATTAGAAATGTTACCTGTAAGTACATCTAAACAGTCAGTAGCAGCCATGGAACACTTCTAATTATAATCATCATTTTGTTTTTCTCTCAGGTAGCTTAGCTCATTAATTACTTTAAAAAAATCAAGTCTAGCATTCAATACTACTGTGCAATATAAAATTCAAATTAGACTGATATCGCTACCAAAATATTATGAGCTGATTTATATTAATGGTATTCCATACACACAAATATCGGTAAGTTATTGTCTATAAATAAATTGGATGTCATATGCCAAACCTTTTGATTCCTGAAATTCACCTGTGCATACCAAGTCTGTATTTGTCTCTTCCAGAGACTTTTCTCAATTACTCTGTCTGGATTCCCATGTGTATCTATCAACTGTATGAAAACCCTTTTGCTGGATGTGCCTGCCACTAAATAGAGAGTTTGGGTAACTGCGCTTCTCACAGAGTGCACAACTGTGCTTCTGCACGCACCAGCCTGTGTGGTCCTGCTGGTCTGTAGATCCAAGGAGTGCAGGACTGCAGGCTATAGGCTGTTTCAAGACACATGAATACAAACCAGCCTCAACAGAGAAATCAGTTGACAGAAAGCAGCCTGGCCTTTGAGAGAGTGCACAGGACCAAATGGAGACATCAAAGTGATGAGAGCTAATGAAGAAAGTTCATTTTCTGAAGACGTGTGCTTTCTCTGATTTCCCTGTGTGGTTTACTGGACAAACCATAGCTATCTATAGCACACAGGAAAGCTGGAAGAACTGAGAAATATGGTTGTCTCAATGAATAGCCAGCTTATCACCAGTTGGGACACGGTCCTTGAGCTGGCAGGGGCCTGAAGCTGAAGGAGCATCTCAATGGTTCCTTCTTGCCAGCAGAGTCCATTGCAAATGAGGATTATTATTTTCAGTGGGCAAGAGGAGCAACACATTCTATAACCTTGGATTAGTCCCTGCATTTTTCTGTGTGTCAGTAGCTTGCCTTCTCCACTGAAAAGGGAGCTTTGGTGTCTGACGTGGGCTTATTCATTCCTCTGAGAGCAGTGAGGGAGTCTCCGCTCTGGTGCAACCAAGATGATTGACTTAGTCAATGCAAATAGTTTGGTGTTCGTTTTTGCTGTATTTGATCTGTACAGAGCAAAATACCTTCATGTATGTGGGCTTTCAATGCCACACTCATGAGAAATGGTGCACTAGGCTATTGATAGCGCTACAGTACTGCTCATGGCAGGAGGCATAGTCCAGCCATAGCAGCCTCTGCTTTTCAAAGCTGTGATGGAGTGTTTGTCAGAGTCAGTCAACAGTAAAAGAAAGTCCAGGTCAGGAATAAGACTGGCACTAAATTTAATCCTGTTTTAGTGGTATGGAGGGGATGAATGGCATGTTTTGCAATTGGTCCATGAAGCTTGGTATTAAGTATGTATATTTCTGGGGTTTCACCTGTTTTATAATTACTCCTGATTCCAGATGCAGTCTGTGGCAGGATACATTTTGTCAGTGCAGTAAGCTCAGGACATGACAAGCAGTACAGGATTCTTTCCCTTCCTTGAAACAATATCTTCACATGGACACTCTCTCATGGGGATGAACTTGAGTTTCCAAATTGTGCTGGCTAAAGGAGGACTGCTTTCAGCCTGCTAAAAATACAGCTCCTGCATATTTGCTTCACTTTGCTCCTTTATGTCCCAGTGACTTGAATGTGGTCACAATAGAAAACTGCTTTGAATAAGACCCTGACAAAACCACCGCTTTGAGAAAGATCCAAGCTGCTCACAAAGATATGCTGAAGAATGGGACTGCACAAAGCTTCCCACCACTTTCCTCATTCTTATCTCTGTCTGAGCCAGCATGCTGATGGAGGAGCCTTAGAACCCCTTTGCATCTGGTTGCTTTTGAGGATTTTGATACCTGTTGGGGATGTGAGGTGAGGCTTTTCTTTCTTGGTGGTATCACAGAAGAACCTTTGTTGAGGATTTGATGTGAAGGAGTGATGTTAAGGAGACAAACCCTCCTTCTAAGGGAAAAGATGCGCTGTCTCTTCTTTTTGCTGTGCTATATTCAGTCCAGTCTTCATGTAAATGTGTTATCTGGGTGTCTGTTCAATAAGCCTATTACCTATACAGAAACATCTCTGCTTTCAAGTTAGATATTTCCAGAAAGCAGTGCTCCTTCTGGCACTTTACTCAAGTTCACTTAGTTCCATAAAGAAAAATAACCATGAAAAGTCATTCTACTTCAAGTGACTGCATTGGAATAATTTTGTGCTAGTTTTTCTTAAAGGAGAAAGGAATTCACCACCCTCATCCTAGCTTTAGATACTCAGCCTTTTCTCCGGCTTTGTAAATGTTTACCTACTCATTTGTTCAACAACAGCTTATTTTCGCACTGTAAACAAAGACCTTGTGTTTAACAGCATTAATTTGACAGCGTACAGTGTCGGCAACATCCCACTAATACGTCGTGGTACTTGTTAAAAGGTGTATTGAGCAGCAAAGCTGTATTAAGCTTAATAAGAAAGATGCAGCAGCATTGAATCACTGGGTGGATGCAGGTCAGAATCGCTTGACTCAGAGTCCTCTGAATCTGTTTGCAAACCTCAGCAGATTGTAAACAGGTGATGTGCTGAGTAGATTTGAGCACTGGAGTGTCTACAAGGAGCCCTTGGCTCTTTGGGATTTCTGCTGATTTATAAGCAATGGGACAACTGGAAAACTCTGTTCTCCTAAGTACAAAACCAATGTACCAATTTGGTTAGGTTTACCTGAACAAATGCTTACATAGAATGCCTCAAAGATGCCTGTATTTTGTAAGTTGAGCTTATTGCTCTGCAATTTAAGTCTTAAACTAAGTCACTGTGCTATCAGAAACCTCTGAACCCACGATTTACTTATTGCTGTCAAACTCAGCTGGCATCTATGTTTCTTGGAAATCCAGAAGAATTTATGTGGGAGATGGAGTGCTTGCTTTTGAATAAACCAGGATAAGAATTACAACTAAGGCTGAAATTTAAAGAGAAATGACAGCTCAGGCTTGGAGCAAGAATGTTCTGAGCTATTTTCTGGTTTTGAGTGCTTGAAATAAGTATGATATTACAGAGGGAAAGTTATTATTGTTAGCTTCTTCCAATTCGGTATATGTAATAGATATGTCATGGAGGAGATAAACTGTATTTAATTTTATTTCATAGTTCTGGTTGTGTGTTGCTATCTTTGTAGGGGCTGGGTGGGCGGCAGACTGAGGGCTGTTTCTCAAGTCCCTTAGACTTTAAAAATGTCAGAAACTGTTACATGCTGTATACTATGTACAATTTTTTTCTCTCTGTGATCCAGAAATGATTATGTTGTGAACTGCTGAAGGCTTAAGAGCTTCAGAATAAGTGGAGGTAGTTTAAGAAATATGAAGAAGTACTGAAGTATGTTGTGTCTTAGAGGATTTTATATTGGATTTTATTTGCAACCATGATGTTGAAATTTCTGCCATTCATTTGCAAATTATATACCTAGTAAGTAGCTGGATTGCACCTGAAGAAGTGAAACGTTGCTCACTTTCTCCTCTCCTACTCAGGACCATGCGTCATATAGTAGTGGTTAAAGAAACAGCTGCTAAAGCTGGCATCTTACGCCAGCGAGAGGCAGCTTTTCTGCACTAGTGTCTGGTGTGTTTGCACATCGCTGCATGCCTATTGGAAGGCATCAGAGCAGCACAGCTGTCTTAGAACTGCAGCCAAAAGCTAAGGGGACTGCTTCAAGTGTTTAGATGTCTGTGATTTAGTAATCAGAAGAACAGGGATCTATATCTGGTTTTGCCGCCAACACAAAGTTTCAACAGCTCGAAGTTCATCAATAGATGAAATATCTTTTCATGTTAATAAAAGTTTTGTGATAAATGCTAGTGCGTTGAGGTTTTTACCTCAAAATGTCTTTATCGACAACTCAAAAGTCTGAAAGGCTATAGGGTTTTATTATAAATATTAATCTGTTTATATGCCGGTGGGACTTAGCACTGACCCAGCATATGTCATTCTTCATTTTACATTCAGCAAGAATGTATGCTGTCAGAAGACATTTATACAGAACATGTTCTGTCCTGGTACTGGCCAGCTCACTTTAACTTTAATCGTGTATGAGTTTTGCTGGACAAAAACTGCAGGACTGAACTGACTTTGAATTGTCATTTCCCCTGAATTGCTCAACCCTCCCTCCCCACCCCTGAAATACACCTAAATGATTAAAATGACTGCCTAGACACAGCTGTTAATAAAATGTTAATGAAATCAGATTAAATCAGACCCATTATAGTTTAAACATTAATATTTCCCTATTGGAACTCCGGTACAAAGCTGTGGATGCCAGATGTCCTCCAGGGAGGGGCTGTGGTAGAGCTGGAGCCTACACACGGGTGGAAGCCAACCTGTGAGAGGATGTGTGAGGTCTGTTAATGTTTGTCTGTAGTTCGCTCTCTGCTGATGTCTTCATGCTGGAAAGAGTTGATAGAGGTAAAAACCCCAAACATCACAGTGTATTCTGGAACAGAAGGTTGAATTGTTGTGTTAGTGTGTCAGTTATGAATGTTTTGTAACACAAGTTTATCTAACAGGACATTATCAAAGATATTTGGTGCTTTAGCCATGAATGAGAACACACATTTGAATTGTTAGCACTGCTTATGGGACATGTAATGTCTCTGCAGTCCTGCTCAGTCATTTCTACCATTTGTTTTGTTCTGTTGCTGGACTGATAGCAGGGAAATTTGCATAAGTTGTTTTCCCATTACTGTATTGACATTTTACCTTTTCTGGCTTAAAACTGAGCCCAGACTGTGACTATAATTTCTGACCTGCCGGAAGGAAACATTACTGCCTGTATTCACCTGTGGACATCACTTGGCATTTTTGGCATGTGGCAGTAGAACCAGAGCTGCCCGGTGAATGCATCTCCATGGGGCTGGGTGCGAGGGCAGGTCACTCTCCTACTGTCTCATCGTACGGGTGTCCCAGTATGGTGAGGCTCTGGGAGAAGATTAATCAGGGTTTCCTCCTGGTGAGGATCATTGCCCCTCCTTTCTCTCCATGGGGGAGGACACATGGGAAGCAATGCCAGTGATATAGTCGTGGATGACCTTACTTTGGGGATTTTTGTGGGATGGTCTTAGCACCCTTAGAGATGGCTATTACTGAATCACAGCTGTCTGGAATTTGTATTTCAGCTCCTTAAAATGCACTAATCCCTCACTGGAGTATCAGATATACTAACCTTCAGTTATTTATATGCCAGTAACCCATCCCCTCTTAGTCACTGTTTTTCCATACGGCACATATCCATTTCATTCAACCTGACTACCTAGGACAAGCAGTGTGTCCACTTTATCATTTTTATTGCTCTCTTCAGTAGAATCTCTAGTTTATCAATGTACCTTCTATAGAGGAGAGTCCTAAAATATATATACTACATCAACCTTGAGCTGAGTTTGTGTAACTGGGAATTAATCACCTCCATGGTCTAATCCACCCCCTTTAGGTGCTGAATACCTTCTGCTAGGTGCTAATGCTCCCAATTTCTACCGAGTTGCTACAAGTTAAAAGTTCTCAACTCACAAAATTTAGTTTCCTGTGCCTAGAATTAAAATATCTTATACTTTCTAGATGGAAGGATTGTGCTGCTCACCCGTTTTCGACATTTCTGTTGGGAGTGTCCTCCCATTACAATACTTCCCTCTGCTTTTTTTCTTCTGGTTGACGTTTTTTATTTTTATCTTTGTTTGTAGAATATTGTTTCCATTATTTTTTCTGTTCCTGGAAAGAAACTGCCTCAACCAGAAATTGCCCTTGATTTCCGCCTACAATTTAAAATGTATTTCCTGTAAGGTTACTATCTATTCTGTGTTGTAAGTGTGGCAACTTCTAGAGCCTACCAATTATTCTCCATAGATAAGCCCTAATTTGACTGGGACAATAGTGAATAAGATAGTGCACCATGAATATGGTTATTGCTTTCATCAGCTGTGTTATCTAACAAAGCAGACAGAAACATGTCAGACACTGTATGTACTAAGGACTGGGAAAGATAAATAGAGTGTGATTCACCACAACCAGATGACACATGTTAGCCCAACAAAAAGCAAAAAGCCTTAACCTCCTTCTGCCCGAGATAAGCAAAAAAAAATAGTCCTTAGCTGCGTGTGACCAGAGCAAGAGTTTGTCTGTTATTTACCAGCATTATGTGTATTCTATATATATATTTTATATATATGTGTGTGTGTATTTATATATAAAAGCACCTGCTTTTATGACTGTTTTGCCATTTCATGAGAGAGATGTCCTCTGTCTTCCAAACTTGTAGCAGCAATTCAATATGGATCCGTTTTTGGGTTTTTTTTAAAGAAAGAAGAGGCTTAAAGTTCTGTCCCATAGGTCCAGATAAAACACCTATGCATATGCATAGTACACAACACTCCATGTATACAATCCGTGCATGTAGTAAGTTGATGCACAGCGAGGGTGAATGGCAGTCGCTCCAGCTTTCACGTTCAGAGAATACACAACTGGAAACCAGGATTCTGCATATACAATTTCCCCAACATGCATTTACCCCCCCAAAAAATTAGTTGCAGTGACCTAGAAAGGAGGAGGAAAGGAGACATGGCATCAGGTGAAAAAAAAAGCTTTTTAAAAGAAAGCTTAGAGCTATAGTACTGACTTTACAACATTGCATCAATATATGATCTCTCCTAAGGCACTACAATGATATGTAATATCACAGCAACATATAGCGGTGAGTCTGGTAACCTTTGCAACTGACTTCAGTCATGAAGTGACTGGCTACCTGGCAGAGTTGGGGCTCAGTGAATTGATTAATTTATTTCTAGGAAGGTTATGGCTTGATTTCTTTAATCTTTTCTTTCAGTTTGTAGGGGAAATACCAGATTATGTTCTGACCCAACCATGAGGATACTCCTTTTAGGTTAGACCCTTACAAGGCTGTTCCACTTGTTACTAAATAAGATGACTGGGAAACAAAGTAGTATGTTGTAAATTGACTCTGATTCTTTGACATGGGAATATTATCAGGGAATGATTCGTAGCATTAGATATTGCCCTCCTCTTGCAAAACATCTTCTCCGTTACACTGGTTTGGTTTGGGTTTTTTTTTTTTTCAATTGTCGCATTAATGTGAGTTGTGAGCAGAGTTCCAGAGGCAATGTATTGCATACAGGAGTTGTTATAGAACATTAAGTCTATCTCATAATTAAATGCTCTATCTATTTTCTTGTAAACAATAAGACCATAAAAGAGGTAATAGAAAAAAATGATGTCCCGAGCGTAATGGTTTATACAAAATATGGCCAGAAGATCACAGCGTTACAGCATGCTGGAAGTGCCAAGTCCTTTGGCTTTGTCCTTAACCCAGTAGAGGGATGTTAGTATCATCCATGGGCTTTTGAACACAACAGATCGTCTCTTCATGGAGTTCGAGCATGCATGGCAAGGATTCCCCAGCTAATGAAAGAAAGAATACATTTCTCCAGATACAAAAGTACTTTAAAAAGGGAGTTTTGTAATCAATTTAAAAGCTAGACCTGAATTAGTATTAGATTTTCCTTATGTTTAATTAAGTCTAATTAAACAATGCAGACATCTTCCTGTCACCTGTGGTGTGATTATGTTAAATATTTAATGCTTGTGAAGGATTAGACTGCACATCCAATCTATATCTAGCAATCTGTTCTCTCTCTGGAGTATTTTTTATTTAGTTCTGCTTTTGTATAATGAGTTGCATTTCAAAGGAAATTGTTAAATACTTTGGTGGGAAGGGGGTCATGTCATGCTGTACTGTTTGGAGAGGAGAATATTGCTAACTAGGCATGCAACGTGTAGGCTGTAGTGCACTGCCAAGATGGTGTAGCAGAGAGGGTTTACTCTGCCTTTCTGCAAGGAGAAGAAAACAAAATCAAACCTTTCTGTTTGTTTTAGGAGCTTCAGTATACCCCTCTTCCACAGCATAGCCAAATGATTAAGGACTTTGAAAATCAGAACACAGGGTTCACATTGAAAATATCCCTTGCAGCATGCACACATTTCAAGGTTGCACATTTCTTAGACTTGTTTTCCCAAGGGGCTGTCAACTGTGTAATAGAAAAATGTATTTGTACATCTTTCCCCTTCTGAGCCCCCCTTCTCCTTCCTTATCTTTGTGCTGCCCCTGAAACACAAGGATGCATTTGTATATATCTGGTCACCTCTTGGGATGAACCCCTTTAAAGGGGAGGCCAAGGATGTGTTTCTGGGAGCAATTGCTCTAAAAGATGGGTGTTTGCATCTGGTCCTAACAATCATCTCTAACAAAACCAGTGAAAAAAAAATAATCAGCTATTCATAAAAAATGGGTTAAATATATTCTTATTCATAGTATAAAAAGCACATAAAAATACTTCTCTGGCAGTTTATTTGCATTAGCCATTATTTGCATCTAAGGACAAAAGACAAATCCACATAATTATTTTTCAATTGGTTGGGTCTGTGTCTGTGTAATCATTTTTTCACAGCGTATGAAGCCCTTTCTCAATAGACCATAACAGTAATAGCTATTTCTTATTTACAACTCCAGGAGAAGATCCAGCAACCAGATTTTATTATGCAGAGTGAACTTTTCAAAATTAAATTAGCAGAGCTAACGTGGTAGCCCATAGTAAACTAATTAGTTGTTAGACCGTTGGCAGAGATAGTATCAACTCTTTCAGGCTTCCTAACAAACACCCTTAAAAATTACAAGCAAAGGTTTTCTATTGCATTTTAGTTAAGCATGACAATATGCATGCTCCTTAGTCAAAATGAGAAGGTAATGTCAAAATGAGAAGGTAATGTCATAAGCAGCAGCTAAGGGGCAGAGAAAATAGCCCCCAAAAACATGCTGATCAAAAGCAAAGCCCAGTCAGATGGTTGAGAGGTTTTATTTACAGTTTGAGTAGCTTGAACATTGGTAGCTTTATGATCTCTAGATAAGCCCACACGCTTTGATCTACAAAAACAGTGTAATGTTCAAGGGGGCTTTATGAAACGGTGCTCAGTAGGGTAAGCGGAGGCAAACAGTAATACTCAAACAAATGAACACACCCACTGATCTGGTGCTGGGGGGGGGCTATGACTCGAATTATGTCTTTCTGGCACCTGTTGGGAGGCTAGATCATGTATATTCAACAGCCTAACTGGCTTTTCAGAAGTAACTTTGCACTTATGTAAAATTAATAGGGTATTCATTATGAAATCCATGCAGCATCTTATTAAAAGTGCTCTGTCATTGAAAGTAGAAGGTGGAGGCTTTTTAAACTGGGGTTTTGTTGCCCTCTAGTGAATGAGGTCAGCATTATGCATGTGAAATTATTTTGATCACTGCATAATTAATGTGTTTTGAATTGGTACAAAAGTGCAACCAAATTGCATCCTGTTCCCACTTGAATTAGTTAACCTGCAGATACTGTTTCTTAGAATGTGTTGCTTCCTTGCTTGAGCTTTGGTGGGTTTTTTTTCTTCTTGCTATGAGAATGCATGATTGTGTGGATATCATGATAAGGCAAGGTAGCCAGAGACAAGGAATAAATCAACTAAATGGATCTGCAGCACAGTAGCTTTAATACATTGGTATATTCTTAATATGTCTCCTGAAAAGAATGTCTAATTATACTGTCATGGAACAAAATGCATTTTCAATAGTGATAAATTATGCCATCATTTACTTTCTGAGAACATGCTGAGATTTATGAAAGATTACTGCAAAATTATCATGCCATGATAAAAAAAAGTCAAATGCAGTTATCATTGGCATCAGGAAAGAAAGAGAGGGGGAAAAAATCCCTTTCAATAGTGAAAAGGTTAGTAGAATTGATAAAAAGTTACGCAGTATGAAAATATGCTACTATGGAATTAAATTCAGCTTTACATTATGGTCTTACTGTTACCGGCTAGAGTATATTTTTGGGGCTTGGATGAGGTTTTCCCAATCCTATCTATAGTTGGAAGCCACAGGACCTAATTCTTCAATGACTAGAACTTGACATTTTTACTTATCTGGTATAAAACGAGTGTGAAGTGTTATCAAGGCCCAGAACAGCACGTTAGAAAATACGAACTTATTCTTAGTGACCTTTACTCCAAACAGTCACCAACTCAGCATGGACTGACCAAGAGTGCACACATAAAGGCTGTTGTTACTGAATATATATTTTTCACATGGGACTTGAAATCCATATTCTAAAAGTTTTCCAGGTTTTTTTACCTTTATTCCTCACTTAATTTTTAAAGAAATCCACAGAATTTATGTCATTTTGTGCCAACCTATACTGCCACCACCATAGCCTGCATTACACCTTCCAACCAGTGTATGTGGAATCACCCCTACCCACAGGCTCAGCAGTGGGGCATCGTGAACCTTATCTGCTCCACCAGCTCCTTCACTTTTAGAAAAAGGAGCAACACTTCCATGCAGTGTGTACTCCCTTGTGCTTTTTTCTGCATCACATACAGACCAAAAATAAGGAAATTCTTTTCTTCCCTTGACATATCCTTCTACCAATTCCTTTTTGAGCTGATGCTTCCCTCACTCGAAGGTATCTATTATGGACTTGATTCAGATCCTGGGTTTTTTAATAGGATTTTTCTCCTTTTTATTTTAATGGATTGGGAGTAAGATTTATATTTTCCTGGTAAGGGCACCGCAGTCCTGTATATGATTAGAGAATACAGAGTTAAAACAACAGCTATTAAGGATGAAGGCAGCCTACAGTGGTGTGGGGCTGGGTAACCCGGTGAGATCAATCAGGGGTTTGGGCAAGGTTCAGAGAACAACAGCCAAGTCCTTCATTGACTGCCCTGGGAGAAAAACACAACTTAGAAGCAAGGAGATAAATAAAATGTTATGGTGTCTGCTGCACTCCATGAAAAACAGAGACGGGTAAAGATGAATATTCTCCAAACAGAAAGGACAAAGTTAAGGGGGAAAGTGTTGCTTTCCAAGGCACTGAGGTGTATACAAAACAGAGGCACAAATTCTGAATTTTCCACACAGACCAAGATTTGCTGTCAGTCTGGTGAAAGTGGTGTGGACTCCCCAAGTTGTGCCCAGTTCTCTCTGCAAAACAAAGGTGATCTGACCTATAAACTTTTACAAAAATTTTACATGAACACATAATTTGGGGTTCTGTTGAGACATCTATAAAAACATCCCATCTAATTTTTTGAGAGTGCATGAAGGGGTCCTAGTTTTAATATATCTTGGGTTTTTTTTACTTGCTGAGTGCTTAGACTACTCCTGACAGACTGGATGGGGATGGGGTAATTGGGAGAAACGAGACATTGGATCATAATTCTTATTTGGAATAAGTCAAATATACTTACCACCATGCAGCACTGCCCAAGCAGTCTCACTGGATTAAAAAGGCCTTCCCAATAAAATGAGATATTACTTATTCGGTTTGGTTTTTTTTAAATGACAATATCTGGCACAAGTAAGTAATCCATTTACAAACAATAAGACTTCTCTTAAACAAATAAAATACAAATATAACTCCTAAGCATATGAGATGCTTGTTAAATGTCCCAAAGCTAATGCAAACAGCAAGGCAACCTGTCTTTCAGTAAAGAGTTGCCTTCATTGGCTGCTGCTGTACGAGAGATTTCCAGCAAATCCTCTGTGGTCCCATTCTAATTTTCTACCTATTGGCTGTTTTTATTTGCTCAGCTATTCCCTGTAACAGCATTTTCAGCACTGTCACATGATAATAGCAGTTACAGTAATATATGGTATACAGTTCATAGCCAATAATGTCACTACCGTTGTTTGTTCTGCAGCATATGTGATCTAAAACCAGAAATGTGAAAATCAAAATGTTTATATTATTGACTGAGATGTTAGAACATGGGAACAAATTCTGATCTTTGCTGCACTAATGTGGGTGTGAGGTGACAGTATCGACTTTGGTGCAATTCAATGACATTTTGTTAAGCATAACTGAGTTTAGTTCAGGCACATTTTATTGGCTTTGCTTGATGTATGCAGTATAGCCTCGTAACCTGTAGCACCTAGCACTGCATTGCCTTTCAACCTTTTAACTCTATTTTAGCTTTAACTCTATTTTAGCTTCTATAAGACATTTTCTTTTATGAACAGACGTGATTGGCAGTTGTTTTCATTAGTCTAAGTTAGCAAACAGAAACTGATCTCATTCCAGGCAAATTCCTAATTTTTTTAGAAAGTTTTCCCTTCTAGTCATTAGCAAGTACTCTTGGTCATAATAAAATTAACAGCTTTGGTATATTTTATAAAGACATTTATATTCATCTTCTTGCTTTACACTTGTTCCCTAACATTTTTTCTCACATGGTGAAATTTTTGTAAATATTGCTGGCTTCCTGTCTGAATCTACATACTCTCTGGAAAATGTTATAAATAGAGAGGATGCCATTGGAAAGTACTATTTGCTGTTTGTGAAATGTAACATTATGCTTATGCTTAAATTAAAAAATATTATTGTAAATATTAAAGTGAATGTTGAAACTATTTCCTAAATACGTGGCAACTACTTCAGGGGATTGTTGTAACAAAATGGCAGGAAAAACAGATCTACATTTGGGATTTTTTTGCTTTCCTTTCTCTGTTTATTAAATATAGAGGTGATAATTGCTTTGTTTTGTTCACAGCTAGCACTAGATGGTAAGTTTTCTTTTCATTAGACATGTAGACTGCTGACATAATTGCTCAGCTTCTTCAGTTTCATCAGATATAGTCTCAGCTGTTTTTTGCATCTTTAAAATGAAGGCTACTTTAGTCCCAATAAGCATATTAAGAGGTTTTGTAACTGAAACATATTAGTAAAATTTTCTTTTGATGGAAAGAGGTATTTTAAGACTTGGGTATTTCTCCCCTCTATTCATTAAGCAAAGCACAAGTGGACCAAAATTCAGAGTCCAAGATCCATGTGGACAGGAGAAGTGATCTGATCCACCAGTCACTGAAGATCTCCACTACAGAAACCTGTGTCTCATGAGGTGAGAGCACATCTATGACTATAAAATTAGACGATATCTTTACACTGTTTTTTTTTTAAATTTCTGGACATTCCTAGCTTTAAAAGATAAAGCAATTCTGAATGCTTCCACACTCGCTAATCTTCAATTTCAGTTTATTTAAAAATGAATTTTCATTTTCTTTATTGAATAATATTTATTAAATTGAATACAATTTATGCAGAACAAATATTAGATGTAGCACAAAATGACCTACTGAGCTCATAATCTGCAAGAAAAAAGGGAAAACAGTTGTGCTATTAAGATCTGGCCTCACTTATTGCACATCTGCAACATGAATCACTAGAAAAACTGCTTGTTTCTATTGCTGAATGGACTTAAAAAAGGACATTACCAACCAAAGAGAGATAATTTATGCATGTGCATTTGTTCACAAATGGTTTTCAATACAATGAGTAATTAAGGAAGTCATATCTCACCGTGTTGTTTCCAACACCCACATAGCACTTATTTCCAACCCTAGCTCAAAAATGTCATCTCATCATTAGTGAACTTTTGTATCCTGATTGCTGTGGAGCTTTCACAATTTGCTGCATAAAGTCTGGATGACCTACAAATTGTTATCCGTCTTTGGCTGGGGGGAATAACAGAATAAGAAACATCGAATCATAGAATGGTTTATGTTGGAAAAGTCCTTTGAGATCATGAAGCCCAACCGTTAACTGGCGCCGCCAAGCCCACCACCAACCCACGTCCCTGAGCACCACATCTACGTGTCCTTTAACCCCCCCAGGGCTGGTGACTCCACCACGTCCCTGAGCAGCCTGTCCCAGTGCTGGGCCACCCTCTGGGGAAGGAATTTTCCCTAATATCCAACCTAAACCGTTCCCGGCCCTGGACACGCTCCAGCCCCTCAGGGTCTGTCCTGCAGGAGGGGCCCGAGCTGGGCACAGGGTTCGAGTGGCCTCAGCAGGGCCGAGCCCAGGGGGACGGTCGCCGCCCTGGCCCTGCTGGCCACACCGTCTGGGACACGAGCCGGGCTGCTGCTGGCCGCCTTGGCCACCTGGGCACACTGGGGGCTCCTGCCCAGCCGGCCGGCGACCAGCCCCCCCGGCCCTGTCCCGCCGGGCAGTTCCCCCCGCTGTGCCCCCGGCCTGGGCGCTGCGGGGCTGCGGTGCCCACGGGCAGGGCCCGGCACGCGGCCCTGCTGGCCCCACACAACTGCCATGGGCCCAGACCCCCCAGCACCTCCTGCCCCCCAGCTCGGTGTCACCCATGAATGCACTGAGGCTGCGCTCGATCCCCCCCGGGCACCGATAAAGACATGGAAGAGGCCTGGCCCCAGCAGAGCCCTGGGGACACCCCCTGTGCCCGGTGCCTGCTGGAGTCACCTCCATTGCCCACCCGCCCAGCCAGGGCTTTCCCCAGCGCAGAGACCCCCAGCCCAGCCACAGTGGCCGGGGTCTCCAGGAGATGCTGTGGTAGACGGTGTCCCAGGCATCACTGAGGGCCAGGCGGCACCATTCACAGCCCTTCCCTCACCCACTGGACGGGAGGAACCTGGAGCTGCTCTGTCTCTTCACACATTATGGTCCTGATTAACGTTGTGTATTCTCATCGTGCACCTATATGGCCCATTGAGATTTTGTCATTGTAAAACTGGAGTGAACAGATATAGTATGACATTTCAGTGTAAAATTTAGTTCTGAATTATTGCTTAGAAAGGCATATGTAGAAACTGTAAAAATTGATGCAAAAAAGTTTTTAAGCAGATAGGGATTCAGGATTAAGTATGCGGAGTGAAAAGCGAAGCCCAGTGTTTGATTTCAAGTATAGTTACGGATTTGAGAAGGAGAACCAGTTTAGTGCTTTCCCAGGTTAGTGGGATTGCTCTGATCTGAGTCAGTGCAACTTGGAAGCAAAATTTTGTCCAATAATTAATTGTTTTGTAGGAAAACAGACAGTACTCAGATTTTCACACACACCCCACGAGAGCACTTTCTTTGGGAGGCTCTGGGAAAGATTGTCACTGATTAAAAAACTTAACATTTGAGGACTTCACTTTATAAGAATACCTGCAAATTTGAGAAGAAAAAATAATTCCCCTTCCTGCTGTGACATTCATACATTTTCTCAGTCAAGAAGGCTCCAATCTCTGGTTAGATTATTTAGTAGTAATACAAATAAAGAAAATTAACATTTGCTGTCATCTCTTAAAATCTCTGATGCTTGCTTCATTAAACTCCATACAAAATCTGAAACATTGGTTCATGGTAGGTCCATTCCTTTCTGCAATATTTTTCAGTTCCCTTTTCTGTTTGTTCTTCCTTTTTATTAGTAATTCTGAGGATATTTTGTACCTAGTACACACTTTTTCTTCTTAAAAATATAGAAGTAAATATTGCTTTTAGCTTTTTTGGAGTAAATCCAAAATTAACTTAATGCTGTCATGGAGCTTCCTTCATTTTTGTAGTGCTGTATGTCAGTGCTCTCAGCCAGAGTCCCTGCAAAACATAAAACTTAAATTCTAGGCAGCAAAAATATTCAGTGAACTGTTTTTCCATTTTTTCCTCATTAATCAAAAAAACACATCTTGCAAAAACACAAGCTCTGATCATTCTCTTTGTGAAAAACTGAAAATGGATTATCTTGTAAATCTCTGGAACCTGAATGACACATTTCAACTACCCACAATCAGATTCTCTTTCCCAATAAACTTATTTTCTGGTTTTGTTTTGTTTAATTATAAAAACCTAAGGCCTGTCAAAATCTCAGAATGACATATACAACAGAAAATCGGATTGCTGCCCACCTCTATTAGTTTCTATAATAGTCTTCAACTACAAGCAGGAAAAATGAAACATTAGGAACGAAACTGTTTCAATGACAAGATGCATCTGAACTTCTTATTTTCTGACAAATAAGAAGAATATCTTTAGTTTTCCCTTTGCTGCTTTCCAGTTTTCTGTCATTTTTTTCTCTGCCTTCTTCAGTGCCAACAGAAATGAAAATACAAACCCTGATTTAAAACTGCAAATCCTTGTCTGTGACTATATGATTGTGCACACACATGGTGGGTACATTTTTGTATGGTGCCAATTAAAAACATACGTCTATCAAGGCTTATGTTTTTATCTGACTGTGCCTTGATACATATTTATAATAAGAAGGTGTGCATTTTTTGGGAGCACTTTTTTCTCCCTCAGAGAAGTAGTAGGTTGGTGTGTGTCTTACTTGACAGATAAGGGTGGCATTCACTCGAATAGGATCATCAAAACCAACATACTTTGACAGAACAGGCTTCATAAATAATGTGCATCAGTTTTTACTCTGTCAGTGTAAATGCATATCCTCCAGTACTGGTTTCCACTTGTTTTATCTGGAATGTCTAAGAATAATGAATAAATCATAGTCCTGTATACATGTATGCATGCATATGTATGTGTGTATATTTATACATAATTCATGCCATAAATATCTATTTTGGTCTGGCACAGAGATCACGTATAAAAGTGGAGGTGTGCTGTACAGACACTGGCCTTTGCTTGACCTAGATATGATTAACTGAGATTCAGTTGCTGTAGATTATTTCATTTAGCAAGAAAAATAGATTAATGCAGATTATAGTGATGCAGTCTTCCCCACCCCCCACCCCAAAGAACATGCACCACGCATGAGCACCACTGGAAAGTTCTTTTGCTTACCACTCCTGGCTGTTTCTAGTCATTAATTGACCCCAAACTGCTCATTAAGTTTTTCTTAGCCTGCCAGTTCATCTAAGCTGTATGTGATGCTCCCTTCTGCCTTCTCTCTTTGGTTCTCTTGTCACATACATCTTCATAAACAAGAGTCATTGCCTTTGCTTCCATGTGTTTTCGTTTAAAGAGTGGCACTAACCAGAGTCTTGATTTTGTTTCAACTTTCTGGCTCCATACAGGGATATAGGTTGTTGACATATTCCCTTTTATTTATAAAATACATTTGAAGAACATGAACAAAGCAAGAGACATTTTGCTTGGAGCTTCATTTATTGGGCAGATTTTACACCAGCTTGCTTCAGTGATATGTAACCTGCTTGTGATTTAGAACACAAAATTTGTAACTCCAGCATATGATTTAGCCTCTCTGGTTACCACATCGTCACATGGCCTTCAGCCGTCCCTCTCTTTTCCACCTTTCTTCTCTCCACAGGGTAAGAGATAGTCTTTGTTTTATAAATCACTGTGAAAATCCCCATTGTTAATTTGCAAACTATAATTTGCACAGTGTTGCAATACTTCAGTACTGAAGCACCTGAAAAAAAAAAAAAAAAAGCTGCATAGAAAATGTGCAATATTGTCTGGAAATTAGTCCACAGGGTTGTGGGGTGCAGAGTCCAGGTCATTTACAGAAAAAGAAGATAATTTAGATCTCACTGACATATAATTAGTACCCAAGAAGTAATATCTTCATTGGACGAGAAGAAAGGAACAGAAAAGGGTCCTCCAGAGAAAGGTCTCTGACTAGAGCTGTTGGCATCAGCACTAGATGCTATTGGATTTTAGTAGATATGATACACTAATAGAGGCACTTGTCCCACAGTACAGTGAATGCCCGCGTGCTGGGGCTCCCAATACACTAATTACTCTTTTTAACACAAAGACATTTGTGAAATAGTATTTGGAAAGAAAAGCCGAGCTGTATAATCTATATGCTGTGGGATTCCTACTAATGCTGAGTCCCAGGCCAAGTGCCCTCCCTCCACATGAGAATAAATGACAAATGACTTTTCTACTTTGTTCTTTCTTCATTATGTTTGAAACGCAGGATGTGGTCCGTTGAACATTTTCAGTCTACCTTGTTCTCTTCAAAATATGGACCAGTTCAGGACACTCAGAACGTGCCGAGTCTAACATGACTTTAGTGCATTCTCGGAGATATTTGCCTTTCAAGTTCAACCTGATTATTTCCAGGTATTGTACACTCCTGCTAACTAAGAGTCCGTATGGGAGATTATTTGTTTAAACATGCTCAAGTAGAGTGTAAGGGAAGATAAAGGAAATGCATTTATCAAAGATGGCTTTTACATTTCTGCTCAGGCATCAAAGAAGGGCTTGCATTTTCAGGAGCATTTTTGTGCAGATAGAAATAAAGACAAATCTCTTTCAAATGATTCCTAACCTCGCCATTTTCCTAAAGACAGTTTGTGTGGTTATTAACTGACTACTAATGTCACCGTCTGGCCTCCTTTAATGATATTTGCCATTAGTCAGGGCTGTTAAGCCCAGCTCTGTATTTGTATCTTTGTTGGCCCTGGCTGGCTGTAAATACCATCATTCTATATTGCCATTGAAGGCTGTGTAAATCATTCTACAAGTCAGTCAGTTGTGAGAGCTGTTTGCTCTGAGATCCCATGCTCAATGTGGCTTTCAAAGGGCACGTGCAAGTTAAAGCAGGATGAGCAGAAAAAATCCACACCAAAAATAGCAGTGAGTTGCAATGGTGTGCTGCTATATGAAGAGCAGGATCTACTGCTGGATCCAGAGTCCAATACAGTCAGCCGGTGTTTTCCTGTATAACTGTGACCTTTAGATCACATTCCTATAGATCTTCCCCCTTCAGGCAATTGCCATATTCTCCCTCAAACACAGGGCTGGAAGGAAGCTGTGCTCAAATCCACCGTCAGCCCAAAGTGATTTCATTACCACCACATCTAGCCTCTCATCCGAGTCAGGAATATGATTGATTCAAATTACGTAGCTGCTTAGCAAGACGTACGTTTAAATGAGAAATATTAGATTAAAAATATGAAAGGGGCTTCATTTGCAATTTGAATATCTGAGTATGAAGCAGCTCGGCAGGAAGGATGTTCCACCTAGTGCGGGCTGCCGATGGTTGGTGAAGATTGGAGCAATCACGGCAGAACAGAGCAGCGGCTTTGTTTGCTGTTTGGGCTGGTGATAGAGGCACTCACAGGTTCTGAAAGAACATTTGCGTTTCCCAGTCAGCTCTGGGCAAACAGTGGTCTGGCTGGGAAAAGGCAGAGGAAGTGATCAATACTTATGCAACACCAAATTCTCCCTCTGCTTTCTTTTGCACAACCACCCCTCGTTTCCAGTATCAGAGCATGAACTTTGTGCAAGCTAACGGTTTTACGCTGGCTCTGTGCCTGCTGTGCAGTGTGAGCAACTCCACTCTGAGCCTGTGCCCAAGAATGTCCAAATGGAGAGCTGGTGGGGAGTGCCAGGCATGCAGCAAATTCATCCCAGGCTACGCGTGCCTAGATAAGCTGCAGTTAACTTAGATAAGCTGCCCAGAATTCACTGGTAGCATTTCAGAGATGGAATTTGGTTTGGTTTTGTTGTTTTTTCTGTTTTTTTGGTTTTTTACTTCTGAGGGAGGAAAAAGTAGGTTTAAGTTATGGTCAGAAACTTGGCAAGTTTAGAATTGTTTGCTAAATCCAATATATTGCCTGCAAAGTTTGTGAAACATCAAACTGCAAGAGCTTGGAACACCTACAGTAACAAGTGAGAAGCAAATCATGATGGACTGAGTGACTAGGGTGTTAAATACAGTCACAACAAAACCTGCCACAGGTTTCCTGATAAGCTTTGGAAGAACACCTGACAAGTCACATTAATAGCAGCAGTTATTGTTTGATTACATTAGTGCTTTGCTTGCAGAGGGGCTATTATTTTGCCTTGCTGTCTTCGTAAGAAACAGTGTTTTGACCACTGTATCCTAGTTTGTGAAAGTTGCTGAGCAATTTTATTTTCATATTAATTTACGATGTCCCTTTTCTATGGGGAGATGATTTTATTTTGACAAAGTATGGTAACACTCAAGAACTCCTAATATTTAATGTATAGAGAAGGTCATGAATTCATATACATGCTGGGGAAAATATTAAAGTATATATGCCAGAGATGGATGGCACTTGTGTTATGCTACACTGCTAAGAAAGATGGTAAATCATAAGATGTTACTTCTCACCTTGCTGAAGTTGTGAAATAGATATAACATTTCTTTATATTGAAAGATTCAATTTAGGGATGGGGAAGGCCAAGTCATACAGAGTCTGGCTTCCTAAAAGCTAGAACTACCTCTCCAGGGTAACGGAGAACAAAGTTTTTGCAGTGAAAATGAATAAACACCTGGTTGTCCATCATTGTCTCTTTGCACTGTCACGACAAAGTTTGCTCTTGACATCTGATCAAAAAACCCAAGAGTTTGCATTGCCACTTCTGTTAATGCAGGGGGTTGTACAGCTCTCACTGCAGGTCAGCCCACAGCACAGAACTGGTAAAGCACTCCATGGGAAATCCCATGAAATTACGCTTGGGGAACACTTCAGAGTTTGGAGGAGAATGTGGGGGTTTTTCCTTTCCTGTGCTCCTCTCTGTTACCTCACCCTGCTGTTACATTTGACAGGCACATCTCAGGCAGCAGCTACTTTTAAGGAGGCTGCCCCGTGCGTTTCGGTCGGAATATTTGAGCACGGTGTGGCTTGGCCTCTTTGCCTTCCCACCTAGGAAAGTGCGGTCCTTGCCATCAGCTGCTTCTAAATGAAACTGCTTCGCTCCTGGGGAACTCAGCACTCCCTGAAGTCCTGAGAACTGGTAAATAGCAAAGTTATATTTATTATATTTGGCAAAACTGGAGTAGGCTTAAGCGTAAAGGCCAATTAAGTGTACAGAGGAGAGAGGAACAAAATGTTAGGGACAAACAAGCTTGCAGCAGCTGGGGAAACTGTCACACTTGAAAAGGAAGTGACGGACAGGAATTTATTAGGAGGTGGCTTCTTGGATGGGGTTGATTATCCCTCCACCCAAAATCCTTGATTTTTACTTTTGTTGCTTAATTTGTGTTTGACCATTAAACAGACTGGATGGTGATCAAATCATTTGGGGTTCCATCCATCTTTGCCATCTTCTCCTCCTGTCTTCCCCACCTGTCTACTCCTTTCCCCCATATCTTTTGGATATTTAGTATTAGAAAAGCAATTGGAAGAATTAGGAGACCTTGGTCTTACCAGGTTAACTTTTCTATAAATATTGATATCAGAGTAATCACCCTTTGCACCTTGCTTTCACTGCCTGAAGAAGGGGGTACAGGCATTTGACCCATGATTATAAAACATGTTAAAGTGTTGTTGGTTTTATTTCATGGACCATTTACCTGACTGATCTATTCTAATGCTAAAGACAATTAAGGAAGCATTTTAACATTACTCACTTTTGTGGGACATCAGACATTTAACGTTACCCTAAGATAGTGAAGTGGCTTTGCTAAGAATATTTCAGATCAGTCAAATCAAGCAGCATACATGGCCTAATTACTGGTTAGCATACATCCATGTTACCAACACTTTGGTTAAGTTGGGGAAAATGTTCTGAAGCTTATTTTAGCTAGGTAAAATTGCATTAATTTCTTTTGATTTATACCATAAATGTGGATTTTTTGGTTTCATTCTTGGCTGAATTTGCAGGGTATTCACCTTGTGTTCAAAATTTGCAGACTGTTCATTCCCCCTCACACCTTTTGCAACAATCCACCTTTTATGATATTCAGAATATTGTAGTGACCTAGACATAAAACAGCTTACAGAGGCTTGGAGAGCACACATTCAGACTCTGATTTTTGTATTACCATCTTTATTTGCTGAAACAAATGGGAACTAAAGGCAGCTACTGCCACAGGCAATCTGTGTCACCAGTTGCAATGTGCATCTTCACAGATAGTTTATAAGCAAATTCTTCAAAATCATTTCTACATAGTTTGAGGGGTTTTATCCTGCATTTGGTTCCATGCTTGATATTATATGAAAAATATAACAGACTCTCTGATACTATAATATATATATCTCTTTAGCAAATGATTGAAATTCATTTAGTTGTGGATATAGGATGACAAAGAGATGCAAAAAATACTAAGCAGTGGGAAGAAGGATTGGCCTCTGTGAGAGAGAGTCAGGCTTCACCTTTTGTGTGGTGCAAGGATACATCATTCAGCAGTGAAATGTGTAGTAGTTACAACATTAGTTGATTAGATAGTTAATAACTTATGCAGAGAAATTAACAAAAGAAAATAGATGGCATTTCTAATAGCAGTTAAGGGGAATAGTTGTTGTATCTAACAATTGACTGAGTAATATGCCAAGCAATATCAATGACAGAAAGGAGGTAAATGCCAAACAAGTAAATGAAACAATGATAGCTTTTAAAGTTGTAATAGTTGATTGGGAAATAAACAAGCCCAGCACTATGTAAGGACTTGTCTACATGGAGAAATTCATCAATGTAACTATATCGCTATAATTATACCTTTCAAAGCAACATAAGCCAAACAAAGAAAAAGCACTCTGATTGCAGAGTAAGATTCTCCCCATGGGGAGCTGTACAGCTCTAACTCCAGTGTCATAATTATACTGGTGTGGTTGCAGTGGTTAAGAAGACGCCGTCTAAACTGTTGGATGCTCTGCTGCCACATACCTGCCCGGCTCCCTTTGCACCAGGCTGTGGCATTTTGCTCTGCCCAGAAAAGTGAAAATGCAGCTGTATCAGTGCTACGAAAGGATGCAAAGCCAAATTATGAACCTTATTGGTGTTCAGACTGTGACACATCATGCAGTGAAGTGGCAAGCCCACAGGGTAAGCATCATTTAAATGCATGCAGTTTTATAATACACAAAACACACACACACACCAATGCCACATTTTACTAGGCTTATTTTCCAGTTGTGATAATACGTTTTTTAACATTCTTTAGCCTGCTTGCTAGGAAGAAAAATAAGAGTCTCTTGTTCTCTATACCTTAATTATGTTGATAAATAGTATCTTGGTGACGTTTGAATAAAATGTTAATTCAAATCTTTGCTGAAGAGTCAGCAGTTTTGATAAGCCAAATCTGAAATCCAGTTGACTAGGAAGGAATGAGGTAAAAGAAATGATTTAGCACTTCTTTCCCAGGTGCCTCACACACTTGTCTCTGAATCTCTGAAACCACATTCTGATGAACACAGAGTAACTCTGTAATTAGGAAAACTCAGATCTAACAGGTAAAAAAGACTAAATTAACAAGTCTGAAAATCAGTTACTCTCTGGCAAAGGAAAAATTCATCTCCCAGCCAAGGGCTGGAGCTAATTCAACGTGCAGCAGTGGGTCAACAGAAACAGGCAGCCTTGTGGTCCTCTGCTTTTGAGAAAAGCACTAACACAGACTAGCAACAATAAATGTGAACAGTTACACTTTGTAGCTGTACATCTATGTGCACATATTTCTGTATTTCTGTATGTTCTGGACCTCCTAGACAAATAGTGGTATACATTGCAGTGAGTACCCAAGAATGGAACTGGGAAACCTGCGTCCAGCGTGCTCTTGGAAGCAGTTTCAGTGGATGTAGGCAGGCAGAGCAGCACCCAGTCCATATGTGTAAGCTTGCATTTTGGTTTTGCTTCTGCAGATATTAGAGCCTCAGCTTAAAGGATCCTATAGACAGTATGGCCTGTAGAATATTTTATGATTTTAACATGCTTATGTACTACGTGGCCTTTTTAAAAATCACTGTAAATGTATAAAGATTATAGGTGTTCATGTACGCTATACTTTACAAGAAGAAAATCAATTTTTCATTCCTCTGCGGCAGCTTGCAATACAACTGGAATATTACCTGAACCAAGTAAACAGAATTATCTTCTAACCTGAATACGAAAAATGTAGCAGAAAGTCTTTATCTCTCTATTTTCTACTTCTATTATCTAAGTTTGACTGTGATTTAAAAGAAAGAAGGGAGGGGAAGATGAGCCAAATGCAGAATTGTTATGAAAGAAGCTAAAACGAGCCCCGTGAAAGGCCTGTGAAAGGTTCAGAATGGAAATTATTTTCAGTTTAAATTACTTTTGCTGGACTGGAATGTGACAGTCAGGAAGATTCTGTGAAAAGTCCATTCTTTTTTCTTCTACCTTATTTTTCTTTGTTGGTTTGCTTTTGTATGAATTGCCTATGGCCCAGGCTGAAAAATACCTGCCTTAAATGTTCATCCCTATGTAACTGCTCCTGGAGTATCTCAGCACTTCACAAACATTAAGATTTTTTCTTTTATAAACCCTCTGTAAACATATTGTTGTTATTATCCTTACATTACAGATATCAGTTCCTCACGTTAAAACAACTGAGAATCAGATTTTTGTCATAGGGTGTTCTTTTCCTTGTATGCTTATGGTAGATAGCTATTTGTAGAGACCTAACTACAAAACTCAAAAAAATGGTACCGAGATTTGAGGGTCATTCCATTAACAGCAGCACACAGCAGCTCGCCGAACAGAAGGGTTGGATCGAAGGCAGAATAGCCCCTTGACTGAAGGAGAGGAAAGATATTTGTGGGTTTTAGCTCTGAGGCTCCCTGAAGTGGGCAAAGGTGGCATGGATTCAAAGACACTGTCCAGCTACAAGTGGATTCAGGTCAGGATTTAAAATGAGGGGTTTGGGCATGAAAAATCCACACCACCTTTTACAGCGATCAGTGGCTTGCCTCTACCAGCACAAGTACATTTGTTGTCTCATTAAATCTTGGTTTAAATATTCAGCAGTACATAGTACTCCCTACTTCCTACCCCTAAATGCTTCTTAAAGGTGTCACATCTTTTTTTAATGTACTTGTTTGGTACATTGTTTTGAAGTGTTGGCAACATCTCAATGACAGATAGAAAGCACAGGACAAACCCACTTGTGACATGTCAGTGCCTATTGGTGTTTACAAGTAAGAATTAGGATTCTTTTTTAGTTATATATACTGTAATTACTGTGTCAGAATTAATGCAACTGCACCAGTGTATGTCAGTGGAGTGTTTACTCAGGAGATTTTCTGTATTACATCCATACCACATTTTTTGAGGAATATTCATCCCCTGCAATAACACAACTGGCCAATTATCCAGTGCTGCATATGGAAACAACAAATGAAAATTCATTCCTGCTGTGATCAGATGACTTTCACAGTTACGGTTTCTCTCCTTCTGAATGTATAAGTAGAAATGTCTTTAGTGTCTTTAAAATTTGCACTATATGTTCTCTCGTACTTTCCCTTAGAAAATCCAATTATAGAATTTGACTTAATGAGCTTTTCCCTGCATTACTGAAGTCCGCAGACTGATATATTCATTTAAAAAAAAAAAAAAAAGTGTGGTTAAAAATAAAGTGGTTTTAATTTTTCAGTATCTATTGGGGAAAAAAAAGACGTTATGTTGAATCTATACATACAATATAACAGTAGTTCTGTGGCTTTCTGTGTAGAGTGACACATGACATGTTACAAACAGGACACATGACTGTCATGCATAGTGTCCAGCAGCTCTCCTGGAAACTGCTCTGTGCTCTTAAACTTGTCGACTTAGAAGTAACTGATGTTTGGTTTATGTGTCCAAAATTTATGTATCCAAAATGTATCCCAAATGTTCCAGTGTTTGCATCTCTTAATGCTTTGCATCACTTTTGAGAAAAGCACTAACAAAGACTTCAGCAACCATAAATGTGAACATTTACTCTTTGTAGGTGTACCTCTATGTACATATATATTTCTGTATTTCTTTATGTTCTGGACCTCTTAGAGAAATTGTGGTATAAATTGCTTTGCATTAAGACATGTTTTGTCTTATATACTTCCACATTTTTCTTTAAGGATTTTAGAACAGCACTGTTTTCTTTTCCCAAATTTCTAGATGATGTTTTCACCTCCTGGAGCTTTTATTGTTTCATCTTTTGTCTCGGAAATAAGTCTGGATTGATGTGAAGAGGATAACAGTTACAAAAAAAATAATTTTATTGAGCCTCAGGTTATTCCTCCCTTGAAATATTCTAGATAATTTTCTTTATCCTAAACTCTTTAATATGTTTCTTGAGTCAGCAGAAGTTTATTGTGTGAACTTACTAGTTGCTAGTGATCTTTCTTGGAAAATGGAGAGCATCTGTTTTTTGGTAAGACTGTTCTTCTCTTGTTTTTTAAAGACACCATCTGCTTTCCAGTGCTCCAAAGGGGACTGTGATGTCCAGCGGGATTTTTATCATATGTTTGCCTCCTTTTCTGAACATCTGAATATTTTAGAGAGCAGCTAAAGGCATAATTCTTCCTCCTAAACACTGTACTTCTTTATATATCAAAATCACATGGAAGTATTTTCAGCAAATTGAGGTTAAAGTTTTAAAATGCTTCTTATAAATGTTATACTTCTGTATTTGATAATGGATATTTAGTGTATACTTATCAAAAGCAATTTTTGGTACAGAGTTACTGCAAATACATTAAATTAGGTAAACAACAGATCTATTTTCTGAAATGGGAGCTTTGGATTTGGTCCCCTAAAAATTGCTCACCAAAATGCTCTCAGAAATGCATTTTAGTATTGCCAATCACATCTACATTTTAAAAAGAACAAACAAAATCTAGCTTTATTCAACTGTGAATTCTATTGACCTGATTGAGCAACTTCTGTTCCTGTGAAAATTCGTTACTTGCATGCTAATTACAATGAAACCCTTTCGTCAGGATCACGACGGGGTATGGGTAAGGATTCTACTGACATTTTATTTCCTTTAAGTCTAACTAACATCCCAGTCCCTTTCAGCCACCAGCAGTAAAGCACATGCCCAAGTTTAAGCATGAGCTTTAGTATTTTGTTGAATGAGACATTTGGCAACTAGTGGGAATACTAATGTGAGTGAAATCATATAGGTGCTTAAGGCTAGAAAGATCTGAACCATAGAAATAATAGAAAAGTAAAATATAATTATTTCCTTCATCTGAGGTCACATTCTGTTTCAGAACCAAAACAAGAGGACCATTTCACTTGCCACTATTAAAAAAAAAAAATTATATCCACGTTCTGTAAAATCCTTTAATGTGAGTACTGCTTTAATGCAGTACTGTACTGTGGGAGATCTGAGGCAGTGGCTTTGTGGATTGTTAGCAAGGCTATTGCCTTAACAAGGCTCATAAATTTACTGGGCCATTCTCACGTAATTTTTCTTTGTTTTCCTCTACATTCAACATGTGCCAGATGTCATTTCCAGACGGATATTTTCGTGTGTGTGAAAGATGCACAACATGAGGGACAGCCAAACAAATGCATTAACGGATGCAACTTTATTGATGAGTAGCAGGGTCTGGTGTGCAACAGCATCAGGCTGCATTCCCCACGGATAATCGCAGGAAACGCCACCCCAGCCCCATCTGTTCATGCTGAAGAGGTTTTACAAAAGTAGGGAAGTCACGTACCTGCCTTGTTTTATGACACTCACATCATATGTAATGTCTTGCTTTATATAGAGTATATTCAGCATTTGACCTTCTTCATCCATATGCATTGCACATGTCTGTAGCTTTCTGGATTTTATGTATGTAGATGCACACACTTGCATATAAGGTGTTAAACACACATGCCTCCGTACTACGTTAGTACGAAAAGACAGCATTTTGCTGCATACCTTAAAATCACATTGTGCCTAAATAAAAATGGTCCCAGAGAAACAAGATATTGTATAATGCTTAATTCTTTCTTGTCGGGTAGAATGGAATGGTATCAGAACACTTGATTCAAACAGGACTAATACAATGAATTTTAAGCTTGCTTTCAGCCACTATGCATAGAAGAGATTATTCCTATTAAAGTGTGACTTGTATCACATAATGTCAATAAATGTTGTTTGGTCCTAATTTTTTACTACAGGTGTTAAGCAGATGATTAAGAAGTTAAGTAGGATATATACCTGTTTAGTGACATTCTGTCAACAAGTGCTGCGGAACACAGAGATCCTGGCTGAATACCATTCCTTTTAACTTTTCAGGTCATGCCACTCCTGTCTGTCAGACAAATACAATAGGAATTACTCAATTTAACACCATTTCAGTGTTAATTGAATTCCATTTGCTAAATCCTGAATAAATACATTACAACCACTGCTTCGGTCAAACAGAGAGGAATAGCCATCTTTTAATGACTCCCCTGTGGATTTAATGCCTATTCTATCTGTTAGAATAATGATTCCTACATCACTGGAATATATTTAAAGGATAATAGTTATTTAAACATGCCAAGTCTTTATACAGCAGATAAGTACTTTTAATTTGCATTACATGAAATCAAAAGGAGAGCTAGAATAACTAGTTACCATTTTGCCTGTTTTCTAAAGTATCCTGGTATCAGAGCAAAGCTACAGGATTACGGAAGTGTTTTATGTTTGCTTTTACTATCAGTCTTAGGTGAGGAAAAAGGATCCCACCAAGGATGGGATTCACGTCACCAAATACAGCTAACTACCATGGAAGTGCCCCCCTGCTCCTCACCCCTGAGAGCCTGCCGGGGAAAGTAGGCCACCTACATGTGATTCATCTTTTTGGACAGCAGATACATGGAAAAGCTTAGATGAATGACTCCATAAAAGTGATCTCAGGAGGATTAAATTCAAAGATATTTTGTCCACTATAGGGATCTGAAGTTAGGTGAGATGAATCCCCTGTAAGACCATAAATGAGAAGTCCATTTGTTGAAATTAGGAGGCTCACCCCGGAAAGGAAGGTAAGTGCCTTATAAGCTATAAGTTGAAGGGAAAGGAGGGGGTGAAATTGTGTCACTTGAAAAGAAACAAACCAAAAATTGGAAACTTTCATAGGTTTCAGACCCTTTGAATATGTCAACTCAAAATATCGCCATTTTTTTTCTTTCTTTTCATAAGAGAGATGAATCTTTGTGGCTGCTGATGTCACTGCTAGACCAGTGGTTAGTCATTCACCAGGAACATGGGAGAGTGCACTTCCCAAAATCCTGCTCTGAACCAAGCAGATGGAAGGCTTGAACCCACATGTCCCTGTATTGAGATGAATGTCATTGTGACTGAGACATGGTAGGTATGTAGACTTCTCTGCCTTGCAACTTTTGTGAATGGTCACCTACATCCCACTTTTTTTTTTTTTTTTTTTTTAACCAGCCCAAGTTATTTGCCAAATCTGACTCAAAATGCTGAATAATTTCAGTTCTAATTAACTTTTTTTTTGAATAGACTATTCACAGCCTCCCACTCGCTCTGCCTCCAAAATTCCATCTTTAGCACAGATCTTGTGAAACAATGTAGATCATGAGAATCTAATATAAATCATGTACTTCGCAGAACTTCTTTTAAATATAATGTGTTAAGCAAAATGGTCTTAAATATATGGTCTTAAAAACATCTCAATGCTAGATGATTTTTTAGAGCTGTTGCTCCAATGGAATCCATTGAAGCCGGAGTGAGAGGTTGCAGGTTGAAGCTTCATAAAAGACTTGAATGGCTCTCACTACAGAAGTGGATTTTACCTCTTTGAACAAACATGGTCTCATCTGTGGTTAAGATACACAAGAAATGCCAGTTCTTGCTATGCAGCAGGATTTCTGCGTGAGCCCTGCCCCCTTAACCTCTCCCACCCAATTAGCCAACTGATGGTATTTGTGTCTTGGTAGCAACATTTTGTTGAGGAAGCTCTTTGCCCTTTCTGGTGAGGTAGAGACTAACTCTCAACAATGAAGAGTTCAAAGACTCATACTATGTTTTGTCTCAGAAAGTTGCCTCAAATGTTAAATGAATAGAATGAATGCTGAAATTGAGAGTGTTCCCATACCAACCAGAAGAGAGGGAAGAGTCACCTCTCCTGCTACCTCCAGGCATGCTGCTTTTTCTTCTTCACCACTTCCTCTTTTTCTGTACTATTTTCAAACATTCAGAAAACTCCTTTGATTATTATTTTACCCTGAAGAATTTTTAATGTTTTACTAATGTTCTGAATGCAGATTACTAGAATATAATTCACCCAGAAATTAGCTAAAAGGTAGCTATGGCAAAATTATCATGTACCAGGAAATAGATTTTATGAGTTTAAAAATGTTTGATGTTGTGTGCAATTCATTCTGTTTTGGAGTTCCTGCTCCATCCTTTCAAGATAAAAGTTTAAAGGTATGCAGATGACAGAGGGGCTCCTGCTTGCTTTGCCTGCAGACACCTTGCTCACAGCTCCTTCTCCACTACCAAAGGAGAGTTGGTTTAAAATATATTCATAATAACGTTGTAAAAAGTTGTATCTTTCTTATCCTAGCTATCAGTAAATATGCACCCTGTGGTGCATTGTCACTGAGGTAATCCACCATGGGTGATGAAAACACATTGAGTTCAGGGCTCTTAACAAGTAAAGGAATGCAGGAAGGAAGTTTTATTTGTAAGTTTGAGTTGAATGAATGGGTGAGATATAGAGCCACTGACCATTGCCAAGACATCAGAATGCTTATTCATCACTGAAACTAACTCTTGCTGATTTTACAGTCTCCAGAGACTGTCTTCATGCTTCCCACTTACACCCTTGGCCTTCTTAGTACGTTGGTAGCCACTTTGCTCTTAACCCAATCTGATCCATAGCCCCATGACTGCTTTCAAGACTGTGCTAGCAACGGTATGTTAAATATCTCCACTGATAGCATGGTGTCACTGGGGAATTCACAGGGGTCGCCCTACTTATTGTCACCCTTAAGGTGAAACTTCTTGCCTTCAGGTTTAATATTAACTGAGTTGACAGAAAAGTGGGTTTCCCCCCTCCCATCCCCCCCCCCCCCCCCTTTAGTTATTTTGGTATACTTCATTATAGACAATAAAGGGAATAAAGGAAAAAACATGCAGTGATTTTGCTTCTTCAAGAATTAAACACTGGATGAGATATTTAGGATCATCTGGCCATACTACTTGACCTTTTGAACATTATGGCCGAATGGTGACAATGTATTTTTGAGGAACTGTCAAGAGGTAGTAAATGGGCAGGTCTTCAGAGGATCCCCTTTAAGGTTTTCTAGTTTTGTCTGTTCTGTTCTCTCTGCTCTTCTCTTTTCTCTTCTCTTCTCTTCTCTTCTCTTCTCTTCTCTTCTCTTCTCTTCTCTTCTCTTCTCTTCTCTTCTCTTCTCTTCTCTTCTCTTCTCTTCTCTTCTCTTCTCTTCTCTTCTCTTCTCTTCTCTTCTCTTCTCTTCTCTTCTCTTCTCTTCTCTTCTCTCTTCTTTCACTTCTCTTCTTTTTCTCTCAGGGTGACCTTAAGCTAATCTAATCTATGAAGATAAAAAAACCCCATCTTCTACCTAATGAAAAGATAAGATAAACCCACACAGATTTGAGGTGTATGATACACTGTTATGTGCTTACAAACCAAAATGTTTTGGCAGCAGCCCAAAAGTGTCTTAGAAGATACACAGGAATAAGATAGACAGGTAGAAACAATTATTGATCAAGACCTTTTGTACTAGGAGCTAAAGTTAATAACATTTTATATCAAAATCAAGTGTGGATCCTCAGGGTGAGAGATGTATTCTGAAAATGTTTACTCATGCTTTGCTATGTGCAGGTTTGTAGGGAAGCAGTTCAAACTGAGTAGCATGGGAACAGAAAAATGGAGGATCACAAAAACTTTGGAAACATAAGTGCTAATCAGTCATTATTTATTCTTTAAAAAAAAAATATTACTGTGGCTACATGTGGCCAAACATAACTAGATTGGAGATATTTTTGTATTATTTTGAAATTCCTTGGTATACAGAACTACTATTTCAGGAAAAAACAGTCACATTATTATATTTGCAATATACATTTTAGGTTTTATGTTGTTTAATTAACGAGAACAAATGGAATGTGTACTTACAGTGTAAAATGAAGAATCTCAGTTAAGAATGGGTTAGGAAAACAAGGTGTAAAGCTAGCATTTTGCAGAACAGAGCTGAATTTCAATTGTATACACAGTTATTGCAGCCACGTATGCCAATTTGGAGAGTTTCAGGCACAAGTCTACTTAGACACTTTGTGCATTTTGTTATCCATTTTGTGTATGCAATCAGAGTAAGTTAAATGGAAAGCTATGAGTATGAGTACCTGGCCGCCTTGAATGACCATGTCCAGTCTCATACTGCTTGTGGGTGGAGGAAGCTTAAGATTTTTTTCTGGATTTGGTCATTAGTTACTGGGACAAATATCCTGCCTCTTCTGTGGAAATAGGTGATAGAAGAGGCAAAAACTGTCCTCAGGTTCTTAGGGATTATCTCAAATGGGGTGCAAACCCTTACAAGTACGGACCCAGCTTCGCCACCTTTCCTTCCCATGTCCTGTGGTGTCGGAGATCCATCAGCACTAAGAGCAGGAAGGTCAGGCAAGTGTGGAAAGGATGGTGCAGGTGATACCACGATGCTCACACTAAAATACAACATTACCCTGTGTTTAGGCAAGGATTCCAACTGGAGAGATTCCAAAGGTTCCCTCTTGTTGCTGAGTGCAGCACCACCTCGATGCACAATAGAATCTGGTTCATTGAAGACAGCATGCTGTAAGATTGGTATAAAAGAAGGTTTTACCATGAGTATTTTGGGTCTAGTCTCTGCCAACTAAAATAACTTTGCTCCAGATTGAGACAACTGTGAACAAGGGAAAAAACCAAGCACACTGGCTGGATTTACACATTGGCACTTTGAACCCAGCTAACAAAACCTCTGGTTTAGGTTTTAGGAATTGTCTGTAACTCTGAACTTGTATGTTCACAGTGGGGGGTTTGAAAACAATTTCCAAAGGTGGCCCTCAGTTGCTCGCAGCTTGACGGTATCTTTGTGCATTTGTAGGCATTCTCACTCTCGTTTCAGATTAATGAACTCTGTGTCTGTCTTTCTGTCTGAACAACTGCAGTCACGTTGTTCAGGTACGGACAGGTACATGACCATGTTTCTTTAATACACAGTTATGACTGCTGGGGGTTTTTTTCCAGCCTGAATTACTTTCTTCTTTCCATTTCCTAGCCTGCAAAAGCATGTGTATGGTTTTTTATTCCCTTTCTTCTTGCAAGCTTCACTAATTATACTACAAATAAAGCCCCTACTCTTTCTGTTACATTTGAAAAAGGTTGCTTAAAGATGATATTACCTTTAAGAAAGATTTCTGGCAGAAGAATTTTTTATTCTCCCAACAACACTCAAGGCTAAGTTTGTTTTGATTGAACACTTCAAATATTTGGGGGATTTTTTTGGTTGGTTTGGTTGGTTTTTTTTTCCCTTTATATAAAAGAATAGCTTTCCTTCGAAGGAAAAAATTTATCAAAAGTCTCTCTCATACTATGGACATTTCCTTAGATACTATAAAGAATATTTCTTGTTTCAGAACAAAAGGGGAAATGAAGATTCTCTCAGTTTCCTGTGTGTCTGATCTGCATAAATGAAAACTCTGAGACTAATGGCCATTGGTAAAAATTCCAGAACTGAGTAAAACAGGATTTCACCCCTTGTGGCAAATCAGGAGAAAGTGGATCATTAAGTCATATACATTTGAAAAATGTGCTTTTTACTTTTATCTTTGGTAATCCTCATCACAATTGGTGATTGTGCCACCCTTTGCTTCCTAAAAAGCATTTTAAAAATCGACTAATATCAGATCTTACATGAGCTTCAAAAGGCCCTAAAAATGCCAGGAATCATCCCAAGCTGGGTAGTATTCGGTCTTCCAAAAGGGTCCAAAATGCTATGGTGAGCCATAGTTAAAACTCATGATAACTTCTAATTAAAATAGCCACATTTTTCATATTAGGGATACAGGTTTTAGTTTTTGGAATTGTGAAGCACCTTGCTGGCTTTACAAGTCTCCTGCATAATTTCTGAGTCTGAATTCTTCCTCCCTTCATCAGGCAATAAAAATCTATATAAAGCACCTTTGATCACCACAGCTGCTCCCACAGAATACAGCCCAGACCATCTAATCTTTGGAAGATCAGCTACGGACTGAGGTATTTGGCAGTCTGCTTCTAGATCATTATCGTAATAACAACATCTCTTCCTTCATCTACGCGTGGCAATGCTACACCTGCTCTCCCAGTGTTTTGTGCTGAGCGAAGTCCTCTGGGCTAAGCAGGAGACCAGAAGGTTTGAAAGAAGCAGGCAGACCCCAGAACGGCGCCTTCTTTTGCTCAACAGTTATCAAAGCAGGATTTACTGCTGCTACTGCAGTTTCATGAGGTAGAGCTAATTGCAAGAGGGATCCTACAACAATGATGTCTTGCAGGAATGGAGGCAATAAGCTCCGTGTAAAAAGGGTGTTCATAGGTGTTTAGATCTTGGGAGTAGTGTTTTCAGGTTCTTATATGTGGTTTTACCAACTTAATGGGCCCTGCTACCTTTTATGTGGGTAAGTAAAGTGAAATTCTTTTTCCACTATAAGGCTTTTACAAAAGATGAGACAATCTGACATATGACCTTGGGTGGTTTTTTTTAAAAAAAAAAATTGCATACTTGCTTTCTTAATTTGCAAGTGTCTCTGAATGTTTGAGCTAACATACATTAAAGATACATACTGCTTCTTGTCCTGAGCACCTTTGTAATATGGGATGCGAGATTACCTAGCCATGAGTTTCTAGTAAGTATTTGTCAGGAAGCCGTGGCAATTACTGAAATGACTGTGCATTTGCTCTATTGATTGTTGGCCCACCAAAATAAAATTACATTTGGCTTCAGAGAATGCATTCTCTGTACCTGAATATCAGTTTGCTCTCTGCTGAGACCTATCAGCAAAAAAATACACTTAGTGGGCTAAATATTACATTTTTTCTTCTTATTCTGAAAATTTCTCATTACAGATAAAAAAAAAATAATAATCACAGTGAGATACAGACATGTAAATGCCGTTTCATGTTTGTACTTTGTGAGTTTTGTTTTTGGGAGTCAGGCTATACAGGCACCACCAAAGAACTGAGGGGAGTGGTGTGTTTAGAATAGTGCTGATGTGTGCGCAAGCCAGAACGGCACAGAATGTGAAGGGACTGACAGTAGCAGTAGATGGGTTAAAGGGATGCATGGAAACTTGGATGAGGTAGTCTCCTGCATATTGCACTTGAGTCACTGGCTGTCTGATTTGTATCATTGCTGACTAGTAATGTAGCACTAACAATTTAGGTAGCTAGGAATCTTGAGAGGCATAATTTTGTCCAAGATGCCGATCTTCAGTGCCTGCATTTTCTGAGCGTTATCTATGTTCAGTCCTGCAGGCACCTATTTCTTGAAAGCAGATGCAAATCTTCAGCACTAATAATTGTACATTATGCAGGGAGGTTCTCCATTGAAAATTTGGCTCTGTGCTCGTAAGCTGGTGGCACGAAGCAAGCACCATTTAACCTTCATTGTGACTGGTGCAGCAAACCATAAGTATTCCTCATACGGAGAATATACCATGGGTTGGTAAATGCAGACCAAGTTATACCAGACATTATAAAAGGAAATTGTAAGCACAGGAAGTCTGGCAAATATTCTGATGTCTTTAGTGCTTGTAATACAGCAAAAATTTTTAAATGTGATATATCTGAATCCAATAGCATACAGCAGTTAGTCACAAAAATCCCACTGTTATTGCCTGGTGCACAGATCCAGTGATCACAAAATGCTGTGCGTTAACATGAAACGGTTACATTAGAGATGGCTGGGAACAGAGGGTTTGGTTCTTCTTTATCTTGTGGTATTTAGTATCTGCCTAACCACCTCAGAATGAGAAAAGCTCAAATTCCTCTTTGCATCCCTCTCTGGCACAATGCTGAATGCTGCCTTGGTGATTTACAGATGGTTACAGCATAACCATTTCATTGCATTGTGAGATGCACATGGCTCGTCATACAGACCTGTAGACGTTTAACAGGTTCAAACCATCTTCCCTTGAGGTTAATATAATGGTTCCTGTTGATTTCAGCAAGCTTTGGGCAGGCCTCTTAGTGCAACTTTTCCCCATATGTTTTAAAATGAACATTTCTTGCCAATATTTTCAGGTTTGTCGTAGCTTCCTTTTGCCTCAGGCAAGGAAAAACAACAGGACACAATGACAGCACATTATTGGAAGTAGCATGATAAATTCTAAATAGATATAATTAGTATGTGACCCGAAAGAGACCTGCATATAATTAATATTGAAATATGGTGCATGCATTATATAGGAAAACATATTGTGTATTCAGAGCAGAACGTTTTGAGAACGGAGGTCTGTCTGTAAATGGCTTGTCATTTTTTCATTTTAATCAGAATTGAAATTTCTGCACTTGAAGAAATAGAGAATGATCATTAAAAACACTTGGACTTTAGAAATGACACCACCTGCTTCCTTTTCCTCTTTTTTTATTGTGACAGTGGGAAAAAAATCCTTAAATCTTCAACTGGGGAAATGTGCACTAATGGGGAAACAGACCTCTGAGGAGCTAGCAGACTGACAAGCTGTTCAGGAGCATGAGGCTTTTCAGCAAATGACATTCACTTCTCTAGTAGTTTTTGGTAGATTATGTCATATCTAGAAGTCCATCCTTATTCAAACCCAGCAAAGTGAATGAATAACAGGTACATAATGAGCATCCAGGAAAAAGGGAAAGAACATCTCAGATATAAGGTGAAGATTAAGAGGGGTAAAGCCACCGCTGAGCTGTGAATGTGTTGCCTCCTGAGTGACATTCAGCTCATATCACACAGCAGCTCATTATGCAGTCTGTTTATACCAGAGGGAAACAAATATAAAAGTTAGTCCTTTATATTTCACATTAAATGCAAAGAGTTCAAGGGAACTGAAAGACTTGATTATGGAATCTGATACCACCCTTTGTATTTTGCTGGGTCCTATTTTAAGTAAACTGAGTAATTTCAGTGGGTTTTTAAAAGACTTTATATCAAATATTTAATTAACATTTATTCTGCAACTTTGGAAGCTGAAGCTTTGGATCCAGGATATATTTTTTATCAGAATGAATAAATATAAAACAGATGTTAAGCAGAGGCAATAAATTTCATCTTAATTGTAACTCTAGAGATGACTTTCTCACCAAAACACATTTTCTTCTCTCTGTAGCCTTAATTCTTAGCTCTGTAATTGACACAGCGCACTGTCCAGCTATATGTTTGGTTATATTAGTTCTTCCAGTAATGTTTTTGCACTAAGATAAATGCAAGTTCACAGTCACATTTTCAACTAGTAGTCTTCACAAACAGACCTCGCCATGGCCTGGAAATTGCAGACTCGACATTTTGGATTTTGTGGCAATTCCGCCTGATAAGGTATCTGGCAGTTTTGTTCTTAAAATCTTCTATGTGTGATTGTACAACAGACTAAAGGATGCCTGGTGTCCGCGGGCAGACTATCTTCATTGTGACCTCGCTAGATTTTCTTAGTGAAATGAAGTTTGATCTGAAGCAGAGCTGAATAGAAGCTCTTTAAGATAAATCCAGATTGCAGTGGGAAGCGCTGTCAGTCAGCCACCGTCTAGCACTTCTCTGTGAGTTAGTGCTTGGGACTGATGTGTCTCTGGGTTTGAACCATTGCCCAATATACAACTGAGCTTTCAAATGTGAGTTCATTAAAGATAGCACAGCAATGCTCACAGAAGTGGCATAATTGGACCTAATAGTTTGTTTTACCATGTTTAATGTGTTCTGAATCTTTCCTTCAATTAATAATTATTCTGCATTATTCTTTCTCTTTGCTAAGTAGCTGTTAAATATTATGGGTGAACACAATGAAACCCTTCCCTTACTGTGATTTCCAGCCAATTAATTCTGGGCAATGGGTTGCCCATGAAAACTCCTGACATGTCTCATGGCCAGAAGAAATAAAAAAATAAAGCAAACTGAGGTTATTATAGAGCAAATTATAGACTTCTGCACAATATTACTCAGTTTTGTTGCCTCTTGCCAAGCAAAGCTTTGGATGGCTATCCTGGAAAAAAGCTGAACTGTCTTGTGTGTGTTTTATTTACATTAAATGCTTTTCAAATGAATCTGACATTCAAAAGACTGCAGAAGAGGTTGCAAACAGAGAGCTGGGGGAAAAAAGGGAGAGAAAGGTTCATTGTGCTGGTCATAATGATAATTGAACTTATCTTGAAATGTTTATTAATTGAGTATTCAAGCTGCTTGAGTCTCCCCATTTGCATGCTTTTCATTATATGAAAATTATGTGACAAAATGCAATTTTTTTTTTAATTGCTGCAGAATGTTTTATTAACTTTATTTCCAGGACTGCCCTGTTATTATTCAGTGCTGATAGCAAACAGTTCATCTTTGGTATACAATGCACAACAAGGACCTTCAGACCTCAGTGAAGACAGGCATGTTAATACGTGAAGGGAAATGTTTCCTGGGCCAGTATCTCATTCACAGCAGAACTGCTGTGCAGAGTTTTATGATGCTTTGATAAGTGATTAAGCAAAGAAAATTACAGTTCAATCCAATCACATTGAAATCAACAGAACAATTAATCTGGACTGCTGAACTGGATGACTGGACTGGCCTATTCCTGAAGTCCATCAAACTTCAAGCAACGCTCTGTTCTTAATTCCAAAAGAAATGTGTGTGGCTACTGCAGATCGTTTAAAAAATGTATCGTTAAACTGAAAGTATAGTACCCTCTCAGTTTCCCTGATTTCTCTAGCCTTTTAAATAGTCCACTCACTTTTCTTCTTTTGTTGTTAAATAATAAGCTCCAAATAAGGTTCTCTGTCAGTCAATATTGCAAGTGTTTTTATATTACCCTTTTCAAACAGTGAATACCATTTTTAAGTTGTTACAAGGTACTAGTTGCATACAAAATAATGCTTCTGATGGTAAAATTGCCAGTTACACGCAGTAATTCCTTCATTGACTGTCAGACCTGTCATGTTGCAGAAAGGTAGGTCAGCTGAACTGATTATTAATGGATCTATTCAAAACTAAGCATTTAGGGTTTGGTTAAAAAAAAAAAAAAAAGGACTGGCTGCATCATTTATCTGTGAGAAGTGAGTAATATCTTTATCCTTTTTAGCCGATTAATAAACTGTGATTCCTAGAACAGTAATTTCAGGATCATGCCATTATTTGCTAATTCTTCATTTCACCATTTCTTAAGAAAATATTAAAATTGCAGTTGGCCACAGCAGGACAGGTCCATGCATCATTGAAGAAACCAGTAATTTATGATGCATTTGGAACTCTATATTAACATTCCAGGCTGTAATGAAGTTTCATATCAAACAAGGTCAGGCCTGATGGTATGATTAAATAATTTGAAAATGTTATTAAAAGTTTGCATTTCTCTTCAGATTTTCAGCATGACTATTTTACTTTGGGGCACTCCATTAATCAAACACACAGAGGCTTTGTTGGGTCATGCTCATTCCAACATCTACTTATGCAGACATGTAGTGATCAGGTTCAACAAGCTGCAGAGGGGTTATAAAGTTTTCACAAGTGGTTGCTTTGTTGTTTTTTTTTAATTTTCCTTCAAACCTGGAAATCAGATACATATCAACTGGGATGGCCAGGTCTTTTTCATGCTTGGGTCATCACGCTGTGAGAGCTAATGACTTACACCTCAACCAGGTACATGTATCTTTTGAAACAGTTATTTTTCTGCTAGGCTTCCAATTAATGTCCCATTTTTACCAAGCTCTCAAGGTACAGAGCTGTGTACCTGCTACACATCGGTCGCTCCAGTCCTCATTGATCCTCGCTATGGCAGCATCCAGTCTTTCAGAATCTGATGGATTTATCCTGACGCCACCTCGCAGCGCTACAACCCCTATTTACACATGAGTAGCAAACTACTGAGCTGAGAGGACAGATCTGAGATTTCCCTGGGCTTCTGGGATAGACTGGCTGGTTAAACTCAACTCTCCTAAACCTCTTGCTTGAACCTAATCAGTGGTTTAGGAAATATGTAGAAACATCTTGCATGTTAATGAAGTGCTGTTTGGTAATGGATGATACCTACAAATACAGGATTTGAGCCCAGGAGTAACTCAATGGGCTTTTTTCCTGTGATTGAGACGTTAGTCTCTACAGCCCCTTAAACATAAACTGGGGTGCAATACATTAATACTTTATGTACTTTTAATTGAATAGGACTGTTATTGAGCTTGCTGTTTGCAAACCCCCAGTAATAGCCACATTTCTTTTGTGGAAATCTGTGAAACTGAATCCCTCCTGCAAAATTACACTAAGCCATCTTTCATCCTGCTGCTTAACAAGGACCTTTGGTCCTTGTTTCTCGCCTCTTTCCTCAGCTATAGCACTTGTCAGTTTGTATTATACATACTTGTAAATAACAGAAAACGAAAAAAAAAAATACTATCCAGGCAGATGATCATGGAAGTTTTACAATATGTGTATAAATGTATATATGTATTACATATATTGAGAGATATATGCATTATTTATATAAATACATATGTATAAAACATTTTAAACTTTTTTTCCCAGTAGCAGCTAAACTCCAATATTGGACAATATAGCAGGAGTTATGCCACTGATACCAACAGTGTTGGATCATGCAACAAAGATAAAATAAAAACCAACTGTCATGTATGTTTTCTTCCCTGAATTTACTTTCTTTTGCTTTGGTGGTAGAGCTGCTCATCCTCCTTGAGAAGTCAAAACATCTAATGAGGAAAGAGATCTTTAAGTGCACACTATGTTTCAAGTCAATCCTGCAGTTGAGAAGGATGGGAAGGCTGCATGCAAACAGCAGAGCAGCTCTGACTTTTCCCAGAAAGCTTGTCAAGAAAAAAAAAAGATCTTCAGAGCTGGTATTTTTGCACTACATATTCATTATTCACAACAAACTCATAATGCCATAAAATGTGGATTGTAATCTGAATGAAATGAAATGTGGAGTTTTGAAAGCTGAATGGTGGGTTCCCTGCCCTGCTCTCCCTTCTTTGTAAAAGTAATGAAGGTTAACCTGAGCAATCAGATAGGGATTCCTTTGGTATAATTGAATTCTGATGGCTTTAATTCACCTACCAATGGTTTATTGCATAAAACGCATGTCAGGGAGCAGAAAGGGAATGCCTGGAGAGTTCAGCAATACCGAGCCAACAGAATGGTTCCAGGTGCTGTGAACAGGCACAGGCTTCCAGCTGTTCTAAGTGTCATCACAGACCAAACACGCTGTCCCCAAGTCCCAAGGCAAATACCAGTGGTGTGACACACCAGACACAGCCGAGGTGGGTTTGCTGTAGTTCTGGGTCTACAAGTTTTGTTCTCCTTTTAACACTCTGAACTGTAAAATTATAAATGTGCATTTGCAGACTGTTATCTGTGGGCCTTGCCAGAGATATGTCATCTGATTATGCATGTAGGTAGCATTTAACATAATCTGCCCTGACACATTCATAAGATAAGACAAAAATAATATTTTAGCACTATGCAGTAACAGCCCCTTATCAAACTCCGAAGTGTTAATTAGGGATTTCTCTCCAGGTCCTCACTTGTCTGATGACCATATAAATGTCTAAATTAGATAATTAATATAGTCCATACTGCATGATAGCGTACAGCAATTCAAAGCCCTAGGCAGTGAGCTCAACAGAAACGTTTCCCTTTTATATTACTAGAAATTCAGCTAAATATGTGCATCTAGAAGTTCCTCTTAAAATCCTCATTCTGCTTTTTGACTTCTTTATAGTTTCTGTGAGGGAATGCTATTGTCTCCATTCTTCATGAACTCTGAGAGATGAAAGGATATTGGGTTGTTTATGATACTTAGCATAAATGACATTTTATAGTTGATTTCAATTTTTAATCAATATTTGGTCTGTAGTTTGCAGGTTAATATACAGACAAGATGTATACATCTAGGGAAAACCTACCCAGTACTTCATTTGTATTCCAAAGCTATTATCCCTATTTTTCTTGACAAAAAGCTTCTTGCAAATTTAAACTGGAGCTTGCAAGTTCCTTATCCATTTCTACCACTGTAGGAATTATGTCTAATATTTAAACAAGTTTTTCGTGTATGAGACTAACACTAAGAATATCTTAGTGTCTAAGTAATACAAAGCCATGTTTCCAGAATTTTCCCTTGATTTTTCTTTAAATAGAAGTAGTTGTATTTGTTTTTTACAAATAATCACCGAAGATAAAACAGTCCATGAAACTGTCCCCAGTCTAACCCATGAGTGTGTGACCTGTGTCTCCTAAATGAAGAGACTCATAATTGAACGTCCATGCGTGTCCAGCCTGGAACAAGGTGGATCAGCCATATGGGGAAGAATTTTAGATTAATTTCCCAGTTCTAGGCATCTGGATAGGTGGGACCATTGTTCTGGAATATCTCCAGATTTCCCCTGGGGTAGTGGGAGCAGTGTCTGCCCCAGGCTGTGCATAGCCAGGACAAAGCTCCAGAAGCCACGAGCTGAACAACAGCACTCTTTGCACTTCACATATTCAGAGATGGTGATGTCAGAAACCAGCATTAATGTATGTAGCGAGATCCAAGGCCAAACTTACAGTCACCAGAATATAAAGAAAATTAATATCAGAAAATCAATAATGATTTGAAACTCGGCTGAGGAACTGAGGTCACTGCTACTGAATTTGTACTGTCTGCTCCGAGGTGTAACAGTAAGACTTACTCAGCTCAGGGAATTTGCTTATGGTTGGATTTCTTCAGATCAAAAAGCGTGTTAATGAAGGAATTAGATGAACAGTGGGAAACGCAGAGAGACAAGCACACCGGACTGATGCCACAATGCAATGGCCTTGGGAAAATGACTCCTAACACTTGGAAAATACTGTAATGATCTGCACCACAAGGCAGACATTAACGATGAAATACGCTGGTTAAATATTGGGAAACCTGAGGGTGACTGCAGAGGTGCTGAGGACCTGCTCTGTTTGTCATGGTGAAGCCACTGATAAATTCAAATACTGCCCATAGAAACTGTGGACCACCATACATTTATTTTTAAATCTATGAATGGATGTCTAAAAAATGTAAATGAAACATTTCAAAAATTTTGAAATAATATTTTAACTAATTCACAATATTTTTTTTTTTAGTTTTCACCTTTTTCTTTGTTTAGGATAGCTTATTACTTCAATATTTCAAAAGCTTAGTATGAATGGAGGATAATTTCTCAGATCATCTAAAATTTACCTGTTAGATTATTGCTTTATGCAAATTCCTGATTTGCTAATATTTTTGGTGATGCATGGAAAATAAGTAAATTTCAGAAGAATCACACTGTTTCTGGTTCTGCGGCTGAGCCGGTTTGTGACACTGATTTTGCATTTGTGCTGCTCTCTCCAGAGGACATTTTGGACAGCTAGTGTTTCTCCCAATGTGTTTTCATCTAGCTATTCTCTGGGGCTCAGAAATTATGCTATAATAGAAATAAGTCACATAAAGTTACTTTGGGCGTTGCCATTCCCTCTAAAATTGAAAAAGGTTCTTTCTTCTCTTAAGAGTTTACTTGTTTTTCAGCTGTTATACTATTTTGATCAGATTTTCTGGTATAAAACTGATTTACCTGTGATATTTTTTTCTCTCCTGAGAAATTGACATCTGTCTTTAGCATCTGTCTCTAACTTTACTCAAAAACAGCAGTGGGGGGAACATTAATTTTATGGATATATTTGTACCATTGCATTTCTGTCAATAAATCATTTGTTATTTGCAAGAAGAACCTGCAGCCTCCACCTATCAATATTTTTCAGAAGCAGAGCTAATGCAGAGCAGCTAAAAATAATCTCACAGAACAAAAATGAAAAATACAGAGAAGCCAATGTTGTGAGTTAACGCTGACATATTTTTACCAGAAAAGGACCAAAGAATCAGCAAAGCATCAGCCTGTTTCAGCAAAATTTATAGTAGTAATCAGTTCCTGTACAGCTTTGATACCCTTTCGGCTTTTGACTCTTGATTTAAATCACTTCTCTGGGGATATTGTGAATAAACCAGCAGCATGCACACAAAAACAGTTCACAAAAGGCTCTAATCCTCTCCCCAGAAGTTCCACCTCTTCTTTTAAAGGCATTTTGCTCAGCAGAGCAGCTCACACAGGCAGATAGTCATTGGTTTTCAGTGTGAGGCAATATTTTAGGGACCTTAGATGTGATAAAAAATCCTGACTCCCAGACTGTGTCTGGGCCCGGCTGTAGACAGGCCATCTACACGGGTGTCTCAATGCAAAGTGCTGTATTTGCTCCATCGTGAGCTCAGAAATGCTCCAACAGACCATGTGGGATCCTGGAACGTGTGTGGTTTGTCATTGCTCCATCCTTTCTTTCCATCCTTTCCTCATTTTCCAGGACAGAGCAGTGGCAGAGCAAAGGAGTAAGCTGCTTCACAGGCTGCAGTTAAATCCCTCCACCTTGAAAAATATAGGAGAAAAGCTCCGTGATTCCTGAACTCAGCCTCTCCATTCCTGGGATAGCGTGGCTTTGTCTACTCCTCCTGACCGCTGCAGCTGTGACTGAGAGGTAACACCTATGTGTAGTTGCTTGGGGCAAGAGCTCGCATGGGTGTCAAAATGTCAAAATAGCTCCTCTGCCCGCTGTATTTACACTTCTCTGGGGACCCAGGGTAGCAGAAGTTGCAAGCTTGCATTCTCCTTCCAAATTTACATCCTATTTTTAAATTTCATCTTTTTTGGAGGGTGGGAGAGAGTAAATCTACATGTAGGTATGTACTCCAGAAAGAACATGTCCTACTCTTTTTGTCAGCTGATATAAAATAGGGCATCTGTTTTAAAAATAAGATTACTTGTTCTGGAGTAATTGCAAGTATTAATTAAAACAAAGTGGGTTTTTTTCTTCAGTTTTATTTGGTAAGTATTTCAGGTTCTAACACTCATAAACTTGGAGAAAAAATACTAATTGCTAAAAAGGAACAAAACCAAGCCAGACAAAGCTTTTAAAAAATTAGAATTGTTTTCTGTAATCCTGCACTTCAAATGCTGTATGCCAGGGCTCAATCTTTGGATTTCTTTAATCATTTGGATTGGCCTGGTTTTCCTCCTGATTTATCCAGTGCCGCAGAAGGATTATCTGAGTGTAATGGACACTTGTTAAGTGTCTACATCAGTCTAATCAGCTTGACAGTGTTCTGATTTATTCCTCCTTGTAAATTGTGGTATCATAAAGACGCTGTACTGTATATAGCACCACTCAGTGGCAGAAGTCTACTTCAAATATTCCCTTCTGAAATCTCATCCGAGGGATACAGTCAAACCAAACCAAAACAGGACGTCCCTTTTCCCTCCTCTGACTTTTCACGTTCAGAGCCTCACGACGCTGCTGTGAGTCTGTCTCTCCAGCACAACAGCACTTTGGCTCTGAGCAAAACGATCCCAGCATGTCCCTTTCCAGCCTCTTTTCTCCTGCTCCCCTTGTGCGTGTTCCTCGTTTGACTGCGCCCACAAAGGTGGACAGGTCTCTCTTGCCTGCGTTAGTGGCTACAAACGTTTCACCTCAAGTTCTACATCATGTGTAAATAAAAAGGTGCTACCCTAACTGCTATTACACTTTGTTATCAACACAAGGAACAGAAAAGAAAACAGGAAAACTTCACAAAGCAGGCTGAGGATGTATCCCTGCTTTCAGTAGCCAGAGCATAGCAAAGCAATTTGGACAGGTATTTTTCTTTGCAGGACATCAATGTCAGGGATGTTTATCGTAGCATAGCGAAAGAGTTTGCTTACTGTATTGAATTTTAACAAAGTTCATGTGAACTGGTTAACTTTGGGGATACAAAGAAAACTAATCAGTGTTTAGGGATAAAGGAACCTACAAAAACATCAATGCCTGGAAAATTAAGACAGACAGATACCCCTTTTCTCACCAAAACTCACTGAATCTTCTGAAGGGATATTGTTCTGTCATACTACAAACCCTGCTTGGATGAGAAGAAAGGGTGCTTGCTCAAGATACATAAAGTAAAATTTGCCATTTATTTTCAAAACACATACTGGGCAGGCAACAGCAGGCTATAGACTTCAAGTTTAATTTTAATGACACCATCTCTTGCACCATCACACTGATTTTATTTTTTGAGTGTTTCTTTACAGTACTTACAGAAATGGTTCTTTTCAAGCCATGGATTAGCACATTACAGGTTATAAGTGAACAGGAGAAAATTAATGGTAGAGATGGTAAATTCTGTTCTTACTGTAAAGCTCATGAGCTTTTGCAGTTTCTTTTGCAAGCCTTATCAGTTGCTGTATATCTAATCGTGTGCTCTGCATCAGTTATTCCAACACAGTACTGAGAAACAATTTTTTCAATCAGTTATGTGTCCAAAATGCATATGCAATCGCACATCTGAGTTGTGTGTACAATTACTGAGATTCCATGCGTGCATTGGGTAATTTCTCACATAAATGCACTTAATTAGTCATCTGTGCATGAGTTTTCCTATTTGCATACATACTTACGGCAATTTTGCATGCAAATTAAGCACTTTATATATATATATGTAAAAGTTTGACTCTCATCATGTTTACTAAACAGAAGCTTATGTTAGATCTGGAAGAAAATAATTGAGTTGTCTGACAGCATACACTACAACGTGGTAGCTTGCATACGGATTACTATAGTGTCTGCATCCTGCTGAGGTTTTCACAGAAAGGTTATTAGATTTATCTCTCACAAAATACTTCAGGATCAGCTGTGTAAATGACCATTCTGTTGAAATATCTGGATATGTAAAGTATGGGTTACCCGATTCATCCTGTAACGTGCACCAGATGTAATTTCTATTTGTTGTTAAAATCTTACAATAAAAATGTCCCATTTAAATCCTGTGCTTCTTCCTAGGCTACAATAAAACCTGTCACATGATTTTGCCATTTCCTATTGATGGATTAGCACCATCAGAATCACTGAAGTAATGTCACTTACAATAAGCTTTATTAAACCGTAAGTCTGCCTGTAGCTCATAACAGAAGATGGTGCAGGAATATCTCCCACACTATTTCTTTCTCAAAGAGATCGAAAGCACACACTTATCCACTGTCTGTCAGAGTTACTTTTTAGCTGGGGCTTACCCAGTCTTGGATGTACCCACATTGTAAATGTCCTAGACACAGTCATACTCTGACTTGAAAGCATGTGTGCAGTTGGGAAGAGATTAGGTGATGCGAGACCACAGGATCTATTGGTCAGAGTTAATAGGATAACCACAGATAATCTTGTTAGATAAATGCATGAACTTGAAAAAATAATCTTTGGAGTTCAGATATTTGTAGACATTGGCAAAGGTGGCAGCTACTCTGTACACAGAACTCTTTGGGCTCATGCAAGAACCCCACCAACATCCAAACCCAGCATGTCAGTTGAACAGTAGTCAGGTGGTAAGTACCAATGGTAGTTACCAAATTTTAACCTGTGTGACTCTACTCTTTATCTTCCTCTCGGTTTATGCGTGTGTGGAGGACGTCGTTTTTTATTATTTTTGGCCTACAGTCAGTCCATATTATGCAGCTGACCATGCACAGAATGTTCCTAAATAGTTCCCTTTCTTTTATCTCTAGGCTTTATTTCACTTAGGCATGTAATATCCACATCATGTTATTATTCTCATTTATAGCTAAATCACTGATACAGATATTAAAAAAAAATTTCAAATACACCTTTAACTTGACTGAAGTTGTATGGAGACAAATGCTGTGAATTTGTCACTACCTTTTTTAATTGGAAATATGCTGAATTTCTTTGAGTGTGTGATATTTTGTCATAAAGTAATATCTTACAAGAGCACATCTCTTCCTCTCTCTCTCCTCACTCCAAGTTTTCTTTTCTTATCTTTTCAGTTCTACTACTCAAATCCATAGACTGTCAGAGCTGTCTCTTGTAAAGGGCTTTGTCTTCAGGTGTTTTTTGACCAAAAATACTGACAGCTCCAGAAAATGACTTCATATTAAAAAGATAAGTGGGGCTTTCTCTGAGGACTTCTGCCTCAGCATTTAGCACGCACACACACACACAATTCAGAGTATCTGTCATGGTGCTAAAACTGTTGGATATATTCAGGAGGAAAAAAATATTTGGGAGGCATACAAACAAGCTGGGTGCCACAAAAAGCAGAAAAAGCTCAGAATATAACATCTATTTATGCTTCACCAATCTGTGCAGATATTTTTTTTTTCTGATAAAGAAGAATAGCATGTATTGTCAGTAACATAAGAAAGCTAGATCTGGAACTCACGGTTTTGCTAGTTAGAAGTCTGTTTATTTATTAATATTGCTGGTATACCAGTGTAACTTATTTTGAGATGTGGACTGGGATAAGTTGTATTAATGTGAACATTTCAATGTAGATGGAGCCACATCCACCAAAAGCGGAAGTAAAGGCAATGGTGAAATTATGAGGACAATTGCTGCTATAAACAATAAAAACAGCAAAAGCTGTGAGTCTGAAAAATTCCCATTTTCCTTTGGCAGTCCCTATAAAAAGCTATTAATTATGTTGATATTCATGTGGAGTTTTCTGGTGTGCAATGAAGAAAAATTACAGAACTGTAAGGATTCATAGGTTAGATCCTGCCCCCTTTCCCTGTTTCCTCATTGAATCTCTAAGTGTGGGGATGCCCAGCAGTACGGGAGATGGCAGGGACAGGAACTGTTAGAAAAAGCGTCTCCTCTCAGCTGCTGAGGAGGGTGCATGGAGAGGGTGGGGAGGAAATCACTCGGTTTATATTACTTCAACAAGGTTCTTCTCAGATTGCTGTTACAGTGTAAAGCTTATTGTGAATGCAACCATTTTAGACGATGACTGCTTTAGGTAACTCTTTGTTTCTGAGGTGATGGCACAATCATGTTTAGCCACATGCTTGTGTGAAGAGTGCCTTAAAATCAGTAAGTCTGTGGGGGCTTTAGGGAAACTGGGAATCTGTGGCCTTCCTCCCACTTGTAAAATGGCACAATGGCTATTAATTTCTTTTTTTTACTAAATCCAGTGGGGTTTCATTGTGTCCGTGAATACAAAGCATTGCATCACGGAGCAGCCTGGGCAGCTGACTGTCTGATATGTTAGGGATGATCTCTTGCCGTGTATTCTCCTTGATGACTTTCTGTGTCTAAGGCACACGGGTTTGCCCATGAACCAGGAAGGTCACTTCTCTGAAGCTGTTACAAGAGGCATATTGACATAAATAGGCACCCACTGTATCTTCTGAGAACAAACTTAATTCTGCTTTTTTTTTATTTTTTCATTTTTGCAGTCCACTGTAATGATACAGAGCTATTAAACCTCTCAGTGTACTTTTGCCTTTTTTCATTTTTTCCAAGAATGCAATAAATGAACTAAAAAAAAAAAAAAGTAGAAATTTTACTGTTTTGCATAGGTCAATTTTGTTTTACAATATTCTCATAAGTGTTACATTAGTATAAGGTGTGTTACCTCACCTAAGGTGAAAGAGACATAGAATTGGGATTTTAAAATTGATTTTAATATAGCCATCGCTGGCATGCTGCCATTAATGCTTGCATAGTTCAGTGAGAAGACCACAGCTTGTCTCATAATTGGAGGTCAAACTACACTAAACTTGGCCTCCCTTGGTCAGTGTAATTAACTAAGCAGGAAGGTTTTGTTTAGGGCCTCTGAAGCTGTATTTTCCTCATTGCCATTTGCATTACCAGCTCAGAAGGAGAATCAATAGGATCCACAAGGTACTGATGAGCAGATAGTGTAAAAGAGAGAAAGTTCAAATTCCTTGGCATTGCAGCATGTCTGGCAGGACTGAAAATGTGACTTTGCAAGATCTGTTTAACCAGGAAGACAGTTGTATCTTTCTCGCCATTCCAGCACACAGGTATCACATGCAGGGTGGTACAGAATCAACTTAGACTAATGCATATTCCATTCCTGCTTGCTGCTGCTTTTTCCTGTGGATTCTTTCTCCAAGTCACTTTCTCCTCTGTGACTCATCATTTTGTCTTCAGATTTTGTACTGGAGCCAGATCATAAGTAATCCAGAATTTTGAGCTGTGCCCAACCATTCGTGTAGTTAGTGATTTGCTGTTGCTTTAAAAAATTACATAAATCTACCAAAGTCTGGCTTTTACTGTTAGTTATTTTCCCTCTGTAGTTGTGGTCTTCTTACTCAAGATTTCCTCTGTTGGTTTTTGTCTAGATCTGGTAGATGTTTACATCTTTTCCTGGTCACTAATTTCACAGCTTTGATTTACCTTTCACTTTATTGTTCAGTTCCATCTTGTTCTGTCTTCCCTACACATCCCAAAAAGATCCCAAATGTGGATTAAACCTGAAGGCATTTCTCATTCATTTCAGTTTTGAAATGCTGACATAAACTCATTAATTTGCCATTATCTATCAATCCAGAATCATCATTATCTTTCTGGTTCTGTCCTTTGTTACTACTTTTGACGCAAACCAAAATTAGTAATAATGACTCTCAAATCACTGGTCACCTAGCTATCTCCCATTTAAGAAGCAAGAATTGTCAGATGATGCAGAAGAAACCTAAGGTGTGGTTTGCTCGCTGTATTAATTTAATTTTTCCTTGCTTGTTAAGACTTTTTAACAAAACCATTTTTCATTCTTAGCATCTACGCCACAACTGTTTACTTGAGTTCAGAGAAACATTTACTTATCAGAGAATTAAACAGGTCAAGCCAGTGGGAATACTTCCCAAATAAGGAATCCAGATATCAGCCCTAAGCTAGGAAGGCAAAAGTCTCTTGAGACTTTATTTTCTCACCTCCTGTCCACTTAATTTGTTATTCCCATGCTTTCACATAGTGGATGGCTGCTTGACAATTTTATTGTATGTTGTACTGTCCCTTAGTGATCACACCTCCCTCTCTCTCATTTTCTATCCATGGTAACACAGCTCACATCTGATACTCATCTCCAGAACTAAGGGTTCCATTGTCCCCTTGATATGTATGTGTAACTCCCACTGCTGTCAATAGGAATTACATGTGTGCATCAAGGAGAGAAAAATCCCTTGTGTACTCTGTGCTCCTCATTATCTTGGCACAGTCAGTTCTGTAGATGTCTCATCTATGAGCCTTTTATTCTCTTGAGTGTTGTGCAGTACAGCAAGTTGGCTCTTAGGATCAGCAGTTTTGCTCTTGAGGTGTTTAGCAAGTTAATTCACTGTGCATGTGTACGCTCTTAAATGTCTTCATCCAGCCAAATCCGCATCTTGTAGCGTTCATATGTTAGACGCTAGAGCTTCCTATTTCCTTTTTATGCAAGAATACCAATTCATAGCCAGCCTCCCGGCAGCCTCAAAGTGAAGCGAGCATCTGAAGCTAACCCTCCCAAATAACATATGTTCAGGCCCAGCTCAGACCTGTATGCTTAAATGTAACGGTTTGTGAAAAATTCAATAGTACAAAAATGTAAATGGCATATTTTAATTCTCCTTAAAGGTCTGAAAGGAGATATTTTCTAAGCACTTCATGTTAAGTGCTTCTAAACAAGGAGGTAGCTGAAACAGTAGCTAATCAGTTATCAAAACTCATTCCTTCCAAAATTAATCAGTGCCAAGAGCTGAAGAAAAATGGTAGATTGAAAACAACCACACATATAAACCAGTGATTTCCGCTGTCTAAAGACTGGATTTGTACTGTCATCTGATTCTTCTGGAAACACCTTGGTTTGGGAAGGTACCTGGTGTCTCCCATAGGCCAGTGTTCCCAGAAACATAACCGGAAAGCATGCTCACTCCATTTACAGACTTGTTCCCCAAGTACAGAGTCAGTTACCATCACTTAGAAAAGAGGGATGGCAAACTAGTTTGGGAAAAAAATCAATTTGCCATCAGATTAGAAATCAACTGTAAACATGTTGAAGAATTCTATTTTTTTTCACTACTGCTCTGCCTTTTCTTCACAATCTGTTGTGGTGTCAGACTTATTTTGACAATACTTGTACAACTTGTCATATTAACAAAGTTATCAAACAGAGCGAGCACATGCATAGCAACAGCTGTAGTCCAGCAAGAGTCAAAATAACTGGCCATAGGTATTCACAAGGAAATATCCGCACTGTAGTTGCACAAATCCAAAATATCCCCAAAGTCTCCAGAGTACCTGTAGTTTTACTGACATAGCAACAACTGCAGCTGCCCTTCAACCTGGAACAACCTACTTCAAACTTTGAAATTTAGGATAAAAATAACAGGGAAAAATTTCGATTTCATATCTACATAGGTGGTTTTATTTTTGCTGTGTTAGTGTCACTTGATTATTTCTGCCTTTGTGAAAGCACTTCATAAGAAAGGGTGTACAGTAAATTCAATACAATGATAGGATTTATTTGGTGTTGTGTAACAAACTCAGAAATAGTTGTTTAAAAACAAAATAAACCCCATAATCCACTAAGTCTGTAAATTGGTAGGGTAGGAACAATCTTTTCATTATTTGTGTCTACAGAGCTTAATACAATGAGGTCTCAGTTCTTAGCTAACATCTCTAGGTGTTAACACAATGCTATTAAACCTACTGAATAGCAAAAGATGCAGTCAGTGGATTTATGTGTCTCATTCTTTCGGAAATGTGTGAATCTAACGGAATAGTTTAATGGCCAGATTTTTCAGCTGCAATGTCTGATTTTGCACGTATATCAGAGAGTATGCATCTATTTATGCAAATCGTTGTTGGATTTATATGCACAAAACATACATGCCAGAGAACTCCTGTTTGTGGCGTTGAGCTGCATTCAGAAAGGAAAAGGATCCTATCTGGATCAGCATTTGGTCGCGCTGTAGGCAAAGAGCAGCAGCCACACTCAGCACTGGTAACCGCTGCTTGCCACTTGCAGTTTTGTGCGAAAACTAAACAGAAGTTTTGCTTTCTGGCCCTGTTTTGCTCTGCCTTTATTTTTACCCCGGTAGACCCCCGGTTTAGCGGAGTTGGCGTTACCCGCTCCTGGCGGGGACGGGTCCAGGCCCGGCGGGTCGCTCCCCGCTCAGGGAAGGGCCGGGCGGGCGCTGGCTCCCGCCCACGGCTGAGGCGCCACCTCAGCCACCACCCGGCTTACACCTGATCCCGGGACGGCCGCGCACCCCAAACACCCGGCCCTCGGGGCGGCTCCCGCTGCGCCCTCCCCCGCTGTGGCTACCGGGGCCCGGGGCCCAGCCCTGCCCGCCGCAGCCCGGCCCGCCGCCCCTCAGAGCGCTGCGGCCCGGCCCTTCCCGCCCCCGCTGCTGAGGGGCGGCGGGGCTGCCGCGCCGCGGGGCTCCCGCTTCTTTGCTGTCACTTCTTTCTCTTTCAGGTATCCCAGTTTTTCCTATCGGGACAGGTTACTTTTTAGATCCCCGATTTATTCATTTGTCCTGTAGACACGCTACTCCCCCACACGCCGCCTTTCCCTCACAGCCTGGGCTGTGCTTTCCTCACTGGGAATGCTCATCATCCCCTGGATGTACGTCTTCCCTTCGGACATACTAGTTTTTCCTCACTGGATACACTTATTTTTCACCTGGACACGTTAGATTTTTCCCCACTAGGTACATCTCCCCGCTGGATATATTACTTTTCCCCTGGATGTGCTACTTTTTCCCTCAGCGGACCGCCACTTGTCCCTCAGTGGGCGCCCCTCTCCGCTGGATACGCTGAACGCGTTAGTTTTATCGCCTTCGGACAGGCAAGTTTGTTCTCTGGGCAGGGCAGCCGCGCCTCCCCGCGGGACCTCCGCGCCCCGCCACCCCCGGTGGAGTCCGCAGGGCGCCGAAGGAGGCGCCGCCGCCGCCGCCCCCCGCCGCCTCAACCGGCGCGGCGGGGCGGTGCCTGTCGCTTTAAGGCGGCGCGTGCCCGCGCGCCGCGGGGCCGGGGGGCGGGGCCTAGCGGCGGCGCGCGGCGGGCGCTTCACCTGCAGCCCAGAGCGGGCAGCGAGCGGCGGCGGCGGGAGCGGGGCGGCAGCGACCCCCCGGCCCCGGCACTGCGCAGCGCGGGGCGCCCAGCCGCACCGCCACGGCCCCCGCCTCCGCCACCGCCCCCGCCACGGCCCCGGCTCGGCGGGCGGGCGCCGCCGGGGCGATGAGGACCGGCTCACGGGTGCTGCTGGTGCTGCTCCTTCCCGTCTGGGGCTCGGCGGCGGCGGTAAGTGGTGCGCCCCGGGGAGCCGGGCGGGCGGCACCGCCGGGCTCCGCGCCCCGCGGGGGTTGCGCAGCCGCTCCGCGCCCGCCGCCTGCGGGCACGGCAGCCGCGGCAACTTCGGGGTCGGGGCGCGAAGCCGCTCCGCGCGGGCGGGGTGGGCGAGGGTGCGTGAGCGGCACCCGCAGCTCCCCGCCGGTTCCACCTCCCCCCCTTTCCCCCTTTTTTTTTAAATCATCACTGTAGTTTTTAATTATTATTTTTTAGCGGTATCGTTCCCTCTGAATCCCGTGCTTCAGCGGTGCCGGCGAAACTTGCCCTCCCCGGTGCGCCTCGGCGGGCGAACTTCGGGGGCAGCGGCGCGTCCCGGCGGCGGTGCCGCCCCCGCGGAGCCCCGCGCCCCAGCGCGGTCGCGCAGCGCTGCCCGCTCCGCGCCAGCCGCCCCTCCGCCGCCGCGGCGCCTTCAACTTTTATTTTTACCAGCCCGTCAACACAGCGAGTGGGCCTGAGCCCTGCTGGGGGCTTGTGGTCTGAAAAGTTCGGGGGTTTTAGGGTCCCCCCCCCTCGAATTAGGGAATGATCCGCAGAACATCAACAAATGCCGGAACGCGTGGCTGCAGTGTTACGGTGCGAGCGGGGCGGCTGCTGTATTCCCTGCTGGACTGGTTGCTGAAACAAGAGCCGCTTATTTTTCTGCCTGAATCCCCTGTGCCAAGTTGAATCTGTGAAGATGTCCCAAGTCCCAGCCCTTGGGGGGCCGGTGGGTGCGCAGAAATAGCCCTGATGCGCTCTCGTCTAGCAAGCACCATCATCATAATTGGGTGGTTTCAGATTTAAAGCCTATTATCTTCAGTAAGACCCTTTGAAATGTTTCCTTAATGGCAACGTCTTGCCAGCAACGGTCAGAGTCCACAGAGCCGCTGCTTCCTTGCGCTTCCCATGCAGTAGCTGGCATCCGTCTCCTGAGTGTGATTTTTAGCAGAGTACGTTGGCTGGCTTTCTGCTTACTAAGCTTATCCGAAAGGACCCTTAGTTCCTCATCCCTCCTGCCACTCTCTGTAATGCAGCATCATCTGTGTGCGGGAGAGTTTCGGGAACCCCGGGGGAGCGGGGCTCCTCTCCCCGGGGAGGCAGGTGCATGTCTCGAGTTGCGTTTTCTCAGGGAAGTGACTCTGGTCCCCTGGCTTCAGCTTGCGCTGCTGGGACTGGAGGCATCTGAGGTGCAGCCTGCATTGCTAAGTGATGCTCTGCCTAGCCCTGCTGACAGCCCGGGAGCGTTAGAAATCCCGCCAGCACTTGTTTGTGCATATATCACCTGGCACTTGTTAGGCATAAATCACTGGCTTACGTGCTGTCAGTGAGCTGGTTGAAGTTGGGGTCTGAGACCTTCCTTGCTGGGGAATGTGTACCCCCTCCCAAGGTGCCTGGGCTGCTGTGACTGGCTAACCTGTCCCCGTGGCAGGGGCTGGTTCCCCACTGCGCAGTCCAAAGTTGCAGCTGAGTGTGTAGCTGGATGCTTCCCCCCTGGGATCCTGGCAGGTTGTGCATGGGGCTGTGCTAGTCAGTGGCATTGTTACATTTTTTTAGCTGGCATCCCCTCCTTGCCCCTGGCACGCGTAGAGCCTGGGGGGGTTGCAGAGGCAGCACCAGGCAGAGCCTCGGAGGCTTCTGCTGGGTGGAGGGGAGGGAAGGGGACTTCAGCTGGTGAGAGGCTCCTGAGGCTGCAGCGAGCTGGGGTGTTTCCCCTCCTTCAGTCCTGGGGCTTGCCTGGTTTCTCAATAGCAAACCTCGGGTTTGGATGTTGCAACATCAGGCCTTGATGAATTGCTGCTCTTTGTTTCCTCCCCTCTTCTGACAGTGCCCAGTATCCCAGCCTTCCTACAAACAATGCGCTCTTGTAGTCAGGCAACTATTTGCTGGCCCGTTTTATTTTTGCAGCTACAGTATGGATCCACTCCAACAGATACAGCACAAGCAGTTTCTACTTGCATGCTGCTTTACTGTTGAGGTTTGCCCATGCCTGAACACCTAGTCATTGGGTGCAAAACACTTTCCCAAATGACGAAAGTCATGGTGTGTGTTATCCTTGTTTTGTTTTTGCAGGCACACAATGGGGATCTTACAGTTAGACCCACATGCAAGCCTGGCTTTTCAGAAGATGACTACACAGCATTCGTTTCCCAAAACATCATGGAAGGGCAGAAGTTACTCAAAGGTAAGTGGAATAAAAAGCTTAATAGGTTCTGCAATAACTGTATTTTCAGGAGGTGAAAGGAGGCTTAAAGATGCTGGGTTTGATGGTAAAATTGACTGTAGAATTATGTTTGTAGGAGGATGAAACACTAAGTGGTTTACCTGAGTGCAGTTTTGAATACAGATGAATCACTCGAAGTCCGCGTGCTGTCTGCTTCAGGTGGATTGTTTGCCTATAGTATGTGAGGTCATCACTTCACTTTTAAGTCTCCCACTCCTACCTCGTCTGAAGGAACCCTAGATTTGATATTTTAGAAAGTATTTTTATGTACGAAATTCAAAGTTCCTTAAATTATTTCTGCTTTGAAATGCATGATAAAGCAGACGTTGTTGTTGGAAATGTGGTAAACAAGCCTACAGACATTCTGTTCACAAATGTGGCATTCATTTTCATTACTGCCCCACTGACAACATGAAAACACATGCAAAAAGAAACTACCAATTAGCTTTATAGTAATTGCAGGATTATAACTACTCTTGTGATTGTAAACTCTTAAGACATCTTCGTAATCCAAGTAACAATAGATTATCCTGCGTATTGATCTATCTCCCTTTCAAGTAAAAAATAATTAAACTTTATATTTGCATGATGCAGAAAAGCCATTGTTTTGCTCCAAAGAGAATTTTTGAAAATCAAAATCCTCCACCCCCTGGCTCTCCCCTTGAGTTAAATCACTAATGATCGGTGGATGCCGCAGCAGTTCTAAAAACATAGCATGTTGTGTAAGTTGGGGAGCACGTTGTGACATGATGCTCTACTCAAGGGTTTATAAACCCTTTGCTACTTTTTCCTGAGTATGTTTACTCACATGCATGTCTCTGCCAGAAAGCTGGGATTTCGGTCTTCCTCCAGAGCAAACACCTGCTCCCTTACTTCGATTTTTCTCAGAAGAGAGGGAGAGTTGTCAGTGTTCTTTCTGGCTTCCGCAGAATCCAGGACTGGACATTTTTTTCTCTACATGAGTTGGCAATCAGTTTTGTTTCTGAGCCCAGTTGTCTTAGTTTTGCTGTTCAGGAATTCTCTTGACTGCCTGGCATCAATTAGTAGAAGTTGGGGAGTTTATTTTTAGCTTGAAAGATAACCAAACACCAATTTGAAATAGACAAGCCCAAGAATATAGCTACACATGAAGAGACCAAGTACCAATTGTTTATTTATATTTGATTTATATTGTTTATTTATATTTTGTAGCAGTTTTTCCCCAGACATATACACTGTAAGGCTTTACAGGCCAGCCTGTATACCCAGTCGATTTCATGCTTTTTAGCTTCGGAAATTGTTTGATAAACAATGCCCTCCAAACACTGTAGAAAGTCATGTCATCAATATATTTGCTAGGAGGAGTCTTTTTTGCAGGTTAGTGCTTGATAAATTGTGCTGTGTTTTTATATAGGTGGACAATAGGGATGGAGCAGAAGGTCTGTTTAGAGGAGTTAGCTGGCAGTGACTTAGAAGACAGCACAGTGGCTGTCACTTCATTTCATTTTTAACTGGTATTTTTTAAACATGAAATTATATTTAGGTAGGCTGTCAAGTTGATTTGAATGAAAATGTATTTCTATTTAATTTTATCCTTTAAGGGCCAATTGTAGTTTTGCGTTAGTCATGGCAAATAAACGGTTCCAAGATTCTATGATTTAGGGCTGAACTGGCCCTTGGGATATTATGTTTGCATGCACCACTTGTAAGATTCATGTCCTGATAACATTGTCATGAGTTACATGATTTGTAAGCATTTTGTCAACTGAAGAAGAAAGGGGGAAAAAAAAAAAGTGCAAATGCTATGTTTGCTAATAAGGAAACTGCCATCTTTACAGCTTTTAATCTGTAGTCAAATACATGCTGCTGTTTATCATAGGAAATAAATATATCTTAATAATCTGTACAGTAACGGGGGAGAAAATTCTTCCTCATGCTTGTGTTGTTCTTTATATATACTCTGGCATGTAAAATTGGTAGTTTTCCAGTTTAGGTTTAATTTTACTTCCTAACACTTGCTATGTCTGAAGCATAAAATGTTTATCTCTTTCTTCCATCTGGGTGAAGTATTGTACAATAGTTCAGACCAAAAATGAGTTCAGATTGCTTATATTATCATGTTTGATAGATTGACATATGTACTGTTTCACACCATCTTACCACGCAAAGCTTTGCTGCCAGCTACCACCATCTTATTCATCAGTATTCAGTAATTCATCTTCAGGCCAAATGGGACTGTTTGCCTAAAGAAAAAGTAGATGGGAATTCACCTGTTAGTGCTTTCATGGAACTGGAGGGGGGGAAGCGTATATGGAGTTCAGATGGCTCTTGGGGGCTTCCAGTAGGCATATGTAAAGTCTTTAATCCCGTAATCCTCGCTTTCTCCTTAGGAAGGAGATGTGGGCAGTCCTGGGACAGTTTGTGCTGCCTGAGGGTTTGTTCCTCAGAGATCCAGTCGTGTGTAGACCTCAGCGTAGTGCTGAACTTCAGCCGGCATTGGCAAGTTTAGATGTTACGTGGTTCGGGGATAAGCTGGGTGGCAATAAACGCAGCAGTTCGTTCCCTTTTAAGCTTTGTAATATCCAGCTCTCAAATGTATGCAGTGTTATGAATGTATCAAAATGGAAGTGCTTATAGTATTTTAGGTTTGAATCAAGTTAAACAGATAATGACTGCTTATAATTGACTTATTCCAATGGAAATAGCTTAGCCTTAATTTGACAACAAGAGCTTTTACAGAGTCATTGTTTTATTACAAGTATGCCATAAGCTATTAACTACTACTTTGTGGTTCAACTTATTTGCCTGAGTCAGCTCTCCAACATCCACAAAACATACAGATTCAAGCAGGAGCTATTTGTTACACAGTAATTAACTTGTTTATGATAAATGGATGGGAGAAATGTCACGGCATTTTGTTTTATGTATAAATGAAAAGCATCTGCATTCTAAAAATTTCATGTTAATTAGACTTAAAATAGTATTCCCCAGTAGTGCCACAAATACCACGTATTACATATCCCTGCCAATGCTGTAGCGGGGTGGTGGGGTATTAGCTGAGTTGATTTGTGGCGCCAGTGCCATCCTTAGAAATGCTGTCCCTGCATCTCTTAAGAGAAGTTACTGGGCTGTAATCTGTTACATTTTTTTGGTCTTTGTTTTTGTTTCCAGGATAATGAACTTAGTCTTGATCGCTGATGCATGATAATGTTTAAAGTAGGATCCTTAACTGTTTTCTTCTTTAGCCTAAGGAAAAATCTCAAAGACTGCAGTATGGTGGAGGACAATTAACAGCAGCGGTATCTTTTTCTCTTTGTTAATTATTAATGTTAACTTAAAATGGTGAGAGCACTGGTCCTGAGGGGTGGGGACATGAGGTACTGCACTGAAGACAGTTCAGCACTGACTCAGGGGATCTGATCCCTGAGTATTAACTCAGGTGTATAGGAGTGATGATGACTAGTGGCCTCTCGGGGAAGGAGATAAATAAGGAGTAGGATGCTGAAAGTGACATGCGAGATGATCTAAGAGGGACTGATAATCTTGATAGTGGGTTTATGCTCTTCTCCATTTTTGTAAGTTTTTGAATATTGTAATAAAAAAGACATTTTTCAAAATTAGAAATTCATGTTTTATTGGCATGCTGTGAGACCGTGGCAACTGGTAGTGGGTGGAATGACATCATGGTGTTAAATACGTTATTTTTCCAGTGTAGTACCAGTTATAACAGGTCTCCTCTCAGAAATGCAGCTAAACAATACAACATATAGCTGTCCTTACAACCAGGAGAAAACACAGGCAGTTGGGATGTACAGCCCCTTCTTCATCTGTAGTGATTCATGTTTCTGTTGCCCGTCCTAAATAGCGCCTATACTGATGTAGCAGGATAACTTCACTTGCGTAGGCAGTTACGTTTGGGTAGAAACATGTGGAAGCACAGTTTATTTTCATATGGGAAGATGAATAAACAGTGCCAGCATGTTCTGCTTCAAGCAAGTGTATGAAACCAAAGGTAGCCAAGCTTCAAATGTATAAAAATGTAATTGCTTCCATACTAGGATTTTTACTAGTGTTATTTTTGGTTCAATATAAATAAAATACATAACTTTATTGAAATACCTGTTTTTTCATAAGAATTTAGACTGGAGGCCTCTGCTCCTAAGTTTTTTTTAGAGGTAGAATATTCTCTTATGGTCAAGGCCTTTTGGTTCTCTCTGCTAAGGTTTCAAAACCTTTCAGCCCTCATCACCTCAAATTGTAAAACTTTGGAAGGCTGTGGATACTGTTTAGAAAATATACAACAGGTAGACCAAAAAATGCCAACATGTCATGGAATAATGTAGAAGCAAATTTTAAATTAAAAAAATAAAAGGGGAGGGTGAGGGGAGAATGACCCTTTGCAAAACTATGTTTGAGTCTGGTTGCTGGTAATTCATGTAATAGTAACTGTAGGGTTATATACGGTACCTCCTTTTGGAGGTAAATATACTGTGTTCTTGTGGTTAAGGTAATGTAGGAAATTGCATGTGGAGTGTGTTATGAAATGTACTAAGAGCTCTACTTGAAAATATTCATACAGCCCCAAAATACTACTGCATACGTGAAATTTCACCCTTGCAAAAGCATGAGACCTAGTATTCCTGCAGAAAGATAACAGCTTTGCCTGTTTGTGCCTAGAGGGAAGGAGCATGGCCCGGGGTAACAAACAGTAGCCTTGTAAGCAAGCGTGTGCCTGCAGTGTTGTGTGGCCCTGGTACATGAATTGGCTAATGAGGTGTTCGGCCTGTCTGTACTTCTGGCTTTGCACTTTTCCTGTGTCTAGAGTCCAAAAAATACATAGATACCCGTCTGCTGTTAATTTTGGTAGGAGTTTGGTTCCTAAAGGCTTCTGCAGGTCAAGGTCTGCCCTCTGGAGCGTGCTTGGGAGGATGCTCCGTCCCAAAGGCATCCCACCTGTGGCCGCAGGGTACCCATGCACCCCGTTGTGCCTCCATCTTCTGAGTTCCCTTTGGTGTGTCATATAGATGTTTTTCAGAAGTGAAGGCCGTGATGGGTATTGGGATATGTTCTAGAGTTTGGTGATATTTTTCAGCACCTCTGGAGGGTTTTGCTTGGTCCTTGTAGCAGTACAGCAGCTCCGCTGCAGCCTGCTGAAATATCCAGTGCCTCCTCTGAGCTGCTCCGAGTTTAAAAGACAGACTTTTCCATTCATGCTTTTATTTTCTGGTCTGTGATTCTGGATGAAAATCAGTTACTGAAGTTATCGTACACATAATTAGCTTCGCAGTTCCCTAATAAAATCTGAAAGTAGGCAAAAGTCCACCGGGAACCCAGAACTCTTTCCCTAACCTTTCTTCATTCCTTTCTTGGAGGAAAAAGAGGCAGACAGACATCAGCTTTCTGTGTTAAGCTTGTACATGCTCCAGTGAAACTGCCTCTCAAAAAACACTTCTCACATTCCACAGGACAACTTCTTTTAAAAGCAGTTTCTCTTGATGGGCATGTTGCAAATCAAAACCATAATTTCAGTCGTGAGTTCCAGGGGAGACCCCAGGAAGAGCTGCTGCAGACTGGGGAACTGCTGATGCGTATTTATTTTTAATGTTATTCTTCAGATCTAACTTCTGACACAAAAATGATGTTTAAGATGACATTTTTATCTAAATAAAATTGCAGTTAATGAGACTGGAGTAGTCAATAACACTCTGTAGAGTTAATCCCCTTACACTGTTTAATAACTGTATATATTGCTTTCTAGATCAGAGCTTTGAACCAAATTCCTCAAACCCAAGTAAAATTACTTTTTTCTGCATTCTAGGGAGCTAACCGATTTTTATCGGAATAAATCAGCTTCTCCAACAACAGACTTGAAGCTTCTCTCTTTTTTTTTTTTTTCCAGGGGTTTGTGTATTAAAGAATTACGCAGCTTCAGATTAGGCATTCTAAACAAATAGATATTAAGGAAGAAAATGAGACAACAATTTCTATTGAATAATTTATTCATTTCTTTATTTATGCTTAGGCTTTTAGGAAATAAGCCATGTCTGGAGCAGTGTCAATTTGTTATTTATTGTGAAATACCTGTTGTTTTGAATTCCAAATTCCAAACTGATAATGTTAGGTCTTTCAAGGTTAGAAAATGTTAAAGTCACTTCTTTGTTCAGAAACTGGCTTGCTGACAGAGCTCCTGAGCTCTGATCTCACAGAGCAGATGCTGAAAGCATTCTGGAAATACTAGGGTTTTTTGCATGTGGTAAATGAATCTTAATTAATCTAGCAGTGAAATATTTTTTTCCTAATTTTCATTGACCTAATGCCGGTTCTTATCACCTTCATTTCATTGATATTTACATGCAAGCCTCCTTCTGCCTTAATTTCTATGAGTATAATGTTTTTCTAGAGGTAGCTTATTTCATTGCAAACTAAAGCTATTGAAGTCCTTAGACTGTAGCATGGGCCAGGTGCATAGCTCCTAGAATATTTTAGTAATATAGATAATACTTAAAAGTCTTATTTGAAGGGCAAGAAGAGATTAGAACTACAGAGGATAGGATTTTATTGGGTATCTGCTTAATATTTTTTTGTATAATAGAATGAATTTGGCTAACATAGGAAAAGAAAGGAGTTTGATTTGAGGCTACTGGTATGGTCAGTTAGTGCCATTCCTGTATAAAACCTACTTTTTTTTTTTATTTTTAGACAAATGGAAATAGAACTAAGACCAGAAGGTGGTGTTTGAAAAATAAAGTCCTATATTTACTTCTGGGAACTCCAGTTTCAAATGGTTTGACAGTGGTTTTGACATGAACCTGTGCCAGTGACTAGAGACTGGTTTCTCCAGGACCCTGATCTTGAGCACTGCAGTAGAAATTTATGCTGGCTTGAGGGACTCGATCAGTACCCATTTTTGTGTATGTAAACCTTCTGTGCACTAGCCAAAGGTTCTGAAGAGCGTTTGGCTTTACATTCAATTTGCCTTTTGGTGCTGAAATGACCCCCCCAGTGTTGTTTTTGCAGGTAAAGCGCAGAAGTGTCCTTGGCCAGCCATGCCATCAGAGGGTTTTCTTACTGCTCAGTATGCTGTGATATATCGGGTTTGATATTTTGTTTAAATATTTATTTATTAGTATTTCTAAAAGGAGAGGCTGAGAGAGCTAGGATTGTTTAGCCTGGAGAAGAGAAGTCTCAGGGGGAGACTTTATCATCATGTATAAAGACCTCATGGGCAGGGCCAGAGACGGTGGAGCCAGGCTCTCTTCAGTGGTGCACAGAGAAAGGGCAGAAGGAAACAGGCACAAACTGAAACGCAGGATATTCCACTTAAAAGTGGGAACTTTGAGTGTGAGGGTTGTCAGATAGGGTAAGAGGGTGCTGAGGTGTTGTGGAGTCTCCATCCTTGGCCATACTGGGAAGCCAGCTGGGCACAGTGCTGGCTGACCCTGTGCTAGGCAGGGGCTTGGACCAGAGGCTCTTCAGAGGTGCCTCCAGCCCCCTGCACCGTGGTCCTGTGGCACATGGGGCAGGTGGGTGGGTGGAAAGGCAGAGTGACCAGCTGAGCTCTTCTGCAAATACAGACCACGTAGCTTTAAATAAAAACATTCCAGCAGCCTGCAAAAAAAAATTAATCCTTACAGGGAAACTGTTTCTGTAACTTCTTGGAAGCATAACCTCTAAAGAGAGAATAATTGAAACACCAGGGACCAGCATTCTGCTGTTTGCTTCCATTAATGTCCAGACTTAACTTCGGCATAGTTTGTCTCCTGGCATAAGGAAACGTTACACTTAAAATCAAAAAGCTCTTGGCTTCCTCTGTATTTTCAGTAGAATAAAAGCAGAACATATGGAGTTTCTGTTTTCCCCAAATATTTGTCATTAGAACTGGCTACTTTGCTTCTTTCTGCAGAATCTTTCCCAAGCAAGTTTTCTGCAATACAAAAAATAGTCGAGTGGAACAACACTTCTTTTTGCCACAGGCTTTATGATTTTTCTTGCTTATATTCATTGTCCCTAATTTATTTATTAATTTTGAATTGCAGTTGCACAGAGGGAGAGAGAAGTGGCAAATGTTCTGGCCTATGGGCTGCACTGTCATTGGAAACAGTGACTTCCAGCCGCTCCTGCTGCCCCGTGCCTCATGACCCCAGGCTCCAGCATCTCTCTTTGTCAGCCACTTTAGATTCCTGCTTTCTGCTCCCTTCCAAAACAAAATTTTAATTATTTTTTTGCTTTGCCCTTGCTACTTTCCCACCACTGTTCCTTACTATTTGTGAGTCTTCTGTAATAGAGAGCCAGTGGCAGTCATTCAGCACTCTGCTAGTTATGCTGCGCAATAGCTCCCGCTCTGAGGGGTCACATAAGCTACAGCCTATTAACATTAGCATGGTAATAGCAGCCACGGTGTAGTGGTCACAGTGGGGATGTTGGAAGCTCTGCCAGGGACCCCGAAGATATGTATGGGACACCCATGAAGGAGGGGGGGGGGAAATAATGCCCTTTCTGTTTTGAAATGAGCCAACCTCTGTGTGTTACTGATACCCGGAAGCACTGCAGTCATTAAGGCTATTGCTATGCCTATTATAAATCAAAATTTTGTAGCAGTTCATAGTTTAGTCACAAAAATTACTTTTAGTCTAAAATTTTGTTATGCTGAATTTGTGTAGTAGTAATGCCAATCCATATGAAGCAAAATTATCTTTAAAATAATGGTGAATATAGCAATTCTCCAAAGATAAATAGTCAAGATCACAAAAATTGTTCCATACAAAGCTCTGTATCAGCTCGCTCTGTCTGTTCTTGTCTAGAGAATCATAAAAGGCAGGTTGGTGAAACAAACATTTGTTACTTCACCATGTAGTAGGAAAAGCATATTGAGGTTATTGGTGTATGAATGTAGTAAAAGCATCAAGAAATGAGTTTGTGAAGATGCTAGAACATAAAGAAATTGTTACACTTGAAAAAGTACAAATCAGGACTGGTTTAAAGGTTACAATTTAATCAGCTGTTTGTTCCTGATATAGTCAGTGCTGATTAATAGATAACTCTGTGGAAGTTAACCCTGAATATTTGTTATCTGCTCTGTAGGTACTTCTGGCCATACAATTTTTTTTTGAGAAGTCTCACTGATTTCACTGGGAGCTATTGGTGGCATTACCTGGACCTGCTCATTACAATCTGATTGTTGGCGTTTCATGGACTCATGGAAAAACAGGGCTGGAGTAACTCCAGAGGGTATCTAATGCATGTGCCTTCCTCAGGGCTTGAGCAGCTCCTTTGTGATAGGTTTGTGCCCAGTGTGGTCATGAAGATCCAGTCGTAGGGACCACTGCCAATATAGTCACTTCCCTGTCCTCCCTTCGTGTTTAAGCTAAAGCTCTCTTTATGCAGTTTAAACCTGGTTTGATTTGCCTTACTCATCATAGACACAAGGAACAATTGTTGCTTCCCCCTCCCTCCCAAAATACTTGAAACTTTTTTTTTTAGTTTCTATAGGCTGAACCAGTCATTTGTTCCCTTTCCGTGTGTTGTGCCAGGGCTCCCTTCTTTTCAGCCCTTATCTTTGCTACTAGCTTGATGGCTCAAGTTGATCTGACTATGCCAGCCCTATCTTGCAGTGCTGAACAGGCAAGGGGCGTTGCTTTGCCTGTTTTGCAGGCAATACTCCAGTTGATTTATCTAATGTAATGAGTGCTTTTTTTTTTTTTTTTCTTAACGGTATGACACTGTTGACTCATGTTCTGCTTGTGATCCAGTATAACCTCCCACATCGTTTTTTGAAGAACCGCTACCTACCCAGTCATTTTCTGTGTGGAGTTGATTAATCCTGCTGAATAGGGTTATCTTGCTCTTCTATTGAATTACATTTTTTTTCTTTTTTTTTTTCCTTTAATGGCCTGATCTGACTTGTTAGGATTGTTTTGAATTCTAATCTTGACCTCCAACAGAGTTGCAGTTGCATCCCGCTTTCGTGTTGCTTGCAGATGTAGCAAGCATATGCTGCATTCCTTTATCTGTTCTGTTAATAACGGCATTGAAAAAAACAGTTCCGAACAGACTGTTGCAGAGCCCATGTGATAGAGCCTTCTGCTTTGACCATGAAACATTAAAACTTATTATGCTGTGGGTGCAGTTACTGAAATAACTAATGTTTAAAATAGTGGCTTGTAGTCCAAGCCTTTTATGTCTTGATGTTGTATGCCTGGGACCCATAGGAACACAAATCCAAATGTCTTCGTTTGTCAGTACCTTTCCTGCCTTTTATGAGAGTTACAAACATTGGGATCTTTAAATTTTCACCATCTAGAAACATTCCTGATTAAAAGCCTGGGAGAGGTTCACGTTAGTTGAACGAAATGCTGTTACTGTTGGTGGGGAAGGTCTGCTTCCAATCGGTCCAGTATTGGACACACTGGATTTGTAGGGTTCTTTAAATGCCCCAGCTGAACTGCTGGCCGGCACCAGAGGCATGTTCCCAGGCTACTGGGCATGCCTTTTGGGCTGGCCTCCCACGCTGGTGGGCTCTGCTCAGCAGAGGACATTTTTATTGAAGGAGCTGTTCCTAATCCCAATGTAAGCTAGAAGAACAGGGCTAAATTAAAGCTGAAGTAGCAAAGCGTTGGACCTGTATGTGGGGTGTGGGCTCCTTGGTGTAGTCTGTTTTTGCTGTCCTGATGGTTGAGGATTTTGACCTTTGCTGTGGTGCCTTCCCCATCCTGTGATCTGTCTGGTCTTGTAATGTGTTGAAAGCCAGGTGTTTGCTCCACACAAAACAATTGGGTATCGCACTGCCTGTTTTTATTATATGTATATTATTTGTAGAGCTTATTAGAAGGCGTAGACCACACTTACACAGAGATACTAAACAGTAAAAATATTTAATTTTGCCTGTCATGTCTGTGTGTTTTTGGTAACTGAAGAAAGCCAGATACATGCTGATCTCTGTTAAGAGAACCAGACTCCCTCTGCTGCTAAGATCTGATTCTGGAGCATCTCCCTTCAGGGGGCAAAAGAAAGCAGAGCTAGTGGATTTCCAGTGTTCGCCCCCCAGTGAAAGTGCTTCCCTGGGGAATCAGAAAAAGTCATCGTTTCAGGTCCTGTATGCCTTGGTACTTGACTTTCAGGAGCCTAATTATTGCTGGATGGTTGCTTAGCTTCCTTCAAAACTGAGGGTTTACACAATTACACATGAAAGAGAACTGTTTTGCTCATCTCCAGAAGCTTTAAATACTTTTTATGTTGTGCCTGAATTGAGTGAAGTATACTTTCATTTTTTTTTTTTTTTTCATGGGCTTCTGGACATTTTTCAATGGATTCAGTGCCCTCTTTTGTCTTTTGACCCTCTGTAGAGGATAAAAAAATGGGGGGTAAATGGCATGTAAAAAAAAAAAAAAAAAGGGATTTTTCATGTAGTTTGGGTTTTTCCTCTCCTGTGGAGAGAAGGGACAGGCTGAGGATGAAGAAAAAGGTGTATGGTTGCTTAGACAAAGGAGAAACTATAGGTCATGGCAAGATAAAAACTTCAAGGATGGCAGCTATCAAAAATGTTTGGATTGAACCCAAAGATTTGCTTATGCTGTGTTTGAACTACAAGAAGAGACCCTCATCAGGAGGAGTTTAATGATCTCTAGATCGCTAAACTCTAGATGCTTGTTCAAATAACTGAATAGTAGATTGATTATCTCTGTGCAAAGTTTACTGAAAGAGATTTTTTTTTTCTTTTTGTTTGCCTGGAGTTTGAGACATAAGATAAATTAAAAGTTAAAAGACTGGTTGGTATATCTGTTAACAAGCAAGCAACTCTAATCATATCGAATGGTTTTGATGCCTCCTGATGGGAAGAAACCTGTGTAGAAGGGCTGTGTGGGGCAGTGGGCAGTTAGAAATGTTGGGTTTTATGTCAGGCATAAAGTAGAGGTTTAATCCCTTAACGAACACTGAATACCCGTTGCATGAGTCTTTGTGGGGATTTCTAAACATGGTGAAATAACTGTGGTGTTTTGGCAAAGCTCAGTGCGGAAGATGCATTTTACTGGAATGAGTTTTCCAAGTATTTTCAATAAAACAAAATTTTATTCTCCCTTTCTACTGTGAATTGAGGCATAATGTTGGCGGTATCCTGTTAAATAGCAGCAGAACTGAGCAATAGTGGCACAGCTGGTTTTACCTTTATAATAATATAGCAAGTTTCATTGCCTGGGAAGACATGATGACGAAGCAAAGTTCTGTTCATGCAGCAGTAGTATTCTTAGGCAATGCAACTATAAGAGGGAGAGTTTAACATCTGTGGAGTGGGGTTGCTTCTGAAAAAAAAAAAAAATAAAAAAAGAAATTAGGGGTGGGTGGGAAGGAGAGCTGTGGAATGCTGAGTGCTCAGAGGCTTGGTTGCTCCCCAGACCTGCTGGGTCATGGTTCTTGTTGGGTCTGGACAACTCCAGAAGTGGTGTGTATTATGGAGACCTCTGAAGAGAAGACAAAATTTCTGCAACAGTTTATTAACATTCTGAGTGTTTTTTCAACCTTTCATTTGCACTGGGGTCCCTTGTGAACAGTCTGTCATTGCAGTGTATCTGTCTGCACCTCCAGGAGAAATTTGTACAGAATCCACACACCAAGAAACCTAGTGTTCTTAGGAAAGCTTTTCTGAAAAACAAGAAGAAGAAGAAAAAAAAAAAAAAAAAAGTGGGGGGAAGCTCAAGGTTATACACCAAAAGCAGTAACACATGCTCAAAAAAAGTTAATATCTGGTGAATGTCAATTAAGTACTTCCCCAGCTAATAAATAGCTTAGGAGGTATAAAATTTAATACTCCTAAAATTGCAGAAGCCTTTGAAGAACACTTTTAAATTGGACTCATTGGAAGCAGGAGATTTAACACTGACCTGTTCAGAGGCAGGTACTAAAAAAGATATGATGGAACGAGGCTACATTTCTTGAATATAGAGGCATTTTGGCTTAAGCTTTTCTTTTGTTAGGTGGCTTTTGAAACAGTTTATTTTTCAGTTCTTGTGTAACCCATCAGCTGAATTGCACTAGTAAACAACGTCCTATTTATTTTGTGACTAATTCTAAGTGTTTCTCAAGGCTCAGCTGTCTTGAGAGTGGGTCACTGTCCGCAGGAACGGGGTGAAGAGGAACTGCATGTAGTTTTTCACATGGCCATGCCTACAGGTTCTGCTCACTTGCAGTCTTCAAGCATAAATCTGTTGCCCATTTAGGGAGCTGAAGCACCAGCATGATTCTCACTTTCCTTCTGTTCTTTCCCCGTCGTGGTCACCTATGGGAAACAAAAGAGGTATGTGCACATTTCTGAGGGTTGCGTTAGGCACTCTCTTGGACAAAAGTTGTTTGGTTTTTTTTCTATTTTATTTTGGATCTTTCTTTGAGACGTGAGCAGATAAGCAGCAGAAACTGCTCTGAGGTCACAGAGACGCGATGTCGTAGTTACGAGTTTATTTGGAAATTGGAACAACCCAAACTTTGCCCTAGTTGGCTTTCTTCCTGATGAGCAGTACCCCCTGTTTTTTCCAGTTGTGTGTTTTTTTCCTATTTCTGACGGCAGTGATTTTTTTGGCACTTAGGAGAAAAAAAAGTAAAATGAAGTAATGCATGGCATTTGTTTTGGCCCTAGTCATGACTCATAAATAGGGATAACATCTGTGCTGATAGTTTTTCATGATGTATAACCAGACTGAACAAAGTTTTTGTTGATTGCTGTTCTTTTACCATTGTTATATTTAGGGAGCTCAAGTGTAAAGAGTGAAAGTATATACTTCTGTATATTACTCATGTATAGATCAGAACTTATATACATCTTGTGAATTTTAATTTAACCACTGTATCTTTTTTAAACTAAAGCTGGCTTACTGCCTTTCCCTGAGCTTTACAAAACTTTTTCAAGATCCTTACCAAATCTTAGCCTGTTGAAGACTCGTACTGCTGCCAAGTCTACACCATTCTTTTAATTAAAAGACAAAAAAAGAGAAGTGAAACTTCCAGGGGAAGTAAATCCTTATAATCCTGAAATGATGTAAATCAGTGCAACTCCTGAAGTCATTGGAACTGTTCTGACTTACATCTACTGAAAATCTGGCACATAATATTCCTGCTGGTCTTTTCTTTTGCCCAATAGTTGCTCTACACAGAGTTGGCACTGCAGACAAAGAGCGCTCTTACTAGCTGATCGAGGGTGGCACGGCTTCCAGCACTGCTGATTCAGCACAGCAGAGGCCATTTTCCTGATTTCTTTGTGAGCTAGATTAAATTACTCTGCAGGCTGGACTGGAGCCACAGGCCATAGTTTTACAGCCTTATAACATGGTATCCTAGCCCATGGCATCTGAGAAGTCTGGCTGTGCGTAAAGCTCGTGTGCTTTCCTGCAGAGGATTTTTAGATTTGGCGATCTGTCCCTTTATAAAACTACTGTCAGCAGTACTGAAAATATTTTGGTTGTTTAGTTGAGATGTAGTAAAACGGGGTTCTGTTAATTGAAGGAAGGAAGGGTTATCATGGGGATGAGGTTAGTATGAAAACACCATGTGTGTTTGTCATGGCAACGTTTCTTTACGTTTGCCATACAGAATTACAGGATAATAAATAATGAATATAAGTTTGTAATGAAAATCACACAACGGTAGCACCAGTGAAGCATCCTGCCTGAGTTTGGGAGGTTGTGCCATTAGAGCTGTTCAAGTGACTTACCAAAATTTTGGGAAATCCATTTCCTTTTGTGCCTTGGTATATGGATGTTTCTTGTCTAGCCTGAGTGGGTCTGGAATTCAACCAAGGGGGTGAAGCAGTGGGATGCACTTTGTGGTGAGCTGTGTCTTGCTGACATCCTACGGAGCTGAGATGTGGGATGTCTGAGACTATTATAATTGGCACATGGGTAGTGGCAAAAGCATGTCTTCTGCTCACTGACAGCTACTGGCTTCGTGTATTTAAAAAGCATAGCCAGCTCCGCTGTGCTCTCCACTTGAGCTTCACCATTGCAGCTCATAGCAAAATTGCTCCGGCTTTCTTTGGTGGAGTGTGGGTGTTGCTCCCTTCACCCTCTCCCCTCCAGTGCGTGTGATCCATCCAAAAAGGACTCTGGTGAATGGAGAAAGGAACACTAAGCAGCACTGTTAATGAGCGGAGAAAAGGTCGTACAGATCAAAAAGTGAAAGCCATCCTGCTTCCAGCATAGAGATCAATCTAAGCCGATGTTGTCTAAGCCAGGCGTTTGAGGGAAGTTGAGACCAGTCTTGAAGAATTTTCACAATACGTTTAGAAGTGTCACTCTCTCCTCCCTCATGTGAGTGTCTAATCACATCATTTTCTCACTTGAAGGTGCTTGCATTACATCAGGAGGGTGGGCACCTCGTACACGTGGTATCTTTGAGTGGCCTGACTGCTTTTCAGCTTTATCTCTGTAGTTTAAAAATAAAAGCACCACCAAACAAACCCTCCTGGTTTTCATGCAAAGACGGATGTATTTCTACAGTTAGAAAGTATTATTGAATCAGAATGTTTTTTTCAAACAGTAATTCCCTGCATGTGACACAGAGGTGAAGTTCATGTTGCTGGTTTCAATGCCAAAAAAAAAGCAGACAGATTAGGAAAGTTGTTTCTGAGCGGTTTGTTCTGTTTTTCTGAGACCTAGTTCAGTCTCATGGTGTCAGGTAGTGTTGCCAAGCCAAGGGTTTATCTATTGATTTCTGAATGTATTGTGCTGTTAATCTAAAACTTCTTTCCCCAGTGGAATTTCTATTCAGAAGGCTCTAGCCAAGCTCAAGGAAGTTACTCGCTTTAGGAGTTTGAAAGAATAATAAAAGGACTGATGCAGTTGGATTTTCATGAGCTCAGTCTTCTAGTAAAATAGACAGGCTGCTTGTTCTGTGTGTATCCGTGGTGGTTTGGCTGGTTGTTTAAGAGGAAAGCAGAGTACAGAGATCACTTAAGCTTTACCGTCTGGGAATCTGTAATTATGAAACTTGTTCAGAAGAAAGTTATGAGAACAGTGTTGGTGGTATAACAAAATACAAAAATTAATGGGTTAGTGCAGCTTTGTCTTTCCATAAATTTGTGTGCTTTATTTCCTGGCCATCAGGCCTTTCCTGCTGATTTTCAGACTACGAAAACTTAGTGCTAGAAATGCATTAATTTCCCAATAACAGGAATGTGGTGAGGGAATTGTGACATATATGCCAGGGGGTTTTGCCCCTCAGCTGTTTCCAATGTTGTATACGTATTTAAGGAAACTAAACCTTTTAAAAGAGCTATGGCAGGAGAGTAGACTGCATTATGGACATTCTAATTTTTAAATTTTTTTTTACTTTTTTAAGAACTGAATACAGGAATAAGCAGTCTCTTATTACAATAAAAAAGTGAAAAGTGCTTTATGCCTTTGAGTGAGCTGCTATTTCTTTGTCTGTTCTCTAGTGCAGGAGTTAAAGAAGGAAATGTTGGTTCACAGTTGGTAGTGAAATCAAAAAAGAAAAATTTAGTATTTTTGCCTTTTTGGAACTACTGTCCTGTCTTGCTGAAGTCAGTTGCCTTTGACTTCACGGTGCCTGAGACTGGTGCAGTAATAGGCTTATACTATTTCATTAGGACGTTGTCAAATTAAATCAAGGAAAGTGGACTTGCGACTAGAAGGAGATTCCTTGTGAATGTTCCCTGTCTCTGGAGCACTGTTGTTTCTTACAGACGACGATTATTATTACTTCCTCAGGTCTGGAGGTATACTTGTTGCTCTTATTTATGCAAAAAAATGCAGTTCTCTGGAGGTATGTGATTAACCTGAGGCATTATTTTACTGCATACCCAGGTGGGAAGCTGGAAATTAAGAGTATGCGTGAAGAATTATCTGGATATGGGGCAAAATGTTGTTTTAACTATGCAGTTAGTCTGTCAGCAGCATTTAGTTTCCTCAGTTGTGGTGAGTAGCCTAGCAGAATTTATTGGTGAATAGTTCAGTTTGCTTAAACAGCCTGATTTTCTTGAGCAGCCAGAAATTACATCTTATTTTATGTCTCACATTTACGTTAAATGAAAGGCCAAATCCAGATTTGACTTGCTTTCCTTCCCAAACTCCTATTTAAGCGTGGGGTGAATAGGACGTGTAGGATTTGGCAGAGTGAACTATTCAGAGTAACTTAATTTACTGGAGCTGGGGTGAAGAGCTGCTAGCACTTAAGACTGTGCTAAAGATGTGAGTTTTTGAACCAGATAGGAAACAAGTGATTTCATCCCCCCCCCCCCCTCTTTTTTTTTTTAATCCCCCATGTAGAAAAAAGTGCTTTAGAATATCTGAAACATCCACCGGTATCATTTTGCTGCTGAGAATTGGGTAACTGTGTAAAATTATATTGACCTGAGGGGATTGAAATATAGAAGTGGCCATGCGCTTAACTGTGCAGGAATCAAACTGTTTTACTGATAACATTTTATTGATTCATCTTCTCTCGGTGTTACAAGTAGCCTGAAGCTTCGCAAAATGAGCTGGCAATGTTTTTGTGTTGTGGACATTGCAGTATTGCAGCTTTTCATAGGTATTGAAATTTTATATATGGGCTGGGAGCTCACATAATTATTGTGATTTGTAATGACTGAGACTGCAGATGGGGCTTCCCAGAGGTTTCATTTCAAGCTAGATAACTGGTAATTCCTCTTTTCTGTTTAAGAATCTGTTGTCCCTCCTTTTCTCTGCAGCTGTTGAGGTTTCTCTCTGTGAAAAGCTGAACCGTATCTCTGACTTAATGAAGATGCGTAAAATGATTGAAATTGCCTTAACAAGGCAGCGCTCTATATACATGAGCAATGAAAATGTGTCTTACTGCTTGCAAGGGATACTTTGTCCTTTTCATAAAGGCACCGTGGTTTCTAACGGTATTATAAAAATAATAACAATTAAAAAAATCCTTCTTAGGACAAAGCTTTAAGAAAATGAATGGCTTAAAAAAACCACAATGGCAGATTGTGAGTTTAACCTGAATGTGTTGACTAATTAAATTCTTTTGAAGGAGCTAATTTCATGTATTCTATTTAATGAAGGCTTACTTAAGATTTTAATGATGTGGGTCTTTTCTCTTCAGTAGAATGCCATATTGACTCATGACATATTTTTACACAGGCTTCATTCTGCCGTGAACAACAGTAGTTGAAAATGTGAGCGCTTGATAAAGTATCATTAAATTAGCTTATTGTAGTTGCAGATTTTTATTACGCTACTTCACCGAGATATGAATTGATTGCGTTGTACTTGCTGGTTTTTAAAGGTGCAGCATTGTTATTGATTATGCTACTTTATCTCAAGTGTTTCATCAGCCTGCTGGCAGGCTTGTTCCCTCTACAATTTTAGAAAGTACTAGCCTTTGTGCTTTTTTTTTCCTCTGTGGATTTCATGTGTGTGCATGTCTTTTTCAATTGTACATAAACTGAAAGAGATTGCGTTTCGTGTTCATACCATACCCTTGTGCACAGTGGCTTTCCTGTGGTCCTGGGGCTTTGGGTGCTGCCGTAGGAGGGCGAAGCGGTTGGTGTCCTGCTTGGAAGCCCTGGCGTTCTGAATGGTCTGTTGTCCTGGGCTGATTTCCAGGGAATTCATGAGATTTACTAATGCCGAGGGCAAAATCAATTCTACTCATTTTATAGCATATGTATTTGGAACATGGGTTTCATCTGTGCAGTTGGTGTAATTGTAATGCGCTGTATGTCACAAAGTCAGAAAAACAAGAGCCTACATCTTGGGTAGTCAAAACTTTCAGATATTTTTCCACATTAACTCGAATAGTGGATTTCTTCTATAAATCTTGGAACACCCAGGCCTATTTCAATACTAAGTGTATTGGAAACGGATTGCTGTCAAGGCTTGTCCATCTAATTAAATTCCCTTATTAGCACTGGAGCTGCAGTCTTCCAGAGAATACATTAGATGAATAATCTTTCCAACTTATCTAGGTTAAAACTAGATGGCTCTTCATCAAATGCTAAGCTTAGAGTCCAATAACAAAATACACGAGTGTTGCTCTAGTCACCCTTTTTTTGTGTGTGATCTGTGGTAATTCAGTATCTTCCTTAAATATAAATTGGTATTTCAGCTGCCTGTGAAATATTTTCAGACTTCAATTATCGCAAGTGCTTGATGCTGCGAGGGCTCTGCCACCTTACGCCTCGGGCTGAGGCATTCCAGCAGCGACGTCTTTTATACATTAATAAAGTTTGCCATGATTCATTTCAACATATGCTTAGCCAAATGTAGGAAACTTTTTGTCATAAAGTCCTGCTGATCCACAGGGGTTGGTTGTGGTCTGGCTTGGTGATTGTTGTTTCCTTACCGGAGAAGGGAATAACAGGAGTTTGATGGAGAACAGAAATCCTTGAGTTTGAGTGAGAGCCCTGATGTGTTTTCCGACAGGTGGGGGACGTGCGGCTGGAGGCAGCCACCCAGTGAAATGAAATATGCTTTGACCCTTGAGCCTTGCAAGTGGGGATTGAGTGATGGCCAACAGATGTGCTTTAGCCACGTATAATCCGTTGACCCTGTGGAATGTGTGCGACAGGTGAGAGTGGCCAGGGGTCCTGCTGCCCTTGGGCTCTGGGGGCCTTTCACGTGGCAGCTCAGGGACGATGCAGGCGTGAATACCTTGTTTCCTGGTGCAAACGGGTGAGAAAGCTGCTGTTGTGGCCGAAGAAAGGTCCACGCTAGCTCAGTGTTGGTAATGGAGAGTATCGTAATAATACTGAGCAATAGATGTTTAAAAATTGCCAGAAGTTTCAAGAAACAAGATATTTGTGCTAATTAGACTATTTGCCTGTCATCTTTATTCACTACTTTAAACAACAAAAAAACCCTCAAGTGGAATCAAAGCGTGGTAGAACATACTTCTTAAATCTCCTTGATCAAAGCATATAGAAGGAGGGGAATAATGCTTGTAACTATTTCTCAAATAGAGATTCGAGAGAGATTCTATATTGTAGTGTGAGGACTTTTGTATAACCTAGGTGGTGGCAAAGTGTCGATGAATGGCTTTCAGGTATTAGACATCCTGCTCACTTTCAGATGTACATGCGATGACTTAGTATTAGGGTTTTTTAGGATGTGACAGAAATGAGTATCTTCAAATAAAAATAAAAACTCCAACCCACAAACCAAATGCGTATTGTTCGTGTTCTTACATGTTGACTAGTGCTGGTTCAGTGTGTCCTTGTCTTCCTCTGTATCTACCTCTCTACCTTTCATTAGATTGCAAATAATCTTTTGAGATGGAGATCACGATTTCCCTGACCTGAGTTTATAAAGCATCTAGCACAGTGGGATCCTGGCCATGTGTGGATTCTCTTAGCTTATATCTTGGAGTGAATAATGAATAAAGCAAATAGGAGATGCCTTTAGGTAGCTGTTCAGTCTTCTGCTCAGACATTGTTTTAGAGCAGGGTGATAGGGAAGTCTGTCCAGAAATTTTTGATGTGTTGTTTTTTTGGTTTTGGTGGTATTTTTTGTTTGGGGGTTTGTTGTGGGTAGGTTTGTTGTTTTGTGGTTTTTTTTTTGGTATCGTTGTTGTTGTCTGTAAAGACTTGTTTTCTTTCAGCAAGGGCTGTGAGGCAGAAGAAAAGCAATTGCTAGATTTGAATAATTGAGAAAGAGGGCTCCTCGAGGTTGATTGTCTGTGAATGGGAGAAAGTAGTAAAAAAGAACTGGAAGCACACATGTATCTGGATGCAGGCAGGAGGCAGTGATCACACGCATGGATGGCCTTCATACCAAAGGTCTTTAGGCCTTTAGACAGAGAGCCCAGGTGACGCTGCAGAGGTCAGTGTGGCTGGTGCTGCAGCACTGAAAGTTTTAGTCTCATTGTGCATTGAGGGAGGACTAGAAAATGCCAAGGGAAATGGAAAAAAGTCTGCTGGAATCGTGACAGGATAACGGGGAAATACTACGGTACGGTGCAGGAGCTCGTGTGCTGTCAGCCACTGATGTACATCTTACTCCATTCTCAGCTTAATAATTTGCACTGAAAATCTTTAGTCAGAAACCAGCTGATTTCTTTGTTTCTTTTCATTCTGTTCCTTTTAGATAAGGGAATGAAAGGATTGCTTTATAGAAGTGTAATTCAAATGACAATGTTCTGGCTCATTACAGAAACCAGCACAGCCTACTGAAAAGATCAAAGCATCAGCGTGATACCCCATCTGGTCACCTACCCAGACATACTTCTCTCAAGCTTGGGAACCTCATCAGCCTGAAGGATTTCCTACTACATGAATTCCTCACCTGTGCTTCTGTAGCTAACTTACTTGGAATTCACAAGTCACAAATTGTGTGTTGTTTCTACCCATGTTACTTTGAAGAATTTTCTTTAAATTCATGTCCTTTAGTCCACTTTTCCTGCTGTGTCAGTAGTCGTGTTTTACTGTTTAGATGAATAGATCAAATCAGTTGGAAGAAGAGGGAGTGGGCCCAGTGTCTTATAAATGAATTCGGAAATACTTACTTATTTAATCTATCAAGAACAAGAGGAAGTTTCCAAGTTGAATGCTCTAAGTGGTATTGGACTGGTCAAAACTTGATTTTTAGATCTGTCTATTGAAACTTGTCTCCATTAAAAACTAGCCAAATGTCTGTCAAATTTGTCAATTTTCTCCTCTTTCCCTTTGTTGCTCAGCTAGGTGAATGCTTAGAGAAGGGTGTACACTTCTGCTCCAAGGCATGCCTAAAATCGGAAACCAAAAAGGGGAGGCAGGGGGGGAACACAGACCAGGAGAACTCAGTTAAGTGTCTGCTGGGTTTCAGGAACAGTTTAATTTATGTTAACGTCTTTTCAGCAGTTGACTTGCTGTGACCTGAAAGGAAGCTTTTCCAGACTGAGTGTTCGCTATTTCTGGGAACAGAAGTTATGTATTTTGTGCGTGTGTGTTTTACTGCCGTATATGGGTCTTGCAGAATTTGGAGGCCAAGGGCAGTGGCGAAAGGTTTTATTTAAGGATGAGAGTTATGAGATGGCACTTCCGCACAGTAAGTTTCTAAAAACAAACACATCAGTGTTTAAAGCTTTTTAATGACACCCTGTAAGGTCTGGTTCAGAAGATGTTTAAAACTGTGAAAAACAAGTGGAAAAAAAGATGTTTGCCTGCTTGCATGCAAGTATCGCTGAGTAGCTGATGGCTTCATTTTTACTTATTTATGGGCAAATTATAGAGGTGCATCTGTTCCTCCTCTGTATACAGTCAGGCATCTCAGGTTTTTAAGACACTTTATAACATTCTTTGAAGATTTAATGCCAGGTGGAAGATCAGTTAGAATTACAGATATCCTAAACTTTCAAAATAATACTTTTGCTCCTGACTTTAATGAGTCACAATCTAAACATCATAGTAACTGAGGAAGCAAAATGGGAAGAAAAAGCAAGCCAGCAATTCACAAGAAGAAAATCTTTCCACACGTTTACAGTAAAGCCAAAATATTTGTGCTGTGTTTATTTAACTTCAATGTTCAGGGATATGTCATCTTATAAAAATGACATTACAGGAGTAAACCAGTAAGTAGCATGTAAGTCAGATACCAGAACAGGAAACACTTAGCTGGACTCAAGCTTTTATTATTTTTACAAGTTGCTTATAGTGCTGTCAGTAAAGAGGGCAAATAACTGTAGATAAAGCTCTTTGCCTGCCATTAATTGTGAGAGTAAGTATGTGCCTCTAGATCACAACCAACCTGATTTGCATGTGCAATCAGGCAGCTAGGTATCCTGTAGCTAGCCTTCCTACATCTTAATTGTGTCTGCAGCATTATGTCTGCGGAATGGGAAGCTTTGTTTTAAAGATCACACCCCTAAAAGTGAAGAACACATAAGCTGTCTCACTGGGGGATTCTTGTTTGCTTTTCTTTTTTCCTCTAAATTCATTCACTTGATCAAGTAAATATATATATACACACCCTTTCAAAGTATGGCCTGAGGAATCTGACACTGGCCATCAGTTAGTGGATTTTGCTTAGTAATTGCTTCATCTATTCAATACTATTGAAAATACCCTTGAGCAGAATATAGCTGCAGGGGAACAACACTCTAAAGCAGCAACCTAATTAATGAATCTCATTGCCACTTAGACGAGCGTTATACAGTTGGCCTTGGTTGTCAGTATAGATCTGTTCTTATGACATTATGTATTTGTCCAGAAAACTGGTGCAATTACTAAAAAAAATGAATAAAGTGGGTTTGGGAGGCTGGTGCGTTAGGGTCTGTGAATGAAGCAGATTGACTTTCAGTACGTGGTTGCATTCTTTACGTTACAGGTGTCACCAACATCTTGTGGCTGCGTGGAACAACTATTGAATTCTCTTAGCTTTTGTCTCTGTAGTCGTGACCAAGATTATTCACTGCATTTAGATGAAGTGAAAACAAAGTAATGGTAGGCAGAGTCTGAAAGCAGGTAAATTGTTTTCATGTAATAGAAGGGAGAGCAAAACAGAAGTAGAAAAAACGTTGCTTTTTTCTTTTTCATTTAATATTTAAAAAAAAACCCACAAGCCTTTGTGTGCATGCAGTGAGCACCTATTTTTTGTAGTGTGGTTGGCAGGTGGAGTTTTTGTCTTCAGTTGACTAAGTTGGGCAATAATACCTGCTGGTGATGAGCCTTTTCTAAAGATCTTTTGAAGAAAGATATTTTAATGAAAGTCAAACCAGTAGTTAACTAATTCTTAATTCTGAGCTTTGAGAAAATAAATGCTATATTTGATATCTGCATTTCTGAAATTATTCTACCAACAAAAACTGTGCCTCTGGATGCAAGTCAGAGCTTGTGTTTTTATTTAAAGTCATAGACTAATTTGCTGAGCAGTCAGTAAATAAAAACTTTGAGGTTGGACCAGATGATCTTTCGATGTCCCTTCCAACCTTGGTTATTCTATGTGATAGTATGAAAAAGGCACAAACACTTCTAAGAACTTTCACTTCAATCAAAGGCTATAATAACCTGCTCTTCCTTGAGAAGTTCTTTGCTGAATGATACTGAGCCTTTCCCAGAGCCCAGTTCTGCAAGTCCCCACTATCATGTCATATAGCCTCTGTGCATGTGAGACCCCACGTTAAGGGCCCCTGTATTGCTTATAAGTCCTTCAGCTTTATGCAGCATTTTAAAATGTAATTTTCTGCTTCTCTGTGGAGACTTGCTGAAACCTGTGATTTCTACTTAGGCTTAAAAGAGCTCTTTGGATGAAATAATTTTCATTAGTAAATTCCTCTGATGGGGTTACAGACCTTTAATGTGAGATTGTCACTGGACCTTTTTCTCTGTTCTCTGAAGTGACCTTGGTATATATGATGAGTTTTGATCCTGGAGTGCCTTCACTCGTTTGCACGTTGGTGATTAACATGGCAGCTTCTCTGCTTCAGCCTGTTCCTGCTGCCTCAGCTCGTCCGAACTGCTTCTGCAAGCATTCCTTGTCTACACCTTGGTGTCAGGTCCTTACATTTTTTTTTTTTTGGTCTTCCTTCCCCATGTAAGACAACACATTAACACACCTAAATGTGGACTTGTGTGAAGAATGTTTTAACACTTGCAAGTGGCACTTCAATGGGTAATCCCAATAACTCCAGTGGTCAGTTGGTGAAGCATTCTTTGCCTTATGATTTGAGTGATAGAAGTAGTTGCATCTGTGGTTATATATCAGAAAAATAACTTATCTAGCTCTTTTCAATCACTTTTATCCGTTGGGCATGGCCACACCACCTTTTAGTGTTGGTCAGTCGTTTTCGAGGCAGTGAGCATCTGAGTTGGTCGTTAGCCAAGCAGAGAAATCAATTAGGACTAGTGGGGTTGTGTTAGAAGGAAAGGATTGAAATACATGAATTTTATTGATCAATTGTCCTGCACAATCAACATCCCTACAAGCAGGTCTTGAAGCTGTGTGTGAACTCGATGGAAGTTCTTTTCTGCTCTTGCATGTCTTTTGAATCAAGAATGAATCCTCAGGTCAAAGGAGGTGGCAACACTCTGAGGTTCAGAATTCCAAACTTTGATAAAGCAACTAGCTAATTAATAAAGCATAAATTGTCAGTATTATTATGTGCAGAAGTGCTGAAGTCCCATTATTTTATTTAGTATATTTGTCTTAAAGTGATTATGTTACTAATTATAAGGCTCACTAGTTTGTTTAACAGGAGTCCAAATAATTATAATTTGTTTGCAGTTTCCACCCTGCATATTTTCATGCAATAAGACAAATGTTATGTGGAATGATTGATCTCGTGCATGCCTGTTTGTATGTTTAGGAAAATTAAATGTTTCACTTTTGTTCTAAATCAAATATTTCCAATTTTGCTACTTTTATTTTGACAGCACATTGGTAAATTTTGAAGAAACATGAGGTTAAGGCTGCAGGAGGGATGATTGACTCTCAGGGTTGGAACTGAGTGTGTTCCCAGTAAAGTCCTTAGCAAAATTCCTTTTGGTGTCAGTTGATTTTGCATAATTTGTTTTGCAGGTAAAAAAAATAATAATGGATTGAAGTTCTTATTTACTGGTTATCTTGAAGCAAGAGAAACCCTCCGGCCTTGGAAGCAATTTGGGAGCCGCGTTCTGTTGCTCTTATGGGAGTAATTTGAAGCACAAAATTCTTAACAGGCTTTTCAAGGAATGCTCAATTGAGGGCACCTTGGAATCAGCAGCAGACATCTAAAAACCCTACATGAGCCAGGAACATCCAAAGAAGGTATTATTTAATGTTAGGGGGGAAAAAAATTGTCAAGCTTTCATAAAAGAGCTGAGAAAATTGAGGCTGAACTGCCTAAGTCACTCTCAGAACTAGAGCTGTACTTCAGAAAATGGCTTAAATGAGAAGTCAACACTGTGAAGTTAACTCCTTGTTTTATGGCAAAAAAAAAAAAAAAAAAAGGTAGGTAGAGTTGAGTCTCTGAATCTGCTTGTAGGTTCACTGAAGTTTAGGTAGCAAAATGCTTGCCTGGAAAAACTACTTAGCAAAAAATTCACAATCTCAAACTTAGATAATAGTTTCTGAAAATAGCTGGGCTGCCAGAATGTCAGTGTTTGGAATGAGAAGATTGCTAAGGGGAAATGGCAAGTAATAAGGGGCCTAAAGAGACATGAAAAGCTAGCAGCTTCATTTTAGTTTGAGGGAGAGAAAATTGCTTAGCACTACTTAGAGCATCTCTCATTCAGAGATCTCAAAGCTTGCTGAACCAAACATAATTCTTTGAAGAGAGGTATGGACTAATGATCACTGTAGTCATCATTGACATGCAGCCGCCTGCACTGGAGCAGACTGATGGCTTGGCAGCAGGCAGCGATGCTTCCTCCTGGTTCAGTACGGGAGGTAAAGAGGGAAAATGCAGTAGGGAAGAGGCTGGGGCAACAGAATGCACTGAAATGCCATCAGTTATGTCTGGGTATGACAATTAAAAAAAAAAAAATCAAGGCACGCAGGTGAAGCTGTTTCCCCTCTTCTGACATTGATGTTTGTTATTCTGCCAAATGTTTCCTTTATTAGGAAAAAACTAGAGCAGCCAAGATTCTTAATATTAAAGTACCTTAGTGGAACTGTTAGAATTGCGTTCTGTTCAAAACTTTAATGCCAGTCAGCTGTATTATCTCTTTATAATTTTCTTCTTCAGTGCATATGTAACTGCGTTAGTTGGTCATTTACCAACAGACTTGAAAGACCAATACCGTTTAGCTGAGGAAATAACTAGAATTTTTTATGAGGGAGAAAAATGGACTGAAGTGTTTATTGCTTTCTGATGGTGGTAGTAGTATTTATCCTTTTCCTCCCCTCCCCTACTTTTCCCATAAAGACAGGAACTCCACTTTTATTTATGTTAGTGTGAATAAGAAAAGTGCATCTTCAACAGAGATGTATAAATATGACTGCTTTTATTATGCAGGTAATAATTGCACTTGTAACTCTCTTAAGAGCTGTTATAATGCATGAACAAATCCTGAGAGAGCATTCGTCAGGGTTATTTCAAATACAGACCTTTGCTCCAGAGTTTATAGTCCAAGCTCTGCAGAAAGATCGTGTGTGTGTGTGTGCGCATGCAGGGCCCTTCCCAGCATCCGGCCTGGGCTGGAGGGAGAGGACCTGGAGACAGGGAGCAGCTGTTCCCACTGGCGCTCATCTGAATCCTTTCTCCCAGTCTTGGAAAGTCCTTGCAAGCAAGATGCTGCTTGATCACTGATGATGATGTATTGTCAGGCGCTTAAGCAGCATAGCTGTGTTGATGCTGAGCTCTCTGAACCAGAAGGAGAAGGAGCCTTCCTAATGAACCTCCCGGAGAGCCAAGCCCCAAGCGCTGGGTCTAGCACTGTTTCTTCATCTGATGCCAGACAGCTCTAAATAGGTCTTAAAGCAGCTCCAACAGTTTATGCTGTTTAATAAATCTAATCTGTAAAACAGGTCACGTAAAAAACCTAAAAACTTTTCTTCTAATTACAGTAAGATTTTATTGAATGCACATTATACATATAGATCATAATACTTATTAAAAAAAGACTATTAAGATTTTACAGTTCAAGATTTTACAGGCAATGGGAACAGTGGAAGCCTAATGCTTTCTGAGAATCATATCTGCATTAGCAAGATAAAGGACAATTTAGGAAGATTACAAAAGCAATGATTTAGAGTACAACATAAAAATCTGCTGAGAACTAATTCGCAATGCCAGCTGCTGCTAAGCTTCTTAATCTTTATCTAGTTCAATTAAAATCTGAATGTTTGGGATTTCATTAACAACTGGGGACTTGGAAATTACATGCACTTCTACACTGTATTCAACTGCTTATGCACGTTATTGGAAGTTGCCCGAAATGTCTTCAGGTAGACTTGAGATATAATTAAAACTTAAGTACTTAAAGGATAATGCAGAGGTAAAAGAGGATTATTTTAATTTTTCTGTCAGATTCAATTGACAAAAAAAAAATTTCTTGCAGGAGTCGAAATGAGTTGCAAACCAGGAAAAAATTTAATGCAAGTGATATTTATGGATGATTGTGCAATCAGATGTGCAGATCAAACAACTTCATTGGAGGGCGGAGTAAATTGGATATTGTAATCATGCCCTGTGCTGGTTGTATTTTTTTGTGACGAAACCACTTCACATCTATCGTTCGCTTCTGTACTGATGTAACCACACTGCTATCAATTAATTATGCATTTCAAAGAATCTGCAAGTAGGCCTTTCTAAAATTAAACTAAGCAAAGTGATGAACAAGCTTTTAATCACTTAATACTGTGTATAAAAAATAGTTTCTTTCCATTAATTCCTCAAGAATAACTCTTCTAAAAGTTTTTCAGGAGTAGAAAGGGACTTGATTTTTTTCCTCCTCCCTTCTTCATTGTTTTTCTACTGTTTTCTAAGAAAGGTTTGACCATCCTTTGCATACCTGCTGATTTAAAGAAGTGAAATAAAACGTGTCAGTGTTTAGCAGAACAGCCCTATATTTGGAGGCAGTCATTGAAAAGGCTGAATATTTCGTTATTTGATGGTGTACCAAAATACAGACTTTTTCTTTTCAATATAATGGAATAGATGTGACGCTGGCTGTATCTGCAGAGAGCAGGGGTGCTGACAGAAGTGCCACCGGGCAGGGTGTCATGGGCTCGTGGACAGCCCTGTGGGATCTGCTAGTTAAGCTCTGGGTCAAGTTATTAGCTGGTTTAAATTTTCAAGGTTTCAAACTAGAAGGGATTTCTTTAATTATTCTGTTCTAATGAACTTAGATGCCACTACAGGATGTGGAGGTAAGAATATTTTCAGAACGAATGAGGGTATTTAAGGTGGTGATGTTTCTCTTGGCAATGTCGAAAAAGGTGTAGTACTGCAGGATAATTGGTACAAGACTTAGAGACAGCCTGGACGTGTTTAAATGGTGTGTTTTGATCAAGTTAACTTTTAAAATGATATAATGATAAAAAGAAATCGTTCGGTAGTGAAATCTCTTAACTCGTTTGGGGAGGTGGTGTTTTGTCATAGGAAATCAAGGTGCTATTCTTAGCTAAAGAAAACAGTGAGGTTTTGTCTGCCTGGCTACTTGGATCTTTTTTTTTCTTTCTTTTCCTTTTTTTTTTAAAAAGTTGGTTTTGCAGAGCAGGACCAGTGTGTAGGATTACTGCCATATATACTTATATGCCATATAAACGAAGTACTGGTTGTTTTTTTTCCCTTCTCCCTACCTCCATCATGTATTTTAGTGAAAACGTGTGGCTGGGTTTGCTCAGGACAAGTGGGGAATGCAAGAAAGAAGAGCGAATTTTGACTTTAGCTACCCTCTTGGCCAAAATATGCCAATGTGTTCTATTGTCCTATTTCATATTTGTGCCTAGAAACTCTTTCATATGCCAGGAAAAAGGATGCAGATATCCTCTGAAAGTTATTTTTTTAAAGTAAATAAGTATCGCAAAGTTATGTATTTGCCATAATTAGGGGAAACTTATTTACAGAAATATGTTTATGGTGGTTTTCTTTCCCCTGCATGTTTGGATTTTGGTTCAGTGATGCGTTCTGTATTATTTAGTAAGGTAAACTTTAGTTTCAGAATTAAAAATAGGCTTCTTGCATTTAAGGACTGAAGTAAAGGTGTCTAGGTTGCAAGAGTTAAGTACTCTTGAAAAATCAATTATGTCTGTATAGGGCTCTTTACTTGTACTGCGAAGGGAATCTCACAAATGATTCCAGAATCATACAGAATTGCTAGGGCTAGAGCTGCGGGAGGTGGGAGAAAATGGGCTGCCCAAGCAGTGATGCCCGAAAGTGTTATCCATGCATACAGGAGATTTTGGTTGTGTAGAGGAAACGCTTGTGGCTGGCTGCACTGCCGAAGTGTTTGTGGTGTCCTTCCATTGCACAGCTCTCATGTGGCAAACTGCAGCAAGCCTGGGCTCTGCCACTTACACAGTCACCTGTCCACCGTTGGCGCAGGGAGGGCTGAGCTAACGGTACGATGAGCGAGTATCGAGTGCCAGTTTGGGGAGAACGGTATCACATTGGGGGAGAGGGAGAAGATGAAAACATCTTTAACCTCTGTTCAGAGAGGTCTGGGGAGCCCTACGGCATCCCTCTACCCAAAGGCGCTGCTGGCTTGACTGTCCCTGCAAGGCAGGAGCGGTGTGGGTACAGAATGTTTTAAATCACACCTGCTGCTCAGCCCTGCTCCCACCTACAGCCGTCAGCAGGAGCGGGGCTGAGTCTCCTTTTTGTCTGGAGTTGATCCTGTGACTGCAATAAATTGAAACCTAGCTACAACCTTCCTCATATGTGGATGGTGAGCCCAGTGAGGTGTATAGTATTTCAGCTTCAGAGATGTTAATTTACCCTGCTATGTGCTGGGATAGGTGTCTTCAAAAGAGCAGAAAATCTGCTCTTTCCTCTGACTGCAGAATACATTGAGTATTTAGAGGTATTTCTTTAACTCTCGGGTTTTATTCTCTGATCTTAAAATGGATCAGCCATTACGTAGGTATCCCAATATGACAATCTGGACATAGGCTTTTACTGCTTGGATTTAGGTCCTTTCGGAAATGTAGGGGGTTGCTATCAAAGATTAAAATAAGCTTTCTTCTTTTTTTCTTGCAAAGAGAAAACTGAAATAAATAAAACGAAGAATATTGATATATCACAAATGGAAACAGTAAATGTGTCGCTAGGGAGATGAGTGGGAGTTGAGAGCAAAGATAACTACAGATATGATAAGTATCTGTACGTTTGGCTTCAGATATGAAAATCTGTGCCACAGATTGATCCTATAGGAGTAATAAATACACATTATCTGTAATTATTCTCAAACTTCATAAACCTTACTTTAATAACATCCTTTGCATCATTTTTTCTGAGATCTTTTATTTTTATGACACTGTCAGGCTTTTTAATTTTAATTCTAAGAAAATTGCTCCAGCTGTTACGGATTTTGTTTTAGCTTCCATTTCTGTCATTCTCTTGAAAGCTGATAAACTGTCCCACTTCTGTTCTCCAGAGGCTGAGAGTTCCCTTTGGAGAGTTCTGGTAGCAGGTTGTAGGGTTTTTGTGTCTGAGCTATGCCTAGATGATTTATTTTTTAATATTTTTTTTTTAAGAAGATCACAGGCAGTGAATTTGCAGCTCCATTTACAAATACAGTTTTGGATGTCATTCCACCTCAGAGTAAGATACTACAGCAGGAACCCATTTTCATTTGGGTATATTCCCTTTGGGAGAGCAGGAGTTGCTAAGAGCAGAGGTGGTTCTCCTCATGGTGATGTGGTGGGAGCAACGGGACTTCCCAAAGAAGTCAGCCTTTCCAGAGCTAATTGAAGAGGCTATCAGACCCAGTGGTCCGTAAGGACGCTCCTGGGACGGCATTAGCGTTGTCTCAGGCTTGATTCTGATCTCACCTGTATGAATATTAAAGAGAAGTAATGTTCCCAAATGAGAGTGGAATTCCACGTCTGAATAAAATGAGGCTGCTTCAAGTAGAAGAGGAAATGCAAAAATTAAAAAAACGTAACTGGGCTTGAGGGAGTAGAAGTACTTTGTGGGAATGTGGGAGGAGTTGTCTTGGAATAAATCTCATGCAAATGTTTGCGTTTAAATTTGACAATGTAAGCAGTGTTTATTCTTTTAATTTACATCCTACAAATATATTTAATTTAAAAATATGATGCGAAACAAGAAAAATATTCTTGCTGCATGTGTTGTGAAGTGTTCTTTTATCAATGGACACAGCAGAGTGGCATATGTGTTAACCAGCACTCCCATGGTTGCACACTGAGCTAGGATCAGCATGGATATTGGAAGTGTTATTGGGTTTCTGCTCCTGTTAGAAGTGTGATTGTATTTCATGATGTCCCGAGGTCTTAAAATCAAGAACCAACAATGAACAGAACTTGAAGTGCAGGTTTTCTGAAGAACAGAAATTAAACATAGCCCAGTATACTCTTGCATACCTGATGATGCATTGACCACATATTATGAGATGGAGATGCAGCTGAATTTTAAATCAGTAAATTGGAGTACACAGTTTTATTTCCTAATAGCAATGAAATATTCAGACTTCTCTCATTTCCATCAGTGTAGCCCTTCCCACCTCCTCTTCCCTAATCGGGTGGGGTATCCAGCTGTGGGCCACATCTGCTCAAGTAAAACTGGCCATGCTGACAGCCGTGTGAGGGACTTTAAAGGGAACCAGAAACATTAATTTTCATGAAAACCTCAAATATTTCACTTGTTCAGAAAAAAAGATTCAGTTTTCACATTAATGTATGTCTCCATACTGCTCTTGAACTTGTTAATTTTTTTTTTTAGGATGAAAAGTGAAGCCAAACCAATAAAAGACATTCTCTGTCCTCTTTTTCTCTTTTATAAAATGAAACTTGAGTGATTCTGAATAACTTCTGAGCAATTTCAGCCCTTGAATGGAATATTTTTTTCCTCATATAGTTTTAATTTCAAATTTTGTATTTGCTAATGACACATTTTTACTATATCTGAAGGTTGCCATCTGCTGGCATAGAAGAGCTTTGGGGTCTGTTATTGTTCATAAATCTGAAAATTCCATAAAGTTCTTATTTTCTCAGTTGATTTTGTGATTGTGTTATGTTTCATAGGATAGGGGCAATAGTAAGGGAAACATTAACAGCTTTTACTTTATCATACCAAGCGCCGTGCAATGTCTGCTTAATTAAAAGCCCATTATAACAAGATACTGATGCTTCCCATGTGAATGAGTTTTCAATTCCTCCAAATTAAAGTGTTTCATATATCTACACTGTAAGAAGAGAAGAACACACATTAAAAGGTTAGGGTGTGTGTTTTCTCTAGGCATGTGAGATGATTCTGACCACCTGGCCTGCTGTGGTTAGGTAGTTCGATAGAGGGGTAGAATTTAATAGCATAAATTCCACATTTATGGGAGACACCTCTCTCCCCTGCAGCAGATTTTTAGTTAACCTTGAAATTCTTTAGGTCTAGACCCTGATTCCTTCTGGGAATCAGCAGGGCGTGAGGATCTCTGAGGAACACTTCTCCTCCCCAGCAGCTTGAGGGGCTGAGGTGACCCCACCAGCTCTCGCAGGCGGGGAGCAGCAATCCTCCACTGGAGGTCAAGTATCGATAGGCACCTGGAGCTGCCATCACCTCGGGAGTTCGGGGCAGCTGTGGGGTTCGGAGGCAGCTGCTCTGGCACTGAGTGCGTGGGTGGTGACCTGCTCTGAGGGAGGCTGGTGGGTGCAGGGAGCGGTGCTTGCTGTGGGACCTGAGGGGCTGCCTGGGGGCCTGGTGGGGGCCGTGGCTCCCAGGCAGGTGGGGACACCTGTGAGGCAGGCAGAGCTCTGGTTCTGCCCCGTTCCTTGGTACCTGTGAACGGTGAGGTGCTTGGCACGCCGCCTCGCCAGTGCTTTAGGTTTTCCTGTGAGGAGGCACTCGGTGCCTGGCATGGGGCTTTGCCTTCCCTGCCAGGGACGTGGTGCCTGAACCTCAGCCTCCCCTGCTGCCGGGCTGCTCGGTGTGACCTGTGCGGATTACTACAGCCAGGTAAACTACGAGTTTTGATGTGATTTGCAAAGAGCTGTGCTGTTTTGGTGAAGGCAGTGCCTGCAGCCATGTGGCAGCACCGTGGTTGGTGTGTTCTGGCCTGAAGCAGCATGTGCTGCAGCAGCACCAACACCTGGCAGAAGGTGCTGTAAATGTGAACGTGCTGCTCTTTTATCCACCCTTCTACAGCTTTAGAAATGCCAAAAGTTGCATTGCTCTGAGAAAGTGGTCTGTATCTCAGGCGGTAGGGCTTGGGAAGCATGTGATGGAGGAGCTGTTGCTGTAGCGTGGCTACTCGAAACTTTATTGAATTGGAAAGTAAAACCTGTGTAACTTGCTGAGACGTTAACTAAAGCTGCCCCAGGGCTGCCTTCACAAACGCATGCTATTGTTGATTTCCTATCTGCTATTCTGATTTTATTTGGGAATTTGCTGCATTTGTATAATAGCCATCTCGTCTGAGTTCACCCCTCTTACTATCTGCTGTTTCTCCTTTACATAAGAGGTCTTGTCTGCAGAGAAGGAAAATACTGGTAAAGCAACGCATTGTGCATTTACATAGAAATATGCGTCCTATGTTTCATCTGTATGAACTTCATAAAGTGTACTTATTTATTGTAGATATTCAGCTGTTGGCACTGCACTTTGATTTCCGCGAGATAGTTATCAGTTAAACACTGCGTATGGATTTACTGCTAATTATAAATAGTCATCTTGGCTTTTTAAGACAGGCAGGTTTTCCACCATTTGCTCACATAAGCCTGTTTTATATTTCTTTGGCATGAAAGTATTTTGAACGTAGAAGAGTGGGAGATTTGTCGGGAGGCCATACGGTGTGAACTTACAACCTGAAGCTAAATTGACTGTAAAGATAATTAGATACAAAGAACAAGAACAGAAAATTATCCCATCTTTAGTAGATTGAGGGTGTTTCTGATGTTCACCAGCTTGTGCAAACACTAGATTCATGTAATGGTGCTCCTGACTGAAATCTTCTGTGCGTGAGGGATGTGGCAGTGTGAGCCAAGCCATCAAACCCAGCTGCTTGTTCCTTGTCCCTACTAAAGAGAACATTAGATCAGATTTTATTTTTTTTTTTACCTCATTAGATAAATATTGACTTTCTCAATATTTCAAGAAGCCTTTGAGAGGTAAGTGGTGATTCCCACCTTCTAGAAGCATTTCTAGAAAGTAAATACATGTTTACAATGGAAAATGGAGTAGCCTGTTAATGTGGTGATTGATTGACATGAAAATGCAGCTCTGTGATGGATGAGACAAATGCATGTAGCTCACAAAGGCTCTGAGGAAGTGCAGTCTATACCATACTCGTTATTACAGATTTTTCAGTGGGTTTTTCTTATTATAAGCAGTCAATTTACTTCCAATTATAATATGAACTGCGGTAAATCTTGCTGTGGTGGCGACAGTTAATCACAGATCAACAGGCATAAATCACATAAGACAAGCCTTAGCTATTGAGATGGACCATTCATTAAAAAAAAGCAATTGCATCATTCTGGTCTTCTCCATGGTGTGCACAGCTCTCATTGCCCTGAAGATGTTTGCGGTGCTGGCGTTGGCTTGTAGTACACTGCAGTATCATGAGACGTGGAGTGAAACTTCCCTTGCCTATGTGAATTAGAGAAGTAGTTTTAAGTTTCTCAGCTGCTGGCTTGCCCAAAAATTCCTGTCAAAATGCATATCACAAATTATTCAGGCATACACCAGTTCTGTGCATAAGTGTATGAAACAGCAGTGAGATGAGAACGTTAAACCAAGAGAGAGTCTGCCTTTTTTTTTTTTTTTTTTTTTTTTTTTTTCCCCCCAGTGTTAGTATCTCACCCTTGGAGTGGCCTGAGCCCAGCCTTAGCACCTTAGCAAAAACTGCTTGGAAGTCATTTCAAACTTGTGAATCACTGTTGCTCTTGTGATTTCTCCCCTCCGCTAGTTGAGATGATTTTGGAGGCAATCAGTCAGTCCAGTTGTACTCATGTCTGCTAGGTAGTTCTCCTAAGAAGTCAGTGGTGACAAAACACATTTTTTATTTTAAGTGAGATAGAATACATATTTGGCTGGTTTAGGGTAGGGGAAGAGCAGAAGAAGGATAAATTAATCGGCCTCTCAGCTGTTAGATTTTTATTTTTTCTTTTTGCAAGAGTTCCCTTTTTCACTGAAAAAATGCTGCATCTTTTGAGAAAATAAATACTGTGCTTGCTAAAGGCATAGCAGACTGCATTTGGCAATGATGATTTAGTAGGGTAATCATGTCATTGATGGATTCCAATATTTGATAGTAAATAAACTTGTTAACAAATGAAATTAAATGTGGGACTGTAACTTAAATATTTTCCCGCGTGTGTTCACGTGTGAAAAGCGATTGATCAGATGCCCATTGCAATCCATAGGAGTATCTGATTCCGACGGACTTCGGAACAGGATTAGAACTGTTTATAGCCTTTTGGTTGAGTTTACTTACAATAAAGTGTGCTTACAGCTAATTATATGTTTTTCAAGCCCTTCAGATAGCTCACTGATGATTATGCCTATAAACATGACCTTTAATAACAAACAAAAAAAGTGGGGAAGGGGGAGCTGCTTGGTCTCAAATACCCTGCCTCTCCTGCCAGTCCTTGCAAGAGCAGAAGCACTTTTCTCAAAAATACAAATTTTCTTACTGTGCTTTGTCTGCCTCAATAGCTCCTTATCTGTGAACCCATGAAAAATGAGTCTGTGTCATGGATCATCTACTATTTGTGTTTTGATTTGCATTCCGGGATATAGCTTAGATCTGATATAATGGGTTCCTCCTATATTGTGGTATCTATCCCTGGCTACACACTATTACCTTCTCCCAGGCTGTCTGTGTAGGGATCTTACGCTTGCCCTGAGCACCCCCTCTTTGTAGATCTATAAATTATGTGTATGACCCGGGGAGGTTTTTGTGCAATTCTTCTATATGTGGCAGAGATTATAAAGCTTCCTTATCTGTTTGTGGCATTTTGTGAATACATTCATATATTGCTCTGTGGGGCAACTATCAAATAACCTGCTTGCTGGTGCTAGTGTTGTTAAACAAGCCTGGAAACGTCCGTCTGTGGGTTTAACGCTGTAACATGTTTCTCTGTGTGAAGGTCAGTTTGATGAAAGCATGCAGAAAGCAGCTGTTATATATCTTCACCTGATTGTTTGTGGTTTAAAAAAAAAATAAAATTACTTCCTTTAAAATTAGGAAATTTATTGTATCTTTGTAGCAGGTTATCCAGCCCTGTTCCTTTTACTGGTAAAATAGAAAAGTTGATTAGTTACAGTATTTATTTTACCAGTTGATGAACCTCCCATCCCTAAGTCTGTAAAATACTGCTTGCACTGTAGCATGTACCTACAGAAGGGCATCCCAGGATGTGATTCGATGAAACTATATTTATTCAATATATTGTTTATTATGTGAAAGTGTACCTCATTAGCTGTGGTCCCTTTCCATCTCTGTTGTTATCTGAAGTATATAATAATGAGGAGAACATCATCTCAATCTATCAGTGCAATCAAAGAGATTCTGTTGCAGACTCAGGGAAGATTGTGTCCCATATGGGAACAGCAAATTTAATTACTGACAAAGGAATGAGTACAAAATGTTTCTGCATGCACAGTTCTGGACAATGCGCTGCTTCAGAACCCATGCAACTTGATTTTTGCAACATTAAACTGGGAGAGTTGGTGGATGGTAATCCCCTAAACTGAGGATGAGTGTGTGTGTGTGTTATGGAAAAACTGGTGAAATGCTAATGAATTTGTTCAGTGAAGTTGGCAAAATAGCTAAACATCTAAAGAGCTGATCCCAAGCACTTATATTTATGTGGAGACAGTACAGAGGACAGAAAAACTGTTCATCTCTGAGAGGCCCTGTGCTTCCAGTAAAGCATTTTTTTTATATGGAGAGCTTTATTTTAGGTGGCTGCCTTACCCCGAGAACATATCTCAGTGATGGTGCTGTGGCTTTTCCCCTGTAGGAAAGGGGTATAGGTGTGTAAATCAGGAGTCACTGAACAAATACTGCATATATATAAAAAAAAAATCTTATTATACTGCCAGTTAGGAAATGAGGTTGAAACTGATATAGCACCATGTTTTGGAGCCCATGCATCCAGGCTATGTCTGGAAAAAATTGACCAGAAGTTGATTACAAGCTCTAATTTTTCCAGGACTTGGCAAACAGCTGCCTGTTGCCATCTCTCTTGCTATCCAGATGAATCCCTGTGTGCTGGAGGTAACGGATGCTTTCTAATAAAACAATGAAGGGCTGATTTTATCATCCTTAAAGCAAATTACTTTTGAAAAATGCTTTACAAATACCAAGGGTGCTCTTTAGATAGGGATGGCTTCTATTAAAAATTCTTGAATATTTTTCTGCCCTTAAGTGGAAAAGTTTTCTTAACCCAGTGAGGTGTAGAGGAATAGCACATATAGAGAAGGCAGGAGCAGTTTCTGTCTAGAAGAGGAGTGTCATCAGATTGGTTTACTTCAAGTTGTCTGAAAGAGGATGTAGTGAATCAACAGACTTTTTTCTTTTTTGTTCTTCATCAACTAATTTCATTACCTCCCAATTCTCTACCTAAAATGATCTTGGGTAAAGCTGTTGTGCTAAGTCTAGTAGCGCTTTAAGCATTAGTGTCTCAGCCTCTGTGTGGTGGCAAGATGACAGCACTGCGGGACCAGGACTGTACTTTTATGGGAGGGAAGTTGAGGTATTTCCTCATCAGTCTGAACATCCAGACATGTCAAGCTGCTGACTTGTGGCTCAGCCCTGTGATGATGTGGATGCTGGTATTGCTGGTTACGCAAACTGTTTTGTTCCCCAGTACTTCTAGTTATCTATTTATGCTAATATTGGATAACAAGGAAAACACTAGCCTTGGCCCCAGTGTACTACTGTGGGCTTCTTGCTGACTCGTTTATGCCTTCTCATCCCACAGGTTTGTCTGTTGTCATAGTTCCCATTTTCTTTCTGTTTTCAAAAGCAGGACAGGAGGTCTCTATGGAGACAGGCATCAGTTCCACTCCATGCACTAAACTGTAGGGGTTGCTGTAAGAGCAGAGCTGCAAACACGCTTCGTCCCCTGTGGAAGCCAAAAACATTGCCACGCTGACATCTCCAATCCCTAGTGTCTCTGGGAATTAACATTTCAAGGTCATAACAGCTTCGCGATAACAACACTGCATGCAATTACCTTCATTGGATCAGTGACATGATCACGGGAGCATCATCTCTGCGAAGTACGACGTCAACTTTCAGGATTTTTTCATTAACTGTAGACAGCAAACCATGCCAGTGCCTTTAGAAGTAGGGTGCAGGAATTTCATCTGAAATGAAAGTTACACATGGGTCCCAGTAAGTCACTGGGACATGGGTAAAACACTTTACAGAGATGGCTTTGCCATGGAGAAGCGAGTTCTCTTAGCCAGTGCACGTACATAGTTACACAAACTCGTACTCAGAGGAGCTGTGTTGCTGAACAGTGTTGTGTAAAAGATGTGACTTATGGCTCTAATACCCTTGAGCAACAAATCACTGGAGACAGGGAGGTATCTGTCTCACCTTCTGCCCTTGTTTGGGGTTGAACGTTGTTGTTGTTGTCAGCTGTGTGATGGATATGATGGGAAATGCAGTCAGGTTTGGCTCAAACAGCTTTTATTCATGTAATGATGCGGTAGGTGTTATGGGTATAATTTTCAGAAGTACACAGGCAACATGGGAACCAAAATCCGTCAACGGTGTAATCATGGAAGTTCAGGTTCCTACATCACTGACTGCTTAAAGTGTTACTCTATCACAGGGTTGGTGTGTACCTAGCTTCGTCTGAAATTGAACCAAGGACCTGGGGAAGCGTGTGTGTATATATATATATATGTATTTCTGCCCGACTACCTTTAACATGTGTTTATATGTAATCACAGGTAGCTGTACAGGAGAAGCCTTTACTTACAAGGCAGGTAGAAAGGGGAAATTGTAACTGAAGCTGCTGTGAGAACAGAAGGGTTGAATTGAGCAGGATGAGTAGAATGTGAAAACTCCACCAGATGAGAAGTAAGTTATCTGATGATGTGTGTTTCATTTTTTTCTCCTGAAGGGGCTGGTGCTGATCCTTGTGTGGTGTTTACTTCAGGGTCCTGAATGGACTGGTAGCCCTGACTGATGTGATGCTGATAAAAGTATCATCTCTGGGTAGTTCACAGCAAATGCTGTGGAACAGCAGTTGAATTTTACAGCAAGTTTCCTGGGCAGCACACATGTAATTAGCTAGGTGTAATTTTAGTAGTACATTGGCTAAGTGGAACCCTAAAGAGTGCTTTAAAAATCAGTGATGTACTATCTTGTTCAGTTATGACCCTGATCTAGAAAAAAATAAAATAATAATTTCTAGGATCTGGTGTCACATGAAGCATCCAAAACTTGCAAATGCAGATCAGCAGTTGCCTGGAAGGTAGCGCCTGAACACTGTCCTTCTGGACCGGTAGTCCTCAGCCTGTCACTGGTACCACAGAGCTGTGTAGCGCAACGTGCCGGATTTAGAGGTAAAACAGTGAGATTGGCTGTCCACTGTTGGTTACGAAATAAAAGTCACATTCTGAAGTCTGATAAATCTGTGTTCTGTTAACCTCCTCGGATGCTGTGAAGTTAAGATTAATTTGGATAAAGTCATCAAGGAGTTTTATGGTGGGCAGAGGGTTGGCATAATGATTCCAAGCCCGTGCATAGTTCACAAGAGGGAGTAGTCCCTGTGGGCTGCTGGCAAGAGATAAAATACTCCTTTTAGTACTGTAATGTCTCTTTTGTGCATTTGCTAGTTGCTTCCCACCAGCTCCTCAGGCACAGATTGTTGGGTTGGTCTCAGCACAGAAGTGTATTGGGTTAATACCAGGTCCCTGGGAGCTCAGCTTCCTGGCTTGTGTTCACAAGCAAAGACAATCAGGAGGATTAAAACCACCTTTACTTTGTAATCTAAGTTAGTCTTCAAGGCTCCTGTTGTAGTCAGTGTGGAGGGGGGGGGGAGTCTCCAGAGGGATTCATTTTGTCTCAGGGTAAGTGTCCGATTTAGGTCATCTTCTGGGACTGTCTCCTGGAAAGGGCTCATTTGAGATGATGTTTGCTATTTGCTTTGTGAGTGGGTTATATCGTATTTCTCTGTGCTTTTAGGATACTGCAGTTCCCTTACCATTAATGAAATGTTACGTGGAGTGTCATGATTGCTTAAGGCGGTGACTTTGTTTGGCCTGGATATGGTATTGAAGGAGTGTCATGAGATTGTACTCCTCACCCTGGGTGGAGAAAATGAACAGAAAAGTCTTCTGACTTACTGACATACTTCCATTTTCTAGTAATTTATAGATATGAGCAAATATAGGAGCTGAAGATAGGAGGAAATAAGAATAGGCACCAAATGAAATAACAAAATTCTGAAAAGGTCAAATTAATATATTTTTACAGCTATCTTTCACAGAATGAACGAGGCATTAAAATTCTGATTATAAGTTCTCGTGAGAATGGATTGTAATGAGAACAGGAACCAGCACATGATAAAGCCACTCTCCTGGTAATAATTTAACTAGAACAGTAACTGGTGCAAATGTAATTCATTAATTCATTTTTATGACAATTTAAAGACTGAAATCTGGTTGTTATCATGTGGCCTTCATATGCCATATCTAGGACATTTTTTTGTACTTACAGAATTGAAGTGTTGAGACTAAGATACGTTGTAAAACAGATGGATGGATGTAAACTTCCTTGGAGTCTACCTTACCACAACTGCCGCCTTTTATAAAGTTCTTGTTTCACTTAGGATCGGGTTGAAAAAATATTAAGAAGTGATTCTGATTTGTGTTTATTTAGGACAGATGGCTAATTTAACTAGTCTGATCTCAGTTTCTTGTTGGACTGCATCCAGCGGTCCTTGATAGTCTAATATCTGAATTCAACATTTCCCCAAACCATCAGATGCAAATAGCAAAAGTAATTAAAAGACTGCTTAGAGCTGTAAATATCCATTAAAAAGTGTGAAATTTTTGCTAATAACATTTGTGGAGCTTTTGTTATTTTGAAGAGTTTTAGTTGCACTGACAGTAAAGACTGACACCAAATATGGTGAGTGGTTTTATTTGTTTATTTGGGTTTTTTCCCCCCCTGCTGCTTTCAAAGTCTCTTAAAATAAAAGACACTGTAACATGCATAATGGTCACAAAACTTCTTGCCCTTTTTTAGCAGGGCAGTGAAGGGAGGGATGATAGAATTTTGGGAGTCAAGGTTGTTCAGGATTTAGGGCTGACGCTCTTGGTGTGTGCTGTTATCCTCTGTGGTTCTCGTTCACCATGCTTAAGCAGGTCTGTAGGGCTTCATGTGCTCAGGCTGCCTGCTCAGGGGCTGCTGATGAATGTGGCTTGTGTGACTGTCACAGAAGACATTTATATGACAAAATTATTGTAATCTGTCAATTTAAGACAGCTAGTTTTGTTGTATGGATTTTTAAGATACTCTAGAATTTGTGTGTGCTGTCTTTGTCAAAAGCAAGGAGTATAGCTTGTTTTAAAAAATACTTGTGATTGGGGGTAACCTAGAAAAATTAAAACCTGTATTTTAGTCTGTAGTCCTTAGACATCATGAGTGAAACCTTGACTCTGCTGCAGTCAGCAACAGAATTTATTGATTGCAGCTGGATTGTTATTTATGCTAAAATAGATGGGTAGAAGATCAGAAATTTTAAAATTCACGTTTTGGGTTGGTTTGGGTGGGTTTTTGTTTTTTTTTTTGGGTACAAAGCACCAAGCACATTTCCTTAGCTGCAGTTTGTACTCTTCCCATTCTGCCTGTCTGCACCGGGTACGCTGCCTCTTGTGGATCAGCTACTAGGTCACTGTAACTGGCTCTTCTGGCATCTTCACCATGGGACATGTAGCATAATCCCAATAAAGATGTCCACACGAACTCCCATCTCAAGAACTGCCGCTGGAGAGTTTCTTTTTTACACCTAGCTCGCTTATGAAATGATCAGTGCTTCCAGTATCTTCATTAATATTATCTATGTTTAGAGATATTAATGACCATCCTCATTGTAATCGTAGCCTTAATAGAAGATTGTTCAGATAGTAGGAAAGACCTATATACATGCTGTTAGGGAATTTTTACAAGGGCTGCTTTAAAAATTGATTTATTGGAGAGTAATACGCCTAGTTTTAATTATTAAACTGTAGGCACTGATAGGTCTTCCTTATACATAACAATGTGTTTTCCAGAAATATCTCTTTATTACGCTCTTTGGAAACATAGGTTCTTCACGTTTTCTAGCCATGTATTTAGCATTAATTTCATCAGTGAAAGTCTATTTACACCACAGAATTTTGTGGGTTTTATATCCAAACTCTCTTTTTGTCCTTCTTACTGCTTAAGACAGTCTCTGTATTAGATTACAGGTTTTCTGTTTTAAACAACTTTTTAAATACCAGATCACTGAGTTCCTACCAAGAAAAAAAATTAGAAAGGAAACCTTGCAATAAGCAAAGCAGCAATCAGAAGGTGTCCAGAATGATGATATTATAATGCTGAGTAGAAGCAATAGATCATTCCCCATAAACCATGGACTAGTGGAGCAGTAGCTGTAAACTAGTCCACAAAAAAGTCTCTGTATTAATTAGGAGATGTTTTGTGCAGTGTCAGAATGCAGTATAGAATGGTTAAAATTGAGGGGATAAATGTTGCTGCAGAAAAATAATTGGGGGGAAAAAAAAATGTAGAGGCCTGCCCCTGTGACTAGTGTATCCCCGCAGTGTGTGCTAGTTGATGCGGTACTGCAAGTTCAAGGGGCTGAACAGTTAAACTGGAAAAACTGCGGCAGCTGCCACGTGCTGGCTGTGGGTAGCGCATCAAGCGGTGCAGAAGGTGCGGGCTGTGTGGGGGCTCGCACCGGTCCTGGGTCGGTGTTTCGGGGAGGTGTGGCAGAGTGAAAAGCTGATAGACCTGCATGAACATGACTAAAACTAAGCTGTCAGGGGAAACGTGGTGTGGAAGTATGGTGTGTAAGGCTAAAATGCCCTTAGGTGGCTGTGAAGCAGAGGGGATAAGGGGACATCTGTGGTCACAATTCCCTTTTGCATTTCATCAGCTCAGGGTCTGAGACGGGCATTGCTGCTGGTGAGCTTTCGCTGTCAGATGTGGCAGCTAACAACTTCAGCTCTCCCCAGCTCAGTCTGCAGATGTCCAAGGCAGGAGCCATCTTCTTGCTGTGCCTGTTACACCTACTTGTAGTGGAATGAAGCTGGGTTAATTAGCATTGATAATACACAACTGTGGGCTGGCTTCAGGGGCGGTGGGTTGGCCGATGTAGATAAGGTGCAGGTGTGGCTGGTTAAGTGGTTGGGCAGCCAAGGAAGAGAGGGCAGCCGAGGAAGAAGGGGAGAGAGGAAGAAGCAAGAGGGGAGAGAACACATGTCCTGGATGAGGTGAGACGAGGAGAAGGCAGCAGAGGGACTGGCATGAAGAGTATGCTGGTATGAGATGGTAAAAGACCTTGTTGCAGCTTGACAGTCTGGAAAGTGCTGCGACACCTACTCATTAGCAGAAAATAATATAAAAATGACTTGGTGACAGAGGACTAAAGCTCAGCGCACCGGCTGCACAGCTGCCAGGGGTTTCTGGTGCACAGCAGTAATTCAGCGGCCAGGTGGGTCTTTGTCTTGGCTTGAAGAAACAACAGCAGCCCTTTAATCAAGCCTGGTCCACTGATATTGTATGTGCAGCTTTCCTGTTTGAGGGACACAGCATTTTCTGTGGATTTTGCTTCCAGAGTATTCCTGTCTGCAAGACACTGGTATTTTTAGTTCAGGTTTTGCTGCCCAGAACAATTTTCATTGCATGGGCACTGAAGGGCAGGTGGTGGTGCTTCCCAATATTTTATTTCCTTTCTACTGTAAATCAACATAACTTTGTAGCTTTCCAGCTGGAAAAAGTGGGAAATAATTTAGAGCAGTTGATTTTTGGCTTACAGAGACTGGGAGACCCTAGCTCCAAATTCTAGGAAGGTCACTTAGTTCTTGTGAGCTGGCTGCTGCTGACAGCAGAACAGTGGTGAACCGTCCAGTATAACCTCGTGGTGTTTTCTGCTGTTTTCATGGCTGTAGGAACTTAACCATAGACTATTTCTGGTGCCTCAGAAGAGTCATGCAAGGTTTATTTCTGTCAGATGCAGAAGAGATAGGAAATGCTTGAGTTTTCACTCCAACTTCAAAAGATGTTACAAGGCAGTGGGAATTTTTGCCATGGCAAATCTCCCATAGTTTTCAACAGGATACAAAAACAATCTGTATTTTAATAAACGTGATGACTGGGATTGTTGCTGAGTGAAACTAATAAGATGATGTTGACAAGTCATGGCTTTGTATTGTTGAGCCTGAGCATAACTTGAAAAGTCAGCAATACTAGACAAGTATGACTTCTGAAAATGTGAGTATATTTACATGATTTGATGTATGATGTTGACGCCAGTTTGTTAATGGGCAACTTGAATGCTTGGTTTTATACACTGAATAAAAACTGGTAGATCAATTGTAATGTAAAAATACACGTTTTATTCTGGCTTTCTGCTTTTTAGGATTAAGCCACATATTCAGCATAATAAGAAGAGAAGAGAGCAATAACCTTCTTTTGATTTGATGATATACAGCACCTTTTATGTAAACCCATGAAAAGTGATTACTGGTATCATGAGGAAACAGCACCTTAGGGAGATTACTAGGCAAAGCAAACAGCTGGAACCCATAATCTCCTAAAAGTCTGATTGTCTGTGGATCACCATGGCTACCCTAGGGTGCTATAAGCAATACTTTTTTTAATTATGCAAAACAATAAATTCTTTGAAAATTTTGAATTTAAAATTTTTAGTAACCATGAAATCTAACCATGTGTGAAGCCAGATGTTCGACAGAAATTCCTAATTTAGGACTCTGCAGAACTTGGTTTTGTATGTAAATATGAGATATTTCTTTTTATTTTCTTGACATTCAAGATTAATTATTCCATCAGTTTAACTGAAATTTAATTTAACTGGAGGAATACATATATCTAATCTATTTGACAGTTGTTTTTTTAAAGTTAATTTAAAATAAATTTAACTGCATCATTAACTGAAATAAGTCCAGCTTTGTGGGTATTTGCATTGATTTAATTAGATAAGCTTAAAAAAAAACCAAAGGACAACTTCAGTGAAGATGGAGCAACTCTGTTTTTTTCTTCTAGAGTACTGAGCTCTTGAGAAATGTTTCTGTCTCTCTGTTGACGTGGTAGTTGTGCCCTCGTCATTACCGCCGTGCAGCAGCTTTCCTATGGGGTTTAGTCTGTGGAAATCCACTTACCTTACAAAGCATGATCTACACTTTAAAAAGAGAAGTTAGATCATTCTTAAAACTTTACTGTAATCATCCTCTTCATATTTTAGTTTCTTACTATTAAGGTAGAATATCCAGACTGCTTCTCCAGTGATGGGAAATAATGTGTGTTTTAAAAACTGTGTGATGCCTATGCAGACCTCTGTGCCCTGAGCTGCATCCGCCGCTTGTTCTGGCGATGCGGTACGGTGTTGCTTGTGTTGAAGGAGGATTTCTCTCGGTGCTAATCAGAGAATATTGAGCTCCTAGTGTGGTGACACAATACAATGAAAGAAAAATTACTATTTTCAGCCAGGCATCCTGCTCCCTGTTGACTTGAAAGCCCTGATGTCGCATTGCATGCTGCTGACTCCAGAAGTGTTTTGGAGAGGGACTGTCATATGTTCAGGTACCTGCTAGAGATGTCTGCGTGGTATGTTTCTGTCTGTCGTATGCTAATTTTCCTGGCAGTTTGTATGACTTGCTCCCAGAATTCTAGTGCTTTTTTGCCTCATCTGGGGGAACTGTCTGAGAGGCACCTGTGGAAAAAGGTGTTTGAGCTTCTGTTGTTAAAATCTGACTTTCTGAGAGTTGTCCGGGAGGGTGTTCCATTATCTCTGCAGCTAGAGGTGCTACTGAGATCTTCAAAGCCAGCTGTTGGACTTAACAATATAATTTTCACCTGAAACTTTTTGTTCTAGCAGGTGATAATGATTAGAAGTCGGATATTAAAAATCTGTTTTTTCCCCAGGATGAGGTTTTAGCCAGGCATCAACACAGGCAGAATGCCTATGCAGCTGAGTGCTGCTTTCTCTCATCTTACATGCCCTGTTGCAAGCAGCTGCATCATTCTTGAAATGTCATCATGAAGCTTGTCAAACAATTTCTGCCCCTCAAAGGCAGATTCTAGGTGATCTAAGTGTATAATTTGCATGTTAATTTAAATGTGTGAACTGGTTTGAGGTCAGACCCACTGGTTTGATGAAAGCATTCAGGAAGGGTTATCAAACATTCAGGATGAGTAGTTAACAGGCATTGTGTAAGGTGAACATCCACAACTTCTTGCCCCTTGTGGGATTTTGTTAGGAAGCCTCCATTCCAGCAGGATGATTAAGTCTGAGCATTTACATTATCTGCAGTACAACTGTCACGTCCTTAAAAGATAAGTATGTGTCTAAGCACCTACTTCAAGAATAGCTCTTAGAGCTATGTTGGCAGACAGAGCAGACCAGCATTTCCAAGTAGCCCTCTCAGTTTGTGATCAATAAGTTTATAATAGTTCATGTATAAATTTAATTGATTAAAATGCAATTTTGCTGTGTGTGACTCCATCTTTTTCAGACTGGTGGAATTAAATTGTCATGAAAATAGACTTACAGGTCAGGGTAGAGCATATTGCCATTGTGTGCTGGGACGCCTTTTGCTTACGCAGTTTATATGCATCCTGTATTGGTGGGGGATGGATTATTTGGCCTAATTGTACTTGCCTATCTCTAATTTCTCTAGTTTTATCATAGCTAGGACATTAAAAATTATAATGGGCAGAAACTTCCCATGCCAGCTGCTAGACTACTCATAAATTCTACTCTGGGACCAATACTTCTCTCATATTTTATTCGTGATTTTTTAAAAGTCTTTGTTATTCTTGTTTTTAAATGTTTCTCACTTCTTTTCCAAATTACCATGTGGTGTGATGTTCCAGTTTGAGTCATTACGGGATGTTAGAGGAGTCCTGAGGTACAGAAGGACAGACGTTTAACCTCAGTGGGAGGGGATGGGTGGTAGCGATGGCTTAATGACAGTAACATGTGCAGAATTTTAATAATTTTCCTCCAGGTTTAGTATGTTGGTATTATCTTAAGTAACAATAATTCATGTAACGTTGTGTTGAAATAGTGCCTTAGAGCCTCGCTGCTGAGCACAGAGTAAACCCCCAGAAAGATCTATTGTCTCTGGATGAAAGTAGCATTAATCCACCTGTGAGGTGTCACGTGGATGCCAACAGATGGAAGACATAAGAGAAGGAGCCAAAGCTGGAATGAGTGAATTTCTGTGCTGTTAGGCTTTTATCTTTAGATATTGATAGATAATTAATACAGTCACTTTACAGTAGGGTTCAGTCCTGCCTTTTGGTGTTAACTGAGAATCTACAGATTGACCAGGCGTGGTTTCTCTGAGGTTTTGATATCCAGAGCCATGAGAAAACACTTAATGGAATTGTCACGAGTTCCAGCTTTCTTAACATTGCAGTTTCTTTTCATGCTGTGTCTTGCTGTGGAAGGTCTGGAAAAATAAAGTAGAGGCGGGGAAAAAACTGTCCCAGAGGGGCACTGAGCAGATGCACTCCGTTTACAAGGATCTGCTATCCTGCTGAGACCTGGGATCACAGAACAGTTGAAGTTGTGTGGTACCTACAGAGGTCATCTCATAGCACCCCTGCTTGGTAATACAGGTGGTGGCTAAACTACAGCTGTTTCACAGGTTTGGTATGGTTGCATTATAGAGCTTCTTAATTGGATAAAGCAGTCAGGGTCTGCTCTCCCAATCCTCTGTGCACACTATTTTGGTGTTGCATCTAAGCCTGCATGGTTCCGATCCATTGTTAATGCACACGATAAGAATATGGATTGCAGGCATCTTTTATGTGCACCCTTTCTAAAAATGAGTAGGATAATGATGATGAATGTCTGTGCTGTTGTGAAAAGCTCCTGAAGTTTTTTATGAGTGCGGGAAGCTGGACCTTTTCTGTCTCAGCTGAGAAAGTAAAACCTGGGTGGGAGATGGAGGGTCAGACTATGCCTTTTCTGAGGTAATAACATGAGTTCACAGGTGGCTGCGTCGCAGAAGGACCAGTCGCCCAGCGCGTAATACCAACCTTTGTTCAAGCTTTACAAAGGTGTCCTTTCTGCTGACTTCTCGTGATGTACCAGCGTGCCTGTCTCTGTAAGCGTACCCGAATTCTTTGGCAGCAATCTGGAACCTCTCAGTGTGCGTTGAGGTGCCCAAGGGCAGTGGGTAGACTCGCTGCCCGTGATTTTGCAGGTGATGTGTGGACTCAGAGGTGCTGTGTACCTGCTCTGAGCAGGGTGGGACGGCTCGTGTGAGCCTGTGGCTCCTCCTGACCCACCGTCCTGGTGTGTGGGGTGACTCTGCTTTCCCCTCTGCAGGGGCACCAGAGGGGGCTTTGAAAGCAGTACCGATCTGATCCAGGCTCGCTTGCTTGAAGCTCATGTGATGAGATTAAAATATCTTTTTAAGGAATATTAAGGTTACAAAGTTTGAAAAAAGATGCATAAGGTGTCTGTGTACTACTTTGAAAATTTTCCCTCTGGGAGAATACTTGATATTACTATCTTTTTTCTTTTCTTTTCTTTTTTTTTCTTTTATCAATAACCTTATTTAAGAGAGAGCATTTAGAGAATTTACCTGAAGAAATTGTTCCAGAGCACAGTTCTTTGTGAAATGTTAATGAAATACCAGCTGCGACCAGCTCTGCATTTCTCCATTCAGGATCACAGCAGTAACTCTCCCTAAAAACTAATGTTTGATTTTTATGATGGTGTTCAGGGAAGAAGAATCCTGCTCAGGCTGCTCGAGGCATGCCCTTTTGCTTTCCTCTCTGCTTTACTGACTGAAAGGCAATGGAGATGGTATCTGTGTGTAAGAAGCTCCAAGCCTCCATATTCTTTGAAAATAAACAAAAAGTCATGCCCTTGTGTTAAATGGAGCTGCATCAGCAGCTTTCTTAGTTAAATAACCAATAGGGTGTTTTATGGTTTTATTTAGAGCAGGGAATGCAGTAATTCTGGAATCAGGTTAGTAAACACTGTGGTCTGGCAATTAGGAAATTGATTGGGGAACTAATTCACTATAACATAGTCCATCTTTTGCCAGGATTGTAAATATCTCCATACTGCTTAATTCTACAATGTCCTTAACAGAAGACCTGGTCATTTGTAAGAAATCAGTTGTATGTGTGGTAGGCTCATCTGTTTGTCTTGCTCCCTTTTTTAACATTCATATGCAACAAAAGCAACTTAGTACAAATAAAAAAGAGCAAATGGTAATGGGCTCGAAGCTGAGAGCTCTTAGCTTTTAACACTCAGGCCCTTGAAGTGGAGGATTTGGGGATAAAGAGACTTTACTTATGGGTTAGAGATCCTTTGTTCTGTGCTTGGCTGGTTTTTTTGTTTGGCTTCATTTTCCTATAGCATTAGTAGATGGCAGGTTTCTTGCAAAGTAAAGATACTTAATTCTAGGGTCTTGAGCTCATAAAACATTTTTAAAAATGCAAAGGCAGCACTCACTGGAGGCTCTTTGGCACCCATGACACTGTGTCAGGATTATGGATTACTGCCAGTCGTGCATTTCAGTCTGAAAAATTGAGTTTTAGCTTTCTGAGAACACACTGATTGTAAGAGCAGTCCATACCACTTAAACTACTTGTACCAGGCACCCTGGGCCTCCTGAATTCACAGCAGCTACATGCTTCACTTGAGGTTTGCAGCATAACTTTCAAGTGATTGCATGAGAATGGGACTATAACTAAACTGTAATCCTCAAAAAATATATACCAAAAAGATCATATATGTTGCTTATATACAGTGGATTTCCATCCACTTGAAAGTGGGCAATTTCAAAGCCAAGCAAAGCTTATTACTGGAGCCAAGCAGAATCTCAATCAGTTGTAAAATGAACTTTTAAACCCTTGGCTTTTGAAACCTATATTAAGCAACAGGGGAAAAAGTATTAATTATTATGAAAATGCAAGCATGGACTTTATTGTTTAGGGGCAGGACTGACATTTGCAGCATCTTCTTAGACCTTGAGGAGAATCAGTCTTGTCAGGAGAGAAGGGCAGGCTCAAGCTCCTGGTGAAGTCAGATTTGCCCGAGCTGAGGGAAGGGTCCCTCTTGGCCAAGCAGTGGTAAATGAAGTGATGGCTCCGTGTTCCCACGTCACCTGTCACTCCACTCATGCTGGTGGCGTGCAGCATTAAAAAAAGGATATATGCTGCAGCCTTAAAGGTTGGCAGCAGTGTACTTCATGTACAAGGCAGGAGGAGGACTTTTTTTACGATGAGGGTGGTGTGAGACACTGGCACAGGTTGCCCAGAGAGGTGGTCGGTGCCCCATCCCTGGAAACATTCCAAGCCAGGTTGGACGGGACTCTGAGCAACCTGATGGAGGGAAGGTGTCTCTGCCCATGGCTGGGGGTGGGACTAGATGACCTTTAAAGGTCCTTTCCAACCCAACCCAGTCTACAATTCTAGGATTTGCAGAAAGCACACCCCCTGTCACTCAATGCAAATACCCAGATCTGTGTATTTGGAGAGGAGTTCGGAGTGTGAGGTGTTTTTATAACATTTGACACTTGTCCCACTTGTGCTTAACAAAGAGGAAGAACAACACAGGATACGGACTCCTACGATCCATCTCTGTGGTGACTAAATATAAATATCTATGACAAATTTCACAAGGATGCTTTAATGGCAGTTGTCAGAGACATTTTAAATGGATTAGACCTTTTCAATTTTCACTCTAATAATGAATATTTAGTGAGACTTTTAAAGCTGTTAGCTATTAATTATAGAACCTAAAAATACGATCCTGTTCAGTCAAGTAGGAATCAGCACTTGGCTGTATGCAAAAGTATGTTCTCTGTCTAGCTTTTGTGACATAGCTCACTACTTTACATTTTTTTATAAATAAAAGAATTTTTTTTTAATGATGACAGCTGGTGGTGAAGCAGACTTGCCCTTGAAAGTAGTAAGCAGGCTGCGAATATTAACGCTAATGAGGTAAAAGGATAGATTAATAGATAAATGTCCTGATACTTAAATAATGTATGATAAAACTAGATTACCATAAATTTAGTTCTGTTGTAGACATTAATATTGTTCTGAGGCTAGAAATTCAAGTGTAGAAATAGAAGGTTACTGTTTGCATTAATAAAAGTGCAGACCATTGTCCTTAGCTAGTGTTGTTGCTGCTTTCTGTGGATAAGAAATCGCCTTTCTCTTTAAATTTGTTTATACTACCAAGGGTTACTTTTGCAGATTAGAAATAAATGTTTCTACTGTTGAAATAAATGACTTATTCCAACAATAGAAAGATGATTATACTATTGATAAAAAGGCTGTCAGTCAAATAATTCTCATTTATGTATTCAAAAATCTTAACTAATAGTGCAATGAAAAAAGCTCTAGTGGCTTTATTAAATCCTTGCTTTTAGGGGTAATTTTTTTCTTTGTAGCTGGAAGTAGTCTTCTGTTTGCAGCTTGCAGTCATTTCCCTGAGTACAGTGGTAGGCCGAGGAAGCTCAGTCTGTTTTGGTTTGGTTTGGTTTTTTTCACCCAGGTTAGTAGAGTAGGGGGAATCTGGCTTGGGGGCTCTACTTTGACTCTTTGCAGGTCTGTTTTTTCAGAAGGAATTGCATCTTCAGGAGACAGCTTGGCAGTACCTCTGTGTTCCGTGGAGACCTGGCCCAGTAAGCGCTCCCAGTGGTCCATCTGCAGGCTCCCCAGACCATCCATCATGGGTCACTGGGCCACCCAGCACTGCTGGGTAGTAGGCGCTGCTCTTGCCCCTGTTTTCCTGGCTGAGGGATTTATCCCCTCCGGCGTTAGCATGGGAAGTTAGGCGTGGAGCCAGTGGTAGCTTTATGAGCCCCTGCTTTGGTCAGCAGGGAGAGGGAGAAACGTGCTGAACGTTGTTTGTCCTCTCCTGGTAAGGAGGACCAAATGCTCATTTTGAACATGGTGGTGGTGGAGACTGGTTTAGACTGTTAAGCTCAGGTTAAGCGAGACGAGTCTTAAACAAGGCTTGCACAGAACCCCATAGGAAACGTCTTGTAGACTAGCATCCTACACTTTATTGTTTTGCATATCACAGCCTGATGTCCTAGCCGATGGATCTTCATTTTGCTATTGACTCAGCCAGCTATGACCATTGAGCAGCCCTGTCACGAAATCTTCCTTGAAGACCAGCATCACAAAAGTTCAAGTTCTCCCATGTCTCTCCTGCTTTCTTCCTGGACGTTTCCTTGCGCTCCATGTTTCTCATGAAGACCCTTCCAAGGCTTTGGCCCAGCAGCCTTATGAGACCTGTGCAAAGTAGTTACAGCATGGGGAGAGGGGAGATGAGCTAGACCATTCTTTCCAGGTACAAAGCCAAGGTTCTTGGCTGTTGATGGGAACGGGACTGGAGCCTTTCCTGACGCTTTAGCAGAGCACAGGGTTAACCTCATGAGAGCTATTGCAGCTCCAGGGAGGGCAGTGGGTGAGCTTCAAAGCTTGGCTTACGTGGATTTGATTGGTCTTCCCAGCTAGCTTTTGCTGTAAGTAGTATGAGAAAATGAGAGCAGAGATACACGGAGGAGAAATTGGATGGGGAAGAGAGGGTGGAAGGAGCCCAAGAATTTATTCTGAGTCCACCTGTGTGTGTGCATGCAATTATTTCTACTTAAGCATTGACATTCCTCAAAGTACTTTCGTTTGATAGCTCTGAGTTGCCCTAATGATAATTACATTTACACTAAATGTGGAGCAGCATCAATACTGATACACAAATAATTTAAATCTGCCAGCCAGCCGTCTTAACTAATCAAATGGAGATTGCCCCCTGTCTCAGTCAGTAAAGACGGAGAAGAATTCACCTTCTTTAAGCAAGTTTAAAGAAAGGTGAATGTGGTGGCCCTTCTGTTAAAGGTGTCCTTCTAGAAAAAAGCACATGGAGAGGAACAAGCAGGCTTTGCAGCCTAAAGAAAGCGGTGCCGATTGCACCAGCCTTGGGATCTGGAGCATTGCTGGGTAACTTAGTACAAATGGATAGTTTTTAAAAATGTATGAATTTTGTAGCAGTGATTGAATTCTTTCAGCTCTCAAATAGAAGCGTCTCCGATTCCATCCCTTGGTACAGTCATACTTGAAAAGCAAAAATTACTTGCTGTTGTTTTTGGAAGGAAAATAAGCTTTAACCTTGAGGTGCTGAAACAGCAAATAAGATACTGTGTTCAGGTAAGGCTCTGTGACCTGTAACAGGTGTGAGGGGCTGCAGAGTGACCTGCTTTTACTTCACAGCATAGAGTAGAGGGAACCTTGCTGAGTGCTAATTAATTGTTGCTTTCATGCAAAATAATTTTTACCTTCAAATAGCCTTGAAAAGAGTTCTCCCAGTTTTTTCACCTAGGAAAAGTTGATAATCAATTACAGCTCTGTAAAATAGGATCTAACTCCAAGCATTGAGCTCTTTAAAATTACAGGTCTTGAACTTAAGTAGTTTTTCTACTATTTAAGCAAGCCATACTTAATATAAAATAATCCTCCCTGTTTCAGTGCATTAGTGTGAAGGGGTTTTGTTTTTTTGAGAGGCTTTGTTTTTACAAAAAGGGGAAATGTCCCCTTTTTTGTTGTGGGTGGTGGCATTTTTTGTGGTGGTTTTTTGTGTTTTTGTTTTTTTTTCATGGGGTTTTTGTGTTTTTGTGCGTGTTTGGTTTGGTTTTTTTTGGGGGGGGAGGTTTGGTTTTTGGGGTTTTTTTTGTGTGTATGTTTTTGGGGTTTTTTGTAAGATTGTATCTGGTCTTTCAGGGGCTCTGCATACAGTATTTTTACTGAAGTAGTAGTATCATCTGTGTCATGAACATGCATGGGCTTGTTCCTCCTGCCCACAGTCACAGCAGGATGGATGTCCAAGCATGAGGAGAAGATAGAGGACTGCCTGCCAAGCTGGGCATGAGCAGCTGGATGAGCCCAGGCTGGCTCCAGCCCGCTCCCGGGGCGTTCCCTGGGCAGGCTCACCTGCGGCTGGGAAGGTACCCACATAACGCAATTCCACTGGCACCCTGAGCATGGGGTGGCCAGCTTGCCTCGAAGCGTTTAAGGAGTTGTGTGGAAATACTTAATTTGCATTTGTTCATCCCATCTCACAGTGTATTGCACCCTGAGAAATGGAAACAGTTTTGTATAAAAGCAGCCACCCACTCAAAATACATAAATGAGACTCTGATACGTAGTACTTTAAAATACAGCAGAGTACATGGGAGATTTCGAAGGAATGTTTATTATGGTGACAGGTAGAACTGAATAAGTAAAAGCCTCCGTTGGCTTTCAGTTCTCGAAGGTCCTCATTTGTGATTATAGTCATGATGATAAAGCAATTAAATGCCAGTGCACATATATTTTCCATGTCTGTGAGGCTTCTGGCATAATTATATAATAAAAAATGCCATTAAAGAGCAATAATGTTATTAGTGCATAACTTGGAAGAAATGTGCAGCTTGGATGCAAAATGCACTAAACAACAAAGTCCAAAACATGCAGCAGTTTGGGGTAGGACGTGCACAGCTGGATGGTGCCGTCAAGCTCTCTGCTGAGTCCTAACGAATAGCAATTACCTAACCTTGTGTGGTGCCTTGATATTGAAGTGTTGCATAAATTAGAGTAGAAGAGCCTGCAAGTGTGGCTTTTATGCTGTATATTTCCAGGATCATTAATTTTAGAACTATCTTCTTTAAAACATTTGTGATTTCATCAGGGTGGGAGCCCTACTCGGCTTTGATTTGGTCCTGTGTCTTGGAATGGGTTCTGGGTCCTGTGACTGAAAACATCTCCCTGTGCATCATCCAGACAGGCTGGGGCCATCCAGCTCTGGCCCTGTTGGTACATGGAGAGGACAGAGAATTTCTTTGTTCCTAGACCAGTGAAGCATATTTTATGTTAGAGCTTTAAGCTCAGTTCCTAGGAAAGCAAATCGGGAGTTTTGAGTAAGGATTTAATTTCTGTTGTCAATACCGAGCGTGACAGGCGCTAGCATCAGCTGTTCTGGCTGAACTGTAACCAGTTGGAGGTATACTGATTGACTGAGAGTTGTCTAACCTTGAAGCGATGCAGACCTTGATGCATAGAGTTTGCTACTTACCCTGTAAACGTGGGTGAAGCTAGCGAGTCAAGTGAATGTGAAATAAAGTTGATGGATTCATGGATATTAGGGTCAAAAGGGTCGGCTAGATTTTATTTTTATTTTTTCCTGACTACCATTGTAGCACATCAAGGAATGTGTCACCCTATTCCTGTATAAAGTCTAATAACTGTATTTAATTAATGCATAAATCTGTTGCATTAATGCCTGTGTCTATCACTGACTGAAATAGTTGTATTCTCACAAATACTTTTGAGTGGAACAATTCCTTTTTTTTCTTAACCTTCTCCTGGGAAACAGGCACTTTGAAGAAAAGAAAGGTGACAGAAAATGCTCAATTCAAAATGAAGTTGTTACTAAAATTAAATGCAAATAGATAAATATAATGTTTTTCCATATGTAGTTTTCCATTAACAAAATGCTAGCTGAAATCTGTTTGTAGAAAATATTTTGATTTATAAAAGTTGTACTTTGGGGAGAAATTAAAATGCATCTGCATCAAGCTGAATTGCATCAACCACCAAAATACGGGGTAAAAAAGTTAGGATCTTAATTCTTTCAATGATATTTGGGGAAAACTTATTTTCCATAGTAGGGCTCTTTTCCTACCCAGCCTCTGTTCTGGGCTGGACTTGGATCAGTCTTTCATTCACGTATTGATTTCTTCGTGCCTTTGGTAGATCCATGTGGTATCGGCTCCCTTAAAGAGTGTCTTGCCTTTTAAGTATTTGAACCTGTCTGAGAAGAGCTGGCAAACAGCGATGTGCTACAGCTTTACATTTAAATGAATTTGTATTGATTGTAAATAATGTAAAATACTGTTGTAAACAGACACTGACCGTTGTTTCCCAAATATGGAACTAGGAACAGAAATACGTTCTGTGCCTGTTAATGTATGTGTAAGATACTCTGAGGCACCAGAAATAGTTGCACCTCCACCTAGCCAAATCGTTTTTGCTGTAAATCCTTTCAGCTTAGAAAATCCAAACTTCCAAGTTTGGCGTAGTCCATTAAAAAACACGAGACAGTTGATGTGGTAACCCGTGTCCTGGTTAGTGTCACCGCTTTCAGTAAAACCACCTGCAAGATCACACCTTGCCAAAGTATGAAGATGTATTGCCAGAGTGCAGGGCCCATTTTATTGCAAATTCTGTGTGGATGTGTATTGGTGGTTTTAGCTCTTATACATTCAGTCACTGCCACAGTCCCGTCATGCATCTACCGAGATGTGCTGTGCCGTGAATGAATGACATGGATGCTGCTTTGGTCCCACCATGGTCTAGCTCATAATTTTTTTTTTTTTTTTTTGAGTACTTCAGGACTTAGATGAAAGTGGCAGACCAAGGATTCCTAATTCCATTCAGCCATACAGATAGAAGAGTTCTTGCTTAATAACTTGCATTGTATTTCCCTGTTTTTAACTCATGGATAATTAATTTGCTCTGAAGGACAAGCAGTGTTGATGAAAATATTCTAGCAGCAAAAGCATGTAAATAACAGCTGAAACCTAGTCATGTAATAAATCTACAAAGTATAAAATATGTGTAAAGACCAATCGGAAGGAAAAGTGTTCCAGAATTCGCCTCTTGTGGTTTGATTCTTTAGAGCATGGATTGATCCATGGCCTGGGTCACTGCTTGCTCAGTATCACCGGGCTTTTGTATGCGAGAAGAGCACCCAGGATGCAGTGGCTGGTAAATGAATCTGAACAGATGCACAGAAGGTCAGGCAGTGACTCCTGGCCTTAAACTCCCAATCACCCCTGGAAACTTAATAGTACCCTGCATGAAAGGGGCAAAACGTTTATAAAGGAGGTCAAGCATGTGCTTAAATGCAAACATAATAGGTTTCCTTGTAGGCTTTTTGAAGTTGGGATTTAAAAATCTATTATTAAATATTAAAAAAAAAGAGCAACAAAGAAATTACAGCTGTAGATTTGTTTTATGTTTTTGTTTTTGTGACTGGGAAAGTACCTTTTCAGAAATGTTTATTTTAAGAAGAAACAAACTGACATCTAAGTGAGTGTATGTTTATTTCTTTGTCTGAAGTTTTTTAGATGTCTGAGAGTAACGCAGATAAAATGACAGCACAAGACGACTGCAAAGGAAACAATTTGCAATTAATCTGGCTCAAAAGCACCGCTAACTTTGGTCGCAGGGGAAAGGCAGCACTGAGCTGTTTTTTGCTGGATTCATCCCTGTAATGCCAGCCCTTCTGCCTTGCACGGAGCCTGCGTTTGGCTTGCCTTGGATGGAAGGTGTGCTGCCCCAGATCCAGCAGCCTGAGCAACCTCACTGCCAGAGCACAGCCCTTGCAGACCCCATGGAGACCCTTCCAGCCTTCACAAGGGGCAGTGAGCCACATCTGGGCTGGGAGCACTGGTGGGTTCTCTAGCTGGGGTTTATAACAAGCACAGGGCAAGGTGACAGCAGCTTTATTTAGACAGTGCTTACTCTCACATCTAACGAGCCCTTTAATTAGTTTTTCACGATGTGACAAAAAGCCTCTCATTAAAATATTTACAGTTGGGTTTTGATTTGAGTCTTCATCACGTATATAAAACAAAATTTGTCATCTGAGGTAAAGCATCTGGCAAGTTCGTAAGTGTTAGTTCATGAATCCAGTGTGACTATTTTGGGATTAGGAAGTTACTCAGATGTAGTGTGGACGTGTCCAAGGACGAATGTGGCTAAAACGAGAATGGCAGGTTTACGGTTTGGTTTTTCTTACAGCTTTATTCAGGCCAACAAGTTTATCCAGCTGCTTTTCCAAAGTTTGTTTAGAGTTGATGGACACAGGTGTCCACAGGAGCCCACCATCCTGGTAATTCGTAGATGACACTTGTGGAAATTAGACTTATAAGGTGGGCTCGGGTCTTAAGGCAGTGGAGGCGTCAGGAACACAAAGATTTCTTCCAAACTATTTTCCCTGTGGTGCTGCAATGACAGGGAAAATGTAGAATGCCTAATTATTTATGATTTGAAGTCTTGTCTGAACCTGGTGGCGAGAGTCAGCAGCGGGAGAGGGCAGAGAAATGTGCTGGGAACCTGAAGGTGAGGAGTTGTGCGCTGGGACCTGTGCCTGGGCTCCCCAGCTGTGTCCCCCCACCCCAGCCCAAGGTCTGGCAGGGACAAGTGGCCCCACAGTAAGTATCCCTGGAAATCCTTGTAAAACGGAAACCTCCTGGAGCTCTGCATTTGGGGAGGAAGGGGGAACTCTTATTCACAGCTCTTTTCCTCTGGAGTTCTCCCAGAGCCATTTTGTCTCCTGGAATGGAGCAGACGCAACTGCATGATCTGTTTTAATTTTAATAGGAAAGTTTGCCAGTGTTTCCGCTTTTAAATTTTTTTTAGCATTATTTGTAAACCGTCACAGAAAGCCTCTCTTTCTTTCCTACAGCAGCTCTTTTAAGAGGAATTGTTTGATCTGTTGTCTTATCTAAGATTATGGCTAATTACTAAATAAAGAACTTTTTTTCTGAGGCCTTCCCCCCCCCTTTTAAGTATCATCTCATGGGGTGAAATTTCTTCTTCTTTTGATTTTGCTCCATCACAGCCGAGCTTTCATCAAGACATGTCTTGGAATCTGAAGGGAGCAGTTAGTGCAAAACGAAGCCTTCAAATTTTTTTTCCTTTCCTTTTTATGCTAAAGCTGAAAGATGAAGCATATAGGAAAGAAAATAGCATTAAATCTCCCACTCCAAAAGGAAAAGCACTGAGGATCTGGCCGCTGCAGGAGAGGTTTGAGCTGCATGCTTCATTTACTACTTTGTGTAGACATAACAAAGAATTTACTTTAGTCCCCTTGGTACTCACACAACCTATTGCGCTGTAGGCAGAGAGAAAGCAATGAGCCTAGTGTTACAGTACAGCAGTGAACTGGGAATTAAGGTAGTTTAAAGACAAATGTTTCCTTAATAATCTCATAGTATAGACCTAGTTCCTTTTCCGTTTTAGGTCTCCCATTTCTGAAAAAGGAGCTTTTGTGCAATGTGCCAGCAGTTTTATTTGAATGAAGCATAAGATGGGGTCCATAGCAGAAATTGTACTTAATACTTCAGAAATTAAATAAGAAAAAAACAAAAAGAAACACACATGCATAGGGGACCTTTCAGGATTATTTCTTTTAACAGAAAAAGGTAGAGGGGGAGATACCAGAGACCTGAAGTTGGATTTCCCTTGGTGTTAGTGAACTGGTTCTGTTAAGGAAGGAGAAATACTGGCATGTTGTTCAGTCTACACTAAATTTTGGGTTCAAGATTTTATAATTTTGTTACATTATTAGCCTCTTGGGAAAGTCTTCAGATTAAAAGCCCTCAAAGAGGGCTTCCCCCCATTAGAGACTGGGGGAGGACCTGTAAGAGTCCAGTCTAAACCCAGCCTTAATACCTTAGAACACTGAAATGCATGGTGTGGCTCATCACGGCCGTTTGTGTAGCACCGCGTTGTTATGTTGCAAAACACAACACTGTCACTAAAGTAATGGGACTAGATAAAAAGGCTGATTGAAAGGCAGAGGTTTCTGTATGCATGCAGCTCGTTATATTGACAAGCAGAAAAATATTGAAAAGCACTGGAGCATTTAATTGAGTTTGTGAAAAATGTCCAGGTGTATATGGCTGGGCTGTGCGTGCAATTTAAGCATTTGTGATTGCAAATGAAGTGGGCACATCTAGTCTTCAGGTTGTTTTTATGTGGGTGTTTGTTCGGATTTTTTTTGGCGTTAGAAATGTCAAGTAAACAATTTGTTTTTGTCCCACCCCTGCCCCAAGAACCAAAATAGCTTGTATGTTTTTTTGAGACATTTATTCAGACTTAGAAAATTACAAGCAGAGAAAAATGGATTTGGCTGTATCCCATTGAGAAGAAAGAATGGTAGAAATAAGGGGAATTTTAATTAAAAATAAAAGGTCAAATAGATTCAGCTCTCCTACTGCCATGTTGCCTAGGCTAAAGTATTTTAGGTAAAGGTGTGTCTTGTGGGAGGGAACTTCTGTTAAATTTATACAGAGGTGGGGTCTGTAAATACTCAACGTAAAAAGAAACTATTGTAAAGCTCGCGTTCTTTGTCTAGTCTATAAATATTCTGTAAAATAAATAATTTAGGGTTTTTTTTCTTTGTGTTCTGGCAATTCTGAGTAGGCAGCATTACGTCAAGAGCTTTTCAGCCTGTTCTAAGGAAGCAAAGCTTGAGTGCCTCTTGCCTCTCTCCCTTATGGACTTCCCAGAAATTTTTCAGCAGCTGGCCAGCTTCACTCCCTCATTCCAGATTTTGCTGGCAAGAAGTAGAAGTTTCACAGATAATAAAGTTCCCACAAGGATTATGGGTGGGCAGATGGGGAAAAATCTTCTACCAAAGGGAAAAAACAGCAACGTTTCCTACACCTTATTTGACCCTGGAGCATCTAGGCGGCAGGCAGAACCTTCTGACTGCTGCCACTGCGGGAAGCTCTTGCCTAAGCTCCCAGTTAACCATGGGGAGCCAGGCTTTGTTAGTGCTGGTATTGCCAGATCTGCTTGTTTCGTTAGTGGTGAGGAAAATACACTGAGTGGGGTGACCCAGAATTTCATACGTTTGCTGGGGTGTGATCCCCAGACCTCCTGTGCGCCTTGTTCTTTGGCTGCATGAACAAATGGCATTTACCGTGTTCAATAAAAATGAAAGTGTTTCTCTGACTTGAGAAGATGTTTTTGTTTTATCACGTTAAAAATAATATTTTGGCACTTCATTTGTAGCCTCTGCAATTGAAAACATGGAAACGATGCAGTTCAGTGTTTGGTCTTCTGACAGCAATGCTGTGATTTTACCAGCAGCTGCATCTTCTCCCAGGGCTGCCCTCTGATCCTGTAATGGCAATGCATAGTGGCATAATTTATACAAAGTTCTCAAGTTTTCACACAATTTGATCACCTAAAGAGATCTTTTTCTGTGAGGGAATATTGAGGTAGACTTTTGATCTTGCCCTATCCTTTGCTGCGGTGTTAGCACTTCATTAGTTGTCACTGTATTTCAGTAAAACAAAACAAAAGGGTGATCAATGGAATGAGAAGGAGAAGCAGGTGTGGAATGGCTTCTGTGGGCAGAGAGGTGTCACGGTATTTAAACTGTAAAAGAATTTCTCTAGAGTAGAATGATTGCTGTCAGCTGACAATCAGTTCATTATTCAGAGGACTATGTTACTCCTATCGGCCTTACTACTTCAAATTTCCCAGTTTTCTTATAAATTATTAGGAAAAAGTCCTGTTTACTGAGGTCTGTAGCATTCCCAGAGATCCTGGAGCTAGTTCCTAGAGGAGTTCTGAAAATTGTTGCTTCATTCAAACTGAAAAAAGCCACAAGTTTGAGCATAAGGACTTGCAAGCCTAATTATTTCTTAAGCGTGTGTTTATAGAGTAAGACCTGCTGAATAAAGGATCATATCTCTCAGGGAGTACCTTTGTGATAATGATGGGGGGAGAGGAGTGAGCAGATCTTGGGGCCGAATGGCTAGCAAACACAGGCCAGTTGGCATGTAGAGCTAGCATCTGTCCCTGATGCAGAACTTCTCCTCATTAGACATTTTGAAGCACATGTTGATTCTAGTGAGTGGAAAAATCTGCTTCAATTTTGAACTTAACCAAATTAAAGAAAGTGTAAATTTAAAGTTGGCTTCTGAGAAAAGATTGCCTCTTTAATTGTACCCATTTTTGGCAAGTAAAAATCTGCATTTGCTGTTTAGCCTAGTTTCAGAGAGATCCTTTTGCTTCCGTATGTGAAAATGAAGTTACATCCCAAACAGTTCTGTGGACCACTGTATTGTGTTTTCCAAACGAGAGACTGAAATTGCTAAACTCTGTTTTGCATTGGGTGATTGATGGTTTGTCCTAGCTAGGCTGCAATTTAAATCTCGTCATCAGAGTTTATGACACTTTGCAACAAGGTCAGATGTCAGAGGTCTGCTTTCTTACATGACTTGAAGAACTGTTTACAAAAACGTTTATGAATTTTAAGCCCCATACTTTATGAAGCTTCCCAGAGTAATCTTTGGCTCTGAAAATTTCTCACTTGTGACAACTGGAATTTCTTCCTCTGCTGTAATGTCATCATCAACTCGTGGTTTAGCTCCACTAAGAGGTAAGAGAAGAGCTGAGCTGTGGTGGCATCGAGACTGTGGGTCAAATGTGACAAGCCATGCCAATAACCTGCCTTGAGCTCAGCCAAGGCAATGTGATTTCCTTACTCTAGTTTTGAAGAAAATGCTAAACATGATTGTATCCCGCCCCCCCCCCACCCCCAAATGATAACATCCATCTGACATACAGTTGCTTTAGATTTAACTCTGGAATGTGTGGCCAAAGACAATTCCGTCTGCAGGCTGTTAAAGCGGCAGCTTAGGTATCTTGAAAGCTGCTTAATAAAATGATTATGGAAAGGAAAGCCACTGTGTGTACTCCACCTGAATTCTGATGACACCCTGCGGTTTCTGTTTTGACGGTAGCGGTGGCAGCCGGCGCATACGCTATTCTGCGTGATTGTTAGCTGCAGGAAGCTGGTATTTTCATTTATCTGCATGCCACCAAGTTTCCCACAAACGTTCCACACCTGTGCTAGCTTGTTCAATAACTGAAAATTAGTTAAAGCCAGCTGTTGGGATAAGGAAAGACACTTTGTCATGCTTCTTCTATTTTTGTTGTATTACGGTGGAAGCTTTCTTCAGGGGTCCGAGGCAGCTACTGAGAAGATATGTCAAAACCAGAAGATGTTCAGGGTGAACGCTTAGGAGTTTGGGGGGGGGGGGTGTTCAAGGAAGGAAAAATATATTGCCTTTGTGGAGATTGCTGTGTGCTCCTTATTTAAATATAGGTACCCTGATGACCTGTGCATTACCCAGAATGGTTACAGTGGCCCAGGAACTGCTGATTTGAAGTAGGACTCTCACTTGTGCGTGTGATTAGGGCACAAGGGATTTCTGTCACCAAAAAAACAGACCCACATTGCAGGAATTTCATAGTCGCAGAATGGTTTGGGTTGGCAGGGACCTTACAGGTCATCTAGTTCCAGCCCTCCTGCCATGGGTAGGGACACGTTCCACTAGACCAGTTTACATCGGCGCAAGTACTTTACAAGAGGTATTTCACAAGGGGGTCTGTGCTGGTGGTCCCCTGGGAGCTGTGCCAGGCGGCTGCGTGCACCAGCCCCCTTCCAACAAAATTGCTTTTTCCTTTCTTTTGCGCCCTATGTGAATTTGGTTGTGGAGGTATGAAAAGGTAACTTTAATGTTGATCAAATTTAGCTAAAGGGAAGGCTTTTCATGCTGTTTCTGTTAGGAGAGGGAGTTGCAGATGTGTTTTGAGGGTTGCAGTCAAGTATGAGTGCAAAGGGTGTGGGAAGCCCCCTTTCCCTGGGAGGCACTGCACTTTCCTCCTGGCAGCATGGGCTTCCCTCAAGGATTTTATTCCTGCATTTGCACAGGCCATGTCTAATATTTTTTTTTTCTTACCCAGTATCCACCACCTCTTCTTATAGCTTTCTGTGGTTGTAGCACAGCAGGGCAATAAATTCTCCCATCTACAGTGTGCGTTTGGGTTGCATGGGGATGTGTGTTGGCATTTGGGCAAAGCAAGCATAACCTTGTGTGGCTTTTCTGGATGAATTGTATGAAGAGGAGGAAGCCAGTGTGGACCACTACAGTATTCCTGATTTATTTCTAACAACCCCAGTTTAACTGACTTTACTCTCAGGAAATTGCTGCTTCCCAGGTAGTACAGTTGGTCTGCTGTCATCAGCAGGTTTTTTAATGACCATTATTTATTTTTTTGTTCATATTTCAAGCATGGTTGGATGTTGAACCAATTGGTATTGAATGGTGAAAACAAGACTACAGATAAGCTCCAGAACTGCTGATTGCATTGATTGTTTTGAACGTTTTAACACTAACGTTTTACCACAAACACAATGAAAGCTTTCTTTTTTGCTTCACGTTAAGTCCTTTAATTAGAGGACAGAATTTATGTGTAACTTACCGTACAACAAGCTGTGTTGGAGTTAATACTGTATTAAACTAGTAACTGATTCATTAACCATATTAACAGTCCCATAATCAGAGCATGAAAGTGTGATGCCTGCCTTTTAATATCACTGAGTTTCAGCTTGGTTTGTTTACAGCTCGGTTGGCATTGCCAGAAAAAACATGTTGGTGTGTCAGCAGGTATTCTTACTTTATAGTATGCAGACCTTTTTAATTGCCCTCATTGTTGAGAAATTAATTTCTATTGAATTTTGAAAGCGATAGCTGCTGAAGCGTGTAGTTGGGTTGGGATGTATTCCGCAAACGTGAGCCCAGGGCCCCTGTTGTGACAGCTGCTGTACCACCCTGGTGTTCTGCCGTGTGTTGCAGAGATAGGGACAGAGTGAGGATCGAGAGGGGAAAAGGGAGCTGTTTGACTGGGTCAGCAAGCTTCACTTCTGCGTCTGATGAATAATTAGTGATGTTAATGCGATTGCGATAGTTGAGATGCGTCTTCCACTTGAGTTCTGCCTTTGGATGAAGGTAAACACCTATTTATCCTGCAGCAGAGTTGAGCTCTGTGGTTTTATCTGTGACTGGTCAGTGTAATGGCACCCAGTAAAACAGAAAGTCCCCAAAGAAATATCCAGTGATTAAAATGCTTGTATGAATCCCATCTAGGAAATAGCTTAAGAAGAGATGTAAATAATTGCCTGTGAATACCTTACGAATCCAAGAGACTTGGGAGAGTAAGCATGGGTGACTGGAATGGCCCACTGTTAACTGTTTTGAGGCCACTTTGTAGCTGAGGAATAGGTGCTCCATGAGAAAACTTAACTGGATTCTGAACTGGGTGAAATACAGAGTTTCCCTGGACACTGCAGGGAATACACTCGGTTAATCTTTATTCTTTTTTTTTTTTTTAATTTTTTTTATCTTTTGGCATTGAATATGTAAGAGTTCTGGGAGCCAGTGTTCAAAGTAATCCATCAGCTTTTCCACAGGATTTCACGCAGCATGGCTGTGTGAATGTCAGCCGATCCCACTGTCACAGTCTCCCGCGTGGCGTCCTGGCCGAGCGCTCTTCTGGGTCACTTCCCCTCGACGTGCAGTGCTTGCGGGGAGCAGCAGAAAGCATCAGCAGTTTGCATGCGCTACTGAGAACAGCTCAGTAGGAAATCCCACTGAAGTACACTTACAGGGGCTAGAAGGGCAAAATAAGGCTTTCTCTTGGATTTGACCAGTAGTCCAGTCTGTTTTCTTAGTTATGGAGGCAGGTTTTGGTCCTCTGGGAAAACCAGAAAGGATTGCTATCAGTGTGCACTGGTATGAAGGCAAGCTTCTACTTCAGCATGTGTTGCAGCTGGGCAGTTTCTTTCCAGGCTGTGTTCCCAGTTCCCCCAGTTCATTGTCCCAGCGTGAATCAGTGACTCCGCTGGCTGCCGGTCGGCTCCTGCAGAGAGGCTATGCTCCTGTCCCGAGGGAGGAGATGTTGCCAGGGGGGACATTTTGGGGTGGAAACTGGAGAGTCAAAGGCTGGATTTCAGTCTGTGGTGTTACTAGTCATGGCCCAGGGCCCTGACAGGTCAGCGACCTGCCACAAATGCCAAACACCGTCATCAATATCTGGTTTAACTAACAGGCTATTGATGGCAAGTGCAGGTTTGTGGTCGGTCTCTTGGGTGCTCTCCCAAACATTCTATTTTTTCCAAGCCGAAAGAATGAACTAAGTGGTTTTTAGGAGAATAAGTATGGAACCATGTAAATGGCAAAGTAAAACGTTGCATCCTGGATAAAACTGCATAGTAATCCTGAAATCCTCTACTAATGTTCTCCACTATATTTTTCCCTATTTCAAGTAACCACACTGAAGCTGTGTGTGGCTTTTGGCTGGGGCAGGGTCACTGTCCTTCGCAGCAGCTACGCGGGGCCACGTTTGGGATCTGCGCTGGAAGCCGCGTTGGTAACGGGGGGATGTTTCCACTGTCCCGGAGCAGGGCTGGCGCAGAGCCGAGGGTCTGGGGGGCACACGGAGCCGGCAGGGGACACGGCCCCAGTGACCAAAGGGACATTCCATAGCGTGTGGCGCCGTGCTCAGCGTACAAACGGGGGGAAGGAGGAGGACGGGGGGCACGCTGGGGGCGATGGCGTTTGTCTTCCCAAGTCCCCGTGGCGCGGGAGCCCGGCTGCCCTGGGGGTGCTGAGCCCCTCCTGCCGTGGGACGTGGGGAACAAATGCCGTGTCTTGCTCTGCTGGTGCGCGGCTTCGGCTTCACCTCCCCAGCTGCCCTTGGCTCAGCCACGGGTTGTGTCACTCCTGCGCTCCTGACCGTCCCCCCATCCCCGGGGGGAGCGAGCGAGCGGCTGCGGGGGGCTGAGCTGCCGCCGGGGCGAAACCACCACAGGCTGTTATGGTTGTTAATTGCCTTCACCCATTGCTGCAATTGTAACTTCTGTTCTGTCATTTATAAAATTTGAGTTTAATACTAGAGACAGGAAAATAACTTCCAAAAAATGCTTTTACTGTCTCCGGAGGAAATAGGGCTTTTATTTTTTATATAAACATTGGATAAATGTCTGCATTGCCACTGCAAGTACCACCTGTAGTTAAATGGCTGCTGTTTCTGCAGAGAACCAGAAAAGCTCTATTTTCCAATTACAAATGGGAAAATCCACAGGGTGATATTGGATTAATTGACAGGCAGCCATGCATGAGTAATCCTGCACTTCCAAATGTAAATAACAAGTGCTTTGGAACAGTTAGAATAAAGATTTTTATATTTATTGAAATTAATCCAAAATTCAGAGCTGCATCTGTACACAGCAAAGAAATAAGTGATCATTAAACAAAATCCACAGCCTTGTGTATGCTGCACAGAACGTGTGTACCAGCCTTTTTAAAAAATCATCGTTAGAGTAATTGCTTTTCTTTCTGCTTTAGCATATAACTGCTCCAACATCACAGTTTAAACTGGGAAGAAAAATGTGCTCTAAGTGGTTTTACTTAACTAATTACATGGTTAGGCGCGTAATTTAAATAGAATGGCTTGATTTGTTAATAAGTTGTTTAAATTAATAGGGGGGAAAAAGTGTTCCAGCAGTTTATCTTACACCCTTGCAGTTTACAGTGGTATATTGCGTACTCCTGCTGTTTAACAGAGAATATCATGTTTAATGTGGCAGCATAATTTTTGGGAGTAATACACCACCACCACCAAAAAGAAACCCTAAGCCCCTAGTACAATGTCTTTCTCACAAACCCTGATCAGCGGAAGGAAATCACATTATACATGCATATTTTTATTTTGTTAACTTTTATGCAAATCAGGCTATGGTAGGTGAATTTGTTGTAGACTCTTGCACAGGCTACTTTAATACTGTCCTAGAAAGATGTACACTTTAAGAAAAGCAACAATGCCAGTGAATAGATGACATTAAAAGTATTACTTCTGCATAATTTATGTTCAGTGGTGGCAGTATCAAGCTTCACTTCATCACTCGCTTACACAGAGAGTGCTAGATGTTTCAAATCTCATTAAGCTATTTATTCATTGTAATGAATGATTTTAATGTACTGTATTAAGGTTATGCCACACTGCACTGTTCAAAAATCCATCTTACTGTACGTATTTTAATGTTTGCAGCCAAATTAATACCTTTATTACTGTCTCAATGGTTGAGTGGACACTGTTCATACATTAATCATTGTTGTCTCTACTTCATCCCACTCCTTTGCCTAAGTTTGTAATGCCATGTTCCTTGATAGAGATGTAATAATCTAGCCATCTCTGTCTTTGTATGCTAAGCCTAATGTCAGAGGCTGGTAATCGTGTTACTTTGGTGTCTTTAGATCCACAAAATGCGTGGTATTTCTCTGCATGTTGTCAGAAACACTCTTGAATTTTAAGATCAAAAAACCCCATGCACACCCTGCAGCCCCTGCTAACTTCCCATCCAAATTCCTTCATGTTGTTTTCTGTTCATAGCAAAGGCAGACAGTAATACTCCATTGCACCAGCAGCAAGCAATTTAAACTAAACTTCGTCTACTCCTACAATAAATCTGATTGGATTTGTCCATTAGATGCATTTTTAAAAGCATACTAATTGGCAAGTACCAATATTAGGGTGGTTGATACAGGTTTTGTACCTTACTGTTAAAAATAAGGACAGTTAAAAGGACGTATGTCAGCTGCTACGACTGAACTTGCAAATTATGTATGTTCACTTAATATGGTTTAATAAATAATGTCTTTTGAATTGATTGTCAGTCTTTTCCCTGGAGTTTTCTCACTCCTGGCTCTTTATCACCCACTCAGTATTTGAAACGCAACCATGTAAAAAGCGATGGGAAATTGCTCAGCTGCGGAAGGGAAAAATATTAAAAGCTTTTATTTTACTAAAAAATGATTGTGGAAAATTCTGTTAAATGGGCTTCAGATAATGAAAGACTGATTCTGGTCCTAACACTGTGAATGATTTTGATGGCAAAGACTTACTTCTCAAGAAGTACAGCGAAATCAGGAAACACAAAGCAAAGCATCAGCTGGGATGGTAGCTAAATTGACTGCCCAAATGTTAATTACTCAAGATCTTGGTTTCTCTCACAATATTTAGAATTAGTAGTGGTAGCTTTTAGCCTTAGTTGAATTCCTTAGTATTTTTATTCTTACATTGGTATAATACACAGGTATTATATATTGACTGGTTTTCTTCAAAAGTTGTTCTGCATCATTGGGAAGGAAAACAAGCCACACTGAAATGTGCACGTTGAATGTGTGACATGCTACTCGGTAGCTGTGCAAGAAGTAAACACTTTTGTCTGAAGACCTGTAATCTTCAATGGTTACCACCGCCCTTGTTGTAAGTGCTTTATTTGATATTTTTTTAACTGTCCATACTGAGAAATGCTGTGTTGCTCACTGTTGTGTTTTGTAAGGGGGAGGGAGAGGGTTTCAGGTCTGTGAGAAGTGGGACTTGGGGCTCCCAGACCCCCCTGAGTTTGAGCACAGGTGACTGGAAGGCACCGATGCACTGATGCTGTCAAATGTAACATCTTATGGGGGGAAGGAAGTAGGGTCTCAAACTGGCCACATGTCCCCCTGCCCGTGTGCTCAGTCATCGATGTAATTCGTTTTTGAGCAAACAGACACCCTTTCAGTGGCTCGATTTCAGCACCTCGTTTCTCGGTCAGAGTCTGCCAGCCAGGTGTAAGCACCTTGCTTTCATACACAGTAGCAGAAGGGAGTTACGGGGGGGGGGGGGGGGGGGGGGGGCGCGGAGGAAGAGAAAATCCTGAACTTGTTTTGAGTCACAACTGCCATAAATTAACAGAAAACATTCCTGAAGAATACAAGGAAAACCTTTGAGATTCACAGGCTCCTTAGTTTAGGTCTGACTTCCTTGCAGGTGTAAGAGTGTAGGTGGCACTCAGCACCGTCAGGTTGCGGTCAGGCCCATCTCTGTGGCAAAGCCTCCCGTTTTGGTTGAGGAGGACCATGAGTCCCTCCCATTGGGAAAGGACAGAAATTTTCCTGTCCTTACAAGTATGTCAGTAAGGTTGGGGACAGAGATGTGTAGGTAGGCTGAAGTCAGTGCTTTCTAGTATGATATTGCTTATGCGTTTACAGGACCAACTACAATTAAACCTTCTCAGCCCACAGATTTCTCCTAATTTACAAGCACTGTGCTACTAAGAGGCATTTGTGGAGTTCTTGGACTCCTGACAGTTTATGGCTCAAGCTCTTTGGGAGTTTACCCTGGGCAGATGCACACAGCATTGGCATGCTACTGAGCAAGCTGAAAGAATTCCCAGCGATCCCAAATTTGGGCCAGGTTTTCTCCTAGTTGACAGAATGACAGTGAGCCAGGGAAGAAATTTAAAGGGGTTATCTTCTCAAGATACTAAGCTCTTTCAAGCTGACAGCTTTGTTGCAGAGGTCAGCTAGAAGGAACAAGAAGGAGGCCCTGTGATCTAAAGATAGACTGACAAGATATGATTTCTTTTCCATTTATTGAATTATAATGTCAGTGGTTGTGTCCCATTACTCCTGTGAGACTGGAAACCTCTGTCTGAAACTGGAAGAAACGGATTTTTCTTGATAAAGATACAGATTATTTATTTTTCTTCTGTTCACAACTATTCTTCAAGGTAACTCCTGTGTAAGCCAGCCTGTGGGTTGGGCGTGACTGACGAAATATAAATTATTTCAGCATATTGCATAGAAGCAATGTGAATGCAACCACTGAGTATAATTCCCCCCCCCCCCCCAAGTGATGAATCTGCTGAGTCGTCAGTCCTGCAGCCCACAGACAAAGGGGTTTGTTCCGTTCAGCTCCGGAGATGTAAGTGCTGAAGGTGGCGTGCGTTGATCGGGCCTGTGTTTGAAAGGAAATCACATGAAATTTCCCTGTGTAAATTTTCTACCTAGTTGCATGGCTGCAATAATAATGGGTTCCTTTTTTAGTCTTGTTTTCCACCTGATTTGTTTGACTTTGGTCTGTTGCTGCATATACAGCAGAAAGGTCATCTTGCCTTTTGTGCTCTGCGTTTGATGGCATTGGCTCCGTTTTGACAAAGCTGTATCATCAGCTGCGATCAGCAGCCTTCTGATGTAATTAAAGAGAAGAAAATCCTTAGGAAAACGGCACTGAATGTACACAATTATTTTGGGTAGCATTATATTCATCAAAGATAATTGGCAAGTTTGAAAGTGCATCTTTTCAGCTCTATGGGAAATGTCTAGTACAGTATGGCTGATACAGTAAGTGTATTTAGTGTGTAAGCTGACAGGAATCGGGAGCTCTGTCTGCTGAGTAATGGTGGGATCAGAGAAGAGGGAACAGGCTGGGTCAAAGACGGTTGGACCTGTGGCTTTGGAGAAGCCACCTGATTCCTCTTTTCCAGCCCTAAAAATGTCTTTGTAAATCTGGGAAAGCAATTCCAGGCATCAGAAGATAACATATGAATTAACTAGTTGTATTAAGAACCATTTTTTTTTTAAAAAAATACCATTTTTTCATATTGCCTACTGCTTTGAGTGCAAGGGTGGCAGAACTCAACTCTAATAACACTGAGCATGAGGCTTGCCTGGTGGTGACGTATGGAGTGATGGTGTGGAGTAACTCATTCTGTAGAGACTGACAAGGGAAACAATTCATTAAAAGGAATGCTGCTAAATGCACAGCGTGTTGCTGTTCTTCAAAGACCCTATATAAATATAGGAACTGACTGTCCATTGGAAAAAAGGAAGAGCAGGGAGAGGTTAATTAGAAGAGTGTGTCTTGTGACAGATTCTGAGACCTAGGAATGATGGATAGGTGAAAAAGTCGTGACTTTTTGTAATTTTTCTGTTCCCAAGAACTTGTTGCTAACTGCATAAGTGTATGAAATCATAGCCTTGGAGAGGCTGTTACTCCTTACTCAGAGGAAAACCTAAGTTTTTTTCTTTAATTTTGATTATCTGATTTTGTCCAGCTGTTAGGTCCCAGGGACTGATCCTGATTTCCTTGACACCAGTGATAATTGAAAAGTGTGAGTGCAGAAGAAAGGCAAGACTAAGCCATTGCTGTGATTGTGCTTGATTCAATAAACGGTCTCATCTGTGCCTGCCTTTCCTGGAGGAGGACAAGCCCAGCTTGTGCAGCTGTGGTGGCTCCAGTTTGAGTGCTTCCTCATGAATCCACCCCTGCCAGTGGTGTGGAAAAGTGGCAGAGCTGATGGGTGTGAGGACCTCTGTAGTCCCTCTTGGAGTGGTAGAAGTTGAGGAGCCCACCTGCCGCTGGGCTTCTGGAAGAGCTGTGGTTGGGGAGACCCATAGTGCAGACTGGGCAACGTAGGAGGTGAAGCCACCTCCCACGCCCTCACATGCAGCTTTAATCAACATCATTTAAGAATCTGTTGGCAAAAACCTGGTTTAAATCCCTTGAGGAGCACTCCTGCTGAAGCACTGTATTGGTGACGTTGAGTTGGATCTCCTCCCTCTTGACAAAGCAGGTATGGGTCAGGGAGAACGCTAAGGAAATGGGCTGTCCTGATTTAAGAGGTTATCCAGCAGATTGGCTGGATATTCAGCTAGGTTCATGCCAGTAAACTGTCATGTTAAATCTGTGTGGTTTTACATCTTAAAACTAGTTGCAGCTGTGCGTTATCTAACAGAGAGGTAAACACCCCAAAAAGCTGTAGAGATGCGAGTCATGCCTTGGCCGGTCTCGGCACTTTGCAAGGGCAGTGTTTCTGGTGGAGCAGCTCATGCAAACACACAAGAACCAGCGCCATTTAAATTGGGAGAAGGTGCAGAGAAGGTTTATTAAGGGGAAAATGGAAAGCATAAGTGCTTTGCTTTGGTACCTGCAGAACACATTAAATGTGACAACAGCAGCTGATGAAGGTGGCTTGGGTGCAGGCGCGTGGCCCCACTGCCTTGTTGGCAGAGCACTGCTGGGAATAATAACAGGTTTTGGTGGTGACCGGTTAGGCACAGCACTTCTGTCACTCCTTGTAGTGGACCAGAATGGCAGCCTCCTGTGTCCCATAAAGATGGTTAAACCTTTTCATCAGACTGAGAAAAAAATTTAGGAAGCAGTGAAATGAGTTCTTTGTAATCCTGAGTGCTTTTCATGGATGCTTTCAGTCCAGATTATCTGTATAGCTTGAGAGACGCCATACATAAGTTTTTGAAGGCAAGGCAGTATGTTTATGTAGTTAGATCTCGTACAGATCTTTTATTTGAGAAAGAGGCATGCTGACTTTAAACCATTTTTTTTCTTGTTTTGGGGTGGGCCTAGTAAGTTTGATATTAGGGAAAGATGAAATACGATGTTTCATATCCATGGAAAGCTAAAGCAAGCAGAACGTTATTTGGTGTCTATGGAGCTAGATACTTCTCGTGTGAGGAATCTTTGCATAACTCACATGGTACATCCTGGCTGTTCTTTGAAGCTAATAGGGGTGTTTTACTAAGGCATGCTTCTGGGAATTGAAAGAAATGTGGCATGAAAGAGGTTAAATCAATACACAGATTTTCAGAAATATATTTTTTAACAAATTGCAGCAGTTGATTTTCTCCATTTTTCAGGCAGGTAATGAAAAATAAATGGGTAGACTACTTAGTACTTCGTGTCTGATAACTCAGCATTTATATAAAACTGTAGTCAGTTTTGAAGGCATTTGAGGAGCAATGTATTTATGTATGAAGGCAACATGGACAGTGTCCTTGGTTGTGCTGTCTCGACCAGTGTGTGTGTGGAAGTGTGGTGACCTGTATATGCTGAACTCTCTTTCTTTGGCATTCTTGTGCCACTGAGCAAAACCTCGATACTTCATTTTTTTTCTCTGATATGCCATCTTGATATCAGGAGATCGTGTAGACAGAGAATTATGAGATGCCCTTGAACAACTGCAGGCAGAATACTCCTTGTAGTGCTAACTAAAGATGCTTTGAAATTAAAGATAATTGAAAGCTCTGTCCAGTTCTGGGCTCCCCAGTTGAAGAGGGATGGGCAACTACTCGAGGGGGTCCAGCAGAGGGCTACAAAGGTGATGAGGGGGCCACAGCACCTCCCTTCTGAAGGGAAGGCCAGGAGAGCTGGGCCTGTTGAGCCTGGAGAAGGGAAGTTATGAACATCTACAGGTATCTTAAGGGCAACTGTCAAGAGGACGGGGCCAGGCTCCTTTCAGTGGTGCCCAGCAACAGGACAAGGGGCAACGGGCACAAACTGCGATGCAGGTTTCTTCTGAATATGAGGAAGAACTTCTTTACCTTGTGGGTCATGTCCCCTGGCACAGGCTGCCCAGAGAGGCTGTGGTGTCTCTGTCTCTGGAGACATTCAAAATGCACCTGGACAGGACTCTGTGCATCCTGCTGGAGGTGACCCTGCTTCAGCAGGGGGTTGGGCTAGATGAGCTCCAGGGGTCACTTCCAACCCTGACCAGTCTGTGGTTCTGTGATAGCCTACATTCATAACCCCAGTTTTAGTGCCTCCTACCTTTTGACTACTTGACATTGCAATTTTTGCATTGTTTTAATGCATTTCTTCTGTACAAATGCTAACAGGAATAACACAACTTCCAGGTGTTATTTGCGAGTGATACTACTGTGAGAGTGGCTCTGTTTGCATAAATGGCAACAGAAAAGGGATGTGGTCCCACCGAAGGCAGTAGCAAATTCCAGTTGACTTCACTGTGACAATGATTTTTGCCCGTCTACTACAGTCTCGAATCCATCCAAAGCCATGAAGTAATTTAGTGGGTTTGGTATACATGTGCCAGAATTTTGCAGAAACGCTGATCCAGTTCCATCGTTAGATTTTTCATCACATTTGAAAAGTGAATTCTGTGTAGTTTTGAATGTCATTTCATTTTAGCGTTCCTATAGATGTAGCATCTATTTATTTATTTTAGCTATGTTAGTTTATATGCATAATATGTTAATATGCAATAATTAGCTAGGTCATCACTTTGAGGTCTATCAGAAATATTTTAGGTATGTGGATTCAATTCATTCAGTAATTTCCCAAATTCTTAACCACCATAGTGACTAAAGGAAGCCTTGCTGAGAGCTGGGACATTTTATAGATAGCACTATTTATCCAAAGTCCTATTATTAGCCTAGAAAGAAAGGCTTACCATGTATTTTTATTAAAAATGACAACGTACTTAACATCTTTAATGAAAACTAACCATTGTGATATGAATTTAGAAACCCTGACACCTTATTTTATAGAAATGAAGTCCCCTAGTATATTAAAATTAACATTTTTTAATAACAAAAAGTGATATAGTCTGCTGGAGTAGGGCTAAATTTATCTTATGATTGTACTTGTCATGGCCTTGAGTATTTATTGAGTAGTTTTAAAAGTTCATTAAACTCAAGATATTAAATATTGCCCCGAGCAGTGCTCCATAAAAGAAAAATATAGTGCTATTACTTGGTAAAATGTTGTGCTATGTTGTTAATTTAACTCCCTTGAGTTCTCATCTTCTGATTCAAAAGACATTTCCTCATGCTGTTAAATTTGACATTTTCAAAAAATCTCGGACTGTCTCCACATTCACCAGAATCTCCCTATTTCATGTTCCTTTCAGAAAGGCACAAGGAAGCGAGTGACTTCAAGAAACCGTCCTTCTGAAATGTCAAGTGTACCGGCGTCATCGTTTCGCCAGCTATCGTTTTACTGTGTCTTTCTGTTTACCGTGATCTAATTGTTTGCTAGAGGCACATTTCCAGGCATAGGGGCAGAAAATAAACTTGGAGTTAATGCTTACTGTTATCAAAAATAGAGCTTTTTTCCAAAACTAGCTGCTTTCGTTCTGTTGAAGGCAGTAATAAAAACAACGTTATTAAAAAAAATCTCCACAACACTTGCTAACCTCGTTAGGTGATGTCTACCGTTTATTTTGTCTGTAATTTCCCACAGAGCAGTTGCCCTCTGAATCTCCATAGGAAAATACATACCAGTTTTTTTAATAAGCTGGGCCACATCAATTCACATCTATCATAATTTGTGACCTAGTAACAGCACTAGATTTTTCTGTACACGATTAATACAGACATAACTTTTTATATTCTGACAGAAGATGACTTCTATGTGGGAGAATAGGTGAGAAGAAATGTCAAGTTTGCAGTGGTTACCTAGCACAAAACCTGAACTGTTCACATTTCTGAGCTGTGCTCTCATTCTTTCAAGTCAACTTAAATGCAATTTTGTTGTGCCATTGTGATTTTTCTCAACAGCGTTTTACTACATCTTGCTTGTTTGCTTGTGAGCTCATGGGCTGTTTGATTGCTTTGCTATTGTATCCCTGCTCGCTTCAGGCTTCCTGTGCCTACAGCTGTTCTTGGTTTTATGCCTTACCACTGGCAGAGCTTGACCGGGGATGAGGGAAACTAACGTGGCACTTCAAACACACAAGTTTCATCTCCAAGTTATGGTTTGGGTATGTTCTTCTGGCTGTAACTTGTATCTCGTTAAGCACGGCAGATGCTGAATTCACTGCTGACGCGTTTGGTGTCAGATGGAGGCAGCAGTTCTCTCTCGCAGAGGTTGCCATTGTTAGTGATTCCAAATTTATGGGGAACATTATTTTAAAACTTTGCAGGTGGTCAAATAAATCATATGTTCAAAAACTGTTGATGATGAGCTGCGGGTGGTGATGTGTGTATGGCCTCTCCTTGTGGTTTCAAAATGCATGGTTCTCCTGTGCCATTGGTCTGTCTAAGTAAGAGAGTTGTGAGAGGGGTCCTCTGCTGCAGTTTCCTTTTGTAGCGCTCCCTTTGCTCGCCGTGAGATGCCATCAGTGGTGTTGGGCAGGCGGTCCACTGGGTCCAGCACTGGCTGGGCTGCAGGAGCACAGTGGCAAGCCGGGTGCTCCTGACCAACCTTCCAAAGGCTTTGCTCCTGCCTTTACAGTTTTCCACAAGAGTACATCTTTAAGGCCTTCAGATGGCATTGTATTTCACATTCTCGAACTGAAAATGTGTGGGATGATTGTGTAAAATGTTTTTAAATAATATAGCTAGTGTCGCATGTGATCCTTTAGACTTACAGAGCGATGTAGTAAGAGGATCTCATGGCAAAATTGATGTGCTCTTCTGATGACTTCCAAATAAATTTCAGGAGTCATAAACTGAATCATTTCTGAACAATTTAACATCACTTGTAAGAGATCGCTCTTAGCAGAAATCTTGTTACACTTTTTGTGGCTTATGCAGAATTACTCTTCTTTCTTATACCTGTGGATACCTGGCTTTGTAGATGCTCTAGAAACCTAGTTTGTCAAAGATTTGCTTATTTACTGGTGTGTGTTTTCTGTGCCGGGTGCTTTGTATCTTCTGGGTTCTTGAGTTTTCAATGCTGCTTCCTCCTGATGCAGGTGGTTGAGGGCTTTCTGTAATTACTGTCTTTAAACCCCAAGACCCATGTGTGTAGAAACGGGGTAGGTGGATATTTTTTGGATTACATTTGTTTGTATAAGAGTCATGCCTGGGGATGTACAGTTTACACATTACACATGCATGCCAGTCAGCGTGTGTGTGTAAATCAAGGATTGATTTGAAAATTAAACTCACTGGCCCTGTAGCAAAATCTAAGTTTACAGTGACAAAACGATAACAGGGAATTAGAGAGAACCTCTCCTAAAATCAAATCAGGCTCTTGTTTTGCAGCGAGTAATTAGATTGTAGTTTGTTTCACTGCAAAACTCACCATGTCCAGTAAATTAAACCATCACTTGTCTTGCAAAAATAGTTGCCTTTGGACTGTTTGACAGTGGCCTTTCTTTGCCCATATTTTCCCTTTTTGTTACCAAATCAAATAAAGTTTTGTGTTAGCATCAGCAGTGGCAGCTGCTACAGCCAGTTCAATTTGTAGTCTTAGGTTTGTTACTCAGTTTACTCTGGGCTTTGTTATGAAATTTAACCTATTACTGGTCTGTCTAATAATGTTACGTATCTTGGGACAACCCGATGGCATCAGAGTAAGTCCTGAATGAGTTGCCTTATGCAGGAGTTGTACCGTATGCTGGAGCTTTATAGCCAGGCCTGTGGCATCATGTGTCTCTTTAATATTATTGCTTCAATTAAAAAGGATTCCTTTTCTTAATGATTGATGCTTTCAGGCCGATAAACTTCTGTAACCATGTGGCAGTGGTAAAGTAAGAACTATAAAGTCCTTGAAAACCAAAACCATGTTGGAAATGTAATGGAATGTTTCCACCAAAGGTTTTCTGTATGATTGCACTAATGCTCTGTGCGTGCCTTTATTTTGATTTCGCTGAACTCTAAATATTTGGGGTTTTAAATATATTTCAGTACAAATCTTCCTGAGATGTCTTTTATGACAAATGCTAAGTTCGATTCTAGCATTGCAGCTGAGTGTACTGTGTGGCTGTTCACTCAGAAATGCTGGAGGTTGATGAGAGAGAGACCAGGATGTTTGTAAGTGCCGGTGTGGTTCTGGGAGCTGGATGCCCTGCCCTGGGCTTGTACTGGTGCAGCTGGGCACTGAGCTCCCACGGGACGTCGGAGGGAGGGCTGCCTGCCTGACTGCAGGGTGTCAGATCCAGTTCTGGCACGGGAGATGGTGAGTCCCGCAGTGCTTGGGTGTGCCAGCTCCTCCAGGTTTTGGACAGTCCTCTAGTATTTCTTCAAACGTACAGGTCAGTGATGTGGTGACCGTGGGCCTCTGTTGAGATTTGCATACAAGTCTGTACGCCCTTCTTAGCAGACACCGAAAAGCCTGTGTGACTTGTTTTTTCATGGTTGAGGTGAATTTTGTGGCTCACTGTCTTACACAGCTGTTGCAAAAGTCCCCTAAAATCTTACTCTGTTTTTGAGGATGAAAAGCCATTTCGAGTTGCTGCTCTTGTTGTTTCTTGGTTTTGTTGGTAGGGCAGTAAAGATGCTGCTGGTATCCTTTTGTTGGTCGTGTTGTCACGGGTGGCTGTGATAGATGGGACGGCATGGAAGGGAGAGAGGATGGAGGTATGGAGAGGGGCATTGCATTGTGTTAGGCTGCTGGGAGTTTGTTTTCCTGTGCTGCTTTTAAAAAATAAATGAATAAATAATCATATCTCTTTAGGCAAAAGACAGACTGTGCTGGGGCCTTCTACCCATGTGCTGGTTTAGAAAGATACTAAAGTAAATTTGATCAGAAGGTAGTTTATCATGTAGTGAGAATTGCTGGAGGAACTTGTTCTTGTCACTCGGCGTACTGTCCATACTGTCAAAGAAGCCACATGGAGCTGGGTTTACAGCCCTTTCCCTTTGCCAAACAGTGATTGACATTTTCTTTAGAATCATGAACTTTACCACCATGCAGGCCAGAAAACATAACGTACAGTTCGTCTTTTGCTATTACATATATTTAATGCCTCCTTCTCTGAGCAAAATCTATTTAGCAATAAAAGGAGTTACATGGAGTATTCCATTTATCAACCAGATGCCCCTTTCTTGTTGCTAATACCTTTTTTTGAACCTCAAACCTGTTCTTCCATTGTGGGGAGATGTATCTTCTGTCTGTACAAATAAACATGAGCTTTAGCCTTTAGCAACATATTTCAAAAGGGAGATAAATACATGTTTAACTTAACTTACTAAGTTATGCAGAAAAATGACAAAACAAAATTGGATTATGTTGTGTTGCTTTTATATGCACAGGATGGATGAAGAAGAAAATTAACTCTGTCCCAGCCAAAACCAGGATAGAGATGTAGCACTTCCATGGCCGGCTGGTAAAACCTGATGTTTAACCATTTGATTTTTAAACTCCTGTGCATCTTGCAGGCCTTAAATGGCTCACAGAGAATCTGGGGGATGCACAAGTAGATCATAATTTGTTGAAAATTAAGCATTTCCCAGATACTTGATGCTGTTGCTGAAGCTTTAACCTCAGCACAGACTATTTAGAGGCTCATCGGATTTCGTACTGGTGTGCCCAGTGTGTGCTTGGAAAGAGAAGTCAGCCTACTGTTCCCTTGTGTGATTATTTTCAGCCCTTTGGACCTAAAAATCAATGCTGGAGTGCGGAAGGCGATGGCGTGTGAGCAGGCGTGTTGTCCTCCTTCACGCTCCCGTCTGTAATTCCGTGGGACTGTTGGTGCTAGAGGAGTCCTCATCCGCATCAAGAGGAGAGTTGGATGTTGAAGTGACTCTGCACGTCCTGTAGCCCGTGGATGTGCTGCCAATAATTAGTGTTGCGTTTGGGCAAACTCTGGGTAACGACTTACTGTTTTTTTCAGATGGTGGCCACATATGGACAGGTGCTGGTCAGCATCTGAGTATGCTGTGCCAGGGTCAAGGTCACTCAGACTTGGTGATCACTTTTGGCGTGCAGTGCAGTTTTACGGAGTAGCAGCATTTTTCCTTGGAAATGGTTGAGAGAGATTTTATGTGCTGAAGCATGGTGGAACTGAGGCTTTTATCAAGGTAGGAGAGTTGTTAGGTTTCACTGCCAGCTTTTTTTATTATGAACTTATATTACAACCAGATAGCTTTGTAGAAATGGTCAAAAGATCAGTTAAATTCGATGTTAAATTTTGCTGTGGTAAAATCCAAGTGCTGGATGGTAGTTACAATTGGATGGCACACTCATCGCAGGATACTGAGGTGTTTGTTTCGACATGATCAAAATATGGGTTCGGCACCCTATTGAAACAAACCGCTGTTTTATGCTTGTTACTCTGTGATTTATAATGTAAAATGAAAATTCTACCACATAACTTTTCAGGTGATAGTTTATTTTAACAAATAACTCCTCATAATCTTAAGATGAGTTGTGAAATGCCGATCTACTTATGGGTTAATTATTCAACTTCTCAATTGGTTTTGACGCGTTAAGTAAGCAAATTATTTCTGCTTGATTTTTTTAATTAATCTAGCTCATGTCAACTCTAGCATTAAGGAGCTGTGGTTACACTGCTGGTAGTTTTAGGTTCAAATAGACAGAGCCCCAGTATTTGGAGTGGAAAGACTGTTCTAAAATTGAATGCAAAGCTACAGGTTCAGACTTCTATCACTTTATTTTTTCAGGCTCTGATTTGTTTTCTGGTAATATCTTTCTGCTGCAAATTTGTTAACGTGGACAAATGTGATTTAATCAGCTCTTTTATTAATGTGCTAAACAAGTTATCTTACCAGGAAGTGAATTTTTAATATTTGAGGATATCAATAAACTTTTCAGATGATTTTCCCCCCGTTGTACAGTGCTTCACTTAAATAATGCTTACTCATCTATTAACTTTGCTCTTTAAGTAAAATCTGAAAATTACAGTAGGTAACCTTTAGAAAATATGAAAGTCTTCATGCGTTTTAATTTTTTTTTTCTTGAAATATATGAATGACTGGCAACTATGGTAAATGGAAATAATAGGGGTATATACTACTTTTGTTTATTGACCTTAAAGCTTATGGAATTGGGACAAATACCAAGCTGTTTTAAATTGGCAGTCTGAAAAAGAGAAAATACTTGCTGTTTTACTCTTTTGCCTGATTCCATTCGTTTAGCTCAGTTTGCTCTGTAGAAGTAAGAAAAAGAGAATTCAATTTTACTTTCAAAGGTGAGGTTTCCTTTTTCCCCCCCATGTAGGCAATAATGCTGCACTTGTGGAGCATCCTTAACAATGCCATCTTTTGGCAATTGAGCTAATTTATTTAATTTTCACAGTTAGCACACTCTGTCACAATGGTGTGTTGCTGTCACATTAAACATCAGAAAAATTTTACGCTGCTTAGCATTTCAGAAATGACCAGTGACGTTAAAACTGTATATAACACCTGGCTTGGAGGTAATTCTTTGAAACTTAATTACAATTATGATGGTTGCAAAAAAGCTAGATGATGATTCTTGATGATGATTGCACAGGGAAATGGTAATACTGTCAGGTGTGGGATGGCTTGAAGGAGAATTTGCTGCTTTGTTTTTCCTCCAGTTTTGTAGTTTCGCTCTTAATTTATTTTATCTCATTGTATCTCTAGTGCCTTGTGTGTATATAATACATTTAAGAGAGAAAAACACAGATACAGTCAGAGATTGCAATGCTTCAGAAGGTCCATAGTGTGCAATATATCGCAGATACGTGAGATTTTTTTGTGTGGGGAGCTTGGGTATTTGATCTATGCTGAGCTGAAGTGGAAAGACCCGATTCAGCCCGCGGGAGTGCATAGCTGTCTGCATTGAGAGAGAGATATGGGGGTGTGTGTGTATCTGGTACTAAAGGAATGGTTTCCTTTGGGAAACATAGGATTGATGATATCTTGGCTTTTATCATCAAATCATTCTATTGGGGAGAAGCCGTTGAAGCCCAAGTAGGTTGGCTGCATGGCTTGGCCAATGAAACAACCCTGGCACAAAGTGAATGGAGCAGCACAGAAGCAGCCGTGTTTGGAGAACGTATTGAAAGAAGAGAGTTTTGTGGAGGGATTTGGAAGGCAGAAATGAGCTTCCCGCACCCAGCATCAAGGATGCTTGTCCCAGAAAAGCTGCCTGCTTTGCAGCTGGTGATGTGCAGCCAGTTTGGGGGAGCAGGGTGCTGGAGCCCAGAGCGTGTGGGGAGGGGGCTGGGAGCAGGAGGGGGCTGGGGCAGGAGGTGGGGCTGCAGCACCTGCAGCACCAGGTTGGAGAATCCAAAATTCGGTAGGAGCTAGGCTCGTGTGTAGCCAGAGGTGTGGGGAGCGGCATGTGGGTGTGTGCACAAGGAGGCGTTGGGGGGCTGCTGGGTGCAGGGAGGAGCATGGGCCTGAGGAGCTACTCCTTGGCATCATGTAAGGGTAAGATCAAGCACCTTATAAACACTTCACACCACTGAGACCCACATTTTTTATTTATTTATTTATTTTTTAAAAAAGGACAGATTCTAGCCACGTACTGTAGGAAGAAGCAGCATGAGCTGGAAGCACCGTTTCCACTGCAAAACTGTTAAACAAATAAGTATTACAGAAGTAAACCTGTGAGAAATGAAACATCTTTGTACTTCACTGAGCCAATTAAAAAAAAATCAGGGAACCCTTCCTACATGTATTAGAAATCTGTTTTAAAATCTGTTAAGTGGATATTTTCAGTTGAAGGAAGTTATGTTGCTGTAATGTTTTCTCATTCGTTTCATCTCAAATATGTGAAACCTGCTGTTTCCTAAATAAGTAAAAGCAGATGGAGCAGCCTCGGTGATAGGTTTTGCTGAACACTTCAGCTCTGTTAGTTCAGTTCTCACTTACTTAATGCTATTACATTAGAGATCTACTTGAAGGTCGCCGTGTGGAATGTCTCACAAAAATAACATTGACTGGAAAAGTCAGTGCAATACACAAAAATAGTATTTATCTAATCTGTTTTATTCTCTTCAGTATCTTCTACTCCTAAAGGATTAATTTGGTCAAATCATAACATACAACATCAGAGTTGTGCCAACCTCAAAATAAAAAACAAAACCCAAACCTTATGAGTCAGTCTCCAGATGTTTGTGAGATTGGCAGAGGGAGTCGTGTGTTAATGTTTTTTATTTGTTCCTTGGTTTCGAGGACTTCAGATGCACAGTAATTTCATGTTTTCCAGCTTCTGTATTGCACGTTGCAAAGGTTTCTATATATTTGTTTTAAAGGAAAACTTTTCCAGTAACCTCTCATTTCCAGGATTTAGAAGAAAAAGTAAAGATTGCAGGGGTCTTGATGTCACTAGTGATTCTCATAACCACAAAGTGAATTCTCTGTGATTTTTTATTGGTCTGTTTTTTCTGCTTTCAAAGTGAGGTTGGGTAACCAGTTATTGGAACGTTGAGATTAGCAGTAAATTTTTAGTTGTGCACAGTATGATTTGCACAAAATAAGGCTTTGATCTTTTGATATTTCTTTGCCTTTGGAGAGGGATTGCCAGTGAAGGTGTTGGGAAGAGTGTTATAAAGGAAGTTAGAAAGGTGAGGTGGGAAGGCTTCCAAATAAAAATTAGTCTGGAAGCACATTCATCAAGTGCATCAAATCCCTGTGTTGTAATCCTGCCTAGGCTGAAGTTATCACATTCCCATTGCTTCCAGTAGGTAAGGATTTCATCCCAGGGCACTGCTGGAGTATTTTGAGCTTTGATGCAAAGAGCTGATAGTGCCTGCTATTCATGATATGGTGAATAAAATGAACGTTGTGTAGGATAACAAATTTCCCTTAGTAATGTCTCCTCTTTCTTCAGGTACAGCGATTAAATTCATTCCTGAATTTTTGCATACTGAGAAGATCTCCTTTGAGTTCTGTAAATTTCTTCACATTCTTTATTTACTTTATTGAATTTGTGTAGCAAAAATATAAACCCTAAAATTCGTCTTCCTCATGGAATTCATTTTGCCATCTGGTAGTCATGAATGAGAGAGAAACTTCTCATTCCTGCTGAGAGAACTGTGAAGGCTCCCACAGTCCTCCCTTCCATGTTTTGTTTAAATCCAGTAGTTTCTGTGATAAAAAAGTACCAAATGGCCAAGATGGGACCGAGCTTCCATTAGCAGGACCCTGGCTCTATCTCCAGCTCCGTGAGGAGAACAGCAGGAGAGGGGAGCGTGATGCTGTCCCTGGAAGCATTTGTTGTAAGAGCTCCATCTCATTTCTGTACACAATGCCCGTGGAACTAATATATTTAAGGATAGTGGAGCAACTTGCATTTTCTTAATGAGACTCATGATAGTCAGCATTGCAGGTCTTTTGGAAATATTAGTGTAATAGAAGCTTTCGGTGATGGGTATTGCATCTTCCTCTCTGCCTTAAAGGCTCTCTGGCAGATGGACTACAAGGAAAATAGTTTAAATGGGGACACGGGTTCAAAATAACTAGCCATTTAATTGCTCTCTTTCAAAATCGTTGTGTATCCTGAAGGTTTTACCACTAGTTAACGTTGCATTTACAGTTCTTAAGTTGTTCATTATAGAAACATAGTCAAGAGCCTTTTCTGAAGGGAGCTGGCTTGAACGTTCCCAAGATATTGTAAGCTGCGAGGCACAACTTTTTGTTTGGTTTGAAGCAAGCTACTAAGTGCTTTGCGATGAATTTTAATTGATTCCAGTTGCAGTTAGTTTTCAGCTTGTCACTGTTAAGGAGAGGCTTGTTTAGCATGGGGCAAAATATCTCTGTATTTTTCATTCTGACATATTGGATTTTATCCTTTGTTGGTGTAAATCAGCCTAAAGCCATTGACTGCGGTGAAACTGTGCCGATTTTTGCCACTTGACCTCCTCTTTTTGCTGCTTTACATACAGAACACAAAGGGATTACTGACTATCGAGTGTCTGCAGAATCAGGCCCTTTAAAACAAATTAGTCACATCTCTGTCCAAGCAGATTGCAATAAAACAAGAAATATGAGTAGTGCTCCTAGAATAATTTTGAACATAAATTTTTTTACTGTGTTTCTTTTCAAAGGAACTAAAATGTGGTCTCTTACAGATAAATATAAATGAGCAGACCAGTGAATTTGGATGAAATCATACCTTTTTAAAGATGCAAATTGAAAATTAAGCCTCAAAACAATAGAATCCTCCTGGGCCTTTCAGGAAGGATTGTATATTGCTCATCAGACTCTGCTGCCAGGTTGTGAATTTTATTTCACAGTGAATTCCACGGCAGAGCTGCTGGAGCTCGCTTTTATGATGAAAAGTAAAAGATCTGTTGAAAATATGTGTATCCCACAATCTGGATCATCTTTTCTAGGAAGGATATTCTTTTATGGGGGAGGAACAGTAGTGGGGAGTGTTGGGTTTATTGTGCTTTGTCTGGGCCACGTTACAACCAATGCTGTTGTGGGAACGTCCATGCTCCTGAAGGAGCCTTGTCTTTTGCCTCAGTTTGGACCCAGAACTAGGGCAGATCTAGGTGGATTTTTTTTTTCTTATGCCATTTTAAAGCCGCTTCTCTCAGTCTTCTGCTTCTTGTCATTCTTATTTTCTTTCCTTCCATTGAATATTTTTTGCTAAGCTACTTTGTGATGTCTTTTGGCTACAGTCATTCAACTTAGAACAATCTCCCCAGACTGAAAAATCTAGAAGGGGAAGAATCTGTTCAGGAGCTACTCCAAGCGAAATATAGTTGTAATAAAAGAAGTTAAAATTAAGCAGTTTATTGCAATTTGTAAACTCCAAGTGGAAGAAAGACTGGTTAAAATGTATGAGAAATCGTCTCTACAAAATTACTGTCCTCGAAGTGAGGAGGAATATTCTGCAGTCTGGTTCACTCTGGTAGGGACAGAGCAGGTTTTAGATGGTGTTTTACCGTGGTGTCATCCTGTTTCTGCTGTTGACTGTGGCTTTTTATGGGATGTGAATACTGGACAAATGTGGGAAGGAGGGAGACAATGGATTTACAAACATAAATCCTAAGGGTAAGCTGGAGATGTCTCGCAAACCTCTGGCTGGCCATTGGGTATGCTTGAAATGAACCTCAGACTTGGACTTACACGTTTTCAGTGATTGATCTTTATAGCGTATGGCTATTAAAATAAGATATGTAGACGCAGTATGTTTGGGTTTTCTATAGTATAAAAAAAATCATGGTTTGTACTACAGAAGAGCTGTTGATCACAGAAAACAGTTTAGCTTCAAGAGAAAGGTATAATTCTGATCATGGAGGAAGTATCTCAGTTACTTCCAGTGCGGTATTCAGAAAATTCTTCTGCTTGTGGATAGCTCCAGTAGATGCAGGTTAGGCTTAAAAACGCAGTTTTACTGGACGACTCTGGAACAAGTCAATAGTCAATGAGGCAGAGGCTTGCTGCTGACAGGAAAGCGTTCAGGACGTCTCAAATTCAGCTGTTGGAGCTGTTGGTCACTGGTGGTTTGACAGACCGACCCCCTTCCATGCAGCTTCAGGTTGAGCACTGGCTGTAGTAATTCTTGTTGTACTGCTGCAATATTAATAAGCCCATGAAATACTGTAAGTACAGCAGTATGCTGGCACACAGAGGAAACAGGGGAGGAAGTGGTCTAAAAAAGTGACTTTGCATATGTTTTCAGTGCACTGGGAATGTATTTTGACTTGCGAATTTCCAAACGCAGTGGTGTTACTAGCCAAGAAGGGGACTGGACCCTGCATTATAAATCAGCTTTTTCTTCAGCAGGTGCATGCTTCAGACCATCTGCAAAACATATTTGTGGGATATTTTGCTACTTTTATTTCTTCTTTTTTTCTTTCCCTCTGTAAACAGACTTTATTTGCCAGTCCCTACCTGTCTTTGCATCTGTGCTGTACCTGGGTGGAAGGAGCAGGCAGGTGTGTGAAGCAGTGTGTTCTGCAGCCGTTCGTGTTCGCCCCGGCTGTGGGAGCAGGGGCAGAGGGCTGGTTGACTCCCGGGTGCATCCAGTCAATCACAGCAAATTCTCTTGGCATAGCCAGGCAGAGATGGACAGAATCAGGCTCCAGTCACACTTCAGGTGGAATCATCTCAGCAAGACTGTTTAGCTTTTTAAATATTCCTGTTTAAAATGTTCAGTTCAATGCAGATAATACACTACAATTAGAATTTTATTTCAAAGGAATACTGAAGAGCATACCCTGACATGCCTCCCCCATAGAAAGTTTTATTCAAATTGTTGGGAAGGTAGTGCATTAAGTAAATGAAACGTGAGTAATAACTTGCAGATTGCCAGAGAAGTGTATGCCTAGGCATTTTAAAAGTAATGGTAGTATTCTACCAGCTTCTGCGAAATGTATCAAAGATTCATAGATTTCGAGGCCAGAAGGATTAATCTGTTCTGACAACCTGCGTAACAAGCTAAAAACTTTTCCAGTAATTGCATCAAACATACACAAAAATATAAAAAGATAACATTTTTGATTCAACAGCAGGAAATGTGCACGTAGAAGGTATCGATATTTCTCTGGGCTTCAGTTTGCAGCGGTTTTGTTTGCTTGCATGATGCAAATTGGATCTACTGCCTGGCTCATCCAGCAATATCTGAATTTTGATTCCTTGTTTCATCATTTATAGCCGTCAGGTGGATTAGATGTTTTTATACACAAAGAAGTTGTTTCACACAGAGGTGATTGAGTCCTGAAGGGGAGAAGCATGAACCGAGCAGCTGGAGCTATCCAGTATTGCCAAATCTGGAGACATCCAAATACTGCCCATTTCATTGGCATGATTTCTGCTAAGCATCACAAAGTACCCAGAGGTTTTTGGGAATAAGCAAGTAACAATAATTTATTTTTTGTAAAAAAAAACCCTAAATAATAATAAAAAAAACCCTCATCAGTTTTTTGCATGTCAGTGGTCTGTTTGTTTTTGGAGCCAATTCCATTATTTCCTGCAGTTCAGATTCAGTTTGGGCTCTTTGTCTAAATTATGTGTTATGCCAACCTTCCTTTTTTTTGCCCTTCACCACACCCTGAGTGATTTTGATTTATTTTGTTTGCTATTGGAGTATACCTTTATGCAAACTTTGGGAATGGTATGCATATGGATAGCTTAGAAATAAATCTGTTACAGAAAATACAGATTGTCAAACAGGCAAAAAATAAAGATGTCTGTGTACTCATAATTTCTTAGTGTTACTGTTCACTGCACTTAGGCAGGATTAAGAGCTGTGTGTCTTTCCTACAAAACATACGTGCAAACGGGAAAACCACCTGCATTAATTTTTGTTTTCAGCTGTCAGCGCGCACAGATCTTCGCTGCCTGTCGGGATTCATATAAATGGCTCATGTGGCATCTGAAGATAACGCGTTGTTCTTGGAGGAAATATACTCTGTGAACTTAGATGCTGTTAATACTGTTGTTGTTTAGCTTCTCTGAACTCCATCTGGTTAGTGATTTCCAGTGCAGGTATCCAAGGCTACCTGGGTACTCACCTGGCTTTAACCGTACTTAAAAGGGGAGTTTAATACATGATAACTGTCAGAGAGAAGGCATATCAAATTTTAAATTTCACACGGGGCATTTTATAAGGTATTTTTCGTTACTGTAGTGGTGTGCCGATGGTTATGATGAGTTTGTATAGTGATAAAATCATTCAATGGTGCATTTGTCAGCTGTGTCAGGGTAGTGGAAGTGACTTGAACATCATCTGGCAATTTATGCTTTGAAGGGGCTGAACTACTCTGTAAACATACTTGAATTTCAAATAATTCTAATATCTTTGAGAAACATAATTTTCTTTTATAGAACCTTTAGTAGTTAGGCTCTGCAGTTTCACGTGGTTGCGGTCCCCATCACCCTGCGCCCCGCTCAGCTGGTGTGGCATGTCGCCTCCTCCTCGCGCCCTCCTGCCAGCTTTGTTTCCGGATGTTTGACATAAGTGTTCAGGCAAGATATACTGCAGATGGATTGTAGAAAGCTCACATTAGAATAAAGTGAACAAAGATGCTCACTAAAATCACTTACTGATGCGGATGTGGTAAGTGATTTGCTTGAAAATGCTCATCATTTCTTGGTTAAGTGATCATGGTTAAGTTTTCCTCAGTAGTATTTAATAGTCCATTAAAGACTCTTTGAAATACGGCTTTTCTGAGAAACTGAAGACGGAAGGATGCTCTTGTTCTTTGTGCTGATTGATATCAACTTGTCCAGCATCCACAAGTTAAAAAAAAACAAACCAAACTTACAGCAGTAGTTGAGATACGAATTTCTCCCAACCGTATTGTTAACCGTGGTGGGCCAACCGTTATTCACAGAAGATGGAATCTAAATTTAGTAGAGGCCACTTAAATTCTGACCACAGCTTGTTTACGCTCCTGTTCATAAGGAGACCTTCAGGGCTTAATTGTTCTTCTTAATCACCCAGCCTCACCTGGGAGGGACATGTTGTAAACAGTCGCCGAAACCTTCTTTGCAAGGTTGAACCTATCTCCATCCAGAAGGTAGATTTGGGATGGTGTGGTTCCGATCAGGTCTGGTTCAGTTTTGGTGCTGGTTAGAGGGGTCCATAGTAAACAACGTTTCACGAGGCTTTTTTGAAGAAGTATTCAAGGCGGTGAGTCCTGATTTGCTGCTTTGCAAACAGACTTTATGCAGAAGTGGCTGTTGTGTATGAAATTCGTCAGACTTCCTCTTTGTATTGGTAGCAACACGGTCTGTGTTTCAGACGGGTGTCCTCCATCTGCACCTGCCTTCTCACAGCCTTTCACCCACTTTTCTCATTCTCTTTGTGGTTCTAAGTGGAAGGACCAGCAAACGTCTCCAGATTAAAAAAAAAAAAAACAACAAAAACAAAAAACCAAACCACCACCACTGAAAATCACCAAAAGAACCCACCCAGCCGTATTATAGTCGTTGCTTATTTTTGGAATTTTGAAGAGGTTTTTCTTACTCTGATGAGATTTTCAGGTTGGAGTGGCACTTGAGAATTCCAGCCAGTGTTATAACAATGCCACCTGAGAGGAGATGGCAAGAAAAAAGGAAATCATTATTTTACTACGAACAGCAGGTGGTTAAGATAGAGTAGCAAGCAATGCCAAACATGTCTGACTTCGCAGCAAGTACAAGGGTTGGAAAGTATCTTGTTGTGGATGGCAAAGCTAGCGGCAAAGATGCAGGTAGCAATGATGACAAACACTTGGGGCAGATGCAACTCTTGCCGAGACGCAGATCACAGGGAGGTAGATAAATCTTCCCTAGGTTTGCTTGTATTTCCTGCTGGGCCAGCAGTTTCTCTCCCATTCAGGCTTGTTTCATTGGTCCCGTGTTTTACTTACTGGCATTCTAATATTCAAAGCTGTACTAAGTTTTATTAAGGTATCAAACACCCTCTTCTGCCTTCCTGGCCGGCACCTCCCTGCTTCCTGGCGGTGGGCTCGGGGCGGTTGGTGGTGCCGATGGTTTTGGAGCCCTGCGTGTCTGCGGTGCTCTTGCTGTGTGTATGTGTGGACAGCTTGGGGTCAGAAGCTGGATCATCAGAATAACCATTCTGTTACTTTGAATGTGCTGCCTGAAGCTGTAGATTCCCTCCTTGAAGGGTCTTTGCTGCTCAGGAAGTTAAAACATGTTTTAAAATGGATACAGTGCCGTCCTGGTTAGGAGGGCCAGCATACATGCCCGTGTTTCAATAATTTATGTAATCAGAAAATCAGGTGTATGTTAAAAATCATTAGTTTAGAACATTTTTTATTTTCTTTAAAAAAAGGAACCCAAAGCCCGTTTTAGGAAACAATGGCGGCTGAGCTTCTCAAAGGTTGGGAGTGGATACTAACACGCCCTGAGGCATATTAACAAAGGTCTGTGTTCTTCATGGACAGGGTCACTGCAGGGGCACAGGAACAAGCTGTCAGTTACAGCATGCGAGGAACTGTTTGTTCTGTTCATTTTCAGTGGCAAAATGCTGCTGCTTCTTATTTTCTCTGACAGTCCTTTTGTCATGCCGTTTCGCAGAGGTGGAGGCCACACAAACCATCGACTTCAAACCAGTCCAAAGGCTTGTGTCTCGTATTACTGCTGCTGTCATATGGCAAAGGGTGTCATTCCGGCCACTTGGATCCCTGCTGTGCGGCTGTCTGTGAGGGGATGGGTAGAGGAGAACTGCATGTGCTGTGGCTATGGTGGTTTCTTCTCTGAGACCCAACATCTCACTGAAGGCATCTCGAGGCTGGGCTGTGGGAGAAACTGCAAGTGTGTCTTGCAGCTGGCAACACCTGTAGGTGTTTTTTGCATTTTTTGTTGCTATTGAGGACCTGTGTGAGTGAGCGTACGCGTCCCGGGAGCTGCAGATGCTGTAGCGGCTGTTGCGGTGTTGACTTCGCTGGAGTCCTCCTGAGGGCTCTGAAGCTCAGGGGCAGGTGGAGGTTTTAGTCATGGCCACTCAGGAGTTGGTGGGGGTTATGGCTTCTGCTGTACCTCATCTTGTTTCTCATGGCCAGCATGAGAAGTGTGAGTAGGTGAAAGCTGTCGTTTCAGGGCAGGTTTTGTCCTCTGATTGGGTTCGCAGACGCTGCTGCAGTTGTGTTTGGTCACCCCGGGAGTCGTCGGTTTGATGTAAAGCTAGGTATCTGCGTCTGAGCAGTGGCGGTGCCAGAATGTTTGAGCGCAGTAACTTTAACGTTGCCTTGTTTCCATCTCGGCCTCATCCCAGCTTTCAGCTTACATGTTGGTAATTCAGATGCTACAATCGTTTTGCCAGTTGTAAAGATCTCAGCCTATCGGGAAGGCAGGAGCTGCATTTATAGTCTCAAAGTGTTAGCACGCTTTAGGAGCAAGTATGACATCAGAGGATAGCTTTCTGGCAGTGTCAGTTAGAGTCGTCTTGTTGGTACTATCTACTTATCTCCTTGGGTCTGTATGCTAAAGAGGCCAAACTGGTGAGAAGAGAAAGAAAAAAAACCGTGGCTGCCTTGCAGCTGCGACTGGGTCTGCAGCCCCCTGTCTGTGAGGATGCAGTGGCTTTGCACAGGGTGCGAGAGGTGGGGAAGGGGTGTTACAGCTGTGAAATGAAACTGTTGGAAATATCTGTACCAGAACGCATGAATTGCTTTAAATGGAGCAACAGGAGAAAGACAGTTTTGGCAATATTGCTGCAGTGTGAGGCACGGTTTTGAGCATCTGAAAACCAGATTCTTTTGCCTATTATCAGTCTGGAATTCCAGATAGCCTTGTAGAAGGAAAAAAAAAAAAAGGGGGTGGGGTGGCAAAAGGAAAAGCCCAGTATGTAAAGATGTAATGCTCTGAACAGGCTTCTTCTGCAGACAGTGGCTTGCTCTTAGTGTATGCACAGCTTTCATCTCCTCTTAGAGGCAGCTCCAGTTAATGTTGATATAAAACTGCCTGTTAATTGGAGTACATGGAGATAATGGTAGGAATAATCTCTAAGTAAACTCTTAAAAGCTCTGGAAAAAGGGTATTTAAAAAAAAAAAATCTCTCCCCAAAACCTGAGTTTGCACTCTGCTTTGAAGATAGACTCATCAGTGTGTGAAGCAGACTTCTGCCTTGAGGCCATTTATAGTGCCGAAGCTTGTGAAGCTAAAACAGTTTGATGTGTAATTGCAGGAGGAAATGGAAAACCTGCTGAGCATGGCAGGATGTAGTGCCTTATCACCCTTTATGTGCATCCAGTGCTTGCTGAAATTGCCAGCGGATCCGCAACATCGACAGAACGGTGACATTTTTCACGGGCCGCCGTGTTCTGAATCAACACTGCAACAGTGCGATTAGAGTAGGTAAAGTAGGGGGAACAATCAAAGAGTTGCATGTGACAGATCAGGTTTTAGTCATTCCCTGCTCCTTATTGCCTGCTGTCTTCTGTGATATGCAAAACAGCTTCTCCAGATGCATTACACCTTCACATTACCTGAAAATTGAATTTTATTTGGTGGCCTGCTTATAATTTATAGCACTCTTCCAATGCACTTCAGTTCTCATTTAGCTAAAAGTGTGTTCTTTATTTCCTACTGGCAGGGAAACAGAGAAATAAAACTGAATATTCAGCACCACTTACAGTGTATAAGAAACCAGGCTATTGAAGTTTTAAGCTGCTTGGATACGTTATTGACAAGAACTGTCTATTCTGGAGTTAAGCACACGATGTATTTGATTCCCAGAGGTATCATCTCTCCATAGTAATTAATCAGGGAAGACTCACAGACTCTAAATAGCAGTACTTGAAGTTATGGGCCACTATTAGCACTCAAAAAAGAAGTGGATGTTGAACACAGCCTATGGGGGAGTAATGGGGGTCCAGGCTAAGAACGTGGGATCCAGCCTTGCAGGGCAGGGGGGACAAAGGGGTTTTTTGAGTATGCAAATAGAGTTCTTCTTCCGCTGAGCATTTCACTATGTGGAAGAATGCACTGTAAATAATGTACTGCTTGCATTGTTTTGTGTCTAGTACCTGCTGTTGGCGTCCTTTCTTGAACCATCATCATATGTTGTCCACCCATACACTCTAAAATAGATAATACTTGTAATGCAGTATCTCTATATCAACAAGCTACTTGCATATGGAAGAACTGGCAGTGAAAATTAATTCAGAATGCAAAATAAGTATAACTAAAAGTTAAGGCCTACGTTTATTTCTCTTCCGCCTTAAAGCACAATGAAATGGGCTATAAACCCTGGAAAGTTTACTCTGTGAACAGAATTTTAATTGAGTATCAGGATCCATGGAAGAGCTGGCCAAAAGGCAGAAGAAACAGACAAGTAGGTAGCAAACTGTGCTGGAGAAGTAGCAAAACTTGTGACTGGCACGAAGGCAAGTCTTGGCTGAAAAATAAATAGCACTTCATCTCTTGCACCAGCCATCTCAAAACACCAGCATCACCACGTCTTTTGGACAGAGGGTACAGATTTCCAACTTGTGTCGGGAGGTGATGCAGCTTCTGTTGATTTATGCAGCCCTCGGAGAACATCTAAGACAAAGATGCATCAAGTCTCTTGGCATGTCTTTAGGTCACATTTAAATTGCTTCATGATAAATATAGCAATATTGGTGTTACTGTGTTTTACAACTGAAGTTCGCAGTGGGGATATCCCTCATTTGCAGTGCTGCGTGATCCGAATTTTGACTAAAGGAACCGGTGTTTTAGCTGATGCCTTCTCAGCTCTCTTACAGCTACTTTTCATTTAATCACATGGGTTCCTTCTTACAGTTGTCATTTTCTTAAGCTGAATCTGCAGAACCAATGTTTGCTTTTTTGTGCATGCTCTTTGTTTATATACTTTCTGAGCTTGATGTATATAGCAGGTCATTTGTTGCAGCCAAACATTTATTTCAGTCTTGTCCTTACAGTTTGATCTTTCAAATAAACTCAGTTTAGTTTTATTCTTCAAGAAAAAGTCACCCTCTCTAATAGGCTTTCAGAGTTGATAGGCTGAGAAAAAGGAAGCAGCTTAAATGCTGCTTTCAGGCAGAACTTGTGTTCAGGCAAAAATTAGTGTAGGACAACTAATAGCAGTGTGAATTTCAAAGTATAGTCACAGATGTTATCAACTATGAAATTTATGCTGTTTATAGGGAATTTAGCTCTACAAATGTATGTTTTAAATGCAAAAAAAACCAAAATCAAAACAACAACAACAAAAAAACAAAACAAAAAAACCAACAACCACAAAACCCTCTGAAAGCACTGAGGAATTCATTCCCACTCCTCTCTGGTTTTTTTATTGCAAGGGTTAGTTGTGAATGTGTGTCTCAAAGTCAGAGGTGATTTGAGAGGAGAGATCTGCTGGCCATATGGCCTGATCTACTTCTAAAGGTTTATCTTTTAAGTATTTCTTTACATGTTACATGTAGTGTGCTCCAGGCTCACCCTGGATTTCAGAAGTTTTTCATTCTCTTGTCTTCTGTATCTTTCTGGTCCCTACTAAAGCGATGCTCCTTCAGAGAAAGGCAACTTGCAGTGCAGACCAATCCTGCACACGTGAGCTGAAAACCTTACTTGGGGGTTTGAGGGGGAGGAAAGCACCATGCCTCCCAGAAAGCTCGTGAGCCTTAGCAGAGGAATCCTGCTTCCAGTGGGGCGTTCAAATGATTTCTCTTTCCTGTTAGAGGGTGCAGATGAACCAGCTTTCCTTTTCTGTCATAAACTCAAAGGCTTCCCATTTTGGCAATGCTTTCCGATGATATTTATTTAGCAAACCTATTGTTTCAGTGAATACAAGATAACGTTCTTTGCATTCTTAATCTGACCTCTTGAGCAGTGCTGCTGAGTTGATGTGCTATTGACTTTTAACTTGTCTTCTGTCTGTGTGTATTACCATGCCTAGCAGGGGCTGGATGCTCTCTGTGGGAGAGCAGGGGAAGCTCGAACAACAGCCCTTCCAGAATTCTCGTGCATCTGCTGGGATATATAACATCATAAGTAAATCAAGAATAAATGGACCTGTAATGTAGTGTATATTAATATTAGGTATTAAAAGCACTCTTAGTCAGGTCTGTACCTACCAAGATCTCTGCAGATCAGGAGTTACACCTTTCCCATCTTGAACTGTACCAGCTAAAAACTTCCTACACAAAGGCTTCAATGTGAGATTTATATGCACAGCAGTAACAGGGTGAGACTTTAATGGATGATGTGTTTAATATCTTAGAGCTGTAAAGCGTGACTGTCTCTCACTTGTAATTATTTTGCTAGTTCTTTACACCACAGCTGTAAGCTTAAGTAAACTTTCCTTAGCAAATAAATAACAGAGTGGTTTTATCTATGGACTGTCTTTGGCATTGCTCTAAGATGTTTTACTACAAAAGCCCTTTCTGGTGTACTTACTGCCTAAACAGGGTAGCAGATTTTTTTCTGTTATCATGAGAACTAAATGTAGTTACCATGTAGGCTTGAATAACATCAACACAGATCTCATCTTCCCAAGGCAGAGGTGATTTTTGTTACTTTGAACAAACATAACTATTGCTGTGGTAGAATAATGAGAATTGAAAAGATTTCCCCCATGTTCAGCTGTGAGTAACTCCTTGCACTTTATCTTGATAAAACACTCTGTAAACAAAAATATATTGGAATAGAAGTTCAAGAGAAGAAAAACAGGAGCAATAATGTTTTGAACATGCTCAAGTCTTGATTATAGTCCTATGAAAACTTGGTAAATTATTAAAGATTTTCAGTTTTAACTGAAGAACAAACAACTTGGGTTTCCTCATTTGCGTCTTTAAGGCTCAGATCCTAATCTCTAGCACTTCTAATAAATGCATTTTGGCAGCTTTCTATATCTTAAATAACAGACTTTGTCTAAATTATGTGTTGCATTAGAAGTACTGATTATTTTTTGCATCTATAGTTGCATTTTTTTGTCCTTTGTTCCCTATTTATGCGAGGTAAGCAATGGTAGAGCACAGTCTGTCCATCAGAAATGATGAGAATATGTATCCTCCTCACTAATGGTGTGGAGTTCCCTTTACAACAGACAGTCATGCTTTCTTCTAAATTTTAGTTTTATAGGCTAGGTTTTGTTCCCCTTGAAAGTACATTATAAATCAATAAGATGCATTTTACAGTAAAAGGAAAACATTATATGTGTAGAGTACTCTTTGGAAGACTTTTATATTTTATTGAACACTTGAAAAGTTGCAAAGTGGCACACTTGGAGTAAGAGTAACTTGGCATTCCATTGATGCTGTCTTCTGATTACTGTACATCATCTCCTATGCAACATTTATTGCAGATCTGGGTATCCGTATTTCAATAACATCTTGAGAATGTTTATTGGCGTGAGCTGTCCTCTGCAGTAAGCAAAGGCAAATACTTGCCTGAGAACTGATCAGTATATATGGAAAACCAGAGAAATAGAATTCAGTTGCTGCAAAAATATTCTGGGTGAAATCTTAACCCATTGGAGTGAGTGGGAGTTTTGCTGTTGAGCTCTCATGAGCTGATGATATTTTTGTTGCCAATGAACACAGCCGAGCCCTCAGATGCTCACACGATGGCAGTGTGTTAGCCTAAGGCCCCTTCCAAGGTCTTGCAGCATGACAGACCAGATGTTTAGAAAGAAACCTTGAGGGTGCAGCAAACTACAGGGGAGGGATGTTCCTGATTTTGGAACGATCTCCTTTTCCTACTTGGAAAATACAAGAAAAATAGCAAGCAGGCTTTGGAGGCGCTTGGGGCTCCTCAGGAATCTGCCTGTTAGCATCATGGGCAATCGGCGGGTTTAGCCTTGGTGCTGATTTTAAGGATCGTCTCCGAGGTGGGTGGTGATCCCACCAGGAATCCTGGTCAGGGAGAAGGGCTGCCCTGAGGGGCACTCGGCAGGCAGCGTGTGGTACCCGGTGGCGCTGCTTGCTGTGCTGCAAGGACGAGTGTGGGTTTATGAGCCTCATGCAGGTGTTTCTCTTCTTGCTCTAAGTGCACCTCCTCTTCCACCTGGTTAACAGCTCCCTCTCTGCCCCTCCATACATCTCCCAGGCTGTACAAGGTCTGACTTTGTTTTTGAAACATGATGTGCATGCCCAGAAAGGGAGAAGAAACAAATAATACAGATGCTAGAAAAATTAAAAGCAGCTAAATGAAGCCAAAATCCCAATTCACAGGAAAATGGTTTGGTTGGTATTTCCCCTTCTTGCTTTGCTGTGATGGATTAATTTTAGTCACCAGTAAATCTGTCAAATCAGAAAGTGTTTAGTTAAAGGGAATATTTACAGCGGTGTTTTCTCTTAGGAATCATATAATCTAAAATAAAAAAAAAAAAATCCCTTTTAGCTGTGTGGTTAAAGGCAGTGTTGAGCAATGTTAGAATGTTTTATTTTGTTTCAGCCAGGTAATGCATTGCCGTGCTGTCTGGAGGTTCTGTCTTTCTTTGAATGCTCGACCTTTTTCTAATAAACATCTGCTGTATGAGAAGCCTGTGGTGTTCTGTTTTCTTTTGCGTTATCATAAAAGGATGTATGCAGAGGAGAAGGGGAGCAGGATCCGGAAATGTTTGGAGTCACAACAGTTCCAGTGACACTGATGTTACTGAAATGCGGTCAAATTCTCTCTTCCACGTTGTTTATTCAGTCGTTCTGATGGGGCAGTGTGGTCTGTCAGTATATACCTGCCGGTGGGTCCCAGCCCTGTGCCTGTGCCTTCTGGCTTCTTGTTAGATGGAAAACACTTTGGACACGCACATGTGTTTATTTTGTGGTGGGGATTTGGAGTTTCTGCTTTAATGGAAATAATTACCCTTCCACTACCGTTTCATTCTATGTCTCTCTCAAAAGAGAGAGGGAAAATGCAGAATCTCTTAATGTGAAGCATATTCCTGCCTGTGTGGCTCTGAAGCCACGAGCTTCAGTGGGAGAAGGATCTGCTCTTCACAGGGAGAAGAGGAGACCACAGAGGAATGCTGTGTCACATTTGAAGCTGTTCACTAGAAGAAGGGACCCTTTTTCTTTTACACTTTGTCTTGGAGCTATCTGGGGGAAAGGGGAGTTGTTTTCATTAAAATATTTTGTTAGCCTAGATATATCAAGTTGTTTTCAGGCAGAATCTTCCACAGGAAGAAGTCAGCTTTTTGTGGAAACCCCCAAACTTTTAGAAGCATTTGATGCTTCTTGAGTGAAGCTTTGTATTTCAATGAAAAACGTGTCTGGCTGTAGTTGCATATTTTTGGCCACTGACGTGCACCTGGCTTCGTGGTGAGCACAGGTACGTCCCTGTGCCTCCCCCATTGCCTCAGAGTCTCTGTGTTCTGGGATCGGCTTTCTGATGGAAAACAGAGGTCCTCAGTGGTGAAGGGGCTGTTTGTACGTGTGCGTACGCTGTGTTCGTGGGCGAGACATTAAGGCACAGCACGTTCAGGGTTTTACTGTGTGGCAGCACAAAGTAATGGCACATGCAAAGCGAGTTAAATGCAATCCAGGCTAACCACGTTTCTCTCGTTAGCTTAGTTTCCAAAGACGCTTCATTACTGGAATACTTCAGAAGGTTCAAAGCTCTGTTTGCGCTCTTGGAAGCCTCGGTGCCGTTTTAGGGATCATCAGGCATAATCTACTGTTTGGTGCTCAGACTTGCACAAGTGTTATTTAACACTGGTTAAGAAATGACAGGCTGTCAGTACTGGTTGTGAAGGAGCTTCGAGGAGCCATTGTTCTTTCAAATTAAAACATTTAAACATTTAAATCCAAAGCTAGGACTGCAGGCTGATTTTAATTATTCCTTTTGTCTTTTGGAAATACTTCCCTACTGATGATCACACAGCTGTCACATATACATTACCTTTAGTCAGAATACATGACAGTGCTTTCCTATTAGCTGTCATTGTTTTACAAGGAAAACTGAAAACCACTAGAGCAGATATATTAATTTCAAAAGAAGACACTGCTGGCAAAGTTATTAAAATAAAAATATCTGAAGACTCACATTCATTTGATTTATAGCAAAGATCTGCTGTAATGTCTCTTGGCAGTTGAGGTGACTGGATTTTTTTTTTGGCTGTCTTACGGAGATGCCTACAGTCCTGTCTGTCTGATCCCGCTCTGTCAGGTTGAGGAACGCTATTCAGAGTTGTTGGTGATGCGTTAGTCATTCCTTCTTTGTAAATCCTTTTCGTCACCAAGAGAAATCTATTACTGCTGTACTATACGTAGTAAACTTAAGCAGCCATGAAATCTCAAGGATCTCCACCTCTTCACCTGCTGATCCTGATTCTCTGCCATTAGTTACCACACTCAGCATTAAATGTGAAACAGTAAAGAGGTCCTGAAGGATATGAATTGCATTGGTTAAAACTGCGTGGAAGCACTGTGCTTCCAGCACTGGGCTTGTAACTGAGGAGTAACTACCAAAATGTAGGGAAAAAAGCAAAGTTACAACTAAGTTCTGTCACAAACAAATGCTGCTGCTTTATTTCCCCTCTGAAGTGATCAGTGTTCATCAGAAAGCTGAATGAAGGTCAGGTCCGGGTGTTACTAACTCTAAGCATATGTTTGAATGGTTTTATAAACTGGTTTTCTGGGAGAAAAATTAAGAATTTGTGGATGCATGGAGGAAATACAGCATCTTCATAAAGTAAACAGGGGTTTTTTTTTCTTTTCTTCCTTTTAATAGTCCTGTCCGCTTGCCTGCTGTTTTGCCTTCTTTACTTTTCCCCTCCGTGTTTGTCTTCTCCATCCCGCAGCAGCGCAGTGACCCCCGCGCAGGGGCGGCCGGGTCCCTCTTCCCGGCTCTCCAGCACGCAGCCGGTTCAGTGCCTTTGCAGCCTCTGCCGATGCCAGCGTGCCTGAGTCCATGGGCAAGTGAATGTGTTTTGTAGTGTAAGTTAAAATAACGGTTCTTAAAATGGATTCCTTTGAGAAAATTTCCAGTAGGATTGTTTTGGCTTAGTGTCCCTTTGGCTGGCTCACTGGCTTCTAAGCTGCAGCTACAGAGTTTACTTTTAAGACTAAAAGAACAACCGATTGCTACAGTTAACCACAATTCAAAATCTTTTGTCTTTCCTGTGTGGATTAAATAGATGCTTTTAAAATTGTTTCCCTAGGAGAGGCTTCAGTAGGCAATCTGGGTTCCGGCACAACAGCAACGTTGTTTGTTTTTCATGGATATTCTCTTGTTTCTTATGAGAGATTACACAAAATAGAAAGTCGGGAGATCTATGCAAAATGGCATGATGGAATTAGTTGCCATTTACTGCCCAGCTAGGTACAGTTAATTACATATGCCTCTCATGTCTAATCTCCTGAAATATATAATGTCATTTTAGTTTGTTTTTGCTATGTTGGTTTGGAGATAAAAGTATACAATGTGTTTTCTGAGAGTTCCAGAAGTATTTTAAAAAGGGCAAACCAAACTGATTTAATCACAGATACTGTTAAAGGCTTTTTCTAATGGCACGTGCTGCAATTGCTGCAGGTAACAGAAGTTTTTAATTTCTTTAGGTTGTTATTCAAAGAGAATATCCATGTCCTGAGAATGAACTACAAAATGAAAATAAAAATAATAAAAACAACAACAACAATCAAGTCATAGGAGGAAAAGACTTTTGTATGGGAATAGTTTGTGTAAGAACACTGGAGCGTCTGAAACAGTTTTCGTATGATAAAATTATTAAGGAGCAAACTTTCACACTCCTGTTAGTTTACATAAAGTTAAGTGCAGGGGAGAGGAGATGACGACTTTTCCTAGAAGCCACCGAGTTCAATTAGAAATATTCTGATCCCTGGTAGTTTGCTTTTTGCTGTGAGCGTGACACATGGAGTTATTGTCGCTAATGGCTTATTAAGGAGGCTGGAAAAGTTGAGGGTGGGAGTTACGCAAGCTAATGGATTATTTTATTGCAGTGTAGCGTTCATGGCTTACAATACCGAGCGAGTGACTGGCCTTAATGCTGGCAGCAGTGCTGTGTGCTGCCCAGCAGCGCGCTCTTCGGGAAGCCTCAACACAGGAGGTGTGTGCCGAGAAGAGGGAAGGATGGATTGAACAGAGGTCATGTTTGATGGCTACAGGTAGATGCTGTCGGACTGGAAGAAAAGGAAATAATTAAAGATTTTAATATCTTATTATGCAAGTTTGCACTTTAGCCTCATGATACAGGACAAACTGCACTTTGACAAGGAACCTTTCATGCTGCCTTTCTTTTCCCCCTTTACATTAACTGGGTTGCAGAACAGAAACAGCTCTTCATGTAAAAACTGTTCTGTCCCATATTGTTTGCTTTTAAATTGCTTGGCCTAAGCTTTGCTTTCCCAGGCTAGGCAGTGTGCATTGTATTCATTAAACCCTAAATTCAGGCACCCCCTCTTTTGTTTTTTGGCGGGGTTTTTTTGGTTTTTTTTTTTTATTATTTTTTGTTTTTTTTGTTAAATGCAGAAAGCATTTATAAGTATCCCTAAGGAATACTACCTTGACCATAAGAGACAGCCAGTAAAGACCCTGCTAGGGCTGTGTGCAGGAGGAGGCGTGCTTGTATCATTACAAATAGAGTTGCTGACCCCATTTTTTTGTCTAGCTGAAGCACCCAGCCTTGCCAACACGTACTAGTCAGCTTGCATGGTCAATTCAGTTCAACTTTGTTGGCCACAGCAGTGCTCATCAGAGGTCTCCACGCAGCAGTGCGCGTGAGAGCTTAATCCTTTTGAGCTTATGCAAACAAATTAGGGCAGGATGACCAATGTTTAAGGTAATCATGTGAACAGGCAACGTAATCTGGGCTGAGGTAGTTTTCCTGGGATGCCACAGAGAGAGCGAAGTATAATCCAATTTTTAGGGTTCCTTTTCTTAAAAATCAATGTTGGGTGGTTTGTGGGCATGAAGTCAAAGTGAACCTCGAAAAATCTTTGGCGTATAGCCAATGTTTACGCATTTTTAGCTAAGTGTCTGAAGTAAAGGCGCAGCGTAGGTGGCCTATGACACTGCTGATCAAATCCCTACTGGGGACTGCAGCCCTTAGTCAGCATGGACAGTACAGGGGGGCTTAATTTGAGCAGTGCCTGAAATGATGGAGTAGCAATTAATGAATGATCAAGTGGATACTGTAGATTCACGCACTGTGGGGATTTGTGCTGATCCTCATCGTGACTTCTTCAAGTAGATTCCAGTTTCTTTTCACATCTTTGCATACAAATGAAAATAATTAAAGAATAGTGCTCTTGGAGGGATAACGTACATAGCTGTGAGCAGCTTCTGATGGTGTTTGAATGCCGTGTGAACTGGAGGTACTTTCTGAACTGTAAAAGTCAGTTATTACAGGGGCTTTTCATCGGTAGAATCATTATTCTTTTCATGTTCTTCAAGAAGAAAAATCCAAGAAACTACAGTGTAAAATTAAGGAAATGCTATTTTCTATTCAAGTGAAGGTTTGGAAATCATTGGTTATTTCTCTGGGCTTGATTTTCATAACTGCTGAGATGGGAGCGTTAACAGGTGTTACAGGGCAGAGCAAGCACAGTGCATTTTCATTTTATGTTCTTACAAAGTGCGTGTATCAAAATTGACATCCGCTTCTTACATGCAGATGCATTTTTCTGGTGGAAACACTTGCATACAAAAATGAAGACTTCTTTCATAATGCATGTTCTGAATTGTATAGTACCCATCAACCTGCAAGTGCTGGATATTGTCTGGGCAGTGCCGATGCAAATTTTAATATGGTGATTTTCTTCTGACAGTTGTTTTGTTTTTGTTTTTCTGCTGTGATACTAGTCCTTGTGTTAGTACACTGACATCTGCATCGGATGTTCAGGTTCTGTCTTCTGTGTATGGAAATGACCGTATAGCTGCAAATGTCCATCAAATTCTGAGTCTATATTAAGCAAGGGAATGAAGATATGCAAATGAGACTGAGAATTAACCATGTCAATTTATAATAAACGACTAAATACCACAACAAAATCAAGAAAAACAGTTAACTAAAATCCAAATCGAGTATGTTAAAATAGGCAATGCAATTAAAATGTCACCAATGTGAGAGAATATTAACGATTTACGTCATACATCTACGGCACCATTCTGACTTGGGTGGTGATTTCAGAAACTCACTTGGGTACTTAACCTTCCAGTAAAATGCATCCCATGTTTTGCTCTGATAAGGACTCTTTGACGTAAAAGAGGGTGGATGATAGATTCCTGTTTCGGTCTTTGCTTGTTTCGTGTTGGTGTGATTCCTGGGTGCCCATGTAATGCATCAGGTTCGTACAATCTGGCTACAGGCAGATGCAAATGAGGAAGAAGCTTCCTTAACGTAGCTGAGCTAAAGCATCTCACTTCTGAATTGTAATCCCTCTGGTATTCTAGCGTGGAAGACTACTTTTCTGGCTGCCAGTTTTGCTGAATCGTGCAACGGCTTTGTGATGTACACAAGCGGTCACTAGGGACTAAGGTAGATCTTTTGACCTCAGGCAAAGAGAATTTAATCTCTGGCCCTTGGAGGTTTCCTTTATAGTTAGAGTAGCTTCTGCAATATATCAGTGTGCCTACTGATTGTCGGAAAATTGGCTTACCTTATTAATGGGTGCCAAGTGACTTGGATGTAGTATATCTGAAAATACCCAGGGGTAGTATTTTCTTATGTGTAAAGTTTGTCTTTTACAGCCTGAAAAAAAGTAGTTAGCTGTGCATAAACCTGTCTATTCAAAATTTCTTGATGTTAATTATGGCAGCTACTTTTGCAATTGTTGACAAAGTCCTGTGCAAGTGAGGACTTATGTAGATGTTCAGCTTCATGCCCTGACAGTGATCACATTGAACTGAGTAGGTAAAATAACAGTATAAAATGTTAGTAGAGGTGCCAGTTTTAAAGTCTTTTGATGCTTGCATTTGAACTTCCCTGCTCATCCCCAGGTAGTCTGGGGCTGTAAATCCAGTTGTTTTTGCTGCAGATTTTGGTCACTCGGTCTGCAGGGGAGAGGCAACGTACTTGAAGATATATTCCTTTTAACTGGGATGTAAGAATAGGACCTTTTTTATGTGCATCTATAACTTCATAGAAACTTCAAGCTTAGGGTAGTTAGATTTGTAATATACAGTGAGAATTGTCTTTACATACATGGGTTGGTTACCAAAATAGTAAACAGATTGCTTCAGTTGCCAGTAGGATGACTGGGAAGACATGGGATGACTAATCCTTCTATTTCAGTGCAGGATGCCCTCCTCCAGGTTGTGTACAGGGTCAGTTCTCGTCGCGGTTATCCCAGTGCAGGCTCTGAAGAGGAAGGGGCTTTAAATGAATTTCCCGAAGGCAGAGTTTATGTGCTGGTAACCATGTTGAATTCTGCACTAGACAATTAGTCATTGCCACCACTCGCTTTTCTGTCTTCATCTGAGCCTGTCTCTCATCTTTCTAGAGGTTAACAGCATCTCCAGATCGTTTCTTTTGTCCCCAACAAGGTGTAAGCCATGGGGAGCTGTCTCCATGGGAAACGGGGCATTTTTATTCAAATAATCATGCGGCGTTACACTACATGAAAGCTGGGGCTTATGTAAGGCTGGGATTTCTTTGGTAATGACTGCTACATAATAGAGCCACCTGGTGATTTGTGTGTTGCATTGCTCTGTAGGAAACTGGAGTTCAGGAGCTACTTTAGGCTTGCTCTGACAGGGAACACACTGGGCAGGTATGTTTAGCTCATTTGCTTCGTCTCCGACTGAGGTCATGCTGACCAAACAGAACTTTGAATTTTCCTTACCTGCTGGCAGATGGAGCAGCAGTGAGGAAGAGTCATTGCAGAAGAAATTCTTTGCAGTAGATGGATACTGAAAGCTGGAAAATTATGGAAACAAACAGCCAGCGCAATGGCGGAATACATATTACCTAGCAGGAAGGTTATTGCGTCTAATACTGTTTGTTCAACTGCTGTATGGTTTCTGTTGTCTATCCCTTGTATTTCTTCATACAGTGAATGGGTACAGTAATGAACACTGCTGCCTATGAATAAATGCATTCAAATTGTATCATCTTTTTTTCATTAGAGGCTGTATTTTGATAACTGTTGATCTGCATACATTTCTTTCCAGAGTTCATAGCTCTAAACATGAGTTTTAATTACTCTGCTTATCTTATGTCATCAATTGGATGCTCATTCTTCATGTAGAAAACCCCACGATTGCCATGCCTTGTGCCGAGAACACTCTACAGAGGGCGAAGCAGACATAAAAAGAACTGCATCAGAGCAACATCATCAATTTGTACCAGCTGAGAATCAGACACGGAAAGCAAACCTGAGAAGTTGGTGGCTTTTTTTAGTATTGTGAACATTCTCTTAGAACCAAACTAGCTTTGCTTTGTTAGATCTTTCTGCCATTATACATGGTCAAATTATGCCAAATAGGTAAAGTTGTATAAAATGTAGTAGTAGTGGTTTTGTACCCTTTTCACCCTTTTTGATAAGTGAATATTCCGCCCCTCCCCCCCCCGCCTCTCTCCTGCTCAGTCCCTTGATCTGCTGATTGACAGGGAAAGTCTCTTTGGGACAATGGGACTGTGTCTCCTTGGGGGTTTGGGAACAGGCTACCAACACGTTTGCCTCCTATGAGGGGATGAGGTAGGTATAGGTCCTGCATCCACATACGGCCTGTGTCAGCCTGGACAAACAGCCTAGTCTTACAATCATCCTGTAAGTGAAAGATAACTTTTCTTTCTACAAGAATGTGTCTAGGAGAAAAATGTGAAGTATTTGTAAGCGTTCAGCTAGTACAGTCATGAGACCCACAGATGCCCTTAGAATAAACACCTGTGGCGGTTCCCAAAGTTGTGTTTTCTGATCTCTGTGGGAATAATCCTCAGAAGAGTGACACTGTCAGGATTTACCCAACTTGCAGGGGCTTTTAAACAATTTAAAGAAAAAAAGAAAAAGAAGAATTTTCCAGCATTGCTTTATGTTGTAACCAAGGGATAAATTAGAGCATGCAGAATTCACCAGCGCTGAATTAACAGAAGAGGAGGCTGTTATATTTAAGCTCTGCATCTTTCTGTAATTGGATGGGTTTCATAGAGAGAATGTTCCTTCTCGAGAAGAAAATCTCTTAATTGCCAGTTATGCGGGGTTAATGAACTACTTGGAATGGGGGGGGGGGGGGGGGGGGGGGGGGGACGACAAAAGTGGGGTAGAAAAAAAGCCCCAAACTCAAAACCATACCGAGTGTCAGAACTCAGCAAATCCATTCCGGGAGAGAGCTTTAACTACAAACTGATGGGATCAGAGTGGCTCTGAGAGAAGGTGCTTTCCAACAGGAACGCTCGGAGAGAGTGGGGATGCTGCGGATGAGAACAGATGACTACGAAATGAACGCTCAGGGGAGAGCCAGTTGTATTAAGGAGGCCAGAAGTACCAAAATCTTAAATAAATAAAAGGCAGGAGGTGCGGATCTGGAAGGAGATGGTAGATCTGATTATTTTCTTTTTTAAAGTGCTACTGTGGGGAAATTGGAACAATCTCAGTTTGTGTTATTTCTGCATTTGTGAGGTTGTTCACTTAACCTGTGCGGTGACCTGGAATACTCAATGCCACCGAGACAGAAAGAGTAACAGAGACTCGTGATTTCAAGGAGGAATTTTATTGAACAGCGGCAGATTTACTTTACACTTCAGTAGTAAGTGATAAGAGAGGAATTATTCAACATGCTTTCTTATTCCGGCCTGAGAGGTGGTGTAAATTTTGGGGGCACAGAACGTAGTGCTTGCATCTGAACATGGACGCTATTTTAAAATTAAGATGAGAAGTGCCATGTTTCATAGACGTTGTTTAAGTTTCTCTAGCTTTCCTCGGAACTTATTTTAAGTCACGGTAATGCTTTTTGACAAGACATTTGGACAAGAGCAGAATGCTGAAGTGATTAAGAGACGAAATCTGAAATTTACTTGGAAATTTCAGAAGGCAATGGTTTTGGCAATATACATAAACACTAGTTATGATGTGTCAGTCTGTATTAGACCCTGCTTTTCCTATCTTTCCATGGGCAGATGTTGCTTTTTCCACTTTATATGTTTCTTAAGGATTTTGGTCTGCCTTTCTGACACCCTCAGGCTTCCCATCAACCTGACCAAAAAATGCATGTCATACAGGTTTCACCTTTTCCCATTAGATTAGATACTCCTGGGTGGTCAGCTGGAAGCTTTTTTCCTCCCTCCTTTTTTTTTTTTCCCCTTCCCTTCTTAGAACAGATTGCTATAACAAGATAATCCTGTTGACATTTAAATAAAAACACTTGACTAGGAAAAGCATACACACCCAAAAGTGCCATTTACGCACTGGATATTTCTCCATGAGACATTCTGTGTCCATGTAATTGATAGCAGTTAGTGCTGTGTGTAGCTCCATTATTGCAGGTGGTAGTCTGGATCAAATCTTAAAATTCAAATCGGCGTTCTGCAATTCCAATATTGAATTCATACATATAGTACTTTTGATTTTTCACTTCAGAGGTGAAGCATGATGAAAACCCTTTTTTGTTAAAGAACGGTGACATGGTTAATAGACCTTTAGCAAGACACTAAAATACCACTGTGATTTAACCAATTTACTTGTTAAAGGGAGGAAATCAAGTAATCTCTTTATGGCAGATCTGTTCTGGGTTGTGTGCTGACATCACTGGTGAAATTTGTGAGCATATACACTTTAGATTGTTTTAATGAACTCTTGGCTGAAATACCTGCTTGGTTCCTAAGGCTCCAGTCTGCCTTCTGCTTGCATACGTGACTTCTGTAGGAGGTGTGCACACAGCTGTACCAGGTGTGTACCTTCTGATCTTCAGGAATTGTTAGCCTAGTGTTTGAACATGCTTGAGCTGCTTGATTTATTTCAATATTTTCTAAAGATATGTTTTCAGAAAGAGAAAACTTTAAAGCTGATCTTTCAAATATTAAGTAGGTTACATATTTTTTATTAATAGTGTTCTCATACCAATGGTAATAGGCTATTTTATATGGCGTTGCCTGTTGTATCTTTCCTATGTAGCGAATCCTGTGAACACTGTCTTGCCTGGGCATCTTTGCCTTTGAATGCAAAATCAGGAACTGGAAGTCATATGTGTCAAACACGCATCTTCTCTACCCATCCTATCTGCCTGCCTTTCCAGTTTCTGAAAGGCTAAAGATACACACACACTGTGTTAACCCCAAAATGCATAATGTTTTGATGACATATAAATATATTCAGTGTAGAAATGAACAACTCTGTAAGACATAGATTGACTTTTTTAAAGCTCCGTGTGCCCTGTGTACTTCTTTGCCAGCTTTATCTGCAGAAGAATTAGCTAACCTAGGAGAAACAAGTGCCAGGGTTTGGGTACAGTTTTTTGCAGCTGAGGGACTCAAGTTTGATCTGTATAGAGCAACTCAGAGTGATTCAGTGCCTAACAGTTCATAACTACCTCTGAGAAACCACTCAGTATGAAATAAACAAGGCTTTTAAAATGTTTTATTATCTTTAGTTCTCCATAGTGCATAAAGGTGGCAAAGGTTAATTGGTTTGTGTAATGCTAGAAACTATTGTCCTTGATACATCTACTAGTCTGAGTTAGCACAGGAGCTGCAAGATATTCATACCAACTTTGCTAAGGATCTGATAGCTAATTTGAATGCCTCAGCCATCAAAAGTATGGAAAAAGTTTGAGTTTAATCAGGAATCTCTCTAGAGAAGAACTGGACAGTGGAACCAAACTAGGTCGGGTAGTTTCATGATGTGGATTTTCATCCAGTGGAGACAGAGTTGTGACCAAAGTAGTTTTGCTAAGAACAAAGTCCCCAATTTCAAAAACTTGAGAACACAGCAGAAAAGAATGATTCTTTCATCCAGGTCATGCATTTTTACATTTTTCCCTATTTAATGAGCTAAAGCCTGGAGATGTAGAATTTGGTGCATGTATTAGTCAAGTCTTTTGAGTTACTGTAGGGCTTCAAAACACGAGGGGTTTGGTTTCAATGTTTTTTTTCTTTTTTCCTTTAACAGTCCTTTACATCTAAAGGTTGTGCTTCCAAATCCCCACTGAAAGCCAAGAGAAACTTTGATCATAGACACTGAACATTGGCAGGGGTGTTTGCTGAGGGAGCACAGTGGGTGTTCTCTTGCAGAGCGTGGAAATGAATGCCCAAGAAGACTATTCAGGGGACAGGCTTTTTTATGTCTTGTTTAAATGGGAAAACCCAGCAAACTAGGCTCCAAATGTTATTAATACCTTCAGATAAAAGTTCATAATGTATATGTATGGAATGCACTGGGGTGCTCTGCTATCCACTTACCTGATACAACTGAGATCAGAGCACTGGCAGTTACCTCTGCTGGTTTGAGGACCCTTCTAAATGAGGACAATAATTCTTCTTTTTCTTTGACAAGAGTTTTCAGCTGTTCATTGCTAGCTGCACTGCTTTAGGTTAAGGCAATGGTTTTGACCCGTTTACTTCCACCATAATGCTTGATCCTTACAGTATAACGCAATTTTAAGCTGCTGCAGTAGCTGTTTGACTTGCTCTGAATTTAAGACCTGATCCTTCTAATGGCAATTCTAGCTGATTTCAAATGGGATTTCTGGGCTAAGGTAGCACTGGGAATAGCCCTGTGGGCAGTTGTGTGAGAGTGGTGGATTTCTACAAGAGGCTTGGTAAATACGGTGTGTATCTGCATTCTTTCTTCACAAACTGAAATGGCAACAGATTTGGGCTTGGCAGGTGTTCTAAGGGAGTAGCTGTTCTTCACGGAGGTACTTGTACTTCTCTGCCAACAGAAGTATTCATTTAAAAGTGAACGAAGGTATGAAGCCAGAGACACTAAGTACAATATGAGGTACTCATTCAAGTACTGAGATAGCATCGGAACAAAGCTAAAGATTTCCAGCGCTGCCCAGGCATGAATGCTGCTATTAAAGGAGAAGTGTCCAAGTGTGACTGCCTTTGATCCAAGATTGGTGCAGATCTGGTGGAACTGACAGCCATTTAATACGAAGCAATCATGTTTGATTCTATGTGGCTATTTCTTTGCTTCTTTTATCTTAAAGTAATTTGGAAAAGAATTATATGAGTAACAAGATGCTCTTAACGGTGGTTAGCACAACCTCAAAGGCATGGGTCAGTGCTTGTATCTACAAGCTCAGAAAGGAACTTGAACTGTCACTGTGCATGTAAGTACCGTATAAAATTTCCCAATATAAGCCAGGAATTAAAACTTACTGTTATTTAGGCTTTGGTCTACTTTTGGAGTTGTTCGTTTGCTCTAACCTGAAGAGCCATGTCTTCTTGATCCAGAAATGCCGTGAGCATTGAATCGATTTTCTGCTCCAAATGGGGTATCTATTCCTAGTAACTTTTAGGCAAAAAGTCACCTGCTGCAATTGATGTGATACACGTGCCTATTTCTATGCTGTCTGCAAATCTACACTTAAAGGCACCTTTAGGCAGTACTTTTATAGTGAAAAGGACTTAACTGGGCAAAAAGTGCAGATCTTGCGTGAACCCGGGGAATGATGCTATTATTTTCACCATTCTCATGCCATCATTATGATCTAGTGTTTTCCCTTCTTAAATGAGATCAGTAGCCTTGCCTCTGACCTCCGTTAATGTATATCATAAAAGCTGCCTTTATAATCTGCTCCTCAGGAAGACCTCATTCCCTTGCAACCTGTTCTTTGGTGACCGTTCAGGGGAATGCTATAGAATCTCATGGAATTTATCAAATGGTTGTGGTAACCTCACCCTTGGAGGCTGCATGAACTATTATTGAGCATATATTGAATAGTCCATTCATTATTATATAAACTCTCTAAAATAATATTGGTAAGAAAATAGTTAAAGTCAAACATCGCTAGGTTGTGTTGTAATGGGTAAAAAATGCAACTGTCAGAGCTGGGATTTGGAGAAAAGGTGGCTTTGATCATAAGCAGTACAGGATCAAGATGTTCATCTGTCATTGCAAATACCTTGCAGTAGGTTCTGCTCCATCCCTGAGTGCTGCAAAAAGGAGGAAATTGGGACAGAAATGCTGCTTGCATGGAACAGCATTGCTTCATGACTGCACATATCTGAAGTGATGGACACAGCTTGTTTCTACTTCCAACTGCATAATTTTATAGCTATTTGCATATAATTTAATATTGCAGAACATTATGGAGCAGTGAAACAAGCAGCAAATAGGTACTGAACAGCACCTGACATGAAATGCATAGAGAGGGTCTGGACTGTACATACGTTCAAAAATAGGAACCTGAATTTTCACTTCAACTGTGAGTAAATGGTTGGAAGAGTGGCCAAAGCTAGTAAGGTGCTTCACGAATGTGTGCTGTGTAGAGGATTTCCTATTGTTGCTATTTTAGTTTTTTTGGTGAATGTGATGTCAGTTAATCCTAGCTATATATAGCCTTGGGAAAATCACATTATAAGCTGTCTCTGAGTTTCCCCTATTTTTGTAATATGTGAAATACATTCTTTCTTTTCCAGAAATGTTGTGAAATAACTTTGTTTTTAATACAGCAGTTAAAAAGTTATAAAACACTTCCATATTATTTTGGCATGATTTATTTTGTGAGAGTGGAGAATGCGGTATGAGTAATGACTCAGGGATTGTATTGACCAGACTGTCATGGTGATGACCTATTAAAATCCAGAATGTTTTATTATTCTCTTAAATTGGATTCAAAACCTATACATAGCTAAGGATATAATTATTAAATATTGTGCTAGTAATGCTCATATATGTGAACAGCAGATCTATTGGAGGATGCGGCGCTGTGGAGTGGTGGAGGCTGGAAGTCACCCGTGGAGATCGTGTAGTTTCTTCTTACATTTAAATGGAATTTCCAGTCTTCCAGTTTGTGCCTGTGGCGGTTTCGCCCCGGCGGCAGCTCAGCCCCCCGCAGCCGCTCGCTCGCTCCCCCCGGGGATGGGGGGACGGTCAGGAGCGCAGGAGTGACACAACCCGTGGCTGAGCCAAGGGCAGCTGGGGAGGTGAAGCCGAAGCCGCGCACCAGCAGAGCAAGACACGGCATTTGTTCCCCACGTCCCACGGCAGGAGGGGCTCAGCACCCCCAGGGCAGCCGGGCTCCCGCGCCACGGGGACTTGGGAAGACAAACGCCATCGCTCCCAGCGTGCCCCCCGTCCTCCTCCTTCCCCCCGTTTGTACGCTGAGCACGGCGCCACACGCTATGGAATGTCCCTTTGGTCACTGGGGCCATGTCCCCTGCCGGCTCCGTGTGCCCCCCAGCCCCTCGGCTCTGCGCCAGCCCTGCTCCGGGACAGTGGAAACATCCCCCCGTTACCAACGCGGCTTCCAGCGCAGATCCCAAACGTGGCCCCGCGTAGCTGCTGCGAAGGACGGTGACTCTGCCCCAGCCGAAGCAGCGCGGTGCCTGTCGTGTCCACCCCGGTCCCTGGGCAGGGGCAGCCTCGGCCGCAGGGACCCGCTGGTGCCGCTGGGGATGCCGAGAGTCCTCAGGAGCGCTGAGGATGCACTTGCATCTTTTCAGCTGTCCTTTGCTGGTTCCACTTCTTTAATCCATTGTTTCCTCCAGACAGTTCTAGTCATAGGCTAGTTACATGTGATGACCTGGGCTGTCAATATTAAGTATCGAGACACTAGTAATAGTAACTTTTTCACTAAGCTCTGCATTTCTTGGAGAAGATTTTCTATTGTGGCAGTAGTGCCGGGCATGGAAAATCCTGCTTCGGTAAGTCAGAATGAAGTTACTGTGGAGTAAATCTCATTTAATGCTTTGAAACGTAGGAGCACATTCCTATTTTGATACATATGGACAATAACTCAGGTCTCATGAAGCCATTATCTGTCTAAGAATAGCGAAGTATAAAGAGAAACAAAATGAATTCATATTGCATATAGATTTAAGTGTTAGCCCTTTCTGATACCCAGGATCTTTTTTCCTTTACCATGTAATGACTTCTCACAATTTCACAATAATCAGTTATTATTCCAGAAGGTCAGCAGTGCTACTTATAGCTCATGGATCTGTTATGTTCATTTCCCTTTCATACACTTGCTTTATGCTTTGACCTAGAAAATTTGGGGCAAGAACACTGTTTCCTTGGCTATCCAGAGTGCGCTGGGCACTTTTTTTTTTATTTTTAATTATAATTGGTAATATATTGGAAATATAAGCAGCAGGTAATATAAGCCAATTAGCTTGGCTGTGCCCAAGTGTCTTGTCTTTCATCTAAATAGGAAGTTTCATCTTTATTAAAGCTGTCGAGGTAACCCTTGCCTTGGCTGTCCCCAAGCTCTGTGGCAGCCGTGTGGACTGTGGCGTGTGCTGCCCCGGGTGGAGGGGAGCTCCAGCTCCTGGGCTGGTGTCAGCCTCGGGTGCTGAGCTTAATTTTAGCATTGTCTGGAACTCCATTGTGCCTGGGATAGCTTTCAGCTGAGGCAGCATTTTCATCCTTAAAAAGAGGAATCAAGTTAGATGCTGATTTTTCAAAAGGAGCAGGCGAAGTCTAGCTTTGCACCTGCTTAAATTCCCATTATTTCAGTCAGTTGACTGCCTTACTAAGTATTTAAAAGTCCTATGAAGGTGCTAAGTGGTTTAAAGTTACAAACACTTGGATGCCCATGGCATGGTAAACAAGCCGGTTCTGATACCTTGCTTGCAGGGAGCTTTGTGGGTCTTTTCTCATGGGCTCTGCTTTATATAGTTACTGTAGAAAGCACAACACAAAAGAAAAGATTTCACAGAATTAACATCTCATATTAACAGTAGGGTAGGGAGAGTCCTCCATGGCATCATCTGCTGCTGATGTTCAAGCAGTTCTAATTACTTTAATGAGTCCCATAGGTCCCCTCTCTAACTGCTGGATGATGCCTGAGGACACTCTTCATAGGTGGGAGGATAAAGCCAGGGAGCAACCAGCGAATAAACTACTCTGCTTTGCTTTGCTGAAGGTCTGTGGAGTTATTAGGCCAGACACTCTCCTCTTTCTTTGTCAATCATACCTTCTCATTGTGCTTCTAGGGAATGCTTGTATCTCTGAATTACTTTGGATTCCAGAATCAGTGCAAACTCTGTGCTGTCTTCTGCTAATTTCTGATATATATATATATATATAAAATTATTTTTTTTGAGCAACTCTAATTTGCTAAGAATATTTTGTTGGTGGAGCTAGGCTGTAAAGTTTTCCTGTCAAACTGCATAAAATGTTTCCACAGTTACTAGTCTCCATTTTTCATCCCATTTTTATACTGTGAGCTACAAACACCTGAGACTATTTGATCGTTCCATCTGGTGGGAGAAGATTGGCATGTTTTCTGGGGATCACAGGTACTGAGTTGTGACTTTCTTCTTCTCTGTAATCTTAGACAGTGCTCACTTTCTTGAGATGCACTTCCATAATGGAATTGTACATTATTATTGGTGTTCTTTGATACAAAAGAAATTCAATACCTCCAGGGCTATATATATTGTTGATTCACTCCAAACAGAGAAAGATACTGCAATATTTTTTAGATTAATAAGACTTTTCCATTTACTCTCTGATGGGGAAGAGTTATGAATTTGGTAATCATTATGCCCTAGGTGACTTAGGTTAAGCAATCAAAACCTCTCTTTAAAACATAATTATGATTGTTTCCAACACTTAATTTATTTTTTTTTCTTTTTCAAAATATTATTTTTAAATGCCTTGAGCATTTTGTGTTTACTGCTTCAAAGAGCTCCTGTGACCTGTGTTACAAGAGGGGGAAAGGCTTAGTAGCTGTAGAGCAGAAGACATTTCTGACCTGCAAAGCTTTTATGGAATTATTGAGCACTTCAGGATGTTGTAGTAGGAATCCAAGCTGGCAATAAATGTAGGGATTTCTTTTTCCCTGCTGCATGACTAGGATGAAAAATCTCAGTCTTCTCCATGTGGATTTCAGTTTCTTGACCAGCTTGCTTAAAAAAAAAAAAAGAGGGAAAAATTAAAAGAAAATGGGGGAGTAAAAAGAGCTTAATCGAGGTGCTAGCTTGAATCTTACACAAGCAACAGCTGTTGTAGTAAATGATGCAAAAGCATGTGAGGGAGGAGCCCAACAGAAGTTCACGTTGGTGTGTATGCATCGGTCAGTAACATATACGGAGATGCAATGAGGGAAAAGTTTTGTGTGTGCATGCACATAAATTCTATACAAAATTTAAGTTCAGTTCCACTTCCCCAAGTTACAGTGGAAAGGGGTGACCTGTGGAACGTGTGCGTTCCTCATGCTGCTGAAGGGAGATGTTCAGAGTCAAGTGCTCCGCAGGTGACATGCTGGGTCCCTTTGAAGCCAGTGGTAAGGTTCCTTCTGAATTTCATGGGGACAGAGGTGCAGATGTGAAGAAGCCATATCTGGTCAGAGTTTGTGACTTTAGATACACTGCTGTCCACCGCTCTTGTATACAAGTCAGGTAAAACACAAAAGTTCTGCTGTATTTTATTTAATTTCTAAAAGTAATGCTTGTGAAGCCGGGGCAGCAGAGAGCTCTCAGGACAGAACTGGTGCTGCCAAATTGCTTTTCATCACATCTGCTGTATGCCTGGCAATACCTTTACAAACAAACAATCTTCCATAAGGAGAAGCTTAGATGTGGGGTAAACAAAAACAGCAGTTGTGAGATGTATGCTGTAAACCCACCAGCCTTGTTTGCTTTAGGAAGTTCCAGAAACTTTGCTGTGGTGGGTGTGAAGCGCAAGGTAAAGCACATTAAATGGTGTGTGGATGTTGACATTCAGGAGAAAAACGGCTTTAAAGCGAAAACCCAGGAGGGTGACTGCTCTCTTGTGGGAGTATTCATGCTGGGGTTTAATGTACTGCAACTTCTGCACGTTGACTGCACACCATTAGTTGATTTTCCTCAACTTTCCTGAATGTCTTTATGTTGATCTGGTCCTCGTCTCTGCTGCCTGCAGACTTAAAGCCACATCTTTCCATGGACAGACCTTGCTCTACAGATGCTGCGCCATGTCCCCGTTACGTATTAGTCATTTAATTAACCTTTCAAATTGTTGCTTCAGTCCCAGTCAGAAAGGGCAAAGTCCCACGGCCTGTTTTAATATTTAAAATGAGAAACCGATGTTCATCACCGACGCTTCATTTCCTGTAGAATGATGTGCCTCAGAGCCCTTTTATCTGCTGGACCTGATGCGCATGATGATGCCTCTACTCCATTAACAAACACTTTTCAGCAGCACTGTTCCTAGTTTAGGCTGATTAGGTTAAAAGAAGATCATCCAGAATGTGATGATGATTCAACATTTATGGGTTTTATCCATTGCAAGCTAAATATATTCTCAGCAGGATATTTGGGGGTAGAGAGGGACAGTGAAAATGCTCTGCTCTGTTGTATTTCTAATGGGTTTAGTAATGCTCAGTAGAAGTGGTATCTTCAGTTTTCTTGGTACAGACATTTATAACGGAGTACTCTGTGCTATAAAGGCAATTAATTGCCTGTCTGATGTGCCTACTGTATATCAAAATCTGCTGTTTAATTGTGAGTACAAAACTGTGACTGCACAAAGGATCAATTTTTGATTTCCTAAGATATTTAGTGTGTTATGAATAGGAAAATAAGCCTGCAGTCAAGTTGAGCATTTTATTTCCTATTTTAAAGTAATTGTCAAAGTTATGAAAATATTTATGCAGAAACTAGTGTTTTAGTTGTCTGATGACATAAAAAAAATGTGAACCTGTAGAATGTAATAGTGGAGAATGAGATTTTTTCCCCTCTAAGAGATCTAGCAGCTTTAGACACATTTTCCAGTTAATCCAATAGAAAACATGAGATACTGACACCATCTTGGAACAGACATCTAATTTGGGAGCCTGTGGGGAACCTAAGTTCTTTAGATAGTCTGTATAGTTTCCAGAGGACTCTGACACGTTGTTCAGAGACGGCAGCAGTTAAGTGGAAGCTTGGGTTCCTGTCTGCGCCTCAAAACTTCACACCCCGTAAAAAGGTGTGAATACCCTCCTGCGTGTCCTTTACAGGTTTTGTGTCCATCTGGAAATATAAATGGTTAATAATAGCACTTTAGCTGATAGTTGGAGATAAAATAAACATTGTTCTAGAGCATGATAGTGAAATTGAAAAAAAATATTTGATACATGACAGTCTGCTTTATTAAACTGAAGGCTACATTATAATGTTATAATGGGATTTCGCAGGAAATTTGCAAGTGGTACACTAAGAATTAATTTACTGCTAGGTTTGAGGATAGAGCAGTTTCAAAATTATTAATAAACTTTGAGGGGGAAAAATTTGATTTGTAAGTGCTTTATCATCTAATTTTGAAGGAGGATGAAATTCTTTTGTTCTTTTTGGTTGTACTGTTTCTGTTGATAGAAACCTGTGGATGGTTAGCTAGCGCAGAACTAGAACGCGATAGATTTGGTTTGACCTACAGCAGCATGAATCAACCGCGGAGTAAACTGTGTAAAGACATTGAAAAGAGCTCAGCAACATTCATGGCTATCCAAAAAAGCAAATGTATATGTTTATGCAATTAAACCCCCAGAAATAAATAAGCATTTTAGACACATTCTAATTATCGAATTGGAATTTTGCCAAGATGCTCGGAGTTGTCAGCCCTTGAGGTAGAGGTGTCAGTGGGGAATTCATAGCAGAGCAGAAGTTCAGGTCTGCATCCCAGGTGTGGGGTGGTGGGCGGCGCTGGCACTGCCGGCCACAGTGAACTTCTCCTTTATCCCTGGCCTCCACCAGTATACCCTGAAATAGCATGAAACATAATTAAAATAATCTTGAATTATCATTATTTTAAGTGCTGCTGATGGCACCATTTGAGACAATAAGATGAAATAGTATCTAATTTTTCTGGTTAATAGTTCCTTTGTAGTGTATTCCTGTTGCATCAAAGCCCGTTTCTACATAAAATAGCTGTTGGGGAGGATAGTGCTGCATTATGAGGTATCACTGAGGTTTGGATTTTTCATCTTCAGAGCTTTAAGGAAGAAAAGGGGGGATTTTTTGGTGGTTTGGTCTTGTTTTTGAGCTTCTCTAGTAAAAAGTCCTGTTTTTAAGAAATAATAGCATATACCTATGCTAATACTAACTGTGTTTGTAAATGTTTTTTCACAGTCTGGTTCTTTGCAGTTATGGCTGTCTCCCAAAGAGCAGCTCAATTATAGAGGATAAACTGGCAAGATTCATTTTTTATGTGATAACTTTGGCAAGAGTTTTACTCTTTAGCAGTGAAGTGAGCACCTGTGGGCTCAAGGGATGCATGCCTCAGCAATGGAGTTTTAAAATTTGGTTCTTCCCCTCCTCCCTGAAGGATAGGGGGAATCGGCTTAATTCCAGGGATCAGAGTTTTAGGGGAATGTTGTGTTTGGTGAGTTTTGTGTTTTTCATCCCCCTCCTTGCTGTTTAATTTGGCATGCATGCACCAGTGTGTGCTTCTTGGGTCTGCTTTTGAATCACAGCATCGATAACAATCACAAATGCCTGCAGGTGAGTTTGAGCCACGGTCACCAGATACAATCCTGACTTCTCTGAATAGTGGTATGGTTTCCAAATGAATCGGCAGAGCCTCCCCAAGCATTTTTAATTTGACAGCTAATGATGGCTCGAAGTTTCAGATGCAAAACCTAATCTGCCATTTTTGGGGTCTCGGGGAAGGACACACAAGCTGACTTGCTGTCTTCTCCAGTCCACTTGTGTGCCCTGTGGCTTGATTGTCAACGCAAGCATTTAATTGCTTGCCTTGCTTTTCTTGATGCCATGTTTCTAAATGGTACTGGTTGGACTGGGAGGAACCTTGAATACATTCCTGTGTGTATGCTTCATATCGGAAGTGTGTGCACTCCAGGAGCCAAGATTCAAAAGGTCCCGGTGGGGCATTAGTAAAATGAAGTTGTTGTAGTCCGTCAGCCCAGGCACTTTAAATACAGAGCTGCATGGCTTTGCCCATGTGCTCCAGAGCCTCACTTGCCATTAACCTCTGATAGATGTGAACCAAGTATTTTAGTATTGTGTCTGTCTAATATTCTTAAAACCAGGCTTTTATGCACCTGGGTGTAATGAAGCAATGTGGTGTAGAGCAGAGACTTGAGGATGGATGTGTAGACAGGATGATCTTTATCCATAGAGATAAGTTCCTTTTTACCAATTAAAAGAAAAAAGGATAAACACTGTGTTTTGCTTAAGCAGTACCTAAGAGTAATACCGTTCTCTCGGTTGGTTGCTCAGCTGTTAAGGTGATGTTGGGGATATTATTGAACAAGACCGAAGGAAGTACCAATGGAGAATTAGCCAGTTGAGCTTAATGACTGAGCATTTGGGTGGGAACTGGAATTCACAGATCTTTCAGGAGAAACAGCTGAACTAGGTTTTTATTAAGAGATTAATGAGTGTCAATACTTCACGTCCTACAGAGAATCAGCAGAGACTAATTCTTAGCAGACCTGGTTCTGGAAGCTCTGCCTGGTCTTACAGCCACCTGGGTGGCTGTGGTTCCCCTCAGCGTTAGGAAAGGGGCTGTCGAGCCGCCGCCAGCTGACAGGAGTAGCTGGGACCATCCTTTTTGTCATGCCTTGGGCACGGGGCGTTTGAATGTGTTGCAAAGCATGGCCGTGATTAAGGGGCAGACACCACTGGGGCGGTGTCAGGGATAATTTGAGGTCCTCACCATGGTCTTCAGGGAACCAATTTCTGCAGACCACACACAAAGTTACTCCAAAATGGAGTGTGGTTGCTGGCTGGCCTAAGGGAGCTGCTGCTTTCTCTCCACTCTTTATCTGCCTCTCTCATTTACTAATGAGCTGCTGCAATGCTGCACTGTCCTTTCTTCTCATATGAGAGGGAAGCCAGTGTGTGCGATGTCTAGCGGCTGCCCAACAATCCTGTCCTTCACAAAGGGGCTCCATCATCCAGCTTTCCTCCATCTGATTAGTATAGCCCAATGCTGCTGGCTCTAGAAGGAGCAGGAAAATCAGCCTCCTCTTTTTCTCCTCTTCAGAAAAACTGTTAAATACTTAAATGCAGGCTATTTTTTTTTTTCATCTCCCTGTGAAATGCCTCAGGGCAAGGTTACAGTAATTGTATGTTATGTTGCCCTGCTATACAGACTCTCATTATAATTTGGCTCGTTTTTGTAGCATTTATCTCTGGGGGATCCGTCGGAGTAGCTATTGCAGAATGTCAGTGTGGTGTTACAAAGAAATCTGTTACGTGTGCGCGCTTGTTAGGAGGATGTCTTCCAAGGTGTAGTGGTAAAGACTGCTGTGGGGTTTGTGACTGACAAGTCCTTTTTCTCCATTTTTGCCTTTTTTTTTTAATTTCAATGGGATTTTGAAAAATTATTAATTCTTTAGGCAAAAAGGAAATTTATTTTTGTTTTTGTAGGTTAGGTAGGAAGTTGTGGTCTTGTAAATGTCAAGTAATTTATTGTTCTCTGGAGGAGTACGCAGTGCATGGCACTGATACCCAATGATGCTGCAGTTTATCCACTCATCCCTCCTATCCTATTTCTCTTCCTAACTGCTAATTCTGGTCAACCTGACCCATTTCTGACTGGGAGTCTTGATCCAATTCAGGGAAAAATGAGTTGGGCACTACGTGGAAAACGTCGGTTCTTACATAATACTGAAATGCTCCTGAGGTCATTTATTATCTTCCTCAGGAGACTGAAGTGCATTGCTGGCTCGAAGGGGGCCCCTTTTTTTTTTTTTTTTTAGACTTTACCTGCTCTTGGTACAGGTTGTCCTTTGGAGGGACTGAAGAAGTTTCAGGACAAACAGAAATCCCAAGTACTTTTTTCTTAATGGTTGCTAAGCCTTTACCATTACAAAACAGGAATTTAAGGGCTTGGAACAAGATTGGTTTAAGATGTATTTGTTTTCCCTCAGGTCGCTGCAGGTTCAGAGAATGGGTTAGTTTGTACTTTGTTTCCTGGCAGAAACGTATTTTCAGTATAATCCACACATCTCTACATCCTCATCATTTGAACTGTGCACCACAACATTTCAGACATGGGACCGGTTAATGTGGATCATCCTTCTTGACCCAGACCACATCTGTCTCCATCAACTCATTTAATTTCAGAAGATAATTCCCTTTTGGCAGAGAATGAGGTATCTGAAAGCTTTGCCTTCCCCCAGTGCTTTTATCACCTATTTCAGATGCCAGAACACCTTTATAGCTGTGTCACGCTGTTCTGTACTTCTTGTCTGAGCTGTGTGCTGTAATGGAAGGACAGCTTGAAAAATATGGGGTACAAGCAGTGGTTTTAGATGTTACTCCAATCGGAGGGAGGTAGTTTTCTTGTATTCTGCTCTCCTGACCCATTTTATCCCAGCAGCTAGAAGCAGTCTGACTTTCTTAACGTGCATCATCCAATTCACTGCAGTTGTTAAAAAAGGGATTGTGTGTTTCAAGGTGTACAAGCAGTGGCATTGCCTGGAAGCTCCTTTTCAGCAAAAAGAAGAAATGCTGTGAATATGGGATGTGTTACAAATTTAAAATACAACTAGTATTTTCCATGTTGTATGTACATAAAGGAATAATATGCTCCTGTGCTGGGGGATTGTGTCTTTCAAATGCAGCTGATCTCTGTATGTCCAGACTCCAAAAGCTTTCCCGTCCCTGCCTGTTAAACTTCGCCTGACTGCTTTAGCAATCCACCCCAAACTGTGAGCGCTCCTGTCATCTCGTGGGTAATCTTGGATGCTGCACACAAATCCTTATGCAAGTTTTCAGTCTGATGAGCTTGAGTGAGACCAGGCGTATTTCTGAGAGGTGTTCAGCACCATTTGTATTGCTGCTGGACTGTAAAGTCAGCTCAGACGTTTATCGCTGGTGTTCTCAGACCAAGTCCGCTGTGTTCCGCACAACTTCTTTTCCTGATGGGGTTTGTCTCAAGAAAACTTCACGCATAGCAGCTTCTCTGCTGGACAAGGATGTGTTTGGTTTTTTGCTTCTGAGTCTGTGGTCAAGCTCTGTTGAAGAAGAAAAAGCTTGAATGTGGCACGTGAGTCTTTTTTTATAAAAATGTAAAGATGGTGCAAAATATTTATCAAGAACAGATTTTTTCTGCAAAACACAACAACTCACGCTTGCTTTTGACACTGTTGCCTAGTCACCGTTACTTTCCTATCTTGTCTTGACTTCTGACAGCCTCAGTTACTTTAGCAGGGAGCTGTGTCTGTGATGACCACGTTGACCATCCTTCAGTGGATGATTTGAAGTCCATTCAGATAGAAGAAGAGACCAAGTCTGCTGTGCCTGGTTTTTTCTTTCATTGTAGTGCAGAGTGGTGTGTTTTGGGCGCAGATGTCTGGTAGGACCATGAAGCACCACAGAAATACCAGGAAAAGGGTCTGGAAAAACTGTACTTGGTGTCAAGCAGTGCCATAGCTAGTCAGGGGTGGTCGGGCATGTGGTGCTGGTGGAGCAGGGGGTGCTTCTGCTGGCCTCCGTAGCTCGCTGTGGTCAGCCTGGCCAGGATCCTGAGGACTGTGTCTCCCCTTGGCACCAGCAGAACAGCACTGAGGTGTGACCTTGCTCTAGAAGGATGCCCAGGGATGCTCGTAGTGTCATTATGAGATTACAGAGGCTGGCTGTGGTGGTGTGGTGGAGGAGGCTGTGGCAGCGGGGGTGGGCTGGGCAGGCAGCAGCCCTGGGGATGAACCCCTCTGTGCAGCAAGTGGGGGGTGGGTGCGATGAGGAGGGCAAGTTTCTGCGTGCAGAACAAGGCAGGAGACATCTACCAAAGCCAACCGAGTGTTAAAATGAATTAAACAAAAGAGAACCATTCTTCGGATTTGCAAATTTTCAGCTGATTCCCGTCTTGCTTTCCTCTAGCTACACGTTTCCTAGCTCTGCGGAGTGCGTGCGGCTGTTCCCGAGGGACTTAAGGGCTGCTCCTAATGAATTACAAGCCTGCAAGGCCTCCTAGTTAGTTTAATTTGTTTTTCTTTTATAAGGTGAATTTCCTTTGGTTTTGTACAGTGGGTGGAATTAATTATTTTTTTTTTCCCCCCACTGTGCGCAGAGCATTATTTTATAAACTGTCTAAGAGGATTGGTGTATCAAAGCTCTGGATAAGTCTTGCATTTGAATTTTTGTGACTTCTTCACAAATGTATCATTATTCATTTTCACCTTTATGGGTGTTGCTTGCTGTATGAAATGCAGAATAACCAGCTGCTAAGTGAGTTTCAAATGGAGCTTTTCATTTTCTTCTGAGGAAATAACATGAGCTGTGGTGGTAATAGATCATCTGTATAGAAGGCAAATCTATTTTTTATGAGCCTGGTATTTTGATGGCAAGTGCCAAAATTATATAAAAATAAGAATACATATTGCAGATAATTAGTTCTGAGATTTTGTTGTTGTTCTGATTGCACTGAACTCTTAAGTTCTACATGGGCAGAGGCAAAGAAGTGTTTGCTGTGTATCATCTACTGGAGTTTCATCAAATAGGTACAAACTAATTATCAGCATTCGCAGGAATTATCAGGAGGGTAGATGTAGGACAGGGAGAATCTGAGTCAGTTTTTGAAATGAAATCTGCCCAACTCCAACTGCCTTCAGCAGCAGGGTGGATTGCACTGGGCACCCAACAACTCTTGTAGGCACAATGAGAACAGGCTTTTGCAAATATTTATCCCACCAGCCCAGCTGTAAACCCATCCTGTCACTTCTGTGCAATTCCTAAGCCCCGCTAGGCATTCCCAGCATGCTCTCAATTCTCTTTGTTTTCACTGTGGGCCAGAGTGGGTACAGTGGTCGTGAATCCCTTGTAGTGCAGCATGAAACCCAGTGACTGCGTCGCTGGGTCTAGGGGTGGCCGTACAGGCTGCTGGCTCTGGCGCTGAGTGGAGAGCAGTCGTGGTAAGGGAATGAAGGCTGAAAGACGCTTGTTACAGCTACTGAAGATTTTACAAGTTGCTTGGATGCAAAACTGAAACAAATATTCTCTAGGCTGATGCCATTTCATGCATGTGCCCCTCTCCAATTTGTTCATTGTAATGTTTTTTATTTGTGAAATAATGAAAAATATTATTGCCATAGTTGAAAATGAAAATTAAATTTCTGATAGGATATACCGGAGTAATAAAAGAAAAGAGAACGTAAAAAGGATTCTTCCATGATAATTAAAAATTATAAAGTCATTACTTAAACTTGCTTTCTGAATTACAGAGAGAATTAAACTGCTTGTTTCAGAGCAAAATCCTTGTAGCATTCCTTCATTAAAATTCTACATTGTCAAAACGGATAAAAATGCATATACAATGACTAATTTTGTTCAAACCTTGCCTCTGCTTTGGGCCTTATCTCTCTGCACAACAAAGCTCACCTTGAAGGGACTGAAGTAATGATATATATTTGCTGAGCTGGAAAAAGAAAGAAAGAAAGAAGGAAAGAAGCATCTACTTTTTGCAATCTGTGTTCTTTCCCCTCCAGATACTGAGAAGGAAAAGACCTGTGGGGTACTAAAGCTCTCATGTACCATAAAGTGGTATTATAATGAAAAGTATTACTTTTTATGGCATCCCTACAGTATTAGGGAAAGGCATTTTTCTATAAATGTTAATCTTTAATCTTTATAAATTGCACTCTGTAAGACTAGAAGGTCTGTAAAGCATTTGTCCCGAAGGCTTAGGAGGATATAAATAGTATCGCAGACTTTCTCTCTCTCTCCAATCCACCCCCCCACCCTACCCCCCCTTTTTAAAAAAAAAAAAATAAACACACACAACAAACAAACCCCAACAACTTAGAAATAGCAGCTTGTTTGGAGGAGAAATGCGTGAGAGTGATGTAAGCCATTAGATTTCACTTCCAGGTGGCCCTTAAGCTGATGTTCAACTTACACGTATCTACTTAAGTCCAGTTGAGTCACTGGGACTTAAGTCTGTGCTAAAATTCTCTCTGGAATAGGGGGATTGATGAATGGAAGCCACAAATGCAGAGCTCCTCTCCCAGATTTCTCCCAGCTCTAATCACAAGAGACTTCAGGCATGTGAAACGTCCATGCTAACTGATGTTACAGGGGAGCTCTTTCCAGGCAATAGCAATAATAAACAGATTTGGTAGATAACTAAAACTGTTTTATACATTTTTCTGCCAATGAAATTCTTCCCTGTTCTTCTTTCCAGTGGGTTTTGTTGTATGCTCAGCCTCTGCTCCGGGTGCTGATCCCGAGTGTGCTGATCTTCATTGCTGGGACAAGGCTTCCAGAGGTGGAGATGATGTTTTAAAATGACTGAATTGGGTTGCACCTGTAATTTGAACCTTAATATTTAAGTTTTACTTTGATATCAGCTTGCCTAGTGTATATGGATTTGTAGAAGTCTGGGCTTGGGGCTCTCTTTACCGGCTGGTGAACAAGGGGTTGATTAAACTTAAATTGGGAGTATTAACAAATCCCTGCTGATAGTAGTGATAAGCATCAGCAATTTCCAGTTTTGTTGAACTTCTTAAACTTGGTTAGCCATTCTGAAAAATATGCATTAATGGTGTATTAATACTTGAGATCTGTTTATCAATGAAACCTTACTATAATAAAGTGTTTATGATATGTGATTTTAATCTGTAATGAAATTTTGTCCAATGCAATCTCATAATTTAAAAAGCAAAACTTTCCCAGAATTTTTAGCTCTGCCTAATGTGTCCTTTTTGTTGTTGTTGTGCTTTTTTTTCTAGGTAAGTGTCTCCATTCTGGAAGCGCAAGAAAGTTCTCTGAATGCTGAGAAGTTGGGTGCCTTTTGAACAAGTAAAGCTCCGATGCCCTTCAATTTTGGTAAAATCTGTCACAGATTTGCAGTGCTTTCTAAGTTTGTAAGAATGTTTTCACCTCCCTGTAATTTTTGCGCGTGCTTAATTGGTGAGCTCTTGAAGGAGGAGGTAGACTCATGTGCGAAATAGATTTATACTTGAGATTCAAGTTTGAGGTGGACTATAGGTGAAGGCTGAATGGAATAAAACCAAAATGCCCTCCCAGCAGGCAGTCCATTGCTGCAGCATGTGGAGTTTTGAAATATTTGTTGACCACATATATTGTTGACTACATATACTGTTGTTGACTACAAAGTCACATTAACTGTTAAATTGCGTGTGAGTGTGCAGACAGGCTGAAACAATCTGCTGATTGTTCATCTCAATGGATCCTTGACGATGCCACAAAAATATTATAGTGTAAATATCTATAATTTTAACCTTCACAGGTTTTTTGAGCCGTGGAGGGAGGATTAAGGGCTTTCAGGCTGTTTTTCCTGTACACAGTTTGGTTTGCAAAGTGTTTTATTTTGGTGTGGGTAGCAGCAGAGATCAGTTTTTGAGCAGTGTACCAGAAGAGCTCGTCTCTCTTCTCCTGATATCCAGCCCTCCCAAAGGTGGTGAGCCGGCAGGGGCAGCATTAGCAGGGGGAAGAAGGATCCTGGTGCAGTGATCTTACATTTTTTGAAGTGGGAATTGCCCCAGATCTGGGAATTCTTCTCTTTGCCCTGAAGTGAACGTTTTTACTGCATCCAGGTCTCAAAGGCTTAAAGACCTGGTGCTCTGGTTTCGCTCCTGAACTCACATCTCCAAGGTTTCCGAGCAAATCCAGCTGCACTGTGTTATTTTCTGACTTAATTTGAGTGGCTGAACTGCATCTTGCTTCAAGATTGAAATAATGAGGGTGTGTAGGGGAGAAAAGGAACAGAGGGGTTTTGTTTTGTTTGTTATGTGCATTTAAGAGGTAAATGCACTGTTCAATGCAGATGTAAATTGTAATTGTGGCTTTACGATGTGTGTATTAGAATAATGACCTGAATTGATACTACAAATATAATTACATTGATTCTTTACTGATGGCTATAAACAGTGACATTTCCCTTGATCTCTGAACAGAGTTAGTTATAAAACACATGCTCCACTTTTATATTCACACATTGCATTCTCATCACTTTTGTCTCTTACTCCCCAAGGGCTTGATTTAGAAGTGTCTGATTTAATGGAAAAAATGATGAAACAACACAGACAGCAGTTCAGAGCATTTCTAATGTAAAAGAAGGTGTTTCTTTTTGATTACATCCCTCAGACTTCATTGCTTATGTTTTAATGTTTTGCTTAAGAAAAATACGATGCCAGGCTATTTTCACTTTCTAAATTAATTTGAAACGTGTATCTGCTTTCATTGATCTCGGAAATGACTATTACTGCAGTAAGAGCTATTGCGTTGATCTGATTTAACAAATCATGCTCCAGACTTCCCAGGTTACCAGACTGGAAAGAGCTTTTGTTTGAAAGGGTGGAAATTAGACATGGGAACCTCAGGCACTGCAGTTTTTACTCGTGGCAAATATATACATCATAAAGATAAGAACTAAACACTAGGATCAGTTGGTATTACTGCTTCTAATGTAGCCTCGTGCCTTCATCTCATAAATTTTGCAGAAAACCCTCCAACTTCCACTGCCTCTTTCTATCTTCCAGGTATACACCAAGAAAAAATGCTCACAAATAAGCGGTTTTTAACATGTAGATTTTGTTCGAGAATATTGTTCCTTTGCAGTTACTTCTGTTGACTTTTCTTGTTCCTTAGTCTGTGCTGCTGAGTTGTGGCTGTGTCTCTGGAAACAGTTCCTGATTTCCTTCTAACGTCCTCAGAATCATCATCCTGAGGATATTGTGAAATGAGACCAAAGTAATTGTAACTGAGATTGCTAAATATGCTGTCAGTGCTAAGACTGTAAGTGTGATTGTTCTGGCAGTGTGCTGTGATCAAGCCACCATGTTGTTTATTCTTATTTAGAGAGGAGTTTTTTTGGAATTTTATTTCAGTAGGCTACAAAAGGAGTTATTGTAATGTCTTGTTTAAGGAGACAAATGCTTCTGACTGCTTAAACACAACATTGTTGTGTATTGCTCTTGAAGCAGTAAGTCAAGACAGTTTTCAATCTCAAGCAAAATACAGTTAATGGCATCATATTAAAATATTTTTAACATCTCCCCTTTGCTAGAGGTGCCTGTTCAACTTTTATGAAGCAGAGCCAATAAAGCCGGTGTTTGTGTCAGGTTTCTGTATAATCTAGTTTATACATAAAGAAGTAAAAAATAATGAAAGTGTGTTTTTCTCACACAAAATCTGGAATAGTATTTGCCAGTGTCTCTCATTAGGAGATTGCAGAGTAAAGCAGAGCTGCCTTGCTTATAATAACCATCTTTCAGATAATACAGCATTACATTAGCACTTTACAGTTGTTTTTTAAGTAGATCTGCTTTATTTTCAGTTGCTAGCAGAAGCCAAATGAAAGTGGCTTACACTTTTGACCGTAACAAAGAAATTCCACCCAATCGCCTTTTCTGATTTCAGCTGCTGCTTTTAGGAAGTGTCGGGTGGTGTTGGGGGAGATGTGACTGGTAAGCGATGCTGTCGGGGAGGGGGGGGAGCCTGGGAAGACCCTTCACCTCCAGAAAGATGGACATCGCTACTTGTAGCAAACTGGCTGGTGCATTGCACTGGGAAGTTCACTAACTTTATTGTTCCTGTGTATTAGTCGAGAGAAGCACGACGTGCTCTCCAAGTACAGATGCTCGTTGAAAACTTTCATGGCGGTTTAACTGGGACACACGTCTCGTGCTACTCACTAGTGCTGCGATTTTGTAACCGGTTGAGGAGCACTTTGGGTTTTCTGAGTGTACTTGCAGAACTGTTCAAAGCAGTGATCGCTCCTTCCTTGGACATTTGGGAATGCTACAAATTTTGTGTGCCTTGCCTCCACTTGTTTTTGTTTCGGGCCGCCCATGAACTGAGGCGCTGCCAGGCTTGGCTGGGTGCGACATGACTGCATCGATTCTGTAACTCCCTGTTGCATGAACGCTATGGGTTTCTCTCTGGACTAATCCACATATGATGCATTATGGCCTCTAGAAACAGAACTGAGTCTCCTCAGAATGAGACTCAAGTGGCCAATTTATGTAGGTCCTGAGATGCCCTGTTCAAGCATTGCACGTGGAGCGTGAGGGCAGGCAGCAGGCTGGTGTCATACAAGGTCTTGTAACTACATTTCTTGTTCCAGTGTAGCATAAATCAACTGCAACTAAACACTCTTCAGTCCGGTCTGAGCCTCAGAAGAGACAATTGCAATGAAATTCATATTTTTAAAAAAGAAAAATTATGTCTAGGTGGGCCCAGTGCATGTTGGTGTAGGGGTGCAGGTGGACAGATGCCTATAATAATAAACACAGGGCTTCCATCCTCAAAGACTTTGCAGACACCACCTTGCCTTGGTCTTTCTCCTGCATGATACCCATTGTCCTGGTTTTGCTCTTGTAAAGCACATGCTATAGGAAACACCCTTAAGAAAGTGAAAGCAGCTGGCAGGTAAAGGGTCCATGTATGTTCAAGTATTATAGCGAGTCAGATGAAGAGGTCAGTATATTTCAGTCTAAAGCCCTTAAAACAAGGAAAAATGCATAGCCTCATTTCTGTTTCGGGTACAGTACTGGCTGTCTTGCTCAGCAGTACAGAAAGTGCTGCTGTTACTTTAAGTACCTGGGGCAGTTATCACTGGGGTTTTAATATTGCCTATGATATTACTTTACTGTGATTAGCTTAGTGATATATTCCATAACCTCTGGGCTATTTCTTTGAAATGTATTTCCATTTTAAAAGTATAATACTATGACCATACTAAGAGGAAAATTACCAAGTTCAAAAGTCATTGATGCTGAGTATCTTTAACGGCACATATAACACTATGCTGTCACATTTTGCAAAATGTGCTTTAAACATGCATCTCTCCTTAATTGAATAGATGCTGTTGTTTTCCATATAATGTAAAAATATTGCCCTTATGCTTGTGTCAGTTCAGAAGAGTTTTTACATAGGTAGAGTTATTTAAATTAGCTGATATAGCACTAGGAGTGTACTTGGATATTTAAAGCATCGTCTCTTTATAAATCATGTGCCAAGTACAGTTTTCATTCGCACCGGTATTCGTGAGATTAGACAATTGGTTTATCTGATGGAAACAGTCAGCCCTTTCAGCATTCACAGAATATGTTTCTCAATAAATTGTTACACACAAAAATACCTGCATTAAGGGATATTAGAATGGCTGCTGAACAGAGCACACAAACCTTAAGAAATCCTCAAATGAAGATTGTGCAACCTTTATTTGTATCTTGCGTGCATCTGCATTACAATAAAGCCTTTATGTGGTCTCTTGCTATTTTTGCACAGGACCCTGGCCTCATTCAGTGCACAGAAAGAAGGATGCTCAGTTAATGAGAGGCTATTCAATATTTTGTTTTCCTTTCATTAATCAATGTGTCCCCTATGCCTTATTTCTGCTCATAATTCAAGCTGTGTTCTGAAGACAGAATTAATTTCCTTTTGGGCTCCTCTGTAGTGCTCATCATTTTAGTATTTGACTGGTTCATAAGTACTTGGGAGTTTCTTTTCTTGAATTAAAACTCCATGTGAGGTAAGGGAATTTCAGTTTTTCCCCCATGTCGTAGGACTGAATTGACCAACAAGACATTAAGGTCAAAGCTACCCATTAATTTCAGGTGTCCAATCTGAGATGACTTGGACCTGGTTTTTTTAGCCTACTTAGCAGTGTACAGCACTTTACACCACCAAATTGCAGCTCCCGCTGAGTCCATTTGCAGCTTGTGAATATTTAGCCCCTGCACTTAAAATAATGAAATCTCAGACAGCAGTGGAAAGATTGTGTTCCTCTATTCAGGCAGGCCCTGGTAAAGGTAAGGAAGGCATCCGCTGGCAGGGGCTTCTTCATTAGGTATGTCCAGGAGAGCATTTGACTGGACTCTGCAATCTTTAACCACCAACTCCCTGCCCATTTCATCCTTTCTGCCTCTCCCTGCCCTAGCTGTGAACATCCTGTCCCTTCTCCAGCCGCTGCCCCTCATCACAGTCTTGTCCTCCCCACCTCTGCCACCCCTTTAGTCTTTCTTTGCCTGACTTCTTGCCATGCCCTGACCCCGTTCCATCTTTCATGTCAGTCACCTGAGCCTTCCCCTGCAGCCCTGACCTGTTACGTATTAAAGACTGAACAGTTAAATACAGATGAGCTTTTTGCTGATTGTGTGCAAGCTGAGACCCCAGTTTTTACAGGACTAGGCGAAGGGGCATATCTCATGTTTAAAGCCCTCTCTGTTCAATTACTAGTCGTTACTCAGAACTGTGCAGATACCACATCTTTTCAGGTAAAGATTGCCAAATTGTGTTAATGCATAAATAAATGTTTTATCCACCCTCATCTTGAAACCAGCTGACCTGTTTCAGCTGGACCTTTCGACCTGGGACAGGCAGCTGGAAAGACATATGCTGGCCAGCCAGCTAGTGCTTTGGTTGAAAACAGCTAAGAAATAGGATTTTACAAAAAGAAGATTTAATACTAGTTAAGTGGTAACACATCTGAAAGGTACCACACACATGAGACATGAAGTAAAGCTCTGGATTCTAAGACCGTTACTTTTAATGATTTATATTGCAGAAAAAAGCACTCTGATAACGCAACGTGAGTTAGTGATGACAGCAGAACTTCAGTACACATTATTTTGTATGAAAATTAAACATAATTGTTGTCTTTTCTTTCTTATGTCTGTGAGAAAGGCTATGATGTTTGCTGTCAGAATGACAATATTGGTTGGGTTTCATGAGGGTCCAGCTGATGAAGAGTTGTGTCTCTACCTCAAAACACAGCCCAGCATAAAATGCTAGTTTCTATTTCCCATCCTAATGGAAAACGTACTTGCTTTCTCAATCCTATCTTGCTTTTATTAAATAAGTGAGACAGTCACACCTGTAGTAGATTAGAATTGATCATATATGATACTTACTCTACCGTGAACCCCTGTGGCATCATTATTTCATGAACTTCTACATTCCGTGTGATGCATTATTACTAGTTTTTAAGGAACACCTGTAGCATTCATTTTTCTTCTGCCTGACAGTTCAGCACTACTAAGAATGTGAAAGGTAAATGAGGCTGCAAGCCATTATAAAAAGGTAATTTTGTTAATTGGCAATTGCTGTGGTGAGAATGGTTATCTTTGGTTTGCCACAGATTTTTATCCTCTAAATGGGCTGATACAGATGAAGTGAATTGCTAAACTTCTGGGCTGGAATTCTTTTTGCCTACGTACTACACACACACAAATATGTGCATATTGTAGACTAATATACACATTATGCACAGTATATACATATATATACTGTGTATATACAGTAGCGTATATATAAAAAATTTAAGTAATAAAAACAACAAAAGACCCTCTCACTGAGTCTCTCTGATGTTTTAGGTCTTGAAACACATCTTTCTGCAGAGTGAATGGGATTTTTTTTTTTATTCCCCTGCTCACTGAGTTCTAGAGAGGGGCTCTTGAAGCTGTTTCATAAATCAGAGATAAAATGAGGACATGCAGTATTTCCATGTTCTCAGAATATCTTCTGTGACTGTGGCTATTCTGTGCTACTTGGGGACCTGTTCCAGTTTTAACAGTTTCCAGAAGTACCACGGGCAGAAGGTATTAATAAGAATTACAGACTTTTGCAAAGATTGACAAAATAAAGCTGATGGGATTTTCTCTTCCCTTGAAGACTAGGTTAGGTAATAATACCTCTGTGTGGTGTTCAGTGGTAACGTTAATTTTAATTAAGTAGGGATAATATTTTTCCCTTTCTGTCTGTGGTACAATAGACCAGAGAAGTATTGGCAGAAAGACGTGGTCCCTGCACCCTGTTAGGGGTGCTGCGGATGGTCTGGAGGTGCAGCTGTAGGATTGAGAGCAAGAAGTTGTGGGGACGGAGAGGAATGGATGAAAACCTGGTCTGGTGGTGTTGCCAGGAGAGGAGGGGAAGCTCATAGGTACAAGACCCTGCGCTGTTCTTTCGTACGTGCTGCCTTGTCCAGCCAGGGTAGTGCTGGCGTCTGTGGTGGCCGTGTGCTGGAAAAGGTGTATTTCTCAGCACGTGTGTTTAACAAGACTTCCCTGGGTTTCTGGTTTGTAAAGCAGGGTGAGACAGGCTGGTGGTTACTGTAAAAATACTGTATTTCCTTCTCATAAAGTGAGCGTAACTAGAAGGTCTGAAGAAGAAAGGAATCCTATTTTCAATGCCATGATTATCCATTATTGTCATTGCATGAAATTAAATACCAAATGCACTGGTGCAGCAGTAACTGCACATTTAATTCATGTAAACTGAAAAAGTATATTAATTCTAGAGGTAACTTTAAAATATTGCCCTTTAAATTCTTATTAACTGATGAACTGCATTCATAAATGTTTTAAAAGTACCAAAAATACACACTGAAGATGCTGAAGAATGGTGGTCTCCAAGTGAAGCATCAAGTTGGATGCAGACCTTCAACTTCACTTAAAGGTCTTACTGTGTGCAAGGATGCCAAAGTGCTGGAATGCTTTCTTATTAGCCCTCTAAAGTGGGTGAATTCACCCATGGTGATGAATTTCCATTTGAAATGAAATTCAAGCAACTTCTGAATAGCAGCCTATATACTTCATCTCCCCTATACTCACTGGGTTAATTGAGGTGGCTCTCACCTGGTAAAAAAAAAAGTCTTCAGAAGAGTCATGTGCTGTTGTTCTTAACAGTATTCACAGAGACAGAATCTATCACCTAAGGACGTTGATACTACAATAAATTGGAAGGAACTATTTCCACATCTCTCATGTATATTGTATATAATGAGTCTCTGGGATGTCTCCACGCTGCTGATAAGCAGCCTGCAGCAAAGTAGATACAGCTCGTTTTATCTTGATTTCAGACTGCAGCATTTGACTTCTGGGACTCGGAAACTTAGCTGCAAACCAAATAACGCCCTTCGCAGGCACTGACTTTGCTGGGCTTCATCTCCAGTGCAAGGTCAGATGATCCCGCGCTGTTTTCGTGCTGCGGAGCTTTGCAAGGGCGCTTGTTGCTGGTGGTGAAGACTCTTACGTAGTTGAATCAGTTCCTTGGACTTTTAGCTGAAAGTCAGCTGTAGTGCACCTGCATCGCTGCAGGTTCTGCTCCAGAATGATTTCAGAGTAAGTGGATTCTGACCATTCCCCAGTGTGATTGCAGGTGACCTTTTTTCCCCTCTCATTCTCTCCATGTCTCTTGTAAAATCTCCTGTCACGCTGCTGTGGCCACTGTGGCAGTGTCTACCTTCACGCAGCCGCACGGTAGGAGGGCTCCCTCGGTGGGACTGGCTCCCTCGGTGCGTTGAATGTCAGGATTAAGACTGTAAAAATTAGGTTGAGTCAGTTCAATTGACCGAGCTTTATCCAAGCAGTACAAGTCCAATTGCTGTAATGGGCTTCATTCTGAACTGAGCAGAGAGGAATGAGAGGTTTAATAACAGGGTTCACTAAAATGTACATTACTACTGTATTACTTACATTATGACCTAGTTCTGCTATTGTGAGCCTTATAAAAGATAAAATAGGCCATCAGATGGAGATAAATCAATGCAAGTAAAATTGAATGTGTTCATAATAATTTTAAGATTTTTATATGGGCAGAAGATTAATTAAATAGACAAAAGTAATTTTCAAAAGAGCCTTTTTAATACTAAGTCTCAGATAAAAGAGTAAATGGAGAAATATATTGTGAAGCTTCTAAGTATGGTCTAAAAGAGCTTGTTTGTAGTCGCTTACATGGGCAGCAGGACAATTTCAAAAGGTTAACGCTGGGACCTGTGTTCTTGGCTTTGCTTGCAGCTTGGCCCCAAACTACGTGACTTCTCTGTGCCCCTACTTAACCCGGGTGGGCAGGAAGGCTGCTTACCCCCACAGCCGCTCTGAGCCTGGGCTGGCGGTGTCCTGGCAGTGCTGTGCTGATGACAAGTGCCAGGTTGCCATGAAGGGGGAGAATACTATAGGACAAATATCTGTCCAGGGGTGATTCTCAAAAATGTACCGTATGCGTTCTCCTCGTAGCACTGTGGATGCTTCTGTTGGATGTGAGCATGGCAGGAGAGCAGTGGGTGTTTGCTGGCCACCAGTGCACGTCCCAGGGAAGGTGGTTCGGAGGGTTTGTATTGTGCAGGAGATCTTCACCTCGAAGTTACTGATGGTTTGATCTGTATGAAAACCACAGCAGAGGTTTTAAGTGCAGCAGGTGCTGCATCCCAAAGGGTGTCACCTGCCTTCGTGGGCCACATCAGTGTATTTGCAGGGGCAGGCAGAGGCAGTGGCGGGTGCCTGGGCAGTTCTGGGGCAGAGGCACATCTCCCCCAGTACAGACCTTGTTCTCTGTGCACTCAGTGTGGGACTGTACCCCTTTGCATAGTTTCTTATTAATTACACTAAACACTTACTATGTCACTGAGTAAAGAGGTGGCATGAAAATATTTCAGCCCTTTCTTTATAGGTCCTTTTTGCTTATTAATGATGTTAATGATTCCCTACAGCCAGAAGCAAGATTCTGGCCTCTGATTCACTCCACGGGTTGCAGCAGTGGTCATACGTGGATGCTGTGCAGCAGGTTTGACGTGCAGTGATGGTGTAAAAGAATGGTGCAGTGAGATGGCAATCCTTTCTTTTTTATGCTACCAGTCTTTCCCTCTGTTTGCTTCTCTTACTGCCTCCACTCTACCCACACACATCATTTCACAAAAAATTTCTTACGGATAGAAGACTTCTACTGAAGTCACTGTGGTTTTGCAGATAAATCTTAAGGCAAAGTCTTGCCATCAGACTCTACATTGCAATAACAAAGCACAGCATTGGAAGCAGTGGTAACTACATGATGATTCCTAACAATAGAACATCATTATCTCAATATGCACTACGTAATACCTGTATATCCTAGTTCCTTCTCAGCTTCAAGGTGTTTTTTTGAAATTGAAGTCCTGATCGGTTAACTCAAGTTGCTGTTTTTCTGTCAGCCAGAAACCCCCAAACCTAAACAAACGTACCATGTATCAATGAACAGCGATTGCCGTAATTTCTGCCTTTCTGGTCCATTTGTCTGCAAATGCCAATTGTTGGTAGTGTTTTCTTGAGCTAGATATTTGTCACGCAGATATAATGGAGCTGTATGCTTTGAGTAGAGATGTCATTGGCACTGAAATTTCATGGATGCACCTACAACGATTCAGCTGCTTCAGAGCCAAGTAAGACTGGCTGCTACACGTCACTGATTTTCATACTTCTGTTACCAATAAGAAATACAAAAAACTCACCATTATTTGCAACTACAAATAAATGGACTGTAATTGCATTTGACTTGCCCCCCACCCCCTGCCTTGGAAAGGAAGGCAAGTAGTACTGGGTGTGGTGTTTTTTTTTCTTTTCTTTCTATTTTTCCTGATGAGCAGTTATGGGTGGATTTGTGCTGTTTCAAAGTTTAAAGATCATGCTTGCACTTGGGACATGTGAAGTGTACTGGAATGGAAGCACGCATGCTTTGTATCCCAACATGGAAGCAGATGTTTGGGATCTGAAGAAGGTGTAAAAATTAAAGATGGAAAAAATTCTCCTGTCAAGAGGAGGTGGGGTTTATATCGTGGGAGCATGATGTGAGGAGGGGGCTTGGAGAGTGCAGCTGTTGCCGCAATTTTGTAACACATGCATATAGACCTTATTTTCTGCTTTCTTATTGTTTGTGTTATATGTATAGTTGTCTTGTTAGGCAAAAAAAAATATCAATTTTTTTCATGTAGTTCTGTGCTCATATTTAGTAATGGTGACAATTTCCCCTGTACTTCCCGTGAATTTAGTTGAACCTTTGCGTGTTGAAGTGGCCGATGTGCCAAAAGACTGTTTGTCCTCAGCTTGTCATCTTGGACATCTTACGTTGGAATTAAACAGTCCTACTGCTGTGCTTAAAGGTAAATAGTCTCCAACACTCTCCATGATGTGGTGATATGAGATAGAATATGTTGTAGACATAACTAGAAACATGAAATCAAGGATTTTCTGATCATTTCAAATGGTGCTTCTTTCTGGAGGGAGGAAAGCTAAGGTGCATAGTCCTAAGAAACTCCTTTGCAAGTGTTTGTTTAAAATTTAGATTAATTCACCTTGGCCATGATGGCATCACTTTGCTTTTTTGCTTTCTGCTTGCATTTGGGCAGTCAGCTTTTACTGCTGAAATTCAAAGCCAAGCTGCATTTGTCACAGTGTGAAATCAACTGCATAGGCTGTAGAAGAAAAGAGAAAGCATAACTAATTGAATTTTAGATGTTTCGCAAAATCAAGGCGGGGGTGGGAAGTGGTTCTTTCATTGATGCGAAGGCCCCACTCTTGTAGTAAACACTCAGGGAAGTCAGTGGGCGCCTGTTCAGGCACACGCTGTAGGAGCTGGTATCACAGTATGCTTGATGGTGACTCTAAGAGTAGAGGATGCTAAAAATCCAGCAGCTTCCCTGCTCAGGAGTTGATTGTCTGCACTCCATAGGTTTTCTGGAGGCCCAGACCTGCAGCCTTTGGTTCATTGTCTTATTCTTATCCTTGAAGATGGTGCTCGCGTTGTGCTACAGAGTGAAAAATCTCATTTCCAAGGAATGGGGGGAAAGTGTTTTCTGCATAGCACTAACAAGAATATGATGCATTCAGCTCTGTATGTTATGTGTGTGTAAATAAGGTTGAAGTAATAATGACTTTATAGAAATAATAAGCAAAACACCCTTCAACCCAAGCAGCTAAATTTACAGTGCCTGCTGTTGTTGTTAGACATTAAGCTGTTTGTCCCCAGTTAGCATTTACATAATATGGGATCTTACTGTTTTCTACATCTTTGTGACTTTTTCTAATAAAAGAATTCTGGCATTGTGCTGGCTATGATGAAAGATGTCAAACTGTTCATAGTGTCTAAACAAAAGGCTCCTTGCATGGCTTTGTGTTTTCATTATATACATACTATTACAGTGCAACTTCAGCTGCAGCAGCATGGTACATTGAAAAACAAAGTATTCCCGTCATTTACAAACTGTAGCTCTGGAATCTGGTCAGAACTACTCCTGAAAAATAGTTTGTGTGTTTGGGAACTGGTTTTGGTGTCAGCCCTCTTCCCCTTCCCCTCAGATATGAGTAGGGTCATGGAGAAGTGCAGGAGATATTATTTAGTTTTCTCAAGAAGGGCTGGTTTAAAAGTTGATTCAGGCAGAATGAAGTATATATGTCACAGTGGAAAGATGTTGTAAGGGAAAGCGCTGCCCTGTCACCTGCTGTTGCAGTCACTGAAGTTTAATTTCATCTTTTTTAATATCATACCCAGGTGTCTCTAACTTGCAATGAAGTAGTTAGCATAAATCTGCCATGTGCATTGGTATTTCATTTTTATTCGATTTTGTTTAACTTGGCAAAAGGTAATCTATTTTTATTAATTGAATTGCTCTCCCTCTTCCCTCTGTCAGGGACACAGCTTCACTTGGAGATTGTATTTGAGGGGAAAAACCAACCAAACAACCCCCCTGAAACACTGGTATACCTGAAAGCCGGCTGTTTTCTGGGTCTTCCACCGTTTTCCTTGCCGCTGTCTGTAGTAGCTGCTTTAATTGACTGCGGGGATGACTGCTGCTCCTGTAATCTGCTTCAGTGCTCCCTTCCTCTCTAGGTAACCAAACAGGCTACCCCTAACCTGCTGTGTGTTGAGTCTCTCCAAACACGGACTTCGCTTCGATCGTGTTTTGAGCCCCCAGCTGGAAGGATGCTCTGGCCGTTCCCCACGGACTGTGGCTGTGCGGGCTCCAAGTGGTTTGCATGGAGGTGCCTTTGGCTGAGCCTGTTGTGTCTGGGTGTTTCCCTGAGCCTTGCTAGATACACTGAACAGGAACTGATGCCTGTTCAAAATAGCTGGTGATAAATTTAAGAAGAATTTGTAGTACTGGGCTGCATTCATAGGGAACTAGCTTTTTGGATGATAATCTTCAATTTTGCCCAGTGCCTGAGCTGAGCTATTATGAACCATTCAGGAGTGACTGCTACAGCTGATTGATTTTTTTTCAGGGTAGTGGAGACTTGTGAAAGGGAGTGAGGAGTGAGGAAGATTTGAATTCCAACAATGGTTTATTGCCTTGTGCGGAGGGAAGTAAATATTGATACAGAATGCTTATTTACTGAGCAGGGGTAGTGTCAGCAAAATTAAGGTCTGTACTTTGCTCTTCATTTTACAGAAGAAATAGAAGAAATTGATAGAGTTCAGAGTGATGTATAAGGCAGCGTAATTCAACCCTTGCTGTGTTTGTTTGTTTTTTTTTTAATTTTCTTTTCCTCTCCTCTCTTGAGAGGTGTGACAGAGCAGTGCTATGAAACAGATCTCCCTAAAATCTGTTGATTTCTTTCATGGGTGAAATGTCAAGTGGTGTGGCCTGGGAGAGAATCCTCATCAGCAGGGTCAGCTCAATTTTGTTTCCATAATGTGCAGACTCCTAAAGGGGTATGGATGCTGTAATCCTCCTTCATCCCTCCTTCACCCTCTGGGTGCTTAGGTGGCGTCACCTTTTCAGTGGGCTTCATGAGGGCAAGAAAAGGGCAAGGATCCAAGTGCATCAGTAATGGACTTAGTCAGCAAAGGCCATTGACCTGTCTGAAATGCCCCCCTGCCTTGGATTAGGTGCAGACGTGGCCTCTTCCCCAAGCCTGGGTCACAGGGAGGAGGATCAGGCAGTGCTGGGAGCAGATTCCTGGATCCTCCTTCTGGCCACAGCACCCTCCATGCCCGGCCGCCGTACCTGGGCAGTGAGCATTGCCCTCATTTCTGGGGAGCACCTCAGCGTTAGCAGCAGGTGCTGCACACATCTTGCAGTCTGAGAAACAGATACCCTGCAGCATAGGGAAAAAAAATAAAGACAGGGAATTAGTGTAACTTTTCTACTACCTTGCTAGTAATTGCTGCTGGATCAATGCCTTGTATTAGCAGGACTCTGCTACAAGGGGAGTTTCAGCAGCATTGCGGTGTAGGCACTTCCACTGGGAATTAGCACAGTCATAAATGTAGGAGAGCTTAAAAAAGGAGTAGCAGGGGAAAAGTACTGTATATCTGTTAATTATAAACCATAGATTGTACTCGCAGAAACAGTGTTGGGAATGAATAGCTTATATTGTCCTATTTCCAGCAGCACTTTAGACTATGAAAACTGATTTTATTTTAAAAGGCTATTTTATTTTAAGCATTACTTCACTCAGATTGATCAGGGAAGGTTCACCTTCTAGTAGTCATGTATAAAACAATGCTTCTGACTCAGTGCTGGTAGTAGTAATAGTGGTACTTTTATGATGATAGCCAGTAATTAAGATCAGGGTTTCATTGTGCTGAGCACAGTGAAAACACATGCAAACAGACTGATAGCCTCAAATTGCTTACATTGTTAAGAGCTGAATAGTGCAATTGTCCATTTGAAAAAGACTATCAGGGGTTGCTCAGACTTTGACTTTCTCCGCGTAACAAAAAGAATATAAATAAGTACAATTCAATACCCATGGATGGTGGTGGGGGAAACACCAGTGAAGGTGATACTTCCACTGAAAAGGAGGTTTTAATTATGTTCAAAATAACACACTGCTCTCCCCCCCAAAAAAAATTCTGCCTACAGTCAGAATTTGAAAGACACTTCTTTTTCTAAGAACCCAGCCTCTAAAATTGGGCTGCCAATTAATTGTATTTGTACTTTTTGAGGCTTAAAGGCTGATATTAAGCATCTGCTCCATTACTGTTCAGCTACCAAAACAGCTACATTGTAGTGCTGAACACTTTATTAGTGTTTGTTCAGAGTACGTGCAGAGGAGGTTAGATCGCCTAGAAATTTTAAATGCTAATTTGTCATCACAGATTGTTTATCTACTTTTTTTTTATTCACGTTATAAGAGCATTTTATGTAGGCATAAAAAGAGAGATATTTATCACACATGCCCCTTCTTGGCCCTAGCCCATAATCACTCTAGTAGAGTTGAGTATCACGAGCTGGGTAATTCACAAATTGAGATATTGACAGAATTTTGTACAACTCTTCTTTCCCCCCCCCCCCCCCCCCCAGTTGCATCTTTGACATGGTTTTAAATAGTGCAGTCTTCCAGAGTTTCCTACAAATAATTCTCTACCCAGTCGTGTAACTGCGCTAAGATGACTAGTTTCCTGCAAAATTGAAATTACTTACATGCTTATGTCAGTGACTAACTGCAAAATTATCAAATGATGTGTTTTAATCCAATTACTTTCTTACTAGAGTGAAACTTGTCTAACACTTTGCACGTATGCAGCCAGGGCTCTGGTTTCTGGCATGAATTTTTTGTTATGAGCTCAACAGCATTTAAAGGCTTGTCAAGTTATCCGTTAATACTTTTTTGAGGTCTCAAAGAGAGCGCTAAGAAGAAAACAGAGTCAGATGGACTAAATATTACACTAAAGGAAATTATTAGCAATACCAAGGTGTTAAAAAATTATTCTAATGCTCTTAACTTTTGTGGCATCTGTGTGAAAATACTTGGGAGGGATCTGTGGCTGGAGAGAGAAAATTCACAGTAGTGGCAAGATTTCATATCTTTAAAGTTTTAGACTAGAGGAAAATAAGTGTGAAACACTGCTTTTTACAGCCTTGTTTAAGAGATGTGCAGCTGTACAGGGTGCATGAACATTAAAAATTGTAGGATGTTCTGTAAGGGCTTCTGGTTATACATCTGTGTGATCAAAAACCCTTTCCAGAAATGTAGAATCTAATTATGTCACATTATTTTTTAAATAGCTCTGTGTATGTACGTACATACTATGCCCTTATTTTCAGTTAACAATTCTCGACACTTTCCATTGTAAGACTTTTTTTCAGTTGCCTGTAACTTTAGCAAGTGAAAATAAATCATTCATATGATTTATTTTGCATGGTGTGCACCAGGTGGTTTTTGGAAGGCTTCAGAAATGGTTGTCCAGTCATACTCAATGGTGTGCTTTGGTGAGAAGCCATGCTGTTTTTCCAATCCCATGTCATTTATTTGTAGTTTTTAAGGTCTTGCATAACACTGCTGTGGTGCAGGAACTTGACATTCGGCACAAGGTTGGAGAAGGCAAAGGTGGTGCTATTTCTTACAGGAGTTGGAGCCAGATTTTCTTAGTCTTTGAAAAAAAAAAATTGTGTGAACAAGATCATCAGAGGTGGGTTAAACCATGGGCTGGGTTGTAAACGCGCAATGGATTTTTCTGTCACTTTTTTGGTGCCAGCACAAGTGCTTGTGTAGCTGTGGTATTGAGAAGTAACCCAGCAAAAAAACCCAAACCCAGACCATGTTAGATTTGATCTGAGTCCCTAGTGCCCACCCACGGGAGAGGAAGGACGGTCGGACCAAAGGAGCAAGAGAGAGGAGATGGAGCCCACCCCTTCCAGGTAAAGCCAAAATGTAGGTAAGAAGACTAGCTCACCCTTCCTGCTCTCTGCTACTCGGCCTGCATGGAGAGGACATCATCCTTTCTCCATCATCCTTATGACAAGATTGCTTGTGGGAGTTCTCTTGAGGGCGGTCATGAACTTTACAAATACCAAAATATACAGGATGCTGTGTAAAGGATTCCTTTGCACAAATACAAACGTGTATCTGCTCCAGATCCTTCTATATGTGCCCTTTACATTATGAGCTTGAAATATCTGAAAAAATTATAATGAGGAAGAGCTAATTATAAAACAGGTAATAAAATAGCTTATTCAGGTGATGCTGTTTTATTACCATCTCATTATGATTAAATAATTCCTATTAAGTTTTGGATCAAAGAGAAATTTCTCACAGGAGAGTTTACAGAGTAGTTTAATGGAGTCTATTTATTGTATAATCCCAGGGTGGGTATTGGCTTTTATACTGTCATATTAACTTATTGTGACAGTTCTATGCAGCGCTTCTCTATGAACACTGGAGAGTATAAGGGCAGGATTTTTTCCGTTCTTTTTTTTTTTTTCCCTCCCTTTATGTTTTTAAACATTGCCATCCAACAGGCTGCAGAATGGTTACTTTGCTGGAATATTTTCATCCTGAGCTTCTCTGGCTTTTAACTAACCAAACTGACAGGAGGCTGTCTTAAGGCTCAGCTTAATAAAAAAAAAAAAACCAAACAACAAACCATGGGTAGCTTTTCATGTTGTTTATGCTGATATTTGGAAGGATAGGGGCACAGGTTCTGCCCATCATGGAGATAGGGAGCATTTGACTTTAAAAATAAAATCCCTTTGGAACTCTGCATGCACTTACTTCATATGCATGATAAGCTCTTGGCACTTTCTTTTTCATTTTGTTTGGAGGGCTGGTGGGGTTTTGTGGGTTCTTTTGGGTGTGGATTGTTGAGGTTTTATTTTTCCAGCATGTGAAGCCATTGTTTAGGCTGAAATTTCACAATTTTGCTGTTTGATATGTTTAGGCAGAGATGCTGTCTCTGGCAATCTGGAGCTACCGCAGCCTGGCAAGGCTGGACACAAGATGGGGTGGTGATGGCTGCTGAGAAAATGCCGTAAACAAAAGTAACAACTTAAAATCTTAAAAAGATAAATCAGCACAAAGGCATAACCCATATTAAGCAGAAACAGGAGCTTTCCCAGGTATGTTTGCACCCTGACATACCACGTGCCAGGGATCTCTTTCCCCCCGCCGGGGGCATTATTACTTGACAGCTCGATAACTTAAGGTGCGAAGTGTCCCATGCATTGTCACTGCCAGAGTCATTCTGGAGTGACACTACTCTTACCATCTGCAGGGTTTCACCCTCCTGCAGTCAAATAAGCTGAGTGTACTTGTGGGATTCAGGAGGGCTTCAGCTCACCTTCACGGTCGGGGAGCAGCCAGTTGACCTTCAGGATTCCCTTGTGATAAACGGTGTTTTAACCCTCCAGTTCCTGAAACAACATGAGTGTGAGAAAATGGCCTTTTTCACATTTAGTGTATCAACTTTTGTAGTAAATTTCTTAACTTAGTGTTAGAAAAAAGCAGCCTGAACGTGAGTGTAAGGTAAGGTACATGTACATGTAAGGTAAAAGGAAGTTTAAAAAGAACCCAAGATTTATGTATATATTGAAGTCACTGAAATGATTTTGAGGGGAGCTGACTCATGGTGTTTGAGTACTTCAGGCTGAAACACTGGGCCTGGAACCAATACCATGTGATGGATATGAACCGTCTTCAAATGAAGAAGAGCTATTGAAATACTTGGCACAAACATTTCACAGTCATCTTGATTATTGGAAATGTTTGTACACATTTTTAATGCAGAATTTCAAATGTATGTGCAGTTTGCTCTGTTTGGTTCATAAGCTCAGAAATAAACATGTTTTAATGGAAAAAAAACCACAAACTTTTAAAGTATTTGCTCTATAGGTAAATTTGTTCAGGAATAGATCTTGCCTTGCCATTTATACTCCCCATTTCCGAAGATCTAGTTTCCCTTCTTCCCTAAGGAGGAAAGGAATTATTCAATCACTTCCTTTCATTTTTTATAATTGAGTATTGCAGCATGAGATTGTTCAATGGTACTCAGTTTGTTTTCAGAACAAATTATTGTCTTTCATCCTGTGTATTACAAGTATGGCTTACTGCTTTCGTGTGTTGCCCAAACCGGGCGGCAAGGATAGCCAGGCAAAGGTCTGCATACGTAATGCTTACTGCAGTGGTTCTCCACACAGCACACCTACCAGCCACGTTCACACATGCCATGGTTCGACCTCCATGTGCACTTCTTTGACGTGGTTGCACTAATTAGGGACGTGGCTCTGCGAGCCGTAGGGAAGTACAGCATGCTGCTAGAAGATGCTGGTTTGATCAGAAGTCCTACATTGCTGTTGGATTGGCTTCTCCAGAGCAGAGCCAGCTGGAATACAATACTGTGGTTCACAGTTAATCTTCTAAACAGGGCACAAAATTAAAACTGAAGCCAGGCAGAGTTTCCACAACGAAAATGTTTTCAAGCTATGATTGTGTTCCAACTAACATCTGAACAACTGCGCTACAACTGCAGCTATAAGTTGTAACTACAACTTACCTCTACAGCGTAGGTAGGGTCAGTATAGTAATGTCATAGCTCTTCTGACTCACCTTAGAAAAGGCCTCTGTTTGCTTTCCTGTCAAGGACAACCTGTCTGGTGTCCAGTTTTTCCCTCTCTTTCCTAAGTGTAGTTCCATATGGTGCTCCTAAGATTTAGTAAGTTAGATGTGTAACTGTGGCTGCACTGCACTGTCATTGTGAGCACCTGTACAAATTTGGAGCAATATGAACTACCTGGTTACCTGCTTCTTGTGCTCATTTCTTGACTAAGAACTTGTACATTATGCTATTTGAGTCAATACCGTTGACATGAGCTCAATCTTCAAGACCAACCCTAGCTCCTCCGTTAGAAGAAACACATCACTGACTCGGGGTTTGATTATGGGCTGTTACAGGGTTTGTGTGAATGCATGCAAGTCACTGTAGTTTCCTGGGAATCTCATTGTTGAACAAGCCTCTCAGAAGACTTCTTTGGGTGTAGATAAAGAAAAAAAGTGTTGTGTGTGTGTGTCCCTGTGTCTGTCCATCCATCCTGTTGTGGGGAGGTAGTTGCTGGAGGGTCCTTTGGGAAGTGTTCTGCATTCAGCAAAAGGTTTGGAACATGCTGATTAATTAATTGTCATATTTTGGATGAAACTTTGCTTTCTCCAAGAATTCTGATCAGTTCCATCCTGGAGCAAGCACATTAGCCCGAAAACTCTTTGTGAGAAGGCAGCGTTTCTTTCTCTTCGAGTGAGTTACAAGGGAGACTCAGGGTTTCACAGAATTTTGCAGGTTCTGCTCTGGGTACCCAAAGCGAGAAGTTATTTAGTCAGCGCTCTTTAACCAGGGCCCTAGGATACAAGCACCTTTGCAAGTTCATCTCTTCACCTTCCTTTGCTGCAGCTTCAGAGCCATAAAAGCGTAATAGCATTTCTTTACCTCCCGAGGGTGTTGAGGGAGTAAGCGTTCTGTAATGCTGCGGACGGGTGCTGCGAGATGGGAGCGAGCATTAGGGCAGCCCGTGGGAGTGGGATACCTGGCACTATGCAGGAAGGAGCCTGGAGAGAGCTAAACCTCAAATTGTCAGAAGAAAGGATGAGAATGAAACTCCTGGCAGCTGAGATGAGGAGGACCAAAGAGCCCCCGTGACTTGGCAGGGGCTGGGGTTAATACTTGCTGAATAGAGCTGGAAATTGGACGTGGTAACTTACTTCCCCTAGCATCACTCAGGGAAGCACGATTTTTTAAAGGAGGATTTAGATAAAATTGCTTATTAGTAAAGTGAGGATTATCCAGGATTTTAAAGTTTGTTCTTATCTCTAGTGTTGTTCAAGTGTGCAAACTTGAGGATATTTCAGTCCTTCATCATGGATCTTCAGCTGTAAAAAGCCACAGACAGTCTTACCAGACTGAAACCTCTGTAGCTTGAGGGCTTTTACAGCTGTGGAATATTCATGATAGAACGGGAAGAAAAAGGGCTACAGAATTTCTAGAGAAGACAGTAAAGTTATAAACCAGAACATCTTTCTTATTGTTCTTTGATTCTTTCTTTTCTTTCTTCTTTTTGGCATCAAATGGATTATTGCAATTTTAAAGTGCATGAGTGAAATAGGCCTTTCTGTAATTTGAACATTTTCTTCTCCCTTGAAGTGTCTCTCACTTAAACGATCAAATCCTGACAACTTCTCCCCACACCCGCTTTTGCCATCATCAGTCACTGTGTGTGCTTGACATCAAAAAGACCTCACGGCTGTGTAAGCACTGAAAAGTCTTGCTGCTGCTGTTGTTGTTGTCTTGCCTTGCAATCGCTTGGAGCTCTGCCCCATGCTGAAATAAAGGTAGCATGAAGCGGATGTGCCTTCGTTCCCCTCCTGAGCAATGTTGTGGCTGCTTGTGTCATATGGCAGCGCTTCAGAGGCGTGAGTCCATCAGGGCAGAGTTTCTCGTGCCCATCTGTAGGGAAGTCAGACTTGGACACGGCTAGAAGTCACCTGTGATGGAGCCTCGAGTGGGGTTCAGTAAACGGTGCAGCAGTCTTTGCTAGCAGGTTTATGGGCCGATGCAGCATTTGTGGTGTCCCATCAGGAAATTCAGCTGATGATCTCTTTCTGCCTACAAATTCGGCTGCATGAACAATTGATTTTCCACGTTGGCAACCAAAGCAGAGATAGATCTGTTTTTGGATTGACGTGCTTGTAAAGATTTATTTTTCCCCCACGTCTCTCTTTCTCATAATTTGAAATGGAAAAAAAGAAGGCAAACCCAACAAACCTCACCACCATTTCCCACATACACCCCCTAAAAAAAAGAGGGGAGAGGCAAAAAAAATTTTGTCAGACAGACCCTTCCACCTGGCCTGATACAGGATAGTTCATTTCAGACACTTGTGGGAGAAGCACTGAAATGCTGAACTCAAGGGGCAGAGCTATGGAAGGATATTGTTCTGGAATGATCTCTTTGTCCTCACTTCTGAGTAGAGTTAAACATGTGAAAGTTGCCAACTCACCTTCCCTTCTTCTCCTGTAAGACTTGAGCTCAACTGTCTCACATCCTAGGAGATCATCCTGATTTCAACATCACTGAGGATTTTGGAGGTGGAAAATTTGCTCACAGCTTCTCCTCCTGCCACTGTTCTGCTTGGATAAAGTAATCTAATACTCGCTGAAGAGGCGGTGGTGTCCAGGTGTGCCAGCTGCCAGGTGTTATATTTGGGCACATCTCAGTGGGCTGGGCACCTCTTCTTGGAGCTGTTCCACTCTGCACTGAATACTGAGATAGGAATTCAGCCGGTTTAAGGGGCAGGTTTACCTTTTGCTCAAACATTTTCAGGGAGTTAGTTGTGCTATCACCATGCTCAGACGTGCATCTCCCCCTCTGGCAGGAGAGTGCAGGAGTTAACAGTTCTCTCTAAAATGATGTGATGCACAGAGCAATGTTATTTTAGCCTTGGCAGCAAAGCAAGCTAGAAAGTTAGGAAAGGAGACAGTAGGAAAAGAGAAAACAGGAATGTTTCTTTTTTTAAGGCTGCAGCTCCTACTGCTACAGCTGCTGTCTCAGTAAAAGCTGTTATTGCTACTCACTGACTGTCTTTTGCCTAGAGGGAAGAGCGTGTTGTATGACTGTCCTGTAATGCATCCTCCTCACAGAAAACCTCTTTCTCGCTCCCACCCTCTTACCTCACATTTCTGCTTCTTGTCTCTCCCTCTTTCTTGAAGAACAACATGGCAAAACCGTTGCTGTCTTGGCTGTGTTGTTAGCGCCCTTCCACACACATATAACTTCCGTCTCATTCTATTACATTATTGAGTAGGCATCTTGCGGGGCAGGAAAAAAAGTCTGCATTTTTCAAGGTTGAAAATTAAGGGTGAATGTCTTTCTTTCATATGGCCTAACCCAGCCAAGTGAATATTACACTGCCACTGTCAGCTGTTCACATACCTCTGCTCAATACATGACACTTTTTAAATGAGAATTTTTTAGAAGGATGATTTGAATTCTGTTTCTCTGCTTTCAAAAGATAGAGTAAGCTTGAATTTTTGCTCTTTTTAAAACTCAGCATAGACTTAGATTGATTTAAATCCAGTCTGCTTCAGATGAGGAAATGCACAAGAGTGGAGGCTGATGTTTTTTCTGTTTGCCTCTTTTTTTTTTTTTCTTTTTTTTTTTTAATTATTGTTTTATTTTGTGTTTCAGCATTATCATCTGTTTCTACTTCCAGCTGGTAATATTGATTTTTTAATATTTTTTAGAAGTTTATATTTGATACTATATGCAAGTGTATTTGCACTGTGCTAATGGAATGTTGCTCTGTAGGTAAGAATTATTATTTGGATTGTTATTCAAGGAAATGATAGGTGGGGGGAATGGATATCATGTTGTCTCTGCTGGCTGAATTAGCAGTGCATCTCTAAAGAACTCTACGGCAGGAATAAAAAGAGAAATGTATAAGCTGAACAGGAGATAAAGTAAAAAATGGAGAAGAAAGGGACTAGTCTGCTGATGTCAATGACAAAGCTTAGCCTCAGTTAAGTTGAGAAATTATTTTCTGAGTTCATGAACACAGTCTAGGTTTCTAGAGGTAGCTACATGGAATTTGGGTTGGGGTTTTTATTTTATTATTACTACTTCTACTACTCCTACTTCTATTAAATCTTGCATTTTATCCTCAACTTCACTTCTTTTCTCTTGAGGTGCCCATTCATGAAAATAAGAGTATCTGTAAAATGTTGTGTTCTCTGAAGATGACCCCCAGTATTTTATGATAATAATGAAGCTGGTATGCAAGCAGTGTATTTATTTCTTTGTGATGTGCCTTTCTGCGTCCTGGAAACTGATCAGGATCTTGAAATGGTGATATTGTCTCCCTTGCTCCAAATGTATATCTTTCAGTTCTGTACAGCAGTAGCAACATGCTTGTGTGCTTAAATTTGACAGTGTAAAGCTGCAATTCCTCAAAGCTTAAGCTTATACTTAACTTTTAATTGTGTACTTGCTGCCATTCCTGTACAGCTAAATTTTTTGACATGTGCCTTTGTCCTGTTAATACCAATGCGGGTTTGGGCATATACTTTAAATGTTCTGAATACGTGAAAGTTCAGCTATCAGTGTCATAGTGATTTTAGAGCAAAAGCAGTGCATGTTTTTAAAAAACCGCAAACAGAAAACCCCGTGGTTCTTACATGCTTATCATTGTGAAGATTGAAATTAATTTATCTGTCTTTCTACTTTTATTTGTTGGTTAGATGGTTTATAAATTGGGAGTGTGTTATAATTTAGCATGGGAAGTGCTGACCATCAGCAGGCATTTGAATTACAAGCAGCTGTTACCATGCTGATCGGAGAGTTTGCCTTCAGCCTTGCTTCTCAGCACTGGAAATTAGGGTCCTCTCTCGAGGCAAAACTAACCGACAAAATGCAAGTGCTACCAAGTGAAGGTCGCCAACGTGCATGGCAGCGTCCAGCAGCATAACTTTGCTGAACGTTCAAAATACAAAACAATAAATAAAACATACCCTCAGTGAGGGTGGTCCCATATCTTTCGTATTCCTAGGAGGCAGCAGTTGCTATGGCAACTCCTCATTTACTTGCCTTCCCCCCTTCCCCCCCCATCATATATTGATAATTATATTAAGCAGCATGTAAAGGTTGCTAGCTGGTGCAGAGCTGTGCTTCTGTCCTGGAGCTGCAATAAACTATATACCCTTCATTTTGAAATACATCCCTTTGTGTGTTTGCAGGTGTGCTATGCTATCCTCTCATCAGTACGGACTGCTGGTCGCATAGCCCAAAGCAGTATTGAGCTGTAAAATAATTGTGTGTGTTTGGTTGTGTTCATCTAGCCCTTCCCAAAGGTTGCTACAGCACCTCCTTGTTTCTCTACTGTGCTCAGGCCAAGACTAAGAGCGTTGCTTGTGGAGGTGTATCTTCCATATCCCTACTAGCTGCTGCTCTTGTCTTCTGGGCTGGTGAATCGTACACAGCCTTGCTGGGAATTAGTGCTGGGCGGAGAATACCAAGTTCAAATAGGAATCTCAGAAAATTGAAGCTGGGCTGGGAGATTTGTAAGCTGACTGTATGTTTCTACATCAGCATCACCAGATTTGTAAGGCTATGCCTCAGCATTGTAGCATAATGCCTGCTCCCTCTGGGGACTCTTCATTTGAATACATTAAAGGAAAACAAGGCAAACTTGCCAACATCCACCCATCCTGCTCTGGAACAGAGAGTGAGCTTTCTGACTTAAAGGTGCTGCATCTGCCCAGCAGTGTGTCTCAGCACCACGTCTAAGTACTGGACTGTAAGTGGAAGTTTAGCATCTGTCAGAGAAGAGCTTGTCTTTTGTTGCAGCATCTAGGAGAGTCTATGTCATGGGTCTGGCATCTTTTTCAATGTTTCATTTATTATTGTTTGGTTTTTTAAAAGTATGGCTGTACCCTGGATTTATGGTGCAAATGACATGCAGTGGACTCCAGCCAGGGCACTCTGTCACATCTCCTGTTTAGAGACCAGGGCTGGTCTCACTCCTGGGGTCCAGCTGCAGCCTGTGCGCCTGGTACCTGCCCTGCGCTGGAGGCCCATGCAAGGAGAGTCTCTTTTCCATAAGGTGTCATTAGCGATGACTCCAACAGGACCCAAACTCCTTCCCAGTTTTGGGGGCGGACTGGTGGCAGGGGCTTTACTTCTCATTTGAAAGCCGTTTGTTCGCCGTGAATTGTCTGTCAGTTGATTTAATCCGTGCTGTATGGTTATTTCTCCCTCATCTATGGGCACAAGTACCCATTACCACAGTATGATGGGGTGTAAAATTATTTTATATATTCTCAGCTTTGTGGCCAAGTCAGCAACCTTAATTGCTTTGGCGGTATTCCAGTAGTACTGGAATTGAATGGCTTCAGTCTTATCACACCAAATTCCAGTCGCATATAGTCATAATCAAACAAACAGGATACGTAGTTTAAAAGCTTTTTACAAATCTCTTGAAAGCCATTTTGTCTCGCTACATCACCTGCCGTGAGTAACTTCTATTCCAAGAAGAAAGTATAGGTAGGAGTGTAGGAAGGGGATTTTACCATTTCGCTTGCACAGAGTAACTTGCTAATTGTATATACCCAAATACCTTTGCGGTTTAAAAAGTTGTGGTTTCAAACTGAAAGCCTGTCAAGGGGAGCGGCGGGGGAAGAGGGGCAGATTTTCATCTGCTCATCAGAATCAGCAAATTGTTAGAGAACTATTTATAATCTGGGTTGATTTTTTGGTATCAAGTTGACATACAAAAGCAGATGTTTCTGACTGTAAAGTTCCTAGCAGTAAGTTAAGGTGAAGATGCTGCTAATTTCATCAGTGTCATGTTCTTCTGTTACTTTCACAGCCATGATACATTACCCTTATGACAGTGTAAACACAGTGCTATTCTCTTAATTTTAATGATAAAAATAAATGGTAAAACATTTGCGATTTGATGGCCTACTTACAGCTGTATGGCAGAATAATGCTAGACTGAAATAATTTCTTAAACATTGTGTCATTACAAGTAATCTTGGAAGTGTAAATTGACCTTTTGTAATGTTTATTTCAGCTGAACTACAGAACTAGTACTTTCTTTTACACTGATCCTGTTACATTAGAGACACAAACACAAACCCATTTATCATAGCGTACAGCACTAATTTCTTACAACTGCTTGAATTATGCTAAGTGATCCTGTATAGTCTAAGGAACATCAGCTGAGGTTCTGACCTTGCTTCTTTCTGCGATCAGCAAAGTTGAAATTAAAATATCAAGAGAAACAATTTCTGCAGCAAAATTGTAAAAGTTAATAGAGTTGAATCTACTTTTGCATTCATGTTCCCGTTAAGTCAGTTCTGTTCACGTTATGTTTCTGAAGCACATGAAAAAAATAAAACCACTACTTTTTTGGTATCTTTGATGTAACAGATAAAAGAAAACAAAAAAGCTTTAAATTTAATTTCCTAAGTGCATATTTAATTTCCATTTAATGAAGCAGGTATTGTATGTTAACCAAATTGAAGATTATGGTTAAAAATACTTATTAAGAATGAATTGTTTTGTGCTTGTTGCCAGATGTACTTAGAAGAGCCATATAGTACAGGCCAGGGGACAAATTCTGTGCTAGTTTCTATTCCAGACAGCTTTCTTTGATTTAGTAGCAATGTGGTTGAATTTTGTTTGTCTGACATTGTTTAGCAGTTTCTTTTAATTAAAAACAATGGATTCCTCACAGACTGGTACTTTTCATAATGGGCATGGGCACAAGGTGTCCCACGTGCTTACTTCGCTGTGGTCATTATACAGGGAATTTGGGTGCGCTGCATTGAGTGCTGAATGCCTGCCTGTCTGCCTTACCCATACATGAGGGTCTTCAGGGCTGCAGACCCCACTGAGCAGTGCAGTCAGCCCGTTGTGGGGCTCACCACTTCAAATACTTCCAGATGCAGGATGATCCACTTGTTTTTACAGTGTTAGTTCTGCTGACAAAACACACAGGGAATGGCTATTTAAGACCCTTCTCCACTCCATATAGTCTAGTATGTGACCAGATGCAAAAAACATGCAAAGTTGTCAGCCTTCAGTAGTAAAGGAGAATGGCTTTTAGATCACAGATAACAATCTCTCTGCCTCATATCATTGAGCTGAAATAATACTGGGCTACAACACATCAAGCTGCCACTGATAGTTTCAACAGAATATTCAAAGAAAAACATGTGTTCGGAAGACTTGGTAATCTGTTAATATGTATTTTTAAGGATATATGCAGAAAGGGAAATTGTACTTGTCACCATCTGGATCAATACTTTCAACAAATCATAATAAATGCTACTTACTGCTATTTAGTAGAGCATAATTAGTATTCAGTAAACCGATATTAAAATGTATGCTATGCTTTAAACTGTTTGACTGTATTAGCATTTAAATACCCTATTGTGTATTTGCTATTTCTTCTCTTTTTATAAAACTGTATTCTCCAGAGTTCAAAATTATTAATTTCCTTTAGAATACATACAATGCAAGGATTTAACAATTCCTTGTATTTAATAATTGCTCAGTAGCCAGACTTATTATTTCACATAAGCACTTGGGTACAGAGTCATCCAATATTAGGTCAGTCATGCTAATAGCAAAATCTGCATAGCGCTTCCCTTCTTCTCCCGGCCCCTGGCTGCGGAGCGCCGGGCCAGGGAGGATGAGAAGGGCTTCCACCGCACAGGTACTGCACGAATTCATTTCACATGTCATCCTTCATTTTCTGCCTACGAGAACAATTGACAGCTGGATCAGGGGCTTGACATATCTTCGGAGAGTTTTGCCCTCCTTGGCATTTGCAGACAATTGTACAGCTCTGTCTGACAAACAAAACCTGGTTTTTTCCCACCCTTCTTTTTTTTTTTTTTTTTTTCCTAGCAAACTGACTTCCCCTTCTCTCGCTCTTGCTTACAAACAGCTATTTCCCACCCCCCATGCACAAGGGGCATCAACCACCACCAGCATAATTTTAATTCAGACTCCAGGTTTAGCCTCTGCAATGTGATGAAGGATCTTCCCTCCACCATGATACTTAATCAAAGTATTTATGGAAAGTCCTGTATAACTCTCGGAAATTGTATTCCCTCTTTGTCTACCCCCCCATATAATCTAACCTTTTTTCCCTCCTGCAACTGTGAATAAGTTATTAAATACATGGCAGCTGAGCTGGTAAAGTGATTTACATCCTGCTTGCAGGGCTAGCCTTGAATATGATAAGTGTGCCTGTCTGAAAGATGGAGCTAAAAAGGAAAATTCTCCAAAAAAAGGTGGTGAGGCAACTTTTCTGTTAGCAGAGGGTGTTGAGAAAATGGGGTAATAAAAATGAACATTGAGTTTGGCTGGCTGGAGGGCAGTATATTGTTCCTACAGGCTATTTTAGGAAGCAGCTAACTTTGTCATCTCCATATTGTTTTCCCTGAGATGGAGATGGAGCAGTCGGAGCCGCCCTGGCCATGGGGACCTGGTACCACTTGCTGCTGCACGGGGCTGAGTGTCCGTGCCACTGCCTGGGGGCAGGGGGTACCTTCATTCATGGCACAGCACTCTGCAGCGAGAAGGGGCTTTTAAACTGGCTTTACAGGAAGGAAACTGTGGCCTTGCCCTGGTTTTGGCTGTGACGAAGTTAATTTTCTTCCTAGTAGCTGGTGTAGTGCTGTGTTTTGGATTTAGGGTGAGAGGACTGATGTTGTAGTTATTGAGCAGCGCTTACGCAGAGCCGAGGCCTTTCTCTGCTCCTCACCCCACCTGTGAGGGGGCTGGGGGGCACAAGGAGCTGGGAGGGGACACTGCCAGGACAGCCGGCACCAGTGACCAAAGGGACATTCCATACCATGTGGCATTGTGCTCAGCGTATAAACTGGGGGTGGTGGCTCCTGCTCAGGGCTGGCCGGTCATCAGTCCGTGGGCTTTGAGCCACTGCATTGTGCTCCACTTGTTTTGTATACTCTATTGTTGCTGATATTATTATTTTCCCTTCCTTTCTGCCCTGTTAAAAAACTGCCCTTCTGTCAACCCACGAGCGTTACCTTTGTTCGGCCTCTCTCCCCGACTGCATGTGAGGAGCAAGCAAGCGGCTGGGTGGTGTGGAGCTGCCTGAGGGGTTAAACCACAACAGGCTTGTGAAGGGACCAACGTGGAAAGCCTGGAATATGGCTGTGTGCCATGGTCTTGGACAGCAGGGCCTGGCTGGTCGTCTCATACGGCTCGGTTCATCCATTTCTGGGGAAGGAACAACCCCGTGGCAGTCCTGTTGTAAAAGCTTCCTTGCGCCCACATCCTTTATGGAAGGATGTGGGTTGGGGTGTTTTCTCCTCAGCATCACTGAAGAAATAAGCCTGTTTTCGCCTCTCTGGGTGCTGAGCCGCGGGCATCCCCCGGCAGACTGGCGCGGCGGGCAGCCGCCCTGTGCCGGTGCGAGGGGCAGGTGGCGCGTGGGCCTCAGCCTGGCCCGAGCGTTTTGGCGGGAGGTGGAAGGGCGGCATGGCCCCTTCCTGGGCGCCTGCTGAGGGGAGGCTGCGGCAGGCCGGCTGTCTGAGGTAAACCGCTGTGATTTTATTTTGACAAATCTCTCCCTTTGGACATGGGAATGTTTCCTCAGCCCTGCTATTTCTAGGGGCGGGAAAGAGAGTTGTTTCCCCACTTTAGATAAAAGTGTGATTCAGCTTTTTAGCTAGACACAATTAGAAATTTTTAGGAACAATTTCCAATCTCAGCATTTTTGAAAATACACTAAAATCTATCTTTTCTTTGATCCAGATATATGAGCAGTTGAAAAGAGAATTAGGCCTGGGATTTTAGAAGGGAAGGGGTGGGCTTAATAAAGCCGCACATTTATTAAGGTATGCTATCAAAAATTTTCTAGAAGGATGATACAGGTAAATTAGGGTGCTTGTGCTGTATGGTGGCACAGGGCAGTCGCTCTTCGTGTGCCAGGCAGTTCATTATTTACGCCCATGAATTCTTCACCTCTTCTGCCAGAGGGAGATGGCCCCGCCAGGGGACGACATCACCACCCTCCTCAGAGGGTTTTTTCTTTGGCCTGGTATCTGCATAGGTCTCTGGGCATAAGTGATTTTGTATTAATGTTCCCCTGAATGACTGAATAATGAACTTCTGATTCCTCACGTTTTAAAGCAGTATCGTGCCTGTGCAACTATCTGAGAAACAGGGCTCCTGTCCACCTTGCCTGCGTGGGAGTCAGGGGCTGCTCGGCGCTGGGCTGAAGGGGTTGTCCAGAGGGGACATCAGAGAGTCAGGATCTAAAAACACCCCAGTGCATACCAGCAGTATTGAAGGTTGTAAGTGAACGTGGAAGCATTTTGCTCATGTTTCCTGAGAGGTTTTTCTTCCTCACCTGCAAGCTGATAAAATCTGCTGCCCTGCTGCAGGATGTTCGCTCTTCTTACACGTTTGTGTGGCAGGGATATGAGGCTCCCTGCTCAGGTAAGCCTCCGAGTTTGACTTTGTGGGCTGAAAGTGTAACTAAAAACCACCCATGGCCTTGCAGTAATATTTTGTTTTTCATAAATGCAGGCTTTCTAGCCTCTGTCGCTCTGCGCTGCTCAGAGATGGATAGCTTTGAACAAGCCTGCTGTCTGCTGCGGGTGTAGTATTGATAAGTGCTTAAAGAAGCATCGTGCATCCTTCTTTATCAAGGGGATTGCATCTCCGATAAGGAAAGGAACAATAGGAGTTGGATTGATGTTTGATTTGAATGAGAGGGATTTCTTAGATCCTTCGGTCTAGCTAGGAGGTGAGAGATAAGCCTTACAGAAGAATTGGATACGGTCTCTGAAATACCCAACAAAACTCTGGTCCCTCTCCCTGTAGGCTACTTAGTTGAGAAACTCAGCCCTGTATCTTGTGTAGATAAAATTGCCGTCAAATCTGTCTGAATTCTTTCTGCTTTCAGAAAACATGTCACTGAGGTGAAGATTTGAATCAGGCTTCTAAATTCCAGTGGTAGTGGTAAAAACACATTTCAGAACACCACATTAATTGGTGAATTACAATTAATTTCCTGTAGAAGCACATACTATGTTCTCAATAATACCACATGACACACCATAATTAGTATTGTTACGGTGAATTCTGAATTAATTATTAATGTCTTGCTGGTTATTTTAATGCCTCTGCTTGGGTCATTTGTGTCTCTGGGAGGAAACTGGCAGTATAGTCCGTGCCACTTGTGTGTTTGCTTCCCCTGTGGTCATAATGACTGTTAGCTGAGGATCTGCTTAAATGGAGTCTTAACGCTGTCCTTTATGAAAAAGAAAAAAAGGTTATCCAGTGGCCTGTGGTCCTTCATACTCTGCTGAGCATGCCAGTGTGTGCCTACTTGTGGCGATGGACTTTTTTAAAGGTAGTGAGACCACAGGGATACTGTGTGCTTTCCTCTGTTCAGCCCTGGCCTGGGGTTTATCTGAACTGTTGGTGTGATGGGAAGGGTGGTGACCCCTTCTTGATTGTGTGTAATATATCGTGCCCTTATTGAAATCTGCTGTTCATAAAACTGGCTTACTTACATTTAGAAGGAATGATAAGGGGAGGAGAGCAAAATGGCCAGAAAACGCTAAAAAAACCCCAGAAATTGGTGTGTAGTGGCTTTGATGGACCCACCCTGATTTACAGCATCTGAAGATCATACCCAGTATATTATAGGCAGTGGATTAAGGATGGAGGGAAGAAATTAGTATTATTCATCAGAAATACTCATGATTTTTGTGGTTTAATCAGATGTGCGTGTTTTCTGTAAATCAAGTAATGGCAGATGGTATGAGAAAGGTTATATTACCCATCTTCCATTCCTTGAAATGTTTTCTTTGTTGAAGTTGGGTACATCCTCCCCACAGCCCTTTTTACCCTAAACAGTGAAATACTAAAGAAATACTCTGTATTACCATGGGTTGGTTTGTTTGGATTTTTTTTTTATATATAGTTGTTATTTTACTCTCTTTTATTATAAAGTTGGGGGTTTTGTCTCCTTTTTCTTATGTATTTTCAATTTAGGTTCTTTGAGTTAAATACAAAATAATGAGAGAAAGCTTAACAATACAGTGTCTTCCTTCAAAATGACCTGGATTGTGAGAGCCTTTAAGTTGGAAAATGTCTGGAGCATTCACTCAAGTATATATCAACTTAGGAAATATTTTAAAGACCCTGTAGCTCAGTATCATATATATATAAAAATATTTCATGTGTCATGTTCACCAAGCAAGCTGGTATTTGTAATAATGAATAAATGTAAATTTGAAGTTGAGATGCTCCAACAGGTGGCGTGATTAAGTGATAAATTAAGATTTATGTTCAGTTTACAAATAGAGCTGGTTTTCTGAAGCAAGAAGAGGTCAGGCTGTATCAGTTTAACAGCAAGCAAGATACAGACTTGGAGGTATATTCAAGAACATTATGTCCAAATGAGTCTTGAGGAATATCAAGTTGATCTCAGCTTTGGTGAGCTAACTTTAAATATGACAAGTTTAATTATGAGTGATACGGCATTAATTTTAATTGTTAGAATGACATAGCATTTGACTAAGGAAAGAAAATATATGCCTCATGTAACAACAAATAGAATCGTTTTATAAATTAGCCATTGATTTTATGACATACACATGACAAACTTCTGATGTTAAACATTGTTAACCATGTTGAATAAAAGGCACTGGTCTTTCTGAAGAAGGAAAGTAAACAAATGCACAGTTGTAAAATTGAAATCAAGATCCATACAGAATTTTTTTTAATTAGTATACTGTAAAAAACCAAAACTTTTTGTTGTGGCAAGACTGTGTAGACAATTAAATTTTCTGATTTAAAAAGGTGAGAATCTTATTCATTATGAACTTTTCAAAAGGGAATACTTGCTCTCTTGAGTCAGCTTAAGAATTCAGCAAGCCCAAAACTTTGTCTTTGGCAGTGGTCTCTCACACATGCTTAGGGAGTATTAGAAGTTTGATTCTTCCCTGATAAACACTTTCAGTGATCGATAAAAGACCCTGTGCACTTTCTTCAAATATTTTGTATTGATAATAATCTTTTATAATACTCACACTGTTGTGAAATCCCAGTGTCTGATTCCATTTATACCTGACATGGCAGATTTTGGTAGTTTTTCAAAGATACTTATAGGTAGTGAATAGAGAAAAGTAAAATATATATTGGACTATTGAGGACATGTAGATGAAAAATGCAAAAAATACCCTCACAATGTGTTATGAATTAACAAAAATTTAGTTTTATGTCAAGACAGAACCCATCTTCCTGCCAAAAGTCTCGAACTAGCTGTGGCTTTTCTGTTTTACTGCTGCAGCAGTTGAGCTTATCAATGTAAAATTGAGCTCCTGGAACAGGTAGTCCTCAATGTTCTGAAACTCAGTGTTTAGAAACTCAAAGTCCTCATTACTTTTCTGATCATTTGTATCACCACCAGCGTATAAGATAAGACCAATATATTTTAATTGTTAATACTTCAGCATGGCAATGGTCTGTTCTCTCCTGTGGTCAAAAATGGCACGAAGCAGTGCTATGTTGTGTGACGTGCTCGTGCACTGTTAAACCTGAGCAGGATCTCTAATTATAGGCAGTAATTAGTATAAGGATTTTTATAAATCTTTTAAGTATATCTGTATATATGTGAAAAGAAGAATATAATGTTGATCAAGTATGCATCAGTGTTTTAAAAGAAATATCCCTCAGCCTTCATAGTTCACCACTTGTCTGATAGGAGTTTCAGCCACAACTAATTTGGGCTTGAGGTGAATTAACGTTCATACCTTTTAAGGGAAAAAGCCAAACAAGCAAACAAGAACAAACTCCCAAACGCAGCCACTTCCAGCCAGTTTCTGTCTTTTCTCAATCCTGGGTGAGCTGGAGAGACTTGTTGACATTTGAATCTCCACCTCCTGAATAGCAGGCTCTGCTCCCCAGCCCATGTGAGAACATGAAAAGCCATCTGTGGCCAGGCCAAATTCCCGGAGAATGGTTTGTTGTGGTGCAGAGCCAGCATGCCAGGCTTCAGGGGGTTGAGGACTGCTGCAGACAAACAGAGCTCTGAACCATTCTGCGTGGACTTACTGGAGGTGCTGCTAGTACAGATATTAATCCCTGGTTTTAAGATTACTGCTTGTAATAGGGAAACCAGTTCCACGTTCTCAACAGATGGCAAATGTTTTCATCTACTTTTTTTGCTAAGTAGGTTATATCCGCAACAGTTTTGTGTATTATTTCTACCAAATTTTCTTGGATCCAAATAGTGTGTTTTTATTTCATTTTGGTTCATACTTGGCTATAAAATTCATCTTAAAATAATGTGGGTTATGCTTGTTTTAATTTTCCACTATAATTTTAACACTGGCAGCTTAAAGTATATTTATGATGCAATCCAGTGTTGGAAAATGAGCTGTAATATACATTATACTCAGTTTCCTACAATGTAAAAATAACTTTGCAGTTATATTCTAAGCAATAACTGTCCTTAGGGGCTAAAAAAGCGCATGCGGTTTACTTTGTTTCTTAAAGTTAATCATCACAACTCAAATGTAAACTCAAAAAGCATTAAATCCTGAGGTAAAATGTAAGGAGCATTTTGTGGTTTAAAACCATGAAAGATAATGCAGAATATTTTATTGTAAAGAGAACTTTGTATTTGCTTTTGCAAAAATACGCTTTAATAACTGATGATCAAACAGGCTGTTGTGTTGGCCACATATAAAGGCACAGTAGCAGAATACCAGATTATATGCAGTGAACTGCACCATTCTGGCTGAGTAGCCAACCAAGGAGGAAACTGCCGATTTCCTGATTTTCATCCAAGTGACTTGTTACTTTTCATACTCTTTGCCCTATGTCTTATCTCCAATCTATAGAGAACATAAATTTCACTGTTGTGTTTTATTTATTTATTTTTCTAAAAGATATTTTGGAAGTAGAGAGGAAACAGCAGAAATACGAAACAGAACAGAGATTTCACTTACCTTCATGTTTTCAATTCATGTGTGAATTTCCAGGGCTGTTAGTAGAAATCAGCTGGCCAAACACCCATACAGCACTGGGCAGCCTCCTCTGATTTTTTTCCCACATGATTCATGACTCTTTCCTTGGTATAAATGATTTGAATTCTGCTTCTTGCTGAGAGAGTTTGAGTAATGTGTCTTCAGAATGGGCTCAATCCTTAAGTGGGGGGAAATACCAGCATTAAAAGAAATGGCCTCTTGGTCAGGACCAGCAAGTTGTGAGTCACAAAATACTTCATTCTTGGAAAGTTCTGCACAGATCAGCTGTAACGAGTAAAATAGGATACACAGGTTGGCTAAAAGATGTTTAAAATAATATGAGGAAAGGAAGGGAATAATCTTTCTCGTTAAACGAGCCCAGCAAGTAGGATGGCATTGTTAGTGTGGTAGAAGGGATGTTTCCCATTATTAAGTATATTCATATGACATGAGATGTCTAAGACTAGAAGTAATTTATATGTTACTTAAGGGATAATCGATACTGATTTGGAATGAAGAATGCTATAATCTTGTTTTTGAAAGATTCATACAACTTGCAATTGTATGAAAACTTGATTCTATTACAACTTCCCTGCAGCAACAGACCATAAAGATTGATTATACATTAAAAGTGATGTTTGGGTGAAAAAATATGCTATGCAGATTTTCAACTATCTTTTCTCTAGCTCCTTTTACTAGAGATGTACAAACATTAATGTTTCCAAGAGGGGCTGCAAGTACACTTAGACCCTGGTAGTATAATAATACCTAACACTTAGATAGCAGTTTACACCTTTGCAGCACTATAAAAATTAATTCATTCATTCTCAAAACACCTTTGAAAGAAGAATTCTTTGAATATTGCATATGAAAAGGGATTAATGAACAATCATATTTGGAACTTATTTTTCATTTTCCAGGAATACTTGTTCAAGTAAGTTCCTGCTTACAAGGTGGTTCATGAATAAGAGGAACAGTTGTTAATACTCAAGCAAAATACACTGCATGCTCAACCATTTACATCAGTAGAATTTGATTACTTTGAAATCCTTTGAATTTTTGAAATTTGAAATGAAATTACTTTGAAATTTGGAGATTAAGGAACAAAAGCAAATCCTACTTCAAATGGTTACCAACACATAGTTCAAGGTATAAGTGGCATATACTCATAGTAGTAATTCTGGCAAGTAGTATATATTGGCAGCTTTGTCTGGTATTTAGTAGTGCACAGACATACACTGTTTTGTATTTGCTGTAGCTTGTGCTTCAGCATCTATGCTTTTATTAGCTGCACTAAAAAACCTCTCCCCCCCCCCCCCCCCCCCCCCCCCAGTAATACTGTGGTTTTGCTTGAAAAACTTACCTTCAGAGTGGGAAAGAGAAATGTGCAACGGTTCAGTTTTCATGTCTGCAGCCAGCTAGAGGTGGAAGTTCTGGGAAAGGTGTACTTTGTTGCATCTTGCTATTTTGTGGTTTCTCGTTCAGGAGCCTGGTGGTGGAACGGAACTGTCAGTGCTGCTTACCCTGTCAGTGCTGAGTAAGCCACAGCAAGAAAAGGCAGGACAGTAATGTTGTGAAATGCTGCAGAATCTAGTAAGACTAGCTTTTGTGCACCCAGTTTGCAGTTAGTGGTGCTGGTTATTTCAGGAAGGGGTTCGGGTGTATAGAAAGGCACTGTTTGGGGCTTCTCCTACAAACAAAAGTCAGTACTTAGGGCTGTGTGTTTGATCAAGCCAAGAGAAATAATTCCTTTAATGTTCTACTAACTTTGAGAAAGCAGCATAGCGATACTCCAGTTAGCACAACACAATAGGGCGTTCATTTCTCTGTTTCATACACATACATTCATTTACTACCTCAAAGTGTTTGTCCGAGAAGATACTTGATTTCCCTTTTTTTAATTTCAATCACTTCAAAATTTTCCATGCATCTGGCGCTTGGTAGGAGCTCGTGTGCAATAGGTTTGAGCGGACCTACTGTCGGAAATCCATCCAGCCTTCTCCAGTGCTTTAGCAGTTTATTTCAGGAAAATTCATCCTTAGGGGGCTGTGTATTAAACAGTTCATTTAAATGTGTGTAGCTGGGCTGTGGCCTCCTGTGCAGTGCTTGCGTATATGTTTATTTTGGGGTAAACCTGCACAGAAATATGGCAGCTTTGCTGCACAGCAATCTTCCCTCCAGAGCTGGGTTTTCTGGTTATTTGTTTTTGCTGCTGCGGTAGTGCAAGTTTCTGGGTAATTATTGGGATACATGACATTAGCTATTGCCACGTAATGTGACAGCTGGTCTGGGTCACCTATACCAACAGTGGGTGGAAACAGAATTGGTGTGCGGGAGGCATTGCCCATGTGTTGAGGAGGATGAGGGTTACTTAATAACTGACGCAAAAAGTAGAAGCCCAAAGAAAATGTGGAAGGTTTCCAGTATCACCAAGATTGCAAAGAAGAAATTTGTACAAAGCCTAAATCGAGAATGTACTTGGGAATTGTACTTGTTCTCAATACTTCAAACCACATGTGTGCTTACCCAGCTATTGCTTGTCTGTGAACATTCTGTGAACATTGTCTGTGAACGTTCATTGCTATATTTCCAAAGAAATCCTGCTGACCATTTGCTGTAGATTGTGCTGTACAATTGCTTGAAGCCACAGTACCAAACACCTGAAAACATTGGGAGTCCTAAATGTAGTTAGAAATGTTTGTTTGCGGTGGCCAAGAATTTTGCACAGAGGTTGCTAGACATCGGGGATGCTGTTTATCAGCAGATGCCCTATTTAGCTAGTTCAGGGCTTGGAGGCACTGAGTTTTATTGTGGACTTGGAAACAAAACCAACTGCTACTGTGGTAATACTGCAGGTTATAATATTTAAAATATAGTTTGTCTGTGATGTATGACCTTCTTTCTTTGTAGTTGTCTGAACATTCCTGAATATTTTTGCTTAGTGGAGTTGATGAAGTGTATCTGTGCTTCGGTGATTAAGAGGACTGGGTTCAGAACCTGAGCCTCTGAGATCTGTTAGCTACACAGAAACAATGCTGCGAAGAGAGGAGCTGTGTTGCCGTCATGGTAATTTCAAACAGATTTCAAGCTGTGACCATAAAATAGTTCTCAAGGCAGGTTAGATGTGATTTTTATTTTTTGTATAGTTTTACATCAGCTCCTCTGACATGAGGATAACTTCCTGATTTTCCTCTTTTAGGAATCTGGATCTTTGATTTTTCATTGCATTAAATTGTACATCATATAAATTTTGTATTGGCTTGGAAATAAATGCATGAATGTCAAAGTAAATCAATGAAATAACTTCAAAGAATAATAGGAATGAATGAGGCAAACATCACTATACATGGAAAACAATGAAACCCTAATCTTTCCAACTGGACATCCATAAACTTGCAGTGAGGCTGTATGTACATTAAGTTAACCGTGCATGTGTTTGCAGCGTTGAGATCTGACTTAATACTGTCACAGAAGAGCATAATTAAATGCATATACAAAATAAAGCACATGTGAGAAAGTAGATTAAAATGGAATCGAGTAAACAAGACTTAAAAGTGTCCCCACAGTAATACTGTTGTGTAATTCTTAATTGAAAACAGTTAGGAACCTATTTTTGTATATGTAGTACCATATCTAAGCAACATGTACCCATTCTTTATAGGATATTGTAATTGGAGGAAATAAGATTGTCTTCTTTGGAAGTGTAAAATGGCTTGATACATTTTCCTTTATTTTTCAACTCCCTGAAACAAGATGACTGCAAACAGTTGCTTGCTGTTATGGTGCAGATGGTTTTGAAGATGCTGAGGCAGGGTTCAAGAGACTATAGTTCTCACTCTGCTAGTGACTTTCTAGGTTACCTTCAGCAACTTATTTCCATCTACGTTTTTTTTCCCCACTCTTCTTTTCCTGTGCTCTGTATAGACACAGGTTTGGAGGGCATGGCTTCCTGTGGCTTGTTTGTATGGTATGTACTGTATGTCCTTAGAATAGTTCTTGCAGTACTGTAGCAGTGTGAGAAGTGGTATTTAAAGTAACTGTGTACTAGAGCAAAGCTCAGCTTCATTCCTTCATCACCTTTACCAGTAAAAAGTGGGTTTGACCTGGGATCTTATGGCATAGCATTACCATTGTGTTCCTCCTATGGCAGCAAAACCTTACCGAACTTGTGAAAATTTCAAGTCAAACACAATATAGATACGTTGCTTAGGAAGACTCAGTCCTCATGTTTTAGTAAAAATAAGCACTATTCAGAGTCCAGACCTGTAAAGATGGGGCTTGTTTCTGGTTTATATGCACTTAAATTCTTTGATAGTCAGGTCAGCACAAAAACTCACCTTTGAACCACATGAGGAGAAAGAAAATAGTTAACACCATGCATAGCAGTAGCCACAGTACCCCCATCCTGAAATACCAGCTTGTGTTCTGCAAGTTTGCCAGCTTTTTGATGTTTCTAATCTTGCCATTTTTTTTTTGGTTTGGGGTTGTGGGTTTTTTTGGTGGAACAATAATAAACCTATGAAAAGAGATGGCTGTTGTCATGCTGATCTGAGGTTTGAAAAATGTGAGTTGGCTTAAACGCAGTTGCGGGGACTCTGCTCTTGCAGAGCTAGGATGGTCTGGCTTTTAATCATTCTCTTCCACCACCTCTGCGTGCCCTCCATTTCCTTCAAAAGTCTATACTGAGTGACCCAAAGCCAAAAGTGATATTGTAGCACCAGGCAGTGAAATCTCAGGGATATAAATTATATATCAGGCAAGCTCCGGCTATACTATAGAGAGGCCTGAACATGTACAGTAACATTGCCTAGTGAGTCACCTGTCTATAGCGGTCAGAAAACTGCGGTCCCAAGGGTGACTGTAATAGACAGCCTGTGGACGAGTTTGTTTGGTAGCCCGCTGACCCCAGGCTCTGGTACTAATCTCTGATCAGAAACCATCTGCTCAATGCAACCCAAACAACTAAGCACTTTTCTAACTGTCAGGGATGACCTGGAGAAACTCATGGGGGAAATAAAACTATCAGCCACTGATTGGAATACTGATAGCCATCATTTAGTGTGGTGCTGCAGGAAACCAGATTAGGCTTGCACTCCCTGCCTCGCTGCTCAGCAATATTGTCAATTTGAAGTTAAATCTTCTTGATCAATCCAGGCTCAATTTTGCCACCTTTTGTTGTATTGAATTATGCTTCCTAATGGGAATAGTCTCCTCTAATCCAGTGGTATGCATCACTCTGTAAGAAAGTGCAGTTACAGGATGTGGTGTTTTAAAAACAGTTTGTGTGTTTTCTTGCTTTAATTGGACTAGGCTGTGATCTGAGTTTTTATGCGAGTCTGGAGTTACTTCTTCAGTGAAAGTGCATATAAACCAGTGAGACTGTGGTAGTTTCACTGTGGCAAACATGCAGAGAAGTTGGGTCATTGGAAATCATTGTATATGGAGGAGAGATTTACTTTTGACTTGTCCAACTCTAATTTGCCATGGAAATTAGCAAGCACAGAGGTTTTTATAGTTCATCATCTTCAAGCAGGAAACACTTTTTGGCTGGGGCACGTGTAAACCCGTAGAAGCCAAACACCTGAAATAGGAATCCTTCGTCAGTCAGCATCAGCTAGTGTACACAATTTCCTAAACATCTGTTCAATCATTACCATATTGTATCTGCAATACCACAGATATCACCATGTTAAAACAGAGGTCGTATTTTAGATGCCCTAATCCAGATTTAAATGTTATTTACTTACCTAGGTCAGAGGACACAGAGAGAAATAAAGTTGTTTGTGAAAACTCAGAACCAATACTGTAATCCTCTCTTGGTGTTTACTTCGGTAAAACTGACTGGCTGTTGCTGCGGTTCAGAGTCAGCAACACAGTATTTGGCTTCGTGTGGGAAGGGTTGATGACAGTCCATTGACACCTGTAATACAGTGTCATGGAGATGCCAGCCAACACAAAAATGATCATGCACCAGCACATCACCATTTTCTGTACCTATGAGACTGGTCTTCCTGACCCTCTCTCTGCTTCCCTGTGCAGGCTGGTCTGACAATGCTTTGCTTTGTCTGCACAAGTCAGGTAGCATATGTGACAGGTTAATAGGATATTGAAGGTTGTTTTTATTTTTAAAAAAAAAAGCAAGGTGACAAAGATTTGTTCATTCAGGAGCTTCTTTTGTTCAGTGTGCCATGTCTGGGAGTTTTTCTTTCCAGGGGGAAAAAGCTGTGGAAAAATAAATTTTAATATTGGGTATGTGAAAGATTGAAATACTGATCTATATTCCTAGGTGGAACGTTTTGCGAGTAGTGGGCAAGTGCTCTATAGTCTTTCCTAAATCAAAGCATTCCATTTTTCACAATGAGTCCTGGATAGGAGTGCATTTCTGATTATGTTCAATTTTTGGAAAATGCAAATGGATTTGTCATGCTACAAAGGTCACAGGAAGGAATTGGAGCACTGGAAAGAAGGTTTAAGAAATAAATTGCATATAGGTAAATTAATGTCTTTTCTGTCATCTAATTATTGGCATGTATCTTTGAAATGAAGTTGATTCATGGATTTATAGGGATTGACTTAAAACCATGCCATTTTACTGTGTCTTATTTTCATTCTTTGTTGATGCAATGATTACTAATAGCATGTGAAATAGTTTCTCTTTCCTACTAAAGAGTCTCCTTGCAACTTGTGCACACTTGTACTTTGACATTTATTCCAAGATGCACTTAATGCCTATTTATATATATAACGGGTCCTCTTTAGCCTGAATTGTCCTAGAAATACTGAAAAGGGCATGAGCACCTTCTTTCAAATGGACTGTCTCAGGAGGAAAGCTGAAAGATGGACTGTGTTCTTCTGGATGTTTGATGACCACTAGAAATTTACTGTAAGATGCCTGGAAAGTGAGGGAATGTATGGGAAGAGGGAGGTGCATTTAAACAGAATCAAAATGATGAGGAGAGATGCAACGCGCAGAAGGTGGGGAGATGTCTGTGAGGGAGTTAGACACTGAGCTCAAGACTGAAAGAAGTATGTGGTGGGATAAGCAACAACTAAACTCGAGCAGGCAAGGGTTTTCATGCAAGAGCCCTCAGTTTTTCAGTTTGGTGCTGTCTGGTGGCCCAAATCCACGATTCAGCTTCTGGGTGGGATTGACCTTAGCAAGTCTCAGACAGCCTGAGCCAAGGCTGTGCTCAGATCTTGCCTGGGCTTGTGGCCAGGGGTGCTTGGATGCCAGTCGGCAGTGCTTTAGAAGGGCAGATGGAGCACAATTCCCATGCCTTTGTGTTTCCATTGCCACTTGTAGCACACAGTCAGAGCATGGTGTACCTGGCTCCCGTTTCCCATGTGTGGAGAGTCAGTCCACTCATTTCTCCTTGGGGCTTTGCCTGGAGGCACACCCTGGCTCTGTTCCCAGCTCCAACAGGCTGGGAGTGACGGGCTTTCTCTAGTGTGCGTTAGCCAAGGGCTCGGAGGAGGGCGATGCCAAGTCAGCACGCTGGCTGCTGGAGTTGGAAGATGCTGACCTGTATATTGTGTTGTAGTGATGCCTTCCTTCCCTGCCCTCCTCCAAGGGCACTGTGCCTGGCTCGAGTGCCATAGTGCTGGGGCTTGAACGCTGGGCAGTGAGTCTCTGCAGCCACAAACCGAGCAGCTGGAACTTAATCACTCCAGCTATCCTTGATTAAGCCTCTGAATACCCATATCTGCTAGCCAAGTTAGTGTTAGCCCAGTTCTACAGATGGTGAAACTGAGACACAAGGAGGTTAAGTAACTTGCCCAAGGCTGTGCAGTGAATGGTGACAGATCTCGGATTAGAGCTTGCAAGTTCTTGGCTCACAGTGGCTCCCGCGGTCTACTGGACCGTGCTACCCAGCCAACCGGTTTGGTCATGCATGCTGCTTGCATCAGAGCTCTCCCAGCCAGAAAATCTTGTCTCCATCTCCAGGGGAAAATCTGCCGTCCTCTCAGTACAATCAAATAACTGAATTTTGTTGTGGTTTGGTTTTTTTCACTGTTTTTTGGGGGTGGTTTTTTGGGGGGGTTTTATGTATTGGTTTAGGTTTAATTTCTACTTCAGCTTCTCAGACAATTCTCCCTGTCCTCCCAGGATCACCTAGCTGATCACAAAGGATATTTTACCATTGATGCACTACCTGGAAAGTCCATAGGTGTGAAATACTGTTCACATGCTATTTCAAAGCCTTCTCTGCATCATGCCATTAATGTGAAATCACAGGCTAGCTGAGGAGCAGTTCTTTTTAGATATCTTATGGCCAGTAAACAGGTGCTTTGGAAACAGTGGGTGGCACATTGATATCATAATAGGAGGTACTGACACAAATACTGGTCTTACACAGAAACTGTTATTTTTTCAGAGATACTTTGTCTTGTAAAGGTCGCCTCTTCCTGTTACAGGCAGCTGCATTTTTCACTAGTTAAATTTCCGACTCTCTCCAGAGACGCATTCCTCCTGTGCCATTCCAGGAGAGCTCCATTAGCTGGTGCATGACACTTCCCCCAGCTCCATCATCCCAATCTTTCTATAGCATAGTGAGGCCCCAGAGTGTAGCAGACCCCATCCATCCTCTGCTTAGCATAGAGACTCTGGTGCTTCCCCACAGCCAGCACCCACACCCCATTTCACCACATAGCTGATGTGGATAGCTAGGGAACCAGGACCCCTGCACCAGCTGCAGTGAGCAAAGGGAAGTCTAGGTGCAGCCTCTGCAACGCTGCTCCAGCAGTATTTTCTGCAAGGCCTCAGCTGGTGGGGTACTGAAACTCTCCGCTAGATTAGGGTCTGCTCCACACTTGTATTGCATGCCTTGGGCAGTGCTTTTTGAGGATGATGGGGTGCACCCCTCAAACAATGGAGTGAGAGAGGCACCGCTTGGTGCTTAATCTAAGGATTAAAAGGGCTAAAAAAGAAAAATATTTGTGATTGTAATGCCATGGATAGTTGACTAAGAACAGAATACAGCTCCTGGCTACCAGGCTTTCACTGCAAACTCTGCTTCAGATTGTTTAAATGTTTTTCTCTTCCATTCTGCATGTTGCGCATCTCCACACTTCCAGCTTCCTGCCACTATGACAATATGAAATGTCAAAAAAGAAAGATTATTCCTGCAGTATCTCTAGCCCAACTGGAAGCAGTAAGTGCCAGAAATTTTAGGCAAGCGCCTGTTCTGACTAGACTTGCCAGCTTCATTTTGCTGGCCCAAAAGGTTCAGGTAGGTTGAGTAAGCTTTGGATAAGAACCCATGCTTCTGGGCGCGTATCTGAACTGAACAGCCAAACTGTTTGAGATTTGCCCATTGCTTCTTGAGACCAGATGTAAACCCATATTGTGCTTGCAGGGATGGAGGGAGAGCTGGCGTGCTTGTTTGTGCATACTTAACAGTTATGAGGATATTAATTACTATTATTTAGCAATATTCTACTGTTAGAACACAACTTTAAAAGATGCATTACTTATCTTCATCTTCTACATGTTCTATTCATTTGATCAGGACTGAGTAATTCTAACATTTTCCTTTGAGGAATTCTTTATTAAAGATTTGATCACAAAATCCTTAGAGTGGTTCCATATTTGAAATTATTTGTAAAGGTCTTTGATGCATCATTCTGGGGTTTTGTTTTCTTTTTGGATTGTGATTATTGCCAAATTTTGTGGTACTGGATTTCTGTATTATCCTGTGCTTTAGTTTCCTTTTCTGTATTTGACTGTTTACACAATTACCCAGCACAGTAGAAACTGAAATTTAGAATTGAATACACAGTTGGAAATTATTTACAAGCTCAGAATCTGTTGCTGTCTTATTCCTCAATGTTAGCTACAAAACCTGAATGCTTGAATGTTTGTAGAAAGTGGCAACAAAGGCTTTGTAAATATCATTGAGCTGAATTTGAATCTGGGCTTTCAAATTCAAGAAACCTTCCTCCCTCCCGCTCTATCTCACTCTTAATTTCTATTGTAGTTCCTATTTACAGAGGCCTTGATCTTATCTGTAAATCTGATTGCATTTACCCTACTGTAGTATTCTGTGTTCACAATCCATAAATACATTCTTATGCCAGCAATATATGGATGCTCATCACTTTGCTGACGGGGAGCTTGACAGCAGTTCAGAGCACAGAGCAGGAAGGAGAAGGTGAGAAAGAGGGATTATTCTGCCCTTCAGCAGGTGGAAGCGCAGCTCTGTTTCCTGCTTTCCATCCAGGGCAGCTCCTTCACTGTGTACTTTCAGCATGCAATAGCACAGCCATGTCAAGGGAACCAATAAGATTTTCTATCCCTAAAATAAATACGTAAGCAAATAGAAATCCCTGTCTGAGAGCTTGAGGTGGAAGGAAATACAATACAGAAGAGAATTAAATTCAAACCTCAGGTATGCTTCAGGCATTTCAAGACAAAGAATCGCTTTGTTCTGGGTGGGACTTCAGGGAAGCCAAGGCCGTCATTTGTCATCATCAGCAGTTGGACTGAAATTTAGAAGGTCCAAAAATGTTTAGAAAAGGAAGTGGTACCATTGCTGGTTTGGCAGAGCAATAAAAGGAATACTTGAATCTACCAATTAAAAAGGTATGAATGGCATCTTTATGGCTTTGTTCTCATACAGACTTTCAGCAACAAATGTATCCTGTATTGTAGGCCTGCGATGGTCTGAAATTATTCACTCTGATTTATATTCTTTAATTAAAGGGTTTTAACATTTAATTATATTGGGGAAATAGCATTGCTGCTTAGGTCAGTTTATGGTACAGGAAATAATCTTATTTTTATTTTCTAGGCTGTGATTGCAAAACAGAACTTCAGAATCTCCCCAAGTGGGCAAACCTCCCAAAACATTAGGTGTGCAGAATTGTGCATGCACTTGCACAGCTTACGTAGCAACCCAGTTATTGCACTTACCTGCTTTGCATGCATAATCACATTAATTACTTGGGCAAGCTAGCTATGCATTATGCATATTTTTACAATCACTGGTTGTACTGTACACTTGTATATATAACTGAGCTTTTTGTAACTGTAGTATATAATGTAATGAGAAAATTATCTGCGGAGTGGTAAAGTGGTAGCTTCTGTATTGCCAGGAAGGATTTCCAGCATGCAGCAATTCTAGCTGTGAACATATCTGATTAAATTACATGAGTTTAGAATGAAAGTTGAATCAATAAAAAGTGTTTTCATCTTCTTACTGAAGGCCAGAATTTTCAAACTGGGTGTTCAACATTTCGTACCAATTTTTCTCTTCGTCATAATCCCCCGAAATAATATAAATAAAGACCTGCATAAAATTGATGCATGCTTAACAGTTAAAAAAAAAAAAAATCCAACTGATGACCCTCAATTTGTACAGTACATACTTAGCTTCTAGGAGATGGATGTATTCTGCAAGTCCACTTAGCTTTTTATCTTAAATTCTTGGATACAAGCCTACCCTTCCAAAACTCTCAACACAAAACTATCTCACAGGTTGTCTCTATCTGCCTGCCAAAAACTGTTGAAGCAGAAAGGGGAAGAGATGAGGACTGCAAAGAATCCACACTTCTGTCACTCAGAGATACCAGGGTGGCTATCTTTTCTCTTCCTGGCACTGTTATCTTTCCTACCTTTGGTACTATTGTTCTTTGCTGGTCTCCAGTTTTCGTCTTGATTAAAAAGGCAATTTGAATATTGGTGCAAGACTTTTTTAATTCATTAGGTGATGTCACAATTTCCAGGCACTGCATATGTTGCATTGCTAGGTAGCACTTAGCAATGTTTGGATCCCCATCTGTTACCTCAATTTGGCACATTGTGCCTGCACTTTAAACTCTTAAATGTTATGACACTGTTTCCTACATTTCTGGGTGCCAGGTGGATTGGAGCCATTCCTCGAAGGATGCATGTGTGAAGTGTAAAGGAGTGAATAACTTGGAGTGGGCATTTGTCCTTGATGTGAAGGACTGAGGGTGTCATTGTTCAATATCCAGCACAACCCAAGCCAGCTACTTCTACAGCTTCACGTTAATTATTTACTGAAAAGGTGACACCTATTTGGATATTGTTGACTGTGGTTGCATTTATTTCTGTAACTTGCACATCTCTTACAGTAGAGGTACTTTCCCGTTACTGCATCTTAGCATGTCGCGGAAGTGCCTGGTTATATTAACTAGGTAAACTTCCCACAATGTATCTGCTTGTTTGATAATCCCCCCACAGCTGGGTTGGTGTGTATGTCTGTTCTCCATGTAAAGGTAGTGAGAACTACATCCCTCCTTGTCTTTGCATCCTTTCTGTCGGCTGGTAAAGCTTTGAAACAGTTCTCCTCTCTGTCTCTCAAGCCATCTTTGTCATCTCCCTTTCTTTGGATATCTTCTGAGATTTTTAAAACTTAGGAGCCACCTTTCTCCTTTTTTCTTCACCCTTTTTTCCTTGGTTTGGGTGGAGGTTTGGCCAGATGAACTTCCAGGGTCTGTTCCAAACTAAATTGTTCAGTAACAGTCTTTTACTCATGCTCTTCCTCTTTTCTCACTTAGTGGGCACCTTAGCAGCTTGTATGGAACCATAAACACTGGAGTGGTGGAGTCAAAAGTAAGCATTTTCATTATTTTACACAAAAATGATGAAAATGTCCTCAAAATAACTTCACTAAGAGTGACCTAAATACTCAGGTCTGTCTGTATTTCTCCTAAAATTCATCAGAATTTAACTCCCTGTTGTGTTGGTATACTTGAGAATTGGGTTAAAGGGCTTCAAATGGAGGAAATAGTAAACTGGTTTGTAGACAGTGCAAATATTTCAGTACTGTCCCATTTCCGACACATTATTTTTAGCGTATGATGCTTTGCATCACTTTGCATTGAGATTTGATGTGACAGTATTAGTAAACTTAAAACAAGAAGAAGAAGAAAGCTGTTTTTTGCTGGGCAAGTACTGCTTAAAATGCTATAGTCTGAAAGAGCCAAGGGTAGGGACCAGGAGACACCCTCAGGGGCTGGTGTTTCCTATATGATGCCTATAAAAAGATACCGTGTAACAAGATGGTACATCTAGCTAAACCTCTCAAAATTATTTTATAATTTTGCAGTCACCACCTGAGAAATCCAAGAGATTTAAGCACAAAGAGCAGCGGAATAAAGCAGAATCCCATTAATTGAAAGGGCAAGGGGACTGGAAAAATGGAGCATTGTTTTTGATAAGTTGTTGGGTTTGGCCTACTCACACACATGTCTCCTGATGGCAGGGTGGTGACTCTGACCTGAAGGGCCTGGCAGTTTTAACCAAGCCTATCTGCACCAAGCCTGGAGGAGCAGCAGGAATAAGAACAAGAGCATCTGCTATTGGGCAGCAGGGTGTAATAGCGAATACACTGGTACTGCCTGTGTCTGCAGTGCCAGCTCCTGGTCCAAAGATGGGAGGTTTATACTTAGAAATTCAGCTCTCATATTTGTTCCACTGTTACTCAGGAATCTCATAAAGTGCATGTTCTGATGATGATTTTTTCACAGAATTTTTCTGAATCCTGTTTTAAATATTTTTGATGAATGAGCTGCTGCACAGAGTTTAATGATGGTGACAGTAGGGTTGAGTGTTTATGGGTAAGGATCAGGAATGAGGCCAGCAAGGCACACATCGTGGTGGGAGACTGTTATAGGCCACCTAACCAGGATGAAGAGGCAGACAAAATATTCTATAAGCAGCTGGGAGAAGTCTTAGAGTCGCTAGCCCTTGTTCTCATGGGGGACTTGAACTTACCAGGTGCCTGTTGGAAATAAAATACAGCGGAGAGGAACAGTCTACGAGGTTCCTGGAGTGTGTGGAAGAGAACTTCCTGATACAGCTGGTGAGTGAGCTGGCTAGGGAAGGTGCCCTGCTGGACCCATTGTTTGTGAACAGAAAAGTACTTGTAGGTGATGTGATGGTTGGAGGCTGTCTTGGGCGCAGCAATCATGAAATGATAAGGTTTTGATTCTTGGAGAAGTAAGGAGAGGGGTCAGCAGAACTGCTATGTTGGACTCTGAGGGCAGACTTTGGCCTCTTTAGGAGCCCGGTTGACAGAGTCCCTTGGGAGGCAGTCCTGAAGAGCAGAGGAATCCAAGAAATCTGGACGTTCTTCAAGAAGGAAATCTTAAAGGTGCAGGAGAGGCCATCTCCATGTGCTACAAGAAGGGCTGGAAGGAGGATCCCGGGAGTGCAGCCCCCCCAGCCTGAGCTCTAGGCTGGGTGCCGGGGAAGGCCACGGAGCAGCTCACCCTGAGTGCCACCGCAGCACGTGCGGGACAGCCGGGGGTCAGGCCCAGCCAGCGGGGGGGTATGAAAGGCAGGTCCTGCCTGACGGACCTGAGCTCCTGGCCAAGGCGGCCAGCAGCAGCCCGGCTCGTGTCCCAGATGGTGTGGCCAGCAGGGCCAGGGCGGCGACCGTCCCCCTGGGCTCGGCCCTGCTGAGGCCACTCGAACCCTGTGCCCAGCTCGGGCCCCTCCTGCAGGACAGACCCTGAGGGGCTGGAGCGTGTCCAGGGCCGGGAACGGTTTAGGTTGGATATTAGGGAAAATTCCTTCCCCAGAGGGTGGCCCAGCACTGGGACAGGCTGCCCAGGGATGTGGTGGAGTCACCAGCCCTGGGGGGGTTAAAGGACACGTAGATGTGGCGCTCAGGGACGTGGGTTAGTGGTGGGCTTGGCGGCGCCGGGTTAACGGTTGAGCTCGATGATCTTAACAGTATTTTCCAACCTAAACCATTCTATGATTCTACTACTACAACCTAATAATGTGGTTGAACTCAGTAGCTATAGACATTCATAGAGAGAAGAAGGAGCAGGAGGAGCAGTGCTCAGAGCTATGCTGTGTTATGCAGAATTTGTGTGAAGTATGGCATCTGGCAAGGTATGCCTCTTGGTCTGTATGTAACAGGGAAAGATTATTTAATTTATTTTTTTTCAACAATCTTTCACATATTCACACTTGCTTTTTTCCAAAGGATCTATAGTCTAAACAGTGTTTACTCCATGCGTTCCAGATCATGATTGAAATACAGCACTGAAAAATTGAATTTTTTTTCTTTTTCAGTGTTCAGTGGTTTTCATTTTTTCCAGAGTTTGTGCTGTGTAGCTTTTCACTCTGTAGAGAAAGAAACAGAGCCTAGAAACTTGAGTCTAAAAGAATTCTGCTTTTAATAAGAGTGTTTAGTTTGTAGTTGTTGCCCAATTAACCACAGCTTTCTCTCCTACAGTAGCTGTCACCAAAACCAGATAATGAATGCTTGTTTGAATTGAAAAACTTATGATTTGGACAACAGTTGAATTGTTGTCATCCTGTCCTGTTTTATCTAAATGGTAATTACTTTCTTCATGTAACTTTGGGAGTATGAAATACTATGTTTTTAAAACATCTAAAAAGTGGCTATGCACAATGCTAAAAAAATCAGTTACAGTTAACAGGAATCATTCTTTTTCTAGACAGTTACAAAGCAGAAGGGACTTTAGTGCTGAGAAAATGCATATTATTAGCTAGAGGAAAGGCCAGTATATCCAACATTTTAGCATCTTTTTGGTTTAACCATGAAATATCAATTTGTTTTCCTAAATTCTGTTTGAACATTTTCCATGCTTGGTTGTTTAAGTCAAAGGAATGTGTTAAGCATAGTCATCCAAAGCTAATTCCTCCTGTTTCAGAGAGGAACTTTTCCATTTATTCTTGACTGCTTTGTTGTTTTCTTTAACCTGACCAGATGTGTGTTTCTTGCTGTGTGTGGGGAAGGGGGTTCAGACAAGAATGTACAAAGAGATTTGAAGTTGGCCAAAAATGTGACCAGTTTGAAATATGACTTGCTTGTCCCTTAACTTGTTCCTTTTGAGAAAAACAGTGCTATTCTCTGAATGATAAAACTACACAGTCTGGAAAACATATTTGAGGATAAGGGATGCTGAGTGGACAAAGTTCTGAAATTCAGCATCCATTGAAAATCATTTATTTTATTTATCATTTTAAAAGGAGTCCTCTGAAAATGCAGAGCTAGTAAATACAAGCTATTATGAGATATTTTTTTATTAGTTAATGGCATTCTTTTCTGTGTAACTGCTTTTGACTTCTCTATGACCTGCAGTTTTAAGTACAGTTTTTGTCTAGAGGCAATAGTGATACTAAAGCAGTTCAGTTTCTGTGTCATGTCTGTACTGTACATTTAGAAATGACAGCCAAATTTAACCCTGTTGTAAATTCCTAAAACTGAAATTGCACCGTATGAGAAGAGTGAGTTTTATATTGTGACTTGTGAGATAAACAAATGCTGTTTTCTCAGCAGGAAGAGAATGAGAGGCAGGGTTAGGATAGGCTCACCCTGTTGCAAGACACGATATGCAGCCATAATCATGCATTCCAGAAGAAGCGCTTGGAAGCACAGATGTGAAAGCTGTGCAATAGCTGGGAGTTTATATCCCCTGTTGTGTCCTGGATGAAGTGCTATCCATGTTGGTGGATTGCCTGTTCTTTCTCTGCCATGTCCCTATCCACATCTTCATAAAGCTCCATAAAACTTTTTTCTCCAAGAAGCACCTGGGTAGAAACAGATTCACAATCCAAGTGTGCTTGTGTCTGCATTTCCAAGGATGTGCATGGCCTGCTTCTAAATGCATTGCAACCCACAGCTTATTCTAAGGGGTTTTTTTCTTGTGGATTGCTTTTCTGTGGCACGTAGGAAAATAAATTTTCAAATGCTCAGAAAAGTGCTGTAAGTGCAAGTACATAATTAGTTTTAGATAGAGCATTCTTTAAAGCAAGTCAGTGAGTTCCTTAAGAACTGTGGGCCTGATCCTCAGGGTCCTGAGCTGCTGTAGCATCCTGCTGTATCTGCCCTGCATCTGGGAGAGGAACCATCTGCGGGAATGGTGGGTGAGCTTTCCTAAACGTTGTAAGCAATGAAAAATGCTGCTTAGAAGGAAAAGGGTTGTCTAAAGTGATAGAACATTATAGGGACTACAAGTGGTTTCAAGCCTCTCTCCCTTAGATCAGGTTAAATTCACTTTCTACCTTTAAGTAGGAACTGAGTTCTAATTGTGGCTGCCTACGGGTCAGCTGCAGCTTGGGTTTGTGATTGATTGGGTCCTCCAGAGCAAGCCAAAATGAACACAGCATAGTCAGCAGGAGTAAACTCAGGCCAATTAGTTCCCAGTGCTATCGGCAATGCTATGGGAAATCCATTTTTTTATCAGTAAGATTGCAGCTTGCATCAGCAGTCTCCATTCCCTCATAAGCAGATCATTGACTTATAAATTCTTCTGGTATCTTTGGGATGTTTTTATCCTCTAGCCTATTGCATGTACTAAATTCAAGGGGACATATCACTAGCTATAGCAGTGGCAAGGCTAATATTTTCTTTCAGAATATTGTGTTATATGTCAACTGAAACAGCAAATGCATTTTTACGGTGTGTTTTGTTGTCACAGAATTGCATATAAGAAACAAAACATGCTCCCGCTAGCAGCCTATGTTTCTCCCTCTGATTTAATGGGATAAATGATCAAGGTTTCTAAAACGTCTGAAAATTGTGTTATGTATTGCTACTCATTTAGAATGCAGTAAAGCTTAGTAAATCAACACAATTGATTAAACATCTATCCTAAATTATAACAGAGCAGATCTTCATGTGGTGACACTGGCGATGTGTTTATGGGATCGAGCATGCATTGCTGCGGCCCTCAATTTAAATATGCATTGCTGCATAAGGAGTATGTATGAGACTTGCTGCGGCAAATATGGGGCAAGAGTCCAATTAGTAGCTGGAATTAGTATGGGCCAGAACTGGCTGTCGAAGATCTGGCACATCATCCCATGCAATTAATTGCATGTTTAATGTCCTGTCTCTGCCGGGAAGTTGGACCCATTCTGCAGCTGTTTTCCAGCAGTCAGTCAGGCGAGGGGTATGAGGTAACCTGCCACCGCTTACAGTGCCCATCTAAAGAACATAATGATTTCAGCAAAAGTTTCACTGGCCAGTGTAACCCTTCTGATCTTCACTCAGAATGTTTTTGTTTAATCAATACTTTTAAGTGTCCTTGATCTTCTCAAAAATCCTTGTTTGCATTGTCTTTCTACAATTTTTGTCCAAAAAAATAGCTAGAGAAGGGAGCAAGGAAATGTGAATTGATGGTTAACCTGGTAAAGTGTAAGAAATCTGTGGGATTTAACAGCACAGGAAAATTAGAACCTCCTTGGTCTAGCAAAGTTTTAGAGCAGAGCAAATAATAGTGTGAAAACCATTTTAGCACATCACTGTATCTCATAATAAATGCAAAAGGGACCATGTATATTGCATGTACACTACTATACACCAGCATACATGTGCTGTTACGCTTTTTTGAGTTCTTCCTGCATAAATAGTTAATATGTAAATTAGTGATGAGAAGTGTCTTTAATGTCTGGTCATAGAAGGCGGCGCTTAATGAACTTGTGTTTGATGTGTTTTCCAAGGAAGCTGAGACTTAGGGGCCAACACACTGATGTGACTTTGGGCAAGCATCTTGTGAAAGCTACTTAAATGATAGGAAAAGTTCTGATCCCTTTCCTCATCTGCATATTCAAGTGCATAGGTTTTTATTTTTCTGACAGGGCCGTCAATTATTATCTTTGCCATATATTTTTTTTACTGTGAAGTGGTGCTATTTCGCCATGATCAGCCAATTGTTTTGTAAGGGCTGTCTTTCATCATATGTGTGTACACTGTCAAACACAATGAGCCTGATCCAAGTTGGGATATGATTATATTGCTGCTAACAATAAGAAACACAGTAAGATTTATTCATTTAACAAAAAGAAATGAATACATCATCAGTTTAAGAGAAGCAAATGCACTTTCATGCATCATCGAGAGACATTCATATTCTAAATACTGATAGATGGGCATGTGATGTAAAAAGGTTTGTTATCCTTATTATCAATCACTGTCAGTTTGAGCTAGATGACATTTCCTGTGAGTTGGATTAAAGCAAGGACAAGCAGAAAGAGGTTGAGGTTTTCTTTGTGAGTGTATAGATTAGACATGTTTGCATTCACAAATCCTTTAAACAAAGTGCTTATTGTTCTAACGTTTTCAAGATGTTCTGTAAGTGTAATGATTTGCCTCAGGTTACTCAAATTACAGGTTTAACGCAATGAAGTGATAGCAGTAAGCACGAGTTATTCTGTCTCCCTGGTGGGTTTCACAGCCAGAGGATACCTGGCCTGTTTGTTGTCAGGGTATTTGGTTTCGAATGGAGACAACTGTGAAGGTTCACCCCTTCCCTGTTACCTTTGATCCCCTCGTGACGAATCTAGGATTATAACAAATGACCTTGCAAGTTCAATTCAAGTAGACTGTATGTTTTAAGTATGCAGCTATTCTGTGACTAATTTATGCTTTAATACTTTGCTTTTATCACAGATGGTGTGAAAAAAGTAAGATGTTAGCAAGAGACTGTCTTGTTTTCCAAATCTTCTGGTATTGTCCCAATTCAGGCCTTTTAATTTGGGTGGTTTTCCTTCATTATACAAATATAAGGCAGAGGAGGAAGGGCATATTTTTGCCCACTGGCTGTGAAAAAAGTTTTTCTCAGAAGACAGTTGTGCAAGAGCAGCATGTGTCTTAACTTAAGCATGCATCCTGCTTAAGTGCTGCTTTGGGTCAAGTAGTCTGTAGGCCGTATCCGCTCGCTAAGCACAGGTAGATGTTTTATCTCAGTGCTTTTTGAAAGTGGCTGGTTGACATTTGGCTCCAGAGCTGGTATGTTTTTGTTTATCCAGATATCTTGGATAAATTCGTGGCAAGGATGTCTTCCCTGGGGTGTCTGTGCTGCCGAGTAACTACAGATACAGGAACCTAATTGCTGTGTTTTCTCTGGCAAAGCCCACACCTTGGATAACCCCTTTAACAGTGCTGGTGCTTGAAAAAGAGGAATAACATAATCCACATTCTCTGGTAACCAGATAAAATCAGAGGCAGAGGAGCTACTGCAGGAAAGGGCAGGCAGTGTGTGATGAGAAGGTAGAGAGCTTTTGGAAGTAAGATGACTCTGTGATAAAGTCCCCTGGTGTCGCCTGTGCTGCTGCTCAGTTTCAGTGCAGATAACCCAGGGGCATATGGGTGAACACATAATGTTTTTCCTGCCTCTCCCTTTCTTAGCCTTTGCATTAAGATTGAGTAATACTTAGGTACTAGATGTCACTTTTTTTTCTTAGCTAGATTTAAACAAATATGTAGTATGTAAGAGCTTCACATCAGTGAAGTAATCTGCATGCAAGTGCAGCTTAGCTCTGCTTCACCATTGTAATGTCTCTGAAACGGACGCATAATGCTTGTTTTCTATGCGCTTGTCTGATTCCTTCATAGGCAAGCCCCTTGCATTTGAGTCATTCCAAGTCCGACAGTGCCAAAATGTATTTTTGTGAAATAAAATGGCTAATTAGATCACATAAACTTTCAGAATGTAAAAAATAAAACTGTAAAACAAGCAGCTGTGCACTTGAGGTTCATCCAGCCCCTTCTGCACAAGTTGCATTTTGATCAGCATGAAGACTAGGAGTTCATGGCATTCACCCTTTCTGTGATCCAGCCTCAGTGACATTCTTGAGGAACTGCTGCCTTTAAAAAAAAATGAGCGTTTAACTTTGTTAGGCAGAAGCCCCATTGTGGGAGTTTTTCTGTGGCACCTTCTTGTAAACATCAATACAAATTCACCTCTCTGCACTACGCAGAATGATGCCCCTTTAAAAGATTTTATTTCAGTCATGTGCCTCTAAAGGAATCACGCAAAAGGAGAATTCAGAGCTTCTTATTCTCCTTAACATGGGAAGGGAAAATGCTGCCACCTTTCTTTGTGCAAGTTTCCTCTTGAGAACTGATTTACAGGGAAGAAAAGGAATGTCTCTCATTGACCGAGGAAGTAAGGTGTGTATTCCTTACTGCTTTATTGTGGCATGTATTAAGTAACTTGCCTACAAACAAGTAGTATTCATCATTATCCCTTGCATTCCCATTAACGCTAAATAGCACCTTGACCTCCAAAAATGCCTGTATGCTCCAAAGCCAAAGGGGCTGAAGCCCATATGAGGGAGACTTCTCCATGCTGCCTGTTGGCCTTGCAAGAGCTATGGGCCGCAGTCAATGTTACACGCTCAGTTGGCCCAGGCCGCTGAGCCAGGAGGGATCTCCCATAAATGGGTGATCTCCATAAACTGGTAAGAGAGCTTATAGCTGAGCAGCTCTGGAATTCAACTGGCCTAGGGTTAGGCACAGCCATGCAGCAGCGTGGTGCAGAGCTTCACTCAGCAAACAGTTGGAAGGTCTTTGCACAACCTCCTCACCTCAGATGTACAGAAAGTTTCTTCAGATGCAGTGAAGGTCTCAGCGTGCACTACCTGAGCCATGCATTTTTCTTTTCCTGATGTTTGTGTCATTTGCTGAAAAATTATTTCTGTTCTTGGAGTTTGCATCATCAATATTTGCATTTGTTTGTAAAACTATTAAAAATCAAATAGAAATGGAATATTAACACACACAAGCAGTTATTGTACTGAGAGAGGAAAAATAACTTGAAAAATGCAATTATTAGTATCAGGATTTGACTTTTTTGTTTTGGTTTTTTTTTTAAACAACTCAGCTTCTGAAATTATGAGTAGATGGCAGCAATAATTAGAGAGTTCTTAGATTCACAGTGCAATCAACAAGTCATTTGTGTAGTCTTCCTTACGATTTTGAATGGTGTTAGAAAGATAGAAAATTATGTGTTTATAGAGATACACATATTTGCGTTTAAGCTTTGCTCATCTCCATATTTCATAGAAAAAAAACCCCAAGTTTTTCTGAACTGTTTTCTTCTTTTGAGGCTGTGGATTTTTCTTCTGATGTAGAATATCCCCCTGTGTTTTGCAGCTGTTATTTTTTTACTATGTATTTATTTCCATTTACTGATGATGTGGTACTCCGAGACCTATGCATGTAAACGGCTCCTGAAAGCACTCTGTGCTCAGAAGCCCTATTGAAATCAGTGTGAGAATAAAGAAAAAATACTTGCAATTTGAGCTCTGGGTGCTTACAAATACAACTGTAGTGTGGAAAAGATTATAACAGCTCAAACGTTTCTGGTTTTATAGTTCTACAGAAATGTGCTATACTGTGGGGATAAAACCTATACCTCAGCATAACTGTCTCAGGTAGGTAATTAATATTATCATCATCATTTTACAGATGGCAAAAAAAAATGGCAGCAGAGAAGCAGTCGTTTCCCCGAGGCAAAAAGGCACATTCAGAGCCGATGCTGAAATTCAGGTTGGCTTGATCTCAGCTCATCTTTGCTGAGTTCTCTAGAGCTGATGCTGAAGCAGATGCTGTACTTAATTTTCATGTTCTCTTTCACTTGAGTGAGGACCACAGTTGCTTCTCAGCTTTCTACCTCGTTAGTGAGAAGTGAGAGATATTTCCACCGGGCAGTTCAATCCGTTTAAAATTTGAATCATCATTTTTCTCTTCCCTGACTTCACAAGCAACCTATATGTCTTTCTACTCTTTTAAAAGTGTTTGGGCCTGAAGTGCAGGTAAATTTCAGGCTTGGGGGAAAAAGAATGCAGTTTGATTTACTGTCCCGCATACTTCGGTGATGTGACGTTTTCTCCAGAAATTACAATCTTTCCTGAACCTTTCATTTAAATTAAAACAAGAGGGATGTTTAGTGTTAGTGAAATACTCATCATCCTGACTACCCCTCTGGCACAGGTATGGCCATATGATGCGAGCATCCCAGGGCTGTGGCAAGGTCTTTGCAATTCATGATGCTTTTTCCCAGGAACGTATCTAGCAACAGTCCCAGGAATAGTGGCATCTATGCTCCTGGCACTGCTGTTTATTTCCTTGATGTCTGCCCCAGTCCAGTGGAGCCTGCAGAACAGATTCTGCGTGCTGAAAGACGCACACTGATGAAGTAAATGTAAGGGCTGGATAGTCTGATCATAAAATAGAAAATTCCTGTCCCAGTAAGAGCAAGGATGGAGGGGTGCTGCTGTTGGAACAGCAGGCAAGAAAAAACTAGAGGCAAATATCAAACTCTTGTTGGAAAAATAAGGGCAAGAGACAGAAGTTGATTTTCCATAGATTTCACACTGAGACTGTCTCAACTAGAATGTATTTCTCAGTATGTTAGGACTAATAAGAGCATTTAGTTATTTATACAGAAGAGCCGAGAGTGGTTCACAAAGAAGAATAAACATTAAATTACCATAATTCTTCCCTCTTTCTTTACAATAAAATGCATAAAGGAGCTCTAAGAGCCCAGGAGAAAAGACCAAGAAAATTTTTAGCTCAAATGAGAGCAAGGGATTTTTTCCTGAGCAAAGATTTCAGCGAAAATACTGTTTAATATTTAGGGTTTGGAAGGCAAACACATTCCTTTGTCGTGGTCAGTTCAGCATACAAATAGTACTCAGTTTTTGTTCTGAAAACATCCACTCTAAGTTATATTAGGGATTTTGTTTTGGGGTACAGTGTTGTATGGCCAGAGTTTAACTGGAATTTTCTCTAAGGCAAGGGACTCTAATGATGGAATTTATCTTCAGCCCTGAGAGCTGGTTGTATTCCACAGTCAGTATTCCAACATGCATTTCAATCTTAGCCTTCATTTCTGTGACTGGTGAGAGGGAATCTGCAGGCACTGAGCATTTCTGCTTGTCCAGTGACATACTCGTTCACGTGTCTAGTTCATATGGATCAATAAAAGGCTTTCCTGAATGTTAAAGACATCAGGCTGGAACTTTAGGTTATATTCAGCAATAGAAGAGGGCGTGGAATAGAAATTATTGGTGATGGCTCGGAGAGTTCCCTAATGAGCACTTTGGTGGAAGGGATGCTTTGAAGCCAGAGGTAGGTGAGTACAGTCCACATTAACTTATGCAACCTGGTGCTGTTCAAGAGAACACAAATGGACAAATGAGCCTACTTTGAAAGGTAGCCAAGATTTTCTTTTCTCTTTTTGAATAATCCCTTGGTGTGTTGGAGAAAAGGAAACAAGGGAATAATGTGTTTTAATTCAGTGAACGCTGTGCAGGAAGAAAAGGCTATGACCTGATCCAACTTCAAGAAATATACAAAAATGTCTGCTATTTCCCTGATAAGCATTAAGTCCAACCATTAGACAGAGTTTTGAGTTGAGGATGGGAGAATATATTGTATGAATGCAGGTTGAATAAGTAGCATACACTGTCATTATTTTTGTTGTTTGTACAGCTTCTAGCACAATGAGTATACAAGTTGGCCTCATTAGTAGTATTGCAATAGAAATAATAAATCATGTTAATAAAAGAATTTTAAAGTAGAAAGAATGAAGAAACAACAAACTTGCAGAATGCTGAATTATTCTTTGTTTGCATTATATTTTTAAATGCATGATAAGCTGAAGGTATTTGAGTCTTTTAATCATAAAGCATTGTCAAGACAACCAGGGTAACATTATCTTTGATGACTGCCTTTAATTGTGTGTGGGGCGGGTGGAGGTGAGTCAAGAAACACTCTCTCCTTCAGGAGTGCAGACAATAGTACTAGCAGAATAGTTAAAAATATTTTAAATTGATTTTTTTCACTGTTTAAGAGACATTAGACAGGCTTCTTCAGCACTGTGCCGGCTTCAAGAGAGTGAGAATAACAGGAACTCATTTAAATTCCAAATGCATCCCTGTCTGTGTAACCAGCTTGTTGTTGTACTCTGCAGAATTGTTCGATGTGGATTAATATTGTTGACTAAATTTACAGAGTGCAGGGGGGAAAGATTGAACTTGGCTGGGGTCTGGATTTTCTCTGTTTTTGAAAGGTGGGTGATAGATGCAGATTATTTGTACATAGAAGGAAAAATTAAAAAAAATCACTGACTATTTGCTAAGGGCAGAGAGAGGGCACAATTTGCTTTAAGTGGTATCTCCACATTTAGCTACTGGAGGAGCAAGTGCTTGGGAAAAAACACATGGTGCTCGAAGCTCTCTCTTCCTATTAAAAAAAAAAATAATCTGTCCATGCTCAGCAGTCAAGATGGAACATTAATTAAGCAATGCTGAAATCACTAGGAACAAAATGAAATTAATCCCTTAAATATGCTATTTTTATTCCAAGACTTTATCCACTCTTCCCAACTTGCATGTATGTGTTTCTCTGTCTCCAATGAAAGTGGAACAAATGTATAAATGTTGGCAGCTTGAAGACCTCTTCATAATCCTCTGTCTCTCCAGGGGACAGGAGAGCAGTGAGCCTCAGTTTCTTTCCAAATGAGCTTCAGAAAGAGCTGTTTCACAAGGGCTGCAGTGCTGGTGATCAAGTATTTGCCGATTGCAACAGCTACAGCTGGGCTTTGTGTATTAGTTGGGGAACTTCTTCAAACTTGGCTAGTCAAACGGTTCGGTGAGCCAGAACGGTGCAGCATTACCATCAAAGTGATGGACCCAGCTGATTCTAGAGTAAATAGACTACGAAGTGTAGGTGGGACTTCAGGAACACTAAGCATATCTGCAAATTATTTTAATTTCTTATTGCTCACTGGAGCCAGATCAATTAAGAGGAGAAGGTGATAGTAATTACTGTCTGAGATGTAGACTATATAATTCCTTCTGGGTTGCAAGGAAGGAGGGGATAGTCAGTGAAACTGAAGGCACCCCAAAGGAAAAAGCTTTTCTGCGGTGTCTAATTAGTCTGTGGAGCTCACTGACACACAGTATCGTTGAGAAGTTTCCAAAATCTATTTGGCCGGAGCAGTTGCGACAGGGAAGATTAGCAGTTATAAGCAGGTGAATTGCTGAAGCCTGGTTTCCTGCTGGGGCATCTCTTGGAGCCGCCTTCTGCAGAGCCAGTGCTGCGACTGAGCATTCATGGGGACTCTGTCCCAGGGGGATTACTGGGAATACGGTAGGAGCTGAGCTCACGCTGCAGCTTTTCTCAGTGGAGTTATTAATGCTGTTTCTCCCCAGCTGCCTGAGTTTTCTAGAACTTGTTGGAAAAAGAAGTTCTCGAGATCTCTTTCTGGCAAATTCAGCTAAAGCTGGGCAAAAAGCTTCTGAAGATACCTGGAGGGGAGTGAGTAATGGTGACACATAGACATAGAGATTCTTAAATACTGTTTTCTTGAGAAATGGGGCTAAAGCACCAAATACTCATACCTCCAGAGAAAGACATGATCTCCTGGTCTGGTAAGTCTGCAAATTTTACTTTGTGGTCATGAGGACAGTTGCCAGATTATTCCATGACTGCCAACAACCGACTGTATCCAAATTAGATGTTTTGAAAGAATGTCACAGACATGGTAATAAGGGAGATGACTGTAGTGCCCTGATCCTGTTTCTGTTACTCCTTATTAATACATATTCCAGTTACATTGAAAAGTAAAATGGGTAAGAGCGAGAGGGACAAGACATGAGGCAATGATGTTTACACAGCCCATAAAAGCAGTGCCCTGCTGCACTCTCTCCACTGGAAAAGCCTTCCATAAACTAAAAATCCAGAAATACAATTTGTATCCCTCACCTTGTTTTATTTAGTTCTGGAGTGCAAGGTTATTCCCATCTTTTCATTTCTCCAGTTGCAATATTACTTTTGTGACTGTTAACTCCAGCTCTCATGCTTTGTGATCTGCTGGTAGGAGAAGTAATTTGTTTTAAAAAGACAAGAAAAGCAATGTAAATGTGTCATCTCTAGGTTGTCTCAGAGCTGATCTGTCGTGAGGAAACCAGGAGAACTTGTTAATTATTTTGGGTTTTGGTGCTTCCCATGTCAGATCTGATTCTCGTTCTCTCCTCAATTTAACTGTTCCCACAACTTTATCTCCTTCTGTAGTGGAGTGCAGGCATTGCCCATCAGTTCCACAGCTGCTTCCACTTTGCTGCAGTGTGGTTCTGGTTACAGAAGTGTCTGGAAAGCTTTGGGGCTACACAATGTTTCTTGTGTACACCCTTGCTCTAATGGACATTCCAACACTGTAAGTTATCTTTGGACTTGTTGATGGACCAGATCTCCAAGAACATGAGGCAAATTTCTAGATCAGTGGCCAAAGTTGTCTCTGGGTTTTTTGTGGGTGTCAGCATTCTTCAATGATTGTGGCAGTACTTCTTCCTAAGCTTCCTATCCAGCAATCTTTTTTCCTGCACTATCTTCCCTTTCACAGTTTCTTCCAACAAAAAACTTCCTCTGTTATCTTTCTTGCCAAAATGAAATTCTGCCTTATTGCCATTTATGCGTGTGGTGCCATGAAGGAAGGACAGACTTTCAGCTTTTGCACTGTCTTGGAAAGGAGACCAGGCTAATGGTCATTTAATGAGCTCTTCCCAGCAGATGCTAATATGCCCAGAAATAACGTGGCACAAACACAGTTTTAATGAATGAAGAATGTGGAACAGGTTTTATTATAATTTTCAATTTGCTTTTGAGTTGAGCAAGCCACATGAATATCCAAAGACATTTCTCTCTATTTGTCAACAGATGAATGCCCTCTGAATTGTTAAGGGCAACATTTTGTGAGCAGAGAGATGTTAGCCCCAGGCGTCTTGGCTAAATTGCAATTTGGGTAATTCTGTTTCACCTGCCTAAATTCCCCCTGTAGTTCCTGTTGGATGCAGAGCTCTTCTCTGCTTCTGCCCTGCACTGCTGTGCAGTTGTACTATCCACTATTAAACAGCTGCTGCCCATAAGTAGCTGAAACATTTTGGGATCCTCTGGGATGAATAGCACTGTATAAATATAAAATGATACCATTATCATGTTTGAAGTAAGATTTAATATAAACAAATGATTGTTTCAATAGATGGTGCTCAGCTGAGTTATAGCAGCTGAGGGGCTCTGGGGAAGCAGTGGAGTACCCACAGCCCTTCCCACATACCACAGTATGTATGAGTTTTTTCAAAGAAGAGAGTAAGGAGAGAAAGCTTTTCCCCCTTCCAGCTGATTAAGAGAATAATGCCTCTGAGGCACTGCAAGTGAGTAAACCAGCTGCTGCTACCAGAAGCAGAGCCCACAGACTTAGGCAGTCTCATCTCTTTCCCATCATCAGGAGGTTGTTGGTAAAGAGAGATATTTTTTCTGCCTTGGAGAGAAGGTCATTACTAACTTCTCTGTCTTCAGTGGGGTCGACAGAGAAGTATGTCCATGGGAGAGTGTATCTGGTTAACAGTTTCTGTCTGCCAGGTTACCTAGTACATTTTTCAAGTTGTGGTGTGACTAGTGGGGAGGAACCGTTGCTGTGGATGCTCTCATAGCTCAGTTTCCATAGCTGCTATTGAGTTATCGCACAGCGCTGGTGCGGTAATGACCTGGCAGTTAGCTTCCAGACACCGGCTTCTCTTATTTCTTGAAATATGTCTTCCCACAAAAGTTCAAAATGTCACTCATTTTGCACTAATGAGGGGAAACTGTGTTGTAATCTATGGACAGGATTTGCTTAATTGTGTACAGCCAGTTGTGCTGGACAACACCCAAGCTTTGCAAACTAAACATACTTTTCAAAAAATACCCATTTTGCTCACAGCGTACCTCGTTTAATACAGTAGGTGCCATTAAAAATGTGCCATTTAGTGACAGAATCATTAATATTTTTAATGGTATTTTTGATAATGCCCCATTCTAAGTATTAGTAAGGATGCAAATTCCATCAATAATGGCAAAGGAGTAGTTATTGAGGCACCGAGCTGCATATCAAATAAATAGGTTGTTTCTAGGTATTAAAGGGAAAAGAGAAAGTGCTAAATATATAGCCAGACAGTGGAGATGGGGGTGGCTGTTTTGCAGTGGCACAACCGCATATACCCTGTGCCCCAGAGATGTGAGCTGCTGGAGTCAAACCTCCTGCACCTTCTGTCTGTAGAACAGATGCAGTGTGATCCTGGCATTCCTGGCCATAAATGTGATTGTGGACTCATTACCCAAAGGATTTGAGAAGATCCCTTGCAAGACCGTAGCCTGTGCAGCTTCACTAAAGTATTTTTATTGAATAAATGCAGTATTTAAAAGATTACCCTCGGTGTTTCCGATGGAAACCTCTACTTCAAACAGCTCCTTTTTTGTTGCTTACAGGAACGCCAGGAGAATCACTAGATTTACCATCTCATTATCACCTTTGTGGGGATGCTTCTTTTCTGTTTGTGTTTTCATGTTGCCTGACTGAAAAATGAGAAATAAGTATATAGAGACCACTGAACAAAAGAAGCCATGAGATTGATTCTCAGCTCAAGTCTAATATTTAATGTGATTGTGATCAGTGGAGCTGTGTTGATTGACATCGCCAGTGAATCTGGGCAGGCCTCTGGGTGGCTGCTGTGGCTTATCATCAGCTCCCTGAAAAGCTTCTGTTTCTGAATGTCTCAGATTTTTAGCATTAAGTGCTCTACAAGGTGCACACTGTTTCTTGATGTGTCATCTTCTGAATCACTAAGAAACCTCTCTAATAATACTGAGTTATCATCTAACAGAAGTTCAGAGCAAAACATTACAGGTTTAGTGTCTCAAAGCACACCTTTCTTAATGAAGCTGCTGTCGTGCAGCCCATGCGCCATTTACCAGTTATCAGAGGGGAGTGCTTGAATTCCTTAGTGTCAGTCTCCAAATGAGGCAGCTAACTCAGAAGCCTGTTCTCCGCAGGTGTCCTGCGTAGTTGGTGCAGACGGAGATGCTCCTTCTGTGGGTGATTCACCAACTTCCAAGTGAGCCTGGCTTACTCCTTTGTAAAGGAGCACAGACAGATGTTCCGCAGCTGATGGAAATGCTGCTTGAGTGCATTACAGTATTTCTGTCTGTGGCTTCTTGTCTTGTCTCTATCACCAGCAGTGGCTTCTGCTGATGCTTTTAAGAATCCTGAATGCTTGGTGTATAGCATTTTATTGTGATTTGTCACTGGGAGGTCACAGTCTTGGTCATCTAATTATTTTCTACTGATAATGACTACTAATATTTTATGCTTACTGTTTTACACTACCACATAGGGGTAGAGTCCTGCCGTGCTAAGCACAATGCAAACCATAATAAGAAAATGGTGCATACATGAAAAATTTACCAATGGAGTATGAGGTACGATCCATCATTGTAATAGGCAGGAGGAGTAGGTGACCTTATGGTGATAATTAAATATGATGGGCAGGATGAAGCCTTCAGCTCCCCATTCTGAAACAAGAGCAAACGTTTACACCCATAATAAGCATGCATGGACAGCAGCAAGCACTGAAGCAGTATTTACCATTTCAACTGAAATGGGACTGTAGTTGTCAGTTTAATGTCTCAAGGAAATAAAAAACTTTGCTGTGAAAAATGAAAGAGAAAGATTGTTTAGGTTCTGTTTTAAGAATTAGCTGATGTCTTTTTGAAAAGCCAGTAGTTAAAGAAGAGTGTATATATCAGATTTATCTGCAAAGGAAAGCTAAAAGTATTATTCTGCACAGTATATTGTCCATACAGAAAAATGGGACTTGGTAAATGTAATGAATTAGCAAATGCAAAGGTGAAATTGGTGAGGTATCTTCAAAAACCTAATAAAAAATAAAGAATGCTTATTAGCCGGTTTGGCATAGATTTACGTAAAACGCAAGTCTGGCTGCAGTTCACCACCTCACCCAAACAACACGTAATTCCTGCATCAGGAAGTACAATTTATTTATAAACTAGGAACAGGTTGGTAGGGCGTTCCTTAATCTTGCTTTGGAAGTGTTGGTAATAAATTTACTAAGTGTCTTGAATCGAATCAACATTTTATAGGAGTTACAACTGTCACTTTTATAGTGAATAAAGAACTAGGAGAATGAAGGAAAAAATACCAGTTAATTAGTTGTTGAAATCATCAGAAATGTTTTGCAGACTCAAGGCAGTGCAGTGATTTACGAAAGCTTACAGCTGTAAATATTATGATGTATATATGTTTGTGTATATATATATCTGTAGATATGTTCCTCATTCAGATAATGCTGCCTCCTCCTCCTCTTTCCATCAGTTCAGAGGATCATAAAATACATTCAAGATTTTTCCTCACGCAGGGCAGTCCCATTACCTTCTTGAGATGGGGCTGCAATTCCCCACCATTGCTGTCATGTTGGCGGTACCTCACCAGCCCTCCTAGCTTTATTTTCCTCCTGTCTTACAGAGCTCATTTTCTCTGCACTCTGATGCACCCCGTGCTGCAGGAGACACCAGGCACGTGACAGTTGCCAAGTCTTTCATTTTCAGTGCAATACGAATAAAATGGAGGGAGAAACAGGAAAACTTTTCAAACAGAAAAAGCAGGCGCTGACTCATTGTCTTCTCTAGGCATGAGCGAGGCCTTCCTGAGAATTTTTGAGGACTTCAGGAAACCCAGCACTGCCTTTAATCTGGCTGGCTGATTACAGTTACCGAAGCAAGTCTTTTAACTTGACTTTCCTGCAAACAGGACTTTTCTTGGCCTTTCACTACAGTGTTTCTTTCAGCAGTGTATTTCCATCACCTCCTATCAGAGCAGATTGTTCTAAAGAGCTGGAAACTTCATCCTCGAGTTAAAAGGGAATTTCAGATGATTTTACTGGTGCTAAAATTTGGCAGGGTTTCATGGGCGAGGGTAACAAAAGAAATTGATCTGTGTAGTCAATAGGTTGTCTGCCCATTTCTCCCTGTTTGACGACGAAGCCTTCGCAGACAAAGCAGTTCTGGTGAGCTTCAGTGTAACATCATGCACCCAGGCCTGTGTGATAGAAAATATAAAACAAATAGGTTGAGGCAGAAATACCGTACTGATCTCAGCGTGATGTGTTGGTATGCCAGAGATCCTGTTTCAGTGCTCCTCAGAGCTTTTTGCTCTAATATCACCTTTAAACAAAGAGATCCTCGTTCTTTTTTTGTCTCCTACAAGGCTATCAGTTGACCTCCAACTTGCTGCTAACAAGACTGCTGTTTCTCCCAAGGGACTCAGCCTACCTTGACAGTTCTGGATGGAGTAATTCCTCACAGAGTCTCTTTCGCAAACCTTATTTGCTTTGAATTGTCCCCCTTAGCTCCAAACTACGGTGTTCATCATTTGATCCAGCGGCATCAGGGCAAGTGTTTTAGGCGAGGAATGTGTTGGTGAATATCATGTGTAGCTGCCTAAAGATGCTTAAATGGATGTTTGCCTTCTGGCTGCCTTGGGTTTTGAATGGTATCTCAAGAGCTTAAGAAATGTTCCTAAGTTGATACTGGGAAATTGTGTGAAATGGGGAATGTTGGGACGAACCTGCCATGAGATGTTAGATAGAAAACATTCCTGTAAGATTCTGCTCGATAAAAATAGCCTGTTTTCTGTGATCCTGTCCGTAACAAGAAGTAAAACACTGGAAGCATATTCCCATTTGTCATTGCTAAACGGCTTGCTCTGATGGTTAAATGTAAGAAATCGGTATGCCATGTGCAATAATAGTCTGCATAATTAATTACACTACCTATGGCTATGAGCATAATTTCAAGAGGAATAGAAGTAAGAAGCATATAACGGTTTGAGAAAGGAATCAAGATGTTTTCTCCAGGGGTTTATATTGACAAGGAGTTGGGCTTTGCTCTGCCCTCGCAGGACTGGAGCAGTGAGTGCATGGCAGCAGGAGTTTGAACCTTGCCCTTGGTGTACCTGGAAAGTGCAGACACAGGTCAGGGCTGTTTGCCCGTCTTACCTGGTTTATTAATTTGTCAGCTCGAAGAACTGCTGTGGTATGACAGTTGTCCAAGTTACAAGCTAATATGTGGAATTACTTTGAAACCAGTGGGAATATTGCCATTAGTTTAAGCAGGAGAAGCAATTTTCTTGTTGCAGGATTAAACATAGCAGTACAGTATTTTCATATTATTTTATTTATTGACAACTTCTTAAAAAGTCCGCTTTAAATTTTAATGGCCATTTTAGAGCTATTAAGTCATCAAGTAGTTAATGGTCTAAAGACTTTTAAAAACTGTTCAAAGGTTTTTAGACTAAATATTACAGTATATCAGTTAACACGTTGCCTTGCTTTAAAATTGTAGCGTTTCCAATGCATGTTTGACATGCTTGGGGCTACTCCAAGTCTTAATACTCAGAAGGAACCAACTGCAATATTAGGCTTTAATATTTCATGATGAGAGAGTCAAGCTGTTTACGAGGTATGTAGGAAAAGTAGATTATATTTTGTCACAGTGCAGGTTTTCACTCAAGGTTAGGTACACGACTATAATGGGACATGTTTAGCTCCTCCCCAACAAAAGAAATATAATGCAACTGTCAAAAATGTATTGCCTATGTTGAATAAATTGGTTTGAAAAGTATTCCCGGAAGAACAGGCAGATTTTCAGTTCTGACCCAGCAAAATGCTACTTTCTGGCCTGCGCCGCTTGTCCCCAGTCCTGGTAACATGCATAAATCTGGAGTGGGGTGAAGGCTGCTGCTCAGAAGTAGACAGAATTCATGCACCAGCAAGAAGTGCTTTGATGGCTGGAAAATCCTTACAGCTGGTGATTTGCCTATCATAGCCATCAGGTGCAATTTGAGGTGGCAAAACAACTGCAACTTGGCCATAGAGTACGGTTATTGCAGCAGTTGGAACAGGCCAACAAGGGTGTGATTTGTCCAGTATTATTGCATTACGAGCGCTAGATACACAGTTTAAGATGGATCCCACAAATGTCAATTCAGTTTATCAAACTCAGGCTTTTAAGTCATTTCTGCAAGTTTTCTTCAGGCTATCTAGAACCTTACCTTCATTTCTCCCCAAACAAATTAATCCTTTTCATATTTATCTATATATACTAATTATGCAGAGTTCTCTTTTTACCTTACTATTTCAGGTAATTTGTTTTTCCTGTAATAGTTTCTTAGACTCAGATAATTTTTTAGTTGGATGTTGATACCTTCATGAAATAGAGAAATGACAGCTTGATTATTTTCTTCCCCTTTTCTATTAAAGGGTGACCATTCAAAACTGAACAGCCTTAGTGACTGGAGAACTATTATACAGGGTGTGAATTACAGCAAAAGGACTGTAAAATGCGATAGAATTTCAGACTTCGATAATAAAGATTCATCACAGATCTCCTGAGATTATAAAGGTGTTAAATGACTTTCTTTCTGTGCCTTTCTAATATTTCAGATTTCATGGTAACATCGCTGTCGAGATCTATTTGACATTCTATAACGCTTTCTCAAACAACAGCCTGTCTCTTCTCCTGACAGAGAGCATGTTTTGAATGAAAGTTCATTAGTCTATTGAAACATCTCAGTTAATTGCTAAGCTAGTACCCAGAATTGTCAAGTTCATATTTCCATCTGTGCCACAAGCATAGCAATAAAGAATTTTTTTGGACAGGTTAATTTGCCTAAAATACCATGTAGTCAATCAGAGTAACAAAGTTGTTGATGGGAGCATCTGTCAAACTGGAGCTTTCATCAGAGCTGTCCCTCTTTGCTAGACGAACATCTCTAGCTTCCTCGAGTTGGCAGAAATACAGCAAACAATAACAGCAGCTGCACTAGAATAATGTTATTCCGAAGCTAAACACCAAACAGCTGGGTGTTGCATTGGTAAGAATGGTTTATAGTTCAGCTTCTTATGAAAATAAAATTCAGTCATTCAAATACAGCATTGTTTTAATATTTAATTTAGATTGTTTATATTATTTGCATTTTGTTAATTTTGCATTTCATACAATTCACTTGAAAATAGCACTTTCTTTGAAATTGTGTATGTACATGTGTGTGCATAAAGATTCCTAATACATGGTGCTTTTCTTTAAAAAACAAAACAAAACCAAATTAAATGTCTGCATTAAAAGCAAATTAAATGTATAAACTGAAATTATTTAAATGAGTTGGGAACTTGCATTGAGATTTCCAAGGCATGCACTACATGGCCTACAGTGTGCCATTAATTTTCTGACAATCAGAAAGATCATTTAACAATTAGGTTCCAATCTTCTAGTGCATTTCTCTCATCATTGGTAGTGCATGCAGTGGCTATATCCAGTATTTGTTACATGAAACACATCAATGTTAATGGAGAGAAAAATACAATAACTCATTTTCCTACAAATAACATTTCCATGCTCTAGGAGACGAGCTCAAAACTCAAGTAATTTGAGCTAAATCAGTGAATTTAGCCTAGCTTTACTGTAGTGTGAAAGAGGGTAAAATCTGACCAGTAACATCTAAAGCTGCAGAGCATAAAAGGGATGAGATGTGATGAGCATTACAGTATCCAAAAATAAGTATTCATCTGTACCTTTTCAGTAGTTCTGCGAAGAATAGGAGTTCCTTGAAACGTTTCCTTTAAAATGTCTCTTTTTATTGTTTATGACTATAAATACACATGTGCCTCTGCAAATGGCCTAACTGCCAAATAGAAGGTAGTTTTGTATACAGGTGCTTTTTTTATGGGCGAGCCTACATTCTGTCACAAAATTTAGTATCTCTGAAAACCGATTTATGACTGTAAAGTGATAAAATTCCTAAATTAAGTACTGACGATTTGACTTTGTGTGATATACTACTGTCATATGTGCAGTAAGAGGTTTAAGTGCAATTAGATCTTCTCTGTCTATTGGTAGGGGGCACCGATCTCCTGCAGTACTAGTGCAGGGACTTGTTCATTTTTAGTAAGCACATGACATATTCTTTGCAGAAGGAATGTGGTAGATGTGATAAAATTTATAACCTTAGAAGTACATGTGCATTTGGGTTACATGTAAACAAGGGTAAGGATAGAATGAGTTAAACAGGAATTAAATGTTGCCTCCATTTAAGGCAGAAGAAGCTTCACTTAAATAGGACCACGATTTCACCTGATATATAACTCTATTGTTATATGAGATAACCACTTTGGAAGGATGCACGAGACTGTCAGGTCTTTGTAAGAGGGTGATACAGTGCCAGCACACTAAAGACAAATCGCAGTAATGGTAAATACATGGACCATGCAAGTAGAGGAGAGACAGAGATTGAAGAGGAGGGAAGGCTATCCTCTTTCTGGGTGGGGTATTTCCTCCCCGCCCCCAAAACCAGAAGGTAGCATTTCCCATTGCTCTTCTGCTCCTCCTCCTCTTCCCCACCAAGCTGAGAAGGCAGCTCTTTCTGGCAGCTGCACAGCCAACTTGCTGAGCTCCCTACCCCGTGTCCATCTATTTTAGCTGCGCGATGGGATGACAGCCAGCTGGCACGCAGGTTGGAGAGCACTGTTCGTGGAGAAAGGTTTTGTCGCACCACACTAGATAATGAATACTGAGGTTTTTCATAGGATTGTATAACTTTTGAGGAAGCCTTAATGACTAAAAGTCTCAAATGTTTTTGGGCGCTTTTTTTGTTGAAAAGCCACAAGGCATTTCTGCACATACCTACACAGGTAGCACCAGTAGCTGGATATCCACCAGGCATGTGAGAAACCAGCAGGGAAAGGCCATGAATTCCCTAGGTTCCATCCCTCACGTGAGCATGGACTCTTAGACTTTTGGAAACATAATGTGTTTTTTAATGAAAGTCTGTGAAATGTCTGAGGTTCACCCCATGACAAAACCAGAAAAAGAAAATAATATTTAAAAAAAAAAAAATAATTGCAGTCCTCCACATGGGAGTTTCTTGACCATTTGTAGTTTTTGATCATTTTGATATAGTGCAAGACTTGACCTGGCAAATTAATGATACTTAACCAAGAGAGATGTTGCAGGCTGTTTATTTGCAAAGCACTTTTAAGATCGTGTTCTAAAAGATGGTGGAAGTGTACCCAGCATTAATACTATTTTGGTCCTTCCTTGAAAAAAGTGTCATTCCTCTTTCTCAATGCATTTACTTTTCCATCATGGCTGGGTTCCCTGGCAACTTCTTCAGTGAAGTCAAACATATGTGTGTGAGAGAGAGAGTCTGCTGAAGGGGAGAGTGTTACAAAGCTCCTCCGTGGGATGCACAGTCCCTTGTCACTGCTTCATCCTGATGTTTTGGCAGTGGGAGGAAGGGAAGAGAGGACAAGGTGAGTAAAGGCAAATTTGCAGAACATTTGATTCCATCCCCCATCCACGCTGTCCTGCTTGTCACCAGGTGTCTTAGATGGGGAGGGAGAGTAGTTGGCAGGGGGAAGACTTGGGCAATAAGAAAAGTCCATAAATTTTGGAAGAACATAGTAGCCTATCAGCTAGTCTGTATTCTGTCAGACTCTGGGGAAGAACTTAGCTTGTCTTATTAATGTCGTATCAACATGTCTTATTAATAATGATAGAACCACTCGATACCATCCAAAAAGAATATAATAAGAGCAGATATGATAAGATGCCAGAGCATGGAGATATTTTTTTTTTTCTGAATACAGACATCCATACTAATGTATAGGTAGGTTTTTCTCTCTCCTTTTTTTTTTTTTTTTTAGTTTGTGTTTTTAGCAAAGTCAACAGAGGTTTGAAGAAAGCCTTTACTATTTTAATTGTCCTGAAATTGTGACTTTTGCCCTTGGAATTGACCTGAGTATGTCCAAATCCACAGATATTTTCAGGCAGGTAGTCAATGTGATGCAGTTCTGAAAGTTTACCCTCCTTTGCCCCAATTATCATATCTTGTCATTGGAATCAGTCTTGTCCTGAGAACCGTTTCCTTATTGAAAATGATGCCAGTAAAACCTATGGCTTCATTTACTAGCAGATGGGTTGGATTTTTTCAAATGTACATCTTCAAAGTAGAAGCTTTGTAGGTGTGGTGGGATTCTTCAAAGCTTTGCAAATGTGACTGCAGTGCCAGGCTGGAAATACAGGTGCTGGAAATCTGGATACTAGGTGTCAGGACATGCCCCAACTAAAAAGTAAGCTGAAGTCAAACTGTGGCCAGAGACATCATGCCATCGGTGTTTTCTCCTTGTTCTAGCACCCATCTTCATAAATCCACTGAGCTGGAAGTGGTTACTTCCAGTTTACTGTGTGAAAGAGGGTGGGTCCACATCATGCCATTTTTTTCTTGTTTAGATTATTTGAACTTTTTGTTTTAAATGAAGGGTGGAGCTAGTTATAAAATTTTCTATGTGGGTTGTACAAATTGAGTTCAGTTATGATTACTCATTTTATTTAAAAGTAGAATAATTGGCCAGGTGTTAATGGCCAACTTCTGAAGGGAGGTCTTGATCTTAATCCGTGTTAACTTTACATTCCTGGAGGACAATTTCTCATGAAACCAACATAATGTGTTGCTAATGATTACTTTATCGAGTCCATCAGCTCCCTGGGAAGCATTAAGCTAGAAGACCATCTGCTGCTATTAGTCCATGCATGCCATTCCTGTGGTTTGACCTGCAGGTGATGTGCAGGGAATTTGCCCAGTGTGTGCAAAGAAAGTGTCAAAAGCTGGAGGCGTGGGCAGGTGTGGGCTTGCACTGGTTGCCCCAGTGAAGCCTCAGCCACAACTGTTGCAGCAGTGCTGAAGATCATCAAGTCAGGCCAGTTCTGAATTTGCGAGGAGTCCAGAAACAGCCACTTCTGGAGGCTTAGTAGGATTGTTAAGTCTGTGGTCAGAGCCAGGAACTAGAGAAAGCTTAAGCTAAGACAGTTTCTCAGACAACAGGAATAACAGGAGATACATTAGAAATTGTTGGAGTATCCTCTTTGAACCAACCGTGCTGTTGTAATTAGCTCCTTTTAGCAGATGAACTGCAGCTTGGGGTCTGGACTTGCAAAGCCTTGAGTGGCTCAGAGGACACAGAGGTTAACGCAGTCTAAGACCCTGAGGGACTGGTAGGGCACTGAGTGACTTTTTGCAGATCACAATCTGTAGCATTTTACCCAGCGACTCCATTGCTCCTGTAACTTCTGTGCAGTTAAAATGCTTTTTCCAGACAGGCAGGTAGTCATGATTTGAAAGCAGAGAGATGTGGAACATGCTCCTCCTTTTGACCCTTTGTTCCATCTCCTAAGTGCCTTCACTGTAAAGAAAGTTGCACCCTACAAGTTATTTTCTGCCTTCAGTCTGTGGCCATTAATTCTTGCTATTTCTTTGGTGGGTGGAGTTCCTTTGTATTTTCTCCTTTTGGTTGTACAGAAACCTTGAAATGTGATTGTTGCAAGTCCAGAGATCTCACAAATACATGCCAGAAAGGTTGCCTGCTTTTATTTTGCGTTATCAGTTTGTCTAATAAAACATGTTGCCTTTTCCTATAAACCACGCTAACCTAACCTAAAAACTGTTAGGGCTATTATAACAGACCATCATGTTGAATTCTTACGTTGCATCTTATGTCTGCACTAAGATTTTGGGTATGCTTATGGTTTTGCTTCACTTATTTCCATCTGTGAGCTCATGCACTTCGTGGCACTATAGATTATGTCATATAAGAATGACAGTTTTATTTGCTTTTATTGTCCACTGTGGAAGCATTGCAGGTTTGATTCTAAATTAATCTTTATTGTGTTTTTAAATTTCTTCTTATTCCTTGACATAACCTGCTATCTCAGACTTGGCTTTGCTGGCTACAATCAATTTATTATTCATAAATTCTCTGTTGTGACAGCAGTAGACTGGATTCAATTACTGCCAAAAGGCCCAGTCATACCAGGCTGCAGTGTTGGAAAATGAATTGTTCAGTGACGCGATCTGTCTTAGTGAACATTAAGTGATGCTTTGATAATTATATAGACATATGTGTGCAGAAAAAAAAAAAAAAGAAGAAAAGCTTTGGGAACTTTTTTTGTTACCCCCTGTGGAAAGCAGTAGAGAACAATGGAGGAAGATAAATTGGCAAATTGTTATTACCTGAAGCTTTGTGTAAAGTCAGCTAAGGCCTCCTGCTACAGCTCCACTACATGTGCCACTGGAGGGTAGACCACAGCAGTAGACTGAAGGCTGCAGCAGTACATGGAGAAGCAGCCAAAATTAACACCATCATTTAGTTTTATTACAGTTTTAAGTGAGCTGGAAGATAAAAATGTTTAAAATAAGCCCTCAGAGAAAGACTGTGCCGGAGAATCCCAGAATCTTCATACTTCCAAGTGACAGAGCTGTACCTCTTCTACTGTTTTCATGGAGAAAAAGGAAGAAGGGAAGGACCAGTCCAGGTTGTCTCTCAGTGTGACAGGTGAGAAGATTGACTGTAGGAGTTTTGAAGGCTGCACGGGGTGTCTGTCAGAAGGCAGCAAGTTTTGCTGACAGCATCAGATTTACACACTTGCAGGGGCACGCACACATCCTGTACTCTGAGACAGTGACTAAATGCTGGTTTCCTTCCTCAGACTACATTTCCCTTCCAGGATAAAAACACTTTCTTACTGAAATAAGACCCTGCAAACACTGTGGGTAAAAAAAGGGCTATTTTGCCCTAAGGTCTTTGTTGTATCTTTCGTGAGAATTAATTTTTGTCATTACTGCTTTCCCTAATCAGAGCTGCCTGTGGGATTAAAACAGTTAGAGGAGGAGAACAGAAGAAATCTCCATGCTCTTTTGTCACGTAGTCAGGCTTTTTTCTAGAGCAAGAGTAGAGAAATTTGGCACGTGCTGTCTTCTTTTCCACGTGAAAATACAGGTTCAGGTGCTGAAATCTGCCCCATGGTGATAATGAGGGATGGGGGGATTCTTGGGAGAAGCTGAGTGGACTTGTGGGAGTTTTAGAAAAACCTTTCTGCAAATGATGGGATCTGTTGTGGGAGAAGCTCACTTGGAAATGCAGTCGTTTCTGAATGTCTAAAAATGTGCCAGAAATTGGAACTCCAGGGAGCTGAATTCTTTTGAAGGTCAGGTCCTAAGTCTTTCAGATAACAATTTCATGTAACACCTTGAGGAGGAAAACTGACTTTTCATTACTGAGTCAGCTGATTCACCTCACCAGCTTACAGCAGACGGCTCGGAAACTAATAATTATACTCAGCTCTTCTAATAGTATTTTTCATGAGTAGATACTGAGGCAATGAGGCATTTCACAAAGTCAATATCATTGCAGTTATTTTACACTCAGAGAAACTGAGGCAGAAAGGTGTGTGCAAGGTCATTCAGTAACCTGCTGGTACAGCTGTGGATACAGCCCAACCCTGTACTCTGTGAGCTCTTTTAATCGTTCACTCCTTGTAGTCGTGAGATTATTTTTAAAAACATTTTACCTTTCATGATTGCTGCCAAAACCAAAACAAGAGAGTTCAATGGCAACTATTTCTGTACTCTTTCACATGCGTTTCTTTTCGTTTCTGTTTCACTGTTTTGTTTTTCTTCAGCAGTGATTAAGGACAACATTTGGAAAATGTGAAGGAAAAAAAATGGCACCCCCCCTGCTGAGAAAGGGAATTCTAATACAGGAATTGGAGAAAAAAATACTGATGCTGAAGCTAATAAATGTATTAATATAGTCAGGATAGGAATCCAAAGGCGGGGGTGGTTTGTTTTTAATGCCCATTCTCAGAACAGTGGCTAATTTATGTAATCCAGAATAGGGCATTGCAGTATCTCTGGGCACTTGTCCGTGATTACTATATTCCACAACCTTCTGAACCTCGTGTGGTAGTTACTGGTATAGGTACAATACTGGATTTCACGCCACTACATATACTTACTTCTGTATTTACTTCTGCTTGCTCATACGGACATGCACAAGCACAATCAAGCTAACTTCATCTTTAGTTTCTCTGTGTTTTTTTTAAATGAAAGCAGTAAATTTTTGCCTTTTTTACCTGTTCAGCTGTTGAAGGTGCATCTTCCTTACTGCATGCTGCTGGCCCCTCTCTGTGACTTTCTTCTGGCACCTCCATTGATGATATTGTAGCTGCTGGCAACATTGCTGGGGCGTCGCCTGTAAAGACAGGCTGAGAGAGCTGGGGTTGTTCAGCCTGGAGAAGAGAAGGCTCTGGGGAGACCTTACAGCACCTGCCAGTACCTAAAGGGACTGACAAGAAAGCTGAAGAGGGGCTTTTTTACAAGGACATGTAATGATAGGACAAGGGGGAATGGCTTTAAACTGAAAGAGGGTACATTTAGATTAGATATAAGGAAGAAATTATTTCCTATGAGGGTGCTGAGGCACTGGAACAGGTTGCCCAGAGAAGCAGTGGATGCCCCATCCCTGGCAGTGTTCAGGGCCAGGCTGGATGGGGCTTGGGGCAACCACGTCTGGTGGAAGGTGGCCCTGCCCATGGCTGGGGGGTGGAACTAAATTATCTTTAAAGTCCCTTCCAACCCAAACCAATCTATGATTCTATGATTTTGCAAGGAACAAGTAGCTATATAGCATACAGGCTTTGCACATGATGATGTATTTCGTGAGTAGCTTTGTGGTTTGGTTTTATGACTTACTTGGATCACGTAAGTTTTCTTCTGATACCGTCTGTTACCTGTGCTACAGCTTGCCAAATTATTAAATGACTGATCAGTTGCTTTTATTCAGTAATGTATTCTGCCCATTAAAATATTATTCAGGGAAAAGTAAAAAAAGCCAAAACAGCACTATTCAATTAATATCAATTGCCAGCTCTTCTTGAATCATGTCATACAATTCTGCTGTAACTATCTTACCTGGGGGCAAAAAGCAGATGTTTTCTGTGCAAATGTTTCTTATAATGGAAAAGGAAATGGTGGAAAGTGGTGAAAGAGGAAAGCAGAAACAAATCACCGTGCTGTATATTTCCTATATTAACTACCATTCTGTGAGATAGCATTGGGTGTTTAAAAAACCATCGTTTCTTCTTGTTACTGAGTGATGTTAGTCTCTAATACAGCAGGGGTTGCATTAATTGCTACTCTTCTTACTTTTTTCCCCCATTCCGCTGGTAGCTTGATTCCAATATAAATAGGATGGTTCAGCATTTCATTTTTTAGTTACCTGGTCTGATAGATATTTCAAATTCTCCATGCATAGTTTGGCATCTGTCTGCATCCCTTCCTTTTAAACTAATTATCCTCTACTTCAAACGATGAGTTCTCCAACTAATAAAATGGTTCCTGGAGAAGCTAAAATGGAATGTGAGTGGAACTGAAAACTTTGCCAAAGTAACAGAAAGTACGTTCTTCCTTGAGTCACATCATCATTGGTAAAACTCTAGAAAAGGAAGGACCAGATACTAATTTGGGGCTGTACTGGGAGAGATTCTGTCTGCATGACCAGGTGAAATGGCATTTACAATGGACCAAATTGGGTTGAAATACGCTAAATAGTCATGCTGAGGCAGTGAGACATGGGCAATAGATCCTGTTGCCCTAGAAAATGCTCTGGAAAGAAATGAGCAGACTAGGTTTTGCTCCTATTTTTACTTTTTCTTCGCCTTTTTGCTTTCTTTCTCTCTCCATCAGAATAAAATCTTCCACTGGAAAGGAAGAAAATCTAAAGCATATCCTCCTCCTGTTTTGCTTTAAAACAGTCGGGAGGAGGATAAATTAGCTAATTCCTAAAATAGTGGACATGCATAAACTACCTTGGAACTCATAGCAGAACCCAGCCTAAACTGAGCTCCAGATAGCTCTGGCCAGATGCTTACTGCTGGTAGGTGCCTAAAAGCAACACAGTGGCTTGAGGTTTCTGCTGTGACTGCAGTGTTGGAGCTACGTGTGTGTATGTAGTAGCAGGAATGTCAAAAGGTATGATTTTGGTGGGTAGTTATCTGCTTCATCAATCCTTAGAAGCCTCAGCTCAAAACAGTCGACAACAGAAAAAGAATAATAGCTGAAGAGAAGCTGTGTTGCTCTAGGAGGGGGTCAAGTGTCAGAGAGAGCATCCAGAGAAGGAGAATAGTACGGATTCAGGGAACAGTGAGCACTGGAGGGCTATAGATAGCTTTGGATGTTCAGTAATGGTACTTACTGACTTTTCAGTACCATGGCTCACTAGGTACCTCTGCAATCATTGACAGCTTTTGTTTTTTTCTGAATGACTTTCATGCTTGAGCATTAGAGATAGAGAACATGTCATCTTCCTTTCATTGAAACAATACATCCCCTCCTGCGATTGGGAAGAAAACAGCAACCCAAAGCTCAGTTGTGTAAGGGTTGAATATTCCAGGAGGTCTGCACATTGCCACTAAATCTGTCTTTATTATCCCAGTAGGAGAACCACTTCTGCAAGCTCAACTTTTCCCTCTCCTGTTCTTCATCTAACTGAAATGCTACTTTTCCCTACTGCAGCTGCCACTTCCTTTTGTATATTCAGTTGTAATCCAAATTTCACGCTGTCTTTGGTCATCCACTTTATTACCTACCAAAGCAGTTTCTCAGACTTTCTGATAAGGAAATCATCAGCGTAAAGTTGATTGCAGCATCTGCACTCCCCCACTTCTTCCTCCCTCCCCATCGATGACACCATCAAGTCTGGCTCCACTGATAATGAAGCAAAAAAAGAGGAAACCAGCAAGAATGGATATTGCTGTCTGAAAAAAATTATGTGCATGTAGTCCATACCCAAGTGAAAATACTGCAGTGCATGAGATTTGGAAACCATTCATGGAGTTCGTCGAAAGCAATGAACTAAACATGCTAGATCAACAATGATTTATTACCTGTCTACCTGACCCCTAGCTGACGTAATCAATATGTTTATGATCCAGACTGTAAAGTGTCTAAATTATATAATGGGCATTCTGTGACATCCTTTTCTAGCAGTACTCAACAGGCTTTTGATAACAACCACTGACTACATCAGCTCACATGATAATTTAACATCTTATGTCTCATTGAATTAATTGATTTCCTTTATTGGCTGTATATATAATTTGCTGTGGTTTATTTTTTTTTTCCTCAGTGAATACTTCATGCCTTTCCAGTGTGCTATAGTAAGAGAAAAAAGAGTATGTTAATTGAAGTGTTCGTGTCTTGGAAGGGCAAGGAATGGGATATTATTTCATAACATAAAATGATAAATTTACTAATAAATAATAATCCTAACTGTGTCTCACACATGAAGCAGCTACTGAGATCTTGGAGCAAACCCAAGTACTCTTTCTTCCACCTAACCTATGCTGCAAGTTGAGAACCTGCAAAACACCTGCATGTCAAAGGGATGCTGTGCCTCCCATGCAGTGAAGTGCCCATCTATGGCATTTTTCTCCATTAGATCGCTAATGGGACTTTGCCAGCTAAAAACATGGTGGAGCTGTGCATCAGGCTGTAGCTGCTAATTGCTGTGAACTTGATAGCAGACTGCTGCCAACCTGCCGTGGGTAAGGAACAGTTCTTGCCAATTGTTTTTTGCTAACTGTATCTCATTCCCTTCATCCCCTATACCTCCAGCCCCCAAAGTCCCTGTAATGCCACCCTGCCAGATTTTTTTTTTAATAACTTCATTTGAGAAAGTAATGTTTTTGAAATATATCTTTTTAATTGTGTTCAAAACCACCCAAACCTGGTTTAAGGGGCTTTTCATCTTCAAAGCAATTTATAGCACTAGCTGATAAATATTATGTTACATTTAATATGTCAAAGCATAATGTGGTCTGAAACAGAATTGGTAGGTCATCCATCTGCGTCACATGAAAGGAACTGTTTTCCTGGTTTGGTTTGCTATTTACCTCTTTACCAAACTAAAGGAAATAACTTTGTAGTGAATCTTCAAAGAGATGTGAGAGTGCTTTCTCCTTTCCTTTCTCTTTGTAGGGATTTGGAATAGGTTTAAAGCATCAGAATCCTGTTGTTTCTGGAAAAAATTTCACATGTTGACCATAATCTTTATACTGTTTCAGCTATTATGACAGCTGTTTTACCAAAGCTAATGTCAGTCTCTTCGAAAGCAAATGCCTTTCTGGAGAAAACGCGTGATATTTTACTGGGTTAACCAGAATGGGTGCAGGCGCTGGCTGAAAAGGCCTGTATTTTTCAATTTCACATGAACTCATTTGTGTCCCTGTAGACATCTGCTGAGCGTTGTTAACAGAATATTATCTTATATATGAAAATTAGGGAATGGCAAGGTCACAAAGTAATCAGAGGGAGCGGTAGTGAATCTGAAAGACCAGTGTTTCTCATTCGTGGTTTTGCAGCCCATTAGATGTGTGGCTCTAATCAGTCACATGAGAAAACTCTAAAGGTACCTGGTGATTAAAACCACCTTTTCAAAGATAGCCTCTAAAAAATATACACAGCAATTAGCTTAGTAAATTGGTTTGCTTCCTGAAACATATTAATTCTTTCTGAATTATTTAAAGTGACTTCTTTTTAGTTTATTAAGTCAAAGATTTATTCGTGATCTTAACACTGTGTCCTCAGACTCTGAATTAAGGGTAAAATTAAAGACATAAAGCCCATGATGAAATGTGAACAACTGCTGTCTATGGCTGTGATCAGGTTTTACAAATGGAGGTAAACTAGTGCCCTTACCCACTCCATCAGCCTGGAGGAGTTTACAGAGACCCATACTCATATCTGTATCTAAATCTGTAATCTGATATTCTTGAAATGTGATAAGGAATTTTGAAAAGAAAAAACACTGGCTATCATCTTTAATTGCTGTCCTTAAAAAAGCCTCCAAATTTCAGTTACCATAGACTTTTATTAAACTATTCTACTGTTTAGGATCTTTATAGAAAGTTCCCTTATCCATCTTGAAGCCTTGAGTTTGAAGAATAAAAAGGATATAAAGAAGGAGGTTCAGTTGTAAGCACAGAGCAGGTCCGAGAAGTGAGAGCTTGAGAACAGATCTTTGGGAAGCAGGTGGAGCTTATACTGTTAACGCTTTCTTTTAAAACCTTCAGTTCTCAGGAGATCATCTTACAGTCTGTTAACTCCCAAAAATGTGAAGGGCAGATGCTTCTTGGCCCTTTAGAAAACACAGGAACTGTTAGTGAAGGACGTGCCATTAAAACAGATTCTACGTTCTCTCTAGCTAAAAATTTTGTATTTCAGAGCATCATATTTTTTCCTGTGCTAAGGGAGCAAGCAAAATGGATTTGATAGCCAGGTATCTTGTCTCGGACTCATTTTTGTTCCTACTGTTCCCTTACACACGTTTCTCTTCTATCTGATGGAAAGTGTTGTACTCATTTTTATTTCCTTATTATGCTAAGAATTAAACTTTGAGAACGGCGGCTGGTTGCATTCACTAGGAATTGAATTCTTTAACTATAAAATTATGTTCTACGTATTCATGAAAATGGATCAATTAAAGTCAAGGGGATTACTCACATGAGTAAATGTTAATTAACAAAACTGATGCTCTAATGAAGAGGACATGATAACATTGCAGATAGATCCTGAATATTAAACATACTTTGCTCGGCAGCAGAAGAGGTGTTTACTCTATAGTATATAAGCAGTTTATTAAATTTCTGGTTGTAAATAAATGCTTTGGGTTGGCTTTCTAATTGGTAAACGTTCTGTACTTCTAGACTCAAGTGCTGTCTGGAGAAGTTAGGATACACACATCCTAAGTATGCTCTTAAGTCAATGCTGATACCTGGCCTGGTGATAAGTAGATTCCTGGTACCATCTAAGTCAGCTTGTGACATTGCCATTACAGGCAGGTGGCTTTTCTGCAGTAAGTTTAAGGTGTATCTTGTGCATCTTTAAAAAAAAACCAAACCACAACACTCTCTTACCTTTCCCTCTGAAAAAATAATAATAAATAAAAAAACTCAAAAGCCTAATAACATAAGGAAGGGACATCCATCATCCCATTTAAGTCAGTGGGGGAGAGTCTTTAAAACAGCCTGGTAGCTGGATTTTCACATTAATTTATTTTCCTATTCATGGAAATTGTACTTTTATCACCAAGTGAACTTGATGCTAATTAATTAAATATGATCTATTGATTAATGTATGAAGAGAACGGTGAAAGCTGTGGCTACAGGACTGGTCTATTTTCAAAGAGTTTTCTGTATTCTAATATCTACTTAATATTTCATGGTTCAGGTCTGAATTAGCAGAAATAAACAGCTGCTTTAAGGGAGACCAGAGGTGTTTTGTAGCAGGGCTGTGTGCAGATCAGAACTGAGGTGGGGACGAGGCCTAGGAGCCCTGTGTGGTGCTGGCCATGATTCCTGTCCGACTTACAGGTGGGTAAAGTATTGCATCAGTGGCTGCAAGCTGGTTTGCTTGACAGGCAAGGATTTCCAGGTGGCACCAAGAAAAGCAGGACATCCAGGGAATTACAGGTTTGACTTAAGCGGGAGTTGGATCAGATGCGCCACATCTTCCGTTAAGTCTTCCAGGGCAGAATTGAGATAAATGAAGATGGGACAGGCAGCAGAAACAAGAAGTGCTCGAGAGGAATGTTACTACAGCTGCGTCGCCAGCTGCTGAGTGTCTCCTCTAGTCTTGCTGCTTTCTGCTCCTCTGTTCCTTTACTTTTCATTTACACATTTTTTCTCAAATATGGGGGTAAGGCACCCAGCAACTCTTGTTGACTGAACCTTCTTTCTGTGTGCTGCTGACACCACCTAAATCCAGGCTTGTCCTTCTGACTTTAAGCTTAGTTGAAAATGCAAGCATGAAACCAAGCTGACTGAAGTGCCTGGGCATGCCTCTGGCAGAGAAGTCTTTCACAGGCATCTAGCAGAAGAGATGAGAAATGTTAGATGAGGACATTCAGCTTGTGACAGGTCCTGAAAATTGGGATCCTGGAAAGAAATCCTCTCCATTTATACTTTAAACAGCGGATTGTTTGAAAGGACTGCTAACTTTGGGATATTACGGGCATATACTGTATAGGCACCACACCCATGGAAAATGTGACATTTACTGTTGCTGAGGAACCACCAACAAAATGTTGCATGTTACTTCTCACAGAAGTACATTGTTATCTGATTTCTAAAATAACTTTTAACAGCCTTGGCACTGAACAGCACAACAAAATGGACTATAATAAAATAAATTGTGGGAAAAGATTTTTTTTAAAAAAAGCAGAAGTCAAAAACTACCTAGCATTCAAAATGCTAGTTTATAGTAGGTATTGTGTTCACGGAAGTTTTGTCTTTGCATTTTTGTAAGAAAACAAAAAATATAGTAACATAGTACAATATCAAGCAAAACTGAATTATCCTGTGGCATGTGTGGTTAACAGTATATCCAGGCCTCCACATATTTGCAAGCCCCTTCCCAAGATGTTCAAATTAGTGAATAGGTACAATTCCACTGACGTCTAATGAAGTTAACCACAAAAAGGCTTTTTCTAAAGAAGGTCTTTGAGACTAAAGTGACAGGTGTCAAGGTGATTTGCTGAGTATGAGATGAAAAATTGATAGCAAACAAATGATTTAAGTCGTTTATGGGATGTGATTTGGCCCAGTCATGAAGAATGTGTGTCTTTTATAGGTGGGCTGGAGTGTTATCAATCACCCAAGACATATGTTATTTGTGCATAATTATATGGCATTGACCCAGTACTCAGTAATAAGGGTTCTGTGCATACTTATCACATCATTTGATCCCAGCCTCATCTGTCATTAAGACATAATGTACCAAATGCAGCGTATTTCCACTCTCCAAGCAGATATAGTTTACTGGTATCTCCACTGTGATCTCTAATTGCCCTAACAATGATCCACAGAAAACTAAACCTGCCTCTCCAAGCTACTCCAATTCCAGCCGTCCCTGAAACAAAACTTTGGGTCCAAGAGGATGTGTCTAGACTTGAGCAGGGATTTCCGAGGTAACATATTATGACGTGTTTAGGTGTTGGCTTGCATGGTAGAATGCCTTTGACGCATAGTCCATCATGTAGCTCCCTAGATCCAGTCTTTCAGATCTTCATAAGCCTGATAAATGAATAGGTCAGATGATGAACGTTGTAGAGCACAGTGGAGCATTGGCTGCTTAGCTTGGAGGGCACTGCAGTGGTAATTAAGATCTCAGACGTGTCTTGGTGACCTTTGCTCTGCTTGCACATGTTGTGTGAAGGGACACAGGCGGGGTCAGGACAGATAGGTTGTGCTCTGACATATTAAATATCAGTTCATTAAAACAAAATGGCATTGGAAGAACTTGGAAACAAAAAGAACTGTAAGTTAAGTTACTGAATGAACTAAGGACCTAAGGTCTGAGCCATGATCTACTGAAGTCAAGGTAATCTGTAGGGTTTTATTACACTTAAAGAAAAATGAAATCATTACTAATCACTGCAGACAGCAATAGAGGTGCCTGTTTTTCCAATGACAGTGTTCTTTGTGTTTTACAGTAAAGAATTTATGCCTTCTTTCAAGGAAATCTCAATAGCAGTTAAACTTCTAATACATTTTACAGCATTTTCAGGGATTATAATACCAACTTTTTCTCACTTTCTGGGAATGCACTGTCTAACAAGTATCCTTTTCCATTCTTCATTATTTTTCCAATAACATTTATTAAAAAAGTAAATTAAAATATTTAAACACAACACACTGAAAACATTTGTTCATGCCTGCTGGCCAGATTTCAACTTGTGTAATTAAATCTTGCGGTCTGTTACCTAAATACTTCCCGCAGTTTCTCCTCGGTGCAATCTCTTTCCTTAGTTTCTGGCCTCAACTAGTTTTACTGTTGCTTTGCACTGCAGCACAGCTGCCACATTGTATCACAAGGATGGCTGCATTTCTTTGGGAAAAATGACTTTCATATATAAATAATTGTTAAAGTGCTTTGGAAACCTCCCTGGGGTGAAGAGCACCATTGAAAAATAATAAGCCTTACAAATACATTATTAATATTGATCCCATTGTTAATCACATTCAAAACCAGGGTCAGGGACAGGGAGAAGGTCAGTGTTACAGTCTGTGTTATACTCCGGGACTCAAGAAACCTGGGTTTGATACCAAGTTCTATCCCTACCTCCTCTGTGTGACTGGACAAGTCGTTTATCCCTTTGTGCTTCACCTGCCCCTTGGACTTCCTTGCTCCATGGCTTATTTAATATGTATTTTTATGCTCTTTAGAAAAAGGGCTTTTTATTAGCATGGGTGGCCCATTCTCTATTTGTGTTACCGAGGTGGAAACCATGCGGACATGCTGGAATGAGCAACCAGAAAGTCCTGATGCGTGGGTTCAGGTTTGTGCTACCCTTCTTGTCACTGCCTTTTTTGTCACTACCCTTCACAAGCGAACACAGGTGTTTTTCTAAATGAGAAATTATGAAATATTTCTTACTGTTGCACACAAGGAATCACCCAGCAGACTTGTTTGTTCTGCATTGATTTTCTGTTGCAGAGTGTGGGCATTTAAGCTCTGTCCACTGCCAGCTTTTTTACCCTCCTTCACCCCTTATCTACTTTTTTGTAACCTTGGAAAACAGTTTGTAGCACGTGAATGTGCAGAAAATACTCAGTACTGCTTCCCATGCAGTAGAGCAGTTACTTACAGCTGTCCTTTAGTTGAAGTCCTTCACTTTATTCTCAGATTAACCAATGTTCCAACTGAATTTGATGTTATCTCTCTTTTATTGATGTGAATTATTTATAGCAGAACTGTTGAATCATCAAAACGTAATTCCTGAGACTATTATTTATGCTAAGATATTAATCCCATGTTCCTATTAAGATTTATCCCTCTGTTCCTCATTCTGGATTCCTGAATTAAATTTAATTATTCCATCTTTCTCTTTTATAGTCTAAGTGCAGCTAGGTTCGTGTAGTAGAAGTATTAAGATAGTGAGTGACCGTGCTGAGGTCAACCACAAAATCTGTCTTTCCTGCTTACCTATAGGTGTGGATTTGAATTTGTATCACAACCAAAAGTAGCTCATGGTTAGTGCCAGGATTAAAGATAAACCTCTTCTATACATGGTATATTTCTGCATGTGTGGATGTGGTATTTGGATTGGTTCAGATAGAGGCTGTTAGATTCATTCTCTCCAGAGGTGATTTTTTAGTTGTTGATGCTTCCTGCATAAATGAGTTTACTCTGAGGAGGGAAAGAAAGTGTTCTCCAGTTAAGGAAATGTACAAAAACTGCCTAGCAGAGAAAATCCCTAGCTTGAGTCATAGCAACTGTGCTTGCCTACTCTGCTCCTTCCCTGATCAAACAGTAATTCGAGAGAAGTCAAATCTCCAGCAAGTCAGCTTGCTTTGTATATTCACTCTGGTGTGGAGTTTTCCATCTGCATCTTGCAGAACAACGTTTTCTGATGGGCGCAGGTTAGTGGGCATGAAACGGCTCCCCAAATGGTGGGGGAGCCCAAGTGATAACCCAGGTGTAGCCCAGCAGTTTTGCTGCTCACCAGGATGCTTCCTCCTGAACCGCCTACTTGTGCCTCTTCTTTTCTTTTCCTGTCCTCATGCAGGATAAAGCTTCAAGAGATAGCTGCAGGTGGCGGGTTTTTCTCTCCAGCACACAGTTATGTGATTATTTTATAAGTAGCTTCTTGGAACAAGTGTTTGCTTTCTCCCTTCTGTTTTTCTCTTGTTTAGCACCAAGGAAAAATGTGCCGTTGGGTCTGGTGTGCAGAGATCCATGTGCAGCCTGGAGGTAGCATCCACAGCCAGCATTGTATCAGCTGAGGGAAGGGGTGCTTGAAGGGGTGCCTGGGGCAGAAAGATGGTCTTAGCACATTTCAGGAAAGCCCAGCAGCTAGGAGGAGCTATGTTGGATGAATGAGTTTAAGCAATATGGGACCACTGCAAAGCCAGGTGCCCAGCTGGTTCTCTGTCTGGTAGCCTGAAGGATTTTGCAGCTTCAGGGTGAAGTGTGGCTGCTCTTATTTTCCTGCATTGTCTTCCCATGAGCACGGGCTAGCAGGACTGAGGACATGGGTCCGTGATTTCTCTCCTTTGCTTCGGGAAGGAAGAGTAATGAAACATAAATGAAAAGTTACTAACATGAACAGATGAATCAGAAATATTTCAGGAGGTAATTTATCTTCCCAGGCTCTGCAGGCTGGACTGGGTTGCTCAGCATCATTCTGAACTGCCCCAGCCCACGGTTCAGGCTGTCCCTGTGCTGTTCCTTTACGTATGCATCATACTCTTCATTTGCCCTGCTCCTCTGAAGTCAGTGGGGCTCCTGCACTCAGAGGGTCTGCAGGTTATAGCAGTGCATTTTGTTTTGTGCAAATAGAGCCATTCACCACAAGCACTTTTGTGCATGATTTTAGGACCTTTTGTAATAATTACTGTTTTCTTTCATTTCTGCATCTTTCTATTCTAGTCAAAACCCCCATCTCTTGAACTTTTAGTGATGATGTTATGGAAGATAGATCCCCGCGGCTTTGTTAGACTTGGATTTATACAGCACTTCTGTCTTGAATAATTCAAGACAGGACCCAAACCAGGGCTCTGGATAAAAGCCACCCATAAATGTAGGGCAACCTTGGTGTAAAAGTTTGCAGTCACAGTTCTAGTTAATCTCTGGCCTTTATCTGCATATCTGCTAAAAATTAAGAAAATATGTTTAAATCCTGATGCAAATACAAAGCAACTCTTTCAAGAATTCTTCCTTTGGAGTACAGATTTATTCATATACTGGGATATGGAAAACCTTTTGACTTTAGGTACCTACAGGTGGTTCTTTGAAGCACACAACCAAAGCAGGAGTAGGGCCTGTTGTTTATATGTGAATGTCACCTAACCTCTGATGTTTGATTACCTTTTGTTTGTTCTGAGAACAGAACTGAACTCATCTTCCTCCAGGGCAGCAGGGTTAAACAGCTTCTGATACCATTTAATGGAATAACAATAGTGCCAGCCAATGAAGTGCAGTCCATTTTAAATCATTCCTAATGATTTAAAGAAGGAAGAATGTCACCCAGAAGAACCATCTCTGCATGTTAAAAGGTTTTCTACAATATTTTCCAGTGAATGATGTGCTAGATGCAAGCCCTTAATCTCCAAGTCATTGTTGTCCTCTCTGTGATAAATGGCAGAGTTCTGCTATGTTTCAGTGTAAGCACAAGTAGTCAGGTGTGGTGTTTGACATTGCTGGAGTGACAGATTCCCCGCGCTTTCAGAAAACACTTGGGTGTTCATTTAAATAATTGTGCAGAACATGCAGGTAGTCATAGCTGTTCTTTTTTAGGATGTTACTTGACCATTTGGAAGCATGATGCAGCACTGAGGTTAGATTAGCATTACTGTTAATGGGGCTTCCTTCATCTGGAGTTGTGGTAGTTAAGTTTGGGGTTTCATTTGTTCACCCCCACCCACCCCTCACCCTTTATTTATTGAGATCCAGGATACAGCTTGTTTGCATTGTTGTATGCAAATAAGAATAATATTTAAAATATATAGGACTTTACATATTCAAAATACTGTGGAAATATTTGCAGTCATTCTCACAATGCCCTTGTGAAGCAGGTAGATATTGCAGTTATTACTTTAATGCAGTTCTGAAGGAGAGGTAACATATTGCAGTATTACCGATGCAAAAGAAGAATCAGACCTCCAAAACTGGGAATGAAGGGACTGACACATATATCGTTCGTTATATTTGTATCTTGGTTTTAGAGCTTTCAGAGGTGACTTTTCCAAGTTTTCTTGACAGTGAGGAATACTAATAACCTCTTCGCTTTCAATGAGCAATGAAATCACGTCATGTGTTTCCTGAGGCTGGAGCCCTTCAAGAAGCTAAGAAAATTTCACAAGACTTACAGGTAGAGGCTATGTCCTGTGCTCCCGAAGTTGGTAGAGATATTGTCATTGAACTTGGTAGGATTTGTATAGCACCCATGTCTCCTGTGTAGAGCTGACAAAATTTCAGGGCCTGGTCACAGCAAGAATAACAGGTTTTGTAATTTGCCATAGATGAATTTTGCTGGCCCCAGGCTATCCACCTGCTCAGCTGTTGTGTTGATGTGGTGTCTGGCTGTATTGAGTGAGGACCTTGCAACCACATCTCCTGTGGTTCTTCATGTTTTTGTAGCTGACAAACGTGTTGATGTAAACTTTTTTTCAGGTAGAAAGGATGAATCTTAGTGGAATTGGTGCGCTGATTGAGTGGGAATTGTGTTTACAAATGTGAAATAGGCAGTGTGATATAGTGTTTGCATCCCTATGAAAAGGCATCTGGTGCTGGAGTGGTGGCTCTTGAACTCTGCAACTGCTTCTCAGCTTGAGCTGCTCTGTGCCAAGGTTCCTCAGTTTACTGAAAGAAGAATAACCTCACTGTGGAAAATGACACAGAGATTCCCAGCAAAAGATGGGGAATTTGACAGTGTCACCCTTGCGTTCCTCTGACTGGATTTCCATCTTTACCAGGAAAGAATAAAGGAAACAACAATTGGTCCATTTATGTGCTGCTGCAGGGAAGAGAATGACCACAGAAGGAAACAAGACATCCTGTCATCTGTGGTCCGTAGGAACTCTATTAAAAAGAAAAAGGAAGATATTTATCCATGATGTTACCCTCCTGTATTAATAAGGATTTGAATGCATATATCTAGTCCTTGGTACTAATGAGCTTATCAGAGTCTTTAAAGTGTTTTCTAAATCAACTAGACAGAGCTTACCCAGGCTGTCCTTGAGGCAGCTTTTTTTTTGCCTTTTTTTTTTTTTTAAATAGATTATTATATTTTTCTCTCTAAGGGATTTACGTGATCTCCAGTACTGAGTACTGATCTTCAGTACATCTCCAGGAATATAGATGGCACAGGGAGGAAATGACTGATTGGAAGACTGGGGAATTGAGACCTACTCTGATATCCTGAATCCTAAGCAAGTATCCATCCTGCTGCAGTTATTGCTGTCTCGTAATATTCATGTGGCTGTATTCAGAGGCAAATGGGCCTTCCCTCCTGTGCAGCACTCTAAAAGTAATTTAAGCTTATGAAACAAAACAAGTATTCCACAATTATTAAGAGTTTATCATTTACTTTTCATAATTCCACTCATCATAAGAAAGGATTTCAGCAGCTCTGCAGAATTACAGCAATTTGAAGGATGCCACAGTCTTAATATCAGTTTTAGCAGACTTAATCTTTTACTACCGTAATACCTAGCTGATTCTGTAAATGCGAGGAGCATGTTTCTACAGACTTTGTCCATCACTAAGATAAGTAAATGAAAAAATTCTCTTACACTGCAAGGTCTTTCAGCTCCATCTACAGCAGAGAATGTAATTATGCCCGTATCATTGATCAGGGGACTCCTCCCATCACTACAGTCCATATAGCATGAGGATTTAGCATTTCAACTACATTTAAATAACTGATGTATTAGACAAAGGAAATCATGCAGTAACGGGATTGCTATTCTACTTTTAGCTCAGCATGCTTGTTGAATAAGGGCCAAACTTACTCGTTTCCTGGTGTTCCCTTTATTGTAGACTGAGGAGCAGCGAATATCTCTGTGCAGTTAGAGTTTTCTAGCATTTCACTTCACTGAATCTCTGTTCCCTGTTGTCTCATACAGACTGTCAACCATTTGTATTTCTGGGTTGGAACTAATCAGACCCATCTGGTCTTGCTGACAGTGCGAGCCAGGAGAATAGCTCTGTATCATGATACAAGATCCTGGAACTTTGGGACAGAGAAATTTACTGCTTCACCTAGTCCTGTTTTTTAAAACACTGAATAGTGCCATAGTGCAGCTCATTTTCTCCTTTGGTTTTTTTTTTAATAAAGAAAGTAATTATCTGTCAGAGCACAGATATATAAATGCTAGGCAATCCATAGATTAAAACATTTCCGTCTTGCTTAACCTGTAAGTAGTTGTTTGCATTAGTACTGGATGGAAAATTTTGTGCTGGAATGAGTCTTTCAGCCACAGAACAAATGAGAAAACAGACAAAGAATAATGATTGTCTTTTTCAGTGTTTCTTAATACCAGCTCGTAAATGAAGGTGGGTAGTGTAAGAGCTCCTGTTGTCTAGCCTGCGTTGGAAGGAGCATCCAGGCAGCTCCCATGTTACTAAAAGAATGCCAAATCAAAGGCAACGCGAGGCACTAATGCTGCATTTTGTATGAAGTGCGCATACCTGTGAGTATTTGAATTATGTGTTCATTGTACGTTAGGGAGAGAATTCAAGGGAAATCAAAGTTTTTATTGATTTTGGGACCGGGGGAGGGGTTGAGGAGGATTATCTGAATAATTCTATTATTCACCTTTCTGTCAGAAAATTAAAGTGGATAGTGCACAGAGCACTACTGAGAGAGATAAATGAGCTGCTTCATTTCAGAATGAACTCTCGTCTCTGAAAACTGTTGATATTATGTGCCTAAATTCCTTATGTACTTAGAGTTATCTACATAAAATATCTGTTAAATTCAGGAAGACTTCCATCAGCCCTGTAATGATATCAGAGGATGATTGTGCTCCCATTTTATTTCAGTGGGTGTACATAAATACTCCTATTGTGTAAGATTATTAAATTGCAAAGGGCACGTTTTGTGATTATTTAGGACAGATTCCATTTCAGTGGCTCCAAACGTTGCAACCTTGTTCAGAGCAGTAAAATAAAGCTGTGAGATGAAGAAAGACGTTGTTGTCCTTTCAGCAAACATAGTGAACAAGAAGGGAGTCTGTAATTGAACTTCTACCAGCACATTTGCCAATGTAGTATCAAAGGTACATAATTTGATACAGCCAGTTACATGCGTTCTCACAAATCATGAGGCAGAAATGCTGTGCTGGAGGATGTAGGGGCTGTACCTAAAAATGTGGGAGCCAGATCACAGCTTTGTGGGATCCAGAAATGCTTGCGTCCCTACTCTATCATGGCCCTGCTTTGCAGTTTAGAAGTAGTTCTAGTACCAGTGGATTTAGTTTAGCAAAGTTACCACTTCTTACCAATCAGTTTGAAAAAGGAGAAAGTTAAAAAGTCCAAGATCTTAGTCACCAACATCAGGAAAATTAACCTGAGTGCAAAGGGGAAGGAAGCAGGGAATTAAACTAAACAGAAGTCTCAAGTTACTGTGCTGCACAGTAAAACTGGGCGGCAGAAAGGGTAAATGAGAGAGAGCACCGTTTGCTAATCTGGTATGGAAATAGGAAACAAGAGCACCAGTCACAGCTACAAAACTACCTTACAAGGAATTTCTCAGCCTTTCTGCTCCTACCCCAAAATCTGTTGGGGAAAATGTGAAGAATATTTGTTCATTCTGTAGGAAGAGGTGGGAAGGAGGTGTTACATGGGTGAACAACAGCTCTGGTGGAAATGGGGCACTGAAGGAAGAACTAAGGATTTTGCAAAATCTTTCTGGCAAGACCATATCTCCAAAGATTTTCTGTGGATGCGAGTATCCCATTTTCTTCATCCTAGAGAGGAAAAGGTACTAGGGATAAAAACTCAAAACTATTTTTGAGCATCCTGTAGGTTTTTCACTCTGTTTTGAGTCCTGTCTCAAATAAGCTCCAACTTGAGTCAATAGAAATTAGCTTTAGTCCTAACACTATAAAAACGGAGTAAGCACTTTGAGATTTGCCCCATTGATTTTGCCAAGTTTTGGTTGAGTGAGACTTTAATAAAGATTTTGGATTGTGAAGATAAAGAACTGACTTTTGACATCCTGATTCAATTTCTAGCCAGTCATTTTACGGATTAACTCCCATTGAGTTCAGCAGAAGTGTGTCATTGCAAGGGCTGAGTCAGGATCCAGCCCTCAGTCCACTGCCAGGAGTCGATGTCTGCTTCCTTTAATCTGCCCATCGAGCGAGGATTTTAGAACTTGAGGGAAGGAACAACCAATGTGTCTGTGATGAGTTCAATAGTGGGGCAGGAGTCATGCTGGCTCCAGGCTGCAGAAAGTTAAAAGGAGCCAAAGCTGATGAAGGGATGGGGAGGACATTCAGTCCCTGGAGGAGAAAGGTGATTTTATGGGCCACGGGACAACCCATGTGTATCAGCAGAGGAGCGTGGCAAGGTTGCTGCAGTTACAGGCATGATGGTTGTCTGGTGTTGGGATAAATCCCAAGGTGTAGAAGGAAAAGGACTATGTGGGGGTTGTTCCTGTGTTGGCGGTGAGCAGGAGGTACCAGGAAGGTGAGCTGAGTGCCTTGCCATGGCAAGGAGCGTTCACCACGCTGATCTGCACCATCAGCTGCAGAAATGGGTCCGTGTTTGGAGACCAGTGGGCTTGAGAACATTTCATTTGTCTCATCAACAATGCAAACTAAGCATTGCAGCCTCAAAGGGATTCATTCAGGAGCTCAGTGTTGGTTTATATATTATTGGAGGATGCCAGTCTGGTGGGGGTCCCCATGGTGGGGGTATTGGTATCGGTCAACTGCACATGGGGCAGCTGGCTGCTGTGGCTCTCCTGCTTCAGGGATGTCATCTGTGTGTAAGGCAGAGGTGGCAACTCCCCCACAGCAATGCATCGCTCTCCACAACCCTATATTGCACAATGTAGACACTCAAAAAGTCCCAGTCACCTCCTCCAAAACAGAGGAGCAGTAAGGAAGCAGCCACTCATGCTGTAAGTATCCCTTCTTCCTTCAAAGGCAGAAATCAGGTTGTTTTCATATGGCTTCCAGAATTGCTGTCATCATTATTCTTCCTTTTCCATTATTTGCATGTCTTTTTTAAATCACTTATGTCTACCCATTTGAGCACATTCTTGATGCATCCAGGATATTTTATGGAAGATGAGCATCTGAGTTTGATGGAATATTATGTAGAACTTGTAGAAGTTCTCATCTATAGAAAATATGTTTGGGAAGGGTAGAAGAAGATCTCTAATTTTGAGCAGAGTGCTCTGTTTTAAAAGAAAGACTGCTTGAAGACTGCTTGGCTTATGGTAGAGACTAATAAACCAGCAGGATTTTGTTTAGAAACACAAATTTTATTTTTTGAGTTACATAAGCACGACATAGTCTCTTAATCATTTTAAATCAATTTTCTTTGCACTCTTAGAATTCAAAAACCACAAAATGGATTTCTTTCAAGTTTCTTGTATGCCAAGGTTCAGCCCAGAGGGATCTTTTTTTTTTTTTTTTTTTTTGTGGCACAGAATAGGGGTTTGTAATGAAAAGCCTAACAGATCCTTTAGTATACTGTCACTAGGTACAATAATATATAGTACAAGATTAACTTGTATTTTAATGAAGTATCTTGAACAGAATAAAGGGGGCATTTTAAAAGTATTAGTTGAAACCTCTGTTAGTTTGGTTTCACCCATTGTTTCTGTGGTTCAGTCAAATGAGAGCATAGATAGCAAAACTCTGATACAGGGAGCTTTGGCCTTTGAAATGGTTAAATATTTTAGTACTCTATTCCTTACAAAAGTTCAGTCATTTTGAAAATGTAGCTCTTTTGTCAGCTTCTCAGAATAATAATAAGTTGCTGAATTTCTTTGCATAACATATCCCTTCTTCCCAATTTATTCTTAAATGAAAAAAAGAGGCGGGGGGGGGGGGGGGGGGGGGGGGGGGCGGGGGCGGGCGTGGCCTTTCCTTAGGTCTGTTTTAAACCCTAGCTGTTATTTGCTCATGCTCACTCCACTCAGCAAATGTGGCCTCAGAGCGTGGCCATTCAAAAACAAGGTAGAAAGAGCAGGTTGTACACCTTGCTAAACAGGAGGCTTGGGCTGACACAGCAGCATGGAGTCCCGCTTCTGCAGGAGCTGTTCACAGCCTGCAAAACTCCAGCGTTCATTTGCTCAGCTTTTGCTGTCGCTTGTTTTCACCTGCACACATTGCGATTGCTGCTTTGTCAGCCATGTGGAACAATAATAAATCCTTCACTAATCCATTATTAGAAAGTTTGTTTATGTATATGTAATATGCATTCTAGTCCTATGCATTGGCACACACATGTATGTATCTATATTTATAAATATATATAAGCATGTTTATTTATGTACCTTTGTATTATATGTCTGAAGTATCTAGTACTGGCCATTGGCAAAGGTAAGATGCAATTCATAGCCAGACCTTCAATCAGATCCAGTATGTTAAATCTTATGGGATGTAAAGCTTGATAATATTAGTGAAAGCCCTGATTTCTAGGTAAGAAAGATGTCCAGAGTTGGATTAGTAAAGGCTACAAACCTTCATTCTTTGGAACAAGCACTAATTAAGGGAGTAATGAGCAACATCCTTGTGCTGATATGTCTTCCGTAGCTGACTGCTAGTGGGTTGTTGGATGGGCTCTGCAGCGCAGGGATGGACTGGGGAGGTAGTTCTAGACCATTGGCCTCATCTCAAATGGCAATTTCTATCTTACAGTTCACCTGATACACTCAGATAGGAACTGCATTAACATTACTATAGAATAACTTCATACAGGTGTATTTGAGCTTTACCAAAACCAGAATCTAGTCCATACTCGGTAGAACAGGAGCATGTGTGAAAAACACAGTACACCATATCCTTTATGTCCCAGATATGTTCAGCCATTGGGCACCAACATTATTAAATGTGCACTGAATTGATCTTTACTTTATGTAAAAGGCAGAGCCCTTTTTCCATGTTTCTGCTAGGATAGTTGTATACCATGGATGTCTGATCCCTGTTGCACATCCACATTGACTTTGAAAGTGGAAGCTATAATATTATGTAATCTTGCCTTGAAGGCAAATACTAGCTAATTTAACCAGATATAATCTACCCCAAATGTCTATACTACTCACCACTGAAGCAGCGCTTTTACAAGGTTCCTTAAAATAAGCACGAATTGTAATTGTATGTTTAGCTCACAGTGAAATAACTACTATTAAACTTGAGCATTGGTTACCCTGTGCCATGCACTGCTGATTTACTGAAGCAGGACAAAGTAATTCCCATCAGCATTGACTGAGAATGTCCAGGTTTTGCCTTTCAATTAATTATGAAACAATCTGTTGTCAGCATTCCCAACAGATAGTGAGACTTTGCCATTCAGAGTTAATGTGGATGAATGTGGATGTACTGAAACACTGGGAAGAAAGGCTGTAATGAAATTCAGACTGAACTGAACTGTAGGAAAAAGAGCAGAGAGGAAAAGAAAAGAATGAGCACATTGAGATCCTGGACAAATAGAGAGAGGCTGATGAATTGTTCAATTCAAGCAGGCAGCATGGCTGCTGAGCTTGGAGGGACTTGGCATGAGGACCAAATAATGCAACATCTCAGTGAGCAAAGTCCATCTGGGCCCCATAAATGAGCTGGGGGTGGGGGTGGGTGGGAATGGAAAGCTGAGAGCTGCTTTCCTGAGCTGTCACCAAGATACTGCTGTGTTTGCACATTAATCAGCTTCCAGGTGCTCATCTGCGCTAAGGACATGGTAGCAGCAACAAAAACTTTCAAACCAGATAATGCTCATGTAGCTCCGCCATCATATTATCTCTTTGATTAATGTTTGTTTCTAACTACTCCTCCCTCAGAGTGTGTGGAGGAACGTTACAGAAATGCAGATCAGTGAAAAGATCCATCGATATTGATTGCTGCTGTGCTTAAATGTGTAAGACTCAGAAAGATGCCGTGTTTCACGTAGGCATGCTTGTCCTTAGAGTATGCATGCGTGTATGTTCCTCCCCGTCTGTAGTTACGCAGACGTGTGGACACATTCAGCGTTCATCCAGCTGTCTAAAGGGATTCCGTTCCCCAAGGATGCAGGCAGGTGCCTGGTGGGATTTGCAGAATTCCAAAACCAGGTGGCTCCCTAACACCCAGTGAAATGAGTTTGATCAGGTACATAATTCACTCATTTCAAGGCACTAGGCTGAATCTTTAGGCCAGCAAATGGTCTCTGAAAATCTGACCCCCCAAAATCATCTACAATATGACTTAATTGCACATAGGAAATTTTGAAGATACAGCTTGTGCTATATACACTACATGACACAGATATTGCCTGAGTTTGCTTTTTGGTATTTTTCCCTCAGTAACTTTGCAAGTAATTTTCCTTCTGTATTTTTAATGCCACAGGGTTTGTGCCTGCTGAGAAATTAGCAGAAAGCCATGCAGTCCATCCATCATTGTTGGTGGTTTTGTTGGGGTTTTTTCTCCTCATATTGTATATTGAAGCCCATAATTAAGACTAATCTTTTAAATGCCGTTGCAGAAGAGGAACACAGCAGGCATGGAATGGACTTTTTATTAAAATTAACAAAAGAAATTAAATTTGTACATAACATATAATTGCTGAACATAAACTTAATAATTAAAATTACTTCTGTAAGCCTGTTCTTATGGATATCGAGTAAATAAAATTGCTGTTTGCTGGTAGATCGATATTTCTATTCCAAAAAAAATTTGGAATTTAGGATAAACAGTTCTTTCATTATCAGCTATGAACGTTAGTGAAATATGGTCCAGCATGTTAACAGCAACAAAAATAATTAAGAATCACTAGCAGTTGTCAAGAACGGTATATTTATAGTTATATCTGGGCAGAATAAATTCTTTTTTCAAGTAGAGGATACCATTCAAATACTAAGGTGTATTAGCAGTGTTACTGTTTATAGTGGCCACCTTTTGGGGCTTAGATACACACTTTTTTTAAGTACACGCTTCTCTGCTGTCCTGGATCTAACTAGTGACCTGTGCTGAATGAATCACAGCACATGCCAGTGCATTTTATAACCGTGAAAATGATGCTATTTACAGCTATCATGGGAATGATGCTATAAATAAGCATTGATTTGGGGGTTTTTGGCCTCTCCAATTTAGCATTTAATAGTCCAGTTTTTCATAACCAGTAAAACTGCTTTGGGTTCTTATTGATATTGATCACTCCAGATTGTGTTTTAATATTCTGGAAGAATTAAAATACATTTTTATCCTTCTTTTTCTCTATAGCTTTACTTAAAAATCAACTCCAGATTTTAATCTCCTTAAGAAAACATGAATGTTCAAAAGAGAGATTGGGTTATTTCTCTCTTGGGTAGTAGGAGTTGATTATCTTGCTGATTGCCATTTCTCCCTGTTTGGTTTTAGTGACTACCTAGAAGCTGGAATGTCCCAGATGTAGCTTCTTAGCAGATGATGAATGCATTTTATAACATGCCCTTCATAGGGGCTTAGACAGTCTGGAAGGATTCACAGTAATATCTCAAGATTACACCGAGCGCACATACAGGATACCAGACCAGCTTATGTTTATTCATCTTTCATGAAGCATGTGTAGCCAAGGAGAGCAAGGTTACTTTATGATTCACTGGGGTCATTTAACATCAAACACGTCCAAGACCTTTGAGTTTATAATGTTAAGGCTGTGCTGCTACTATGTGCAAAGATAGTAACTAGCATAGTCTGCTGTCATGTGTCATTTTTCCCTTTTTCCCCTTCACCTTCTCTCCTTTTAATTTTTTTCCCCTCTGAATCCTCCAAGATTATACTAGTTTAGAATTAGCTTTGGTTTTGAATGGAAAAGCTGACATTAACATAGAGGCAACTTGATGAGAAGGAATTGCTCTAATCAATCGTAGAATGATAAAACGGTTTGAGTTGGAAGGGACCTTAAAGATCATCCAGTTCCACCCCCCCTGCCCTGGGCAGGGCCACCTTCCACCAGACCAGGTTGCTCAGAGCCCCATCCAGCCTGGCCCTGAACACTTCCTGGGACGGGGAATCCAAAACTTGTCTAGGCAACCTGTTCCAGTGCCTCACCACCTTCCTAGAGAAGAATTTCTTCCTTATATCTGCAAAGATACATCGCCACATCATGTTGAGCTCATCAAGCAACACTCCCAAGTCCTTCTCCTCAGGGCTGCTGTCAATGCATTCTCCACCCAGCCTGTATTTGTGCTTGGGATTGCCCCAGCCCGTGTGCAGGACCTTGCACTTGACTTTGTTGAACTTCATGAGGTTCGCGTGGGCCCTCCTCTCAAGCCTGTCAAGGATCATCCTCTGGATGGCATCCCTGCCCTCCTGCATGTTGGCCACACTGCACAGCTTGGTGGTGTCAGCAAACTTGGTGAGGGTACACACTATCCCGCTGTCCATCTGTGTATGTCTGTCCCACTGTGCATTCAATCTCACTGTCCCTGTCACCGACAAAGCTGTTAAACAGAGCCTTAATCCTGTTAAGGTGGGGTCGTTACATGAAAGTGACTTTAAGCCCCCCAGATAGTTGTAATGGAGTTGGAACCCTGAGACTTGCTTTCTTGAGGTGTGCTGCTTCAGTTTCAGCAAGGGCTTTTAGTTCATGTTGCATTGTTCTTTTGGCTCTGACATGGCTTTGGAAAATGTAGGGGTCTGCAGGGCACTGCAGAACATCTGACAGGGATTTTCATTCAGGAAAGCTTGGAAACATTATTCAGACCTTTACGGTGCAATCAAGTCTCGTTAACAGCTTGGTCCTGGAGTTAAGGGCTGGCACAAATGTTGTAGGGATGAGTCTGCCCACGTTTCAAAATTTTCATGAGGGGACAAGGAGGAGAAGAAAGGAAGAATACAGGCAATAATTGCAGTTATATTAGCTAAATTACTAAAAGGAAGCACATTGTTAGCATCCCATCTGGATTGATCCATTGTGCACAGTGATTTGGAGATCGAGCCTCAAGAATTATGTTGGAGCTCTACAGAGACCCTAAAGGCTAATTGCTGCAGTCTGGCTGCAGATCAGGAAAAGATCCAGTTCTGAGGATCTCTCAACACCTTTTTCTACAATATTTAAAGTAGGGTACCCTTGGTTTTTCTGGGATAAAGCCACGGACTTGGTGAAGTAACAATTATTGCTTTACACCTCCTGTCATCTCTTGAAGAATAAATGAAATGGAACTTTTTACTCAAGTGTCTCTTTTATCTTCCTGGAGTGAGTATCTGCCGCGGCATTTACTTGTTCTGCAGTATTGTCTGGGAAGCTTTTCCTTTATTCTGTATTCTTGATATTTTCTCTTTTCTTCTAAAAACCCCAGCAAAATGCAAGCAAACAAAACCGAAGACATCTCAGGCCTGACCTCCTTCCCCTACCAACACATTGAAAGGCTTTAATGAAAATAACTTTTGGCAGCTGTGTTTGAGTGACCAACGTGGAATGGGATGTGACATCAGAGCATAAACAAAATGTATAAATGTATGCAGGACGCAATACTACAGCTGGAATAAAAGATTCAGATGACTCCTCTTTTTGACACATTGCATTGTAAGGTCACAAGCCAAACTGAAGATGCAACTTGAAGAATGAAAATGTCTAGGTTGATGTAAACTGGTTTTAACCCCCTCAGTATTTCAAGATAAATAGCGTTAACTTGGAGGAGGCACATTTATGCTTTACATTCAGCCTCCCTGCTTCCTGTAGAGCATTTTAAATCTTAGAAGCCTGAGCCAGCCACAAATTAGGGAATAATGGTGATATCAGCAAGGTTGTTTCATGGTGTCGATCTCTTAAAATTAAAGAAACTCTTGGTGAGTCACCAGCAGCTTGCTTTTTGCTTTTTTTCTTTTCTTGCCAGCTTTTCATTGTATTCATTTTAAAATTCTTCAGTGAAAATTGGCATGGTAAGATCAAAATCAGTGCTGTGAAAAAAGCAAGTTTTTACAGTTCAGTCCGGTTTTTTTTCTTGTACCTGGTAAGAAAAGATGTCATTAGGAGGACTGGCAATTTTCACCTCAAATGAAATGTCAGATCTAATATTTCATACGAGTCTCTGTGTCTTTGTTAAGGTCTCATTATCTTGTGAACATGTGGACCAAGTCCAAGAGAATTATATCTTTAATATTTGTCTATCAGTCTTATGTCCTTTCTGCTTCTATACAGAGTTGAGACAGGGAGGGTTTGTTAGTGTAGGGGTTACTTCATTAGTTTGATTCGGCATGTCTTGGATTCACAGTGCTTTCAAGAGACATCATGAAATAAATTCAGAATGTGTTATGAGGATGCCCACAGAGCAAATAACATGGGCAAATTACCTCACTGCTAAAGGGAAAATAAAAATCACATATCTACTGCAGACAGTATGACAAAATAGAGCAGAATGCAGGGGGAAAATTCCTGTAAATACTGCACATTCATATTCATGTCTTTTACATTAACGTTGTAGAACCGGTATAAAACGGCACTTGCTAAAACAAAACACTTCTAAGAATCAAAACAAGCAAACTGAAGCCTTTAAAGCACTGCATTCTAAAGGAATAATCTTCTTATGTAACTTAAGAGTGGCTGTTAATTATCTGCACAACTGCAGTTGTGAACTTGGTAATATATGGCACCATTTAAGTTTTAAGTGTTAAACATTTGGCAGAAACAGTGTTTTTAGTGAAATGGCACCTTTGTGAACTTCACTACATGTAATTAATTTGGAAATTCTCTTATGCACTGGTAGCTGTTTTGAAAATATATCCATATGGATTAGTGTTATATGCAGCGGGTATTAGCTTGGATAGAGCAGCTCCCAGAATCAGTTGGTTTGAATAACATATACATGTGTGCATACGTGTGTATTCTGAATGGAATTCATGAAACTGTTGTTTCCAGAAGGATGGATTTAGGTATCCATAGCTTAGAGAAGCTGACAGTGAGTTTGAAGCTTGAGAAGTACTATACTGTAATGGTAAGACTGTCGTGTTTTATTATGGATCTGATAAATTCAAAGCGTAATGAGGTTTATGGAGATGTTACTATTGACTTCAGCAGCAGCATGACTGGGTCTTCAGAAGTTTAAGTGGGAATAATCTCTATGGATAGCTCATTTACAAATATGAGTGGATCATTTAGACTCATGGGACGTGTTTATTATTCAGATACAAGCGATTAATATTCAAGAATAAGGGAATTTATTCCTCTTACTTCTTTGCCTTATAGGAAGTAACCTTTTTTCCATCCAATCAACCCCCTTCCCACATGTCTTGGCAAAAGCTGCACATGCAGTGCAATGGGCTAGAGGGGTCTCATCTGACAGAGGAAAGGGGTTTTGACAGGATGCAACTAGTCCGTTTAGACCAATTAGACATGTTATTTCCTGCCTAAACAGATTCATTTGAGGAGTTTGGAATGCAAGTTAGATATGGACCTTGTTAATTATATATGAGTAAACATACGATTTAGCTGAAATTGTGTTCCCATTCTTTCGGTTATTTTGTGATGGAAAAAAACTCCAAAGCAAAGTAGGACATAATTATCTATAGCAAGGTTTCCTCTTCCCATTGCAAACACTAAGTATTCATATATTAGAAAGCATTTATTTAAATATTCAATTAAAACTAGGCATCATTGTACTGTAAATAATGTAAAAATTGGCAGAAAATGGAAAGTGTTTAACTACATGCAAATTATGAAGGATAGCATTCAGGGCAAAAATTTCATTTGGGGCCTTGCTTTGGAAAGGAGCAATTTTTTATATATATTCTAAGTGACAAAACCTCAGGAGGAAGAGCATCAGGCACCCCCCAACTGCTTGGTGTTTTTAGAAAGCTCTCCAAAGACTCAATTCCTTGGAATTCAAATCTTAAAATACTGCACTCATTAGTATATGGATTAGTTATGTGTGAGCTAGCTTGTATGTACATGCTGTAATTGGGGATTTTATTTGATCTTTTATATATTTGATGAAAGTAGCATGAGGAAAAGAGTCATCACAAAAAATATTCCTCTTCCATGATTACTCTGGTGGTGCTTACAGGGCTTTTCTTAAAACTTCTGCTACAGCTGGGCGCAGCGATAGCTGTTGGTGAGATCTTACAGGCGTGCAGACTCACTTCTGCAAGTGCATGCAGTGGGGCTGACAGCAACATTCCTCCTCATGTTCCCAGTGGGATTCTTGTTTCTTCCTCTTGCTCACCAGGGAGAGAGGAAGAACCAGTAATTCCTTTGCAGCAGAGTCCCTAACATCTATCTGATGGGGTGGGTGCCACCCATCTGGGGGTAAACATCTCTCATTCACTTTTTAAACTGAATATTCCTAGGGGAAGATTTGCTGAAATGACTTGAGGTATTGCTGATAACACTAGGAAGGGCTGTCCCACTGAATGCAAGAGGCTGCTCTGGGCTTTTACTGCTATCCTCCACACTTTGGGTTTCTGTACAATCCTGATAATAAGCTGCTATTCTGCTTTTTTCTGACAGAAAGTCAGTGTTGACCAAGGCTCAAAATGTTTACCTATGACTCAACACTGCCTCTACATGTGCTGAAAACTGTGTATTTGCAAACCCTCGCTTTGCAGGTAAAAAAAAAAAACAAACAACCTGCTAACATTTTGACATTTTTGGAAATCCTTTAAATAGCCTCACACCTACATGCCCCAGAATTTTCTCCTGGGTTAGTATGACACATGGTTTCTGCTGCTGTTTATGTTTATTTTGGGGTTTCTCCATTGGCTGGTGTTAATGCATGTGTGAACACAGGTGCAGGTGTGTGCACACTGATGCTAAGGAGTAAAAATCCATCCCTTCTCCAGAATAAACTCTTTCATATCCTGCAGACCACATTTGAATTTTTTGCAAAACATAATGGGACTTTGCACTTCTGGAAGCCAGTACATACCGCCTACTTGGCTTTTTGTTATAGTGTGAGGGAAACATTTGCAGAACCATATTTCATGAGGTGAAGAGGAACCTGTGACATCCTGACACCCACATACCAGGAAAAAAAAACCACAACACATTAGACTAGATCTGTAATTTTACCCTCCTAAAAAAAAAGGGGGGAAGGGGGAAATAAAAAAACCAAACAACCCAAATCCTCCACCACCCTTCTTTCCAGTGTGTATTTTGTGGGTTTATATTCAGTGTAATTGGGAGAGAGATTTATCTTTTTTCCTATTTGGTGGCGATGTCCCATTGACTTAAGTGGTATGAAAATGTGGCCCTTGATTTAGGTCATCTACATTTCCACAAGTTGTACGTGGGAAGAATGTGCCTTATTGTATAATAATCACAGATTCTCTATGCAGATGTAACATTGTCATTCTTGCAGGCATATCTTTTGTTCTGTAATACACAGTGGAACGGGAGATATAATTTTATGTGAATTACCTGTAAATTGTATACGGTGCCAGTAAGTAGCTCTTTGCAGTTCCTAGTATGAATTTTCGCTCACTGACAAACTGAGCAATGTGTCTTTTCTGAAATTAAAAATAAAAAAGAAAAAAAAAATCTGATGCAGTAGAATACAGTTAAATTGTGAGGTGGCAAAATAGGTTGGACAATTTATCTATCTATCTACTATCTTGCCTTCTCCCTCCTTACATGTTTGCATATATATATATATATATGCTTCTGATGTTAATTTGACCTAATTAGTAAATAGACACCTAAGTTATCTTTTAAAATTTGGTTACAAACGTCCCTAAATGGAGAAGACCCATTTGCAAACAGTACTGAACTGCTGTCTGTCAGATAGCAGGCACACAGTGCAGGGTCCTGGCAAAAGGACCGTTTGCCCATGAATATACAGGAGCTGACTTCTCAGTATACATGGCATAGCATGCGTGACAGGATTGAATCCATTAAAACTGAAACAATAGTTACCTAAAAAGAGGCAGGTTATTCTGCCATTAAAGCATATGGTGAACTTGTAAATTTTGGAAAGCTGGGTGAAAGAGTGGACTTTAATATAATCAGATTTGTCATCTTGTCCCTACTGCAGTATAAAAGAATTACTGGAGCTGAAAGTGTTCTTGTCATAGGTACACACCGGCTGCAAAATGGCTTTCGATGCTGCTGCTTCCCCCCGGGCTGCCTCCTGTAAATGGCTGGTGCGCTCGTAACTGCAGCTTGTTCTTGACTTGATCTTGGATCCACCAAGAGCAAGAACTGGGTCGGCTATCCTTGTGGTATGCATGGATTTGGGGACTCCTGAGCACATACGGTTAAATTGCTCTAATGCTCTGCCCATTCTTTCTGTTGCACAAATGGGCGAAAGGTTAATGCCGGTCTCCCGGGATCTCTGTTAATGTATGTTATGTGAAGTCATACGTAATGCACAGACAAGGCGCTGGAAAGTCAGGAGTCTGAAGGGAAATATCTACAGGCTGGGTTCAGCAGTCCCAAGGCGTCCTGTAGCCACGTGACCGGTGGCCATGCTGAAGAACTCCTCCCGGAAGGACTAGAACTAGGGTCAGCGTGCAGGTTCACAGACTGTGTCCCTTGCCAGGGCAGGAGTGGAGTTCAAAACGCAGCTTTTGCAGGTTTGTTAAATGTGCTGCTGCCTTGGGTGCGGCGCTTCCATGTGTCCAGATGTTATCTGGAGACTACCAAAGCATTGCTGACAAAGGGAGAGAAGGAAATGGAGATTTTCAAATCATTACCCATCAAATCTGAAACGAATTTCATGGACCAAGGAAAAGTCTTCAGGGCTTTTTCTGAATTTTGAAGGCTAGCTGCAAACAATGACAGTGTTAAGAACTCGAAAAAGGTCATAATAATATTTTATAATAGCAAGTGTTAGGTAGCCTAAATGCAAGGGTTGGAGCAGCTCTCCCCATAAATAATATATACAAACAGAAAACCAGGGGAGACAAGAGATCTGTGTTATTCCTGCTAACATGCAGCAGTATCATTTTAATGGAAAAAAATACATATAGAAAGTACAGAAAATGTTGAATGCTTTTTCAAGCTGCTCTTGAGAAACTCAGTATCTTTGTATAAAGGTGGGAATGACAGCTCATAGTACATTAAAGTGAATAGAGTTCCCAAGTCATTCAGCAGTGGCAGAAATTCACTTAATCTCAGTTTGATATAAGGCAATTTTATTTTTTTTCTTCCCACCAGAATGATTGTCTGGGTATGTATGTGTGCTCTTGCTTTCCCTGCTTCCCTCCCCTGCTCGGGTGGGGTGTTTGTCTATGTACACACACCATTTCTGACACCCAGGATTCTAAGAAACATTACAGTTTATTTCACTTGTACTATTTAAATTTATGCATTTAAAATAACTTTCAAAATAGACTGTTATGAAAGGCTCATGTTAATCATCACCCAAACCAAAAAAAAAAGGAAGAAGATAAAGACACAATCTCAGTTCCTTAATTTTTTTCTATTAAGCCCCTGATAGGATTGTAGAATTGTTTGGGTTAGAATGGACTTTTAAAGATCATCTAGTCTAACCCCGTGCCATGGGCAGGGACATCTTCCACTAGATCAGGTGGCTCAAAGCCCCATCCAACCTGGCCCTGAACACTTCGTGCTGATAAAAGTAGCTGGTAGAACCATGGCGTGGATTATGTGTGGTTAGTGGCTGAAGTGTTCAAAATTATTGTGAAGCCTGACAGATAGCATGAGCCCCAAGAATCTTTTACTTTTAGCTAGAGAACCAGGAAACCTACTGAGAAGAATGGACATTTGGTAGCTTCTTCATAATTTTTTCAACCACAGTAAGAGATTTGGAACCTCATGAGATGCTGTTGCAGACAGACATGCTTCCTGCCTTCAAAATTCTGCTTAAACTTAAATGTGAAATCTTTAGCTGTCCTATTTGCATTTGCAGAAAGTCAGCTGGAATAAATTCAACTCTGTTACAATAAAAATTTGTAGGCAAGGCTTCTCTGCAATAGTGTTCTTGCTGTACTTCTCTAAATCAAAACTTGGCAATCCATAAAACTGGAGAGAGGCAAAAACGGAATTTAAGATTTAGCTGTACAGCAAGAGATCTTGGGGCCTGATGTTTTAAATGGCTTTGGATATCGAGCTGACCTCTGTAATTGTACTTGCACCGGATTGTACACTGCAGTTTATGTATGCTGGGTATCCAGGTGTGCGGTTTTGCCTGCTGGACCCATACAGGCAAATGGCAGGTTATAGATACTGAAACAGGTGCAAGTACAAAGCACGCAATGACTAATTTGTAGGATGCCCCTATAATTTCATGCATATTAAGCCAGTTATGCAAAACAGTTTCAGTACAGCCTTTACATTTGGAAGCACAGATTTTGCACATTCAAGTTGATCAATGAAAATAAAGCTCATAGCTGTTTGTACAGATTTGCATTTGAATATCAACCTATCCAGTTTTGGGGCAGAAAGGGAAATATCCCATGTGATTAGTCATAAAAGTAATTCTAGATGGTTATTTTTAAAACTCCAGTGTCAGTAAGTTATTTTTGAAACAAAAGTATTTCTATTTTAGTGGTTAACTAAACTACATTCACGTTCTGTCGCACAATATTCAGTATCCTGCAGAATTCATTTGCCAATTACTTTTAAACATCAGCAACTCTGTTATCCATTCCAGCATCAGAGGAATTTGAGAGCTCCATGCAGAAATGATCCAATCCAGCAACATCAGGGTTATGTTTTGTGGGTTTTTTTCCAGGTGGAAGTAGACCAGTATGTTCTCGAATTGTAATTTTATATATCTTTTTGCCAAGATGCAAGAGAGCTTGCCAGTTTTTACTGAAAGAATAAGAATTTTCACAAAACTCCTGTAGATCTACAAACTGTTCATAAATTTATTGACAGTTGGCAGCCCTGCTGTGCATGCTGTACTGTTATATATCTGCCTTCTTCACATCTGCTTTGTTGGGGTATGAGACAGCGAGTCAAAAGTAGCTTAAGGAGGCTTAGCAGTGTCTGTAAATAAAATGGAGGGAAAAGCTTTATTTTTCCCTTCCTCTAAGGTTTTTTTTGGTTGTTTTTTTTTTTTAACGTGAAAGGATTTAATAAAATTCTTGAGACTAAGAACATCAAGTGCAAAACAAAGGGGTCTAGCTCCTGTGTTTCCTGTGAATAATTCCCTCAGACATGTTATGGAGTGGAAAAGAGCATCCCTCAAATGCAGAAAGCAAAGTCTCCATTACCAGAAGAATCATTCTCCTGCTACTGCTTTTACTACTATTGATTAAAATAGGTAATATTAGTGCTAGGTTCCCTCTGTTAACAGGTAATATTTACATTATAATAGCATCCTGGCTATTTTTTTGTCTTTTTCCATAAAAAGGCTACTAGTCACTTCCAGCATGACAGCTCAGAATATCAAATGTACTTCCAAATCTTTCATTTTACAAGAAAAACAAGCTGCTTTGGTTTTGCTCCTGCAAAGTTGTCTTGCGCAGAGCCAAGCCCAGGGCCGCTCCTGCAGTTGCTCAGCTGTGATGCATTGCACTGTGGATTCTGCTGACCACACTGTATAAATTGCACCCCTCCTGTCCAGTCCTGCAAAGTCAAATTTAACTGGTAAAATTGAAGTACAGTGTCTGGGGCTTAGTGAAGCAAGGCAAATCCGTTCTATAAGCTATAGAGGTGACCTTTTAAACCACCTCCCACACCAAGCCTCCTACTTTTATTTTTGACACTAAATATAAACCATCGGAAGGGCTGTAATACTCGTGCTCTGCTTGTGACTTTTAAAAGAATTTTAAGCAAAACTAGGAATCTCTCCTGTTGTGGTTTGACACAGTCAGAGGGCCCTCGGTGCCATGACAAATGACAGTGTTAACTCAACACCCTAATTCAGGTGAACAGAGCCATTGGCCAGATTTGATCCTTCCATAGGCAGTGGGTAAGCACAGTGACAGAGCTGCTGAATCAGACGATAGTTTAAACATCTACTTCATTTTAATTGAGCCTAAGAAGTATTTTTAGGGAATGTTTAAAGTACAAAGGAAAACTTTGTTTAAAAATAGATTTTTGACAATGTAAAATAGGTTAGTGCTTCCTTTGAGGCAAACAAACAACCCACTTAAGAATTAAAAATTTCCAAGCAAATTATTTGAAAATCCTTCCTTCTTGAAGCATGATCAAAGTAAAGCCTTGACAGGTAGCATTTATCACAGGTAGTACCTTATGCTCAGTAAGTACTTGATGAGGCAAAAAGAAAAATTAAAATGGTGGTTCATAGTTACATGAGTATCTATTGTACTTCAAGCATAAAAGGACTGCCTTCAGGAAAAACTTCATTTTGCACAGAAGCTGCAATTCTGTTTTGAAACTACGAGCCTGTCGTTACATAACCAGATTTCTGGTTAGAAGAAACAGAAATAGAGAAGAGGTGCTGGATTGCTCTTTTCAGCCCGCCCTGCCAAGCGAGAGTGGTTGGCCACTCTTGTGCATTCATCAGGATGCTGGTCCTCTGAAATGTTCCACGTGGTGGGACTTCAGCCTTGCTTCTGCAACATCATCCCATAATCTTATGCAAAGCACTTGAGTGCTTAATTTTTAGCCTGGAAATGGACCAAGTGAAGTGAATAAGGATTAGTTAGGGTCTGAGGAGAAAACTTCCGAAAGTGTAGAGGACAGTTAGGGCATCTTAATTCTTTTTGAAAGCCATAGGAAGTCAAGCACCTAGTACACGCAGACAGATTGTAAATCTTTCCATAAAGCAAAAAGCACCCATTGAAGTGTTTTGCTGCATTAAGAGAAAGAAGCCTCTCTATGAAGAATTATACACACACACACCCCATCTTAATATTCAGCCTTAATTTCTCTTCATTAACTTAATTCCTTCTCTCCTAAGTATAGTAGCTGACACCCTTCTCAATATTCACTTTCTTCTTTCGTGCTTTCCTTGAGGTCAGGCTTTGAACCAGTGTATTGAGCTGTAGGTGATGACATGATTTGTTTTTCAAAAAAACCCTATTTCTAAAGGAGAAAATTTTGTTTCCCTCTTCTTTAACTTGATTTAGATGTCAGGACATTCCGTATTCACAGAATAACGCTTCCTCATTTTAATTGTTTAAAAGCAGAAAATTTGACAGTGAACAGGGAGAAAACATGGTAACTGAGATCCTGGTGAGACTGCAAAAAAGGGGGTCTGGGTTGTGATTTTAAATATTTCTGAGTTGTCATCATGTTTAGAACTTTAAACACCTTTTCAAGAAGAGTTATGGTGCATTAGCAACGGATTTCAGATCTTGCTTGTAATGTAGTTGGTCTGATATTTCTTGAGGGGGTAGAAGGTATACAGTTAATTCTCTCCCCTGCCCCCGCCCCGCCCCCCCCCAGTTGTGTGTTTTCAAGAACAGCCATGTCAAAATTTAGTGAGCACTGTAAGTGGTTATGAAATATAGCTGCAGTGTGTGGAAGGCATCCAAATAAATCCTATTTCAGCTTTTCAGACCCACCATTCTAGATTTATGGGCACTCTTCTCTATGCATGAAGGACAGGGTCTCAGAGCAAGGACTGCTGATTGTATTTTCCTGGTGTGATTTGATCCTTCTCTGTATTTTACTGAGCAGCTGATTCTTAAAATAAATGGACTAAATGGGGGCAGGATTTATTAAGTATATCTGACAGGTCATAGCCCCACCCCAAATACAGCAAGAATATACAGCCAAAGTAAGCTCCAGCCTAATGGATCCAACGTAAAAGAGTTTATTAAAAGAAATTTTTAGTTTCCTGTCCATCCTTCACAGCAAATGGGCTTCAGTCAGCAGTATTCCCTTCGGTGTAAGTACAGAGTTGCCTGATGTCGGGATCCCGTGGGAACCTGCAGCGCGGAAGGCACACATTTCTGGGGTACCTATGCTTGCAACTGATGTCAAACTTTTAAAATATTTAGGAAGGTAAAACTGCAAATTGCAAATTGGAGCATTACCCATGCGATGCTTTTAGTATTTTTTGCTGGAGGTTGCAAGACTTTGCAAGGCACTCAAATGCCCCAGCTTGCACTTGCAGTAGAAATGAAGCCTTTGAGCCAGCTTTTTTCTTTTGCAGATGTAGACACTTAACTACAAGCCACCTGATTGTCAGCAGTGGTGAGCAATCACGGCTTCCATTCATCTTTTTGAGTGCCTTAGTGCTTGCTGCTGTTGGAAATAAGGCCACTTGTGCTTAGGTGCCTAACTTTCAGAAAGTGAGTTTGAAATTGTTTTGACTTGAAAGGGAGTTAACAGTGATCTGCTTTCTTGAAGATGACTGAGCCAATTCAACGTGCTTGCATTGACCGTGGAGTCTGAGTTGTTCCTGGAAGGCTCTCCAGGTGACTTTACAGGACTCGATAACTTCAGGAGATGACACTGCTTTCCTCTGTTACACATCCGCTTCATGTTTGAAGTTGATGCACTGGTCAAGTCTTGACTATTGTTTGTGAGAAAATGGAATGCCATCCTTGCTGTGTCCCTCTTGATCAAGATGAGTAAGAAAATAAGAGTTAACACGTTCATAGTGTTTTCCCAGTAGCCAGTGTATGCACAGGTTCCTTGCTCTGACATTCCTGGAGCTGTTCTTGTTCAAGCTGTTTGCAGACAGCCTGACTTCTTGCTTATATTCTGTCTGTGCTGTTGGTACAAAATGCATTTCTAAAGGCCACAGGTGTCAACAGCCCATCTTGTTTTAGTAACCCTGGTTTGTACAGATACAGAGGGCTGTCGCCCAGCTGTGGAGGTATGTGGCTTTTACAGTTGGTGCCATATTATTTAAGAATGGATGCATGTAAAACAGATATAATCTGGTGTGGAAGCAAACCCAGTGCTTACTGACAAACATCTACAGAATTTTGGCTTTCAGAAGGAATGGGACTTCCAGATTTCTGTTACCAACATTTTGTCTTCAGCCTATTGTAAAGTAGGAACCCTTCCGGGGATAGATTACATTCCTTCATGTTTGCTGGTAAGTACAGGTCAGACACTTCCTTCAATACTCAGAAACGCTTTCTTATCTATTTCAGGTTTCTGTTCCTCATAGGAAAAGTTCCATTCTTTAGGTTTTCTTCAACAAGAGTCCTTACTAAAGCTGTATTTTGCAACTGTTTACTGTAGCCTTCTTTGAGTCAGTCGAAGGACTGCAAATTACATGAATGCCGCAGGGAGGTTCTGGATCCAGGCTATGGATAGATACTATTGGGTTTTTTTGTTTTGTTTTTTTTTTACAAAAGTGTCTACCCCTGTTTATGACATAAATCATCAATAACCTGTCTTTAAATCCAGTCAACAAACTACCCTTGACTGAAACTGTGTATGGAAGCAACACCCCAGCTCAGAAACCCTGCTGCTGATTCAAGCCCTTGCAGATAAGGGTGTGTTTTTGCAACAAGATGCTTGCATGGTGGCCCGGATTCAGATGGCTTCAGGCTTGTCAGCTCCCAATTCCTGGTTGCTGGGTCTGCAGAGACACCTCACTAATTGGAAACATTAGGTGCAGAAACTCAAGTGGAATTTAGACTGTCTAAATCCAGGCTCAAGTGCTTTCATTTTGCATTTTTTCAGATATGCGGTGGAAAAGTAAATTGATGGTAACACATGTAAAATAGCACAATTGCTTTTTAATTACTTGTCTAAATGGGAAACAATTATCGAGAGAGTAGGCAGGAGTCTGAATAAATGTTTAAATAGCAATTGACAAAAATTCTGGTTTTGTCCAGTGTTTTTTCTAGAACATTCCCTGTTTACTTTGAGACATAACTGCAGTGAGAAATTAACATCTTTAAATGTCTTACTGTAGTGTATAGTAGTGGGTTTGCCAGTGCCTGAAATCTGTGTTAGACACTGAGCAGACCATTCAGACAATTTTTCAAATGCAAGAGACTGAGAGGTACTTGGAATAATCTGATGCCTTGCTGTTTGCCTGTTAAAATTCCTGCCTTCCCTGCACATTTTCTCCTCAGGCTGTAAAAGGCTGGTTGTTGTCTGCCTTTTGTACTTTACAGCACAAGGCTGTGCATTCAGTTCAATGAAAATTCCTACATGTTTCAGATACACGTCAATAATTGTAATGTTTTAGCAATCTGAACATACCTAATGACCTAGTTCTAGTTTGCTGTGCTTCCCTTGCTTCTCTTCTCCCAAGATCCTTCTTTCCCCCAACTTTTAAAACCCTGTGCAAGTAACATGTATGGAAGTTAGCTTAATAACAGTACTGGGATGCAGAATTCCCACTGACAGCAAGTGCTGATACGTGGAAAGATGTGTAAATAAGCTGAATGTTGTGAGTGAGAAACAACTGTGATGCAAAACTGCCCTGCTGTTTCAGGCTGTAACAGGGCTTGACCTCAGATTTGCTGAGAGTAAAGAAGACTCCCACTTACTTAAACAGGCTGGGTCTCAAGCCGTGGACTTTTTGGTGGGGTTTTTTTGTACTCACTAGACCAACAATACGAAGTGACAGAAGTCTAAAAAAGAAAATATTAGAACAGAAGGAAATGAAATACAGCTAAAGAAAATTGATTTTGTTTCATCAAATACTTTTTGAAGTTATGAAGTTGCGGTATTTATCTTAGAAGTACTTATTTTCTGCATGGATTTCAGAGCTATAAAAATATAAATTCTCCTTTGTCAACATTTTCTCCTAAAAGAGCTCAGTTTAGATAGCTGGACATGCACTAATCCCTTTTTATTCTACAAAAGAAAGAATGAGAAAAAGAGAAAACAAAATTATTTGAGTCCTTAGGAACTCAAACAATTTGTTTAAACGGTTTTTATGCCAAATTTGCATACTGAGCTGGGAAGCTCTTGGGGTGATTCATACGGACTTCAGAAGCCCAGGCATTCAAGCGGTACAAAGGACAGGAAATTTGAAAAATCATGTATAGTTTCTGAGTTTGGTATAACTGTACATATTTTCACTCAGATAGCCCTTTGTATAACAGGTTACAGGCTGAAATAAAACTCTGTTACAAAATGATTGCTTGGGGTTTAGCGTTGCACTGGGCCAAACAGGTACATGAGGGGCCAGCAGTCAGGAATTCTGCCTGGCCCTGGGCTTGCTGCCTGTCCCTCTCATGCTGGCATTCACCATATGCTGTAGCAAAGAGTTCATTGCCACAAGATGTCACTGACACTAAGAATTTAGTGAGGATCTTAAACAGGAAATATGGCATTTAAATGGCTGAGAAGCATTCACAGCTCCAAAATACTATAGTTGATAAATAAAAGACAGCTTGAAACTGCTTGGAACTGAGCTGATGATGGGGTCAGGATAAATTGCCCAGTTTTCCCACTGTCTCCCCCCTTGTCTTCCTCAATTGCCCAGTTTTCCCACTGTCTTCCCCCTTGTCTTCCTCTGGCCCAGGCAGGGTGCAGCATGCTGAGAGAGATGGCACTCGGGTTCGATCCTGTGCGGCAGCTCCTAACAATCTATTTCCCATTTCTGTTCTAGGCAGCAACTGGTGTTTGCCAGATCCTCAGTCTGTTAGATGGAAGTGACAATAATTACTTGTTTCCCAGGGATGGTGAAATGCTTAATTGCCTGAAATTGTAGTCTTGAGATGAAAATACTTGGAAAGAGAAGCGTTAGTGGGATAATGTATTGCTGTTAAAACAGCAGCTTTCCTCGTCATTAATATATCCACCACATTCTGGAAAGACATTAATACGAAACATAACAGAAATGACAAATAATGCCAAACGTTCTAAATAGTAGGTCTGTACTGTATTCACTGCTACATTTGCTGTTAGTCATATTAAAAAACAAGATAGTAGCTGGTCTAGCTGGAGCACAGCAGAGTTTAGAGAGAGAGAAATACCCAAGCCTTTGTGCTGAAGGTCCACGCTTCTGGAATGGGCTAGTGGACATAGTCTCAAGATGTTTTAAACTGTCTCACAATGACGGGAACGCCTGAAGTGTAGATGGGATCACCCTTCAACCCCAGATCTCCTAACATTTGGCAAGGAAAGGATTGATAAAGTTTGGGTGGAAGATTGAGAGAGGAGTGGTTTGCCTGGTGTCATGGGGCAGGTCGCTGGCAGAGCTGGGAAGATGATCCTTGCTTGGTGCCTGGTGTGCCAGGTCCAGCTGCCTTTGTGCGTGCCGACTTGGCATGGGGAAGATGCAAATACTGAGTAACTTCGGAGAGTTTTTGCCTCCTCCAAGATACTGAGAGGTTTTTCCTTATTTACTGACTGGCTGTGTAACCAGGTGACTGGAAAGAACTGGGAAACTGTCTTTTGTCAATAGATGTGTATCGAGGTGGAAATTGCCATTGCTAATACATATATTCTAACATATATATGGATTTATTAATATGGATATACTGGATTTTAGTATTCCCACTGAACTGAGGGCAGGCTGAGCCTCAGACAGGAGCACAGTAAAATTGGAAATATCTATTGTGGGAGAAATTTTGGAATTTCACCCAAAAAATGGAATGGAAATTTCTCATGTGATTGTCTCTCTCAAAATTTTCAACTGGAAGTATTTAAATATTCCTTCTGTAAGGTTTTGTTTCAATGAACTCAAAATGCTTCATGGCAACTTTACCACAGGACACTTCAGGTTCTTTCAGAATTTTTCAAGCCAGCTTTACCTATTGTGGTAGTGTGAATACTTCCTCAGGGAAATAAATGTAACTGAATTTCCTGTATAACATTTCATGATGGTAGGCACTGGAATGTTAATAGGAAGCTGTACATGGCACTTCCAGCAAGTTATAACTTTTTGATTGAAATTTGTAATGATTTGTAATGTCAGAAGAGAGCCTTCTCTGTGAGTTAGATTTCACAGAGGAAACAACTTCCAAATGTCTACTGAGTAAAATAGTGGTGAATCAAAAACATAAGACAAGTACACCTTCCTGAAACATTCCCCAGTATCCTGAGATGGCTCCAACATCCCTGGCTGTGGGGCTGTCCCTGGTGAAGGCACTCCCAGGGGTAAGCCTTCACCATCCTCTGGGTTTATCCAGATGTGCGGCGGGTCAGGGCGAGTTGTGCAAAATCACCTTCCAGATGAAGCTGGGTCTCCCTGTGATTGCCAGCTGGCCCTCTGTTGAGAAATGTCCCTAATTCCCATAATAGTGTGCCTATTTCATGGTACTTTAAAGTGAGAACTCTCAAGTGGCTGGCCACATAAGCAGCTTTCACATAAACACTTCAGTTCTGCTTCACCGAGAATGGCTTAGGTGCTGATAAGCGAAGCTACATGCTTTGACATGGCAGAGAGAGCTGTTTATTTTGTGTGGTACAATTAAATTGTCTCAGGCAGGTTAGACCTACCAGATGTGCACGTACCATATAGGTGCCTTTCCAAACTCCTCAATGATCTCCTGCGGTTTGGTCCTTTCAAGGTAAGATCTGCCTTGTTACCCCCCTCTCTATTCAGCCTACTCTTTGGGTAGAACCACAGCGAGATGCCATGGGCAAAGTATTATCTGCTGAGCACATTTATTTATGCTCTGCTGTTTGATAAGGGATGTGTGCAAATTTGCAGGTAGAAATCCCTGCACAGCTGTGCATCTATAGGCTATGATCATTTCAGGGAAATGTGAACGGCAGTTTGATGCAGAGAACAATCATTCTGACATGCACACACTGAGTGTACGCGAGCATCTGTCATTAAATTTGTACATCAGTCAAATTCTTGTTCGGATGCTTGACCTTTGTGAGATGGAGTGTTTGAAGACTTAATGTGGAGGTCTAAAGGTTCAACAGGTTTTACTTAAAAGGCATTTTGTACAAGTTTCTTACTACTTTAGGGCTAGTTAAGCCTTATTTGTTCAGAACTCCAATTCCAGTTATTCTATGGACTTAAGTCAGGAGGCAGGTGTGTTGTGAAGTCTCACTTCTTTGCTTCCCATGTACCTCGCGCGGGTTGGTCTGAGCCTCTTGTGTCCTGGGGCACAGCAGAAAATGTGAGTATTGACATTTGGATGGTAATTAGACATTGACTCAGCAGATGTTTTCTGTCACATAAAGTGTTCTTTCTAACCGGTGTGGTCCTGTCTGGTTGGTATTCCTGAAATGCCATGCTTCCTTCCCCGTGATCCCAGACAGCTGATAAGTATAAGTATGGCAAAGCTCCATCCCGAGGAGTTTCACTGAGCAGGTGGTTGTCTTCAGACCCTGTGTGCCTTCTTTCTCAAGCTAGCGGTGAGCAGTAGATTCAGGGTCTCTGTGGCTCATTTCCAAATCTCCTGCAGTGGGATTCTCAAGGGAGGCGTGTTTCTGGCACGCATGCTTCCCCTTTTACTAATGCACTTTCGGCACCATTAGTAGCCCACTGATTATTCTTGCCATATGGTCTTGGGACCTGGAAATCGTTAAGGGAAGATAGGAATGAAGACACTGTGTTGTAGAGCAAAGACTTGGAGATCGTTTTTCTCCTTGTACAGCCACAGCACAGCTACAAGGCTTGAGCTGTCATTCAGCCTGCACGGGGGACAGGACATTTTTTGTTGGAGAACCTCCTGCCCACAGTTTATTCCCCAAATCCTCTGTGTGCCATAGGGCATAGCTTATAGGCACTGCCAGAACTTCTCTGCCAGATTTTTCCAAAGCAGATGGGTTGTGAAGGGTATGTATGTTAAGATATTGGCAGAGGGTGGTTAACACTCAGCTGTTAAGAGTTTGTGGCTGAATGTTATTACTGAGAGAGATCCCCTAGTAAAGTGTACATGTTTTAGGATTTTACGTGCATATGAAATCATGGTGTAGGCATTTGTACATGTTAATACATGTGGATAGTCATATTGTAGACCAAAACATGCTTTACCATGGCAAAATAAGGCACGGGAATTAGTAAGAGTGGGGTTCTGAGCCTGTGTTTCTGTTCTACAAGCATGAATGGAGTCTGAGGAACATTTCTGGATAAGTTCTTTGATCCATTCATGCTTTCATGTGAAAGAATCAAAGAACATCTTTCTGTAACTCTCCTGCAGGACCTCAGGTAGACAAGGAGTTGGTGCAGCCACTTTCCTACCAGCTTGATTTGAAATTAAGAGGTTTTGAAGCTTCAGCAGGCTCTGCTATAGCTTATCATTGCAGGTTAATGTCATCGTCTAGCGTGGTGCTTGGTAAGTGGGCATGTCAAGCTTTAACCAACATATCTGTCTAGTGTAGGAATGTTTGCAGACTACAGAGATTGATAAAGCTAAAAAAAATGGCATTCATTTATTTTATTATGGGTATTTCTTACAGTGTAAATGTCTTGCAAGAGAAGTTGGTCTCTTTGACATTTTGTTTTCTTCTTCAGCTTTTTATTCCTAACAGAATTATGCTGGCAGGCTCCATCCGAAACATGGGTTTGACTTCATTAAGAAAAGCAGCGTTTCAACTATTAGTGAAGTATTTAGTATGTTCTGCTATGAAGTTCATATAAGAGAACACTGATGGAAGCATAAAATACTTTAACAGTAATAACAAATTGGAGGACTATCACCAGAAGTGATTGATAGTCCCTTGTTAAAATGAATTTCCTATCATACATTTTCTGCTCAGGGAGTTTTAGGTGCATGAGGAGGACTAAAAAAATACTATTCTGTTTCATTTTATTGTTTTCTTGTTGCTGTTGGCAAATGCCTAACCTACTGTCTGTTGCTACTGTATTAGGTTGCAGAGGGAGAAAAATAAACAGTGAATCTTTAAAAAAACCATCTTTTATTAATAGGGAAGGGATTAAAAACAAGCAAAAATCCATATTTTCATTAAATGTTTCATGAAGTGTCCTTGTTTTGTGAAAACATTTTTAAAATATTTGTCAGAGAACCAGGTTCTTGCAGACTGAACTATTCCTGCTAAGTACCAAAATATTCAAGCATGGGGGGAATAGCAGCTGGAAAAATCGCCCCGTGCATTTATTCCTTGAGGCGGCTTGAAAGCATTCTTTCAAAATTTACCTCCTCTATGTCGGTGAGAGAATTAATTCTGTTTGTTGCGAGGCAGGGTTGTATCCTAAGGCCATGACCAGCCACAGGTGTGCGGCAGAGGGTTGCAGGGATGGTAAAACCCATCCCCAGCTGGTACCCAGCAGCGGCTTTTGCTCTGCAGTATCACTCGTGTCGCTGAAGTGGCTGTGCCCCGCTGCCAACGCAAAACTGACTGGGAGGAAGGAGGTTTTCTGTAGGGAAAACCAGCATACCTAAAGCAAACAAACAGAGCTGAAATAACTTCACAGGCAGTTTTTGAATACTCTGTTGGCTGGGAAATGCAGTGGGAGCATCCGTTCTGTGCTGGAGCCAAGCGCATTCACTTAAGAATTTTACCACCCAACTTCTCAGTACTTTAAAGGCAAGATTAATGAGCACTTTATCCAGCGCATATGAGCTGCCTATCAAGAATATTTTCAACAGTGCACCAGTGATACACTGCAGATAGTGCTGACAGAAGCTAAAGTGAAATGTCATACTTTCAGATCTGACGCTGTGTGCAGTTGGAAGAGGGCCTGTACTGCCTTCAGAGACTGACAGCTAAATCCTTCATTCTTTCAGCTTCCAACATATGGCATGAAGTAGGGTGTGAAAGATAAATTTCTTTGGATAGGTGCAGAAAATATGTGCAACATTTTTACTGGTTGGCTGCATAGAGAGATCAAAACAGACGTGTTTTCCGAGAGCAGGAATTTAGGGCTTTGAAACCCTACATCCAGATTGCCCATATTAATGATGGGTACCTGCTTGGAGGAGTTCATAGAATCCTCCATAAGCCTAGAAATGGCCAGATAAGAGAAAATGGGTCAGTGAGACCACAAGAGTTCCCTGTCTGCCCTCAGTTGCCTTGTGCCATAGTTGTTAAAATAAACAGTTGGAGGAAAGTTCCAAATATGATTCAACTTTTCTTTACATCACCAGAAGGTGTCCGTGATGCCACGCTGATCTGTCTGTATAAGCATACCGCTACATGGCTATGTGTACGCCTATCATGTACTCATGAGTTGTTTAAGGATGCTGAGATGGGATTGACTATGAAGCGAAACAGTCAGTCTCAATCATATATTACCCTGATAACAACCTTGTTAAAAATTTGGTGTGTGCTTAATATTACATTGCTCAAAAGATTTCATCTTTACAACTGAAGCAAAATGCTTCATATAGGTGGGCGTTTTAGCCAGACATAAGATAAAATATTAATCTTGATTAACTCAAAGTAAACACATATTCTCTGATGCCAATATCACTAAAAAATACATTCATAACTGTATATGCTAGGATCAATGAAATTTATTCTCTCAGGAGATCTGAGCTGTTGTGAGTTTACAGGCAAAGTAACCAGGCAGACATGGAAACCAGTGCATGAATATGTGATGATAATATAGAGAACATAAAAATGTGGAATTTAAGAATGAAAAAAAAAAAAAAAAAACCCAACACTTTTATATTGCCCTTTTAGAAGAATTAAGAAAAAAAATCATACTGATCAAAAACATGTCGTCTTTTTGAAGCCTCCTCCCTTATCCATCTCTCCCTGCCCATCCACAGTCTCTTCTCTGTACTCCGTAGGACACGACGGTCTTTTTGCTCAACCATTGTGTTGCCCCCCCAGATGGCAGCTCCCCTTACCGGGTGGTAGGGGGGGGTGACTGTGGTACAAAAGATAAAAGATATTGTTTGTTTCTAGCATGCAATTTAAGGGAAATTCTCTGACATGTGTTTTCAAGTATTTATTTTAACTCCCTAAAATGTTACCCAGAACAAGTTAAATATGTAACATTCCCTTTTCACCTGCAAGTCGGTGACAGGAGCACTCAGTGGGAATACTCCCAACAGAAAATGCAAATTTAAAAGGCCTCGTTTTGGTGAGTGTGGAAATCAGATGCCTCTGGAAGTAGGATCGCTATTTGAAATGTCATATTCTAAAAGTATGGCTAAAACATTTCACATTTCACAGAATATTGGAAAATTATTGTATTTATACCTTTGTCACAAAACCACTGTTCTACGCTGTTGCATGTTCTCAGTAAAATACAGTGATGTATTTGTATTTAATATGAAGTGCGGTCACCTAGGACACACTTTGACCTTCTCAGTCTTTTATGTGCTAGCCAGCTGACCGTTCCACACGTCCGTAAAGTTTACTTAGGCTGCAAACAGAGAAACACGTGGGCCAGCCAAACAAATAAGAGAAAAAGGATAAGCTCAGCGCAGGGCACCCTGTTGCTGTAATTCAGAAAACATATAGAGCATTCATATTCTAAAGTCCTCATGCAGTAATGCATATTGTAATGAAAACAAATCTAGCCCCCCCACCCCGTCCCAAGTTAATAGTTGTGCCACGGATAGCAATAAGACCAGGAAGAGGTATGAAGTTAACTTGCCTTTGTTACAGATTTAAGATTTATTCTGCTTTTCTGCTAGACTCCTACCTTTCCAGAAATCAGCAGAAGAGTTTGAACGCCGAATATTTCAACAAACTGTTTACATCTTAAAATCAGCTTCAGATTTATTAAGGTAGCATCTCTGCAGGATGAAACCTCCTTTAGAGGCTAATAATAATAGCAATAATTTATACAAAGAGGAGCTTTCTAACATGGGTAATTCTGAAGCATTCCACAAATGCGTTTCACCTAGGTCTTGTAGCATTGCTTGTACAAAAAGATAGACCATCTATCAACAGAGAGGCTGCTTTAAATTGCCAGCTTTAGGGACAAATATGTTCTTTCCTCTTCTTCCCTCTGTAAAAGTAGCTCTGCCCCAGGGCCATAATACATATGGATCATAGCCTCTGCTTTACGTGAGCATCCGTTCTCCCAGGCGTAGAGACAGGACTGACCAAGAAATGTAGCCTCTATAGGGATCACTGGAGTCCTGAGCCTGTGGGAGCTCTGCTCCTGGAGGGAGGCAGGGAGTGGAGATGGTACAATTTACTGGAATGTAAATTGGGAATAATGCCAGTGAAATCTGTGAATGTGCTACTATTTTAGACAAGAGTGAAGTTAGACTCCAGCTGTATTTATGGATATGTGCCCTGGCTATTTGCTGTAATAACCCAAAGGAGCAGACACCTTTGAGTGTATTCTGCTTTTTATTTCTCCTTTTTAGTTACAAACTACCTCATTTATGTATGGTTGATTCATATTATTTCTCTGCATAGCGCTTTATGAGCAAATGAAACTGCCTGCAAAGTTGCCAGTTAGTTCCAGCCGAGCTTCAAAGCCCACCCGTCAGGGCCAGCTGCAATTCCACGTTGGCAGCCACCGTCAAGGGGGACTGATGCAGCGTGAGCTTGCAGTCCCTGCTGACCCAGGCTGGCTCGCGCTGGGTGGATGAAGTAGGAAAATATTTTATCCTAGTATCAATTTTTGCAACCCAATGGCTATCCTGATGTTCAGTTCAATGAACAGGAATGCAGAGGAAGAAGGTTTAAGTCATGTAACATCCTACATCCAGTTCTCATCTGTGGTACAAACCTTCCTGTCTTTCACCCTACTTCCCATCTGTTTAGAAATGGTGTAACGTATAGCTTTGCCTTTATTTGTTTGTGAACAAAATTGGAGGCAACCCCATAATGTTTCTTACAAAGCTTTTTATGATGCGCCTCTAACTTACCTACCACTCTGGGATCCAGTCTCATTTTGACTGTCTTTGAAATTGCTGTCAGGAGGAGTAGAAAACTAGTATTGCTTATACTGAATTAAAGCCCAATTCTGGTGCCCTGCTAATAGTGATAAATAAATGCCAGTCTTTTGTGCTTGGCAGAAAGGGTGTGGTGGTGGGCAAATCTGAAATCACATGCATATAGCAAAGTGTTTAGGCAGTAGGGTAGATGGGAACCTGGTAAACTTCTTCAGGCATCTATGGAATAGCACCTGATTATCTTCATTCTTCTAATCATGGGATATTCCCCTTTAAATCTGGATGCAAGTATAAATCCAGTACAGATTTAATGAAGGTATTTCAGTGACAGTGGAAGAGAGACCTGGCTGGAAACCTTTCTTTTCCACCCCCACTGGCACTGGGGGGGACTGTAGATCTCTGAGAGACATGCCACAATTACAGACTGCCCTTTCTTCATCTCTGTTCCTCCAAGTATCTTAGAGTTATGAACTTTAGGCAGACTGGATGCTGAGCTGTGACAGAAGCTGTGCAAGATGTAAAAGCACTATAAGCAAAGAGAATCATGCAGCTCATTGATTTTTGCAGTTTGTGCATTTGCCAGTGTACAGCAGCAAGAAGTTAGTGGCACATAGTGTCTTCATTCTTTTTAAAATATTAATCTTTTCAGTGTCAAAGGAACTACACAAACAGCAAAAAGACCATGAAGGAGGTTAGTAAGCAGTTCTGAGAAAAGCACAGGAAGTGATTACCGTTGGCTGTAGTGTTCATAGAATTGTAGGCGTTAATATATATAATGCAAAAATCACAGTCCATTAATTCATACACAGATGCCAGCTGATTGCATTGTACTGCTTGTTTTCCTCTTGGGGTGTTGAGTCATGGCCTTTCTGCATGCACAGGTTCTGTGATTTGGATACCAGTTGTGCTGACAGGTAGCTCCAGTTCCTTGCAAACCACAATTTGAACATGAAGATTTCACAGAAGGACACACAGAGTCTAGGAAAATAGAATAATATATGGGCCACAGGATTAAGTTAATTTACAAAGTATAGAAGCATCCTCTGCCCTGGATCTAAGTAGGCTGTGAATAATATAATTTGGGGGGGGGGGGGGGGGGGGGGCGCTTATTATTGTAGTCTGAGTTTTGCTTATTAAAGAGATTATTTAAAAAAACATCTCCATGGAACAGAGGTTAGTGGATACCTCAATTTGCCAGTTGTTCAAACTGAACTCATGGGGTGAAGGTTAACTTCACTGCTGCTGCTCATCGGCTTGTTGGATTTCAGGATGCTCCAAGCATTTGGCTTCCTGGAACCTGGAGGCTGGAGAGACTGAAGTGCTTCTCTAAAAGAGGTTCAGCTGATGCACTTGCAGAGTTGTTAACCTGCCTAGAAAGTGGGATAAGCAGCTTTTTATTCACTTTTCTTACTCAGCTATAACTTTAAGAACTAATGTAACAAATAATTAAAGCTAGAATTTTCAAAAGATGCTAAGCCAATTAGACTCAAAATACAATGGAAAGTCAAGGTGAGTTAGGCTTCTAATTCCCTTAGGGTCTGATTTCCAACAAAGTCTAAGAGATTATGTTAAGCCTATTAATGCAATATGAAATGATAAGTGTTTTATAAAAAATTATCTTGTGTAGCTATCAGTTTACTTCAGCTCAGCAATGTTGATTCTTTTCAGTAAGGGGAAAAGACAAGCAAAAGAAAGCAGCAGAAATGTCTGGCAGTTAAACCTGTTCAGCAATAGAGAGGAGATGTAGTCATACTCCTTTTGAAGAAAGAGATCTCATATGGAAGAAGTTTATTACAGCTATAATGGCTAGAAGTAATTTGTACTTTTTCATAGTCCTGGGTTGCTCTGGGTGCTGGAGAACCTCTCAGCCCACATTGTATGGCCACAGGACCTCTGTGCTGTGCTACCATGAATTTCTCCCGCTGCCCAAATGCAGTGTGACAGCCCTGTCGGGTGGCAGTGCCCTCTGTGTGGGAGACCTCAGGTGCATGTTTGGGAACTGCCTTCTCCCGTGAGTGCACCGGGAAAGTCCTGCTGATGATAGAACCAGGAATTTAAAAAAATACTGTCCTTGGGACTTACTGCTTCATCAGAGTGGGGGCAAAATTCTTGTCCTTGGCAGCATTCAATTACTGTAATCCGTATGTTGTCTTCTGAATCCCAGACAATGTCACTGAGTGACATGTGGAGTGTTAAATTTCTTAAGGCACCTCTCTTGAGTTTGGAGTCTCAGAAACCAGATGCATGATATAATGGAGTAACAAGTTATCATAAGCCAGCTCATCTCCGATCGCTGTCTGTTCCTGCCTCCTTACCTCATGGCACGGGCAGAGTAATCTGGATTATCTGAGACCCCAGTGAAGCCAGAGAGGCTGTTGGACTGGTTTCTGCCCAGCACAACTTCTCTTGCTGCTGGTGTGCTCTCATGTGGACTCGTCGTGCATGTTGGCTGGGGGCAGCCAGGCAGCGTGTCCCAGGGGGCTGTGCTGGATCTAATGTCAGCACCTGACAAGGGATCTGCCCGTCTGCTGCAGCTCTCACATGCCCTGGCCATTGCACATGCACAGGTCTGCGGCTGCTCTGCTCCAAACCCCACAGGCCTTGGAGAACACGGATGCATCTCCTGTGTGCAGCAGTCACCAAAAACCTTAGGTAAGGTGTTCAGTTTGCCTGATTTTTCACTTGTGAACCTGGTAAAAGCCTCACTGAAGATGCTCAAGCAGCTATGACGCCCGTTAGTTTATTCCAGTGCAGTTCCAGAAAAATGATGTTTAACACAGTATTCTATAGTGTGTTTCTAAAATGCATGGAATTTTTTAAAGTACAGAAACCCAAAATCGTCCCTCTGTATTTTCTCATAGCATGGAGAGCTGCATTTCAACATAATCACTTATGTTAAAGCTTTAATTATATGATTTACACTTCTAAAATTAAACATGCAAGTACAAATAATAATAAGTGTTCTTGTTAATTCTAAAATTACTTCCACTAGCAAACAGGTTAGTGTATTCATTCTTCAAGTTTGGGAAATATTTTTGCATAGAATAGTTAAGACTGAAGAATCTCATCTATAATTTTTTTCCTGAAGTGTCTGTTGGGTGTGTATGTATTTAAACATCCTGTGAATTTAGTCTTAAAATGATATGTAATTGTGCATTTACTAAAAGTACTAAAATATTTATTCCAACACATGGATGCAGACATGGACTGCATATGAGAGACAGCAAGCCTTGCGTCGTTTTAGCTCTGGATGTAGGTTCAGCATTTGTTTTGCAGGGGAAAACGCTGACGAGTTAAATTCTTCTCTGATAGGAAAGCACATAGGCAAGTAAGGGTGTTATCTGTACTGCAACATCCCTGTAGTCTCCTTGTCATTTAGGTAACCTGTATGTGTATATGGGTGCATATGGCAAATTTGCTGTCCAAAATATTCTTCAAGTATTTTTAAATATCTTTAAAACTCTTCCTCAAAAAAAAAGGGGTTGGGGATTTGGGGGAAATTGGAGGCGCTTTCCAAAGATCTGGTGGCTCGAGATGACCTATTTTGGTTCTGCAGACTTCAGAGAGCTGTTGCAGGCGCAGTCTAGCTAAACCCGTAAGGGTTTCATGCAAACTGTTCCCTTCACCTGGATGAAATTGCAGGATTAAGGGGTTTTGTTTGTATTTCTCTGTAATGAGAAAAGTAAAGATGAGACTTAATGAATCAGGGTATAAATTGTATGAGAGGTGTAGACACCACAATCCCTACCCTGAAATTTGCTGGCAAAACATCTTCATCAAATGCTTACGGCTATTTTCCATTTTTTTTAATTTTACTTTTTAACTTTGTAGACATTCAGATTTTGCAATTAATTATTCCGGTGTACATGAAACTTACACTGAGTAGATTTGTGCTGTTGAAATGAAACAGGGAAACAAAACAACTGTTGGTAATTAGACACATTTCATGTATCTGTGTACGCATCTTAAAACAACAAAAACTGTCTATGTTTGCACTGGAGCCTCGGATTTGATAGCATCCAGTAAATCTAATTATAGACTATGGGAATTTGAAAACGTCCCTGAATGTTTATGTACAGTTTACCACTTTTCCCCAAAGTACTTTGATGGATTTTGCAATTAATATTCATTTGACTGGAATTTAGAATTTCTGGGTTACATCTGTTGCTGGTTGTGTGGAGCAGGTTTACCTTCAAGTTTGCATGGTGTGTCCTTTGCATACTCTTGTACATATGTTTTTTCTTACATACTAATAATATTTCTCATATAAGTTTCAAATGAGAATGGAATCAAAGAAATGGAGCTTTTTAAAGTCCCAGAAGGTTTTTAGTACTGCAGGCATTGTTGAGGTGCTGAAGGTAACAAGAGAACAAAGAAATCCAATTAAAATACAATTTCTTTTCAACGTCCTTTCTTACTTGTTTTCTGTGAAATAGGCAATCCTGTTAATTTTCTACTACATCATCAGAACCCATAAAATGCAGGCACGTCAGTTAGTTCTGGGATGTCCTTTTGTAGAGAGGAATTTTTTTTCTAGATGAAGCCCTGGAAGATTACCTTATCTTTGTATATGCTCTAAACACTTGCTTTGTTCAGTTTTGCTGGCTGTTGTTGCTGACCCCTGGCTCTAAAGCTGCTTCTGGAAGCAAAAAAACTGCAGAAGAATATGCTCCAAGCAAATCAGCCTTGAAAGTCCTGTGGCTTCTCCCCTGCTGGTCTAGAGATGCAGGACACGAGTCAATAGAGGAGCTGGACTTCTCGCTGTCTTGATTTGTTATACTCGTGTGCCTCTTTTGCTGGAATTCAGCTAGATAAAGTTTCCCAGTAACTTTAAAAAAAAAAAAAGAAAAAGAAAAAGCTTATTAAATCTGGATGCTTCCACTTCACCTGCTCATTTCACATCAGGACTTGCGGTGTTCTCCCAGATGAATACTTGAAACCCTGTTAAACAGCACGGCTGGGATTTCATTGCCCGCTATTCCTGCTGTCGGCTAGAAGAGCGCAGTTGCTGCTTAGCACCCTGGCAGTGCCTGTCTGCTAATTTCTTCCTAAATTGCAGTGTGTCCCCATGGGCCCGTGCCGCTGCTCGGAACTGGAGGGCTCTGCTTCAGCCAGGTACCGCAGAGCCCTGAGGACACCTCTTCTGGCCAAGCTCTGCCTCCCCACACATGCAGATTTTCTTGTTCTGGATTGTTTCTGCATCCGACAGCATCTCTTTACTGTGATTTTTTACACACACAAAAAAAAAAGAAAAAAACCCAGAAAAAAAACCCTCCTATTGGCCCCTGGCAGATAAAGCTTTTCCCTTCGCCTTGACTTCAGCTGCATCCCCCAGCGCCTGGGGGAGCAGGGAGCAGTTGCAGGGGGTCATTGCACGCTCTGATAGCAAACTTCTGATCATCACATAACTTCATAACCACAGCCACCCAACAGGCTGGCACAGTGAGCAAACAGATTTGTTCCCAAGGATTACCTTTGCTGCTTGAACGGGTAATTCCTGGAATGACCTTCTGCATTTGAACACATTGTAGAAAGGCACTTGTGAGATGATCCCAGCAGTGTCTTTATAAATCTTAGCAGTACATGACAGACAGCAGTTAGCAGAAACAGCAGGCAGTGAGTGGCCTTTGAGACACTGCAAAAGGGATACTTTGACACGCTATCCGTCAGTGAGGGGAAGTCGCATGGGAGTTGCTTTTGTATCACTGCAGGGGAGTACAAGGAGCTGCTGCATAAAAAGTGGATTTAATCAGACTTACTTGGTGATGTGTTTCACCTCACCCTCCTGACTATCTTCTCAGTGAGGAGCTAGTTAATTTTAATGATAAAAACGGAGAATCTCCTTATTGAAATTTAAATTAGGTTAATGACTAGTGATATGGCTAAAGGGTATAATTTACAAAACACAAATCCCTTATGCAAAAGTGTGTGTGTGTGTGTGTGTTCAGTATCACACATGGAAATCCCTCAATTTTGATTTCACTTACTTCAAGCCAAAAATCAAACACAAAAATCTTGTTAGCATTTTCAAGACTGAAAAATACACCACTTGAGCCTGTGTTTTCCTCTTGGAAAGGGGAGTCTGCCTCTGAGCAGGCTGAAGGTTTCCTCCCTCCTTTCCTCCCCAGGATAGTACCTGGATGGTGAGAAGGGCTCAACCTCCGTTTCTGAAGGAGGTTGGGGTCAGATGCTCAGGTGTTCCCCTACAGCTGAAACCAGCTTTGTAAGGATGGAGCCTCTTTTGAATCACCTAATGAAGTTACCAGCTTTACTGCAGGGTTTGGCTCACGGGGGGGCTGACCATCTGTCTGCACGGGTTGTGATGGGAATGGAGCATCTCTGATACAATGCCCTGAGTTAATTTTTACCTGTGGTGCTGCAGCAACTGCTGAGATGCCGGTCTCTCTTGGCAATCTGGCCTTGTGTGTTTGCACCAGGCTTTTACAGCATTGCTTGGTATCAGGAGATACTGAAAAAAGCACAATATATGTAGATCCCTTGTTATGATAACAGTATCCAGCTTAAATCTTAATGCAGGGTAATAGTATTCAGCCAAGCTCATCTTAATGCAGTCGGTACACCCTGGAATACTCATTTACCCCAGAACATGACAAATGAGTGGAGCAGCAAAGGAGTGATGAGCAGAATCACTGGACTCAGCACCATTTTGTCTTCTGCCTTCAGTCACCTGCTTTACCCCAAGCATGTGTTTCCTTAGCTCTCCTTGCCTTCTGTCTATGCATTCCAGTTACGCTTTTGTTGAGTAAACAGGAATGAAATGAAGTATGTGGAAGCAAAGGAAAGAAAGTGGGGGACTTACAGCTGCATGTGATAATGCAGCAAGCTGGGTTTTGTCTGGCTGGTGGAGCGACGACATCAGCCACTCCTGTGCTCAGTAACGTGGGCAGAAAAAAAGATTACAAAAAGTTGTAAAGTGCAGGTGCACCCAGAGCATGTTTCCTTAAAATTTCCATGCCTCCTGCCCATCCAGTACAAACTTGTCACTTCGAATCTGTGCAAGCACACTCCAGAGGTGAGCTGTCAAATACAGACGAGTAGAAAAAGTGTGGTGGTGCAAAACTTTGTTAAATTTTTGAGCCACCAGTTAATGAAAATGAGAATTTCCTATGCTTGCCTGTGTTAAGGGACATAAGACTTCACACACAGTGTTTTTGAGTAGTACAGTAATTGCTCATCTCTTTGGTACTTAAAACAACGTAGAAACTAAACTGTTTCTGTACTCTCGTGGTCAGCTGGTGTGTCTGGCTGCTCAGACTTGCAGGAGAGCATCGCTCAGGCGCGTACTAATGGACAGCACGTGCTGAAATGAACATCAATTTCCCATTAGAACCAAATGTTTCCTGGTGTCTCTACAAGCTGTGGTGTGCATGAAATAAAAACCTCTGACGTTTATGAGGTTCCTTACAATATAGGAGCAAACATTTACTTGTAGTGTCTTAATTTCATATGGGCATTTTACTTGCCTGGTGCATTCAGTGACATCCTTGAAGAGCGGGAATGACATTAAAGCACCACACTGAATTGCTGGTAATTTGTATAACAGAACTCATTCTTTTCTTATCATTTCCCATTTTATGAACATGACGTTGTGAATTGATTTGACTTCAGAGTGCACTTAGGAGATAGCGGTGCATGCAGGCTTTTTGAAGTCATCTCAGAGTTAAGTTATGCTACTTTCTATCTAGTGGGAGTCTGGAAAAAAACCATTTTAAAATAAATCAATTAGGAGATGCTGCAGTTTAAATGAGCACAGCAGTCCTAATAAAGGCAGGTACTCTCAAACCTTCAACAAACAGGACCATACATTTGCATCTCACAAATAAATGCAATCAGAGGGAAAACAGGAAATATTTCAGGAGCAGAAATGAAAATGGGCCAGTTGACGAAAATAGTTTATAAGATGAAAAAACACCCAGTCCTCGGACTGACAGCAGAGACTGACTAACCTCACCTGCGTCCCTAAGAAAGTCCGAAGATGGATGAGGAAGAGTTGCTGCTGTGAGTTGGGTCTGGCCTATTCACACTTCTAATCTTAACCATTTATAACAGGTAAATCTGTGAATGTTTTCTGAAGACTGCAGGTGAGTCAGTCTAACAGTAGCTCAAATCAGAAAGTACAAATCAAAGAGACCAGGAAGTACGGGATGATTTTTAAACTAGTGAGACCACAAAATTGTCAGGAGGGGGGACTGCTCACTTAAAAAATGCTTTCAGTGACTGCTGCCTGTTCCCTCACACAGTTCTTCTGGTTTCAAGACAAATATGAACAGAGATAGACCATTGCTGGTATTGAGATATGAAACAGATCAGAGAGTAAGGACAGTGTATCTTTATAATTGCAGCTACAGGTGTTCACGCTAGGATTACAAGGTGAGCACAGGATGTCTTACGTAGTTTAATCTTACCTAGATGGCAGGCTGTTTGGGGCATGGCAATTATCGTTTGATCTTGCATTGCACACCTGGGGTCTGCTACCAGCACCTAAAAAAATAATGATAAACCGTGAAATAATAAATAAAACAAAGAATTCTTTGACCTGGTGCTCAGGGCTTAAAGTCCATTTTGGAGCTCTGCGTAACAAATGCTGCTGACAAAAGTACTGGGTTTCAATAGAGATGTAGTTTAACTGTCTCCAGAGGATGTTATACAGAATCAGGTGAAATCCAGTCCTGGATGCTGATCATTTTTACTGTTTTCCCTCTAAGGCAGTCATTAATATTAGCTATTCCTCATCAGATGCTAAGGGGATCCATTCCCAGACCACTGCAGTGTTGTGCCCTTCCTGCCAGAAGACCCCAGGCATACGGCACTGTGTGTGCAAGGACAGAATACAGCTCGCCACTAAACTTGGATTGGAAAGACCTGGGAAGCGTTACCGTGTCATCAAGCCATGTAACTTTGCAGGATTCAGTTCCTGCTGCCATTACGTGTAGGTGAGCTGTGAGACTTGATCACATACCAACGCTCGTTAGCAGTACTGAGAACTGGATAAAATTGATGTTTTAGCCAAGTATGTTCCAATGTGCTTTAAAATCTTCAGAATTAATCAGTGAATTGTCAGAGAGCTTCAGACTTATTACTTTTTAATGGCATTTTTTATTACTTGCTAATTATAAGGCGAAAAAGGTGTGAGGCATAGCTAGTATTATAGTTCCTTAAGTAAATTGGAGCAGAAGGTCACAATAAATTGAAAAGTTATTAAGTGCATACTTTGCTAGAGACATAATGCTTATCATTTTGAAACATAGGAATACAGATACTCTGGTTTTTTTAATGTCCACAGATGGCACAAGCTAATTATTCTCATTTGTATAGCACCTTACACCTCTGTAGATTTTTTTCAGAATGTTGAAAAACAGATGATCACGTCTGTTTTTGTAGCTGTGTGAGAGTTTTTCATTAACAAGATCAGGCAGGACCATCTGTGTGTTCTAGTAAAAAGTTTACCACCAACAGTGAATTCAAAACTTTCAAACAATGGATGAATCCATAATTTGTCATGTGTAGATACAGTGCATTGGCTAACAGCCCATGCAGCTTAGTCACAGGTTCCTGAATGCATTTCTTACCTGTCTTGAGAGGAAAAAATGCCAGTCACATCCTGCGTTGTGTTATTGACTGAACAAGTTGTTTAGGTTTGTGCCTTTTATGTAGGTACACGTGTTCACCTGGTCCACCTGCAGACACCTCATTCAGTATTGTCACTGGAGAGGTGTGACCCCAAAGGATGCTGGCTCCAAAGGAGCAGCTTTCTCTCCCCTCCATATGTGGAAATGTAGGAAGTAGCCAGGAAATCTAAGGGAAGATGCAAAGGTAGTTTTACATCATAGATTAGGTGATTTCTCCTCTCCCGTAATGAGCCCAGCAGGACAGGCAGGTCCGTGCACACCTCACTGAAAATGCACCGCACAGCGTAACTTCAACCTAGAGGAAAAACTGGTTCGAATGTGTTAATGCTGAGTAGAGCTGATGATGGAATGAAATAACATATGGAAGTTAATTGTCTGCTAACTGTGATTCTTTAAGAGTGTTGTCCCTGTCCTTTCATACTTCCCATGCAATTTCACGCTGCCCCAGCATTTTCACACTCCCCAGCTGCCTCTCCCACTTCTCTTCTCTCAGGTTCAGTGCAAAGAAGCAAAGTGCTTGGAGGCAGGCAATCTTAGAACTTCATGCAGGACCTTGTGCAGTACAGATCCCAGTTGCTCTCCACTCCATGCCAGGGGAGCTGTCCCCCAAATGTGGCAAATGCCCCACAAAACAAGCAGCCGGTGAGGCAAGCCCCATACATCCGTGGTCTAGAGTTGTTCTGCAAAAGGGATGGGGCATGGTGTGGACAGCCAGGCTGGGAAATTGTTCAGAAAGGACAATCAACCGTGAAAACAGATGGGGGCAGAGATGTCTGTGTATATTAATTCTGTTTTGTCACTTGTAATTTCAGCATGTTGGACACAGCCTGGAGCGTTCAACGGGCACTTGACAAATATTCAGGAAATCAGTGATTTGTAACCCTGATCACTATCAACTTTTCTAGTGTGATCTCTGGCTTGTGCATCTCCCTTGTGAAGTTGTCAACATTCGCTCAGAGGTTGTATGTCTTGTTAGCTATAGATGTATATCACTCATTAGAGGTAGAAATGAGTCTTGTCTTTCCGAGGGAAGCATTAACAATTCCACTCTGCAAATCAAGGGGTTCATTTAAGTCTGTTCCCACATTCCCATGAAAAATTGTGGCTCATAAACATGCGTCCTCAGATGGTCTCATTTTCACTAGAGTACACCAATTTGAGAGAGGATTTCATCTCGGAGTGTGGCTCTTTAATGAGAAGATGCTTTTGTGTCCTCCATAATCCATATAATTAGTGTATTTTGGAGTCAGCTCAGATGGAGTTTTCAAAAGCTCAGTATATGGACTACTCTCAGGTCTGATTTTATTGAGAAATTTTAAATTTAGCCAGGCTGAAATGGGGAGCTTTTGACATCCCCATAGGTAGTGTTGAGAGCAAACATCCAGTGTTGCTTGTTTTGTGGTTTGGCAGCTGTCAACTGGGTTTTCTTGGATGAACCATTTAACTTTTCTCCTTCTCAGGTTCCCAGTTTTGCAGAAGGGGAATGGTGATGCTTTTGTATCACAAACAAGCTTGTCTGAATTTTAATTAATGACCAGCATGTTTTGGTATTTGGGGAAGAAGTCTCACTTGAATTATTGCTTTGTGAGATTATTGTTTTTAGAATGGCATATGAAGAATTTCTTCACATATATTTCATCTTCTTTTGGTATCCTTCATCTTCCTTGTTCATATGTCCAAAATGTAATTATAAAATATTCCTTTAGGAGAAAAAAATTCTAAGTGGACTCTTCCAAGCCATGCTTGAAATTTGGGAAGGAGGAGGGGCTGCTTTTGTTGCTTCTTTTATTACTTTATTTGTTGCGCAGTGGTATGTAGCAGCTGCAGTTCTAGACACCACTGCACTAGGAGCTGTACAAAATAACCACAAAAACCTTGGTCCTTGTCCTTGTGAGTCTGCCATTTCAGTGAAGACAGGACACATCTGATGGGTTGAGATGGACAGATGGGGTGAGTCCTCAGAAACAGGGAGACAGTCATTTCCACACAAGAGGCAGTCATCCAGCGTGCCAGCTGCCTAGACGCTGTCAAGATTTTTTCATCTGCTCTGGCAAAGGAGATGTTTTAAGGAGGGAAATGTGAAGGTACCGTTACTGCAAGCTCCCCAGGAGCTCTTCCAAAGTGACAGAGCAGCAAGGGAGAAAGGGCAAAGCTGTGTGGCTGAGAACAAGAGGAGTAAATGCCAAGGCTTCGGTGGCGTGGGCAGGGAGAGAAGTGTTTGAGGGGGTCAGAGAGAGCTGCTGTTTGGTGCAATGGGGAAAGGGGACGGCGGGGTGTGCAATGAAACCAGACGGCGTGGAGGGGGATGACAGCCAGGAGGCGTGATCCTCACCGGGGGGCTTGCAGCTGGGCTTGAGCGGGTCAAAGTGGCATTTATGAAGATAAGAGGAGGGAAGCAGGGATGAAGCCCTACAAGCAGTATTAGGTATTCGAAGGAAGAGAACGTATTCCATCACTGAATATGATGCAACTCAGATGGGTGTAGAATTTATTTTTCTGATGATAGTCCTATTTTTATTGTAAATATAGTTGCTTGTAATACATTTTGCTAATCCAAAACCCAAACCCCACCCACCCCCCAAACAATGATGGAATGGTTCATTTCTTGGCTGACATGTAATTTTGTTATAAAAATATAACCTCCTAAAAACAATAACCAGCACATTTAGATACATTATTCTCCAGCCATGGAGAATGCAAGAGTTAATTTTCAGATTCTGCCATATTTGGGGGGGGAAGTTAAACCTTCAGGATATACTCCTACTATTTGGGGATTTTAGATCCATATACAAAATGTGCTTTGCTGCACTTTTTTGACTTGCCCTTTTTTTGACTTGTCTGCGTTTTTAATGATAGGTGTGCTTCCAACCAGCACTCAACTTCCTGCTTTCTCATTAAAAGCAAAGGCGAAGGACAGATCAGGTGTTAGGGTGAGATGTGTCACAGGAAGAAAAGAAATCCAGAGAAACCCATCCCAGTTTGATGCTTATTCTCTCTGTTACAACATGAAAGGTATTACTAGCTAAAGCACCGCTCCTCTAGAATAATTTTGCAGACTGTGTTCTTTCGTATTTTAAGTTAGTTAAATAAAAGTTATTTATCTGTGCCTTTAGCCTCACCGGAAAAAAGACCTCTGGTTACTTTTAACCAAGATTCCCAGCCTTAGTAGTTGCACTGTAAGATGATCAATAGCCTGGTAATGAGCGATCTCTCTGCCTCCGTAAGAGCTGAGAATATTACTATGGGTGTGATCACTTTAACTCAGTATTGTGGGATGATAAACTACCTTTTAATAGAACATTAACATTAATCTAAACAAGATTAGTAGAGCAAAGCATTGTACGAATAAGCTTGCTCAATTAAAACAGATGGTCTTCCATGCTGAATTCCATTATGGTAATAAAGCCTCCCTTGCATACCCACACACTGGCGCACGCTCACGTGAGCTCGCTTTTTCCAGTAGCAAGGAGTGTGGTACATATAAATTCGCTTAGCTTTGTGCTACAGTACTCGTTTTATCATCTTTTACTCTGAGAGCTCTTCAGAATTTCATATTTATCAAATTATTTCTGAATGATTAACACAAGATCTTTACATTTTCTTCTAATTACACGTCTGTCATTAATCTTCACTATTTCTTTTGCCCCAGGCATTTTCGAGAAGGTGGAGAGTGATACGATTCAGCAATTAGAATCAGCTGTAAGCATGATTAAGGCTGTCTAAAACCAGGGGAGAAGAAAAAGTCTAAGACTGCAGCAACACTAATGTGTAGTGTTAGCCAAAATTAATGATCAAGCCTTGCATCCTGGCATCTTAATATTGTCTCAAGCAAAATAGCTTTACATTTGGAAGTAACACACAGTCACAATCTAATCACTATTTTTTCCCCCAGACAAGCTTTTACTGTTCATTACTAGAAGAAACAGAGTTTTGTTGCTTCAATAATTATTTTTTTTCAGGGCTGAAATACAGCAAAATAGTCATGTGTTATTAGGAGGCCTTGAGCTTTTCAGAATTTTTCTAAATTCCTTGCTTTAAAGAAACCTCTTAAGGAGTAATTAATCTCTAATGCAATCCTTTCAGCCCAAATCAGCTAAATTAAACCATGGCGTAAACAGTCATGATTTCACCTCGTGTCCCCAAACCCTGCCTTGCTGCTAAGACGGAAGAGAATATTTTATTATTTTATCTATCTAGAGCTAAGAAGAATAAATCGCTAAATACTGTTTAAGTTTTAAGTTTTAGCAGGATGTAACAATAGAGTAAGTTACTGCTTTCTCCTTTGTTTATCCTAGTGTATTCTTTGCAGACTCGATCATCTTTTGGCCATTACTTGCCACTCTAACAGTGTCAGAAAACTGCCTAAAATCAAAATTAATGGAGGTAAACCCTGGTCTGCAATGGAGTTTCCCACCAGTCCTTTGGACACTCATTATTTAGTGGGCTCAGTTGTTCCCTGGTAGGTGAGGTAGTTTCAAAAGATGAAGTGACACTATTTGTTTGCCCAGTGATGTGACTTCATAATGAGTATGATTTGGCCCAGCCAAGGACCTCCATCCTTAAGTCTTCACTTTAGATATCAAAGTGAATACCAGGCAACGGTATATAATGGGAATGGAACCAAGATTGTCAAGACTGTCACCACCAAGCATTGGGGTGAGAGGTTGGAGAGGGCACCAGCACTTTCTGTGGCTCTTCTGTGGGCTGTTGAGTAGTAGGTGAATAAAATTCATTAATCCTATAGTTGATTTCCTGCTTTGTCTGAGATGTTTAGTACTGCTTAGTTTGAAGCTCCCTTTTAAAGCAAAATGACCCGAGTGCTTTTCCAGTACCCAGAAATAAGAGATGACTTTCAGAAAGGAGGTAAACCATCACTAAAAAAATAGTCATGTGTCTGCTCCATGTTTCAGGTGTGAATTGCTTTTGGGGTAAATACTATCTTGAGAGCCAGTCTGCCTGGTAGATGTCAATCTAGATTTGGGAAACAAGATTATAGGGTGAACAGAGGCTGTTAATCACTGATGGTCACTGGAAACTGGTTGATGGACATGTACACCACCGCTCAGTCCCCATTGTGGCTTAAACATAAATGAAATTTAATGTAAAATTATGTATGATTGACAATTTATTAACTGTGGTCTAAAACCAGCAAATATGCTGGTGGGAGTGTTGTCTTTTCATTTCTCGGGTTTCCATGGCTGGCTTTTCCATAAACTGGAGCCTGAGACGTCTCTACGTGGCTCAGAAATACCAGCTTTCCAGTACATATAAATGAACAGTAAATCACAGGAGAAAGGAGGAGGTGTTTCAGAATATAAGCTTTCAACCCTTAAAGCTCATAGAGTTTGCGAGATAAGGGTTAGCTCATGAAGAAATATCCATTTGGTTCCTCAGAACAGCGAATGCAAGGGCTTGGCACAAGTCATCAATCATTGTCAAAAACAAGCAGTGCCACACAAGGACGAGAGGTGTGTGAAGTGAGCTGCAGAGCGCTATCTCACTGATTCCTCTTGCACCAACTGAGCATAGCTGAACGGGATATTGGTCCTTTGCTGCTTAAGCAGCCAGAAATAATAGGGTAGAGAGCTAACATATAATATCACCGCTCCACAGGGGTGTTGTGTAGCACAAGTACCCAAGGAGGAGGGCTGTGTAAACATATGACAGTGGTTTTAAACAAGACAGCCTGTATTTTTCTTTCTGAAACAGCTGCTTGGGGGGATCTTCCCCAGACGATTGCATTCCTCCCCACTACCTTTTCATTTTACAGCTTCAATCCCTTTGGTGCTCAAGGAAATAAGCAGCGCTCAAGCCAAGCGTGCTGCAGATAGGTGCCATGCAGGTGTCCTGCCCACGTGCACACAGAGGAGAGCACTGCAGCATTGCTTGCCCTGTTGCCCATCCCACCTTCCCATCTCTGTGCAGTGGTGGGGGCTCCTAGCACAGCTCCGGGACCTCATTTTCAGCACATGAGGACACAGACCACGTGTTTTGGGAGATGCATTCACAGGGGACAGTCCTGCAGAGAAGGACTTTCCTGTGGCAGCCAGGTTCAACAAAAAAAATGTTCTCATTTTTGTTTGATTTTTTATAAACATTCAGAAAGAACATTAACTGTGCAGATCTGAATCATCCTCATTCAGGGCTGGTGGTGTGGCTGGTTGGGGTTCAGTGAAGCTCAATGTCTGCCCCATCTTCCATGTAACGACCTGGTGGTGAGCTGCACACACCATGCCGACTGTACACTCGAGTCTGATGAGAGCTGTGGGAAATGGCCAAGTAGAATAACTTGCAGCATAATTAACTGACTTGTGCATGTAAGGGTAGTGACTAAGCATCAAGCAACACCTATGCTTGAGTGCAAAAAGAATCAAGGCCACAGATTTTGGTACTAAATATAGGATATCTTTAAAAGCCCAGGACCCTGATGTTTCATACTGACAAGATAAAGTTATTAATAGCTCAATGAGCATGAATCAGAAGGGCTCGCTGAAGTTCATCTCCACTTTTGGACAATTTTCAGTAACTAAATCAGATGACAGAGTATGAGCTCTTGCTAGTATTTACATGGAAAAAAAAAAAAAGAAAATAATAATCTGTTGTGGCACCCACATTTCAAACAGTGATATGTCCTTAGTACAAGACTTATTGGAAACTTCTGGACATTAAGAGTAATCAAAGCAACAACTTTAAGAGTAATCAAAGGAAGTCTCTTCAGACAAAGTGAGAGCAGTGACTGGTGAAGTTTTTGATGGTGTTCTATTTTTACAGGTTAGAAATTTTGTCATATTGGAGCTGCAGAGGATTCCTGCAGAGGATTGCTCATGATTCCTCTTTTCTTTGCTGGCTTTTCTTGTTACTTCTTTTTTGCCCAATGGGTCTGTGTGAGTGGTTCATACCTTTTGTTTTAAAGGTCAGAAATGTCATTAAAACTGTATGAATTACGGGCTGAATAAGATTTTTTTTGTTTCTCATTTCAACTTTTCTCAAGTTTTTTTATTGAAAAAAAGATAGAAGGTGGTTAATTTTAGTGGACCTTTTGGAGTGGTTGTATCTGGTAACAGATGTGACATTGCTGGTTGATGTACCATTTATTGTCACTGCAGGTATGGAGCAGGAGGGAAATTTAAGACAATTTCATATTTTCATGCAAAATTCTTCATGAAACTTGTGCCACTCTATCATATAATCTTTGTTAGGTCAATTCACTCATAATATTGTAGACATTAAAGGCAAAAAAGAAGAAAAATTTCCCTTGTAGGCTGAGTCAATTATATGAGCCATCCCTACACATGAATATTTTAATTGATTTAATGGAGTCTGTTGGTGCAAGTAAATTTTGTAGAAAATTCTGCTTTTTTCTATAAAGGGAGTCTTTTTTGTTGTTGCTTGGATGGTTGCTGGGGTGTTTTTCTTTCTTATCACATAGTAGAAAAGTGATGTGATTAATGAACAGCTTGAATTAATTGGAAAAAAACAAGATAAACAAGTGCCTGTTCTTCCTTATCTTTGCATACTAGCATAAATTGAGACCTGATCCACGCTGAATAATTAAAGAGTAAAAATTAAAACTTGTGGTCATAGCACTGCGGTATAAATGAATGCATATGTATTCTGTGAAAAGGTTTATTTTAGTAGTTAGAATAAACCTGAAGGTGTAATTTCATCACGTTACTAACGAAGTGTTTACATTGAGCTAGACATTACTGACAGCAGTAGCTGACAGTCCTTACTGAGGCCTGATCTTGAAAAAACTGCAAATGTGTGACTTGAAAGTGTTGAAGTGCTGCTACCCGCCTTGGTAACAGGACGTAAGAGCCAACGCAGCATCCTCCTGGGGTTGGTGCCAACTGCTCCCTCCACATCTGTAAGGAGAGGATGAGTCTGCAGCTCAAGTGTCTTCACCACTCTGTGGTACCTATTGGTAAACTGGGATCGTGGTCTTTTTAGACTGTTCATGTCTGTGGAGTTCATAAAAGAAGTGGGAATCAAGGTTTGGTAGGGCTTGCTTTGATACCATTCATCACGCTCATTTAACCTTTGAAATACATCAGCCAGTCGATGTTTCTTTTTCAACGGGTCAATAAATAAATAAAAATAAAATGACAACCTCATATCTGACTTTTATGTCTTCAGATGGCCTGAGTTTTTGATGTCAGCTTAAAACTCTCACAATTGAGCTGATGTGAAAGGGGACCAGGCAGCAACAAATATGGGCAGCACTAAGAAAACTTCCGTGGAATATGATATTTTTAAATCATATTTCCTCTAGCAATCACTTCAGAATGATAAGTAGTGAATGTCAGTGTGGATTTGGAAGAACAGAAAGTATCTGTTTACATGCAAAACTTTTTAATTAAAAAACAGATACAGAGCCAAGATATTTCCTACATTCATATTACTCCTCCTTGAGGGTTTATTGGTGTGCAGAGGAGGGTTCAGCACACAAGTCACGCTGTGTGCTGACACTGGGCTGAGGAAAACTGAGCTATCGGCCCTTTTTCCTTTCCAATTTCAACAATTTAGACATCTGTGGCAATTTCTGTTTTCCATCAGTCCAAGAAATTCTGTGCCATGAGTAGGACAGGATTTCTGCATAAGTGCTTGGACCTGAGCTGCCTGGTCAGTGTGTTGGGCTTGCGGAGATGAGAGCTGCTGGTCAACTTGGAGGGTGGGTTTTTAGGACCACTAAACGTTTTCAGATTTGATCATTTAATAGAAACATTATGACATTTCCAGAAATAGATTTCAGTCTTTTTGTAGAGTGGGGAAAAAGGTTGGTTGTGTTTGTCACATCCTTTGTTTTTTACAGAATTAGTTTTGATGGATGAAGTGGTGGCCGAGAGTTCTGAAGTTTGCAAGCAGTATTTGTTTATTGTGCTGTATATTCTTTTATGGTGGCAATTATTCAGTCATACAAATTAAAAAGTCACTTCTAAATCAACTTATTCCCAGATAGATCAAGTTTTTTCATAAAAAAAACCTAAACCACCTTAGATTAAAAACTCAGTATGAAGGCTTCCAACTACTGCATTCCTGATTGTATTACTCTTACCCCAGGGAGAAAGAATGTTTTATTCTTCAGGCACGGTCTGGATCTGTCTCTTCTGCTGAAGAACTGCCATCTTAGAGAGGTTCTTCAAAATGTTGACACCTGACCATTGACACTGGCTCAACACCCCTCGAACAGCCCCTGGGTGCAATAATGAGTGATTTTTATTCATTACCACGCTGGTTAACATTAGGAACAGCATTCAGTTTGGTACTCGGGGCGGGGGGGGGGGGGGCATTACTGTAATAAAAAGCAAGTTCTTCAGCCTCGTCCTATTGAGGGAATCAGGAAACGGCTTGCTTGCTAATCCGTGGTTTCAGCAGTACTTTTACTTCATCTAAAAATTCAGTATAGGAATTTCCCTAATAAAGGCCATATGCATATTTTTAAGTATGTTTTTGTACTTTTTTTAGAAAGGGCTTTCAGTTTATAGTTAATAGCATAGAGAAACATCTAGATGGGTAAAACAAATATAAATGTAATAGTTACAAGATCTACTAATAATTAAAATCCAAGGGGAGAGAAGACATGCAATAAATCAGAGTTTATATGAACCAGATGTTGTCTATTTTGAGCAGTGGTGGAATTCCATGTGGCTCTCAGGAGTGAGGCCGATGCTTTGTGGAAATGAAATACGCTTTTCTAACAGCATCTGCTTGCCTGTGTGTCTTGTGCCAGAATTCACACACCTCTGTCATTTGCTGCTTTTCAGCCTAAAGGTGGCCTCATTTTAGCCTTCTGCAGTTGGATACTTTATGGAGCTAGGTGGTTTCAAAAAGCTTTAAAATGGAGGAAGAAAGAATTTGTTTTCTGTAAGAGAATCTGCACAGGTAGTGGGATGCTGCTGGTGAAGAATCGCATCCTACTTCAAAGAAATGTGTCATTGTTGTAAGCATTTTGCAAAAACAGTTCTGTTTTAAAAGCAAAGTGGAAAAAAATCTGATATATCATGGCTGATGCTATCTGTGCTCAGGAGCAATTTGATCATAACCCTCTTTATATCTGTCTTTTCCTCTGCCTTGAAGTTCCCTACCTTAAAATGAATTTGTTCCTGAGACTACTCACTGGAGTAATCTAAACTGGTCTTTTCTATCAGTGACACACGTATAATGACATTTTACTGCTTGTCTTATCCAGCACGTCTGAGGAATCCTACTGCTAATTGCTGTATTATTAGCTGCCCGTGCAGCCCCGGGGAAAGCAGCAGCATTGGCACAGTTGGGGCTGCAGCGCGGCAGGATGGACCCGTTGGGGCTGCACGGGGGACGCATCCCTCCCGCAGGACATCCCTGCTCCCCCGGCCCCTGCCAGAGAGTGTGGGGAAACGGAGGGCAAGGTGGGCTCTGACTGACCGACGGCTCTGTGCGCGGGATGCTACCCGTAGCGGGTAAAATGCAAATTTTATTGCAGCAAGACAATGTTTTCCTTTTGGATTCTGGGTTTTGTGTGCTTTTGGAAAGCATTTGGCAGCCACAGCAAGTATGTTTACAAAAAGAGCAGAACTGGTAAAGTTCAGGTTCGTGTTTGGATTCAGCCCCAGCAAACTGAAGCTGAAGCTGTGCCAGACGTTTGAAGCTGCCAGACGACAGTTCATCTCAAACAGAAAGCTGAAGAGGGGGGAAGAAATTTGTCAAATGTATTCCATGTGGAATTTCAGGCAATTTAATTTGATTCACTACACTCTGAAATGTCTTGGACTTCCCTATTGTTTCTTTACTTTAACACTAAATTTGATACCTTCTGGGATCGTCAGTGCTTTGTGCTGAATTTGTCACGTTCTCTAATTTACTGGCTTTAGTCTCTCTCTGTTTTAATTGACGGTGCTGAGCCCTGCCAAAAGCACTCTGTTAAATTTAAGGTTGCTAGTTGGATCCTGAGGTGATTCTTCAGGCGAGGGGAGTGCTGCCGTTCTGTCAGAAACCGCTGTAGGAAGAAGGGGCAGAGGGGCTGAACGTGAAATAGGAAAGGGAAAACTACAATCCCCCTCATTCCTGTCTCCCCATCGGAAGCATCAGCAGCCGAGTGCCATGGCTGCGGGGATGCAGTTGTCAGGACATGGCCTGTGCAAGGGTGGCTGCAGAGACCCGGAAGTTTGTTTTTATTCAGTGATGACCAACACTGGGGACTGTAAAGCTGTGTTTTACTGTGGGTTTGCTTTTTCAGTTAATTTCTTGCTCTGTGGGTGAATTTCCTGTGAATTCAGTGGATGCTGGAGCCCGACCGTGGGGCAGGACGCTATGGCTGCAGCAAGGCAGCTCTGCCATCTCTCCACTTGCCTGCTTTTTATTACCCACTGAAGTGCAACTTGGGTATCGAGGCCACTTTTTTTTTTTCTCCTGCTCCCTCTGACCAAGTGCCACAAACAGAACCCAGAGCCTCCATCTGTAAATAAAACTCTGAATTTGTCCAAATGTCAAAGCAGTTGAGCCTGCCAGGTGCTAAACAGTGTTTTCTTCTACATAATATTAATATCTCTGAAGACTTGTGTAGACTACAGCTGCATTTTGCACAGGCAGACAAGCAGAGGTGCACAGCAGCTGCAAGTTAAATATAGCTTCCCTGCCTTAATTCCTACACATAACAAAATTTCTAATATTCTTGCCTGAACCATCTATTCGTTTACTGCATTGTGATTTGAGCCCCTGGATCAGTGCATGTTTGCTCGTGAGCCAGGCCAAGGAAGACGAGACAGTCAAGCCCAGAGTTGTCAGTGTTTACACGCAACTCAAGTCCGTGAGGAGTTCAGTGTCTTTACTGGTGTGTCTGATTTTTTAATATTTTTTTTTCCCTGACATGTGCAGCCTCTGTTTCTAGGTGTTGAGAGAGTGTTCGTTTTGAAGAGTGTGAGGAGAGAGGAGCCTGAGGCTATCTGACATGGCTACTGTTGGAGCATCTCTTTCAACTTCTTTTCCTAAGCTGCAAATGGCTTGTGTGCACTTGGTTTTATTCTCCCTAAAATCTTCCTGAAGCTCCCCATGTCTTCCAAATACAGTTCTGGAAAGCTGAAAAGAGATGTGTGAGAGAGAGGAACCCCCCCCCAGGGCCGCCAGGTTGCTGTCCGTGGGGCGGTGGGAGCTGGCAGGGATGGCTGCAGTCATGCAGGAGCTGCTTCCAATGCAGGAACGGTCCTGGTACCGGCATCCCATTGCTGCTTCCAATGCAGGAACGGTCCTGGTACCGGCATCCCATTGCTGCTTCCAATGCAGGAACGGTCCTGGTACCGGCATCCCATTGCTGCTTCCAATGCAGGAACGGTCCTGGTACCGGCATCCCATTGCTGCTTCCAATGCAGGAACGGTCCTGGTACCGGCATCCCATTGCTGCTTCCAATGCAGGAACGGTCCTGGTACCGGCATCCCATTGCTGCTTCCAATGCAAGAATGGTCCTGGTACCGGCAGGGCCAGGCTCTCCGTGCTGGGGAGAAGGTGCTTCGTGCAGCATACCTGAGATGCTTCTCAAACACAGCCCCAGCTTCCCAGTAGCCTCTCTGAGTGGTGCTCCTTGTAACAGGTGAGATGGGCGAGCAGCAGTTGTAACCTCGACGTTGCCCTACAATTATATAAGCTCCTCCCTTTATAATTATCACATTAAGCTCCCATAAAATCTGTAGGTTTTCCTCAAGAAATGCATAGTGATGTTTGAAATCTTTCCCCATGTAGGTAGTTTGACAAACATGAGAGCGTTGTGAAAATCATTAGCGCTAAGAGTAAAACCTCCAAATAAAGTGCCCTGGGATTTATTTACTCTGTGCTGTAGTAATAATAATTAAAACACATCCTACTGCAGGGAACTCCCACAACTTGCACTTTGATCTGAGGCTGAGAAACTCATTGATTAATCCATGGGGTCAATCAGTCCATCTTGTTTGGAGAGTTAATCATAGAAAGCCTGTGCACCAGCACCAAGAGTGAAACAGGTTTATTTACTGCTGCTTAATCAGAGAACCCAAACTCTCCTGTAGAGTGGTGAGAGGTTTGTTTCTACTTAGCCTTTAATTGCAAAATGATCTCATTAGTGCCATAGTGAATCTCAGTACTATCCTACAGATGCATGGAATTTAAAGAAGAGCAAAAAGCAAAAATGGTTGCCTGTAAAAACCCAGCATTTGCCAAAAAGTGTGTTGCGGTTTGTATTTGCAAGGTCACCCAAACCAAGCTTCTCTTTATTAGCCTTTTAATCCGAAGCTAAAACATCAGCTGCACATCCCAGTGGCTTTTGGTCTACCTTACTGTTAAGAACAGAGGACTGTCATACTGAAACTACTGTGAAAGGGTTTTTTATCTAAGGATAAAAATGCCTATTGAGAACAAGAATGGAAGCCAGCAGCATAGTTACTATGGCATTCACCGAAAAGGGTAATCCTCTGAGTTATCCCAGCTCAGAGTGGTGCTTTGCAGGGGACTTCAGACCATGTAAGTGTCCTTCTTACCAGCCTCTGGCATCAGTCCCTGGCTCACTTATTAGTTAATTTCTGAAATGTCTCAGCAGGGTAGCGAGAGAGTGACAGGATCTCAAATGGGCAGTGAAATCCCAAATACAGCAATTGTTGCCAAAGCAGGTGCTGGAACCCCAGAGGTGAGGTTGTACACCCACAGTTAAGCCCTGAGCTTAAAAATGTGGAAAGCAGTGGAAAAACGTCTTTAACATGGAGCATTAATAGATGCAAGTTCATGTTCCTCTGCTGAAGAAAAGGCTTGAATGTGAGTTCCACATCATGCAAATCCAATTCAAACCCTTTGAAACCTGGATGATATCTCTACCTTTGTGGTAGGAAACTTCTGGCTTGGATTTAGAAAATTGGGGGTGAAAAGACTCCTCTTAACCTAATGCTAAATACCAGGAGGAGAATAGAGGGGAATACTTCCTTTACTAATACTTGTTTCTAATCAGATAAAAATAAGTGACAGTGTAGGCAGAATCCCTCTACTAACTGCCAGAACATGTCGATTTATCAAATTTTTCCACTGTTGCTCTTTTTTGAGCTAGCCTCAGAGCTGACAGTGTATGTTTTACAGTGCAGCAAGGTAGATTGATTGATCCTAAATAGAAAAGCCTTTGGGGTCTCAAGCTGATGTTTTAGCTTTGGAAAAAAACTGAGTAAAGCATGTTAATGTAGAGAAAGGAGCCTCGTTTAATTGGACCAACTCCTGGCTTGCTGAAAATTAATGGCTGGCTGGCTGTTGCCAGAGTGATTCATCTTTTCTATCATGTTCTACAGTCCTTCTCTCCAGGGGTCTGTACTCCCCTCCAATTCCAATACCAAAAGTGAAATATACTTCTTCCCCTCCCCCCCCCTTAAAAACATGTATTTTAGTTGGATTGGCTTCCAGTAAATGAAAAATAGCACTGGTGGGAATAAGAAGGAGGCAGGCAGTGTCTGGGAATTGGGTTTTGTTTACTGTGGGGCTGGTTTTGTTTTGTTTGAATGGGATTTAGATCTTTTTTTAATGTACTCTCAACTCCTTATTGGTACTGGCCGACTGTACAGGTGACAGAATGACTTTCTAAAGGATCCTGATTTCAGTGTGTTGAAATGTATTGTTCCTTTTCATCTGGCCATGGAAACAGAAACCCTGTGTAAGCAAGAGCTGTTAAAAGTGAATATAAAGCTGGAAAAGGCATTGAAAGCATTCAGGTGGCTCTGGAAATGAAAAGATGACTTTTCCATGTAGTTCTATCAAGCCCGCAGAAATACTTCATTTTATTTTTTTTTTAATAAATTACTTGTGCATGAACAAGGCTTGCCCCATAAACCTTATGGGAGGCAGTCCTGGCTTTGTGAAAGCAAAACAGCCTGCAGATGAACTTGACTTCGTTAGTTCAAGCAGTGTGCGCCCAAAACCTACATGGATGATTTGATCGTGGAGGGGGTTGAGCTTTGGAGTTTAAAGTGGGGAAATTAAAAATGTGCTTTTAAATATGAAATACTTTTATGTGCCATTTGAAATCCAGCTGTCTTCTGCTGGAGGTAGATGGCTACTCGTTTGCTGATTCAGAGGCGTCACTGGTTGACTAGCACACGGAGTCATTTCTAACAAGCATATAATAGGTTGGGAATGTTGGGAATGTTGTATTATTGCTTATTCCGTATAGGAGGATTCACTGTAACTGAAGATTACAAGAAGATAAATAAAGAAAGATTTTGTTTAACATAAGATATGGTAAATTGTTATGGTAATTTATTATTATTCCACTAAGGCAAATATTAGCAGTCATAGCTCAGAGATCATAAATAATGCACTGGAAAATTGGATGTAATGTTTCACATTGGCCTGAGATATGGAAAATGGGTAAAATTGCAGCAGATTTCTGTACCATTAATTGCAAGAAAATAACATTAAGAACATGCTAAATCATGGCAAATATTTTCAGCAGGTGATAGACTGTGGGTCAGTTCATTAATTCTCCTAAGTCATTCCTTATTTTTGGGTTTTACTCCGAGAACACTTAATGAATAATCAATGCTTTGTGAAGCCGAGGGTGTGGGCATGCACATTTTTATATACATTCATATATCAACCAACATACATCCATTTATCTCCAACAGTTTTTTGTATCAAAGCATTTTCTTAAACTGTATACTCATAACCTTGGCCACAAGGGATATGTTTCTTAGACTCTGAAGTAGCTGTTTGAATTGCTGGTTTTACGTTTTACCAGTAGAGTTTGGTTGTCCCACAGTGCTATAAATATTAAATAAAGACACTAAGATTTTATTAGTGTAATATTTTTTATGGGGACATGGTTGAAAATGTAACCTATAAAATTAGTAATGGGAGGATGAAAATTGTACGTTGTTGCTATCGGGTTTTACGGCCATCAGTTTTTCCTATTTCTGCGTTGGGTTTTTTGTACAGAAGGAGTAGGGCTTTGAGTATTTTGTTAACTGCAAGAAGAAAATCTGGTTGTGTATTGTATGGTAGTATGGAGTTTACTGTAAGCAGGAATGGGACAGAAATAGGACTCCGGACTAATATTTAGCATTGCTGCAAGTGTAATGGCTCAAGTCAGGTTTTGTTTCCACAAAACACCGAAAGAGTAACATCTCTGGATTCTTTCAGAGTGGTCGAAAAACCTGTGGTACCTGGATACCTTCGTCCTTTTAGTGCAAGAGAAGCAAAATCCTCTTGCCACTCTTTGAGCATTAGCCTTTTGTAGACAAGATATTTTAGTCCCAGGACTCCACCATGTATTTACATTTGTTCATAGGACTCCGTTTTACAAAACAATTGTGATGACAAGTTGTGTGACATTTCTGAATGTTTTAACCCAGTGCCAATTTGGAAATACACCAGTGGTCCGTAGGAGTAAGAGCCTGCCTCTATTTGCTTTTTGAAGTGCCTGTAAAAATCCATTTTCCCTGTGTAAAGTTTTTCTCTCTTGTTAACCTGTGCGCGGGTGATGGAGGCAATGTCACCTGGCAGCTTGAATGAGAAACGGGGAGCCTGAATTTCAAGATTCAGATCCCAGCTTTGCCGGGGATTCCCACTGTGGCCGTGGGGAATTAACTTGACTGCAGTTTGTTCCCACTGCTGTAAAACAGTTTTCTCACAGAATTGCAGAGAGGTTGAGTGAACATAAAAAAAGATGCCTCGAAAATGTGGCCACGTAAAAGTTTATACCACATACTTACTTTCTCAAATAAATGAAGCTTTCCAATGAGGCACAGCGTGCTCTGTTTCACAGGAGCACTTAATGGAGAAACCAGTTTGCGAGAATGTAATGCACTCTCAGCGTGCCCGGGAATACGGACATTTTTTTGGTTAACTAAATGGTTTCATGCCTGTTACTAGACAGCAGATTCCTATCCACTAAGGAGCTGTTTGGGTTTTTTTTTAATTTCTGATGTGGTGACATGCAGAGCAGTGCTGGCCGGGACTGCCACCCCCCTGCAGAAGCCTCAGGAGGTGGGTGAGTGCAGACGTATGGGAGCACTGGGCCAAAAGTGCCAGGGCAGGAATAGAAGTGATTTGCTAAAGATCACACAGAAGGGACATTCCTCTACATGCTCAGGACTCTGCAGGTTACCTGAACATCTGAGATTTCCGAAGGTTACCGTTAAGCCATCCTCGTCTTAATGGTGTTGGCAGAACTGGCGCAAGGGATGGATTTGGCAGCTTAGGTTTATCACAGACGCGCCGGGTGTAAAGGGAGCTGTTCAAGGGACACAACTTGAAAAGCAGGTAGGATCCCACTGTAAGTAGTGGTGTGTATTTACTGCTTTGAAGTTCATCAGGAAGGAAACATCTTTGCAGTGATAATTCTTGAAACCACGGTGAAAAACAGAGTCCTGAAGGGACCCATATCCTGAACAGTGGGATGATGTCCTGCCAGGGGGTATATCCTAATAAATAAGTATTATCCCTCCTGCTCTTCCAGCCCTGTGCAGCTTGCTAGAGGGGGCACTTTTTAATGGACTAGGAGAAGTTACAGGAGAATCCAGAAGGATAAGGTTTAAAGTGAATTCTTTGGTTTATACCATTTATAGTCCTATTAAATTCAATGTATTTCTCAGACATTTGGGGGGCAAGGAAGTTCAGTGTATTCGTACATCTTTCAAGATCCTCGCTTGATCATTTGACTCTGTCCAGCCAGCTTAACAAGCTAAATAATAAAAGGGAACAATGCAAAACTTGTTGAATTTTTTTTTCAGCCTGTGTCTTTTTTGAAGAAACATACATTTTTTTCCTCAGATGCCCAGCAGTTTGCTGCAGCCTCCTGCAGCTTTTCTGCCCATCACTCAATACCTGTTTCAGCATATCAAATTGTTGTACTTCCTCCTTTCATAGAGAAGCAATTAAAAATGATGAGGGTAAAGGGTTAAACCTAAAAGCCTGCTAATGAGGGTGCCTTCCTGGTTTTCTTTTCATCAGGCATTTGATGCTGTTTTCAGCATAAGCTTTCGATAAGCATCACTGAACATTTTTCCAGAGTATATTAAAAAAAGTTTGCGGGTTTTTTTACCATCCTGTAAAAATGATAGATGTATGGCTCTGCTGTTTATCTGAAATCCTAATTACTGATGCTGCAGCTTTTGAATGTTAAATTCATGCAGTGTTCTTTAGACTTCAAACTGGTCAAAGAAAGATGGATTTGTGTCCATAGAGAGATCTAAGTCTGGTAAACAGAGCCAATGTTTGTGTGTTTATTTATTAAATTATTTTAAAGTCAAGAGTTGCATCAACTGCAAATTACATAGACTCAGAGCTTTCTAAAGGAAAAAAAAGAAAAAAAATGCAAAAGTTTTCTGCCATTGGATGAAATTTTAATTTGTTTCCATGAGAGCAAAGAGTAGAGGTAAGAGGTGGAATCTGAAAATACAGGTGAGATCTTTCCTTGAGCTATGTTATTTATTATAGAACAATGGTTTGGGGTTTATTTCCAAAACTATACCTATATATTTGGAAAAAAATATTATATGTATAGATGATGTGTGTGTGTGTATATATATTTTTACATATATATAACCATCCATCTCAGTAGTCATTTAACATCCCAGGGAATCATTTTCACAGGGCAGTGAGGAGGCTGAGCACAGGATTTCTAATGAGAGCCCTCGCAGCCGTGTGATGGAAGTGTGAGTGGTTCGTCTATACTGCGTTGCAGATGTGTTTTCTATGCCATGTATAAACAGCGCCTAGAGCAATGGCAGCTGCTCCACCTGACCGCAGCTGAGCACCGTGATCCCTGATGCTCAGCCCCCCATGAGCTTCTGAATCATCTCCCCTGTGCAGCTGAAATCTTCTGCAAAGCCGCTCCGGTGCGCCATGGCCAGTTGCTGCTGCTCCGGCAGCTGTGCAAGGCGTGGTGCCTCACAGTGGCTACCACTATGGAATCCATACATCCTTGAAGCCCTCCTCTGCTTGCAGCTCCTAAGGACTCTTCGGAGAGGAGCTGGATGTGTTAATTCATTTCTGAGCATTCTTCTACCTGTGCTACTTGAGAAGAGCAATGTGGGGCAGAGACATGGCTGGTTTAAAAAAATACAATTTCTCTCAGGATTTTCTCTGTCTGTAGTCAAGTTTGTTTTAAACTAATGGAAGTAATTAGTGAGTCACAGAGGGACTTTGTCTAAGAGGTAGCCATTTTTAGATAATGGAGCATAAAAGTCGACACAGTGACATATGACACCAGAGCAGCATATTGGAGCTACGCGCTGTGTCTTAAGCAGATGTTTAAGTACTTTCAGTATTGAAATCACAACGTACACATGTAGGAAGGGATCTTATTTTTATTTCTCTCAGACTACTAGTATACTTTAGGCCTTTCTTTTAATCTCAATAAAATCAGAGTAAGCGCTGAATTGTTTTTAATGTGCAGTCATTATCACTCCTTTCTCTCTTCTTCAGACGTCTTTTTGTATATGATATGTGGGTACTTCAGGATGTATGGATAGAACTCGCTTTTTGCATTGCCGTTGCAATGTAATGCCAAAAAGGCAGAGGAGTGCAATAATGCACCAACTGATGTACCTCATTTCTAACAGCGCTGATGGCGTGGAGATGAAAATAAATAACATATTAGCAGGGAGGCACTTGATGTGTTTGCACATATTTATTATAGCTGTGAATGCAGAGAGATTTGGAGGATTCCCAAGAGAAGAAGGATTTTTGCACGACAGGGTGGTTCCCAGGGGTGTGTGGGATCTCCCCTAGCATTACCAGCTGCCTCACGGTTCTCTGAGGCCATCCTGGTTCCTCCAGGTGTGCAGGGTTGGTTCTTGTAGGTGCCACCAAACCGTGTGTGTGTTTAACCTCTTTCAGTGCTTTCATGAATTCTTATTTTTCAAAGTAGTCTAAAAACTGTGCCTTTACTGTTAAAGGGAGCAGGGCCTGGTATGGGTCTGAGAACTAAGCTGGCGTTGCCCTTGTGGCCGGATCGATGGTAGCGCTGCAGAGTCTTGGGGCTAGTGTTGACCACGCGTTGTCTGCAGCAGCCTACTTAGAAGTGAAACCTCGTTTTGGGGGATAAGAAATTTTGGCCTTCAGGAGATGAGCTGTTATTGACCTCCAGGCCAGAGGGTTGGCTTGCTAGCATGGACTGGCAGCCCTCAGCACTGGCTGGGTTTGGGTGCCATGGCCCGGGCACTGCACAGCGTGCGGCACCTCAAGAAGGGTGCAAGCTCCAGCTTGGACATAGTGAAGTTGGAAACCTCAACACAATCATGTATTTTTTTTAAGTTTGGCTTCCAACTTGTACATCTGAGCTTTGACATTTGAGATAGTTCCTGGCTTTTCTGGAAACTGTGGAAGACTCAGTCTTGAGGCTTTCTTCTTTATTTATTTAACTGGATGAAAGTCTTCCTTCCCTCCAGTGGGAATGTCTGCCTGTGCTGTGACACTCAGCAGCTGAAAGCAAGGGTGCCAAGAGCTTTAAATTGTGGTCAGAGTAGCAATTATGTAATACCCTGTCCCTTAAAAAGTTGTGACCAAAGTTTCATTTAAACTTTCAGTAATGCAGGATATGGTAGTTGCTGTTACATTGAAAAATCTTTGTTATGCTCCTGGAGATAGAAAACAGAGATAACTGGTCAAGTGTCTCAAATAAAGCATGTCGGGTGCAATAGGTGTGGAGGTGACTTGCTGCAGCTGGAGCTACAACGAGAAGTAAAGGTAGGCAAACCCATTTTTGTTTGCCCTAGATTCCAAATTAAACAAGATTTTAATGATGTAGTCATTAAATAGATGTGACAATGAAATTGCTTAAAAGCATTACCTATGGGTTTTTTTATATACTAGATAACTTTATCCATCTTCTTTTATAAATCAAGGTGTGATATTTGGTGTTTGTGCCCAGTAATTGCTGCAGCATTAGGTAACAGTTCCCACCACACATAAAGAAGGACGAATGTGGTCTAAATAAATACGTAGCATGGAAAGGCTTTGTAAGTTGTACAGTTGCGACGTGATCACAGCACCCCGGTTGTGGAGAGGTGCCGTCTGGTGAAGGAGGGGATGGATTTTCCCTTCTTCCGCTACAGCCTGCTCTTCATTTCTCCACACTGTGAGGGTAACCAGGGGCTTTGGCAGCAGGCCTGTTGAGCAGTTCCCTGGCTGTTTTTCTCTTTCACCTGTGCCATCCCTTGGATATTTATATTTGAATCCAGATTCGTCCCTGATATGGCTCAAAGCAGCACTGCAAAATCAGTCAGCAATGGTAAGCGGTGAAGGGGGTGGCTGGGGTAAAACTGGCCGGGGAGCTCCTCTCACCTGGGTTGCCACTGCATCCTTTCTCCCACCACAGCCAGGCTAGCTAGGAGTATCTGACTTAGCCTTTCTTGTACAAAAATTAATTGCCTGCTGAAGCTGCATCAGGCTTGGACCAGCAGGTTTTCCTTCTCTCGGCGCAGGCTCGGAGCATTGCTGCTAAGCACTCAGAAGGCGCAGCATGAGAACCTATGTAACGATCCTAGCTAGAAAGCTGGATATCCATTCTCACTCACTTGAGATGTTTTTACGGGTACAATATGTTTTCCTTCACCACATGTGTGTTCCGCCCCGTGGATTACTCAAATGGCAGAAAGTGTTTTGTTTCCTATATGATTAGCTGCAGGTTGAGTTTCTATCAGATTTGTCAATTTTGTCATATAATAGTTTGGGTTTTTTACAGCCTAATGTATGTGACATGCTTCATAATGCCAATAAAAATAGTTTTCAAACTAGACTGTGAAAGAATTTGACCAAAAAACACCGAAAATAAAAATATCAGCAACTGGGGAGCTTTGATCTGACAGCGTAAGCTTTTAAATGACACGTAGTGATTTGTGAAGCAAAGTTTTACAGTTCCTCTTTGCAACAGCTCTAACGTGTGGGGGGGTTGGCCCGGGTGGGATTGCGGCTGTCACTGGGGGGGGGTCTGGTTCCAGTAGTGGATGCATTCTGCAAAACAGTTTAATTTTTTTGTTTGTTTTTACATTTCTGATAATGGAATTGTTATGGGCTTTTGAATTTCAGTTAAGAATGTGCAAATAGGCTATCTGGTAAGTAGGTTATTGAAGGGTTAGGGAAATGGAGAACATTTTGTGCAAAAAAATACCCACAGTGTGGGTAATAGACTCCAGTCGAATTTAAAAGATAATGGCGACAAGGGAGAAATCCACTTGTAGAAATGGGGAACAGCTGTGTTTGAGATCTAATGAAACTGTATCAAATACTTTAAAAATGGCTTACAACTTCTTCCCCGGGGAATGGAGATAAAGCACAAGAGCACTCCTGAAAGGTCGAAGAAACAGTTAAATCATTTCCTTGATGGTTATTAGAGATACAGAAGACATCAGTGAAAATTAAATGTCTGAAACTTGTATTTGATTGCTTTCCTTATCACGCCAATCTCACACATTTCTTCCACCTCTTACTCTCTGTTCTAGTAAAATTTAATAACTGTGCCGGTAACAAGGGAGTTCGGTATGAAACCAACAGCCTGGACTTCAAGGTGAGAGCCGATGGGACCATGTACGCTGCCCACCCGGTGCAAATACCCTCGAAGCAGCTGATCCTGATGGTGACCGCGTGGGATCCCCAGACCCTGGGCAGATGGGAGGCGATTGTCAGGTTTCTGGTGGCAGAGAAGTCACAACACAATGGCCACAAGGTAAGAAGTTTTCAAAGCTCTTTTTCGTACTTCATTCTTCCTTTGCCTGTGGTCCCCAAACCTTTTAAAGCTACGTGCGGCATTGGATTGTTGGTGTTGTCTGGTCTGTGCTTCCTAAGGAAGTGTGCAGGTAGAAGATACCACAGGCAGCATCAAATTGCTTGCAAGTGATCCTTGAACCTCTCTGACAGAAATTATTTAAGGTTGCCAATGAGGGAAGTGGTCTTTAAGTTCATGCTTTTGTATTTTTAAGTGACCGCTTGGCTCTGTTGCATACTGCAGGTTACACACCTTGTGTTTGCATCTTACTGCTAATTCTTTAGACTTGAAATAAAACCTGCAAATGAAGGGTGCCTCCCTCTTTCCAGAATCGGTCAACCATCTTCTTCATGGTTAAATTCAGGTTTATTTTGTGACAGTGTACACCGTGAGTTGCATACTGGCTGCTACTGCTGTGCTGCTAAGATGTCTCCCTGGTTTTCGCAGTGAGTCCTTTCTCTCCATGAGCCATCTGCATGGCCCTGCAGCTCCACGGGGGGCTTCCAGAGGGGAGATTTGGGCTTGTTCCCTTCCAATGCAGCAAGGACAGGAAGCATTGCTGCTGCCTGATAAGGGACATACGCCCACATGCAGCGCAGGCCAGCAGGCCAGCGAAGCACAACATGGCACCACAGTGGCAAACGTCCCTTCTGCTCAATGCCAGCATCTTCCCTTCCTCACAGCTGAAGAGTGAAAAGCCAGCACTGTTCAGTATTTTGGACAGGCTACAGATGCTCGCTTTTTATTTTTTTTAATTTCATACGTGTAGCTGAAAAGCAGGAAGGATCTGTCCCTGCCCAGCAATGTGAGAGCAATTTGCTTCAGTTAAATCCAGCGGCGGGCTGCACAGCGCTGTCGGAATTGGGGACTGCTCCAGGAAAACATTTCTTCTGGTCTGTTCCTTCAGTAGCGGTCTCGCACCCACCTCTTCCGCACCACCTTTGGCAGCAGCAGTTCGCCTTTTCATTTCCTCCTCCTTCCTTTTCAGCCTTAGTTTGGGCTGAAGACCCCGTACCACACCGAGTAAACGCAGTTACACTGTCTGGCACCTGATCAAACCCCAGCCCTCTTGACGGTTGGGTGGTTACATTTCAGCAGGGTTTGGCAGGGAGTGGGATGAGGAGCCTGATTTATTGCTGGACCTTGAAGATGTGCAGAGCAAGGATGAAGGTGTGTGTCCTGGGGAGCAGTCACGGCTGGTTCAGGGACAGGTTGGGTCACTTGGTGGCTGTAGTTGGGGTTAACGCACCACGGTAATTGTCAGAAGAGCGAGGCTGGCCTCTCCGCTGTGCTACAGCGCTCGGGCAGAGAGGGCAGGGAAGGAGCGGGGAAGGAGGGAGAGCCCTGCTGGGCCCTGCTGTCAGAATGCCGCGCGCGCCTGTGCCGTTTGAGAGGAATTTTGCCACGTGTGAGGCAAGAAGGAAGAGACTTGGAGAGACTTAAATCTAGCAGTTGCCCAGTGGGCTGACCCCTGAGGTTTTGCATGGCTTAAAGTCTTATAAATACACTTCTGCTGCTCTTCAGCGAGGCTCTGGCTTGTGCAAGATATAATTAAGCCCTGTATGTTATGACAACTGTATTTGCCATTTTCTAACCAAAGAAATACTGCTTCCTTCTAAAAGTAATTAAATATTGAAGGAACAAAGTAAGACGTCTTATATACTGCTTTAAATTTCTTCTCGGTGTAGCAGAAAGAAAACTGAATAAGCACACATTTCTGTTTTAGTAAAATATTTGGTTGGAAATTCATGTAATGTTAATGTAAGCTGAACTCTGGTTCAAAACAGAGAGAGCTAAGCTTTTTAAAATTCATATCCCTTCTTTCTAAAAGCCTTATTAGTGTGTAGTTTGAGGCTGGAAAAATATGGAAAACAAGACTAATGACAAGGTCATAAGCAGTTTTAATGTGGGTCCCTATAGCAGGCATCCGACTTGTGTTTTATTTAAATGCTTGTGCTTTTTGCAAGCAAAACAATCCTTTGGTTACTAAAGAAATAAATATGATTATGAGATTATTTAAAAAAATAATAGTGTTATGCTAAAAAAAACTCTAAAACCTAACAATATCCAGTTCAATATGTTTCAGGCCATGACCCTAATATACTACATTTCATGGCTTTTACTAGAAACAGATTTCACATTTGATTTTGTATAGTATAATATGACTCAAGCAGAACTACATAATTTTTTTTAAAGACATTTCAGACTGTTGTGTTATATTCAGGGTATGGAGACAGCAAATACGGGAGAGAAGGGAGGAGGACGTGAGAGAAGGAGAGAGACCAACTCTGTGTTCTGGCACACACATCCATTTCCATTTTACTTTATAAATTTGTGACTGATTTTGTGAAAATGCTGAACAGTTCCCAGACATTAAAAATAATTGGTATGAAATTTGCCTTACCGCACCTACTGATCTCTTTTTGCTGCCACCTGCAGCACAAACAAGTCCTTCTGCCTCGCTCACCCATCCTCTGTGTTTGTGTAGGCTTCTCGATGACGGATGGCCCTCAGCTGGGGCAGTCCCACGGCATGACAGAGGGCTTGCTGCCCCTCTGAATCACCTCTGAAAGGATAACTCAGAATTTAATTCACAATTATCCATGGATTAAGGCTTTGTGAAAACATGATTAGCCCTCCTGGAATGGCCATTATTAGACATTTGGTTTATTATGGAGGTTACTGCAGAATAAATGTTATAGGAGAAGTCAGAATTGTTGGGATGCTGCTTGAGGTCATGGGGGACCAGAAGTGAGGTCCCTGCTCTGCTGCAAATTCCTGATGCGTTCTGGGGGGAACACACCCAGTCTCCTATAGCCTGCCTGCAAAGTGGAGGCAATGGGCTACTTCCTGGGAGGGCACAGAGGATAAATCCCTCCATACACGACCCTTTGGATGTGTGATCCTTTATTTAATCACAATATATAAAACTGCAAATCCACGTAATGGACTGGGAGAGATTTGGTGGTGGCCAGCATGTTTTCAGAGTGGCAGATTAGTTCAGGATGGCTTCCGTCAAGATAGTTGTCCCCTTGTGCGCAAAATCAGAGGTTTTGGTGTCTGTACCTGCACCCGAGATCCCACAGCTGTGTCCTTACTCTCGGTGCAAGCTGACATTTTAATGGGGAGTGACCCAATACAACGACAATTTCCCCTCCCTCATAGCATTGGCCTCATTAAATGTGCTGATTGCTTTAGATGACTGGGTAACCTGGGCAAATCTGCACATTTTCAGTGGTAACCACTGTAATGAAAGAATTTGTGAAAGTTTAATGCTAGTAGGATGAAGGGGTAGCAAAGAAGGTAAAGATTTTAAAAATGCATTTTATGAAACATGAAGCATACATTTTCCCCTCCTCCCCAGCAAAAACCGAACGTAAACATTTTTCTGGTTCATACAAGTGATGTTAGTAGCTAGGAACTTTTTTTGTTCAGTCTTGCAGGAAACCTGATAGCAATTCAATTAGAAAATGCAAATGAGGTCACATATTTCCCACAGGAGTGCCGAATTACCCCAGAGGAAACTAAGTGATATTCTAGCATAACAATAAATACTTAAGATAAAGTTTCTTATACGGTTCTTGTCTGGCTGCCTGTTGTTGCAATATGAAGTATCAATCAGACCTGTGAGTCTGATTTAGAAAGAAGAAGAGACAGGCAAGGAAGGGGGAAAGGGAAGAGGAAAGGAGAGGAAAGGATGGTTTTGTGAAATAATATGAAGTCCTTGTAGTTTGTGTCAGCATTTATGAAAGATAAACTTGAGTGGGATAATGCTCCAGAAGAAAGCGTAGTAAAGCCAGGCTTTACTTACCTGCAATTAGTACAATGTCTTAGTTTGTAACAGTGCATGCTGTTCTGTCTAACAATTGAATATTGATTCAACCAAAAGTGTAAAAATGAAGATTATGTTTATGAAGAGTGACATTGCTGAAGACTTCAGTCTTCAGAGTGCCCTCTGTTTCTTAGCTGCAGAAACTCGAGGCTTCCCAAGTCCATGGACAGACATACAGCCGTTTGTGCTCCGCTTCCCACACTACCCTCTGTGCCCATACGGTCTGAGCATCTCCTTGGCACTCCGCACCAACGTCCTCCGCTCCCTGTGTTGGCTTGTCCTGTCTGAAGTTCCACCCCCCTCTTTAACATTGATCTTTTCTTAATTTTTTAGTGCTTCTATGTGCCTAAAGACGTTAAGACACATCTGTCAAATTTTCTTCTTTATTTTTTATTTATTTTTCTGTAGTACTCACCTCATGGGTTAAAATCAGATCGTAGAAATACAGCACAGAAAGGAATTCACAACCAAAGAGCTTAGAAATACAGGGTATATTCAGTACATGTAGGATGCCAGTCATCTGTTGCCAGTGACTTATTTTAGAAATAAAAAAAAAAAAAAAGATTGTTTTCTCTGAATCATGTTTATGTCAACCTAAGTTTCTCATTGTCTTAGCTTCTCAAATTCTGAGCATGGAAGTATGTAAATTTTTGCAATCACTGGGAATTGTGCAATTAAAATCTTGCAAATATATGGGTATGCAGCTAGTGTTTAAAACATTGAGAACTACTGTCAGAAATCAATCCTCGCTTAAGCCCAGCTTGTGTTTTATTATGTCTCTTCTTATTTTGGGCTTCTTTCGTAACCCAGGTATGAGTCCACAGCCATACAATATGAATGTGCAAAGCTGATTTTTACAGCCAGAGGGGTTTTTTTTATTTAAAGCCTTTAAATAATCATCTCTGGCATTTCACCTGGCTGAGATTTTAAATTCCAATACAGCCTTTTATTGCTGATCGCAAATACAAAGGTCTCTGGGCAAGGAAAGGCTTATTCAGCACTGATCTTGTTTATGACCTTGGTTATTGTGCTAGCCAGGTTGCTCTGTGCCAGGCCTGGGAGCGATGAAGATGTAGCCTTCTGATGGAAGAAAATGACAGCTGAAGTGGGAGTTGTGCTTTCAGTGCTCCGAGTCTTCCTGGTGCTCTCAAGTGGCTGCACCTGAAAACGGGAAAAAGAGCCACTGCATTTGTTCCTTTTCCTTCCTTCTGCGTTGGGATGAGATGTTATATATGGCATCAGGGTGATGGAGTTTACCCCATAAAACTGTGCTATCCCTAGAGAGGAGCTGAAGAAATGGGACCATGTTTGTCATCCTGCCTTTTTCTGGCTATATTTATGCAAATTTTAAATACTGTGTTGTTATGCTGGGGCTGTGCTTTTTGACTGCCTCTGTGGGGGATCCAAAGTAGTAGCTAAGTCCTGTAAAATGGCAGCCAGCATAATTTTTATTTCTGTATCCTCATCAGTGAAACAACACCTTGACAGATCACACTCAGTGTGGGTAGATACAGAGTTTTCTGTTTTCTTCAGGCAACCTGTGAGACATTGTTTGGGGATTTAATAAATCAGATCAGTGGAAAAGATGAGAAAGCAGATGACTAATAAATTAATATCATATAATTGTTACCAGTGAGACTGCTCATGTTAATTCTGGAAGTCTAATGAAGATGCGTCAGGTGACCTTGTCTGACCTCATGCTTAAGTGGATTTGAACATCTAGCATTTAATCATCACATGAGATGAAAGTGATGTTTGTGAAGACAGGAACTTACTTGTCCTGCTTTTCAGGTGTGTTGAATCAAATTGCCTTATACCAAAGCCAAGGTAAGATATGACACACAGGTGCTCGTTGCCTTGGAAAATCAGCCCGCTATGGGAAGTTTCCAAGCATTGCACTTGCTGCATTTACTTCTTAAATAGTCAGCATCTTACCAAGGGTCATGCTCAAAGCCATACTAGAAAGATCATCCGTAAGTGAAATTCGCTCCAGATCTCTCTTCCTTCAAACAAAAAGAAATCCTAAGGATTGAACTGCCTATGCGGAAATAAGTTTTTCCTGATAAAACAAAACCCTTGGACTGCTGCGTACTGCCTGCCTGTGATGTGTGCCTTGCCCTTGCCAGATCAAAGCCTTTGACCTGTGGTTCCCCATTCTTTGTTGTTAACTGCTGAAGTCTGACTGCCACTTCCAAGAAATATGTTGGACTGAATTTCCTAAAAAAGTCTTCATTGCTGTGGTAATCCGTTGACAGTTACATGTAAACGCGAGTTTGAGTAAAGACGAAAATTGCTTCATGCACACACACTCATTAAAATAAACCGTTTTTTAGGGGTTGTGAGGTTCCACCTATTTTTTCTTTAGCCCAGTGAGCTGAGACAGCTTGGGAGTTCCAACTGAGAGTGAAGAAGGGCTTCGGTGCCTCCCAGCTCCGGGAGGCCAAGTCCTTGATCGCTGGATGTGCTTCTTGGTGGTGCAGCTGCATCACGTTCTGCCCCCTTGGCGCTGCTGGCCAGAGGAGCGAGGAGAACAACCAAGCACGGGAGTGCAGCGTGGCAGGGTGAGCCAAGCAGGCGTCGTTACCACTGGTGAGGAGTGGGATCTCAAACAGGGTCTCCGTCCAGCAAAGCATTTAAACACAGGCTTAAAGTTCATCATGTAAATGGGATAAATTAAATGTGTTCACATGTTTGAATTGAAGCGTTTGCTTAGGTGCACTCCAGAATTGGGGAATAAAAGAAGAACAACCTTTTCTCAAGAGCCTCTTGAAATAACCAAAGGATAACTTGAAAGGGCAAACTCACACGCTAGCACTGGGGAGGAGGAGAATGAATTACTTCTGTTAAAGTAGCAGTGGTGCTTGTGATCTCTTAAATCTCTTGTGATCTTTTTACTTGCAAACATTATGAAGAGAAGGAATATTGTTACATTTCATTCATTATGATTATTTTAATTCATGTATCTTTTGATCCTCATGGCTTTAGAAAAATAAAATGAGATTAAAATTTTTCACAGGCTTGTTAAAGGGTAGATTTGCGCCTGCTTCTTTCTGTGATGAAGGACAATTGTAGTAGGCTGAGTTCTAGAAGCAAAAGCAGCTTGGTTTTGGAACAGTTCTCCAAATTATTTGTTAAAAGTTTTATCTGGGTGGAAGTACTCAGCTTGCTAGCCCAAGTGCTTGATACATTTTTCTTGTGAGAAACATAATCTCAAGCTGCAGTAGCGTTTTTTGCTGTGTAGTTTTTGATGAGATCTACCATCTTTATTCCCGTCCTATAGGTATCTGAAGAGGTAACAAGTATGTAGTATTCTGTAATTTAATAGCCATGCTCTTGAGAAGTGCTTGTAGTTCTGAAGCCATTGTGTATGGCTTCTTCCAATTATGAGAATGACATTAACTTGAAGACAGAAGTGTCTTTTTGTAAACACTAGAAAGTCGAGTTACAACAGTAATTTAGATGTTCCTTAAACAATCCTGCGTAAGAAGCACTGTGAGATTAGATCTTACAAAGGGAATGTGAAAAGGTCAAGTTGATGTGGGGAGCTTTACAAGGAAACAGCCTCATCAGAACTTTTCATGTTGGGATAAGATGTTCAAGCCTTGAAACAAGGCAGAAAAGTACATCAAGAGCTGTGCTCTGTGGATGATGTCATCGTCTTCTGTTCGTTGAAGGCTCTTGCAATATTCAGAGCCTGACAATGACAAGAGTATCACAGATGCTTGAAACCTTTGGGAACCATAAAAGCTTCCACCAAAGGCAGATGGATTTCTTATGTTCCTACTCTGGTATGTGATTCTTCCAGAGAACGGAAGAGGAAGAGCATCATTTGAAATCTTGAAAGCTGTGTGCAGTTCAGGAGATACCTCTAATCATCAGAGTGGTGTGGTACCGCAGAATACGTTTCAACACAGCTCTGCCTCTCCACCCCAGCCAAAACTTCCCTCCCCTTGGAGAGACCTTTTGCATTTCATGTCTGCTCAGTAATGAACGTGAGTGTGCCTTGCCTGCAGTTGTCCTTAGTCTGCTAGTATAAAAGCAAAGCATATAGAAGGGCTCTCATGACTTCCCAGATTCCAGCTTAAAATGGTGATAATTTACCAAATATTTAGGCAAACAGGTGATGTTGGTGAGTTCATGTGATTTCTCAATTTCAATTAAATTGTACTGAGAAAACAACATTTGCTGTCCCAGTGGGGGTCACCTGGGCAGCAGCCGCCTGAAAAGCCATGTTCTGGCTCAGGGTGCAAGCTTGTGTTACCTGCGGTCTGTGTCCACAAGGTCCTTTGCTGGGCCACTAACCTTGTTAGGTTTTCTGATCAAAGAGAATAAATTGTATTTGGTTTTTTTGATGCCATCTATGCCCAGAGCTAGTGGGTGCCTCTTTTCTCTGGAGTCCAGGCTTAGCTCGGTATTTACGGTTGCCCACTAAGAGCCCTGCTGCAGCTTTCGTCAAGAAAGGGTCTTCTCCCGCCTGACTTACAAGCCAGAGTGTTGTGTTCTCCCTGTTCAAAAATTCCCTTCAGCTTTTTGCTTGCTTTGCAGCCCTACAGCGCTAAGGAGCATTTTGATACCTCAGTCACACTGATCACATTTTATTAGGTATATCAGATAAAGTTTTCCAAAGCCTGCAAAGCCAGCCAGATACCTAACAACCTTAAATTTGCATGCATGCCTCATTTTTCAGCTATCAAGGAACAGCGCACATACAGGCAGTTGCTCAGCTTTGACGTAGACTCCTTGGGAGAGAGGGGCATTTGGCGTGGCTGATGCACGTGTGTGCATTTTACACGGCTTCTCCTCTTCCTCTGGGGGCAGTAACTCTGTTAGATTTTAGTCAAACTTTTTCTTCCCTGTCAGCTGATGTGTTCTGGAAGCTCATGCACTTGCCAAATCTGACAATTTTTCTTACTAATTGACTCTAATGTGAACTGCTCTATGCAGCCCCACTGCTAGCTGATTAAAAAAAAAAAAAAAAAAAAAAAAAAGTAGTGAATTTTTGCTTAACTAGCTGATTTAATTAAAATGTTTTATACTGTACTTGTATGGTTTCTATAAATGGAGAGGTAATTTTGTTTAATGCATTCCTAACCAAACATAACATTCCTGACTATGTAGCCAGATTTGATAAAGGTCACAAACGCTGAGATTCCACTGTTTGCTTTTGTAAGTCGTGATGATCAAACAGCTTGTTTTGGCACTTGAAATATCCTGTCAGGATTGGTTCCCTCTATTCCTGTTTATACCAGAAATTATTAATATAGTTTTAGGAGCAGAGGGGGTTCTCTGTATCTGAACACCGTTCATCATCTTTAATGTGGAAGTCTGCTGCTAAAATCACGTCTCATTGTCAATTAGTGGCTTCTCTGCAAACACATTAATTTAATGCCCCTGCTGAAGAACTGTGCGCACTGGAACATCTTGCTGCTAGAACACTAGTTTTCAGAGCACTTCGACACAAATCATTCATGAATAGCAATTTACACCGTGATGGTAATGGGACGTGACATGAAGTTATCTTTGATTAAATTTACCACAGCTTACAACTAGTAGTAAACAGAGCTAATACAGATAGTCGCAACAGATTTCTGGAAGTTGGATAAGGGGAAAAATAGGTTATGGATCCCTTGCCTGTGCTGTTCCTGAAGAATACCTTCACAAAGAATGACTGTAGTAAATGAAAGTCTAAAATAAAAAGTCTGATCTTCTTAAAACTCTTTTTTTCCTGTCTCCAGCTCTGGCGAATTCAGCAATGACCTAAATAAAAAAGAATCAATTACCCTAAAGTAAATAAATTTGCTGTTTGTTCTGCTACTCTTTCATTATACTGTATGAGAACACAAAATGAAATATTTCTCTGCTAAAAGATCAAAAACTGAGGAAACGGTGCATTTTGGGAGAAAAGGGCTCATTCGTCCGCCACTGCTGTCCCTGATGTCAGCAAAATGTTGTCTCCTTAGAACAGAATTCATGCAACTGTTTATTTTGTGGTGCTCTCATGTTCCCTTTGTTAAAGAACTAAGCTATATTTTCATTGTCTTACTGTCTGTTTGGTAAATATCATTTTCTCCTGTCCTTTCTACAGCTACCATGGAAACAAGCAAAACTGTTTCAGATTAAATACTTTTAAATAGATTTTTTTTTTTCCTTGGTAGAAAATGGTACCAGTTTTCAAAATGCGTATTGATATAGGAGATGAAGGGAAATATATTTGAGCAATGGACTAAAGGTGGCTTTGTATCCCCTTGTATTGCTAAAAATATATTAAAAACACATTGCCTCAGTTAAACCCTAGGAGTGACACTAGAAACAAAGCAAGCCAAGTGTTATTTCTTTTCTGAAAAATGTCTAGGGCAGAGCATTAAAGATCCTATGAAAATAATAAGACTGACATATAAATAAAGCACATGTTAAATCGTAAATAATTTTGGTACTTGGGAAATAAAAGCCTTATTAGCTCTCCTCCAGTTGCAGATACTTTTTATTCCAAGTGCAAGAATAATGTGTTTTAGTGCTGAATCTAGAGCGTTCCCTTTTGTGGGTTGAGCCCCATAAAATCAATAATCTCCAACAAACGTACCCTAAGACGCACTGTTATTTATATGTGGAGAATGGTGGCTTATTTACCCAAACATTAGAGTGATCCAAAATGTTCAGCTAAGCAGGAACACAAAATATGATATTATATTATGTAAATGGGTTTGTGATACGCTCTGCTGGATAATAACTTCCAGATGTCTCTGTAGCCAGAGGCTGACGGATATCAAAGGCAGGTTGGCTGGGAGGGGAGACGTGCCAGCTGGCGAGACTGGCTACTGCTAAGTGTAGCGGAAGGTGGAAGCTGGTATTTCTTCACACTCACTGGTTTTATTTGTGGACTAGTGAAAAGTCAGCGGCTTGCAGCCTTCTTTTCACGAGCAGCATAGTGCTTGAGGGGCTGTAGGGATCCCATATGTCCTGTTCTTTCAGTGTAGTATTTTTCACCCTCTTTTGTGAGTAGCGTTGAGTTTAGTCCGAGTCTCCCAAGAAACAAAAGGCTGACAAGCCACGGACTAGTACAGGCAGGAGCTTATAGACAAATTAGATGGCTATTCCGACTGACTTTTTGTTGCCAGCGCTAAATGCAGACAAGGAATCACCCTGAGCTCTCAGCACTGTGGTGTAAATGGAGTCAGTTGGAGGAGCATACAACCCCACCAGCTGGGAGTAAGATTTCCTAAATCTGCTTGCTCTTAAAGTCTGAAAATCCCTGTGGGTTTAGCTACATGGCCTCTTCCGAATGCGGCAGGTTGTGGTCGTCATCGTGAAATGCAATGCTAGACTGAAAAGGCGCTGGAAATTACTCCTGTAAGGTGCCGTTGATGTTGCTGCTATGGCCTACGCCTTCTGTGGAGCTACCTTTGAGAAGAAAGATCATTGCCCAGTTCTTATAGATGAGACTGTGCCTCCTTCAACCTAACGTTGCTTTCTGAGAGCTTGACCTGTCATCTCAGTGAAAGGTTTCCACTTGACTTCAGTATGGTTTTAATTGACTTTAACTGATAGCCCCAAAATACCCAAAGAGTGACAAGGGAAATTGTAGGGTGGGTTCTGCACGCTGTGCTGCAATTAATCCTCAGCCCATCGGTGTGACTCCCTGACCAAACTCAGGGAGCATGCAACAAATACTGCAGTTGCACTTTTCAGAGGAAGAAGCATTGTATCGAAGATGGAATGGCTGCGTTACGATTTGCTGGCATCAGCACTGTGCGTATGTACGTCGTAGTTATGGGCCGTAAGCCACTTGCAAGGGACGCTGGAGCAAAGTGTTGATCCCAGGTTTGCAGAACGTAGGCTTTAAATAGTACAGCTAGCATGGCACGCTTTGCATCGCTTCGTTAGCAAGCTTTTAAAAATTCTGCCCTAATATGAATACTAAGACATTAGATCATACTGAATCCAAATTCATAACAAATTTACATCCGGGCATGGTCTTTTCTCCTGTTGTTTTTCTTCATCCCACACTTTGTAATCACTTTTTCTCCTTGAACTTGAAAGTTTTCATCTGTTTTGTTCAGCTGCATTTCTCTAGCTTATCAATGTCCTGAAGTAATAGGCGTAATTTTACTGAATTATCTGATTATTTTCTACTCTCATTTAATTGTCTGCATATTGCCAAAGACCATGCGTGCATGTTCTATGTTTGGTGTTTGATCCTGTTGTAACAAATTAAAAATGTCACTGTGTAATTTTCAGAATGGGGAGTGGATGTAATTTTCCACTGAGCATGCATTCTGTGGACTGGCTTCCCTTTTGCTGCAATTGCCCATCGTCCTTTCGCCATATGGCAGAGGGTGATGGCACCTCACAAAAGCAACAGGAGGGAAAGCACCCTAAAGCAATAGCACTAGAGGTGCTCGATTTGATTGTGAGAAGGCTATGGACAGGTTGTGTTCTGATGACACTACGAACGGTAGAGGAATGTTTTTATTCTTTGAAAATGTTTGCTTGAGATTCTGGAAAGCACGCAGCCAGTAGGGCCATGAGAGAAGGCACAGTTGTTAGCTCAGTGAAAACTGTAATTCAGCAAAAACAGAATTGGAAGCTGTATTTTATAATTAATTTAATTTGGTGTCACATTCTGCTTTTTGAGTTGAACTTAAGATCCTTGCAAGCTCGAAAGTACAGGAGAGTTTCCTGGGGCTTGACGTTAGTCGTTGCTGTTGTTTCAGAGATGTTCTTGGATGTTTCAGTCAGAGATCTGAATAGTTCTGGCATTTGTACTCACCAGACTTTGTTACTGCATTTGTCTCACAGTTTTTAAACAGCAGAAAACATGTACAATGTATTTAAACACCACCAGAGAAATTAAGGTCATGAGAATGCATTGTCAACAAATGAAGATAAAAAAGAGCCGTTGTTTAAAAAAAAAACCAAACTTGTTGTTGCAAGACGCTTTTGAAATTCTACATACCAAATTCAGATTCATGTTGATGATTTATTCTAATGTAGGAAAACATCATCAAGAGTGACAAGCAAGCTAGTCACTGTCTAGTCACCTGCCAGCAAATATTTCATAAAGACTAAAAAGGCTGGTACTGCCTTGCTGAGCTGACACTAATTATTTCAGTATACATGGAGCTTTGGGATTCATGTTAATTCTCAAGTCTGTCTTTAGTTCAGACTCATTCCACTGTGTAAACTCAGCAGAGCACAAATTATTTGACCATCCTTTCATAATCTGTCCCCATGCTCACTTGCCAATTATATAAAGTGATCCAAATACCTGCTCTCAAAGGATCCCCATTTGGGAATCACAAGGCAATTAAAAAAAAGGGGGATATCCACTTTTCTGTAGCTCATGCCTGGTAGTCCTGTTTCATGTTGACATTCATTTCTGGGTATCTGCTTTAGATAACATTGTTTTCATCAGTGTTCAGAAAAGATACCTTTCTGGTGATAAAACCCTTTTTAGATGACAACTCTATCGGATGTAGCATATTGCATCCCATAGGAAGGATAAGCTCAACAGTACCTACCACTCTCTCGAATATCCCGAGGTCTCCCACTGCTGCATCATGATGCTGTTTCTTTGTTCATTACACACTTGAGTGAGTATTTTTAGAACAGCACCTAAATATTGAGCAGTGGTGTAGTGAACTTGCAGTAACTTAATGTCAATGCTTGTTGAAGGTGTATAAAACAACATCAAGCAAACAAAAACCAGCAGTCACCTTGGTGGCATGAGTTAGCATGAGGGAAGATTTGAGAAACGTGACTATGTGTGTGATGGAAAAAGACCATATTTGTCTGTCCTGTGAAAATTCAGCTCTGGAAGTGGCTCATTTTTAAGGTTTGCAGAAAAAATAGCTGCATTTTTGCACATATGCTTCCAACCCTTGCAGCCAGTGGGTGTCTGCCCTCCACAGATAACACAGACCGGAGCCACCATCAAGCTGTGAGAATGTCCTCCTTGCTACTGTGCCCAACTCTCAGCATCCAGAAGGTCCACACAGCTTTGGAGCACTGCTCAGTTCGACATACTGTTTAGTTCTCCTATACTATCTAGTTTTGAGGTGACTGCCTGCTTCATTGCGTTTCCAGAACAAGAAATGTGCTAATAGATGGGTTTACATCAAACTATAAACCCTGAAGCAATGATTCCCACTGAAATCAGTGCCTACAGATAACTGCTTGCAAATGTTTGTAGGATGTTTGAGTTTGTACATTTGGAGTACGACAAAAAGTGAGTGTGGCTTAAAATTGTAGGAGACTCAGAAAATAATTTGATGGGTTTTCCTACAGTGTTCTTGGGGTTTGGGGCATGGGTTTTTGGGTGGGGATATTTATTTTTTTTTTAGAAAAATAGATTAAATTTGTAAAATTCAGAGAATAGTATTCTCTGAATGGAATATTTCCTCAAATAAAGAGAGTGTGGTTTGTAGTCTTTCTGGTTTATGGAAGTTTAAACATTTTCTGGTGGGAGTACAGGTCGCCATATGGTAAGAAAATCTTGTATTTGTTATCTTTTCTGCAGACTTCCCAGAAGTAATGCCTGGAACCCTAGGAGGCCACAGAGTATATAAGTATTGGGACTGGGTAGCCTCTGAAGAGCCTCTCCACATCTACATTTCAATGACTCATCATTCTATAAGGCAAAAAAATTCTGATGATGAACCAAACTCTTTAAATCCAAAACGTGGTCCCACCATCTCCATTTTTATGCCACAGCAATTTAATGTGTCCAGTACCAAAGTATGCCATGGGCAGTATCCATATTAAAAAAAAAAAAAAAAAATCACAAAGAAGGACTCAAGGGTGCCCCAAGTAATGAAAATTGTTTACTGACTGAGGTATGTTATACTTCCCAGGCTGTGTGGGGAGATGTGTGTTTGGGCTTTGTGTTCAAAATCCACCTCTTATTAAAAGGTCATTCGTCACAGAGCACTAAGAAGTTGAACTTACTCACCTTTGCAGCCGCGGAGCTGGTGCCCCCTCTGGTTGCGGTTTGGTTGGTTTGGCAGGACACATCTGCAGAACCTGCTGTTTACTGTAACCCTGCTAATGGCAAGGAGCAGGCTAGCTCCGTACCGTAAAACTGGACCCGTGACATAGGCTCTCGCTTTTTTTGTGTTCTGGTAGGTTGCATTTATTCGAAATTTGCAGAAACTTCTTTACTCCAACATGCTGTTAAATCTCCCTGCAGCTTGTGTGATGAAGATGATACATTCTGGGAGGCATCTTGATTTGAGAGTGACAGCTCCATGTATTTGTGAAAATGAAGTGACAGCAGAGTTGCCAGTAAAGCATATTGTGTCTTTGCAATGCAGAAATATATCATGTTAATAACAATGATTTTCACAGCTACATGTGACCATTTGCACACAAGGAAGCATCGCTGTTGGGAGAAGTCCCAAGAAGCGAGCAAGCAGCTAACTGGTTTTGCTTACTTGTTTCCAAAACAGCCAAAAGGAAGGAAGACGGTGCCGGGAGAACTGGCGCAGCAGCAAAGCGACACTCTGCTCCCGTGGCGCCAGCATCAGAGTGCTAATGGCCTGCGGCGGCAAAAGCGAGACTGGGTCATCCCCCCCATCAATGTGCCAGAAAACTCCAGAGGACCCTTTCCACAGCAGCTGGTTCGGGTAAGTTGAAAAAGAAACAGAAATAACAACAATAGTAACGGTAACTTTGCAGCACGTCTAGTGATTTAGTAGGTGCAGGGCATGGCATGGGAAGCCTGGCTGGAAGCACAGGCTCTCTGCTCTTCCTCCCTCGTGCAAGAAAAGTTGTCTTTTACATGCTGCTGAAACGCTTCTTTTCCAAAGCAACTTGCCCCAGTTTTCCCTCCCCCAGCTGAACCCAGCCTAATCGCCTCCTTCCAGCCAGGCCCTTAAGAGGTGCTGGTGTTGCTGCCAAGATGGCACGTTGCCCACGCTCTCATCCTGCAGGCTGCAGGTGTAAAGCTGGGCTCGGTGACACCCAGCGACAAGGGGGTGCTGCATCCTTCCCTTCCTTCGCAGAGCCGGGGTACAGATGCGTGGGGGGGGCTGAAGGAGCTTGGCTGCCTGCCGCAGCTGCAGATGGATCCCTCGTCCTCTCTGTGCTGCTGGTTTCTTTCTTTACAAGGATATCTCTGAGATCAAGTTTACCCGTGTGGTTTTCTGTGATGATTATTGGATGACAGGAAAAGAAAAAGAAGGGAAAAGGGGCCTCTGACAGACACATTTGGTTGATACATTATTGCTGTTGATAAGTGTTAGGAAAATACAAATACATGTTGCTATTCCTCTTGTGGGTGCTGGTTTCGTTTTTTGGAGCAGTTGAAAGATTAGCTGTAAAAAAAAGAACTCCCTGGCAGACTTTTTCAGTTCTTCCCTTGGAAGAAAATGGCAACAATTATAAAATTTCAGAACTTATTTTGAGCAACAGTGGTGTGTCATTGGCATCCCTCCTCAGGAAGTTCACCTAGGCATCTTGAAACAGTGCCTGGACTGCAGTGAGTTGTCATCGTTACCTGTTTCATGCTGATGAGCTGATACCCTTCTGCATATCCCGTGGCGGGGGGGGAGGAAAGGAGCTTGCTGAGTCCTTTAGAAGTTCAGTGCAACGACTCCTGCGGTGACTGAAGGTGCATGTTCTCAATTCAGCAAGTATTAGGTAAACTTGAGTTGTTGGTGCTGCTTTGTGCAGTTAGGGAAGTACAACAAGGAATAAAAAAGCAACAGTTGTTTTTATGTCTGTCCTGGAAAAGCAGGGAGGAAAGCCGAGGAGTCTTGTGGTCAGCAGTGCTGGGTATGGAGTGACCCGTGCATGTGTTGTCCTACTAAGTTGAAGAAGTGTCTGAAGAGGAGAATAATGATATGTCAAAAATATCTTCCCAAATCAGATTAATAATTTACATTAATTCCTGAATTCCTTTGAAAAATAAGCAGAGTACTCGTGAAGTGAACTTACACCCTGTCCCACTCCCTGCTGATTTCTTTTGAGCTTTGACTAGACAGTGAGAGGACAACTTGGCACCAGCTTACTGTGGCAGATTTGTGGATTTATAAGAACTGAAATCTCTCTGGCACTTTTCCCCCCTATAGTCAGGAGATGAAACAGGACTCAAGAATGCAAAACTCCAGTACTAGTGAAAGTGACGAATAATAAATTTTATATAGGTATGGAAGATTTTACATTCATCGCTTAAACTGCCAGTAACCTTGGAAAGACAACCGATGGAAACAGAGAGCTTCCAAATTTTTAGTGATACATTCCAGTGCAGTTTTTAAATACAGATGATAGAGGAAACACTGATAGTGAAGAAAAAGTGGGGTGGGAAAGAAAGAAATGGCTTGCTTTCCCGTGAAGAATGGGAATTTCTTCTTTCCCAAATGAAGACAAAAGGGCTGTTTTCCTTTTCACCTGACATACAGAAAGTATCATAATGACAGGGAAAATCGTACAAAGATACAGCTTGATTAAGCGGTGAGACCCCTGATGTTTCAGGCTTGGGTTGAGTTTCAGCTCATCTGCAGCATCTGGCCCATTTGCTGGCCCCAGAACATGAAGCTTGGGTGATTCCTAGCAGGAGTTACAGCTCTCCCTGTTAGACTTTGCTCTTTAATCCTCCAGAATAGGACAAATCAACATCTTCAAAGACCAGCGCTACATGATTATTTCTATCCACATAATCTTCAGATTGCCCTGGAGCATTCTGCTGTCTCCTAGATCTAGGTAACGGTTTTGATCTGATTTCCCATGCTTTTGCTCACTGGGCGCTGACTATTTTTGTGTCCATCTGCTCACAAACTGGAGCTAGAAGTGCACATTACAGCTCAGATCCCATTTGTATGGAAGGAGGGCTGTCACAGTTTTCTCTGCTACTTTATATAAAGTGTTCAAACCTAACGGTAGTTCCTGGGCACTGAACTTTTTTTGGTCCAGAGAGCCCTGCTTGAGCTCACATTTTATAGGTATAACTAATGGAAACCAGTCCCTCCATTCTGCTATCTTTGGTTCTGGTTACCTCCAAGGAGAGGAAGGGATGGCATGAAAAATCTGAGTATTAAAAAACCAAAAAGCCCTACCAGAAGTACATTTTCATAGTACCACTTGCTGTTTGCATTTTTATAGGTCAGACTAATTTGAAATGCATAGGCAAATCGTTTGGGTTCCCTCCTACTCCTGCTTCCTATTGTGAAGGTAAAAATTCCATTTTATGGAAGTTGATTAGTTACTTGTCAGTATTTTTAGCAAGGCTGTGCCTGAATGAAGTTTAAATCATAGCAAAGGTGAATGCAGCTTGATGGGAGCCACATACCTCGAAATGCAGCCCTGTCTGGTTCAGCTGGGATCAACTGTGATTCTCTGCTCATTAAACCATTTCATTCTGATAAAATACATTAAATGAAAAAAAAAATAGAAAAAAAAGGAAGACGTCACAACATTATCCCTGCCAAAAAAACCCTGTGTTAATCACAGGGTTTTTTCTTTCAAAGGAACATCCATGTCTGTTCATATGCATCAACCACACTAACTAGGAAATGTACTTAGCAAAAAAAAAAAAAGTGAAAAATAATAATAGGAATTTCTGATTAGTTTTGGCTGCTGAAAAGATTTACGTATTCTTCAAAGAGTTTGAATAAACATCTGAGATGTATACACTAAAAATCATTTTTATCGGTATAAAAAATATTTTGCAAATTTTGGGTTTGTCTTTCAGCTGAGAAAACAGTTATCAAATTTTATTGATATATGCTTATTTATTTTGCAAACATTCATGAAAATCCTGAGTTTAATTTCCTTGTGCTTCACTTCCACCTTTGTATTAGGAATAAGATTTTACTTGCTGTGAAATATTTTACTGTAGTGAGGATAATTTCATTACTAATTGTCAGGTATTCTCATTATTATAACTATGAGGTCCATAAAAATGCCTATTAAAAATACAAAAACAATATGAAATCCTCCTCCTTCTCCAAGCAAATGACTCATGAAGGCACACTGATCAACTAAGATAATATATTAAACAGTTGCACCCTTGCTGAGTACCATCTATTTTCTCTCTGACTCATCCTTTTTAGCTACATGTGTAGCTAATTCTTAATTATCTATTATCTAATTATCTGTTAGCTAATCTTGTATTTCATCTTCTTTTGAACTTCAAAAGGTATCTCGGTTTTGGATCCACATGCAAGTCTCTAGCTTCCTTCCAACAAGAATCTGGAGTCAGTTTTGAAGGCAGAAGTCTTGGCCCATCTCACAGAGCTGCATGAAAATCATTCATTTAAAAGACCGACTGCCTTGTGCAGGACCAGCCTTTGGTCATAGCATGCTTAGATAACAGGCCCCTCTGTTGGCCACTGCAACCATATTCACTTGTGGGAATGCACCAAACTTCCAGCTTTATCTCCAGAACCTTTCTAGAGCTCTTAGAAGCTGCCTGTCGCTTAACTTGATCTGCAGAGACCCTAATTTTTCCAACTTGCCTTTATTAAGCTTGGAACTGAAAAATGTGGTATTTGCACATTAGATGTCTTATGATAAACAACTTGTTCATCCTCATTACAGTGGCGTGAAATTCCACTGAGGATGACCAAGGCAGGATCTTGGTGCTCTTACAAACTGCCTTGATTGCATGCTACAGCACAGCATGCTCTCTCATATCCGAGTGCTGGTAATCTCAGACACAAGAATACTAGAAATAATCTACTGTGTATAACAGGGAATAAGAGAGAAGGATGCATTTTATGTAAATTTAATCAGAAAGTCCTGAAGTGGTTTGGCAAGTTGGCAGAATATAATATACCTGAAGATTCTTGGGTTGCTCCTTGGCAGAGGTATCATCGATTGGGTGGGTTTTGCGTGGCATGGTGCATGTTAACGGAGCAGAGAGCTCTTCTTGGTGCACTAGAACCCCCCTCGACAGGCTCACAGGTAGCTTTAGCACATGTTAAGCTGTATGGTGAAACTGGATACTTAATATGAAAAAAGTTGATAGCATGCTCTAGAGCTCCACAGCCTGTTTGTGTGTCGTAGCCCATCCTGGCACACAAAATAGGTGTAGCGAAACAGTTCTCCCAAAGTCTAAAATCCTGGTGTTGGAGATACATGAGGTAACCTGAGCTGCAAATCCCTGCCAGCTCAGACCATCAGCCCTCGATATTGCCATTTCCTTTGCTCATCATGGCTATTTCAGCAGGCACCTTTGCACTATTTTAAATAGTTTTATTGTAGGAAATCCCTCATGCCTCCTCTATCAGCCACGTTGCTTACTGCTGTGAAATTGGCAGTTCAGAATCCATTAACTCCCAGCTGCAAGACAGATGGCATCTGTCTGTGGTGAGAGAAGGTTTGTTGAGAAAGGGCCTTGCAAATGCCTCCCAAAGGACATCAGACCTTACTTTTCCTGAGAGAGACGCGGACAGCCTTGATTACAAATAGGCCCAGATCTTCGTTGTTCTTCACGGGAACAGGTGTTTCTTTTGCCTTACCAACCACACACACACACACAAATTGCTAGTTCTGGCTTTCAGTACATCTTGTCTTTGGTACCCCTGTGAGCATCACCGGCTGAAATTAGGTGATTTGGTCTTTATTGTGACAGTCAGACAGAGATAAGAAGGAGAAGCCCAGAGGGTGGAGAGGAGCGGCACATTGCGCATGTTCTGTTGCTCTGTAGAGGCACAGCCTCTCTTTGAAAGCTGGTTAAAGGATGTAGATTGCAACAGCTCTTGGCTCTTGACTATGATTTCACGCCACAAACCAACCTGACACCAAAAACAGCAAGATTAGCAAGAAAATGATTCATTAAGCATTCGTGTTGCCACAGTCTTGGCTCTGGTATTGATCTCTCCCGTGTGTGTTACCAAACCAGGACTCAGCACACGTGGAATGGAGAAAGGGAAATACAACACATTGCTACTTTCTTGACACATCCATTTGAAATTTCTTAGAAACATGCAGTTTAAAGCAGGTTCCTAAATATATACCACACACTGTATAGATAGATATATATGTTTCTCAAACAACATTCCTTTGTTTGCATTCTCCCTGGTGTATGGAGATGTCATTCTTAATCTCAGCATTTCACAGGAATAGAAGGCCAGATCCTGATGTAAATTCATGTGTGTCTGCCAAAGCTGGTGGGGCTACACCAGCCTATACCATTTGGGAATCTAGGTCGAAGACAGCAGATGCCCACTGCTTTACAGGCTTCACAAGCACGCGTACATACAGCATTATGGATTGAAAAGTGCAGCTACAGCATAAATGCTCCATTTGAAATTCTCTTACAACAGCATTCAAGCCTATACTGTAATTATACATACTGTATTTCCTTGTATTCAGACCCATGGGGAATTTATATTGTCCTTGCTAAAGCCAGAGGGACTGAAGGAAAGCAGTCATTTAATGATTCAGCTGTCTTGGGCTCTATGATTTAATCAATCATATGAAAGAAATTTTTAGATTCTTTGTGTTTAGAGTTCTCTTGTCTGAGCAGAAAATGTTCCCTTTTTGAATTGCTTTAATAGCTGTATTTATGCAGCTGAAAGTTCCTTAAGAAATGAAAGTAAAATCAAATTGCTGAGAATGCCTAGATAATTTATCGGAGAATATTCAATTAGAATATATTAATATTTTAGATTTCCATCATTAATTTAATATTCAGAGATTTAATTTAGTCGTTGAATTGCTGTAGTGCCATGCGTGGGTAGATTGTTAGGCTGAGTGCTTAAAACACCTGCCACAAACGGGTGAATCTCACTTTGATTCCCAAGAGCACAAATGCTTTTCTACTGACATAAGTCTTGCAGCAAAAACTCAAACACTAAATCTTGCCTGTGCTCTGCATTTTTCCATAATTGCAGAATGGAATAGTACAGTCTTCTAGCAGAAATAAATGCAAGAGCCTTATTTATTTATGCATTCAAATCCAGACTAAGGGGGAATTTGGTGCTTTGTGGTTCTGCGTTTGTCAGTGTGTTACTAAGAATTTCATTTTGCCAGCCCAGCTTTGTTACTTACTTAAGGAGAACTGTTGTAAGTGAGGTTGGGATTTTAAGGTGATTGACATTTTGCAGACAAATATCAAGGACTCCCATTGCCCAGTTCAGCTAAAAGTACTGCCCTTGAGATTTTTCCCATTTTCCAGGATGCTTTGGGAATAGTAACATGAGTAGAAAAAAGCCCCACTAAATAATAAAAAAAACATCAAATCATAAAACACCGTGTAATTTGGAAGTGATAAATTTCCATCAAATACAGTGTCCCAGTTGCATGAAAGAATTTCAACCCATTTTTAATTTCCCACACAACATAAAAACAGATTCTCAGCAGCCATTGGGAGCAATGAGCCTGCTCCCACTCTGATCGGGAAGCATCAACATGCAATTTCAGAAGTCTCAAAATTCATTAGTAATATCTGATTTTCTTCATGTTTAAGCAGAATTTCAGGTTGTTACTTTTTTGGTTGTTTGTTTATAGTATGGGTTAAAGTCAGATCGGGGTCCAGGTGCCATCATTACAGCATGAGTGTTTATACTTGGCACTTGATGCCTTAAAACTTACCTCCGTGTATCATGGATGATTGCCTAATGTTGGTACAAATCCTGGTCAGATCTGTGCTAATACATTCCTAGAAAGGAAAGCCATCATGTAGCCGCCAAATCTGCAAGCATGAAAAATTGAGAAGTTACGAAGAATGAAGGACAGTGAAAATCTGGGGTGCAGTGAGTCAAACCGAGAAGGTACCGCAGTAACAGACCTTTGGTCTGAGTTCACATACAATGTTTTAAATGGTTTTGCAGTCACTCAGCATCCCCATGAGGCAGTGGGGTGGGATATACTAGCAGATATTTGTGATCCTACCATCAACTGCTACTTGTTAAATGAAAGTTGTTAGAATCATACAATTTTTACTTTGGAAAAGACATAGAGTCCAACCATGATGCGTCCAGTCTTTGCTATAGGTATTTTTCTGTAGAGGATCTGATCTTTTCAACCTGTTTGCATAAGTGAGGATTGTCTTTCTTTCACAAATAAGAAACTAAGGCAGAAGAGTGGCTTTGTTCAAGACCACAGAGCTGTTGCCATGGCCATGAGCAGCACTCTCCAGTTATCAGCATCTGGGCTTGTCCTTGGGTTATTTGAAGAGTCTCATAATGGACTCGGGTTTTATAGAGTATTCAGAAATCTTGGTCGATGGTTATATTCAGTCACTTCATCTCGTGTCTGAGTTCAGCTGCTACATCTCTGCATGGGGTCTGCTAATGTTGGGGCTTGTGTTTACAGCGATGCAAAGGTGCTTGTCAGCCACAACCCAGGGACTAAGCAGCAGCCCCCTTCCTGGGGGGAACCTGCTGGGTCTTAGTCCACTCCTCCACCACTACCCCCATCCAGCCCTTACTTTTCAGCTCTTGCTCCGAGTTCACCTCGGGAGCAGGAAATGTAGGAAGCACAGAAGGATAAGTACCCCTCGCCTTGAACTGTCGTACCAGGCATACTGCAAAATAGTTCATCAATCACTGCAGAGAGTATTTAGCTGTAATACCCCATTGCACATATTGCAACATATCATTACATCCCCGTCCTCTCCAGAAAGTGAGATAACTGTAATAGCCGCTCAGTATGGCTGTCATTATGCATAGAGGCAAAAACAGGAAAGCATAGTTGGAGCTAATGTACACAGCTCATGAAAGCTATTGAAAATCTGTAAAGACAGAGTGTACACAAAAACAGTGGGTTAATTTGCTAAGAAATAAACTTAGGTTTTGCTCATGCCTTTCCCAAAGAAAAACAGTAATAATGAAAAAAGCTGAGACATGAACAGAGACAAACAACTTGCAATCTGCCTCTTTGCTGCAGTAGTTCATTATTTAACACTCATCACCCACATTAGTAATAGGTTACCGTGGGACCTGGCTTCCTTGATGAGTTGAAACGGAGTCCCAAAGACATAGTGGCGCTGTGTGGGTGTGAGTTTGGATTTGCAGAATGATGGTGCAGATATAACCTTGACAGCTAGGCTGTTGCTGAAATTCACTGTATCAGGCTGGAATGAGATAGGAAGCAAAAAACCCATCATGCTTTTTCTTTCCTTACTATTGTATATGTTCTTGCTAGTCTGCACCGCTGAAGAATTAAATTCAGCACTGTGGAATTTTGGTTGTCGGGTTTTAAGATTTAAGAGAATTTACTCTTGGGCTAGTTTTAAGCTTTTTCTGCTGCAGCTAATTGTTTTGTTTATAAAGGCTGAGATTTTCAGTGATAAAGGTGTCACCATCTAAATCCTTTCTCAGCTGTCTCTAATGCAGACTGACGAGAGGTGTAAGCCATGGTTAGAGGATGGGGCAGCAAAGAGTGAATGTGCAGCAATTTACCAGTTTCATCAAAGGCCTCATTTCTTTGCAATTTGTTCTTTCCCATAGCTCTTACCATATTTTTAATAATTTCCATATTTTTAATAACATTCATATTTGTTTCTAATTTCCTTAATTTAAAAGACATTTTCCTCCTATCTGAACAGTTAGACAACTTAAAAACAAACAAACAAAACCTTGGACTATATTAAGGGAAACATTTTGCCCAAGGCAGTTTGGGTATCTGCAGATGGTACTGAACATTTTGGCCCTTGTTCAGCAGAGATTTTAAGTACGTGCCTAAATTTGAGCCTTTAAGTAGCTCCAGTGGCTCTTCTGAGTCTCTTCGGTGACTGGAAACTAAGGACATGAATAGTTCCTTACTGGATTAAGACCAAGCATTCAGCGCTATGCAGTACCAATCTCTTTGGCCATGCGTATAGTTTTCCTTAGATTACTGATTTTATTTATATTTCTCTGTGTGTACTGCAAGTATACAGAGACCACACTTCCAGGTGTGCACACATATCTAAGCCTTTGCATTTGTCATGCAAGCATATTCCTTTTTTCCTAATAGACACCAAGCCAGAAGCCTGCCCTGAAAACCCAGCCAGTAGACCTTGGTTTCTTATTTTTGGCACTAGGTAAAAAAGATTGAATTCCTTTTTCCTCCATGAACCAACAGAAACTCAGCATCCCCTAAAAGCCCCTGCAGCATCTGGGCTGAGTTAGCTCACCTGTGAAGGGGGATGGGGTTTGGCTACAGGTGCAGGAGGTTTTGTTGTGTTCTCCATGGAGAAATGAGGTGTGTTTATCTGCACCTGACCCTGACTGTGGGTGCTCAGTAGAAAAAGCCACCAGGAAGAGCAGAAGCTGTTTATGCTTCATTAAGGATGAGGGAGGTGTGCTGGAAAGGACCTCAAGGTAAGTGATTTTTCAGAGCGTGATGTAAGGCTCAGCTAGATGTGGCTGGAGAGGAAAGCAAAGGGACCTGCTCTGACCAGAGCCCAGGTGTCTTGTGTGACAAAGAGTGAGCTATCCAAGGAGTGAAAGGAGCATTTGGTGTGGCTCATGGTGCCCGTTCGTATTGCTGGAGGGCTGCTGAGCGGGCTCCCAGCCTGGCAGAGCCCTGTGCAGGTGCTGTGCTTTGTGGGGACGTGCTTCGTCACTGCTCTGTCCCAGGATATCGGCAGGCAGCAGGGAGAGAGCAGCTGGGGGATGAGGGCCCAGCGTGGGCTGTTATACTAGCAAGGTGATGTTTTAGAAAACTTTCATGTAACACGTATAAGAGGTCTCTTCCCTGCCTCGGGTCTGTGTGTGGTTTCTGGGATGTGTGTATGTGTATATATGTATGAGATACATCTTGGGAAAAGAAGTCTTACAGAGTATTTAGCCGTGTCATTCCGGGCCACCTGGGCATGCCCTCCCCTTGCAAAGCTTTGCCTGAGTAATTGCACTTTGGGGATCCAGTTCTGGAGACCAGGTCTAAGCCTCAATGACTCAAGTTATAAACCCCTAAAACCAAAATTTTCTAGTGGGAATGCTACCAGACCCTTAAATGCCATAGTGCTGGCAGGCATCGCTGGGATGCTTCAACTTCCCGATTCCTGTTTTCACTTATGATCTCCACTTGTTTTAATCAAAACGTTACATGACCTGAGGAGGTTTTTGCATCGTACTTGGGTTTGTAGCCCTTTCAGGCCGTTTTGAAGTTGAACTTACTTGTTTGAGCTGTGCTTCAAGGCTTTGTGAGCTCTAACATTTATTTAAGCAAAGAAGCTTGTTTTATTGCTGTAAAAAGTGGGGCAGTTTAAGGAAGGAGAAAGGCCTTGCCAGCTTGTTGTTTCTGTCCAAAAAATGAAAGGCACACATTGTGTTGTGAAAAGATTGGACCTAGGGCCTGTGGTTTGTCCTTCCAAAGGGGCTGGCAACGCGTGGTCAGCCAGCAGCCCCCTCTGCTAATGAAACTCCTTTGGGGGAAGAGGTGAAGCTGCAGTGCCCCTGTTACTATGGGACTACAAAAAGTCCAGTGGAAATGGCCAATTTATTTCCGAATCACTGTGGAAAGCGTGGCAGCTAAAAGGCAGTGTTTGTGACCGTACTGTAAGCTCTTTGGAGTTATTTCTGAAGTAGGCATCACTGGAAGGGAGCATATTAGTAGAGAGAAGGAAAGAAGTTAAGATTAAGGATCTGTGCTAAAAAGTGTTGCTAGTTAATCCACAGCCCTCTGAAGGGATTTCTGTGAGTTGGAAAACAAAAATAAATGTTTGGCCAGCTTACATTTTCAGTGGTGTGGTTTGCAGTGAAGTGATGACACAATTTACTTACCAGTAAATGGCATTCAACTGCATCTAACAACAAGAAATTAGAGTAGAAGAATCGGGCATCATCAGAGTGTAAATCTTTTATGGAAGATTATAGCAGTTATTTATTATCTGAAAGCAAAGAATTGAGAAGCAAGGTGGCAGTTTTCTTTCAGTGATGGGAAATGCGTCCCCTGATGTCTCCATGGAAAAAAGAAAATGCTGCACCAAAGCATTCACATTCAGCTTGATGGCAAAAACACTATTCGTTAGCATCTGTTTTTGCAGGGAAACTCCTGTTAAGAGAGGAATTTAAATATCGGAGGAAGCATTTCCAACAACTGTCTGGGTTTCCGAATATTTTTCAGACAGTGTTATGTTTATGGCACAGTTTTTTGTATGCTACAGGAAAAGGCAATTCAAAATTTATGAAACAGCTGCTGTGTCTTTTGAGCACCTAAGGGACAGAATGACACAACATATATGTATTTCTGAAGTCATTAAAAGGGGGGAAAAAACTTTGTTATTCCTTTTGAACCATAACCCATGGTATCTGCAAGTATTAAAATGTTTTCTTATAATTTTTTAATTGGACATGAATACAAAATTTAACATTCAGGTATAACATGCTATTAGGAAATCAGCTCTTTTTCTTTTCTTTTTGTATCCATCCAGTTGTTAAATGTCCCCCTCCCTTCTTTTTTTTTTTAACCTCTTGTTCTTAATGAGACTTCCTCCTTCTCCCCATGACTCTTTATGTAAGCAACCTTAGCTGTTGATTAATCAGTAATTAGGGAAGGAGTCATACTGATTTCAAGTCTCTAGTATCATACTCTCCAGCTGAAACTCAAAACTGAAATCTAAAGGAAAGGCAGAATGTCAATATTATGCTATGTCTAACCATATGATGATAAAAATTGCATCAGTCAGACCAGGCAGTATCTATTTATATAGGCACAAATCTGTCCTGCTTGATACGGAGTGTAACATAATCATAATTCTCTCCCACGGCTGCTCTCCCCACTCGTTCCCTGTTATTGCCTGCCTTTGTCATCATCAGCATTCAATATTTTGCCTTAAAGTTTACTATGCCCTCTGTCATCTTATCTGACAAGTACTATTTCACTTCGTGTTTGCCAAGCAGTTAGGGCCTAATTCAAAGTTTAATGAGCCCTCATTAACCTCGGTGAGCTTTGGATCAATCCGTTGTAGTCTAATACGGTAATAATGCCAGGGTATTATGGAGTTAAAAGCTACCATACAGTGGTCTGAGGATAAAGTCGCTGCGGGCGTGCAGCTTAATGGGGTATTAATTGGATAGAGGGTATTCATAAGTACTGAGCACTGAGTGTGTATGTTGTTGAAAGAAGAGAATAAATGCTGAATGGTATGATCTTAAAGTAAGGAAAACTTGAGTTTCCCTTTGCATCGGTCTTTATTGTAACTGCATTGAGCATTTGAGGAGTTAATGCAGACTGGGGAGGGTTTTCTGGCCTGGGTTAATGGGTGCTGTCACTCACCATTCATCTTCCCTTTTCTCATCCTGTTCTGAAGTTCTGTCTGCATTGGCTCCATCAGAGTCGTTCTTCAAGAAACGAAGTATTCGCAGAAAGGTGGTAGCATTGGAAAGGATTCATCAAAAAGAACTGCTAATTACACACAACAGCTTTTTAATTTCCTTTTTTGTTCTCTGGGATAAGGTGCTTTCAACACATCATTTAAAGTAACCTAAAGTGTAGTGTTGTTGGGTACCGCTGCCGGTAAGCCTGCTGTAAGCGAGCCACCGCGGCTGGCTCCGGATTTCCATGGACCGCTTGTACTACTCCCTTGAGGCTGTGCTGATGGATGACCTACAGCAAGGCATGTCAAAGCAGCCCATAGTCAATATTTTATTCTGTTTTCTCCGGTTTACCTTGTCCAGATTTTAAAAAAATCTTAATTCTTGGACATGCTGTATTTATTAAGAGCCACAAACGAGAGCTGCTAGGGGCAGGGGTCGGGGAAGGCTGCACGTAGCGGGGCTGTGCAGACCCCTTCTGCTGGAGTCTTCCTGGAAGTCATTGTCTTTCCCTTTCCCGTTGCATCTGTGAAATCCCAACCGTGGCAGGGCTCGACATCCAGCCGGCCCGCATGGAGGCATCCTCACGAGCATCCTCAGCCTGCCTGGCATCAGCAGCAGCCTGTAGCTGCCTTGCCTGCACCACCCACCTCTGAACCGGGGTGGGAGCGCTGCCATGCCTGGCAGGGTCTGTGAAGGCAAACACATTTCTGTATGTCTTTGTCGGGAGCGATGTGGTGATGGCAGCCAGCGCAGGTGGTGAGTGGGGAAGGAGCAGGCACAGTGAAGAAATTAATCCTAGTTGGTTTAATTTACCTTATGAGCTGATGGGAGTTAGATACCTGGGTGCCTTAGCAAATCCTCCCTCATGCCCAGACACCTTTAGAGCATGGATCTTTACAGCTTAAGACTGTTTTCTGTTTCTTCGATGCCGTGTCAGGAGATGGGCCCTTATGAAAAAGAAAAACACAAAGTGGGAATGGCCCTCCTTGACTTTTAATGCTGTTTCAGTTCTTTCAAGGTAAAAGTCCTTGAAAGTAAGAGCCACAGCAGCATGAGGACATCTGCAGAATGGATGAACCTTTATCTGGGGCTGCAGAGCCCTGCCAGTGCCCTCCCAGTTCTACCAGTAACGCAGAACAAGGGAGACCATGGGCTCAGACACAGACCTTCAGGTAGCAACAGCACGTGTGGACGGGGATAACCCTCCCACTGGTCTTCAGACCTGCTGGGGCCTGTCGAGAGAACGAAATCTCGTGGCAGAGTCGGTGGAAGTGGCCAAACCGCCCCACGCGGGCGCGTAAAGAGCAGTGCTGGGGGGGTGAGGGCGGCCCAGGCTCCCGACCCCCAAGACGCCGGGTCCAGCTGCTTGCTGGTCTGGCTCGAGCAGCTCTGCCGCTGGGATGCAGGGATGCTGTCACCCGTTGTCTGCTGCTACCAGGTGTGCAGCTGTGGAGGGTTTTGATACTTTGACATCATCTGTTCATCAGGGGAGGAGGACTGATTCCTTTCACTTATATTCGCTAGATATACTCTGCACTTTTTTTTTTTTTTTTTTAAAAAAAAAAAGAGAGCTGGTTTTTTCCTTCTGTGAAGCCGCAGATGTAGCAAGTCCTGTCTTCCTCTGTGCAGCCAAGTGCTTTTCCCTTTGGGCTGGTGACAAGCCACTTTGTTCTTTTTTTGTTAGCTATATGGAGAAAATCACATATGTAACCATTATAGAAATGTTTTTCTGGAAACTCCCAATACATACGAACTCCAGAAGACATGTCCCAGTTCTGTTTTATTTTTAAGCAAAAGGCTGCATAATAGTTGTCTGTGCTCTGCCTGTGCCAGCCTACAGTTCTCAGCACCGGTTCTTGCCTATCCTAATCCCATATGTGAACAAGGCCTGAACATACATGCTAAGAAGGACTAGGAAATTCTGCTTGATTTGGTGCTGTCCTTTTTATTCTTCAGTTGATAAGCAGCTGCTAAAATAAGCCTTCCTCCTGAGGGAGTTCTGTAACGCCCTTCTCTCCTCTCCAGAGCAGTACTGTACCCTACATACTTACCTGCCTTCCTCATGTCTCTGCATTCCCAGTGCTCCCCCTTAGACTTGTCTCCTGTCCCTCCATTTTGGGACTTGGCTAGTTCTGCCTTCGCATTTCGATTTTTGCTGCTGGTTGTCCCTGGTGAGATCTCCCCACGTGTTTTCTCCATCTTGGATGGTACCCACGCTGCTATCAGCTGTTCGGTGTCAGGAGCCTGTCACAATCCCTGAAAACTGTGAGGTCTGCTGAAGTCTCATCTGTCTCTATTCTTGCACCTTCCATCTCCAATCCTACATCACTCCAAACCTTTCTTTCTCAGACATGAGAGTAAGAAATAATAAAAAAACTAAAATTAGAACAAAACCAAAACAAAACAGGTGCACTTGCGGTGACCCTAGGAATTGAGAATGTAAATACAGAGCAATCTGTGATGAAACCCTGAGCATTCCCACTGTTGTCTCTCCCTGGATTGATGTACCAGTTAAGTGTCACCACTCCAGTTTTCTTGAAAGGCTGCTGTGTTTTCTTACAGGACAGTGTGGGTGGAAGTGTGGACATTTTACAACTGAGGGTATTGCTTTAAGGGTTGAATCAAAGTGTGGGAGATTTCATTAATCTTTTTCTTTCAGTCTTTCTGATTGAGCTGGTTTTATTTATAATTATATATCTGTCTGATTGAGAAAGATGTTCATTCAATTTGATGATGAATGATCAAGAAGAAAGTATGGACAGGATGCATTTAGAGCCTTTCAGCCCCATAGTTGTAGCCACTTATACTGATAGCTCGCACTGGAAAATGGAATGTGAATCAGAGAAAACATGGGAAATAATAGGAGGAAAATGCAGAATCCATTTCTGATGAGTTATTAAACCCAAAGATCTTCCACTTCATAGAGAAATTATTTAAGTTTTATGCAGCTTTTGAGATTATGACAAGCTGAACAACTTGTTCTGGCATGGTGCTCAAACGCCATATGGTAGTACTACAGCAATTTGATGTGATATTATGAATAAGAGTGCATGAGTAGTGAAATGTTTGGGGTTTTTGTATCATATTGGCCTTCTGCAGTAGGCATTAAAATTGAATTCTGTTTAGAGTAAGTGAAGGGGCGGGGGGGGGGGGGGGGGGGGGGGCGGGGAACAGACCTGCAGGTTTCAATAGCATAATTGCAGCAAGTAAATGGAAAATGAATTTATGGTGATTAGGAAACCAGTTGCTGACAGGATCTCTTGGGCCGGTGGGGACAACTCATGTTCTACAGGCTCTGTTCTCCTTTTCAGTGTTCTCTGGTACAAAGCTGATATTATGTTTGAGGAAAAATCTTTATATGCTGGTTTCTATGCTCAAGACTAGTGATTTGCAAATAATAATTGTTATGCAAGTGGAAATTAACTGTGTTAAATAAAATTTTAGGATAAGCATCTAATCTCAGACAAGCTTATGAAAGTAATAGTAAAAAGTAATAATAAAAACTCCAGTGTACTTCCCTGAAGAAGGGCCATCACTATTCCTTATGTTACTTCTCTACTAGTTATAGGAAGTTCTTTCCTAAAACTGTGTTCTGAAAGCGGTTTATGGATAGCAGAATGTGACTGCTGAATTTTGGAGGATGAGGTGATGTGAAGATGGGAAGTCTGGCAGAGTTCACAGGTAGTGATCTCTCTTAGCATGTTAACAGCGCGTTATAGTGAATTCTGTAGGTACAGCAAAGCCCACTTCTAAATAGGTGCATCAGCTCAGATGGTTTTGGAATAATCATTTATCTGGATAATAATCATATATCTGGAGGCAGCCATGGTGAATGGAGAAGACCATGTTGGTACATGGCTGTCCAAGGTCATTGTGAGCTGGAACTGTGAGCCCTGATGTGCCTAGAGGAGATGGGACTAGTCCACCAGTCCAGCTCCAACAGGAGGAATCGCTGGGAGTGGAGGGGTGGCGCACGGTCTGTCTGGGGATCTGTCCGTGACTTAATTCTCTTTCCTGTAGCTGAAAGGTCTTGACCTGCTGAGAGAGATTGAAGCTGGGGCTTTGAGCCAGCAGGTTAGAGAATATCAATATTGGGTAATTTTATCTTCTCTCTGTTTTTAAATGTACTTTAAAATGGATAAAAAATTAGTTCCCAGCCTGTCCAGAGCAGAGACCCTTGATGCTGTGTGTCAGGTGCAAGCTACAGCCAGACAAGCCCAGGGCGGTTGTTGTTGCTCTTGAAGTGCTTCTTCTGAGGCAACAGAAGGGTCTTCTGAGGCAACACCTGACCCTTGGGATGTAAAGGAGAATTTTTCACACATTCACCAAGATTTTGTTCTCTGTGCGAGCTGCAAAGGAAGGAAGGTCATTCCTGTGGACGGCAGGACTGATCCCCCTCCGAGATATGGGTTGGCAGCTAGAACCGCCTTTTTCTGCAGCAGAAGGTGGCTGCTGGGCCCCAGATCTGTGGAGCTCTGTTGTGGTGGCTTCATGGAGCATGCCTGAACGCAGGCGCTGCGGCGGAGAGGGGCCGGGGCAAGCGGGCTGCCTTCACCTGTGCCAGAGAAACCCCTTGCAGACTCCTGGAAATAATTCTTGGTGTGTTTTACTTTCCTCGGCATGCCAATAGTAAATGCCCTTTTCTTTCTTTGGGGAGGCTGAGGGGTTTAAGAAGAAGAAGGATAGCTGAGACCAAATTTTCCAGTCTTTGCGTGCAAACCCGTGTGAAAACTTTGGTGTGAACTTTGTGCAGAAGCTGCATGATGAAGAGGGAAATGTGGCCAGCGAACGTGACTGGTTAGATCGATGCGGAGCTGATCACTTCAGTGTTTGTGATGCTGGACTAAGTGGTCTGACTGAACACGTGCCTTGAAAATTAGGCCCTGTTGCTTAGTCACAGAATTGGAGCTGTGTTAGGAGAGTTTTAAGGGACAAATGCTGCTTTGAACACAAACTGTTCATATGGAAAAATGTCTGCAGTTGGTTTTTGTGTTCAGGGTTTTTTTAATAATTTTCAGACAGTAATTTTGGGATTTGTCATGTCTGGATGTTTCCCTGAATTTGCTTTTCAAATGGCTTTTGGTTCAGAATAGAGCTTTAGTTAATGTAGACAGTGCCTCCGTGCCACAGAGCTGGCTGGTTTTCACTAGCTGTTTTGCATTGGTCTCCTACTCTGAGGATTTCCTTCTTGTTGGTAATATATTCCCCGTTGGAATTGAGTTTCTGAAAAAAATTCTGCATTGCTGTAGTGATTTTTAGCAGTTGTATCCTTTCATGCATCATTCTCACACAGTGTGAACATTTTAACCTTTCCTTAATTATTAGCATTTCTATTCCCGCTGTTCATTATTCTACGCTGGGCAAGAACCATGATGTGTCGCCCAAGGATGCGGCTGCGGCAGCCGCTCGGATCTGGCTCTGTGGAAACCTGTGCCCACCGAGATTTTCGTGGGGCATCTACCATTTCCCTTTTGAAGTCTGAACTCAAAACTGATTTATTATTTTGTAATGGATAGGTTGGCTTGCCGTCCTGGTGAGTTATCTCCTTTTGTTAAGCCCTTTGAAGTGCTAGATATGCTAAAATGTTGTATAAATCCAAGTTGCTGTTACTACTCTTGAGTAGTAAACGGTGCATAGCATATTCATAATACAAGTGCACAAACCCAGTTGCAGCTGAATTATGGCTGGCACCTGATAAAATCTAAAACAAGGAACTGATAGAAATTAAGCAGTAAATTATCCAACAAGACTGAGGTCCAGCCTTTCTTCCAGTAGCTCCAGTTCTCACTTGCAATTTGAATTCTGGCTGAATCTATAGCTTCAGCTACCTGGCTCTTGTTCTCGGATACTTAGTACGTGGTCTCAGACTTAATTCACAGTTCAATTGCAGGCACAAATGCTGTTGGTGCTGGGCAAGCCCAAATGACTTGGCAAGTCAGAAAGGAAATCCAGGGTATTTTTGAGAACTGAGCAGTCTGCCTAATTTCTGCAGTGTAATCCCCCCACCTTACCTCTTCTGCCTTTGTTCTGGAGCTGTTAAAATGTTGCTTGTGGTAACTTAAAAGCAGAGCTGATGGTTCTACAAAATCAAATTTTAAAAATAAAATTCAGCCAAACTGAAACTTGTTTCAGTTCACGTTCCGTATCAGCAGCAGCAGTATTAATACTTTTCGTAATGAACAAAGGCCCCCGTGTTCAAAATCTGATTGTAGTTTGGCTGAAATTAGTAGTCTAATTTTTATGTAGGTTTTGTACTTCATTATTTTTCTGCAGATAAAGGCCACTTTTGAATAGCTTTTATTTAGAATACAGTTGGGTTCTGCTCCTGAAATACTAGTTGGTAATTCTCACATTCATTCAACCCCGGGTTTCCAAACTGTATGTACTGAAAATGTAACCATTTTCCTCTTGGTGAGAGTATAGTGCTTACTGGTTTTTAAGTCTAGTACTGGGTGGACTATTCTGGTTTTGATGTTGATGATAAAGCTTTAATTGAGCTTCTGAAATCCTCATCATGTGTAAAATAGTGCTGTTAAACTAAATAGGGTTATCAGCATGTAAAAGCTAGGCAACCTGGGGTATGATTAAGAGACAGTATTTTTTTCCCCGATTCCAACCGGCATGGATTCAGTTGTCACACTCTGCAGAGAACGTGTATTCCCTACCACTGTCCAAAGATTTCTGTACAGTCTCATAATTTTGTCCCACTCCCTCCTGCGTGGCAACAGTGAAAACTACCCAAATCCAAACAGTCTTTCATTTCCTTAAGATTTATCTGCAGCCAAGCTGTATTTGAACAGCTTGCTCCATTCACGGCTTTGCTGTGTTTGGATGGCAGGAGGTTAGGAGAAGATGGCACCGCTCGGACATGTGCCCTCTTTGGAGAGATGTTGTTTGGCCCTTAACTCCTTTTTTTTTTTTTTTCCATGCCTGATGTGGAGTGCTGTTGTGCATACATAACGATATCAACTGTGTAGTAGTAAAGCAGAATTTCTTAGTAACTAGAAAACAGGAAGGAAAAAATGTGAATATTGCAAAAAAAATCTGTTTGCTTCGGTGGGTGCTAAAGCTGCACCTGCAAACAAGCATGGATAGGGCTTAGTTCACTTGACTGAACCATTACCCAGGGGAGATTCTGGGCCAAGTTTCCAGTCTTGCCAACAGTTTCTTTCTCCACTTCAATTCATTAATTAGCAGCTATACCTGTTTACATAATGAAGCGTGGGAGAGCTTTTATCAGTGTGTTGCCATATGAAATGTCATGGTGTTCTCTTGATCAGATTAGCGATGTCTGACCAGAAAGTCTCTGACATTTCAGGACATTGCGTGTGACTCATGAAGGTGAGCAGCTAATGACGGCACTATTGAAAAAGTCAGCCCAGGCACATTTTCTACAGTGTGATTTCCCAATGCTCAAATATTTGAAAGTCAAAAAATGTAATACTTTTATGCATGCAGTGTTTAAATTTAAACTTGTGTTCTCAAATGAGATGCTTTAATTCAGTTGCTCAGTTTTGCTTAGAAATGGAAAACTGTCATTTGAGTGCAAGTCCAGGGTAGTTGAGAGTAAGCAACGTCAGGCATCAGCCTGTCCTGCCTCACCAAAGCGCCATGGGAGCATGCCAGTGCCAGGGGACCCATCCTGTGTGGGGCTGTGCAGTGCTGATATGAAGTTGGCACCACCATGCCTAAACTCTTGGCAGCTCCCTGCCAGAACAGTGCAGAAGATCGGGTGTACGGTAACGTGCCAGATGAGCAGTTCACATACCAGCACGGGCATTTTTCAGACAGGAACTGCACAGCAAGCAAGCTTCATCACAGGCCATGCACCTTTCCCCTTCAGCCACCGCCAGCTGTGTGCATAAACTGGTGCAGATCCCAGTATGAGGTCTCTCCAAACCGTTTAGCCTCGTTAGGTCTCTAACCAGTTTATAATAAATCTGGAGATGCCAGGTTTACCTTGGTTTTACAAGTGGTCATGATGGCGTTTGCATCCGCTTGGCTTTTTCTGATAACTGAGGACTGGCACCCCCAGAAGTGAAGTGGAGCACCGCGGCTGGTACTACATAGCAACGTCACAGCTTGCGCTGGGGTCGTAACAAATTTGTGTAGGTATGTATAGCTTTCTGTAAAGACTTAGGGCTGGCAGCATGATGTATATTTAGGTGCATTTTTTTTTTTTTTTTCAAGGACCTGTCTCTTGTGATGTGACTGGAGATTAATTTCAGGGAATATTACTATTTTAAAGGATTTTCCCTTCATCTTTCCTTTAACCCATTTTTGCTGAATGTATGCTGTGTTTCTTTCTGTTCTAGACCGAGATTTGTTGAAAGGCATGGGGAAGAGAGTTTGTGTTTCCCTTTTTGGCAGCCTGAGCTCTATGTGGTTTGTGTGAATTTATCTTTCAGGATACAACATTTAAAGGCCAGAACTCTTCCTTGTGTCTGTGGAAGGGTAAAATCAAGCTTCTCCTACAGCTCACTTCAAAGCGCTTCATTAGGAAACAAGCATTTTGCATTCACATATCCTAAGCAGAATTCGTTTTGAAGAGGCTTGAAGGCAGTGACAAATAGAAGGATTTTATAATGTGTAACTCCGCTGAACTGCTAGCGTTCTGCAGAGGCACCCTTTGTGCAAAGCTAAAAATGCCATAGGCTGGGATGAAGTAATAGTAAAAAGGAAAAATCTGAGATTTTCCTTTAAAAATATGTTTCGAGCACTCACAATAGAGCTGTGCTTTTAAAGCAGTTGGACCTATCCCCTGCAGATTAATTAGTAGTACAATGCTTGGGTTTTGAAAAGGAGAAGATGGTAAAGGTGGCCGCATTGAAAATCTTGCCAAATGTCTTGAAAATACACAGGGAGAATAACCAGCAAGAATGTTTGGCAAGGAGGCAGGAGGATGGTCCAGAGCCACACAAATCCCTCCACCGCACACCTGCTCCGGAGAAGGTGGCATCACCCTTTCATGTTCAGCGCGGTGTTCGTTCTGGCACGCAGCTCTGCTCAGCCCTTCCTTATCCACTTTGGGACTCCTCAAATAAACAATTCCTTTCTTTCTGTCTCCGGATTGTAATATCCCTTGGCCATCACAGCAGATCTGTAAGGGCGAGAGACCAAATCCTTCCTGTATTCCAGCCTCTGCCGCTCTGAGAAAACAGGTCACGGTCTGATCCTGAACCATGTTACTATTAAACTTTACTACTAGACTAGAGGGAAGCAACGATATGAAACCAAATAGCTCGGCTTTGCAGAGGATTTAACATGCTCTTACAGTGACCTCATGTGGAACAAAGCAGACACCTTGGTGCCCTGTGCTGGGGCAGGAACGCTTCTCCTCAGAGCCTGCAGCCTGCTCCTCTCCTCCTGCACTGCTATGCCCGGTGCTCCAGCGAGTTTCCTTGCTCCTCGCAGGGAAGGAGTGGTGGGTTTCTTTCCAGCTCAATGAATTCTCAACTTTAGAAAAGACTTCTCCATCTATTGTTTCAGAGCCACAAGCTGTTTAGCACGTGCACGTCTGAGAGGCCAGAAATAACGTTTGCCTTCAGCAGTTCAAGTATCCAACCTTGTTCTTTGCATAATGGTTTTAATAAATGTTATATCCATTTTAATATCATGGGTATTCCATTTACAAGGTGATGATGTGTTTGTAGAGCATGTGGTGCATTTCATTTAGCAGTTACATGCACTGAGGGATGCATTGAATAAAATATTACTTTAAAATTAAATGATTTCTTTAATTCTATATACAGGCTCTCTGGGTTGATGCATATTGCATCTGATTCAAATGGTGATGTAACTTCTGTAACCTATTTCTTCATGCAGTGTAATTTTTTTCCATTGTGTTGTCCAGTGAATTTTATGAGTGTTATTTGTTAATATGTTCGTTTTTACGCTATTCAAATAAGAAAGCAAGCAATTCCAACACAGTAAGTGATCATGCTGTGAAATTAGATTTTGAGAGCAGGCTTTAAAGAGAAATAGTCTAGGGGTTTTTTTGTGTGGATTTTTTTGGTTTGGTGGGTTTTGGTTTGGGTTTTTTGTTTTTTTTTTAGAGAACTGTTGCTCTTGTGGTGTTAGCTTTGCCTTTTTGAGAGTGTCTGTAGCTCTAGAGAAGTTCCTTGTGAGATGATGTAGCAGCAGCTCCTCAGAAGCAATTCTCAGCCAGTGTTGGGAACATATGGTCTGAGAAGATGCTCATCAGTGCAGGGGGTCCCTTGGTTCAGCAGAGCCACCACCAGAAAAGCAAAGAATGTGGACAAGGCAATGGGGGCACCTCAGACCACATAAGACAGAGGAATGCTTTGAGCAAAGCTGGCCGGAGGCAGAGCAGGAGCAGGCACAGGTTCCCCTCTTCATGTGAGAGGAGCTGAGGACGTACCCTCTGCTACCTGCTTCCATCAGGGCTCCAGCCTTCCCACAGCACGACATGCACCACACCAGTAGCCTTCCCTGTTTGGGATGCACTAAACAGTATTAAATTGTCAGCTAGCTGAAGGCTTTCCTTTTGTCTTCCACCTTCTGCCTTGTTTGAAAGCGTGTAGAAAGAGAAATCAAGGTGTTCAGCCTCCGTGCTACATGAGTCATTCATGTTGAGTCACTTTAAGGCGGGGGGGGGGGGGGAACCATCCTAGGCTTTCTTGGGCTGTGCTGTAGCACTGCTGCAGGGTGCTGCTGAAGGAGTCCACAAGACCTCTTGAGTACCTCCAGGCACAGTTTCTAAGCCCTTGCAAGTTTCATTGCTGTGTTGTTTGATACGTTATCCAACAGAATAAAATATTTCCAGTTAATGTTTTAAACATGTGCAGCACTAACCAGCTAGTGCAGAGAGGCCCACAGCTAGCATGGATGAGACAGCCTGCATCCCAAGCTGCTCCTGCTTCGGGCTTACCGATAACAAACTGCTGGGAACTGCAGTCTGCTGTTTGCTGCTTTCGTGGAGGATGGTGAGAGGAAAGCGGAGGGAAGGAAAATGTTTTGGGAGCTGAAGCTGCCAGCCCCGTGCTTCGTGCATGCTCCCGTGCACAGAAGGGAGAGATGACGACTGAAAGTTTTGTTGGCGTGAACCAGAGATGATCAGAAGAGCGAATTCATCCTGCAGGCTCTAGTTCATCTGTTTCCCGTCCAGAAGATGGTCCTTCCCTTCTTAAAATCCTGGTCATTGTGCAAGGCCCACCCTTCGTGGTTGGCTGGAGATGGGTGATGGGCCCAGCCTGGATACTGGGAGACAAATGACTGCGTGCGGGCTAGAGCGCTGGATCTGAAGGCAAGAACTGAGTCCCTCTGCCATCTGTGGCTGGGTCTGTGCTGGAGCCAGAACTGAAAATGGGAGGGTGGTTCTGGGGCTTAGGTCTGGGTGGATGGAAGGTCCAGCTAAGCCTCACAGGCGCTCACATCTTTTTTTTTTTTTTTTTATACAATTTACTGGGGGACACCAGCAAGACTCCACAAACTGAAGTCATCCCCACTGTGTCCTGGAATTACTGCTGTGACCCAAAAGGGTACTAAAAGGCTCTCCCTAGCAAGGAGACATCTCTGATTTCCAACACAAAACTTGCATCTGAATAGTGGTAGATTGGCTGAAGCAGATGATACTTCTTCATGTCCTTGTAGCATGATTTCTATTGCTGTGTGAATGAGCGTGTGACACAGCAGCAGGTGTTCAGCAAGTTTCAAGCAGATCATTAGTTGCTTTGTAAATCGGCCTTGTCTGATGAAGTGGTGGGAGAGAGGAGGGTATTTAACCCCGTGGCTGGAGAGTTGACCTCAGTGAAGCTATATAGGAGTTGCATCTTCTGACAATTACATTAATTATATTCCAAGAGATTTCTCAATTTACTTAAATCAGGTAGAACTTGACTTTTTTCCCCCTATTCCATTTTCACCCTTTTCTTCCACACAGGACTGCTTATCTAATCAGCCATTAGTGTTTTCTCTGACAGTCTCGCAGCTGTAGTGACACTTGGGCTCAGTCACATCAAACAAGTAAATGTCTTTCATTCACAGCACCTTTTGTCTGATCAAATAGGTAATTACTATGTGAAATTAAAGGCTGCTTTAACAAAAAAGTTCTATATTGTTCCTGACTGACAGAAGCGATACAAAGAGAAAGTGCCTTGATTCAAGTGCCATGGTGACACCAGCCCCATCTTTGAAGCAATCAAAGGCATTATTTATACACACTCCACTCACTGGAGTGAAAATACAAACCAGGCAGAGTCAGACTGACAGTCTGCCTTTAATCTTTGCTACCCCCCAGAACTCTCTCTTCCCTGCTTCCCACCTTTTTTTTTTTTTTTAAAGGAAATATCAGTTTATGCAGATAGTAAATATGACAGGAAGATCCAGATATTTAAAATGTATTAGTAGGATCAGTGAAGTTCCCACTATCACTAAGTAGGGTGCTGTCTCTGATTGCCGAATGATAACAGGCTAATTCGTGCCATGACTTTTGGGACTAGCGCGGTTGATTTCCTTGAAGCAGAAAACAAAACAAAGGCATCTCTTTGAAAATGAAGAATTTCAATATTTACCCCCAGCATCTCTTCTTGAAGGCAACATTTCATCCTGTGTTCTCTCTCTCTGTCCTTTAATCACTTCCTCTCTCCACCGGTGAGCATCATTTTCTGCTCTTTGCATTTTACCTCTGGGAGAGGTTGATCTACCACCAAGGTGCTTTCAATCCAACTTTCACAAAGGACTGATGATAGAAAATGGAATGGATGCAGTTTCTCGAAATGCCTTTCTTTAATGAGGGCCACGGGGTTACTGCCGTTTGTCAGAACTAATCGGGGAGCCTGGTTCTGTGGCATTAGCCTCTGCAATGGAGGTAAAGAGAAAGGTAAACGTAAAGTAAATATGCCTGTTTGTCTATCAGTGATTAGCAGCGCGTGGCTGCCAGGGACTGAGTCAAGGTCATGTTTGAGCAGGTATCTGTGACAAGAGATCGCGGTTCTGAATTACAGCAGCAGGGAGATACAGTATATTTGCACTTGCTTTTCCTGTGTCGTAGGCCAAGTGGGTAAACCTTCAATGTAATCAGCGTGTTTCTCCCCTCAGTGTTTTCCAGGGAAGCTTGAATTTTTGGAGCTGGTTTTAAGTTAGGGGATGTGAAGTGCTGAGATCAGCCCCCTGCACAGGTGCCCCTGCGAGGGCATCGGGCAGGTCCGGGCTGGTGCTGAGCAGCCGGCTCTGGTACCTGTGCTGAGTCAGACTGTAATCGTGGAGCTGCTCCCGTCAACTCCAGTGATATTAGTCACAGAGCTGTGTATTAACCCGACACACTCTCTGAACCCAGGTGCTTACAAATACGTAAGGAATACTAATAGCAGTGTGCTGCAAGAATATAATCTCTCGCCACTGTATGTGCCTAAGCAGAGGATACGCTTTGTATCTGTGCTGGCTACACCTGATCAAGTGCTAGAGGTGAGATGACAGCACAGCCAAAGTTTCTCTGCAGCAATCACAGATCTTGGAAAGAAGAGAATCCCCTCATCTGTAGGAGTAGCACGGAATGAGCTAAAAGCCAGTACTGTACAGTACCAACAGGAATTACTGGCCACAAACCACTTTGGATCAAACTGTGGGTCATAAATCCAGCTGGTTCACAGACTCATTTGCCATTCTCCAAGCCTGCATCTTCCATGCCCTCCGCTCTTCACTGCGGTGTCCCCACTGAGCGCAATTGAGTGTGGAGTTTTATTAGAAGCAGGGCTGCTTGTGGAAGATCAAATAGCAATTGTAGCCAAAAATAGGATTTTTTTTTTTTTCCTCATCTGCCTCTAGCTAGGAATAGGAGACCAATCCTTTCTGTGGAGCCCGTGCTGTACATGAGGTTATTCATTAGGACTAGTTGGGAGCTCAAATTAGAACACAGCTGGCAGTTGTTGGGTAGTTCATCATGCAGAGAGCAGACCACTTCATGGTTTCCGTGACTGTGTGGGAGTCAAGTGAACCTCAGAGAAGCTGTTTTAAACCTGCACATCACCAAATGATTTTAGCACAGATTGCTTGAGGGATGGAGAGTGGGCTGCTTGCTGCCAGGGCTGCTCCATCCCAGGAGTCCACCTGCCTGTCCCTGCCGTGCCTGGCAGCAGGAGCCTCCCGGGAGCCCTCCAGTCCAGTTCCTTCCCACAAGCCCTGGGTGAGAGCAGGATTTAGAAATAAAGGCAAGATGGGATTTCATTATATGGTTATATAGGGTTTCTTAAGCTTTTGAGAGTCAATTCAGTCAGCTGGAAAGAACACACGCAAGATATGTGCTTGGCATTGAAATGCATCTGAAGCCTGGGAAGAGTCACGGTATGTGTGTAAGGGCTTTCTCTAGTCTTGCATGAGGTTTATTGAAGCTAAGGTTTAGCAGCATGGGATATTTCTACCTGTAAACTGAAGCTACTGCCTTTGCTGATGGGCAAAGGCACCTGTGGTGTGTGCGGGTCTATAGGAAAATGTGGGCTGAAAAACTTGAGGAAAAGATGTCTAGCAGACTTCTGCATGGGTATTAGGAAAAAAAAGGGTAAGAGATACAAAAGCCAGAAAACTAAAAAAAAAAAAAAAAAATGACTCTATGATGTCCATTTAATGATGGTTTGGGAGTGGAACGAATAGATAAAAAGGCCATAGGGAATAAAGACAGCAATACACTTAACGTAGCAGCAGAGATCCCGTTTGCGTAGCTTCTGGTGTCAGAGCTTAGCCCGTTACCAGGAAATGTGCACCTCAGCAATGGAAAGTTTGATTTCTAACCTTAAAGATACAATCTGTTTTCTTGGATATGTTTCAAACTCTGCAGTGCCAGCTGCATAAAATACCACTAAGCTTTTGCACAAAGAGACATTTATAATCACTTTACCCTGTAGCAGAAAAAAATGTCTCCATTTAGACATTCATTTTGAGTTTGTAGGCACATTAAGGACAAACTTTAGATCTTAATGAGGTGTAGGAGGGTTTTTTTTCCCCTTTAGTTCTGTTTTCTGTTCTCTTATAGATCATACTATATTTCAGAGCATTAGGGAGAGAGACACTGAATCTTTAATGTGATGTGAAACAAAAGAAAAATTCTGAACTGCAACAGAGATGAACTTCAGAATTGTAATCTCTTTAAATCCTGATCCAGCTCTCACTGAAGTCAGTGGAAAGGCTTCGATTTATTTCAGCCTCTAAAGCTCAGTGGGTTATGTTGGTTTATGTCTTGTTAGTATAACAACTTGCACTTCCTTCTTTGGAATTTTCTTCTGGTAAGTTTATAAATACAAAATCCTTCCAAAAGCCACTTCAATAATACAAAATTGCGGTGGTTGTGCTTAGTGCTGGCTGGAGGTGGTGGTTTACAAAGGTGGAGGTTTACAAAGGTTTAACAATGGAGACTGTCTTTGCCTTTCTTAGTCCTTCCTGAACCATTTCATCCCACCACATGGTTTTCAATCCATCTTTGGGAGTACGCCTGTCTGAAGCACACACCCAATCCCAGCACAAGCAGTTTGGGAATCACCAAGGGACGTGCCGTGGTCTGTGTGCACAGCCCCTCTGAATGCTGAACCAGTTCCCCCTGTACTGCACCAGTTCCCAGTGCAGCAGCCTTTCACCAGGAAGAGGTTCCTCATAGTATGTTATTGCGTCTCCGCATCCTTGATTACACCTCAGCAAGAGTTTCCCAAGCTTCTGAATTTGTGTTTGTTTCATAATGGGAAGAAAAAAAATAAAATACTTCAGACCTCTTTACTTTCGGGACAATGAGTTGGATGAAAGCATTCCTTTTTTTAATCAAAAAAGTCGGGTTTGGGGGGATATTTTTTTGTTAGACTGCATTTTTTTCTCTCTCTGGTTGGAAATGACCAAAGACCTTGATACTGTGGATGCTTTTCTGTAAGCAAAATGCTATAACTGGAAGATTTTAATTTCACTAAAACTCATCTTTCAACAGAGGGACCAGTTGCAAAAAGCACATTCATAATTTTGTCTTAAAATGCAGATCTGATCGATTATATTAGACTATCAGGAGAGTGAACATAAATATTAACCAAGGGCTCTGTATAATTCAATATTTACTTAGCAGCCTGTGTCCCCTTGCCCTGCGTTTATAGCTAGATACCAAAGGGTTAGTGTGTTTTCTTCTAGAATTTCTACTTCAAACCTGAGAAGCTTGCTTTGATTATTAAAAAATATGTAGCTCAAACCTTTATTTGCATCTGAGCATTTTGGCTGTGTTCTTTGTGTGGCTGGTTGGCTTTGATTCTTGTTAAATGTTTGCAAGTAAGAAGAGAATAAAGAATGTGAACAAAAGGCTTTAAGGATATATCCTGCTGGAAAGCAACCTAGAAGTCATGAGCATGAAGAAAAAACCTAGTACAGTAGCTTTTATGTGTGCTGCCTTTTACTTCTGCAGATCTTCTTGTCTTAAATGCAATTTCTCATTGTGTTTCATGACAGGTTTTACCATTGATGGTAGAAATAGAAAAGTTACATACCTGACACTTGCGTGCAAAAGTTAAGGTCTGAATGGAAAGGGCGGTCCCCTCTGACACCATGCCAAGCTTAGTAGGTATGTTAGTAGGAAAATCAGTCAAATTCTACTATATCTGGTTTATTTAGCAATAAGCTTTTTGAAATAAAAGGTTGGGGGCTTTCTAATAACAATGAGACAATCCCTATGAAAGAACTACCCAGTTAGGATCCAGTCTGACTCTGGTTTGCTCATGTGGGAATTGCTACCAATTTCAGTAGTCTTAGAGCAGTTGTAGATTTGGAAAGTTGTTGAGATTTGCCATTCGGATGCTATAACAACTATATTCTTATTGGCCATAAGGGGACATTTGATAAAGTAAATAGATTAGAAAGATGTGTTACCATGCTGTGTAATGCTAAATAGTAGACATTAACTTCTCAGCTAACGTGGACTTGTATTTTTTGTTCTTGTGTACCTCCAAAACAGGGACTGTTTTATGTGTGTAACTGATGGTTGAATTTGGTTACCTGAGCATGAAATTAAGTATTGTTCATAATCTGCGCCGGTACAGTTGATGGTACGTTTTGGTCTGATGAGAGCTGGGTACCAAGGTGTGCCGCAGTATGCGCAGCAGAAAACATGCAGAGCTTTACTCGCCAGATGACATGGAAAGCTTTATTGTTTGCACCGGAATTTGTTGAATAGCAGCTCTGAGAGGCTCCCAAGTGACATTCCCCAAGGGAATGCTTAGTGGAAGAGCCACTGGCTGGCACACCTGGCCCGGTCACAGAGAACAGCTGGGGAGATGGAAGGTCAGGCGGCCACTTTCTGTTTATGCACAGGTTCAAGTGTACAAAGCAGAAGGCTAAAAGTGTAAGCTTACTCTCTGTGAAAGTAATCTCAGCTCTGCCACTGATCTGTCTTTTGAATTTTATGCAGATGACTTCAACCTCATGGTCAGTTTTCCAAACTAAAGGACAATTCATCCTATTGGGAAATAATTTTAGGTTTGGCTAAAAAATAAAACCCTTAAACATTAATTTCCTTTTCTTCCCAAACAAGTATCTGCTACCTCGTTCAAGGAAGATACTAAACCAGAGCCAGCTCAAGCCTTCCCAGCACTGTGGGTGAACCGAAGTGGCTGGCTGCCCCTGCCATAGGAGAAGGGATGGAGCTGGGAGAAGGGTGGAGAGCCTGGGAGGTGGTGATGAGCTGTGTTCCTGCAGGGAAAGATGGATGTGCATGGAAATGGTTGCCCTGGGATTTGGCACTACTATTTCACAATTTATTTATTTTTTCCCCTCTTTTGTGGTAACAGTGGCAGCAGCCAAACTGGTTTTCCAGGGCTTAAAAATAGCTAAATGAGGCCAGAGGGAGCAGAGCTGGTTTTGTCACAGCCTCACAAACCATCTTCCCCACGCAGCAGCCTTCTGCTCAGAGCCAGCCCTGTATAAAACTGTCACAGGAGTTTCATCTCCTTTTTTATAGTGTAAACGCAGAGCAGCTCAGCTGCCCAAACTGAATCCTTGTTGGATCACCCAGGTGTTACACAGAGGAAACCGTGGCCTGCTATGTGCACCTGGTATTTCCATCAGTTCCAGCGTGTGAGCAAACCTGGTTGCTGTGGGATTTGTAACAAGTGTTGTGTTTTGTGGTAGTTCAGGTAATGGTCGGTGTCCAACTTTGAGCAGAGCATCGCACGATCCCAGCGCCACGAAGAAAAGTTGAGCTAAATAGTCACTGCTGGGCAGGGACCCAGGAGCCCTGAGGTCGGCTCAGATCTGAGCGCTGCCTGAAAACACTGAGAGCTCAGTGGTGACTCTGGAGGGACATCCTTATTTTAGATCTGAGCAGAGAAGCAGTTTCCTGATAAAAAAAAAAAAAAAAGTAGAGAAAAAGTGTTGTCCCTTGAGAGAGAGGAAAGCTTGCTGAGGCTGTGCTGGGGCCACCAAGTCCCCTATAGCGCTGGTCTGGGGATGCTCAAGTTGCACTTACGGGTACTCAGTCCTTGTATCCTGGGAAATGATCTCTTCCCTGACTAATTATTCAGATGTGAAATGGTTGCATTAAGTAAGGATTTGAACATGCTGCCTTTCCAGTTTCATGAGAAAGGAGGCGTGTTTGTCTGTGTCTGCTCATTGGGGTAAGTGACGGTGGTGGGTTTGGGGTGACCTCTTGGCTTCGAGACATTTCTGTCCAAGTGAGAATCTCAGGGAAAAGGGAATAGTCTGCTGTTTGCAACGCACATGAAAAGCAAAACCCTGTAACTCTGAATGTGTGCTATAGTCGCTCAAATCTTGTTTAGAAAGGGCATAATATCTTTGCCAAACACATTTGCACTGTTGAAGCTGCTCATAATTACGACCTTCATGAATTTATAACACTGTATGCTCCAGCAATGGAAAAGGCTCCTACACTTGAGTGATGAGATTTTGATAAAATAGGATTTAAATATTCTATTACCAGAAATGTTATATTAAATGATGAGGAGGCATTCAAATACTGCCTGGCTTTCACCATGTGACTGTGAACTACATTATGCTTGGGTCAATTAGGCTATTTTAAACCCATGGCTTTCTTGCATTAATCCTTTCCATAAAAAGCTAGTGTTCCCTCTGAATTTTACCATTTCTCTCCTGTGGCCTCCCCCAAATACACACCAGTGCCTCCTGCTCGCAGATCCAGCAGGCTCTGTTTTTTTCCCTTCTGTGCTGAGGTATGAGCTGCAGTGCGTGACCACTGGGAATGGGGTTACCTTGATCCACCTGGAGGTAGGTTCCTCCACATAGACTCCCAGCTCCTGCTTCAATCTCCCTCCTATCTCCAGCTGCCCCAAGGTCAAGTTGTCTTATATTTGTCACAGCCCACCCCCAGCTCATGCTTAGCACCACTGGGCTCGGCATATTGGAGGCAGAGGATGGGGCTCTCGGGGGTGTGCAACATTGGTACAGCTGCACATCTAGGGAGGTTGCAGAAGGAGCAGCTTAGTCCGTCTCTTGTAGCAGTTTGGTCATTTCTCAAAGGGGAGGGAATGGCTGTTCTGAGTATTTATTTCCTATATTGTGGCTAAAAGCTTAACACAGATCAAACAAGAATGTGGGGTAAGATAGAGTGGGAATTTACTGCACCCTCATTATTTGCACACAGACACTCTACGAGGAGTATTTCACTGTGAAAGTGGAATAAGCTGTCGCCCACAGTGATAATTCTAATGCTAATATCACCCCTGGGAGAGATAGCAGCAAATAGCCACAAAGAGGGAGGGGAGGGAGGAGGGAGTCAGGAACACGCCAGAGTTCTGGATCAAGGTGGAGGAGAGGTTTGCCCCGGAATTTATGGCTACAGTGCAGGTCATCAGTAAATCGTTACGTTGGAGTTGACTATTTTTTTCTTTTTAGTGTTTGGTTCTGTTCTTTTTGTACTCTAGTGGTCTCTAATGCAAAGCCAGCGCACCTGTAAGTCACTGCCATGCTCTAGGAATGCTTGTCAATCTTACTGCTTTTTTGTGACCAAGAGTTGACCTGGTCCCTCTTGTATACCAGGTGATTTCAGTGATTCAGTGTTAATGGCTTTCATGGGTCTTTCCTTTCATGGAAGGGATAAATCCTGTAATATTAAAATCTTAGTCAACTATTGTGAAATGCGCTGAGGCCACATAATTCGTAATCTTTTTCTCATTTTCCAACAAGAAAAAAAAAAAAAAAACAACAACAACTGCAGGGCCTAAAAGATCACTAAGTGATCCTACGCTCACTGGTGTTTTGTGGCACAGTTGACGAATGTACAAAGACGTTGGATCAGAATCAAGCCAGAATTAAATTTAAGCTCAAGAAACTTTGTTCTCGGGTTTGATTCTCAAAGCTGCTAATCCTAAATTATCATGAGAAAACATGTAAAAGATCCATAAAGACATCAGAGTAGCTGAGCTTTCAGATGGAAAGTCAAGTCAGACCTGCTGTCTGTACCCTCCTCGTTTGCTAGAAATGGGACATTGTAATTGTGTTGTGATCAGGCGTAATTCTGTTTACCTAAACCTGCGGCATTTTATTTTTTTGTATTGTTATTTTCAGAAGTCTTAAGCTATTTCTGTGAGCCATTGAAAGAAACAAACAGAAAATAGAATAAATCGTCTACAAAAGCCCCACACAAATCAATTCTTGGGGCAACCTATGCTATTTCTGAATATTTTTCTCACATCTGGTTGTTGTGATATCTTACATAGCATGAATACCAAAGACTACAACAGTCTCACAGAACTCAAGGTTTGATGCCAGAGTCGAAAAGCAGAAGCCTGTGGCTTACCAATGAAATCTATACAAGCAAGCAGCAAGAAGGAAAGTGCAAATAATGCAAAGTGGGAGAAAACGTGTGGAAAAAAATTAGGGAACGTTTTCATTATTTTTTCACCTTTCATATTGACATCTCAAATAATTGTCTGGGATGGACTTTCACTAGCTCCTCTTAAAGGAATAGTTAAAGGTCAAGCAATTTGGCCAGGCAAGATTAGCCATCTTTACTGGGTAAAAAAATCAATGTTCAGACAACAACATGGCTTGCATTTAGATGCAACATATTCCAAATACATGTTTTAAAACAGCCAAGATGCGTAGTGTGCCAATTGATCGTGAAAACTTTTTAAAGGTTGTTCTATTCTAACAGGAGTGAAAAGAACATTGAGTTATTGAGTTTGCAGAATTGAGTCTGCCCATGTGCGTTCATTGCTTGTCTCATTCCTTTTAATGTAAACTTAAAAAGCACCCTGCATACGGGCCAAAAAAAATATAATCCTCAAACCAAAAAACTTCTGAAATTACTAATCCTGGATTCTGTATATTTGTGTGTGTGGTCACGGACAGACGGCGGCACTATTAGTTTTCATCCCCATTTAGCATCTCAATGTGTAATTATTATTGTTTATATTGCAGCAAACCAAAAATATCATCCCCATTGCTAAAAACAAGAAGGTTACTGGTAGGTCTCCTGAAAGTTCAAACATTTCATTAAATGGTTTTATGTTAGGTGTGTAACTATGCTGGTGATAATGTAGTGTAATGGTAATATAATAGAAGCTACAAATAACATTTTATGACTGTTTTGTTCTCTATACTACTAGTCTAAATGGTTTCCCTTACAAGCCAAGCAGAAGGTATTTTATAACAGTGTCTTAAAACCTTCTAATTAGCAGCAGTTTAAAGATACACACTTCTTGGCAATCTTTTGGGGATCGATCGCGAATAACTGTAGCAGACTTTAAATCTTCTGCCTGGAAAGATTATCCTAATTCTTTTTCTAATTCCCTTGTCCCAAGGCACCATGACTGGAGATTTCCTAACATTGTCATGCTGGCTTCCCTGGCATGTAGGTCAGACACTCCAGGACAACTGTGTCCCATGTGCTGGTTGCATGGGGGTTAACAAACCCAGTTTCTTATCACACCCCAGAAGCTGTTGAACCTCCATGTTTAACCACACACACACAAAAAAAATATATATCTGTGCAATATGCAGTACTCCATTTGCAATAACACTTTTTTTTTTCTCCAGAAGAAAATCTCCACATGTATTCACGTTCCATGGGGTCTCTGAACTCTGTGATTTATCATGTCTTCTCAAAATACTTCATTAAGGTGATCATATGCATTTACAGAGGCAGCAAAGCTGTAGATGGAACTCATTTTTGGATGACATTTTCGTCCCTATTTTCTAAGGCACTCCTTTGCCATGATGTAGTACTTTGTGTATCGTTATAGAGACGTGTCATATTTGATGTCCTCAGTGTTTCTTTTCCTCCTTTCTGCGCCGATTGGTATAATTTAAATGAATGCTTTAAACCCCCCGCTGTGTGTAGTCTACTTGGAATGCACATATAATTACCAGCCCGTCTTCCAGCTTTGTTTGGCTATGTGGAAGTATTTTAAAATTTATTTTAGTTCTGCCAATGGATATGCACCCACACACACAAGCACACATTTTGGCTATATGGTTTCATAGTCTTTATAACATACTGTGTCTCCCTGATAAGGCCTTCTCAAGAAGTGAACAAAATGTCTTAAAGATAACAGTATTCTGAAGCACAATGTACAGAAGGGAAAGTTGTTTTTTATTCTTGCTAGGCTAGCAGTGTGTCTCAAAGGAGACGGGCTAATTTGAATGGGATTCAGGTTTCTGTTGCTTAAGTTTTTTGGTAGTTTCTGAAATTATGTTTTTAATCTCACTGACAGCTACGTGTTCTCATCCTGATGAGCAGGTGAACCATCCTTAGAAAAGAAAAAATACTCGCTTTGGTAAAGATTCAGACACTTTGTTGCCCATTGCCTCTTTTGGGGTGCAGAGATGAAGGAGTATCTGCAAATGCATCACATTGTGCAGTGAGTCATTCCTCTAAAGCAAGCATCAAAAGAAATAAAATACTACAGGCTTCATTTTTGACAGGCCCTCAAAGGCTGCCATCGGTTTCGGTAGATTTGGCATCAGTACATAATAATAATATAGTCTGGAGCTTGTATGCTACAGGCCATGCTTCTAAAACTCAGGATCTTCTTGTGAAAATGGGATTCGTAACATGTAAACATTCAGATCTCTTTGGCTGCCTCCTACCTAAGGAGGAAAAAAAAAAAAAAAGGTTTGAAAACTAAGGAACTGGCGTCCTTCAGAATCTACTTGCAGCACTAGTTAATAGAGGATCAATATACAAATGTTGGAGCTCTAGTTCTATGTTTCAGGGTTACTCGTTTTCTCAGCTGATAGTACATCAGCCTTTAATCCCCCCAAGTGGCTTTCACTGTTGCATAAACTGCCAAATTTGCATTTGTTTTGAAGAGTTTGTTTGCGCACAGAGGTTTCAAAAGCTTGAAAATCAAAACGTAGCCACTGGTCTCTAGATATTTTGAGTTCCGTAGTTTGTTATACCACTATGGAGACTAATAAGAAAACTGATTTCATTTGCAGCATAGTGTAGAGTTTCCATAAAGACCCCGTGCTCCAAGGAGCGATTGCTGCAGCCAGCGCATCTGCATTGCCCATAGGAGCTCTCCAGGAGAGAGAGCAGCCCAAACCTCCGATCCGCTTGAGTAGTCTCTTCCCCTTCCTCCCGTTATTTTCCTTCCTTTAAAAGACATTTGCTAGCAACATCTGCCCTTCTAGCATGGCTGAGAAGCGTGCACCTGTATGGAAACACGAGACAGACGAGTGATCATGTCTCGTTTCTTCTGCATAAAGATGCAAAACAAATGTTAGCCATCAAGAGCATCAAGTTGCTGTGGACACTCCCTGGAGTACGTGTTCTCTAAATCCACGCAAAATCTGCTTGGCAGTTTGTGAAAAATGTCATCTGGTTTCCATATGCTTCCTTTCCAAATTCGCAGCGATGACAGAACACTTAAAGTTGCTTCCCAGTGCAAAGGGCCCAGCTCCCCTGGTGGAATTCCCTTCGCAGCATGGCTTACGTTTGCACTTTCCCCCACGAAGTCAGGTGCTTCTGATGGCATGTGGGTCTCTGAACTGTTGTTCTATCGTAACATTGCTTGCTGCAGAGAGGGCACGTTGTACATCACTGCACGTAGGTAGGCATCATTTGAAGTGCAAGTGATGGTCTGTTTTTCATTCCATGCTTGATTTTTATGACAAGGACAAAACACGTTAGGAGAGAATGCTGTGTTGTTCCTGCTGAAACTCTCCCTGTTTTGCTTTGCCTTCCCATGTTGTGTTCACTGTGTTCTGGTATTAAACTAGAGTCACTGGGGACCTGAGACATCTCAAACCGGTGCGTGTATGTTGTTTTGACCTTCCTGTTCATTACCTGCAGACACAGACTGTCAGCTGATTCTGGGTGGCAATGGATGCAAGTCCGTTTGCATTAGTGAAGAGGAGGGAATAAAATCTGAGGTCTCTTTGCCAGTCAGTTATATCAAGTTGTATTACTTGATTTCGGATTATCTTGTAAAAAAAACATAGAGGATGTACAATAATATATATAACCTTGATAATGTTTTCGTGCAACAGTCTAACATAGCTCTGACCTGTGCAGATGGATTTGTGCTTCTGGTTGCAGAGGTGGCTGGGAAGGTGCCTCAGATAACTGAAGGTTCCCTGTAATAGACCCAGTCAGATAAAACACTGCAAGTGCTGCGCAGGCTGGGCAGAGGCTGTGGATGTGATAATGTGACATTATTTTCCTCCTTTTTAATGGGGAAGTAGTCAGCATTACTTTAAATCCTCATTAGAATTCAAAGAGCCCTAACATCGCCGACACTGTTTCAGGATTAGAATTTGTTAAATTAATTTAATCCTCTCCCCTTCTTCATCCTCATGGATTTTGCAGCAGCAGATGGTAAATCCTTAAGACTTCAGTAGGAATAAAGGGTTAAAATCCCACGGCCTGGATTAGATGGGATTGCAAAAAGTGCATGAACAATTCTTGGTGTCTGTCTTATGATTTGCCAACTTCTTGGGAGCAAACTGCTGAAATGCAAAGCAGGCAGAGTCCCTGGCTATTAGCAGTATTTAGTTACAGTAGATAAGATTTGGGGCTATGTTTTCTGAGCATGTCGCTGTAATAACTTACTTGTTTGTTACAACTGTTTTCCAAAATCACAGGATTGTTCCCTAATGTGTTGGTGAATAATGTGTTTATTATTCTTGTCTGCAGTAAAGGGCATCTCAGTGCCTGGAAAATCACTCATGTAATAAAACCACTGCCATTTTATCATTTTAATAGAATAACAATTTTGTATAATGTTGCAAATATTACTCTCCAATATATGTTGGTGGCAGTAACAACAGAAGACAGGCACTTTTATAGCACAAAATTATTACCTTGTTTAGATTATCAGATAAAATTTTTACCGTCACATTAAAATGAAAATGAAATGAAGGCCAATAAAACAAAGAGGGGCCCTGGCCAAGCAGAAGCCCTGGGAGGCTGGCGGCTGGCCGTGGGGGCTGCCAGCCTGCGTGGAGGGCGCTCGGCCAAGGAAGCCACGCTGAGAGGTCGCCAGCTGCTTTTGCACCGAGAAATTTGGCTGCCCAATATGCTACTGCCAACCAAGGAGAACTTTCTGAAATGTTTTTAAGGTGTAGCAGTAAAAGGGAGGAATATGGAGGAAGCCTCAAGCTCTCTCCTGTTGCATCATTGGGAGTAAGTGTGAAAAATCAAGAAGATCAGTTTTTTTAAATGTTCTTCTGTGTAACACTAGAACCCTTTTGGGCACGGGGGGGGGGGAAATATAGCCTTCACTGACTTGAATTAATACTAGAGCAACCTGTTAAAAAGAGGAATATGCCATGAAAAAATTGGGTTGTAGGAGAACAAGTCATCTGTAACACACCCCTAGCTCCTGCAGCGCTGTGGGGTTTATCTCTTGGTCCTGGGTCTGCCAGGAATGGCTGAAAAATTCAAGAGGGGGGTTGTCCCCTCGATCCCTCATCTTCAGCCACCACTAAGAGGAGACAAGCAGGATTCTGCTCTGTGAATGAGCACTAATACTGCAGCCAGCTTATTTAAAATCAAATTTGTGACTGCTTCTTGAAGGTCAGTGCAAATTAAGCTGTTAAATTGTGGTCCGAGATACAAAATGCCATTTTTAGTATTGTTATTCTCTTACTGTGCATTGTTCTGTCTTCCATTATTTGCATTATCTGCTTGTAATACCTCCGATTAGATTTGTCTGGTGCTCATGGATATCTTTCCTGATGTCTCATAGAGATTTTACACTGCAGTCTGCAGATGCAGTGAGATCTTCCCCCTTCATCATGCAGCTGTGGCTGCTTGCTTTCCCATCTCTTCTTCCTAATTTTTCCCTCCCACGGTATCACACAAGTGTATTGGTTCAGTATTGGACTGGCGATATGGCTTTGGTCCGTGAACTCATCTTAACATTATAACAGCCTTACAAATGGGGCTCAGATAACTCAGTGAGCGCTGTTCCTGCGTGGCTGGTAACGGGGGGTGGGGAGGGGGTTGCAGAGGTGCTCACAAGCACCTCATCAGCTCGGCTGGGCTGGTCAGCATGAGGCATCTGAACGTTTGGAAATCGGAGGAATAATTTTAGTGTGATTTGATTTTTAGCCCTGTCTCCTAAGGAAGCCTGCCTAACTGTTTTTAACCTTTCAGTTCATGAAAGCAAATTTTACAGAAGAGTAGCGTTTGTTCTTGCAGATATCGTAAAAATGGGCTGCCAGACGCAGGACACCTTGCTCTGAGGTAGAGCACCACGCGAGCTCAAAGCTTTGACAGTAGCTCTGTGATGGCTCCAGTCTGATGATCCCATCATTTCTTACCCTTGAGGAATATCATGCAATGCGTGGTCCTCAGGAGCAAAGCACTTTTAGTTTTGAAATGCTGGCTTCTACAGTTCAGTTTTTAACGTGTCACCTAGATCTCAGAAACATCTAACATCTAAAAAAACGCTGTTTATTTCTTTGCACTGTTACAACCCAGTGCTTAGGTTCTCCCAATTAGTTCATCAGTCCATTGAGAATGGTGCTCGTGTCTGTAACCTGTGTTGGCATCAATGGTATAACGAGTACAGTCCTCAACTGGAGCTTTATTAATAGTTCTCAAAAGAGCAGGATGGGTGAGCATTCCTTGGTGAAAGGCATTGGTAAGTTAAAGGTAAATACTTCCACGTACAGTGTGATACTCTCTGCTAACTGTCTTTGGCATATCTCCCAGCACATCCCAATCAATGCAGAATAAGGTCTACCAACCATTGGTGAGGGCTGCGTGTATAATGTATATATATATTGCATGTATAATGCAGATGTACTCTGAATAAATCACCGTAAACAATGCTGAGACAGTGGGACAATTCATTACCAGAAATAAATTGGCGGGGAGCTGCTGCAGGGTTCCCAGCATTGCCAGCTCTCCCAGGATCAAAGAGCAGTGCCCCTTCTCCTCCACGGGAGCCTGCAAAAGGTAAAGCAAGCTGATAGCTGTGGGATGTAGGCAGCAAATGCAACTTCAGAGTCACGAAGCTACTTTAACCGGTCAGGGCTTGTTTTACCATCAGCACCTGCAGGAGGCAGAGCTCCCGGTGGCACGGTGGCAGGGTATGGTGATACAGCATGGGGCAACAGCAGGCAGAGGTGGCCACGGTGGCTGTGAGCAGTCTGGAGAGCCTGCCTAGCACAGGGCAGTGCCCTACAGAGCTACCAGCCCCGGTCCCAGCAGCAGTACAGCTTCATTAGTGTGGCATTCTGCCCTGGCTAATGTACCCAAATTCTCAGCAGGACCAATTAGCGAGGGCAGGCTTAGATACACGGCTTCCAGTTCTGGCGCTAACTTGCTGTGCCCTGTAGACACTACATCTAGCGTTACACGCTGAGTGGCCAAGCTGTGCCACCGCGTGTCCCTGACCCCTCAATGTTTCCTTGAAGATAGCCTTTGCTGAAGGCTGGCTCCCTTTCTCCCGTTGTACACCCCATGCTGAGCATCCCGCGAGGGCAGGGAGCAGTACAAGGCACAGTACAAACACCGCTTGCCTTGCCCCAGTGGTAATTCCCCATCCTCGCATGTCCCAGATGGCAGAATAAGACACAACTTCTCTATTCCCAGCGCAAGTGGAACAATGTAGTGTCTTCTTTCTAGCATTTTTTTTTATGGCTTTACTCTGTTAATTCCTTAAATTAGGTATTTTTCACATGAAAGGTTTCTCTCTGACTTCCATCGGCATTTGTCGGATTCTTAGGGCAGAGGGCAAAACTCAGAACCTGCATTGGGGAGTGCAGTTCCATTGATGTCAGCAGAAATTTGCCTGCTTACATCAGTGCTGTATTTAGCCCATAGTGGTTCTTTGTAGCATCAGAAAGCTTTGTGTGCGTCTGAATTGAATGTCCACGCTGTAAGATCAGAGTGTGTCTGGGACAATTGGCATGTGGGTAATTGGTACATTTCTGTAAGAGAAAATGGTTCATGATCCTTATAAAGAAAAATAATGTTATTCCCCACTGACATGTTAAGTGAATTGATAGTGTTTGAAAAGGCAGGTATTAAATCTGGAAGCAGCATGAGTGTTATGAAGTAGCTAGCAGTTTTATCCCAGCAATTTAAAATTCCTATCATTCAGCCCTCGCTGATTTGAAAGTCACACATTTATTTTAGATCGTAGCCATGAATTTCTTGGGAATTACCTGACATGAAAGCATGGAAGAGTCACTTGTTATGAACTGACAAGACAATATCAAAGAAAACATCTTGATACACTTAATCCAGTTGCGAGTAACTTTATAAAAGTTTTTTCATTCAGCCATATTATTAATTAGTAGCATTTTGGTATTAGGAAAACCATTAAGTTGGATAAAAAATGCAGGCATCCTGTAGGGCAATAACTTAAAGCATCCCCAGAGATCCGATCTCAGACTCCGAATGGATTAGGTCTCTTGCTCTCCTTGTGTGCATAGTTTACTCATGAACATGAACTGCCTGGCTCTTTATTTCCTCGCTGTGCTGTTCATGTCAGAAACGTTACATAAACACTTGGCATGTCGGGATAAGAAACTATTACCGACAGAGCCTGGGACTGACCGCACTAGTATATTAGAAGATAGGACTGAAGTATTTTACCTTTGGACTGTACCTGTCCTGTTTGCCTGCGTTTAATGGTCCTGGCTTTCATGATCACTAAAAATTTGCCATCTGATCCGTATTTTGAATTACTTCAGAGTGAAGGTGCAGAAGATGAAGCAAACAGGAGAGAAGCCCAGATGCCTTTGGCACCATCTGAAACCACCACTGGTCTGATGTAGATGACCAGATGTTTCAGGACACAGGAGATCTCTGGTTTTCTTTTGACTGTCCCGGTGTCCTGACATGATGTCAGAGCGCAGAGATGTTCTGGCTCTTGCTGCTGGGGAGCTGTCTCCTCCCATTACTCCAGCAGATGATTTGGAAACTGTGACCCTTTTCCCATGTGTGTGATATCCACACCATCAAACACACAGGCTGTCAAAGCCAGCTGTTGCCCGGAGGAAAGGATAGCACAGTACAAGGGGAGGGGGCACACGCTGCTCAAGCACCCACAGAGTCTTCTTCTGAGGATACCAGATGTTCTCATGGGCTTCTCTAGCACTCCCTGGGAGCTGACAGGGCAGTAGATTTGTTCCAAGTAATATAGTGCTTAATAGTTGTAAAGAGCTTGTGCTCCCGTATTCTTAGCTAGAAGAAGCCAGCGAGCTCCGTGCTGGCTCAGAGTTGCTCTCTGGTGGGAAGCTGGAAGGAGCAGGGCAGGGAGGGATGGATGTGTTTGCGGTCCCTCCCCTGAGAGAAGAAAAAGGGATTCTGGATTGGGGGAGGGGGGTTGTGTTAGCTTTAACGTTATGGCCAGCATCAGTCACTGATGAGCAGCGGGAGCTCTGAAGTGCTGACCAGCTCTTTTCACAACTCACACAAAGTAATAAAAAGAGGAGATGAGAATCCATATTAAAGGCATTAATAACGTGAACAGAAGTCTCTCTTTAAATAATGTTTTGGAACATACTGTCAAGTGTGTGTTTATCGTAGGGGGGTTGTAACCCAGCCTTTTTTCCCCTGAAGACCGAGGGACCAAAGTGTGCCAAGTTGCACAATGCAGTTCTGCGTTCAAGAATTTTTTTATTAGAATTCTCAGGAGATAGTGGTACTCTTCTGCATGACTGTCAGTGGAAACGTTAAGACCCTTTTACGAGTAAGGGTTTAATTGCTAGCACAATGGATGTTTATTCTCTTGCAAAACTTCTTGTGGATGTGTTTCTATGTCAGAATTAAAAGAGATACTGTATGTTTGTGTACTAATCCCCTTTTTTGAAAACTATCTTGTATCTGCAAAAAGATACTGCTTAAAGAATGAGCAATCAAATGTTTCCAAAGCAGCTTCTAACTCTTTTCTTCTAAACACAATTCTTTATTAAGCAAATCATTTTTTTAACAGCATTTTCCAGGAAAACGAATGGGAATGCCTCTGTGCTCTGGGTATATGGCATCTCACAGACCTCACTGCACAAAGTCTTTTGAAAGAATCCTCTCTGAAAAAATCAAAAGCCTATGACTTCCTAAGTGATAATTGTATATTCTATGGATCGTTTGAATTCTGTTGCTAAAACAGTATGTTTGTATGTGTGCCTTCACACCACGCCTGTCTCTGCGGCATGCAGGAGCCTCGTGAGAACCTAACATGGAAATAGACTTTTCTTATTCAAATCCATCTACCAGTTTCCAAGGGAAACAAACAATTTCCTCCCCCCACCCCCCTGCTTATTTTCATACTTTCACACATCATACACACAAAAAACATTTCTGCTAATTTAAGAATTATGACAGCTCACCCCTTCTTTCCTTCACACTACAGCAGCAGTACAGTTTGAGTCACATCACTAGCATTCCCGCTGACCAAGATTATAGCTCAGCAGGAAAACAAGTCATTCCAAATTGTCTCCTGGCGTAAACATTTTGGATCATTTTTATATTACAACTGAAAGGGGAAAAACCTTGGGTTTCAGACTTTTTTGTGCTCTTGCATTGTGAAAAACAATGGGCCTTTTATTTTTACAATGAACATTACTTTTTGCTTCTTTTTACTGCGTTAACAGTAGCAACTTTTAAGGAAAAAAGAAATACTGTGGGTTTGGTATGCTGTCATTACCCAGGCATCTGCGGATTAAAGGCTCCCTAGGTACCTATTGATACAATAGACCATAACAGCTCCTTCGGAGTTGTGTCAGACTGTTATGATCAACACTGTCAGTGATCCACAGATAACAGGACATTAAGAGATGCTTAAACCATATCTCTTGATTCCAGGCATGGTTATGTGGTGAAGGTACACACTCTTTGGCCAGTGCTCCAGTCACACACCCTGAGGTGACCAGCAAGGTGACACTTGGCTGGGAGCAGTGTGAAGAAGCACAATAAACAGCATTTTTCCTGGTTGAGCGTTGCGGTTTAGAACGGCAGCATAACAGGAGAAAGAGCTCCCAGCAACTACTGCTGTGCTTTACATTTGTACTTCTCCAAGGGTTTTATGTTAGGAAGGGTTGGTCTGGAAAACCTGCGGCCTTTGGACAATGATCCGTCCCGTTTTCTATCAAAAGATCCAACAATCAGGGCTCTGGTAGCTAGATGTTTGTTGAATGTTTGCATTCTTCTCTTCTTCTGTTGGTAATGGTGGTGCTGGGATCTCCATCCGTCCATAAAAAAAAAAAAACAAAAGAGTGTGTGTGTGTTTGCGTATATACATATAGATAGATAGATAGATATGGGGGGGGGGCATATTCTGGTACTTACTCTGATACAGTTTGAGCAAAACATCCCACTGAATGTTGACAAAAGGAACTAGATAAAATGGAGCATTTAAACCCAATATCTTTCTTCTTTTAATTACTGCTTCAAATTTTCTCAACTATTGTGTGATCAAGAAATCCAGTACAGCCTCCGCTGCCATTCAAGCACAGCACAAGTGACTTCAAGTGGGATTTATCTGTTTACCTGCTAAACCTCTTGAATGAATGAAAACCGGGGAAGTATAATGTTGGAGCTGACAACAATATGGTGCTGCTGGTCCCTACAAGCTATTTGAAGTGCTCGCTCTCTTTAGCTTCTTTAATAGGAAAATAGCCTTATTTCTTCCACAGACTCAACACTGAAATTACACGAAATCTGGGAAGAACCCAATATTGTGAAGGTCGGTAAAGTCATGACCCCCACTATTCAGGCCTGATTTTCCCCTTATGAAATCTAAAAGAAGAAATCCCTTTTATTCCTCTTAGCCCTTAAGATTTGTGGGGTTTAATGGATGTCTGGCTGTCACGTAAATATATAGCTTTAAAGACGATGAAACGTTCTAGGCAGTAAGAGAAGCTGCTTTAAACAAATTGCTTGTGTCATGATTCTGTATTTATCCCTCAGAGAATATGATTAGGTCCTGTGAAGACAAAAGGACAAACGATACATTTGTAGTGTGGAATTAAACAGTAACAGTTTTCCAGGAAAAAATAAGAAAAAGTCTTCTCTTTCTTAAAGAAAATAAACTTGCGTGGAAAGTAAAACTAAGTTAGTATCTATATTTATACATGCACAAAATTGCAGAGTTCTTTTCCTACTTAAGTTAATAAAGGTCTTCCATAGCTACCAGTGGAGCGAATCCATTGGTTTGTAGGTCTCTGGTAGCTGTAGCTGGCCACACTTGCTGTTGGACTCTCCTTGGTTGCCGGTAGCTTTGCTGGATTCCAGCTATTTGAGATGTTTGATGTTTGTCTCTGGCAGAGTAGTTTCAACATGTTTCAGCTGAAACAGTTATCTCATGCAATCAGGGTTAGACCAAAATGCAGTTTCTGATTTTGAGACTTGCTTGGTTTCTGGGTTACAGGCTGTTCCAGAGCCCTTTGAAGTGGATGGAAATCTGTCCATTAACTTCAGTAGACTCTAGTTTGTCCCTAATCGATAGTAATTTGATTAAAATAGCTCTGAATATTCTGGATCCCAGTGGACATTGCAGTTGTTCTTTAGGTTGCAATAGCCCCCAGCTTTTCTGTGCACAGTCAGTTCTGTTTGCCAGGGTAAGAGAAAGCATAAGGAGGCATGTGAGGCTCACAATTATCGCTGTTCTTGCTAAATCATGGTGGACAGGTTTGAGTTACATTAAACCCACGCTGTGCGATGTGGATTTGAGTGGCTGAATCCTTCCACAGCCAGCTTTCTGCAAGCAGCAGCGTTATCCTGGTGCAGAATAGGGAGGGGATTCTATTTTCTTTTGGTTTCCCTTTTTTTCCTTCTTCCTCCTCCCAGCCAGCAGGCAGACAGGGTTGGTAACGCTTCCTGAGACTGCTCTTCCTTTTGCTGGTTCAAGAAATACACAGGCCTAGAAAAAAATCATAATGTTTCATTGTATAAGTTTTCTTAATGCTCTGGAACATTCTTTGTGTTTAGACCATAATTATTTAAAAATTGCAGTGTCTTCCCTTGACTCGACCCACCTTGAAAGAGATGCTCCCCAGGAAGGTGGCGTTGGTTTCCTATGGCAGAAGGGACCCCAGGGGTGTTTCATCCCTCCTCCCCTCTGAAGCTGAATCACCACCACTGTATTCCAGTCAGCTGTGGCTCGGTCTACCCACCCTCTGGATAGCTGTGTGGGTTTTCTGCTGCCTGTTCAAGTGTAGCCAGTGAAACCTTGCCATACTGGCTTCCCAAGCCTTTGAGGGAGCTCGGATCAGGTAGCAAAATATGCTGTCAGTCTGATCTGCTCTTGATTCACCGTCACCCTGATATTCAGAGCTGAAGTGTGGCCGTTTCTTAGATCACCAAGGGCATCTTGTTCTTGCATGCTACCTGAATAAATGCTCACAACCTCCCATCACTGCTTACCCTGTACCCGTGCACCAATTTCTAATTCCTGTGTCTTTTCAACTCAATATACAAGTGAAAGAGAGGAAAAACAGCAATGGAGCTCTGCATTGAAATTGAAGTTCACAGTCTGACAGAGATGCACCGTCTTCCAAATCAAAGAGAATTGATGAGCCTTGCACAGGCAGGTGCCCCAGCTCAATCACAACCTAAATAATACTGAAATTAAGATCAGTCTGTCGCTGCAGTTGCTGCCCTATGTAGCCACTACCCGTTTCTGCCTCCCATGCTGAGGCAGGGAGCTGGGTGCATGAAAGCACCGACCTGCAGAGCGATGGGAGCGCTGGCAGAAGCAGCCTGTGGCAGCAGGAGCACCGCTCCTCTGCAGGGAAGGCAAATTTTGGAGTCCTGGGGACTGGGGATCAAAGAGCCATGGAAATGACAAGTGTGGAGTGTCACAGCACACCCCTGTTGTGTGGCACTGCACCCTGAATCACCTATGCCACCTATTAATTGGAGGAAAATTGCTGTCCCCCAGTAGTGGCCTGGAACCAAAAGGGCTGTCGTCCTCCAAATAAAGAGATGGGCAAGAGCACAAATGCCTGGGAACAGGGCCATGGAGGGAATAAGATGCCCTTCCAAAGCAACTCTTCCTTTGTTAGTCTTATTAAAAAAATACATAAAAATAAGCTGCAACTATTATGCTCAACACAGCATTTTAAAAGTTCACATGGTTTTCAAGCATACCCTGCTAAGCACAAACTATGATTCATTTGGAATTTGCTAATTAATACTGGTATGGCATTGTCCCCTGCTGTTGCCCAACTTCTTGCTTGACAGAACTTTTTCTTTTTAAAGCAAGAAGAAAATACTTTATCTTGGAACAGTAAGGTGCCTCTTCAGATGTGAAGTCTGCCAAGAGAGAACAGGAAGGGGGTGAAGCGGGGGGAGGGGGTTCTCTTTGCTTTCACTGAGTTCCTTTATCATTGGTAGCACAACCCAACTCCTTAGTGAGGTGGTGACCAGAAATAACATTGGAAGAAATGCTGGCTTTTTCTTGCATCCCCATCTTTAAGTACTAAAAGCTGGGGAAGAATAAATCGTCATTTAAACTCTGGATATTGCAGCAGGCGAAATGATTTTGCCTTTTTTTTTTTTTTCTCTATATAAACTAATGGATGTGGAATCTTTCAAAAAGCAAACCAACTCTTCTTAATAAAGCTCTGCATATAGATATTTAGCAGCTAAGCACTAAATCCATGGAATAGGGGGAAAGTGCAGAAGTAGTGGATTAATATATGAAAGGATGCTTTTTCCCCTTCAAAGCCTCCTTAAGTGCTGACTGATGGAATAAACCCTGAAAACTTTCTCTGTGCTAATTGTCATGTTCCTTGGCTTGCATCCCATTTGCTGTCCGTCATCCTCTGCAGTTTAAGAAGTTTCACACAAGAGCTTTCTTCTTCTGTTTACAGGCATACCATGTAGTGTATTCAAAACCAGGGATAGTTCAGAGGGTCAGGAAATCTTCCTCCTGCTTCTTATTAAAAAGAAGAAAAAAAAAAAAAAAAAGCCCTGAAGATTTAGAGTTTGAAGAAATGTCAGTCCCCTGCATACATCCAGCTTCTCAAAGGCACAAGAGCCAACTTTGAGCTTTCCTAGAAATAAACACGAAGCGATATCCCACTCTAATCACCACAAAAATACTGGGTCAGCTTGTCAGCTGGTGGAAATCGGTGTAAAGCCCCTGAACTAAAAGAAGCCATGCTGATTTACACTAGCTTGGAGAGCGAGGCATGGCTTATAAAGCAGCTGTGTGATTTTGCTATATGGCAGACTGTTTTCTTTTAATTTCCTCTGATAAAAAAAGATGCTGTATGAAATAATAATAATCTGTTCCTTTTTAGTATCACCTTTTGAGTATGTATGGGATTGATAGAAGAGGATGATCTGTAATTCCATCCCAATTAAAAACTGAAAGTCAGCAGTTCACAGTTCTTTCACTGGTGGATTATTTTCAACCCTCCCTGTTCCCACAGGACCTATTCCCTATGTCATTATCAACTTTTTAAAATTTAAAGTATTATGAAAGCAATTTCCTGCCACCAGCAACTTTCACATCACTTTCTCAGGGCTGTGCAGCCTGAGAACAACTGCTACGACTAAATCTGTCAGCAGTGGAGGATCAGATGGAGTGACCTGAATTACAAAAAAACAGAATCCTCAAAAAAATTGTCTATAAGACCTGGTTTTCCTTTTTTCACTGCTGATGGGTTTAAAGGTTGTTGGGGGGCCACTGCATTTCAGAGCCACTCCTGCTGTCACCAGTCTCCAACAAGGCTTTAAGACGATGCGTGTACTGGAGGGAGTGGATCTGTAAAACCTAGAGGGCATGTTTCTGGCTTACAATTGAACTATAAAATGCAGCACGACAGCGGGTGTAGTGAACAGACCAAAGAGCACGAGAAAACACAGAAATGTTGTAAGAGCTCAGATTTCATTTGTGCTTCAAAAGAAGAAACTAGACCAGAGTTTCCCAGCTTTGTTCCTGGAGGACTGCCTGCAGGAGCGAGGACCAGGCTGGGTGATGCTCAGTGAAGTCATCTGCAATGCAACACCTTTGCTTTCGGTTTGTGTTAAGTTAAAGTGTCTTCCAAAGCTCATGTGGAGGCTACAGATGACCTTTGGCTGCATTATGGGAAGCCGGAGTCAGATTTTCTGCATGCTCATAGTAAGACGTGCAGCAAGCCCTAGAAATAATTTGACTTACGTTTCAGGTGCTTTGGTAGGAACACAATTGCACTGATGATCTGGTCCTGGTTTGCCAATGCTGAATACCTTGAAATGTGTCATTGATGCTGTCACGTGCACAGAGGAAATGACATTTCCTTCCAATCTGTTTTACTTACTGTAGTAGTGTGTGTTAGTTGCAGCTGTACTTGACTGAGAGTAAAAGTGGCAGCAGAAGTGCCATTTGGGGTGGGTAGTACCCCTTTAAACAAAGCCCAGCATGTGGATTTCTGCATTTCCTACCTTATTTGCCTGTTCCAAGAGATTGCTGCTGGTCCTTATTTTCAGTATTGCTAGAGATATCTCTATTACACAGCTTGGAAAACAAGCAGAAGGTCGGACACGTTCTCTATGCTTGCAGCCTTTCTCTATTTTACTCCTCCGGCTGCGATTGATAGACCCAGCGGTGCAGAACAAACATTGTTCCCGTAATTAACTGCTGCCTGTTAGATCTGCAGGTAACATGCAGCTCTGGGCTTGTAGGGGGGCTTTGGTGGCAAACCAGAAGTGCACGTAACAGAGAAACAGGTAGGGGACATACGGATACGTGCCATTGCCTCGTGTGGGTCACCTAGTTGAAAGTACTGCTACGTGTTTTGGGCATCTCCAGTTAAGAAATTGAGTTAGTCCCTGCCAGTTGCATTTACAGTATTTTGCTAATCTATTCTTTTAGACACTACAAATAGTGTATTTCATTGTGCTGCTTTATTGATCGAAGGAAAGATTCGATTTGACAGCAGTTTCAGAAAAGCCTTCAAGTAGTCCAAGATGTGGTAGAATTATTAACTACCCAAAGCTGACATATGGTAATTTAGTGTTTAATGTTTGCCTTGACACACTGAGGAGTCATCATGCCAAGTTACCAGCTGATGCCCAGAAGTTTATGAGTACATAAATAATAGCTGAAATAGTTTTCTGGAACCATGTTTAGATGTAAACATCCAGCCTCTTACTCGTGTGTTACAGTTAAACTTTCTTTGGCAGGGTGGTGGGGGCTGGAACCCTGCTGCACTACCCACTACAGTTGGAATAAATTAATAGGATTTTGCAGCTTTTTGCAGCTGTATTTGTATAACTTCATCTTGAAATAATTTTAATTTCTGTGCCTAGGCTTATAATTTTTTCAAGCGCGTTACACAGTTGGCTGTACATAATTATGTCTTACAGCCATAAGCACTGACAATCTGCTTACCTAAACTGTTCTGCTCTAAACTTGTCATTTAACTGATGGTGAAGGAATTGCATGTAATTCGCCAGATCGGAAATTAAATTATCAATTAATAATACTGCAAAAAAATTAAACAAGAAATTCAGTATGTCTGTCAGAGTATCTGCAATTAAAAAGGCAGTCGAGCATTAGCATCCTAGATCAGACAGGGCTCCCACCATCCTTGTTAGCCAAGCCCATCAAGCTGCAGGTTTGCACAGGAGAGCTGAGCAAGTGGGTTGCACCTCGCGCCTATTTGTGGAGGTGCCAGGAAAGGCAAACGGTATCAGCAAATTCACGTGTCCCCCCTGCAAACTGTTAGTAATCTGAAATCTTCTCATCGTGAACCTCTTGAGATCCTAGAAAGTAACTGGTCTGTGGCACGTTAGTTGAGCTCTGGGCTGCCCTGCAGTGCATGTCACCTGCGGTGCCCCAGTGTCACACGTGCCAGTGCACACCAGCACAGCCCCTCTGGCTGCCGGCGGGGTGTGTGGGTGTACCCGTGTGAGTACCCTGTTCAGGTGGGTGGCTGCTCAGCTGCTTGTTCAGGCAGCTGTGCTTTGTGTCTTCTGCGAACAGAACTACCTGTGTGAATGGGTCGTTGTTCCTGGGGGGGGTTGGAGGGTGGGAGGCTGGTGGTTGTGTCTGTGCTTATGACTATTGAGGAGTCTTACTGGCTTTGAGGGGTTAAATTCCAGACCAGAATCAGCCACAAATGGAAGTGAGATGTAAAAAGGTTCTAAAACATCCCAGATCATTTAATCACAGATTTAAGAATAAGGCACCTTGCCCTCAAGCAGGCCTGTCTGCCTCTTCTGTTAAAAGCATGAGGACAGCAAACACATCAGTAAGTCATATGAGTAAGTCTAACGTGAATTCAAGTCAAATTAAGCAGGGGTCTCAGATCTAATCCATGCAGAAGTACAGTTAATGAAAGACAAAAGCTTGCCAAAATTTCAGCCCTGTGAAGTCATTCCAAATGAGCAGAGTTCAGCCAGGTTTGAAATTTCCTAGAAGGCAATCTCCCGTCCCTGAGGCACAAAGCAGATTTGCAGAAATGGTGGGTCTTGAGTCTGAGGACACCCGCGCCAGAGGGAAAGCTACCTTTGGAAAGTGGGGCCCAAGTGCAGCTGCCGGGGGGACCCTTAGCAAAGCCACTGAGCTGCACGAAGGTGAGACAGGACGGCTGGGGCAGGGGGGAGCGGGCTGGGAATGGGGAGCAGGAGGCTCGGCACTTGCAGGTGGTGGGGAGTGCAGCTGGTGTGCACGTGGCAGCGTGTGCTGTTGCTGGTCTTCAGCGCTGGTGCACGGGTAGCTGGTGCACAGCGTGTGTAGCTGTGCATGAGGACTCCAGGTGTGTACGTGTGGGCATGGTGCTGGATCGTGCCGTGTGGGCTGGGGTGCTTGTGCCCAACTTGTGCCTGTTTGCTGTTACCCTGCTGAATGTTCCTGACTGCAGAGCTCTCATGGTGTCTTGCTCAGTGGTTGCTTGAAGGAAGAATGCAGCTGTCAGGTGTCCTGCTTAGCTGCTGTTACCTGTTGCAGAAGGAAGCATCTGTATCCCTCCATGGGCAGAATTTGGCCATCAGGGAAAGGTTAGAGAGGAACCAGTGTTTTGTCTGCGTAACATTCGAGGATGAATCCTACGACCAAAGTCATCTCACACTGGCCTTGTTCAGTGGACAATAAATCATAGAATATCTCAAGTTGGAAGGGACCCACAAGGATGATCAAGTCTAGACCTGCACTGATGTCCGTTAGCATTGCTCCTGTGGTGCACAAGGAGAATTTCATTTTCTGCCTCCTCACAGTTGGCATTTCCCTTTACTGACCATTGAAATAACTTCTGGATACACTGTGCCATGTAACTTACCCTACAGAATAAACGATTGGGTTTGCTTTTTCTATAATTAAACTTATTAGAGACACTTGGAGAACTGCAGAACTTTAAATCCTGCTCTGCAGGCATCCCAAAGTAGTGTCTCAAACATGAGCCTCTGCAGATTTTGTTCTCCAGAGTGCACACACTAGAGGGTTTTATTGTTGTTTGCTATTGTTCACTATTTGCAGACAGGTCCAAAAGCTGAATTTTATGCCAAGACTAGCATTCACAGTGATGCCACAGCACCCCTTCTCCATGACCAGTAATGCCTGTAGGTGTCATGCAAAATGTGAATGCAGTGTGTGGCTGTATATGACTGGGAAAGCCAGAGCTCATTACAAAAGCAGAGGTCACACTAAGACCAATTATATTCCTTGAGTCTGGGACAAAAGTGTGCTTATTCCTCACCAAATACTTTTTCCCTGTGTCCGAGCTCACTGTTCTACCAAGAGGAATGCTGCTTGTGTTAAATTGCTGCGTGTCATTGTACAAAGATAGTTCTTCACTCGTTCTTCTGCTGTGCAGGTTAATTTTTAAACACTGCGGACCAGATTTTCAGCTGAAATAAATTAGTATGCCTGTGTTTGAAGCCAGTGAGCCTACACGGATTTATACTCGCTGAGGGCTTCAATCATTAGTTACAGTGATCAGGTTACTCCAGGTCAGTATTTGCTGCCCTTGTTCATTTTCTGCGCTGAGCACTTGCGTTTCCTGCTCAGTTTTACCCGGAGAGGTGCTGGATTTTCTCTGCCAGGCTGGCTTTGTGGCAGATGCAACATGAGGCTTCAGGACAGACACACTTCAAAAAGAAACGAGGACAAAGTGATGTGTTTTTGTTGCCTAGTTCTTCATTTGGGTATAGCCATAGCAGCCAGCGCTAGGGTCAGCTGCAGGAAGGTGCTGCAGGATGGTACCCTGCGTAAGGGTAACAGTGTGTAGCCCTTCATAAATAGAGTCTAAAGGATGATCTTCTCTTGCCTGTCACAGCTCCTCCAGCAGAGGAATAAGAAACAGTGTGTTTTGAACTCTCAGGGGTATTTTCTTTGACCTTTTGTCATGGAGCATCCTCTACAGCAGAGGAGGGCTTGTGCATCTGCTTCAAATCCCGGTTAGTTAATATCAGCTGCTTGCATCTTGCACAGTATGAACCAGCCTCTGTTCTTCAGGGCCAAAACACACCTGGTAGCAGCACATGCAACTCCACTGGGATGCCTTCAGTCACTACACTGAAGAATCTGCTCTCTTGTATGTGAGATAAGAGAAAGAGTAGTAAGAACGAGTTCTGTTGCTTCTGCTATCAACCGTCTGGCAGTGATAAGACGTGGGTCACGTGCTGGTATTCTGCTGATCCATAGCAATCTTCTCTTCCCATCAGAGCCACTCTCCTCCCTCTCACTCACCGTGCTACAGCCTAACGCATTTCCACAGTGGAGTACTTAAAAACTGAACCGGCTGCAAAAGACCTGAAGAAAGGCACATGTTGCTTTAGAAATTACTCTGCCATATCAATTACCATTAGATGTGGAAGATCCATTAGCATTGGCCAGTTAGTTGATACAGACACATTAGCTTCTTGACCTTCATAATAGCGAGTAATGAAAATTGCTTAATTATTTAATCATGAAGACCACGCAACAAATTGCAATTTACCGAGTTTTCATTGGTAAAGACAGAGACCTGGCTGGGCTGCCAGCATCTTCGCTGCTGTTGGTCCCAAGTCACGGCTCAGCAACCAGCCCCGTCAGAGAGTTACGCAGAGCAGACTGGCCCCACAAATCCTGCAGACCTCAGTCATCTTGGTTCCAGGCAACTCATGCTAAAACATAACATTTTTGCTGTTTCAGCAGGTAGGAAAGCAAAGTTAAAACGCCGCAGAACCTGCGCCTGGTTGCACTGCTGCACACCAGGTATTCTGTGCTTGTAGCATCTCATCTGTTCATGTATGAAATTCAGTTTCCTAGGCAATTGTTAGTTTGCTTTTATGCCAAGCAGAATAATGGTAGTTTTGAATTGGACCATGAGTCTGACAGGTTCATTTTCATCCCATACTTATGCATGGGGTCAGACATGGTTATTGGCCAGAATTGCAGGCAGAAATTCTTCTCTCCCACTGCATTACGGTCCCCTTATTGAGCCTGATTTATATTCTCCTGTTCTCCATCTGCTTGATGTTACATTTGCATCCAGGTAAAGAAGAAAAACCCTGGTAAACAGTTCCAAAAAAAACTGTAAGGGAGAGAGGGAGAGAAGACTATCAAAGCTACCGATGGGCATAGGGAAAGCTCTCGAGAATTGTATCCACTTGGACGTAGTTGGCCAATGTATCCACATGGAAGTAGTTGGCCTGAAGGGCCTCTCTGTGCTGGAGAGCAGCCCTTGGACAGAGGGAGACATGTGAAAGCCAAAGGACCTGTGAAACGCTGGAAGCTTTCAGCAGTGGAACATTTGGTGAAGCGCCTTGGCCAAACGCTCGCAGGGTCCGTGCAGAGAAAGCAAACTCCTCCTGGGAAGAGGCAGGCGAGCTGTATGAGGAATGGGTTCCTCTGCAGGCGGCCGAGCGCGAGCTGGGCATGCATGAGGGGCTGTTCTCGTTTGGCTTCAAACATTTTGTAGTTTCCTTTCCTTCTCTAATGCAGGCTGCCTCATCAGTGACATCAATAACTTCAATGACAGCTTTAATCTCTGTGACGTACTGGTTTAACTCTGTTTTATCGTCAAAATAAATACATTATAAATCACTTTGCACAGGTTTCCACTGAAGCAGAGGAAGGTTTAATCTGGCAGGAGAGACATCCAACCGTTAGGATAAAGGGAGTGGTTTTACTATTCGGTTTTGGATTTGGATTTTAAAGAAGAACAAGAAACTTAACCTCTTGCATAGTGGTGGTGATAGGAGCGAAATGCTGTTTGTAGTGTCAGAAAGAATGGCATTCATTGCAGTGAATCTCAAACATGTAAAAATTAGGCATCTGGTCTAAGTATAGTCCTGGGTTCTCTCTGTACAATATGTGGGAAAAGAAGACCACTTCTTCCAGGCAATTTGATGCATACTTCAGTGTTCAAGACAGGAGGATGGATTTCAGTCTGGGAAGACTTGCTGGTATTCTGTCTATCTGACTATCTTAGACCAGATACAAAGTTTTTAGAAAGTTATGTATGAGATGAAACCAACCCCAACTGAGGGAAGAAAGAAATCCACAATTACAATTGTAAAGTTTCCATCCTTTCTTTCTTGGCCAGTAGAGATCTTTTCCTAAACATTGTGTGCAAATACCACTGCCATGGGAGACTTGGCTCCGGTGACGCTCATTTTGTTCCAGTAGCAACTAAAGACTTGCAGGCTGCTGTTAAGCCCAGTGTTGTAGTTGATGGAAATACTCCTTTTGTTCAGACATGATAGCTGCCCTTGCCATGTCAAAGCAGCCTGTCTGCAAGGCGCAGAAGAGATGTTTTTCTCTGAAGACATCTGAAGCATTTTAGAGGCTCTTCTGTTGTCCTTTCTTTCTGCAAAGTAGCTTGGGATCATTGGCAAAAAGGGATCGTTGTGATAAAAAGGGACAGAAGTTAATAAATATCACCTTAACCTAGTTGGGTCTCCAAATCTGTGTTAATTTTTCACTGTCCATTTGACTTTTGCATCTATTTATTGAAACCATATGTGATTCTTTAAGCAGCACGCAGTAATTTGTTTGGAAATACAGAGCTAGAGATGTGTCTCTACTGGCTTCTAAAAGAACTGTGAAATAAGAGTTAAGAACTTTTATACAAATGAGTCTTAAACATATTGCAGATTCAGTTAAAAATAAATAAGTAAGTCCTTAGCAAGGATTTCAATAAGCAGTAAGAGTAGCTGAATTAAAATATTTCCACTAAAATTAATGAGCCAATCCTGGAATGCTTAGACTGACTCTTAAGTGCACTCTTTTAAAGAATTTGAATATGTTTGCCTGTCTGAATTTCTATGGAGCATTTTGAATGCATGACAGATTATAGTCTTCAATTATTTTAATTTGGTTTTCTTAATGGGCAAAATAGCTAAGAGCTTAATAATAAAAGACACTTACTGCTTATCGTTTACATTACTTTATGTGTTCATTAATAATTATAATGGGTTATATAAAACAAAAAGATCAAGTCTAAGTCTCCCCAGGTCATGTTAGTGCAAATGTTTCATAGCATTCCATGGGAGATTTGGGAAATGAAGTAATTTTTGAAGGGCATTCTTAACTCCATATGTTATAGGCCAAGTTGGAGAACTTCAAAGGAAATTGATTTTCTAGTTTGCTCCTTGGATAGAAAATGCAACAGAGTGTAAATGGCCTGCTTTGCTTTCTCTAGGTACACTCGCAGGTACTTACATGTACCATCCCACTGTGGTGGGCAGAACGCATACCGTGTATGGCTCAGTGAATCCTCTTAAGTGTAGTTTGTTTGGTACATGCTGTTGTTACAGATCCGTCTTCTCTTCTGTAGGCTCAGGTGTCCTTTTTTGTTCAGCCTTTCCTTACACACCTGGGTTCCTAGGCTTCCAGGCATTTACTTTATCCACACCTAAACAATCTCTATTAGGGCCACTTTTTTCTGGCAATGTCATGCTCCAAAAACTATGTAATTTATGGACTCAACGGTGTTCTCCAATCTGCTAACGGTACAGCTTTCCATAGCCTGTATTGCCTCTGCTCCTGAGGAGAGTTACAGCGATCTGCGGTGGTTCTTGTCATCTGCTAGGATGAGAGGGCTTGTAAATTCAAAACCCCACAGCAAGAAATGGAAGCGCTAAGAGCACGAGGAGGATATGGATCAACAGGAGCAAAACAGAGTGATAAAATCTGGTACCTCAGAGGAGCTCATCAACTGAAATATTGCTTACCAGTAAAACTTGCAGAAACAGTTTAGCTACCCAGTAAATCCTGATGGAGATGCACGAACCCTGAGATTTTATCTGTAAAAGCAGGATGCTGTCCTGTGTCACAAGCACAGGCTGCTTTTCAAGCCCATCTAAATGTGACATTGCTGTAAAGTAGAAAGGCAGCTCTGAAGGGCTTAGCCTTGCATTATCTCAAGAGTTGCAATGTTCATTTTCACACATATGAGTTATTATATCAGAACCTGCACTAGAAAATAGCCCTCTGTGAAATCACACCGATTTTTCCTATTCCTGGGATTACTCCATAGAAACAAGAGCTGAGTCAGATTCCTGGCATTCTGGTTCTGAGTTGCAAACATTGACTGCAGCCCTTGTGCTCCGTTTTGGATGGTGCATCAATGCTTCAAGCTAAATACCCTCTGCATCCCCCAGCTTCGCTGCTGGGCTTCAAGGCCACTGTGTCCTTGCTTGCCACAGCCAAGCAGAGGTCTGGCAGTGCACATTTGGTGCCCGGCTCTGCTGCAGGTTCCCTCTGTGGCTTTGGTGGCTGGTCCCACAGTTCCCAGATGGCCCATTTGTATCTGTCAGTGTAGGCGAGGATACTCAGCATCCCAGGGTTCCTGCATGGAAAATCTCACCTGTGTTCATGAGATAGGATAGGATCGGGGTTCACATCTTCCACTGTAAATTGCCTTTCGATCTGGGACATTTTCCCTCACCAGTGTAACAGTCCGCGCTAAGCTCTATCCCAGAGGGCTTTTTTAGAACATAAAAGCTGCTTTACAAGCAAATTCCTCTTAGGACAGTCATCAGCCATCATCATTCATCCTGCTCATGTCATCATACACAGTGTTGTACTGTGCCTGGCGCTGGAGAGGCTCAAAGCTCCAAGGGTTCTCCGAGTAAAAAATGTACAGCTGTAGCTGAGGAAAACTATCCTTCTGCCATCTGTTCTGTAACCCAGAACCCTGCACACCTCTTGACTGCATTATAAAAGGAAAGATCAATGAAAAAATAGTTCAGCTGTATGTTCTCCAGTCAGAAGATTATCATATGGCTATGTTACCATCTTCTCACTTCCCAGGCATAAATGAAGGAAAAAGCAACTCTTCAGCCAGTAAATTTGCCCAACCAGTAATTTTTTTTCTCCTGATCTAGTGAGCTCCTTGGGAATAGAGGAGGGTTTTTATTCTTATTATTATTATGGTAAACTGCTCCAGGAATGGTTTCAACAAAAGAAGTAAACCTTACATTGTATTCAGATAATGTTCTTAACTTCTCAACAAGATTTACTAAATTGCACCCTGGGAATTATGCAAATGAAACCTTTGGTCAAAATGTTACAGGATTACTGAAATTTTATTATTTTTTTTTAAATCTCATTAATAGTGCTAAAATTACATGTTCCAATATAAAAAGCATGTGCCTTTGTGCGATGAATATCTCCCTGGTAGTAATATATAGTATGCTTCATTGTTAATAGTCTTTGCAACTTTCTGTGACAAGTGCTACTTCTTATGTGATTTTTTTTTTTCCTGAACACTTCACATCCTTGTATTCTTACTGGAAATGGAATTAAGTACAGGTAACTGGCAAGCTATTGTAGGATGATGGCAATTAACAACAAATAATGAGTCATTGCTGAATATTTGCAACGTGTTTCCCCCTATCTTTGTTTTGCTCAATGCAGTATAATTAGCTTATGGATTTTTCTTAGTATAATTGGGTAAGTCGTGTGGATCTTATGATATATTTCATCTCCTAGATCTGCAATGATTTACATACAGACAGCTTAGACCCTATTAATGCTAATGAAAGTGCTGCAAGGACATCCTATAGCGTACACTTTATTGAACTGTACATAGCTTTCTTAGAGAGCTTCTGTTTATCTGCATTTCCTGAAAATAAAATATAGTGCCTTTAGCACTGAATATTTAAATCCAGGCTCTTCTTCCCTGTTTCTGTCTCTCTCTATGCATTTCTAATGCTTCTATCACAATGGCATCTGGGTACTATATGCAACAGGAAATAGAGCAGAAAAATGCCCACAAAGAACTAACAGACTCTCCCCTTCCATGATTCAGGGTAAAATTGCTTCCATTTTAGTTCCTTGGAACAAGACTAATTTGCTGTTTGGTGCTTGTGCTAAAGTTACAGCCATAGTTGAGCCGTGCTGGGGCTGGGGAGACCCTCCCAGCTCCCATGTTTCAGTGAGCAGAAAGGCAAGAAAAGTGCAGATACCTTGGGTTTGGTGGGTTGTTTGGTTTTTTTTTCTTGGGCCTTTTTTAAGGAAAAACTTTGTAAAGGATGCAGGGCTGGTTTCATCCTGATGCGTTACAGATCCTTTGGATTTGTGCAGACCCACACTGATGGAGACAGACACACAACTGTGTCCCCCTGTTACTCTCTTTAATTTCTAAGATGGGAACCCCACACTGGCTCAAAGCTGAAGGTCCAGTGGTGGCTTCCCACATTCTCACTAACCTTAAGCCTAGCTACAAATGTGTATGCAGTGGGTTAGAGCTTGAGCTCCCTGACTTGAGCTATACATTTGCACAGACATTCACATAAATTCAATTTTCAGCCCTTTCTGCCTGGCAGGGTGAAAGCTGACTTTCTGAAAATGAGGACTGCAAACTTCAGTTATTGAACTGGTGAGTCAGTTGCCGTCATTAAAACCACAGTTGTGCAAGCAAAGCTTGATTTCAGTATGCTCTCTTTCACCCACAGATTTGCTAACAAAAATTGGATTCATGCCTGTCTGCTCGGGTCCCTATTACAAATACCCACTGTGCCACAAAAACCTCTACAAACTGTTGTGTGCAGCGTGAGGGCACTTTCACAATGTCCCCTCTTTTAAGTGATTATACTAGTGTAAGTCCAATCAATTTTCCTTGGTACTAATAGCCTAACAAGCAGTCAATCCTGTAGAGAAAAGACAGATGAAACTGTCTGTATTCCCTGACCTTCAGCTCCAGAAGTGTAGGTGCAGCACGAATCAATCCTGGCAGTGTCTAGTAATAACTGACATTATTAGCCGTTAGCAGAGGCAGGCTGTTTGGGGGAGGCAGTACAAAGAAAACAGTGGACAAACTTGGTAATGATTGGGACAAAGGCATCAAAGGAGATTCTCAGAGCCAGGGGATCTGATGTTATTCTGCACCAACACGTTCAGCATCTTGTCAGCCTCCCGCGTCAGGAGAAGAAATAGCAGTAGGTCACATACAGGAGGAGTGCGAGAGCAGCCCACAGCCCTGTCCCAGTTCCTTTGCCTGACAAGCAAAGCCTCCCCTTCCCTTGGCAAATGACCTTCGCTCCCCAAATTGGGACTGTCTGGGAGGGCACGGGGGGCTCCTGCAACCCACTGAGCCAACTCAGGCTCCTCCAAGCAGGCAGCTGCCGTAGCAGAGACGCTAACGTGCACTCAGCTACGAGATTTCTATTATCTTCCCACTACTTTGTTGTATTCATAGACCTGTTAGGGAAAAATTTATGCACGTCACTTTTATACTGCCAAGACAGTTTGTGATGGTGCGGGGGGTGGTAATTTATTTGTACCTTGCACATTCTTTCAGGAATAGTCATGCTGTTTCAAGAACTTCTTCCAGCATTTGATCAGAAAATTAAATTTGAGTTTAAAGAGATAGTCAGGGTTGCTAGGACAACATATTAACCTCCCTTTTTTATTGTCTTGGCTCTGTATCCAAGGTCCATGTAACTCGTGCTGTGTTTGGTTCATGGTGATGTTCCCGAGGTATGGGAGGGAGGGGGTTTCAGGAGCAATGTAACAAACAGCTTTTCCTCAACAAACAGTCTCATGAAATGGTAATATCCCACTGGGCATTCCCAGCCTTGCCTTGTCAAGGCACCTGGGTTGGAGAAAGAGGGAGCACGCAGCCCTGTTGTTCGAATTCCATGGGAGTATTTGTGCACACAGTCACAGGGACTGAGAACACGACGTGGGAGCTTGCAGACAGCGTTTTCAGAAGTGATTAATGGCTGGGAGACTCTGGCTATGGCTGAACAATTTGGATGCTTTCAGGAGCCTAGGGTTTCGATAACATGAAAACAGCATTTTTTTATGCATATAGGCTCTTCCACATCTAAGGCAAAAAGTCAGAATTTCAATGATTCCTAGAGAATCGTCATGAATAAAAGAGGAGAAAAATAGCTGAAAATATGTGGAATACACTTTTCCTGGCTTTTCACCAAATCTTTGGCATACAGCTCCCTTGTCAAAATTGACAGCGGTATTACATTTATGCAGCTTTCAGGCTCAGATCTTTAAAGTTGTTTAAACATCCATATGGCTTTTGTTCAAAACTTATCGATTGCTGTCTTTGTTATTTCACTCAGATTCGTTCCGATAAGGACAAAGAGATCCATATCAGATACAGTATCACTGGAGTGGGAGCCGACCAGCCGCCGATGGAAGTCTTCAGCATTGACCCCGTGTCTGGCAGGATGTATGTGACACGCCCTATGGACAGAGAAGAAAGAGCATCCTACCATGTAAGCATAACACACCTGGAGTTTTATCTAGGTTCACAAGCTCAAAGCAAAACTGTACCAGAATTGCTGGGGTTAGGAAGGAACGTGCAGCTTTGGGAAGCCCGGGGCTTTTGTTCAAAATCAGAGCCCAGTTGGCGGTTTGGGACTGTTTCCCTGTGTCAGCAGAGAGCTGCAGAGCTGGCTGCTGGTCTGAGCTGACGGGGCGAGGCTCAGTCTCGCTCTGCCGGAGCAGTGGGGGGTCTGTATGGAGATGCTGGCTCTGCTTCTGCTTTCCTTCAGTGTAACCTGCCCTCGCTACATCAGCCAAGCCGATGCAAAGCGACCCTGAACTGCTGCCCTTTTAGGAGACAAAGTTGGCGTCATTTGCTTAAAGTGGTGTAACTTCACGCTGCTTATTAAACACATGCGAACTGATGGGTGGACTGAACCCCCCAAAACCATGAGAAGCCAATCACTACATTAGCATGGCTTGGGAAATTACTAATTTAAGTATCATTACTACAGCTAAACATGCAATAATTGGTATAGTCATTTTTCATTTTAAATCACTAGGAGATGTTCAGGCAATATGATGGGGGTGTGTCAGATAGGTTTTTAAATATGCAGATAGGCTAATATTAAATATGAGGAAATTAATTAAGATTAATTGCACTCTAAAGTGGTGCCTCATGCTATCCTGGTTCATAAAAAGCTCTACCTGCAGCACGCTTAGAGTGTAATTGGCCGTTATGTTTTGATATAAATCCTAGCCCCTGTATTGCACAGCGTAATTGCAGAGCAGATACAGTCCCACAAATTGCTAAAAAAATGTGTTGCACCTTGCATGATAGCCCTGCAAAATTTCAAACACTTTATGCGTCTACGCTTTGGCTGTCTCCTGGAGTGGTTGTGAAAGGTTGTTTCATGGATTGCTTTGTATCAGTGTTAGCCGCATCTATTGGCATTGTAATAGCCCTTCCCAGGGATGCTCTAATGTCAGTGAAATGGTATGGGTCACTTCCACTGACACCATATTCCTAACTGCGCCATCGGAGATGCACATTCTGTCAGCTTTATCAGGTATCCAGTTAACCATGTTGACACAGCTTCTGGACTGGGGTGGAAGGATAAAGAAAATAGATTACCTCTTTAGTTGGGTGGAAAAAGATATTTCCCCTGGGTAAAAGGAGATCCGAAGGAAAATTATTTTATCCTCTGTGAACAAGAACAATTATTTTGTTTGCTGTGCCTAGGAAAATTTGAAGAGAGATTGTTTTGAAAAAAGAATATTTGAGATACTGTGTGTGTCATCTCAGCGTTGCTGATATTGTTTCAGCAGTGCCGAGTTATTATAACAGTGCAGTCAATACACAAGGTAACACTTTTGATGGAGCCACAGTGATGTCTACTATCACTCAGTCAAAAACATAAGGTAAAAAATACTTTGTCCTCCATAATAACAGATCATGTGCCTCCTAATAAGGAATTTAACCTACTGCTTAGAGTGAATTCAGTAAACTGAATTCCTGCCTTGGCAGAGGTGACTGGATAAGTCTGCCTCGTACACCCTGCAGGATTTCCAGCCTTCTCTGTTCCTTACGGAAACCTTGAACTGCTGACATCCATCTGTAAATAAGCATATTCACCCTCTGAAGGTTACAGGAAGATGTAGTTTATAGGGAGTGAATAGCTGAGAAGTATGTTATGAGACCCTATCGACAGGAATAGTGACTGACAGAAAATCTTTGTTAGCAGAACAGTAGAAGGCAATGGAGAACATTTTCAGTCATGGCTGTAAACAACCTTTAGATCTTTCAGCCTCAGTAGCAATGGATTGATGATATATTGAACCATCTACTGTTCATTTAATAACCCTTTACAAAGCATTTATAAATACACCATGCAGAACTCAATGACCCAAACACCAGCACAGAAACTTACAGTAGGAAGGGACAATTCTAAACACTGGAAAAAACCAAGCCAGCTTCCAGAAAGAAGATACAGTCCAAAGACTTGGCTGTGGAGAGTTTTGGAGAAGTCAGTGAATTTATATCACTTCCTATAGCTGAGTCTCTAATTGAAAGGAAAGGCAGGCTTGGACCGGGCTTAAACCGAGTACTGGAAGAGCAGTGACTGAGGCGCAGCTCAGATCCAAACTGTAGAGCTTGGCCATCTTCAAATTGGTTTGACATCTGCTGTAGAGTTTTCTTCAGCCTGGATTAGTAGCTTAACTCTTCAGCTGGGGTGAAGGATGGCAGTGGAGCTGCAAGGCACTGTCTCTCATCCCTTTTACCCAGTAGGACATGGGCTTCTTGTCCAGTACGGGCTTGCTGCACTGGCTGGAGAATGGTGCCTTTATATAGCTTCAGTTTTTCTGCAGTCTGCAGTCCTAAACAAAATGAAGTCTTTTCAGCATCTCTGTCACTGTCGAGTGTTGTCGTTGCTGGTTTCATTCCCAGGTAATCTAAAAACTAATTATAAAAAAAGAAGAAGAATTTGCAAGTGTTTGTGAGGCTACATATGACAAGTTCTGTTTCATTAACTCCCACATTTTCAACACATATTTTCTTATGCATAATTATCTGTATTGCTTCAGGACTACCATTTTTAAAATACTAGTGTTTTAACTCTCCCCGTATTTAGTGAGCCATTTGTCTGATGAAACCTACCTTTTTCCCTAAGGTGAAACAGATTTTTTTCTAATTAGACTGGGAGTTTTGTAGCAGAACTTCCCCTGTTTTCAACATCATGCTTGAACTTTCAGGGACAATCATTCTGAGCTTGATGTATGCAGAGATGTATACGCCTCTGGGATTCACAGCGGCTGCCCAGGTGCAGTGCGCACTGGCATTCCCGCATTAACCTCCCAGCACAATTGGCAGTGGTAGTGATGGCAAGTCCAGCTGCATTTTGGCCTCATCTGTTTTCTTGTCTGCGCTGCAAACCACAGTACAAACTCTCCAGAGATCCCAGACGCAGAGTCAGCTGCAAATATGAGCAGAAAAAAATGGCAAGGGCTTTGCAGCCACTTAGGCAACACGACGTTGTGGTGCAGGACTGCACATGTTGCACTGAGTGATGCTGTGGGAGCCACTCCAAGCATCTTTAGTGCCCGTGTCTGAGGATGCAGCCTGGGGGCACACTCCCAGAGCAGGCACGAGCTCATTCCCCCGTTCCTGCTGCCATCTCGCTGTGGCAGGTGTGTGTTGTTGCATCTCCCCTTGCAGTCAGCCCTTAATGTTTATTGCATGCCAAGTAAGTTTCAGCAGGTAGTAATATTTAATATGCATGAGTTCTCTTGGCCTTATTTAACTGCGTTCCCACAGTCCTTTTTGTACTGCTGACAGAATTAGTGACTCTGAATGTCTTTTCTGATCCAGACACCCGTTTCATATCAAGCTGCAGTTAGGCCTGGCAAGTGCAAGGGATAGTAAATTGGCAGGTTAGTTTTCCAAGATGTTTTTCAAGCTCGGTTTTCAAAAGACATCAACATAAACATGTCAGTAAGTAGTCATTGATTATGATACTCAAGTAATGTGCATTATGGGGAAACTTTGAAGCAAGTCCTAATCCAGTCCCAGGCACATGTGTACGCCTTTAGCTTCAGACTGATGAAATACCGTCACAGAAATGGCTGGAGCAGAACAGGTGGGTTATAGTCTGAGAAGGAGTTGTTTGAAATGCAAGCAGGCAAGAAAGTTTACTAGAAATTAAGGGATAGAAGAGATAGTAATCCCAGTATTTTTAACCCAGTTCTAGTGAGGAATGCCAGCCATTTGTGTCACAATACTTTTAATTTGGACCTTTAATCACAATTAAGAGCACACAAATTAGGCATGACATTGTACGCTTATTGCTTAAAGGCTCTGTCACTGATTGATAATGTATATTTGTATTAGTAGTATTAGTGCATAAGTAATAATCATATTTAACACAATTCACTGTGTTGACTTTGACTAACTACCTTCAGATACCACCAGCCTCCAGTGTAATCAATAATCATGATACTGAATCATTTGTATGCCAACAGCTACATTTACACTGGAAACTGTCAGTAGAAAAACGTCAGAGACCTGTGGTAGCTGCTGCTGAATATGATAGCAATAATTGTCATACTTTTAAACAATATTTGTTGAAAAATACTTAGCCAGCTCCTTGGCTGGTGTACAGCAGAGTGATACACCAGCTGGAGATTAGCCGGCTACCTGTATTAATCTTTCAGAATCCTTTGCAAGGTATTTTGCTTGATTTTATTTACTCTTTCTCTATTCCTTTCATGTTCTCTCTCTTAAGGACAATGTAAATATTTCAAACCAACATTTATAAATGTTCCTTAACTGTGTCTCCAGCTAGCAACCAGCTTCCATGTGAGTGGTCGTGCATGACCTGTGTCGGGCATGTGTCCCATGGCCCAGGTTGTGTTCATCAGCCTTTTCACTGGTGGTTTTTCTAACTCCACATGATGTGTGTGTCTGACAGAGCATAGCCAACACCTTTTGTGCCTTGCCCAGTGCCACAAAGCACTCACACCCGTCTGTTGTTCATCCCGTCCATCGCTCTACCACCAAAACACTAGCTTGGTCACAGCCTGAGCTGCTGAGCCCCACGTTAGACTCAAACTGTGCCTGGCACAAGTGAGCCCTGTCTCAGCATCCGAAGAACAGCTCCAGAACAGGGTGTTGTCCAGCTTGAGGATCCCTCATTAATACAAAGAGTAGGGCACGAGAAACAAGGGAGAAGATGAATCAAGGAAGAGAAATGTAGTATCTGATCTTCCTCGAAGATAAAACTAGTTTCCCAGTGGACAGATTGCCCCACTGGTGCCCCTTCTTCCCTTGGTGGCTCTGCTGGGAATGGTCTCCAATGAGTAAGAGCTCCCATGGAGCTGAGCTGAGATTCCAGCCTCTGGCTCAAGCCTCTCCTCCCTCTGCTGCAGCTGGCACTGACCACAGGGGAGCAACACGTTGTGGAGGGATACGGAGGCGTTGGCACAGGAGAATTGTTAAAAGAATGTGAATAGAGAAAATTCATGCAAGCAAGTAAGCGCAAGAGGAAAAAAGAAGAGAAGTTTATTGAAGTCAGGCGAGAAAGGAGCAGGAGCAAGAAGAGGGGTGTGCAGAAAGGGCGCAGTAACAGCTGCGTTAGAGGGCAGGAGAAGAGCAGCTGTGGACCCCCAGGCACCAGCACAATCCAGGACATGAGGGTGCAGTGTCTGGTGTGCTGGGCTTGGGGAGAGGGTGCCATCCTCCTGGCAGCCCAAAAGCCGTTAGCCAGGGCAGCAGTGCCCATGTGCCCGGGCACTGTCCTCCCGCCCATAACTCAGCCCAGGTGCCAGTGCTGGGCTCAGGACAGAGGTGACATTTGTGCCTGTCACCGCAGGATGGATGAGATTCCTGCAGTCTTGCTTATTGAATCTTTTTCCTTGAGTGCTGGCAATTAACACATTTGTGGGTGCATGTGCTTAGTGAGTGCAACATGCAGATAGACGTGCATTGCTGAGAAATCCCTTACTTCTGGAGATTTCAAACAAAAGCTATCAAATGTAATTAAAAATTTGCAGGGGGAGAGTCAGATCTGAAAGGGAAGATAGCAGCTTTGCTCTCTGCTTTATCTCTGAATGGAACTGTTTCCGCTGCTGGAAATGCAGCAAGAGAGAGCCCAGTGCTGCCTCAGTTTGAAGATAATAACTTTAATTTTAGCTCCGAATTACTTTTTTTCAAAGGCAGTCTGACCTCTGACTGGTGAAGTTATTGAATTGCTACATCTGACGTGATGAAGGGTAGCTCAACAGGTGGGAGTCAAACCAGTTTGTATGCAGGCAAGAAATGGAGATATTAAGAGCATTACAAGTCATGAAATACAAATGGTACATCCTGTATTGAAAACGAAGCCAGACTCCTTCGGTCTTTACAGAAAAAGTGCTGCTTAACTTCCTTGGAAAAAAAAAAAAAAATCCCTGTTCATTTCACGTGGCCGTTTGTTCTCTTTGCTTGATTAAATGTTAATCCAGCCCATCCTAATAGCATGCAGTTTCTTTTGTTAAGCTCTGGACTTCTGAACACCATACATGAAGGAGGAAGTTGCATCAATCATAGGCACAGCGAGAGCGATAGACAGAAACCAGCACTAATGCAATTAGCACATCTACTTGTCATGCATCAGAGGAGCTAGAGACCTCCTTGGCACCGGAGCTCTGGCTCCCGGCAGCAGCCCGATGGTCCAGGGAGCTGCTGGGAGGGAGCAGAGGCCTCGAGCCCTCTGAAGGCACGAGCTGGCGTGTCCCCTGTCCCTCAGCCCCGCTCTTCCAGCCAGCCCTTGCACCCAGCTGCTGCTCTCCGAAGCCTTTGTTCGTCCTCCCGCCAGCCTTGCAGGGTGTCACACAGCCGTCCCGAGCGCCGGCCCCGCGCTGGGTGGCAGCGTGGAGGGTCAGCAATGCTCGCAGGTGCTGCAGTGAAGAGGGATGACAAATGAAATCGGCATCGCTCGCGCCCAGGTGATGCCTCCCCCCTGCCCGGCCGGGGCCGGGCAGCCCTTGCCTTGCTCGGCTGGGTTTTCTCTAAGCCGACATCGGCAGCTCCAGTCAGCGCACACACCACTCAGAGTAGCCATCTGTTCCCTTTAATGAGAAAGCTATCCATTTTTTTCACCTGATTACTGATTGTTCCAGACTATTGTTGATGGCTTTGTTTTATTAATTACTCATTTTGACATGCTGTATCTGTCCCTTTTGTTCAGAAAACAGATGCTCTTGTTTTTGAGCATTATTACTGATGGTTATTGCTAATAAGATAAAGCCACAGTTCCCGTTTAACTGAGGACTTAACACTGTGGTTCTGGTTATTGTAACGCTTCATCACTGGATATTTTAGTCAAGCCTGAGAAAAATATTTCATTCTTAGTGCCACAGGGGCTCCATCACTTGAAGGAAAGGGACTTTTTTTATGTCTTCTGGTGCATAGAGCAATGGGGTCGGTAGCTGTTGCTGTTCCTAGAGACCATGATTAAATAAAGGATAAACAACGCTAGTGTCGTTCTGAAATCTGTTCACTTACTAATCGCTGTTACAGTGGCTATGAAAGGCTGCAGGTTCCCATAAGAAACTTCTCAAGTAAAACTCATTTCCTCACTTTGTTTGGAACTAAGCAAAATTTGCTTTTCAGGTTGTCAGACAAGGTTCACCACGTCTTAAAAATTAAAATACAGTGGTCTATTAGCAGTGAAGGAGATAGCATCACTACACCAGAGTTAAAGTGTTTTCACTGACAATTGCTATTTTAGACTATTATTTCAATAGTGTGTTAAGGCTTGAAAAACTGTGAGGAGTCTAGATGGAAACCACATCTCTGCTTTTTGCTGGAATTAGATACCCTCTCAGTTCAATTTAAGACAGTATTTATAAGGTGAAGTCAATTCTTACAAAACACGGGCTCTCATTCTGCGACAAATCCAATTGCTGATATTATGCTTTCATTGTGCTTATTCCCAGCTCCGGGCTCACGCAGTGGATATGAACGGAAACAAGGTGGAGAATCCTATTGACCTTTACATCTATGTGATTGATATGAATGACAACAGACCAGAGTTTATAAACCAAGTCTATAACGGATCTGTTGATGAAGGCTCTAAACCAGGTACTGTGGAAAAAAAAGTCTTAAAGTTTCATGGGCTTTCAAACATCGATCTGGCGTGGTGGCTTTGCCGCTTGAAATAGAGGAAACGCAGCAGAGGTTTGCTGTTGCTGGCTCTTTTCTGAAGACTGGTGGAGGTGAGGATAATCTATCTGGGATTTCTTTGGATGCAGAGAAAGTGCAGGCTTGGGTTAGAGGGGACCTGCATCCTGATGGTCCCTTCCTGGGTGTGGAATGTGCAAAAGCAGTGGTTTTGAAGAGTAATGTCTCTATTGCCATTCTCATGCGCTCACTGCAGGTGCAGACTGTTACTCTAACTACAGAGCATTGCCAGCCGGCCCGGCAGTGGCCTTTCGCTGACCCTCTGCCTGAAATCCTGAGTATCTGCCTTGCATGATACTTAATCCACTCATTTGCAAACTCGATATCCAGCACCCAGTCAGCCTCCAGATAGGTCTGTGTCCCGAGCTGTGAAAAATGCACGTTCTTATTTGGGGCCCGATGCAAACCTATTGAAGTGAGGATATTTCCACTGATATTGCTGGCTCGTTTTCCATCCCCATGGACTTTTCTTACAGAGGGTGAAATAGGGAAAAACTTGGAAAAGAATTTCAGAAAAATTGTGGCTCAAAAATTAGTGAGGGTGTATGCTGTACACGGAATACAAGTGATGATTTTTACGTGAGCATGTTTTATATGCTTGGAAAAATACAGTTATAAGGGTCTTCATGTTTTCTTTTCAACTATATTGTTGATTTGTTATTTAAGTATAACCCTGCAGTTTCCAGTATTGTAGCATGATTGTTTTACCTTATTGCTGAGCATAACTGATATGAGTTTATTCCTTCTTTGAACATAAGTTATACTGTGAAGACTGTCCCCAGTACAATTGGAAGTCTGCAATCAGAGGGAGATTTTTCCAAGACAATTTTATCCTCCATTGTTTGCCAGCTGAGGGGTTAAATACCACATGACTTTGTTTTGTGTCAGCAAACATTTATCACTGCTTCTCCGCTGCCTGAGGTGTCATAGGAAAGTCTCCAGTGGCCACTATTTTTTAACAAGGTGATTCGCAGTCATGATTGATTGTCTTTCAGCATTGTGAGGAATGGGCTGCTGTGGTGACATGTAGTGGGAACAAAATGTGACATTATTTTTGAGGAAAGAATAGATACAGCTCCCTTCCCGCTACGCTGTGGTGGTGATGTACTGTTTTCAGAGTGCTGATCCCGGTCCTGCTCAGCAAGGGGGATATCAGAAGTCCCTGAGCTGCTGGATCTAATGACATCTTCTCAGAGGATTTTCCTGCTTTCATTTGAAGGCCACCTTGGGGCATATCAAGGTTTGAAGACTGATACAACATTTCCATAGCAAATCAAATTTCTTACGTCTTATTCTAGGACAGATCGATATTCAAAGTTTTAACTAGCTCTGTTCATTTGTGTGAAAGAAGCAGTAAATTGCATCCTCCTCTTGTCTGAAATCCAGATAAGCCTTTGAGCTATTAAGTCAGAATAGGATAACTTTGCCTACAAAATACTTGTGCCTCTGCTTCTACTGGTGATTTTTGGTGTTCTGTATCCCAGGATGGTGTGCTTGCCTTTAAGGCAGGTAGGTAGAAAGCAATTTGGTTTTATTCAAAAGCAATTACATTTGTCTTTGATGTATTTGGGATTTTTTCCCTCTTCCCTGTTTAATCGGTGTTCTTTTAAAGCTTTATATTAGTATTGAATTTCAGTTCTTTGCTTTTTTAGAACCTCCAGGGAATCTGGGTATTTGAGGCCCTCGTTCCATGTACTTGGCAATAAACGTGACGTTGTGTCTTTGAGAAAGGAATAGAGAGGTCATAGAGTTACTGTGGATGTCTGTACACTCCTCCTTTGCCTCAAAGTTACGTATCCCAGTTTTGTGTAGAGACAAGTCTAGGCAATGTATTTAGCTAAGCACATCTTGCCAAAATTTGGAAACTTTTTTATAGTTTGAGATGCTTAAGCATATTATAATAACTAAGGAGGTACCACACCAGCGAGAGAAAAATAAAGTGAGAAAAAATAAGTGACCAGAATTCATGATTATTTGTGGCAGTGGTCGACAAATAAAAGACATTCATATTCTTAGAGGTAACAGCAAAATGGGTTCAGTATTGATTCAACAGTATGTTATATACGTATATGCATTTATAAATATATATATGCATATATCCATATATATCCATGTATAAAGTACAGATTTGCTTCCAGCAAACTAAAAAATCTTATTATATGTTACAGGAGTTCAGCATTCATTTTCCACTGTTCATTGCTATTGAACTACGCCTGAGGACTCAAAATGCTTCCCTGGATATCCTGTACAATTGTTATTTCTCACATCTTCCATATGCCCATTTATAGTGGCTGGGATTAAAAATGCAGTATTACTCGATTGCCACAGTATCTGCAATGTTCTTAATAATTTTGCACACCTCTTATGAGAAAAGGAGCTGGAGTGTTAGTGTGTCCCAAATAAGTGCTTACTCAGAGGGCGGCTAGTGTGAGCAGCCAACGACTGTTTGAAGTCAGTAGGAATTTTGCCCAGATTAAAAAAAAAAAAGAAGAAAAAAGGGACATATGGAGCTCAGGCTCTACCCATGGAAATTTTGCAGAGCAAGACCATCAAAATACGCTGTTGAGCACAGACTGAGCAGGGTGCAGTGACCTTGAGCTGCAGGGAAAGCCCCTGGAAGGCTTTAGCAGGATCCATGGGGCGGATCCCGTTCCAGGTGAACAGGAACGGGCTGTCGGAGCACACCCGGGGGCGCGGGGCACAGCGAGGGCAGCCAGTGCAGGGGCACTGCTGGCAGGGCTGTGCCTCCGGTGGATGCTGCACCACGGATCGCAGCCGGGATGCGGTGAGCTGCCAGAGAGCACCGTGCCTCGTCGCTGACCCTTTGGGACAGCTGCAAATTGTGCCTGGCCACAGCAGGGGATGGGGGTGGTCAAGTAAGGTGTGACCTACTGGCCCAACAGCCAGTAAGCCAAAAGGAACTGGAGTGAACCAAGAAAATGGGAATGCAGGAAGGGTGTGTGCTGCGACCGGCAGCACGGTGCAGTACTACTGGGTGCTTAGCCTCCCACAGGAGAAGCAAGTTTGCTTTAGTCTAAAACACAAATAACCTTCCCAGGGCATTGTTCGAGAGCTGGAAGAACTGTCGGTGATGTGAAGAGACTCCTCAGACAGCATGCTGGGGTTTAAGTGAGGGGGCTTCCCAGACTCGGAGTGCGCGGGTTTCCAAGGAGCGTGCTCGCTGTGCTGTGCAAGTCACCTTGAAGCAACCCTTGACAGGAATAGAAAAGAAATCGTCAAGTATTATTAATTATAATAGGTTGTTGTTGCTGGTTAAGATTAGAAGAACTTAATTGAAATAGTGTCTTACACTGTAGCGTAGTGTTCTTGAAATCAGGAGCTCGTTCTTGGTGGAGTAAAGTTCTTTGTAGTGTGAAGACATGTCACAGCCTGGCCTCTATACATGCTCAAATGTGTGAAGCTCTTAAACTGAATTGCATTTCTTCTTTCTTTTCTGATACCCTCTGGAAAACATTTTTATGCATTACTAGCTTATCTAGCCTAAGGCCATGCAGCTGGACAATTTAAATGTGTAAATGCAGGCCCTTCCAAAAATGCAGAGCAGGAATAGTGATGCAGGATTTTCTTTTCCATAGGACCATCTTTCTTCCTTACTCTCCCCTTCCGTGAGTTGTTTTGATTTAACACGCCACCGTTTGAAAGGGTATCTTAAAAGACCGTGTTTTACTCGTATTGAGTAATGTTCTGCCTCTTTGAACTTTGCCTCTATGTGAAGAACACAGCCAAGTTTTAAAAATGCAGCTGCAAGCTCGAGCTGAAATTCCCCCGGTCCCTCTGGCAGCCTTAATCAGCAAAGTTCTCCCGGAGCTGCAGAAGTTCCTTTCAAGCGCTGATAAAGCGGGACGGGTTGCACGGCTTCGCTGCCCAGCGAGGATTCTGCTGCCTTTTCCAAGCCCGTCTCCCTGCCGTACCATACGGGCTCCACTGCCATACGGCACGAAGGAGCTGGGCTTTGGGGTGGGTTTTTCCACTTTGTACCCCATCAATTCCTGCCCCTGCATGTGTTCCCCTGGGCTTGCAGCTCCCCAGGGGTGTCCTTGGGGAGTGCCGTTTCAAAAGGAGTTCTGCAGCTCCTAAAAACGGTCGCTCGATAAGGTAGAATGAAAATGCTTAAATGTGAAAGAAAAAAGGGAATTTAATCACGGAACAAAAATGTGATGGAGAAAGATTATTTTGGTCACTGCAGAAGCTTAGTTTTGATATATCCACCACAAAATGCACCTTATGGTGGGATGTGGATGTCTTACTTAACTGAAGCGTTCAGTTCTGAAAAGGTCAATGTGAAATGCTCCGCAGCGACTCGAGTGCTTTGCTGTGGGTTGTATCTATTTTGTCTTAACAGAAAGATTGTCAGAAATTAACACATCTCTCCAAAACAATTTGTTCCTGTCAGACTGGCCTTTTCCGTTCCCATTCATCCTTTCCACTTCAATAACTCTCTGGATGCATCTTGGTCCCTTACAAGTCAGTAGCCAGAGCCCAAGTGGCTCCTTTGAAACTAGTTTCCTCCAGCTCCTCCTTTCTCACAGTGCATAGGATAGCTTACTCCTGCCACCCTCCCTGGGGGGGGTGTGCAAGAGTGCTGAGCACAGACGGTCCTCCAAAATGAAGGAATATTGGTCTTTCTTACATTAGAAATGTTGTCATTTAAAATTTCCCCATCTCCTCCTGATTTCATGGAACTATGATACAATAATTGTTGATAGCGTGCCACGTGAAAAATGAAATAGCTGGAAGCCAAATCTATATGTGGCAAATTGAGTTAAAGAAATCTCATAAAAATAAGCAGTATATAAAAACCCAAGGATTTTAAAAGCCGATTATTCTACCAGTGTCCCAGTTTGTTTATTTTATTTCTATGCCAGCGGAGATTCCCTCAGAGATTAACACCATGGACTAATGCACAGATGGGGCCAGAAACTTGAAAGTCATCTGAATATTAAGAATTTAAATCTTTAGCCTCAGTGATTTGAACAGAAAGCCAATTATGAGGCTGAATTAGTTTTCAAATTAAACTGCAATTTAAGGCTTGTGAAATTAATCTTTTAAGGCATATCGTTGCATTTGTATATATATTCATGCGGAGAATTTGGATTCTGCAATTCTGCCTTGTTCCTCTTCTCCAGCCTGACAGTACAATTCATAAAGAGGTGCCAGGTGTCCTGCAGGTTGTTCTTGCCGTGAAGGAGAAGAGCGGGGGTCGCTGGGTGGCAGGGGAGGAAACAAAAGCGGCAGCACCTGAGATCTGAAGAGGAGACCCTTCATTTTTAAAAACTAATAGGACACTGAGTGAAACCACCTTTCTTCCATTACAACCCATTGCAAAAACACCATAGTGCTGCTCAAAATTAAAACATTCAATATTCTTTTACCAGCTTGGAGGTAAATTAATTTGGGAATTTAGGAAGGTCCTAATTCAACAGGGCACCTGAATGGGTTCATGGACCTGGGCTGACTCGGCTGCTGGTGGTGACGTGGCAGGGGGCAGCCAGGGTGCGCACGGGGGGCACGCTCCCATCGGAGCACTGGGAACTGGAAATAATGCCAGTGCCCTGTGTTTCAGAGAGATCATGTAAAGGTAAAGTCTTCAAGAGCCAGAGGAGAATCTCAGCAGATTCTTCCAGTTGTCCCAGAGCTCTTCACAGGCTGGGTGCATTACTTCTGGGTTTATCACGAGCCTACATATATGCATCCATACCGTGCCTTCCTCAGCTTGGGTAGGTGCTACTCTTATTCTTGCACTTAATATGCCATTAAAAATGGCTTTGTCCAGCCCGACTCTGTTCTCTCACACATTACATTCAGACTTGGGATACACAATATCCTTTTTTAAGTTCTTTTGCTCAGCCGAGCACAATTTTCAGACAAGAAATTGTTTTTCTGCAGACACATGTGGTAGTGCTTTCCATTTTGTTTCGAGGTGAGTGGTTATGAAATCTGTGCTCTTAATTTCCGTTTCAGAAGCATCCAGTCCCAAGAGCAAGGAAGTGAATTATAGGACTGTAGGTGAGAAAAAAATGCAAATCCCCAGACTGATGTTTTTTCCCTCCACAAAAAATGACCAAGTTGATATAAAGGAAAAAAAAAGAGGGAATCATGTTCTGTGACCGCTCTAGAAGGGAGTTACAACACTGCAATAGCCCATACTCTGCCTCCTTTTAACCAGCACTTACAAATAACATAGTATTACATGTATGATAGTATTTGTATTATATGATGTTAGATTGCTTTATTATTTTACGTTATATTATATTGTCAAAATTTAAGGATCGGATCCAAGCCTTGCAGAAGATGTAGTAAGTCTCAGTTTTTGTGCAGCCAAATCTGCATGATTTCGGTTTTTGCATGTGCCTTCAGTTAAGCACAAAACCTAGCCATGGTTTTAGGCACAGTTCAGCAGTGGTGTTCAGGAGATCTTGTCCTTAGTCACGCTTTCTCCAGTTTTTGAATTAGCCTCTGGGAGTCAAGAGGATCCATCTGCAGGGACTCAGCCCAGCCAAGGCTCATCGATTTCTGCAGTGAAAACTATTTGCTCCGAGGCTGAATGTGCTTTTGCCCACCTTGAAGTTCTGCTTCTGTTATTTCTCAGCGGTACGCGGGGTCTCAGTAGGCTGCAGGCTGCTGTACAGGAGTTATCTTCAGCTCTGGCCGTGCCCAAGTGTATGCTGCATTCAGTGCATCCGTTTGTTTTCTCTCCAGAGGTATTTATTTCATTTTAACCATAAGAAGGTGTTACTTCAGTTCCGCATGACAGCAGCATCTTCGGCTTGCTCAGTCATCTCTCCAGACCTGCTTGCTCTCTTTTATTCTCATTAGGTTGGCTCTTGCCTTGTTTGAGGCTGAGAATCTGATGTCTCCGCTAATTAGGAAGCGGCGTCCTTTAGGAATTAGGTTAGCTGCTTGAAAGGTCAAAATTTGCCAATGATTACAAAAATAATGGTGAAAGAGAATGACAGCAGCTATCAGTTGTGACTGAAGGAATATCAATTCAGAAGGAAAATGCTGTTTCTATTGCGTTTTCTATCTAGAGCACGTGGGACGTAGTTTAGCTTAAGTATATTTGCAATTTATTGCCTCTGCAGTAGAGTTTCAGGTGCTTCTGTCATCTTGATGTCTTGCACTCGTTCCTGTTTACCTATATAACTCCTCTCAGCACCTTTGGTGAGTTGGCTCCCCATTTTTCATTTGAAACCCTTAACAATGAGTATGTGAAAGTACTTCAAATCACTAGTGAATATGCTTTTATTTTTTAACTTGAAGATACAGGTTTATTCGCTGAGATGTTTTGGTCTTGAACACTACAGCAGTTCTCCAAGTGCTGTTCTCAAATTCATACTTACTGGCAAGGTAAATTAACCCATAAGGAGCTCTGCGCTGTGCCCTTTAGGCTGCTGCTGGTACCCCAGGTAGGGCAAGTAAAACTAACTTGGGACAGCTCAGTGGCATTGCAACCTGTGTATCTGGACACAGCCCCATCCCGCCCCTCACCTCGCCTCCCCACGATGGGAATGGAAGAATCTTGTTCGCTTTATTGATCAATTAAAAAGACAGGTAGCACAAGCACACTTAAGCATGTTGATTGGTAAGAAAGATCATATTTTCCATAGGAAAGTTGCATGCAGGTAGTCAGGTGTATAGGTGTACTCTGAGGACTTGTTCAGGATCCCCATGTACTCCTCGTTGTAACCTGGGTTTGACATCTTTGCCTTTCTAGCGTGCTCTGTTTCTATTCCTGAGACCTCGTCGCAATGAATAAAATCCCTTAAAGGGGGAAGTATTCCTGTTTGGGGTAGGGGCATGAGATTTCCATCCTCTGGGGGGAAGAGAGCTAGTATCAGGAAATTCTTCTGAATGGAAAATTCTGGCTTGGGGAAATGCTGTAAATTTTACACTGCTTTTTAGTATTTAATCTTCCCATCAACAATTACCGTCTTCTTTCTGTCCAGAATCAGATGCAGAGTATTCGCTAAGTGAGCTTTCCAGTTTGGGATGAAAAAAAATAAGGAGTAAGGGGAGGTTTGTATTAGTACAAAGCCATTATTAACTTGGGTTAATGAAGATCTAATGTAATATGGCCATCACCACATGTCTGCACATAATGATTCAATGCTTTTCTATGGGGGAATGATTAAATTAAGTATCTTGTAGGTCAAAATTAGACTGAGAAGGTTAACCAACCTTTAATGATTCTGCAACCATTTACCAGCCATTAAAAAATACAAACTGTAAGGTAAAGCTGAATAGAGAATCAGCATTATCAGTAAAAACCAGATGAAGTTTTAGCTTTTTCTGTTTATATCACATCAGTAGACAGAGAGGATTGTGTATTTTTATAGTGATATATGGTATAAAGGGCAAAGTGAAAGGTTTTTTTATCTTACTTTTTTTATTTGAATTCCTGGTAAGTGCCCATTAGCTCTTTCTTTTAACATGCATTAAATCTAACTAATGGCTATCAAACCAGCTTAGAAAAATGGTAATTATAAAGCAATTGTAGCAAAGACTTTGGGAGCACAACTGCTCTAAGATACTGTTTGTATGCCTTAAAACTGTGAAAGCTTGGTCTTTACAGAGAAATGAAGTTGCATAGATGGGAGAAAGAGATTGCAGACACCGTGATGTGAATTAGCAGTCCTTGGCATGCTTTGGGACCGTCTGAGCTGGAAAGAACTGAGCTGATTCTCAGATTCCAGAGTCACTGGGGGGGGACACATTTGTTTACGACTGTGTGCTCATCTGCTTATACATACACAGGGCAACTATCTTTCTTGTTTTCCTTATTTTTACTTAACATTGAGAGACTGAACGAGATACAGCGACCCCAACAGTATCTTTTTGCAGCCTTTCACAAGCAGATGCAATTAATTTTAAAATTTATAAACGAAACTGAATATACAGGTAAAAATAATCTCCCTTTGCTTCCATCCTGCCAAAGTCTGTAAGACATTATTTTGCCTATCCTGTAGAAAGCTTAATTAATCTAATGGGAATATTTTCCATAAGGAGTCCTTTCAAGTATCTCTGTCGTGTGTCTTGTCCATTGTTAGATCAAAACAAAAATATCTCATTTGACAAAATAACATCTGGGAGATGCGGTCTCTGGGAAATCAAAGGGAATGCACTGTGAAGCAGCAGATTCTTGGGGTCTTGCCTTTTATTGATAGTTCTCCTTCATCATGCCATATATTAATTTTAACTCAGGTGATATATGAACTTGGCACATTAGTTAATGAAAGCTAATGCGCAGTAATCTTGTCATCACTAGCTGTGCATGATAATTCAATCTGCTTCTCGGAAGAGCTGCTCAACATGCAACAAATTTGATTTAGTATTGACATGATGTACTAGGTTAGGTGTTTTATTTAACATGCCATGTGCCTTATTTGATGAGAAGTGGTTTTCTTTCAACAGGTTATCTACCTGAGCTAGTAGCCAGGTGTGTAGTTTAATACACATACCAAACACCGTCTGGACTGGGTATTCATTATGCGATACACTGCACAGCCTGGGCCAAATTCCCAAGTTTTGGCACGTCGCATTCACTTAATGTTGTCAGTGTGCTTGAGAGCAAGCCCTTCAGAGCAGAAAAATAAAGCTACTGCTTCTCTCATACCCTGAAAGCGTAACGTCCCTCTTGCCCCACTCATACACTTCTGGTGTAGTTCCATCACCGCTGGCAGCGTCTGACCCAGGAGTGGCAGACTGCAGCCTTGGGGTCTTGAGTGTGACTTGGAGGAGTTTGCCCAGTGTTCCTGGTCTGTAATAACTGCTTCCAGTCTCTGTTTGGGGAGGATATGGGGATTTAAAGCTGGATTTCCACTAAAAGTGTACACACATTCTGCAGGCCAGATTGGGCAGCCTCTACTTTTCCCCTTAAACCCTAACTACGCTAGCCTCAGTCCTCGAGCATGTGAGGATTGTGCAGTCTGCCGCTATATATTTGCCTAATTTGTGTAGTCAGAGGGGCTGGATGTGGGGATCTATTTCCTTTATTTCAATATAAAGTATATGAGGCTATATCCCCACGCATAGGACATAGAAACATCACATTATTTACTTTTATAGCAGGTAAATCATCACCAACCATCTTAGTATAGTGGAAGACTTGATATAGCACCCAGAAGATGTTAGACACTGTAGCAGTATATATCCTCATCGCTCTATTGAATACTGTTGTGCACAGATATATGTTTATGTCATTCACTGCAGCACACAGGTATCTAGAGGATATGTCTTGCTTAAAGATAGTCTAAATGTACAGCAAACTGAGTGGAACCTGGACGGTGATGTAAGTTACACCAGCTGAATCCCGGGGAGCCATACTCGGGAGTGGTGCCCTTCAGCACGGAGAATAGGAGGTGCCATCACGCTCTTATCCTTGGGTCAACTTTGCCAGGTGGAAAATGTGTGTGCACAGGAACAGGGGCGGCCAGATCAGCCGCCATCCAGAGTGCAGAAAGGAAGAAGTAATTTGCAGCCAGTTTACAGCAGATTGTGGTCAGACAAGTGGCCCCAGGGAGAGCCAGGGAAGGAAGCGGCTGCTGCAATTCCATCACGTGCTGCCGAGTGCTGCAGCCACACAGGGCCGTTTGCAGAGGACGTTTTATTAAGTTACAAGTTAGTAATTAATGCCAAGTTTCTCTCTTTATTTTCTCTGTGGTTGGGTTTCATAATCGAAATTAAAGATACGAGATAGGGAGCAGATTGCCTCTTGAAATACAGCTCCCTGGTGCTCAGTTCATGACTTTAGAGACATTTGTCCAGTCCCATCTCCCTTTATGGGGATGTAGGTCAGATGCTGTTGAAATAGCCCTTTTTTCTAGAGCAGATGTGCTCAGTCCAATGCTGCCCTGCAGGAAAGAAGCAGAAAGGTCAGGGAGAGCGAAGGAGACCCACTATGCACTCCATCCACAGTATAGCTGCTGTCAGCTCGCCCCACGCCCAGCACAGCTGCAGCCTGTTGGGTTCCCCTGCCAGGCTGGGGACTCCCCGTCCCGCACACATCCTGATTTATTTGGGAAACTACAGTGCAGTCTGAGAGATCCCAGTAAGGAAGACCACAACTGTTTGGTGCCCTTCTCTGAACCTAGTAGCCCAAATAACTTTCCTTTCAGAGCTGTTTCTTGTACTAGAAGTGCATCATGAAATACCACCTGGTTTTTTTGGAATATGTCCTAAGACTGCACGTGTCCTAAAATAGATTCTGTTTTCCTCTTCCACTTCTGTTTTCATTAGCCCCAGGTTTTGACATTCTGTTCAGAGACATTTTCAGTATAGAATGTGTTAAGATAACATATATTCCAAATCAAACATCTCATTCAGCGTATTTCCTATTTAAATTTCTCCTGTACATTTCCCCTGTACTTATCTAAGGGTTGGCTTCTTCATTTGTATCAGTTGTCTCATGTAACTGGTTTTGCAAAAGAGCAAAAAAAGAATGCTTGAAGAGAAAGAAGATTCATTGCTTGCACAGCCTTGTTTCAATTCAGTGTTCCTTCCCTCTCCTGAAGTTTATTGATCAGAAAAATGTTAAAGTTGTTGAATAGTTTGTTTTCATTTCACAAATGTGAATCAGGATTATTGCAGAGAGATAGAAATGTATTCATCATTAGAATTTGCTTTACACATTCATTTATTTTTTAATCTATAATTCTTATTGAACTAAGAAAACTCACAGGAATATGCATCACCACAGAGAACAAAAAGAGCCTGATTGAGCCAGATGGAAGGAGATCAGCAAAGCACTTTCCACAGTACAAAAATACAAACTTACGAGGCCACTTCTTGCTAACACCGAGAAATGTTTTCCCAGAGCCAGGGAGGATACTGAGGGGATTGCATACGCGCCACAAGGCTTAAAGCCACTTGGCTAGGGTACAGAATTTGGGCATGCTGCAGCCATTGGTAGCTTTCCCCCCTCCACGGGGTATGTTTTCGAAGTCTTTTGCAAACCGATGCAAGCTCTCCAGCACTCTGCCCTCTCTGACCTGGTGGCTTGCTAGCTATGTGACCAAGCTGGGGATCTGGGCACATCAGATGAGGCAGGAAGAAACGATGTAGCCGCCTGTCCTCAGGTTTGCCTGTGGCTCACATCTAACCAAATGGGCAGAACACACTCAACTGTTTTTGTAAAACAACGCATGACTCCATCTTGAATCAGCTTAGGTTCTTGTTGGAACCACTTTGCATCTCCTCCAGCACAGCAGGCTCATAAATTGGTTCGTCTGTTCAGGGTTTCCAAACGAGCAGCGTTCAAGCGGTACCTTCCATCTCTCCGTTGTTGCTGTTGGGTTTTGGGGGTCACTAAATGAGGTTGTGTCTGGTTTCACTGTCTCTCTTTGCCTCCCACTTTTCCTTCCAGGTCTCATATCACTAGATTAATCCAATGTTGCGGATTTCTTTTTGTAACCAGTATGTGTCTGCCCTTTTAGGCATTCTCTCCTACCAATATAACAAGCATAAAGCTGGGCCCTATGAGCTCTAGGGGGTCACAGGACCATGCAGCTGCAGGAGTCCATCCAATCAAGTAACATCTTTTACCCTCATAATGATAATTTCCCACTTTAGCAAAACACCCTGCTGCCAAACTCCAGTGATAATGAGCCTGTCACTGCATCAGTGCACTCCCAACTATCTAGAAAGTAGGGATTGCTTTTTGCAAGGCAAATGAAGACACTGATGATTAGCAAGAAACAAACCAACAATTCAATACATCACTGGCCACACATACCAAATCATTGATTTTCTGTCCCGCTGGGTAGCAGCTGTTCCATTTGCTCTGCAGGATTATGGGGTTTTATTCTCTCCAGAAGGGGCCAGAAAGGTGGACTTTTCTCCAAGAACTGGAGGCAGCAGGCAGTTGCTTCCTGTACTGGGTATGGGCATGTTGATGGGATCCTTCTGAAGCTGCTGAGAAGTCTGCTGGGCTTTCCACTATAAAACTCTACTTGTGAATGCATGTGAGTGCAGTGATTGGATTGAAAAAGATGTCCTGTGAGAATGTATGCAATTGCAGGACAAAAAATGCTGCCTTAAAACTTACAATCACTGCAAGAATTAGAAGTTAATCATAGATACCCTCATATGGATTCTCACTATATACCAGTTATGTGTAATCAGTATCCTTACAGATCATCTAGTCTCAGCAGTGTTGCTATTTTCATAATCCTCGCCGTGCCTAGCTGGCTGGATTGAAATGGGATGTCTGCTCCGTAGCATTTCAGAGTAAAATGCATGACCCCGAGTCAATGGGACTGCAGTCTGCTGTGCAATGAGATAGTCCTGATATTTCATCTTCTCTTGTTCCAAGGTACCTACGTGATGACGGTGACAGCAAATGATGCAGATGATAGTACTACAGCGAACGGGATGGTGAGATACCGAATTGTGACTCAGACCCCACAGAGCCCATCGCAAAACATGTTTACTATTAACAGCGAGACGGGAGACATTGTCACTGTGGCTGCTGGACTTGACAGAGAGGTGAGTTTAAAAGCCATTGTACCAGGTTCCCCGTTGTTGAGGGTTGCTGACTTGCAAAGCCCAAACCCTGTCTTGAATACCAAGCCTCTGAAAGTTTGAGTTGCAACATGGAGATCCTGGTCTTTGCTTCTGCAGCAGCTGTGGGGCATCATGGCTTTGATGTGACATTTTTGTCTTAATCCATATCAGTCAATGAAACCCTGGGAGAGTCTTCAAACTCATGAAGCTGGTATTTTCCTTGCGTAAATTTGTATAACTACAAGATGTAGAAAATACTCCAGAAGGAGCAGGAGATGAATAAATTGGCATTTGTCCCCCTTCTGTCAGGGGAAAACTAAAGTGCCAGACATCTATAGCCTTTTCTAGTCTTGTCTTGCTTAGTTCATTGCATGTTTTCTTTGGAAGCAGTTACACAGCCTATACTCAACACGCTGCCTGTTCCGTGATGGTATCCTTGTGTTGTTTCCAAACTGGGAAAATGTCTTCTAGTGATGTTGGTTTTGTGCGAGGCTCTGCCTTTAATGCCTCTTCTTCCAGGCATTGTACAATGTATAGCTTTTCCAAATGCAGAAGAAATTTTGGTTTTACTGACAAGAACGTACTCTGGCAGTGTAAGCTATATAATGTTTCTCAGAGCTCTGCCTTCTGTAGTTGTGAGTATAACTCAAGGACAAAGCCCCTATACCTCATACATTAAACAAAAAATCAATGTAGCATCAGCGGTGGGTCAGAGTGACTGGGGAAGGAGGGGACTGGTGTCAATGGCTGTGAAGGGAGAGAACTCCAGAGGTTAAGTTCTGGTGGTTTTCCCCATCGAACTGTGCAGTTCGTGGAGTGTCACCTGTCCAATGCAGTTAGGAGATCTCAATCAAGTAAAGCATGGAAAGGATCATTTGTTCATTGAGCAGCCAGCCACAGATAGTGTAGCTGCGTGGCAAATACAAAAGTAAGGACCTACGTAGTTCTTGGCCTCAGATGTTTAAGTTCAAGCAGTCCCCAGAGATAACAAGTCCAGTAAAATCCATTTTGAGAGAGCCAGCGTGCTGCATTTCCGAGAGAAGGCACCAGAAACTGGGTTTGTTCTCTTTTCCTTCCCTCCCCTCTGACCGAGGGCAGGGATGGAGTGAGAGGGAGGCTGCACATGCAGGCTGGTGCCTGGGATTCCTGCCTGGGACACCAAACCCAGCGGTGAAAACCTCCAGCCCCTCGGAGATGTTTTTCCCTGCACATCAGCCCGAGCGGCGTGTTTTGGTCCCACTGCAGAGTGCTCTGCCAAGCACTGGCTGACAGGCATTGCTGTGCCGCGGTCGGTGCCCATTTCATTCTCATGTCCGGGGCCACTGCTTTGCTTCGGAGCTGCAGGGCAGCTTCGGGAGGAATCCTGACTGAGCCGCTGCTGGGAGCGGATAAAAGCACCAGCAGCAGCTCAGAAGCAAGCGGAGCGCCCCGGGGCAGCCAGTGGGACCAGCATGGGGACGGGGCTGCTGGCTGGGAACAGCACAGATTTGGGGCTTGCCCAGGGCACAGTTTCAGGGCGAGCCAGCCCAGGGGTAGACACTGTGTGAAACAGCTTTCCAAGGAGAAGGTCGGGTGAGCAGAGAGCTTTCCAGATGTGAAGGCAAGAAGCAGAGCTGGGGGAGCAGGAGGAGCACCAGAGCCCGTTCCTTCCCACCTGACGTGGCAGACTTGGCAAGCACAACCTAGGGCAGGTTTGACCTTTCCCTGCTCTTTTTATTTAGAGAACCAGAAAGTTAGCTGAATCTTAAGCAGGTAGATTATCCTAGGCGATGCTGAAGCCTGCAGCATGCTTGCAGTCGAAGAGGAGAACCAAGCGCTGTAGAAATTGCTGGCAGCCCTCAGGGGGACGGTAGCAGAGTACTGGGAGGAAAGATCAGAATTCTGGCAGGAAAATGCTGATTTTATGGAAATGACAGAACTGTTATTGCCCCCTTGACATCAGTGGGGGCCAGCATTTTAGTGTAGGGCTTTATGGGTACAGAAAGGTCGTTGGTTTATATTAATTTCAAAGACATACATCGGGATAGCTTGGTGGGAGAGAGGTTTTAATCTCAGCAAATCAACTGAAAAAAGAGGCAGGTGATAATTAGGGGGAAAGGATAAGGCAAAATGGTCGTCTTTTTTCCTATTTATCTTATTGCATCTGAAGTATTTTAAAAACTTGCAGGGGAACCATATGCTTCATGTTAGTTCCCCTGTTGCACTGGGTCTGGGAAATCCAGGCAAGCTGGCGCGTTGAAATATGGTGTTGAGTGTCCCAAGCCGAGTACCAGGTTGGGCAAGGGACCCTTGGATCGAGAAACAATCAGCTCTGGGCATAATCCTGGGGCTGCCCTGAAGCTACAGGACATGGTTATTCCCAGTGGTCTCTGCTGTGTTTCAGGATTGCATCTGGGTTAGCAAAAGTTTCTGGTTTATTAACATAGAGTTGTATTAGGTCTAAACTGATAAATGTGTTTAAACACTCCCATAACTGTACTACAGATTGGTTTTTTGTTTTTGTTTGTTTTTCCTGAAATCTTGAGAAAGCTATTAGAGAAGTAAATTTGGTTTTGCTGCTGACATTTTCTTGTTGTTAGGAAAAGGAGCCGAAGAGCAGTATTTGGAATGCAGATTTGTGTAAATTAAAATGTTAACAAATCTGACCTATTCAGCTGAAACTACTACAACCAAGATAAATTCCCTGGATACCAGTTATTTCTCCAAATGCTTATTGACACATTTATCAGTGCCTATGACACTATTATGTTAAGCTGTGTCTAAACAGAACCAACCGTTCAGTCTCCGTTGGACCCTTCTACCTTGCTCCTGCAGTGCAAAGGTGCCTCAAAGCAGGAGCAAAAATAACTGTCCGAGTTATTCTGCATCTGAGAGACAAGTCCATGTTCCAGATCCAGCATTTGTCTTTCAGGGAGGAGAAAAGTCACTTCAGAACTGGTGTTTCTAGCTCAGTATTCCTGTTGACTTTCTGATACTTGCAGCATCTCCACTTAAATATTGGTTCTTTACTGATTTCTTACATTATCTTCAATTCATGAAACGTCCAAGAAACCGGACGGAGCGTTTCAGCTTGTGTTTTGTCATGAAAAGTGTTTTGGTTAACCTGCAAGAAACCTGTTTTAAGACAAATTCATGTAGTTTGCTGCTGTTTCTAAACCCTCATTTCCACAAACCCAGGAGGAAATTAAAAACTCAGCCTCTCAAATTGTGCTGTTCTCTCTAAATGTGTCTGACACTGAAGATAGCAAAATGAAAATCCAAGGTATTAAAATATTGATGGCTTTAAAGTTATCTTACCTGGTTCCCATTAATCTGGATGTAAATATGGTTACAATGCTCTGTGTCCATTCACTCATTATGACTGCACTTAATTGAATGGATCCCCAAGGAAGATAAAGATAATTGGACTGCACTTCATAAAAATTATTAAAGGAGGACGGTTTAGCAACAGCCTGATTTAAGCTCCTGGATGCCTAAGGGTGAGAAATGCCAAAGGTGGAACAAAGGACCGTCTATCCCTTGAACTAACAGGGAAAGTGATAGGGATTTGGAGTGCGTCAGAGGTTCAAAGGTACGTTCAGCCAGCCAGGCTTAGATGGAAAGGTTAAAAGCAGCTACTTGCTGTAATACAGGAAAACGCCAGGGAAACACAGGAAATCTGTAGCTGATTTAATCAAACTAGGAGGGAAAGATCAGATAGTGGTGGGAGCACAAAACGTGTGGATTGCTAGGGAAGGCAGTGAACACAGGAGGTGAACAAGGGGTAACACCATTCAGGGGTAGGAGGGGACCATGCTAGCTTATTTAATTTATGGCAGGCTGCTGCAGAACTGGGTGGTGCTACTAGGAGACGCTACCCAACGGATAGCTTAATTTAGCAGCGCATCTGAATTCCAGATTCCATTGCTCTCTTCCCGCCCCCCCCCCCCCTCCCCCCACTGGAAAGAAAATAACAAGAGGGAAGAAAGGGCCAGCTGTCCCCAGCTGGGGCTCAGAAACAGGAAGAACATGCAGATTTCTGTTTGCCATTCTGAAAAGTAACATTTCTCCTTATAACCATACAAAAGGGACCAGATCTATTGTGCGTGTTATCTCATTTTGCCCACCGCTGCTCATGCTGGCGTCCCAGGCGGGGATCGAGCCCAGACTGTCGGTCTGGTGGGGAGCTCCTGGTGCAGTAATTCAGCTCCATCAGCTCTTTTGATTTCTCTGGTGGCAGAATATCTGTCTCAGTAGCACAGTAAACCTGCACTGGGGCTATAGTATAGGCAATATCATCCTCTGAAGAGCTTCCCTAAATATTTTATGAACACAGACCTGCAGCAAGCAAGAGGGGAAAAAAAAAAAAGAAATGAGAGAAGAGGAGCTGGTTGATCCCACGCTCTGCTGGCAGGCCAATAAATGTCGAGACATCTCGGATATCATCCAGGCTTATTCGAGATAATAAGTATTTCGGTTCTGCAGTGCTTGTAGTGTAATGTTGCTAACTTTTTGAGATCTCCTTTAGAAATGAGTCCCTTCCTGGCACATTCATCTTGTGTTGAAGAAATGAAGAAAGCCAGGAGCTCTGAGTTTCTTCTTCTGAATTTCTGTGTGTTTGTATTTCTTTTAAAAGCAATTGGATCTCTGCTGCTGCAAATGCTTTTAAAAATACATGAAATCCGATTCTATGATTACAGCACTTGGCTTTCCAAAAATGTAATGTTGCTAGTCTTTCTCAAGTGAGTGAAAGATAAAAGAGAGAGCCTGCCAACAACTGAGTTAGTGGCTTATTTTATTTATGAATGAAATGGCAGGATTTTTCTGGGGAAAAGTTCTTCCTGTTAACAGAGATGGTTGATTTCTTTTCCAACAATCTGGGTTTGGTGCAACTAGACATTTCTGATAGAGCAGAAATTTGAAATGTTATGTTAAGGGGGAAAAAAGGTACTCTGCTCCTTGGAAAACTGATAGGAGATTGGATTTTACCATCTGTAGTAACTATTTTGGGTACATTTATCCCCAGGTCATTGCATTAGCTTGTCAAAACCTCCTTGTTACTTCATTTCAGACGTTGGCTGGGAGTAAACAACACATTGCACTGGTGATAGGAATTAGTTTAGTTGTTGAGACTGATATAATTCACCCTCATGAAACAGTCGTGTAGATGGCAATCCACTAGTTTGAGATTACCCAAATACAGGGGGTTTAATCCGCATTTATGTCTTCCAGCCAGCTGATACTCTAGGTGTAGCCGCCAGGTAACGCAGGCTGAGCCTTACTGTCTGTACCAGGAAACTTTCCTCTGACAGGAGAGTCCAGGAGTTTCAATCCTTTTTCTACCCCTGGAATATAACAAAAGAAATTTATTCTATTGTAAATTATCTCCACCTGTTAATTATTTCCCCTCACTGCATATCAATGTGATGTTCTGCAGAGCTGTGCCTCCTCCTCTGAGCAGGGCTGGAGAAACATCTGCTGCAGCGTAAGGCTGAAGGATCTTGACACAATACGAGTGATACTTGAGTGAATCCGTGCAGCAGATTATCAGTCGTGTATGTGTACTGACAAAATACAAAGAATGAGAGAAAGCGACATCCAAATGGCTTGACTGCAGCCTAGGAGTTTATGTTTCCCATTTTCCTCACTCAAATTAGCCATCTCCAAGGAGCAGTAAGGACTAATGCAAAATTGGTAAGAGGATGTCACCTTCTGACAGGCACAAACTAGCACGCACCGTGTTTGCTATTTGTATCTATTACAGGAGTCCTTTAAAGTGAGAGGGATTCTGGGTTTCATGTTCTTTCCATTATTTTTTTCTGGAGAAGAACTAAAACAAGGTGGTTAGGTTCTACTGAGCCACAAGTATCTTGCTTTTAAAGGTGGAGTTCCCGTACCACTGCATTAAAACATGCACAAAAATGCATCTGCAGCTGAACTCACGGGAGGAGAGAGTGAGTTAAGAGATTAGTAAGTATTTTGCCAGTGAAGCTCATCCATTTCTATGAATTTGAACCACAAGCCCCTGTATTTAGCTTGCAGGCTCACAGGCTCCCAAAATATTTTCCAATGACTGAGATGAAGGGTTGTAACAGAATTCCAAGGGTAAGTGGCTTTTCCACTTCTCACAGCACTCGAGTAATGATTGGAAGCCTTTGTGGAACATGTCTTTAAGCCAGACATAAACTACCAGAGTCTTAACAGGGATAAGCAGGTAAAATACTCCCGCACCCGCTGCACAGCAGGTCAGGCTGTGTGTTTTACTTGTCCCTCCTAGTCTTGGCCTTAACGTGTCCGACAGCTTCCCTGTGCTGTTGGGAAGCGTTTTGCCCCTGCGCTGTCTGCCCTGCTGCCACATGCCGTCCCAGGGATTCGTGGTGCACAAAGTCACTCGGGGGGGATGAAAGCCGCTCTGTAAATGTCATTTATCACTGAATACTGTGTTATTCTTGATACCTTGTAATTTTTCAGGTCCATGTAACAAAAATGTAAATACTGAAGCTTTATATATTAATATGCCTGAAACCATTACTTAAAGATAAAACTGGTTAAATTATTCAGTTATAAAATTATCCCATTTCCACAGCAGCATATCCTGTCAAAGGAAGAGCTGATTAGCCATAAGCTGAATTTAGTCAGTAGATATATGCTTGATTCTGGTTTATGTTTCTACATTGTACATAGGACTGATTTGAGCTTGCTCCATCATTCCAGCGTGCATTTCATTTTCTCATTACAGACAAGAATTACCTTTTTCAGCAAATTATGGTGAGGAGCACTACCACTCATCAGTGAAGAAAGTTCATTTTATTAACCCCATTTAGCGCCTTTGGAAATGCGTTGTGCACCCCATGGAGGACCACTTGTAGTAATTTGAGACAGCAGAAGTTAGCGGATGGGTAGGGCTCAAATCTGCTCCAAGCACTGCTGGTCCAGCACCGCTTAATGTATTCCTCGGTAGCCCTTGTTGCAGGATGGGGAAGATGTGAATGAAGCCTCATCATAGAAATAACGCCTTTTTTTTTTTTTTTTTTTTACTTAAGGGAATTATGTCACTTTTCTGAAGCCTTGTTACAGTACAAATACAGTACAGAGTACAGTACAGTACAGAGACGTACAGAAAGAGTATGTCTCCCCGTCTGTGTTTCTGCAATAGATGGCTGTGTGTCTTTCTGGTGAGTGTTACCAGAATCATCTGTACCTTTTGGTCTTCTGCATGGTTGCAGCAACTCTCTAAATATGATGCTGTTGATCATGTTTTGGAGCTCGTGTGTGTGGAAAGGTTTTTCTGATTGGTTTTCCTTGATAAAAAACTGGTAGCTAGGTGGACTAGTAAAACGGATAGAGGAAGAGCTCTGAGCCGTGGGCCTTGGAAGACAATAGCATGAGCGTGTGCTTCACTGAAAAAAAGAGTGTTTGGAGATGATAAGAGAAACTTACGAAGAATAAAAGAGCTTTCCACAAAAAGAGGCTGGTAAATAGCTTGGGACCTGTGGGAGTCCAATGAGTAGATAGGAAAACAGCCATGGTGTTTACCTCCCAAGAAAATTCACCAGCAAGATGATGAGGATGCAAATGTAATGGGCTGGAGACCAACTACTTATACAAATTGTGATGATCTGTTGGCAACATTTGAAAGTGAGTTTGTGTAAACTCGGCCTAGATGAGGATTCATCCACACATATTCACTCATTATCCTCCCTGTGCTTAGACACTAATGGTCCTGTCATCGCTGGGGGATTTAGGAAGTTAATAACATTGACAAGCAAAGATAAACACTAATGGAGGAAGTAAGATGGTGCCACAAACACGTATTTAATCATATTGCCCGGACAGGCAGAGCACACTTTATGGCCACCTGTATTTCTAATCCTTGACCAATAGATGTGTGACATTTAATCCTTGATACCTCTGCTTTTGGCAAAGGAGCACTTTGCATGCCCTGGAAGAGCAGAGCAGAGCAGGGCCTGTTTGGTTAAGCCAGCTGCCCAGTTCGATAGTTTCCATGAAACCTTGTCATGCTCTTCCCATTATTTCAGTGTATGCAGCACAAACTCGTTGGGATCCAGAAAATCGTGGGCAACCTGCTGCCAGCAGAAGCAGTCCTACCAACTTTTTAATGCTAATTTTGAACTTGTCTTCAGTAATTCTTTGCCTGGCTGTTGGCATTGCTGAAGTGCCTTATTCATGACTGAGACACGCTGAGTCTTCTTCACTGCTCCTCTTGCCCTTTGATGGAGGAGAGCATCAGAGGTGTCTGTGAGGGATGAAGAACGACCCATGATTTTGTGGCCATTTCTGTCCTCTTAAGAAGCTGGCTTCACGTTTGGAGACCAGTTGCTGAGGAGACTTCATCTGTCCCGATGAGTCTGACAATCCCTGTGCTCCAGTGAAACACAGCTGTTGAAGGAGCTGCTGGGGAGCCCACCCTGGCACCAGAGCACTTCTCTGCAATAAATATCTGCTAAGGTGAGCTGCCACACACGGCTTGAATTTGCTTGGCCCTGCTGCTGTCGTAGGGCATTTCATTCCCCATCAAATTCTGGTTTTAATAAAGAGGATCAAACAGAGCAACAGTGCTGCTTTTATCGGTCTAGTTGTTCTGTGAAGTTTTCAGCTCGGGTCTCTGTGCATTGTGTGGCTTTCTGAAGATGTGCACAGAAGGATGCTTTAACCAGATAGACCCTGTATCTAAACAGATACATTGTGTAAAAGTAAACCTACAGCCAGTTTACATCTCCCATGGAGCTGATTCCACCAAGAATGAGTCCTACCCTTTGGCTGAAACGAAGAGTTTCCTCCGATCCAGACAGTGCACAGAGGCTATTTGCTGCCTGCCAGAGTAGCTCGCCATTGGTTTTTGTAATTCTTTTTTTTCATTTGGCTTAGGCTGTCTGTCGCGACGGAGGGAAGACACAGTCACTCAATATGAGTGATCAGCAGACTTCCTTTATTGTACCTTACAGTCACCTTTTATGCCTTCTTATAATTAGCTCATACATATTACAAAAGTTAAGCTCATTATTGGTTAGTTGCCTAAACACCAAGCCCGCCCCTTGTTTCTCTTCTGTAGTTTTCTGTTCCCACCTGCAACATTCTTTTCCCACCAAAATCTTCCTGTTATTGTGTAACGAGGACAGCCAAAGACAGTGTATTTTGCTTTACTTCAGATAGGCTGAGAGCGATGTGCATTTTTGTTCAGCCAGCTGGACTATGTCTATGTGACCCTTTTCAGCTAGCCAGTTATCCACAGCTGTCTTTTATACACCTGGCTTTCTTTAATTATTGTTAGCATTTAGGTGCTACAGTCTCTGGAGGAGATGCTACTGATTTGCATATTAAACTGTAATGACCTCTTATGCATATTTGGGCAAGCTATTGAAGAGATGTTATCAAATTGAAAAGCTGCATGATTTGGGGTGGACCTACTCAGATAAAACAAACGTTTGAGTTTAATTGGATCCGATTATAGAGTCTGAGCAAGAATAGGACTGATACCCAACCTATTCAGTTCTCTTTTTTTAAGCGTGGAAATCTTCAGAGCGTCTTCCATAAGAAAATTCCACATATACTAATAGTCTATAGAGCCTTTACTTTCTTCACACACATTTAGTATGTTCAGAGAGTTCTGGTACAGTCTGGTTGCACTTGTTTCAAGTTGCTCATGAATCCCACCTCTGACTACAGTGGGTTGGTTTATACATTATTCAGTAGTAAAATCCCAGCTGAATAGGGAGGAGGAAGAAAAAGTTAAGTATCGGAGTGGAAAGCTCACCAGGTCCTTAACATAATCTCTCTGGTTCAGACCTGCATTTCTTTTTCCATTTGAGCTTGTCTTACACTGGAGAAGAGTGTATCATTCCAATTTTAGATAGAAGACTACCTGCTCAGCTCCAGCAGATTTAAAGTTTTTCTTCTGGTACATCACATACTTCCCAACAGCCCCTTCCCCTCTCTAAAGGGATTATTGTCTAAATCTGCACCAGGTCAAGTGAAATAATTAAACACAAGCTGGCTCCACTAATTAACTTATCCACAGACCATTGTCTGTTATTAGCATTTTAAAGAGAGACTTTGTTAAGTCTTTCTTCTTAGATCTAGTACCATTTTTTTAATAACACAACTCATTCCTGTAAGCATATTTGGCTACATTTCTTACTAAAATATTATCTTCGACACATTTGCCAGAGCATGAATGAGTTTACAGGATGTTTCAGTCTGCAGCAGTGACTTTTCTTAACAGAACATAAGAAAAAGGCAGCTTAAATGCAAAGGAATGTAACTGTCAGAAGCCCAGATATAGTCTTGTATTCCAAAAGTATTCTTAAAATGGAAAGTTATCAGTGTAAACAACACGGAGACTATTACGTGCTTTGTAAAATATAATTAAAACAGTGATATGTCTAGTGTCTTTATAGTACATCTCATCTGAGCTTTGGAGCAGCGCCAGGATCATGGAGTATGTAGTTGCTGGGGATGTGGTACTTCCAAAAAGGCAGAAATGTGTGCACAGGGACAAAAATGTGGGAGTTTGCTATTCTGTGCCACAAATACTGTCTAATGCCTTGAGTTCTGTACTAATTAGTATCCAAAAAGGTGCCAGAACGTGGCTCTTTGAAGGGGAGAGCTGTTCTTGTTAAGACGCTTCCAAGCATCACTAGACTGGCTGTAAATAATCACAATGTCAGGTACCGAGGTTTGGGATGTTCTCCGTTCACTGCAGGTTAGGAGAGGGTCTCAGATAAGGCCTGCCAGGGGCCATGTGCAGGCAGAAGGTGCTGTGTGTTGTTTTTCCCAGAATTGCACCTTAAAGCCTCTAGGAGCTTGTAGCAGCGGAGCAGCGGGGCAGTTTGTTCTTTTGTCATAGTAACCTCACCATTTTTGCTCCTAATTTTTAGGCTAAATATTTTCCTTTCATTGTTGTTCTGTTGTTCCAATTTTGAAAAAATTGTGGGGATTTAGTGCAAGAAATCCTCATTAAGTAGAGTGTGTTGTCAGTGCAATGATGTTTTATTCAAGCTATTCATTTTTTGCACTTAAAATGCTTTCTGTTCCAAATGCCTTTCTAGAAAAATACGTGTAGTTTTCAGTTAAAGTAAACAGGCCGCATACTGAGTGACCTCAAATCCTATTGCTAAAATTTAGAAGGGGAACTAATTGGATAAAAATGTGGTGATTCATACCATACAGACATTCAATAAGTTGGCCTTTCCAGTCTTAATTTATACAGCTCTCTGAAAAATAAATAGAGTGCAGTTTCACATTCATACCAACGTGGAATTCGTGAGGAAGACTCTTGGTTTAAAGGTTAAAGGTTTGGGCGGATTCTCCAACAGGGGTAAACTGGCCAGGCTGATCTCTGTTGCCTGAAGATAGGAAGCAGGGTTGGTAAGTTCAACAGTGAGTGACTCCTGTAGAGTTGGGAAAGCTTTTCTGGTACGTACCTGCTTTTCTAAATGGAGAGTTTGGTACCACCCAAGCAAGCATATGCCAGATAAAATGCCTGCCTAGGAAGCATTGTTTTCGCCTTCTAAAGGTGAATTTCAGAGAGATAAGACGAGCAGCATCCTTCTCTCTTTAACTCTGTGCCGACCCTGTGGTTTGCTTGCAGCAGAGTAGAGCTGGCCCAGCCATAGGGATCTGCAGTGTCTGAAATACCCTACAATATATTGTAGGTGGTTTGCTCACAGGGGAGCTTGTGCCGAGGTGAGCTGAAGTAGCAGATGAGAGGATACTCCACGCGTTATTTATTCTGGAAGTGCTTTGTTTTGGCGATGTGTATGTTTCTGCAATTATTTTAGCCATTAAACTTCAGCCCTGAAAATGCATTCATCTGGGCTGATTCCATCTCTCTGTGGCCGTGGCAATGCAGAGGAGTGTGATGGGAAATGTGTTACAGGGTTTGTAAATTACATGCGTTTTTTTCCCCCCTTAATGTTTGATACCAGCAGACGTGGTGTTTGACAGAACAGGTAGCAAACAGCATTCGCTTGTTCATCAGCAGCTAGATGTGGTTGGAATGAGCGCATATTGGAGCAGAAAGAGAAAATCTGGAAGGGTTACCAGTGCTCCTAGCTATCGGAAAATCTGCCCTATGAGACAAGAAGCAGAGGTAGCGTGCATCAGCATGTGCTGGAGAGGCACTGAATGTATCCAACGTACCAGCTGTTTGCAAAGCAATCGCTGCCCTGACCATGACGCGTATAGACATACCTAAACTGGCTTGCCATCACCAAACTTCACTAGTGCCAGTGAAATAGCCTGGAGACCAGGGAAACTTGCAGGACAATGGATGGATCTTTGGGTTGGTGGCCCGCCTGCAGCTCCTTTGGCTGTGGCAACGTTTCTGTGAACCCCCAAACTATAAAGCTGGAGATTTCTCTCAGCAATATCTGTGGGAGCGGGAACTGAAGCATCAGTAATCATGTAGGTGACCCTGATTAGTCAGGAAATTCCCCTTAAGAGTTTCCCACCCCCAGATTAGGACAAAAAAATGAGTTTTTAAAACTGTAATCATGGGTCAGGAAAAAAGCTGGAGAGAATCAACAGTTTTTATTTTAATATCTGCAAAAACGTCACATTGACATTGGTCTTCTAAAATGATGTTTGATGTTTTAAAAGATCTATTTTTGTCAAAGTTATCTCAAGCCATTAAAATCACTTTTAAAGGGACTATTTTGTAACATGAAAATAAATTCCAAGTGAGGAAGAGGTTTTGAATGCCTTTTCTTGGGAGCAGTTTCACTCTTTGCATCTTCTGATGGAAAACCACTTTGTCATAATATTCTCCACCAGTTTTCATCCTCAGGCTCCTTCAGCTCTCTATATGGTCTCTGCCACTACTGTCATCCCACCATATCAAAATGGGTATTTAGGGATGTTCTTCTGAAAACTAATTCCACTGTTTGCAATAAGAGCCTATTAATGTAATTCAGAGTGACCATTGCCTGCAGTATTAGCATCTTCAAAGGCTGACTGACAGATTTGAGAAATGGATTTTGCATTATTGTGCTGACCCCAGATGCTGTACCAGGGCAGGTTTAGAGAGGAGCACAGGCACGGTGCTTTTCTTACGACATCCATCGGAAATAAGGTGGGCTAAATTACATCCTTAATAACCAGATGTGCAGGGGAGCGTTCAGGGAAAATGCATCAAAACATCTTGCAAAAACTCATTTAAAGTTACATAAATTATTGTTTGCATTTTCACATGTAGTTATTTTCAAGTCTAACCAACTGTATCTGTTTGGAGTGGCCCTAAATACATACATCATTACATAAACACAGAATTTGTTTGGGGATTTTTTCCAGTGAGGTCCAGGCCCTGTTTACTTCGCAGGATTGCACAGACTGTGAGAAGGAGGTGTCTGAATTTCAATGGGACATTTTGACACAGAAAATCCCATTCTTAGTATGTTTGGTGTTTCTAAATCATATGGTGACAGCTACCTTAAAAGAAGGCGCAGTAAATAATATGGTACATTTTTTTGTTAGAGAAATCTGAATGTAAGTAGAAAGTCCAAGCGGGTGATTACATGTCATTTAACATTTTTCACCCCCTTTCAGTACAGCCAGCCAACATCTGGAGCATGCTGATGCACTGTACAGGCGTTTTGCTGACAGGCTTCCCAGCAGCATATTAGTTTGCTGCTTATTCGGAAAGGCAGACGATTGCTGTTCGAGGAGAGGGCTGTGTCGTGATCTGCGGTGATAACGCCACGAGCCCGTTGCCCATGCGTTATCGTCTCGCAGGATGCAATTACCTGATAAAGGGTGATGTTCTCTGTAGCCGTGCATTGGCTATATGCCGCTGCAAGTCCAGTCCGCAAAGTTCAATCCGGTGTTCAGAAGTCCTTAAGTACCATTGAAGTGTTCTCTAGCAGGTCCCCAGGTTTTATAAATGAGAAAATAAACGAAGTGACTCAAGGCGCCGAGACACTCGTCTCTGCCTTCTCTTTTCCAAACCAGAATAAAACGTGAAAGAGTAATCTGAAAGACATGATGGGTTTTATTGAAGAAATAATCACAGAGTCACTTATCAGAATCAGGAAACCTGTTTTATCCTTTGTTGCATTATAAATAAGAGTTATATTTGTTCTTGGGAAATGAGCCTGAAGAACACTGCAACGTGTTATTGGGAGTGACGCATGGGGAGCGACTGCAGACATACCGCCTGTCTGTTCCATTAGGGGATGGTTTTTCTTACCTTTCTCTGCTTTCCTTACCGGCAATGAGTTGTTTTAGCATTTCAGCAGCATGGTCTGACCCGTTTATGGGGTTGCTCGTGACTGGGTCTGAATTCAAGGCTGACGGAGGGGAGGGTGCTGGCTGCCAGGCAGGGAGTGTGGGGCAGGGGGAGGCAGGGGCTGGGCTCTCCAGCTGCGCCCTGGCTGGCTGGTGGCCAAGGGGGGCTCTGCCTCTGCGGGGGGAGCACCGCTGGCCAGGTCAGCCCGCAGTGATGCTGCGGGTGTGATGGGACAGGAGAAGGTGGCAGAAACATCTGCCCTGCGTCCTTGCCTCTCCAGGAATGGGGAGATACAAAGGAGGACAAGGGTGGGGATAAAACAGAAGGAGGAGGAAGAGGCAGGATGTTGGCACAAAGGAGTCTCTGCAGTTACTATTTTTTATCCTTTTTCCACTCTTGATGTGAACTGTGGCAAAAGCTATAAGCTCTGGGTTCAAAGGAATACAGAAAATGCCATCCTGGAAGAACCCGTCTAGTTCAGCATCCTCTCATGATGCGGGCATCTGTCAGAGCTTCAGGCACGAGCTCTTGGAGCTCTGTATTTGGTGGTTATGTCTCACACTAGGTGATTAGATGTAAAATTACACAGTATCATCCTAACTTGGAACATAAAACCACTTCCATGCTCTGTCTTGACTGTTCATACATTTCTTGGCAGAAGCTGTTGCAGACACCAGCTTTCAATCCTTTCAAATTAAATGTCAGTTGATGGCGGAGTCGTCGTCAGCACAAGCGTCCTGCTCGTTCTGCTTCCCCTGGCGCTGGAGAGTGGCTCTGCACCTCCTGAGCTTGCTGATGAGCAGCTCATCTGGGAGCAGTTTCGAAGGAGATCTTTGACTTTCTTTGGCTTCCCAGAGGAATTCATAATTATTTCCTCCTTTATCATAGAGTGCAGCTGGAGGCTTCAGCTCCATTAGAATTGCCCTGGTAATTTCACAGTGTGAAATTTACAGCAAACTAGGGACATTAACGTTAAATAAATTTATGCAACAGCAACCCTCACCCAAGTCATTAAAAGTGTGTGCAGTTTTTAATGGATGCTTCAGCATGGTACTTGATAAGTTTGTTCATTTCTTTTCCCAGTCTGTTAGGTGTACGTATACACACACACATAAATTTTTCTGCCAGAGATATTGGTAAAAGCTAGCTCTGGCCTCGCGTGTCACCTCCTTGCAAACACTTTAAACATGGCTATAATCCCAGCCGCAGCGGAGTGAGGAGAGGCTGTCACCGAAGAGCGGATTTGTGTGTGTGTGTGTGTGTGAGCACGTGTGGGTCTGTGTGCAACTCAAATAATCCAATTGAACTATGTAGTGATTCTGAATTAGGTCTATTTGAAAAGACAGGATATCATAAAGACCGCTAATATGGTGGAAAATTATATTAAGCTGAGACAAGACAAAGTTGATTATGAGCTAGACTAGTGCAGATGTGCCTGGCGCTAGTCGTTTATGCATATTGATTCATCTTAAATATAGCAGAGCAGAGGATGGGAGTGGTGTTTGTATGGTTATTGATTTTGTTTCAACTCCTTGGGCTGTCTTCGGAAACTGTCAGATCCAGCTATCTTGTCTGATACAACTCCTGATCAGAAAGCTTGATAAGAAAGCGGGCATGCAGCTGATGTCCTAGCCAAAGAAAACACACCGGTTATGTCCTTTTGGGAGCACACCATTGCACTCAGTTCATGCCAGCTCATCATAACTCGCTGGAGCCCGAGTGAAAAAGTCCTTGGAAGGCTGCAGCTGGGCTTCAGCCGGCTTTGGGTTTCAGCTGGTTTTGGGTTCACCCTAGACTTGATGGACGTTACTGGTCTGGGTTGTGCATGGAACAGTCTGAGGGTGCTCAGGTGAGCCACTTTGCGCGTGATCTGGTTTTCTTTAGTTTGCTAGAAGGAAGTTACTTGGTTTCTTGATTGATTCGTTTTGGCTTTTACAAACCTGCACGAGTAGAACTGCTGTTTCTCCACCTCTCCCACATTGCAAGCAGTGAAGCTGTAAACAGAAGATTTCCAATACCGTTCTTCGGTTGTTCTCTCATTCCTCATGAACCTTTATTAAGAAGGTTTTCTTCAGTCCTGCTGTGCCACTGACCTTTGCCACCAGGAAGCCTGGCTTCCGAGGGCTCTGCAACTCTGCTGCCATCATTTGCATGGAGTGTGAAACATGACATGGGAGTCAAATAGATGCTGCTTTTCTAATAAACAAAGTGTTTGGGAGTGGAGAGAATTAGAGCTTCAGCAGTCAATAAAATGGATTTGTGTCTGTTTGCCTTGGGCATTTCCTAATACCCCAGTCCCGAGAGTTTATACATATGTATGGCCATCTCCACCTACCTTGGCTGCAGCCTGAGCTCCGTGCAGGTGAAGGCTGCCAGCACAGATGTGTTTCCATGATTATGGTTTACTTCTGAAACAGAAATGTGTAAGCGTGTTGAATTGAGTGCGTATCACTTACTTTGATTTATGTTTGAGCTAAGGTGAAAGAACTCTATCTGTGATTATAGACATCAAAGACAATATATTGAAATTCAGTTATAACATACACACCATTTATCAAACCCCTGCCCAATAATGCCAGCATTTGCTGCACAGAAAATATAGCTTGATGGATTACCTGCTCCTCATCATCTTCCTGAAGGCCAAGGAAGGCAAACACAGAATTACTTCAGAAATGTCAGGCTTAGGCTCTTTCAGGCTGGGGAGAGGGACTGAAATGACAGGGCAGACAGCAAAATACATCGGCAGGGTGAGAATTTCAGGGAGCTCACAGTCCTCAGAAGAAGCCAGTTTCTTCGTTTCATGCTCTCATCAAGAGCAGGAGCGACCCACCTACTACAGGCAAACCATGTGTCACCTTTCGCAGGGTTTGGTCTGTTTTAGTGCCTGCTCTTCAGATGCTGCTGAGCTAAAAAAAGCACATTTTTACATCTAAAGCAGCAGTGATCTGGACTTGGATCCATAACAGCCAGTGCTTGCTTGTGATCTAAAAAAAATGGCTTGAAATATGAATTTCAAATTAAAACCAGCACAAAATAAATAGCAGAAAATACTTTTATTTCTTGCTGAGCTTCTATTCAGTTCCTGCTTCCTGTTTTGACAGTGTAAGTTACACTTGGGCAGGAAAAAAAGGAAGCCCACAAACATAATTGCAACCATGTCTAATTAGGCAGAGCTATGTAAATTTAGCGTTTCTACATGATTATAAATGTCAGGAGAGCCTTAGATAAGACATGAGAGTTTTGAGTATCTCTTGTGTACCTAGTCTAAAATGTCCTTATTGCTAATCCTATTCATCTGGAGTTGCTTCCTAATTAGAATATTTATGGGCTAATAAGGAGGTGAACAAGACACTCCAGTTCTGTTCCAAAGGTGAGAGTAGGGATTCATTAGACACAGCGTCTCTGTTTTGATTGCTGTACAATGTAATTAACATTGTGCTAGACAATCATTTTAGATTTACCTTAACAACAAATATTTAAGAAGATTCCTGTTGTTCTCGCTTTGAGTCTAGGTCTGCTGAAACCAAGAGCAGTTATGTCATCAGCTTTGAGAGATTTTGAGGTTCCCAGATGGGTTTTTTCCTATTTTATTTTGCAAACTGGTTTTACCTCTGTTTGTCAGTAACTGATGGTTTTGAGTTTTGTCCATACTTGCTAAAAGTGAATCTGTTTTGCATATTTTATGAGTTCATATTTTATAAATTTTGTATCACTAAGACCTACTTCATAGGAAATGCTATTTTCATTTTTTTTCCTAGAATTTTCAGCTGCATGTCTACATCCAGTGACCCGGTATCAAAAAAAACCCTGCTTTTTTAGTCAGATATAATTTAGCTGGTTTTAGATTATACTGCCATGAAAGCACAGTCACTGGCTGATGTTCAGTGTCTGACTCCTTAATTTTTCTTCTCCAAGTGGCTCTCCCACCAGAAGCCCCACTGAGCCCAGGCACAGCAGCAGCAGGAGAAATGCTTCCTACTTCCAGATTGAGAGAGTACCAAGGCAGTCCCATGAACTCTGGCCCACTGGGTCATAGACCTTTGTGATCCACCACAAGGATTTGGCTGCTTCCATAGCTGGGATCTGGTCATCCCCTCCTCTCCCCCATGACGGCAGGGCCATCCTTCCCCACCCTTCCAGCCCCAGAGCTGTGTCCCAGAAGGCATCTTCCAGCCTCCTTCCTGCTGCCTCCTCTCTGGCTTTTGCAAGACGTTTCCTACTTCTTGCTGCCAAAGCTTCCATTTTGAAGGACCCCTGCGCACAGCCTCAGGAGAGATGGTCCTACCCTGACGTCCAAGGGGTGGCTGTGGGGACTGCCAGCCCTAAACCACTGGGGCCAGTGCTGCTCAGGCCAGAGAAGCTGGGGTGCCGTTCCCCAGTCTCAGAGGTGTCTTCTGATGGATTTTAGGAAGGACCAAGGCACGGAGTTTCAGTTCTCGCTCTCCCCATCTCCCTTTACTTTAAGCCCTACTTCTGTCCATGAACTACATCAGAGTTCTGCAAAGTAGCGTCCATAGTAAATACTAATGCTAAATTGTTCTCAGATTTTTGCCAGTGTTGTGGCCAGTCTCAAAATCAGCTCCTTTTCAAGGGCAGGCTGCTCGAAGCGAAACCTGGAGGTTTTGATCTCCTCTCTTTGCTTTCCTTCACATACTGAGAAATGGACTCGTCGTCTGAGAAAACAATGATCTGTGACTTTAAAGGTGTTACCAGAAAAGTTGTTAAGATGGCAAGTGACATTACTTCAAGTCTTCTCTATATAAATTACCATTAGGTATGGGAATCTCATAGATAATGATAAATATAGCAACGTTCTACTGCTGATGGAAATCATTATCAGCCATTATCAACTTTAATTAATATATTCACATTATTCAAATCCAGGTAGAAAATGTTCTTTGGCATCAGATCTAGAGTAGTACGGTTCATGGCTTTTGTGCAGCTTGAGAAGCAGCTGGCAGCAGGGAAGCAGCTCTGGGGAAACACTTCACCCAGACTCAGGGTCCAGCACATTATATGTCCTGTAGCTCTCACGCGTTTTCCATGCCCTGTATACAAGCACTGCAAGATTTCATGTTTCCGAGGGATGTTTCTCTTGTCGGTGCACTGCTTCTGCACTAGAAGAGCTTTATGTTGTTTGTGGCATCTCAGTTGTCTCCGTGGCAACCAGAGTAATGCTGAGGAATACACAATTGAAGATGCTAGGAATGAGCACTGGTAGCAAATGTTTTTTGCTATGAAAAATGATTGAAAACGAACAGAAAATATGGGCTAAATAAACCTCTGCTAGTTCTAAAAGGAAGGCTTCTTGAAATTTTCCATTAGACCTTAGAAGCTCTTTAAATAACCAGTATGTCCCCTTCCATCTGAGGATTTCCATCTGTTGATTTTGTTTGTTTGCTTTTTTCCCTTTTATAAAAATACTGAGGCCCAATTCTGTCACGTGCTGCGCGCACAGCCCCAGGGAGCAGCACCGGGTCCTGGGGTTGAATGTCCCCTTCCACTTGAAAAAGAAGCTGAAAAATAACATCAGGCAAACGTACAGACCCTCCCAAACCTGCCTGCCACTCCAGGAACAAAGCCATAAAACCCTGAATCCGCATCTGTTGCATGCTGCTGGAGCGTGGCCAGTGTGAATTTTTTTATGTGTGCGATAAAGCAAATGAGAGAACCTCCGCAGAGATGCTCCCGCACCCATCTCACCCCCTTCGTGCCCCCCCCTCCAGCCTGCTCGCCACATGCCACCCCCCCGGCGCCTCAGCGCAGCAGTGCCTGCAGGATTCCTCCTCCCGTGGGTGTCCACCTTCTAGTGTTTAGACCGCAGTGAGCTGCCAGCCCAGGACAGTCTTTTCTGTTTCAAATGGAGTGGTGAAACTGGGATGCCAGGGATGTGCGTTGTGGTTTTCACTCATACCCCCTCCAAGGGACAGTGCTGACTTTGTGTGGGGCAAGGTCTGCCCTCTAAATCAATGGCTCCGTGGGCTAACGGTGTAGGTAGAGACCTTAAAGACTCAAAGTAAGGACCTGTTGCAGCTGATTTGAGTTAGCACTTTGTTTCTGCTGTCAGCTAATACGTTTCTCAACCTGGACTGTTCTGACATTTGCTACAAGAAAAGAGAAATAAAAAATCCATAGAGCTCCCATTAACCCTCAGTGAGGTAAACACTGCAGTTAGTGAGATAAAACCTTTTCACCTCTGGGACACAAACATGAGCGCAACTTAGGATAAAATTAAATACATTTCATGATCTCGCCTTATTCCTCACAAGGAGTTAATCTATCTCAAAAAAATCTTGACCCATACTTATCACAGCCTCCAGCTTCTTAGGAGAGACCAAGGACCAGAGTCCCAAATCCCTTCACGTGCTGCCTGAAGAGCATGGTCCCACCACGTCCACACGGAGCCTGGTTTTACAGCCTTGCTTCTTGCTTGCAGTGAAGTACATCAGCTTCTAGTCCTTCTACTTTCACAGCAGTTTTGTCTGAGAAGTGGAGGAAGTAAAGCAACACATCTATAACATTTACTTGGTGTAAGTTTGTGCACCACCTCCAGAACCTGAGGTGAGAAGCCTTACAGAAGTTTCACATTATATACTGCTGTAGGAGTAGGATAGGTACTTTCTTTTGCAAAAGTACACGTCTCACCACTATTTATGAGAGTATTAAACTTAGAATCTCATCAGCCCCTTCTAAATCTGCTGCAGGGGCAAGATGTTAAATTGGATTTTGAAGAAAATGCTGGTGCACTTCTGGGGATGTTCCCCGTGTGTCCCCAGTCACAGGGAGCTGAGATTATAGAGCATGAGGCCACAGACAGCTGAGATGGTTTCACGTGAATTCTACATCACAACCAAAGCCAAAATACTTAGTTTTGAGGGATTCTTCATGCCACAACATACTTTTTTCTAATTGTCAGAAAGTATCAACACTAGAATAAGGACAATCATAGAGTCACAGAATGGTTTAGGTTGGAAAAGATCACCGAGCCCAACCGTTAACCCGGCGCCGCCAAGCCCACCACCAACCCACGTCCCTGAGCGCCACATCTACGTGTCCTTTAACCCCCCCAGGGATGGTGATGCCACCACGTCCCTGGGCAGCCTGTCCCAGTGCTGGGCCACCCTTTCCCTGAAGAAATTTTTCCTAATATCCAACCTAAACCTCTTTGCAGCTAACGTGGCCTCAACAAATTGCAGCTAGCACAATGTAGCCTGAAGCGGGATAAGATGCCCCAGGGTTACAGTGGATGAAGAGGAGCATGGAAACAGATCCCGTGGAGGGACTAAGGCATTGTAAATCCATACCCCAGCTTGTCTCAGAATAATTATTTTATGTACCTATATCTTTAATCTGCAGTACATCTTGCTGGGCTAGTTCTGTCACTGAGCATAAAACGATGAATTGCTGCCCAAAACATACGGTCAATCTAGTTACAGTGGCAAAAAGTTTCTTTCTGCTGTAATTCTGCTCAGGAAACTGGTGCACCTATGGGTACTGGTGCAGTATGGATATGATCAATGCAGCTTTACTTCTGCGCAGAAAGAAGGCTTACAACTATTCAGCATCTCAAGACTCCCCATACTGATGAATGCCTCTGAAAAAATAGTCTTAATCCCTCTGCCTGTTCCCCATTTGAGAAATGGGGATAATTCCCAGCTCACAGAAGCTTAATGAGTACGAGTTTGTCAATATTTATGCCTACAAAGAAAATAAAATATGCTGGCATTATTTATAGCATATCAGTAAGCTCGTCAGAGCAGCATCGTATATGATCGGGTCATGGGTTAACAAGGATTAATTATCTTGTCAGAATTATGCTTTGCAATTTTTCATTTCAGCCTGTTACTTTTGAGTAGTTTATAATGTAGGCTACTAAATTCAGGGTCATTTTGCTTCTCATATGAAATTCAGCACTTCCATACGTAAATGTTTTTTAGAGGAAACGTAGCCAGAATGGAGAGAACTGAAATGCTGAAAGTCCCTCTTGCAGCTAATAGCCAAGAAACTGCTACATTCTTCCAATTTTATAACCATAGGAATTGCATTTCATTACGTAAAGATGGCTGGCAAATTCCTCTTTCATACCTTGTGGCAATGTGAAGTTAATTCCGTATTACAAGAACCTGGGAGGTTTTCAAGGGGGTCTCTACAGTGCTGAGTCCTTTATAAAATTTCCCCTGCCATAAGATGGAACCTGCTCCTGGTCACTTAAAGGCCTTTGACACTTGCAGAGATGCCATGCATTCCTTAGATGACAAAAAACATAGAAATTAAATGCTGCTTGATTAAGGCCCTGATCTGAGAAAATTAAATTCTGCCTTCAATTATTGAAATGGCTTGTGGCTACCGCTCAATCCTCATTTTACATACGGACACAAGAAAGGGCCCATGTTACCCTGGCAAAGGTCTCCCTGTACAGCTGGGACGTTTCAGGATTATCAAAAATCCTTCTTGGTCGACTCCCTGCTCTTTCCAATTAATAAACGCAGCATTTAGATTTCACACTTTGTCTATCAGTACACTTCTTCTGGAGCGCTTTTTAAAGATCTCTTCTGACCAGCCCTTCCCCTCCTGCCACTGCCACTGAGCAGTTTGTTTCCTGGATGATAATGATTGCTGTCTTTGTAGTCTCACCTGGACATACAGTGACTCTGCTAACGGAGATCTGATTAAGGCTGACAGGCCCAGTATGGGAAGGAAAACATCCCTGCTCATCACAGCGAATTCTTCCAGTGGCACTCTGCCAGCCCGGCTTCTCAGTCATTTAGTTTATCAGCAGTTTTTCAGTTTATCATGAAGCTGTTCGTTCCTGTTCCTCACTTCCCATTTTATCTCTTGTCTGAAACCTTCTGAGCAGGCAGGATATTGAGTTGTACAGGTCTTCGCTCTCCAAAGCAGAAAACACCTACCCTGGAGGGTGGTGAAGTCCTGCTGAAGCTGGGCTCCTGTAGAGCTGGCGTTGCATCCTTCAGAAGGCATCTGCAAAGCCTCCGAGCCACCAGCGGCTGGGTTTCAGCCCTCATTGCAGTGTTCATCTGCTGAGCCTCTGGGCACAACTGAACCCAAAAGATGCAGACATGACCAAAAGTGAGTTTGCCCAAATGCCCTGCAGCTGCTTTCCATTGTAAACCTATGTCTGCTCAGTATAGCAATCAATATTTTCCTGGGATCTGTTTCTCATTCCCCAAATGTTGTACCCCGGAGAGCAGTGAGCGCTCAGAGCCATCAGTAAGCTCCATGGGAAGCTCTGCGCTATTAAGACTGCTTTCTGCAAATGTTTCTTTGTTTTGGGGGGCTTCCTTTTGTAAGAATGCACATAATAACCCATTCCTTACTTCACTCAAATGCATTAATACAGTGTTTAATAAAAAAAGCTTTCTTTTGTATTTATCTAGTACATCTACATATAAACATTAGGATCATTGGCTTCTAAGAAAATAACCAAGATGCCTCATTCTGAGTATGGCATTTTGTCCTCGGTTAATCCCAGATCTTGTTCAGTGGGTGGTTTGCACCATCTAAGTGACTGTAGCTGTGTTGCATTAGTAAGTGATCACAAACTTCATTACTGCATTTTGCTCTGGACCTCAGTGTTTGTTCCATCAGATTCAGGCTGAATTGTATCCCTTCTTCTACACCAAGGCGCAGTACAACAATCAGGTGTTTAATCAACAGCATATTTTTGTCTTGTGTGTTATCTCTTTGGCATTATAAATATACACAAAGCGAACGATATCAAATGGAAAAGATGGTTCATATTCAAATGTCTTTGTTTCATGTTGTGGGTCAGAATTTCCAGCTAGCTTGAAATCCTTCGTGCACAGGATAAGCTTTTGCTTACTTTTCCCACAGCACTGAAGACCTTTTCCTTTGCATGTGTTTTCCCATAAAAATGACTTTTCCGTAACAAGCAAGGCTTGCAGGTTAGCTCAGGTGTCATCCACGTGGCAGTCAGAGCAGGGGCTGGGTCTGTGCCATGCGAAGCAACTCTACAGTTGCTGCTGAAACAAAATGGTTGGCAAACTTCCACGGCGTTGGGGGTCAGAGTTTGCAGAGGAGAGCGACGGAGGAGGTAGGCAGGACTTTTTGCTGCCCCCCCTACATTGCTCGATCCCTGGCGCTGATCCTGTAGACCCAACATTAGTGATTGGCATAGTACCAACAAGGCGTAGTACCCATGACGGCTTTTAAGTGCGGGGTCTTCCAGCTGGGTCTGCGCTGACTTAACCTGGCCAGCGGATCATGTCTGGAGTGTTCATCTACAGCGCTGGGAAGCGTGTAGCCCTCTTAAAGCCAGGGAAACAGCCATTTGCAGGCAGAGCTGGTTTTGACAGAAGCCCCCATTCGTATTTCCGACTTCAAAACCAAACCGAGTTTCTTTTCCAAGAATTCTGTCAATCACATTCTCTCAGCGAATCGACACGACATGACCCTACCCATACTGGGTAAAACAGCTCTTAAGCGAAAGACAATAGGGAACATCTTGCATTAATCTCTTCTCAGTTATTTGACTGTTTTCCACTAACCTTTCATTCTGCCAAATTTAATTAAATCAGCTGTTTTTCCTAATATAACGTGTTCCTTCACTGTTTGGATGTTCCTTCAATTTGTAATGGTGAAGGCATATATGATACACAGTGAAGGCATATATGATACGCAGCTTGCAAGGACTTAGGCAAGCTATTTTCTTAAAATAATTCTCAGCAATGAATAACAAATGACACCAGATGAGTTTATTTTATCCAGACCATACCTACCATATGGATTCCCAAGACCTGTGTTGAGCTGCTGACTGACATTAATTTTAAAATCCAGGATCCTTGTGTTGCACACACGACGTGTATATGTATAGGATTAGAGGAAATGGTTTGAATGTATTATGTTGAATATATTACATTGATTTTATTTTTTTAATTGCTGCATTGAGAGGATTTAGAAAACCTCATGTTCCTAAGAACAAAAAGGTCTGACTATAGCAGCAGTGTCATGAGCGTGGAATTTCAAGCCTGTCTGCAGAAATAAGAGCGAGTATAAATAATGAGCAATATTATGAATATTTATTCACCTACACTGATGTGCTTGATGATCTTTTTCAAGCTTCCATCCTGACAGAGCTGAAAGAAGAAGGCAGTTTTACTTGAATTGTGAAAGGCTTTTCTTCCTCTTTTTAATCAAGTGAGATATACCAGAAAACAAATCAGGCTGATAAAAACAGAAGTCAGAGTTACAAGAAAAGCAGCTGTAACAGCTAAATGGCTTAAAGCAGAGAAAGTAGGAAAACAGCATGTGGGGCTAATGATGGGTGGTTTTCAGGTTTCAGAATACATTAAGGCATTCTCCCTGTTTATTAAATTGCTCTGGCAGCATTTGACAGCAAAGGTTTTGTGGATTATAAGAGTGCAATGGACATAACTAGGATTTTTTTTTTATCCTAAAGCCTGGCCTCTGGGTAATCACCAAGAAGTTACACGCTACAGGAAGAATTTGGTTTGCACCAGTCCAAAGAAGGTCATTTTTTTTATTTAAAAAAAAAAAGTTTCTCTGATTGTTGTTTACTTCCCCGTCTCTGTGGTCTGCCAGGGGTTTTTGGATTTTTTCCGTCTCTCAATACTCACTCCTTTTGTCAGAAAGTGGCAGACACAACCTGGAAGCAGCATCAATTTAATGCTGGCAGATTTACCAAAGGGCATCGCTCAGCAGCAACAGTTGCCATGTGACCACCTAGACATTGAACTATTGCTCATCTCTTCCTGGCCAGGAGAAGTCGAATGTAATTTCATGGTTTTGCAAAAATTGCCTCAGCCCAAATTTAGAAGGCTTACTCCTCAGGTCTCCTCCTGAGTGCTTTGCAAGATGACCTGGATCTCTGGGTCATAAAGCCTGCAAAATATTGACGGTTGTTGCAAGCAGCATCTGCTGGATCTGAGTTGCTTCATGCTTCTGCTGAGGTGCAGAACGCCAGCTTCTGTGCCGGTACCCACTGCAGTTGCCACCAGAAGGAAGGGTGCTGGAGATGGGTACTTCTGCTGTCCTCCTCATCATTTTGCTTCAGCAAACTAATGGTTTTTTATTCTCACGATATCACTGTGAGATAAGAAAGCGGTTTAATTTCATTTTGAAGTGTTATTTTCAATTTCTTTGAGGCATGGAAAAATGAAATGACCTACTAAAGGTCACCTGGGGAGTGTTTGGGAAAATGCAAAAGAAACCCAGGTCTTCCAAGCTGCAGCCTTAATCACAACCTACTCTGGTTTGGCACCGATTCAGTGGCTGTAGTCAGAATCAAAATACATTATCCAAGATATTCGTCATGTCTCTTTTTTTAATGAAATTTATTTGTAGCTCATACCATCTCACTGCCACCCCCTTGCATGACTATCAGTGCTGACCATCAGAAGCATGTAATTCATTTTCCTTATTTCTCTCCTGCTTCCTTCTGGGCTTACGTCTGATCTGTAGTTTGGATCACTGAAGAGTGACATGTAACCCATTTCTAATGATTCTGTGAGTCTAATTTTGGCATTAAATGAGAGAACCATATGAGAAGCTCATTAACTGACAGTCTTTCTAAACAGGGAAGTCGATACTATCCAAGGACAGAGATACTGTTACAATGGAGCTTCTGATCATAAATCTGATCATAATTTTGAAGTCAGTCCAGAGCGCCTGAATAGCTCCAATAGACTGTGCGCAAACCAAGCGCCTCCGTGGGACTCCTTGAGTCACGGAAATCTATTAGGTCCCTCAGTGGCAGCATCAGTACATAAAACAATTTAAGAATGGAAAAGAAATGCTACACAAGGCTGGCCTGTCTTTGGTGATGGTGTTCTTTTCATACTTATCTTCTGAAAACAGGCCAGTCCTTAATTTCTGTTTGCTCCAGGCTTGGTGTTGTATTTGTCATGGCTCAGACAAAAAAATCCCCCAAAAATTTCAACAAATGTTATGTTCATGTTGTAATACTTCCCAAAACTGGGAAACACTGTCACCATCTTAAATATAGAGGTACGGTTTACATTTTGGGGGAACTTTGACGGTTTTTAAGCAACTGCATTCAAGTTTTGACAAATGCCTGTGCTCCGATATCAGATTAAAAATGCTGTGACCTCTAATCCCCACCCTATGCAACTCAATCTAGAACAAGTACAAGGTTAAATAGACCCTGCCTCGTTATTAACCTTGTATACAGCATACTTCAAAACATGCTGTTGCCATAGGTGGTGGCCAGAGCGTAGCAAACCCTCTGCAAGATGCATTCGGGCCAGCTGGCCGTTGTGGTGGGTGTATTTCCCAGTAGGTCCCTTTCCTGGGGCAGAAGCTGCTGCGCTGATATTCCTCATGTGTTCCACCGCAGCGGGGTTTCAGCTTGGATGTTTTTTAAAAACCTTCATAGCCCAGGCTCAGTGTTTGATCCTTCAGGAATAAAACTCACTCAAAAAAAGAAAAAAATAACAGACTGTGTCTATATCAGGTGAGTGTGGTTGCAGCGTATCGCACTCAAAAGCATCTCTGTTCCTATTTACTACAGCCCTTCCTCTGCGCAGTGTTGCTAGCGGCAGGCATTAAGAAATCATGAAAATGATCCACCAGGATCCCTGGTCTTTGGTGCCATGTTCAGTTATCTGCCTGCTGGGGAGGGGCGATTGTTCTGGTTTTGTTTTGGGGCTTTTTAGTGTTCGGAGTTTATATTTCTAAGCTTCCCTTTGTATCCCTGACAACTAGCAGATCGCTTTCTGAGATGAGATTCTTAGTCAATAACTCTGCTGCCGAAGCTGGCTGTTCCGCGAAATCCTGCCTCTCACAGTGGGATGGGGTGGGTGAGCAATTCCGCTTGGTTCACGCATCTCGTGTCACAGAGGCTGCGGGGAGGTGCAGCCAGGATGCTGGAAGGCTTTGGGTACAACTGCTGTACCGAGTGTCCTTTGGAAAGGTTTCCACTCTCACCACTCTCGCTGTCTGATTAACACAAAAAAAAAGCAGCCAGAGGCAACAGCCACTGAACTATTTGGTCTCGCGCTACTAAAAGGCCAAACAGAGTTGACTCCTGAAAGGCTTTCTGGCATTCTTTGATTTTATAACCTCTCTGTGATAAAAAGATCATACTGGCTTTCTTTCAGGTAACTTTTAAAGTACTTCCTCATGCTTTCATATGAAAACTCAGTTCTCTATTGCTGGGTGTCATACCCACCACCAGAAGCTGTTTTGCTTTCAGAAGCAGCCACACAGAAGAGAAAATAGCTGCTAGGCTGGAGCAGGTCCCATTTACACCCGCGTGGGAGACTCAGCACCCACCCTGGGAGAGGCTGCAAGAGCCGGTGGCGGCTGCTGCTCCAAATGGGTTAAAACATGTAAATTGCAACACCTTAAAATATGATCTTAAAGTGCAGTAGCTTAAGAGGGAAAAAGATCAGTGGTATAAGGTGTGAGACCCCACAGGTTACAGGTCTCAGGTGCTGAGAGGGAAAGTGTTAAACAAAAAGTTGAATTGCTGGTTGTTAATCAGGCTGCCAGGTGGAAGCTATGAAAGGCTGGTTGGCAATATAGGTGCGGTGCCAAATGAAAATCCTGATGTTGGCTTCTGGCCTCTGAAGCTTTATTTGCCTTAGGAAAAATGGGCACGTGCTGGGCTGGTTTCTGAGGATTTGTGGAACAGCCGCCGGGGCTGCGGCCGGTGAGTCAGGGCGCGCAGTAGGAGGGCTCATTGGAGCGGATCCTGGATGAATATTTTCCTTCTGAGTTACAGAATCCTCTGCCGTCTGGAGGGTTAGCACGAGGAGTCATCCCCTCCCTGCCTCTTCTTTAAACTCCGGTTAAGTGTGACGTCGGTGGGAGCCGGGGATGGCCCCCGGCACAGGCGTTGCTTCTCCCTGGGAGAACAGCAGAGGAAAATCTCCCCCGCGTGTGAAAATCTCCCTCCAGCTCTCCGTGCAATGCCACCAGGCTGAAACGTGGTGACAGCGAGCAGCTGGGCAGCACTGCAGTGCTGGTTTTAATGGCGCAGGAGAGGTGGGAGCGTGCCATGACGTGCGATGTGGAGAGCTGTGGGTGGTGGCACCAAGGCTTTTCCTGAGCCAGAGGCATTTATCGATATCTGAATGACAGGCAGGTTTGGTCAGATGGTAGCAGGGATTCACAGGGTCTGACCTGCATGTCAGAGGCCAGGGTGTTTCACATCAACACCTTCATTAAGGAAGAAAACCAGTTTAATTAACACACCACTGTTTGGGGGAGAGTAGGCTGCACGTTGCTAGATGCAGTGACTGAGGCGCTGCCCCTGCTTGGGAGCTCTGCAGTCACAGGTAGCTCATAACATCAAATATGCCAGATGCTCGTGGACGGGGAACACCATGCCATGCTGGAGGAAAAGCCAATGGACAGAATGAACCCGTCTGTTCATGGCTGTGCAGCACTGAGTAAGCAGCCCTGTTCGTTTTAAAAACGGGGTCACCTCCCTTGTTATAGCCCTGTCCTAGCAGGAGCGTGAACACCTCTGATAGTGCCTGGTCCTGTTCTGCATGGTTGAGATGGAGCAAAACTGCATCTCCTTAGCTCAGAAAGCAGCAGCTTGTGTATTAAGATGCATGGACTCGGGGTTTGATGTCTGCCGAGAATGCTGCACACATGACATGACGCTGCGCTATATGTAAGAAATGAAAAGGTCAAGTTATATCAAAGACTCTGCTCGACTCTGGCACACAGATGAAGCTCACTCACAACCACCACCCTCTCTAGGGGGGAGCTGTGAAAGATGTCGGGTGCTCTGGTTGCTTGGTGAAAGCTGCCTTCTTCACTGAGCTCCCAGATCAGGGCTTTCTTCTGGAAACCCGTGTTCACGTTTAACTGTGGCTAAGTAGGGAGTATTAAGGGATAAACGCTTTAAAAAGTCTGCCTGTGAGTTTTGCTTAAATGACGGCTAGTTACGAAAGTATTTCTACTAGAGTCAAGTGTGGTTTTGTGAGGAGTTTGTTTATTTGTTTTCAAATTGGCTTTCCTGGCTTTGGTACAGTATTTATTACTGGTGTGTTACCATCAACTAGCTTATACCAAAAAAAGTGAACATCAAAACTTCACTAGCATGTAAGAAAATTATTTAGAAAACGAGCCAGAAGAGCATCCCATATTCTTCTCATTGGTACTGCAAAAGTAAGGGGCGACAGAAAAACACGTAAGTATAAAGAAGGTGTGAGGGTAGCCACGGGAGGAAATAAGATTTAGATTTTCTATCTCCTTTACCAGTAGATTCCTACTCAATATATCCTACAGCAACATCCTGGTAACCTTATTTGCTTTACCAGACATGATGCTAAAATTAGCTAGTCATACATTTCTCAGGAAGTAGTAATTAATTGGGCAATATTTGTACAGGTCTTTGGAAATGTAGGTCCTAATTTTGCAAACCCTTTGTCCAAAATATAGATTAATATAATCACATAATTACCAATTTCTGGACTTTGGTGTATGCAGTTACCCAGCTTGTGTGTGATTTATAGTAATGCCATGTGTAAACCAGGAATAGCCGTATTCCTAAAAATACTATGCATGCGCATTTGAAAATTGGGATCACAGATAGCACTTCATTACTAGGAGTTCATTTTAAAATACTTCTTTCTTTTAGATTCTCTTTCTGAATATAATTTACTTTTTGTTTATAACCTGTCTCGGCAAGACTGTGCTCAGCTCGGCCAGGCATTTGAGACCGTGTCTTTTGTACCATCATGATGGAGAGAGCCACTTGGCAATAACTGTCATTTTGCTTGGGACACTGTCACGGTTTCGCCCCGGCGGCAGCTCAGCCCCCCGCAGCCGCTCGCTCGCTCCCCCCGGGGATGGGGGGACGGTCAGGAGCGCAGGAGTGACACAACCCGTGGCTGAGCCAAGGGCAGCTGGGGAGGTGAAGCCGAAGCCGCGCACCAGCAGAGCAAGACACGGCATTTGTTCCCCACGTCCCACGGCAGGAGGGGCTCAGCACCCCCAGGGCAGCCGGGCTCCCGCGCCACGGGGACCTGGGAAGACAAACGCCATCGCTCCCAGCGTGCCCCCCGTCCTCCTCCTTCCCCCCGTTTGTACGCTGAGCACGGCGCCACACGCTATGGAATGTCCCTTTGGTCACTGGGGCCGTGTCCCCTGCCGGCTCCGTGTGCCCCCCAGCCCCTCGGCTCTGCGCCAGCCCTGCTCCGGGACAGTGGAAACATCCCCCCGTTACCAACGCGGCTTCCAGCGCAGATCCCAAACGTGGCCCCGCGTAGCTGCTGCGAAGGACGGTGACCCTGCCCCAGCCGAAGCAGCGCAGGCACCTACCTGTTCCTTTGCCTGTGCCGATGGAACCGGCTGGTGTTAAGCCTGAAACCATTTTCACACAAATGTACGGCAGTATTTGAACTGAATGGGGTTTTATTCCTTTTCTTCCTAAAGATTTGTTTGTACACAGAAAATGCTGGAAGATCTGATTTCTGCTTTAGCTCGATTTGTCATAATTTCTACCTAGACCAGAAGGATTCTTTCCACAATTTACTGTATTCTTTTTAACCTTTTTGCTCCCTAGACCCTGCATTAGATTGCTCCAGCACCTCACTCCTTTAGTGGTGAAAGAACTACTAATTTCTAGCCTAAATTTATTCATGGCCACTTTATACCCATTTGTTTTTGTGTCAACATTGTCCTTTAGTTTAAATTGTTCCTTTGCCTTCCTAGTGTTTATCCTCCTGATGTATTTATAGACAGCAATCATATCTGCTATCAGCCTTCATTTTCTAGACTAAACAAGCCAAGCTCTTCTAGGCTCTCCTCCGATGAATGGGCTCTTCACTGCCGGCACCTGGTCGGATCTGGGTAGCTCCACAGTGAGTACAAGGGACCGGGATTGTGCACAGCATCGCAATGAGCCCTCAGTGCTTGACATGAGGAATTGATACTGCCGTGTGTGCAGTGCTAATACTGCACACGATGCATTTGCCAGCAGTTCTTGTGCTTTGCTGAGTGGCAGGGAGCTGGTGGGACATGGTACCTGTCCTCCTTGCTCATGTGCAAAAGCTTCCAGAAAAGTTTTGTTATTGGTCCCTTGCTGCATTATCTTATATGTTGTACTATTAAATCACATCTTGTTTCTGTTATTTATTTGTCAGGTTCCCCTTCTTCCAAGCTGTTACTTCTTCCCGTACAAGGCACTGCTGTTTTTTAACCAAGCCCTTGATCAACTTGCCATTGACCAGCTTAACCAGTTTCTTCAACTGATTCCCATCTTCTGGAATGTAGTTGATCTATTTCTTTGTGGCACTGTATCAGATGATTGACAGAAGAGCAGACAGATTAGATCTTCCACAGTTCCTTTAATTATTCTTTCCTTCATGATTTGTTCCTTCAAAAGCCCTTCTTAGTTTTTGGGTCAAACTAAAAGCTTTGCACTTACCAAGATGAGGGGGTTTTTTTCCTTGGCTTAGATAGAAGCAGCACATTTATTTTCCCTCAGCATGAAGATTTGTTAGATTTATTAAAAATACTGGCCACTGGACCTCCCGGGGACTTCACCAAGGCTGGGTCTTTAGTCTACATCCCTCAGGGCAGAGGCTCATTTCTTTAGTTCCACAGCATCACCATCAGAGCAAACACAGAGTAACTCTTACATTTTTCTGGGTTAGGACCATTTTGTCTTACCCCTATGCTGTAGTTTCTGTCCTGTGCTATTTAAAATGTCATTGTTATAAAAAAAGAGAATATGAGAATTATTCTGTATGATCAAAATGCCATCAAGAAAATGTCTCTTGTGCTTGGGGGCATGGGGCTGCCTGTTTTTTTAATAGTCGTAACAATAATAATATTAGGACAACAAATGAAGATGCCCCTGGAGATGTTGTGACAAATTGGAAGGACATGTTGAAATTGAAATTGATTGAATAGTTCAATAAAATCAGCTTAATGCACAAAAGCAAAAAGGTTAGCTACAGAAAAACAAAAAATCAGTAATTTGTTATCTGTTGGGGCCAATCTCACTGGAGAGGGAGTTGGTTATAAACTAAAAGCACCAGCCTCGTGCCCACACGGGAGCCTTTTGGGTGGAACTGGATGTGGATGGCAAAAGTGCCTAAAGGTTTGACCAGTCTCAGACTGCTTCCACTGGGTGGGCTTGGCAGGGCTGGGTTTACCATTGGACTCCATCATCTTAATGGTCTTTTCCAACCTAAATGTTGCTACGATTCCATTCTACGATTTGCATGCCTTTGAGTTTTATACAACTTTACGTACAAGCCGAGGCCATTCTCCTTGTCAAATTGGACTTCTGCTCTGAACGTTGTAGTTAGGTCTTCAGCTGGTGGAAACCAGCGTGACTTTGGTGATGTCCCTTAGGTTTCCACCAGCATCTCACCTCTCGCGTGTCCCCGATTGCTGCAGCTGCCTCTGGCATCCTGCTATAGCTCCCATCTCAAACGTGCGCGTTCCTGTAACGAACCTACCTGATCGCTCCAGCCATTCGAGATCTGCTATAATTCCTCATGTTTTCTCACTAGGCTTGGACTCCCTGTGCTTGTTTGCACATGTGCAGCGCTCCTCTGCTATCCTTCCCTTCTTCCCATCCTTACGCACCAGCTTTTTGTGGCCGGTACATTTGTACATGAATAAATTCTGGGTATTTTCATTTTTGGCATTGTATTATCTGATTGATATAATCTTTCTTTTAAATTTCTTTAATTTAGTGTTCTGAATTTATATGGAGGGTTTTATTAACACGGTAGCACGATGCTCAGTGAAAGGCGCTTTGTTAAATCAAAAAATTTTATTGTAAACCTGAGATTAATAAGACATGGTCTGTGAGTACACATACACACATGCGTGTGTCATCAGAGTATGTGTAATTTAATAAGCAGTAAAATGACAAAGTTAACAGCACTTTTAAATGAGACTTTCTAGCCCCTTACCCCTTCTTGTACAAGAGGATTCACTTTTCCAGGGGAAGCTTTGGATTAAGGAGTGATTAAAGCAAGCTAGAAAGGAGCTGAAGGTGGTGGGAGGTGTGCAGGCTGGGTCCTGGTATCAACAGATGCTGTGCAGGCAGAATGTGACCTTACCCAAGGTCTGCAGTTCGTTCTTGGAGCTCAGATAAAAGTTGGCATCACGGTGGCATGACTTTCAGAATTGCTTTTGACGCAGAACGGGCGCTGCCTTGGCTGTGCCCTGGCTGGAGGTACACTGCTGCCGGCGTCCCAGCGGGCACACTGGGACTGGGAGCGGGGAGCCCAGCAGCTGTGCAGGGGTCAGTCTGCCGACGGGCTAAAATGGAAAACCACCGAGTTCAGAAAGAACCACCCACGCCGATGGAGGCTGGTTTATTGCCCTCTCGGCTGATGGAAAGGCAGGAACATTTTTTTCTCTTGCAGTCGCTGCCGAAGCACTGAAGCTTTTACAATAACGTGCGACAGCTCTGCCATCAAATCGGAAATGCTGTGAATTACGTGTCTCCATCTGACTGCAGTGAGGAACATTAGAGGTGGCTTTGCCATTTATATGCGCTGTTGAAATGGAGTCTCTTCATGTGGGCCTCCAACCTGCTTTTCTAATTTACGTGGAGTCTGATGGCCACTAGTTTTTAAAATAATCTTCCTCCCCCTTCTGTGATTTAAACTTAATTTGGCTCACAAGTATTTGGTCTGTTACAGAATGCTTCTGTCAGCCTCCCAAGTTGTCTGTAAGAGAGAATACGGAACGAAAAGCTACATATGAAATAGAAATTACATTCACTAATAAGGACATTTCAGCCTTACAGTTTACCCAGTGCTTTAGAAATGGAGTAATGAACAGCACCTTTTTGCATGAGGAGAATCACAGGCTAACAGCATTTCTCCATCATGTTTTATTTTACAAAGTAGCAAGAGACAAGGAACGTGCATTTCCATAATACATCTGAGTTGCAGGTTGCTGATGGATTCCTGTGTGATGTCTTGTCAATTCAGCAGGTTAATATCTGTCAATTAAAAATCCTGGAATCATGATAAAGCTAAAATTCAGATCTCTGTTATTCTAGCAATCAGAGGAGGTAAAGAATGAACCCAGTTACAGCACTTCAGGAATGTTTATATAGTAATAGAGAGGCCCGAATAACCTAATTCTTGCCCCTTGAAATTGCAGTGGATATGTGACATTTTACACATGCCTGTACATCAGTACAGGAAAGGAGCAGCCCCTGAGTACTGGAGCTGTGCGGAGAGCAGGAGCCGTCCAGCATGCAGCAGGTCTCTGCACAGTGAAGTCCCTCCCCTTGGCTTTGCAAAAAGCTTTTCCTGCGTAACATTGTTCTTCCATTGGGTTTTCACACCCTTGGGATGCCCCCTTAGAGCTGCTCAGTCCTTGTGTCCTGGCTCTGACCTGTAATGACACCTTAATCCTTGAGGAACGGGGCGTAAGGTTCAGCTGTGCCCTGGGTCACGCTGGGGCTGCATCCCCCTGGTTCTCCGTGCCGGGAGTGTGTTCCGTGCGCCCTGCGTATGGCACATGGAGACACCCACAGCGAATTCTGCAGAGCCAAATGAAAAGTTATTGTTGAGGCCAGTTTTAAAGACGAGGAGGCTTTTCTCAGTGCAGGCAGATATTCCTAAGTAAAGAAGAATCCCAAGGAGATGTACGCACCTGCAAGGTCAGATGCCCTCTCCTATTTTACTCAGGTTTATTTTCCAGTTGCAATGACATACAGCGTCTTTTAGAAGAACTTTAATGTAGGATTTTTATGGCTGGCTCTGTGAGGCTTTTTCTTCAAGAGCCGTGTTGTTTGAGGTGCCCGGGAATTTAAATCAGTTCCACTGAACTTCTGTTTATTGCATTGAATATTTTTTTTTCATACTGGACTTAAATTCTCCTTTTTTACCAAGATTGTGTTAAGGATTGAAACATGGAGAGTATTTTAAGTATCAAAATGCTTTGTGGGCATGGAACTGTGTGAGCAGAATGAGCTGGAGAGACGCCAGGCAATGTTGCTGTCAGTTTGGGGGATATAATGTTATTCGTGATGTTTTCAATGAAAACACATTAACAAAATTTTTACTGGTTTTCAGAAGACAGAAATTAATGTTGCCGAAAATGCTTTAAAATTAACAAAAATGTCTATTTCAACCAAGGAATCTTGGCCATAGGATTTTTATTTTCCCATGAAACAGGTGATATCCACCAATCTATGCAAAAATCCCTACAAAAACACGATAGATAATTTTATCCGTCCTTTTTTGCTAACATTTTGAATCCAATTAACTTCTTCAGTCTACTTAAGAATTGCGCTTGCATACAGAAAATAAACCAAGGTGTTTTACAGGATGCATTTTTCTTTCTCATGTTTTTCCTTTCCGATTTTTTTTTTTCTTCCAGAAAGTTCAGCAGTATATAGTCATTGTTCAAGCCACGGATATGGAAGGAAATCTGAACTATGGTCTCTCAAACACGGCAACAGCGATCATTACGGTGACAGATGTGAATGACAACCCACCCGAATTCACTACCAGCACTGTAAGTATCAATACATCAGCACAGTGATGCATGGACACACAACGTGTTTGTAATTCATGGATGTTTATATCCGTCGTCTTTCTTAGCTGGTTTGGCAGACAGGAGGAACTTGATAGATAACCGTGGAATAAAGACTTTCGTGGGGGGGGAAAGGAGGAAAAACGGGGAAAAGGCAAAGAGGAATGATTCATGAACCAGCAACACTATTTGGCGACCAATTTCACTGAGGTGCTGAAGGAGCTGATCTAATGTGGCAAACAGACTATGTCTGATTGCACCAAAGAGGATACAGTTGTTTCACAGCAATTGGCTGTAGACATATCAGAGTTATTATTGCTTATGAGTGAAATCCTGAGCACTAAGAGATATTTTGTGTTTAGTAGCTGGGCTATGATTTCAAGGAAGCAGTAAATACTCTAAATGGTAACAAGTATCCAGTAAAATTTGTATTTCACTGATAGCTCTAACAGATGTATTTGTGTGTGCTGGCAGTAAATGTGTGGACATTCTTCAGTACATCTGGTTTTAATCAGTTAAAGATCTTTCTCATATTAGCACAGTATTTCTCTATTCTGTTCTTACGTGCTCGAAGTTGCTATTACTGGGGGACAAGGGGAGAAATAAAGAGATGGCAAATTACAAATTTTTTAGAGCTGGTTAAGGTAATAATGAAGAGTTGGAAGGTGCAATGATGGGGTCTGGTTCTTTCTGGCCTTCTTTTCTATAGAGCACCTGAAATGTGTGTAGTAATTTTAGAAACCACAGAGCCGTACAAAGGTCTACATGCTAATAAATGAGAAATCATGGTGTATCCACTGTCCATATTCATATGAGTGTCAACAAGGAGCAGTAAGTGATGGATCTTAAACTGATACCAAATTTTTACAAACACGGAAAGTCTTAACTGCATTGTACTCAAGTCACTTTGGGGAATGTTTTTATTATTGATATTATTCTGAATTTTCATTCCACCTTAAAGGGTCTGCAGATATTTATTAATGTAGTACCAAAGGTTCCCCTTAGTTATACCCTTACAAACCACAAATACGTAGCAGAACTCAAGGAAGTCATGCTGAGCCCAACTGATGCCACCGCAGACCCAGATCAGCTCCATAGCTGGCATGGAGCCATGGGTCCATCCTTCCCATCGCCACCAGGCCCCGGGCTCACGGCTGTGATGTGCTCAGCTCCTGAGCAGTGCCAGCGTTTTCTGTTGAAGGGACTTGGACCTAGACTCTTGGAAAAAGGCAGGCACTGAATTCCTCCTGTGTCAGATGAAAACAGGCACCTGAGGTGTTTTCAGATCTGGGTGCCAACCTGCAGCGTGTTGCTGCCCCAGCAAATGCAGGGTGGGTTTAACAGCAGCACATGTCCCAGTGAATACACTGAGCTTGGTAGTGTACAGTTGTCGTTAAATATCTCCTTGAGGGGGATACATACGGTTGCAAAGAGCCGTAAAAATCTGATACAAGTCTTGGGCCATGTGGTTCTTTCTCCTGCCAGCATGGGATTGTCCTGTCTTGAAAATTTTCTAGCAGCTGGTCTGCAGAGCTTTGTGTCTCTCTGGCCACGGGACTTCTCACCACAGCAGTGCGTGTGCCCCAACTTGCTAGTGTTTGGGTGGGGGGACGGGGACACGGGACCTCATTCTGCCAGGTAAATACTTCTTTAACCTCCGTTTGTGTGAAAAAGGAATGACATCTAGTGGCCACCTCATTTAAGCACAGATTGTTGCAGATGACCCGGGTTCCTGGGCCTTGTCTCCAGATGCAGGCTGGAGGTGATGCTTCGGGTAGCGACGTGAGCCATGGCAGGGTTCGTTACACATGCACATCGGTGCCTTCCGGAGGGCAGCATCCCTCTGTGGTATAGTTTAATGGCTTTCCAGAACACTTTCCAAAGCTGAATCTGATGGAAGGTGAGATAATGGAAATGTGCTTTCAGGTAAGTTCAGAGTATTTAATGTCTCGGGGTGTGTTAGACCTAGAAGGAATAAAAGCCATCAAGAGCATTTCCTATAGAATTGCGTTAAATGGGATAGAAAATGCTACTCTTCGTCTGAGCAGTATTGGCGTGTACCGTTATTTCTCTGATTTCAATCACTGAAGAAAGGGTTTTGCAAGGGCCAAAGGGCTTTGCACAGTAGTACGTGGGACTTCATAAAGATTTGAAAACCAGGGGTGTTTTACAATATTTTCCAAATCTGCAGAAACAAACAGCTTTGATATACTCCCAGGTATAGTCAGGATGAATTTCACACGAGTATGAAAGTTTGATATGGTTTTTCCCTGACTGATGGAGACAACAGCATCAGACTGATCAGTCTCTTTAAACCTGAGCTGAATCTCCTTGCTGTCCTTAAGTAGTCTGATCTGCATTTTAACACCTCTAAAAAATAGCAAAAAAATCTCTTTCCAGGAAATCTATAGCTCCTCAGAGAGTAAGAAAGCTCATGGTCTCTTTTAAGACTGGTAACTGTTTGGAGAGATACAGTATACTTTTATTTTAAATACTTCTGTATTGAGATGCTGTTGTAAAAACAAAATAGGCCAAATAACTGAAACTGTGGTTTGCTGTTGGAAAGCTGCCAGATGAAAGGAACTCAAGGAACTGTGCTCAGCACAGACACATACAAAGGCCCACCCTATAGCGCTCCTAAATTACCTGTCATTCAGCCAGGGTGTTTTTAGACTTAATCGTTTCTGGATAAGAATGTAGCTCAGGAGGACACTGCACCATGCTGGTGTCACAGCTCATATATTCAGCAGCAGGAATTAATGTTACTGTGTAAAATTTAACAGTGGGATGGGAGAGAAGAGAACAGCCACCGCGATGGTCAGGAGAGTCAGGTCACAGCCGTAGCTGAGCACGCCGTGCAGGGGGTGAAGGGGCTGAGTGCATGGACCATGTGGAAGTTCAGACACAGGCACACAAGTGCCCAAATGACATGTCCACAGGGGTGACGACCTGCGGGAGGTGTGTCGGTTACAGACATCCAGAAGACCAGATGGGCTGTGATCGAAATAGCGTGCTAGATGAGAACTGGCAAAGGAGCAATAAAATCACATAGAAAATTCTTAAATTTACAAAATTAAGATACTCCAGTAAAAGTCCAGAATGATTGTTTGCCACATGAGAACGGATCAGTGTGGTTTTCGTACCCTTCAGCACATCACCCAAAAGGCTGGGGGAAGGTCCTGCACAACAGCAGGGGAAGGAGAAGCTCCACCTTATACAAAGGATTCTAAAATTATAGGGGGGGGTGAAATCACAGTCTTTATGTGAAACAATTTTGAACTTAAGTCCGCTGTTACTCTTAAGTCCGTCAGCAGGAGTCATGACCAGTCCTGGTGGTCATGACCAGGGTACCCCTATGGAACTGCAAGGCGCTGGGGCACAGCGAGGATGAGGTGACCTCCTCTAGTCCTTTCCAGCTCTTGTTTTTTGTGATGGTGAATGTTTTCTTGATCTGTGACGCTGTCTGGCTGTGCTGAGAAGCATCAGAGAGCAGCTAACAGTGAGGAAATGTCTCATAAGAGACCGGCCTGGAGTGGGAAGCAATCAGATCTGCGCCAGAAGAGTGGAGCATCCTGTGAAATGCCGTAAACATCACAGGCAGCTATTTTGGGCAATTCTAATGATTTAGTGCAGGACCGTGACCCAGGGAACGCTCTTCTAGCTAGCTAAGGGACTTCAGCCTGCTCTTTGTGTTGTGTTCTTCATGTGACATTGTTGCTCGCAAAAATAAATGGAGAGGCAATCCTTCTCCCTGCTGAAGAGCAGAGGTGCACATGCTAGGCACGCAGAGGCAATGCCACCTCCGCAGTGTGCCCGACCAGCCCGTGCCCACAGGCTCTGGGTCAGATGCCTTGGAAAAGGATAGTTTAATCCCCCGTGCTCAAGTTTTCCACAGTCCTTAGAGAGTGAGTAGCGGTGCTGGTTCATTTTCATGGCATTTTTGGTGGGTTTTCCATCTGCCAAATCAACTGCTGGTGTAGAATCCTGACACTTGAACTGGACTGTTACAAAGGGTTTATAGGGAGTTTTACTGGGAAACTGGTTCCATTATTGTTACAAGATCAAGGTACTGGTATCAGTGTGCCCTCCGTTATCCAGAGTCTCTGTAACTCATAACAGGGTTATGTCCTCTGACATGTCTTAATTATGTGGAAACGCCTCAGCCTCCCTGCAAACATTTATCTCGTGTACAGGCGAGTTGTGGGTTTTTTCTGTACTAATATAGATCTGTAGCTGAGCCTCTGGCCAGATGCTCACCCCCGCTAAACAGGGGGTGCAATGAAATTAGTGTTGTTATTTCAGAGATTAAAAGCCAGCTAAGACAGAACAATGCTGGATAGTCTCAAGTGAGGTTTTATGTAAGGTGGAAGCATCTATTTTGCTCACGGAAGGAATGTCTGTAATTCTGGTGGAATCTTTAACTCCTATCAGGCAGAATGCCCTTTTCAGTCTGACCCGTGATACTGTTAATAGCCATCCAAGGGTTTCCACTTTATCTAAGGAAATGCATAATCAGAGGGGAGGAGAAGTTAAAGAAATCCATGCCTACACTTGACTCGTACAAAGTCTATTTTTATCGTATTCAATCAGGAACAATCAGGCGCAGAGAGGAGACGCAGATGAATTTGCATGATCAGACTTCTGTGTCTTAAATGTTAATTAAAAGTTATTTTAAATTTGCCTACTGTGCAGAACTTGTTTTTATAGTAGCCTGTGTAAGGGAAATATTATTTCACAGGGCTGAAGTGCTCATGATTAGTTGAGCTTGTGGATTCTTGGGAAAACCTGCCTGGCAATCAACCTCTACTTTAAAAAAAAAAAAAAAAATGAAAGAAAAGAAAAAAAGAAACTGGGCTATTCAAGTTCTTTAAGCTCCTGAGCCTTAGGAGGTCTTATTTAAAGCTACTTTAAAATTTGCCCTTTGGCACTGCTTTGAGAATCTCTTCTTCCGAGGCTGAATCCAGTGGAGCATGTTTTAAAGAGGCAGCTCGAGGACCACATCCCCTTCCCGCTGCGCTGCCTCGCTGGCTAATCCCAGCACTGACTCCCATTAGGAACAGCTCCAAAGGTTTAGTACCCGACTCTCGGGCACGGGCGGGCGCTTCCCAGCTTCCAGCGCCCAGGTAGTGGTGGCTCTCGGCCTGGGAAAGGCAGGATGCTCAGAGGCTGCCGGTGAACTCGGAGCAGAGCACCTGGGACGGAATAGTGGTGCATAGAGAGATGCCCATATTCAAGCAGAAGGGGCTGTGTTGCAGGGTAGGGTTAATCAGGTTACAAAATGGATTTGGCTGATCAGTGATCAGTGGAGGGGCAAGTACCTGTTGCAGGTACGTTGGGAAAAGCAGTTCTTGCCATTTTTAACTGGGCTATTTAATTAATAGTGTCAGATCAGACTCATCTCTGGCTGCTGCAGTAACAGTGAGTTAGTAACTTGGCTGGTACTGGACTGAATCGGTCGGCGTTGAAATCCACAGAGTGAAGAGCTCAGCACTTCATGAGCAAAATGAGAGTGAGAGACCCAAGTTAAAAGGGCTATTTGTTTTTGGCACTCCACTGCCAAAAACATCTGACCTTTGTCTGTGCAGGTATTCTGGTTCCTCAGAGTACTGTGGAAAATGCTAATGAGCCCACTCTGAGAAATGCTTGGAAATTTGAAAGGGAAGCAGGCTCTCCATGCAGCACTGCCATGCTAGCATTGTCCTTTACTGTAAATAGTTCTTCCTTCTCCCGTTTTGATTTTTCCTTTCCATTTTATTTCCCATGTCCACCCTGATGTACTAGGGCGCATCATTTTGTGAAGTTAAACAAGCCAAGATCCTCCAACTCCTTTTTACGTTACAGCTTTCCATTCTGCTGGTTATCTTGCTAACCCTGCTGTGCTCCAGGCTCTGCTCAGATTTCTTTTTTCTGACCTAATTTGTATATAGTAATCCAGATGAGATTTTTCAGTGTCTTCAACAAGAGCACTAATATTTCCTAGGATCAAATTTGCCTTTTTCACAGCCGTGGCATAGCGCTCACTTAGTCCTCCTGCTCTGTGAACTTGCCAATATTCTGGAAAAACAAACAAGCATAAGCCAGAATTTTATTCCTTGTTCTGTGTGCATTTGTTCTCATGTTAATTGTTTGTTTGAGGACAAAATATAGCTGTGCATCAACCAATGCAAGAGCAATGCTGTCCAGAGCTGCAGAAATAGCTGATGTGAGCTGCAAAATGTGATTTTTTTTGCAAGTGGCAAAGCTTGGGGTGGATGATTCACCTGGTCTCCAGCCCCCCAAGTTGAATCCTGCTGAGCTCTGGTTTTAAGAGTGAGTTAATAATAGCAAAGTAGCAGAGAAAACCCTCAGCTTTTCCTTCCGACTGAAAGGTACTGAGTTCCACATGACTGTGATGTATGATCTCAATAGGTCTAGTTTGGAGAAACAATATTTAATGGTGGTAGGAAACCAAAATGGGAAACCAAGTCAGCCTGCCAGTGGTTTGGGGTTTCCTAAGCACATTTATAGCCAGATGTATCCAGAAGCATTCAGCACATGTGAGCATTATGAGAAGTCCCTTACATGCATGCTCGTGTTTTACGAATTAATCTTACACTGTGCAGGGAGAGCCCAGCAGGAACGGGGTTTCAGTGGGATTTCCTGCAGGCATACGAATGGAGCAGGATGTCTACCAAGGGTTTCCTAGAAAGAGGTCTTACCACACTGACCCAGGAAGACCCAGTGGAAGTGGGTGGCTAAATATCACCCAGGGCTCGGGCATGTGTCCAAATCTGGAAAGGACCAAGGGCTTGAATCTTGAGCACCATGTACCTGATGTGCCAGCATACAGACTAGAGCTGTGGATGTGGTTGCCCATTCAGATCTCACAGTCCCCACCATTACATCTGCACCATTCAGAAAGTCTACAATAACATTTTAATAGAGATTAGCCTGGATGCTGCAGTATTTAAAATCATCAGCGTTATGCCCATGGTGTAATTCCGAGGCAGTTGTCACAAGAGGCAGAAATCAAGTTGAACAGCGCAGGTCAGAGCTGGCAAAGGGAAAGACCTAATACCATGGTGAGAAAATTTACAGGACTGCATTGTTCTACAGCTGAAAACAAACCCTGGAGTCCTGGAGTTCTGTACAGTCCTGCAGACGGGCTTTATCGTTAAAAATCAATTGTGCTTTCACGGAAAATCCCAGGTGGCTGTGTTCGCTTGCAGTTTTCCAATCAAAATGAAGCTCAGCCGAACTATGCAGTAAAGCTTGGGCTGCTACAGAGCTGTCGTTGTCTAACTGAAATAAATTATTATATTCAAGTGAAGCTAATATGCCCAGTAGCATTTGGGTACATGAGCATCTACCTAATTCTCTGTGCATTTCAATTAAACATGTAGTCGATGAAGTCTTAAAAACTACAACTCAGTGTAGTTTTCCTAAATACGAACTCAGGGTTTATAAATTGAAGTGGGATTTCTGCCTTTCATCGCAGGTCCTGATGAAAACCTTTGTCATGAACAAACAAACAAACACAGACTAAGGACGTTAGGCCAAGAGGTAGCAGTAGCAAACTGAGAGAGCACAAGCAGAAGCAATATTCTTTCTTTCCATCCTGTCTTGCCCAGGATTCTGCATGCTAATGCTGGGGACATTGCTGCTGCAGACACGTAGGTTAGCTCTGGTTGGGAGAGCGTTTATGGCTTCGTAGAAATTATTTCCATCTTGACGTGCCTTTTGAATCAAATAACCTTTGGAGGTGGATCGCTACCTAAATGCAAAACCTGTTCATCAGAGCTTAGGAAGTGTGATGCCTGCACAGTTTGATTCTGGTAAGGAAAGAGTGAGATCCCCAACTCAGGGAGCAGATTTTTTGTGTGAGCAGTGCGGCTCCTCCCAGGCACAGCATCTTTAAGGGCTTAGAGGCCCTTCCAGTGCAATGCGATGGAAAACAGGGCACGTTTCGTACTCTCTTGTGGATACTCAACTTTTGCTCTTTATTTTATCACCTCTTTCATCTAAAATGAAAGATATTTCTCAGTCTATAAGAAAACAATAATTCCTCATGACTTAATGAAAAGAGCATCAGCCCCTTCTGTGAGTTCTGTCAGGTCTTCATTCCAGTGCAGGAGATGACAGAAAGGATGAAATACCTTCGAGACTACTTAGTGTAGTCTGCAAGATGAATAGATAGATACAAAGATGTATATGTACAAATACGCAAATATAGATATGCGTGTAGCCAGATTCAAAGCATAGATAGATACTGATATAAGGCAAACAGTCATTAATAATATCCAAGTCTCTACTCCCAGATAAATTGTGGTTTATATGAATTATTCCATTACAGTGTGTGGGTATATGTGCATTGAGATAAAAAAATGTGGTCTCCTTCATAGAAGTCTCTTACTAATAGACCCCATTAATCAAAACGTAAATTTACAGTGGCTTTTGTTTTGTTTATTTCCCTTCAGTACATTCATTTTCAAATTATCACCAAATTAATCATGTACAGTGCTTTAAACCAACTGCCGTTTGGTGCAACAGTTCTGGTTCCTCTCCATTACACTGAGCATTAGTTATTAAGGCACAGTTCAAGGCTCTGTTTAGCCTGATTCTGTCCTGAACCTAATTGGAATCAGCCAGATTCTTCCTTGTAAATGGGTCAGTCACACAGAAAAAACATCAAATGTAATCTTGAGATTGGGAAAGAAAAAAAAAAAAGAGAATATAATTTTATTTCTCTTCATTGATACCTGCCTGGTGGTTAAAAGAAGGATTAAAATGAGGTCATTAAACTTTCCTTGGAGACAAAACCCAGACCTCAGTGGTAATATGATTAATCAAATATAAAAGTGAAAGTACCCCGAATGTATAACTCATTTTTATAAAATATCTAATTACTGAAATGTCGTCTGCTGCAGAAAAAGAAGGGGGGGAAATTAATTGCAATAACAATTCAAGAAGATAAAGTTTTTCTGAATTAGGTCTACACAAGAAGCTAAATTGAGTTGATTAAGTAATTTTGGTTTCAGGAACACCCTTGATGGAAGTTAGTAGTAATGAATTTTTCAGACCTCGGAGTTTAAAATTGCCAAAGACCAGTGATTTTAAAAAAGGGAACGATGGTTTCATTACAGATTTCAATTTTCTGTCACCAAAAAAAAAAAATAATAATAATAATAGAGGAACATAAAAAAATATTCTATTGGGCTTTCTCAGATAGGACACATGTACTGCTTGGTGTAAAGTCAAGTGTAATACAACTTTCTCTCTCGGTGCTAGAGAGTGCAACCTCAGCCGGTCAGAGCTGCAGCCCCACAGGGGGTCGAGCCCACGGAGCTGCTCATGCCCCCCTCCTCAGCACGTAAGCGGTTGCAGTCCAGGAGTAACAGCCCAACCTCTGCCTGCGTACCTCGTGCACATACACCCACCTGGAATGTACAGCACAATGCTCTGCTCTCTCTACAGTGCTTTCAGGTAGCTGTCATTAACAGGGCTGAGCGGCATGTCCGTATCCGTCATCAGCGTTGTAGTGATACATAATAATTTGTTTTGACGTTTGATTTTCTAGCCTGCTGTTTTCCTGGGTTGTGCAGTTAATATTAGCAAAACGCAGATGATACCTGTACGCTGGCAAGACTGCCCCTGCATGCACGCGGTGTGACAGCACCGACGGCTGTCGCTTGCCGTAACCCGTTTGTCCTGAGCCGGTTCACTGGCAACATCTGGCAACGCTGTATGTCCTGGTGCAATGTCTCATTTAGCAGGGACTTCTGTCCTCCTCTTCCTCCTTCCCTCGTTAATGTGTATGGGATCTGAGGGAGAAGCCATAGACCACATCCCAGGGCGATGCCTTCCCTAGTGCTGTGGGGGAATTGCCCAGGAGAAGGAGGTGCTGGGACGCGTGGGAGGTGGGACGCAGCCAGCTGTTCTGGACAAAGTGTCCATAGGCAAAGGGAACTTCTGCAGAGAAATGCCCTTCCTGCTCTGTGATGGAAATCACTGTGGTCTCCCCCGCCTGAGAGGTGTGTGTGGATTAGACACCATTCCCATCATCTCTGGTGTGTCGGTCAAGCTAAAATTTCAAGGAGAAACCAGATACTCATGCTCCTATATCCCACGTATCTACCCACACCAGCATTTCTTGTCTAATATTTATCTACCTTTAGCATTTCTCTCAAATCTGAATGATTTCTTCTAGACTGTGTGCCTCTGTCTGCTTTTGGATATTAAATATTAAATATCCATATTCTCCTCCTGAGCCCAGACGCAGCCTTGGAGGGCCCAATTCAATTGCCTGGATGCAGACACCCTGCACCATCCAGGAGGTCCCTGGACAGGCAAGGGCATCCGTGCAGCCCTGGCAGGTATGTCTCCACGTCTGCCAGATGTCCCACGCAAATACCCATTTGCAGTGGATTATTTCATTATCTTAAAAGTACACAGCGTCTCAGGCACTGATGCAAGGCTGAGAAGTTTAAACACATTTGTAACTCAGTTATTGCGAGGCACTGAAATAAATCCCCTTCTGAAGTTAGCTAACTTCCTTGGGTCGGCAGGTTTTTAATTCTTCAGTATTCTGTTGCCTTAAAAACAGTTGCTTCCAAGGGATGTCATGTTAAGAGGATATATATCTGGAATTTCATTAAGCACATTTCACTTATGAAATCTTCAGTGACACGCTGGGGGGAGAGAGGAAAAAAAAAAAAGGGGAGATTTAGCAAAGGATTTGGTAGTGCTGTGAGTTTCCTCTTATCAAATATTTCTAACTGTCCAGGATGTCTTAACGCTTCCCAATTGTAGAAGAAAGGGTCAGAACACAGAGAACAGCCAGAGTTAAAATCAGAGGACAGTTAAAAGGTTTCACATAGATTTTTTTGAGAGTGGTAGAGTTTTTCAAACTGTTCAGCTTCATGTAGTAACATGCTTTAATTACCAAAAAAAAATAACAGAGAAGAAATGATAACGTTTTCCTTCCTAAATTTACAAGTATATAGTGACTCTCTCTTTCGTGTGACCCAGCATCCTCCCACTGCTCGCTGCATCTCTCTGCTACATGCGCTTTGGCTTTCCCGTTGTAAACACAGGTTCAGCAAGAAGCCTCTTCCTCATGGCAAGGCTGATGAATTACACAACATTTAATTTAATTTAGTCTTCATTCTCTGCTCTGAATTACTGTAAGCAGACGGGCATGCATTTTTCTGTGTTGCCAGATTTTGATCTAGTTGAAGATGTCCCTGCTCCTTTAAAGGTCCTTTCCAACCCAAGCTATTCTGTGATTCTATGATTTTAGGGACTCTGTCCAAAGGTGGGCTCGGAGGAGCAGGTTTCCTCTGCTTGCTTCAGGGCAGGGCTGCAGCCGAACAGTCTGAGTTTGTCTGCAAAGCAGATGGGCTGTTCAGCAACCCCTGCAAGGCAGGGATGCCTCCCCCACTCCTCATTCCCTCCTCAGAGAAACCACAGCACAGAGGAGCAGGTGGGGGCACACAAACCCTGTGGGTGCAAGCTCTCCCCCCACCAACAAGCATCGCCATTACATTTTATGCAGCAGTAAGGACATAAAAATTTAGCCATGGTGGCACCAGCTCAGAAAATCACATCTTCAGACCACAGTAGCAGCACTTTTAGAATAAAACATAGGCTTCAGTGCCTTTCTCCTACAAGGATGCTCTGTCCAGTGAGGAACCCTGATTATAACCAGACCTTGCAGGTTTTCTACAGCCTGATTGTGGTGTTCAGATCAAGTCAGAAAAAAAAATAATCCCCATTTGCTAATTCTGAGACTAATCTGAAAACAACAGAGATTTCAGTTGCAGTGAAGAGGAGGTTTGAGCAGGAGTCAGCGTGCAGACTGACTGAGCTGTGCTACTCAAGGAAGTTCTTAAAACCTTCAGTACCAGGATTATTATAGTGCACGTAAAAAATTCAGTTTCAGTAATCTTAAAATTCTCCCTTTCCCAAATATCTGTCTCCAGATCCCAAAGGCACACGAGTGTAGTGGAATGAAGCTGGGCTAATGAGCATTGATAATACACAACTGTGGGCTGGCTTCAGGGGCGGTGGGTTGGCTGATGTAGATAAGGTGCAGGTGTGGCTGGTTAAGTTAAGTGGTTGAGAGCAAATGAAGAAGGAGCAGCCGAGGAAGAAGCAGAGAGAGGATGCATGCCCTGGGTGAGGAGAGACCAGGAGAAGGCAGTAGAGGGACTGGTGTGAAGAGTGTGTTGGTATGTGGTGGTAAAAAACCTTGCTGCAGCTTGATAGTTTGGAGAGTGCTGTGACAGATGAGCAGCTCTTATATGCCTTAAAATCTAAAAAAAAATAAACAAAAACTCATTATTAGGAGTGGGCAGTTAATCAGAAAATCCTAAATGAGACTTACCAGCTTAAGGCCCTTCTTTATGAAACTGTATTCCAGGTGCCTGAAATGAAACATCCTCTTCTATACAAGTTTTATGAAGAAGTACAGTCAGACCTGTGAAGTATATCTTGCTTGCATAGGAGCTGAACTCTGTCACACAGTTCATGTAAATCAGGAAAAACACGTTTTCAAAGTTTTGTTCAAAACAGTATGGGTTTTTTGCTACTTTGCAGTGTGAAGGAGAAAGAAATGTGAAGTTTAACATGCCACCAAATGAATGAATTCTGTCCTCTTTTAAGGAAGAGGGTTATTTTAGAGCATAAGGGGACATGGCACAGCCTGTGCGTTGGAAATCTGTCCTCCTGCTGCTTTGGCAGTTTGAGGTCACCATATCCGAACCACTGCTGGCCTTTGGGGATGGTGGAGCTTCACAATTGGTTGTTCTTTTGGCCTTTTTTTTTTTTGTTTGTTTTTTTCCTCAGCCGGAGCTGATGTGGTGTAGAGCGGTGCTGGCAATGCAGCTCACCCCAGCACGCGGTGCTGCCAGCCTTCCTGCCCAGGAGCTTTTCCATCTGGGGAGCTCAGCGGGGATCACAGGGCTACATGGCAATGCACTGGGGAGATCAATAGACTAATCCTGGCTGCCCTAATGGGTTTATCAAGTAACACAGGAATTAATTATGTTCTCAGGACCCGACACAGGCAGTGGAGGGCAGGACACAGCTCCATCCCCAGTTCTACAGCTGCCTTGGGAGACATGAGCAAGTCACTTCGCCTTGGGTTCTGCAGCTGAAGGGAAGCATAGGGCTGTCAACCACTGTAAAGCAATGATGTATCTGTGCAAAAATGTATTATTATATGAATGTATATATATAATTATTTTTTTTACGAAAATGAAGCTTTGTAGGCAGTTCCAGCTGTTTTAAAATCTATGCCTCTATTTAACAGATAGAATTACTAATTACACCTGACAATCAAATAGTCTGCGGAAGGGTATCAGCTACCTTTTCCTGCTGTTCATTCTGTAGGCAAAAAACAAAGGTATGTTAGACAAGAGAGCAAATGAAATGTTCAAAGGATTCTTGTCTAAAACTGGAAAATAAAAGGCTGTGCTATCAGATCAGAATTTTAACATATACTGTTTCCACTGGCTCCTGACATAAAATCTTTTATTGTTGAGTATAACCATTGTTAAAGGTCACTGTTGCAAAGGCTACATCATTTAGACGAGATGAGATCCCATTTTGGATAAATACACAATTTTAGCTCCTAACAAGGAGATAGTATCAGGATTTGAATGTACCAGAGTGCCGGGTTACAGATTAAAGGCTTTTGTGTTCTGGAAACCACACTATGCCAGATTTCATGAGTTTCAGTGAGACGTGCAAGTCCCCAAAGTCAAGTAGGTTGATTAAAGTGGTTCTTTATAGCCTTTGAAATACAGATAAAGTACAACTTTCCTATGCGGGGTTAATGTAGACTTTTTTTTTTTCTTGACAAGGCTATATGCCTTTCCAAGGACATAATTTTAATCTCTTTTTAAACCTTTCATATGAACGTTGTAAAAAGCTCCTTTGTGTTGTAATGCATTTTTATAAAATATCTAAATTTCTATGCAAACTTCGAACCTCATTTCATAAGATATATTTATCTGGAAATGGTTATCTTGCAGCAGAATAGTGTCTTGTGTCATCATTTCTGTGGCATCTTTTCATACTGGCACAAGAATGTAACATCTGATAATGAAAAAAAATTAGTGCTCATTTTCAGACATGCAAACTTCTTTTTTTTTTTTTTAATATCCTTTTACTATTATGTGCTCTTGTCTCTGAACTCCTGGCAAGTACTCTTAAGAGTCTTTGAACCAAGGTGAAACCTGCACATTCCTTCCTCACACCAGAGAGTCTGAAATGAAAGGGTTTTCTTCTACTTCTTCTGAAAGAAAGGGTATTGCTTTCTTCTCCTCTGTTCCTGCTTTGTCTTCGTATTCAAAGAGTAGATCTTGTAATTTAATCCAAAACCAGTCGTTACTTGAGATGAAAAAACAACGCCAGTAAAGACAAAGTGTAAAGCCAATGGGTGGCATCAGCTGCAGGAACACGGCAGGGGTTGTCTATACCCCTTCATAAGATCAGCTTCAGAAGTGCCAAACTGGTATTTTCCAAACTCATCCAGCAGAGATGGAAGTGGCACACTGAGCATCGCTCAACAGTCTGGTAGAAACCCCCAGTGCAGCGGCGGGTGCACTGGCTCCCCCACACCAGCACTGAGCTGTCAGAGCTCCTTCGCAGGCAGGTGAGGCATTTTAATAGCACAGATCGCTGAAGATGCAGGCAGAACGTCCAGAGCATCCTTTAGAAGTCGGTGAGCTCGTTGTCACTGCTTCCCCCCGCTTGGATGGGCAGGGCTTGGTGCTGCCCGATGGCGCTGAGCCAGCATTGCAGCCTCAGCAAGTCGTTCCTGAGCGAGGAACGTGGAGCAGAACCGCAAGCTGGCAGCAACGCCTTGGGCTTTACGGATAACGTTTTGGGAAGCATTTGCCACATGGCGTATAACTCGTCGGAAGTATGATCGGCGTACATGGACGGGCTGTGGGGTAGATCCAGGTGAACGCAAAGTTGGAGCAGGGACGCTGCAGTGCAGGGAGTGTTGTGGGCATGGGCATGAGCCTGAAAACAGGCAACGGCAGAGAGACTTACGTAGGGGTTGCTGGCTGGTGTAAAGCAAAGCAAGGGAGCTGTGGGCTGCCTCAGAAAAAAAGTGAGGACGTTGGTATTTAAAGTGATCATTGTTCGAGGCCACACTAGACTGAGCAGTTCTTTAATAAAACCTGATTAAGACATGAGCGTCTCAAAACCTGATTTGCAAAATATGCCTGACTTTATGGCAATTTTGGGGGGGTTCAAGCGAGCTCACAGTCTGTGCCACAGCACCGGTGGAGCGGGAGCGTGGAGCTCGCTGTTTGATCGCCACGGAGGCTGATGGCCATGTCTGACCTGTACGGTGTAGGGGGGTAGGATAACTTGCAGACCTAGCACAGTCATCCGTACAGCAAACAATATTGGAAATTAAAGGTCAGAGAATTGATAGGAAGGCTTAAGAAAACAGCAATTAGGCTGCTAGGAAGAAAAGCTAAATTACCGGTAGTAGGAGTAGGTGGGGGGAAAAAGAGGATTATTGATCTAAATATCAAGTTGGCAGATACACAGTACAATCTAGAGGTTTTTTACACCTCTGGGCTTATTCAACCCCCACAATAAAAAATGCAGGCCTATAAAGATGGAATAAGAAGCAATCAATTAGGATGGCATTTGCTTGTTTCCGCGCTGCAGCTGGGCAGGCACATCACAATTAATGATTTATTAGGAGATTTTCGTCTTTTTTTCCTATTTTTCACAGATTGCTGCAACCGGACCGCAGTTGTTTATTAATTTGCCTGCTATTCAAGCATCTTTGTTAAATATTGTGCGGAAAAGGTAAACAGTTGGCTGGGATGCCTGCCGGTGGTTGGGAGTATGCCTCTAAGCATGGAGGAGCTGCGGGCTGGTGCTCAGGCTGGGTGCCTGCTCGCACCGTTTGCGTGGGCATGTGCAGCCCTCTCTGTGCGGGATTCCCTGGCTGCTCATCCCTCTGATCCAGAGCTCGCTGCCTGACAGGGTGGCCTGGCAGCAGAAAGCAGTGAGGGATGGGACACCCCATGCCATGGGCACACATGTGCTCGCTTGCTCTCATTTCAGTTTCGCTCAACCTAGGGGAGCTAGGGAGAAGATGCAGCACTTTTCAGCAGTCATAGCTGTCAGAGGAAGGGCTCAGAGTCTAATAAGAGGACTGAGGTGCCCTTATTCTTCTGCATTAATCCATAGCTATAGGTCATAAATCACTGTTTCTCCAGGCAGTTCAGCCTTCAGAAACTACTTCTGCCTATAACAAATGTTGCGTCATCATTAGCAAATCTTGGAGACAACACAAAAATCTTTCCTGCAGACATTCACGTGAACAAGTCTTTGCTTTTTAGCACAACCAGCTAGAAAAAAAAGAAAGAACATTGGAAGAAAGGAATTCCCTTTAGAAGCAAGCCTGAATAATTATCTTTGTATTCATCCATCTCAATTCCACGCCTCCCTAGGAGTGGCTGCAGTGAGCTAATTGGTTTTGCTCTGCTGTGCAACGCTTCACCACCCAGACCCCAGATTTATTGCACAAAGTCAAGTCATTGTGTGAATTCATCATTTGTCTCCCCACGTCAATCCCTTTCTCCTCCAGAGTGATACTTGTCTGCGTGTTTATATGCTGTCAGGTACCGAGTGAGATGAAAGACAAACTCTGGGATTAACCAATTTTAGTATAATCTGAAGCAACCTGAAAATCAGAATGAATTATTACCTTTTCAGCAAGGCTTGACTTCAGACAGGCCAGTTCCAGCAAAATGAGAGAAGGACTTTTGCCAGCACGGGCTTTTATGGGAGGGGAGGAAAAAAGATGCTACAGAATTCAAGGATTTAAGAACATGTCAGGTTCAGGACAAATCCTTATCTGAGAAGGGAAGCAAAGTGTGTAACAATCAGCCATAGAAATCCTTGTGAATGGTCTTTAAAAAAGTAGTCTGGTAATTAAGGACTTCAAACACAATAATTGAAAGTGAAGCTAAATGAAATACAGGGGAATATGTGTAAATGCTACAAGTGTAGGTCAAGAACTGCTTTATCAATCTTATGTTTACTCCAGCAGCTCCTTCATTGCCCATTGTTTTACCTTGGTTGAATAGATATGTTTTTCTTTATTTGAAAATCAATTGTAATCTTATGAAAGATAACTTGCAGCACAGGGAATGCTGAAAAGCAGCGTAGTGAAAGATGGCATTGTTCGTTATCCTGAATTACTCCGGGGTAGGGAGGGAATGACATCAAAGGAGTGTGGGTAGCTTTAAAGCTGCCATCCTTCCCTTAGCAGATGTAATTTAATGTCATTACTTAATTATATTAAAGGTAAAGACAATTGCGGACAGTACACATTACAGCATTTACTTATAATAATGATAGTGGGGGAGTGTTAGAAGGAGGAAAGACAGGCTCCGGTTTGGATTCCCAGTAGCTGCTGCTGTGTAGCTGCTGAAATTTGTTCTGTTCTTCATGATGCATCTCTCCAAGATCTGCTTCTTAACCTGGGTGTCTTTTGAGGGCTTCTGTGATTCCAGTGAAGGTACTGTTCTCATCAGAAAAATATTTGGCTTTTTAAGCGTAATAGACAACATCCTCCCTCAGTGCTACCTGGAACTGATACTCCCTAACTGTACCTAATAGATATCAACAACTGGATGAACTCCTGGATTGCACCGTCTGTGCCTAGCGTTGTGGGGTTTACCCTAATGGAAAAGCTTTATAATCTGTTGTGATCTTCCTCCAGGCTTTAGACTGAGATGTGCTTGTGTATTTATAATTTTTAATATACCTCATATTTTTAAAATACGTCTTGTAGTAAACTTTTATTGCTACGGGGTGAAAATGGATGTTGTGATGGCTTTTACACGGGCTGCTGTAAAATCTGTTGGCAATTCTGTGGGATTTTTCCCGGTAACCCAAACTCGTCGGCAGTACTTGGGTTATGACACACTAAAGGGGTTCGGCAGCCTGTGGGGCTGGCCCTCTGAAATGTCTTAAATACAGCCGATGGCTTGCTCTTGATGGGTTAATTCTGTTTGGTGCTGTAAGGCACAAGCCTGGTAGCAACAGGTGGAAAAAAACATGGTCCTGGGTGACAGGTTTGAGGTGGTTGCACAAAGTGCTTGACTCCTTTGAAAAGGCGATGCGATGCCTTGATGTTAGCAGTGCCACCCCCTCCTAAAAGAGGCTGGGGGCTCATCAGCTTGTCATTGCTGGCGTGCCATACAACATTAATTTAATGAAATGGGCGATAACTAATGTGGATTTAGTGCGAGACGATCCTGCTTAACTAATCTCCTTCAGTTCTTTGGAGCGGGTTTCAGACAAGGTTGATAATAGGAGTGTACATATGACATAATCTAATGGATTTTTCAAGAGGCTTTTGATAAATTTCCATATGATATTTCCCCTGCTTTAGCTGTGTGCTGCAGGGATTCCAAATTGGGCAAGAGAATGGGTGAAGAATGAGTGAAATCATGGGAAATAAAGCAAAAAGATGATCTGTAGCATGTACTGGAATTAGAATTATCTTGCAGCTTCCCACTGTTCTTCCTCACCACTCAGCATGGCTGGAAAGAGATGCCATCTGCATTCACTAATGAAAACTTGTTTAGGACAGGTGCATAACAGAAAGGAGGGCAAAATGCCATTCAGGATACCACTAAAGGGCGAATTTAAATTTACGTTAACATAAGGCAGATTGAATATTTTTGCTGTCAGTGGTGGAATAATATATACTAAATATAAGCACACGTAACCGAAGGGCTCCAGTGGATGGGGAAGGGTTAGGAGTGGAAAGGGACTCTTGTGCTAACAAAGGAATGATTTATTATCATTTATATAACCTGGCATTTGTGCACACCAAAAGACAGATTTTCGGAAGTGCTCGTCTCCTGCAGTTTGGGGCCAGGATTGCAGCAGCAGACTCGGAGCCAGCCGCTCCCATCGTTTCCCCAGTGTTTAATTTGCCATATGTCAATCAGAGTGTTGATTTGCAAGTGCTGCTAATAGGCGATGCTGAGAGATGAGGGCAGTTGAAAATTTGGGAATGTGTCTTACTGGCAGCTTGTGAGCCCTGAACACTGGAAGTATTCGCAGGCCAGGATCCCTGATCAGCCATGTGATAAATCAAGGACTGGGAAGCAGAAAAGAATGCAGCTAATGCATCAGGATGTGCCTGAACAGGACATGCTCCATGAAAATCAGTGCTAAGTGAGCGAATTAAGCACCAGGAAAGGCTGTGGCAAGATCACAAGAAACACTTCAAATAATGAGACAAAATCAAATCAAGGGCAAGAAAGAAAGAAAATTAAATAAAATCACGGAAGAAGCAATAAAATGCCATCACTGAAATCTGAGTGAGGCAAAATGCCTCAGGTTAAAGGGATATAGTCATCCTAAAAAATGCACATTGTAGTCTGCCATTTGTACCTGCTGTTGACATTAACTGTCTGATTGCTGAATCTGAATGAGAATGTCAGGGACATTTTTTGTTCGTTTACTTTGAGGATTTACTGAAACTTGGGCAGTGGCTGGGTGATAGCGGCTTTGTTCTCCTTTGGGCTAAGAGGTGAAACTAGGCTTCGAAAGGTTTGGGAAAACGTTCAAAGGAAAAAAATAGGAAAACCAGTTGGCGTGCTGATGTAGGGGGGAGGAGAGGTACCTGTGAGGACCAGCAGCAAGCTCCCACCATGACCGCTCCTGTCTTTCCTTTGCAGTATTCAGGAGAAGTTCCTGAGAACAGAGTGGAAGTTGTGGTGGCAAATCTGACAGTGATGGACCGGGACCAGCCTCACTCCCCCAACTGGAATGCCATCTACCGCATCATCAGCGGAGACCCCTCTGGCCATTTCACTATCCGGACAGACCCCGTCACCAACGAAGGCATGGTAACCGTTGTGAAGGTAAGGGGGAAGCCAAAGCAAATCCATCTTTGTCACCCTTTCAGCTAGCTAAGGCCACAAGGATTGCCAGAAGCCTGCAGTTGTTTCATGCCTTCTCTACCTGGGAATATGAGTGCTCAGATCTGTTGTTCCCCATCTCTGTGCAGGAGTCCTGAATACTTCTGCTCCAAGTGTATGCCACTGGTTCAGGGTTTCCCAGCTCAGCCCAACCCACCATAAGCTTTCCTAAACTCACGTGCTGAACGCTCTTCCCAGCATCCAAGCCTGACCTCCGTGTCCTGCTCTTCCTTAGCTTTTTGAGCACTGTGAGAGGGAAGAGCGCCTGGGCTGTGCAGCCCTGTGCTGCCTGGCAGCTTTAGGGCAGAGTCTGCACCTTCTTTCTCAGCCAGAAAACTCCCTGTTAGCTGTGAGACAGGAGCGGCGTTTCACTGCAGGGGATCAGCCAAGTGATCCTCTGTGAAACGAGGGAGTGAGGAGAGATTGCAGGAGTGAATTTCCTGGTAACAGAAGGAAAGGTTTTCCTCCGATTGAGTTGCTTGGCAGAGAAAAGTTGAGAAACTTTCCTTTTCCTAGTATCAAGTGATAAACACACAGTGTGGGACAGATCCTCAGCTCAGGATAGTTCCACTCAGGTGAAAGCCATTTCCCAGGTTAAATCCGCAGAGAATCTTGTCCAAAGACTCTGAGAAATAAGACTGTAAATATCCATCATCCCTTCTTTCCTCCATCCGTTGCCCTCAGTGTTAGGTGAGGTGGAACCCTGAAGATATCTGCAGGTATCAAATGCTGTTTCCCTGCTTGCCTGCAAAGAACAGGGCTTTATCTTCATTTCAGCATTTCCTTCCTCTCCAGTTCCTGAGGCCAGCAGTCCAGGCAATGAACGCTTCTGCCATCATTTCACACACAGACAGACCCATTCGGTGTTCACTGAATCTCTTCCCAGAGAAGATGCCTGTGGATGCTCCCTCTGAGTAAAAAAAAAAAAGTGAAGGTGTCACAAATAGGCTGCTGTGATCTATAGGAGCTTGCATGGCATGTGCTGTGCACTGTACCTCAAAAGGATAATACGTGCTGTGATGGATAAAGCCTGCATCTTTTGATAAGTCTGGCCTTCTCTAACAAAAAGTTTTAATTAACAACTTAAGAAGAAACACTAATGTTTAAAGAATAACGTGATTCAAGAATAGCTGTGTGGTGAAAAAAAGACCACCGCTCCCTTGTAGCTAATTAGTTACAGTCATTATTAATACATACAGCTTGGGTATTAGGGAAAATGACATCAGTGAAATGCCAGTGAGGTTACACTGGTAGGAACGTGTGAGCTTGTGAGCGTGTCCCATTCGCTGACCCGTAAGGTGTGTGTGTGTGTCTGCAGATGCCACTTTGCTGAAACTTTGAGGGAGACATCATCTTACCTGCTAGATGGTATTTCAGCAAGGTCCTTTTATTTATCACTCTTTATTGCTCTGTAATGACAGTTGACAGCCTTCTCTGGTGCAACGTTACAAAACCTCTTCAAGCTTAGCAGTAGTTAGAGCCCTGTGTATGTGGAGGCATATATGTATGTAAATATACATGTATCCATATGCATATATTTTCTGCTTAAAAAGAAAACACTAAACAAAGTAAAATGCAAGAGTTTAACTTCTGTTGACAGCATCAGCCAGTCTGAAATCGAAATCCCAACGTTTTCACTGCAGACAGGAGTGGACCCCTTATTCTTAATCTCACGAAGTGTCATGACTGTAGTTTAAAGGCATATAAAAGTGAACAACAGATTTACATGGTCATCACTGCTACACAAGGACTTTGCATAATGAGCCATCCCTGATTCAGAACTTGCAGTCAAAAAGCAGGGCAGATTTGTCGAGACACCATTGATGCTGGTGTTGACTTTCTACTGTTGTGTAACCCACGGCGATCACAATGCAAAGAACCACATGAAAATCCTGTCTTGTCAAGCTGAGCTCAAAGCTTGAAATTGCATTGAATGTCTTCACTGTATAACCTCACCTGATCCTCCTGGGTGCCCGGAGTTCCTTACCCTTATCAAACCGGGAGGCTTTTTGGTGTATTTTCAGCAGGGAGAATGAGTGAAATTGCTTGTGATTAAATTTTCATGGTGAAGAAGGGAAGACTCTTAGGATTCCACCTTCTTCTTTGAAATATTTTGTTCTCTGTTAATAAGTGAATATGCTTAAAGATTTGGGGAATGTATGCACGTCAGACTGGGTGGCCGGTCAGAGCTTGTTCTTCGTGGTATGGGAGCAGCCTCTTGCTGGCTTGATCACTGGTGTAGGTTGAAAACACAGGTAAAAAATTAAGTAATGAACCTTTATTTACAGAACACACTTTTTTTTTTCATGTGGCTCTTTGAAGGTGGTTATGCACAACTCCCCACTGCTGCAAGCAAAGGGGTTTGCATCTGGGCTAGGGCAGTTACAGCATCCACACAGGGAGGGGCGTTCTGTAAGGATTCCCACCCCTTTAAGGGGAGTTTGGGTCCAGAAATGCTTCCAAGCAGCTGCTCTCAGCAAAACCCCATATGCAGCTCCAGTCCCATCACCAAAAGTGTAACATTTCCTTTTTCTGTTCATCCCTTTCCGAACCATTTTTGTACCATGCAAGACCCTAATCTTCAAAGAAAGCCTTGATCAAGGGGAGGGAGAAACTTCCCACTCCAACGAGACACCGCAGAGTCCAAAGACAATCTCCAAGAGCAGCAGTGGCTGCCCCGTGGCAGCTGGCTAAGTAAAATGTTATTATAAACTCTGCATGGATCAGAGCTGTGAATTTTTAATGGAGATGCTGCTGAAGCTTCAGTTATTATTTGCCTTAACGATAACATAAGGGAAATTTGTTCACTTCAGTTAAAAATACCTTGAGAAAAGCAGGACACACGGCAAGCCCTCACCTTCACTCTGCTACATCCAGCTCAGGGACACGGGTGGAGATGGAGGTTGTGCAGCGTCTCCAGGGGGGCCTTTCAGAGACATTTGTGCGAGATCCAAATCCAACAAGGGGTATCTGCAAAGGTGCTGCTTTTTAATGTCATGTTATGTGCTTCTTGGACATGAAATGAAAAAGTAGGCAACAGTCCAGGACCTCCTTGTCCCAAATGTAGCAGCTCCATGGGCTTTTTCAGGACCCTGCTGTCATAGGATCGTAGAATTGTTTAGATTGGAAAAGACCTCTAAGATCATCAAGTCCAACTGTTAACCCAGCGCTGCCAAGCCCATCACTAAACCCTGTCCCGGACTCCCCGCTGGAGCTATCAGCACGCAGCATTTCAGTGAGGTGCAGGGAAGTGGAAGGTGTTACTGTGGTGCGAGGGACATGGAATGCTCTGTGCACCGTTACCCTCAGAGGGAGGCGGTTTTAGGGAGCAGAAGTATGAGCTGTTCTGGTAGAAACTGCTTCCTACAGTGTGAAAGAAGTTTGCTTAGGGCTGTACTGTGCCTGGCAGCCAGGGGCTCAGCTCCCACTGGGGACCATAGCACAAACATTGCTGTGGAGGTACAGGCTCTTGATTTTACCATTTTTTTTTCTTCCAAAAATATGTGAAATAGGACTCAGATGGGCAGAGAAGAGGAAGAGGCAGGTCAGCTCTCCCTTGCAGACTGAGGCGTGACGGACATGGTGCCACCATGTGCCAGCACAGGGCACTGGTGCCTCCAGGACAGTCTGTGGGATAAACGTTACTGGAGATGCTGGTCCAGCTCTGCTCCCTACACAGCTTTTCTGCAGCCATGATTTTGTTGCTCCTAGGAGAGAGGGGAAAGAAGCTGAGTGAGCGAGCAGCTTTACATTTTGGGGGTGGGGGGAAACCACTCCCTTGCATTAGGCTGCATCCCAGCGGATATGTGTGCGGTCAGTGCGTCCTGTGCATCGTTATGGAGCCCAGAGGTTCCCCGCATCACTCCTCCCTGGAGCTGCTCGGATCGGCCCCCCCGGCTCCGTCTGAGCCCCTGTGGGGAGGGAGGTGCAGGCTGGCTCTGGGCAAGGTTAGCAAACAAGCCAGCGCACAGAAAAAAATGAGGACTGGTGGAATATAAATTAGAGGGGTGTGAAAAGAAATCGAGGAAATGCATTAGTCAAATTGTTTCAAGGCCTTGAATAGTGTTTAAATGGGAACTTTTACCATGCGTCTTTTTTGAATGCGGTACAAGTCCGTGAATCAGTGCTGGTGGGTGTACTGGGAATCTTTATGCTTCCTTTTATTTATTAAATGTTGGCCCTGCCTGTCAGGAAACCATTTAGCAATAGGAACATTTGCACTTCAATCGAATAGAGATTCCACTGTTTTACCTTTTGCCCCTGAAATTTGTTTCTCTCGTGTAGCCTCCTATGGTTTGATTTCTCTCCTGACAATACTGGGTTTTAAACAGAACACTGAAGCGAGATCTTGCTGATGTAAATCAGTACAGCTCTGCCGAAGTCGGTATAACGGTGGCATTTTACACCCTGAGAGTACGCTTTGCAGACTCAGCGCTAGGGAAGGTATTAGCGAGAATGGTTACGCTTCTAAATTTATAAATTACGGCAAAGCATTTTTTAACAAGCAGAGGTGTGATGCTGCATAACTCAAGCCTCCCTGGCAAATGATTAGTGAGTTCCCTCATAATAATTAGTGGGATGGTTTAGAAATTATTATTATACTGCGGTTCAGTCGGTTGTGCCAGCAATGGCTTTTCAATTTTTCTGGCTTCTAAGACACATCATCTTGATGCGCATGTTGAGAAGTGATCTGTGGCCACCCAGCAGCACAAGGTACTCGCAGGAGCGTGCAGGTAGCCTCAGGAGATCCTGAGGCCTGTTGCAAGAGGGCGAGAGGTCCCACTGGAAGGACCACCTGAGTAACTGGACCAGGCGTTGTTCCTTGTGGTGCCATCTCTGCTTATAAACTCATTTAAGTGGAAAAATGAAGAGCACTTGAGGCTCATGAGTCCACATAGACTGTCCTCATTACTTAGGCAGCAGCTTTAAATGCTAATATCACTGTAAAGTACCTGTCCAGTCTCTCTTAACGGGCTCCGCCTGTTGCATTTAGAGCAGCCCTTGGTGGGTTTGTTCATCCAGCGCTCAGCTATCACAGGCAGGTTCTGTTTTGGAAACCACTTAGCACTGGAACAAAACACGGGGCAAATCCTCCCTGCCGTCTGTAGTTTTTGCTCTGTGGGGGTTTTCTAACTAGGTGACCCTCCAAATACTGGAAGGCCAAATCCTCCACTGGGTTGAAGCTGGTCTGGATTTACATCTTCAAAAGACCTGAGCTCAGGAGGAAAGGAGATGAGGCAATGACTTTGATATCATCTGCCTCCTAAATCTTGCAGCTTTCAGCCAGAAGGTAGAATTTATTCTCTGCTTGGCTTTATGCTTGCTTGTTTGTTTGTTTTAGGCAGTCGATTACGAGATGAACAGAGCTTTCATGCTGACAGTGATGGTATCAAACCAAGCTCCCCTGGCCAGTGGCATCCAGATGTCCTTCCAGTCAACAGCAGGAGTCACCATTTCAGTCACAGATGTCAACGAAGCACCGTATTTCCCAACAAACCACAAGCTAATCAGGCTGGAGGAAGGGGTGCCTACGGGGACAGTCCTGACAACGTTTTCAGCCGTGGATCCCGACCGCTTCATGCAGCAGGCAGTAAGGTGGGAGACCCGGCAGCCGAAGTGAGCTGGTGTACAGGTGGGGGATTTCAGCTGCACAAGTTTGGGGAGCAAAGCCGCTGAACGCTAATTTGCAAACTGACCGATGTGATATGAGTAAAGTGCTTGGCAGGGACTGTCACCCTCCGCCGAGTGCTTGCGGAGTATCTTGCAAGCTGGTAAACTCAGGATCCCAGCCGCTGCGGGAAGCCAGGCTGAGCGGCTGGGTCGGGGAGGGCAGGGGTCCCATGCTGCCGGCCGCAGAGGGGCAGCTCGCAGCTTCACATGCAAGCGGCCGGTAGCAAAGGGTCCCCGCGCCGCTGCAAAGGCAGAGGTCAGGGCTGCGTTGTACCAGTGTTTTGTCTCTGCCTTGTCAAGGATGCTTTGGCCTGTGTTGCTCATACGCTTTATAAATACAGAGGTTTAGAAAAAGTCAGCTTTGTTATTTCTGTTTTACAAGGGACAAACTGAGGCACAGAAGGGGCTAGGGCTTGAAGGGAGTGACTTGGGTTTTTAATCACGGCTTGTGTTGCTTCCAGACAATTTTGGTTCAACCTGGCTTAAAAAGCACAGCGCAAGAGGAGCTGTCAGCCGTTTCAGAGCAAGGCTCGCTTGGTTACAGACAGCTGCTGAACAGGCTTTTAAGATGTCATATAGTTCCATATTGCCGGAGCAGTCAGACACCCGTTCACATGCCATTGGCACTGAGTCCCTATCTGAGTAACACCAGTCCATCCAACGCACCCCAGCAGCCCCTCCTGCCCTGCAGCGAGCGAGATTTGTTCTGACCTTCCTCTCCATTCAGACCAACTGCCAAACACAACCTCCTTGCTAGCTGCTTTCTCCATGAGTGGGCTTCAGCTGGCAAAATTTTAGCCTTATGAAAGTCAGATGTTTGCTCTAAGCAGTTTAGGATTGGATTTACTCCATGCTGTGACCAGGAGGGTGTCAGTCCCTGTGTTTTGTCCCGCTTGGGCAGACTGGGGACTGAATCCACGCTCCAGGACCCCAACTCACACACCTTCCCGCCAGGAAATACATTGACAGAAAGGTGTGTGTGAAAATGAGAGTCCTTGTGACACCTTCCACAAGTATTTCAGCCTCCATCTGTGCAGACGGGATGTGCGTTTCCTGCTCTCGGATACTTCTGCATCCGCAGAGGTTTGTTTCTCTTTTACTCTCAGTCTGTAAGGACCGCAGTATTTTTGGCAAAACCTGGGTGTATGACATGACCACAGCTGAGGCCCCTTAAACTTACATCAGTTGTGACACTTTGTGTCAGGAAGAGTTTGAAATATTCCACCTGGCACAGAGCTGTCTGGTCTAGAAAATGATAGTTTATTCACTGCCTCATCTTGTTGTCTTTAGACAGGTATTGCGACTTTTGAGGAGAGAGACCATCCTAACTAACAAGTCAGTTTTTCTTATGTTCTTTTTGAAATATTGGCCTTTGAAGGGTCTTTATTTTGCTGATGTCCGTACCAAGGCTGGTTTTCAGAGGGGAGAACAGCTCTAACCCGGAGGTGGATGATCTATAATCCAAAGAAGCATCTGCCGTTTCTGGGAGAAGGACCAGCTCTGCTGAGCCGTTCCTGTCATCGCACACTGCGTGTGCAGGGTCTTGTAAGACTTTCTGTGTATGTGAACAGCCAGGTACTCAAGTTGTTTTTTCCTAGGGCTTGCAGGACACACGTTCTGTGTATCCACCAGCGCTTTGTTTCCAAACCCAGTACAACCTCTTAGCCCCTCATCGTCAGGACAGCCCAGTGCCAAGACTTTGCAGGAAGCAGGGGGGGTGTTGATGGAGTCCTGTTCTTTGTGAGCTATGCAAAGGAGATTTTGGTTTTTCTTCACAGTTGGCATTGGTGAGTTAGGAGGAAAGATACCCAAAAAGCTAAGCCTGCAGGTCCACGATGACCACTTTGCAGAGAGCTGATCCATCTGCTAAAGCCTTGCATACGGTTTTCAGTCTCTCTCTAAATGGTCTTTGACGAAATAGAGTTTTTACAAACAGTGTATAAGGAAGCAGGAGCATCTCCAGTAAGGCACAGCTTGGCATGGCCAATGTCACACCTCAAGATAGCCTCGTTAGCCACAGACACATTCACAAAGCCAGCTTTGAAACTGGATCCCTGATCATTTAGCAGAGAAAGGGCAGGAGACTCACAGCGGTGATATTAAAATAAATGAAAACACCCCAAAGAGTCTGGCTCCATGAAATGTAATTCTTTCCTTTGGCAGGGGCTTGTGCAGCTGTGTGTTGCTTTCCTGCTCACACAGATTGAGGCAGCTCAAGTTTCACTTGGAGTTTTAGCTTCAAACAGCCCATTTCTGGAAAGGGATATTCACCAAATGCCAGAAGTTCTCCCACCTGCGTATCTGACTACAAAAAAATTTATATAAAACTATCAGCAGGTCTGATTTACCCATGGAATAAGCTCAGCTTTTGTTTGCTTATTTCAATAATTTATAGATTGGCCATTTATTAGCTTCCAGTTTAGGTAACAAGGGTCCATCTCAACTCAAACTGTACTAAACCAAAAGGTAGAAACCAAAAGCAACAAATAAAATAAAACCAAGAAAACAAGCAAGTGACAAAGGTAAACAGAACGCGTTGATCTGGAGAATATGGAAAAATTTACCCCAAACAAGACACATTCGTAGGTGGCTGTGCAGCACAGCGCATGAACAGACTTGGGCGATGAGGTGACTGGGTAGCTGGGAGGTGGATGTGCCGCTGGGTCCTGCCAGCCCAGGGCATGCTGGGCGCTGCTGTGCTGCTGCCCTCTTCAAAGCTGCCACATGCATGGGATGCCCTTCCCTGCCGTTTCAGGAACATGTGAAAATGTTTCAGGAGAGCAGGCCTGAAACCGCCTCCCCCTTGGATCCGTGCTGTAATACAGCGGTGAGTTCCCATTGCCGTGTCCCCAGGGCCGTTCTGCTGAAGACAGGATTCTGTTGCAGAGGAGCAGCCATCCTTCCAGCCTGGTATTTCCCAAGCTGTTATTAGTGACGGGCAGAAAACAGGCGTATCCATGGCTTTAGAACAAGAGCTGTTTTAGGAAGGGCAATGTTAAGAGAAGGAGAGGGCGGGACTCCACCCTCTAATTCAGGCTACCGACACAGTGGTCATTGCAGACCCCACTTCTCCTCGGCTGCAGAGACCTCAGCCGATGTCCACTCCCAGCAGCAGGAAGCTGCCATGTACGTGGCACTGAGTGGAAAGAAAAACCTGTAAAATGAAAGAAATAGAAAAACTGTATAATTGTAGAGGTCAAAACCCACATACTCAATTAGTGTTTTGTTTGTCAACAAAACCAGTTATCCAGAGGTCCTTTGAATCATGGGTCAGGAGTCCAGAAAACCCTTATTTCAAGCAATATTAAGGGTATGTCAGTGAAAAGACTGCCATGTATTTATTTCCTTTCTCTGTAGATACTCTAAGCTGTCAGATCCTGCAAACTGGCTGAACATTAATGCCACAAATGGTCAGATCACTACTGCTGCTGTCCTTGATCGAGAGTCAGACTACATTAAGAATAATGTCTACGAGGCCACATTCTTGGCGGCTGACAACGGTGAGCCCAGGCTTCACATTGTTCATGCTTCAATAAGACTCTAATGTGATGCATTAAGAGAAATGATGCCCTGACAGAGTTGTCAGTATAAGTTATCTTTTTCCCAGGTTTTTATGGTCAAAAATGTGAAAGTGGGATGGGAAATTGCTGGAGTAAATTAAATGTGCACAGTATACGGAGAGTGTCATTAAGGGAAAGGGGAGGACAAATGGAAAATCGATTTGGGGAGTTCAGTGTAGCGGTGTAGCCTGAACTTAAAAAAGTATCAAAGGGATGTGCTTTCCAAGGGCTGCCGAACACACCGGTTCTGGTAATCGTCCCAAAGGCGCTGATCAGAGCGTTCAGGAAGCCTTCCATCAGGAAACCAGAAATAATCGTAGGGGATGGCAGGAGGATATTAAAAATAGGTCCATTGAACTGCTGTGGCTTTCATGAGGGGTGTCTGTCTGTCTGTCATCGGAGCTAATCTCTCTCTGTCCGCTACCATTTCTGAAATGCTCAGCCATCATCGACGTGCCTGGATGCTGGTGTGTTTTATTATCAAAGTGGCTGAGGCCAGTACAGATCCTCTTGCAGAGAAGTCCTTGTTCAGGCTTGCTCTTCTGTACTCATTAAAGATCACACAGTGCTTTTGGTCAAATTAGTACTGTGAGCCTCAGCGTTAGCGTCACGCGAGGGCAAGTGGTCCATTGCTGCTGCCCTGGATTTCTCTTCATCGTTCTGATTAGGAGGGGTTGATAATCTTTCTGCTAACCATACCTAACTGTGGCCATGCTGTTACTTCATTCATTGACTCTCCCACTTGGAAAAGGCTCTGTGGAGGGCTCAGTGGTTTCCCTGGACAAGGAGAGGGCCTTCCTCCCCCTCTCCCACCCTCACCTTCCCCCTGCAGGGTGCTGAGTACTCACATCAAACCCAAGCCGTGCTTCAGCAGCAAAATTAAGTCCAGGCTTGGCTGTGAACACCAAAGTGTATTGCTCATACTCTGGAGGGGCTTCCAGGGCAGTTTTTGTGTTAGCTTTTGCCATCCCTCAGGCTGAAGGGTGCCATGTCCGTTACGAGCAGATGCAGTGGTGCTTGCAGGGCTAATGAAAACTTCCTCGCTCTGGGGTTTCAGGCTTCACTTCAGTCATTGCATCCTGGGTCACAAGGACAGGGCAAACTCCTGGAAGGGTTTCAATGCTCAGTAGCAGGACCAGGAAGCAAATACTGCCTCTTCTTTGTGCCATCAATGGTAGGACTGGTGTGATCCCACAGCCCCATCCTAAGCTTCCCCTCTGTGAAGGTAGCCAGGACAGCAAAATCCAAAATAGTTTCAAGGGGATCTAGCAGTGTTCATCTGCAAGAGCCGCAGGGCGAAACAGGTCAAATGAGTTGGCCAAGACCACTCACAGAAACAGTGGTAGAGCTTGAACCTGTCAAACTAATCCTCACCACCTAACCTTGCAAATCCCAGGCACTTAGTACAACGTGATTTGGAGTTAACCCCTTGCTTCGGCTTCGGTGCTGATGCTACAGTGCATTGGCAGCTCCACATCCATCATTCAGCAGTTCAGAAAGTGAGGACCTAGATAAATCTCTTTATTCTGAAAAATTAATCTATCACTGCTACATTGCAGCCATTAAAATGCACATAAAGCAACACCTTATTTAAAATTCTGTCTAGAGTGCTTAGGATAACAGCTAAAGTTTCATCTAGGCTAATAGACTCTTTCCACATTTCTCCCAAGTTGCAGGTCCTCCAGCATCACGTAACTCATCAAAGAAAGGCTTTTGGGCCCAGGGTTTTGGTGGGGATTTTTCTTTCTTTCTTGAAGCAGCAGCAGCATCTGGTTTCCTTGAAGTTCTTTGTGCTGTTTTCAGTATGTGATAAAAAAAGAAGTTTAACCAAACACTCCATGGACATGCTTGCTCGCTCTGTCTGGGCTACAGTGCAGAGACAGTCACTTAAAGAAAAGTCTTGGCTGCAGTGTAATGGGGAGAAAAGGGGAATCCTAATCAACAGCACATTTTTAGCCTGGTTTCCCAGAGGAGAGAGGCTCTTGGATCACACTGTGTCTACACAAGTGTGGAACCTGGCAGTGTTTGAACCCTTCAGCCAATTTCAACCAGTGTCACACAGGAGCTGAGAACTCAAATGTCCCAACAGGTTTCATAAACCAGAGAGCTGAGTAGGGGAGAAAGACTGCGTAACTGAAAGAAGCAGGGTCCTGCCCACGGGAACTCCCCTTTGGGGCCCAATCCTGTGGGCCACCAGGCTGCATTAGTGACCCTGCCTGCAGCTGCCTGCTTTTCTGCAGACACACAGTGACAAGGTGCCAGTTAGCCACAGGCACAGTTTACTTCATTTCTGCCACGATTTTTCAGGACAGTGGCCCAAGTTCCTTAGAAATTTTCGCACAAGCAGGCTGGGAGTGACTGCTGCTTGCAGCTGAACATGAAAGCCAGTTGGCTTGTACCTTGCTCCAGCCACACTGACTCTGGCACTGTGAAAAAGGCGATGATCAAGAATGCAACAGCTGAGTGTAGATGCAGCAGTTGTACATTCCTTTTTCTTTTGAAATACTGTCATTAGTATTTCAATCTTAATTTCAGGGAGCGGACCAGCCTCCGCTGGAGTCAGTGGTGCCACAGCAGTCCTCACCTCTTGAGCATGAAGTCTGAGGATCCTTTGTGGTAGTACATCAATACCTGCTCTGTCCATGTTCTTGCTCTCTCCACGTAAGACCGCTGAAATAACTTGAAATGTTCCATGGTTTCTAGTATTCGGACATTTAAAAAACTGTTTGCTTTTCATTCCTCCCGAGACTGCCCCAGAACTGCAGTCAGGAGCAGAAAGAACCAAAAACCAGGAGGAACTGGAGCCCAGCAGCACCCAGTCACCCAACAAAGCTGCGTTTGCACGTGTGGTAGTTGCAGGTTATTTCAGCCCCGTGCCAGTGGGTGCCCCTCAGGACTGCTAGTTTGCATTTGGTCCGTCTCCAAGGCTAATGTGGGGCTTGCGTTCATCCCAGAAGCTGTTCTGGGTAATGTGAACACAGTAAAATCACTTTGCTTGGTCCTGAAAGCCAGTTTTCATGTTCAGCCCCAGTATCCTGATGGGTTGTCTGTCTCTCCAGAAACTTTCAAAGCTGATCAAAGACATTGTTTTAGAAGGAGACCTACACCATGCTAACTAGATGAAAGGATGAGATCAATGATTGAAGAGCTTATGTAGGAACCATGAAAGAAGGATTTTCAGGGCTCCTTCAGAGTTTTCAAGGCTCCCTTGAAAGGTGGAGCAGAAATGAGAAATGAATGTAGGAAGGAAGGTCTGTGGAAGGAGAAGAACCTTTGAAAGCCTAGTGGGGGAAGTGGTTTGTGTAGCTTTATATCCAGCACTGGGAGGAAGAGCCAGGACTGAAAGCACAAACTTTAAAAAGAATTGCTGAAGCAATGCTGCCCGAGAAGGGAGCCGGTGGGCAGGCCAGCGTGGAGCTGCCAGACATGTGTGTGGGGCAAGAAATTAAAATACTGCGCCGTTTCTGGGAAGGCTGTTCTCTCTTACCAGGGCGGGTATTACTTTGCTTAAGTGGTCATTAGTCGTACAAATGTGGCTCTTCATCAGTAAGGGGCTGGCGAACCAAGACTGCTGTGCTGTGGCATCCCTGCTGGTTGGGGCAAATGTGGAGAGGGTGAGGAACTGTATATTGGGACATACTGCTGCTGCCATGGGTCACTAGCGTCACCCACCACATTTGGTGATGGTTAGCTCGGAACATAGGCTTTGAGCAAGGACTTTTCACCGTAACCCTAGGCCTGACTGTGGGATGGGCTGGAGACGTGGGCTTTCTTTGAAGCACTGTAACAGTCTGCAAATCTATATATAGGTAGCAAGTGCTACCTATAGTAAATGCTGACCAACAGATTACACTACTTAATTTTTTTTTTTTCCTCCATCCAAGCCCTCTTCTTCCTCTTGTTAGCTATCTTTCTAATGGTTTTTCCGCTTCAGAACAGCCATTACCAAAATTTGGGCCAGCAGCTGGGTATCGCCTCCTTGTATTTTTAGAGTTTGACTAAGGACAATGCTATAGGCTACAAATCTGCAGGACTCTACCTCCATGTTCTGCAGGAGCAAAAAATGGCAACATTAGGAAGCCTGGGGAAGTTTTAATAGTACCTTTTAAAGCAAGGGACCATGAAAGTGCAGTATGTCCCTCATAAGGTCCAAGGAGGGAGGGTGAAAATCCTGGTTTATTGAAACTGGAAAGCAGAGAGGGGGCCGGTCCATGGTGTTGTCAATCCCGTTGCTTCTCAAGAGATGGTCATCAGTCCATGTTCAGCTCTGCCTTCCCCGTTCAGGTATACCCCCCGCAAGCGGCACTGGCACGCTGCAGATCTACCTAATCGACATCAACGATAATGCTCCTGAGCTCCTGCCAAAGGAGGCACAGATCTGTGAAAAGCCAAACCTGAATGTCATCAACATAACGGCCACGGATGCTGACATCGATCCAAATGTTGGGCCCTTTGTCTTCGAGCTGCCAAGTGTGCCATCTGCGGTGAGGAAGAACTGGACCATAACACGGCTGAATGGTAAATGGGGCAGGCAATCCTGAGGACATTTGGACTCTGATTCACTAATGAGGCCACGTGCGGTTTCAAACTTCCAAACTTTCCTACTTTTTTATCTGATTTTTATTTTTTAAAGCACATTATGGCTGACGTTATAGACAAGATAGTTAATCAGAAATGATTTGTATCAGACCTGCAGCATAACTCTAAGAGCCTTGGCACTTGGCTTTTTTTAATGCAGTTCATAATTATGAACAGTTATCAGTAGTGAACAGAGTATAAATCATCCATAATGGCCAAGGGGAAAAAAGCTATTATCAGTCTTCCTTATGTTCCTCCAGTGTAATTGTCATAAGCCACAATCAGGATCAATGTTCATTTCTCTGACCGTAATTGCATAAAGGCAGCCTTTTAATTTAGCGTGGAACCAGGAGGGCTAGGTAAGTGTGAAGATTACCAGTATGTGAAGGATTTTTATATTGCCGCATGCAACCACAAATGGCCCTAATTGCTTCTCGTATTGGTAGTTTCAGCAGACGATGGAAGATATCATGGAGCCACGGGCTGGTTTTGGCTTCAAAGCTGGTCCCTCTCGCTGAGGTCTGGCACCCTCTTGCCAAGCCAGAGCAATATCTTGTGCCCTCACAGCTCAGGGCTCAGTCCCGCAGCTCTCGTATCGCAATGGGAAGGAACACGAGAGGGATTTCCTGGCTGAGCATGTCATCAGTGGGCAATGGGCTTCCCAAAAAATCCTGAGGTGGGAGGATGGGTGAGCAGTGGCCAGGAGCAGCCCAGACCCAGGGAGCATCATCCATGCTTTAGCATTTGCCTTTCGTGCCATGTTAAATGCTTGCAACCGGATTTGCAAATGGCATCAAGGTAGGTTAGTGCAGCAGTGAAAACACGCGGTATTTTCCAAAACCCAGGCTGGTCGTTGACCAAACGTAGGGCAGAAGTCTGCAGCCGACCTGCCCGGGTGTGGTGTTGGTAGCCTCTTCTTCAGGACTCAGAAGACTGCTCCGGCAGAGGAGCCTTGCCTGTACCAGTGTGGCTGCAAGGCTCTGCCAGGGCGTCTGTCATCTCTCTGTCTGTCTTGGTCTCTCCAGGCGATTACGCCCAACTTAGTTTACGCATCATGTACCTGGAAGCGGGTGTGTATGATGTGCCGATCATCGTGACGGACTCTGGAAACCCCCCCTTGTACAACACGTCCGTCATCAAGGTGAAGGTGTGCCCGTGCGACGAGAACGGCGACTGCACCACCATCGGGGCGGTGGCTGCCGCGGGGCTGGGCACGGGTGCCATCATCGCCATCTTGATCTGCATCATTATTCTGCTCAGTAAGTACCGCAGGGGCTGACACCGCTGGGAGACATCATGCTTCCCACCCTGTTCCCTGTTGTCCCGTTTCTGTAGGTGGTGTTTTTCTAGAGCCATCCCAGCTCCATGCAAAGGACGGAGCTGGGAGCTCGGAGCTGGGGGGGGTGTCGCACATCTGCATTCAAACCTCTTTCACTGCAGCACCAGCAGAACGAGCTGCAGCACTCCCAGCGCGCATCGGACTGCTCTTTCTGAGGCTTCCAGTAGCTTTACAAACAGCATTACACCTGACAGCATCTTATACATAGTGAGCGTGATAGGATTCTCCGCATTTGTAGGAAAAAGTTGAAAAACTCGTCCAAAATCCTACAGCTCTCGGGTCCCTGGCTGGCTGTGGTCATACTGGTTCCCAGTACCAGATGGACTGGTTATGAGAGTCTGGCAAGTCCCTGGCAGAACCAGTGTGTAGCTGTCATTTTCTGGTTGTTCACAGGAATAGGAGAATGGTAGTTGTTCCCATTGCTTGTAAAATCACATCAGATTGGAGAGTCATGGTGGATTGTGGCTATTTAGAGGAAGGATCCCCAGTTTGTCAGGAGCACTGGGGGTGCATTGCAGAGAAGGTTTGGCCATCCCTTTGCTCTAGGCTAAGCCATCCCTTTTGCCCAGCAACGCTATTAGTCCCGACTTCCATGAGCATTACCAATAACCATGTGTGCATATACTTAAAAATAAAAATGATATCATTATAACTTCAAGCAGGAGTTGGCACAGTAGGAATAGATAAAAATGAGCGCTGAAATGAACAATGAGGTAAATATTCATCAAGAAACGCAGGATGAAACCATGGGATTCGCATTAAAGCTAATGGGAGTTATGGTGCTAAATAACATTTAATATTTACCCCCAATGTGTTTAAACAGAGAGCAGACAGAGCGACGTATGCTACAAATGTCACCTAATGTGGATATGATATGGTACATTAGGAGAATGGGTCATCTCTGGGCAAACATCTAGCCCTCCTGGGCCAGCCATGGGCATGTATGGTTGTGTAATTGATTTACTGAAGCAGTCTGGAGAGCAAGCAAGAAAACTGGGTGTTTGTGGCCGTGCAGTCCCCTCTCCTTACCCAGCCCATGTGAGCTGCTGGAGGTGTCCCTGTGCCTAGCCACGATGCTCAGTTGCTGTCCTTCAGTGGCTGTGGGGTCCCAGCAGCAGACGTGGTGCTGGTCAGCCCTGGCACGTTTGGCACGCTGGGGTGTGCAGGCGTGCCGCTGGGGCTAAAAGTTTGCACTGGAAGCCACAGAGGTGATTAAACACGGGCCTTCTTTTTGCTGCTTTTTATAAATCCAGTGCTAAAATATGATTTAACAGTTGAAAATCCTATTGACTGAAATTAACTTCAGCTGAAGGACATTTGATTTAAGAGATTCCTCTTTTCCTTTTCAGATACATTATCCCGTTTTAAATTATGGGTTTTATTACAAAAGCTTATTTTTACATTCACTGTAATTCTAATTGACTTTTTTTTATCTTCAAGAGCTGCAAAGCACTGTATCAGTGATGAAAAATGTAATTTGCGATGAGCAGGTTTCCAGTTACATCCTTCCAGTGTTTTGCCTCCTTTCTATCTGTTTTGTATCGTGACCTCTGAACAATAGCCTGGAAAAAGGCAGATGCAAGATTTTTTTGTGCCACTTGTCCATTTTAGCATCAGCCGGTCAAAGTTTGATGGCTTTAAAAGGAAGAAGCACCAAGGGGACATATCTGAGGTTGCTCAGGTGAAGGAAGTTTCTGCCTTTACCTTGGCTCAGAGTTTTCTTCTTCCTGATACCTGATGCATTAGCTGCACAGATAACACACTTAGAAGAGCAATGCCGTAAAAATTGTGAAGGGTGAAGACAACAGATTTCAAGGAAAACTACATGCAGAGTGAAAATGGGTCTAACAGCAGTAATAGCACTTCCCATTCTGCAGAGTGAATAAAAGGAAGGAGAGTGCACTACATCCGCTATTGACACTTTGAAGATCTTTTTTTCTTCAGGGTAGCTGTAAAGGCATTAATGGCACAGATTTTTCCACAAGTGCATGAAAAAGTAGCATTTAAAAAAAAAAAAAAAAAAAAGATAAACCCCGGTAACCATTATAATATTGTCTTTGTGGACTAGGCAGGTATCTTGTTGTGAGAGACTTGAAAAGGAACAACGAGAAGTAGACTTCAATAGTCTGCTAAATAGCTGAGGTTTTATATTGCAGATAAGAGTTACATTTTCTTTCCTTTTCTTCTTTCTCTCTTAAATAGATCTAGGATAAGCATTAAAGAAATGCTGAACTATCTGAAAACAATTCTGTTAGCTGGCAGGCAGGGATGGCAGCCGATTGGCACACAATGGCACTAATTAGCTGTCCCATCCTCTTCTGCTCACTTCACTGAATTCCTGTTGTGTATAAACACTGTGGTGCTGGGAGGAAAAACTCGGATCCCACTAACCACCTCCTGGGCAGTGGGGCTGCTGTCTGGGCTGCCCACCCGTGTCCCCAGGGTCTGGTCCCTTCTCCATCCTCGCCCTGGGCGAAGCAGTGCCAAGGCTCTGTGAAGGGGCAAAGGGACAGAAAACCCTATGGCTTGCTGTCCTTCTGCAGCTAAAAAACACAAAGAAGGTTTGGCATCTCACGTCCTGCCCGAGTTCGCTTGTGTTGGTTGCATCGGTTCGGTGCGGTCAGGAGTTGACCCAGATGAAATGAACCTGGGCCACACGTCCCCACCTCTGCTGTCCATCCACCGCTCCCTTCTCTGGCAGGTTGCCACAGCTTCACCTGTGGCTTGCGTGGGGAATGGAGGAGGAGGCAGCTACTGGGAGGTGTAGCTGCATCAGCTGCCCAGGCTGAATTTCATTTTTGACGGCATTATTTGCAGCTACTGAGCACAAAAATGAAAACAAATGTATTGACAGATTCTTGAAGAAGACAAGGTCCGGTTGCCTTTTATTAGTGGAGACTTAAGTTGCCAGAGCAATTTCCATGCAGTAAGTCACAGGGAGCGCGCAGCCTCTGGGACATGGGTGGCCCTTTGAAGGATGAGGTGGTGGAACAGGGAGCCAGCATTCCCTTTGGGTTAAGTTGTTTAAATGGGGAAAACTTTCTCATGATTCAAGAACTGTTCATCCCTTGCTGTGCTGAGAGATTAGCCGGGGCCTGGCACGTACAGGCTGGTGCCTGAGGAGGTTGGCTCTGTGCTACCAGATCTGCTCTGCAAAGGTAGCCCTGCTCTCTGAAAGGATTTCAAACAATCTTAGATCTGTTTTGCAAATCGATGGCCAAAGGCATATGCTCATGTCCTGGGTAATATGATCCTGGAAGTCTGGAAAGCCTCCCTCAGACACTGGGGAGGAGGATGAGGGAGTCTGGCATGGATGACAGGACCCAGTGCTATGCAGCTTCCCAAACCAGTCTTGCTTGGCCAACTGCAGGCAACAGCAAAATGACCACCATGGCCAGGGCTGGCGAGCTGACAGGCAGCGCTGTGTCACACTGGTGGGACAGCCGGTCAGGCAGAGGTGGTGGTCGTCTGTACCCAGCTGCTTCCAGCACCTTCCAGCAGTCTGCCCTCTGCCTTTATTTTATGCCCCTGAATAAAGCAAAGGTAGAAATCTATTCCTCAAAATTCAGGTTTTACATCAAATATTTTCAGAAAGCTGAGGTTTTCGCACTTGCTGTTTGCTTTTCCTTTGATTGTGTGTTGTACTTCTGATAAACATCAGCTCAATCAGCGCTGGTGATGGATCTTAAAGAAATGTTTGTAGTGGAGGCCTGTCACAGTATTTACAGCTTGCACTGATCTCTCCCTTACAAATTAGAACACACAATAGGATAAAATTTTATTCCTCTTACTAGCAGCGGGTGAAGTTCTCCGCAGTGGAAGAGGGCAGGCGAGGCGTTCAGACACGCCGCCGTGCCCCGGCGCGCAGCCTGGCCTCACGCAGCTTCTTCCCCGTTACAGGCATGGTTCTGCTGTTCGTGGTGTGGATGAAACGCCGGGAGAAGGAACGCCACACCAAGCAGCTCCTGATCGACCCTGAGGACGACGTCAGGGACAACATTCTGAAGTACGACGAAGAGGGAGGTGGAGAGGAAGACCAGGTGAGACCATGGGTCATGGCCAAGGAGCAGCTGTGCATTCTGTGCTCTCAAAAAGGCAGAAACCACATGATTTTCACTAAAGTACTTGCAAAGGATTGCGTTCCACTTGTTTGTGCCCCAGGCAGCTTTATTGGCTCCCCTGGTGTGGTGTGGACATTGGTGAGAGCCAGCTTAGGTTCAGCGTGCCACTGGGACGCTCTCCCCTGCAAGCAGGATCATGCCAGGAGGCTGATGCCACATGAATCTTTCTACTCCCTGGGGGGCAGTTTAAACATGGGTTTAAACTCATGTTTAAACAATGTTTCTGTTGTTTCAGTCACTAAAGTTGTTTATTGTACCATTCCGCATCAGAGATCTTGGTAGAACCAGCCAGCAGCTGCCGCTCTCGTCGGACCTGTGGCTGCAGGCACTTGCCTTGACTTGTTTCAGCCTAGAGCTGCTGTGGGCTTTCCCTGCGTTTACTGAGTCGTCTCTAACATGCCTTTAATTTCTTTAAATTTCTGGACGTGGTTTATGCGAAATGTCTAAATACATTTGGGGATTTTCTTTTTCACAGCAAAGCGTACAATGGCAAAGCTTTGCTTGGTGACAGAGCCCTAAGCCATAGCCTGCCTGGTTGTGTCAGTTTTTCTGCGGTGGCTTCTTCTTAACAGACACCGCTGCTGATGTTGCATGAAAACTTCACTGGTCTGCACTCCTGGGAGGTGCTCTCCCTCCGCTACGGATATATTTCCTCAGCTAAAAGAGCAAAGTTTGGTCACCATGTTTAAGTCACTGTTTTTTTATTCCTACCTAACCCCAGAGCCCATGACACTCTCAGATGTGATGTTCAAGCAAATTAAGTGACTCTGCATCATACAGTGGTTTTATTCTTGCTTGCTTAAGTGGGCTGCATGGTTCAGGGTCCGTGCAGCGGCTGCTGTGTGTGTGGTGGGTGGCGGTGAGTCCTGCTCTCAGTGGTTGGGGCTGGTGCTTGAGGAGCAAGCAGCTCGTCCTGCCGTGGAGGTCCTGGTGGCATCCGAAGGTGAGCTGTGAGCCTGGTGAGAACCTTCCCGGGGAACTGGAGCAGGGACTTTGCCCAAAACTTGTGAAGTTCTTGTTCCACAGAAAAATCCTTGCAATTAGCATTTCTTTTTCCTTGTCGCTGACAAGTTATTTATAAATACTGCTCCTGGAGATCCAATCATCTCCATCTGAGCACAAGAATACTTTTACCAGTAGAACAAAGTACTGTTACAAGCATTCAAACTAGCTGAAGTATCTGGTTTCAGGCAACTACACTGTAGGCTTAAATATTTTAGAAAGGATTCGTTAAAAATAACAGCAAAGGAAGAGCAGCAAAACACCATTACCTACATGAATACATTTTTAATGAAATATTAGCTGGTTCTCATTCCTTGATAGAAACCTATTCTGTTGGGATTTTTCACAAGCAGAAAGAACATAATTACTTTGAAAGGCCTACATGCGTAAATGCAATACACATTTTAATGTTTTTACTTCTGTGGAAATGTAAAATAGTATGTGTACCAACGCCGTGTCTTTACATTATATTATGTATTTCATCAAAAAGTTATGCATATACATACGCACACACAAACAGAGACCAGGTTTTTATCCCAAAGATGGAGAGGCTGTGTGAAATATTCAGAAAACATTTAAGTGTTTGATTTAACTTACATTTTAAGATACACCCTTAGGAGGTTGGTTTTATGAGCTACTCAGGGGTCGGGTTCATCTGTAAGTTAGAGATGTTAGATGTTAGTTCATCTGTAACAGTTAGAGATGTAAAATCTGCCATTGAACTTCAGCTGAAATAGAATTAGACCCCTCGACTTGTTTGTACATTGGGTGGGTAGATAGTCTGAATGAAAAGCTTGTGGTTTCACTCTATGCCTTCCCACTTGTCACAGGATTATGATTTAAGCCAGCTCCAGCAGCCGGAGACCATGGATCATGTGCTGAACAAGACACCTGGAGTCAGAAGAGTGGATGAAAGACCTATTGGTGCTGAACCACAGTATCCTATAAGACCAGTAATCCCACATCCAGGGGATATTGGTGACTTTATTAATGAGGTAAGTTCTGTAGGGTGTCCTGTGTCACATCTTAAAAGCTTGAGCAGCCAGCTAAAATCAGCTATGCAACGTCTTCCTGGCTGCATGGATCAAGTGATGCTATTATGCACCTGAGAAGTCTGATGCAAGCCAGGGGAATGACTGGCGTGAGCAAAGGATGCAGGACTTGGCCTAATAGAGGCATCGAGCCTGTAAAAAGCCAAAGTGTGAGCAAAAAGCGTGAGATTTCTGACTTGTGGGTATCACAAACACGGTGCTTTTCAGCATCCGGGCGGTATAACCTGATCCCGCTCTCCCTTGGATCACTGTGAATGTTGCAGTTGCTGTCAGTAAAAACATTGTCTGGACGTGGCCAAAGGAGCGTTTTCCTGGCAGGGAGGTGGTGGCAGGGAGGTGGTGGCAGGCAGGGCACAGCTGCCTGGCTTGCCGAAAGCCAGAGGTGCCAGCTGTGGCTCCTGGGCTTGTAATTGTGTCACCAGTCTGCACCTTCTTAGTAAGCTCTATTTGGTCTAAAGCCCCAAAGAGTTTGCACAACAGAGAGCTTCATCTCAGATCCTATGGGTGTCTTTGTGTTAGATTACTGCTTCTCTATCCGCTTGTACAGATATCTATGCATTTCGTGTTTGGGTTATCTCATTTTTAGTTTTGAGTGATTGAGTTGGTTACAAACCAATCAATGCATTATTTCCTCCGAGACTAAACACATCATCCATTTCCTAAGTCAGAAGAATAAACGTTATAGCAATTTAATGCTATTATTATATCCATTTCCTGCTGTGCTTTTTCTCATTTTCATCATTAAAATTCCTTCTTCCTTTGCTCCTGCCCATCCTTCACACACACGTTTACACACATCCATGCATGTGAAGATGCTCTCACACCTGCTGGGGCTTCTGTTCCCGGCAGTGGAACCAGCTCCGTCTCCCCACGCTGAGGCTGGGGTTGCGGAAGGTGTGAGTACAGAACATTTTGCTTTATTGTAGGTCTGTCCCACTAGGCTTTTCCTGACGCTGGGCTGCAACAAAGCAATTCTTTTTCTCCATATCCCGAGGCCGTTTCCGCAGCCTGCCTGCACTGCTGCCGACAGCGCACAGACCAGCAAGGCTCCCCAACCCTCTGCCCGGGATTTCACACCCCAAGTCCCTCCTAATTGCAGCATTTTACTAGGAGTTATTTTGTTTTTCCTGAAGGAATCCAAATCATCAAAATGACCAAATGGTAGGAGAGGAAGGGTGCTGGTCCTTCTTGCGTTGGCCAAGCTGGAAATCTTAACGGGCACACCCGGGAAGGGCAGAGCTGGATCCTTGGGAGTAAACCCCTCCCGCGCCACCCGGCTCTTTTATAGAGGCACTGGGAGTTTGTGGGGTTTGTGCTGGGGGCAGCTGGGCACGGGGAAGCCCCAAGCCTCTCATTCTCTCACCATCCTCTCTTCTCTTGCACCATCCCCTCGTAGCTCTGCTGCCGGGAGCCCCGTCCCCGAACACACTCCCTTAGCACCAGCACCACAAAACCCCGCGGTGGGTACTGATGCCGTGTGTTTGCCCCCCAGGGTCTGCGTGCGGCGGACAACGACCCCACAGCCCCCCCTTACGATTCACTGCTCGTCTTCGACTATGAGGGCAGCGGCTCCACCGCCGGCTCCGTCAGCTCCCTCAACTCCTCCAGCTCCGGGGACCAGGACTACGACTACCTTAACGACTGGGGGCCCAGGTTCAAGAAACTGGCGGACATGTATGGGGGAGGCGAGGAAGATTAAACTGACCTCACATTATTTAAAAAAAAAAAAAAAAAAAAAAGAAGAAGAAGAAAAAAAACAATTCAGAAAAAAAAAGCAAACCCACAGACAACAACATTAACAAAAAGAGCTGATGCAGAAGCAAGAACTGTACAGATGTGGCAGCTTTTTTAATTAATATCCCCTGCTGACTGTATTGTTATTTTTAGTGGTGATATAGAAGGTTTCTTTTTTTTTTCCCTTTTTTTTTCCTTTCCGATTTTTTTTTAGACTGTTGAGCTGTCTCGCATGAACACTTGTCTCTGCTGCAGGGTTTTTTTTGTTGTTTTGGTTTGGTTTTTTTAATGTCAGCTGGGATATTGCTCGTTTACCTGCTTTATGACTAAAGAGAGTGAAAGGCACTCTGTCTTAACTTGAATTTCTTAGAACAGAAGCACTGTTTTTAAAATATATATATATATATATATTTGAAAGTGCCTTTTGGTGCATGTATCAGATTCCCTTCAATCTCAGGAGTGATGAAAACAAACATACAACCATCCTGGGCAGCACTCCATGTGACCCTAAGCCAGTTCTAGCTGGGAAGGAGTTAACAAAAAGGAACTGTGGAGATTGTTTCTTTTTTGCCTTTTTTTTTTTTTTTTTTTTTTTTTTTTAAGGGGGTGACTCATTCTGGGATGGAAGAGGATGGCGGGGCGGGGGGTGGGGGGGAAGTTGTTTTGAGTCGAAATCTTAACAGCCATCTTTAAGCCTCAGCAGGTGGTGAACTAGTCGTCATGTTGTATATAATTCAGTGTTATCAGATGCAAAATACTGACTGGGGGCTCTGCCATCACCTGGTCACACTCAATGTAGCTGCATAGAACTATAGCATTGATAAAGCCTTTGGTTATTGCAACAGAAATCTCCGACAGACCTTGCCTAAAACCCTACAAAGTAAATTGTGAAATGACCAAAGGCCCATTTGTTTGTTTTTATGCTAGCGGTGTGTTTTGGCTCCCACAACCTCTTGAGCGATGTAAATGCCGGCTGGGTTAGGTGGTGGTGTCCCGCATCTCTGCGGGTACCAGCTGGTGCTGTGTCCCTCACTAAGGCAGGTGCTGTGAGCGGCGCCGCTCCAGGCCGGGGCAGCGCTAAGGGCAGGGACAGCTCGTCAGCGCTTTTGCCATCCCTGCGTGTGACGTTAGGCTCGCACAATATTAATGCCTTGGAGCGTTAGTAGCCAAAGCTCAACAACACCGTGTAAGTCGGCTCATGTGTGTACTTTCTGTTTGATGGGTGGGCGCTGCTATCCGTAGTCAATGTATTTTTTTGGCAAAGAAGTGCAACAGGGGCCTGTGAAGTATCTTGTGGTTAATATGCCTAAGCATTGCCAAGTAGGCAAGAGGTTTTGCAGCATCCAGGCGTAATTCAACATCAGTATTATAAATGGTAGCATACTACCTAGTTTATATGTAGGGTCAGTTTAACCAATAACAAATAGTTATTAGCTTTTTTTATTACATTTTTCCTTTACTGATTTGGACTAGTGGGTTTATGTCTAATGTTTGTAAAATGATTTAGACTGCATGGATGTGTAATATAAACCACATTTAATGGATTATGAGCCACTTAATTAATGTGCTATGAAATCTTGGATTACCTGTGTTTTATATTCTGCAGACGATTTTGCAGTGGGTTCGCTACAACTTGTAAAAGTGCTTAGATATATTTTCATTTAAATCCAAGAATGTGCACAGTATTGGAAAGTGATTATCCAGGGGATAATCGCGCTTTTTTTGATATCTCTATTAATTCTCAAGATGAATGCTAAGAGTTCAAGGGGGGAGGCGGGGGGAGCGTGCACGCGAGCGAGCGCAAGAATGAGAGGACGAGAGCTTGCGGTGATGAGTGGACGTCGTTTCAGAGGGTATACTAGGCTGCAAGATCGTCTCTATAGATTTTTGAAATGCTCCTAGTGCATTTTATATTTCATTGTATCATATTTTCTATAAAATGCAATTTCTGTACATTATCGAGCATTTGAAATGTGTCTTGTATGAAGTGGAATGTGGTAAGTCTGCCCCAGGGGACTCCAACGTCACCGGTACGTGAGTAACTACCAAGGACGCGATCTTTCTTTTTGTCTCGGTCGGTTGGTCAGTCAATGGGTCAGTTTGTCCTTTCACGGCTCGGAGAGCGAATGCACTCTCACCCAAGGTTCTTGAGGAAACCAGGAGGCGATGGGTCGGACCTCGGGAGAGGGGCGGCTCCGATGGCAGCAGCGAGGCGAGGCCGTTGCACCCCGGCAGCATGTGCCTCGGCTGGGATGAAGCGCAGTGCCTGGCAAAACTGCCGGCACCCGACACTTTTCCCAGTTCCCGTTCTCTACTTGGGAACTCAGTCGTCTTGTGTGACCACTGTGAAAGTCATAGTTTGCTTCTGCCACGTACTGTCCACCTCCTCCTGGCTGCCCCCAGCAAACCTCCAGCCACCTGGCGCGGGGGGGTACGTTGCCCTGCAGCCCCTGCTCCTTACCCACGGGCAGTCTCGATTCTTCCCCTTTTCTTTCGGAAAAGCCACAGGCTGGAGTATTTCACCATCGGGGCTTTGCACCTCAGCAGAAGCTGCCCGGTCACAGCAGAAGTAGCGAATAATAAAAATGTACCTGGTGTTTCTTGCTGATGACTGCCCGTCAGTGTTTTGTGTCTGTCACTGTAACCTCATCACCGGCTCAGGAGAAGGACGCGGCTCGAGCGCTGGGGCGATGCTGACAGTTCTCCATCCGCAGGGCGGTGCCGCAGCTCCTGGGATGCTCGTGCAGGTCCCAGGATACCGGCCAGGTCTCCGCTGTGAGCCATGCTGTGCCACCTACCTGGCACCACTTACCCAAGAGCTAAATCCCTGCTCCGGAGCGCTTGGTGCGTGGTGTCTGCTGCGGCTTTGGCTGGGGTGATGGATTTCAGGTAGGGAAGGGGATGGCAGCGGTGCGGGGCAGCTGCTGCGGCACTGGGGCCGGGGGCTGTAAGGGCCGGTCAGCAGCATGTGTCACCCTGCTGTCACCCAGGGGATGGGACGTGCAGTGAAAGGAGCCGCTTGGCCATGAAGGAGTCATTGTCAGACTTCAGCTTGTCTAAACATTTCAGGTTTTTGAGAATATTTATGCAACCTGAGTCAAACAACACTGTTTGAGTGCTTAAAAATAAACCAACCTGTTTCCATTGGCGACTTTTTTTAATATCAGCGGATATTTTATCTGCAGCATTTGCAATTCAGCCATTCCATCCCCACAAGCTTATAAATCAAACCAACTATTTTGTTGTCTTTTGACCCAGTTCTGCTCAGTCACCCTCTGCACGCTCCTCCTCTTCCTCCTCCTCTCCCTCTTCTTCCTCTCCCTCCCTGCATCCTCCACCACTGAGCTGTACAGAGTAGCAGCAGCAGCAGGCCCCTTTCCTCTCAGCGGGACCGACAAGGTAAGCGAGGAGCGTATCGAGCAGTGAAAAGAGATCACTTTTTGCAAACCTTTTTGCATGTTGATGCTAGTTACGGTTTGTAACCCAGCTAAGAAAACTTACGTTCAGCCAGGGGGTCCCACTGAACACGCAGGCGACTGTGCCATCGCTCGGTCCCCTCGCTCTGATCCTGGTGGACATGAGGTGACATTTCCCTTCACCGCTGGAGGTGACGGTGGCTTGCAAGGAGCCGGGGTGGGGAAACGGCACCTTTGCCTGAACGCGCCGTCACTGGTTTCTCTTACAGGCCACAGAAGCGGTTATTGTGTTGAGAGCAGAATCCTTGTTCTCTGACTAACCTAAACTAAATCATTAAACTCAAATAATCAAAGAAGTGCCCACACGTTCAGGTCCCTGCTCTTTGCACGCCATGAGGCGGTGGGGAAGGACTTGCTTTTAGAGGGGAGCCCGTCCCCAAAATCCCACTGTCCTACCCTGTTACCAGGGGGCACCAACACAGCAATCCGCGCTGCCGATGGGACGGGACGGGACAGGGTGCTCCCAGGGCGTAGGGCACACCGGACACCTCCTGTGGCCTCCCCAGCTCCTGGGCATGAGGGCTGCACTTCCCCACGCCAGGGACCGTGCAGGAGCAGTGGCACCACAGTGCCCGCAGCCGTCGCTCTGCTCCTTGTGTAGCCTGTAAATAGGGAGAAGCATCAGTCACAGAAATGCTTTGCAAGGCAACGAGGAGATTCAGCAGGTAATTAATGACAGTAAATAGGCAAGTCTGTTCTAGGTGTCCGATGTGCTAGTCATAGTTTTGCTTCTGGTTTTGCATTTTCCCTTTTTTTTTTTTTTTTGTTTTCTCCTTTTTCGTGTTGGACCAGGCGATGCTGCTGGCGGTGTAAGGCAGTGGTGGGCAGGTCGCTCCCCTGCGGCTGAGCTGCTTGGCCTCTTTCGAGGGGTTTTTAGGGATAGTCAGGTCCAAATCCAGCTTCCAGGAGTAGGTGGGACTTAGGAGGTGGCTGTATCGCCTGCAACTGCTTCACATAGGGTAGACGTTTGGGCATTGGAGAATGGCAATGGTCAGTGCAGGGTCTGTACAACACAAGATGCCAAGATTGCAACTTTGTTTAGTCTCAAAAAAACATATTAAAGGTAAAATACGGGACTTTTATTTGTGATGTCTTTTGGAGCTCTTCATTGTAAGTGTGAAAAAAAAAACGTCGGGGGGGGGGGGGGGCGCGGGGGGAATGCTGTATAACAATGAATGAGTATGTTTAAAACAGCAGCTAGACAACATAGGTGTCTCCCACGCAAAGTTAACTCAGTTTCATGGGGAAAATAAAAGTTATTTCCAGTACACACCAACCCCATATACAATTGCTCACACTATGTGTACATAATGTAGTTAGTGCTTGAAGCTACAAATCAAATAGGGGAAAAAAAAAACATATAGATGTATAATTGGAGCACTTTTTTATTATTTTAATTATGATTTTGCATGTTTCCTTTTACGATGGAGAAGCTGTGTAGCAGCCCGCATGACTGTGGTTGTTCTCAAGGAAGACTTCTGCTGTTCTGCTGTATTTCATGCTGAAGCGCAAAAGCAGTTTGCGCCCGTTAACCCAGTTCAAAAACCTTTTTTTGTAACCCTCAACAGCACAAATATTTTGTATTGTTGTTTGTACCATTTTTGTACCAAAAACAAAAGAGGAAAAAAAAAAAAGGGAAGAAAGTAAATGTTTTCAATGTGTTTTTAGTGCCACTGCAATCTTGGTTTCCAAACTGAGTGACAGGTTTGCTGATTTATTGTGTATCAAAGCTGAACTGGCGCACTGACGCCTGGCTCCAGTGTAATAAAAATAAAAGTCCCCCTTTTGAATAGTCTCACTTGCTTTTTTTTAAAATAGTATTTTTATTTCCTTATTTCATTTTCCTTTCCCACATGCACACCCCAGCTTATTTGCTGCTGACGGCACACTTACCCTTGCAGTGGGCTGGTAAATGGTGGCCTGCCTGCAGGTGTGGCTCCTGGTACACCGACATCGGGGGGGGGGGGTCAGGGATCCCGGGTGCTTCTGCACTTCTCTGGCGGTGGGAAATCTGCGTTCATTAAAGCAAGAAGCGTGGCTCATCTCAGCCCACAAAGGAGGGTGGCGGTGGTGCAGGTTCCCCCCGCAGCCCAATGTGGACACACTTGTGCTGCACTGGACCATTGGTGCAAATCAGTCAGGTGGCAATTTTGCTCCTGTGACACAAAATCTTTGTGGTTTTTTGTTGTTCAGACACATGCAGGGGTCTTTACTTGCCAGCGTGTTGGTAACCCCCCTGGCTGCTGCAGCAGGACGCCCAGTGCCTTTGCTGCAGCACACAGCGGCCAGTCCTTTTACTGCCAGGGAACAGGGATGGGTCAAAACATCTAGGGCGTGACCAAGCACCCCGAACCAGCTCGTGCCCTGCAGAGGAAGCCTGAGCTTGCTGCTCCCAGTTGCATTTCTCCACCTTCTCTGCACGTGCAGGAGCAAAGCCATGGTTGGAGACACCACTGTGCACCTAGCAAAGAGTGTGCCAGCTCCTGCACAGTGGCATTACTGCGCACAGCAGCACTTCTCTGCATGCACCTCCTTTAGGCCATCAGCTTCTTGCTTAAGCTGCTCTTCCTCTGCCTGTGAGCCCGGGGAGGGGACACGGGCACCCACCGCGAGGCCAGGCAGCGACCGCCAGGCACGCAATTAGCACAGCGCCAACAGCGACCACTCACATTTTGCAGGTAGTTGAGTCTCCATCACCCTCACCCCAGCATCAACCCACACACGCCACGAGTTAGTGAGGGGCCTCAGCAGGTCCCGCAGGCACCCGGGGCTGAGCAAGGGCGGGGAAGGACGCGTGGTTCCAGAGGCTGCGGAGCTATTCCAGCCGAGCATGTGGAAAGCAGCGCTGTCTCATTTTTAATAAACATTAAGATGAATGCAAATCCTGTACATGGCAATTTACTTCCCCCCGGAGTCAGCTAAGAATATTTTATTGCTAGTTTTGCTAATTCTCAAGCTGTTCTGTTTCTTAGAATTATCTTTAACTACTGAATAATGCAAGACTGTTGCATCACAAATATTAGTTTCTGCTGTGGAAAGTCTGGGCTCTCATCATCATGTTATTAGGCTCTTATCTGCCTGCAGAAAGTCTTGTTTCTCAAATGATTTAGCTGCGTGCTTAACTTTGACCATGTGAGTAGTTTTATTAAGCTGATGAAAACCGCTGTTCTCCCCCTAAATCCATGGACTTTTGTACCAAAATTAAAAATAGTAACAACTACTATTACAGTTGTTATAGGCTCTTAGGTTGTTTTTTTTCCCTCCCAAGTCAAAGGCAGATGCCAGAATTTGCAATAGAATTTGGTTCAGATCAAACCAAAGCATGCAGGGATTATGATTTTTTTGAATAAATGAAATAACTTTTCTTTGTTCTCCTGAATAAAACTTTTGCATTACAAAGACCTTTTTCCCCACATCTTTTTAAGTAGGGAGCAGGTTTTTTAACCAAAACCTGAGTTAATGGACACATTAAGCTGGTTTAGGTAACAAAAAAAGCCCAACCAAAACCCTAAATGCAATACTCCAGCACTGTCAAAGCAGCCACTGGGTGGGAGCGGAGGAAGCATTGCGAAGATTAAATGCTTTTATTAACCACTGGCCGAGTTGTCTCCTTGTCAAAAAAAAAAAAAAAAAAAAAAAGTATCCAGAGTCCTTTTTATGTTTTTTGCAACATTCATTCCACATGCAAAGAAAAATTTGCTCAGCTGTAACTAATGACACCCTGAAGTCCTGTGTGTGAGCAGGAGCACACGTCAGCTGAGCACCTTTACCTTCACACCCCTGGGCATGTGCATCCCTCCTGCCCAGCAGCACCAGGTCCTGGTTCTAACAGGAACCCTGGGACTGAGCTGTGCTTCTTTTGCTGTAGTATCATCATCATCATCAGTATTAGTATTAGTATGCAAAGTCATTGTGAAGAAGACCCTGTGTGCACACCAATCCCTCTCCCTCTTCCAAGCAGAGCCTACAGTGCTGTGAAGGACCATGATGTGTGTGAGCCAGCCAGGGGACACCTGCGGGACCTGTACACGCAGATAAGCAGCTCCTTTGACTAGTTACCTTGCAAATAACCCCAGCGCTCCTCCTTCCCCCTCCAGCCGTAGCAGCTCCTCTCCACAGTCACTCATCAGCCAGAGCAGCACCATGCCTCTTAAAATGAAAGGCACCAGGGACAAGCGAGGGCAACCAAAGGGGTTGCGTCCTCCTTGCCCACACCGGGCGGGTCCTGCATGAGGGGACAGAGATAACAAGGCATTAATGATTTGGGCGTTGGTGCAAAGCAGAGGGCACTGGATGCCATGGGGAGGGAAGTCGGGTGCTGCCAGCCTGAACCCCGGAGCCTGGGAGCTGCGGATTCCCCACCCAGCAGGGCCAAACCCGCTCCCGAGCAGGAGCGAGCCACAGGCGTGCTGGGACCTTTGCAGTGCCATCGTTTCACAACAGTAAACGCTTTCCCCTGATAGAGCTGTAGGATTTTTCTCCCCCGTCCCCTCTCACAGTGATTAATGTATAGCTTCTCCACACTCATCTCGGCGCCACAGCACAATCCATCTCCCCTGCTCATTGCCTTGCCCTTCCCCTCCCCACCTCCTCTTTTTAATGAGAAAATATTTTTTTATTTTTTTGCTGCAATGCTTTTCTGCAAGCAGGGAGACAGCAGCGGCGGGGGGTGGTCGTGAGTAATGGCACAGTCTCCCCGTGATGGGCAAACGAGGACCAGGCTGCAATCTCGCACACCTCCAACCCGGTGACAAGGGCCTCGTGCAACAGCCAGGACTGAAAAACTGGGAAAATAAAAGATGCAACCTCCTGGCTACTCCTGGTTTTGTTCCGAAAGGTGACGGCTTGCTGGCAGGTTTGCCCTCCCCGCTGTCACCCACCGCCCAGACCCCTCTTGGCAGAGATAAGCGGCACGGGAAGCGGCTGCCGACAGGTCCTGTCCACCTCCTCGGGAAGGTGCGCTTTCAGCCAGCCTGACCCAGATGACTCCACACCTCTTCCGAAACGCCTGCAGGCTTTGCTGAGCTGCACTCGGCTGACAGGGTTGGAAAGGGAAACCTTGCTTCAAGTGACTGTGTGGCTTTGCGTTAATTAGTGACCCGGTGGCTTTGGAGGGTCGTTGCCACCTGCAGTGGAAGAGAAACTGTCCCTCCCCGGCTAATTGGGGACTCACACCCTGGGCCAGGGTCTCACTGTGTGCAGCGCCATGAACCCCAAACCACACACCGTCCCTGCCCTGCAGCTGGGAGTAAAACTGGGGAGGGGGGGCTTTATACCGGTGGTTCATAGTAGCAAAGGCACAAAGAGGATTAGTGAGCGCTAATGAGATATTTCAGTGCCAGTGCAGACTCAGGCGCTGGCTGCTGGCAGCTGCATGGCAGGCTCTGGCGCTGCTCAAGGGAAACCGGAGAGTGCAGGTCACATCTGCCCCCAGGAGCTATTTTTTCTCTGGAGGAGATAATTCAAATAACGGCAGAACCATCAGCACAGGGAGAGCCCCAGCCCTGTCCGTCAGGGGCAAGGGGGGCTGCCCCAGCCGCTCCTGCAGCCCCCGGCTCCCTGCAGTGACCTCCCGAACAAGCTGTCCCCGTCGCCCAGGGGATGAGGCTGTCTGTGGAGCACCTGGCCACCAGCACAGCCCTCACCTCCCGCCGGGACTTAACGTAAAGCAGCAGCTGCCGTTAGGGCGATTGGAGTCATCAAACCACTCTGTGTAGGACGCTCCTGCTACATTGTCCTTGGTGAGCGAGATCCGACGCCGTGCACTCCCCTGGTGCCACCTGCTCGCCTGCTGTGCGCGCCTTTAAAAATCTGCCTTTAGATCTGGTAATAAAAATATGGAAAAATCATCATGGAACACTCAGTGGCTGTTAAACCGAGCCGGGCAGCCAAGCACGATGCTCAGGATGGGAGGTGGGACGGGAAGGATGCCGAGCGAGGCTGGCCCTGGCCGGCCAGCATCAGTTCAGAGTAGTTCGACCCTATTTTGGTCTGAAGAATTAGCACAGTCCCTCTGGTTTATGCTTATCCTGGATCCGTTTTAGCCTCCAAACACTTGCAAATGTTTGCAAGTATAAATCAAGGGGTTAACACTCACCCCAAAATAGCAGTTTTCTGCTGAGAAATGAGAGTCGCTTTCTATCTGTGCTAGAAGCTCTCAGAAGTGGATTGTCAAAAATCCCTGGGAGGCTTCAGAAGGAGTAAAGCAGAATCAGGCCTCTGTCAATATTTCCACTCTAATAAACCAGATTTATAATATCCAAGGCCACATGGAAGCTTTATCACTGAGTACGTAACGGCCATGCCATTAACCTGTCCTATCTACAGCTAAACTCATTACTTTATGAAGTACTTTGAGTTACCTTGGAGTACAAAAGGTGACATAACTAATCCCGCTCTGTGAAAACCATATTGATTGGAACGTAACCACCAGGTAGTGCAAGAGCATTTATAGTCCGCGGCGAAAATGCACTCGAGTGCGTGCTGCTGCGCAGACGATACCCAGCCCGTAGCATCAGGGGCTGAACATCCCATTCCCAGCCTTTGTGGCACAGGTGAGGCGGGGGGTGATGCCGTAGCCCGCACAGCTTTCCCCAGGTGGGTTTATAGGGTGGGATAAACCCAGTGCCAGGAACCACTGACAACTGGTGCGGGTAACACGGCAGTGTCGGTGCTGCGCAAGTGCTTTGGCTTTGGCCAAAGGCAAACGCTTTGCTGTTTGCTTAAAGCTGCCCGATACATTTCATACCTTGCAGACACCTCGGCTTACAACCCGAGCCTTCCAGAGCCCGCGCCATCTTGCAAACGCCTCTGATGAAGTTGCTAAGGCAGTCACACATCACCCGGTTACTACAGCTGGGGGATGAGTAAGTGCAAATTAGGCGTATAGGTATATACATTTCTGTGAAGACTCGCTGGCCTGTGCCTTCTAGCTACTCCCCAGCTGAGGTCCCCGGCACCCAGCGCGTGGGCTGCCATGCATTTATCATCATGAATCTCCTTTCACATTGCACCTTGAGAAGGAGCAAGTACCTTGCTTTAATATAGCATTATTGATCCTGAGAGCTTAAAACAATAACCATCGTATAATCAAAATTCACTTTTTGCCAGGAACTGCGATTGAGTTGCTCTTCGCATTTTGTAGGGACAGAAAAAAATTCAGCACCTTGTGAGAAAGGCACACGAGGCCCCAGAGAGGAGAGGGTGGAGGAATCCAGCCCTGCAAATGGTCCCAAATCCCAGACCCTGGGCAAAAAGCAGAGTATGTCACAAAGGCAATACATCACATTACTATAGTACTGTATAAAATATTTAACTTTTGAGTACATTACCGAAGTGGTTTCTTTTGACATTACATTTATGCCCTTGTAAAAGACATGTAGCCGAGAGCAAATATCCATCCCAGAACAACCAAACATTGTTGCAGCGCAGCAGCCGGGCTGGCTCAGGGGACCCAGGACAAAGCTGACACGAAATCTGCATTACCTCCCTCTCCGAGGAGGGACCGCCTGGGTCTGCCAGCATGAGGTGCCACCATGGCCATGCTGTGCATCGTCACAGCCACCGAGCCCTGCCTGAGACACATGCCTAAGTACAGCAAGCAGGAAAACACACTTGTACGGGAGACTTCTGCTATTAAGTGCCTCTGATCAAAAGCATTTTATCATCTTCCCTGCCTTAATGCAAGGAAACATACCAACAGAAAGCAAGGTTTTACTGCAGGCGTTCAGCCCTCTGAAGGCAGGCAGCGCCTCGCATCCAGCCCTTATAATAAATAGAAGAGGAACAACCTTTTCCTTGCTCAAAATGGTTCGCTAAATATTTCACTGAGCATCTTGGTTTTCCATTTGTCCTGCTTCGGTTCACTGCTTGTGGCTCTTGTTTGTTCTTCTGCTTCTGCAGCTGCAGAAGGACCCTGGTGGCACCGAGGCAATTGCATGTGCGACAAAAGGGGGGCCCCGCTCAACTTGCCATTTTCCAACGCAAGCACCATCTCAGCACATCAACATCTCCACAAAAAAATAAAAAAGCAACCCCCAGAAAGCTCAAAACACCCCCACCACCACCCCAAAAAAAATACCTTTTCCCACCAAACTTAGTAAAGAACCAAAAAAGTGAGACCAGATAAACTGGAAGTTATGTCCAGTCACTGGGGGAACCCCTGACCATGCCACCCCTCTGCAGGTGGAAGCTCAGTCCCCATCACCTGGGCTCTCTCCTTCTCAGGGGAGGCTGTGGTAAACCTACAGGCTTCAGCCCAGGCAGAAAAGGGGCTTTTTAAGAGAAACGCTCCATTTCATCGCTTAGGAACATGCAGATGAACGGCCAAAGGGCCAAGGCCAGGCTCAGCCTACCTGCTGCAGGAGTGTATCAGGGCAGGGTCCTCAAGGATCACTTTTCTTAAAGCATCCTAATAAGCACAGCCGAACAATGCTGAGGCTCCTTTGCAAGCTGAGCATGGAGCAGAGGGCAACACTGGGTCATTTCCAGAAAGGAGATGACTTTTTAGCAGGGTTTCTCAAGAAAAAGCAGCCTTGCACTGCCTGCGTCCCCTTCCCCTGCTTCCCTTCTGCGCCAAACAGACCATTGAGCTTGATGAGGAGCAGCTAAATTGGACAGAGCCAGAAAGATAATTAAGTCCCTGCACCTTTTGTGAAAAATAAGGGGCCAAAGGAGAGCTTTGTCAGCTCAGATGCTTTGCCCAAGGAGCAGATAAAACAGAATTTATATAGGCAAAAATGAGTCTCCGTGGCAAGGAGACCTTAAACCTGCCCCGAGCAGGGACAAAGCCTCCAAGAGCCCTTGCAGCCAGCTACAGGGAGCCGGGAGGAACCCAGCACCTCCGCGCTGGCACTTGTGAAATGACGCGTTCCCTATGAGGCCACCCTCCAGCATCCACCCTCCAGCATCCCACCAGGCACTCAGGGCCCCACATCGCTGCTGGAGAAAAAAACCCAGTCCCCCCACGAGAGAGATGCACTGGCAGCAGGTGCCGAGACCAGGGTGCGGAACCCCCAGGGCACCGAGACGAGCGTGCAGGACCCCCAGGGCGGAGGGCTCAGCAGGATGGGGAGCAGGACAGCACCCAGCGGGGCCAGGCATGGCCAGGGGGCTCCTGCTCTGCCGGCCGCTCCCGGAGCTGCCAGGGCTGTGAGGCCATGGCCCAGGGTATTTCAAATGCTCGAAAATCATCCCATGGGCTCTGTCCTAGTTATTTATAGGAGCTTATGCTTGAAAGTCTCAGTGGGATTGGAGCCCTGCTATGCTAAATCCTATACAAATACATATTAACAGGCCCCAGACAGGGCTTGCTTCTCAAGTTGTGATTTAAAGTCCACGCAGAGATGGCAAGTCGGAGGTAATCCCTCCCCAGGAATGTGCTGCGGACCTCAAAATATTCATTGCCGTCTGTGTCTTTTTTGTTGTTGTTGTTGTGGGTTTATACAGCTCTTCTCAGAGTGAGTGCTGGCCTAGGCAGGGTGATGCCAAGGCACCCGAGGACCACACTTGGTGGCTGATAATGTAATCTCCCTGCCCAAGAAATGCAGTTTCCTGGTGAAGACAAAGCGGCCAGCAAGGGCTGGGTAATCCTGCACCAGCAGTGTCCCGCTCCCGGGACAGCCTAATGCCGCTGCTTGCAGACAGGTCTTTCGGACTGATTGCATTATAATTTAATCCATCCTTCAGCAATTTTAGCTCTCAAGATTGTTGTTATTTTACACCTCAGCAGAAGTTCATGAGGAACAAAATGAGGTTGCAATCCTCTAGGGGAAGCTGGCAAGAGTCACAAATCCATCTTTGTGGAAACAGATTTCAGCTTAGGTCCAAACAATTAGTTCTTTACCCAGGCCTTAAGCTAAGGAGACGGTGAGTTCATCTGCAGAGGCTGCAGAACAACTTCTTGGAGACCTGCGTTTCACCCACACGCTTTTGCACACCCCTTTACAGAGCGGAGGTTGGAAGCGGAGCCGGACGCGGCTCACAGCCAGGAGCCATAGCACGGTGCAGGCAGGGTGACCCAGCAATCCTGCCCGGGTGGCCAGGAGGGGCTTTTGCATGGAGACTGGAGAGACCCCCTGACTCTACACTGAAGCTCGTTTGGATAAAAATCTTCTGTTCCCACCTTCTGAATTGTGCAGGCAGCCTCACGCTGCTGTGGCACAGGGGGCTGCCTGTTGGTGTCAGGTCACTGGCAGAAAGTCCAGCAGGATGGATGGAGGGACACTGCACACATGAGGAGCTGGAGGGGCCCAGCTGCATTCCTGGTGGCAGATCTCTGCTTCTGGAAACTCACTGATGAATTCACAATGTCTTTAGCACCTCCAGAGACACAACGAAGAACAGCCTCTTGTTAGTGCAAATAGCGTGAAAGCCTTGGGAGACAGCAAGTGGCATCATCCCTGTCCTCCCATGAGTTGCTTCTTGCCCTCCCCTGGCATCCGGATAACACCTTTTTGGAGGTGCCCATGATGCAGAGCTGCTGTGCATCAGTGAAATGCTGGGCATTAACTGGACTTTACCTTATCTCTACAGCACCTCCATTCCAGACACAGCCAGGGCAAAGGCAGGGCTGAAGGATCCTCCACGCATCAGCCTAAGGGGTATGCGCTCGGAAAACATCTGTTTTCATCATTGCTGTCCTCCATCACAACAGTGACCAAAGCTCTTCAGGGCAGGAGAGCACAGTGAAATGGTGCCTGGGAAGGAAAAGACAAAGGAAACCATCTGAAGGCACACAAAAGAGAGGAAATCAACCCAAAGAACAGAAAGTTGGGTACATGGATTTCCCAAGCTCACAAGGCAGGATAAAGCCCAGACCTCCTCTAGGCAAAGAGTAAGAGGATAAAAAGTCCCATTACACTGAGCCACTTAAAGCCGTTTCAAGGATAACGGTGGTTCCCACCCCTCAGGTGGCTGCCCCAGAGGTGGGAATTCCCAGTTGCATTTACTGAACCTTATTCCAGGAACATGTGCTGCCAGATTTGAGCTCATAGGACTTTTACCCCCAGCCATGCCCACGTTTTTCCCTCTGCCCAGGATTCCTGCTCAGCTTCACAGGTAGCTCCAGAGCAAGAGGAACAGCTGGACCTGTGCAAAACTCCTGCCATGCTGCACATGCCCTCGGAGAGCCCCCTGTGTTGGCCCAACTTTAAGACCAGCCCTTTGGTCTCAAGCATCAAGCCCTGCATCATTTTGGAGGAGGCAGGGGCTGAATTTGTCTGTCCTCACCCCAAATCCCAGGGAAGACCCCAGACTCCTATAGCTGGGGAGCTGCTGACCCCTGGGCATCACCGGGACAGGGGGTGTTCGCACCCATGGGGACACTGGGCAAGTGGTCTGGGCCACCCAACAGCCCCCGATACCCCTTTTGAAGAGCACTCTGCAGCCCCCCCAGCCTCCCAGCCCCCAGCTGAGCCCTTCCTCTCCACCAACACTGCAGAAAAGTCATGAGATCCCAGAAAGTCCCTGGTTGCTTCCCATCTTTCCTCAAATCCAAGCAGGATGTGTCCCACCTGCACCACCCACAGACCTCCTCTCAGAGGCTTTCTGAAGGGGTGGAAGATAAACCCTTCAACCCACACAGAAGGTTTAACTCACACCTTGACAGGCTGCCAGGGAACATGAAACCACCATGTCCACCATGTGGGCTGCTGTGCCGGTCAGGGCATTTGCTGTGAGCTGCAGAGACCTGACAAACAGCTCATGCATCATCCCTCCTGCCCCCCATCCGATGGCCCAAACCTACCAGGAGGCATCAGGAAACCCCAAGCCTTTTCTCTACCAGCCAGGAGGATGGGGAGCAGTGGCCACGTGGTTCAGGGGCCATGGGGCCACCGTGGGGACATATTTTTCACGCTGCCACTGCTGAAGCTGCAGTCGGGAGGAGTGATGGCTCTGTCAGCTTCCCTCTGCCCACAGCCAGCTGCGCTTTCTCTTATTTATTCCCTGCTTTGAGCTGCAGCGTGTGGCCACAGAAGCATTTGGAAGTTTGTATAAAGGTTTTATTACTTCATTTTTAACCTCTGCACAAGTGTCTGCATCATTGGCTCAGGTTTTTCCTCCCCTGTATCGCGCTTCCCTCCGCACTTTCCTCCTCCTGGCCATCTTTGTGCTCCTGCCGCCTGTCAGCTGGGGGTGGGGGGGGAGTTGTTAGCACTGAGGTTGTTTTGCTGAAGGAGGGAGTTGGTCCACAGGTTTTCAGTGCCACATGCAAAGATGTGCACGCACAAGGTCTGGTCTTTGGAAAACCAAAGCTGTGGCCAAGGTCACAGCCACCTCTTCCCTGCCTGCTCGGTGCCTGTCCTATGGGGCAGGGGGAGCTGAAGGCTAAAGGCATGTGGTTGTCCTTGACCCTCCAGGACATCTTCTGGAGAGATTTGTGACAGACCATAACTGAGCCCCAAAGCCAACAAACTGACTCATACAGTACGTCACCACCTAATTACAACACCTTGCTTTAAATCCCCACCAGCACGAGGCTGTCCACCTCGTGACACTTGGCTAATGACCGTGATAATCCCCACAGAGCAGTAAGCCTACCCTGGAGCTGGGCTGTCCCACCATTGAGTTGACAACAGCAGCCCTGGGGAGAGCCAGGGCCCCAAGGAGAAGCTGTGGAGATGAAGCCCCATCTCGCCACCCCTAAACCACCTTCATGCGCTTCACATCTAAACCCATCACAGCAAAGCATCCAATCGCACCTAGTGCAACCAAGAGGTTAAGAAAATACAGGTGCTGCAAAACTGATCACACCTTGGCATTCCTGTCTGATATCTGTGCTTGTCCACAGGCAAGAAAAAAGCAGCACAGATCTTTCTTTTTCTTTTAGAAGATGCGCTTCTGCAGCTTTGGCATACACATTTGCCATTTCACCCTGACCCTGACTGGGCTTGGCACCGTTTTTCTGTAATGAGAACATCCCAGGTCCTTGTCAGCAGGTCTAACCCTTCACAGCAAGTGAAGACACAACAAGTCAAACCTCAGCCCAGAAGCAGCCCTTCCCCTCACACGCCAGCAGTGACTTGGCGCTTCAAAAAGCTCTTGGTTCCTCGGACTTCAGAGGCCAATTTGCTGCCACCGATGGCAAAACTCACCCCCCCAGGAACAGTGTGTTCAGTGTTTCAGATAATCTCAAACCATAATTTCAAGGTGGGGGATAAGATATGTAGAGCAAAAGTCTTCCAAAATAGGAATCCTGCCTCTGCAAACATTAGCGATGCAGGCATCGTAGCGGGGATTATCCACCGTCATGGCATGTAGAGGAAAGATGGATTTCAAGATGATAATAGGAATGACACACATTGCTTTTCCCCCCTTTCTGCTGACACACAATTTAGCAGTCACTGCAGAATTTTCTTCCCATTTGAAATTTCCATTTAATAGCCAAGAAGCTCATGTTAATTCAGATGATCTTTTCCGCAGCGCAGTAAAGAAGGGTGCCTCTTCTAAACGTTTTTTTTTTAGTCTCGGTGGATGTGTCTAATAAAAATATCCCTCCTGTGGCTTTACAAAGACCATGGAGTACGTGTCCTTTACCACACTATCAAACGCCACTTGACCCAAGGCTGGGCAGAGTCAATAGTGCTTAAAAACGAGACTCTCCAAGAAGAATCTCCTCCTAAGAGGTGCCCGCGGAGCTTCCTCAATCCATTTGCAGGACTGAAGGGGATTTAAGTGAGCATCCACCTGCCTGCCATCCTGCAGGCCAGGCACCAGTGGGGACCCCAAGGGTGTGGGGACACAGTCGGTGGCCCCAGTTCAGGGTGCATGTGCTCCCTCAGCCTCTGCTGCAAATGTCACCCTCAGAGGGCTGGGCAGTGCAGTGCGTATTTTAGATGCGCTTCTTGGGTTGATTTCCTTCTCACGTTTCCCCTTACCCCTGAGCATGCCCCAGACCAAAGCTGTGCAGGCCGCTGGATGGGGGCTCACCCCAGCCCTACCAAGAGCAGAGCAGAGCAGCACTACAGGCTCCCGACAGCCCACCGCTCCCCCACGCGCTGGCGAAGGCACTGTCTCGGCAGCTCCTGCCAGCTGGGAAATTGCAGTTTGCTTTCTCCATATATTTTTCCAACAAAGTGTAGCTTGCGGTAAGGCTAACCCACCGAGTTAACTTCCTCCTCAGTTAAACAAACAGTGAAATCATTACAAAATTATCTCCTGTGCATTAGAGTTGCATATATTCACTTATCCTATAGAGCAGAAACACGGGGCATTGCTTAATTAAAGATGTGGGTGTAGAGGCTCCAGGAGCATAGATTTAGCATGCAAATCTCTGGGCTGTAAGCATACAGCCAGGATACATACAGAGCATATTAATGTTTTGTGCACCAAGCCCCGCTGTTTAAAAAGCAGTGGCTAGACCTCATCTAAAGGAAGGAGTGCCAATGCTGATTAATCCTGGACTCTGCTTTTGCTGAACTTTATTTATTTACCTAAAAGCATCCCATGGACAGAGCTAGAGAAGCCAGGGCATCTTCACACCGACCTTGGTGAACACCATCCCCCATCAGAAAGCCCCTCCTTCATTCCTCTCCCTTTCTGAAATAACTATATAAACCCAGCGTTTGAGACTTCTTTTTTTGTACAACATAATTCAGGTTATTGCCAAGAACCGCAAATTGTTTACCAGCCTCGTGCAAACAAAGACTCCCGATCAGCCACAGAAGCACAGCCCTGGGGCTTTCCAGCAAGTCTGAATTCTTTAATTACTTAACAAAAGCTCAGTCTTACCTTTTTTTTTTTTTTTTTCTTCGGCTGTTACCTTGGAAAACCACAATCCTGGATGCCTTCCATACCACACGCTGCTAAAAACCTCATTTAGCAATGATTTTGCCAAAGTAGTTCCCAAGCTGAGGCTGAAGCGGGACCAAAGCCGTGCTGCAGCGGGGGGAGCTGTGTGGCATGAGCAAGCCAGCATCAACCGAAACTTTCCTGCTGGTAAAAGCTTCTCCCAAACACACGTGTGTGCTTGTGCACACACGTGTCTGAGAATGAGCATCTCCTACCACCACAGACCCAGCCTGGCAGCTGCCCTACGAGCACCCTGGGGCATTTCACTCAGATTTTATACCTTGATCTTTGCTCTAATCTAGTTTTGACCACCAGGACCCAAAAAAGTGTTTCAGAGAACAGCAGACAAATGACTTTTCACCAGTGTAACTGGAAAGGAGAGCAAGCACTGGGAATGCACAGGGTAGCTCTTGCAGGCAGGGTGAGCAGTCCTGCAAAATCCAGCTGTGCTCCGGCAGCAAATGGAGGAAGAAAGGCATCTCCATCCTTTGGCTCTCACCTGACACCTACACTCCACTGCCACCATAGTTAGGGAAAAGCAAGGCAGGTAGAAGGTAAAGTCTACTAGAATTTTTAAAGGCGCCTTGCTTTTTCCATGTCAGAAAAGCCTCTAGCCTCTTTCATTGAAAAAATAATCTGCACATTTAAAAAAAATCATTTTTTAATAAAGAGGCAAAATTTACGTTGTCTTAACTGAGTCGCAGTTCAAGGTGCAGAATAATTCACTGTCAATCTTGGCAAGGCATCTGTGGAGGGTAAATAAGCCTCGTGCACAGCCGGTTCGGTGTAAGCTGTCATTGCAGCCAATGCATCAGTCAGGAGAAAAACATAACGTTGGCGGATCTCTGAATACATAAATAAAACATGCTTACCACTTGCCATCAGCGAAAAAATATATATATAAAAAAGGCTGCCTTTCTAGCTCCCCCCTCACCCCCCTCCCTTATCTATACCACTTTGCTTTGTAGCATAAATTCAGTTTTCAGCATCTCTGTTTCCAGACATCCAAATGGGCTCCAAGAAAAGGGAAAAGAGATAGAAAACAAACCCAAAAGTTTGGCAAGGCTGAGAGAATGCCAACCCAGCACAAAGGGACCGCCTCAGCCTCCTCCTGCCCCAGCCCCTGCTAGCGATTCCCAGGATTGAGGAGGAGGAGGAGCAGCACGGTGGGGGCTGGCTGGGGCAGGCAGAGCCCCCAGCACCCTGTGACAGTTGCGATTTTCCAGTCTGGACCCTGGACAACCATAACGTGGCGGCATCTCCCAGCCCTCCAGCAAATAACCCTGTCAATTCTCAATCAAGTCCCTGGCAGCACGTATGTCGCAGTCAAATGTAGTAAATTGATTTGCCGTAAGTCATATTTACTGTCTCAGCCATAAATGTGTCAAACTCAATCTTTTTAACTGTAAATAATGCCAGAAATTCCCCTTTTTTTAGAAGCCTCCACTACAAAACCTCCAGCAGAGAACTGGAAGTGCTGTATTAAAGTGTGGGGGTGTTGAGGTTGCGTTTACAAAAAAGATCTGATCCCAACAAGTTTTGCTTCATCCTCTGGGATGCACCGCAGATGGGGAAGCCAAGCAGGAGGCAGGATGGTGGCAGCTGCAGGATAACTCTGGCCTTCATGTTGGAGAAAGATGCAGGTGAGACCCCTATGCACAGCACTCCCCTGCAAAAGAAGGAAGGTAAAAAGGGAGAGCTGATATTAATTATTTTGCATTAGGTTTATTAATCCTTCAGCTCCCAGGGGAACTGCACACCCAGCGCCGCTATCAGCTATGTGAGCCCGTGGATGTCTGATGCTTCATTTGGGGAGGACTCAATAAAAGCACAAGCAACTGGCTCTGAGATGGGCTGGCAGCAGGCAGGCTGCCAGCACCCGCCTGCTCCGTCCCCACGTCCTGAGTGTTGCCAGTCATGACTGCCAGAGTTCCCTGCGGCTGTGTGGATCTCTGCCCCGTGAACAGGGATTTGGGCAGCTCGATGCTCACTGAGGCCATTGCTTCCAGCTTGTTCAGTGTCTTAGTTCCCACTAAAAAACCCGGAGCATCACCAAACCCAACACACCACCTAATATTCTGCTCTATATCACGTCTGCGAGTCAAACACATCTGTCTGCAATGCACTCCGTGGGCTGCTGTGAAACCAGGGAGAGACAGGACCACAGTAGTTGATGTCAAACTGCCCTTTCTGCCAGCATTTCAGGGGCTGATCTGATGGTACCAATGGAAACCACAGCTTAAGTTTGAGATAAAGCTCTCCCCGGGAAGGAGACCGAGCTCCTGCCCTCCCCTTGCCTATCTGAGCAGCAGTGGGAAGCATCTCCCCCTGCACCTGCCACCTCCTTTCTGCTGGGAGCATCTCGACAGTGCTTCCCACCCCCCCACTCCCTTCCCTGCACTCTCTTCCCCTTCCATCACTCTCCTGTCTCTGCTGATGGGATCAAAGTTCTCCGCCAAAACTTATCTAGTTAACCACAATCATCCCCATTTCCATGGAACTGTACAAGAAAATCAGGGTGTGTGGCTGCAGGAGTGATGCTTCCCTCCAGCATGGGAGAAAGACCACTAGTCCCTTCCTCCAGCTCTTCCCAGCTGCTCACTGTCCCATCACGGGCATCACTGGCCAAAGCAGCATGTCCAAATCCGTCCTGCCAAATGAGACCCATGGCTGGGGAAAGCAGCTTGGTGGTGAAGGTGAGTTCTCCTCCAGCTCTCTGCAGCAGCAAGCCCAGCCCTGAGCAGAGCAGCCCTCTACTTCCATCACAGGGCTTTGCCTCCAAAGGTGCTGGCTGATCCCACTTCATCGGCTCTGCATTGCCCTTGGAACCCACCACGGCATCCATCTGGAGCCCTGCGCTAACCATGACCAGTGACCATCGCCATGGGCTGTCTCACCCAGCTGTCCCACCAAGGGTCTTGCTCTCACTGGCAAAGGCCACCTTGGGACAGGGTGACCCGACTCTTGCTTCCACCTGGCCCAAGCTGAATTTTTTTGGGCATAAGGCACATTCTCGCAGGATTCATGTTTCTCGTGCTGGTACATAAATGATGAAGCAAAGCCAAGCCTCTGGTGTAAGTGCAGGAGAAGCTGATGCCACCACACTGTCCCACTCACAGGCTGTGACTGTGCTGGAATGAAGGGCTGCTGTAGCCATCAGTGTTTCGGTGCCTGCCCAACCCTCCTGCCTGCCCCAATATTTCCAGGTGGTGGATCCAGGTGATGCAGTGTTGGGATTGCTGAGTACAGCAAGAGGGTGAACTCAACCAGATGAACCATAGCTTTTTGCATGCAGATTGCTAAGCACCACCCCAACATGCTTTACCACGAACAGCCGTCCCACTGCGTCAGCTTGCCCCCAGAAGTCTGCTTTAACACCCCCATGATGGTTTTGCAGTTGAACCATCATCCATCCTGCAACCTCCCTGCCCAACTCTGGGTTCCCCCACATTGTTAAATTCCAGAAGCCACAGATGGGAGAAGTTCACACTGGAAATCAGAAATAAGGGCATTGCTTTGTGAACTTCCAGCTTGTTGGCATGTTCTCTGATCATTAAAAGCCTGCATCCTTTCAAGCCAAGCACAAACCTCCCACTAGCCATGCTCAAAACCAGAAGGTGCACAATGGAGACAGCAATTAGGAGCAACTGCTGCATAGACAGAAAAATAATTGATTGGTACTTCTTAAGATGAGCCCAGTGCTGGGAAAGCAACTGAGATGGGGTGGAACAGGCTCCCTGCCATCCCTGTGATTTGGACATTTTTCACAATCTCATACTGGGATAGAACAAAATAAAAAAGGGTCTGTGTCAGGTTTTGATTGCTAAATATCAAAAGGCAGTAAACATCAGAAAGCCTTGGGAAAGGGCACTCACTCCAGGTGGGAAGAATGGAATTACTCTGTGCTGAGCAAAGAGAATAAGGACAGTTCCAGTAGGTACCCATTCCTGTAAAAGCCACCTCCAAGCACCCAAAATGCTGCTCCAGTGGGGCAAGCCAAGGCCTGATGCATCATTCATTTATCTCTGTATAAGGTTTTCCAATTTGTCTCATGCTCAGCATCTGCTGGGGCTTTGTCTGGAAGATGTCAGTGGCACAGCAAACCTGGGGTCTGGCCTTCTGTCTCTCCTCATGGGTGCTGTCCGTGAGGGATGTCCCTTGCCTGGAACAGGCTGGCTGCACAGACTTGACATTCCTTACACAACAGCACCGGTTTGTCTCCTGATCTCTAGTTTACTTGGGGTCTCTACGGGTTCCTAAATGGACTTTGAGATTTTTAATAAATGGTCCATTAATATTCCCTTGGCTTTCCATATTCAGCAGCATCAATGCATTTCTAATGCAAACCCTTTGGCAGAGCTTCCTGATGAGCCAGGTCCAGGACTCCACTCCTCAAGCCCATGTGATGCCATATCTCAAACTAAGCTTCCTGCTTTCCTCTGCTGCATGAGACTAGACGCAGTCTGCCACCACCAGACTGGCACGGGAGTGGTTATGAAACCCAAAAAAAGCTATGCATTAGATCCTCATAACAGCAAAGCCTTTCTTTTTAATCAAATAAAGACGACAACCCCCTTTTTCCATCCGTTAGCAAAGTTTAAACTACAAATATAACGTCTGTCACCAATTAAAAAGAAAAATGTCCTACACTAAACGACGCAGAGGGGAGGTGGCAGTGGTGGATGTAATATAGCGGTGAGGGAAAAGGATTCTTGGACACTTGATTCAATTTGGACTGAGAATTACATGCTTATCTCCACTTTTTCCCAGCTAATCGGAAATTTCATAGTGTTTCATGAGTGGCTCATGGACAATTACAGAGGTACCTGCTTCCAGCTGACCCTGATAGCACCGTGGGCAGAGCAGTAGCTGGGCAAAGCTTAGGCTTGCTCAATTCCCAGCTCAACGCAGACTCATGGATGCGGCGTGCTTTAAGCTGCCACAGAGCCAGAGGGCAAGGAGAAGGTCGGGTGGTCTTGATGGCACCTCCCAGGAGGAAGAGGAGAGCAGCAGCCCCTCCTGCCTCCCCTGCACCTGGAACTGGTTGCACAGCTGAGAAACAGCATAATGCAAACACTAATTACCCTAATTCTGATACAGTCTAAACTTCCTACGCTTGGCTTTGTAATGGTAGTGTTTCTTTTCCATCATTCGCTTGGGTATGATTATATTTAGGAGAGAGTAAGCACAAGAAAGCATAGGCAAGCCGTGCTGGAGCCACTGCACGTGTAAAGGAGTTAATGCATTAGAGGCTGTTTCCCTATTATCTTGCACCTTAGTCGCTATATAATCAGACATAAATCCAATATGTAAAAGAGGCACTACAAAAAAAGCACTTGAAAGTTGCTTATACTTTTGTTTCATACAGACAGCATTGATCTCTGAAAACATGGGCATTTCAAGGTGCAAATGAGACTTTTCTGCCTCTTACAGGCTTTTTTAGCGCTTTGACTTCATGTAAGCGAGGTTAAAGAAGGTGTGATAGGCATTTAATTACAAACACACTGAATTCCTTTGACAAGTTCAAATGAGAGTTTGCCTAAGCAAGAATCATTTCAATCCCAGCACAGAGCCGCCACACGCTCTGAACCATGCACGAGGAGGTGAAGGCAGAATAATTTAAATAAGAGTCACGGAAAACAAATCCTTTGACTGCAAAGTTCAGCGCGGAGAGTTGCTGTTTTTATACAAAGCTACTGATCTTGAGGGGGGACGAGTTTGCAGATTCAGTGAGGGAGAAATGCAGAAAATTTGCTCAGAAGTCCGAAACACAGGCTTAAATTAATAGAGTGCAGGAGCTAACGCTTGGGTGAGTGCTGCAAGAAATAGCCACTGAATTTTGAGCCTGAATTTTTAAATGAACTCACCTCATTTAGGCTTGTGCTTCTCTTCACATTCGCTTCCCATGAATATTCAAGCAGAGCAGAGAATTTGCTGGCAGGAATATTAGCGAAAGCAGTGCCAATATCAGAGCATATATTAGCCAGTACTGGAACGTATTCACAGGAAAGTACATTTCAGAGCCGTAATTGCACTCGACAGTGCCCGCTCAGCGGGGCCTGGCAGTGCCCTGCCTGCACCCAAACTGCTGCCAAGCGCGGAGCCAGGCAGCGCCTGCGGCCGAGTGCTGCGGTCCAGCACCTCCCGCACGCCACGCATCCCCAGCGGTGGTGGCTGCATCACCCGGGCACAGGCAGCCCCTCTCAGGGTGGCCACAGCCAAAGGGGGCAAAACAGGGCAGGGCAAGGGAGCCTGCAAAATAGAACTGGACTTTTCCCAGGGTGGGGATGGCGGGAGAAGAGCAGGAGGCATGGTCTCCGCTACGGGGACGGGGACCTGATGGCCCCATGGAGAGACTGCTAATATTAATGAAGATGAAACCTGGCAGGTCTTTAGCAGATACCATTCTCCTCAGATGGGAAGGGAATATGTTCGTCCTCCCATGGCAGCAAAAATTTATTACTGCCCTTGATGCCTTTTGCCCGACACACTCCAATTTCCTTTATCCAGCCAAGTGTTACATGGAAATGCAGACTGAAAACCATGAAAAATACTGAGTGGGACAGGACTAGACCCAGGGCATCGGGTATTAGCTGGGGTAGGTACAACAGGACTCAAAGACCCAACAAACCTGGGGGTACCAGCAAACATGACAGGAGCAGGGGGCTGGGCAGAGGCACCCACTCACCTCCGACGGGTGGCAAAACCACCTTTGCAGTGCAGCTGCAAAGCTCCGCCTGCTGAGAGGTGCAGAAAGCTGCAAGGCTTTATGACAAGAAGCAGGACCACCAACACCAGCTGAAGGAAGGGTCATCCTCACCCCATTCACTGAATGGGATCTACAGAGTAACATATAAGCGACCTACTTGTGCATGGCACATAGTGGTTGCCCCTCGAGCCCACTCCCTGCCCACCTCCTCCTCAGGCAGCTGAGAATGGGTTTCTTGCTGCAGCTCATCCACCGCTCCCTTTCTTGGCAATGTCCGTATTATCTCAGGAAGCCCATAACTGATGAAATACATGACACGCTGAGGGAAGTGGCACTGAACATATGGCTCTGTGGTGTAATATATTCAGAGAAGTTCGATTTAAACATAGCAGAGAGGTAGGTGTAGGTCCTACAATCTGTTTAGGGGAGCCATGCCCTTCAAAGGATTTTGAGGTTATTTGCAACGAAATCAGACGTGACACTGAACCAAGGTCAATGACACCAGTGCTGACAGCATGGGGACTACATCAAAGAAAACTGCAGGAGATGCACCACTGTTCGGGTGTTCCTGGCCCACGGGGCTCAGGTGGGACTTTCCCACTGTTCAGAGGTCACTCCACAGCAAGGTACCCTGCTACTGCTCATGCTAAGAGGCTCGGTCAACACCAAGCAGCTTCCAAGGCTTTTTCTGAGCTCCTATATCTTAAAGAAAAGCATCACAGGAGACCATATGCAATATGGCCACATGTGCTGGCTCCCACCCTGGAGCATGAGGGAGGCAGTGCTGAGCCTCCAGCCGGCAGCAGGGACATGCTGGTCTGACACAGACTATTCAATGCAAGGTTTTAAAAAAAAAAAAATTATTAGGCATGGTAGTTTAAAACAAACACAGGAACATTCTGCTGTTCAGGTGACCTTAATTAGACTGTAAAGGAAGGAAAACATTAATAGGAAACAGTGCCTGCCTGGAGGTGAGGAATAAAATGCATTGATTTCTAAGTACCAAGTTGGCAATTCTTTGTTTGGAAGAAAACATATGATTAAAAGTAGTCCAGCAGTGAATATAGCACAGCCCCTCATTCCTCTGCTGTGGCACAAGTCAGTTAGGCACGCTCTGCATTCAGTGTAGGACCAGACGCGTGGGGCTGTAGGTCAGTTTTATACAGAAGCTTGTGATGGGATTGTCCTTCCTGACCGCAGCACCTGGGTCTGTGTGGCCACCAGTGCTCTGCTACTGAGGCAGAGCCAGATGCCCTCAGAAAATCCCACTTGAATACACAGGTACCAAAATGGGGAGGTCTCAGCTCACCTGCCTGTATCGCTGACCTCTTGCACCTGGCGTTATGGGCAATCTTGGAAAACCTCACACAGCTCCTCACCGGCAGGAACGCAGCCTGCGGGAGCTGCTGGAAGTGCTTCCCAGGCCAATTCCCGTCACCCACCAGCAGCCTTGGCCAAGCGGGGAGGTCCCAGGCACCGGGCTGGTCTGCTGGGGGGCAGGAGGTGCTGGGGGGTCTGGGCCCATGGCAGTTGTGTGGGGCCAGCAGGGCCGCGTGCCGGGCCCTGCCCGTGGGCACCGCAGCCCCGCAGCGCCCAGGCCGGGGGCACAGCGAGGGGAACTGCCCGGCGGGACAGGGCCGGGGGGGGCTGGTCGCCGGCCGGCTGGGCAGGAGCCCCCAGTGTGCCCAGGTGGCCAAGGCGGCCAGCAGCAGCCCGGCTCGTGTCCCAGACGGTGTGGCCAGCAGGGCCAGGGCGGCGACCGTCCCCCTGGGCTCGGCCCTGCTGAGGCCACTCGAACCCTGTGCCCAGCTCGGGCCCCTCCTGCAGGACAGACCCTGAGGGGCTGGAGCGTGTCCAGGGCCGGGAACGGTTTAGGTTGGATATTAGGGAAAATGCCTTCCCCAGAGGGTGGCCCAGCACTGGGACAGGCTGCCCAGGGACGTGGTGGAGTCACCAGCCCTGGGGGGGTTAAAGGACACGTAGATGTGGCGCTCAGGGACGTGGGTTAGTGGTGGGTTTGGCAGCGCCGGGTTAACGGTTGGGCTCGGTGATCTTAAAGGTCTTTTCCAACCTAAACCATTGTATGACTCTGTGCTTGCTCAGTGCTTTTTTTTCAAGCAGCCTGAAGGGTCAATGCAAAGTGCCAACGTGCTCCAAGGGCACCTGGGGCTAGATGGAGCCAGGTATTTAATACTTGCTCGTTGCTAGCCTGGCTATCAACCGATTCTCTGCAGATCCAGTAGTTCATTACTGGAGTTGTTCACTACAATTACATTTTCTAGGGCATGTCTGTGAGAACGAAGGTGAATCTCTGTAAGAGAAAGAGAAAAGAGGGTTTAAATGCTGGTGCATTCCCAGGGCTCTGCAGGAGGTTTCCCCAGCAAGGGATGCTTGCAGCAAGGCCCATGCATCATCTCTTTCACCCCATATATTAGGAATGGACTTACCACCACTCACCCACTCCTACCCCCCCCCCCACAAAGCCCCTTCCTCCCTCTTAACACGTGTCCTGCAACACTCCCCAGTTCTGTTCCATTTGCCCTGGATGGTGCCATGATGGCTGGCAGCACCCACCCGGCTGCCCTTTGCTTGCCGGTGGGGGACGTGTGACCCAGGGGACTGTGCATTGGCGAGGAGAAGGGGAAACAAGCAGGGAATTTATTTTGTTGGTTTTACCATTTAAGTAAAGCCATTTTCTCCTCTGCACAGCTGAAGAAGTCAGAAACTCTTGGCAAAGGAGGCAACAGCAAGCAGGATTGCTTTTGCTGTTCAGTATTTACGCCTTTCTCCACGGCCCATATTCACAGGGGGTTTTGCTGACCCCTTCCCATCTCGCTTCTCAGTCTCCAGTGTCCCTTTGCCTGGCTCTTCCACTCCTGCATCTCTTGCAAAGCCAGAGAAAACCTGAAATCAAGCTGTAACCCTGTACCTCGGGATACAGGCTAAGTGCCGAGAGATCAGCACACACGGCATCAACGTCCAATGCACAGGAACCCGGACCAGCGCGCCCGTGCACCTGTACTTCCAATCACTCGGGTCCCTCCTTTCCCCCCAGAAGTGCTTTCTTTGTCCAAACCGCAGTATTGTTTTTACACGATGCCTGATTGTTTCAGGACATCTTTTAAGGAAATTCTCTGCAAAACTATATATTAAATTTTGTACCAATTCATGCACATTTTGGTATCAGGAGCATGTTATCATACACCAGATGGAGCTAAATAAAAATACCATGTGAGTGTCGCAGTGTACTGATGTGATAGATATATAATAATTAGGATGTGCTGTAAAGCCATTAAGGCTGCAAATCTGAAGTATCTATTATATTTTCTCTATTCTACAGCATTTCTCATAGCATGGTGACAACTAGCAATGTTAGCTTCTTTTTAAGGCAGACAGACCGTAGTATCTGCAGTATTTATCTTGGTGTGACTCAGTCTATCTGATAATAACAAAATTAAAGCAAAGCCCCCTCCCCCTCCACACGAGAGCAGCGGTGCTCGGGTCTGGATGTGCTGGATCAGGACCGATTCCTGCCAGTCAGTGGGTGCAGGAGCAGCAGGGCACTGGCGCTGTGCGGATGGGCAGGGACAGAGGGACAGCGGCCGGGGTGTCCAGGAACAATGTTTCTGACTGTGGAAGTGTCACCACACGCCAACTGAAGATTTGCAGAGAAACCGGCGTGGGGACACTGCTCCCTGCTTGCAGGCAGCAGGAAGACAAGCTGGGATGCCAGCAGCTGCTCATGGCTTCCTCGGGGTTGTACAGCCCCGTTGCACTGGCACGGGGAGGTTCAGCGGGAAGTGAGTGGAGATGAGGAGTAAAAAGCAGTCTGAGCCAGCATGGGGGGGAAAGAGCTACCTGTCTCCTGCAAGTGCTTTGGGAAGACATCCCTGAAACATCGCACCTCTTTAGCATTTTCCCATCCAGTACCCCTCAAATTAAGGGACCAGCAGCCTCGAGCTTGCTCCAATGGCTAGAGCAGCAACAAGGAGATCAACAGCCAAAATATTTATGTGACTTCAGAGAGACAGCAGCTGGCAGGGAATGTCCTGGCTGAGATAACAGCTCCAGAGCACCCATACAACATGCTTTGGTGGAAACCCACTCACCACTCGTGCTTCTCCTCTGCTCCCACTCAGCCCAGGGCAGCTCGCCCCATGGGAGCTGGTGACCTTAGGCAGGTGAAAGGCATGGCCACCGCCACGTCCCGCACACCTGTCCTGTGCAGCCTGGATGCAAAGCAGAATGTCTGTGTTACTCCACCCAACGATTTCGCTTTCCACCTACACTCCCCTCCTGTATTTGAGATAAAACTAAAGCATAAGGGTTTCCTTTGCTTTTCAATTTTCTTGAAGCACAGCAGTGAATGGTGGCTCCCCCAGTACAGGGCTTCACCATGCAAGGTACGTACAGGGGGAGATGGCCCTTCCCAAACAAGACCACAGGTAGGGAGACAAAGATAAGAACAGACAAGCAAAAATCATAATTTTCTTGTATGCCCTATCAGCTGCTTTTTGCTATTCCTACTGTTGGGGCTGCAGTAGGAGTGGAGTTACAATTTCCAAAACCCACCTAAACCCACCTGCCCACCTCCCTGCTCAGATAACTGGCCATAATTAGTTTGCAAATGGCCCCAGCTCCAACTCACATGCTTGACCTCCTCGCACACAGCTATCTCCAACTATTTCATTATTCCCTAGATAGTTTATTTTATTTGACTCCCCAGTTCAGCCCTGCAGTTACCGCATTAATGTCAGAGAGACAAGACCTCCCCCTTTCTGCTGGCCCACTGCTCTGAGCGGCTAATTAACAATTTTTAGCAAAGTAAAGCAATGTGACACGATTCAATTAAAATAACAAAAGAAGGGTAAAAATGACATATGTTTCCCTCTGTGATTTTTTCCCTTTGGTCTAGGCAAGGGGTGAGTCCATTCCTCTGCAGCATCAGCACTAGAGAGGCAGGAAAGCCTTCACATGAGCGGGACCGGCTGTGTTCTTTGGATTCCCTGGAGAGAAGCTCTTTGAACCCTTTGCTCTGCACCCCCAAACCCCTCCTGAGTCATAGCAGGGGTCCCCCAGCCCTGCTAGAAATCCCCTGGGGCCTTTTCCCACAGGTAGGGATAATGTGCTGGGGAAGGAGCGCTGATGCTGCCTGATCTGGAAGCGGTAGGTGGAGGGGGTTCTCCTACTTGTTTAATTAAACACGTTAGGAAACTGCAAGGGGAAGCTTATTGGGTTTTTTTGCCCCCCTTTCAATGCACTGGAGCTCATTAAAAAATAAAGGGGGAGGGGGTTGCTGCAAACACAGCTTTCAAATAAGTCTTAATTTAAATAATTCAACAGGCAGCATTTATTTCTCCTGTTGTTTCTATTTTCCTACCAGCTTCCTTGTCAGTTTAGCTCAGATTTAAGGTGCTTTGCAGCAGCAGGGTAGATGCGTGCCTGTGCAATGCTGTGGGCTCTGGATACTGAAAGATGGTTCAGGAGCTCAGCACATCTGGCCAAAACCCATCAGGATGGTCCAATCCCACCTCTTTTGGACGGTGTTTCTGCCCCGGTAGGACACAAACACACTCCCTTGCTGCTGGTCTGCAGGGGCTGCATTGAACTAAGCAGCCGTCCCTTCCCCTGCAACCACAGCCAAACTCTGGAGACTGTTTTTTCAGTTTCTAAAGAGCTTTGGGATACATTAGACAGGATAAAAACTTCATGAGGGAAACATTATATGCTTTTATATGTATAACCCTCACATTTCGGGACAAAAGGCACCTTCTAACTGCCTGGCGTGAGTGGGAAACGCCTCCATTGGGTGCATTAAAACCTAATTGCTATAGATGTTACGTGATGCCCTGTAAGTTTTTACTAAGGCCTCCAAATTTTCCAAAACACACCAAAAAAAAAAAAAAAAAGGCCTGATTTTTCATACTTCTGACTCCTGCTTCAGCGGGGGCTGCCCTGGAGACAGGGCTCTGAAAATATACCTTTCAACAGCTTCGTCTTCGTCCCCACAGTCGTGTGTCCCCGAGCTGCCAGGGCTGGCACAGTCCCCACTGACTTTTGTCATTCAGTCTCCATCACCAGCACTGACAGGTTGTGCCTGCATAGCTCCGATGGCCCAGGCATATCAGAACCCACTCCAAAAGCCCTAGAAGGAGCAAACCAGAGTTCTCAGAAAACCCTAGTTATTTTAGGAACAGCTCCTTATTAAGAGCATCCGATGGATGAGAAACACTTGGTACAGATGGAGCTGGTGGTCATCCCAGGCACTGGGCTGGGACAGAGCCTCAAATCCCTCGCTGAGATCTCCCCACTCCCGCAGCGCTCCTGCTGAGCCAGGCTGATGTTTGGCAGCTGCAGGGGAGGGTGCCCATGAGCTGCTCCCACAGCCAGCGGCATAGCCTGGAGATCTCAGCTCTTGCAGAGGCTTCCAGGGAGGCCCCTGAAGCCAGCAGGCTGCCCCTGGACCCTCACCTGCGGGCACAAGCCCTGCTCTCCTCTGCCTGCCTGCGGCTGGGGGACAGCTGCCAGCATTTCCCTCTCCAGCAACATACAGAGCCAACGGGGGTTTTGGTTTTAGTTCATTTCCACTTTCAAAAGCGTTTTTCCTCCTTACCAAGGCATGAGCTGGCTCTTCCTTTAAAGAGGCGATGCCTTTAAACAGTGTCCTCTGACACAGGTGACCCTGCTCCTGCTGCTGCCCTGGTGCTGGGGCAGGTCCTGCCCGCAGCGTTGCCGGCTCCTGCCTGCCCTCCTCCTCCCACTGCCTTCGCTTCCCCAACCACGCGCCCCACACAGCCCCGTCTGCTTCTACTCGGCCTGGGGTGGCATAATGGGGACACTGTGATGCTTCTGGTTCATGATCCTTGGTGTTGACCCAAGTCAAGGGGTCCTTCCAGCATCAGTGAGAAGCAAAGCAAGTAGCAAAAGCAGAAGACAGGCTGAAGGCAAGATGCCACCACTTGTCTTTCCCTGATCGAAAGCACTAGTTAGCAGTTCATAGCAACGTCTTGAACTCCTATGGGGGAAAAAAACCTCTTTTGACATCACCTTCCTGAGATTAATCTCTCCAGCCTCATGAGGCAGGAGACGCAGGCTTGGCTCAGGGCAGGCGTCAGCATCAGCCACAGCAGTCTGGAGGTGACCACCTGCTCATGAGCCCAGGAAAGGGCCAGGGCACTCACTTGGAGATGGTGGGATGGGGAGCTGAGGAGAGGCTCAGACAGGGTAGCCCATCCCTGACATTCCAAGCAGATGAGGTCCCCTCCTGCTCCCCAAACACAGCCCCCTTCCAGCCCTGCTAAAACATAGCGTGCTTTTCCTATTAGCACATGCAGTCAGCTAACGCGTTTACATTCGAGTTGTGAACGGTGTCACATCCCCTAAGTGTCTTAAAGTAATACTTGATGATATTCTCTCCTTCAGTAAACATATTGATTAGATCACAAATAAGATTACCACTAAACATGGCCCTTCACAGAGAGTGAGGCAGCACCTCTGCTTCCTCCTGTCAAGTAGGTTTGAGTTCATTTGTTACAGAAGCTCTTGATTATTGCAATTTAATGCGACTCAGCTCTTCCTCCCTGCCAGGGACACCCAACAATTAGCAGCTACATTTTGGGTGATTGTAACACACCTTAAGGGTGTTCAGGAGGCAAAGAATTAAAGAGCAAAGGACTTAACGACCTAGAAACCCAGCGATTCCCTAACACGGGGCTGCCTATGGGGCAGTTTGACCTGGAATCGACGCAGCAGTCGGGGCCAGGACATGACAGTGCTGCAGCTGGGGCCAAGCCAGCTTGGGGTGACACTAGAGTGGGGCTTGTGGAGTATCCCTGAGGTGTGCAGTGACTCAGGCATCCAGGGAGCTGGGAGCAGGGGCAGGCGGAACCCTCTGCTTGCTGCCAGCAGTGTGGATGGGATGGGATAGGAGCAGCGTCACCCTCTGCTGTCCCCACAGCCTGGCCCTGCGCCTACCTCTACGCATCACTGCATCCCCCAGTGATAGATGAGGGGGGAAAAAAATCCTACCACTGCTCAACTCGGCACAGATTAACAAGGATTTAGGGGGAAGAGCCACAGGGAGCCCAGCTGAACTCCAGGCAGCAGGGAAACCCACACCAACCCACTCCTCCACACACAGAAGTTGTCCTGCAAAGGCACAAAGCAGCAGTGAAGCTGATCGCAACAAGAACCAGGGCAGCCCCTGCTCTCACTGCCTGACAGCCCTCCCAAAGCACATTCCTGAGATATTTGGGATTTCCTACCTCCAGCAGCCACAGGTCCTGGCATCAGCTGACCTCCATCCTCTTCAAACACATCTTGTATGGAGCGTTATAGGTCTGTAACTTGGTAGGAATCACAGCACTTGAAAGAAGTGGGGAAATTAAGAGGCAATGGTTAAAATGTTGATTCCGTGTGTACCATGTTTTTTGACACTGATTTTCTTACATCTTGCCATCACCAGAAGATCCCTTTGAACATCTGTGTCCTGTTTTGTAAACGTTTCTAATCGGCAGCTCGCTTTCTTCTGCGCCTCGATTCAATCCCCTGGCTCGTACCTGCCTTTGCACTTGGAAGCTCAGACATCTGCTACACGCAGTGACTGTGCCCTCCAAAAAGACTTAAATACAGAAATAAATATTCTGGGGCACCCGTTCGGATCAAAGTCTGCTGAAGCACACAGGGCCGTCCTCGTTTCTTTTTTTATTTATTTATTTTTTAATTGGAGGTTTGGGGTTGTTTTTTTCTTAGACATGAACTAAGCTACATTCCCCTTTCTCCCCTTCCCACTTTGTATTAATTAGCACTCAGTCAATGAATAATTTATACTTTGCCTTAAACAGAAAAGCATTCCCCTCACCCCAGCCTGTGGTTTGGGCAGGACCGTATCTCACAGAGGCGGGATGCAGGCGGGATGCAGGATGCAGGGATGCGGCGTAGCCGGGCTCAGAGCACCACCTGCCGCCCGCCGGGTGCGGCGCCTTGTTAATGAACTAACGGCAATTACAGAGCAATTCCCAGCGGCGGGTTTCCATGTGCTCCCTCAGCAGGAATTCAGCCGAGGCGGGGCGGGGGGCGGTGTTAGCCCCCCATGGGTGAAGGCTCAGGACAGCACGGACCAGTTCCCCGCCCCCCCCCCCCCCCCCCCCCGCGCCTTTCCTTCTCCGCCACCCGCGGGGCACCCAAGCCCCAGTGCTGGGTGCTGACCGTGTTACTCTCTCCTACCCAACCCTGCGCTGACCCCGGGTTTCTGCCATTAAACTCATGCTGAGTGTTGAACTGCTTTGTCAACACTTTATTGCTCCCCACCCCCCCACACACCCCCTCACACTTCCTCTCCCAACCCCCCTTTCCAAATCCACCCACAAAATACTCCACAACAGAGACGCACGCTGGATGCAGCTGAAAAACACCCAGTGACTTCCCTTGAAGGAGCTATTGGCACCCGCACCCTCCAAGCGAGCATCCCCCTACGCATGTCTCATGTGCAGGACGAGACCTGCGAGAGGCTCCTGGCCGCACAGTTGCAGGGATTCCCGCCAGCACCTCTGAGCAGCTCTGGGTGACAACTCGCCCTCCCTGATCCCCCAAAATCAGCTTTGGAGACCTGCTGGGTCACAGGCCAGCCCTGCTGCCAGAAGAAGGGAGCTTCTCTGCCAGGGGGGCTTTTATACATAAATATATATATATATATATATGCACATACTATATATATACACATATATATAAAGCAGAAACATTTAAATTTATATATGTGTGTGTGTCTGTGCATATGCATGTATTTATATAGAAATATATACACAAACACATATTTTAAGTGTATGTATATATGTGTAAATAAACAGAGCAGGCTGGGAGCAGGGGCAGCGGTTGGGTGCAGCCCAGGCCACCAGGAGCCCCGGGTCACGCAGCACCTCCTCACCTTCCCCCCACACTGGCAAAGCAACTTCATGAACCCACAAAAGGATCTGGCCAAGCCTGTAAAATCCCCCAGCCAGCCATTCCCATCGCAGGGGTGCGATGCCAGCACTGGGGGTGAGCCCTCTCCCCACCTCTTCCACGGCAGCTGCCCCCAGGCTGGACCCCACTCACCCCCCACGTAGCCCACTGTGTGCCCCCATTGCCAAGGAAACGGGGGATGCTGGCACAGCCCTGATTTGTGTTGTGTGGGTACCAGCTACCTGGTTTAGCTACTTTTAAAAATGGGGCTCATCTCCTGTGGGGTGAAGGGGCTCAGAGCTGCCAGCTCGCCCATCCCCAGGCAAGGCTGGGGAGAGGGGAAGGTCTCCCTTCCCTTCCCTTCCCTCCCAGCTATCAGCTCCTGCCCTCACCCCTGCCCACACCAGCTCTCCAGCGTTTTGCAGAGAACAAGGGGGGTTTGCTGGACTCGGGCTGGGCTTGCGGGGAGGAACAGGCCTCCCAGGGGCTTGGGGCAGGAGCGCGGCTGGACAGCAACAGTGTTCACCATCAGCTCTGCCAACACAACTGGTTTAGGGCTCTGCTCTAAGCACCTGACGTAACTCTATCCCAGCTGAAACCAGGACAAGGTAATTTTCTTCTCTGGAGCTGGTACAGGGCTGGGTTTTGGATTTGGTATGAGAACAATGTCGATAACACACTGATGTTCTAGTTGTGGGTAAGTGATGTTTATCCTAAGTCAAGGGCTTTCCAAGTTTCCTGTGCTCTGCCAGTGAGCAGATGCACAAGAAAGGGGGAGGGGGCACAGCTGGGACAGCTGACCTGAACTAGCCAAAGGGACATTCCATACCATGGGACATCACTTGTCTTCCCAAGTCCCCGTGGTGCAGGAGCCCTGCTGCCCTGGGGGTGCTAGGCCTCTCCTTCTGTGGGACGTGGGGAACAAATGCCGTGTTCTTGCTTTTTTGCGCAGCTTATGCTTTACCTCCCCAGCTGTCTTTATCTCTGCTCACAAATTTTCTCTCTTTTACCCCTCTGGTTCTCTCCTCCATCTCACTGGGGCAGGGAGCAAGCGAGCAGCTGAGCTGCTGGCCAGGGTTAAACCACAACATTATCTGCATCAGGAATAAGCGCCGACACACAAAACGTACTCCCACCATTCAAGAAGTCAGAAGGACAAAGAAAAGCTACTATATGAAGGAAAAACCCCACATCAAATCACACACCACTGCTCTGTGCCAGTATGAAGAGAGCAAGAGTATCACATCTTTTTAGGCACTTAACTCCTATTTCTCAAATACAACCAACCAGCCCCACCAGCTCCACCTCTAAGTGAAGGGCTTTCCCCATAACTTACCCAGATTTTCCTGTCCTTCTCAAAGCGGAGTAAAAGAGCCCGAGTGCTAAACAGTGATATGCTTGAGACAATACTAGGGTTTTCATTTCCTCTTTAAAGAGGCTGTATCTAAACATCACCACATTGGTCTCCTGGGAAATTAGATACATTGTTCTTCACAGCCCAACATGCAATAATTGGGCAACGCTCCAATGTGGTTACTTGAAATTAGAGTACCAAATGCATCACAGTAAACTAGAAAGCACTAGCAACTTTTTTTTTTTTTGGCAACTTAATTTTGTTATTGAATTGGAAAAGTACGTAAGGGCTCAAGTAAAGCTATACAATACTTTCACAATGCAGTAAAAGTGAGATTTGTTATGCATTTATTCAGTGCTTTTGCAGAAGCACGGTACATATCACAGACCAAAGGCTGCTTGTGTTGTTTGTACAAGTTGTCTACTGACTTCAGAGCAGAGAAACTCCCAGGAGGAAACCAAACAGGGTGCAACCCAGCTCCTTACAGAAAGTAACAGTAAATAAGCCAAGCAGGAAAACAAAGGGAAAACGTGCACTGTTCCATAAGGAAAGCTGCTGCTGAAGTAGCAGAACAAAAGCAAAATCAGGTAGCAGCTATGAAGCACAAAGCCTCCCCTGCCGTGCGCCCCAAGCTCCTGCTTGCACTCCCACGTCTGCAGCAGCACAGAGCAAGTTTCCCTCTGGAGCCACAGGAATACCTTGACCGTAACTGAATTCCTAAAAGCAAGTTCTAAAGAACTCGCTGCCTTTCTCACAGCTCAGTATGCCACTGAGTAATACCACCACCAAAATAAAGGAGTGCTGGCTTGCTCCTCAGTCTCTGGTGCAAACCGTGCCCAGGTGGCAAGGGAAGAGCTGAGAGGGCAGGTTTGGGCCGTGGCAGCTTTGCAGCAGAGGGGCAGATCTGTGCTATTAAAATGCAATCTGAAGTCCAGTCCCACCGGCAGCCTGCAGGGTACTCCAACTGGGAGGACTTGGACACTCACCTACAGAGGTGGCATGTGTTAGGCAAGTTAAAGGCAGGTCAGCAAGGCAGAGCGGGCAGCAGCGTGCTGCCCTCCCAGTTCATCCCTTCAGCAAACAAACATCTTCCATATCTGCCAGCCCGGCAACTTTCACAAACAGGGAACATCACTCGCCAAAAAACCTCCCCAAATACCCAGAAGCCAGCCTTACGTGCAGTGCTGCTTGAATAACATTTCCAAAAACCTAAAGATTAGGATCAACCCCCAGTACCTGAACATTTTCCTCTCTGCACTTTATACCCCATTTCAATCCATTTGGCTGGCCTGCACTTGCCTAAAGCCCAAATGTGTAAAAATCCTTGCGCAAACACTGGAAACCTTCAAAGAAGGGATCCCTCCCACTTGGAACACACAGCTGTAAGGGTTTGCACACTTACCTGGACAGCTGGACACACGCTCCCGGGAAGCGCTACTGCTGGAACCGTGATTACAGCTGTGTGCCCAGCCAAGCTGCCAACCTACCCCCAAAGGTTAAGCCTCTTCCCTGCAGATGGAAAAATAACTGTGAACATATGAATATGGTGAAGATTAGAATGGCATTAGACTTCTCACACCATTATTTGTAATTCAGACGATCTCAGAAGTATGGGGAATTTCTTGGATCACATGAAAATCTCCAGTAAAATCTTATTGTTTGATGGCATTTATCAGAGCATTCGTGCATGCATCTCTCACTGTGTATTTCATAGATGAAAACACATCTATTTAATTACATGCCCATGAAATACAGAAAACAGGCTGAATTCAGGGTACCTTATTATATCCTGTTTGTTCTGTTGAATTTTTGTGCTAGGAAGGGAATGTTACCAGCAGTTCAGGAACATTCCAGCTATGCACTAATCAAAGGTGTTAAAAAAATACAGAGACATCTAGACTCCTGTACAACAGGGTAGAAAGCCCACCTCTAGGTCACATACATGAATGCTGGTAAACTTACAGGCAAGAGAGAAGCAAGCTGTCCCCAACACTGAGCTGGAAGTGGCATTACAAAAAAAAGTAAAATAAGCCATTGTAGACACAGAGAGAGAGAGAGCGAGCCTCCCAGCTGTGGCCATCTTCAGTGCACGCACCCTCAGTTTTGAGGGCACTACAAAGAAGTTGCATCAGTCTTTGGATGAAGAGGGCAAAGAAAAGGGACAGGAAATTCCTTTGCAAATTTAACCCTCACTCTTTGGTGGAGCTGTGCAAGAGCAGGGGCCAGAAAAGAACCAGCTTTGCTCCTTACAGGTCACTAATGCACAAGAGAAGTGCTGCTGTACACATGCATTGCCCTGTAAATGCCACCCCTCCTCCCTCAGCTGTGACTTTGCTCTGAAACGTAAAGCTTCCGAGCAGCTTCAAAAATAGATACCATTTTTATCATTAAAAAAAAAAAACAAACCACAAATTCAGCAACTGCTAAGCCATGAGAACAGCTCCTCAGCAGCATGCCCACAGCTACGAGGCACTGTCCACTCCAGCACCAACAATAAAGTGCCAATATCCCAGCCAAAAACTACACGAACTCAAACTACTGGAGGGAGGTGGACACCCAACAGCTCTTCAAGACTAAAAGAAGGGAAATTTTAAAAAGCTGAGAAAAACTATATGGAGGGAAGGGCTGACTGTGCACTTAAAAACCATGTTGTTATTTAAAACAAAGCCAAGAGCTATGGTCTTATAGAAGATTCCTCTCTCCTAAATCCCTTGGCCTCTCCAGCATATTTCTAAGCTACTACCTCTACCAAAGAGGGAGCGCGAAGTACAGCACACCATGTCATAACTTTAATTTTTCAAACATGCCTTACCTCCAACTTGCTATTTCCCAACTTAACCTGCCACAGCTTTGCAGATCCTGTGCTCCGTCCAGCGATGATTAACATTTACAACCAACACTCGTTACAGTTAAAGAAAGGCTACAACAGTGTTTCTTCCAAAAGTCAAAGTCGTTTTCTTTCCACTTAATAACATTATGCAACTTGAAAGACAGTTTGGCGTTTACAAACAATTAAAATCTTGTAGTCAGTGCAACGCGCAGCGCCAGGCCAGTACATCACTTCAGGCTAATCTGTTTTTCCAGAGACAATGGGACCAAGTCAGTGCCGGGCTGGGTGCCGGTGCAACAGCAGGTTGTAGTCTGTAGAAAGGTTTGTCTGTATCCAAGAAATAATTACCAAATTAATGTGATTTTTCCATTTACCTAATAGCAGGATTAGGCCCTCACAGTTGTGAATTATTACTTTTTGAAGCTGCTCGCGACAGAAAGCATGAGAAAGACACCTTCTCAGATTTTCACGTTAACAAACTAAAGCATCTCCCTGATTATATCCTTCCACAGCTGTGCTCCAAATTCTGTGTTTTACGTCACCCCTTCTGAAAAGCCACCACAGTTAATTGTGTTTGAGGAAACAGGTTGTGCTCAAGGAGAGAGTGTTTTATCAGACCTTCACTAGACAAAACCAAAATACTTTTACAATCTCTTCAGAAAGTTTCCCTGCTTAAAAAACAAAATCAAACCCACTATCCACTGATCTTAGTCCAAGATCCCCCAAGACAATGAGATGTAGAGAGTCACAAAGTTACGTACCTCCAAAATATTGACAAAACAATATAAAAAAAAAAAACAACCAAAGTGCATCTTTAGGAAATGGCAACCCCTCAAGTAGACTAATCTTTTACTGTACCAAGAAAAATAAATCCAAGATGAGAAAAGATTTAGAGAGAAAAATACATTAGCAAATACAGATAAATTTGTTTTTAATAAAGGAGTTAATTTTCTTTCAATCCTATATAAAACAATAGCAATTAAAAACTTCATTTTTGAAAGTAAAATATTTACATATGAACAAGTAACTGTGCAAAATTTACATGAAAAAAAATGGAAAGACAGGATTTCCTAAAAGACGAAATAAAAGGGGTGTAACAGTTGTCAGGTGTTGATAAAAATACTGATCAGCATTCAGTTTACACGCAAGAGAGTTAAATTCTACCATGAGAGTTCACACAAAGAAAGCCAAAGTATTTACAGTCATAAAAGTACTATCAATAGACAATTTAATACAATAACCTCTGAAAATATAAAGAACCAATTAGTATATTTGTAATAAAAAAATAGGTACAAAGAAGGGACTTTGCTCTGGACATCTTTAAAGTAGGCCCACAGCTTGCATACAGTCTTTTAGCAAAATAATTATAGTTTACATAGCCATTTTTATGTTATGTGCCAAAAATTATGTACAATTACTGACAAAATACACCAACCATTTTTCGACACTTGATTCACACTGAGAAACAGTCTTTTGATGATTCCTCTCAACTCTGATTTTATTTAATCTAAGCTTTCACTTTAGCTAAAAAACACAGTGCAAGTAAAATATATTTATGCTGAAAAGGTTTCTCTTTTTTTCCTTTTTTTCCTTTTTTAACTTTACAGCTTTACAAACTATAGCAAATAAAATGCATTTTTACAGATGCTGCTAAAACATTCAGAAGTAACCCTCCTTTATGGGATTTCAGGGCCTCTAATAAGCAATAATGTGATTAAAATTGAGGTTATGTTTAAAATTAATTGTATATCCCTCTAGATTTTGAACATTTTGGGGAAAGATAAATATTCTTTAAAAAAAAAATCAGTTTGCTTTGCTAACTGACTGTATAAAAAAAAAAGCTAAATGAAATGAGGTCATCTGCTGTAGACATATCCTATGTAATTGATTTAGTTGAATAAAACTGAACTAAAATGCACAATTAATGTCGAAACTGCTACAGGGCTGACAAAGGGTAGCTAGTTATTTGCTAAACGATTCCGTCAGTCTTTATATATGGCTTGTTTGGCAAGAAGGCCACTCAATCAAGAGATGAGTTAAAATTTAATTGTCCTTTTATAGTATCCACAGGCCTTGTAAGTATCCTCACTGTTACAGAAACGTATTTCTCTTATACCGAAGAGTTTATTTATAAACAGGAATATAAAACTGTTCCATGTAAAGAGGTGGTTGTTTTTTAAACAATATCCCATTTGCTTGTTACAAAAAGGCGTAATTTGCAAATATATTAAAAAATGTCCTCAGGCGTCTCTCCGTCAAAAATACCTTGATCTTTTCCATTTTACTTAAGGAATGCTTTATATAGCAATAGTGAATGGCTTGTCTCTCGCTCATTTTCTAAACAAAATATGAGGTCCCTGAGGTTCACCCGCGTTATCCTTTGTCGCGTAAACTGTCTGGTTGTTCCAACTCCAGAGCTGCCTGGGACTGCTGCACTTGAACCAGATCCCTGGAAATGAGAACAGATAAATCAGAACATGCCAGTGCCCGGATATTCCAAAACTGTTCAGAGAAAACATGCAAAGTAAGAACTAAGTGACTACGTACAGGAAGCTACCAAACAGTATGCTGTACGCTACTAGATCAGAGATTTGGGTTTAATTCTTATTTATAAATAACAGTTGAACAATCAGAAGTATTCAGTGGCATTTCATATAGTCAGAAAAAACCCAAAGCACTGCTCTTATCTTTAGGAAGGCACTAACAGTAGACAATCCCAACAACCAAAATGGAAGAGACCATAATCTTCACAAGGTTGGTATACAGATCCAAGGGTAGCCCTGGCGTTCTTGATGAACTGGGGAGCAGTCCTATGCCCTGGACCACGAGGTCTTGAATAATGTCCTAGATCCCTTTACTTCATGGTTAGGGTGCCATGAGCTCTCCTTTTGGTGACAACAGCTGTAACCAAGGTCTGGATTACATTAAGAAGCAGCTATCCTAGACACAGTCAAGACATTCCCTAACGATCTCTGAACTCTTCTCCATCATTCAGCAACACTTAGCCCTCTGGGACACACTGGTAGTTTTCCATCCAAACTAATGAGATAAATAGCGTGTTATTGTATCTGTCACTTCAAAACAAACAACCAGGAGGAAAAAAAAAAATTAAAAAATCATTCAATATCTTCAGTGATACCCACATCCTTCAGCTATTTAGATGTAAACTGCCCGTTAAGTGAGTTATAAAGCAAGTCTGCTGGGGCTAACGCCATACATTTTCACTTGCAGAAATCACCGTTCTGGTAGGATACATACAATTAATGCAATTCTACAACTTTTATGCTTTCCTTTCTACAAGCAAGGAAATCCTGGAGTGCTTTAAAGCCATCAGCCATCAGAATCATCAGGAACACCACATAGTAACAACGTATCTCTCTCTTCCAGTGAAGACTTGGATTTGATCACATCCTGCGCACATGGTACCGCAAAAGTGATCCTGGTGCCAGAGGGACGCAGCCTGGCTGGCAGCTGCCAGAAGGGCATGGTCCAGCAAGGACAGCTAAAGGGCAGCGCGGCTCAGAGCATCAGCGACCCAAACCGCGCTGAAGCATCCATCCTCCACCCTCCCTGCCTCCCGGCTGTGGCAGCAGGATGGCACAGGCACCAGTAGATGGCACACAGAGACCGAAAATGCAGCTTTCACCGCGAATTTTAAAGTCCGGAGTCTTTCTGGCAGTTGCCTGTTGCCTATGCCTTGCTCTCTGTGTATTTATGGAAACAATGAAGGTGTTCTGAGTGACTAGGCACAGGTTATACTTCTGTGGCTTATCTATGGATTCTTTTCTTTCCTCCAGTTTACTAGAACAATGTTTCCTTTTCATTTTTAATGGAACTTCAATATTTAGTGACACCAGAAGGTCAAAACACCCTCCACTAGTGAATAAAATTTTATCTGCCTAAAAGTTTGAGAATTTTAAAATATTGTTCTAAATAAGAATACCCCAGACTTGAAAAAAGCAAAAACTTAAGAGTAGTGCAAAAGCCGTGTGAACAAGCTGCTGAGGCTCACACTAATACAGTCCTCTCTACTCGTGGAAGTAGTATATTTATGATCAGTGCACATTACTAAGAAACAAATCTAAACCTGTGCTAGAAATTACTCTCTCTGGGTTAGTAGTATACCGTGCTCAGTGCAGGTGTTACTGCTTCACCACACTGCTAACAGTGAAGTCAGACTTTTGTTACTCAAGCAAGTTACCTGTTGAACCAGTGAGCATCAAATCACTGAAATCCTGTAGTTAGAACATAGTTTAAAGGCTGGATTTTCAAAGGGGTATTTTAAGGCACTTGGAAATTAGGCACCTAAGTTGTACATCAACTGCAATGGAAATTAGGAGATGCAGGAGAGCACTGGATGCTAACTAAATTTTCTCAAATATATACATATGACTATAACAGGACAACAGAAAGAATGGCTGGAAGGACTTTTAATTTGGGGGGGTTTAAATACTCTTTAGTAGAAGCTCAAGCCTGATTTTATTACGCAGACTATAATACTTCAGACGCAAAGGTAAAATTTCAGGAGTCTTTGAAGGCACAAAACTATGCTACTCCTGTAGGCATGGAGTAAGTTAAGATGCTTTTTGGTAACTTTCAATAAAATCACACTGACACAAAGCTCTAAAACCGACAGCAACCTGTTTTGTTGAATTTTGAAACAAAACAGTACAATTACTACTTAGAAGTGATTTTACATGTAATTAAGATTCAGCATTCCTAGACATCAAAAGCTTGCATTTACAAATCTGTGTCTAAGTAATGACAAACCTTATTTTCCACACTTCTTGTGATATGCCTTAACTACAAACTGTACACAAATGGTGACAAGTGGAGCTCAATTTAAAAATGTCAAGTAACACAGCAGCCAAAGCACAGCTGTGAGTCTATCAGATCAAAAGCAACTGGTTCTTAATTAAACAGACAAAAAGATTAGATTTCCAGGGAACCTGTAGTTAATTGGTTAACCAGTAAGTGATTAATATGGGATAATGAAATTAGTCAGATTTAGATGAAATACAAGCACGTGTTCACAGTAGATGTAAAATACATTCCATAACCTGACATTAACAGACTATTAACATTGCACAGTTGAGCATGCATAAGTAAGCAATGCCAACATTAACGCTGCATGAGATACTTGGGCATATTCCTCAGAGACAACTTCATTTATATACACATCTATCTTGTGGAAGTGCCACATTCTGTGAGTTTTATAATTTTAAACCACATTTATAAGCCTTTAACACCGTAATTTGTCAACTTATATAAAAGTAAGTCTTATTATCAGAAACAGGCATTTTAGTAAATTTCAGAACTACTTTGAAAGATGCTCGAGGCTTGATTTTTTTATAAATAAAAACATTTACTACTATTCAGATTGTTCTCTAACGTTTTATATCAAGCACATAGAAATTATTGCTTCTAGCAATTCAGTACAAAACAAGGTGAATTCTTTTGAAACAAGAGGCTTTTCTACAGTATAAATGCTTCATCACTGAAAATTTGAAGTGGTCAGGGAGTAATAATCAAAATTATGAAACCATTCCTATCCTGTCACTTGCTGTTAGTCACAAAACTCTGCAGGGAAAAATCCTCAAGTTATGAAGAGAGCTTTTGGCCCTGAAAATTCAACTTTTAAGAAGCTTTGATTCTTTTTAAACACTAGAGAAATCCCACATTGGATGTCTTCCATACAGAAAGCAATTTTATACCATTTCATGTTTATTAACTTTTTTAGAAAAACAGCAGATAATTTAAATTTGGGTAGATTGGTAGACTAACATTAAACTAACCAGATACCGAGCATACTAACAGTACTTTGCAGAGTTTTTAAAAGGCCAGACTGAACAGCAGAATATACAAAGGACATTCAAGATCATCATGATCAGATGGAATTCGTCAAACTAATCTGCTGTAGAGATAGCTAAAACTAAGGCAAATCAAGAGCTGAAGAAAGAAATTAGGCAAGTTCCTATAACCTGAAGCTACAGCTGTCTAATTTAGCAGCGATTCAATTCTACCACTGCACCCACCTCAGCAGCATTACTCTGCACTTGTTTTAGTTAGACTGGCTACAACCACAACAATCTCTTCTCAAAACTACGGAGGTCCAAAAAAGCAGAGACTTGAGAGAACAGCAGTGGCTTTTCTAACATTCCTCTAGTTCCATGAATCAGGGAATGACAAATCAAATTCTATTCCTTATGCCACCACACAGACATTAAAAATTGATCCCAGCTTTGGAGCAAGCAAATCTGAACATAAAATACACTTCTGCTGCTCAAAAAACTTCCACAAACTAGGGAAAAAGCTCTGAACAGAAAGATTTTTACAGAGGCTGATGCAGCAAAACCAAAGATTACAATTACACTGTACCTCTGTCCCTGATCCAGATCCTGATGAATCTAGTTTTCTTTTCTTTCTGGGACCGATTGCAGCTAATGCAGTCAAGTTGGCATCCCTCTGTCTCATCTGTGCTAGCTCTTGTTGCTGCATCTGCATTTGCCGGAACAAACAGAGTTAATTATTTTTCTTTCAATTTCCAAAATAAAAGTTCATGTTAAGGTGAACACTTACCTCCTTGGCCTTCTGTTTCAATCTAAGCTGTTCTGGATCTTCTTGTCGAGATCGAGACTATGTTGATAAAGGAGGAACATGGAATGGTTGGAGAAAAAGAAAGAAAAATAAATTTGGTTACAAAAGCAGTTAAAGACTCTAAGTTTTACATAGCACATGAAAGTTTTTCTTAAACTTCAGCAGGAAACAGAGAATACCTACAGCTCCCAGAGAGGGCAACAGGGGAAAGCATTTCCAGAAATTAAAAGTAGTTTTCCATTTCTTAGTTTCAGATACCTACTTTTGAAAAAGCATCCCCTTTTTCAGCTTTATTAAAAATAGCAAAGCAATAGCTAAGCATTAATGCCTTTAACAAAACCATTACAAAAAAATTGCACAGATCTGAATTGAAATGCACACACTTTGCATATGAAAAAAGGAATTAGACCTGTACTTTGTGGAAAAATTCCTCCCCTTGCTGTGTAACTACACACTTACTAAGAACGTATCTTTCTGCTATACCTACACACAATTCAGATTCCAATTGGAACAAACTACCGCTGACCAACAGACCATTTACATTAGCAATTGCCCATTTCACTTAAGCACCTACAATTACTTCTATTTATCATATTTTTCAAATCATAGAATCATTTAGGTCCGAAAAGACCCTTAAGGTCATCGAGCCCAACCGTTAACCCGGTGCTGCCAAGCCCACCACTAACCCACGTCCCTGAGCGCCACATCTACATGTCCTTTAACCCCCCCAGGGCTGGTGACTCCACCACGTCCCTGGGCAGCGGGTCCCAGTGCTGGGCCACCCTCTGGGGAAGGAATTTTCCCTAATATCCAACCTAAACCTCCCCTGGCGCAACTGGAGGCCGTTTGCTCTCGTCCTGCCGCTTGTTACCTGGGGGAGAGACCGACCCCCCCTGCCCACACCCTGCTGTCAGGCAGCTGGAGAGAGCCCTCAGCCCCCCTCAGCCTCCTGCTGCCCAGGCTGAGCCCCCCAGTGCCCCCAGCCGCTCCCCACCAGCCTTGTGCCCCAGCCCCTTCCCCGGCCCTGGACACGCTCCAGCCCCTCAGGGTCTGTCCTGCAGGGCCAAGCCCCAAAACAACACAGTATTTGAGGTTCAACCTCACCAGAACGAAAGTAACAGAACATAAAATTTCGGCAAACTTTATTGTCCAATACTATTAACACACATTCGCCAGTTAGGGGGTTTTGCTACGTATATCAGTTGTCTTAGTTAACTTCTTGGAAAAAAAATAAAACTGAAAACACTAAGAACTTCAAGACAGTCTTTCATCTGTACTCTCACATAAAGCAAGGCTAACTATATTCAAACAAATCCTGACTGTTGTTAATCCCATACATTCTTTAGACCAGCAACAATATCAACTATTTTAATTCAGTGCTCAAGTATCCTTAAAATACTACACTTTTCCTAACGATTAACCTATGTCTTTCCTGCTGCATTTTAAGTGCAGCAAACTGAATTACATGAATGTGCAAAGCACAGTCATGAAGACTTATGTCTCACCCCAGTCTTTTTTCTTCTGAAGTAAATGGATTTACTCTCTAATCTTACTTTATAGGTCACATTTTCTAGACCTTTAAATTAATTTCCTCCTGAAGTCTACTTTGTGTAGGGCCCAAAAACTGGATTGAGTATTCAAGCTCAGGTCCAACAGGAACCAGCTGAAACAGAGGTGTTAGTTCACAACTTGCACTGCACTACAAAAACTGGATTTTGACGTTATCAACTCATAGGAGACCACAAACCCAAAAGAAACTTTAAGTTGTTTTGTGAATTATTTCTAGAGTGTTCCTGCCTAGTCATATTGAACCCGTATTCAGGTCACTGACTAAAACTACAAAGTCTAATGCTTACATTTACTGCTTCCTATTTACTGTACTTCTCCAACTTGCAAAAATCTTTTTGAATCTATTTCTACTCTCCAAAATACCTGTAACCTCTCTATTCTATTTAAGAGTACCACCAAGCTATAAAATTTATCTTTTTCACAACACAAAGTACAACCCCCTAAGTTTTAAGACCTACTTTGATTTGGGAACATGCAATGAGACTGGCAAAGAAGCTGTCTCACATGCTTTACCATGAAAAGCAGAACAGAGCTCTAGCTGAAGAACACATTCATCAAGCTCCATCTTTGAAGATTAGTCTTCCCCTTCATTGCAAGTGCTTTAGAATGAAAAGAAACTGCAGTTTTGACGTCAAAAATGACACTTTGCAAACGTGTGTGAAATCCAAGCACTTGCCTTTGCTGCACGCATTAAAATTTCCCTTTCTTGTTCATCTTTACGCTGCTTTTCTATTTGATCAAGTTGTTCAAAGAACTTGAGCTGTGCCCGAACGTCACTTGCTTGTTCGTATCTTTCATCATCCTGAAAACACGGCAAATATGTTTCTCATTACATTTCTTAACAAAGCTGTTAGATTGTACTGCACTGTAGAAGAACATATACATTTAAAAGCTCAAATGTTCACTTCGTCCTTTTCAAACAAATAGCAAGGATGTATTTACACCAGTCAAATCAGCTAGAATTCTTAAAAGCATTTTGTTCTATTCCATGAATCATCAGATTTTGACTTCTAACTAATATCATCACAGCTTTAACCTCATGAACATACTTCACAGAGCTGTGTGGGTTCTTTAAACGCTGTTTAGGCATTTGCATTTATTAAGAACACACATCTGTCAGATAGCACTCTCTCGGGAATTCAAAGCAGTGCTTTTATCCGCCTATCTGATTGTACAATCACTCAGATTCTAAATATTTGACATAATAAATAAAGGGGAGGGCACAGTTTCTCTGCATTTGTTTTAAAACCACTCTGTATAGGCAACTGAAGAGTTCCAGTCATCCATGTGTATTAAGATATTAATGTAAGATGAATCAAAGAGAATAAACAACCTGACTTTACAGAATGAGGAACACCTGAATGCATGTATTACAGCCAACACACCAGCCTGCTGAATTTGTGCAATTTTGCCATTTTAATTGTGCAATTAAATACAGTTACCTTGTAAGAAATATTCTTTTGTTGAGCAGTCTCCGATAATTTTTCCACGAGGTTTTGTATTCTTTGTTGTGTAGCATGCGATACATAGCTAACTACATCAGGATGGATTTCTGTTATTCCATGTTTTTTACCTATGGTCAGGACACAAATCAGTTGTAAAAAGTTACTTTACGATACAGCTAAACATGTGGCTAATCTCAGACATGGAAATTTAAATACCATTTGCAAAATAAGGCTTTCGGGTATTTCTCAGACAAGCATTAAACAGGAAAAGGCATATGTATGAAAGTTTACATTAGCTTAACAAAATCTACAATCCATTAATAAATGCTGTATACTATAATATAAAAAATAATTGAGGAATGCTTTTTGTTCCACCATCAATTCTAAACTAGTAAGTAAACACGACAAAAGTGTTTCTGGATTTATTTTTTAAAAAGTAAGCGTCATTATTTTTGTTACACCTTATCAGTCTATGCAGTCAGAATTTTAACCAGGTCCAGAAATTTTGATGTTAAATTGTCATCATTTTAGAGGGCTACTCCATAGGTTTGCTATCTCTTAACATTCTTCCACTTTCATAAGCTGAACGATTGCCCAGAAGCATCAGAATATACAAAAGGTAACTACTCCAGCAACATTAAGCTATTCAAATCAAGTTCTATGGAAAATGCCTTCAATTAAACCCAAGACTAGTGAAATTTGTTTATTAAAGTTCAAAAATATAAAAATCAACATACCTATTTCTAATATTCTTCTTTGTAAAGGTGCCGGGAAAAGGAAGGTTTCATCTTTACAGGACCGTGTTAGTGTACCCACAAGCTCGGAGTTTGTTGCCAATATTCGAGCACTTTCTTCCGACAGGTTGACTCCAGCCATTGATGCAACATCGTTAATGTCATCATCATCCCTTAAGAAAGGAAAACTCATTATAATCACATTTAGTGATTATCTGCACTCACTGCTACAATACCATAGCTGCACATAATGAATTCCACAGTAAACCTGAATACTTTATTTCACTTTTTAGTTTTATTTTTTTTATTATATGATAAAATAAAACTAGCATAATTTGATTCCAAAGAGCACTAGAAGTATTTTGGCAGTTTTGTACTTCCTAACTGTTTTCTCAAGATCCTTTCTTACGTAATGTTTCAACACCCTGAGAAACAAGAGACCAGACACATCACTGTCCCAAAACAATAACACTCATCACTAAGGCAGGCTGTACATTCGAATAATCCAAGCAGAGCTGGGAGAGGTGAAGGAACAGAGTTGTTTGTGAAGTTTGGTATTTACCCTTAGTGCCAGCTAAACGCTAAATTCAATCTGGCACAAGTATGTCCACAGCTGAAGTCTCTGTTGAAGTAGCAAACCTGCCCACAGAAAATCCCCCTCTAGTTCTTGCAAGTTTACCCAGTCCTATTCAGCACCACCGCAGCACACAGAAAGGTTCCCCCTGCGTTCAGCAGGCTGCCCAGGCAGCACAGGCACAAATACACGTGGTTCCTCACCTAAAAGAGCCTCCCCCCGGTTCTTTCAGTTTATTCTTCTGAGCAGCAGCTACTTGTGTCGAAACAGTGGCAATAGCTTTGTTTCCAGGTAATACTGCTGGTTTTACCACAGGGACTGCAAGGAGAAAGACAAGATTTGTACCCCATCAAATCTGTACCAGAGTTCAGATTTACAAGCCAGTCAGGGGTAGGAATGGCAATGGGTCTGGTGCAAAGACCCTGTCTCAGCATTTCACACACTCAAAACAGGACCCTCCCACACAATTCCAGTACCCAAACAATTTCTCTGGCTGTAAATGCTGCCCTGACGTGTGTGTATCCCCAGCCACTATGGCACTATGCACTAAAGATTTCTAGCAGTAGTACAACAGCCACCATAAAGCTACAGGGCATTTAACAACTGACATTCATAAACCAGACTTCAGTTAATGCTATCAAATATAGCATATATCAAATACCTTGACCTCTTACCTGTCTGAAGCTGATTCAGTTGAATTTGAGGAGTAGTGAGCATAATACGACTATGCGGTTGCCGCAATGCTACCATTGGTGTCTGTGTCAACGTTACCTGTGGAGGCCTTATCAACGTCCCTGCTTTTTGAGACTGTTGGATAACCTGCAAATAATAAGAAAAAAAACTGTAAACAATCTGAGACACAACTAAGAGTAAGAGTCAGGTGGGAAGAACAAACCCCAACAATCAACTTGTAAGTTGTGATCTTAACACATCTGTTCATTGATCTAGAATAAGCACATTTTAAGGTACTTAAACATTTCTTCAGATGAATCATACCTTACAGGAAGATTAATATTCCACTTTGTGACACAAAAAAAAAAAAAAAAAAAAAAAAAAAAAAAATCAGTAACCTATTTCTGTGAGAAAAAAAAACAACCAAAACACCCAAACACCTATAATCACAAAGGTTCAGTTAAAATTTTCTACCTGTGGTGTCTACATTAGAGATGCAGAGGCAAACTGGATCTGCCTGAACAAACTCCAGAAATAAAAATAATAGAGGCATGATGAAGGTAATCCAGCTGGTTCTACGTATGCCACTTTCAACCAGAATCAGCATAAGCTATAGCCATGTAGCTTTGTACTACTCGATTGTTAGGTTAGACTGAGTCTCAGGCAACTGTACCCATGCTGCTTCTGAACATGAACGCATAAAAGCAGGGTTACATCACGATGCTACAGAGCGATTTACGCAAACCTGTCTTCTGGCCTCAACTAGTTTTCAGAAAACTTACTTTCAAACTACTGTAAAGAAATCTACCAACTCTGCCTATTTTGCAAGCTCCACCTCTTTAACTCTGCAAGTCTTTCTTTTGCTGCTACCTTATATAGTTAAGTTAAAAACCAAACTATTTCCTTGTAAATCCAGCACTAGTCAATGTTCAGGTTTTATTCCTTCGCTAGGTTCCTAACCACCTCCTTCTATAAAACCTAGGTTATAAAGGCAGTAAGACTGATAAAATCACCAGTTTTTCTCTCAAAGTAAGTGAAAAATATTTGTGGATTGACAAAGTAGATCTCTCCGTTTTATTTCACTTGAAAATTTCTGGACAGAGCAGCTCAGATGAATGCCAAACATTCTACAGGGAACACTGAAGTACTAAGCAGCAAAAAAACCTCTAGTAATTTAATAATGTATATTAATACACATCTTAGAAAAAGCTTACACTCAGACACTGCTTCGCTGTGAGAAGCGGGGAAAAAAGGTGATGCATATTATATTGTTCTTATTTGGTTTATGTCCAGGCCCAAGAAGGTTATTCTTTCTCCTCTTTTGGCGTAAATTTATGTTTTACGTAAGTTGTTAAAGTTATGAAATGAGGAATAAAAGATCCTCCAGAACATTGCTCTCAGGATCTGCAGTGACTGAGACAATCTGCCAGTATTTAATGCTAAAATAGGAAATACTATATTATTTTAATCAAGAATGGATTTTAAATCCCACTTTTTTTTCCTTAGTAGCTAGTTTCTTTAAAGAGATCAAAGATCTGATTGAGCTAAACCACCAATTTAAAAAGAAAAGTCACTGTATTATCAAAAAAACCCTGTGCAATAACAGATGATGCACTTCAGTTTACATACCAGTGGCGTAGACTGCCCTTGTTTACTAACACCAACTTGTGTAGGCTGTGTTAGGCTGATTACAGGTTGTTGGAGAGTACTCGTTACAGTTGCAGTTGCCTTCCCTGCTGTGCGCTGAACTGAGGAGCTTAGAAGCACTGCCGCAGACGGAATTGTGGCTATCGTTGCTTGCGTTGTTGGCTGCTGCTGTTGACTTTGTTGAATGAAAGCTGCAGAGTCCGGTGTTAACTGTCTCAAGGCAGGTAAACTCCTCTGAAAAGAGGAAAGGAAAGATTTTTTTTTTATTTTTTTTTTTTTGAGTATTTTAATCCTAGATCACACAAGAAAACATCAATTGTATAAAGCAATACATTTCATTTCAGTCCATTGTATCAACCTGCACACACCCGAGAAAGTATGATTGGGGTGCACGCAGCAATGCTACTTCACATTTAAAGCCAGACAGAGTGACAGTACCTTTAGCTGTAGAAGCTTGGATATCAAGGGCATCTAGGTTATGCAAGCCTATCTGGACCCCCTGGTATGTATCTAACAATCCAAGCCCATGCTGCTTTCCTTGATTGTGTTCCTATCTATCTCTCTCTCAAGCTATAACATGTGATGGCTTAAGAAACATACTGGAACACCAGGGAAGACTTCAGAACAGCTCGGAGACCAGTGTTTTACTGGATTCTTACATTAGTTATTTTCTTATGGTAACAATTTTTGTCCTCATGAACAGCTCAAGGTTGAAAAAGCATTTAGGTGCCCAGAAACGTCAACACACACCTACAACTATAACCCTTAATCATATATTAGTCAAGCAGTTATATTCTTACCCTACAGTGCTGTTGTACTTCCTCTGATTTTCAAATGGTAAATGTTTTGGAACAAACATAATTTTGAGATGTGTTCAATTACTGTAAAATTTATGACAAATGGGACTTATTATTGAGAGGTGACAAATTTTCTGTTTATTCATACTAAGAGGTATACAGCACAGGCAACAGTATGAGTTTGTCCAGATTTTCTGTATCATTCAATCTCTTGTTTTCTTTCCAATAAAAAGATGATAATAAATCAGTTCATAGGTTTGCTGCTATGGAGAGAAATTGCTTATAAGTCACAGAAAGAAAACTTTATGGTAGAAATTCCATTACTGACTGTGCCAATGAGTCATACTAACAAACTCAGAAGCAAAAGTCTAACCATGCACCATTTAAAACTGCCATTTACACCGTTTTGGAATTCCACCTACACTGGTAAAAGGCATGCTTGTGTTCATTTGCTGCCAATATATAAGCACAAAAATATATAAAGACTACAGAACATGAGATACCTTCAGGAAAGGCACAAGGTAAGGTTGAGGTGAAGAATTAAGTTCTCTGTACAGCCTACTGGTAAAGTCTTCTGCTTCAATTTTTCCATCCTTCGAAACAGAACGTTCAGAAGTTAATTTTTACAAGTTAGTTTATTTACAGATATTCAACATAAAAAAACGTTTAAGACAACAATCTATTGAAAATAAGTGTTTTTATCATCCTTCACTATTTTTAGTTACCAATAGCTTTATGGTAGTAACTAATTTTAATACAAATTTTAACTAGTAAGACCTACAGTCCCATCTTTCCTTTTCTTCTTCCTGCCTTTCAGTCAGTTTTAAGAAACATCTCCAGTTTTCTCACTGTTACAGGAATGTCCTATCTATAAACCAAAGAGCCAGGCAGAACCTACAGGAATACTTCACCTGATCTGCAATTAGCCAACTATCAATTGGCTCAGAGCAGCCGGGCAGCCCCATCTCCGGTGTTGTTTTTTCCAAAAGGTACTACAGTTACCCCATTTCAAATAACTAAAGTTGTGCCCATCACATGCTCAAAAGGTAGATGTGTCTCTCAAAACTAAATATATATTCCTCAGGAGAAGATACACTTTGAATTTTGGTCTTCTGACAACCTCTGGTTATCACATGATGACACCTGGAATAGAGCGCTCTACCTTAACTTAAAGGTTACCAAAAACTAGGCTAAGCAATAGTAGCACTCATTCTATAAATATTACCTATGTCAAGTTTTTACATTAGTTTCAGATAATATTACTTGTTGTGGGGTTTTTTTGTAAAAACGTATTTCCTACACTGGGCTATTGCACTAGCTGGAATATCCTCCCTCCAGTACAGAATTCATCTTTTTATTCACTGTTTTAGCAATAAAAACATGTAGAATTTAATTTACACTATTTGCACTTCAATTTAACTCACATTCTCATGCATGAATATAAGCAGTAATCTCTCAATTACAAGCTTATTTTGATTCAGAAGAACCAAAGTTTCAATTTGATTTATCTCATTTTATAATCTCCCTCCTCTCAAAAAAAGAAAGCAAACAAAAAAACACCTCAGTTTTGAGGCTAAATTTGCCCAGATACTGTATCTTACAACTTTTAATGAACTCTTCTTACCAGCAGGTTCTGTACCAGTTCTTTCACATTAGCTGCAGTCTCTGAAGACTGTTTTCCAGATGACGCCAGTTTTATTAATGTGGACAGAAAGTTTTTGCATTTCTTCACATTTTCCATAGTTTCCTGTCACAAGAGGAGAAGGGGTAGAAGGGAAACAGTCAGATAAAGGAAGATAAGCCCTTTTGAATAGAGAATCTGACCGTATAGTCTGAAAAATAAAATCCTTCTCTAGTTCATCACTGCAGAATATTATTTATAGGTTCCTGTCCCTCACCCCTTAAAACATAATCAGACTGAAATTATTATTTTGCTTCATGTATACATATGTATTGCTCATTGTTGTCAAAATTTAATAAATTATGATTCCTAATGAAATCAGGAAACACCAAGTATTTTATGAATGACACATTGTGTATGCAAAAATACACTTTTTAGCAGGACAACAAACAGCAAAGCTCCTCCTTCCCAGTGCATGGATTCCCCCTCTTTTGCAGTCCTGGGAACATGCATCTTGAATGAGTCTCAGACTGATTCTACTCTGCAGTGCTGAACAGTTCACTCTTCTGTAAGATACCACTAACATGTTTTAACAAACAGGAGTGCTTTAAAACCACAAGAGAAATCAAAACTAACACTCTGAAAGCCATCAAAATTCAAGTGACCTGTGTTCACACTTTGTAAATTATATGGTTCTACTAAAATTACCTTTTCAAGACCAATAGTTCACAGGACTCCTGCATCTTTACTACTCTCCACTCTGATCTGTGTGTGTGTGTTATGTACGTGTGTATATATATACACACATACCTGCACGCATGTATATGGGGACGAGTAAAAAAAGATTCTAAATGCACTCAGTATCTTACTGTGGCAGCAGTGGAGGTTGCCGTTGTTCCTTGCACTGTTCTCTGAGGAGTTCCAGTTTGTACAGCTGTTGCCGTCCCCAGCGTAGTTGTTTGTGCAGTACCACCCAGAACAATCTGAGGCTGCAGAGAATACAAACATAAGATTATTTCACTTGGAACACAGAAAACCTGTTTTCCCGAGCCAAACAAGCTGAGCGACAGGACAGTGGAATACCTTTCACAGCTACTACAAAAAGGAGTTTACAAACCTGCCATCAGCTGCAGTGGAAAGAGCGAGCCACCAGATGGCACAAACCACTACGCATTCAAACCTGAGCTCCTAAAAGTTGATTAAGAATTGCACGATTTTTGGTTACTGAATAAAACGGCAAAATAATACCATAAACATAGCCTCATACACTGTGGTTTCAAAACATAATTAAAACGAATGCTAAATTTCTGTGAATGCAATAGCTGTTTCGCCTGCTCCCTTAAATGCCACTTTCAAAGGGAGGAATTTCTAAAAAGACACAACGGACACAAAAGCTCAGGTCTGATCTAGGTCTTTTTGATGAACAATGGGACAAAACATTTTTCTAGTTTTGCAGACAAATTGGTAATTCAAAGTAGGAATACTACCTTTAAAGTATCAACATTGTATACAAGAACTTTTCATATACACAGCACATTCATGGACTTCCAACAGTCTAATTACTAACGACAACCCAACCTGACAGACAGTAATTCTTACCAAGCTAAGGCTAGCTCTCAGGATTGTAATAAATCATTTGTAAGCTTGCTCTTTATATAAGGATGCACAAGAAAAGAGGCTCCAGCACTGCCAAAGCTAGCTTTCACTGGTATTTTGGAAGACAAAAAAAGGAGACAAGGATTTAATTTGTCTCATTTTGTGAAATCAAGATAAATTAAGTCCATGGTATGCTCATTACAGCAAAAAATATGCAGATGGAATGATTTTTTTTTCTGTCCAATGTAACAGCAGCACAAATTAAGGCCACTCAGTTAGGTAAATTAACTGTTAGATCTGGAAAGATCACTGGCATAGGCAAAGGCTCTCTGAGGGGAAAAAGGTTAACTGGATGCATAGCAAAACCTGCATGTTTTAAATTAAAACTCTCTAATCCCATCTACTCAAAGGATGAAGAAAGCACAATGAAACAGATTAGGCGACAGCAATCATATTGTATCACTGTTGCCTGGAAGCCATGTGGAGAATTTCACACTTTTGCACTGTGTTTTAAACTCACACCACCCGCCCTCAAAAAAAAAAAAAAATCTGCAAGAAAGCCCATCATTAATACAGGCCAGGCTACTAGAAGACAGCCCACATGGAGAAATAGCGGTGTCTTAGTATAAGTTATTAGAATCTCCTTAAGTACACTGACCGAAGCAAACTCTCCTGTAAGGCTTGCGGAAGAGAAGGCTACCAGTGTAACTGTAAATTTTGCTGCAGAATTCAGAGAACTACAAATCCACCATAGGAATAGCATCACAGCTCCAAATCCAAAGGGAATTGGTGTGACTTGAGGCAGAAAGCCTAGAGGTTTTTTTTATTTTAGTCAGTTTTATGATAATACAAACTAATAACGGGATATCTTTAAATATATGTAAGCATATAGGTATAACATGAAATAAGAAAAATATACATATAAAAAATTATATAAACATTAGAATACACAGTAAATTGAAAACTGCAAATGTTTTACAAAGGATAATCCAGCACATACTTCCTCCATGCACTTAACAATTACATTTCCTTTATTACTGGCAGTCTCGAGCAGGTTTTCAGTTTATCTTAACAACCAATCTATCTCATTCATACATTACTTTTCTATAAACTCACTTGCACAACGGGAGGACGCTGTAGCGTTGTTGTGGGTTGCACTGTTGTTTGAGCCTGAGACACTTGCTTGATGATAGTAGTTGGTGTCACCTGTCGTGCAATAATAGGTGTTCCTGGAGCCTGAGGAAGAGGAAAAAAACCCCACATTAGTTCCTATATTTAAATATAATCTGCCTTAATCTTGTACTTTGTTTCTGGATAGTTGCCATTATTACAGATGCAAAAGAATGCATCAGGACCACTATAACACTGAAAAGAATTTTTAGTCTTGAACTTAATGCAACCATGATTATCTCAGTGTACGTATACCCATTTCCGTTTTTTTCGTTTAGTCTCATGAAGGATAATGATTCTTTGGCAAAGACAGGCACACTAATGACATATGGTCTTGAATGGTCGTCTTTATATCAGTTTTAAACAATGTGATTCAGCTAGGTAAAAATATTTTTGATGAGTAACAGCCAAACTGTAACAGAATTAGGAACAAAACGCAATGCCTACACCATGTGGAAAAGCCTGTATAGCACCAGTTTGATTAATGGTTTCTCCAAATCGATAGCATTATATCCTACTTTCTGGTGTATTCTTCATAAGAACAAAAAAAAAATTAATAAACTTACAGTTTTTAACAGTACAAATTACTGAACTAACCTGCACTGTCGATATCTGCACTGGAGGAGCATTGGTAGGTGTAGCAGGACGAGGAGTCATCGTATTTTGAGGCTGAGACTGGGCGTGTGCCTGTGCTTGCATCTGCGCCAAGGCTTGTTGGGGGATCACCAGCAACTGCCCATTCTCACTACGCACAAGGACCATGCCTGTCAAAAAAGAAATTAGTCAAGAGCCATTCATATTTCAAAAGAATGTAAGAACATATTTTTTCAAGTTTTTTTATCTAAGTTGGATACATATGGAATTAATGTACTGTTGAAAGACTACACGCTAACAAAAGTGGTTTAGAAGACAAGCAAACCACCCAGCTGCATCATCACGTTTCGTACAGAATAGCTTAATTACAGAAACGCTCTTTCTCTATCAAAATGCTCGGTATGGTGTGCATCAGAACACACAGAGTTGATTTCACCCCAACCAAAAAATTCCATGTGACTAGAAGTTAAAATTAGCAATCACGTAAAAATCCTACCTGCTCTTTACTAAGAAATTTGTTTAATGAAACAATGCAAATAAAAGAAAATCTTGCCATAGGTAAGATTCCTGTTAGTTTGTCTTTAAGAGGAAAAAAAATACCATCAAACATAGGCTTCACTATCAATAAGAACATGATTGTCTAAGTTCTAAATTAATTTCCCATAACAAATTTAGTAACAAGAGTGGCTGTAAAATCATAATCTCTCTCGTGTGCATCTGCAACAGACTGCATTGTGCCATGTTACACCCCAAAAGAAAAATAGAATGGAGAGGGAAACGAGGCAGTCGTTCCCTGCTCAGTCACTCAGATCAATACACTTAACCCCACTGGGTAGCTATAGGGAACCAGATTCTACCAGGCAGATTTTCAGATGACAGACTCTCTTTCTCAAAGGCACAAACAGGATCTAGATAACATGAACTGTTTTCCAAGCGCTCATTCATTCAGCACGCCTCAGCCATTCCATGAGAGCCTCAGGAGCTCATCAGCTCTGGAAAATCCACCTAAGGAAACAAACTGGGCACTCAAAATTAGTTAGCCTCTCTGAGCAACAAACTACAGGAGGAAACTTCACCATGAAGAGGCACCACTAAAATCAGAAAGTTTAAGTGTTGTTCAGTGAATAAAAAGCCTATACATACTCTCCAACAATATCTGAATATCTGGTCTATGCCATCTCAGAGCATGACTACTTCAAAAGAATCAATCTTTTATTTGCTTTCCTATTCAGCTGAAGTGCTGAAATGTTTACAGACAATGCCTTAAACAGTTTTCTTGGACTGTTTGAAAATTAGCATTGAACCGCAAAAATTCATATACCGATTTCTACAAAAATTGAGTTCAAAAGAAAACCAGATTACATTAGTTGATTTGCCCCTAATTTTCTCCTCTACTTAACTCTCTTTTAATGAAACAGAGTCACACAGAGACTTTAAACTAGTTTACATCAAAAAGGTGACTTTCCATTGCAACTTATTTAGAAGTGTTAAGGTGGGACTGCAATGTGCTATGGACAACAGTTATATCTAGAAACAAATATTCTCAAACTGTTTTTCTGTAGGAAAGGAGGAGGGGGAAAAGCTTACTTATAATCTTGCAGACTAGAAATAAATACTTAGTTTAGCTGTCAAGTCCAAAAAACATTTTGCAAGCCTTTCCAAAAAGTAAGGTCTTTTCTTCTGTAACTTACGTAGGGAGAAGCATTTTCATTAAAACAGCAAGAGCATACACTATCACCACAGCCTACAAGAAATTTTAAAACCTCAATAGTGAATACAGAGCTTTATCCTGCTAGCTGCTCATTAGAGCCATCACTACTTTCTCACCAACAGCTTCACACTACAAGGAGGGCGCTACTGACAAAACACAGAGAAATTCAACGTTTTAAAAAGAGTGATCTGTTACTACATCAAGCTCATTCCTGCACAGAGCTTGGCATCCTCTCCAAATCTGCAAACGTAAAATCTTGGGAAATGAACTCACGTTGCCCATTTTTGTCATCCCTCATAGTAATCAGCTGAAGAAGCTAAACACTGAATCAGTGGACATCTTCAATTTTATTATAACTGAAAATATCAGTACAGTGGAAGTCTGATTACAGGAGCTATTTTCAAATCAATGGCAAATATTAAAGCTTGTTGTTTCTTGCAACTGAAAAAGCCCCATGCAACTATATGTGCCAGTACTTTCAGAAGCCCTTAAACGTCACAGAATTGTACTGACATCCCATAAGGAACTTTTTCCTTAAGAGTCACCATTTTGGGGCTTCCCTAGGATATTCTAGGGCTAACATACCATCCAAATTCTTCAGAGATACATTTTTTCCTTCCAGAAGCAACATAAGAGATACTAACTCTAGGTTTGGGTTTGGGAAGGGGGGGTTGTGTTTGTTTTATAAACTTCTCTCTCAGCACAAAAGCAACTACACTTATTTGAAAGTGCCAACCCAAAGCAGCTCACCTGCACATGAGCAGCTTTATGGGATCAGGCACCAGCTGTACAATACCTGTTCCAGTCCACACCTCCATACACACATCGGGCTCAGGAATGGGTCTGCAGCACACATTGACATCCCACAACAGCACAACCACCCCTCGGGACACCAGTACTGTCACCTCATTGTTTTGTTCCCCAAAACGTGAATGAGAGAGAAAAGAAGGGAGATAACCACAAAATGAAGGTTGACTACCCCTGAAGAGCAGGCACAATACCTGAACAATGAAACATTCTCCCTGAGCTACATGCAAAATGAGAACATGCCTACACATTAACATAGCACAACTGCTGAAACAGACAGTTGAAAAGCATATTAAAGTGAGCTTTAGAAAACACATCAAGAAAGTTCAATTTTTGGCAGCAGACAGACAAAACAATCATTTGTAATTCAAACCTTGACTCTAAGCTCTACCATGCTAAGTTTCTAACTATGGGAAGTCTGAACCTTCCCTCAGGTACTGAAGTTAAAAAAAGTAATTCATACAATACTATATTCATTTTGGTCCCTATTTAAATAGTTCTTTTATACTGCACTCATATTGGACATGCAACTATTTTCAATTTATATTGTTTCTAACATGTCATTCAGTTAGGGTCTACCACCAATAGATTTTTTAGAAATATAGATTTTTAGAAACAAAAATTTTTAGAAAATAGAATTGCTGTGCACACTTGATGGGCTACATATAAACAAAGACAATTACAAGCATCAGACGAGTCTTGCACCAGTTTTAATCGTGGCATGATGATATAAGACATTTTACTTGCTTGAAATTTTACTTGCTTGATATAAGGGTGATTTCAGAAAAGGTGTAAAAATTCAGATTGTGATGAACTTTGTTATTGAAACTTCCATGCAGAAATCCACCAGTAGTGCGCAGAGAACTAATTTTTGACTAAACCCTTAACACCTCTCCAGTCTTGTTGAGAATTCATTAAAAAGGGAGATGGAGCTGCTCTCAGAGCTTTACTCCCCCCAGCCCAACTACAGACTCTTTTCCAACTCAATTAGCTAAAAGAGAAACTCGCTAACCCAAAACTATACCCAAGCTGGCATTAAGTGGATTTTCAGTGAAGTTCAGAAAGCTCATTGGAGCTAACTTGATTAAGAATTAAAAAGAAAGTCCCATTTATTTCCCGCTTCTAAACAAAATCAATGTATGACTATAACAGCCCCCTCTCTCCACACATACATTACCCATCTCTCAGTTGATTCATTCATTGCAACAGTAAAAAAAGGAAGAGCTGACAGCCACATATGTAGAAAAAAAAACCCCACACTTTGTCTTACATTCAAAAACTTAGATTTTAAGTATATTTAAATATAAATAAGTATCATAACCTCAAACTCCAGTGCATAAGGGTGCAAATGCTGTATGAACTAGATCCGAAATAACTAGCAGGTACTAGAATCACACCAAGGTATCTCACCTCTCCAATTCAGCAACATATTTAAAGTTAGGATGGAGAATATACTTCAAGTTTACCATCCAGGTTTTTGTTCCACAAATGGATGGATTGATATTTGAGACCCAACAGCTAATAAAGATAATTGGAAGTGTTCAATTAGGAAAAGGTGACAATAAAACTTAGGCATTTTAAACATCTCTGCCTTCTTTTTCCTAGAAACTCTGATCACGTGTACTGCAAAATCATATTCACTATTAAAAATGCAAACACTCAAGCATTCTTTCCAAGCCTCTCATTAAAAAACTAATTAAAATGAAAATTAATTACCATTTTTGTTAGAAGTTAGAGGATTAAAAGAATCCTGAAAGAGGCTCATATTTTAGTTTGAATTAAACAATTCATCGTGGCTCCAAATGAAGGATTAACAAAATTGAGTTGGATTGCTCCTTATGCCAAGACGACTTGCACTCTTGACTAATACAATGGTCATCTCACGTGTTCTTGTTGTGGAGACCTTCCCAGATCTCTCCTGTTTCCAAGAGTGTTTGGATGGAAAAGTTCATTATTATATAATGTAGCCGCATGTTTCTATACTGTGTTGTCTTCACCTCTTGTATTTGCCCTCTTTGTATTTCCATTTGCTAATGGCATTTCCATTTTAAAAGTGTTGTGCTTTGGGGGTTTTTTGTTGTTGTTGTTCGTTGGGGTTTTTTAAATTAGTAAAACCTGCAAAGTCATGCACTGGAATAAAAAGTGAAGAGCTCTAGCCATACGACATGTCAGAAAAACACAAACCAGACTTCTTTCTAATGCCTTCCTCTTCCTTCTCTCTTTCAAACGTGGCTTGGCTTAGCAAAGACTAAAGAAAAAAATTATCATAATAATAAAAGAACAACAAAAGAAATATTTAGCCTTTGCACACCGCTCTGATTGTCCACATAACCCCTGAGACATGCAGCTTTCTTGCTAGAGAACCTCTACATCCAAAAACCACAAACCAAGAGTTTCCTATTCTGTTACCAGTTTTCACTGGTAAACCTAGATTATTAATATTTATTGGAGCTGGACTTCCCAATGACAGAGTTAAAACTTCCTGCAGATATAGTAGGCATCTTCAGGTTTTCTGAGGAAATACACAGCAGCAAATTGTCACCTCTGACAAGCACACCTAGCAAGAAGCCACTCCAACAGCAACATACCTAGGTGTTACCCTCTCACAGTAAATGCTCCATTTCTCAGGGACTCTATTCATACGGTAGGTGACATACTGAAAGACTTCATCTCCAGTTAGCAAGCACCTAACACGAGGACCATACAAAGGTACGCCCATGCCTGTCACTGGGCATACCAGCATGCAAGAACGAAACCCTTGCGTACCTGTGAAATATAAAACCTAGAAAGCATCCTATAAGATCACTAGTGACAACATCTCTCTCTCTGACGCAGATACTGAACAGAAGAACAGAAGGTTCAGTCTGACAGATTTTGCTCATTACCCACAATGTAACTCATGGTCTAACCCAGATCAATTCAGAACCATTACTAAGGAACACAGACTTTTAATAAGTTCTTTATTTTAGCAGCTGAGACATCACAGAAGAATTAATGGATGCATGATCTTGAAATTGAATGGAGAACACCGTTTTCCGGTCTCCTGAGGAAATTCTCTTCTTAAAGTAAAAAAGTAACTGAACTTTATTTCCAGGAGAAGGAAAAAAAAAAAAAAAAAACCACCAAAACAAAAAACAAAAAACAACCCCCACCAGTCAGTGTCAGGGAGAACTGTTAGGCAACAAAGAATCACCTTCCATACACAAACGCTGATGTTCAGAAAGAATGTCCAAGCCTAAAAGAATAGCTAGAGGATTGATGCTTCTGGTGTAGGAAATCAAAGACCTTACAAACATCTCTAGAAAAGAGGGTTATCGATCATAAAGTCCACTGACATCAACAAATCTTCAAACCCTAACTAGATTTGCCAGAGAAGTTCACCAAGAGGTTATCTTAACGTCAAAGCAGTTTGTGCCTTAAGCTCTCAAGCACATACTCATTTGTGGCAAGATGCTGCAAACATTTGACATGGCGAAAAAAATATCTGACAGCAACCATAAGCAGGCTGTGCCGTATTAGCAGAAGAAAGCTTTATAATAGCATCCCTTCTGCATTGTCAGAAGAGATTCTGTTGCAACAAAAGGAAAGCAAGCGTGTGTAAGGTTATGCAAGTTGGTATCATATACACCACAAAACCCATATCAAGCAAAGGGGATGAGTCAATGCTCTGCAGATGACTGGATCAGGCAAACAGAGACTCTGGAATGGCAAAATCTTTTTAAAAGGACAAAGTTTCTAGGATTTTCCCAATACAAAAAAGCTGGAATACTGGAGAGACAGCTGGAGAAAAGGATAGCTGCCTATACAAACTACAGGAAGAACTTCCAGCAGCAGTGATGTACATGATATGGCCCCTTATTGCAGAAAAGAAAATACCCTGGTATGACATCAATGCTGTCCAACAATCCACCATTCCTCCTCTTATGGTAACTGAACTGCCTGGAAAAGTTCTCACTCTATAGGAACGGAAGGCCAGGAAATGGGGAAAGAACCAGTGCTAGTCCACCGCAGCTCCATGAAAATCTGGGTAATTAAGGGAATCTTCCCTAATACAAGACAACTTTTAGCAGATTTAGAATTATTTACGTATGTCAAAGAACATCTGTAATAAACCAGCAGACGCATAGCAGCTCATGAAGGACAATTTATACACCAACTCAAGAGAAACAGCAATTGCTAATCAAGATGCACAACACAGAACTTAGAATGGCAACACAGCTGTGGATTAGATGTTATTGAAGACACAGTATTTTGTACTTGATGAGAGATGTGCACCACCACATTAGATACACTGTATTAGTTTACATGCTTGGAACCTCAGGTGATCTGTGCTGCACAACAAATCTAGAAAACTTCTACCTGAACTTTCTTGCCAAAGTCTTTGACACCATCAGTAATCCAGGTTCTTGAACTTCATGAACAAGCGTGGCTGGTTTGTGACTTGTGTAAAGGCTTCTTAGCTCCACAAGGATAACCATCGTGCTTATGGAGAAGTCTACACAGTGCTGGTACCAGCTCCAGCAAGCCAGCTTGTTGAAAATGAGCCCACAGCTACCTGTGAGTTCACCTGCTGCACACGACTTGCACTGCACTGGCACAGATGAGGTCAGCCTGCACGAACTGAGCTAGCAGTAGATACGTTCCCTGCTAAGTTGCAGGTCTACAGGCCATAAAAGAGCCAGGTGGTGACAGAGCTGTCCAGCACACTGGAGCAACCCAAGATACTGTACCAGATACCCTCGCTTCTTGTTTCAGAGTAATGGGCGCCCTAAAGCAATGAATGCTGAGGCTCTGCACACACTCGTATTGAGAGCACACAGCCCAGGCTGCACCGAACACATCTTAAGGGTGCCTGTTAAATGTTCAGCACCTTTTGTGTTTAAGGTGAGCTACAACTTGGCATGAAAAAACATGACCGTCAGGTGTTGCTTCAGAGCACCTCTAATACAAAGCACTTGGAGTCTCTCCTGACAGGCACTAAACATTACACCGTAGCGAAGATTGGCATGGCACAGAGTTTTGGACAAGAACTTACAAGATCGACAAAAGCACATCACTTCTTCCACTTTTCAGCTCACGTCACTCTGGAATCAAGTAAAATCTTAGCCAGATACAATGCCCAAAAGTTTTGGTACAGCATTAGTTTATTTTCTACAGCACCCTGCTTCATTTGCCTGTCATTACTCTCCCCATATGCCCAATCTGCAAACACAGATCACAGATCATAACTAACGGTTATGGTCTGTGAAATACTAAATCTTGAACAGCTGATTTACGATTATCACCAACACAGATGAAAGATACATTCTCAAAAAATGTCAAAAATCCTGACTGGAGTGCACAGAAAATGTATTTTGTACAGACCAAAGTACACAAGTTCACATTATGAAAAATTGCTTTTGCTTCTTCTTACTAAAGAGTCAGACAAAAGAAATTCAACTTCATAGTAAAAGTTTTTGCTTACTCTTATTATGCAAGAAAACAGTTTCAAGCTACAGAATTCAACTGTACTGTCTAAAAAGTGAAGTGAATCATTTGTACATTATTGATTCACAAGTCCTTTCAGAATTCAGTTAAAGGAAAAATGTCATGCTGGAGTGCCAAAAAGCCATTGTATTTAGCAGTGATCCCAAATGGAAAAAAAATCTTACCTGCTCAGTTGAGAAGGTGTGTAAGAAGTGTTCTGGGAAGTATGTCATTTTATACAGCAACAATTGACAAATGCTTCAACAACAATGTCACTTGAAACTATTTTTACTTTTCTGGAAAGCTGTGTTCCTTGAAAGTGTGTTAACATTCCTTTCTAGTCAAGCATACAAAGCCAAAACACCGGAGTGCTCTGTCGAACTGCAACCCAATCATCACACCAATCTGTCTTTAGCCTGATGCAGAAAGATCTAAGAAAAACACTATCAAGAGCTGAACCGATTACTTTAATTATTGATCTCAAAGTGATTCAGATTTAGCTCTGCCATTAATTTCAATATGCTTATATCAAGCAACAACGCAGTTATACCAAAATCAGATTTCTTTTTCGAGAAAGGAAGACAGAAAATAAAAATGTCACTAATTCTTTTGATCTGTTATTCTAAATAGGAGATTGAAAAACTCAACTAAATCTTCATTTCTGGCAGTTTGTCTATATCGAGGCATATCAACATTAGTGCTGTTCAAGCACCTGATGAAATGGGAATGGGCAAGCTACTTTGCATTTACCACAGTCTGCACACAAATAGTTAATGAGGAATACTGCATTAAATCCACAGTATTCTCCTTCAAAAAGCAACACCCTAAAACAAGTACATGAAAAGTGATAAAAAACTCATTCCTTTAGTTTGTCCCCACTGTGAATGCCCTACCCTAGGTATACACCATTTGTAAGGTGTAAAAACTCTTTCACCTTTTCACCCGGAGCTATGGAGACCCGATGTCAGACAATTCCAGCCGACTGACAGCTACACCCAGGGCAGCCTCGGTGGAAACGTTCCCTTCAGATCCTCCCCTGCAGAGGCAGCCTGCGATTTTACGACTCTCTCGCTGCCGGTACAGAAGTTACTCTGCTTTGAGAGTATGCCAAGCGCTATGCCTGTGAGTTCGAATACAAAGTATCAACATGGACATGACGTTACACGTCATTTGGCTGACAGCAACATTTATTAAATAGCACTGCTGCTTCAGTTAGGCTGAACACAGAAGTATTTTCACACCTATGAGCTTTTAAACAAAATAAAGTCTCGTTTTGATTTTTACCAACCATCAAATGCACAGTCCTGAGTAATGACTAAGCTTAATGACTGGGTATGACTAACACATAAATAATTAGTGCTTTCTCTCCCCCTCCCCCATGGAGGAAAGCAAAGGAAAGAAAACCAAATAATACACTGGGAAAAAAAGGAAGAATGAAAGGAAATAAGAGGTTCATGGCATGAACACTTGTCTCTTCTTCCAATCTACCCTTGCTACTACTGCAAACATAACTGCATCTATGTTTATTAAAAACTAACAGCTCCTCATGCTTTTCTATAGACTTCTGCAGAGTTTAGCCACCCCCAGCCTTCCTACTCCAGATGTCTTCTTCTGACTTGTTCCACTGATCCCTCAGCAAACACTCTTCTGGCCACCTCCATTGACTCTTTTGCTACAGATGCTGCAACTCCTCCGTGCTGCTCCTTGGAGTTGGTACTTCTGACTCATGTGAGTACAACTGGTCCCACTCGCCACACCACCACTTAACGCTGAACGCACCTGATGTTATTACATTCTGAGGGACGAACTAAATTTAACCCTCCCTTACAGAAATATTTGATTAATGAACTGAAGGAAGGTGTGAAGACAGCTTACTACAGCCTTGCTGCCCCCCCAAACCATTTAAGAAAGACTAGAGCATGACACCACACCTCATTGCTTAGTTTTTGTTTATACTCTGGTATCTAGAGCACAGATTTTTCAACTGAATTTATACTGGTTGTCTGTACAGAGCCTACCCAGCATGTGCTTTATTCTGTACAAAGTACTGTGGTGCTTTTAACACTTTAAAAACTTTAAGTTCAACACTCCCAGAAGTTACAATGGTAAGTTAGATCATTTTTACTAGACAAGCTTACTTGATTCAATACAAATCTTCAAACAGTCACACTAGCCGTGTAAAATAATACATCACACTGGTGCAAGTTTTGTGTTATTAGTTGTCAAGGCACTGGCTACAACATGTTACTGAAAAAATATTTTAGAAATGCATTTTAAGGAAAAAAGCATCAAAATTAAAAGATACAGGGTGTTCATAATTTACAGTTCAAATTTATAAACAAGAGTTCTGCACTGACAAGAAGTTACTCAATTTTTATCAATATACTTTTCCAAATCCCACAAAAAGAGCTTGGCAACAGAGCCAAACCTTGCACTAAATCCTGTACAAATACACAGTAAAAGCACTGTCCCTGGGTAAAAGGATTTATAACTTATTTATGCACTTTGCTGAGAATCAGCTTTTTATGGTCAAAGTGTAACTTTCTGATCACTGGTAATACAAGTGCAGAAACTCTTTATTTTCAAAACGTTATTTCCAGGCTGACAACAGTTGCAGAGCCAAAGACTATCTGCATTTGTACAATGCCTTATGACAGCTCTACTGAGGTGCCGAACAGATCTCACTGCAGAAACAGGATGCAGTTTTATCAATTCCTTATGATTATCACCTCTTTCTCGATTATTGATAATCTATACCATTATATAGTGATGATAATCAAGGTTTTACTCTCCCCCATAACAGTCTGTATTTTTACAGCCCTTAATAAAAGACATAAATAAGGCCTCAAGGACAATTATTTCCGTTTACATTAAATACTGCGCTAAAGACACCTGAAGAAAATTACTCCAAGACAGGAGATTTTGTGGTAAAAACTTGGCTCTCAGTTCCTTGAGACACCCGTACCTCCAGAAGACAACGAGTGTTTCTGGAAGGAAGTTACCACAGAACAGAACCAGGGTAAAAGTTTCCAGATTAAGCTAAGGTTAAACTGTCCTAAAAGGTAAATAAAAACTAAAATAAAAATAAAGTTAAAAAAAAATTGCTCTATTCATGCGTCCATGGCCTCAATGGAAAAAAGCTTCATTAATCTGAAATATGAGTGACTGCACAGTCTTTACACCTGTTTAATTACAGCCTGGTCTGTGTACAGATTTTACGCTTCTCTCAACATTTGAGCTGGAAATGGGACGATTTTGTCACAATAATTTAGTAGTACAAGCTCCAGTGTGGACACAACTATATCATTGTAAAAGATACTTACTGTATAAGCTGTTTTCCTTCTCTTACGAGGAAGCAGTAGGCAAGAAGGCTGATACAGCAAAAACTGTATCCAAACAAGAAAGAGGTTTCTTGGAAGTTGTAAAACCTATCAGTATAAATACACTACAACATTTTGCATTGAGACAAGACCTTAATTAGTTTAAAACGAAATTCAAGTTAACGTATTAACAACTTATAACAACACAAAAACAAAGCCTGAATATCCCTACAGCCACTGCCTCTGTAAAACAACTGTGTGCAATCTGTCAAAGGGATAAAGACATACCGAGGCTTCGGTCCCAGACGTGCACCAGGGAAACTTCGGCAACATCCACAGATCACAAAACTATTTGTACACAGGAACATCCCTGTGGCCATGCACAGTAAAAGCCCTTTGTAACTTGTGAGCACCACATACTCTCTCTCTATAGAGAGTCTGGCGTTCATTCACATGTAGCTTTACAGATCATAATACAACTGAATACTAAGTACAACTAAAAATTCCTTTCTCTCATTGTCTTCAGTTGCGAGAAACACAACTTTCAAAATTATTTTTTCATCCCACTACCTCTTCAAATCTTTCACAAGAGATAATATGCCTAACATAAAAAAGTTAAACTTGCTAACACTTCCTGTCTTCCAAGTGGCAGAAGCCTTCTTTTTAGCATCGACCAATGGCATCAAATTCAAGGAGCAGATTCAGACAGATAAACGGAGTTACAAACATTCATAAAGCTTCAACACAGAGAACAATCCTGACAAGAGTAGTTATTTTCAGGTAAAAATGCTGATTTCAAGTATTTCTGTCAAAAACTGCATATAGTAACAACAAAAAAAGTTTAACATATTGTGTTCTTAAGTGACTTCTATGTCCCGGTTCCTACTAAGCAGACTCTTAGTATTAGACCACACTTTTTTTTATTTTGTAAGAACCGAAAGCAAGCTTTCCATGAGCCAGTATCTTCTCTTTGTTAAAACACAGTTAGGCTAGTATCAGTATTTTCAACCCCATTCCTGAAATACTTCATACGCTTTCTTAGGACTCTTTTTACACATCATTTCCCAAACAGAGAAGACAAACAATAGTGACAATTTACATACACCAAAATACTTAATTTAAAAAATTTGTGACACCTACTAATTTGTGTCTTATCACTGCCCAAAACTGTTGCATTTTCACCTCAGATTGCTAACTTTGCTGCAGCATCCTGTGTTACTAAGCGATTCAAGTCCTGGGCAGCATCCAAATTTGTGGTCCTCAAACCAAGGCGCTCCTTTCAGAAGTAACCCACATGAGTTTTCCATCTCTGGAAATCTATTTAGCTCACTGAACATAGAAACACCATGTAACTTCTAGAGGAGTAGAGTGCAAAATGGCTCAAAAGAAATAAATCACTCTCTTCTGGTGATTGACCAACAACCTCGATCATAAGCCTAGCGATACCCAAAAAAACCAGAAACACCAAGTGTAGACAGACATATGAAGCAAATCCACACATGCTCATCCAAAGGCTGTTAGGAACAACAGTATTTTCCGTAACAGAACTGAACAATATGTAGTCAAAGTTAATAGCTTTCATACTTTAACGGAATTGCAATTATATTCCCATTAGAACCCATCGCTTAAAGAGACACTTATCAGATGTGCAAAGCATCTCATGACACTGACACTCATTTTAACAAAACCAAAAATAACTTCTTGCACAGCTCTGAGTTAAGTTCTTTGAGGTACAAAGCTAAGCATGCAGGATTCCTCAGTTATGAAAGTTTCAATAAGAACAAACACAACTTTCAGCCTGGTGACATATGGCAGATCTGATGTAGCAGATTTCAAATAAAGCGGAATGTTCCTTTTGCTGATGCATGACTTGAACATAAAATCCACCCCTCACCCAGAGGAGTGCTGCAGAAGAGATCCACAGTTATCTTTCAGAGAGAGAGATACCACTTTATGCGCCAAGTATAGGACTCCCAAGCTCTAATCTTGGCAAAATATCGATTCCCTCATGGCCTTGGGCAAGTCAGAACTTCTCTAACTTGCTCTTTCCCCCAGCTCTAAAGCAGAGTTCATACTACTTTATTTACCAACCACACAGGCATGTTGCAAGGATTAAGTTTTGTAAAAGGCTTTGAAAGTAAAACATACTATAAGTACTCTATGAAGCTCCTACTATCATTGTGCATTAGACATTATTTTAACAAAATAGAGCCATGCCAACACAGTTAACAGGCATAACATTGGCAGTACATGCAACATACAGGCAAACTATAATCAGGATATGTTTGAACTCGCTTACTAGTCAGTGAGAAATAGAAACAACTACATTCCACTACTTCATAGTATTTCTTCTGTTCCTTTCTGTATTTCTTGCATCATGGGAGTCCGTAGATTTCCTCATCTGTTTATATTCCTAGTTACTTTAGACACTTCTGGGGTAAGTTTCAAGTACACAGTAAGCCACCAAAGGATGAAGAAGTAACAAACTGTTTTACAATGAAAAGACTGTCTGATCCTTCTCAGTCTGCCACCTTTCTGCTTTTTCTATCCACTCTCTTTTGCCCAACAGCCTAGCACCCCAACTCCTTACTGAAGGAAACTGAACTGCTCCTGCAGACATTACTTTTCAGTGACTCCAGCTCCAAAAAGTATGACTGCTCAACTCGAAAGGATCCGAGTCCATGCTTTAAATTCAGTATGTGTTCAGGTAGTTCTCCCATCCTAAAGCCACTAGAATCAAGGCCTAAGACAGAATCCTTCTTGGACAGCTAACACAAGCTAAAAAATCATCAGTTTCTACAAAAGTTAAACTTCCATTAGCACCAAGTGAAGTTTACAGTCTCTAAGGCCACGAAGAAAACCTTGAACATGCGAATAGATGTAGTCCACTCCCCAGGGTCTGCAGATGTATATCACCAATGTTCTTCCAGGTCCCCTTTGCTTCTAGAAAGCACCAATAGTAAGTTTAAACCAACTGTAGGGGTCATCTGCATTAGTACTGCTCAGAACTCTGGAACATTCAATTTTTAAAGGAGCCCCATCAGTTCCTCAGTTGGGAAAGGGCCCATCTTGTAGCCACCACAGAAATGGCACAAGACACCCTCCAGAAAGAAAGTGATGAAGAAGTCTAGCCTCATCCCTGATCATCAGCTACTGGCAGATCCAACTGCGTTTTGTAAAGTAAAAAAGAAGTTTTATCATTAGATACAAAGCAAAGCAAATCTGTGATAGCAGTTCTACTACAGCTGCACAACTGCATTACTGCTAATGAAAATACTAGTCAGGATAGCAGAAGTAAAAAAAAAAAAAAAAAAAAAATTACATAAAGACAACCTACCCTACCTGCTATCTACAGACAGGACTATCACAGAATCATATTGGGGGGGTGGGAATAGTCTTTAGGATCAAGCTAGCAAATTTTCACAGTACCAACATTCACTCAGAAGGTAAAACAAAAGAGGGAGGGACAAGGGGAAGTGAAGGTTTCTAGATTTCAGTTTCACACAAGCTAGTAGAAAAAACTGTCCAGACCTACTAGCTCTATATTGTTCTTACTGTATACCTACAGCACTCTCCCCAACCTGCTCCTTTCTTTACACAGGCACCTTTAAAAGCTTATTATGAGATGCTCATACATAAAACTAAAGCAGAAGAGAATAACAACCTAAAGCATCTGCAAGAACAGAAACCAAATCTTTGAACCCTCAGGTTGACAGCGCTGCTAAAGTAAGTGTAAGCTCATAGACATTGGTTTTGAAACCGTACTACAGCGTTGCTGAGAAGACAGTATTTTGAAAAGTGATTTCAAAGCACGCAAGTTTTGTCATTTTACAAGATGATCCTACCATGTGTCAGCAGTGACCTCTAAACATTTTAAGAACTCCTACACTGCAAAAGATTAATCTTAGGGCATAATCTCAGTTACGCTTTTCTGCAGACTTTTCTGAGCATCTGTAAAGCAGTAAGTCAATGTTCTGCTGTTAACAAACTCACCGATTTTCCTACCCCTTATCATATTATTGTACACAACACATTTCACATTATTGCTTGAAGTACTTGGAAACAAAGAAATTCTTTTGAAACTGTGACTGAAAATAAATTGTATGATGTTGCATCTTTAAAGCACTATTGTATAAAGAGAAACTTGTGTCTCCATCCCCTAGAAAACCATCTGACAATATTTTTATGTCATTGCTAAGAAGCTGTAAGTAACATTATTTTTGGACCTTCATTACCTGGATCTGTCCAATTGGACCACCAAGTTCCAACATTGGCTCCTGAAGAAAAGCCTAAGCACAACAGTCCTCTTCCTCAAAGAGGTCAGAAGTGGCAAACCGTTATTAATGCACGGATACTCTGAATAGCCCAGTTTCTTTGAGAAGCGATACACCAGAATCCAGTAAGGTCACAACTACGGCCCATTAGCTCTTCCAGCATCTCTAACTTGGTCAGTCAACATTTGATGCCTTGATGTAATACAAAGCATTATTCTAAAAGTAATATATTTTAAAGAGCATTAATTGAGTTTATTTTCCAGATGTTCTTTTTAAAAGAACATTTAAAACCTTTCAAGGTTTCCAATTTTCAAGTCCCAGGTTAATAACACTTACTGACATTTTATATTCTGCTTTCCACACATGCGAAACTAACCTCATTTTGGAGAGCTAGAAACAGTAATTCAGGGTAAGAAAATAACTATAAAGCATGTGCTGCTTATCAGTCAAACCTTCCATAAGAATTTGCTTTCCAAGTGTCTGTAAATCTTGGTGTAGAAAGCAACACGTGCAGCATATGACCTGAAGCTATTTCCAGCACTAAACCTTACAAACCCCTATGAGCACGCACTACTAACTTTTAAAAACATAAACTTGTGAATGCAAATTTGATGCATACAGTAGATGCACAGCATACAAGCACTGCAATTGCAGCTTCATACTACCAAGCTGCCTTTAAAAATCTGGCTTATGATACTGTAATTTGAAATACGATTTCAAAAGCATACCCATCTATTCTGCTTTCACTATGAATGGACACTCACTCTACTACAGGTTACAGCAGCTGCACATGGCTAGACTTTCAGAGATGCTTAGCCCTTGCACCTGTGATACGTCTGTAAGAGCTCAACATCCATCAGGTTTTTAAGTATTGTGAAAGAAACGCTTCATGCAAAACACTTTCAAAGTCAGCTACTTGCACTAAGTATAAAAATGTAAACCAAAGCAATTTAAAAAAAAATAATAATCTGTTTCACTAAAAAAATCCTTTCCAATATTGTCCGTCTCATCACGCAAGAGCCCAATTTCCAATTTCTATGTATTCAGTCATGTATACTTGCTTATTTTAAAAGTCATGCTATTATTTTGAAGTTATAAATATTTTTTAAAGTGTAGGACAGACAAGAAAAGTGCTTAATAAAAAGCCTGAAGTGTTTAGAACCTATATTGTTTTACTTTGATCTACCAAGACCTCCAAAGCAGCAATTTATGGTCCAATTATGCTTAAGGACTGGCAACGCTGCTTCTAAGAGTTGCACATTTCAGTGTGCTATGGCAGTTTGAAAACATCAGCTACCTGGAAAAAAGGTCCCACTGGACTCAACAGTAGCATTTTTCCCATAATCAGGTCTATAATGCAGCATTAGTAAAAATGTAGGTATACATGGCAATAGACTGTAAACGTGAAAAATCCTTTGATACACTGTGGCAATAAATAAATAAATAAGGCTTTTCCAGCCTATCAATCTAGGAGCTTCAAATTAAGCACTGGACTTTCAAGGTACAAGTTTTACTGCTATTTTTTTGAAGTAGTAACAGGTGCAATTTAAATTACTCTTATAGGGAATAATCTTCTATTAAAAAAACATATGAGGAATATTAATGCCAGTTGGAACTGAAGACACACAGAATGTTTGACAGACTTCATCAAACTACATGGCATCACATACCATAGATAGTGTATTACACAAAACAATGTCGTACAGTAACATAGTACAGCTTCTGATCTACCTTTTGTGACAGGTGCATTGTTTTAAGGTTGGTTAGGAGTTTCAGTAGAAATATTTTTATGAAGACCAATTGAAATAGATGATATACAAACCACCACTGATTTCATTTGGTACTAGCAGCAAAATTCAGTTAGTTGTTCTTTGTATACTGCCCTGAAAACAGTGAATAGTAAGAATACCTATTACTATATATTATTAAAAAGACAGGAAACTATGTGTAGGTTCACACAAGCATTTTCAGTTTTAAATGAACCTGGATGCAAGTACAAGCCTGGTTCAAAGTAACAGCAAATATATAGGCTTAAATCTCCAAATCTAGAAGGTATCTAAGGAGGGACTGAACAGTTCCTCAAAAAAGAAATGCTTCTCATCCCACTTTTTACCCACTCACTGAGTTCAGGACTAGATTGCTTGTCCAGAGGTGCTCAGCACTAAGCACGAGACTAGCTACTACAAAAGCTGCAACCCTAGACACAACAGGGTGAGGTAAGGACATAGGAAGACTGCCTTTTGTATCAGAACTCCAGTGACTAAAAAGATGATCATAAGCTTCAAATCTGCGAGTTTTTAAGTTAGACTCTGAAGATGTTTAAAGCAAAAGAAGGCAGTTTTCTTGTGTTGTATCTGCCGCTTCTCTATTCATGAGTGCTCTGTGGTACTGGGGGCATGCAGGGACAGAGAGGGAATTGAACAGCACGCAAAGGTTACACGAACTACTGACAAAACCGCCTTAAAAGTCAAAATGCCTTACGTGGAAATGAAATAGCAACACTTCATTTAATAATAAAAATATTCCATTGTCATGCTTTGGCAATTTGCAGCTTCATCTATACTCACATAGTAACAAAGACTCCAGGCAGAATTATTTTCAAATTATTACTGCTGAAAAGACTATTCCGTCACCCAAAATCAGATGCAAAGTAGTAGAATGCTACTACGCTACTACTCAAAACCAGATGATTCTCATTGTTAAATGTAATGCCTTTTCCACAACTCACAACTGAACAGCGAAAAAATCTTATTTGGATCCCTTCCGCCCTGCAAGAAATAGACTTCCAAACTAAAACCCCTCGATCCTCTTACTTACCTGGTGGTAACTGAAAATTCTGAATGTTAGTTGGATTCTGAGGTGGCTGAGGCAAACGAGGTGCTAAAACTGTAGGAGTCAAAGTTGCTCTGATTCCACTCGTAGTTGCTGTTGGAGTCCTTGGCAGACTTTGTGCCACTGTATTGGCAGTGCCTTTAGCCATTCCAGTGGGGGTGCCAGGAGCTGCAGGAGGTATCCCACCAGGATTGGGAGCAACATTGGAGAGCCCAGCTTGCATAGTTTGCCCAATAATCATGTTACCCCCTGTAGTACTGGGCTGGCCACCAGTAGCCAGCGTCTGCTGTTGGGATACTGCCTGGACTATAGTTTTAGGAGACTCCGATTTGATGACCTGTGTGGCGGGAGCTGCTGGCACAGTGGAACCAGACTGGCTGTTCACAAGCGATGTCTGGAGGGAAACTCCAGATCCCACAGTGGCTGTAGCAACAGCAGGAAAACTCCCCACACTGATGGTTGAATTGATCACAGTATTGCTCCCGTTCTGAGTGGCTGCACCAGCTGCAGCTACTGTGGGTCCTGCGGTGTGAATCGGTGGCCTCACAAGCGTTACTGTAGGCGCCCCAGTTCCAATGCTTGGTGGTGGTTGCGAGGAGATAACTGTGGGCGAGGAGGAAGATGCAGAGGACACAGCAGTATTAAGGAAAGAAGTCTGGATGACAGTGTTGGAAGCCGATGGCAAAACAGCATTAACAGTATTTCCTTTCCCCACAGATCCAGGTCCATTGTTAACGAGAGGGGCAACAGCAGGTGCAGAAGCAGGGTTAGCAGTCACAGGAGTCCCAGAGAAAGCAGCACTTCCTGTGTGGTGAGAATTCATCACCACGTTACTCCCATTCAAAGTTTGCACTGTTGTGGTCCCAATCTTGCCATTCCTGGTGGACAAGGCAGTTGCCATAGTGCTGATAACCACCGATTTGCCCTGACTGAGGGTCCCTGGAGCAGCAGTGACCTCAGATCCTCCTGCTACTGCAGTGGTGGTGCTGGTGCTCGTTGTGGTGGCTCCATCCAGAGCTGAAGTCTGGGACCTGGTGTTATGATTAATAACGCCCCCTTGCACTCCTCCTGCTCCTGCAAAACAACAAGAAGGTTAAACAGAAAGAACGAGCAAGAAGAGAGGTCCAGAGAAGACAGAATGTTCTCCCTCATCACCAAGTCTTCTCCATCTCCCAGGCAGCCCACCTGGAGCCAAGAAACGGGACAGGGAACAAAATGATCACAGCTTTGAAGACATTATCTCGAAGCCTCTAACTTCCCACCAAAGACTGGCATATTCAATATTAATTGTGACACCCTGCTTTCAACACTACAGTAAGACAAAACAGGGAAAACAGATTTGATACAAACCAAAGGAAGGGAGGAGGAAGACCACCTTAGACCTCTTTCCCCATTCTAGAACCTGACATAATGCTTAGCAACAGAAGTGCAATGGCAGAGAGGGCAAAACAGCAGTGGAGCACACATTAATAAGCCATGTTCCCTATGCCCTGCACATGTTACCCTCTAATCCTTTCATCTCCTACAGTTAGATCGGGAGGCTCAACAATGGCAAAACATGAAAAAGTAAAAGGAAAGAAAAACATTGGCCTGTCAAGGGAAGTAGTGCTGCAAGGCCTGGAGCAGGTTACCAGAAGAGCCCTCCACTTTATTACAGAATTTGTTCTTCCAGATCTGAAGTTCCCACAGCCAGAGATACTTAAAAATAAATAAATAAATAAAAAGCAAAGCTGGTTTCGAGAAGAGACAAGGTGATGTAGCTTCTTGTCCTGAATAATCCTCACGCCTCTTGACGAGAGGCCTGGTGTTACCACAAGTACAATCACACACAGTCCAGGTCCTGGCCCTAAGGAGACAGAAATGTGGAAAGAATAGTGACAGACAGATACAGAGATGCACGTTGTAAGGGTTAAGGAGATCCTCCTAGAAGAGCTTCATTAATCGTAACAGAGGGTCTGTAATATCTTCTCACACTTCAGCAACAAGAAAGCGAGCAAAAAAAGGAAATAAAAAGGGCGGGGGGGGGGTGGGGGGAGGAATTGCAGAGAGGTTCTGGGGAGGCATTTCTTTTAATTCCCCTGAAAAACAGCTTCCCTCCCTTGCCATGTAGTGAGCTCTTAGTCCCAGCCCTCACACTAGCCCCTCGCACCTTCACCACAGGGAGAGGGGGCACATTCATTCCCAGGGAGCTACCGGGGGCGGGCGGGCGGCAGAAGACGGTGTCGAGGTGGGGTGTCGTGGCCTGAATTCCCCCCCTTCCTGGGACCCGGTGTTGTGACAACACCCCCTTGAGGGCAGAGGAGGAACGGAGGTGTCGAATGCCCCCTCCAAGCCCCTGGAACAAGGGAGGGGGGTGGGGGAGGAATATCCAGGCGGGCAGATATGGGGGGGAAGCATTTTGAGGGACTTCCTCCCCTTGAAATCCCCCCTCGCTTCCTCCTCTACAGGAAATAGGTGTCATGATTAATAACACCCCCTTGCACTTCAGCAACAGAGAAGGGGGAGGGGAAGGAGCATTTACACAGACAGCTAAGGCGGCATTATCAAAAGGGAATCCCCCCCATAACCTCCCCCCCGGGGAAGGCAAGGGGGGCAGCCACAGGCGGCACGGGGGGCACAGCCGTTACCCAGGGGGTGGGCTCTGCCTCCCCCAGCCCCCCAGATCGAGAGAGCCCCTCTTACACTCCAGCAACAAGGGCAGGAAAAGCGGAGGGGACCGGCCGAGTCACGGACGGGCACTGCCGGCTGGTTCTGCGGGGAGGCTGCCCCCACACATGATAAAACACCCTCTCGTAAGCAGAGGCGAGGAGGGAAAATAAAGGGGAGGGCGCAGAGGCGCGGATACACACCGAGGGGGCATGCCGAGGGGAGGCTCTCCCCCATATGATCGATACCACCCTTTGCACTCCCGCTCCTGCCACAACGAGAAGGAGGAGAGAGGGAAAAGGGGGGAAAGCAGTGAGGGAAGGAGGCAGCCGGAGCTGGGGAGTGGGGGGAGGGGAGGGCCCCTCTCCCTCAGAGCCCCCCACCCCTGCCCATGTTACCTGCTTTTGTGATCTCTGGGGCACTCAGTCCCATCTTGCTGCTGCTGCTGCTCTCTGTCTGGGCATTAGCATTGCCTCCTACTACTACTCCTCCAGGGCTAGGGCTAGGGCTGCTGCTGCTACTGCTGCTGCTCACAACATGGTTCCCCAGCAGCCCCCCAGCGGCCCTCAGGGGCTCCTGCGCCTTGTGGTGCTGGTGGTGGTGGCCGGAGGCCGCCAGCTGGGACTCCAGGGAGCCCACCAGGTCGCTCACCACCTTCTCATCCACCTCCGTGTTCAGGAAAACCTCATCCAGCAGATCCGAGCCCGCCGCCATCTTTTTTTTGGAGGGTTCCTGTGAGCTGCTCCCTCCTCCCCCCCCTCCCCTTCCACTCCTCCCTCCCTCCCCCCACCCCACACACACACACTCCGTCGCCAACCGCGCACGCGCACGCCGCCAGCCTCACATCACCGGCCGGAGAGGGATTCCGCCCGCCGCTGATTGGCCGGCGGCCCTTTATAAAAGGCGGGGCAAATGGCTGCGAACGTTTAGTTGGGAGTCGGGCGGCAGCTGCGCGGCGGCGGCGCGGCGGCCGGGGGCGGCCGGGGGGCGGCGGGCTCGGCGCGGCAGGCCGCGGCTCTAGGGGCGGGCGGGGCCGGGCCCGGGCTGGCGGGGCGGCGGGGGCGGCCACGGCTCTTTGTCTGCCGCGGCCCAAAATGGCTGCATGTTTCCCTGCTGCTCCCTGCGTCCGGGTCTCCCCCGCCGGCGCGGGTCTGAAGGGCGCCCCACACCTGTGCCAGCTGCGTGTAACTGATCCACCGGCGGCGGGGCGGGGGGGGGACGCGGCCGGCCAGGCCCCACGCCCAGCCCTGGGCGGGGGCAGCGGGCGAGGAGGAGCAGCCGGCCCCCGCGCCTCCCTCCGCCGCTGGCAGAGGCGGGCTGCCCCGCAGCGCTGCCCGCCCAGGCGGCCGCGGCCCCTCGGCTCGGTGCGGCAGCGGCCGGGCGGCGGGGGCGGGCGGCGGCGCCGTGTGCCAGGCGCGGTCTCCGCAGGCTCCCGCCGCGGCCTGAGCAGCCTGACTCAGCACGGCGGGCCGCCGAGGGGCCGGGGCCAGCCCCGGGAAGCGCGCCCGGGCGGGGCGGGCGGGGCGCTGGGCAGGCCGAGGGGAGCGGGGGAAGAGAGGGAGAGGCCCATTTCGAACGGGCCACTCGCAGCTCCGACTGGAGCCGTGAGGCGGGGGCCCCGCCGGCCGGGGACGGTCCCCGCCCGTGTAGCGGCGTGTGTTACACCCCCGCCGCCGCTTAACCCTTGGGGGGCAGAGCCGGACGGCGGGGCCGGGGGGCTGCCGAGCTCCGGGGGGGCTCGGCCCGCCGGGCGCCGGCCTTACAGTAGGGAGCTGCACTTTGACCCTGTTGTGCAACCATCGGAAAGGAAGTAAATAAAGTAAAAATCCAACCTGCCTTGTAAGAAACGCTCTCTGCTGCCAGGCACTGTTTCCCCCAGAAAACTGAACTATTGGGACAACATTAATTGAGAGAGAAATCGTAGCATGTGGTAAGTTTTAAGGCGTATCAAGCTTAAAATAGCACCTCTTATTTTAGGACTATAAAATAAGCTTTGCTCTTACGTACTGGGAATGGGTGGAATGAGAGGCTGGGACCGCGTTGCAGCAGGATCCACTCAGCACCTGCTGGTGCTCGGGGTTGCCCAGCCTGGTAGCCGGTGGCCAGCTGCAAAGGTGGCAGCTTGGAAGAGCGAGAGCTACAAGTTAGCTATGAGAAGGGATTGCTTTAAATAGGTCAAAGTCTTCTCTACTTAGGGTTGCCCCAACATGGGTGTCAACGCTTCCTGCATTACGTCTTTGTGGTGATCGTTTAACTTGCACTGTAACATGAATGAAGCTGCTCTGCGGGCTGGCTGCACTGCCAGTGATGGGAACCGGGCTGGAGTGCCATCCCGGCTCATCCTGCCCCCAGATACGAGCTGGAGTGCCATCCCAGCTCATCCTGCCCCCAGATACGAGCTGGAGTGCCATCCCGGCTCATCCTGCCCCCAGATACGAGCTGGAGTGCCATCCCGGCTCATCCTGCCCCCAGATACAAGCTGGAGTACCATCCCAGCTCATCCAGCCCCCAGATATGAGCTGGAGTACCGTTCCCTGTCATCCTGGCCCTGGATACACAAATGTGTCTGAGGGAGAAGCTGTTTGCAAAAGCTCACAGGGGGAACAAAGGGAAGGGTGTTTGTTCTTAACATGTAGGCCTCAAAGAAGAAGGCAAGTAAATATCTTTAAATCAAAAATCTTAGAAATCCACAGTTTATGGTGATATTACCGTTCCAGTTTCTCATGTCCTCACGCCTGCTTTAACCTGAGCAGCAGTTACAGCACTGAGCCTTTCCTAAGGCTCTGATCACTTCACCAGGTGGCATCACTGGAAGGGACTGCCTAAGTCCTCTGAGAAGTTTTATATTAATCTTTTATTATTGTTCTCAGGTGTTTTGTACTCTGCAGCTTTTCTCAGTCACCGTTCAAAACTCAAGGGAGAGAAAGAAAACACATTTTCCTTCTCTATGACTTCCATTTTATCAATTTTTGCCGAACTACAATGCTGCAAAGGAGCTGCAATTTTACAGACAGCGTTGCAGGTTGTGCCGCCCGTTTCTTACGAGGCAGGAGTGCAGCTTCAGGCGGGGTGGTCCCTGCCAGTTTGCTACTGCCACAGTGGAGCACTTTGCTAGTTTTAGCTATGGTGAAATTCTATAAGCAACATACCAAAGAACTATCCAGAATAGAAGTCTGGTCGCATTCCCTATCCAGTGGAAGAGTTAATCTACATCAGCTGCTCAAATGATTTATTAAGGGTAAAAAAGCTAGACTTGAGCTAAAACAGCCCGATGGCGCAGAGCGGCTGCCAGTCTGTCTTTCGTGGCATCTACCCAGGAGTACAGCCCGGTGCTGGGCCACAGCGCCCAAGGAGCGATGGAGGGAGAGTGGGTGACAGGGAAGACGGATGAAATTATCAAGTGGCAGCAGTAGTCAGCATGAAGGGTCAGGGCAGCTTATATTCTTCTCCTGCTCCCATTCTAGGACAGCTTGAATGTAGTTTACAGTTGCATACAAAACCAGAAATAAAAACCTAGAAATCTTCATGTCCTTGTTCTAACACTCTCTTTAGTGTACCATATGGCATATCTACCATACTAGGTAAACAACTTTACAAAATTACAAGAGCAACTGAGATTCGTTACAACTTGTGCATTATAAGTGTGTAGCATTCATTACTGAATAATTTATCTTTTCATACTCTCTGCCTCTTGTTTGACATTGGAAGTAACTTTCTAGACTGGAATCTTCAGGACTGGGATTCCAGCTCCTCTGTAGTCCGTACTGCACACCTTCTGTTTTAAATGGTATGGAAGAGCAACTTGCATAAGAATTCCAGTAATGGATTACTAGTAATTATCAGTGTTGGTGTAGTAGTCATCAGACTCTATATACAGTGAATGCTATCTATTTCACCCATCAGCAATTACACCAAAAGATCTTGAATGTTATAGGCACGTATGGATTCTCTCTAGTGTCAAAGAGTAGAAGGTAGCAGGAGCTATACAGGAAAAATCACAGAATGGTTTAGGTTGGAAAAGACCTTTAAGATCACCGAGCCCAACCGTTAACCCGGCGCTGCCAAGCCCACCACCAACCCACGTCCCTGAGCGCCACATCTACGTGTCCTTTAACCCCCCCCAGGGCTGGTGACTCCACCACGTCCCTGGGCAGCCTGTCCCAGTGCTGGGCCACCCTCTGGGGAAGGAATTTTCCCTAATATCCAACCTAAACCTCCCCTGGCGCAACTGGAGGCCGTTTGCTCTTGTCCTGCCGCTTGTTACCTGGAACAAGAGACTGACCCCACCTTGCTACAGCCTCCTATGAGGTAGTTGTGCAGAGTGAGGTGGTGTTCCCTCAGCCTCCTTTTCTCCAGGCTAAACACCCCAGTTGCCTCAGCTGCCCCTCATAAGACTCGTGCTCCAGCCCCTTCACCAGCTTTGCTGCTCTTCATGGGACTGTCAGTTCCTTTACGCTGCTCGTTTTAGTATACTATTATTTAAAATACTTATTTTTTTCCCTACTGCACAGAGCCTGTATCTCAAGATGCAAGTGGTAATGCAATTGTCTTTCTGTTTGTTTTCTAAAAATGTAGTTAACCCAGAATTCATTACAGGAACATCTGACAGAGGTGACAGCAGGATGGATTATGGTGATAAGGGACATACCAGAGAAGCCTACAGATGGTTTGTGAGGAGAGTTGCTTTTGGGTGTCTGTATGTAGCTCCTACAAGTTTTAACCAACCAGTCAGAATACTAAAGTCCCATCAATAAATAGATGAAAAACTGATAGTGATGGTTTTGACTGGTAATTTTTTGCTCTCCTTTCCTGCCCCTTTCTCTGTTCCTTACCCAGCGACTGATCATTTAAAATGCTGAAAGTTAGGGTTTAGCCAGTAACACCTTGATTCCACAAATTCAGTCAAACAAAATGACAGAATCCACGCAAATTTTGGTTTTATTCCGAAAGCTTCACTGTCCTTAAAGCCAGTATCCCACTTGACCTTTCTGCCTTGTACCCCATTTCCAATTTTTCTTTTTTGCGGAGTTCAAGGGCTCAATGGACAATTTGGTGAGTACAGAGTGTCAGGAGGAGATAAAGGAGTGGAGCCCTGACTGAAGATGATGCAGTCCTATGCAGAAGCTCCCAGCTGGTAAAATTTGAAAGCCTGTGTGCTGATTCTTCTGCAAATGGCTGTCAGTCTGTGCTAACAAGTGTTCAGTGAAAACAGCAAGGCTTCATATGCATCTGGAATACAAAGGTTTGACAATCTGTAGAAAAAATATTCCTGTTTTAAGTATTTTACTTTGATTTTAGTGGTAAATGCAGCCTTAGTACAGACATGCACATGGAGATAAATAAAACTTCAATGTCTCTTTGCAGTCTATGGACTTTACTGTCTTCTTGTTGGAATTGGAAATTACTGTTAAAGTCTTGGTCTTAAAATCATCCCATGTATTTCAGCTGTCCTTAGGTGAATCCCTGAAGAAGTCTAATTCTCCTAATAGTCAAGGATTAATATTCAAAATTAAGTATGTTATGCTCCAGGAAAACGTCTTAATCCTTGCACTGTAAAATAAAAAGAGATGAACAGTAGATTTGGAAAGCAACTGTACAGTCCCTTTTTATTTTAGGATAATCATACCTACCTAAACTCCTATTTCCACTTGAGGACAGGCTATTTCTGCTAGCTACAGAAGCACCAGCCCTTTGACTGCAATTCAGTGTTCCAGACAGAACACCTAGCACAGTGCTGCTATGGAGGAGGTATGGCAAAACTACCCGCTTATTTAAGTGTTTACAGCTGCATAACAGTTACTGGAAGTCCAGAAGAGGAGCAGAGAAACAAACAACTCTTCTTTTCATAAAATATATTTAATTATAGTGAGATATGATTGAAGAAATATATTACGTGACAACTTGAGGGATATCCTCTTTTTAAAAACAAGGTACTTAACAATACCTAGGTATTAACTGGGAAATACATAGAAAATATCTGTTAGAGAGAGACTACGTACGAGCTTGCTTTCCAAAAAGAAAAGTTAGCTGAGCACACAACTGCCTTGGCAATCTTCTCTAGTTTTTATGAGACAGTTAGAAGACTCTGTCACTAATACATACTACATGCAATTCGTATGGGAATTATTTAAGTATGGCTGTACTGAGGCACACCAAAGTCCACACAACTTAACATCCTGTGCCCAAAAGAAGAGGCCCAGAGAATATACTGTGGGATAAAGGTTTATTCTTTAAAGGCCTTCAAGGCTTTACAGTATAAAAGAGCTGTGGAATATTGTTTCTACTTCCCAACTGCTCTTAATCTAATTTATCGGGCTACTTACTGCCTGCCAAGATAGGAAGTATCAATATCCAGACTCATCTGTAAGGGAAGAGCTAGGGAACTTTACTACAAAAAAAAGAGCACTTGTATAAGGAGATGGAAGTTTCCAAATACACATCCCAGCAGCTAGCAGATGGGTTTTTTAAGTAAATCTTCTGAATGGAGATTACTAGCAAATGGCCAGATTTCTGTCTGTGGAAAAGACAAGAAGCAGGCATGTCATCAAAGATTTGTGTTTTATCTGTTCTGAAAATTTTCTTGTGCAAGTCTACATGATTCGCAGGAAAAAATATTATTAAAAGATTGGTGGTCCTTCTGGTCACTACAACTAGCTTCAATAATTTCACATATTTTGAATTTAGCAAATTATTAGAACTGACTGGGCAAAATGAAAATGCTTTCATCTCTAAGCAAATTAAAGTAACTTTTGGAAAATTGAATCACTATTTCCAAGTGATACTCTGACAGAATATGTCAAGAAAATGTGCCTACTGATGGGTCTCATTACTAGAAATCCAATTTGCACATTTTACAGTCAGGATTTGTTAGAATATGTTTGAAGTATTTATTTTTAGTGAGAGGTGACTTGGGCAGTTTTTGCTTCAATTGTTCTGGGATTCTTTGTGAGCAAAGTATTACCTTGCCAGGGATGTTTTACCAACAATATGCCCTCAGACAACCTAAGCAGTATACTAATACAACAGATACTCCAGTTCTGGACTCTTTTGTGCCCTCTTGATTCAGAGCTGTACTAGTTCTTCCCTGAGCCTTCCAGCATCATTCAATATCTAACATTCTCTCCACCAGTCCTCAGTGTTTACTTTTTGAGCAGCGCGTATCACTGGTCCTCTTGGTCCTCTTCCTCCTTTACTCTTCGAGATTCCAATTCTCCACCTCCCAGCAATTTTGAAAAATAACAGATAAATCAGCCCGGTGCCTCCAGACACAAGCTTGGTAGCTGCCATGGTCAGAAAGTTGCTTACAGCTCTGTCCAGCTTCATACATGACATACGGTACTGGTCACTCAGGTCACTTTGAAGAGGTATAGTTAGGATGGCTTCACTTGAGATGTAAAGGCCACAGAAAATTTCCTTGTCTATGTCAAGATACTAACTGGTCAAGTTACTAACTTGTCACTGATGATGCTGTATGTGCTAATAATGTGCACTGCTTCCTCCTCTCCCTAATAATCTTCTGCATATCAGATGAAGCCAAGAGACAGAGAAGATGGGAACGTACATGGTGTGATGCTATTGCACTCCCCGTTATGTGCACTGAGAGCAGAGCAGCATGCACTGTTAACACTGGAACTCCTTACAGAACTGAAGACTGCTTGATTTTTTTCCAGTCAATACCATGATACACCATTCTTAGATCATTGCTTTTTTGATCCAACAAAAAGAGTTTTTACTGGACACTTGTTTAACAATTGACCAGTTATGGCAATCAGTGTTATCCTCTTTCTTTATACGCTTCCCTCCACTCACTCACCTTTAAAACCACATAAAAAGAAAGAAATGAAAGAGCTAAAGATAAATCTTCACGTTCTTTGTTCTTGATCAGTGCCAAGAACAGGTACAGTTAATGCCACGTCAGTCACGAAACAGCAGTTGCTGTAGTTGAAAACATTTGTCCTATGGAATTTGATAGGCATGTTTTTTATCACAACGCCTAGAGGTTGTAAGTTATGGGAACAGAGTTGGACACATTTTTTGTCCTTATGCCCCTGTCTAAATCATTCAAAAGCCCTATGGCACCCTTCTTTTAAAACAGAGGAGTTACGTAAAAAGAGGATTTTGTGTGTGTGTCTGCATATATACTTTTTAGCTCAACAATAAGAAATGTCAAATGAAACTAACTGGCTGAAAAGTTGCTAAAACTTTCAGCACACATACAATACGCAGTTCAAAATCCAGATTCTTGTAGACTTGAACTGGAAGAATAATCACATGTGTAAGCATTTCTGAAAGTCATCTTCAGATGACAAAAATGGCTAAATCATTTTCCCTACTCCATTTCTAGTTCATAGTCTGCCAAATGCTCTTACAAGTCTTAGGAGACAATAGGATTCCTCAGAGCAACCTGACTGATCTTGGTGACATTATAAAAACAGAAACAAAAGACACTGAACTGGAAAGCCAGTGCAGACAGAAGAGGTATGGAAACATCATCATTTAAAGAAAAAAAAATTAAATCTAGTAAAGGAGGTTTGTTTTGGTTGCAATGAATTGAGATTGTATCTAAACGTTTTGTGGATTTGGAATGCAAAAAGTATGTAAGCGAGATTTTGCCAAGTTATTTTTTTAATGACTTCTCTGTAATAACTGGTTAAAATAAATCATGCTGTAGCTTCTTCATTGAGCTGCTGCAGACTTAATGAAAACACAGCATGAAAGGCTATTATACAAGGGTGTTTTTTTAATTCTCCAGCAGTCTAAAATAGTAGAATATGACTTCAGACTATAGGTTACTTTCTTACACTACCTATAATATATTCTCACTATCAGAGACAGAGTTCAAGGACTTGCCCTATTCCTTTTAGTGAGCTTTTGCTCATTTTTGAAACTCCAAACAAATCAAGTAACTCAGATATGGAATATGTTCCCACAGTTGACAGAGGAAACTAGTACATGTTTTGAAGAAAGTCAGACAAATATTTTATCTCTCAAAATAGAAGATGGGGAAAACTTCTAACCCAAAGGAAATGACACACCTAGATGAAGGGCCAAGTTTTTTATGTTAAGTTGTTCCTTGTTGTCACTTTGGTCTGTATGGTGTTACTTGCAATACTCTTCCATTACCACAAAAGCGAAACAAGGTTGCTGTCACTCTTACTTAATTTTCTAGGTAAGACCATAAACCCATCAATCTGTGTAAAGTAACCATTTATCAATGACCAGACAAAATGGCAGGCAACAAATACCACATCTTATTTAGGAAAGATGATTAGTTAGGGAAGCAATAGACAATGTGTATGTTTTTGTGTAAGAAAGTCAAATTGTTTTTATGAAACTATAAAACTTGTTGGTCTGAATTATTTTCAGCAGACCAAAAGAGGGAGCTGCTTTTGCTGCTCTCTACAGTTTAGTGGGCCAATAAGTTTACTCATTCATTACTATTACTTGACATGAAGCCATCTAAGTAGGATTGTACAGCTTGGCAGCTTGAAGCCATCCCTGCTACACCTTCATCCCCAGCAAGAACCCATCAAACGTAACATCCTTGGAATTTTAAAAGCTATGTGAAGTTGCATATAGGTACATGTGCTGGTATGATTACACAACATGCTAGTTCTTACCCCTGTACTACTACCAGCATTTCCACTGACTTAAAAAAAAAAAAAAAGTCTGTGCAGGGCCATGTTGCCCCCTTCCTAAAGTCCTCCTGTCATTAAAAGAGATTGACAGAAAACAGAACCCTTAAACCTTCACTTGCAGTTCATTGTTCTAAATTAAAACTTTTTAATTCAGAAGGATCATCTCTCCAACAGGAGCCACACCACTGTCTTTTATATCTAGGTGGAGTAGTGAGCCACCTGCATCACACACCTGCATTCACCCTCAACTCTACTTGGGGTTCTTTCTGCTTCATCAACAATTGAGATTCTTCAGACCAGCTTTTGCTCCCAGCCATACTTGCACAAACCTTTTGCCTTCAAAACATCTTACTAACAACTGCACATCCCAGATAGCCTTTAGAAGTTTGTCACAGGTGATGTCATGGGCCGAGTAAATGCTGAGGATGCTGCTGAGTAAAATGCAGAGTCCAAGATGAAGCTGTGAGGTGGACTGGAAAAAAAATTGAGCATATTAATATGAATTAAGGAAAAAATTGAAGTGCCAAATGTCAAATGTTATTATTAGGGTTACTTTACAGAAGAAAAATGTGGTTTAAAAGTGCACTAACTAATAAAACCCTTGTCACACATAAAATATTAGAGAAAGGAGGTATGAATTACAAATAATGCAAAGGCTTTGGAACAGTAGATGTCAGAATTTTCAGGTGTGTGTGGAATGTGTGTACACAAATACTACAACAGTAAGGAGAAGCGTGAGTTAGAACTGGTGAGCCAGAGAGACACTGCCGTCTTATGTGAAGATTGATTTATAGTTTAGCTCCTAAAATGTGAAGGAGATTAAATGCCAGTTTATTGTCATACAAAAGTAAATTACTTTCTGAAATGGCACTAAAATCCTATCGCTATGAATTACCTTACCGTTCTTGGTATCTTTAACCTCAACTTGAATTAAAACTTATAAACTTTAAATTCCAAAGCCTGTTTAGTCTTATTTTTAAAAGTAAAATAACAAACATAAATGCAGAACACCCTAACAGATAAAACAATGTCCAATAATTCACATCCTCAAAGACATTTCTGAGGCATGCCTTTTAAAACAAGTCCAAGAACAAATCAAGCTATGAAACTGCAGCAGATGTTATGCAGGGAAAGAACAGCATACTGCCAAGCCCAGGTAAAATGACAAGTTAACCTGGCTGAACAGAAAGAAGCAGAATCTACTAGTTGTTTGTAAAACAGTTAAGGAGAGAGAGATTCATTTATTTGGCTCAAGAACAGAGTCCACTGTAGAGAATTAATACAAATGAGGTCTCTGAACTGAAATATCTCATAAAGGAGCTCTTTCCTCTATGTTCTCAGCCCAGTGATTTATGTTGACCTATGATTTGATTTGCACTAGCAAGAGCTGGGCAGAAGGGTCTTGGTTCAACCTCATTCAAGCCTCAGTGCCAATGAAATAGCGTGCACTATTGATAGCCAGAATGTGTTCAGTAATTTGTAGAAAGAAAGAAGTAGGGGGAAAAGGAGGAGCTCTTAAAGAAACACTGCTATCGAGCCTTCCGGAATTTTAGCCAAACCCAATTAGTAAAGATAGATTTCCGTACAGGGAATGGCGAGGTTTGCTAGCGTGCAACATCCAGGCATCTGAAATATGCAGTGAATACAACTGGCACTCTCCAAAACATATGACTTTGTTCTGAAAAGACTGTCCACAGAGCGATGTATCAGGCTGTACTCCCATCTGCTCCTCAGCCTCTCTGCTGAGACTACTGTCAAGTGTACCAAGTAGGTCAGTTGTGATAGTCCTGTTGTAACTTGGACTCTCTTCAGCCTAGAAGTGGGTTTAGGTCATTGGTTATCACTGCAGCTCTTGAACCTCTTGGAAAGCTGGGCATGGATTCTTATTCTCCTAGTTAATGCATAAACCTGAAACCCTACAAAATCTTTGTAAGCAGAGTAATCCTCTGCAGCATTTCATCCCTCAAAGACAATTTTTTGCCTCCTTTCTCCATTGATTGTCTCCTATTCGCCGTTCAGTGTGCTCTTCACTCCACCTTTTGCTCACTTCATGCCTAAAGAAATACTATGAAATCCCACTCTCATCCCATCCCCTCACATCAGTGCATCTGTGCGCAGGATACACAGAGGCTTGCAGTTCACTTCAGTGCAACGCTACCCAAGAAAAAGCAGCCTATGCAGCAAAACTCAAAAAAACACCAGGCAGAGATTTTTCCTAATGGAACTTTGTATTTTAGGCTATGTTCAGTGCTCCCCACTGTCCTAGATAGACAACTATCTCTCTTTATGCTCTAATTATTTCTAAACTTAGGTCTGAATTCTCTTACTCATTTGAATGGGAGAGAGACGCCTAAACACCTTTTTTAGAATCTAGGTCTGGCTTGTGAGACTTCATCCTTCAATTTTTGTGACCAAACCGCAAACTTCAGCTTCGTCAATCTTTTTTTTATCACATGCATTATCCATTTACCTGTCTTCATAAAAGGATCTCTTAAAATGATCTCCAGCTTCCACACCCATGAATAAATCACCACCTAGTTAGCCGGGATAACTTCATCTTGCCATTTGTGATTCAGAGAGCCTCAGTATAAAAGGTATTTGCATTTGCTAACTGCTCCATCCCCCCATGCTTCAAAGATGGAATGAATCACAACAGCAGACAGGATTTGGTGTTGTGTTCTTGGTCTTACGTATCATACGAAGTGTGGCTCTTCAGTCTCATTTTCACAGCTTGTAAAGTAGACACTGTAGTGTAGTGATGTGAGTATGAAAGAAGTCTGGAATAACAGTTTGTATTCTTTCTAATAAAAGATGTTATGCATGTCCAAGATGTTTCAGTTTTATAAAAATAAGCAAATGTATGTTCCCTCCTTACTCTGTTGCATCAAAAGTGTCCCAACGACTTCTAACCTCTATAAATTCAGGTATCCAAACACAACTTTTCTAAGTAGGCCTTGTAGATTCATGAAGTACAAGCAGCAAAGACTGGGGAGGTCAGAACAGCACTGTTGGCTTATTTAAGTGGATATATTGAACCTACCTAAAAAACTAAACTTCTAAAGAGTTTAGAAGTAAGACTGGTCATTTGAACCCCCATATGGTAATTTGAATCTTCCACATGGAAGTGCTACGCAAACAGAAAAATTCTCCAGTATTTTTTTTTTGTAATTTTATCATTGGATTTTCACAAATACAAAAAGAAATTCTCATTTTGTATTATAGAAAAGAACTATCTTTCACTATAGAAAATAATTGATTTAGCAGGGAAAAGAGTAAAGTGACTACAGTATGAAAATTGGTATTGAATGATACATGGGACAAGAAGATAAAAAATACTATTTTAATGTGAGTGTTTTTATAATAAAGCCGATTAAAAAGTATACATTACAAGCCTGTTAAATCTAGTAGGTAACTCAAAGTGCTTCTTTTTGAATCTCTATAGGTAAAGCTTAATCTCAGATAATGACACCATAACTTATAAAGACTATGTATCTGTATGAAATAAGAAGATTGCTTTCAGCCAAACCCACATGAACACTTCCTCCTCTTATATTTGTATTTCATATAGTTAGAGCATTGAAATAAACAACAATGTCCAAACTGTGGTCTTGCTTTGACACTCACAAAATTTGTGGGTCTGTGTAAGAAGCTGAAGCTCTCTGCCATCGCATCCTTATTGGTAAAATATATTTTGTCTTGACTGTGCAACGCACTTGAATTGGTGAGAAATGCAATGGAATAATGCAGATTTATGCTAGTTCCACTAAGTACACAGTCGAGGCACTAATTAAATAAGCGAATCCCACACAAACCTAAAACTATGACATTTTATAAAATATTTCGTTTAAATCCAGGAGTTAAACTGACTTTAAATTTGATATATGGGGGTGGAATGAAAGACATCAAGATTGAAATGTCTGAGGCACAGATTCAAAACTGAGAAAAAGAAAAAGGGAGAGAGGACAGAACAGTATTACAGGTATTACAACCTGTGTATTTATTTCTGGAATAAAAAAGAAAACAATACATATTGTTTTGATGGAGTTTTTTTCAGAAGAGATCCCTCTTTTCCTGAGATACAAGACAGACTCATGTAATGAAGGATGATTTTCTACATACACCATTGTAGTTCTTTTTCTTAGAATGTGGGAAATGGAGAAACTAATTGTATGAAACACAGATTATCTAAATAGAACTTACCAAGTTTTTTATTTTTTCCTACTTACTAATGTTTCTATCTTTTCCTTATCCCATTCTCCTTCCCTCTCTCTTCCCTTTATTCTAGCTTCCTTCAGTTGACTTTACATGGTATTTTTTCTTTATTCTACTTCTGCTTGTCTTTATTTAGAACAAAAACACTTACATAGATGGATTATTTTTCCCCCCCTTTCTCATCTTTGCATCTTTTCAGTTTCTCCATCTTTTTCTAGTCTCTCCTTCATTGCTGGGCTTTTTTCTACCACCCATTCCTTGCACCACTACAGAGTTGTATTCTATCCTTGGTGAACTTACTCTCCTTCCCTGCAGCTACCACCTTTCCCTTTGAGGCTACTGGTATGTTTTTAACTTTTCTTCCTCTAGGGCTTACATGCTTCTCCCTTCCTTTGTACCATTTGTTTTGTCTGCCACACCCAAATTCAAATCTCTTTTCCACTTTCACTTCCTCCGTTTTCCATGCTAATCTCTCTTCTCTTCTTTGCCACCAACTGCAAACATATCCCACTGTTCCACAGATGCAAGAGGTGATGTTCAGCAGCCAGTGCCTGGCTGCACGTCACAGGTTGCTCTTTAACTGCTATGAAATGTCACTAGCTGTATTGGTGGTGACCATTCCAAATGCCACAAGCTGCATTCCAACTGTCACTGGAGTCTCCTTAGTTCTGGCAACATAGGTCTTCCTGTAAATGGACCAGCCATGTAGTTACATACCCTGACTGTACCCTACCCCCAGTGTCCAAAGACCACAGTTACCGGTGGTCCAAAATGCAGTTCTGTGAAAACTCTGTCTGCTGCTGTCACGAGGTGCCACTCCGTTAAGTTTCTTCCTAGTACCATGATGAACTGCAATTGGCTTCTTTATATGAAGCCAAATATTCCCTCTTCCTATGAAGGATGCCAGGATCGCACACTTTCCATGAATTTACACAGTGAAAGATGCTTTTTCATTCCCCCTTTCAACACTTAATGGATGAAGAACTGTATTTTTTAGCAGAATAAATAACACTAACAGGGCATTTAAAATGTCAGGTGCCATATTTCTTCTTGCTGAACACTTGTTATCTCTGACTGTTGTCAAACAAAAGATACTGAGGAAATTCATTACAATAAGAGTATCTTCCAGAAGCAGGTCAATTTATGGCCATGATGTTTATAACTAAAATCTGATATGTTTGCATATCTCTTCTTACCAGTGTATAGTTCATGCCACTTTTGTGTATTCTTCTTTTTCCACATTGCTTTAATTAGTCTGTATCGGTGCGTGTGATTGTCCCTTTCTCCTTCCTGATATTTAAAAAAAAAATTGAAAGGATAAAGTAATCATAATACCTTTTGCTAAATACAGAACAAAATACAGGAACTAGAGGTGCTTATGAATCAGTGACATTTTGGCATGCGTAAAGAAAAAAACTTGAGTTGAACCGAAAAACCTGGAGGCCCATTTAGTATTTCTAAGAAACATCTTAAGAGTGTAAATAAGGAACATTGGGTTATTGTGGAGTTGGAGAATATAAACCAAAAGAGGGAGTATTGCTTCTCTACCTTTGGTTGCATTGCCTATACTGACATCATTTTTTCCCATTCAAAATAATTATCTGTGACTGCCCCAAATGGAGCATTTTATTATTATTATTTCTCAGTATTTTATCTTCACTTGAACTTTTCCACATTCTTAAACTAGACGGTCCTCATACAGGGGAGCTAGATGAGTTTTTTTGTCAGGGAAGTTTCTAACTAGTAATTTGTCCACTAAAGGGCACTGTTTACTGTAGTAAAAAAGGAATCTTTTCTTGCTCTGTATAGGTTATAATTAAGGCAGAGCCTAAAAAGCTAAAAAAAATTGACTTTAAGAGCTGACTTTCTTACTGAAAAATACTGTTTGCTCAATTAATATATACAAAATAATGTATATTTTTTAGCAACTCTCTCCATGCTAGAACGATGGAAGTCTAATGGGAGAAAGACTGCACATGTAAGTCCTTAAGAGAGACTGAGAAGGGAGGAGCCTTCCCTGTTCAGAGAGGGAGATCTGCTCTCCAGGCCGTATAAACAGCATGAAGGGTAGCACCATAAAATACGTAAGGTCACAGGGCAGACAGCTTGGGGCATTTGGATCTCTGAGCCACGGTGTGCAAGGAAGCAGGTTGTCGTGACATGAGGATAAACCTGTGGACTGCATAGTACTGCGTGGCTGTTTTATCGCTGATATAAGACATGTAACCAAGGCACGGGCACACGCAGCTCCAGCAGACCTCTCAACACTCAGACAATGGCTCCTGCTGTACTCTCTCCAGCTGCGGATTTTGAATCTTATTCATTTGCGTCACACAAATTAGCGAGATTTGCGCACTCTGACCTGCTGCCCCAAATGTAACTGCCCTGCCCGATCCCCATCCGCCCTCACGATGGTTAGTGACTTCGCCTCCCGTGACTCTGTCTGCCAGATGCTACCAGTTGTCTCTCACTGACCCGCAGATGGCGGGGGAGCCGGAGAAATCCCAGGAGACCCTGCAGAGACATCATTCTCCAGCTGCGGCCTACCATTGTGGTCCCTCAGCCGCGGCGCCCCGTCCTGCCTGCTGAACAAAGGCAGGGCACCCCTGCACGGGCAGGCTCCCGGGGCTCCTCCAGCACAAACCCAGGCTGTTGGGCTGCCACGGGCGAGGGAAAGGGGCTGGGGCCGGAGGCGGCCGTTCCCGGGCTGTCAGAGCGCTGCTGCGGCTGAGGCGGCGGGCACCCGCGGGAGCCTCTGCTGCGGAGCGCCGGGGGGCCTGGCGGGCAGCGGGGCGAGCTGAGCGACCCTCAGGGAGGGAAAGCTCCCCTCAGAGCTTGGGGAGGGGGGGGACGGGGGAGGCGACTGCCCCCCCCCGTCGCGCTACGTGACAAGATCTGTGCCACACGGGCGAGCGAGCAGCGACAGTGACAGGGCTCGGTGACAGCGCCGCGGCAGCGCGGGAAGGACGCGAGCGCTCGCCCCGCCCCGCGTCGCTCCGCCCCGCCCGCAGCGCACGTGGCACCCTCGCCTGGGCGGGTCACGTGACGCGGGCACCGGGCTTCCCCCCCCACTCTCGCCCCCCTCCCTCCCCTCCGCGTCTGACCCCGTCTCCCGTCTGGTCAATAGCAGGCGGCGGCGGCGCATGCGCGGCGGGGCGGCAGCACGCCCCCGCTCAGCCTCCCCCTCCAGCCCGTCTCCCTCCGCCCTATATAAGGCGGGCGCGGCGGGGTTCCCGGCTCCGCAGTGTGTGTGGGCGGACGCGGCGGCTCCGGGTGGCGGTGCGGCGACCCGCGCGGCCTCCTCCGCCTCCCTCGCCCTCCCCTCGGCCTGGCGGCCCTGCCGCCGCCATGAGTTCGGGGACCCCCTACATCGGCAGCAAGATCAGCCTGATCTCCAAGGCGCAGATCCGCTATGAGGGCATCCTCTACACCATCGACACCGAGAACTCCACCGTGGCGCTGGCCAAGGGTGAGGCGGCGCGGCGGGGCCCTCCCGGGGAGGCGGTGGCGGGCGGGCCTAGGCTGGCTCCGCCGCGGCCCGGCGCTCGCTGAGGGGGCGCGGGGGGGGCCGCCAGCCGCCGCCGTCCGCTGAACAATGAGCCCGAGCTGGGCGAGCGGCGGCCAGAGCCCCCCCGGCCCTGAGGCGCCCCCTCCCCCGCGCTGGCGGCCGGGCGGGGGGCGGCGGGGTTGCAGCCCCGTGCCTTGGCGCCGCTGCCTTTCCGTGAGTCAGCATTCGGGAGGCCGCTCCGCGACGCGGGGGCTTGCGGTGCCCCCCCGGCGGGGCGCTGCCAGCCGGCGGGGCCCGGGATGCTGAGGAGCCCTGGGTTTTCCCGGGAAGTTAGCAGCCCCCTGAGGAGGAGGAGGAGCTGCCAGCAATGCCGGCTCCTCTTACTATTGTCAGAGGCGGAAAGGTGCCGGTGTGGCGTGGCGGGCCGTGGTTTGGTTCCCCCCCTGTCAGCACACGGGTGCCCGGCGGTGCTCGGTGCCTGGCTGGAGCAGGGCCCCAGGCCAGTGCCGGAGAGGAGGGAGCTGCCGTGGATGTGGATGTGTCTTTGTTCTTTTCCTGATCAATAAGTGGCCTCGGCGCAGGTGATGCGGGTGGGAGCCGCTGTGCTGAGCGCTGTGGGCTCTGGGCGCCGGGCTCTGGCGCTCCCGGCCTCGCAGGCTGCTCCGCGGGGCTTTGAGTCTTGTTTCCCTGGAGCAAAAATGATCTTTATCTCCTTAAATGGTGTCATTTGGATTCAGTTGACACCTGCGTTAGGAACTACCGTTTTTACCGTCAGGAAAACGTGTCCTGTTTAGTCCCTCAGACGACCTTATTGCTGTACTGGTTTTAATGTGCAGCTTGGCTACTCTAGCTAATGTGCATCAGCTTTTTCTTTCCCTCAAGTTTTATCTTTCCCTCTTCTGGGAAGTTCACATCTTCTTCGTTGCCTTCAGCAGCCCATCAGGATCGTCCACAAACCAAACATCTTTTGTTTTGAAAGACTTATCTGTTGGCAGGAGACTCTGAGTTGCCTGATTCTCAGCTACTCTCAAGGCAGCCTGTGCCACCAGTATTTATCCAGTGTAATGATGTCTGTGTGATGCTGGACATGAGTATTTGACACCAATTGGTGCGTATTCTGAAGTTAAAAATGTGAGTTTTCACAACCTGGGGACATAGCTGCTTATTAAATGTACAAGTGGAGCTATTTATGTTGGGGTTTCACTTGAAGTAATTGAGAGGTTGCTGGAAGGATGCAGTTCCTTTACTGTATGTGCAGGAAGGTCTTCACCTTTACCCAGCAGCAAGTATGAATGGTTTCTCACATAGTTCTGGCTTACACATAGCACTTGCTACTTCAGAGTTTTAAGTGGTGGATTTCAGAGGCATGTATGATTCAAGTGCTTTATGGTGTGAGAATGCACATGCTCTGTATAAGATTTTTGGCATTTTTTTGTATTTATTGGTCTCATAGTGTTCAGTTTTGATGAACTGGAATACCTAAGAAGTAGCTGTTAAATAGATGGAGAATACATTTTTCCCCACTTAAAGTGCTGCACTATAAACTTTACAGTACAAACCCACTTTTCATTTTAACTCAGTTATTTTTTAAATTTAGAGACTTTATATCAAAATTAGTGTCAGAATTAGGAGCATAGCTACAATGTTGAAGTCAGTGGCAGCAATATTAACCCTGTGCTTAGGAGGGACAGCAGTTGAAAACACTTGATCTGAAGGGTTAGAAGAACCATGAATTGTTGACATGCAGTTGAAGTTGTCCAGATAGCTAGTCAATTATTATTAGGCTCCAGATGTCACTGTTTAAAGTTCAGGCAACTTCAGGATCTCATGTAAGTGCTATTCTCTTGACTTTTATCAGCTGAGTGATACAAAGAAAAACTTAAGTTGGAAGAGACGTCAGGAAGGAATCTAGTTTGGCCCCTTACTCAAAGCAGGGCTAGCTTCAATTGATTTGTATTTGGTTCCTGTTAAATCTCAACACGTGCACAACATCTTAAACACTGGATAAGGAGATTCCATGTGCTTAATTAAGCACTGCAAGAAAGTTGTCAGTCTTAGATGCTAAGCTTAAATTGCAAGCAAAGGAAGTTTAAGCCCATTACTGTCCTGTTGGCAGTGAACACCAGAAACTTACTCCCCATTCTGTAGAAGTCTGAAGAAGCTAGAGTTTTTAAGCAAGAAATATCCATGTAAGCTCTGCTTTCCAGACATCCAGTCATTCTTGTTAAGCTTCCTGACCTTTCAGAGGTCTAGCTCAACAGAGCCCTACACGTGAGTATGAACTGTATTGTAAAACGCTAGCTGCAGCGTGGTGTGGAATTGATTTCCTGTTCATCTGTAAACAATAGTCACTGTAACTCTTCATGGGAGACAGCCCTTCGGACCTCCGCTGAAACTTAAAGCTGTACTTTGTGGTGTGCCAGAAGCTGTTAAACACTTCAAATGCAGGAGCAGGCACGCTCAACTCCTAGAACCCTCTCAAATGTCCTTGCTGCTGTTTTGTTTACAACAAGGACCTCTGTTTTCCATCCTTTTTGTTAGAAACCTTGGGACCAGCCAATTGAGGCTCTGCCTGGACAGCTTTGGGCTTGGTGGGTTGTGTTTCTCTATGTGGAAGCTGACAGGCTGATCCTGGTGGTCAGAGATGTGGTGCTTTCCAAGCTAGCTGTGGGATTCTGCAGTAGTCCTTGGATAGCTTTAGTATGTCTTGCCATGAGCTGTCTGCTGTAATAATCTAATCATGAGCAGGGATATCAGTGGTATGGTTCATGTCTAAAAGGCCACAGTCATTGCTTTCAGTTTATAATCTGCCTCTAGTTGACTAGGTTACAGCTGTAATATGATCAAACAGCAGCTGGAGATCTAAAATAACTGGGAGAGGTTATATACTCTGTGAACTAATGGGAGACAGTCCTTCAAAGGAAGGGACTGACAGTTTGCCTTTGTACCAGTTAAGATTCTTTTCCAGTTAGGTGTAAGCTGAGGTGCTAAATAGCATCAGCGTGATAGGGACAAAGTTTGGCATTGACCTGCTGTATCCAGAGCTTCTTGTGAGCTCACATAAGTGTCAGGCAAGTGAAGACTGCTCACAGCACTAACAGCTGCTTGGGCGGGGGGGGTGGGGGGGGTGGGGGTTGCGGAATCCACCTGGATACAGCCGAGAACAGGGCTCTTGATGACTAACCCTGTCTACAACTGTCAACACTCCCAGTAAATTAGTAATGGTACAGTGTACTTGGGGTGCTCAACACTGGTTGAGTGGATCTGCTTTCTGCCCCCCTTTTTGTGGGGAAGCTGCAGTGCCCGCCATCCCCTATCATCCTTGTGGCAGGGCTGCCTGTGCTTAATCTTTCCAGCTGTGCAGTGGGAGTGGCAGCTGGCTGGCATGTCACCACAGGCTGTGACATGGCAGGTGCTTGTGAAAGGTCTCTTTAAGGATGTAATTAGTAAAGGTACTGCAGGAACTGTGGTGTGTCCTGGCAGAGAAGTTGAGTACTTCTGTGGTAACCTGTTAGAAGCAACTGATGCAACTTGAATACAGAACTCTTTTATTAGCAGAAAGCGTACATCAAACCAGTATGTGGTGGTGCTTATCTGAACTGGCAAAGCCTCGTGAAGACAGAAAACTAGACTAGTAAACTGAATGAGCTTCTGTAACTTGTGGCCAAAATGTCAAGCTTTTGTATGTCAAGTGTCTGATGTAACTATGCTACCTATTTTCCTGCACTAACAATTCAGTAAGTCTGAATCTGACCTCTTCCTCTTTAGTGGCTCAAATTAATTTATGCTTCTACCTGGTAGCTGCCACACAGTCAATTGCAGCCATTTTTCCACTCTAATGTGTAACATCACTGGTTAGTACCTGCTCAAGTGTTCCAACAGCTGGGACTCAGTAAAGCCTTAGTAGGCACTGAGGTTTTAGATTTATCACTAAAAGCTTGCTTTGTAGTCAGTGGATATTAATCATAAAACCAGTGGCATGGCGTAGAGAGAGAATTTTAATAGGAAGTTTTTACTGTTGATGAAACTTGACCTCTATCTGTGCAATAAATGTGTGAAACCAAAGGTGCAGATTTAAGCTCTGAAGCCTGCTAAGAGTTTTCCCCTGCTGCTGCAGGGGCCTCTCCAGTGGTCTGTTGCGGTGGCAGTTGTCTCAAGCTAAATGTCTACATGGGACAGGTGCTGGGGAGGGAGGGGGATTACGGCAGTGTAGCACTGTGAGGAAGTCCTCAGCTTTTGAGTAGGATTCTTCACTCCAGCTGGTCTATGGTCTTTATCTTCACAGCTTGATGTAAACAAAACTGTTTATACAGGCTGCTGAAAAGGTTGGCGTTTGAGGGAATAGATGTGTGCAATGAGGAGACTCAGGGTTCTGGAGATAACCTTTTCTTCTTGTTACAGTTGGCAAGTATTACCAGAGTACTGTTTAACTGCAGAGATCTTAACTTGCACAATGCTGCAGTGGTAATGTAATACTGCTGGACTAACAGTGATCCTTTTTTTAACACTAAAGTGCGATCCTTCGGTACTGAAGACCGGCCCACAGATAGACCTGCTCCTCCAAGAGAAGAAATCTATGAATATATTATTTTTCGAGGAAGTGACATCAAAGACATCACTGTCTGTGAACCTCCAAAAGCTCAACATACTCTGCCACAAGATCCTGCCATTGTTCAAGTAAGTTAGCCTGAAGTGTTGATAGAAAGCTGTGATAAAACATTGGTGATGAAGGACTGGATTTTGGTAGAACCTTAAAAAAATGAAGGCCAGTAAGCGTCTCCAGGAATCTTCAGATTGTTTGAAGCATCCTTAGTTTCATTGTAATGTTTAAAATAGCAGCAGCATTAAAGACTTCAGTCAACAAAAGCCAGAGCTAGCTGAGAATGCAGGAAACTCATAAAGCGGTAAACTAACCCTTCTCAGTATTTAATTGAGCTTTAGTAATGCTGTACATGAAGTAGAGAATCACTGCCAAAGCAAGTTGACTTCTGGACACTGTAAATGGAAATGTACTTTGTCTTGTTACAGTCTTCACTGGGCTCTGCCTCTACATCATCCTTTCAGCCACATGTGCCTTACAGCCCGTTTAGAGGTATGCCACCTTACAGCCAGCTTGCTGCCAGCTCTTTACTTAGCCAGCAGTATGCAGCTTCATTAGGCTTAGGTAAGTAAAAACTTTACTTGCTAGAATAAAGGTACAGTCCTTGTATGCAGCTACTGTGAAACCAAATAACAGTAACTAATACCGAATTCCTTGCCAAGCGTCAGGCTGCAACAAGCAGTGAATAAGTAGTTGACAACTTTGTGTAGTGATCTTACCGCAAGGAGGCCTGCATTTCACTTACATGCGTGCGCACACACATGCACACAAAAGAAAGAAACAAACTAAAGAGCTGAAGTTTCTTTCTGAAAGAAACATGGATACCTAACAGTTGAGGCCAGTTCATTTCTAACCTAACATACCTTACATATACATCACATGTAAAAAGAACTTGTACTCCCAGAGAGAACTGTGAATAAGCTGCTCTAATGCTGTTCTAGAGATTCTTGTATCTCTTTCCAAGTCCTTCAGATGTTTCACTACCTTGTATCTTATCCATGTATCTTTGCTTTCTCTTCTTCCCTCTATCTCTTTAGAGAAGTTGGTAAGCCCTCCAGCATCAGCAGCTGCTTCCAGCCCTAGTTCTTCTCCGTCTCCACAACCTGTTTCAGAGCCTGACATGTCTTCAGAGCCCCATCAGCTCTCTTCCAAGGGTAACAGCAGTTTGAGGACTCCAAATATTTGGAAGAACTGCATGGCACTTGCAAACACTCTGTTCTTGTTAACCCCTCAGAATGATAGTGCTTATGGGTAATGCTAGTAGAACTTGTTTGTTCTCAGCTGTCTTTGCCTTGTACATGTCTACATGGGACAGGAGTACATGGAGTACTCCTTCTGTCCCAGAAGTATCAGTTAGAGAGACAGCAGGAAGAAAAAGTACAGAACAGTGGATTCTCTTGTGTAAATGTCAGGAGAGGGCTGAAGTTTAGAGGTATTAATGTGGTATGCCCTCTCCAGGACTGTGTGTCACCTTGGGGACTGGGTGAGGAATTAATTAGCCTTTCCCGGAAAGACAAGCACACTGCTTAAATTGTGGGTGGCCTTGCTGTTAGAGACCTAGGTTAATAGGAAATCCAGGAGTATTGCTGTAATTGAGGAAATGTCAGGATAGGTTTCATGCATGAGGCATTCTACCTTGTCAAGACTCCTGGTTAGTAAAGCATGACTAACAGTAAGCAATTTGAGTTGTGGTAAGCTGAGATAACAGTTCTGGGTGCTTGCTTCTATGTGTAAAACCTTTTAAAGGAGGAGGTTGAGTAGGGATACTAGACTGACCATCCTCAGAGCAGAGAGACCAGGTGCAGCCTGCATTTAAACATGGTAATTAGTTTCATCTGTTTTTTAACTTAAGCATGTATGCTTGTGTTGGCATGAAACTGGTTTTACTCTTTGGTTTTGGCCATCTATCTGTGCATACTTTCTCAGTATTCTGGCTAAGCTTTGAAACTTTCTCACGTTAAACTTGCACAGCAGCTTTGTCCTGCTGAATAATCCTTAGGATATGTCTGTCTTCCTTGCAAGCTTTCCAGGTGTACGTTAGCTGGGAACCTGCATGATGTTACTTACTGGGTATATCTCATGTGGACTTGGGTGACCCAGAAGTGTCAGTGGCTTGGTTTGTGTGTACTCTTCAGCTTTTCACTGTTCTTGCTCTTTAAGTAGATTCAGTTAAAGTTCGCTTCCAAGCAGTTCTTACGCATAACTACATAAACCTGTAGTACTCCAAAACTTCTAATTAAATCTAGAATGCAGTGTTTCTTCTGAGTACTGAAGACTGTCGCTTTTTAATATAATTGGTGTAAGGTATACCAAACCATGAAAAGTATTTACATGTTTTGTAGTGTGAATAAATAAGCCTGGATGGAAGAGCAACAGAAGTCTTGGTAACACTTTGGCCTTGACCAAGAAGGAATTTGAAAGGGTAACTTTGAGATCCTGGTCTGGTTTCAGGTTTTCTTTGTCTGAAAGCTAACAATAAGCAATGAAGTTGAAGGACTTCTAAAAGCGGCTTACAAAATGGGATGTAGTTGAGTTGGTTAAGCTTTTGCTGCAAAACTTTCCTGACAAAGTGGGGAAGCTTTCTTGAGCAGTTTCAAAATGGTGAATTTTTGCTTCAGATTTGATGTATGTAAAATCCTACATAACCAAGGATACACCTAGAAATTAGATTTTTGGTATAAACTGTCTAAGAGACTGAGTTGGCTTGCTTACCTAATGTGTGTCTAACTTCATTTAAGAAATAAATGGGTAGATTTCCTGATTTTAAGGCTCTGGATTTGAGAGCTACAACTTGTATGGCAGTAGTGCCTTACCTAGTGTGTATGCCAATTAAACATAGCATGTAATGATAAACACTCAAGGCTTTGAGTAATTCTTGACAAAACGGTTTCTCCATAGAAGTGGGTAGGGTTTGAATAGCTTTGGCATATTTTGAGGCACTTAGTCATTGGGATTTTTTCCAGGTGCTGGCTTTCCTTCTGTTCACCCAGTCCGCAAAAGCCCCATGGTGGAGCAGGCTGTTCAGACTGGCCCAGTTGACAACATGAATTCACAAAAGCCGCCCCCAGTGAAAGTAACTCCAGGGGTTCAGCGCAATGGGCGGCAGGTTCCGCAGGGCAACGGCAAGACAAATGGTACGTACGCACCGCTTTGTTGTTAAAGTGCTGTTCTGAGGCATCCGTCAAGGGTGCATAGCAAGACTAAACTGTTTCAGCTTTGTTCTTATGCTCCTTTATTTTTACCCTTCTTGTTCAGTCGATACAGTTCAGGCAGCACCTGTGCAAACCCAAGGACAGGTGAATGATGAAAACAGAAGACCTCAAAGGAGAAGATCAGGTAGGTTAACCTGACGCTGAACAGTCAATTAGCCTAAAAGGCAAATATTGTTGACTTCAGTGAAGGGTCATCCGATGGAAGACTGAGAGTAAAATAAAACTTGATGAGGCTTTGGGCGTCCAGAGATGCTTCCCTAGCAGAATAAGTTCTGGAGTCTCAGAAGTTCAGGGCATACCAGGGACAGAATTCTAGTGTCTCTTCTAGAAGCTTGAAAGGTATGTGTTGAAATGACACTGTAAGTTGGCAGCAGCAACTGAAGTACTTTTACTGGGAAAGGCAGCCTGTTTAAGAGTCCCCAGAGCTCTTATAACTGAGAGGGAACTATGGAGCCCTCACTTCCATAGTGCAGAGGCCTTATCTTAGGACTGCAGTTTAAGCACAGGTCAAAAGAAAGTGAAATTAAATTCAAACCAATATTTCTGTCCAAGCCAAATAAGAAAATGTAGGAAACAAAACTTCTGACTCTCAGGTCTTCAAATTAATTTGCCTGAGGGCAGCACTGTAGAAGAGGTTAGAGCTTTTCCCAAAAGGAGTTGATAGTGTCTGAGTTGGAAACCAGCAACTATACAAAGTACAAGCTCCCTTTGTGGATGGATTTTCTGAAATCAGCGACCTGCACCTCTTTGCTGTCATGACAGGTTTGTAGACTAATTACAGTACTGTGCTTGCAGATGAGTAGCAGACAGGAAAGACAGTTTCCCCTGCTTCCATCAGCTTTTCTTGGTATAACGCTTGTTCTAACTTCTTCTCACTGGAAGGAAGGTTGGGTATACTCTTAATGCAGGACTGACAACCAGGAATACTTTTCAGAAAGTTAAAAAGTGTTGCTGTAATATGTCTTCTACAGCCAAGTTCAGAAGTTGTTTTCAAAGAGGTTTGGCCTAACCACAGGACTGGAAGCCAGAAACTGCTGAGTTCTAACCCTGGTTTCCTGTGGTCTTGAGCAAAGTCATTTAACCTCCCTGTGTGTTACCAAGCATTTAAACTCTCCTGCTTTCAGGGAACAGGAGAACCAGAAACCGTTCTAGAGGACAAAACAGACCAACTACTGTGAAGGAAAATACAATAAAGTTTGAAGGTGACTTTGACTTTGAAAGTGCAAATGCACAGTTCAACAGAGAGGAACTTGACAAAGAATTCAAGAAGAAACTAAACTTTAAAGGTTTGTGGCTTCATTAAATATGAATTGCTGAGCTAGCAGTAAATGCTGCATAGACAAACTCATTCTGAGAAACTGCATGATTACATCTCAAGTCTTGTTTGAGGGAGCAAGAGAACAGATGGCTCTTCAGTATGCATCAAGGAAGTGTAATATGTTTTATTATCTTCAGATGATAAAGCAGAGACGGGGGAAGAAAAAGGGGACCCTGGAGTGGCAACTCAAAACAATGACGGTAATGCAGAGGAGGACCTTCTGGGACCCAACTGCTATTATGATAAATCCAAGTCTTTCTTTGACAACATTTCTTCAGAACTAAAATCTAGGTGAGTGTTTTCTAAAGGCTTGCTATTTTAATGCAGTTTTAGGTGTAGAATTCTAGATGTAATTGATGTCACATGGTTTAATTCTTTAAAAGTCTTGGCATACGAGACAGTGAGCAAAACAGTCTTCAGAAGGAAGTATTGCTCTATGCATTTGGTTGCTCATGAGTTATATTAACTGAGCTTCATGCAGTGGGATCAAACAAAAGGCAAGGATTTCAACTGATGCTGATACTTACCTAAACCATGATACAGGAATTTCCTGTTCAGTTTCCCAGTGCTGGGTTTGAACCCACTGATTGTAAACAAATTTCTTGTCTTGTTTGTGGGAGGAGGCATCAGGGTCATGCTGTATGATGGTGCAGCTCCCAGACAGGAGCGAGCCACATCTGGAGCTTGGGCAGATGAGGTCAGGTCTGCCAGTGGAAATGCATTAAATTAAAAGTTGGGAATGTTAAAGCTTCATCTTTTGCTGCTGGTGCTGGTCACATCAGTCATCCCTTTAGTGTCAGTATGTGAAATTCCCTTGGTAGTATTTCTGCTTCCCTTTAGCAAAACGTTCTTCGGGGTGATCACAGTAAGGTGCTTGGGTCTGGGCAGGCTTTGCTAGGGAAGAAATAAGCTGGTGCTGTGGAGCTACCTCAGATGTGACAAGGCTTCCTGGGTTTCTGGAGGGGCTGAACTGGAGTCTAAAGTTTGTAGTTTTCAAGTTTGAAATGCTTGTAAGACTATGTTCAGCCCTTTCCTAGGCCCTTCTCTAGTTTTCCAGTATGAAAGTAGCTTTGACAGCCACCAGCTGTCACTTTCAAATCCACACTTAGCAGGGCAGTTGAGTTGGTGAACATGTACACGCTGGTTCTTGTTGCAATTCAACAAAATAGGGTGCTTGAAGCTTCCTAGCTAAATGAGTTGGTGGCTATTTCATGTTTATATTAAATCTGAATGCAGCCTTGTTCAGTTCTAGGCGTACCACGTGGGCTGAAGAAAGGAAGCTCAATACAGAGACATTTGGAGTGTCTGGACGGTTCCTTCGTGGCCGCAGCTTTCGTGGTGGATTTCGAGGTGGAAGGGGTAGTGGAGCAGCGAGGCGAAACCAAACCACTCACAGAGCTGGTACTGGCAGAGTGTAACTTCAGAGGCAAGTTTTTAGCAAGAATAAATACAGTCTCTGAGCCAGGTTTGTCTTGTATTCCTTGTCTGAACTGCCTGTGCAACCTCTTCTGCTCTCCAGCCTCATGAATATATCAAGAATTGTTCCTTCTAAGTAGTAGAAGGAGATATGAGTGGGTTTGTGTGTTTTAACATCTTGATTGTTCTGTTGATTTCTTGGGCTAACCTTTCTGAGGAAGCAAGAGCTGCTTGTTTGAGCTGAGCCTTTCTAGCTAAGCATTTGTGTTGATACCTCAGTGTTAACTTCGCTTCTGTTTTTGTTGGGAGAAGATCCCCATGGTACCATGCCTAATTCTATCTACCTTCTTTTCTGAACAGGTTCGGACATCTCTCCTGAGAGGATGAAACTGTATATAGAAAGAAAACATCCAACTGCTGCACTAATGTGGGAAAATGGTTCATATTGTTTACTGTCTCAGCTCAAGCGACAGAACTTCATGTACTACTGCTTATATTCTGGACTTATTTTGGACCAGCAACTGTCAGCTGGAATATTCTTTGGAAGAGGGAATGTGTTCAGGGGTACCTTCTTCAGGGTGTCTTTTTTCTTTTGTTTGTTGTTTTTTTACGTGCAGACTAACTTACATGGTGGTTCTTTCTGGGTCTCTCAAAGGCTGCTATAGTCTAAGCTTAAAGTCAGACTCCTTTTCTGAACCCTGAAGAAGATAAATCATGCTATTTTAACATGGAACCAAAGCTCACTTGAAATAAACCAGCGATAATTTGTTTGTTCTGAGTAACCAAACGGTGCTGCTGGTCTCGCTGTTCTCAGCAGCAAGTGTGAAGTAGCACTTGGTATCTGGGAGAATGGATTCCTGGTGCTGAGTTATGTATATTGTCACTTGGGAATACTGGATTGTTGATCATGTAGTAGTGTAAATGACTGTACAACTGTTTGTCGGCTGGTACTCGTGTGCGGTACCGCAGGTTTACATGGAACCGCGTCTCTCCCTTGGGCTGGAGGGTGCTGGGCTGGTTCCTCAAAGGATTGGAGCTCCTGACTGGGTCAGGGCAGCATGGGGGGACAGTGTGCTGTGTCCTGGGGGGACAGGAGCAGCAGGTGCCTCCGCATAAAGTTTTTGGCAGTACTCTGCTGTCCGGGAAGGAGATCGGAAGCCCTGACTTCTTGCCTCAGTTTGTACCTCGCTCGTCGGTAGTACCCAATGCAAACAGTTCTCTGTACACTAGTAGACTGTGGTGGAACACTATGGAATGTTTTCATTAAACTAGGGATGGGAGTCCGTATAATGAAGCTTAACAGATGGGCATGTTTAATTTCTTTCCTCTATACCCCACCTACTGTAAATAGTTTAGTTTTTCTTTTGTGGTTTGTTTTTGTTTTTTTTTTTTAAAACTGTATGTGGGGAGAGGGGTTGGGAGGGAGGGGTTACATTTGTTTGCATGACTAAGTGGGTTAAATTGCTATAGGCATGTGTCCCTTTTTGTTTGGTAGGGAATTTTGTTGAAAAAGCACCTTGATGACTGAACCCCTTACATAGCTAGAATTTTTTAGTTATGCATTGACCTAGGTTACTGTAAAAGCTTGGATTTATTTTTGTAGGACTTTATTGCTAAAAATTAGAACATAGCAGTGGGGCTGCTCTTTGGAGTAATGTAAATTGTAATTATAATAAACATGTAAATGTTTAACGTTTCCCTCCTGCTTTGTTCTGCAGACAGCCCAGTAGCAGCAGTCAGTACAACTTGTCGGGCGCTTGTCCTAGCGTGGCTGCCAGCGATGGCAGAGAACCCTGGCGCAGGGGCCTGGCAGGGCTGCGGGGCGCTTTGCAAAGGGCTTAAAACCCCTAATCCAGGTGCTGACCCCCTGTTGTTGCCATTACCCTGTGATCCCGTGCCCCTGTGCTCTGCCTGGGCATTCTGCCTCGTGGGTGCTGTGCCCCAGCCCCCTCCCAGCTGCTGCCTGGCCTGGCTGGGTGTTCTGGGGGGGCAGTGCTGGCCCTGGCTGGGTGTTTGGGGGGGGGGCAGTGCTGCTGTGGCAGCCACAGATGCCTTCGGTACCTGGGCTTGTACCAGCACGAGGGGGTGTGCTGGAAGGGCTCCTTCAAAGCTGCTGAAAGCCTGATGTCTCTGCTGGCAAACAGGTGCTGTGGCTTTAAGTGACAGGCAACTGGCTTGTGTGAGGGGGAGAGAGAAATCCTTGTTAACTTCGGTTAGTAATGCTTTTTTTTTTTTTTTAAGGCAGTAATTTCTGTTCTTTCCGCAGTAAACCTTCACATCTGATATGTAACGTGCAGTCAGTCACTGGGCTGTGTCCCAGCCGATGTGCTGGATGGGAGTGGTGTGAGGGGACTGATGGCTGTGGCTCAGCCCTGGGCTTGTTCCCCACGAGCCCTCCTAGCCGCGCTCCAGCCCCTTGCTCTGCTGCTGCCCTGAGCAGCACTGCAGCTCTCCGGGCCTTGCTCCATCCACGTCCGGCTCTGCAGCACGGGGCTGTTGTGAGCGAGTTGCGGTGCTGGGGCGGTGACTGAGCTCCTGCAGGTCCCTGCCAGCTGCCTGGGGTGGCCCGGCCAGCCTGGGCTCCCTGTGGGCTGCTGGGGGCCCTGGGCTCCTGCAGCCGAGCCGGCTCCAGCAGGGTGCTGGGCTGCTTTTGGGTGCTGCTCTATCTCGGCACCTGGGAAGGGAGGCGGGGGGGCCGCAGCAGGCTGGGCCGCGGCTCCCGAGGGCTGTGCCAGTTCCCCCCCCGGGTGGATCTAAACAGGGACACTTGTACAGCACAGGGGTCCTGTCACCACCCCAAGCAGGGTGTGAGGGCTCGGGGCAGGGGGAGGCCTGAGGCTCCTGTGAAACAGGGGAACATGCCACAGGGCGCCGCAGCCCAGCCTGGGTGACCGACCCTCCCTGCCCTGGGCGCCGGGAGCAGAGCGATGCCCTTTGGAGCAGATGGGATGGGCAGCACCTTCGATCGCGCTGAGGGATGGTACGGACTGACAAAGCCCCAGCAACAAAAGAAAACCACTGTTTCCAACGTGGAGATAGGGAGCAAGGAGCTGGTGTCACTCCTGCTCCCCGTGCAGCGCCAGGGACAGGGGCTCTGCTCCGTGCCTGCAGGAGCCTCGGCCAGGCAGGGTGTCCTGCTGCCCCCTGCCCCCTTTGCTGCTGCTGTCACAGGCTGTAGCCACCAGCCAGCTGTCACCAGCAGTGGCCTGCAGCGCAGAGGTGGCTGCGGCAGATGAACTGGCTGGAAAGAGCTTTTAATGGCCAGAACGGGAGAGTGGAGACACCACAATGCAAATACTGACCCGAAATAAAATTCCCTACCAGCTCTCGTCTCCTTTGGGCCACCTCCAATGCATCTGAGCAGAGTTGTCACTTGACACCTTCGAACTGATATTCTGCTAAGTTTATTGTTACACATGTTCATGTCTGCAGTGAGTGGATGGCATGGAGCAGACGTGCCTCTCAGCGACAGCAGAGGCAGGTCCCCGCAGCCCTCGCTGTGAGCAATCCCCCTCTGCCGAAGGGAACTGGCTCAGGCAGTTGCTGGGACTGGGGGCGGTAAACAGGCTCCACCAGAAAATGAGCCTAAACCCAGAAACTGAGCTAAACCGAGCTCCTGCGGGCAAGATGGACAGAGAGAGCAGCACGAGGGTCAACAGAAGGAAGACTGGAGGTAAACAAAAGGAGAAAATGGAGTAGAGCTTTACAGTTTAACCATGTTGTATGTAACACTTGTCATAGGTATTTTTAGCGTTAGGAAGCTACTGGTCTGTAACTGCCCTCGTGGGCAATCACAACCGCAACACTTTATTCTGAAGCCGATGAATCATGCACTGTCTATGTCAGCACCAAGGCACGCACCTCTGCTGCAGTGACACGCCTGCAATGGTCCGCTCCAACACTGACCACCCCCCCACCCCCCCCCACATCGCCCTTCTGCAGCAAGCCAAGCCCCACCACCAGCAGGCTCACAGCCAGACCCCAGCCCTTGAAACCTGAAGATACCTGTTAGGGAAGAAAAAGCGTAATTCCGTATTTGCTATGTTCTGCTGAGGCTGTAAAGTACCCACTGAGACACCTACTTAAAAAAAAAAAAAAAGGGGAGAAGCCAACAACTGAGACAGCACAGAAAAAAATCATTAAACAAAGTGAAGTGTTCAAGGAAAAAAATGGAAACCAAGTTTTTTGTCCTTTAATGGGTCACTACTGCCATTTTGTAGCCAACCAAATGGACCTAGGTGATTAAAATCCAAGGAAGAAACAGATTTTTTTTAAAATAACAGCTTTAAAAAAAAAATCAGTAGGTTTATTGTAGGTCTCGAGGGACACAGTATGAGTAAGTGGAATGCCTACATCATGTCTATACAGAATAACCCATCACTTGGATTAAAAAGAAAGCAGCTAAAGCAGTTGGATTTCATTCATCATGATGTCTTCTTCTGTTTTTTCTTTTCATTTTCTTCCTTTTCTTTTTCAATTTCAGCAACATACTTCTCAATTTCTTCAGGGTTTAGGATCTACAACAGAAACACAGGTGACCCTCAAGATACTAATACAACTCAAAGCCTTTCATTAAGCAGTGCTAGTCCTGACACGGGAGGAAAGTGAACTGGTGTTTATTGGGACACAGGTACCTTGTGCAGACACAACAACATTCCTTGGCCGCTGATAATAAACAGAAATATCTGTCAGCGTGGGATTAAGGGCTAGAGGCTAACGCAGCTCCACAAGGACAGCACCAGCACCAGAGGGACAGGCAACAAAGGGAGAAAAGCAAAACTAAGACCTTACCTTCAGCGGCTGTTCTCGCCTCATAACTGCCAGCTCGATGTTCTTCCCACCAGATTGCACAACCTTAACATGAGTTAGATGGAGGTATTAGGAGCGTATCCATTAATTAATTGTAACAAAGCCCTTCCAAGTCTTCTTAGGAGGAGAAGAGAGGTAGCTGGGAGCGTTTCACTCATTAGCACCAAGCTCTGGGCTCCAGCAGCAGCGTAACTCTCGGGAAATAAGGGTCTTCCTTCTGGCGTCAATGGGCTCGGTGGCTGGTGAGGAACACCTCACTTCCACCACCTGACTTTCGGTATTTTCTGTATCTTAAACTTCAATACAGAAGTGAAATATTCTGCGTATGATTTAGCACATCTTTGGTGTGCTTAACACCCAGAACTGAGGTCTGTCTTCCTCCCCAGAGAACCACTAGTAAATTCATTTGTGTAACTACAGAAACTGTTACCTGCAATATTCTGAACCGTTAACTTAATCCCACAGCCTACAACAAACAGCTTTCACAGCCCCTTTTACGGTACTTCCCTGTGACATGCGCACAGGTTTTCACAGATTCATGTCCGAGGAGTCAGTCCCGAGACACAGTGAAAAGTCACACAAGGGATCTGAACCCCACTCACCTCAAGAAGAGCCTTGATGACAAGTTTAATAGTTAGATCATCTGTTTCAATAGCTTCATCAGTATAGTTTTTCTCCAGGAATTCACGCACTGATTTGGCTCCTCTGCCAATGGCATTAGCCTGGAAAAAAATAACATACGGAAGCTTAGGAACGGCTCTGTTTACAGAATAAGCAAGAATTACAAGCTGTACAATTACATGATCTGAAACCATTTTGAGATCACCGTGTATCTTTCAGGAGACTGAACATGTTACTTCCCACATGTCACACAAAAAGACAGTTGTCAGGCACAGGTGGTGGTGGGCTTTTTTTGGAAAACAGGACAAGATTTCCCAAGTAAGGCTGAACTGCAGACTGCCATTCTCAGTAAATTTGATCATTAAGGATTTTTGCAGCTGTGAGCCAGCACCATCTGGCCAGTGAGATCTCCTTTCTACACCAGTACCTCCTTAAAGGGGACATTAACTCACAAATATTTCATTACATCTCCACCAGTGACAGAATCAACTTACCTTCCAAGCATGGTATGTACCAGAGGGATCTGTCTGGTACAGCCGCGGGGTTCCATCGAAGTCGAATCCCACGATAAGAGCAGAGATACCGAAAGGTCTGCGACCGTTGCTTTGTGTGTATCTCTGATCAGAAAGAAGAGACACTTATTTCAGAAGTGGTTCTAAAACCATGTTTACAGTGGAAAGCAGGCGTTGTACAAGTTACAACCAGAAGAGCCACCAGAAGTATTTTCAGCAGGCTCTTACCAATCCACCTGTTAACAGTTATGATTCCACCTCTTACGGAAGACCCTAAGCGAGGCAAGGAAGAGGTGATCACTGCTCCACCCCTGCCCCCAACACCCAGGAATTTTTTTTTTCCTGGAGTTTGCTGCAGGAATACAGCTACCCTGTTGGGAAGAACCTCCCTCGGCTGCTGAGTGGTGCTGAGAGGCAGAGCTGAGCCTGCAAGCCCAGGTGCAACACTCGCTTTGACAAGCATGCTTAGGAAGCCAAAAAAGAGGATGATAACACCTGAACACTAAGTCAAGCTTTCACCAACGATGTGCAACAATTCCATCAGAAAGCATGGCATGCTGTGTGATGCTCAGCGGGCTACAGCAAGGCCCGTGCTACAGCCCTCCTGCCAAGGCTGAGCTAGCAAAGTTGTTGCCACGCCACGCACCAGAAGTGCCCACAAACTGGAGGCCTAGCGCAGCAACATTACTGCAGCGGGAATACTGTGCGAGACCTGTGGTACGTAACCATTTTAGAGAAAGAGTGAGTGTGCCAGAATGAAAGACACAAATGTGAGAGTACTGTACAGGAACAAAGTGAAACTTTGGGAAGTGGTATTCTGCTCGGGCAGGCTAGTGATTGTCACAAGAATTACACTATTATCATCATCACTGTACTAACATGTCTGACCATAAGTAAATTATACTTTTTCTGTTCCCTACTAGTTGCTGAAAATCAAGTTTAATACGCTGGCAAATGAACAATTTTATCACAGAACACAGCTGGGCATATTTGCATGCTGCAGTCCATTTTCAATTCATGAATATCAAACATAAAACATTAAGTACTGCACTGATTTGCTCCCCTCTTGCCCCTCCCTGCAGTGGCTTAGTAGGAAGAAAAATGAACAGGAGCCACGAAGACATTTTGACAAAAACACGGCACCGTTGTTATGAGAGGGAGTAGATGAGCAGAGTGGTCCTGCTTATACCACAAATGTCATTACCCACTCCTTGCAAGCACTAATTAATTTCTTCATCTTGGGAAAAAAACCAAACAGTAATCAAGCCCCCTCTTCTATTACCACAGCCCCGTTTCCAATGAACGGCCGCAATGTGTTTTGTTACGCTGATTTTTACCAGCTGAGCAGAACAAAGCCAGGAACAGACATGTCACACACTTAAGTCTGAAGCGCGGCTCATCAGTACACACTTTTTTAAGCATCTCTGTGTGGTCCAACGTACCTGTTTCAGACTAGCAATGTAACGTGTGATGTACTCCACGGTGACAGGATCCTCCACGGTAAGTCTGTGGCTTTGACACTCCACACGAGCTCTATTTATAACTATTCTGGCATCAGCCGTCAGCCCTGAAACGACAGGGTATTCTCTGATTCATGCTTTATACTGTATGCACAAATAAAACAACTAGCCTTGCCCCAAAAGGCTCACAAGGTCAGTGTCAACAGCAATGAAAAAAGCAAATGAGAGAACAAGCTTTCTCAGGTTTGCTGAGCAAGAATGTAATTTTTCAGGCAACAGAAAGAAGCTCAGGTACCAAAATAAGTAGACAATTTAGTTTACAGCTTTCGTGTTGTGAGTTTCATGTTTGTGAGTTAGGTAACACACGCAATTCTGAACCAGGTAATCGTAATATGACTGACAGCATTCCATCCAACAGCAAATTAGCAAAGCAATCTCCCTTCTCACGCACATTGGTTTTATTTCTTACGCAGTCCCCCTAACTATATAAGCCAGCTTTATCTGCACAGCAAATCTCATGTAGTAGATGAAGCTACAGCAGCCTGATGTCAGTTGACAAAAATGAGTATGACCCTTTGAAAAATATTAAAAAGAAATTTATTTCTTATTGTATTTTTTAGCTAATGTTGCCATTTTCAATTTGCTTCTACTGAATTCTTGTTTCTATTAGGCAACTTTTCTTCAAGCTTTTGCATCCACCTGCACGTACCACAACCCCCAGCTAAGGAAGCAAGGCAGCTGAACCTGTCACTCCTGCACACCAAATCCAAAATCCACTATTTTTGCTGGTTAAATCAGATCTCCCCGTAAAGCACTACTGGCAGTGACACAAAGATCCTGAACTACCTGAAGAGAGGAGAAACCTTCTGAAATACAACATAAATGGAGATTAAATGGTTTTTTTAAAATTTTCATGCCTCCTGTTTAAACTTCAAACAATGGAAATTAAGGCATTTGGAACAGGAAGAATGGAGAACTAGAATATTGATGCTTCAAATTCAGAGCTGTTCATGCAGAAGGAGTCTTCTGAACTAGAACAGAGGAGATTTTTCTTTGTTTTATGCAAGGCTGAAAAATTTAGCTTTTTTGGCTCCACGCACATGGGAAAAGGCCCCTGTAACTGACAAGTACCTCTTATAGCTTCTGTAACATGTATTAATATGAATCCTATATATAATATATAAATATATTTTATGCATTAAAATGAAATATTTTAAGTAATTATATAAAAATTAAAATATGTATATTTAAATAGTATATATCTTTATTTGTGCCAGTGACAAATCACTTCTCAGTACTCATCCTCACGTTAAACCTAGGGGGGCTTAGTAACTTTAACTCGTATTTCCTCTCATTAGATTATTCGCTCTTTCTATATATATTTATCTATATAATAGGCTACTCTTATTTAAAAAAGAATAAGCAACCGTGGAAATATAGTCCTTCCCCACCATCCTTAGCCAGTTGCGCTAAGTATTTTACATTCTCAGAATCCATAAACATACCCAAAGGTGCTCCGATAACTGTCACAAACCCTGACAGAAGCATATACCTGCAAAAGCCATGCAGACATTGTCATCGAGAGCGCAGATCTTCCGTACAGTTCTTTCATCCTGAAGTTTTGCCACAGACTTCTTTTCCACACCAAGAACAACAATATCCTTCCCTCTCACTCCAACCTTGAAGGCATTAAAAGAAGGAGAAAAAGAAAAACATTAAGCTAGGCCCCAAAAACCTAGTAGTTGCAGACTTTACTGAAATGAGTAGGGGAAAACGACATAAAACCCCACACTGTAAACATTATTTCAACTTGAAGTCACTTTTATTTCCTCTTGCCGCAACCTGGAGAAAGGACTGATGTAACAGAAATGGCACTGAATTCCAGGGTGCAGTTGCATAATCCGCTCATACCAATTTACATCCCTGTGGTTCCCCAGAGATATATTCCCCCTCCTCCTCCCAGCGGCGTTTTCCCCAGCTCTCCCCAGCACCAGCATTAGTGTTTCCACAGCCACAGAAGTGGGACCAACAACAGAACTACCACGACAACTAGTCCACTGGTATTGCTCAAGTCATAACCCAAAATACTGATGATTAGACCAAGTAACACCCACAAGCAGTGGGTCAGGAGCTGGCCGCCTTGGTGTCCCGACTGATCCTTTGAATGTCCCTCTTCTGACAGCAGGGAGGGGATACAAGCCGATCCCTTACATCACTCTGCTGCTGCTGCTCCCGCGGTGATGGGAATCGTTTGGTCTTAGGGGGTAGCCCTGCTGTTAGCCTGTTACGGATGTCTCCAAAAACATTAAACTCAACATGAGACAAGACAGAAACAGATTGTATTGGATGTTCGCTGCCCTTTGACAGTGTTTTACTTTCCGAAAACAATGAAGAGCTTACTTGGCATTAAGTCTTGTCACGTTTCTTTCCATCCCAAAGGCAGTAAATTTTCTTCTGGGTATTTTATGTGGAAACGACTGTTCGTTGGGGTTTTTTCTTCTCCCCCAAGTGAAAAAACGCTTCACCGAGGGGAAGCTGGGGACAAGCGGAGGGCGGCAGCAGGGAGGTCGCTCCCGCACGGCCCTGCCGACCCCCCAGCCCGACGGGACCCCGCACCGCGCACCCGCAGCGCCCGCGGCACTTCCACCGCACCGGGCAGGCGAGGCCCGGGCCGCCGCGCTCCGGCAGCTCTGCCAGGCCCCGGGGCCCGCCGGTACCGGGCCTCACGGCCGAGGGCTCCAGCCGTGCGACCCCCTCGAGACCCCAGCGCCGCCCGGGCCTGACAGAGGCGCGGCGGCCACGCTGAGGAGCGCGGCGGCTTCCCAGGCCGCTCCGGCCGGCAGCCCCCCGGAGGCAGGGCCCACTCCCCGGCCCGCCCTCGGCTCACTCACCGCGGTGGAGCCCTTCTTCACCGCCTCCTGGGCGTACTCCACCTGGAAGAGGTGCCCGTCGGGGGAGAAGACGGTGATGGCCCGGTCGTAGCTCATGGCTGCCCCCCGCGCGCCGCCGCGAGCCGGAACCAGCCGCCTCCCTCAAAACAGCACACTCATCGCCGCGCGCCGCTTCCGGCCGCGCGCCGCCGGGGCGGCCCGCCCGCAGCGCCCCCTGGCGCCGGCCCCCCGCGCTGCGGCCGCGGCGGGAGGCGGGAGAGGGGGGCGGGGCGCGGGCGCGGGGGCGGGGCCCTGCCGCGCCGCTGGGCGCTGTGGTTGCGCAGCCCGCGTGGCGCGCGGCCGCCGCAGCCCTCCCCGCGCTGGCGCACTTGGCGTACGCGCGGGCCCGACCTACGCAGTTGGCGCAGCCGGCGGCTGCGGGCGAAGGCTGGGAGCCGCCGCTCGGCTGCGACAGGAAGCCCGGCAGCAGGGACGCACCATGTGCGGCGGGCGGGGAGGAGGCGGCGGGGCGCCGGCGGCCGCCTCCCGCCCCCTCCCCAAATCCCCGCCGCCCCCCCCCCCCGCCCCGAGCCGGCGGCGCGGGCGGCGGGGCGAGGGCGGCGCGTGCCGGCGGGTGGCGCGGCGCCCGTGGCTCATTGCGGGGCGCAGATCGTACCATCTGCGGCGGCCCCCCTCCCCATGCACTGCGGAGAATCCTTGCACGGCAATAGCGGCCAGATAATAACAATATTATTAGAGCCGGGAACCGATATATTATAGACACGTAAAAAAAGCCCACCATGTCGGTTGCCTTTGCTTCTGCTCGCCCGAGAGGCAAAGGGGAGGTCACCCAGCAAACTATCCAGAAGGTAAAAGCATGCTTTTATCCAGGCGGTTCGAGAGGGTTGTGCCGTCCGTGCTCCCGCGGCTGAGGCAGGAGGCTGGTTTCTAGGGCGAGGAGGGAAAGGAGTGAATTTGCGAGGGCTGCAGAGATGGACAGCTGGAGAGAGAGGTGGGGGAAGGAGGAGGAGGAGGAGGTGGAACAAAGCAAAGGTGTGCAGCTCACCGCAAAGACGGAGCCAGAGGAGGACTCGGGGAATAAAATTGGGATGGCACGTTATCCCTGCCGGGAGCGCTGCCCGTAACGCGTTGGGAAATCGCAATGCAATTTGCAAATATACGGTTCATTTCTGATGGTGTGTCAGCTCCCGGCCCCCTCGAAAATCCGACCTGAAAATTGAACTAAGATAAAAGGCTGCGTTTGCGAGGGCTTTCTTTTGTACTGGGGTGCAGAACCGTAATGTCTCAGAAGATAGAGGGAGCACCAATGGCCGGTATTGCTCACAGGCTGCCCTGTTACCGTTTGTGCTGCGTTCGTTGATGTTTGATGACAAACAATGGTTTTGCAAGATTTCCTCCGGAGCGGACACCTCCGCACGGGTCTCCTGTGGAGGCCAACGCAGAGGGCTCCTAGTTGGGAAGTTATTGTTTCCTATTCCGCAGGATTGACGGCAGGGACCGTACACACATGCCCGACGCCCCTTCCTCCACAGAAGGTAACGGTCAGGAACGAAGAGGCTGCAAATGTCAATAAAGAACATGCATGGTTTTACTTTGACCGCTATTTGTCATTTGTACTTCTGCCGTATTTTCTGCATGTTCCCCACCGCATAGGTGTTTTGTTGACGCGGAGCTGTGCGGTGTGGTGGAAGTGAGGCGTGTATGTTCTGGGGGTCCGTTCCTAAACACTGACCACTGAAGTGCCATTGCTAATACAGCAATTAACCGGCCACCCGTGCGGTTTGCAGGCAAACTGTTATCTGGTGCCGATTTATGACTTCGGGGGGGGGGGGGGGGGGAACCCAATTCAGTGGAAGACTGTGACAGAACAGGGATTAAGGCAGAGTAGACTGCCACAAGAGAGACCAAAGAGATGACTTGAATCTCAGGAGGCTGTTTGGAAACTAATCCCGGTTTTTTGTAGCTCTTGCGGCACATGTGCCATTGTCAACTGATTAATTTTAAATACAAAAATATTTAGATGCTGTGGGTAAGTTTTTGTCTGACCTCCAGACTCGTTGGGGTTAGGACACAATTTTGTAATTCAGATAGTTTGTACTTAAAACCATGACTGTATCCACAGACAAAGGACAGCCAAAGTATCCTCAGTTTGATTTTCAAGCCCTTTCCTTTTTGCATATTTATAAACTTTATGGAAGCTTCAGAATGTTGATTTCTTTACCAAAAACATGTGAAAACATCTCCCATCTTAGGGGGACATTTGCTGGCATGCTACTTCAGGACTGTTGTTCAACGTTGGGCTGTTGGCAGCGATTTTCTTTTTGCCAAGCAGTGGTGCTGAGAAAAGAGACTTGAGGCAAAGCAACTGGGTGGGCTTTGCAGTGAAGTACAGAAATGGGGTGGTGAGGAAAGGAGCAGATGCTGGGCTGGGAACTCCAAAAATCCTCATTAAAGAGAGCTTTGTAGAACACATGCCAATTTCATTGAAAAATAAGATTATTCTTGTTTGCATCCGTAATATATAAGCAGCTTATTTTTATTTATTAACTCAGTTTTGATAGTCTTTCAAAGCTGTTACTATTCCAGTACCAGCTATTCCTAAAAGATTTCACGTGGAGGAAGTTAGAGCGTTTGACAACAGAGCACTGATGGTGGTGCTTTAAAATAGTTCATCAAGCAGCATTTGCAGGGCAGTACACTTCAATTTCTTCTGTGTAATGGAGATCAGAACTCGGTTCTTTTTTCCTCCTAACTTACAAAAAGAGCTGTTCCTGATTCCTTTTTCTTTCAGCAAGCAATGTGTTCCTCAGCTCATTGCAGAAGCATAGCCCTTTCCTGAGAAAGGTATCCATAATACTGCTTGGGCTTTTGCTGTTGAATACGTGTCTTAACTGAATGTGAAAATGTTGTCAGCGATAGCTGTTGTGGAAACAGAAGAGGACAGATTTATATTCTTTGCTAATTCTGTATACAGAATTTCCACCGACATAGGTGAAAATTCTGTATGACAGTGAGTACAGAGCGTGAAACAAAGAGCTGCACTGTGAAGCAGACAGGAGTATTTTCTCTTAAAATGATATGCTGCACCCCGGTTGCCATGTGAGCATAGGCACGCAGGCAGGAGGAACATGGATTCTTGACTGACACAGTTCTGACGTTCCCTGTCAGCATTCAAGAGAGCAGCCTCTGACCTGCTGTGGCAGGCCACAGCGACGCCGCTCCTCCTCAGACCCTCGCTGACTTGAGCTACAGGGCATCCCTGCAAGTTCCAGCAGTCAGAGCCTGTGATGGACAAGGGTGTCCAGCAAAGTTAAGACCAACTTACAAATGACAAGAAGCAGGACAAGCCGATTTCTGTAAGGGAGTGACTAGCTAGGTTGCAAGGGGATCAGAAAGACTCTTTTGCTCGTTTTCCTATAATCTAACCCTTTGCATATGAATGGGTCAAGAATTCGTTCTGATCAGAATGCATAGCTACACAGATCAGTTCACACTTAACGCACACGAAGACATGTTATTCTTTCCCCAAGAGCTCTTCTGTCCTGATGAGACCGTGGTTCAAAGGCCCAGCCCTGCAAGCACTTAATAGCAATGGTACCTACAAACTGTATCACGTAGGGAGTTTTTCCCAGAGGCAAATCTCAGTTTGTAAATACTGTTGTTATTTTTCCACTCATACACCTGCAGAAAGCTTGCCACATTGACAAGAAAGCTGGGGGAAGAGGCAAACTATTGTATTTGAAATTTTAAAACAAATCAAAGGCTATTTTAAGCTTTTAGTTGTACAAGTTCATTAAATGAAGGTCAGTGGTCATTTTGTCCTGCAGCTCTGGATCTTCTTGGAACAAGTCAGTCACTAGAATTTATTGCATGAAGCTAAGCTAGCAGCCACTGATACACATAAATTAAATGATAGATAATTACGCGGTGTTTTCATTTTAAGTCCTCCCTGTATTAGAACTGAAGTACCCCAAAGGACATATTAGGATGTAATTCTCTTAAGTGCAGTTTCAAGTAGATCCAGTAGTGCAAATTTTATACTTCATCAAGTTCAGTAGTCTGCACATGCTAGTCCTGTGCAGGGAAACTAGTAATTTTAAGTTGCTTGCAAGTATGTTTCTTGTTTGAAAGTTGGCATGTTAGTAAAATCTGAAGTTTTGGAAAGGGTTGGGTGGTGTTTTAGAATGAGGCAGAGGTATTTCATAGAGAAAGCATCTTCCTTCTTCAGCATAAAAATCTTATCTGCCATTTAAGGAGGAAAAAAGGTAAGTCCGTTAATTCTTCTGTGTTGGGTATTTCAACTAACTCCTGTAAAGATAACTGTTCATAAAGGAATGATTCGAAAAGCACAATCACGTGGCTCAGTAACATCACTTGTAGGTATTTCGTAATATCCCAAGGCAACAAAACTGCACAAAACACCATCCACTGCCAGGACAGGTGAAGTGAATGTGGAGTATCACAAAAGCACAGGGTTTTAATATGATACTTGCAGTAACGTGTTTTGATCGTATTTCTTTTATGCAGATGCTAGATGAAAATCACCACCTAATACAATGTATTATGGATTATCAGAGCAAGGGGAAAACTGCAGAATGTACTCAGTGAGTATTATGAGTTTTGGAGTATGTTAGAAAATTTTGGTGTACTTATTTTCATGAACAAGACTATGAAAAGTTCTGTTCACGGATCACTGAGAAAATAGACTATATTTTTAGATTCACTTGTATTAAGAAATTCATATTGTTCTTGGAGGTTTTTTTCTGAAGTATTTGAGTATTTAGTATTTACAGTATGTTTAACAGGTCATTTATTCCAATAATTATAAAAAATTCCAGTTATTGGACCACTTGCTCTATGCAGATTCATTACATACAAGTAGAATCAGGTACAACATTAATAACACATTTTCATCAGAAAGTAATTAAATGTTAAGGACCAGCCATGTCATTATGTATGGCTAAAACAATAATGCATGTAGACGTACCAGTTTGTATCACTGCTTCCTATTCCTAATCATGAAAACAAAATGCCTTTATACAGCTTCTGTGTTAAATCTCAGTCAGGAGGAATTGCCAGTCTGCCCCATGAAAGGTCAAGTTCCCCTTATCAGAAGAAAACTAATCTTAAAAAAGCATTTGCATTTTTCTCTTGCCTTCTTGGGACCCTCCCTGTTTCCAAAAGTTTGACTCTTCACTTTGCTCAGTGGCACAGCTGTTAGTTTGCTTTTGCATGCCCTCCTGTTCTTTATTATGAGTTTTTCCACTTCATTGAGAACTGTGAAGAAGCATAAATGGTTCTGGTGGTGCTTACTTGAGTAAACACTCCAGTTAGAGCACTCTTGAAAAAAGTCTTGTTCTTCTCAGCTTGCTGGCAGGGCAAACAGGTTTTGGTTTTTGGAGTTCTGGAATTTCATTACTACTAGGACCCTTGTTAAACAGGAAGAAAAAGTGGCCGATTGTTACAGCAGCTGTCTGGGTGTCAGCACTCAAAGACTGAGGTCCCAGCTCCACAGTTCACTCAAAGTGCTTTCAGTGGAGAGTGGATTTTACCTCCCCCTTCCCCCAAGTTTACCTATTTGTAAAAGAGGTGTTGAACACACTGATCCTTGATGAAAGCAAGATAGCACAGATAAAGGTCATTACTATTGCTGTTTATTAGAACAGATAGAAAGTGGGCTAATGTAATTTAACTAATCATTTGTCATAGAAAAAAAAGTTCGGAATTTTCTGTATTGTTAACCCTTTCCAAATAAGCTTTACTCCTTATTCTGTAGATACCAACAAATCTTGCACAGAAACCTGGTTTACTTGGCAACAATAGCAGATTCTAACCAGAATATGCAGTCCTTGCTTCCTGCTGTAAGTATCAGTGCTACCATCAGATACATTTACTATGCTAGAGGGAAAGGCTCTTTGATTCTGCTACTGATTGCTGTCAATAAACCACTTTTTACTATTTTCCCATCTAAAAGTTTCTAAGTGGTCAAGTAGACCACTAAACAAATCAGAAGTACTTTTACCGTGTTTAAAACACATTCTTTGAGACATTGGTGTTGATCTCTTGTCTCCGTAGCTCAAGTTCTATATACTGTAAATGGTGCAGTGGTACAGATGGGAACAGCCTCTATTTGTTCCAGATTGTTTATTCTTTACCTCTTCTTATTGTAGTCTTTACTCAGGAAAAAAATGCCCCTATTTTATGTCAAAAACCTAATTCGGTGTTTGGGCATTGGTTTGTCTTTAAACATCGTGTTATTGTTGCTAAATGGGTTCATTTTGGAGGTATTACACATGACACAAAATACCACAGAGCTTTATGCTTGACAAAGGTCAATTTATCAACACACTTCTGAATTGTCTTTGCTAATGCATATTCCCTCAGCAGTTATGTTCTGACCAGCATAAAATGAAATTCATGTAGAGTACGGAAGGATGGGCACAGAAGCCAGACTCTATTATAAACACAGTTTTAAGATGTTCACTGTGCTGCCTGCCGGCTTCTCTGTATCATGCTGAATGTCACTCACACATAGTAGTCAAATGAAGAAAGGTTTACGCAAGCAAGCCCAAAAAGCAAAGGAAGGACATATTTAGTTGAGGCAATTTCTAGTCATAGTCAGGCTAATTTGGGGCTTCTTATTTTGCTAATTAAAAACCTAACCAAAAATTTGCTTCTCCTCCTTGTTATTTGCAGCCACCAACGCAAAACATAAACTTGGGCCCAGGAGGAATGACTCAGAGTGCATCCAACCAGTCTCTCCATTCACAGAGCAATCTCAGTGATGCAATTGGGACGGGCCTTCCTCCTTCCTCCCTCATGCAGAGTCAGATTAGCAATGGTGAGCTTCGGTCCCCTTTGTGCTGCTTTGCTGTTGCTTGGCAACAAAATCATTAATGCAGAATATACTTACAGAGCTGTAAAAGACCTCTCCTAACTCACCTTTCAGGCATATAGGGATTTCAGGCATATGCTGAATTCGTCACAAAATGGCTACAGTCAGTAATGATGCTGGCTTCTGCAAGGACTCCAATCTGCTTAGTATTTCTACAGGGGAAATTAAAAACATTTTTCAAACAATGCATCCAAGTAAAGATGCATCCAAGTTTTTAGTAAGAAAAATTGTATATTGTGGTATTTTTCTCTTGAAAGTGGTGTGGTTGGCCACAGTAAAATGGAATTGCTTGCATGACTAACTGCACAACCAAACCTTTAGATTGAAAAAACCTTCCAGGATACATGCCTTCTTAAAAATAATTTGGTGTTGCACCAGTCTTTGTCCTCTACAGAAGCTTGCAGAGATTGTACTACATAGCCAAAGAGTTTGCACAGACTTTTCAGATGAATAAGATAATATACTTTGTCTGTTTGTTTTTGTTTGTGCAACTAAAGGAAACTAATTTAAAGACAAATATTTTTTTTCACTGTGTGCATTTTACAGTATGAATAATATGTTTGTTTATTTTGTGGTTTGTCGTTATTTAGTTCTTGTTTCTGTGGGTCTTTCCCAGAGTGATAGAGAGAGAAAACAGTTTCTATAAATAGAAATATCTGATTGTAAAATCACAGACTTTGGCAGGGGGACTCAAGAGCAGATGCAAGCCATGAAATTACTTCTGAGTTTTTAAAAATCCGTTGGTGGATTTTTTAAACTTTTAAACTAATAGATGAGGTACCTACTGTAAGTGAGCTTACTTAAATTTATCTGTGCCGCCTTTTTGAAAGATTTACTACCTAGTATAACTATTATAGTAAGTCAGTCAAAACATTATTTTGTGTTACTAAGAATCTCCATTTTCAGTGTGGTTGCTGGTTTTTCTTTTTTGCCCCGCCCCCCCCCCCCCCCCCCAGTTCTTTATAGTAACTTGGTGCTGATGGGAAGAGCCAGACTGGCAGTCCTGACGACTCATCTGCAGAACAGAAGCAGCCAGGGCAGTTTACTCATGTTGCCCCAGCCCAGTACTAAAGCCCAGCCCGAGCTGTGGGCGTCTCAGGGTAGTTCACTCTCGCCCCAGTCACTGACACTCAGTCACCCGGGTAGCACTGGGTAGTTTATCGTGAGAGTATCGATCCACTGGAACCCAGGCTGAGGACACAGCTACACTGCAAAACGAAGGTGTGACAGAGAGTGCAGTAGCTGGGCTCTTCTGAGCAGCCTAGGTACCAGCAGCAGCGATGGCATGTGCTCTGCTGCTGGGGCTGTGAGAATGGGGCCCTCACATCCTTGGCTTTGGGGACACCCCTTGGTTGCCAGTCTCTACTGCTACTGTCTCTGTGCCTGCTAGCATCAAGCTAGCAAAATGATGCTATGTGACACAGCATTCCTGATGTGCAGGTAGACTCTGAGATTGAGAAATTATTTCACATCGGTCAACAACTGTTGGACAGCGTTTTTTGGAAATTAGGAATAAATAAGTAGAAACAATTCAAATGCATGGGCTCTAGTACTTGTGAAAATTTCTTATCTAATGGCAGCAGAGATGAAAGTCTGTAATGAACAGGTACACCATTGCAAGAGAGGCAAGAAAAGGGAAGAAGTCATAGAAGCTACTACACTTTGTTCTGTATTGTCCTCGGTCAGGACTTTACAGGAAACGGCCTACGGGACAGTAACTAGGTAATTCCCTACACACATGGTAACTGTGTAGTGGCAGCTAGGTGAATTGTAATGACCATTCTGTTATTGGGGACAAGCTAAAACCAACCCACTGAGATTTCAAGTAATCAAGTCAGTGAATCTTCGTGCCACAGCCCTGCAGGTAAACCCATTAGATTCAATAAACGAACCAGTGAAACTTGGCTGCCTCCAGACAGAATTGGGCCCAACTGAGAATTTAAGCTGTTCAGAAATCATGAATGAGGCTGTTCAGAGGAAAACCCAACTGTCTTATACGCATCAGAGTATGAAAGAGGTTCAGTGCTTTGTATCTATCTTATGGTTTAGTGTTCTTTTGGTCATGCTTTCATATTTTCCCTTACGATCACAAATTAGCCAAACTTTTTTTTGCTTTAAATGCCAAGGTTCTCTTAAGTTTTTCCATGCAGATAAGGCAAGGTTTACCAGCACTTGCTACACTCCATCTCTCACGCAAAGCAACTGCTTGCTCTGTTCAGACACCATGTGGCCTTGTGTTGCACAAGTAGAAGAATCAGCTTTACCAGACACAAAAACTGGAGCAAAACACAGGGCCAGATCTCTGCAGCAGTATATTGACCTGGCCCCACTGATTTCAGTAGAGCCGTCTCTTTATCTCTTGTTGAAAATGCTACTTACATCTCTCCATCAAAGGAAAATATAATAATCCACAGCAAATTTTCTCATTTGGATGTCTATAAAAACCATTAAGAGTAATTAATGAGGTTTGTACTAAGAGAATCAGACACATTTTTCAGAGGCTGTAGATGCACTTAATAACTGTGAATTAAAGTATTGTTATCTAAAATTACAACGTAATTCCTTCTCTTCCAGGGATTCTACATGTCTTCCATTCTACCTAAAATAATTTAGATTGGCAACAATACAGCTGAATTTAGGTAGACAGCAGTACACGCTATCACATTTTATGTACTAATACACAATGAAAACAACTTTCCAAATCTCCTTCATAAAAGTATTTACAGCAACAAACAACAAAAACCAAGAACCAGATTCTCTGCAATTTTAGTTACCCAACAGCAATAGAACTGTAAAAAATAAGCATACTGCCAGGTAAGCAGGATGATACAAACCCAGGATATAACTGGGGCAGTCTGATGATTACATACAGTGATGTTGGGAAGGGTGTACTGTAACAACAGGGCTTATTATGGTGACTTGAAAAACTTCTCTTCCGAAAGTCTGAGCTACTTTCAGTCAAACTTCAGGAAAAGGAGAGACAGGCTTGTCCTCTAAGGAGAGGGTCCCTCGGTACTTCGTAAGCCCCAGCTAAGGAGGTTAGTTGGTTATTGAGGAACCAAAGGGACGGAGCAATGTGCAAGCGTTTCTCAGCCACTACTGTGCCTCCCCATTGTCACCATCTGTGGGGTGAGGGACAAGGAGTCAACAGCAGGACAGGAGAAAGGAAAGAACACTTTTCAGAAGGCTGGGATGTTTCCAGAGTCCATGTATTTTTCTGAATTACTTGAAATTACTGAAATTTGTTGATTCTGCTGCTGGCGAGGAACTGGTTGTAGGGCATTGCTGCTGGTTTTGTTCTTCCTGTCTGCAATTCTGTATAGCCTGGATTTGGCTGCCAGGAAGAGGAAGATCACTCTAACTGTGCAGTAGACAGTTTTAATTTGTCTGTAGATATCAGGGAATTTCAATAATGAGAATTTTTTTTGTTTTGTTTTGCCTTATCGTAAGGTATTTTAGAAAGGCCGTGAGGGCTTTAATGCTCACTGTACGTTGCCAATAATAGCACAGACTTTCTTGTTGCTCTCTTTAATTTTTCTAGGTCCTAATCACGTGTCTATGCAGCAGTCAGGCCAGAACACTATGCCCACGACCTCTCTGAGTATGACTGTCAGCAGTCATGGAACTGGGCCTGGTTATAGCCATACAGTGCCTGCATCTCAGAATGTGCCAATGCAAGGCCAGGGGTCAATAGGCAATTATGTCTCTCGAACAAACATCAACATGCAGTCTAATCCAGGTAAACTCCCTCTTCCTCCTTCTGGGCCAACTTGACTTTTCAGTGACCTCAGAGGTTTACCACACATGAATTTGTTCTGTAAATATTTTCTGTAGACAGCGTCAAACATAGAAGAGGAAAAGCCAGCTTTAAGACATCTCTGAATTTCAAGTTGTCAGGCACTACTGTAAGTCGGAACGGTTTCAGACTTGCTTTAACTTACACCGACTTGCTATGGTTAGCAACGAGTTGGGGAAAGGAGCGTTAGCTAGAAGTGCAGCACCACTATCTGATAGCCCCCAGCAGCAAATCCCACAACTGTGGGAGGGATCTGAGACGCACCTTTATCCTAGCTGAAAGAGCCTGCCAAAGAGTGTTACACATGTACTGCTTGTACATTACTACCCCGTTTTCCTTATTTTATTGATACTTCACACTGCTTGCAGGGCATAGAGAGACTAGCAGACAACTCAGAATTAATCTCTTAATTTGTAAAAATATTTGCTACTGAGTATTGAATGGGATGTCCAATGCTTAAGAATTCTGTCCGACAATACAAAATCTAGGGATCAAATAAATCCTAGAATGTCAGTTAATAATCAGGTATATAATAAGGTGGAATTAGAAGAAAGGATTGATTAGGAAAGAAATGCAGCAATGAATTAGTCAGGAGCCAGAGAGGAACAAGCATCAGTTCTTAGTTCTTTCTTTAATCCTACCGTGATAATGATTACTAGATGTACTTTTAAATATCTGACTGAAGCAAATGGCAAGAACTGACCATATAATAACATCCTTTCTGGATTACAGTGCAGAAGAGTTAAATACATGCAGTAGGAAAACATCTCCCCCTGTGGAGAATTCACAGAATTACCAGGGTGCATGTCAGTTGGTTTTAACTTGCTTCCAAAGAGACTAGGGAGAGAACTGTCTCATCCCTTTAGAAAACAGTATTTCCCGTGTACATTGTAGTCTCCATGATGCACCAGCAAGCAGCGACGTCGCATTACAACTCAGCACAAGGAGGGAGCCAGCATTACCAGGGGCAGTCCTCCATTGCCATGATGAGTCAGAGCAACCAAGGCAACAGCATGATGGGGCAACGGCCAATGGGCCCTTACAGAGCTTCACAGCAAGGTAAAATCTATTAATAGGTTATTTATACTACTATTATTAGATTGATGATATTCAGTCCATCCTGTGGGGTAGGTAAGCCAACAAAATTTCCAAGTCACATTTATGAACAGGGAATCCCATCCGGTAACACAGGACATCTCAAATGGTGGAAGTATCGTGACAATCAGATTAACTTTAATCTATTTTCAAGATTTATCTATTTAATTATTTCAGATATTTAGGAAAGTAATTCTGTCTAAAAGGGGTCATATATCTCTAAAGAAAAGATGAACAATTTGATATACAGCTCACTCAAGCCACTGGGAATATTTTCAATTCTTTCAAGTGGTACCGGATCAGCCATAACACAGAGCAGTTAACAAGGAACACATTTCCAGAAATAAGATAATAGTGTGCCACCGATTAGTACGAAAAATTAGGCCAAGGAAAGGAAAACACCAGAGGATAACTACTATGCTCTTAAGACCTCTCTGGAAAAGTTCTAAGAGGTAATAAAGCTGCTAGACAGATTCTAACATAAACTGAATTTGGCTAGGAAACAAATTAATACATTAATTAAAATATACTTAATTCTGACAGTGTTCTTGAGCATGGAATAAATTCCTGTGTTTTCTAATAACTCAGATTAGTAGATGAAATGTAGTCATTACTTTTGATATTGTCACGGAAGTGAGTGGTTTTAGGACATGTTACTGTCCATTGCATATTTCAATTTCAACAGCTGTCTCTGAGAATACAGATTTATTTCCTTTTTCTGGTGAGCAAAACATCTTTGAAACTGCTGTCAATGTACATAGTGTGTTTACTTATCCAGATGTAAACACTGTTTTCTTAAAATAAATCAGATAAGAAAAAAACATCCCTTAGGAGTGCGTGGGCTCAGTTTGCTCTCTCTTGTCTTTGCCTTGCAGGTTCCTCACAGCAGTACATGGGTCAGGAAGAATATTACAGTGAACAGTACAGTCATGGGCAAGGCTCATCAGAACCTATGAATCAGCAATACTATCCAGATGGTAATTCCTCTGAGCTGTAGTCACTGTAATATTGATAAAGTGTAGACCACCACCGTGACTGCCACATCCAAGGACATGGCAAAGCCATTATGATGCATTTCCAATTTAAATGATAGAAAATTCTAATCCCAGAAGATGGGAGCCTGGTACGCAAACATATGCATCAGTGCACCCTGCTATCCAAACTGCTTCAAAAAGAGCACAAAGTCTAGTTTGGATTAGTAAATGCGAGAGATTTATCCATAGGTGTGACTTTCCTTGCCACATACTTGACCTCCTACCTAATGGGTCTGTATTTCCTCTTAGTGTCATCTTTGTGCATAAGCAGCTTCATAAGAAATCATTCAACAATGTATCTATAGTTATATTAACAATGTACGTGATAAAACTTTGCAATTCCTTGTAGGACATGGTGATTATGCCTATCAGCAGTCATCCTATACTGAGCAGAGCTATGACAGGTCATTTGATGACTCTACACAACACTATTATGAAGGAGGTAGGAAAATATATTTGCAATCTTTGTAAACCAAAGCTCTAATCCCCTAAAATACTAATGAAATGCTTATGAAAATGTATAATATGACTTGTAATTTCTGCATCACTAACTGCTACTGAGCTATTACTTAAGGAGTGTCCAGGAAATAGGCTTCAGCTATGTATAGCATTTTTTATACCAAGATTATATCAGACTGTATACACAGTATCATGTCATTAACTGTATTGTGTGGCAGTCATGCTGCGCAGCCTTGTGGGATCACTAACTTGTTTGTAGCCTCATTTTCATTAGAAGAATGATCCTCAGTTGTAGCTGAGCCAGGTGGAATTATAGCTATGGATATTGAACTTTTTTTGTAGTAAGAGAAAAGACTTCCAGGATATCAGTATCCTCCACTCTTACAAAACTGTTTAACAAACGTTTTATATAATGCTGTAGTAAAGATTATGCTGACAAAGGTAAACTAATGTGCTGCAGTTAGAAATGGGGTTCAGAGCCAGAAAAAATTGGCAGCCGTAAATGGAAATTTCTCTAAAATAAGACAGCCTACCAATTAATTCCAGGACCAGCTTTTTCTTGATTTACTTAATTCACCTTACAAAGTGTGAAAAACAATGGGTTAAATGAAACTAATCATTGAAAATCATCAATACTGTGAGTTTACAATTCTACCACTAGAAACCTCCCAACAGTAGTACATCAGTAAATTCAGTGATACACTTAGGGTATCTGAACTCTAAATTAACTGCAAAATATTAACAATTATGGTACAGTGAGGTGGCATTTAGGAAAAGCAATGTCATCTTTATAGTTTCTGTTCGTTTTGTTGTTTCAGGATACTGCAAATGGAATTTCCATCATAGGTGTTTCAAAAAATACCAGTAACAACTAGATAAGTGGTCTTTCTGGGATATATGAACCAACATAATTATCTAGAAGATAAATACAGTGGGAGAGCTTCTTGAGAAACCAGCTATTTACCCTGGCACCTTTATCTTTGTGACTCTTGTGTTTTGCTTCTGAAACACTTCTGGGGTAAAAAAAAATCTTTCTGGGAACAGGGTGCTTGTGTTGTTTAGTGATCTGTATAAATAAACAACTCTCTCCTGTTCAAAAGAACAAAAAATTGCTGAAGTAAACATCCTGATGGGCAAAATACAATCATCTGTTTCTGAAAAGAGTACTTGTCTATGAATTGCAGACCAAGGGTCCTTATACCTTTGTTTTCCTTATGATTTGCATGTCCAGTGAAATACCTGCCTTATCTATAATCATACTATTTAACTTTTTCCCTCTTTAGGAAATTCTCAGTACAGCCAGCAACAAGCAGGATACCAACAGGGAGCTGCGCAACAGCAAACATATTCCCAGCAGCAATACCCAAATCAACAAAGTTACCCAGGACAACAGCAAGGATATGGTATGAAAACTGTCACTGACCGCTCAAGCGTTTGCAGTACTTCATCCTGGTGCCTCCATTCCTAAGTGAAAATGTGCTGTGAACTATTTCCTTGATTAACTTTGGACATCCACATACCAAAACTAGCCAAAGAGCACAGCATGTAAAGGGATTCTGGGCAGTAACGTACATTAGTATAGCACTGCATTCGATACCGTTATGTGAGCATCCTGAAACCCTCTCTCTTTTGAAAGAAACTTAGAAAATACACATTTGCCTCATGTTGACTTCTTGGGAAGTGTCAGCAGGAGGTCACCGCCTGGATTCTCAGGCCTCGTACACTTCTAATAGTTCTGCAAGTGACATGATAAAGTAACATCAACAGTCCAGAGAATCACTACTCCCTTAGATTTCCTGCAACATCACAGGGGGTTTATTCCTTGGTGAGGGAGTGAGGTGAAAGGAGAAAAGTGGAAGTGCTTTGAACATGCAGCTAACAGTGGCACAAGGCTTTTGAACCCTTCAGGTCACCAGTGGCAGAGTGCCCCACTGTTACCAAAAGCATCCAAGTCTGATGGCTGTCTTCCAGTTTTCTGACCGACTGGAGGCATCTTGTATGTCTTCTCAGGCTTTGAAAGAAACTATTTCAGGTTATTTAGTACAAAAACGGGGTCTGGAGAGGTTAGAATCCTAGCTTCAAGGCAAGGGATTTCTGGTGGATCTCCCAGATGTGAGGGTACTTGACCTTGAACTGGCAATGCTAACCAAAGTCAATAAATTGATGTTGATATCAACAGCAAACCCATTTTAGAAATGTGAAATCTCATGAAATAGAATCTACATGCCTAAAATTTTAATTAAATTATTAACACCTGACTCTGCAGTACTAGTAGATAGCCTAGGCCACTAAAACCAGACATATTCTGTGAAATTAAACCCAAAATTCAGTTCACGATGTTAAAATCTGGCCTCTTCTTTTTAAACGTACTCCTTCATAAAAATCCACTGATAATGCCAAAAAATGCACATAGCAGTCTATACACACAATATACAGTCCCAAATAAAGGGAAATCAGGATCCCTGTGCAGCTGTGTGTCTGATTTACACGTGCTTTTAAATTATCTATATATACATGCAAGAGATTTCTTAGGTTCTGCCTGGTCAGCAGTGCTTACGGTGGCACAGCCAGATTAAATAGGAAGTTAAACGTACAATTATTACTAAAATAAAGGCCAGGTAGCTTGCATATAGGTAATAATTGAGCTGTGCCAATACAGGTGTCAGATAAAAGTATATCACAATTTCTGAGCAAAGTTTAAAACCTGAAGTTTACATTGCTGCAGCTAGATTGTTATTAGTATTAACACTTTCTGCTGTAAAGCTAGACGGGAGGTCTAGGCAAAATTTACTCACAGTTCATACCCACAGAGCTTACTTGGCTACCATCATGTTTTATGTTACCTTAACCCTAAGAACTCCTCCTAGTAAATCAAGCCTTAGTAGCAGATTTCACTGTCTTCTCAGGTCCTGCACAAGGAGCCTCTTCACAGTATTCCAGCTACCAACAGGGGCAGGGGCAGCAATATGGAAGTTACAGAGCTTCTCAGACAGGCCCCTCCGCTCAGCAACAGAGGCCTTATGGCTATGAGCAGGTAAATTGTCTAAATCTCTGCTATGAAAAAGCACTCTGCATATAAATCTATCTGATAATTTGGTGCAGGCATATTGGTGATACTTCAGTGGGTCTTTCAAAATTGATAGACCAAAAAAAATTGTCTAACTCACTGTTTGTAAACCTCTGCTATGTTATTCTCCAACATTTTTATTTCTCTTTTTTTATAGGGACAATATGGAAATTATCAGCAATAAAAGAATACGATCCTGTGTCAGATTAATTTCAATAGTATCTCCATCTTTTGAACTGGATGTACAGGCAGTTTTGATTAATTGTAATATGTTGGTTACCCCTTAGCACAAAGCAGCGTCTGTATGTGAACAGTGTTCATTTCATGCTGGATATGAAGCAGTGCACTACTGGTAACAAGACAATGCTTTAATGGTTTGATATTTGGTGCTGTGTATAGTACTGTATGTTGATACAATGCAGAAGTTTTTCATTTAGCCCCCCCGCCCCGGCCCTTGCCCCATTCTTGATGTTTCTAAATAGCTTTAGGATCATTTGATCACAGTTGTACCCCTTTCCGGAAAACAGCCAGGTCATTCTGCAGTCTGGCTCAATACAAAGCCATTCAGTCATGTCTCAGTCCAGGGAAGTATCCCGTGGTAGTTGATCTTTTTTTAACTGAATGCATTGGAGATTACCTGCCAGCCTCTGAAATCCACGCCTCTTTACTTCTTAAGTATAACGAGATGGATACATTCCTTACGTGAAGACAGTTCTATGCTGTATGATAATTAACTGCAACTTCTGTAATGCCTACCTACCCAATACCTACCCAAGTCTTAAAATGCAGTAATCTGAGTAAGTCCACATTTCTGTTGTAAGAGGTACAGGAGGATCAGAACCTATATTCAAGAAAATAGTAATTACTAGAGGCACCTTTTATATATCCATGTAAACGAAGGTATTTCTGTTGTGGAAGTAAAAAACAGAAGGGAGCTGTGAGATCTGCAGTGTCAGCCTAATACACGTCAATATTGCTTCATATTGTGCTTAGCTGAGAAAAACATCTGGCAAAAACTCCAGTCTTAAATACGCTACCCCAGATTTTTAACTCGCATAAAATTTTCATGCCAAATTTTGCAAGCAGGTGGCTGGCATCCTTCTTTATTTCTGATTCCTCCCTTGCCCTTACTCAGATTTTCCAGCAAGCATTATAACCATAAATATTGTCAAATTTTTTGGTCTCTTGGTCTTACAGTTCATTGTCACTTTTATTTATCTCTTGTAGCTTGACAAATAGTCCAGAAGTAAAAAATCCATCCAAATTCAGCTTTAATTGTGAAACAATATTATGCATATAGAGAGGGGAATTATTAATGGGGTCAACCAGTGAGAGAATACCTATAGAGGGAGAATTTAGAAATAAAAACTAGTGGTATGTAAAAGCCAGTATGAACAATGTAAGTCACTTCAGTTTTATATGTTCTTATAAAGTGTTGGAAAAAAGCACTTATAAAGTGCTTATATAAGTGTTGAATGAAGTACCATGTCCAGATTTCTCTGAGGCAAAAGGCTAGGACAAATATGACTATACTCCATAAGCATTTTTAATACGAGGTTAACTCAAAATTTACAATATGAAGTAAATACACCTCTGTAGGACTTTCTCCTTTTCTTTGTCTGAACTGATATATTAATGGGATTTTGAGTTCTAGAACTTCATATTTTGAAAAACGAAGACCACAGGGAAAACAAAAGATGTCTCAATTCCTTTTTTTTCCCTGTAAAGTCTTTAACTGGACAACTAAAGAGTTTACTATTAAATATTGTCAAGCATTGCCCTTGATACATTAATAATTTAAATTACTGATAAAATAGAAGACTTTTTTTAGTCAGTCCTCATTTCTCTCATCTTTCCTGCTGGTGTTTTCATAGTCTGAAGTAACAAGGAACAGAAAGGAAGAAAGATCGTTTTCTTTACAGTATATAAAAATTACAGGTAGCCATTAGAATGCAATATTGCTCTTTGCCAGCGTGAAAATATGCCTTTTATGTGGTTTTTGAAAGTGCTGAAATACTTTTGAGAGAATGAGCAACACTTAAAATGAAACAGCAACATTACATCAATCTGAAATGTCTTACATTAAGAACTTCTTGAATGTTGTGTATATAATGTATTTGAAAGAGCACTTTGGAAATAGTTTGTACATTTATTTCCTAATTTATACATGATTTTGGGTGTTAATATTTCTAATTGTTAATAACAAAATGTTTATTTAATGTGTTGTCCATTTTTATGTATTAATGTGGAAACAAAGTGATGCCAGCATTTTGAATTCTTCCATTAATTGTATCATTTTCTGTTTTGTAATACAGAATGCTTGAAAAATTGTTTAGGTTAAATATTATTTGAAAATGAAATTGGTGGTACTTTTCTTAGAACACAGACTTTTGAATGGAAACAACAAAGGGAGATTCTTTGAGTTGTACTTTCTCCCCTACTTCTCTGATACAATTCATAGATAATTATAGATGACAAAAGCGCTTCCCAGCTTTCAGATTATTTGGTATGTGATGATCAAAGGCCCTGTGTGAGCAGAGCGAGTGGACGCAGGGAGCGCCTCACCTCAGGGGTAGCAGGGCAGGGGACACACTGTCTGGCAGCTCCTCACAGGGCCAAGGCACCCCAGGCCTAACCCTAAACACATACACTCACACACACCCCCCCATTATTTCAGCTGCCGCAGCCCGCTCCAGGCTCACTGCGGGGACAGCGGCTTCCAGCCCCGTTAAGACCGAAGCGGCCAGGACCCTCGGCACCACCCTGAGCCGGGCAGGACCCTCAGCGCCCGGCCGTTCCGCACCGCTCTGCCCCGGGACGCACAGGACTGCTTTTCCACCGACTAATTTAACCCACACGGCAGCGAGCTGTGTCCGCGATATTCTACGGTGGGCCACAATATGGGCCTCTGTGCGTGCCCACGGCCCAGCCTCGACGCTCTCCCAGGAGTGGCGGCCGCTGCGTGAGGGGGCGGCAAGACCGAGCGCGCAGGAGGCGGCGGGACGCGCCTTCCCGCCCTTTCTCCTCAGCGCTGCGCATGCGCGGGGGTGGGGCGCGGCCGGGGGCTGGGCGGCTCCCAGCGGCGGAGCGGGGCGCGGCTGCGCTGCGGCTCAGGCCGGGCTGTCCCGGCGGCTGCCAGCGTCTTGCGGAGCCGTGCTGGGCCGTGCTGTCCCGGTGGTTGCCAGCGCTGTGTGGAGCCGTGCTGGGTCTGGCTGTCCTGTCAGCTGCTAGCACCGTACTAGGCCGTGCTGTCCCGGCGGCTGCCAGCGCCATGCTGCCGCCGTGCTGGGCCGGGCCGGGTGGCCGGCTCCCGTGGAGGCCGGCCCTCCTCCTCCTCCTCAGCCCGGTGCCGGTGAGGGGCCGGCAGCCGACTTTCTCCACAACCTGCGTGAGGTGTTCAAAAAACAGGCGGCTGAGGCAAAAAAGAGTCATTTCGGAAAGGAAACTGGTAAGTGCTAAAGTCAATCAGCTGTTAGTGGCGCTTCAGGAAGCGGAGGTTACCTGCGCCTTACCGTTTTCTCCTGGCATATATATTCTGATGTGAAGAAATATTTTTCTAAAATTTGATAAATGTGCAGAATAGTGAGGAAATAAGCCTGCCCTGTGACATTATCGGTTGTAGTAGCGGTCCGTGTTGCTTTAGCCACAGCAGCTCTGGGCTGAATGCGTACATAGGTCGAGAAAGCAGAAAGTTACATAGCTTTAAATCTAAATTGCTGTTTTGTTTCTCACTGTTTTCATAGGCTTGCGTAGTAATCAGCTGCCAAACAGCTTTTTGTGTCAGAGAAACTGCGGGGTCCTGGAACTTTTTCTTCACGTTCTTTTTCTAGTTACGCATCTGTGGGAAATGTTATTTTCAAATGATCAGTAAATCACTTCCCATTTAAAGCCATAGTTTCCTGTCTCGCCGTGTGGTGGTGCCAAATACTTCTCAAAAAGGCACTTTTTAAGAAATCACTGGTCATAGTATAAATTTAATTATCAAGAGTTAGGGGGTTTTTTTTGAGTTGTTTGTCTTGGTATCGTAATACTAGTAAGGCTTTTTCTCTCTCGCATAGTTTGAGCTACTTAAGTAAAGTGACCCTCATTGCTCATTCTCATTATGAAGTCCCTTAGTGATTGACAGAATTTGAATGTTACTACAGTCAAGGTCAAGCTTTCTCTCTCTCTCTCTCTCTTCATCCCAATATGGAAACGATTTCATCTGCCTATATGAATGTATTTCTCTAATATTTTCCTGTGGGGATCTCAGACCACTTTCCAGAGATAGGTAAATACCATCAAACCTACTTTGCTGACCAAAAAGCTGAAACATACTGCAGTGTAATTAGTTTGCCAGAAGTCAAATATGAAGTTAATGTCAAAAATGGAGCCAAGCTCTGGAATTCTCTTTATATTTTTTTTTTTTTTTTTTTTAGCCCCTGAGCAATTGGTTGTGGCATATATTAAGATTTCCACCACTTCCTCTGTTTACAAATACTTTCTATTCTTTGTCTTTAATTCTTTTCTTAATTGTTAAAACAATGAAGTTTGCCTTAATTTTATCACCTAGTATAGAAAGCAATGAGTCAGTATGATATCCCTCCTACACATGCACTATATCCTTTTTGCAAATTTCAGTTCAATTTAAAGATGTAATCATTGATTTAATTTTTTTAAAAGTTTGGTTTTCATGAGTAGGGACACAATTAACTGAGTGAGTTTAGTTTATAGTGTGGTAGCTGTCTCGAGCTACCTGTCAACTTTATATAACTGTTAAAATTATACTTTTCCTGTTATTAGTTTCTTTAAATGTGAATGTTGTACTTCTGGTATCTCAGCTGCTGCATTAGGTTCTATCAGCATAGCCTCAGGCATGTATTTTTAAGGGTGTTCTTAAAAATACTTCAAAAATGAGAATTATTATACTTAGTATGCTGTATTTAGTTGATCTTTGAATGGCAGCAGAGTTCTGTGGCGTTACTTGGTTTGTTTGGGTTTTTTTACTGTTGAATGGAACTCATCATGACTAAAAGTAGTAGGTCTGCATATTACTAAGTTTTGCAGAACAATCAAGTTCTAAGAAGATGATTCTGATAAACTATACCCTTGTTACAGACACGCTATTTCGTGGATCACCGGAAAGTGCGTGTAGTTGGAGGACAAGGAGGAGGAGGTGGTTATTCTTTTAATAGTGAACCCAGAAAAATATTTGGAGGTCCTGATGGTGGAAATGGAGGTGATGGGGGTCATGTCATTTTGAAAGGTAAGACTCATTAAATCTGTTTTGTTTCATGTTGTCTTACTGCTTAACACCCCACCCCCTAGCAAAAACAGCCTTGTATGTACGGTAGGAAATGGAAAATTTAAATGTCAAAAATATTAAAAATGTTATTTCTGTATGAGATGCTTTTACTTTTTAAGCTTTGTCCTGAGCTGTGGTAACAGGGATGTAAATGACACTGACAGCCTTAGAAATAGTTTGGAAAATCAAGGTATTTTGCAGACACCTCAGTGATTGGTGCACAACTGTGTTATAAGGCTGGGATCTGATCAAATTTTACTCTTAAGATGGGTAAAGCTGCTTCTGCCACCACCCTGCTGCAAAAGCTGCTAATCTAGCAAATGAATTTTCCAGAGTATTTTGTAATGGATGATTTTGGAAATTGACCGCTTAACAAACTGCATGGTTACCAAGCCTAGGCAGATCAGTATAGGCAGCTAAACTTCATCGCAACTTACATTAGTATCAGTCTTCCCTGATATGTTATTGTTAAGACAGTAAATAGGATACGCATTCATGTAATATTCAAAAAAGAACAGACAAGAGGTTGCTGCTCTTTGCTTGTTCTGTTAAAACAATATGTTAAAAATATGCATCTTTTGCTTTACAGCTGACCAGCAAATGAAATCACTTTCTTCAGTCCTTCCCTTCTATCAGGGTTTTCATGGAGAGAGAGGAGGAACCAAAAACTGTTATGGAGCTAATGGTGCATATATGTATGTTAAAGTAAGTAAATTAAGGCTGCATGCTAGTATGTTAGCTTAGTATTAACATCGCTGATTTTCAAGCTGGTTGTGTGTTTTTGCAGGGAGCCTTGCATGCTGTCTGTTTAGACGCAGCTGGTTGTCACACAGGCAGATCAAGCTGCTTTAAGTTGTTTATAAAAATTAGACTTTTTTGGAAGGTACATCTGGCCAAAACAAATACCGTCACAGTTTACTTTACTTCTGCAGGTCATTGCCTAGAGCAGTCGGAACACAGAACTTCTTAAAATAGGAGCAGACTTTTTTCTTTCATACTTTTTTTCTTCAACATGCATAGTTTTGTGCATATCTACAATGCATTTCTTAGCTCACTATGGTGCTTGGGCTTCTTTTTCTTAAAAGGAGAGAAAGAGGGTTATAGTTCTGTTAAAACTTCAGTGAAGTGTAAATGTCTGACAGTACTGTTTGGGTTCAGAAAATGAGCCTCATGGAGTATGCTTCTCTTTTTGGATTCCTCAACCTGAGAATACGGAGGAGTGATTTTCAACAAATCTGAAATCAGCTGCTAAAGGATCTGCTGAAGACAGCTCTGCTGCAGACTTTGAGCTTCAGTGTAATGCTAGCATCTCTGTTCACTTTAAGGTCCCTGTAGGTACGTTGATTAAGGAGGATGGGAAGGTTGTGGCTGACCTTACTCAACATGGTCAAGAGTATGTTGCAGCTTATGGAGGAGCTGGAGGGAAAGGTAATCGCTTTTTTCTTTCCAATGAAAACCGAGCCCCAACGTTATTTACTCCAGGAGAGCCAGGTCAGGAAAGGGTCCTCCATCTGGAACTCAAGACAACAGCTCATGCAGGATTGGTGAGTATTGCTGTGGTTCTTCCAACTTTCTTATCATTTTATGATGACACTTGACTGATTGAAGAAATAATGTTTGATAACATTTTTGTTAGCCTTTTGGCTTGCTTGGTTAGAGATGCAACTCGATGCTTTCTTGCTGTTACTTGGTAGAAGGGTGTCCAAAGTGATTTGCAGAGCTGTCACACTCTTGCTACTTGATGTCATCCTACTTTTGCTAAAATCAACACTATAAATAAAAAAGCAATGTGCCAGATTCGTCGGTGATTAACAGACTCACTGATAATGTACAGCAACTTTGTCTGCTGGTTCTGCAGATGAAAAGTACATCATGGAGAGTTCTTCTAAATTAGTTTCTCTTTTCTTGTTTTTTTTTTTTTTTTAAATATAAAGTTCAAATAATCTTTTATTTCATCCCTGTATTTTTCTTTTTACAAATATTAAACATTTGACTTTGTTAGTTCCAGGTTTAGCATCCTCTGAAATGAAAAATACTATTCAGACATGAATGCTAAGTCAATTTAGGGCTTAAGCTGTGTTCATTTTTAAGTATGGAAATGTGTTAACACCAGCTGGTAAAGCTGTTAGAATTATACTTTGCTGCAGAGTGTTCTTGCTGTAGTTCAGCAGCTGCAGAGCAACTGTCTGGCCTAGCAGAATTCTGTGAATGTATTTAGACACTAAGAAAAGAGTTGGCATTGGTGAATCAATACACTTAATTCTCTGACCAGCTGGACACTCTCAATCCACTTCTCACATTTGTAGCAGTAATTTGGAAATCTGGCGTGAATCTGTTTTGTACTTTATTTCCTCTGACAAAAATTCAGAGCGCTGATGTCAGCAAATAGGAGAATCTGGGATTTGATCTACTTTCCTTTGGGGATTATTGGCTGTCTGTGTAGCTATCATATGTCAGCTGTAGGGTATCCCCGAGTAACTTCATTTCTGGGATAGGTTTGTTTAAATTTCTTGCCTTCTCCTCAGGAGGCCAAGTTTCAATTTAATTCTTTGATGTTAAGTCTATGAAGAGCTGTAAAATTTCAAACTTACAGGCCTTCTTGTTACTTACAGGCCAGACTGTGTTACTGAATCAAGGACAAAGCCAATTCTGAATTATTTTCGAAAATAATGTATCTGTTAGAAAACACAGATAAAATGGGAAGTGCAGGACAAAGTGTCAAAACATTATTTCAGAGTCAAAGAGATCTTACGGTGTATACCTTTCTGGCGCTGAACAAAGTGAATACTTAAGATGGCACAAAAAAGTTAAGGGGCTTCTATGTTTGATCCATTTAATGTTCATGAGAAAATATAAATAAAACAGGGTTTAGGAGAACCAAAAAAGGGAAACCTGGCTGCTTTTCAGAATGAAGTACACAAAATTAATGTTGATGTATTCATGCTGGAAGAACTTTGCCACATCTGCAGAAGTTTACTTTTTTTTTATAAGGATTAACCTAGAACCTGTGGCTTTAATAGGTGTTTCTATTCCAGGTGGGCTTTCCCAATGCTGGCAAATCATCACTTTTGAGAGCAATCTCCAGTGCAAAGCCAGCAGTGGCTGCCTACCCGTTCACAACCCTAAATCCCCATGTCGGCATTGTCCGCTATCAAGACTACGAACAAGTAGCAGGTAAGAACTGTGGTATGTTTTGTGTACCTCGATAGCAATTTGTGTCACCTGGATTATTCTTTGTAATGCTGTAGAGGTTTGGTAGTTTTTCTTGCTAGTTCTTAAGAACTTCAAACAAAACAACACTGAAAGCCCATTTCACATTCACTTACATGTGCCCTTAATATCAAACTAGCAACCTGTATTCTGCCTTCGCTGGAATAATCTAAATTCAGATGTTTTAAAAGATAATAGCAGTCAAACTTAACATGAGGTATGTTTTAATATTGATGCATTGAAATGTAATTCTAAAAGTACTTGCACTGGCCAGTAAAAGACTGGGGCAGTTTGTTGTTTGGGTGTGGGGTTTTTGTTGTTGGATATGTGGGGTTCACTGTGGAATTTCTATCATTGTAGTTGCTGACATTCCTGGCCTAATAAAAGGTGCTCATCAAAACAGGGGCCTGGGGATCGCCTTCCTAAGGCATATCGAACGCTGCCGCTTTCTCCTGTATGTGGTGGATCTCTCTGTGTCTCAGCCATGGATTCAGCTGCAGGACTTAAAATACGAACTGGAGCAATATAAAAAAGGATTGTCTGAGAGGCCTTGTGTTGTCATCGGGAATAAGATTGACCTTGCTCAGTCCAGGATCAATCTACCGCTCCTTAAAGAACAGATAGGTGAGCGGGTCATTGCTTTGTCTGCGTTGACAGGAGACAACCTAGAGGAACTGTTGTTGCATTTGAGAGAACTGTATGACACTTATGTGGGGACAGAACAATCACGAGGGCAAAGCCCGGTCAAGTGGTAGGAACCAGAAATACTGTGAGTTGTACTGGAAGGAGAGAAAAAAAATAAATCATAATTTGAATAGATTGCATCTGTGTGGTTTTGGGGTTTTTTTTGAAGCAAGGGGCACAGCATGTGGATTTGATCTGGACTGCTGCATTGGAAAGATTTTGTTCATCTTTGAGGTGTCTATGTTTTACAACAAAATTTTTGAAAATTGTAATCATGATGGGTGTTGAATTGGAAACCTGGTTCTTGTTTGGCATTAGGTAGTCCATTATGGAATGAAGAGAATCCTATCTAGTAGAGAAGATGGAAATTCAGGATCTGTAGGAGATGCTAGCTTGCTTTCTAAATTGAAGTGAAATGACTTCTCAATCTTCACTGATCAAAAATTATGAAATAAAAATAAAGTGGTCCCATATTTATGTGGTTTTATACCATAACCACTTTCAGTCATCTTCTCTTGAACTTTTCTCCTGTTTTGTTGTTTGTTTTTTCTCAGAGGAGGCACAGATACTCAGTATTTTTAGGGAGGAAAAGCATAAACCAGCTGTAATTAATGATTGAAATTATTTTCTCATTATTATAAGTAATAAACTATCTTTAAATGCTGGCAGCAGCTATGTAGCTGTATAAACTAGCCAGGGAGCAGTCATTTAAGACTAATTTCTGAGTTCTCCAGTTTCCCTTGAGGAAACGCTCTCAAGCAATATTTTGAGAAATTCTTGCCTTCAGATATTCCAAATAAAAGAAAAATACAGTTCTTCTTCCCTTCCCCCTTTTTTAAAAAAACTATGTCATTTTGTGGGCAGAAATCTTCATTTAGAACAGTGGGTCTCTGCTGTCTCCTCATGCTCACTGCCTGTGTCTGGAAAGGGTCAGTCGTGTTCAATCTCTAAAGCTCAACTCACACCCTCCTGCTGTATCGGTGTTGGGATCAGCTCTGTGATTATGATTATGAATTAGAACTAACTTTCCCTGTATAAGAAGGAAGGCACATACCTCTTCTTCAGAGCAGCAGGTTTTTGTTCTGAAAAAGTGCAAGGTCAACTCAGATGTCTAAATTATTAAATGAAAATATGGGCCAAACAGGTAATTACCTCTGCTAAACTCACATGCTGAGTATTTCTATCCATGATCAGGTATGGAAAGTAATCTATGCATTGTAAGTGGTGATACTGGCATAAAATATGATCAGGAAAAAAACAAAAATATTAAATCCCAAAGTCGTTCTCATGTTTTGTTTCATACTTGCTTCATTCGTGGCATTTACCAAAACTGAAATAGGTAGAAGTTAATACTTAGTTCTATCCTTGTGTTTGGTTGTGTGTACCATTTGGGGGCTTCACTGTTGATTTTCCTCCTACTGCTATATGTTTTTCAGCCACTTTTAATAAAACCAGGAGAAGATTGCCTGAACACAAAAGCTAGTGCAGCTTCTCTGCAGAACATTTAATACCTATAAATACTTTGTGCTTTCTCTGACTGTATTTTAGTATTATTTTGGCAGTCTTTGAGAATGACAGGCTGTTTTAAAAGCCTCTGTATTCACAGGAGCTTTCACCCTCACTTCTTAGTGTTTGTGCAACCTCAGTTCTCAGAGTGGAGAGTATTTTATGTACTGATGTGGAAAAAGCACAGCAGGTTGCTATATAGCTTAACAGAATGTCCTATTGATCATTTAATTGGTTTCTTTGTTCTTAATGTTTCAGCCACCTTTTCTGACAGTACCAAGTTTCTAACCACATGCTTATAGGGTTCAAAGAGGCTTTACAAGAGCATGTACTCCTTCATCTGTTGATGAAAAGTGCTAAATAGCTCCAGCTTTGGTGTTGGAACAACTGTTGTAGAAGCTTGAACTTACTGTAGTCAATATACATCTATACCAGCTGAAGTAACCTAATGCTAGAGGTCCCTGTGTTCATGCCAAACAAAAGGCATGGCTGTGTGCTGCTCAGCACAAAACTGAGTGTTTGTAGCTTGGGTCACATTTCTCCATAATGCTCTTTCAGTTTCAGCGTGAAGATCTGTTGCATTCATTATAATTTTGAGGTACAGAATTGAGGAGTAACCTCTGGTTCTGCTCAAAGTAAGGTATGTGTGAGGCTGCAACCTGCTCGAGGTGAACCGGCTTTAGCAGGGGCTTGGACCAGATGGTGTCCAGAGGTCCTTCCCAACCCTGGCTGTTCTGTGATTTGCGAAGGAAACTTGTTTCACGTCTAGGAACAGAGAAGAAAATCAGGTTAAGAAAAAAAATGAATTGTTTCAGAGAAGAATTATGTGCTACAAGATTTCTTCACACTGATTTTTTTTGGCTGAGGTTGGGGCAGGTGGGCTTCTTTTGGTTTAGGTTTTCAGGGGTTTTGGTGTCATTCTTCTGTGTGACTTTCCTTACCTAGCTTTTGGTTTCCTCTGCTGAAGCCTTTGATGTTGTCCTTGCTTTTTCATGTTGACAAGAGGAAAGAAGGGGCATGGATTTTATTTTGCATTCTGACAATTCACATTAAAATATGGCTTAATGAAGTCCAGTCTATATTTCCTAGAGAAGCTTGAGCCATAATTTTGTTTAGTGCCATTTAGAGTTCCAGTACTCAACTTTTTAATACATGATTACACAATATTTTAGTGCTAATTGTGGGGGTTTTGCATTTATTTGCAATCCTCTCCCCTTTTTAAGTTCTTGGTAAATGTAGGTGGTATCAATTAAACAGATAAAGAAAATGAAATGTTAATATAAAAACAACCATGCTTTTTAGACATACTGATATTGAGGACTCATTGCAGTACATTAAAACATTGAATGTGCATGTTTAAGCATGGTATGTTTTGTAATCTGCTTTACTTACATGGTTTTGTAAAGCACTTTTTTTGTATTACATAATATTTTAAAAGGTGAATAAGAATGTGTTTGCATTGAACTGATGTGGCAGCAATAAAAACGAGACCCTTGGTGAACTTGTACTCCATGGTTCTGCTCTGCTGCAGCACCATGCTGGGAAGAGAGCAAGGCCTGCCACAACCACCCTGCTTCCAGTACCGGACAGACTGTGGGGACAGCACTGCTTGGTGCCTCACCACAGGGCAGGAGACGTAGGACGTGACACCAGGTGCTGTGTAACGTCTGCCTGTGTTCGTTCTGGTAATATGTATGCTTGGAGTTGTCGTATTGAAATAGTGCCGGGTCACCAGTTGCTCAAATGCAAGGAGAAGTGAAGGCTGCCAGAAGCATCAGATCCCACTTGGTTTGGTTTTCCATTGCAAGGGAAATTTCTTTCGCTGTTGTAAATGTATTTATTAAGCCTCTTCATAGTGATTTTTATATTTAAGTAGATTTATGGTGAGTGAATAGGTACTCTGACTGGAACATGTTTAAAAACTCGTAACTGTTGTTTTTAAACATTGATTCAAATGACAGAATTACAGGAATGGCTATGAACCAGAGATGCTAGTGCTGATTTAACAGGACCTTGCTGTGGTTTGCACGTTTTGTACAAGCTACTGGATGCAGAACACCAGTCTGACTTTGCTGTCTTTGTCTTCCACAGGTTATTGCTAACTGGGCTCAGTGGCTGGCACCTGTAATGTAAGGTTAATGCTGGGACCAGAGGTTAGCTGTGTTACAGGTGTGCAACTTAATGAGTTATTAATTGAATGACAGGTGGGACATAACATTCCAGCAGCCTGTCTGCTCCCTATTTAATGTATTGTTTGAACTGTTAACTCTGCAATGGAAATTAGAAGACAATGAATATATGTTTTGGCTTAATCTTTCTACAAATATTGTTGTGTAAAAATGGATTTTTACTAGTAGCAAGATTACCTTTTTTCTTTGGGAGCTGTTGTTTTTGGGGATGCTGTAGCCCATGCTCTGGGTTGCTGTCTTGCATGAAAGTTACGAGAGATGGAGGTTTTTGGGAGAGGTGGTATATTGTGCCATGTGTGTAGGGAGAATAGTGAAGTCTGGAGCTCAACATCTCTTCAGAAGATCTACAGCTCCATTGTTCATATCAAAGTTATATTTTGGGTTTGGACCACTTCTGTTAATAATGAAGCTCATCACCACTGTGAAAATGGCTTTGATATAAATTAAATCTTCATCCTGATACTGCTAAACTTCATCCCAAGTTAGTGATGTATGCCCGGCCTTTAAAGAACAGCTTTGTTTTCTTGCCTTCCATACTGCAGTTTCCAATGCTGTTCCCCATTAACAAGTTTCCCCATCTTGTTAATTAGGGATTAATTGTGCTTACACTGCAGAGGTCTGGAAAGGCTGACGTTATTAATATTTGGAGGGAAGGTTATATATGTGTGCCAATATGATAAGGGATGACTTTGCAGCTGTTGATAATAGAACAAAGCTACCTTCAGGCTGCACTCTCGATTTTTCTCTATGAGGTTCTGAAATTTATTATGTGGTATGTTTCTGAGACATAAAGCATAGCTAATAGGACAAAAGCAAAGAGATTTTTATCAACCTTGTTTTAATATTGAGATTGTGTTTGTCCTTCATTTTCCCACTGAGAGTGATTTTTCATCTCCTTTTTCCTGGATGAAATAGAATTGTCCACGGAGGCCTTAGCAGTGTCTGCTTTCTTATCCACAGGGTTTTGGGTTTTTTTTTCCTCTGACCTTGTTTATATGAAATATCACTTTGGCTCCTTGAAGTGTGCATTCCTGGCTTGGGCTCTGTTCTTTGCTTGTTGCTATACTGTTAGGTCAGCAAGGTGGAAGTGTTTGTGTATTATGTATGTGTTTCCTGAATGATGAGTGAAGACAAAGACTAGCCACACTACCAAACTAAATTATGGTTTAATAACTAACTCATGTCTGCATGCTCAGTTTCAGTAACACGTGATGGATATGGCTGGTTACTTTGTTACCATCCATTTTATTCTGGTAGCATGCCATTAATTTTAATCGGAGGCACTCCAGCAAAAAGCAGTGGTGATCCAGGCTCAGGTTGTTGTTCCTTTTTTAACCTGGATGTAGCATTGCAGTATAGTCAAATGCTGTTATTTTATGTCATGGTTATTGGGTAAAATAAAACGCAAAACATGAAGAGCCTTGTGCTTGTTGACATAAGCTGAAAATGTTTTATACAGACAAAATCACCTTTTAAAATGCATACTTTAGAAATTCACTTAGATCCAGATTTATTAGCACTGATTGAAAAGCAAGACTAAAAAGTAACTGCAGAACAAATTCTCTTTTGTTATTCAAATCCTCAGTGGGTACCTTTTTGTCTTTGTAACTGGAGAAATCGATAGTCAATTAATGTGTAGGTAAGGGTTGATATTTTAGAAAACATCTATGGTTTGGGAACAATTTTAGCATATGGAAAAGCTTGGTGATGGTTTTAAATATTTCTCATTTGATTCTTGACATTTGCTTCCTCACTGCTAAATTACCATTGAGATTAGAACATCACTGTTTTCCAAAGACATGTGAATCCCCACCCAGAACATCCTTTGTACACACACTAATCAACCATTGACAGAAGTTAGCTATTCACTGTCTAAATCTAGATAAATTAATCTTCCACTGAAAGTGGAAAATGCTTATGAAGAAAAATATTTGCATCGGGCAATGTAATTGCTAAAACACTAGTTGTCAAGAAGACATCTGTGATACCGCAGATGAAGTGTCCATATTTTTATTATCTTATTCATGAAATCATACTGGTTTGTGACTATTTATTTCATGTTGTTTTCCTCTGTTACAAATCAGGATGATGAGTTTGGGCAGATAGTTTGCTTTGTCCAGACAGGACACACATCACATTTAAAAAATAACCTGGTAAAAGGTCACCATATTAAATCAACATTTTTTTAATGCATTATTTTAGAAACCATTTTTCTTCACTCTACCCACCCCCACACCAGACATGTAATGGAAGTTTAAAACGGTAGTTCAAATCAACAATTACCGAAACAGTGAGCTCTGTCTAGAAAAACAAAAACTGATAATGTTTAGTAACTTCAATGCCAGAAGTTGCGGTTTTGAAGCTTACCTATCTATGTGATGGGCTAAGTCCCATGCTAGCTGTGCAAGGTCTTATGGCCCCTGTAACTATAGATGTAAAAAAATGTATTTTATTTTGGTAAGCTAACTCATCTCTGTTTCTATATCAACCGAAATTTTCTGGCTTCATTAAATAATTTATCACCATTAGGAAAATGGCTTTAAAGGATGGAAATTTAATGTGTTTTACAGCTTTTTTTATATATATGTATATATTTTACAGTACCTTTATGTTTCAGAGTCATCTATTAACCTTCTTTCACTGGTAGAAACTGAATCACAGGAGGCTCATGTCCAAATCTAGCCATGCTGGGAAAAGCTGATGTCCTACTGAGTTTTAGAAATCTTGAATTGAGGTATCTGTCTGGATTTGGACCTCAGTGAGTTGCACAGTCACAGAGAAATTCTGTGGCAAGGCAGAGAACCTGGAATTTGGAAAAAATGTAGTGTAGTATTAGTCCTGTAACACTACTGTCTTTTTTTCTAGGTGCCTTGTACAAGCGTAACTTACAACTAACTATAGTCATATTTGCATTTGTAGATTCCAAGTGATGCCCCGTTCAACATGCTGCTTCACATTTGCCCTCTGCAAAATCCTCCAGTATCCATGTTACCCCCTTCATGGTATTGCAGTCCATTTTAGTGTTTAGGAGCTTTCCATGAGCCAACTCAGTTAACTATATCTTTTTTTTTTTTTTTTTTTAAGGTATTCAGGATTTTTTTCACAGTAAGTAAAAACTTGATTTGCAGATTGGTAACAAATTGCCACATGAAACATGTACATTTTATTAACTGGTGCTGCTAATTCATGTAAATTAGCAGTAATTAAATGTTCTAAAGATAGTGGTTTTTTAGTACTTATTAAATGTATTGATGTGGCTTATGAAACTGATCAACACAGAACGATTCTAGAACTCTATATTAAGACTAAATTAAGTTAGTGCTACAGACATTAGTTTCCTAATGTATTTAGTCTGGAACAAAACCAATAATAAATTTAGCTAACAGGGTGGCTTGGTGGATGAGTATGCAGTTGGAAATTTGCTTTTAGTGAATATTCAAGCTAAAACCCACCTATATTCCCACTTCTGTGCTAGTAAAGCCTGAGTACTTAGATGTTGATGGAGAAAATAATTGCAGAGGGTGACAAATGTAATTGAATAAAGAAGGAACTTGTTCAAATTTTCTCAGAAAAATATTTTATCCTTGTGCTTGTCTTTGATAGTTAATATATGTTTTTCTAAGGCAATTTGGTAGATCCTGTCAGCATGCAAATCCTCTTCAGAGATTGTTGTACTAATGGCAGGGCAGTTAGCCTAACTAACATTTGTGGGTTTGGGTTGCTTTGATGTGGAGGAGGCGATTCCTCTGTTGTATTACCTCTTGCTTTGATAACTTGTCATAGCACAGCTGGGAGCGATTAATATTGATTAGAAACTTTTCCTATTTACAAACTGTGCTTGAAAGGCACTTCACTAAAGTGGTGCGTAGCAATGGTACTCAGTGAATTAACTGCTGAGGTGAAAACATGGTTATTAAGATGAGTTGATCAATCTGACCTTAAATAGTTGATTTCCCAGTTCTTAGTCTTCTGTTCAGTATTTCAGCTGGGGCAGCCTCTCAAGAGGAGGATGAAGGAAGGTTCTATTTCTAGTTTTTTCAGAGGAAATCGGTGTAAACCCCATGTTCTCAGAAACCGTTTTTGAGACTGTCACTTTGCAGCAGAGGTCAGCAGTGTGTGGGGCTTCTGAGGGGGGATTTCTAGAGGATTTCAGCTTTTTATCTTTCAGAAGAACAGTCTGCGTGAGTTCTTCCCAGCGAGAACTTTAGGAAGGGTATGTTGGGCATTTTGGTCCTTGTTGCTGTATACTTGCGATGAGTCATCCATTTCAGTCTTTCCCTTACTCTGGAACTAGCTGTCAGTATTCTTCTGTCAGCAACAAAGAATCTTCTTGCCACTTCCATGAAAGCTTTTGAGTAACAGCTTAATTCCCAGTTATCAGAGTGCTTAACATAGGCTTCATGCAAATATTATGTATGTTATTTTATCCCTGTATATTTTGTATGCAAGCTGTATCAGAGATACTAAACAGTGCTTTAGCTGTAATGGTCTGTTAAATTTGTGCTTCTTAGAGTTTAAATTATTTTCATGATGGAGGTAATTGCTCTGCTTTGTCAATCCATCATCAATTCATGAACACTGCAGGGTGTATGTGCAACCTCATGTTCAAGGAATTATATATGCAACTCCCATCATTGTTGGTTGTTCAATAAACAGCTTCTAATGATTAAAGCTGCGTGTAAGCTGTTACTTAACAGCTAAAATATTTGCCAGAATTTTCATTGCCCTTCTAGCAGACAGCTTGTTGTTTGTGAATGATCAAAGATACCTTTACATGAGATTAACAACTACTTTGTAGTCAGTTTTCCTTCAGTGTTAATTGTGCTGCTAAATTCTAGGGTATTGTGTTTAAAATCATTCAAAAGTCAGTGTTGCATTACAGCTGCATTTTTGTGCTTAAAAGAACAGATACCTAGGTTGTGGGAACAGACTGCCTATAAAAATTGTCATGAATTGTGCATTTACATGCACAGGAGGGATACTGGTGATGTTTGCACACAGGCCACAACTACCTACCTTCATACCCTTTCCTTACAGTGATTACAGCATGTTATGGTAGGGGGTCCTAGGAATTGTTGACAGGTATTTGATGCATAAGAAAAGCCTTTACAATGCAACAGAAAGTCCTGCTTGGTGCATCTGAGTCATTTAAAAGAATGTTTCATGTAGAATTATATAAACGAAAAAATAGTTGTCGTCTTCCCCCACAAATGTGCATACATAGCTCTACCTAAGATGTTTGGTAATTTGATTAATTATCAGTTCCCTTTTGTACCTAGAGTGTGCAAGCAGCTTGTAAATTACAGAGAGAAACTGTGGGGCTTGTAAATAGCTAGTAATAAGTAATACTCATGCATCCTGTACTGTAGCAATAAAAATGGTGCTGATTTAATGAATCATTAGCACCCCTGAGCTCAGAACAAGAGGTTTAGGGACAAACCTGGTTTTCATGTTTTTGAGGTATGTACAAGTCTTCCTCTCCCAGGTAGCAGTGAGTTTGTTGAAGTGAGTTTTATATCTCAATAAAATGATGATTCCAGATTATAGATAATACCTTTTTCACCCTGTGGCATTCCTAGTTGCTTCTCTAAACGCCGTAATTCCTTAATCCTGCAAATACAACTGTATTGGCAGAAAAGTATGTTGTGCAATGGTAAGGAGGAAAGAAGGAGATTAAGGTTGAGGTTAAGGGAACACAGGAGTGCTGTGAGTTCCCTACTATCCACAAGGACATCCGTGAAATCTTTCATGAAGTGTGAGCTTTGTGGTGTTAGCAATCGAGAGCACTTTTCCTTCTTGTGGCACTTAGCTGGGGTGGCTAGCGAAGTGTTTTTATTCTTGTCTGCAATTCCCACATCAGAAGTAAAGATAATGATACCTCTTGTTGTGTCCCATCTATTTGCAGAATGAGTTCTTTAGAGTGGAAAAGGTCTCATACCCTGCCAAGTTGTGCTGGTGTCACTGCATGAGAGGTGGGGATATGAAAAATTAATCCTCCCTCACAGAAATCATGTTGTTAAACTTCTGTCTAGCAAGGATACTTTCCTACTGTCTTTCCATCCTGGTTCTGCTATGAAAATCAATGTTCATTTACAAACATGGAAGGAAAACCATCAAATCAAAATACAATCACATCTTCCCGACTTCAAAGCCCACCCCTCTCAGTGAATCTCATTAATTATCCCAGACAGGTGTTTTTCAACAAAAGCTGCTTCTTGCATTCTCTCTTCTTTAGCCTCCTACTTGAGCTAATGAAGCTTCCAGTGATGTCTCTGGAACAATGGAGCAATTTATATAACTGCAGGTTGGAGAGAACAAATAAGAAATGGTAATTGAGGAAGGGCGCTGAAGAGAGGCTGTGGGAGCAAAGTCCCTCTATCTGTGTGAAGAGATCTGTCATTATCGGTGATTAGGGAGGAAGCATTACAGAGCCAAAAAGAAAGTAGCTGCACTGAAAAAGTGTTCTTTGATAGTTTATTGATATGCAGATGCTGCTTTATGAAAGGACCACAAACCTCATTGTGGTGGCCTTCGAATCCTCAAGTAGGTTTGTATGAAGAGCAGGGAACTGGCATTACCTCCGCATAGGTCTTGTGGGAAGTCACTTAGCCTCTTTCTTTAAAAAGCTCCCGGGTGCGATTTAGAGCTGTGTGAATGTTGTTTGCTAACACTCTGTGCATAAACTGGGTCCTTCTCTCTGGAAATAGCTGTTTCTTTTCTGTGTGGAAGCCTATGTGCTTACACAAATATCTGATGCATATTTGGAATTGCAGCAAGTCGTCTTTCACGGTTTTTGAAAACGGGTCCTGCCTGCTTGGTTTATGTCTAGGCAATAGGAATGAGGCTTTTTTTTTTTTTTTTTTTTTTTTTTGAGCTGGTACGGTAGCAAAAAATAGACATAGGTGTTCTGCTAGGCTAGTTGACAAGAAGCCCTACCTTGTCTAATGGTAATGTATTTTCACAGTTCATATTTGATTATGCCTAGAAGATGCCTAGTCCCTGCCTCTTCCAAATGCATATAGACATTTACATTCTGAACACTAAAAATCAGCAGAATTCAAATACTCTTTTAAACATATTTGAATTAGTCATCAGCTACTCTCATACCTCAAACCAGCTCATAACATTTTCAGTATGAAAACCAGGCTCAGGTGTGACCTCATGTCCAGGCATAAGTAGTTATTTTTCTTTTATATTTGGCAAGGCAAGAGCTCTTATTTCGAGAAGGAATATAAATATCTTCCCTGCAAAATCCACCAATGAATAAAATTACTTTCAGCCAAGTTTAGGTAAATCTGCCCATGTGGAGGTCAGAGACCATAAAAATACTGCACGAAAAGCTCAGTGAAATGTGTCCATTTCTTCACTCTTTAGGAAAGAACTTTAAGACCACAAGTTCACTCTGAGAGCTCAGAGAAAAGTGCCATTAGGACTTTAAAATATACAGGATTACATTGTTGTCAGTAGTGGAACTCCAGGAGAGCATGGTGCTTGTACAAATTGTGTGTGCTCTTCAGGGCAGGTACATCATGGTCTTAATGGATCACTGACAGTAAACCAGTCTCCACCAGCTCCCTGTGAGTATTATGGATTTTATGAGTGTCTTAAAACTGGGTATTTTACTTACAGCTTTAGCTCTTTGGCTGCGTGAACATGTGAAAGGAAGGAACTCCTAGCCCATGTGCTTGCAAAGTCACCTCAAAATTTAAAGCTGGTATCATCACTTTTGAACAAAGTTACTATCAGTGGATATAGTGCCTTCAGTACGTAAATACTTAGTCATAAGCTATTGGAATTCGAGGAAGTAACACATACCCCACTCCCCGTCACCCCCTTGTCATCTTCCTATTTTGTTCTACTAGAAAGCCCCGTTACCAGTCCCTGCTCAGGCAAATGCCTCGTATAGGAAAGACTGATAAATTATTTGTTCATTTGTTTAATCAGAAGTAACATAACCATGTTATGGAAAGTATTCCTAGGTCTAGTGTGTCAGAAATTCAGCTGTTAACCACAGAAAGCTGTGAGAGTTTGCTTAGCTGAACTGTTTTTTTTATTTTCTGTTGAGTTTCCTCTCTTAAAATGGTAGAAGTGTCTGTGCCAGTAGGATTCCTGGGCTTTCAGTTATGTTTTGGAATATATCTGTGAAAAAACAACCCCCTCAAAAAGGCAGAAGGGAAGGAACCCAGCAAGGTGCGTTATGCTCTAAGCTTAGTTTTGTTAAATAACTGCTGTTTTGACTTTTCAGTAGTTTTGTGTAGCATCATACTCATTTTGGTGCAGTAGATGGCACACAATCAACATTTATTTGCAAGCATGCTGAGGACTGGTGAGCAGAAATCAGGCTGTCAGAGGGATATGTGCTCCACAGGTACAAGAAATAGAGTTCTGTGTCATGTAGAGGCAAAAGAAGTGGTACAGGAGCAAGCATGGGCATGACTTCAGAGGTTTATAAAATTTTCCTGGAGAAAGCTGGTTCTTTGAGTGACGGAAGACTGCACGAAATGGGGCCTATTTCCCATTTGCAACCAATTTAGTATCGTTTTAACAGTTACTTGGCCTCTACTGTATTTCAAAGGCCTGCCACTTATCCAGTGAAAATCATACAGGGTAATTTTTACAAGAAGAAAACAAAATCCTTTTTCTGGAGTCTGAGAATGTGAAGTAGGTAACCACTATTTAATATCAGGTCAAAAAATAACAACAAAAAAAAAGACACAACAATTTCTCCATCCTTTTCTTAAGGTATAACACAGCTGATAGCTTTTCTTTTTATCAGGCTGAACAATCTCGTAGTCCTTACCTCTCTTTATAAACAAATGAAAAGAACCGCAGCTGGAAACAGGTACTTTGTTCACATAATGACTTTGTCACTTCTAGGCGGGCTGGGGATTTTGTAAGTCACGGGAAGAGTTAGTGTTAATATAAGTAACTTTTTCAGATCGAAGTTGCACATGACATGCTCTGGAAAAGAACCAAAGTTGCAAAGAATTAAGTGATGTGCACTCACCACGCTGTCAGGAACCTGCTCATCAGAGGTAAGAGAAACTCAGCTGTTCCAGGAGCTATTTTTTGGTGAATGCATAGGCTTTAACTATCTCCTCAGGCAAATCCATACATGGTTTTTTTTCAGTTGGATTTTATCATTTCCTGCAACACCCTGTTTACCATAAAATATTTGGCAAGCTTCATATGAAAATACTTTATTGGGGTTTTCAGAAGGCAGCAGACACAAGGAAAGGTACAAGCAGACTCAACAGTACACACCGTCAATTCTTAGTACACTTATTGCAAAGGATATATTTTAACCCATATATAATGGCTTGACTGAACATGTCACAAGACTGAAATACCATATACACAAAACAAGACATCATTTAAAACCTGATTTCACATGACAATGCTGATCTACTCAACAAGTACCACTGGAATAAAGTTGGATAGCATTTTATTTTATTCCTAGCAGCAGCCAAAAAGCAGTTTGCTTACAACAGCGAAATGTAATTGGCAATCACAACATCATAAGCTTCTGGGTGCTACTTTGCAGCATTTGGGTTTCTATTTGCAAATGTCATTTTCAGGCTTACAATCTTGAGCTTCCCTGTACAATGCTGTTAAATATGAGCATTTGCCATGGCAACTAATTACGTATTTGTATTATTGTATCACTGAGCAGTGCCAACAGAGATGGGCAGTTGAAGTATTTTGCTTTATGGTCCTATCACCTCCGATCCCAAAGAGGTTACAGAATAAATGCCAAGTATAATGAAGCAGAGATAAAATGCCTAAGAATTTATGTTAAGACTGAGGCTAGAGCCCCGTATCTTGAATCTGGTGCTCTATCTGTGGAATTAGTTGACTGCTTCAAAAAATTTAAAAACTGAAAAAGAGAAAAACTGCTTTTGTCACCTGGATTGGCTCAACCCAGGACTCCATTCAAATTATATATTTTAAAAGGAAGCATGCAGAAGTTCTGGAACTTGCTAAAATTAAGAGTTCTGAAACTAACTTAAAAAAAGAAACACAAGATGCAGTTCTCTCAGTGTTTGTCATTCCCTGACACATTCCCAAAAAAGTATTTTGGAGATCCTGCAGAAGAGATTTTAAAATGTCTTTGGGTCATCATGAGGGAGGCCATGGAGAAGGTGATGCTCTGCTGGCGCCTTTCATGGAGCACAGCAGCTCCGAGATCTTCGGGTCTGCCAGGACTCCCAGTCCTGCAGGGCCAGGGACTGGGCTTGCTCCTGCCGCACACCTCCAGGCAGCAGGGAAGCTCCCGTGTGCTGTGGGACCACTGGTTGGTGTGTGGCTGGACGCAAAAGAAATGGGATCGGTTTTGAAGCAGGGATCCAGGGGTGCTCAACAGGCTGCTTCAGAATGCTCAGTATCTCTGAGTCTGGCTGTGACCTCCTTAGGGCAGAGATGTGCCTCTTCCTGGGGGGTGGAGGGGGGATCTCTTGCACCACATGCAACAGGGCTCCAGACTATGGCTGTAGCTGCTACAGCGATGAAGATAAATGAGGTGTTTTCCTTCTGAGGTTCGTTCTTTTCTTTCTGTATCACCACATACGTCTAATATCTTAAGTGCAAGGAAGAATGCTTCCATTTATGGGAAAAATCAGGTCTGAAAACAGGTAAACTGTAGCTTAGTCCAGTAGTTTTAGATTAGATATTTATTTCTGTTAGCTTTTGTTTTTCAATTTTTATTTTAGCAAAACGCCAGTGCCGCTTGGCTGACTAGGTGGCAGCAGAGGTCTTCTGTGGCACCTGGAAGTGGCGGACACAGATTTCACTGCCTGTAGTTAATGTCAAAACCCCCTTGTCCTGCTATTCTGCGTGCTTTTTGTTGTTGATGAACTAGAACAAAATAACAGTGGTCTCAATGCTGCCTTCCTCGCATACCCCAGACCAGTGCTCTCAGGTTTTTCCAAGGAAGCATGCTACTACTTTTCCATAACATGGGTGTATGAAGCCAGGGCTCGTATCCACACACAGGGCTGGCTTCACTTCCAGCAGTTCTGCAGGGGATCGTGAGGTTGAATCTTTAGCTTCTTGGGACAGAAGAGTTTAATAAAAGCTCTTCTGAAGCTGTAGTGGCAGAGAGGGTATAGGACAGGGTTGACAGCCGAGTTGATCCACAGTAGCCAAAAGGAAGTCTCGTACCAGAAGTCAGAAATGCAGTGGCCATGGCAGCCAGCACGGATGATCATCAGGAGTGTGTATGGTGCCCAGCAAATCCCAAAAATGCCCACAATGATTGCCAGTGATTTAGCCACTTTCTTGTCTCTAGAGAGCCTGAAGCGTTGAGTCATGCTCTGGGACGCTATCCTCATCCGTTTCTCTAAGGACAGAGTGGATGCTGAATTCCTACAGCTCTTCTTGTTGCTACACTTGGGCTTGCTGGAGCTCTCGGAGCTTGTTGACAGTGGCTCTTTGGCATCCAGGCTGGTAGCAGAGGCTGCTGCTTGAGCTTTGCTCTTAGAGAGGTCGAGGGTTTCAGCTGGCTCGTTCTGCTCCCACTTACAGCATTTCAAAGAAAGCTTTGCTTCTGGGCTCGTTTCCATCTCTTCAGTGAAGGACTGGTTGTGCACTTCATGGAAAATATCCAGGCGTATTTTGGTACGCTTCTGTATGTTCAGGTAAATGCTCAGGTTGAAAAACATTACACTGATGAAAGGAGTGAAAAACTCCAGCGTAGAGGCTGTCATGAGAAAATACCAGTTGTAGAAAAATTCAGCGTAGCATTCCCCTGTGGGTATGATACTCCGGCCTGATATGTACTCCCAGCTGATAATGGCAGGTCCGTAGAGCAGGAACGCTAATACCCATACCATCACCATCTTCAGCACCGCTTGCTTGGTGTTGCCTTGCTGAGCTCTGTAGGCGACCTGCAATGGGGAAACCTTTTCATAAGTATGGTCACGCACCCTGGCTTGTTGAGGCTCCTCACAAATGACCTGTGAGCGTTTCTGGTAAAGTTGCTAGGCAATATTCCTGCGGTCTAACAAATTCATAGGCCACAGGCAACAGGAACAATTGCTAGATAAATCACGCTCCTGCAGGGTAGACTCACGAACCCTCATCTCGCAGCTCCGAAAGCTGACACGGTGTCTGCTTGGTGGAAATGTACTGACTCGGTTGGAGCCCAGCAGCCTGCTGCACCCCACCGCTTGCCTGAGCTGCCCCCAGCGAGGCTCTGTGACCCCTGCGGAGAGGGATGCCCCAAGCCCTGGGCCAGCCAGGCACACAGCCTGCTGCACGCACGCTTGCCTGAGCTGCCCCCAGCGAGGCTCTGTGACCCCTGCGGAGAGGGATGCCCCAAGCCCTGGGCCAGCCAGGCACCCAGCCCTGCTGTGCTCCGAGCCCCGTCACCCATCCTTGTTGGGTCAGGGGACGAGCAGAGGCAACAGCTCGGATCTGTCCGCAAACTGCTCGACACCTCCTGTGAAAGGCTGAGCATTCTCTCACCATGAACCCAGAGACCTCGGGGCTGTGCCCTGCCAAAGTCGGTGCCACAATCTACTGCCATGGTAGCCAGGGAGAAGCCGGTGGTCCGACTGCAATCCGCTGCTTTGCCCTGGAGATAATAAGCCCCGCAAGTCAGTAACAGGGCTGCTCTCCTCGCTGACTCACCCGTCCGCTCCTGTTCTGCCATCTGGGAAGGGCGCACCTGCACGATGGGGTCTGAACCTTCAATGATTTAATTACGCCAGAAACACTAATCTGAAACCACAGCTGAATGATGTATTTGTGGGTAATTAGTGCTTTCCATCACCAGGCTGAAAGATTCCTAATTTCTGGAGGATTCAAAGAGCTTTTAATTATTGGCGGGGAATAAAGCAGGAGGAGAGTTATTCCCCTCTCAGCTGCCATGACAGGACTCACCGCTCTTGTCACCGAGAGGAATCTGTCATAGCTGATCAGCACGATGTTGAAGACCGAGGTGGTGCAGAGCAGGTAATCAACTACCAGCCAGAGTTTGCAGAGGCTTCTCCCGAAGATCCACCTCCCCGTCAGGACATAGGGCACGTACAAAGGGATGCAGAAGGCACCTGCAAGCAGAGGGCTCCGTCTCCATCGGGACGCGGGGCGCGCCCTGGGGGAGCGGCGGCGCCGGGCCGGCTCCTTCCCGCACCCGGGAGCGGCCCGGGGGGGCGCGGGGCTCCGCCGGGGGGGACCGCGGGGTGCGGGAGGGGGAGCTCAGCGCGGCCGCGGGGGGCAGCCCGCGGGGGAGCCCAGCGCGGCCGGAGGGGAGGACAGCCCGGGAGGGAGCAGCCCGGGGGGGGGGACAGCCCGGGCGCCCAGCGCGCCCCGCCGCGGAGTTGGTGCCGGTCCGGTCCGGAGTCCCGCGGGGCCACTTTACCTACTAGGAAGTCCGAGATGGCCAGGTTGAGGAGGAAGAAGTTGTTCTGGGTGCGCAGGCTGGAGTCCGCCACGAAGGCCAGCATCACCAGCGCGTTGCCGGCCACCGTGACGGCGATGAGCAGGGCCATCAGCGCGCCCAGTGCCGCCGTGCCGGCGGCGGCGAAGCGCCCGGCGGCGGCGGAGCCGTTCAGCGCCCCGCCGCTATCCATGGCCCGCGCCGCACCGCACCGCGGGGCTGCGCCCCTCCCCGCCCCGCCCCCCGCCCGCCGGGGCCGCTGCCCTGCGCCCGGCGGGGCCGCCGCTCCAGCCCCCAGCCGCCCTGCGCCCCCCCGCATCCCCCAGAGCATCCCTGCATCCCTCCGGAGCATCCCAGCGTTCTCACTTCCCCTCTCAGCTCGGCAGCATCCTTGCATTGCCCCAGAGCATCCCTGCACCCCCCTAGAACACAGTCCTCCTTCCCTCTCATCCCGGGAGCATCCTCGCATTGCCCCAGAGCATCTCTGCGTTCTCCCTTCCCCTCTCAACCCGGCAGCATCCTTGCATTGCCCCAGAGCATCCCTGCGCCTCCCTAGAGCATCCCTACAGTCCCCCTTCCCCCTCAACCCGGGAACATCCTGGCATTGTCCCAGAGTGCCTTTGCATTCCCCACAGCAGGAACATGCCTGCTTCTCCCCAAAGCATCCCCTCCGAGACAGAGGCCACGGGGAGTGTTTATGGTTCCTGCCCCAGGCTCTCCACCTCAATGGAGAGGAGTGGAGGTCAAGGCTTATCTTTCAACCAGAGGTCAGCCAGGATCGCTCTCTGCGCCGGCAGGGCAAGGAGGGTGATGCTCCTGCCCCTGCCCCTCACTGGCAGCAGGAGGAGGAGGTAAAGCTGCCTGGGAACAGGCAACTCTTTAGCAAGTGGCCCTGCCACTTGTTCTGCAAACCAGGGACTGCTTGCCCACAGCCCCGGGCTCCAGGGAGGGGATTAATGCTCCCTCCTCCCTCCACTTGTTTAGCTTTTCATAGTTAAAGGGAATAACTTTTGTTTGAATGCTTTCTTCGTTTGGTGATACTCCCAGATGATGTCTACAAATATCTTAAGGGCGAGTGTCAAGAGGATGGGGCCAGGTTTTCTCAGTGGCGCCCAGCAACAGAACAAGGGGCAATGGGCACAAACTGCAACACAAGAAGTTCCTTTTGAATATGAGGAAGACCTTTTTTACCTTGCGGGTGACAGAGCCCTGGCACAGGCTCCCCAGAGAGGCTGTGGTGTCTCCTTCTCTGGAGACATTCAAAACCCACTTGGACACGACTCTGTGCAACCTGCTTGAGGTGAACCTGCTTCAGCAGGGGGTTGGGCTAGGTGAGCTCCAGGGGTCACTTCCAGCCCTGACCAGTCTGTGGTTCTGTGATTCTGTGAAGTTACCTACCACTGTAAAACCTCTGTGTGCAGTGCCTGCTCCAGACTGCAGGAGTGAAAATGTCTTCACAGGTGCTGTGTCCCCAGGGTAGGATCAGCTCACCACAACCACCACCTCTGAAGAAGGGCATGGGGATGTGCAGAGCAGCAACACTGGAAACCAGAGAAGGATACTGGCTGGAGACCCTGGCCAGGAGCCTTTCTTTCTGGGGAAGTCTGGTAAGCTGTGTACATCTCTGAAGAACAGAGATCAAAGAAAGCAAGGCAAGAAAATTGTGTGAACTCAGAAACATGCATGAACTTAATGCCCAGGGGGTTTGCTGCCTTCTGATCACTCCAAAAGCTATTTTCACATCAGGAGTTGTTACAGCCTCGCAGAATTCTGCTTCAAACCCACTACCATGGCCACTGTCTTGATAGCAGATGCTGATCCTGCTGCGAGGAGGCTGAAAGGGCTCTTTTAAAATCATGGTGAATCATTCACAGCCAGCAAAGCCTGGAGGTGAGAGCACCTCACAGCGCAGCACAGGCAGGGAGCCCGCCAAGCACTCCCACAGGGGTGGCCTTTGGTGGCACCCACCAAAGGGTGGCCTCCAGCAAGGACCAGCCTCATCCTGTCCCTTGACTTGCCCAGCACTGAGACAAGTTGCTGGCTCCACGTTTACATCCTGGCTTTTCTTTATCCAGGGGCTGTGCAGGGGCAGCGCTGGCAGGCTGTGCCTGATGGGCAGGCGGCTGGGCAGGCCTGCAGCTGCCTGATGTCCCCTTCCTCCAGGGAGCCAAGTGTCCCCGAGCCACCCCAGTCCACTCCACGGAGGGACCGGCCCCTGCTGCTGCTGCATCCTGACGGAGGATGTCACTGTGGGCTCGTGGGAGCCACGGGTGGGAGAGCAGAGGATGCTGCGTGTGGGAGAAAGTCCTGGTCAGTGGGATAACGGCTGGAAGGTGCTGTGTGCCCGTGCCAGGCTTCACGGAACTTTGTGTGTGACTTCAGCTGTGCTTTGAGGAAGATCAGATTGAGCAACACACCTGACTGAATTCCCAGGAGAGTGTTGAGCAGCCCGGCTGTGCAGCTCTAGCGTGGCCGCAGCAGAGAGGACCTGAATTTTGTGCATATCATCTCAGATGTGATGGACAAAGGGCTTTTTTATTTCCCCCATGATGTTTAATGAACCCAGAGACCACTTCCATTCTGTCACTGTTTGTGATCTGGTCTTAAATGTAATCTCTAGTTATTCAAACAAACATTAGTATTAATTGAAATGTTTACAAATTCCAAATTATTGTGTGCATGTTGCAGCAGCATTATCACTGGGAGCTGTTTGCCGATTGTTAGCTGTCATTCATTATTCAGACTTTTCACCATCCAGACAGAAAGCAGAAACCGTACTTTGTGCCTAAGGGGTAATTTAGAAAGTGATTTGCAAAATGTAATGTGGATAAATCTCAATTATTGTTTATCCAGAGTAATTTGCCAGGAATGTTAGATAAATATGAGATGACAGAGCTTAGCAGACTATAGTTTTCCTGGTCCTGATGTTTCTCTCTTGCTTCAGCAGAAGAGCAAATACATTTTTAATTTATTTCAGGAATCATGCTGTCTTGGTGATAAAGGAAACCACCCAGCCTAGAAGGGGTAGTTAAAGCAGGTTACATACAAACATGCAAGCAGATGCTGTGATAACTATTGTTTTGACCTGGCTTACACTGTACATATGCCACAAGTAGATGCCCTGTATGTTTATAAGTGCTTATATACATTCATATAGGGTATATTGACCACCCTGCAGTCAGGACCTGGGGTCCTTTTCTGGGCTAGGAGGCCTCTGGAGACTCAGAGCCTACATACTGCTTAATCCGTGCGTAAATACAGGGGCCAACACGGGACCTTCCCAGAGCGCCAGAGCTATAGCTCAGCTATAAGCTCTCCCAAGCCTGGTTTCTCTTTATTCTAAGGTTGTGACAGAAGCAGGGACTGGTGATGGCAGATGCAGAGGTCCCAGCCCAGAGCTCCCTCCCAAACTTATTCCCGAGGTCTTCTGCCCTGCTGCAGGGACATCCCAGCTGGCTGCAGCGAGGCACTTGGAAGAGCCACAGCTCACAGCCCGGGTGCTAAGGTAATTCGGTGTTCCCTGAACGCACACCCATGGTTCAGCCACACTAGCAGACAAGCCTTAGAAGCCCCTGGGAAGGGTGAAGAGCTTGGGGCACCCTGCTGCCGCTGCTTGCAAAGCAGCTCTTCTCCTGGGGGGCTCTTGAGCAAGGAGTTGGGAGTTCTCTTCCCCTCTCTGCTTCCTTCCCCGCTTTATTTTTGAGAAGCGTTTAGCTTGAACATTAATTCTGCAAAACTTCTATATCTTTAAAAATGAGGCAAGGGTAATATGTGGCTTTTTGAAGGCTGCTTTGTACTAGAAGAGAAGCCTGCACTTGAAAGTCATTTTGCATTCAAGCAGAGAGCAAGAAGTGAATAAACCTCTTGTAAGATGTCTGTTCTGGGGAGTTTCTCTCTGATGAGAAGCCTTCAGACTAAGCGACAAAAAGCTTCTGCAGCCTCCTGGTGTTTAGGGAACTCAAGCTTTGGATGTAATTTAGCTGTTGGCCCTATCCTGGACTTTGGGCGCTGCAAAGCCTGTGCAGTGCCACATCACAGAGAAGTGCCTGAGGACCACCGAGTGCTTCTGGCTTTGCTGAGCCTTGCTGGTGACCATTGCCACTCTGCTTGGTACTGGTTACTGTGGGGAAACAGGCCATCAGTCTGACTCATGGGGTGTTTTGTACATGCTTTGTATGCATGTGGCTTTGTGCCACTTGCTTCTGTGTCTATTGTTCATTATTTTAGGTTGGAAGTCCTTGAGGGACCAATTTGGAGTTCCCTTTGCACAGATACATTTCCTCTGTTCAGCATCTCATTTATGTTTTCTCCTGTGACTTGTAGAATTGCACATAGGTTTACAAGGTGGGCAGAGGAGGTATGGAGAAGTTCTGTCTTCTCCAAGAACTTGCATCCAAATAAAGTTTCCATGTGAACTCATTATGTCGGCCACTGAAGACACACTGCTGGGATCTGCGCTTCCCAGTGGGGCATCTTCTTCTACAGGTCAGGTTTGATTCTCCTTCTTTCTAAAATTTAGCCTCCTATAAATTCATTAAATCCCCATAATTATGATATTATAAAAAAGCTGTGGTTTTATTAAATGTGTAATTCAAGATGTTTTCCTTGTAACACAAGGTACAAGGCATATGCTATAGACCCTGTCAAATCAAAGTCTGTTTTACATGCATCTGTTTTGTCTTGGACCACTGTCACTGGTTCCTCATGCATTTATTTGCAATTCATTAAGATCTCGAAACAACATAAGCCAAAACACTGCATGTGGAGAACCGTGCTACAAGACCTGTTTTCAGCTTCTTGGGGCTGTAGAGATGCTGAGATTTTGTTAGATGCTCATTGTCTTTCTAATGAACCAAGAAATCCAGATGCAAGGAGTTGGAATGCTCCTGGCTCTGGGAGGCATGTCAGCATGTCTGTGATGAGCTAACCATTGGATTGCTTTGTTATTTTTATGTCATCCACTGAAGTTTTATTCCATGAGATATCTTCGTAGCTCTGAAGAGTACATTAAAGAGCTTCTTAAAGATGGCACCATCTTGCCCACAGGTAGCTCTGTTATACAGTCAACCTGGAGCTAGGGGGATATTCCTTTTTTGGTGGTTGATTAAATATTGATACATAATTGACTGCATGTCCCATCTTCAGAGACTGTGTTGTTCTTCTATAAATGACAAAGTGATAATCATGCCTGAGTCATTAAAACAAAAACAAATTTATACTTAATACACACTGTCTCCCTGGAGTTTGTCTTGGAGAGTACATGACCTGAAATCACTTTCACACACATCCCAGTCCAGACCAACCGAGAAAGTCACAGCCAAATTCCATGTACAAATACTCGTGACTCCACGAGGCAGCAGATGGCTGAAAAGGTTAAAAAATTTGCTGCCCCTCTACTCCAGGCACATCAATAATTCAGTGCTTCCACTGATGCGCTTGGCTCCAGCCAAGGAATCACAAAGTGCACTGACATCAGGAACAGTGCCTCCATCGCAGGGCACAGATGTCTGGGCAAAGCATCCCGCCCGTGGGTGAGCTCAGCTGCACCGGGGCACAGATGTGTGCCCATCTGAGCGTTACTCTTGCTTGCTTCTTCGTGAAGGGGAGAGATGAAAGCTCCTGGAATAAATCAAATAAAACCAGTAAATCAGGTGCTAATGACGAGGGGGTTATTCATAATCCATAGGGACAGAAGTAACGTCCTCGGGATGTTGATGGGCCTCCTTCCACCCACCATGGAGGAATTTGCACTTTGGCACAGGTTTAGATATGCATCATTGCGATTACACAGCGAGAACAGCTGTGTGCTGAAATCAAGGGTTATGGAAATCAGAAGGCACATTAGCATCAGTAACATTTAACGGGGAAATGGGAGTGTTCTTGACACCTTCTCTTTGATGTCTGTCTGTCTGTGCCATGAGGGCAGAGCTCCCACACCGAGGAGTTTGCTCTTCCAGGGAGCAGGGCGGTTGTGCAGGGCTGGAGGCAGTGCAAGCTCCAAACCTCCAGGAGAGATGCTGTTATGGCTGTGCATGAATTATGGTTCTTCCATTGCTTATTTCTGTCCCATGGAGCCAGTTTGTCTGTGAAACTTTAAAGAAAGAGTTGATTAAAAAAACTCTTTTATGTTCATGTCTTTAGTGATGAGAATTGAAAGTGCTTTGGCATTCGCGCAAGTATCTGTCACTGTGAAACCCATCCTTTGGTTTATTTCCTTTTCTTCTGCTTTTCACCATGGGAAATCTTTATTGCATTTGGAAAATGCCTTTTTTTGAGATTCTCTCACAAGTTATCAGCACATGTGGGTGAGGGTAAGGGCAGTGCAGCAAAGAAAAGAGATTCCAGAATGGCTGAAGAGGAAATCTCTGGAGCAGCCTTTGAGCTCCTTTGCCAGACCACTGAGCTACTGCACAAACAGGGACACCAACCCTCAATATAAATATTTTACAGGTAGCATCAGAGGATAGGACACAGAAAATGCCATGGGAGCGTTTCCTATTCTAGAGATGCCTTTCCAGTGAAGTGCTACCCTTTGATATATATTTCTATTTTAAAAACAAACCCAACAACAAGCTGTCTGTCAAACCTGGGGAGCTATTAGCACTGAAAAATAGCATGGCAATCCAAACCTGGATGGGACGTCAGGAAATCACTTGTTGGGCGTGCTTCGTCCTGCTGCTCAGCCAGATGTCAGAACAGCTCCTGCTGGTGGCAGGAGGTCTTTTCCTTACCATACTGTAAGGGATTTATAAGTTTGATGTTGGATAAAGATGATGGTGACTGGAATAGTCCTCAGGTATGCTAAGTATCCTGCGAACCACCTTTCAAAAAGGTAGGAAGAGCACTAACGTCCCTGATCCCTCAAAGCAGCATGTGCTGGGAGCTGCACTGCGCGGCTCCAACGGCAGCAAAGCCACCGCGTCTCTGAGAAGGACCACAAGTGCTGGAGAGGAATTGCCCCCAACCTGGGCACAGTGTATGTCCATCTGTGTTCAGAACAAGTCCTACACCTTTTCAGTTCTTTCTTTTCCTTCCTTCTTTCCTCTCCTTCCTTCCTTCTTTCTCTCCGTCCCAGCTGTAGCTGCAACCTGCAAATCCAAATTCCCAAAGTGTCCAAAAACTGCTTGTGGTTGGGTCTGTCCCCAGCTGCCGTGACTGGTTTTGCCTTCTTGGGAACAAACTCCTCAAAATGACAAATCACCTTCTCATCAAAGAAAGTCACATTTCTAGTCTTGTGCAAACGAACTGCACTTTTGAAAGCATGGAATTGCTGCATTTAGCTGCCCTGGGGGAGGAAAACACAGAAGAGCAGGATGAGTAATATGGTTAAGTAATGAAGTAACTGTCTGATCAGAATAAACACCTGGTTCTTGTCAAGGCCAATTCAATATTGCATTTTGAAATGAAAACTTCAGAGCACAAGGGGAATAAAACCAAAAGGCATCCAGCATCGGTCAGCTTGGACCAAGATGGTGGCTGCTGTTAAGATCAAGAGATGTTTTCAGAGGCAGCAGGGTCTGACTAACAAGATGTGATATCCATGTACAGCTGCTACCAAGGGTGCTGGAAGCATTGTGGCATGTCGAAGAGCAAACGTTAAAGCTCTGTTGAGAAAGTATCTGTTAAATTTGGTACTTCACCAGGGGAGGGTTTAAGAAGCAGTGCTGGGCTTTGTCCCTAATACTTTTAATGGCAGTAAGCGGTGTAGGTTAGGAGTGATGTGAGGACGTTTAGGAAGGACTAAGCAATTTCTAATTGAAGCCAGTGTTGTTCCCAGGCAGATGGAAAAACGGAGCAGCTGTAGAGAATGAGCTGTGTTTCCCTGGGCTTTGGTGCAAGCTGCAGCACAGTGTGCTCCTTAATGTTTCATCAAACTTTCTAAAACTTCTTGACAGTAAGCAATTAGAGGGGCAGAGTTTCAGCCCATTTGTGGAGTCCATGGTGTTCTTCAGAGCTACCACCAGGTTCTCGGGGGAGAAGACCTACAAATGTCAGCTCCTTCGCTTCCTGCAGGGGCCCGGAGGCGGGCAGCTCATTGGTGAACTCATGTTAATATTTAATAGACTTCCTGGGTTAATTAAGTATATTACTTTATATAGTAACTAACATATCTCTAATATGTATCAAAATTTAATTCCCTTTAATTCATTACCGCCGCTCAACGTGGGCCCAGTTCTCCCTTACACAGATGCAACCCCGCTAATTCCTTGTGTGCACCAGGGAGGACAGCGTGGCCCTCGTGCTGCGAGATCCTTTCCAAGCAGAAATAGAAAGAAACTTCGCTCTTGTCTCTTCTCAACTTGACTAAACCAAGAGAGTTCCTTCAGAGCCACGCCAGTGTAGCTGGGAGCAGGAGCTGTCCCCAACACTCCCATCAGGTGCTCAGTGTCTTAGAAGCTGGAGGGTCCCTCAGGCACGATATCTGAGGGGTGTTTCTCTAAGTCAAAGCTTGGATTCGCTCTCTGGTGCTTATTCCCCAAGCACATATGGTTGCAAAAGCAGCACAGTGTAGAAAGAAAAGTATTTCTCTGAAGAGCAGAAGGCAAACAAGGTCTTTGTTGCTGAGATTAGGAAAATCAGCAGTCTATCTAGCTGTAACTAGATTTTTTTGTTTATTTGACTTCTGCAAAGCCCCTGGTAAGGAAGCCTGGTGCCTCCAGGCTGCTGGACAGTGTCTAGCCGAGAGGGACTGAAGCTTGTTGTTCTCTCCCTCTGCAGTGGCTCCTGTGAAATGATGCGGTGGCACCTGCCCAGGTCCTATGGACAGCACTTCCGTTCACCAAGACCCCCCTCTTCAGGAGAACCCCCTCTCTCACACGGGCAGAGTCCCCTGCGCTGTCCCAGGCTGGGCTGCACCTCTTCAGAGTAGGGGACACTTTACTCGAGCCAGCTGCGAGAGACAGAGGAGGGTCCTGTTGGCTGCAGCCCCTCAGGACGGCCCAACAACGCGCTGACAGAGCCCTGGGGGGGCACACAGCTTCCCACCGGTGACCTCTGCGGAGGGATGCTTCTCCCCCCCGCCTGCCTGCCGCAGCCTGGTCCCTTGTCACCTGCAGACTCCACATCAGTCTCATTTAGAAAGACCTTCATCTGTGCAAGGGTTTTCCCTGACTTCTGGCTTTTCTCATCACACCCTGTCACAACCCCATCCCTGGCTGTCTGTGACAACGCCAAGCCTGCCCTTAGATCTGTCTAACAAAGGCAGATGGAAAATGTATTTTATATTGAGCTTTGGTGTGCCTAATGTATTCCCTTCTATTAGCTGTTGCTCTAGGTCCTGAGCTCTGATTCATCATCTTTTCAGGCTTCCTTTTGATGTTCGTTATAAGGCAGCAGGGACTAATAGAGAGTATGTCAGGCATCCAGCTGCAAAAGCATGGGGGAAAGGGATTAAAAGGGACACAGTGACAGGAGGAAGACAAAGCATTTAGGAAGCATCAGCACGCTGCTGGTAAAGATGCAACGATGCTCAAGGTGTTTTTGCTGGTGTTATCTACCATCCAAGCCCAAATCTACATCCCTGGAGCTGCTTTGGCCTCTGGTCATTTGGAATCAGATTTGGGCAAAGAGAAATAGGATGGGGCAAAGGAACCAGAGCCCTCCCGAGCCCAGAGAGGAGCTGAAACCTCCAGCAGGTCTGTTTATTGAACTGGCTTGCAGCAAACACTGTTTTAGCAACAAAATCCATCTCACCCCCAAGCCTGGTGTTTGCTGAGGTTTCTGGCGTGTTCCTCTGTGAAGAGGGGGAGTTTGCTGCTGCTGTAAGTGACGGGATTCTCATTTTCCTGACTGTTTATGAGATGCCTCTTCTTGTGAAACCACCCAGCTCAGCCGCCTTGGGGGAGTCCAAATGCTACGTAGCTGCCACTGAAGGTAACAGTCACTGTGATCTTAGCAGAGTTCAGAACATCCTAGAACAAATCAGGGGGAAAACAGGAAAGCTGAAAGTCCTCCCCTCCGCAATAAGTGATGATGTCCTGCCAGCACTGACTGCACCAAGCAGAGTGCAGCTGTGCTAGAGGTGGGAGGCAGGGTGCTGGGAGAAGCTGTGGACAAGGAACAACGTTAGACACCTCTGATATGAACTGAGGAACTGAATCACACAAGAGCTGTAAGAAAAGCAGATGTGCAGGAGCTGGGTCTTCCTTCCAGAGGATGTTTGCTGTCACCCCCCTGGCTGTTGTCTGCCTCGGGATGGCAGGGTCACGGATCAGATCCTGCCCCTCCAGGGGACGATGGTCAACCAGAGATTTTCCTACGTGGTGTAGTGCAAGAGTGTATAGGAGCAAGGATTTGGGGGATGCCAGGAGCCAGGTCTCCTTTTAGCCTGCATGATAAACCCTGCCTGCTTATCCCAAAACCAGCAGCCACAGAAACTGCTCTTACTCTGTCGCTTACCACTTCCCTGCTGCACCAAGGCTGTGAAACATCGCCTGTTAACAGCGACGGGGAAGCGAGAAATAATTCCCCACCTGTCTCTCTTGTTCTTGCCTTTCTTTCCAAGGGCCTAAGAGGCACAGTGAAGCTTGAAAATTAATGGCAACTCGGCACAAAATTCCATCATGCAATTTTTGCTCATGTTTCTAGCTGATGAAGGCTGGGTAGGTGCTAGGTGAGTGCAGGATTCCTCAGTAATTTCCTTGGGAAAGAGAGGAGAGCAGCAAAAATGCAGCAAAGATGCATCTGGAGTGAGGATATTGAGGTTTGCTGTGGTTATACAGCTCCCACAGAGCCCAGGGGGATCTCTGGTCACTACACAGAGGTGGTTTTCCTATTTCCCAACCAGATGCTGCAGGAGAGAAAAAGCAACAATCCCCCATGAGCAGAAGGGTGCTCCGTGCAGCTGGGGCTGGCTGGAGAAGGGCCATCAAGGCAAGTGGGAACAGAGGAGGGGACCAAACTGGGGCCAGCTGCCTTTAGTATTTCCCTGGTGGCTAAAAGCTTTGGCAGAAAGTGAGGAACTGGGATATTCACCTTCCCCACCTCTCACCAGGTCCCACCATCCTGCCACCACCTCCCAGCCAGGACCCCAGTGCAATTTCTCTTTTAATTCCCCCTTGCCTCACTCTGCTTTAACTCTGCGATGGGTTAGGTGGTTTGCAGGAAAGGCTCTGCCTGTCACTTAGATGCTATTTCCCCTTCTCTGCTTCCCACCGTCTGTCAGCATTGTCTGACGGCATGACATGCTGCGATAACGGGAGGGATGGCAGAGCACGGCGATAAATTAATTGCATTTACTCAGGTACAAGATGAATTGTCCAAACAATTTTGCAAACAATTGTGTGTAGAGGCACAGAACAGTTTTCTGAAATGGAGTTAATAATTCCAGTTGTTAATAAAGCATCACACACAGCTGATGCTCTTCCCAGCGCCCACAGACGGGCTTTGCAGATCCCACTTGTTTGCAGGCAGGTTGGGAAGGAGAGGGAAGCGATTCTGAGTAACATTTTCATGTGACACTTGGCATTTAAGAATATTATGGCACTGTTTTAAAGCACTTCACCAGTTTCAAAGCAATCCCATCTGAGCTTGCAGGTGTAAAAATGTGCTTATGTGTTTGCATGTGTCAACATTATAGGTGTGATCTCCCCAGCCTGTCACAGCCCTTTTTTGAGCATCAGCATACACTGACAGACTTTCACATCCAAATTCATTGTGCAAAGTGCACAGTATTTTGAAAAACAGTTCCTAAATAGATACTTAGTATTAAGCAAGAAGTGAAAGCAATTGGGAAAGTGGATGGGTTGCTATTTACAGCAGCTAGATTTCAAAAAGTTTTAGCAAGTTACGGACCCTCTTGAAAGCACGCAGTAAATATTCCATAAAATTCCTTTAATACAGTTATCATTATTAAGATTTTTTTTTATAGTGATACTAATTTTAGCAGCTCAGACCACCTGAAGTCAGCCTCCCTCTCCCTTCCCTGGCCATGCAGTCCTGCAGAAGCATGCCCTGAAGAGATGATCAAAGCTGATGGAGCTTCGGGGGATGTGCTTCAAAAAGCTTTCCTATTGCTCTGCTCATCATCTTCACAGCTCCGGTCGCTGTGTCAGACTCATGGCAAGTGCGGAGCCGTGGAAAAAGCAGTGCAAGGACGAGGAGAAAGGATTGTGTCTAATTGCTCGCCTGTAATTATCTGCCATTGTGCATTCTGTTAGCTCTTCCTGCTTCTCATTAGCATAGAGCGGGGAAAATATTTAATTGCAACACCGCTCTGTCTATGACATTATCTGCGAGCAGAGCAGATCAAATCAGCCTGCCTTGTGGGGCTAAGGGAGCGATTAGCTTCTGCAGGGCAGCGGGATACAGCTGATGAAGATCAAGAGGCAGAATACAAATCATAGGGTGCTGCGCACCAGCCTGCAGTTGCACAAGTGCTGCCTTGAGCAGGCTTTTCTCTCCTTTCTGCTGATCACTTGGTGGTGGCAGAGTCCCACATTCCAGTCAAGAACCCAAAGCATATTGCAATGTAAGGCTGATTTTGCGAAGCATCCACTTCAGCTTGCACGCTCTCAGTAGGACACGGCTGAGAGCAGAGACACGGAGCTGCAGCGCGGTGGCTGCTAGAAACCTGGGTTTGAGGTGGGCACACACTGCTGTGCCTTGTCACCATGTCCTCTGTGCGGGCATTGCACACTGGCATCAAAATGCAATCCTGGGGTTGCACAACTGCAGCAGCTGGGTGGCTGGGAGAGGAACAGACCTCTCCTCTCAGGAGGCTGTGAGAGGAGAGGTGAAGAATGCACCAAAATAAAGTTGCATTTGCCAAGAAAGAGGTTCTGTCACGGTGAAATGCAGCTGGTCACAGACTCTAATTTTATTGATGTGCATGTGAAACTACATGCATTGGAGCTGCTTCACACAGAGCGACCAGAAGTGGAGGCAAAACTACCCAAACTTGACCCGCCATCTGGTTTCCAGTGCAGTGAGAGACGCTAAAGCCACACGTTCCTCAGTGCCTGCTCCTTTTGCCCAGGCTGGAAGCTCAGCTCAGGGCCAGTTTGGCCGGGCATGGACCAGGGGCAGCCCAGGATGTGCGGGTACCCAGGTGCCCAGGGCAGAGGTGAGTTTGGCTTTGAGCCGGCTCCATGCTGCAGGGAGACACCTTGGGACCAGGGGATTTCAGAGGCGGCTCTGGCAGGACTTTTCCCTACAGACTGTGCCATAAAGTGAGGAGGTGGGTTTCAAACCAATGCTCTCGGCTCCCGGCCACCCCTTCTCCTGCAGGCAAAGTTCTTCCTTGGCCGTCGGGATCTGTGCTCACCAGCTGATCTGATCAGCGAGGCTGGTAATATTGACGCTATGACTCTGGCGTAAATGTCACCACACAGCTCTACAGGCACCTGATCTCCTGCGCCAATTCCCACAGCCTCCACGCTGCCATGCTGCCACCACGTTAGCCATAACAGCAGACTTCATTAAAGGGTGGCAGCCTGCCAACCTCCAAGAGGCAGAGCTGAGCTGGCTGTGCTGCTTTCAAAGGGGTACTTTTTAAAAAACCACTGGGAAATAGCAAGGCAAGCCCTGCCGCGCCGGTGTCGATGTAGGTCAAACATCTGTTTTGCCTCAGGTCCATCCCCTGGGAAGAAGCACTGCGGGGGGCTCGGCCGGTCCCCGAGCCTGTGGCTGACCCTGCTCCCAGGATGCGACCCTTGCCAGTGGGGTGCACAGCCTGATGTTCAGTCCCACCTCCATCCTGCCCCGCTGGAGAGGGTGATGGAAAAATGGGGTCCCCCATTTCTGTGGGCTGGGGTGGAGGTCAGGGGAGCTCTGGGCTTTCCCCCTGTGTTGCTCCGTGTGTGACAAGGGCTTGCAGGCGATGGCCTCACACTCCAGATGTGTGCTGGCAGGGAGCTGAACATGCAGACCTGCTTCCCTGCCCAGCTTGCCTGCATCATCCTCAAGGCAGTTTGGCCAATTCCTCTTTTTTTTTGAGCCTCAAGTTTATTCACTTCTGTGACAAAGTGAGATGGAACAACATATTTCCATAGCTTTCAGGGATCTAAACATCTCCTCCCCAGAGACCCCAGCAGGAGCAATGGATGGTGACCACCTAACTTCGGTCCCAGCCCTGCTGTGGGGTTGTCATGGCATCTGCCCCGCTGGGCCCTTCCCGAGGCCACGTGCCATCTGATAGTGCCAGCGCAATCTTGATGCTGGCTACCCCCATGGATGGATACTCGCTGCCCCTTCTCAGAGGACAAAAGCCTTTTTGCATCTGGAACCGAGTGTGAGCCGTCACACAAAAGCAGGACAGGGACAAACCAACTGCAGGAGGAGAAAGGTAAAATCCTCGGGTACCACTTTGAAGCAGTCAGATCCCTGTGGCACATGTGCTTTGCAGCTCTAGGCAGATAACAGACAATACCCTGATTATGGGAATGCATTTACCATTGTGCACCAAATTGTGTGAACGCCTGGTTAAAGAATAGCTATTCCAACAACAACAAAAAAAGACCAGAGAAAAAGAAATCAGCCTTTGGTTCCTGAGTCATCGCTTTGCTTCGCACTCAGGATTCGGTCCACTGTGTGTCCAGAATAATTATTAAGCAAGTTCTGATGGAAGAACTTTATTTACCCAGCCTCAGAAAGGAAGAAAAGAATCCTTAATAGTTGATTAGATCAAAAAAGCATATTTTATTTTTCAATAAGTGCTTTAGATGTAAGATCAATGGCTTGAGGTTGATTGGTAGGAGCTGTTTGCAAAGACCTTAGATCTAATTGTACGCAGGCAATCACGCAGACTTTTTCTTTGACTAGACACCAACCCTCTTGTACTGATGGGGGAGGTACCAGAAAACAGCAATACTTTGCACTGGAGAGTTGCTCAGCAACTGCCCCATATTATTTTTGAGTCGTCCCCGAGTACAGCTTCCCTTCTCTTTGATCTTCACATAATTTTTGTTGCTGTTACTTCTCAAAAAAGACAACATTTTAAAAGAATTGCACCTCCATTTGCCACAGTCTTTTTTTTTTTTTTCCCCAAGCGCAGCCAAAGCCTGATGACACCAGGGAAAGCAGTGCATTTCTTTGCAGAGGGGACGTCAGAATTAAGGTCCATCTACTCTGCTAGAGCCTGTCACGCGGTATTGGGGAACCTGGTCTCCTACAGAGATTTAGCATCTGTACATTGTCCATATATGATATTCAGAGGCAGAATGATGGTGCTTAGCTTGTGCCACCGAGCAGCCACCCAGCTGGGTTTGGGCAGATGAGCTGGTACTAGCGCTCCCATCTTGGCAGTATTTGGTTAAGAAATGGAGATGGGGTGATTTGCCTGGAGAGAAGCCTGCCAGGGCTGGGATTTCTCACCCCACTGTAATCCCAGACAGAGCTTGCAATGGAAGGCATTACTCCATGGTCCTGATCTGGAAGGAGCATCACACCTTGCCAGCCAGTTATTATCAGCCCGGCTGACAAATGCCTTTATGTGATGCAAAAAAGTGATCCACTCCGAGCTGCTCATCCTGAACCAGTGCTCCTCCTGTGCTCTGGATGACACAGACCCCTTGTGGGGCCCAGAAGAAAGGAGCTTCTGGTTATTGTGGTGTATCTGATCCTTTTCTCTCTCTCATTTATTTTCTGCTACTGCCACACGCAAGTGGGTAAAAAGAGGTTTGCACCGTGTTTGGTCTCTCCTGGGTACCACACATAGAAGAAGAGCAACAAGTAAAACACCAAGTCCCTGCAATATGAAAAAAAAGCCTCCAAGACCCCTAGAATAGAAAATAACTCATGGATTTAAATGACATTTGCAAATATGAGTTGGGAGCATCTTTTCTGAAATCTCTAGACACCAGCGTTGTACAACTGCTGCTGCTGCAGGGACTAAAGCTGGGATGATTCAGTGAGAGCTAGCACAGTCCCCGCTGCAGGAGGACACACGCAGCTCCTGAGCCAGGTTGCATCCCAGCCGGAGGCTGTCATCAAGGGAAACAACCATTTTCATCATTTCTCTGTGGTCTCAGAGTGACCCCATTAGGCAATCAGTTACCCGGGCAGAGCTGCTGAGCCACGCACGGGGGGTTCCTTCATTGCTTTCCCCAGTGAAGGGTGGCAGAAAACAGCTGGTTTGTTTTGCTGGTGTTTGACCAGTTGCCACCCAAAAGTCTGAAAAACAAAACCCTGAAACATCTCATGCAAATTAACACCCGAGGCAGCAGAAGGAAGCAAATTTCTACATCCAGGAAAAATTTCAGCTTGAAAAGTCTAAAAATAGATTTTCTTGCTTCAGGAATTCTAGCCTTGCCTTGTAACTCGTGGTGCTGCAGATTATTGCATTTATAATTTAAATGTTGGATGGGTATAAAATTACTCGCGTGGGAGTTATTCAATTTCTGGTAAGTACACTTACATTAAATAGCGGCTGCACATACAAAAGATAGGAAAAAGCCCTTCCACTTCTGTTTGCCTGAAGCGGTGAGAACATGCACAGCCTCACAAGGCTGCTGTTGTGAGCAGATAATCTTTTTTTCCTACTGAAAACCTGATAAAGTTCACCACGGCTGAAAAGGCATTTGTGTCCCCTCTCTGACACTTGGCATAAGGCTGCTCTGGACTAATCCCTCTCTGGGCTAGGAAAAACCCCAGCGCTGATCTGAGCGCTGCCAGGGATGGCTCCTTGTCTAGTTTCCAACCATGCATTTTGTCACCTCGGTGCCTGTGAATCTGGAAAGCCCTATTTCACAGTGTCCCTCTCCTGGGAGTGTGTCTATTCCCCTCCACACGCGGATAGAGGGTTGAGCTTGCTGGGCATCATCAGGTGGATCATGTACGGGACAACCCAGGGGAGGGGTGGGTGGCTGCTCCTGTGCTCACCCCTGGTGGGCTGAAATCTCTTCCTCGACTGTCCCCATCACCTGCCTGGCTTTCCAGCTGCCTCTGCGTGTTTGGTTTTGCCTGTGCTCACACAGACGTGTGCAGGAGACCCTTCTCCAGTGCTGCCTGAAGAAACAGCGGTGGGATATCCGTGGGGCCACAGTTTGAGGCCATGCACCCAAATTCATGAGTTTGTATTGGATCGATGGGAAGAGGAATAGACGGGGAAAGGGCCACCTCGCAGCAGGCCCTGGACGAGTGGAGGGTTTTGACAAGGCAGAGATGATGGTGAGTTGCAACCAATCTAATTCCAGCCTTTAATTTGGAGGCAGGAGTTGGGATTCCCTGCAAGGTCCATCCTTCCTGCTGCCTAAAATGCTCCCACATCTCTGCTCAGTGCTTCTGGAGTGGATGCTCTGTGTTTACGGCAACTGGGTTGGGGTTCTTCAGCCTGGAGAAGAGAAGGCTCCAGGGAGACCTTACTGCAGCCTTTTGATGCATAAAGGGGGCTTATAAGAAGGATGGGGACAGGCTTTTTACAAGGGCCTGTAGCTATAGGACAAGGGGTGATGTTTTTAAACTAAAAGAGACTTGATTCAGACTAGATATAACTAAGAAAGTTTTTACAATGAGGATGGTGAGACACTGGCACAGGTTGCCCAGAGAGGTGGTAGATGTCCCATCCCTGGAAATGTTCAAGGTCAGGTGGGAACAGGGCTCTGAGCAGCCTGATCTAGTTGAAGATGTCCCTGCTCCTTGCAGCGGGGTTGGACTAGATGGCTTTTAAAGGTCTCTTTCAACTCAAGCCATTCTATGATGCTGTGATTCATTTGAGGAAATTGAAGGCTCATTGGTTGTTGTTCCTTCCTCACCCCACTCCCTCCTGCCCCAGCCTTCATCCTCTCTGCCCCTGTGCTCCCAGGGAAGGGCTGTTTCTGGTCTGTGCAAAACCACTGCCAAAACGGCAGTGGTGCCATCTGGAAAGCTGTTGTGGGAGGATGGTTCAGCTGGACCCAGCCTGAGCTGCATCGTTGGCAGACCCCAGCTCTGCACCCGAGGGGCTGCAGCAGCTCCGGCACTGCAGCAGCCTGCCAGAAGCCCTGGCCATCCCCCACTGGTGTGTCAGTGTTACTGGGGCACTGGCTGGCCAGGCAGCCTGGGGGGTTCAGTCATTTTTTCTTTTTCTTTTTTTTGGTGATGCTGTTTGAATTCAGACAGTGCCAGCCTACTAATGAATCGCATCTTGGTCAATTAGAAATTTCCTGTGAGTCGTGGCTTCTTGGACATCGCTCATGCCAGTGTAAATGCCATGCTTGGAGACAAAATTGAGCTCCGGCAGCCAGGGAGAAACCATCCCTATGTGTAAATGAGGAGACAGTACCTGTAAAATTCACTTCTGCACGACAGGGCTTGAGAAACGCAAGCGTGCTTTGCACCCCGAGCGGCTGAACACATGTAAAGTGGCTTTTCCTCCTCCTCCTCCTCTCCCAGCCTGGTTCTCACCCCCGGTGAGGAGGAATCAGTGGACATGTGGAAGGTGCTGTGGGCAGCAGTGCAGGCATTGCTGGAAGCCCTCAGCCGGTGGCCAGCTGGCAGGGCTCCCTCCTGCCCGCCGCTGCCCACAGGGCTGCGGATGCGGGCATTCGTGCCCGGCGCTTGGGAAACGGCCAGGCGGGCACCCAGGAGGGATTTCTCTCTTCACAAAGCTCAGTGGCTGTGTTTTCACCCATGGTGAACACCTACCCTCAGCACAGCTCCCTGGGCTGGAGCGAGGATGTCCTTTGGGGTCAGGGCATCATTTATTTTACACAGAAATGGGGACCAGGGGGGATTTTATCCTTCTTTCATCATCAGGGTGAGGGAACGGTTACTTGCCAGCTGCAATTTCAACCAATCTGCCTTCACCATTAGAGATGTCTAATTTGGCATTTAGCTTAGTTAAGGTAAAAAATGTTTTTTCACAGTGCCCAGACTGAGTCCACCTTACTTATGTGTTACCAAATATACACACAGTAATCTAAACGATTCATGGTACTTTAATACACAGCGTAACAGAGCCCCTTCCTCCACAACAGGGTCCTTTCTCCACTTCTGATGGCCATTCTTCCACCTAATCGCTTGTTTTCTCCCGTTCTCTGAAAGAGCTCCCTTGGACAAAAATAATGCTGGACATGTAAGACATCATTGTGAATATCAATGAAGGGGTTTTTCTCTTTTCCTTCTGCTCCCAGTTCCTCCTCTGGGCTAAAAGTAAATAGTCAGCTGTAGCTGACACAGAAGCTGATGAGGGAGGCACATTAGTTTCTCTGCCTGTCGGGGATTGCTTGTATAGCAGACTTCAGATCCAGAGCCAAACTTCCCAACTCCATCTGGGACAGCATCAGGGACAGGATCTGATTTCTTTTTTCATGCTCAAATATTCTATCTATTTAATTACTCTTTTTTTTGGTGGAATTTCACAATGAGACCCTTTTAATACTTATTTTTTAAAGCAGTCTCTAAATTGGTGTCATTTGTTTCAGGGAAGTTTAGATGCTAATTTGCAAGCACAGAAGATACTGAGGCGAGATAAAATTAATCTGGAACTTATTCTGATGGATATGTGTGAATTTGTAGTTACTAATTAGTTTGTTCTAGTGGTTGCCTAGGGACCAGTGAACAGGACTTTGTTACTTTTAGTACAGGAGACTGTCCCAGCAAGCAGTATGTGCATATAAATATTTGCTGGATCAAAGGTGCTAGTTTTACAAAGATAAAGGAAATTACATGCTGAATTGATTTGGAACAGTCTATAGTTTATCAGTAAAAAAAACTTACAGTCTGCTCTACCCAGTGGTTTTGGTTTTGTTGGTTTGGTTTTTTTCTTTTTTGCAGGTGTTGCTTGCAACCACAAGTGCTAGGGTTAAAATCCAGGGATTTTTTACAATATTGCAGGGCTGAACTGGCCTGAGCCCATTCCCAGGGTTGGTAGATGCCTCAGCTCCCTGGTACATCGTGAGGAGGTGGTACCCTGGGTGTGATGGCAGTTGTCCTTGTGCTGTGATCTCTGCCAGCCCTGGTGGCTGCTCCCCATGCTGTGAGCTGCAGATGTTGTGCAGGAACACTTGGAAAATACATGTGCATGCCACAGGAAACACTCCTCCGCTGTCCATTCATCCACAAAGCCAGCAAAATGGAGAGGGAACTGGTGCTGACTTGGGGAAACACCAAGCTACTGAATTAATAACATCCAATTCAGTAAAGAACTTAATGAAATTAATTTACCCAGCATCAGCAATACTTCTATATTACCTGGGCAGTAGAAATCTGTTTGGCTTTCTGACTTGGCATGGGGAGTATCCAGAAGAAATTATCCCTTATACTGTGCCCTGCCTCATTTGTGCACACCCATCCTGTTCAGGCGCTGGTGATGCGTGAGACCCTGGAGACAGAGGGAAGTCACTAAGGAAGCACTGGGACAGGTCTCATTTCACTCACACATCAATTCTTATCTTGCATCAATACGTATAGTTAGCTTCTATTGTCTTGAATTTCCAGAAAGCAAGCATCATGCAAGCCACCAAATTAATCTCTGATGTAAGTACTGCCATCCATAGATAGAAATTTGGTCCAAAGAGCACAAGGGTAACTTGCCATGCCACTGTACACATAGCTAAAACCCCAGACATTGTAATTAATTCTAAATAAAATGCTCTTGTGGCCAAGTTTGACAAATAAACCTCTATTAGGGTATAAAGCATCATTGATTGTTGGCAGATTAACTGGCAGCAGCATGGTGGTGCATGGGCACTGGGAAAATAGAGCGTCTTTAGATCTGCTCCTGAAACAGAGACAGCTGAAACCCAGGGGTACCCAGCCCACAGCAGGAGTGGGTTTCTAAAAGTCGAGCTCCACAGCATCCCCTCTGGTGCTTCCCAAACCCCATACAAGTGGGGGGAGGGAGCACAGCGATGACTCAAAGCTGATCTACCCCATCTTCCCAGCTATGGAGGTGCATGAAAGCCATCGACTTTCATTCCAAGGAGGATGCGACGGGATGTAGAAGTGACCTAGTTTTTCCCAAGTATTTTTATCCTGAGCATGACCTCCTGCTCATCTCTACTCAACTCCAGGAGCGGGAGTTTCCAGCTCCAGAAGTCCTATCTGGAATTAGAAGAATTCAGGGTTCAGCAGAGGGTAACATCTAGACTTTGTGAGAAAGCATGTTTTTTTAAGAAGCTTCTGTGGAAAGCCCCTTGTACACTCAGCCTTCAGTTTTTAAGCTTTCACAACTTTGACCATGGAGATTTTCAAAACTTTATTTTATATTGAAGTGGCTCAGACCCTGAGCTGCCCTCAGCTGAATGGGTGCAGCTCCCAGGGAAATTATCACTGAAGCGGAGGATACAGGCTGTTGTGTCTTTTCCTTTCCGTGCCGTTACAAAGAACATGCTTATTCAGCCTTTTTACAGACTGGCTATTTCTACTTATTCAGCTTTTGCCATGTTCCTCATTATTTATGGATTCCTTTTTCTCTTGAATTGCTTTTCTTCAAGATTCTGGTTAAAATTCATGTGGCTTCAGCATAACCATGTTTTTCACTAAAGCCTTATCAGTGGCTTATCAGTGTTACCAATGTCTGCTTTTTCAATGTTATCACTAAAAACTTACCAGTATTACTAATGTCTGCTTTTGTAGTTTCTTTTTTATATTAAATAAATCTATGTGACCCTAGCTTTTTCACAATATCTTCCCTTTTTTTAGTGCCAGCAGCTCAAAGTACACTATCATGGTCAATAGAATTCAATATGTCTGTCTTTTGAGATGAGACAGGCTATAGGAGAAAATCTTTGTTATTCAGATTGTGGAAGATCTGGATGTTTCCCATTTTGCCAAGTGGTGTCTGCTTCACTTGTATCCGGGGGAAGACGGAGAGCCTGCCACCGCAAGCTCTTTTAAGGCAGAAGGTTTCTTTCTCTTTTGTGTTTGTACAGCCTCTGGCACAGTGTGACAAGGGTGTGCCATCTTATAATAAGCACAATTAATATTTAACAAGAAAGCTGCAGAGAACGGGACATGAAAAGCACCGTCTCCACCTGGGCTTAGCGTGGCCATCCAGGCTGGTCCCTGTGCCAGGCTGGTGAGCTCCTGCCCAAACAGCCGGTACCACCCGATGGCAATAACCAGACGTGGGCTGTGCTGCTGGCTGCAGACCTGCTCATCCTCTCACCAGGTCTGCTCCCTCCCCACATCCCACTTCCACGGCCACGTCTCCTGGTGGCTGAGGGCTGAAGGCAAACCCAAACCTGTTCCATCCCTGCAGGTGCTGGGACACGCGACCTCCTTCCGTGAGCGCGTGTACTTCCCTTTTCCACTGATTTTGCAATTAGTGATGGTGTGTTTAATCAATTGTTTTATTAACTTGGGGCTTATTTGCCCAGAGATATTTTGGGATTCCTACTCCGCTTTTAATTCACACCCTTCTTTAGTCCAAATTAGCTTTCAAGTGTGGACAAGCCCTGTACTCCTCTGAGGGAGGTTAAGCTGTTAGTAAACAGGAGCGGGAGTGTTTCCAGGCACACTCGGCACAGAACCGTAAGGACAATGCCATGTCTGAAACGTTGTGGCGGCACGGTGTGCTGGGAACCCCTGCCTCGTGCTGCGGGACGGTTACAGCACAGAGGAGGGACCAAAGCAACACCAAGCAGAAGATGCTGGAGCAGTTGCTAAACAAATGGGTTTGGTTTTGAAGCTCCCTGGCGATGAGTTGCTGTCTGAAAAGAGCTTCTTGTGGCAGAGGTGAGCACTTGCCCACACACGTTGGCCTTTGGCCACCGGCTTATTTGGAGGCAGACAGGAGGCGTTTGTCTCTGCCTGCACACAATTTGTGAAAGATGATCGCTATTTTTGCTGCAACATACCACATTTTCTTGCATTATCTCTAGATCACAGGATCAATGTGTTTTGCTTTTCCATTTTGCCCTTCCTTATTCTGTCGCAATTTAGGTTTTGTAAATCTGCTGCAGTGACAAGGTTTTCTTGGATTAGTTTTCTAAGCAGATTGTGTTGTTCTGCAGGAGGGAAATGGTTGGGTTTATTATAGGTGGAGCTGACGGTTACACCTATGCCTGAGACAGTTGCTCAATACTTTCCACTGTAAAACCCTGTTTTAATTACTTTTAAGGTTGCAAAACTTTTGCCAGTAAGGCAAATTTTTCCATGCCATCTCCTTGAAAAGGTAACTGCTCTGTCCCCTCATTGCCAACACAGGAGGGAGACAAATACGGAGCTAGATTCTTCTCCCTGTCCAGTTTTGAGGTTTTGTGATTTTAGATTGCTCGAGAGTGTCCTTGCATAGTTAATAATTGTCAACTAGCCTTGTTTTTGCTAAGCATGGGCATTTAGCCCGTGGAGAGATTAGCCTGGGAGAAGGATTTTATGGCAGGCTCAGAATGCGCGTGCCTCACATTAAGACTGAAAAAGCTACACAAGTTCAGTATTCCTTGGTCATCTAACCAGTGGATTTCTCTTTCTACCATCCTTTTGGAGAACTCTGCCAGGTTTTTTTAAACAAAGGCCTGTTTAGTCAGCAAATAATTTAAATGTATGCTTACTTTCTCTTTGTGGGCCTTCGCTTAAAAGCTGCAGTAGAAATAATTCTGTGCTTCATGTTGAGCCTATAATGTTGAGCAGTCCAGAAGTGGGTTGCTGAATTAGGGCTTACTGGGGAAAAAAAACATCACTCTTCTAGGCAAATCAGGAAAATCTTAAAACCAGATCTGGAGTGATACAAATAATCCTCTACTCCCAAATATTTGTATTGCCTAAAGATGAGGCAAACAGCACCTGCCTTGCAACTTCACCTGGGTGAATGCAGGGGCAAAATAACACGTGGGTTTAGCAAGACTGGATCCAGAAAGACTGACAGACATCCTCAGAGCCAGCTGTGCCCACCCCAAAATCCCAATCCGTGTGAGAAATTCTCAGTGGAGATTTCATTTAAAACCTTACATTTGTGCCAAACCAAGAAGTATTACAATTGTTAATTTGTTCTTGTATATTGTCAGCGTGTGGCTGATGGCCAGGAGCTGTCAGCTCATTTAGGGGTGAGTAATACTCCAGAATCAACAGACAGTGTGCCAGGTAAACTGTTTGGGGAGGGCAGGAGGGAGCCATGCAGCAAAGGAGTGGTTCATATTTTTGCCGCTGTGCCTCTGAAAACAGGCTTTATACAAGGGAGGAATAAACCCCATCACGATGTGGCCCTTTGCCGTCATTGCTACCTGTGACCACCACCCTTCCTCGCAAGGCTGCTTTGGTGCCTGCAGCAGATAACCAGTAATGAAATGGGTGTCCCTGGCGCTACGCCTGCAGCTGGACTCTGGTCTGTAGCAGGAACCCTTGTGTGCTGCCAAAACCTGGGTTACCCCCTGGAGATGCAGCCACCCCCAGGACGGGTCCATCCCTGCTGTTGTTCTGGTGGCAGAGGTCCAGTGTATCCATGATTTCCCCCACTGGCCTGCAGCCATTCCCCTGTCAAAAACAATTTGCATCCACCTCTGATGAACAAGTTCCATACTACAGAATTAACATGCTAATTCCTTTATTTGCTTTGCATGGAGAAGTGTATCAATGGCAGGAGAAAATAACTTTGAGGGGAAATATTTCTGTGACTCATCTCCCTCCTTTACTCCCAACCATTATTCAGAACCCAGCTCCTCACTCCAGAATGGTTTTCCTTCATTCTTGCACTGGACCCTCCTGACATGCCACACAATTCCCTGCTTAAGAGGACAAGGTCTTCCTCAGCGATGGTATCACTGGGTTGTTTTTTCTTACTGTATGAGATGTCACCCAAACTTCACCCTCAGGATGGGCGCTTGTCACTGCCGTGGCCAATCTCCCGAAGCACCTCACCCTGTGCATGCTTTACAATCTATTTTCTTATTTTTTTTCTCCTTTTAAAGTGGTTGCTGGGTCCACTGAGACTTCATTTGATTCTTAGCTTGCAGATATGAAAAGGGAGAGAAGGAAACAAGACATTTCAGTAGAGAAGTTTCAAACCTCTGATCATGGAAGAAGTGTAAGTATATGTGAAGGAAAACACCTTGCAGACTCTGAAATTACTAAAGAGCGGGACGGGTGTAATCTGAGAGAAATAAGTCAAATTAATTTTCAACTCCTGACTCACAGTTTTGATACTTGCAAACAGTCCCGACCGCTCCAGCATGCCAGGAACGTCTCTGAACGGGTCATTACAAACTTGCCTCTGGTCACCTGCCGTGTATGAGCAAATGCAAGTCCAGGGCGAGAGAAATAGAGGCACCTGGCAGCTTCTCTCCCAGCAGGCCAGGGCGCTAACCCGGCAGCTGCCAGCCCACGGCTTTGCTGGCCCTTTCACCGGGCTTTGCAGGCGTCCCCCAAGCCGCCCAGCGCAGCGGCGCCGGCCGCGGGAGGGACCCGGGCTGCCGCAGGTAGCTGGGTGAAAGGAATGGCCTGAAAAGCGAACTGCTGCGGCCCGTGGCCAGCGGGTGACACGTCCCAAAGATTGCGACAACATAAAAAAACCCAACCAAACAAAAAAGCCCCCAAACCCCACAACTAAAAATCCCTGGGCTGAATTCGTGCCGCTGCACAGCTCGGCTCCGCCCCGAGCCGCAGCCCCGCGCTGAGACAAGCACCGACATGCAGGAGACCACTTTTCCTCTCCCCGCGGCCAGGAGGACATTTCGTGCTACAATGGTTATGGTGAGCCAAGCTCACGCTCCGAAGCCAATTTACAGTATAAGGGCTCCTCACAGCGCAAGAGCCCGTAGTGGCTACAGTACGATCATATCCATCGGTGTAGCGGGGACTACACCGTCCCGTCTGAAAGCGCCAGGTGAGGCCCCACAGAGCAGCGGGGGATCCCGGTGCCGCCTATATTTGCATAGTCCCGCCCCCCAGCGCGCTATTGGCCAGCGCTGGCCACAGCAGTAGTGCGTCCCGGGCCGTTGAGGTTCGGCTCCTAATTAGCATCCGCCCCGCCTCCGGGCGAGTGGGTGGGGAGCTGGTTCGTCGCTTCGGCGACGGCGGGGCGCGGCCGCGCTCTACGATTGGCGCAGCGGCGCGTCACTCCGCCGCGGCGAAGGCCGCACTTCCGCCTCGGTGTCAGCGGTGCCGGGCGGGGGGGTGTTGCGGCGGGGCCGTCGCGGGAGCGCGGTGCCAGGTAATGCCGCCGTGTCTGCCCCGGGGCGCGCCGCCCCGCTTGGCCCTCCCCGCCGAGCCGCTCCCCTCAGGGGGCTCGGCTTCCCCCACCTGCCGCAGCGGCGCCCCGCTGAGGGAAGGGCGGCAGCGCCTCCCCCAGCCCCGCCCGGGCCTGGTGCGGCCCAGCCCGGCGCGGGGGTCCCTCCCAGGTGGGCCGCTACGGCTCTCCTCAGCGCCGGCGGGAGCGCGGCGGGGGACCCGGCGGGGCACCGGCCGTCAGTGGGCCGGGGCAGCGCGGCTCGCCCGGCGCTGCGCTCTCTTCCCCGGCGGACGCGGGGTTCGTGACCCGCACGCTCGCTTTCTCAGGGCGCTGAGAGCTGCAGGCCCGCGCTGCTGAGCCGGGAGCGCGTTGGGTGGCAGTGATGTGCCCCGGCCCGGGGGCGGCGGGGGCGGCAGCGCTGGGGGTGCCCGGGCCGGGGGGTGCCCGGGCCGGGGGGCACAGCCGCCCTCTCAGGCGCAGGGCCCTTCCCTGCGGGCCGGCCCGGGGGCGGGGGTGAAGGACGCCGCGGTGCACAGCGCGGGGCGCGGGCCGGCGGAGCGCTGTTATCCCGGTGCAGGGATTCTTCTGGGTTCATCCCATCTCCTGATGGATTTTGGAGCTGGGTGCTTCAGCAAGGGGCTCTGCTGACACCCGCTTCCCGAGGTGAATGTGTTGAGCTCAGCTCCGGCGCGATGAGCCTCAAGGGGCCCTTAGGCTACAGCTGAGGTGCAGTGCGCAGTTAGGATTTATTTGAGTTTGGCTTTTTTTAAATTTTATTTATTCTTCAGTTACCTACTCAATGTTTCTCTTACAGAGCTCCTGAAAGGGAGACAAGCAAGATGGGAAAAATAGCAGGAAAAAAGGCTTTTTTTTAAATAACATGCCACCAGAACTTCTGCATGGTAACAAAGGTATAAATTATGTTGCCATTTTTTAAATTTGGGTATTAGTCATGTCTGTGCTGTCTGTATGTTTGGATTCAGGACTTCTTTTGGAGTGGTTTGTTACGCTGCAGCACTTGCAGGCCAGAATTTCAGATGCGGGTTCAAAATTGCCTTCTGTTTTCGATGTCTGCCATAGCCTTGTGTTTCCTCTCAGAAGTATCTGCCAAAGCATGTTGAATGCAAGCAGATATTGCTTTCATTTACTGTGAATGTTCTCAAAATATATAGCCATCATATATGATTTCAAAAAGGAAAAGTAAAAACGAGGCATCAGATCTGTAGTGTAGATTAGCCTTACTGTACTACTCTTCTCATAGTGTTGCCTTTTTCAAAGCTTGTGTGTGCAAGAAAAAATAAATCTGTTCCATTCTAACTTAACATTCCAAAGTTCTGTAACTCCACGTTCATGTTAACATCTGGGGACAACCACATATATGTCAGCTTAACAGACTTTATACCACTGTGCTCTGGGACCTCACAAACCTCAGGGCAATTTCTGGAAGCAGTGACTTGGGTAACTTCCAAGCATAAAGCACTGCGCCGTGGGATGGAAGTAGGAGAACTGGCTAAACTGGCATGGAAGCATGATATTCTGAGCGGTGATTTTCCCCTAACTAACCCCCTGGGTTTTCAGTTACTGTAAACATGGCTTTTCTTAAAATAGTTGTCAAGTCATACAAATGTTTGACCACGTGACAGAAAGTTGAGGGCAATCTAGGATAAGATCAGGAGCGATCTTAATGTTGCTTTCCTGAACCAACAGCACCTCTAACTTCAGGGAGTGCTTGAAAGGAAACACTGAGACATCTGCTGTCCAGGAATAAATATGCCATTTTTCTCCAAAACTAGCTTTTCAGCTATGCCAATATGATCTTCTATACAGAAGACAAAAATTCAAAGTAGAAAATGATGATTAGACAGCAAACTCTGTGCCTAGTTGTTGAAGTGCCTCTATGCGAGTAGTTGAAGGCTAGATCAGTTAAAGGTTTCAGGTGATGCAATACTGAAAAACAGTGTGGTACAGGTAGTTGGTTGTTTGCTAACTTGTCTGCAAATGTACGTGATTTGGTGACTGATCATGGAGGGTGATTTTCACTGTTGGATGGTTTCTTTAAATGTATTTTAATACTGTTACTGCTTTCTATGATCCATACTAGCTTAAGCTGACAGGACTTGTGATTGAAACTGGTATTTCTTTCAGTCTTTCTTCTTGTGAATTCTACTGTGTAAACTTCACACATGCTGACCTAGAACAAAGGTGGAAAGCTTAGCTTTCTGTTATTTTAATGTTGGCTGGAAAACATACCAGTCAGGCTTTTTTGCTTTGATAAGGCTATATTTTTAGATCACTGTTTGTAGTGCCAGTCAGATGATTCTCTTTTTTGTTGTTGTTGCTGTTGTTTGGAAGCGAGTTTCGCATGCAGGTATGCTGAATTTTTAAGCAGATAATTCATTCACTTTGGTATTTGAAGTAACTTGTCCTTGAACGATGCAATATTACATCATGCTACTTGATAACTAGAACTTTTGTTCAGTAGTTGGCGTTTTCTAGTCTTTCACTCAGCATCAGTTTTGTCACCTGAGTCACGAAGATGCAAAAAATGTCTGTATTTCATGCTAATACGATGTTTTTAAAATACTTAGTGTTTAGTCTGGTCTCCGTGAAATAACTGCAATGTTTGGTTCTCTTACATTTTTTGGAAGAAACGCACAAAATCAGAAGCTCAAAGAATATGCGTTAAATACAGAGAGCTTAACGTCTTGAATACTTTTGCTGAGTTGGAATATGTAACTGATCACAGGGGCATCTTCACTTAGCAGAATAAATTGGAAAGTGAGAGAATGAACAAGTTCTGCCACTTTGGAAGATACGAGATTTTGATGTTTCCTGTTGCAAAAAAATACAGGTTATACGTTACATCAATTATTTTATGGGTTTTATTATTTTATGGAGTAGACCACTATAGAACTTGGAATTAAAGAATACATTATCTCAGTCCTTGAATTCTTGATAATTACTATGCAGAAGAATGTATGATGATGTAATTATTTACTTTGTATTCTTAAAGGCTTATAATAGCATGTTGCATGAGAGCAGTAAGCAATTAGAATGTGTCATATGTGGCTTACCATTACTTTCAGTTATACTCTTCAGAAATTTATTGTTCATTCAGTGCACAAAGATAATGTCTTAATTTTCAGGATCAGTAAGTTACAAGAATAGACTAAGCTTACTTAAACTTCATTTTATTATTATGTTTTTAATACACTTACAATTGGAAATTCATTTGCTGGTCTAGACAGATCCTTTAGATTACTTCAGTATATTTTATTACGCACATAATTTAATGAGACAGATTTTTAGTAAATTACAGCAGCCCTCCATTCAGAAAATGCAGGAGGCTGGACAGGGCTGTCTTCCTGTGGTTGTTTATAAATCCAGTGGGAAGGTGCACAAAAGGTGAATTGTCCCTGCAGCTGAAGAAATAACGTCTAGACCCTTTAATCTTGGCCCTCTTGGTTTTATGGTCCAAACCTTAAACTGTATATTGCTCTATTGGACACGTAATATCTGTGCTTGGCGTTAGACTGAATGGAAACCTTGACCTGTGGCATTCCTGTTTGAGTTTGATTCCTTCGCTGTTTAGTTCTAGATGAGACGAGGCTTGTGGCTGTTGGGATGCTATGAACCTCTGGGGTATTACAAAGCAGTTTGCATGCTTATGATGCTTGTCAGGAAATGTGTTTTTCTGAATGGTAACTTCATTATATTTTTGCTAGCATTATTTTTACTCTCTGGAGTTTTTTGTGGGTGGCTTTTTTTTTTTTTTAGGGCTCCCAAAAGAATCCATTAATATATTTCATTGGGTTTTGATTCTAGTGGTAGTTCAAAGTAATGATGATGTGGAAAGTTTGAAGACGGTAAGTGTTTGAATTCTGAGGTGTCTGTGGTTCCCATTACTCTAGGCCAAACCAGCTCTGGCCACTGAGGTGGCAGAGGCTGATGTAGCCTCTCTTCCCTACAACGTCTCAGTGCAATCAAGTGAGAACGAGAATCCTTTTAATAACTCAATTATAAAAACTTGTACATGCTAAGGCTACAAAGAAGTTAACTCACTTGCCTGTTTAGAATGGTCCATTTAGCAGCATGTTTGTTTACTGGATGAAATGAGAACTTTCTTAGAAGAACAGAACAACTGCCCCATACAGGTGTTCTCTCTAGGTTTTGTACAGATAAGTGAAACTCTTGAAGGGTTATTTAATAGTGAAACAAAAATGCCTTCTGTCTTCAGGCATGCAAATAACTTTATTTACATGGTCTTATTTTGTCTTAAACATGGTTTGAAGTGCTGTGCAACCATTTTATTATCCAAGTGGGTTAATGTTACTGAGCACATAGCTAGGTGGATTCTTTATTAAAACTGAACTCTAAATGGAATTATTTGTCCTGTCTTGAGAAATCAGTGTTTTTTGGTTCTAGGGGTTTTTTTCCCTCCCAAATTTCCTGACAACAGCAAACACAGTAACACCCTTATACTGGAATCCATGATACACGGATAAAGCTACACATGTAGCTTTAAAGGAAATTCAACCATAGCAGAAACTCTGACTTACCATAAATTTGCAAAAGCTTTAGAATGACCTCAATAGTCTGCTAGCTGTATGCATGAGCTCGTGCTCGAGAATTCAAGTGTGTGAGGAATTGGTATAAAAATACGGTGTCTTATGCTGCAGGGCTTTGCACTAGGTTCGTCAGCTGTTGTCCTCTTGCTTTATTTGCAATATGATTGTTATCATCATTGTTTGAGAGTCCATGAAAGCAATTTCTAGGATACCTTGTACAGAATAAATGTAAAACTACACCTGCCTAAAGAGAACAGTCTACAGAGACAAAACTTAAGAAGTGCCTTTGAGTAGGAAAATCTGTAAACTTAAACCTGTAACTATTTTTACTGTTCTAGGGGTTTTCTCCAGGGGTGTTACATGCTTTATTTGTCTTCACGTGCATGAACTTACATGATCAATTTGTAAGGGTGGCTACATTATGATGAGAAATACTCAACCATACTTAATTTTACCTTCTAAGTAAGGTTTGGTTTAAAGATAAGTGTTCATAAATGCTTAATTATGTATCTACTGACACTTGTGTCCAGAGCCAGTGTTCTTGGAGTTACTGATTGCTTCCCACCTTGACTCTTAAACACAAGATAAAACAAATCCTCAGGGAACAACTAAGAAGTAACTAGTCTTACAATACAGTATTGAATTACTTTTTTTTTTTTAAACAGTGTGCCTAGAAATGAGCTGGTTTATCAGTCGTGATCAAACGTAGCATTATGCACCGTGGGTGGAGAAGTCATATAAAACAGAATTTTTTGTTCTTTTACAGTTGTGGGCAATCAAACAGTTTTCAAGGGAAGGCTACAAAGTCCAAAGAATGCTGTACCAGATGCTCTCAGGTGGAAAAATGTCTCAAATATTGATGTACTGTTAAGAAAAGAGAACATTTACAGAATTGTGTGGTAATTTCAGTGAAGTGTTTTGCATCAGAAAATAATAACCTGCTGAAATCAAGTTTCCTTGGTCTTTTTGTTTGTTTGTTAGGTTTGGTAGAAGTTCTGCGAGCTGGTATCCTTGGCTGTAGAACAGAATTTTTGGCTGAAGTGAAACTAGGGATAGCCATCAGTTCCATAGGTAATTGAGCACTATACTGTGAAGGTATTTTCTGTCCAGTTTCATCTTTACAATTTTTATCTTCAATAAATAATACTTCTGGAATCAGCACTGTAGCTTTGTTTCGGGGGTAATACTTAGTGTGTGGGACAATTATTGTGGCTTGTTCTGATGCAGAAACAAACTGTGTAGCCAGATTTCTAGCGTTTCAGTTGGCTCTAATTCCTGTGAAACATCACCAAAATCTGTATTTCTGAGAGAACAGAATGTGATTTTTCCTGCCATAAATCTGTTTGGCTCATGTTCAAAGCTAAACTTTCAGTTGTTCAGTTTGCTGCCACCATTGTTTCAAGCGCTTTAAAAATAAGTTCAGCTAAACTATCAGCTTAGGATGCTTTGGTGCCTTGGTTCTGTTATGGGTTGACCCCAGCAGGCAGCTGAGCCCCACGCAGCTTCCCCTCTCTGTGGGATGTGGGAAAGAATCTCAAGGGTGAAAGCAGGAAAACTTGGAGTTAGAGACAGTTCAATGATTAAAGGCAGGTCAAAAAGCCAAATAGAAATAAAGAAAAACAAGACATGCAAAAGCTATCAGCTGACCCGTGTCCAGCCAGTCCCCAAGCAACTGCAACCCCTCCAAAACTCCCTTCCAGTTTTATTGTTGAGTGTGACGGTATATAATAGGGAATATCCCTTCTGTCAGCTGGGATCAGCGGTCCCGACTGCGTTGCCTCCCACCCCTGGCCTACTCGCTGCGGTGGCAGAGTGAGAAAGGGAGAAAGCCTTGATGCTGTGTGAGCACTCTTCAGCAGTAAAACATGGGTGTGTGTTATTAACACTGCTTTGGTCACCAGTCCAAAGCACGGCACCATATGGGCTGCTAGAAAGGAAATTAGCGCCATCCCAGCAGGACCCAGTATGGGTACTCAGCTGTCCCCAGGGCATTTAATAACTCCTTGCTACATTAAGGCCTGTAATAGGGGTAGCTGCAGTCTTCAAAGAGATGGAAAAGTGACAGTGGGCCAGGTCTTCAGCTGATGCTCTTCACTCAGCCTTGCTGTGCTTTATGACGCTTGAGATGGAAGTTGCACTTCTCTTACTGTGGGTGCAGAGTGAGTTTCCTTTTGCCAAGACATCTTGGTGGAAGATGCTATTATATTCAAACTTTCGAGTAAGAAACAAATCTAACTTGGTAAATAAAATCTGGATTCTGCCATCTGTGTAGCTGTTCTCTGGTTGAAGAGATTTTAAGTGCATAATAATTATAGCAGGTATCTAAATTGCCAATTACATTGACTTCTTGGCTAATTTTTATAGACATTTTAGATTCAGTGTTGTTGGTAACCTAATTTCATGACTCAATTAAGATTCATCCTTGCTGAATATTTAGAGATGAAACACTGCAGTTTTATGCTTTCAGGAGATGTGTATGAAGCAAAACCACATTAATATTTATCCTGTAGTTCAAGCTATTTATTTTTGCCCCTTGAAGTACTACACCTATGTTTTATTTCAGCTGGCAACTAAAGGAAAGATGGGATTGGCTCTTACTCCACCAGTCATGCTGTAGACTGTTGAGGTTTCTGTTCTTCTTTTAACTTATATATTATTTTTAGTGGTAATATGAAGGGTGTGTATATTTGATCTTCCACTGACTCTTTTGGAGTCTCTTTCTGGACAGAAGGTGCTTCCCAAACTAATGAAATGTTGCTCTTTGTTAACATATGCTGTTAAAGGGATTAAACAGAGAGAGCTTAGAATGACTTTTGCCTTGTATTGAGCTAACTTTAAATTCTGTCAATAGTATTTCTGTTAAATTGAGCTTGTGCCCTTGTGACTCATTAAGGAAAAGCAAAACTTGAAAACTGAGTGTCTTTTCAGAGTTTGTGAGATTTGCTCCTTCTCTTCCTCCCCCTGGCAATACTTGTGCAGTATTTTTATCATTTCAGATTTGACAGAAAGTTTTCTTATTTCTGTGTGTGTGTGAGGAAGGCCTCAAATGACTTTTTTCCTTTTTTTTTCCTTTTTTTTTTTTTTTTTTTTTGTTCTCCTTGCTTGCTTGCAAGTATTCTCTTTTCAAGTTAATAGACTTAATTTGTTTTAAAATTTGCTACAGAAGTGCACATCCAACAAAAACCTTGTTAGGCATGTGAAAAAGCTGATGAATGTGCTAGTTCATTAATTCTTTGGTGGCACTCTAATTCCAGTGTATTGCACTTCTAACACCCTACCTGCTCATGCTGGTGAACCTCTGTTTATCATGACTGCTTACTTTTTCCGTACTTGGCTTTACTTAAATGCTCCTTGATCTCACGAGTGGACTTCTTGTCTGTATAATGAACATGACCTAGTATTTTATATATGTCTCATAGAGATAGAACATGTGTTTTCAGAGTGAAAACAGGATTTGTAAAGGTAGAAGGATGGTGTATACAAAGCAGTGGCTTTCCAGAATTGCTGCTTGATGTTTCAGGTCTGGAAGAATAAGACACTGCAGCTGTAGTCAGGCAGACAGACTTCAAACCCGATCTTGCTGAACCGCATTCCAGTCAAATTAGCTACTCTAGCTGTAAATGCTTCCCTTTCTATAGAAATGTAAATGTTTCTTCAAGGAGGAGCAACTTGTGGTTAACCAGCTGGGTCTTTGTAGAGGGTTAACAGAAGAACAAGTTAGTATGGAGTAACTAGTTCTGTTGAATAAACTTAAGTCATAGTAATTGCATGTTTAACCTCTTAAAGGTTGTTTTGAAGAGATACTAGTGTTTGGGGTTCTTTAATTGGTGCAGAAGTTCTGAGGATCCAGGATCTTAGTGACACAATCATAACCTTTTTTTTTTTTTTTTTTTTTTTTTTTTTCTGTTGAGGAATGGAATTTGAGAAGGAGCAAGCATACGTGGTGACAAATTTGAGGGATTACTAACCTATCCAGATAAAAGATGTAGGAAATTTCAGCTTTTTGTGCTTCGTAGAGCTGTAAGCAAGTGAAATGATGTTATGGATTACCATTACAGGTCATCTCTGCAGCTTCATCTGGCATATAGGTGTGGAGGACAGCTGCCAGAAAGCAGCCTTCGACAGCGCAGCAGGTGGCAGATCTCCACACCTTTGGTTTCAGAGAGAAACTATGAAGGAACCTCTTTTTACAAGAAGTGCATGCATCTCTTCTCATGCAGATGCTAACATGCATGTCACAGAATGCATCGAGCAAATTAGATACTTCATGAAGTGATTTGGAAAGTCTTGCACATTTGTTGCCCTGGTTTTAAAAATAAACTCAAGTGGGAGGAAATGGCTTAAAATAGGTGGGAACTGTGCAAAGTCTGGGAGAGATCTTACTGATACCGCATGGGTGGAAGCATTCCCTGTACCCTCCACTGCTTTGAGCTCCTACAGGACCCTCCAATCTGCACAGAGTTAAGCTTTTGAAAGCAAAGCGTGCTATCAGAAGCCAGATCACCTGGTACATGTCACTGTTGAGTTACAGGTTGGACGCAGTGCTTGACGGAACACTTTGTTTGACATTATTCATAACCAGCTGATTGAGGTACGACTTTGTTCTTCCTTTGTCATGGGACCTCAGCTGTTGCTGTAGTGTAGGTGGTATGAATAGTTACATTCTCTGCATCAAGGCTGTGAAGATCACTGAGAGAGGCATGTTTTCTCCCGGGACTGAGCCTCTCGGAATAGGTCTTGGTATGCCTTGCGATTGTTGGTGTGCCATGCATGTTTAGGAACAGCCCTTTCTGTTTGTTCTGCCTGTCTGTGACAGGGGTGCTTCTGCAAAGTGGTATGTCAATCTTAGTAATTCCTTCCTCTCTGTAGAACCTACTTCAAGGTGTGCTGTAGACTCGGTGCTGGTATTTTCTTGTGTTTCTGCAGTATTTGTTGCAACTGCGTGCTTTGTTTCATCTTTTGCCTTTGCAAAACATCTTTGTGTCCTCTAAGAAAAGGACTGTCCGTGGTCATCAGTCATACAGGAATGTGTGAACCTTTTCTGATAAACTGAGAATTTAAAGGAGTTCTAATGAGTAACCTGCTTTTGACTTAGTTGTGCAGCACCAATGAGACCTTTTAATAACAAAAGGATAGAACAGTCTTGCTTGGGACAAACACGGCATTTTTAGTTCGGCTTTAGTATCTGCATTTCTAAATTTGTCATTCGACAGCATGATATCTTGTTTAACCTATTTGTGGATGGGTTTACAACATCACCAAGATGCAAAGCTTATTTCAGAGGAACCAAAACGGTGGTCTTTTCATTAGAAGATATCAGAAGCTTTTGCAGGTTTTTGACTTCACATGCTGTTTAGCTTAACAGTTGCTAGTCTGGTTTTGTATATTGTAGGCGTTGGCATGCAAGTAAGTAAAATGACCAGAAAAACTAGGTTCTGTCCAAATAACTTTTTCAAGATTTGCTTCAATAAATTTTGTTAAGCTTTGTTGTTTTCTGTTAATTGCTTTGACACTCACTTGAAATGTAATTTCAAACAGTAAAATCATGTTGTAAATAGTGGACAACATACTACAGAGAATTTCTCAGAGCAAAATCTAAGGTAATACAGCCTGCAGTACAGATTTACCAACCAGTTATGAAGCTGTACTGTTGTGAGGGTATTACCCTTTTTTTTGGATGTTTTTGTCTGTTGTCTTTCAGTTTGAGCTTCAAAAATAGCATCTGTCCTGTAGGGAAATGAATCTGTTATGAAAACAGAAATAAATGTGGCTGTCCTTACTCATGCACACTAATCCCGTAATAAATCCAATTAGTGTCTACCAATCTATAGCTTTAAAATATGAGGAAATAGATGAACTTTGTTGCTTATCTTGTAAACCACAAAGTATGGGCTGCTTGTGGTCAGGGGTGTGATGTCGTTATTAAATTATGAATTTCCAGTTCTCTTAAGATGCCTCTACTTGCAGCTTTTCCCTGTTATTTATAAAATGATTTATACACAGTTTTCTTTGGTCATCAGGGTGGCAATGCAGCTGGGCTGCAGTCCCCAGGCAAAAGCACTTTTCTGGGTGTCCATGCCTGGAGTATCCAGGCCCAGCCCATTAACACTGGCTGTTAAATTGAAGCTCCCTAATATCATTTCAGTCTGTAAACCAGCAGACCCTGAATGCTGAAATAGTGTTCTGTACAACACAGAGTGAGTGAAGTCCGGTATGGAAAATCCTTTATTACATTCCTAATGATTACTATGTCTGTAAGAAAATATGTAAATATACTTCTTATTTCTTCTGTGCTCTGGTACTAAAAGATGTGAACATGATGCAACACTTATGCTTTATGTAAGGTTTTTCCAGGATGGTGGTTGGTTGTAAGCTCCTGAAGGTCTGTCAATTTTGATAAAAGCTGTTAACTACAATTGCTAGTGTGTCAGTGAATTCTTTTGGGTACATCATGGACATGAAGCAGAAAAATACAGATTATAAAGGCTGAATATGAAACAAACAGGATGTTTTTGTCTTCTGGCATTTCACCCTAGTTGAAAGGATTTTTTTGCTGTTGCTTTTAGTAAAAGGGCTTAATCCTACCTTTATGGCTCATGAAATCTAAATGCTATTATCATTGTGTGTTTGGCTACGTGCAAATTCAGTTTAATCTCTGCTGAATAAAATAACTGAATGTAAAAGGAGTGATAGGGGGGTTAAGTTATTCCTAGTGTAACTGATGCAAAATGTATCATTTTATTCTTTTGAAAGTGCTCCTAGCACTTTAAGAGAATTTTCAACTATTATTTAAAGTGACTTCTGTGAATGTTTTGGGGTTTAGGTAATCGTTACAAAGCTTGTGTGTAACTTACAGGGATGTGACTGAACTTTCATCTTCAAATAACAATGAGCTTAAGGTGTGGTGCGAGGTGTGTATCAGGGGAACGCAGCGTAACTCTTCCTTTCAGTTAACTCAAGTCTTTGATTCTAGTTACTTCATTTGTACTTGGTGAGTATTTTTTATAGGAAAGCTTCATTGTCTTTGTAGTGAGGCTGCATGCTGTGCGATGGAGTTCCACTTCACAAGTTCTTTTGCAATGCAGTTATTATTGTGCAGGAGCGGGGAGAGAAGCTGGCAGTCATCTGTATGACCTTGTTTAAGGCTCTTCATGATAACTGATGTTTCCTAAGTCATAATTTTTATTTCTTAGTGCCTTCTATACAAGTCTATAGCATGCTGGAGCTGCTGTTCTGAAACATCTCTGGAACTTGCAGGCTCCTATGTGATGTGGCTGTGCTTGGACAGGGACCCTGAGAAAGTGTGCTCTTTGCATTTGCAGTAGATGGGAGTGGGTTTTGAACTAGCTCTTTTTTTTTTCCTCCTTTTTCTGTGTTGCAGATAGATGTAAGGCTGTTTCAGAACAGAATCCCACCACATGAGCTGTATGCAACAGTAGGATGCAAGGGCAAAAAAATAGAGAGAAAACATGTGAAGGGAGGATGCAAGAAAACATGGAAAAAATGAGGGAATTGTGCTGGTCGTGAGAGGGCTGTACCTTGTGTATATACATTGTAGAAACAATGTCTGCTGTTTTGATAGAAGGGTGCAGTACTTTCAGACAATTGAAACCTTAAATGTGCCTTGGAGGGTTAGAGAAGCCCTCTAATGTAACTTACTATTTTGGAAACTAGTGGAGTCATTCCAGCCTGGTGATAATGGCTTCTGGAGTGAACAGTTGTCCAGAGGTGTCGATTTCCTGTTTTCTGTTGCAGTAATTTTCTTTGGATTCCTTCTTTCTGCCCCTGTTGAAAAGTTTACACAGTTGTATCCTCAAGGACAGATTTTCCAAAAAGATATGACATGGAAGCCTTGGAAGAGATAGTTCCAGTTATAATGCTGGTGGGGCTGGAAAGTTTGGAGAAACTGACTGACAGCAGCTTTGGTATGAACAAGTGATTTTCTAGTATTTTTTTTTAGTCAAGGACAGGCTTCCGCTAGGCAAGCTAACAGAGAGGGATAGGTACGCTGACTTCTGCTTACAGTACAGTTTAGAGCAATGTTTTCAGTGCTGCTGTTTAGTTCACCCAGAAGTCTGAGCTAGCTGGTACTCTTGAACCAATTGTTAGTTAAGAGGATTTCTCCCTGTCTTTGATTCTGAGGCAGCATGGTTGCTAGTGGCCTGAGCTGCCTGTATCTTTTGGTAATGAAGCTGCTGCTCCTTTCCCTTCCACAAGCAGAGCAGTTGCTGGTAGCCTTACACTGGAAGTCTTTGTGTATCTGACTTACTGATGTTTTGAGCTGTTGCATCCTTGCCTAGGAGAATGCAGCACTTTGACAAAAGTGAGTCAGAAACTTTTTTTCTGATGAGCAGGAAAGTTGAAGAAGGTTTAAAGGTCACTGACAGGAGAATGGCACAAGAAAAAGGGAAGGAAACTTATCAGCTGAGAGCAATTGCAACAGCACTGTGGCAACAGTCAAGCAGCTTACAAAGTTTTCTCCTTGTGGAGGTGAGAACTTGTAAATAAGAAATTACTGAGGATTTTGTGGAAGCTCAGATGATCGCTGTGATGCAGAGATTGATGTAAAATCCCATCGTGGCGAGGAAATGGGGCGTTCCTAAGGGAAAAGTGACAAACTGAAATACCTGGTCATGATAGACTTAATACTTCTAAGTTAATGAATGTAGCATTCACCTTGATGAGTTCCGAAATAGGCTATTTTAGCTCCTTCTTCTGAATGGAGAATTGGAAGGACCATGTGTGTGTGAGACATCCAAATAGCTTTTGCTCTGGGCAGTGAGGTAAAAAGACTTGAAACACAGGAGGAGTTGTGCAGTTTGATTTCTTGCAGAGAGGAAGAAGGAATTGGCTTCATACATGGCAAGCTCTTCTGCAAGGGCTAGAGTGCGCTTCTGGCTTTGTTTCTCTTAATTGGAATGGAATTGTGCAAGTTATAATTACTCTGGAAAAACTACTGTCACAAAGGCAGCGGTATCATCAAGGATCATAAAAAATCGAGACTGACAGATTGAGGTTGTCTTGGAGGCGATATTGACGGCATTGCCATGCTGTCATTTATCATTGTGTACTTGGTTCATCATTGGTACCTGACAAACATTTTTAAGAGTGGAAACTAAATTTTCTCATTATTCTCCTTAGACTAAAACTGGGTGAAGTAAAAATGTTTATGTTACACCATTGCCAACCATCTGGAAAAAATCTAATTTAGTCTATCCATAAAGTAGAGCTGGAATGCTTCATAAATCTGTAAGTTATTTGCAGTGTGCTTGGTTTTACTGAGAAAAAAGTTTTTTCTTTACATTCTCCCTCTAGAGGGAAAAATCTCCAGTTGTCGCTTCCAGAGTTCATAGCAGTAGCCTGACAAAACTTCTCCAACGGTCACTAGGTGAAGCCCAAGATTTTTATGCAACAGTAAGATTCTGAGGTTCTCTTGTTCCCAGCTTTCTTGGTTAAGGATGCGTTAAGGCTTATCTTCTTGCTGAAGAGGAGAATTTTTGTTTTGCCAGCTGTCTTTTTCTTCCTTCACTTTTCTGCTTTTTCTAGCTGTACTTGCCTGAAATTTAACTTGCAGTAAAATCAGATACATTTTACAGTAATCTATATGATGTATTTATATAGAGAAAAGTGTGGCATAGCACATCAGCTGTTCTTCTGATAGGTAGCATTCATCTTCAGAATGACTTTGAGATCAAAGAAAGCTGTTTACTTATGAATGAAAAAAAATCCATCTTTTTCCATGGGAAGAAATAGGAAAATTAGTATTTGTCAAGTGTGCATGTTTGTACACAAAAAGAAATGTGGAAGTTGCTAATTTTGTTTCCTTGTCTTGTCAAATAGATCATCTAAAGCAGCTGGGTATTTGCAAAAGAAGACTTCGACAGCACACATAATTAATCTCTAAATCAAGTTCAACAATGCATTAGAGGAAGCTGGATTGGCTGTACAGAGACTTCACACTGAAGGATGAATAGTGAAGAAGAGTTTTATGATGCCGTTACGGGTGAGTGATGGGCATAGTGCCAAGGAAAAAAAAGAAGCTATAAACTGCATTGTGTGAGTGGTGAGGGGCTAGTAATTTATTGCTGTTAATAAATAAATAAAAAGTAAACTTCTGTTGGTAAAACTTCCAGTGCTATCTTCTGAAAAGAAGAAAGGGAGAATAATAACTCAGGTTCAGACTTGGAAATGAGGGTTTTTGTGTTAAAGCTTAATGCTGGCTATGATTTTATCACTATAATGATCCTTTAGTGGCCAAGTCTTGCTTTCATTTTCTGTAGAAAGCAGGTAATTTATTAGCAGCTTGAGAAATAATGCTTTTAAGACCCTTTGAAAGGTGAAATATGTTCCATAGGTTATTTTATTGTCATTTTATTAATTTATTTTAATGGAAAACTTATCCTGAAGAATTGAAGTAGAAAATGTTTTTCTAGTCAGAAACAAATTACTGTAAAAGTATGCTTTCAAGGTAGGGAACCAAAAGGCTTTGCAATCCAGTGTTGTTTCTAGAAAAGCAAATGTTAATCACTTCACACTTGAGCAGTGTATTAAATAGTACTTTTCTTTGAACTAATAAGGGTGAATGGTTATTTATAAGAGCCTTACATGGTTTTCATGGTGAAATAAAATGCTTGAAGTATATTAATTAAAAAAAAAGAAATCCTTTCAAAGATCTCAAACAATTTTAAAGTCTTCCACTTACATATGTCCTCAGAAATCCTGTAATAGAGGTGAAATGAGAAATGCTGGCAATAGTGAGTGTAGAGTGCTTAATGTAGAGTCGTGAGAATGAAAAGAGAATAATGGGAAGCGTGAAAGCTGAAGGAATGGAAGTAGCATAGTAGATACAAGTGGGTAAGGTAGACTTAGACATGGTTGGTTGGAAACTCATATGAGGAGTGAACAGAAGGGGTTGGGTGAAGCAATGTGACTAACAGCAGGCTGTATAGGACTTGTCACAATTATGTCACATTGAAGAGAAGGAAATGTGGGTTACATTCTTGCTAGCTAGGAGTGATAGGGGGTAGTTCTCCAAATTCAGCTGTAAAATCAATTTGTTGTACCATAAAAACGTTGAAAACACAACAACGGATTGTTCCTGTATGTCTTTAGTAAACTTTTCAGTTCCAAGAGCTTAGGACTGTGGCCACAAATTAACTAGATACTTTTTCCCACTTAAAAAGGTGAACAGAAACATGCCTTTAAGTATGACATCTGTGTTGTACAGCTTTGATGTCAATGGATTCCTTTGCCTTGCTGCGGAAATACACAGTCCTCGGTGTTTGAGTCATCTGTGTTTGAACACTCTGGTTTTGTCCTCTTTCCTCTTCTTTTTCCCCTTCCCTCAACCTCAGAAGGTTGATTCTCCCTGCAAATGCTCAAGGTGGTAATGACTGCTGAGCTGTTGTGCATGAGGTGTTCTTGTACCTTGCAGTCTTGGCTGGCTCTGCTCAGAAGTGGGATGTTGTGCGTCAGTTGTGTGAGCACTCCTTGTCCTGTCCTAATCTTATTCTTCCACAGGGAAGAGTATGATGGCAGGAGAGAAGTTTCTAAGCAAAAGAAGAGCTGGTGTCTTTATAGGCTCTCAGCACAGCCCTCTGATGGAAAGCTTTTGGTCTGCAGGAGCCACTCCAGGAACTAAAGGAGGCTGAACTTTTTTCCCTTATATATGTTGCCCTGGAGCATGCCCCACAGGTACTTGATTTAAGAGGAGTGCTAAGTTTAGAACAGTTTGTTTAGGATTCTTTCTCCCTAAGGACTCTCTTTACAGACAGGTTTCTCCAGCTAGATGCTTTAGAAGATGCCAACAATTTGATGGATTACTTGCACAAACTTAGTGAAGTCTAGACCAAGTTCTTTGTAGCTGTGTCTTGTCCAAGTCATACATAAATGTGATGCTAAGAAAACTGTAAATAGGTCTTTCTGCATTCATGTTCATCAACTGCTGGTGCCTGCAGCAACTCTGCTTCTGTTAGCACCATGGACTGTGCATCCTTCAGACAGTGGTTTGCTGTATTTTTTTAGGTTCTAATGGGTGCTGATCGTGCCTGCTTATCTCTTAGTTTTCAGATGGTCTGGGCATGGTAGGTGTAGACCCTGTACACTCTAGGAGATCAAGTTTAGAATTGAGGGCCTTTCTGAGCCAAAGTGAGCTTTCAGGTTCCACGGTGAAAATGTCACGATTTGGGGTTCCAAATTTTCATAAAAAAATGAAATGCCCTTGGCAGACTGGTCAGTCTGTTAATTTCAAGGATACTCTCCTTTTAGGTCAGATCAGTAGATGGGCAGAAGCCACTTCTAGACGTGTGCTTGTTATGCTCTAAATCTAGGATTGGGACATGGGTTCTGGGAATAATCACATTTTCAGCCTTGTCTTAACTCCATGTTGAGATGAAAACAGTGTGTACACCATATTCTTCATGTTCCCCCAGAGTCGTGGGCCCTGGTTTCCCCAGAGGGAGCTCCAACGTGTTCCCACAACTTCACTGATTGTAGTAATTGGCAACTGTGGTTTGTGTCCTGTAAGTAGCAAACCAGGCTTAGTGGAGCATGTGAACTCTGTGGGAAGTTACACTTCAGAATTTGGCAGCAGTCTCAGCAGCAACACAAGTAGTATGCTGCCTCCTTTAAGATACTATGAGCTCACTCCTTGAAGAAGCTGCAGCTTTTCTGTAGTTGTTAATTGATGACATCCATTTCTAGAACGTGAATCTACCCTAAGGAGACCCCTGTTTTTTGTTGTGGTGGGTTTAATCTCTTTGGCTGAGAAGTTTCCTGCTCCTGACACACTCCCCATGGTATCCAAAAGACATGCTCATGTGATGGAATTGCGTGCTGTGTGGCTGGGAATCATCTTCCTGGCAGATGCTTTGACCCTGACTGGACGATGATTATACTTGTGAGTGTACAGGATGGACTGTGTTACATAGGTGATGAATCCAGTTAGTGACCAGAAAAGAGTTTCCATGGAGAGAAGTTTCTTTGCATTCAGAGGTTATTGGTATTGGTGATTAGCTGGACACCTGACATCCTTACTTCATGAATGAGTACTCCCCTTGGGAATCTCTTGGGAATGTTACCTGTGGTCTCAGTTAATTCTCAACAGCACAGCATCTGTTTTTCCTCAAATACAGGAGTAGATTGGATCAAGTAAAGTGATCTATCCTTTGATGAATTTCAGATTCTTTGAAATTTTATGTGAGATGAGGAGCATATAACTTCGATCACTTGCCTCTAGCCTGTGTCACCTTGGATTTATTAATCCGATCACAGGTTTGTTAAAGACTGTGTGCCATCAGGTTCTGCTCTGTCAGAACTGTATCCTTCATTAATTCTGTCAGATATCTGTTTACCACTGTGTTTTGTGAAAGGATTGCCACCAAATAGGGAAATGCTTGGCTAGTTACCAGGGTAATTTATTTTTGACAAACAGGAATGGTTTAGTTTTGCCTTTTAAATTATTAACCTGCAGTTCCATGGAAATTGTTCAGTGCCCATGAGGTTAATCCAGCCTAGTGTATTTGTGAGGCTCTTGCTCTTGTGCTTCTGATGGTTTGGCTGTTGTTCACTGTAAAGTGTTGCTTTCACTTGGGGAGGAAGAAGTGAGGTATCTGCTGCCAAATTTATATGTTTTCATAATGCCTGGATCAAAGTGAACCAGCGGATTCTGCCATCCTGTTTCAGTATGGCAGAGCTGGTGGAAGGCCAGCCTGCCTCCCGTCGGAGCAGTGCGGTACAGCTGCGTGTTGTGACGATAGCCTTGTTCTGAAAAGTGGAGAACGGTAATTTCTGGCAAAGAAGAAAAATACCTCTTGCTTCACTTGCTATCTACACTTCCAGCGTATTTATCCCTGTTCATTATGCCCTTTTTAGGTCTGAAGGTTCTCAGTACTATGCTATTTTTATTCCCTTTCTGTCTTGACTGAGGAGGCTTAATTAGTATTTAAGGAAGTTGCTGATTGTACGAAAGGGGTGGCCTTGTGCCTTGGTACATGACTCAAAGAGCAGCGTGCGCCTCTGCTGCCTCGTAGGTTGATGTTAATAGCGTAGTCTGAGCGGGTTTGTTTCGTTTGCAGGATGTGGAAGAAGAAGGCTAAGAAAACTAGAGTCACTGGCAAGTCACTTTTCTTTAAGCTCTTTAAATAGATTAATGTCGGCACCCAACTTAAGTGTTTGACTTTGAAAATTTAAGACTCTTTAAAAGCTTTTTTTTCACCCTTAACAGACATAAACTGGGACTTCTGATTAAGCTGATTTTTGATGTTTTATTTTTGTGTGTGGTCTCCTATCCCCCTTTTAAATCCCCATTTTTATCCTCTCTCCCAGTGGCTTTTCACTATAAAAACTGCCCTGTAAGTAAAACATAACTGCTCAGTTTTGCAAATTCAAAGTTTTAATGGCAGCTGGAGAAAGGCTTTTTTTTAACTTATTAAAACTACAACAAATCATTTCAGTAAACTGTTTTTATTCCAGATCGGTACTTCCTCTGTGAAAAACATTTTCTGGATCATTCTTTACAGAACTGTAATACTTAGAACTTAGTTTTAAAAGTTGTTTCTCAAATTTCTCAATGGGCTTGTAGTGGACAAGCCAGCTGATACTTAAGGTTGAAAGTACAGTGATTATCTGTGTACTCTAGTGGGTGGGGGTTTTTTGGTTTTGTACTTGGTGGTTTGGGGTTTGGGTTTTTTTTTAGTAATTAGGTGGAGGTGCACTCTAAGGAAGCAGACTTTACACTTCTGATATATCTTATTATTCTGGAGTAGGGATTTAATTTTTGTTATTTGTATGCAAGACGCTTGTTTGAATTGGCATTTATTTACTTGCCAATGACATATATTGTTTTCCATAAATGACATATATACCTGAATCTAAGTTCCTGTTGTGCTATACAGAAACAGGGCAAAACAATTCTGAATCATAGAGAAACAGAAAGACTAGTGTGGATAAAAACAATGAACATGTGATAGAATTTGCAAGGTTTCAAGTACAATGTAGAGACTGTAATTCCAGTAACATTTTTCATGACTGTTCCTCCTATAAGCCCGTTGACTATTCCTGTTATGAAGCTTTACTTTTACATTTAGGTGTGCTTGTGTCATTGAAGTGCCTGTTAAATGTGATGCTGTTCCTTACGTTGTGTGCGCTTGATCAGCTTTCTGAGTGAGGGCACATGTACCAGAAAGCTCGTCTGTTTTTTGTCTAACTTAGTCAAACTAATAAAAGTTATTTTGCTGCATCCTACAGTACTTGCCTTTTCAGTTTCCTTCTACTATAACAGGTTCTGAAAAAAGCTAGTATGTGGTTAGAAATGCCATTTTAAAATTGTAAATATTTTGTTGTGGCTTGACTGAAGATAGGCATGCGTTTTGGTTTTTTGTGTGTTTTGGGTTTTTTTGTGTGTTTTGTTTTTATAAGACAGGTCATTCAGGGTAGTCTTCATTTTAATGACCTGAAAATACATATATGACTATCATACTTTCCAATTAAGTCCTAAGTCTGCTAAGGTGTGGTTATTGCTGTATAATTACATCCTTGTGACATCAAAATGTAGGAGATGGTTTAATACATGATGTCACCCATTACACCTGCTGTTTACCAAATAAGATCATATCAGTGGTGCTTCTTGTGCAGTCTTGAATGTTGTCATGGTCTGTATCCCTGAAAAAAATGTAGCTTTTTATTTGAGTGTATGCTTTGCATGTATTGCTCTAATAAAGTAAAAGCACACTGTTGGAGAAGTTAACAAAAAGAAAAGTTGAAGTACTACTGGTGATACTCTTTATTTTTAAAAAGTTAATGACAGAGGATCGCAACACTTTATTTAAAATTGAAATAGTCTTTGTCAAAACTGATTTCTTTACTCCATTAGAGTACTTACATGCTTTTGTAATACTTTGGAATCTTTCTGTGTCCACAACTGGACTTTGGGCTGTAGCTGAGTGTGATGGTGACTGTCAGCACATAGGGAAGTGGTTGCCCAGATTGTGATAGCTGGAATGAAAGGAATAGCAAAATTATGTTAGTGGATTCCTTACAACTGTGGCAAGAATTGTACACCAGCAAATATGCATGTTTTCATGTTGCTTTTGGGTTCTGATTCTTAAACTGGAAGACTGAAGTAGTCTTGTGGTTCTTGATGAAGAATTGACCATTGTGTCACTCAGAAAGGACTTGATGCTCTTTTGAATTATTTTCAACAAAAATGTTCCTTTATTGCACTGAACGATCAGCAGTGCTTGCTGTTGTGACACCATGACAGTTGTGAAGGGGGGGGTTGTATTAATGCATCGGTTTAGGGTGATCTGTGTTGATGCTGCAGCTGATCCTTATTTGTTAACAATTGTTTCATTTCTGCAGTCAGTCTGTGTAGCAGCATTGACAAGATGCCTGTTGCTTTTGATAGTGACCAAGTGTGTGTGTGTCTATATGCATAAAATGCTTTTAAAATTTTCTTATTGAAAGGCAAATGCAGAAATAAATTGTTGTTACTCTAAGTGTGTGGAGGGGAGGTAGCGTGACTTAAAAAGTCAACTAAAACCTTGGGTTGTTGGTTTAGTCCTACTAGTACTTGGGGCTGCCTGATTACAAAAGCTTATCTTCCTGTAGACTCCTGTTGGTTTAACTTTTTTTTTTATGGTTAAAGCTGTTCAAAGCATGTTGTTACCAGGGGTGCTGGCATTTAGTTACAACTGGGTTTCCAGTAGTTATCTACCCAAGTGGATGGAATTGGGTTATAGGGAATGGAGCCACCTATAATAGGTCATGATTTGGGTCTCTTGTAGAGCTCAGGGAATGATTCAGTTCATCTTGGTGTCCACATGTTCTTGCTGTAACCATTAGGGAAGTGTTATATGGTTTGTATACATGGATGGCAAAAAAGAAGTTGGATATCCTTCATTTCTGTTGCTCTGGTAGTTTGGATGATTGCAACTGGATTGTAAAATATCCCTTTTCTACCTGCCCCAGCTCCTTGCCTGTTAGCAGTATAAGTAGGATAAATTATTTTTTTAAGGTCTTTGAGGAAAGCTACATAACTGAAGAAAATTACAGTAATCACACTGCAGCTCTGAAGAAGAGACAATACAGCTAATCTGATTTAGGAGCTACTGAAGAACTTGTAAGGTTCTAAATTGGTTTTATATTCAGCAGTGTGAAAAATTAGTTGAGCATGCTTGATTCTAATGCAATACTTGGCTCTAAATACTCTTGGAAATTAGGTCACTTAATAATGGGTTTTCACTCATATCCTTTAAAATAACTGGTGCTGTGAGAGTTACACAGTGTGAGTGGCACTCTGTGGCATAATAAGGTTCCTAAGAAAACTGTTGCCTTACGGTTTTTATACAGGCTTTGATTCTGACAATTCATCAGGAGACTTTTCAGAAGCAAATCACAAGGTTGCAGAAATGCTTGATCTCGATCCACACCAAAGCAATAGGACTGGAAAGCATAACGGAGAGACAGAGATTCAAGAAAATGGAATTAAGAGACACAGGTAAACACATAGTACTACGTAGTAAATGAGAAGTGGGTATGTGCTGGCTCATTATTTTTAGGGTGTTACTGTCTCATTGGCAAAGGTTAATTCTCTGGAACTGAAAAGGCATTTTACTTGTCCGCATCTGTGTCAACTCTTAAGTTAATTCTTTGCTTCCTTCATAAATTACTTCAGTACCTATGAGTGAAAGTGTCTGGTTGTTTAAGGGGCTGATAATGACAGTTGTTTTCTTCCAATTACAGGACATCATTACCTGCCCCAATGTTTTCTAGAAGTGATTTTAGTGTGTGGAGCATATTAAAAAAATGCATTGGACTGGTAAGTTAGCTTGGGTGAAACATGCCGATGTTCGGTCTCCTAACTTTAGCTAGTTGGTTTTATTGCTTAAACCTTAAGACACAAAATAATACCTGGTACGTTTTTCTGTAGGGAACATCACCTTAAATTGCAGCTCTAAATCTCAATGTTCCTTATGAATGGTGCTATTTCCTTACCTTCTTTAGCTGTTGAAGCATGTGGATTGGTGTTTCTAAGGCTGTCCTATAAGAAAGATGAAGGCCATTAAAAATATATGCAAATACAATATATTTGATTAACACAATGCTTTCTTCTCTGCTTTTTTTTATTCTTTACTTAGCAAAATGTGATTTAGGGCTTTATTTTGGTGTGATGGTTTTGGTTGGGGATTTTTTGTTGTGTTTGTGCACTCCTCTCCCCCCTCCATAATTTAAGCAGCTTATGCCAAAAAAAAAAAAAAAAAAGCTTTTATCTGACTGAAGGGACAGGAAACTTCTCAGGAAGCCCACTGTAGGCTTCAGGTATTAATGGTATGATATAATTTGGTCACAAGATTTACTCTTGGATGCAGGGACACAGACCTTTACATTGCTCTGTGTTGTTAAAGGACACTGATGCTTGCATAGTTACTGGCCATCACTGCTGTTCCCTTTTAATCCTTTAAGAATTCAGTCACATGTTTGATTATTTCACTTTTATTAGGAATGAAAATTATGTTCTGCACTGGAGGGCCTTCCTGCCACAGTCACTTTTTAGAAGCATTAAGCAATTACATTCCTATCTAGTCTAGGTCTGCCAGTACAGTCCTTTGTGAACCCAACAGACAAGTCCGTGAGCCCTTCTGCTGGCTTAACTTCTGTCATATAAGAGATACACCTGTGCTGTCAAAACTCCTTTTGTTAGGATGAGTGGCCTATCTGCTAGAATGCTTTGCTTGGACCAAATCAATTTAAGTCAGTTAGGGGTAACATTATTTTCTTTACTTTACTGCCTGTGGCAATGTGAGGAAAATACTGCATCAACTTAATCTGGTGGCATTATCCTTTTCGCTATATTTTAAGCACTGAAATGATGTTTTATTGCTCACTCATGAGTGCAACTTTGTGATTAAAGAGCCAGATTTGCTTGGATATAATAAAAGACATGGGGAACTGGAAATCTCTGTGTGAGCTTCGTGTCTGTCTTGTATCCACATTTGAAATGAGAAAACATCCTGACGCAAATAACAGGTTGCTTAAATAAAGCCAGTAAAATTTGTTAGAGCAATTCAAATACTATTCTTTATATAACTGTACCTTTCAAAAAATAATTTGTGGTTACTGCAGTAAAATAGTTAGATTTTATGCAAATAGTGTGTGAGGATTTCAAAGGAATGCGTGGTACTTAAATATCAGTAATGAGCTGGTTGGCACATTATTGTTGCTATCTATGGAAATTTTAACCTCTTCTGGTTTATGTAGACCACAGAATAGAAGGTAACATTTTTCCTGAATTTACTAGGTTAGCTGGATTAATTTTTGAAGTTGTTCATTCTTTCTGATTGCTAGTAGGGTTCTACTGGGCTTCTAGCCCCTTTCAAGCTGTAGCAGTTAGAGGTCTACTGTAGGCTTGCCAGATGTCTTTTGGAGAATGCTATAAATAAACTAACCCGCTACTTATTTTCAAAATTCTTGTTGTTGTCAGTTGTTAATTTCTTAGACACGACATTAAGTTAATTTATCCTTTTGTTACCTAGGAGCTGTCTAAGATTACGATGCCTATTGTCTTCAATGAGCCATTGAGTTTCCTCCAACGAATAACAGAATACATGGAACATATATACCTCATTAATAAGGCTTGTAGTCATGCAGACCCCCTGGAAAGAATGCAGGTAAGTAACAGCTACCACTTTCTGGTTAGTTCAGAAGTTTTTTTTTCTCCCAGAGTATTTAATTTTAAGACAATTTATCGCTTGAATGTATCTCTTTCTCTGGAGCTATTACAAGAATGCTCGTATTTGTCTAGAAAAGTTTCTTGTTTTGTGGTGGCTGTATCAGATATTTGTGATACTTTCACACCTGATGCTGTGTACAGGGCTTGAACCAAAAGTCTAGTGCAGGAGAGTGCCACAATTGATGATGCCCAAGGACCTGAACCCTTTTAAGGGCTGCTTTAACTGTGTCTCATTTTGTGGTTTTATGTGTTGTGAAGACGCAATCTTGGCTTTAAGTCGTCATAAATTGATTCGTTGAGTGGTTCCGTGATTTTTAAGTTACTGGGTGAAAAATTCCTGTGACAGAGACAAGCTTCACTACTATTTTCTTCCCCAGAACTGTTTGTTGTTGGGAGTAGGATATGGTACATGGCTGGTCTTGCAACAAGGAACCGAATATGGTGAAACCAGGCCTGTGTACATTAGGTTATACTGGTATTGCTCAGAGCTCTGTCTTTAGTTAAGTGAAACTGGAATATATCTTGTATTCTGTGTTTGTGTAATACATAGATCTACTTAGCAGCCTGGAGGAGCTTCTAAGTGTCATGTGTACCTGCTGGTATGATTCAAGAAATCTCATCTGGGTTAAAGTGATGCTTGCCTGGAAAAGCAAGACTGTTCCCAATGAGCTGAGTGTGGGGGACAGTCAAAATAAAGGAAGAGTAGATTTAAAAAAAACAGGCTCTTCTCTTAGAGGTGGGTGTAGAAGTATGGGGCAGAGTGTAACCTGTCAAAACTTACTATGGAAAATAATTCCTTTTGGAAATGAGATTAACTGCTTCTGTTTCCCCACTTCTGTATCACTTATCCTATGTCATACAAATGTTTTGGCCTTAAGCAATATATAGCACTTTCTTTTTGGAAGAAATGAAATACTGTAATAGGCAATGAATATAATATGTTAAACTTAAGAGTTCTAATATACTATTCTCATGACAATGTGTTCTTAATTTGCTTCTAGGCTGTAGCTGCTTTTGCAGTTTCTGCTGTAGCTTCTCAGTGGGAGAGAACTGGCAAACCATTTAACCCGCTGTTAGGAGAAACCTATGAATTAACCAGGTAATAATTACTTTAAACTGGGAGCTGGGGCTGTCTGTGTTCTTGAGTTAGCAGACTCTTGCACTAGTTTGGTTTTTTATTCAGTGAAATAAATAAAAATTATTAAAATGTATTTGTGAATATAGCTAAAGTTCTTTTCCCCAAACTATCTCAAAATCTTTGAGAAGTTGTTATAAAAGCTAGAATTTTATTTCTAGGTTTAGGCAGAGTATTCTTCAAATTATTCAGAGAAAAATTGGTCTATGGTCTTCCCCAAAGACATTTCCTGACATTTAATTAATTTAGATAGTGTTTTGCTGGTCATGTCTGATAGAAGGGTTCGTCTGTTAGAACTTCCAGCTTGCTTAAGTGGGTGATATGTCAGCAGTTGGATAAAAGAATTTTCAGTCAGACCTTCTCCTGCTACCCAAAGAGTTTCACTGTTTTCATGAGTTATTTCAGTTAAACTTCTTCAGGTGCCTTTTTGGGTAGAAAGTCATTTAGGTGTTTGAATGTGGGTTGATTTTGGGTATGAAGAGGAAGTGTTCAGAGTACAGATTCTTTCATTTCATTAATTGTAAATGTGTCATGGGACTAGGAAGGGAAAAGTCTCACTTTCAGCTTAACTGAAAAACGCTTCGAAATTTTTTAAAGTATTGAGTAACTCTTCTCTTTTAACATTAAAAGAAATATTTACTGTGTAATGCTCTCTTTTGTTGTTGCTAGGGAGGATTTAGGATTTAGGTTTATATCTGAGCAAGTCAGCCACCACCCACCTATTAGTGCATTTTATTCTGAAGGCCTCAATAAGGACTTTATTTTTCATGGATCAATCTATCCCAAACTAAAATTCTGGGGAAAGAGTATAGAAGCGGAGCCTCGGGGAACAATTACTTTGGAGCTTCTGAAGTAAGTATGAGAAGTAAATACCTTTTTTATGTTGATCTCCTTAATATTTACTTGAATAAAAAGATAGGTGATAATAATTCTGTTGGCTCTTTGTAGGTGATTACTAAAAAAACTTGCTGAAGAGGTTGTAAGAGTTTTTTTACAAGTTAATTTGAACTGCTTACTTTCAGGACTCTTTTTTTTTTTTTTCACATTAAATCATAGCTGTAGCACTTTGACCCAGTTTTTCTACTATAAAAATCGGCATTTCTTAAAAATTGAATGCTTCTGAAAGCTAATTCTGTGAAGGCATGTTAAAATTAAATAGAGATATAAAATTCTATTACCGGCTATTCAAGCTAATCTTGCTTTTCAGTGTTATTGTTGGTTTTGATTGTGTGCATATGGTTTTGTGGAAAGAACTGCATCTTCAGAATAGCTGTTCTATGTGATAAAGGCACATGAGAAACTTGTTAGGACTGCGTTGTCACCTCTTTAACACTGCCTGTGTATGATCACTTTGCTATTAAAACCAAGAATGCCTCTACAGATTACTCCCCGACTTGTGGCTAATTGCATATGTCTCATAAATTACATGACTTTCCGTAAGCTGGTTTGTGCCCTGGTGATGCAGAGTCTTGAGCTTTCCCAAGCAGGACATAAAGATGCACTAGATAATAGTTGCAGAAAAAGTATTCTGCAATTGAACACTTAAAGGTGCTTTTATAAAAGCTTTCCTCAGGCTTAAATGAGGTTGTTTTGAAATGTTGCCTTAGGAATCTTCTAGACATTTGGCTTTGATAGAGTCAACTTGCCTGCCGTATCCAAGCATTGACTTTTCCCGTAGTTTCTTTTGAAAGTATAGTTTAATTTTTGAGTTGCTGGCATCTAATCTTCCAAAGCTTATAAAAGTATGAACTTGGATATAAATGGTGATGGAAATAGAGGAGATTTCTTCTGAATGTAGAACTATGAATGTTAGTGTAGAACACAGACATGACAAAAAAAGTTTGCTTGAGAGGGAGCCTTTATTTAGAAGACTTATTAAAATTCTTGTTCTACCTAATCAAATTACAGGGCGCAGACTTAAACTGGAATATAAATGATGAAAGCATTTATTTTTAATAATTGCATCAAGCTGGCAGCAGAAGTTGAAATCAAATTTTGAGACTCCCAGTGTTGTGATTCATACTGTTCTGTCGGTTTGAGTAGCCTGAGAACTGCTCAGGGCCAGAGTGAACAAGTAACTGTTCAGGAAGCAAAATTGCAAGTCAGTGTTAAGTATTGCATCTCTGATTACCATGGCCCTGTTTTCAAAACATGCGTTAGAAAACACTTTAATTAATCAGCACTGGCCATGACTGTCTTTTGTTTTATGCTATACAGCTTTTGGTATCAAGTAGTTCATGAATAAAAATGTGTGCTAAGGCTGGTGGGATGAATTTAGGGCGTGCTGGTGAGATTTTTTTTTTCCCCACTTGAAGAGTAGTCATTGTTCTAAAGTATGCTTGAAGACAAGTTGCTATGGAATATGGTCAGATTTCAATGATCTGTTTTTTTTCTGTACTGGAAAATAACAGGCCAGTTGGAAATATTAAATAGGAGTGTGCTTTCCATACTTACTGGAAGTAGAAGTACAAGGCATTTGTTGTGAAGGGGGATGCAGCTTGTTTCTAGTTGTTTTTTTTTTAATATTAAAATAGTTTGCCATCTTTCCTAAGATGGACTGATTGCCAACCGGGTAACTTCAGCATTTCTTTTACCAGCATGGAAAGATGAGTGAGAGTAGATGGCTTTGACTCTGCTGAGCTACTGATAATAGGAATCCTGTTTAACATTTTGACCACTTTTACAATAAAGTCTTCGTAAGGTGTTTAGAATCTGTTAATTCATCAATTTCACAATACATTAAAACCAAAATGAAGCTAAATGGAAAATTCTTCAATTCTAGGACTTTTCCTTCTTAGTAAATCTTTGGGGAAAAGATGGAGTTGAGTAATAAACTGGATTGTTAAATACCATGTTCATGAACATATAGTGCTGTTGTGTCCCAGTGGTGTTAGCCAACCAACTCAAAAAAATCCCAAACCATACACACGCCCAACGTTGACTTCAGTGACACGAGAGCAGGCTTCATATACCAGTGTGGAAACTTGTGGCATATTTGTGGAAGCCAGTTACGCAGTTTGCTGACTCATGTCAACTCTCTTCAGGTTCAAAAGCCTTTTACCACTCAGTGTTTGTAAAATGGAAATTTGTTTAAGAGGGTTATTCTGACTGGTCCCTGGGGAGGAGTGTCTTCATATCAAATCTTTGTCCAAACTGGTAGTGACTAATCTCTGCTAGAAAATGTAAATATTTATGTTCAGTGCTTTTTTTATCACAAAAAGTTACTCTCTAGATTATGATAGATGTTTACAAGAAGGAGCTTTAAGAAGAGGTATGCGGTGCTGCTGCAGTAGCCAAATAAAAGACACTCCTAGATGTTAGTTTGTCAGTCCAGTTCTCCTGCAATACTATGTTTTATCACATATAACTTTAAAAGTGCAAATGTAAAAGATGAATTCCTGGACTGCTGTTTATGTTGGGCTGGAATTTGTAATCAAAAGCACAGCAACTGTAAAACTTACTATTTCAACTCTGTGGGAAGCAAGAAAAATAAAGGAGATACCACTTTATTAACTCACACTAATGTTTAGATAGAACACATTGTTGACTTATAAAGAAAAGTCTGTTTCTTTTTGGTTTTGAAGTTAACTTCTGGCTGTTCATAGGAGAGCTAAATACTTTGCCCTACCATGAACAGAATTGAAAACAGGCTTACATTCCATCTCAAACTCAAGAAAATAATTTATTTCTCTGTTTTCTTTACAGACATAATGAAGCTTACACATGGACGAATCCAACCTGTTGTGTACATAATGTAATTATTGGTAAACTGTGGTTAGAACAATATGGAACGGTAGAAATTGTAAATCACAGGTAATGCTAATCATGACACTCAGGGTTGGCTTGTAGGGACTGGCGCATGCTCGCTGTTGTTGCACAGCAGATAGTTTTGATTTTTGTCAGATACCCAGGAAGCTTTCTTTTGTAGGTCCAGTCTTGTCTCTTTTTTCTTTTTCTTTTTTCTTCCCCCTCCCCCCCCCTCCTTCTGACAAATGCAAACTATTAGTTAAACTGGACTTGGTATCATAATAATGTTAATGAAAAGGGACAAGGCTAAATGGCTTATGGGATGCAAAAATTTTACATTTGTGAGTTACCCATTCAAATTCAGCCCTGTTGGCAGAGAAGAGAAATTAAATTTAACTCCAGAACCATTAAATGGAATAATTGTCAGAGGCTTGCAGTGGACCTCCATCATATTGTTTGTGATTTGGCACTCTCTTTAATTTTGATAATAGAGAATGTCTTAAATTAAGGATACAGCACAGAAAAATGACTGCAGAGTAGGGTAACATGAACTTAGAGCATGTCAATTGCTCTGCATATATAAAAGCTTTTTACCTTATATAAAATAAATTATGTCCTGTAATGGTGAGGGAGAGAATTTTGTGACAACTATTAATTCTGCACATGTTTTTCTGTCAGTAAATGGGAGCTTTAATTCAGCAGGGCTGCTGGTTTGATACTTGCCACATCAAACCTACAATCCTTTCTCCCACATTTGCACAGAAGACCCAGGTTGGTCTCTGTATGCTTTGTGCTTGACATAGAAACTTGGCCTGATACCTCCCTGGGAGAGATTATTTACATATGTGTACATATCAATGCAAGGAAGATGCTGGACTATAATACTGGTTTCTGTTTGTAAAATGTTTAGTTCAGAATTTTTGGTAGACAATTTAGAGGTAACTTCTGAATGCACTTAACTAGACTTTTCTGCGTAGGTCACTTGTAAAAGTTATTTCTTGTTACAATTAGCTGTAAATATATATTAATGTGAAATGTGGTGTGTTAATAGTGTGAGTTAAGTAGCATGTGAGACTGCATTCAGTTTTATTCCTAGTACTTTTGATAAATTTAAGACACACATGCAACTCGGAAGTACAGTCGCGTTTTCAGTTGGCTTTCACAGGCTGATGTCTTCATGTGCACCTTGACTTCTTTTTTGTGGAATTTTGAAAGTTGTGTGCCTTTTTTTAATGCCCTTGTCAGACAATAAGCCATAGTTAAAGAAAAATAATGATATAAATAACTACCCCCTAGCTGACTGTAACTATACAACAAAAGCTGAATGAGGTAAAAAAGTAAACTTACTAATACATTTAGGGGCTTGCTTCTTTAAGCAAGCTTATGTACTTATTTCCTCTACAGTACTGGAGATAAATGTGTCCTTAATTTTAAACCGTGTGGACTGTTTGGGAAAGAGCTTCACAGAGTAGAGGGATACATTCAGGACAAAAAGTAAGTGATAAAAGCCTCTTGGCTTCTCTGTTTCTGAGCACTGTGGCATTTCTTCTGCTGGCATAGTGACCACCATTGATGTGATGCTGGCAATGCAGATTGTAACCCATTTCTGTTCTTTGTGTCCGTATTAAACCCCTTGATTCTAGAATGATCATTTTAAGAGCATTATTAGAAAAACTCCAGTCTTTGGAAATAAAGGTGTCCAGGGAAAATGCAGAGTAGTCGCAACTGATTTCGCTGTTGTACAGTCACGATTCCAGTCTTCAGTTTAAAATAATGAGAATATGGTTATTGGAAGGTTTTAATCAAATTTAAACCTGTTCCGTGACTCTGAGTTTCTGTATTGTAAACTGTTGGCTTTTTTGCACCCAGACTAATTTTAACTGTGGCAAAAGCACGTGACTAATTCACGAGTGTTCTGCAGGACTGAATGCCAGAAAGACTGGAATAGGCTGAAACCTTTTCTTTGCATTATCAGATAGCTGGCTTCTAAGAAATCTGCAAAGAAACATAAAATACAGCAAACTAGGAAGCTGGGTATTTAATATAGACCAGAATCTGCATGCCTTTTGCTTCTTTTAAAGCCTTCTAAGCCAAAGCTAAGTCTGCTTTGCTTTCTCTGCAGCAGAAAGAAGCTATGTGTGATCTATGGCAAGTGGACAGAATGCTTATGGTGCACTGATCCCACTACGTATGAGACTTACAAAAAGAATGAAAAGAGAGGTGGTGAGCAGAAGAAATTGAAGCCGGTAAGGTTCAAGATTCTTTAGGGAGAAAAGATACTGAAATATGAGAAGTGAAAGGAAAACACCTTTATGGAAATGGTCGGGTGGTGGTGAATGGAGGGTTAAAACAGTCTGTGTTTTGATAGGGGTTGGATGCGGGCGCTGTTCGTCCCGTAAGAAGGCATTGCACTTTGAACTCGTATAGCCTTTCGTGTGAGCTGCTGGTGTTGAAGAGAGCCCATAGGAATGGTGTTTGCTGGAGATAATGTCAAGAAGTCGTCCTCAAATACCAGCCCTCAAGCTGATGTTGTCCAGTCCTTGAATGAGTAAAGTGGCTCTACTGCCAACTCCACATGTAAAAATACTAGGATTTGGGCATTAAAAAAAAATCTACATGTTTTCTAAGTCAGTTATGGCTTTTGGTGATGCAGCCTTTCTGAGTTTATGATGTAGTTTTGACAACAAAGGGATCTGGAAACATGCAGGGCTTTTTCATCACATCTAAACAGTGTCAGGTAAGTTACTGCCAAAGCCTCAGTGTTACGTGGAAAATGCAAAATGTTGCATGGTGCAGCAGAGGACTACTGGGGTTTTCCTGATACCAGCAGGGTTTTGCAGACCCTGATTGCTCCTTGAAAATGAAAATAAGGTAAACAGAAGCTAATCGCTTTTAACGTTAAGAGACTCAAACTTTTATTAAAAAGTATTCCCATCAGAAGAATGTAGAGCGACATCAGGCCTTGCTTTCAGCTCTGGAGTCTGTCATGGTACAGGCTTATATTTTGACGACTTTTTTTTTTTAATTATAAAGTTCTGTTCATCCTAAAAAAAAATAAAATAATAAAATTCAACTCTTTCTTTCCTTCCTTCCTGTTGAATCTATATTTAGATGTGGAAATATCTAACAGTAAACCAGATGTTGATATGGAAAGTAGCCTAAAAGAGTCCTTTTAAATAATGAATACTCAAACCAAATGATTAAAATTAGACTCTTAACCATATGGAGCTGTTTTCTAGTGTATAAAACAGGCCCTGTTTAACTTAATAGGGTATTTTTGAATGAAATAAATGAGTCATGTCAGAGGGGGCAGAAGAAAATAGCAAGGGGGTGTGAGTGAGGGGAGGGATGATACTGACTCTAGGATGTTACTGCCTCAGACTTTCCTTCTGGCTGTTGTGGTTTTAAATGGTTTCTCATGGTGAGATCCTCTGAAATGCCACGGTGTAGCTGTCCTACAACAGTCAGATTCTCTCAGATTCTGAGAGCAGCCTCTTGAAGAGTACTGCATTTGATTTTATATATGCATTATAGCAGTGCATCTGGTAACAAAGGAGCTTTGAATAAAGACACTGTATTTATAAACTCAAGTACATACAGCCTTCACAGGAAATTGGCAGTGCTAATAGTTGTTAGAATCTAGATGGCAGGAAAACAGACTGAAACAAGGGCATAGCTGGGTTTTTTTTAATCATACGTCCAGATCTTTTGCAAATGGTGAAGCACTACCCAAAAGCAGGCATGCCTTGTTTATCTTTGTTATGCCATTATAGGAACTGGTTAAATTGCAGTCTTGGCTCATTTCAATCTGAAGAAGTAGTAGTCATGTTAGGTGAAATTAAGCTATGGCATGGGATAGAAGGGAAGCTAAAGACTTAAGAAAGACACTAATTTTTTAGTATTGTTTTTTTAAAACAGACAATTCAAGTTGTACATAGGTGGTGGGGGACTATTCAGACGTAGCAGGAGCAAGACATTACGATAAAAATTTGAGGAATAGTATAGAGTGAGGAAAAGGAAATGAGAGGTGAGGCAGAAGTACAGGAGAGTGTTTAGTATCTCAAATTTGAAAAGATTCTTCAACAGTCACTGTAGAACTCCAGATGAAACTGTCCAATTTCCCTTTGTTCCCCTGCCAAATGTTCTCTCTGTTTCAGAGTGAAGATGTTATTAAATCCGAAAACGATGAGGCTGATGATATGCCAGAGGTTCAAGATACAGTGCAGTTTATACCAGGCAGTAAATTGCTTTGGAGAATAAATAGTAGGCCACCAAACTCATCACAGGTAACTGTTTCAATCAGTCTGTGTATTGCTACCACTAGTGACTTACCCAAGAGAACATGAGTGGCGGAAACCTTGTGGAATTGTCCGTCCTTAAGCGTTCACATTGACAGGCTCTGGCGGTTCTTGCTGCAGCTGTAAAATTATACTACAGTAAGCTCTCTGCTTCGTTCCTGTGCTGAAAGCATCGCTGCTGTGTTGAAGTTGGTGGAAAGAATGTGTGCTCTGACTGCAGCTGCTTCAGTGTGAGCCTGGTGCGTTAGGTTAAACTGTCTGTGAGATCTTTGCACTTAGAGTGGCTAAAATATGGATATGCATTCCCTTCTGCTGACCCTGCTGTTAAAGACAGGCTTCCAAAGAATGTGGTAAATGAGCAGCCAGATATTAACTTCAATATTTGCAACCTGATTTTTTTGTCTTTTAGGTGTGGGTGTTTGGGGTTTTTTATTTTTTATTTCGTAAAAATATCACGATGTTAAATATCACACGTGGAGGTTAATCTGTCTTGATTCTCTGAAGCAGACGGCTTAAAAAACAAAAGCTGTGATTTCCATCACCTTCTGCCCTTCCTTGTCTCCCTCCACGCCAACAAAAAAACCTAGTTTTGTATGAACCTAACCTTGCTTTCAGGGTAGCAGGTGGGAGAAGGTTTGACTCTGTAATTTCTCTTGGAAATTCTTTTGCATTCATTCAGTATAGGGGACCCAGTGCCACTTTGCCAAAATAACTTGTATGTTACCTTTAATTTCCTTTTAAGATGTACAATTTCACCAGTTTTGCTGTGAGTCTCAATGAGCTAGAAAAAGGCATGGAAGCAATATTAGCTCCCACTGACTGTCGGCTACGTCCAGATATCAGAAATATGGAAAACGGAAACATGGGTATGTGTTTGCTGGAGGAAATATTTCACGAGTTAAGTTTTGAGAGGGGTGACTGAAGGGAGGGTTGGTTGACAGAGGAACGACGTCTTCGGTTTCTCATTCCTAGAGCAGCCTTAACTCTTTCTCATCCTATGTTAGTGAACATGATTTTGAACAATGTATGATGTCTGTTTTCTCCCAGAAAAGTCTGGGAGAGCAGATGCGTCCAAGATGGATCCCAAGGCTGCTATCCTATGTTATGGTGTATTTGCATGTTTGTTAACCTGGGGGGAAGTGGCAGACATGCTCTCTTGCTCTGGAGTTTGTCTGGAAAGACATGTGGTGAACAGACATGCTCTGTTGCTCTGGTGTTTGTCAGAAAAAAACTCATGGCCAAATAGTGAAAAAAAAAAAAACTTTCTCTGTTATGCCTAATCTAAGTTCTTTCCTGCTGTCTCAGTGCAGTTTCTGGTAGATAAAACATCAAAGTTTCAGTTTTGACTTTGTGTTTGTAGTAGCAGCTTTCCTGAAACGACAGTTTTAGATTTTTGTTGCCTGAGATTTTCATTGTTCAGTGAGATTGTGTACAGCAAATGCTTTCTCGTGCTTAAATGAAATATATTTTGTTTCTCTGCAGTCTTTTCTGTGTTCTCTGTATTTTTGTTTCTATTTCACTAAGCAACCGATTTCTCTTGAAATGTTTGTTAGATGTGGCTAGCAAAGAAAAAGAGAGACTAGAAGAGAAACAAAGAGCTGCTCGCAAGGAACGTGCAAAAGATGAAGTGGAGTGGCACACACGGTAAGGGGGAAGAAGTTGTGCATTTGTTTAATGCTTGGAATGGTTTGGTGTACTGCTTAAAGTGTTCTTATTCAAGACAGTGTGTGTTTGACTTCCTGCATGACAGCACAATTTGTAGTGTCTGACTGGGTCAACAGTTAAATGCGGGAGCTGGAAGCCAAAATTGCTGATAACTTTGTCCTGGAAAAATTATCTAATAATAAATGCTGAAATCTGTCATAATCAACTATTTTGGTAATACTGAGGGTTTTTAGTTTTGTTTTTAAAACCTACAGAGGTCATATTTTTGTTAGAATGAGTAAAACATTAAGCCTCATCTGCCCTTTAAGCAATTCCTGTCCAGCTTTTGACAGTGAAATAAGACTTTGTGGCCCTCTGGGGCCTTTTATTTTCACACTCTTAGGACTTCTTGGCTTGGATACTTCAGAAATTGCTTTTTTGATTGCATATTCAAGTGACTGAGAAGTCACAGAATGCATCACGGAGCAATGTGTGATTTGGCTCCTGCTCCTGCTGGTTGCTTTTCACAGATGCCAATGCTATCCAGTTAAGCGTATGCTCATGGCCAGTTCCTGCAGGTGCTGCCTTGAAAGGCAAGAACTTTGGGATGCTCCCATGATTTCATGAAATTCAGAAGAGAAAACATTCTCTTCCCAAAGCCTGGAGGAGCAGCTACAGACGAATTCCAGTTAATGCCTTTGAAAATCTCTTCCAGAGAATATAAAATAGTTTTCAGTCAATGTGGCTAAAAAGTGAGCATCTGTTAATGTTCTGTGCAAAGTACAGCACCGTAGAACAAAACTACGGTTTTGGACAGATTTCCAAAAAGGATTGTGTAACTGATTTGGCATTCTTTTAAAGTAAAAAGTAATGTATCTAATCAATGTTTAAACTCGAGTATTTATGTTACTTTTATTTGGAGTAGGATAGCGATTTTAAAATCCATGTCACACTCCTTCTTGACTTTTATGTAAGAAAATTTAAAGATACTTTTCACGGTGTGATAATAGTGTAGGAATTTTAATGCCTTATTTTTCATGTGCAGAATATTTTTTTTCTGAAAAGAATTCACAGTGTTTTACGAAAGAAACAAAGTCGTTTCCCCCCCGTTAATAACTCTTCACTCTCTTTGCTTTTTTCTTTTATTGTTTCTTTCCTTTTTCTCTTTTATTTTTACAGATGGTTTCATCAAGGCACTAACCCATACACTGGGACTTCAGATTGGCTGTACTCAGGTGGCTATTTTGATAGAAATTTCTCAGACTGTCCAGACATATACTGAAATTACAGAAGCAATTGCTCATCTCATCTGGACATTTAGTTACTAGATTTCATTCCAAGCCAGTTACTCTGGTTTTGTTGATAGCAAAAACCAGCTTTTCTAAGTAAATTTTAACAAAAATTCTATTGGTCAACAATCAAGGATTTAATTATCACTAACGGATTGCCAAATATTTAAATACTGTTGCATTCTTTCCATAAAGCTGCACCCGAAATCGTCATGTTTTCACTAATTTTCAAAGGGACCTTTGGTTCTTCATTCTTTTCCCTAGTTTCTTTGTCAGGAAGATACACTGTATCTGATAGAGCACATAACATCCTTGAAAACTGCGTAACTTAAATAAAATAGAGATAATATCCTTGTTACTTAGTACAATAGTGAAGAATCTGAAGTTTTTGGAACTCGGAGTAGGGATGAAAAGCTAATATGGTACCAAGAGGATCAAATCTAGTACTGTTGATACTCCCCGTGAAGAGATGCATGTGAACTTCCATACGGTATGTAGCACGCCGTGGGGGCTGGAGCCCCTGGCCCCTCTCTCGCCATAGGATTCAATACTCGAGAGGCTCGGGGAAACAAAACCCAACCTGAGCTTCTCCAGCTGTAGTTGTCTGTTACAGAGTCTTCACAACTTTTGGACACTGTGAGCATTAAACTGTATACCTGTGATAAAATTACATAAAGCATACGTTAGGAGAAGGGAAGGGTGCATTAAAAAGTGCACTTTTTCTGAAGTCAAATGCTGTTCTTAAAATACGAGAAGCTTCGGAAGCAAATGCAGGAACGTAGAGGTGGTTCCAATGTAAAATATATCGCTTGCTACCACTTGGAGGCTTAAAACTTCTGCACTACCTTTGGCAGCTTTGGCACTATGTATGCTTCTAGACTAAAATTTTATTTGGAAGCACTTTGGTATGTATATCCACACAGGCTCATAACTTGGGGAAGTTTTGGTTTGCATGTTTTTCATTTTTAGGTCATGTCTGTTTTGTATGTTGTGAAAAAGCAGAATCAATTTAAAGCTTTGGCAGAATTATACCTATTACAAGTTTTCTGTGAGTACGTGATGTCAAAAAGTGGGAAATTTTTGTTCCGTATCAAACCATCGAAGCCATATAATACTGGAAATAACCAATTACCGAATGGACATATTCATTTTCTTTCAAGTGGTACACTTTGGGGGTAAGGGGGGAGAGAGGCTTGAAAAATTAGGTCCAGTAATTAAAACTAATCCTAATGTTGCTTCTTGTTTTATGAAAGTTTTTAACCGAGTAACCAAGCAAAAATGGAGAGTGGCTGCATTGCTGTTAAGTTTACAGTGATTCAGAAATTGCTGGTGTTAAGCACCAGCAGCTTGAGGAGTTAATGGAAGAGCTGGTCTGATTTATGGACAAAACATCTGTGGTTTCATCCAGAGAGTAGATTTTTGAAGTGCTTCTCTCTCAGCCACAGGATTAAAAAGCAAAAGAAAATTAACATGCTCGTGAAGAAATATTTTTGTATTAAATCATGCATCTAATGATTACATTAACTTTAAATTTTTTTGGAAATTTAGTTGTTATCTTCACTGGAAAAATAAGAGCAGCTGTAAAACTTCAAGGCAGTAGAGGCCTAATCTGAAGAGTGCTCATGGCAGCTCTGTTCAGTTGCCAGAAATTGTACTTTGTGTTGGTGGCAAGTCTTCAGGACTCACAAGTTCGAGAGGAAGACTTGGTAATACAGGGCAGACAGTAGGGTTGTACTTGTTCCTAGTAAGTGCGTAGACACTTGACTTTTTAAAAATGACATTGCTGATCCATATGGGAAAGCATAAAAATACTTTTTATAAAAAAACTTTAACAACTGTGCCAGGCACTGTAACCCCCTTTTCAAACTTGCTGCAGGCTGTGTAGGGAGCCCTTTGTTGGGTGAGGATTGAAAGCCAGTTTAACGTCTCATGGGAGTTTAAAACTTGCTTAAGCTAAATGGTATGTTTAATGCTGGAGTAGCGTTTTTAAAATAAATACCTTTAATATTCCTATAAATAGGAATTGCCTGAATAGGAAAACTGTAGAGTAATTGCTAAAGAAACTCTTTTTATAAGAAGAACTATACAGGTTAGCATCCCTCTCATCTAAGTTATGATTTAAATTCAAAGATCTAAAGCCTTGGCACTATGTGAAAGCGTGAAAAAATCATAACAATGTGTTTAATCCAAACTTCAGTGTAGAATCTTCATAGGATTTGAAGAGAAACTGGGAAGACTTTTAAAGTGAGAACACTTCATTAGTTATGTCTTTATCCCCTTCTCCCTTTCCTTTAGTGTAAAGTTTTTAGTAAAATTTCAGGTTAGTTCCAAACCCATTCTTCTAATTTATTGTTCTTCATTGACAACACTTACAAAATACTTTCCCCTCACTGCCGACATGTCTGTGCTTGGCTGGCTGTGGGGCTCCCCAGGTGGAAAAGTTTTATTTTTGATGTGGATCTCGCCTTGGTCGTTTACGTGTCAAAGCATTAATAACTTTGCACCTTTTGAAAGAATGTCACTTTTATAACTTGATTAAACACTGTATATAAGATAACTGTGTTAGTATATGTTAATACAGCTATGTAGAGAAACCACCTAGAAAGAAATTATAATAAATACTGAATACCCTTTGGGCCTCTAGATGGTGAGAGGGAGGTTTCTGTGCCAGGGCAGCTGTCTGGTAGGGCTGGGGGGGCTGCAGGTGCCTCTGGCGTGCCTCAGCCGGGTCCTGCCTGCACCGTGAGCTCCTTGGATGAAGATGAGGATGATTGTGACGTCCCAGCTCTGAACGCCTCGGGGCCCTGGAAGCCTTTCCCCAGCCCTGGGGGCCTCTGTTCGGCGGCAGCCCGGTGCCCTGCGGTACGGCGGGTCTGCGGGCGGTGGGGCGGGAGCGGGGCCGGGAACGCGTGTGGCCGGGATGGGGAGCGGGGCCGGGATGGGGAACCGGGCGGGAGCGGGGCCGGGATGGGAACGGGCCGGGGGGGGGGGGGGGAGCGGGGCCGGGATGGGAACGGGCCGGGGGGGGGGAGCGGGGCGGGCGCCGTGGGGCCTCCGTGGCCCGGCGCTGGGCTGGCGGCGGGGGGGGGGGGGGGGGTCTCCCCTGCTTGGGGCGGGCAGCGGCCGGCGCTGTGCAGCGTCTGCGCGTGTCCCGCAGGCAGCGCCGCCCGGCAGCGGGGAGCAGCTTCTCGAGGCGTTTATGGATCGTTCGCGGTGCCCGGGTTACCGAGGACGGGAAGCCCGCAGCCTACGCTCCTCAGGGCAACCACAACTAACTAGCAGTGTTTATTCCTGTTTAATAATTATCAGTAATTCCTCGGTGAATGCTTTGCCGAAAAATGTTTAAAAAAAAAAACAACAAAAGCAACACTCTTCCCTGAGCAGCGGGCGAGCGGCTCGGCGCCACCCCCCGGGAACGAACCGGCTCCTGGGCTCCCGGGCTGCCTCGGCCGCACGCACCGCTTTCTGTGCCGCTCCTAACACCGCTGCCCGCCGCCGCCGGCAGCCCGGGCCTGTGCAGCTGCCTCGCTGTAAGGCCGTAACGGCCGGGGAGCGTCACCCCGGGGGCGAGCTGGGCCCCAGGCTCCGCCGGGCGGGGCCGCGCCGCCGCCATCTTCCGCCGCCGTGACACAGCAGCGCGTCGCGGGCCGCCGCCCCTGACTGACGGCCGCGCCGGCCAATCGCGCAGGGCCGCGGGGGCGCGCGGGCCGCCCTGCCCCGCCCCGCGGCGGGCGGGGTTCCGGCGCGCGGAGCAGGAAGCGCGGAGCGGCGCAGGGCCTGCGGGCGGCGGCGGCGGCAGGTACCGGGGGCGCGGGCCCGGCTGTACCCCGCGGGCCGTGTGTCGCTGGCGGCGCGCTCGCTGGGGCTGGCCCGGCGCGGGGCGGCGGCGCCTCTGCCGCGGGGGACGGCGCGGCGGCCTGGGAAGGGGCCCGGCGGGGGATGGCGGGCGGGGGGCGGCCGGGGCCGCGCTGGGGCCTGCCCGGTAGCCCTGTGCCGGCCTTGCGTCAGGGGTCGGGCCGGGCCGCCCGGCGGCCGCTGGCGGCGGGGAGCGGGGCCGGCCGGCGCGGGGGGTTAGGCGGCAGCGGGAGCTCCGCGACAAGTGCCGAGTCACGCAGGCCGGGCCGGGCGGGCCGCCGCCGTGCGTGAGGCCGGGTGCGGTAGCCGCCGGGCTGCGGGGGTCCCCCGGGCCGGTACCGGGCAGCCCGTCCTCCGTGCCGTGGCGGGAGCCCGACGGTCAGCGCGGCGGCGGGGCTGCGCGCAGGGAGCGCCCCTGCGCCTGCGAGCCGGGGGGGGGCGGCGCTCCCGTGCTCGGGTACCTCGGCAGGGGTCCCGCGTCGCCGGGGGGTCTGCGGGGCGACCCGGCTTCCCCCGGCCCCCGCGCTGGCTCCTCTGGAGCGCCCCGGAACTGTCGGGCGCTGAGGCTGTGCCCTGTGCCGAGCCGCCCCAGGGAGGCCGGTATTTGGTGCTGAGGAGAGAGAACCGGGGACAGTTTCTCATCGCGGCTGCTCGCTCCCTTCCCAGGATGTCCTCAGGTGCGTTATTTCCAAGCCTGGTGCCAGGCTCCCGTGGCTCTTCGAGCAAATACCTGGTGGAATTTCGAGCAGGGAAGATGTCCCTGAAGGGCAGCACTGTCACCCCAGACAAGAGAAAAGGCCTCGTTTACATCCAGCAGACTGACGATTCCCTCATTCACTTCTGCTGGAAGGACAGGACTTCGGGCAACGTCGAGGACGTGAGTATGGTTTTGTGTTTCAGTGCTGAGGTGTTAAGTCGCGGTCTGTCGTGTTCCGCTGGCACTGCTGAAAGAGCTTCTCCCAGACAAATCAGCATGAGAATGCTGCTGTGGCCTGACAGCCCTGCACTTCCATATTCTCTCTGCTATGAGGAGCAAACGGAAGAAGGTTTGGGGAGGAGGGCAGAGGTCTTTGGGAGGCTAAAAGGAATATTCATGTATTTTCTCAAACATCTGTTCCCGCTGCCACATTTTCCAGGATTTGATTATTTTTCCCGATGACTGTGAATTCAAGAGGGTACCTCAGTGCACTACCGGCCGTGTGTATGTATTGAAGTTCAAGGCAGGATCAAAACGACTCTTCTTCTGGATGCAGGTTTGTGGGAAGTCAATAAAAAGGGTCTTGGAACAAAATATTTCCAGTTTGACTTGTACCAAGAGTAATTTTCTTGCAGGAGCCGAAGACTGATAAGGATGAAGAACACTGCCGTAAAGTGAATGAGTATCTCAACAATCCACCAATGCCTGGTGCTTTAGGTGGAAATGCAAGTGGAGGCCACGAGCTCTCGGCATTAGGAGGTACAGTCCATTCTCTGCTCCTTCACGTGAGAGGCTTTTTTTAAAAAAATATTTTTAGAATAAGCACTTAATAGTTCCCTAGGAAGAAATTCCTGATGGCTGTGGAGGGTGAGCTGGGGACAGTGTTAATACCAGAAGTGTAAACGTGCTTGAGCAAAATAAACTGTGCTGTTACAATAGGTGCAGGCTGAAAGTTAAGACTGCCAGAAGAAATCTCTCTTTGTTTCCAGTAGATTCTCTGGAGTCTTACCTCCTTATGAAGCCAAGTTGCATTTATCTTTTATGAGCATCATGAATCAGTAAACACTTGAAACTGTTTTTTCCATACAGAATGTGATGCCAATTAATCTCCTGCTGTTTGAGCCGGAGTGCTGTGAAAAAACCTATGTGAATATGTTGTGTTTCAGAATGTTTTTGTTTTTAGGTGAGGGTGGCTTGCAAAGCCTTCTTGGAAACATGAGCCATAACCAGCTCATGCAGCTGATCGGACCAACGGGCTTAGGAGGACTTGGTAAAATGCTTTAATATCTTTATGCCAAAATGGTATTTTCTCCTGCCAGGTTAAGTCTTACCTGACAATATTTTCAAGTAGTGCTATTGATTTAAATAGCGCTGCTTTCACGTGAAAAAGCAAGGCCCTACCTCAGAGATGAGCTAAGGGGCAAAAAAAGGATGCAGGAAATGAAGGGTACCAAATTCTACACGGCACTCGTCTTAGGGCTTGATCTGCAAGGAACGTTGGTTCTGCTCCTTCCTTGCTCCACTGAATCTTCTACTTTTTTTTTTCTGCCCCCACCCCCCACCCCCCCTGTTCTACCCGTTCTCTTCCTCCTAAATATTCACTGAAGCAGGGACTGAAACCCAGGGTTTTGTTCCTGGTGAATGTCCCGGTTACCAGGTTGTGGAGTTGCTTGTGTTGTCTCTGATCCAGTGAATATTTGTGTGCAAAGCAGAGTTCAGGAGGAAGGTTGGAGCGTACCCACCCCACGGCACTCTCTGGTCAGAGGAGTAAGGCTCAGGTTAGGGTTTTCTCTCCTGGGCGACGCTGGGGAGAGCTTGAATCGCCACGCTGTTTTTCTGAAGGGGATGAGAGGCATGTTGGAGTCTCTGCTGTGGTCTGTTCTTAATGATACCCATACTCCAAGCCCATTAGAGCATTTTCTGAGAGGTCAGACCCTCGAGTGGAAGTAGGTACAGGAGCACTGGCAGGTGGCAGCGGCTAAGGTTCTGTGCTTGAGCTCCAAAGTCCTTTCTTGTGGATCTAGCTCGTGTCTTTTCAGCTTCAGATACAAATCTCATGTTAGTGTTGGAAGATTCTGGCTTTTTAAGGTGCGTTTGGAAAAGATCTTCCTTCTTGAAGCTTCACATAATTCCTGAGACTGTCTTCCTCTTCTTCTCAGCACACTGTCTCAGCAGCTCTTCTTTCTTTGCCTTTACATCTAGCTACGGCAGCTTGACATGAAACTCGCTACTATAACGCGAGAAAACCATCTGCTTGCCTCTGCAAACGGTGGTTGTGGTGAATCTGTGTGGATCTCTTCCCTCAGCAGTGTCTTGTTCCTTTGCATCTGGTTTGCATCTCTCTCAGGACTCTGCCTTTAGTGTGGAGCTCCTGCAACACTGGAGCTTTCGTGCTCCTGGTAAACTTTCCTAGCAAGGACAAACCGAGTTGAGTAGTGCGTGGTACAGTCCAGTTAGCTTCACCCAGCTGTTCTGCTGCTGTGGGAAGCTCTGTCATTAGTGAATGGAAGTGTTAAGGGCATAGGTCTATAGGAGCAGGTCCTATATAAAGGAGGGAGTTGGTGGCTGGTGCTCACTCTGACCTCTGCAGCTTCAGGTAATCACGTGTTAGCTAATAGAGCGCTGTCATTCTGTCCTCTGCTTGCAGATAGTTCCCAAAAGGTGGGTGATGAACGCAGATGCTTGTGTAGGGTTGTGTATCTAATCAGATGCGGTACAAGAAACCGATGGATGTGAAGTGTGTGTGGTAAATGGAGCGTTTGGCTGATGCAGCTCACAGGAATTGTAGAGGAGCAGTTTGAGTCACCGACAGCTCCGGTGGACCTAGAAGCCAAGCCTTGCCCCAGCTTTTTTTAGCTGATGTTCTTGATGCTGCAGTAAGTCCCTGATAGTTGGGATGTGTGGATGAGGGAGGCTGATTCTGATTTCTTTTGCACGTGGCAGTTGGCTCAAAGGCCAAGTGTTGGTTTCCTGATCGCTGCTCTACTAGCAGCACTTTGTGCGTGAGGTTGTCTCTGCGTTAGGTTTGAAGCTGCAAAACCCTGGGTATATGAGGGAGGTGGTGGTGGTGGTGACTTGAAGACTGTCTCTGTGATCTGCTGAGGGCCTTGGCTTTATTTTAGAGAAAAGTTGGAATTTTGGGAACCAGTAGATGAGAGAGGGCTGTGTTACAGTGATTGTGTATGTACGGCACAAGCTGAAGTAATTTTATCCTTGTGAACATCTAGAAATTGAGTAATTTCTAAAATGTGCAGGTCTCTAAGGCAGTTTTCTAATAGGGATGCAAGAGCTGTTAATTTACAGAAAGGGGTGGGGGGGTTGGTCTGGGGTCTTTCAGAACCTTTCAGGTACAAGAGTGCCCTCTCTGGAGCAGAGAGGTGCAAAAAAAACTGAAGAAATAAATTTCTAAACCTGTTCTTCTTTTATGTTTACGGAAGGTGGGCTGGGGGCACTGACGGGTCCTGGGCTGGCCAGTCTGCTTGGAAGTGGGGGACCCCCGACCAGCAGTTCATCGTCAAGGTAGGCTGCCTGCTCCTCAGTGGTGGTAGTTTTGTAACGTAAAGTTGTGCTTCTGTGGGAGGAGCTGTGGCCTACTGGGCAGGAAATGTGAGGGGAATTAAGACTGCTTACGACCTCTCTGAAACGAGGTAGGAGCCCTTCGTATTGTAAGGGCTTGAAAAGAAGCATTTCAAAATACGGTTTTGGAGGGAGTTAATTATACTAATTGTCTTCTCCAGCTCTCGCAGCCAATCAGCTGCTGTGACACCATCTTCCACGACTTCTTCTACACGTGTAACGCCTGCCCCATCCGTTCCTGCGGCTGCGTCTGTGACCAGTCCGAGCCCCGTACCAAGTTCGGGTAATGGAACCAGCTCAGCCACAAGCCCAACCCAGCCCATTCAACTGAGTGACCTTCAGAACATTTTAGCTACTATGAATGTGCCATCTGGAGCAGGAGGACAGCAAGGTAACAGTGTTCTGACCAGACAGCTGGTGGATCCAGGAGTCCTTTGGAGCTGTTTTACTGTCCTATCGTGCTCCAGATCGGTTTGAAACATCTCTTAAATTTTTTTGTTCGTGTTTTCAATTGAGTGTTGTGCTTGACTGCTTCAAGAGTCTTATTCTCACTCCCAAAACAGAGGGAAAAAGGATGTGAGCAGTGCGCTAACTCCATTTCCCTACTCTTCTGACTAGATCGTTTGGCTTACATGAGAAAAACATGAGGTTTTGCGCATGGTCTAACAGCCAGCCCTTTATTTTCTTCCTAGTTGACCTGGCAACTGTTCTGACTCCTGAGATAATGGCTCCCATCCTGGCCAATGCTGAAGTTCAAGAACGGTTGATGCCTTACCTTCCCTCGGGGGAATCTCTGCCGCAGACTGCAGAAGAGATTCAGAATACCCTGACGTCTCCTCAGTTTCAGCAGGTAGATGCCTAACTGTCACGGGAAGTACCGTTCTCCTCCCCTTCTCCCCCGTGCGTCGCCATCGGCCTTGCCGTGCTTTTTCAGGTTCCTGACACCATTCCGAGTAGGAGGTTGTCAGTAGAAGTGGAAGGGAGGAGGGAGATGGTTTAATGGAACACTGTTTCTTCCTGCAGTCACCCAGCACCAGATCAGAATTTTTATTTATTTCCCTTGGAATTGGGCTTTATCTTTCTCTTTATTATAAACACTCTCTGGCAAATGGCAGGAGTAGTAGAAGACTCATTATTCCCTGTCAATGAGTGGCTTGGCAGCAGTTGCCTTGAAGGGCATTTCAAGCGACTGATGGGAAGAGATGCTTGTGATTACAGCACTGCAGCCCTTGTTCCTCTTGAAACACTAGTGCTTAATTCCAGGCCTGTCTGCATGTGATAAAAGCTGATGTATTACAGGCCCGTTTGAGCTATTAGACTGATTGATGGAAACTCGCCCATTTGCAAAATTTCGGTGGCTGAGAGGACTATTTTTAGTTTCAACTATAGCAGCTCTTCTGTGTAGGCAAGACTTGGAAATGAGGGCTGGTTTTAGTTGGCAATTTGATAGAGTGTCTGCATCTAGGTGAAGATGGAATTTTTCCGTGCGCTAAACCGACTGGAGGTTATGTGGCTGTGGTTTGGGGCGTTGCTCGGTCTAGCAGGGCTTACCAGCTCGTGCTTCCTGGCATCTGGCTGGCCAAGAGCAGGCGTTGTTCCTGATGGCGGAATCTGCGCGGGGCCTGTGCTGCAGCGGCGTTTTGAACCCTGCCCATAGTGCCGGGGTTAACAGAGGGGAGCGGCTGCCTCCAGGCCCGCTCTCCTCCCGCGGTTATTGCGCAGTAGCCACCTGATGCTGGAGGAACACGATGCAAACCTTTTCTTGATGCTGTTGACTCCAATTCACAGGCATTGAGCATGTTCAGTGCTGCCTTAGCTTCAGGACAGCTTGGCCCACTAATGAGCCAGTTTGGCTTACCCGCAGAGGCAGTAGATGCAGCAAATAAAGGAGGTGAGTATTGGTGCTGTTGGGAACAGGATGAAATGGTTGTTTGGGTTTGGTTGTTCGGGTTTTGGTTTTGGGGGGGAAGGCGGGTGTTGTTTGTTTTTGGTGTGGTTTGGGGGTTTTTTTTGCACTGCACACAGCCACTGAACGTGGAATGTAATGATGACCCTCGCACTGTTCCTGCAATGAAAGGCGAGGGCTCTGGTGTCCCCTGGCAGACACAGTGTGTCAGATGTGTTTGGAGAAGTCGGGGCTCTGCAAAGAGATGTGCTGAGCAGCCTTGGCATAGTTTTCTTGATAAAGGAAAAACCCTTTTGCAGAAGGCTCTGGAGGTGGTGTAGTTGCCTTGTTCAGGAATGCCTTTTTTGTGGGAGTCTTCAATGAGTCATCTTTAAGTGAACACAGCTGGGGCCCGTAGCACTGGTGGGAGGAGGTACCCGTTTTCTCTAAGGAGCTTTCAGGACCCGTTCAGTTACTGAAGTAATCCTGGTCTTAGGCTGCCTCTGCACAGTTAAAAGTGCATAAATGCTGGCGCTGTCAGAGCGAGCCGAATATGTGTTGCAATTTTCTTCCCTGCTAATTGAGTCGTACTAAAGCAAACGTTTACTTCCTGTGTAATGAAGCTTAACCTGGTACAGACAGCGGACTCCCCCCCGAAAGTGCAAAGTTAAATAACCGATGTGTTTAACTTCTAGATGTAGAAGCGTTTGCCAAAGCAATGCAGAACAGTGTCAAGTCAGACCAAAAGGAAGGAGACTCTAAGGACAAGAAAGATGAAGAGGAAGATATGAGTTTAGATTAAGTTATTTGCTCTTCCTTACAGATACTCCTAGATACTAACTTAAGCAACTGCAGTAGGATTACTAACTTCATATTATGCTTATATAAATCTACAAATAAAGGAATTTTCTTTATCTGCCACACTGTTCATTCTCAAGTCTGTTTAACATAAGCAGTACTTGCTATTTTTTTCAGTGGAGTTGCTTACTGTTTGGTTTTGATGTTTTTGCTATCTAATTCTTCTGATTTCCTGTGATAGAGTTGTGGGGCTCAACGCTTTTATGAGTAATGAGCACCTCACGGCCGCTGCTGCCTGCCGTCCAGCCTTGGGCCCGCCAGGTTGTGATCCGCAGGGCTGCCAGCTCACCAGCGCCGTCCCACGCGTGCCTCTGCACAGGCCATCCTGTCCTGGCTGCAGGACTGGCCTTTGAACACGAGGAGGGTCACCTTCGGGAACACCAGAGCACTTACCGCTGGCGTAAGGAGGGAGCTGCTTGTGGCAAATACAACTGTAAGGTCCCTGTTGTGCCACTTCCCGAGGTGGTGATTACTCCTCTTCCATCGGCCTCATACTTGCTCTTCACCAGTAAAGTGAAAGAGAGTAACGTAAAACTTTATTCAACTCCAAAGTATGTACCAGTGATTTACAAAGACCATCTTTAATACTACAACTTAAAAACAGGTCATAATTACACTTAAGATGGACATGTTAAAAACCCATTTTACAATATTTACCCCTCATAAAAAAACCACAATATCATGATATAAGTTACAAGTCCATTTCAGAAGCAAGATTTTGTCCCCAAGTGGCTAGAGATATATTTATATATACACACACAAATATATATATGACGTGTAAGTGCACGAGTGAACTAGGTGTCCTGGGAGAAAAAGCTTGTTTCAAGTGAAGACTGCGCTACGACAGGCGGGAGTGAGGCTGAGCAGAAGGCAGCAGCGGGCTTGCCCGCCGGACTCGGAGGTAACCTTTCCTTGTTTCTTCCCTTTCAAGCAAGTTTCTTGCTTCACACAACAGCACTTTTGTCGGGTTTATATACTAGCACTGAATGCAACCGCAGAGAGTCAAGAGCGGCATTTGTGTCTTTCTGCTTTCCCTCAGCAGTTCTCCCAGTCTAGTTTGTTCCTTTTGTTTTTCTTACTATTATTCTTATAAATTAATCTGATAAGATGCTGCTAATTCTGTGAACAGAATTTTGTCCAAGCTCCCCCTTGCAAAGCTCTTAGCGTAGCAGTGGCAAGTGACCTGAGACTGCCCTTGGGGGGAGGTTAGATGCGTCCTTGCTTATAAAAACACAAAAGTGACGGAATTAATCCAGTTTGTCCTAATTGCATTTATCATAAAACTGTCTACAGCCTTTAGCAGAAGACAGTCTGTGACTTATTAATAGCCTCAAGTGTTCCGTGAACTAAATATGTGCATTGTAAGTGTGGGGTAAAGGGAACAGGATTTAGGACGTGATGCACGGCTGCCGTGTGCTTCAGCGCACGCTCTGTAGAGGACACTTGCTCTTACCACGAGCGACGTGGCAGCGCGCGTCCTGTTGCAGATGCCTGACCACTGGGGAAGGATGCAGACCCAGACCTGTCTCCACATCCTGCTCCAATTTTTTGGTTCATGTTTGTGAAAGATGTCCTCGAAGTGGCCCCTTCTCCCCACCTGCCTCCCCTGCCCTCCTTCCCCTTGGATTCGTGGCCCCTCTCTGGTTTTGGCCCCAGGCTTGTGCCTGCTGTCACTGGAGATCAAGTATGTCTGACCACGGTTAATGCTATGGAGTAGGTGACGCCTGGGGCGCAGGAGCAGCGCGGTGTTGTGTCGGTCAGGCTGTACGGGTGCACTTACTGCACGGGGCAGCCCTTAAGGCCAACGGAGCCCCTGACAGTCCCGGCTCGTGGCAGGTCCACGTGGTGCCGGTTAATCACCAGGTTCCTTATACAGCCCACGTAATGAGGGAGGGGAGGTGATGGTGACGCTGTGCTGGCCTTGTCTGTCTCTGCAGAAGGAACAAGTAAAAGCAAACGTTAGCCTGGCTATTAACAGGGTGAGTAAGTACCTCTTACGTGCAGCGGGAATAGTATCTCTCTTGGCTTTGGGGTATTCAGTTCTGGAGCGTCTTTCCCAACTCACCCGGCAGCCCTCCCATGTAGAAGGTCGCTCTGGCACTGGGTGCAGAAGGCTGGCTGGGTCCCACGGTGTAGTTGCCTTCTGTGTCCACATCAACCTGGATTTTGTTTTTCCGTTTGGTAACTTTGAAAGAAAACAACAGTCAGTGCCGCTTCCTTACACAGAGAGCAAGTCCACCTCCACCCTCTGGCCCAGAGCAGTGTTGGAGCACAGCAAAACTACCAGGAGGGTCAGAGGACCTGGCCTGGATCTTTGGAAATGCCCAGAGGCTGGACAGTGGCTCCCAAAATCCCAACAGCCACCCAAGCAACACCAACAGCTCTAGCGAAGGGCTGCCCTCTGCCAGCGGCGTGGGACAGCACACGCGCGGCAGGGAGGGGATGAGCTCAGACCAGCTCTGGCCGTGGCTGGGAGGAGGTCCTGAAAATGGCGAAAACGCACCAGGAGCACCCAGCACCAGTGCTGGGCCGAGTAAGATGAGGGCTTAGGATAGAGCTGTGCTGAGATGGGGGCCGGAGCTGTGACCCCCACCCCCAGAAAGGGCTTGATGCAAAACTTCAGCACTTGCTCAATGGCAGCTACGTTAAAGGCTGAGTTTCGCCTGTACCAGGTGTGAATCCTGCAACTCCTTGTCCCAGCGGTGGGCTTTGAGCCCTCTGGACACACTGCACCGGAGCAAGCTGGGGTTTCACTTTCAGCAGGACGTGACAGTCCTGGATGGAGCCAGTGCTGTGGGACATCCCTGGCCTCGCCAGCTGCTCTGTGACCTGGGAAACACCCCGTTCCTCCTGCCCACCAGATCTGACAGCACTAAGAAGATTAGTCAAGGACCCATTAATTAGGAAATGACTTAACGGAAGCTACGATCTCTCAAATTAATTGCACACAGGTGGGAGTTGGTGTTTAAATCCCCAAGGAAGGGCCCCGAGCTTCCCCCAGCTGTAGGCTCAGCAGCAGGAGTGGAGCAGCATCCCAGAGCCAAGTGCTGGCTGTCACCTCACCTACAATGGTGTGCCACTGCCCGTCGCAGAGAGATGGGCACGTCACCGATGCAGAGAACTCATCAGACCCAGCATTCGCTCTCGCAGTGACCTGGTGTGTGAGACAAACCCGTTAAGAGCTGAGCAGGATGAGCAGGAGACGGCCACTGCATCTGCAGCCTGTGGGGAAGCCACCCTCCCGCTACCTTTGTCTCCTCCATGTACAGCAGCAGGTAGAGGCTTCTCCTTGTGCCGATGTGGAAGATGAGGCCAGAGGCGCTGTGGGGACGGACCTCCAGTGTCACCTCCAAGTCCTGCTTGGTCACCACTGCATCAGCTGGAAGAGAAACACCGCTGGGGAGGAGGAGGACAAGGGACTTCCCGGTCAATGCGTCCCTCCCAGTCGCAGGGCTGTGGGAGCCAGCCCAGGCTGCTGTGGGGTACCTAGTGTGATGGACCCGCCCTCCGCAGCGAAGAAGACCCCACTCTCCAGCACGCCCTCGTAGCACGGCGTCACCCCGAAGGTGCGGGAGGGGGGACCCAGAGGCCTCCCGTCCAGCTGTGGGTTCCTCAGGCAGCCGTCGAAGCTGGAGGCTGACGCAGCCTGTAGAGAGGCCACGGGAGTGAGCACAGAAGGGCCAAAAACTGGCAGGCGCAGCATGGTGGCTGGGAACTGGCAGAGACAGGGCAATGCCACGGCACCACCAAACCCTTACCGGGATGTGGGCCTTGGCTTTTCCAGCCAGGACCCCCCCAACATACAAGGGGGTCCGGGCCACAAAGAGTCCTGTGGTGGCCACTGCAGCATCCTGGGCTCGCAGCCCATCAATGACCAGCTGGGCTCGGCTCTGGTCTCTGCTGAAGAAGACCTGCAAGGACCAAAGGTCAGTGCCAGGGCTGGGGGCTTCCTGGGTCAGGAGGAGCCCCAGGGCTATGCGCAGGGAAGGGAGACCTCAGCTCGGAGGTTCAGCCAGCCCTGGCTGTGGTTTTGCTGTCCCCTGTGCGATCAGGAAGCGATGCCCTGAGCAGGGCTGCACCCAGCTAACCCCTGCAGGGGCACTGGCCCGGGGAGGGGGGAGCGATGTGGCTCAGGGGACAGGTCCTGCCGAGACCCCACTCACTGTGTGCCACCGCCAGTCACGGTACTTGTCTTTGCTGCGGATGCGCAGCCGGTGCCCACCGACGTCCACCAAGAAGACAAAGCGCCCGTTGGAGACAAAGAGAGCCATGAAGGTGCCCCGCTCACCAGCCACGTAGAAGAGCACCCCGCTGGAGGAGTTCAGCTTCACCTCCAGGGAGAAATGGGACCTGCAGGGACAGGGGGCGACGGGAGCACCCTGCTCTCCTGCAACTGCAAGGGAACACCTGCTCTCCAAGCGATGGTCCCCGCGGACAAGCTTGTGTGGGGTGGGCACGGGGTGAGCCTCACCTCTGCCCAAATGAGGGTGGGATGTCCTCAAACTCCCAGCGACTGCTCGGGGTGCCGCCGAAGCGGAAGGTGCCCCTGGCTGCGCGGGGCTGTGGGTGCAGCTGGCAGAGCCCATCCCGATCGTGGCGGCGGTCCTTTGAGGCAGGCTTGCCCAGCACCTGCACAAGATGCACCAGGGAATGGAGTGTGGGGAGCACCCCTGTGGGTGGCAGGGGGCAGAGGTGCTCAGTGAGGGGGCAGTGGTGGGCACCGGAGGAGGAGGATGTGAGGAGTTTGGGCAGCAGCTGCTACCTTGGGTTTCTGCCTGTCCTTCTTCGCAGTGACTCTGAGCTGCTGTGGCTGCTCCCCCCAGGGACAGCTCATGGTGACGTTGATGCTCTCCACATTCTGCTGCAGGTCCACCACCATCTGTGGCTCTGACATCCTACATGCAGGGAGAAGAGGTCCTGGTCACTGAGCCAGCTGGGAGGCGGGAAGGGGCTGAGCCCCGCTCTCTGGAAGGGGCGTGGAGATGCTCACCGCTTGACGAAGACGTTCCCAATGCAGCCAGTGAGGCTGCTGAGTGCACCTGGCTCCGGCGAACCCCCGAGCTGGAAGAGCTGTCGCCCATCCTGCCGTCGCTGCCGCCGGCTGGGCCCAGTGCCTGCCGCAGCGTCCTGCAGCTCGTCGTCCACGTACAGCCGGAGCCTGCGGGGATGAGCAGCACGGGCTGAGCAGGTCCCTGTGGCTGTGGGCACCCCACCCCCACACACTGTCAGGACACGTACCTGTGGGCGTCGCTGTAGAAGGCCACGTAGTGGGTCCTGCCATCCGCATAGGCATTTTCAGTGGTGACTTTGGTTTCCAGCAGGTTCAAGGCCAACTGGCCCCTCTGGAGGGACACCTGGCACATCCCCTCCTGCAGAAAGCACCACCCCATTGCTGCTCAGCAGCTGAACCCCAAGGAAGGGCCCGTTTCCCCACTGCCCTTCAGGAGCTCAGGGCGCAGATCTCCCTGCGGATTCACCCCCTGGCCCCACCAAAATCCCCGCCTTTCCCAAGGGGCAGCAGCACCACCCCTAGAGCAGGAGCCAACGTTCCTGCCCGCTGCTGGGATACCCAGGGGGCCTGCGGGTGCCCACCTGGGTGGCGTGCTGGTAGAGCAGCCCCTCGCGCTGGCTCGTCTGGAAGCTGAAGCCGCTGTAGAAGTCCCGCAGCCCTGGCACATCCTTCAGGGCCAGGGTCAGGTAGCCATGGCCGTGGATGCTGACAGAGCGAGCCACCTGTGAAGGACACCACGCAAGCGAGGTGAAAGCCTGGCCCTGGCGTTGCAGGGGTGCTGGGAGGATGACCAAGGTGCCTGAGGTCCTCACTGGGCCTGGCTGGTGCTATGGCTAACTACGCAGAGCACCTCACCATGACCCCTCCGCACTGAAGACCTGGGGTTTTATGTTTGTTTTCGTGTGAACAAGAGGAGATTGGGTCTGTCCTGGGGGGCCTGTGCTCCATTTCCCTCCCAGACCCTTTCTCCAGCATGCTGGCCAGGCTGCCAGGGCTTTGTGCTTACCAGGAGGTCCGAGGTGCACCCATAGCTCACGCCAACAGTGCTCATACGCTTCAGATCGACGTATTTGCCAAGAGCCTTCAAGCCCTTCATGCAGCCCCGGATGGGCCCACCCGTGGGGAAGAGTGCTTTCAAGCTGCAGGAGAAATAAGCAGTGTTATGAGGACAGCCTCAGGCAGGATCCAGCACTGGGCAGGATCTGGCCCTACAGCCCTTCCAGAGTGCCTGGGAAGGACCCACGATGGCCACAGGTATGTCCGGTGCCCCAGGCACAAGGCTGCTCCAGAGCACCCAGCACAGCAAAGGATGACTCAGTGACACCCACTGGCACCTCATCCCTCACCAGAGATGGAAATGTCCCATCCTCAAAAACTCATGGTGATGGGCAGGAAGAGGACATCTTCCCCCAGAGCTTCAGACAGGCCCCAGCAGCCTTGGATGTGCTGAGAAAGGGCCAGGGCCACCACCAGGGACACTGGAGGGGAAGATGTGGACTGTCCCACCTCACCAGGGGCTGGACCCACCTGGGGGGAAGCACAGCTGGGGGCACACCACCCAGGTAGTAGGAGACGGCGTTCTCCAGGGAGTTCTCCTGCTCCACCATGAAGATCGTGAGGCGCTCCAGCCGCACCAGGATGCGCTTCTTGTTGTTCATTTTGAGGAGGAAAATCTGGATCTGGAGACAGAGGAGAAAAATGATCTGCCAGCCTGGAGCAATTAGGTCCATCACAGAGGGCAGCACGAGGTTCACAGCTCTAGTCAACTTCTTGAAGCTCTCCCCCTCCAAAAACAAGGGCTCAGGTGCCCCCAGTACCCTCTGGATGAGGAGCCCTCCAAGGGAGCTGGGCAGGTGGCTGTTCCCCCTTACCGCTTTGTTCGTGGTGCTGCTGATGGTGAGGGAGGAGGTGTTGCTGCTGGGTTTTGCCATCTCCAGGCCCGTGCTGAAGTCATAGTAAAGCACCAGCTTCCCATCCCGGATGGCCAGACACAGGAACTGCCCCTGGGGGAGGCAGGATGGACGCTCAGCCCCATGTCCTGGTGTCCAGCATGCAGCTGGGGCACTGAGCCCAACATGCCCTTTCGTACGGGTGGAAGCAGGTCCTACTGCCAGTGGCCCCACATGCTGCTGCCACAATTATTGGGGATTTATCTACAAACAGCAGCGCTCAGCTGGGGCACAGAGATAGCACGGCCAGCTGAAAATGCTCCTTGGCCAGTGAACCCTGGCCCAGCTCGGCGGGTCTGTGCGTGGGTGCTCTCCAAGTTCAGGGGAGGCCCTCCAGCACCAGACAAGTGACTGCTGTGAGGTCCAGCTCCAGCCCTCCTGCGGCTTTCAACAATAGTGCAGAAATACTGCTCAAAGCAGCTCTGCCAGATCCAAAGCCCCCTTCTCCCCAGTGTCCTGAACTGGGAATGCCTGCAAGTGGGGCTGGGATTACCCCAGGCCACCAGCTGAGGGGTGAAGGCTCCCCAGGGGAGCAAGCACCTGCCTGGTTCTCCAGGAAGAAGAGGATGCCGTTGTAGGAGACCACTCGGATCTCCTGCTCGAAGCGCTTGGTCATGCCAAACTGGCTCTCAAACTTGATCTCTGCATAGCCAGTGCCATCAAAGTAGGAGCCATCCGTCAGCCAGGGGTCTCCTGTGGACTTGGACCTGAGCCACACAAGAAGAGGCCCAAGGCATCACTCCAAAGCCAACCGCCATGCTCTGGGGCTGCTGAGGGTCAGGGTAAGTGCCATGGATCAGAGCTGCCCCTGGCCTGGGTGCGGTGCCCTACCTTGCACAAGGCTTCTCAGTGGTGGTATCCAGCTGGAAGGTGCGTTGGAAGTTGTACAGGCTCACCACCTCCTCATTCAGCGTGTCCAGCTCCAGGCACCCGCGGTAGTTGGGATAGCGCAAAGTGGGAGGAGGCTGGGAATGAAACCAGACACTTACTGCAAGTTTGATCCTGGCTTCCCCATAAATTCAAGGGTTCCCCCCCCCAAGATTCTCCAAAGGTATCACTGATACCCCCTAAAAACCGCGCCTCCCTCCCTGCTGCCTGTCTCACCGTGAAGCTGGAGGGGTAGCCACCCACGTAGAAGACCACGTTGCGCGGGTCAAGGTTGAGCAGCCCCTGCTCCCCCTTGGCCACACTGTCTCCCTTGGTCTCGTGCACCGTCTGCCTCTCCACGATCACTGACATGTGCCCGTACTGCAGGATCCTGCAGCAAGGAGGGATGGTCAAGACAAGGGGAGACCTTCCAAAGAGAAGCAAACTCTGCCCTCCTTGAGCAAAGGGCCTCCCCACACAGCTCTACCAAAAAGGGGTGCATCTCCCAACAGAGGAGCCCCACAGCAGCAGTGCACTGAAAGGAGTCAGCACTCATGTCATCAGCACTGCCACAAGGCTGAATGGACCCTCCAGGATGAGCTTCACCTTTCCTCTCCTGCAGACACTCTTAGACCTTCCATGACCTGGTAAGACACTATCTCCCTGCTATTATTTTTGAGGTATCTCAAGGATACCTCAAATGTTGATCATTCAAGGATGACTGGAGATGGAGTCCACAGCACTTCTGCAAGCCCGTGGCCTGTCTAGGCTTGGGCACAGCACTACCCACATCCACTGTAGGGGCAGTCTCCTGCTGAACTTCCTCAGGATGTGTCCCATCGGTCTCCTACCTGTTGATGCTGATGGTGGCAAACTGCTCTCCAATATCCTCGTCAACGGTTAGGGAGGCTGGCTCCTCATCGCCCAGTTTGTAGACCCACTGCACTTTGCGGTCCTTGAGCACGATGCCCAGGTAGTCTCCCACGGCCTGAACGCAGGGAGAGACAGTGTCACATGCTGGCATTTGAGACAGGCGGGAGCACCAAGTGATGCTCTCCCTGATGCTCCCAAAGGCTGCGCTGGCCAAACATCCTCCGTTCCACACCCCATCCACCTCCGGCCAGGCTGACAGCTGCATCCAGGGCCTGTTCGTGTTCCCACAAAGACACTCAGGGACAGGGCAAGGGGAAGACAACCAGGCGCGATCCCCCAACATTGATGCTACCAACATAGTCTCCCACTGCCCTTGTCCTGCCTGCATGGCCCCGTCTCACCTCTCGGCTGCCCAGGTACAACACGAACCGCCCCTCCTCTGCCCCATCCTGCCGTCGCTGCCGGCTCCTGGGCTCAGGGTTTTGGATGTAGAATTTGAGGGATGTATAGGCTGCCAAATCCTGCAGGTTGCTGGGCATCCGGACCTGCACACCTGAGCTGCCGTTGAACTTCATGGGGACTTTCACCTGGAGGGAGAGAAATCCAGCCCCACGGCACTGAAACCACCACTGTTGCTGCCTGTCTCATCCCTGCCAGCTCTACCACATCAAAGCATTTTCTGGAAGCTTCCAATGAGAAAGGGACCCTGCCTGGTGGCCCCAGAGTTCTTCCAGATACCCCTCCCATTCTCATGCTGCTCTCAGCTAAGCCCAAATTCACCCCAGGCCCCCAGCACCCTGTGCACAGCCCTCACCCTCCCACGAGACTACCTTGCTGGCAGCGTTCCTCGCCTGCATGATGAGCTGTCGGATCCGCACAATGTTCTCTGACACGGTGGCATTTTTATTCCTCCTGTTCTCCAGGCTGCTCAGCTTCCCCAGGAGCAGCGGGATGGTGCTTTCCAGGCTGGACACTGGGGTTGGAGAGGAGACAGGGTTTTTGAAGGTTGGTGACGAAGGGAGATGTGAAGCTCAGGCAGTTTTGAGACATGCAAGTCAAAGCAGCAGCTGGGAGCACAGTCACAGAATAATCCCCTAAATCTAGCAGCCTTGATGGGGGCTTGTGAAAACGCTCTAGTGAATGCAGTATCCTGCAGTAAAGGTACAGGTGATATAGATGCTGCAGGGAGAGGAAAAAAAAATAAAGGGCCAAGACTTAGAGTACCCACTATTGGCTGCTACCTCCCTCTACTCTTGACCTGAAGCTGCAAAGCACAGCTTCCAAAAGCACAGAGCTCTCTGGGGTCATTTGTCCATGCACTGGCTCGTGCCAGACAGCCCTGGCAGCCCAGCAGGCTCAGCACACACCAGATTTCCTGGCATCCTGGACTGCCTGGTTCAGGTCTTCATTTCGAAGGTCTCCGTACTGCTCTTTCCACTCATCCAAATTCTTCTTCATAGAGCTCAGGGTATCTTCCACTCTTGCAGCTGTTTCATTGGCCTCTGCAGCTGCTGCTTTGGCATTCTGAATCATCTCTTTTGTGTCCTCTGGAAAGAAAGGAGAAAAATCTTTGGGATGACAGGAGCAGGGAGGGAGCACCCTTGGGTTAGAGCCTGGGCATGAGGAAGGGAGCAGAAAGAACCAGTCTAGCTACCACAGAACAAACCTTGGTCCCTGCCCAGCATGTTCTGCACAGACTGGAGCTGGCTCAGGAGCTGCTCCTTCTTCACACGGAGGTCAGCTAGCTTGTCCTTTGCCATCTGCAGAGTGCCTTTAACAACTACAATTAAAGAAATGTGTATGTTGTGTGTTGGATCTCAGTCCAGCCTGAAGGACATCACACCCTCCATGGAGCATCCCTCACCCTCGTTGAGTTTTCTCTGCTCTCTCCTCACAGCCTCCTCCAGGTTGCTGCTGTTCCTCTTCAGCTCTTTGGAGATGGCCCCAAGATTTTCTGATATGACGCTCTGTAAAACAAACATGTGTTGCCTGGGAGTCTGAAAAGAAATTCAAATGTCTGGGCCTGACCACACACAGAAATGCTTGTTCAGACAACTACAGTGAGGTGTGCTGCTGGGGCATGATGGAGAGACCCAAATGCCCAGCTTCCAGCCCAAGCTGTGGCAGCAGCTCTGCTCTCTGGCACAGAGCAAAGTGCTCGTGTCAGAGGGAAGGGGCAGCAGAGGCCTACGTGTGGGTGTGAAAAGCTGGAGGACTGTCGAGGGAGTCTGGCTTTTGCTCATCCTCACAGGGCTCCCCACAGCACGTACCATCAAAGCCTCGCCGGCTGCCTCATCAGCGTCATGGGCTGCTCGCTCGGCTTTTTTCACAGCTTCAATGATGCTGGCGTAGGCATTGGAGGCATCGATTGCCCGCTGGATGAAGCCATCCTGGTTTGTGCCCTGGATAATGCTGTGTTGGAAGATGAAGCCATCAAGTCTGCAGAGACCACTCAGGCTAGGCTGTTGCCCATGCCTCCACAGACAAATGTCTTTGGGCTCCTCATCACAACATGTTCTCCAGGATAAAACTTTGGAGATAGCACCCCGCTGTTCCCCTCCCATGGTGTGGGGCTGCAGTTTCCCATCCCCAGCTCTGTAGGAGATGGCCTGACTACTGAGTGTCAGGACCAGTGCCTCACCTGGACAGGTTCCTTGCGAGCTCATCCAGGAGCCGGGCGTGCTCCTCCGCCTGCTCCACGATGGGGATCTTGCTGCTGGCTGGGGAGAACTTCTTGACTCGCTCAGTCAGGGGCAGCTTCGCCCCATCCAGCAGGGCCGCCAGCTTCTCATATGCCTGCAAGGACACACGTCACTCCTGAGGGCTGCCACCCCCTCGTGCTCTGCCCAGGCCAAAGCACCTCTGTCACTCACTTCCTTCGCACTCTCCATCTTCTGTAGAAAGTCGGAGACCTGAGCCAGGGAATCCTTGGCCATCCTCAGGGTCTCCTGCACCAGGGCATGCTGCTTTTGGAGTTCACGACTCTTTTGCTAGACAGACAGACACGGGGTTAGGCACCAGCAGGGCTGGGGCAGGCTGCCCCTCGCTGCACAGCAGTACAGGACCACCCAGCAAAGGTCTACCTGACTCTCCTCCAGGTTGTTTCGGTTCAGGCTGTTCAAGTCCTCTGTCTGCCTGGTTTTGTTCACAGCCTCGTTGAGGGCATCGCGGAGATCCATCAGCTGGGAGCTGTGCTGAGCCAGCCGGTCCCGGATGCTGTTCACCAGGTCCTGGTTGGACTCCCAGTGGGCATGCAGCTCACTCTTCACCTGATGCAGCACTGAGGATGGAGGAGACGAGAACCGTTGCTAATTCATCCTCCTGTGTCAAAGAGCTCTTGCTGTGCTTGGCTGTGGAAAAGCCTGGTTCTGGTGTCACTTGGCAGGTATCAAGGCCAGAAGTGAACTTCTTCCGTCCCTCCCTCCCTCTTTCAGCCTGGATAGCACAGGATCTCATCCAAGGTTTTCTCCAAACCCCCAGTGCTGGTGAGAGCGATGGGATCTCTTTCAGAAAGACATCCAGCCATGCCTGAAATGCTCCGGATGATGGAGAAACCTCACCTGAAGCCTGTTCCAGTGCTTGATTATTCCTACTGTGAAAAATTACTTATCTCTAGCAAGAAACAGTTGAAAATTCCAGCTTTAAGCTGCTGAGTTATGTTTTGCTAATCAGAAGGGCTTGCTTCCTGCAGTGCCAGCGTGCCTGGTTATGCAGTGGTGCTCTCTCCCCTCGCTCCTGCAAAGGATGCCCTCAGGACAGCAGAGCTACCGTGGGTAGTGGGCTGCTGGTTGTTACTCTGAACCCCTTCCCTAGGGGACAGCGAGTATGAAGAAACATGGGGTGACTTACTCACATCCACATGTGGTGTGAATACATCACATAATAATGGTGTGATGTATTCTAAGTGTTTCTAAGTGTTATAATCTTTGTTCATTGAACAGAACTACCCAGTTAGTACTAACTGCTCTAAAATTTTCCTTAAGGGAAAAGGAACCACAAATGACCCCACTGGAGTGTCACGGGGGACTCTGAAACTACTGTAAAACTTGTGAGTGTGTCTGTTTATTAACAGCATTCTCCAAACGTGTCCATGATGCGTAGCATCCACATGAGCTCCAAGCCAAGCTATCAGGAATGGTTAGACCCAGCAGGATCTGGGTTAGACCCAGCCCTATCCCATGCCACTGAGCCAGACTCACACTTCTGAGCCTCCTCATGCTCGTGCCTTGCCAGCTCTGCCTGGCTGCCCAGACTGCGCTCCTTCATCTCCCGCAACATTCTTTCCACCTCAGCCATCTTCTGCCGAAACTCCTCAGTGGTGGTGGTGGTGGTGGCATTTGCTACCCCAAATCTGGCCATCTGCCGCACCAAGTCTGCAGAAAAATCCAGATCCCCTGTTAGCATTGACCAACCCAGGTCCTTCATAATCCCCAGAGATCTTTCCTCTCTTACATCACAGTCAACAAACTGCAGCCACCTTTCATGGAGTACTCAGGCATCCAAATTGCCTGAGATCACTCAGATGTATTGCCCCAAGTTTCTGCCTCCTCGGCTGCTGCCAGTAACTCATGGTACATAGCCCAAGCATCATTTTGTGGCTTTACCTCCACTCCTAGATCCAGTCACTCCCTATTTGCTAAATGTCTCTTGAAGCTGTAAGTGTAGTCTGCCCCCGTTTTATGCATTTTAATAACATTTGTGCAAGTTCAATGTGCTTTTTCCAAAGATTGTGTTTAACCAAACAGCTAAGACTCACAATAACACTAGTCAAAATAAAAGCCAGAATTGTGCAGGGATTTTAATTTAATTTGTATTTCCCTTGTTTTCCCTGTGGCTTTTTCTAAGTGATGCAATACTTGGTGCTGTTTGAAAGCAAGAGCATGGCATTCCCAGCAGGAAAAAAACCACAAAGCAGAGACCCTTCTTCACCTACCTGCAATACCCTTCTGAATACTTCGGATATTTAGCAGGAGCTGATCTCCTCTCTGGTAAGTCTCTCTCACTTGCTGCTCAATACGGTTTGCTTCTCTGTGAGTCATTGTCATCTGCAACAAAAAAACACTGGCTTCGCTGAAGTACAAGATTACTGTTTATGTAATTTCTCACCAGGAAAGATGTTCCCAAAAGGCACATTAAGGCTTGGGAATGTGCAGCTTCTGAGGCCATTGAACCATGTCTCCTCCAACAGCCTGCCCTGTGCTGCTCACCTACAATGCGTTCAGGGATGGTCTTACTTAGCGCCTTCAGAGAAGCACAAGCAATAAAGGCAGCTCTGATGCAACAGGCTCTGGATCCTGAAACTGTCCTAAGACCACAGAGGACAGCACGGTCCTGCAATCCTATCACACAAAAAGCCCCATAGCCTGGAGCTAGGCCCACCTGGGTCCTGACCAGGACGCAAGAAGAGATGGAGGGCTGCAGTGTGGCCATTCAGAGAGCAGACATGTGTAGATGTACATATACACAGAGGCAGTTTGTGCAACTGTCTGGGGACGTACGTCATCAAGTAGAGACTTTTCCCTCTCCCTTAGATTAGGAGCAGGCAGTTTATAAATCAAATCTTGCTCAGTTTATCTGAAGACACAACTGATGTCTTTAGACTGTATATAGGTTGCATCCTGTAAAAGCTGTTACTGTACTGAGGCCTCCAAGGATCATTACAATAAAAAGGGTTGACTCATTTGCTCACGGGGCACAGGCTCTCCCTACTACAGCATGGATAACTCCAGGATAGACCTAGATGTTTATGTTCCTTCCTTGTATGCTCCTTCTATAAATGAATTTTTAACAAATTCATTTTTACTGGTTAAAGTTGGAGCTACCCCAAAAGCAAATAATAAATCAAGAAACAACCATCAATATCACAAGATGTTTAACAGCCCTTCAAGGAACACAGGTAATCCAGTTTGGGCATCTAAATAAGAGACCCTGACACCCAAGCTTAGTGCTGGCTGGGCAGCAGATCCATCCTACCCGAACTAGGGTCCTCACAGCCTTCAAAGCCCTCATTCTAGGTAAAAGGATGGACTCATGCTCTAGCAAAGGAAGATGGAGAAATTTCCTACTTTGTGCTGCAGCGCGTTCAGGTCCTGTGTGAGGTCCACGTTCTCATCCTCCAGCTCATCAGCCCTTTGCCTGACCTTGTTCATGGCTCTCTGGTACTCACGAAGCTGGTTCTGAAAAAAAAAACCCCACCAACCACAAGAGACAAAATCAGGTCAAAGGGCCAGGAAACATGGGCAGAAAGTTATGTGAAACCTTCCACGTACAGCGATAGTGGCCATAGTGCTGTTGAGACCATGGAGGCGAGCCCAGGCAATGGAGCTGGCGTTCAGGTTGACCAGCTGGCTGCGAATGGAGGGGAAGGACATCTCGATGCTCTGCAGATCCTCCAGCAGAAGCAGGACACAGCTGTCGCACACTGCCAGGGGAACAGAGCGGTCAGCACAGGCCCTTTCCTGGGGCTTCCCTCACCTCTTGCCCCAGGACCACAGGATACAGACCTTCACACCTCATGCTGTCTGGGCCGTTTGCCACGGGGATCTCATACTCGTGCACGCAGATGTCGCACTGCTTCCCTGTCAGCCCGTGGGAGCAAGTGCACTCGCCAGTGCGTGGGTCGCAGGAGCCCCCTCTGCACTCACACTCTGCCAAGTTTAATAACAGAGAAATGCCCGTGGCCTTATTTTGTGCTGTTACCACCCAGAGGGAGGGGAAGGAGTGGTTTTATTCCAGCTGTGGAATAAAACCTCTGCTTATCTACATGCCACTGCTTGGGGTTTCCCTGTGCAACTTAGCAACACGCACAGGACCTCAGACAGCAGCCAGTTGTTTTCCACCTTTAACAACTCAACAAGCACGTGTGCCATCAATGCCTTGTCCCACTCCTCCACACGCAGGCCCCAACACCCAGGAAGCAGGACTCACTTGTACAGCCGCTCTCGCTGAAGCCCCAGTAGCCCGGGGCACACTGCTGGCAGCGTGAGCCGCTGATGCCGGGCAGGCAGCTGCACTGGCCAGTCTGTGCATGGCAGCTGCTCCCCACAGCACCAACATCGCAGTCACACCTTCGGCAGCCGGAGCATCCCTCAAAGCCATAATATCCCTCCTAGGGAGAAGTAGGACAGTGGGCACTCTGTTCAGCAAGAGGGCACGCATGACTCCCTCCTGGGGCGCACTGAGGTGACATGGGACCTCAGACTGGCTTTCTAGGAGTGTTTTAACCACCACAAAACTCCGATCAACATGGCAATGATGTGGAGCTGCAACAAGGACCCACACACACCACAGCACCGCCCTACAAACCTGCCCCCACCCTGCAATGCCTGTGCTGCATGCACACAGGAAAATGGGGTTTATTGCAGTTTCCCAAAGGATACCACATTACTGCTCAGGCTGCAGCTGAATGCTGCTTCCATCGCTGGCTGCCAGATCTTTAATAGGCTTTTGCCATGTATTAGCAGATCATGCAAATCCAGCCTTACCCACCTGGCTGCCAGCACCGCTCTGCTCACAGGCCTGGGAACAACAGAGGGAGCTGTCCCCCATCCCCACGCCAAGGACGGGCACCATCCCAGGACACAAGTGGCCCTTACCTCGCAGCGGTCACAGTGCTGGCCTGTCACTCCGGTTTTGCAGAAGCACTGGCCTGTTTGTGGATGGCATGAGTCAGTCCCACAAGGCGAACAGTTGCACTCTACCAGGGAAAAATACACCTAGTTACACATTGAAGAGCCTGCTCAGGCGCTCACAAACCTTATTTCCAACAGGAAATCCTATTTTCCCCCTTATCTATCACAGTCAGAGCAAAGACAGAGCCTCTCTCCTCTTGGATTTGCTTCTCCTGACAACTTAGTCCCATGACACCTGCTCTGGGCAGACTGCCTTTTGTGAGCTGTAATTTGTCTGCTGTTCCTCAGGGGGAGATGAGCAGTGCTGGGAGTGGGCTGCGCAAACCCACATCCCTAGGGAGTGCCAGTACCACTGCTGCAGTAGCTGTCTGGGGCAAGAGTGTTCCAGCCTGGGTGCGGTTTGGCAGCTCGCATTCGGGGGTGGATTGGAGGTTAGGGAGTTGCGATGCTGGAGAGCAGGTTTTTGGAACCAACTTTTTTCTTATTATCGCCATTAGAGGATGCCTGTAACGTGTGCAACCAAGCATGTGACTCACTGGGGCAATGTACCGCCTGGCTAAGGCACTAAACACACCCACAGTCAGTCTGTCCATCTTCCCCCCCACCCCACCCCAGCGCTTGCTGCCTGGCCCACTCACGTGTGCAGTTCTTGGCTGCCACTGCGTCCCCATAGTAGCCAGGGGCACAGACCTCGCACCGTGCACCAGCTGTGTGGTGCATGCACCCCGTGCAGGCGCCTGTCAGGGAGTCGCAGCTGCTGAACAGCATGTTAGGATCGGTATTCCCGCTGCAGTCACAGGGCTGGCATGAGCTGCCGATCACCAAGGGATTGCCATAGTACCCTGGGGCACAACTGGAGAAATACAGCAAGTTAAAACAGTCAGGGCATCAGGAGATCCCCACAGCTCACGCTTGCACCATGCTTGAGTTGTACAATTATAACAGTGCGAGCATCCAACACTTGTAATGGCTGCAGCCTCGAGGGATCTCAAAGCACTTTCTGTTTTGCCGCACAATATAACAGAAAGGTGCCTTTATCACAGACTGCAAGTCAAGGCAAAGCACAGCTAAGTAATACACCCATGGTAACAGTATTTCAGCAGCGGAGACAGCAATAGGGCATGTGCAAGCTGAAAAGGATCGAAAGAAATGCTGCCAGAAAAAAGCACGCTGGGGTCAGACCCAACCGTTTCCTCTGCAGCCTTTACTAGGACAATTTATCTTCTGCCACAGCAGTGGCTGCATGGGATTAGTGTGTCTGAGGCCCCAGACACACGCGTGCCATCACCCTTACCGCTCACAGTTGGGTCCAGTGTAGCCAGGTTTGCAGAGGCACTGCATGTTGGAGCCCTTGTGAACACAACCGACAGCAAAACTGAAACGGTAAAAGGTAAACAGGAAGGTGTAGTTACCCCTGATGTGGTCCCAGGGGAGCTGATCACTCAGTGTGGGCTGCTGGGACCTTGGATAAGAGGCCATGGACATGGTTTGGGGCCACAGACAAGGCTGGCATTGGGACACCTGCCAGTGCCCCGATGTGGCACAGCATGGTTCCCAGTGGTTAAACAGGCCATCCCATCTGAGGGTGCTTACTTGTTGGAGGCAACTGACAGAGGGCATGGACATCCAACACACTGCAGGGGTTCTTCAGCAGAGTGGCTGCCCATGTAGCCATCCTTGCATCGCTCACAGTGGTCTCCTTCTGTGTTGTGCTGGCAGTTCTGCAGGGGAAAAGGCAGGCTGTGGGCTCAGCACTGACAGCAAGAAATGGTGGGTTGCACAAAGAATTCCCCACCACCTATCTGGACGCATCGACCCTTCCTCTTTCCCAGAACTGTCTCGCACCCTAAGCCAACCCTGAGCAGGACCACCTCTGAAACAGCACATGCAGCTAATGCTCCAATTCAGGCACAGTCCTTCCAGCTCATGTAGTATGTGAAGAGCTTCTTAATCACGTGCTACAGACCTTATAACTCCAAAATATCATGCTGCTTTGCGATTTACTTACAAGGCATATCCCAGAGCCTGGCAGGCACTGATCTGAGTGGCCATTGCAATGACATGGGATGCATTTTCCCAGAAAGAGCCCCTTGGTGTCCCTGTAGTAACCGGGAGCACATTCCTGAGGAAGGAGAAAAAGATGAAGATCTGAAAAATAGCCCGATACATTCAGACAAAGCACAGAAACTAATTTAATTCCCATGACAGAATTCCCACAGGGTTGAACTGACGAAGAAGAGATTAAAAGCAACAATGAAGACTTTTCAGTGCAGCTTTCCTGCTCCTCATCACTAGGAGATAATTGGCCAGGCAGAGGGATGTATTTCAAGGTACTGCATGCACGTAATTTTGGTCTGCAACACCTGAACAATTTCCCCATCATGTCTCTTCCAAGACAGCAGATAGAGCCAGCGCACCTCTCCCAGGTGCATTGTGTTGTGGTGGAAGGGGAGCTGGAAGTGGGCTGTCACGGTGCAGCCTGGGAGATGTTCCTCCTGCACAATCCTGAGCTCTAATTTCAACTGAAGCCCGCAGGGGTCAGCTTGGAAACTAGCACTCTGGCACCACTGCTTTGCACAAACATCCAAACCCCGTGGCTGCCACCCACACCAAGCACAAGATGTTGCCAAGACCCAAAACATGACTGTTTGATGCCCCTCTGCCTGGAGCAGCACGTCTGCTTTCACCCTTACCTGGCAGGAGTCCCCCTGGTAGTTAGCAGGGCAAAAGCACAGCTCCACATTGCTGGCACGGATGCCCGTAGCCGTATCTGTTGTCATCTCCAGAACCACGCGGCGCAGGGACACGGATGAAGACAGCTGGGAGAAGAGTGCCCGGATCTGCAGTTGTTCCAGGTTTGCCAGCACCATCATGAGCTCTTCTCTAGACACAGGGTTGTGCGTCTCTGTGTGCCTGAAGTTACCCTAGTGGGAGAAAACCTGACATTACTGGCAGGAAGCACAGGCACCTGAACATCCAGCCCAGCCTTCACAACCCTGCTGCTGGGATGCTTCCCCTTTGCACAAGTGAAACAGTCCTGGCTCTTCACAGCCAGTTCTGCTGCAATAAACAGCACCTAAAATACTGAGCTCAAAGCAATTATCCCTTCTGCCTACATGCTAGTCTTGTCCTTTTAGTAGCATCTGAGCACTTCACTTGGTACACACTTGTGTGTGCAAACTCACCTCCACCAGCTGCAGCTGGCCTTCATGTACCTCCCCTGGGGATGGGTAGGTGCCTTCCAGAAACATGATGCTCATCTGATTTCCCTGGGAAAAGCAAGGAAGGTGTCGGTCACTGCCTCATCCTGCTCATGTGTTAGCAGGGGGCACCAGGGGATTCCTTAGGCTGCACCTTCAGGATCACATCTGGGCGGGACTCCATGGGAATGAACACGTCACCCCTCCGCGGGTCGGAGTGCAGCTCATATCGCAGGTGCCCACCATAGGAGGAAACCTAAGGGAGAGGCAAATTACATATGTCGCTGCAAGTTCACACCACTGAGATAAGGCCAGAGCTGAGCATGTTCAACTGCAGTGCGAGCAATGCCTGCACATCGTGCTTGCATGTCAGGCATGCTGCTGGCACACATTTTGGTGGGTCAGGGATGTGCATGACTGCTTGTCCAGCTGCTACCGGGCTCTTACCTGGTCTCCAAGGTAGGAGCTGGGTGCAACCCAGTAGAGCTCCTGGTAGGCATCTGGGAGGTTCTTGAGATCAGCATGGAGGAGCTGATCCTGCAGGCTCAGAGTCGTCGGCACTTCCTGGCGGTCGGTGCTCAACAAAAGCCACCCATTCATGTCAACAAACTGTGGGAGAAGAGCAACCGTAGAGCTTCCAGTGAAGCTACAGAAGAGCAAGTCCCAGAGCAGCAGAAAGGATGGTAACAGGCTCACGACCTCACACACATCCTGATGAAGCCACTGGAAAACTGAGCACCACCCCTGCCTCCCACCTGGCACAGTCCCCCCATGCCAAGACTTTCCACCCCAGAGATCAGGAAAAGGGGCTGGAAGTGGAAGACGGGCACAAGGAGACAAAGATAACCCTCCTCACAGTGTATCTTCCAGAGGGGTAGGATTAATGCCGGATGGAGACCCAAGGGCAGCAGGGAGCCAGGTGGATGGGAACACAAATGAACTGCAGGCTCTGGTGGCCCCTGGCCCCTCTCACCTCAGCTCGGTGCTTCTCAGCACTGCGGCAGCGATCGGTCGCACCAAAGCAGAAACACTTGGTGCAGCCCTTGGGGTTGCTGGCATCCAAAGAAAATGTCCCCAGGCGGCACTGGTCACACCTCGGGCCCTCCACATTTTCCTGGAAGACAAGCAAAGCTCAACGGCGTCAGCAGCTTCCCATGAGGCCTTAGTGGAGGACAGAGACAGCTGTCCGACTGATCAAAGCACAATGATGTGATGCTGAAAGATGATTAAGCAGTCCTTGAACAGGTTTGCATGCACAGCACCCATCAAACATTAAATTCACCTGGAGAAAGCACTTGTGAGCCCTGCAAAGGGGATGGAGCAGGCAGCTCAGCAGAAGTTTGTGTTACCGTGCTCTCGTGCAGGAGCAGAAGTAGTCAACAAGGCTGGCAGCTTTACCTGCAATGGGCTCTGACACGGGGCTGGACTCAGACTGCCCATCTCCCCGGTGACAGCCCAAAGAGTAAGCCTTCGTGTCCAGGAAAGATGGGGAGAAGGAGTCTTTCAGGGTGCTCTGAACCCACCACCACATGGGGCAGGCTGGCTGCTGCTCAGGCACACAGGCACTCTCCTTCTCCAGCCCTGCTCCCTCCCAGCACACCAGACACCCACAGCCAGAGCAGGAGAGTTGAGCCAAGGAGAAACACACCACGTGAAGGCATCAAAGGACTGACCTTGCAGTGACACTGTCCTGTGACCGGGTCACACACACTTGCTTCGGTGCCAGCCTGGTGACAGTCACACCGCCGGCAGTTAGGGTAGTGGTAGTAGCCAGGGGCACAGAGGTCACACTGTCGCCCGATGATATTGGGCTTGCACCTGTGGGACACAAGAGCTGCAGCTTTAGAAACCTCAGAGCTGCTGGGCTTTCAGAGCTTCACCCACGCTGGCACTGACACAATGACAATGAGGATTTCCCCATCCTGCATGTTTCCTCCCTGCAGCCTGCTGACATGTCCCCTCACTCCAGCAGGGACCAGGGATGCTGCTAGGTGTGCCCAGTGCCAGGACAGGGCTCCCTCACCTGCACTGCCCGCTGTCCACATCGCAACCTGGCTCCGTCAGCTCCTGCACGCCGGGCCGAGAGCAATTGCAGTCCTCGCAGCCGATGAGGGGGTGGCAGCCGAAGGTCTGGGGCTCGCAGACAACACACTCTGGCTTCAGGGTGTGCGGAGGGCAGATGCACTGCCCTGTCACTTCGTCGCAGAGACGTGTCCCACAGTCACAGGCTGGAAGGGGCAGAAAAGGGACTGTGTTTTGGGGAGCAAGACCCAGGCAGCCCAAGGAGAGCACAAGGCAACAGATGCAGAGCTCAACTGCTCTGCAGGCAGCCGGGCTGTTTTCATGTAAGCAGAGCCATTACAGGGCTGGAAAATGCAACCATTTCCCAAGCCAGCCTCAGCCCTGTAGGAGGCAAACCAGCAAGTGCTGGGAATGCAGAGCGGGAGATGGGACAACTCACGCCTACAGTTGGGGAAGCCCCAGTAGCCAGTGGCACAGCGGGAGCACTCTCGCCCGATGACGTTGGACTTGCAGGGACACTGCCCGCCGAAGGGCTCACACTGGCTGCTCCTTGCGCCTGCCTCGTGGCATCGGCACGGCTGCGCCCCGTTGTTGTAGAAGAGGGAGAGGGAGATGGCAGAGTCACGGCAGAACCTTGATGATGTGCTGGGGCTGCAGGGGAAGGCAGGAGGAGTCACTGTGCTGTAAACCCCTCCAGCCTCCCCCCCCCCCCCCCCAAAATCCAGCAGGATATCCTGCAGCAATGGGTACTGAGTTAGTGGGAGGGATTACCCCAAGACGCTGAGATCCCCCCAAATACCCACAGGCTTGGTCATTAGATAAGGAAAGCCTTAATCAGATCCCTCCCCTGCCATACATGAAGGGAATGGGGTTTTTGCTCCCTGAGGAGTGTGCAGCCCATGGACAGCAAAGCAGCCACCCAAAGCCAAGTGTCTCACTTGATGTAGAAGCTGTTGATGCCACAGCTGCTGATGAAATCATAGGATTTGTCCAGGGGTTCCTCCTGCAGGTACTGAGAGCTATAGCTGTCCTCAGGCACCACAAGGATGTAATCCTGCAAAGCAAGGACAAGATGGGTGAGCCAAGCTCTTTAGCTGAGCCAGATGCAGTTCAAACTAGCTCTCTCAGAAGTCCAAATGCACCCTTCACTTCTCATCAGCTCATCACTTGCTGGGACAGAACATGACACACGAAGTACCCAAGTACTGGACAGACCAGGGGTCACCTCTCTACTGGGAGCAGCCCACACTCACTGGAGTTAAAAAAGGCAGAATACCCCGAAAGGGCAGCATTGGCTGTGTTTCAGCAGAGAGGCAGGCAGCCACTGTCATCTTAAACTTCTAGACATGAAGGCACCTGGGTTCCAGTTCTGTCTTTCAGCCATTTATCCAAATTTTGGTCAATGTGCTAGTCCGGTTGCCTGAGGATAACAAGTGCTTCCTGCTCCCATGATAAGACCTGCCTGGACAAACAATGCAATGCAGGTGCAAAATATTGCTGGGGCAGGAATAAGGTTTATTCTGGATTATCACAAGCTACGTATGCAAAGCAACAGCTTCAATTTCTGCCTTGTTTTGGTATCAAAATGACACACTGAAGGATAACTGTCATATACAGATGCTGTCTATGAATTCTGCCCTCAGTTCTATACCACTGAGCTTAGAGATTGCAACTTTCTCGGGTAGTTCAGAAACTCAAAATTGGGAAACTTTCCTGCAATCACACAGTGACAAAAATCCAAGGACAAGCTCCACCCCTGCTGGAGCCTGGTCTAGCATGCCCTGGGAGCTTCCCGGAGAGAGGCTCACCAGCCACAGCTGCTTGCCCTCTGGCACTCGAACAACCACAGTCAGATCATTATCAGTAATATCCAGGATAATCTGGTCTTCAGAAAGTACCAGGCTCCGGCATCCATAGCCATGTGGGCAGAAATTAGCATTGGTCTGACCTGAAAAGACAACAAATGTATTGGTCCCACATTTGCCTTGCAGTCCCCATTACACCCTCCCAATTTGGAAGAGAGGAGTCGGTCTCGCTTCATCGTTGCGATCCTTGCAGAACCTGCGGTTATCCTCCGGTATGAAACACTTCCCAGGGCTTCTGCCAGCCAATAACTTCCCCCAGATCCCCACTCTTCTCACCTTGCCAGATGCGCCCACCGTTGATTAACACTTCCACAGGGAAGGTGGGGTGGTTGGGCTGGTAGTAGTGTAGGATGAAAGCATAGCGTCCCAGTGTCTGGATCCGGCTGTTAAACACAACAGCAGCCTGGCCCAAAACAGAAGAACAAAGAGACAAAACCCGACATCTGACGCCTGTACTCACAGCTGGGATATTTTTTTCTTATTGCACAAATTTTTACTCTTACTGCATGACTGTCGCGTCTTGAGACTTTTGGCAAATCAACCCCCAGTGCCTCAACACTCCCCCCTCTAACTTTGCAGGTGCCACCTGCAAAGCTTTTCTGGAGAACCAAGCAGGGTTAGATGGAGCTAAGACAGGAGAGTCCTCAGGAACAAGTTTAAAGTCCAGATTAAATTCTGAAAATGCCAATTGCTAAATTGCTAATTGCTGAAACTACTCAATAGAGAAGGAAAACTTCTCCCTGCCCCAGGTGTCCAGTGTCACAGCACCAGCAAACTGTCCCAACCCACACCCATGCCGCTACCTGTGGTGGTTGCAGGAGGATGAGCTCTGCAGTGGGGTCCATCGCCGTGGGAGGCCGAGGCGCAGGCTCTACTGGGACCCCAGCTGAGGCCACATGAACAGCCTGAGCCAGGGGGACATCAGGGGCAATGGGCAGAGCCTGAGCCCCCTCCAAAATGATTGACTGAGAAAGCTTCAGGAACCTTGAGGGAACACAGGAGCTGCTGCAAAACAGGGACAAAACAGGATGTAAGACCTCCAAGGACAGAGAGATACTATGGAGTCCTGGCAGGAGAAGCACACCCTGCAACACCTAGCAGATTACAAAGTGTGCCTGTCAAGGGAGAGCTTTCTACCGGGACCCCTGTGGCTCTCAGATCTGGGCTCAGGAGGAACAGGAACATTGTGCAGGCTAATTCCTGTGCAAATATTTATCCAAAGCAGCATCAAAAATTGGGATACAGCAAACGTCTCTCACTGTGTGTGAGCAAGCACAGGAAAGCCTTTTATTCAGGATGACACTTGGACTGCCACAGGAGGCAGTGGGGTGTTCAGATAAAGGACCAGCAGCCTGACTTCCAGTCCTTACTCCATTGCTGCCTGCACGGTGGACACAGGCAAGGCACTTCACCTCAGCCAGAGATTTCTTTCTACTGTGTCAAGAACTCAAAAGGCTCCAAACCTGTGGGAAGGGGGGGAAGCAACTGCTTTTGGAAACAGCGACATCCATGCTAAAACCCTGAGGGACCCAAGATATTTACCTGTTGGATGAGAACATGCCATGGACGCTGATGCAATGCACCCTTGGCTCTATGAACTCCATGGTGAACTGTGCAGCGGGTATGAGGTACACTTTGTGCTGCCGTATGTGAAAGAGAGACGCTTGGTTACATGACAACCTCTGCCACTGGGAGCCTGCAGCTGTTTCTGTGCCTACCAGCAATCAGGCTGACCACACAAAATACCTCCTTATCAGACACTTCAGCTAATGCATGGCAGGTCAACGCCTCTCTTTACTGCCCCTTCTTCCTTGGCACAAGCCCTAAGGCATTTAGGAGCTCCACATAGTTATGGGATTCTTCTGTCTTTGGCTAAGCAACTGTGAATGCCTTCAAGGTAAAACAGGAAGAGGCACTGCCACAACGCTGCAGAGCTCCCTCTGCAAAGAGCAACTTCTCACTGTGTCCCAAATCCCAGTCCCATGTTCTACTTCAAAACACACCACTGAACACATTCTCCACCCTGGACTGCTCATGACATCGACTAAGTTCTAACATCTAGTCCAAAGAAATTAGAAAACCCCTCTGCAGTCTAGGCACCACTCCAGCCTCTCCTCCTTGCAACCAGCCAGCAGAGCTGCCCTTGTGGGGAGCCTTACCAGGAAGAAGTCAGCCAGATCAGAGGTGAAGCGAATGGTGGCCTCTGAGGTAAGTTCAAAAATTGCCATACGGCTCTGGGAATCCACAGCAATCCCTCGACAAAGGAAACTGTAAGAGAAACACAGATTTTGAAGCCAGCCTTGAGTAAGGTCATGACCCATTTCTTGTCTTGCCGGCTATATGTCCTGAAGGTATTTACACAAAGTCCCTGCAAATCTTTTCACGTCTTTTCTGGCAAGTCAGAAGAGTTAAGTTTCCCAAGGACACCCCAGACATTTGTTTCCTATTGCAAAGGTTGCAGTCTGAAGTCGGACACTTCTACAGCACAGGACAGGGTCTGACTTGCACCAACAGCTCCAATAAACCTGCCTGTAGGCCATTCCCTCCATCAAGGCCCCTACCAATGTAGCTAGCAGCAAATGGAAGCAACAGATTATCTCCTGGCAGAGGCATTGGAGCACTATGCTGGCACAGGTACGTATTTCCCAGGGATGGCCAGTCACTAAAATCCATGTCCAGCTAGGAGGAGTTTGGATATACACAGCCTAGATGTACAACACTAGGGCATTGCTTTGTTCATGTGATAAAGCAGAAGAAGCTCAAGTAGGGGCAGCCTGTCTTTGCCATGTCAGAGGACGACCGAACCCTTTCTCCATCTCACCATACCTGTAGACACAGGGGTAGAAGATGAACGTGCCCTGCTGCATGGCTAAGTGCGGTGAGGTCACAGCAATGCCCACCATCTGCAAAGCATTGGTGTTGGCGTACTCCACCACCAGCACGTATTTCCCAGGCTGAGCAATAGGCAGGGACAGCTGGACTTCCACCTGGAGGACAGAGAGGTGACTGAGTGAGGGTCTCCTGTCCCACTCCATGAAGTGAGCAAGTGCAGGATGCCCGCGTTACAAACCAGCCTCGTCTGCAGCTGAGGGGACAATGGGACAACTCTTACCACATCCTTGCAAACCCTTTGCATGTGCCTTGAACAATAGGGCATGCAAGCACACAGCTGCAAGGCTCAGGGGCAACAGTGGGGTGTTCACGGGTCAAAGCCCTCCTGGTAACCTGCCCGGGTGCATCTAAAGCACCAGATGGTGGGAGCAGAGGGATGAGTGCTGCAGTGCCCATGCGAGGGATGAAACAGAAGTGCCACTCACATCACTACCGCTGCATGTTGCCATCCGGGGATGGGAGGGGGTGAGCTGCTCTGTGGGACACAATCTGGGTAACCGGTTGTCCAGCCTGCACACCGCATCCACCCCTGACACAGCAGGGAAGCTGTCCACAGACAGGTACTTATACAAGAGGCAGCTAAAAACATTAAGAAAAGAATTGCAAAGTACAGTTGTTACATCACAATTTTAAGAGTCAAAAGCACCCAAGCAGCTTGATCCCAGCAAGATTTGCAAAAGGCTTTGGTTTAACATGAGGGCTCCACTGCCCAAAGGAGCACCTCTGGTTAGTGTGGAACAATGAGTTCAATGAGAATAATATTATAGGACCAGTGAGGGCAGTAACAACAAAAAGCTTCTCCTCTTGCAGTGTGCTTTATGCTGGGGACCACTGCTACAGTGGAGGGGACAACTGGTGCCCAGAACCCAACCAGCCTTCTTGCCGACATGGACAGAGAGGTCCTGCACAGAGCAAACAGATGCAGAGATGCTCTAAGCACTAGCAGACTCCACCCATCCATTTTAAATAGTCCAGAAAGACCTAACTCATTGTAGCCATTTTCCAGAGCTATTGATTGGCATACAGTTCCCACCTGGCACTGGGAACCCGGCCTAGCAGAGGAGAGCGCTATGGTCTTACTGGGTGAGTTGGTCCTCCAGAGTCCTTGAGAACACACAGACTGCCTGTGCCATGGATGAGGAGATCTATGTGTTAGCTTTCCAGGTTCGGCAAGCTTTATGAATGACAGCAAAGTGCTCCACCAAACAGTTTACTGCATCCAGACCCTCACAGCGTGTGGACTGTAAATATTTTTTAACCCCAGGCCAGGCAGAGCTGAGTAGGTCCCACACAGCATGAAGACATGGAGATCCTTACTTCTGGGTGGCTTGTTCAGGGGCTGGCTGGTAGGTACATGGCTCTGTAACCTTTAGCTGCAGTATTGGTGCTTCATAGTATGAGCTGGGCAGCAAAACCAGATAGTCCTAGGAGGAGAGACAGGAGAGTTGGTTACGTTTGGGACACTTGCCCCCAAGGAGCTGCTGAAGCCCCCTGTGGTGTATGGAGCACAGGGGCTGGTCCTTACCAGCAGCACACCCTCTGCTTCAACAACCAGAGACCAGGTGTTGGGGTTGAGTACGAAGGGCTCCCCAAAGCTGTTCTGGGGGACAGTGACGAAGGCTGGCTCCGTGCTAGGAGCAAAGACAATCTGCTTGGTCTGCTCTGTACCTGGAGCGGGAGGGATGAGAGGCTGTGAAAGGACTGGGACGGAAAACCTGGGGCTGCAAATTGGAGGCTACACTCAGGGAAGCAGCTCTGCAGTGCGCTGGGAAGTCCCGGGCTTCTGCTTTCTCAGCGCTGCCATGGGAGAGGCACCGCAATCCCACAGTGTCCTGTAACAGAGACATCCACTCTGAATCTGCTCAGTAGCTTAATGGGAGAAAAAAGAAAAATCACTGCAAACCTTAATGCTAATCCACAGCTCTCACAGTGTGCTCTGCATCCCTAGCCTGCAAAGCATGGAGTATTGCATGCCAAGGAGCGTTTTGGCAGCTAGAGAAGGAAAGAATTAGTCTGTGAAGAATTTATTCTGAGACAGACAAAAAGAATTGCCCAGTTATGTTCTTCCTTAGGGATATTCTGACCCCAGCTCCACAGGTGAGATACCTGTCTTCTGGCAAATTCTCAGATCCCCAAGCTGTGCTCCTGCCTTTCTTGCCAGCCACAGATTCTGCACCCAAGATTTAGACGTTAATTTTAACTGACAGAACAGGTTTAAGGCCTGATCCTGCTGCTGTTGAACGTTTCCTTGGCTCAGCTGACACAGTTCCATAACCTTTGAATTCATTAACTTTAGATGCAAGAATGATACAGCACCTAGAAGCAGACTGTCTGCCTGTCTAGCAGTCTCAGGAGTATTTTCAAGAGGACGGGTGAGAGGGATTCACCGAGTATGGCTGCATGGCAAGCACATGAGATGAAAGAGGGAAGTGGGGAATGTAGCACACTGACTATCCTGGTGTGGTACACGGACATCAAGGCATAATGCAGAGGGCCAGAAGCTAAAGCAAGGGCTTGTACTACTGTGGGGATGGGTCAGCCCCTTCCCATGTGTGCTAGCTCTGCCACATGCCTGGCATCAGCTGAGGCCAAGCCCCTGTTTTCTCAGATGGGAAGCAGAGGTGAAGATGCAAAGAATGAAGAGATTTCCCTGAACAGGCAATGGGGTAGATCCCTTGACAAGCTGAAGCTTCTCATCCCTTTGAGACGATACACAACTCAAACTGAGATGGCTTCTGGATGTGGGGCAGGAGAAACCGGTCTGAAAATCATATACTCTGAAAACGCTTCCCTTTTTGCAATCCACATCCTCCAACTTATTTCCTTTCCAGGCTGCTTTCTTTTACCATGTGAAGCCCATTCCAGCCAGGCAGAGGGTGGCTCAGCATTTTTGGAGCCAATCTGGCCTATCAAGGAAGTTGCCCTCCCATTGTTGGTGCATCAGTCTGGCAGCTTGCCTTCAGCACTAGAAAAATCAAATGCTGCTTCTGAGCAAGGAGGAAAGCACATTCTAAGGGAAATAAGCTCTGCTGCTGGATAGGACAGATGAAATACTTCCTGACCTTTGGTGGGAACCTAAAGCATAAGGATGACTCATGCTTCTCTTGTGTTCCTGCTGCATAGTATGACTGGCCATAAAAATAACAAGCTCTTTTTCTCCTCTAAAAAAAGTAGGATAATAATATCTTGGCAATTCAAACCTTGCATACTACATTCAAAGGCAAAACACCTTCTATGTCAATTGAAGACAGAGGAGAGAACTCCACATACTAATAAATTAGCTGGTGCCCACAGCCTTGTGCTGTGCACATATGGTCTGGAGGAAGAGCTTCAGCAGGATGATGTGGCTATAGCATCAGAAGGAGCAAAATCAATCAGCCAACCACTGACTAGGGCACTTGCATGGCCTCAGGTCTGTCCCCATGCAGATTTGCTCATGTTGATTCCCAGAATATTTGTTGTTCAGTTCTCTAGGCTTGTTCAGCCATCTTCTGGTGGCTCTTCCTCTTCTCCAGTAGCTCATGGCTTGATGAGAAGACATTGCACCAGAGTGCAACGCCTGTGTAACACATGCAATTCCACACCACTTCCAAACCCCACAGCACGTGTGATGCCAGCAGCCTGGTTTGGGAGAAGGTGGGAGAAGTGCAAGGCAAGGGCAGGACTGCCGCATGAGGGCACCTGCGAAATAAAAACACCTCCGGCTGCCAAAGTTTGCATCCAGTTCCCAGCACTTGGCCCATTCTGGTTTTGTGGAAACTCAGCTCATTTCTGCCTGGGGCACTGTGGTGATCTTGTTCCAAGCTGGAAAAGTTCTTTCAAATGGTACAACAGCCTTATCTCACATCAGCCTGGCTGATAACACTCCAGCGCACAGCCCCAGGACTGAGGCCCAGCTTGCTGCTGCTTTGTTAAACAAAGCAGGCTACAACCTCAAATCAGCCTTTCAGTTGGAAGGGCAGGACTAATGGGTAAAGCCATATGAAAAGTGTCTTCTGGAAAGGATGATGCAGAAGGTTGCCTGGGATGGGGAGGAAGTGGCGATGGTGCAGGGAAGCAGAGCGGTCTGTGATCCTTACCTCTCCTTCGTGGCTGATAAGCTGTAATTTTGCCATACACAGTGGCCCCTCCTGAATTAATATACCTCAGGATGACATGGAACAGATAGAGCTCTGCCTCCTTCACGTCTACAGTGACTCTGATTTTATTCTGTAAAAAGCAAAAAAGCACACGGGGCACACATCACTGGGGGCCACCTCCTGACCACCCACCCGCTCTGCGGAAGAGCCTTACCCGCCTGCCTGCCTACCTGCCTGCCTGCCTCTCTTCCCCCTCCCTCGCCATCCCATGGCACAGCTCTGGCTGGCCACCTGAGACGGGCACACTTGGGATGGGCACACCTGGGACGGGCACACCTGGGGCAGGAGAAGGGGCAGAGGAGCAGTGTTGCAGCATGGGATGCTCTGAGTTAGTCTAGAAGTGAAAAATGCACTTACAGTTGCCACAAACATTAAACTTTCCTTCCTCAACGACCGAGACCCTCCCTTCCACACTGGCGGGCCCCCGGCTGACGTAGCGGAAGACGAGGCGGAAGAGGTCGGGGGAGGTCACATTGAGAGTCACCACTACCTTGGGCTGGTGGGAGAGAGAAAGGGGAGAGAAGCAGAGCACACCTTCAATTACCTCCACCGCCGACAGCTACCAGCCCAAGCGCAGCTGCTCGGCTCACTGCTCCCAAAGCAACATGCCACAGCGCAAGGAGGAGACAAGCACACTGGCCCTACTGCACAGTCACGGCATGGGCGCCTCGCGATGCTGTCCCTTTTGTGACCAGCCACCAAGGGAACAATCTGCCTGCGGGAAGGGGGTGGAAAGGCTCTGACCACATCTGGAAGATGCTGTGGCACAGCAGGGTGGAAAGGCTATCCTGAGGCACACACCAGGCCAGAGGAAAGGTTTTAAGAAGTTCTTGCTTTTGTTATCAGCATGTTGCTTTTGGGCTTAGTGTGCCATCACCAGCCAGCGGGTACCAAATGCTGAAGCGCCTGCCCTTGTGTTTACAGGGCTCTGCTCAGATGCCTACAGAGGAGGCTGCAAATTAAGCTGGTGCCTCACCCTTGGGAAACTGCAATCCTAAGGACTAGTGGTGCTAATGGAGTGTGCCACTGATGGGTGCATCAGCCCTCTGCCTGCCTGGACACTAGCAAGACCCCAGTTAAGGAGTTGCTTAAGTCTGACCCATTTCAAACAGATCTAAGCGTCTCCTTAAATACGCTCCTGCCTACAGGGCAAAGCTGGGGTCTGCTGGGGGAGACTCCTAACGAGGGTGTTGTGTTCTTCAAAGCTCTGGTTAGAAAGAGTAGAAGGATCTTGCAGAGAGCAAACTACAGGCGAGACCTGCCAGCAGAAAGCCATGTGCTAGCCCCTATTCAAGGCCTATTTCTATCTCAAACACCAACACTAGATGCAAAACAAAAGCCATGAGCTTGAGCATGAGCTCCATCCCTAAGCTTTAAGGCTGGGGTTTTCTCAAGGGAGCCCGCAGGACCTCATTGCTTAGTTCCTACCTACAGATTCAACGGGAAATGGCTAAGGCATTTGGCCCCTCTGTTATTTTACCTAAGCATGAAAAAGTGAAGAAAACTGCAAGTACATGCACCACAGTAAGAAGCATCTTACATAGAACAAGACTGTCAGGGAATCACTGCCCTGCACCCCATCCCCAAACACAAACACAGGTGACACTTCCACAGGGGCCATGCAGAAGAAGAATCCACCAAAGAGAAAAAAGGGTCAACAGATGAAACAGCTTCACTTCTAGGGCTTAGATGACCCCCAAATAGCATAAACCATCGTTACAGCAAACCAGCTAACGGCAAGAGCAGAGGCAGAACGGTAACAAGAGGTCCAAGCTGAACACGGCAGCTAAGAAGGAGCCAGTTTATTTCTGGAAAAGGGAGGGAAGGTTACACAGAGAGTTGCAGGAAAGAGCAGAATCAGATGAAAGAGCCATAAGGAAACCCAGAGACAGTGTTTATAGACATCCCTGTAAGTAATCACCAAGCTACCACCTTTGTCTAAATGGATCAGGATGTCAGGAAATTCCCAGTTTAGGACCTTTCCCCTCATCAATCTCTGCCGTCCCCAGCGCTACAGGAAATATCTGTGCAAACAGGCTATATATATACTGTGCTGTTTATGTTGGCCATCATGTGACTTCGGGGGTTTGAGAAGCACTTGGGGTGAAAGATGCGTGCCAAAAGCACGTTGGTCCTCCACCAGCAGCATCCTCCCCAGGGGGAGCTGCGCTGGGATGGAGACACCAGGCATACCTGGATGGAGGACATCTGTGCATATCCTCGCCAGCTGAAGCCCTCAAACTCCAGGGGGTTGTAGCCGAAGCGCACAGCCCGGCCAGCCGGCGTGGTGCCTTCCTCCAGCTCAAATTTCAAGTGGTGAAGGTCAGGGAAATAATGGTCCCGCGCAGGTCTGTGGAAGAGAAGGAGCACCATTACCTGCTGGGCTATCTGGAGAGGGAGGCAAGAGGACACCCCTGCCAGGCACGTGGCTGATGTGGCAGCAGCCCAGACGATAAGGCGCCCATCTGTGGTGGCAGAGGACACCATCTCCAAGGGAGTGAACGGGAGGCAGTGCACTCCAAGGTGCATCTCCTGCTAGCAGCTTACTGGGTGCAGGTGGGGCCACGTGTGCTCTGCCGGCAGCGACAGGCTCCGCTCCGCTCCTCACAGGATGGACCCAAGGACCCACCGACGTCGCATCGGCAGCCTGTGGGCGGGAAGCGCTTGTTTACATTCCCACCACACTAACAAACTCCTGGTCACTAATCAAAGGCACACCCCAGCAGGCAGGGAGGCTGGGGCCACTATTTTTATTCCATTGTATCCGTTTTCATATTGGCCCCAGCCCCACTTGGATCAGCTCCTCTTCCAGCTCAGCGCTGAGCTATTTCCAGACGGCTGACGGCTGCGGGAGGAACAAGGTCTGCAAGCCCTCATGGCTGGGCGCCGCAGCCCTGCTGCCAGCAGCAGCCTTGCTCCCTCTTCCCAGCCCTGCCAGGACCGCATGGGCTGGCTGAAAGTGGCTCGACCTTCTCTTTTACCTCTTCCCATGGGCATGATGGAGAGCAGCAAACCCCACAAGTCCATGCCCACCTGTTCCCAACAGGAGGAAGGGGTAGAGCTGCAAGGACATAGCCAGCAGCTAAAAGCATGCCAGTTTCTGGCACTCAAGGGGGCACCTTTCCTGGCCTTTCATTCCCCAGTCTGATGGACCTCTGTCCAATGGTGGCAAAAGCAGGAACTTGGGTCTCCAGATCCACAGCAACACCCGGCCCCTGCTCTGGGTCATGGTATGATCAAAAGCAAGAGGCGGGAGATCTCTCACCCCTTCCCTCCAAGGCCAACAGTCACTTGGTATAGGCACAGCTGCCTGCTCCAGGGTCAGCTCTTGTGGCCCCCCCATTCACCCAACACATCATGAAGGGGGGCTCACCTTGGCAGCCAAAGTAATTTGCATTCTCCATATTGAAGTAGCCATCTTTGCACGTCAAGCAGAACTGGCCACAGATGTTCGGCTTGCAGAAACACTGCCCGTCACCCTAGGAGAGAAGCAAGCTTGGAAGTTTGTTCCCTCCTGCTGCTCGTCGTGGCTAGTCCATTTCTCATTTATTTGCATCCTACTCTGAGACATTGGAGAAGCATTTTGAGTTTCTTGCTCTACACGGCTTCCTGTGCGTGGGTGGGCCAGATAAGTTAAATTACCCAACAATGGAGGCAAACAAAAATCCACACATCCTGGGCCAGACCCAGAAATACTTAGGTGCCTAATTTATGACAGGTCTTAATCCTACGTTCTCATGCAAGCCCAGATTGTGGTGCAACCTTCGAGAGCTCAGTGTCAGGACGGGCCTCTCCAGCAGCTGCTTGGAGAGATGGAGCTGAAACACTCCCAGCATAGCACGTGGTCAGAGGTGCCTGCAAGCAGAGAGGAGCAAACCCACCTGCTGGCACTCTGCGATTCTGCTCATGGTGCCCTTGGTATCACACTTGCAGCCTGGAGAGAGGGAAATGAACAAGAAATCTGGAAGATCAGTCAGCCCCTGAGAAGAAGCCCTATGGGGGACAGAACCCACCACACCAGAGGACACTGGCTGGGATAAGAGGAGCTGGGAACTGGTCACATAAAAGGTAGTGCTGCACAAGGACACACGTTTCATTTCAGACAGTTACTGTAGAGGACCCAACTACCTTTTCTGCACATTTGGCCATGAAAAATTAAAATGTGCAAAGTTTGCAAGGAGGACTAAAAACCCTGTGTTTCATCCCAGCAAAAAGCTCCAGGCTCCAGCATTTCCCCGCTCCAAGTGAAGGTTACCCAGACCACTCGGGTTTTGACATGCCACTAGAGGATGAAAACGGAAGGAAAGCCATCACTCCACCAGTAGCGGTTGTCCCCACTGGCTTGGGTTTGGGTCCTGCAGCATTACAGCAGGAAGGGGACTTCTGGGGGCTGTGCAAATGCCATTTGCTTACTCAGGCAGCCATAGGGGTTCTCTGGAGTCAGGTTCCAGTATAAGGGTTTGCATCTGTCACAAGCTGGGCCTTCAACGTATGCCCGACATGCACAGGAGCCCTGGGGAAAGGGAAGGGGAGAAAAGAGCAGGTGAGAATTTGCAGCACAGTAGCTGAACATGGTGTCTGCTACTCTGGCATAGGTAATGACTGCGTTCAGGCTGAGCTTAAGGAAGGACTTGGCCCAATGTGAGAAAAAGGGGATCATGCAAAATCACACAAAAATCCCGCAGGGGCCGGTGGGTTCAGTTGATACTCACCGGGGCCAGCGAGGGATCTGCTGTCACCAACCCTGCTGGGTTACAGGAGCCCACTAGAAAAGAGAGGCACAAGGATGGATTTATAAAGAGATAGCTCACATCCTGGCTCTTCCTAAAGGGGGTTATTTCTTCCCTTGCAAAGCTCCTGGGGGATGAAAAGCCCATTTAACGGCAGCACACCACTGTGTCCCCAAGGCACCAGAGTCCCCTCCAACAGAGAGAAGGGGGCTACCTTCACAGTGCGGAAATCCATAGGCGCCTGGCACGCAGCTATCGCAGCGCAGTCCTGTCACTTTGGGCCGGCAGCTGCACTGCCCTGTTTCCTGGTCGCAGGTGCTGTGCAGAGAGCCCTCCCGGGAGCACTGGCAAGCTGCAAAAGAGGGGAGAGCAACTGCTGGAGCTGCAGGGCACAGGGACTCCTGCATTCAAGGCTTCCCACCAGCAACCTCTTTTGTCTGTCTGACCTTCACCACCATCAAAGCAGCCAGAAACATGGGTTATAAATAACATACACACTTCTTCTTTGCTTTTGGTTAAAAACACGCCATCTTTTCAGAATAACAATAGAAGCTGCAATGTTTATCACACTTATTCGTGTACATTTATGTGTATTCCCGGAGGCAGGGAGAAGCTTTGGTTAAGTAAAAGGAGAATGTGTGATCTCATCCCCAAAAGGTCAGCAGCCAGTGACAGATCAGACCTTACAAAAGCCCATTTCCACCCAAACACCCAAGAGCATTTGGCCATCAGGGTCTGCCCTGTGGATGTTGTATGTGGGCAGCAAGCCTGCAGCGCCGGGTCAGCAACACAGCCTTGGCACTTCTGGCAGCCAAGGGCAAGGCAATGGTTCTGCGGCTTCCTGCGTGACCCGCCTCCTGCAAACGCACATGGAGATTCTGCTGCCCTACCACATGAAGGTCAGCAAGCTGTCAGGGAGTTGCCCATGTCCTCCTTGCCCAGCCAGCACTCCTCAAAACCTTGCCAAAGGGGACTTTTCAGGCTGACACCTCCAGACTGGCTAACAGCAAAACACCGTTCATAAAACAACAGATTCAAAAAATCAAATCAGGTTGTCCTTTCCTTGCTGTGACTCCTCTACAGCTCTGCAATTTGGACACTGCTTTATTAGACACATAAAAAAAGCGACTACCGAACCCCTGCGAGACCATTTCATCTATGCCTCCAGCCTCTTCAAAGGCATATTGCCGGCATCAGCATTTGCGAGCAGCACTCTGCCAGCTGGCCACGGCTCAGGCGTCTACATTTAGTATGGTGCAAGGGGGTGATGATGCTCTTTTGTTGCTTCAGGGAAATTGTATCACAGATTATTTTTTAATGAGCAGTAAATTCTTTCTGGGAGACTTAAGAGTACATCTGGCTTCCAGTCGGACTGCCAACAAGGAGGGAGATGGGGACACGCTGGCCAGGACTGCAGAGGACTATTCAGAGTATCTGGGGCCACAGGCACCTGCTGTAGGCACTGCTCAGCCCTGGCACCAGCAGCTCTGCTCCAGAAGCAATGCAGCACACAGGGAAGTGACAGAATTACAGAGTAATTTAAGTGGGAAAAGACCTTTAAGATCACCGAGCCCAACCGTTAACCCAGCACCGCCAAACCCACCACTAACCCACGTCCCTGAGCGCCACATCTACGTGTCCTTTAACCCCCCCAGGGATGGTGACTCCACCACGTCCCTGGGCAGCCTGTCCCAGTGCTGGGCCACCCTCTGGGGAAGGAATTTTCCCTAATATCCAACCTAAACCGTTCCCGGCCCTGGACACGCTCCAGCCCCTCAGGGTCTGTCCTGCAGGAGGGGCCCGAGCTGGGCACAGGGTTCGAGTGGCCTCAGCAGGGCCGAGCCCAGGGGGACGGTCGCCGCCCTGGCCCTGCTGGCCACACCGTCTGGGACACGAGCCGGGCTGCTGCTGGCCGCCTTGGCCACCTGGGCACACTGGGGGCTCCTGCCCAGCCGGCCGGCGACCAGCCCCCCCCCGGCCCTGTCCCGCCGGGCAGTTCCCCCCGCTGTGCCCCCGGCCTGGGCGCTGCGGGGCTGCGGTGCCCACGGGTAGGGCCCGGCACAGGAAAACTGATTTGTGCTGCAAGAGCCAACTATATTCATATATACCCCTGGGAGAGGGGTTATGAAAAGGAAAACCACTACAAAGCCAGTGGCAGCAGCTATTCCCTTCCCTGCCCTGAGATCTGATGGTGGTTACTCACGTGTGCAGCTGGGGTACCCGTAGAAGCCCAGGGCACACTGGTTGCAGGTGTGTCCCGCAAAATTCACGTGGCATCGACACTGGCCAGCTGGGCTGCAGTTGTTGTCCACCGCACCCCGGGAATCGCAGGAGCAAGCTGTAAGAGCAGGACTCTCAATAGTCTGATAAAACACATGACTCATGGCCAACTGCTGCTGGTGTGAATTGTCATTCAGCCCCACAGAAGTTAACCATTCCCATCAGAACTAAATTAATTTCTTAATTCCCTGTAAAGATGGGCAACATTTTCAGCTAAGGTTACGGCCATACCAGGAAAATGCCACTAAGGGTTTTTTTACAGTCCATTCAATGTTCCTCAGCAGTTTAGTAGGTTAATGCACTAAAAAGACAGATCAAAAAAGGCATAAACTGGGACACGATGTCACAGCAGGGTTGTGATGAGGAAGCGTGACCGATAAGAACTGCTTTGTCTTCCAGGACTTGGCACGATCCATGACCTCCAAAACAAGCCTACCAAATTCAAAATGCAAACCACACGGGGTTTGATTTTGAGAAACACCAAAGTCTTACAGTAATAGGCATGTTTTTCATAACATGACAGACTAGCAAGAACTGAACATTAATGTCCTTACTGTAGCAGTGGGGGTAGGAGTGGTGCCCAGGACTGCAGTGCTCACACCGTGGCCCAGCAAACTCAGGTCTGCAGAAACACCTCCCGACGGAGTCGCAGCCTTCCGGCAGTGTCCCAACTGCGCTGCAGCCACATACTGCAACAAAGGGAAACTGTTTTCCCCGTGCTGGGAGCATAGGGCAAAGCTCATTGCAATACAAGTTTTTTCCTGAAGTTCTCAGATGGGCACTTAGGTGCTGCTCTAAGTGTTCAAACTGTCGATCTCTGCCCATTGCCTATGTCATTCCAACATCTACAAACCCGCTTTCCAGTCCTCCTTCAAAACCCTGCCAGAAGACTCTGGCTTTGTGCGCACCCACCCAGGCCCACAGGAGGACAGATACGCACGCTGGCACAGAGGGTAGTTGAAGTAGCCGGGAGCGCACTGGTTACACAAGTGCCCTTCAAATCCCGTTCGACACAGACACTGTCCTGTCTTGCTGTCACAGGTGCCATCGTACTGACCAGGGCCGGAGCACTGGCAGGCTGGAAAGCAACAAGGGCACTAGTAAATAAGCAGCTTCTTCATGTATTTCCCCTTCCTAGGATCCTAGGAAAGGAACCAGAACGCCTCTTTATCTGGGGTAGCAATGCACTCGCTCGAGAAACCATGGAGGACACAGCTGATAGCAAGCATGCCTGGCCCGTAGCTCACATCCATAGGGAATTTCTCAAGAGCCCCCCCCAGGCTGGGTGGATGCTGGAGGGTCAGAGTGGGGTGGAAAATACTAGCAGAAGTCATGGGAATTTGTCACTTGGAAGTGGGGCTGGAGAATTCCTCCTCCCCAGCGCAAGCGGAGGACAGGGACAGGCACGCTCCTCCCCAGCAGGGAGGCAAGCAAGGCGAGCTTGGGGCCACTAACCCCGAGTTACTCACGCTGGCAGCTGGGTCCATAGTGGCCTGGGGCGCACTGGTCGCAGTGTGTTCCTTGGAAGTTGGGTTTGCACACACACATCCCCACCCGAGGGTCTTTGCGACAGGCGTTGCCTTCTGTCCCACCGGCATAGCAGTCACAATCTGGAGTGGGGGCACACAACAAGCAATACCACACACAGCTGTCAGTCCATCTCTGCTGCTGGGCAGAGGTCCCACAAGGACAGGGAAGGAGTTGCCATGAAAGGCAATGGCTCAGGCATTTGCCTTCTAATAACCTTCCTACTAGATGCAAATGTTTTCCCCAAACCCTGCTCAGGCAACCTGCATGGCTGGCTCGTGGGGTTGCAGGCTGGTTGGGAGATCTCAGCATCACACAGATCCACGAGGTGCTGGATGGGCAGCAGGGCAACACACAGGGTGAAAAATTCTGCTTGCACAAGCCCAGACAGAGCCGATTTGGTGCAGTATTGGCCCCAAGCTGTGTGGGAATAACCACAGACTTCAGCTAACCAGGGTGGGGTTTCGGCTTTCCCCATGCTTAGCTGCACCCGAGACCTTCCCCCTGCCAGGGCAGGGCAGGTGGGTGCTCCAGGCAAGCAGCATGGGGTGTCGGGCTGGGAGAGGGAAGGGCAAATGTCATCCAAGAACCAGAGGAAGGGAGAGGTGGGGAAATGAGAAGGGAAGTGAGAAATTCCAGCTCAGGAAAGAAAAACCTGTCTGGAAGATACAGACTTTAAAATATCAGAAGGAAGGAAAAGGTTATCTGGAGCGTGCTGGGGAGCATGAGACAGGGGAGTACTCGGTGGGAAAAGAGACAAGAAAAAACACAAGGGAGATGAACGGAGAGGAGTGAGCATGAGAGAGGAGGAAGGGGTAGGGGAGCAGGGATGAGGGCATGGGTGAGCTTTCAAAACAACAAAGTGACACAGAGCAAGCAGCTGCCTGTGCATGCTGCCCAGGCGCCCACAGCAGTGCTACCTGCTGCTCTGTGCAGAGGGGCCATCGGCACAGACCTACTATGCTGTCCGCCACACGGAAAATGCAGGGCAGGCAGGTGTGGCAGGACAGGTTTGTATCTGGACCCAAAGGCTGAGATTTGGGAGAACCCAGCTCATGCTCTGGCTCAGCCACAGCCTCTCTGTGATCTTAGAGGGGGTTCCTTACAGGGAGGCCAGAAGGGACAACCCCACATGGCCTGGACCCCAGAAAAAAGCCCATAATCACATGGTCACTCTGGGCTAGAGTTTCCCTGCCTATAAAAAGGGCATCATAAAACTTCCTTTCGCTCACTGCTCAGCTGCCTCCGCTCTCAGAACCACTCTGTGTCAGGGCTGCCTCTTACAATGTACATGCCCAGTAAGCTGAAGACCTGACCTTACACTGAACAGAAGATATAACAGAAATAATGGCACTGTGACTGCCAAAGCATCAAGGAAAATTGCACTACTTACTTATTATCTGTCCTGCAGGGAGCACTTGTTCTCCAGTATCATTGCGAGCAAAAGCTGGAATGGCTAGGCAGAGAAAGACACATTGCACAGGTCATCACATACGCTCAAAGAAATCTTGTCAGCATATCAAGGGGTTGATAGTCCCAAAGAACAGGCTGAATGAAAACATGGAACAAAGCGGAGAAATCCCACTAAAAAAAAGATCAATTACAGCCATTTTTAACCTGGGCTCTGGAAAGACGTCTTTCACAGGAGGTGAGAGATGAGACTCCAGCCAAATGGGAAGCTCCCATTGACTCCAGAGAGCCGAGCTCAGTCCAGCTCAGCTCTGGTCCAGCTTCCACCCAAGCCAAATGTGGACTTGACTCCACTTGCAAGAACTCTTCTTGGGACAAAATTGCCATGTGGCACAGGGAAAAGACACCTGGTGAGCAGCCCCAACTGGAGCTGTTGGCCCTTTCTGCACCCACTGGTCTGTGGGGTCCCCAACCTGACTACTCCAGAGTCCCACACCCCCCACTTACGGTAGCAGTGGGGGAAGTTGAGGTATCCCTCGGCACAGGCATCACAGTGCTCCCCGGTATAATTTGGCTTGCAGTAACAGCGGCCAGTGAGGTCCTCACAGGTGCCATCGGTGAAGTCAGACTCACAGTTACAGCCTGCAGAGAGGGACAAGCTGGCAGTGGTTGTCACTGACCAAGACCCTCGCTAGCCATGTGCGCCACAGAAGCATCACTACAATACAGAGCCTCTGTAAGAGACCCCACCATCTGCTGCAAATACTCTCCAAAAATAAAGAGATTTTGCTTCTTCAAAAGAGGTCTGGTTTAGAGGAACCGCTGCCACAGTATTTGTCCCACTGTGGGGTCCCAAGTAAAGCAGCACAGACCTGACTTGCTTCTCCAGGAGACACCAGCTGCCCCCCAAAGAGGTGGTGGTGGCACACTGCCACGAGGACGCAGTGCAGAACAGACGATGTGTCATAGCTCCCCAAATGAGCTGGGCTCCCCAGCAAAATGGATATAACCCGCTGCTGCCTAGAAATCCCTGTCTTAGGGCATGGAGGCCAATGGCCTGCAATTGCCAGCTGAAAAAGCACAGAGATGACGGCTAAGAATGGATTTCCCTGCGGGCACAGCAGCAGCGAGGACAACACGTTTTTAGCTCATTCCAGCCTTGGAACATGCTACCACTTCTGACTTCATGGATGCCGCAGACACACATAGTGTCTGCATGCACACATACATTTCCATGGGCAATACCAGCTGCAGCAGGAACCATCCACTTGGCCACATCTCTCATGGTGCCAGACTCCATATACCACAAAAATCTCTCAGCCCAGTCCTCCAGATCACCCTCCCCAGTGTCATCAAGTTCAGGAGGGCATCTATCTACAGCCTGCAGGAGAGATCACACTCACGGTAGCAAATGTATGGAGAGTCGATTGGGTGGTCAGGGGACCGATAGTATCCTGGGATGCACCTCTCGCAGTTAATGCCGGTGGTGTGATGCTGAAAGACAGTGGGTTAGAGGGGCATCAGTTCATCTGCCTGCAGGATCCATGTTCATCTGCCAGATTTACTAACAGCTTCAGGGGCCAGAGGAGACAACTCAGGAGTGTCAGCAGACAGAAGACCTAAATCTGCTCAAAATTCCACATACACTGATTTGAAAACAAAGCATTTCCTGCAAACTGTATCTTCCCGTAAATGCAGTATGAGCTTCAGATTCATATCTGACCTCGAGCCCATTTCACTTGCTTCACATGGTAGAATGTCCTGCCTACTTTGTGCTAGGAGGATGGGAGCAATCTGTTTCCTCCCAACAAGAAAGCACAGCTAAAAGTTTCATGCCACTGCATAAATTAACCAGCTTACAGTGACCTTGGGAGCAAAAGAGCTACTTTCCCACTTTCACTGGGAGCTTCAGAGACTGAAGAGACTAGCATTTTGGTGGTCAGAGAGAGATCCAGAGAGATGGCAGCACCTGAGCACTGCAAACCAGGCAGGGACTTCCCAGCGTGCTTGGCACCAGCCTGTCCCTCTCAATGCACAGTGCCTCAGCAGACCCAACCCTAAAGCAGCAGAACAGAAAGGTCACAGTACTACACAGGGAACCGCTAGGAACCCAAATGCTGTTTTCATTACTGGTGCACAATCCTTTAATCTACGGCAAAGAGACTAAATTTCCAGGGAAAGACCTAATTATGATAACAGAGGGTATATGAGGGGGTTGGCAGAGCTGCCACCAAGGCTGAACTCCAGGCTGACAGCAGAAACAAACACAAAAACCTGCAACAACTTTTTCCACAGGAGTTCTTCAGGCCTACCTGACAGTCAATGCAAACACCTCCCCCTTCAAACTTGTCTTGGCGACTTTTGCTGGCTTTGTGGTGATCCACCTCTGGGTCATAGTAGCAGTCATAGGCATGGCCATTGCAATTGCAAGCTGAAAATACAAACAGATGTTAGCTGAGCCACCAGCCCACGGAGGTCTTTCAATCACTGGATGGATCTCAAGATAAGAACTCTTCCTGTGGGTTGACATTTCAATGAGGAAAGATGCTTGAATGCATCTGGGGGATTACATGATCACCCAAGCTCCCAGAAGTCTCCCGGTTCAAAAGCACAGAAGCAACAACTCTCTCATAAAGTCTAGTCTGCAACCAGAAGAACGCAGCAGGCACAAAATCAGAAGTGAAATATGTGCAGGCATGTATAGACGAGAAAGAGAAATTACCCAGCTTTGGGGCCTCAAATAGTCTGGTTGAGAGGGCAACATTCTTGCCTCTTTTATCCCATCCAGGATAGAGGTGAGCTGTAAAATTCAGCACCCGGTGAGGGTGCTCTTTACAAACCCACAGGATTAAGATCCAACTGTCCTTTGCTGCCCTGCGTTTGTAAGAGAGCGTGTGATGTAGCTATGCTCCGTGCTCTGCATTCCCAGTGCAGCATAAATTCCTCTGTCGGCATTTACTAAAGGTTTCTCTAGACAAATAAAGATGTCCTGTATGTAAACACATCCAAATGTAATTCATCTTCGAGACAGAATTGAGCAACGAGACTTGCCTGCACAAACCCTTGGACACAGAGGAGGAACTGGAACATAAGCAGAAGCGAAGTCCCACACAGACCTAGTGGGCCTCCCTGTGTGAGCCTTGACTGAACACAATTAACCACTGTGCAAACTGTCCGCTCCGCAGTGCCAGCGATCTCCCCTGTGCCCAGCACCACACACCATAACCCCCACCATTTCAGTGAACGGCTTCTCTGCACTGCAACATCAAGGGGCTGGTGAAGCACGGTCAGTCTGTGCTTTGCAAAACAGCTGGAAAAGGAAGGGAAAACCCAACTTCACTTACGCTGGCATTCATTTGCGCTGTCAGCAGTGGCAGGCTTCCATGGGAACTGGTTGAAGCCAGGGCAGCAGCGATCGCAGGACCCACCGCAGGTGTTGTGCTGGCAGTCACACTGCAGCCTGCAAGGGAGAGGAACAAGGTACAGCCAAGCCTGTGGTGATGAGCTGCGATGTGTGTGATGGGGAGCCACTGCATAACCCTGTCATGCATAGCTATCACTAGTCAGACCCAAAAACGAGTGATATTTGTTAATCCAAGTATTCTGGAAAACAGGCTTCTAAGGCGGTTTTTTTTCAAACTTCTGAACTGCTGATTGTATTTTTCTGAGCCAAACACCAAACTTTGCTTTTCCAGTGCCATTGTCTCCTTTTGTTTTCCTCCACCATCACTTCTCTGTCCTTCACAGGCAGATAAGGGTTACAGCAAAATCAGTCTCACTGCCTAGCAGTGACAGCTAGAGACAGTAAAATGTGAAATGGTTAGCATTGGTAGAAATTGGAGCTGAAGCAAATTGCTTGAGAGGCAGCAGTGTGGTGCAGGGACACAAAGATGTCCCCACCACCATGCAGGGGCAGCACGAAAGGAATAAATAATAGCCCAGAGCCAGAGAGGGATAGGGTCACACGGGTCCCATCTGCTCCTCCAGGTATACCTGTGCTTGCAGAGAGAAAGCCCATGAAATTTGAATTAAGTCTTTTAGTAGATGCTGGCCCCGCACACTCCCTGTGAAATGCAGCTCTTGCATTTCTCAGCCAGCACAGGCAGGACCAGGCTGGGTAAACAGGCAGCTCCAGAGGCGCCAGGCAAAAATCTCGACAGTTGACCGATGGATCTCATCCCTGCTCGACCGCAACGGTGATTCATTAACTTCAGTGATATCATCTCCAAAACTTCCACTTAGCAGAAGGCGATTCCCATCCAACACAAATGCTTTCTGTTGTATTAGACTTATGGATAATACAGCATGTTCCAGCTTTTATCTGTACAATTACTCATTTCCCCTCAGGGCCAGTCTGCCACTCCCATCTCTCCCTCCTCCAATGCTTTTCCATTCAAAAGCATTTAAAAATAAAAGTAATTTTTTTTAAACATTAGAAACAAATGGATGGTTATTCTGAGTGAAATGCAGGACTGCAGACACACTTTTCCATGGCTGCAGTGAACTGAGTGTCATGGTTTCCACCTACATGTATTTTTAAGATGTGGCACCTGAGAGTATATGGATAGTGAATAGCCAGACAGAGGCAGCAGCATGGGACAAGTGAACTCATTTTAATGAAATATGGGATGATTTGAAAGTTCGAGGGAATGCAGGCAGATCCACACTCAGCACGTTTGCTTCAGCCAGAGGGGCTGAGAGGCAGGAGGTCCCAGCCCTGCTGGTGGTCCTTCCCTTGCAGACACCATGGAATGCTTGGCCACTGTCAGCTCTGTGAGCACTCATGATGACCCATCCCTACCCACATTCACAGGCTGGGCTGTGGCCAGCAGGGTACAGGCATGAAACCAAGCCCCTGAGAGGCTGGCTGGAGCCTAAGCGGCAGAAATGAGCCCTGAAACATTCACCAGGAACTTTCTTCCCCCCATGTTTTGCAGACCCAAGGGGGAGACTCAATGAGAGGCAAACCTTGGCCATGCCCCTGTAATGAAACCACCCACATAGCTCTCACCTGGCTGACTACTACTGAGCACTTCCAAGAAAACCAAATTTCATGGGTTTTTTTTTCCGTGGCAATAGCTGGAGATTAAGATTAACATCCATATACACATGTGTGCAGAGAAAGATGGTCACTGAGTCAGGGAACTTATAAACCTGCTGAGCACCATTAATCTCCCTGGCTAGAGGATGTGGCTCCAGCCACACATCCCAGACCTTTAATGTTCAAGATGTTTGAAAAGCACTGGTTCAGTTCCCAGAATGCAAAAAGACGTCACTCAGTAAGTAAGGATGCATATTTCAGGTGGAGGAGGACTTATTTATTTAGTCTCTGCTGTCTAGAACTAGCAACGACCTCTCAAGAGAGCTCATCTATCATAGTAGCTTTACCACACCTTGTGCCGAGTCCACGCTGCTAATGAGTTATGGACAAATGTGCATGAGCTACAATATTTACATGTTTCATTGATTGAATATATACAAGAAAGAAGAGAGAGCGGCTGTGTTCACATAGCACATATTTCCTGGTCATCCTGCCATAAAAAATAAAATCACAGTCTTCCCACTGGAATTGATGCTCAGTAACAGAGACAATAAACAGTTTCCAGTGAGCGGCTGTATCAGAGCTGAGAGCAGCACACCAGTGCTACAGCATCTTGGATTTGGCCAGGACATCTGAGCAGCACAATCAAGAAAAAAGGGAAAAAAAGCCCCTTCCTTTAACTGCTTCTGACTGTACTGAGGGAAAAAAAACACCTGCAGAAGGGACTCACAGGTGGCACAAATCTACCAGAACACATGGTGCTTTCCCTTCCAAAAAGGGAAAGAGCAAGCTAGTGTTCAGGATCCAGCAGTGGGAAGGCATCCTTGACCTCCTCCTGCAGATCTGCTTCTGACCAGCCAGGCTGCTGTTATCTTGCTGGTTATCTTCAGCATCAGGCACAGCAGCAGCAGCTGGACTCTCCGGTTGTCTCCCTCTTGCTTGTGGCATCCATGATGGGCCAGTAAATCCATGGAAACAGTTGCTTTTATCAGACAGATGCAGAGCACTTGCAGGGTTCTCCTGAGCTCACATCAACAGCAGTCGCATGTTAACACACGATTCCTGTTTGGGCTCTCCATCTGCAAAGTGCCAGGTCCCCACTGATGCTTATCCCACTGCTCACAGGGTTTGCCAGGAGAAAGCTTTATGCTTGGTCCTGCTGGTGTTCACTTTTAATCAGCAGAAGGTTCCTTCCCTCTGCTTAGTTCAGCCCACCTGATCTTGGGGCAGAGAGAAAGAGTTGTGACAAATGCAAAGACCCTTGAAGAGGCTGTATCTGCCTGCACACTGCAGGCCCCTGCACATACACAGCCACATGGGGATCAGCCGTGCTGCCAACTTAACACACAGCTGGATGTGCAGGCTCTGTAACTTGGCACTTCAGAGAAACTTTCCAAAGCTGGATAAACATTATCATTTATGGCCAGGAAGTCAACTCACGAACATGCTCCATCACGTCCTAAAGTCTTTGCCAAGATTTCTAGCTCACCTCACCTCTATCAAAGTGCTCATCCTGCCTTTCTGGGCAACAGACACACGAAACACAGGCATGTACAGAATGGAGAGGGAGACCTCCCAGACAGGCTGAGACATAACTGGGATTTTTAATGGGGCCGGGCCAATTCACATTCCTTGTTTCCCTCTCTTTGCATTTCCTTGCCCTGTTGCTGTCACACATCGGTATCTGAAGAGGCAGGACATGTGCAGAGGAACACACCACACCTATTCAGACGGGTCACACAGATTTGTGAAGAAATGACATGTTTCTGACAGCTGGGGCCCATGACATGAAGGGACAGTGTCAGAGCCCCAGCTGCTTCTGAGATGCTGCCTGTCATGCAGCATTATGGCAGGTATTATTGTGCTGGCTCTGTGCTATGTCAAGGCAGGAGAAGTGGGATGACTGCCCAGCGCTGCCCGCTTCAGCAGGAAGGCCGGACCCAGCTGCTGCTGGAGCCTTGGAGAATGGCAGCATTTCACCAATTACTCATTTTCTCAACTGTAAGTATCATATTTCTGCCGATTTCTCCGTGCTCCTGGGATTGCTAAAAGGGTACAGCTATGTATGAGAAATTCTTCTGTTTACCCAGCACCTTTGTACTGATGTATCCCAGAGGGCTTTACAGATGTTACATGCTGACTGTACAAAGCACCCAAGTAGAAAATGTTTTCTCCTCCAGACAAGTGTGATCTGCTCTGGGTGAAATGCAACAGCTGCTTACAAGCATGTGCTGCAACATTAGATCACAGTTTGGGACCAAGAGCAAAGATGCCAAATGCATGCAAATGAGAATGGAGGAGAGGAATTCTGGGAGGCAGAGACAGTCATCAGCAGCAGTGGCATTGAACAAAGATTCCCAACACATCTCTCCTCCCTCAGTTTCCCCCCCGTTTCTGGAGAGCCCCAAGCCACCCATACACCCAAGAAATGTCATGGTGTTCCTATGTTAAAGAATCACTTTGCACCATGAAGCCCTTTTGCCCTAGTATACAAGTGTACTGTGCATCCAGCAACACCAAAGTCTAAAACAAAACCAAGGAACTGTACATTCAATTATTTTTGAACTTCCCTTTGTCAGAGAGTTTGGCACACTAAGGCAGACTTGCTTACCAATACATTTTTGTTTTAATACTTAGCAGCTTTAACCTTGGCTGGGACTCACTGGAATTTTATTTTAGAAGATCCAAAAGCTCTACATGATCCTGATGAGAAAGAAATATAAGCTTCCCTCGTCCAGCTGAATCTACCCATCCCTTTCATAAAGGCAACATTCAGGCTGCAAACAGATGGCTAAGAAGCAACACTTTCATGGTTTGAAGCAGCTCTTTGGCATTTCAAGTTGCCAAGGCGGATGGAAAGAGTCCCATGAGCCAAAATGTAACTGCTTTGCATGCTCTTGTTCTTTTGCAAAGATTAGTTGTTTAGCTACATACATAACCAATTTATGGTTCTTTATGAGAAGTGGGCAGTAAAGCCTCTGGTTTCTTGGAAGTCCATCTATTTATGAAAGCATTGCCCCAAATCTTAAGAAGCATGGGAAGCAAGAGACTTCTCTGGACAAGTTCAGAAACCAGCCCTGGGCTTTGACAAGAAACTTCCATGCTCAACAACAGTATCGGCTTTGTGCACCCACCCTCACATTCCAGCACTCTGCTTCCACGGGGATGGCAAAGTTGTGGGCAGGGCACCCAGACCAGGGAGCTGATCTGGCTGAAAAATAACCTAACAAAACTTTTGATTTTTGCTACTTTGGCTGGACCAGTTTCTGATTCATCTCAGAGCAGAGCCACAAACAATACTGCTGGCACAATTATAAGCTCAGGACAGGACACAACTCACACTGGTATCTTTCATTCTTAGCACAACAATTCAAATGCTTTTACACAGAACTGACACTTTGAAAAACATACCTGTATGGGTCATTAGGGTCTTTGGCATCACAGACGTCTGCATGGCCATGGCAGACACAGCGCCCTCCAATGCTGATATCTTTGATGCTGTAGTAATACTGGAGAGCAGAAGAAAAACTGTCCATTAATATATTTATGAATAAGCTTCATAACTGCTGTGCTTGGGATTCAGAAGGGCTTTATCCAGTAAAATGATGTGTTGGGGTATTTCCCTTACAGTGACAAGCTGGACCTTGTAGGCTGCAATATCTGCCTGTGGTAAGACCCACCACCACTAACAGAGCCCATTAGCTACATGTTGTGTCTCCCAGCACAGCCAGAAAGCCACATGTGACACCAGCAGGTGTTTCCCAGTTTCACATTGTTGATGCTAAAGCACTGCTCTTGCCAAGCAGCCTCCAGCTCCAGCCATGGCAGCAGTGGCATCTGCTGCAGACCTTTCAACTTGGGGAGCACAAGTACAGAGAGAAAAAAATCCCCCCACAGGCAACATCCATGGATATCTTCTCCCCAGAGGTAGCACGCACAGCCCTCAAACACTTCCACCTCATTAGCAAGAGGTATTTAGGCTTACCCTTCTTGTGACCGTAGGGTCCCTTAAAGCTTTGCCCATCAGGTGCCCGAGCAGAGTGTTTGTCTGCAGGAAGCGCAGTCTGATGTTTGTGGCTTTCGTGAAATTCCGCAGGAGAGGAGAGTAGGAGAAGTTCATGGCTCCTGGGCGCCCATTTACCAGAGAGACAACAATCTGTGAACGCGAGGAGGGAAAAGACCAGGTTGGATGGGGCTTTGAGCAACCGCTCTAGTGGAAGGTGTCCCTGGCCATGGCAGAGGGGTTGGAACTAGATGATCTTTAAGGTGCCTTCCAACCCAAACCATTCTGTGAAATTTCTATGAAAACAAATCTTTATAATCCTGTGAAGTAGAAGGAAACCTCAGCCAAACCCAAACTCTACCTCCACCTCCCTTCAAGATGACTGAATCAGTTCCCTGCCAGTCTCATTTGGTTTAAGTGAGTAGTTGAAGTGGCATCCAAAAGTCAAGAGGGAACCAGTTAACAGGAGTGCCTACAGTCACTGAGAAACTCTGGAAATCTCAGGGGATGAAAACACGCGACTGCTCACCTCCCCATTTTCTAAAGGCACGATCCGGGAGTATTCAGTAGTGCAGATGGCATGGTCGTCCTTGGTGATACGATCCACAGTTTGCAGTCCAAACTTCTCAATGCAGTCCCTCTTGGAAGCTGTTCATCAACCAGAGATAAGGGCAGTAAGAGAAAAGGAACAATTCAGAGCCCTGTATTGATTTTCCCACACTGACAAACAGGAGAGAAAAGTATATACTCTCTGTTAAGCATTTACTATGTACAGATTGCTTTGTATCATTAACTCAGTTGCTGCTAACAGACACGTACTCCACTAAGGGAGGGAGTCACTATGAAAGTAACAGGCATGGTAAGAAAAGCCTCCAAATCACCTCATTGTAGTAAATGAGGAAAGTGAGAATGGCCATTGTACCTACTGTGATCACCTGCAGAGACACCCACCCCTTCATTTGGCATTAAACTCACAGTTTCACCAGCTTGGAATCTAACCCTGGTTTGAATTTGCTACACTGGCACTGTATTTGCTACATTGCTTCTGCTGAACTGAGGAAGGGCTCTTTGCTGCTAGAGGTTCTGCTCCTGATGTAGGAGCTTGTACCATCACGTTCATAAGGCTCCTTAACTTCTTGGGTAAGTCCTGAAAAGTGAACCACACAACAGGAGCAACCATAAGCCACAGCCACCGCTGCGACACCTCCCACCAGGCAGGGTGGACATGCAGGTGTGGGGAGGAGACCTGCAGTGTTTGGAAGAGGCAGAGCAACTACCTGCAGGATGTCTCCTCCCACCTTACTCTGAACTCTACAATGGCTCTTAAACCAGCCCTACAGAACAGAAATGACAAAGTTGCCCAGAACCAATCCCTGGGGACAGCAATCAAGGGCTCCTGCCACTAAGTGGCAATTCCAGGCTGGCTAAAGCCAGGGGACAGGCACCACCACGCAGCCACACTGCTGGTCCTGCAACCTGCTTTGGGGACACTGCAAGACAAGACTCTCCTTGCAGCTGTGGGAACGGCCTGGCTTCCCTGCACAGCTGTTCCTGCAAGTCCAGCACCCTCATCCCTGGGATGTCTGACATCCCTGTGCTGGCAGTGTCAACCAAACCATGGTGAACGTGCTGGGGCAGTTCAGGACTTGATTGTGCAGAGTGGTGAGCACCCGCATCTACCCATGCAAAAACCTGCACAGTGCCACTCTCGGGGCTGTTCCCCCGGGGAAAAGCCTGGGACAAAGGCTGCTGGATCCTTCCCACACCCATTTCACCTGCGCCAGGAGCAATCAGCATAGGTTGCTGCAGTGCTCCTGAGTGTGTTTCCATGGGGAGAAGGTGGAAGAAAAGGCAGCCAACACAACCTGCTGCTCCTGCCAGCCAGCCCTGCTCAGCTTACACAGGAAGCTGATGGGAAAACGTTAGCCTAATTCAGGGGAATAATCCTCCAAAATCTGTTGCAATGTGCCTCCAGAAGGCATGCTCCTCACTCCACATGCTGCACTGTATGCTAAGCCAGGCAGGAGGAACAGCAAGCAGAGAGAGCTGCTGCCTCCCCTGGCTTCATCTCTGGCTTGCACCCACCCACATCTCATCTCCAGACGTGGCCTTGCTCCATGAAACACTGTTTTGGCAACAGTAGGAGCTCAGTTGCATCCACAGGAAGATGATGTGGAAACATTTAACATCAGGTCTCTGGCCGCCAAGCTTTGCTTTGCCAGGTGCTTTTTTAAAGCCAATTTATTCTGAAGACCCAGGCGAGGAACCTGTCACCACGGGCTCAAGATGATTGATTTCCAGAGTACTGCCACAGCCAGGCATGGAAATAGGATGCTTAGCAGGAGCAGCTACTCAGGAAAACGAAAGAACTCCTCCAGTTATTGCAGATCTACACAACCGTATGAGCCAGAAGCTGGGAACTCTAAGCTAAAACAAAGTCACCCATCAGCCTTAAACCACAGCAACTCTTTAAGGAAACAGCATACTGTGGAAGCCTACCCTCAGCAGAGCGGACAGAGCCTTGCTCTTTGCCCAGCAAAGCAAGATGAAAGAGGCTGATCCTGCACAACACGATGAGCTGGGGCAGGCAAGGCTCTGTGGGCCTGGATGGACAGCTGGGACCGGGCAGCTTTCACGTCCTGTCCCCATTTGAAACGCTGTGCGGGGAACCCTTCCCGCAGATAAACACCACCTTAAGTCTCTTCCCAGTGTTCCTGCTTCTCCTTTGGTGGCAGAGGAAAGCACGTGCCTCCCCGGTGCAATGCCACGCATTGCCACGGTCCTTCCAGCTCCCTCCCAGAGAGGCCCATCAGCTGCACTGGCAGATGCTTTCCATGACAGTCACTTCTTCCCTCCTCCGGCAAAGCTAAGCCCGAAGGCACTTCAGCAGCCTGGCTGGGAGGCACAGGGCAGCCTGGGGAACTGAACATCTCCCATGATGAGTGGGGCTCGAGGGGCAGCGCTGAGCCCATGGGGACGGTGTCACCCATGGCAAGGCTCACTGGTGTCTCTGGAGAATGCTTACATTTCTGCTGGCTGCTTTTAACCCAGTTACTGAACTGACCAGTGCTTTTATTAGACCACCTACAGAATTCCCTATGCCAAAAATAAACCTCTGCAAAGGACTTCTTGTGCTAGTGAATCTGGCAGGTTTTGGAGCAGTCACCTCTATTTTCATGGGAATTTTCCACTTGACTGTGTCATTGATGTCACTTCTTTGGGGGAAGGGGGGGGCGGCAGGGGGTGGTAACAGGGCCTGATGTTGCAGGAAGGAAAAGGACTCACAACGCTGCAGTGTTGCCACTGCATGCAGGAACAAGAGAGCAGCGCAGTAACTCACTCCCTGCTCAGCCCCACACCATGCAATAATGTGACAGTAACAAGCCCCACGAGAGGCTTCAGAGCTGGAAGAGAAAGTCCCAGAGAAGACAGAGCAGGCAACTTGACAGCAGTAATTCCCCACTAGCACACAGCAAAGGGGAAAACACCCGCACTGGAGAGGAGCTACCACCCTAAGGCAACACAACAGGTAAAATGTCTGCAGCTCTTTCCTGCACAAGAAAAAGCCAGCAAATCTCAAGCACAGGCTAACAGGTAAGTCAGAAATCTGTGCCTTCAGAGGCAGCCCAGGGCAAGGCCTCCGAGTACTCTGAGGTCTCTCCTTGCCAGGTTTTAAGCTCTGGCTGTAGATCTTAATTCACATCATTTCCCAATTACTGCTGCTGCTGCTTCTGGGAAGGGCCGGGGGTTAACAAGTTCCTCAGCATCCAGCTACCCCATAGACCTTTGGGGAGAAGTTTTGTAGAACCAGCTGTTTCCAAAGGGACCAGGTTTTAATCAGAGAATGGGGAAGTCAAATGCGCAGACTGGATCCTGCAGCTACCTTTTCCAGCTGGCTGACTCTGATCCCCGCTTGCACAGCAGCACGATGGTGGTTCCCAGCCCCGCACAGGCTGTATCCAGTCTCTGGTACTGGTAAATGCAAGGGGACTGTTCACTGGATCCAGACTTTTCTGTTACAGCAGCCACTTGGAAGTAAGCCACTGGTTTGCTTCTAGAGGAGCTGAAATATGCCAGTCTGGATGTGGTACAGGGCAGACAGAGAGAAAGAGGAGGGCAGGGAGGACACAATAAGGAATCTCATGTTGCAGACCTAGATCAGCAATGTCCAACAATTTGACACTGGTGCCAGCTTTGGCATCCACATAGACCTGGGTGGGCACCAACGACAGTACTTTAAAAGTTAGATTTAGTCCCAGAGTGCAAAGAATTTCTCCTGCCCTGAGGAGCACCACAACTTCACCCAGCTGCCCTGATCTAAGCTTCAACTCTTGCAGCCTTATTGGGCAGAAGAAACAAAGCACATGTACCACATCACAGCAACGACACAAACATCTCCAAACCCAGCCTCATACTTGCACAAAGAGCCGTCTTCACTGTGGCTTCACTACCTGGCACTAAGCTGCAGCTCTCTTAGAACACTGGCATACTTACAGGCAAAATATTGCCAGGGCTCATAGGTAAGTCCAAAGTCAGTAGAACGCTCCAGCACCCAGAGGTCAGGACGAGGGGAATTGGCAAATTTGATCAGGACGTAGGCTACGTGGAAGAGCTGAAAGAAAGGAACACAGAGTTAGTTGGCTGCATGAAGCATCATGAAAACAAGGGAGAACTTAGTGGGATCCAAGCTGAATAAACGAGCTGGCACTCTGCAGGTCCTGCTGCTCACAAGCAGCCTGTGGAGCAAAATCTTCCACATCTAAAAGGATTGTGATACAACATGGCTGCTGGAGAGAGCCAGATTAGGGAGCTCAGCTCCCACCAGTCTGAATGCAAACAAAACACAGACTTTGTGGCTATGGGCCATGTTCAGGAGCTTGTGCTGGGCAACACCTTACACTTAGCATTGATCCAAGCAGGCAGCACTAAAAAACAGCTATGAAGCTGTTGTAGTGGCTTTTGGGCTGTTCTTAGAGTAACAGGTGACACCCTGGACTGCCAGCCTGGGAACATCTGACTGCACCTTGCATACACTATCACAAAATCCTTCTTTTTTTTTTTTTTTAAAGGCTTTCCACATGGCAGCCCTGCTCCATCCATGCAAACCTGTGTTTTGAAGTCAGTGGCAGAAAAACTCCAGCACAATTCCTCTTCCCCAGGTGCCACAGGGAGGGAAGAGCAGAATACCCATTTGGCTTCAGCACAGCTCGAACACTGGGCTGCTTCCATTTGTCTGGACACTGATGTGTGCACACACACACCCCTGGCAAGAGTAAAATAAATGTACTCTTTAAAGAGCTAAAATATCAGCACTAGAGAGAAACAAAAGCCCCAGCAGAATTTCCCTTCCCGGGCTGGCACAGGCTCGCTCCAAGAATCCTCACTCCATCATCCTGTCACAAAGTGATATTTAAGGGCAAATAAAGTTCTCTTATCAGAGAAAATTCCTAACGTCAAAAACAACCCAAAAGGGAGTTTAGTGCCTGAAAAGCAGAGATTTATAGCTCAGCAGTGCCTCCTCATACTAAGCTGGTGCTGTATGAGCATACATCCCCCAAAGACTAACAGGTATCCCGAGGGACACTTCTACCAGGGAAGGAAAAGGACGGCTCTGTGCCTGCCTCAGCCCACCCGCCCCAGCCCCAGCCCGCTGCAGGAGTGCCAGAACAGCAGCCTGCACCTCGGCCCTGCCCCAGCCACACACATCGCTGAGCCAGAGGATGACTATTAATAATAACATGCCTCCAAAACAGCCCTGACGATCCATAGGCGGCTTTTTAAAGGGAAAGAGAGACAATGAAGAGGCATTTAAATCTATCAAGTCATCTTATGGTCACTCAGACAAGGGGGTCTCAGTGCTGTTGTGTGGTTATGGCACAGGACGACAGCTGTAGCCCTGCGGATTGGTACCAGCTCAGTCTCCTCAGAGGGCTGCACAGGCAAAAACTTCCTCAGGCTCCTGCCAGACAGCCCTCCGGCTCCGGGGCAGCCTCTTCTCTACTTATCGAGGATTGCTCTGGTTCCGGTCACAGGCTGGTGGCATCTGAACTTACACCTGGATGTAGGCTAAGGGGGCTTAAGAGAGATGCCTGGGGAGGAGTGACCTAGATCCAGCTGGGAAATCTGCATGATCCTGAAGCACAGCAGGTCAGAGGCCATTCTCTAGCTGTGAAGGGGAAGAAGTGTGGGATTCGTCACCACTCTTGGGGTTGCACTGGTAAGGACTGGTGCTATCCAGAATGAAGAAGTCAAAGTAGGCACCCAACACAGTTCCCTACTGCTAAAAGACTCGAGAGCCCAGTCAAGGGCAAAACAGACATCCTTTTCAAGTTGCTAAAACCTGGGGAAAACCAGACCTACATGCTGCCTCAATTCCCCTCTGCAATCTACGTTTGTCCAGGCATATGAGACTAGGCTTTTTCAGAGGAGCAGCATTTTCCGCCTGCTTACACTCAGCAGATCTGTTATTTGTTAGTGAAGCCCAAGAGGCTTCAGCTCAGACAGATGCCTTCTCTGCAGGACCAGTTCTCACAGCTTAACATCTGCCTCCTGGCATGGGAACAGGGCCAATTACCAGCCAGTGAAGTTACACCTTCCCTCCACTGTAAGTCCTCCTCCAGCTTTATTCTACAAAGAATAAATTAATACTCCTGCTGGAATCTGACACAGCCTTTAGCTGAACAAAATTCGCTGTGGCTCCAGCATATTTGCATCTGTTCCAGTCTCAGGCACTAAGAGAGAGCCTCTGCTCTGAACGAACAGCAATCACAATAAAATTAGAAATGTGAGGCATATCCCTATCTTCTGCATTTATATTTTTGCAAAGCCAGCTACAAGTTTATAGTCAGTAAATCCCATGGAGTTTCTGGGGGGGGCCCTCCTCACTGTCCGGTTTCATAATGGAAAGAAATGTTCCTAATTAAATATCCTTGAGTCCAAATTCCTCACACGCTTCTAGCTCTCAGAAGTCCCCTGCCTCTGGAGAGCGTGGGTTATGATCCAGTCAAACTGGTGCATGGTGAGAGGCAGGTTTTGTACAAACACTGAAACTCAATGCAAAACCAAGCCCAGGGCTCAGTGCTTTACAAAGTCAAAACAACAGCCAAAAAAAGAACTTGTGCTGTTGGTTGCAACTACTGTGTCTGTGCTTGCTGGGAGCTCTCTGGAAGGTCAGTCCCAACCCCACTGGCAGGGTTAAATACCCAAGACCAGAGCTAACATGCCAACTTTGTGTCTTTTACTGCTGCTTTTTACAGGAAAGAACAAGAACCTCTGGGTTCTTACTGGATATTGCTGGATCAGCCACAGTATCTCAGCTGAAGCCCAGTTCAAATATTCCTTTCCCGTTGCTGCTCTCAAAGCCAAACATGATTCCTCCACTCCATACCCATCATTAGCGCTACTGCGCGCTGTTAAACTGCTGCTGAATTTTATTCTGGTTGTGACCGCAATTTTAGAACACAAAGAAGTCAGCCAACACTGCACACCAACTCCCCTCCAGCACGTAAGGGTTAGGGTCATTCCTACGCAGGGCACAGAAAATATTCAGGAGTCTGTGACCACAGTGAACCCAGCCCTGGAACAGGACCTACATCCTGGTATTCAGAGAATTTTTTGTCAGATCTTACTCCCCTGTCCCTCCATCCAATATCCTTATCTTGCAGAATATCACAGCCTGCTGGAAAAAAAATAAAGGCAGACTGCCTGCCTCAATTGCCTATGCTGAGAAAACTCAGAGAGATACAAAGATTGAACAGTAGCTCTAAAAATAGAGCTGGCAGAAAAGCCAGACTTTTCATTCCGTGTTTAGTTCCAGTACGGTTCTGTCCAACCAACACTGCAAGAGAAACGGTCGTGCTTTTTTCCAAAGCCTTTATTTAGCTCCTATTATCAGTCAGATGAATAAAAACCTCTATGCTCCCAGCCTCTTAGGCAGTTTTTTTCCCCCTTCTCTATGGAGGAAGGAGGTGAAGCACCAGATCTGATGCACACACTTGTCCCCAGGCAAGCAGATCCCTTGCTCTCACCACTTCTGAAAGTATACCAGGTACAACTCAACTTTTGACCATTGCCTGGGATAAGTTTTCAGCCAGGAAATTCTGAAATTTTAATTAGCAACCAACTTTCTTTGAAAATAGTAACATCCCTACATCTAGCTGATGTTGCTGTTAGCGGTTTTGAAGCATGTTCCCTAGTAACTATCACTTGCAGCTGTCCCAGTGCCTGGGACAATGGAGCAAGTCCCAGAGCCAGGAGAGGAAGATGGAGATGAGGGCATTTCCTCCATCTCCCACCCACTCCATGCCTTTTGTGCATTTGATGGTTGGTGCTGGATAAAGCTGCCCAAATCTGATGAAAATATAATTAATTCTGATTACTGCTCAGTGTGACAGTGCAAGGATTTGAAGAGTAAAACCAGGATCCAGAGAGGCAAGAGAAAATTGCTTTCAGAACAGCATGTTTGCTGTCTGGCCGTCCATTTATCCTCCTGGGTAAACAGCACACAGTGGCAAACTTGCACATTTCTCCTCTATTCTCTCCCCCAAGACACTGTAGTTTTCCAGCTTTAGGAGGCACATGTGGAAACAAGACAGCAAGCTGGACTCAGCCACACCCTATGTTTCTTCAGTGAGGGCTTTTTGGTGAAGTCTCACTGATGTTCCTCCAAGGTGCCACAACACCATACAGTAACATTTAATAAGCAAAATAAATCTTCGCATTCTTGTAATACTGGCAAGTACATTTTGACAAACAGCAAGAGAGGCCCTTTTTTGGTCCTTTGACAAAAGGTACAAGCCTGTGTGTAGCTCTACTCTCAGCCCCGGAGTGCACAGGAGTAGTTTATATAGTAAACCACTATCTAATTTTCTGTATGACAGATTCGTTACCTTTGGCATTGACTTATTAAAACAGCAGCACCACGTAAAAACAAAACAGTCCATCTCTTCCTAACTGCTGCTAAATATCCCCCATGGAGTGTGTCTGTGGACAGCATTACCAGCACTGCTGTAATTCCTGCTTGGGACTTCCTGAACGGATCAGATGGACCAGGAAAGCGGGTGCAGCTCAATGGCACAGTGCATGGGCAACAAATCCCACTCTCTAGCAGCACATGAGGCCTTCCTGGATATGCGCAGCATCACTGGGAGGGGTGGCCAGCCCCAAAGGGCTTCAGCACATGTGGAACAGGCACCTGCAGCATTTTGGGGCATACCACACCCCAGTCTGCATCACTGCACAGCAGCTCCAGACATCCACAAAACCTAGACCGAAGCAGGGAAAGTGGAAAATACCCAGATGAACCATTTCAGAACCACCACAGAAATTGTGTTGGGGTTTTTTTGTCGTTGTTTTGGTTTGGTTGGTTTTTTGGGTTTTTTTTGTTTTTTGTTTTAATTTTTCCCCAAAGCTTTCAAAAGTGATCAATGCTTTTGCTTCCTTCCATGCGCATCCATCCCCCAGGCACTGTCTTGGTCCAACACTGCAGCCACAAGCCCACCTGGAAGACGTGGTAGAGACTGGAGCCTGGATGGGGTTACCAGTCCATAGCACCAGGAAAAGCAGCTCCCTGGGAGCACAGGTCACCTCTGTCCGCAGCCCAGGCACGAACATTCAGGCAAGCAGCTGTCCAGCTACCGTGGACACAGAACACTCACCAGGCTTGGAAATGCTCAGCATTGCTGGCACCATATCTGCTCTTCCTAGCAGTGGCAGGATAGTAAGTGGCTGATAAGTGATCAAGCCTCCTTGTGCACCTTTTCTCTCTGTAAACAATATGTGGAAGGTGTAAAAGCCCTCGAAAGCCAGAGAGCTTCTGACTTGCTTTGAATCTCTAGGTCAGTGATCTGCCCCCTTTTGCATCTTTTGCCTGTAATCACTTATTCTCATTGAAGCAATGGATTTACTCATTAACAGTCTGCCTATCCCCCTGCTGAGCTTCTCCTGTCCTACAGCAGATTTATCTCTTGCCAGACCATACATCAGAATATTTTATTAGAATCTCTCACATTTAGCTTCTGATAAGTATGTGCCTACCTTTCTTGCAACCCTTCTAGGCAGCAAAAGGAGGTGTTTGCCCTCCAAGCAGTATGGCTTTTTATCCAGTAATTTTTTACAAAATACTCAAGTCCCTGAGACCAAACAAACCCCTCACAAAAAAAAAAAGCACAAGTCAGTGCTTGAAAGATGGATGTGTACCAACACACACTTTGCCCTCATTTCCTTCTTTTACTCACAGCACCTCCTGCCTTGTTCTCTTATGTCTGCGTGTCACATCTCACTCCTAAAAATGTTTTTCCAAATTATTCATGCAGGGTTACAGGGTTTTGAGCAAGAGGGTCCCCTATGCTTGTATCCCAAGATTTTGATAACCAAGTTTTAGAAACAACCACCCATCCCCTTTCACCATCTGCAGAGTCTGTTGCAACTCATCACACCCATGCACAGAAATTCTTCGCGATGCCCCACGACTCTCCGAGAGAAACCAGAGCTGCCTGCCCCAGTAGGCAGGTTAGCTCTTATCTTCCCCCACAAAGCCTGGGACAAGGGCAGAGGCCTGAGCCCACAGCTGCTCCAGGAGGCGACAGCCAGCCCTTGCCTGGCCCAGGACACATGCCAGACAGCCAGAGCCCTGCACAGACCCAAGCCCAAGAGGAGAGGACAGAGCTGCAAAGCTGTAGCTATTCAAACATCTCTGCAGGGCTGGGGAGAGAAGCGAGCACTGAGACTAGGGAAAGCACTAAGGAAAGGGACTGAGCTTTGCACCAACCCATTTTCAAGATTTTCTCTCAAAACCTGAGTTTTATTGAAAGGGATCAAAGAAAACGCTCTCTGGAAACCACAGATTCAGAACTACCAACCAGCATGAAACCTGCTCAGTGTCATAACTAACAGCAACAGCAATCCAATGTTCTATGATGTTATTTTCTAAACAGCACCTGTTCCCTTTCTAAGCAGTTTGGCTTAGATGAACAGCTGATAGAGCATTTTCCACAAAGGGTTCTTTTCTTTAAACACCACTTTCGAGAAGGATTTGGCTCATTCGCTAATTTCACACACAGCACTGCTTTACCTTCATAGCATTCTCCTGTGCAAGCTGTCCCTCCCCAGCCGGCACCGCACCGTATGCGCCTCCTGCCAAAAATCCTTGGGGGACCAAGCCTTCAGTATTTGGCCCGAGGCAGAACAGAGCAGTGCCATCACTTGTGGCTCAACAAGCCTGCACAGTGCTGAACTGAAGATTTGGATAGCCAAGTTTTAGAAATTACCACCAACAGGGTACCAGCCAGAGCCTGATCGGCAGCAGGTTCAGCCAGCTGACACTAAGGAGACAGGCACAGAGGAGTATGGGCAGGACGTGGGGTCTGGGGAGCATCCTGTTAAGTCTGTGCATGCCTAGAGCTGCAAGCAGCAAGTGCCACACAGCTACACAGGCAGCGTTCAAGGGATGCTGACACACCATGAACATGTTAAAACACAAGCTTGTGCTTAGAACCCAGCAAGCAGGGTCCCTTCTGAATTCAGAATCAGCCCTTTCTGTGTCTGCCCAGCAACCACCCAAGTGTCACTTACTGGAGCCAGACATGCCCACGGTGGGTGTAGGTAATTGGAGGCATCACAGCAGAGTGAAATGCAGTCAAGACATAAGGGGGTGGCTGGAATTCCTCGGGATGAGGCATCAGTCACTTACAGATAAGGACTTCCACCACAGCAGGCTTTCACTACACATTAGGAGATATCCTGCATTTGGATGAGATGGCCTTTGCAACTTTCTAGATTGCTGGGAAAACATAAAGTAACCCCTTAGAGACAAGACTTAAATATTTGTCTTTTAGCCCAAACTTGAACTAGCACACCCTCAGGGAAGTGCTCAGTGGACTCTCCTGCCCCCACAATGCAGACAGCCTTGTGCACCCCATAAAGGGGGGCAAACACTGCCCCGTAAGGCCAGCCCAGCCTGGGAGCAGACTGAGGCCACAGAACAGAGAGAAGAGCACATGCCCCAACCACAAGGACTGCAACCCTCTCCAGCTGCTTTAATCCTCTTGCAAACACCAGCAGAAGCCCAGCACAGAGGTGGCTATAAAGATGCCCTTAAAACTTCCTAATGCTTCAGAGATAAGACACAGAGACTATTGTGTGAAAATCTGAAATCCTGACTGTTTACCTTGAAGTGTCAATTGCCTTTGTCAAATACTTCTAGGAGCTTCTGGGAATGTTTTTGGGAAACTATCTGTTCTGGGAAAATTTCTGCATCATAATTAGTTGCTGGCAGCATTAGCGGCAGTTCATACCAGGGGCTAATACTGGTATAGTACAACTTGAAAAAAGGAGTAAGGAAAAAAAAGTGACTCAAAGGAAAAAAATGGAAAATGAACATCAGTCTTTGGGCTCACAGAGGCACACTAACCAGTACACATCGATAGCCCCACTGTGAGGTAACGCACCCTTGTGCCATGCTGTCTGATGCGCAGAAGCAAAGCAGCCAAACTGCCTGCAAGCAGCTTCATGTAGACAAGTAAGCAATGAGCAGATGCCCAAGAAGACTTGGGTTTGTAGAGGAATTTAACTGGAAGTCACTCAAATCCAGGTATCTGAATAAACCTACCCACCTACATGATGATGACTTTGAGCAGAAAAAAATACCACGTGGTTCTTGGGGGTGGTTTTCAAAGGCCCTTGGTCTATTGCCTTAATTCTCCTCCCTTGAACTAACAGGAATTTGTGACTAATTTCAGCAAAATGAAAACTATACCAGCAAAACCTCTACTAATCCCAGAACATACAGGAAAAAGATGCTTTTCTATAAACAGAAAAAAATCAGGGAGTTCCTGCTTGCTAATACTAACTAGCATGCTTGCATCCTAAATCTGAAATTGCTAAGAAAAAGCATGTCTTGAGGAATGTAATATGACAGCAATTATTTGAAACAGCAAGAAGCAGCAGTCTCTTCAGGGAGCTGTCACTTCACACACAGGGCAAGTATTTTTTTTTTGTGTGTGTGTGTAACTAACAGGGAAGAACTGACTCAGTTTTTAATGCCAGCTAGGCTTCCAGAGGATAAGGCAGGGGGAATCTCCTTAAGTGACTCACCCTACCATGGCAAACTTTAGACAATGAACACATCTCTGGCCTGAAAGGACATAGCCAGTCCCCATGCCCAGGATCAAGGTCTCAGTGCCTCACAGTGCACTCCAGCATGGCCCTGTTCTGCAAATAAACCTTTTAAGTCCACTTCACATTGCATTCGTCTAGGTGATTGTCCAATGCTCCTGTTCACATGGGCAACTTCCCTCAGGTGCAGCTCACCCCAACACCACCTTTGCTCAGGGAACCAACATTACACCAATATTTCAAGAACATCAACTGGCTCTTTGTGAAGGAAGACTTGGAACAAGAGACAATACACACGTATGAAGGAGAGGATGTAACAGTATGTTGCTACAACCTCTTCCTATATGGCTAAAAGACCTCACCTATCCATTACTTCTTGCTGTGCAGAAGGGAGAAGGTCCAACTTTAGAGGAAAACCTGTCCCTCTTCCCCATGACTGACCATCTCTGCACAGCAAGCACGAGCATGGCTGGCAGGAGAGCCCAGCCCAGGCCCCACCTATAGCCAAACCATCCCAGCAAGCTGTAGATAAAGTCTGTAAGGTCTCCCTGGGCATCCACTCCTGGGACTGAGAGAGAACAGGCTTGAACTCAAGGGCTGTAATACTTTTAGTAACAACGGCCCTGCCTGGTACCTCCTGTTTATCAACATGCAGTCTAACAGAGTAGAAACTATGACCCCGAGTACAAGGAAAAGAAAGAATCCCATTAAAAAGACCATGTTAATCCCTCTACCAGCCAAGGACAACATTGCCACGAGAGGATTTCACTAAGGGTTTACCAGTCAGAGCTCAGCGCTGCTCCCAATCTTTCCCATTTCCTCCGAGTATAATTTAACAGCTCTCAGTTAATTTGGTTAACTGTTCACCCAGCTGCATGTGTGCTGAGATGCAGAGAATAAAGTGTTTGCAGTCACGGATTGTTTGCTTTTAAAACATATAGAAGGAATCCATGACTTTGGCAGCAATCACAACAAAATCAAGTCATTAAAACACAGCACATTCCAGACCCAGATGTATGGGCACAGCTGTGAGAAAGCACAGGTCCACAGCCCAGCACAGCAGAACTCAAAGCCTCTGGTGTACTTTGGTCCTCCTGGCTCTGCCCATGCTCCAGCCTGTTCTCCGTGAACCTTCCCGGGAGGAGGCTGGGGAGAGCAGAGGGGTTCTCCTGCACGGCTCCTGATTCCCACTCTTGCAAGCCACCACTGGTTCAGGCAGGCACCATACAGCTTGCAAAATGCAAAGTGTTTGTGTCCTTATAAATAAAAATTCAGGCGAAGCCTCAATGGATTTGGAAGCAGAGGTACCTCCCCCGAGCTGAAGCTCCCACACAACCAAGCAGGAATTTCAGCATGCACTGGGCCAAAATTCCTCAACTCAAACAGCTCCTCACTAAGAAACCTGGTCTGACCTTTCATACCACTTCACTTCTGCTCCACAATTAACAAGCAGCAGAGCAGTACAGTACAGCCATCAATTTTTGCACAATTTCTGTATGGAAGCAGTGCAGGCCACTGAAGACCACCTTGGGAGCGCTGAAGTAAATCGCTGCGTGGCATGGTATGCGGCATCTACATGGTACTGCTGATGTCAAAGCTTAGCTAACACTGTAGTTAAATTACACCCCAATAAAGATGGAACATCCACCTATGTGGAACCCCTCAAGGCATTTCAAGGCAAGCGAAGAAACTGGCACAGTCAGAAAGGAGAGTCTTCCTGGTTTTCAGTTTGGGTCCAAACTGAGCAGGATAGTAGGTAGCCCAAGCTCTCTCTCAAGCCCCTATAGGATACAATGCTCAGAAATTTTCAAAATCATCCTTCAAGAAAGGACTTTTGCTTGAAAAAAGGTGTCTTAAACCTCTGAAGCCTGTGCAACCCTGCAATCAGTTCCTGTAGCTCATTCTATCTCCCCATCATCACTCCACCTTCAACACTTTTCAAACTCAGGCAGTTAGAAAAACAAACCTGCAAGACAGGCAGGAGACCTCTCTCCATTGGATTAACAAATCCCTAACAGTATAATGCCAACTTCCCAACAAGCTGGGGGGGTGGGAGAGTAGAAGATCAAGACAAAATGCACCGTGATTAATTTCTCCTCTTTGTAGAGGTGTCAGACATCACAAGATGGATTTGTGGAACAAGAATGCAGGGGAGGAAGAGCTGAGGAAGGTACATGACAGACCTTGTGATTTAGGTCAGGTATAAGAGCAAAATCCTTTAAATAGACTAAGATTAAAAAAATAGAAATTCAGTGAAGTAATATACATGATATCATACAGCTCTGAACATAATGAACATGTATCTAATGGGTAGTCCAAATTAAACTAGAAGCTGCTTTAGGTACATCACAAGCCAAACTGGCTGTGCAGAGCAGTTGGTGAAAAAGCATCCTGGCTGGCAAGAAGTTTAGATTTCCTTGAACTTTCCAGTCTGCCAGTTCACCCATATTCTCTGAAGTACATTAACTCTGCTTGCAGGGTTTACTCTAGCCATTTACTGTCATCTTATCTCCAGCCTCTTCCTGTCCCAGCTTCAAAAAGAACATTTACATCATAGAAGCATATAAATGAGCTAAAAAAGAAAAAAGAAAAAAAAAACCAAACCAAACATATTCACCAGTCCGAACTTTGGCAACCTGGCTTAAACCAGCACACTTGCAGAGGCAGGATGGGATTTTGCATGCTGAGATGAGGAGAAGCAATCTGCCCTGGCTCATGAGGACAGGGTAATTACAAAATTCCTCCAGCACCTTCAACAAGCTTGCTAAAGCAGTGGTCAAACCAGACTGACCCATCTGCAGCCCACCACAAATCTCAAGCTAGGCAGCATCCACTGGGTTCATGGGAGAAGAAAAAGCAAACATCTCAGCTACATTTGCGCTATGACCACAAAACATGGTCTGCTCTTGGGTATGATGGACTAATTAAGCAGCCTATCTGCAATTCATGTTGCAGCCCTTTTTGGGCAACAACTGTGTAGCAGTTGATCCCTGCAATTGTATTTGTAAGAGTGCTCTGTAAAGTGTTTCCAAGAAGCTGAAGAAAACAACCTTCTCTGTCTGGCTGAGGAGACCATGTCCCAGCGAAGACTTTCTCTATGGACAACATGCATTCATGACTACTGAGAGAAATCTCCATGCCTGTCAGACCAGCGAGATGGGACCTAGGCAGCAGGCAACCCTCTCCCTTGATGGCACAGCAGGATGCACACATCTGCGGGGGCTCAGACCCACAGCAGTAGTCAGGCACCACCGAGATGCCTCCAAATGCAACTGAGCTGCCCCACTCAGTAATGTGCAGGACAACAGGCCCTGCAGCTCTTCTCTGCCAGTTTAAAAAATGAAAACAAAACCAAAAAGACCAACAGAAAAAATCCCACCAAGCCAAAAAGCCCCAAACTCCCTGGCCCCAGTACCTCCCACACAGGCTGTGACTCATAAGTCACAGCATCAACCACAGCACAGCCTGCCACTATGGGATTTTTGCTCAAGCCTGTATCTGCCCAGGAAGAGCACTGTTATGACACCAGAGGTTCCATTCGAGACAAACATAATCTCCCGAGATAAGGCTTGTCTGTGGTGAAAGGAAATTGGCTGCTTTGTTTCAAACCAGACCTCTGTTGTAAGTACCTTTTTGCATACGCTTGCATCTCCTCTGCTAAGCTGCTTGGCCCCGTGGGTCAGCACTGGGGCTCGTGCAACAGCAGAGCCCAAGAATAAATCACTGCAGTGGGCTCCCCGCCAGCACAGCCAGCGGCAGCGAGGTCTGTGGTCTTCTGTGAAATAGCCCTCCCTGGGACAGACTTAATTGGACCCTTTAGACTCACTTCACATCTCCAAGAGAAGCCACTGTTCCCCATCACTATTTGCTCATTGCAGAAGCAAACTCAGGAGTCCTATCCATCAAAGCCTGATGCTAACAAAGACCAGTAACCAATCAGCAACCTCCCAACTGCCTCATCAGGGGTTTGTGAAACTTAGATGTGCTGCAGGGTGTTCACCTACTCTGGCTACAACTGCAAGTCTCTCACAAAGCAGCTTCGAGGTCGCCAGGGCTATTCAAGTTTTGTGTTATTTTTAGGGCTCCAAATTATGTAGGGATATCCGGGAAGACTTCACAGATCTAGTCCAATTCCCACAGAGTTCAAGACCAAATTGCTCACAAACTCATTTTATCCTCAAGGGTTTTTTCTTAATGTTTGGCTTATGCCCTTCTGCTTCTATTGGTATTTTAATTCTTTTTTTAAAAAATCTTATTAAACATTATTTTAAAAGGGAAAAAATATGCTGCAATCTTTGTGAGCAAAACAGATATTTTAAAGCATTTCCCACATTGGAAATGAAGGTCTAGAACATCTGAAAAGTCCCATTCACATCCTGCCTTTCCCATTAGCTTTGGGCTGTTACCACAGAAAACAGGAGAATCAAAAAGGATGGGGACATCTTTAAAGGTACCTAGGAAGGAAAGAGCATGACAGGTGATTTAAACTCCAAGTTTGTTGTTTAGGGTTTCTTTTGCAGAGATGGCAGTTACAACACACATTTGTTAACTTACCCTAGTCCACAGGCAGCATTCACACCCGTTCCCACATGGGTATCTGTCTCCCTACATCCCCAAACAACACATGGGCTGCGTGAGAGCCATCTATCCCAGCTGCAGAACAGGGACTGCACCCATCTCCTGGGAAAAACCTCAGCTCCGTGGCTCAACCACTTTCCTGCCTGCTGGGCTAACTCCTTTCCCTCCTGTCCGAGAAATACTTCAGTTCCACTTTCCAACTCTTTCTCCTTCAATCATCTCATCTCCCAGCTGGGGCTATTGCCAGCTTATCCTCCTTTGAATTTCAATTAGCACATCACAACATTTTTGTTGGGTTTTTTTCCTGTCACACCACAAATTATCTACAGCATCAGCCACTGCTGTTCTGCTCCCAGGGCTTATTCATGGATGCCCCCTGATTACACCATCACTTTCATAAGCTGATTCAGATCATGGGTTGTTGTTAACCACTGATGACAGCCCTTTCTCTCCATTTCTCTGTCTTTCCAAGAAGATCCTCTCAGATCTAGATGCTGCCATTGCAGTCCCCAGCATCACCACCTCTGTAGGACCCCCAGCTAGATACAGCAACTCTTGCAGGTGCCCGAATGTATCTCTTATAACCCCATGCACCTTCTCGACCAAAGAGGGAAGGTATACGCCAAATTTTGGCAACTTAATTACCTAAGATTAGCTGGATTAAGTGCAAGGTGGCGTCCTGCAAACATTCTGTTTGTGGAAGTGCCCTGGCCACGATCACTAGAAGCATGCAAGCTGGAGCATCCTTGCTATGAGCAAAGCCAACGCTGGCAGGGAAGGGAATACTCTGCGAAGCTGGAATTCACCTCTCTTCCTCTTAATCCAAAATAGACCCATTGCTGGCTCATCAGGCTGACTCCAGAACTCTACTGCTCAGGGGTCAGACAAGGAGAAAGGAGTCATAGGCTGAAGATGCACTGTGAAGGCAGCAGCATGTTTGCTGAAAGCGGCGGCACTGTAAGGTTAACACAAAGGGGCTGCTAAAAATTGCTAATGATTTCTGCTTTGGTTTTAGGGTTTTTTTTAATTAAGGCAAAACAGCCTGAAGGCAGAACAAGACACTTGACTATTGAATCTATACTCAAAGTGACTGTGCATAGCCTGGGGACAGTGATGTATTAAGGCAAGACCACAGCCTCATCACACCAGCGTTAGCTCCCCAGTGCAGCCAGCTCAGCCTGCTGCACGCTTCTGTGTGGAAAACAAATGATACTAACTCACTTGTCTACAGCATATTATGTTTTGAAATATTTATTGCCACCCTAATCAGAAGAAAGAAACATTACTCTCTTGGACATAATGAAGAACACATTTCCAGTGCTTAACAGCTGGAAGCTGGAAAGGTGGCCAAAGAAAATCCCTAAGTGGTAGGTTTTTGGTTTGAGGGGTTTTTTTGGTTTTTTTTTATTTTTTAAAGTAAGCATCTGGAAAACTCATTTGCTGGGGAAGAGGAACCCTACCAAACCAATCTGGGGAAAGAGTCAATTAAATTTGGTCACAATTCACAGGCAGGAGCTGATAAGATCGTATCATGAGTGTGGTATCAACAACATTTTCTGTCTGCCCCTGGCAGCTCAACTCCAATAGGATGAAAAGAGGCTGCTTTTATTTAATGAAATGCAGCAACTCCTCCAGGCAGAGATTTTCAGTATGGTTTCAATCAGCCACTGAAATAGCAGGGAATTCTTTAATCTCCACCCCACATCTCTTCAGCCGATATACTCTGGGAGATGCTAACACATTCCTGGCCCCCCTGGGATGCCAAGCAAATCCTCCTCCACACCCTCAGCTTCAAGCTGTCCCTGGAATCAGCTCCTCCAGCCCAGGTCCATGAACGCACCAAAAGGAATGACGATCAGCACACATGCTTACAAGCAATATACTGCTTTGTCCAGGCCAGACCCTCACACTAACCCTTCCCAAATAACCAGGGAAGGTCTATTCCTTTTCTTCCACTGTTACACCACCGTTCTCTGCACCTTGAGTGCACCCCAAGGTCTGGAGCCAGTCATTGATTAAAAGTCAGAGTAGCAAGAGGGAGCAAAGCTACACTTCATTCGCTAACACAGATCCGTGCCCTTCATCATGTCTGAATTGCAACACCTTACAGCTGGTGTGAAGCTGCCCAAACTTGCCTCTGCTCCAGGCACCTCTGCCCAGGAGGCTACAGCAGACCCTGCTGGATGGGCACCCCCAAGACAGTGCTTCTCACCCCCACACCCCAGGAAAGCCCTGCCGTCGGGCACAAGGATTGCTTTTCCCAGAAGCACAAGCAGCTGACAAGAACATAACTGCTCTGCTTTGGACAGGCGGGCTGGGAAAATGTTTCTCCTCTAAATTTCATGACAGGTTCGAATTCTTTCAGAGGGAGGATTAACATGGGGTTGTTTTTAAACACATGCTGTGTTATTGTAACTAGTAACAGGAAATTAATGGCTCCCTACGTGGTGGGACAGAAGGCAGTCCCTCTGGGGCAGGCTGCTGAGTGTCCCCACCGTGGCCATATCCTGAGTGCCGGCTGTCACTGCTGGCTGTGCAGCAGAGACTGCTGAAAGCACTGGACACCCCTCAAAGGACCAGCAGCAGATACAAAGGAAGAGGGAAGGCACAATCCAGAGCCAAAACCTTTCCATGCTCCCATCCAGCGTGCTCTGTCCCCTGTAGCTGTGGGGCAGCTGAAGCCTAAAGCCTTTGCCAGGGTTCGTTGCATCTACCCTGGACACCAAAGGCACATCCAAGATGAAGTGTGCCACCTCCCCTGCCTTGGGGTCAGGGAAAGAGACTCCCCCCTTCTAGATCCCTGGCTGGCACATACCAGCCACTGGGAGAAAAGCTTCAGGCAAATACGAGACATTTCTTTTTGAGAAAGAACTAGCTCACACTGTTTTCCAGCATTCAGTTATCTATCTCAGCAGGCAATCAGGCTCTGCCAGAACAAACAGGACATCAAATAAACAACACATTAAGACGAAGCACGCTGCAGACACGTGCGGTCACTCTGGTCTCGAGCCCCAGTGGCTCCCACAGCTCAGATATCTGCAGCTGCTTTGCTTTGCTTGCTGTAGAGCCCTGCTTTTCTCTGACCTACCCCAGGGCTGCTTTGGAGGTACTTTGCTGCAGAAAGGGAGTCTTGCTGCTGACAGACAAGCCCAGCACAAATGCAACAGCTTCACTTTAGCTGAGGACTGATGCTTTCAACACACCTCCAGCTAACCTCATCAGAAAGGCACTCAGTTTCAGCACACAAAGAGGCGGCAAACTGCAAACAACATTACTTCTGTTAAGTGCTTCTGTTCAGACTGCATTGAGCCAGAAGCAGCACTAATCCACCTGCTCACATTTTTAACACCAAATTTCTGGCTGGTGAGGCATGCACGGGGCTCAGTAGCCAGGACCAGAGGAAGAGGTGCAGTCCAAAACTTCTCAAGCCAAGCGGTGTGCTCCAGGTCATGTTTCTGACCTAGTTTCAAATCCGGGCAGTTTCTATTCGCAGATGGTGGGGAGATGCACTGCAGCACCCAGCCATGCTGCCAGGAACACACCTGTCAGCCCCTCTCCCTTTCAGCAACCGGACCCAGGGCAGCTACGCCATGAATGCGCTCACATCCTGTCCCAGCCCTGGGGACACAGGCATGCAGGGCAGGAACACTGAACCACACCAGGTCTCACTGCTGACGTGAGATGCAGACATTGAGGAAAATAAACTCCAAAGTTTTCCCAACACTGGCACCAAAGAGTGTCCCAGTCTACGTGGCAGCCATCTCATGTTTCCTCCTTCCCAGTGGTGTAGATACATGATAACTGATCAGTCCCTCCACTGCAGAAATCCAAGCCCTTATCCCCACTCCCTGCCCAGAAGAGAGAGCATCACTGGGGGTATTTACTACCCCTCAACACAAGAAAAAAGTGGACCGCAATTCAGGTACTAGCTATAGCTACAGCATAAGCACAGAATTACAAACTCAGTGTGCCCTGAACATGTGCATGTCGCCCCTGGAGAGGCTTTGGACCACTAGTACTGCAGGCACAGGCAGCTCATCTCCACCAGGTTTCAGGATTCGGTCTGCTGTTCAGGCAGGGATGATGAAACAGGCAGTACACAGCCACATGTGGAGAGGTGCACACTACCCCGTACTGCTGCTGATCGCCACCTGCATCTGTACTGCTCCTCCGAGCCACAGGGCAAGAACGAAAGACACAAGGCTGTTATTCTGTTATTTTGGAAGTGGCAGAAGTGTTGTTGTAATGTATCACACTACTATGAGATTAACAAGAAGCTTTTAATGACCTAGTGTGAATATCTTGAAACACCTTCAGAGCAGCTGCAGAGAGCAGCTGTTAAACTTCTATCCTTTGCTGACCACTTGCAGTTCTTCTAGAGGCAGGGGCCTTGTGAGTAGCAATTTAGCATTGAATACAGCACAGTGTATAACGGCGATACAAACACCATGGGGTCAATAATAAGTGGCTGTTGGGAAGAAGTGGTATCCCTCAGCAGGATGCACGTTGACCTGAGCGTGTTTGGCTCACAAGCTGTTAGATAGCTGTACTTCACAGTCCAAGGGAGGGCACTGTACTGTACGGCTCTGCTCCCAAGGGGAGCTTTATAAATATTTTCCAGGATAAACATTTGTAAATAGTGTCTTTCAACTTGTCTGAGACCAGATTCCTGATCTCTTGTTTTCAAAGAGAGTCATCATCTTCAAAGGAGGGGAGGCAAAGCCATTCATACGAACAGGGTAGCTACAAGCAATCCACAGTTTGGCACTCACCTCCAAAGCTGTTGGCGGTGCGTGTTTATACTAGATAGTGTGTCTACCAGGCACAGCCCAAAGCCTCCTGCGATGCCTCCCAGTACCGTTCCCAGGCACGGGGTACATCGTTCTGATGGCCTCCAGAAATCAGATCTGCCTGGAGAAACATGATCGCCTCCATACCTCTGCTGTTGAGGGACAGGGGTCACATTCTGCTAAGATCACAGCAAAGCAGACTGGCATCTGACTCTGAGCCTCACGGTTCATGAAATCAATATGCAGACCGTTGTAGTAATTTCGCCTCCTCTGCTCTTTGAAGAGTTTCCCTCCCTTCCCCCTCTGCTGGCCATGAAACCAGACTCTGGGTGGTCCCTTCCAAGACTGTAAATTGGCTTGTTGAAAGCCTTAGCAAAAGAAAGGTCAGGTGCCTTATAAACTGAGCAAAACTAATAGTGCTATACAACTATTTGCACATTATTCAAAGGATATGAACATCCACACAGCTGCTTGCACCACAGCAGGCATCATACCTCATCCAGATGCACCCATGTTGCACAGGTTCCCCCCAGAACAGCATGTGAAGAGGCAGCTCTTAGCACCATGCCCCAAACCTTCAGCTCTGGCTACAGAATGGGGCAAAGGTGGTGTGAGTTGTGGAGTCGCTGTCCTTCGCTATGGATAGTAAATCCCAGACAGAAAACAAATCTGCTGGGAAGCAGAGCTCAGACTCGGCACTCTCCAAATGAAAGGGTCAACAAGGAAGTAAGATGTCCTTGCAAGGAGCACCCATAACACCCACAGCCTCTTCTGCAGGTTCAGCCACAAGAGGGCAACAGCATATACACACACGGGGACACACGCGCACACACGGTTGATCCCGAGCCTGGGGGCTACCAAGATGCAGTGCATGCTGCAAAGCCACTGCTGAATGCTTACTGTAGGAAAGGGGAGGAAAAAAACCCAAACAAACCAAAAAACACAGAAGCAACTGCAATCCTTCTCATCAGAAACAGTAATTTTAGGAGCTGCACAAGACACCAATTGTACTGTCCTTACAGACAGCATTACATGTGACCACAAGGCACAGCAGAGCGCGTGGGGCTGCCCAGCCCAGCTTGGCTGGAGCCACTGACCGCATGGACAGCAGAGCCCTGCCCCAGCACCCAGAGCACACCAGGTTGTGAAGGGGCATATGCTTACTGGTCCTACAGTCTGCCTGGAACCACTGAAAGCACTTCCCAGGACTTCAGAGCATCCTTATTCTGATGGTTGGAAAGAAGGACAAGGCAGAGACAAGGGGACAGAGAGCAGAGACAAGACCATACAGATACTTGACAGTGACCTTCACACCAGTTTTCAGCTCCTTTCCATGAGCTGACATCCACATGAGATACTGCAACTTTGTGCTGCACAAACATGCTGCAAATCCTACTGCCTCAGATGCTGAAAAAGGAGGGAAAAAAAAAAAGCAAAAAGCATTGCCTTGCAGAAACTCCCACTGCTTAGCAATTTGGAAAAACCCAACTGTCCTACAGGTGCTCCTGTTGCTCTCAGTCTTGCCTGCTGCTGTAAGCTGTACAGCATCACTGCAGGGCACACACACACATTTATAGGCTGCTCAGCCCCTCCTGCTTCCCTGCTCCCAGGGCCCAACCCTGGAAAGGAACAGAGATAAGGGGAGTGCTACAGAAAATACAAGGGCTTTAGAAAGCTGTGATTTAGTAAAGATAAAAGGTCTGGGTGTGTAAGTACACACCACTGAAAGAAAGACCACTGCTGAAAGAAGGAAGGGCATGTGCAATGGCATGTGTCCGGCCAGGGTAGGGGCATAGCACAGGTATGTCATTTACTTGGGAAGTTAAAAACAAGTTTTTAAGCAATAGCTGCATTGTCATTCTCCCAGTGCCACAGCCCGATACAGCATGTCCAACTGGCCTTCCATGGAAGTGGCTCTCTGCAGATGGCTCATGGATGCCAGAGCAGCCCAGCACGTGCAGAGAGGCACCCCACAGCTCAAATGAGTGTCCTACTTCTCTGCTCCATGGCCTGGGGTAACCACTCCAGCACGTCAGGAAAAAAAGTAGCAAAGAGAGAAACAAAGCCACATAGGTCTGGCTACAGCACCCATCCACCCTCCTGGAAACAGAGCTCCTTCTCTGCTGGGCAGGCTACACCACCTGCCTTCACAGGCTGAATTTCCAGCTGCATTTCTCAGCGCAGGAGGCCCAGATGTGCCCTTTGCTCACATTAAAGGTAACATGCATCTGACTCTCAATTTCTTCGTGCAGTCTGATCACCTCCAGGAAATAGTCTCCAGTCCTTATGCTCGTGGTGTGAATTTAATGCACTCTGGATCGTGAACACAATGGTAGTGACTGGGTGCTGGACTGGGGGAAGGAGAGCACTGGTGTAAAACAGAGTGTAGAGCAGCAGCATCCTTTGACTGGGGCTGATGGCGTAATGAACCCAGCCTTGCCAAAAGCTCTCAGCACACTGTTCTAAGAGGTGCACAGGCCTGCTAGCAACATTGTTTGCTATAGCCTTCTTCAGCCAACAAGACAAGCTAACAACAATTACTTATTTTTTTCCCCCACCACTTTAACTGGATAGAAAAATCCAAACAATGCAGGATTTCCTACATCAGGAGGCGATCCCATCTCTGCACCAAGCTCAGAGCTCGGTAGGGAGCATGCTAGAAATCAAACTGCAACAACTGGGGCTCTGCAGAGTCCAAACCAGCTCTATTCTCTGACCCAGTAAACCTGAACCAAGAATTTCAGCTGCTAGCCCCAGGGACAGAGTCAGCCAGGAATAAGACTTCGGTGTGGTCTTTACTCTAAGCACACAATTCCCCAGGCTTCTTCATAAGACATATTAATTTTTCACACTGTTAAGGGGAAAGTAAACAGCTTGGACATTTCTGTTCCTACATTAAGCTCTCAAGCACATTTGCTGCATATCTTATCAGCACAGCTTTAGCAGCCTTTCTAAGCTGTTTCAAGACTTTGGCCTTCAGAAACCTGCAGAGGGGGGTGAAAAAACCCTCTATTCATACTTACCAAAGCATAGCACGTTTTCAAGAGGACATTCCTACCATCCAAAGCAAACAAGCGTTCCCAACTGTACATTCTATGAGTTAAGTTACAGCAAGTAATATCAATCTAGGTTCACGTACAAGACAATTTAAATATTCTTAGGAGTTCCTGGGACAGTTTACAATTGAAATTGAGAAGCCAGACAAAAGAATACTTGTCTCCGCTTTAGACAGCTTGCAGGATGGTTTATACCCAGAGTTTTACAAGCACAGCTACATCAACTAGGGCCACAAGCTTGTTGGGACGGGCTCTCCAAAGCATGCTAGGAGCTGTACAAATCTGTGACCTGCTGCATAACCAGACATTCTAGGCCCTATGGTACTAAAAATAAAAGCACTACTATAAAAGAGCTATAATAAGACCATTTTCACTACTGTCAAAGCCTTGCTGATTTGCTAAGTTTATTCAGGAAGCCCTTGGCTACATCTGGGGCTAAAAACCAAACATTAGAGTCCCCCTTCCACAGAGTAGAAATAGGATTTTGCACTTTAGAAGCTGGATGAGACTTGAAACAGCTCCGGCTCTTTCTGTGGTCAACCGTGAATTAGATGTCTGTGAAATTCCCATAGCTTTCTCAAGAGCCTGGGGCAGTGATGTGACAATCCCACCACAACACAGTGTGCACACAGGTAAATGCCACCTGATCTACCATGACAAACAGAAGTGAAGTCTTCTGTCTCTCAGGGCACAGTAGGCAGAGCAAGGTATTGGAGCATCAGCCCAGGCACCAGCCCAACACACTACCTGCTTCACTGAGGAAGAGTCATCTCACCCTCCCTATACAGCCCATAACCCCAGAGCCCTGGACATCAGTGCTCTCACCGTACCAAGGAGTTAAAACCCTGACACTGCAAGTCACTGCTTTTCTTGCCACCGTCATTACAGCTCTGAATTTGTTACCAAAAGGCCTTCTGCAATCATGGCATGGCTTGGGTTTCATGAAGAAGAGCCTCCAGCTACAACATGCTAAATGGTGCAGGGGCAGCCAGCTTAACTACACAACTGAAATCTCCCAGAAAACCCAAGACTGTTGCAAGCTCAGTTCTTACTTCACCTAAAAAACACCCAAGAATGATTTTGACCTTGACGAGGCACAACTTGAATGACTGTGACACAGCAGCTTCCCATCAAAGAGAGGATTTCAGACCCAGCCTGTCTGTAGCTCACCCAGGTCCTCCTTTTCCTTGCATTTATGGGATCATTAAAAAAAATAAAATCCCCATGTCATGCATTTCACTTCCAGAGCTGCAGGAAATCCATTCCAAGTCACAGGCCAGCTTCAGCTCTGAGGGTTTCCTTGGGCTGTCCTTTCAGTGACAAGGAGAACAAAGCAACCTTGGCAACTGGCCACACTACAAGCAAATATTTCCCCCATTCCCTTGAATGGAGTGGATATCCTGTCACAAACCTGCATGCATGGGAAGGGTGAGGAGGGGAAGGAAACGGAAGAGGATGAATTAGCTAAAAATTGGCATAAAGTGAGAGGTCTCAGCTTGCCACCAAAGCCACTGAAAGGCTTTTCATTTTAAATGGCCAAATGCCAAGGACGAATAACTCACACAAACCTCAGAGGAGCCCCAAGCCCTCTGGCATCCAAAAGCAGTATACCTAAATCCTTCCTCCGCTGGATTTGGAAGAGGATATGGATGCTCCAGCTCTGACACCTTATTTCTGTCTGCTTCTGAATCCAGTTCTAGAAGGTGGCAAATGATATTTCCTTTCTCCTCTCCATTCCCTGTCTTCCCTACTTCCACCTTGTCCATTCCCAGGGCCAAGTGGTTTCAGAAGATCCTTTTCCAGACCACCATCAGGCAGCAGCTCCAGGTCCCACACATACAGAGAAAACCCAGCTCCAACAGGAATATAGTCTCCCTTGCACCATATATTAGGTCCCTGCACCAAACCCAACTGAATCAAGCTTCCAAGCATTTCAGCAACATTGCTTTTCTGTAATTCTTCTGCATGGTTCCTGCATGCCTTGACAACACTAGGTTTAAAGCTATAGTTGTTAGCAGATTTCAAAGCCAAACCTGACACGTGCAAGCAGGTTTATTCTTCTAAAAATCTGCATTATAGCCATGCACTATGTTAGCATTTGTCAGCAAGTTTCCCCACCATGACACTGCCATTCATAGCTGGGTTAGCTGACCCAACAGCAGCGCATACCAGGGCCACAGTGGGATTAACATTCCCAATGCCACTGCTAACACGAGCAGAGATCCGCAGCTACAGAGTTTGTGTGGCAGTTCTTGCTGCCGTTTGGACACACAAAGCTCACAAGAACACAGGTTTTGTATTCACAATCCCCCAGGAGCCCCCTTGTATTTACAGTCCCATTTACAGAGACCTGAAGCAAGCCTACTCCAGGGCAGAAAGCAATGACTGGTGAAGAAAGAACAAATGAACAAAACTCATCCTGGAGTCCAGCCAAAATCTTCATGCCCACTAAGTTTGGGTGGATGCAGACTTTGCAAAAGCCTGGAAAAGGATTAAGGAATAGCTTTAGCAAACAGCCAGGACAACAACAGTGAAGTCATGATGAAGCCAACGATACAGATTTCTGTTTGCAGTCATGAGTCTGTGTTTACAGTTTGCAACTATGTGCAAATACCAGAGAGCCCTTCTTTTCCCCTTCCCATCAGGGCCTGGCATCATATGCATTTAACTAGATGCAAGAGATGCCTACAGCAGCACGCCAACTGTTTTTTGGTCACAGGGCATGCTCTGATCCACAGTGACAGGAACTCGTAGGAACCCATAAATAGAGCTCAGCTGAGTGTCTGTGGGCGCGTGAGGGAGAGCTCTGTATCAAAGCAGGCAAAGAAAGAAACAGGAAAGAGCAACTAAATGCATGTGTGAAAAATTGTGGAACTCTCAGGTTTGGCTGTTTACTTGTCACTGCATGGGTTATGCAAACCACCACTGAAAATACTCAGGACGTCAAGCAGAAGATGCAAAATTACTCTTGGGCACAGCACACAACTAGAACAGAGTTACATGCACAGGCTTTGCCAGTAAACCCGCTCCATCAGACATGGTTTTCCACACACACAGGTACAATGGTAAAAGCCAGCAGTGAGATGCAAATCTTCTTGTATCTTAATGCAAATTGTTCTGACTTCCAGATAACTGCATATACCATGCAATGAAGACAAACACATCCCTGCAACAGGAGTTCAGCTAATTTAAACCTGCTGGCAGCAAGTCACAGCTTCTCAGGGTAAAGGTGACTGGGAACAAGAGGTATGATGCTTCCTGCCAGATCCAGGAGACTCACTCTTCCCATGAATTTTTTTTATTCAACGGAGGGAAGGACAAGACAGTCAAACTACCATCCTAACACTGTCCTCCAGGAGCTCTGACTGACAAGCCCTGGCAAGTCTTGCTGTGGCAGCAATGGCTGGCCAGTTACCTGCGCATCCTCTCTGCCAGAGGCTGTCACCTCTGAGCTGACCTGTCGGGAAGGAGCATGTCCCCATCCCTGCTGCTCCAGAGTCATCTGGCATCCTAGCAGTGGCAGCACTGCGCTGGCAGGCAGTTTACTACACACCCTTGCTGACATCAGGCAGGTGATACCCAGTCCACCTAGAGACCATAACAAACCATCTCAGAAGAGGAATGAAAAGGGAAGTGGATGCAGAGTCCATGAACTATACCAACAGCCCCACCTCTCTCCTCCCTGTCACTGGGTGGCCACTTTTCCACAGCAGCATTCACAGGGCCAGGCTGGGGTGCCTGGAGGAAACAGGCACCAGTGCTTCCTACGCTGTGCAAACAGGAGTTGGCACATCCAGACCCACCTTCCATCAGCAGTGACCTCTTGATAACAAAGGCCTTTTTTGTAGTCATGTTTGGGAAGTCCTTCTATGAAACACAAAATAACGCCATTCCTCCCATTCTTGTCAGAGTCTCTGGTGACCAAAGTAGCCCCAAACCTCTGTACTGTTCTCACCCTGTGCACAGTCATCCATGTGCCGCTCTCAACACCTTGCCCTCCTCCCTGGATCTCCCAGTATGACAAATCCTTGTTCCAACCCCCCTCTCTAACCATCCCCTCAGCACGGCTCCAGAAGCAAAAACTGTTACCGGGTCTGTGTGAATAGGCCACATTTCCCCAATCAGCTGCTACTGATCTTGAATCTACTCATAAGACATTTAGAAAGATTCTTCTATCTCATCACACCAGCCATGTGCCTCTCGCCTTGCATCTTCCTACTAATGTCCCTTTTCTTTTTTATCCAATGGGAAGCAATGTACTATTTATTGCACTGCTTGGCATCACACATAGGAGGGGAGGTCTGGTATTTGAAGAGCACTGAATCCAGAAAACAGGAAACGGCTGAGGATCAAGGGTGGGCACAGCCCAGAGGCCCATGTTTATGACATGTAATAAAAGGATAAGGCAGAGATGAAAGCAGGGCTGAGCCAGGCTTGGTAAAGCATCAAAAGAAAGGTGCAGGGGGCTAGAACAGACTTGAAAGAGCAGAAAAGCTGACTAGGCAGATGATCAGAAGTGTATTTCGCATCCTCCCTGCCAGCCCAGTGGATCTGAGCCAGGACATAGCTATGCCAGAGCCGTGGAGGGCAAGGACAGCTCCCGGAAACCTGTCCCAGGAAGCAGGAATATCCTACTTGAGGGGCTTCTCACCGTGATCAGGACAAACATCAAGAACTGAACCAACTATGCAATGCCACAGGATGAGTGTGTCTCCCAGCCCACGGCCGGCTCAGGTGAAGAGCAGGACTGGCAGCACCTCCAGGCCCGCAGCCCTCAGCTGCAGCAGCATGCACTTGGGTATATGTTCAGGGCACAAGCACATGGACAACCAAGCACTCTCGCAGTGGCGAGGGATGCTGTCACTTGCTGGAGGAAAACAACGGACAGAAGAGAAAGGCTGCACCAGGCCAAGCCAAGAACTGCCCTGGGGGCTTGACTCAAGAAATTCTCTTCTGCAAATGGTTTTGTACTCATTGGCCTGGTACTGGGCAGGCTCCAGCATACAGGCTCTGCACACAAAATGATGGAGCCAGACACAGCATTCCCATTTTGGAGATGGGACATGCCAAAGTGCAGAAAATGCTAACCCGCTTACTCAGATGCCGGCACACTCCACGTTGGAGCTGTGAACCTCTCTGGTTCCACTGCATACAGTGACCTTCACAAAATGCTCCCTGTGCAGTCTGCCTGAAGGAAGAAAACACAACTCTCCAGTAAACAGAGGCCTGACCTAGATGGTTCTGGTCTGTTTTAACTTGCCTGGTACAGCCACAAACAGGCTGGACAAAGCTGACCCCTGCAGCACATATCTGCACACATTCACACCCGATTCAAGGCACGCTCTTGTTTACCAGCCCAGCCAAGCAGACACTTTCCAGGAGAACAGCAAGAAATTACAAGGCTTGCCTTCCAGCTATTCATTACAAACTAAAGCCTGCCATACGCCAGCTTGCAGCTTGCCTGACCTCTCCCCAGCTCATGCTTGCCTGAGGCTGTCTCCTAATCTTTGAAGAATCCCAGGGAGCTGAGCAGGAACCGGCAGCCTGGAGGGAAGGGGGAGCTCCATGGCAGGAAACCTCACCATCAGCCTCCTTGTTTCTCATCACGCCAAAATTAAAAATAGGCAACAATATCTACAGACAAAATACAGTTGAAATCTTGCACGCACTTTTTCGAAACGGAGTAATTATCCTTTCATCAGTCATTACCTGGAGCTGTTCTAGGAGGGGAGGCTGAGGTTTATTTTAACACCTGAATTCTCCAGAGCTGGTTCAGGTCTAGGCAGAGCAAGCCCAGCCTCTGGGAAGATTAAGCCATTGAAGCACAAGGGTCATTTGTACACGAGGCAAGGGATGAGCAGAAACACCCTCCCTGGAGACTGCAAAAGGTGCCACAACGCTGAGTGATTTGCCCCGAGCCTCCTGCTCCCCTAGGAACCTTCTTTCTGTGCTCATAGCCTGGCAGATGTGAGGCACAGCAGGTCTTTTGGGAATCAGCTGTTACCAGTGAAACACCACCTACTCATTGCATGAAAACTGATTTTAAGCAGCAATTCATGACTTAAATAAACATAACATACAATAAAAACTCATGTGTCATCCATGATTTACCCAAACCGATATTCCGCACAACTTTTCCCTTACAGCAACCAACAGCCATAACAGAGAGGAAAAACGTCTCAGCCTTGGCTGCTCTGGATCCCAGAGAAGAGAACTTGGCATCCAACTTGGCAAGGCTGTTTGAAAAGGAGAGGATAGGTTTGCTCTTGCTGCCAGAGACAGATCTCCACCTGATTAACAATCAGGCACTCCCTTCCTGCTCACCTGAGTGGCTCCCACGCAGCCCTTGGAGCCAGGAATCTAGTGGGAGCTGGCAGAAAGCACAGAAAGGTCAAGAAGGGCCAAGCAAAGGCAAAAATCTCCCCTTATCAGGGCATGCATGACACAGACACACACACACACAGAGCTGCTGGTCTGGGTCACGGGAACTGCAGCTCTGAAGAAAACAGAACAGCCTTCACAAGCTAAGTTATTTCAAACAATAAAGGAGAAAATATATTGGGAGAGAAGATCCATACACCAGGGCTCAGCGCCAGCTCCCAGTGCTGCGCACTCTCTCACAGTCACACCTTTTCTGCTTTTCCCAGAGAAGCATTACAAACACACACGCTGCTTCCACTTGCCAGTCATGTTAAAATACAGCAGCACTGAACAGGCTCTGTAGCTAAAGGAGAGCCACAGGCCATTTCAGATTGGGGAGCTAGGATGCTGAAGCCTGCAAACAGAGATCTTGATCGACTTCTGGAGGATTTTATGGCCATTGCAGAGGACTACACAGGAGAAGAGACTAGGCTCAGTTGTTGAAAGCAAAAGGAATTTCTGCTCAGCCTGCTTAATGTGCTTTATTTTTAATACTGCTTTTGCTCCAAGAGCCAGAGAACAATTTGGAGAAAGAAGGCCTTTGTTAGAGATTTCATGCCCCAACCCTTTAACTTCAGGTGCAACAGCTCACAACAGACGTCACTAAGCTCTCCTACCCCTTTCCCACAGCGGTGCCCCAGCACAGTGAAGACCAAGCAGTCCCCACAGTAAAAGAAATTAAGAAAAGTAAAAGTAGGTACAAAAAAACCCAAAACCTTAAATCTTCACCCATTCTTGCAGTGCTCCATGAAAAACACATGCCAAGCAGATAAGGCAGCCTGTGGTCCCGGGAGAAATCAAAGCTGTGTATTTCCCAGTGATGTGTGCTAGGGAAAACAATGCAGAAGACATCCCCAGCAAGGGGAAGGAAAGGAAGAGACACATTTCAAGTTTCCTCCTGTGTATACCAAGAATGAACAAGGATGCCTCAGAGGGAAATGCAGGCAGCAGCTACATCACCCAGAAACAGCAAGAGCTCTCACAGCAACTGAAATAAATGAAGGTGCAAAAGGAAGAAGGTGAAAGAAGGGAGAAATTTATCTAGTCTTCAGCAGAAAATTCTTCTTGGATGACCATGACCCCTATCCCACACCAAGCTTAGGGAAAGCAGCCACTAGGACAACAGCTCCATTCAAGAACAACCATGAGCTTTCTCTTGGGATTTCATGAGTTTACTCATGAAGGATTTTTCAATTAGTTAAGCTAGGGAATAAACATCAAATTCATCTGTGTGCTGAAGGCTTTTGCTGGGGACAGGGAGGTAAACCTCAGCCCATTGGTTTGCAAGGCCTTCCTACCAGCTGCCTTTCAAAAAGGCCTCCTGAAGATCTCCACCCACAGCTTCCATTACTATTTTAATTACATGAAAATGAATAGGAGGCTTGAAACTGAGGTGAAAGATTTCAGAGCACTGTAACACGCAGGGTACTATAGTCTGCTTCAGTGGTGTTCCTTTAGCATTAGGCCAGGTGGCATTTTCACCTGTAGAACCTAGCCCAAATCTGCCAAGGACGAGTAGGAGTTTAACATTCATTAACAAGAAATCCGTTTGCACAAAGAAGATTGACTTGTTCATGCAAGTCTGGCCTTCAGCCACATTTGCAGAACCTGTAAGTGTCCTGTACATCTAACTGTTGTGCAAAGCTGGTCCTGAGAGGCCACGTTTGTGGTGCAAGAGGGAAAGGAAATAGGCTTATGCCCTGGAAATCCACCACAGGAAGAACACCCACCTCTTTTTGAAAGAAGTTTCACACTGGAAGAATAGCAGCCTTTTGGCCATGGGCTGAAGTGTCTAGTGTGTGTTGTGCCAATGAACACCTTTACTTTGGAGCTAGAAGAGCCTGGCAAGCATTAAGTTAAACAGTTCAACAGATGCCAGAAAAAGTGGTAACTCTGGCAGATCCCATTATAACTATTAGAAAACTCAAAAGGTACTTCTAAAGGCACCCAGGAAGCTATTGATCTACTCCCTTGCCCAGATGTATCTTACAGTGACTACACAACACACCTTCAGACTGGCCCGGGAGCTCAGCTCACAAGCCTTTTCATTTCCTTTCTATCTTCATGAGTTACCAATGAATGCAATTCTTTTTTCCCCCCTTTTAACCCTAAAAGGAGCTGCATTTTAAGCAGTTACAGCCTGGAGCTCTCCAAAGGAAGAGGTTTAGTCTTCTTGGTGGCAGGGGTGAATGGGCATAGGTGTTTCTTGCCAGTGACTAGTGTGTAGGGGAGGCTGTGTGCTCTGTGCAGCACCGCCAAATTAAATACCTTTGGGGTGTAAATCAAAACTCCCTGCAAAGCTTCAGTCTGGAATTCTGCTGTTCTCTGGTGTCACCGGGGCCAGCAGACTCTGGGGATGGGGGTGGGGGGAGAGAGGGGGGATGCTATCCAGCCACCTTCTCACCGCAGCAATTAACCTCAAGCAAGCACTGGCACGAAGCTCCTGCTCTTGCATGACTGCAAGCATTCCTCTCCACGGAGTTTATCATAAAGCACCAACTATCCATAAACATCTCTGGGAAGGGCTGGCCTGGGTTCACCTTCATGCAAGGAAGATGTCAGGTTCTGGCCGGAAGCCAGCCATTCATGTTTCTTTAAACCTCCTGATTTTTGTCAGCTCTGACTCAAATGACCTTCTCGGAGAGAATAAAAAAAATTAAAAAAAAAAAAAGAAAAAGGAAAAAAGAATCTTCCATCACACCCTTTCCTTCCCTCCACCCACTGTGGCACTTAATCACAGGAGAATCACAGGGGACAATTCCCATGGTGGCAGTGAGTCATGGTCTCCTGCCCCTCTGCTCCCTGCACAGCCCCTTTGCAGCAGAGGCACCTTCCCATTTCCAGCTGGTCTGGAGGCTCAGGGCAGGAAAGGAAAGAGCTTGGAGCTGAGCAGCTGCAGGGCAGGCTTAGGAGCCTCCATCACAACACAAGCCACGCAGGATGGCCAATGCTGGGGACAAGTCCAGATTGTCCTGCAATACCACAACACAAAACAGTGTCCTCCCAGCACGTAGCACCCTTTGATTCTTCCACCCCACGAAACCTGAACCATGCTTCATGATGGCGCCATGATGTTGTATTTTGCAGCAGGCCCACCCCTTCATCCTAAACATACTAAAGCTTTAAGCACATGGTCATGACTAAAAGCAAGAAAAAACCCCCCAACCTTTCCATATTCCCCTCCGCAGCAGCTCCTAAAATCCATTTAGCTTTCCTGCTTGGAGCCATTCACCATAATTCTGGTGCTCAGACCCAGGTTTGACACGGGAACCCTCAAGTGACCCCTCCTCTTCCAGTTTTTGCCCCCCCCCCCCCCCCCCCCCCCATTCTGAAAAGAATAATTACTCCTCCACAAGAAGGCAGGAAGACATGGCACCAGCAGGAGCAATTCAGATCAGACCCCCCCCAGCAGATAATCAGACACAATATCTTCTTCCCATGCTGTGCTGGGAGCTCTGATCTGCCTTGCTGATGAAGCTGTTAAGATTAGGCCACTGCTGGCAGTAAGATAACGTGATGTGAGTGTTTAATACACTCACACCAGCTGGGTGGCCAGCCTAAGCCATCCTTTAACTTATTTGCTGGTTGTGAATATTCCTCCCTCTCTCCTTCCCATAGGATTTTAACATCCCTGTGAGGAAAGCAAGCTCCAAGCCAGCAAAAGCAAAGACCAACAGGCTGCTTAATTAACTGCCCCTCTCCCAGTTGCCACAGCTTGCCAAATGCTGGAGAAATCCGATTCCACCTGGTAATTAAGCACTTATGGCCCGAGAGGGACCAAGACAGCAGGGAAGCACAGCAGGGAAAGGAGGGGATCGACACCATAACCTCCTGTGACAGCCCCCACCACAGGACCATGCCATTAGCACCAGTGCTCCACACACTAACGATCCCCCAAAGGGACAAAAGCTTTTAAATGACCGTCAGTCCCTTAAATTAAATCTTAATTGGTCCAAGAGCTCCCTAGAGGGTTACACAGAGCAAGAGAGGCCTTGTTTGCCAGCCAGAAAAAGCCCTGCTCTCAGACATGCCTTTGAGTGTTACCTGCACTGTTTAACAGGTATCCAAGAATTTGCAAAGCCTGGCTGCCAAGTACTCCAGCCTGATCCCCCACTTGCCCTGCAGACCCTGCTGGGTCCCAAGAATTCTTCTTTTTATCTTCCATCCTTTCAACCAGCCTCAACTTCAAAAGGAGGAAATTAGTGATTCTATAACATTTCATCTTGTTTCTATTGCCCGACCTACCAAAACAAAGGAGGGAAAAACAAAGAACTGACTCTCACCAGGAGCATAAACAGGTTATTATAGCAATTACATACAATAAGGGCACGTATAAAGAGGAAGCCACTAAAAATGGGCTGAAGCTTTAGGTTTGTGCTCCCGTTGAGACCAGCTGGGCAACCACTTTGCAAAGGTAGTAGAGAAGCAGAGGATCTGTGAGCCCAGAGAAACTCCCCACCAGGTGAAGTACGCGTGGTGCTGGTTGCAGTTGCAAGTTCTGCTGCCAGCCTTGCAGAAACAATGGTGCAATCCCACACCCAAGGGTACAGAAAGTAAATACAGAGTCTTGGGAGAGGAGGGCAGGAGAAAGAGGGTAAAACTTACACAAGCTCAGTTTTAGCCATACTGTAGCCCCCACCCTGCATTATTCCAGGCTCTGGCTTCCAGCACTACAGCTCTGAAGGCTGCAAATCCCCAGGTGAGCCAAATGCAGCATCTTGCAAGCACACAGCACAGCTGAGTTAGCTCTGGCCTACAGCCAGAAAGTTGCCACAGAGAATGACAAAGAGGAGAAGCTCTCAAGGAAAGTTAGTCTTTGAAAATCCCCTTCCAGAGCAGCAGTGAGCCATCAGAAAGCTGCACTGCAGGCTGGCCCTTGAATGAAGGAGGGAGTACAAGCAGTCCACCCACCCAGCACACCCCTGCCAGCTGGGACGTTTCTAAGAGACACAGCAGATGCCACCTACGTTGGCTAACAGATCAGCACACTGTGTGCGGCCCCGGGAGGCTTTTGCCCACACAGCTATTATGTGATGCATGATGTGCCCCGGGCGTTAGGAGATATTTTGCTGGTGCTGTGTATAGATAGCTGGCACTCATGGGAGAGAGCAAATTTGTGGAGGGTGTTTGAGAGGCTCCAAGCAAGTGTTACAGTAGGACAGGGAGCAAACCAGAGACAATCCAGGGGACTAAAGCATGCGTTTGAGGCATCCGTCATCAATACATCCCAGGTATCTATAGCTGTAAATCTGGAGTCAGGCGCCTTACAAAGAGCAGAGACAAACAAACCCTTACTCCACCAGAGGGTGAAAAAGCCTCCTGCAAGGCCAAAGCAGAGCTTCAGCGCCCAACAAGGCTTGAAATCACTGCAATGAGTGCAAACTCCCAAACACAGGGGCAGTGCACTCAGCCCCTGAAAGGCTGCCTGAACAACCACAGCAGCCAGGTTTCCAAATGCAAGATGTGAGCTGTCCAGAGCTGCACAACTGTCCTGTCCCACAGACCTTCCAGCGAAGGAGAACCCAAACTTGGCTTGTGGTGCTGCAGGGCTGGTAGCAGAGACTGGAGAAGTGCAGCAGAGAAGGTGAAAGCCCATCCCTACCTATTCACAGGAGCACTTCAGTAGTTAACAGCTAAACTGCCACAGATTGCAGAGCAAATTCCCCATACAGGAAAGCAAATGCATATCTCGCAAGCCCTTCATGTCTTTGGCTTATAAATACCTTCCTGCTTCTGCAGCTTCAGCCAGGACTTCTTTTCTGCTGCTTTCCTCTAAGCTGAGGAAAGTCGGAGGGAGCAACCCATTTCCAGAGGGATAGCTTTGTGGATGAATAGGAGCAGCAGAGGAGGCGTGGGGGCTAGCAGCCATGCTATTACAATGTTAATTCCCTTTGACTTGCCAGCATTAGAGACCAAACACTCATTGTCATTCTTTGTCTTTCATAGAAAGACCTTCAGCATGGACTTAAGAGTTTTTTAAAGAGTTTTAAACATACCAGCATAACCTTAAAATCCTCAGGGCTGTATTTGTGTGTTCTGGGGTGAAGCCTTGTTAACTTTCCCCCTTTGGAAGGCAGGTACCTTCTTTAGGGGAATGGCACCTGCATAGTGTGGTAGGTTTCTGTGAGTGGCTCAACTTTTAGGGAGAACCTACACAGTAACCGCAAATAGCACAGACTGCAGTTAATACTACAGACAGACAACAGGTTTTTGCTTCCATATTTTAACCAGAGCCTCCTGACCTAACATTAAACGAGCAGGTTTTGTCCCACCCTTCCAGCAAGGGCTACTTAAGGAGTTTAGAAGCTGAGGGACAGGTCCTTGCCAGCACTGTCTACAACGTAACCAAGAAGGACTTGGGTTACCTGTCCAAGGTCCAAAGTGACGTTGACCTGGTTGAACTCCAGCCCCCGGGAAAGAGGGGGGCTCTGCCACCAGCGTTCTGTCCCATCAATGGCATTTGTTATGGGGTGAGCCTTGTTGCTGTTTGCAGAGGAGCAGATGTCACAGTACTGGCCCTGTTGGAAAGTACAAAAATAACATTTAATTTTAGCCAGAAAAATGAGGCACCAACCAGATAGGTATCACAGCAATTCAGAAAATATAGGGTGTAAGCCTGCTAATGCAAATCAATATATAAAACTTTTGTTTGCACCAGTTTAGAGCACGGACAGAAAAAGGTACAAGAAAAGACTCAAAATCCCCACAGTAACAATCCAGTGTACAACTGGGCTACTCTAAGAAGCATTCCTTCTGTATTTCAGATATGCAGTAAGCGTTGGCAAAGGGGCCCAGCCACAAAGAACTAGGTGCAAGGTGCAGAACAGTACGCAGATGGAGAAGCCACACCACAATGGGAAGTGGTAGCTCAATCTCCAGGGCCACCAGCTCCTCCGCTGAGGCTGCCACTCTCACCCCTGTTGACACCCTGAGATCCTGACCCAGACCATTCAGTCATTCCTATGGACCCAGACTGGCAGTTCTTCTGCCCAACTCCCTGCAATCTGTTTCTTGTCAACCTATTCATTTCACAAGTATAGTCCTTTCAGCCACATTTTCAAGCTTAACAGTCTAGCAGCCAAGTTCCTTTTGCTGTTGATGCTGCAGCACAAGGCCAGAAAGGGACAGCCTCTGCTGTCAGCTGGCCAGGGACCTAGCTGCAATAACTTTTCTGCCTTGCTTTTGTAGCACGGGTGGTTTTGTCAGCTCCATGGACACACTGCCAGAGAAAACAGCTCTGCAACTTTAACAGCACCTCCTGAGCAGGATCAGACAAAGACCTAAGCTGTTAGGGGCAATTCTTTCTTTCCCATTTAATGCACAAATGAATCTGACCCCTCTTAAGGAAACCTGCAAATAGCCCTGAAAATTGGCAAGTTAGTTCTTTTGTGGAGCCACTATTCTGTCACTTGAATTGCTGTTACAGTCGAAGGAAACTCTGTTACAGGCAATTTTCCTTTTAAAGGTGCAGTTATCCCCAGGCAAGCAAGCTGCCCTTGCCTGTCCCAGCTGCTGCCAGCTTTAATAATATATCAGGTACATGATCTCAAGACAGGTAATCTTCCTGCTTACTGCATCTGCATCCCCTACAAGGGCTGAGGCAAGACAGAGCCACCGCAGAGGATGTGATTTTCCAAATGCCCCAAACTCTGGAGGAATCTCAGTGCAAAGGAAACAGATTTCACAGCATTCTTCCCCACAGCCACGTGCTATATTATTTGCAGGTAATTATGCAACACAAGTTGTCCTGAACAAGAACACCTTTTAATTAACTCCTCTAGAGATTTGAAAATAGCAGATGGGCAAGCACAAGGCCAAAGAAAGGGCAGCTGAAACCATCCAGGTAACCCTGACAACCATCCAGAGAGCTCCCGCTGTACAGAGAGGTCAGGACAAGGCTCGTTTGAACGTGCATTGAGCGAGGAGGGAGAGCAGACCAGATAAAACTGACCCAACTCTTCAGCTCAAACCTTTAATGGGAACCGGTGCAACAGGTTGTGTGGAAATTTCTGCTGCACAATACACCACACTGAGGCAGGGGGAGAAGCAAGACAAGATTACAAAATGGGAATAAGTAACAAAAAAATAGTGTTTTCATACTTTAAATTCTTGCCACAGATGTGAAAACCATTTTGAACCCAAAGTTCACACTGATGGGCAACAGTCAATTCAAGTTCAGTATGAGGGAACTAAAAGTTAGGATCAGCTGCTCCACATTTGTAATGCTGCTGTTATCCCTCCCCACTGCTGTGCAGCCTGCATTCGTTAGTGGCCACTGGGCTGGTTAACACATCAACAGCTGAACTAAGTTTGCTGTTAAAAGTGCAATTAGGCCCTCTGATGCACCAGTTGCTCATTAGTTGTCTCATTAGAGCCAGACCTAAACCCAGTGAGAATCACTTCCAGCTATTTGTATTTTAGAGCTACTCAAGCTCCTGCACAGTGCTTCAGGTCTCTACAGGAAAGAGAGAAGTTCTGACATCAGCAGAGGATTTTAATTAAAAAGCAATTGTGAGCTGCAGGCTTAGTGGAGACAGCAGGTTGCCGGGGCAGGAGAGGCTTGAACATCACTAAGGTACACCAAAGAAAGAACTTCAGCAATGCAAGAAGTTGCAAGGCCTTAGAGAACATAAAGCTGCCACTATCAGAACCCTGCAAAGGGAGGTAGATAAGGAAGGAGGTCTGAATGGAGGGCAGCTTCCAGAGACCTGCAAGGCCTGATCGTGTTCCTGCTCAAGTCAGTGGGAACTTTGAAGTTCCCCTGAGCATAAAGACTAGCTCGGCACCCTGCTGGCACTGCTTGCCTCGGGGAAAGCTGACGCTTTGTCCCCGTTTATCTGGCCCTGCCATGACCCAACCTCAGCTCTCCCCACCTAATTTATCCAAAAACAGAGAGAGTGGGGCAGCCTTGGCTGCTGGAGATGAGGTAAGAAGGGCAGGAAATGGGGGGCAAAAAGTCCAATGCTACCATATACGTAAACATGGAAGAGACACATACCGAGAGGTACAGCACCATCACCCGAAGCACAGAGAGCCCTGGGCTGAGCCAGCTTCCCCCATGCTGCACAGCACCCCGCACGAGACAAAAAAGCACCAGGCCAGATGGTCACTGACTACTGCAGGATATCAAAAGAGGCTATCACTTAACTCAGAGACATTCTGGTAGGAAACAGCTTCAGACCTCATCTCTTACCAACACCTGGAAGAGCAAGAGGACAAGACCTGTGGTTACCCCCAACACTACTCTAGCAAGCATAGCTCAGCACTGCAATTCAAAGTGCGAACAAGTGCTCTGCAGCAGCAGTGCTTAGGTGAAGACGGGCTTCAGATGAAAGCAAAAGCAGCACCGATTTGAAATCCATGAGGTTTGTTGCATATTTTTAAATTCTAAGGTCTGTAATTACTTCAATTAATGCTAGTAACTTCCCTTATCGTTATACTACTAATCTCTAATTACTACTAAAGTAATCATCTACAACCCTGTCTCACTCAGGGCAGTGTACAATCCTTGCCAGTTTTGGCAGGTCTCTTGAGGAGCCCCCAGGCAGCTGGATGGGATGGGGAACATGAGCACACAGCTATGCCTTTGCAGAGCTGTCTGTCTTGGAAGACAGCTACAAGCATCTTCAGTAAAGCTTGATCAGAAAAATCAACCTATAATCTCTTTTTTGTCTCATCTTCAAGACATTATCATTAAGGTAGGATTGCCCCTGCTGACTAGCAAGCGGGGCAAGGGAACCAAACCTCCATGGCGAGTCGCTTTCCGCACACCTCAGCATCGCTGTGCATCACATCCTTGCAGACTGAAAAGCCCCCCACAGTTAGAAATGCTGTCTTCTGCCAAACAGCCCTGAATAAAGCAAAGGAAACTCCTTGAAAAGGTTTACAGCCTTCCCACAACCAGTGCCAAAAACACCGCAAGTGTCTTTAGGGCAGCATTATTTCAGAAAGCTTAACAATTATCAACATTTTAAGACTATAAAGTTTTTTTATGTCAATGAACTCCCTTTCCTGAAAGTCTTCTACAATGTCAAATGAAAAAAGCAGAAAACTGAGAACTGACTGAACTCACTGACTAGATGATTGTATTAAAGTTTACACTAGATCTTTAGCCAAGCAAATGTCTCTCCACCACCACAGCATGTGGAAATCTTTTGAGTGTCCCAAGAGGCATTCTTCCAGAATTCCTGACCCAAACCCCCTTTACACCACAGCCACACCATGCACGAACACCACTGAGCAGGTGAATGGAGAAGGGAAGGGACTCTGGTGGGACACGCAGGCAGTGAGGACATACATGTGGAGTTCATTATTGCTGTTTCAGTCTGCTCAAATTGAACACTTCCCTCCCACCTCCCGCTTTGCTTTAGTCACCGGGTGGTGCCAAAACCCCTAAAGGGGATGAACTGGGAACTCTGACCTCTGCTCTGACACCTCCTGTTTCCTCCCCTCTCTTTTAGGTGCTCCCTGTGGTCATGGAAAGGAGCCACTACAAAAGGATTTTTCTAAGGCTTTCAGACTGACCGAAGACTACTGGCCTGGGAAGTGGTGCTCTGATCAAAGTGACCCCGTGCCAGAGCTGCAGAGGAGATGGGAGGATGGGAAGGGGTCGCTGCAGAAATCCACAGCTGAGGAGCCCTGCTTGGCAGCGGGGCAAAGCCAGGAGGATGTGCACACCCTGCGGTGCCAGGAAAGGGCTGCGCTTGAAGGATGAGTTACAACTGTTCCCAAAGCTGGTACAGCCTGAAGGGTTTATTTGAGTCACCAGCATCCTAGTGCAGTGTGCCATGCTAAGCTAGCAGCATGGCCAGAGCACAGGTGTAGAGTGATAAACATGTGCCCACATTTGCTAGCTTTTCCAGGCAGTCTTATCCTCCCAGTTTTGCTTGGCAGATCATTCACGTTTGTTTTCAAGTGCACACAGTGGCAGTCACTTTTTCACCTTTCCTTACTACCTTTACGTCACCGTAGGCACAATTACTACATCGAGGTCCCTGTAAGTCTCCTGCTACTAATACTTCAAGCTTCTTCAAGTTACATTATTTTATAGTGCAGCAAAGTGAAAGAGATCACTTTAACAGTGGCAAAACTCAAAGGAGGAAAAATCAGCTTTTTGCCATCCAGTAACGTCTTCAACAATTTCTACTACATATGGAGCAAAATTCCATGTCATAATCACACAATAGCCAGAAAAGAATGTGGCCAGAATGAGAAAAATGCTTCACAGAACATCTTATGACAAAGCTGTCCTTACAAAAAGGCCAAGAAAGGCTTGATCTGGGAAACTGAGTTTTCCACGGCTTTTCCTTACTTTCTTTACATACAACACAGACGACCCTGTTGCTCCATTGCAACAGGTGAACTGGCACTGTGAACCTCATAAGCAACAAGCAGAAAATGCTGGCAAGCAGCAGCTGGCAGCTCCATGGCAGGCTTCAGGCTGCAAGAGCATTTCAAATCAGAACTGTTCTTCCCAGACTGGGCTGCCCTGGGAGGGGGCAGTGGGTCTGGAGTTCCTGCAACCAAAACTAGTGTTTTACAAGCACGTTTACAACTGTTCTTTCCTTTTCAAGAGAGCCATAGCTGTTAAACTGCTCAGCAGTTTTTACCATCTGCATTCCTGGCTGCAAGCTCCTTCTGGTCCTCTTAAAATGGGACCCCTGAGATAAGTCACCTGACATTCGCTTGTAAAATTCACCCTCTTAACTTTCTCTTCTGCTCATCCCAACACCACACTGAACACACAGGGAATGGCGGTGTTAAGACCCATAAAGGTAATTATTACCGCATTTATCATAACGATTCCCTGACTGGCAGAGGAGCTGGTTTGCTCAGGATTTCATAAACATAAGGAACCGACAACTCTAAAAATAATGCCGCAGAACTCGGCAAGCCGCATTTCACATGTGCGGCTCCTGACAAGGCACGGAGAGAAAGAGCACGTGCGTCTCATCGCCCCAACTGCTCCAGATGGGCTCCCGGCGCCGGTGCCCAGGCCTAGGCAGGGGAGGACGCCCTGGGGACCACCCCTGCCTACCCTCTGGCCCCCTCTCAGAGCGCCCCCCGCTAACCCAGCGGGCAGGCCGGCTCTGCCCTGCGCGCCCGGCTCGGAGCTGCCCCGCTCTTCGCTGCGGTCTCTGCTCTGCCCAGCCCCGGCGAGACCCAGCTCTGCCTCCTCCCGCACCGACGACTGAACAGCGGCGGGGGAACGAGGGCGCGATGGCCGGGGGAGCACAAAGGGGAGCTCGGCTCCGCCACCCCAGCGAGGCTCCACAAGCCGCCCGCGGGCGGGTGTGTGCGTGCCCCCCCGCCGGCCGTACCTGGATGGTCTGGTTGGGGTCCCCCCCCGCCACCGGCCCCCCGACCAGCTTGCAGTACAGGTCCTCCACGGCGCGGCGGCTGCCGGCGCCCACCGCCTCCTCGCCGCAGGTGGCGGTGGCGGAGATGCGGGTGCCCTCGGCCAGGTTGAAGTAGGGCGGGTGGAGGCTGTGCCCGTTCACATCGCTGGGGAAGGAGGCGGGCGGCCGGGCGGCGGCGGGCAGCGCCAGCAGCAGCAGCCGCAGCAGCCCCATCCACGCAGCGCCCCGCTCCGCCGCCCTCGCCATCTTCACCGAGGCTGCCCGAGCGGCAGGGGCGGGCGGCAGCAGCACCGGCCTCCCCCGTCCCGCCGCCTCGGCACTACGCGCCGCGCCGCCGCGGACGCGCTACTTCTGCCCCGGCGGCGGGGAGGGGCCGCCCGCCCCGTGCGCAGCCCCGCCGCCCTTAACCCCTTCGGGGGCCGCCGCCCGCCAGCCCGCCTCGCCCCGGGAACCCCCTGGCCCGCGGGCAGCCGCAGCCTCGTGGGAGGAGAGGCCAAACGGGGTGAAGGGATTCCCCCCCCCCCCCCCCAATATGCAAGGGGGACAGGATCCTCAGGGAAACAATGTGCCTATTGTATCTGCATTGCCTGAGTCTCACCCGCTGGTATTTCAGTATGTTAAACTCCATTAACCGATAGATCGGTTTATGTCCAGGAAAAAGCTCGATTACTAATTAACAAAACAGTAAAAGGCTCCACAAAAGCCATTTTCCTCTCCTCGGGGTATGCTGTTGGTTCTCATTAAGTTTGGACAGGGAAAATTTGCATCTGCTTTCCCCAGAAAGGCTTGCTGTCGGGGAAAGGCTTTGCCTCCTCACCTACGGGGGAAAGCAGCGATAATACAGCCTTCGCCCCATCCCTCTGCTGCCCACGGACCGTCCCTCCGTGGTGCGACTTGCAAGGGCACGCATGCTGCCGGGTCTTTATGTACTGCTGGGGGAAGGCACTTTACAAATAAGAAAACCGAACATACTACAAGAAGTCATACATGACAGTACATAAATTAACTCATCAAAACACTACTTTGATTTTTCTAGCCCAGACTTTTTTAAATCCAAGAATTGCACAATACACACAAAACGTTGTGCCTGAACTGGCCAATGCTGTTTCTTTAAACTAAGAAGATACAGAGTAGACCACCGGAGATTGGGTCTGCACTCCATACAGTTGGATTGCTATGGTATTTGAACCTCGCAGGAAGCAAAACAAGCTCTTAAGCATGTCCAGGTCTTCACAGGCTGCTGCTGGGCATTTGGTAGCTGCCTCACATCATCCTCTTTGTTCCTCTTTTGTGGACAGCCTAGCAGGAACCAGCCCTCTTGGAAAAGTTGGTGTCTTAAATTTGAAAAACTCTTTAAAAAAAAAAAAAAAGCATTGTGATATGTGTAGTTAATTCACATATGGCATGTACCTGGAAGGCTATGCAATTACACTCATTTCAGCACTTTCAAGGGACTTTGAAAGATCCCTTTTACACTAGATCTAAAGCACTGTACGTGGCCTATTGTATAGTGATATATTGTAAGATTACTGTATAGCGAGAGAGGAGCCCTGGTCACTGCAGTGCCCTGTGCTGCAGGTGGTCAGACACTCGTGGCCCTCCAGCCAAGTGGTGCTTGGGAAAGCTGCTTGGTCCCAACATCAGGAGGTGGAGGCCTGCAGACCCACATGCCATCACGAACCAGGGAGCCATCCAGTGCCAGCTGTTTCTCTCCTGGCACTGCAGAGTGCGAGATCCTATTAGCATGACATCAGGACTTGTGAACGAAGGGTAGTGAGAGGTGCCTGGTTCCACATGGCAAGGAAGCACTGAAGCACAGCTGCCAAGCCCATTCAGTTAGAAAGACTTCCTAAAGGGCTTTCAGACATCTTTTAACCCCTTCCTGCTTGACCATCTCTTTGGAGATCTTTCCCCTGGTTTCCCCCACTTAATGTGAGATCTTATCACTCAGCAGATGAATATAGCCTTTAAAAGCTTAATAGAACCTTTCAAGAAAAGAGACTGAGCAGTCTTTGCCCTTTAAACTGCGCTTGAAAATGGGTAGCGTGCTCTGGGGAAAGTGGAACAGCCACCTTTGAAAATACTTGTGCTCTGAAGTAATCGTTAACTAACATGTTTATGTATGGGACACCAATACTCCACAGGACAGGAATTAAGACTTCCTTAAACTTTGTCAAATGCCATATTTAATTAGCTACTTACACCCCATGGCACCTCTGAATACGTAAAAAGAGTTAGCAAGGAAAACTGGTCACAGATTAGGAAAATAACTTTCTTCCATCCCCACAAGAGAGTTACCAGGGGGAGAACACTTAGGCCCGTCTAATAACCCTAATCCCTCTAGTGGTAACTTTGTGGCACGTAATTAATCCCTCCTCCAAAACGCAATTAAGGAAAGTGAAATCACAGTTAGCACGTGGGTTTTGTGGCACGGGCTCAGGAGCACCATGCAGAAAAAAATGACCCTTCTGCAGTCTGAACTGGCCTCTAGTCGGCCACAGAGCTACTTTGCAAAGACAGTTTGAAGAATAAAATAGGCTACTTATACTGAGGGGGTCTGAAGTTTTCCAAGAAGCCATGGAAATGGTTTAAAGAAAGAAGATTCTGAGGTTTTTTTTCCCAGCACAGAAAGAAAGAGGCAGAGAGTTTATAGCTAAACATCCAATTTAGAGGTTAACAAAAGAGTTGAGGTTAACAGCTTAAACTCCTGTCCTAATGCCATCTCTGTTCAGCCACACTCAGGAAAACAAGACATGTTGGCTAATCTGGACTGGACACAAGTCCCATCTAGTCCAACATCTCATCTGAGGGCCACCAGCAGCAAAAATTTCAGGTGAAAACCTCTGTGGGTGGGCAAGGAATACTCTGCTCCCAAAAAAGATGTCCCCTGATCTATAACAGTTAGAATTTAGCTTGAGTACTGGAGCCTTTCTTCCATTTAATAACCATTTTAAGCACTAACTTCAACAGCCCTGGACATTTATCATTCATGTTGTTATCTGCTCTGATCCCTCAGACTTTTACTAGTTTCTTGAGACTAGCAATGGTGCTTCTCCACTCGGCTTCACAAAGCTACTGGTCATAGTGACAGACTCTTAAATAACAGGTGTTAAAGCGGAAGAGGCTGTTCCATTTAACCAATCCACTACCAGTGAATGCGGAAAGAAGAAAAAAAAAAATCCAGCCTGTAGCAATCCTATTCCAATCTTCTCTGAACCTACGTGTAGCAACATGACTTCAGCCATGCTGCTATCCATCTGCAACCATTAAAGGCATCTGAGTTCCACTCTAGTTTTTAATTTTGTCTCCCTAAAAACTGCAAGACCATGAGAGGATTGCCAGAAGATGCCATCAGAAACCACAAGCTCTTTCTTCAAGCAAGTTGCAGAATGACAACAGGGTTTTGGGAGTGTGGAGGGACAGGAGGAGCTTAAGAGAGATCTGAGAACAAATTAAAAGTTTGGGCTCCCAAAAGCTTACCTTCATGAGGGAACCCAGTTCCTAAGTCTGAACAAAGATTCAACAGATTACAGGCAAGAGTTTTCTGATCTACACGGACCCTTTTAACCTACTGCAGAAGTACAGGGAAGTGTCCCACAGGCCTGTCAAGTGAATGCAGACACATTCTGCTTGCTGTGAATAAATTCTCCAGTTTTGTATTGTCTGTTACATAGAGAAATGAAAGAAGTGCTCCTCACTCTGGGAAAACCAAAATATGGCCAATGGAAAAAGACCACTGCCTTCACATGCAGCATTTCCTAGCAAGGTACCACCACAGTCAGAGCCGTCAGTAAAAGCAGTGCCTGAGCCAAGAAAAACAAGTGAGCATATGGCTCTTGTACCATGTATTGTATAGGAACAGGAACATGTTATCTTACAAAAGATTTAATTACTTTCCTACTACCCTGATGCAAGCAGTGTAAAGGAATGAGTTTCCTGAGCTTTGCTCCATGGTGACCTAAGAACATTACACAAAGATCACCAGTTTGATAAGCATTTTGTGTCTTGACACAAATGTGTCAAGAACAGCTACTAGAAACTAAGAACTAATTCCACACGAGCTGCAACTGAACCAACACAAGCCAGAAGAGCAATCAATGTCCTTCAAGCACATCCCCAGCTTTATAATTTTACAAGTTTACCAGAGAAGTCTGTAAAAATAATACTAAAAAAGACGTAAGCAGGTTTTAAGTGAGGCTTGCATTGAGTTTGCTGAGTTCACAGAGGCACGGAAAGGAATTCTCTTCCTGTTCATGCAGACCCCCACACAGATGCACATACAGACAGTTCTGCAAACAGAGACCCAAAGTACATTCCCCCTGTTTGTTCTTCAAACTGACAGCTCAATTACAGCTTTTTAAACCCTTTTGCAAAGGGGGAGCTAGGGCACAGTTTGAATCTACAGTGGGAAATGACTGAAGAGTTTTGTTGAAGGCATGAGGAATTTGACCAGTATCTGCCTCACTTTCTCAGACTGGTTCTTATGAACACATAAAGCCAAAGGTCAGAAGGGATGATCAGGCTCGTCACACTATCTCATCTGCTATCTACTACAGGCCATAAACTTGCACCCCACAGTGTTAAACCCAACGCAGCTCTGCTTTTATGAAAATATTCCTGATGCTGTTTTTGCAATGCTAACAGAAATAGTTAAAGCTGGACAAACCAAACCAGACTGATAAGGCGATACAACAGGAAACAACTCTAGGAAAGACAGCGTCCTTTATATCTTTTCAGAACTGAATTACACGCTGTGAAAATGCAAACCACTAAACCCGAAAAGCATCAGATGAGCATTAGCCAGAGCTGAATTAGGACATACCTGGAATTAACAGTTATTTCCCCCTCTCTCTGTAGAATTACTTTAATGTGTCTTATCTTTGTTTCCTTTATAGTGTTCCCCCTTCAACATTTATTTAAATTCAAAAAAGACTGTTTTGATACACAGCTGGCCAGTTTGCCATGTCCAGGCAGCACCTTTTAGTTAAAAACCAAAGAAGGCATGCATCTGTGTTTTGTCTGCTGTGGACATTTTCACAAAGAGATCAAGAAGTTTCATAATATAGTAGGACACGTTACTCTACACCAGAGAATTCAATTCACTTTAAGGTCAGCCTGTACCTTCCCTGTAATCAAATGGTTCCAAAACCCTCCCAAAGCCAGAACAGGTGTTTCATTCATACTGTCTGTCTACCTGGCAAGAACCCAAATACTTTCTTTTAAAGCCTAAACTCTGTATTATTCTGAAAACATACATAGTGCTGTCTCCTAGGCATGCTTCAGGCTTGGTCATTATTAGCTACATGTTTTTCTTTGCACAAATCAAACAGGAACACAGCTGCTTTTATGTTAATAACTAAATCATGCTTTAAATTTATGCCACACAGTTCTCCCTTCAGCCAGAAGGGCCCTGCAGTTTTAATGAGCTGACATGTCAACAGAGATCAGTTCACCCACCAGAAAAGTGCAGCTACTTCTAGGGCGAGACATGGTAGCTGTTCAGCACTGCAGGAGAATCAAGACTGCTGCGTCCAGTTGAAGCCACAGAGAAAGCAAGGGGGATGAGCAAATGTGCTCGGCTTGAAAACCAGTGCAACGATGGGATTTAATGCACTTGCTGGAGCGTGAAAGAGCTGCCGGGGCAAGCTAGAGACACATAGACAGAACCTACTTTTACTTCTTATCTGAAAGGTGGGACATACCCAGCACTGCAAGTGGGAGACTGACTCAAGCCTGACTCTGAGAACAGGATTTTCCTACTATGTCATTGTAACTTCTTTGAATACCGGGAAGTTCATTCTTCCAGTTTTGTTTCTATACCCTGTGGCTATGTGCACAAATATTCTTCAGGCATGGGGTCATGACAGATACTTGCTGGCTTTCATGAACATCACATTGCATTTTCCAAAATATAGCTGGAAATTATTAGTGACAAGGATCAGGGATTTCAGAAAAAACAGCACTGCTAATGCAATTCACACATGGCTTTGAAGCTGGGGAAGGAATGATTCATGCCAATAAGGACTGCTTGGGTTAAGTCATCCACTGCGTTTCCATTCAAGGGGTTTCTTTTGTCCTTGCCATTCTTGAAAGCTGTTGCTAATGTCACAAATAACTCTGAAAAAAATAGTTCCTGGAGAAAGTTACTAAGTAACATGGCAGAAGGAAGACCTCACCTGATCAGAAAGGTAAAACACCAGCTGATGATTGCCCAGGTTTGCCTCTGCCTGCCTTGCCTTTGTAACTGCGCTCTCCTTAACTGTGCATCTGTTCAGCTGGAAAGCTGCAGGTTTGCTTAGACAGGGATATGCTCTGATTTCATTAGTGCTACTAAACCAGCAAAAAATGGAGCTTGTGCACTGTGTTTGGTGGGTAACATGGCGCTGATACAGATATACCTGCCCCCCAGGCAAGCACAGAGCACCTACTACAAAAACAACTTCTACCTTTGAACTGGTCTTTTGGCAGTAACTTTTGTCACTTACACTTAGGGACTTTAAGATCAGACTTTTCCTTTCCTATAATCAGATTGATCCAATGCTATTCTTGTGGTTTTGTACAAGAAATCTTTCTACTCATAATCTAGATTTAACTGTAGTCACCAGATGGTGAGGCACACACTCAAATACCCAGTACAAACGTAAATGGTTACTGTTAGGGCTAATTACACTATCATATCATATAGAGCCAATTTCCCTGGACTGATGAGACCCAAGTCATGCCTTAAAGCCCCTCCACTATCAGTTTCTAGTACATGGACTTCATGAAAGGATGATCTCTGCCATACAGGGTAGTAACATTGGCATCTTCCTATGAAGTCCTGTTTCTTTAATGAGAAACATAAATACATAGTTAATTAAAAGTTTAATTAGGAGCAAGCATCAGACCCCAGCAACATTACAAATGCCAAGCTGGCCCCAGAGGAAGGATCATCTCAATAAATATCTCACTCCAGCAAGTGTCCTTTGGTTTTCATGTGCGTTCTGCCAGCTGAAGGGAATGCCCAGTCCAACACAGAGTGGCTGTGGCTCCCCAAAGGAATCAGCAACAGCTCTTGTGTCAGTCACTAGGGATACAGGTAGAGGAAGGTGCACAGATCCAGAAACCCAACAGACTTATTGGACTTAATGGAACAAACATTTAACATTTGGTATTTCCCCATTATCTCTGATGTGCAGTTTAGCATGATATTCAAAAATGCACAACACTGAATGAAGCAGAGGATACATATTCCAGCCATAAAGCTCCAGGTTTTGCTGCTCCCCAGAAGCTTTTCTAATTGTGCTGCACGTGTTTTCCCAGCTGAAATGAGAACTGTGGGTCTTACAAAGCGTGCCAGCTGGTAAAGAGGTTAGATGCAAAGTTTGGTGGGGGGCAGGGCGTGGGGGAAGTTAAAAAATGAAGGGTTTCTTCCCTCATCCCTTTCAAAGCAGTTCTTGAACATGGGAAATAACCTCATTTGCCACGTCCAGGAAGTTGAATGGCCAATACCAGCAGCACTGGTACAATGAGTATGTGGGGCCTCTGCCGCACAGGCAGGCTGTGCTGGGGTCAGCAAGCAGCCACAGGGTTTCGGCTGCAAGACAGGAAGCAAAGACCAGCCATCCACGCCCCACTATCTTGCCTCACGCATTACTTGTCAGAATTATAGACTGAGATCATTACCAGAACTTTCTGTATACAAGCTGTCAAGGCAAAAACCAGTATCAATGCACAAGTTTTGTGTTTTCTTCTCACTTCAGACATGGCAAGGGTATCAAAAAATGAGGGAGAGGATAATTCCCTGGAGTAACAAAGATCAATGTGAACAAACAGAAGGAGCTGGTTTCCTAGGTATGCACCAGCGACATTAAACACCATCATGTTTGCATTATTTGATTTAAGCACATTAGGAGACACAAATGTGGTACCACTAACTCTACCCAGTATTCCCTATTCTTTACCAGGACAGAAGCTGCAATACAAAGAAAAAAAAGTCAACAGACATTCGTGTGCAATGCATCAACACCCATGACCAGAAAAGGTCAAACAGCCTCTGCTTGGCGTACCCCCCCATGCTGGCACTGGGGACATTATTCCAGCAAACACACTGGTGACAGCCACAGCAGTCCGGTGTGAAGTTGGCCCGTCTGGAGTGCCCTGGCCCTTCAGTTTGAGGGCCCCAGCTTGTACTGGTGCAAGCTGTACTGTGGCCACTCTGAATGGAACCTGGCACAGCACTGCTGCAGGGTGTCTTTAGCATCATGTCAACACAGATGAGGATGAATTCATACCTGTGTTTTCTACTTATTTCAGAGCTGGAAAGAGGGAAATTAGTTACTACCCCAGGCTCTCCACAGGGCACAAGGCAGTGCTGGACAACAGAGCTTAGCTCCAGCTGCTCATTGTGTGCTCTGCCTATGGGGAATACTTTTTTTTTCCTCTTGGATATACTCAATCCAAACACAATATTGACAGTAAACTCTTCTTTCTGAGACTCCCAGTCCTAATCCGTGGGACTTGCAGAGGGTGAAAGCATTGTAATGAAATATTAGCAAGAGTTGCCTTGGTAACTGCCCAGATGAAGCCCTCTTATATTCACTGAAGTTCTCCCAGCGTGACTAATACCTCCTGGGCTGTAGTTACACCACTCTGAACGTCCTGAATGCATGACCAAGTCAGCAGAGCAAACACACTCAAGCCCCATTTATACAGTTATGGCTTCATCTGATTATTTTGTAGTTTGACTGAGTGCAAGCGAAATTTGTGGAGCTTCACTCTGCAGTCATTACCACTTTTACCTTGCCCCTCTTGATAATTCAAGCTAGGATTTCCTATTCTGCATTTTCTAAAAGAAAAAAAACCAGCAGCCTAACAGCTGAGTGCAAATTGCAGTCATCTGTTAAAATGCATTTGGTAACATTTTCTTTATCCTGTTAACCTTATCAGTGAGCGTAACACATGGGGAATGTGGAGGGCCTTCATGCAATGCAAAGCAAGAAGCACTCCATGTACAGGCCTCTCCAGCCCTTCTGCCACAAAATCCAGATCACAATTTGCAGCAACTTAAAATTGTCAGTGTGAGAGGATATCAGCAGAACCGTGGAACACAGGGAAAGGCACTGACAGAGATCCTCACGCCATCTGAGCAAGCTTTTTGCCCCCATCATTCCTCCCCCCTCAAGCTCCCCGGCACTACATGCACACCATTCCCCTTCTGCTGGGTGGAATCTGAATTGCTTAAGTATACGCTCCTGACCATGTACAGCTTAAGGCTTGCACAGAAGAAAGATTTTCTTCTGCTTGAGCAGGGTCTTGCAAAGAAAGCCCTGCTGTCCCCAGGAAGGCTGGCACCATCCCACCCACAGGACTGTGACAGCAGAGGAAGTGTAAGTGGTCCCTTTGTAAGCTGCAGCTGGCAGCAGCAGAGTACTATCGTTTCTCCAAACTTGGGCTCACTCCTTACGCTGGCTCCCTCTATCCCAGCTGCCCACCCAACCCTTAATTTTCTTTCTGCAAAGCTCCTTTCACTGCCAGGACTAAGGATTTATATGTCCCAGAGAGAACGATTCAATGTCCTGATCCTCCCTACTTCTCACTCTTCCTCTTATTTCTAGGAGTACGATTCATTTCCCTGAGTGGGATCAGGAACAGAACGCCTTCAGGAAAGGAAGACTTACAAGATCAAGAGTTCTTATCTATTTCAGACTTTTTGGCAATGGACAGAATAATTTCTGTGACAAGATAATCTCAGAATTCAGATACCCCTATTTCTGTCCAGCAAACCAAGCTCCCAAGAATCCTGCTTTAGATGTGAGAGATGGCAATTGCAATATCAGAGACAGAGGAGGTCAGGGTGACAACGTGCACTGTGACATTTCCCCTTCAGTTAAATGAGGAGGGATGCTAGTAGCTGTCCAAGCATTTGAGCTGAAAGTCTGAGCACAGCTCAGCAAGAACTGTGTAGTTCCTACAAGGTAACCACTGAGCTGTATCTTATTGTGGCTACAAGATCAGTTGGTTCTCCATACCTGCCTGTGAGCTTTCATCTCCAAGTGGGACATAAGCCATAACCATATCCTCTGCAGGGATCAGCCTCAGCCAGCTAAGGCCTTGCTTTCCTGGTGAAAGCAAAAGGTCACAGAAATTTTGGATCTCCTTCCTATAGTTCAAGGCGCACAACAAAGTGCTGCTGCGAGTCTGCAGCTGTGGTTCCTGCAGATGTACCTGGCTTAGCTCTGCAGCAAGCAGGTTCACTAACAGAACAGCCGCTGCAGGGCAGAGCTCCTTCCAGGCTGCAATATTTGCCTGACCAGCTGGTAAAAACCAGGACAGCTGTACTGCATGGGGTACTCAAACCTCCTGGTGCCTGCCCCGGACTCTGAGCAGCATAGCCTATTCCTGAAAAAAGGCTTCTTTAACAACAAGGGAAACATAAATGTAGCAGCACAATCTCTCCTGGCACTAGGGACTCATGGTTTGATTTTGTGCTGCACTAAGTTGCATATGAACCAGCTTTTAAGAGTCAATTTATAGAGGATACAGGAAAACATTATTTCCCACTCTTAAGCTATTCACCAGTGCCAGCTAACTCATTCTCGAAATGCACACTGCAGTTGGGGTGCGCTGTGGTAAGAGAGTTCTTGATGCCTTTCATTAGCATTTGTCCCTTGTGTGCAACACAAGCAAGTTTTCACACCTGTGTCTGCCATAGATACGAACTAGCCATGGTTTGGGCTCCATATCAGGAAAAGATTTTACATATTTCCATTGTCACAGCCATTAATCTGAAATCTAAATTACTTCCTATTCGGGAAAGCATCTGATTTTTTCCATGCATTATTCCTACAGTAGCTTAACAGGAACAGCTAGCTATTTTGTGCTTAAAAATAATTCCCCCCAGGAGGAAGATAGCAAATAGGAAAATAGGTACCTTCTCCAAAATAGAAGAGCTGTGAGCCTGTTTCTAACACCACAGAGAAAGATGGTGCCACAGCCAAGAACCTATGGTTGAGGCTCAAATCCTCTATTAGTTTCCTGCCTGACCTTGGACACATCACTTAACTTTCTCTTTGCCCCTCCCATCAACTCAAAATAAAAAGCAGCAGCAGTCATGGAGTATGATGAGAATAAAAGCTGTGAGATGCTCAACCATCAAATGTAGGTGCATTTTTAAGTTTGTAAAAAATTGATTTAACAGCTAAACCCTACTTGATTTTGTAGGTCAAATAAACTTCAGTGAAAATCACACACATTCTTCACAGCCTCTCCACTTCTCCCTCCAGGAGACTAATCAGCAAGCACAAAACCTGACAGATTTGTCAGGATTTACACAATTCAGAAACACAATGGTCCCTAAACTCAGCTCCAAGGGCTGGTGGATGGAAAAGCCATCACCAGCTCTCATGCACTGGGCAGCCCGAGAGAGTCTCCAAAGCTATGAACTCGGGGCTGTGGCAGGATGCTACAGCAGCCTCTCTACAAGCAGCCCTGCCAAGCGGCAGAATCTGAGTTCATCCCAGAGGATGAGCTGGCATGCAAAATGGCTGCATCCCTGGAGGTCAGAAACCCTTGTTTATATGCATGGGGAAGCACCCTGGGATCTTTCAGTGCAACATTTTGAGTGAGGTTTTCCAACTATAACACTTCAAATAAGGTAGCTGGAAACATAACAGAAAGTTGTCCTGGGTTAGTCCTTTGACTACTGGTTTTCAGTATGAGATTTTCCTCCATCGCAATAACCTCCAATTTCCTCAGCACTTTAAAGAAGGTTTGCATCGTGCATAACCTTTGTACAGTCATCCAGGTAACCAAAGAAATCTTATTTAATGCAGAATGGCTGGTTTACTGGGATAGATCCTGCTACTGCTTTTAAATACTTTGCATTAATATCAAGTATAATATTTTAAATAAAGAAAAAAGAAACCTCCTAACCAGAGCTGGGCTATTTGTGGGAGGTTTCTCCTCAGTTTCCAAAGATCCTTGAAAAACTGGCAAGGAAACCAAAAGCTATTTTATTTTCTTTGGGAACACTAAAGGGAAAAAGGTACTTTGTGGATTAAGAGATTAAAATTACAAATACACTGTCTAGTAATTTTATAGTAATTAAAGTCATTAGCTTGATTGTATATGCCATTTCATCTGGTTTGGGCTTTTAGAATTTTATTTAAAGGAGCCACATTACTAAAGAGCTTCAGATGTGGAGTTACTGCTGAAAGGTAACCACTCTGGATTGATCCATAGCTCTGAACATTTAAGGACTCCCAAGATGAAAGCCATTTGGAAACTCCTTATGTGATTTATGCATATAGTGCCTGACATCCTCATCTTCATGCTAGGGGATTTATTCCTTCCCTAATGAGGAGAAGGTCAGGCATGCCATGCTCGTTCTGGAAATGGAGAGGGTATGGGCGTGTGCCCATTGGCATTCTTGCCTTGAGCTCTGCACTTCAAGCATGAGGTATGAATAAAGGAATTTAATTAGTTCTTGCCTGCTTCTATTAAACCGCTCTAGAGGGAGGGATGCAGAGACAGTGTAATAAAGAGGGTATGTGATTTGCATGCTAATAAAGGAACATATAATTTCTCTGGACAAGCCTTGACTTGATACCAAGATTAGAACTTGCACTAAACCCAACTTTGTTCCAAAGTGAGTCCCACACAGCAGCAAGAGTTTCACAGTGTTTTAAAGTTAATTACAATCTATTCTGCTTTTGCTGTCTAATGTCTCTCTGGCTGTTCCCTGGTTTGCAGCTCACTGAAAAAGCAGATTAAATGTTTTGTGGTATTTATCAAATCCTTATTATTACAGGCACTCACTGGCTTTGGGAGAGGAAGTGTCAGATTCTCTCTTGCTGTTTGTTGATCATGTTTAGGGCTGGAGAGAACGGAGGAGACCTGCTACTCACACAGGAGGGACCGAGGCTGTGGTTTGACAACATGTTGTCTTTGGCGGCAGTGTTGACCTAATCTGTTTCTGCCCTCTTTCCCCTTCTGGTTGGGCCAACAGAATGGTTTGTGGAATCAGGCTGTGAACCAGAATAGGGAACTGACCTGGCTCTAAAAAGGGGTGTAAACAATTTTTATTTTTTGAAGCTATCTTAAGCTATGTAAGAAATAGCCCTCCCTCTGAGACTGCACAAGTCATGCATCTGGAAGCACAACTATTTTTGTACCAGGCTGTTAACGTAGGTAAGCACTAGAAGTTGTTGAAAGGGACATCTAGCTCTTGGTGATTTAAGACAGCAGTTCCTAATATTACGAGCAACGATGTATAGCAAAATGGGGAGTCACTAGGCCAGAAATGAAAGTGACCCATCCATTTCGTGGGACAGGAAGACAGGTCAATGTACTTTTAGCAGAGTTGTTAATTCTTGGAGCATGCATAAACTGTGCTGTTTCAGCTAGCCTTACAGATCTTGTTAGGGCAAAATCCCAAATGTTTTGCTAAAGTAGTCTCCAGCCAAATCCAGATTTGCAATAGGGATAGCAGAGCTAGTCAGGAAAGGTACATCAGCTGCAGTAACCAGTAGCAAAGGAGAAAAAACAAAAATATTTTAAATGCTTATCTGGGTGCTGGATTGAGTCCTTGATTTTCATGAGTTTTCTATGTGGTCCTGGAAGAATTGCTTGCCTGCATTCCAGTTCCTGGTTTCCCAACTGTAAGACAGATACAATAATACTGCAGATACAGCAGATGAAATGCTAGACACTAAGGTAAAACACTCTCCTAGGATAAGGGTAACTGGGGGGAAGAAGAAAAAATAAAAATAAAAAATGAGTAGCATAACAGCACATGGTATCAGCAGAGGACAGGCAGCTTGTACCCACTGCAGGCAGGCACAAGGTGGCAATGGGATCTCCTGACAGGAGTTTCAAAGCACGGCCATGTTTTCAGGGAGAGATCTGGGTGGTCTCTGATGCAGCTTGCATTGGTAATTTGCAATAAAACACCACCTTGGCAACATACCACAAACACTTTCCTACTAAATGAAAGCCCAACTTTGTCCCTGGAGCGTACTGTTCAACCTGACACAGCTGCTCTGAACACAGTCCAAAGGCCCTGCAGAGGGTGGGAAGTACATGGGAAAACCCTGCAGAAGTGTAGATGAAACAACCTCCTCTCGTTTCCCCCAGATCCTTCAGATTACAGCCCAGGCATGGCTTCTGCATCGGTCATTTAACCACACCACAACTGCTCGATGGGTTCGCTCCCAGCAGACCTTCTCTGCCCCACTAAACTGCCTGCACCAGCGGGACCTGGGACCTTCACCCCCTCCCCGCTCCACCCCATCCCCAAGGATGGCAACATCTCTCTTGTTGAACTGCATCCAAAGCCTCCCCAAAGCAGAGCTCTGTGAAATGACAAGCTTGGTGAACGGTTGCTGGCGATTTGCCCAGGACCCCCATTGAGCTCTGCAGTTTTCACCCAGGGAACAGGAAGCAGGAGCCAGCCAGGGGTTTAGCTCTTCTGTTCTAGCGCTTGCAGTGCATTAGCAATCAATCATTAACCTCCTCCAATCTATCACAAACCTCCGAATCCACTATTACAGATGGAGCTTAAGACCGACAACACCCTAACTCACAGGTGTGGGTAAAGACCAAACTGAATGCACTTCCCCCTCCTCCAAATGACAGTAGCATCATGAGTTAGCAGAAACTTAACTTCAAATACAGAAAATCCACCATATGTGCAATGGGCTGGATTTTTCAAAGGCTGCAGCTGTCATAACCCAGTTCCCAACTATTCAGTGTTTGGAAATATCTACCTTCACACTTTTAAAACCCAGAGTATTTTACAAGGTGTACTAAAGGATCAAGGTTTTGGGGTTTTTGGTGGTTTGGTTTTTTTCTTTTTGAGATGTGAATTGCAATCCAAACTTGTACACTGTGAAATGGTTATGTTTTAACATAAACCATCAAGACATGCTACACCGGGCACTCAAGATCAATAGCTGTGTTCAAAAGTGCTGCCCTGCAAAAGTTTAGAAGAAAAGGATCCCACATGAATATGCTGAAATGTATGGAACGACAGAGGGTTCTCTGCATAATAATGATGCTTCATGGTCAGAACTCCTTCCCTGAGAACACCACAGCACCATCCCAGCCAGCAGTAAATCCCCAAATTCTTTGACAAGTACATACATCCCGTTACCCTGCTTTACAACTGCAGAAATTAAGGCAAACAACGGTCATGTCATCTACACAAGGTCACAGTGAATCCATGCCAAATTTCTTTAGAAATAGTTGAAAATCCCCCATGAACATCTCCACTGTCTTCAGACGGCAAGTTTGAAAGGAGCTGAGCTGGGGAATAGCACAAGCCCCACCAAAGAAAAGGAATCCCTGCAGAATTCCTCAGGAATGCAGAAAAACCTTACAACTCTTCCCAGTATTTTTTCTACTGTCTTGGTGATTACTAATCTTTATAGAGTTTACATTCCATCTATCATTTTTATAACCAGAGATCAGAAAGGGATTATGACCGGGGGCTGTAAGCTATTCATGCAGGGACCCTGTTTATCTAAGCAAAGAGAGCAACTCTTCTACTTTAACCATTTATATGGTAGGCAGAAACATTACCATCTGGGACATGTGTACAGCTAATTTGCTGTCCTACACCATTAATTTAGGTGGTGCCGCTTATATCAGCAGAAGCATCTCTAAACACATAGCAGTCACAAATGACAAGCACACACCCCAAGCAGATTGTTATTTTCACACTCAGTTTACATCCAGCTTTTTTGGAAATTAGTATCAATAATTACATCCCTTCTCCCACACTGCCGGGAGTGAGCTGGGAGCTGGAAGTGCTGTGACGATAGAGCACTGTGACCCAAAGACCTCTGGCAGGCATAATTTAGAAAAGTCACAGTGCTGATCTAAATTCATACTAAAGGTCAAATCAACCCCTGGGGAATCTCTTGGGCCAAAGCTCAGCTACAAGAAACTGGGCTGCCCAAATTGTACAGAAAGTAACTGAAGTCCAGCCCACGCTGCTGGATTTAGTGTATCTCAACCATCAGTGTCTACTCCTTTGCATGAAAAGGTTCATTATTTAAGATGCAGCTGCCACCTCTTAACGGTAACAAACAATGATGTTTGAAAAGGTTCCTTTGATCTTCAGCAAACATTACAGCCCTGATATCAGAAATACTGTAGCTTTTGTTTTAATGCAATATCACACACCTTCCACTTCCCATTGAGGTGGAAGGTTAAAAGAAAAAAAAATTTTTTAAAAAAAAAAAAAAACACCCAAAAAAGGAGCAAGACCTTAAAAAACCCAACAAAATATCTATAAATATTCAGTGCCTAAGAAATGAAATTGATTCTTTGATGCATGACAGTATCTTCTTAAATATCAGGAAGAACAGCATCTGCTGTAATCTAGAAAATTATATGTAATAAGAACAAAGCAACTGATGAAGGAAAAGGGACCTCAGGAGATTTTCTGGAACAGGAAGGGGTTCCAGGTTATAGCAAAAAAGGGAGAGTCAGGGATTTAATTCTTGTAAGGTCATATTGCAGACTTTCTGGGGAGTAGATTGTCCCCTAGCATTTGCTTGCAGAGTGGCCTGATACTTTTGAAGTACTATATAAATTACACAATAACCAAGAAGAGTGGGACTTACTGGCTTGACAGGCCTTTACCCTGGTTTAAAGACCACTCCCTCTATACAGATACTCACACGTTACTTCAAAAAATGCTGGCATCCACTCATTTTTCCTACCAGGTGTGTTTTTCATCTCCTGCCTAGCTACTGCCTCTGCTAACATATTGCAGCTCATCTCCTCAGCAAACACAAAGCCTGTACAGCCCACTGTGACTCTAAGGGGCTGGAAAGCAGCTGTCCTGCCTGTGCCCAGCTGGGGAACGTGCACAGGGCTCTTCTTTTGTGCTTTGCTGTAAGATAAGCCACACAGGCTAAGCTGCTGTAACATCTAGAAATTAGCATTAAGAAGAAAATCTGAACATGCGTGGCCTGTTCTTTAGCTGATGGGGAGAGGAAGAGTTAATTTAAAGGAAAACCTGACAGCTCCAACCTTTAGACAGGAACTGTCTGCTTGCAGTAAGACAGGTCTTGGAGGTGCTCTGCTGGTGCCAGGAAGGCAACCAGAAATCTTCTGAAGCTGCTCTTAACCACCCTCATCATGAGCTAATCCAGTACTAGGGATCCCTCCCCAAAAATGAATCTTCTGTGGGTTTGGGTCCAGCTAATGCTGCGACTCTGGGGCAGAGGTGGGCTGTACTGCTGCTCACTGTGATGGGACAGTGCCCCTTCAGCTGCAGCACACCCCTGCAAACAGGGAGCCAAGACTTTCCAGGGCACTCTCTGCAGGCTCCCTGCTCCCATCCCTGCAGGTATGAGCACCCACTGAAACCCACAGCCCCTCCCCACCTCCCCCACAGCCTACTCTTGCATTCATAGTCAAAAGCAAGCCTTGAGGACAACCACAGACAGCTCTGGGAGGCAAAGGTTACAGGTGTGCCCCACGCTCCCTCCTGGGTGAACCAACGTCAGCAGACTGATGTCCAGGCCCTGGGGTGACAGCTTGATGAATGACATGCCACATCAAGGCTGGCAGCTTCCTTGCCTGGGAGGAGCAGAGAGGTTCATGAGCATTTTTCTCCTCTGAAATCATTCCCCTGCCTGACTGCCATTTCTAGCCCCTGTAGCTCATTTTTTCCCTAATAAACTGTTTTAAAGATAAAAGATATCAGGAAAAGATCCCCTCCTTGAGACGAAGACAGCACTCCTGGGATCCCTGTGCTTCAGGGCTGGTGGCTTTTCCTGTCACCTCCTGGCACGACAAGGCGGCTGTGGCAAAGGGGACAACTGCCACAGGGGACCTGGCACCGTCTTCTCACCCCTTTCACAGCTGTGCAATGTGGAGCGAGGTAGGACAGATCCTCATCCCACAGGTCACTCCTGGTTCTTCAGAGCACTGTAATTAGTGGGTATCTGTTTTGTTGTCTTCCCAGCTTGGACACTGGCTCTTTTTAGCTGAAAAGAAGCCACAGAAGTTGTTCTGGAGGCTGGTGACTACCCCTCATTTCCAGAACTGGCAGGAGCATAAATCACTGAAGCATAAGCCATTAAATCCAGTCATTCTCTTACTTCAGGCAAAGATGCTGCCTTATTAAAATATAACCCTTCAGAGTCCCTTTCTGCTATAGACAGAGGTGCTCTAATGTCAACAGGAGACTCCTCAAGCACATTAGCAGCTATAGATCAAACCCAGAGATCTGTTCTTCAGCCCATGCTGCAGCTTTGTCAGCGTCAGGTCCTGCCTTGGGTGTAGGGCAGAGCCATCATAACACAAGTACCACACAGCACCACCATGCAGCCTCACAGTTCCTCACCTCAGCTCCCCTGCTGAGGAAAAATTTTGCAGAAAAAGCCAAGTCCATGTCGAAAATTATCTTTGTCTTAAACTGAAAATGTAAGATAAGTGAGACTGCAGAATTCTTTTTACTAAAGGAAAGTAGACAGGGCAAGAAACGCCAACGAAGAGCCAAGGCACCTGAAGCTACAGACATCACTCAGATGGCCTTATTGTTACGTGGACACCAAATGGATGGAAAAGTATAGCCTGCAGCTCTCCACCACATCCAGGAAGGGCCGAGGCCCATCCCCCTTTCTTTTAGCAGTTTCAAGTGACATATCTGACCATGGCTCATAAATCTCAACTAACCAGGGCATTTCCTTAGGCCCCCATATCTTTGTTTAATCGCTTTCTCTAGACCATGCTGACTTTCCAGATCTTGCATGCCATAGCTCAGCAGTTCCAGCAAGTGACGTGAATGAATGCGCCGGCTAGATATACCACCCCCACAGCTCGGGCTGCCGCTGCCTTTACTCATCTGCAAGAACAGGCATCTGCAACCACCCTGTGAGCTTTGGTAGGGCTGTTTTGCAGCAGTGCCCCACACCAAGAGCTGCCTGGACAAAGGTTTACTGTTAGATATGTCTGCTTGTGCGGTTTAACACGCACCATCTACCATGCCGACAAAGATTAAATGAGTCATCCTTTAGCAAGTGTTCAGCTGGCCAAACTCAGTCTCATGGGGATGTTTGACTGTAACTCAAGCTACTTAAATCTGTTCTACATTAGACTCCCATCAGCCAGAATGGCTTAATTTAAAACGTATGTTGGGGCGTAATCGCACCTTTCAAAGCAGCTTGATAAAACCCAAAGGTGCTTGAAAGCCCTATGTGGTACAAATGACTTTTCATGAAAGCCTCCTAATCATGTAAGCCAAGCAGTCTGTTCTTCTGAGAAAGCAGGAATCTGGCTCAGAATGCACCTTGGTTAGATCATGTCTCTGTTTGATACTGATCCATGGGAAAAAGTTGGTATTAGTACAAGACACAGTAGCAAAGAGTTTAAATTGTCCATGTCTGGGGACTGTTCTTTGAGTTTTCAGTGAACGCCTGCTATTAAAATCCTTGTACTGCAAATAGTCCAAAATCAACTATAATTTTAGCCTATGACTCAAGCAGAATTTAAAAAATATTTTAAAAGCAAAACAAAAGATGCTTCACTTTCATTTCTGAGTTACAAACCAGCTGAGTTTGGATTGGGGGAGGGGACACCAATCCATCCACAGAAATAACAAATGAGAGAGTAGATTATATTTCACAGAGTTTTAAACTTGATGGACACAAAACTCCAGAGAATACAACATCCTATGTATCCTGGCATTTTCCATCATTGGATGACTCTAGCCTAACATTTAAAAACTAGAGGTTAGTTAGTATTTGCATGGGATAATAGTTTAATCTTTTTAACAATGAAACTGCCTGGCTGGCAGTGGTGGTGAGGATTAGGTATTAAGATGCATTTTTATAAATAGGGACAATCAGTCAGAGCTGTCAGGATGGCTTTTGATAGGATTACCAAAGTAATGTCCAGAAGTGAAGGTGCTCACAGGATAGCAGATACCAAATGCAGCAGTGCTTTGCATTGCAGCAATTAGCAAACAGATGAAGATTCATTACAACACATACTCATCATGTGCATACATAGACACACAAATATTCTCAAACAGAAAAAAAACCCTCATGAAATATACTGTCCTAATGACATCTTCAGAAAGTACCTACTATGGACCTCACAATTGTCTCAATCCCACCGGCTACCCTAACCTATGCTGAATATTTACACCAACATAAACCCATTTACAATGATGCCCTGTGTGTTAATGAACACCACACTATGCTGTGGTGACCTACTTCTACGTGCAAAGGACTCATATTTGGGCAATGAACTGCACAGGCAGTTGTGTCATGTTTGCTTCCACACCTGCTCCTCCCTTGAGTGAATGCGCTGGAAGGGGCTGTGCTGTGGGCAGCAATCTCAGCTATGACATGGCCATTTCAGGATGAGGTAAAGAAGCTTTTGGACTCTAAAGGTGTCCCCGGACCAGTTCCTGAAGCTGGCATGAATTTCTGTGGGCATCTCTCCATTCAGTTCAAAGACATCACACTTGTCTGAGCGCAAGCTGATCTTGCAGAACACTTAGGGGGAAAAAAACCCACCACAGGTGGCACAAGAGGGATATCCCTCCATACCAAACACTGCCACAAAAACATAGAAACACATTAATAGGGTGAAGTCAGCGTACACAGGCAGTTGCTGTCTGTCATCAGCAGAGCAAATGGCCCCTACAATTAAGAGCACAGGCTCTGTCTGGTTTTGGCATCATTCATTTCTAATGGCTGCTGCCATATAACATACAGATGCTGTAAGTAAAATTAAACCTGGAACACCACCACAGTATATCATTTTTATCCCAATATCTGAAGCGAAAGGTATGCTTATGCTGGAATGCAACAATTTAAGTGTTGTTCCTGTCAATCTTCAAAAGCATTTGCAGTCAAATTGAGCTACTCAAACTGCTTTACTCCATTTGAAAAATTATGAGTAATAAAAAGTGTCATATGATGAGCAGAGGAGACAGGTGATGCTGAAATGAATTAGCAATGTAAAATCTTGGGGACTTCTCTGTATCTGCTCATCCTGCGAGAAGCTGACCCTTGTATATTTTGACGTATGTGGTCTTAGTTCAGGAGAACGGAGGCAAGTGGAAACAGTAGGAAAAAAAGTGGTGTCTGGGCAAGTCTGTGTCTAAACAGTGGGAAACACTGGGGTTAGAGGCAGGGGAAAAAAACAGGTTTTGTACAGGAGAACATGATCCCTGGAGGGCTTCCCCAGTGGGTGACATACAGAGCCTCTCCTCCACAGCAGCAGTAGCTGCACAATTCCCATTACGCAGGCATGGACTTTTCCTTCCCTCACCATTGCCCCCATCGACCTGGGCAATGCAAGCAGCTGGGAGCATGCTGTGTTCACAGCTGTACCCATCTCCACACACCCTTTTTCCACATGGGAAGCCTGAGGGAGGCCAAACAAAAGGATATTTCAAATTTCATGTACTGTAAGTACCACAGCTACAAACAGGATAAAAACAGGACCCAGCCTCTCTCTCCACTCAGAAAACACTGCTGCAGAGGCACTGCCTGTGTCAGTACAGTTGCATGTCCTTTGTCTTTGCAAACAGCGTTCTCAGCTCCCCATTCAGCTTGTTACATCTAACAGAGGATTTAGTTAATCATATACAGCAAGAACACAGCCCACTTTGTCAGAGCACTGAAAGTGTAAAAGACTATTCAGGCAATGGGTGGGTATCACTTGAAATTATGACACTAACGAGGGTCAAACACTCCTTGTTTCCCTTCCATTAGTCACTTCGAGCCTGAGTAACACAGTGGAAAACCTGTGTCTGCCTACCTCCAGGCACTGGGCAGGGCAGTGCCTGTAGAGGTGTCCGTAACGATGCCAGGGCTGGTCTCCAGACACGTGCAGGCTGGAAGCAGTGGTGTGTGGCTGAGCACGCTGTGGCTATGGCTCCCTTCCCCAGCAAGGGACACCTGTGCATGGCACCAGGGGACTGGGAGAGGGCTACTGGCCCATTGGTCACTCCCAGCACATTTGTCTTGGAAGGTCACTTAATGCATCTGTCACCAATGCTATGAGACTGGCTGTCACCGAAGCTGGTGCCTTGGGTGTACAAAAGTCTGTAAACACCTGTGCCTGGCAGCACCCCTCCAGCACAGAGAAGGTGGAGAAATTTGGATTCCTACCACAAGCTGCAACGCCAACTGCAGTGTTATTTCATCCCTTGCTTTCCACTGTATATATGGCCTCCCTGCTTTTGGGATGGGGCTTGGATGCGTCATTAACTCCACCAACCTCCTGTCAACCAACTACATCATGACATCTTAGCTCCTTAGCATGATCTCTGCTTGAAAACTTAATGGATTTGGTCTGCTAGAGTGGCAGCAACTCAAGGAACAGTTTCTAGAAGTGCCTCTGTTGGGACTGAACCTCAAAACAGCCAAAACCACTCCACAGATACACCCGCTTGTGCTCAGCCACAAAGCTTATGCAGAAAGCTCAAGTCATGGTTGCCTAAGGTAAGCTGAAAGCGGACATGGTGATCTAAAAGTTGTGTTCCCTAGATTCCCATAATGGCATTTTTAAAACAAAAAATTAGGAACGAGCTTATGTTGGCTCATACTGGTAAATTGCTACAGGCTGCCCTGTGTGGGCCAACCTACTATCATCCCAGGACCTACAACAGCTAGAAGAAATGTGCGTGGGCAGAATTGCTGAGTCCACACTGGCCTCAAAAATCAGATAATATCATGGGAAAACACAGGGATGACCCCTGGGGGAAGCAATCCTGTATTCCCAAAAGCCTTCTTGAGAGCGACTCTAAAGCTGTCTTCACTGCACATAATGCCATTAGTTTCTGTAACTGCAGTAAATGCCTAGTTGTTTGAGAGCTGACTACTAAACACACTGCCTAGATCTGAGCAATTAAAAAAATACATTCTACCATCCAGCTGTTTAATTATCAAGGGTATTAAGCACAGCATGCCACTAATAGAAGAGCTTCAGATTTTCAGAACAAGCTATTCTTTCTGCTCTGCTTATTGGAAAGAATCAGAGTACATAACGGGACATGAGTGTGGTTTGTTCCCGTCGGTACCACCCATACTGGGGGCTGCAATGGAAATGCCACAGGTCTGGGTATGTGCTCTTTGGTATGCTCCCAAGGGAAAAAGTGGACTGAACTCCTTTTAAGAATTGGGCAAGATTCCCATTATGGACAGAATTCCCTTGGTAGCCTTGTACTACCCTGTTACCATAGTTGACTTTATGTCATCTCCCTGACCCCCCCTCATCTGCAGAGAGAGTTTTTGGTGGTCTGGAAGAGGGCAGTGCTGAGCCCCACTGTTACTGGGGGATCTCACACTCCTCTGGCACTGGAAGCTCTCCAGGGAGATAGATAATGCTACCACTGAGCGATGAGCCCACTAGGACTGCTGACACAGCATTTCTTTTCAAATGTAAACAGTTGTTCATGGTCCAAGAAAGCATTTCACACTGCCCAGCCCAAACATTAAAAAAAACCCCTATCCTCCTCTCCCTGAGTCTCATTCAAGAATCTCAATTTAATTTTCATTAAGTTAATGAATTTGTGTTTTTCACTTGCCTTTTGGTTTCTGGACCTTCTTTGGGGTGTACTTCAAGTTTTTCCCTACAGACTTCAGGAGTAGAAATGCAGGGTTTTTTAAAGATAGCGAGCAGAAAAGAAAGCTGCAAATAAAACATCTGATATCGCAAGACATGACAAAAATCACAGGAGCTGGCAGAACTGGCAGGCTGCCCTCTCCTCCATCCATGGCCTATGTCCCTTTGTGAATTGGCCTTTGTTTGCTACAGATCCACTCTAGCGGTTTCTCACACCAGAAATTAAGCCCCATTTTATCCAAACCTAGCCCAGAGGGCCTTTGGCTCCTAGCCAGAACATACATAGCATTTATTTTATTTGCTCTTCCTTTCTCACTCTCTCTCCCTTCAGGGTCCTGTTACTATTTAAAAAAAAAAAAAATCCTGGATTTTGCTGATTAAAGTGCTTACTTTCATGTTGATACATTTGTTTTGTACTGCTTTTGGGGTCATAAGGCAGTACAAATTATTTTGGATTTAAAGGGAGCTGGGAGAAAGCTAACAAGAAAAAGGGATATTATCAAACATTCCTTTGGTACTGACACACAGGCACTGACACACAGGCACTGATATTAGCTTGGTGATGATTCAGGACTGGGGAGGGAAATGGTATTTGGATAAAATGAGATGGCCTGTGATGTGCCTGCAATGGGCTGAGGGAACACTCTGTTATCAGCAGGGCCATGCCAAAGGACGTGCTGCAAGTGTGGTGGGACATCAGGTACTGTCACAGCTGCTGCTGGCCTGGACACAGGCAGCACGCCTGGGCACAGGCATCTGAGATAGGGAGCATCGCAGTCCAGTGACTCAGCCGAGGCTGTTTCCTGAGCCCACTGCAATACACGCTGCCATTTTCCTTAGTGCCATAGCTTTCAAATTACAGGGGAAGTAGCACCCAGCAAGCTGGTCTCAGCACAAGCCTTGCATTCCAGAAGGGAAACAGATGCTTGACACCAGGGACAGTCACTCCAGACCATGCCTCTGCCAGATGGAGTTGCCTGCATCTGGCACACATGTGCAGCCAGTCTGGGCCAGACTCCTTACCCTGCTTAGATGTGTCCATGCTGCCAGGTGCTTCCCACAGGGCTGCTCCTCTCCTGCTGCAGAATGCTGGTTTCCTGGCTTCGCTTGCAGCAAACTTCTAGGCTGCTGCTGCACACCACCACCTTCCCAGAGCCAGGCATGGAGTCCTTTGCTGTTTTGCTGCTGCCCTGAGAGTTAAGAAAATGTCAAGTGAGGAATTTCTAAACGGAGACTGTCTGAACAAAGCAAAACCTGCTCTCTCAGCTGAGTTTAAGTGGAAGTGGCTTCACAGTGGGATGCAAATCTGCATCTGAGGAGAGCCAAAAAATTCTGCCCCTCTTCCAAATGTCTTCCAGAGACCTTTCTGATGTGCAGCTCACAGGTGCTGCCACCTTCCTAATTCCTGAGGTTTGAGGAACACAGTGCCAGTGGAGTCATAAGTATCCCAGAAGTCACTTACTGTCCCCTACACACTCACCCCACACAAGCATCTGTGCTCCTCAGGGATGCCAGCACCTTGCTGCGACTCTGGCCTATCTTTCCGGCTCTGGTTGCTCTCAGAGACCCCAAGACACAGGGAAAAATCTCTGAGGGGGAAGAATGACCAGAATCAAATGGGGAAATATTAGAGGACTATAGGACATGAAAAGTTTTCTTGAAGACTTAGAAGTCTTCCTTCCCATCCTCCTCTGCTCAGTTCCTTCTTCATATCTAATCACCATTCCTACCTGCAAGTTCTCTTTCCTCATCCTAGAGCTCTGTGTGCAGGCTGCTTCCAGCAGATGATTAGCTCCTACCTAACCCTAACCTAGCCCATTTCCTTCCTTCTTTCCTGCCTGTGATATGAGACCTTGTGCAATTATCTGTTTGCTCCCCCTTAAGAGCTGGCTGTACCACCTTGCCTTCACCTGATAAAACTTGGACCCTGTAAACATTTGCTGAAAAGCATGGAAAAAATAGTTACATCTACAAAGGCCTCAAGCAGACTAGAGAATGGTATCTTTATCCAAATCTGGAGTCAACTGTCTTTTAAAATCAATTTAAACGGAAATAAGATCCACTCTTCCCTTGTTCCCTCTCCAAAAATCAGCTGTAATCACAGAGCACTCTCATTCTCGAAAAGGCTGGAGACCAGAATGTGCCTCTGACACGAGTACTGGGCAATTTATCACAGGAGATTACACTCAAGGAGGGTGCTCATGTGATTAGGATTTAACAGTCAATTAAATAACACCGACATTTCTAACAAAGAAGCTGGGATTAAGGACGGACTCCAAAATGACTCCTTTTCCTTCCCGAGACTGATGCCAACCTTGGGAATCTCCCTGTTATTAACCCAGATGTTCAATTAAAGCCAAACGGAACAAATAAAATCGCTTCTGAAATTTCACTACAATGGGAATCAGACAGTCAGGTCTGCCCTCGAGGCAGCCAGGCCATTAGGAAAGCGTGCATCGGAAGCTGTCCTGGGTCTTGGACATTATGAAAAGGATTCCAGCCACACGTTTAGCGCAAGTGATTACACTGTTGCTGCTCATTTCATTTCTAACAAGCAGTCAGGGAAGTACTAATTCTTCTCAAGATTAACCACAGCCAGACAGTGAGGATGAATGCGGTGCTGCTGGTAGAAAGTACACGTTCAGCTGTGACTGCCCACGCATTTAAAAAGAACACATGGCAGTGCAGTGCTTGCACAGTGATCTGAATGTCTGGGCCCCACATAGCGTATAAATACACAAAACCTCTTCCTTCCCATTCTCTTTCAGCAGGCAGCAGTACCTCCCTCCAGATCTTAGTGTGGCTTTCCTTGAAATTTCCCCCAGGTCATGACCATTGAGCACCTCTGTCTTGTCAGCTGCTCACTCCTTCCTCACCCACTCCTCCTGCCTGCCTATGTCCGCTGCTCCTGCATTCATCCTGCTTTATCCCTCCTTACAAGCAGGGAAGGCCAGGCACGGGGAATCAACAGACCCACTCCAGATGCTCAGCAGACCTCCTGTTCTGGTGGCATCAGCTCCAGTTTCATGGCTTCCCTGCTCTTTATCTAACTACCAAACCACTCTGTCTCTCTTCACATCTCACCTCTTGATTTCTGTTCTGGTCCATTTGCCCTCCCTTCTTGGCCATGAGAGAGGGTTGCATCCAGCTGTAAAACATCTCATGCACCTAGCACAATGCATTTCAAAACAGTGAAGGAAGAAATGCATATCACCGTACCGTCTCTTCCACACTGTGTGATGCTGTATCGGGATGGTTGTTAAAATTTTAACACAAGATCACAGGCTCAACATTTAGGTAAGCAGTTCATTGCAGGACAGTAAGAGGAGCTCTGTGCCCAACCGGTATTCATCTTTCACTAAACACAAAACATTTGCATCTGCTCCTTTCTTTCAATGACTTTTTACAATAGTAAAATAATGATAGTGTCACAATTTTCTAACTTTATCAATTTCTACCTCTACATACTGCTCCCTGAAGCTGTTCTCTGGGAATACCACTTTGCACAGTGTCACCCCTGGTGCCAGAGCTGTTACAGCATTGGGTCTCAGCACACAGCTACTATCTTACCTTAGGCACAGACTATTTAGAAGTTATCTGGATATATAGAAGAACACAGCTTTTCTGACCTGAGTTTCATCACCACAGAAGTCAGGGAGGTGATATTACACATTTGTGAAGGTAGCCAAGATGCTGAATTATGGCAGAAGAACCAATCTTCCCTTCTCCATACCCCTACTTGCATTGGAAGCTGCACCACAGAGATTTGATGCATCTGTTTGATTGACTCACAAGTCCCACAGGTTCATACCTGTCCCTCCACTTTGTGGGGTGAGCCCAGAGTCTTGTTTTATAGGTTCATCCAAAATGCCAGTTATTCCCAGCAGCTTGTTCTGGAAAATCGATCCCAGCGGTACGTGACATATTGTTTCCCTAAAAGAGTATTTGATGAGGTCACTTCATCACCCTGATCTGTGTTCTGTGAGGTCATTCAAAAGTCATGACAGTGTAGGCAAAATCCCCTTACACTCTTTTTGGTGTCTTGGAAACCATAGAACTGTTTGCTGGAAAAGACAAAACGTGGCTGAAATAAATCCACAGATTTCCCCCTAATACAGTTGCTAGAACAATAGCAAGGTCATGACTCCCTCTTGCTCCTAGTAGTTGTAGCACACCCCTGAAAAGGATGGCTGATGACAATACAATTTTTTTTTTTTTCATGTAGCAGGAAGGAGCTGTTGAGGAATCACTTGGAGTAAATGAAAGTCAGTCTAAAACTGTACTTGGGACCAGCTACTTGCCAGGGAGGCTCATCTTCTCACATCTACATCATTCTTCAACAGAAAATCCATAGTTTTTCATAACAAAGCTGCTGGGTTTTTTTCCAAACAGTAAACATTAATTTTCTCCCAAAGCTCTGCCTTATTTTTATTAAGCCATAGTACTTCAAAACAAGTGCTTGAGGCAAAACCAGAGTTAAGATACATAGATTACCATGGTGTCATCTCATGTCCTCCTCCTCAAATAATCTGTATCTGCCAAGATGCAGGATAGCTCTGCAGCTGCAGTGATGATACCACAACGGTGACAGTGACGCAGCAAAGATGATGCTATCCATGTTTTCATGCTTCAAGAAGCATGAGGCTATTAGGTGTCTCATTGCAAGTCCCAGGAGAGACACTGAGTCTTCATTAAGATTTTTCGTATTCCAACAGACACTTTGGATTAGAAAATCACATCCCAAAGTCAATATGTAAACAACCTCCATACTTCTGGCATCTTGGTTTTGCCAATATGTTGTTTTACTAGTGCATTTTCCAGCCACCTTAGTGACAGCTGAACAGTAATTTGGGGCTGTGTACTGGAACAGTAACATGTTCGGCTCCTTCTCCCTAAGGCCACACAGGCACTCCAAACTAGCACCCCCGCAAACATTTTCCAGGAAGTAGTGACTTTTGGGAACCCAAAAGATAGAGTGGAAGTTGTTGATCAGAACAAGCAGCTGTAGATCCCTTGAGGCAACACACAATGCAGAACGGGATGCTGCCTGACACTCTGTTTAAATTGGGTGGATTTATGAGCTTCTCTGGTAACAACTGTTATCTGGAGCTAGAATCAGTTACCGCCTCCTTTGCTGGAATTTCTCTTGGTTTGCTCTGTTCCCAGCTCGGAGCACTTCTGGAGAATGTCTAGTGTAGCTTTGTCTTTTGCAAATTCATGAAGATGGGAATCTAAGTCTAATCTTGCGTGAATTTGCATTAAAGGCTCCATCGACTCCAAAGATCCAAGAAGTTTCTAGACTGGGCCAGAGCAGTAGGAGCAAACATGGCAGCTACAACTGTGTGCCTTGGAGCAGCAGTGAATTGTACAATGATCTGTCCCTTGTGCGATTCACGACTCCTGGGTGCCAGCAACTGATATAAAAAATGGATGACTGAGAACAGGCTCCCCATGAGTATTGCTTTTTGCATTTTGGAGTCTCCAAATACCAGAGGCATTATCTCAAGTTGCACAGCACTGTAGATCAGAGTCACTCTTTCCAGCAGTTGACTTTTATATTACTTTCCCTTTCATTACGCACCCACTAAAGGAAGAAAAAAATGCTCAGACGGTCCTACTCCCAAAAATGGTACTGGGTTCAAAACCAGAAAAAAGATATCTGGATTACTTTATCTGTATGTCCAGAAAATTGGTGGTGTAAAATTCCCCTGCTGAATACAGGATAAAACCAGGGGTTAAAATAGTAAATTAGGACATCTGCCTCTGGCTCAGCTCTGCTGAGTTTACTGCAGATCTTCTTTAAAGTATATATTACTTGTATAACAGTTATTTGAAGAACTGTGCCACCTCATACTGCATTTTCTAACCACTCCTCAAATTGATTCAAAGCTTCCTACTTTTTCATCACATCCATTTCAGAGATAGGTAAATTCTAGTGTAGGATGTGGCAGTTGGGAGGTCTTGCTCAAAACAAATGTCCCTGTCAGAAGTAGAAACTAGGTCTCCTGAGCCTTGGCCCCAGTGCTCTAGTTTTTCTGAATGCCTGTGATGCACACTTCATGGGTAGCATGCCAGGAACAGCTCTCTGCTCAGCAGAAACAAACAGCACTTTTTTTCTTTCTTTCTTTTTTTTTTTAAAGGCACCGAAATCAATGAGGGTTGAGTAACAGAACAGATATGAGCTGCAAGATACCTGATGAAGTGATGTAGTTTGAAATTTTTACATAACCATATGGAAAGCTGTTATACATATATGTATATGAGACTTTCCTGAATATTTAAAGTTTTCAGGGAGTTAAGACAGCAGTGAGTCAGCACTGGTTCCAACCAAGGCAAGGATTAACTGCTGTCAGGATAGTCTCAAACCAGCTTGAAAAAGCCCACAGAGATATGTGACAAACAATGTATTTTGGAAAACAAAAAATAGGCATCTGGGGCCTTAAGACCAAACCAGGTCTGATAACCAGCCATTCTGTAGCCAGGATCAGGTACACTGCCTCCTGTCCCACACCTGCAAAGCCTCCCGATCCCTAGACAAGTGCACCATTTGGGAGAAGGTTAGAAAAGTCTTATAAACATGCCTCCTTTTACCCTAAAAGGGTTTGTGCCTAACGTGGTCACACTTGCATCACTCAGCAAGAAGGTGACTGCCAAGTGATCAATTCCCTGTGTGATCAAAAGACCCAAAGCCTGGCACCATTATCTTCTGCAGGAGGCTGCAGGCTCTCCAAAGGCAGCGCTGTGTCAAGATGTGCTGGGTTTCCAGAAATATGAGCTCTGTGCTACAATGATCAAGCTCCCTCTCAGGTAATATACTTTGCAGCCTGAAAGCTGCTTCCTTAATCAGCCTTTTGTAGTTCACATTTTAATCAGCACCATCTGGGATTAGCTTCCTTTGCTTTACTTATTTTTGGGTACAGGCAGTCTTAGATCCTCAGATTTTGGTCAGCTTGCCTGGAAACTCTTCCAAGTTTGAGATTACCGCTAACGTACTGAACTCTGGGGTGACAGTTCGAGGCACTTGAGAGCAGACACAAGACAGCAGCAAAAGTGACCCATCAGCAGACACTGAACTTAACTGCAGTATCGACTTTGTAAGGTCGTTATTTCCTCAGCACAGCTGGCTTGTGGGCTGTACAGTCACAGATCTGGCTTGTGCACTTGGCTGAGTGATCTGGCACAAATGACCCCATTTTCCCAGGAATGCAGAGGGAGTTTGCTGCGAGCATGGCTCCATTGGCCAGAACAGAAATCAGGCATGTAAATCCCTTTCTTTTAGCCTCAAACTAGTCAAAGGGAGAATTAAATCCCCAGTCTTTCTAGCCCTTGTAGAGAAAGGAACTGAATGAACCAGGGACAAGCTGCAAGTAATGATCTCTGCCACCTCCCCAGTGCACTAACCAATTTATTTTGAAGCGCTATTTTTATTCAGCCTCAGACATTTGAAACACTTTGCCTAGAGCATGAACTATCACATTTCCCAGCTTGATGAGCAACCCATATAGAGCTGCGCTAAACACTTGATGAAAATGCTGTTTTGTGAAATAAAACACACAGTATCTCAGCATTTTTTTTTAACCTTACCTACTTGACAGGCACCGCAGCTCCTGAGAGTGGGTGACAATCTGAGTAACTTCCCATGGGGCTGCCAGTGCACTGCCTCTCTGTACGCATCGATAGGTGGATCAACGTGCTTCTCAGGACCCTGGTGCCCTATGAAAGCAGTGAAAAGTTTACTAAATTGAAAGCCAGACAAGCAACGGCTTAATTTTGATGTATGTGGTGTGTCCTAGCGCACAACTTATAATCAGCTCATCAAAATGTGAAGTGTGACTTGCACTTCCATCTGGGCAACAATTCCCAATGAACACCCAGCACACCCAGCCACCCACCTGAGGAGTGTCCCTCATCCTTTCAGAACACCTGCCGTGGGTTAACAGATAACATACGTCCTGCTCCAGAGCTTCCAAGATCTGTGTTTTAATCCTGGTGCTATCCGCTGATGGATGGCCATGCCTCACTTTCCACGCACCATTGCTTTCCCGGCTGTGAAATATGGATAAATATACACACGTCCCCATAACGCTGGTGGAGATCTGCCACAGGAGAAGCACAACACAAACCTGAGACGTTGCTGAAGCCCGTCACCAGCTGTGGCACCAAAGGGTTTTATTTTAACCACGTTTTGAGGGGCACACGCGTTGTGTGGGGTGCGGGTGCCAGTGCTGGCGGGAAGTCTCTGTGAGGAGACTCGGGGCCGCCTCATGCAGCCGGTTCTGGCCGGTTCCGGCCGCCTCTGTCTGCCCCCCTCAGGGCACAGCCGGGCCACTCGGCAATGCCAGGCGCTGCTGGGAAAACCTGTGTGAGAACTGGAAAATGGGTGAGGTAAAAAAAGCCAAACTGGTGAGAGACAGCCCGGTGAGCACTGGGGGAGGCTGGGGAGCTCCAGGGGCCAGGAGCTCCGGGTGCTGGAGTGGGTGTCCCCCTCAGCCTGAACCTTGGAAAAGTGGGTGGGAGGGGCTTCTTACCATCCAACTCTGTTTTAATAAGCAATAAATTAATTTTCCTGTTTTGCCCATGATGGTAATTGGCAAGTGACCTCCCTACTTTCACTCACGAGCTCTTCCATCTTATTTTCTGCCCTGCTGAGGAGCGGGAAGTGAGGGAGCGGCTGGGTGGGTGCCCAGCAGCCAGCCATGGTCAGCCTGCCACAGGACAGCAACAACCAGCTGCTGCTCTGCCCCCCCGAGGGTCCGGAACCCTTGGCAGAGGCAGCATCTGCTGCTCTTCACAGTCCCAGTCCAGTGGAAAGAAACCACAGACCAGGTTTTATTATCAGGCTAAAGCTCAGGTCTCTAAACTGCAGAATAATATGGTTCGTTCAGCCCGGCCACATTTACTATCAGCTATCTGAGAACAGATGTTAAAATAATACATTTTTCATCATGATACATTAAAAAAAAATAAAATCCCACATTAACCTTATTAACTATTCTTAATTCTTAAAATCTCAGTACCTGCAGTTCCTATTGAGGATTTAGTCAAGGGGAATTCCTGTCTGATATTAAACAATAGTGTATTTTCCAGCAGGAAAAAAATGCCTAATTAGTTTTCTATGTTTTTTTCCACGGATGATTAGTTTAACATACATATGGGGAAGCTGCTTCCCCTGGGATGCCTCAACACAAACAGTCACCAGTGAATTAACTACAATCAAAACCTCCCTTAACATGTTCAAGGTAATATTTGCAGCAGAGGTGTTTTTATCTCTCTGTATCACTAAGTGACAGCAACTGAACAAAACAGGAGATGGGATTAGATGGCTCTCCCTAACATCCAGCTGAAAAACAAAATTGCTGCCAAATCTAGTGTAACAGCTTAGCTCAGTCCCCCAGGCAGGCTTTCGGCAGCCTCCAGCATCACTGCATCATGCTTTAGGAAAATAAACTATATCCCTTGCAAGCTGTGCTAGCTTCTTTTCTGTAGGGAGCACTAGTGAGACAGCCTCTGCTCCACAAACTCCTTGGGAGTTTGAGCCAGGAAGCAGAGAGCAGCAGTAACAGATATACACAAAGGCAAAAGACACTCTTGGTGTTCTTTATTCCTCTGAGTCACAGTGCCCCTTTCCGCAGTGAAGCACAAGTGATGTCAGAGAAGCATGTTGCTTCTTGTCTTCTCCCAGCCTTGGCAGCGTTTTGCCTGTTTGGCACCTTGCAAGCAAGGGCGATGTTATCAAGGCTGCTAATTCTGTGCCCCCAGGAACAACAGATGCAGTGGCCTCCTAACCCTAGACCTCTGGTCACAACACACTTACAGCCCAAATTGACTAAAGCAGCTTTTCAACACCATGTAGTTCATTAAAAGAATACCAAGGCTTGCAAGAAAACCCGGTGTTGTAAGACATCTACAAGCTCCTACCAAAAAAGACAGGTGGTTTAAGCAGTAGATGGGCTCTTGGCTGACAGCAAAATTTTGGCCAAAGACACTAAAATAGCCCCAGTTAAATCAGATGTCTTTAGGATGCCACTGCCAAGTCCTCCTAAGTAACAGAAAAGAATTTCACAACTTGGTGCAATGTAACCATGTAAGGGCAACTCTGCCCATCTTGTACAGTACAAGTACAGTTCATTCCCTTTCATGGCTCTAGATCTGAACTATTCCTGTTCCCGGAAAACAAAGCACATTTTACATCGCAATACTAGAAAATGCAACTCAAAATCGATTTTTAAAGGGACACGTGTCCTCCCTTTGATTTTTAAAGTGACACATTCTCCCTTGTTAGCATACTGCAAAAATTCTTACAAGACCTCATGTGCTATGCAGTCTTGGTGGTGAAAGTGGTGTGAACTTCAGGAAAGTGTTTAGCACAGTGCTAATCCATTACCAATTGAACTGGGGTTTAGGATATGGCACCATACCATTTCATAAGCTTATTTTGACAAGAAATTTATGAAAAAGTAATTTGTTTAAATTTTTAAAAATTCTGAAAAATGGCAACAATCAGTATTACAAAGCAAAGGAAGTTTTAAATGACAACGTAATTCTTAAAATACTTAATACAGAAGCATGTATTTGGTATCACTGTATGCTAATGGAGTCTTATTGCTTAAAAAGACATCTGAGAGACCTCAAGTTCATAGTGAACTTTAAAGCTGTCAGTTCATTTTGCCTTATGGAGGAATTCCACTGAAATCCACATGGATGAACGGAGTCTGAGGGGATTAGGAGCAAGTCAACAATATTTAAACTCTGGTAAACTAGGCATTTATCAGCAGTAAACGATTACTGCTTTGATTTTAAGCTCTACCCTAATGCCAAAGCAGAGCAGCTAATGTAAGATATGTAAGAAAGAAAAATCAAGCCCAGTTAAAACTTAGTTCCTTTTACTGTGTACAAAGGAAAGTAATGAGATTTGGACATAAGCCAAGCCAAAATCTCTCCAGTTTGAAGACTTAATTGTTTTGCCAGAAAGTGTTTTCAGAGATTTAGCTGCTGGAAAAATGAATTATTTCCAGGAGAGTCACAGCTAATAGTGTCTGTGTCCCTGTCCCCCCTCATCTGCCCCCTCTGCCCCTTTTTTTAATGCATCTTTCATGGTTGACTTAGATGTCAGAAGAAAACATCAAAAATAAAGTGTGGGTTGGGTGGGGTTTTTTTCTGGTTTGTGGCATCTAAAAGGTATCTCTCTCACATGCTTTCTCTATTGCCAAGTTCGACATCAACATCAAGCCTTTGCTTTAGTCTTTTTAGCCGTTCCTTACTTGAAACATCCAGGAGTTTATCTTTTATAAGTTCCATTAGCTTGGAGAAGTAGTAAATTCAAGCATTACCAGTGGGAAGACAGAATGTGCAACCAAAGATGTTTTACTTTACAGCGATGCTAAAAAGGGCTAACAGCCTGTGGATTTGGGTCTTCTCTGAAGAAATTGCTCCTAAAACAAAGGTTTAGTTATGTACTTCATTATATCTATACAGTGGCTTATACTTGAAATCCTAATTCATTTTATGACTTGAAAATAACCCAAGTGAATTTAAAAAAACACACCTTAACATGGCCCGGTTTGCAATGTTTAAGATTCAATAGACGTATCTATGGTGTCAAGACAGGATCGTCCAGAGAAGTATATTGCATTTTGACATGTCTGAGAAGTAAGAAAAATACAGAAAAGGAGAAAGAATACACTTGGGTAGTTCAGCCATCCTTCTTCATTCAGAGGCGACCGCATCCCTATTCCTGTCTCTCCTGAGAGAAGTCTGAGGGCTGAAGTTTCCCACACTCACATGCATAACAGTAACTTGCAAACAAGTCAGAAATAAGCCACATGGCAACCAGCTCTACATGGAGACAGCTTAGAGCATAAACAGGAAAGCATCACCAAAACAGTTTCTATCACTTGACAAAACTTTGAGAGGGCCCATGCAGAGATTTGAGTAAGGACAACTGCAAAAATTGTCCTGGAGATGATCACACACGGTATCATCTGGATACAACCTCTCAGCAATTCTTGAGAATGCACAGATCGGAACACATCATCTGAAGGACAGCATGTGTATGGTTGTAATTATTATGAAATCAGTAAAATGCGGCTGACAATGGCAATTTTCAATACTAGTCATATCATACTAGCATATTTTAAAACTACTGAAATGATATACGAGTGACATTCTATTTAAGTGACAAGCACCAACTGACAAATAAACCTGCTGTGTGCAGAACCTACCAACACAAAAGCAGCACCTGGAAGTAAGGTTATAGCCTCTTCTTGTATCCCTCCTGCAAAGCAAAGGTCTGAGACACATCATACCCTAGAAAAGACACCATGCTTTTAAGTCCCTGTGGAATTCTAGCCAAAGTAAATCAGAAATTTCTTCCCAATAGAGGTGCCAATGATTTTTAACTAGACACTTTTAAGACACAACAGCACAAAGCGTCTGTTCTTAACACCCTTCCCCTTTCCCATGCCTGTATCTTGCTGCCAGCAGTTGCTTCTAGCTTAGCGCTTGCTGCAATTCCATTTCTCAATTTCTGCAGACAGTATGGAGAAAAAAAAAAAAAAAAAAGATTGTCAAGAGCTTTCGCGATTTAGTATGCTGCTTAACACTGTTAACACAGGAAAAAGCTGTAATACTGCCAAAAAGCACTGTGGCCCACTAGAATGACACAAGACATCTCGAAGGTTCGTTAGTACAGCTATAGCACCTTGGTATTGTAAGGTGCTATGTTCAAAGTCAAATGTGAAAAGCTGATCAAAGGGGAAAGAAAAATGTCATGAAGCAACATATTTCTAGCATATTTTGGAACACAAAGCAGGAGCAAGTTCAGAGGTGTCAGAAGATAGTACTGCAAGGTCAGGATTTTATCTAAAATGGAAAAAACAAAAGTTTTAAATTTTTTTTAAACACTTTAATTCGACAGTTCATCCATGTTCTCAGCCCTGCAGGATAACCAACCTTATTTCTATGACACTGGATTTATCAGAAGCTAACGCCTGACGTTAACTCAGCAAAGCTGGTGGTTTGAGTATCGGTGTAGTCTGACCCCCCCAAAAAAATCTTATTTTTCTTTCACAGTAACTACGTCAGAAGCTTTAAATTACCAGAAAACCAACCAGTTCAAACTAAAACTAAACACCTTAAGTACAACAGGCACAACCTTTAAGTAACTAGTGTGTGCCAGCTTAGAAGCCTGAAGTATGAAAATTAGCCAGAGAAATGAGAGATAAGAGAAGCAATGTCAGCAGATGTACTATCATTTCAACTGCTTGCCTCCTCCTTTGGTTCTGCTAGTAGGATAGCTGACAAAAAACCAAACCCACATCAGCAGGTAGAAAGTCTATCTAGCCATTAAAGGGCTATTAAGTAATTTCTTAAAATATTGCCAAATAGTCAGGTTATTTATCCTTAAATTATTTCCCTGCTGTTCAATATCAAGGTGTAATACAAGACTAAAAAGGTAAAACCTTTAAGAGTCTCTCTCACACGGCAATCAATCTGCTAGCATGCCAAGAAGTATTTCTGCTAAGTTTTCCACAAATTGCAGTTTTAATGATTTGCTTAAAGAATGTTGGTGGCAGAGTAAATACTGTGAGCCTCTATCAGCAGAAAACCCCCTGAACTTCTGCATCGTAACCAAAAGAATTGCTTTAGTCTTTCCAGTGAAAAAGCAGGAAGATGAATTAGATTGCTATATTGCAAAATGCTCTATTACAGATCAAAAAAGGAGTTGAGCTACAACTGCAAAGCTTATCAAATCCAGAAAAGAAAGATGATAGCGAACCAAAGAGTGATGTGAAAATTCTTGATTTTCAACTCTGGCACTGGCCTACAAGCTGATTCGTTTAAGAATTCATAACCAGAATTTGTGTATCTTTTGAAGACATGTATTTCTAAGTCTTTGTACACTAGCTGTAATAAATCCACTGATGTTTATGACTTGAACAAAGACACAGCACAATATAGGTTTGAACTGTTTATTTTACATCAGATGTTCCATACCAGAGTTTCTTCAGTTAGAAGTTCCTAGAAGAAAATGAAACAAACATTGTTACAAACTAGTTTGCTTCAACAGCTCAAGTAAATATTTTTGAACAACTGTGTAATCATCTTATAAATATAGTATATACATTTTCAACCCAAGAGCTAGATTTGGGTATGGGAGTGGCCCCTGCAGGAGTTAGAGGATAAGATAAACATACGTACTTGGAAACAATTCCATCATTTTTTGCCAGACGCAGAATGGAGTCATCTGATTCACCCTTTAAAAAACATAAAGATTATTCTGAAGTGACCAAGTAATTGCTGATACACATCAAAAAGAGGCAGCTGCAGCATTTAATGCTGGTAGAGAAATGCACAGCGTCTTCCACAAATCACTACATTTCATAGGCACTGATTAGTGTATTCAAAACAAGCTGTTAAATTCTTTGTCATCCTTTAGGATAGAAATAGTTTTAACTTGAAAACATATATAAGCTTGCATTAACAAGATTTATTTCTGAGTAAGCAGACTTCTGATGAACTCCAGGAAGTTTCATACCATGTTTAACAAATTTAAGCCATGGTAGTATCATTTCTAACAATTATAAACAACAGATAAAAGCCAGGTATCAGTAGCTTGGAACATTCTAAAAGAGAAAAAACAACCCACTTGCATCCACTTGCAGCGATAAAAAAAATTATGAACATACATAATTCAGAAAAACAGAAGAAACTGATTCTTCTAAGTAAATTTGTTCACATCTTTGTCCTGTCTTCATCATCCCCACAAAAGCTCTTCCTCTAGAACAAGCTCAAGACATATTGTGTTTTCAGGGCCAAACACAAATCTAAAAAGTTACTAATCAATATAAAAAGAAGCACAATCATTCTGCAGTTAAAGAATACTTTAACAGTTAAAGAAGTACTTACCATTCTACGAATTGCTCCACAAATGGCATACGTTTTGAACTGGCCATTTACTCTGCCTGTTACCTTGTCAACCTGTGATTACAAGCAGGTTACTCCATATAAATTCCTATAAAATGTTATGCTCTTACATACTTGCCAGGCACCCAAAGATAAAAATTACTTGTTAAATACTGCAACTATTTTTCTGCAAACTACATAAAACTAATGCAAATACCAAAATTAGAAAGACAACTACAGAGTATCTTTTCACAGCAAAGTTACAGTTAATTACATAGCGCAGCTATAAAATTTAATAGATCATGCAGCATAACAAGAGCACAATATGAAATAGTAGCTAAAAAAAATATTTGTGTTTTATAAAAATGGAAAAGTAAAGTTTACTTATGGATTTTACTGCCTCTGCTATTTTTTTCATGTTCCTTTTAATTAAGGTTGGTATTATGGAAAACTGAAGTGAAGGGGGCAGTCTTGTTACACAGGCAGTAAAATGCCCCCAAGCTGAGACACACAATTTGTCTCACTTCCTCCAGTTGCTGAGAAATTGAACAGGAAAAAAGACTAAACAATACAAATCATTAACAGTGTAGTGAGCCCTACAAAGCCATGGGTGTGTTTTTGAATTCCGCTAATCTCTGATCCTTTGAAAACAATAGGGACCACTGAAGGAAAGAAACAGGGTGAACAAGAGAAATATTTGCCTTAACATTTACAGGAAATCAGAAACAGAGCATTTTTTTTTCAATTATTTCTTTAGTCAGACATGTAACACAAGAGACTCAGTTGTGTAAAAATATGGGATTGTAGTCTGTGGTCTCCCATTCAAGAAGAAATAAATCAAGCAAATAAATCAAGCTATATAGCACATAAGCTATAGGAACACCGAGTCCACAGAGTTCCTGCAAGGTGAATGCCAATAAACACATGGGAAAAAAAGCATGCTAAAAGGCGTTTAAATTAACTGGAGCCCTTGGGCATTAACTGGGATCCTGCAGGAGTCAAGGTCTGCTGTGGTTTTCTCAGCATGTATGTTAAGCTTGGAGGAAGCTGCAATAACACCACCCTGAGAAGACGAAACTAAATTTGGACAAGAACAAATTCCTTATGTTACAGAAAGAAAACTAAATGTACAATACCAAGTCAATACAAACAGCCAGCAGCATACTTCAGGAAAAATTCTATGCATCTAATAGCCCAAGCACTGAGTTAATGAAACCATAATGCTGCACACAAAACACATGAGCAATCTCATGTGTCACCTATCGGGAGCAGCAGTGTCAAGTATTAACAGGAAGTATTCAGGCAAAGCACAGAAGATGGCATTTTAGTTAAGCAAAGTAGACCAGAAACAGCGTTCTGTTCTGGCAACTGTATCTTTTGGATAAACTAGAAAAAGCACAGAGAAGATCAACAAGAATAAAAAATTAAAAACTAGAGTGCACAAGGACAGACTGAAGAATGGTACTTTCTTACAGACAGGTGAAGGCAGAAGGGATAAGAATCTCCCATAGACAAACGTTTTGTCTCCTTCTTTCCTTCAGGACAAGGAACTCCCTAATTTATATTTTATATTTATATTTCATTAGCTAAAATATAACGTTAGGAAGTTGCATTTAGTTAAACTGTTAAGCACTGGAACAGACTGTACAGAGGTTTATGAAACTCCCTTAATGAATTATTTTCCAATAGGCTGAAAAATAACCAGGGGTGACACAGTAATATACTTGAATGTTTGAAAACCCTCAAGTTCTACACTTATATGGTCTCTAGTGAATTATTTGGAGATGCATCAAAAGCTGTTGTATTTCTTAACATCTAGCAAAAGTTTAAATGTGTAGCTCTCTGATCACATAATTCTGTTATGAAACTTACCTCAGAAATATTTATCTGAATAGAAGCATGATCCTTAGCACCGATTATTCGGTTGCTAGCAGAGCTAAGGAATAAAAAACCAAGACATATTTAAACAAAAGGAAATGGACGGTGACAATGAGAAAAAACTTAACCGCCACATCTACAAGCAAATTAAAGCTGCACAAGAAGTTCAGACCTTAACTGTTTTAAGTTTTCAGTGCTTGGAACATTAAAATGAGACTTTAGGTACATTTAAAGGAGACTTTAACTTGGCAGCATCATGCTAAGTTGGGAATTATCTCTTCACTTTTTTTTATATGCCCAGTTCACCCCTATACAATGCACACACCAGCACAGCCCTTCAAAACACACAAGAGTATCAAGTCTTTTCTAAAGTGCAAACAATACCACAATCAAGGTAATTCAAGAGAATGTATTCTCTATACCTTTTTCATTGGGGCTATTACAGCTATCAAAAGACACTTGGGTTGCAAACCCTCAGAAATCACACATTGCAAAAAACATTCGACTTAACCCTAATAAAAACACATGTAACTGCTTTTTATTTTCCAGTCATTTTTTTTTAACGTACACATTTACAAAAAGCTTCTCACTGTCACTTTACTATAACCTCAAAATTGTACTTGGTTGCTGCCTTGATAGCACATGCTGATTCCTTAACAGCTTCGCTATGACACCTTGTAGCACAAAAACACCAGCACACTGCAAACACCGCATTTACTTCTGAAACGAACCATGCGTGAGCCATCACTGCTGCACTGTAAGGCTGACAGTTAAGCAACGGAAGATGCAGAGTATTTTCTTGAGCTTTAATCTTCCCTCCTTCACATATTTTACATAGTTTTAAAAATACAGAAACGGATAAAACCCACTTTCCTTTGCTGCAGATACTCGTGACTACGAAAAGCCCTGCTCCTGCGCTGCCTGCAGCGGGCTACGGCGCGGGTCGCTGCCCAGGGCCCGGCTCCGCGCCGACCCCCGCCCCCCCCAGCGCTGGAGCCAACCGCTCACCATTTGCGAGGCACGTAAAGGTCCACGAACTCCCCGGCGTCGTTCTGCATGGCGTTGTGGCTGGCCGAGGCGCAGGCACCAAGCGGTAAGACCTAGAGAGCGCAGAGCGGGGCTCAGGGGCCGTGTCCGCACGGCCTGGCCTGGCCTGCGCCGAGCGCCACCGCCGGGCCCCACGGCCGAGCCGCCCCACGGGCAGCGGCCCCGGCCCGCAGCACGCTGCGGCCCCCCCGACCCCCCAGCTGCGCGGGAGGCCGGGGCCGAGTCCCCCTCGCCGTCCCCAGGGTCGCCCCGGCCGCTCCCCGCGAAGCGGCACCGCGACCGCGCTCCTACCTCGCGTGCGCCGCGGCGGAAAAGGAGGCGCGGCGCCGGAAGCGGAAACACGTCAGCGGGAGCGGACAGCTTCCGGCGCGGCGGCGGCCTCACCCGCGCGGGCGCGCAGCCGTTGAAAGACCGTTAAACGGCCGCGGTGGCCCCCGAACCCCACCCCCTCGCCGCGCTGAGGCGGCTCCGGGAGAAGGGCACCAGGGCCACCGTTCGGCCAGCGGATCGCGGGCCAGGGGCCATCCCCTGGGGGGCGGGGACCCACCCCACCCCGCGGGGCGCACCCCTCCCCCGGCGGCGGGAAGCTGAGGGGAACCGGCCGCCCCGCCCCCGAGCAGCCCCCGAAACCGACAGACCATTCCAAAACAAAGACTTTGGTTACAAAACATGTACCAAAACAGGTTTTATTTCACAGCATCTGAATTTTACAAGTTCATGGTGGAAAAAAAAAAAACCACAATAAAACCGAACAGGCTACAACTCACGCTTTTAAATAATGGAGTAAGACAAAACCAAAACTGTATTGTTTACATAAAAATGTACAGCCTCTTATCAAGAGAGTTGTCCGTGCTGAGCCATCCCAGCAGCATCGCTACGCGGCACACAGCGCTAGGCCGCTTGGCCTGAACCAGCCTTTCCCTGCAGAGCAAGAGGAGCTGGACTGTGAGGAAACGTAAAGCCAGCAGATCCGCGTATTATTTTGGGTCCCACTTTCAGTTTATTAATGGATAATGTAATAATAGTCCTTTGCCACATGGTGGCAGCTTTTAGGTGAAAAGATAAGTATTCCCATACAGGACTGCGGGCTACACTCCGGAAACTGAAAAATCAACATATACACACACATGAGTTACCATATCTCTGCAGAAGGACTTTCTGCACAGATACCACAGCGGAGACACTGATGTACAAGCCACAGACTACACCTCTGGATGGCCCTGGCCCCACACTCTACCAGAGATGATGGTGCAACATTGGCTCCACCGCGTTGTTTTTGGCCTGCACACCCAGCTTCTAAGCTCAAGAACACTGCATGTTCCCAAGCCAACATCTAGAGTAACCTTTAGACAACATTCAGCATTCTGTAATTTAATGCTCCTTATCTTAATTTGTTCTTTTGAAAAACAAAACAAAAGCTTGCCCTTTGTGATGTGAAACCATAGATTCTGGGAACATAACTACAGCCCAAATGCCCACTGCAACCAAACTTCCACTGAATAGAGACTGCAAAGTGCTGCAAACCAAGGTATGGGTTTGGTTGTGTTTTGTTTTTTTTCCTTAGACTGTGAGAACAGGAAGTTAATTTTCTTACTTATATAAAGAGAGAAAACTCTTTATACACTAAAAAAAGAAGTTCCCAGCCATATTCTGATTTCATTCATACCAACCGGAGTGTTTTGCTAGTTCTGGAGATACCACACAAGCAATTTCTTTGCTCAGTTCTGCCTCTGTCCCCTCCCCTAATGACTGCAGGAAGTGGTGGCCCACTTCAATTGTCTTCACAACGGGTTGCTAATTTGAAGGCTCATTATAGACTAGATGTTTAGTACATCACTACTTCTTGCATGCAAGGACAGTTATATTCAGTAGAAAGTTTAACTAGTAGGCAGTTTTTCTTAAACCTTTTGGAAGATAACTGGCAAGCTTGTTTAATTTATTAGCTACAATCTCACTTATGGAGACTGGAAAGTCCTTCTGTGTTAGAGATAAATCACAAGCATATTAAATTTTACACAAATACCTTGAACCTACATACAGCTGAACACAGTTACAAAAGATTTGATAGTCACTGTAATTATTACATATGAAAAATACATTTTGAGCCCTACTTAAAGAGGAAGGGGCTCCAGTAAAGTTTGCTGCAATTCTAATGAAGCCAAATTAGCTTCAGACAAAAACACAGCTGAAAAGCAAAGATTCAGCTTTGGTTTTGGCTACGACCAACATTTAATACAAGGAACAGAAATTTACATTACTTTACATATTAGATAGCAAGTCCGTTACCTCAGTACGAGACCTAGTATTTAATTTAGGCGTCAAACAAATCACAAATTTCTCAGTCGTAACAGCCAAGCATCAGTTTTGTTCCTTGCAAATGGACACAGTTACTTGTATCATAATATTGCTTCAGAAAATAAACCCAAGAACCAATATCACAGAAGGTCCCACATATAATCGAGAGTTCATTCCCAACTTGGATATTAAAAAGAATAAATAAATAAATGAAGGAATAACCAATGGTCAGAGAAGTTATTTAACCTCTGCATAAGCATTAGAGTGCTGCTGGGCACCAGCCGTTAAGTGGCTGTTCAGATGTGCCAGTTTTTATGAGGACCATCACAGTGATGCAATGCTTGGAAGAACAGAGTAAAAAGAAGTAGCATTTTAAATATTGAGCATGCTTCATGTCATTGGCTTGGTTTGACAGCAGTAACTCTACTGGCGTAAGTATTTGCTCAAAGCACATAAGACCATATCTAATGCAGTCATACTGAAAAGGTGCTTATTTCAGACTACAGAACAGTGAAACAAAAAGTCGTAAATTATACATTTGACAGCAAATTGCTCTTAGTCAAGCGCTCATCTTCCACTGAGGAGTGAACTAGGATGGCAATCACTTTGCTGCAGCTACCTTGTTCAACATGTGGTACTTCATGACAGATTTTCAAACAATCTTTCCTATTTAAAGAAAAAGTATATTCTTAAGGTATTAATAGTTAACTAAATTGGAACAGAGTAATTTCAATACTTACCAATCTATAGTATAGCAGAGAATAGATGCCCTGTGTGTCATTAGTGCAGATATACTGGAATTGTTTTCCTTATATGCAAGGCCAATGCAGGTAAAGAACAGATGGCTATACAAATTCAGGATTTCCCACTAAATAACATAACTAACTTAAAAAGCACTGGTACCAGACCAGCCAGTTTTAGGCACACCTTTAAAAAAATAAAGTATGCATTTCATGAATGTAAAAATGTGAGTAGATTCTTAGAAACATCTGAATTTTATGGTGCACTGGAATGCAAGTGATGCTTCCTTTAGTTTCAAGGAATAAAATAAAGGCTTTAAAAAAACAAACAATAAAACCCAATAACAATACCATAGTATTCTTCATCGGGAAGAACAGTTTTAGTAAAACCAAACAGATAAATAAGGAATAATAAGCAGCCATGACAGCTGACTGGTGAATATTTGTGCTTTACATGTCCAAAAGAAAACAAAGTTCAACAACTCTTCTCAGACCATCCCCCAGACTTGGCATATGCGTCCATAATGCACACCTCAACAGTTTAGTAACACACCACAGACTTCAAAACTAGCTGTAGCCATGGCAGGATGCACACAGCGGCACAGAAAGGCCAGTGGCAAGTTCACTTGCAGTGTTCAGTGATGCGGTCCCCAGCGCCACTGCCTGTCAGCTGGGACATAGCTTTGGTTAAGACTGCTGTGTGAGCCGTCTGTAATGAGGTAAAACTTGGTTTTCAGGAAGATAGAGAGCCAGTTCCAAAGCTACAAGGACGGTGAATTCAAAACCAATGAGATCTCTTCTGTTGAATCTGAATCTCTCTTCTAGTTTCTATGATAGTGATAAAAAATTAAAAAAAAGAAGGACAAGGGGAGAAGCAATCAGTTAATCCACAAGATACCAATGCACTGCTAGATTAAGTCATCATAAAACAGAAGGCAGCGGTGTGTGGCCTGAGCAGTACCTACAGAATCAAAAAGTGTTGCCACGGAGCAGACAAGTAAACCGGCTTATCAGCCCAGCTGTGACACCCACACAAGTTACATGTGTGTGTCTAAGAAACAGTAAGTGGAAAAACAACCTCACTGTAGAATCAGTAGGACATTAGACTGCATCAGTCAGGTAGTTTTAATGATATTTAAAAAAAAAAATATCAATCCCGAGAGCCCTTGATACATAAAACTGAAAGAGCTGCTCTTAAATGCAGGCATGCACTGTTGAAAATCTTGGCTTTAGTCTTTGTCTTGTTCTTTGAGCTAGAGAGGAGGTTTTGACGACACTGAAACAAGTTTCATAGTACTTACATCTATAAGGTGTTTGACTTCATGTTTCCTGAGATCACTGCTGATCTTGGCTGCAAGCAGAACGCAAGCACCAGCACACAGTTTGCGGTTCTGTTTGTTAAGTTTGCCTTGGAGAACGAGCTTCTCAAAGTAAACATATGCCATGGAGACAGTTACTGGCTCCAGATTGCACTCTTCACTCAGGTTCCGCATCTCTCGCTTTAAACTGGGAATGGGGGGAAAAAAACCACAAAGACATCTTCTCAAACACAATGGCTTTAATGAAGTGCTCTAGAAACACTACAGCATGGGAACTCAGAAGAGCATATGGGCAAGAATCCTAGCTGGAAAACTATGGTAACTATTATCCTAGAGTGAAGTCCAGCTGGCAGCAAGCTGAAGCTGATGCTCAAACTGATTTAACCTGGCTGAAAACATCTACTGTGGAAGCACAGTTCTCATCTGCCCATACACACAGGAGCTTAGCTGCCTCCCTGACACACAGGCTATCGCTGTGTGATTCCTTCTGGGCTCCCAAACTGGTTTGTGATTCACATCATAAGACTGAACCACCCTGACCTACAGAACACCACACCAAAGCTGTGCGGACCACAGCAGCTGCTGCACAGAGACCTGTCTACTACACACCTTGTGGAAGAATCAGGTCTGAGGGGAAGGCAGACTGGTTTACACACTTCCCACAGCAGCCAGCCCGTCACTTCAGCATTAAGGCAGATTTTATGGTGGATGCTACCTCTCATGGCTGCCATCCATGCTACACCTGCAAGAAGATCTCTGCACAAACACACTGCTTGGGACAGTTACAAAGAGGAGTATGCAGGACACTGGCAGAACACAGACCCTGCCTGAGCCAGCCTTCCACTTGGAGCTGAGTTACACATAACCCTGGTGATTCAGCAGAACTGTGTTTAAGCCGGCTATTTCAGAGGGCCTTAACTGCGTTAGCTCAAGTGTAATACCAGTAAGATTACAGCTCTCTGAAGGTACAACTGATCTGAAGACGTCTCACTGATGAACAGCCAGATGCATTTTCTGGAAGACTAGGAATTCTGTATGGCATAGTCCTGCCTTCAAAAAGGACTCCCCAGACCTAACACTCTTCTTTATCCCAGAATCTTGTCAGAATCCATGGCCATCAGTGAGCCTGGTAATTGAAAGGTGAAAATAGCCAGAGGGTCTAAAAAGACAATCCAGTTAGAGTGGGACTATGCTACACTACTGCCAGACAATCAGGTTACAAGTATTTGTTTCAAGGCTAATGCTGCTTCTGTTAATTGACTATTAAGTCAGTACACCCCAGCTGGTGAAATTAAACCCTTTTAAGGTGGAACTATGAAAACCAACTGTTACCCCTTCCCAGCATCCTAAACATTCCTGTACAGGGCTGTCATCCTACAGTCAGCTCAACTGGCAAAAGAGATTAGTGTTTAATCATATATACTATTAATAGATCTACTATTTGCTCCGTACAAGTAGAAGATAAAGGCAGCCTTGTAGAGCATAGATGTTCTCATTATTCAGTGCTTGTTTCTTACCTCCTAATTTTGCTCAATGTCAACTTGATATGAGGAAACTTCTCTCTAAAGGTTTCATTCATATCCTTTTTAAGGTCTGAGGGCTTCACATATTCTATGACTGTAGTCTGAAATACAAGAGGCAAAATTTATCATTTCTCTGTAAACAGTACTGATGGCCAAACAAGTCTTCCAAAGACACTAATGCAAAGGCAAGCCTGAGTTTTATTATTCACAATTTAACATTTCTGTAATGTCCTAAGCAACAGATCATGATGAATCTCAACTACAAAGTCTTAAAAGAACAGTCAGCAAACTGTTACAAGCAGCAAATGGCAACATGGAGATGCATGTCAGGTTGGTCCTTGACAAGCTGAGTGTACAAACCCAACTGTTCGTACTTTTCCTAATCGATTCTCAAAAAGCCACAACCTTTTCTTCCTAGAGGAAGATTTCTTCCTCAATGAAGTTCTTTATAGGAAAATCTTAAAGACACTCACTCATTCTGTTCAGGTATGCTAGTCACTCACCATGTAAGAGGCAAAGATGAGAACACGTTTATGTTTTCCACAGGGCCACTGAGGATCATCCAGAAGATTTGGATCATACTCTGCAGCTTCCCCAGCTTCACTTCCTGAGGGAAGGAGGAAAGCACTTTTGGCCACAAGATACAGAGCTTTAAATGGCCTGTTTGCTCTTTAAAAAAGCTTTCAAACAGCCAACATCAGGAGTGTTGGGAGATCCCAGAGCAGCTATGCTCACATGTGTGCATTTCATAAATGCACCAGTCAGGTATTAGAATGATTGGGGAAAAAAAAAAACCAAACACAAACAAACCAGCAACACAGAAGCTCTTTCTGCAGCATGTGCCTGAAGCACCACTTTAGTGCAAACTAAGTTTGTCATCCACAAATATGCACAGAAAACAACCGCACAAGACAATTCTTTTGCCTATACTCTAACAGGCAGAAGAGTTGTCAGGTTTGCTCTTTAACACAAGAGAAGGGATTCTTGTCACAAACTCTTCGGCTTATGCATTGTTACTGTGCTAGAAGGCAAGGAGGCCCACCTGCAACCACGTATACCAGATGTTTCTTGTTGAATAATATAAAACTTCATATTTCCAGGCAGAAGCTTTGCACTCTTTGAATTGCATGAACAGAACAAGGCCAGATATATGGAGGATCTAAGGAATGTGTGTCAGTCTCAGTCCTAAGGCTCATCATTATACTTCATTAACAAGCCTTATTTACTAGGCTGTGCTAAAACCAGTCTCCTTCCAGATGCAGCGCATCACCATTCACTTCACCATTCGCAATTATTTCAAAGAAATATATTCCTTTTATGCTTTTCTGCCAGGCACACAAGCGATGGCAAAGCTGGCGGTTGTCCTTACCGATGTCTGTTCCTGCTGGTATTGTTTTTGCTGTCACAGGTTTATATCTTGATCCAGGAAGACTCCGTGAAGCACTAGCTCGACAGGAGGGAACAGCACTATAGCTGTCAGCTTTGCGAACAACTAGGGCATTGGTCGGATACAGGAATTTTGCATAGGACACAACCTTGAAGGAGACAAAGTTGTAGCAGTTACAGGGGAAAATTTACTGAAGAGCTTATTTCCAAACATCTAGCATTTTCCAACTCAGAGTCCCCTGGAGTTTGTATTTGGGAGTGGGGACCTTGAAATGGTGAGACAGGAAGAAAGGGTGAAGTTGGATGAGGAATGCCTTGTTTCCACAACAACAGTGTAGAAGCACTGTAGAAGATTTGGTGGGATGGTGAAGAGGAGGGGAGAATCACATCAATAAAATTCTGGCAGTATATAAACTAGGGTATAAATTTTGCCCATATTTCTATCAAAACATCACTCATGTTGTCTGAGACACCAGAGTGAAATAAATTCTCCAGGAACAGAGGCAGAAGCGATCAGTGGCTTCAACTACTTCCTCAGAAGAGAATTGTCACCAGCCAAATGTTTCAAACTGAGCAGTTAAACTTCCACCACTCTGAGAAGTCTCAGCTCTCACTTTATGGATGGCAAAGCACGGCATAAATTAAGTGATTTGCCCGAGCATGAGATGGTTCTGGGGTGAAAGTAGCCAGCTTACCCACCTGCTGTCACCGGCTTTGGTCAGTAGTATTACAAATGCTCACTGGCATTACAAATCGAGAAACAAACAACCCCGCCAAAAAAAACCCAAACCACCAAAAAACCCTAAAACACAACACCCAACCAAAAACACAAAAGGAGAAAGTATTTCCTTACCTTGCCATCAGCACCCAGCTCTACTCCTTCCAGGCCAAGCACCATCTCAGTGGAGACTGAAACTCCCCCAGAAGGATGTCGCTGCTTCTGTCCTTCCATTTTTAGATCACTAAATGCAGATAAGAAAGTGTGCTAGTATAAAATGTGACAAGCCCAGCTTCCAGGTAAACACCACGTCCCTCCATTAGCTACAGCCAACACCACCAGATCAGAGTTGTCCTGTGTGGGAACAGGGCAATCCCTCAAGACAACGTTGATTTTTAACTACTCTCTTAATGTCAAAATGCTCATTAACCAAACAGATATAATCTCACTTTAACTCAAATCTGTTCCAATACACCTATCAAAAGTAAACTTTAACATGGTCTTTCTGCATAAAACCACACCATTCCTAACATACTACTCCCTAAACATTTAACAGCAAACATGTTTTATATTACTGGTTTTCCAGGATTAGAAACTTGCCTTTCAATTGGAATTTTCCAACTTCTGTGCACACAAGCTCAAATTAAAAATTAAGGCGGCTGGCAGAACTCTGCCTCAGTGATGGCAGCATGCAGCTTTGTCACCTCTATATTCCAATGCAAAAAAGCAGCTTTCACATGAAGAATCGTATTGCCATCTTAGAAGCAGAACGACACAGTGCTCAGAAAACTTAAATAGCTCTAGTGACCTTGCTGCTTTTCTATTAAATGAGAGAATATTTTCCCATCACCTATTTTTATGGCAAGTGTATTTGCATACAATACAATTCCCACCACTAAACATCCGTTTCCTGTGGCCATAAGTTATGTACAGGACAGAAGTGACAACACAATTGTTTTGCCAGAGTAGATTAGAATAAAATTAGTATTTTCCATGGTACATTTGTAGATCACAGACCTTCACAGAATCAACTTAGACTCCACAAGGGGCTGAGCAAAGATGCAGGGAAATCCAGTTAGCAGGTTTTGGTTTTTGTAAGTGGTCATATTGAGAGTTCTAGACAAAAGCGTAGTACAAACACTAAAAAGCAGTTTCAATCAGTCTAAACTGTTTCTGTTCTTCTTAGATTGCAAACAGTGACATTCATGGCTTAGAGTAGAAAACCAGAAAAGCATCTTAGACTTCAGGTTTAACTTCACTATAAAGCCTTGAAGGTTTCCAAGTAAAGGCAGCAGCATCCTTCCCTGATGCTCTGTGTGCTTTTTTGCCGACACTAGAAGTTTGGTGCACCGAAGACTGTTGATTTCTGACCACTTTAGGAGTAAAGGGAGTTCTACACAGTAACAAATCACATCATTTATTCAGAGTTGTTTTCAGGGATTTCGCAGGACTGGAGTGCTTTAAAATGTGAATAAACCCCTGCAAAGTCTATCTTTCTCCTATTCTTCTCCTGGAGTTTGAATAAACACTTTGACATTGTGGCAATGTTTGATTTTACTGCTCTGATAGCAGATTCTTGTCCTTGCACATAAATGGTATGTTTTAATAAGTTCACCTGCTTTAGAACAGGAGACTTACACCAACCATAGTAACTTAAAAAGATCTTTTGCAAACAACAAACCAGACATTTCACAAAGCACTTAAGGATGTCTCACCTGATCCGTAAACTCTCCCCGTAAGGTAGGATAGAAAAAGCCACACACAGTGTTCGTTTAGCACAGATTAACACTATCCTGTAAGGAGATGGGAAAAGATCAGGATACAAATTACAATTCAGAAGTTACAAAGCAGCTTTTTATGGAACAGGAACACAGACTCTTTGTATATTGCTCTGCAAATCACAGATACTGCTACCGATTTTGTGTTTTCAGGAAGGAGCACAAAAGCAAAGGTCTCATTATGACCTGTAGGTCTTTAGGACCAAGCTCTATAGCAAAACCCAGCACCCAGTAACTGCCATCACCTTGGGAGCTCCTCAAAGGCAATCCTAGTCTTTAAAAATAGATAGCTATATTTATGTAATTTTTACATAAGCTTTGTGAAAAGACATAGATTGTGTTTTACATTTAGATGAAGTCTCACACCTCTACTAATAATAAACATGAAGGCAGCCTCCCCCTTCTCTTCTGCTCAGAGCCAAGAATTTGGCTAAGCCAAGCCATTCTCCTTAAATCCTCCTCAGCTCTGACCTCTCTGCGTGCTAGAGACAAGGAGGGCGTCAGAAGAGAATGACTGAACCTCCTCACAGTAGGATGGCAGAACTATCAGAATATTGCTGCAGATGTAGCAGATGTGAGCACCTACCTCCTTTGACAGAAGTATGCATAAAACTAACCAGACCCCAAGGACATCGCCTTATTCTCACTGATATTAAGAGGCTAATTGCATCGAACTGGAGTCTGCTTCTGAGCACCCCCTATTTCACCCCAGTACAGGGGGCACCTTGTCCTCCAGAAGTTACCTGCTGTTCTTGGTGTCATACTGCCTCATGTTCTTGATGAAGTGCATCTTCTTCAAACTTTTGTGTCTTGGAGACCCAGATATATGCTTGGTTCTGCAATTAAAAAAAACAAACAAAAACACAAACCAAAACCTGTTAAGTGCTCTGAAAAGAAGTCATGCCAGTTGTATGATCAGATGGCAGCACTAGCATGCAGGACCCCAGATATTGGCGTGGAAGAGGGTGGAGGGAGGAGAGGACTGCATGCAACGAGTTGAGGTTAATGCTGCTTTTGAAAAAAGTACCTTCGTACACTGGCATATTCCACTATGTCTTCTAAAAAGTCTAGAGAGCAGCGCTGGGAGATAAAACGCCTTCTGTAAAATGTACAACACCACGAAGAGTGAACAATATTAGTTCATGGCCTCCGAGTTTATGAACTGCAACAGATCTATGAGTTCTTAGGACAAATAGCAGGGTTTTTTGATTATTTTTTTTTGTGGAAGGTTGCTTAATTAAGCATTTGAAGTTCCTAAAAAGGCCAAGAACTTGTCTCCCCCTCTAGGGCCCTCGAAATACACATTTACACCAACTTATTAACAAAAGCATTCACTATCTTCAACACATAAGAACACCTGCCTATAAGTTAAACACCTAAAAAGCTTCCAAATACTCCTTTAAAATCTTACAAGAGGTATCATCAAGACAAAGGAATAAGTAATTTTATGTCAGTCTATGGACAGATATGGTATATCTGTATGATGACTGAACATCTGTGTGTATGCTCGATCCAGAACACAGTTGTCTCCAGCTATGACAGCAGCTCAATAAAATTGACAGATCTCTCCAGAAAACAATAGAGAGGGTTATTAGAGGAAGCAAAGAGTATTCGGTACCCATGTGAAATCCTAGAATGGAAGATGCAAGGAGAATAATAGTAGGAATCATGTGAGCCTAGTGTAACAGTAATAGGATATTACATTTAAGCAAAAAATAATAGACCTTGCCAAAGCAAGACACATTACTATTGTCAAAGTCTTTCTTTGTTGGTAGAGATTTACAAACGAATTGTGAAACTATGACTGCAATTTCCATAGGAACAATGCGCTCTGATTCAACTGCCACCAGCAAAACACTGACACCACAACTATCAGATTCCGTATTTTCTGCTTTTGTTTAAGCATACATTGTGCTACATTTTTAGCACAAGCCACATGCATTCAAGTCCAAGGTTTTCTTCCAAAGCAACATAGTAACTCAACTAATGGACAATGCTGCCATGAAAGTCAATGTGGAAGCAGCATACCAGAGGAAAGCTGCATGCCTCTGGCTTGATGGGATCTGCTTTTGGAAAAAATTCAAGAGTTTAAACTGCATCAGAGCCCTGGCATCCATCAGCAAACTGCTCGGGCTCTCATGCCTGGAAGTAAACATCCAACACCAAAGCAAAAGCATGGAACTTTGGGTGGCTGCAAAGGGTGGGGCAAGGCCAAGAAAAAATGGGATTTATTAATTGTTACCAGCTATGGCAGGGTTTTTACACAGCAAAGCTTGTAGCTTCAGGTGATTCAAGTTAAAGATCAAAATAAGATACTTGGGATTAAGACTGGTCTTGAAGTTCAGCACTTCAAGATTCTGAAACAGCTGGGCAATCTGCTAATCCCACCGACTCTGCCGGTTCTCCTCTCCAGCCTGAGCAGGGTAAGAAACCAAACCACACTAGTTGCTACAGAAGAGATACACCAGAGTTCCACACACAAAATCTGCCTGCTTTTTCTTAAACCCAGTGTTTAGAAATGCAAACTGCTGAGTGACAAACCAGGTGCTTTCACCTCTCTTCTGCCGCCTTGCAAGTTATTTCTTCTCTTCCGAGCTACTTGGAGCTACTGCCTGAGCTGCCTGCCAAGAACTGTGCCAGCCAGACGTAGCAGTTCCCCTCCGCACGGCACATTGCCCTTACAGGCAGCATCGTCAACGCCCAGGACTTGCTAGAAAATTACAGATTTCCACAACAAGCAGATTATCAGCAACAGGAGCATCTGCCTCTGTTGTGTCAAGCTATACCAGGAACACGCTTCAGAAAAGATGGTGTTCTGGTTATTTTTCCACATATATTGACATAACTGTTACTTAAAATGGCTGATCTGCAGGCAAGCCTCTGCAATAAGGTCTATGAAGTTACTCCTGTAGCTGTACATACCAATGATTATCTAGAGGTTTTGCACAACGACGCTTCAATCTTAAATATTCCTGACACCCGGTTAGTTCCTCATTCCTCACTACAAGTTCACGAGAAACAAGTAAACATTTTCTCTGTATTCTCAAGTATGTAAAGAGAACAAGTATCAAACTAATGAATGTTCTTCTTCCCGAAGTCTGGTTACAATCTCCTTAATGAAATATAATTAGTGCCCTTTCTCTGTGAAATTGTAATAATTTATACTCCCACATGAAACTTTATTTTTTCCGCTAGAAGGAAATTGTCTTCAGATTCTTAGCAGTGCTTTTCTGGCATTCTTAAAAGAAAAAAAGAGACCACAATTCAAACAGATAGGAGGATGAAAAATTAGTCTCCCGTTCTGAAAACACAAGAGGGGTAAATCCTCCCACTGGACTAACACCTTCGGTATTGCTAGAGACTGCCTCCCACAAATCAACTGCTATTAAGGGTGCTACTGGAGAACATTCCTGGCACAGCTTCAACACCCTTCACCAGCATTTCAGTTTTAAATTTTATTTTTTTTTCTTTTCAACAAGAACTGCACAGGAACATTTAACGCTTTCATATACACATGGTTCTTTTGTCTATTCTAGCATCCAACCTGTAATAAAAAACCCTTTGTAAAATAAAACCCTTCGTGAAACGTGGAGCTGAATCTCAAACCTCCATGAACACAGGTGTTCCCTGCAGGATCATCAGGATGTGGGACACCCCCAGTCTTCCTCCCCTCCTGGGGGAAACCTAGCTGGATGCAGACAGAAAGACACCACGTGTGGGGAGCAACGGGAAAACAGGCACTGGTACAAAGAAACCACATAAGAGAACTGTAAGAGAACACTGGTGTAAGTAACTGGACAGATTGGGAGAGACACAGTTAGACCCTCACTAGTAATGCCACGGTGCTGTGGATGCAACTGCCCGCAGCATCAAGGCAGTGTCTCCGTGGTGAAGAGCCACCCAGAGCATTACACCTTCTGGACACCACCGCCTTTTCTCAGTAACGGGAACACAAGCGACAAACACCCGAACCGGCTGCTCTACGTACGTATCTGGAAGCAACAACCTGCTGCTGCGAAGGGAAGATCCTGCCCCTTGACTCAAAACCACAATGACTCATCCCCACTCTGCCAACAGGAAACTTCATTTTTAGCTATGCTTGTAAATATTTTCGGTCCTCAAGTGAAGCTGTCACCTTGGAGGAATCCCAGTTGCTAAGCAAGATGCTACCCCTCAAATCTCAAAACAGGGTGTACGTAAAAAGGTCTCACTAACCCAGTCAGAGTGCCTGCAACAGCTTGTAGGCTCAAGCCAACTTTTTACAGCATTACTACTACTAACATACAGAACTTTATTAGGTAGTGCAGTACTTGGGAGTATGCTACAAGATTTAACACTGAGCAGTCTCCACTTATTTTTTATATACATATAAATATACATATATTCACACACTCACTTGCTTTAGTTTGAGCGCAGCCAATCCATGCTTCAACAACAGGCTACACAGCATTGCTCCAGCGGCTGCTAGCTCTGGTGAAAAAATGCCAAGTCACATATCCTGTGCTAATCAGCTTCACTGAGGATAACACCTCTTGCTCCTGCTCTGATCCACTGGAATGCAAAGGATTTTAAGTAGTTTACACACAACATTTGTTTCCAAATGCAGCCTAAATACTAAACCAGAGTACCAACATCTGTAAGCGCACTGCAAGGTACCTTACACACACCCTTACGGACATGCTACCTGACAATAAGAAATGAGAGTATCCAATATTAAAATGTTAATGAGTTCTATGGAGCAGGATGTAATTTCACCAGTATCCTAACAAAAGTTCAAACATGCCTGTGTGCCACCACCAGCCATTTCCTTGACAAGCTACAGAGCAGGTTTGCCTGCTTTATGTCCTTGGCCGGGAGCTCACTTTTGGGCGCTTCCCCCCCCCCATTTCAGGAGCCAATAAAGCAGGACCCTCCCCAAACTTAAACATTTAAAACAGCAACTGTGTTTACACAACCAGCACCTCTGAGGGGACCCAGCAAGAGAGAAAACCACGCAGCACATGCTCAGAGATAAGGGGCTATCAAACAGAAGAATTCTGGATTACGCCTTGGCTTGTTATCTCCACGAGCACACATGGACACACACAATCCAACACCGCTGCCGAATCCCCAATGAGCTAAACATGCACTTAAAGGCCCACAGAAAAATCTTGTATTTAGATAAAAACGCAACAAATTACGTTCAGAGCTGCATTTTGACTCCCACCTGGGAAGCAGCAGCCAGCACACACATTTATCCTTTCTGACGGCCCTCCCACTGAGGAAACCCAGCTCCTGAGCACATCCAGCTACAGAGCTGTCCTCTGCGGTCCTGCCACTGTCCCTCCGAGTGCTGGCAGAGAAACCCTCTGCAGAGGGTGAACAGGCAGGCAGCACGTGGGATCCCCAGCCCCGAGGTTGACACAGCTCTTAAGTGTTCCCAGCAAAACAGGACACAGCCAAGAGCAGTCTATGTATAGCACTGGTAATCCCTACATGTCCCGTCTTAGGAATTGAAAGGAAAAAGCTGGTTAAGTCACAGCTCCAGATTAAAGAGCAGCAACCTTTCCAATGGCTGGCCAGGAGGATTTTCCACCTTCCCACCTGCAGACACCCAAGGGGACAGGGGTAAAGCTTCAGGATGCTGCTGTAGTTGGAAGTGTCCAAGGTAACCATTCTTTAGTAGACATTATAGTTGAACAAGTTGAATGCAAAAGAGGTACTACTGCTGTAATATCAGGCATGGCTTCAGGCACAGGCAAGCCTCTTCCACACCTGCTCCTGAGCCGCTGTGTCCCCTAAGGGACAGTGGGGCAGCCCTCTGGGCACCCGTGCCCCTGCTCAGCACTCCCAGGCTCGGAAACAAACAGCCCTCATGAATCTTATTTTAACCCCTAATATTGGGCCTTGCAGCAGACAATGATCTTACTTAAGCTGCTGCGTGCAGCTGCCATTTGGCCATTTTGAAGTTTGTTTTGTCCTTTTGGTTCCTGCATTTCTGCCACAGCAGGTGAACAGACCAGCTGGTCTCGCTCCTTCCTGAAGGGTTAAATCAGACATTACTGGTATTCTCCCCTCATCCCAATTAACCCCCACCTCTCACAGGGACAGGTTTGCACCGAGCCAGTCACACAGTCACAGTGCAGTCAGCATTCAGCTGCTTCCACCAACACAGCACCTTGAGTTCACCTTCTGCTGTGACTTCTTATCCTCAGCACTTCCAGGACCACCAAGCCCGGCAACACGAGCGTTCAAAGATGCTACAAAAGCCAGGCAGGAACAGGACTTGAGGCCTCCTCCAGCCAAAGGGACCGGCAGGGCAAATTTGTTGCAAATGGAGTTGCATCCATGCATCACCCTTCTGCTGGGGGAAGGATGCTGCCACGCAGCCACCCAGGCACACAGCCCCAGGCACTGGGCTAAAATTAGTGGCAAGGCTTCTATCCTCTGCTGCTCTTTAGCCACCCGTACTGCCAATAGATGGGAGGAATGGGGGCGGGCAAGGATTTTTAATTACTGTTTAAAATTAGGGGCTAATAGAATCTGGTTTCCTATTTCTCACTTGAAAGAGTTTTATTTTAATATGGATGTCCCTTTGTAAGGTTCTTCACAGATCTCAGTATCATCACAGCTGTCAAGGGACCAAGTTATTAATATAACAAGGACAAAAAAAACATTTATTGGTTTTTGGAAGCACTAGCTTAGTAACAACTGTCAAAGGCAATTTACAAAAGAAATCCAGATCTCAAATACTGTTTTTGATAGGAAGGCATACCTGTCAGATTTGTTTTATCAAGACATACCTTAAAGATTAAGCTGCATCATTTTCCTTCCTTACAGGCAAGCCAACCACCAGATATGAACTGTGTCTTTGGTTTGACTAGGTAAAATACTGGCACCAAGGGATTAAGAAAACCAGTTCCAGTTTTTAATCTGACTTTTTCACAACTGCCATTACTTACGCAGCTCAGGAGGCATTCCCCGTTTTCAGGCTTGCATTCCAGAGTGTACAAGCGTGAGCATCACTGCCCTCATGTCAGTGCCCCCTGCCTTACCACCCTCAGCGCTTACATTAATGAGTTTCCTACTCACAAGCAGATTGAGTACAGCTCACCAGCAGCAACAAGTTTTCAGTAAAGCCAAAAGTAGTCAGAGACCACGTATCTAATGCATCACTATCAAAACCACATATTTGGCAAAACAAATTACTTTAATGAAGACTATGCCACGATGTGCCCAGCACCATTTTCACGGCTAAACAGTTTCAGCTCTGATGTTCAGTGAGAGGCAGCAGCAGAGAAGACACCCTGCAGAGCCGCCAGGAATCATACACCCAAGCACTCCTTTGCAAAATCAGCTACTCACTGTTTTATGGCACCACAAACGTGCATTTTGGACTGCAGACCACTGCCCCAGGAGCTTGTTCTGACATTTATTTAACTATCAGACTGCCAGACAATAAACACAAGCCTCACAGTCAGGCTAATTTAAGTTATCCCTCCAGTAATCTTCATTTTAAAGAGTAAACCCAACATGAGCTTGCAAAGTACAATTATGCTTCAGAGCAGGTCCCTCTGAAACCTCAGGACAAGGGAGAGGGTCCAATTCCTTCACCTTTCTGTTCTTATTGAGGGTTTGTTTGCAAAGCTGACAGGGCACCAGGGGCTCTCCTGCGGGTCCCAAATGCCAGGAGAAAACCCCGCACTCCTCAAACACCAGCAAAGCCACGCTCAAGGGAAAGAATGCGTCACGCAGCCCACGGGACAGGCGAGAAGGAACAGAAACGAAGTGTAATTTGAACGGAGGTGGAGGCAGAGTAAGCGGGAAGCTCACTAAGCCTGGAGAGTTTTAAATACAAACAAGGGAAGTTAAGATACTCTTCACAGCGGCTGCTACTTCACTGCTGATTCACTACCACATATGATTAAGAGCTAATGCTACTAGGAAACAAGCTTTGTGTTCGCCGCATTTCATAAATCACATCATTTTGATGCTAAGGGTGTTTAGACAATCCAAGGATAAAACAGTGCCTTCCAGTAAGCGCCATGAAAGCCATCTGCTGCACCAGAACCACCAAACCAGATTAAGGTTTGCTGTGCCCAGAGCCCATTTCTGAACTCCACTCCTAAAATCCCTGCTGCTTCTCACAAAGCAAACTGGACGTGCTGGCCAGGACCAACCAGTAACTGTATTCCTCCGTACTTCTACCAGTTTCTGGAGGTGTTCCTAGCTCACCAACCTCTGTGCTCTGCTCACTAAGCACTGAACTGCTGACCAAAACAGGCAAGTGAAATGTAAATTGTGTCCTTCATGACACTGTGGGCATTATGCTAAAAATATTCAGGCACCTCCCTGAGAGACGATGCTGTCATTTCATCATGTGCCTTGTGAAAGTAAAAGCCTTCAGCACAATAAAACTCTCAAGTAGGGGGAAAAAAAAAAAAAAAAAAAAAGAAGCTTTTAACTGGGAAGGAGAAGAAAATTCAAAACAGGTGACTGGAAGAAACCCAGTCAAAGAAAATTTAGAGAGGTCTCCCAGTGTTTTTATGGGCACTTGGCTCTTCCCACTGCACCATCAGTCATCCCCTCCAACCCACAATCAAGAAGTTGTAGCCTCACACCAGGGCAAAATTCTATGCTTGAATTGCAGCAGCCACAACAGAGCAAGTGTAAATGTGCCCATGCTGTCGAGCAAGAGGCTTTGACCGGCAGCAGTTCAGCCCATGCTGTGGCTGGCTAGCAAACAAAACGGCTACCCAGCTCTGAGGCAGGCTGCAGGCAACGCTGAGCTTGGGTACCCCTGGCACAAAAGGAGCATTCCCTGGGGAAGGTGGCTGCACAGGGTCAGGGTGTCCAGAGCTCCCTTGGGAAGGGCTGCCGGGATCAGGGTCAGCTGGCAGCCAGCTTTTTGTTTCGAAGACTCAGTAGGTCTTGTGAATCAGGGGCTCCCTCATTAAACGCTTTGCTTGCACTTATGAGACCAGTTTAAGGTTCTTCATTTAACACTTTTTTCCAGAGATTAAACTGTACTTAATTTACAGTAAGTTATATACACAACAGCTATAAACCAATGGTTTGAAGTTTAAAGCTCTGCATTTGAAGAGCCAGCATGACACAGCATCGTGGCTTAACCCCAGCGGCAGCTCAGCACCACGCAGCGCTCACTCCCCCCAGTGAGATGGAGGAGAGACTTGGAAGGGTAAGAGCGAGAAAAACTTGTGGGTTGAGATAAAGACAGCTGAATAGCTAAAGCAAAAGCAGTGCACAAGCAAAGCAAAACAAGGAATTCATTCACCACTTCCCACGGGCAGGCAGGTGCTCAGCCATCCCCAGGGCAGCAGGGCCCCAGCGCGCTTGGTGGTTACTTGGGAAGACAAACGCCATCGCTCCAAATGTCCCTGCCTTCCTCCTCCTTCCCGCAGTTTATATACTGAGCATGACGTCCCATGGTATGGAATATCCCTTTGGACAGTTCAGGTCAGCTGTCCCAGCTATGTCCCCTCCCAATTTCTTGTGCCCCTCCAGCCCTCTCGCTGGCAGGGCCTGAGAAACTGCAAAGCCCTTGACTTAATATAATCATTATGTAGCAACAACTAAAACATCAGTGTGTTATCAACATTATTCTCACACCAAATCCGAAATACAGCCTTGTACCAGCTACAGGAAAGAAAATTAACTCTGTCCCAGCTGAAATCAGGACACAGAACAGCTTTAGCTGAGCACCCTCCATCTGCAGTCACCTGCTTTATCAACCATACCTCGTGTTCGTCAAAGAATCCAAATTTCATTACGCTTGTGCGCACATCAAACTGTGCATTTTAAAACTCGAACTACAGAGCCAGAAGACTTCAGAGCAATCTTCAAAAGAAGGCTCAAAAGCATCTTCAAGCCCACTCAGCCTGACAGCCTCACAGCTTGAACTGGTTGACAGATGGAAAAAAAGGAGGAACACAGGACAGCTGAAGTCAAGTCTTCCAGATTCCCAAGATTTAATATAATGAAAAAACATATACTGCAGGAAAAAAAAATTAAGATAATATTGTGAAAGTCACTTCCCCTCCCCTCCACCTTTCCCCTGTTCCAAAGCAATCAAACTACACCCACACCCAGAGCAGAAGAGCTCATCTGTAGTTCAGGACTGTTCTTTAAAACAAAAAGCAGAGGTCCTTCCCTCCCTGCCTCATCCCACAGTTGATAGTAAATGGCAAAAAACTAAGAACCACCACTAGCAACTCTCCTGAACCGGTTTAGTCGCTGTGCTGAGAGCACACAGCAGCCCCGATGAAGAAGCTTCATCCACAGCCAGGCTAGGTGGCCGTCAGCCGGCTGGCAAAGCAGATACAAGTTTGAACAGCCCACATCTTCGCAATTATCAAGGATTTCAGGACTAAGCGAAGTCATGTTAAGGAGCACCAGCAACCTAAACACATCCTTTTCACTGACACCCACAGCACCCAGCTGCTGCTCAGCATGAGCTCTGGGAGCTCCGAGTGCTCAGACTGAGGAGGAGGCACTTGCTCACCAACTGAGATCTGGGGGAAGGCAAGGAGGAGAGAGGAGCTAATTATTTTAGACTGTGAATCAAAGAAACAACATATTAAGTCAGTACAGCAAGATCCTGCAGTCTTCAGAGTCAAGGGTTACATTTGAAAATAATGGTTCAATAAAGCTTGCATTATTTTTTCTAACTCGAAGCTTGTAAAGCAAATCTCACAAGTAAAATATTAGAAAAGAGCCATGAATGCTGTACTGCTGTGTAAGGTTCTGGCAGCACATTCAAGTCCACAGCGGAGGAGCGCCGGGATAAGGAAGCTCCAGCTGTAACACTCCTACAGGACTTGCTTACTGGAAGTCTAAAAGGGGGCCCCACCAACTCCTCCCCGAAGTTAAGCCATCCAGCTTTTTACATATAATTTGGTACCACATTCCCCTCTCAACTGATGACTTGCTGACTTGAAGTAAGACACATTCTAACCACCCTCAGGCTGGCAGGAAGGAAAAAGAAAGGTGGCAACAGCGCTTCCAGAGCATCCCATTTTCCATAGCATCTCAGACGCCGCTGCCAGGGCTCCTGCGCCATTCCTTTGAAAAGCTACACAATCTGTCCACAGATAAAATCAGCTGTGAGTACAGTTTCTGTACAGACTACTCCTGCCTGAGAGCAAAGTTACTTTAAAAGCCTCTGGACTCTTTTAAATCAAAAAGTCAAATAATCTCAGTGTTAGAAGTGTCTAGGATTGCCTGACCCTGACCCATTCACAGGATACAAGTACCTGGATTTTCTAATCTCCGAGTTTCCTGCCAGGCGCCCAATTTACTGCTTCTGATTAATATACCTGGCTGGGAAGGTTAGATAACAAATACTACAGGCAGCTATCAATTATAAGCATTTAATATTGGACACATGCAATTCACCTGCAGTTGCAAAGATGAGAGAAAGCTGCCGAAACAAACTGTGCTTGCCAAGGAGGAAACTGCAGCCTTAATCTTTCAGTTGATTTTTTAATAAAGTTCAGGTTTAGCACATGTTCATTTTCAGCCCCAAGCAGCACACCCCAGTCTGCTGCTCACCCCTGAAAGGTCAAAGCTTGCCAGCCCTGACAGATCTTGCCGCTTCCTGAAAAGCACCATGAGTGCTCAGGTTATTACAAATAAGGCTCAAAATCAAAACTAAGACTTTTAAGCATTATATTTCATACATCTTAACAAAATCTGTTTATTAGCAGAGTTGGTGGTTTGGGGTTTTTTTGGGTTTTTTTCCATCATAAGCATAAAAGCCTGACTAAGTATTTCTGCCCTTCCAGCCAAAGAACTAATTTGATCACACCTATGGCAACAATCCAGCATCCAATTAACACTTTAAAGTAGAGTTGGTCCGAAGGGCTGCTGTTATCAACTGCTGTTTGAACTCCCACCTTTAAATTTACCTAAATTAGCTCAGTCATTTCTGATTCATCAGCAACCGCGAACATTCAGTTCGGCTCCCTGACCGCTAAACACCAAGGACATTAAAGCATCAGTTGCAAATAATTAAATTTCTGTATTTATTCTTAGGCCCAGAAAAAATGCAGCAAGTAGATGGCAAAACCAGCTGCTTTACATTAAATTAGACCGAACCCTCAGAAGCAAAACAAACACGGACATTCAGGGTTGCTGTTCCCGTTCTTCATGCTTTCATAACCTGGCTATTTTCAGGGCCCTCTGTTATCTGTGTTTCCCCAGAAAGCTCTGCCAGTTTCAGACCCAGCTGCAGAAATTCATTTAAAAAAAAAAGTATCTGTGAATGCTGATTTGTTTGCTGTTTGCTGCATCCTGCCACTGCTTTCTGTGAGGCTTGTTCTTTGAAAGAACAAAAGAACAGAGAAAGATGGAAAAGGAGAAGGCAGGAGGGATGGCAAGCAGATTAAGCAAGCTAGTATAACACAGCATTGTAATTTAGGATCCTGTAAACAGAAGATTCCTTAGAAAAACAAAAGTGGAAGGTTAAAGTCATTAAGTTTATCATGCTCAGCAGGCAGCACAATGAAACCAAGCATCCAGACTGAACGGTGCCTCCGAGGGAGCGTGCGCTGCTTAAGTTTCCATCCTAAAGGACCTGACAGCTACCGAGCAACTCCAGCAAACTCCACATTCCATCAGCTGACCCGGTCACTCATTCCTAGGGCTGTACTGAAGACCTGCTAATAAATCACCAGCTTTAGCAGAGGTGCCGCCACAACCTGCCCTGAGCTACGCTGGTCTCATCAGCTTCTTGCAACTTCTCAATCAAGTCAAACAAGATCAAGTTTTGTAATAAAACTCTGCCCAGTGAAACTGCCAGTTGTAGATAAAGTGATCTCCAAGGATGGGGCAAGCCCCAGCGCGATGAAACCCCCAGGCACGGCACAGGACCGCAGCGGCACTGGTCAGCGAACATGGACAAAGCCGATCTGGAGACCCTTCAGCCTGTGCTCCTGGTGCATTTCGGGGAGGCTCCACCAAGGGCAACTCAAAGCAGCTCTCGACAGTGACTAAAAAAGGACTCCGAGGAGAGCAGCTGCCTTAAGTGGGCACCAAAGATTAGATGTCCAGGGTCGTGGTGCAGATTCCACCGCCTCCTTTCCTCTGCTGGCTTCACAAGCCTGTATATTTGTATGATGCACGCAGTTATGCTACCCAGGGTAGCAACATAACTCTATGGCAAAACAATATACAGATTCCAGAGTCCCATTAAAAGGAAACCTATGTTGTCATTGTTCGTTCATTTCTGAACCTTACCTTGCCAACAGCTCACCTAACACAGAAGGGGAAGCAGCACAACCACCGCTGTCCTGCGGGAAAAAAAAGAGTCCCTGAATCACTCCTCATGTATTTGTAACAAGAGGATGCTCTGTCTGAGCAAACCATGGAACTATCCAGCGAAAATACAAAGTGCTCCAGGTCCCTCACTCTGAAAGTAACAGGTGAAATTAATTCCAGAAGGATGGTCCATCTCACCCCCTCCTGTGCCCAGCATGACTGGAAGGAGATACGTGGGCCCTAACACCCCCAGAGCCAGCGCTAAACTGTCCTTCTGACAAAAGACATGTGTCTCCATGTAAAGATGCGGATCTTCGGCCCGATAGTTTCAGTGGATGTTCTCCACTCACTCTTTTCTTCTTTAAAGGCAAAAAATAGATGAACTCTCACTCCAGATCACCCTCGTAAGTAGTACACAAAATGATTAACGCAACACAATCACCCTTTCAGCCATTTCTTCCAAGCTGAAAAAAATCACAGCCTTTTTGTTGTTACTCAGACAGAAGCCCTTTCATTCCCTCGATTACCTCCTCGCATTTTCCTCTACCTTTTATTTGTGATTTATCATTCTTTCCAGGTGGATTGATTAGAATTACTGTAGTGGAACATAACCATCTAAAATCAGATGCCAAGGAAGGAGGCAGAAAGGACATCTAATGAGAAGATCCTAGGAATATTTTCTTAGTGTCCTATCAACTTGGCATGTGAAAAGGAAGGATCAAATAATTTATGCAAACTCAGCCTGGAGCTCGGTACGCACAGACACACCGAACAGCACACCCACAAAGGTAACTCTGTGTGTAAAGCTCTTGATGCAAAACCTGCCCTCAAGAGCTTTACCTACAACATGAAAGTAATGAAATGAAATTGCACAGCAAATAGTGTGCTGGCTTTTGTGGCCCGGAGCGGTGGGAAGGAGTTGTGCCACAGCCGCACTCCAGGCTCCCCTGCTTGACAGTGGCGTATGACAGCGTGATCTCTGCTCACCGGGCACCCAGCTAGCATGCCAGGCTTCAACTTCTCCAAGAAGCAAGGAAAGAAAGGTCTTTTCCATTTCAAGAAGAAAAGCAACGGGTGGTAAATGACAGTTCCAAGTTTTTTTCCTTCTTGGAAAAAAACCCAGAAAGGATGACATACAAGAGACTCCCACACTTACAAACTGCTACTGCTCTTTACATTTCCTGATTTAAATCTTCCAGAGGGTATGGGACACCTCCATCGCAGGATACACACTGCAAGGGAACACCCAGCAAGTGCGTTAGCAAAGCTCCCCAGCTTTCAAGCCCAGACAACATCTCTATTTCAGCTGGCTAACAAAGCTCTGGAAGCCGCTATAAAGACCACGGAGACTTCAAGCCTTTGATACTGCCCTGCCTACCTGCGGGCTCCCAGGGCCAGCTCACTTTACAAAGCTGTTTATGCAAGAAACGGCCTGAAAAGCATTCCTCAGAGCTCGGATCCTCAGGATGCGAGCAAGAGCCCGCCTTCCAGCCGCCTAGAAAAACCAACGCTGTCAGGGCCGATGGCACGGCTGCGGCACCGCCGCGGTGAAGGGCAGCGCATCCTCCCCGGGGCCGGCTCCAAGCGCCCGGCGCGGGGCAGAGCCCGACCCAGCAAGGGCTCCGCGGCTGTTCTGGAAGCAGCAAACGGCGCTAGCGAGAAGCGGGAGGCAGGGTGCAGGGTCCCGCAGCCCCGGCGAGCGCCCAGCTCCGCACCACCCCGGCACTCTCGCACGCCGGGGCGCGCCGCGCATCCCCGGGGCCGAGCCGCACACTCCCGAGCGGGCAGCGCTGCCCGGCCGCGCCCCCGCCGGGGCTGCCCCGGGGTAGGGACCCCCCCCGGGGCCGGCGGCAGCACGGCCCCTGCCCCCTCCCACGACCGCTCGCCCCGGGGGGAGGCCGCTTCCCATGCTCCGCTCCCCCCTCCCCCCCCCGGAGCGGCCGGCCGGGAGCCCTGGGAAAGTCGGGCTCTTCCCAAGGCCCGCGGGGGGTCCCGCCGCTTCCCACGCCCCGCGGGGTCAGGGCGGCCCGGCGGGCGGGCGGGCGGGCGGGGGGGGGGGGCGGGCCCGGCGCGCCCCGTCCCCTCACTCACCTCTGCCGCTGCGCCTCCAGCGCGAAGCCGCCGCCCGCCGCGCTCTGCGTGGGGCTGAGCAGCCCCGGGGCGCCCGGCTTGGCGGCCGCCAGCATCCCCGGCAGGGCGGGCGGCGCGGGGGGCGGCGGGCAGAGCGGGCCGCCCAGCAGCAGCTGCGGCAAGAAGATGCCCCCGCGGGGGGGGTCCGCCTCCCCCTTGGCTCCGGCGGCGGCGGCCAGCGGGGACGCGCCGGGCGGCAGCGGGGCGGGCGGCGGCTGGAAGGCGGGCGGCGGGGACAGCAGCAGCGAGGGGGCTCCGGCCGGCTCCGCCGCCGCCGCTTCCTCCCCCTCGCCCGGGCCGGCGGGCGGCGGCGGCTTCTCGGTGGGCGGGCAAGGCGGGCGGCCGTCCAGGGAGATGTTGTTGAGGAAGAAGAGGGCGGCCTGCCGCCGCCGGGAGTCCCCCCGCTTCCGCGGCGGCGGCTGCTCGCGGGGAGGCGGGGAGCCGCACGCCGTGGCTGCGGCCATTCTCCGAATGAGCCGCGGCCGCCCGGGCGGGGCCGCTGGGAGCGCAGCGCGGCCGGGAGCCCGCGCGCTCATTGGATGCGTCGCGCCGGAATGTAAATGAACCGGGCAGGGGCGCCGCGCTCATTGGCTCGGCCGCTCATCACGGGTAGCTCCGCGCGCCCCTCGCCCGCTGGTGGGGCTCTGCCGGGTCCTAGCGCCGGCGCGCAACGGCTCCGTCGGCCCAGGCAGCTCGGTGGTGCCCCCGCCGGGCGGGCAGGCGCTGCCCCGGGGCCGGGGCGGCCGCGGCCCGGCACGTCCTCTTCCTGGCTCCCCCCGCGGGGCCGTCACGCAGGCGCTCCCCTCCTTCCTCCCTCGGGTACTGCCCTCCCACGGCCACAAGTCCACCGTGTACCCACAAAACCACCCACCGCGTCCCCACGCATACACCCGCCTTGTCCCTTTGTATGACCCTTAAACCTCTCCTCCCCCCCGTTTCCCCACCCAAACCCCCAGGGACTCTGGCGGTCACCCGGTCCAAGGACTCCCGGCCTTCCTGCAGGACACATCTGCTAAAACCCTTGGCAGGCGGCTGTGCGCATCGCGCCGCCGCTACAGAAAGCAGATGAAGGCGGTTGCTCCTCTTGGTCCAGCAGGGGACCCGGCTCTCTGGTTTGTGGGGCTGGGGTGGACCCCAACCTGCCAGCCTGGAGGGCATGGGTCCCCGTGTATGGCATAGATCCCCATGCATGGCATAGATCCCATGCATGGCACAGATCCCCATGCATGGCATTGATCCCCCTGCATGGCATGGATCCCCACGCATGGCCCTGAGACTCACCAGCAGCCCCTGAAACACGTGCGGAGGGCTGAATCCCCATGCCTCCCAGCCGCTGAAGCAAAGCCGAGGCAGCACTGATCGTGGGCCGTATATGGGAAGACAGACCTGGATCTGGGAAAGCATAAACTTAGTATTTATCTCCACAAAGTGACTCAAGGCATTTCTGCGCAGCATGCTGCTTCCCAGGCTGGTTTGTTTATGCTGCACAGAATAAACATACCCCTTAGGCACTTGAACCAATGTCTGCTGCATCCCGGGATGATGCTCTGACTGCTTGCCAAGTAAGAAAGCTCTGCCCTTTCCATCATCCTCGGAAGATGCTGATGTGCACTGACGATGTCCGTACCACTGGGTCTGGCAGAAGAAGTTTGGGAGCTTTGCTGGGTGTGATGAAGCCTCTGGCACTGGGGACAGCAGCGTGTGGGTGCTGGTGGCCTCTGTGTTCCTCTGAAACAGAAATGGCCCTTGCAGATCCCCCTGCTTCCCACCTCATACGCTTGGAAGCATCTTGTGCTCCCAAGCAGGATTTTGCCCATAGACATGGACATATCAGTATGCTATTAATGAGAGACTACCAAGATATTTATAATTAAGCAGGTATTCATGTATTAGCAACAGTGGAGCCATAGAATGGTAAATGCTTTTGCTAAATATGTCCAAAGAAGCTACATGACAACTCTTAATATTGCTTGCAGCTTGTACCAGCAATGAAACTGATGTCTGATGACATGACCTGAGATAGGGGCACTGAATAAAAGGTAGATTATGAAACTGTCCTAACACATACAGGTTCTATGTCTTTTCATATGGCTTTTTCATAAGACACTTTTGGTATACTGTTGCAAGTTGCAATACTTGTCTTACAGTATTAATCGTATTTAATAAAAATAATAATAGGATTAGGATAGAAATCATAAGACAATGCTTTCTTGTAGGCTTCCATTAAAAAGCCTACAGTGAAATATAAACTCTTCCCTTAAAAACCCAAGAACAACCTCAGTATCTTATGCTATTCAATATAGGTCAGATTTTGAGTCTAAATTGTTTGGCAGAATCATCTCATATCACAACTGTGGAAAAAATAATCTGGGATAAAAAGGAATGAAAATCTTTCCTGCTGGCAAGCTCATCAAATAAGCCAAAGGATAGATGGGCACGGAAACCTAGCTAGGCTTGCTGCAAACAATTCTCTAGAACCCAAGACTGGATCTTCAAAAATATTTTTTTTTTAATCCTTTCCTTGTAAAAACAGCTGCAGGATGTCTATCGTCCCACTGAGTCAGTGCAGGATGAAGCAGAACGACGCCAGCCTCCATTGCTTAGTGGGCTGCTAACTTCAAAGCTGAATTTAGCAGTTTGAATGTTGCTGCTGTTAATGCTGGGGAGCTTTCATCTACGTCTGACAAGTGAACTGGCTCACACTGCATGAGTACAGTGGGCAGATTGCTGTGTTTCAAGAAATCTGCCACTAAAACAGATGGGTGGCACATCAGCATTGTTTCCACAAATGGCAGCAACTGGGTACAAACCCAAGCAACCTTTTCTCCCTGATTCCTGCAATGAGGGAACCCCCGCAGCGGGGGGACAGAGGGAGCCTGAGCTCTGTTTTGACTGGAGATGCTCCTAATTCCTGCACAGGGATGCTGTTTTGGAGAAAGGCTGGACTCATCGTGGTGCTGCTGCGCAGCAGCTTCAAGTTCTGGGCTGAAGCATGCTCCACTCTTAACCACTGCAAAACCTCTGGGCAAACAGGAATGCAGGTAGTTTTGCATTTACAACAGCTTTATTGCACAAATGTAAAGTGTTACTGTGAATCTCCAACGCTCAACTCAAGCTCATTATGCTCCTGAAGCTCCTGCTCTACCTTGAAGGAAGCCCTGGGCTGTGTGGATACATGTCTGAGCAGTCAGAGCTTGCTGGGATAAGGAGCTTGTGTGGAGCCAGCCAAGCCTGCAAATCCTTATTCCAATATTATATGGGGAGTAGAGTCACCAAAGTCACCAGGATTTTCCTACATGCAAGAACTGCAGAATTTGGTCTAAGCATCTGATATGAGACAGCATTTTAAAGTACATACGTGGGCTGGGTGTTACATTTTTTGCAAAATCATGGCCCAAAATCAAGCAAAGATAAACAGGTCATAAATATATTTAGGCTGGGAACCACAAGAACAGCCTTCCAGTTGGAGGAACTGCTAGCATTGAGATAAGGCACCACAAATTTCTATACCCATCTTTGCAGTCTAAGCAGGGTGTGGATGGGGATCCAAGAATCCTCATGGGGGACCAGGGTGGTCTCTGGAAGCCTGAGAGAATGATGTGTAAGTGCAGTGTGCATCCTGAGTTTACCATTCCCTCTCTCTTGAACAGGCTGTAATCCAAGGACCTTGCCCCAAGCATGCTATCACAGTTCACCCCTTTTAAATCCTTTTTTAAAATCAACTCACCCAGGGGGACCAGTGCTCCTTGGAGCTAAGCTTCACACTCACCACATCCATCTCAAGATCAGCCACTCTGGTTTTGGGATTATGTATTCTCCTGAGCTCGTCTTCCCCCTCCTATTTAGTATGTGTCAGAAAATGCCCAGAGGTACCATTCCCCACGTTATGTATGTCAGAAATTATGAAACCCTTCCTAACCGCCATCACATGTTGGACCGCTCCTGCTCTCTGCTAACACATCTATCTCCATCGCGCTCCTCCCGCATCCCAAACCCATAAGCTGGGTTTGACTCAAGCTTTTGGCCCCACCAGTACATTAGCTGTGCGACCGACAATGGTTTTAATCCACCTCCATTCCATTCCATTTGGGACTCCTGGTTCCCCTTGGCTGCTGCTGGAGTGGAGTAGCTGTGTCACCTGGATTCCTGGGTGCTCACCCACAGCGGGTGACGCAATCCTCTGCTCTCACTACAGATTTCCAGTTACAGCAAAATAACATGCCGAGCCTCAGGAGGCAAACGTTGCCAACAGACCTCTGGGCTGATAGCTGTGTGCCTGGGAAAATGACTCAGGCTCTCCTGTGAAGTATTATACACAAAGTACTCAAAAAACATGGAGCTGATTGATCAAATCATATAGCTTTGCACTCAGGAGGGCTGTGTGCTTGAGTCATGAAAAATGTATGTGGTGTTTACATGAGGATTTGTGAATGAATCAAACCCTCTCCCCTGAACCATGTGGTGCTGCACTACATGCTGTTATTAATAGATCAATAATTTTCATGGGAGGGTCTTGCAAAATGTTTTCTGTAGAGGTCCCACTGGAGATCAGCATATCTGGCAGCAAGTTTGGTAAGAACAGGGTGTGCAGCAGAGCCCTGCCAGAGCTGGGCAACTCTCGAAGGGTTGATGACACTGTTCAAGGCAGAGCAGAAAGCCATGATGCTCAAGGGATGCAGGAGGAACATGCACTTTGGCTCAAAAATTCCTACAGTAAACTTTGCTTGAGATAAAGGAGCAAAGAAACTCTCCAAATCTCCCTTCCAGGAGCCATCACTGCATGCTGGGTGTGCTAAACCTGTACAACTTCACAGCCTCCTTTCAAAAGTGCAAATGCTTGCCCTTGTGCTCGGTTCTGAACACCTGAGTTGTTACTGTCCCCTCTGAGCTGCCAGCTATGCACCACAGGGCTGCACGCGAGGCTGCTTGGGCGCATGCTGCCTTCTTCACACATGCAGGGTGCATCTGACCTTGGGAAGGACCTACACAAAATACCCACTTATATCCCCAAAATAGGACTTAAGCAAGACTTCAGTAATGCCTAGAATGAGTTTTCCTGCAGGGAACTGAGAAGTAAAGCTGTGTTTCCAAAGCCAGCGCTGTAAATGGGCATTACTTACTGATCAGACCTAGGTTAAAAGCATTTCACTACAGAAAAGGTGGTACTCAGTCTCATGAAAAGGGCATGAATTAAGTCACCTTCAAAATATCTATTCCCATGGAGGCAATGCCATCGCAGAAGATTATAAGGGGGAAGAATCTGACATGCATTTCTCTATATTTGGTGCTTTTGGTTCCTGCATTGCAGCCAGCTGTGTTCCCAGCACAGTTCCCTTTTGCTTCGAGCTCGTTGGACTTCCTACTTCCCTGCCCAGCACCGTCTCCATTACACACGCAACAGAGGAACCTTTGTGTGGTGGCAATTTTTGTTGGTTTTTTTTTTTTTTTTTTCCGAGCTGGAGATTTACGCTCACAGCTAGACTTGGACAAACTTATTTCTTATGAAATTTTACAAATGAAGTCTAGAGAGTAGCTGAAAATGTCAGTTTGCTGCTGAGTTTAGTGGGAGGCTGATGCACAGGGAGGACCAGGGGGGATCTGCAAGCTGAGAGCAGCGATCTGTGCTGCGAGAATGATTCAGCATGTACAGATGGTTAAGGATCAGGAAGTAAAAGAGTTGCGATGGTGTGTTATTGGAATTGTTTTGCATGACAGGCAGTAAGGGAACCAGTCGTTGCTATTTTGGATGGACTAAAAGCGAACAGAAATGCTTACACTGTTGCTCTTTCAGATTTGTGTGCAATTTCAAATCCAGCCCCTGACCTGAGCGAACCCAAGCTGTGCTCTGAACCCGTTCCTCTGGGAAACCAGTTCACTGGCCCAGCTGTCCTACCTACATTGCGTCACCGATGACATCAGAGCTATAATTTGTCTGAACAAAACAAACATGAGCTGCTGGTCTCCAGGAAGGACTGATCTGTTCATGGGACAGCCTCTCTTCTGCTTGATTGCTCTGTGGGTTGTAACTCTGAGGGTAATTTCAGTGGCTTTTTGGAGATCATTGTGTAAAACGCTCTTCTTGTGCTGAGCGGAAATGTGGCAACAAAAATAGTTTAACTCCACAAAAAGCATAGATTGCTGGGTCTGGTACACAGATGCCCCTTGGAGCCATTAGCCCAACTCCAGTGAAGTTATTAAAAGGCTGCCGGGCTCTCAGGAAGGCAGGATCAGCCTGGTGGGCTGAACGCTGCCCAAGCTGTTCCTGAAAACACGTTACCTGGAGCAGAGCTGGACCCAGGCACAGCAAACCTCTGCAAAGCTCCAGGGTTCCTTGCAGGGCTCAGATTTCTTCCTTACAGCAGAATAGTTCAAGTTTGAGTCTGCCTGCATGTCACCAAATCAATACATACATTTATCTGTCAGGCATGACTGGAACAGAAGACTGACAAGCATAATTATGAGAATTAATGGCCTTCAGCCGTTATCCATGTTTCTGCAAGGTGGTGGTGGGGTAACAGCAAGCCAGGGGCCGGGTAGGAGTGGAGTTTCCAGGGCTGGATCAAGTGCAGCATATAAAGTTTATTTCACTTCAGCTGCTTGCTCAGGGGAGCACTGCTCAGAGCTGACAAAACTGTTTTTTGTTTTTATGGTTATGGGATTGCCCTAACTATGAAATGTGTGTCCCTGCCAGTCCCTCAAATACACCCTGCATGGGGATACGGGGCATCAGCTGAAAATGACTGCTGGAAAAAGGCAGGAAGCAACATAAAAGAAAATAAAAGTCCAACAAATGAAGGTGAACTCTGTGGTGGTCTTGTGCAATGGGAGGAAAAAAGTCTCTGTAGAAAAAAAAAAAAGAAATTGAAGAGTTCATTATTTTTGGCAGGTCTTCTACACATTTTGCTTATCAAGGGTTCGTCATAGGGAGGGGATTATTTTATAGTCCCATAAAAGTTCCCTCCCTCCTTCAGTTCTCTGGAACCCAGGCTGCCCCCCTGCAGTCTGAGGGGCCTCTTTATGGGATCACATTTCGACGACTTTTTTTTTTTCCCCTGGATGGAGTATTTTTAAAAGACAGATTTATCCAGTTCACCAGGCATGTTCAGTGCTGCTCTGGGTATTGCTGCCCCCTGCAAGTCAGTCCGAGCAAGGGGCAGACACAACACTGGGTGCCCAGGACTGAAAGGGGAAGGTGAGGTGTCACTTGTGGCCCTGATCCACTTTCCGTGGCCGTGATCTGATGAATCCTTTGAGCTGGGATAAATCAGCCCTGCACCCCTGCACCCCCCACCTGCCCATCCCCTCCTTGTGCCAGCTCCTTGTGGCCATATCACAGCACTGAGATGCAAAATGAGAGATGGATGTTACCTGGGCTGAGCTGGTCCCCAGGAGAAGGTGCTGTGCAAGAAGGTGCTGTGCGAGCTGGGGTCTGCCCATCGGGTGGCTGTGCCATGAGAGCCCTGGGCTCCCTCCTGTGCTGCCTGGAGCCTGGGGACACGGGGCTTCGCTGGTGCAGCTGGTGCTGGGGATGGAGGTGCTGTTTTCTCCATTAAACCATCACAACCTGGATGTCTCAAGCATTTCCAAGCACAGACCTCCAGGACATCAGTTCCCAGAATATGCACTGCCAATGGATAACTCAGAAGCTGGGATTTTGCTCCTTGGTGCAGAGCACGACTAAAGGGTTGAACCTAAAGGTGGTTCTCCGGCCGAGCACACCTCTGCATGGAGGTGTTTTTTGGGGGGGAAGCAGTTGCCACAGCAGTGCCAGTAAACACCCACATTCCTGCTGTCCCCCAACCTGCCAACCCTCACTCTGTTTTTCGGGGTCTGGCCTGGTGGTAAGCAGAAGCTGCTGACAGTTGTGAGTTAATGTGAAGAGGAAAACCCCATCAGGGACGTGATCTTTGGCAGAGGGATATTGCCCGCCGGGGGGAAGGGGAGGGTAGGAGCGTTAACCCACATGCTCTGCACAAGGTGCAACACCCCGTGCTCTGTCGAGGGTTATCTGGGGGCTGCTGCGGGTACCCCGTGGCATCCAACAAGCTCTGCCGAACTGCGGAGCTGAGAGGAGGGTGAAAGCCGTCTAAATGCATTTTTCAGCTTGGGAGGTTTAACTGCTTTGCAGTATTCTGGCAGCAACAGCCCCCTTGGCCCGCTCCGCCATCCCCCGTCCCCCGCACGCTTCCTGCTCCTTCCCCGGTGCCGAAGCTAGCGGGGACCCCTGGTCCCCTCTCCCTGGCTCCGCAGCAACCAGGAGCCCAGCCCGGGGCAAAGCCCGCGGCCCCCCCGCGGCCTGAACCGGGAGCAGCCCCGGAGCGACGCAGCCCAGCAGGCGGCACTGCCCGCCCGCCGCACCGACTGCGCTGCCCGCACCGCCCGCACCGCCCGCACCGCCCGCCCGCCGCACCGACTGCGCTGCCCACGCTGCCCTCACTGCCCGCACTGCCCGCACTGCCCGCCCGCCGCACCGACTGCGCTGCCCGCACCGCCCGCACCGCCCGCACTGCCCGCCCGCCGCACCGACTGCGCTGCCCGCACCGCCCGCACCGCCCGCACTGCCCTCACTGCCCACACTGCCCGCACTGCCCGCCCGCCGCACCGACTGCGCTGCCCGCGCTGCCTTCACTGCCCACACTGCCCGCACTGCCCTCACTGCCCGCACTGCCCGCCCGCCGCACCGACTGCGCTGTCCTCACTGCCCACCTGCCGCACCGACTGCGCTGCCCGCACTGCTCGTACCGCCTTCACCGCCGCCGCTCCGGTGGGGCCGAGCCTGTCTCCCTCGGGAAAAACAATCATAGAATGGTTTAGGTTGGAAAAGACCTTTAAGATCACCGAGCCCAACCGTTAACCCGGCGCCGCCAAGCCCACCACTAACCCACGTCCCTGAGTGCCACATCTACGTGTCCTTTAACCCCCCCCAGGGCTGGTGACTCCACCACATCCCTGGGCAGCCTGTCCCAGTGCTGGGCCACCCTCTGGGGAAGGAATTTTCCCTAATATCCAACCTAAACCTCCCCTGGCGCAACTGGAGGCCATGTCCTCTTGTCCTCAAACACCCTCCTCCCTCTTGGGGGGGTGGGGGGGCTGACAGCCCCCCACGCAGCAGCTGCCCGGGTCGAGCCCAGCTGCCCACCCCAGCTCCCTCACAGCGGGGGACCCTGGGGTGGCTTTCCTGCTGCCTGCTTGCCCTGGGGAGGTGGGAACGGGCTGTGGCGTGTGCAGAAGGGATGCTCTTGACAGGCTGGGTGCTCCGCTTGGGGCACTTTGCCCTTTATTCTTGTGAATGGGCAAACCAACCCACACTTAAATAGAAATAACTGCAGGTAAAGAAAATGATGGTGCACCAGGTGGGGCAGGCACCGTCTCTGGCACTTCTCCTCTGGTCTCCCTCCATTTTGGCCCTGTTCTCCACATGTGTGCTAGGAAAATCCCAGCCTGACTCCCAGTGCACTGTTGTGGCTGCAGGGATGCTCATTGCAGCCCTTCTCATCCTATCCCAGGCTAGAATTGCTGCTTCATCACTGAATTAATCACTTGATGCTGAAGGAAAACTTCCCCATGCTCAATGCATCAGAAAAAAGTTGTTTAAGAACAGTTTACAGTTTATCCACATGAAAAGAAGATCCCAGCAATCCCACCAAGGTCAGTGTGAACTGCTGAGCTGTTGCTCTGCTGTGAGCCACAGCTGGGTCTCTCACACACACCCCCCTCCCCCCTCGCCCCCTTTTCCAGGCATGCAGGACACCGTGGGGAGAAGGAGCACACAAGTCCTCCCTTCCAATGCTCTTCTCCCTGCCCTCTCCAGGGACATGTCCCACCTGCCTGCCCACATGCTGGCTCCTCACTTAACTAGAAAAGAAAATGTCAAACAAGATCCACACGTGTATGAAACCTGGGTAGGGATTTAATCAACGCAGGTTTGTGCATGGGGCCCTGAGGCGTTCAGCTTGGTCACCATCTTTCGGCCAGCCGCAGGGACATCGTACGTGGGGAACGGGGTCTGCGTAGTCTGTTCTCCTTGCGTGAAATCCCGGGGAAGAACATGGTCTTGACCCAGGGTGAGTGCTGTAAAGAGGGCATCTCCTCTTCCTCGCAACCAGCCTGAGAGTCTGCTCTGGCACAGGGCTGGGGGTCACCGAGTGTGCTGCTCTACCAGCAGTGACCTGGCTGCTCCAGGTATCACCTGCACAGCTCTTCCTTGCCTAGCCTCTCCTGGGGCACTGAGTGAGGATTTGCAGGGTGCTCTACTCATTAATGAGTCCTTGTGAACTTCCCACTGCCTGGCCCAGCACAGCAGGAGGAGTTGCTCTCCCAGGCTGGGTGGGACACTGAGGTCTCCGAGCCCTCTCCTTCGATCTGCAGTGTCTGTGCTGCTTCTCATCCTGCCCTGCTGTTAGCTCTCTTCAGAGGTATCGTTGTGGGAAGTGGAGCAGTTCTCCGGTTCCTTCGTGATCACTGCTGAGCACTGCTCTGCTTTGACTTTCTTTTTTCCTCTCACTGACTTCTTGGCTCCTGCAAACGGGAAGATGCCCGCAGGAGTTAACCATAGAGCAATGGATTTACATGTACAAGGTCAGCATGGGACAGCACAGGAGGAAGCAAAGCTCAGCAAAGGAAAGGTGAAGAGAAACCCGGGGGGGGGGGGGGGGGGGGGGGCTGTTGTGACCCTGGAAACAGAAACAACTTGTGAAGCAGAAGTAGGCAAAGAACTGACCTGGGGCAGGAGTGTACCTGAGGGTACCCAGACCAGCAGGATGCACTTCTTGGATTTCTCCCCTTTCCAGTATGTTACATGGCACACACCACATGCTGAGAGAGGGGCTCTGCCTCTCCATCCCCCCATTCCTGCCACCGCTGCACCCAGCCCTCACTCGGGACATCCCCATCCAGCCCCAGAGGGTTGGATGCTCGCTGCCCTGGGCAGCACAAGGACAGCTTCCTCCCTGTTGATCCCAGCAGCTGGTTTTGTAGAGCAAATCCTCTTCTCACTCAGCTGCAGCGGTGTCCCCTGAGTGAGCAGGCACCTCCACAGGCTGGGCACAGCGCAAGGGGCCCTGCTCGCCTCTGGAACAAGCTCCCTTCATGCTCAAGCAACAGCCGTCTCTGTGCTTGTAACTGGGTTAACACTTCCCTGTCTTTCCTGACGGTGCAAAGGGGGTTGCACGGGGTATTTCTGACAGAGCACTTGTTAAGGCTTGACAGCCACGCTGTCTTACCCTTGCCCTTATCAGGAGCAGTTTGATGCTCATTCACCTGTAGGAAACACGGGTACGACATGTTCCTTGGTCAGCAGGGAAACCTCCACAGCTGCACTGGAAGATCAACAGAGCTGGCAAAAACCTTTCTCTGAGTGTCAGTAACTCACCCCTGGGAATTTGGCCTTCTCCAGTCACCACCTCTCTGACTGGCTAAGCAAACACGAGGAACTTAGCCCTGTTAACTTAGGCGCTTGGGAGTGCTCCCCCAGCCACCGTGTCCAGGCTCCCCTGGCTAACCATTAGCAGGGGCTCCTCTGGCTGGAGACAGACCGTTGCCAAAACATGGCACAGCGTGGCAGGGACTCGGCAGAGGATCACCCTGCTCTCTGCTGCAGGGAAGGCAGCTGGTGCCCTCAGGTGTTTCTCACAGGAGCCTCTCAGGAAGCAGCAGAAGTTGTAGCCCTGAGCTCATGCCATGAGGAATCCAGGAGGACCTCCCTACCTTTTGTCCAGGGATCCTGTCCTCTTTTTCTCTTCTTCTGCAGCGTGTGAGCTTTGTCTTTGATGCAAAAGTATTTCCCATCAGCCTGGGCTTCTTGTAGGATATCATCTTCATATGGGGCAGCCACCTGCCTCAATGAGAAAAGCAGTCAGTCTACAAACTACTGGCTTTCCCAGGGAGCTGATGGCCCGGCTGCACTGCTGGGGACCTTTGTGACCATTGCTATGGAGTGGTGACACCTGCTGTTGTTCATAAACCCTCTTGACTAGTTGGAAAGGGTGATGTCTCTGACCCTCAGCAACGGGTTGGGTAACAGTGCGGGAATGAGGTTTGGCACGTCATGTAGGAAGAGCCATCACCTTCCGGAATGAGCTCGGGCAGGGACAACCTGTCTTACGCTTCTTGGACCTGACAGCCTAAGTTAATGGCTGAGGAGAGCAAACAAACCTCGCTGTCCGTCGTGTCTGGCTCATCGGATTCCTGCTTCCCAGAGTCAGCATCATTGTCATCTAAGGAGACACAAGAGGAAGGGGTTTTGGCTGGTGGGAGGCCCCACAAGCTCATGAGCAGATGCCACCAGCCCAGGCTCTGAGAGCCAGAGGCAAAGAACAGGTTCAGCACTGAATTGTGTTGCAAAGCAGAGGCACTGTGAGATCCGTGACCTGAAGTGAATGTTTATGGGAGATCCAGTGGGACTCTGTGGGGGAACAACCTCCCAATAAGGCTGTCTCTGTAGGACTTTGCTACCCTGCAGTCGCAAGCGCTGCCCCAAAGTCTGGCTACATGCAGGCTGAGAAACTGTGGGGTATTTACACCCCTAGACTGCACCTGCCCGGTTGGGACCCAGGTGGGGAGAAGCGTGTCTGGGAAAAGAGGCCAGAATGGGCAATCCTCAAGCGTGCTGCCGGAGCCAGTCAGCGGCTCTTGGCAGGGAACGTGCTGAGGAGCAGAGGAAGGAAAGGCAGGGGAGCTGTTTCCCTGCCCAGCAAAAGGACTTTGCTGCACACAGGCCCCAAGGCTACACAACCTCAGACACGTACCTGCACGCACCAGACACGCACCCGACCTTTGCACGGAGCAAAGCTGCCCAGGCCAGGGCCCGAGCCTTGCTGGCGGTGGCATCACCCCATCTGCACCCACAGCGGCACACCCCTGCTGGCCATGGAGGGGCCGAGAGGGCTGGGGATGGAGCTGAGCCCTCTTCCGAGGGCCAGGGGTGTTCCAGGACCTCAACACTTCTTGCTTCTGACTGACACCCAGGTCTAGCTGGGGTGGGACTGTTGGCAGGGCAGCCTCCCTTGCTGCCCCTGCCTGGGTAGGAGAGCAGACGGCACTGCTTTTGGGCACTCCTGGAGCCCTTGTAGCCTGATCCCGTCCTCACTGTATCCTTCCACAGGTTAAGGTTCGCTAGAAAGTGCAGAAGTATTTGTGTATTGTTTCCTGGGCTTTGTGTCAACCTTAAGGTGAGAACTGAAGAAAGTCCTGTATTCCCACACCCAGAATGTAATCAGCTGAAATTCTTCTGCTATGATGGTATCTCCTTAGTATGTAAATCACAGAGGACTTCCCCCCCCCCCCCCTTTTTTTTTTTCCACCCTGCAAAATCCTGCTCCAGTGTTCCCAAACCACTCCGACACGCCCAGACCAACTAATCCAGGTGAGCTCAACTTTCTGGCCAAGCCAGTAAGGCTGGTACGAAGCAGCTCTCTGTAGACGTGCTTCCTGCTCCACTCCCCATGGCTGCTGCCTCCCACCTGCCCGGGCAAACCAGGCACCCATGTCCTGAGGTGGTCAGGCAGGGAGAAAGCACCGCATGTCCCCAGACTAAGGACACCGCTGGTTTTGGGAATGGAAAGAACTCTTATGGGGGATGGAGCAGGGAAAGGGAGAAGAGCATCCTGTCCTACCTGCTGCTGGTACCAGCATCCCTCACTCCATGCTCAACCCTATGTGCTGTGACAGCACGGGGCATGCTTTGGAGCAAGGGGGCACACAGAGGGATGCTTTTTCCCCATGTAGTCCTGCAAACCTCTTGCATTTTTCCCATCTCTGCTGGGGCAACTTCTGAGCTTCTGCTTCCCTGAGAAGGGCAGGTAATGCTGGAGCAGCAACATTGTCTTGTCATGGCTCACTGTGGAGTGAGTTTTGTTAATGGGTTGGTGCTAAACTGACCTTTAGCTCCTGGAGAGCTCCATGGCACCCAGCAGCTGAGTTCAGGGTGCAGGGTGCGCTGCAGGGTGTGCAAGAGCACCCCATGGGTGGCACCTGGTTTGCACTGGGAGGTCAGACACTGACCTCTTCTCTGTAACAGCTGGGGTTATTTACTCCCTAGAGATAGGGAGTCTGAATTTTGAGCATCCCTAGGGTTGAAAATTGAGCCTTCAAGGATGGAAATGTGAAACCTGAAGTGTCCCTGATGACCCAAAACTGCTGACAGCTGCAAGCACCTGGGTCCCTGGAAGGGTGTCCTGTGATGGTTAGTGACTGCTTTGCTCGGTGGGGATCGCAGGTGCGTGCAGAGCCCAGCACAGAGAGCTCCTGGATGTAAGATACTGTCACCAAAATGCACCTTTTGCTCTTGCCTTCTCAAATGTCATGTTTGCCTGCGGCTTTTTACCTGCTTCTCCCTTCTGTGCACTGACATCCAGTCTCACCCCGGTCTCTGGAAGGGCCTCTGGGTCGCTCAGCGTGGAGGTGTTTGTTGGATGTGCTCGTGAGAGCGTGAGCTGTAGGATGCAAGGAGCACAAACGCTGCTTTCACCAGGCAGGAGGAAAGGGCTGTCCCCAGCCCCTACACGATGACCATGACACTCATGGGGACGAGCATTGCAGAGGCATTTCTATGCACTGGTGGTGCGTTGCAGGAAGCCCAGCACACCTCCTGCACCAACCTGCAGGACGGGGCACAGGCACTGCCTGTCCTTGGACATGGACAGAGACCCCGTGGGCACTGGAGAGGAGGGGAGGTGGGGAACGACAGCCAGGGCTGAGCAGCTGTGGCTTTGCCCTGTGTAAAGATGTCCCCATTGGCTTCACATGCAGCAAGGCCATCCTCCCATGGGACATTAATGGTAGTCATAATGGTGCTGGACACCCTGGGGAGGGGAAGGGGCCACGGTTGATGCCAGCATGAGCTGTACTCACCACAGCTGCATCCTCCTCGTCTTCCTCCTCCTTGATAGCACCAGGCAGTGCCCGGGTGGCATTGGGCCAGTGGTAGGGGAAGAGCAAGTCGTCCCGCTCTGCCCCGTGTCTCCCACAGGGGCCGCGGGCTGCCGGCACAGCTGGGCTCTCCCTGGGGCTCAGGCGTGGGCTGCTGGACCCCCGCAGCTCCCGGCAGTTGTTCCAGCCTGTTTCCCTGCCACGGCCGGAGTCTGACAGATCCAGCGGCACGTCTGCACCATCGTCCCTTGCCGCCTTCACCTTTTCCTGGAGTTTGGAGCTGTCCCAGCTCAGCCAAACCTCCTTCTCTTCCTTCCCATCTGCAGCATCCTCCAGAAAGGACCTTTCCTCCTTGCATCCTGGCATCATGCTTGGCCATGGGGAGAGGGGCCGCTCCTCGGGCGTGAGCTTTGGGTCTCCCTCTGCCCGCTGGCCTGGCTGGCACTGCTGCATGAGGAAATGCTGCAGCCGCTCCCTGTGCTTGAGGAGGTGCAGCTTCTCCTCCAGGTGCTGATCCCTCACGTACACCATGGCGGCAGGGAGCTTCAGCAAGGCTGCGCGATCTTCCCAGCCATCATGTGACCATGTCCTGCCATCGCTATCAGTGTCTTTGGTCCGGAGCAAATGGCTGGAGAGGCTGCCACTGTCCCGGTCAGCTGAGGCACAGCTGCTCGCCAGCCCCAGCTGATGCAGGGAAAGGTGCTTGTGAAGGAGGCAGAGCTGCTCTCTTCGGGCAGTCAGTTTTAGCTTTTCATAGGATGGAGAAATCTTGGGGGAGTCTGGTTTGCTTGCTGTTAAATATCTAAAAGAAGCAGGAAAAAAGTAATCATGTGAGTTAGAGAATTTTCATGTGATTTCCCAGCTCCTGCTGGTGATGTGCATGGTCTCTTCTGCTCTTTCTGTGCCCTGTGGCAGCTCTTGGCCTGTGCATCACACTTGTCTTCGGGTGCTGTGCTGGGGAGGAGGGTTGTGACGGCCACGGGGGTCAGGCAGCTGGCAGTGGGTCTCTGTGCTGTGCACACCGCAGAGATCCATCACTACCCCACCACCCAACAGCACTCTCCTGTCCCTGGGCCATGGCAGTTCCAGGCAGGGCTTGAGCAAGTGGCAGGGTGCAGTGACCACCCATATCAGCGCTGCTGCTGAGAAGTCACTTGTCAAACCATGCCTTACAGCCAGAAGCACCCTAACTACCCATCACTGGGCTTTCTTAGTGCCTTGGTGGGCCTGAAGACCCCCAGGACAGAGGAAGAGCCCACCCTCCCCAAATCTCACTCAATGGGAGATTTTTACAGCCATGCTTAGAAGGTTGGTACGGTGCATGAACCTGTCCTGCAAACCGAGTCCCTGCTATCGCTGGCTGTTTGGCAGCCTCTGTGTGTGTGAGCTGATCCCAGGAGCGCTTGGCAGATCTACTCCCACTCTGGGAAACTCGCTGCCTTTACAGGTGAACTCACTGGCTTTGCTCAGCCCTCTGCGCTGCTGAAATCAATGGGGAGGATAAGCTGGGGAAGTGCTGAGCCCTGTAGAAAAGCCCATTAGAATAGATAAGGAGGAGCAGGGATTGCTGCCTCCCGAAAGGCAGGTCCTTCTCCTCCTGGCTGCAGGTCGGGCACCCTGTTCTCTTTATGGGTCTGTCTGACGAAGCTGGAGTAATGAGAGCTGATCTCATCAGGCTGGATTCCAGCCATATTTTGCTGGTGTAAAGTGGGAGACCCCCCCACCCCCTGCCTCGCAAGGCTTCTGGAGAAGAAGGTGGGCAGCTACAGTGGCTACCGGCCACCTTGTCACAGCCTGCGCAGTGGGACAGCTGCCACGGGCCATGGGTCAGGCCCACGCCACGACCCACAAGCAGGTAACTCACGCCTCGAGGCTGGGGCTGTGCTCGCGCTCCGGAGGGAGAGGAGTCTTCCTGGCTGGTGGGGACACTGCTGCCCCAGAAGGACTTTTTTCCAGGAGGCAGGGTCTGGATCCGGGTCTCACCAGGGCAATGGTTCCGTGCAGCTGGTTGGCAATCCTCTGGGATGCCTGTGGCAGAGGGGACACGGTCCGGGTGAGCCGTCCTGCTGTGCAGCCCGGGCAGCGCGTGGCCAAGGGAGCCCTGCTGCGCCGAGGTGCAGCTCTTCGCCAGCATGAACAAGACAGGGAGCTCCTAAATCCTCTGTTTGATAAAATTCTGGTCAACAGCTCAACCGTATTCCCAGGAAATTTCCCCTTCAGGTTTTCTAGCAGGATCTACAGTACTCTGTTTCCTGGCTGCACTGATTTGTAGCCCAGGAGGGCTTGTGCCTCCTTTCAAGTCAAGCCAAGTGGCTTAACCAAGATAAGACCCTGCAAATTCCCCGACCCCTAGTCAGGCCACTAGACTTCATTCATGCAAGCTCCTGGCATGCACGGGTTTGATGGGTGTATTTCCAGTCGAGTACCCAGCTGTGAGGCCAGGACATCATCTCCTCCATCTGCTGTCATGAAAGGCTCTCCACATGTTCTGACTTGACTTTCCCCTGCCCACCTGGAAATGTCACCAACCCTTCCTGTGTTCCCTATTAATTATCCTCACAGCCTGCCTGCAGCCTTACCAAAACCCCTTTTCACCTGCTCTTTCAAGTTTTCTGTGGAGTTCAGGTAAACAAAGCCTGTGCCAAAACAAAAGCATCTATGTGGGTGTGTATGTGGGCCTGAGTTCCCACGACCAGGATCCAGGTCCTGCAGTCTCATCCCCCAGTGCCCAATATCACCATATCACTCAGCTCCCCTCAGCTGACACACACACGCTCTGTGTTTTAAAGGCATGACAGGCTTGCATCAATGCACAAAATGGCAACCACTGAATGCCAGGCCCTCTGAAAATACCAATATTCATTATGCTGCAGATGGAGAGACATCTGCGATGCTCTCGGGCAGGGCTGCTGCGGTGTATTTGTTCTCAGTACCCACAACTCCCACAGTTTACATGTTCTCCAGGCTTTTCCAACACTCACAATGCTCCAGCTTCTTGCTTGCCCAGATAATGGAGAGCTAGGTCTATAACTCAGGATAAGCTACACTGAAATGTGGCTCAGCACAATCTCCCCAGGGCCTTCGCTCCTCACAGCTTTCCTCAACAAGACATCTGAGAGAGGAACCAGGGCGATGGGCAGAGGAGTCAAAGATGCTAGACGTCTTGTCGTGGGGGATAAACGCAGGACCAAAGATGCACGTGCTTACAGCAGAGAGAGGAGCCTGTGCCAAACTCCAAATGCTTAGCTTGCAGTGAGTGGCAGTTTCTGCAGAGAGAGTGCATCTGGCATTTGGTAGGTGCCCTCCTCGGCTCTGGCAACTGCAATCTGCCTGAGTCTGGCTAATTGCTTCACCTCCTAAGTGTCTCCTACTCTTTCCCTATCCCAGTCTACCTCTCTTGATCCAGTTCAAATGACCACAGCGGTAGGGAAAAGGCCCGAGGACATCAGGCTGCCTCCAGCAACTCACCATTTCTGAGAGGCTGACTTCTTGGAGGACAGTGCCTGGGGAAGTCCTACTGCTTGGAGAGCTGCTCTGTCCTGCAGGTTTTTCTGCAAAAGAGATGCAACCAGACACTGTGATGGTCCTGCAGAGCTGTTGCAGGCTGCCCTGCCCTGCAGCATGCTGGAGTCTCGCAGCCTCCCAGGGATGCCACTGGCTGGCGCAAACCACCTCCTACTGAAGATTTTGAGCCAAAATTTTGGTCTGGCTCAAGCCAGCACGGGATTGAATGTACCCTCCATCGCATGTGTGGGTGGTGGCAAGGCAATGACATGGGCTCTTCATGAAATGGGTGGCCAGTCCACACCTGCACAGCACTTGTTTTACAGTGAGGGCACCCAAGCGCTCTTTTGCACTAATACAGAGCAGCGTGTTTCTCTTTTGACATGCATTTCCCCTCCAGCAGCTATTCTGCCCATGGCAGCATCCACCTGAACTGCCCACAGCTTGGTCTTTGCAATCCAGACCCTTTCCCACAGCAGCTTTGCACCACAGCTCAGTCACTCTTCCCAATGCCAGGTCCCTCAAGGGTAGTGGGAGCCAGCAGCACTCACCTTCTCCCAGCTTGAGGACTGGCACGTCATGGTGGGCTTCTTCTGCTCCCCTGTGAGCTGCTTTCTCATTGCTGGTGCTCCTGCTCACTGGGGACAGTAAAGCCAAGGGGGAGCTGGGGGTGGAGCTGCTTTCCCTGGAGGTGACTCCTGGGTGCTTTGTCCTGTCCCTATTGAAAGGAGAATCATAGAATCATTTACGTTGGAAAAGTCCTTTACAATTATGTTAAGATCCTTTAAGTCCTTTTAACCCAGGACTGCCAAGTCCACCATTAAACCATGTCCCTAAGCATCACATCTACGTGTTTTTTTAAACACTTCCAGGGATGGTGATTCCACTACATCCCTGGACAGCCTTCCTGAGGACAGAAATGGATGAGAAGGGGAGGAGAAGGAAGGTTTGAGAGTCACTGTACTGGGAGCTCTGGGTTAGAGAGACCAATATATAAATATACATATTTATATATATGTGTATGTGGCTATACCGGATCCTCAGACTCACTTTCCATTGCAGCTTATCGCTAGCTCAGCTGCAGTGCGGAGCATGGGACAGAGCCAGCACGACAGCTCAAGGTGTGACTTCCCCACCTGGCTGTGGGTACCGTCGCAGGAAGCCGTGACGCTGGGTAAGCCAAAGCACAACTGCGGCTATTGCAAAAGGCTGTGAGAACCTGTGCGGCCCTGGCTGGGCTTTCAGCCTGATGCAGGGGTGGATTCAGCAGGGGGATGTGGGGCTGTCCCCCTCCACCACAACAAGCTTGTGGTGTTGATGCTCTTAGTCACTGCGAGGGAGCCACTGAGTCTTGGAGACCCCACACCTACGTCATGGACAGAGACCTGGCCGGACCCTGATGCTGAGACATGGGGATCTGGCTGGAAATGTTCCCAGGGAAAAGCAGAGCAGAGCAGAGCAGGAGCACTCAGCGCTCAGCAAACCCAGCCCGACTAACAGCTCTGAAACCCCACAGGCCTTGGGAAGCATTAGGGAGTAAAAACGAGAGTTTCTTTTTAAGCGGGTGGTGCTTTTGTGCTCCAAAGAAAACACATTTCTAAACTAATCCCTCCGTGCTAATTCCTCTGGAGTTTAAACCCTTGAGGAATGAGCTGATTTGTATATATTGGCCAGCCTGGCAGGTTACTTGGCTTTCAGCACACAGCTCTGCTGGGTTATGAACCTGTTGGTGCAGTTCGCTTCTCCCTCTTAACCCCGTCTTGGTCCCTTGCCTGTCATTCTCCTTCCCCCAAAACACAACCTACTCCCTGCAGACCCCCTCTGGCTGCTGCAGGAGGGGAGCTGGTGCCATGGGGGACCCATGGAAGCCCAGGCTGAGGTCTGTGGCCAAGGCGAGCAGCCCAGGGCTTTGCTTCACATGAGCGGTCCCCCATGGGGGGAGATGTTGAACATCCTTGTTCCCCGCAAACTGAATCCTTGGATGCAGGTGAACAGGGAGTGAGCAAAGGTCGACAAGGACTTATACGCCATTTACAGGTGTTTTGCTGTCTGACATCTACAGGAATCCATAGGAATTAGATGCTAAAATACCTCGGGGGGTGCTGTGGTCTGGACGTAGCCCTGCTCCATCCCCATGTGGGGGTGCCTCAGTCCTTACCAACACCCCTTGTAATGAATGAAACCCAAGAGAAAGCTTACTCCAGGCTCCGGAGCCTCTTCAGTTCTTCCTTGAGAGTTTTGTTCTCTTCCCTCAGGCGGTTCGTCTCATTAGCTGCAGGGACACAAGTCATGCTGTGAATTCAGATGCTGCAAGGAGAGAGCTGATGCTCCTCAGCACTTGCTGGGGTGCACGGGGGAGGAGGAGGGAATGGTTCCAGGTTTTGGAGGGATGCTGAATTCCCTTCCTTCTCTAAAAACATGCTGGGGGCTAAGGGATAAAAGGGAACAACTTTCCAATTCAGGTTTGGTCAGGCCTGGGGGACTGCTTGCAGCCTGTTCAGCTCAGGGGGGACTGTGACCCAGACGGGTCACCGTGGCACAGCAGGATGGACATGACCAGCATTCTGCCCGTGAGCACCATGGCTGCCTCTGGCAAGCGGGTGCCGTGTCAGGGTGAGGGCTGGGGGCTTCGGGGGAGAGGGGGAGAAGGCCAGAGGGAGCTGGGAGCACCCGGCACCACAGTGAGGAGGCAGTGGGGGAGAGCAGGCAGGCTCCCGAGCAGGGAGGGCTGCCACCTCGGCTTGCTTCTGCTTGAAAGCAGCTCTCAGGGAGCAATGGCATAGCAGGGGAGATAAACAAGGGCTGCTGGCACTTCTCCGTCCCTGCTAAATGCCTTATCTCCTTTACCCCCACGACCTTCCCTGGGACAGCCAGATCCCCAGGGAAAAACACTCCAAGCTGAGCGGTGCTGGGAGCTCTGCCAAAGGCTCGGGAGAAGATCCATCACACGTGTTGCTTGATTTCCATTTACCCATGCTGAGCTGCTGCTGTGACTTTCCTGTCTTTGCCAGAGTGTTGCTTCTGTGGTGCCAAATACATCTTTTTTCCAGGCAGCTGACACTGCCTGGCCAGCCTGGGGCTGCTCTTGGCATGAGCATCTCTCAATTTCCTAGAGGTGCGGAGGGCTGCGACCCCCAAGCTCTGCTGCTTCATGTGAGCAGTTACCTCTGCTTGTGGGGAACATGGGCTGCCATCCGCAGTCCTGGTCAGATCTGATTTTTCAAGACCCACACACTTGCGTTGGCTCTCTCCCTTCTCCCCATCCCCAAACCCCTGCAGAGTGCCTGGTCACAGGGAGGGCTCATGCGCAAATCTCTGGGAGAGGCATTAACTGATCAAAGACTCGGCCAGCCAAAGCCGAGCTCACAGCAGGCATGGTACGTACTGAGGATGAAGATGTGCTGCAGGCTCTGGAAATGGGAGGTCTCATATTCATTCTGCTTCTTTTTTGCCAGCTCCTGGGTGACCATGCATCTGTCACAGAGACCTGCTCGCAGCCTGGAGGAAAACCCACAGCCGGCAGCTTGTTACCACATAGTTCCCATGGGGGAAATAAGCTCCTGCCCTCCCCACAGAGAAGCATGAACACCCAGACCATCACCCAGAATTAATCAGGGGGTTATCACCCGTGCAGCCCAGCCCTGGCCCTTCCACTCCCCAGATCCAGCCCCATCACCATCAGCTTAGGAAAGCTTCTCTGCATGTGCCTGGGCTCTTCCAGCTCTCCCAGAAGCTGAATATGAGCAAAAAAGATGATCATCTGTTACATCCTGCTTCTGGGAAGACAGCAGACCCCAAACTCCCCTCCTGGGAGGGTGCACAGCCACTGAACAGCACCCAATTGAAAAATAAATCTTACCTGTTTTCTAGCACCTTCACATTTTCTTTAAGGACCTTCTGTTGTTCCCTTAATTGGTGATTTTTAGCAAACAACTCTTCAATTCTCTGAGCATCACTAATTGAAGAAATGGAACAAAGAGAAGAGGTTTATTAGATTTCTCCGCTAAATCTGTGCCTTTATCTGCAGTGCCCTGTCAAGGGGAAGGATTTCTGCCCTGAGCCCGCTGTGCTGCTCACACTGCTACAGCTGAATTGCTTTTGTTTGTGTGGCAAGAGGGGGAAACTGATGTGTTAGAGCCCAGAGGTGCCCTGCGACACCCACCGTTGGAGTTAGCAGCTTTGCTTTGTCCCTGTTCATTCCTTCCCAAGAGATCAAGTGCCCATCGGCATGAGCATCACTTGCTGGTGGGAAGGCAAACCGGAGCTGGGCTGTGATCACCCCAAGCCCTGCCTGTGCTGGGAACTTGCATGGCAAAAGTCATCAAAAGGGTTGAATTTGGCAGAGCCAGAAAGGCGAACAGTGCTCTCTGAATCAGGCAGCCTCGGAGGAGTGCCCAGGAGGTCTGAAAATGAAGCGGTGTAACCTCCCCTCCGCCCCCCTGTCCCACCGCAGACACGGCATTGCTCACCGGCACTTCTCCGTCGTCAGCTCCGTCAGCTTGTTTTGCAGTCCTGGAATAATTAACAGGGACAGAGAGGTGGGTATTTATTGCCAACTCCCTAGCACTCCGAAACAAAATGTAATGATGGAACTTCCGCAGGGTGCCTGACTTTGCAGAAGCTCATCAATTTATAAACCTTGTTTCCAAGAAGGAATAATACATTGCCTGTGTTAATATCACAGTTTAATATAGCTGGAAAAGTTGCGCAAAATATGAGCACATTTTGTATTTCCACTATTTAATGACTCTGCATTTCCCTCCCACCCTCAAAAAGTCTGTTTCAGTTTTGTTTCTACTTATTTCTTGTTACAGCACGTATTTCCCAGGTGGGCAGTATTTTATAACTCTCAGGCTGCAAATCATCTTGGAGAATATTTACAGCTGAACAAGAATGGCTTTCGTTGACGGATCTGCAGACATTACATCTTGTCAAATCCATTTTATGCAAAGTAGATGCAAACATGTGGTTTAAATTGCTCAACTATTTCCTCTAACTCTCACACGGCTTGAAATTATACAAGAGAAGAATGATTTCATAAGCCGGAATCCTCCAAAAGTGCTGTTGTTTTGTTCATAATATTGATACTGGGAATTATTCTAATAAGAAAACAATTGGATTTGGCATTTGGTTGCTTAACCTAATGGTTCTTATTTTAATAAAGTATGACCTGAGGAATAATTTATTCCCTAGAGGAATAAACTATCCAAGCTAAGGTTTTCTCTAATGGAGCCTTATACTCCTGCTGCTTCTGCCTTATAGATTATTGCATCTTTCCCCTTTCTGCTTGATCCCTCAGTATCCAGTCTGTGTTGCTTGGAGAAGATGCCCAGCAGGTGTGCATGTCACTTCTGCAAACCTCCCCATTCACCTATATCACCGGCTTCGGCAGCAGCAGCAGGAAAGGAGCCAAATCCCCCCTGATTCATGCCTGGAGCAAGCGGCATTCCTGCAGGGGCTGAGCAGCTCGGTGGCTTGCTCTGAAGGGACTCTTCTGCTCTTCCTCATTGTTAAAAAGGTTACTGATTTTCTCATTAAACCTCATTCTCCACTGATGAGAGACACCAAGGTGCCATCGGAGGATGTGCTCCCCCCAGGGCCAGGCTCTGACCCCACATGCCCACCCATCCCCAGGGGTGACGCTTGCTGAGCTCTAATTCCCAAAGCTCCCTAACCCGCTGCTCCTCCCTTCAGGGTATTTGAAACCCAACAGTTAAGGTGGCATCACAAAGAAATGGCAGTTTATTTACAATTACAAAAAACTTGGGTTTTTTTAATAAAACTTTTGAAATAAGACTTTTTGTGTCTTCTTACCTTGGACTTCTTTCTCATGGATTTCCTTGAGCTTATTCAGGAGCTCTGCAAAACTCTCCATGGTCATGTTCAGGGCTGTGCCTCACGCCCAGATGCTTCCAGTGTGAGAATCTCCTTTCGTTTCAAATTATTCGTGTTTCAGCCTAAAATAGAAAGAAAGAGTTCAATAAAAGAGAAGTGTCTTGTGCACGTGGTGTTCTGGGAAGTCTTAGCAACAGGAGAAAGCCCAGATCTAGAAAGTGAAATAATTTGCTAAACCAATGACGTGCACAAAGCAGCAGGCTCATCTGGGGATGCATTTTTGTCCACGCTGCCTCAGCCCCAGGCTGGGGACACAGGCAAAGAAGAAAATGGGAGAACTGAAAGCCCAGTTGAAAAATCAGGCTTTTCTTCTACATTTTGAGCTGGTGAAATTGCATTTCTCTGGGATGAGGTGGGGCAGGGCATCTTCTTGAGGAAGGGACTGCAGGGCTAGTGTCGGGACCACATTGCTGGGGACTGATGATGGGAAAACATGGCAGCTTTGGCGCTCAGGCCTGAGGGACCCATCTCCTGCTGGGTCCTGAGATGCTCCCCATGTGGACTCACTGTCTGCTGCCTCTTTGAACCTTTGGGGAGACACCAGTGTTATTCACCCCATTTTAAAGAGAAACCTGGAGGGGCAATGTGCAGAGCTGAGCCCCTCAGGAAGCCTGGTGGGTGTAGAGCCAGTGTGGGCACAGCACCCATGGGGCTGGACGTAAGCTGGGGCACCCTGGGGTGTGCTGGCTGCCCCCAGCCCCTCCGGACTGGGAGCAGTGTCACAGCTCCTGCCCCAGGCTCAGGTCTCTGCTCCCCTTGCCACTGTCTCAGTTTCCCCATTGAGGTTATGGGCTTATTAATGCTCCATCATGCTGGGTGCCATCGCTTACTGCTGGCAGTTGTGTTCAATAATCCCCAAGAACAGATAAAGTGCTCTGCTTTCTAAAAAAACCCTTGCTTTCTTCCTTTTTAGAGCTGAAAAGACTCCCAAACACAGGAGAGTTGGAGGGCAACCCACAACAGCCACAGCTCAGTAAGCTGGGAAAAGCAGGAGTTAAACAGCCTGATTACAACGGTTGTTTTTTTAAGAGTGTTACCCAACATTTTAAGAATTTTTAAGAGTTTTTGCCATAACTTCTAGAATTTGCCCAAATCTCTTAAATTTTGAAATTACTAGCAGGGATGGAAAGTGGAAACTTTGGAGATGAGAACTCATTACATCAGTGATGACCTCATTCCTCCCTGGGATGCTGATGTTGGGATACTCTTACCTTCCCAGCAGTCAAAGCCTTGGGGAGTTCCAGATCCCCTGAAATAGCTGTGGGACCGGGGAGAGCATGTGTCCGAGCATCCCAGCAAAGCATGACGGAGGGTCCCCTGGGGTTTGGGCAGGAGGGGTGTGCAACCTCCCTGCTGCCCCAAGCAGGTCAGCAAAGCCCTGCCGTGTCCTCTGGGACCACCAACAGTGCACCAGGAGAAGAGGGACTTCCACGTGAGGACATCCAGGATTGCCACATGGGAGTTTCCCCCCCAAAGCCACACCGGGTTAGAGTCACAGCCAGTAATCCTGATCTCAACAAAGCACCTGGACACTCAGCCTGCAACCATGCAGGGATGGCCAGGAACAAAACCTGTTCAAAGGTGAAAGGCCAGGCTGGGACCTGGATTTGCAGCCCCACGGCAGCACAGGGAAGTTTCTGCTGGGCTCCAGCACGCTCCCAGCCCAGCTCCTTGCCAGCAGCCCGCCTGTGCCTTTATCTGCATGCAGAGCAGAGGTGTGCCAGATTGCCTGCATATGCAAGATGTGGGCACGCAGAGCTGGAAGAAGAAACTTTCCCCTAAAGCGTCTGATTTTCAAAAGAAACGAGGCACGCGCCGGCGAGCACAAACAGTGAGCTCAGCTTGCATGCGCTTAGCGCGTTTGGATCCACGGAACAGCTGCCTGAACACAAACCATCTCGGGGGCACTTCCTTGGCCCTTTGAGCAAATCTGGTGCAAACAGAGCAGACATCTCACTCTCTGGGGAAATAATGAAAAAAATAATTGCTCCCATTTCCTTGGGCATAACCCACCCTTTCCCAGGGCTGGGTGATCTCTCCCAGCAAGTAAAAGCCCCCCGAGGCACGGTGCAGCTTGTCGCAGCTCAGGACCAGCTGCTGTGTAATGGGATTGGGGACCACTCTCTGCTGCTCAGCCCCAAGAGCTGTAGCTGAATAACAAACCAGGGCAAATAATACCTGGTTTTACTCCAAAAAGAAGAAAAAACCCAAACTCCTGATGTTAATGGGAAGCACTTCCCAGGGTTGCTGAGTCCTAAATTCAGCTTTGCCCTGGGCAAAGCACCACCCCAGGGGTCACGGGCTGAAACCTCGAGTGCTGAGTGCCGGCTGGGAAGGTTTTGAAATGCTCAGACACTAATTCCCATTGCATTCCCCAGTGCTGTAAACTGGGAAGGGATTGCAGCTGGGAGCAGAGCTCATGGCAGCTGCGTGGGCTCCCCATGATGCTTGCTGGTGGCCAGATCAGCCCTTGCCCACCTTGGTGCTGCCCCCTCCCCAAGGCTGGTGTCCTGGAGAGCTGACGAGCCTCTGGCATTTTGGGCCACAGGGCTCCAGCTGGGACATCCCAGGAAGGTGACATTCAGGCTGGGGCTCGTGCCAGCCCGCTGTTCGGGGAGGCAGGGCTGGGCTTGGATGTGGTGGGAGGCGGAAGGCGCGGGGGCAGCCCAGGTGCTCAGCACCAGATCCGGATCCCTGCTGCTGTGACTCAGTGCTGCGGGCAGAGCCTGGCAGATCAGGATTTGGGGCTGGGGTGTGGGCAGCAGCTTTGCCTTCCCTGCATGGCTGTGGCTGTGGTGCCACCAGGGTTGGGGCTCACTCCTGATTTTCTTTTCCTCAGAGCCCTCAGGTCGGCAGGGATCTGTGACCTGCTGAGGATCCCATCAGCAGGGAAAAGCTATTGCCGTTTGCGGTGTCTTTTGAGACGCCAGCATCCATCCCTGCCTGCAGCTGGGACTGCCACTGCAGCAAACCTGGTGAGGGCTTTGGGTCTCTGGTCTGTGCACACACATGGTTACACAGATGTTGCAGAAGCATCACCCCCTGTGTATCCGTACCAGGGTTCAGCCCTTGGCTGCAGCAGGGCGATGCCGCAGGCAGCCCAGGCTCCCCCAGGGTTCGGCTTTGCTCCTTTCACGCCCAGTGTGGACCGCTCAAGGCGTGAAGCCGCAGCACCCCTGCTCCTCCGCCCCACTCCAGAGGATTTATTGAGGGAGATTCATTGATGAAGACCAGACCACAATGTCCCTCAGTGTGGAGCTTGCTCCTTGAGACAGGGGTTTCATTTACAGCCTTGAGCCCTTTCCAGAGCTGTCACTGTAATATACACCCGGAGGTGCCAGATGCGGCCCCGCAGCAGGGCTGGGAGCAGTCCCTTTGGTGTGCTGGCAGGGCTGGGCATATTTCAAAGTGACGGGTGCCCTCCACAAACACAGCCCCAGTGTTGGGGACCAAAGGCAAACTCCTCATCCACCCCTAAATCCGGTAGGTTTGGAAAGCCCAAGCCCCCGGGACAGGGCGGTTTGCTGACGGCTGTGGCTTTGCTCACCTGCTCTCTGCGTTCCGATGCTCAGCTGAGGGTGGGACAAGGGGTCCAGGTTGGGGCGCAGGGTCCCCAGCACGCTGGCTCTCATGCATGGGGCTGAGGCAGCCCCCAGCATTGCCTGGGTACCGATGGCATCGCTCCTCAGGGCTGGATGCTCCTGACTGCTGCTGTGGAAAGGAAAAGGGGCAGGGAGGTTATTTTCTAACCCATGCGAGGGGCCTGGGGAAGGGATGGACTCAGACAGCTGGCTCTGATAGCACAGCCACCCCCCATGCCCTGGTCCCCAGGGGGTTTCTGGCCTCTCTTTACCACCCCTAGCACTGCCTGCCATGCTCACAGTGAGCCACAGCGCATTCTCACCCTCAGCACTGTTTCCTTTCAGAAGAATAAAGCAACTCATTAGCTAAATGATCTTAAATCATTTAAAAAAAAATAATTAAATAAACCAGCAGGACTCTGAAGTTCTGACACTGTCGGATCAGTGAAGCTTAATGGATTTACAACCAGATATTTCCCCATCAGCAGCGCTGGAGTTGTTCAGCTTCAGGCTGAATTTATGTAATATGCCTTTCACTGGGCAATTGTTGAGCAGGCCTGTTTCAACCAGACAAACTTTCTTTTCTTGGCTACTTTACTATGTTCCTGGTCTAATTTTAGCATTATAAATTGAATTTATACTTAGAAAAGCTGCCTGATCACTTATGGAAAATCTCCAGTGCCAGGAGTATTTCACAGGCCAGCGTGAAGCTGATCCGTTTTGCTGATGTACTATGCACTTGGCAGGTTGGAGAGGGTTTTTTTGTGTGTGTTGGGGATTTTTTTTTTTGCTGGGCACTTATTTATTTGTATGACTTAAAGTGGCACAGGCTGTCCTAAAATGGAGCCTAGCACGCTTTCTCCACTGCACTGGTTTTGCGTGTGGTTGTTGGAAAGGGGCTGGCAGATTGCAAAATTACCCCCCAACAAGTGAGACTGGAGGAGCAGCTTTGGCTCTTGCCTGGCTAGGGAGGAGGATTAGGTGCCTTTCTCTGCCTCGCACAACCCGAAAATCCTCCTCAAAGCAGGGCAGCCACTCTGTGCTGCTCTGCCAGCCCAGGGGCTGGTTTACAGCAAGCCCTTGCTGCACCCACCCTGCGCCAGGGTTGCCTCTACCAGCCTTAGGATGGGGATCCCACCTGGGTGGTGTGGAGCTGCAGCAGGGTTACGATCCGCCTCACCGGCCCTTCGGGTTTGCTGGGGACCAACGCTGGTTGCAGCTCCCTGAACAAGCTAAACAGAACCAGCAGCACCAGGGAGATGCTGGCCCTGCTCACGTGTGTGCAGACATGCCCCGTTGCAGGGAAAGGAGAACAAGAGTGAATCCTCCAAGATGAAGTTCCAGCCTCAAGTCCCAACCTGCACACCTATTTACTTCAACCCTATAAAGTCTGTGTTGCCATAATACAGCACAGGCCCGGCTATCACAAAACCAGCAGCTCAATTTCTCCCCCACCACCCCAGCCCTTTGGAAGCGGCTTTAGTAGCAATCAGGAAAGCAATAGGGATTTTCTTCCATTAACTTATTTCTGCTTCAGGGCCCCTAGCTGGGGAGCGTCCCTGTGTCCCCTAGGGACAGGGACAACCCTCCTCCTGGCATACAGTCTTTGCTGCCCCAGGGTTGCAGGATCACTAAAGCAGGAGAAGGTCCTCTGCAATACCTGAATATACCCAGGAACTGGGCTTTGGCTTTTCTGCAGCGGGGTGAGCAGCTGAGGGGTCGCTTCTTGTGCCGTCCCTAGCTGGGAGGGAGGCTTTGTCCGCCTGTTCCTCAGCTCTTTACTGCTTTGCTGAGGTTTAGCAGTAAATACTTGTTCTGCTCCCCACTTGAGGAGGAATGGCATTTGGACCTGCCAGCCGTGCCACGGTGCTCCCTGGCATGCGGTGGGCTTTGGCCAGCTCTGCGAGCAGGTCTGTGTGCCCGCACAAGGATTCAGAAGATGATTAAAAGTAGCCACTTATCTGCCTGTGCATCTCAGGGTAACCACAGCTTCTATAAACATTACTTAATTAACACCTCAAAATGCTCTGGGAAATGGGTAATGAAGCATTATCGCATTTTTCAGGTGTTTTAATTGAGAAGCGGTGAGGCTCAGGGAATAGCTCAAGGCCCCGCTGGGAGTGGAGGCGCACGGCCGCTGCCTCCACCCAGCCCAGCCAGCATGCTCCCACTGCCTCCCCTGTCCCCAGAGCCCTTGGCTGGGGAAAGCGGGTGGTAAATACCCTGGGAAGCTCTGATAGGCAGCGGTATCACCCCACGCTCCACCTGTGATCCCGTTACGCTGCACACAGTGCTTGGAGAGCATCTCGGTCTCGCCGTCTCCTCCTCCATGGCAGGAGACCTCAACAACAGCATGCCTCTGTGACCACGCTGCTACTGACAGATGGAGAATCCATCATTCCTGGCATTCCCGGTCCTGCATGGGCAAGCAGGTCTTGCATGGGGTAATGGGGGTGAAGATCCATCATAACCATGCCCACATAAACTGGCACCTCTGCTCCTGCTGTGTTAGGGTGTGCGTAGGCATCCTGAGGTCAAGCTAATGACCAGGCAAATGAAAAGAATAAATCTCTCTCCCCTGGATACAGTTCAGGTAATGAAGTCTTTAACTGAATCAGCTTTTCTCTTCAGCACTATTTAAAAAAGCGGTATGTGCTAGGAAGATTCAGTTCTGCAAAACCATCCTGGGTGTTTGGGCCCTGCTGGTTGAATCAGATCAGCTGGATGGGGGTGGGATGGCCTGCAGCACTTCTCCATGGAGCTTGCAGGACCTCGGGGTGCTGGATCTGGCCCTGTCCCAGTGGCCAGGGCAGTTTAAAGCCTCTGGTGGTGCAGGTGCAAAAGCTGAACCAGGTGGCTGGGATCCCTTGCTGACAGGGATGCCCCAGTGGGGGATGCCTGGGGACCCCTTGCTGATAGGGATGCCCCAGCTCTCAGGGTGCTGGGAGATCACGTCAGGCTTTTAGCCACCGATGTAAGGCCAGAGGCTCGGTGGGCAGGCAATATCTCTCTTCTATAATAGCAGGAGCTGCAGGAAAGGCTCCACATGCTTTGAAGACCTGAGGCAAGATCGCTGTGTTTGCTGTTATTCCGCAAAACAAGCTCCCCACACACCCACAGGACACCTGCATGGGCCACAGGCCCCTTGGCCGTCAGTGGCTGTGAGCTGCTGGGACCATGGTGGTACCAGGTTTGCTGCGTGGGCAGGTTGGGGGGCTGTGAGAAGCCCTTTCCTTCATGGAGATCTGCTCCATTTCAGCCCCACGTGGTGCTCGGGGCTTGGGCAAGACCTCATGCTTTGGGTTTCCCCGTACATCCCACGTGGCTATTCTAAGGCAGTGCCGGAGAACATCACTGGATGCTGCTTCTCTGTTTTCAAGGCTCCTTTTGGGCAATTTGAGCAATGACAGGGTTGCAGGTGTCACGTAGTTGGTGTCGCCCCAGATGGAGCACAAGCAGGGCAGGAAGGGTGGATGCTCTTCCCAGCCTCAGCATCTGCTCCTGGTGACGTTTGGCAGCCAGGTTCCCCTTGCCGAGGTGGTACAGGAACGTGCTCATGCTGTTGGGCAGCAGGAACAAATAATGTGCCTCCAAAAGCCCCAGAGAAGCTCTAACAAAAGGTGCCAATGACTAATTCCACCAAATCTTCATCCGTTGGGAATTCCTGCAGCTCATGTTGAAACAGGTGGGAAGTCCCGCTTACCTCCCTGCTTACGGGGAGGGAAAGTGCCCAGCACTTCTAATTTGGAAGAAATACCCATTCAGCGTGGCTTTGCCTTCCCCGCAGCCGTACATCAGTCCAGCCAGCTGCAGGCACATCTGCCAAGCAGGGCTAGTCCCCCCCTGAGTGCAGCCCCTAACACAGCACGTATTTGCAGGCTAGCCGGGACATGCGCACCCTCTCACTGCTCCCGCGTGGATGGAGGGCAGAGCACAGTGGGAGATGCCGTATTTGGGAAATACCTGCTTCTTCGGCAGGCTTGCACAGGACCACGCTTCCCCATCTTGCTGGGTAGAGCCCTGCTGGCTCTGTCCTGTCTTTGATCCAGATCAAGGGGTGACCTGATCCTCTCCAGAACAGTTCTGCTCTGCCTGGGCTTTAGCCCTGCTGCAGCATCGTGGATGGGTCCTCTCCTACCAGCTCAGCCCCACATTGTGCTGTCCAACAAGTGGGACAGCCACAGTCAGGCATTTTTATGGGCTGAGGCATCTCTGCTTGTCCCAAATGCTTGGTGACACATTGATGCTTGGGACACTGTGCTGCCCAGGCTGGGTTTTGAATCAATACCAGCATCAGGGTCCTGTGTCCTCCACTGAAGCTATGGAAGTGTCTGTGGCCATCTCCCCTATAAGTGCTTTTCAGCGCATTCCCCATCGTGGGGCTGTCCCAACAGAGGGGACAAGGAGCAGGTGACGGGGACAGTTCAACCCACAGCAACAAAATCCCTGTGCAGGGAGGCAGCGTGTGTGAACACAGCTTCTCCCCTGCAGCAATCCCACCATCGCTTCCTTCGACCCAGATTTGAAGTCGGGAAGAGGGATGACAGCCCCCAGTAGCATCAAACCTCGTGCCTGGGGCAAGCTCCAGCATTGCTGAATATTTGCACTGCCTGCAGGAGCGAATCTGCACACCCCAGGAGGGCACCAGCAGGGTGTCCCACGGGAACGCAATAGGGACAGAGGGTTTGAAGGCGGGCGAACAGAGGGTCACCTCACGCAGCTAGCAGGGATCACTGCAACCCAGCTTCCACAGAGAGAAAAAGGGAGCAAATTTCTTCCTAGCCCTGACAACAGAGATGCAGTCAATTGAGAGTGGGAAAGCAGGGGCGAGAAGGCAGGCCCGTAACCCCGCTGAAAGTTATTTACTGCTGAGCATGCACGTGGTTTGGCACAGGCCAGTGTTGCCCGAGATGCTGCATGGGAGGCAGATCAGGGGTGAGAGGGGGTGATGCCTCCACCGGTGCCAGGCACTAACGCCCAGGCGAGCAGTGCTGCCTGCCTGGGGTGGCACCGCTGCCAGCCCACAGGCTCCCACAGCACACCCTGACGTGGCCATGGACCCAGCTCTGCTTGCACCATGGCTGTTGAGCAGCTTGGATGTTTGCTCAGAGAAAGCTTTGATGTTTGCTGCCTCTGGTCCCTGCTCTCTAAGTGCTGCTGTGACCAGACTTCCCCGTACTCACACAAACTCTAACACTCACAAACTGCTCTGACCCTCGCACGGCTATTTCACTTCAACTAAGCTAGAGCTGGATGCCATTTCTTTGCGTTTCAGATTCCAGTGATAGCTCATTACCTTTCATGCTCAAATGGAAAATGCCAGAGGAAAAGTTTTTGTTAAAGGAGAGGAGAGCCCCGGGTCGCAGCTGGGCAGCCCGGGCTGGCTTATCTCTGCTCCCTGACGACCCCGCATGCCCACAAAGGCAGAGCTGCTGCTTTGCAACAAGCCATCAGCTCCCCAGCTGCTAGAAAAATCCAAATTTCCTCCTTGAACGCCAAGAGGAGACAGAAAAACACATACACCCATAACACAACAGCCTTTGCCCATCAGACCAGGCTCTGGCTGCCAGCACCAAGTGACAGCTCGCCCCAGCACACCACTGTGCTGATTTTGGGCAATTCTCCATGCATGGCTCACGTCAGCTCCCTTCCCAGCTATGTAACACTGCCCGAGATGCCCAGGAAGAGATAAAAATCGGTGCAGGCACAATACTCACATTGGGGGACTGTCTCTCTCCCTCGACTCCTCTGGCTTAGTTAAGTTGTGATCAAGAGACGGTCATCTGCGACACGGGAGACAGGAGTGAGCAGTGTGGGTGAACTTGCACAGACAATAAGCCATAATTTTTCTTTGCAGTCTGACCGGCTCTACTGGTTTGCATTTCTTTGCCCCAGCAGCAGAAAGGAGGCTCAGCTTAACTAAAGCTGCCCAACAGGTTCTGCTATAATACAAAAAAAGTGGCAAGACCAGTATGGTGTGAACCCAGATAGAGATTTGATTGTTTTCCCATAATTACAGCTCAACCTGTGCTGTTCGTTGAAGTCAATCACATTAGCAAACAGACCCTTTTAAATAATTCATCCACCATTAAGATGGGAATTTTTTTGTTTTATATAACTTTGTTCTTTCCGAGAGGAAGAGAAAGAAGAAAAATTGAATGTGACAGCAGCATCATCCTACTGAACTAGAGTGGCACGGCCCAGGGCACACAGCAGCTCCCAGCCCAAACAGCTCAGGAGAGGGGAAGGAACGTGCCCAAATTGACACAAACAGCTACTTGCAAGTGCAGGATGAAAGCCCGTGGTCCTGGACTGTCTTGGGGGCACTTGGCAGCAGCTGGGGATGCACTGGGGACCAGTGGGGAAAGGCTGGGTGACTTGGGTGCTGAAAACGGGCTGCTAAATCTTGTAAATAATATGATCTCTTAACAATTGACATTTTTTTATACCTTAATTGTTTGCAGCTAGTCTTTCTATACTTGTAAGCAATGAATGCAGGTTCTAACAAAGAGGTAGTCCTGGACGATGAAGGAAAACCAGCCCAAGGCCAGCAATTCCAGGCCACGAAAGAGTAAGAGACTTAGATGACCTGATTTAAGACCATACACAGGGACTACAAAGGAGAACTCTGGCCAGCTGAATAGAGGAGTAGGCAGATTTGCAGACCCTCGAGCCCACCAAAGACCCCTGCTCTGGACATCTGGGCATGTGCAAGTGGGAGGGCAAATACTATAATTAGTATTGGCTAATCTCATGAACATGTGCATCTTCTCCGGGAAATTTGTTGAATATGGACACACGTACTGCAAAAAAAGGGCTACCTGAGTGAAGGAAGCTCTGCACGTTAGGTGGAGCTATCCCCCGTGCATCCAGCGCTGTTAATAACGAATACCTGCTTAACAGTAATAAACTTGCTGTTGAGTGATTTTCCTTTGTTTCAGTGCCGAACCTGGCTGGCAGCCCTGGCTCAGCCTGGGTTGCTTCCTGGCTCCAGCTGCTGACACAAGCAACTTCCACCCCGAACTGTGGGCTGGTGGAGCCGAAGGCAACGTGGACACATCCTGAGCCTTTGAAGTGCAGCTACTTCAGCATCCCCCAAGAAAATGTTGGCATGGATTCCCCTGCCCAGGCTGGGCAGGGACAGCCTTCCCTGCATCGCTGCAGACAGTGGCAGCATGCAGGGGCTGGGAAAGCAAGAGATGCATTGGTTCACTATCAGCATGGCACCAGTAAAAAAAGGATAAAAGGTTGTTGCCTCCTTGTCTGAGACCCAGACAGCACGTCCTGCTCAGCTGAGAGCTGCCCGGCCGGCCCAGGGCCCTGCTGTGCTGGCACAGACACCTCTGAGCATGGCTCTGTGCTCGGGAGGGACGCGTCTGTGTTGCTTAACAGGACACGTAAGCTGGGGAGGGTGGTTTCCCTGTGATATTTCCAGAGCCAGTGGATAGGGAAAGCCTCCTGTGGAATGGGATTTGGAGCAGTGAGGCTGAGCTACTCTTCTGAGTCATCTTGTGCTGCGCATCCCCAGAACTTGGTCCCCAGCCAACAGCTCAGACCCTCAGCAAGTGTAAAGTCACATCCATCTGCTGACAGCAATATCACCATCCTGATTTACACCCCAGCTGCTGAGCTGGCTCCTGAAGCAAGCCCAGCACAGCACTGAGCATCCTTGGCAGCGTTCCCCCACAGCAATCGCATCACCCATCTGCAGCTCTGCTGCCAAACGGTGGCTTTGAGCTTTGTTACCCGCGCACGGACAGGTCGGGCAGGCAGGGAGCAGCCGGGGCTCCCAGGAATGTGGCTGCACGCCCACGCCATGGAAATGGGTGGCAGGTAAACAAGCAGCCGCTCGGTGAGCAGTGGTCCTCGGCAGACCTGTAGGGACTGTTTGGTGGTTGCTCTACGTGCATGAAATTCCTGGCTCATTCCTCTGCAAGGGGGACACAGCACGAGGCTGAAGGGGGTTATTTTCCACCTGAGGCTCCCCATGAGCCATCTGCAATGGGCAGAGGGAAGCTCTTGGCCTCTTTATCCCCTTTCTCTTTCCTTTTGGGCTTTTTGTTTTACTGAGGGATATGGCAATTACAGATTGATTGCTCGATATGGGCCGGTACCTCAGGCTGATGTTTGCAGTGGTGGAATTAATGACAACCACATAGAAGAGAGATCCTTGCTCAGACCAGCCCTGCGATATCCTGGGAGTGGCAGCAGGGTGAGAGGGAGGTGCAGAGCTCGGGGAGATAACCCACAGCAGCCAGAACTCCAAGCAGCGGTGGTGGGACATGTAGCACGAGCAGTGGGACACCACCATCATCCCCTGCCTGCCTCCGATGGTTCAGCGACTGCTCTATCTGCAGCATCTCCCACAGGGGCACTGGGAAAGGAAACACTAAAAAGAGAGCTTAATGGTAGTGGCTGCATGTGGGGAGTGAGGAGACTCGAGGCAGGAGCAGCTGCCTAGAAGTGTGGTGCTGGTGCAGGAGAAGGCAGCATGGACATTTCTGGGAAGCAGAACGTGATGCACTTGGAAATAATCCTCACCTTATCTTGTAGGTATTTATGGGGATCACCCAGACTGCTCACAGGAACCACGATCACACCAAAGGTTGCTCTGCTTCCAGGCTGAAAAACCAGAAGATCTGGACAGGACATCCATTTCTTTACAAATGGCACCTTAATTAGAAAGAAAGAAATAATTTCAAACCTTTTTTCTGGAAGAAAAAAAATATTGAAATCTTCTAAGCAAAGGAACACAAACCCACTAATGCAACCCAGAGGTATTTGATCAAGACAGAGGCATATGGTTGCAGCTGCACGGGCAGGTGGGGAGCTCTGCACCACCAGGGCTGTGGTGGGCAGTGTGGAAGATGGGGCCACCAGATAATTTTATCTGGGAAAAAACAATCCAGTTCAGAGCCAGAGCTGTCAGAGGCTGCTGCCAAAATATATCAGCCATTGAAAAAGATGGTCACTAGCTGGACTCGGGGTAGAAACCCCTCCATAGTCACTGTAGGCATGTGCTGCAGGGAAAGCACCATGGACTTGTAAAAAAACTTGGAGGAGTGTATTTTCCAGGAGTGGGTGTCCAAAGCAGACTCTAGGCATTAAGCTGAATGCTTATTTTAGAAAAAATAATACAGGTCCTCCCCTGAATTGATTCTTTCTGTAAGTTCAGGCACATTTTTCCCTTTGTAAGCACACTTCTCACCCTGCAAATTCCAGCTGTTACCTTTACTGTGCAAGAAAAGGACCCTCAATAGGTTTCAACCTATTTGCTGGATGGGAACGACATGACTGAAATGACAGAGGGAGCCCTGTGCTCCTGAGGCAGGGCTGGGAGGTCTGAGCTGGGCAGCTGCCTGCTCCATCCACCGCCGCAACCCACCCGAGCCAGCACGCAAACAGCCGATATTCCCAAAGCTGGTTGCTCTTTGCCCATAGCATTGAAGTCTTTCTAAATAAGACCCAAAGTGGGGGGAAAAAACCCGTCTTCTCCTGCTAACAGAGAAAGCAACCTTCATAGTTATCCCTCCACCTTCTTGCACCTGAGTGCTTGATAGCACATTAGAGAAGAACAAGTTAATTGGTCTGAGAAAGGAGCTCAGTCTGTGTGACAGGGAAAATGTTTTGATGGTGAGAAAACCCACCCTCTGAGCTGATCTGTACTGACCCCACCCAAAATCAGAGGATAAGAGTGAGTTAGGCTTTCAGGGAAAAACGGTCACCAAAAATAACATCTGTTACAGATACAGGCTATCCTTCACTCCACAGGTTTCAATAGAATAGGAAAAATTCCTGTTTCATGAAAGAAAGCACATTATTTGTTCCCTCTGAAGGGGCCACTGCAGGGGAATCTTCCCCATGGGCTGGGCTGCAGTACCTGAGCAAGGAGCCGGGCAGAGCTGGAGATCACAAGGAGGTTCATCCAGGAGCCCAGGGGAGTTCATGGTGACAAGGCCAGAGCTGGAGACCAGCATCCTGCAGCATCACTGGGACTGCAACGAGCTCCTGGGCCATGGATGTGGGTGGAGACCCCAGGTGAGGCTGCTCAGGGCTGTGAAAGCCCATTACTGCCCTCAGGGCCCTGACAAAAGCATCCCTACATCATTAGCAGTCACTTATAGACACAAAGAATCAGGCAAACAGGAGGCAGAGCCCAATGCCTAATTTTAGGATATAACCCTGGTGCCAGCTGCAGCATGTCAGGGCCAGCATCACCTGCCAGCATCCTGAGAGCCCGTGGCCTCACAGTGTGCATCTCCCTGCATACCAATATAATTCCATGGGCCCCATTGCTATTGATGAGTATTTTGAGGCCAAATAAAATGAAATAGAAACCCAGGTTGACACAAGGACCTGGAAATGTCTGCCAGCTCCAGGGCAGGGTGAGCAGCAGGAGCACCCACAACCATTCCCAGTTGCATCGCAATGATCTGCCCCAAGCTTTCCTGCTGGTCCTTACTTCCCTTTAGACATAAAGCGAGGCCAGTTTCTATCCTCCACCTGCCTTGCCAACAGCTGCCTTTTTGCAAGAAGCGCAGTCCTTATCCCTGTTACAGTGTAAGTAAATAATAAACTGTGATTAGGCTGAAATCAGGACCTAGCAGTGCAGCTTCAGTGGGGCAGGCAGTGCAATGAAGGACCAGAGCTCCAGATGTCTTTGGAGGTCTCAGGTTGGACATCCAGCACAAAAAATGTCCATGTACGGTTTCTTTCCACTTCCTGTGTTTTGCTCTTGTTAACCTTCATCTCAGTGCAGATTTAAAAAATGTTTTTCTAGGCTTCCAATCCTCATTGCCTTGTCAGCAGGGCTCTGGCACTTTTGCAGCCCCACCGAGCACAATTTCTCTGAAGGAATCGTTAGAGTGTCATGTGAACAGGAATTTTTTGGTTACACCTCTCTGTCATTTAAGGCAAGTGATATGAGCACTGTACGCAGAAACCTTGCTGAGAAGCGGCTGCTCCATCAGCACGAGTTTCCTGGGAAGCAAAGGGAGTTGAACGCGGTTGTCGATGCCATGTATGAACCCATACTAATAGGGGAATAAAATCTTCCTGTGGACTATGCAAGACTTTTCAACTTGGTCCAGGAGGGACCCCCACCCATGGGTCCCTGCCGATAAGATGAGCGTGCAGGTGAGGTGTGGAACATCCCTCTTACTCAGGGCTTCAGTGGGGTTTGCGTTGGCGAGGATGAGTCTATGTTTCTCCATTTCTGGCCCTAACTGACTGATGTCAGTACTGGCCATTCGATACAAGCCTGAAGGCACTTCAGAGCCTGATCCTCTTGAGCCTTCATAACCCCATAAGAGCAAACCCACCGGGTGATGCCCAGAGCTCCCTGCAGCAGCAACAAGCAGATGGGAGCAGCATCACGGGGCTTGTTTTGGTAGGATGCTGCTCTGCGGCAGACGGGGAGAAGCAACGGCAGAACACAGCAGGGAGCTGTAGCAACGCAACCAGACAGGGGCTGCAAGGAGATAATGAAATTTCCCCTGGTTAAAGCCGCTGCTGGTGGTTTTTTCCCTGGTTAAAAGGGGCTGCCCGCGGGCTGTGCAGGGCACACACATGGCAGGCAGCATCCACCAGAGGCTGCTCACCGGCTGCGGAAACGCTGCTGCTGCCTGCACTGCCTGCTACTGCCTGTGCTGCCTGCTGCTGCTTGCGCTGCCTGCACTGCCTGTGCTGCCTGCACAGGGCATGGCTTCTGGCCTTGCCTGGGGCAGGATCGATGGGCCCGCAGGCCTGGAGGGGGTCCCAGCAGACCCCAGGAAGCGCTGGATGCTGGACCCAAGGGATGGATGCATGATCTCCTGGAAGACCTGGGCAAGGAGGCTGCCAGTTGCTTTTCCTGCCTTGCAAAGGTGGAAATGCCCTGTAATAGTGGGATAAAGAGATGCCAAGTTAACCAGTTATTTGCTGGTGCTGTAAGCATTTAAATAACACTAAAACCCAAAGGCATCCTGCCTCTGTGTGCTGTGGTTGCACCACTTCACCCTGGATTTGCATGGGGTGGCACTGGGTGACACAGGGCGCAGGTGAGAGGGAGCTGCTTTAAGCCTGGAGGACACCCACAGATTTCAGAAATCCGCTCTGAAAAACCTTGTTTTAAGACATTACCTACCTTAAATTTCCATTACTAAAAGGTATAAAAACAGATCAGCTGGAAGCGTGGCAGCCAGTGCAATTGTACTGATGGCACAGAGTAAATTCTGTTTTTACACAGGTTTTCCTCCTGCCATCTGCTCCTGGAGAGTGTAACTCAGCTTCTCTGAGTCATCTCACTGATTTCAAAGCCAGGAGCTACCTGCTTGCAAACCTCCTGTCATAATCAGTGAACTGGAGCAAAACACACACCAAGGCAGAGGATGAACTTTGGGAAACCTCTGAACACTTAGAACCACTGCGAAGGGTATCGCCTCCCAGACCTCATTGTGTCATGCTGTTGCAGCAGCACTGTGGGCAGGGAAAGGCTATTTCTGGAAGTGATGTTTGGGGTAAGGTCTTTCCTGAATCAAAGAACACACCTGCATGAGATGCAGCCATGGAGACTGCAAGTAAATGGTGATAGCACATATATGCGCAGTGCTTACGCAGCCCTGCTCTCCTGCAGATTGCCCAGCTCTGCGCTCCAAAGTGGGTAAATATCGTTATGTCCCCTTGCAGATGAAGCAGCTGCCAGTTTGAGAGATCAGAGCGACTTGTTCAAGACAGCGGAGCTCACTCTTGGCCCTGGAAACTGTGCCTGATGCTTTGTGGGAGGGCGGCTGTCGTGCTGCAGGGTCCTTTGTGCAGCAGTGACGGATCCAGCCCACAGCCAGTGTCACTCCAGTGATGCCAGCACTGGCAAACGTGCTATGCAAAACCAGCAGCACAACTTTGAGTCGCTCAGAATTGAGGAGTCAGCCAATTTTTATCCTTTTACCTCTCAAAATGGCCATATATTGTCCAGACCCATGCAGAAAGTGGGGAAATTTCCTGCAAAACTCGCTCTTTTCCTTCTCTTTTGACCATGCTGCCAGCTCTGGCCCTGGGCACATGCCAATGAGCTGCACCCGTGCCCCAGACCTCATCCCACTGATGCTGCTTTGCCCTTTAGCTGGATTTTTTTTTTCCTTGATTGGAAGGAGAACCAGATGAGCCCTTTCCACTCTGGCTCAGTTTTCCTTCACCTTCTTGAACCTGCACCATCTGGGCTGCAAACACCCCAGGCGCGTGGCTCTTGCCTTCCAAGGTGCTGCAAACATGCAGGAGAGTACAAAGACATCAGCAAACTGGGTGACAGCTGTTCCCAATGAAGTGCAAAAAGGATGATGGAAATGTAGCTGCCGATGTTAGGCTTTGGCACAACTTGTCTAGTCAGGAAACACGTTGTAAGTTTTCGTGATCCCACCTAAATTCACCTGTTTCTATCGCTGTGGCTCAGATTTTCCTGATAGCCCAATGTATGAACATTTTATACCATAAAAAAAGTAATCCAGCTCCATGGATGGCGTGGTTTGCAGAGCACATGGTGCCTGGCTCCATGCTGAGGATGCTGAGCGCCAGGTGGGCTGTGCCAGAAGTTATCCCCCTCTCTCCCAGTGAATCAGCCAGCTGAAACAAGCATTTCTTGGGCTTTACAAAAAAGCCCTGGTTTTGGCTCATCCATCGTCATGCAACCCCTCGGCTGGCAGCAGCTCTGCGCAGGCTGGGGAAACGAGAAGGGGCTGCACATGCTGGCGTTCCCCTCCCCTCCCCCTCTGCCTTTCCCTTCGTCTGCAAGGAGGATATTAATGCAATTAGAAGGGTTTTTAACTGCTTCCTCACTAGAACACGTGCAGGCAGTGTTCACAGCTGGCTCCCGCCTCGCAGGGGTGGAGGATGGCCGGCTGCCCCTCTTCCAGCCTGCACTCCCATCCAAGCTGGACCCAGATGCTGATCTTGCCCAAAATTAATCTTTTTTTTTCTGTAGGGAGTGGGTAGCCAGGTCTGTTTTCAGCTGGTTTCTGCTCAGCTGAACCGGGGAGGACCCTGCTGTCCTCTGATATGTCTTGGCTCTCCTTTAAGTGGTCATGACCCATAGTTTGAGAAACTCTGCACTTAACAGTCCTTTCTATCTCTTACTCCTCCATCTCTGCCCTGCCTCCTACAGTATCCATTTTCCCTTGCCCCTCCCTACTCCCCTGGCCAAAAAGAAGTAAAAAATTAAGTGTGAATTTCAGAGCCAAAGATGCTTTTGTGTTGTTTTTTTTTTTTTTTCAAGCAGACACCAAGAAGTGAACAAAACCCCCTTCCTGTAAATTATAGTCCCATGAAAATGGCTCCAATTGCACAGAGAGTTTGGCAAATTACAGAAGATGCAAATGTCAATCGAAGAAACTCTGGCAGGAAATATTTTTCACAACTGCTTGTTAGCAAAGCTTTTCATTGGAAAAGCTCCTGCTCTTGAGAGCTTGGAAGGATGACGGCTCTTTATTTTTTGGTGCGCTCTAAATGGTTTACCCATAACACACAACTATGTCATTTATCCTTCTGTAATTAATTCATCAATAATATCTCAGTCGTAAAGACAAGAAAGCTTATTTTGAACTTAATTTCAGGTGCAGAGCCTTGGAAAGAAAGACGCTTCATTGCTCTCCTTGATGTTTTATCTCCAGCGGGGTAGCACCTGAATACCCAATGTATGAACCCTGAAAGTGCCAAAGTCAGGTTTTTTCTCATTCTGTTTCCATCTCCTCTTCCCTGTGATGGAAAATCAGCAGCAAAGTGGTCACACCACAATAAGAGGCAGGAACAGATGATTTGCTGGAGTCCAGCTGAAGTGGAAAGAGTGGAAGTCAAACCAGCTGTGGAGCATGCAGTGCTGCTAACCCATCACTGGTTTCTCACCAGTCTCCTGGTGTCTAATGATTTTCTTTAGAAAAAAACATAGAAAACCTAATTCTTCAGTTTACAGCAGTGGCTGACCAACTCTTAGGCAAGAAAAAGCCCCTAGAAAACGTTTCCCATAGCTTGAAAAGCCAGAAAGTGAGTAAAAGGACTGAAACGAGCACTGTACTTACAAATTGCTAAGTTGGTGTTAGTGGCATTATGTTCTCCTCCTGGGGCCAAAACCTTTGGAAATGTAAGACTTGCCCTGGGGCCTCCCTGCTTATCGGCTGTTTGCGGGGTGTAACACTGGCAGAGTGGCGGAGGCAGTTGTGCAATGTCACAGCTCGAGCGGCATGAGCCCATGATTTATGTCCCTTTCTCCTGAGCACAAATAAAAGATGATGTTGTCTGATGCACTTGCAAGGATCTCTGCGAAATTTCCTTCTCCAAGTGCGATAGCTCCTTTGGGAATGTGGTTTGTTTGGGCCAGCTCTCCCCCGACCTGCGCCAAGGGCTGCGTCCAAATCATGGCTCTCCAGCTGCGGTCTTCGCAGCGCCCGCTTGCCCAGCTCGCTGCCTTTCCCTGGCATGGGAAGATGCTGAGCAAGCACGCTGGGCACACGGGGTGGGACAGGGGCGCCACTCCTGCAGACCCTCCCCCTCCCCTTCGTCTACCTGGGGGGCCCCAAGCACACCCACCCCAGCAAAACCCCCGCAGCCACGTGCTGCTGGGTGTGTCCCCCCAGGAACCCGGTCCTTGTGCAATTCCTTTTGGGAAGGATTTTAGCAAGTTCCTCTCCATCGCCTGGTAAAAGCAACACCCGCTCTGTGCTTTTTGCAGAAAAGATCATGCAAATAAAACCTGAAGGTGCAGGGCTTTGCCGCTTGCCTCCGTGCCTGCCCTGGCTGCTCCCAGCTCCATGATTTATGCTTTGATTTGCAAATGCCTCTTCCTGCCAGGTGATCACATGGGCCCTCGCCTGCACATTATTTTTGCATTTGCTTTTGCTTCCCTTCTCTCCCTGCCCACCTCCCACCCCCATCCCAAAATGGTTTTCATTTTTATTAAAGCAATTTATTCTTGTGGTTGCCAAAGTCTTATCAGGTTCAGCATACATTCAGACAAGTCGTGCCTGGTGATTTCTGAGGGGGGGTTATGTTTGAGGGGAAGAAAATGAATGAAAGCCACTCCAAAAGGGCGGCCGAGCGGGGCTGGAGTGAGCATGGCCGGGCTCCAGCGCCGAGATTTCGGCTCCAGGCAAGAGTGGAGGTCAGGAGCGAGACAGCCTGCATGGAGCTGCGGAGGAGCAGAAAAGGGGCAAAGGGGATGGGGAGAGATATTTACACCCCCTCGAGCTATTTGCAATACGGCCGCTGCCAGTCCGGAGCTGTTGGTATTTAAAATGGCACGTAGAGAGGCGTCTCTCCTCCCACGAAGGTATGTTAATGAGTACCCCGCTCAGAAACTCCTTGGAAACTTCAAGGGAAGACAAATCCTCTTGGTTGATGAATTAGTTTTCTCCCTTTGCTTGACCCGTCAGCCTGTGCTGCCAGCAACGTTCCCATTAGCTTCGGCAGAGTTTGCCAACATTTGCTGAGATCCAAGACCCATAGAAATCCACTGGAGCCTTTCCATGGATCTCAAGGAGCTTTGGGTCAAGCCTTCTGCCTGCGGGATGGGGCTCGGAGTATGCGCGTTGGCTGCCTGCTCGGAGCCTGCCGGTGAGTGATGAGCTGTTGAACAATGTCTTCATCTCTGGGCAGGGCTGGGAGGAGGGATGGGGATGCTAACTGGAACCAGCCTGGAGTGAAGTCATTTGTTTCGCTGTACTGTTTCCCTTCTCCTGAAGGCTCCCAGGGAGGGAAGCGGAGCTCGCAGGTGATGCTGTCTGCAAAGGCCCAGGGCCCTTGATTCATTGTGTTAAAGCTTCCCAGCCCTGGAAGAGCTGCTCAGACCCCGAGGATGTCACCCATCTCCAGAAATCAACCCAGCACATCAGTCCCACCATGGCAGACCTCCCACCACTGCTTTCCTGCAAACACTGTGGCTCTGCTGGGAAAGGGCTGTGGCAAACGCCAGAAGCACAGGGTGAAGCGCGGCCGCTGTGTCCCTGGCCAAAGAGAGTGAAACATCTCTGAACTGACAGTTTTCGAGCGCTCCTTGCGAGGCATGAGCCTGAACACGGGTTTTATCAGTGTATGAGAGCTTGCAAAGATAACACTTCAAAGAAAACACATTCTAAATACACCTTTAAAAGCCTTAAAATGTAATTCCATAAATGTTTGTGTTACTCGGGCAAGAGATAAAGCCAAGTGGTATTACTGAATCGTAGTGGGGTTGAATACCTGCAAACTTCCCTCGTGTCCCTATCAGATGAATGGTTCACTTATTAATCCATACCTGGATACAGTAGAGCCCTTTCCTTTCTCAATAATCTTTTGCCCCCACCTCTGTGTGCCGGCTGCTTTGCTGCTCCGGCAGGACCCCGGTGTGGGTGCAAACCCCAGCAGGATAGTGGCAGCTGCACGGGCTCTGGTTCAATGCAGAGACCCTGTCCCTGCAGCTTTTCCCTGCTCCTGAAAATTAACAGAAAAGTAAGGTTGTAGAGAAATAATTAAAGGCCATTCTTGCTTAATTGCTGATGCTGGTCCCACTGGTTCAGAAGCAGTTGATCCCTTTTTCTCCTGCTGTTGGTGGATCAGGACCGTGGTATCTCCCTGTCCCAAAGGATGGACTGCAGTGGCCATATTTCAGCATTATAAAAATGCTAAAAGAGATTATAAAAGTGCTAAAAGGACCAGGACCACAGAGCTGTGCGATACAAATATGCCATTTCAGTTTTGTCTTTTGTGAGTATTAAAGAAATGAGGAAAATAAAAAAGGCAGGAATGAAGTAGTCTGTGCAAAATCCTGAGTTTAAATCCCTCGCAGTACTGCAGTCAAATGAGAACGACTCACAGGAACACTTGTCCAGTGAGACTCTGCCCTGCCTGCGGCAGGAGTGGAGGAAATCCCTGAAATCTCTGTTTTTCTGTGAGAGCTCTGTTCTGCTGTCGCTCCAGGCAGCCAGTGACCTTACGGTGGGTATGTGTTTACACGGGTTTGTGAGGCTGGGGAGAGACCAGTGTGGTTTTCCAGTTAATTTCCCTGCAGCTTGTTTAGTCCCCGCGATGCTTATCAGGGAAGATGGCATGCTGCTTAACGGCCCAACGTGGCGCATCATAACAGAGCATCACACCAACACCTTTGGAAATGCTGAGCCCTGTGAGCATCGACCCCAAAAAGCTATTTTTAGGAAGCGAGTCTGCCCACACTACCACATGTGCAGCCCTCCAGGTGTCTGGGCTGGCAGCAGGATTTGGCCATTAGTGGAAGATTTTGTGCCTGTTCACCCAATCCGTCCTTGACTTACACTCAGCAGCTTTCCTGAAGCTCAGTATGGGGGAATATGGCCGGGGTCCCAACGCCCACCACCAGTGAGTGCTAGGAAGTACGAGCCAGGCAAAGGGACTTGTCTCTGAGGGGCTGCACAGCTTCTGAGGTTTTTTTCCTCTATGAAGAGTGGAGATGAGGCCAGAAGTTTTCCGGCAGAGCTTGCAGCCCCCACCCACAGGCAGATCCCCCTGGTAGCACTAATGGTCCAGGAGTGGAAATTGACGGTGGTGCAAAGGCAGCACAAATTGATCCAAACTTTTGTCTGATGGACAAAATATTCCCGGCATACTGTTCAGTGCACTTAGTCTTAAATAATTAACATTATTCTTAAGGTGCTTTCTTCTTTAATCCCCTACATGCACCTTTCTCTGTAACCTGTGCAGACCCCTTTTCAATCTCTAGCATTTTCTTTCTCCCCAAACAAAACCCTCTGGATTTCTTTTGGATGCCAGAAAGCAAGGATTTGAATATTTGGTTTAGATCCAGAAATGCTTCACTCTCTCTAAGCCAAAGAAAAGGCATTTCCAATTTTTTTTGTATTGCATAGTGCAGAAAGATGCTTAGAGAAAGGGGGGGCGAGGGGTGGTCAAGGCCATGCCACATTGCCAGGACTTTGTCCTATTGGAGCCACCACCGGCACCCAACAACCCCAGCAAAGACTGCAGAGAATCAGTGCTCCCCCCTAAACCCCTCACAGTCTATAGGGAACCTCGATGATGATATGGTTTGCAGGGAAGGTGACCCTACCCTGCAGAAAGTGGCTCTGAAAGCCCCGTGGCCAAGGGGTGGCAGCTGGGAGCTGCCTGCCCGGTGGGCTGGGAGATTGACATCAGGAGGCAACAAAGATGTAGAATGGCAGAGGGAGAAGTCCTGTGTTTTCTCTCAAGGAGATGTTTTCTCTCCTTTATCTAGTGCACAAGCTCGCTAGGCTGTGTGTACATTTAGCTGTCAGTGCCTGAGATGCTTAACATATTCCCTTCTGCTCCGTACCCAGGACAAAGCCAGAAAAGGCAATGGCTGCAGCAGCACCATCAACATCTCAAGAGCTTTAGAGAGCCAGGGTGGTAAGCACTCAGCCTTCTCCAAAAGTCCCTTTTGAAGCCAAATTCTGCGCTTGCCCAAGGGTTCCTCTGGCTCCTGGTGCTCAGGATGAGTGTCCAGCACGTGGGGCTGACACAGCAGTGCTCTGGCTTGGTAAATGCAAGTCACTGGTGGTAAATAAGGGTTTAGTCATTTGCGTAATCTTTCCTAATTACCAAAGAAAAGCAGCTACTCTGAGCTTATGCAGAGGCTCCGTGACAAACACTTCTCCCCATGGTGATTGATGCTGGGTCCCCAAAATTCAAACTGATAGGAGTGTGTTGAGTGAATGCTGATGGGCAGGAGAAGGCACCCTGGAGGATACATGTCAACCTGGGGCTTTATTTTCAGCCCAAAGTTCTTTTGGCCCATGGCTGGGAGTGCTTTTTATCAGGGCAGTCAATCATGCTTGCTGGGAGTGGCCACTCAAGAGAAGAAAAGATGTTAAAACACCACCTCTATCATTTTTGCATGTAAAACAAGACTATCTGTGGCTGTGGGTAACCTGCTTTTGGGTGCAGCTTTGGGGAAGGGGCTAGGTGCATCCCTAGGGCATGCTGGCCTTTCTTCAAGTGTGGCAGCACCCATGGGATGCTCCAGCTGGACAGAGATCCCACTACAGCAAAGACGTGAGTGTTTCCCAACAGGTTACGTGACCACATCAACACCTGCTTTTACGATGCAATATCAAGAACGCAAAAGACTAGTACAAAGGGTTAACTAATTAGGAATTGATGACCTCTTTTGATGGGGTTGCAGAGCAGAGAGGTGCCTAAGATGTATTCAAGGTGTCTGGAAGGGCTGGGCATGGCTCCACTTCTGGAAAACTCCTTCTAAGGCCACCCCAGCCCTGCTGCTGAACAGCCAAACTGCCAGCAAATGTCCCCTGTCCCCAGCAGCTGCAGAGCTCAGCCACAGGTCCCCAGTGTTTTGGCATTCAGGGCTCCTAGCCCCTCTCTTACCACTGTATTTGATTCAGACCATTGAACCAGGGTATCTGAGGTAGGATGGATGGAAACCATTAGACCAGAGAGTAAATGACCAACAGCTCTCCTGAAACCTGCGCTGGCGAGGAAAACGCGATACCACCTGTTGGCAGATCAGATGGGCTGTTCTCAGAGGCAGACCCGCAGGGGAAAGCCAGCAAGGTCAGTCACAAACTGTCTGGAGCCACGTTTATGCTTCTCATGCTTCAAATGTAATGTGGCTTGTACAGGGCTTGCTGCTCCTCAACACAAACGCAACAATAAGAAATTATTATCCAAAATGCCAGCCCTGGGAGGTGATGCTCCTCTTCCTTCTGGACAGGATACCCAGTTTTATTGCAAAGAAGCTGCTTTTTCTTTCATTTTACCTGGCTGTTACACGCTTTTCTTCCTACAAGAGTCAAGTGCTATCGACCGCTGGTGCCCAGGTTTTCAGGTCTGTGTGCCACTGAGACCTCAGTGGAAACAAGGGAGGTATTTCTTTAGTTGTGTGACATCTTTGCAGCATGAATTGCCTCATGTTTTACAACGCTCACTCGCAGTCTACTGTGCATGCACGTTAGCACTGATAATTTTTTGGCTAACGGTGGTATTAAATCATCAAATAAAAACTAATGAAGGAGAGAGCCAAAAGATGTGATGATGACGAGGGGGAGGAATTCATAGTAGCAGAGGGGCCAGCCATCATCCAGGCAAGGCTGCTGAATTTATGTGTGTGTTAATTAACATTTTGATTCATTAAGCATGGCTCATTGAGGGATTCGTTGATGAGAAGGCGATTTCGGAGCTGGTGCCAAGTAGAAGGAAGTTTCTCCAGGTCTCATCCTGCCCTTGTCGTGCTGGTGCAGGAGAGCAGTGGCTTTAATCTTAAATGCAAATAAGAAGAGAGTGTAAATGGAGCATGTTTGAGGGGGCAAAGAGCAGAGGCACTTGCCCTGGCAGCTCCCTGTCCACGTCAAGTTTCCCAGGGCATTGCAACAGTGAAGAGGGCTTGCCAAAACCTGGCATCTGGATCCCCCAGCCTTCACCTGTAGATGTAGAAAACACTGTACATCCTCTCCTCGATGGCATTACATGGCATAAAGAGATTACTGCGATAGAGATAGGGATGGTCACATTACTCATGTGCAGCCAAGTGCTGAATCATCTGGGTCACCTTATGAGATGTCGTCTATACTTGTCATATATATTTTACAGAAGGAATATTTCCAGGATGTTTTAGAGAGCATTAATATAATTTATATGTATTGCTTCTTTTATCCCTTTGCATAAAAAAACAGGTGTATTTTTTTGCTGTGAATCCAGCCACCCGGGACTTGTAAAGAGAAAAGAGTTATAGTTCAAACATTTCAGAAATCTCTAAAATGCACCTGCAATAGTTTCCACATCTATCACTGTGTTGTTATTTTAAGCTTCAGCATCCTGGGACTTCCCAAGCCTCCAAGTAAGCATTGCATCTCTGCACTCACCCTCCTGGAAATTAACTACAATTAAGAAGGTGGACCGGCTTCTCCATGGGTGGGAATCAGCCCAGCACCAGTCCAAGCCACCAAGCCTTGCTCTCATACACTGGTAGAAGAGCTGGCCCTAAGCTCTGCACCAGGAAATACTGATCCAAGAACCAGAGGGACATGAATGATTCTCCTTGAAGAACTTTGATATCTTCTCCTCTAGCTTTTAGAGTAGGAGCTACAGGGATGCATAAACATGGAAAATAGCCTTATTAATTCTGTCTGAACATCAAGAAACGAGGGAGTCAAGATCAGAGATCAGTACTTACTGTGTCCACTCTGTTTTGCTCAGTGCCTGATGCCCAGCTTTTCTACTGATATTGCTTTTTCTTCAGAAAAAAAACAGCCAAGTTGCTCAGCTGGCTCACTGTACTTTTAAGAAGTGCATTTAGCCTCATGAGAATGCATCAAAATTTTGATGCTTAGCAGAAAATAAAAATATTTGCACTCAGTTCATTTCTAGAGCTGCACATAAAATGCTCCCCCTCAGGGCATATCCAAGGAAAAGACTAGAAATAAAATATAAATTCTAAACAGCAGTAAAATGTTTATCGCTTTGGGGGTTATGAGTGTTCAGCTTTTATTACTACGAAAATCAATTTACTGAACTTGGGTTTACTGCAAAATCACAAAAGTGAAAACCTGAATTCATTTGGCATCTGCGACTCTGCTGCTTCTCCCTTCCCGTGCCCAGGAAGAGACATGTCCCACCTGGACCCCTCCCTGCCTCCTGCCCACCATGGCTCCGATCCCAGCCACAGCCAAGTCACCCTCCGCAGCTGGCAGCCTACCTACCGTCCCTTTTGCTGGACCTCTCCAAGGAGACCAAGAGTCCAACCTGAAAAAACAAACTCCAAAAAAACAAAAAAAAAAGGAAATGATCCATTTCCTCTGCCAGGATCTTTGGTTGTGCTTATGACCCCATCAGGAGCCATGGTTTGGGACGGGGATGCAGGGTACGGCTGAGAAAAGGGGATGCTAAAAGCAGCCCGAGTGTGAAAACCCTCATGTGAACTTCATGGTAGTGGAACTGGATGATTTGCTAGAAAGTGCATGTTCAAAATAATATTAGGATATTGTAACAGCAATTCCAATGGTCAATATAATAAAAAAAATATATAGAAGTCACTTCATTGTGGTTGGGTATCGTTCAGTGCAACCTAACCCACCAACAAATCCCATGTAGCCACTCCTCTATTTTAATTTCTGGAATTTTTAAGGCTAGAATCGATGCATGTCTGAACAGAGCTGGTGGAAAGCAGTGTAGAGATCGGCCAAAGAGCCCGAGGCTTGCTGTCCCTTAGCAGTAGCCAGATGAGTCCCATGGCCAGGCTGCCATGACAGAAAAACGTGGCAAATCCTTCACAGTCCAGCACATTGACCCTCCAGAATCCCATTTCTCAGTAAATGCAAATATTTCATATAAAGAGAATTTCAGCCCTGCTGATAATTTCTGGAAAAATTGTACCAGAAAAATCATAATTTTTTTCCAAATTAAAAAAAAAAAATTGGAAGAAGGTTAGGTCAGTTCTACAAATAGTCAAAGCAAACGTTTCGGGAGTGATGAGGAGGATGAAAGCTGCCGAACCGAGCGAGTCAGCAAATAGCTGGGGATAACAGCGAATTCCGGGAAGGAGTGGAGCAGCTCGGGAGAGTGTGTTTGGGGTGGGAGGTAAAACTCCTACTCGACATTAATAGGTTTGGCTGCTCTCTGTGCTGCAACGTGGTCAGAAACACATGAAAACGAGGTGTGTAAGGAGGAAAGGCTGCAAAGCCTGGTGTGCCAGCCAGGCAGGGTATGGGTTGCCACGCCAGCTGTGTCCCTGTCACCTGTGATATCAGCATTTGGGGCCAGTGCCACTGACCACCCTGGGGTCTGCATGGGGAGTTTCTCTTTGGGTACAGGAGACCTGGCAGCCAGCACACACCTCTTTCCTCTTTTGCCCCCCAACAGACGGTGAGGTGCCCAGATTTTGGGGGGGAGTGGGGCTGTCTGTCTGAGGTGGCCAGCTGGCACCCCAAGCGTGGTCCCTGGCTCTGAAAGTGGGGGTCTTTGTGTAAGCAAGGTGCTTCTGGAGCAACCCTCAGCATCTCCCCGCAGAGAGCCAGTGGCACTTGCCATTGATGGGGGAGCCATGGATAGGGCAACGTAAACAGCCATGGCCCCGTGCGCAGCACCCAGCCCTGCCACCTCAATGCCAGCTGGACCGAGGGCTGTCGGGCACCCCAAAAATAATAGCAAGGGCCAGGGACCACTGCGTTCATCCCCTCCTTGGGAGCACACAGGCTGGAAGCTACGGGCGCAGGGGAGGTTTGGACATGCAGTGCTGGCACTGAGGGTGGGTTAGGTTTTTTAAGCCCTGTTTTGCCCCCACAGTGCCCCCCATTCTGTGGCCAGCAGCATCCCTTAGCATTTTAGGGCCACACAGCACAAACAGCTTTTGCATTGCACTTTTTTTAAGCTCAACACAGTTTGCTTCCATCCTTGCTAAGGGCATGGAAGCCACGAGACATCCTGGATGGTTATGAAAGGGGTGCCGTCCCTTGCCACACTCTGGCAGCACGAACACCACCCACTCCAAATGCAGATGGGAGCTCTGCCCTTTCCCTTACGCCTTGAACTTGGTGGGACCTCTCCAGCAGTCCCACCCCAACTGAATTTTTCAGCTCTTGCACCAAAGCAGCCCCTCAAGCTTTATCTATCTATCTTGCAAAAGATGGAAAGTGCTTTACAGTTTTTGCAGAGGTCATCTGATAACCCTGTCAGGCTTAATTGTGCCATAATCAAATCCCGCCCCCCCCCCCCCCCCAACATGGGGCAGGATGATCAATTGCAAGCAAACACCGCTGACAGACCCCACCAACATGAAAGGCGTGAGCTCACAAATAATTTATTAAAAATGTGTGCGTTGGAGAGGATTCGTTTTCACTTCCTAAAGGGAAAAAAAAAAAAAAGGTTTTCTTGGCTTGCAAGGGAGCAAACAAGAGATGGGGGGCGGGGAAGAGGGACTGGAGGGCCATGAATCACGGAGGCAGGGCGGGTGGGGATGCAGGAGGACAGGCTGCGCTGTCTCCACCACAGGCACTCGGCCCCGGGCATCGCGTCGTGCTGGGACCCTGGGACCCTTTGCCCCCTGCGGGGCGGCGGGGGGGTGGGTGGGGTGGTGGACACGGGGACGGACGATGACCCACCGGGGATGTGCAGCCACGCTGGGCTGGGGCAATGCCTCCTCCCTGAGCACAGTGATGGGGACATGGGCTTTTGTCAGCCATCCCCTTCCAGCTAATAGCTCTGCATTTTGGGTCACCGTGTCCTGCCTGCTCTGTACTTTTCAGGATGGTTAGTTGCCTGTCTTGAATACACGAAGTAGTTACTTCTTGGCATGGAGGTTAGCACAAACCCACTCGGCTGATCCCTATTTTTCCAAGAAAAGGAGCTTCAACTTGCCAGGTGACGGTGTAACTGGCTTAACTGCATCCTGACACCCTTCCTTTGGGTGCCCAGACTGTGTGCCCCAATGTAGAGCCACAGGCTACCTATAAAGCCATTGCAAACCCATCACCAAGGGGAGGTTCCCCCTGAGGATCCACTGCTGGGCAGACACACAGGGCTGGGGGAACTGTGGGGTGCCTCCAAGCATCATTGAGCAATTTCCAGGGATCGCATCCTGCTCTGAAGACTTTGCTGTGACGCTGTCTGTGTGAGCAGCATCAAAAAGACTCGAAAGTTAATTGTTAGAGCAGCATTAGTCTTGCCACTTGAATTTTCCTCTGCACCAGATTTATTTTCCAACAAAGCAGACTTCCCTCCTCCAAAAAATCCTGGTGAAACAACACACATGAGCAAGATTTAAGTCATAAACTTCCCTCCTCCAAAAAATCCTGGTGAAACAGCACACATGAGCAAGATTTAACTCATAAAGGTGCTGAGGTTTGCATCCCTTGAATAATCTTCAGTTGGCATCACTGGGAAGAGAAAAGACACACGTGAAAAAGAACCTGAATTTTCTCCCAGTCTCAGACTGCTTTCCCTGGAGAGGTTTGGGAGCCCCTGATGAGCATTTGCCTCTCTACAAAACCAAGCCCTGAAGCTCCTGTGTGACACCTTTCCACCTTTTTTGCAAATGACCGACACAGTCCAAGAGGCAATGCTGATCTCCATTCAGCACTGTTTGGATGATTCTCCCAGGGATGCTGATGCAGGTTCCCTGGGCAGGGCTGTGGTTCCAGCACCAACTCTGCCCCTGTGATGGGAAGCACGCAGACATGCTCCTTTTGGCTCTGGAGTGCTCAGAGCACATATGTTCCAGGTCCTACACAAGCAACCCCTCTGCTGTAGGCTGATGGAAGAAGGGGGACAGCTTTCCTTGCTGCTACCACCATGCCAATCCACCGCAGTGTGAGCAACATCTCTATTTCCAAAATCCTTTGACCATTAACACATGAAAAGTTTATTTATCGGCAAAGATTTCACTGTAAATACCCCTATTAATCCAGCTTTCCAAGCCAACAAGGTTTCCACAATAAATATCCCTGTTAATCAACATTTCAAACGACTGATTTCCAAAAAGAAAATTATAGATTAGATGTGGATTATTTAACAGACTTCCCCAGCACAAAGCAAAGCCCCCAGCCACTCCCTGTTCCCTCAAGCCATGATGATGACCACAGTAGCACCAAGGTGACTATTTTTTCCCCATTGCAGCAGGGCCATCGGGAGAGCCCTGCAGAAGCAGCTCACATTAAATATGGGAAATGACTGCCACCTCCAGCCCTCTGCCTGCTACTGGAGCCAGCAGCTCCCCTCCTTGGGTGACTCAGGGAACCTGGAAACTTGTTTTACCACTTGCATGTACCCAAGATATAAACAGTGGGGCTGGGAGAGCAGAAACACGAGATGGCAATTAGCCCAGAGCTATTAGCTGTGCCTGAATATCATATACTCCAAGCTTCCTTGATCCACTGGAATTTATATGACTGTTAATGGGGACTGTAAATTGCTGTCAGCGGGAATAACTCGATCCATGTTTTTGGGAGAGGTGGAGGGACTGGGGGACTGGTGAGGAAGAGGGGAAGGTGCCCTGAGATGGACATGAGGAGCTGTACAACAGCTTTAAGGCACTGCTGTCTGCTGGCATATAACAGATAATAAAAATATGGTTTAATTTAGAATGTAAGGATATGGTGTCAAAATAAAATGGCTCAAGGACAAGCACGGAACATAAAAAAGTCATAGCCCATGCTGTGAGCATCAGCTGCACATCATAAAGATACATTAATGGTATATTTCTTTAAAAGAAATTTTCATACTTGGGAGTTTTATGAGAAATAAGAGTTTAAAATATTAAAAGTGGATATTTTATGGTTGGAGAGGAAAAAATGTTCAGATGAAGGTGACGGGAAGAGCAAGAACACAGAAGTAAAGCGCTGGAACCGTTGGTGATGCCAGCAGCAACCCAGGGCAGCGACCCTGCCGTGCCGAGCCAGGGGCACCCACCCACCCTTCGTGTCAGCCCTGTCCTCTGCCCATTCTGTATCCCTGGAAACCAGTGGGATTTTTTTATTAAATGGGAAGAGTCAGGCCTCCCAGGTCACAGATACAGGCACAAAGTATCGTAGTATTGTAAAACAACAGACAAGAAAAGCTACTTAAACCAGAGCCACCTGTGTGCCAATTGCCCAAGATAAAATCAAGGAAAGAAACGACACTTTGCTGTCAAATTCAACTCTTCGAGACAAAAGCAAATAATCTGGGTGCAGATCATTCCTTTTTGATTCTGGGCTTGGAGAAATGTCCTAGGAAGACCTCACAGCATCAGAGCATCTTTGCAGAACTGATGGCTTAAAGCGACAGAATAAAGACCTCTGAGTCTGTGGCCAGCTCTCCTGGGTTCATCTGGGCCCAGGAACAATCGAGAGACCCACAAGTTCATTTTTATCAAGAGAAAAAAGCCTTTTAACCCAATGACTGAAATATCCCTTCCTATTGTTCCAATTCTCTGTCAGCCGCTGGGAAGAATAACCTGGCATTTCCTTCCCCTGTCCTGCTGCTAAAACCGCAGGTTTCAAGGGAAAGTTCACAAAAATGGGAAATTTCTAAAATTTGATCTTCCATATGTAATGACCAATGGAAGCAGCTCTGGATGGTCACTGCTTGTACAGATGGTTCTACTATATATTTCACTGACATTAACATCCAGGGGTCCGGAATGGAATCAGGGTCCTGGGATGCTCCTGAGCTGGCTTGCAGTCATTTGCTGGTTTCATACTTAATACACCTCGTCTGATTCCTTAAAGGTGAAGAGACTTTGCTACAGAGCAGCAGGGTCCAAAAAGGATGGGCATTGCTTGCGCAGGCTGCATTTGGCATCTCACACTGGGAGGACGCTGCTTGTCCAGCTCCAGCCAAACACAAAGGACCACCTGAAGAGTTTAGCTGCGCAGTGAGCTGCCAGCACACCCCCAGGCTGGAAATTACACCTCTGGAGGAAGGACTAAAATTTCATCCAAACCTGTTAGAAAGATATCTTTTTCCCAAATATAAAGCCAAATTTGCAGTATCTTGGACACCATAAATATTAATGCAGAGTATATTATGCTTGTGTAGTGTACCTATTCATGATGTATGAATATTAATGCCCTGCATCTGAAATCTCTCTCAGGGCACTCAGTGCCCATCAGCAAACCTTCATGGCTCACAAGAAGAGATCCCTCCCTCCCTGGATTTAAAATCTATGTTCAATCCAGTTGTGCAAAAAATTGTGGTTATGAGCATTGCTCTGGTAAATTCTTTAGGAGGAATGTCTTTAAAATAAACCATAACCCTGTTCTCTTGGTCTCTGGATGCTGCAACAGCATACCCAGAGACCATTTTACACAACTGGACTCTCCATGAGGCTGAAGGTGGCATTGCTCTTCCTCGTGGTCCTTAAAACGTGCCTACCATCATTAGGCTGCTTGGAGCCTTGTGTGGTCCATTATATTTTATGCTGGTTTCCTAAACATTCACAGTTAAATAAACTATGATAACACTTCATAAACATTTTTCTAACATGCGGAATGTTTGACATGAATTTCAGCTATTTTAAAACTAATAAACAATTGTCAATCGGACGTTGGAGACTAAGCAGAAGCCACAACTGTTCTTATGGAACATCAAAGGCATAATAAATATCTGATTTTTTTTTAAGCGTGGCTTTTTTACTTCTGCCTATGAGCCTCTGTCAGAGCACGGAGGGACAAGCGCTGGGGCTGTGTGTTATTGTCTGCCACGCTGTGGGTTCTGAGCGAGAAATAGGAGGCGTTACTCTTCATAGGGTCAGACTGCACTTAAGAAATCTCCCAGTATTTAAAAAAACCCAAAGCCGAGCAGATGCCAGGTTCCTGCTCTGCCCACCATCTGCAGATGCACTTTTTTCTCCCCGGTGACAGGCACCTCGTGGAGCTGTTTGCAGCCACAGTGTTCTGCCATCCCTCTGGCATCTCTCCTGGGGGGAGTGTGTCCCGTAGCCCTGCCCGGTCCCCGTGCCACCACAATGCTGAGGGGCTGAGGAGCTGCCTTTGGGGTGTGGGTCACTGGGGAGCCATGCAGCGAGCCTGGCTGACTTACAGGGAAGCAGTGGTGGCCTGAAGGATGGAGTCTCTCTGCACCAGCTCCCCAAGCCACTACACATCTGCAAGCAGGAGCAGCGTAGGGGACCAATGGCACCGTGATGGCCACACAACTCCCTCCCCACAAAGCATCTCCACAGGGTTTTACATTGCTGCAATGTCAGAGCACGTGTGGGGTCCCTCAGCATTTGGGGCAGTGCCACCAGGCAGGGATGGAAGCACAGGACCAGGGCCCCAAAGCCACCCTAAGCACTCGCAGCTCCTCCCTAGCATAGGACCAGCCCTCTGATCTTGCCCTGCTATGTGGGAAGAGGAGCCAGCTCAGAAAAAATATGTCAAGAGAAATACAATGTCAATGGAATATTTTTTCTGAGGAGTGCCCTGGGTTGGAAGAAAAACCCCACCCAACTAATTTAGGATAACAGCTCATTTAGCAAGAGATAGTCCGTCTGCTTTAATCTATTGTTCGCAGCATCCCAGCTGGTTAAAGGTTGCCTGGCCTGACAACAGGAGTTTGTGAGCTTCGGAGAGGAAACTACCATGGCTTAACATTTATCTCTGGGCACATACATCAGGGAGGAGTCGCCCGCGGGAGTGGAGCTATCAGGCCTGCGCTCATCTCTCCTGTGCCATGAAGGATGTGCAATTCCAGACGAGATGAAAGTTGTTACCCTGTTTGGGATGATGGATGGTGACCAGTGTGGGGGGACCACTGGGGTAATTACACTGCTTTGTAAAACTAGAGAGTTTTGGAACCAAATCTAAGGAAAAATTGTAGAGTCTCAGGGTCAGATGCACTAAAAGCTCCGGGTTTTGGCATGACACAAGACAGAAGCACTGGAGAAGTCCTTTAAAGCCACCTGCGAGGCTCATGGGGGTTTGGGATCCTCTTGCCAAGCTGCTATGGAGGCAGGGGTCTCCAGCATTGGGCTGCCCCTGTGCCCTGAATGGCTTTGCCTCCCTCGAGCCCCTCTGCCCTTGCAAACCCCTGCTCTGTAAAACCCCAGAGGTATGTAAAATGAGAAACCAGGATGGTACAAAGCTGCTGAGCAGATCTCCCACCCTTCCCTAGTGTTTTCTGCAGGCTTCTAGGTGCGATGCCTGGGGAAGCCACAGCAGGGACCTGCCAAGCCCCCACCGGCTGGATGCCGCTCTGATCTGTCTGGCAAAACCTCCTCTAAACCCACGCCTTGGCCTGTGCGCCTGTGCAGATGCCCCATACCGCTGCTCAGACTTTGCTTTAGTCCCTTCTGTCCTGGGATGTTGCTTCTTGGTGGCACAACCCTGCCTCTTGCATCCATATGGCTGCCGTGCCCTGGTGCCAGAGCTGCGGGAAGGTTTTGGGCTGCCCCGCGTTGCCCCTCCTGCCCTGGCAGGCTGGGATGGGGCCGGCACCCAGTTATTCCCACCGGCAGGAAAAGGCTGGTGAGCCCCACTGGAGCCAGTCTGGCTGCTTTCGGCCACGCTGGGCGCTGGGGCAGATAAGTAAACACTTGCAGCTCTGACATAAATTACTTCAGTCCTTGACAGCAGGACACTGACCAGGGTCGCCTGATAAGGGAGGGAAAGCCTTGCATGTCTCTCAGTCCCACTCAGATATTTCACAATAAATGTCACTGGGAAAGAATAGACACTTCTGTACCCATTAGGCAGCTGCATGTTCCTGTCACCTTGAGAAGAAGGGACGCATTGTCAGAGCTGTCGGAGCAGGCAGGAACCAGCTGTTAATCTGCTCTGACATCCTTTTTCACAGAGCAAGTGTGAATGGGGCGTTGCGAAAAGCCAGTGGAAAGGGGATTAAAAATAGGCCCTCAATGAACACCTATGGCGTCTGTCACGGTGCTGCCGAAGGGGACCGTTGGCCAGAGGATCAGGATGGGGGCACCACCTCCTCCTGCTTTCAGCTTCATCACTCTGCAGTGCCCTCTTGCCTGTTGCCTCAGTTTCCCCCACAGCAAGGGTCACATAGCGCGAGGGCAGGACATCTCCCTTGACTTCTGCTGGTGGACAAAGTACATCTTGCTTTGAAAGGACCATGGATTGCCCAGATCCTCCTTCAAGGCTGAGTGTTTCAGACTAGGGCTGGTTGCTCAAGTCCGGGTGACATGGTTGCAAAGTTCATTGTCAAAAGATGAGCTGGATGGACCAACACTGCTTCATCTGGATCAGTCCTGGCAGATGTAACAACGATACCTGTGGATGCCATCAGCTCCAGCTGGACACCCTGCTCCTCTGCCAGACATCACCTAGGGAAACCTACCTCTGCATTCAGCATCAGTGCCCAGGTCCCTCCACAACCTTGGCTGAGGGGCTCCTGCTCCTTACAGATCCCGTTGCATGGCAGCTCTTGCTACAGGGGCTGCCCACACTGAAGCAAGTGACGTGGTACAGAGATGCTGGCAGTGGGTATCCAGGGAGTCACACATGCCCAATGGATGGCTCTGAACTGAAGCTCTTGGTGTGTCCACCTGGGAGAGGACCTGGGAATCACCATGGCTTCATTGCAGGCAGGCGAGAGACGCAGAGCCTGGGCAGGGAGCAGCATGCCTGTTCTTCCATAGCTGCCCTGGAGAAAGTGGGATGGGGAGCTGAAGACATATTAAATAATAATTTTTGACTCTGGCCTCAAATTATTGCACAAATGAAAGATCCCTGCCTCCACTCCCACTCCTTTTCTTAGTGACATTATTGACCAATGTACAGATTGCTGTAGTGGAAATGGGGCTGAATTTTGTCCCGATGGGTAAGATCGCTGTGGACCCATTCTTGGTCTTGTAGCTCATTGCTTACACAGAGACTTTGCTGGACCAGCTTTCACCCCATGGGAATCATCTGAAGGCACTCTGCCAGATCCTTCATCTATTGTTGGATCCCCGTGTCCTGCAGATCTTCAGGGCTTTGCTGCATGGTCTTTTAGGTCCCTTTTATTACTTCAGATATTAGGAAATCTTGGGTGGAAGACATCTGCTTAATGTCTAATGCATTTAGGATCCTCATTAAAGGGATATTTCCCCCTGCTATCTCATGTCTGATCTCTGGAGGAGGATGCTGGCAACTGTGGCCATAGGCTGCCACGTCTCGCCAGAGCCCCAAGCCCCACGCACCCCAAGGACCTGGCCTTGGCTCCTGCCCGGCTAGGACAGGTCTGGCCAACACCATGAGCTGAAAGCTCCCTTGCAACCCCATGTTCAATATTTAATTTTGCTCCACTGTTTAGCCTTTTAATGTGGTTCTGCTTATTTTTACAGGTTTTCCAATCTGTCCCCTCCCCAGATTGTTTATGTTTTTGGAAAGCCTTCTGTTTAGTGCCTGTAATACCCCTGACGTCCTTTAGCTGCAGTGGTCTTTTCCTTACCCGCTCTTCTGCTGAGACTTAACTGGGATTTGTTTCAATACTAATCCTTCAAACTGTTTATTAAAGCACCTCCCAATTTATCTACAAAAGATTTTTCTTTAAGTTATAAAATTTCAATCAAAATTCCTTTGGGCATTTTGCATTCCCCTCTTACGATCACTAAATCCTATTTGTTCTCGGCGTGACTCCCCTTGGCTCGCAGCCCAGGCTTGGCCCCGGCGTGGCTGGAGGAGCGCGGATGCATGCCGCAAAGTGAGCAGCTCCCATTGCCCTCTTGCCCCAGCAACCTCCCACCTCCAGACGAGGAGACTTGTAGAGTTGCTCTGCTGAAGCCATTTCTTCCCTTCTCACCTTCAGACTTAGCCGCTAGCAAGGCTTCCCCATTAGCAAGGGTGAGTTTTCCTTGTTGTTCCATCCCCTCGCACCTAGTTCCAAGCCCATAACATGCTAAATAATTCCTCTTCCACCTTGGTGTTTACATTCTTCAGATACTTTCTGCTGCTTTTCATGTCCCGACTCATTTGGCCCTTTGCTGGGTTATACTCGGCTCCTTTCATCTTTGCCTGGCGGAGCAGCCTCCCAGCCCTTGCTCCCTCCAGCCTGCCCAGCTCAGCAGCGGCAGCACCGGCCAGGCTTTCTCCCCCAGAAAACCCTCATCCACCCATCCCAGTCCTTCCAGGATGAGGTTGGCCTAAAGGATGAGCTCGTTCCCTGTGTCTGGATCCCTGTTATCCAGCAGCTTTCCCAGCCAGCTCACTCCTCTTGGTGTAAATCAGGTGTAGATGGAACCAGGCAGCATTTTATACCCATTCCTCACTCCGTAGGGAAACAACTGTTCAAAATCCTGATTTGAGAGGCAGACGATGCATGCACATGGCAAAGCCTCATCTCCCAGACCTGCCTGCCCACCCCCCCCCCCACCCCCCCCCCATTCCCCACACCACTGCTGCAGCTTTTCCTAGTGCCCAGTGCAGCTTTCAGCCAAAGATGAGGGCAGAAAATATTTCACCTATCTGGAAAAAAGTGTTTGGTGTTCAGCCCTTCAAGCAGCTTTCGGGCTCTATTTACAGAAGGAAAACCCTCTAACAGTCTGCATACCCAATAACATCACATCAGGGGTTCAAATCCTTCCAAGGGTTTTACCCTTGCTGTCATTTGATTATATATTTACTTCAGCGAAGGAATATAGCAGAGAAGAAAAAAACACCTAATTAGTTTAATACACACTGTTTCCCCCAGATCACAGCTCCTGCCTAAAGTCAGCCAAACAAAACAGTCCACCTACTATATGCAGGAAACTTCAAAGAGAAAATTAAAAGGGACAAGCCCGATATGAGAGGATGAGGAATCCCAGAGGGTCCTTATCAGGATCCTTTCAATGGATGTTCCCATGTTTTAGGGAGGAAAAAAAAAAAAAAAGCAACAACAACAAAAAAGACCCTGGAGTGCGAGCCTCTGTGGCTGATAGAGGATTTTCCTCTGGCTAGACATGGAGTCTTGAAAAACGCTGCGGCAGAGTGTGGGATCATTAAACACCTTCAGATTCCTTCCCCGCTGCCAATCACGGCATCACCAACCGCCCTCTCCATGGCGTCTGCTGATCCCACTTTGAAAACCTCCCCATTTATCACTGCTGGGAGAGATCCTGCTGAGACCGCTGGAGCCTGCTGCTTGTCAACAGGGCACCTTATCTTCTCCAAACATTTACTTAACCCTTTGTCTGGCAGGCCAGGAACAATGGGACCCCAGCCGCAGCCCTGGACTGGGGATCCCAATTCCAGCCCTGCCTCCGGCAGGCGCTGCCAGTCCCTCCGTGGGCACCAGGTGGGCTGAGCAAAAGGGGGATGTTGGAGACCACCATAGTACCAGCCTCCACCTCCGTGGAAAAGGTCACTTGCAACATAGTAGAGCAAATAATTATTTGTTTTCTGCCAGGGACAGATGTACAAGGGCTTTTCTAGCTCTAAGCAGGCAATGAAATACTTCATCAGTAATTCAAACAGTCCCCCAAAATCAGCTACAGAGTTGATGCAACTCTACTTGAAGGAACGACACCACCTTCAGAAGGTGCAGCTCTTGCTGTGTACCACTCTAAAGATAATTTAAATTTACCTTCTACTAATTGCCATTGTAAGTAGAAGATTCCAGATGTGCCTTTGTTGAACAACTTATTCCAGAACAGGTTTTCTTATAAAAGCTGGCTGTTTTGGAGAACTTTCCTCTGATGCAGCAAGTGAACCAGAATTACAGGTTCCCAGTGGCGATGGGTCAGACACTTGCAACAGGAAAATGAGATCTCAACTTTTGACCTTCAATGCAACAGGAGAGAAACCCACTGGCCAGACCCTGGTCCCAGCAGCATGAAGCCTCTGAGGTGCACCCACCCCAACTGTGCCAGCACCTGAGCTACCTGCTGCTGGGAAGGATGCCCATGGGGCTGCAGCTGAGAAATTTTGGCATTTTTGGCAAGAACCTCAAGGCTACGCATCCCCCCTTTGTAACAAGCCCTTAGCAGCCCCTCAGCAGCTGATGGCAGGTACAGAGGCACTGGCCTAGCAACACAGAAGGATAAGAACCTGTCAGGAACCCGAGGACATGGAGATGAGCTCCCACAGCTCTGTCCTCCCGCTTGTGAACAACCTGCAGCCGACTGTCTTGGCAGCTGCGCTAGGGACAGTAACAAATGGCTGCGTGTTCAAAGCCGAGTTTTAAGCCTTTGTATTGTCGTTGTAATGCTTTGTGCTGTTATCTGTGACAAGAGCCGGGAGTTCACATCTTTATCTAGGAATAAAGGCTCACAGATCACGGCAGTGTTTGACGGTATGACAGCCTTGGGAAATCTGGAATATAGTCAGCAACAAACAGCTCCCCCAGCACCGTGGTGGTGGCAGACCGATGCTACTTTCTTAATCCTGGTCTGGATTACTAGATTCTCTGAAGTGTTTTAATTAACCATCTTTCATGTACTTGCTTAGCAGAGTCGGGAATGATGTTGATATATGTTTATGTTCTTCCTAGTACTTCAGCAAGTAACACCATCCAGCTGGTCTCCCAGAGCAATTTGGAGGAAATATAGGAAGGAATAAGTAAGAACTTTATGTTTCCAAGTCATATATATGTTATACCCATACTGTTGCTTAGTTACATGCTTATTTAAGCACGGATTCACAGCCCTGGCAGCAGGTTCTTGTGTTCTTAACTCATGTGCCACCTAATGAAGCTTAGGACCCTTTCTAAGGAGAGGGGTTATTTATATTCTTCAGCAGTGAGTATTTATATTGAGCGTTAGTGCTGGCAAGTGACTCACGCTGTATTTGTGTGAGGTTCAGCAGACTGGGGTGGCCTTGTGGATACCGTGCTATTGTTACTGAGATGCAGGCATGGACCTTCAGTAAAGGAAGGGACTCCTTCAAATATAGCCTAGGATGCATCCGTGAAAGCTGCATTCTCCAGCCCGTGGGAACAAGAGTGACATTCCCGGCCACTCCAGAACAGAAATGGGTTTAGATATCTAAAGGCCATCCCTCTAGGACAGGGGACCATGACAGTAAGAGATCGGCAACAGGGGCACAGTGTGCAGAGGTCTTCAGGACTTGTGAGTGCACAAGCAGAGAGCTCTGGTCACCTTCTCAAGGGCACCAGCATTTACTCTTCAGCCATGGCTTACAGCACAACAGAGCCCTGGAAGCAGTTAGACTACGTCCTGAATTTAAGCAAGTGCTTAAACAGTATTTAGACCAGCCTAAATTTCACTGAACTCAATGAAAAGACAGCAGTGGGAGTTAGATTGGACAATATGCACTGAACTTTTTCCAGTGAGAGCTAAGTCCCTCAACATAAAGAGCTCTATTCAGAGCTATGCAGCTACTCGGAGAGCTAACACATTGGTCTTAGATCTACAGGAAAGTTTAGTGATGCTTTCATGCTATTTTTCATCCTTTTTTGGACAGTGGAAGCACCATCTTGTTCCAACTGTTAACTTTTCTGAAGACCTGTGACCAAGAGACAATATTTCTTCAATGCCTCTCCATTTCCAACCCCATATGCTTGTTCTGCAGTTTTGGATGAGGAGGAACACACAAGTTTTCTACTGATTAAACAGAGACAAAATTCCCTTGTCCTATGTCATGGTTTTTAAAGGATACTGTGATAGAGAAGCACATAGAAGTAGGTCAAAGAAATGGTATATTTTAAGTGACATCTGAGAAACAAGCACCCACCTTTACTCATTTGCTAATACACCCCCCCCCCCCCCACTAAACCAAGAGAAATCCAAAATGTAAGTGGCTTAGATAGCTTTGGATCTAGAAGGGGGTTTTGATGGGGAAGGAAAGCAGACTTTGGATGTAGCTTGTACAATATTTATCCTAAGAAGAGCTATAAGAATGTGACATACTTTTAGACAACATGCCTTGAGCTACAGAGGACACTGCTGTGTAAGTCATTAGTCCCATGTCCCCATGTTTTTATTGAGAAAACTCCCTGAAATTGCCAGACATCTGATGTATTCCACTGCAAGTGAAGCTAGTCCTGCTGGCACAGAGCATACAACCTTTTGTTTTTACAGAGCGTTGCTGGACTGACTGGTGAAGTGGCTGTCATACTGCAATGGTGTGCTTTCCCCCAGTTAAGTGACATTCCCATACCCTTGGCAGCAGTTTCTCCTGCTATGGAAGCATTTGGAGGAAAGCCCCACATGCTTTGGCAACACCAGCAGGGTACCTGGCAAAGATCACTTGACACTGCCAGCCCTCGCTCCATCCCACATTGCCTCTGTTATGAACATGGGAGCCTGCAAGCATGCTTCTCCTAATCCCAACAAGGAAAAGTGGAATCATATCAATCTTAAGGGAAGAGAAAGACATTGCTTTCCAGATGGATGCATTACAGCATCTCCTGTCCAATTCAGGACAGAGGGGACAGACCACAGTTCTAGCTCACTGCTGCAAGCAGGGGAGCACAACCACAATGCACAAGTTTCAGCGTGAGCAAGAGGGATTAGGCACACTGAAGGCAATGGAGCTGCCATTACACACTGAGCTGTCACACAGTGGTCCCACCAGTGCAATTAGCAGCAGTCAAAGGTGTTTTCTCCACCCCACCAGTGATAGACAGGCATTTAGCGTTGGCATTGGGCTGACAGCACACCCAGACCATTGCTGCTGTTCAGGTGATATCACCTATGTTTAGGTCATATGATTCAGCCACACTCCTGAGCTCCAAGAAATAACGTTAATGATAAGGAAACCCCTTTGGGATCATCAGAAGTACTCACAGGATTTTTGGAGCATGCATGTCAAAGCTGCAGGTCTGCGCTGAGCTCTTCTACCGTTCCCTGGAGCTGGCCCTGCAGGAGCAGTGACCTGCCTGCACAGAGACCAAAACATTTCTGGTTATGTGATGGCTGATGGATCTCTGAACCTATAGCATGGAGTGCCTCCATGGGTAAACTTTGACTCCTTTATGGGGAATATTCTTTAGAAAGAGAGGACTAGTCCAAAAATGCCTCCTGTATTCCTCTTCCATACACCGAGCAGAATAAGGCTCCCCCTGCCCTGAACTATTTTTGCCTAGTTTAACAGAGAAGGATGGCGATCAGAGAAAGAAGCCATAGTATTGCTTTGTTCTGCAGCTTGCCTAAGTTAAATCTCATCTTCAGTCTTCCATTTCAGAGTAGACATATCTGCACCAAGCCCACCAAGATGAGAGCTGGTGTTTGAGTCACCCTCTTCAGAGCCCTTTTGCCCCAGCCTTGCCCAGAGCAGCAAGTTGCTCTGGTGGTAACAACGTCAGGTAGTAAGCTGGCTGCTGTGTAAGGATCACAAGGCTGGCTGCCACTCACTGGGTCTGAGACATAAATGGAGTTGGAAGAGAGTCACTCAGCCCATGAAACATCAGTTAAGATACCAAGGGACTTTGCCAGCCAGTAATTAACTGGCTGTTATAGACCAGAAGACCAGATGCAGTAGATTACTACCCACAAGTTATTACCTCCCTGTCTGCTAGCTTGCCACTAGCACAGCTGTGAGAGGAGAACCGACGACAGCCCTCTGATTGTATTTTACCCACCAAAAACCTCCCATGTTATGAACTTAATTTGATGGAAGATGGTTATGAAGCAACAGGAAACGACATGAGATACACCCAAGACTGTCATCAGGAGCCATGCAAAGCGTTAGAATAGAAATAATCCCTTAAAAATGCTCAGCTATTATCACAGCAAGGCTGTTTTTTAGCTAATAAAGCAGCCAGGACTGCCTGCATTGCCCCAGTAACCCCACGTGCAGATCCACAGCCGCAGGTAAAGCTGAAGAGGGTGGCTTCCCTGGGCCATGTCCTGCCAAACTGGAGCACAGGACCTCTGCAGGTGGCATGTCCTTGTCAGCGGTTTGGGAGCAGGAACAGGGAGGTCTCAGACCCAAGACAAGGGAAGGGAGAAGGTTTCAAGCTTCTCCGCTGATGAGTGAAGTACCTCTGGCAGAAGCCAAGTTTACTTCAGACTCTGAAGCCACATCCCTGAGACAACATACCATTCAACACAGATGGTGTCTGCTGAGGCCCCAGGCAGGAGCAGGTCCATGGCTCTCACTTGGCCTGGCTTGGACTTTGAACCTCATTTGCTGCATGCCAGGAGGGCAGCAAGCACTCACGCGGGGGAAACTCTGCATCACTGAGGGTGGCTGCTGCTTACTTGAGCCCACCGGGGACCAGCAGTGCCTCCACCTCCCCTCCGCACCAATGCCCAAGCAGCCAAATTACCTCCCTTATAGAGCCCACCCCCTCCAGCCAGGGCTGTGGGGCATCCTGCTTGCTTTTAAAGAAGTACCACGCGGGTCCAGCCCATTGCACTGCAACAGGCATTGTGAGAGGGGGATGGCTGCAGAGCAAAGCCTTGGGCAGCGGCGGATGGGCGTGCTACAGCCGGGGGTGGGGAGTGCCCACCTCTCATTTGGGCCGCACAGCACCACCAGAGCATCCTCTGCTTCTGTAGGGAACCATAGAATGAATATTTTATGCATAATTAGTCATTTTAAGTTCATTGTCACTTCTCTGAAGTGGCTCCAGCCTGCAGGGAATTTAGCTGGAGGGGTGTAAAAAAATATTTCAAGTCCCTGCACTTTCACTGATTTATCATTTTTCCAGATACTTTTCCCAGTCCTTACTCATGTTGTTCCTCTACCTGTCACAGTCCTCTTTTAGGCATCATTTTGTTATCTATCACTTTAATCCCAAAATGGTGAGGGAGTGCTACATGGAAAAAAAAAATAATAATGGGAAATAGGCCCGGCAAATGAAGTTAAGGAGAGATAGGAAGGAGCCAGGGTCTGTCAGCTCCCCGGGGCCCTGCAGGATGCCTGCAAATGACAGACAGCATTTCCCGAGTATCAGACGAGGACAAACACGTTACTTGATAAACTAATTAAGTAAATGTGTTGAAACAATGTGAGTGTGACTGGGTGCTCACTCCTCTGCCTGCGCTGGCTGGGGCTACTGCTGGGGCAGGAGGCAGCCCTGCAGCAGCCGGGGAGCAGGGGACGGCGGGGGGTTAGGCATTCTTCTAGGGAGACAGGACCAAATAAAGTGCAATTTGGGAGGGGGTTATGACCAGGGTACCCCTTGTCACTGCTCAGTAAGGGATCTCCAGTGCGTGCTTGAGGGAAGCTCAGTGGGTGCCTGTTTCTGGGGTCATCATCCCACTGTGTGAAGTAAGGGTCACTTTATGGGGTTTGCCTGATATAAAGTGGGGTGCTGAGGTGGGCTGTGGCTTGCCACAGTCCCCATTAGCTGGGATAGCCCACGGGAGCAGCCCTGTGCTGGGGGCTCAGCCCCAGGACTGTGCTCCCAAGCCACAAGAGACATGTGGGTGGGACTGGCAGGTGAATGAGGACTGGACCAGTTGAGCATCAGCACTGGGAGTACTGAGGGATGTGTTGCAGGGACCTTTGGGCAATAGCTCTGGGTGAAACCAGCTCTGGGTGCTATCTAGTTACAATACTGGTGCTGCTGGAATTGCCGGTGAGAGTGAAGAGGAAGGTGGTGGTGGTACCCTGGAGAGGAAGGAAGCCCAGTGCATCCATCACCCGCACTCTGAAGTGAGCTGGGAGGCAGCTGCCCTGGGGTACCCCAAGATCAGTGCTGTGTCCATCAGTTTGGTGGCATCTACAGCCTCCCTCCTCAGCTCACATTTCCACTCTGGACCCTTGACCACAGGGTGTTTGTACCTTTAGCTTTTCTCCTCTTTCATTGTCTGCCCAAGAAGCACCACTGAGTTCAGCATGATGTCCCTGACATTTTCTGCCTTTATGTTTTTCCTCCAGCCAAAAATAGTGAGCAGATTCTCAGGAGAGCGGTGCCAGGGCTGCAGAGATGGCAGCTGCTCTCTGCCCGAGCTGGGGACTCCCTTCCTCCACCCCCCCGGGGCCAGACCACCGCCAGCAGCAAAAAAGAAATATTCCCATCCCACATGCTTGCTCTCAGGATGAAAGATTACATCCTATCCTTCCTTCTCCTCCCTCTTGGTCCTCCACTGCCTTCCAAACACGACGTCGGGCCGCGCGTATCCTGAGCAGCATTCGTTCAGACACGACAACCTGGACTTGACCCCTGAGGTTCTGGCTCCACCAAGTCTTCCTGGCCGTTTCGGGCAGCAGGAACCTCTGTCAGCACTGGTGATGGATGGGTTCAGTGGGAGAGAGGCCTACAGACAAAAAGTCTCACAAACACAGCGATAGGCAAAAATAAAATAGACCCTGCGCAGCAGCAGCTTGCTGCGAGCAGAGCTCATGGTTCACAGTTGCAAAGAGCCATCCCTCCTCAGGGCTGCTTGGTTGTCACCGTCCTTTCTGCACCCATGCTGCAGATGGAGAGCTTTTTCTCCTGCCCAGGCATATGTTGGCATTCAGGCTTTCCCACCAATAGCTGGAAATAAAGCAAATAGCAGCACACGTTTCTCCAGAGTGTTAAGAAGCAGAGGTGTGGGCTTTCCAGGCGGAGTGCCATCATGGACACAATAAATGCCTGAGGCCACAGCTTTGTTAATTCACAACCCACCTCCCAGGAAAGCAGGTGGTCCATGATGGCATCTCCAACTCAATGTTGTGATCAGCCTGACTTGACCGGCAGACAACTTCACTATATCGGCTAGGTTCAGGACACCTTCTGGGTGGGATCCATCTCCTCAGGATCGTACTACCTGCAAGATGTCACCGAAGTGGAGGTGCTCTGGCATCCCTGCCCAGTGCCCACTCCTCGGAGCTGTCAGTACCCTGGCCTGGGGTGGTGGTTCACGCTGCTGGAATCACTGGTGAGAGGCATCGTGGAGACTGGTCTCGGAGACATCAGCCTCTTGACTCCTCTGCAGCATTGGGAAAGAGGAAGAAGAGGAAATGAGGGCAGAGGAGAGAGGATCTGACCTTGTGTTGCTGCCTCCTTTTCCAGATTAAGCTGTTTCCTTATAAGAGACACACACCCTGCAGTCCAAATATTAGCTGAGTTTCCATTTCAGTCAATGTCATCATCAGCAAACTCCATTCCAGCATGCGTCTGTACCCACTCTCCATTTCATTACATTTTAACATTGAAACTCTATTAATTTTTTAAGACTAGTCTTTCATTTGTGTATCCAGTGTAGAAAGCAAGGTCATCCAAAGCACCAGTGACCTGTGAGGATTGGGGGGACAAGTCACAGCAACCCTTTGCTGCTGCCCCAGCTCCACGTGCCAGGACACAAGCAGAGCAATGCTGCTTCTGGGGACAGCCGAATTTATGTCCTGCCTTATTCCACCACCAAAGCAGCAACAGGAGCCACATTGTGCAAACCATTTCCTTCAACCAAGGGGATCAAGACTGAAGACCAATCCTTTGGGAATGCTGACTCTGACCAAGGATTGGAGTTTGCTGTCAGACAGTGACTGTGTGTGCTCCAAACCCTTGCCCTTATTGCCTGTCCCTTATTCACCTGGTGCTTTATGATGGGTTATGCCAACATAAATGAAATTTAATTTCCGGTTATTAACCCACAGAAAACTATCGCTGCTTTCAGAGGAATTACATTGCTTCCAATTAATGCTGCCCTTTGGTTTATGGTATGTTGTTTTTCTTGAAAACCTTTGAACCAGGTTGTACACCAACTGAAGGGCATTCTGGGGCTGTTAATAAAGATTAACTCTTTTGAGCAAATAGGCATTCTGATTCACTTGTGAGGATTGCACCGCTGCAAAGGAAAGGGATCTCAGGAAATGCAAGATGTCTCTTTGCTTTCCCTTCATTTTCTCCATATATGTTTTTACGCTTTCCTGTTGCTGGGGTCCCGTTTTCCAGCCTTGCCAAAGGAGAAGCCCTTTTTCCATTGCCACGGCAGGATGGTCATGACAAAGTAAGAGCTGCCTTCAGAAGCTGGGCATTTAGCGACTGCCCTGCCTCTGCTAGAGAAGGGTTTTGGGCTGGCTTTCTCCAGTCCCTCTGGAAAACTTGCATAGAGAAGAGGAAACTTGTGACACAGAGAAATGGGGATTCTTGTCACTTAGAAACAGTGATGTACAAACCTGTCCGATGCCTTGCTCAGTCTTGACTCTCACTGCCCACCTTTCCCCATGCTACCATGAAATTTTACAGCTCTGAGTCAGCTTTAGTCTTTCTACTTATTGGGTATCATTTACCCTGCTCTGTACCTTCAGACTACTGATGCACAATACAAACACAAAGGCAAAAGTGTCCTCAAGTGTATGTATTTTCACTCTGACTGCCTTTCAATTTCTATTATTACATTACACTTCTACCATGCTGCCAGAGGCTGTAGTCTCCCGTGCTCATTTATTTTGTCCTTTCATTGGACCCTCCCCAGTCAAAATATTTAAAACCAAGGAAAAAAAAGAAAATTAACCTTAGGAAATTCAGCTTTCATTCCTGACTTTCAGCCAAACACTTCTCTAGACTTCTCACAGCTCCCACAGGAGAGATGTGGTTTACAGTGTGGGTACTTGTGCCTCTGCAAGGCAGGGTGATGGGCTTTTGTCTAAGAAGGATGACGATTCAAAATACTTCAGTTTTCCTTTAATAAATCTGTTTGCATGACCAACACCTGAATTTTATACTTATCTTATTTAAATGAGACACACAGCCTGTCCTGTTGTTCTGCACATAACAACACCGCGTAGCTTTTATTTTCCAGTGAGATCACTTGAGGAGGAGATTGTTGGTGTTTCTGATGAGCTGATGGCAACTCTTCTCTTAGGGCACTATGCCAAAGAGGCTGTCGAAGGTGATCCCACAGCTACGCAACTGTCACTGCTGCAACCTCTCAAAACAATGCTGGTTGTTTATTAGCTCTTTACCAGCCGGGCTATGGCTTGATGCTAGGCAATAAACAACAGCTGGTGGATCCAAGCCACCCACCAGTATCTTTCATCTAAACTCTTAATATTTCCCCAGGCTCCATTTTTTCCCCCCTCCTGTTGTGTCTGGGTGGCATGAGGCATAATTTTGCACTTATTGGGTGCTTCCTTTCTTGGTGCCGGGCTCCTGACATCCATGGATGCAAAAGACTCTCCAGCCTGCGATTCCAGGACAGAATACAGCAATCTCACCTTCATGCCCATGCTCCAGGGAGACACAGACACGTCCCAGCTCTGAAAACCTGCTGCTGAGTTCTTGGAGTGCCAATGTGTCGTGAAGTCCATTATCTTCAACTTCAAACAAAAAAGTGTGCATAAGACTCATTTGTGAACAGGTTTGATATACGAGGAGGCAATGTCTACATGGATTTCACTGCAAGTCAGGAAAATCTCACTCCTTTGCAGATACAAACCCAAACCAAGATCTATATGCCACACAGCCATGGGTCAATATATTCTTTGGCGATTCTCATTCTTTATGGAAGTGAGTGCTTCGTTCTCCACCCATTTAAACATGCTTGTTTAATCTGCTGTCCTGGGTTAGCATTTCTCCTGAAAGCTGGTTTATAAAGCAAGGAGCTGAAGATCCTGAGTGGGACATACATTGCACTTATCTGTTGTCAGTATGGCCATATATCTGCAAGGACATGCGGTGAGCGAAATGGCTGCAACCTTGGTGGGTCTGCGGACATTTATTGTGGAAAAGCAGCTGGGGAACAATCAAAGTAATTGCTCTGGGCCGATGTACGTGTTTCTAATGAGTCTCGTTGCAGAGGGACTTATTCAGTGTGCCTGCATTATTTACATAGGACACCACTATCAGTAAAAGGCCTTATTATCCTCTCTGTATTTGTTTCTATATCTTTCAGTTTAGCAACTCTCAAATTCAGTGTGGGTTTTTTTATATATTTTTATAGCTTGTTTCCTCTTTAGTGATATTATCATGGAGCCAATAAAAGTGTTTTCCTTCTACATCTGGTCAAGGAGATATTTTGCTGGGTACACAAGTCATATTTCTGAAAATGCCTCTGAGTGAATATAAAAAGCTGTTGGAAGCAATTGAGTTTACTGTTGCCTTATGTACTGTCATTAATTAGGAAATAAAACAAACTGCGTTTTATATCACTTGTAATCAAAATGTTACAGTCTTAATGTGAAGTCTTCCAAGTGCAGAGCCTGAAAACAGACTCTGTTCTTGTACAGATGAGCAGAGAAGAAAAGGATAGGGAGCTTCTTTAAATTTTAAAATTCATGGCCCAGATTTCCAACATAAGAAAGGCTGCCGTGCAGCAAGGCAGAGCAAGGGCAGCTGCCCCAGCTGGGCAGGCAGGTAGGGTAATCGCACATTGTAACTTCCCAGATAACCAGGTGGCCACTGTGATCTATTCCACCACCGCAGCATCACAGTAACTCTGGTAACTGGCAGAGCTGCAGTTCATAGTCTGGCTCCCATTCTTGGGTACATCTTCAGCAATCACTCTTTTCCTCTGTTTTAAGTTAAATTGACATTTTTGCCCCCTAATTCTGTCTTTATAGTGTTCAGACCTTTCCCAATCCCCTTTCCTGCCTCCCAGTTCAAAACACTGAGCAGAATAAAATATATATAATAAAAGAAATACAAACAAAATACTTTAAAAGAAAAGCATTTCATCAGCAACCCCTTTTTTTCCACAACCTTTAACATTAGGTGCCTTTGTCAAGTCCATTAGGACCATATCTGCACTTTCCGGAGTTTGAATGCTTTCATGTATTTGGCTCCATATGAACAAACTGGTGGAGCAAATATATTAGTAGATCATTTGCCATGTACATGATTCAGATACCCAGACATGTACAAAACCCAGGCAGGGATTAACCAAGTCTGACAGCACTGAAGTGACTCCAGTTCTGTGTATGTATAAGCGATAATGAACCAAAGGCCCTGTTTGCCTTCAAATAACACACAAAATGATTAATTAGATGGAGGGCATGAGTAATAATCACAATATTATATGCTCTACCACAATGGAACGCTGCTCTCTTCTTGCTTTGTTCCTCTAATCTCTGAGAAGCAAATATCCACAGGGTGTTACCAACAGAGCTGGAGGCAGATTGCAGTTGCTCACAGTTTATAAGCAGCACTTCTTTCCCAGGACATACAGAAAACCTCTTTAGAAAATACACACGGTCACTAAAGAATTAAAGGGGTCTGCGGGGAGGGCGGGGGGAGCAAAGAGTTCTAGTTGCAGATTCCAGACCTGAACATGTTCCCATTAAATTCAATGGCAAAGTTTTCTTTGATTCAAGGTTGGATCTTGGACGTTTTATCCTCAAGATATTCTTTGGTAAAAATCATACAGTTTGTCCTAGAGACGCATAAAAAAAGAAATAGTTGCTCAACCCCCTATCTCCTGTTTATTCATCTACTCCTGATATAAGGCAAAACTGCTCTTCTGCGTATTTAGCAAAGCAGCTCCTCCAGGAGTAGGAGTGGGGTGTCCACGCTGGAGACGCTGGCGGTGGGGTCGGGCGCGGGTACCAGCCGGGGCTGCAGCCCCGGAGCTCACCCGGAGCAGCCGGAGTCGGCAGAGGGAGCAGCAGCCTTGGCTTGCCCACATCTCCCTGTCCTTCTGAGGAGCAGTGTGGGCAGCAGGCTTCCAGAACAAACTGGGAAGAGAGGGAGAACTGCTGTCAGGCACCACCTTACCTGTTGCTCCATGGCCCAGAGCACCAGGCAGCAGCCACGGTTCCAGCCTGTTCCCAACAGAGCCCCATCCTCCACTCCGCTCACCTCCTCAGCTAAAAAGCAAACAAAGAAGGGGGTACAATCCCCCCCTAACACTCTCCACCTTCATGATACCACCCATATTTGCCCCCCAGCTCCCCCAGGAGGCCCATGCACTGTGCGTAGAAAGGCACGGTGCCCAAAAAGGGCTACTCGTGTGAAATTAAACCTGTACCAAACCAGTTATCCAGCTAAACAGCTACACTTTTTGTTTTCCTCATTTAAGCAACAAAACCCATTTTTCTATATTGGCTATATATAGCTATGCCACCCTACAAGTTTAAAAATATTATAGGCAAATTCCTGTCCTTGCCTATTTTTAGTTGCTATTGTCCACTTCGACATTTTGGTGTGCAGTGTTGACTTGGATGCGCATGGATCTGGCAGAGGTTTTGAAGGGGTTTTTCAGTAGGAAGCGGCCAGGGAACACAAGCTGCGATGCATTTCTGCATTTTAATTCATTAATTAGACCTCAGCCCAAGGGAAGCCAGCGCACTTCCTCAAGTAACATTTTATCTTCTCCCTCAGGGACCCTTAGGTTTGGAGGGAGCAAGGCGGCGATTGCCCAGCCTGTGTGGGAGCCAGCCCCAGGAAACAGAGTTTGCCAGTGCATATTTGCTTTTTGCCACCATATTTTTCTCCTTCAAAGGACTCCCACCTCTCTTTCCTCAAGAATGACTTAGTTTTGGGGGTGCACATTGCAAATGGGCCATGTTCAAGTGGAAGCAGCATTAAGTTCTCCAGTCCCCAAGGTATTTCTCTCTCAGCAACATCAGTCCCTGGTAGAAATTTTTCTTTAGGATTGCAAAAAGGGCTTTTTCATTCATTCAGTGGAGCTGTTTCCACCATGAACTCTTGGTCCAGCTCTGCCTTTGAAGCACCTCATGTGGGCCATTGACGAATGGTATAGACAGAGGTGTGACATACCCTCACAGCCTGCGCCGAGCTCTTGCTTGTGTCGCCAGGACCTGAGCAAGTAAGAGTGAAGGTGTTCTTCTGGCCTACTCTAGAAACACTACCTGGATAAGCTAACGGAAACTGACAACTATTCACAATCTAACTCTCCTTGCAATATCACAGTAACTTCTGAAATACAGAGCCAGGAAGCTCTGCCAGTGCAGCTCATGAACATCAAACTTCCCTTCACCGCTTCTTGACCCACAGCATCCCATTCCCATCAGGGGTTGCTCACCCAGCACCTTCCCTTCCCCACAGCCTCTGAAGCACCCTGTACCCCGTAACCGCACTCCTTGCCAGCCTTGACATTCACACACATTCTCCCGTGACTGACCTCGGCAAAGTTGGAGTCTGATGCAGAAGGGAAAATATTCCCTTCACTTGACATACCTACATGTTAAAATGAAACAGGCTTGTACAGGGAAAAACCTCACCCTTATCAGTGTGACATTGTGGAGGCTCACGATCATAATCCAATATTAGTGTGCGATAGGGATCCTGCTGCTGGTGCAGCCTGTGCCAGGGGAGAGATTGGACCTTGCGAGTGACCTCTGCCTGGCTTGAGGTCTGTCTTCACCTGCCGTGTAACCCCCAGCACGTCCCCACCACTCAGACGTGAGTAGTTTTGAGTTTGAGAGTGGAGAGGAAGGTCTGGGACCATTTCTCCTCAGCCACTGCCCTTGTGCAAAGTGGTCGGTAAGAGGGACCGGCCATCAGGAACAGCCGGATCTCTCTGGGCTTCCTTCATGCCCCCAAATCTTCCCAAGCTTACAGCAGGAAGGACTGTGGGAAACAGGGAGAGCTCTGTGCTGGGGGGATGCAGCAGGGCTGAAGGGGAGGTTAGATGCAAACCAATGCCTCTTCCCATCAGTCTGCCCTCTCCTCTGCCCTGGAGGCCACAGCTCATTTGGGTTCCTGCTTTTTATCCTACACTTGCTCAGTTACTCCAGGTTTCAAGCACCTCACCTTTTTAATGCAGTAATCGCAGGAGGTGTGGACGTGCTATTATCTGCACTTTATTCTGCTAATACCTGCTTCCCCCACAGCGCAGGGCAGTGGCTCTTGGGAGGGACAGGTCAGCCCCACTGCTCCCCTTTTTGGGTGCAGGAGGCAGCATGGGGAACTAGGCAACTTTGTACCCAACAGGCCGGTTCCTGAGCTCACCCTGCTCCCGGACAGCCCTGAGCCACAGCTGACCTCATCCCTCCAAACGTGGCATCTGAAATCAGCAGTGCAGTCATCTGAGGCTCCATCCCAAGGCACTGGACCCGCGTCATTCAATTGCCCTTCCCACCCGTGGCGATAACAGACTGGTTTTTAAAGCGCAGGCTCAGATGTATTAGCATGAAACCAGAAGCCAAATCTTTAAAGAAAAAAAAAATCTTCTGAGGCTAATAAGAAGTCATAAGAACCCACTGAAGTGGAACAAACCAGAGTGGATTTTTTTGCCTCCTTGAATAACCCATTTGGGATAATACCTGCCAGCCTTGCCCAGGCTCCAGGTGATAGCAGTCCTTGGCCCAGGTTTGGCCCATGGCCCTCCTTCTGGACAGGGATGCTGGGCAGAATCAAGCAGCTTTTCCTGGCCACTCTCTCCTCTGAGCATGGTGTGGCTTTGCGGAGGAGTATGGAGCCAAAGGCCAGCAAGTTTCCACATTCAGCTGGGACCCACAAGACTAAACCTTGTTCCCTCATCCTGCAATCAAATCCCAGCCAACTGGACCCAAAGGGACTCTGAAACCTTTCCTCTTTTCATAAATAAAGCAATATGTCAAAGGGTTATACTCACACGTGAACCCGAGAAGCCCTCTGCCAAGTGATAGCTCAGGACCATTAAAGCCACACGCTCTGCAGGGGGGTGCAGCCTTCTGGCACCCAGACACACGCCAAGCCTCCCGCACAGCCCTGCCATGCTGGCAGAGCCAAACTGGCATCACGTACCCTTTCATATTTATCATCCTATAATGCCTCTGGCTCAAGGAAGGACATTTAACATGTCGATCATATTCCCATTACCGTAGCGATTCATTAGTGCGGTGGAATGAGATCCTGGGAGAAGATCTCTTGAAGGAAAGGGGAGGAGAAACAGGCTGGGGAGTCTGCAAGGTTAATTCACTGGGGAATTGCTTTATTTTTTAATTCAAGGCAAATTCAATCATGCTTGCCAACTATTTTAAGGAAAAAACAATTACCTCAGGCGCTAACACAGTGCAGAGACAAGCATAACTAGGGACTGACCTGAGTCATACCCCTAAACCCAAACCAGATTTAAGTTTTTCCAAAACAGGGGCAGGAGAAACAGGACAGCAAATGGCACTGCTCACCCAGGCAGCCACATACCGCTTCCCCCAGTCTTGAGATCTAAACCTAATACTAATGTTTAGCGTGACAGAGGTCAGACAATGCTAGGAACCCTCCTTTTGCTTTACACTCACTTGTAGCTCTGCCTGTACTAGATAACTACAACAAACCAGCAGCACAGGCAGCAGCCTGTTTATTTGCATCCCACACCAGATCAATGGGATGCACTTGAGCTCCTGAAAGCACAACATTTGTCCCTGCCCTACAAGCATCCCTGGCCCAGGCTTCAGCAAGAGCCACACGCAGCTGCTGAGAGCATCCATTTATAACAGAGATGGTGGAGATCCTCTACTCAGCGTTACGGAAAAGCTCTTTACGTCATAAATTGTATTTAGAGGCTCTTTCAAGAAGACAAGCAAATTTAAGAGGGCAGTTAGCTTCTGGCACTTAGATACATAACTTTATTCGAGTATTCAATTTCCTCCTTCATTCATAAAGTAAACATCTGAGTTATCTGAAAGTGACTGTATACTTATGCAGTGTTTTCTTAAAAGAGTCAATAGGAGCAAGGCGACATAAAATGCTTCAGAGAGCATGACACAGGAAAACACAAGCCTTTAAATTATACACATTCAGGAAACGGTTGAATTCAGCATTTTAGATGGAAAGGTTAAAATGTTTGTGCTGAATTGTATTAAATCTTTCACCAGTAAATCCTGTAGGAAGCAGAACATTTGAAGGAGCCTAGTTATTCCCAGTGTCTAGGAAAGACTCCCAGAGTTTCAAAGGAAAATGTCCATTAATCTAGTTGGACAAGTGCAATCTAATAAAAGCTGTTGTTAAATTAAGGCAAGTTTGTTATTAAGTGTTTTCCAAACTTAGTCTATTCCCCGTCCCCAAACAAAATCCCTTTCTGTTCCGAAATGGAAGACCTTTGTTGTCTTTCAGCCTGAAATTCTCTTTTTTTTACAAAGACTGCTGTAGAGAAGATTGGAAGTCCATCTACTAGAGAATAGTTTTATTTACTACACATCTGCCTTTACAGGATTTTTATATAGATAGATGAGGTTTTGGTTTGGGCATCACCTTAGTGCTATAAATATCCTACTGACCTTTACACAGTGATGGAGGCCCCTGTTGCTTTGGGAGCACAGGAGCCAAGCAGGAGCCATGCTCCAGCCCCAGGAAGGATGCTGTGATGCCAGCAGGGATACCCAGGGCTGCTCAGCGGCACCTCTGCTCCACTCCAGGATGGGTTTGCAGATACAGGTCCATCAGCAGCACTATCCCATGCCCACTGCCTGACCCCAGCAGTAGCTGCATTTCTCAAACACAATCCAAACTTTACTACATAGAATGGTTTTACTCCAATTCCATGACAAAATCCAGAGACAAGAAACCAGGGCCATTCCTGCCACTGACCTCCTGATGGACCTTCGGCAAGTCACTTTGCCTCACCACAGCTCAGATCCATCGCTGACAACCTGTGGATACGACAGATGACCTCTAACATGAGGATGACACCAGAAAGTGCCCTCATCACCGCAGGGTTAAAGGTGGAGAACCAAGCATGAACATCTGATAGGGATTAAATATTTTACCAATGTTTTACCAAAAAACTCTGGGGAAGGGAAGAAAATCAACTGACAAAAAGACAGCATATTCACAGCCTCTTTCCAAATTAGAATGGAATTAATACTCAATTTCAGTGAAGGACTGAAAATGCATAGCTAGACATTTAAAAAAAAAAAAAGGAATTTAGCGCTTCTGGAGTCTGGAGAGCCTGATGTGAGCTTCTCTGTGGTTAATTCAGACTTGGCTGGGAAGGGAAATTCTCAGCTTTCTTACAAAACAAACTAAAAGCAAAACAAACCACTTTTCCTGGTGAGACTTTCATTCAGTTCTGCAGACTCAGGAAGCTCACGAGATAAGCCTCCACTCCAAGGGTACACTCTGAGCTGGCTGAAGCCTAGACCCAAGCTGGCAATTAGCAAGGGCAGAGCGTGCTTAATGAATTAACACATTTAGGCAGCCTGACTCAGTATGGAAAAATAACCTAAACATTTGAGGTGTTTTCTGCAGCCCAATTGTGCACCTCAGAAAAGGCATCAGTCATAACAAAAAGCATGTCGGCCTCCCAAGAAATCTCCCAAGGAAGTCCTCAAATTTCCTGCTTCTGAGTAGGACTGAGAAATCCTAGGGATTTCTCCCTTTTTTTTTTTTTTTTCACTCCTAGTCATCTCAGTGGGAAATTCAGAAGCACTCAAATATCAAGTTTAAAAAAAAAAAGCTTATAAACCTCAAATCAGATTCTGGTCTGTTTAGGTTTGGTTTCTGGTGAAGAGATAAGTAGATTCCTATTCTATCCAAACCAATTTCCTACTAATTATGGACTAATCCCTAGTCTGGTTTTCTCTGAAAACTCAAAACTGAATTTAATTACAAGAGTAGAAGACAGCTATTTTAACTGGAAAACATGGATGCTATTGTGGTTTTATTTTTGGCTTTTGCCTCCCGCAAATGCAAGACTACTCATTTGCCATTTATTCAGGCTGCCTTTAAAAAAGAAACTCCATCCCCGCTGACCTTGCTCAGCACGCTCCAGATGTAACTGATTTTGTGGTTATGTTACAAGCCCCATTGACACTGCTGTAACGAAAATGATTGGTGATGCACAAATCAAGCCAGAAAGGAAAAGCAAGCCAGAAAAGGAAAAATCAAGATATATCCTCATTTCAGAGTAACCACAGGCTTCAAAAAGTTTAAGAAAAAACACTCTGTGCAAGCACAGAGACATTCTGAAACCTGGAGCTCCCAAGGAAAAGCGCTGACATCTCAAACCAGCTTGTGGTGTCGCCAATCTGGCTGGGCTGTCATCCCCCAAAACTGTACAAGACTGTGCTTTTCCTATCTGCAACTTTGTTTTAGACATAGGTACGCATTTCCAGGGGCGGGAGACAAGGGCAGGCCACATGCTCCCTCCCCACGAGGGCCCCGGGGTGCTGCTCATGCTCCCCCAACCACACAGCTTCGAGATGATGGGGCAGATGTGGCTTTTCTCCCCCCAATGTTTATTGCCATTAACACCGTGAGTGTAAAGGTGGCTCCAAAACAGGATTTCCCCTCACACAGTAGGGGAAAGGGAGCAATGTGACAACCAGTTCTGCATCTTTGTCTAAAGATAAGGGCAAGCAACAATGTCAAAGTCAATAACCTCAGAGCAGAACCCATGGAGGAGGAGGACTGCTATTAAAACTTGCTGCTCAGAAATGAGTTATCCATTATTAATATTTTAAATTGCTAAATCCTTTCTAATCATGTTTTAATATGAGCAAAGCTGCATGATTTAAAAGCAAAGCTCAAGCCACTGCCAATCACTCCTGAGCATGTAGCAAAGCCTGCTGCAGGAATACTGATGGACCAGCTGTCCTGCAGGGAGAGATACTTGTGGAGAGGCTTTGCTGGGTCCTCAGGGTCCTCCACTAGCAGCTGTGTGGCCTTCCATGGGACTTCATTGGGACTTTCCTGGGAGCCACAGACACTGCAGGCACAGAGCCAAGCTGGCACACAAGGCTTATGGCTCATAGACCCTCTTCTGTGGATGCAGGACTGGATTTAGGAGCAAGCTCTGCAACGTACCAAGAAACACATCCAAGAACAATGTCCCTTTGCTTTTATTACGGGATTTCTACAGCTCCTGTGGAACTGCAAGATCCTTCTGGCACCTCAGCACGCAGGAAGGATTTGCTCCTGGGGAAAGCCTCTGTTGGGGCATGACCTGAAGCACCACTGCAGCCAGCAACCCCAGCTAAGGACAGTAAAGTCTGGGTTGCTGCTGACTGGGATGAACTTGGTTATGGAGGAATGACAGTCTGTATTTAACACTTGTTTCTGCCAAAGGAAGGTGATGGCAACATGTTCAGCTACACCTTAGTGCCAAGTCAACCCCAAATCTTGCCTGGTTATTATATCTGTATTATTTAATATAGGAATAACATACACAGATTCACGATGACATACTAGGTTTCAAATGCTGTTGGACAGCAGAAAAAACAGCTTATACTCTTCCAAGGGAATTCCCATGGACCGAGGCTCAAACACCACCATTATTCCTGAATGCTTACCATTAGCCATCACCTCCCATGGAAGTCCTCTGCTCCTGTTCAGTGTTGAGGCATTATTAATGAAGGAGGAAAGATGTCAAGGTCAGGCTCAGGAGTGGCAATCCCCCTGCAGTCCCCATCCATGCTGTTTTGCAGCGAGCACCTCAGCACGGGAATGTGCTCCCACAAAGCAAACAAAGGTGGATCTGAACAAACTGCCTCCCCAAAAGGCCACTTTATGGTGCCCTTTGAGCAGTGGCTTCCCCATTTAACATTTATGATTACAGATCACACACAGAGTGTCTCTTACAGCCTCCATCGCACTCGGGGTAAATGATTAACACTGATTCCACCTCGCCGCTCGCCTTAGTCCTCCTGCTCGCCCGCAGAGGGAGGGCCAGTGTCTCCAAAGCTATTTCCCTACCCCTCTCGCTAAGACCATATCACTAAAAGCAGCTTAAGCACCCCTCCAGTCGGATGTTACAGCGGGCTCCTGCAGCTAAATGCCCGTCATTTCCATTCATTCCACGAGCCAGAGCTGCTATTCTTTATTACAAGCAAAGAGTGAACAGATGGGAAGAATGATACCGACACCTGAAATAACAGCGACATTAGGGCCCCACTCCACGTCCCGTCTGTGCCCACCTCTCCTTTCCTCCTACATTCAATCTCCCCGGCGGTCCCACAGGAGGGTCAGTCCCATGCCTTGCCCTGGAGCAGGGGAAACAAGAGCATAGGTGAGGCTGGGACAAGGGCTGGAAGTTTCCACCAATGTTTACTTTAAGCCATTTGCTTGGTTTGGAGGAAAAATAATAATAATAATGAGGCACTCTTATTTTACTCTTTTCTATCCATCCTTTCCCACATGTGTACTCTTATTTGCATTCACCTCCAAGATGAGGGCTCCCAATACCTTCACAGGCATGAAGCAGCTAGTTTTGCACCCAAGGCAAGACAGACTCTTCTACTTGAATGATAACTTTTCCCCACTTTCTCCTGTATCATCAGGAAATGTAAATAGCATGCTGTTAATGAGGTTAAATGTTTATATGGGAGACAGATTCAGTACTGTTACCTTGTGCCAGCTGCAGAGTTGGCCCTGGAGGCAGCTCAGACTCTTTTCAAACACCACAGTAGTCAAGGTCCTCTCTTGGCCACATTTAACACTGCTGTGGAAATGCTTGTTATAAAATCTTGCTTTAAATTCCAATACTAATGCATTTCCTAATGCATTGGTGACAGCCTGCAAGAACAGGAGAAAGGCTGGTAAACGCTAACAGTCCCAGTGGCATTGGAGCGCTATAAAGCTGTTTTTTGCCAAGTCTGACCATAAAGACAGTCCAACGCTGCTCCCCTTCTTCCCTCTTGACCCCCATTGTACCCATGGCATGGTACCTGCAGTGGTACTCTTGGGTAGAAATTTTACTGAAACATGGGATCTGAGGTTTTCAGAGAAGACAACAGGATGGTGATAATCTCCCCTTAACAACGGCCTTTTTGGAATGCACTGCTTCTCACCAAGCTTCCCCTTGAAGAAGAGCTTCTCTGAAATAAAGAGACTTTGCAAAAGGTGTTATTGCTCCTCATTAAGAGTCTTTTGGGTTATTCAATGTAAATTTGATGCCGAATAGGAGACGTCCTTGGAGACGCCACCTCCTACCAATCCCTGGCCACAAAGCTTTCGCCAAGAAGGACCACCTGATGTGATGAAAGGAGCAGTGCTGTTTGTTTTCTTCTTCTGTGCATACAATGGTGAGATTGAACATTCAGCTCTGGTTTAGTTGCTGCACAAGTAAATAGCCTGGACACTGAATTACTGCAGCACATTGACCTGGAAAGCAACACGAGTTGTTTTCCTGGCTGGTACACAACCAACTTGGCAATAAAAAGCACTGGAGAGGAGCATGGAAGCAGTGGGCAAGAATGGGGAAGGAACAGTGAATTTACCTTTCTGCACCACCCAGCACTTCCAGAGCTATCAAAAGCCAGCAACAGAGCCCCTACACCCCACCACTGTACCTGGCTCACAGCCTTGCTTCTACCTTTGCTCCAGGAAAAATCTTAGATCCATACAACACTTCACAGACTTGCCAACCACTAGGAGCAAAAAAGGGAAACCTCCTGCCCCATCCTTTTATATCCATGATGGGCATGTTCCTCAGCTGGCATACATCAGCCTAACGAGTGACTTTGGTGCACAGCTTCACCTGGGGGTTGCATGTTCCCAACACTTGTGCACAGGAAGAGTCAAACCTCTGCGCCAGCTGGGTGGTGGCTGCAGCTCAGGCAGAGCTCGGCCAGCAGCTGAGCTGCCACACGAGTTGTGCTGAAGACTTCCATGTGCAATGCAGCAAAAATGATGGCTCTCCATGCTCCAACAGAAAAGTGACACCCCATTAGGGAGTCTGGGGCTTCAGAGCTCCCAGCTTAAATTAAACCACAACTTTCCATTTTCCATATAGAAATCAAAAAGAAACAAACTTTTTTTGAAAGCAACTGCTTGGGTGAGCAATGATTTTATTGTGTTATTAATACGATCATAAACAAGAACAACATGTGTTTATAGGCTCAAGTGCTTCATTACTCGCTGACTTGGTAAAAATCACTGTGGCATCAGTATAAAGTGCAAAATAGAACAGATCATCGTAGTCATGTTGTAAAATCATCTGGGCAGGTGACCTTTGAACAAAGGCAATTGATAGCTCCAAGGCAGCTGTACAACAACAGTAAAGATAATAGCTGTCCACAAGCCACCAGACCTGTAGGAGAGCAAATACACACCAGCCCTGGAAGGGGAGAGAGCACCAAGGGGACTGAGAAAAGTTTGGGAAAGAGAAGTAAAAGTTGATCATCTGCAGATAAGCCTTGTTTGGGGCTGGGGCAGGGGTGTGAGCCCTGTCACAGAACGTGGCGGTGGTGCCGTTAGCACAGCCCGGGCAGGCTCCGACCACAGGCAGCTCCTGCCCGCTGGCTGGAGCCAGGTAGTGGGGCTCCTGCTGCGTGGGAAGCCCATAACCTCCCGGTCAGCTGGGGGGTCTGATTCTCCCAGACCTGGGTTTTGGGTCCAGTCTCTTCCATTGCTGCCACCCCAACCATTCCAACTCCTGCAAGCGAGCGGGCTGAGCTGGGCTGTGCAGCCAGCGCGGGGAGGCTGTGGGGGCCGGACTGAGGATGTGGCATCGGCTAGGCAGACCCAAACTTTCCCGGGGTTTTTGTTCACACCTACTGGGGCAAGTGCTCCTCTTTGCCATGTAATGGGATATACCAAGGGACATGGAGCCCCTAGGGAAGGTCTTCAAAATGGCAGGTCGGGAAGGTGCGTGGATCTCCTTGGATGTGGCTGCTGCAAGGCTGGGACCTGCACAGGGTGAGCTTCCCGGGGGGCTGGCTCAACTAGGGGTGCAAGGACCAGGAGGAAGGGAAGCCTCCCCCCTCCCGCAGGGCTGTGCAGATGGTGCTGCCTCTCCCGTTAGGGCTGACCAGGAGACAGAAGTCCGTGGGGATGGCTCCTACTTTGAGGATGGAAGAAAAGACTGGAAGACACCCCTGAGAAATGAAAAACCAGTGTGGTGTATGATGCCGTCCAGTGAATGCAGGGAGTGAGCAGGAAGGAAAAATTACACGTCCCGGTTGTTTCACTTCTTGTCCCTCTGCCTCGTTTCGTCAGCCACCAGACCCCAGAGCATCCCGACGCCCAGTCGACAGTTACCAACAGGCAATAAATAAAACCGCTGGAGCCACTGGTGTCAACATCTTGGCATTGTTTGGGTCTTCTTGTTTGCCTTTAAAATAACTCTCCCCTTCGGGGTCACGCAGATGAAAAAGCAAGGACCCCCTGCCATCATCCACAGAAATCATCTTGCCATGACTTGTTTTGTGCTGCCTTTCTTTTTTGCCTGCAAAGCTTGGGGTTTGGGGAGCTGCCCGGGACCGTTACTCACACTACGCCCAGGTCTCCTGCTCCCTCCTGCCCACCCATGTCCTGACACGTTACCTTGGGTGCCTGCAGGTCGCCTGAACCCAGGCCACATCACCCATTTTCCTGATTCCCAGAGGCACATTTTGGGCTGGATTTGGGGACAGTGTCACCCTCCAGCCCAGTGCTGCTAGCTTATCTGCTGCATGGCTGTACCTGGCTCTGCCACGGATGTTGGCAGGCCAAAGAGTGGAAAAACAAACAGTGGAGATGTGGATCTGTGATGAGAGCCTAGCCACGCAAACACGGTGTGCCACTGCCGAGCCCGGCACTGGAGGGATGTCCCTCCATGACAGCCCCTGCCCTGGCACTGGGGCTTGGCATGATGCAAGCAAGGCACAAAAGAAGCTCACAAGAAATACTCCTCCAAAGGCAGTTTTCATCCATGGGCTTTGATAAAAGGGTGGCTGGAGCCCCCTGATGCCCGCACAGGGCTAGACTGAGGGATCAGCTGCTGAACTATGGCAGCACTGGGGGGTACCAGTGCTCCCCAGTGCCTGGAGCATCTCCTTTCCTCCAGCAAGGGTTGCATGATGGAAAGCATCATCTTCCAGCTCAGCAGAGTTGTGACTTGATGTCAGATTCACTCTCCCTGATCATCTTTAGCCTGTTGTTTATAATAAAAATCAAGCTATCCATCTTTTCTGACAAGAGGAAGAGTTGCTCCAGGAAGCCCTGGACAGGTCAACTTCTATATTAAGGAACTATTACTTGACAGCTTCCTGGCCATAAATAGCCGTCCAGCCAGGCTGGGGATTTTATTTAGAAATAACAAATAAAGCAGACCATAGAAGCAACTTCATGACCTTGCTCCCCCTTCATTTCCCACCCACCTCCCCTCAGTATGGTCTTCTCCTCACCCCCAGGCTCCCCACCAGCTTCAGGGCCTCCTCGCATCCCCCCATTAGAGTGTATCGCCCCATCACCCACCTCCCCGCAGCAGCTCTGAGAAGCTGTAGAAACACACTGTTGCTGGCCTTTGGAAGAGTGATGTGGGTTTTGCATCACTGATGGTCTTCTGCTACAGCTCAGCTCCAATAAATCTTTTTCTACTTGGCTTTCATTAAAATAATTAAAAAGGAATCTCTGCCCTGCATGGCTGCAAGCTGGAAATCCTCCATCCAAAACATCCCTCAAACTGGATGCAAACAAATATACCTCCAAAACATCCTTTATTTTTCAGTCTCTCAAACCTTTCTGTTAACTTCTGGAGGACTAACTTCTGATTTTCTAATGCTTAGAGTTGGCAATATCAAAAACAATCAGGAAATACAAAAGAAAAACAACATTTCAATATTCTTTTATTATTGGGAGGTTTTGACCATTTTTGTCATGTGGTTTGCCTAAAATAATAATAAAAAAAATCTTTGTTTGGAGCTGGAAAGGGAAGAGCAGCGTGTTTATTTCATGTATGACTCATCAGCTCAGTGTTGATACGCTAAACGCTTCAGAAGCTAACACTCTAAAGAGATGATAATTTTTAATATAAAACAGTAAATGTTTAAAACAACCGTTGCACTTTTTTTTTCCTCTTTTTTTCCTGTTGTGGCAAATAAAACATAAGGGAGGCCACAGTTTACATTTTAATAAAATTAAGTTATCTGGTGCCATGTTATTACAGTCTTTATTGGAAAGTGGAATAAATTGCACACAGAGGAGTCATAGGAGGGAGAAATCACTGCGAATAAACATAGATTCTGGGATGCATTTATTTGCTGGTTTCATCTCAAAGGAGGAAGGCTTTCCCCAGAAAAACAGAGGTGGCCCCGGGACTCCAGCCTCGGGGAGGCAACCCTGGGTCACTCTGGTCAAGGATGAGCTTTCTGGGGAGCTGCTGCCACAGTGGGACCATCCTGGCCCCGTCCAGCCAGCATTGTCCACACGCATCCTCCAAAAGAAACCTGTCCTGCGGCCATGGCTCGACACCCCACAGTCCCAAAGCACCGGGGCAGCCCGTCCTCCTGCCTGCTGGCCATTTGCAGGACCAGATGAAAACGTTGGTCCTGAGGCTTTTGGCTGGAGGTTGGGGGCTCTAGGCGAGTGCCAGGGCGCACCAGGAGTCCTGCCGGAGCGGCACGCTCAGCCCAGGCTGTGGGGCCATGGTGCTGGGGGAGAAGGTGTAGTCCTCGGGCTCGAACTTGAATTCGCTGTGGCCGCCAGCCAGTGCCTCGTCCGACTGGCTCTGCGCCTGCCCCAGGGAGGGAAGCACAAAGTCATTAGAAAGTCTGTTATGAGCCAATTGGTCACGCTCCTCCTTGTTGTGACATGGTGGTAGGACTAGGATGGGTTATGAACAGGGTGGGTTACCCCTGACGCTACTGCTGGCCTTCGGAGGAGCCGGAGAGGGCAGGAAGGGTGCTCCACCCCCAGCAAGCACAAGGACCAAGCGGGGAGCAGGCGTCCTGGGGCCCAGCTGCATTTATTTATTGACTAAATACATCCAGTTTGGAGATCCCTAGCTATGTGCATATTTTTTAAGAGCACAGCACAAATCAGATTTATTGGTTTCAGAAAAAAAAAAACCAAAACCAAAAACCCCAACCCTATCCCATACAGCGCAGCTGGCATCACGCCAGGCGCTCGGGTGCTGGAGCTGAGCTTCTCCTCCATGCACACATGTCCAGCTCAGGGAGGGCTTAGACCCAGCATAAAGATAGTGCTGGGTCACAAAATTTTGATGCGTGAGTTGATTTAAAGCCATTTTTTCCTCTGCCAAGACAAAAGAGAAACCCGCCCCAAAGAAACCCTTGGGGCAGAAGCACAGCCTTGCAGTCTGGGGTCTCTGACAGCATTACAGCTCTGTGAGCACTAAGCACCTCAGGGCTATAAAGCGCAGATAATGTATGCCCAGGGACCATTTTCTTGGGAGCTACAGAGGCTTCCACCCTGGGCTGACCCTGCCAACTCGATAGGGTTGTAACTCCTAAGATTTCATGGCAGGAGATGGGAATTAAACTCAGCTCTGTGCCAAAGTTTGTTTGTCACTGGTCGCCTCCGCAGCAGCAGGGCTTGGACCTCCCAGTTCCACGCTGCAAGACAGAAGAGCCAACGGGGAGCCAACGCGCTGGCCGCCTTCCTGCTCTGCAACATCTTGGCTCACGCTCCCTGCTTTCCTCAGTCTGAGGCAGTCCATCAGACTGGTGGCCCCCAATGCAATCAGCTAATTGCTTAGCCTCATCAAAGCCCCCCGGGTCAGTGACTACCGAGGCGTGTGGAGCATCCACCCTGCAGGCAATGGCTGCGAGCCCCTGTGCCTTACCTGGGACACTGACACAATGGTTTGTCCAGGATACTGCGAGGTCGCGCTGGGCTCTGACTTTAAAGTGACCGTGCTGTCTGAGTTCGTAATGGAAGAAGGGGAGTTAGTGGCCGAAGTCGTAGACCCTGGAAGACAATCAGTACAGGATGGTGAAGCAACATAGGTGCAAATCTGCTCTTGAGGAAATGTCTATTTTAATGGCTACTGTCACATCTCATGGCATAACTCTACTGTTCTCTTTCTCCACCGCATCACTGTCAGGGTAAGGCTTTGTATTTGGCTGCCAAGTTGATGATGGAGAAGGAGCAGCACTGTCTCACAGCCTGGCAGTGCTGGTCCTGGTACAGACCAGATGGGCTGATGTTGAATGCATCATGATACCTTCCCCATGACTCTTTAAAACACCACTCCCCCCACGACTCTTTAAAACACCACTCCCAGACCTTTTTTTTTCCCATTACTCAATTTAGCTCAGATCTGCTTGAACATGAGCACTGCTGAGCTGGAGCCTGGTGCCCACAGCACAGAGGAACCTCACAGGAATATGGCAGCAGTGAGACTTCCCACCCAGCATCCTCCTTCCACATGAGGTCTATGCATAAATACAGGCCCCACATCTAAAGCAATCATCAGGGGAAAAACCCACAGTATTATTTTCTGATCATCGTAATTTCTTGCCGAAGACATGTTGACGTGAATTGTGCTCCAGGCCCCTGTGATGGATCATAGCAGCACTGTACCTGTTGAGGTTTTGCCTTTGGTAATGTTTTTAGGCTTCCTTTTCCTCGTCTGGATGCTTTCCTTTTTCATGGCCAGAGGTCGTGGTACCTTGACATTCATAAGGTTTGGAATTATTAATATGGTACTTTACTTAGCTCCTTCCTACACGTGTTACTCTCCCATTTTACATGCTGTAGCTCATGCAAAGCACCTGAAGTCCTTGTCCTTCACTAAGTGCTATTTTTCTCTGCAACAGGCCTTGGCTGGAAGATGTATAAGGCTAACAGCTAAGGCTTTCCCACAAATTTTGTTTTTTCCTTTATTTCCTATTTTCCTTTTCCTGATTTATTAGTGACCTTTATGACAGGGCCCTACTAAATTACACTGACAGACTGAGATCCTACATGGCTCAGAGGGAACGGTCACGGGATGAAGAGACTTTAATAACCTTTATGGCAGAAGTTTGAAGAGGCCTATAAGGAGGGATGAAGTCTCCTCTTTGACTGATGGACACGTTATGAACAGTTCTCATCCTCTGTGGATAAATGTTATCAGCCAGCCTCCGTGTGGACTCCTTCACACGTTCTTAATTACCACATCAAGAAGAAACATGCTCCTCCTTATTTCTATTCTGGGTTTGGGGAGCTCCTGGAGCCTGGGTTAGCTTTCTGTTTTTATAGAATCATAGTACAGTTTGGGTTGGAAGGGGCCTTAAAGACCACCTAGTTCCAATGCCTCTGCCCCGGGCAGGGACCCCTCCCACCAGCCCAGGTTGCCCCCAGCCCCGTCCAGCCCGGCCCTGAACCCTGCCAGGGACAGGGCACCCCCAGCTGCTCTGGGCAGCCTGTGCCAGCGCCTCGCCGCCCTCACAGGGAAGAATTTCTTCCTTATTATTATTCTTTGGGGAGTAATTTGGCAAACAACCTAATGAAGAGCCACCCAATGCCAGAAATCTCTCCTCCAGGTACCTCCTGACAGTGTTCCAGTACCCCCTCAGCCTTATACTGGAGAACCTCAGCAGACTGAGCTTTTAACTGTTTGAGGAGACAGGACTGGGTTATGGCTCTTCAGGGTCCAGTCTAAAGGTTGGTCCCTCTAGACCTGATATCCTGGACCTGCTGGGAGGTGATCCCAGTGCCCCAAGGGTCCCTCCCGGTGCAGACGTGGTCCTCACCCCGTGGAGCTTCATGTACAAGCCGCAGGCATTGCAGACAGGCTCTCCTTCGGCGTTCCTTCTCCAGAGGGTGGTGTTGGTTGTGTGGCAGTTAGTGCAACATAGGCCAGCACGTCTAGATGAAGACTTAAAAACAAGCAAACACACACATGAATGCACACATAGGAATGATGAATTGGGAAGTTTCCTTTCATATAAAAATAAAATCTCCAATTACACCGATTTCCTGGAATATATGAAACACACATGATAGCCAAATTCAGATCAAAGAAATTACATTCAAATGAGATCACTCTAATTTGCAAGTGCTTTTTTTTTTTTTTTTTTTATTGAGCTATTGAGCTTGATAAACCTGGCAAATATCCTTGCAACTCGTTTCACAAACTTCCAACAAATCTGCTGGAAGTGATCAGGACTCAGAGCACAGAGAACTTTCCTCCAGGAGATCTGCTCAGATGGAGAAAGAGATGGAAAATGCCATCCAGGCTTTAAGCACACGAACAAAACTCCCCATGCTTTAAGTGAACTCTTCTGTTTTTCTGCACTCAGAACTACCACTAAAGTTAGCTACATCCCAATTAATCTCTGGTTTAAGACAACCGGAATCAACTGGCTGAACTGAGCAGAACCAAACTGAACTGGCCATGATGGGATCAGGGAGGTTATTCTTTGCATGTCTCACAGATAATCTGTTCTCTTACAGGCTGCAGAAACACCATGCAAACATTAATTAATGACATATTTTGTGAGTGCAGTGATTGCTGGCTCTGAAATGTTAATAATTCCAAGTGGAGAAGGAAAATATTCTGGCAGAAGTAGCACACTCATTTCTGACAATTGTACTCCAAGCCACTGGAAAATTCACAAGTCTCTATATAACAGACTTGTCAAGTCAATAAGCATTTCATTTGAAAGACTCTTAACACTAGGTATTGAAACTATTTTAATAAAAGACTTCACTGAGTACAAGATACCAGTAACATAATATCACAGGCTTTCCGTGTTCAGGTGTTTGAATATGTTCTTCAACCTTGAGAAAAATCATGTTGATTCCTCTCAAAGGCAGACGATAGGTGATGCAGGCAATAAAGAACTCCCTGTTTGTTTATTCTTCCATTATTGCTTGATATCATGACTGAGCAATATAATGAATGAGGTGGGGAGAGTAGGAATAAAAATGAAATGTTTTTACAAGCTTAGCATTCAAATAAAGATCAGCTTTGAGTTTCAAGAGACACAAGTGACATGCCCAAGCTTTGATTCACTCGTTGCTCAGCAAAGGGGTCTCAGCAGCTATTTGCAAATAATGGTATTGCTTTGGAAATTATTTAGCTTTCAAGAAATAGCCAAGCAAAAATAATAATAATACACCGAGGTGTGAGCTGACAAGCCTGGCACAGAGGAGGGGACAAGCAATCCTTGTCCCTAATATGGGACATGGTGTCAGAGCAAGATGCTGGAGCAGCTACAGAGCTTCCTTAAAGCCCTTCGGCCGCTGGGGCTGTGCCGCTCACCCCTGCAGCCAGGAGGGACCTCAGCCCCAATGGGAATGGGAGAGGAGGGAGGTGCCTGGGCTCTGAGGTCCAGAGGGGAATTTGGAGGCACTCAGCCCTGGGGTCACTGTGCCCAGCGTGGGCCGGTGAGATCTGTCATCACCTGTGGATGGAGGAAGGGCAACGCAAAGCCCTTTGGAAAGCCCCAAGATTTCTGGGCCATCACAGGTCCCTGGGAGGGAGGGACATACTGTTCCTATTTCACACAACACTTTGCTCACAGCCTGCAGACAAGGTGGCAATGAGACCTGTGGCTCTGGTGGCCCAAGGGCAATGCCAGCCCTGCCAGGGCTCTGCCCACCCTGCCAGTACTGCGGCGCAATCTGCTCAAGGGCTTTCTGCTGGGGCAGTGGCATGTGCCTTTTGCATCTCCCGCACATCACTCTGCAGGCTGCCTCCTCACTGCATGGCTGGGAAGAGAGAAACCATTGCCCATGACCAAATACTACAATTTCAACTCCAGAAAGCCCACGAGAACCAGGCCCTGCAACACAATCGGTCAGCTTAGCAAGAAAGAGACAGTCAAGGCTACTGTTACCCACTGAAGGACGAGGGTACAATACATTATTGCTGGTTTCCCAGCAGTTCCCTTAAAAGAAAATGCATTTCTGCCTGCCTCCACCCGGCTGCCTTTGTACCATTCTGACCTTGTCTAGGAAGTTGTTGACTTCAACATTGTGCTCCAGTGTTTATTTATACAATTGCAGTGCAGCATACACTCAAACAAAAACTCTTCATGGACCAGGCTTGACAGCCAAACGCTGCCGATAAGCTCAAGGAATAGTGAGCTGGTGCACATCGAATCAACCGTGTGTGAGCGCTGCTTGGAGAGCCTGAAAAATTCAGAGCCAGCAGAGCAGGTCCTTCCAAGGGAGCCCAAAGCCATCACAGACTTTGCTTCACCTCCTTTTTGAAGGGGCAAATGAAATCACAGGTTTTCACAGAAAAAAAGTAGCCCCTGAACCCCCAGATTTAATCAATGCTTCTCTGTCCTCCTTTCCAGCAGGATGGAGGGGACTTGATGTTGATTGGAAAGAGGTTGCAGCAAAGCATGCTGAGATACCTGAGCTCAGCTCCTGAAAGTGGACAGATCCGAGGCTCAGAGCACCGGCAGCATCATCCTCTGAGATCTGCCTTTGTTACCATGGCTCGGGGCAAATCTGCACCTTGGAGGATGAGGGAGCAGCAGGAACTGATGGCCAGGAGAAAGCAGAGGCAGACTCCATGAACACTGCACAGCTCTAGGGTCCTATTAGATTGTCCCAGAGCTGTGACTGGACGCATCCCCACCTTCCCTTACAGTGTCACCAAACTCACTCTGCATTGCAAACTGTAAAAAAGGACAGGCTGAAAATAAAACCCTGAGCCAAGCCAAAAAAACTCAACTGCAGGTTAGTCCTTCAACTCTGGGTGCTGTGGGAGCTGCTGAGCACAGGATGGCTGCTGCACCTGCCCCCCGTGGTGCACCATGCAGCGCAGCTCTGCTCCTGACACGAGGCATTGCATGCGCAAGGATGGAGCCATCCACCTCCACCACCTGCTTCTGCACGGTAAAAGTGATTTGGCTTGTAGGACTGGGTCTAAGGCATCATCTTGTGAAATGCGTCAAGAAAGTTTGGCTAGAAAAGATACTGCTTAAAGTAAAGTGCTGCTTCTACCCTCCCCTAAGATAAATTCTTTCTGCCAAAAGCCACAGTGCTTTGAATCCAGACACAAGCTGTAGCAAAACGGCTGTCCCTGCTGCATAGAGGATGTTGCGCTTATTTCAAAAATAGAAACAAAAAATGAACTGGAAACTACACTAGTGTTGCTCACCCTCTCCCCGACACAAGCAGGCTGAGCACTACGGAGCTGCAGGACGACATTCCCGCAGCGTGATCTGGGCCACGTTGCATTCTCCAGAGCTTTCAGTGGGACTTTGCTTTGTGAAAACAGAAGCCAGAATAACTCCTGGTGCAGCACCTACTTGCAGAACAAAGGTCGTCACGTAAAGGACAAAAGCAACCATTTCCCCTTCCCCGGTCTGTATTTCACTGCATTGTGAAACAGCCAACTTCATCGTTCCTAGAGCAACGGTGTGTGACCGTGTCCACTGCTCTGCTCCCACCCAGCCCATGCAGGTGAGGTTACAATCAGGGAAGACCTCCCCTGCCATGGAAATCATTTGGGGGAAGAAACACCCCAAGCCACAGAGGTGCAGGTCGCTCCCTCAGTGATGGATCCGCAGAGCATGCCTGGCACCCTCTTATCCATCATCAGCAGATCCCCCTTCCTCCGATGGGGCAGAACTTGTTGCAACATGACATTTCAAACCCTTGGGAAAATCCAAGATTTTGAAATGTTTCATTCCGAAGTCAGGATGGCAAGTCAAAATTGCTGCCCCTTTTCTAATCCACGAACAAAATCTCCTCAAGTACTCCAACTTTACTGAAACATCCTCCCTAGATAAGAATCAGCCCTTTCATTTGGGCTTTATCTTTATTGTATTGATTGTTAAAATAATAATAAAAAAGGTTGGAAGTGCTTTGATAATTCCATGCAAGATTAACTTATGCCTGGGAAACAGGCTTAATTCTGCAAACCGGCACTCTCCACCAGAAAACTTTGTGGAACGGTTTGCTGGAAAATGCCTCACGGGTGCTGCGCACGGGGCTCTGCCGGCAGCAGCAGAGGAGCAGAGCTCGGGGTCCCTGAGCGCTGCCTGCACCGTGCAGAAAGGGTGCAGGCAACGCAAGGCTGCCCCCCTTCCCACATGCTGAAACATAATACTGAATAGCAGTGAGACCTCTCCAATTCCTCTGGGTAAAAGCAGTTAAAAAAAACCCCTGAAAATCCATCCCGTGCCACATTTTGATGCCAGTCCAAAATGTGGAGTTTGGATTTAAACTGGTTTACACCTCTCTCTCTATGCACGGGTCGTATTTGCTGCGAAGAAATCAGCAGCGTAAGTCTGAGATTTGCAGCGCAGCCGCGATCAGAGCCTGCTACCGGGGTGCAGATTTGATGTCATTACATTAAAAGAGACCAGGGAGGTTTCAGTGAGAGAGGCAAATCCTGTCAGATAATGCTGAATGTTTCACAGCAATGCCTCAATTTTGATGTGATGAACAAAACAGCATGATTTTCCACAGAGCTGCTGCTCATTTCATGTTGCAAATCCAGAGTCACATTTCTGGAATTGGGAATAGAATGAAACATCTTGCTCAATCCCAACTTTTTTTTTTTTTTTTTATGCTTTTCTTACACAGAAACTTGTCACTGTTGGGTTATTGCTAATGATTTGTTTTGCAATGCAAGAAAAAACTGCAGGAATACACCCAGAGTGAAAGCAAAAGGAGCTCCCAGCTGTTCCCCAGCACGGCTCTGACAAACATCCTGTTTGTAACGACGGCTTCTGATGACAGGCTCTGAAACCCAAACTGTTACCACCAAATTTAAACATCCCAAAGTGACTCTACAAAAAAAAAAAAAAAAAAAAAAGGAGGTGCCTTTCCTCTCTCACGATGGGATCCCAATTGAAGGAAGCCCAATATCACATTGAGGAGGGATAATTAATGCTTTGACCTGCAGAGGAACCACGAACTACCAAACCCCAAATTTCCTCCTCAGGCGGGTGAAGGCAGTGGGGGAACTGGGCCCCATCCCGCTCCCATTGCAAGTGGTTGTAGACCTGCCCGGACCAGCTCGGGTTCAGCTCTGTCTCCTGTTCAACCACCCTGCCCAGACTGTGTGTCTGTATGAAGAACTATGAAATAAATAATAATAATAATAGTAGTAGTAGTAGAATAAAAAGCAATGCACCCACTGTGGGAACGGAGCTGGGAGAAGCCCACAGAGCCCAGGCTGGTCGGCCCCTGCCCAGTGGCAGTGCAGCCCCTCCGTGCAGCCCCGGGACCCCTCCGGTCCCTGCTGCCCTGGCTCGGTGCTGCCCACCCGCTGTGCCGGGGCAGCAATCCCTCCGGCTTTACTCCACTCCTCCTGACCGGAGCCAGCTCTGCACCGCAACAAGGGGCTCTTGCCAGTGCTGATGACATTTTTTTTAGCGGATGGCTGAGGGTCAGACAGACCCAAACACAAGTACGGAGACCACAACAGCGCGGGCACTGCGACAACGCCCCCCCTCCTGCCCTCCAGCCACCCCCCAGGTGGAGCAGGGGGTCCCTGCGGGGTTTCCCTCTCTTACCAGCCTCTTCTGCGGCTTGAGCGGCCGGTTGATGCCGTTCATTTTGTGGTAGAGGCCGCAGGCGTTGCACAGGTAGTGCCCGGTGCCATCCTTCCTCCAGAGCGGTGTGGACATGGCCCCACAGTTCACGCACTCCCGGCCATCCCCAGGGAACTCCTCCAGGTACTCTGGGAAAGACACCCAAGACAGGCGGGTCAGGAGCCGATCTCACCACTCAGGGACACCCGGGGCCGAGCTGCCCATGGGGACCCTGTGGGAGAGGGACCCTGATCCTGTACCCCACTGCGAGGGACCACCCCTGCCCGGGGGGAGCTGACCTCCACCCTACAAAGGGTGGACAAACCCCTTTATTCCCTCCACACCTTAATTTTGCTCAAAGACAGCACATTCCCCCATCCCTTCCCCAAAAGACCCCAAAGGGCTGAGCGTGGCTGGGGTCTCCCTGGGATGGGAATACGCAGGGAGCCCATCAGTGGTGTTATCCCTGCACCCGGGCTGCAAAAACAAATGGGGGTGGGGGTGTAAAATAGGGCGATTTTCCTGTTTTCCATCAAGGCGCTTTGGCCGCCGGGGCCGGGCCGGCCGGGGCTGCCGGTGGAGCGATGCCGGGAGTGGCTCCGCTCGCCCGCACCGCCGGGCGGGGAGCCGCGGTCGCCCTGGCAGAGCATCATTGGCAGCCCGCGGCCCCCAGCTCCTGCTAGCGAGGCTTTTCCCTCACTTTTCTCCCCTCTCTTCCCCCGAAAGCCCCGGGAAGAAGCCGCCCGCTCCGAGCACCTCCCCGGTCCGCCTCTGCCCCGAGAGCGGCGCCGCGGCGAACGGGCATCCCGGAGCAAAACCTCGATTGAGAGGCGCTCTCTTTCCTCCTGCCGCTTTTCTCTTTCTATTTCAAATAATTTCCTCCCCCTGGAATGTTATTTTCTTCCGAAGAAAAATACGTTATTTTTTTTTCATCTTCGATCGTATTAATTAATAATCATCCAACGGAAAGAAAAAGGCAAAAGAACAAAAATTAAAAAGGGGAAAACGGAAAACAAAAATTAAATGTAATAAGCAAAAAAAAAAAAAGCTGCAATAATTCATTAAATGAAAAAAAGAACAGTTTACACTACTTAAGAGCGGTTTACACTATTCAAGAGTAAAAATAAACGGCACGGAGGACGGCGGCCACTATTCTGGCTCCCAAACCACCAAATTCAGCGCGGAGAAGAGATTTCTGCGCCACCACCTTCCCTCCGGAGGACCGGGGCGATCCCTTCCCACACAACGCAACGGATTTTCCCAGACAAAGAAAATCCTGGAAAGAAACCGCTCCCGAGCACCTCCGGCGGGGGCGGCGAGGCAGCCCGGTGGGGAGGGGGCTGCTTCCCGGCTTTAACTTTGTTCTTGGGCTAAAGATAAGATAATTCGCTTCACCGCAGTAGAGATGATAACGCGGCTGAGATCTTGAAGTGGTTTTTAAAGGACTTTGCAAACCACCGCCGGAGGAGGACGGCGAAGCACCCCCGGGGTTATAAACCCTGCGCACGGACAGCGCTTTTAAATCAAGCCCCGAACTTTTATTTGCTCGGGGCTCGGTTTAAAAGGACCCTCCGGTGTGGATGCAAACGAAGTGAGGTTTATTGTTCAACGCCTGAGCGCGTCCCAGTGCCTCCCCAAAGGCCGCAGAGCGATGCAGCTGCGGACCTGTTTGGGCCAAGGCGAATTAGGAGACCGAGAGTCTGTTCAAATATAAACTAATTTACCACAATAAATTACTTAAAAGGGAGGGAGCTATAAATCTGCCCCGCTAATTTAAACACAAGGGTAAGTATTGAAGCACAGGCACAAAGTCGATATTGTGGGAAGGAGATACCGGAGGGGGGTGGGGGGGAGGCGTTGAACGGCCTCTGCTCCTCTGTCCGCCGGGGGAATTGCTCTCCTTTGAAACGTGGTCTTTGCCCTGCGTGACACACACACCCACGCACCCCACCTCTGCCCCGGGTCAGCCAGGCACCCCCCGTGCCCTGACCAGCTCTCCATCCCTGGATAAAATCACCCCCTGCTTCCCCGTCAGGGCTGCCCCCCCAGGGCCGGGCCACCAACACGCCTGGGGCGTGGGACGGCTCCGACCCGGCGCCCCGAGGTGACGGTGAGGGGCGACGGCGACCTACCGAAGGTGGACCTGCGGCCGGGCAAAGCCGCCTGCCTCGTCTGCAGGCTGTGCAGCACGCTGCTCTCAAAGTGTCCGGCCGTCCAGGAAGGCGGTATCTCGGGGGTCACGTAGGCGGGGTAGGGGCTGGAGTAGGACCCATTAACGGAGCGCACCAAGGCGTTGCCGTACTGCTCCCGGCCCCCGCCGCCCAGCAGCAGGGACCCCTGGTAGGCACCGTCGCGGCCCGGGGGGCTGCTGCCTGGGGGGCTGTGTGAGTAGGAGAAGCCCGACGGCGGGTGGGGGCTGCCGGCGTTGAAAGCGGCGGCCTCGCTGCTGCTCTGCCCCCAGCCCGGGGGGTTAGTGAGGTGGCTTTGGTGCGGCTCGCAGCCTTGCAGGTAGGGCAGCGTCTGGAGGACGGAGGGTACCCGGGTGGTGGGCACGTAGACGGGTGAGCCGGCCGACGAGTGGAGGAAGTTGCTGGAGTCGTGGGAATAAGCCGACTGGCCATGGTTGGGGGCGAGGGCCAGACCCCTGATACATGTTCCGTCCTCGGCGGCGGCGATGGCTGCTCAGGGCCCGGCCGGCTGCGCCCCGACGGTGCCGCGGGGCTCACTCAGAGGAACCTGGGGGGAGAGCCGAGAGCTGAGACCCCGGCCGACCCCGGGAGACCCCGGCCCGGGCTCCTGCGCACCCATCGGCGCTTCCCGCGGCGCAAGCGCCTCTTCCCTGCCTCAAGCAGGGGCTGTAATTTGTGATTATATTTTTTTTCCCCCTTTAAGCTTTCCTCTGGTCAGCTCGTCCCGCCGGGGAAACCCGCGGCGCCGGGCAAAGCGAGCAGCCCCGCCACGGCGAGGAATACCCTCGGTGAAGGGGCAGCGCCCCCGGCCCCCTCCCGCCGCCCCGCCGGGGCACTTCCAAGGGCCCGGAAATTTTTTTTTTAATTTTCTTTCTTCCCTTTTTTTTTTTTCTCCTTTCTTCCTCAAAAGTGTTTCCTTTCCCGTCTTTTTCCCGAGCCCCGGGCCTGCAGCGCGCCGCAGGGCCCTGGCTGGCGGGGAGGCGGCCGGCGGCGGCAGGGCCCCCTCGAGCGCCCGGGCCGAGCGGGAGCGGGGTCCCCAGCGGGCCTGGGCAGCGGCCCCCGACCCCGAGCAGCCCCGGTGTCCCATCTTCACCAGAGCTGCCGCTTTCATGTGAAAAAGCGGAATGCCCCTCAGGCAGGCCTCTCCGGAGGGCTCAAGCCGCGGGGCACCGAAGGAGCATCCCGCATCCCGCCCCCGGCCCCCCCCCCCCGGCCGCTCCCGCACAGGTACTCACATGGCAGCGGGCCGGGAGCGGAGCCGGGCATGGCCAGGTGGGCATGAAGCTGCTCTCGGACCATCCAGGGAAATCCCAGGAAAGTAAGATAATAATAACAATAATGATGATAAAAATAGAATAAAGTTTACGGGGGAGGGAGGAGAAAAACCAAAACAAGCAGGAGACCCCGGCAGAGAGGGGCTGCCCTCCCCCGGTCCCTCCCCTCCCGCCGCCGCCGTCTCCCGTGGGTGCGTCCCTGGCTGCGCCCTGCGGGGAAGTGGCGGCGGCGGCGGCGGCGGCGGCTCTTTACGGCGGGCCCCGGTGCGGCCCGGCCCACGTGACGGCCGGCGGGGTAGCCCCGGTCCCGGCCAGGATTGGGCGCCTCCCGGCAGGGGGGGGACGGGATAAGTCCCGCCGGCTCCGCTCCCGGCGGGGGGGACGCACCCGCCGGCAGGCCCCTGGCGCGGGGGCCGCGGGCGCCGGAAGGAGCGGGGGCAGGATGCGGCCCCCAAGGGTGCCCCGCACCGCCCCGGACCCGCGGGCAGCAACTCTCCCTCCACCCCCCCGCCAGGCTGGAGGTGTCCGCCCGCCCCGCGGGGAGGGGTGGGGTTGGCCCCCTCCTCGGCGGGCCCCGCCGCATGTCTGGGGGTCGCTCCGCCAGCCCGGCGGGAGGCGATGACCCCCCCCCCCCCCCCCCCCCCCCCCCGTCGCCGGTGGATGCCGAGGAGCACAGCGAAAACTTTCCGGCAGGGGTTTGGTGGCAGAGGACGTGGCCTGGGTGGGTTTCTGCTTCCAGCGAGCGCTGCGGCTGTGCTTTGCCATAAACCCCGTACTAACGGGGGCGAGGGGGTCTCACCAGGGTGATCCCAGCCTGCTCTGCCTTTCTCTAGCGGCCAGCGGCCCCGCCGACGCGGGGGGACACTTGCACTGGCCCGGTCGGGCCGCTTCGGAGAGCAGCGCTCGGTCCCTCACCGTCCCGTCGGGGCCGGCGGGACCCCGGCTGCCGCGCTTGCGGCGGCTCCGCTCTTCCCCGGGGGGAGCAGAGGAGAGGGGCCTCCTCCCTGCAGCCCCCCGGCCCAGCGGCTCTGGCCTTGCGGCGGGGACAAAAGCCCTTTCCCCGCTTTTCCCCGTCGGTGCGACCCCGGGAAGGGGCGGCAGGAGGGGAAGGAGCGCTCAGTCCCGGGGGTTACTTGGCCAGTTTAGCTCCCTCCCGGTGCCAGGCAGCCAGGCCGGTCCCCACCCGCCGCCGGAGCGAGGAAATAATTTCATCGTTATCGGGTTTTGCGTGGCGCCGGGATTCTCCTCCTCAGAGAAACGGAGGAAAAAAAAGCCTCGGCGAGTCTCACCCACCGCTTGCTCCATCCACGGGCGGCCAGAGCTTTGCCGCCTGCAGGCCTCTGCCGACGGGATCGGGTCCTGCTCGGCCCCGGGAGCCCGCCCGTAGCCCAGCTGGGTGCTGCCCGGCGCTGGGGTCCTGGCGCCCGGGGGACCCCGTCCAGCCCCGGCTCCGCAGGGACCAGCGCTGCGGGAAGGGTGGGAAATTTCGGCTCCAAAATAAACTGGTGTAGGAATGCCAGCTATTTCCCTCGGAATAATGCAACGCAACTGGCTGGAGATGTATTTATCTCCTCGCGAAAGCGGCAGTTTACAGCTCGCGGGGTATCCCTGTGCCCGCAGAGCAAAAGGGGGAGGGGGGGAATAAAAAAGAAAACAAATGGGAGAAAAGGAGAGGGAAAAAAGAGAAAAAAAGGAGGTGGGGGAGGGAAAAAAAGGGGGGGGGGGGGAAGAATAGGAAAAAAAATAAAGATAGCACTCCGGTGAGGCTCCTGCTCGGCGAGCCCCGCGGCGGCACGGGCAGAGGCGTCCCCGTGGAAAACCAGCCCCAGCCCCTCCGGGAGCGCGGCGGAGCCTCCGCCGGGCCCTTCGTTTCGTTTCGGTTGCTGGAAGCGGGGTGAAGCCGTGGGGGCACCTGGGCTTCCAGGCGTTACAATTTCAAGGTGTTATTTTACTGTGATTTATTCTTTTTTTTTTTTTTTTTTTTTTTTTTTTTAATGCGTCTGAGTTGCCCGGTCCGGTCTCTTCGGGCGTTCAAATAATGTAAAAACACTGAAAGGCAACGAGGCACTGCTAAAATCCCGAGGGATTTACTCAGTGAGCACGTTCACGCCAGGGGAAACCGCCGTGCGCGGAACCTGCCCGTGGACGCGTCGCGTGTCCGTGTTTGGGCCCATCCAGTTGTTTTCGGCTGGGTTTTTTTTGTTTTATTTTTACCATTTTTTCCATTCACTGTCTCCCCGCGGCAGCGCTAGCTCGGCTCCCGGCGCTGCCGGTGCTGCCTGGCTCTCGCCCCACCGGGCCGCGGGGACCCGAGGCCGCGGCGAGGAGCGGCGGGTCCGACGGGCGGCTCCTCCCGCCGCCGCGCAGGGCAGGTGCTCCCACACCGCGGGGGCTCCAGCACCTCCCGCGGAACTCGCCGTGGGACCGGCCCCACAGTCCGGTCCCAGGAGGGCACCGGCCCAGGCTGGTGCCACCCACCCGGGAGGGCGGCATGGGGCTGCCCACGCGCGTCCCGATCGCTGCGGTTTGGGTGTTTGCAGAAGTTGCTCTCGGCAGCGGGGGGCCGGGCGGGGGGTGCGTGGGTCTCCCTTTGAGGAAGGCCGGGGGTGGGCGACGCTTTGGCGAAGCGGGAGGGAAGGTGCCCGCGTGGCACCGGTGCCAGCGGCGATGCCCCGGCCGCAGCCCTCGCACTGCGCCCGGGGAGGTCACGTCGGGGTGCGGGACACGGGGACCCCGGGCTGTGCGGGTACCCACCCTCGGGGGCAGGCCGGGGGTCCCTGGCAGTCCCTGCCCCACCGAGGGCACCCCAGACGTGGCAGCGGGGCCCCGGGCCCCGGACATCTCTGCCCGGGACGCAGCTCACGGCGAGGCGCAAAAGCCTTAAGAGAAGCACCGGGGCGGGGGGACCCTCCGGAGGAGAACGCTGACCCTCTCTTTCCAGTCCCGTCCAAAGAGGGGGCAGGCGGGGAACGCCTCCCGGGAGAGCCCGGTTGTCACCCCGCCGGTACCCGCCGGCAGCTTTGCCCCCGGTGCACATCCCTCGCCGGGCTCACAGTCTGTTAGACGGGCTGGATCGGACCTGGCTCTGCACTTCCAAGGGGACACGACCACTTGTTTGCGAAGGTTAAGAAGGGGTCCCCGCTCCCCGTCCTCCCCGTCCTCCCCGTCCCCCCCATCCAGGCAAAGCTTGGCTCCGGCTGGGTCCCCGCGGGGCCGGTGCGGCTCGGCACGGCTCCCCAGGGAGCCCTGACCCCTCCAGGTGAGGCTCCCCGGGCCGGGACAGACTGCCCGGCGCCCCGGCCCCCCGGCCCTAATCCCGCTCCGGCTGATTTGTGAGTCTTGCGCGGGGGCGGACGCGTGGGAGCGACCTGCGCGGTCCCCGAGGGGGCTTTTAGCTCCCCCGCCTCCACCCCAACGAAAACCAAGGGGAAAGAAGAAAAGTGGAGAGAGGAGGGCAAGAACGTGCCCGCGCTGCTGCGCCGGGCGGGGGAGAAGCAAGGCGCACCCTGAAACCGCGGCTTCACTTTCCCCTCGGTGCATCGGGAGGCGGCAATTAATTAATCAGAACCTCTTTCCTCCCTCCGCCCCCCATGGGCTGCAGCATCCTCCCCCGGGGCTCATTGCCCTCGGGGGTGCCGGGGAGGGCGAGCACCGACGTTAGAGTGGAGCCCAGCCCGGTGCCCCGCGGCACTCGGGGGGCTCTCCCCCGGGCTGCCCGCCCAGCAGCCGGCACCGGGCTCCCTCCACCTCGAGCCTCCAGCCCCGAGCCCCCAACTGCAAGGGGAAACCCATCACCTCTTTCGCCCCTTGCAGCCCTACGGGCGTTGCCGGGCCGCTTTCCAGCTCTGCCCCCGGCTCCCAAAGGAGGGACGAGCTGCCCGGGAGTACAGCAGGCTCCCCAGGGGCTGCTTCCCCTTGCCCGGTGGGCTGTGAACAGCAGGGATCCACGGGAAGGCACCGGCGGGGATGCACCCGTGGTCCCCATCCCTCAGTCCGCATCACTCCCTCCCTCCATCCTGCCCCCAGCCCCTTCCTACCCAGGCTCTGAGGGGTGGGTTGGCCAGGGACCGAGCTCGGGTACCTCCTGCGGCCGAGGCCGGGCTGATGCGCAGGGTGGTGCTGGAGAGAGATGATGGGCACAGCCAGGGCTGGGGAAGGCCCCAGCCGGCGCGGGGCTGTGGGCAAGGATGGAGCTGCCCCAGCCCAGCCAGGCAGGGACAGTAGGGTTTTGTGCCTGGAGGAGCGAGGGGATGCCAGAGGGCTGTGTCTTAAAAGGGTTAAATAAACAGCAGGCTCTGCCAAAAAATATTTATCTCCTGTTGTATGCATGTGGCCATAGCCCTCAGGAAGGGGGCTGTGAGGCGGGGGTGGGAAGTATTTAAAAACTTTCCCCCTCTTAGTCCATAAGGATTTCACTGGCAAGGAAAATAAGAGGTCCCATAGAGCTGGTGTTTCCTGGTGTCCCCTACAGACCAGTTTTATGAGGATGCTTCAGTCTCAGCCATTTGTCCATCTGCTCACGAGCCAGCAACAGCTACAAAAATCACCCTGCTTCCTTCAGTATTAGGAGGGTACAAAATGCAGACTGCAATGGGTGCCCCCCCAGGATGGGTAACTTGGCACGTACCTCCTAAAAGTGACCTTTGCTGGTGTGATTTTGGCCACAATTGTTTAAAATTCATTTTCTCTCCAGGCTGATTTAACAGAAAGCTCCAGTCCTCAGGCTGACAGTGGTAGGGCCAGTGGGCACTGGCTGGGGCTGAGTACCTGCTGCTGGGAGCACCCTCTGAGGGATAAACACCTCTTTTTTTGCAGATGGGCAAACTGTGGTCTCTAGATTTATTTGATGCAGCAGACCCTGAGGACTGCAACTTTGTCCCAAGCCCAAAGGACAAGGACATCTAGGCCAGGCAGGATATCCAGCCTTAGAAGGGGCTCAGCATCTCACAAGGGGTAAGGATCCGACCCCACCTGGGAAGTTTTCCAGGAGTTTTGCCTTGGGCAGGAGCAGGCGGGAGCAGTGAGTGATTCAGGCTCTGGCCATGTGGGCATGCTGGGGGACGCCTTGTGTATACAGTTTCTTGTGCGTGTAAATGCTTGTGGGGTTGAAGCTGGAGGGCACAGTGAGCCACCAGCCAGGCAGTGAGAGGCAAAAAGCTTCTGTACTGTGAAATGGAAACTATTTCCCTGAATAAACTCGAGCCTGCATGCACTGGACTGGTGGGCTGATGCTGGCAGTGCCAGCAAGAAAAGACCTCTGATAGGAAACCACATCCAGAGCCTTTCCAGCTATGTGGCGTTTCCACCATGCTCCCTTCTGCCATTGCGGGCAATAAATGGGGAAAGAGAAAAAGAAAAAAAAAAAAAAAAAAGGCTATTTTGGTATATTAACCTCCTTGTGGCCAGGTGAAAGGTTAAATTCACATGATTCATTGGCGGCTGAGAGACAGCACTTTGTTGCTAGGATTTTGGGGAATGCGGAGGGCTCCAGCGAAGGAGTCTCGCTAATCTTTAAGGGAGGGAGCCAGGCTCCTGTCTGACGGCTGCAGGCCCAGCAGCTCTGTGTTTCATTTCAGACTGTCACTCTCCTATCTCTCAGCTCACTCCCAGCTCCAGCTTGCTGCCAGATCTTGGGAACTGTTAACTCAGACAAATTTATAGATGGAAAAAGAACAGTTAGCCATTGTTCCTGGGGTGGGGGAGGGAGGAAAGCAAGGAGCTTCGGCCACCAAAGTCATGATGTAACCTGGTTGTTGCCTGGTTGGGAGAAACATGCGAAGGATCTTGCTCTTCCCGTGCCAGGGAAGGAAATTGGGATCGTTATGTTACTGCTAAATGCTGGAGATGGGATGCTGGTGCCCAAGTCACTTGGAGACTTTTGTAGAGTATTCTGATAATATAGAATCTCCCAGCTGGACATCTCTAGGGTATGAGCTCATTTTTTTGTTTCAAGTCCTGTGATACTGGGTGTTTTTCCTTAAAGCTTCAGACTCTGGAGTCATGAGATCTAATATCAACATCAGCATTCTCATAAACAAGCGCCTCGCTATGTGGGCTGCCGAGAAGAAACTGGAAATGGGGAAATCTCAAGGCTTAAAAAAGAAAAATCCAATTGGCAAATATGGAGACCCTCAGATCCGTTATTCTTTAGGAGTGCTGTGACTTTCAGGGAGCATTACTGACCTCATCTATCTGGGAGAGAAGTGAGAGACCCAGAAGTTGTTGTCCAACTGGCGCTCTGCCCATGCTTCCCAGCTGGATGCTCTTCCAACCAACATTCTTGGTGGAAAGACCCTTAGCTGGAAAATAAGAGTGTTCTCCCACCCTTGTGTTTGGTTTATAGCTTTTGGATGGTCTGTGGCTCTGAACATGGGTCCCTTTTGGAGGCATGTCTTCCAAAATTGCCCAGAGAATAGACATGCACCTTCTGGGAGTGTTTACCCCCTACACAAGCCTTCCTGCAGCAAGGCTGTACCTGTGTTACCATCCTGACGGTTTCTGTAGCCCCTTCGCCATCTGGAGACATTCCTGGTTCTTCACACTTGCTCACCTGGAGGGAGGGAAGTGTGGGCAGGGTTTGGAGGACTGCGTGTAGCCTCAGGACAGGAAGAACCTGCATCGCAGTGGGATAAACCAACTGGGGTTCTTATAGTTTTAAACCAACTGCTCTGAACCCAGATTCCCCCCCCGCCTTTTTTTTTTTTTGCCATTATCTGTGTGTACAGAGTAGATGGAGGTGAGAAATTTTTGATTTAAAAAATAAATAGTGATATATTAAGCGCTTAGTAAATCCAACAACTTGAGAATCTGGCTGCATGGAAGATGGTTTCTTCTTCCAAGGTCTGAAGGGTTGCAGAAGTCCATTGGTTTTTTTTGTTTTGTTTTTTTAAATCAGGAGACTGCACAGATTTTATTTTGAAGGCCCAGAAGGTGGCACAGTCCCAAAGCATGACTCCCCCCCCATTTTACTTACTGGAGTTTTATTTAACTCTGCAATAACAGGAACAGACTTTCACATCCTATAACATTTCTGCCCAAAGTCAGCTGCGATGTTAAAGTTCATTGTCTACTTAATTTTTATATCAACAACCAGAAGTGCTTCTGTATCCCATTGCAGACTTGGTGTGAAGTTATTTACTCAAACCCCCAGCATCACACAGATGTGCGTTTATAAATACAGGTCTGAATTAATCTCTGGTGGAAGTCTCCCACTGCAGTTAACACAGATGCCCTAGGGATGAATTTGGGACACTATATGCATTATGGGCTAATTTTCATTTTGCACCTCTCTCCTCATATATTATAAGTGTCAAAAAATAATCTTCCATGAGGGAGAAGTGGCACTATGACTTCTCATAAGCAAGCTACTGAAAGGATGTGACAAATGAAGGGTGCAGCCTTTCCTATATACTAGAACTAAATTTAATGTTCCCTGCATTGCTTTGCTACACTTAATTTTAATACGCCTATGCCCAATATTTTTCCTCCCTTTGCTCATGGCATTTGCAGGCTGTGCTTTGCTTTCACAGCTTCTCTGCCACATGTGAACTGCCTTGGTTTGGGTCAGCAAATCTTCTCCTTCACCTCATGTAACTTCCCTTCCCACTTCTCTCCATCTCCTTGGCTGCATCTCTGACCTCTTCTAGCCTCATTTTTCACCTTCTCAGCCTCTCAGCCCTCACTGACTGCATTTTTCATCTGCTTTGGCATGAAAACATGGCTCCAATTAGTTGGAAAGGCAGTATGGAGAGGGAGAGGTGGAGAGGCAGCTGGTTTGGCCAGATTGGGAAGCAAAGCGCTTCTTCCTCTCTCTGGGCACGAGATGTGGTGGCTTTCATGGCTGAATGCTCTGGATTTGGGGAGAAGGAAGGGAGAGCTTTTTCCTCCTTCTCCAGACTTGCAAATACAGATTGAAGCCAGAACCTGAGCTTTGAGCCGTGTGAGTTTTAGGCATGGACCATAGCTGGTACTGCCCAGCTGCGTTCCCCTAGCCCAGTGGAAACCCACTAGTCCTGTGGTCAAAGCAGCGCCTGGGGGAGGACACGACAATGGGCCACTTGCAATCTCCTGCTCACTCTTGAGATTTTGCAGAAACAAGCTGAGCGAAGCCATGTGTTACAAGGAACCACTGGAATGATTTTAAGCAAGCAAAGATATGCAGAAGCAGAAGTCCTGGCAAGCCTTTATTCAGTTCCCCTTGGAAGGGAAGAAAATTATGAGCGTCTATATCCCATCTGACTGTACCCAGGCCAATCTCTAGGTAGAGTTTAGCCATTGTCCAACTTTTTGAAAACTTTAGCCCCACATCTGGTCAGCTGGCCCCTTCCTGCAGCCAAGTGTTGGGGTCTTCCTTTCAGGGGATGTTGGCCAATCTGCATACAATCGGCACTGTGGGTTGAAGCTGAGGTCACCATTGAAATCGTGTGTTTCCAAGAGTTGTTTGGTCAAACAGAATTTACAGACCAGGACAGTTATTGACAGGGCTGACAAAAGTGATGCCCCAATGATTTACAGTCCAGGTGTGTTGTCAGAGCAAGATATTTACCTGAGATCCCAAGAACTGTTAAAATTTAATCCCTAGAGACCTCCTCTGGCTTTTCTGCAGCATCTTGGAGGGTCACACTTCCTGGACCGTTTGAAGTCACCATGCAAATAGCTTAATGTTTAGGAACTTCCAGGGGAAATAAGAACAGATACAGTGATATAAAATGTTTTTAATGGGTATAAAATTGGAGAGGTGAACTGATATAGGATGCCCTTTCCCTTATCCCAAATGTACAATTCTCCATAATAAACCTCTTTGAATATATACACATTAGTCAGGATTATCTCTGAATGTCTAGCGGTCTAAGAATACGGATCCTGGAGACGTCAGCAGGAGGATTCATTAGAGGAGACGGCAAGTGCTTGGAAATGGGAAATGTATTCTCTTATAAACACAGCCTGCACTGGGGTTGACCTTAAGACTGAACAGAATTGGCTGGAGAGGCGGGGAAGGCAGGCAAGGAAAACAATGTTCATACGCAACCGTCTCCATTTTTTGTAACAAAACCTGTTATTGAGGTTTCTGTAACTTCTCTTCATGTTCCAAATGAAGGGAACTCTCACCCTGAAAACCGAGACCGGTGAAAAGAGAATGTCAAATCAGCCCAAGTTTACTCAGAGTGAGTCAGATTCCATAGGTTCTGGGGGTACATGATGTGCCTCCAGGCTGGATTACCCCTCTGCTGATGTGATGGAGCCTCCACATGACCACAGCATTACACATCTCTTGTCCCACAAACCAGATTATTTGTAAGAGTCTATTAAATCTTACCGGCCAATTCAACTCTGCAGTACCAGAGTTCATGTATTGTGATGAATTCTGGTATTTGAGGTGAAAAGATGCTGGGAAATTTTAAAGCTCCTCTGTGCACACACTGGTGTGGCTGGTTTCCCCTTTACTACTGCCTTTCCTTGCTCTTTCATTTGCTTACTGGGCAAAACGAAAGGAGCTAGCGCCGAGTATGAAAGGAACTCAGCAAGCCAACATTGACTCCTACCTCATATCTATTAGCTGTAAATTACTTTAACATGAGTGACATCACACTTGACTCTTGGTAAAACAGTGTTAAGTTAGTGGGTAATAAAACAGCTTGACACTAATGATGGGTTCTGCGTGATAAATTACTGTCAGTGATCAGATAAGGGTTCTTGAGACTAACCTTGAACTAAATCTATTTTGTTGCTACATTTTGTGTGCAGTGTTCCGCTTCTTACCGCGGGGATTAAGGGCTCAGAGCCCAATCCTGCACCATGCTCAGAGGCAAAAGGGCTGCTCGCGTGCAGGAGCATTTCCAGAAGCGGCTTCCAAGCATCAGGCTGCTCCCACGAGTGGAGCAGGGAAGGGTTGGCCCTAACCCTGAGAGCAGCTGTCCACTTACGCGGGCCTCACGGCCAGTCTTTCAGATGCAGGAACAGTTTCCAGCAGTGACTTAAGTATCCAAATCTCTGATATTTTTCATTCAAAAAAAAAAAAAAAAGCATTGCACAACTAAAGGGTGGATCCTGAAAGTTTCTTTTCTTTTGTGTGTTTGATATGATGGATTTCTTTATTGGATGATCTATTTTGACATATGCTAGATCTGTCCTACAAACCATGGATGTCAGTGACCTCAGTAAGAATCGAGGATGCTCAGCAGCTGGCAGGATCAGGCCCTTGTTCAAAGAACTTGTTTTACTTGCAAAACTTTGGGGGAAAGCTTTATACCCAAGAGCTGGGAGCTGGCCAAAGTCAATGTAATGCATGGGATTTTGAATATTTTTTGCATGTATTTTCTTTGGAATCTAACCAGGGTGCTGCTTAGAAAAGGCTTCACAAATTGTTTTGCACTGTTGTTATTATTTGAGGCTCTGTTTTCATTTATCATTCAGGTAACATGCTCGTGAGATACTTTTTTCTACTACTACTTGTATAAACCATTGTATTAAAACATCTACCATCGTTCGATTTCATGCCTAATCACTGTTGTCCTGGCCTGTTTATTACGACTGGTCTAATCCTGCCATACTTGTGTGTTATAAATGGCTTAAATGAAGAGAAGTTTTCACTGTGTTCATCCAGATACCTCATTCGTCTATGATCATGACAAGAACTCATATTAAGATGCACTGGTTTTAATGCAAGTCGTAATTAATTTATCATTCTGGAAAGTCCATAGTGAGAGAAGAGCCCTTGAGAGGACGGCTCCAGTGCAACAGTGAGGACTGTGGGGAAAATAGCTGCCAATGTCTGGGTGTCCCATGGAACAGGGATTACTGAACCATGGGTACTACATCAGGGATGCAGTTAGCATGCTCCCGCTCTCAGTTCTTTGCTACAACGCAAAATATTTATTGGTGCTCCCAACTGAGCAGTCAAGTAATGAAGAGCCCAGAGGCACCATTTAAATTGAAATATGAATCAATCCCTGTATTAATATAAGGTTAATGCACTGTGCATGGTGAGAGCATGGTTTGCTCTCCACAAAGGGCAATCTCGAGGGTGGAGATGAGGACTGGGCTCTGGCTGTGCCCCTGGTCCCTGTGCTTGGGGCAGGTGACATAGAAGTGGGGCCGCTGGAGAAGTCACAGGTGTTCCTGCAAAACATCTCCAATGAAGCAAGATCCATTTTGTTCCATGCACTTTTCCCATTAAAACTCATTTTTTCTCAGAATTTTCTTGGCTGTTCAGTTCCATTTGAAAGGAGTGGGACTTTTTCTGCATGATTCAATGCAAAAATAATTTCTCTTGGCTTTTTGTTTGTTTGTCTGTTTTCCTCCCTATCCCATATCTTGATTCCCTCTGGAAAAAAAAAAAAAAAAGGTAAGGAAAGAGAAGGAAAATAACACTTCTGTTTGGAAAGAAAGGGAGGAGTCTGTGTGGGAGATGTCAAACAGAGCAGAAAATCCCTGGACTTTCTCCAGAAACCCCCATCCACTTGAGCTGTGGATATGATCAGTTTATCAAAACACCCTCTGGTGCATTGCTGTGAGAGAGCAGAGTCGTCCCTCCATCAGGAAAGGTTTTTAAATGGTCCCCTGGTTTTATAGGACAGAGGTGAGATTCTCATCTGTACCGCAGCCCCTGCATGCAAAGCAAGGAGGTACAAGGGGAGAGAGAGAGGGGCTGACACCCCCCACCCCGCAACATGCCCTGATGGAGCCTGGGGACACAGGGGACACTGGGTCTGCTGCTGCCCGCTGACATGATGCTCTAGATGGAGCCCCCTCACATTCCCAGTCACCCCAAAACTCACCCGTGCCCAAACCCTGCTGGTCCTTCTGCCCTCCACTGGCACCTGCTCCATGGCCAGACGCTGTACGGGGGGAGCAGCCTGGAGCTCTCCTGACTGGCAGTGAATTCTCTCTCCTCAGCATTGAGGACCTACTTGCAGCCTCCCAACCTTCCACCGCTCAATGCCGACCCTGGGTTCCCGCAGTGTGGATTTGGGGGCCACTGGAGACGTGGAATCCGTGGCGGGAGCTGATCTGCACCCCAGATTTCCTGCAGCTCCTCCGAGCCCTGCCGCTGGGAGGGGAAGTGGCACGCCAGCAACATTTGGGCAAGATCTGCAGGCGTAGCCAGAGCTGAGGAATTCCTGCTTTCTTCCACCCTTTGATTTGCTAAGCACGACTGGGGACACAGATTTTACATCCCTGCTTCTGACAAACCAGCCCATGAATGTGTCACACACATGCTCACAGACGTGTCCAGGCTTAAATGCTTTTGTCTTCAATGTGCCCCTTTTTTTTTTCTTCTTTTCTTTCCCTTCCTTCCCTTACCAGACATAATGTAGCCCAAACCGACCAGAGACACCGTGACTACCATGATGTAGCAAAGAAACAATCTCTGGCTGGAGTGGCAGGCTCCAAGCAGCTTATCCGACAGATGCATGAGCAGGAAATGCAATATCATGTCCAATTTCTCATACCTTATTCATGACTGTTGCAATCGCAGAACACATGTAGCCCAGCGATACGCAGCCCATAATGCTTTCGGTGTGAGTCTTTTCTCTTCTCTTGCTCCAAAACAGGCGCTTTTGCTGGGAGAGAAGAGGGCTCCTGAGAGGTGCTGATTTGGCTGAGCTGAGAAATACCCGTGGACTTATGTAAAACAGCCCAGGCACTGAGAATGGAAATGTGCCCACATTTGCTTTGCTGATTAACCTTAGCTTGGGCTCCGAGGGACTTGTTTTGGAGGGGTAAGTGAGATGAGATGGACCAGAGCCCAAACGGCTCTCGCCTGCTCTGCGTGGCTGCCTCTGGGGCCCAGGGAGGTTTTTCTCTTATCCTTTTGGACCCGGATCTGATCTCACGTTTCCCCAGAAGCACCTTGTGTCCATCAAGCAGTGAAAACAGTTGATGTCATGACTTCCCTAGGCACGAGCGGGACCTCCTGTCCCTGGTGTCCCAACCTCCCCCCAGCCAGCCTTATCCTAAGCCCAGAGCAAGGATGAGAAGCCAGATTCTCAGACAGCATCACGGCACCTCGGTGCTCCCAGCCTCCTGCAAGGATAACGTTATTTATCCCCATCTCCTGTGTGCCAGGAACCTCAGCCAAGGTGCCCGAGCTGCCTCCCGCACAGGCTGTTCCCCTGCTCTGCAGGAGAAGCATTTCAAAGAGCAAGAAAAAGGTTTTATTCTGTTGAGGACTGTGATCTGGTCTGGGTGCTGGTCTGGGCAGGGCAGGGTGAGACAGCTCTTTAAGGAAGGAATTGAGACCAGTCCCATGCTGGGATCGTGGGGTCAAGCACCCTTTGGGGTTGGGTCCATATCTCCCTGACCTCTCCAACACCCAGTTTCAGCAAAAAACTTTTTATTAATCTAATAACTTTTTTGCCTTATTGTAGTGTGCCATATTAAAAAGGATTGAGTGACAGCCTAATCCAAACGAAACTCCTCTGGCTGCAAGGGCAGGAGAGTCAGGGTTGTGCCCCGCAACACAGCCCTGTGCAAGGTTACAATAATATAATCATTGAGAACTGCCGGAAAGAGGAGTTCAAAATTTTAGAAAAATCCCACCTGGGTGCATTTGTGTGGAAACATCTATTTCTGCAAGTCAGCACCACTCGCACAAGAAAAATTTAGCAAAGCTCAGCCCCGTTCACTAGTTAAAAAACTTAATTTCTGCAGTCTAACCCAAAGCGGTGAGGTTTTTCTGAGTAGTGTTTGCTGTGCTTAAAAAGGTGCCCACAAGTTTAATAATAATCATTACAAAGTTTCTACATTCTTGCCCAGATTCCAGGGTTTTCCTCTAAGCTGGTTGGCCGTACTGTAAAAGTTGGTAATAAATATCTGTCTTTGGTATAATAAAAGCAATGTTTATATTCTTGACAGAATGCATTTGTGAACTTACAGTCATTAGAGATGTAAACTGAAGGCAAGAAGATAACCTCTCTCCCAAATGTTCTATTTATTTCTGTAAAGTAATTTGTATGATTTATCTTATAGACTAAGGTTTATGGTTCACTTTGAACTCCAGGTTCTTAACTCAGCAATTGCCTGTTTGGGCTGAAGCGTATAAGTGATGGCATGACCCAAAGTGCTAGATGAAAGGAAAAAGACAAAAACAAGGCAGGCTTCTGGGATTTTAACCATCATTTCTATATTCCATTGACATTTCTGGGTTAAATATTTTCCTTTAGAGGCCAATATGATCATTCCATCTGTATGCCATATCTCCCAGTGACAAGGCAAAGCGCAGAACACGGGCATCTTCAATGAGGCATGCCAGGATGTGTCCAATGGGGAATGCAAGGAGGTCAAATGCTGGTTTTAGTCATAACTCCTAGTTTACACATACTCATAAGCAAGACTGCATCTATTTCATGATTCATGAAAGAAGCATTTGATGTGGGTCTGTGTATCGCTGCTGTACTGGGCTGGAAAGCCCATGTGTTTTTTAAACAGGCTTCTAAGTCATGTTTGCAAGAGATAATATTTAATTCTAAAGAGATGCAACCTTCCTAACTTTACAAGGTCTAAAAAGAAAGTGAGAGATGTCACCTGCCCCGTTCATCCAAAACCAACAAGCAAAAGCTGCTAATGTAACAGGAAAGCTCCTGCGACGCCCAGATTTCGGGCAGGTGGGCACTGCAGTGATGTGCCTCGGAAGGAAAGCCAGAGCACTGGGGGATCTGCAAAACTCAGCACAAAGCGGTACTGAAGAGGTGGTGTGGTGCCGAGTTTCTATTCAATTTTATATTTTTATCACTTTTTTATGATGCTGGCATCTTGTAAGAAGGCAATTGAATGTGCTTTGCTGAAGTATTTAAGGTTGGCTAAACTCTGCCCACCCCTGAGTGCGTCTTTCTGTAAATGGGAACCACGTTGTCAGGGAGAATTGCTGGAGACAGCGTGGGACCTGCTTCCCATGTTGTGGGTGCTAAAAGTCGTTCCCAGGGAAGCGCTTGCTTGCATTTGGCCCCGATTTTAGCAGATTCCTAATATAAGGATGTAGTTAAACATGGCTCATTTCTCAGCATCTCCACTAGTGCCATCCGACGGGGTTAACCAATTTCTCCATCACTTAGCCTGGCAAAAATGCAAGAGACTCAAATGTGTATCATGACATGTATCAGTTTTCTTTGAACAGGTGGGAAAACTTGGAGAAGGAAGAAAATTATCCCTCATTCCCAGACCTGGCTGGAAGGTAGAGTCTATAGTCTGTATGAAACTTGAAGTATTCAAACCCTTTTTCATTCCAAATCAGTGTCAAAATGTCACCTCCCCTCCAAAAACAGCTCATAACTGGAAATTTTGAACAATTGCCATTAGGAAACATCTGAACAGGTCAATAATAGAAAAAATACATTAAATATATATATGATATATATGTGAAATATATACCAGAATAAAACCAGGAAAGTCAAGCTATGACTTTTTTTGCATTCCTCCTGCATATTTCCAGAACGAGGGGTATCTCCATGTTTTCAAGATGCTGAAGAACAAGCACAGGTGATTTTAGGCACATTATTATGCTTTGAAAAGCAATTGTGTGAACTTTTAGTTCTTCTGGGCAGCTCTAACAGTGAAATGGCTGTGAGAGCTATGCGTAAATTGAGGAGCTATTTATAAAAGGTTTTGGCTTGGCATGCACGGTAAGTGTCCAGCCACCAAACTTGCCCAGGGCGCAGGGACAGCACCATCCCCTCTGGATCACTGCCATTAGGTGAGTTTAGCACCAACGCTTGTGTAGTTGTTATTTTATCTGGTGGCACCGGAGCACAGTTCAGGTCAGTAGCTGTCAGCGTCCCTGCAGAAATCCCTCATGAAGGCTGCAGGATTTGGCCTCCGGCTCTTACCCAGAATATCAGGAGAAGATGGTCTTTGTTCCTGATGGGGAGCAAAGCTGGAAGTTATTGAAGCCGTTTAATCTCTTGGCTAATCGTTTGCATATGCAATTACCTGCCTTCCTTGGCACTTCTATCTAGCCCGGCTGCATACAATTTCTGAGAGCGAGGAAGAGTTGCGTGCTAAGCGCTGGGTATATTTTGGTGCATTTAGTTATCAATATGTGGAATTCTGTCCAGTCCTGGACGTGAAAAATCCATATCTTATCTGGCCTCTGCCAGGTCAACATTACTCACAATTCAGACACCATTTACTCTGCAGGGCTGAGACCTATGTGATGCCTGGCTCTGACCAGTACTATTATTCACTTACTCTTGAGAACACTATAATTAATCAGAAATACATGTTAACACCCTGTCTTCTCTCCTCTGCCTCCATCAGAAATCCCCACCAGCCACCCAGCTTCTGAAAACCACTGGATTAAGCCCTTACTGAAGTTAATGGTAAAAATCTCAGCAGGAATTCATCATACTCGGGGTCAGCCTTCTGCTTTTTCTTGTCTCCTAAGGTAGACAGAAAGCTTGGAAAATGGGAGCAGGGTTAGGAGCTACCAGCTGCATGTGTCTGGTGTTTGCTGTGCTGGGTATGGCCCTACGCAGGAGCAAAACAGGCACTTCCCTGGAGCTGGTTTAAGTGGAGACAGAGCTTGATACCAAAGCTGCTGTCGTGTCAATAAATTATTTACTGTATAATAAAAGTTGCAAAAGGAAGAAGGTAATGCATAGTTTGGAAACCTCTTCATGATGTGCCTTTCTTTGCAGATAGGTGTAAAAACTCTTCCTTTTTTCTGACAAACATAACCCACTTACATCAAATGACACATCATACTTAAGAGTTTTCCTACTGATGTAGCATCCAAGATGTCACCCAGAAATTAATAGAGATGGAAAAAAGACACCAGGGGCATGCCTGGTGCTCCTGGCTCCAGGACACCCCATTCTTGCCCCAGGGATCTTCTTCTCCACCCAATTCCTTCAGGACTAGCAGGAAAACTATCCCCATACAGAGGGTGACCGAGGTCCCCCCCCCACCTCAGGAACACAAGCTGTCCTGCCCAAATTCCTCTTAGCGCATGCATTTAACCTGAAACATGGAAAATCAGAGGCAAGAGCTGGCCCCAGCGCCGGGTTCTCGGGAGCCGGTCGGGCAGGAGCAGTGCGTACAATGGACCATCTGTTTCCCTCTGTTTTTATTCCCAGATTGGATCAGCCAGGCTAAAGAAAAATAGGGACAGCCAGAGCGCCAGCGCTGCAGCCCTTGCTGCACGAAGGGCACGGGCATCAGGGGGGTTCAGAAACGCATAGCCTCTCACAGCGGCAAGTGGGATGGAGACAGCTCACTGCTCAGCTTGGAGAATTAACAGGAGCATGTCAGAAATGTGAGAATTACACCAGAAACCAGGAAAAATGAGAGATCCCCTCAAAAGACTGACTTTTGCATATTTTTTTAGGAAACTGCTTCACCCCAGCTCTGGGTCGTGCTGAGTTTTCTGCATTTCCTTGGCTGCGGGAGAGTTTGCCACTCAGAGACTGGGTTGTTTCTCCTGAAATTGTGCCCATTTGCCCAAAATGTCTCTGAGCAAGGCTTGGGAAGGGCTCTGCCTGGGTCCCAACCCAGCAGGCTGTGACAGGCTTGGTGCTCCGCACAGGAATAATTTCATCAATGTCAGGGAAACTACTGTTGGCCTTGCTGTTAAGCACATGATTAAATGCTTCGTTCTTTTAAGCCTTAAATATATAAATAGAGGCGGGCTGCAAGGTGCCTGAGAATGAATATCGGCAGGATTCAGAGCCTTGCTTCGGGTCATCCTGTGCTCCAGCAAAGCTTTGCTCTCTCCTGGGTCAGGCATGGAAACGTGCGTAATTCTGGCTGGAAAAACACCTTTTTTGAGCAGGGCAGGTACTCGCCTTTTCGTAGTGTATATTGGCTTTATATCACAGCTGTAACGGTGTGGGAGGTTGGCACCGAATGGGATTAATCTGCCTTCGAATCTTGTTCCCCCCATCAGAGCAGCTATTAGGCGATCACCCAGGGGTGACCCCCCCGGGCCCTCCTTGAAGCCCCTTCCCCGCACCCGCCCCACGGGTGTCTCTGCACCCGCCGCAAGGACTGATAAGCAGCGAGGCGATGGCTGTTTTCTCTCTTTGGGGCTGACCTGCGACTGACCCTGCCTTTGACAGGTCATGCGGCAAAGACGGTGGGTCCTGGTGGGTCCCTGCGCTGGCACTGGGGGGACACAGTGGGACAGGAGCACGTGGGGCTGTCCCAGGCTCAGGGGATGCCTCTCGGGGTGGGGTTAAATGGGTTTGCTGTGCAACGTGCAGGGATGCTTTGGGAAGCCATAGCTGCTGCTGCTGCTATGTGCACCTTCCCCATCCATGTGCATGTGTTACTGGCATCTTGGAACCTCCCCCAGGTACCCACACCCTTTCTGAGGGGTATTTTAAGAAAAAAAATATCTCTGTTTCACAATGTGCTGGCAGAACTCACTAATTTCAGGTGTAAGAGTGGACATCTCACTGCACTCACAGGGTAGGGCTGGCCGGGAGCCAGCCTGCAGAGCGTGAGGCTTGACCCCCATGGCCAATTCCTCTCCAGTGTGGAGGCAGGAGTCCCCCATCTCATAGCAGACCCCCAACACCTCCCTGGGATCTTGGAGAGGGGCCCCATGCTGTAGCTCAGCCACGTGAGCCCTGCCTCAGGACCTCCTGCTTCCAGACCTTTGGATGTCTGGAACATCAGGCTTTGCCATTTCAGGCTTTTCTTGGCAGCTGTGAGGTATAAAAAATTATAATAAATGAAAGCTGAGATAATTGCACAATAACACAACTCCAGGAGTAGTAGAAAAGAAAAAAAAAAAAAAAAGAAACAGCACTTGTTGCAAGATTTGGGGTTTTATCATCAGAGCTGGAATCGTTATCGTTAAAAGCAAATATTGCACACCAGAAATATCTCTGTTATAAAGCCATATGGGAATTTTGCACTAAAAATAACCTGTGTTTCTCTTAGTTGTACTATGGGAGAACCTCTGGACCCTAGCTGTAAATGTGTTAGGCGCCCTATCAATATCTCCTTTGTGGTATTTATACCCTGCATATAATACAAATAATATCAATATCTCCTTTGTGGTATTTATACCCTGCATAAATACAACAGGGAAAAAAAGCCTTTGCAAAAGAGCGTGAGGAAGCATAAAGAGATTACAAAACTTGCAGAAGTCACTAGGAGAGAGATGAGTGAATACAGAATGTTTTATCATTAAGATCGTTCCTCTTAGAGACACAGACTATTTAAATATGTATTTTTAACGCAGCCAAGAAGTATAAAAGCAACACAGAGAAGGGATTTTAAATAAACAAGTAATAAATAACTTGAAAATATATCAGCAATGAAAACACAATGAAAAGGTTCATATAAATGGAGGTGCTGATGGCAGAAATGCGTTTTGTGCAACAGTGTATATAATAGAAATGCTAACACTTATTAATAGCACAGAAAGATTTTCAGGAATGCTCTTTTGGGGCCATAAGGTTATTCATTTCAGAGCTTTTGATTGTCAAACTCCTTCAGAAAAATTACACTCTCATTTCAGCTCCTTTACTATACAGATATTTTTTTTTCAAAAAACCAATCTCATTCATGTTTTCATAAATGGGCTTTTTCCTTTAAGTCTTCAAACAAACTTTTACAAATAACATCTCATTTTGGTTTGTATTTCTCTGACAAATCACTGAAACAACACTCTAAAATACTAGAATCAGTTGACTCAAGGAGTTTAACATTTGGACTTGAGGTAGGGACGCGAGTTAGCGGTGGATTCGGCAGTGTTAGTTTTATGGTTGGATTTGGTGATCTTAAGGGTCTTTTCCAACTGAAATGATTCAATGATTCTAAGAACTGAAAAGTCACCAAAGGGGACAACGACTTTAAGTCCAAGAGCAAAACCACGGAAAACCTGTAAAGGGAATTCACAGTTAATGGAAACACTACTCGAAAAATTTACCTTGTCACTTTACAGCATTTTCCCTATAGTTTTGTCTTATGTCCGCATAAATACTAACCTCTCTGGCTAACGACCTTTTCCAGTGCTTATCTCCTCCAGCAACCCCATGTTCTTGGACCTCTGAACCTCCTGCCTTTCTCTCCACTGCCTTCGCCCCCGCTGTACACACACGGGTGCTGGGGAGGGGGGGTAGGGTTGCTGTGGGTGTGCAGGGGGGCTCTCCTGCCTCTCCTGGGTTTGCACCCGCAGCCACCCCCAGCCGGGTCCTGCTTGGGGACCCTCAGCCCTTGGTGGTGGGATGCTGGGGGTAGCTGGGGCAGGGCAGCCCCACTGGGGATGTGCATGGCCAGGTCCCTGCTGCCAGCTCAGAGCATCACCCCGTGCTGGCTCACTTCACAGGGTGGCACTGGGGTTTGCCTGCTGGCCCCAGGGTTGCAGCCTGTGCAGGACCCCCAGGCTCCCCTCCAGCCCCAGGGTTCCTCCCGAGGGAGGAGAAGCCGTGTGGAGCAGCTGCTGGCAGCGCGGCTGCTCCATTCCTGCTGAGACATCCCACGTGAGACCCGGGCGGGTGCGCAGCCCTGGATTTTGGCTGCTGAGCACCTTATTTCAGCCATATCCTTTCATGGCCCCATTTCCAAAGCTTTCCCTGCACCCAGGAGCATGTGTGTCCTTGCCTGAGGCTTGGGAGAAACCCACCTACTTATTTAAACCAGATCCAGAGGGTGTGAGTGGATTAAGAGAGAATGTAGAGGCTGTTTCTGCCAGGCTCTGGCCAGACTGCGGCTGTCCTTCGTATGGGACCCTATAGAAAATGCAAGAGCTGCTGTCTGTTCCTGCTCTGGACCCATCCCAAAAATTATTTTCCTGGAGGCATGCATGGAAACCTCACAGCCCAGGGGTGGTGGGCACCATCAGACCTTCTCCACTGCTATGGCCCTAAGGAAACCCAACCTAACATAATTTCCTGGCAGCTGGGAAGCCTGAACCTACATCTATTCCTGCCCTCTGCTTTTTATAAGTTAGAACCCAGCATCTCAATGTGTTTTAAGAACTTTCCAAACACTTTATTTATCCCTAGGATCATGCATGAATAATCAATCCCCTGAGCATCTGGTTTCTTTTGATTTCTTTTTTTTTTTTTTTTTTTTTTTCTCCCCCTAATCTGGAAACCTGCTGGGGAACCAGCAGGAGACACGTACAGTCCTGAGTGACTTCATTTGTACGGCTTATTCAGTAAAAGCCATCTTCCAAACGCATCCTGCCGTTAAGGGCAACAGCTGAGAAGGGAGGGAGAGAGGGGAAAGACAAGGGAAGGAGGCTGGGCAGGGAAAAGATGTTCCTCAGAGACAGTGGGTTGAGAAGAGGAACAGCTGTAGAGGAGAAGATCAGGACAGCAAAGGGGTCTGTGGCTGCGGACAGGGGCTGTGCGTGGGCAGGGAGCAGAAGAAAGGTGAGTGTGGGGCAGGGACACACAGGTAGAGGGGTGGAGAGGAAATCACGGAGTGAGAAAAGATTTTTCCATTGCAATCCTGGTGCATGACTGTGGGGTGAAATGTTACTTAAAGCATTGGAGTTTCAATGGATGGGGCCAGATCTGTCCACAGTGAACATAACTGCTATTTCTGGGTGAATTCATGCAATTTTTCTGCAAAAGTTGTACAGAGACAGCTATATTATGGTGACAGCACCTTTTCCAAATGTAGCTGATTTTACTTGGAAAGTTAATTAGGATAAGCCAGAAAAAGGCCATCATGAGTATGAAACAAGCATCCATACAGGGTGTTATTTCAGATGATAAATGCATCTTTAAATTCACCCCATTATGCTGGCTTGATGTTAGGGAAAAGGTCCTTCTTGGGACTGTGGGCTGTGGTCTTTCCCTCCTGGGGAGTTGGAAATAGCTCTTAAAATTGGGGCCCAGCTGAGGTCCTGGGTATCTAGCCCATAGCGTTACCCCTGCCAGCAGATGCCAAGTCCCGCAGCCCCGACGTGCATCCCGGGCGATGGAGTTGCCTTATATCCAGCCCTGCCCCGGGCAGATCATCCTGCCTCTGTCCTACTAATTGGCCATAACTGGGCAGGCTGCATCAGCCCGATGTGTTTGAAGGTTAAAAAGCAAAAGTCCTACCCACTCCCGCTGGCGCAGGGGCTTTCACCCTGTTTTCTTGGAACTGCGATCTCTGTGAAATGGCTCCCATACACGGCACAGCTGTAAAATAAATAAATGTGTAAATCGGCAGGGCACACTTCAGACTTTGAACCGCAGAGCCGGAGAGCCCGGACCAGTGTTTTCACAAGCTCACGATTGAGCTCTAGCCCTTTGTAAACTTTTACTGGATTGCCTTGGACGTGGCAGAAGCAAACAGTCTGCCTCAGCAATTACAAACACGCGGGGAGGCTGCGGCGGCGGGCAGCCGCCCGGGGAGCCGTGCATGGCACCGCCAGACACAGGGCCGGGTGACTCACACCCTCCCCGGCCATAAACCCCTGGGACTGGGAGGAATTGCAGCCTGGCGGGGCCGGGACCGGGACCAGGGCCCTTGGAGTGGCTCTGCAGAGGGGGCATCTGGGCGACGCTGCTGCTCCCCGTGCTGCCTTATTGACCGCTTAAATCCTCCGCAGATCAAAGCAGGTCTGAGAGTGTCTTCCTAATGCCGCTTGAACTACACTGACCTTTTCCTTTGGAACCTCTGTTAACTCCTGCCCATTACTCATTGTAAACAAAAGGGAGATCCAAAGGGTTTCCAATGGCCAAGATGGATGGGAAATGTTAGGAAGCTGGTGAAGGATGCTCAGGCAGATGACATGATTTAGGGAAAACCAAGAATTCAGACCCACACAAGCTGGCAGCCCCAAACCACATCGTAACACCTTTAACTTCCACTGCATCTCACATAGAAATGGCTTAGGAAGGGTGATGAGCTACAACACTGGAGCAGCTCGACTGTGAACTTTATGGCTTGGTCGTGGGTCAAACTGGAAAGAGAGTGCCAGCCCTGCTAAGCGCATGCCAGTGCCATGTCATGGTTTGCAGCTATATTGGACAAAATCATCCCATCAAGTTGGAGGGACCTTGAACTCCAGTGGAGCTCTGCTTGGAGCTTTGAACTTTGTGGCTCGGCTCTGCTTCCAACACAAACACTATGCTGCCATATGGATATTTGGCATTGCAGTTTATCCTCTCCTTTCATATCTTATCCTCTTTGGGAAGCCCTCTGGTATACCTCACATTCTCTTTTCACTGGAAAGACCATGTGTACAGGCTTGAAACAACATTAAACTCCATCATGGCCCATTACTCTTGTCATAAAAATGCCTTTTTTCATATAATGCATCAGAAACGTCTGGTTAAACGCCAGGGATGTTTCTGCATGGGCTGCAGAGGGGAGGAATGGCAACACACGCCTCTCCCAAAACATGTCCTGCAGCATGGAGGTGACAGCCAGTGACGGACAGCAGCCACAGCCAGTCCTGGGCTGGGACCCAAATTCTCTTGAGCCCTTCCTAGTGGTCAGGAAAGTGCCGGTAACCAAAAAAGTGATGGGTTTTGTGTGTGATGGTTCCTCAGGTTCATATTCAGGCACAGGCATATGACTTATGTGGCAATTCAGACCAATTCTTCATGCTCTCCAGTGGACCGATGGTGAGCTGAGCCTGGCAGGCTGCCCTCCTGCCTGCCCACTTGTCCTGCCTGCCCGCTTCTCTTGCCCACAGCTGAGGTTCTGGTGCTGGAGGACTGGGGGTGACTGCTGGAGCAAGGGTCCTTCTCCCAGCCATTTCCAGCAGCCCTGCTTCCCAGTTTTGATTTAAGCAGGGCTCATCTCTCCCTGGCTATAACACCGGCCCGCTGCCTGCGCCGAGCACTTTATCTCCCCTCGGCTGGGAACAAAGGCACGGGGTGCGACACGGTACCAGCAGCGCCGATTCCCCATCCGATGGCGAGTGATAACGCGGAGCCGCTCTCGCCTGCTGCCAGCTGAGAGGTACCCGCCACGGCTGCCCCTGCCCGGGCACGCTGCCTCCCCCGGGGCCTGTCGCAGGCGTAGATCTATTAATCTCTGACTTTTCCCCATTCCCTCCCTGTGCAACCTGGTCCTTGGCCCAGGAATTTTCCCCTGGTTGCCCATGGATTTTGCTGCAAACCCTTGGAATAGTGCTTTTTAAATATCTCTGCTTGGGAAGACTCTGGGCTTTGGGGATGTTTGGCATTGATGTCCAGGGATTTAGATTTTTTGGGAGCCATGGTTCACGGGCTGGTACTGTGGGAGGGAGAAAATTCACCATGCAGAGGCTGGGCAGTTTGGTAGCTCCTTGTGTTGTGGGCTGGTTTTAATGGAGCTGCAGGCGTGGGATGGGGAAGGAGAAAAGAGGGGGAACATCCATCCCACCGCGCTGCCCCGAAACAAGGGAGTTTATGATCATTTCAGCACTTTAACTGCACCCTGTCAGCCCGTGCGGTGCAATTTACATGGACAAACTAAAACTGCCGTTACAGTTTCACCAAGTCAGGAGCAAGACGGATGAAATGCATGAACACAAAAAGCAAGCAGGGGGGCAATTTCGCCCCGGGAAGGGTTTTGTAGGGGAGAGGGGGAGCCCAGCCTTTGCCGGGGGGTTGAGGTTTGAAGTCTGCCGAGCATGTAGTGACCTCTGCTGTCTTCTCCCCAGCAAACCCCAACCCAGCAAGCAAAGGCAGATGGACGCGCATCTTTTATGGGGAATACCTTGGCCGTCCGGTGCTGTATTAATCACGCCGGACGCCGCACGCTCGCCCCAGCCATTCTTTAGTGCCATCTTCAGGCAAAGCTTAAATATTGCTGAGATCAAAGAGCCGAGCGTGGCACCAGCCAGCTCCTCGTCCTGTGATGCCCAGGCCCAGGAGTGGCTTTGGCTCTTGCCAGGGGCCGTATGGGTGAGTGATTTGGTCAAGGTCAGCAGGCACTTCCCAAGGACGGCGGTGACGGTTGCAGCGTCTCTCGCTTGAGATTAGGTGCTGAGAAGTTTTTCCAGGAGCTTGAGCAGCCACCAGGTAAACTCCAGCCCAGCGAGCTGGAAGTTGGGGTAATGTCAGTATTTTTCTGAACAAGGTATTCACCTACAAATGCTCCCTTTGGGTCCTGTTCAGAAAGGTGGAAGCAGAAAAAGCCAGGGATTCCCACCGTGCTGCCTCCCCCATTCTGCTAGGTGGGATCCAGGGGCAGGATGGGGGGATGGGGAGGATGCAGCCCTGCACGCGCTCCAAGGACAGCAGCCCTGATGCTGCAAACCCCGAGATACTTACTGCACCTCACTTTGTTCAGGCTGCTCCCAGCGATATTTACTGGTGTGCATTAGAGCTGCAGGTCTGGCCGTACAGCCTGGATGGCCAGGCTGGGGGGATCTCCAGTCTCTCGGGGACCTCCGAGGCTCAGGAGCAGACAGGGGTTATACGGTGCTGCCTGCCCAGGGCTGGAGGCAGCCACGCTACAACCTGGCATGCACATGCTGGGAGCAGCGTCTCCGCTGTGGGTGGAAGCAGCAAATGGAGCTGAAGGTCTCATCCAGACCTAGAGCCCCCAGCAGCTCCTGGGGGCTCCCCAACAGTGCCAGGGCTCTGGCATGCTCATGTCTCAAAGCTGTGACCTCCAGCTTTACCAGCACAGGGATGAGAAAGGCTCCAGCCTTGCCTGCCTCCTGCACACATCTGGCACAGACATGGAGCCGATCCTGCAAACTCTTGCTCATGTTCCCCTTCCGCTGCAGGATTTTTCAAAGACCAGGCTTCCTACAGCTGATTTACAGCACATTTAAAGCAAAGGGGTGATTCCAGAGAAGCCACCAATTATGTTGATGAAGAGCCTGACAGTAAACGGTGTCTTTTCCCCCTCTAAAAGAAAAAGACATGGAGGGAATTCAGCATCTTCCCAACATCAAAGCTAATAACAGAAGTGAAGTGAGACTCTGACCTTTAACAGCCTGCCTGTTAGTGTGGATTATATCATGTCAGCAGCCATCTGCAATATAAACTATACCTGGCTTTGATGAGACCTCTTATAGACCTTTAAATGGGTGGAAATAATGCACGGCTTTCTGCAGAGAGGAAACCACACAAATACCAAGGCATTAGCTCCATGGCGCATGGGAGAGCCTGCCCGAGCTGCCGCATCGCCGGGGCTGCCAGCACCCTCGCACAGCTGTGGCTGGGAGGCTGGAGCCAGGGCAGGTTGTGGCTGTTCCTGCCAGCCCCAGCGTTTGGAATTGTCAGAGTATTTGGGCCAGTATCACATCCTGGGCATTTTCCCGAGAGCAGAACAAGGTCACGTCCCTGTTCCCATACTGAGAGGTTGGCTCTCTGGGCCGAATTCATCTATCTGGGCAGCCTCCATCTCTGTTTTTGCTGGTCTTTCATTTCTTTCCACCCAAAATGCTGCCCCTCAGATGCTCTGGAGCTGGATAGTCCCTCTCAGATGCAGCACCCATCTTCCTGCAGTGTCCTCTCTGGATTCATCAGGTGCTGGAGCAAACCTCAGGTTCCTCAGGTGGTTAACCAAGCTAGCAACCTTATAGATTTCCAATTCTCCCTGGGTTTCCCCTCCTCCTTCATCGGGAGACTGGGGAACAGCAAAATATTAAATTGCAGGGCTAAATATAGCAGGAGCTACTTCCAGTAATGTATTAGCCTAAGTGTCCAATAATTAAAGCTAAATGGGAGTAGAAAGTCTGTGTAAAGCATATGCATTGCTCCCGTGAATACCAAGTGCTGTCATTAGGAGTGCAGCATCCATGGATGTTGGTGACTGTGAGCCAGCACAGGCAGCCTGCGCTGTTAACAGGGGGGGCGTAGGAAAAGGCAAGTGACATTTAACTGTTTGAAATATTAAGGGACTCCAGGAAAAACATATGTTTTAGGCCAGTTCTGCATTAGATTATGTCAGCGATTCCTGGGAGCTGAGCAGTCCTTTGCTTAACAGAAAGCGCAGCAGTAACTGGTGCCTGGAAGGAAGGAAACCAGGCTTCATGCAGACATGCAGGACAGGCAGCTCAGTGCTCCATGCACCAACAAAGAAATGGAAAGAGCACTTGTGACTTTGTGCTGCAAAGCCATGTGCCTAACATGGCTGTCCTGAGCGAGCTGCGGGGGGGGTTGGTGCTGCCACGCATCTTTGCCATGAGTTTTTTGGAAGTCTCATTCTCATCAATTTGCAGCGTGGTGAGACCCCATGTTACTAAGACCCAGCTCAGGTGAGGGGACAGTGCTTGAACTCCTCCGCCTTGAAGTAAGCTGCCATGCTTTGCTGCCTTCCTGCTCCCAGTAACTATGGAGCCATTTGCTGGTTGATGCCAGAGGCAATTTAGGGAGCCTTTTGTGCTCTCTTGGCTGTGCTCGTAGTATTGAAGGCTCCAAACCCATCCTTTGTCCCCCCGTCTGGGGCTCCTGTGCCATCTGGAGACTGATTTGTGACCCTGACAGCACAAGGCTCAGTGCTGGAGCATTCCTGCATTGCTCTGGTGTGGTTAAGAAGTGTGTAAAAGCTCTTCTGCATTGAAGCTTTGGGGGTAGGTAAGGGCAGAGCAGGATCAGGGGCTGCAGGTGCTGGTGGCAGGAGTTTTTCTTCTGCACAGAAGCATCTCGGTGCGTTGGAAGGTGACAGCCGTGGCCCCCCAAAGAGGATCCAGAAATAGTAGGTCTGATGGAGCCACAGAACATCACTGGGAAGCCAATCTAATTTCCTAATATGTCGAAACATCTCACTGACTTCTCAGGGGACTTATTCCTAGAAAGGGAGTTTTCTTAACCATATCAGGAAGAAAAGAAAAATGGAGGAGGGAAAAAAGCCATCACTACCCTGACACCTAGAGATAACTTTTAAAGCCAAGCATTGGGTAGGATAACTGCTCCTAAACAAAGCTGATTTATTAGGAAAACTCATCCGTTTACAGTCCGTAAGTTAAGGGCTCAGGGTTCTGTGCACAGTGGTGTTTCAGTCATCAAGGAATATGGTAATAATGTTTTATGGAAACGTCTGAGACTTCCTCTCCACGGGGCCCTGGCCATTTCTGTTATGAAATACACAATGCTTTTGCGTCTCGAAGTCCTACACATTGAGCCATAAAGACAAACATGAGTGATCTTGTATCTTCTGGGGCTTTATGGTGTTATAAAATATGTTTTATGTTCCAATCAGCAGTGACAATTTATGAACAGAGAGGCTCGAAAAGATATAACATCAGACTATGTATTTTAATATAGTTTGAGAGAACTGTAATGCCTTGAATGACATTTGCTCTCAGCGCACATGGAAAATGAATAGTAATGCAGTGGAGATTGATGGTTTATTTCATTGGAAAGGGTCTTCTGTGCAAAGAGTTTTATGAGCATTATAGACAATAACTAGTTGGCTTAAGGAAGACGATTTATTGGTCATGTAGATACCTTCTTTGAGAGTGCTCACATTTTCTTAGTGCCTTGTTTGTGAAATTTGTTAGCTTCAATTCCAAGAGGTTTCCCTCCCCCCTCCCCCCCCCTTTAAGTATTAAAATTAGAGCCGGAGATAGACACCAACCATTTTTATTAATGTTTCATTTTATTTACACAATGTATCAGCTATAAGAATATATTATGAAGTAACACTGAAATGATCTATTTTATATGCAACTCCTCCGGGGAACGCAAATAAACCTGCTCAGAAGTGGAAGTAACGTGGGTGTCAGACAAGAGTTAGAGCATGCTCTTTGTTGAGTATTGGTCACGTTTAAACATCCCGTTTTTAAGATTACACGGAGTATTTATTGCTAGTGCTGGATTTTTGTGAGTTCAGCATGTTTTGGTAAATCATCCTCAAAGCTTCTGTTGTAATTCATCTTTGGTTAAGCATGGCTGCAAAGCGTGATATCCGAAAGGATGCTCAGGCTGGCGGCGGTACAGTGGCTTGACTCTGCCAACTGAAAGCAGCTGTTGAGTCCGCAATAACCAGCCTGTACTTCTGCTCCTGTGCTCAGACTCTGCGATGGACCCAGACATGGGCAACCTTGGCCATCCCACACCTCAGTATCTTTTTGCTGCCATTTACCTCCCCTCAAACCACCGCCAAACACCATTTCCAAGAGTCCCATGACAAAAGAAGAAGCCAAGTCCCCATTCTCAAATTAAAGTGCATTTTTTAGCCTTCACATTAGCAGTGAAAATTTGGGAAATGTGGTTTTTTAAAGCCTCCTTGTGAGAGAATGGGGAGAAAGATGACAGCAGCCAGCTTTACTCTTGAAGCAGGTGGGAGCCTCCTGGAAGGAGCAGCTTATGATTTATTTAATGCTGGGCATTGCAGCTGGAATTTGCTAGTCCTCAGTGAAGCAGAGGAGAAGGTGGCTTGTCTGCAGGGAGGGGAGAGGATTTGGAGGCTGATGGGTCATTGCATGGGCAGGGGATGGAAGGAGCTGCATGGCTTTTGCCAAGGCGAGTTCATTGCCTCCTCCTCCTCCTCCTGCTGCTGTGTGCCCAGGACTGTCAAGACCCAACCCAGAAGAGAGGGGCTCACAAGCCTCACCAGTGTCAGCAGCAGCTGCTGCCCCCCCCACCAGAGCAAAACCTGCCCTGCTTGTCACTGCTGATGCATTTATACAAAACTTGTAGTGCCAACCGCAGCTCGATCCTTCCTTGCAAATCAATGGGAAATTGTGTCAGGAATCAACGATGAGAATGCCAGCTGGCAGCCCTGCGGTGGGGATGGCACTCTGAGCGGCGAGGCGTTTTAGGTGGCAATGGGCTGGGTCAACAACAGCTTCACAGGAGGGAGGTGGCCATGAAACACCAAAGGGTGAAGCGCAAGCACTGCCGTACTGCAAAGTGGGGCCACTTCAGGAGGAGCTTTCGGACTATGAGAGCGGAGCCAGGGAGCTATGGCTGCCTCCAGAGTACTCACACGAGGGCACCTTAAATCTGACAGTGAGACCCTGGTCCCCCTCGAGGCAATGTCAGAGGTGAACACTTCACTCCTTAACATCCCCCTTATTGTACCTCCTGATTTATTTTTACTCTAAGAGTTTTATTAATGCTGTTGACTCTCCTGTGCTTAGTACATGGCCCTCCACAGTAATTAAGCATTAGCTAATATCTGCTCATTGAAAACCATAAGAGAGCTTTATAATCAGGCAGGAAAAGACTGCATTGATTTAGAAGACAGTTCACATGGTAATTTCCGTGCCACCTTAAAAATCACTGCAAAGTGATCTCTGGAAGGTAATAAACAAGATGCAAAATCACCATGATAACATAAATCACTGTGAACTCACTTGATATTAATAACGACTATGCCATGGATCTATTCGAGGGAATTGCTTTGTAATGCAGTATCAATGTCCCATTATTTTAAAGTGTTACTAAAGTAAAGGGGAAAATGGGATTCTTTATGGGATATGTGGGATTTTATTAAGGTCTTGTGTGTGGAGAGGAATGGGAGTGCATGGGTGTACCTGGCAGTGATGACATCTGGTAAGGGTGATCAGTTTGTCCTTTCAAACCTGTGTCACCAGAGTCCCTCCATGCAACAGCCTGTCCTTAAAGCCAGGGCAGGAGAAGCTGAACCAGAGACAATAATCCTGAGCATCGCCTTGTTCCAGAGCCTAGAAAAGACAGGGAAAGGCTGATGGATGCATGCTGCATCTCTTCTCCTGCTGCCTGCCTCCGATGCACACAATGCAGCCCCAGCTCCCGGGGCGTCACAAGGAGTAGGAGCAGCGGAGGTGGATTAGACCCTTCTGGCTGGCATGTGGTGAATTATGTGTTAGCTCTACATACAGCCGTTCATTAGAGATTTACCAGCTGCGTTTTGCCTAAATATTTGCTTAAAACCCTCAGCATATTTCATTCCATAGATTATTGTTTCCTACCAGTTATGAATCAGGGCTAAAAGCGTTTTAGAAAGAAAACACACTTTGCTGAAGTCAGATGTTGCATTCAGTCAAAATCCATGAGAAACTTAAGGCCGCTTGGGAATACCAAGGGGGTTAGTGTTTACAGTGCTGGGAAGCCGGTGGTTCCACATTTTGGCTGGGACCAGTGACTGGGACCAAGTCACCCAGGACAGATGCAGACAGAGCAGAGATGAGCTCATTTCTGCAATTTTCTGCCTCCTCTGCTCCAGCAGAATCAAGAAGAAACCTGATTCTTTTTATTTTCATAGTTTAATTTTTCCTTTTCAGTGGTGTAAGCCAACTTTTCTGCCATTCCTCGAAGTACACAAGAAGGCAGTAGATGTTGCTGCCAACCTGGGAACCCTCCTCCACCAGCACTGGAGCTCCCAGCTGATGCTGGTCATCCTGGGAAGGGTCCGTTGAAGGTAGTTGTATTGGCCCAAACGGTGGTGAGAATCGCTGTAGCCAGGGGTGTGGGAAGGCTATTCCGTTTGATCTCTTTATTTCAGTTTTGTTTCTATTGTAAAGTCAACGTTTCAAACTTGCACTGAAGTTCTGAAATTCTCGCTGGTAGTGAGTCATTTATAAGGGGTTGAAAAATCTGTGCATCTGCCTCAGCTATCCCAGAGTTTTCCCCTAGAGCTTCCTGAAGAGAGGAATATTGAAGCAACATTTAATTTAATCCAACTTTAAGTTATTCCAGGTTAATTATATTTTAGAAGTTTTTCTCTTTAGTACAGCCTGAATTTTGATGCCATCCCAACAGAATGAAACAGAGGCAATTCAGAGAAACTCCAAATTCCCAACAAATGCTTCCAGAATTTGCATCCAAGGTCAGGATCTGTCCCCAGGCTCAACGAGGAGCCAGACCCTCCTGTCATGCAAGTCAGCGTAACCATCACCTAACAAACCTGGATGAATTAATGGTCACTGAGGAGCTGAAACCTTCCCCTCTAACTTTGTGGAGCCATGCCAGTGCCCCCAGTAAGGGGACAGGTACCAGTGGGCACCAGTGTGTACTGCAGGAGCTTTACCAATTCAAACCAACTGCAAATCTGTCTAAATTATTATTTTTTTTTTTCCTGCAGGTCCTTAATCCACTGGGTTAAAGCTTTACAGTGAACAGAGTACAGACCAGGACAGTCCAGCACTTCAGATTGCAGCTGCTAAAGCCAGTCATCCCCCTCATCTCAGTGTTTGAAATAAATCCTTACATGGGTATCTTAAAGAGCTGGACTAACTCCCCAAAGCATTAATGGGTGTTAAGTGGTGTGCTGAGATAAGAGTACATCCCATTGTTAGGAATGACCGATAGAGCTCAGGGGTCAAGTGAAATTGTGCTTATCTGCTGGCAATTCAACCTTTTTTCTTCCTGTGTTTGCTGTCTAGAATTTTCTTCTGGAGGAGAGAAAAAAAAAAAAAAAAGAAAGAAGAAGAAAAAGGAAAGTGTAACCCAGTCCCTATTTTTAATCAGGAATCAAGTGAAAGATTCTCTGGGGGCTATTGGCAGATGAAAGACAGATGCAGCACTTTGGGTGGAGAAGCCAGGGCATGCCTTCCCTGCATGATGAAACTCTTGGGACCACCAAATGACTACAAATTACAGGGATGTCAGAGCTCCCTTTGGGACAGTGATAGTGCAGGAAAAGTCCTTATTTCCCACTAAATAGCGAGCAGACAGAAGTCTCCTCGCTACTTTCTTTAATCCATGGAAGCTGGCACCTGAACCTGCAGACTTTCCCAGTGCCTCCTGGCTGGACCTCTGGAGGCATGGTGGGAGCCCTCTGGGAACCGCGTCTGCAGGGGGCAGCGACAGCCTCGTGCTCCAGAGGAACCCTCTGCTCCTCCACACTGCACCGGGCTCAAGGGTTTTTGTAGCTGATGCATTTTGGAATGGACTGGGTGGGAGAAGGTCCCCAGCTCTGGAACAGACTCTCTGTCCTTGGCACAGCCCAGTCCACTTTTGCTACCTGGGACATTCGCCCAGGATTTGATTAAAAGGTTGTTATAAGCAGGGAGAAACGAGGTTCTTATGTACTGGGACAAGTCCCAGCACATCCATTTCATGGGGACAGCAACAGGCTGGGCCTGCCTTCCCTGGGGGCACCTTCCATGGCGTTAGGGTAGCACCTTAACAGTGAGGTGACAGAAAAAAGGGTGAGGTAAGATAAATGGTTTTTAAAAGCAAATATCTAACATTTTTGCTGTTGTGGAAAGGAACCAACTTTTTTAAAACAATGAACTTGAAGTCACAAGTGAAACAACGGCTGAACTTCTCCTTATTGAAGTTCTCATGACAAAGCCTGAGGGGTTTTAATCACTGTATGAAAATGGTTCAGACTGCTGGGCTGCATGCAAACTCTCCGAAATAATCCTACCTCATTTTCCAAGCTCTGTAGTCTTTTGGGATCTAAATCAGCATTCAGCTGGTTGGGCAAATTCCCGGTCCCTCTGAGCTCAACGGATGCTTTGCACCCACCTGCAGCGGGAGCAGGACTCGCCTCCCTGTATGTCTCTCTGCTCCCCTGTGGGTCGCCACCCTGGCAGGTTTCCATGTTTGCCACGACCACAGAAATGCCTTTTGACATGAATGGTCTGGTTCCACGCAGCCAGCGTTGAGATTCAAGATGTAAATGGAGCCCAGTTAAAACAAATAACTGCAAATGCCCAAGTTCTTGACTCTGACCTGTTTTCTGCCTAAAGAGTACACCGGGAAGGCAACAGCTACATCCCTCCCTTCCTGAAATCTGATGAATCCCTATAAAAAATATTATTTGAGGGCTGAAACAATCAAATGTGTTCTTCCTCATGCATTAAAATACAATATCCATGTACAATGAGTAGTACTCAAATGCGTGGCAAAGAACAGATCTCTCTAACATGGTGTGTCAAAGCAATTTATTTATAACCCTGAAGGAGCCCGGGATTTCCCTGCAGCTCTCTGCTTTCAGTGATGAAGGAACCCTGGAGTGTTGCAAAGTTGGGTAGGGAGGCTTTTACTGAGCTATCAAGTCTGAGCACAGAAATAAGAATGTATATTCTCCATCCTTCTGATTAATAGTTCCAGTCAACATCAGCTAACTTATTCCTATTGACAGATCTATGAAATACTTGCAGAATCAACAGCTATAAAATGGATGGCAATGCACTGGCACCATAAAGCCGTAACGTTCATGTCTATTGCAATCAAGGCTTTTAAAACCTAATTACTTCTGGGTGACATCAGTCATATATTTTCATGTGAAATTACAGTGGCATGCAAGTGCCCAGCAAAATAAAAGAAAACAAATGATGTCCTATAATAATGGAGAAGTGAACTATCATTTTTAATCTGGCATGAAAGCTCCAACTGATGAAGCTTAATACAACTTGTTAAAACACCTAACAAGCGAGGAAGTGATTAAGTATTGTCCTTTTGCCTCTGGGAAATGGGATCTGCTCTCAGCAAGCGCAGAGTGACTGAGATAGCCCTTTGGAGCTGATTGAGCTGCACATAAAGTAACTTCTAATGATCTCAGTCCACTTTGAGCCATAAAGATTTAGAAGGGACAATATTTTAGAAATGATCAAGTTCCACTCTTTTTATTAGTGAGGATAAAACACCTTTGTGGAGGAAATTAAACAGAATAAATTGCTGAAGCCTTCTGCAGCTTCCATCATTTAGTAGTGTCGGAAGAGTGCAGCAGACACCAAGGGGGAGCGGGAGCTCAGCCACGGTGGAGCGAAGCGAGGGGGAAAACTGCCTTTTGCTCCCAAGCTGAAACACGAGGAGTGTAAAACCCTGTGTCTGGTAACCCCCCCCCCCCCCCGATAACTGCACTGCTCCGCTGCTTTTAGAGAAGGGCCTGAAGACACCTCACAGCCTCCAGCTCTTGTGATATCTCCCTCCATCCCTGTGGGGAAACCGAGGCACTGGGGCTTGGGGCTGCGCAGGGCAGGCGGAGCCCGAAGGCTGCCCAGCTCCCTCTGCAGCTGGGGCGCAGCAGGAGCATCCTTTGGAGGAGCACACAGAAGGCTCTGGGGATGCTTCTGCCCTGCTCTCCACATTGCTGCGTTACTGCCAAATCACCTCCAGTGCTTATCTCTCCACAGGGACAAACCCACAGAATTCCCGGTTCCTGCAGCAGCCCATGGCAGAACCGGCTACAGTTTGTTCTTCTGACTTTTATTAAGGACATGTTTTTCAGGAGATGTTTCTTTTATGGTGCTTAAATTAAGTTTTCAAGGTTAATTGTCCAATTTGATGTCTTTGATTCAATAAATAATTCAGAGACAGTTTAGGTCCTCCCATGTAAAGATGCCTGCTGAGGTTACAGTCGCAGCCAGGCACTTCCTCTGATGTGCTATTAGCTAATGTGCTGAAGGTTTTTCCACCTCATTTTGGAAGCATTTATGCTCTTCAAAAGGACATTTGAATGGAACTGAAGTTCACTGGAAGGGACCATAGTGAAGACAGCCAAAGCCACCAAGCTATCGATAAAGTCACTGCCAAAGTCTGCTGTCCAGTGATTTTCCTGTTGTCAGCCACCGAACAGCAACAGCGCAGCAATAATTTTAGGTCTTAATAACAACCCACCAGACTTCAGTTCAGCGGGTCAAATCGAGGAGCCTTTTACATGCTCTTTGGGGACTCTTTGTACAGCAGCTAACTCAGACAACCATTTTCTGCAAGACTCTGAATTGTTACCGGAGCTGATAGAGATGCTGTTAGAAATTTCAAGTCGCTAAACTGCTGTGTGGTATATATAAAGTTGCTTCTCTTAGTCACATGTTTATAGCCCTCTTGCAAACAATCTACAAGACTGGTTTTCCTATAGGCTCTGTGTAATGGGATCATAACCCTGCTGGGACTCCCAGGTACCAATGCAAAAAACACCTATAAATCATAAATATTTCTGCAGTGCCTTAGTGTGTGTTCCAGGGCTGGGGGAGTCCCAGGGGAGCATTGCTGGGGATGGTGCTCGTTCCTACCCCCAGGGACCTGGAGTTGGCCAAAGAGGGGGTTGCTCCTTCTTTTATCAACATTGGGGGAGTCTTGGGGGACCCATTAGTTAATGTCTGTACCTTGCTACCAATACATAAACCAAAAGATTTGCAGTGCTGACTAAATACCAGACTTTTCCCTGTTAATCAAACTCCATGCTGGGTTACCAGCATCAGGATTTTCAGCAAAACCACCAGCCCCGTTATCTGTAGGTGCTTTTTAATCTCAAACCCCATCATCCCTCTCAAGTACCGATGCAGGTCTGCCGGCACCATGCTCGCCTGCATGTCAGTAGGTTGTGGCGGATTCAGGTAAGAGCTGTAGCTGGATCAGTCCCGGTGCTGACACTGCAATGCAGCTCCGATGCAGAGCTCCTGGCAGAAGGACATTGATTCAATGGTGCAGTTGCTGTCCTTTAAATAAAGGTCATGTTGCAGGGGCTGGCTCTGCTAGTGTGCGTGTGTACCTGGAGGGGAAGGCTGGACCGGGAGGTTGGGTAAGGGTGAGCTGCTGTGTCCTGCGGTAGTGCCAGGAATGGGGACACGCGTTGGGATGGAGCCCTTGGTCCGTTCACCCTGTGCTGAGGATGCAGAGCTCTCCCAGGGTAACCAACAGTAGGGCACAGGTGTGCCTGCGTGCTGCAAGAAGCCAGGGGCTCAGCAGAGCAAAAATTGGTACCTAGAGGATGCTGTTTCCATAGCTGTCTGGTTACACCACAAGCTATTTTTTGATCTACTCCAGAAGGAAAAAAAAAAAAGAAAAAAAAAAAAAAGTGAATTTTGCCTGCTAGAGCAAATTGTGGCTACAAATATTCTCACTTAAAAAAAGTGCAGCTATTGGCAGCCTGGCTCATAGCTGAGCAGGGCTTGCAAAGCAGCAGATTCTGAGGTTTGCAACTGGCAATGTATTCAGGAGGCATCTGATCAAAGCTATAAAAGGGGGGAAAAAAATCATCAAGGCAACATTGTAAAAGATGATAGTTGTTAAATCTAATTTCAATACTGTGTGTGCATAACCTCTAACTCGGAGGCATCTAAGCATTCCAGACATGGCCGGTGCATTGTAATTTTTGCATCGTTTCACATTACTCACAAGGTACATTAGATGGACACTGAAGGATGAATTATTCTTTTCAGCAAAACATTTTTGTGGAGTAAGTAAATTTATCTTGCGGGGAGAGTAAAAGGAAGAAATATGGCATTAAAATGTGCAGATCTGAGTTGAACACATCTCTCTTTTACAGGGAAACCATGATTTAAGTGCACTCTATTACTAATGTTTAATAAAAGCCATAATTCAGAATGTCAGGCTGAGGCTGTGTGCATTGAAACTATGATTTGGGGAAAAAAATGACATGGACATTTTTCAGTACAGTAGCTCTTCTTTAAGCCATTTGTCTGCAGGCTTAAATTAGCTTTGAAATATACTTTATCTTTTCTAAAAAGGCATTGATACAGCGATTATGTTTTATCAATTAATTTTACCCATAGCCCTAGAGAGGACAGAGGTTCATGGAGCTGGGTGCCTGCTGACCTTCCCCTCCCCAGCGCAGCAGGGGCTGCCCAGGAGCAGGCAGCGAGTCACATCATCGCTCCTTTGCTCACACTCCTGCATCGCGCTCAGCACTGAGGGAACTGGGGAAAGCTGGTGCCTGCACACACTCTTCGGAAATATTTGCTGTTCAATAGGTGTCTCACCAGCCACGTTTCCGGGGTGGAGAACCCCTGTGCTATCTATACCGCTGCCAGCAGACTGTATATTGCTCCATCAACGTTGGCTCCGAGGGGAATGTGGAATTGACTGATTGATGGAGAAGCAAAGCAGCTATTGCACGTCTCTTCCCTTGACACTTCGCAGACCCAAGCCGGCAGGCAGACCTGAGCAGAGCTGACTGGGGGCTGGCCTCTGACTGCTGCATGGTTGATACCCATTCTTCTGAAAAGTGCAAATACTGAAGGCTTCAGTGCTTCCCGCTGCCGAGCAAAGCCCCGGCTGATAAGCCCACAGCAGATCAGCAATGCTGAGCTTGGAGCTGCATCCCTGGTGTTGCAGCAGCTTGACGGGACACCCGCTTGGGAGCACAGCCGCAGCGCTGCCCTTGTCTGACCACACCGCCACCTCTGAGGGGTCATTCAGCCAGCAGTGTCCCTCCTGCAGCTCCATTAGGCATGTCAGTAATGCCTACCTATCCCCATTTAGGGGTTATTCAGAGTTATCCGTTCCTTGAGGTCCATCGGACTGTTGCCAAGCGGGAGTTTCTTGCACCCAAGCCTGCAAACACAGGCTGTGAAAGTTACACTGCAGCCCAAAGGTGTCAGGGATATGTGGTCGTTAGAAACGCTCTGGGTTTTGTTCTGCTTTCTCTTCCTCTGCTTCCCCTCAATGAAAGCTTGTTCTAGATTAAAAAAAAAAACAACAACAACCCAAACCCAGCAGCTTGTCTGATCTCTGCCCTGCACCTCCAGGTGTGTGCAGCTATCCATCACTGAGCCTGCTCAGCTCCTGCCTCTTGGTGCTTGGCTGAACTCACCCTGATGGGAGGAGGCTGGGGCCAGCTGGCTGCCTGCGCTGGGCACGCTGCTGCCCGCGCCACCCCCGCGTGCCCCCCGGCTGCCCGGCATGGCCCTCCTGGGGCGCTGAACCAGCTCCGCAACCGGCCACAGATTAGTCCCCATCTTGAGCCGCATAACTAAAAGTCGCACTGTGAGTAAAAGAAAAAAACACAACTCCCCTTTCCCCTCTTCTATTTCCCTCTGCCCGCAGTGCAGGGTGCTGGGTGCTGCGAGGCAGCGGGTCCTTGGTGGGGGTGCGCTGATGCCAGGGGACCGTCGTGCATCTGCTCAGGCTGCTGCAGCCCTGGCAGGGGCTGTCTCATTGCAACTGCTCCATCTTTGAGAGCATTACACACTGCTGTCAGGCTCGCGAGACCTTCCCAAAGTCATGTACACAGGTCAGTAACACCTGGATTTAAACCAAGCCAGAGCCCAGCGAGAGCAGTGGAGGGGGCTGGTTTACACCAGCGGAGGATCTGGGCCATTAAATATCACTTTCATTTACAATCTGACCTGCAGCTGGGACATTTATTAGCACAAACCAATTCCCCTCGGAGCAGGCAAAGCCTGGGAGCTTGATGCTGAGCCTGGCCCTTGCTGATCCTCTCCTGGGGAAATGCTACCTGTGAGAGGCTTTCCATCCAGGCACCCCAGAGCACACAATTAAACTCTCCTTAAACTTTAAAGGCATACTTAAATGTGTTTTTATGGCCCCATTACTTTCTCTTTATAACCCTAGGCGAAGGCTAGAATCCTGTCCGAGACATCTTAAAGGTTATATGTACAATTAGCTGGTTCTCATCACGTCCTTTAATATTTCACTTCATAAGCCAAAACAAACCCCCGTAAATTGGTTGGATGCCAGCGGCCATGCAACACAGGGGGACACCGGTGGGGTGAGGGGACTGCCACCCCTCCTGAATATTAACGGGTGACTCGGCTCCAGAGAACGTGGTGCTAGGTGAGAGCTGGAACTGTCTCGCAGTGGTTTCAGCCGGGATGCGGGCTCCCCTCGCTCACTCCCTGACCTGCCTGTGATGTTGGGGCAGAGTCATTAATGACAGATGTGTAAACTTTTGCATGGAGGGATGCCAATATTTTGCATACTTACGCAGTGCTGCCATAAATATTAATGCGGTGCTAATATGGGAAGTTCCACCAGCTGTGTCCATTCTCGAGGGATACTTCAACTATTTATATTCGGGGTAATGAGCAAGCTGTTATTATATAATCAGGCTGTTGGAGAAGCCTTTGGAATAAAAGTCTCTTGGAGAATTAGCCAACAACCAGAGTGTGTTTGGAGCCCTGAGACATCACGGATTTAATGATGGAGGGTTTGACAGAGCAGAGGCAGGACAGGAGAAAAACAGGGTAGAAGGAGAAAGGTGCTGAGAGCTCAGCTCCTGAGTAATTAACACTGATTGGGATGATGAGGGGTTTTTTTGCAATTGTGAATTTAGCTTCTTCCATAGCATTCAGCTTCAGCCCTGGGAGCAGTGCTGGGAAAGTATCTGATATTTATCTTTAGCCTTAAAAATTAGTTGTCTGCCAGTGCTGGAGTGAAGATGAGATGCTACTGTGCTCGTGGCTTGGCTTCAAGCTCCCACGGACAGCCCCAGCTCCCATGGGAAGGAGGCGGCAGCTCTCCCTGAATCCATCACAGGCTCATATTAAAAAAGATCAGTGAAACACTCCCAAAGCCAAACGAACACCAAAATTCCCTACTGGCAAACAAAGAAATCCCAGATTTCTTGCACAAAATATTAAGTTCCCAAAGCAGGCAAAAATGAGGAAAAATCAGTGTTTGCTCAGTGAAATAGCTGTATCTGTGCTGAAAACCACAAGCGAGCACAAACTTTGTTGTGCTTCCCTCTCTCCAAGCACAACCTGCTTGCTTTAATCAGAGCTGGAATGATGCTGCTTTCATCTGACTTGAGAATCAACCCTCTCTTCTCATGCTAAAGCTGGGTTTGTGTTGATTTTATTACTGTTTTGGACTCCTACAATACAAATGACTGATGAGCCAAATCTGTGCCGCATCCCTGAATGTATTAGGTTCCTATTGTCTTTTTTTTTTTTTTTTTGCATCAAATCTATGTTTTTTAGAAGGCAGACTTCTTCCTCTTTAAAAAACATGCTGGAGAACAGTTTGGAAGTGATTTAAATCTTCTCTCCCCCTTTTTTTTTGGGAACGATGAATATTTAATTGAGTTGAAGGCGGATAAATGATCATTTTCTTCATCCTATATGGTAGTGAGTAGTAAATTACTTTACCACGAAACCCAGTTATAATTGCAAAATTGATAACAGAGGTGTGAAAATTTACACCTGTGATAATAAAGACTAGCTTCCCATCGTACATCGACATTATATCTTATGAGTTATCTCTTGTGCATGATCTAAATATTTCATATAAGCCAGCAATCAGGGCCTTCAGCTCACCAGGTAAGAAATAACATGCTTTTATAGTTCATATGCATATATATATTACAAATAACAGCACGTTCTGCATGCACCTACACACCTGCACAGCAGTGCTCCAAGGGGGGTGTTTGTGCGCCTGAAAACTGATCAAGAAACCCAACGTTGTGCTGCAATGCAGAGCTTAGAGGCAGCATGGCAGGGAGGGGAGGGCAGAGCATCATAACCTTGGGTGGGCCCAGATTAAAAATTACTTTTTGGCATCCCCCACCTCAGGGCTGGACCCCAGTGAGCTGCTGAACAAGAGGGATCTGCCTTTCCCACTCCATCCTACCAGCTTTTTGTCTGGAACCTGCTGAGTAAAGAGAAGCACAAAACTTCTGCTCAGTTTTGGCAGGGGCTGTAGCACTGGGGCCAGCGGGCAGCTTGCGGACCCCCAGGCTCATCAGGGTCCTGCTCGAGGCTGGTACGCTGCTACCAAACACTAAAGAGGTGATGCTCAGCTGGTAATTAACCACTGCAATCAGCAGAGCTCTCAGAGCATGCTGAAATGAACCTTGTACAGATCGAAATTAATACCAAGCAACCTAATGGGCAGAAGTGCATTCACCAGTATTAACCTAACAGGAAATCAAACCCTTTCTATAAAGCTTTTGGCAGCAGGAATCACCCCTTTCATACCCAGCAAGGGTCTCAGCGCTAACTCTGAATTAATCCAAGATTTCCTCAAGGTCAAGGCGTTTTTGCTACATCTGGTTGCATGGGATGCAAAAAGGGCTGGAGGTGACCGAGGGGCTGCGTGGCAGCGGCGGCTGGATCAGGCCCTCGTGGAGCAGGGCTGCAGCTGGGGCTGGCAGCATGTACAGTCATTAAGATACAGGGATTAGAGCCTTCAGACTGAATCTGAGTCTAATCCATTACCCCCTTCACAGAGCATCACTAGGAACGGGAGCCAATACTCTCCATTTAGACTAAAAGAGATGGTCTGTTTTAAAAAGTTTGGTCTGGTTAACAGCACTGTATTCAAGATTTCTGTTATGGAGGTTCCAAAGCCATAAAATATGTAAATTGCCTCTTTCTCTTCATTTTAGCATGTCATTTCGTGCTTTTATATAGATAGATATTTTATTAGGCACTCTGTTTCTTAAGATATCATTACTTTTATCTTGGCCAGTTTATTGAAGATAATTATATGGAGGTTCCCATGCTTTCTCCACGATTGCAATTGGCTGAGCTGGGTGAGAGTATTATGTTAACAAGAACATATTTTGCTGCACATGAGACAATCTTTTTTGAGGGGGGAAGAAGCGAATCATTTTCCTTCTCTTTTTTCTCGCTTTCATTATTTTTCTTGAAGCTTATTTCAGTAGCGAGACATCTTCAGCTTCCTCTAGACTAAAGCAAGAGACAAGATGCAAGAGCCATTGATTCACCTTAGGGAATACTTTGGAGAGATCAAAAAGTGCTCGTGTGCAAGCTGTTTCCTGTGGGAGGAGCGTGGCAGTACAATCAATCCATGAATGCATTGTAAAATCAATGCTCTGTATAATTAGGGCACTCCAAGGGTAAAAAAAAAAAGAAAAGGGAAAAAACAAAAAGTGGAAAAAACGGTTGGGGCAGGGGAGGAGGGGCAGGAGAAGGAAGATCTTCAATGTATAACAGGAGTCTTGAAGGCTGGAGAACTCAAGCCTCTGAACAAACAGATTTTAAGTCTCTTTTAGAGGCAGCAAGGGAAGATGTTGGGGGATTGATGCAAAAACCTTTTATCTTGGTGCTGGCTGCAAAATGCCGAGAGCTGCTTATATGTGAGATGACCTCCTCCGTTCTCAGCTGGGACACCCAGCACTTTGACACCCTGCCCGCCACTGAGCTGTTTGCTTTTGGCTGCCAGTAGGAAATCATTTTGATGGCAAACCCTTTTGGCAGCCGTGAGAGATGATCTCGGAGGAAATTCGTGCCAGAAACCACCTTGGCTGTGCATGGGGTGGCTGGGTCAGACCTAAGTGTGCAGGTCCAGTCCTCCCCTTGCAATGGTGGTGGTGATGGTGGAGATCTTCCCCATCCCATCTGCATCCCCAGCAGTGCAGAAAGGCTCTGACCTCAGAAAATTGTTTTAGCATTTAAATATTTGCAACCATTCTTTTAGAGACCAACTGAAGCCACATCATAATTCCCAGCTAAACACAAATGTTAACTATAGATCATGAAAATACAGCAGGGCGTAAATAGTTTTCTTTTATATGGCACTAAATTATAAGCAGAGCCAATTAAGTTAGAAGACAAAAATTCCTTCAAATTAGCAGTCACTTTTGCAAGCTCTTGGTGAAAGCAATTATGGGGTTTTGCCTGAAAAATGCACTTTTTGGGGTACGGGAAGGCTATTGCAGGCTGCCAGCCCTGCTGGAGTGCCTCATAGCTCTTTAACAAAGCTTGGCTTGACAAATTAGGTTTTTAAATTTAAAGGCCAAGCCACCCTTCAGCCTGATTTTTAATTATTCAGTGCTAAAAGATCTCTGAAGATCCAACTCACCCCCAAAGATTGTCTCCAGAAATTAGACTCCCAAGCAGGAGGGGCAAAAAAACAAACAAATGCTCTGTCTGGCATGGCCACCCTGCGGTTAACGTCCCTCAGATGGGTCATTAGGTCTTTTATGGGTTGTCAGCATGGAGAACCGCTCCTGGTTCCAGGGCAAAGAAAACTACTTCATATTAAAATACATGGCTCTTGTGGGACACGGCACTTTCACAGGGCTGCCTGCGAATTTGGCAAGAGCCCTGAAGTTGAGAAAGACAGATAACCCTGCAAATCAGAAAAGGCAGGTTTTCATCAACAGAAAATTACAGATCCCTGGTGAGAAGTCCCATCATTATCCATCAAGAAATAAATTGGCCTAAGTTCCTCTTAACTGGTTCATCTGCCGGGATCTCACGGTGGGAAGGGCCTTTGCCCTCCAACCAGCCACCAGTTTGCTGGGTGTTTTAATTGCTTGTAAGAAAAACTATTGCTAGAACAATGGTAAAGCTGCTTACACCCCAGTTTCAAAGAAAAGTGAGGTTTTTTTAAGGATTCATTGGCCTGGAGTGCTCTGACCAGTGTGTGGCACAGGTGGGAAGGGAGAGGTTCCTCCAGGAAGAGGTGCAGAGGTGTATCCCAATCTGCCCGGATAAATCTGCAGTTAGAGCAATGCTTGCCCATATGAAACCACATCCAGAAGCAACCCTCAGTGTCAGAGTTTAATTTTCAGATGAGGATGAAAAACATCCTCAGGGGGATGAGAAACACCCTAGCAGGGCTGAGGGCCAGCTACAGCAGCTTTGGGTCTTTAAATCTGATCTTTGGAAAATGCATGGATCTACCCCAAATAAAATACCCAAGGATGTGGAAGTGTCGCTTTTCCTTTAGGATACATAGGGCATGCTGGATGTGTGACAGCAAGGACAAAGTTTGTCAGGCATCACCCAGCTGACAGCACACGGGCAAGGACAACTCTGCCGAAACAGCGCTCGGGCTTGCTTGGCATGAGAAAGCCGGCGTGGTGAAAGGGTTAATTACGCCCCAAAATAAAGGTAGGGGTATGGCTGGAGGAGAGCACCGCCGGGAGGGTTTCTGGCACCGCGGGGTGTGCGCAGGGGCCAGGGCAGGGCCCGGGGGCTGAGCCGAGCCGCTGTGGAGCCCGGGCTCAGCATCCCCATCCCCGCGGCCGCGGGCGGCGGCGCGGCGGGGGCACGCGCGGAGGGGGCCTTTCCAGGAGGGGGCACTCGCGGGAAGCGGCAGCTCCAGCCGCTCCGGTCCCGGGCAGTGGGAAGCCCCCGACCCCGCATCCCTCCGGCCCCGCATCCCCCCGGTCCCGCATCCCCACCGCCCCGGTCTCGGGCAGCGGGTCCCCCCGGCCCCGCATCCCCCCCGGCCCTGGGCAGCGGGACCCCCCAGCCCTGCATCCCTCTGGTCCCGGCCGGAGGGACCCCTCGGACCCGCATCCCTCCAGCCCCGCATCTCCCTGGCCCTGGGCAGCGGGACCCCCCTGAACCTCTGCATCTCTCTGGACCCAGGCAGCAGGACCCCCCAGCCCTTCACCCTTCTGGCCCTGGGCAGTGGGACCCTCCGGACCCTCAGTCCTCTGGCCCCGGACAGCGGGAGCCCCCAGCCTCATATTCCTCCAGCCCCAGATAATGGGACCCCCCTGGACCTCCGCATCCCTCTGGCTCTTGGGCAGCAGGACCCCCCAGCCCTTCATCTCTCCAGCCCTGGGCAGCGGGACCCCCCAGCCCCTCAACCCTCTGGCCCCAGGCAGTGGGACCCCCCAGCCTCTGCATCCCTCCAGCCCGAGGCAGCAGGACCCCCCCTGGACCTCCACATTCCTCTGGCCCCAGCTAAGAGGGGCCAGCAGCAACTGAGGAATTCATTAAGAAAAGATGAATCCTTGCTGACCCATACGGATCCTCTCTCATGCCCTGTCTATGCTGGGCAGATGCTGCTGAGTGCTTCTGTTTGCTATCGTCTGTTCTGGGAGAAAAAAGAAAAAAAAAAAGAAAAGGAAAGAAAGAAAAAAAAGACAATGTACAGAAAAAAACCAACCCTTAGGCCACTGGTGCACTATGTGAGAGGGAAACATCTTTTGTGCTAATTGGCTTTAGGTACTTACAGCAAGATTGAGACTTGTAGCATTGCCACAGATTGTTGGAAATTCCTCCGATAAGCTGACAGATGAATGTGTCTCTCTCATGGAGAGGTGAGAGAGCAGCAAAATACTTCCAAGAGCACAGGCAGCGAAGCAGAGATATTTCTGGCATGTCAACATGCTGGGGCGGTGAGAACGCTGACCACTCGCTGCGGGAAGGATGGGGGGAGAGAGGGAAGAGAAGGGGAGAAAGCAGCGGGCAAGCACTAAATGCTGATCTTGCTGGCCACGTCCTGCCACCCGCACACTGAGAAGCAGCTTTTTGTATGAGGAGCTCCATCAATTTGAATTAGTGCTTGTAAAGCAAGGTGGGAGCGAGCAGGAGTAACTCGGCCAGAATCTAGCCCATAGCTTTTTGTACACAGGAGCATGGCCAGGAAAGATGCAAGCTGAGATTAATGTCCCAGCAAAGCTTCTTGTTGGGGCCTCCTTAAGCCATAAACCATGTTTGTTTGTTTGGATGGGTTTTTTTTGTTATTATTATAATTTTTTTTTTAATTTTTTTTTCACAAGTTTGAGAATTAATCTTGCCCATTAGCATGGCAGGGTCCATCTTGCCCGAGTCTCCAGCCCTGCTGGTTGGGTAATGCTGCGGGAGCTCCCCGGGTGCTGAGCCCTGCAGAGCAGCAGTGGACAAGGCAGAGCCGTGCCAAGGCTTCCCCACCAGCACCCACCCTTCAGCACAAACCTCCATCTCTCCTCAGTGCTCAAAAAAATGAGAAGAAAAGCCCTGAACCATGGGGGCCTCCCACATCTGGCACCAGAGACTTCCACAGCTGTCACAAATGCTGCTGCTCTGCTGGAGCAAAGCTCTGTCTGAATAAAAACCAGACCTTGCTGTGCAGTGGCATGGGTGCCCAGTTGGGAACCTCATCCATGTGACAAGAAAGTCGGTGTCACATGGATGGGGTGCCTAGCTGGGCACCCATGCCACCGCACCGCTCCAGCTGCCCCAGCTGCCCCACCGTGGTCTCCCTCCACTTGCAAAGACATGAGAGTCCTTTCTGACAGTTGAGACGGTAGTTGCTGTTCAAGACGTTTTGCCTGATATTTGGGGTCATTTCTGAAGCTTTTAATTTGACTTATTTGGTATCTTTGGGTAGGGACACGTGGCTGAAGCAGTGTCAGCTCCCAGCCATCAGCTGTGCTCAGTGCTGGTGGTGGCTCCCTCCTCCACACCCACACCAGAGTTGCATTGGGCCCCGGGTATTGCTCAGGTCAAGCCACCTTGCTTCTCCTTTCCATCTGCCTCAATGCATTCACACAAGTGATTTCCAGCCAGTTTTGAGTGTGCAAGGAGTAGAAATAGTCTTGCGGCATTTTACAGACCCCCCAGTTTCTAGATTTGGGTTCAGCTCCTCATCCTCTGAGAAAATTAAACATCTGACCTTGAGCAAGGTCACTTTCTACTTCTGTGCCTCAGTTCCCCCATCAATAAAACGGGCTCAATAACACTTCCTTCCTCCAAATTTAGGTTTTCCTTGCTATGTCTAGCATTCTGCTTCTTGCCCACATCTGCACACTGTGGATTCAATGGGACTCTTAATTTAATGAGCACAAAAGAGCCTATTATTATAACCTTCATGCCGTAGCTCTGTCTTTATCTCTGTCTGCTATTTGCTGTGGGAAATATCTCAGCTTTTCAATTGCCATTAGCAGTCGCAGCAGCTGTGGTACAGGATTTTCAGCTGAAGTCTAAATGCAGTTGACAACTGTATGAATCTTATAGCCAATGTAAGTAGCTAATGCAAATATCAACATTGTAGTAAGAAACACTCAGAAGCAGTAAGTGACTGATAGAAAAGTGATTATATGGACTTAATGTTGAAAAGTAAATATTTACGCTCCAGCATTGACAGATGCCTCAAGCACCATAGATCTAAAAAAGGCATTGATTTGCTCTCCTCCAGCCTCTCTTATCTCCTACTTATGAAAATATCTGGCAAATACTACATCATCTGCTTCCTCCATAGCCCAAGTGCCTCAGAGCAGCCACTCAGGTAATTTGTTTGGTATCCAACAGTGCAATGGTTAATTGTAGTGTTCATGGTATTGCGTGTGGGGATCTGCTGTAGCCTCCTGAAATGCAGTCATCCAGCGATGCTCCTGCTTCGCCAATGCAGAGCTCAGACTGCGGCCAGCTCCTGTCCTGCTCTACATCCATGCAATGAAAAGAAGGAAAAAAAAAAAAAAGGGGTTTTTATCTGCAAGAAATTTTATCCTTTGAAGAAGAAGTAGAAAAGAAAATGACCTGGGAAAATGCAGCTGTGCTCTTTAAGAGCACAGTGGTGGTCGGTGGCTCCCTGTGCCGCTCTCCTCTTTGCCCTCCTGCAATTGCCTTGAAATAAATGAAGTTGAGCCGCTCGGAGGCTGTCAAGTTTGTTGGACCTCCTTGGCAATCAATTTAACCTCCTGGAATCATTTTTTCCTGCTGCCTGAAGTTGCTGAGTCAGTGATGGGCGTCCAGGGGCTGCCTGCAAAGCTGGTCGCGGTCCCTCTTCCCCAAGAGGACACCCAGGGACTTCTCTCCGTGCAGAACTGCTGGCAGACAAGGCACCTCATGCTGTTCCTCCGCCTCACTATTTTTGGAAGGGGCACTCGCAGATGCTGTGTTTTAAAATGACCCATGTGTGACCACGCTGTCATCAGCAGGGGGTGGGGGGTGGGACACCCTTTGGGGACAGCTGTGGCTGCGTGCAGCCGGTGTAAACCAGTCCAGCCTTCCTGCTCCACTCAAGGGGCAGGGAAAGTCCTTTGGGATGCTTCAATGCCTTGAGGGGAGCAGCCATTTTAGCCTCCCGTTGACTCTGAAAGAGAAACATACTGTGTTCCCTCACTTTTGTCCCCTTTCAGGGCTCACTTGCCTTGAGAAAAATGATTTTAGCTGCAGGTGGCATTGGTTGACATTGGCAGGGTACATCCATGCGTGCAGCCCACGAACGGCAGCTCTCCCGCCCGTCGGAGCTTTGCCGCGCTTCACGCTGCACCAACTTTCTCTCTATAGTTAGTAATTACTCACCTCAGAAACAAATAATCACCAAGTGGAGGATACAGAGAGTTGTTTGCAGAAGAGGGGAACTAAGAACACTTTGTGCCTCCTAGGGAGCCTCCACGTCGGCCAGAGGGATCTGCCCAAGCAGCCATCTGAATGCTAGTCTCAGTAACTACTAACCACATGAACATTTCTCTTTTATTTTATTTTGCCCAATGATAATTACATGTGAGAGCCTTGTTTAGCAGCCTTTCACTCCGTGCTGCTCCCAGTTGTTTTCAAACCTGGGAGAGAGGATGGGACCTGCCTTGAAATGATGTGACCCGGTAAGATGCCACCCAGCAAGAACACTATACCCTGAGAAAAGTGATCCAACCTGAAAAATCCATCAGATTAAGCCCAAAAGATAGCTGCAGTGTAAGGCTGTCTTCCAGGGGTTTCACCCAGAAAAGTGTTCAAAAGAAGAGGAATAAGAAACGGATTTGCCGGGTTCCTAAAACTGCGACCTTGAGACATAGGTCACCAAGACATCACTGGCTTTGGCGATAGGGTCGAGACACAAGGGGACAACCAGAGTGGCTTGGGAATGGACCTTTGATGAGATTAGACATTTCAAGCAGAGATTTTCTGCTAACAGGGGGTTTGGGTGTTTGCAACGCTTGGATTCTGCTTTTGCTTTCACCAGAGCATCTAAAACCAATGAAGTAAATAAAGTTATAGGTGTTCTGCATCTGTGTTGGTGGCTCATTGCACCCAAATTGTGCACTGAGTCAGGGCTGGGTCTTGATACGTCCTGCACCCACATAATTTGCAGACTGCCTGTCCCTATTGCTCTCCTCCTCCATCAAGTCCCGCTGCCTGCATGCAGGAAAATAACTCCAGGGACTTTGATGAGATTATTCCTGTGAAGCAGACAGGCAAGATGGGACCCCCCTCTCACAAAGCCAATCCTTTTTTACCTCTTTCTTTTGTAGGTGCTCCGGTTCCTACAATCAGGCTGGAAGAGTATGAGCCAACATAGATGTGTGTGTAAAGTTTTATTGTCATCAGAGCAGAAAGGTGTGTGGATGGAGACTATTTTCTCCATCTAGCTAAAATTCAGGTTTCTTTTATTTCTTTTTTTCACTCTTCATGCAATGCCAGCAGCTCAGAGAGCTGCTGCCTGCAGTCTTAGGTGTGCATTAGCTTCTATTTGATTGCTGTACAGCAACTCTTCTTATCTTTGGAAATTAACCATTTCGTAAGCACAGAGGAGCTGTCTCGCAATGTGAGCGTAATGCACCAGGCATTGCACCAAAGACTGCAGAGTGCACCACTCTTTCAGTCAATGCTGAGTCTTTGACACCTAAAAGAAAAAGTATATTTCAGCCCTGTCAGATGTACAGAGCAATTATGCAAAACTGTCTTTAAGAAGATATTATTCTCAGGGCATTTTTTTTTTTTTTGAGAGGCAGTATTTCACAAAGATCCTCACCTTTTCTTTGTTATATAATTCAATGCCACTTACAGTAAATTATATTTGTGCAGTTTCATTATCACATCTATGTAAATTCTGCTGCCCTCCAGTAAAGTATCCTCAGACTTTAAGATGCAAAATGGTGTTGTTAAGATAGGGTGTAAGATAAAACAAAGGAAAGGCAAGTAAGGTGGTTCCTTTCTCTGCACTGACTGCATGAGAGTCATTGCCATGTACAGGTCTAGCATCTGGTTGCTGTGTTTATTTTAATTATAGATATTTTTTCTTTTTTCAGGGATGAATCCCAATCCCATTTGTGCCTTCTTACTACACAAACCCCTGCAAATTTGGAATAAAACTGTAGATGAAATGTCCATGTGCTTTTTAATTGCTCCCTTCCCACTAACTAAATAATGTGGGATGTTTTAGCGTGAGATATGAACTTTCTAGCTTCATGTCTTTTCCACTCCCGTATCGTCCTAGCTGCCTGCTGTTGAATCCTTGTAGGTCATTTCCAGCAACATAAGCAAGACAAGCAAACAGCAAAATTGCAAGATGCAAATGCCCTTCATTTTTGGCTTTGAGTCAAAAAATAATAAGTTGACAATAACCCTGCCAGAATATACAGCAAGGGTGACTGCATATTTCTTCCTGCTAGCGTGACAGTGCAAGGGAGTTGAGCACCAGGAAGAGACAAGCCTGTGTTCCCCTGGATGCTGCAGCATGTGCCTTGTCTCAGGCTTTAAAGGTTTTTCTGGATAAAACATAAATGATTCCATGCAGCCAGCAGCTCACGTTCCCTTCTTCAGCAGAAAAAGTAGGAGGGAAAAAAAAAAGCAAAAAAGCAGGTGATTTAAAGTTAAAATAATGCTAAATGAAGCACAACTTGCTTTCTAAAGCCTGCTGCAGGTGTAGGGAAGAAATGCTTTCCTGGGCGATGCCTCTGGTGAGGATGGGAGGGCAGCTGGGGACCCAGAGGGGTGGTGAGAGCCCGAACCTGCATTGCTGGTCCCCAGCCCTGCTCTGTGCTCCAAAATACCCCCCAGGGGTCTCATGGGCCCCCAAATGCTGCATAGTGGAGTCCTCTCTCAGCACCTCAGGACAATCTGGATCCCTGCTGTCAGTCCTAGGTCTGTTATCTCTGCATTCCTCCACTGTCCCTTTGCAGGCAGCTGCTCTGGCTCCATGCCGACCTGTCTCCGGCTTTTCCTCCTTTCCGAGCCCCCCTGACCCCAGCCATCCTTCTATAACTGCTCTTCAAACCCCCCTTCCTCCCATCTCTTGTTTCTCAAAAGTTTTTAAAATTTTAATAACTTGCATTAGCATCCTTGGAGCTGAAGGATCTGAGGTAGCTCTGCCAGTGCCCCCCCTTCTCTCTGGAGAGCCACTGTTTGCCACCACTGCCAGCCCCTTGGCACCAGGCAGGCACAGAGGCTGACTGCCCATCAGCTGCAGTGATGGGGACATCCTTGTGGTGGGAACAGGCTGAATGATTGCATGAACTCCTGGACCCTTTGGAGGGCCAGATTTGGGACTCAGCAACCATCTCAAGATCTTAAGTTGGAAGTATTGAGATTCTGCTATGGTATTGCATGCAAGAGGAAGAAGCAAAGAAGCCTGGCCATGGAGGGATGCTCATCTGCCAGAATTCAGATTTCTCCCAGCTAAGCCCATCTCTGATTTAGCTGAGGTCCAGCTCCAGTGCCAGAGGCTCTTTATCTTCAGCCGGGAGGAGACTGGAGGAGAATCCTGCAGTGAGCAGCACTTTGGGAGTTTGTGATAGATGCTGTCTACCTCATTACTGAACAATGAAACTTTATTGTTCCCTCTGTTCTATTGATTTTTATGTCTCCAAAGCATACTGGCGAACTCTGAAATGAGTATCTGTCAGAGGAGGATCGCTGTTGCTGATCTGCATCTTTGAACGGAATGTCCATGGATCAAGTCCTGGGCGCTGTTGCTGCTGTGTCTCTGGGAGGGGAGGGCTTCCCCAGCATCCCCCCGGCGTCTGCAGGGGCTGGAGGCTGAAACCCTGTGGGGGGTTGTCCTTCCAGTGCTCCGGGGCTGACAGAAAGATGTACCTACCTACAGATGCGATGGTAAGGGCTGCACCACATCCTCCCTGCTGGAAAAAGGCAGTATTTTAGCCAACACCCATGACATCCAGCACGGACCTTCTCAAACTAGCTTGGCTTAGAGATCAAGGCTCCGTCGATGGGGACTTTCATGTAAACTCCCTCCTGGGGCAGTGCTGTGCCTGGCAGCCCCCCTCCATGGGCTGAGCACTGAGAGGGGACCCAAATCAACATGACACTCCCCCACATGCTCGTGTCCTCAGTGTGTGGCCACCCTGCCTGCAATGCTAGATTAAATATATGCATTATTTGTTTCAAGGTTGTATATAGCCCTCAAGTGGGGAAGCATTTGCCCTGCAGTCTACATATATATCTGGGAATTTCACAACTAGTTAATATTTTATGCATAATTCATAAAATTATACTACATTTTCTGGGAATAATTAGCTGACTCTGTACCTCTAATGAACTGCAGGTTCGGCTATGACAAATACATTGGGCGACTCCAAGGGATAGCAACACGCAAGCGCCTTTAAGCAAAGTTCAAGCAGCTCCTAAATTAACCAAAGTAAATCCCCGAAGATGCAGTATTTATGCACTGAAGCAGGAAGGGAGGGCTCTCATCTCACAAGTCTCATCAGCCGTCACAGCCCAAGAAGCAAGAGAGAGAAATAAGAGTTATTTACCTTTTGCTAATTGGGAGCTGGGCAGCTCATGTGAGCCTTTCCTCCTTTTCCTTTATTTAGGTTATTGTGTGGAGCTGTCATGGAAATGATCCCTGGTGTGGAAACACCAGGATGAAAATGGGTGTAATGGGTACCAAGATTTTCAGACTTTGCAAACTTTTCTTTAAAACCCTGTTCTGAATTGGAGAAAAAATGAAATCCATTGGAACTGTTCTGGTTTTCAAAATAGGAAGCAAGTCATTTTCTCAAAATGGTTATTTCCACAGCAGCTTTTTTTTTTTTTTTTTTTTTTTTTCCCCACAGAGGCAAAGCCAGCTTTGCTTTGGCAGTAGCTATACACCCAAAAGTTGCAAATCTGGGTGCTGGGTGAGCAATGCCTGCCGTGCCACAGGAGACAACCTCTTCCTCCCGCCTCTCACCTTCGGGCTGAATAACTGATGCAAACCCTGGAGCAAATCCAGCACCCCCAGAAACCTTTCAGCACCTGGCTGCTGCCTGCTCCCAGGCAGGCACCTTTGCTCAGTTGGTGTTCACTCCTGGCATTAAATACAAAGCAGCCATCCCAAGGCAGGAGAGCATCTTCTCCTGCCCTGCTCAGCCTGGCTGCTCCACCTGACCAGGCATCAGTGCCACAACCAGGTGGGTGATGCTGGCTGCTGGCAGCATCTCCAGGGCACATGGTTCTCCCAGCTCCCCGGCTGCCTCCTGCTCATGGGTGTGGGCAGAAACAAGCTACCCACTTAAGATGACCTCAGAATCCTGGAGATCTAACACACCGCTACCAGTAGTCTAAAATACTAATTTTTCCCTAGACAGCATGATCCCTAAAAGAGGAGGCAAGGCCAGCAAACATATCCAGCGCCAGGAATTGCCTTTAAGTAGGGGGCTGCAAAATGCTAAGTATATTAACTGTACGGGCCTCTGACATTTTTTAAAAAATTAGATTTTCAGCTCTGTCGTAGGTACAAAGGAAGACACAGAGAAAAGCTTCACATGTCAGCGGGTGAGCACATTATGGGAGATGGTGATGACACCTGTCTGGTTGAGTTTAGGCTGACAAAATTCAGCAGAGGGACCTCGGTGGAGGGAAGAGGATGCTTGGGAGAAGCAGTGCTGGCGGGGCCTTCCTCAGAAGCATACCTCATTTTTTTTAATTAGCTTATAACTCAATTATGAATGCAAGGCTCTTCATTCCTGACAAGTTTTCCATAATCTTAATTTGATCTCATGTCAGAAGGGTACCTTCCTCTGATAACCAAGCCCAGCTAAGAGTTTAACTAGAATAATAGCTGATTAAAAGGGGTTAATAGATACACCTCAAACAGAAGTAAATTAATGGGAGACGCTGTCTGTTGGCTAATGGGATCAGGACAGTATTTGTTTAGTTTATGAATGATTAATCTCTCTCTCTCGGCATTCCTCAGATGCTAATTGCACTTAGGGAGCCCGTGTTTGTTTTTACAAGAGTTGGAGGTGGCAGGAGGAAGGTGATGGTTGGCCCAAAGGGGAGCTCATTCCCCCGCATAATGGGCTCTTGGCACAGCCAGGGGGAATACCGGTAAAGCCATGCTAAACCAGACCTGACCCCAAACCCGTGAAACTCTTGAATTAAAGATATTATTAAAGTCATTTGAGGTATTTTATGAGAAAAATTGTAAAGTGCACAAATGCACTGAGTGCTGATACCCGTCTCACTTGAGCAGAATTGCACACTGCAAAAATACTTGGATTTTTCCTGGTGGAAATACTCCAGACTGATCACAGAAAAGCTAAAAGAAAGGCCAAAGGAGGGAAACCACTTCTCATGGCAACTTTTGCATCTGACAATTCAAAGCAGGAGAGCAGAAGCATTTGTCAGAAGCGCTGGGAGGGAAGCAGTAATTGCCTGGAAGCAGCCGCAGATGCCGGGCTCGCTCCAGCTGCTGCTGCATCGCTAAGAGGTAACCAAATCATTTTCCTCTCTACAAACTTGTCAGCATTTTAATCCTCCATTATCTTTGTACCTAACAACACAAATGTGCTATCTCAGCCATACTGTGAATTTACTAGCAAACAAACCATTTTAAACCAAAAAAAAAAAAAAAAAGAAAAAGAAAAAAAAGAAAAAAGTTTCTCACCCTGAGCTTAGCGAGTACAAGGCGTTTTCTAAATAAAGCTCTGCCAAGTGGGGGCCCCGATTTGGCGAGGTACCAAGGCACGTGCCACCAAAGTCAGCTGGCACCACCCAGCTCAAACTTTTTTCTTGTTTGCAAAGGGTTTAATGAATTTGGAGCCAGGAGGAGCAGTTTTGGAAGGCAGGTACCTGTCCCAAGCACAGCATCCTTGCAGTGATGGGTCAAATTATCTCTGAAGCTACAGTAGCCATTTGCAAAGATCGAGGTCCCTTGGGCTCACCAAATTACTGAGCTGTGACAAAGGCCAGTTCTTTGTTCAGTTTAGGTTTAAATGTCCCAGGTGGTAGTGGGCTATGGCTTTATGGGCGATTAGGGCTCATTGATGAGAAAATCTGTATAGGGGAGAGGAAGACTGGGGTGCTCAGTCTGGGTTCATGGTCTTCCAGTCCTTGACTTTACCAAAGGATGGATGTTTGAAAGACATGAAGAACATTGGGAAGACCAAGCCAACACCACTTCTGTACAAGACCTTTTTTTAAGTTTGGGATGAATTGAAATGATCTGAGGGGAATCTGATTTTAACCTCAAAATTCTGCCATTACCAAAATTGCATACTAAGAAATGGCATGCTCTTTTACTATCTCCATAAATAGTGTTACTTTGTACTGTTCCCAGATATTTCATTCATCACTGTATCACATAGAAAGCCTGAGTTGAATAAAACCTTCTGAAAGAAGATGAGGAGACACACTCTGCCTTATAGATTATTTTACAGTTACTGAAGCCATTCGTTTTCTCTGCCTGCTTTCCACAAACGTGGAAAATAAACCATATACCAGGAGGCGTGACTTTTACTTTTTGCCAAACAGCATTGAAATAAATTCCCTTTTAAAGGAGTCACCTCAAAATATTGGTTTTAATAATAAATTACCGGATTATTGGCTTTCCATCTTGCCCGTGCAAACAGTGCTCTCCGAGGCTGGGGGAGCTCTAGCCAGGCAGGTTTTGGCGAGGTCTGACAGGGGGCTTTGAGCAAGGGCAAGGTGTGGGTACAAAGCTCTAAGAGCCTTTGCAAAGCCTGGGTGGGGGCGTCCAGGTGTTGCTTGGTGCTGGAACATGGGAACAGATGGGAAGTGGAGAAGCACCAGAGCTTTTATAAAACACACCCATGTATCACCTTCCTGAGCCATTTGATCCCCCAAGCTACAAGTATTTGTTATCAAACGAAGTGCCAGCTGAGGTCTCCTGAGAGCTTATGGCAAAATTGCTGGCCAAAATGTTTATAAACCAAATGAGATGTTCAGGAGGACATGAAGGATGTACAGACATAGAATCCAGCCAACTCACCGCTGCACCCTCACATCTGCAGGGTTTATTACCTGCTGCTGCCCTGCAAAGTGAGGTGGACCTCATGCCTGGAGGTGTAAGAGGTATAAGCACCTATGGGTGCAGGTATGGAGTGGTTGTGCAAAAAGGACAGAGACTGTGCTAAACCCTCCTTTAAAAACTATCAAATTCACCCACAGGCGACGCCTGTTGTTCCAGGTCTTGTGTGCAGTGGCTGAGCTTTGGGACCCCATGGATGGTGGCCAGGGGGAAGCCCAGGGCAATGGGTGTATCTTGTAAGGGATTGGTTGAGCAAGTGGTGCCCTCCAGCCCTTCTCCCCAACCATGAAGTCCCATGTCTGCAGCTGACATGGCCTTTTGGACAGCCCAGAGCAGCCTCCCAGGCAGCAGTTTGAAAATATTCTGGCTTTTGCAGGTGCTTACAGCTGCAGGTAGATGCCTAGTGAGATTTTCAGAAGTGCCTAGGCATGTAAAGCACCTCATTCCCAGTGCAAATGCCACCAGGTGTCTGCCTGCATCATTAGGCGCCTAATCGCCTCTGAAACCCGGCTCCTGGGAGCGGGGCAGCTGCTGCCAGTGGCACCCAGGCGCCGAGCATCGTGCCGAGCATCGTGCCGAGCCAGCTGCAGCGCGGCGCAGCTCCTGTGGGGCATGCAGCCCTCGGCCCCGTTCCTCCACCCTGGTGCCCAGCACGCTTCTCCCTGCCTTGGTTTCCTCGTGCAGCAGCTAAAAACAGGCCTTTGGCAAGTCCTTTGAGATCTCCTGCTGGCAGGTTGTGTCGGAGAGAGAGGTGGTACCAAGAGGCTGGTTATTGCAGTTCTTGCTAAAAAATACTCCTGTCCTTGTGAACCTAGAGCACAGCATGGCACCGACTCCAAAGAACTGGGAACAGGGTTAAAAAGACATCCCAGCAGAGGATGGCAGGAGCTGCCCTTTGGCCGTCTGTATTTCTAACTTGTCCTTGCACAGAGGGGCTACAAGGCAAGGAAGTTTTTGCTTCTTGTGCAGTGACAAATGGCCTGGCCAGGTAACAAATTCCAGGCTGGAATATGCCTCCTCAGCAGCCCCACATGTGATTGCAGTGGGCATTGCATTAATTCGTGAAATGTCGTTTTAAAATTGGTTTTACAGTTCACTGGGAGTGTGAGGCTGTAGCCTCAATAGCAAGTGCCGCTTGCAGATGACTGGAGGAAATAATACTAGACACTGGTCTCTGCTGCTGACCCCCCACGACTGGGGCTGGCAGCAACGAACGAGGCAGGTGTGAGTTGTTCACATATCCTGTGAACAAAGAGCATGCTGTATGCAATCCTGAAAAAATACACACGTGCATGCAACTTGGTTGTTGAAAATTACTCCTGCTCCATTCGTTGCTCCTGTTGCCTGAATTTCACTCGTATGCAATGCTGCAAGATGGGACTTTGTTTCCAGAAGTGCCAGGCAGAAACCATGCCCAGGGTGGAAATGGTGATTGAGGGATGCTGAGCTGCTGTGCCAGGGCACGCCTGCTCTCAGACCAGTCCAGGGGCTCAGTGGGATGCTGGGAGCTGCAGGGACTAAAAAGGGCTCGAGGAGCTGAACCAGGGCCATGGGAAGTCCTAGCTTAGAGGAGTTAAGCACCGGCCATGAGCAACCTAATTGTCAAATCAAAGAAATGAGAAAATGGCACAAACCCTGGAGACTCCAGTTAACTCCTCTCCTGCCTGAAGGAAAGGCCCTTTCCCTGCTGAGCAGGAGCATGTTTGCTCTGGTTAAGTGCTGATGCAGGTTTAGCAGCTGCCAGGCTGGGAACAAGCCCGTGCTGCCCATGTGTGCCACCATCATCCCCTGAACCGCTGGGTGAGCTGGTCCCCTCCGTGTCCTGCTATTGCATCCCATCAGATTAAAGTGTGGTCACACACCAGACCTGCCAGCAACACCCGACAGCTTCCCACCCCACAGATCTGCGTGTTCACCCTCAAATCTGCCTACTATTGGGATGAAGTATATCTCTAACTACATCTTGCTCCTGTTAGCACAGCAGAGCCACTGCAGCAGTGATTCCAGGGCAGGAGCTGCCTCCCTTCCCATCACTGTGTCCCACTGATGCGATGAGCTACAGCGCCTCTTCAACCCAGAGCCCAGGGTGAGCTCGCTGAGAAAGCCAGAAGGCAAGCAAGCAAGCAAGCAAAGAAAAACAAAAAATCCAAACAAACAAAAAGAAAGAAACAAAACTCCTTCATTTCTGTCATGTTTGTTGTTTGGTTTTGTTTTTTTTTTTTAACCTGGAAAATGAACTAGAGCCTATAAGCCCAGAATCCCACAAGGGTAGTAATGGCAAGTCACTTTTCAGAGTGTAATCACACTTGGAGAGACAAATATCTGCAGCGTGTCTGCATGGGCAGGATTCATGCCCGAGAGCCGCCAGCCTCCTCCAGCCCCTTCAAGCCATCCAAAAGCTTTGAGAGACCTTGGCACAAGTCTGCTGATTCCCCCTTGGTTGTGTTTTATTTTATTTTTTTTCCCCTCTCAATCAGACCCTGCTCTCGGGAATGATTTGCTCTTTATTCTAATACGTCTCTCAACAGGCAGGAGACTGCGCTGATCTCCATGCGATGTGTCTATCATCTTTGTCCAGGCATTTTAATTTACACTGCAGTAAAAAATTTGGCACCCAACATTTTCTACTTTGAGCCACAACAGAGAGGCAGTACCAAAGGTTTGACTGTGCTCATTTCCCTCTTCCATTTTGGGGGGTGCATGCATGGAAGAAGGACATCAAAAAGAAACCCCCCAAATCTGGGATGACAGTTTTTAATCGCGTCAGACCAGGATGACATTGCTGGCATGACTGCCGAAGGAGTATGTCTATCTGTCCAGAGGAGCTTTGCAGCACACAGGAATATGGATGATCTATCCTAAAGCATTGACAGAGGCTGTTTCACTCTAGGACTAGTAGAAAATAGGGATTGCTTTGCTTGAGGAGGTTGCTCAGGTACGGGGGGCTTCCTAACCCCCTTGGCTAGCCTTCAGAGCTGTGTTGGGGAAACCTCAGCCAGAGGGATGGGGCTCTGGGGGTCTCCAAGGCCTTTCCCTGCCTCTCTCCTCTGCTTCTGAGCGAGCTGCGGGCTGGTGCAGCCCCTCGCTGAGCTCCAGGAACCAAGCAGCCGAGGGGACTCCTCTGCTGCTGCAATGCAGGGCTGAGTGCAGGTTGCAGAAAACGAAGGACATACAGACACTGCAGAACCAGGTCCAGAGGCTGGAGGGGAGGATCAGAGCCCAGCCCGGCACCGCTTTCATTTTCCCATCTGTCTCCCTTCAGCTGTGTCCATTTTAAGCCAACACCATCCATATGCAAGCAGCCAGCAAAGGGCACCTCGGGCACCACCACCCTTCGGAGGTGAAGGGGCACGAATGCAACCAGGAACAGGCAGGGCTGATTTGCACTGTCCTACATTGCTTACCTAATGCTTTGGCAAGCAGCTGGAGCCAATTCATCATTGTTTATCCCCAAAACAGCTACAGCCTTTGCCAGATAATGTCTGGGGAGAGTCACCTCTCCTCCCTCCTGGGGCCATTCCTGCTTTGCTTTTCAGGGAGGTAGCACTAATTCAGCTGGACACAGGGAAAATGCACCGATAGGAACACACTGATCCAAAACTCTTAAAAAAGCTTTGGAAAAGAGCAAAAGAAAGGAGTAAAGCAATTTTCTTTGTCTCTTGTCTTGCTTATTTATCACCCCCACTGTTCTCAATATAAAACAAGGAGAGGACAAAAAAGAAACAAAAAGCCACTGTAGGTGTGGAGACAGCAGCGTTTCCATTTCTTTTATGCATGTGAATTTTTCCCATGAATGAGGATATTTTTGTTTTGGACAAATTCCCAAAAATTGGAAGGGGTAAAAGGTCAAAAAGAACTTCCTGGATCAACATTTCCAAGCAAGAGGCTGGTTTTCCTGCTCCTCTTTCCTTACCTTAGTTTCAACTCTTGCTAATACCTGGTGGCTTCATTTACTCCTCCTATACTTCTACTGAGCAAATCTCCCTGACACAAACTAGCCCCAGCTTTTTTTCTACAGACCATCGTCAAAACCAGCATAAATGGGAGTTTAAAAGATGAACGCACCTTCAGAAGATGGAGCGGAAGATAAAAGACAAGGAGCAAAGTTGTGGACGATCTATGTTTGCTATTGCACAGAGAGATGGGGAAATAACCAGCTGCAAGGAACGGAGTGAAGAATTGGAGCCAGCTTGGCGGGTCGCATGCTGGCAATGCCTCAAGGACAAGAAACAAATGATCAACTGCTGTGTTTGTAATAGGATGGAGGGTAAAGGATGGCGGGTGGGGAGGCATGGTCCCGTGGCTGGAAGGAGTAGGAGGGAGATGCTGGTGAAGATGCAAAAATCCACCACTGGGTTACCCTTTGGAGAATGTTATTTCTTCATTTTGTTCCTGTCTCTTTTGCTGTCCTGATGGAGTAGCTGAGATGCTGAACATCTACAGAACAGGATGGAAAGCAACAGGGAGAACAGATCAGAAAATGGGACTGAAGACCCAAGAAGCAAGGAGAGGAGGCTGCTGAGTTGTGGGACATGAGGTTTCTTCTGAAAGTGCCTTGGAGTCTGCTGGGGGGAAGGCAGGCTGAGAACGGGTGAAGGGACAGAAGATATCAGATGGGGACACAGCGGTTGTTGCGTGGGGCCATGGGTGTTGGGGAACCTCAGTGTTATGGAGCATGAGGGAAGCAATAGAGACATGGGCAAAAAATCAGCAACAATAAATATTTCAGGACCTGTAGTACTCATGACAGCTGTAACAGGAGTATATCAAAAGCTCCCACAAACCCTGGAAATTTCATTAAGAAGTCCACAATGCCTGGACACATATGGAATTATGATACTCCTCATCCTTTCCTGTGTCAAAATCCTCCAAGCCTCAGCTACCTTAAAAAGTTTTTTATAATAGATCTGAGAGTTTACATCTTCTTAATGCTACCATATAGGGTATTTGCAGCTGGATATATTTGACTGATATAGTACATTCTTTATGGTGATCATTCCTTGATTAAAAAAAATATTTTTTCTGTGTCAGGCGCTTTCTGTCACTATCTAACCTAAATCAATTTGTCACATAGATGGTAATAAAACAAGAGGTGTTTGTTCTCTTAAACACCACATCCAAGCGGCTTTTGCAGCACCCTTATAGCTGTGCTTGGACATTGGACCTGGTGGTCCTTGCCCTGATGGTCCTGGGAGGGCAGCACGGCTTGGTGACACTGGACATAGGGGGGAAAGAGTCAGAGACTCTCCCAAGTGTCACTGGTGTCACAAGGGTCACAGCCGCATCCTGGCGCTGGGGGTGAGGACTGAGCCCCAAATAACCTAGATCCAAACTGAAATATTTAAACTACTGGGGTCTCCTGTCCTGAGTAATGGTGCTGCAGGGTGTGGGTCAGTACTTGTGAGCATCTCCGTGTATTTTAGTAAGAAAAAGCCTTTTCTCTTACTGCAATGACTGGCAGAGTCCCACAGAGTGATGCCAAAGCTGCTTCTCCCTTCTGCATAATATTCTCAGAAACACTGCTTTGCAAAACCCCCTGTTTCCTATAGCGAAAAAAAATCTTATTTTTTTAAATTTCCTAGTCTGGAAATGTGGGACAAGTGGGCTGTGCTGCGGAACCCGAGCAGGAGCCTGGCTCACGGGCCATCCATCTGCCCCTCTGCACTTCCAGAGCTTCTCCAATTTCAGCCTGGCATCTCTGATCGTAAGTCTACTTAACCATTTTAATAGCACTAAATGGAGTCTGTGTTACTGCCCTTATCTGCTCTCTATGTCTTCCGGGTCATACATGCTTAGTTTACTGTCAGAGACAAGTTTTTACTGCTGTCAGCACTGCAGCGTGGCGGTACCTGCAGAGCAGCAGGCTGCGGGCTCTGCTCTGCCTTCTTCATTGTCAAGAAAATTACCACCCGCAATCTGATTCCCCAACATTTGTCTTGCGGTTTCTTAATTGGTGCCATCAAGGAAATGCTGGAGAAAAAAAAAAACCACTGCACACTGCAAAAGAAAAAGTGGTGCTATCTATTTACTGTCCTTTTGTGCAATGGTAATAATAATTAACATAACAACAATGACTAATAATTAGAATTGCCTGCATTAAGTTAAGGACACGATTTTGTTCCTTTGTGCACATGCAGATCTGGACTCATATTCCGCTTGTCACCAGGGGAAAAATGTCTGAGAGGAGAGTAAATCCACAAGCAGGGAAAATGCATTTAGCTGGGCATATGCAGAGGATCTAGTTACTCCCTCAGACCCTTGTCCACTGCGGGCAGAGGTAGTCCCTGGGTTTCCCAGTCCAGCAGGATTGGGGGGGCTGTGCATGCCCACTCCGTCTGCTTTTGGCCCCCTGGGAAACCTGGTCAGCTGTCTTTAAAATCATACCAAGGGGAGCAATGCAGGTGGAGATGATAAAAGATGCAGAAAAGATGCACACGTGGCTTCATTTTCACCCCCCCTCACTCTGAGCCCTGCAGGCTGGATCTGCAGTTCCAGCAGCTCAAGAAAATCTTTGTCAAATTAATAGATTTAAAAGTAGAAAACACCAGCCAAGAGTCCAGGCATGCTTCTGAGATCACCCGCTCGGGTTTTGCACCAACAGCACTGACGGAATTACTTTTGCTTTACACCAGCATAAATAAAAGCACGATCAGGTCCACTATCTGGACGATAAGGATGAAGTTTTACAGCCTCTTTCTCCTTATCACACCCAGACTTTTTAATACTTTGGAAGTATAATGAGCAAGGTCCTGCCAGTACCTGGCTCTCCGGGCGGGTAGGCACTCCTTGCTCCTCCTGCCAGCCACTGGGCTCTCATACCCTTTTCTTCTAGAAATTCCAAACGTGAGCAGCACCGGGGCTGGATAAATGATCAGTTGTTTATGAACATACCATTTATTAAATCCTGTTTGGCTAAAGTAATTCCTGCCAGCGTGAAGGTACAACAAATTGAAAATGAATAATCTCTCCTGCAATTTGCAGGGGCGAGACACCACACTCCCCGCGCGCTCTGTTACTATATTTAGCACAGATACAGTAAATGCACATTCCTATATGGAAACCGCTCTCCCCGAAGATCACTTTTTGAGCGTCTCCACAGTGGACTGAAGAGAGGCTGCAGAGCAATTTGATGGCCCTGGGTGTGTTACTGGAGTTGCTTCTGCTGCAGGGTGCTGGTGGTGGGCACGGAACCACTGCAAACTGCAACCTGGCACACGGTGTTGGAGCCTGAGAGCTGGGATAAATCAGATGTAACAGCTGTGGCTTACGCGAAGGGTCACTCGAATGTTGGAGTTATCTAGTTACAAGCACGTTCCTCCTGCTTCATCCAACGCTGGGCCTTAATATAACTTTTAAATCGTTGCGAAATGAACTTTGCATTTTATTTCCTCGGACCGTGCAAAAATACATTGCTGTATCGTGCCCTGGGATAGGGAGAGAGACAGCTATTTATATCATTTCCAGCAAAACACCCTATGAAACATAAAGTAAACTGGAAAATCAATAATTATTATTACAGTGTCTCCAGGTCTCTGGTGTGCAGGGCACTGTACATCCCTGCTCCAGGATCCAGCCCCCAGTTAGAGCATTTACAGCTGTGCTAGCAGCAATGCAGTGTGGGAAGGAAAGGAAGCAACAGGGAAACTGAGGCAGAGAACTGTTTCTAAAGGGAAGTCTGTGACACCGCAGAAAATCTCTATCCTCACTGCCTATGTGCCCTGGAAGGGAACGAGGATGTCAGAGCCCGATGGGAGCATCTCTGCAGCAGTGCAAGAGGCACAGGGCCACTGCAACGTGCTGTGGGGCCGATATTTTCAGGAGCTGAGTGTTTCTGACAGCAATGTAAACCTACTCAGATGATGCAGCTGTGCCCTGGGCTATTTTAGGGCAGGATTTTGTGCCATTTTCCTCCCAGGTTTGCCTCCCCTGCCAGGGCATTGCCCTCCCCAGCAGCCCCCTACCTTGCACCCATTGCCAGTGCCTGTGGGGCAGGGGAAGGCCAGCGGGGCATCGTGGTCCTGCTCATGGGATGCCCATCCCTTGGAGAGGCTGAAGCTGGTTTCATCAAGGTGGGCTTGCTGGGCCACACCAGTACAAAACCTCCCTTCGACAGACGGACGACAGATCCCATCGATGGGCAGGGGGAAAGGAGACACAGGCTGGGATGTGCCTAGGACAGCAATCAGCACTGCTTTGACGGCACTAATGCTTATCATGCTCTAAAAGCACTGATCTATGGGTCTCACTCTACTACTCAAGCACCTTTTGGGTAAAAGAAACCATTGAAGTGCAATCCCAAGGGATTTTCAAAGCTTGTGGCACTCCCACATTGCTTTTAGATCAATCATCTCTATTTTGGGGGCAGGAAAAGCCCACTGCCTTTTTTTCTTGTCCAACCACCGGTGTCCTCACCACAGCAGTGGGTTCCAGAGGGAGAAGAACTTAATGGTGGTGAGTCCATGTCCTTCCCTCCCTCCTTCCCCTGCATCCCTGGTGCATCACGGAGCACAGCATGCTCCGGCTGGCATGGTGATGGGTTGGGTGTGTGAGCCGCCCCTTTGCCTGGCTTTATTTTTAGTGCATGCACAGAAGGCAGATAATGGCGATTGATGTGCTTTTTCCTTCAGGTTTAGGTTTCCTGTCAGCTGAGCCGCAGATAAACCATAAACACGAAGAACAAACAAACAATTTGCCTCCCTCAGACCCAGGCACAGAGGCACTCTGCTAAGGTTTATAGCCATTTTCCAGCTTTACTGCCAAGATAAATCTTTCACCACCCGCTGCCCAATCAACCCTAATACAAAAAAGTTTTTGTTTCTTTGTTGTTTTTTTTTTTACAGTAGTTATTTGATTTTTTATATTTAGGAAACATTAAAACAAGGGTGCAGACAGGTGGGGACTGACATGTAAATTATATATCGATCTGGAGGATGTGCTGGCTTAATTCTTCCTGGTGTGGGACCAGATGAGAGGCAGAACAACCTCTGCTTCCTCTGAGCTGTGGTTTCCACCACTGCTGGACCTCTCCGTGAAGCATCCTTTGGCCCCGTGCACCCACCAGCGCGCTGTTTGCATATAGGTGGGTGCATGAGGTTGAAGGATGCAGCGTTGCATAAGCCCCATGGTCTGCTCTATTACCCAGACTTATTTTTCAAACAGAAGAAATTTAAGATAAATCTGTTTGGGAGCTTGTTTGTTTTCCATCCTGCATTTCTATTTATTCCCCCAGGTAGCTTTTTTGGCCACTGGGTGGAAATTCCTTTCATGGTATAGCTGGTGCATCACTGGCATAAAAGGCCGGTTCAGTTTTGGTGGTAAATTACCCATGGTCTTTTTTTTTTTTTCTCTTTTTTTTTTTTCATATGACTATGAATTTTGTCAAAACTTTGTGTGGCAGTTTCATTTCTTGTCTTTATTGTCCAGCAAGGGAGAGCTGGGAGTGCTAAATTAATTTCCGTGGTGAGACCAATAAATTCAGCTCTCCTGCTGTAAAAGATACATTAATTTTGCTACATTCCCTTTTTTAATAGGCACAAAGCCACCTGGATAAATACAGGTTGCACACAGAGAGCAGCCATGGACCTGGGCATTGAGACTGTCAGCTAAAATAAATAAGTCAGATGTTAAGAAAACAATACATGCAGAGAAATTTAACTTTCTTTTGACTTTGGGTTTTATCATCTTTTGTACGAGGTGAGGGAAAATGGTTGGCTCCGACAATCTCATCTACCTTAAAGACATGAAAAGGAGATGAAGAACATTCTCTGGGTTTAAAATATTTAGAGTTTTTAATGTTTAATGTCAAATGTGTTGGTTTTGATAAATAGAATAAAGGAAGTATTAATCTCACGTAACATGCACTTGCACATGGGGCTAGTCTGTCATTATAGCTTCACTGCCAGTGGACCAACCTGTGGTCCATTTTTAATGGACTTTCTTGGGGATAAACAGGAATACTTGGGACCTGAACCCTGTTTTCTGCAGGAGTTTGAGGGTAACTGTCTGTCACACAGCAGAAGCTGGCTGGAGACCTCCACTAATATGACTGGGAGAACAGACTTATGATACCCCTTGGCACATCAGATAAAATAGATCATATTGTTAGATAAAATAGAAACCCAGCCAGGTCTGGGAATATGACTGTGTTGACTATATAGAGAGAGCAAGGAACTTGGGTTTGGTGTGTGGCTTGGTGTTCCCATGGCATTCCCTGCCGAGAGCCGGGGGAAACTGATGACACTGATGCTGGTCATTCAGCTGGCAGCTAAGATGCACAAACCCACAGGCAGATGCATTTGCTAGAGAGAAGATGCAGATGAGACACTGTGTGGTACTATGTCACATTTTGCAGCTCAGCCAGCTCTGCAGCCAGCACTGGCCAGAATTAAGATGCAATTCTGTGTGGGAGGAGGTTTGTTGCAAAACCTTCCTTCTTTATGCTAGAAGGGGAAAGTAGCTGGTGGCTGCCCCAGGGACATGTCCCTCCAAGGACACCTAGCTCAGAGCTCTGCATTTAGAGGAGATTCTCTGAAAGTGCTAATTTTACTGTTGTTTTTTGAGCCTGACTCTGGTCTGGAGGGGGCCTTGTTATCGCCTATTCAGAAGTCAATCAAAGATGCATTGAACAACTTTTTGGATTAATAGTTGGATGGTTCTTTAGTTCCTGAGTCTGCAAATCAAACCCAGAGGCCTCCGGAGGCTTGCCAAAGTGAGGACAGGCAGTGATGCCAAATGATGTCTGCAAGAGCTCCGTGTCCACAAGAATCCTGCTCATGGCAATGCGTTCCCATTTCTTAGACGGATCTGTGTCCTGTGCTGTCTAGCCAGCTCATAGATTTCCTGCCAAATTCTCCTTGCTGTGCTATTACCTCATCCCTCCGACACACTGCTTGTCCAACTTGACCATTTTTCCTGCCCTGTCTGGCAGGTGAGCTCTCCGAGACAAGGATGCGAGACAAGGGCTGCGCATCCGTTGCGGCTCCGCATTGCTCCCTCACCCACCCCAAGCATGGTATGGGTGGATGAACCTGAGGTCCTGCAGCAATTTCTCTGCAGGGACCCTGGCGACTTCTTTTCTGTGTTGGTCTCAGGTGGTTTGGGGTAGGTAGAGTGAGGCAGGGCGTGCTGCCAGGGTTTGTCAAATGCGACGGGAGAAAATCTATAGAACAAAAGGTACAGCCGTATTTCCTTAAAGCTCATAACCCGGTCCTGTTGCTGGCAAGGAGGAAACAAAGCAGGGAAGTGGAGAAAAAAACCTACAGACCCACTAGCCTTTGTGTGGCAAAGCAAACATCAGAGGCAGCACATGTAAATCACCATGCAAATGAGGCTGGCAAAGCTTTAACGAGATAAAGTTACCACCCAGCATCCCGATGCAGCCCCAAGGCTAGAGAGGAGTATTTCACTCTCCGTGAGCATCCGAAGCTCAGGCACAAACTGCACTTGCAAGGAACAGAATAAAAAGGGCAATTTGAGACAAGGGTGGCTGTAAGTAGCAGATGAGAAAACACAATAAAAAGGAAGATTTCTTACTCTGCGAGTGAATCCATTTAGTTCAAAGGTACTACATTTCTTTGATACAATAGCATAACGTTTTTATTGGGAACTAATTGAGCCAGTGATATAATTACAACAGTAAATTAAGGCCTGGAGTATACTTTGAATTTAGGAATAAATTTGTAAATACTTCTTTATCAGTGGCATGTAGGAAAAAGGCCAGACTGATTTAGGAAGGAGGAATCTTTACATATCGGCCATCTCAAGAAAATGATGAGCCTTCTTTCCACATAAAAATGAGTGATACATGAACTGCTTTGACTGCAGCCCTTTTATTCATGGCTTGGTACAATCAGTTTAACTAGTGGGTTAATAAAATTTAATTAATAGTTAATTAAGGCTTACAATCAAGTATATGCATTTTTTAATACTTTTATCATCTCAGTGTTTACATCAACGTGCAGAGACCAGAGCTGATCTGCCTCTGAATGCTGCTGTCTGCAAGCCAGGAATGGTTTGCAGATCCACTTTCAAACCTGCCAGCAATGGGATGTCCTTTGCTGAGGTGCAGGTACCTGCAGCCTCCAGCTCTCAGAGATACTCTTGTATCCCCATGGGAAGATCCAGAGTTTGTCTTTGCACCCAAAACAGAAGCGAGCCTCACCATTCCCAAAGCTGTGTCCTTTCCCAGGTTACTCCCCATCAAACTGGGGAGTGTGGGTGCAAGCAAGGGAGAAAAGCTGCGTTGCCTTTGAGCCTCAGGAAGGGATGGTCAGAAAGGCTTTTCTTGCAAGGACGGACTGTGTGTGGGTGTCCTGCCTGCGAGGCTGAAGCAGAGTTCTTCAACCCCCATGGGTTTCTCCTGTCTAGCTTTCCTTGCTGGTTCCAGCCATGCCCATCTGGACCATCTACTGGTCAGGGAAATAAAAAGGCAAAGCAGCAAGGAGCCAGGAACTCTCTCAGTCAGTTCCTCACTTCCCAATCACTATGCAGACAATTACTGTCCAGGATATCCTCAAATTAGATTAATAAATCCAGCTCCAGCTCTTCCATGAGACTAAGTCTTTTGCAGTTCAGTGACAGCTTGGGTGTCTTATGTGTTGAAGGAAGCTTCAAACACTTGTACACCCAGCAGAAACTGGATATTAGAAAGGAGAAAAGCCCTTGAATAATGTGTTTAATGCAGAAAATACCATAAACTGTTTTTTATGGAAGTGTATCCCTCAGAAACTGCTGACTTCTCTTTTATTATATTTAGCAATACAAATAGCTGAGGACTGTATTTGGGCTCATTGCAGATAAAGTGCTGGAAAGATAGTCATGGAGTGAAGGGACATTTATTTCTCTTACTGAGGTCCGCACTGTGCTGCCACAGCTGGTGAATCTTATCTCTAAGGCTTTTCTGAGGAATAAAGCATTTAGCCTTTGTAGCTGGGTCTTGTTACAAGGAGCCAAAGAGAATATTCAATTATGTGCCACGGCATGAGGAGAGAGGGAATGAGCAACAGCGGAGTCCTGCTGCAGAGGGAAGAAAGTCATGCAGTAACCACCGATCCCCCGAACTGCACGCCGGAGACCTGATTGACCGCAACAATGTGAATCTAGAGAGAAAAAGAAAGATGAGAGCCTAGAGTAGCCTGCAAGACAGACGAGATCTTGGGAATGGGCTGCCTGCAGATGTGCTGCCACATGCTATCAAGATCTCTCTAGTGTTTCTCCTCAGAAGCATTTACAGATAGAGGAATATTGCTCTCCCCAGAGAGTCCCCTAGGAAACAAAAGCAAGAGCTCAATGAACCTCCTTCCTCAAGCAAGACAATGCAGCGCAGATTTTGAATTTATTATTGTAATTGCTACAAGAATTATTAATATCTTGGCTAACCTTGTCTCAAAACTGGTCAAAACCAGGGGATGTGACTGCATGAGTGTAGCCTTTTAGGCAGTTTTACGCTCTTGCAGATGGACCTGAAAATGGCCAGATTTGGCCAAATACAGTGCTGATCCCTCACTGAGCTGGAAAACTGCTCCGAGGACAGCGTTCACACCAAGCTGCCAGCGTGCCCTGCGCCCCGCTGAGCCTCACCTCCGTGTCCAGGCAGCCACCGGCAGATCCAAAAGCAGGGCAACCTGCTGGGTTTTCATCAAAGGCTCATTTATCTCTTGTGAAAGTACATGACGTATCAAATGTTTTGCCTTGATTAACGATGCTAATTAAGCTAATGGATTTGAGTAATTTTACAATTGATATTTTTATGTAATTTTGTTTTTGCTCTGCGGTAGCCAGCACTTACTGCCCTGTCAGCTTCCTTCCATCATGTTCAACATTATGCACGGACATCATCTTTAAGGTCATATAAATAAACAAAGCAAGAAAGCTGTTCATATTTATCTCAGCCCTCCCCCTGCCATCCACCGAACATTCACAGGGTGTGCAACAAAGCAGATTTCAAAACCAAGGAGCGGAGTCGCCAAAAGCAATATCCCAGCAAAGGAAAAGATTGGATTTGTGGGTCAGGATGTCAGATCAGGCTTCTAGAAACTCAACCTCTCATCCCAATTCTCCCATGAGTTTCCTGGGGGCCATGAGTGAGCTATTCCATTCTCCATCAGTAAATTGAATAAACTAGGTAGGGTGGATGCTTACTGGGACAGAGGCTGTAAACGAATTGTATGTGTAATATCCACCAAATTTTGGACTTGATGTTCTGAAGGGCCTTTTCCAGGCTACGTGATTCTATGATTCTATAATATAGGTATAGATGTGTAAGAGAGGGGGATGCTGAGCTAAATCTGGGCCCTGAAGGTGATGCCGCAATGCTAACTGAATACCTGCAGCATAGACCACATAGGTTAGGAGATGCTGCAAGGAGAAGCTATTTGCGTGGCACAAATGCTCCACATGCATCTGAGAGCAAAGGCCAAACACTGGGATACAGTTTGTAGGTGCAGTTTTGCACACACTAAGGAGGCTTTAACAATCTTTTTGGTTTTATGTAGTGCCTAAATCCCCACAGGTGAAATTTGTGGGTCTTTATTTGTTTACAGGACACTATCAACCAGAGAGCCATGTAACTACTGACCATGTAATTACACTATAAGGCAAGTTCCACATGTTGACAGGGTAAATAAAATACCAGGTTATTTTTTCCCCTTCGCAAGGGAGAGGGTTATCATGAGATCTTATGGCTGCAAATTATGTAGTAATTATGGCTTCAATAACCAGGCAACTTCCAATATTGTTACCGAGTGATTGCCAGGAACAGGACACTGTTACGTACCGGGGCTATGTGAATCTTTTAAGACAAGGAACTACTGGAGAGGGTCCAGTGGAGGGCTATGAAGATGATGAGGGACTGGAGCATCTCTTTTATGAGGAAAGGCTGAGAGAGCTGGGTCTGTTTAGCCTGGAGAAGACTGAGAGGGGATCTTGTCAATGCATATAAATATCTGACGGCTGGGTGTCGAGAGGACGGGGTCAGGCTCTTTTCAGCAGTGCCCAGAGACAGGACAAGGGGCAATGGGCACAAACAACAACAAGGGAGGTCCATTTGAATGTGGGGAAAATCTTCTTTACCTTGTGGGTGACAGAGCCCTGGCACAGGCTGCCCAGGGAGGCTGTGGCATCTCCTTCTCTGGAGACATTCAAAACCCACCTGGACACAGTCCTGTGCAACCTGCTGGAGGTGACCCTGCTTTAGCAGGGGGTTGGGCTAGGTGAGGTCCAGGGGTCACTTCCAGCCCCAACCATTCTGTGATTCTGTGATTCTCTAACCATGGACACTGAAGACTGACCTGGTCACTCCAAGCACCATTTGCACCAGTTCATTTTCCAGTTTTGTCCAGTGTAGATTCAAGTACCTCAGAGGATGGCTTCCATAACCAACCTGGGGAGATGATTCTGCCCATCAGGAGGAGAAATGCTGAACTTCATCCCTGCAGCCCTCGATGTATTTATAAACACCCCATACTCCTCAACAGCATGAGCTGCTAACAGCCAGCCTGGCCCCTGGCTCCTGCCTTCTGAGAGTGCCCTACTCTGATGGCTTTGAAGCAACCAAGCAAGGAGCCAAGGGCAAGAAAATCTCGGTCCAGCCTTACTCAGCACCCTGCTAAAGCAATAATTACATAGGTAGAGCTACAGCTTAGTTGATAGCACTGGGCACTATCAATAAGTCGTAATCTTGGCCAAACTTGCATAAATGTCTAATCTCTCATGCCAAGCATGCTTGCAGGAAGTGGCACACCTGGAAAAAGAGAAGGCTGTGTGGGTGAGAAAAAGAAATGAATGATGATTTGAAGGGTTTCATACACTTTAGGTTTTGTGCTTGAACTGAAGCAGTGTTTGGTTACTCATATGTTTAATGAACTTAAAATCCAGGTCAGTGGGTCAACAAGTAAATAGCTAAGAGGCGTTGGGGCATGTGCCCTGCTCTGTGTGAGGGCTCTGAGGAAGGAGGCAGGTGCTAAAGCTTTGGATCTGGCTGAACTGCAGCAAAACTGTACTGCAGGATGGAGCCTGTATTGGTTGGAAAGCCCAGTCGTCTTCCCCAGGGAGCTGGGGTTCACAGGGTGCCCAAGTTTCTTACCTGTTGGGTGAGGCAGGTCTCTGCCTTGGCAGATGGGCCATGGCCAGGTCTCTGCTGAAGCTGAATGAGTTGTACCTGAACTGCTGCCCTGGGGTATCGCACAAGATGAGACCTATTTCCTGAGCATGTGCCACTTTTATATGAGCAAAGCCACATACTTTTCCTTAAACTCTACAGCCCTTTAATTCAATTTTTAATTATTATTATTCCTTATCATGCTCAGTGTGTTTCTGCTGCACTTAGGAAAAACTGTCTCGCGTGGTTAATTTAACACCTGCAAATTCCCAAAGCTGTTAACCTAAATCTAGTGGATAAAGTCTTTGCCATACATTTAAAAGATCATGAGGTCAAGTCTACGTGGGGCTGAGCTTTTGTCTTTTTTATCTACTTTACTTCCTCTGTACGATAGACCACTCCAGGCTTTGTACTTATTTATCATCATTATCGGAGACATCCTGCAGTTGATGGAAATGTTATGCAACAAAACAAAATCTCAAAAGTGAGTGCTTTTGGGAGTATTTCTTTACCATACCCTGCTTGAGAAGGACAAATATTGATTCAGAGACTTTGGGTACATTGATTATCCTTTTAGGGAAAACATGATAGCATTCATAAATCTTGGAATTTTGCTCTTTGTGTTTCTGAAAGACTGTCTTCTCAGCATGGTCACGTGCTGAATAACTGATTAGAGTCTCTTTTATTTTTTTTTGGTTTTTCCGTCTAACAGTACAGTGCCAGCTCCATTGAAATGGATGTGAGCCTTTTCGCTGCCATCGCATGAAGCCCTGCCTTTCCCCCTAAGCACATGTACAATATAGGAAGGGTCACTAATCTTACCTCATAAACCTCTTTCAAATGACAAGCTATTACTTCCCCGGCCTGTAAGTACGAAGGCTTGGCTGCCCTTTTTCTTAAAAATGGAGGGGAAAAGAAAAACCTTGAGGGGTAAACCAAGGCCAAGCATTTCAGATGGTTTTGGATGAAAAGAGAAGAAAATTTCAGTGTCCAAAGTCACCACTCATCACAAATTTTTTGCCATCATCCTTTTCATGCAAACTAGACAACTGTTAATTTGATTGTCTCAGAGCATCTCATCTGACCATACTATAGTTGACCAGGGAGATTCAACATTGTTGGTAACCTGAGAGGAGGAACCATGAGCTCCCATCACAGACCAGAGGAGTGATCTCCTCCCTGTGAAATGTCGGATCAATGTGCCTGAGACCGTAGCTGGCCAAGAGATCCAGCACATTTACAAGCTCTTAGGCAAAAACCCAACAGAACTGCTCAAAAAACTACTCCTTCCTCCCCTGAGGGTATGGAAAGTAGATGATGGGTCAAAAGGGTCAGGGGTTGGCTCTGATGTCTCCTGGCAATGGCCCTACAGGAGTGGCTGTTTTCCCTTGGATGAGGAACAAGCAGGACAACCATCACGTTAGCAAATTATGCCACTCTCCTTGAGCCTAAAGGAAATCTTTTGGAGGACATCTGGGACTCTGAAAGATCAATGGCAGGTCAGATAACATTCAGACACACGTATGGTATTGGCACCTTCCTGGCATGGAAGAGAAAACTTTTCTTTCACTCCAAGAAAAGCCACCCTTGGCCAATTTTTCCTGAAGAAGCAGCAGCTAATTTGGGCTCATAAATCACGGATTGTAGGGAATTGCATTGGAGGACTGGACTCGCAGTTCATTCTTATCAGTATTTCTCAGGTCTTTGCTTGCTGTCAATAGTTCTCCATTTGATGTGGCAAAAGGCATTATAATACAGCTGTAATCCCAGGCCTCTCACTTTGGAGGCTCCTCAGCAGTTATAAATGTGCATTTAAGTCAAAGGAATTGCGCTGATGTGCAGCTGATGAGGATCTGGCCTTTGGTTTTAGAGGCACCACTTCTAATTTGCTTCAATCATTTTCCTGCAGGGAAGCAACATGGCAAACTATCTGCATGCAGATAAGAAGCACACAGTATTTTCCCCAGTTCTGAACAGCTTTAAGCATGTTGGTTTATAGCAAGGGCACGTATACTTGCCAAGTTAGGAGACACAGCCCACCACAAACTGTACCACCTTCCCACCGCGGCGTGAAGCACGGTCCCCTGCTCCTGTTTTCTCAAGTGTATGCGGCGCGTTACATTCAAAACGAAAGCAAAGGGGAGTCACTTCACGATGCACTTATCCCCTGGGGAGGTGGGAAAAAGAAGCTGTCAGGACAAAATTCAGACCCATCTCCATCTGCCCTGCAGAAAGCTGCTCAGATGCCACGGTGGAACGCAGGGTAGGAGTGGTACTTGCTGCACCCCCAGACCCTTTCTGTTAATTTTTTTAATTTTTTTATTTTTTTTTTTGCAAAAAAAGAATTTGCAACCTGTCCGATTTGCAACCTGCCAGTGCTGGGGCCAGGCTGGCAGCCGGGGGTGACTCTGCTGATGGATGACACCTCGCAGATGACAGCTCGGCCCCCAGGAATGTGGCTGCCCTTCCCCGGTGCTTGCTCTGTCCCTTCCCTGGTGAGGAAGGAAACCTGAGAGCACTTTCTGGTGAGAGCAGCCAGCTTGACAGGCTCATAAATATCACACCGCATACCCTTTCCTTTCTGTCCTTTGGAAGAAAAGACTGACACTAAGAAAGCATTTGATCACATTGGATTTGTGCCATTTTGCAGCTTACTTGAATGAGCTGAAGGGGAGAGCTGGGAGCAGCACAGACTGGGGGAATTTCATGGATGCAGTGGGGTTGCCGATGGAGAGAAAGGACAGCCGGGACCCGCGTGAGGAATCGGCGGCTCTGTCGGTCAGGTCAGCTGGAAACATCCCCGTTGCCCACTGGGGAGCTGCAGACAGAAGAAAGCGGAGCAGGGCTGGGTGCTGAAGGTGCCTTTTTTTGAGGATCCCAGTGCTGGTGCACGTGGCTCCTGGGTCACGATCCCTGGTGTCTTAAAGTGAGGGGAGACGAGGAAGGGGAGCGAACAGTGTTTGAAGCCACCCCAGTGTATTTGCAGCATGGAGAGCATGACTTCTCCAGCCACACCCACGTGTCGCTGTTATGCAGGGGACGCAAGCCAACATGCGATGGGTTTCACCCTGACGGCCCTGGGCATTCAGTGTCTCTGCCCCATAAAATGCATTTCCAGCCCCATTTCCCCTCACGTATGTTTATGCATAGGAGGGATGAATGCAGAAACAGCTTTGCATTTGCAAACTAGTAAAAGGTGCTTTTTAAAAAAAAAAACAACCAGCCAGACCAGCTCTAGCTAAACTCTATATCTAATTTATCCTCATTTTCAGGGTTTGTACCTGTAAATTTTAGCTCTCGACACAATCTCTAGTTGGGACAGATTGGCCTTTTCAAAGCCATTCTTGCTCTTACTTTGGAGCTCTGGTTTGCCCTAAGATATGGGCTCTTAGTTTGCAAATGCAGTGTAAATTTATAGTGTTATGTAGAAGAGAATAAATGAGTCTTTATACCGGGTCCTTGGATTTTTTACAGCTCCTATGAATAAAATACAAAGAGGCTTGAAAGGCTTTATTAAATAAGAAGGTGGGTGTCTTGAGAATGATCGGTTATAGGCATTGTACCAGTGTTGCGAATTGTTGGTTTTAAAGCCTTTGGGGCAATCTATAGCTGATCCAAATGATAGAATCTTCGTAGGCTTCAGGGAGCTCTGACAGCTTACCCCAGCTGGGGATCCATCCTGCATTTCCAATGAGGATTAATACGGCGCTGCATTTTTGGCTGTATTTTGATACGGGGATGTCCCCTAACAACCCAAGGGAGAGGGAAAATCAATTTTCGCATGACTAATTGCTTGGTGTGTGAATGCAGCATCATGACCCCGCGGTGCCTGATGGGGCTGCTCCTCATGTGGGGCTGGGAAGGGGCTCGTGCGCAACATCCCCAACGTGTGCCAGCAGCAAGCCACCACCGCCCCAGGGTCTTGGGATGGAACTGGCGATCCTTTTATCCTTTCAAATGGTCTAGAGTCCATCTTGTCTCCTTCCCAGGTGAGAGCAGCTCTGCTCATGAAGCTGGCGATGTGGAACAAAGCCTCACCTTGGGGCTAATCCCAAGGGCAAGCCCTGGCAGTCTGTTTGCTCCTTGCCTGCACTGCGATGTAGCTTCTAGCACACTGTTCTCTCCTTTGACTTCTTCTGTGCAAAGAGAAACCCTTCCTTCTCTTTTCTTCCTTAATCAGTACCACTAATTGGAAGAAATTTGGTTACCCCAGCATCAATCTGGAGCAGAACCCTTGGAGCCGAGGATCTTCTCCCACATCCCTGCCTGGGTAGCGCGGCACCAATTCCAGCCCGGCAGCTGAGCCCAGTGCGGGGCCGAATGCCCTTCCTGGCACATCCTGGGAGCCCTGCATGGGATGGGATGCAGCAGGGCTCCCCACTGCACTCCGGCTCGCCAGGTGCTGCAGGACTGCATGCCAATGAGAGCCTCTCCTGGCTCCTACAGCTCAGAGCACAGAGCAGCTTTTAATTACCCACGGAAGGAGAGAGCTCCACAGCTATCCCATACTAATGACGACCGAGCATCATTCTCCACACCACCTTCCTCTCTGTATGTATATATAGGTGTAAATGGAGAGAGAGGAGAAAGGGAGACAGGAATATATGCCTGGCATATATTGCACAGGTATATAGACATATATGTCTATGTATAAATGTATCCATAGAGACATATACAAGAAATCTGTTGGCTGCTTTGTCTGACAGGGCAACGATCCAGTCAGATGGCATGAAGAACCAGCAACAGTAAGTAATTTTGTCATTTTTGCCACCAAAAAATAGTTTTCATTGCTAGATGTGGAAGTAACATCCAAAGACTTCGCTGATCCTTGCCCCGCCCCCCCCCCCCCTTTTTTTTTTTATAAGGAAACTGAAGAACTGAAGAATAAAATAACTTTTCAAATGAGGTACCATGACTGACAGATTCACATCTTACATGCAGGATCACTCTCCTTTCTTGCTAGGGAAATCCCGAACTAAGCTCTTCCTCACTGTGTTTACCTTCCTGTCCACATATACTTGGGGTTTTTTTGTGTTTTTCACATTATCACTTGCTAAATATATCACAGCACATCATTTACTTTGCTTAGTAGCTCCAAGACCTCTGCATGCCTTTCTCTCCTCGCAAAATGAATTGCTGGCTCAAATATTTAAATATAAAAAGAATACCATCATACAGTTTACAAGCAATTTGTTATCACAGTGTGCAAACAAGGTAGAGAGGGGAATATGCTAAAGTAAATTTTATGTATAGCTACTGTGTAAATTTGCCTATTTCCCAGGAGTGGTATTGTCACTATTAATCGTAATAGCGTTTCTAATATGGCATATTTCCAATATTTTCTCCTTAATTAGGATTCTGATCATACAACCCCATTTCATTCCTGTTGTGTTTCCCCTTGGCTTTCTGAAACCTGCCCAGCTCTTGTGCAAAGGGTCACGGCCGGTGGCACAGGGGGGGAGCAGGCAGGGGCACCCCTGCCCGCGGGTGCCTGCCTGAGCCCCTGCACACCCTGCATCCACCACGTCATCCAAGGACAGTCAACGTGTCCTTCACACCCTTTCTGCATGTGAAGCCTGTAGGCAGCTCGGTGTTTGCAGAAACCAGCCCCTGTTTCTAACAACAGGCAACCGAGCAGGAGATTTCCATGAGCTGAAGCGGGGTGCTGCTATTAGCTCCTCACTGTTTACTAAAATGTGCATTTCAGGATTGGTTTAAGGGAAAATGAGGTGGTTTGGAGAGCAATACTAGTGATGTAGGAAGAGAAAGGGAGCAAAATATTTTCCAAGTAGGCTCAGCTGTGTGGACTGCCCTTGACCGTGGCTGTGGAGGGTTTCTGACAGCATGCTGATGTGCAGCAGCCGTTCCTGCAGGCAGGAGCCTGGGGATGCTGCTCCAGGTAAGCTCCATCAGGGCAGGTCAGGGACCCAAGGTGTGAGTGCTGTGTTTGCATGAGCCATCCACCTAAATGATGAGCAAACTACTATCTTTAACTGCTTCAAAGTGCTTTCCCCCCATTTATATACACATGGCTTAATACAGGCTGTCCTTACCTCTGCCTAAACCCTGCCGCTGTGACTTCTGCCAGACCCTGATGCACTTGCTTCAGTCTTTGCTGTTTCAAATACACAGCCTCTCACATTTAAAAGAAACACAGAAAAAGCATCCAGGTCATACAAAGCGCATGTGCATTCCTGCCGCCAGTTGTTAGGTACAGGATGCCGATGCTGTGCTGGTGGAGGCTTTTTCAATGGGAAATGCAAGCAGATCAATAAGCCCCAGATGAAAAGAGAGGCAAGGGAAGACAGCAAGTAACTGTGGTAGCACTGAAACAGTTAAAAAAACATCTGGTTTTGTTTAAAAGCTGAAGTAAATGCTCTTGGGAACCTTCACGTATTCTGCTGGTGGAAGGATGGCTTTTTTTTTTTTTTGCAATAAGCTTGGTGAGCTTCTGTTCTGGGGTCTCGAGAAAGACCTTTAACATATTCTACCTCTTTAACCTTCTCAAGCATAAAGGGAGAACACCAGTTTTATCCTGCCTTGGTAAAGTGCTCGAAATGTCATGGAAGAGGCATATAAAACAGCATCTTGTGTCCCCATGAGATGAGAAAGGCAGGGCAGAAGATCTTCAGACATCATGGATCAGGAGAGCTCCTCTGATTTCAGTGGAGCATCATCAGTTTGTCTTTTCTGGTTTGTGCTGCCTTGGAAAGGACAGAAAATGGGTCATTCTCAGCTGGGCTTGAACCAGCTCAGCCAGGACTGAGGCTATTCCACCACTTCCAGTATTAATCCTCCGGGGTCATAACCTGTCCTTAGAAAAGTGCTAGAGCAGGTTATTCTCTTCTTTTTCACTCCTGAGAAGTGTGGGAATGGAACAGTTTATAAGACACCAAAAATTACCTGCATTCCTTTCAAATGCCCAGAGAAAAAGAGAATATTCAGGGTCCAGTAAATAAACCGGGACTGTGTTGCTATGACCCTTCCCAGCCTCTCTTGGTCTGAGTTACCCATTATGCAGTAAATAAATATCTATCTGTTATATGGCTATTTTTAAAAATAAAAACACTCTGAAGTGCTTTGCTTTTCCTTAATTAAAAACACATCAAGCCATGGATAAAGCATTGTGGAATAGCTTGTTGTGGCATTGCCTTTTACAGCTGGCAAGCAAATTTCTAATAAAATGATTTTTGAAAGGAATATTGCCTTCATTCAAATCTCCTATAAAAACTACCCATCCATTAATTCCAATTAATGACACCACAGCATTTGCACTAACACTGGTAGTAATTCTTGGCTAATGGATGATTTTCAACAAAATCAGAATCAATGTAAGTTTGGACAGGACCCTTGCAGAATTAATTTACTGCCCCGATGCTAGCTGAACCAGAGCACAGTGGTCTTTTCAAGCGTATAAATCACAGTGGTTTGAAATGGTTTCTCAGCACCATTGTGCGCAGCCTGGGCTGAGAGTTTCCTGTGGGCTTTACAGAGAGAAAATAATGCGTCCTGCTCTGCTGCTTGATGCTGTGGATCTGCCACATGAAAGCTGCCCTTGTGCACAGGAGCAGGCACCTCTCATGGAAGGACCCTGGGTGTAGGGGATGAAAGGCAGAACAAACCTCAGCATTTCCCTCGTTGGGTGGGAGAAAAGCAGCCCAGCCCTCTTCCCAGCCTTTCCTGGTCCATAACTCACCTGCCCTGATTCCAACAAGACCCTGAGCCTCCTCTGTCCTCTCTGCTGCGTCTAGGACTGTTCCCTCTTGGTTGGTTTCCAGGCCACCGCCAACACCCAGGCAGGAGATCTGGCTTGTTTTGCCGATCAGAAAACAAACCCGAGAAAGCAGCAAGGAAAATGGGGGAAAAAAGCCCCCAAGAGCCATGCAAAACCCAAGCTATGACAGCTCCATCCAGAGAGAAGGGACTGAACACAGTCTGCAAGAAAGTCAGGGCACCTGGGCAGCTGCTCTATGTCTGCAATAGCTCATCCAAGCAAGATGCAATGTTCTCTCCCAGCGACAGGTCTCTGGATTTCTTCCTCCTGGACTGGAGGTCCAGGTCTCAGTGGCACTGAGAAGCAGCCTCCAGGGTCAGGTTGGGATCAGTGGGGAGAGAAAAAATAGGACAGAAATGTTATAGCTGGTTAAGGGAGTTGCTGGAAGGAGCTCTGAATGGGCCTGTGCATTCTTGCTCCTTCATTTGTATTTAGTATTTTTATAGATATATGTACACACAGTGTGTATATGTGTGTGAATTTATATATATACACACTGTATACATATATATAAAAATACATGTGTGTATATGTATATAAAATATATGCATATATATAAAATAAATATATACATATATAAAACCTGTAATGTTTGGAGGGAAGAGGAGACCAAATTACACACTGAACTGGTCAGGAAATGTTGAGTAAAAATGAAGTTTCTGCCTGATAACTTTTATGAAAACTGAGCAGCAGAGCACATGAGACACTTTGATGGGGACTGCATGGGAATAAGAGGTTTATCCACACAGGAATAAGAGGAAAGGAAAAAATCACTGTGTCCCTAGTAAGGGGCTTCACAAGGTGATGGGAAGGGTTAAGTCATTTCTTCCTCCTTCTAAAGGACTTTAATTAACAGCTGATCATGTTGCTTAATCTATGCATCTCTGCCTACCTGCCAGCTCTTTTGTCCTTTTGGAGAAAGAGTGGTAAAACTTAAATTGTTGACCTTGAGAAGCAATCATTCTGCAATCACCTCATTGGAAGGGCTAACAGCATCTCTGGGAGCTCTACATAAAGGCCAAAAAGGGTGGACAGCAGTAAAATCAGGATGGGTTTGGACCAAGTAACCCCCTTTTCCCCTTTTATATATCATCAGTTTTACACCCTTTCCAGTGACCTTGCTGCAAATGGAAACCTTTGTGTGCAAGAGCAGAAGAAAGTGCAATTAATGTAAAACCAGCCATTTATGCGGGCAGTCCTGGGATACAGTAATTTACACCCATTCACCAAAATGTGTCCATCACCAAAGCGCAAGCAGCAATAGCAAGGCAGCCTCAGTGCTGAAACCCCTTGGCAGCATGTCAGCATGGCCCACACACTTAAAACCTCCCAAAATGTTGAGCACATCCCATGACCTCTCATCTCTGGATAAAAAAAAACCCCACTGTCCACTTGGAAGAAGACCAAAGAAATGCCTGGTGGGATGACAGCACATCCCGGATGGTGACAGGGCAAATATTCAGACCTTTTCCTAAGCTCATTGACCGTTGCTGGCTACTTCCAGGCCAGCGAACGCTGAAAATGGTCTTATCGGCAAGAGGCTCAGAGTGATCTGGGATCGAAGGCTTAAGAATAGAAAGGGAGGTTATTTATGCTTTATTTCATGTATCAATACTGTGAGAAAAATGCAGACAGCAGCAACATGAGAGATTTCTGAAAGAGAAAAGACACAAAGGCAAGCTGGGGGATCACTAATGTAATTCTTTTTTTTTCCCCCAAAGCATTCATTTTCTAATGATTCAGCCAGGCAATTCAAGTCAACTCCCCTTTTGTATTGTGGATTTAGGTAGAAAACCCAAAGGGTGTTTATTTTACAATGTATTGCAGAGAAATGACATTAACAGCCAGAAGTACAAGGATCACAAGAGACGGGGCATCAGCCGCTCTCACAGCAGCGTGCTCGAGGGCTCGGCTGGGTCCCAGCCTAAGTATGAGCATCCCTCCCGCTGCCACTAGACAAGAAAGCAACTTAATAGAAACGGTTTCCAAATCACAGAGCCCTGTAACCTGTCATTTTCTGGATGGCTTTATTATAGCTTTCCATGTCTGAAAAAACCCAGGTTCATCCTTTGCCAGGTTAAAGGGATCGCAGGGTTTCCCGGCTGACGCTGTGCAAATGCTGGCAGCAGAGGAAAATATTATTTCAGCTGATAATAAGGAGCATTAATGAAAGGAGCTACCTCTGCTCAGTTGTAGCAGTGTGTCTATACACAAGCTCAAACAGGCTGTTGGAAATCCTCACGTTGGCCCCCGGGTGGCTTAGGCTCAGATTTTGTTGGCTGTGGGGTGCAGAGCATCACCCATTCCCCATGCAGGGGTTTCCCAGGGAATCTGTTCTCAAACCAGATCTAGATATTGCATTTTGAAAACTTCATTCCAACTCTCTCTCAGTGGAAAATGTGCTTAACACTGAGCCATGCAATAAGACTTAAGCACTTGCCTAAAGCTAAGCAAGTGCTTAAGCACTCACCTGGTTAAGGATTCTTTCCTGAACCAGGAATGAGACCTGGTGTTTTTTAAACTGATTGATATATTTGGAGTAAGTCAGTATTAATGATCATATAAATTAAAATCTGGAAGATATCCAACTTTTTAAAAGCTTCGTCTGACACTGCAGCTCCTTACAAATCGACTTTGTGTTCCAAAGATACCTACATTGAAATGCGCTTTCACTCACAAATAATTCTCGGCACAGGATTCCTTTTAAAGAAGCCCCAGTAATTACTGTGATGAGGTGATCACGAGGGTCATCTGGCGTTCAGACTAATTCAGAATACGTATTGTTCAAAATAACCCAAACATGCCCATCATTAATAAATCCTGTTAAAAATACTAATAATAAGTTTCATGGATGTACTTTGCCTTGCTCGCCTGCTCTCCCTTACAGCGGTGTGAGCCAGGGTGCCTGGGGAGATGGGGATGGGCTCTGAGCGTGTTGCAAGAAAACAGAGCTGGGGAAAGCAAAACTGACATAAAGACAGACCTACAGTTCTGTGTCGCATGTTAATTCTCAGAGCAAAGTAATGCCGTCAGGCTTTCTCACTGATCTCCATTCGTTACTCACCCAGGGAAGCTTGGCGTGCCAGAAATCCGCCCGTTGCATTAGTCAGGGTTTGCTGATCAACCCTACCGAAGGACACAGGGCTGCCCTTACGTCTCACAGCACATGCAGATGAATTGACCTTAGTAACAGCCTAAGAGCGGAATGGGACTCTGCATCCTTCATCCTGCCAGTGCACCAGAGAGATGAATGCTACTGGTGATTAACCAGTCCAAAAATTCAGTTGACTGGTGACCGGGTAGGTTTCAGGCTCCACCTTCCATGCAATCAACATGCCATTTGCAGGGATGCAGCAGTCCTTAGCTTGGTGTTTATGCTGTGTTTTCTTTTCCTAAAAGGGAAGGAGAAGAAGTGACTCACATGGCCAGAAGGGTTTGGGTAGGCAGGCAGACAGACAGACAGCTGGCATGGGCTGCCTCAGATGAGAAGGTGGGACCCGCTCAGGGCAGGGGGGTTTAGGGGATGTGTTGGGGGGGCAGGCACGCAGGGCTGGCAGGAGGAAGAGTGAGGCACAAGAAAGCCATCATGGCACAACCCTCGTGCTGGGAATGACAACAGTCACCCCAGAGAGACAAAGGTGTCAGGGTTTGGAGCAATCTGCTCCTGTCCTGCATCGTTTCTACTGACCCCACCGCAAGCCTGGGCTCCCTGCAGGGCCAGAGCAGCAGCGCATCCACATGCCAGGGCATCGCACCCAAGGACACATGAAAGCCCCAAGTACATGACCTGGTGCCAGTACTTTTTCCATCATCTCTGTCCTTCACTGATGTCCCCTCCACTCCATCTAAAGCCATTCCAAGAGAGACATCCCAGGGCTGCTGCATATACTAATCTTGTAAACGCTACTCATTTTTGCCCAGGCTATCAAAGTAAAATGTCTCTACAGTGCAGTACATTTATTAAAGTCCTAATGGAATTAGAGTCCTCCCACCAAAAAGCCAGATGGTTGGTGTTTTTATGTTATTAGTTAATGCAATTTAGCATTAAAGTTTTGAGTTAAAACCAGTGTGTGTTGTTTTCTTTATGACATCTGCTTATATTCTGCCAGGAAGATGAAGTTATGTTTAAATAGGGCCTTTCCTTTATTAATGAAGTCAATTAAAAGAATGACCCAAACAAAGAGGATATTCAGTTTTGGAAACAATCACCTTTTATTACTGCAGGCAGTGTTGGCTTTGGGAGCCGTAATGCTGAGCATGCGCTGGAAAAGAGCCTTCAATGTCCATTGTGTTTAACAGCCACTGAGAATCAGGCAGGGGAAATAAAACCTGCAGAATGTCGCAAGAGACTTCATATTTTTGTTGCTGTAAAATATCTTCTTCACAGTGATTGGCAGCTGCCAGCGGAGTGCGTGGGTTTGAGGAGGGATGTCCTTGGGCGAAGAGCACTCTGATGGCCACACAGTTTGCTCAGTCCTCACCTCTCATTTCAAAACCCATCACATACGGTGCAAAGGCAACTCCAAAGACTATTTCTCAGGTGGGCAAAAGGCTCAATTGCACACAATGCCACTTTCCTCATTTTATTCTCTTTCTTCTTCCTTCTTCATTTTATAGATGTGTTTTATGATATAGCAGCAAGGACAGGCCCCTCTCACCAATTTTAGCACAGTATTGGGAGTGGAGAGGTATTTCTGATCATACCGGGATCCCCTGATGCTGGCAAGGAGATGCTCTGAGGGGGAAGCAGGACCCTTTGCAGGAGGACCCACAGGACAGCCCCTGTCCCCAGCCACAGGCTGCACCAGGGGCTGCATGGGGACCCAAGCCCAGGCTGTCCCAGCCATCGTGGGCTGTGACTCTGCCCCTCAGGTCGGCATCATCTCATTCCCCACACTGGAGCCACAGCCTTGTGTAAAACTGCTGCAATTTACTGGTAGTCTCCTTTATTACAACCCCACAGCCTTTCCCTTTTCATAGTGTGCTGTCATTACTGACCTGTCACATTTAGGATTAGGCAGAATGGAAGATAAAATCTTCATTCAACTCTGATACATTTTAGTTTTATTTTTCCTACATTCTCTTTCTCTTTTCTTCCTTTTTCTTTCCTTTTTTTCTGAAATACATGTATCTCCAAGATCCATCCAAGTAGCAGTAATGCCATCAAGCAAATGCTCTCAGCAGTCATCACAGTTCTTCTGGGAGGTGAAATTGTGAAATACCCACAGCTTTACACTGGAAATATTACCACAGCACTTATGGTCAGACAATGCCGAGAGAGCTGGTCTAGATTTTGGCTGGGTTAATCTCTAACCCAACCAAAGCCAGTGAAGAAAAGTCGAATTAAACTTGCGAGGATCTGAGCTGTAAGTTGGTTGCTGTTTCCTGCATATTAACATTGCCTCTAAGTCAGTAACTATCTAGTAATTAGGAAACTAAGAAAAGGTCTCAGATCCATCTCAGACAGGTGAAGTGAACCATCAGAATAAATTGAAATGAGTTTTTTTCAGTTGCCTAAACATCATCCTCTTCCTGGGAGATCCAGAGTGGATTTCATGGCTGTCGTTCTTGGTACAAAAAATCGGATGTCTTAAACATCAGGGCATCTGGGAGATGTATCTGTAAAGCTGTTAACCTGCAAAGTACAGACTGATACACAATAACTACATATAATGATTTCTTTCCTATTCTATTCTATTCTATTCTATTCTATTCTATTCTATTCTATTCTATTCTATTCTATTCTATACCATTCACCACCCTTGGAACTTCACCTTACGAGGCATGCATTAAGCAGTGCACCTCATCTCATGCATGAGGTGGGTTTCCTCTCTGTCCTCCTCTCCCCAGGCCTGGAGCTGGGTTCATGGCATGGTGCTTTGCATTGCTAATGTTCATCTTAGATTTCTAGCTGCCTGTGCTATGCCTGTGCACAGGAGAAGTCCTCTGTGAAAGCGGGCTGCGCTGCAGGGTGTTGGACACTGGGGTGGAGGTGGAGAAGCTCCCTCTCACAGGGCTCTGAGGAGTGCGTGAGGCAGCTCATACCATGCAGAAAAGCCCATCCCCAGCTCTTACAGGTAGCTCAGACTGTGCCAAAGCAAAGGGTGACTGGTGTCTGTCACAAAGTGTTTAGGCTGAGAAAGGTGGGAATGGTTATGGATGCAGAGATCGCCTGGCTACATAGCGCTCTGCATCTGGGCATCTCAGCCTGATGCAATGAAGACAAGATTCACCAGTGCAGAAAAAAAACAGAGTTCAACTTGTCATTTGCATGCCAGCAAAACTTCATCTCGGTCTTTCCTGCTGGTTTTCATACTCTGCATTAGCTTGCCAGCTCTTAGCAAGGGTGCTGGAGAAGCGGCGCAGCGGCCCTGGGGAGGGCAGGGCAGCCAGTGCAGGGGCATGGCTCAGGGTGCAAAGGGCTCGCCCCCACACAGTGGTCATCTCCAAGTATCTCCTGACTCCTCGCTCCATGAATCTGCAGTTAACTTTGGGTCAGGCTGCGGAGCCTTGGCTGTCCTGGGCTCCTGGGTCCTGCACCCCCCCGTATTGGGATGAGGGGTTGCATCTCTGCAAAAGAGGGTCAGAAAAGCTCCTTGAGTTCCCTGAAATTCCCACGCCGAGGCACAGGTCCCAGGGTTTGCTCCTTAGTGCCTCTCCCGTAGGAAAAAACATCTCCTCGAGAAGGGCTGCCTGCATCGCAGCGGGATCTGGGAAGCTGCTCAGTAAAAGGGAGCCTGGCCAGCCGTCCAGCTGTAGATGAAACTCCCTTCTCCTCTCTGCTCTGCTGCAAGAGAGCAGTACTCCTTGGAAATCACTCTATTTTTTTTTTTTCTTCACTTGAAGCACTTCCTGTAAACCAGAAGATATATGACTGTTTCAAAGAGTTTTAATACTTTTACCAGTAACTCCATAGCGCTGTTATGAAGAAGTGAGGCATTGCGGGTGAAGAAGTGCATGGCAATTTAGAAGATTTAATAGAAGTCGATTTTACACTTACACACATTAGCATTCACATGGACTTGATAAGAAAAAGAGCACTATCCAGTATTCTCACAGCTACATGATGCTGTTTGCCAAAGCCTTTAGTTATAATTAGTCAGATTAAACTCCATCCATAGATAGCTTCAATTCCATCCAGAAAAGCCACCTCACTTTCTATTTTTACAAACCATGCTGACAATAAGCACTCTCACATCTGACAGGATATATTGTCTTTGCCCATTGCCTCTTATAACCTGACAGTGAAAAATGTACACTTCAGCATCTAGGGAGTCGTTTGTTACCTCTCCACTTCTTTCTAATTAATGAAAACATAAGGGAAGAAACAATAACTGGGTCTACTGTTCAGGCAGAAAATGATTATTGCTCAGATGAAATAAAAAAAATATTTTTGGCACCTGATTGCCTCAGCAATGACATAATCAGCAGGGATTTTTACTGACTATGCAGTAAAGCTACATATAACTATAAATGCAAAATACTTAAAGGTTTCCCCCCTGCTCTTTCCTTTGCGTGTAGCTACACCTACCATAAAGACAATCTTAAAGGTGATAAAAAAGAGGTGTGCTTTAGAGACAAATGGCGTTGTCACAGAAAAGTGCGAGGTTGGACCCAAAAAGCAGCCCAGCCTGGCTTCGCTCATGGAGACGTGGTGTTTGGCATGGAGCACTTTGATTGCTGTATTTGGGCCAGGTAGCAAATTTTTATGCTGGTACATGGGGAAATGATTGATACAGATGGAATCTGGAACTCAGCAGAGCACTTCCCAGGCTTTTACTCCAATGTGAGTCAGCGGAGGAGCTGGGGGGCCACAGGGGCTGGGGAAAGCACGCTCACTGACACAAGGTGAGCTTCCCCAGTGGCTCTGGGGTTTCTGTTGTGGGAGGTGGGGTGGCCTTTTTTGGATTCTGCTGCTTTTCACAAACACCACAGCTGGCCAGAGCATTTCTGCTTGAGATGTTCTTACCCAAGATCCACCTGCGAAACATTGCTGGGTTATCTGAACTAGTTTCAGAAATCTGATTTTCCCATTCATTGTTCAGTCCTTGGGACTTTTCATGGAAATTTCCTGAAAATAATGACTGTCCTGACCTCCATAAATGCAGGGCAGTATTTTCTCAGTTGATCAGAACTGCTGAAATAGTGCTATTCCATTTCTCAGAAAGCAAGTTGCAGGGAGCTGTTGGGATGAGAACAGATGTCTTCATTACCCACCAGAAATAAATGGAAAACCAGCGCAATCCAGGGGAAAAGAAGGCAAACAGCAGTGATATGTTGATACTCTACTTCATGCTGAGTGAAACTTTATTGCCTGGTCTTGAATGAGACACTGAACAGTGCAAGATGCTTTAGCACACCCAGGTACTAAACCCAAGCCTCAAGTAACCTGTGACTGTGTTTCATCTTCACGGCAAATCCAACGTTTGGCTTGTACCAAGTATAAACAACATCTCAACATGGGAAAGTGTCATTGATGACTGGACACAGTGGCTTGCAAGGATGGATACATGGCTACCTACAAGTAACTCACCCAAAAGAAGTTGAATGTCTTTCATCCTGTTAGAAAAAGGGTGGATACGTGAGTTAATAATTGTGATGCACAGCCAGAAATAATTAGAGACTGAAAGACTGGCAATCATAAATTACTTTTCTTTTAATAACATAACGAAGGCAGAGTCGCAGAGGTAATAGAAAAGTGCAGCTCAAGCAGAGAAGTTCAAATGAAAAAATCAAGGCCAAATCCATTTCTTTAATACCTTTCTTGCACAAAGGACAATATAATATTCATGGTTTCCAATGGACTAACTTTAACTGTAGGTGATTTTTCCACAGATAACTCGTCTAAGGATGAGAGGAAGAAATAAAATCTTAAAGGGGAGCTTTGCTATCTATTTCAATCTATTAGATGTAGCACTGGAAAGATTTCCTCCACATCTGCAAGCGGATGCTCTGACCAGGTGATGGTGGTTATAGGCAAGAGTGGGTCTGGGCTAACAAGCTGATTGCAGCTAAAATTCCAGGAGAAATTCTGGATACCAGCCAGGGATGCTAATGGGAACACCAAAAGCATAATTCTCCTGCGGGATTTTCTCGGGATACATCAAAGTGATAGTTCTTCCATTGCTGGAGATACATTGCCAGCCTCCTGCCCAGTTTGCTCCCAGAGCTGGTACAGAAGGAATTAATAGGCTTAACTCCCGTGGCTAAGTTAGCATGGGACAAATTATCCTACAGTGAGACTCTGAAAGACTTAGTGCCCATCTTTAGAAGCTGAAGTTGGGGGAGACAAATCCTCCTGGAGACTGGCTTTGTTTTAGTTCAGTGTGCAAGGAGTGGTGGAGTTAGGAGCTGTGAAAGCAAGATCATTGAAATCTGCTGAGTTGATGTTATCCGTTGCAGTGATTTTCTTTAATTACAGCAGAAGGTGAACATCCTTTTGTCTGTACAGTATGACAGACTTATTAAAATATAATGTAAAACTTGAAACATAACAAAAGGAGGTGAAATGATTCCTAAATCACAGTGATTATTTTGGAAAAGAGAAAAGGCTTTGCTTCCATGCCCAGACCTATCTTGCAGAGATAATATCAGTATCTGAATTACAGTAGTATCTTAAAGTCCTGAGCTCAAGGTTCAGTTGTCTTGGGTGTCATCAAGCAAAAAAGCTATACAACCTTTTATATGAATAGCGTTAAATCCAGTTTAATGCATTTTCCAATAAGAATGTAAACATGACTGAGCCAAAAATGGACTCAGTTTGAATTTTACAGGTAGTATAGGCTGGAGGTTTCAGAGTGACTTTTAAGCAGGACTCTGTAATTTGTTCTATTTTAATTTGACCCATCCATTTTGATGGGTAGTCTCATTAATACAGCACAGTTTTACATCGGAAATATCCCCTTTGAATAATATGAAGCCTAATGCATTCCTCCCACGCTGGAATAAACATAATATGTGGTAAACATATTACACCTGGTGATCCTTAATGCAACTGATCGATCATCAATTTTCAGAAAGGGAAACCATCATTGGGTAGAAAATAGATCAGCTATTGAGCCAGACAATTATCTTCTCTCCTGAATGAGATGTTCCCTGCCAAACCAGAAAGAAACAGCTATTTGGCAGAACAGTAAATGTAACTAATACCTTTAGGACATGTTGGACAAAATTATTTGCTAATAGTGCTCTAAGGACTGGAAAAGACTCCAGGACCAAGGTACACAGTCCATTAGTGGCATGAAAACCACTTCATGGTGCTACAAGGCCCTGCTCTGAGTGAAGAGGTGTCACTGCTAATGGTGCTACCTGTCGACTTCAAGACTTCTGGGAGGACCAGTGACGTCCTCCAGTCCTCCTTCCCTCCATCTCAGTACCTTCTTGCATGGGGAAAGCAAGCCCAGGAGACGTTTCTGAGGGTGGCACCAGGAAGATAGATGGGTGGCAGGGTTGGGCACAGCTGGGCAGGTGTGGGCTGAGCTCGCTGGCAGAACCTCATCACCACTTGGCCATCTACAGTGCCTGCACCACCCATCAGGGCTGACTCACCTCCCACCTGCCTGGACGGAGCTGTGGTGCAGGAGAATGGTGTCTCAGCTGCCTGGCTACCTTCGACCTTGCAGAAAAAACTAACCCAGTCTTCCCTGACTCACCTGTGACTGCCTCCAGCTGCCTGTCTCACCCGTATAAGAGGAGAATTAAGTCTTGGATTGAATGGTTGACTCTGTCTGCAGGGATTTCAAAGCATTGCTACTGCCCAGCAAGACGTGGCTGCTGGGCTCGGCATGGTCCCCATGCTCCAACCCACCCCGGAGCAGGGCTCCTCGCCAACTTGCTGCCGTCTCCAACTCCTGCTGGAGACCTCAGCCTTGAGATAAAGGTAACGTGATAGAAGTCCTCCAACAAAATGAGATTATCAGCTGTCTCAATCCAGTTGGCTCTTTTAAAAGATGTATGTCAGTTTACATCAAACCCTTTGCTGGCTAATGGAATCTATCAAAGGGACACTGTCAAGGGTTTTCAGCCACAGGTTTGACCTACCTTAAAATAGCTGTTATTAAATGGGGTAGCTATTTGAAATCTGGATGGTTTTTTGGGGTTTTTTTGTTGGTTTGTTTTTTGGGTTTTTTTTATGAAAATTACATTCTGCCTTTATGAATTTGATGCCTGCAATCAAAAAAAAATGAAAACAAAAGATCCAGATCCAAAAGAGAAAGAAAAGTGTTCTTTATTTTGTTAGGGTCTATAGAAACACAGTCATTTTTCCTTTTGCAGCTTCCAAGCCTGGTTATCTGAAGCAGCCTGTTGCTGGAGCTGCACTGTCATTGCTGCTGAGGCTGCTACACGCGCAGAGATTCTGGCATGAAGCTCCCTTCCATTAACATATTTTTTCTATGAATGGCACTGTTTGTCCTGCAGAGTGGAAAATCCCTCTGCTTGAAAAAATGGTCTCGAGGGACCACCTCTAAAGGGAAGAAAGAAATTTATTCGTCCAGGCTCACACGGTCTTGGTCCCTCTGCTGAGAATGACAACCAGCGTGACTTCATGTGTCAGCAGAGGTCCTGGCTCAGGAACTGGGCTGAGAAATATGGGGTAATTTGATGTTGACATTAAAACCTGTCACCGTCTGAAACAGCAGGGGGAAAAAATAACAATATTTGCTAAAAGGCAGAAGATAAAAAAAACACTAGATGAAGTTACTGCTTCAGAATGACCTTCTAAAAATAACCTGTGGTGACGAGCCTGGATGTCTGGAGAGTTACAAAGCCGAAGGATGGGGACTCGGCTCTGAGGCCAGCTCCTCCCTGGAGGAAGGTAATTTACACCTCGCAAAAACACTCTCCCCACATAAATTACAGTCATAATGAACCACAAAGGCAACATACAAAAGGAGCCCTTTCCTTGTAAACAAAGGAGCAGGAGGGAAAGCTCCAGCTCCAGCCAAGAACCTAGTCATTATCTCTCATTAGCGCAAAGGTTAATGAAGAAGGTCCTAGCAGGTAGGCTGGGGCTGCAGCTTGGCCAGACCCAGGCAGTTTCTCTTGGTGCACGCTGCCAGCGCATCTCCCACAGCCACCTTCCCCTGCAACACAGGCGCCGATCCACCTGCTGCTCTACCTTTCCCTGTCCGATGGCACCTACTGGAGTTTTCCAGGGAGCTCTTTGCACTAGGAGCCCTGGCTGCATTTCCCGCTGCTTCTCTACAAGGGTGACGCTACTGATGGACCCATGGTCAGGCTGCATTTCCTATTTCTTGCATAAATCCCTTTTCCTTTCATGATCTCTTTGCTATAGGTAGAAGCCCCAACATGCAGCTGGGTACAAATCAACCCACGGGCCCGTGTACACTCTTAATTTCAAACGCATTATCGGCACACTCCAAAGTTCCATTCCAAGACACAACCAATAAAAACTAATTAATGTAACAGTCATTAGGATAGAATGTGTTAGCGTTAAGGTGAGTCACGATATAATTACCATTATTTCTAATGGAGTTACCGTGCCATTACTGCAGAAAAACACACCTCACCTCTACCTTTGAATGGGCACACACCTCATTGCACACGCACTGTGGTGCATGCTCTATTTGAGCGCAAAAATCAAGGAGAGATCCAGTGTTTGCTTGGAAAATTGCAGCCCCAAGTCAGATGTGCTAAAAAACCACAGCTGCTGTTAGTGGCTGGACTTGTTAGAAAATCAGTGTCAATGGCATCGAAATAAGCCTTTCATTGACTGCAGTGAGTTTTGGATCAGGAGATGGATTCCTAAAGAAAGGTAGGTTAGGTATTCATGATCTGTCCCTGGGCATTTAAGTAAGTTTGGAACCTGAAAGCCAAATTCAACTGCATTCATGGGAGGAGCAGCGGACAGAAGGTCACTGACTTCTAGCAGGCTGCAGCAATATGTGAGGCTGAGGCAAAGGCATGGACTCCTGATGGCCCCATGAAGGAGAAGGCTGCGGCATCTGCTCCCCACTGCAGCCTCCAGCAGCCCTTTGGCTTTAGCAGTGCCCACCACAGGTTTGGGGTTTGCTTCTCTCAGAGCTCCTGCTCCGGTGGACTTTTCACAACATTCATTTCACTTTGGGGCGTGTCAGCTGGTTCCTTAGAGATTCTCTGTAAGGAACCTGCAAAGGCAGAGAATATGGGATGTGACATAAATATATTCTGCTAATGCTGTAAATTAGTCATCTCAAATATGTATTTAATATAATAAATTTGGAAGACAGCTACTGTAGGTTAAGTGGCAACTGACAGCACTTATAATGAGGATTAATATACATACAGGTCCTACAGATTTGTTAAACTTCAATAAATATTTATTATAATCCACTGCTTCTTAACTTACACTTGAATAAATTGGCTAATGTTAGATAAATAGAGAAGCATGACTGAAAGGAATGGGCAAAAGCCTGCTGGTGCCACCATAAGCTCATGACTCACGAGGGGTATGTCCTAACAAAAACCATCCTACTTGGGTTTGGCTCCAAAGCCTGTTGGTTTAGAAAGATTTGCATTAGAGCCTTCATTTCTAGATGTGTTCCAGAAGGGAATTTCTTTACAATTTTAGATGAGATGATCCTTTCCACTCAGAACACGGCTAAAGGTTACTTGTTCCTTTCCTAAAAGCAACCTTTGCTCCAATTATTCCAACAATCCCAAGAGGAAATTAGTTATTCTTGACCATATTGTGTCCTGATGCAGTTTGGGCATCAAAAACTAGCTAACTTTTGCAGCTTCAGAAAAAAATATAATTTACTTTCCCTTATATTGGCTCCATAGTTTTTAGGGAAAAGGAATTAAGGTTGTGGGTATAAGTTTGAAGCGTAGCAAGAACAAAATTGCTCCCATCAAGCTGTTGTGTCCCATTCATCTGGGAAAGCTCCAGTGGGAGATACCTGGCCAGGGTCTAGGTGTGATCTAGATGCCATCTAACCATCTCTCAGCATGGCATCTCTGACGGGTTCTTCCAGAACTGGCTTGGTCACAACTAGTTCAGGTACCTTGTGCTCAGCTGGAGGCACAGCAGTGTGCCTGGAAGGAGCAGATTTCCAAAGGTGCTTGGGTCTCTTAAGATGTGGGAGGAAGTTCAGCTGAATTTCAGAAGTGCTTTGCCATAAGTAAGCATCTAATTCACTGCTTGTGCTTTTGGAAATGTTACCAAGCACCTATCTGTCTGCATGGGTTGGTGCCTAATTGCCGTTGAAGGTCTGGCAGGGGCAGGGACTGCATTAAAAGCTCTTCAGACATTTTAGACCAGTGTGGAAGGCTTTGCACAAGGCAGAGATTAAGAAGAACAGCAATTTTTTGAACTGCTTATTGCAATGAGTACAGAGCCCCTTGTTTTGCTAAATCGTTTTTGCTCACTGCTTTGCCTATAGGGGTTTTTGTTGATTTTTTTGCTGACTTATCAAAGGATTCTTGGATCTTTTAGAAGAACTTTTACCCATATCTGATGATAAATTACCTTCTGTAAGTGCAACACGGTGCGTACTCTGATGGCTGGCACTGCTGTTCATTACCATCTTTCATGGATCATCTTGTTGGCTTCCCCTCCTGTCATTATGTCTTTGCCTATCATAACCTGCTTGACATTGTCTTACTGATATTTTCTTAGCCTTTCCGGACCTTTTTCCTACTGCTGTCACACACAGGCTTGCAATGAATATTTCCTCAATCCCAAGTGACAGATAATAATGTTTTTCTTAATTGCTAATCACATCTATTAGTAAGTTACTTGCAGGAGAACAGTTAATTTCAGATCGCTTAGCAATTCTGCAGAAGGGCTGAGGGTACGTGCTGTGCTTCCCGGGGTGACTCCCGAGCCTCGAGCCCTGGTGAGCTGGTGATCTCTGCACCACCCACACCCTATCTAGAATGTGGTTTCATTCCCAGCCCTGGGCAAAAGAGGAGGAGATATTAACCTTATGGATGAAGCTGACCCCATCCAGCAGCACAAGTCCTGTATAATGCATTTTGGAGCGGAACACAGACCCTGTAGGAAAGGTGAGCTTGTAGAGAGTGGTCGATCTGAGCAAAGGCTTGTCTCAGCAGAGCATCAGGAGCAAAGCTGCTGGCACAGGTGCCTCAGAGGACGTCTCACCTGTGCCTGGGCGGGCTGTGGAGCCTCACTGATGCCCCTGGCTGCAGTGGGCTGCTTGTTTTTGAAACACTTGACATAGCATTGCAGGATTTCCTTGGCTCAGACATCGTCAGAAATTCAGAAATAGACTCATATATTAGATAAAGGTGGTGAGGTGACCCTCAGCCCCAGGGAGTCCTGACAACTTCAGGGGATTGCAGTGAAGGCAGAAGTAAAGACTGGGTGAGAGCCTAAAGCATCTGCGTGGCACAGCCTGATGAGGAGATAACTGGAGGGAAACGAGAGGCAGGAAGGTGATAAAATGAAGCAGTGAGCATTTGTAAACGGGACTCCTCAGGAACTGAACATGATTGCCTAAAAACTCCCGCACCTCCTTTGAACAGCTGCTTTCACTGTGCTAAATAAATCATGCATCTTGTTACCTTATCCTGTACACATGGAAAAGATGTGTTTGAGCAAAAAAGCACAGAGCCCTTCCAGCGCTTTGTTTTTCCCACCAGCCTGTGCCTCTCGTGTCAGTTCCTGATCTGGTTTCTCTCCCATCTTCCCCCAGTTCCTCTACTCCCAAACCAGCATGGTACAGCCCTGGCTCTGGCCACCCATCAGCGGTGACCCCAGGTGCTCCTGCCCTGAGATCTGGAGTGGAGGAGCCTGATAAGAAACCTGGGAGCAGGTTTGTGCTCAGTGGGGTGATGCGGAGGTGCTTAAGGGGACTTGGATCGCTGGTGTCCCTGCTGTAGCCCTCATCCCTCCAAGGATGCTCTCCTTCTGTCACGTCCTCTTTCCAGGAACGTGGTGGAATCACCATCCCTGGAAGTGTTCAGAAACCATGCAGAAGCCATGCTTAAGGACATGGGTTAGTGGTGGGCTTGGCAGGGCTTGTGAGCGGTTGGACTAGATGATCTTAAAGGTCTTTTCCAACCTAAATGATTCTGTGATTCTATTCTATGATTCTATGATTCTTGCTCCTCAAAACCTTGCCGAAGGTGATGCTTCGCAGCAGGCTGTATTTGGGGGTGGAAAGGGCACCGCTGCGTTTCAGGTATGAGTTATTTGAGGCAGCGGGGCTTCGCAGAGGGACTCTGCAGTGCTCCATTAATGTCAGGAGATATTTCTGCACCAAGCCACGAGTGTTCTTTTTGCTGTTAAGCACAGCCAATGTTAATCTGGGAGGGAGCAGGAGGTGTGCTTGCTCAAGGAAGATGTAGAAAACCAATTACAAGTTCTTATACAAATCCGAATGTGTCTTCCTAAATACACCGCCTCTCAAAATGAGGCTGAGATTTAGCTTTCACAATAAGCCTGAACTGTGAACTTTTTAATTTGCACGTGGTTTCAGGAAATCTAGCTCATCCCATCAGAAAAAAAAGCCGCTTTTAAAATATGCTCTTTTGCTCGTTTCTTTATTCCAGGAGCAGAGTAATTTATGTTCTCATTTAATTTTGTTCTGCCACAAACAAAACCACAGTAGATAATGTGATCTCTGTTGCTGGAACGCTTATTGTTGGAAGGACGTTGGAGAAGACGTAAATGTCCCTGACACAAAAGAAGATCCCAGGTTTCAGAGAAATCACACAGGTTGGAAAATATGGGGGTTTTGGTTAAATTTATGAGTGATCCTTTGTTCTTTCCTTTATAGTATGATAGCATAATAATCTTTTAAAACCACAGGAAGAGTCAGGTACTTGAGAGACTGGCGCTTTATAAACACTTAAACAGATGAACTGCTATGAAAACCTTTTGTTCTGCTGCATTTTTGCCCATTGTTAATTTTGTTCTGACAACACAAGAAAAAACCCTCTAATAATTGAAAAACATTTGTGTTCAGGGGTGAGGCAGTTAGTGTCTTCAGAGAATTCAGAGAAATATCTTCCAAAATAAAAAGCATCCTATTACACACACAAACTGCAGAAAAAATATGCTGGTTTTGCATATATGTGCATACAGAGATACCGAAAACCTCCCAGCCAGCCAGCGAAACAGCCCTATTTCATCGTTATGATAGCATCCAACGGCTGTATTTCACAACTTCTGAAAAGTCGAAGAAAAACCCCACCCTTCCATCCTGCTGAACAAACAAAGTCTGCAACATGTGAATGGGCTCAAGTCAGCTGATGGGTAATTGCCGAAGTTATCTCTAATGTCACCGTTTCATCCGCCAACAGCAAGATGCTGATAAGCCCTGGAGGTGGCTGAGCTCCCTGGGAGGATGTGGGGAAGCAACTAGGGCTGCCCTGGGAGCACACACACACCACACCACCCCCCACCCTTGCTCCCCAGGCAAAGCAACCCCTTCTCCTGCCTCAGTTTCCCAACTAAAAGATGGAGAGCATCACACTGCTCTCTCCCCCATTAGGGTTTTGAGAGGAAAAAGTGTTACTGCTGCGCTATCAATGAACACCACTTCTGTTTGTCATTAGTTTTGAAAACAGATTTATTTTCCTTCTTTTCCCAGAAACACCAAACAAAAGGAAAAAAGTGGAGGGGAAAAAAGAGAAAAAGCACCTTTGGCACCATACTGTGTGAACTGTGTGTCACACAGCTGTGTTGTTGCCATGTGTAGTGGGAAAGGCTGGGGCTGTCCTCTGGCAGAAGGTAGGAGGCGCATTTTTAAGCATCATTACGTTGCAAAACGGTGATGCAATTGCTGCTTTCATCTGGTGCAAGAGTTGCGGGCGGCTGCTTCCCTCAGTCTGTCTTGGCTGGTGGGGATGAGATTTTCTCAAGTAACGTGAAGTTTTGCAATGGGCTCAGTTGATGGAGAGGTGAAACCTGGACAAAAAAAGGGACTCTTTATTATAAAAATGAACTTAAATTACCAAAAGGAAAAGAATTACCTTCAGGAAGGTGAAATTGAAATAAAAATTATTGGGTCAAACTGTCTATCAGGTGTTATAGTAGTGTGGTGGGAAAGCCAGATCTCCTGCTGCCTTGAGGGACTTCGCAGGCAGCTCCAAAGCCCTGAGCTAGTCTTGCCCAGTCATTAACAAAAACCAAAGCCAAGAAGATTTGCTGTTATAAAATAAATAATAACTCATCTTTTCATTAGGTGTTTGAGGTATTTGGTTTTTGGTAGGGATGTGTTAATATATCAAGACCTTAGTTTTTGGAAAGAATTTATTTGTGTTGAGACAACAGCCATTGGCAAAAAACAACTCCACCTACTGATGAAATTTTGGGTCATAACAAATGAGACAAAACAGAGAGAAGGCACATCCCCAGCAACTTTATCAGCTAGGAACAGGACAGAGCCACATTCAAGCTTCTGTGCCAAAAACCCCCTAATTATTCATACAAGTTCTTACAGAGAACAGAGGGAGACCAACCACTGGGTGACCAAGAGCCTCCCCACCACCAGCAAGGTGGGAAGGCGACGGGGCGAGCAGGTTGCTGGGAGGTGCCCAGCTTTTGCAGGAGCTCCCTCCAGCTGCAGGTGTTTGGGGGTGCTGGGAGGGGAATGGGGTGCATGGTTCAGTCTGTTGGGCTTCATCCCAGGGAAGTGCAGCATCTTCTGCAGGATGTTAAAACCTGATTGACTTGACTTATGACAAGGTACTGTCCAGTCTTTTAGTTCAAGATCAGATTTTGGACCAAAGAGAACCAGAAATCAATATAAAAATGCTCCAATTGGGTCAATAATCTGCATTTTTAGTTTTTTATTATTGGAAATATTTATATTACAGTAGCTTGGTATTTTAGAAGGCTATAAATGCATTTTTATATAATCAGCATTTTTAAAAGTCTATAAACATCCACTATGTTTGCCTAATGTACTATAAAAGCTTCCAAAGGAGCTGTTATTATCCAACTTGTCACCTCACACATGCTCCGAGGAGGAATTTTTTTTCTTGTCTGCTGTTAATAAAATGAAGCAAACCATTAACAGCTTTGGAGCTGCAAGGAGAAGTAAAGGGGCTTGTAATCTTGGACTCCAAAGGAAACGTCTGCAGCTTTGCTCCTCTCCTCTTTGAGATTCCCAACACGCAACAACAATTTCAAACAGACAAAATCAGTTTAGGTTACATAAATTCAAAAGCCCAAGCCTGCTTCTTTTAAAGTAACATCTTGCATTTTGTTTGGAGTGTTGCAATCTCTCACATAACATTTTGAACCGGTTCAGTTTTACAGTCTGCCGTGCATCTTCCTCAGGTTTCTTTGGTTAAAGGAGCTTTAATGCAAAATTATGATGTGCACACATATGTACATTATTATTACACACGCACATGTTTACATGTCTGTGTGTATATATGTATGTGCGTATACAAATATATATTTTTATGTATGTGTATATATATAAATAAAAAGTCTAGCAGGCTGTGGTAGCTGCACATTCAGGACCCACCTCCCCTGGCATTCTCTGCATGCCAAACTCTCAGCGTTATTGGCGCATGGAGCAAGCTCCAAACCAAGTCCTGATAAAAAGATGACATGCATTTTGGAGAGGAACGCAGATATTTTAGTCCCTGTGAGCTCAAGGGTGAATGCGGTGTAAATCAGTTAGTGAAGGGAAGAAATCTGTGTGCAAAAAGCAGGTTTGGGTTTTAAGCAATCTCTTAATTCACATCTCAGAGATTTGCTTTCGGTTCATCTCCGTTTATAGTTTGCTCCTGTTCCCAACATATCTTGGTGTAGGAATGGATTCTCAACCCCGGGGAACCTGTCAGGGATGTGATAACAACTCACTCTATCCAAAGAAGGGCACGATTGTGCCTGCGATAGCGAGCGGCTCTTAACAGCTCCCCTGCCGCCGGTGCAGGTCCCGCCGGGGCACGGGGGGCTGCTGCTCCCGGCAACTTTGTGATTTTGGATGGGGCTGAAAATAGCGTGAGAATCTGTCGCTTTTGGCACTTGGGTTCTCAAAAACCCCAAGATGATCCCAGGAGGGTAACAGGCAACTAACTACCCCTGTGCTGGCTGGGCTGGTATTTTAGGTAAAGGCCTTCCTGGCTGAATTTGGGGTGGCCCTGGGGTGAGCCAGGGTGGAGAACAGTTTCCGTGGCTTCAGTTGTTGAAAGGGCACGGGCTGGGAAAGCATTGAAAGTCCTGGCTGATGCCCAAGGAGGAGAGGCTTGGACATCCCTGCAGTGGTGGAAAAGAGAAGGATAAAAAACCAACGGATGCAATTTATGCCACTGCAGGAAATTCCCAGCTGTTCTGCAGGGAAATGAGCTGAAGGTGCAAAGGGGACGTTGGTGGCCACAAGGACCATGTTGGGACAGAGGAGTGGGGAGGGGGGAGAAGCACTCCAACAGGCTCTCTCCCCACTGCCAGTCCCATGGGGGGTGGAAGGTTTGGTCCCTGGGGTCAGAAAGGGCTGTCTGAGGGCTGCTGTATGTTGTGGCCACCTCAGGGATGGCTCTGGCACCTTAGGGACACCAGACTCCATGGTTTTGCTGCCACACAGCCCACCCTGGGCTATCTGAGCAGTGAGGGTGAAGAACAGGCTGTCCTTGGGACCGGGGTGGGGGCAGGTGGAGGGAAATCCAAGTTCCCAGCATGGGTTCTAGGAGGGCTGTTGGCTGAGATGGCAAAAGAGCCAAAGCAACCCAGGACAGAGAGCAGACGTGTCAGCCATAGCGTCTATTTCTGGCATCGCCCTCGGAGCTGGGGAGCTCAGACATCAGGGCATGGGGAAGCACCGCTGGGACCTCCTGCGAGCCCTTCCCACCTTGTGGCACTGTGGGGTGGTTCCTGCAGGCATTTCCCACCCTTAGATGACTTGCTATCAGCTCCCAACAAGTACAACAACCTCAGACAAGTGTTGCCTGATGGTCTCACGCGGATGTCCTAAGTGTATCTGCTGGGATCGGCATCGCTGGCTCTGCACTGTGCACAGACCCTGTGAGTGGGCATGTCTGTCCCACGCTGCTCCATGTTCATTGATCGCTGACAGGAGCAGAGGGTGGTGGGCATCTCACTGGGGTTCATGCAAACTTCCCACCCCTACTCCACCTCCAGCCACCACCACCCAGCCTGCGCTGGCAGATACCCTTCCCTCTAGGCCAAATCCCTCAAAGCCTGCTCACACCAATGGTCCCCCAGCAGCATGAGGGGGTGTGAGGAGGCGTTGTGGTCCTTCTGGGTGAGCCTCAATGAGATGGCATAGTGTAGAGACCTGGTGTGGGCAGGATGGGGGAGGGGCACTGGATTCAGGAGGCGCTCCAGGATGGGGATCTCTGCAAACAAGCAGGCCAGATTGCCTGAATGCAGCCAATGCCGCATGTCACCATTTATCCGCTCTCCCAAGGTGACCCCACCAGGGCTTTGCTGCCCTGGACATCTTTACTTTGAAGCTGGGTCTAACTCAAGTTTCTAGAGACGTGCACCTGCTTCTCCAAGCGCAAGCCAAGGGCAGCGCCTGTGCTGCCAAAACTGCTCCTCCTCAGTGTACTGCTGGGTGAAGCTTTGGAGGCTGGAAGCTCCCATGACTTCAAGGCCCAGGAGACACCTCTGTGTTGGTGACCCTCATTAACCCACCGTAGCGGGGGGGGGGGTCCCTGGCTGGCAGTGGGGGTCCCCAGTGCTCCCCATTTAGGGCAAGAGGTCCAACACCTTCCCAGCCTTCAGCAAGTTTGGAGACCCAGGAGGACGGACATGGCTGGACAATGGAGACCCAGGAGGACAGACATGTCTGGACAATGGAGACTCAGGAGGACGGATGTGGCTGGACAATGGAGACCCAGGAGGACGGACATGGCTGGAGAATGGGGACCCAGGAGGACAGACATGTCTGGACAGCGGAGACCCAGAAGGATGGACATGGCTGGACAATGGAGACCCAGGAGGATGGATGTGGCCGGACAGTGAGGTGCCCAGGACATTGTGGTGAGGGACTTGGCCCTGGCGTGGGGTCTTCAAATCTGGGTTCATCACCTTTGTAAGGTGAAAATCAGGATCCCTTGGGCTTTTTCCCCACCTTCTTGTCTGGATGCCTTTCTAGCATGGGGGAAGAAATACAAACGAAAGGAAGAAGGGAGGAAACGAAGGAATACGGGGGGCAGCCAAAGGTCCCCGCTCGGTGCCTGCCAGTGCCGCCGTTACCAAACATAGCCGGGCCCCGCACGCGCGGCCGGCCCAGCGCCGTAAGCTGAGCTTCCTTTGGGTTTGGCCTGGCTAAAAATAGCGGAGGGGAAAAAAAATCAGCGGCAGGACCCGCAGGCAGCAGTCAGGGGGTGCCGGGGCTCGCTCCACGCCGGCAGCCCCCGCCGACGGGCTATTTTTTGCCGCGGGTGACTAAATAAGGGCAGGGAGGGCAGCGGGGGCGCGTTTGGGATGCTTCGCCGGGTATATAAGCAGGGGAAAGGTGGACTCGCCTCCTGACCAGCGCTCCCCCCTCCCCTCCGCCAGCGCCCCCCCTCCCCCCCCCCCCCCCCGGGGTGTGCGTGTGTCACCCCCCAGCAGCCTGACCCCATCCCCGGGCTGACCCCGAGGAAGGGGGGCTGGGGTGGGGGGTGGGGGGGCGGCGAGGAGGAGCGAGGCGGGGGGCGCAGGCACTTCTGCAGCGCAGCAGCCCTTTCGCATCAAGGTGTGCTGCAATCCGGGCGGGCAAGGTTGCTGCTGCTTAACTCCTGCCTGGCCGGCCCCGCTGCCCGCCCCGCTGTACCGCGCTGCCCGCCCCGCTGTACCGCGCTGCGCGCCCCGGCCCCGCTGTACCGCGCTGCCTCCCGCCCCCCGCCCCCCACCCCCAGCCGCGCTGCAGCAGCGGGGATGGAGTTGTAGTGGTGCTGGGCGGAGGGGGTGAGGTAAGGGTGGATGGGGAGGGGAGGGTTTGCCTGATGGTTTTTTTTTTTTTTTTTTTAATTTTTTTTTCTCCAAGTGAGGACTAATGCCGTTCCTGGGCCTGCTCTCTTTTTCCCTTCCTGCATTAGAGATTGGCTATAAGGAGAAGGCTGACGGCTGCAGCATGAAGCGCATTATTACCTTGTGATTCCATGACCCTCCTCTATGCATCCCTAACTCTCGAAAGCTGATTCAGCTTTCAGCTAGTGCTCTGGTGAGTCCTCTGCTGCAACAGAAGCTCCTAACTGGTATGTCTTTTTTTTTTTTTTTTTTCCCACCCCCCTTCCTCTCTTCTCCTCCCTGCCTTGCCTTTAACCGCTACCAGCTCAGCTTGTTTCTAAACACTTTTTCCGGCCAATGCAGGACTGAGCGCCCATCCAACTTACCCGGGGACTTAAATGTGGGCTTTTGCATCCGGCAAATGTATGTGTGTGCGTGTGTGCCGCCTGTGTGTGTCTGTGCAGGGATGCGCTGGGTGTGTGCTTAATCTGTGGATGGGTTAGGAGATCTCCCCCCCCCCTTTTTTTTTTTGTTCTGCTGTGGCATACTCCGCATTTAAAAAAAAAACAAAACAAACACTAACAAACTGCAGAGCAAGCAGTGCACTAGAATAATCTGAACTGAAATGTTAGAACTTTGACATGCAACCATTCTGCAAGGTTAAACCGGCCTTTAAATGCCTAATTCAGACACAGGCTGGCTAATGACACCTGGGGGGATTGGGTCTTTATTTATTTATTTGCAACAAACTACTGCTATGAGCTAATACAAACCAGAGCAAAAGGGTGAAATGTGGTTAAACTTAGCCTAACTTGTGATGATCTCGATGCTGCGGTGGTTAACTGTTAAGGTGCTGAGAAATGAGCATTAATTGCAGGCGCATGGTTGGTGGATGATCAGAAAGAGAATAGGAGGAGGAGGAGGAGGAGAAGTTAGGTTTTCCCTGCAAGGGTTTGGAATTCAGGTTACACTTCATACATCAGTTGACTGTTATTGCTTCTGCAGCTCAGAGTTGACTATGGTCATTATATTTTATATGACAGTGGTGGTACCTAGTCACATAAATATATACACATCAGTATTGTGAGATGGGTACTATGGTACACACACATGCACACAAATTTAGGTATGTTTAATAGCATGCATAGGTATATTTTACGTAGCTTTATACACAGGTATATAAATGCTATATATAAGCAGGTGTAACATATCCAAATGCAATGCATATCCAGGCTGTGCTTAGAGTATGGATACATGTATAGGTCTGTGCTGGAGAGAGTGTGTACTCAGCAGTCGTGTGTAATTGTACAGGCAGAAATCTGTGATTTGTGCTGTCAGTTTAATTGCTGGGTTTCTCTGGAGTGGGCAGTTGTGACTGTGTCTCCCAGGGACTGAGCCCTGTGTCCAGCCCAGCTCCTCTGTGCTGGGGTGAGTGCGTGCCTCTGCCTCGGCCCCGCTTGCTTCTCCCTTCTCTGGCATCCAGCCCTAAATACAGGCTGGCTCCAAAGTCCCCAAAGTTTTGTGCTGCACAGCTCCAGCTTGACTTTGCCACCCGGACCTGAGCAGCGCCTCGAGCCTGGGGCAGAGCAGGGATAGAACACACAGCACCTTGCTTTCCATGCCTCCCACCATCCTCCCTCCCTCCGCCTCCAGGCAATACCTCAGGCTCTTCCTTTACCTCTTTACCCCTTGACCTCTGCACTATCCAGGTCTCCATCCATTTTTTTCCCCAGAAATTTATTGCACATGTTTTTCTGCTAAGAGCAAGCCTAGGAGCAAAGTGAGCCAAGGTGGGTCGAGGATGTTGGATGACGCTTGCCCACCACCACTTACTCCTGGTGGTAGCCGCAGGATGGGAATCACAGGGAGCCTCTGGCGTCACCATTAAAAGCACCATCAGCGCCATTTATCTGCTCCTCCACCAAAAGGCACAACCCTGGAAAGCATGAACCTGTACAGAGAGCCTCAAAGCAAATTTAAATCTTCAGGATGAACTTTGCCACCATGGTTGTGTCATTGTCTTCAGTTTTAGTAAGGATTTAAAAGGTCATTTTTTTTTTAGCTCTGACACAGTGCTCTCTGTAGTGGCCGGCAGCCGCTGTCCCGCTCCTCTGCAGAAGTTGGGGACTGTTCGGGACAGCCTATGTCAAATACATTTGAAGAAAACAAACTGGGTATGAGTTGCAGATGTTTAATGCTCCAAGAAGTCCAGTAGCTGTCCTGCTGTTGTTGGCCTGAAGGAAATTCAATACCATGGAGTGTCTTTGCTGTGCAAAACCCCCCACCAGCACTTTGATTTTTGTTGTTTGGGTTTTTTTCTTTTTGAATCTTAAGTACTCAGACTTCCCCTCACACTCCTCAGCTCTCCCCTCGCTTTAATTTCACTGCAGTCATGCATTACAATGGTGCCACAGCTCCATCTCTCTTCCCCTTAATCCAAACTAAAGGTGGAAATTTGCCTTGAGATGAGGCAAATACTGATGGTGAAAAGGGCCAGCAAACTCAGGGAATGAGGAGGGGGAATGCGCAGAGCCAGGACCCAGGCATGTGCCGATGTTGCATGAGTGGTGTAAAGCCATTGGGGGGGCTGGGGGCTGAGCAGAGCGGATTTACAGCCCATCTCTGTGCGGCCTTTGCTTTTTGGTGGTGCTGGGAGTCGAGCGGGAGCCGGGCAATATTTACTCCCCAGCTGGCAGTGATATTTTAAAAAGCAGCGAAAAAGCATCAATGCAATTAGGTATTCCAAAGTGCTTAGTTTGCCACTTGCTAAGTTTACTTAAACCCTCTTTAAAGGGTTCATTAGAAGATGGTGAGAACCAGTAAAATTCATTAAGATGAAGGCAGCCATTCTGCATTTGCCTGTAAATTGGTATCGATCAGCAGCAGCAGGGCGAGGGCGGTGGGCGCAGGTGAGCATGCCCTGCCCGTGCTGCTGAGCGAGCAGGCAGGAGCAGGCAGCGCCCGGCGTGACCTCCGCCTCGCTCCCTGCCTAAATCCTGCCCATAATAGGCTCCCATTCAGCCCGGTGGCGTTCGCAGCCCTGCCACTCGGCCCACATTGTTCGGGGAGCTTTAAAGCTCAGTGAGGAGGCGAGGGAGAGGGGGAGAGCCAGCGGCTGCGTGCGGGACCCAGCCCCACGGGTGCACAAGCGCGCAGCGGCATGCACGGGTGCACATCCCATGGGGGCTGCAGGAATAACTCAAAAAGACTTTGGCCCGAGCTCCCGGTACCTTGCTTTGGCTGCCTTTTGTGTTGCACATCTGCAGGTGTCTCCCCAAACGCCTTAGCTGGCGTGGAGCTCAACCGGATGAGTTATTAGAAGCAATATTTAATTTTTTATTTTTTTTTTTAAATACCCTAAACTCCCCAAAAGGCATGTGTTGTCTTTCGGGGTTTGCTTATCTGCGAGGTAGTGTCTCACTCAGAGTGACCAGCAGAGGAAAAATCATTGGATTCACTAGGTAAGATGCTTTCTTCTTCCTATGCTTTAATCTCTACTTACTGATGAAAGCAATTGCTTGTCTGGGGCTAATGAGTTTTCTTACTCTGGCAAATAGAGCAGTCCTTCCCGGTGTCGGTTTGTAATTCTGTAGCTGGCCATTTGATTTTTGGCTTTCTGAAAACAAATCGGCTTTTTGTTTCCAAATTGCAGGATGGGGACAATTGGGAAATAATATATATTTAACTATCCCCCACATGGCTTTGTCTAAAACTGTATCTATATGCATTTAAAGCAAATCCTTTCCACTAAACCACCTTTTGGTCCTTTTAATTGCTGCAAGTTTATGATTTCGAATGAAACACCTACTTTTCAGGTGGAGTGGGAGGTTGGCTTTTACTCTGTGCCGTTTACGTGACAAAAAGCCCCTGCCAGGGCAGCCACTGGACCGCTGCCGCTTTGTGTCTGGTGAATTATCTGGTTCCTCTTCCCAGGGACCAAAATCCATCACCTGCCGAGGGCAAAGCCTGGAATTATCGGCGGGGAGCAGGAGCCTGCGGGGGGGGGTGTGTCACTGCACATGGGCTGGGCAGGAGGAAAGTCTGCTGGTTTAAACTGAGCCATAACTCATCTTGGGATGTAAATTGTAAATCAGCGTTATTTTTCCTCCTGTGACCATATAAATGCGCATATTGAAACTACCTGCTTGAGAGACATACTTCTTTATATGCCCATATGAACCTGGCAAGCTATGGAATGTAAAGAAGTATGTATTTCAGGTGGGAACCCTTCTCAGAGGAGCAATGTGTGACCCCGGGCAAAGCGGGGGAGAAAGACAGACAGATTATTTTATATTACTATTTTTTTTTAACTGCCTGACCTGGCAGACCAACTGGGGAGTCAATTGATGATCTTGTTCCAGCGCGTGTATTGTTCTGTCACTTTGCCTGTGTCAGCAGGTGGAAATGCTCATCAGGACATTAAATATTCAATATGCTGACTGCGGCATGGGCTTTGAAAGGCGATGCCAGAGGAAAGCTGGCTGTCCGCTCCTGGGTTTTAACAGAGATGCAGGCCAATCGCTCCTTTTCCCTGCTTCCCTGTCACCCCTTTTTGCCCCCAAAAGAAGGCTAGATAGCAAACGGAGCTGGCTGATCTTTAAATCTAGGAAAAACAAAAGGACATGGTGGGGGGGAGAAGAAGAGAGAGAGAAAAAAGATACAACAGTTGTGACTCGGGCGTGCAGTGGTTTAGCTTTAAATCAATGTGCAAACTCTGCTTTTTTAATCTTTTCCATGTTAAAACTTTTTGTGCTTAAAACTGGAGAGAAGATCTTCCTCACCGGTGTGATGAGCCTTTAGGTCAGCAGATCAGAGCTAGAGCCAGAGGAGTGCTCTGAATATAGGGGTCTGATTTTCCCAAAGATAAATAAGAAAATTAGCTCCTTTAATTCTGGAAGCTTTCGCTGGCTTTCACTTTTGCTTTTAAACCTTTCCCAATGTAAAATAGTTGGGTAATTTTCCAGGATCCTACAATAAGGAGGCAAGATGAAAGAAACTGGGTTTAAATACAAGTTTGATGTTCTGCCTTGGTGGAAGTCGCAGCCGAGGGTTTGAGGCTCTCAGCCACGAGCATCCTCATGCCTCTGTGATGCCCATAATGATGGGCAAAGCCAAACTCCTTGGAAAGCCGCTCCCCAGCCCCCCAAACTCACGTTCCCATCTCCATGGGGCAGCTGAGAGCAATGTTTTGCTTTTGAGTGATTTCCCTGCAATCGCAACACCCCTGTTCACTTGGCTAACGGGCTTCTAAGGCACCGTTTGGTAGGTGTGATGCCTCGGCATGCCGCGCTGATGGGCACCGTCTCACCCGTCACAGCATCTTCTCCTGGGCACCAGGAGCGGGTGAGACTTGGAGTTTGGATTATGCGGTGCCTTTATGCGGCTCTAGTCACAGCGAGCACCATAGTCACTTGTTACATGTGTGCCAGAGAGGATTTAACTGTAAGCAGGTGATCATGAGCCGGTTAGAAAAGGCAGCCTGGGCTACTGGGGAGATTTCCTACGTATAGGATTTGGTGGGGTTTATTAAAAGGCTTTTTTGCTTTGCTTTGTTTAAGTACTGTGGCAGGTGGAGGTGTGGGAAGTGCTGAGCCCCTTCCTAGCAGAGGAGGAGCCTTTTCTTTGCCAGGTGGATCTGGGAAGGTCAGGTTTGCGCTGGAGGATGGCTGATTTGCACATCATCCCAGTTTTGCACATTTAGGATGGTCTGGTGATACTGGGCCCTGGAAAGCTGGGGCTTTCCTGGCTGGCTGTGGCGGGGTCCCTCGGGGCCTCGCTGCAGGGATGCAGTGTCCCCTGGGCTCAGCCCCACCAGCAGCCACCCTGTGTGGGGACGGTCCCCAGCCCCATGTCCTCATGAAGATGGGTCCTGTGTGTCACCCTGCGGGGTCAGATTTAAATACGAAGCTGGTAGGTGCTGGGAAACAAGTTAAGCCAGAGAAGGAAAGCTCTGGTGCCCAAGCAGGGTGGCAGTTCTGTTCCCTTACATTAGCTTGAGTCTCTGGATGAAAAATGAGGACAATTCTCACCATTCTGGATGTAACATAAAATTATACATCATATATAATTAATACATAAAATTTAACTTCTTTCCTTGCTGACCCTTTGCCCCACCTCTTCTCCTTTTCCTGTTCCTTCCTTCTTTCCTTTCCTACCTTCTTTTCTTTTCTTTTTTCTTTTTTTCTTTTTGCTTTTTGCTTTTTGCTTTTTGCTTTTTTTTATTATTTTTTCTTTTTTCACTTTTTTCTTCTTTCTTCTTTTGTCTTTTCCCCTTCTCTCTTTCTTCTTCCCTTTCTTTCTTTCCTCAGCACAGGTTTTACTAGAAGTCCTGTGCCGTTGTGCGTTGCTCTTGTGAAAGTGCTCACGGTCTGATACACAGTAGATACCTGCATTCCTAATGCAATTTTTATCTTCTTCCCCCCCTCTCTGAATTAATATGCTTGTTAATCACATGGAATTGCTAACTTTAGGAAGTCACTAAGTGCTCAGATTTATTTTTTATGTAAATATTTTCAAAGCTATAATTCCAAGCGCTGTCTCGCAGCATGGGAGTGGAGGTGGTAGGAGAGGCTTCACCGCAGCACATGTCCCGATGCACCCGAGCTTGGATGATGCTAAAAACAAAATGGGGTGTCTGTATGTGGGCCCCCGCAGAGCAATGACAGCTCCTTGCTGCTGGCGGCGATGGAAGCAGATGATGGCTTCAGGCCTTTGGCAACCAGTTTGCGCTGTTCTTTGCTTCATGGCAGCTCCTCTTCTGTTTTACACCTCCTTGGATTAAAATTGTGACCGTCACATTGCACTAGGTCCAACCTATTTGAGGGCTAAAGTTAAGCCACTTCTTTTTCACTCGTCAAACTGGTGAGCATCTCCCAGCCTTGAGTGCCATTGTGGGCGTGCTGCGAGAAGCATCTGTGCTGGACCCGCTGCCGTGCCAGGATGCTCAGGTGTGCCCATCCATCCTGCAAACCAAGGGCTGTGCAGTGCCGGGTGTGGAAACAGCAGCTTTGAGAATTGTAAAAGCTATAAATCCAGTGGACCAAATTAGTTAAATTTTTCTATTCTATGCCTCACAAAATCCAGCCGTTCTTGAGATGAATTCTCCGCATGTAAGCGGAACTACCGGCAGGTATAAGATGGATATTTTGCACGTGCACATGAGAGCACAGGGACAAATTTGTGCCATGCGGTTTTCCCCAGCGGGTTCCTCTTTTTTCAGTTTTGTGTGTTTGTTATGTTGATGATGTATCATTACTGTTGTTACTATTACTTAATATTGGAAGACAGGTGGTCCCATAAATTCCAGCACCCTCTTTTGAAAAAAAAAAGGGGGGGGGGCGCATGTTTGCAATTCAAGTTTAATAGTGCATTCATCAAGAGCAATAAAGCATTTTATTGCATAAGTATTTCAAGGGATGTGCTGGCCCTGGTAAAAGCATTAGTAAAGGGGTGCATCAGCAATCTCATTTAAAACTGTCGACCCAACGTGAAAAATGTTGCGTTGAAGAATAAACTGCTATTAAGCATGATTAGATTGACCTGCAGGACAGATATTTTAGCTGCAGCAGCACAAGTCGATCAAAGTGAGCATCGCTTAGATTGCAAATTTTTTTTTTTTAATGCCCTAAATTAAAACTGAAAGAGCCTCAGAATATTTAGGACCAGAGAGTGACTTTGGGGGTGAGATTTGTACATTCAGTTCGAAGTGGTTTGGAAAGGTGGGGAAAGGGGGGAAATATATTAATTGCTGCCCCTTTAGCATACATTGAAAATATGTTACTCAGATCAACCAATCAAAAAAGAAATTGTGCTGACTCAGCATTCGGGCTAGTCTGCACGTCCGATTGCAGAAGAGATCAGCACTGCACTGCAGTATCTTTCCCTGCCTTTGACACCAGCCTAGCTGGGCAGGGCTTCCCTTGTGTTTCCCAGGACTGGTTTAGGCCAAGAACAAGAGAAGGCCCTGAAGAGAGGAGGAAAGAGTCAAGGTTGCGCGAGCCTCGAGCTGCTAATGATCCTTTTTAGTCAGTAAGAAAGATCTTCAATGCTAGGTTTGCCCTGCCAGATGCAAGCGGCTTGAATTGCTTGGGAATATATCTATTTTTAAAGACTTTCACCACATCTTGCACTTAGCAGTGACTGTGGGCGAGGGGGTGGTGTGTTCCTCGCAAGAGAAATATCCTCGCTCCTCAGCTCGGATCCCTCGCCTGAAAGCCCAGGGCTGATTCAAGTACCACCCTTGCGATTGCCTCCCAGAGAAGATGCTGGGTTTAATGTTCGCCGCTTGACACTGAAGTTGCTCTTGACCTCGGCCAAGCGGGCGGCGATGCTGCGAGATGCTTTTCTGTTGGGATGCGGATGGTCACAGTGAGAGCAGCACAGTGCTCCAAGGATGGGAGCCAAGGGCACAGGCTCTGCTGACGGCTTCCTGGGCTTGCAGACAAGTTGTGTGGTGCCTCTGCCTCAGTTTCCCCCAGAGGCAGAGCAGGTGCTCACCCTGGAGTTGTTGAAGCTGTTGCTTGCACTGTGAGGCTAAAGTTTGGAGGAGGCCAAGGAAGGTTGATGCAACTACCCAAGGACAAGTTGGTTCTGGGTTTGTAAGGACTCCCCTGCTCTGGTGTTGGTTTGCACAGTGATGTCTGGCACATGTTCTGGGGAGACAGCACAGCCTGGCTGGACTGTGCAACCTCTGCCCTCATGCTGGAATGCAGAGACTTGTCTGGACCCCCCAACACCTCTGCGCGGGTGCAGGTCACAGGGTGCCAAGGCCGGACCTCAACCGGGACCCCCAGGGGCATGGGTGCCTGGGGGATATCCAGGCAGGAATGAGACAGGTGATGGGGTCCATGAGATGCTCTGGCACCACGGGGCTGCTCGCTGCCTGCCGGGTGCTGGTTGCCAGTCCGGAGGCAGTGCTGCATGGTGCCGCATTGCCGGGTGACTGCCAGCACCGAGGGGGCTGTGCGATGCCAGCACAGTCCCCAGTCTGGCCCAGCCATACCAGTGCAGAGCCCCGAGCACCTCAGTGGGTACCTGCACGTGCAGGCGGAGCAGCATCCTGGTGGGCTGCCTCCTCCTGACCACTGCTGCACCCCATGATGCTCTGAAGGCATCTTTGAGTGTGCTGTTTAACCAGCATCAGCGTGCACCCCTGGTTTAGTTTATTTAGTTAATTTTTTCAAGGCGGTCTGTATGGAGCAGCAGAGGCTGATGGTGGATATCCTTGTGTACAAGGTTTTCAGACATAGATACATCCTGAATAAAGCAGAATTTAATAGTCAAAGGTTTTAGCAGTTGGAGCAGTTGCTGGTGGTGCTCAGGAGGCAAGCTACATGCTAGGGCTTGGGGGAAGCAGGGCGGCTGACATCTCCAACAGATGCAGGGTTTTCCTTTCCCCCGCCACCCCTCCCCCCTTTTTTTTTTTCATGAAGCACAGGGCTGTGTCTGTAAATACCTCACCATGCCCAGATATGGCCTGTGCTGGGACCTGTGCCGTTATCTAAAAAAGCCCTGGGCAGACTGATGAGCCCAGGGGGACCGGGGAACAACTGCTATAAATAGTGCTCATTCTCAGCTGCCCTTCTGGTGGGACCGGATTAGGTGGCATCTGGGCAGCCAAGAGGCGCAGGACTCGTGACCACCGGCCGCAGAAGTCACCCAGCAGCTGTAAGGACGGGAGCCATCCCTGCAAAGCCCTTACATAGGCAAGTCAACCCTGGCATTTGGGGAGTCGGATAAAGCTACAGGAGCAGGAATCCAGTGACCTAATAGCAATCAAGAATAAAGTTCACCACGATGGCTGGGACGGCGCTTCCAATGTGGGAAGCGATCCGGCGTCAGAGGCAGGACTTGGCCTTCGGCTGTTGAAGCTGCTCGGTGCGAGTGAAGGAGGGTGTCAGGAGGGAGCCGACGACGTGGGAAGCGACGTGTGGCCAGGAGTTGTTGAGATGAAGAGACTGGTGTCCCATTCTGGGATGCCATGGGTTAATTTTCTGGCAGTGAGATTACTGGAAGCTCTGATTTAATATTTGTGTTTACTTTGGGTAAACAAATTAACAAAAAACCCCAGGTCTTAATAATTTAAGACACTAGCTTGATTGAGGCTAGTAGAAAATAATGAATCTCACGCAGTGATTTCACTCCTAACCTTGCAGAAGCTGGACAGTGTTAATAGCTTATGTCCATGTGGATGCAAAATAACTGGTCCCTGTACACGAGGGGTATACGTAGCTATAGGCTGCAGGAGTGTGATCCAGCTCCCGTAACAGCAGTGGAAAAGGACTGTGTTTTGCTTCAACTGAGCTCAGCCTTGAGTACTTGAAGGGAAAAGATGCAAGCAGGGAGCAGGGATAGTTTGGCTGAGCAGAGGAGACGGCTGTGCAGGCGATACCCAGAGGGGATGTCCTGAAATATGTGCAGGGGGGGATTTGGCATAAAAAGCAGGGAGCGATGCTGCAGCTTGTCCCTGAGTAGGTCTGCTGCAGGACAGGGACCGGGATGCGCGGGCAGGCAAGGCAACAGGGGTATTTATATCGGGGCTTTGTCCCTTCCCTTCCTCACTGGTGTCAGAGCTGTGATGCACGGGGAGCTGCACCACTTTGCTTTCTCTAAATTAAGCCAGCCTTGTCCTAAAGCCTTGTCTTTGAGACAATAAGACGCACTCACTAAAATCTATTGTGCCATTTTTGCAAAGACCAGCAAAAGTCGCCTGTGTGCCATCCCCTCCCTGTCCTCCACACTCATTTGGCCTATTTGAAGCTGAATTTATTCCTGGGAAGGTCCCCATCAATTTGCCTTGCTCTTTTGTTGACAAGTTTATTAAAAACCTGGGCAACTACATATTAAACTTTTATCAGTGTCGAGGAAGAATACGTCCTTTGAGCGGCCACAAAAGTTATGGATTGGGTCTTAGCGCTCCTTGTTCCACCGTTTGGCTGAGTCAGCGTAACGAATAAAAGCTGCCACTTCTTTTTTTTCTTTTTTTTCCCCCTTTCTTGAAAGACAGTTCCCTTAACAGTGTAAGTTACAGTGTCCAATAATGCAAAAAGGTTACAGGTCTGGGTAAACATGAGCTTTTGGTTTTGTTTTGGGGTTTGTGGCCGTAAGTCTTTAATAATGTGAATTATTAACTTAGAATGGGAATACAATATGAACCCTGGTGAAACTTATTGCTTCTTAGCTCTAAGAAAATAGTTTTGGTAACATAACTGATACTTTGTAGTGTTTATATGAAAAAATTCCCCCCATATTAACAACGACTGGTGTACCACAAGGGATGTGCTTCCATCACTTGCCAGGGCATGAAGGGGTTGGTGTTATGCTTGGTTGGGGACGTACCTTTTGTGCCGCTGCAATATGGGATCTTTGCTCTTTTTCTTCAGTCATAAGATGAAACAAAGAGGAGGCCAATATGTTGCACCAAAGATGTTAAAAATAAAGCGTTAGAATTGCATAACCTAGTTCCCGTTTTGCCGTGCAGCTGAGTTTTTAGGAGTTGAAAGAAGCCTGAAAAATAATTGGTGAGAAGGAGTTTGAACTGGTATAACAACAGCCAGGCAGGGAAAAAAGTGAGTATCCATGGGACTGAGCCGCAGTTCTTAAACTCTGCCGGATAAATAAATAAATATATGTCCCCAAACAGCATCTTTCTCTGCCTGTCACCGTGTCCAAGGATTTTTTAGTTCTTAAACAGGTTTGCTGGCATAATTTGTCAAGTCCAACAGGGAGGTTTCTGCATGACAGAGGATCGTTTTTCACCACGCACAGTGGTGCACCGAGACAGTCCTGCAGGCTCTGAGCAACTCCATAATTAGATAACAGTTAACATACGTGTATTAGATGGATCATCATTCATGCTATAGGATACAGCAGTGCCTGCCATTGCCAATACTGTGCCGTGCCGAAAGCAGGCAGGGAGCATTCTGGACAAATACGTCTTCCTCCAGGAGTTTATCTGCATCACCATTTACTCCAATTATAACTAATTGGACACATATTGCATTTTCATAGCATCTAATTTTCTATTGATTTTAACGGGACTGCTGGTGTTTTGTACTATTAAGTGGTATCTCGTATCAGTTGCTGTTTAAAAATGCTGAGTACACTGCCCTGTATGGAATTATGCAGTCAGCACATGTTTTAAAACCTATTTAATTGTTTGGTCCATAAAATGCACAAACTGTATTAGAGAACGGCTTTGTTCTCTTTTGAGTGTGTGAGTTGAAAAAAAAATCCAACCCAACAACAATTTCCACTGCCAGTTTCAGGAGTTGCAGCTCCCAGAGACCTGCTCAGTGCCTCATGTTCCAGGCAAACGGCTTTGGAGGGTCCAGCTCGGTCCCACACGGAGCTGGAGCATTTGCAGCTCCCTCCAGGTACTGACGCTCTGCATTGCCAGAACAGATCAGGTCTGTGCTTGAAATAAGACCGCTGGTTTTGCAGGAGGCCTAGGACCAAAATTTGGATGAAGACAGAGATTCTTCTATTAAGAGCCAAGATTTTGATAAGGTCACTTTTGACATTCTGTATAACTAAAGGATGAGGTGATAACTGCAGGGTTTGGGGCTTGATTCTCCATCGTAGATATTGCTGTGTACCTCAGCAATACGTCCAAATAAAAACGGCCGATCAAATTAGCCATTGCATTTCAGCAAATACCCAGTGAAGCAGGATGAGAGCAATAGTCCTCTGTTCAGCATCCTTTAAAGAAGAAGAGATTTAAACCAGAGATTTAGGGGAGGAACAGAGAGGCGGCCTGGCAAAAAGCATTTCCAGCAATGTGTGGTGGATTATTGGATCCTGGATATTGGATAACAGTATTAGTGGCAGAGAAGGCAGATAAAAGGTGCTGAAAATTACATTACGGGGCAGCTCAGCTACCCCGGGGTGCTGGCGAGTTTGCTGTCAACTTGCTGCCTTCGCTGGTCATTAGCAAGAACCGCATTGTGTCTGTGGGAGACAGGTGAGTTCATGGGGGTGTATAAATTAAATAGACACTTTATTAGGTTCAGGTAATAGTTTTGGTTTGAAAGACTGAGTGGCTACTGCAATGTCAGCAACTACTTTAGTGCACAAAGGAACTGAGTGCTTTTTAATTAAGTCAAATAAAATCCAAGCAGAAGACTTGCAAGCCTTGTCTGGAGGCTACTTTTGGGGTTGAATATCTATAATTTTAGAAATGTTAATAAAACACAGTCCACTTTTTCACTGTAATAATATAAGTTAAATTAATATTTGATGTCTATAAGGAAAAGGATAAAAGCAGCGAGGTTGTATTTTCTGGTTTACAAATGGCACGTTGTGCAGAATACAGTGACTGTGGCGCTGATTTAAGTATCCTTGCAAAGACACCACGCAATAAAGTTGAATCATCTGCAGTACAAGTGTGGCTGTTTGGTGGAAAAAATAGCGATGTGAGAGAGTAGACATTTTCCTGTATTATCAAAAGCCACTTCATTTTGGGGAAATTTCCTCTGATTGAGTAACATTTGGATGGAAATCAAATAGCACATTAGCTTGAGGAAAGGGGAAAAAACCTTCCAAAGCTAATTACGAAGGGAATGTGCACTTCATTAAGATAAAGCTGTAGGAAATCAATGTTCTGTATTGTTGTTTTTTCCTTTTGATTGGATTTTAGAATGATAAATTGTTAATGTGTTTGATCTAAAAATGATTTGTTTATTCAGATGAAGAGCAACAGTATTTTGTCTCATTTGGCCTTTTAGCTTATAATGATAATGGCTTTGAGAGATGCTCATTTCTCAAAAGGGTATTGGACTGGAATAGGCAGGAGATTTCTGGACTCAGAAGGATGGGTCCTATGCAAGGGTTCGTTGTAAGCTAATTCTATTGCATGTTGAATCTTCTGCTTCATTAGGAATATCGACAAATGCTGATAAATTCTTTGGCTTTTCTGTACTGTCTATAACACATCTTTATTAGAATATTGAGGCTAAAGTGGGAAGGTCTTCAATAGAGCAGATCCTCTTATGTTGCCTACTCCTGATCCTACTTGCCATGGCAGCGTTTTGGCAATGCGGGGCTTTTGCCCGTTCTCAAGCCTGTAATTTTTAACAGCATAGCTGGCACCCGGGCCTGGAGCAAAACAGAGGTGCTACGCAGTGGTCGACAGAGAGGGGAAAGCGATGCACAGGTTTGTTTCGTTATTTTGGCTTTGATCTGTCTCTAACACACATTGCTCGCTCAGGGTGCCCACGGCTCTCCAGTGCCGTCCTGCAGCATGTGCAGGCTTTGCCCTGCTCGGGGATGTGCCAGGGCAGGGTCCTGCGAAGGGTGGCACCAGCACCTGATCCTGGCCCTGGGGGCCAGCCAGGACCTTTCCAACGCGAGACCCAGTTTCACAGGGAAATGACTAGACCTGGCTTCACTTTGGACAGCAAACCTACATTCGGTGGTGTCGGGTGGGTGAGTTTTTGAACCCAGGACAGGGTGCTGGTGCAGACTGTGCTCACAGTATCAGCATGGACGGGAAGAGAGAGTGACCCCAACCCCCTGCCCAGCTGTCAGGGCTAAGCAGACCCTGCCAGATCCTGCCTGCTGACCCCAGCAGTGCTGGGCAGGTGGAGGTGAGCCCCATAATCCCACATTTCACAGGGATGGGGGCTCGAGGGCGTTCAGGGAATGGGCACTGCCTCTCAGGAGAGATCAGGAGCATCAACACAGCTCAGGGCTTTGAACACGTCTGAGCGAAGCCTCTGTAATTCATCTTGCTCAGATGGCTTGGACAGCCTCAGAGCCCAGCCCGGTGGTACCTGGGCTGGCAGACAGCCATGCTCTCCCTGCCAGGAGGCTACAAGCCCCGGTGGGTTGTGGCCCTCTCCAGCCGATAACGTTGGGATGCTTTTTCTTGGCTGCTGGGAAAGCCTCACCACCAGAGAGACATCATTAGTTTTGATTAATGGCATCCAGAAGAGAAAACCTAATTTTCTAAAAAGGAAAACCTCACCCATAACTCACTGCAGAGAATTTAAACAAAATGTTACAGAACATCCACGCCGACTTGCATTGATTTCAAATGTGTTCCTGGGCACTCCCTGAAGCAAAGCAGCGGGGAGTGGGAACAGCACTCGTCCCCAGCAGAAAATGCTCAGTGTAACCCCCACACCGCTCTCCCACAGTGCTGCTTTCAAGTGACTCTCCCCAAATCAATGGGACCAGGGCAGAACGAGTGTACCTGGAGAGCAGAGCATGTTTTAAGTGTGCAGTGGTGACGCTCAGGCAGCTTGGTGCACACTAACCCAAAATCCGTGAGCCCGTCAGGGTTTAGCTCACAGGCTCAGTGCAGCCTCGGTCACCGACAGCGCTTCCACCTCCACCTGATCCCCAGTAAATAATGACTTTCCTTTGCCTCTTCTAACTCACCAAAGGATGAATTTAATACTTCCAGGTCTTCACTGTCTAAGTTTCCATTTAGTTCCTTGGCTTGATTGTCTCTTGAAAAGGTACCTAGAGATAACTCGATTAAATTAATTGTACAGCTCTTTTTAAAAAGCTATTCTCTCTCTCTCTGTCTCTCTCTCCGTTTATTTATAGGCAGCTTAGAGTAACGGGTTTGGGCAGTTAAGTGATCTGCAGTGCTTACCGTTACAATGCACAGCCTGTATTTCTTGGGGAGTTATAATGCTGGCCCACTTGCAGTGTTTCTGTGTACAGTGGTTATAAGCACAGGTGCTTTTTCCCAGTATCATCTTGTGGTGTGGTGGGCTGCGAGGAAGAGAGGGGGAAAGTCACCTTTGCCTTATGACGCATATAAATTCTTTAAATAGGTTATGCACATGGCAATGTGCAATGCCTGCGCGTGGCTCTAGGTTAAGAAGGAAAGGCCTGACTGTATTGGCTCCCACTGCAGAAATTATCGGAGCCGCTGTGATTTTAAAATTTGATTTACTGAGTTATTTTTAGCAGTGGGGTGTTCATGCTGCAGGGCTCTCCAGGAGAAACCAGCTCCCCAGCGCTGCAACACGAACCATCGCACAAGTGACTTGGGCAGCGGCGGTGTGGCCGGGCTGCCTGGCAGGGGCTCACTTTCGCCGTTTGGGGGCAAATCACCTGATTATGAGATTGCAAGAAAGAAAAGCCTTTTTTTCCGTGTCTTCCCCCCCTTCTTTTCCTTTCCACCCCTTTCCTGTTGGTTTTTGATAATGGCAAATACAACCATTGCTTGTCTCAAGTACAACTTAAACCAGCTGAAACCACTGATTTTAGTGCCAGCTGAGAAAACACGGGTGGCTGCAGGGTGTAGAGGCAAAGTTTGCTAACCTTTAAAAAAGATTTCAGGTATTTTAGCCTTTTCGTCCCCATTTGCCAAGGAGATTCCCGAGGGGCGAAGAGCTCTGCAGCCCTGAGTTACTGGGCTGTGGGCTGGGCTGGTCATAGCAAAGGATATTTCTCCACTTTACCTGCTGTTGCATGTTAGGTGGCACTTCAGACCAAAAGGCAGGGCATGGAGGAGGACAGCAGACCATAAAGCACCGAAAGGAAGAGTGAGAGGAGGTGACAATTAAAGTATCTGCATTAAAACAACAGCCTTTGCTTATGTCATGCTGTAATAGCAACATGGCTCTCAAAACAGACAGAGCCAAATATCAGGTTTTAAAATGCTCCAGGCTGGTGGTTACCGCTGCAGACTATTCCACTGCTATTAAACCTGCATCTTTAATTCAGACCCGCTTTTCAGCCGTAGCCTCTAAGAAGCTTAAATAAATCCTGACTGCCTGAAAGTGAAACCATTTGAACCAACACAACATCAGGCAGCAAGTTCAGAAGTGGTCCAGGCAGCTGGAAAAGACCCCGAGGAATTCCCCTCTTTGCTGGCCACAGCCCATGAGCCCAAATGCTTTGCTAAAGCTGGTAAAATGGAACCAAATCAACTGTTCAATGGATTTGGTCCCCTTCAACCAGCTGTAGCTGTGCATTGATCTCTCAGACACACCTTGGAGGATAAAACACTTGAACCGGACCAAGGCGACTCAGGTAGCAGAAGACAAATGGCCACGTGAACGCTGCCGATAAGGAAATTATGATGACTGGCATCTGCAGATCTATCACTCGGGCTCTAAACTGGTGGGCTGAGCCTGAGTCATTATGTGGTTGCCAGTCAATTCTGCCTAACGGAGACCACTCAAGATTGATAATCTCTATCGTCCTCCTATATTGATCTCAGCTGTAATTCAGGACTGTGTATTTCAACTGCAAATGCTGTGCATTTCCATATGTATTTGCTCGTGCCCACCCGGGAGCCCTGTGCCTCAGTGTTTCATCCGCTGCAACGAAGAATAAATGTTTTGATCTGAAGTTCCCTCCTTGTTTTTTGTGCCATGCGCCGAGCTGCTCGTTCACTAGGCTCTAGTGAAGGAAAGGGTTGTTACAGGGCTACCAGAGCTGGGAATGGTTTGGGAATACTGGCTGCTTCCTAATTGCCCCAAACTGCAAATATCCACAGCCTGAACTAGGCAGCAGTGGGGTTTTTGGTATTTTTGTTTGGGAAAGAAAAGCTGTGCTCCTAAAAAAGGGTCCCCAGTTTGGCTTTGCTTACCTAAAAGACTTGTAAAGTGTCTACCTCAGACTGGTCCTTATAAGCACTAATGTTATGCTAATGTACTTAAAGAAAATCACTCACTTTCCCATGTAATAATGATTGGTGGGAAAGTAAGCCAGGCATCATCTTTTCCTAACCACCATTAATCTATAGGACTATCACAAGCTATGAATATTGCTGGTATAATGAGCCATTTGGATGCAAAAATCTGAAGTGAGATTATTCAGGTCCTTACTTCTTAAGACCACCTGGCCCAAATTAACCCCTAGCATGAAAGAGTACAGAGGTTTGTCTCTGTTCACACACCAGACATTTGCTTTGCTTGATTCCACATCTCTGGCCCTTAAGGTACCATTTAAATGTTCTTACTAAAGCCAAGAGTATTCTTGTGCTTTAAGATTAGGAGCTATTTGCTGGATCTGAGGTTTAATATGCATCTAATATTTATGTCACTGAGCATTTAATAGGCAAAGACAGACATCAGGAGCAACGTTGCTGCAGGAGCACCTTTCCCTAGCTAAAAGGAAAACAGTGCTTACCCAATTCTGCTAGCTCATTTTTCTGCACCTCAACAGTGCCTAAATATCCATGCCAAATTCCTACTGAAGTCTACATTTATTTTTTCCCCCAGTTACTCCAGTTAGATCAGGCACGTATGTGGTACTTCTGCCTGCGAGCAAGTTCAGATAGAAGAGCACGCGTGGAGCTGAGAGCCCAGGTCGCCAGCTGTCTCTTTTGGGATGCAGTGATCAGTTCTCATACTGAAAAGACTTCTAAGATGTCAAAACATCGCTAAATGTGACTAGTGCCTCTTTAGCTGACAGGCAATGAGAGCATCTTCCGTGGTGAAACCCTTTTTGCTAGAGCCTGCATCTGCACCACAGTGATGATAGACACGTTTCCAGGTTGCTGCGGGGAAGATGTAGGTACTAAGTTGTTCTGTTCCTCCCTTTTCTGTGGTTCATCAGTATTGAGGTGTAAATACACCAGCAAGGAGAAGCAGTTGCATCAGAATTGATCCCAAATATTTCCTGTTTTTTTTTTTTTGTTTTTTTTTTTTAAATGCCAAAGTGGGAAGCAACGGATGAACTCTTGGAGAAAGATGTTCTCCTTCATGCCACCAGCTGATTTCTTGGAAACGTAAAAGAAGTTTCTGGGTTATGTATTTATTTATTTATTTATTTTTCACAAATGCAACAGCTTTCCAAACACCTAAGAATGCATCCAAAAGGGCTTTGACCTGACCTAATAGAAGAGACGCAAGCCTTTGCAATATGCTTTTGCTGACATTTGTGCCTGCAAACAGGAGCAGCTCCAAGAAATCCCCATGGAGCCAGTTTGCAGCTGTGGGTAGTTAGGGTGCTCATGGCTTTCCAGCTGCAGCTGCACAGCACAACTCCACCCTTGGCAAAATAACCGAGTGACCACCGCTTCTGTAGCTCCAAGTCATATCTTGACACATTGTCTTTCCCAGGCAATTAGTCACTTTGCAGTTAGCAGTGCTGGTTTCTGAGCACTTCCCAATCCCACCCCGCAATTTCCATCTCAGAAGCGTCAAACAAAGGCATCTGCTGAGACAGGAATGACTGCATGAGTTGCAGTCATCGAGCCAACATCACCTTAACTCTGTCACTGTCAGTCCCAAGATTCATAAACAAGGAAGGATGGGGATGAAAGCACAAGGGAAGGGGAATCCTCAGCACAGGTCCCTAATTGCTGGCAGTCTGGGCTGTGAACGATAGTGGGACTCTGGAGGAAAAGGTTGAGTAGAAACAGATGCTTCCAGCAGGCTGTGGTCTGGGTTTCCAAAATACCACACTCCTCCCTCCTGCTCCTGCAATCTGGGTTATTCTCTCTTGTTCCCCAGGGCTGCATCCAATGTAAACACCATCATTATTAAAATTCTTCCTTGGTAATGATAATTAAGTTACTAAAAAATGTCAAATGGGGAAGCTGGAGGCATTGCAACTTGAACAAACCCATGGAATGTAAATGAAAATGTTTTCTCCTTCAAGAAGTGTGGTCCGTATTTAGGTATCCCCTAAACCACTTGAGCCTTGAGTAGCAGGAAGCCTTCCAGTTCTCCAGCCTTCCAGAGGAGATATGAGCACACGGGGATCCCAAAAGTTGGGCCATGTATTTAGAAGCTTAAATGTGGATCCCACCTTCAGGCACCCACGCATGAAGATTTCTGCCAGTATTTTTATTGCCTAATTATATCTTTATGGAATAAGAAATTCACTTAGTAAGGAATTTCTCTAACAATATGACCTATTATGGTCTAGTCCAGGAAATACGAGACCCAAGCATAAGGCAGCAGGTGGACTTCAGGGGTACTCTCTAGGGACTGCTAATATAGGGACAAACCTATGGCATGGACCAAAAAATTACAAATATCCTTTCCAACAGTTTGTGTTTCAGCCCTGCTCACTCCCAAATCTTTCCTGATGCAACAGCAGGATTTTGGAGCAAATGGAGCTTGCTCACGGCTGCCCATTTCAGCCAGGAGCTGCCCAAGTTATGAACCTGCCCATGGTCTGAAAGTAGGATCTGCTTCGGTAAGATTCCCGTAAAGCTCCAAGTGGCAGTTTTACTGCTGACATTGAAAACCCCAGGATCAGGTCCTGGATAAGTCATTACAAGCCTTTAGTCAACTACCCTTAACTTCATCAAATCTAATTGCCCTCCATATCCACTAAGAGGCTGCTCTGATGGCCCACCAGCCTCTGCTGCTTTCCTGGAAACTCTATTAGCTTCTCAAACAAGGCAATCCTGAGGACTCAGTCCTGCAAACCTTTTGTGTAAATATTAAATAACTGAATAATTAGCAGTAATAATCCTTTTTTTGCTTGACCCTCTTCTGTAATAAGACCTTTGTTGGCAAATGCAAACGTTATTTTGAGGAGCAATTCGTAATCTAGAGCTGCTAAACACATCAGCCTAATACACTAATAGTCTAATATCTGTATTTATACAGGACTTAAGACAGATAAAACCAGACATATTACCTGTCCCAAAGACCTGAAAGTATTCATCGTTCAAGTGTAGGAAAAAAAGGTGGCAAAATAGATGGTAAAGAAGGGACCTACTTCTGCCTTTGATACATCTGCAGATGCATCTCTGGGTGGTGCAATCAGATCAGCTGGATTCTGTCCGTGGAGTTTTATGTGCATCCTTTTCCTTCATCTGTTTTTGGGTTTTGTTTTGGGTTTTTTTTTGGTTTTTTTTTTTTTTCTGAGAGGAGAGAAAAGAAAGGACAAGCAAACCAACAGGCAGATAATTGTTCTGTGCTGACAGTTTGTCAAGTGAACGAAGCACAATTTTAGTCGAGAGATCTGCATTACAGCAGCGCCTGAGCAGAAGTCTCTTCTTTTCCTCCCAGATGGCATTGACATATAGCCTAGAGGGGCTATCAGGATACAGAGCTAAAGATGTTTAAAGACATTAAAAACTGTACAATGTGAGCACCATCTACACCACGCCATCGTCTAGGAGGAAGATTCATCCCGACGTTTTGGGCAGAAGACAGACCACCTACTAGTGATATGTATGGCTGTTGAGCCAAAGGTATTTTTGAGATAGACGAAAAAATATATGTATTCCTGCTACTAACCATGCCTTTTCTAGTGGGTCTTTATTGACTCTTGAAAAACTATGACCAATAAATGTAATGATCTGCCTTCCCCTTTCTTTCCGGGTGAATGATGGCTCCTGCAGGGTGTTTATCACTGAGTGCAATGACTGGCTTGAGCCGTCGCGTCTAACTCTACTTCCCAGCAAGCTATTGAATGCATCCTCTTCATCACAGGGCCACCAGTGTTTCCCAGGTCCTGCCAGGGCTTCTGTTAATAATAAATATTGCACCGAGAATAAGATTGTAAATCTTGCCATAGGATGGAGGGAATTTGAATTTCTGCATTCCTTGAGTCTGGTGTTATGTAAGGCACTGTAATTTACTTGCACAGAGAATGGGCTTAATACTCTTGTATTTTTTTAATAAGCTGCACAGCCCTTTCATTCAGTGGATGCAGCTGGAGGGATAGAGAACTGCAAAGAGAGGGCTTCACCTGCAGGAAAATGTCTTCTACTTCCCCCCAAAGCAATGAAAATGTCAATACTATTGACACAACCCCTAATTAAAAATGACTGCCATAATCATGCATATGATAGCCGTAGGACATTAGCTTGGGTTAAACATAAACAGCCAATGTGCTGCATGTGTTTTCCAAAGGAATAAAGGGCTGGGTGATGGTATCTTCTGTACGTCCAAGGAAGAACAGAAGAAGGTTGTCTCGGCTCCTACGCATGGGCTGCTCCTTCGCTGCCCAGCCCTGGTGAGCTCAGCAACGGCGACTGCTTGCACAGCCTGAGCTATTTGCAACTGTGAGATAAAACGTGTCCATGTGCACTTCTTTGGCTGAGGTTTAAGCAAATGTCCTTTACTTTGTGTTTGATGTGGCCAGACAGCAGGCACATGGCCTGTCGTAGCAGCTTGACGGGTTCATGCATTACCTCAGTTACTGCGGCAGTGCTGAGCTATAGTAACACCCCAGCCTAGGGTGTGGATGAATCCTCCTTTTTCTCCCAGGGAATAAAATTCTTCATTTTGGGGTATTTAGCAAACAGAACTACAACAGAAAATAGCTTGCCAATGCCCCATGTAAATTATTTCCTATGCAATTGGTCTGCCTGGATTGGACGGACTCCCTATTTTGATATTGGTCTGCTCTTACCTTATGCCTGTGATATTAATGTATGCCCAGTCATCTCAGCTGGCTACAGTTGTCTTTTGTCACATAACACCAAAAATAAACACTGCAATGTGCTATGTAGTCCCAGGTACCTGCTGCAAGGTGGGATTGCACCACAGAGCTGGGGCCGAGCGCAGAAGCACCATCTGCTACAGGTGGGCTACAACGAGCTGAATAACTGAGTGATGGAGGCAGAGCATGGCCAGTCTTTCTCTTGAAGGTACAAGAGACTGAACACCAAGGACTGCTTTTCCACCTCGGTGTGGGACAGGTATTTCACAGCACTTAGCACTTCCCTTCAATAACATTTGCCTCCAGCTCTTTCTGCCCTCCCCCTCCTATAAATCACCTTGTGCAGTGCAGGTAGCTTCTGCTCTCTCCTTTTACCGCTATGAGGCAGGGGGGGAAGAGGGAGAGGGACAGAGGGAGAGATTTGAAACTATTTCCCAAATATGCAAGTGTTCCTCTGTGAGCTGATACCCTCCAGGCATAAGAGGTGGCCCCATGCTGCACTCACACAGGAACAAATATGGAATTATCCCACAGTTCCTCCTCGGCGTTGTGAAAGGAATTAATTTCTATCCCCCTTTAGTGCAGCAGCTCATTCTGCTGGGCCTGGGCTCCCCTTCCCCCAGCCTGTGTCACCCCCTTGCTAAGGGACACTTGGTTGCCAGACAAATTACTGTAGGACAATCAGCCCATACTGTCCGCTCCTGCCCATGACCCTGAATGGAAGCAGATCCGTGTTTCCCCAAAAACCTGCTTTAAAGACCACAATCCTTCTTTGCCACCTCTTTCACTCTGCAGACTGGCTGCCAAAGCTCCTGATTTTGTGTCCTTGAAGTTTCAATCCAAGAGGAGGAAGAAGAGCTGTTGCCCCTCATGGGGTGGCTTACGTGGCTGGCCATGCCCCACACTGGGCTGATGTACCTGTTTGCTTTAGTGTGGTGTGCTCATTCCTTGGGCTCCAAGTGCCAAGGGCTGGGATAGTGGCAAATGAAGTAACTTTGCATTACAGGGACTCCGCAGAATTTAAGGGGAATTTCCAAGCCTGAGCCCTCTTCTCCCTTCCTGTGCTAAAACTCCTCTTTTCTGAAATTTCCACATGCTCCATGCTTTAGTAAGGAAACACAGCAATGAAATGTAAGTAGATTTTCATCTAATACCATGGCGGCATTATTCCCAGATGGACAGTAATCACAGCTAGTTTGCCACATCTATCTTTGCAAAAAAGTTTGAGGCTTTTACACAAAGAAAAGAGAAGGGGGAACATGTTGGTTGTTAAATATTCAGTGGGAGGAGTGGATCACCTGAAAAGTAAATGCGTAATCCATCTTTCCATGGTGAGGAGCGTGGCACAATGAGCCAAAAAAGCCTGGGAAGGACAAAACCTGGGACAAGCCTTTGACCTGGGACATCTGTCAGTCATAGAAAGAAGCAGGAAAAGGAAAGACCCAAATACCTGCGCCATTTGTGCCATAGGGCAGTGTTCAACAGCTGGTGCTTCCCAAGTTTAATGATCCTGACCCCAAAACTACTGTTGTAGAGGCTTAAGAGTTGCATCCTTCTTCGTTTTATAGCAGAGGATGGAGTGTGTAGCAGTCAATTAAAAAAAAAATAAAAAAGGGGGGGGGTGGTGGTGGTGCGGATTTTAGGAAACCAGGGAACAGCCAGAAAGCAGCTGTTAGCTAACAGCTGGGCAGAGACTTCACCTGACTCCAGACCCTGTACCTCTGAAACCTGGGAGAACAGCTGAATCCGGACCCAGAGCTCCTGCATTGTGGCACAGGTCCATTGCCGGCCACTGCAGAGGATTTATCTGGTGAATAGGCCCAGCCTGACTTTGCAGATTCCCCGTGGGCAGATGCCCCCCTTGCCATGGGCAGCAGCCTCGCCTGCATCAGGGCTGCAGGGAAGCCAGTGCTTGCTGAAACCTCCCTGTCCATCCGCCAGCAGAGTTATTGCAGCATCCAGCGGACGTTCACTGCAGCCGTGCTGCCAGGTCCTGGGCTTGTAACAGGTTGTCAGACTACGTGGTGCAGTTTGGAAGGAGCTGGCAGGTGTCGTGGACTTTGTTTTAGACACTGTTGGTCTGGAGAGCTCTTCTGCTTGCAGCTGTGGATGCTTTTTGAGCTTCTGAATAGGCAAGGGGAGGCTAGAAAAGCCCAGCAGTTTGCTGCTTGCGCTGTTGCTGAGGGATGCAATTCCATGTCTTTGCTAAGATGTGTTCATCTCCTGCGAGTGAAGCTGGAGTTAAGCCTGGTGTAACACCCTCACTTCACTTTGGGGATGAGAATTTCATTCTCAGCTGTGTTGGAAGTGCTGAAGTCTTCCCAATACACCTTTTCTTCATTTTAAAGCTTTGTTATATTCAACATGCAGTTTGACACTGGAAATTTTTATGTGGGGTGTTAGTAGGTTTTCAGGCATGGGCAAATTGATTCATGAGAGGATTAATCTGATGCATCTTTTAAATGGAAAAGTGACATAATTTTCCATCAGACACCCACTAATAAAGCACATTTACTTGGTTAATCCATTTTTTTCTGTACTAAGTGCACTACATAAGGTATAAAAATATCAAATCAATAGCCAAAGAGTATATAAAAATGAGACTGAGTGATCAGAAACCATGTGTGAGCCACTCTCTCCTTGGCTTGTTGGAGGACTCTGATTTCTGTTTCTGCTGCTGGAAGATCCAGTCCCAAAGTTGCTCCAGACAGCGAGGCTGCAAAACTCCAGGTGTCCTTGCAAGTCCCAGAGGGGAGCGGGTGCAATGAGCCACCTGCTTCCAGGGGTCTCGTGGCATCAGCTCTCCTGCAGCCCTCCCTATTTTTAGAAGTAGCTAGTTTGAAGGTGTCGGGTTTTTCTTCCTTATTAGTTTTTATTATTATTATGATTGCAGAAGGAACTGGGTAGCAGGAATGTGTGTAAAAGACAAAGGCATCTTCCAATACCTGTGTGCAAGGAGCCTGCCCCAGTCTGCCAGGGAATCTGCACAAACTCACCTTTTTATTTTTCAATGGGAGTACAGCAGTGTTATTTCAAAGAAAATGCCTTCACAGCCTTCTCTCTGCAAACACTGCAGCCATCATTCGATCAGTGCAACTCTCTTGTGTGAGCTAATTTAACAAGCGGTTGCTTTGCAGGCTGTGGCGAATTGCCTCTTACCTAATAATTCTGCTAATTTGCCTAACTTCCCTAGATTGCGAACAGCTCTACTCTGAACAAGCAGCTTTCTAAATGAAGCCCCAGACAAGTTCTTGACAGGAGGGGAAAGGAAAGGTGGATGACTCGTGAGGTTGAAGCTCACAGTCTTTTATTTTTGACCTTTGGGCCAGCATTCAGATTTGCTTGTTGGGAAAACTGCATTCAGGATGTATTTTCTTCAGGGATTTATGCTACCTTTTTGCTTGTAATTGTTCTCACTTGATGTTTTGCATAAATTAAAGATGCTTCTATTAGTGAGCTCCAGTCCTCAATTATCTTGCTAAAGTCTCCTTATTTGTGAGCTGCACCACCAGGATTGCCATCCTTGCAAAGCTCCTGTGCAGTGGCTACAGGCAGAGAAATAAGGAATGTACACGGGTAATAGAAATGTCTGAGCAATCCCAGAAAGAAATGAAAACTGCAGTAAAGGTAAATGTCAGACTATTTAAAGACAATGTTAACTATTGATTTTTTAGAGGAGACTACCTCTTCAAAGGATGGCAAGCATGCCTTCGAGATACAGACGAGGCAACCTAGATGGATGGTGGAGAGAGGGAGGCAAGTGATCTGGGAAGACAGAGATTTTCCCGGACAGCAAAATGAACCCTTTACAAAGCCTTTGGGATTAAAGAGGTGGCTCAGTTTTTTCACAGCATCCACCCTTCAACCCATTTAAGCACTGTGCCTCTTCCAAGAAATGAAGGGCAAAGAAGCACTGATGAACAATAAAGGAATAAGCATCAAAGTACTAGTTTCATGGGTGTTTTCCAATGAAAAATGAACCCTCAGGCACACCCAGTGATTTGTTGTCTAAGTGGCAAAGCTCACCCAGGCTCCTGATTTTGCTTCCAGCAGAGATGCTCATTGCTCATTCTCACACCCTGGAGCAACTCGAACTCATTACGTGACGCTCGCTCTTCCCATCCGTGCCTGCCTGCACGTGGGGTGGGACTCACCGCCCCGCGGCCACTGCGCTCGCTGCTGGTGCGCACATCCCGGCAGCTCGTGAAAAGGGGAGCAAAAGTGTCATTCTCCTCATACCTACAGCTAGGAACTTGTGGGAAATTATAACCAACTTGGCAATTTTTTATTATCTTTTAGTACAAGAGGATAGGCTATGATTTCATATGGTTTAAGATAAAATCAAGCCTAGAATAAAAGCCTTGCTTTTTAAGAAATACATGTGTATGTATATATATTAGAAAAACACACACATATATACATTTCACACACGTATATATACACAAACACACATCTACACTTGCGTTATGGCCCATGCTGTGATATCCCTGCCAAAACACCCGGGAGCAGCTATTGCTGGCCTCGGATGCATGCATCTGCAGGGAATTGTTCCTTTCAAGCCGTAGAGCAGAGACGATGCTATACATGGTGCTTTGGGAAAACGGCATGATAAGAATTTAGTTAGGGGATTTAAAGGTCTTCCAGACCTGCATTTTCAAAAAGGGAAAATTCCTAGCTCAACGGGTGTTTTGGAACAGGAGGAATGAAGGATCTAATCCAGTGAAGTGTAATGTCAGCAAGGGCAAATTAATTTTGTATTTGGGCACAATGCCTTTTTTAGAGGCTAATGTGAGTCTTAAAAGAAACATTATTATACGCATCAACACAGCAAAGGAAATGGGTGACGCTGGGGGGTCACTGCTGACTTTGGCAGGAACAGAGCCTCCCAGCACCCTGCATTTCCCCTCTACAAGTCTTTGGGTGCTTCAGTTGGAGGATCCCCACAGGGCTTGTAACCCCAGGTCCCCTCCTTTGGCAGCTCAAGTTGCAGAAAGCCCCAGTTTCTGGTAGATCCTAAACACAGCGCAATACGGTATTACTGCCTGGAGTAACTTTTGGTATAGATGTATTATTTCAGTAAGGAGGTCTTCAGACAGTGTTAAATGACAGATGATATAATTTTTGAATGTGATGTTCATCTGAATTTTATTTTCTGATGTTTTGACTCATTGACTTGATGTTTCTCTATTATGCACACACCTCTGGAGATGTTGCTGGCAATGATTATGCATAGCATTGAGTTAGTGAATAAAACCACTCCAGGAACTGCTTTACAGATCACAGTATCGTTTTCTCTATAATTGTCCCACAAATGGTGGAAGTTATATGGAGAGAGCAGTGTGCTCTGACAGACTGCATATTTTTGCAGTGTGCATCAGATCTCACTTTGGCTTCTGAGACTTATTTCTGATGGTTCTTGGGGATTTAACTTTAAGACCAATGTATTTTAGTATCCATATATGCTCTGCTGTTCATGTCATCCAGCAGCAACTGAGGATGAGCTGTCTCCTTAATATGGATGAGCCACCAATTTATCTAAGTTATCACCTCCCAATCTCTCATTCATCTCTTCTGTTAACTGCTGTGTTTCTGACATCCATACCTAAACTATCAACAACTTCTTCTCCTTCAATTGAAACCATAAGTAATTTTTGGCTGGAAGTTCTTGTTATGTATATAATGGCTTCTTCATCTCCCAGCTGGAATTCAACCATCAGGTGGCTGAATCAGGCTCTGGACACCGCATTTTAAACCCACAACATCGCACAGATCCACGCAGCACACTAAATCAAAAGTCAGGCTGTCTTTCCACCATCTGAAAATATATGACCAAATTAACATGCCCCAGGCTTCCTCTCGAACAACACTGCAGCCCTGGTTGTGTACAGCCCAGGCATTTAACTGCGAAGTCAGCAATACTTCCCCCCATCCCAATGCATTCCCCAACCAGCAAAACTTAGCCCTACTCCTGGTATTCTCTTTATAGAAGGTCTCAGCAGTGTTATGTATCAAATACAGGTCTCGTTACTTAGTTTCTGGTTCCTTCATGTCATTGCTCTCATTAATCATCCTGCTCTTCAAGCTGGTGCTATGAGCCATTAGAATTCTCTTCCTCCCCCCCCAAAATGAGTGATTCCCTCCCCTGTGGTCCCCCAGCCCTGCTGAGCTGCACGTGCCTCGGGGAGCAGTGCCATTGCTGCTGGTCGGGTGAGTGCTGGGTGGCTGGGGGCCTCTTGGCTCCGACCTCTGGGACTGAGGCATCATGCAAAGAGATGGTCTCCCCTTTCTGCCCAGCCTCGTCCTGGGGCACCTGGGGATGCTCCCACTGCTAAATACCCCAGTGCTGTCAGCTTCATGCCCTGCAGCATCTCTGGGTGCAGCCCCCTCGCAGGCAAAAAGGCATACTCTTTGGTCGTGCCCCAAATCTCTTAATTTAATCCCCAGTTTTCCTCCAAAAACTGTTGCGAACAATTGAGGACTGGGAATCCGCATCACCCTCTTCTCCCCCATTCGAATTGCCATTTGATTTTATTTCCAGGCAGCTCCGAGGTCCAGCACAGAGGTCCCTCGAGAGAGTCCCCTGGCAGCAGCACTGCAGCACACGCTGCACCAGCCCCTGCCCTGCCTGTGCCGCGCAGCAGCACTTCTGCTCACACTGGGGCACCCAGGGAGTTTGCTGCTTTCTCCCGGTAATATATTTTTCAGAAGCACAAATGACTTGCTTAAAGCACGGGATTGTAATTCTCTTTGTGCTGAGGACAAAATGCAAAAAGGCAGAAGAGCAGGGGAGAGCCATTTCCCCCTCAGCTCTATGAATCCACCAAATCCAATGGTTTATTAATTTTAATTAGTCTCGCAATTCATATGTAAGTGTGTGTGTATATATATACACACACACACACATACGAATTCATATAATGCCACATAATTAATTTAGAGTTTGGCATTTCAGAACAGGTAATTAAAATAGTTCATTGTTGATTAATCACTTGCAAAATAAATTATTAGCAGTATCACTGTTAGCATTATGTTTATTACTACAATTTAGAGAAATTAAGGCAGTTCACTTACATTAAATTAAACATGAAAGCACAGATGTAATGTACCCTAGCCAATATCTATTTACTCAGAGAACAAATGTGATGTGTGCATTACAGTACATTTGCTAGATCATACATCTTGGATGGCTTCTTCATGTCACCACTAGAAACCTAATACTGACACACAGACGATTCCCATCTCTTTCTGTAAATACAAAAATAGGATCTGCTGGACTTTAGCACTTGCTCTGCACTGCAGCATGCTCCAGGCAACTCCAGCTGATCTGCGGATGCTGGAGGCAGCTCGGACCCACACGGATGGAGGGTGGCTCTGAGGCACCGCAGCTGGACCTGGGGAGCAGGGAGCGAACGAGGGCATGAAGGGCCATGCCAAATGCACCCCCCAAAAAAACACAGAACTGGGAAAGAAAGTTGTTTTTTTCATTCCTCAGCAGGACCCCAGGCCACCATTAAGAGCCAAGTTGTAGCCAAACTGCACAGAAATGGAGTAAATCTCAGCCTGACTCTACGAGGCGCTAAAGGCTTAAGCAGATAGTTGAAGTGCAAGTTGAATTTGGTTTTTAAGCAGCTCTCGGCTGGGGTGGGGAAAGATGTTGTCCTGTGGGAAAATAGATATCCCTAGCTTTTGAAATCTGTTTTGTCTGGAGGACATTCAGCCCGGAGTCTAAGGGAGCAAGAGGGAGAAGTCAGTAGAGATGAAGAGGACACAGAGCACCTCACGACACGGTTTCTGCATCTGTCTCTCTGCAGTTTTATAGCTATGGGAAATAATCTATAATTAGGTGTATAAAATAGCTCTCTGATCTCTTTGCTTCTGGCCCAAAAGAGCACAAAATTGATAACTCAATTATCGCTGCTGGAAATACAAATAAATTAAAAGCACCTGGTAGGAGGAACTCTAACACAGGGACACCCATGCAGCACAGTGGATGCTGCTCTGTAATTGCGAGCTCAGAGGCGATGAGAGCCCTGGGGCTCGGGCTGCAGCAGGGGTGGGCACAGGCTGAGCCCTTCGTTCTCGGACACGTGGGAACAGCCACACTCAGTGTGATGGAGCCCAGTGTCCCCCCAGGCTGACGGCACAGGTTGGCAGAAGCACTGGGGATGGTAATATCACCTTAACCCAGGAGCAGGGTGAAAGCTTTGGAAGTGGTGACATCCTCCGGGAAGAGAGGGACCTGTGGAATGACCGGTGAGCTTAGCTTGCTTATGGGGTGAGGAAAAGCAGGGCTGGATTTTAACAGTTTTCAGCGTAGAAAATAATTTGTGCCTAATCCTGTCCCCAGCAAATTCCTGGGAGTTTTTGTTCTGAATTTATAAGCAGAGCAATGTAGGATATTGAGGGTCGCCTTGATTTTTTTGCCAAGTCATCTAGCATTTACAAAAACCTCTCTCTCCACTGAGGCTTGTTTTTAATGACTCCTATGCTGAATTAACAGTCTACACCGGTGTGACAATGACAACAGTCACTAATGACCACTCTGTTTGTCTAAGCCACATGCTGAGCACTGATTTCAGTCCCTGCCACAGACACTCTTTGCAAAAAGTCTTCTGGGGTTTTTTAAGTAATTTAAAATGTGTGGGATGAGCTGGCCTGTCCACCCCTGCTCCTTTGATACTCTACTGCCTGGAAGTGTCCTTGAGTCAACAGGGAGCACCTGTAGGGAAGTGTGATGAGCGGATGATGTGAAGAGCAGGAGGAGAAAAGCCTTTGAAATTTCATATCCCGTTCTGACTGCCCGCTCAGTAACCAGTGAAATGATATTTAAAAGATCCCCTTTGATGCAATCTCAACCAGATCAGAAAGGCAAGTGCAGTTTCAAGGAAAGGTCTGTTTTTACTAGACAACATACTGTGTGGCCCCGTGGAGAGCGTGTGACAGTGCAGACACATGGGATATGTGCAGGTATTATTTTAAAAAGGAAAGCAAAAGTACTTCATATGATCCTTAAAATCTTTGTGCCAAAGCCATTCCGCCATATCACAATGAACAGTGCATCTCACCCACAAAATTGTTTCTTGGATGAGGAAGGGCATAGATTTAGCTTTGTGTAGTGCCATCGCACAGGTCAAATGATGCAAAACCCAGCCAGGGTCACCTGCACCCCTGACAATCGTGGAGGGGAGGAATAATCACCTGGAGAACGGGCCAGCTTTTCTCATCCCAAGCACCATTCCTCCCACTCCCCCTGCCCATAAGCATGCATCGCTTTTCTGCTGGAGCAAAACAGGGCAGCACAATAATATTCCCTTTATGAATGTGACAGGTTTTTATTTCGGCAGCAGTATTGCCCGCAAAGCAGCCTGGTGCATGTCACCCTTCCTCTGTCCATTGCATGGGGCAGATGTTAGAGCAATTCTATCTGAAAGCTTTTAGATTCCGTAACTGATGATTTATATTTGTGCTGTAATAGCCAGATATTGCAATAATAGTAAGGATTTAATTGTTTTAATGAAAGTAGCTTTTTCTGCATTTGAATCAATTTGCTGAGTTTGGATGACGGAATATAAGACTGGATTTGGCCATGCTTCTCGTGTGCTCTGAACAAAACGGTACAAGCCATTTCAAAAGAACTAGCGTGGCATACTAAAACTTTTTATAAGTAGTATCTGCATAACTAAAGGCAATAGGAGCAGCCCAACCTGAAGAAAAAGGGTTTTACTGGAATTAGTGTCTCGCTGTCACATTTGTAAAAGGGACACATGCATTTTTCAGATCTTTGCACATTAATGGCTGTATTTGATTCAAAATACAGTCAGTGAACCCTCAGTAAATGGAATTAAATGGTATGTGTCTGATTTGAGGGTGACAATCCACCAATTGTTTCTTGTTTGAATTACTACCTGCGTGGCTGGGCACAGCGGTAATTGAAACTATAATGTTTCATTCCTCTTTAGCTATAATTTATCTGAAAAGTTCATTCACCGCTATTCTGTTCTCCTTCCTGAAATCTCTCCCTTTACCATTACCGTGCTGTCAGGGACCACATCCTTTCTCTGTGCCCAGATTTTGACCCGGTTTAGGCTCAGCAGTTCAAGTGCATGAGGAGCCTGCGTTTCACTGGACCAGCCCATCTGCCCCTGCTTGCCCTGGCTGAGGGGGGGTGTCGGCTGCTCTGCAGGGCACGGGGCTCCTTCTGCTCAGCCTTAGGTCCCTGCTTTGCCTTTGGCTCAGAGCTCAGGTGGGCACATCCTTACCAGGTTCTTCCAATTTCCCTTCAAAACCAAGAATTGACAGTGGCTTTGAGACTGACTTTGTGTGACCACGACTATTGACTGCAGGACCTGGACGTACTTGTAGAGCAATAGCTGTAAGTGGAGAGGTAGCAGAGGTTACTCTTTCTTCCATCTGCGCCTGTTTTGTTGCTTTATGTGGTTCTTACACACTAAACAGAGGTGGCTGTGGCTGTGGCAGTGCTGGGCACATGCTAGGGGTAACAAATAGATTGCCTCTCTCTTGACACTACCCATTTACAAGCAATTTCTAGTCTGTTTTCACCCAATATTGATAAACAGAAGAAAATGGAATGCACTTTATTCACGCATAAAGTCTGACATTTCCAAAGATGGAATCAAATTATCCTCCTCATCTATGTGCAGATAGCTGGATTGCTGACTAGGTATGGCTTTAGTAATGACACCTAATTTCTGAGATTTCAGAAAGAGCTGATCTGAGACAAACAGGGTTATTTTCCTCACAAATAATATGAACTACAAAAGCCAGACTCTGTGCTCCAGGATGATAGCTTTTCTTTCTCCCATGAGACCAGGCTGGAAATCCCTGGGAAGCCCTTGTCAGCAATGGGGCATGTTCTTGGCAGAGGCATTTCTACAAAGGCATTTGCATCTTCTTGAGTTGGTGCCACTTTCTGTGGTCTGGTTATGATTCAGCACTGATGAACTTTGGATTTTGTCCTTGCTTTTGGTGTGATGTAGATGAAAACCCCATGTAGCTTGTGTGCAAGTCGTCCAGGAACGTGGTGGTGCTACGAGGAATTGCAGGGAGAGCTTAATGAGATTTAAAAGATGATTAAAGCTTCTGCTTCCCCAATCCCACAGTGCTCATAGCTGGGCTGGTAAGCCTAGAGGAAAGCCAAGTGCTGCAATAAAGCTGGCAGCTGATGTGGGGCTGCAAATCTGGAAGTGCTGCTGCAGGGAGCGTCCTCAGCACCTGAAAGCCCTAGGGCTGGTCCCTCTCTCCAGATACAAGATGTGCAGAGATGCTCATGCTCTGGGAGGCATTCATGGCATTGATCTACCAACCTTCACCTCTGCCAGGGAATCCTGGCACTTTGACAAAGCATTCGCATTTGAAACTAGGCTGAGCTAAGGAAATGGGTGGAGAAGAGCAATGAGCAAGGACAGACTGGCATCTAAATGTGGAAGGAATGTGGTAGCCCATGAAGAGAGCTGGGGAAAGGGTGGGGATGGAGTGAGACAAAACACCTGGAGGACAAGTGCTGAGAGGGGAACACATCACCCAAGGGCAGAGGAGGACAGGTCCTCCCTGGGGGATTCCCTGCGTTTCTGTACCAGCACTGGGAGGACCCTTTGGTCCCTGTGGTGATGGTAGATCAGGGGAAAGAAGTCTTTCCTCCATCCTTTTGGGACCTAAAGGCTCTTGAGTTTCCCCTTCCAAAGCTGATGATATCACATCCAGCAGCACAGGAGGGCTCTCAGCGGGCTCAAATGTAGTGACTGTGGTGGGCAGAGAGAAATACCAATCCAGGTCATGGCCCTATTTTCTCCAACCCAGTCCCCAGCAGCACCAGCAATCCCAGCTGCCTCAGGTGGGAGTTTCACCCAAAATGAGACCTCAAGATTTAGTCTACAATGCTCTCCCACTCCTTCCATGGTTCCACACACAAACCACTGCATACACACACACTGGCTTTGTCAGGGGTTTTACTTCTTTGTGCCTGGAGCCACTACCGAACCAATGCAACGCACGCCTTGCCTTTCCAAGTTTACCTACTAAATATATTAAACTTTTTTGCTCACCTTAGAGTGCAGGCTGAATAATTAGAGCAAGTGACTGCATTTCTTAACATAAAACTGGGATTTTTAAGTGGCAGAGGACATCGGTGGTGCTGAAGGGGAAAGGTAATTGACATTCCCTTTGGGAAACCTCTTCAGAAATTTGGGACCCAGTCCCTTTGGATTTATTATCAGTGGTGCAATATAGGCAGGGAATATGATAAACGTTGCAGGCAAGCAAACAGCACAACCAAAAGCAACCAAAGCAGAAGTTCAGCTCTGCTGTGTGTCTGATGGCAGAAAGGGACTGGCTGTGACCTGGCTGATCTTCCAGCTTTTTCGTACCAACCGTGATGTTAAGCCATTACAATGCAAAAAGAAAAGCTGATAAAGTTCTTCTAAATGGGACTGAAAGGTCTCATCAGCAAACCCAGGACCCCACAGATGAAGCCCAGGAGGGGCTGAGTGCTCAGCCGGCCCTTGGGTGCTGGGGGGAATGTGTTTGTCTGGGCTGTGGCTGCTCCAGGGCACCCCAAAATGCCGCAGTGAAGTCCCGCTGCCCGCAGTGGTGCACAGCGACACAGCGCTGATTAACTGCAGGCTCCCCTGGGCTTGCCAGGATTTCTAAAGAAGCGATGGAGAGAATTTGTGTGGCATCCCACACCCCACCGTGGTGAGAGGAGAGCCTGTCTGCTCCCCAGCCCACATGCCATAGATAACTGAATACCCGTATATGAGATATACATATATATATATATATGCGCGCACCCACACTGCTGCAAATGCAGTCTATATGTGCTAGGTGCACAGCACAGCCTTCATTAACCCTTGCCTGAGTGAATCCTCCTCTTGCAACAAAACATGCATTAAATGATACTCTTAGGAGATGAGTTTGCACCAGCGTCCCAGCAGCTTCTGCTTAAAGGGCAGCTTTGATGTCCTTGCTGTTGGGATGTTTCCGAAGGGGAATAAATTGTTTTTCCTTATCCCAGTCCCCCTGTTACAAACCACGTAGTCTTTCTGAGATGGGCGCTTGCTGTCAGCACTTGTGCTAGGGCTTTGCAGCAACTGGCAAACCAGCCTTCGTGTGTTAGGAGGTTTTGTTCCCACTTGGGCTGAAGCAAAGGCTCAGCTGTTGCTCGTTCATTGTGATTTACAGAAGCAGTACTCTGAACACCAAAATTTTGCAAAATTAATAATATTTTTAAAAAGTTTTAAAATTCAAATTAAAGCAGAGCAGCTTACCATAACACAGCCCCAACAGACCCTCTCTATTGGATACTCCACTCCTGCAGCACTGGGGGCTGGGGAAGTGGTTTGCTGGGTGCCAGGGAGCAGTCACCTTGGGGGAGGCTGGGCAGAGAGTGGTGCTGGGGGCTGTGAGACCCTGTAGCATCCTCAGCTCCCCCTTCCCCACCTGTGAAGGGTTTGGGGAGTTTTCCAGTGATTCCCCTTCAGCTGCTCATTGACTAGGGGCAGAGAACAGCCTCCTCCCTCACCTGCTTTCAAAGGTGCTGCTGCCCACCCCAGGCTGCACAAGCCTGTGACTTTGCCATGTCTTTACCACTCATGACCTGACGGACAACATGCCTCATTTCTGCCCAGCACCTCTCTTTTCCTATTCTGTGATTTAGTAAAAGGGTATCTTCAAATCTCACCTTGTTGTACATCTGTTTTCAAATTGCAATTAAGTGTCTTAGGATTTAACTGTAGCTGTAAGCGCAGCAGCTATGGTGCATCTAAATAGCTGATTTTTTCAGGATCTGATTCTGGTCTTGCCTCCAGTGATATCAGCTTGGCTGCTGTGGTGGGAACATGGTGTTAAATGTGTTAAAGTGAAGGAGAAAAACATTTGGGAACATTAGGTGCAGCGCGGGGAGGGGGCTGGCAGGCTGCACCCTGGCTCCCCTCCACTCGTGATGCCCTGGATGTCAAGGTCCCTGGGCCTCCCACTGCTGCTCATCTAAATTTGCTGCATGCCTTGAGCACAAAGCAATGTCTGCCCTCCTGGGATGCTGAGCTTCTGCCTTGGAGTTGATGAACACGGCTCCTCCCCGGTGCTGTTACAGACGCACAGGTTTGCCTTAAATGCCAAGGAGCTGCCGTGTTGACAGTGCCATGTCCCTTGATATTTTTCCATACTCCAGAGGCACATATGCACCTGTGCTATCCCTGTGTACCATCCCCTTGGTCTGAGGACATGAAGCACTAAGAACTGTGGGTGCAGCGAAATGCCTCCCCGTGCAGGGCTGAGGAGGGGAGGGCAGGCAGAAGGGCTGGTCACAGCCATTGCTGCCAAGGAGCAGGTGGTACCCTGATGCTTTCCCCTGAAACCTGAGTGGGGTTTCCCTGGAGGAGAGCCAGAGGAGAGGGGGAGCCCAGCACTTCAGGTGTGGTTGGTCCCCCCGACCCTGTACATGTGCACACACACCCAGGGAGAGGGTGCATCTCCATTCTCCATCTACCACTGTAGGTCCAGGGTGCTTTGGGAATGTAGTGAAATGATAAGATTTAGGAAGAGCCTGGGAAGCACACAATCATCTGCAAGCCACTTGTCCCATGGAAAAGCAGCTGCAGGCAGCCAGGCACGGGGCAAGGCGGCTCCAGCAGCTTTTAGCTCCAGTCACAAAAATTGCCTTGAGACCCTCAGCAAGCTGCAGGCACCACAACTTTCTGCTTCGGCTGTGAGCAGACCCTGCTGAAATCAATGGGAGGTTCATGCTGTGGCGCTGGGCTACGCCGCAGCCAGGGAAGGAGCAAAGCCTCTGGTGGGACCGTGACGGGAGAGAGCTGCAGTGTTCCTGGCTGATCTGCAGCCAGGACACACGCGGGCACCGCTGCCCGTGGAGCTACCCTGGCCATCACCGGGGCCATGCGGGTCCCATGGCGCTGCGCTGGCCGGGGGTCTGGCCACCACATGCTCGCACATAATTTCTGACCTCAAGTTGGAAGTATAATTCTTTCTGCCACATCTGACATTTAGTTGTACAGCGATCTTTGCCAGGAAATTGCCATCATTTCAGTTCTGCTCCCAGCTACCGTTCTGATTTATATTTTTGTTTTTATCCAATTTTTCTGACTTGTTTTGGTAGGGTGGACAAAATGTTCTCACTCAAGACAGATGACAGTTTGCCGATAAGAGGAGCAACTTATCACATGCAGCTCCGATTCTTTTTCAAATGCTTAGTCTGTTGGAACAGCTTTAAAGTCTAATGTGATAGTGTAGGTTAGCCCCAAATCTGCTTTTCCTCCTGTATTTCATACTTTATGGCTCCGAGCATCAGTCCTTTTAAAACAAAACACTTCAATCTTTTTCAGATCATCCATGCTTTTCTTCCCTTTTTTTGTTCCCCACCCTCACCTCCACCCCCCTCTTAATTTAACTGTTTTAAAACTTCTTTTTATGGCAAATAAAATAAACACTGTAGAGAAGTGACCTCTTGGAAGCTTGGTGTCCTTGAGTCTAACTTTAGAAATCATTTGTCACAGGCACAGAAATGTGCACTGCAATCAGAATTAGCTGCCAGATATTTTTTTTTTTTTAGACAATTATATTGTAATTTGAGTGGCATTCTTGATAATAGTTCAGGTTTTCCAGCCTTCACCCTATACCCCAGCAACTGTGCACTAAAAAAGAAAACTTCTGTCCTATGCTGGTTTAAAAATCCTTTTCTTAATTATTTATCATATGGAAAATAAATGAGAGGGAAAATAGAGAAAGGGAAGTTGAACAGCTTTGAGCTCTGGAGATAAGCCCAGTAGGCTAAGAGGGTATTATACAGTTGGTTTTAGTTCAGCAAAAACAGGACATTCTACCAGAAATGGGTGAATAATTTGCAATTAGTAATTTGGGCCAGAAAAATTCAGGTTATTTAGACTTGCAGCTTTATGGAGTGAAATGCCCTCTTTTGCTCATGATTTGTATGCTAGCAAAGCATAACATGCCCTGATCAGGTGCTTTCACTGCTTGAAATTATAGAATTTGTAGCAAAATCACTTCTGGTCTGTAAATGTGTTATCTCGATGTGACCATCTATCACTAACATTCAGGCTGCATTGGTGCCTTGCACAGGACACGGGATGCACTGCTGGCTGCGAAGGTATGAGCCCCTGGGCACTCCTACTGATGAGCAGCTCAGGCACGTTCAAATTGATGTCTGAAGCTCGGAGTTCAAACCCACTCCTCTGCCAGGCAGCGATGTGACCAGAGCTCGTTTCAACAGTCCATACTGATATTCATGTTGCAGGTGCATTTTTATGGTATCTGTTCCTATAGCTCGGGTGTGCGGGACAGGGCTACAGCAGGGCTCTGTCAATATTCAAATGGGATTGAGTCTTTGTGAATGATCTATTGGATTGCTCCCTCTGCCCTCTGTTAAATGGATAGTTTCATTTTTTTTACATTGGTACAATCCCCAGTCGCTGAAACCACCCTGTGAGTCTGCACATACCAGAGTGACCGAGTAACCAAACACAAGAGGTCTCTGCTTGGTGCACGTCGCACGGAGGGACAGGGGACATTGTCCTCCTTGGGTGCAGGATCAGTCATTGCATCCCCAAAAGCTCCTGAAATCCTTTTGGGAGCTCCTGCTTCTATCCAGAGCAATTGTGGGTGGGCTTGCATCAGCCCAGGGTACACAGGTGGAAAGTGCACTTTCCTGATCACTGGATCCGGATCATGGGTCAGAACTGTACAGGGAACTCATTTGAATTAATACATTCTTGGGGAAAAGCCTCTGGATTTGTAGCATTAACTGAGAGCAGGAGAAAGTTCGTGTCCTGAAACTAGGGTTGCTGAAGCTGCTACACATTGGTTGCTCGGGGGGTCAGGTCTCTTGGAGGATTTTGGCAGCCAATTTCAAAACCTTTTTAGGGCTCAGAATACAGCTGCCAGCATCCATTGCTAATCACATCACTACAAACACCTCCACACATATTTGGAAGGAAGGTGTTTGGTGAAGAGCAAAACTGCCTGGCCCTGCTTACTGCACGGTGTCAGGGGAGGATTCATCTATCAGGCTTGCCTGAGCATCGCTCCTAGATGCCACCGCAAAGCGGCTGCACCTGCGCAGCTCTAACGTCTCCCAAAGGGGATTTTACAGCTGCACCCTGGCCGATGCAGAGTCGGGCTGAGCATCCCGGCGGGCCCAGCACACATCCTGCCATCGCAGGAGACATCACGAGCTGCAGCCTGTAGCCGCCCTGCACAGCACCAGCAAACCTCTCCCAAGGTCAAATCCCCCCAAGCAACATGAAGGAGCCTACAGGGAACCCTAAGACTAATGAATTGTGAAATTCAGGTCTAAACACATGTACAGCCAACAAGGTGCCTCTTTCACACCTGGTTGTTACCTGGAAATAGGGCACACAGTGTCTTGTAAGGGCACGAGCTTCGTTTTCCCTGTGCTTGACCCCCACCCTGGCACTGGCATCTCCCCCTGTGACCTCCCAGGTCCCATGTGGGCAGAGGCAATTGGAGGAGACATGTTCACTTCTCTGTGTGATGGAGTTATCCTTTTTCCAGTAAATAAATGACCGTGTGTGTAATACTTCTTGTTTGTACCTGAAGAGGAGATACCGTGTGCCTGACTCTTTCAATTTTTCATCCTCCTGGAGGGAAAATGCGATAGAAAAAGCTTAAAAATTAAAAAAGGAGAGAGTGAACAGCCATACCCAGCACCTTTTTCAGCACAATCCACCCAATTATTTTCCTTCCTCTGCCTTTTTACATTTTAAAACTTCCTCTGAATGTAGGTCCCAGGTCAGCAAGGCATTAAGTCACTCCTGAAGTACCTCAACTTTAAACTATATCCCATGGAAAGGGCATTAATCATCTCTCGCATCTTCAACTAAAGATACAGCATTTTATCTGGGATCTACAGTACGTCTATAAATATCAGCCCATCTCACAGCCAGGCAAGTGCTTGGTCCATTACAGAAATGGGTAACCTAAATCACAGAGCTGGCCGAGGCTCACCCGTGGTAAATCTTTACAATGTGAGGGAGCTGGACCAAAATCTATGTGTAGCTGAAATGGCAGGAGGTCCAGAGGATATATACAATGCAAACACCAGGGAAAGCTATTCCCATAAAGATGCCCAGAATAATCCCATCTTCTCCAGATTCTCTCACAGCCCCACGGGCCACCTCAGGACAGAGGTACCTGCATGGGCAAGCGGTGACGGCTGCTCTGAAGGTGGGCAGGTAGGGGACACATCTCAAGGGGCACCTTCAGAAAATAAGATGAACAAAAACCTATTTTGCAGCTCTTCTGCTAGTGGAGGAAGCTAGATGGGTGACCACAGTGAAGAGAAATTGAGGGACCTGCTTGCTATCGTGCTGTCTCTAGATCACAGGCAGAGAACTCCTGAAATGCGGCTGTACATCTAAATGCAAAACCTAATGGGATTTCCAGCTCTTTGATTTTTGCCAGCATTTTGCTTGCTTTTTATTATTCTAAATACGTAAGTTTTTAAGGCAGTGCTCCCTCAGAGAGGGCAAATCTGTACAACACCAAAAAAAAAAAAAAAAAGAAAGCGCCTTTTGTGTAGCGGAGTGGGCTGTGTGTTGGGCTGGCAGAAGAGATCTCCCTTCTTCCCCAAGCACAGCCTGGGAGGCCTCTGCAAACCCCGGGGCAGCGGCTCACCTGCAAAGGCTGTTCCCGGGAACACGCTGCCATCGGCAGGGATGCTGCTGGGGATGATGCCAGGCCATAAGGTGCAGTGTGCTGCTCTGTGTGTTGTTAGAATCTTTTGTTGGGGTTAGGAAGCAAAACCACCCAAGCTCGTTTCTGTTCTATTAGCGGAAGGGAAAAAAAACCAGAAAAAATAACTCATTTTGAAGTAATTTGCTGAGGATTTTGTATATGATCGAGAACTCTGTAAAAAGTGGGAATAGTTGCAAAAATCTAACATGGCCCTTTAGAGGAAAGTATAGCAAAGTAATCAAATGTCGACAAAGTGAGACTAAAGTGTGGTGGTTTCAATGCATTTTGCATGTCTATGGATCACAAACTGCCCAGCTCCTGTCTGCCCATCTGGAAGCTACTTTTCTGGTTAGTTTGATGTGATTCTGGTCAAATGTCAGAGGGACACCAGTGCACTGGCTGGAAGCTCCTTGGCAAGGATTCAGTCCTGGGGGTTGGCACATGCAGGGTGTGATCCTCCTCTGTCATCAGCCACCACATGCACCTGGCACAGGTCCTGCCATTCTTTTCTGTTCCCCACATCTCTGGGGAAGCACGAGGAGACCCAGGGTAGGCAAGGTCCCCTTCCCATGGGACACAGAACACAAGAACCCCTCCAAACATGGAAATAAATTTCAAAACCACCACTAAAAGACAACCACGTCCCATAAAGTGCTGGCTGCTCTTAGGAGCGAAATGGAGATTTCTCCTGCTAATTATAAAAATGGCAGGCAAAACCCTGCATGAAATGATTTCTTATATTAAACAAATTTTATGGTGGAGCAGACTTTTAGTGGCACTATTTGCAGACCTGGCCTTTCGCCAGCTCACTGTCATTAAATCTGCCGATCTTAAGTATCAGCTGCACTTATTCAAAGGGGCTATAAATAAAACCCTGAAGCCTATTAAAGGAGCCGGCTTCCTCAGGCTGTTTGTCAAGCCGGCGGACAGACTGACTGACATCGCGAGCGTTCAGGCGGCTCTGGCTGGTGCTGAGCATGGGCAGCACAGCACGTCTTGGGACAGTTCTCTCACGTGCTCGCAGATTTATCTTTCCTTCTGCAAGACACACATGACTTTTTCATTAAAAGGCAACCCCAGTTTACACTGGCAACAGACAGTGCTAGTTCTGTTAGGACTGAAAGAGTCCTTGACCACATTCCTGAAGCCTGAAATTGTTTCATCTAGCTGCAAGGGTTAAAAATGAACAGGAGTGTGGGGAGAGGATAAGAAATGGAGCTGGGATATTTTATAAGACAGGGAGGTGTTTTAATGTAAAATACTGAGAAGTCACCACTCCCAGGACATTTATATGTTATCAGTCACTCTCACTCAGGACTGCCGCCGTTCTGGCTCTCCTCTGGGATTTGCCTGGTAAAAAATTGTCAAGCCCACAGGGTGCCCCTGTCACCCCTAGATGCCCACAGGTCACAGGAAGAATGCTCTAGGATGCAGCAGCCGTGCTCTGTATCACTGGTGCAACCCTTATGAAAAATTGCTAGCAGTACTAATGTGTGGTTAATGACCCATGGTTCAGAAATGACTAAGATGCAGGAATTAAATTTACAATCAACTTCCTCTTTTTTTTTTTTTTTTCTTTTTTTCCCCCTGAAACCTTGAAACCAAAGTTCCTAATCAGAAAAGTCCATGAAAGTACATCCTCACTTCCAGGCAGGGCAGGTGACTGCAGGCAGCTGCAGTGTTGAGGTTGGGTGCTGTCACCATGCCAGGCATGACATGGGGCTGATTCAGTGGCAGGTTAAATTGATGACACAATCTCAGGAGAGCTCACTAGTTGATGCCAGGTTTATTTTTGTAAGTGCAAACTAATGAAATTTAGAGGTTTTAATAAAAATAATAAAAAAAAAAAAAGTGGAAGCTACAATTTAAAAATGAAATTCATAACCAAACTAAGCACCAATCACATTAAGGAAACAAGCCGCTTAGGCTTTTTCCCAGAACAGCTCCCATGTTTTTTGGCAAGAGGCAGGGAGCTCCTGTTTGTCCCAGTGAAGCTCTGGCTCTGCACAAGCAATGGGCCAGGGCTGTGAGCAAGCCGGGGCTGTGCATGTTACCTGCAGACACCGCATGGTCCGTCTGCCCTGGGCTCAGACCGGGGGAAACCCACCAGAGGGGTCTGTGGTGGTGCCTTGCAGCAGGCACTGACCTGTTACTAGGGTCTTTTTATCTCTTTCCCATTCCCACACCGCTCAGCCGAAGGGGGACCTCAGTCATTGTGTTCCAAATATTAAAAGGTAGCAAAGAAATGTTTTAAAAGGCAGTGAAGGGGAAGGAAAAGTAACCATAAACTCACAGCAGAGGCATCCCAGAAAATGAAGGTGAGTATCCAGGAAAAGAGCGTTCAAAGAAAAAGACAACCTTGAACATCTCCCAACAGGAAGGATGCATAATTTAGAGCAACCTGGAGGCATTTTGTAGCTTGTTTATTTTACAGACTTTCTGCTCTCTTCTCTTAGTACTTCACTACTCTACTCACAGAATTACCCCTAAATGCTCTGCTGGATTAAAGAAGATGGAAGGGGTTATTTTCAAGAGCAGGGACAGGCACATCCCCAGTCACTGAGCCCAGCAAGGGCCAAATCTGGAGAACTGCTGTGGTTTGGTTTTGGTCTGAAACAGCAGTTCTCTAACATAATACATTAACGTGCACCAGTGGCAAATGAAATCACTCGGGAGAATTTTCAAAGACATCAGAAGTCTCTGTTCCAACCCTTGGCTGCAAATTGTTTAGGACCAACAAGAACAGAGTTGGTTGGGTTTTTTGCTTTCCAACAGAGCCATGTAAAATGACCCCAATGCTGTCAGAAGCACTTGCTGAGCCACTTTCCATCGTTTACCAGCAGCCTTGGCTAACTAGGGAGGTCCCAGCTGACTGGAAGTAAGCCTCTGTGATGGGCATCTATAAGAAGGGCTGGAAGGAGGATCCCGGGAGTGCAGCCCCCCCAGCCTGGGCTCTGGGCTGGGTGCCGGGGAAGGCCACGGAGCAGCTCACCCTGAGTGCCACCGCGGCACGTGCGGGACAGCCGGGGGTCAGGCCCAGCCAGCGGGGGGGTATGAAAGGCAGGTCCTGCCTGACGGACCTGAGCTCCTGGTCAAGGCGGCCAGCAGCAGCCCGGCTCGTGTCCCAGACGGTGTGGCCAGCAGGGCCAGGGCGGCGACCGTCCCCCTGGGCTCGGCCCTGCTGAGGCCACTCGAACCCTGTGCCCAGCTCGGGCCCCTCCTGCAGGACAGACCCTGAGGGGCTGGAGCGTGTCCAGGGCCGGGAACGGGGCTGGGGAAGGGGCTGGGGCACAAGGCTGGTGGGGAGCGGCTGGGGGCACTGGGGGGCTCAGCCTGGGCAGCAGGAGGCTGAGCGGGGCTGAGGGCTCTCTCCAGCTGCCTGACAGCAGGGGGTGGGCAGGGGGGGGTCGGTCTCTCCCCCAGGTAACAAGCGGCAGGACAAGAGCAAACGGCCTCCAGTTGCGCCAGGGGAGGTTTAGGTTGGATATTAGGGAAAATGCCTTCCCCAGAGGGTGGCCCAGCACTGGGACAGGCTGCCCAGGGACGTGGTGGAGTCACCAGCCCTGGGGGGGTCCTTTAGGACACGTAGATGTGGCGCTCAGGGACATGGGTTGGTGGTGGGTTTGGCAGCACCGGGTTAACGGTTGGGCTCGGTGATCTTAAAGGTCTTTTCCAACCTAAACCATTCTATGATTCTTTGTTAGGTGGCCAGCACAGCTTGGCCTGGGCTGGATCCAAGCCAACACAATGTTAAAGCACATGCCAGAAGCAGATGAGGTGAGAGGAAACCTTTAGTTCTCAAGCCACACATTCAGGTGCCCTAAGCACAGTTCTTCCTCTCTCTTGGCTTAGGCCCTACATCACTGGGATTTGCAAACCTCTAGAAATCCCCTGGGGACCAAAAGGCAAGTGCAATTACTCCTCAAATGTGATGTTTTTGTGACAGCCCAATAAAAGCACTTGTGTGTGCCTGAGGAGCGGTCACCGCAGGTTCAGCTGAACATGGGAAGCGGCTGCCAGAAGAAATCAGGAGGTTGGAGACTGTCTGAAGCAGACGCATAACAGATTGTTTTTTGAGTCATTCTGCGTCCACTGCCATGATGACCCTGAAATCAATCTGTACTGCAACTGGCGGTGCCTGGGCTGAGGTTTTCCCTTCTACTGTATTTCTGCTGCCAGCTGTTTGGGCTGGTGGCCTTTCTGGAAGGAGGGACACTTGGATGAGCAGGAACAGGCACACGAAGAAGCGCAGAAGTCCTTTGGCATCCATTGTCATCCCTGGCCCAAGGAAGAAGTGAAGCTGTGGAGAAAAGAGCTAATGAACACACCTTGGGAAGTGAGGAGGACATTAATTGCCTGTACACCACTGCAGCAAGACTGAGCAATACAAAAAACTGGGAACAACTAATTTATGAGTTCAAATTCTATCTGGAGAGCATGACTTAAACTTGGTGAGAAAATCCATGTGCATGGAATATTAGAATCAATAGCTGTAACCTATTTAGAAAGAATTGAGTGGGCAAAGAAGGTGCAGGAGGGACAATCAATATCAGAAGTGATATTGCTGCATTCCAGGCACCACTAAAAACATAAGAGAAAGTGATCTCAAATACAAATATAGGCCAAAAGAAGATCATTCTCTGGACCATCAGCTTCCACAAGAAAACAGGGACTAGTGGTTCCTTAGTCACATGTCTATAATATTTAAGAAAATTTCCCTATGCTATCCTGAGGAACCTCAACTCAAATGTTATGAGCTGGAGGGCTCATGCTGCTGGTTTTTGGGTTTTCTAAATGTCATTGAAGAGCGTTTCCTCACCAAAACCAGGAGGATCCTCAACAGGATCATCCTGACAGCTGGAGATCACAGATCCAAAACCTAGCTACAGCCAGCACAGAGATGACCCCATTTCAATTGTACGTGCTGGGCACAGACAGAAGCAAGCTGACAGTAGGTCTTTTTTGTTTTTCAGCACTGTAAGCCAGGTCACCTGGAGGATTTTAAACAGAAGACGTGAATGATATTGGGGAAATCTTTGTTTAAACGCACTCTGGCTTCTAGGAAATACAGTAGAATCTCAGCATTGGGAAAAAGAAGGTTGTTCTGGTTAAAAACAGAAGTTCAAAGGTGAGTGAGAGTAGGTCTAAATTCACAGAAAGGAAGGAAGGGAAAGTGAGTAATAATGAACATAAACCAGTCCCAAGCAGAAGAATGCTAGGTGAAACCTACAGCTAGCAGAGCTGAGGGCAATAGGGAAGTGCTCATCAGATACAAGAGATTAAAAGTAGTTGTCTAGACAGAATAGCAGATGTTAAAAAAAGAATACATAAAAGACAGATACTAAATATTTGATTTCTCTATTTTGGGGAAAAAAGCTAAGTGAAATAGCAATGTAATATGATGACGTGGAATATCTTCAGTTCCAACTCAGGATGTTAAACAGCTGCTACTGCGGCTAGAGGATTTTTTTTATCAGCAGCCCTCAATGTTCAGTGCTGGAGCATTTTAATATCTGTCCTAGGAGTGCCCCAGGCCAGCAGCATCTCCGAGGCGAGTTTTCCAGAAGACCAAAGCAGCGTTGACTTTGTGCCAATGCATAAACGTCGATGAGGAGGATGACTTGCATAATTATAAATCTGATTGTTTGATGTTGATTTTGTGAAAAAATAATGGAAGAGCTGATAAGGGACTTGATTAATAACAATTTAAGGAGAATAACTAATTACAATCAACATGAGTTAATGGAAAATAGATCTTATTAAATGAAATTGATATAATTTTTCAAGAATGTGATTATAGATTTGATTGATTTAGTACATTTCATCAACACTATTACGTTTGACTTCTGCGAGGCATTTAACGAAATGTTGTCTCATTTATTAGGAAGCTAAAACAATGTAAAATCAACACGGCATGTGCTAAATGGATTAAAATCCTGCTGATATGTTTAAACATATCAGAGAATCATCCCAAGTGGCTTGTCTCAGTTCATCATTTTTAGTAAATGTTGGAAAATCAAAACTCATTACAACCAAAGTTTGCTGATGAGATTTGGAGTAGGACCATGGTTGTTATGCGGATTGGTCTCTTCCTCAGACCTGCTTCTTTCATGAACCAGATGTAAGCAAACACCAGACAGTTTAACACGGGCACACATGAAGCCACACTTCTAGGAACCAGGATTTTACCGGGAGGAGGAGGGATCCTATTACACAATGCTGGAAACTTGATAAACTAGCGGAGTGAAATATCTTGGGTGTAACATCTAGTGGGACACTGCCGCTATTTCTGGCGTCTGCGACTCAGGAAGGCTGGTGATTAATGGGAGAGGGCACACGAGAATGACTGAAGCGTTGCAAAACATGCCTTATAGTGACAGATTCAAGGACCCCAATACGCTTAGCTTAACAAAGAGAAGGTTAAGGGATGGCTTAATGACAATCCAGATGTATTCAGACAGGGTGCAGAAATGCAGAAAGGGAGAGCTCTTCAATCTAATAGACAGAGCTATAAAAAGAGCCAGTGACTGGAAGCTGACACTGTTAAATTCAGACTGGGAAGGGTGTGCTTTTTAAACTGGGAGAAGTAACATCAGAACAACTTCCCAACAGATGGTTTCATCATCACTGGCCATTTCAAAATCATGCTGGGGTTTTTTTGTTTTAAGCCATAGCCTGGATCCACCAAAGACCACTGTGAATTGACATCCAGCTACACCACATCCACATGGATGGGGTGGCCGTTCTTTGGTTTTACAATATTCCTAATAACGAGTATTTAAGTCATTATCCCCAAGCACTGAGTGGGACAATTCCCTTTTCTCAGAGTTATTGGTCTGGCCTTGGTGGAGACTCACACAGACACCTCAGTGTTATTACTTCTTCATCTTTGCCAGTGGAAAGGCTGGAAAACTACTATATATGCCAAATAAAACAAACCCAGCCTACAACCCTCTGCTATAAACCCCCCAAAATGCAGTGCCAAAGAGAGCAGCTCAAAGCTTGTACATGAAGGACCTGCGTTCCAGTGGTCCAGTTAAATCCTGCTGATCCCCATCAGCTGCTTTAGATTTTCAGGGAAATAAAACATCCGTATTCCTTAAAATTTGCTAAACCTGTAAGTAAAAATTTGTAGTTTGATAACACACTCATCTACACCCAGGAAACTGTAGAATGAGGGAGGACCACGGTCTTGCACTGTGGGGTTTTCTGCAGGAGCTCTGCCACCTCTCTGCTCTCTGCTTTGGGAGCTGCTGAAATTTCTCTTTTCATGGAAATTCTTCAGCAGGAGCCCGGCCACAAACCTTTCATGCAGGCAGCCCCAGGAGCCACCCACTGACTTCTGGGACTGGTCTGCAACCCCCAGCTGACATCTTACTGTGCACCCCAATGTACTGGGGAACAAACAGGTATATACACATAATTTAAATTATTTTTTTTCTTTGGGTACTGGGACATTGTTTCTGGGTTTTCAAGCTCTGAAGGCTGTGTCAGGAAAAAATTTTCCTTCCAAAGAAATACTGTGATGAGTAAAGGTGGTTAGATAAGAACCGATATCCAAAAGCAGGACAATTAAAGTTGTTTCATAATTAATTTATATATAAGGAATTTTATCTTCTGGTAAGGTCTTAACCTTTAAAAATAGGTTTTTACCTTACATGAAGGATATAAAGAGAGATGTAATATGTTATCTTAACTTGTAATAAGATCAGCGAAGAAAGACTTTAAACCCCTCCACAGCTTATTTGTGATTTCACTGTGGTTCTTCAAACTCTACCCAGCTGTAAATTTAGAGCCTTGTCCTTGAAGATGGGAGGCTGGGACCTTGTCTCATCCGTGCTGACCACACCACGGAGCTAGCTGCCCCCGCTGAGCACCCCTAAGGTTGCTGGGTCCTGAGCTGTGCTGGATTTAGCTCTGGCATCATTGAAGCCATCACTGCTGCCCCCACTGCCTGCCACCTCTTTGCTCCTGTGATCAGCACCCAAGAGGCACAGCTGATAATCCAGATTATTAATTAGCGGGGAGGAAACAGCACTGTAGGATGCTGCTGACCACAGTAGCTAACCCCACACACACTTCTGTATCTCCTGCTCAGGGCAGAGGGCATCAGGCAGCAACTTTTTCAGCAGCTCCAATTCAGTCTGCAAGAGCCCGCTGCTCCAAATGCCATTTAATCCAAGTCCGTGTTAGCCAGCCAAGAAGATTTCCATTGATTTCAGGTTTTGGCCCAGAAACCATGCAGATGCTTCTGAACTGAACAACTTGAGCACAACAATTCTGTTTTGCCAGAAAAAGCCTGAACCAGCAGAAACTGTTTTAAAGCCAGGGCAACATCATTACCATAGAGATAAACACTACTTTAATGTGGTTCACCGTAACAACAGACCATTTATTAAAACACTTCGCTATTTAATTTATTCAGCATTTTACATTGAAGAGTATTTTCATTAGGATTCCACTGCAAAACTGAAGAAGGCATTAAATCATTTAATATACTGACAGCTCACTTAATTTATTTAAGCACAGGAGTCTAATTCAAAAAAGCAGACCTTGCACAGAGCCATGTCTTTACAGTCCTGGCATACAAGGCCCTATTAATTTCAGGGTAGGTTGTTATATGAATTCAGCTGGAGATCCTAGTACGTGCTCTCCTTTGGTCAGTGATCTGCTGCATTGCTGCACCTGCCAGAGCTACCTTTAGGAATCCCAACCCACCTCCATGGTTTTTGCTTCTACTAATGCTTGTGAGCATCTATCAATTTGCATTTGGCATATGACTTTGGCCCTTGATGGACCACAGGCTGGAGCATGGCTGGAGCATGCAGTGATCAGCAGGGAAACAGCAGCAGCAAATATAGCAAGCCCTGAGGTCCTCAATGAAGTCTTCAATTTAACTCTTTTTAATTGGCATTCCTGGCTCTGGAGCACTTAGTAGAGTCTGGAAGATCCACTGCAATGTACATCCTGTCTCAGTTTGTATTGAATTAACTAGTGACACGCAGTTCTTCAGCTCTGGAAGATGTGTGGTGAGGCTCTGCCAGCCCTGCCCTGGGAGGTGCTGAGCAGCTTCAGGACTGTCCACAGTTGTCGCGTCAAAGTTGTCACATCCTGCCTGAAGCAAATCCTCCACTTGGTATTCCAGTGCTCGGCTCCTTGGACATTCAAACCCCTGTGGCTTATTACTGACGTTCCCAGATCTGCCATAATAAATGGTGGAGAAGAAAATTGTCACCTATGACAAAGCCCTGGGTGACACTGGGGTCCCCAGTGGTCCTGGTTTGGCTGCTTTCCAAGACTGGTGTTGAAGCAGAGCCTTGGAAACAATAGCACATTGTCAATAGGATGCACAGGACATCATTAATAAACATTAGGGAGCTTGATATGATCTGGCAAAAGCAGTACAATGAAATGAGGTACCAAAAGCAGGACAGAGAGAAGGGGAAGAGATCTGAACAAGGTGTTTAATGACTCACTGGACTGTGAAATGCAGCGGAGAGCAAGGCTGGGATAGAAAACCTTTTAATGAATTCAACATGTGTGCACCCTTTGAAGGCTTACCTCCCCATTCCCCAGTCATGTTTGACCCACCTAAAGATACTGATCATATAGAAAATAATAGCCAGTAAGTAATAATAGTAGTAATAATAGGAAGAGCAGGACCCTCATCTCCAATTCATATTTATAATCCAGCAAATATCTCACCTAAAGCCAGAAGATTTATGGGTTTGCATCTCTAATTAATATCCTTCCTTAAGCAAGAAAGGGTGTATTTTCATATAAATAGATCTAGTGCTCTAGACCTGCATTTTGAAAACTAATATTTAAATCCCCAGCAAGATACAGTTATTGATTGTACAGATGCGTATACAACAAAGACACACCATGCACATATATACAGATAGCACTGAACATTTTTAAAAACATAAATAGATATAACTTCTTTTTTAAATGCAATAGATGAAGCTTAAGCAGGAAAAAGAAGGAAGATGGGGAGGTCAGCTTGGTACTGCTTCAAACTGTCCCTGTATCCCAAAGATTCAATTTGCATTAGGCCTGTTGCTAACAGCAGGACTGCTCCTGGACGCCAAGACACATAAAGAGCTTTGAGACAAAGGCAATCGATCTAGTTTTAGTTTTATGAGGAAAATAAACAGTTAGGCTGATATAACAGTAAAAGGGTCAAACAGGGTCAAGGCTAATGAAGTGACTCACAGCAGGTTAAAATTAAAACACCCTTGCTTTTCTCCGTCCTCCCTTGCATACCTCTCCTCTGCAAGTGACCTCTGTGTCTGCCCAAAATCACATGCATGGGCGACAGCAAAGCACCAGCTGAGGATTGAGCCAGCTCGTTTGGTGCTGGAGGCAGGAATTGTCTTGGCTGAAGGTTTCCATCTCCAGCAGCATCCACTGAATGATGGAAACCTTCAGCCAAGGTAAACCCTGCCTTTCATCTCCTTGCCATGAGCATGGCATGGACCACAGCCACTGCACACTGCCAGGGAGACTCAAAGATGCCCAGAATCACCCCTCCAGAGCTAAACCGGCCACTGGTGATTGGAGGTTTCCTTTAACAAGCTGTGTTGTAGGCTTGGAGCTTTGCAACCTCATGGCTATCTTGGCTCACACAGCGGGTCAAGACCAGTTTGCTCAGGATTTACTGGTTCTGGTCTCCTCAGGGGTCTCCTCTCTGAATAGTCTCTACAACCAGGTTTCAAAAGGTTTATTTGTTCTTTTTATTTTCTCAAGGTTTCTTTTCACTTTTACTGAGTTGTAACTAGCAGAGTGGGAATGTGCTAGGTAAGCAGTCAAAGCAAAACTAGAAAAGGACAATTTCTGAGGTACAGGCAGGGATTTATCAGAAAAATGTTGAGAATTACTGGAAATTTAAAGGTAGGCACTGTTCCAAGGTCAAGGATGTAAGCATCACCTCACTTAGTGGTGCACTTAGTAACAGAGGTAAAGTACTTCTGTTGTTCTGGATCCAAAGAGTAAAGACATGAACAGAGCCCAGACATGTGTATTTATACTGTCCTAAACTGTATAACATCCCCATTTAATGGAGGTTTTAGTTATTCATATTTAAATACTATTCATTAAAAAAAAATAATCCTTTATGCACTCAGTCATTTAAGGCACTCACTAGTGATTGTATGCCAGTGTGAGAGCCCCCTTCAAACCTCACGGCACTGGCTGCCATGAGCAGGGAAGGAACTTCTTCCCCCAAAATTATGGGCTGCCAGCAGGGAGATTAAACCTATGGGATGGAGAAGACGGGAAAAGGCAACAATACCGGTGTGGTACAGCAAAGCAGTGGTGAGCCACCCTGGCAAGCTGGCTGCACCCTGTGTTGGGGTGTTCACTCCATCACTTGTGGGCTGCATGGACAGGCAGATGGTCTCCTTCCTCCACATGGTACTTTCCAGTGTCAGGAAGCCTCTGTGGAAGGAGAGTAAAAAAAGAAGCAAAGGAAACCTTCTGGCAAGCACACAAAGGAGCTGTGCTGCTCCAAAACCTAGCTCCCGTGGAAAAGCTTTCCCTATAGACTTGTTGCCCATGCACTCCCTATATGATTTCTACCCCCATGAAGAGCATGGGCTGTGAGTGCCCAGACACTGCCCTTATCTGCGGCTGTGAAAAGTGGAATAAATTCATGGCTGCTGCTCTGCAAGGCCAAGTACAAATAGCACAGGGGCTTGGGAAGCTGCAACCAGTGTGGGGTACTTAGCCAAGGCAGAGCTTTGCTGCAACTTCATTTTCATGATTTAGCATTCCTGCTGTAAATAATTGATACTAATGTAAGTGAGATACGAGACAGACTGTCTGTGGGCCAGGAGGAAGTGTATCCTGGTGACATCCACCCAAAAATGTGCTTGTGGATTTATCTGAAGTAAAAACATTGAAAAGCCAAACACAAAATCTGAGAGGCGGGGAGGGAGGAGGGATAAGAAAGGTAATCAGTGGATCAGCTCTGAGTACTCTCATCACCCTAAGAAAAAGCTGCCTATATTAATTTCCTTAACAAAAGAATCCATGCACTAACAAGCACTTTTAGCTTTCCCTAAATATTGCACTCACACTAGTGAACAAGCTGTGTTCCTGCATTGCCGGAGAGCTGGGTGGGTATTAGCATGGATTATAGAATTAAATGTCACTACAAGGGGTGCAAGGAGCACACCCCTCCCTGTCAGAGACCATGCCGACAGGAAAATGCCAGTGAGCTCAGTATATTTGATGCCTTTGGCTTAGGTTCTCTACAAACCAGCTGAGTAACAGGAATGAGCTCTTCTGCATCTTAGTCTTTGAAACTGGAGAAGGCACAATTATATATCTGGTCCTGCGAGGGCAGCTGTGAGACGAGCAATGGAGACAGCCACTGCTGGGCTGGGGAAAGGGAGATTTCCCTGCTGGGAGTGTTTGAATCCAGCGCATCCCAGGGGCCATTACACAGTATCTCTTTCTAAATCCTGATTTTTGAGGCTGCTATTGGCATTTCACGTCCTCTGAGCAGTCTGTGCCCGGCGGCACACAGACATTCACTTCACCCAGCATGACGTAACACCCATTTACATCTTGTCTAGCATATATAAAAAAAGATAATGTCAACTGAAAAAAAAAAAAAAATGACACCACCATTGAGCTACCTTACAGCTCTCCACTTGTAACTCCTGTGTCTCCATCTACACTCCCCACCCGTGTTAGCAATTGCTCATCAGCCCAAGTACCTTCCTGTATAAGTTAAGCAGGCCTGATAGTTTAAAGTTGCTGGAAGATGCCAAGTGAAAGAAATGTACAGTGGCTTCCTTCATTTTTAATTATTTCCTTGTAAATGTAGTGGAAGGTCCCTCAGATGATGGGTCTCCCATGCCTAGAGCAGGCAGGTTTGTTGTACTCCTGTCCCAAAGGACGTGACTTTACACATCACTATGATAAGCACATGTTCAGAGCTCTCAATTTGTTGTAAAATATACTCTTAACCCACAGATTTCATGAAAGAAGCGAGATGAAAAAAGCTGCTTCAGAAATGCCAGGAAAAATCAGCACTGACTTATCAGTGATACAGACAAAGAAAGCTAGAGGGACTTTCTCATCTATAATGTGAATTTATGATTCAGTGAATAATGCATATTAGCATAATAGAATCATAGAATCATAGAATGGTTTAGGTTGGAAAAGACCTTTAAGATCACCGAGCCCAACCGTTAACCCGGCGCTGCCAAACCCACCACCAACCCATGTCCCTGAGCGCCACATCTACGTGTCCTTTAACCCCCCCAGGGCTGGTGACTCCACCACGTCCCTGGGCAGCCTGTCCCAGTGCTGGGCCACCCTCTGGGGAAGGAATTTTCCCTAATATCCAACCTAAACCGTTCCCGGCCCTGGACACGCTCCAGCCCCTCAGGGTCTGTCCTGCAGGAGGGGCCCGAGCTGGGCACAGGGTTCGAGTGGCCTCAGCAGGGCCGAGCCCAGGGGGACGGTCGCCGCCCTGGCCCTGCTGGCCACACCGTCTGGGACACGAGCCGGGCTGCTGCTGGCCGCCTTGGCCAGGAGCTCAGGTCCGTCAGGCAGGACCTGCCTTTCATACCCCCCCGCTGGCTGGGCCTGACCCCCGGCTGTCCCGCACGTGCCGCGGTGGCACTCAGGGTGAGCTGCTCCGTGGCCTTCCCCGGCACCCAGCCCAGAGCCCAGGCTGGGGGGGCTGCACTCCCGGGACCCCCCCACAGACAGACCTTTTTCCTGCACGCCCTCCTGCCCAGCCTGCCACACAGACAGCCATGCTGTGCCCTGGTCACGGCACCCCTGGTCACTCGTTCCCCAGGGGCTTCATTAAGAGCTGGGGGAGGCTGGCTGCTGCTCCTGACCCTGCCCGGCTCTGCGGAGCTGCTGCCACACAAGCTTGGGCTCCTGGAGGGGGTCTCAGCCCCCCTGAGGCTGCCCAGGCTCGGGAACCCCCCGTGCACCATTGCCCATCGCCCTGGCACCAGAGCCGCTCACCTCAGAGACTGAGATACTAACTAACAAAATCCATACTCATCATAGAATCATAGTTATCAACATTATCCTAGTATTAATTATTAACATTTACACTATCAATCAGCCCCTGGCTGACTGATAGCTTAAAACCTTGCATAAAGATTGTTACAATAGCTACAGTGCATCACACACTGTGCTTCACAGGCAGGTTGTCATATCCTCATCTATAAAGCTTTTTACTAATGCACTTTACAACATACCTTACAGCACATGGATGAAGAATGTGGCTGCATCCAGTAATAATTCCATTAATTATGAATGAAGCATTTACAAATGACATCCTTATTTAAAAATGGTGATGAACACATTTTGTTTTAATGCGGATGCATTGTGTAATTTGTAATTCCATAAAAAGCAGTGCTGGCAGCATGGGTCAGGGAAAAAGGGCCAAGATCTTGTGATCTTTTCATCAGAAAGGAAAATGGGAAACACAGTGGAGAATATGCTGGGCAAACAACAAAATGTTGGGATAGAGCTGACTGAACTCCAAGGTGATGGTTGGAAGGAACAGTTAAAGGTGCCACACAAATCTGAAAGGCAAAAGACCTTATCCAGTAACCTTGCATTGTGGTTGTGTTAATAAAACTCTATCCTATATTAATACAGTCTGTATTTTCATTGCTTTTTCTCATTTGTGATGTTTTCAGCTGGCTGGCAGCTCACCAAGACTTGTTAGCCATGCAGAGTTTGCCTTTGCAGTACTTTGGTACCACTTTGTGCTATAGGCTTTCTGAGATGGCGGAATATTTATTACATACACTATTTCACTGAGGCTACTTACGTCAAGAGGCTATAAATACATTACTCTTCCCAGTTTACTTAAGGGATATAAAGCGAGTAGCTAAGTTTACAGATCAGGCTCAAGCTCTATTAATGTGTGGTCTGTTCATTTTCATATCTATCTCAACTGTTTGAAATTATTTTTCGAATTAATCCTGTGAGTGATTCTTGACTTACTGATAATTTCCAAGCACTGCTGGTCAAGTTGTGCAGCCGTCGTATTCAAGTTATTACGTGTATTATGCAGAAAAGGTTAATTTAAACTCATGATGCCTTTTGGTAATAAAGTTGTGAATATTTTATGTTGGTCATAGTTTTCAAGTGAGAGCTGTGAGCCAAGAGCATCTTATACCAAGGTTCAACCATTTAACTGTGGGCTAACTGGGGATGCAAAAATCCTGGCAACTCTTCTGACCACACTGGTGGGTGGCTGAGAGCTTTGGTGGTCAGCAGAAAGTCAGCAAACTCCTACTGATTTTTTTTTTTCCTAAGTTCATCAGTGTTTGCAGCAGTCTGGATGAACAAGGTGCTGGGTAATTCACAGACCACAGTGCCATGTATCTGTTAGCACATAGCTAAAGCCATGCATGGTGGTGAATGCTGAGTGCGGTGCAAGTTTCTGCAGAGTCAGAGAGTCCAGAGAAAAGAGACCTGGATCCATCCTGGGAAGATAAGAAAAAATATTGCCATGGGAAAGACCGAGTTTTGGGCTCAGCCAGACCTTTTTGCAGGTGTTCTATGGAGATGAGGCTGCAAACCGGAGACAAGCCAGGCAGGAATTTCATGTAAAATATTTTCACCCTCCCTTTCAACATCCCATTCTGGTATTCATGGGTGACACTTTGTGCAAAGCATGGCACCTGACACAGTCCTTTCCCCATATTTTCAAACTGATAAGCATAGTAAAAAGTTAATATATAGTGTTTATTTCCAGCACTGTCAAAGAGGACATTCTGCAGTCCCCTTCTCTCAAACCCAGGGAAAGTCAGGCAGTGCAGGAGAGGCTGCTGTAATTACAGGTCCCTTTGTGCAAGGCTGCTTTGAAATTCCCAATATTTCTCCAAACCTCCAGCAAGTTGGTTTTCAGAGCTGGCTGACAGAGGATTTATTTATTAAGGTTTTGGCTCTTTGCAGCAGAGGCTGGGCAGCAGCAGTTCCGCAGAGTTATCAAAAATCTATTTCCTAGCAGAGTCACAAGTAAAATATCAAACCCCCTCTGAAAAGCCGAGTGCAACATTTACATTTTAATCTCACAAAACACTTTAGTTTCTGACAAACTGGGTTTTTTCGGTCTGTGTGTTATGGAGAGGAAAGGCAGTGGGGTTACAGGAGAAAGCTTTATATCCTTGGGAGTGAGTGCCGGCTGTTTCGTATGCCTGACGCGGCCGGAGCGGCATGGTGACCTCCCCATCCTCAGCAACAGCGAAGACTGTCACCCTTCAGCACTGCTGGAGGCAGGTGAAAAAGAAAAACAGCCTGGCCCCAAAAGCTAATGGTGCACAGGCATCTATCTAGCGCTGAGCTTGGTTAGCGATGGCATTTGCATGTGTAAAACAAGGTGCAGGGCTGGAGGAATAAGCAGCCCTGTGCTGCTGGCTGCCGTGCACAGTCACTCCTGGCTACAGAGAGAGCCAAGACAGGGGGTTTGAATGCAGGCTCGTGTGGGGTTTGCAGTAGGCTTGGCTGCCAGCGACCCGAGGGCAAAGGTCTGCCAGGATGCACAGCTCTGAGCCAGGCTGGGCCTCCCGTGGTGCGGAGGTTTTTCCTGCACCCCTCAGCAGGCTGTCCGTGCACTGGCGGTTTGCCCTTCCCCGACCCCAGCCGCAGCCTTTATTTCACTGTCTGTTCGCATCTTTGCCTACAGGGCAATTGGGATAAAGTGGACATGCTGGTTGGACCCAAGCTCTACAGTTTGCTGTCTGGCAACAAAAAGCATCTCTTTCCCTTATTATCACCAGTGCTGAGGTCCTGTACTGCCTCTGTAGACTCGCTGCAGCACGATATGAATTATGGATGAAATGAAAAATCCCAGCCCGGTGCACAGAGGGAATATGCAAAGTGCGGAGCAATCACCTCTGTGCATGAGCCTTGCTGCGCGCTGCCTTCAGGTGCACAATGCCCGAAAAACTGCTTAACCTCAGGCTGCGAATCCCTCATCCCACAGGGCTCAGGATTCCCTCCTCCCAAGGGCTTCGGGTTTTGAAATGATGACATTCATTAGTTCGAAAAGCATCCCTTTATGCTTTGTGGGATCTTCCTGTGGAGGTACTAAGGGTGCTGTATGGATAAGCTTTCTTTTGAATTTACATGCAGAGCACCTCCAGCGGTGCAGGCATCGGGAGGATGGGTGTGTGCTCCCCCCCTGCCCTGTGGGAAGGGCTCGCCCTGGGGAGGCTTGCTGTGTCGCAGATCCCCCCACTCCCCATTTGCTCCTAAGCACATGAATGCACGTTTGCAAATGAGGTGATGGAGGGAGCTGTGGGCAGGAGCCCCCAGCCTAGGCTGGTTCGCAGGGGTGAGCGTGGCCCAGCCTTGCCACGACCAGAGGAACTCCCACAGGATTTGCAGAGGCAACAGCTGGTTCCTACCAGGGCTCCCTTCTGCGGAAGCAAAGTGAAGTGTTGGACAAGTGCTTCGAGGTAGTCACAGACTCTGGCGTTAAGGGCCTATGATTCGGGGAAGCTAAGTCTCTCTACTCACAACTTCTCTTTCAGGGAAGAAAATGCCTTTCAGAAAGCATTTAAAAAATGTCTTTTAATTTTTAAATGCTTTAATTTCTCCCTTGCAAGTGTAGCTCTTTGCTTTTGTGCACAATCTAATAGCACACTGCAAATATGTTTCCACACAGCCATTTCTGAGTGTGCAATATCAACATCTGTGCTAAAACCAAACAGAAATTTTTCCCTGAAGCAATATTTTGCTCAGTATTACTGTTACTTTTTCTTTTTAATGGTTTACTTGTCATGGGGGTTCTTCAGCCTCTTAGTTTCAGGAAATGAAAGCTCCCTGCTTCTCCCTCCCTGTCAAAGCCAGCCCTGTCAGGCAAAAGCAACATCACCCCTGTCACTTCTGCTAAAATGTTTTACTTAGTGCTCACTAAAATTATGCTGCATTGAAGCACTTCATTGAGAAGGGCTGTGGACTGCAGGACCAGACATCCTTCTTTAGAGCTCAGCCTTGCAGCAGATGAAGGCTACTGGTCAGAGGCTGAAGAGATGCAGAATAACTAGAGAGGTTGCTGCTATAAGAAAAATCCACAGGAACCAATAGTTACCCTCCTGCAGTAGCTGAGATGCTGCAGCTGCTGCTCAAGGTCTGGTTTAGTGAATCCCTGTTATCCTGTCCTCACAGAGAGCAAGCAGGATGATCAAGGTTTGCCCTGTTCCAAAAACCAGCATGGGATAACTGCGGGTACAGAAGTGCTCACTGAAAGTATCAGCAGCTCCTGTGCTGAAGGTGCTGATGAAGGTCACAAACAACTGAGCAAAGTGCTGATTTCTGCCTGTGGAGAAGCATTTAAGTGCCATTATTTTACCCGGGTTCCCTTGTAAAAGCTTCATTAGCCTCCTGTGTTTGCCCTGGCTCATTGCCTGCACCCTTTCCTTTGGGAACTGCTTTTTCCAGGCCAGTTTGTTGCCCCTGGTGCCACAGCCCTCCCCATGCCCACCAGCACGCACTCTTCCAGCAAGGACCATGACTTGAACAGGCTGCGGAATGCCGCACAGGTGGAGATTGCTTTCCCGAGAAAGCGCTGATGTTCAGGATTGGCCTGGGATGGGGAAAGGAAGTGAGAATTGCCAGTTACGTGCATCTGTAGCATCTCCAGCAGGAGAGAGTATGACCAGTTTTCAGCTCTCAGAAGCTAAAATAGATCTGGTGTATAACAGTCCACTTTTAGTTTCATTCTAATTTGTGTCTCTGTTGCCTTGCAAAATCCTTGGAGGCTTTTGTGTGATGGCAGCAGTGCTGGTGCCTCCTGGAGCAGGGGAAAAATGGGAGCTCCAGGCTCTCTCTGTAGGCTGCACTCAGAAATGGGAATGAAGGGAACTGCTCCTGTCTGGGCAGGGCTGGAGTGGGTGGGCAGTGCTGCCTGCAAGCATTGACTCCTGCTTGGCCTCCTCTGCTGGCATTTCACAGGTCTCTGGGCAATTGCCTTCTCACCCATCCTCCTGCCCCTCCTCACAGGCAGGAGCCTGGCAGAACTGACTGATGGGTGTTTGTACAGGCTTTTGAATTTATCCTGTTAAGTAGGTGTTAAATATTAGTATTATTTCCATCATAACCACAGTGATGAGCGTTCCCTTGTGCATGTATTTAAGCTACCTAATGTGGGCCACTTTGTTCTTCATTTTGATTATTTTAAGAAGTCCTTTAGCACATCAAACAGACTCCATAGATGAAGATTTATAAGAAGGTCTTGAGAGCTGTCAGAGTAATGTTTTTCCAGCGGCAAAAACTTAACACCCTCTTAGATCTTTATTTCTGCTTTGTCCCGGGTTTGACGAAGAGATGGTGTAGCTGTGGCAAGTGCTCGGTTACAGCTATCAGGATGAAGGAGATGTGTTGTCGGTTGTTTTATTTTTGATCCTATTTGAATGTGTCAGTCAACTGTCTCAAATCAAAGAAAGTGAGAAGGAGTCTTTAATAGTTGTGATTGGAAACTTCAAACTTACCCTTTTATTATTTTTTTTTAGACACTAAGTAAATGGTTGGCGGGCTCTTGTAAATCATAACATTTCTAAATATATCAGAGAGGATCTCTGCCAAGCTGCTGGCGAAGACTGCGTCTATTCCTATTGACTTCTTTTCCCCTTTCAGATTACTTTTGCACTGAATAGCTTCAAATCATAATGCAAAAAAATCAGGGACTCTTAATGAGACTAGCTAACGCTGTGATTAATGAAAGTGCAGTGCAAGCTACTGTACAGCCATTAGAAACCAGTTAGCTAATTAGTGTAATCACAGAGGTGGAAATAATTAAAAGACCATAAAATAGAGGTAGACTAATAACATCTTCCTCTGACCCAGAACTGGTGACAAGAGGATGGTTTGCTGGGTTAGGAGCAGAAAGAAGCGGAGGCTGAAGGGTCTGGGAGTAATCACCATCAACAAGGTCTCTGGGCTGGATCAGACAAGTAGAAATAGAGCAGATTTTACAGCAATGTAATCCAGATTGCAGCAGAGTCCTCTGGCAACAGCCCTTCACGTGATGGCACCCCTCTTCCATCTTTATCCATTGACACAAGTTTAGTGGCAAACTAATCAAAATATGGGTACTTGTGGTGGGGCAGGATGCGGCTGGCTCTTTTTCTAACTTTTTTGTTCCCTTTCTTCTTTCCCAGGTTATTAGCAAATACAGTAGTAAAACTTCACTCACCTTGCAGTCCCTGAACACTCCAGGTTTGGTTTCAGGAAAGGGAGAAATCAGTGTCTTAAGGTGCTTAAGAAGAAAATCCTGTTAGAGGATTCCCTACATTTATATAGCTTATCGTGTATCTATGCATGTTATTCACCGTAAGTTACACAGGATTCTAACAGCTGTTGAAGAACCTCTTACTAAGAGGCAAAAGTCCTTCTGGGTAGAGAAGAGGGGTGCAGTGACTGGCAAGAGTAGCAGTCATTGCCAGAGCTGCTCCGAGAGCTGGGTGCCAAGCAGACCTGCCACGCCACCCAGTCCTCACCCACAGCCTGTGCAAACAGCCCCCAGTCCTTTGGGCGATACCAGCATATTATGTGAATCCTAAACAGGCCGCAGAATGTGTGCCCGGTGCTTCTCCGAGGGGTCTCCCAAGCAGGACTGCTCAGATTCATCTTACTAATGAGAGACACAGGACGGTGTGATGAGCTGGATCTCACCCATGGCGATTAGGAGTGACCTACCTCTTGCTGCTAGATAAATAACTCCATGTAACAGGCCATAAAAAATCCAAACTGGTAATTTTCTAGTTGGGATGGGTCACCACTATGGCCATCTCCATCACGCCTTATCATTTCTGCCACGGTTTTGTGTGTGTTTCATTTGACCTGGGTATAATGAGCAAAGAAGACTAAAGCAGCTGCAGACACACAATCAACGATCATCTGCTGAAGCTGATGAATATGCCGAGACTGCTAAGTGGGTCTTCATTAGCTATTCACACGCTAAGAGCAGTCCTTATTTATTCTTCTTTCCTAGGTGAATCTATTTTTGAATCTCTTTTGTACTGATTTTGTCTGGGGGGGTGGGATATTGGATAGAAGGTGCCACCACTGCCAGATAACCAGATTATTTTCATGAAAAAATACTGTGACACCAAGTTGGCAGCAAGCTGCAAAGAAGAAACAATGTGATACCATTTAGAGAAGGAAGGAATAATTTTCCCCAGTGACACCTCTAGTGGGAGGCAGAACTTTATCTTCTCTTTGCAGCTCAAATGAAGCATCACAGCAGTAGCATTAACTGTGCTTCCACGTTTCCAGCTTGTCTTTTCATTAACCTTTTTTTTTATTGCTGTAGCAGGGAACAGTTTTCCAGGGAGGGTTTTTGGGGCCATCACTGGAGGTACAAGCCCAGGATATCCCACCCGGGTCCCCAGGCTGTGGCACATGTAATGCTATTGCAGCCGAATGGATGGGCCTGGTGGTCTGTGCTGCATGTAGATGGGCTTGCAGTGAAGAAGGGAAACCTGACATATATCTACAAGTCTGCTGGAGAGGGGATTTGGGAGCAACAGGTTGTGGTGAGCCTTGATCCCAGGGCCCCTTCATCCCACCAGCTTGGCTGTGTGAATCACATCCCAGGACATCCTCGAGGGTGCAGACAGGATAGTGCTCAACCCCTGGCAGCAGCAGTGTCTTCATGAGAGAAAGGTGCCTTTTTCATCACACAATCCCCTTTACCACACTGGGCATCACCTAAACTTTCTCACTTAAGCTTTCCTTAAAAGCCAGGGCTCCTGCTGTGCTGGGGCCGGTTGGTGACAGATGCCTCTCGCCCTCCTGGCCGCATCCGTCTGCGGTGAAGGCTGCCCTCTCCCGACACGTGGAATAGTGGAATACGTGAGGGTTACAGTGGCTGAGCTGGGGCCCAGCACCCTCAGCCAGCATCCAGCCTGGTCCCAGGTTCGCCGTGCACAGCCCACCGATGTCCCATCCCAGTGACCACAAACCAACAGGGCCTCATGCATCCCCCATGGTGGCCTGTCCCCATCACTGGCTGCTCTCAGTGCTGGATCCCAGCTGCATCCCCGCGCCGGCAGCCTGTGGGTGCTGCCTGAGAAACCACCTGGAGCACTGCGCGCCTTCTGCAGAGGATTGCCATTTTACCCGACGGATTCATGCCCCTCCCAGACCTGCCCAGCACCTTTTGTTTTTATAATCTGACAGTGTGGGAGGGAGTACCGTACCCATCTGAGCTGTTTTTTTCCAGCTGAGTCTATTCACCCCACAGACCACGTGTGTGACGTGTGTGACGCACGGGGACAGCCACAGTTAGCAGCATGTTGCTGCAGACAGGTGGTTTTGTATGAACAGCGATGCGAGCCAAGCACTTGCACCTCTGTAAACAGCTGATCTATGAGAGATTACTCCCCCGCCCCTTGTGCTTTTGACCTTATTTGCTGAAAATGAAATATCATCTAACCTTCCAGGAAATACCACCATTCTTTGATCTGACATGAGCACATAAATCTTCTGTAAGAGTGCATCCATTCTGCATCTCAGGTCTCTGGAACTGAGTTCTGGGCACTGGAGTAGGAATTGCAGCATCCTGAATCTGGGACAGCAGGACCTGAGCCCCCATCTCTCCAGACTGGGGAGCGACATCACCAGGGGACTAGTCACTGAGCTGTTTCTGCACCAGTGCCTCATGGAAAAATTGGGATTTCTTGGGTCTGAATCACTTTGAGCATCTTAAAGTTTTGTGGAAGAGGTGAAATCCTTCCCAACCAGCTTTGTGGGTCTGGCAGAAATAAAACACAGCTTTACAGCATAAAGCAACCCAGCTCGCCCTGCTGCAGCCTCCCCAGTCACGTCCTAGAAGAGATCTCAAAGGCTGTTGCATTGCTGAAATCTGGGGCTCTGCGTGTCATGCTCAGCCAGTGCCGCTCTCAGCTCGTTTCACGCCTGTGGGTACCTAATCTTGTCTGTACAATCAGCCTTCATGGGTTGTGTTTCCCCTGCTATTTCAGGGGACCGCAGAGACCTTTCCAGGAAGGCGGGGGGTGGGGGGTGGGGGGGTGGGGAGCTGGGGGGCTCACGGGAGGTGGCTAGGGGGAGCTGCAAAGCTGTGGCCATATCGGGGCCAGAAGAGCAGAAGGGGTTATTTGAAGGTAAGAGGTTATTTGTGGGAAGATGCGGTTCTCGTGCTGCTCTACAGCCTTCTGCCTCCCACCCAGTGCGGGTGGTTTAGAAGTCATTCTTTTCCTTGAGAAGTATGTGCTTCTAGATCCAGACTGCTTTACGTGGGGTGTATCTACCAGCGTGCAGATCCTTCTCCATCGTGGCTTATTCCCAGAGCAGGGCCCCCCCAAACCCTGCTGGACACGGGGAGGGATGCAAAGCCACCTTTGCGTTTTGCCTTGTTTTCCCTCTGGATCAGGTCGGTGGCACTCACAATCCACAGCATGCTGGGGAAGACAGGGTTAACTGAACCCACCATGATACCCCCTCCAAAAGCCCCAGAAAGCTAAAATTCCTTTTTTTGCCTGGACCACCTTTCCTTGTCTTACCACTAGATGGGAGAGTGAGACTGGGATAACTCAGCTGCTCACGGTAGGAATTCGGAGGGGAGATGAGAACCGAGAAATGCCCGCAGGTCATCCTGCAAATCCTCCCAGCTCGGGAAGGGAGTGGGTAACCCCCAAAATGCCCAGTTATCGCCTAACCCCAAAAGTGCATGGCTGAGGGGGAGCTAACGCTTGCCTGGTGCTTCCCCTCAACACCAGTATCCACTCTGCCCTCATGCAAGGGGAATTCACTTACACAAAGGTAAGATATATTCTTGGGGAGAAATACTTACTTTTTTTTTTTTGTATCCACCTGTCGTAGCAAAGAGGGAGGTGGGGGAAAGCACTTGCAACTCACTCCTCTCATCCACACCCCAATCCCGCTTCCCAGGAAGCTGGGTGACCCCAATAATTGCTTTTGGAGTTAAAGAATAAAGCAGTGTTTTCTCCTCCTTTCCTTCTACATCTTTCTCCTGTAGGATTCTTGTATAAAAATACCCCCAGAGATACCATGTTCCTGCACAGATCAAAAATGGGCTGGTGCCATGGCTGCACGTGTAGGAGGAGAATTTGTGCCCTGGCCTGACACCACATGTCTTGGGCGCTGCTGCAGGCATGGGAGAGGAGGGTGCCTGTTTCATTAATGTCTTAATAAATTTACTTTCACTGCAGCACTTCCCATCTCCCGAGACAATGCCCAAGGTTTTGCTGGGACTGGGTAGCTTCCTCAACCAAATCAGATCTGCCAGTTTGACTATTTTTATTATTATAAGTTTTGGGGCTTATAAAAATTAACATCTCTTCTTCCTGCCTGAGATTTCACAGGTTCTAGAAGATATCTCATAGTAGCCAAATTCTCCAACTGCCTGTGTGACTATGGCAGAATATGTATTCCCCAAAACTAGGAAATTAGCTTTTTGGGGGTTTTTTGCTGCCTGCCCAACCTTCCTAATTTGCAAGCTTTTTGGAGAAGTGACTCAAGTTATTTGTTTAATGCCTGGCACAGTTGGGCAATGAGATGAAATAATCCTAACAAATGCCTTAGCTGCAACAAATGCCCTTGTTGCCTCTGTTGGGGTCTCCTGGCTTTGCCTCCACCTGTAAGAAATATGTAACAGCTTCTTTGGAAGAGCTCGTGCACCTCACCAGGGAAGACCCAAAATCCCCTCCAAAGAAGAGACATCTTTCTTCAGTTGGTTATTACAGAAGAAAAAATGTTGCCTGGAAGCAATAAAAAAATAGACATTCCAGACTTGGCAGGTCCAGGGCATGTTTGTTTGTGCAAATGCAGCTTCCAGCTGCTGGGGACAGCCTGGGGTGACAGCAGCAAAGAGGACGGTTGTGGTGGGAGCATCTCCTGCTGCAGCAGGGGCCAGGGCTGGGGTTCACCCCACTCCATCCGTGGGCAGATCTGGGACATGTGGGGATGGAGGACAAAGCAGCCATAGGGTGCCTCTAATAGATGGTCCATGCCATGTCTGCTTCTGGCCATGGACACCTGTGGGACAAATTGCTGTCCTCAGCCAACAGCCTGCTGCTCCCTGTCCTCCTCAGATGTCAAACATTAGGTAAGCAAGTGGGAAAAAAATCCCAAATACTCAAGACCACTGCAGTAACTCTGATCTGCTTTGCTATGCTCCCTGTCTTTATATCCCTGTCTTATCTACTCTGCACCATCTTAGAAAAGCATTAAACACGAGAGAAAGCACTAACAGGGAGAGGAGCTACAAAGTGACCTGTGGCACAGTGCACCCTTGCAATGACACAGGACCAGAGGGATGAGGACATGACTTCTGGCCTCTTCTGACGGCAGGAGATGCTGCAGCTTGTCGCAGTCTTCAGCTTTCAGCACCCCAAATGCAAAGTCAGGCCTGCTTCAGCAAGGAGAAGCCGAGCTGATTGAGTTTTTCCTTATTAATAAACAAGGGGATGGCACATAAAAGTGTCACTTCAGATGAGAAACATGTGACAGTCACCAAGTTAAAGCTGTATCCTGCAAACATTTCCAGTATATGAGGCTGAGCCTTGAATTCCCGCTGCTGCAGGGCAGGGGGAAGGAGAGGCAAAAGGATCTGAGCGTGGCCCTAGCTGTGGTCCATGGGCTTGTTTAAGGAGAGCTCAGCCACCCATGAAATGTGAGTCCTGAGGAAAGGTTGGGGCAGAGTCTGGTGCAACGCGTGTGGACGCACAGCATTCGCTGCACTAGTGGGCAGCTCTGGCAGTGAGGTAGAGTGTGAAGTTTAAACTTAGGAAGCATCGATGCAGAGACCAGGACGGAGCAGCAGACTAGCAAAATGCAGCCTTGCTGGGAAACGTCTCGCTGCAGGTTGCAGCCAGAGCCCTTTGGTAGCTGGCTCACAGCATTGTTGCATCCATGCAGACCCTCGTGATGGTGATTAAAAGTAGCTCCATGAGTCTGGAAAGGGGGCAGAGGAGTCTGCCTCCTCCTCCTCCTCCTCAGGGGCATGTTGAGCTCTCAGCTGAGTGCGGAGGGGTGCATGTACTCATGAAGTACGTGGGATGTGCTCCACGGGGCTGTGACCTCTTCGGAGGGGCAAGAGGCAGTTGTGTGAGGGTAAGCACAGTGCACAAATTCAAACTATTAAAAGAGTGAACATCAGGCCTGACACACCGGGGCATCCTCGGATGGAAGGCTCTGTGCCACGGGGGATGGCTGATGCTTGCTCTGGTCCTGAACTCCACAGGCAGCTTCCAGCCAGGATGCAATCCAGCCTCACAGATGCAGAGTCCAATCTCTCCTGTAGAGTCTGACCTGCAAGAGGAACTATAGAGATGGATTTTCAAAATCAGCCAGAACAAGTGGGATTCAGGCCTTATCTGAGACAGCAACAGAGTTAGCCACATGATATTTTCTCCATGTTTACAGGGGCAATATTTTTCCAAAGTTCAAAGCCTTTCTCTGCAGGAAGCATGTGACGTGCTTCGCAGTCACACCATCATTTTGGTGCTATGAACAATTAAAAAAATCAATTTCTGGAGCAATATTTTCTATGTTTGTAATCTCTGAACTAATTACAGGACTGGAAAATCAATAGCTATCTGGAAATCTTTCCAATACCGCTAAGTATGCTACATATCATGCTGGAATATATTCTTCACAAACACGTGCTGCTTATGACCATCTCCCACATCATATGGGCAGATAATATCACTGCAAATAAGCACCTGTGCTTCATTACACTGCAATGGCAACATTCACCAAAAGCTTCAGGTGGGATTGGGCAGAGCAAGTAGCACAGTACCTGAGATCTGGAGCAACATTTGTGCCATCATCTTACGCCAACAATGAAAAGCATTGGAAGGCTCAGTTAGTTCAACAGGAATTTTCGAAAAGATTATGCAATAAAGTCATCAAAAGTTCACGCCTCAGTTGTAATGGTTTTTCATCAGGTTTTGTTAAGAAAAAAAAGTAATACCTTTGGTGAATGAAAATAACCTCTCTCTAGTCTCCTGGCCAGAGAGAAGGGGTGTTAAATGGGTGATTCAGTGGCATTTACACTTCAAAAACACACGTAAAGAGGAAGGGTGTTGCTCTGATGAATATGATCTCCTCTTGCTGTACAAACACGCTGTGTTGACCATGGCAACCCTGTTCCAGCCAAAGCCCGAACCTTTGTGCTGGTGCTACGCATCACTTCCTGCACACCACAGGCTCCACTGGGATCTAATTTGAGATGCTGCTGCTTCACTTGTGCCCTGCGAGAGCTCAGCATGCTTTTCCTTGGTATGATGGAGTCTGTGCTGCTGCTAAATCAAGAGTAAATATGCCCATCAGACACAGTGCCAAAAGCACAGCAAGCGGCTAAGAAGGAAAGACCACAGCACAGGTGATTTTCCCCATGCTCCCGTTTGCACAACCGCTTGGTAGAACACAGCGATGAACTCTGAGCTATCATGACACCACAAAAGATTTGCTCTCATCGGATATGTTTCTCTCTCATTATTTTTCATAGCTTTTTGACACCCACCCCCCCTCCCCCCAGTGAATCAAGCAGAGGAGAAGTGGGATTGGGGTACATCCCTGCCCTCGCTCCCTCCCCAAGCTGGGGGACTTCCACAGCTGCACCCACACCCACAGCTCTCCGAGGTGGTGATCCTTATCCCAGAGCAGAGCTTTGGGTCTAGCAACCATGAAGGTAAGGTGCAGTGTGCCTTGTTCTAGCCCTCATCTCAGGAGACCGGCCACGATTTATAGTTCCTCCTAAATAAAAACTTAGCAGATGAGTTATGCTCCAAGAATTTAAACTTTGGAGCTGGGCATAACCCATATAGCAATCTGGATTGTAATTATTGTTATTCCTAATTACTGTTTGCATTTCTGTAGGACTCCAGCATCCAGCTCAGGAGCTCCTGTGCCCAATACAGCACATGGCACAGAGAAAGGAGCCCCTTGTGCTGCTGAGAGCCTGCCTGGAGCAGCAGAGCCAACCCCGAGCGTGGCCAGGGGTGTGTATGGTGACACCCCTGCCTCGCCTGTACCAGAACATGCAGTCCCATGGCGTGGCTTTCCTAATCTGGGCCGCTTTCTGCCAAAAAGCAACAGTTACAAAAATACTGTGCTTCCCATTATCGCAGTCAAAATTTCCCTTTTAACTCCTAAGGCTGAAATGACCTTGATGCTAACTCTGAGTTGCCGGGTGCCACGTACTGTTTGGACTCTATGGGAACATACCTACAGCTGCTACACTGAGCTTCAGTATGTTTTCTCTTTGGACAATGCCATCTATGGACTTTCCCATCATTCTTGCCAATGTAATGTCATATTTTGTTCAAAGAAAACTCAACTAGAGTGCAAAAAATCACTTCTATCTTAGGAAAGAAAGGCTGCAGTGTCTGTGCATCACATAAGGGAAAAGACCTGAGGAAAAAGAGCTCAGACTCTTCAGAAATCTTTCAAAGAGAAGCTACATCTTTCCCTTACCTCTTTTAAAATTAACACATCATACTTTATACATGCTCAGCAGCAAAGTTCTTCACATTGGTTCCCAATACCCCCGAAGTACAGTACTGCCGTGCTGCTGCTGGCTGCTCTACGAAGACAGTGAGAGCTGGACAAGCAGCGAGGTATCACTGCCCCTCACAACTCTGTCTGCCAGCGACCAGCACCTCAGGGACATCCCAAACCAGAGGTCTGCATGGAGATTATTGGGTTTAACAGCCGCCAGAGCATGTGTCACCTGTGAACGTGTCTAATCCTTCCATGAACACAGTTACACTTCTGGCTCTGCAATGCCCTCTGGCAGCGGTTGCCACTGTTTCATCAGGAGCTGGGCATGAGTTTGCTTTAAACCTCCTGCCTCATACTTTCATTTACAGGATCCTTTGCTCTCATAATAATAAATGCAGCTCACAGTGCTGAGCAGGATGGATTCTGATGCTCCAGTTAGCAAAACCAATAGGGTCTTACAGAGGTAGGATAACACAAAGTCTGCTAAATATCCCAGGGGAGGATTTTCAGAAGTGCATTTCCCACCATAAGCCAGCACTAGCCACTGCTCTTGAAAAATCCCATCTTTATGTGTTATTTATTATGTGTTTCCTGTGAATGAATTTCTGGCTCAAATTAGAGTTATAATAAAACTCTAAAAAAAGATCTTCTTTTAGAAAAAAATCCAGCTCTGCACTTCCTTCCCGGAGATTTGTTGCTTGTTCTGCAACAGGAGTTGTGAATCATGGAAGTATTTATAACAGTGGTATCAGGAAATGATCATTCAGGCATGAGAAATCTGTATTAGACATTATGTCTTTAAATAAAATGTTTATTATTATGTTAACCTAATCTTGTAAATACATGCATACTTAACTATATTAAAAATGTGAATGTTCCCAGAACCAGACTTTACATGATGAATATACAACAATTTCCCTTCTTTACCAGTCAGCTGTGTGGATCTTGGAAAAATGAGGGTAGTTTCATTTGATGGGCACTAATAAGGTTCATGTCTGCACAGATTTAGCCCGAAGACTGTCAGATCATCTCAGGTCCCATGTGGCTCACAGGACCGAACTTGAAGAAACATCTTTCAACAGCCGCTGGTGACGGAGTGATTCCAGCTCTGTGAGCGCCTCCAGCCAACTGACTTCCCTTCTGTGGCACTAAATTTGCATTCATTAAAACCAGAGTTTTAATGATTTATGGAGATTTATAAAAAATGGCAGCCCAGAGCTCCTGACACTCCCAAAGCTTCTGACAGAGGTACAACACATCATAAATCCATCCCGGTGTGAAATACTGAATGAAAATCACTGCAGGTGTATCTGCAAGCATTAACATGACCCATAAAATCAGGGTTTCAGTCAAATTAAAATGATCAGAGCCTCCCAAACCCAAGGAGACAGTAACCCATATAATAACAATAATATAATTGCCATAATGTTAGTAATAATACTACTAATACAATTACCAGTCTCCTTGTCATTGTTTATTACCATCACTGCCCTGGTAATTCTCAGCTGTAACGATGGACAGGGGCAGAGATGGCCCCATCCTTTCAGAAGCAGCTTTTGTGCCCATCACCAAGCCCCAGCCAAGCAAAAAACTTGTCCCCTTCAATTTGAAAACAAAAGCCACCACCAGCAGCTGCCACTAGTAGAGCTCCATATCCAGTCCGGCTGAGCTTGACAGGCAAGGGAGCGAAAGGAGATGGTCCTGAGACAAGAGACTAGTGGAGGTGAGGAAGATTTAGGCCAGATGCTGCCAAGGAAAGCTGATGTGCTTCCCCAGCAGTGCAGGGGACAGGGCTGTGCCTCCCCATCGCCCTTCCCACCTCCCTTGCTGGAGGCGTCTGTGGCTTGCAGCAGGATGAGGACTACCCTCTGGTGAGTACTTTTCTAATTATTTTGCAAACCACCTTACCCTTTGCTCCCGTTGCACCCTCTCCCTTTGCAGATTTGCAGAGCCAGGAGAGAGGCACGCCCGAGTTCATGCCAAGCCCCCAGCACCCTCGCACGTGGGTCCCTGCCACGCTGCCTGTGCTCCACTCTGTGCTCATCTAGGCTCTGCAAACCTTGCCCATCCTTTCCACGCCCTGCTTCCTCCAGTTTTCATTGCATCACACACATTTCATGCTTTTCTATAGCTTTGAAAAGTGAATTCCAGCTTCTCCTATCCCTTAAAGCAGCCTCAAAGATCCTTAGGATAAGCCCAATCCTGGGAAGACTCCGGGCTGTGGAGGGGCCTTCTGCCACTCACATAGCAGATTGTACATACATTAGCTCATGCTGAGCCCTGGGGGCGTTAAAACTGGAGTTTAAAACAAAGTTGCCCCTGAGTCAGACTCATTTTCATTCACAAGCAAATCAGCAGAGATGGCAAGACTGATTTGCCATGCCACTGCCCAGCATCTTTTAAAGATTTTTGCAAGAGACAGATTTTTTCCAGGTGACCTCTGTCCTTGCCACATCTTCTCCCTTGGACACGTTATCATAGTTACTATTAGCTCATGCAAATCCGTAGAACAAGCTCCCTCTCTTTACCTCTCCCTCACCCAAGAGGTAATGTATTTTGACATGCTGTGCAGAAAATCATCAAAAATTAAAAGAATTACTCTGCACCTCTGAGGACAAGCTCACCAAAGGCAGGATGGACCAAAAGGTACATGGAAAAGTGAGCAGAGCTGAGGAACAGGGATGCATCACCCTGAAGCTGGAGCCAGCAATGAATGCAGCTTGGCATGGTTGAACAGGAAATGTTGGGGGTTTCCCCAGCTCGGATGCCTTTGACGCATTGCTTCACCTTTGCACATCTGTTGTCCTTTCCACCCTATTTATTTAAAATACAAACTGATTGAAACAGGGCCTTACTCATCAGCGATTGGATAGGATCAGCCAAAACAATGTTGTAGCTTCAGTGTGCAGGAAACGATTCATATATAATAAAGCAACAGTGTGCGGCCACGGAGCTAATGCTTCCTGGTTTTCTTGACCACAGCATGTCACAAACAGCAGGCTCACCCACATTCAATTTTGCTTTAAAAGCTTGCTTGGCAGCTCCCAATTTAGCCTAGGAATTGAAAGGAATATCTGCAAGAAGCCCATCCACTTCTAACAGCAAGGATGGGACAAAAAGCAGCACCTTCCAGCTCCATCCCAGAGCTGCTGCTTCAGAGGAGGAGGAGGCAGCGATGGTTGCCACAGCCCAGGATAAGCCTTGGCGAGCTGCAGGGGCTGCTTCTGCCTCGGCTCCTGCCCCAGCTCTCCGTTACCTGTGGGCGCTGAGCTCCGGCAGCAGCCGCAGGAAGGATACAGCACCGCTGCCCCTGCACCCAGCAGAGGTGGGTACCGCAGGGCTCAGTGTTGGGGCTGCATGTTGCACCTCTGGCCGTGTCTTTGGCCTCCTCGCTGCCTTGCACAGCGTTAGCTGGGGTTTTCCATTACCCAGGTTATCCGGTGCACTCTGGATAATGGAGAACTGATTGCACTTTATGGAGCTAAACATACTGTGCCTGAATTATTTATCTTGGAACATGCAGAAACAGGCCAAATTCCCAAGTGATGTGAGACAGCTCTTATAAGAAATGCAAGGGGGGCTGCAGAAGCTGCACTGGCAGGCACGCAAGAGCCGCACGGTTAGACCCTCACACATGCACACATGTCACACGTGCTGAGATTCCTCCTGCCCAGGTGATTTATGTCCTGGAGGGTGTGGAGTGCTCAGGTGTGGGTGCTGGTCTGGAGCCTCATTTGTGTAACTGCACGAGGGCCCCTTCTGTGCCTATAAACCAAACCACTGTGACAGCACGTCCCCGAACGGCAGAGAAGGCAGCCCAAACTGACGGGTTAATGCAAATCAGGGGGTTCAGTGGGTTCCCACAGTTTTTCTCCTTCAGCTCTGGCCTCTGCAACCATCAACCCAGCTGTGCCCAGCCTGACAGCACCAGGCCTATATTGCACCAATAAAGCTGTGTCTATGCCCCAGATCAAATACACCCATGCATCTATCTGCTCTTGTACTTTTATTTTACGTGCAGCCACTTCGTTGCAATGGCTGGAGGTAAAGATTAAATTCCTGCCATTGCTTTCTTCCACCACAGCCACAGATGCAGCTCCTTCCAGCGCCGTTTCCCCCTCGGTCTGGTGCATGGATGTATCCCAGAATTTCTCCCTGAGCATTCCGGGGGTGCAGGGAGGCTGGGACACCCCGGGGATGATGGTGGTATTGGGGGGGGGGGGGGGGGGGGATAGCCCCAACCCTGACTGGGGGCCGCCAGGCCCCAGGTGCGCAGTGGGGGGGGAAATTGGGCGTTTTTCATAAGATGCACCTGCCGCTGCCCCTGCCCCTCCTTACCCCGTTGCTTCTCACTCCCCCATCCCTCTCCCCATCCCTCTCCCCATCCCTCTCCCCATCCCTCTCCCCATCCCTCTCCCCATCCTCCCCTTGCCGCCCCTCTCTCCGTTTTCTTACCACCCCCCCACCCCCCCCCAAAACGGGATGCGTTCCCTGCCCTTCCACTCCCACCTTCCCCCCCCCATCTCCCATCTCCCCCGTCCCTCGCCCCCCGCCCCCGGCCGTCCCTCGCCCCCCGCACCGCCTGCCTTACCCGCACTTTCGCTTTGCCCTCCGTTTCCCCGCCATTGGCCGGTTGCCCGCCGGCGTCCGCTGCCGATTGGAGGAAGCGCCCGTCCGTCAGGACAGGGTGCCCGCCCCGCGGCGCGGCGCGGGGAGCGCGGGGGCGGCGGCGAGCGGGCGGCGGCGGCGCGGGGCGCAGGTACCGCTACGGTGCGGGATGCGGGGGGCGCGGAGCGGGCACGCCGGGGGGAAGGGGGGGCTGCTCGGCCGAGCCCCCCCTCCCGCACACCCCCACGGCGGGACCTACCGGGCGGTGCCGCACGTGTCTGCGGGAGCGACGCGGGGAGCTCCGGGGAGGCGGGGATGGGCGCGGGGGGTGTTAAAGCCCCGGGATGGGGCTGGCGGCGAGGGTCGCGGCCGGGGTGAGCGGTGCGGGGCCCGGCGGCAGGCAGCGCTCCGGCCCCGGCGTGCGGGCTGTGGGGTGGGCTCGGGGGGCTGGTGGCAGGAGCGGGGGGTCCGTGCCGGGAAGAGCCCGTCTGGTGCCAAGTGGGGGAGGCGGGGAGAGGCACCAAAACAGTCACACTCCTTCAGATTTTCCATTTGCAAGACATCGCTGGTGATGCTTCACGACCGGTATTACTGTCTTGTAACTGAAATTGGTTAGGGCTGAATCACCGTGGTTTGGTTTTTTTTCCGTTTTTTTTTTTTTTTTTCCTTTTATCAAGACCTTGCCTTTCTATGGGGAATTAAAAAGATGCAGGGAAAAGGTGGGAAATAAGAAAAGCTAGTAAAGTGGCAGGGCAAAGTGATCCTTACAACAATTAGAAAGGATGCTGATGGTAAAATGGTCCCTGACTTGAGAGGGTGGGTAGGAACTGAAGTTGGAGAAGGAAGAGCTGGGATCACAGCACTTTCAGCACCTGACCTATATTCCTTTTACTAACCTATTTGTTCAGATGATACAAATCAAAACCAACGTTCTAATAAAAACGTGGTTTTTTGATTCTGAGAGCTCAAAAGGCACAAGCGGGCATTAATGACATGAGTTTCTTGTGTGAACATTTTATAGGCTGGTCGGTTTTACCAGGCAACACACTGCAAACATGAAGTTATCCCATTCTGGCACCTTTTTTTTTTTTTTTTTTTTTTGACTTCTGGGCTCCCACTTTCTGTCGTGCCACTTAGCTGTAAAAACACATATTAAATTAATATTTGAGGGGGGATGAACACAGAGGAGATCTTTAGAGAGGTATGCCGTGAGCGGTTGTAAACGTGAGAAAAAGAATGAAGAAATGATGAGACGGGGGGAGAGGGTTAGTCAAATAATGACAGGAAAAAAAATATTGTAGCTATTTATATGCAAAGAGGTCTAGTTTGCAGGCTACCGAAAATGATCGGAAGTGAAGCAGCAGCCCTGTGTAGCGGGCGAGTTGGGGGGACAGACCACAGCCACCTGCCCTGCTGTGACGTGCCAGAGCCACAATGGGCCACACCAGCCGGCCACAAGCCTGTCCAGGCGTGACAGTGTCCCCTGAAGCTCTGTGAAATAGCCACACCACTAATTCACCTTAACTTGCTCTACACGTGGGGAAAACCCACCAAGTGACAGTGGCGAAAAAGTTAAGCCTGACCCTGGGATGGTAAATGAGGTGGGAAGCAGCGATTCCTGCGAGGGCTAAATATCTTGGCCAGCAAAACCGGGAACTACCTGAGCAAGTGCTTACTAGGAATCCTTACGGAGATTAGAGATTTGCAGGCAAGTGGGAAGATGGGATCAGCCACTAACAAAAGAAATATCCACCGGCTTAGGGAGATCAGCATCCAGCTGCTCAGTGCCTCATGATTTCCAACCGTGAACTCCTCGAGGCAGCTTGAAGCTGGTTTTGAGTCTGTCTTTTGCAGCACGGACTGTGCTGGGGAGGATCCTGCTCTCCAGTTCGGGGCTTTATACCCCGCAGTAGCACAAAAAGGGAATCATGGCTCCGCTTTACTCTGCTTGTTTTGCTCAGTCCACCCCAAAAAGCATCACTGAGCACTTGTTTTGCTTTCCTTTATTTTAACTGAGCGTATCAAGCCCCACAACCTGCCTTTGCCTACGGGCTTGCTCCCAACCCACAGGAGAAGGTGCTCACGTGCCAAATTGCCAAATGTTCTGCTTTGCCATTTGGGTAAACCTCCCCTGGCCCCTTGAGCTGCTGCCTGTAAGTTGGTGACTCGGAGCCTGGGATATTCGCGTCTTGCAGAATCCCATTAATGCAACAGTGGACGGTGGAAAAGCTTTGCAAGACCCTGCAACTTCTTAGCAGAGCTGACAGCCTGTTGCTGGTGGGTTAGTGAGATGCTGAGCGGGATTTCAAGGGAAAGGCTGCCCCTTTGGATTTTATGCTTAATAACCCAAGGTCACTGTGTTAAAGCAGCGTGCAGGAGTTGTTCAGCGTGCGCAGGCTGTCTCGGCTGTGGGCTGCCCTGAAATGGGTCAGCGTTCTGGTCTTGGTTTCAATGGCTACCCTGAACTGTGTTGTGCTTCCCTTGCACGTTTGAAAAACATGTTATCTTGGCTGAGTGAGGGGCTGATCCTTGTGCAGAGAAGCAGAATCTGGGGGCGGTGACAGCCCAGAGCACGCTGGCAGGATCCGGGGCTGTGCCCGAAGGGTCGGTGGCAGCACGGCTCTCCCTGCCCCCAGGTTTCGGCAGGTTCCCCAGCTACCCCAACCCTCTCGAGATGCAAGAGCTGCTCCTACCCTGGAGCCACTCTCCTTTCCCTTTTCAAAACTGATTTATTGCTAGACCTCCCTACAATATAATTAGTTTTGTTCCGTCTTGGCCTTGAGTGACCTCCTGGTGCACGAGTGGTGATGCTGAACTGGAGGATTTGAGAACAAAGAGTTTCTGCAAACACTTTCTGGGAAAAATTCTCTGGGAGAGGTCAAGGACTTCATCTGGTTTATGAATCCCAGACAAAAGCATCCACCCTACTTTGGTAGCTGTGATGAGTGATTGTAGACAAGTGGGCCACTAACTTGAATAGATTTTGCATCAGACCCCTCATTGGTGCAGCAGAAAGCATGAGATGAGGCAGTGGAGTGTTTAATATTAATAGAGTAATGTTATTCTAACCTTAAATCTCTCTTCAGGCAGAAGTGCCCCTAAATCTAGGGTACTACTTACTGTGTTGCTGCTGTCAAAAATAATGTCATTCCACTTCTTAGACTGTAAATGAGCTTGAGCAATGGGAATATGTTAGTGGTGGGAAATACGCTATTGTTCGCCTCGTTTGGCAAAGTGCTGAGCCTTTCCAGAAGTTTTAGAAATTCTTGGAGCAGTGAAGGCACTAGTCCCATTTCTTCTCTTGTGCTGTTGCACTGACACGTGTATAGTTCCACTAAAACTGAATTTGATTGCTGTTGTTAATGGATAAAGTGTATTGCTGTATGGCATCAAAAATCTCTAGTCATTTGAATTCTCACAGCTTGGCTTGGTTGCTTCAAGAAGAAAATGCAATGCTGACAAGCTTTGTTTAACTGTCGTCCAGGGGTTTGAAGGAGTTAGGGACTCATTTTCATATTGAGAAAGCAAGACCAACCACTTTTCTCCATCCCCCCCCTCCCCCACCCCCCAAAAATACCTTGACTTTGCAATGTTCCTGGCTGGAAAAAATCCAAGAAAAAGTACTTTTTGGCACTTTTATAGCTATGGTTTCATATTTGTGAATTCAAGTGCCTTGGGTATGCTATGAGATAGGAGTTTGTTTTTCTAGATGGCATTAAGATATTAAAAAACAAAAAAGATTCTAGAGTTCCTAATAAATGATACCAACCCACAACACAAATAAAAAGTCCCCAAAACATCTGAAGGACATGGACTCTTTCAGATTTTCTGTTCTTTCATATCCTCTCCTTGGAAAACTGCATCAATCTTTGTAGCTTGTCATATAAATCAGATTTGAAAATGTAATTCAAGATTTGTTTTGCTTTAAAAGCCCCGTAGAAAACAGAAGCTCAGCCCTTGTCCTGGCTGCAAGCTGGAGCAGCTGCAAGGCTGCTCTGCTTTGCCTTAGCTGGAAGGGCTTGCTAACGCCTTCCCCCATGACTGATCTGATCCTGCGCCACTTCAGCATAATCCAGGATGGGGAAGATGCCATGGAGCTTTATGTTAGCATAAGAATTCCCCCAGAAAAGGGATTTCCTCACAGTGCTTTCAAAGCAACTTTATGGTTGTCTTTGTATTGCTGGGTGGATTCAGTCTCGTGGAGGATTTAGATCCTTCGAGCCAGATGTGGGTCTTGTTTACAACTGAATTAGCCTTTTCTGGAGTCCGCCATAACCTTGCTTGACCTGTGATCCCTTTGGTGTTGCGTATTTTCCTCTTATTTGGCAGCAAACCTTTGAAAGAGTTTTTTAAGATGCTGAAGAAACTGGATTAGAAGTGAAAAGTGGGCATCCAGCCTGTGGTCTACACTGACTACGTCTCCCATCTTCTTGTTTTAAAATAATTTAAAATTTAAAATATTGCCTTTTTTCAATTAAAAAAAAAAAAAAAGATTTCTTCGCCTACCACCACAAGCCAGCTGATTTTTATTGCCTTGAATTACCTTTTACTTTCTGTGAGCAACCTCAAGAACCCCGCTTGAATGCCTTGTGTGAGCAAACCCTGCTCACGAGTAAGCTGCAGTGGGTGGGATCAGGCCCATCATTTCTTAGAGTACCTTGATCACAAATCCACCCTCAGTGACCACGTTCAAGCTGATAACCAAGAGGGAGGTTATCCTGCCGTGCCCGTTTCTCCTGGCACCTTGCTGGGGGCTGTGGGATGCAGGCAAGTCCTCACCAAGGACAATTAAAAAGTTTCTGAGGCAGAAATGGAAACCCCGCTGTGCTGGTGGGTGGAAGCAGGGATCCCTTGAAGGCAGTTTGCAGATTTTTCAGGTGAATCTATCCTCTAGTGGCAGCTGTCTAAGGCCATGATTCCTTGCATGCGGGAAAAGGGGAGGTGGGGGTGGGTACAGAGTAGAAGCCATCACCCCATCGCACATGGACAGCGATCCCCTCTGAGTCGCAGCAGATGTTCTGCGTTGGCAACGGGCACGTTATCAGCCTGTTTATTCGTTTATCTCAGGAAGAAACACCATTTGGCAGCAATTTGCTGCCTGGCAGTAAGAACGAATGGCTGGTGAGAGGCGTGCGCGGCTTGCAAACCATGCGGTGCCTGTGCGTGCCCCTTCTCCATGCGTTAGCCTGTGCGTTGATGTGTGCGTATGGGGCTGCTGTTTCACACCGAGCTGGGTTTCTTACAGGGGCCTGTTAATGCAGAACGGTATTGCTCTAGCGTGCCAGCATCTCTCAAAGGAGTCGGTGAGGTCTCACCTCTTTCGGTCAGGGGGGATTTTTATTTACTTGGGTGCAGCCAGCCCTGGAAGGAGCGGGCAGCCGAGGACAGCACAGCCGAGGTATACCTGCCCATTGGCAGCCGGTTGTGCCTTGAGATTTTCAGTCCTTTCTAGACGAGCTGTTTGCTGTAACCGCTGGAGGAACCTGCAGCACAAGGGCTCGCTGCTGAAATATATCTGAGGTTTCTAAGGAAGGTGTTGTTTCAGCTTGGCTTCTCCTGCCCATCCTTGGTGGCAGTGGTCAGCAGCCCTGCATACTGCCAGCGTGCTGATCTCATCCCTTCTGGGTTTGGGTTCCTACCCTTGCTGTCACTGTAGCTTGTGGTTATGGTACTGGTTTGGGATTTTTGTGTTCAACAGTGAAGTCACCCCTTTGAAAGTGCCCATCGTTTCCCCTTGATTACACAATAGGGACATGCCTTCTTCAAAGAAATCCCAAAATATACGATGATGTTTCAAGATCTAGGGTGTTGCATGATCACATGCAAATTAACGGCAAGCTGATGTGTTTTTTCTAAGTGGATGAAATGCGATGAAGGATGGGGCTTTTGTTTAGCTCCTCTTTGCAGGGCAGGTGGGGGAGTACTTGGTGTTGGGAAACTTAGAGGCTGCAAGTACCATCAGACATCCTACAGCTGCATGAGCCGGGGCACTGATCTTGTCCGAACTCCCTTGTACCACGTCAGGTTTGTGCTGAAAGGGTTAATTTTTGCACCATCTGGCTTTGTGCTAGATCAAATAGTGTTTGTGTTGTGGTAGCCAATGTGAGGCCAGAATAAGCTCGGGGTAATATGCTTGGCTAATCCAACAGAAATATGATTATGTGCCTGTTCTTGCTACAGATCATATCTGCAGTAATGTGTGATTTAGTGACACACCAAATAGTGATTGTGGAGACATGGGAGAGGGCTTGAGGGCTGCAACACCTCCCCTGTGCAGACAGGCGGAGAGAGCTGGTGGGGCTCAGCCTGGAGAAGGCTCTGGGGAGACCTTACAGCACCTGCCAGTACCTAAAGGGGCTGACAAGAAGCTGGAGAGGGGCATCTACGAGGGCCTGTAGCGACAGGACAAGGGGGAACGGCATTAAACTGAAAGGGTAGGTTTGGATTAGATATAAGGAAGAAATTCTTCCCTGTGAGGGCGGCGAGGCACTGGCACAGGCTGCCCAGAGCAGCTGGGGGTGCCCCGTCCCTGGCAGGGTTCAGGGCCGGGCTGGACGGGGCTGGGGGCAACCTGGGCTGGTGGGAGGGGTCCCTGCTCAGGGCAGAGGGGTGGGACTGGATGGTCTTTACAATTCTTTCCGACCCAAACCATTCTAGGATTCTATGGCTTGAGGGCTGTAGATAACCTGAATGTGATGATCTCCTTGCAGCGGGCAACAGAGACACAATAGGAATGTCTAACTCAAATTAGGTACTTAACTTTAAACAAGTAATTAAGAGAGAGAAATCCCAGTCTTAATGCAGGATGACTTCCTAGGGAGTCACCTGTGACGTAGAAATCAGGGTCATTTAACTTTGCATTTTGCATGCTGTAGTGACTTCCTAGGTGCTAATCTGAGGTTAAGTGAAAATGAACAGCTGGAGTTGTACCGTATTTTGCAAAATGTCCTGTTTCAAGCAGCAAGTTCATTGAAGTGCTGTCTGGGAGGCTGCGCTGTTCCTGTGCTTGGCAGGAATCTCAAGACTAATACCTAAGAGGATTAGAGGGCATCGCTGAACGTTAAACAAGATCCAGGCTAAGCGGTCTGCACCATTGAGTTTGTGCTCCAGGGGCTGTGCAGGGAAGCTGTTACTTGCTGATCTGGAAAAAGAGTGGGCTTGTGTGGGAAACGCTCTTCCCTCAGCTGAATCCTTCCTGTAGTTTCTGTGTCCCTCAGGCCTGACGCAGTGTTTCCACCCTCTGCCCATCTCACGGGCTCATGTGCCCTTGTGCTCGCTGAGGATGCCAACTGTTGCAGGGGATGCTGATGATCAGCAAGTTTCTTCTTCTGTGATGCATTTAGCTCTTCTCATGTGCTCCCTTCAGCTCTGTGTTGTCTGGTTGGAGAGGGAAAGGGGTGGGCATCCAGCCCACCAACGTAGGGTTGAGCTGGAGAATTTGTCATAGAAACCTCAAGCTAAAGGCTGTTGTTGGCTGCTGGAGCAGTATGACCTTGTGGTACGTGATTTCCCCCTGAAAATCCACTTACTGTGCAGAAGAGGGGTTGGAAGGCAACCTTGTCTCAGGAAAAAGTGAAGTACTAGGTAATTTGGATGTTGATCTCCAACCCCCTTTGTGGAAAGGATACATGGAGGCTGTGCCCCCTGCAACATCCCTCCCTTTGCAGCATGGCAGCGTGCCCCAGGGTTTCGTATAGATTTCTTCCCATGCTATGGCAGGAATCAGGGTTTTAAGGTTTGTATTTCATCTCCAAATATTGATCTATTTGATTGATTTGAAAGGAAAAAGGCATTAAGACCCCCTGAGGGAATGGTGCCTCGCAGTCTGCACTAGCACAGGCATGGCAGGTGTTCTAAGGAAAAAGAATGAGTGTGGAAATGTGCGCGTTTCTTTAGGTGTGTGGAATGGTTGACAGTAGAAAGGAGGGTAGTGGTCCGAGTTAGGGTATAAATAGTCCTGACTCCAAGCACAATTGTGTTTCTGCTTTTGCTCTTATGATCAAGCCAAAAATGGATTCCTGATACCCTGCAAGAGGAGTGCAGCTTGGTGTACTGCATGAATCGGTCATTCAGTGGAAGTTAAAAAAAAAAAAAAAAAAAAAAAAGCCAGATGAAGGAGGTATCTCAATGAAAAGGCTGTTATCCAGCAGTGATGCAAGAGAAAAGCCTGTGAAAAGGCTTTGCTGCTCCAGCAATGACTGTTGCCCTCTGTTTAGGAGAAGGATGCAGAAATTTTATCAGCACACCACCTACAGTGGAAGGGCCTCATGTTATTTGTGCCAAATCCATCTTTTTGTGGTAAGGCTTCCACAGAGTTTCATGGTATCATTTCCTCTGGATTTCCCTTTTTTGTTTTTGCCTTCATAGTGATGAAACCAGGGGTATGAAAAAGACTAAGTTCTCTTTTGAGAAGAAATGATGAAGAGATAGAAAAAGTGAACCATGGTAGATGACAGCATTATTCTGTTATATTTACCCTGTAGTCAGCATCCTTGCATTGTGTAACACAGGATGTTGCATTTTTTGGCATTTTTATTGCTTCTATCTTTAGAAGCAGCAAAGAATTGTGTCTTGTATTCTTCATTTGGGTTTTGCTCACTTTGTTTTATATATCATAGAGGTTTTGCCTGAATCTGTATCTTCTGCATGGCAACAAAGAAGGGATAGCTATAGGAACTAACTGGTAATTGGGAAAAGCTGACTAATGGCTCATGCAGAAACGTTATCCTGAATATTGAATGCCCTTAAACAGGTTGTAAGAATCTAAATGATGGAAAATAACGCCATGCTGTGGGCAAGACTAGATGTTGGGAAAGTGCTGGTGGTGTGTCCGTGTTGGAAGAGGCACAGAGACACCAGCTCTGTGGGCAGTAACAGTGGCTGGAGAGCACGGTGCTGTGCCAGCGCGAAAGCCTTCTCACTGTTCATCAAACTTATGGGTAGGAAAAAGATGTTAAAGCAAGAGTGACATGAGGGAGAGGGAGCTGGGTATTATAGCATAAAAGAACCTTTTGTCTTGTTAATCTTTTGCTATGACAAAATATAGCAGTCCAGTTAAATCTGCTTTGTGCGTTGGAGCTGCAGGTTTTTAAAGATGGTCTAAGGCAGCTGCAGCCAATTGTATTTGCACAGATAAGCTGGAACAAATAAGTAAGCACAGAAAATCTGGGTAGATTTATCTTCAAAGCATTTTCAAACAGCTAATTGAAAATTATCCAAGCCACCTTCCTGATTTCTCGCATATTATTGCATTAATTTGCTGGCGAATGGGAAGTGCTTGGAAAACACAGAAAGGATTTGTGAGTGCTAAGCTTTACTACTTGGAATTTATTTAATTATAAATGTGTACTTGCTCATGTGATAATTTAAAGCCAATTTCTACTGCTGCCTTCCATGCTTCAGACTCCAGTGGGACTAAGCACACAAACCCACGTCTCCAACATGAGGGGTGGGCCAGGGCATTGCCGCTGCCCCCTGCACTTCAGCTGGCCCTGCAGCACTGCTGGCGAGCACAGGAGCACAGTGTTGGGTGCATGGCCAGCTGCCTGCTCCTTAGGTGTGTTTCTCATTCCTGAAACGTTTCCATGTGTGCAGGACAATGGCGTTCCTGTAGGAATTGCTTACAAAAGGCTCCAGGCTGGTCCCGAGGCTGCTCCTGGCAACAGCAGCATCCTCTGTATTGCTGAACCAAAGGGATGCTTTTTAAAAGCATGCTAAAAAATGCAAGGTTCACACTTTGTGTGAGATGGCTAAAGTTCCTCAGCTGCCAGGAAAACAACTCAATGTTGCACATGAACAACCTGATCACCCCATGCTTTATCTCCCTTTAACTGAACCAGCACCCTGAGGACAAGCCCTGTTCACAGGACTGGGACGTGGGTTTATCTCACTTCTGGGAGACTTCCTCACTCCTAAACCAGCAAGTGGATTACACTTGATCCATAGGGTGTTTATCAGCCATGACAGAAGTAATACTGATAATCCACTGATGCCAAACTACCCAAGAAAAATTTAGAATGAGAAATTAAATGTACAAACCTAGATGAATTTGTCCCTTTCTGGAGTAACATGATCTTGCTACTGGGATGTGGACTTTCCCAAATTCAACATTATTTGTTTGGCGAGGTTGGGCTGACTCACGTGTCAAGGAGAATAACTGAGGCTGCCCCGCGCAGCCACCAAGCATTGCCGGGGGCTGCTCCTCCCTGGTTTGCAGTACACTTTCTCATCATTTTTAATCCCTCATTCCTTTTCCTTAGCAAATATCTCCATGTGTGCCATAGAATTGAAAAAATGATTAAGTCTGCTCATAAACCGTAAACCGTGCTCAGCTATGGAAAGCAGAAGTTATGAATAGATGTTATTTGCCACAATAATGCCCTATAAAAGTCAAGAACCATAGAATAAAAGGGAAGATTAACTATTATTGGGCATGCTTCAGCAAATAGGATTATTTTGCATGTCAGTTATGAGTTAATTTGTAACATTAATCTAATCACAGTCCTTGGCGGAGACACTGTGACTGGTCCTGTGACTTTTTAAATGATCACCTGATGAAAAGCTTGTAAGTTTTACTATTGATTTAATGCTAAGTATTGGGGAGGGGGGTAGTCTACAGATTTCATCACGAAATACAAATCATACACTTCCATTGCCTTGCTACTTTTGTTGTGTTGACGTGGTGATGTTGGCAGTCTGGAAGCAGCTGCACAGTGAGAAAAAAAAAAGAGTTAAAATCTTGCAGCAAAATGAGTAAATCTATAGCTGTGAGATAATAGCATTGGGACTGATTCAATGTAAGCAAGAAATCACCAGCTGAGTCATTAAAAAGAGAGATGAATGGGAAGCAATAAATGGATGGCTTAGATGAATAAGAATGATTAGGAAATGCGTGAAGTTGGTTGGGTTTTTTTCCCTAAAGATTGTATTTTGTCCTCTGAAGTGCCATATGGCTCCTCTGAAAGTGAACATTCCCAGTGGATGTGTCACTGCCAGTTTATAAATACTTTGGGGTGAGAAGAGCCTGGTGGACAGCAGCGAGCAGGGGTAGGCTTCCAGCCCACAGCACATGGGCACAAGTCGTTAGCCCAGGGCCATCGGGGAGGTGGCCAGGACGTGGGCTCTGGGGGCAGAGAAGGCTTCTGTGTGTGGGGAAACATCTGCTGCTTGGGGGAGAGGCTGGCTGATTTCTTGGAAATGTTTCACCCTGTGTTTGCTGTTAAGTAGAGCTTGGAGGTGACCAAAGCTGAAGGGGAGGATGGTGTGACCACCTGGTTTTCAAGGAGTTTTCTTCTGCTTCAAGGAGAAAAAAACTTTAATGAAAAGATGTAGTCTCTTTCCTGACCCATGAAATAGCAAAATATCAATATATGTTCATGAAGTGTCAAGGGAGATATCCCAGTGCTGGTAAAGAGGCAGTAGGATTGTTTCCTCCAGGGTCAAGGTGTGCCACTTTGGGAGCCTTTGGCTCCTGCTCTCAGCAGCTAACTCACAGAGGTGGGCTTTTTCGGTCTGCAGAAATCCGTGATAGCAAACTCAGTCCCCAGCCAAGCAACCTTCTTTACAGGCTCAGTCAAATGTAATGTCAGGCTTATGTTTGATAAGGAAAGCGTGCAGCTGAAGTCACCCAGCTGCTGTGCAGGAGGCACGGTTGATTTACACGAACGTGAACATTTCCACCCCTTAGAGCCTGATCCAGTACTTGATAATCACTTCTGACCTTAATAAAGTTGGAGTGCTAAACCAGTCTTATTTATTGTTTCCAATATTGCATCCAAAGACAAGGAAACAGATTTAAAGCTCTAAGAGTCATAAGAACATTGGAGGGACAAAAAAGTGGAAAAAATACAGCCTTGCTTCCAAGGCATTAACTTTTTTGTGCCAACACATTGCAACAGTCTGTCTCTGCAGCAAAATTTCAATCCCTGCAGTTAGTGTTTTGCATTTACACATCAAAGTTACCCTGTGCTGCATTCGGCCAGCTAAAGTAGAAGTTACCTGAAGGAGTCTAGGGTGGACCTGGCAAGCAGTGCCCCTCTGGCTGCCAGCTCCCCCTGCCCCTGCGCTGTCATCAAATTCCTACTAAAATCTGGACCCTGGAATATTCTGCACACTCCGTTCCCCAGACAGGGTAATTGAGATGGAATTATTTGCCAACAAAAGGTGGGTCCTATTTGTTTAACTTGCCTTAAGGACCAGACCTGGCTGTTTAAAATTTGCTTACGTGTGTGGTCAGCCCTCTGCCCTTCTGGGGTGGGAGCAGGACCTTAGTGCTGCTCTGAGCATCACGTTCTGCCAAGTCCTCCTGCCCTGGCACCAGCAAGAGCTGCCAGTACAGGGCAGCGCGCTGGTGCTCGTGCACGTGATTACCTACCAGCCAAATGTCAGTAAGTTTTTCCAGAAACACACAGGTGAGTATTCACTTCTTCACCAAAGGCTGCAATATTCCCCGGTTACAACCATCTGAACACAGTTCACTTTATTGGGGAAACAAATGCCCTTTTGTCCTGTTCCCTGCTGATGAGGCTGATCGATCTCTCAAAAGTTTTTATAGGAACGTCTTGAACTGATAGTGGCAAAAAAATACTGGGAAATACAGGATGCTTTGAGGCTGCTCTCTAAGAAAACAGTGCTTGCCGCGCATTTGTTGTGAATTGAAGACCTCTGTTCAAGGGAGAACCTTACTGTTTTCATCATTTGTATTTCAGCCAAGGCATTTGAGAAAACATACCCTCGGTTGCTGGCACGATCAGGTGCTGCAGTACACCGGAGCCGGTTGGGAGAAGGCAGTCTGCATCAGTAATCAGGTTAGAGTCAGCTGCCTCTGCCCTCCAGCTCGCTCTGAAATGGCACGTAGTCTAATTAGTTGTAGAAAGGATTTTACTGAATAGCTGTAAACAGATCCGAGGGCTTGGAATAAAATCAATCTGACTGTGGAAACTTTTCAGGATAATTATAAACTATTATTGGCAGAGTGTGAAAGAGAGACCAAAGGACTTTTAGCAGTGGGAAACTTGTAGCTGTGCACGGTGTTCTCTGCGGGGGGAAGGAGAGGGACGGAGGTGAGGGTCTTGCTGTCGAACCAGGGGCTTCTTGAGAGGAGGGCTAAGGGGCTTCAGATGGCAGGGAGACTGCCTTTAGAGGTGGTTGTTTGGGGTTTTTTTTAGTGCTCTGGAATGTTTTGTTCTTTTCTATAATGTTCATGTTGCCCCGATAACCGAGGTACCAAGGTACCCCATGGTGGAGGGTATGCAGCCAGCTGAACTGCACAGCGGCGTGCTAATACTTCATGAAAAAAGCAAACAGAAAAAGAAAGGAGCAGGTTTTGAGCATGGTTCTATAAAAGGCACATGTGAAAATTCTCTCTTTACAGATCAGAGCGGTCCTGGCTCAGACCTTCACCATCTCCCTACGGATGTGAGCGCCGAAAATTGCATCTCCCGGATCAGCAGGTCCTCACCGCCCCACAAAGCCATCCTGGCCACCAGCCCCACCTCGACCTGCCAAGGCTCCGTGTTCCCCTTCATGGCAATGCCACAGAATTCAACTGCAGAGAATGGCTTTTGTTTTGCTCAGACACTCGACTTCTCCTGCCCATCCCCTCCTCCCTGCAAGCCCGGCCGGACCTTCGATGCCTCAAGCGGGCGGGAGCCCCGCGGCACTGCACTGAGCAACGGCACCGCATCCTCCGGCGCACGCAGCCCTGCCGACTCGTGCGCCGAGCCCCTCTGCTCCGCCACCCCAGGGGACGAGGAGACCCAGTTCAACGAAGGGATTAAATATGTGTCGGCCGAAGGGGAGGAACTGGCGTGTGGCTGGGGGGGGTTCACCCCCAGATGCTTGCAGCTCTGTAACACCTCTAAGGGCGTCTTGTTCTTCCTCTGTGTGGCCTCCTTCCTGCAAGGCATGACAGTGAACGGCTTCATCAACACGGTCATCACTTCCATCGAGCGACGCTTCGACCTCCGTAGCTACCAGAGCGGGCTGATCGCCAGCTCCTACGACATCGCGGCATGCGTCTGCTTGACCTTCGTCAGCTATTTTGGAGGAAACGGCCACAAACCGCGATGGCTGGGCTGGGGCGTGCTGGTCATGGGCTTGGGCTCCCTACTCTTCGCCTTGCCCCACTTCACCACGGGACAGTACGAGGCACATTCGGCGGCGGAGGTGGGCGTCTGTGGGGGAAACCAGAGCCTGCCCTGTGCCCAGGCTGCCTCCAGCCTCTCCAGCTACAGGTTCGTCTTCATGCTGGGGCAGTTCCTGCACGGGATGGGAGCCACGCCACTCTACACACTCGGCGTCACCTATTTAGATGAAAACGTCAAGACTAACTACTCCCCTGTGTACATTGGTGAGTTGAGCTGGAGGGGCAGCTGGAGCCCGTGAGCCGGGCGATGGGCAGGAGAGCTGCTCCGTCTGCCTCGGCACCGGACAGGGCACACTGAGCAGCTGTAGGAGAGGTGCTCCCAGTCTTTTGTTCCTGATAATGGACAAGGTGGTAATCAGAGGGAAGAGGCAGCTGTTGGGGAGGTTTTGATTATTTACAGGCAGGAGCTGTTAAGTGCAGCTGGGTGTTTTCCCCCCCCACAAGCCATGCCTCGCAGATCAGGGGGTGCCTCCGGCTCCCAGCACGGGGCCAGCTGGAGAGAGCCCCACAGCCTGCCCCAGTGCATGGCATTAGCATCTCTGGCAAACAGCCATGAGGCCATACTCAGTCCATGCAAGGGGGCATCACCCCTTAGTGCCACAGCACAGCAGGGACAGTCGCTGGGCTGCTCAGGTGCTGCTGGTGCAAAGCACAGCTAAGAGGCTGGGCTCGCTCCTCTGCTCTCTGTCGCTGATCGCTTAGCAATTGCCAAATGCTTGCAGTCCTATTTGGTGAAAATACTAAAAGGGACAACCTTTTAGCAATTCCAAAATTTAGCAGTCTGCCCATGCTGTTGGATCAGAAGGCTGGGCAAGGAGAGGAGGAGATCAGCAAGCGGATGATCTCTCCACAGCAGCAAACCAGAATAAGTGCCAGTGGTGCCATGATTAGCACAGACCCCTCTGCTGTCTATAATCCATTGCATATTGTCAGCGGGTCATGCCGGCGGTCAGGATGTGGCAGCGGGGCCAGCTACAACCCCGCTAAATATGGTTTTCCACTGAATCAATTTTGCCTGCCCTATGCTATAAAAGTTCCCAGGATGGATGCAGAAGTTTCCCTGGGACATAAATGGGAGATGAAACTTGTTAAAACTGTCTGGCTTTGTTTCTCAGTGGCTTAGGGAGAGGGGGACGGGGCGACAGGAGGCTGAGCATCCTGGATCCGGGAGGGAACTGGGCTGCTGCGGTGGGGCGGAGGATGCTGGGCACCAGCAGCTCTCCACAGCATCCCTGGCTGAAGCGCTGCTATTTGTCTCACACTGCTTGTTTTCCCTTTCAGCTGTTTTCTACACTGCTGCAATCCTTGGGCCTGCAGCGGGTTATCTGGTAGGAGGAATGTTTCTAAATATTTATACTGAAATTGGCAGAGAGTAAGTTGCTAAAAAATAATCTTGTTCCTTTTCCTTTATGCTATATGTTTCCTTTGGGCTAAAAAAAAAACAATCTGGAGAAATGACCCGGTGGCTGGGTGGAAACGTGCCCATGGCATTGAGCGGTGTTTCTGCGGGGGGGCTGAGGCTGGAAGGGTGGCTTGCATTAGCGCTGTTTCTAGAAGAAAATTGCTGACGAACCTGTCAGCTTAAATCCTTCCTCACGCTGCACTGCCTGTGCTAATGAGGCTATGAGCAGCAGGTGAATTGTTTGAATGAGTTCCCTGATGAGGCAACGCTACCAGCAGTGCTGCTCATCCTCCCGGTCATCCAGCCAGGATGCTTAGTCCCTCCTTCCCTTTTAGTTTTTGTAATTTATCCTGAACTCCTTACAGGCTCTTTGGCAGATGGATGGGTTGAAAAGGGGGAGTGGGTTTCCAGGGGAAGGAGTGGGTTATGTCCACCAGTTTTCTGGCAAAGGGTGGCTCTGGGGTGAAACAAGGATTGTAGCAACCCCCAAAGCACAAATGAAATGGGGAGAAGCAAATATGCAAGATGGAGATTAAAGGGGAATTAAAGGATGTAATTTCCCAGGCTCGTTGAGTGCGGTGCTCTCTGGTAAGGCAGGCAGTGCTGCGGTGTGGCGGGGGTGGTGGTGGATGTGGCATCCCCAGCAGATCACCATGGGAGAGGCCAGAGCTCAGTTTCCTTCGCTGACGTCCCCCCCCATGTCCCCCGCCAGCTCAGTGAGAGGCATGCCGAGCTGTCCCGCTCCGTTCCAAACCGCCACCTCTCTCCCTTGTGTCCTTTGGCTGTTTCTTACAGGATCGACATCACCCCGGAGAACACGCTGTGGGTGGGAGCATGGTGGATCGGCTTCCTCGGGGCCGGAGCAGCCTCCCTCCTCATCTCCATCCCCATCCTGGGGTACCCCCACCGCCTCCCAGGTACACGCTGCGGGAATCGGGGCTGGGACTGCACGGTGCTGACACACACCTTGGGGCTGGCATCCTTGCGCGTGTGTGTGGCTGGGGACGCAGGGTAGAGAAAGAGCTTCCAGGGCTTATATTTTAATTCCTACATGGATTTCACCCCTGCAGCTTTCCAGCTGCCTCCTTCCCTGCTCCTGCCTTGCAGCCATTGGCAGAGGGAGGATGTTGCGTTGCATTTTCACGCTGCAAATCCACCACTTGGGTGGCATCCGTATCTCATGTCTCACATGCTCCTCGTTCCCATTTGCCTCTCATTTTCAGGATCCCAGCGGTATATCGTTATGAGGGTGTCAGAGGCTCATCAGCTAAAGGATGGGAGCCACAAAAAAGCATCGGATCCAGACTTTGGGAAAACAGTTAAAGATCTGCCTCGGTGAGAAAACTGCCCCATGCCTGAGGTTCAGGGAGCCCTCCCCAGGGGCGGGAGCAGTGGGCCCAAACTGAGCTTGCTTTCTGTGATGCTAGCTAAAAGATTTTGCCCATCTTCAAAGATAGCAATGATGCTTCCTTGCAGGGGAAGTTGCAAAGTGCCTGGTCCTGTCAGTGGCTGGGAGCTCTCAGCAAATGGGCTGAACAAGAAATTGTGCTGGGGACCGTGTGGGAGAGCAGGGGACAAGTGGCTGGTCCTGTCCGTGTTTTTCAGAAGCTCACGTCCACGTGTGAAGATCCACCTGCAGTCATATGCAGCGTGTGGAGTTTCACAGAGTGGCTTGGTGCCAGCCTTCCAGTGGCAGGAGATGCACAGGCAATGCCCCCCATGCCCTCTCCCCAGCAGCATTAGTTCCTCCAGTCTGCTTGTGTCTGGCTTCACCTGGCCCAGTCAGGTGTTGTCCAGGGTCCTCTCCTCTCCTCCTCCATCTCCATCCCCATCCCTTCAGGGCTTTGCTTCCTTTATTTTTCCTTTTGTTAGATCCCTGTTTTCTCCTTTTAATGAGAAGAGAGGAAACAAAACTCACAGCTCTTACAGCTCCATTCCAAATCCAGGGAACAAGATATCCTGCACTGTAGCTTTCAGTTCCCTTTGTCTTTTATTCTTAGTTTCCTTTTTTTTTTTAATGTTGCCTTTGCATCTTCCAGCCACCTTTTATGCGTAACTATTTCTTATCTCTCCTGCAAAGCAGTGACAGAGCAGTGTGCTTCATCTCAGGGCTGCTGCTTGGCTGGGCTGTGGGCGAGCGTGCTGGCACCAGGGGCGGGTTGGTAGGAAATGGTTTAAAGGGATCCTGGGTAGGAACATGCGAGTGGCCAAAATAAAATGCGGTCTTTTAACCTGGAAATATTTGCTGTGGATCTTTGAAATCTTTTGTGGTTTGGGTTTTGGGGTTTTTTTTGTGTGTGTGTGTTGAGTTTATATTTAAATGGAGGGCAGGGGGTGAGGTGCCACTTTATTTGCAGCTTGTGTTTAGCTGGTGTGCAAGCTTTGGATGTTGCAGAGATACCTGGGTACCAATCCCTTTTGGAGCTCATAGTCAATAAGGGGATTTTTCTTTTTTGTATTTCTCCCAGGATCTTTTTGAGGAAGGAGTTTGCATCCATGTGTGATGGCTGCCCCATGCAAAGGCAAACATTCGGTGTTGCCAAACCCCGTGCTGCTGCCAGCAGTTACGTCTGAACTTGGGTTGGGGTATTTGCCTTTGTGCTGGCAGAGGGGGATTGAAGCAGGTGCTCGTTACGGGGCTTTTCAGCAGCAGTCAGCCTGTGTTGGGTCAATGCAACTACTCACACTGGTTTGAAATTCTTGGAGACTTTGTAGGAAGTTTACCAGGGGTTAAGGCAGCTTTACGAAGAATATTACGTTGAACAGATTTCAGTACTGTTATTAAATGGCATTCTTGACTGGGTGCCATCTTCCGAGGTCATGGCTTATTCTCCACACGGAAATTAAATTCAAAACCTGCATTTAAATAATGATAAGGTTATGACTAAAACCAACACAAACAGGGTAGCAGAGAGGGATGAAATCCAGTGGTTGATGCTGTTCTTGCCTATCTGGAGCAAAGCTCCCACTGTTTCTCAGTGAGGACTGGCTGACTGCAGGTACGGAGGCAGTCCTCCTCCGGGAGCATCTTCTTTCACCCCTCATTCCTGAAGAACAAATACCTAAAGGTGGGCAACTCACATCAAACAGTTCAGATCAGTCCAGTCCTTAGTGTGCTTTTCGTTTGAAAGCAAAAACCTAACAGACTTTTGTGTTCCCTGGTTTTGATTATTAAAAGGGAAGTGCCTTAAAGGCTTGCTATTCTGGAAGCCTGCATTAAAAAGGAGATCACATCTGCGCGTGCAGCTCTTGGGGACACGTGGACCAGGCTGGGGAGCAAGGCCAGAGGACACTGTTGCTTTTGTTTTGGTAACAGCTGAGATGCTACACGTTTTCTCACAGTATGGACAGTAAGAATCTCCCAAAGATAAGCAGAAATACTGATGAAATAAAATACTGTTCTATGCCATCAGGTCCTTCCTAAGTGAGCTTGGTGAATAGCTGTATTCACAGTGCTGTCTAAGAGCAGGAGCTTACAGGAATGCAGCCTGCACAGCCTAATCCTCTGCCCTGAAGAGACTTCTGTCTTAATTCTTAGGTTGAAAAGGCCTGATAAAATAGCATTTGCCTTTCTCTGCTTCCATATGATAGTTCTCGTGAAATAGCCCCTCCTGGCAGTACAGAGGGATTCAAACAGAAGGCACACAGAGCTGTGCCAGGAGAGGAGGCTCGGTCCTAGCGAGCTACAAGATGGAGTTGGTGAACATCACTCACTGGTGTGTCAAGCCCTGATCCTCCTCATGAGAGGCTACGGTCAGGAATTCACTCATCCCCCTCGGGTTAGGTGGCAGGCTGGGGCTTTGGTTTATCTCATGCCTTTACTACAGCTTTCGTGCATTGTAAAGGGAGGTTGGTTTACATTCCTGTGGGACGTAGGTGCTGCCCTCTGTTCCCTTGGTGGTGGTGACAGTAGGTGTCATTTTGTGCTGGAAAAATCCCCATTCACATGCTCGAAGATTGCATTAAGTATCTGTCTGTCATTAATGACTCATTAGTTTGTGACTGTGCCCTTACAGCCTGGGGTGTCCTGGGCATGCATTTCTCAGAGGAGCTGCCTTGGGTTGTACAGGTGGTCCCAACCTACCCAGCAGGACCATTACTGAGGAAGGAGTACCTATATCTATACCTATATGCGCCCTTATCATTAAGGGCTTGCAGGATCAGGCTTTTACAAGTGGTGGGGTTCTTCTCTTGGTAGTGCTGAGCCTCCTGAAATGCCTTTAGCTGCAAGAACTGACAGTCAAGAGTACTCAAGAGTTAGGTGGTTTCTGGGTGTGTTTAGAGTCCTGCCAACAGCAGTGAAAAGGTCTGTGTTGACTTTGGTAAGGTTTCAGACGCTGTAACTCCTCACACCTATGTCTTCTGTCTACAAACGGATTAAATTATGTGAGTAAATCCTTACTCAGCACTGAAAGGAGTTCCTCTGAATTTTGCTACCTGCAGGTCTAACCTGTAAGCTTTAAGCAACAGGCACAAAGTCACGCTGGTACCAGGGGACAAATCCTCTCTTTTCTCGAACTGTAAAAAAGTGAAAACCTTGCGCTTTTTCTACATCAGCCACAGGGTCCACAAGTATTTTCTTGCTAAGAGGCTTTGTGCTTCGAAATAAAGCACAAGTGAAAAAATCATTCCTGGAAAATAGTTTAGTAAACTAATCCCAGTAGCTGGACAATAGTTAGTGTAAATCCCCTGTAATCAAGGTGTACGGATGTGTGATATTTCCGCCGTTCAGCTTCTTTTTTTTTTTTTTTATAATGAAATTCTCCACTTTATGTGGATAAAGCTGTATAAATCTGATAGTGAGCCTTGGCACGTCTCTTGGTTGTACTACAGTCGGTTTTATCTGATTTCACGTTTCCTGCAAAGCAGTAGGTGGTGACTGTGCCTTTCAGTTCAGTGAGCATCCCACAGCATCCCTGTTGTGCCATCACTGCGGGATGGTGGGGTTGTGCCCGTCTCAGAAATGGGATGGTCTGTGGGACTGGTCCGGGCCAGGCTTGGGGAAGGTCATGCAGCAGCATTTCAAGCCTGTTACAAAACACCCCCTGCAAAAGCAGTGTCGGCCCTCTTAGTCCAATATCCGAGAGAGTGAGAGATAATTGAGACCATCCCATGTGCCTGGGGGCCTTTCTGCGTCTCGGAGTTGGAATCATTGCTGGATCATCTTTCCGCATATAAATGACACTTGGCAATTTTTCAGGCATATCTATGGCGCTCTGCTAAATCCTGATGGGTCGAAGATAAAATGTATTTGCTCGACTTATACATTAAGCTTAAAGTAAACTGTGGTTAGATTGTGGGAGAAAGATTGCTTTCTGTTTTCCAGTGGGATATAAGGTGTCTTGGAGGTGTTTCCTCCATATAGAAAGGCCTGCTTGGTATTTCCCCTGAGCTGCAAAACGTCCATGGTTATCAGAGATTGTTATTCTCGTGGGGACATGGGTTCACATGAATAACACGTGTATATATGAGGATGTTACACAACCTTGTTCCCTGCTCTTAGTCAGGAGTCCCAAGATAACTGCCAGCAGGGACTAATAAAACCTTGAAAGGACTGAGATTTGTTGAGGAGTTGTATCCTTTCAGTATTGCCCCATTTAGGAATGGAAAATACTCAGGCTGACCCTAAATGTTGGAAAATTACTGCTGAAATCATCTGTCTAGAAGTCGTGGGCCTCCTGAGTGTGAATGATATCCCACACGTGCTACTGGTGTTCAGTCCCTGTTAGGAACATGCACATGAGATAAATAGACCCATCTGGTGCCCTTGTGTGATCCACAGAGAAGAGTCGAAGAGCCCCAGATTATTCCCTCGTGTTTTAGGTGTTTGGTTGACGTTCCTCAGATTCCCGTGGCACTTGGCTGTAGCCAGTGGAGCTATAAAAGACAGCCAGGGTATGTGCCTCTGGTAGGTGCCTGAAGGTAGTCAGGACAACTCCCAGTAGGAACGAGAGCCAGAGCAGGTTGGCCCATGAGAGGCGTTATATATAAAGGCAGAGTTTGAGGGCAAAGTTGCTGATGGCCACCTGCAATGGAGACATCTCCACAAGCACCAACACCTGCTCTGCCAGTACAGCGGGAGAGGTGAGGGCATCTGCAGCATCCTTCCTTGGCTGGCAGGACTCAGTAAACCTAAGTGGAGGAGCTTACTGCTCTGTCAAACTCCAGTTAGCATCCTTTTGGGTTTGGTTGGGTTTGGTTTTTTCAAAGAGATGCAGCATGATGGGATGCTGCCTTGTCTTACATGTGGTCCTTCTGACTTAAAGGTAGGGGACAGACCTCAAATCAAAATGTGACACAGTGATTCAATTCCAGTATATTTGTCCTTCCTAGATCAGTACTGCTGCTTCTGAAGAATCCCACCTTCATCTTCCTCTGCTTAGCGGGAGCGACTGAAGCCACCCTCATTGCTGGGATGTCCACATTTGGACCCAAGTTCCTGGAGTCTCAGTTTAGTTTAAGTGCCTCTGAAGCTGCTACTTTTTTTGGTAAGGAAACCAGGTTTTTGCAATGTTTTCCCATTTTGCCTACAAATACGAGAGCACTGTCGCCCATTTAGAATGGAGACAAACATGCTTTGCAGTTCAGTTACAGAGCGGTTATTGTCTTCAGCTATTAGATAGGATTGTTTTCCATCAGCACTTCTGTAGCAAGTGCATTTTCAGAGCTGTATCTATTGAGATCAGGAGAAATGTGTCACTTCTGCAGCCATCTGTTACCCTCTAGAGGAAGGCAGAATAATTGTACACTGTTCCTTCTAGTGCATTGCCAGAAAACATTGACTAAATATTTCTTCTAATGGGGGATGTCTGAACTAGGGGGCATATTTTTGTCGGCATCCTGAAACTGGGAAGATCCTCACTTAGCTGCCTTACCGCAGACCAAGGATGTGGTGTCCAACACGTGTTGATACTCATCATGAGCTCCTCAAAGGGTGTGAAGATCTCTGGGTAGAAAAAGCTGCCTTACCAGGCTTGTGCCACGTTACCTGAGCTGTTACAGAGGTCCACCGACTGTAGAGAAGTCCACTGAACTCCCATCAAGAAGCCACGCAGCATCCAAGGGGTTATTCTCGTGCAGACACACTGCAGTTCATGTATTCAGGCTTGAAAACTCCTTGCTGACGTTTCTAAACTTGCTTGTGTTTTTATCCCTTTTTTTTTTTTTCAGGTTATTTGGTTGTACCAGCTGGAGGGGGAGGCACGTTCCTGGGAGGATTCCTTGTGAATAAATTTAAACTCCGCTGTTCAGGAATCATCAAATTATGTTTACTTTGCACAGTGTCAAGTCTGCTGGCTATATTCATTTTTTTTATTCACTGCCCTAACATGCCGATGGCAGGAGTAACCCAGACGTACAAGGGAAGGTAATAACAATCATCCCATCTGTCTTATGCTGTGTGGCCCTAGTCAGAATGGAAGGATAACTCCAAATACACAGTGCTGGTGGTGGTCGTGTGTGAATGTGTTGGTGGTGGAAGATGATGTCCAGTCATTCTCACAGGCAGATACTGAGGATGAGACCCAGAATACAGGTGTCCTAATTTTTGCATCTAGTTTATGGAAGAGGCTCCCTCTTTAGCGAGGGAGATCAGCAGCACCAGTGTGACGTACTCCACTCTTCAGTTGCCTTCATGTGGTCCCCCGTTTCTATCCACTGGGGTAAACTGGACTAGGAGTGGGAATCTCCCCTCCAAGTGGAGGTGTCTCCCTGTGAGCTGGTAGCTTAAACTCCCTCGGTAGTTGTGGGAAGGAGACAGCTCCAGGGCACAATTCCTATTCATGGTTAAAATGGGGTGAGGTGAAGCCCTTCCCAAGCCTGGCTTTATGCTGCCTGGGGATCCACCGCATCTCCTACTGTCCCCCATTCTCCTTCTCTTGCTCTACCCATTTCCTCCTGGAAAATGCTGTTCAGTGTCTCCCCACTTACCGCTCCTGTTTCCCTTAGTGTTTTGCCTGGTGGCCACCTCAACCTGACAGCAGCCTGCAACACCAACTGTGGCTGTCTACAGGAGACCTACAGCCCTGTCTGTGGGAGCGATGACATTATGTATTACTCTCCCTGCCATGCCGGGTGCAAAAAACTGTCTGAAAACCTCAGGAACGGCAAGAAGGTATGTCTTGAAGGCACGGTGTGTTAATAAGGTGGTGGCACGTCTTCTCTGGAGTGATTTGGCTGGCTCTGCAAAAGTGTCTACAGGTTTGAGCTTTGCTGCAAATCAGTGTAAAAGCCTGGTGTAGGATGGATGCTCTCAGGTACCACCTGGGATGAAGGCAGAAGGTACCCTGAGGTCACCCTGCTTTGCTTCTCTCGGTGTGTCCAACCTGTTTTGCCTCACTCTGCATCAAACTGCACTGAAATCTGTGGTAAATCCCTCAGGCAGGCAGGGAGCCTGGTAGGCACCAAATTCCTGTCCTGATGCTTATTTTGAGTCTTCAATGAACACGATGCACCTCATCATCCTCCCAGCATGTTGCTCATAGTCAGGCAAAGGCTTACGAAGGGCAATGACGTTCAGTGTTCAAGGGGTGCCTGGCAAAGTTAGTTTCTCTTATTTAATAATCTGTTTTGAAACAGAGGTGTGTCAAGAATGCAGCTTGATTTCTGCTTCACTCTGGGAGCGAAACCACTGGTTTCTGCCCTCCCTGAATTGCTTTGTAAAGCTTTGGCTATCAGCGTGCTCCCCTTGGCAACGTGCCCACCAGCCTTCCTTTCCCAGGTCTACCTGCATTGTAGCTGCATTGACAAAACCCTCCTGCCCGGCCCCGGCGACGCAGAGGCAGGGAAATGCACCTCCTCTTGTGCGAAAAAGCCCCTACTCCTGTTCTTCATGTTCATGGTGATCCTCTTCACCTTCCTGAGCAGTATTCCTGCCCTGACTGCCACTCTGCGGTAAGCACGGCATCATCTCATCCTCCACCAGCGCTGCCAGAAGTCCCAGTATCCACCTCTCCAGTCTATCCTGCTGGCTCAGGTTGTGGGGAGAGTGTGATGGGAACCACCTTGTTACTGGCCGCATGGAGACATCAGGGCTAATTCCCTTCCCTGTCTAGCTGGGAAAGCAAATTTAAGCATTGGCAGCTCTATCCTCTGACATGGGACACACGTGTGTCCCAGTTTACAGCCGGGGGGGGGGGAGGCGTGCATTGCACTGGGATGAACCTCGATGTCCGGAGGGGATGGAGGTCCTTGGGCGCGGGGAGGTCCGTGCAGCCTGGCAGCATGTTTAAACAATCCTCTTTTGTTCCCTAGGTGTGTCTCTGACAGGCAAAGGTCATTTGCACTTGGGATCCAGTGGATTGTAGTACGAACGCTAGGTATGGAACAGTGAATTTGTGCGTTGGTGTAGTCCGTTGGCTTTGTGGAGTGTGTGCCAAGCTGTTACCTAAGAACAAGGCACACTGGGTTGGAAAAGGAGGGGGTAGGATACGAGCTGTTGAAAGGAGGATGCTTTCCATTGTTTGGTGTCATTGAGAAAAACCCAATTCCCTTTGCACATGATTCGCAAACTGAATGAAGGGTTCCATAACGTGTTGCGGGGCGGGTAGAGGAGCAATGTCCTGGCGACGTGTCATCAAGTAAAGAGGAGCAAAGGCATTGAAGCTCCTGCATACGTCTTTTGGGTCCTGTGCAACATGTAGGTCAGGATGGTCAAAAGATCCATTGGACTCTCAGGTCTTGAAATTCAGCGTATTTTAGATACCTAATGGCCCCAGATGTTGCGGGATGAGTTTGCTTAATCGCAGTAGCAGCAGAGCCTGATACTTTTCTGTAAGCACCTTGTGCCTTGCGAGACTGGTGCGTAGGTGCTGCCCAAACTAAAGGTCCGCTCTCTCTTCCCACAGGAGGCATCCCTGGCCCCATCGCCTTTGGGTCCATGATCGATAAATCCTGCCTGCTCTGGCAGGACCAGTGTGGTGAGCAAGGTTCTTGTTACGTTTACCAGAACTCAGCCATGAGCCGGTACACCCTCATCGCTGGACTGGTCTACAAGGTGAAGCTGCCGGTTAACTTCACTCTCTGATAAAGCAAGCAGGTCTTTAGGAGGCAGCAGTTTACTCTGGGAGAGAATTTTACACAATTGGGTTGTCCTGATCTGCCCCCCCAGCCCAAATTAGACCTTCACACAAGAAATATTCTCGAGGAAGGCAAAAGCTCCAGTTGCTTCTTGCCAGGTAATGGTGCTCCAGGCACCATCATTCTCTTAAATTCCCATTACTTTCTAGGCTTACAGCTTCTGTTGCACCGTAAGAAATATCTCCTCTTCTCCCAACAGTTACAGAAGTGATTTTTTGCTAGAAATGGAGTAAAGTATTTAACTGCTGAGAGTTAGTGAGAGTGAAGGATGGCATCATAGGCAGGCTGTAAATAACCGTCCCCTGATCACTGTGAGAAAATAGCTCTGTGTTCCTTATTTATTAGCTGAAAACCATCATTTTAACTGCTCCCAAACAAGCACTTGCCCTAGATAGCAGCGTTCAGCGGTTGCTGCGATAAAGAGGTTTTCGAAAGCCTTCCAGCAAATGGCTCAGATGGTGTTGGTCCACGCAGCACCACACTCCAGGTGTCTGTGTGGGGCTGAACAGCTTTCCAAATTCTCACTGTGCCATTGCTGTGGGCCTGGCTAAAATCAGATTTTTACCCCCTGCAGTTCTGTGCACAGGTCTGCTGCCCAGGCTGGCCTTCAGCATCATCTCCTCCCCAAAGCTTGGTCAGCAAATCTCCTTCCAAATGGGGGCTAAGTGCCTGGGTTTGGGGGAGCAGAGGGTAACGGGGTGTCTCCGTGGCTGCAGGTGCTTGGGACAACCTTCTTTATAGTCGCCTGTTTACTCTACAAACCTCCACCGCCAGAGTCGGCTCCAGGCAGCTCGGATGCCTCTGACAGTGGCAACGGTGACCTCCAGGAACACAAACCTTCGCTGCCGGCTGGGGAGGATATGTAGCACTCTACGCGTGCGAGTGACTTTCTCAGTCTCAAAGATACGACGAGAAGACGTTATGCAGTCCCTAGGGGGTTTTAAATTAATAGTAATATCACTTTTTTTAGTTCAAGATAATTAAATTAACCACTGGTGTGCTTCCTATTTTCTTAACAGCAGAAGCACATTTAAAATCGTGCGCTGATGCCATATGCAGTTATTTAATTTTCTTTAAAGGGCTACCGTAGCTTTATTCATGTCTGTGACAAGCAAGGACCGCGTTCTCCACTCGTGGAAATGAGCACCAGTAACTCCAATGGAGCATGTGAGGTTTAAACCACCAGAAGATCTGGGCCCTAATGTCTCAATCGAAAAGCCAACTGTAGCAAAACTTCTGTCGAGACTTCCTAAGGCTGAAAAGAGCCCTGCTGTCCTGCAGCCTGTGCGGCAAAGGGGACAGCTGGCCCTAAAACTACTGTATGCAAAGCAGACGGCCCTGACAGTGTCCTCCTCCTTCCTGTGACACAGCATCGCTCCTTTTGTTCAGGAGCAGATTATCTAATTATGCAAACTGATATTACTGTGCAATGGGAAGTAGATTTGAGGGGAGATTTGTCTAGCAAATCCATCAGTACACTACAGGCAGCCACCCCTGAGAGCTGCCGAGCACTGTATGTTCACTGCCTCGTTTCATTGCAGGGTTTACACCGTGGTGACACTTCATTTTTTAATTTTTTTTTCTTGCATTGTCTTAAGGTGATGCCTTTTGTAATGTACTGTGCAAAACTTGAATTTCTTGCTGTTTGTTGGGTGTGGGAAGACATGATACAGATCTATGCAATGCTTCTCTTCAGTTGCTCTGTAAAGGCATTGGGTTGGGGTAGATGAGAAAAGTCAGAATGAATTTCGTTTGTCTCTAGACCTCTAGCTTAAGGGATAGCTTGTCCTCACAACAGACTGCCTCGTGGGAAGGGGATGCTGACTTGGAACTGGCCTGCTTGCAAGTAGAGAGGGCAGCATTCCCAAAATGACCTTTGAATGTGCACTTGCAATATTGACCAGGACCTTTCTGAGGGGGAAAAGTGGAATTTGGGCAGGCATATGTCTGGCTTCCCTCTCAACCCAGATCAGATTAGCGCTTAGTCTGCCTGTATTTGCACAGCCACATGATCCAGGTACAGCTCCGGGGAGGGCTGTGGCCAGGCCCTGGAGCCCAATACTGTATTAACTGCATTCACGGGGACGGGACCTACGTTACTGAGCTGCAAAACTGGCACTTCTTCTGTGCCAGCTGCTACTTAGAATTACTTTGTAGGTGTTTTTGTATATTTTGTGTATTTATGCTTTCATAAACGGAGACGGGATAGGCATTTGATTACTTTGTTAGCAAAGGACCACCTCAGAGCAGACAGGGATGACGGCACTGAGAGTGTGGTCCATCTTCAGGTCGATGGTGGTCAAGAAAGCAACTTCTTCCATTCACAGATCCCCTTCCACCAAAGCTAGGTAGTGACCTTGCCACTTCCAAAGCTCTTGCTTCCCAGCCTCTGTCGAGAACTGGGAGAGACTTGAGCATCTCCGGTAACTGCTGGAAAAACTGCAAGTGCTCAGGGTGAGATGGGGGGGGTTGGCTTTTGGCTGCTTGCACACGGGCCGCTGGTGCAGTGCAGCACAGCTTGGATGGCACACAGCCTGCAGGAGAGCCCTGTTTTTCCAGGGAGGCAGGATTAGACCCGCTGATGCAGGAGTTAACCCAAACAGCAAAGGCTTCTTCCCAACCTCCAGCTGGGTTTGGAGCTACCTGCAAACGTGAGCCTCTCTCCAGCCGTTGCCCAGTGATTGCCCTTCCCAGCTTACAGACGCGTTGGGTACGAGCAGGGATCTTCAATGGGGAAAATGCATGAATGTATTTTGGGAACATATTTTATGTATGACATATTTATGAAAGGTAGAAGTTTTTCTTAATATATTATGGATATTGCAATGCAATTCTAGTGTTTCTAAAATAAGCTTTATCTGAGTGTGGTGTTTTCAGAGTAAAAGAAAAGCTTGTGGGATTCTGGCATTTATTGTGTTGCTGTGGGACTGGTAAGTCATGGGCTTAAGTAAGCAGCAACAAGGCGTTCCTGTTCCATAAACAGGTTGTGTAGGTGTACAGGTAACGTAAAATATTTGAAAGTATGTTTCCCAGTCTCATATGAAGTATTATATTGCTATAAAAGCATAAGAAATATAATCAGTATTTCACAGGTACTTGTGTGCATGTTTTTCATCAGTTGTCAGTCACCCTTTTCCAGCTGCTGTTCTCAGCAGGGGTGGGCTGGGAGAGGGAAGCCTGTGTGACAGAACCTGCTGCTAATGGGGTCAGGGCCACCCCAGGGGAGTCCAGGCTTCGCTGCAGGTCATCACCATGCCTCCCAAGGAGGAGAGTTTGGATTCAGATTTGTGCTTAAATCATAGTGTTAATAAAGGAGCCAGGAGCTGCAGGCAGCTGCATCGTCTGACCGGTGGGACAGCAGGTGACACTGAGACCCTGTGGGTTGGTGTCTCCTGCTAACTTACCCTCTCCTCCTGAGGCAGAGCATAATTGGTTTTGAAGGCAAAATGAGGTTTGTGGTTGCTGAAGAAGAAGAAGGAAGAGGGAAGGTAATACCTTCGCTGTCCTCCTCCAGCTGCAGACCCACCCTGTTAAAGCTATGGAGTTTCTCCCAGCCCCACGGTACATGAATGAGGCCAAAGTCCTGTCACCTATGGTTTGCTGAAGGGGTGATTCATGCTGCTGACAAATACAACCAAACGGTGGTTGGTATTGAGGACACGCCACGGGGAAGTCAAACAAAGGAGCATCCAGAAGGGAGTCTGAGCAGGAGGAGCTGCGCGTTACTGACTGTAGGCAAAACCCCAGGTAGTCAATGAGCCGTTTTTCTCTAGTGCAGGGTTTGTTTGGAGGCTTCCTGGAGGCTTTCAAATGACAGCAAATGAAAGCTTTGAGTGTGATACACCGATGGTTTTGCAAAGCATCCTGCCCTTTTCCTGCTGCTACGGCCTCTTCTATGCCCGGGTGTGCAGAAAAGCCTGGATGCCTTCCCCATCTCGGGAGCTGCATCCCCTGGGATTCTGTGCGCCATGCCCTGCAGCCCAGCCGTCCTTCTGGCCATGGACAGGACCAGGAGCAAAGAGTGGTAATTCACTTTTTATATTTAGATTAATATAATTCAGGAAGGGGGGAGGGAAAAAGAAACCAAACCAAACCAAACCAACAAACTAAAAAAGAGGAAAAAACCCAACGCAAACCAACCAAAAAAAACAAAACCAAAAACAAAACACAAACAAACAAACAACCCAAAAAAACTACCCCAAAGCCCCCAAAAACTGATTGGCATGTTCTGAGTGCATGGAAAAAAAAAAAAACCAAACAAAACAAACAAAAACAACTTTTGCGCGACTCCCAGCGCCGGCGCTGGCGGCAGCCGGTGGCCGTGGGCCAGGCGGGTGATGCCGCTAGATGGCGCTGGAGCCGCGGCGGGGGCGGCGGGGAGGGGGCGGCTGGTCCCGGCAGCGGCGGGCGGGGGGCAACGCGCCCCGGTAACCGGCGGGGGGCCCATGGGCAGGGGGCAGCCCGTCCCGTTAACCAGCGGGCAAGGGGCAACCCGCCCCGGTAACCGGCGGAGTTGCGCTGCGTTCCAGGTTGGCCCCAGCAAAACCTCAGGTATATTCCGTAAGATCCAAATGAGGTCCAAGGTAAACGTTTAGCATCTAGGACAGGTCTTTCCAGGGAAAACGGGAATCATTTGGAATCAGAAAGTTACACAGCGGGGAGGGTGCGAGCAGAGCAGCTGTATTGTTTTTACAAAAGTTGGTAAATCCTTACTCGAAGCTTTCCCTTCGCGAGCAGGGATGGAGAGCTCTGAGCTCACTCAAAAGCCAGTTTTTCTCTTTACACTTCCCCTGCTTCATTTTCCTTCCCCAAACGCCACCGTTGCGATGGCTGTTGGCCTGAGCCTTTGGATAAAGATAAAACCCCCAACTGCCCATCCCGAAACAGCACCGTCCGGCTGCAGTGCCACCCAGACTTACCAGGGATTTAATCTCCCCAGACTCACCTCGGGGTTACCTGCTGTTTAAACCCATGCTCATCCCCCTTCACCTTCCCACGCCGCTCTTGCTGTGTCCTTGCTAAGCGGGGAACGAAGAGCAAGCATGGGGTTTGGGGTGAAGGGCCGGCTGTGGGGGTGCCAGCCCCCGCCGGGTGGGAGGCTGGAGCTGTGCAGCTCCTTCCCTTTGCTGGTACAGCTTGGGGTGGTGGGCTGCCGGCTCCTTGGAGAACCTGGCTTGCAAAGAGCTAGTAAGTGCCCACCAAGGGGGGTAAGGCTGATGGGGGGGCTCGCTCTGCCTCCCCACAAGCTGGCAGAGGGGTATGTGCAACACCAGAGCAATGGGGGGGATGCAAAGAGTGGTCCACGGTGAGTCCCTAGCTGCATCACCACACACAGATCTCCTCCTTGGCTAGCCAGGACCACACGGGGCTGTTCTGCCCATGCAGCGTTAGACTGCTCAGTCTGACTCTCCTCTTGCTTAGGACAGAAATTAAATTGACTGAAGTCAGCTAAGCAACAGAGTGAGAAACAGAAGTGAAACAATAATTAAACTGCAGGAAAATGCAATCTTTACATCCCTACAGGAGTTCCTTGTGCAGGAAACGAAAGACGCTTGTTTTGGAGCACAGCGATAACCCCAGGGGGTCTCCCTGGTCCAGCTGAACTCAGAGGAAAAACTTATTGAGCCCAGTGGGCTCTGGGTGAGGCTCATAATTAATAACTTCCCTGGTTTGCTTTAAAATCAAACAGCAATAAAGAAGAGTGGCAGATTAAAGGAAATGTGTGGTTTAACTAGCCAGCCCAGCAAAGGTGTTGGCCAGGGGGGATTTGGGGTGGCTGTGGCTCTGCTGCTGGAGTGGCACTGGATTTCTAGCAAACAGTTTGAGGGGATTCAAGGGAGCAGGGTGTGCTGGCATTTTCTGTAGCCAAAATAATTTCCTCTGGAACAGAATAAATGCTAAGATTTTCTTGTCTTCCCTCAAGTTTTCATATTGACCTGCAAGCAGCAATTTTAGAAGATGGAAATGAGACCATTCTGCTCCTTCTAAAGAGACAATGTATTCCTTCTCCATTGAGGGATCCACCGTTCAATTTTCTAGAGACACATAGAAGACTAAATCTCACATTAAATTAAAATTTTCAGTTGTGTTACATCTTGCCTGCTTTGTTACCAAGTAAAGCTCTGTCAGCTAACAGAAGGATCAGAGAAACCTCCTAAAAGTATATAAAATGGGATGAGTCCACCAAAAACTCTCATTACAAACCTACCCTTCTAGCAAGGGGGAAGCAGAGCTACTATAAAATTAATATTGCAGTAGTTCAGTGAAACACTAATGCACTAGTAACTATAGAAACTGTAGCTCTAGATGTGAATGTTCAACATACTAATGTGCCCTGGTTCAAACTAATATGAAATATGTGATCTCTTACTATTCCAGCTATCTGGTTTAAAAATACAAAATCTTTTCCAAAGGGGAGAAATGCTTTGAAAGTTGATGAAACCGCAGATAAAGCCTTCCACCTCAGCAGAGGTAAAAATTAAAAAGCACACACTCTCTGAGTGTTTACAGTACTAGAGATAAAATCTGCTCAATAGTTGTCACCTGAGCAGTAGCTATGAAAAATGCTCTTAATAGGAAAAGTTAAGTACCCGTCATTTTTGCATGCCTTCATTGCTAAGGATGGATTGGCAGGGGATTTGCCTTGGGTGATGCAGACACTAAGCAAGACTAAGTAAGGATGATGCAGGCACTAGACTCGGAGCAAAAGATTGCTGGGCACCATCAAGTTCGTGCTTTTTTACATCAGTCAGGATCTGTTAGGGGCTGTCCATCTATCTTGCTTTTTAAAGGCTTGCCCTGTGCAGGGAGGCAGCTTGTCCTGAGAAACAGCCCAAGCTGCTAAAGAACCCCCTGGGGCTATCTGATGTGTGGCTAATCTTTCTTTAACAATATTTCAGAACTTAATTGTCCTCATTTTTTACATAATAATCCACAATTCCCCACCAGCAAGATGGGAAGACTGGTTTTGTGCAATCTTTTTTCAATACTTCATTGAATCTAGGAATCTAGGAATATTCCCTCATTAAAACATTGCTGTGTGTTTCTTTCACATTGTCCCTGCGGGGTGGGGAGCTGGGCACTGAGCAGTGTGTTACCTGCACCTGGGTAAATCAGATAACCAGGAAGAAAACTGATGAAGAATCAAGAGAGTTTATCAATGTTTTTCAGGTTTCTCACAGTTCATAGGTCGGTATTATTCCAGACTTGTGAGCATTTCTGGCATCTTATCTGCCTCTTGTCGTGCTCTGAATCAAATGATGCTCTTCTCTTAGAGATAAGCCTTGTCTCACTTTTCCATAGCTCTGTCATTCCCCTTATCATGGAGATCTTGGTAGCTCTGTGTGGGGTGGCTCACGGCACTGCCCACCTGGGGTTTACTTTCCTTGTGAATCCTGCACGCTGGAGAAGCAGGAGAACATCTGGTCCTCTCCAAGATCCACCTGAAAACATGCTCCAGCTCTGTGGGTGCTGGGGCTTGCAGGGGGGTCCCTGCTGTGGCCCAGGACAGGTTGCTGAGCTGCTAAACCTCTGCCTTCAGCCTCAAAACTTAAAAAGCTGTAGGAAGAACTAGAAATCTTCCCACATCACTCCAGCAGTGCTCTCCTGCCTGTCCCCAGGGTGGGCACAGGGGGCTGTGGTACAGGCGTGACCCAGCTGCTCTCTTCCCCAGGGGTGCCTGGGGAATACCTCCCTCTGGAGCATCCCGCATCCCAGAGCCAGATGGGTGGTGCTCCTTGGGAGGCACAAGCTGGAGAGCTGGAAGGGGGGGGAAAAAAAAAAAGTGGCAGTGCTCATGTTTTGCTAATCTAATTAGGCAAAAGAACATCATTAATGCTCTGTGTGTCTAATTGATTAACATTCCCACTAAACACAAGGTTGCTCTCATTAGCAGAGCTTCGTAGCTGCAAATGCCTCTTTGCCTGAAGTTGCGAACATGTTGTGTACCTAGGAGGCGCATCTCGTTTCTGTCTTTGCAAAATACTCAACATTTTTGTATGGCTATTAGTGATGAAGGGAAAGGGAGAACACAGGAGAAAATTATGATCTTGAAGGCCTTTTCCAACCTAAAGGGTTCCATAATTCTAAATGATTCTGTGAAAAGCCCTAAGTACAGAATCAGCAGAGAGTCTTTGAAAGTGAGGGTGGGTTATTCTTTTGTGCCTCATTGAGGTGAAAGGGAGCAAGATTATTTTTTTTTTCCCTAACCCATAACAATAGTAAAGATTTTCCATTCTACATGGGGAAAAAATATTAATCTTTGGGGCTTCAGTGAGCTGAAAACCTGGAACTGCACAACTCATTTTCATCAAAATGAATCAAATTTTTAAATTTACATTTTGCATTTTTTTCCAATTTCATAAAAATCTAAATGAAAACATATTTTGTGCCTAGACCAGGAATTTGCATTTCATAGAAGGATGAATGTGAGATTTCTTTCTTTTGCAGAAGCCTAAGACACAGTGCCTGCAGCACCAGCCTGCCCCGCTGCGCGCTGGCAGAGCAGTGGGTATTCCTGGGCCGTGACTCATCTCAGGCAAAGGCTGGCATCAAAATTAATTTCTGCCACAGAATGAGATGACTGACATCCTAGGAATGCCCTTTTTTTTCACTGACTATGGAGGTAACTCATTTACATGTAGATTTCTACATCGCAGAGACCTAATTTCGATGTGAAATAATCCCAGCCATTTCACAGTCTCATCAGGTGTCTTTTCTACCTTGGAACAGAGAGCACCGGTGCTATCCCGTCCCATCCCATGGTTTATTCAGAGTCTGTGCCAGCAGGCAGCAGAAGCAGCAGCCGCAGCCATCCCTGTTTTGCACATCTTGTCCCCGACCACAGCTGAGCCCCTCTAGCTGGGCAGGCTGCTATCAGACAGCAGGTCAGTCAGGCTGAAACCATTGCTACCTGATCATAAACCCAGTTTTTCTTCCTTGATGTCTTTCCCACCATCGTTTTCATGGATGCCAAATGCACAGGCGGTAGGGCAAGCTGCAGCAGGTTTCCCCCACGCTCCTCACGACCACCACCAAGCTGTGCCCGACCACAGCTGAGCCCCTCTAGCTGGGCAGGCTGCTATCAGACAGCAGGTCAGTCAGGCTGAAACCATTGCTACCTGATCATAAACCCAGTTTTTCTTCCTTGATGTCTTTCCCACCATCGTTTTCATGGATGCCAAATGCACAGGCGGTAGGGCAAGCTGCAGCAGGTTTCCCCCACGCTCCTCACGACCACCACCAAGCTGTGCCCTGCCTGTCCCGGGGCTGTGTCACCCCCCGAAGCCTTTGCCACAGCCCCGCTGCCCCTGGCAGAGCCTGGCACACACCAGCCAGCGCCATTTCCCAGGCTACAGCAGCTGCTCTTGGTGTAGGAATAGAAATAAATTTAGGTCATCCAATTATTCCTTTTGCCAACAACAAAACACAAATTCCGGTCTCATTTTCCCTTTTTCTTGTCCTACCAGAGGGATGACAGAGGTGGTCAAAATATTAAGAGCTTCATATTTTCTTAGGGAGTTTACCTATACATAAACCTAATATGAGATGGGTCTAAACTTGCAGGTGGGCAGTGAGAGGCTGTTTTTGCTGGCCACCTTGCCCTGTTCCCCAGGGGACTGTAGCCGTATCTACCTGGCCCAGCGTTCTCCAGCAGCAGAAAACACTCTACAAGTCACACATGGCTCACCTGAACCCAGTCAGGGCAAATAAAAGCCCAGAGCAAGGCCAGCGATACAAAAACCTCCGTAATCGTGGACCGGGCATCGCCTTCCCTGGTCGTGCTCCGTCTCATCCCCGGGAGCGGTGACAAATCCCGTGTGAATCTGGGTCACGGCAGGACAGTGACAAATGAGTGGCACAGGCTGTGTGCGCCTCAGCTTTTGCTGGCAGCCAGCCCCTCTTCAGGGCTGTGAAAAATGGTTTTATTCTTCAGGAATGTACATTAAAAAAATTGCAAAGCGGAGTAATGCACCCAATTCAGTTTTATGCTCACTTCCTACATAATCACTGTTGAATTTTGTTTCTGTCTCTTTGAGGGGGAAAAAAAGTTGCTTCCAAGAAACATTTGCAAATAATTGTATTTACAGAATTATTTTGCATTCATGGGCTCTCAGGGGAAGCAGTGGGAAAGGCACCAGAACTGGGTACATTGTGATCTGACTCACAGATAAACTGCTCAATGGATCCACTTCCCAGGCTGCTGCTATTTTAATTTGGCATTTGTTTATAGTTTTCCTTTCATTTTGCACATTTCCTTTTCAACACCGCCTTCCTGGCAACACTCACGCTTTTCATCTTAGTGGGACAGAGGAACCAAAAGCTCAATAAGTTAAAGAAAGATCCCATTGCAAATGTTGCCCCATGTTATTAAAGTTTATTCTTTTTCTTCTCTGGCTCCTCATTCCCAAAGAGATGGAGCTCACTGCAGTGAAACCCAGAGCTGGGAACACAGTTTTTCTACCTGGATAAGGAGTGTAGTTAGCTTATTAGGAGATGGGGACAGACTAACTTCAAGCAGCAGCTTTGGGAGGTGATTTATTAACCCTCCTCTTCTGAACAGCTGCCCTGGGGGTCCTTCCCACCGCCTTCCCCTCCTGCCACCTTTCCATAGCTGCGAGGCTCAGCCTTCGATGGAGCAATCCCCAGTGCTGTAATAAAATGGGTAAATGCCCTTTATGTCTCTGCAACTCAGGAAAAAGCACCCATACGTGGAGTCCCAGTTCTTTTAAAACATTTTTTGTTTGTTTGTTTTCAGCCTAAAACAGAGCTTCTGTGGATTTGGGGATTCTTGCCTGCATCTGTGCCAGCTTTGGTTTTTAAAGAAATACCATTTTAGCTTATTCCGCCCAGGATCACAGCAAATCCTCTACCTCTTGAGAGCTTTAGTTACCAGCTTTCATGGCATTCTTATACAAATCCTGTCGGTAGATTAAAACTGGGTCTGAGCAGCTTATACCCACCAGGGCTGTGAGGCCAGTGCCCCTGGTCCCTGGGTATAGAGCATCCCCCTTGTACCCTGAGGCGGGAGAGGACCCTCCCCAGGCACCTGCCCCCTCACACCACAGAGGAGGCTGCTAGTCTTCACCTTTACCTTCCTGAAATCCATGAAAGAAATAAGACTGACAGGAGGTTTTCATCATCCCCTGGATCTCCTCAACATCAGGAATAATTGCCATGACAACGTGATTTCCTATGTGCTCTACTAAGCCAACCTTGGAGGCCACGGTCCCCGCGAGGACTTGGGTGTCCCAAAGGTTTTCTGTCACGTCTTCCAGCCCTTCTGGGGATGTCTCAGATACTGTGGGGTTTCCAAAGCAGCACACATTATATGTTCAGGCACCTGAATCCTTCCTCAAATGTCAGCCTGTTTTGGAAATTTCACACTGCACAAATCCACCTTGCTTTCCCTCTGGTGTTGGGTTTAAGCTTTATATCGTGTATTGCAAGAACCCCGAGCAGGAATATACATAGGCATGTACAGAGGAAGAAAGAAACACTTGAAATGAAAGATCAAGTTATGAATTAAAGATAAAGGAAATGTAATTACTGTAAAAACCAACTGAGAGCATGCAAATGCTGAAATGGATTAAGGAGGAAGCGCTCACCAAGCACGGCCACATTTGCTGTCGTAATATCCTGTTTATAAATCTAAAACCACAGTATGTTGTTTTAAAACATACATAACATACAATATGTATATAACATACAATATAACAATGTATGTTTTATAACATACAATATGTATGTTAGATAAATCTAAACACAATATGTCATTTTAAAAGCGCAACATTTAACCTCCCCCATGCTAAGTGTTTTGATTTAGGCTACACTTAATGTGCCAGATGTAATTAAAACTCCTAAACAGCTGTTAGAAGTGATGAAAATTTATCCTTTCCTACCTGCAGCGGATCGAAGGGTATAATTGAAAGCAGGCAATTAACAGGACACCAGAGAGAGATCATTCACGTTAACCTTTTCTCTGTGCACTGCTCTGACAACAGGAATGTGACAGGCTCTCCTTGCCTTCCTCTGCTCCGCAGCATTCCCCATTCCACTGCCTGGAGCTTTTTTCCATTACAGACGGAGGCACCAAGTTCAGGCGTGCACTCACGGGTGTGCACTCACGGGTGTGCACTCACGGTACCTCTGCGGGCAAATGCATTTGGCACAGCCCGACCTCAGCAGAACCGCTGACAAGATGAAAAGCCTAAAACTGCATCCTCCTGCTGGCCCACTGGCTAACGAGGTGTTAAAAACCTGGGTAACAACATTAACTGGACCCAGACTGGAAGTTACCTTGGAAAAGATCAAAGGGAGATCAGAGCTAAATTTTGACGCCATATAACATGAAGACGGGGTAGATTAAGTTAAAACTCTCTTCCAGTCCCAAATGCTGCCAAACTTTGACAGGCTCAGTTTTGAATTCAGATCGGATAAGGCAAATGTTTCTGCATTTGTTTAATTTTAGGAGCATTAGGTCTGAATTAAAACATGTGGAGGGGTAGACCTGCCATCTCACCGCTCAGCGCCTGAGCCATCTGGCTGGGTTCAATCCTGCCTGCTCTGCGGGGTCTGGGCTCAGTGCTGGGGTCCCTGACCCCCTCCTCAGCACCTGCGCAAACCTCCTGGGAACTGAAAGGTTTTACTTGTCTTTCTAACAGTTAACATGAGAGAGACAGGGTTGGCACAAGTCATTCCTCCAGGCCAGTAACACGTATTTGGAAAATGGGCTTCATTTCACTAACTTGGGGTTTTTAAGCACTATCCCTCTTGAAGAAGATGTCAGATACCACAAAACACATGGTGAAACCAGTAGCTGGGAGAGAAATGCTCTTGTCCCATTCTTACTCATTCATACCCTTCAGTTCCTATTGATCCATTTGTTCATCAGCTGCTTTTCTCCTAATTAATCCGCTTTGGTGGGTAAATCTGCCTCCCGCTGTCTTCCCTATGCATGGGCTCTTCAGCGGTGCTCCAAATTCTAAGCTGTGGTAAGATTGTGGTCTGCAAAGAATAAATAAAAAAAAGGATAGCATATTTTGGGGATCTCGTAACTGCAGGGAACAGAGGAGATTCCCCAAATCCCGTGTGTTTTGTCCTCCTGGCTGACAGCACCTTACCAGTTCCCGGTGGCACTCGTCTCGCTGCCATCACACCTGATCCTGCAAAGGGTTTTCCTGCGTTTCCCTGTGGTGTCATGAGCTGTGTCCTCAGCTGCTGATTCAGGTAGTATCATCGCTGTAATTAGAAGGGGGGAAAACATACAGGAAGAAAAGAAGTCCTGGGGTGTGCAGAGAAAATTATACAGCTTGTTTGTGATTTCTTATTGCTTCCTTGATCTGATCAGTGCTTGCAGTAAATGAACACATACGTACATAAATTCGTATAGTCTAGCTCTTTCCAAAGCATACTCTCCCCAGACTGCATATAAAACCCATCATCATTTGATACTATAAGTGGCATAAAACTACTTGACATTTTTCATTGTGAATATCAAGATTGTTTTCTTGCCACTGCAAATCCCTGAGGATACATCATGCCTGGTTATCTCCGTTCAACACATTTCACAGGGGGACATGTTATAAGAGAAGCAAGATTGACAAAAATAAAAATTCACTTGAATGTAGAAGGCAAGTCTATTTCTTGTTTGGCAGGCTCTGGCAACAGATCCTCAAACAGCTCTTCATGCATATCAGATACATGCACGACACTTCAGCTGAGAAAATAGCTGCCTTCCACTCTGGGGGAGAAACAGGCACTTTGCATTACCCACCTGATCATGGATCATCGGAGCTGAAGTTGCACAAAAGCTCCTTTAAGTACATTTCAGGCTGGGGAATTCAGACCTGCCTTTGTGAACTGGCTATGCAGTTTGTTTCAAAGGGAACTGGTTCAAACACCAGCCCTATGCGGGGTGCAAGGGGGGCGAGCAGCGGCGGAGCTCCTGCTCACCCAGCCAGGCAAAGCCAAGGTACATTTTTTGCACCATTTCTGGGCAGAGTTGCCGTCTTCCTCCACTGGGCACGGGGCCTGGGAGAGCTAAAACCAGCTGCAGCACTCAAAATGCTTCCAATTATCTTGCCCAGCACTTCATTCTGGCGGGGATTTGCCTTAAGCTGAAAAGGAAAACCTAGTAAGAGCTGGCTGAGAAGAAATAGCTGGTGGGACAGGTGGGATGCTTCCAGGTGGGCTGGTGGGCTTCCATTTTTATATTCTCCCTGGGCATGTCACCAGTCACCTCATCTCCTGGGCTGACCACGATGCCCAGTGCTGTGGGAGCAGGGGTGATGCTCAGGGTCCCCTCACTCACAGCCGCAGGTAGCTTGAAGCCAGCTGTGAATGGCACTGGGGTGGCAGCTACAGATGCTCACCAACTGGTATCTGAATTTATGGAAAATGGGCAGTGGACCTGGCTGACTCCCCTGGGTCTGGTGGGCAGTAACCCCAACGCTTTGCACCGAGTGAATCACAGGAACAGAGCGTGCTTCATTAGAAGACCTCCTCATAAGTTATTAATTATTATTTAGGCTCAATACCAGACAGAAAAATTTAATCAGCCAGCATCGTGAAATAGCAGTGAGGGAAAACTCTAGCGAGCAGCTACAAATTACCAGCGGCATTATGAAATTGTCCCTGTGGCTTTAACTGCTCATTTTGCCGTATTCGTTAGCAGTGCTACTCTGCCTGGTTTATCTCTGCTAGGGAGAGGCTGTAAGCATCGCTCCTCTCCATCATCCCCCTGCTGCAGCGGGAAGGGCTCCTTGCTGTCCGGCTGCGCCTCCAGCCAGGACTTCATGGATGAGACCTCGTGGCTGGTAGCACACGGTGGGAAGAGTAACCAAGAGGTTTTGATGAAGGGTGTATGGACTACGTTGTGTTCGCCCACAAAGCCAGCTCATCTGGTCCTTGAACGTTTGAAGAGGGAGTGACTTTCCAAGTGACCTGCCCAAAACCACTGTTACATGGATTGTAACACAAAAATATTCTCAGTCCTTCCCCCTTTTGATCATGCCAGTTCAAACAGGCAGCAGAACCTCACTGCTCTGAAGAAGTAGCTTTCCCTTCTTTCCATTTTTTTTTCTGTTTGTGTTTCAAGTCTGTTAACTTGTCCTCAAGCCTTCATTGACTTGACAATAACACTGTTGTATTAAGATGGTCATTCACAGTTCCTCTGTTATTTTCTTTTCCTCACTGCTGCCGTCCTGGGTGAACGAGCAAGTCCTATAAAGTGAAATGGTGATTAATCATGGTTTGGCAGATGTTGATGAATTTCTGAGAGATGCTGAATTTCCCAGTTGTGCCTTCGTGGCTAATTTGTGTCATGAGAACAGTAGTAAGGACCAACCAGGCTCCTCTCACTTGCGTTTGGAAGGTGACCTTTCAATTAAAGTTAAAGGCACCAGAAGAGGATGACGTCACCTGAGATGCCACCTCTGAAGGGTGCGTGCAGCAGGTGATCAGGCAGGGGGATAAACAGAAGATCTCTGCGATGCTGGCAGCAGAGACCACCGAGGGGTCTGCAGGAGGGAGATACCCAACCTGTGTGGCCAGGGAAAGCTGTGCAGCCAGGCATTGCTTGCTGCAATCCCTACTTGAGCAAAACTAGGAGAAATCATGGCATAACCTCAGCTTCTGGATCTCCCATGGAGCTCATGGGGGCTGCAATTGCCTAGGAAAAGCTTGTCCTTTCTAACGTGTTCAGCAAAAGTGAAGCCCTGAGTGAGAACTGCGCTGCAACGCCCTGTGCCGTTAATGCAAATGGAAGTCACCACTGGTACTGCAAGGACTCGTCTGAATCCCCACCAAGTAGGAAAGGAAAATGTTCTAGTAATTGCTTTTGCTGGCTTGTGGCTATTCACAGCACCCTGTGAGGCAGCGCGCGGTGTCTGAGAGCTTTGTGATCGTTTATCTGAGTTCGCTTGTTGGTTCAAATTGGAGATATTCCTTTCACAGTTGGCTGATCTCCTGGGTAGACAGCAAAGTCATATACATTTTAATACCTCTTGGTAATCTTGATGACAGGAGTTCCAAGCCCCACCCCCCACCCCCCCTTCCCCCAGAAGTCTGTTATTTTTCTTTATCTTTTTAAAATGGAAGGACACATTAATTACTCCTAGGACTCAGGAGAAGCTTCTTGCGTACAGTCTTAGGGTTGGTTCTCAATATCCATGTTAAACCACATTGCATCTCTGTGATATGAGGAAAAGGAGGGTAGTAAATCCCCCTGAGCCTGAAAGGCTAACGCATTAGCTTATTGCCTCTCCTACCCTCGCTAATGCCATAATCTGATCGAATTAGGAGAGATGGTCCAAAAACCAGGAGACTGGAATTTTTTCCTCCAAAGCCATGGGTATCTGTGAACTGCTGCTGCACATCTCCACCTTTGCTGAGGATCTTGTGTGAGAACTGATGCTGCCATGTCTGAGCAGATGTATAGGAGCAGAGCCATATGTTTTAATGGGTTATGGTTCCCGGGGGGGTTACTGCAATCGCTGCCCTATGGGCAGCAGCCCTTGTTAGGAAAGATAATATTAAGGCTGAAGCAAAGCATGTGTCTTGACAGAAGATGGTTTCATGGTCTTGAGAAAGGAGTGTGCAAGGTCTCTGTGACTGCCTGGAAGAAATGCCAGGATTTCTCACCGGCTTGGCCCCTCTTCCCTTCTCCTATCAGCACTTGGAGGGGCTCCATCCCACAGCTTCATCTGCTTGGCTTCCTCCAGCAAGAGCTCTGCTGTGCTAGCTCTCATTCACAGACAGCCTTCTGCTCTGCTTGCTGCTAATTAAGTAATACAGCTTCTTTGCCAGCCACCTGGTGCCTTTGTTAAAAGAGGAGTAAACCTCAAACTGTTCTCAATTCTAAGGATAAAAATCGGCAACTTTTCTTATGTGTAGAGTCATGAATATATAGGGAATTCAGAAACCCCATCAGATGCCTGATCCTAACTTAAACCTGACCCTCAAAGAAAGACATGTCTGCTCGGAAATCACTTGACCTGAACCTTGACTGTTGTGTGGTCCCTGCCCTCTCCCATCATCTTTACCATGTACTTCAGTTCTCACTAAACTAATGGAATCATGTCTGTTAATGCGAGCTGGGTAGGGCACCCTGCACCAAATGGAGGCAACGTTCTGTGAATATTTCCACACATCCTGGCTGAGGTCAAGTGAAGGAATAATGAAAAGTCACAAAGCAGGTGTTTCAAGCCCTGTTTCAATCAGGAGGTGATGGAAAGCAGGTATCAGAGGCTGTGCTGGTGGCTGGACTTGTGTTGCAGCACGGGAGTGCTGCAGCTCTGGGTACCATGATGGGCCATCTGCGATGCAACGGTCCTGGGGGGAAAGAATTGTGGAGAGCAGAGCTGAATCACCACCAGCTCTGCATCATCAGGATGTTTATATGTACCACGAGTCTCATGCATGCTCAGGTTTGTATCCCACACGTCTTGTATTATTCATGGCTTGAAGCTATAACTATTTGGCTGAGGAGAGGGCTGTGGATGGATCCTGATTTGGTTCACGCCCCACAGAGAGTGGTGTCGCTCTGCTGTCTTCACCTGAGTAAAAGAGATCTGAATGTGGTCGATGTGTTTTGCATGCTGGAATGACAACGTCCATATGCTTATGCAGACTGTCAAAGGACACATATTGAGGGAACTGGGAAATTATAAAGGTGCTGGAGAAACATTAGGTGCTATCATGTCCACAGGGTCATGGGGCTCTTAAAGCACTACCCCAAGCCATGACAGTACTGATTGTGTTTTGTGATTGATCGGCTTTGGGGGAAAATGTTATGCTTAAAAACCCACAGAACCTCCTGAACAATAAGAACTTTAATTAAAACATGAAGGGGTTACAGCATTATTCTTATGTATATTCCTTCTTCTCCATTTCAGGAGCTTCTTCAGAGTCTAAGGTGATATTTGTAGGTCTAGTTGAAATTTGCAAACTGATGAATAAAGAAGAAACCAAAAGGAAATTAGTTATTAACCACATACATACATACACACAGGCTAGCCCTTTCAGCAAGCCATGGGTTGGTGCAGCTTAATTAGACTTGATCTTCTGCTTGCCTAAGAAATAGAAATTTGCCATGCCAGAAATTTGCCACTCTTTCTTCTTTTCTCTCCATTTTTATTTTCATTTGCCTTTAACAGAGTTTTAAATACAGATTCCAATGTAATATGCTTCCTAAGTAGCATTAGTGCGGAGTCTAAATCAAACATTATCTGATTAAATCTTGACCCAAATGAGTTTGTCTACTTTCTGTGCTTCTAAATACATATTTACCATATGTTGCCTCATATGCTACTTTTCTTTCTTACTGATACTTTAGTCTAAATGTTGTAGTAATCGTATGTTTCTTTTAGTCATGAGTCAAACAAAGTTTCAAGTTTGTAATCACTTTTACAAGTCTGAAAATGAAATGGCATCAACATCCTGGTCACATCTTCCCATCTCCAGAAAGAGGGGACAAAGCCTCGGTGGGCACATGCCTTTCCCTGTGCTGAGTCTGCCCGAGCACACAGCACTGCACAGTCACCCCAGCACTCCTTTTATGTCATGTATGGGTTAATTAATTCTCAAATGAGAAGCAATCCATGGCTCCAAGCAGTCCTTGCTGCCCGGCACTGGGTCTAGCTGATGCGCTCATCCTTTGCACAGCACAAGCGTTCAGGTGGACCCGGTCCCTGGGCTAGGGGACGGTGCTGCCACCACGGCTCAGGACAGCTGGCTGTGGTGAGCCAGAGTCAGTCAAACCAGAGCACAAATGCCCCTTAGCTTTCTTGGAGTTCTCTTGCTCATCTGCCCCAGGCTGGGGATGGTGGCCCTGCTATCTCCCCCTGAGGTTTCACCTCCTTCCAGACATGGGGAGGGTAGGGAAAAAGCCCAGCAGCTCCTGGGGGCTGCAGCCCACGGGTCAGGAGACCCCCATGGGCAGCTCTCAACATCCTCCAGCTCAGCAGTCACAACATCACAAGACTTTTAGCAGCTGCTGTCCCTCCAGCCCCGTGTCGCACATGAATTCTCAAACGACTCAACACAGAAACGTGTCAGGTTGAGCAAGAGCTTCCTCTCCTCCAGCCTTCTGCAAGGAAAATGTGTCTCGTCTGCTGGGAAAGGCTGTGTTCTCCCATTGCTGCTCCATCCCAGGTGATACTCCCTGCACATCCCCATACAGCTTCTCATCACCACACAGCAAAATCAGCCTCTGCCTCTGTTGTTGTCCTCCTGCCTGTCTCCTTGTGATGCCCAGCAGCAAGAGGCTGCTGAGTTGGTGGCAGTGCAGAGCAGGGAAAGCCCAGCCAGATCCTGGAACAGAGCTGGAGAGGTCACAAACACGAAGCTGCAGTAGCTGCATGTCCACCAGTGCTAACTCCACTGGTCCCAGCCCCCTGGGCTGCCATGCAGATGGGCTAAAGCATCCCAGATGCTCCATCTGCCATCTTCCGTGGGCAGAAATGGGGAAGGAAAGTAAAGGCTACTCTTCCTCTCGTGGACTCGAATTCACACATGCTGGCCAAACCACAGTATGTATAGTATTTACATATATTATGCATACCACCCATAATTATATGCCTTATTGCACTGCTGGTGCTGAGCCTGATGAGGCAGCTGTGAGCAGCAATAGCAGGTTACCTCCAGGTTTGTTGCCAGCCTAGCCGCTAGCTTTCTCTCCTTGCTTTATTCCAAAGCAAAAGCATTGCTTTGCATATCATCACACAAAATTTATTTCACTCATCTGTGCCAAGGTAGAAATTGCACTCCAGAATGGACATTGCTATTGGACCCATGGGAAAAACCATCATAAAATCACTTAACACCATCTAAGCCGTACAGGACCAGCCATCACTGCCATGGTGTCAGCAGACCCAAGGGCTGCAGGAGCTGCGCCATTCCAGGGGAGGTTGTGTTTGAGGTGATTGCTCAAAGCCAAAACCAAGCATGAGTATTCACTGCTATTTTCTAGGTTGGCAAAAAACACATAAACACAAGCTGTAATAATTAGCTCACGATAGCAAGACACATGTACACTGAGTTAGGGGAAGGAGATGGGGTTTGGCCCTGCTGTTTCTCCACTCATTTTGGTTTAGGTGGTGGCATGGGAAGGTTGAAACACATTGGTGGTGTTAACTGAACCCAGACTGTTAGTTAGCTCCCAGTCAGCTGGAACGTGGTGAAAATCACAAATTTCTCATTTCTGGGGCAGGTCTGGGCAGCCCCTGCAGCATGGGGCTCACCTGTGGAGCCTCACCACTGATCTCGGATACACCGGAGACGAAGCGCTCAGTGAGGCTGTGTCTCCATCTCCTCTCCACGAATGGGCAACATTCAAACCTAATTTGCCTTGTAACGAGTCTCATATAATGTCTTTCGGAAACAGAAAAACTTGTGATTTCACAAAGAGAAAATCAAAGATGCTTACAGGGGGTTCCTGTTATCATCAGCACATTTTGGGCTCTGCCTGTGTGATCAAATACGATATGGGAGCGATGATGATTATTGTGGTCATTAGAAATCCCTCTCCAGCGCAATATAATGATGATCAATACCAGCGTTTCTGGACAACCGTCCTCCTGGTGAGGCCAGGCCAGCCCACCCACTGGGACAGGAGGACAAGGTGTGGCAGCAGGTCTGAGCTGCTCCTCCTTCCTCCTGCGGATGAGACATCACGCGGGTGAAACACTGCGCATGGCTGTGCTTTGATTTTGTTATAGAGTGGAGGACAGGAGTGCTGTATTCACTAGACACTGGAGGAAAGTCCTCATTTGGGGGCAATGCCCTCCTGCTGCAGCTGGAGCTGGCTAAGACAAGGGGGGACACTCCTGCTCATGGGGAAAACTTCACAACCCTGAACCACCAGTTCAGATCCCCCTGCATGTCCAGGACAGTGGATCTCCAGGAACTGAGGGGCACATTTCTTTGTTTCCAGCTTTTCAGCTCCTTGGAGCCAGCAGGACTGTTCCTCATGGCTCTCGGGTGTGGAAGCAGTTGAAACCCCATCCATGAAGATACCCTGACTACACCGGGGTCTGGGAGGGACATGTCATCTGTAGCTGCTGTTTGCCACAGATCTGAGCAGAGCAGCTCCCTACCAGGTAGGAGAGGAAGAAAAGGCTTGTCTTTGTGAAATAAGTGGTCCCTGGAGGAGTTCTAATGGTAGGCTATCACATGGTGAGGCTGGTGGGAAGGTGGGCAGAGGCTTGTCAGTGAAGAGTGATTCACTGGATAACTGTTTCACAGGAGAACTCGCAGCACTAATCACAACTTCTCAGTTGCTAATGGCTTAGGAGAGTTAAATGAAGAGCAAAAATAGCTTGCCTTCAGAGTCCTCTATGAGCATCACCTTGCAAAGAAGTCGGCAATTAGGCAAATTAAGAATCTATACAAAATCTTCCTTCAGCCTCTCTAGCTGACTAGAAGAAGAAACTCAACCCATCAGGAACTGAACATGAGACTACTGCACCTCTCCTGGATTAGGAGCATCCTTCCTCCCCAAACCCCTGTGATTAAATTCAGAAACCAGAACAGGATTAGGATCACCCATCAAACGAAAGCACCCACTTGGACTCCCTGTCTTCAGCTGTCTTCTTCTACCAGTCTCAGAGCTTTGACAAAGGCAAGATAAAGCTGCGAACTGCCACTGCAGAAGCTAAAGCAGAGCTATGTGCTAAACGTCCTGGGTCAGTTCTCCTCGCGGGCAGCAGGAGGGAAGGGTCCTGCTGGGACAGAACCCTGCAGCTGGGTTGGGTGGTGGGCTGGCTGCTGGGTGAGGGTGGGATATGCACACCTGCTGTCTCTATCTGCTCTATGTCCAAAATCTGCTCTAAACCAGTTTGCTTAAACAGGTAAAGTTGCCTTTTCACATAATCCCTTTTAAATCTTGAAGTAAAAGTGCAGTTGATCAAAATGTTTCTTTTTATGCCGCTTGGGGCTCAGCCTGAGACATGTCATGCAGCTAACTCAATGCCTACAAATGCCCTTTTATTCCAATAAAAGATGAACAGATAAAGTGGTCTCCTCATATGGCAACAGGATGTGTATTTTATTTCTCGTAAGTCTGCCCTTTTTCAAGTATATTCTCAAATCTCTTTACATGGCAAATTATCAATGTCTTCTTCTATCTAGTATATTAGGCTGGTAATCAAATGTGTTTGCATTCTTATCAAGGAAAGCAGACAGTCTAACAGAGCAGGGACATATTTCTAAGGTCCTGGGTGGGGGGAGGCTTCTGGAAAGTGGAGATCTCCATTAAGGTATAGATACAAGCAAGTGGGAACTACAAGGCTTTCTAATGCATGCAGACGTAAGGCCTCGCAAGGATGCATTTAGGACTTGCTGCTGGCTCAGCTCATTTCCCTATCATTTCAGAGGCTCACCAGATGCTGTTAGCTTGTTATTCTCCCAGCTGTGATCCACCCCTGAAATATCTCTGGTGCCTCTGTTTCTCTAGCTAGACAGCCAAATGAGACAACCCTCAAGACAAGCTCTTTGGAGACAGCAGATGAAGAACTCCTAAAAATCTTTTCAAATACCTCCTGACATTTATGGTCAAAATCCCTACATTTTATTATATGCCACATATTATATGCCCCAAACACTGGACAAGCATTTCCAAGCCTTGGCCTTGTTTCACAAAAATGGTAGAGGTGAAAGAAAGCGTCGCATGTGCTCTTCTGCCCTCTGAAATTACAACTTGTGCAAATGAAATGGGGACAGATTCTGCCATGCTGACTTCAGCTTGGCTGTTGGATTTCAATTCTTGAATTCCATAGGTTCTGCTTCTCCTTGTTCCTCACCGGCAGAGGAACATTTGTCCTTGCACTGAGGTGAAGCCCCTCATCTTGCAGCACACCCCAAGAAAGGCAAAGGCTGAGTGTCCCTCCGCACCACCACCTCACACAGCACCCGTGCCAAGCTGACCGGTGCATGCAAAACGTGTTGAAGGATTGGTTGAAAGATCAGAGCAAATTCTGGCGAATCAAATCATTTAAAGAAATCTTTTTTTGTTAATTGAACTCTGTTCAGATGTCTGCCAGTTCATCTCACAGCTGTTTTTGTGGCAGTTACCGTCATCATTACTTCTGTGCTTACCATGTAGTGAAATATGACTTTCTTTGATGAAATTATCATTACTGAGGGAGAAGGACTCCATCTAAATTTTCTAACCTATTTCACATCTTTGTCACCAGTGTGGCTTTGCTGATGTTCAGCAATTTCTTGTATGAATGCATCCTTCTACCCAAATAATTTTCTAAACTTTTTCCTCCAGCACTCAGACCGGGATTCAAGGCTGGGTGGGCAGCTTTTCCTATTTTGCTGTAAAGTCACGTACTGCACTAAAAGAGAACTGATTTTGGTTTCAACATCCAGCCATGCATGAGCTTTGTGAGCAAAAGAGAAAAACTGTTACATGAGCTGGGAATATGCCTTGCATATACATCTACTGGGTGTCTCCAGCAATACTCAAGATTTCCTTGGTTATAACCCTACCCCTCCATAATACCCCCCTTTAAAATCCCTCCAGTATGTATGAGATCTCCATATTTCCATGTTTTTTAGAGGTACATAAACAGTAATTAATTACTGCTAGTGGAGTATGTTTTGGGATGAAATATGTTCATGCATTTCCCTTCCCTCCTGCCCCAAGTAAGCCTGCCCACCACATTAAGCCTGACCCATCCCTATGGCTTTTCAGCGATATTAGACTGCACCAGACTGCGGCTGGGTAAGGCTCCTCGTGAAGGCTCTAAATGCTACAAAGTCTGAGCTAGAAACAAGCTGTTGTTTTACATGGCCTTTGCATCAGTGAAGGACTCTTGATTTCAAGACAAGAGGTAGACTGTCTTCTTCAGAAGTCATTCCAGAAAAACCTAAGGAAAAGCTTGGACCATATTTTCTTTGCACCATCTGGAAGAGCGTTCCACAAGAGAAGCCTTCCCTCATCACACAGCTACAGCAGCATGCCCTGAGGAGCAAATAATCAATTCCAGCAGATACCATAGGATCACCCTTTTGCTTTGGCATTATGTTTTGAAAAGACATTTGCAGTTTAGACAGAACAAGAAGTGCAGCGGGAAACTCTCTAGAAGCAAAACGAACACGCTGCAAAAGCAGGCATTGTTTGCTTTACAATGCAAAGAATCGCTTCTTTTTTAACAATGAAACAGCTAGAAATATTTGTCCTTGTAGTCAGAAGGTTTGTTTGTGATTTATGAGAAAGTTTAGCAAGATAGCTATTGTCCAGAGACGACTTCTCAGTAAACATCTTTCCACTAAATCAACTGAAGATTTATTTCACACAAGCTGGGATTTTTTTTCCCAAGTTTCTTCAATACCTGCAGTTCCCCAGACAGCTCTGTTCAGATCTACAAAAAAAAAAAAAAAATATCCCAGGCACTAAATGCAACTACAGTCAAGCCCCAGTATCATGCTGAAAGGCACCGAATGAGCTCCCTCTAATGCAGTCTGAACTGAATTAGCCTCCCTGACTGTTTTCTGTAATTATTTTGTTGTTGTTGTTTTCATTTTTCTCCTACTTCCTCCTTTGGCTGTTTTCATACAATTTAATTTAGAGCAGTCCCAGGGCTGCTCTAGGTTACAGCCTGGGGCCGGGGCTGTTGCCGCAGCGTGGGAGCCCTTTCCCTCAGGATGGCTGCAACAACCACCAAGCCATAACAGGAGAAGGAAAAGAAAATCCTTCCCCAGGGGCTCCCTGCACACTCTAACGGAGTTCAAACTGGTTTTGTCTTCTCTGGGCCAAGATGCTCCAACTGAGAAATCCTCTGGGTCAGCCTGGCAAAGGGAAGGACGACAATCAGCAAGGCTGGAGGTGTGAGATTGCAGTTTGGGGGTGTCCGGCTGTGCCTCTGCAGATCCGCTGGGCTCTGCGGGACACCTCAGCAGAGGAAAGAAAGGTCCCCAGGTGAGCCCACGGAGGAGTGTTCCCGACTGTCCCCTGGCCACAGCAGTGAACAAACCCTTCTCCCAGGCTCACATTCACCATCGGGGCAGCAGGTCCTGCGGCCAGGTCACGGAGGGAGCAGCAGGACACAATGGGATTTCTCCGCGCTGGGGTCGGGCTGTGCCCAGGCGGCTGCACAGCACCCGTGTCCGCACTGGCAGTGATGGAGCTCAGGAGCCGCTGCAGCCACCGGTTCTTCCTCCTGGTGATGACCAGGACAGACCTTCTCATCACTCTCAGAGGCTGCAGACGAGTGTTAGCATCCTCTCCTCGCACAGTGCGAGGGGTGCCAGCATGGGCTCGGGAGCAGCCCAGGCTCAGGCAAACCCAGGGTGCCTGCGCTGCAAAAAATGGGAGGATATGGGCTCTTAAAGGGAAGAATAGCAGGAACCAGCCAGATTGCAGGACACATAATATGTATTTACAGCAGGTCACAATGTGCTTTGGAAGACATCAAAGTGCCAAATTTTCAAGTTTGCTGAAGCAGTGCGGAGTGACTCAAAGCCAGTGTAGGGTGTCCCAGGAAAATTTCCGCTGGGAACCTCCCTGGTGCTGACCCTGCTACACCCTGCAGCCCTGGTCTCCCCAGCGTAAGGAAAGGGCCTTTCTGGGTCTAAGGGACCAAGGCAGAGAGGGGTGTCTGAACTAATGTCATGTTGTTAGGTGACATAAGGGCAAGAAGAAAGCCCTACCAGCCCGTGGTATTTCCAGCATTTAATAAAAAGACTCACTAGGAAAGAGCACAAAGCATGTCCGGTGCTTTCTGTGTTTCCTGAAATCCAAGGCATTTAATAAGGACTTGGGAGCATTTCAAATGTATGGGAAGGTCACTGGGGAAAGGCAGTGAAGAGTGTTTGGCTGCCAGGGATTTTTACTGCACTGCTTTTTCGTTTGCATTTCAAAATTGCCAGGCATGCTGAAGTTTTGAAAAACAACAGAAATTACTGGGAGTTGGTGAGGGGAAGTGAGAAAATTAGGTTAATCTGTGCCTCCTGAGATTTCCTGAGAAGTGTCGGTGCTGTGTATGGGGAGAAGGGACGATGCTGAGCTGGAGCTGGCGTGCTCCCCAGCAGCGAGGGCTGCGCTCCGAGCCAGCACCGCTGCGCGGAGCTGTTGGAAGCATCCCTGGCAGAGCCACTGAGGCTCCGGAGAGCCAGGGCTGCAAAAGCAAATGAAATCCTTTAGAAGTAGAGTAACTGCCCGTCTACATGTGCACTGAGAGTCTCCCAGCTGCAGCAGGCACAAACTCTCCCTTTGAACTCCTCTGTCCCTTCTCTTTTTGTTTGTTGCTGGAATAAAACAAGATTTACTAAGGGAAACCCTGTGTGCAGTGTGTGAGCACAGCTGCCTATGCGTTAAACACTTTATATTGCAGTTATGAAGATAAAGTACATTTTATTGCCATGAGGAATCCGATTTGGGCTTGTTGCAGTAACAACTCGGGGGACCCAAAACCTACTTTATCTCTAAAGCAGCTGATACCTCCTGTGCATGCCCAGCTGAGGTACCAGTCTCCTCTGTTTGAGGCAAATATTTCGGTATATTTGTTAACTTTAAAGGAGTTTTGCCAAAGCAAAGGACTGAATTTAACCATGCAGCACACAGAAGATGGGACCTGTAAGAGGTGTCTGGACATCTCGTTTCCCAGCTGTCTCTTCCCAGAGATTGATCCTTCTTCAGGGTAATTTTCTTATGAATATCATCATACACATCCCAGTGTGTTCTGCTTTTTGGGTTGCCTTTTTTTAAAAAAACAAACTGCCCAGGGACACAAATGGTGGGGGGTGTGATCATTGCTCTGCTCTGGGTATGGTCTGTGTGCTTTGCCAGCCCACACACTGATGTGCTCACACTGCAGAGTCTCAGCAGGTTACTTTGCTATGAACATCAGAGGCAATAAATATCCCATGTATCAACTGTTTCAATTTAAAATACTCTCCTGAAATCAGTTCAGCCAAAGGTAGTAAATAGCATGCAGCTGTCGGGAATCTTTTATTGCTCATCCAATCTAGCAATACTTTATTTTGTGGTATATTGAGTGTAGAAAGGGATGCACTTCCATGCCTGTAAGTAATGATACAGTCAATACTATCATTAACAAAGCTGATACATGTTCCTTTTTCTGTCAGCCCTTTCTCCTTTACTTCCTTGTTTTACAAATGTAGCATCCTTAAAAAAGCCCTGTACACCCCAGGACTTTACCTTCCCAGCCCACCTTAGACACTCCTGACTTTTAGGGAGTCTGTCTATAGTGAGTCCACTGGGAACTGATTTTAAAGGCTTGAACCAGTGCAGAATTACCTGACTCGAGAACCTGCTCTAATAGGTATTTGGGACTGGTGCTCGGACCTCAGTGGGAAGAAGGTTGATGCTGTCCCTTAGCACCCGCCTCTTGCAGAGCTTTCTCTCTGCTGCTTTCCATGCCCTTTTGAAAAATCCCACCTGGCAAAAATCAGATGGGAATAGTATTAATACGAAAAATTCCTACTGGTTCCCAGTTGTACCTGGAAAAAGCAAAGATGAAAAACACTTGGGTCAACATAGAAGGGAGTGAGACAACCTGTGGACCTCACATCTTGGGCACTGTGGGATGCTCAGCTCAAAGTCCAGGCAGTTTTAATAGATGAGGTCTTGGGGTGACATTTTCCTGCAATATTTTAAGTAAATGCCTTGCTGTAACATTTGAGATCAGGCATCTCCTGGTCTCCATGATTCTTTTCCTTTTTAAGCCACAGGCACACACATACAAAATATATTAAAACGAACCCAGCTTAGCTAAAAGGTCGGCTAGTTCGGAAACAAACAGCGGGGATTTAGGCTGGAGGCTTTGATGCACGAGAAGTGAGTAGTGCCTCTCTGGCTCTGCTGTTGGTTGAAGGGGAATGCGGATTAAAACCTTGCAGGGAGCAGAAGTGAAGGCAAGAAGAGATTCTTTTATCATTCATTTCATTATGCCACACCAGGAAAGGGACTTCACACCTCCCCCAGGCCACACGCTAGCGGTGGGGTGAGTAAAGGGGTGCTGGATAGATGTGCAAGGCAGGGATGGGGTCAATGTCTTCCTTTGGCAGGCTAAACCTCTCCCAGCTCCAAGACCAGGGTCTGCAGGGCTCAGGCGTAGACTGCCACAGCACTCTCCAGACTATCAAGCTGCAACAAAGTCTTTTACCACCTCATACCAGCATACTCTTCATACCAGTCCTTCTGCTGCCTTCTCCTCATCTTGCGTCATCCAGGGCATATGTTCTCTCTCCTCTTGCTTCTTCCTTTCTCCACGTCTTCCTTGGCTCTTAACAGACCAGCCACAGCTGCACCTTATCTACATCGACCAACCCGCCGCCCCTGAAGTCAACCCACAGCTGTATATTATCAATGCTAATTAACCCAGCTTCATTCTTCTACAATTTCCCCCTTTTTTTTTTTTCCTTAACATTTCATACCTTATGTTTTTAACAATCATTACAACCTTTCTACAAACAAATTTTTCATACAGTCCTCTATAATTCCTCTACAGTGGACCAGGAGTAGGTGTCCAGCTCTGTAAAAGTGATGTGAGGGCAGAAGGCAGAACCTGCCTGGACAAAAAGCTTTCTAAAAAAGAGGGGAGAGGTTGACATTTCATTATGAAGAGAGACAAGACTTACTTTTATTTTCCCCTTTACAGGAACTGTCCTGCACTTCTGCACGGGGAACGGCAAGGCTGCATCCCAGAAGCTGAGCCCTCTGCTCAAACGCAGCTCTGGGAGAAACAGGACAGAGTGGAGCTGTCTGCATGTGACAGCAAGAATGCTTCACACATGGCTGAGACAGACCTGCCATGGAACTAACGGAATTTATTAAATTAATTAGCTCCTAGCAGTATGCTAGAAGGGAGCACCCGGCCCATTTGCTGGGTGGTCAGTACCCTTGTAGTGCACTTTCATGCAAGCAGCGATAGTACAAACTGCACCAGCCTGTTAAAGCGTTGATCATAATTTGACAGCAACACTGTTCCCAGGTACCTGACATTTCAGTGTGCCATCAGAACTATTTTTGAACTATATCTCTTAATATTCCCTGCCAGTACTTGGCATGGAGGGAAAGTGGAGGAGGTGGCACATGGAGCACTCGGGAACAGCTGCCGGGACAGAGCAGGGCAATGCAACACTGTCCTTGTTAGCAGCTGTGCTGGTGTGTCACCTGTGTGCAGAAACACAAGGCAACAGAATCCAAACCAGAGCATTTCTAGGGACAGCTATTGATATAAACGTGCACATTCAGTTTGGAAAATTAGACCAGCAGATGGGTATCTTGCTTGTTGGGATATCAATTGCTTTCCGCAAGGCCAAAATGAAGTTACAGGACCAGGAAAGGACAATAACTCTTAATTATCCACAAAGATCCCAAAGGAACTTGCTGCCTCTGTGGCAGAAGTGCTTTAGTCCAGGAGCACGGGGTTTGTGCTCAGACCACCAAGCCATAAGCTCCCCCCAGCTTGGGGGTTTAGGAATAGGGCCACTGGGCACCCGGGAGAAGGCTTGCACCCCAGCTGCAGCTCTCCTCCAGACATTGGTACAACCCACCTCTTACTCCACATTCTGCTTGCTTTCTTTGGGATAAATACTCTTGATCCATCCTCAGTACTCATCCCAGGACCAGGAACAACAGGTGAGACCAGTTGGGAACACCAGCCCTGGCAACTCCTCTCAGCTAGTACAAATTTCCTAACAGAAGCTTTTAAATGAAAGGAACATGGGTGTTAAGAGATTATTAGTCATTCGTCAAACTAGTGTGGGATGAGTGCTGGAAAACATTTTTCTCTGAATTTGTATGAATAATATGACTAAATAAATCTGATTTTTGGTTAGTCTTCCATGGCAAGCCTATTGGATGGCTCTAAGAGGAGGGAAGCTTGGGGGAATATTGACTCTTGGCAGATTGCTGTGGAAAGTTCACTCTTTGCATGCAGAGATGATTTGATTGACTGCAGCGTTAGACATGTTGCATTGAGTGGCTAAGTAGTCTGCAGGACCTTGGTGAACACAGAGCCTACGGGCTGTGGGGAACCAGGTACCCAACATCTGCTAATGAATGGGACAAATTATGGCTGTCGTGGGATAAACCAGTGATTCCCTGAACGGGATCTTCTTAGATCTCCTCTATGCATTTGTAAGGATTTTACCATGAAGACAACCAAGTGGACAAGAGCATACTGGAGTTTTACACGGTGGGCCTGAAAGAATAACCCCACCACTGACCCTTCGCCCTTGGGGGCCCTTTCCTATGGGGGATCCCCTTGCCACCTTCAGCATCCCCATGGCACCCCCTGCCCCTGCAACAGGGCAGATCAGGCAGGTCCCCACAGCCCGAAATGTGAGGATCTGGGGATTAGGGAGAAGTCAGTGAAGGGGACGGACGCCAAGCAGCTTGCTGCTGTGCCAGGGTGCTGAGGGCGCCCGGGCACGGCAGGGGTAGGTATTCTTAGATGTTTTTTCCCCTCTTTTAAATGCGTTTCTCCTAGCAGCAGCAGCAGCAGCAGCAGACTGGGTATTTGGGAACGAGCGGAACAGAGGGATGTCCAAGGGTGATGGAGCAGCCCTGGTATCCCTCCTCTCCTCGGGGGTGGGGGGGTGGGGGGGGCTGTGCTCGTCCCCCCAGCACCCCTCAGCTGACAGCCATGACTGTGTCTGGCTGTGAGGGCTGGAGATGAGGGGGGGTCCCAACGGGGAGGGGCTGTGCAGCCCAGCCCGGGCCGTACTCCCTCCCTCCCACCCCGGGCCCCGCTTGGGCACCGAGCTGGGGGTGCGGAGCCCACCTGGGCGGCGGGGGGCGGGGAGGGGGCCGAGCCGAGGGGCCGCCCCCGGGCCCGGGGGAAGGCAGCGGCGGCGGCGGCGGCGGCAGCGGCGGGGCGGGCGGGGGTGCGCGGGGGCGGGGGTGTGCGCGGCTGTGGATGTGCGCGGTGTGTGCGCGGGGGCGGAGGTGTGCAGGTGTGCGCGAGGGGTGCGGGGGTGTGCGCGGGTGCGGAGGGGTGCGGAGGTGTGCGCGAGGGGTGCGGAGGTGTGCGCGGGTGCGGAGGGGTGCACGGGTGCGGGGCTGTGCGGAAGTGCGCTGAGTGTGCGCGGGTGCGGGGGTGTGCGGGGAGGCTCGGGCGCTGCCCGGGCACATCTGGGCGCCGGGGAGCCGCAGGCAGTAGCGAGCCGGGGCCGCTGCGGGCGGGGGGTGTGTGTCTCACACGCACACGCACACGCACACGCACACGCGCGGCCGCCCGGCAGCGGCAGGCGCCTCCTCCCCGCCGCATTAAAACGAGCCAAGTTTGCCGGCCGGGGGCAGCGGCACGTCGGGGCGCGGCGGCGGGTGCGGGCGCGGCGGCGGGTGCGGCGGCCCCGGTGGGGCCGGCCCGGCCCCGGGGATGCACCTAAACGCCACGGCCACGGCCGGGCCGGGGGAGGCCCTCCACCTGCACCCCGGCGGCCACGCCAACGCCTCCAACCGCTCCGACCTGCTGCCCAAAGGGCCGGACGAGGAGGACCTAGACGTCAACACCGACATCTACTCCAAAGTGATGGTGACCATCATCTACTTGGCTCTGTTCTTGGTGGGCACCGTGGGCAACTCCATCACGGCGTACACGCTGGTGCGCAAGAAATCGCTGCAGAACCTGCAGAGCACCGTGCACTACCACCTGGCCAGCCTCGCCTTCTCCGACCTCCTCATCTTCCTCCTCTGCATGCCCATCGAGCTGTACAACTTCATCTGGGTCCATCACCCCTGGGCTTTCGGGGGGGCCGTCTGCAAGGGCTACTACTTCCTCCGGGACGCCTGCACCTACGCCACGGCGCTCAACATCGCCAGCCTCAGCGTGGAGCGCTACATGGCCATCTGCCACCCCTTCAAAGCCAAGAGCATCATGTCCCGCAGCCGCACCAAGAAGTTCATCAGCTGCATCTGGATCGCCTCCTTCCTCCTCGCCGTCCCCATGATCTTCACCATGGGGGAGATCTACGGCAAGGACCAGGACCCCGACTCCCTCATCTGCACCACCATCGTGGACCCCTCCACGCTGAAGACGGTCATCCAGGTGAGGCTGCCGGCGGCGGGAGGGTGGGGGGGGCGGCGAGCAGCCGAGGCCGGGCAGCCGCCCCCTTCCCCGGGTGCGGGTGGGCAAACTTTGCGGAGACAGCGGGGGGGGGGGGGGGGGGGGCGCAGGACGGGGAGGGGGGGACGGGCTCGGGAAGGGGGTGTCCCGGGTGGCCCTGATGGGGCGGACCGGCCCAGGGTGCGGGCTGGCGGGATCTGGGGGGGGGACGCGGGGGGGAGGGTGTCTCAGCTCCGCTGTGCCCACCCTGCACCCCCTCCTGCCCCCCAGCGCTGGGACCCTGCAGAGGGGTAAACCCCTCGGTGCGAGCCCCCTCCCCCAGCTCTCTCCCACGCCGTCCCGGAGTGGCCCCCCCGTGCGTAGCCCCCCGCTCCGCCTGCGGCCACCGGCTCGGAGCGGGGGTGCCCGGGTCCCCCCCAGGCGCGGCGGTTCATGGCCAGGCAGCCCGCACATCGCCACCCTTTCCCTGCTCTCCTGCATCTCCTTGCCCTCTGCTGGAAAGGGGTCGGCAAGATCGAGGGAAATAAAACCGTCTCCCCGCCCCACTACCAGTTTCTCGGGTTGATCCGGAGCCCGTTTCATCCGTGTAGTGACAAGATCTAATCCCAGAAAGTTTTGGGAACAAGGTGTAGCATAGGCATCCGGAAAGGAACTGCATCCTCCAAGCCAGAGGCTGGTATTTCTACTAGGTTGGGGGAAATCCGTAGCTGGTGTAACTAGCAGAGCCCTCCTCACTTCCGAAAGGCTTTGCTGGTCTCCGCACACTGCTCCATCTCACCCGCCCCAGCGAGGACAGGATTTCAGCATCAACACTTGCTGCGCTCCAGTGCTCTGAGGGGTCGAGGCATTTGTTTACTGGAGCATTAGGCTTGAAAAATGTAAGAGACAGAAAGAGCAAGACACCAATGCACAGTCCCCTTGCTGCCAGGCTTGCATGTGATAACTTCTTAATCTTTTATTTTCAACACGAATTTCAGGTGGTTTTAATCAGCGGCCAGCTAGAATTTCAAACTGGATGTGTACTAGAGCCTTTGAGGTGTTCCCACAGTTAAAGGGAGGGAACTCAAACTGAAACAAATCCGAACCGTTTCTCCCACTAAAAGCGGGCGAGGGCACATGCAGTCAGATTTAAGCCCAGAGCCTGCAGGTGTTTGGATGTGTCTCTCCAAGTTTCCCCCTGTAGCGCTCCAATAACCTAAAATCCAGCCCCCACAGAGGCTCTGGATTCCCTCTGGATTTTGTCTGGGTAACTAACTTTCATCTTGAGGTGGTGGGGCCTGTATTTCTCCTGTAGATGCTTGGTAGATGTTGTCAGTAGCAGCCCAGTGTACTTAACCCAAATTCTCTGCTCTCTAAGGAGATGTGAGACATCTGATTTGAGAACAGTGTGGCTGAAATCCATTATTTCCAGTCTTCTTCCTCTTACTATTAAACTGATGCTCATTGTTACCATGATAGGGCTAAAACCAGAGGATTATTTCCTAGCCATGTCTTTGGAGATTACAGTTTAAACAATTCTCAACACATTTTACAGTCTTGCTATTATTCAGGCTATACCTTATCCTGTTAGCCAAGGAAGAAGTAGGCAGATGTGAATGCACAGTATGTGAAGTTCACCTGTGGGCTTTTCCTCATTGATTTTTTTAATTATTATTATTTCACTTGTGAATTAATTTAAAAGTAAAAAGAAAGAGGCAGCTGTTGGGGGGGAAAAAAACAGCCAGCTCTACCATACGGTTCCTTCTCAGGGGATCTGTCTACAAAAGTAGATTTGCTAAGATAGGAAGGCTGTTTGATGGCTTTGCTCCGTTCCTCCAAGCACAGGGATGCAGCACACAACGTGATGCAGGGTCCTGGACCAGGGAAGGCTCCAGAGCGAATAAGCAAAGCAGCTGCAAGTCAGGTTTGAAGTGCGTTAATGGAAACCTTGCACAGCGTGTGAGCGGGCAGTCTCACATCGTAAGCTGTGCAGAGGTTTAAAAAAAGACAAATAATGGAAGACCTGTGAAAGAAAGGGCAGTGGTGATGTGGAGAGTGACGTGCAGAGGTCTTGCTGGTCGGAGATCTGGAGCCCTGGTCTTTCACAGTGGATTCAAGCTTGGTTTAGAGCAGGTTTTTGCATCTCTTTGCATTCATTTTCGGTCTTTAAATTAAGCAGAGCAATGATGCACTTGCTCGAGCTGGCAAATCACTTGTAATAAATCACTCAACATATTTCACTCCTCTTCCTGTTTGGCAAACAGTCTAAAGCAAATTGGGATTATTTTTTTTTGGAAGCCATTAGTTCTCCAAGAGGTTTTATTTGTTGAATGATTGAAAGCCAGTCCCAGAACAGAGCAATTGTAACCATTTATAGACTCAGAGCACAGTGCGAGCTATGGTTCTGCTGGGATCATTGCAGGAGAATGCTCCTCCTTGGACTGGAACAAGCTTCTCAGGATGAATATCTGAGTGTATTAATTTAACATCTCTGATTTTGAAATAGTTCCTTTGTATTTCCTTTGAATATTTAAGTTTTAATGGGCATTCCTGAGCGAAACTAGCCCATGTGTGAACAACCAGGTTTCCTTATTATAATAATAATAATAATAAAAAAGTTAACTGTTCAAACAACACTCAGCATATTTGATTCTCATTCGTATTACTTAGCTTGTACCCCTTAAGCTCCACAACAACTGTAAGAAGTAATTACTGATATTCTTCTAGTAATTACAGATTGCTCAGTGGCACATGCTGATAAGCAGGGATAGCAGTAAGTGAGATGTTCTGCAGCGTGTCACTGTGTGTCAGCATGCTCAGCACAGCCAGGCACTGCACATCTTGCTTCGTGCCACCAAGACATAAGCTCTGTGTGGCCTCTGATACTTAACTCCTTACAACAGGACTATTTCCCAGCTTTGTTTATCACTATCCTTGCAGCTGCTGAAATCAACCTGCGAATCTGTTGTATCTTCATTGCCAAGCTTGCCTGTTACTGCTGTCAGTTAGGGATGTCTGGTTTGAATATAGGCATCAGCATGGGATCTGGTAGCAGGATTAACTCCATTATAGCCACATTATTTAGGTCTAGTTGACACTTAAACTGGCAAACAGCCTCTAAAACACACTGCAGCCAGTTTTAGGATTTTTTTCCACATAAATTAAACACCTCTTAAAGCCATCCCCATAAAAGTGGATTTATATTTTTATGCCGCTTTGGAGGAGGTTTTAAAAGCTACTCCTTGTGGCAGCATCAGATAAGAGAGCTCCAAGGGAAGGCAGAATGTTTCCCCTCTTCACTTGTGAGTTGGTACCTGTGGGTTTGGCTACTTCACAGCCTTGCTGCTGGCTCTGGGGCCAGCTTCCCCCGAAACAGGAGCCCATGGAGTGTCCCATCCCACCGCCTGCAGCCCTGCATGCCGTTAGCATCATACACTCTCAACCTTGCTTTTCAAAAAGGTCTGAATTTAATTGTTATTTGCATGGCCAGATGGCTGCGCAAATCGATTTTTGTTCATTGCTTCCTACTGTCTTACCTTCATACCTTCCTTCTGGAGCGGTCCTTAGTGGACGTGGGGAAAGGGGGGAAGCTGAATGAAATACCTACAGTCCTGGTGCACCATCAGTCCCAGCACAGAGTCAGGCAACTCCTTTGAGCTAAAATCCCAGGATTTTAACTGAGCCTGGACCGGGCACACGTGCGAGGGGAGCCTGAGTGTGGGCAGCTCTCTGGCACCCCATAATTCATGGGAGAGAGAGAGAAATGTGTTTTCCCACTGGTATGACACAGTCTGTGCTTGGATGGCTCTGCTGAAAATGTCCCCTAAGTTATGGCAAGTGCCTGGGTAGATAGTGTCTGACACATGCTAATGTTTTATTTGCATGGACAGCTGGTGTGAACCCATTTATTAAAACACATGGCAGCAGGCCCTGCGCCTCCATAAACTATCACAGCTCCATCAGCTCCAAGTTGCTCATTTGGTAGGACAACTTCTTGGAAAGCACATTGGGAACTTCTCTGGACCTCCTCACGGATTTGGGTGGGCAGCTGCTGCAGCTCTGCTCTGCATCAGCCCACCCTCGCGTGGCAGCAGCTTGCCTCACCCTCCATCCCTCCCTTGTTTATTATGTTTTTGAAGCCTGCTCATAGTTCAGATGATTTGTAGAGTAAATAACCCTGCACATGAAACAACCGCTTGCCCAAAGAGGTCCTCTGCTTTATTTCTTCCTGCATTTCTTCTTGCGATGCCTTTGAAGGAATGTGCCAAGCAGCCTCAGGACTGAAGGGGATGGGAAGGAAGGACCAGGTGCTGGAGCTGGGAGGCACAAGGTGCAGCCTGGCCTCTCAGCATCCATTAACGCACTCTCTACACACTCTTCCAAGGACATCTACTCAATTCCCATTTGTCTGAGAGGCCCACGAAGTTATTAATTTCATGAACGATGTTGCAAATGCATTTTCCTCCAGCGAGGAGCACCTCGGCGGGGTGGAGTGATGAGCTCTCTGCCACAATGGCGCACGGTCAGTGAGGTGGGCAGCAGGGCTCTGCCTGCTGGCGGATCTGTGGTGCCATGTAAATAAGCATGACAAGCATTTCTGTGTAGTACGTGAAAACAGCAAGCCATAAAACCAAATGGCTGAATTCTCTCTGGGTTTGCTGGCAAATCATGTCCAGGATTAGGCAATGGCTTAAGCTAAGGAATCCTGCGCTGATACTGATGGTGACAAGAGGAATTGATGTTGGTTGCTTTTCCTTAGGTTGCAGCCAAATTCTTACTATGGCTTTTAATAACAGTACTGCTGTAAACCGCTCACAGCAGCTCCGTGCAGTGATAATCCCACCCATTGGGCCTGGATGGCAAAACTGTTCTGGCTACACGTGCAGGATCTGTGCCCACCAGAGAAGCCCACACCTGGGTGCCGCCAACTCCTCTGGCGGCACAACAGATGGGCACCTTCGTAGCAGGACTGTGTCCCATCCCGTCACAGTGCCACCAGCCCATCAGGTAGAGAAAAAAAAAATGAAGATATTGCTGCTTAAATTTTTCTGGATCCATCACCACAGTGATGGAGAGAGACACCCGCCCCAGTGGGGATGCCCATCTGTGGTGGTGTGAACATCCCTAAAAAGCTGCCTTTTTTCCATGGACTACACAGGGAACACAGGGCTCTAATTCAGCATATGCACAACAGCCCAGCCTGCCTAATCCCAGCCTGTTTACACTGTGGTCCATCTTGCAGCTTGCTCTAAATTAAATAAGCTCTTGTGTTCATTGCTTTACATAACCACTTGGCCTGCTGTGTTTTGCCAGTTCTTACATAATTTCTTCTTTTTTTTCCCCCCAATTGATTTTAATTCACTTGATTTCTTTTTCCCTCCCCCTTTCTGAGATGTCAGCTGGAGGAATAATAAAAGAATGAGGAAATGTGGCCGATCAATTTAGCTCTTAGGTTTTCCTCTTAATAGCAGTATGAAAAAGCAGAAGAGATGAAGGTAATCTAGCAGTTCCTCTTCCCAGAGAAAAAAAGAAAAAAAACCCAACAAAACCTGCAGCTGCCTTTAATCTTCTTCCAGATCATTTAAAACAGCTATTTAATTGTCTTCTCCCTACTTCCTCCCTCCTTTCCCTTAAAGGCTTTTACTATCGTCTCTGTGCAGCATCTGCTTGAGACTCACAGATGGCACTTCTGCTTCCTGACGTTTCGAAACACTTCTGTGCCCTGCCTGCGGCACGCGTGACAGGCAGCATCCCACCACAGGGCACATGGGTGCCCGGGCAGGGGGCACAGCAGGCTGTGGGCTTCGGCAGTGTCACCATCGTCTTTTCTCTCCTGTGAAATTACCCTTTGCTGAGGGGCAGAGACAGCGGGTGAGCAAAGGCACCCGGAGAGGCTGAGCGGTGTGGTAGGGTCCAGGGGCTGCCAGGGTGGGAAAGTCTGAGCGTTGTGGCCATCTAGCACTAAAGCAGATATTACCAGATGCCAAAAACAGCAGTGCTGGTGCTGACATCACTCCTGTCCCTCACATTAAGCAGATGAAGCTGGTTTATTACATTCCCAATCTGCTCTCTGGTATAAGCCACTCGTGCCACGTGAAGCTGCAGATCCTTCCAGGGCCCATCCTCCTCTTATCTCCATAGCCCACACCCCTCTCGCAGGTGTCAGCACCTTCAGTCTGCCACGGCAGAGAAAGGTGGACTGTAAATTCTGACTTTTCCCTACTTCTGTATGCACATGATCACTTTTCTGGTGTGACACCTGAGACCAGTCCAGTCTCAGCTGCTGGCCCCCATCACCCTCTGTAAGGACACGTCTGAGCAGGGTATGGGGCCAAGCCAGTCTCCTGGTTTCATGAAGAGCTGCCTTTCTGCAAGTGATAATGTTTTGCTGCCTTTGTTCTGGAGTTTGAGTTGATGTTTTTAAAATTCCCTTACCAAACGGTAAGTGTCCTCACTAGTTCCAGACCTCTTTGAAATGCAAGCCAAGAGCAATTTGCATCGTAATTAATGTTGGTCTGGCATCACTTGGCGGGTGGTCCGGCAGCTCCCCTCCCCACGGAGGGCAGAGGGAGCATGGAGCTCCTCGAGCACAGCTGGGCATCACTTCCACCTCCCTTCCCAGGGTGCAGATGGCACCCAGCACAGGGGCTGCTCCTCAGCGGCGCGTTAGGGATGAATCCTGCAGAGCTTCAGCCTGGAGGGTGGCAGGACATGCCTTGGGGGACAAGGGAGTGAACAACCACCCTTGCATGAGCCCTGCCATGGAAAGCGACCTGAGCAAGACACAGGCACAAGGCTGTGGGCTGCTCACCTGCCTGGCTGCAGGCACCCAGCACCCGTGCCATCCCTGCCCAGGCTGGGAGAATAGCTCCCTTCTGTAATTTTGTGTGAGGGTGGGATCTCTTGGAAAGATGTAGGGTTTTTTTTCCTTAAATGAAACTCTCAGGGAGAGGGCCAGCTAACTCATCATGCTCCAGTAACATCAGCCCCCATATTTGCCATTTCTTCTATCCAATTTCAAAGCATCTTAGGTGTGGGATTAAAAATAAAAAGCTGATGATAAATCAGTTGAGCTGATGAGTTATTCAGGAAACAAGTGCTTGGGGCTGGTTTAGTGAAGATGGTGATAAGGGAGTACTAACCCTGACTGGGTAGCAACAATTTCTGAGCTGCCGGTTCATTGCCAGTATTTTTCTGCATTCAAAGTATCAATCATTAAGTTTTCCATGGATGGGAGGGAAACAACAGTGAGACAGTTTTATATCCCTATACCCAAGTGCCTTCCTGGCACATCGGTGTGTGGAGGTCCATCCTCTTCCTCCCTCCCTGGGGTACCAGAAACCTGTCATCACCCCTGCTCCTGCTGGGGCAGAGGGTGCTGTGGGAGCATTGCTTTTGGCCTTGGCATTTGGAGAAGATGTGTCCGGCAGGCTGGAGGAGCTGGTCACCCGCAGGTGGTTCAAGCATGTGAGATTCACTTCTCATCTCCTGCAGCTTCTTCACTTCAATAATTCTCCACGCAGTGAATGCACTGCCGGGCACTGCTTCATGGGGGCTTTTTTTCTCCCATGGAAAAAAAAAATAGAATGAGAAATGTCTTTTTAGCTGAATTTTTTTTTGAGAGAGAGAATGTTCAGTGAGGTTTCTTTGAAGCTTTTCAGTTCTCAGGAACTAGAGACAATTGCCAGCTGAAGACAGAAATCAGAGAGAAGATTTTCCTAGTGGAAATGAGAAAAAAAAAAAAAAAAGAAAAAACATAAACTTTCAGTCTTCAGTATCCAAAAGGGGGAAAAAAGCGTCTCTCTATGCAGAGCGCTCATGAAAAAGGTGGGAGTACCTCTAAAACCACGCACAGTGAAAAGCATATTCAATATCAGCAAATTGGAGGTGTCAGTGACAGCTAAGCTGGGGACATACCCTGGGTTTGGTGGCATTGCTCATGGCCTTGTTGCTGGCTCCGGCGGAGCAGCCCCTGGCCGTGTACACCTCCCCTGGCGCTGAACCCTCTGCAGTACATCGCCCTTTATAAAACCTGCCAGGTGTCTCTGCCAGGCGAATTCCTCAATACATAAAAGAGTGTCACGCAGCCTAGACAGGACTGGGTGTATGGCCTGATTTCAGCGTTTCCCCTTCTGTTTGAAGATGCCTTCTGGTACTTTCCTGCCAATTATTACCCACTCTGGATAATAAAGAATAAATTTAGCACCTCCGCTGTTACAGCCGACTTGTACTCTTGCAGCAAATGGTTTACCTTGCTTCAAGAGATTTGTTCCTTCTCCAGAGGAAATGAAGGAGATTAGCAAACACTCCCTTAGCACATGGTATGGCCATCAAGAGCCTCCTGGGATCCTGGAAGGTGTCTGAGGACCTTCATGTCAGGGACTCAGGGTGGATCCAGTCCAATCTTTCCATGCTTTCCCACTTGCTGAATGACCCCAGGAGAGATCACACATCAGTGCAACAAGCCCTGCCTCCTGGCAACAGTTGGTGTTTGGAACTGTCATATGGTAAAATATCATAAGATGTCCAGGTACTTTTTTTTTGGGGGGGGGGGGCAATGCAAACCTGCTGCCGCTTTGCCTGGAGCACTTGCCTGACTTTTGGAGCCTGCAGGATGGTTTCCATTATGAGCTATGGGCTAACACAAGGTTGTCTTCTCTGATAGACTCTGGCTTACAGAGACAATGCACAGACCGCTGTTTTCTGAGCAGGCAGTGGGACTCCAGGAGAAAGTTACAGTCAGTTTGCTCAGGTTTCTGCCATGCAATGGATGTGCTGGTTGTCCTCCTGAGCAACTCAGCCCAGCTGACAGGTCCTGTCTTGCCCTTGCTGGCTCAGCCGGATGGATGCTCATGCACTGCCCTGGCTCTGCTGCTCAAGGCTTTGCGTGGTGTCCAGCAGCAGGAGGAGCAATCTCATCCCTTAACTACCTCATTCTCTTCCTCCTTTAACCATGAAGAAAGGGGCCTACCCACCCATCACCTTCTGCCAGACCTGTGGAGCAAAGACATGCTGTGTATCAGCTATGAATGTTTTGAAGCAGGATGGCTCAGCAGACCCCTATTTTTGATCAGGACTCCAAGCAGAAAATTAATACAGTCACTGCAATACGACATCCTATTAATTGCAACATAATCAAGAACAATGCAGGTCTGCAGTGCTGAACCAAATAAATATGATCTCAGTACTTAGTAGGACTGTCATATCACCTTGCTCCCTTGGAAGACGTTTTTAATTATTTGAGTATGTTCAATACCATATTAATGTTCTTTTTCCTCCTATTCTATGATTTTTTTTCAAAACCGTCTTATAGAAATGCAACTCTCACAGCCCCTAGGAAAGTTTAGCTCATTGCTTGCATTACTATTGATTCCTCCTGCAAACACCTTATATTTTATCCTCACAGGGACAAATTACACATTTTAATATACTCGTTTCATTCAGAGGAGAGACTCACAGGATTGAGTTCTCCTTCCCAAAGCCCACATTTCGTTTTTTATCACTGTCAGTCATGGATTTATGACCCTGTCATACTTAGTTGTTCCTTAACTCCGAGTGTGTGAAATGTGATAGTGCACTGTAGGAGGAAGAGGAAATATAGGTTCAGACTAATAAATAAATATTTGACCTCAAGTTACAATGATGGGGTGATGTATATGCCGCAAACTTCATAGGCTGCAGTCACTAAGCCGAGGGACAAACTCTACCCCACGCTTGGTTTCCTTCACTCCGCTTTGGCAGCTCGTGGGTGTTTCCTGGCCAGGAAAGCTGTGGGATGGAAAATCCCTTGAAAGGGAAAAAAAAATAGTATGCAGGAGTATGGTCAGAAAGCATATCACAGTGCAGCAGCCCAGCAGAGTGGGGCACGTGGCCAGCCTGGCAGACCTGGTCCAGCCTGGAGACCAAACCATGCCAGGAAACAAATCCTGTCATACCTGAGGCTCCAAGAGGCAGAGAGGAGCTGCGGCAGAGGAAAGACCCTGGGGAAAAGCAGCAATAAAGTAACCGAGAAGTTCACTGCCCCTTTGGGATATGCCTTTTTTTTCTCCCCTGAAAATCTAATTGAATTTTCTTTGCTCCCATCCTCAGCAGTACAGGAGGAGGTACAGGCACAGCCTCGTGCCTGCCCGGTTGTCCTGAAGAAAATCCCTAAGCAGAGTGTGGGGAGAGGCAGAGGAAAGCAAAGGACGGGGATCTGTGCTTTTATAGCAGGTTGCTTAAAAATGAGCTAGCAGGGTCTGAAAGCTGCTCAGGGGGTTAGACATGGATTAGTGGGCAGGAGGGCACAGGAGTGTGGTGTGCCGTTGCATCGATTGTGTGCCTTCCTCCAAGTGTTTGTGGTTTAATTTGTGTCCTGGTGTGGAAGGTCATTTCACAACCGTGCTGCCATGCTGCCCTCTGCCACAGGTACCACAACTGTTCCTGGCAGCTGTTACCGAGTCTGAAGCAAACCAGAACAACCCCAAACCCTTCTCTCATCTGTGCTGTGCTCGAGATGGTTGTTCCCACCTTGCCCTCCTCCAGCCCAGGGTCCAAATCAGGTGACATCCTCCTGCACCACGGAGCAAGGGGGCCAGCACAACTCCCATGTCTTAATAGTTTTCAAATTGTCTGACTCCAAAAATGACAGTGCTGGCAGCTGTGCTGCTGCAGCGAGGTTTGCAGGCAGCACGACATTTTGCAGGGCGATGGGTATGTGTTTCCCAGGACTGAAGCCCCAACTCCCATCACCCAGATCTCCTGAAATTGGGCTGCTGACTGCCGAGGGGTCAGGGGGAAAGCAGGTGTAGTTTGTGCTGCAGGAGCCAAGCCCCTGTCCCCATGCCACCAGCCGCACTGCCCTCGCTGCTCCTCGGAGCTCAGCTGCCCACAGCACGTACCGGGGAGAGCCCCAAAGTTCTTCCCCAAAGGGCTTCTGCTGCAGGAGTCACCGTGCTGCCGCTGGAACACTCCCGGTTTACTCCAGGGATTTGAATTTTCATCATCAAAAGCTTCAGCTCTTGGACGTTTATGCAGTTGAACCCAGCTCTCACTTCATATACTCTGAGGCCAGGAGCAGTTTTCTTCAGTTATTTGCCTAAAATATGTTATGAATTCATCTCAGTGCAATTTAGCACAAACGTTTTCTTTCCTTACAGCCAGAAGAGCAAGGCTGACTGTGTTGCTATAATTAAGATGTTTATGTATCAAATGAAAAGACCGATGCACTTGAGGTATTTTGCTGAACATCATCTCCAGCAAACCTATACTTTATTCTGCCCAAGCCACAGTGTCCACAATACAGCCAGCAATGCTAGAGTTTGGGCTGACACTATAAACCCTGCTAAGGGGGTTCATTGCCCCCCAAAATGAGCTTCTCAGGGCACCGGTGACAGAACTTGTTACTACCATTTCCTCCAGCAGCTCAGGCAGCCGACCAACTCTCTGTGGTCCAGTGTTCACAGCTCTCATGCCTGAGCCTGCACTCAACAGCAGGACAGTGTTTGACTTAAATATGGCCTTTAATTTATTTATAGCTTCATATCCAGCACTCAGTATCATATTTAATGCAAATAACATTCAAGTGAAATCCCCACTGAGAGGCACGTTATGAAGATTAACAGCCTGGCTTTTCTATTACTCCAGTTTATATGGTGCTGATTTGTGCTTGGTGCTTTATAGGCAAGTGGTAAGGATGTTTGAATCAAGAGATCTGTATCTAAGACTGCCATTTCGCAAAAGTCCGTGCCTGAAAGCTTGCTTGTGGTTCCATGGCCAAGGGAAAAGGCTGGAGGCATAAAAACGTCAGGGAAATGCTGATGTGCAGGTAGATGAGAACCTCAAAAGGTAATCTCTTCTGGTCATGCATTAAGCCATCTGTGAGGGTTTTATTTCTTTTAATTATATAGCCCACTTTCCTTCCAATCAAGCTTTCAGGAAAATTAATCTTACCAAGTTTAAGAGGGCATTGAACATATTCTCATGCCCTGCAATTATCTGGAGCTGGTTTATTCCTTTGTATCGCCACGTGACGAGTTTGTCAGGTGTGATGCTGTGGGCACAGCCCCTCCTTACGGGCTTTATTAACAAGTTTGTTTCTGATCATCTGTCTGGGTCCTTCTCTGTCCCTCCCTCCCTCTGGCAACTTGGATGCCCAGGTCACTGCCCGAGTTCACCTTTCACAGAGGAGAAATGTGACCCATTAGCTACCAGGACAGAAATCAGTTTTGGTTTTCTTTTCACCATGGATCAGGCTTCTACTCCAGCTCCGCAGGGAAGCTGCTTCAGGCTCCACCACACTGAATAATGCAAAAGGCCTTTTGCAGGACGTTGCCTCCATGACTTGTGTGGAGACTTGTCTTGGCATCTGCTCTGCAGGTTGCCATCAAGCTGCAGTTCTGAGATGCATAAAGGAAAGAGACAAAACTCAGGGTCTTACCTGCTCCTTGGCTACTGCAGCTGAACGGCTGGGTATATTTGGACCCCAGCTCTCTTACACTTGGTCTTGCACAAACAACATTAAAGGATGGTACATGGAGGTATTTAAAAGACATGTAGACGTGGTTCTCTTGTTGCAAAGGGGCAGGAAAACCTCTCCTCCCTTTTCTCTAAGGGGGAGTCATGCAGCAGTGAGACCCCCTAAGGGCATCTATTCATCAAGGGAAGCATTGAGGTATCAGAAGGGAATAACCAGCCCAGCTTTAACTGGAGACAGGTCAGCACGATGGCAGCATGGCCAGAAACACTGCCTGTTCTGCTGGTTGTTTTCCAAGAGCGTCCTGGAGCCAGGCAAATATTATTCATTCTTTAGCGTCTACTGAGAAAGGAGTTTTGTTTGAAGATATAGCACTAGCAGCTACAATAGCTGTTTTTCTGAGGTCAAAGAAAATGGCAGAAGCCTACTAGACCGTCTAGCTCACTGCTAAACACAGTCTACTCAGGAGCAGCAAAAAGCTCGGAGGATTTCAAATAGCTCCATAGGGATGCATTTTCCCTCGGTTTGTCACCAAGCCAGAGTACGAGGGTCTCACTGACAACATGTCTCAGGGCAGCACTGCCAGTGAAAGCAGAACCGTTGTTAGCCAAAGAAACTGACTTTTAAAGGGGGACAGGGCAGAAAGGTGGCAATAGTAACGAGCACAAAGAGGCTGTGGCTCCCAGCACCCAGCTGTCCAAGCTCAGCTCCCAGCCGCACACCCACCCCATCTGCCTGCACCCTTCCCACTCCTCCCAAATCCCATCGGGTCCTGGTGGCGCTTCCCATGGTCTTGCCCTGTTTTACCACAGTTTCAGCTTGGTGCAATCCCTTAGCAAGCTGCTCGTTAAATTCCCCCTCCAGTGCTGCTCCCCACTGCACTGGGGGAGGGCTGGGGGCTCAGGGGTGCTGGAGGCAAGAGGAGTATTGCAGCTTACAGGCACGGGTCGGGCTCCAGGGCAGAGCAGCTGAGCTGTGTCGGAGGGAGCCACCCTGCTCCCGTGTGAGAAAGAACAGTCATCTAGTTCACTAGAGATATTAATGCTAGGGGTCCTCGAGGAGAAGAGAAGGAAGATGAAGCATGGCAGGAGCTCTTTCCTTTGACACTGAGATGCCAGGTGCATTACTGCTTGCCAGCTCTGTCTCTTCCAGCAGATGAGGTCTCCCACCCCTGTCGCTCCCAGCCTAGCATGAGTTCCTGTAAAAAGGGTCACAGAGATGTGATCTGCAGGGAATGGCTGTATCACAGGGAGAAATACAGAAGGCCGCTTGCTTTCCTGAATGCTTTTTCCCCTTCCCCCCCCGCTTTTCTCAATGGAGATGGTTCAGGAAAGACTACCACATATATAAAGATGTTATTGCCAGAAATAAAGCTGGCTTGTGTCTTCATTACTTTGAAACAAGTGTGTTTGGGAAAGAGAAAATTGCAGGGCATACTCTAGAGGTTTTCCCATATTGTGTAGTGCTGTGCTAAATTTCATGCCTTAAATATTGCCCCAGAAAAAGTTGTTTTTAAGGGCCCTCAGGGGCTGCCCCCCTCATTGTGGGGTTGTGTCTCCTTGCTCTTGCACAAAGCAAGTTCAAATAATGTTTCTGTTTTCTGCTCTGAAGGTCAATGCTTTCTCCCCCCAGAAATAACAGAAAAATTTGTTAAAGTCATCAACTATTTAGAGAAAAAGGTAATTTACTCAGTTTCAATTAAAAAAAGAAACCCTAAAGCAATAAAAAACCCACTGGCAGCCTCTAAAACCTCAAAGCAAAGAGAGAAGGGCAGAAACGGGGCAAGAAATGACAGTTTTGTATACCTCCTGCTGGATGCTGATAGAAGAGGTCTTTGTGCCTGTGAAACAAAAGCAGTTTTCTGTTAAAGCAACTATTGACTCGGATCCTACAACCGCAGCTGTAGCTGTAGCTTTGCACAGACCGACTGCCTCGCGTCTGCTCGCCCCCGTGCAGCCGCTGCCCCTGCCTCCCCGCTGGGTTCAGCTCCAAGGGACCACTATCCCTTGGTGCCATAAATCATAGCTGTGCCTTCAAATTTGGAGGAAAAAAAAAAAAACCCAAAAAACCCGTTTCAGGTGATTTTTCAGTAGAAGTTGGTTTGGGTTATTTGCATGGCTGTTCGTGTTTCCCATGACAGTGGCGTGTGGCTTTTGCTCAGGCTGTGTCTGGCAGGGTGCAATCCCTGATTTTTCATGCGGATTTGCACTAGCGCCTTTCCTGAGCCACCCTCCTGACAACAGAGAGCAGCTTGTTTTTAAGGCCATATTGATCCAGCTGTAGAGATTTGACTTGTGGTCTGTGGGGACGGTTGAGAGAAAATTGAAGCGCAGCTGAAAATCTTCTGGGCATTAATTCCTTTTCAGCAACGGGACTCTTTGGGAGGCTGGTCTGCATCCCAGTGCCTCACACTAAAGGAAAACCATAATAGCAGATTCCCCTCTCTTTCTGCCCTGCAAATCTCACCCCAGCACTTTTGCAAAACCTGCTTGTGCGTGGAGCCGTTGCCTCAACCTTGTCAGACCCAGCATCCCCGCAGGAGCGGTGCTGCTCTTCTGCTAAGAGCCAGCCCGTGTCTGGGGCCTTTCAGATCAGTGTCTCGGCAGCGGTGAAACCACTCAGGTGGAGAATGGGTCTTTCTGCCTGGCTGCCTCCACTTATGAACAGTCACCGGTCCCAAGCACAGGGTTGGTGGTGTGGTGGGGCAAAGCTGTTTTCCTTCCCTGCAGCTGGGTGAGCCCAATGCTTCCAGCATCAACCCTGTATCAGCTTGCCAAGCTGCTTTTATTGTGCACATTGTGCATATGTGTTACACCAACATACCTGTTGGCATAAATCATGGACAAGTGGGGAATCAAGGGAGAGATTCCTGGGAATTGCCCAGGAACGGGGTTGTCAATCAAAGACCTGTTCACCAGTAGTGATGGGCTGTGCTCAGTGTCCCAGGAGGCTGATGGGGAGAAAATACCCCAGCCCTTTCTGGGAATGAACCTGATGAAAATTATTACTAGCAAACATTAAGGAAGAAGCCATGAAAAGTGACTTTCCAGGCTGAGATAGTGGTTATTTTGTCAGAGTCTTTATATCTTCAATTTGATACTCCATTGAAGCTTTGCTGGAGATAAGCGACGTCATGGAAAACAGGGCTTTTGTGTCCAGTCACAAAGAATGGATTGCAAAGACTGCTGAGGAAAGCAGCGTTTATTATCCAGGGAGACAAGAAATTCAGCTGAAAATAAGCATGGCTTTTCCACTTATAATTCTAGCTGCAGCTTGTCAGAAACCTGGCTCCAGCCAAGCTGATTGAGCTGGAAATGGGGCAAACCAGCAATGAGATGTGCACTGGTCACCCCTAAGCAACCAGCTTGTTCCAAGACTTACAAAATGCTTCCAGCTTTTCCTTCTGCTCACAGCTTCGCATTCAACAAAAATGGGATGGTTTTTTAGGAGCACATGGCTATGGCAGTGCCGTGGGTATGGAGTGAGGCTGCTGCCCTGCCAGCTTCTCCCTGCTGGTGGGTAAAGTTTTGTTTAAATTGTTTTAAGGTGCATGAGACAAGCTTGCATGGAGCTCCAGCATCAATCCCAAAGCAAAACCGGACTGATTAAATAAACAGAGATTTCCCCATTTTTAGTGCTGTTTAGATAACTTTGAAATGCTTATTATTCAAAGCAAATGAATTACATAACCTTTCCCCCTATTTTTGGCTCAAGGAGTCAGTGAATTTCCTTTTTCAGAGCAGAACATTTGTGCTTTTGACCATGATTCAGGGAACAGTTCTGTACTTTAAAACCGGTGCGCGGCTGATTCACGGTGACACATTTTGTGATGGCAGCGGCCTCGTCTCGGGAGCCGGGATACACCGCGTGGTCCAGGCAGCACCTCTCCCAACGCGGGCGTGCAGCTGCCGTGCGCCTGGGCACCGCCGGGATGGGGCTGACCCCGGCACCGCTGGGGTGCAAGTCAGCATCAGAGCTGGCTGGGGCAGGCTTTTGTAGTTAAGAGTACATCCTTACATTTGTGAAAACTTTCATGGGTCACTTCCAGGTTTTCCTTCCTTCTTTTTATTTCTTTCTTTCTTCTTTCCTTTCTTTCTTCCTTCCTTCCTTCCTTCCTTTGTTTCTTTCTTTCTTTCTTCCTTTCTTTCTGTCTTCCTTTCTTCCTTCCTTTCTCTTTCTTTCTTTCTTCCTTCTTTCCTTTCTTTCTTTCCTTCTTTCTCTTTCCTTTCTTTTCTTTCTCTTTTCTTTTCTTTTCTTTTCTTTTCTTTTCTTTTCTTTTCTTTTCTTTTCTTTTCTTTTCTTTTCTTTTCTTTTCTTTTCTTTTCTTTTCTTTTCTTTTCTTTTCTTTTCTTTTTCTTTTCTTTTCTTTTTCCTTTCTTTTCTTTTCTTTTCTTTTCTTTTCTTTTCTTTTCTTTTCTTTTCTTTTCTTTTCTTTTCTTTTCTTTTCTTTTCTTTTCTTTTCTTTTCTTCTCTTTTCTTCTCTTTTCTTCTCTTTTCTTCTCTTTCTCCTTTCCTTTCCTTTCCTTTCCTTTCCTTTCCTTTCCTTTCCTTTCCTCTTTCCTTTCATTTTCTCTTATTTTATTTTATTTAATTCTTTTTCTTTTTCTTTTCTTTTTCTTCTTTTTCATGCTTCATACATGCAGTAACTTCATTGCTTTGCCCTGGGCAGTGATGAGGGTGACCATCTTTGAGCTGTGGCTGCCTGCTGTGGCTCTCTCTTCCTCCCCGTTCCCTAGCCAGGGACACGAGCCACACTGGTGGCAATATGACCCAGCTGTCATCCCCATGGCTCCTTGTCAGGTGTGTTCCTATACACCCAGATTTGCATCATGGTGTACATGGTCTCCCCCTTGGTTAACACTTTGTGGGCATCCTCCAGCTTGGAGCTGTGGGGCTTCCTTTTTCTTCTTCTCTAATGCAAGACAGGTGACATGGCAGGAGGGGTTGGCTTGTGGGCTGGCTCTGCTCCCCAGCAGCCTGCCCTTGCCGCACTGAAAGGAAAGTCATTTCCCACCCCAGCTGACCCTGGTTTCTGTCACTGTATGTGAGAAGAGACAGAGCGGTGCAAAAAGTGTTGTGGCAACTGTGCTGTTTAACTCTCCATTTAGTGTGTTATCTATCAAAGTAAGGGCATGTGGCTCGAGAACCTCAGACTGCTGCAACAGTATCATTCCCCTGCAGCTCCTCTAATCAAAACATTATTGTTTTATCCATGTTAGTTTGCATTTTAAACAAGGAGATAGGGACAGAGCGGCTGATTGGTGACTTATTCTCTGCGTGGGTAAAGATTAGCATTAATCACCCTCTCATACTCCTGCTTTCTTTTTCCTTATGCACCTCAGACATCAAATTGTGAAAAAAGGGGGGAAGGAGCCTGGATCTCAGTGACACTTGATTTACTTCTTCCATTGGGTCTCATGGAGGGACAGTGCCATCCCCTTGCTGGCTGTTGTGGGGTGGTCGCTGGCTGCACATGAGCTGCATTTTGAGGAACAAGGAAACTTTCACCCCAAAACAAAACTGTGCTGTAATGTTTAATGGGCTTCCATCTCCTGTTGCCTTTAATTTTAATGTTATGTTTTATCGCTGCCACGTGCCTGCCTCTTTGGTGTGTCAAGGCAGGGGAGGGGGGAGAGCAAGACTGGGCGTGTATGCAAACATCCCTATTAGAAACATAGTCTGAATCTTCACCATAAATAATGTCGTGTGGCTCAGCAGCCCCTCAGAGCCACAATTTGCTCCTGAAACAGCCGGCATGCAGCAGGCACACATCCACACCACCCTTGGGAAGCTCCGCAGCCTCAGACTCCATCAGCTTTCCCCGTTCCTGGGACACAAGGCACATCAGCCACAGCAGAGGGTGGTCGGTGGAGATCTGGGCATGTTAACTGGGAGCAGGGGTGCAGTACTCAAGACAGCTGGGGTTTGAGGTGGGGAGCTGGAACCTGAGCATTTAAAATCTCCCCTGCTGCAAGTGTTTCTGTAGCCCTGGAGCACGTGTGCTTCTGTAGGGTATTTTTAGCAAACCTAAGTTTACCGAAGGTCACAGAGAAGTAGAGCATCAGCATCTGGAAGAGCTGTCATTCTGCTTCCAGTCTAGCAGGAGTAACACATTGACTTATTTATGAGAGCAGTCAGCTCCCTTCTCCCCGTGTGTAACAATCTGCTTTACCTCTCCCAGCACAGAGAAATAATTTTATTGTCAACAAATCTGTGTCCTTAATAAAACCTTAAAGCAAGTTAAGGAAGATTTGAGGGAAACGGAAATGTTCCTAGGTACTTTTTTTTTCTATGCTTTCCAAAATATCCCACTCTTTCACTGTCTAAACCTGCAAACAGCTATCACTGCTCTGGCCAAAAGGAGGGGGAGGAATTATTTTTCAAAGCATGAAGACTACTGGGTAAACCCTTTGCCCCAGCAGTTCCCAGTGGCTGTGCAAGCCTCTGGGTGTTAATGCCATGCTCACGTTCGTTGATTTTCTCCTGTTTTGGATCTAGCTCCATTTTCCACCTTGGGAGAGGGACTGAAAGCATCTCACCAACACCAGAAATTGGCAGTTAACTTGCATTCCGTCTCTTCTGAGCCACACCAACAGCCCTTCCTTGCAGGCATAAAGGAGCTTGAGTGCACAGCAAACTTCAAGCAATTAATTAAATCTTGCAGGGCAACCTCCAAATACTTTGCGCCCAGTAGGAGAAGCTTAATCTGTTAGCTGGATGATGCCCGTGTTAAGAATGACTAATCTGAGCCCAGATGCTACCTGGGAAATGAATATATTTGATGTTCCCTGCAGAGAAAGATCCATCAAAGTGGCAGGAGCTGCTCAACAAGCATGAAGAGGGAGAGTGCAAGGCATGACAGCACTGTCTGGCTTATTGATGTCACTGTGTTATGTCATTGTGTGTTGATGCTATTGGGAGAGATCTAGAAGAGGACATGAGGAGAAGTGTCCCTGGCCAGGCTGCCCTGGGAGCATCACAGGCTCCCACCTGCATCCTCCAGCCCTGCGGGACCTTCCCTGGAGCTGTGATTGTAGCAGCTCCACATGTTTTATTCCAGGCCCAAAACAGAGCTTGTGAGGCGAAGGATGAAAAATCAGAAGCAATGGGCAGGGGGAGGCTGAAAAAGAAGCTAATGAGAGAAGAAATCAGGGCTGCCCATGCTGCGGCTCCCTGTCCCCTGCAGCCACTGGGGTGATTCCTGCCTGGTGCTGATCTCCGCCCCGAGCAGATCCTAAGTCTGAGCAGACCTCAGTGTGGCCTTGCATAGCCAGTGAATGAGGGTTCACCAGAACCTCTTGAGGTCCCACGCAGCCTCTTAATTTTTACCTTTTCTCCTGACCGTCCTTGATGAGTTTTGGCCATCAGAGGGTTTTTTTCCAAGGCAAAACCAATATCCTTCCAATATCCTTCAGACCGGTATCCTCACATCTTCAGCAGCCAGAAGGGTTCGTTCTTGCATGACACAAATAAGAGACTGTGCCATGGCTACTGTGAGCCTTGCCTTCCCTCAGAGGAGGGAGAGCCTGATCTGTGTGGGACAGCAAGGTCATAAAATGATAAGCATCAGAGATGCTAATGACCAAGCATTCGTAAACTTTTTCTAATAACCTTAATAATTTCCTAAGTCTTCTCTGATCCGGGTGGCAAGTGGCTGTGGCTGGAGAGATGCTAAGAAAGGATTGCAGCAAAAGGTTGGGTCGATGCCTCTTCCCATCTTACAAGTGCGTTGAAATTGTAGGCACTGTGGTCTGGTCCTGGTCTTTTGCATGTGGCTGGTACAGTGTTTAGCATACTCAGCCAACATCAAGATGGATTATCGGCTTGAAAAAACCTGGTATTGCTGTGCTGAGATCAGTTCATGTGCCTGTGGTGCGGCACAGTCTGTACATGTTGGAGATCTATTCAAAATGCACCTCAGCTCAGAAATAATGAATCCTCCGTGCACGTATCACATCCTTCCCTGCCTTACAGACAAGGCAGCTGGTCCAGGGAGCTGGGAGGTGTTTGCTTGAGGCTGTGCCTTGCTCATGACAGAGCAAGCCCAGACCAGCCCGCTCTTCCATGTACCACGGGCTTGTGACTCCTGGCTGCCCTCGTGACTGCTTTCCTTACTCATCACCTCTGTTTTGAGGCTATTTCCTCAACTTTGGAAGCCAGGCAGTCATCTGCCAGAGGTAACTGGTGCTTTTCCAGCAGCTGGCTAGAAAGAAACCCTGTTTGCACACTAATCTTCCAATGGCCTTTACTCTTGGGGGGCTGCTGGTGAGTGTCAGTAACTCAGCAAAGAATAAAAATGCCTGAGTGAAGCTCCGTTGCTACTTCCTGGCATAAAGATGAGACATAATCTCCTCTGGTTTGATGAACTTGCTGTATCCTCACTTAAATAGGTCTCTGCTCTTTATTTCATGTTCTGATGTACCCACTTCACTTAGAAATTGGGGGTTCTCTGTGCTTTTATCATTCATGGTTTGGCAGTCTGCAAACTGCATGTTGCACCATTAATTACGAATTACAAATACTTTGTGTTAGATGAAGGGACTAAGGGGAAAGGGCAGCGAGTGAGTATGTTCGGAGGTACAGGGACTGTCCATCCAGGTACAGCACAGACCAGTCCTGAAAGCTGCTGTGAACTGTTTGTGTGCAGGTATCCTACTCTCACCTGCTCATTTCTCATCGGCACCAAATTAGATTAAATTCCCCAATAAATTATAATGTAGAAAATGTTTTGTAATGAGCTGTAAAATGTTAATAAATCATCAGGAAATGCTAAAGTAACATGTTATGAGATCTTTTAAAGTAGCATACAAATAATGTGTCAGCATAATGATCCTTAGTTTTATTGTGCATAAACTATGAGGCTACAGTCAAGGCTCTTTAGGGCCCCTCACCAAGACAAACTGTTTCCTCCTCCTTTGTTTCAGTCCAGATGAACTTTCTTCCTTCCAATACTAGATTTTTATTCTTTTTTTTGTGCGGTCAAAATATTCTGAAGACACTGTTGGTTCACGTTTGAAAACAAGGTTGTTTTCTTGTCGCAGCCTCTGCACCCAAATGCTGAGCCTCACAAAAATACAGATGTTTTGGGAGAAATCTTGACCTTCTGTATGATGTCAGGAGCCTGGAGAGATGTGGGATAAGCAGGCTCCAGAATGAGATCAGAGCAAGTGGATGACCGTCAATAGCATGTTGCATGGAAAGAAGGCACGAAAAGCTGGAGTGGGTTGAATGTACAGGGCCATGAAGAGCTGTGACATTTGCCCGCAACATCCAGTGAAGTTCTGAAGCCTGATGGTGGGGGTTCTGCCTGAGGTGGGCACTGTATTTGTGTTTATGGGGATGCCAGCCCATCAGTGCCATCGATTATATTTTGATGGTCCATCAAACAATGCTTGCCATGAGTATGAGTGGTCCAGAGCTGGTTACTCAGGGTACAGTAGTCAGGGCTGTCAACCGTCGAGATGAGCTTGGCTGAAAAGCCAGAGACTCTAAGCTAAAATGTCCTTGTGCTTCACCAGTATAATTATTTTCATGAAAAATGCCAGTTCTTATTAAACAATTGCCTGTCATAATTGTCTCTAAAGCTGTCATTATCAAGGAGTCAGCTGTCACTTGCATAGATGTGCTTCTGGAGATGTTTCTGCCTAATTCTAAAGAAATTGCCCAGCAGAGCACTGCTACAGAGCCCTGGGGTGCAGGGCAGGGTCGAGACCTTTGCCCTGATGCACACACGGGTGCTGGTGTGGTCTCTCTGGGCTGCAGTGGCAGGAGAAGCTGATCTTCCCCACTGATCTTACTAATTCCTCAGTGCTTGTCAGAGGAAAACTGGGGTTGAAGACTGTGGAGGTTCATCTGCCCATGGCAAGAGCTGCATTCCTGCTTCCAGTGCTCATGAGCTGGAGCCACTGCTTCTCCTTCGTCCTCTCTTTCCGCCAGAGACGTTCCTCCTGCACTTGGGAGAACAAGGGAGTTTGTAGTTTCCTCATGAAATAATTAATTTCAAAAGGAAAAATATGTTTGGGTCAAACCAAGAAGAATGAATTAAGAAATTTGTCAGAGATGAGATAAACAAAGCAATTCATTTGGGGCTGACCTACAGCACTTTGCAAATAAAACATCTAGTTTGAGCTGCGGTAAATCGCCTTGCTTCATTTTTGGCTTATAATCATCTTTTTCTTCTTTCTTTTTTAGCTTAGGACAATTCTGAAATAAAACAGAAGTTCAATATGGTTTTTTATTTAGTGTTTTGAAATAAAATGTGTTAGTGTTTCCAGAGAGAAAACACGTATTTATTTGAAAACACTGAAATAGTTCAAGATTTCCCCCCGCTTTACGTTTTGTCAATACTCTTTATTGAATTATAACACGAATCTTCAAGTAGCTTTTGGTTTCCTTCCAAAACTTCATTTCTCATCAAATTGACCATTCTCAGAAAATTAGTTATCTATCACCGCTGTGTACTTAGGCAAGGGCAGGATCCCAGACCTCCAGGCTTGTAACCGCCCGTCCCACGGTGTCAGCCTTCACCTGGGTGACTCATGCGAGTTGCTGAAGCCTGAACCAGGGACCTCCAGAAGTAAGAGCACAGCGTGTCACCACTTGCTTTAGAGGCTTCCTTCTGTAGGACATGTCCTAAACGACACCGCTTTTGCAGCACAGGTGCCTATAGCAGCTACTCACAGGTGGCAACACAGGGATAACAGGCTGCAAGGGGCACGAGATTTGCTCTTCACTCAGTCATGGCAATTAGTTAGGATTGCTCCAATTATTAGAAACTCCTTACAGGATGACAACATTTTTCAGTTGTTTTTATAACTTGTATTCTTCCTAGTACTCAGTCCCTGGACTTTTCATTACCTTATGACAGCGTGTCATATAACCTTAAATGCACAAAGCTTTGAAATTATCTGAACAGTTCTTCCCGGTTTTATTGCCCGTACAGCTTTCACTGTCTCACTGCAGTGACTCAAAGCCTGTCTGGTTTGGTTTCATCAAACCCTGAGCCAGGTTCCACTTCTTTTAAGAATTTTAATTAATGCATAATAAATAAGTAAACATATACATAAAGTGTCCTGTAAAAGTTAGGCATATTCTTGGCATTCTCTCTTGATTAATTTTGTTTAAAGTATCTGTCTTCCAGTGTGTCTTTTTTTTTAGTGTGCTTTTGCTCCTTCACTGCTAAAGATCAAATGTTTGTCCTTGTCTGTGCCAGGAATATGCTGGAGAGATCCTGGAGGAAGAGTTTTTAATAAGATCTGTAATAGTCTCTAAATACAATAATCCAAATAGCACTCAAATGGCTGGTGCCTCTCCCGCTTTATGTTTGCTTCAGGCTCTTTATTTTTTATCCTCAGGCTTAAGATGGACTGTATCATTAAAGATGAGACAAATTCCCTTTTTTTATCTATATGATCCCTGCTTTACCAACAGCTGTGCAGCAGAGCAGAACTTCTGAATGCCTTTTTGACAAGCCCCAGACAGGTCCTCTCACCTGTGAAACATTTTGATGCACTCAAATTAGGTTTGAACTCTGACTTTAGAATTAAAGCTGGTCCTGGGATCCCATCCATGCATTTATACAAAAAGCCATTTCTTCATGTAAAAAGAGGAAAGATCAGAGAAGACGGTTTCACAATTACCCTGAAAGAGCTTTTGCAAAGCCAACGGGCATGTCTGCTGGTAGCAGCTGCAGGGACCTGGACGTACCTGGCACCCCACGGGCTTGGGGTGAGCGAGTAGTGACCCACACTTCTCATCTCCCCCGTGTCAGCTGCAAACCCAATAAAGCGGTCAAAGTTGGCATAACCCTGTCGTTGTAACTATGCTTTTCCAAATTAAGCAGTGCAGGAAATAGAGGGTAAAACGAATAGGAGCGGTAAATAATGGAGAAAAGAGGTATTTCCAAAACCAGGCTGGGTACCCTCAGAGGGGGATTGCCATGCGATTGGGGCTGGGGATGGAAAGCTGCTGTATGAACAAATAAAAAAAGAGAGTATCAAATAGAACTGGATCTGATGAGAGAGAAATAAAGGTAACTGGCAGCAAACCTCATAAGATTCAGATGGTCAAGGAAGACAATGAGAGAAGGCAGGAGAAACGCATCTTGGCGTGGAGCTGTCTGGATCTGAGCGACCCAGCTGTGGCACCTTGGCTGTGTAAGCAAGGAGAAGCAGCACATCTAAAACATCCCCAAAGGAAAACATTGGCAGCAGTGATCAAGTGACGCACAGCAAATCCTCTGGGCTGGCTGAGATCTGGCTTTGGCGATTGTCTTCTTCTCAAGCGCTCACATGTTGATTGTAAACAACAGCCCAGCAGGGAGTTGAGCCTTGAGAATGTTTAATTTCTGTCTTAAAACAAAATCAAGTGATGCCTCCCTGAGCTGGTAATTCAATACAAGCTAAATGGAGGGAATGACTCACATCGGTGCTTCCCATTCCCACCAGCTTTACCTGCAGCGCTTTACCTTTACCGGCTCCATTTAACTGCATCAGACATGAAGGAAGCAACATTTGCATCCTTGCTTACACCTATTTTTGGAACCACTTAAAAGATAAGAGACAATCAGAAGGAAATGTGCTAGCACTTTTCTTGCTTTGCCCATGATGCTGCCCTTGCTGAGCCTCACATGCCCAAGACGTTATGACCCATTGCTTGATGAGAGACATCAGAGTCTGGTGTAAAACATGCACTTACTTTCGTTCTTGCACGCTGCTTTAATATTCCCCCTCCTCCTTCAGTGCTTTCAGTGCCAGTGGAATAATTGGGGACGTGGATATTTTCATTTCCATGACTTGGCCTCAGAGTTAGCAGCACATAGCAGTTAGAAGAGTCACTTCTCCAAGGTACCACAAATTCCTTTAAATCACCACAAACATTGCTAGCAGACCAGATTCTCTCTGCATTGGTGAAAAGGCATGCTTTTTTCCTGAAATCTAAATCTTGCATTATTCATTTGTAATATCTGTGTACTCAGTCTGCCAGCCTGGCATTTAATCTCCCCTGTGGATGTTTTTATTGCCTTTAGTCAAAGCAATATTACACAGGAGTTAGATGGAGGTATGGAAAGTCAGACTTCCCAGGGTCACTTGTAGGCTTCATTTAAAAATGTACCTTGCTAGAAAACAGAAAGTCATTGTGAGAACGCTTGCAAAGAAGATATTTAGATCAGATCTAGTTATTTTCTGCCTCCACTTATTTACCTGAAGAACAGGAATAATGAAATCTTTCTTGTACCCAGAAGGGAATGGACAGTTTTGCTTAATGAATCACTTAATGTCTTTGTCCATAAAATGCTGAATAAATTCAACATATTTCAGCATTTCAGCACTTTGTATGCTGTTCTGTCTCCATGAAAATTCAGTGCAGTACCTGAATACTGAGCACTAATGAGAATTCTCTGCACTTAAAGGACTGAAATTAAAATATCGCAAGTGCCGATGTATCTTCCATTAGATGGAATTATCTATCAGAACTTGCCACTTAGAAGACTCTCATTTTTTACTGAATATGAAAACAAGAAGTTTCAGTCTGTTGGCATATTGGTTTTCTACCAGAGTGACACAGGAGCATCTCTTCCTACATTGCAATGTGTTATTTGGGAGAGCAGAGTCCAAGATTTCTTATGTGTCATCTCTAACCACTGAGGTTCAAGTGGAGTTTCTCAAAACAATTTAGAGCTGAAGAGCTGCATCTTCACCAGTTCTGGTGCTCATCCTTCTTATGACTGGTCTTTCGTGGAAAGTGAATCTAGAAGGACTTCAATTTATTGTCCTGGCATTTGATTTAGTCCTAGGTGTTGACCTTAAGGAACATCAGCCCACCAAATAATTACATTTTTCAGTATTTTTGGCAGATACAGACCTGGAGTTGGCATCCCAGATCTTTTATGCCCCTTCTCACATCTTCAAAACTTGGAGAGTTCATTTTCTAGGGCCACAGTCCCATCGCAGCTGAATAGGCCACCCCTCTAATACTTTGGGGCTTCAGTGCAAGCAGTCTCTTTTACCTGGAAGAGGTAGATAATACTAGAAGTTCATCTGTCATCCATTGTGAGGCATGCTGTTGTAGGCAGAGAAAATACCTTTTATTGAAATAGTGAACTGAACTGAAAAACAAGTAAGCAAACAAAAGATCTGGGTGAGTTCCTGGGCAAGCAGGTCCTCCTTTGATCTCACCTAGGTGCAGCCACCACAGTCACGCATCCAAAAATCGATCTGCATGTAACTTGCCTGTTAACAGGCTAGCAAGCGGGGGTCACCTTGGTCCCTGTGGTGCAAAGATGCTGACACAAGAAGGTAAAGACAGTAAGGATACTGACACCCATGGGTGCCTGGCGGCAGGAGAGGTGCATATGGTGGGGGTGAGCCGGGGGTGCCCTAGTGTGCCATAAAAGCAGTGTGCGGTGCATTGCGTCTCGTGTCAGTTAAAGCATCGGCAGTGGCTCGTCTCAGAAGTAGGTGCTTATGCTTAAAATACATTCCTTGGTTTAAGGATAGGAGGGGGCACTGTGAATCTTGGGGGTTCATTAGCCTTTTGCAAATAGAAATGTTTTCTGAGAAATGAATAGTAATACTGCTGGTTCTCTGTCCCTGCCTTATTGTTGAAAGGAGAAAAAAGATTGGAGAAGTTAATTGCATTTGAAAGGTATCAGACATAAAAAAAATTGAAGTCGTCAGTCACTGAAGTGAGGAGGATGTTTCATTAGGAAGCCAAATTGCCCTTTATTGAGACTGACATCTGCAGGTACTTGCCTGGCAGTATCCATCAGCATTCAGCTGCGAGGCTCTGAGTAGAGCCAGCCCTCTCCTCGACGTATGGCCTGATCCTGTCCCTCTTCCCGTTCCACACCAACCCATTGTCTCACAAAATTCTGGAGACAAATGGAGTATCTTTAAATATTTGGAGACAGAAATCAGCCACCAGAGAGACCCTCACCAGCAAGGGCAGGGGTCGGAGCACCTCACCTCTGCTGATTCTCGCCTGGGTTTCTGCCAGCAGCCGAACCTCTGCACAGGGAAGATGAGTGGGGTTTGGCGCATCACCCCTGGGGGGCTGCCAGTCCCCCCGGGAAGGAAGGCAGCTTTCTCCTTGGTCACCGAAATGGTGCCAAAGAGACTGAATGAATGGGGTGGCTGGAGAAGAGCAGCAAGAACACACCGTGCCTGCCGGTACTGCCGGGGGGCACAGGGATGCTCCCTCAGCCGCAGCCTGCCGGGGTATCTGTGGGCAGTGTGCTCAGGCTGACACACACCCTGGGCAGGGAAGGGTCGGTACATACAAGTGATCTTGCAGGGTAAAAGCCAGGAAGCACCAAAAAAGCCCTTTTTCACGAATCCCTGGGCATCTCTTTTCAGCAGCCATCTCGCCCGTGCCAAGCTGGGGGTTGTGCTCACAGGGACAGCATTCAGGGCAAGTCAGGCATCTTCTATTTGTGTAACTGTGAAAGCCTAAATGCTCTGCCTGCCCGAGAGGAGAGCCCAGGCACAGCGATGCTGGATGCTGGCTATGGCACGTGGCAGCGGTCCGTGCCAGCAGCTGCCAACTGCCTGGAGACCTGCTTTTGTGGTTTGTACTGACCTCTCCTCGTTTCATGCAGTAGTGGACGTGGCACATGCTAAGACAATGGCAACACTGTCCAATAACTTCTATGTAAAAGTAGCTTTTGGCAAACAGGCTTCAGGAAAGCAAACGAAGGATGATTTCACCATCAAATTCTGTTCAACAGCATGCACCAAACAGAAACGTAATGTGTCAGTTCACTGTTGGGTAGCAAAGCCAGATGCTCCCTGTGCTCTGAATAAAAGGTGCTTCAATTTCTGTCTGCTTGTTCTGAAACCAGGTTTTAGTAGGGATTTAAACATTTAAAAAAAAAAAATAATTAAAGGCTAAATACTCGATTCTTGGCTATGAATATTTATGACAATATTGGACTTGCAAATCTAAGGTAATTTAAATGTCAAAACTGGTGTAAAGTCTTTCCTTTGCGGGATAAGTCAGAGAAAATTAATCTTGATTACAAATCATAACATTGGGAAATTAACATCTTAGGGCATCAATGATAAACACTTTTGTACATCCTCTTTTTAAGTCATGTATTTTACAAAGATGAGAATTAATTTTAATAAAAAAATAGCCCCTTAATTAACCAGTTAGGTAATTAACAGGGAAATCCTGGTTGCATTCATGACACTGTGATTATTTCATGTTGTTAAATCACCTGCTTTTCTGCAAGGACTCTTGCCTCTGTAACTCTTTGGAGAGGAACGGTTTCTGCCTGAGACTGAGTCTTGTGTCTGCAAAGCCTGCCTTAGGGATAAAAGCAATTTTCCAACTGAAATTCTTGCGCTTAAAAAGGAAATTTTAGTTAATCCCTAGCAAAGGCCAGTGTGCCAGCAACATCAGCTGCAAATGTCTCTGTGAGCAGAAGCTGATGTTGCCTTGAACAGGACCAGGAGTTACTGGGTACCTGCAGAGATTTAGCTCCTGACTCCTGCGTTGCAGAACTCAGGGTGTTGGAAGCTGATTTCTGCTCCGGCTTTTAGGTCAACACTTTCAGCCATTCATTCCTCCATGGACCCTTATGGTTTTGAGAAAGGTAAATCTGAAAAACAACTCTAGTGTTAACAGGCTGCAAATTTGAACTGCCACGGGGAAACAGCGATTTTTCTAAACCTGCAATCAGAATCTTAATTTAAGGAACAGCAATTTATATCTTTGCAGGCAGCCGTGGTTCCATATAGAATCCAAGGAGTTAATTAACCCAGCACCTCAAGACTTGCCTCATCCATCAGACTTTTAGCCAATCTCAAATGCTGGCCAGATTCTTTGGGGTAAGGTCCAAAGGAAATTATAACAAAAGAAGCCCCACCACAGGCAAAACATCTTCCTCCTGCCAGTCATCTGGTGGCTGGATTATGCCTTACAGCAAAGTAGGTTACATAAAGACTGTATTCGGTAATGACTCCTCAGCAGCTACACCAGAAACAAATCTGACATTTGGCCTATTAGTCTCATTTTCAGTCTTATCCGATAGCATTAGTCCCGCATGTTCATTTTGCACTTTACCAAAAAAAAAAAAAAAAAAGAAAAAGAAAAGAAAATCAGTTAGTTTTGAGAAATGGAAATGCAATCAGGACTAGCCTTTGGCAGTAAAGCCCCATGACGTTGTATGTTTTGCCTTGGGATCATGCTCTGGCAGATAGTGCAGATTTGCGGTGAGGGTGGTCTTCTAGCCGCCCAGGTAGGCTTGGGACCTGCTGCTCAGTGGGACTTGAGCTGCTCAATGAATGCAGCAGCGCTTAATTAGCTGACAGAGACATTGTCACCATGGAAGGTGGCCTCTGATACCTGCTTCCCTCTCTACATCTACACTAGGATTTCTCTCTGCTATCAACTTTCCTTGCTCATCCCTTGAGCCAGCGTGTACTTCCACACTGTCCCTGCTATATGTGTAACTCACCTGCTGATTTACCTTCATGGCTTTGTGAGGCAGCAGGTCAGCAGCCTGAAACCGGTAGATCCTCTGAGCTCCCTGGAGATGCCAGGTCTCTCTGCAGCCCCTCTGTTTGTCCATCTCCCTGGCAAAATAGCTTTTCTCCAAAAAGTGCCCACCCACACACACACACCCCTGCCACACACACCCCCCTCCTCAGGTTGACACCTGTAATTCTACAGTAAGAGCAGCAGAGTGCATAGTATTACTGTAAAAATATTGAATAGTCCTTTTTAAGTAGTCTGGAAGTCTGTGCATGAATAATCACCCTGGTTCCTCTTAGGGAGCTCATGGTTTCCCACACGGTAGTGTTTCAAGACCCAAGGTGATGTCTCCACAGCAGCCCTGAGTGCCCACTGCAGCACAGGTAGAGCCATCTCTGCCAGCTTTAATACCCCTGCTTCTGAAGGTGGTATTGGCTGTGGATGGAGATGTCCAAGACGACTGTGTCTACCTGGGAACCTCTTGCAGCAGCTACTGTTTTCTTTGGAAGCCCCACTAGCTCACCAATGGTCCCTCATGCCCTGCTGCAGCTCCAGTTCCCGGCTGGGCCAAGCCTGGTGTCCACCTTGCATGAAGAGAGTGACCTGTCTCAAAGCTGCAGGCGTGGAGATTGCTCACTCAAATGCAAATGCACAATTGCACCCAGTTCTCAAGCTCTTGAAAAAAATAGCTCCGAGCATCTCTAGTTATCATGCTTTCATTTTTGTCCCTTTCTGCGTTTATCTGAGCCATTTGTATTTCATCCTTACAACACAGAAAGGAAATACACACGTTGACTGATAATGAATGGGCTTTTTTTTCCACCCTCTGGAGAGATTTATTCCCTTTCCTCCTCCAGCTCTTCACATACTCAGCTTTCCACCTCTCCCTTGCTGTACACACCCTTAGCAATGGATTGAGTCAGCGAATGTACCGAGGAGCATGCAGTGCTGTGGAGAAACCAACAGCCACCCTCAGATCACATAGGCTGGGCTAAGAAAGCACCTAAAAATTATGGAGATTATTAAAGGTCCTTCCCGGAACGAGAGGCTGGTGAGGATGGAGGCTGTTCCACATGCAGCCAAGACTCCTTTGCAGCTGAGGATGCTGGGGATGCTGGGGCCAGGAGCAGGACCACACAGCAGCCACCATCCTGAGTAGGAGCCCTGAGAGGTCAAGGGGACACAGCTTCCTTCTGACCCCAGGAACGGTCCCTGGATTTGAGCACGGTGGCTGTGATGCACACAAATTCTCTGCTGGTCTATTTTTTTTCGATAATAGCCACTGAAGGTACCCTACAGGAAAATTATGTTATTCCAGCAGGAAGAGACCTGAAAAACCAGACTGTAATATAACAATATAATGAGAGGTTTGGTGATTAAAGCTGCCTGACATGGGCAGACATACTGATGCACTCCCGTTCATGCTGGGAACACGAGAGGACAAAGTTGTTCCCAGTTCACACTGTATTCCTACTTTTGTCCCGCTGGCATTCAGCTTGCAAACCGGGCGATGAAATGTGATTAATGGGGGCCCACAGCTCTTGTGGGAGGAAGGAAGGAAGACAAATCTGGGTTTGTGTTAGATTTATATCTTGCCCACAGCAAGAGTGAAAAAAGAACAGGATCTGGCCAGTGTAGAAGAGGTGCTTCATGAAATACAAATGTGCTTTCCTCCTTCAAAAATAGTAAACTGCAGGGAAGTGACTAAAATTTCTCAGGTTTAGTAAGATCATAAAGAACCTGAGACCTCCATGAATAGTCCCCTGATGATAAATCAGTAAAACAAGTCTATAAACAAAAATGTGCTGCTTGATTTGCCTTGGTCACGCTGCTGAAGCGCAGCAGAGGGAGATAATTTTAGTCTTCCTCATGACACTACCTAGTCAACGCTTCTCCTTGGTAGCTCATCCAATCATCCTGATTAAGAGATGTGCAGTTGGGTTTCTCAGAGTAGCAGGAGAGTGATTCAGAAGAGGTGAGCACACACTCGGCACTACTTGACCTTGCTTGTTTTTGAGAGGTCAGCTACATTTCCGAAGCAGAACATCTCGAAGGAGAGATGGAGATCTCTCCAGCCCACTTCAAAGCCTGATGAGAAGAGGGACAGGTACTACCTCCTGGGAAGGACTGCCTTGGAAATAGGGACTTCGAGAGGGTCTTACAACATTGACTTACTTGAGAGAAAGCTAAAACTTCACACGGCTAAACGTCACCGCTGTACCAAGGGGTTGATGTCCATCAGTTGTTAGACATAGGGTAGGTGCTGGGTGCTGCCCCTGGCTGTGGGGCATTGCTTTAGGCTGCAATTAATTTGTGTAAACTGGAAAAAAATAAAGACAAAAGATCTGCACTGCTACAGCTTGATAACGCGACTTGGGGAGGAACTGTAGTGTTTTCTCTGTAAGTTGAGGAATGTTCCAAACTTAAGCTTTAAAGTTCAGACCCCCAGAGAGATTGTTAGATTTTAATTGCTACCTTAATCAACACTTATTAGTGCTAACCAAAGCTCCTCATGGAATTAAAATTCAACCCATTTGTCAACTATTAATTATTTTAAGCAGACAAGCTGTTATTTTACCAGCTATATTAATGTGACTTTTCAGCATATGTGAAATATTACAAATAACTTCAGAAAATTTGAAACATAATTCAACAGATAAATCATTCTTTGACGTGATCTCACCTGTCTCTCAGACACCTATAGCACCTCTTACCCACATCTGCCTCCACCTCATTTGGCAGAATGTGGAAAACAAGAATAGGGTCCAATGTTTTTTTATTCAATAAGAGAATAATTTGCTCTTTCCATATTTTATTTTTTTTAAATTAACTCTCCTTTGAATCCTTCTGTAGCATGTGTGCCTCATGCATCAGGCTGAAGGCTCAGTTTATAGCAAAGTGTCTATCTTAAATCTTCAGTTTTATCCTGGGGGGATGGAGCTGATTTATTAATTACCCTGCACTCTCGCTCAAATGAACATGTGCTTGCCTGCCACCCAGCTGCTGGTTGCATGCCCATTTTTTCCCCATGAAGAGCAGGAGAGGGGAGTCACTGCAGCTTTGCACACCCACTCTCTGGCCGCAGCCTGGGACTCCCCGTGCCTGGACCGAGCTCGGTTGCCAGCAGAAGACGGGAGCCCAGCACCCCTCTCCCGCTCAGCCCCCCTTGCCTGTGGTATTGCCACATGCCGAGTGTAAAACTGAATTTTGGTAGGCACCAGGTGAGCAGAGCAGACCCACATTTTTCTCTGTGGTGAGCCATCTACCAAGAGTGTGGGAAGCAAGCCGGCAAGCACCACTTGATTTAACTGTTTACTGCACTTTGCAGTTAGAAATCTTTGCTTGTTATACTCCCATGCTTGTGCTTCTGTTTTATTTTACTCCTGAAACATCGACTAGAAATCCCCACACTGGCCTGCTGCTTGTGACTTCATACCCATGCAGGCAGAACCCATCCATTTCAATTATCAAGGGTTAAATGACTCGGTATTACCAGAACAAGAAAAGCTGGGGGGTAACTGACTGTCACCGTGCTTTGATTCTTTTTTGATATCGTCTGCAAGAGAATATCCAAGTATAACAACCTCATTCATTACAACCACCATCCCAAACACGAACCAATGAAGTATGGAATAACAGGCAGATGTTAGAGAAGCAAGGATCCAGGGACTGGCTTGTAAAATCAGCTGCTGTGGTTTATTCGCATGATGACACAGCCCTAAGACACACGTGTAGCCTGCGCTGTCACCAAGGCTGCGGTGGCTGCTGCTCTTGCCCCCATCCCAGGCTGCAAAACCTGCACCGTGGGAGCAGCATCACGTGTGCCCAGCACTTGCAGCTGTGGCTAAGTGCACAGGGAAGAGGATGATTTTCTCAGTTTTGACAAGGACTTCATTAGCTACCCTTAACAGAGAGTGTCAGCCGCCATCAGGGGAAGCACCAAGCCATGGGGACACTTTCTCTGGATGAATGTCCACCGCCTGAGCCCCCACGGCTTGTGCAATGCCCATTGGAAAAGAAGAGAGGCAAAAGGATAGACACCAAAAAACTGCAAAATCTGGATTAGGATTACTCAGATGTCAGGAGCATTAGGCATTGTATGAACATTTATTAAATTATTTAGAGGACTGACAAGCAGCAGAACCGGGGAAAGCTAAATATATTGTGATAGGCGATGGGCAACATCCCTCTGGCGAAAACAAGTAGGAACCAAAATACCAGCAGATAGTGAGAACTGAAATCCAACTGCACTGGTAAATTATTTAAAGCATATTTCCAACCTGTCATTTGAAGCTGAAGTATTATTTCTTCTTCAGTAGAATATAGCTGCTGGGGAGGGCGAGGGGAAAATAGTAACAAAGACCTGCATGTTCAAAGGGAAAATCAGGAACAGTATTCACTGAGTTTTTGTTCAACCAAAAATATTGCCCTAAATAGTGCTGTGGGTAACTAGATCTGAGGAGCAAAGCTGAGGCCAGTAAACTGACAGCATACAAATTGACTTCATCCTTGTTTGCAAGCAAAATTAGGTAAATTTAATCAATTTACCTTGTAGCTCAATGTACCCAGTCGCAGGAAGCTAAGAAGGAGGATTTCCTGAAGGAGGAAGGGGAAAAGATTTGAAGCTTTCAGGGTAATGATGACGTGATGGAGGATCATCCCTGTCGCTCTGTCACTTCTTCCCTCTCCCTCAGCGGGTACGGGCAGGCAGCAATCCTCCCAGGCCAAACCCCTTCCATTTCGGCTTCCACACATCCCTCTTGAATCAGTGGCAGGAGGCCCTGGATTAGCTGAAGTGAGATGTACAAGACTCCAAATCCATCATTTTCATCAAGTGCAATCCTAGTGAGGATATCGGGGGGAGGTGTGGTGGTGGAGGTGTGGGGGGGGTGGGGGGGGCAGGGGTGGGGTTTTTTTGGCAGTTTATTTACTCTTCTGTTTTTCTAAATAAACATTCTTTTATCCTTCAGTTTTATCAAGTGATAAAGCTGAATATCCATGACATACAAGGAATTCTGCTACACACAGTGGTGAACCTTAAACCCTTCCCATTTGCCCATTCTCCAGTCCATTATTTCCAGGATTTCTTGCATTTCACAGCTTTTCTTTCCTTTTGGGAGCTGGAATCAGAAAAAGTATTTAGGTTAGAGACTGATGTCCAAAGATCAGGAAAAGAGGACATTTTATCTTGTGAATTGTTACAATGAAGAAGGTTCTCTGGCATTTAGCAAGGTAATGAGGAGGCTCTGAGGTCCCCAGGGAGTTTGATTCTTAGGTATTACCTTGTGTACAATTAGGAATTATAAGCTTTATATCAAATACTTATGGATGAATCATACCTTTTTGCTACTACTTACGATAAATCTGAAAATACTTCAGGCCACGGGATTGTAACTATGCATAGAAATGAGGTGAAATTATTTCTTCAGGTATCCAGTCAGGCTCAGAAATGCCACCATTATTCAGTGCCCTGACATCTTTGCCAATGCATCATGAGCAAGAGACCCATTTGAGGTGTTCTGCATCAGATGTTCTTTTTTATGAACAAATGTTTTCTCCATGGAGGGAGATTTATGAATGGCAAAGTTGGTGGAATGTTTTTACCATAGAGATATGATGGATTTTTTTGTCAGTACGCAATTTATTTCCATCTGTTCTGTACATGATTAACTCCTGCAGAGATGTGATTAACTTAACTTCTTGAGATCATTAGCTGCTCTGCATTCCCATTATAGTTCATCAGTGTGGGACCACACACAGGCTTGAAAATGTTACACACTGGTTGCTCTTACTATCTTAATCTACACTGACCGGTCATTCTCTCATGATGGCCATGGATCTGAAGAGAGAAGGCATGTTACCAGGAAAACATAACTACTCTGGAGCAAATGCAAAATGCTAATGAAAACAGAGTTGAAGCAGATCCTCCTTCTGATCTCAACATTAGAGCTAAATTAAGCCTTTTGGAAGAGTTCATGCCTGGTGTTATCCAGCTGGACACAACATCAGACGCATCCAGCCAGCACAGAGAGGAGCACCGCTGGCCTGTGAGTGGGTCCTGTGCATTACCCTGTTGTACTGAACAAGTCCTGTTTTGCAGTAGGTTGCAGGTACTTGCACCTTGTAGATCTCGAAGTGCAGCACAGCCTGCAAACAGCGCATGCTGTCACCGTATGCGCTGTAGTAACATGAATTTTCTTCTGATATAAATATCTACCAACACAAACCCTGAAGCATCTTAATAGAAGTAAGCAGCCAGAGCTCATGCACAAGTCTTTTGCATTGTCCTCTGAGTTGTCTTTCCAGGGATTTTCCTTTAGCAAATAAGGCCAGTAAATGGATGTGTCGGTAAGAGATGCTCACATGCCCCTTGCCATATAATTAATTAAGTACCAGTCTCACTGACATCAATGGCTGCAGGGCAGTAGCATCATGGGGACAGGACCTAGTCTGGGCGCTTGGGACCAACCATCAGCTCCATCTGATAGCTTATATTTAGACTTGTCTGCTCTCTTTCTTCACCTAAGCAGCAGTACATGCTGTCCCCTATTCCCAGACCCCATCCAAAACAAGAAAACTGGGATTCCTGCAGAGGTCTGAGATACTCAGGTTTGACCAAGTGAAGCTCCTGTGGCTGATGCCAGCTGAGGTCAGCAAAACCTGCTGAGTTATTTTATCAGAGATGGGTTGGGCAGGCTGTGCTTGCATTTGAGGCTTTTCTTTGTTCTCTTTCCCCCCAAATGACATGCATTTGATGTCCTGCTCATCTCCGTGTTTAGATCAGGCTCGCACCCACATCACCGCCCCAACTCCCAGGGTTTCGCCAGCCCCATCCCCCCCCAGCTGTGTCCTGGCTTCAGGGTTCGCCTCCATAATTCATAGCTGATCGTAACATGTTGGCGTCAGATACATGTGCCTGTGAGCAATATTTCACATCATTGTAACCTTTATTTGAAATATCTGGGTTTGATATTTAACACTTTTGAAAGGGCCTCGCTGGGGCAGAGTGAAGGGGCTCCTCAATCTCTTGGTCTGCACGTGGAGCTCCCAGAGCTGAGCAGGGGAGCTCTTTGGGGGGATCAGAGCAACTCACATGATCACACACTGTTACCTTGGATAAGATGTATGGAATCCATACTCACCTATAGGTGGGTAGAAGAGGTACAGGTGTGATAAAAACCAGAGGCTTTTGTGACTATTTCTCAGAATTTTATAAAGAGGAAAGTAGTTGGGTTTTGATAGCTTTGATTATCCGTTAAGCTAATGATGGGATGTAATCTCCCATCACCTGGATCTACATCAGATATTTACATACTGTTCATGGTTGCAAGGCAGGGGGAGGGTCACCCCTCTGAATGGGAAGGCAGTGTGGTTTGTGTCGTGCTGCCTGGTGGTGCAAGGGGACCCTGCAGGGATGCAGAATCCGACCGTACCCACATGCAGCCACCAAATGAGCCTGCACAGGGCACCCAGTGCTACCCACCCACGCCACCAGACAGCCTCCATCCAAGGGTGACAGCTGTGTCACACCCTGCCACACTTGTCATGGTAGCTTGAGGCAGCAGCCACCAGAAATAAAACGTGGCAGGCAAACCTGCGTGAGTGAAAACTGGCGATACATAAAGATCAAACTCCTGCTCAAGTGTGCTGTTAGACCTCCAGATCTACATACAGGCTTCAGCACTCGTCCCTATTCATATTGATCCAGGATTTGTGTTCCCACACCAGGATGCCCTTATCCAAGGTAAGGACGGGTACCTATATCCTGCAGTACAGGTTCCCACTAGTTTTGGGTACCCACTCACATGTTTCAGAACCCGTAGTTTATTCTCCCACTTCCATGCTCTTCTACACTTCGTCCTTGAATCTGCAGACTTAATTTAGATATCTATTAAATGAATGATCAGAGAAAGGAAAGATTGGAAAGAATTTCTACTAAAATCTAGTGTTAATACACTCTGAAATAAATAGAATTCCTCAAAAATTTCCTGAAGGACTGAGTTCCCTCCCTAGGTTGCAGTTTTTCAGCATCCACACTCTTCCCTGTACCAGGTACTGGCTACAAAAGCAGTTGTTATTTTCTTCCATGACTCACAAATGCAGACCTCTCTTGTCCTGCTGTATCTAAGGAATGGCATTTAGCTGATAACGGTGAGATACTTGGCATGGCAATCTGGAATGCAATGCAAAGACAGGGCTTAATTAGATGGTGATTTATTTACTAGGGGGAAAAAATACCCTTTGGATTTTTGATCAGATACATCCTGTGAGCATCAAACGTGGGTGCCATTGCCAAATGCTGCCCTTGGCATGCCAGCGCCGTGTGCCTTTCCCTTTCCTGCTTTGTCTTCCACAGATTGCTGTATCCAGGAGCGTGGCACTGTGCTTATTAAAGGCTGAAAATGATCCACCGAGTGGTTAAAAAAATGCTAATTCTGGACGCTGAATGAGATAACTGGTAATTTTGTAAAGTACATTTAGTCAAATAAGATTTTTTGGCAGCCGAATGTTGATGTAGCAGAATGTGTGCTTTTCTGATTGACATATGCTAACAATACTGCCTCCACAGTCAGGGGGAGGATAATTTACTTTTCATTTCCATTGGAAATGAGGTGAACCAGAATGTGGTAGATAGTTAAATCCCAGCTATGTGATTTAATTGATTTGCTTAAAACCACAAATCAAACGATGCCCTGCATCCTCAGTCCTCTCCATCATCAGTTCCAGGAAACCGGCAAAGACAAATCTCTGAAGGTAGTTTTTGGGTTTCTCAACCATTTCCCCAGGCACGTCCTCAAGGAGTGGCTGCACCAGAGGAGAATCTCTGCACTGGGAATCCTCCCCAGCAGAAAAGGGAAAGGCTGACAGCCATTTCGTAGCATTTCCTAGCCGGCAAGCAGGTGTGCTGGTGGGAAATGAAGTATGAGAGAAGCTTAGTCAGTCCAGGTGAGGTTTTACCAGCTCACCATCGTCCACACATCTGTTTCAATTGTCACATCCTTGAAGAAGAAGGAGGAAAAATTGCTGTGAGCATCCCAGCTCACTGCTGGAAGGCGCCATGTCTCCGGAGACATGGCGCTGAGGGAGACCAAGAAATCAGCTCTGCTGTCACCTCGTTTATCAGGCAACAGGGAACATCTCCAGTCTCTGCCACAAAATTGCTGTCATAACTCAGGGCTAAAATTATCCCAAAATCTTAGCTGCCCTCCATGTCTGCTCTGGGGGTCTTGCTCCTGCTGGCAGGGGATCCTGGCTGCTGCTTGGCGGGATGCACCCGTGGGTGCACCACATGCTGCTGCTGCTGTGACCGGCATTTCACACTTCATGGGCTTTGTGGGACTTTTATTTACTTATTCAGAAAAAATGCCTGAGGGAAAACACAAGATGCATGTTCAAAAATCATTTACTATCTCAGTAACGGAATTTTTTCTCATCAAAACTCTTTCAACAAAAATATTATGAGTAGTTCTGGTCTTGGCTTTTTTTTATTATAAATACTTCAGTGAAGATGTTTGACTTGCTACTGTATCTCCAGGAAGAGCCTTTAGCTTAATTTTTCACTTTTAACCACTTAAGTGCTCCAAGACCTCATAAAGCATCTACAAACACTCGTTAGCAGTTCTGTACCCCTTCAAAGCCATGTGCTGATGGACCATGAGGACAGCCAGCTGTAGGTGGCTCAGGTGACAGAGCTTTGCTGGGAGCCAAGGTGACCTGTAAACGCCTGTGACAGATGTAGCATTTCCCCTCCTCCTCTTCAGACACATACAAGACAAAAGTCTGGGCTTGTAGGAGGGATGGAAAAAACATCTTCTTCCAAAGTGGCCTTTGAATCTGTGTTCCTCCAGAGCACAAAAGAATAAACCTTTGTAAAACTTCTGATTTATAGGACTCATGTAAACACTCTGGGGAGTCCCTACGTGAAGTTACGTGCTCGTCTGCTCCATCCCCGTTGCAAGCAAGCTGATGTCTGCTTGCGGTGGGAACCCAGGGAACCCACGGGAGCCAAATAATTTGGGGGACAACTTGGCGTCAGCATGAAGCTCAACAGAGCCAGGGCAGCAGTTTTCCATGCAAAAGATGTAGGAAGAGTCACAAACCCAAGAACTGGCTTCTGCTTTTGTGTCACTTGATTTTTCTGGTCCCTTCCCCCGTGTCTCTCCCACGCTTCTGTTTGGAAGGAAGCAAACTCACAGCGTGCTGAATTCTCTAGTCTCGCGCAAAGTCTGATTTTTGTTGAGCTGACTGAGAGGCTGATAGCTGCATTTTTTTTCCCTTCCAGAAGTGTGATTTCATTTCCATAAATTTCCATTTGCTTTTTCAGGAGCTTATGAAGCCCCATCCCCAGGTTTGCTCTGTCTTCTGTGTCTTGCAAAACCCTGTGTAATTCTAATGCTTCATGTTTTGGCTGGAATTAAAGTCACCTTTGACAATAGAGGGCTAAGAAAATACCGGAATGAAAAATACATCATCGTTAGAGAGCCAGGGAGGCTCAGCGCCTGGACAAGGCAGGACCCCCCGACCACCAAGATGGGGCTGTGAAGGTCAGTGTCACCACCCTGGGGGCCGTGAAGGTGGTGTACCTCCGAGGACAGGGTGTCACGATGGGTGTCTCTGCATGTCTTTGCATCCACCAAGTGCCCAGATAACTCCAGCATGTCTTCATGGGCACAGGGTCTAGGCAGAGCCAGGAGCTCACCCTCAGGTGGCATCCAGGTCGTCACCATCCTGCGCAGTGCAGCTGGAGAAGGGCGATCTGTGTCTCTGAGTGCCACTGCTCAGGCGGTGCTGGAAGGGCAGGTTGTTGTTCTGTATGAGGCAAAACAGGATTTGGTCCTGAGGACTAATCCCATCCCACAGATGCTGCCAGCCTGGTGCTTGGATGGCGTTTAGGACTGCAGTGATTACAGGAGCAGCGAGCAGCACATGGAAGTGGGTTAGTGTTTCATTCTCTCGTACCAGTGACAAACATTGTAGTATTGGATTTTCCTTTTTTTTTTGATGAGGATTTAGCACACAGGCACAGGATTTGTGGTGTTGGGTTTTTTTTACACTAGAGAGCAGGCAGTGCTAAGCCTTTCCATGCACAGCTTTGTGGCCCTGCACCGTGCTCATTCTGCACGTCTTTGTCCACCGTGGTGCTGAGCAGAGACCTCGCATCTGGTGGGTTTACACTGATGCAAACACATCAGTTTTAAAGGAGAGGAGAATCAGACTGAACTGTGCTTGGTGACAGCAGAGCTGAGGCCAAACCACTCCGCTCATGCATCCAAACAACCCTGAATACAGAATTAGTTTAGATCTGCTGTCACACAAGCTGTCCTGTCCGTGGTGAGCCAACATAAAGCCTGAGGCTTTCAGGTCAGAAATGAACCTGGACACTGTCTAAATCCTCCTTCCCAGGGCCAGCATGATCTGTAAAGGTGTATAAGGACCTAAAGGCTCCCATAGATGTTCACTGACAGCCGGAGCCACTTTAGTCCCACTGCTATTAGGAGTTGCAGTGCTGTAAAAAAATCCCATTAAACACTTCTACAAGTCTTCCTGTTCCTGAAGACCTTTGAATATGTAGTCCTGGGATCCCTGGGATCCTGGGATCCCAGACCAGCTCCTCTTGAAGCTGGTGGGAAACTTTCCACCGGCTCTGAAGAGGTGTTTGAGGCATCAGCTCCAGCAGTGTGTAAAGTCACCTGGAAATGAAGTGTTACTGCCCTGAGGTGCAGTGTGCTGGGCTGCAGAGCCAGCAAGCAGCTTGCCAGGAGAAACACTGAGTACAGGGGGGCTTGCAGCAGGGGGGAATAGCTTTTCTAGCCTTTATGGTTCTTGAGAGTTTGTGTTTGCAAATAATTCTTGCCACAAATTAAAAGCTTCTGCTTCTGGGGAAAATATTGATTTTTATTTTTTTTTAAACTATATGAGAGTTTCAGTATAAATCAAGACATGGAAAAAAATCTTTAAATATAGCCTTTCACAGAAAGCATGCAATTTTTGCACTCTTACCATAACTATTCATAAAAAGGAAAATCAATGCTATTCTAGACAATTTCCAAAGTTCTTTAAAGACTTTACTATACAATTATGGAATGAATCAAGGCTTTAAAGAAAGCTCAGAAAATACTTTTTGAGTTCTGCGTCATTATATTAGGCAAGACTGATTTATAGCTAGGGCAAAGGTTTTGAATGAAAGCAAATAAACTCTGAAGCTCAGGTGACAGTGTGAAGCATTTCCAGAGTTAAGTGTTTCTGATGTTGTGCAAGCATCGTTCAGCAGTGGGAAAGCAGCGCAGTCAGCCCTAAAGCCACAGAAATGGGGGTGGGGGGTGGGTGAGGATCTACAGGGCTGGTTTCTTAATCTGACCTGGTAAATCTGAGCAAGTCATTTCACCCCTGTGTCTGTAGGTTCAGCCCAGCTGCATCGTGAGGTTAAATAAATGAAGTAGGTTCTTTACAAACACAGATTAGTCTCTCAGTGAAACTGTGTCATTTTGTACTAGCTGAGAATTTGGTCCCTGCTGCTTAATGATCTTTCTTAGCATCTGGAGGAAACTTCAAAAGATAACTCTTCTTTACGTGAAGGAGGCTGTGAGATCCTTTAGAAGCTTAGAAAACTGCTAAGTATTTAACAAAATGGCTTGTAATGGCAGGATATATCTAGGAATTTCCTCAGTCCACGGAGGAGCTCTATTATTATTATTACCAGCATCAACCAGAGATGATGTTCTCACCATGTGGATTGCGAGAGACGAAACCCAGCTGGTACTTTAGCTAAACACATTGAGCTCTGAAGTGCAAAGCTGTATTGAGACTTGATCCATCTAAAGAAAACTTTGGCAACACCACCACTGCCTGTCTTCACCAAAAGAGGAGTTGCATCTTCCTCAATTTTATGAACAAAGAAACTTAAGTGCTTCTGATTGCCAGTGCACCTGCTCCCCATATGCTTATGGGCTTCTTATTTCTTTCTTTTATGGATCCCCTGTAGCATCTTGGGGGTGTGGGTGGATTCTTTCTCCGCCTTTCCATTCATCTCTGGCATTTCTGACCCCTCCCAGAGCAAAAAGAGCACACGTACTGGGTGTACAGCAAAGGCTTGGACACTGAGGCGATGGTCCTGCATGGGGGGTGGGGGGAGAGGGGATGTCTCCATCCGAGCAGACGCAGCACCCATTTGTCAGCGAGGCTTCCCTGGTTTTGCAGCCTGCAGAGGGACGTGGGGTTGGCTTCTGTGTTTTAGAGCACTGAGGTGCAAGACATCTGGCTGTCTGGGGAAGAAGTTAGAAGTACACCACAGGGCAAAGTTCCCTACTGGGTTTAGTAATTTAATCTTTTCAGCATTTTATCGCTTTTAAAAAAACTGCTTCCGCAGTGATTTGCTGTGCACAGTTTAATCCTTGTTAATATTTTGAAATTTGAAAAACGTAAGGGGCTTTTGATTTGTCCCACGCTCATCAGAGTGATGTGCTGAGCCACCTCCTCAGCTGCAGAGCGGAGGGGACAAGCCCCACAGGCACCCAGCCCCTCCGTGCTAGCATGGCAGCTCACCATCCCACCTTTTTCTAGCAGCCTTGCTGCAGACATGCAGGAAAATCCCACACATGCCTCTATTTCCCTGGGCTGCTGTTTGTTAAGCTCAGCTCCGGCGGGGTTTCTAGACAGCCCATAAAGCTCTCACAAAGCCTTCCTGCATTTATTTGACACAAACAGTGACTTCCACTTGATTCAATCACTGCTTAATTTGATCCTCCATTTAATTTTATCAAAACTGTAGTAATCAAATAATTTGGACTAAAAACGTTACAACTTCCACTTGTTTATTCCGATCAATTTTAATCCTTTAAGGCACAGGGTTTATTGGATAATTTCGTTATGAGATAACAAAACGCTGTCATTAAATCTGCAAGGAAAGGACAGAATACAAAAAAGAAAGTTAAAAAGATCCCAAGGAGTGCTCATAGTAATGAAAGAAATACAATAACATACTGTTACTTAGAAGTTACGCTATGCACAACGAAAGCTAAGAAGCATCCTGCTGTTTGCGAGATGGAAAGATCAATGGCATGTTTCAGTCGAGACATTTCTGGCAATGAATTGCACTGAAAGGGGGAAGATAACATAACTGGATGTGTATTCATTTTCTGTTTTTGAGTGTTGACCACATGAAGGAATGTATGCCAGTGGTGGCTGAGTTTTCCCTCTGTGCAATAAGCCTTCAAAAGCCAAAGCCAGCAGAGTAAGAGGAGGGGAAAGCTTTCCACTGCAGGCTGTTTCTCTGTTGCTTTGAGAAATAAAACACAATCTCCTGCTCCACTGATTGTTCTCACCCCTTGACTGTGCCGCGTCTCTCCCCTGCAGGCCAACACTTTCATCTCCTTCGTGTTCCCCATGGTCGTCATTTCTGTGCTCAACACCATCATCGCCAACCAGCTGATGGTGATGTTCAAGCAAGCTGCCCAGGAAAACCAGGTCTGCACCATCGGCGGGCAGCAGACGATGCTCAGCATGTCCATGGAGCCCAGCCGCGTGCAAGCCTTGAAGCACGGCGTCAGGGTCCTACGTAAGTACTGACATACTTTGGCGTGGAACTGGCTAGAGGTGTCTAAGTAAATGTTATTTGAAGAGTAATAGGTTGAAACTGGTAAATATTTTCACCCAAAACATATTTTAAATGAAAATTAGGTCTTTTTACAAATCCAGATTGCCCCTAAACACTTTGATGTTTATCAAAAGTCCCCAGTTCTTGTCTCAAAGCCCCAGACTGCAGAAAATAAATGTGTTTGTTCTCTCAGTCTCTTTCATTCTTCATCTTTTTCTGGCTGAGTTATGAAGAGTTTTCTAGGGAATTCTATCCTCTATTTTCCACTATTTTCTTTTTCTCCCAGAGTCACTTTTCTGAGTCCTAACCTCCCCTTAAAGGATTTTTTGTAAAAACCATATAGAGAAAGGAAGCTAGAATTATTATTTAATTAATTGTGCTCAATGAGGGAGAAGTTGAGAAAAAAAATAAAATTTAAATATATTTCATGTTCTGTGAAACAGAAACAACTTGATAACATCTACCTTTCCTGTTTCTTCTGTTCCTGGCCAGCTCCAGCCTGAACACCTCTCTTTCAGCTGCGGTGGGATTTAGGCTTGATGTAGTTTTAAACCCAAACTTATCTGATGGGTTGAAGAGGTCAGCTAGAGTGAGCACAGAGCACAAGGTCTGCAGCCCCACTGGCATTGCCCATGGTAAATCAGATGTGCAAATTCCTCTCAGATGTTAGAGACTTTGGAAACCATGGTGGTGCTTTCCTTCCCCTGCTCCCATGGCAGAAGCAGGAGCTGCTCTGAAGGTGCTCTCTGCTCTATCAGAGCTGTGTGGAAAATCAGTTTTCCTCTAAAGATACACATATAGGAGAAAAGTTTGTCACTATCAATCACAGCTTTAATTCAGATTTCAATTTTCCTCCCTCTCTTAAAAAAAAAAAAAAGCAACAGCCGAATGACTCAGATGAAAAAAATACCTATTTCTTGTAAATTCAGACTCTTCCTAGTGTATCCTCAGCAAAACTGAGTTGATAGCAAACCCTTCCTCACGTAGTCCCATACACCCGATGCTCTATATCTCGCTGCACAGGTGAAAGGCTGAAGCGAAAGTTGCAGGGCGGCCGCCGTGCTGCCTGCAGGAACCAGTGCCCTTGGCTCTGGGCAAGGGGGCTCCAGTCTCTTGCCTTTCCTGGGGGCCAGGTACCTCACGATGAGCTCAGCATCGCTCCCAAGGACCGTGCATCCTTCCATGACTTGCACTTTACCTTGTCCCACCAGCTATTGCACCCCATGTTTTGCAGACTGTGACCCACCTAATCACAATATCCAAAGAGACGTTTGTCCCAAACCAAATAAGTATGCAGCAGAATTTTTTTAAAAAAATACGCTGCTTATTATATGATATTTAACCAAGTTCTGCAGCCCTTTGCAGGCTGGCTATCTAAACATATTTCAGATAAATTCCCAAGCCCTGTTCTGGAAAATACCATCATCTATATTTCACACACATTCGCTCATGCAGTGTCTCAAACAACTTTGATAGCTGGGAGCACAACTGGCCATTTATGAACTGCTCAGGATAAATATTTGTAACTTCATGGAGAAACTAGACAGAACTGTGATCTCCGTGGATGAAGACAGAGGCGCATTTTTTTATTATTCTTCCAAACAATCACAGTCAGAGTAATCACAAATAATCCTTTCCCTTTGCCTTAGCTTGTTGAGATGTAAAGCTAAAGAACAGACCTGCTCACACACAGAGACTCACTGAAAAAGCAAAACTAGCCCAGCATTTTAATGATTTAGTCAACAGCAAGTTAAGCCTTGCATATATTGTTTTATTCCTTTTCTTTTTCTGCAAAGCTTTAGTTCAGACAAAGGTTGAATAAAAGATCCTGCACCCAGGCATTGAGCTGTACTGCAAAATACTGGATGGCTTAATTAAATAAGCTGAGGAAAAGACCAAAGAATCTGGTAGCTTAAACTGACAGATGATAAAGCAAAAGGTCTTCAAAAATAGTACCCAGAATAATCTAACAAAGGCTGCTGGTGCTGATTTTAAACTGTGAGGGTCCTTGTGCACATTAGATGGTGAGAATTTGTTAGCAGAAAGCTTTCTGACCGGTGCTTTTCATGGCAAAGCTTAGCTGATGGCTGAAGGGCTTTGGCCAAGGCCACATTTTCAATAGGAACAGAAATCCCTAGAGAAGGCACCAAGAACCTCCGTGAGATTTTTCCAGCTGTTTTCCACGCGGGATACATCCCGGCAGCACGTTATGCCCACGCCATAGCCAAGCTGCCACGTGTACCCCAGCTTGGAACACCACGCTGGGAAATGCCTACTGAGGGAAAGGAGAGAAAAACCCAGAAGACATGAAATTCCCTGTAAGATCTTGTTGGGCCGTGTCTGTGTGCTGTGCCTGCACCCCGAATAGCCATCACCCACAGGGGGGTGAGCGAGCGTTGCTCCCGCGCCGAGCCTGCGAGGACCTGTGCCAGTCACTCGGTTCCTTGCTGTCCTTCTGTTTCTTAACGCTTCTGCCTTCTGCCATGAAGTGAGAAGCGCCTTTTCTCACTTGTGCTACAACATCTCACACCTCTCTCTCTCCTTTTAGTATTAGACTCTCTTTTAACATCAAGAAGAAGGAACCCTCCTTGAATAATAAGAGACCTAAATTTCCACCTGCCATTCCACGGGCATTGCTTGGTGGCAGTGGGAGAGCACCCCTCACCCACAGGTCCATCTTTCTTCCCAGGCACTGAGAAGCAGCCCCTCTTCCTCTGAACAATAAGCTTAATTTTCTTCTTCTTCTCCAGCAAATTTTTGCTTTTGTTATGTACTGCAAAAGCTGAGAAAAAGTTAGCAAAAGTGAGGGCTTCAGTCTGGAGCCTGCAGTGGTGCAGGAGGGGATCAGACGTGGCGCCCCACAGGCAGCGATGCACAGATATTACAGCTCAGGCTGAAAGCACTGCTTGGCCGAAATATCTTCTCAAAAGGGGACGGTTTTGTGACATGGACTAGCCGTCCCCATCAATACACCAGCCTGCAGCCCGTTATTACGCGCACCTCTCCGGTGCCACCCCAGCAGCAGGACTGAGCTCCCTTCCCTGCTGGGAAGGCAATGAGAGAGCGGCCGCTTGCTCCTTTTCTGGACTGGGGAAGACCCAGCAAATAAGAAATCCACCATCAGTATTGGCTGTGATTCACCACATCATACAGAAAGGCTTTTTTTTTCTGGCAAGTGTGTGAAATCCTGCTTCTTTTCATTTTTTTCAGATGCACTTGATTACTGGAGGTGCTTGACTCGCATTTACTTTTGTCACCTGTTCCTCACAACTTTTTTTTTTTAATAACCCAGGCCTCTGAGCTGTCTGGAAAGTAGTAAAAATACACAAGGATGCACATGATTTATCCTGGAATCCATGGCGGCCAAAACCATGTGCACAGTCTAGACTAGTTTATGGAGGAGGATGGGGAAAGAAAAATGATGCTTGTCCACGCTAATAAAACTGTTGGCACAAAATCCGAGCTTCATGGGGGTCAAAGTATTTTCCATTTCCAAAAATGAACTTCAGCCCGTGCAGAAGTGCAGAGAGCTTGATTTTTTTTTAAGGGTGAAATGTTTCAGAATTTGTAAAACTAGTGCTCAGAAAAAACATTTTTGCAGTTCACGGTGTGCAGAGCTGTTGGATGAGATCGGAGCAGCAGATACCTTCCTTCCTTCCTCCAGATCTGCTGAGATTACAGATTTGTTTACACTGAAATAGGAGCTAAAAGTGGTCAGGCTAACAGCTTCATTCAAAACATCCACAAGATCATTTACCTCCTCTTTAGTATCATATACGTGTTTTCCTGGCTCTCTCTGACTTTGGTCATGTACAGAATAATTAGGGAGATGAGGATCAAGGAACGTGTCAGCCCTGCTGCCTGGGAGACACCTTGTTAATTCATTAAGCATGTGATTGCTGATTGTAATTCCCTTTCTGCTGTCAGCGTTCACCAGGTGTGAGGATCCAAACTGAGAGAGCTCGAGCCGCTGGCAGCTTCCCAGCTCTTTTGTGAGGAAAATGTCTGCACCTAAATGTCTGCTGCTAAAAATACCTCCTGCCAAGAGGTTTTGTACCCTCTTTCATCCATCCAGTATTCCTCCCATTTCTCCAATGACGAACCACTTCCAGTTTTTGTTGTTACTCCTTGGCTGTGTTGTGCTGGGAAGCTGAGTCTTGAGTGCCATGTGATGCTTCACGGAAGGGTGAATATTCTCCAGTCGCATTGCCTGATACACCAAACATTTGATGGCATCCTAAGGAAGTCTGAGACACACACGTGCACACACGCACCCTTCAGAATAAGCAGTTTTCAGCAGGTCAGACCTGCCAGACACTGCACAGACCACTGCGCACAGCATCCAGGCATGGAGCGGCTGTATAAATCCTCCCCATCTCAGTCTCACATTCCCAAAGAGCTGCTCAAAAATCGAGGTGTATTTGACCTTGGCTCAGGCTGAAAGCACTGTTTGGCCAAAATTTCTTCTCGAAAGGGGACGTTTTTGTGACATGGACTAATTGTCCCCATCAGTACACCAGCCTGCAGCCCGTTCTCCCCCCAGCAGCCCCCAACAGCTCCCGGCTGCCTGTCAGATCGGCTCCACCGTGGGTGGAAGGAAGGAGTTACTGAATGGCACAGCTGAGCTCTGGTAGCAATGGTGAGGCAAATTGATGGACATCAAGAGGAGGCTTTGCACGTCCCTGGGTGGACGTTGCCTAAGCCTATTAAAATGTAATCAGTTCCAGGTAGCATTTGCTCCATTACAGAAGCTGCTTAGTGAAAGCAATTATAAAGCACTTAGAGAGGTTTAACCAATTAAAAGAATATCCTTCGGTCTCCCACAGCTGGCTGGGTGATGCCTCGCTATGATGCTTTTTAGGAGATGAAGTCAAACCATATTTTTTAGCGAACATCTAAGAATTTGTAGATTATGATTTTGGGGTCTCTGCATTTCTTCAAGTGATACAAGACAAAGGCCAACTATTCATGAAGTATCCATGCGGCGTGTATTTCATTGATTTGTGTATTAATAATTCCCCTTCTGAACAAATCTTTTGATGAGTTCATTCGTTTCTCCTCACCAGTGTTCCACATCTGAGCTTTCCTTTTCAGGAGGAGAATATTGCTGTGAGATTTAGTGTAACTGTCCCGCAAACAGGAATAACAAATAGCTAATACTTTGCAGCTGCAATACACAGAAAAGCACCAGCTTGAAAGTCTGCTCCTTAAACAGTTGTATTTCATAATTCCTCTGTTTTAAGGAAAACAGATTTGTCCATGTATCGTTTCTTTTGCAAGAAAGGAACTAAATTTATGGCAGATTGTATCCCTAATAAAAAATCTGAGTGACTCCAAGTGGACTTCACCAAAACCCCTATGACATTAAGCGTGAGTGGAAGCCGAGTTTAACAGCTGAAGTGTCACACTGCAATTCAGAAGGATAAATTAGCTATATAACAGTTGTATACATTTCCCAGAGATGTTTGTACATGGAGGTTTACTTTACAGCAGGCCAAGTGACATGAAGCGAGCGGTGTCGAAGCCCTCTGTAAACACCATCCGAGGAGCAGAGGGACAACGGCTGCACCTCTGGGGACAGGGAGGCTCTTTTTTCTCCTCTCCCAAGACGTGTTCCTTTGCTGGCACTGCAGCTCAGGCTGGCGAGACGTTCCTACTGAGATTCAGGCTCTTGTGGCTGCATCTCCGAAGACAACTCTAGGGCTGCTCATGACCAGCAAGCAGATTTTCCAGGTGTTAAACCCTGTCAATATGAGTGTTTAAAAAGCTAACTGATCAGGTTTTAAACATAAAGTCTGGCCAGAGCCTTCGTCACGGCAGAAGTATGCAGTAAATACAGCCCCAGGGTCCCCTCGTGAGGAAAAGCTGTTCTGGGAGGAACAAAGAGCAAGTGAAACTCAAAAGTGGAGGGGAAAGAGGAAAGGGGCTGCAGAGGATGCCAGTTTGGGTTATACCTGACCTTGCCAAACAGAAAGAGCCTTGAACCTGGTGAAGAAAAGACAGGAGCCCTTATCTATCCTTCAAAAGGGCAGTTTTCTTTCTTTCTTCTTCTTCCTTCTCCTCCAAATACCCAGACATCCCTGGGCGGAATGGCAGAAATGAAGTTTAAATGGAGTCAAGCAACTACTTCTTTAATTCCAAAAAAAAAAAAAATTACCTTAGAAGGAAACTGGGGAAGACACGCCAGTTTTCACTGGGTCAGCAGTGACGTGCTGCTTGTTGGAGCCTGTTCTCGGATTAGATTTAACCTTGGTTTTCTGCCTTGCTCCATATAGATGAAACTGGTGTCAGTGGACAATTTAATCACCAACATGAGCAGGGGCAGGAATTCACATCTATTTTCAAATCTGCTAGCTGAAGCCATTGAAAATCAGGACTGGAGAATACAGCCTGAGTAAAATATGTTGGTTTTGCATGCCAAAAGGCTTTTCTATTCTCTCTGCTGTCTTGCTGCTGCTAACAAAGAAGTATTTAGGGGAACATGGCTCCTTTCAAGCACAACAGCATCTTCTACCCCTTAATCCAAAAAAGAGACCATCCTCCTTGCAGTAGGGAAAAAAGAAGGAAAATTATACAGAAAGATAAAAAGCAGATCTCTGGCTGCTGGGAATGGAAATTAAGGAGTCAAATCTAATGTTTACACTGCTCAGTAATATGTGCAAGAGCACAGGGGGATTGTATCCAGCAAATGCTGTGTGTTTTCAGTGGTGTCTAAAGCAGCTGAGTGCTCCCCAGACCCATTGTTATTCCCAGTTTCTTCTTTGCTCTCCAGAGTACTACTGGTGCATACTGGTGGCCCACAATCTCCCTTGGCTGTTACTGACTTTTATGGCAATCCTTTCTTCTGCAGCCTTGTGACCCAAATACCAGCATAAGCAGTTTTAACTTTACTAGGCTCATACCCACCCTTGCAGCTCCCGCAATCCCTAGTTTGGGGCCCGCTGGTATAAATATTGCCTATGACCTGTCAGGTAGTGAATCATGTTAATATAAACAGTGCCTGGAGGTTTAACTAGGCAGTGCCAGCTACATCTACGCTTGGCCCAGCTTTTACCATCTCTCATATCAAACGGCACGGTGACACTTGCTCCCCTTCGTGAGAGATTCTCTTGTAATGGCATCAACTAAAGAAGTGTATAAAACCTAGGAGCTCTGAATACATAAGGACTGCTTCTCCAGCCATCCCCATTAATATGAATCCCTGACATGAGCCCCACATCACTGTCAGATACATTATTAGTACAGCTGGAGCGTGCGTTCCTTGGGCAGCGTTGGAGGCACACGGCCACCGATGAGCTGAAATGAGGCTTGGGGGTGTTGTTTGGTTGGCTCGGTACGTACCCGAACAGCTCCTGCCTTTGCTCAGAAATTACAACACGCTGTTCCCCAGCCATATGTGTTTCAGCTCCCCTTGAAATGCAGAGAAAAAGAAATAAATTGGCCAAAATAATCTGAACAAAACTATCAAGGAAGGATGGATCTGAGCTTGTCTGGAGGCCTTAGCAACAGCAGAGGTGGTTTAAAGAGGGAGCAGCGTTTCTCTTCTCCATCTCCTGGAAGGAAAGGAGAAGGAGACAGGGGGATACCCTCACCGAGGGCCACCCCAGAGCCACAGGGCTGTGACTCAGCATGACCCTGGAGGGGATGGAGGAGCTAAAGCAAGGAGGAAAACACCAGCCAAGTGCTTTGTGCTGCAGCAGATCCCTGGGGTCCCATGTGAGTCGGCAGCAGTGGCGTGTTTCCCATCACTGTGCCAGTGCTCTGAGTCACACCGAGCCTCAGGTGGTCCCAGAAGAGGGAAGAAGGGCTGAAAATCCCTCCTGAGCATGGCTCCTGTGCTCAGCCAAACCAGTCACCGCACACTCACCGTGGTCTTTTTACGTGTGATACATTGCTCCACACCCATCTAACTCAACGTGAGTTTTTCAAGACGTTGGCCCTGGGCAAAGGCTGTCTCCCAGACTCAGCCACAGGATACACACAAGGTAAAATAAAATACTCAGTGTGATCTAATATAATTTAACTTCCAGGATTGCTTCCACATCCAGTTTAGTCTGAAAATCAAGACTGGCACTGTTTAAATCTTCTTTTGCACAATGAAAAAGATGTCACTCAAAATTTATGTTTCCCTCCGCAGGATTTCCTGCGTGATAAACAAACAAGGGCTCATCCTCCGCCGCTCCTCCTTCCCTGGGATGAGGTTCAAATAGGCAGAGAATGGAGCCCTTGTGAGACAAAATAGAAAGCCACAGGATGCAATAATTCAGGTTTTAATACTCATTTAAATTGGTGGTTTGATTTAGAAGGGACATAAAGATGCAGCTTGGGGGAAGGATCATTCCCCAGCACCCTTGGCACCCCAGGGCCAGCTCGCTCCAGTCCCCTTTCCACTCCCCAGCCGTGGGCTGATCCACAGGTTGGCACCTCAAGTGATATGGGAAATATCAGAAGTTCACGAAGCAGCCTTGCTTCTATTAAAATTTCATTGAATGAATTAGAAATGAGGGATGGGTCTTGTTTATTTTTAGTTCAAAAAATAGAGGCCAGAAATCTCCAGCCTCACAAACACCATCCTGGACAGTCACCCCACCACACACGCTGGGTCATATCCTTCCACTGCTCAGCTCCAGCTGGCTGACCTGTTCCATCTTACTACTCCAAAGAAACCCGTGTGTCAAGCCTTTGATGATGGAGAACATGTCCTAGGAGCTGATAACAATAAGAAAAAAACATTTTGGCAGCCACTTTGCCCAGCTTTTGTTTTGATAAGCATGTGCTCAGGGAGGCACAAGGCAGCAGCAAAAGGGACCAGGTATCTGGGAGAGAAGGATACTTCCATTTTGCATTAGACAAAAGTTAACGCATTCCCATGCTTCATATTCATCCCTGGGGAGGGGACCCAACAGGGCAGGATTGCCTCCCTAAATCTGCTTGATCCCTTGTATGATAAAATTGAAACCTATGGATTAAGGGTGATAAATACAGGTCACCATCTCCTAATCTGCGTGGCAGAGGCTGGTGGCACAGAACCGCACAGCATGCTACCCAGCTGGGATTTCCAAATCAGACCATAAGTGTCTCCAATGCACTTAGCTATGTGTTTAATAGAGTTTTAATTGCAGAGTGATTGCATGTGATATTACAGAATTACCACAGATTACTTAATTGACTATTTGTTTGCTGAGGTTAAGCAGATATTTTTCTCAATGTGTATTTTTGCTGCTATAGATCCCTGCCTTCATATTATTTGGCACAGCATTGTCTGAGCAACAGAAACAGAGATCCTTCATGAGGAGAAAACCACTTTCGTTTAACATGTTGGTAACAGGCAGATGCGTGAGACTCAAAATTGGCTGTAGAAACAGTCCAGGTCCTGCTGTTCTTAAAGAGCAGCGTGCAGGGGTAAGCAGCTGGGAAGTGCTGGCACATGGAGGTTTCTGCAAAAATTATGATGTGCGTGAACAAATTTGTGTTGGGAGCCATTTGGGAAGCTGCTTTCACAGCCTGAAAATCCAGGTAATCCTGCTCAGGCACTGGGAAAGCAGAAGGACTGGAGCTGTGATGTTGGCTTGTTCCCGCTGGCCTGAGGCTGATGGATAGAAGGGGAGAGGCTGGACTACACTGCTTCTCCTGGGCAGTCACAGGTGGATTGCTCCATCCAGGGCAAACTAAAGGTCCATCCGACAGAGAAATTAATTTCTGAAGGTGGCCAAATGCAGGTGCTCAGAAATGTGAAAGAGCAAAGCAGGCAGCCAGCACTCCCTCTGAGCTTCCCAGTGGATGTCCCCACTTTTGTGCCACATGTCATCTAGGAGCTGTCCGCATCAAAGTCCCACCAAAGCTCCTCAGAGCAGGAGCAGATGCAGGTCAGGTTCATTCACCTGATGGCGTTTGAAGAGCTGCAGGCCATCTAGAGATGAATTACATCTGTGATCACAATGACCATATAGCAGCCAAAAATATTCAGATTGAAATAATGAATTCACTTAGACAAGAGAATAAAACCAGACCCTCCAGCCTTCTTTCCAAAATGTGTCCCTTCACATGCCTAAAACTTTACTGAATAAATGGCTTTTCCAGTATTCCTGGAAGATGCTCTCGTATGTACATGGCCAACAGCCAGCAGAACATGAGCCAGCAGAACATGAGCCCCCAGTGTGCCCAGGTGGCCAAGGCGGCCAGCAGCAGCCCGGCTCGTGTCCCAGACGGTGTGGCCAGCAGGGCCAGGGCGGCGACCGTCCCCCTGGGCTCGGCCCTGCTGAGGCCACTCGAACCCTGTGCCCAGCTCGGGCCCCTCCTGCAGGACAGACCCTGAGGGGCTGGAGCGTGTCCAGGGCCGGGAACGGGGCTGGGGAAGGGGCTGGGGCACAAGGCTGGTGGGGAGCGGCTGGGGGCACTGGGGGGCTCAGCCTGCGCAGCAGGAGGCTGAGGGGGGCTGAGGGCTCTCTCCAGCTGCCTGACAGCAGGGGGTGGGCAGGGGGGGTCGGTCTCTTCCCCAGGTAACAAGCGGCAGGACGAGAGCAAACGGCCTCCAGTTGCGCCAGGGGAGGTTTAGGTTGGATATTAGGGAAAATTCCTTCCCCAGAGGGTGGCCCAGCACTGGGACAGGCTGCCCAGGGACGTGGTGGAGTCACCAGCCCTGGGGGGGTTAAAGGACACGTAGATGTGGCGCTCAGGGACGTGGATTAGTGGTGGGCTTGGCAGCATTGGGTAAATGGCTGGGCTCGGTGATCTTAAAGGTCTTTTCCCACCTAAAGGATTCTGTGATTCTAGGCTAGGATTCTGGGATTTAGCAGGCTGATGCTAAAAGCATGTGTTTAATAAGAGAGATAGTACATGGAGTTGAAGTAAGGCTGTGAGTATGGATCTGGACACCAGGAATTATTTAATTTCTGTACAAATTAGGCAGTGACTCTGCTAGTGATGACACCCACAAAAATAGGGCACAGATGCTTCCCTCCCCATTCTGCTACTGAAGCCTTCCCTGTGCCTCTTGGCTGAGTAATGGTGATGGGGAGATGCAACCACAGCCAGACTTGCTCCTCCTGGACAGCATTTTTCAAGGGAAACACATCTGCATATCTCCTGTATGAGCTGTGGTAAAGTCCTTGTGGGGACAGCGTCTGGGTTTGGGACATATCCACATAAATATTTTCAATCCCAAAGCAGAAGGAACAGCAGCCTTTGCCTCCACGTGCCAAATCTGCATTGCACTGGTGGTGCACAGCTCTGTAAGAGAGCTTTGCTGCTTCCTAGCACTTTACATACAGGTCACATAAAGGACAAGAGTGATGTGGTCCTTATTCTCTGTAGAGCAAATTTGGGATAAAAAATTAACATAATTATTTTATTTAGCCTTGATTTTCTTCTTGTCTTTTATTGTGTTATGTTTTAACTGAGATTTCTTTATTTCCTGCTAGGATCCTGCCAGAATCCTGTCATTTCATACAGAGGTTGAAATGCACATTACAAAAGGAAACAAATCTTTCCCTTGCTTGCTTGATACATCTGCATTTTAATCTGGATTGACAAATGCACTCTAATCAACAGTACTTCTACCCTTCAGAGTTGTTGCATTTTATTTTCCATTTTTCTGATGTCCTTGGCTAGAATCTGGAAAGTAAAAAAAAAAAAAAACATTATCTTTATCCGCTTACCCTTTAATTAGTCTTTTTTATTATGGCAATGTCCAGACCCAAATATCTTGTAATCACTGTCTCAGGTATTGCACAAACGTAGAACAAAAGGACGAGCCTTGCCACCAGAAAGGAGCTCCCGATGCTGTTTAATGATCCCCAGCACCGTGGGGACGGCGGCCAGTGGCTCCACGTAACAAACTAATGGGATTACAGTGTCCCTGGCTCCCTGTCTACCTGGATGAAAAACATACACTAACTGTCTCTGCATGTACTTTCTACAAAATACCCGGTGCCACAAGGGCATGAAACACAAGGACAGATGCAAATGCAGTTTCATTTAAGCCAATGTCTGAACTAGGCACCAGCAGTCGTTTATCTGTACCTTCCTTTGTTCATAACGGCACTGCCCCCGTGCTTACTGCTATTTTCTATTATTTCTGTTATGCTTGTTTTTGCAGACATTTACGGGCTGGCTGTCCCTCCGGGTTATTAATTCTTTGCACAACAGCACTAGAAGAACAAAGTGGGGCTTTAGGAAAACTGTTTGCAGTGATAAACAGCACAGAGGCAGGTCTCTTTTTCACCCACGATGAAGAACTGCTCACAAAAAGTAATGGGCTTTTTCCCTGCCTTGCAGGTGCTGTGGTGATTGCCTTTGTGGTCTGTTGGCTCCCGTATCACATACGGCGTCTCATGTTTTGCTATGTCCCCTCCAGTCACTGGACAGAGTGAGTCACAACACAGGGGACAAGCTCCCCCCATGCCAGGATGGGGTGTGGGGTCAGGGAGAACTGGGGCTCCTGGGGCACCAGTAGGCTTGGGGTGGAGGGGGGGGATCTGGGAGCAAAGGCATTTCTAAAGCAAGGGCTTTAATGCCTCAACCTCCTAGTTGGTTTGGGGTTTGTTTATTGGTTTTTTTTCTTTTGGATTTCTTACTAGGTTTGCCAGCCAAATTAAGAGTCATAGTTTAATTATCTCAGTCACCCAGATGTGGGTGAATGAAGCATTAGCTTGAGCTGAAATGCATTCTCAGCCCCTCCTTCTTCCATGGCTGCGACCACAGACGCGCCCCCATTAACAACGGCGATGGATGTTCACCTCTGACAGTCCTTGATGAAATGACATTTGGACAGGGGGGTTATATATTCGAAGTGGATTGCTGTCTCCATGGTGGAGATATCGATCACTGGCCTAAGATGGAGCAGCTCCTGTCAACACACAATTTAGCTTCAGAATGCCACATTTCCTTAGTGACAGGAAAGATTGCACAGGCGGGGAAACAACTGTGCTGCCGGCTGAGTCTGGAATGGGTTATTTACTGGGGTTTGCAGTGAGTGGATCAAAATTAAATACTAGCAGTTGCCACTGATTAGTAAATGCCCAGATTCTCAGAGAATTTAGGATGATTGCATGCCTGTGCTGCACTCGTGTGCACTGTTCGCAGGTGTGCAAGGGCATACAGGCAGCTTCGTGCAGCCTTTCTGCTGCGTCAGACCCGGTTCCTCAGCAAAGCACCCACAGAACTGATTATTCATTTTAAATATCCAATTAAGCGCTAATGCTGTCTGGGTTTACACTCCCAGGTAGCCTGAGAGATGCTATGAGATGCACTCAGTGAAACGTGTCTTTCCTCCCATTGGTGTTACACCTCTGTTCCCCCTGGGACCAGAAAAAAAAAAAAATCTAATACCAAAAAGCAGAGCAACTATGAGACATTAAAATTTCATAAACTCCAAACACAACAAAAAAAAGTAATTTATGATATAGCAGTCTACTGAATGGAATTGTACATCCATCCGTAGTAAAAACAAAAACCTATCTTCAATCATGAAAACAGCTTTAGGCACGCACTGGCACAAACTGTTGTTTCTTGTTTGCTTTCCTATATGAAAAGCACTTAAAGCAGCAATCAATTATGTAATGACTGCATTTTCTTTGAACAAGAGGGGTAGAGAAGTCTGTCTGCAGTTAGTGTGAATTTATGCAGTGTGGTTGCATTCCCTTTTTTTTTTTCCTTCTTCTTCTTCTTTTAAAAGCCATGAGCGATTTTAGGAAAACATTGCATTTTACAGGCATATTATGAATGGCGAACTATCAGTCTGGAAGCTGATCAAAAGCTTGCAGCAGCTTGACATGTTCATTTATAAACGTATGTGCCCACCCCTGAGGAAGAGACATTTTTGCTATATATATTCTTCACAACTACATAGAGAAACTCTGCTTGTAAGAGCTGGATGGGCCACGCAGTACTTGGCAGTGCTGAGGGGGTGTGGAGGGACTGGTGATGTACTCCAGCACGCATCTATTCATCTTTTGTTAGACGGTGCTCAGACTAACAAAAAGGTCTGCAATTTTCACTGAGATAAATGATCCTGGGGAACATCTTCCTGAAAATGAGACCCGCGTTGTTTATAAATGCTTTACCAGCTCCAAGCTGCTGATCTTGGTTGTCCCAAGGAACAATATTTCCAAAAGAAAAAAAACACAAAAAACCCCAAGCTAAGCATTCTCAACAAACTCTAGTTGAAAACATTATATTGTGGTGGTCAGGATATGTTTCAAAAGTGTGCTATCATCAACTTGCCCCAGAACAGAGGATGCTATCCCAGATTACAGCCCAGGGACCTGCTGAATGAGCTGTGGGGGGAGGACAGCGCTGCATCTGTTCCAGGATCTTGGCTCTTCTGCAGGCTCTGTAGACCAGAACTGCAGCCAGAAAAGTCAGCCTAATGTATATGTATGACAGAGGAACAAATTTCCATCTGGCTCCTCAGTTTCCAGAATATCTATTTTCAAAGACAAAATGAACACAAGGTAAATACCACATCCAAACCCAGGGCATAAATAAGTTTCTAACTGCTAGTAAGACCTTTGTAGAGGCATTTGACCTACGTTTGGCCAGTACCAGTTGAAAATACATATGTTTTCCTGGTGGATCATGCACCATTGGAAAGCTTCCGTCTCCAACCAAGAAAGGTTAGATGAAAAATCAGCTCATGTGTTTCTCACTCTTGTGACTGAATTATTTCAGTTCTCCACACTCTACTTAGATTTTTATCTTTCATCTGTTCTTCCAGTTTCCTTTTCAACTTCTACCACTACTTCTACATGCTGACAAACGTCCTCTTCTACGTCAGTTCGGCAATCAACCCCATCCTCTACAACCTGGTGTCTGCGAACTTCCGACAGATCTTCCTCTCTACACTCACACTCGTGTGCCTGCCGTGGAGGAAGAAGAAGAAACGACTGGCCTTCACCAGGAAATCCAACAGCATCTCCAGCAACCACACATTTTCCAGCCAGGTCACAAGGGAAACTACATACTGAAGCCAAAGGAGGAAGGGAAATGCATTTCATCATGGAGTCAAAACTTGAGAGAGGCCTCTGTGAGTTTCGTGCATGGTCTCCAAATTCACGTAACACAAATGTGTTTAGAAAAGTCATTTTTGTTGGAAAAATAGGCTTCATCCTGCCAATAACTTTGAAGTTATTTTAAAGCATTGGCCTTGCCTCTTTGTGAGTAATGTCTACACGTTTTGTAACTTCAGTCTGGCATAAATCCAGATGCGGTGTTAACTGGGAAGCCAAAATATGTTAAACTTAGGCAAATTGTTACTGCATTCCATCCTTTTCTCAATGCAGGGATGCCATGTTCACATCCAAGGGTTTGAGATCATGTCTCCTGGTGGCACCAAGCAGAGAGTCTGATGAGGAGAAAGCCATTTTGAACAGAAAGGGATGTTTTTGGAGAACGAACATGCTCATCTATGGGATGTTCAATGAACAACAAGTGAAAACTCAGGGAGCCAGGTGGTTATTTTAGAAATATATCTACATTATGACATAATACTATGACCTAGGTGCTCAAGGGACCTGTTCTGGCTCCTTGAAATCAAGTAACAACAGATGATGCCTTACCTAGGTTGGGGTGGCTGTGGCCAGGGGGAGTGGGGGCCATCTCTCAATTTAGGGCATATATAATGCCTGGCACAGTGAACCCCCTGGTATTGGTACTGCAACACCAATAAATAACAAAGTGTCTGGCAAAGTCAAGGATGCAGAAACTGTGCCCAGATGGAGCGCTGAAAATGAACAGAAATGGAAAACCTTACTTTTGCCATACAGCCAAATCCCATTTTTTACTAGGGAGAACAGTTAGCTGGCCTGCATTAAGAGGTGAGAAAACTCCAGGCTCATGAGGGCTCCAGGCTGCTGAGATAAGAGCAACCTGCCCCCATTCTGTGGGACCTTCAGATTTTTCCCATTCTTATTCCAGTTTTACTTGTTTCCTCACCATTTTCAGAAGGCTGGTGTTTCATAGGTTATATCAGTTGTAGGCAGCAGGGCCTCTTGTTCTACCTTTTATTTCTTTTTGCTGCCAGAGCTGTTGGCACACTGGTCTGCGCACATAAATCTTCAGGTAGTGCAAATGGAGAACATAAGAAGGTCTAAACTGGGGAGTCTTAGCTCTAAAAGAACTTTCTTTTAACAAGCCAGAGGAATGGAAACAGGACCTGAAAATTCCCTTTGAAATTTCTCAGCTGGTCAGGATAGGTGGCATGGGCTTTTCTCCCACATGGTTCCACCTCTAACAGCCCACTATGTGATACAGCAAATTGCTCCAGAGCCTTTAACACCAGAAATCACAGGGCTATGGGACAAGCTACAGGGCTTTCCCCAATGTCACACCTCCGGATGGTGACCTGCATGAGCCTGGAACCAACCAATCATCCTGGGCAACCCCTGCTGTGATTTTGCTGGTGGTGACCTTGTGTCCCTGTCCACACCACACTTCATTAGGAGAGAAGGGCTTGCCTCTTTACAATGACAAACTAGAAGAGTCACTTGGCTCAATTCTGCTTTCTGGGCTTTGTCCATGCCATGTCACTCCAACGAACAAGCACCTTTAGTACATAACAGAAGTCTCAGTGCTGGAGATGTCGATCTGGCCTCAGTGAACCATCACACAATGATGGAGACCAGTTACTGATCCACTGGGTACCAGTGACTTCTCCTGCTACAGATGTGGTATCACAGAACCGTAGAATATCTCAAGTTGGAAGGGACTCATAAAGATGATCAAGTGCAGCTCCCTGGACTTGTGGATTAGGACTCCGGACATAGAGAAAACACCCGTGGGGCATTTGCTGTGAGTTGTTAGTGATGACTATCTACTTCTGAGGCGTTCATAACCTGGTGGATGTACAGAGCTAGCTACCATGGTAGACCTGGCTACCATCAGCCAGGACTTCCAACCACACCTACCAGGGATGGGAGAATATTTTAATGCCTGGCACAGAAACACTCAAAAAGAAAGGGCTCAAAATAGACATCAGTAGGGCTTTAGTTTCTTCTGATTCAGCCAAACCGCAAGCTCTGTTTTGTCATGCCTTCTTGTAATTTCTTGCCCTGGTTGTACCAAACAGAGGGCAGAGATTATACCTGACAAAGCACTTTTGTTGCTCATGCACAGTTGACTCCTCTTTGGTGAGAAAACCAGGTAATGGCACACACAGAAAAAGAAAGAAAAAAAAGGAGACTGGTCTCTTTAGAAGGAAATATGTGATAAAACAGCAAATGTTATCTCTGTGTGTGTTAGAAATACTTGGGCAGGTTGGAAGAGGAAGCTCTAGAAGACCTGTACATATGGCCTTGTGGGAAAGTCCAGGCACGATGAACAGAGGAAGAGGAGTCTTAATGTCACACACTTAACATTGGCCTTCGAGGCAAGACACTTCCAATGTTTCTGGAGAGGACCCAAATTTTTTTAACGTCACCTCTAAATAGAGTCAACAGCTGGGAGATGGTTTCTGAAACCTCCCAGAGAAGCTGTAACTGTGTGTTGCTTTGACTTTCATTAGGATTTAACATCCTGCATGTCTCAGTTGCTTTTGAAATGTTAAACATTGTTAATATACTTATTCAACACCAACCTGCTGAAACGTGCTTGATTATCTTAGAAGACACTGTACAAGAATTGTTGTTTCACATAAAATGCTTGGCTTAGATTTTCACTACTGAGATACACTGGCAGCTTACAGAACATATGATCACAGCTTAGAGAAACCGGTAGGTTTATTTTTGGTTTGACGTAAAAATGAGAACAAGATGGAGTCAAAGTGAACTTACCATAAACCCTTTCCACAATGTTTGTTGGGCCACTCGAGTCCTGAAGAGCTCACTGTTTGGAGGGGTTTATCCAAGCAGTTTGCTGGCTTCCACAGCAATGTTCCTGCAGTTTAACACAGGAGCAGACCTGAGCCTATGGCCTTAATCAGAGATTGCAGCTCAAAGCTACCTCTTTCACTGGCCAAATCTGACAACCTTGAGCCAAGAAGTGTAAGTTACAGCTGATTTCATCCCCTCTCCCCTCCTCATCTGGTTTTGCTATAATCAACCTAGAGAATTACTTCACTTGAGCAAAAAGAAGTGAGGATAACTCACTACAAGACCACAAGGTTTTGTAAAGGGAAGCATGATACCGTGGAGAAGAAAAAGGTACAAACTGCCCAGTATATATATCAGAAAAATGGTTCTTTCCATGCCTTTTAACAATGGTTGAATTCCCAACCCAACAAGGTTTAGCTTTAAACCTAATCGAATATAAGTGGCTTTTGCCATTAGACAAAACATGTGCTCCCATCCTTTGTATTCCTGTCTTGTCTGAACTCTCTGCTGGGGCAGAGGTGAGCCTTGGTGCAGCATGCTGTTAATCTATGCAAATTCCCTCTAAGTGTTTTGAACTGTTTGTTTCGACTAAAATAAAAATCTGTTGAACCCACAGATGTGAAGTGCTGCCAGATGGATTCTGAGAAATTCCCATCTGAAGAGAGTCTATCAAGTGACCTCTTCAAATATTATTTTGAGGTTTTGTTTCTCTTCGCAGCGTTCTTGTCGGGGCCATCCATTTGGCAGAGTGTGAAATCAGATTTACAAAGTCATTACGCTGTTCAGAAATTTCCCCCAGACAGGACGTTCTCACCAAAGGCCCAGCACACATCACTGCCTGAGCGCTCTGCTGAGCCTGTTTTGTGATGTGCATGAGATCTTGCTTCAGGGGCTGCACCGGTACGGGAGAAAATTAAATGGGAAAGTCAGTGAGGAGGGTTAGCAGGACACGTGCTGTAAGCATGATGATAGCAGGACCTTTGCCCTTATAGCATCAAACGTTGAGTGAAATACAACCCCAGGTGTGTGGTTGGTGCAGGCAGCTCATGTGGCAGGATGGAACCTGTCACCTGCCACTGCTGCCTGCCCTGAGGCAGGGACAGACATCCACGGGCATGAGAGCGCTGGAGCTTTCCTGTGCAACGCCTTGAGTGTCACTCTGGTGTATTCCTGGTCGTGCTGTCTGGTAGCTGTTTAAACAAAGCTGTATCTGCTCGAGATCTGTCTGGTTCTTCACGTTGCAGCTCAAGTTCTTCTGTTCTCAGTCTGGATTCGTTTAGGACAAAACCAGAAATTGCTAAGCCAAAATTCCATCATGCTGTGTCCTGGCTTTGTGATCAAGTCCCTCTCCAGCCATGCCACCTGATAGTCCTGCACATACTGTATTTATGGCAAATATTTTTTAAAGTGCAACTTCTTTTTTTTTTTTTCCTGAAATACAAACTGTTGATGTGCTTTATTTTCTGTGGCCTGTAGAGCGATGGGAAAAAAAATGAATGTTAAAAGTGTGTCAGCGTCTCCCTTGTAATATTTTCTGTGACCAAGGGAAGGAAGAGGGTGTGAAATCCTTTTGTGTAGCAATGGGAAACACTCTTCCAGTGTAACATGTTGTTATTGATACTGTATTTACTGATCAAACTGTAATGGAATGGTTATTTCCTGATAAAGCCTTTGTACTGTATGGTATTTTATTTTATTTTGTCATTTATTGATCCTAAGAAATAAATATCCAGAGTTAAGGCTTGGGCTGGTTATGCTTGAAATGGCAGCTGTGCCTTTATCATACAGCCCACTTACCAGCACAGGCTATCTGGTTATGGTCTGGACTGGTGAAACCCCATCAACCTTGAACTGACCTTTGCACCTCTTGCAGAAGGGCCCCCGAGTGCTCCTCTCCCACAGCCTGCAAGCAGCGGCTGTTTGCCCCAAACACAGCATCTAAACATCAGCTGCTGCTTCTGGCTGCAAGTCAGCAAACAAATAGGGGAAAAGGCTAGCTGGGTTTGAAGGAGACCCCCATCAGTGAAATCTGCCCTGAGAAACCCCTCCCGAGACCTGGGAAAGCCAGAGAGGGTCTGTGCTGGTTTACAGTCCCGCTGTGCTGTTGGGAGCAGCCAGGAGAGCATCCAGCTGCCTTTGGCTGAATCCCTGGGCTTTGAGCCCGCACAAGCCTCAAGTATAGGAGTGGGGATCTGGGAGTCGGGGAAGACCTGTGCTGCACGGAGGGCAGCTGCTGTGCTGAGATCCAGGTGGCACTACGGGAGGCTGGCTGTTTCCCCGGCTCCTGCCTTGCCTGCCTGCTTTCCCCTGGTTGCAGGGCAAATGTTAAAGACGTTGCACCTTGGCCATGATTTCTGCAGCAGCTTTGCCCAGAAAATGGAGCGGGTCAGGGCTTTATTGCACTAGGATCTGTAGGTGCACAGTGGCAGAGGCAGCCCTCACCCCGGAGAATTTGTTGCTGAAAAACAGTGCAGGATTTTTGTGCCTTAACAGTAAGACTTCCCTTCCTACCTTCCCCTCTTTCGCATGACCCTCTTCCTCCTGGCATCCATTTTTCTAACACAGATGTAATTTTGTGGGAACAGAATACTTGGGTATCCCCCACTACATTGAAGTGTCCTTACACTTAATGAGCAAAAATCGGTCACCTCCATTCTCCCTGCAGCTCCCAGTTAACGTTCTGTTGTGAAACAGCTCATCTGAGCACCAGGAAAATCTGCAAAACCTTCATAGTTTTTGCCCACTCAAGCCTATTGTTTTGACTTCTGATCGAGGAAAAGGTTGCTTGGAAAGCAACAAAATAGAGTTTAAATATCTGGAATCATTCATGCCTGGGAAATTCATCTTCTAAAACCTAGCTAAAAGGCACCACTCTCCAAAAGCATTTTGGTGCTGCTTCCAGATGAGAACAGCAGGAGCCTCTGTTGCCCCTACACCATAAATTATTAAAGAACCAAATCATTTATTTTGTGGATTCTTTTATTTTGTACTCAGCCCTGCTCTGCTAAAAGGTGTATTTTCAGCCCACTGCCTAAGGAGCTGCAGTTCATATCTTCAGCGGTGAAAATCCACAACACGCAGCAGCATCCTTGTTCTCTGGCTGCAGGAGATCTTTGCGCAGGGCACAGTGCTCCCAGCGGAGCCTTCATGGCTTACCCAGATAGCCAGACCACCTTCAAGCCAGAGTGAAAAATGTTGCCCTCTTGCTCCTCACTTTTCTGTAGCTCAGGTCTGGCTTCTTGGAAAAGCCAAACTCCTGGGAAGCAGAGCTCCAAGCTCCCCCCATGCCGCCCTCCCACCCAGTGTCATGCAATTCGGCATCACACCACAACTCACCGATGCCAAGGAAAGCAAAAGGCTGCGGAGAGTCAACAAATTTCTCTTTTCTTTTGGAAAGGGACAAGGACTGGGCCTGGAGCAATAAGGAATGCTTTTAATTTGGCCCCTATTTCTCATTTCAATTATAAAAGTAATTTCCATAGTTCACAAGAGAAAAATTTCAGGCATCTTTTGAAACAAATGTTACATTTTAGTAAATGACTTCATAAAACTTAATAAACATCCACCCAGAAGTTAATTTATTGAAAATGCCTTTAAAACCTCCTCTGCCTTATTGGATTTGTTTGAACTGCGGATCAGGTTGGGGTATGTTCATGAGGGTGTCTAAGCAATAAGGCAGTGCGTCCTGGTTGTTGTTACAGCTCTCGGGTGGGCTGAGGTACGAAGCAGAGAATTGTACTGGGTGTGCAGGGCAGGGGGATGCTCGCAGAGGGCTGCGGCCCCATGGGGAGAGTGGGCCCTGGGCTGGGGGCGGGTTACGGGCAGGACTGGGGACGCAACGGGGACCCCCCTGGGGCCAGGGGTGCCTGAGGGATGGCACCTGTGGGAGGGACCCATGCTGGGGCAGTCCATGAAAAACTGCAGCCCCTGGGAAGGGCTGACACGGCAGCAGCTCCTGGAGGGTGGTCTCCAATGGGAGAGACCCCAGGCTGGGGCAGGGGAAGGGTGTGAGGTGGAAGGAGCGGCAGAGACAATGTGCGATGGACTGACCATAACCCCATTCCCCTGCACCATTCGAGGGGAGGAGGGAGAGAAAATGGAGAGTGAAGCTGAGCCTGGGAAGAAGGGACGGTTTGGGGGAGGTGTTTTAAGATTTGGTTTTATTTCTCATTATCCTGCTGTGATTTGATTGGTAATAAATTAAACTAATTTGACCAAGTTGAGTCTGGTTTGCCCATGATGGCAATTGCTGGGCGATCTCTCCCTGCCCATACCTTGACCCAGGAGCATTTTGTCCCATGTCCTCCCCCCTGCCCAGCTGGGCGGGCAGTGACAGAGCGGCTGGGTGGGCACGCAGCAGCCAGCCAGGGCCAGTCCACCACAAGCATGAAGCGACTTTGGGCACTCAGGTACCAAACCCCTCCAGAAGTACATGAGCAGAGACATGGCCCCAAGCGTTGCAAGTGGCCAAACCACAGGGCTGGGGTTGTTTCCACAGGGCTGGGGTTGTTTCCCCAGAGCAAAGCCGTGCAGGGCGAGCACACAGCAGCCAGCCCAGCCTCCACCAGCCGCCAGCACAGCCCTGGGTTCCCTCAGCCAAACGCATGGGGAAAGGATGGCGGTAGGAAGGTTAGGACACACCAACTGAGCCCACCAGGGACTGTAGCTACCAAAGAGAAAGAAAACACAATTGTTTCATGCTTGAAGACAGGCTTACTGAAAGCAAAGTGGGAAGAGTCACAAAGACTTAAACGAAACTTCAACATCTCAGGGATGGCCCGAATATCGTCACAGGTGTGAATACAACAGCCACAGGCTCACGTGTACATATACTCACTATAAATTTTTGGTCTTCCCAGTAGGGACCTCTTCCTCTTTCTTGAAAGTACTGGCTGGCTCGGCTGGTTTGTATCACCAGTGACATGATATTTAATTACACTTGGCTGCTTCTCTGTGAAATCCTGAAGAAACGGGAAGCAAAATCCTTCACCCTTTTAATGCAAAAATGTAAAATCACCTTGTGAACCAGGAGCAGTCCACTCTGCTTTCACACTGCTGCTGCTTGCTGTTCACGACTGAGGTGTCTCGACTTTCTTGTAAACTGAAGTTACATAAAGGAATGATTATGAACACATAGCTGGGACGATCTCCTTCAGGACCTGCAAAGGTACAGAGGGAACAAAGAACTCCTCTCATGTGAGTAACGTCAGTATCTTGGATGGACCGTTTCATCCTCCCTCGTCCTGATGATATGCAGCACGAAGATGAAAGGACAGACACACCGTATTTTGGCACTGCATTAGCTTCAGTTGCATTAAGGGCTGAACCAGACAGTCTGGGGATTTCTTTGTTCCTTCCTTCTGCTTCTCCTTTCTGTTACCTTTGGAAGCTGCTCAGTAGGTATGTCCAACACTTCTGCAATGCAGCTTTCAACCCCAGGCACTACTATTATGATTAATCAGGAAGTCTAACCAACCTGTAACTCATCAGTACTCCTTAGCTATGTAATCTCCAATGAAAACATTTCACATACCATTTTTTCTTCGTAAGTGTCTCAGGGCTGAGCAGGTATCAACGCTAGGGCACACAGGTCTGTGGTTTGTCTCCCTGCCAAAGACAAACACGCAAGGGAAGAGTCCTAGGGCCAGAGAGGTTTGTAAAACTCATGTTTTTCCAGAAACGGATGAAGGGAAAGCTGCATCACAGCCAAGCTGGTGTGAATGGTACTCTGAATAACTGGGGTACAGGTTGCACAACAGGATACTCACTCCTCTGAAATCACGTTTGCTGTGAAGTAGTGCACACACACACACACACACACACACACACACACACACACACCAGGGCTAAGCTGGAGATCAAATGCTCGGCCACCTCTGCCATCCCATACCTGCACACTGTACACAGGGACTCAGCAGCCCCCCAACATTTCATGAGCCTAATCGAGATGTAACAGCCATCGTTACCAAGATTTAGTAGTGTTAGCACACTGCTAACAACCCAGCACACTCTGTACCTTCGCCACTGCAAGGGCACTCTTGTTTTATGGTACGGATTTCAGGCACAGAGAACTTAAGGGATCAACTCAAGGACTGTAACAAAATCTTCTTGTGGACCAGAGATTCAAACCCTGATGTTTCTAGCACGGTCAACTCTGATTCATCTTTCCCTTCATTCAGCATAAGCAGGTAATCCATGAGCTATTTCAAGCCTCCATTCCAAGACATATATTAGAAAAACATGCCAACATTCAGACACTTAAAAGCAGCTTCTTGCTGGTTGTCAGCAACAGCAACAACCTTGGCATAGCACTTGGCAGCTTTCAAAGTGTTCTTGACAGTGCTGTTATCCTTGGTGTCTGCTTCATACAGATGGCAGGAGAAGGTAAAGCATTGTGTACTGAATTTAAAAGATACTCAAACAGGAACAACCTCCATTAAATGGGAATGACCTTAGCGGTGCCATGGAGAACTGTAACGAAATCTGTGACACCTGACATTTTCAATGTTCTGCTTCTTCTGTCCACTTGAAAAGTAGCTACGACTATCAACAGCATTTTCAGTACGGCTCCCACACAGAGTATGCATCCTTACAAAGTCCCATATTGCTGCAATAAATCATTTTTTGTCTTCCTTCAGGCTGGCAATAGGGATAAGATTAGTTTCTCTTTACCATCATCACAAGCATGAAATTACATTTTTCATGACCATCCCAGAAAAATGCCTTATGTAGCCAATGGTGTTTCCTCACTCAGAACTCAAGACTTACCCCTCTCCTTCCTCTGGGCTTGATCTGGATTGGGGAAGCAAGAGGTGCGGGGATTTTAAAGCTGGTCACCAATGCCAGCACACCAAGGCAGCCTGAATGGTTAGTTTTCTTGCCCAGAGAAGAGAGCATCCTTCCTGAGGAGGCTGATCTAGCAAGACGTGTAAACACAAGCCTATAGGCTTTTGAAAGGAAAGGAAATACAAAATTGTGGAGCATTCGTGAGCCTAGATGGGGGTCTACACGCACAACTGATATAAATCGGTTTCCATCTGCAAAGAAACCCATTTAGCGTTTGTGAAGTGACCCAGTCTCATTTTGTTTGTTTCTCTTTTCTGAGGCTTTTTTTTAAAACATATCATTTAGCAGGGGAAAAATGAAGCAGTTCATTATGTTCACAGCTCCGCAGCCGATCTTAAATGCCAGAGGCGCTGATCAGATTAAAACAGAAATCACAGTTCGTTGGTTGTGTCTGGAAGGAACAAAGACTCTGGTCCTGATTTTGATTGAATACAGGATGATATCTCCTGCTTATTGTATATATTACAACAGCAAGGAGGGAGAGTGTTTATCACAGTATGCCTCGGTGCTTTTTAATATACTGTTTATCATATGGAGCTCACTGGCATTCGCAAAACACTCTTGCAGCTTGCACTTTGTATCTTAATAGGTTTTCATGGACTTTGGGAGACAGAAAAAAATACATGCCCGCATGCTGCCAGTCTCACTCCATTTATACACCATTAAAACCAGCTCCTCATCCAGAGCAACGTCCTTGGCTTAGTAACCCCTCTCCCCCTCACCCTAGGGTGAGATGATCTCTGTGAGATCAGCCACGTTGTTATAATCTGATTCCTGGGGAAGAAATGCTGTTTTCTGCCAGGCAAACATTCCATCAGGAAGCTTGAGGAATAACAGGTATAAGCGTGAGTGGCAGCTTTATACCTGTGGTGACCAGGAAAGCCAAAGCTACCTGTAGAAGAACATTAAAAGGGAAATTGTGGAGGGCCATCTCTGCTCCACTCCTCAGTCTGGAAGGCAAATGCAAAATTAATGAACCTCTCTACAGCCAGAGAGAGGCAGGAAAGGTTTCTGCACAGATCTCACCTTGTTTGGCCCCCCGTTGAAACGCATGCCAACCCCAAAGCTACTGACTTTTCAATACTCAGCTTTGAGGAATAGCGTGCTGTATCAGCTTAAGATGTAGGATAAAAGGTACAAAGAACTCCAAATGTCTTCAGAAAGCATGGGCAAAAAAAGTGCACAAAGCCAAAGTCTATCTGCTTTCTGTGTTTCTGTACACATCATGTCATCAAGAGGATTTGCAGGCTTCTTTCCAGAGAGAAGACAGTTGTTAGCAACATCAGCCTGTAACAAAAAACACTGGAAAATGGAAAAGGGAAAAAAAGAAAACTTTCTGCTCCTGTCTGATTTTCACGTCTTCACAAATCAGTCAAAAGACTTTCTCTTCCACCAAAAATCTGACTTCCACTTGTTTACGACAATTCATTCTCCTGTGCTATTTCATTTTCCTTGCAGATTGCCTCCAGGGTTCAGGATCTGCCTATTTTTTATATCCATCTCTCCAGGAGGCACCACAAGGTTTGAAGATTGGTTTTTTTAATCAACACAAAAGGGCTGTTTTATGTAAGAAGGGGCTGTGACTTGCAGGAAGACTTTGATGAGCCCAACAGACTTCCTTAGCAGTTGGCACCAGAGTACTAGGGAATTAGGAGCTATAGGACTGAAATGAAGTACTTAATTAGATGGCAGGGTGGGAAAGATGGGATGATAATTGATAAGGCTGAGAATATTGTGTATTTATTTGAAAGTGAGCCTGCTTCTTGCGAGACACAAAAAGGAGTTTCTTGGGAAGCTGTTTAATTGTGCACAGACAGAAATACAGAACATGGCCGTGATCAAGATGAACTTGAGGGGCAAGAGGGCTGGTCAGACAACGCACTCGATGCAGTGGGATGGAGGGGACACCTGGGTACAGCCCCACTAACCTGCTCAGTGAAACATCCCCTCACTGCGCATCAGAGCAAGGCAGTTAAAGCAAAGAGTTAAAGTTTGCTCACGCCTCCCAGCACATGCCTGCTCCCGCAATAGCTGTCTCTTTTTGGCCAGAGTTCTGTATTTTTCAACTGTTCTCAACTCTCTCTTACAGCAATTATTCCAAAGTGCAACTAAGGACATTTTCCCTTCTGCTCAGATGAAATTCACTTCTATTCAATTTAGCAGTGGCTCCTTGGACCACCTAAAAGCATCTCCTTTAGTTGCTCATCTGTACACACCCAGCCACAGGGAGAGCTGCTAAGACACTTGGAAAGTTGGTGGGAGTAGAGAGCAGAAGGGAAGAAAGAGGATCCCAGATGATGCTGCAGAGGCTGAGGAGTGAGACACTCACCTGGCTTACAGGAGACAGAAGTGGGCCAGCAAGGAAGGAGCTAAACATTCCCATTTGGGGATGTTTGCAGGATTATAGGCTGCCAAATACAGCTCCAGAGCATGTCAAGCTGCATCTTTACCAGCACTCCCCTTTCTGCATCCATCTTTTCAATCACAGATGCTTTCACAGTCATCCCTATTCTTCAAACGTGAAATCTGAAAAAAATGGTCAGCCCCAGACCCTTAATGTGAGTGTGTGTTTGGTCTGGTTCATTTCATCTCCACTTGCAAATATTCATGTCTTTCCAGCCAGCTCCTCTTATTTAGGACTAACAAGTAGAAATTTCACTTGAGCAGCTGTGGTTACACCCCATGAATGTTTAAACTGAGGATAATTTGTGTTTCTGCTCATATCGAAGTATCTGCTCTACAAAATGGCTTGAGTCAATTCTACATTTTTACTTTTTCTGAGCAGGAATACTTCTGGCTTATTGGTGCTGTGGACAGATTTATTCCTAGCTTTGTTTTCTTTAATAAGAATGTAACTTGAATAAGATTTAAATACTGAGACTTACAGCATACAGATTTCAGATAAATTTGTTCACTGGTCAAGGCACAGAAGAGTATACATTTCAATTAAATTGAATGTTAGCTTCTATCTACTATTCTACCAGCAATAATGAATCGCAATCTAAAATACAATTCAACTCTGACCATAAATATTCATAGCTAAAACTCCTTGTTTTCCCTTAAACTGTTCCACGCTACTAGAAAATCTAATGTTTCAAAAGTCAGATACCGAGACCTCATCATAACCAGATGTAGCCAGAAAAACTGTGATGCAGAAAAGTGGATTTCATCTCAAATAAATTATGAACTCTGGCAGAAGCAATGCTGTATACTGAGGGTTAATGCATTAAATTTGCATAGATACATGGAAAGAAAATCCAAGACAGGCAAAACTGGGCTTGCACAACCAGGATTAGGTGAAGATACTGAGATATGAGGCAGATTCTAGCCCCATTATGGGGGTCATGAGCAGTCACATATGGATCTCACTTTCGCAGCTCACCTGAAGAACAGTGCTCCTGTAAGCAGAGATCAGCTTCTTTTTGAGCATTATTTTGAAAGAGGAGCTCACTTTTCCCATGAAATTTTGCCTTCTCTAACATCTCCAACAGCCTCTAATCCTGGCTTTCCATCCAAGAGCTGACTCTGGCAGACCCCACCTTAGTTTCCGAAGTGTCACAACCTCCTCCTCAAAAACAGCTGTAATAGAGAGTATAATGGCACAGAAAGCAGGGGAGGATGCATCAGGGACTTCTGATAAGCAAAAGAGAATCTGGAAGTTAATTGTCACACACCTGTATGTGGGCAGCCCAGATGTTCCAGCACTGTCAAACAAAAACATTACGTTGACCACCAGCTTCTTTGCAGAAAAGGGGACTGAGCTGCAAACAGCCAGCTTTTGGGCCAGCGCACCCAAGGCTGAACCAGACCCACGCCACTGGAAACCTGGAGCTGTTAATGCCCGTGCCAAGCGCCGCAGCCAAGGGCAGCATGAGCTCCCAACCTGCCTGCTGCCATCTGACGGTGCGGAGGTGTGGTACCAACCCTGTCCCTGTGGAGCCCGAGCAATGGAAAAAAAATTAGAAATGGCCAGGTCTAGCATTGTATCTCAGTCCTGTCAAACTTCAAGAGGTAAGCTAGGATCCTGGTGCATTAATTTTGTATTTTCTCCTTTTTGCTCCCATCCCCTTGGCGGGCAGGTCACCGTCCCTTTCAAACCACTCCACAAGTTTGCAGTTTGACACCCCCAGGAGGCAGGTAGCTGGGGACCGAGACATCCCGAACCAATGCTCCCATCCTTAGGTGCAGAGGCAGAGGCACAAATTAGGCTGTTTGCTAAGAGTATTTGTGCGTGCAACCACACATGGAGGGGGGGAAGGGAGAACGGGTGTCTTACAAACCCCATGACAAACAGGAAGACAAAGGTAATTCAATTACTCTGCACGATGATGTTACCCAAAAAGGATAAAGAACTTAAGTAGATAATTGTTTATCCTTTGTTTTCATTGCTGATTCAAAACTAATACAATTATTTGTGCAGGTGATGTTTCAGTTCTGATTCACATGGGGGAACAGTACTTCTTGTGCCTTAGGAACTGTTAATTCAACGTGACAGGTCTGACCTGAGAACACTAATAATGTTGTCATCTCAGTTGTCTGTTGGCACAAAGCTGGACCGATACATTCTGTCTCACCAGTGCGGGCAATTTTGTGAATGTTGTGGAAGCAGAGATCTCTCAGGTGACAACTGTGTACACGAGGAACTTCCTTCCTTTTTCCATTTTTGGTTGTTTTGGGTTTGGTTTTGTTTTGTTGGTTTTTGTTTGGTTTGTTGTTTTTTTTTTTCACAAAATCACTTTCCCCCTAACTTAAACTTGTGGTCTTTTGCTTTGGTTCCACCACCTGCCTTTCCTATATTATACCTCCACTAAGGGAAGACATATGAGCAGGGAAGTTGTCTGCAGGGTGGACTTTAGAGTACAGTTAGGCAACGTGGCTGTGCCTGGGCTGTTCACTCCTCTGCCTCTGTCCTCCAGTGCATCCATCTCCATTTCCATTTGTGCCTTCCCATGAAAAGAGCCAGGGCTTGTGCCAGGGATCCTCCTCTTCAAGCGGTCCCAGTTTAAGTTTCCACTTACTCCCGCACAGCCCCTTCCAGGTGATTCCCTTGTACATAAGCAGCAGTCTGACCACAGCCACCCATGCTCCATGCTTTTGTGCTCCAGAAAGTACAAGAACTTTGCAGGAGCCTGAGCAAGCCTCCAAGCTTGCACAACCTTGAAAATATGATCCCTCAGGGAGAGGGAGGCTCAGCTCTTCCTTTTCTGTGTCCTCCCGTGGTTAGACTTCATTTTACCCTGCCATGAAAAGTTTCCCACTTGCCTGCTGTACCCTTCCACCAGAGAGAGACCTGCAGTGAAAAGAGACAGTTGCTAACATAGCTGCTGCAGGATGCGCTGCTGGGCTCGCTGAGGTTCACGTGGTGGCATCTTCAACCTCCTCCAGAAATGCAGCGTGGCTGTAGGGGCATACATTCAAACACATGGAGCTGTCAAGATGGGCCTCAGAGAAGGCTGGAGGTAACAAATGCTGGGTGTTACCAGCTGCTGGGTGTCTTCAGAAGGCAACTCCTTTGCCTTATTCATCTCTGTGGATCCATCTCAGTATCGCCTTTTTCTTCTTGGCCTGAATAGCTCCATCTAGCACTAGAAGCCTTTATTTAAATGCATATTCCTTTAAATGAAGGAAAACAGACAAGAAAAAGAGAATCCTTTTCACTTTCAGACCTCTGTCTTGAAACCCTTGCTTGGTAATCCTACTCACCAGTAGAGACGAGCGTACACTTGCTTCTGGAGTACTGAGAGACAAAAGCTCCATCTGCTACAGCTGTTGCCTCCCGTTCTTTGCTGCTGGGAACAACCTCAGTTACTACAGCGCATTTCCCGTGTCCCCCTGTTGCCCCTAGCTGAAGTCACTATTGTGTCATTGGGTGGAATGGATAAAAAGTAAAAGATATGCATACATGCAGTGGGTATCCACTATCAGGGTAAGCACCTTGGCTGGTCCTCTTTTCGAGCTGATGACTGTCCCTCACAGACCAGTGTTGTGGTGCCTGTGGCTTTCTGAAAATGGACAGATCATCCCCATCAGCTCACCCTACCTGTGCAGACCTGCAAAGCTGTTGTTTAAGCACTAGCGCATCTCAGAAGCTGCTTTAGCCTAAAGGCTAGGGCATCGCAACAGATTCTCAACAGCATTCCCAAACAGATCAGACACAAAATATCCACTAGGAACCAGAGCCGTGGGATGCCTCTTCTCACAAACTCCTCCACTCCTGCTGACAGCGGATGCTGAAATAAACTTGCTCAGATGTCACACCAGTGCCTGGAGACAGGCCAGTGGGAAGGGAGGAGGTGTGGGGGTGGGTGAGGGGGAAGGATTTTTTTCCCTTTGCAAACATCCAGTTTCACCACTGACAAGTCTGACAGGTGGAAACCAATTAAAAAAAAAAATAATCCTACTCACAGGTTCCCAGCTTCTTTGGAGAAGTTCCTCAGTTGTCCTCTCTGCTTTGTAGTAACTTGTGGGTGCTGACACAGGGCAAGTGAGCAGAAGCAGCCTTGCCTCTCTGGTGTCACAGCTCTCTTGCTTAAATAGGCATTGTGCTGAGGTCCTTGTCAGCTAATGGGATGATGTGGCCACAGTCCCTCTGTTTGCACACTTTGTGGGACCAGGCATCAACCACTCTACTGCCCACGCTGTTTGGAACAACGCTGCAGAACGGTTGATTGTAATCTTTTGCTCCCATTTTCCCATGAGATACTAATAAAGTGTCTGCTTAGCAAAGCAAGAACAAGCAAGAACAAGGACTAGCCTATTAAGATGGGTCATTTGGCTTCAAAATTTCATCTTCTATCACATATAAAAAGGATCTAAGTGAAAATATCTATGTCATAAAGGCAAGTCCTGCTGATTCATCATCAGACAGGCTTGACATAACAGCAGAAGATGGGTTCTTCCCTTCCTAGGGTCAAGTTTGAATTTAAACACATATATTCCTGGGAATCTGCGTCAAAGACCCTGAACAGCTCATAACAGAAAAAGCAAGGTGGGCAAACAGTGTTATTATTCAGCTACATTTACAAAATCCCTACGCAAAACAAATGTGCATTAAATTACTGCTGCAGCATCTATGAATCACAGACACCTTAATGTTTTAAATTCCCTGATGAGCTTTGCTCTGCAAGATACTAAACAAGTTCCCCCCTGTACCCTGAGGTCAGTAAGGGTGGAGAGCTGCCAACGCTTTGTAGGATAAAGCTTTTTCTGAGACAGGAAGGCTTTTCCAGAAAAGAAACTGGCTTTTTGTCATTTGTACTTTAAAAAACCCCATGAGATCTGCACACTGCAGACCCAGACAGAAGCAGCCTGGGTTTAATGTTCCACGTACAGATCAGACACCAAGATCATCAGCTCCTCTTCAGCTCTGCAGCTTTGGGAAGCACGTCACTACTGCCTGGCTGGTTCTGCTGCATTTCCAAGCTGCTCCCAAGACAGGCTGCACACTCAAATGTGACAACCGTTCACCCCATCCCCAGGCAGTCTTCTCACAAACAGCTTGGGAACGCCCAGCTGGGTACCACCAGCAAACATGGCCAACTGATCCCAGTGGTGCCAGAGGGTTTGGTTTCTCGGTACATAAAGTGATGGACTCAAATCCTTTGGTGTCAGCAGAAATCAAGTCACCATTTTGATTTCTCCTAACTTTAGGACACGAAGGACAATAGTACTTATGGGTGTGACAGCAACAACACTGTGAGCTGCTCCTCCTTAGGAAACCATCGATGCTACCTGTGGAGACCCTGCTAACAGCAACTGCAGAACAAAGCTTTCCGGGGCCCACAACAGACATGTCACATCAGCACAGCAGTATCAACCCAAGCAGTGGAGGCCTTTCTCTCCCTCCAATGGCCTTGTCTGCTCATTTTTTACTTAGCATTTGTTCAGGGGTGCTCACTGCTGAGGATGCTGCCCACTCATCCTTTTCACGTGTGGATCCGTAAGAGATCTTATGCTCTGAAGCCTTTCAAAAGGCTTCCCCCTTAATAAGAGCCACTTCTTCTTGGCAAGGAGCCACTGTGATCCGGTGATCAAAGTCAACATCTGACATCAGACAGAGCTGCACTGTTGTTAGAACCCAGCCTGCTGCAGTGCAAAGCTCATTAATACAACTTGCATTCATCGCTGGTCATTACATGCAGGGTTGATATTTTGAAATGCTTGGCAAATCACACAGCAAGGTCCCCTAACCCCAGCTTACTCATTCCTTCCCTAAAAAAAGGACCTGCGGAGTAATGACTGACATAAGGTCTTATTCACCAATGTCTTTTAGTCTGCAGTTATGAATTTTCATCTTGATGCCTTCCTCATAGGACTTTCAGAAAGCCAAATCGATTTTATTGAAGGTGACAGGACATAACAGTACCTTATGATAACTCTGCTCTTTTTGCCATCACGAAAACCATATAATGTAGCAACCTCGAGCTCGCTGGTGGGCAAAGGGATACCTTCCTAAGTCACAGGCTGTAACATAGCCAAGCTAGAGCTCTGCTTACCGTCATTACATCCCACGTAAAGAGGATGACCCAGGAGGTTAGCACTGACGTCCAAAACATTTTATGATTCAATTAGTCCCCAAACAAAACAAAGAAGAAATTAGGATAGGGACAGAAACATGCTAGAGTGTACCTCCCTTCTGAGGCACATCCTGCTAAGATGGGAATTAGCCAAACGGCTTGCTTTACCTTATTCTAATTTACTCCCGGAGACAGGCAGTTAACTACAGGATAATGCCAACAAGGGAATCTTCTCCCATGGCCAAGAAAAAGCCTGCCTTCATTTGCAAGGCTCGAAGGAATCCGTTGCTAAAAGTTATCCAAAGCCAAAGGGAATTATTCTAGCCAGATTCAGTTATTCTGCATCACCCTCTTTAAAGTCCTTTCCCCATTTAGCCCTGTCGCTAATTCTGTAGCTGGTTGGTTACTTAGGGCAGTGGAACTGAGGCAATTTGTACAGGGAAAAAAAAACATTCTGTGCTACAATATGCATTTTTAGTGGCAGTCACAGACTCTTTCTGCCTCCCCCTGTAGACCCCAAACAGTTAAAATTATACCTGACTGCACTGTGTGAAGCAGGGCTGCAGCATAGCTTAGATTTATGCAAATCCTACCTCATTGGCAGCATTTTAAAATCAGGATGAGCAAATGTCAATGGCCTTCTATCAAAGTGAAAGAGGTACATCAATCCACCTTTGGACAGAGAATATTTCTGATTAATTTTCAGCTAAACACCATAGACAGTGGAGCTGTGATAATGCGACTGTTTAGGCATTGTATCTTTGTTTGGATTAGCAGAAATTCCTATTCCTGTGCTGGAGTGATTACTATTCTCAATACTCATTTTTCAGCTGTAACACGGTGTCTTTCACCAAACAGAAAAACATCTTGGCACAAGCAGAAGCAGAAAGAGAAGAAGCAATAGCATTCATACAAATACACCACATCCACCAACTGATGCAGAAACTAGTGGCAGCAGAAGGACCAAGAGGAGGGATAATCCTCAGTGAACTGTCGAGGGGTTTGGATGAGCAAGCTCCAGGAAGGTGGCTGCGATGATGTGTGCTATGCAGTCTGGCACAATAATAATTAACTTCCACCATCATGGGCAAATACTGGTCAGCAAGCATATCCCAGTGTCTATTATTATATGCCTAGAAGCAGCCCAACCTCCAGCCACCACCACTGGATGACAGTGACATTGAAGATGACAGTAACATACTGTCAAACGAACTGATGGCAAGAAAACGGCTGCAGCTTTTTTTCGCACCCACAGTGAAACAGAGGTCTGCTCCCCTCCCAGGTCTCACTCTTCTAAAAATCACCTTTGATGGGACCTTGCCTATTTCTCCCTTCCCTCAGTTTTGCTAGAATTTCTTTCAGATGTAGATACTGCCGTAACAACCAGCTGAAGTGACCCTCACTGAGCTCACGTGTAAAGCCAGGCTTCCAAAGTTAGAATTTATGCAGAAGGGGAACAGGTATTTTGAGTTACTTTTGCCAGAATCTTCACGTTGATGTGCACAAATACACAAGTGCATTTGTTGGTGAAGAAGTGAGCCAACGTAGCAGGACGTGAAATTGCATTAATGCTCTCTTTTCTTTGCCAATAAGAATTAAAGCTCAGGACAAAGGTCTATTCTTCACCTGATCTTATTATGTGGCCTGGATTTAATTGTCAGCATCCTTTATCAGCCCTGTTCATTCTCTTCATCAGACTCCAGAGGCACATGTAAGAACCCACATTAGCCTTCCCCTGTTATTTCAGCTGCCTCTGAAATACCGAAGCACCAGTTTTCAGGGCAGCATCAGTGGCTCCTGGGATGCCAGAGGGCAGCTTAAATGAAGCTGAACAGAAACGTCTAGCCAGTTAAAAAACTGCCACGTTATAGCCACATTAAATAAAATTTGATGTGGCTGGAAGAAGAGCATGTCCTAACATCAGGATGTAATACAGTGAGGTTGTAGTACATGAGAAAAACACGGGGAAAGGATCTGTTACTGAAATGTCAGCCTGGGGAAAAAAGATCACCTATTTTGTTTACCTAGTTTCACCTACTGGTCTGCTTTTTCTTTGCTTTTTTTATCATTCAGCTCCATTGCATACTTCCTTAATCTTGCTGCCTATACACTATCCGATTGATTTGGGTTTTTCTCTCTCTGTGCCCATAACAGCGCACTCTCTGAAGTTCCCATCACAGGCTGGGACCAAATGATAGTGATAATGTGATTTTGTAACGCAGAATTTCATAATGAGCTCCTTTTCCTGCATCGTTCCAAGCATATTAATTCAGAAGTGGAAACCTCAAAATAGTACTACTGCCACGAGCTCGTACCAAAAACTGAGGCCAAATACACAAGGAGTCTTTATTTATGAGCTCCAGTAAGAGTCAGTAAGCACAGCCTAAACTTCAAATCCAGAGTGTAAGGAGAGCATTTGTAATAAATAAATATTCTTGGACAGTGACTGTGGTACGAATGTTACTGTAAGAGACCAGCTTGTAATTTTGGGTCGGAGCCAAATGAAGTCAAAGGATGATTTCCTATCATCTCTGAGAGGCTTTGGTATCGGGCCCAATTTGTTTTACATCAGGCATCTGGCGCTTTAAATAAACTAAAAGGTTTCTTAGTTTGTGGGTTTCCAGTCAGGCTATCAGCAATATGTTGTGCAAAGAGAAAGCTCTCATGTAATATTCCTTCCTGGCTATAGCTTTGTCCCAAGATGACAAATTGTTTCCAAATAGACTCACATGATATAATTCTGTTATAGATGTTCTGTGCATGTTTCGTGATGGGTCTTTCTACTTCTTTAAACTCCTTCAGGAAGCGTATTTTCTATTAAGTGTATTGATTTACATATATCAAAAGCTGTATGTTCAAAGGAAAAGGACAAAGTTCACTTTTGAAAAAAAAAAAAAGAAAAAAGCAGCAGGAAATAACAGAAAATGGTCTAAGTTGTAGTATGTTAGAGTAATTATTTGCTGAAGGAAAAGATAAAGCCTGTTCCAAAGCAAGCTCAGGTAGATGGAAAAAGATCACCCCAGTGTGAAATTAGCCCCGGTTTTATTTCCTGTCAGAAATTCATTTGTTCGGTTGAAATCTGGTTTCTGCTCAACCCTTGGAAAACTGACCAAGCATTTGCACGACCTGACGGGCACAGATGATGTGTTCATCTTGGCCGTGCAAGAGAAGGTTGTCAGCAGTGCTGCAATATATGTGGTCTTGGCTGACTCGATCATCAGGCACTCCTACATGTTGAGAAGATCTTGACAAGACTCTCCTGACGCTGCTCTTCCACCACTCTCTGCCAACTTCAGGGCTTGGCTATTTCAGTTCTTCTACCCATTGGACGTTCAAAGAGTTCCTCGGCTGCTGTTGTTTTATTGGGAAGAAAATGGCACAGCTTTGGTATAGGAGGGATCAAGCCTTCTCGTGCCCAGAGGCTCTCATCTTGGTTTTTGTATCACTGATCTGCACTTACCCTTTTTCATGCTGGGATGATCATGCATAGAGATAAATGTGTGCACAAAACCCCTGGCACTCAATACTCAGAGGAGCTGGTTTTGGCCCAAAATATTGTGCAAGGAATTTCATGTGTTAAAGTCTCTGGCTCCTAATTAGAAAAGGCAGTCCCTAATATTTACTCCGTTTCACGTATATCTTTGCCTTTCACAGCCTCTTCATTCTCAATGACCCAAATAGCTTCTGTCACATCTTGTTGATAAAACCTCTCTTAGTGTTACGAAACTCTCATGCGGAACCATGTAAGAAGAGCCTCAGATTTACCAAAGCCTCTTTCAAGACCCTTTGAAAGCAGTTCTGCCATTGCACCTGTCCCATAGATCAGGCTTCAAATGTGAGAGCAAAATGTCAAGTTCATGTTCATACACACGGGGACTTACTGCAAATTACACACACTAATGTTAGGTATGTGATTAGCAGCTACTACTATATCAAAGGCGCCCCATAACTACCTCAGCTTTAATTATATTGATTAAACAACACAGGTGCAAAGCAAAAGGAGTTAATTGAGGACAGTGAAAAGCTTTTCCTTCTTCTCAGGAAAATCCCTGAAAAGAAGCAGGTTGGCCCATAGTGCTCAGATGGCGTTAGGGCAATGCTGCCCCTTGCAGCCTCTGTCACCTACCGGGCTTGTCTCCCTGTGTTCTTGCTGCTCCCAGATTTATAGTGACATCCACAGCAGGAGCTGCTGAACCCTTGAGCTTTCTGCCATTCACTTTCTGCTTCTGATGCGAATTGGACGCAGCGGGCAATCCTGGGGGAGGATGGAGGGCAGGGAAGCAATTAGCAATCGACCTGCTGCAAGGATGAAACCATTTAATCCCAAGCAGCTGTGTGGAGGCAGCTGGAAGGAAGGAGGGCTTTCCTGGGTGAGGATCCTTCTTACTGCTCCCTTTTGGAAGGAGGATTTTGGGGGTAAGGGTGAATTGGGGTATTTCTGGGGGGGGTGTCTGGTTGTCTTTTTGTCTCTTTAGCTTCTCTTTTTCAGCAATGACAGTATGTACGACAGCCACCAAGGGCAGAAATGTGTGATGTGATATAGTTGGGAAAAGAGTTCAAGCTGAGGTGTTCTTTGGAAGAAATGAAACCTCTCTGCATTGTTGTGTCTTTTCTCAGCATCTTTCTTTGCTTAAATTTTTTGGTTAAATGGCCAGGTCTCCCGGCACTTTCTCCTTCCTGACTCCTCAGTGGACGCTTTTTCTAGAACTGGGCTGTTTCCCAGGGCTTGTATTGGCTCTGTTTAGTGTCCAGCTGGTGTCTGCCTTGGAGGTGGGAGCACTCCTGGGGCCTTTCAAGAAACATGTGTGAGCCACGCATGTATGATGTCTCTACCTTGGCACACCCAGTTAATAGAAAAGCTGGAAATATGTTGATGCTGGCATCATAGATGTGGGCATCTACCTGCTGGTAGAAGCTATTCCTCACCAGTATTATTTAGCTTACTCCAGCACCTAGACATAACAGCAAAGCCAGAGCACCTCTGGGCTTGATGTTGCTCTAACTTGCACTGTCCCTTCCCTACACTTGGTTTTCATTGTCCTCAATATCTAAAGGTCCAGGAGCATCAGATCAGAGGTTTCCTTTTGGTCTCATCTCACAGATGGATGAGTTTTCTCCTTCCATGATTTGAGAAGTCGATTTTTTTTTTCTCAAGTATCAGCATAACTTTTACTGAGTCTTCAAAATAAAGATTCTATTGTTTAGTCAGTGTTATTGTCTCTAGAAAAAGGAACGGTTGTCAGGGCTGATGTGGACTGGTATTTTCTCTGGATTTGAATTGAATGAAACAGCTAAATTAACAGTCTGCTATAAAAATGAAGAGATGGCAGCAGCTATCATAAATCTGTCTCTCTATGGAAAGAAAAAGTGAAGTTAGCTGCTGGTTTGCAGATGGCGGATCTGGGTCTCAGACCAGTACACAGCATGTTAAATGGATTTAGACTGAAGTTCAACCAATTAAACAGCTGTAACTGCATTGACAAGAGGATACAAATCCTCTATTACAATTGAAAAATAACCAGCCAAATTATTTCCACCTTGCTGTTTCTTCTGGCTCATTGTATGGCCTTATTCTTAGGAGAAATAACAGGATGAAAGATGACAATCTATATGACTCCAGGAGAATGCTTGGAACAATTTCCCAGACATAGTGCATCATTTTGCATTGGTTTCTCTCTCAGCAGATCCAAGGCAGATGGGGGCAATTCCCCTATGATAGAGGGATGTAATGGTGCCATAGCAGTAATGACTTGCAGGGACCTGCAAGACAGGGAGCAGAAAGTTACCAAAACCTAGGGGTCTTCTACTGTGAGACCCTGGGGAGACGGGGCTAACACAGAGTCTGGCACAGAGATATGCTGCAGGGACTGAACGCTGATTAGCAATCCAGTTTCTGCAATTCTAAATTCAGTGGAGGATGTGGGGATGGAAGACAGAAGACAAAGACAGAGCACTCAGATTTCCAGAGTGTGTTGTCTCTCCACTTAAACTTTAGAGAAAAATGGAATACAGGATTGAAAGAGTTACTGACAGAGCCTGGGATCCAGAAGAGCCATGTGATGTGTCAAGTGTTTTTTACCATGACTGCAACATTAAAAGTTCATCTTCTCCTTGCCTGCAACACCAGTTTGTAGTTTCCTCTCCTCTAGGAGAGAAAAAAAAAAAAAGAAAGACAGAAAGATAGAAATGCTGTTCTGCTGTTGTAGCCTGTCTGGTAAAACATCACATCTGATGTGATAGCTGGGAGTGAAAGTGGGTCACTCTGCTACAGCAAGTGCCTTTAATAAAACTTCTTGGCAGGATCTATGAAGGCACTGTGTTCACACCTCTATTTTAACCTTTTTTGGGTGGCTGCATACAGCCACAGGATCCCCCCTTCTCTCTATCCTCTGCAGGCATCCTCCATGCCTTCTAATCCCTTGAGCCAGCCAGCCCGTTCTCACGTAAAAGCTGTAAAGAATAAAGCTTATTGAGCTCTCTGGCCAGGGGCCGAGTTGGTGGCATTTTGAGGATTCCCCTTTGCCAGCCCTCCTTCCCTTGCTGCTCTTCTCACAGATGGACGAGAGAGGACAAGGGTGGCACAAGAAGCGAACAGACACCCACTTAATACCGGATTTGATTTTGGTGGAGAATGAGAACTTTCAAGTGAGCTCTCTGCAAAATTTTGCAAGATAATGCATCCTGGTACAAAATACTGAGTTGTGTCACGGTGCCTCCTACATCACGTTGTATTAGATTAAACTCAGCAGCGGGACAGTGTATCACACAGCATCATGGTGTATTAACTTGAATTTGTACTCAGTGTATGTGCATCATATGATAATGGTTTGCTGTCAGCAAAGGTTGTTGGAAAAAGGAAGACTATTAATACAGACATAATGAAAACAGAGAGAGTGAGAATAATTACATTTCCTAGTTCTGGTTAGAGGTCTACTGGGGCTCAGGATGTAGCACGCACAGCCTGAACGTGGCAAGAAAGGAGCAATTAAGGGAATTCGGGGAGGGGGGTGGGGCAGGGGGAGTATTGCAAGTTGAAGCTTGGATGGACAATTTTTCTTCTTGTTAAATTAGGAAGGAGCCTACTTTTTCCTCAAACTATATGCCACCAAGAAAGTAACTATTCATGGAGATGCTCTTTGGAAATGGCCTCATTCAGAAGCTCTGTCCCTGATAACAGGCAAGTGTTTATTGGGTTTATAGGAAGAAAAAGGTGTTTCTTGGGAAAGACGTAAAGTTGCAGCCGCCTTATTTCTGCCTTCTCATCAAAGGAATAAAACTTGATTTAGCACTGGATTGCTGTTATGAGTCACTGTAATTTAGCCATCAGTGATTTCGAGAGATATCAAGCATAAATGTGCATGGAGTAAAAGCCAATGTACAACCGAATTTTTTCTGTCAGAGATTTCTAATACTGAAAACAGGACACTGCTGATTTTAAAGTGATCTCACTCTTGGAGAATCAGTGAAAAACTTGTTAAACTGTATCTTCTGCAGATACATTTTCAACATGTATATATTCAGAAGACCCTGGAGGAAGAGCTTAAATAGAACGGATTTTTAAGATGCCACTTGACAAGTTATGCAGTCAAGATATTAGACTGTGAGTTAGAAGAATAGGCTTTAGTTCCTGGCTTTGCTGTGCTCCCTGTGACCTTTAACATCTCATTTATTCTCCTCCTGGCTCCAAAATAAATAAAATAAGAAAAATATTAATATTGTTGCCCAGCCTCCAAAGGGTACTACAGACATAAATGTATTCATGCCTCTAGGGCACCCAAGTAATGCCATGACTACAGCCTTATTAGAACCAAGACAGATGCTTCATGCTTTAGCCCATCACTCACCCATGGGTCACCAAGTCGATCCATACCCTATAAATGGAAGTGACAGCCACACAGCAAATTGCAGGGCTGTGGGAGAAATAGATCTGTCATGCGCCTCCGACTCTGCCACCTGCCCTCTGCCCACAAATGCATTTATTCCATCCTTCCCCATCTTTGCAAGCTCCAACCTGCCAGCATTTGACAGCTGAATCTCAGCCTTGATGAGCAATATTTAGGGAACTGCTTTGTGATAGCTGCAGGATGAGCACCATTCTAATTCAACAGCACTCAGATATCGGTGTGGCAGGGTGGGCAGCATCTCGCAACTTCTCTTTAACTCTATCTAAATTATTGTTTTGCGTTTAAAGAATATTCAGATGAAAACCCTGCAGTCACCAACAACCAATTTCGTTTCCAGTGTCATGGAATAAGTTATCATACGTTATCAATAAATAGAGAGAGAACGTGAATTCTAGACAGAAATGTTGTTCAAAAGGAACTCAAGTGGACTCAGTTGGAATAATACAGCACAAAAAGATCACTGCATCTACCTTCCTCACCAGCTATTTGTAGCAAACACAGCATCAGCCATGTTACCCTAAGGCAGTCCTGTCAGGATCAATGACATCCTTAATTAATCCAGCCAAGACACAAACGAAGGAAAGAAATCGCTGCATTTGGTATTTTCTTTGCACTTTGTATATCCTACAAAAACGAGCTTTGGGGATGGCAGTGTAACAAGGTATTTTGGTACCCAGGCACCCATCAACACTCGCTGCTCTTCCCTTCCAACAGCAGCCCTTTTGCAGGTCCCAGACTGTTATATTCTAGTGTTTTTAAAAGCCTAATTAGTCACAAAGATTTCATCAGCCTTTTGGTAAGGCTGAACTCCATCACATTTGGGGTGTCATACCCTTCTTATGAGGATATTTGCTTATGTGCACTCAGTACCCGGTCTCTGCTTTGGTTTCTCTGAACCAATCTAATGAAATATATTAATCTCTCGGTCTCTAGTCCATAGGTTTGTTTTTTTAATTATCTCCTTTGCTTTGCACGTGGAAAGCTTGAGAATCAAAGCCACGGGGGGCCAAAAATTAATTTGGTTAGATCACGCACCTAAGCAGGCCTGATGAGCCAGAGTATTGGCAACGCTACCAGCCTGCAGACAACGCTGCAGATGGCTGCGTGACCTCAGGTAGACCAGATTGTTATTAAACATGACCTCAGCGCGGCTAATGCTCTAGAAACTACAAGTTTATTAGTCTCTATATTGACATTCCAATCTCCAGCAGTTGACAGAACAAGCACAAATTCATCTTCTGGCTGACTGGGCAACCCTCTGCTCCTCTCCTGTTGACAGATCTCAGCTGAAGCACATTTTCAGTTTTCTTGGCAGATAAGTCAAAGATTTTTGCCATCTGAGCTGTCTCAGGCCAAATTAATTCACTGCCACATACATGCATGCCCAGCTCAGGACACTGGGCACATTAGCTTGGTGCCAGGAAGCACATGCTAACTGACGGGTAAAAGAGGACATCTCAGACCCTGGGGGACCCTACTACACACCTCCAAAGTGCAAGCGTGGTCCCGGTCCTGTCCAATCATGGGCATTGAAAAATCAAAGAATTTTATTTGATTTTGTTTATGCACATACATACGTGCGTAAATTTGCACACGAAGGCACATGTGCGCACATGCAGGTGTTTGTTTGTGTGTGTGTTGGAGTGCATCCATCCAAAGAGCCTGAGCAGAAAACAGAGCACTAGATTGAAGTCAATTGGATTATGGGGAAATACTGTACAGTACACATATTGGAAAGAAAAAAATGGAGTCATAGACAGCATTTTCCCAAATGATCCAACCTCCCCAAATGCCTTTCCCTTTACTTAAGGGAAGTTTTTATGCTATATTTGGAGTTGTTAATGATTTCTAATGATTTTCTGCCTGACCATGAAGGCTGTGGATGGATTCTGTACTCGTGTACCATGAGCCTTCATGAATGGTGCAATTAAGCCCTCTCAGACAGCTCACGGGGCTCCAGGTACCAAACCCATTACCTGGGGCACATGGCAATTCAGAGAGTCTGGAGGCTTAAGAGATTTATCTGCTTTTAAACACGATAGTGTTTTGCCAGAAGCAGCACCCTCTGCTTATTACAAAGTGCAGTTTAACAAACTGTATCTCAAAAAAACTCTTGCTGCTGCTGCTTCATGCCTTGTTTTTCATATTGTACAGGGCTCTCTCAGGCTCCTCAGGTTTCTGTGATTTCTCAAGAGCAGGCAGAAAGGCAGATCTCGTCGAGAAAGCACACACAAAGATTTTCTCGTCAAGGGAACTATCTGTTGTGTTTCTGTGATGTTCACTGGAAATTTGTGTATATTCTTCATCAATTAATGTCTAAGAAGATGCAAGTCAGACACCAACCACTTCTCATCCTAAGGGAAAGAACTCCAAAAAGCTGTGAATAATGGTTAATCATAGACGTGAAAAGGGCAGCAATTCAATTAGTCAACCCATTAATTATCAACACAATATTTGTTCCTTTACTTTTCTGGGGCAACAGCAAAACACTAAGATAAACATCAAAATGCATGAGAAAGGCAACCCCTATGTGTGTGTTTAGTGACACTCACTTTTTAATTTGCATGGAGCTGCCACTTATAAGAAATTAAGTCCTTGCTTGAATCTTATGTCGAGAAACCCCAGGCAATGTGCAGAGGGATGCCCATCCTGCTGAAGGGGGGTGTCTGGCAGCCACTTATGCATTTCTAAAACACCTGTTGGTGGCTGCCACAGCTTCCTCGGCAGGATTCTTGGCTGGTTTTCATGACTTGTCATCCCTGTGAGATGAGGATGGTCCCATCCTGCCACCCCCATCTGTCTGAGACTCCAAGACTCAGCTGGCCATTCTTTTGCTTCTTACAGCACAAATCTGTGCAACTCATTCCGTTTGCACCGTTCCCGCCTTCCCCATATGAGTCCCACAGTAACAGTCACTGCACAAACCTGCCGAGAGGCAGGACCTGCTCAAAACGCATTGCAAGCTAAAGGGAGATGGTAGTTAGGAGAGTCATTACCTTAATATTGTGAGGGTCTCCAAGCTCGCCCAGGTTTAAGGATTGAGCTGAAGGCTCACCCCTTCCCTGAGTGCCAGCCCAAGGTCTTACCCAAAACCCAATTTCTGAGCTGTGGTTGTGAAGGGCTAATTGCAAAACTACCCTTCTGTTAACGTCATCCTTTTGGATCCCGTTTGGTTACCTTACCCCAGACAGGACATTTCGCTCTGTGATTCATCTCACTTAAACCTGGGAACTCTACGGAAAGAGCAAGTCACTAATCAGCTTCAGAGCAGACAGAATCTGGCCTTTAGAAGGGGATGGAATGAAAATGGGAAGGCAGAGGATCTCTAGAGAGTTTAAAGTGTCTGTCAAACACACACCAAAGCTCCAGTTAAGTGGGCTGTGGAAAGTTTAATCGGATGGCATTATCCCAAACTGAATTCATTTGCTACTGTATAATGTTAATGAACCTCAGCCGCCCTTGCTGAAAATAGAGTATGAATGTGCGTTATTTTGAGTGCATGCATTAGCCACCGCTAGTTCCTTAATTAGTTTTTCAAAGACTGTGTCTGAATGGAAAGGTTATGGAACAACAAGAGATAATGGACTCGTATTTTATTTGGTGCTCTTTTCTAATTTATGGGACATTAAAAGAATGGTAAAGAGAAATAATTACTTCTCATCAGCCTCATCCACGTTGTGGGCAAAATGAAGCATGTATGTTTTCCACACGCAATCTGAAACTCTCAGATCCAGACAAGCTCAGCTTTGATGGATCTCCCTTTTCAAGCGACAATTTGCCTGCCAAAAAGGAGTATATTTTTCATGAAGCCTTTGGAACCTGCCAGCTCTGCCCTAATCCACTTGACCGATGTTCCAGTTCTCTTTAAGGAGCAGATCTGCATCTAAACTGCTTCAGACGCGAGGACAAAGGAAACAGTGAAATTCCGATAACTGAAAGCCATCAAGGCACTGGCAAAGGCATTGACATCCATGAAAAGAAATGGATCTGGAGCTACAGGGCAGGCTTTCATGGAGAAGGAGAGGTGATTGATGGAAACAAAGACACAGCCAGGGTCTTAAACAAAGGCAATGTCAGATTTCCTGTAGAAAACGGAACAGTTCCTGAAAGAGGGTCTTTTACTAGCAAAGACCTTTGCATTTTTTTAAACGAGATTATGTAGCAGCGCTCACACAGGCAGAGGCAATGATCTCCCTGGAACAGGAGACCCAAACTCTCGTACTGACGTGCGGAATTAAACTCTATAACTCGAAAGTTATAAAGTAGGTATGTTTATTGCGCGCAGATGCACGGGGGATCGCTCCTCCACAAGCGTGCATGCCCGAAGTGACGAACCATCTCACATTTATACAATAGAACAAATGAATATTCAATTAACGCCTATACATATTCGTTACCTAAACCCGCTTACTCTCCCTTCGTATGTTAATTAGCTTATCAGTCCTGTGCCTGGAATGTGGTGGTCTTGCAGGTTTGTAGGTGATTCATGTTCTTGTGACCATCCGATCTTCTCCAGCAAGGAGACTTAGCACTCCCTCCCTCTAGATAGCATTGGAATATCTCTCATCCTTTTCTCATTCTTTTTTAAAATAGCCCCTTTGTTAGAGGAAGAAGGGCAGGCGTCTCCTCAAAACTGTAGGCGTCTCCTCAAGGCTGTGTGCCTATGTGACCAGACACCGCACCCATGACTAGTCACCATACCCACATTCCTTGAGCAGACATATACAATCACAATCGATGTCCATTGTCCCCATTTCACACTATTTCTCCATATCAGTACCACGGAGCAATCTCCTGACAGAGGGGCTGAGAGGTGCACCTCTTCTTTCCCATCTCCTACCAGGGAACCCCATCATGTCCTTTGCACCCACAGGCAAGGGAGAGGTCACCCTTCCCCTGGCATAAGTGAGCAGTGAATTCCCACCGCCATCTCTCTCTTGCCTCTTGCTCTGTGTTGCTTCAGGGTTTGCCAAGAAGGGAGCAAGGAGCACCAGGCAAGCGCTGCCTTCTCTGCCGAAGAGCCATCCATGCTCCGCAGCCAGGTTTGAGGGTGGAAGCCAAGAACATCTGACTGCAGGCTGTGGTGGTGGCCCAGAGCACAGGGACCATGCCTGCAGTGGGGCCCATCCATGCACAGAGGCAGAGCTAGACTGATCTCAGTTTCTTACCAAAATAGTTTCACTACAAGATGCTCCTATACTGTCTTCAATCTAGTTTGTAGTGGGTTTTGCTTTCCGCAGAAAATTAGACGTACGAACTACACCCACAGATGGGTTGTGTGGATGCCCCTGCCCTCCCCACTCGCCCCAAGCCGTGTCTGAGTCACAGGGTTAGTGGTGTAAACCCTTTGTGCAGCAGGCAGGCATCCCTCAGATCCCAGGCTCAGACCCCAGGCATTCCTCAGATCCCAGGCGCTCCTGAGATCCCAGGTGTTCCTCAGATCCCAGGCGTTCCTCAGATCCCAGGCGTTCCTCAGATCCCAGGGCTCTGCGGAGACCTAGCAGGAGGGCTGTGCTTCAGCCTGTGCCTGTGGCATGGAAGGATGAAAACCCTGCCAAGAAATCATCCATTCCCTGGGCTCCCTCTCTCGAGGATCTCACGGAGGCAGGTTGTCTCCATTGGCTATGGACTGGCCTGATGGAAAAGTTCAGATTGAATTTTTTGAAAATATTTGTTGATATTTAAAAAAAACAAAACCAAACATTCCCAGGCTGTGTCTCAGACTCATGCAAAGTTGGATGGTACCTTATCAAATAATATGATTATCACCTTCCATTGACGTGGCTTATGGCTTGATATTAAATGACTTAATAAAACAGTAGTAGCCATTTCTGTTTGTATGAACCTCTCTTCTGCATGAGAGACCCTTGAGGACATTCTCACGCTAGAAATACATTACATTCGGGCCCATCCCTCTGGTGTGTTACAGCTGTTCTGTTGACATCCATTTCCTTCACCCTCATCCACAACCACCTTCACCTTCACTCCTTTCGCTATCACTTCCTCATTGTGAACTCTCGACGACGAACTCTGATCTGTGTTTTGAATGAACACATACCAAAAAATACAAAATTCTATGTTTATTCCACACAGTTGTGCCTCGAAATAATTGTGCAAGGGTTGACTTTGCTTGTAAGGGATCCATTTGCACACAAAGGCTCTCTATGCCTTAGCTATTTTCCTTTCCTTTATTGCTTAGAATAACATGTAAATACCACAGTCCCCGTGTGGTTGCGCATTTATGTCATTTCCACACCCCGGTTTGCTAGCAAATTACACTCTGATTTATAGCAAAAGAAAAATATGCAACTAATCTGTCAGCCCTGCCTTTGAAAAACTGATACATTATAATGTCTAGAGAATTGCACCTAATCAAACAATTAGTTAAATTGCAGTGTATTTAACTATAGGTAAACTTACCAGATGCTGTAGCACAGAGCAGTCAAAACCCCTTCAGGAATCGTTTTTCTTTGGAAAGTTGTTTCCTTGTGTCAGGATAATATTGGCCATGTCCAAACTTCTCACCCTGGATTAGCAGAGTCTTTAATGCAGACAAAGATTACTGTACTATTTGCAAACGTACACACTGATATGGAGAAATAATGTGAAATGGGGATAATGGACATGGATTGTGATTGTATGTGTCTGCTTAACGAATGTGGGTATGGTGACTAGTCATGGGTGCGGTGACAACCACAGTTTTGAGGAGACGCCTGCCCCTCTTCCTCTAACAAAGGGGAGACGGGGAGACGCCTGCCCCTCTTCCTCTAACAAAGGGGAGACGCCTGCCCTTCTTCCTCTAACAAAGGGGCTATTTAAAAGAGAATAAGAAAAGATGAGAGACATTCAAATGCTATCTAGAGGGAGGGAGTGCTAAGTCTCCTTGCTGGAGAAGATCGGGTGGTCACAAGGACATGAATCACCTGAAGAAGATCGGATGGTCACAAGAACATGAATCACCTACAAACCTGCAAGACCACCACATTCCAGGAAACGGACTGATAAGCTAATTAACATACGAAGCGGGGTTTAGGTAACAAATATGTATAGGCGTTAATTGAATATTCATTTGTTCATTGTATAAATGTGAGATGGTTCGTCACTTCGGGTATGCACGCTTGTGGAGGAGCGATCCCCCGTGCATCTGCGCGCAATAAACATACCTACTTTATAACTTTCGAGTTATAGAGTCTAATTCCGCACGTCACACACCAAATGCTGATGCCATGATGAATAGAAGCGGTATTTTCCTGGAAGTCTGGGATATAAATTAAACCCTGAGGGAGGCTAATGTCACCCCAGACTGTTCTGAAGATCATGACGGGACAGTGAGGCTTACTTAGATGCTCTTTCATTTCAAACAGAAGTTTAATTTTACAGAACACCAGAACCAATCTCTGACAAAAGCTTTATACAAACTGTTTTTTCCTGCTCCTGTGAAGGACTCCTTTCCAAAGAACCTGCTTTTTCCACCAAAAAATATTTCTGATGAGCTCCTGCTCACAATCATGACCCAAACACATTTAAAGAAGGGAGGGGATGCACAGCACTGGCCATGAGAAAAAAGCATCTGCAGCTGCATCCATCAGCCAGATGTGCCCTGAAATGCCCTGGCTATTTGAGAGGTTAAAGATGAATCATGGCCACATCACCTGGAATCGGCAAAGAGGGGGAGTGAAGCTACTGGATATAAGCACGAAGAGCCCTGCCGCAGGCTTACAGGCTCGCTCTCGTGGTTAGAACAGAAGCCTTTTTATCAGCTGACAGGAGGCAGCCTTATCACTCCAGACAGAAGCTGATGAGCCTTTCCCTCCTAATCCAGGACTTGAATAGAAGAGGGGGAAAGAAAGGCTGGAAATAGGAGATAAAATGAAAATCCCTTCTTGAATTCAGGTGATTCATGGATAACATTGTATTGAGCTTTTTCCTGCTTCCACTTGTCAAATAAAATGCCAGTGGGACGCATCAGATGCTTTTTCCCAGAGTGCAAGCACTGAAAACTGGGCGACACAGATTTAGTACTTGGTACTAGGGAATTACTGGCAGGGGAAGAGTAGAATTGCACAAACACCTCTTTGAGAGTGACCATGGTGGGCCATCTCTGCCACCTGATGCATACTTGGTTCTGGTTCCGCTGTCCCAGAGGCACAACAAGGCTTAGCACCTCAAAGTTGAAGCCAGACACTGCAGCAGAGTAAATAAGACCTTGTTACCTTCAGATCAATACTGGGCACCTTCCCTGCTGTGCATCAGTCAAACAAAAATAGGTCAAAAGCAAGGTAAATGTGTGACGTTTCATGTCTGTGATGTACCTGGAAGTAAAACTATAGGATCTGATGTCCCTTTTGGCTTTAAGCTCAAGAAGGTTGTACTGTAGTACTACGACTATAAAGTAGTCCTTGGTCAGAGCTTTTATCTTATTGCATGTAATGGAATGGTGGTGCCCAAAGGACAGGGGGAATTTGTCTTGACAGAGGACTTCGGTCCCTCAGGACCCTCCCTCTTAATCCCGTCAGCAATATTGCTCTTCTGGAAAACAAATTTCATGTTCTATAAACGAGCTGCTGAGACGGAAGGAAAGGTCTGGAAATTTCATTTAACAAACTTAAGAAGTAAGACTGTTTTTTGGGGCTGCGTGTTCTCTCTGGAACACCTCCAGCTCCTTACTCAAGTCTCTTTTTGTCTCCTCAAGGGAAACATTATAGCCGTACTGATGTCCTGATGGATTAGACAATTTCTTAATAATTAATGACCGTTTCCCTGTGCAGCTTGGTCAGCAACCCACTAAACAGCACAAAACAAATGAAGTAACAACAAAAGAGTTAACCAGTAGGTAACGCAGGGTGAGAGCTCCGAGTCATCTTAAATTTTGCCATGCACCTTCCAGTTCCTAGCGTGGGAAGCCTGTTTAGGGTTGCATGTTTTTTAAACAGTTCATTAAAGAAAATAACAGTTCATTAAGGAAAATAAGCTCAAAATGTTGTTCTCGCTAATACCCCCTGATGGGGCAGGGCTGACTGCCCGTGAGGGAAGCACCAAGCCTTTCCAGAAGACAAGTAACCTAAGTTACTCCATGGAAAACCCTCTCCATTTCTGTCCGCTGAGTATGTGGGGACTGAAGTTCAGCTTTCTAACCAAAGAGCTGTTCGCAGGTGCCTACAGTGAACGTATTCCCGCAGCCTGGAGGAGGCAAAGCGCAGCCATCCTGCCCATGGTGCTGTGCTCCAGCCACGTAGCCACAGCTTCTGGTCTCCTTCAGCAGCATCAGGGACTGACATGCAGATGAAGAGACATAATGTTGCATTAGAGAGGCACTGCCTTATTAAATTATTAATGTGCTGCTCTTTTCCCGAATGTCACTGAGAAATTATTATTTGAAGAAATAGAAAAGTATACTTCATACATACATATTTACACACACGTTGTACTTTATATCTATAAAAGGATGAAGTATTCAGAAAAATCTTCAGAAACATCATCATGTGTTGGTTCTCATGGACTCTGGTTATACATTTTTACTCTTGCATTTAATTATTTGAAAATATTATTCCATTCTTTGCCATGAAGAACACGAGCCATATGGGGTAACCAAGCACAGAGAAGTGTGGATCTGTTACTTACTGCAAAAGAAAAGCAAATGACAGATGAAATGGAAAAAGGTTGAAATATTTCATAGCTGCTTTGTTATACCTTCACCAAAAATAAACAAATGGAAGCCAGGTACATGATCTCCACTATTTTCACAGAGAGCAAGAAGTGCAGGCCACATACAGGGTAAATACTATGTGAGTAAAGTGGGTAATTGAGTTTGGCAGGACCTGCAGAAATCTCTCTTACAGTGTTTAAGGAAATGGCCAGATTTAAATATCTGACCATAGGTTATCTTACATTTTCCTATAATCTTTCCTGAGTATTTGCCAAATAATAGAAACAGAAGAAAATTAACAAGTATTGAAGTCATCACATCCATTTACCTACTGAGCCATGTAAGCACATTTAAAAAAAAGTAATAGTTGGATTTGGAAATATTATTATTCTGTTGGAGTTTACAGCCTCGTTCTCTACTTGTACATCAAGTCAGTACCAGGATCTCTTTCAGCAGAAATCAAAAGTCTTCTAAACCTGGGAACAAATTCTGTGCTAAGTGAAAATTTCTGTCACCCCAGAGAAGCATGTGGCTGGAAACCAGTGTGGATTTGAGGCAGAGCAGGGTGCATATAACTTCTTATGGTGTGAGCAAGTCCAGCCCCAGTTCAGGATTAAGGTTACAAAATGCTAGATTTAAGTAATCAGAAAAGACAGCCGTGGACAATTTGTTGAGTTGTTAGGGAAAGGAGGCTGTCCCAGCTAAATCAGATGTGCTTTTGGTTTAAATATTCTCCACAGAGAACTAAAGGATCTCTGAAGGGGAGAGATGAGCAGCAAACAAAAATTGAAGCTGCTAGTAAAAAATAATCGGCTGAATCCTCAAGTATGGCTCAACAAACTGCTGCTCTGCACGGAGTAAAACAGCAGCAAAGGTAACTCATCTTCTGTGCGCGAGAACATCCACCAGGAGCCAGGGCAGGCTCCGCGACACCCAGTGCCAGCACAGCTGTACGGGCACGGGCAACGCAACCTCTGGAAACAGAGTCCAGCAGCATTAAGGCTTCCTACCCTTCTCCATCCTGGATCCCGTGCTGACAGTAGCTCAGCCAGACCAGCAGATCTCCCAACGAGTTTTTAGCATGTTTCACTGTCCATAAGGGTTGCAATTCTAGCTAGAAACTCTCTCACCTCACCACCTTTCTGTCCATCAGTAACCTACTAACGGGTCACACTGGGTGACACACAGTCCCAGGCTTGGGCTACGCCGTGGGGGCTGCCAGGCCACCCACGTCTGCAGGAGGGTCCCACCAGCAGCACAGCCACTTCCCCTAACAGCCAACCTCGTCACCTAAGGGAGCGGGGCCCTTCCGAGCTGCTGGCACCCCAGGACTGCAAGCCAGGACTGGTGCTCTCCATTCTCGGAGCCGTGCCATATCGGTCTCAAGGCTCTCAGCCCCTCGCACCTTTTGCTGTGTGACCACAGGAGCAGAAGGCTTGGTTGCCCTTTACTAGTATCTCCACGGGTGGGGGATTTCCAATGAAGAGAACTGCCTTTTGTGCCTCTAAAAAGATCACTCAAATTCTCTTGTGTCACAGGTGCCTGCATTGCCATCTCATGAACAAGTAAATATGATCCCTGATTAGACACTAATAAGAGCATCATGCTATTACTGTTCTGGCAAAAACTAGTGCCACCAGCTTTCTGAGAGTGTTGGGATGTTGTAAGTTTGGTAGGAGTTTGATTAAACTGTTAAGTGGAAGTGCTGAGCACCACCACCAAGAATCTCCCTGCAGCTGTAGTCCCAACTGGCACTCAGTCACTTGCAGGTATTCTAATTGATCAGAATTACAGATTTTCTCAATCAGAATCAAAATTCCTTGTTCCCCAGGCAATACGCTGACTGGCAGTCTTCAAACACAGGAGACAGAGAAGAGGCAGATTGTTCTGTGGGTGGATGGATGGATGGTTAGATGGGTGGGTGAGTGGATGGGTGGAGCTGAGCAGTTGCACTTACCACTGAGGGTAGGTCCCATCTGTGGCTGTAAAGAGGTTTGAGCTGGCTTTAAACTACTCAAGTACCATGAGCACAGAACTCAATGGAGGCTGGGAAATCCCCTGTGGAAATTAAGTACACATTGCAGCTGTCAAGTAAATTATATATTGGGGCAATGCCTCCAATTACTCCTGATTTAACTAGTTAAAAATTAGTCTGTGTGACCTGACAATTTTCATAGTCTAAATATAATTAGGCATAATTAGGAAAAACTGCCAGCTGGTAGGTATGTTTTAAACACAGGTACCAGTTAATCCCACTCTGTGTAAGAAAAGGGCAGTTCATTTCAGTCGGTTCTTTAATCTCTCCTTCTCACTTGCTGTTTGCTCCCTGTTACAAATTCATCTCTCCAATGCACTGAAATTTCATACTCCAGTTCACGCAGCATTTACCTTTCAAGTCTTACCAGTTCTACTGTAGCTAACTAAATCCACGAGTTCTGGAGGCTGTGCTTAATATATTCCTGTTCTGGAGATGAACCCTGGCTGCTAGGCACTGTCTCAGGATAGGAAAGGAGATGAAGCACTGAAATAAATAGCATTGCCCCAACCTTTGCAACTTGTTGTAGCACTCCTGTAGTTGTCATGCATTGCCTTTGGGATTTGCCAGCACCACTTTCCGAGTGGCTTTGCCTTCATTGATGGTCCCTGTGCTCTGCTTCCTGGGGTAGGAGGTTCAGGGACATGTGCCCAGCACTAACCAAAGGAGCTAAAGCGGTTAATGTATATCATTTACCAGCCTTCCCCTTGGCTGACTTGGGAGTGATGCCACAGGTCTGTAACATGGCTTTGTTCAGCCATCCCAAGCCTGAAAGATGCCAGTTCTGGGAAAAGGCTGGAAACCAGGGCTGTGGATTACAACCCCGGGGGATGATCCCAGGGTACAGAGCCCTGTGGCAGGTCCTGGAGGAGCAGGGAGAAAAGGAGTTTCTTCTGCTGTTCATCAGGCAGAATAATCACAGCCAGAAAGATGCAGGTGACAAAGCTGTGCGGTGTTCCCATGTTCAGTAAAATACCTGCTTCATAAGTACAGATTTTCACAGCAAGCAATATTGCACGGTGGATTTTATAGCAGTCTATAAGGAAGCAGAAGGGCACTGTTTGCCTTCCAAGGTCAGCTGGGAAGCCTGTACTTAGAAAACTTGTGTAACTCTGCCTGCTTTCTGCTTCCACCATCTAACGTCTCTGCCCTGAGGAGCTCACCTGCAAAATCAAAGCACTTCCAGGACAAGGCACGGGTTAACAGCTGGGGAGAAGAGACCTGGATGCTCCCAGGATATTCACAAGCCTTGTCTGTGAGCAGTGAAGCCTGGTAGCCTACAAATTGGTGTTTCACGGCTGGATTCTCTAGTATTATTAAGGTGGGTTTTTTTTTGGTCTGAAGTCTTCTCCAAAGATTACAATATTCATAACGACTCCTTCTTGTGTGTCTTCCCTGATGTCTGCTTAGGGCTGTGGTCATACTGCAGCCATTCCCCTGTAAGAACACCATCAAAGTCCATGCCCCTCGCCAGGCTACCTTCTGCTAAGAGGTCTGTCAGATGTTATTTTCTTCAGGAACAATTTCTATTCTATGAAATCAAATAAAACCAAAACTGACCATTTGGGGGACAAACTCAGACCTTGCTTACAGAAAAGTCCCTAAAATGAGTTAGAAGCTGGAAGATGTGAAACATCTCTGATCCACTGATCCACTGAAAGTCAGCCTTTCTTTCTTTGGGATGCTTAAGGATTTCAAGTCTAATAGGGCAGCCGTGGCTTGCTATAATACCTGGCTTTATCTGCCCTTTTTCTTTCAGTAGTTATAGACCATAAGCACTTTTTTTTTTTTTAACAAAAACATAAGGATGTTTTTGTTAGGCCTATCTACAAATGCCTGATGCAAAGGGATTCTTACTAGATTTTCTGGCTAGTATCACAGCCATATGAAGAAGAAAAATACCTGGACCCCGAACAAAAATACATGTGTTTTCAGTCACAGGATAAGGCTAAAGATCATTTTAAGTGTAGCTGGGGCAAAACAGAATTAGTACTTTTGACATTTTCATTTTTCCAATTAATATACATTTTCTTTGCCACTTACCCTTCCCCCCCAAAAAAAAACCCCAAACCCCAAACAAACAAAAAAACCACAAACCCCCACCCCCCAAAAAACAACAACAACAACAAAAAAACCCAAAAAACATAAACCAAAAAAAAAAACACTGAAAGATTTTGGAAAGTTTCTCTTTGGTTGTTTGAGAATTGTTTGGTATTGTCTCAGGTTAACAGTGATCAGAATAGAGCAACTTTCCCCAGGACACCTCTCAATCCACCCTTTGTGGACCAGTGCTTTCAGCTTCCCTCTCTGTGCCTCCAATCAACAAGATTTATGTGGCTTTTACTTGTCTTGGACAGGGGAACCTCCTTTGATCCTCCATCACTGCTTTTCACCAAGTAACATGAGCAGCAGCAGTGTTTATCGTTTTGCTGTAAGAAATAATGCACTTTCTAGTCTTCCATGGTGTTAATTCACCAGCTAAACGCAAAGAATTCCCAGAGGGACTCAAGGGGACTCAATGGCAGCCTAGAGAAAGGGCTATGGTATGGAAAAGGACATTTCTTGTGTTGAAACCATGGCTGCGCTGTGTAGATAACATAAGTATCGCTTATTTAGCTGTCAAGAGGAATGAAGATTTTCTTTTCTGCAGGCCAATACCAGTAAGTGTTAGCGCATCACTGCAGCAGCTCTAGTTTGGGGTTTTTTTTTTCTAGTTTGGGCTTTTTATTTCTGGTTTGGCCTTTTTTTTTTTTTTTTTTTTTTGAGGTTTGCTGTTTGCTTGGTTTGTTGGTTGGGTTTGAGGTTTTTTTCTTTCAGAAAAACCTAATGGGGTGGGCAGGTAGAATAAATACTGGCAAAAGCCAATACAGAATGGAGTTTAGGAGAAGCAAAGGGAAAGATAAAGGAAAATCCATCCTGAGGACACTCCTGCTATGGTTTTCATTGGTAACATAACAATTTTGGGCTCAAAAGCACATGAAATAGACTCACAAACTACCCGTGCTGGTATTCAGTTTGCAGAAATTGTATAGTACTATGAGTTAACCTGGCCCCAGAACAGGCAAGATAAACATATTCAAATTTATCTAAGAACTACCATGTAATGAGATCAGTGCATCACTAATGCAGGAAGAAACATAAGAACTGTTTTGATTTCAGAAGAGTTGCTCTTGACATACACCACTGAAAGCCAGGTGTGCTGTTAGAACAGCCGAAGATGTGTTTTTAAGGCTTCTGGAGGAATCCCTTGTGTTTTGTAACACAAAAATTACACCTTACGTGAACTCCAGAAGTCCCTGACAGAACCAAAAGACCTTCTTCTCCTTTCATTTTTACCAAATTCCTCCCAGTTTATACAGATAAAAGAGAGGAGAATAAACAAACGCAGGTTCTGCACTAACACTCTCCAAAGACTCATTAAGCTAATTGTTCACGGGGGCCTGATGCCAGTCTCACCACCTCCCTGCCTCTCCACCAGCACAGCCAGAGTCAGGAGAGTTTGCTCTATGTGCCCAGAGCCAGCATTAAGGTAAGCCCTAAGGAAAGCCCAGCATCACTGAAATGCAGCACAGCAGTAGTTTCGATACCACCACAGTTCAGGGTGTTGTCATGGATATGCAAGAATTGTAATGTATGCTAAGCACTCAGCGGGCCCATATTTCCTCTGAAAATGTTGCTCACAGGAAGGGAAATCACATTTCTCTGTTCAACCTGGACTAGTTAAACTTGCATTTGCAAAATGAGTACCAATTTCTTGGTGATTTTTTGCTCTTCAAAGCAAGATTTCTTATGGTATGTCACATCTCCATCACATGCACAAATTCCCCACCCAGAACTGTGACCATTTAGTTACCACAACCTTGCGCACACCAGCCAGATACTCACCTGGAGCAATAGCATATACATGATAAACATTAAACACGCAAGCCTGGCATACAAATATCAATGTTAGTCTGAAATTCAGAATCTGTGTACCAGTAATTCTAATATAAATGAACAAAGGCGACCTACTTTAGTGCATCAGCTCTTCCCTGATACAGATGGTCCTTCCAAGAGTTTCTTTTTGTTCTAGGTTAGAGTTTAATCTTCATTACACAGGTATGACTATGGATCTGCTTAAGCGACTTCAGCAGCTATCGCATTGATCCCAATAAGATTTGGACTGTACTGACTTGCCCAATGTGTCATAGTGGATTTGTGACAGAGATGAAAAGAAAATCCATGAGTCCTGATGCACTCCCTGCTGTTCTCCTCCTTACACAACACTTCGTTACATAAAACTTTTTCTGGAAAAAAGGGAAGGGGGGGAGAGATGGAAAAAAATAACATCTTTTTGGTTGTAAGCCAGTTTTCTGTATCAACATGGCAGTAGCGTGTGAAGTGAAGCAAGATTTCCTTATAGCACCATGTGACAAGGCTAATCAAAATAAACATCCAAAAAATAAAGAAATTAAGGATGAGGTAGCAGACTGTGGGGAGAGCAGATGGTTATTTAAAATAACAGCAAATTTTCCATGCTGACTGCAACTATAGTTCTTGTCACAAAACATAGTTGTTAATGGCAAAAGAGAAAGCAGAAACATCAGAGTATTTTGTGGGGTTAGTGAAAGCAGAAGGATGAAAAATATATGGGGAAGAGGGTATTTTCAGCTGTCTACAAAATCTGCCCCAAATATCAATGGCACTAGAGCAGAGGCAGGGGAAACAGAAATGCAGTAGGTGGAAAGAACATCGTATTGATCACCTTTGTCACACAATATAAAAGTCTCTCACAAGCCCAGGGATCAGACACTGAGCTAAATGAGGCTCTCTTGTCTTCCCAGGAAAAGAAATCTACAAAATCTGTAGTTTATAGTAGTCTGAAACACAGAGAAGAGGCTCCAGCCCCTGAGAAAGGAGCTGGGAAAGGACTGCACTGACAGCTCAGCTCACGCCACAATTCAGCTCCAGCCACTAGCACAGTCCCCAGCCCCACGCACAAATCCATGGCCCCAGTTGGAAGTCATGGCTTTAGCCATTGAGTTTGCTGATCCTGGCACTTTACAGGCTCTTGCTATGAGAAAGGTTTGTTGCCAGGGGTCACCCCCCATACAGGCTGTTCAGCCTCTACTGTATCACATAGAGGTGTTCCAGGTTATTGTCTCTCAACCTGAGCTCTCATTTTACCTTAACCTGAGCTCTCAAAGGATGGGGCAGCAACCACACTTACCCTCCCAAGCACCTCAGTCCCCTCTCATGACCGCCACTCCAGCTGGGCAAGCATCAGCCACACATCAACACACACAGCTCAGCACTGCTCTGAGTTCTGCTGCACGTGGACTGTCCCCTGCCAGGGCACATAGCGCCGTGCTAGGACACATAGCAAAGTGAGGGGCAGATCATTCCTAGGCTGCAAATTGCATTAAATAATAGTTTAAAAAAAAAAAAAAAGGCAAAGACGGGTCTTTTCACAGATGGATAGGAGCATGAATCAGTTTGCAAAAAACTTTGTAGCCCTCAAATTTGTACCCAATAGTCAGATGGCTTGTAGGCTCTGATTAGAAACAAAACCCTCAAAACAGCTCCCAGTCATCTGAACATCCTCCATTCATTGTGCAGATGCCATTGCCTGGGCTGTCTCCCTGAAAATTACACTTGAAATATGCCTGGTTTAAAAAAAAAAAAAAAAAGTGCAAACAATCTCTTCCTGACTTGATAAATCGAACTGCAGGAACAAAATCTTCTCTCTGTACAAACTAGCCGCTTGACAACTGTGTGGGAAGGTGGGTGGGAGCAGATGGGGAAGGTGGCTCAAAGCACCCAAAAGAATCCATCTTTCTGTACTCCAGCCTGCAGCAGCTGCTGCGGGAAGTGCTCTGGAATAGCAGCCTCCCTCTGCACACCCCAAACGATGCTACAGCACCAATCCAGCCACTCTTGGAGACCTGCTCTTCAAATGTTCTGCAGTCAATAAGAGTTCCAGGTCTGAATAACAAGGCAACAAAGAGTTTATCTACATGGTCGTCTCTGACCAGACCATGGCTCACCCCAGACTCGGCAGGACGAGACACTTCACTGAAGACCATACCCAGAGTACCCACCCTCCCTGGACCCATGCTCCCTGCGCTTAAGCCTTCCACACTCATCTCCAAACCTTTCCCAGTGAATTGTAAAATAATGCACCTTTGTGGTTCCCCAGGAGGGACTCTGGGAAGGAAGGGGGGCAGGTGTTTCAACCTGCATCACCACAGCAGAATGGGCAGGCACCCATCTGAAAAAAGCTCCTCTGATTTAAACTCATCCTTGTCTCACACTGACACTCCCCCATGCCGGCAGCACCGTGCATACCGGCCACTTTCTAGGGCACTATACCCACCAGCATGTTCTTCACAAATTCAAATGTAAATGTGTTGCTGGAATCTCAGGTAAAAGCAGGGAGATGCCGCTTCCGAGAAGGAGAGGATGCTGCCCACCAGCCACCAAGCAGCATCTTGGGTGTCTCAGATTCAACAGAGGGGACCTGGGAGCCTCTGCCTGCAATTTCTCTCTGCCCTGTCATGTGCTGTTTGCAATTTGCCCACTGTTACCTCCACCAACTGTGAATTCATTACTGACCCTCCGGCAAGGAGTGCCAGCAGATTGCCATCGTACTGCCACCCTGTCCCCTGGGACCAGCCATCGAAGTGGGGTCAGCTGAGCAAGGATAACAACCCAACAAAAGACAGAGATGCTTTTATAAGTTCACAGAAAATACCTGTTTCTTCCTGAGCTGCTAAATCTAAACCACTTGTTAATGTGAACCTCGCTTTAAGGCTGAATAATAAAAATAATAATCAGAAATTGCAGACAAATTGCTTCCTCTCTGCAGTTCAAACTTTCAGAAGTGAGCTGTCAGCACGTTGAAAGAATGGGAAGCAGCCGGCTCCGCTTTGTGCTATTAAGTGCTTTTAGCACGCCAGACGCTTTAGGATCTTGGCACAGTGAGCAATAAATGCAGAAGAAGCAGCTTTTCTGTCTCCTGCAGAGGAAGGGGAAGCAGAGGGACATAGTCTAAAGCCTCAAAAGCTGGAGATGACAGTGACACAGAGGATGCAGCTGTACGCTTTTTCCAAAGATGACGGGTTTCCATGGAGCTTACTCCACCCATCATCCACCGTTTTGTTGGTCATGTGTGGTACCCACCCCTGTCTGGCCTTCTGGATGCAGGAAACCCTGCCAAGTGTCCAGACATTTTAAAGACATAGATAGAGCAACACAACTGCTTTCCCTGACACCTGAGCACTGTAATTGCGTCTCTCAGAAAGGTGGAAATTGCCAGGTTGGATCACCCCCAAAGTCCATTTACTCCACTGGCCTTCTCCAACAGTGGCAGCGCTTGGATGCTTTGGAAGAAATTGGAAAAAGCCCTGAATACTGCAAGTAGGGCAATGCCTCGGGTCTGGGAGGCTTGAACCTCATCTGCCTTATTATCTGCATTTTCCTGTCCTTCCAGCTGGGTTTCTGCCCTAATACAAATATTTGGTTTTACCATGGCTGTAAGACAGCTTTTCTAGGAGTTATTTCATTCCTTGGGCAAAAATATGGGGTTCCTGAGTTTTCTGTTGAATAGCAGCTTCAGTTCTGTGGCATGAGCTTCTCCTCACTCAGGTACATCTCAGTTCTGGTCTCACACAACTTCCTACTTACAAATACATTTAACAGCTATTTCAGCAGGACAAAAGACAAAGGCAAAGGCTTATTGCCTGCCGAGAAACACAGAATTTTTCATCTGTCTATCCTGATGAACTGCTGCAGCTGAACAGGAAACTAAAGCATTTTTCCAGTCCTCTTCCTCCTGGGTGATCATCCTTGCAAAAATTAACTGGGGATTCTCACAGTAGTAAAGATCATGATCTGCTCAAAGGTGTTTTCTGAAGAGAAAGGAAAGTTTTGCTGGGACTCTCAGTTCCTGGTGACTGGATTTTATACAAGATCCTTCTGCAGCATTATCTAGATAAACTGTGACTTGGTTTCCTCAGAAGTCATGCATCTTTGTACTGGCTTTGCACACCCTTTTTTTTAAACTCTCTGGTATTCTGCAACTGTTTTATATCACCCTATTTTATATTCACCATAGTATCCGAACACTTCCCACATAAAAACTGGGAGTGAGTGTAAACTTCAGTTATTTCTTTGTATTTCTTGCACATTGGGGTAAAACCTCAGCTTTGATGGCTTTTTTTAAAAAAAATATTCAGAAGTTACTATTTCTTTTTCATGTACTATTTCTGGATTAAAAGGCATTTATTGAATAGACATGTGGTTTCCTAAAGATGATTGCATTTGCAGGGACTCAGGGCAAGATGAATCTCATCACTAGCAGAGGGTATTTCCAGGGTTGTGATACAGGGGTGGGAAAAAGCTGCTGGTAACCCAGAGCAGAACCCCAGTAGGACCCAGTAAGGTACTCGAGCACTGTTAGGACGAGGACAAACAGCAATAACTGACAGGCAGCATTAAACCCGCTCAGGCAGCCCTGTGTCCCGTGTGTGAGGCAGACGTGGTGAGTCACCACGCTGCTGGGGGGGAAGCAGAGCTATAGATACTATATGTGTAGCCTAACACCCAATTTTCTAGTTCCTGCCAGAGCATTTGACTAGAGCTCTTTGGTCTGTTTCATTCAGTTCAGCAAATAATCCTACCTGAGTGGTCTAATGGCACAACAGACGACAGCTTTCGCCGGAGCTGAAGGCCTTGAAATGCAGCATGGCAACTTCATCACAGAATCAATTTCTCAGATTACATTAGAGTCCTTCAGATTTCAAAAATGGACACCTGGTGAGCTTCTATATTACATTTCCAAAACTTCTTGCATGTAGCATTTTTCAGTAAGTTTCTTTGCAAATTAATTGGCAGTGTGATTAAATTCTTATTCAGGTACTCTATACAATGATTCAAGAGCCCATGTGAAGATGTAATGAAACATAAGATTAAACTCACTATAGAAACAGAACGGGGGCAGTGACTGGCAATTTTTGCCTGGATTTTTTCTTTTGAAATTAAAGTTCTTGCTGAGCTTTCATACCCCAAAAATTACACATCTATGCCTTTAATAACCTAATAAAGAGTTGCTGTGCAAAACTTCCCAACCTGAAGGATAAAAGACATAATGGAGGCTACTGCCATGTTTACAGACTTTGATTTTCTTTTGAAAAACAGAAAGTCTTCCCAACTATTATCTTCTGTCTCCAGGCACCTGGCCTGTTCAGTGAAGCACCAGCCAGGTAACTAACTCATAACCTTCAGTTTCTTTGCAAACCGTCTCGCCTCAAGGGAGCCGTGCATTTAAAATATCGACAAATCATGTCTGCAAAAGAAGGAAATGACCAAGAATTTAATTCCCCTGCCCACTGCCTAGCTTTGTTTGGGTTCCTCTTGCTCAGCGCCACATCTCCCACCCATCACAGGCACCATTAGGACCAGAACCAGCATGATTTTCTGAAGGGAAGCCCCCAAGTCATTCGGGGGACAGGAGAAGTCCATCCCTTTCGCTCAGGTGGGAGGCTCAAAGCTCAGATTCCCCCTCCCCCTTTGCTTTGCCACCTAACAAGCCATGTGTCTCTGGCTGATAGCTTAGCAGGGATGCTCCATGCCTGCTTACAGAAAGGTAGGCAAAAATAGCTCATGCCCTCTGGCTGGAAGGAATCACCTAATCTGCAGACACCTTCCTTGCAAACAGCCTGACCAACAGCCCACAAACGGTGATGGAAAGTCTTCACCAATTAATTTGTGAAAGACTGGGGGGTTCTCATCTGTGACGCCTTTGAAGCGCCTCTATTAGTCTGCTACTATGAATTTTTAATTATTACAAATGATTTTAAAATCCTGTAAGGAGGCTTTGCTCTCTACAGCTTGTTTGTAGTAAAAACTGGAGAAGGTGCTTCAGAACAGGCTTCTACCAGCAACAGTCCAGCAGGACCAGGGATACAATCCATCACCGTGGGATAATTTGTAATGACACAGAATCCAGACGCAGCTCTGCCCAGCAGACCTGCTCCTAAAAGAAGTCCTAAAACCAAGCAGGTTTGTCACCTCTGATGGCCGTTCACTTGGAAAACCCTTGCAGCTCTCAGAAAAACCTTTTCCAAGAGGCTCCGATGCCCCTTTTCATCAGGTATGGCATAGCAAGGGTGGGAACACAGCACCTCCTGTCAATCACACATCACGCAGGGCACCAGTCACCTCCAAATTCACAAGTGTCCCAGCTGTGTCCATCAGCCAGGGCAAGGTGTGAGGAGCAGGGAGCCCTAGGAATGGGACAGCCTGCTGCTACACAAGCCAAGGAACCTCTAAGGGCTGTTCCCAAATGATTGCCAATACAACAAAGGGGACTAAAAATAAGTGGTTTGCATGTAAAACAGCAATCACAGGCAGTTCCACTTAAATGCTGTGAAACCAAATGTTTTCTACTTACAATTACAGCCCATAACGGCATTTTCTAAAGGATCTTACTGTGCTGTTGACACAGACTAGAAGCTGAATAGGATAGTCCCAATGAAGCCTGATGTGCAATGGGTTGCTGGAAATTTTCTATGCTAAATGGTTCCCTGAACAGCCTGTTCTCCTGCAGAAACCAGGCAGGAGCCCACCTCCAGTGTGACTTGGCTACTGCTTTTCATCTTGCTGTGCCCTTCCACACTCAGCTCAGAGAAACATGAGTATTCAGACAAAAAGTTCTGAAAAACTTAGTCACAGCCTTAGATTTAAGGATGTGTGGGATTAATTACATTGGAAAAGTTACACATCAGGAGTTGGAGGCCTGGGGTATTATGGTGATATTTATTTATGGTGAGAAGAAAATCACAGAAAATCAGAAATCTTGTTTTCATGAGAGTGGGGAAGCGTAGCATGTAATCATAATTTTTACTGCACTTCACCAGCACCAGAAATGTTGACACTAGCACCTCTGCTGCAGCTTCTGCTCAAGATGTAACCCTGCACATATCACAGGGCTGATGGACAAGTTCACCCCTGTCACTTGAACTAACACAGCACCATTACTGCTGCTACTTCTAAACCTCCAACAAAATTGCTTCTTTTCTGCCAAAGGTGCTCTTTTGCTTTATGAGAAGTTTAAGAAAATCCTGTACAGAGAGTAATATCCCAGTCCAAGCTCCCTTTTGAAACTGTTTATTTCTATAGATCAGACATTTTAAACACATTGTTTGTTGCTTTAAACAGTTTTACTCCAAGCACTTCCCGCTATATAAGTGTTAACTCTCTGTCAGTATTTCTTCCAACAGGTAGATTTATGCATGAGGATTAGATGTTAGAGAAATTTGAGTCCAAACCCAGAATGCCTGACTAAAATCTATTCCAGCAGGAATACAACCCAGAGTACAATTCCAGATTATAAACCAGTAAACTAGGCATTTGGGTTTGTATCCCAGATTACCTACTGCATTTCAGTCTCATCCCTTAAAATCAGTGAACAATCCTGATTGCTGAATATAAGGTAGTCACGGTGGACAGAGACTGAAGATATAACAGTGAATACTAAGAAAAATCTTCAGTCTGGATTAATTTAACAGTTCACGGTCCTTGGTGTGATGGAGTCGTAACCTGTGGAAAGGTTAGAGAACTAAAGCATTCAGGCTAGAAACCACCACTGCTCTGCTGTATTGTGCACAATAATATCACAGAAGGGACAAATACAAGTAAATTCAAAGATACCTAATTGGTCTTAGTAGCACGAAGTCCTCAACCACAAGATAAATGGTGTCGCGGGAGCAAAGGGAAGAAATGCTGTGAGAACTTTAACACGCACTGAATTTCAGGGGGTGTAATGCAGGTATCCACCCCCCCAGTATCATGAGCAGGGCTGCGCTTAACTGCTTGACCTTCTTAAAAGAAAACTGCTCTTGCAGTATGAACTCAGAGCTACATTTAAGTACTTGTAAAGCTACACTGAATTTTGAAAGGAAGAAACTGTCGGAGTGTACCAAGAAGACAAGTAATTAGGCCGCGTTAATCTTTGGTTGCCCCTGTTCCGTAGGATGACCTGAATTCACAAGTTATGTGATCTCTGAAGTCTACGTAACCACTGGGTCAAGCCACGAGGATTACACAGAGTTTCCATTCTGAGGCTGAATGCAAATGCACAAAAAACCTGATGATGGTTCTGATGAACATCCAGGTTTCCAGTTGTTGACACCAACAGAGCTTATAAAGCAGCAAAAAGACAGCTGCTTCCATCAAACATCATCAATTTGAGATCTGATGCTTGATCCCACTTATCTTAATTATAACCTTTCATTAACCATCTAAAGAGAAAAACAATTTTAATATAGTATCTCTTGGCAGAACACTCAATTGAACAGTAAATTGAGGGAAAAAAATCAGGTTCACAATGCAGTTAATGGTCATAATGAAAAGCTTTTTTCCTCAGCTGCCCTCTCATTATAATAGGTCAAAAAGTTTTAAAATTACATTATCTTCAATGATTGGCTATTTTTTTGCAATCTAAGTAGCAATTGTTGTTCCAAACTGGAAATTAAAACATAGGGTATGGTGACAGAAGAAATTTCTTATATTAGGACATATCACAGATATTCATATTAGCCCTTAACAGGGGTTTACAATTTTTTATTGTCTTGTCTTCTTAGATGTTTGAGAAATGCAGCACTTTAAACCTGCTGGGTGGCCCCTGCCCTTTGTGAATCCACTGAAATGAAACTGCTCCCAGTGCTGTTCACTCGGGAGGTTTCCATCTCACACACACACATAAGGATGTATTCCAGTCCTTTAGCTGGAGCTAGACTCAGACATGAAACTGCCCAAAAGAGCAAATATCTAAGTCTGAGGGTTTGAATTACATCTACGGGTTGTGAATAAATAGAGGATAAACCAAAAAAGCATTGTGTAAAACACATAGCTACATGGTAGGAATTGTGCTGCCACCCAGACACAGCATCTCCTGGCTGCACCACTGTCAGGCAGTAGTGCCAGCGACTGAACTGAGCAGGTTTAGTCCAGTGTCATAAAACAAGCAATCATCATCATCATCATGTTTAATTGCCTGTTGTTTAAAGTACTGCCTGTTCACTAGAGAGTAATGGCAGCAGCACACATTGTGTATTCACTGTCGAGTAAGTTTGTTATTTTCATTTTCTAGAAAAAAACCACTAGTCAACAAACTTCCTACTATGAACCTGAATATTACCTGTGTTAGAATCAGGAGCTTCAAACAGCCATTGTCAGAACTCATTTTAGAAATTGGTCTGGAAGACAAGCATAAAGACAGCTAATCAGCAATCCTATCTGATAAAACTGATTAGAAAAGCAAAGTTTTGCGTGAGCCCACCTTGATCATAGTGAGAGCAAATAGAAACTGCTCTGAATTTGAGCAAATTAGAAAAAAATCCCATCAGGGCACAGAGATAAGGTAATTACAGATATGAATTGCAGCAATAGAAGATGAAAGTGGAAAATGAGATGGGATTCTTTTTCTCCACAATTTGACTAAGCTGATTCAAGAAGAATAACTTAAAAAAATCAAAGTGGTGAATGCAGCTTATAATGTTCTTGGGTTCCTCTTCCAGAGCAGACTGTAGGCATAGAGGAAAATGTATCAGCTCTCCTGAACTTCCCCACCTGCACTGCAGATAAATTACACTTCTGCATGTGCGCACGTGAACAGCTACACACCTTATAGATGAAGCTATTTTCCAAGGGTGGAAAGATTCCTGTTTCATCCCACCACCGATCATCGAAAATATTCTGATGGAATCAATCAGACTCCCCTTCAATGGAGAGAAATTAAATGAATGTAGTAGCAAGACTCACTAAAACAGCTTTAGAAACTGCTATACACAACATGGGGAGAAACTGCCGCTTTCCTTGCTGTGCCTGTGCACAAAAGCCACCACAGATCATCACTCAGAAAGGCAATGGCTGATTAAATGTTGTCCTGTGCAAGACTAGAACTTCTGAAATGAGAATACCATCAAAATCGCCTCTGAGGATGGAAGTTTGGTGGCTGTATAAGGACAGCAGTCATGTTAGACCCAGGGCTAATTTTAAATCTGTGTTTCTATCACTTTCATTGATGAAAATCCTTCCCATTAAAAAAAAAAAAAGTAATTATGAGACTACTTTCAAAAGGATCATTTAACAAAGGCAGTGAATGACCCAGCATTTTAAATTTGCTGCAAACATTATTTTTTCCACCTCTCATTTTAGGTCTTTCTCCACTTGGGCTATTGAGCATTTGGTCTTCAGGCTAAGAAATAAAAGGGAGAGCAGCGGAACCAGATATAAGGGGGAAATGACAGCAGGAGAAAGGTCAGCATAAAAGGGAATTTCTGAGAAACTCAGCTGATAAGTAAATTTGGTAGAAGGTTCTTGCACTCAACAGAGCTGGATGATTTTGTCCTCTGACCAAGGTCAGGTGGTTCTTCTAAGGTCACACGACCCTTCCTTTAAAAGCATCAAACAAAACATTGGTAGATGCAAGTTCTTTTCTAAACTTACCACAATTGTAAATATTTTCTAGTGGAGACTTAGTCATTCAAATGAAAAACTGTGGTGATTACGTTTAACATCACCAAAAGTAGAGAGCACTTCAAGTAATAGCTTCCAGGGAGGGGAAATAAAACACTGGGAATAAAGCCATCCTCTAAATCTTGTAAATATTTATTATCATTGCATGAACAACTCAGAATTCTGGTCTGCATTGTTAATAGGACCCATTATAGTTCACCTGAGCCCCAAATTCCCTACTGTTAAGGCAAAACAGATTTTTTTCTTTAATTCTGATTATTTTCCTAAAGTACATTGTACTATATTGTATGGATGGATGTGTATGGATTCCAAATGAACTTTCATCCGCTCCTAACAGTCATTCAAAAAAGAAAAACTTTTGCAAGTCAGAAATATGTGATTGAACGATTATCTCAGGACTGCTTGTGAACATAGGGACTAAAAAATTAGTGTATCTGAAGTTGCTGCAAAAAGAATTTCCTAATTTTTTTAGGCTTTGATATCTCACAGCAGCAAAGAGAGCTGGGAGGAGAGCTGCGTTCTGAAATACTTGGAGTTAGCTCTGAGGTACAGCCAGTGTGGCAAATGTAAATTACAGGCATCAAATTTTCCTTCACATATATACAGTCCCTAAAACTCAAAGTGCACAGATACCTGCTTGGAGGTCTGTGAGTTAACAAACCATCCCTTGGCCGGGATGACATTAGTCATTAACAAATGCACCAACACTGTGTGAACGGTCAGCTCTGCCTCTATCCCATCCAGCCAGACCGAGACATCTTGGCAGATCTGAAAACTAGTTAGTGAACAAGATTAGAAAAAAGGAGGAGGTTTATCCTCCCGAATTCTTTTGCCCATGCAGCAGATTCACAGATAGGTATGAAGTGGTTGGGGAATTACAGAGCTCTGACATTCCCTAGGATATTCTTCAATTACTTCTCCAACGCCAAAAGGACAATCTGTAGCCAGTGCTACTTCTCTACCCTCCTACTCTTAACAGCTTCCTAAGGGATGATCTAAAGTCTTCCAAAGCCAGGAGAAAGAGCTCCGCAGATATCGGTACATTCCATATCAGCATTTCCTTTGGACAGTGGAGGTTCTTTTCTAATGGGAATGTAAGAAAAATGTGAGTAATTCACATCAGCAGCAGAGATGGTTTTAAGAATGGGATAAGAGCAAGAGCTACTTGATTACTCTTACATGGACTGGAGGATGACTCAGTAACACCAGGATGTGTAGGTGGGATCCAAAGCCAGCCAAAGCATGATGTGCACCTGAGCATCAGTCTCATGCCTCACCTTCCTCTTTTAATCTATAAAGAAATAGTTAGCAAGCTTTTAAAAGTATGGCCCCAACACACATGATAAAATCAAACAGATATTTTCTTTAAAACTTTCTCACGTAGTTAAAAGTTGACGTTACCTATTATGAAGGAAATTGAGAGCTTCCTACCATTCAGAAAATTGCTTAAATTTGATACTTTACCTGTGATAATTGTCTCAAGGAGCATAAAACCAGCATGAATGGCTGAGGCAATTGAGAAATTCTGAATAGGAGGAGAAACTCTGACTCTTTCCAAAAAGCTTACAGTCACAGCTTGCTGGGAAAAGCTGTGAAATGTGCTGAGGGGCTTTGTCACTAACATGATTATGCAAAGCAGATGACAGTAATAGCGCTGCCCTGCCATCACTTACAATGGCATCTGCTCTCTTTCAATTTTATGTAATTTTCATTGAATTTAGGTCCTTCAGGTTGCCCTGCCATAGGATTCATGTGAAAATGAAATCCTTACTCTAAGCAACTGATGCAGTTGAAGAAATGGGAAGTGTTAAGGCTGCTATCCATTATGCAAAGGGCGGAAGATTAGTCCAAAAATGCAGAGAGAAAATCTATTTAAATGTGCAAGTTTTCAGTTACTTCCATTCCAGAAAAAATTGAGGTTATCCTAAAGAGAGGTCTGTATATCACAGCTGGCTTCAGAATACTCTAACATATGTGTTCAGATGGGAATTCTGATATATATGTAAAATTGCTTACAGACCCAACCCAGCAAAAAATGCATTCCGGTAGGAATCTGAGGTGGAGTTTGGAGTGAATGCTCACTTCTGCTAGCTTGAAATAGCAGTTTTGGGATAGAGGCTACTGAGTGACATCAATAAGGGATAAAGCGGGACCAGTAATTTAAAGGTTGACAGTGGTGTTAGCGAAGTAGTAGAGCACACTGGCCAAGTCAACCTGTAGCAATCCACTATAAATTCCCCCAATGACAGAGTTTAATTATGTGGTGCTCCTAGGAGGAAACAGGGCAGAAGGTGGTAATGAGAATTTTGGAGTGCAGTAGAGAACTGCTGATCCAGCAGGCAGGTTTATGCAATTAAGTCTTTCATAAGGTAACATAATTTGCCAAAGTCCTTAAGCAATAGCTCATTGACATCACTGATTTTTATATCATCCCTGTACGGTTTATAAAATCACTGGGTTATGGTATACAAGCAGCAATGCACTGAAATGAACTTCTGCCTACTGAATCAGAAAACAAAAAAGTGGCTAAGTGTATCAGCCCATAACAAAAAAATGGCAGGTATTAACTTGGTCATATTGTTAGTTGTATCTGTTCATTTTTTACAGGAATAGATTTTTTAAAAATATATATATGTATTTATATTTTTATATAGCTATGTCAGTCGTGACAGTGTTGTCTGCAGCCTTTCTTTAAACCTGTTTATTTATTGGAGGGGTTTCTTTCCCTCCCGAGACACCCTAGGCATGCACATGGTGAAAACTGACATATCGTTGGCTATGAAGACAGAAACACTTCCATGCTTCAGATCTAATCCAAATACTGTAAATTACTGATATAATTACTTCGGTATTTTTGTGCTGTTTTAGAAGGAATAAGTGGCTTTGAAATATGTGCTGTAAATTACAACAAAAAAAGTAAGAGTTGTGGGCCTGAAATAGAGTAACCAGCTGTCTCCTGTCTCCTCTTACAGGTGTCTCCTGAAGTGCCACATAAACAGAAATAAGAATACACCCTTGTAGTTTAACCCCAGCCAGCAATTAAGTACCATGTAGCTGCTCGCTAACTCCCCCTCCCCACAGAGGGATGGAGAGGAGGATTGGGAAAAAAAGGTAGAACTCATGTGCTGAGAGAAGAACAATTTGATAATGGAAATAAAATTATGGTAATAATAATTGATTATGATGATAATGAAAAGGAGAGGGAAGAGGACAGGAATAAAATCCAAAGAGAAGGGAAAAAAAACCCAAGCGATGCACAGTATAACTGCTCACCATCCGCTGACTGATGCCCAGCCAGATCCTCCGCAGCGATCAGCCCGCCCCAGCCAACTCCCCCAGTTTATATACTGAGCATGACGTCCCATGGTATGGAATGTCCCTTTGGATAGTCCAAGTCAGCTGTTCTGGCTGTGCCCCCTCCCAATTTCTTGTGCCCTCCAGCTCTCTCGCTGGCAGGACCTGAAAAACTGAAAATTCCTTGACTTAGTACAAACATTACCCAGCAACAACTAAGAACATCCGTGTGTTATCGTTACTCTCACACCAAATACAAAGCACAGTGTTGTAGTAGCTACTGAAAAGAAAATTAACTCTATCCCAGTGAAACCAGGACAACTCTATATGCAATTCCAACTTCACTAAAATAAATTGATTTATTCTCCTTTAATTAACAATTAAGCATGACTACTATTCTTTTTTTTTCAGTCAGTTTGTTTTAGGATTATTAAAGATAGTGGTATATTGATTGAAAATGGTGAAGGACAAGACTCGGAGACTTTAGGCAACACCGGACGAAGTCACTCCTGGTCCAGGACAGCAGCATCTGTCTGGCTGAAGGCAAACTCTGACCCATCTTAAGAGCACCTCCTACCAATAGAGCCACTGCAAATATATTGATGATTTCGAGAATCCAGTTTCTTCTCCATGTGGTGGACTTCACACCCAGTGAAGGTGTGTGAAGTGTGTGAAAGTGATTAATTCAGCTCAACAGATAAAGCTCCATCAATAATGTTGCTTTATCAAGCATTCCTTACTGCAAGTAATTATGTTCTTTGCACGTGAGGATAAACCCAGAATTATACGGCTCTGGTTTGGTTCCGTAAATCAAATGCAGGCTTGACATTTTAGAATCAAAACAGAAGTGTTTGTAAAACAAAACAGGAGACAGGACAGGCCTGTTTTCCATGACTAATGAGGAAAAAAGATATTGTTACTAGCACTCTATGGACTCTCTTGTTTCAGAAACATGGTGAATCTAGAGACATATTTCTATAAATCAGACAAGTTCAGATGTTCTTTGACAAGTTACTTGGCTTAGGCCTGGATGATGCTACTGACTTATCATCCCTGCAAGCCAAACTCCAAACTACCCTGATGTTTCCACAGCTTTCTGTAACACCAGCAGTGCCTGGCCGACTGCAGCTGCAATTTGTTCCCAACACCCCAGTGTCTGCCAGCGCAGAGGGTCTGCCCAAGGAAGCAACTTAAACATCACCCAGGTGCTGTAGCCTAAAGTATGATAATGCTGCTGAAGGGTACTTGTGAGTACCCTAACACACTCAAAGCTGAAATGCAAGAAAAGGGCCCTAACAGAACCTCCCAAACAAACAGTTCTGTCAAGGTTTGTATGTGCTTGAAGGAGCACACGTGCTTTATGAAAATCTGCTGCCACCCTCCGCCACAGCGCCAGGCTGAGCAGGGTTGTCATTTTAATGTCAGCTCATCAGGTTTAGTGTTTGTCTTGCTTTCCTTCTGAAGATCCTTTCTCTTTATGCTGGCTCTTAGAAGTAGTATTTTTGTTCTGAAAAATGCATTTTAAAAAATGCCCCAGAGAAGAAAATGAGGACCTGAACAATCCTGATCACAACACTGAAACTGTTGGGGAAAGGAATCCCTTCTAGATTTACGCCCACTAGCTGGGCTTGCGTGGCTTTAGTTTAGCAGGCACTTTAGGCACTATCAATAAAAATAACCTTCAGTAAAACATGGTATTGTCTTCCCATGTTGGTTTGGCATAGCCAGGGATTCATGAACTGGTTCTTGTGCTCACCTTGAACTGGTTCATTCTAAATCCACCTGTTCTTCTTTACACTCCTCTGTAAGCCTGGGATACGTTGGATTTATTTAACTGAAAAATCAGTAAGATGGCTTTTCCTTCTCCAGTCCCCGCACTGCACTGGGATATTCTAAAGCATAACAGCAGCAGTAATGAATACCTCTGTGCGTGCTTAGAGATGATTATTTGCACTGTTTTCAATCATTTTTCTAAGGCTTGCCATCTGATGCCCATCTAGTATGTAGCCTCTCTCTGCTGGGAGAATGAGCACAACCAATCACAAGGGAAAAGTTCAGTTCAAGAACATATGTCTCAGCAAACAGAATGTATCCTCTATCTGACAGCTGCTTCCCTCTTCCTTGTTGCTTCACTCCCCCCCTCTTATTTTGAATTACATTTCATATTTTTACCCCTGTAAGAAACCAAGCAGGCCTGAGAGTGAACTCCCCACTCAATGTCCTTGTTTAAAATAATCAAACACACCTTTTTGCTAAGAATTGAGGTAACTGGAACAAAGCCGGGACGTATCTCCTTGCCCACCATTGGAAGAGTCAATGATGCTCTAAAGGGCTGTGTGATAAGACTCCAACAAATAGGTTTATCTTTTTGATTCTTCCTTGTTGACAGGTTTAATGGGGAGCAAAGCACATCTATTTCAAATTATCTTCATTGGTGTATTAAAAGATATGCAAAATGATCAAGCTCCAACTTTTGGACAATTCCCCATGCAGCTCTTAAAACAAAATTTCCCGCAGATTACACACTGAAAAAAACCCCCAGATTTTGAAAGTACAGCTAAAGCTTACAAATCAGATCAGAACTCCTCTTTTCAGGAGGTCTTCACCAGTCAGAAACGATACTATATTTGGAAATACTGAAATACGCCAAGGCACTGAGATTACTTATCTTGTCGGAGGATTTATGGACCTGAGAGTAATTTGGTGCAGGACTAGGCCCCAAAGGAACCGTACTCCTGCATGTAAAAACTATGTATGCCATGAAAATGGCATAATACTGTAGCTAATTACCCAGGTTGTCAAAAATTAAACCCAGCTATGGCTAGCAACACACATTCAGCATCAGGTAGCAGTGACTGCTGAGCCCACCCACCAGCTTTAGCAGGGATCTGGGTCTGTGGTCTCGAGCAAACGGCAGCACTTCTCTTTCTTAATTTCTGCAGAACAAAGCTGGTAATGCTCTCCAGGGATCTCAGGAGGTTTCATTCACCTATGTAAGAAAAATTCTGTTAGATTTTATATCAAAGATGTACTAAGCCCCACCACCACCACCACCTGCAAAGGTTAAGTGTCTGGTTTTAATGCAAAAGTATGCAGATGATATTCTTTTACAAACGTTCACATGGCGTACCAAAAATTATCCAGGATTCAGAATGAAGTTTCTGCTTTGTTATGGGCACTAAAACATGGTGTTCTAAAATAATGACAGAAATAACTGTAGCCATATTGCTTATCCCAGAAATCCACCACTTCTAGAGAGAATGCCAAATGCTAGGCATATTTCTCAGTTGTTGCAATCTCTTACAAAATATCAGATTGTCTCTCCAGGGGGACACGACCTGATCCAGCAAAGGGCTGGGCATCCTTACTTGATATAACAGGCAGCCAGGTTTCTAAGGCTGAAAGCAAGAAGAAAAAGAGAGGAATTAAATTGTGCATGTCTTACATGACTAGTATCTGCTTAAAACCAAAAGTAAGATTTAAACTTGAATGAGAGGAGGATATTTTTTTCAGACTCGGAAAAAGCTGTTCAGTGAGGGGAAAAAATAACCTCTAAAATGTAAAGAGAGAAAAACCTAACTCTGGTCTGAATCCAGGTAGAGGCTGCCTGCAGCATTATTACAGGCTCCTGGATGTTTCCTAGAGGCACTGAAAAAGACAAGGACATTTAGACATAGGGAAATGTAATTATTTGTGATTGAAACAAAGTAGCAGCCAGTTTATGCATATATTCTTCCTGTTGAATTAACATTATTCTACCAAATTAAATTATTTTCATAAGCTTTTGTACTTTCAGAGGTAGCCATATGTTTTTTCACATTCTGTTTCACGTGCTACTTTTTTTAGTCATCAGAACTTCACGACATAAAAATTGCTATCTGAGTTGACACGGTTATTCCCTCTTGATGATAGTCTTTAAGTAGAAGCATAATATGACAGATGAGAGTGCTGAAACTCAGTGTTACACACAGACTTAAAAATAATAATAAAAAAATTATTCCTGCAAAACTTTGAAAACTGTTCTACGGGGGAACAATTTTTATACTCTGTAATTTATTTGCTTTTCTTTCTTCCTTCATTTTTCTGTGCCTAGAAACATGTGTATGAAAACAGGAATTTAGCTGTTGAGGAACTGATCTACCCCCGCTGTGCAGTCATCACAGGAAACCATAACCCTCTCTTTGGGTAGCAGCTTAAGACTTGGGTAGCAGCATAGATCAAATAAATATTGGAAGATTAAACAGGTCTGTGATCCATATTGGATTTAGGGCTGGACTTAACTGGAAAAGCACGCAGATTTGCACCTGAGATCAGCAAAATCTTGTTGATAGATAATTTTGCCTCAAAATGAAGAAAATGGCATAAAGCCTGAGCTGTGTAAAGGCAGGTGCAGCACAACCGTGACAAAGGTACAGAGGTGACAGTAGCCAGAAGAAATATTCCTGGAGATTCCTGTAGTCTTGATGCAGAAAAGTCATTCCAGCACGACCTCTGTCACTGCAAGAAACAGTTATTGCTGGAAAAATTTCAACAGCCTCTAAACCAGACTGGAGCGAGAGACTCCTTCCCATTTTACAGAGGCTAGCCTGAACCCAGCTGGAAATGAGGATTTGTAGCCAGGATCCACACTACCAAACTTCCCAAGGCTTCACACGTGAGGTTTTGCCTTTAATTCCTCTCAGATGTTTACTTAATGCTACATTATTCTGTTTTGGGTGTAAGCATTACATCAGGCCTTAAAGAATGATACGGGTCAAGTTAATTCTTTGGACAACAAAGGTGCCAAAAGTTTACCATTTTTGAAAATTGCATCTTTCCCTTCCTGCTTTTTGTTATTTGGAGAATTTTCATTAAGGTAATCCCTCTTTGCTTGCAAGTGTTTGCTCCTACTGCATTATTATTCATCCAGAACAGTCATTCTTTGCATATGATTTTTATTTGCTATTGGAATAAGTTTAATGCTGCAGAAAGGATTAAAATTTCGAGTGAGGAGTGAGCAATAGGCAAACTTGATCACCTGAGCAACACAAGGCCCACTTCATGCCTGTGTATCTAATTATACCTCACAAGGTAAAAAAACCAAACCACCCTATCGATGAAGGGACAATACATTCTCTTCCTTGCCCAACAAAATGGGGGTTTTCACACCTGACATAATGGGGAAAGCCGGTGGGTCCCGCATCTCCCCAACACGCTGGGTGCCGTTATTGACAGGCATCGATGTCAGGGTGACAAACACGATGCCGTGGCCCCAGGGACAAGCGGTTCGGGGACCCTGCCGCGCTCGGGTCCCCCCCAGCGCCACGGGAGCTGCCCCAGCCAGGCCCGGCCCGGCCCCGAGCCCCGGGGCGCCCCCCTGGCCCCCGCAGCCCCCAAACGCGGAGCCGCAGCCCCGCGGAAGCCGCTGGGGACCCCAGCCTGGCACCGTCCCCCAGCCGCCGGGCCCGCGCCCCGAGCGCGGCTCCTGAGGTAAATCCGCCCTGCCCCGGCCGCCCCGCCCCGGCCGCCCCTCCCGCCCCGGCCCGGCCCGGCCCGCGGCCCGCCACCCCCTCCTCCCCGCCGGCAGGAGCCGCTGCGGGCGGCGAGCGGGGCGGGGGGCGGCGGCGCGGCGATGGGCGAGGCGGAGGGCGGCTCGGCGGCCGCTGTGGAGAAGCCGCCGCTGCCCGCGGCCGGCCCGGGAGCCGCCGCGGCGGTAGCTGCGGCCGCCGCCGCCGTTGCAGCGGCGGCGGCGGCGGCAGCGGCGCCGGATCCCGGCGTGCCGGCGGAGGAGGCGGTGGTGGTGTGGAGCCCGGAGGTGGAGGTGTGCCTCTTCCACGCCATGCTGGGCCACAAGCCCGTAGGTGAGAGCAGGCCGCGGCCTGGAGTAGCGGCGCTGGCCGGGAAGGAGAAGCGGGCGCCGGGCCGCCCTGGCAGGCTCCGGCCGGGGCCCCCTCGGCGTGGCTGGCGGCCCGGCCGCGCCGCCGTGCTCCCCCTAGAGGGCCCTGGGTTCCGCTCCCGCGGCGGCCGGCCGAGGGCCCCGGGCTCCTCCCGGCGCGGCGGGGCCTGCGGTGCAGCAGGCGCCGGGCCCTCCCGGCCCCCCAACCGCCCCTCCCGGGGCCGGCCCTCCTCGGCCCCATCGCCAGCGCCTTTCCGGCCTTGCTGCTGCCTTACGCTTGGTTTCGGTGGTTCTTCAGGCAGAGCCCTAAACCCTCCGGCTGCGGCCGCATGTCGGCATTACCGGGCGCACCCTCAGCCCCTGCCCAGAGCAGCCCTGTAACGCAGGGTGCCACACCAGCCAGGCCGGGTTGCCCACGCTGCTCTCCACTTCTCATATAGCGCATGATTTCCTTGTAACCATGGGATTATTTATTTTTTTAATTGTGTGCTGTAAATAAAACATTTCAGAGTGTTTAATTGCATTGAATTCTTCCCCCAGGTGTGAACCGCCATTTCCACATGATTTGTATCCGAGATAAATTCAGCCAGAATATTGGACGGCAGATTTCATCCAAAGTGATTTGGGACCATCTGAGCACCATGTATGACATGCAGGCGCTTGTGAGTATAAAGGGTTGATGCAGCCACAAGTCTTATTTCTTACAGCTCAGGAGTTTTGATAGGCCAGACTCACTGGGCCTGTCATACCTTTCATGTTACTAAGAATGATGTGTCTTTCCAGGGAGTAGATGGGACTTTCCTGTATAAAAGTACAGTAGGTGGGAGACAACAAAACCCACAGAGGTTTATGTGTTGGGGTTTTTTTTTCCATACTGTGTTCTGACTTTTTTTACTAACCTTGCCTAAATACTGACCTAGCAAACGTGTACATAGGTACTTAAGTGTCAGATAAGGAGGTTATAGTGTCTTTACATAAGAATTTGCCATGTTTGGGTTGCAAAAATGATCTGGAACGATCATGAGTCATGATCTGAATTATCTTGACCTTAGTAAACAGTTCGACATCGGAAGCCTCCTGATTCTCTAATGCCTGAAGTGTCTTGTTAAGAATGATTTAGCTACTAATTGCATGTAGAATAGAATTTGAGATAGCACTTCTAAATCCAAATTAAAGTTTCAACCAAAGTTATTCATAGATATGTTTCTTTTCTTTCTAAGCACGAATCTGAGATCCTTCCATTCCCTAACATAGAGAAGAATTTTGCTCTTCCTGACGAAATGATTCAAGAAGTGAGAGAAGGTGAGATGCAATAGCAGTCTCTTATTCTTGGTGGCTCTAATCTCATCTCAGAATGGATAGTTTAACAAAACTCCCCCCAAAAAAGAATATAACGTGTCAGTCCAAGGCTGTTAATTCAGACTGGTGTGCTAAATGTATTGGGAAAAGGAAGTGTTAAACAGGTACAAGTTTATCTCATTAATTCTTAATCAGCTGACTGAGGGAAACTATCAGGGAAAGGATTATGCTGCTTGTGCTGTTCGTATTCTCATTATCAGCCTCTGTGATGGACCGCTGTAGGAGACAGGCCTAGCGGGGGAGTTAGACCTTTGGTCATATTCCACACAGTATTTCTCATATTCTTAAACGTAATGTAGATGGGATGCTAATATAGCACAATCAGGTTCTATTTATACCATTTAGATTCAGCTTCTCCTTCTGGGTGTATGCAAAAGATCCGTGTGTTTCACTGATGGTAGTTTGCAGAGTGAAATGCAAAATGTGATTCTTTGCAAGGTGATTAGTAGTTTATTGTGGGGGTTTTGGACTTTGTTGAGACAGCTGTAATATTACATCAGACCATAATTTTTGCTAAAGTGGATGATCTGTACACTTTAATACAGTTAATTTTATAGCAAGATCAGTTTTTTAATGAGTAGGAGCTATAAAGCTGAAAAAAAACATTTTCTGCTTTTAATTTGTATGTGATAATCTTTCTGTGATAAAATCTTCTGTACCAGTGATGACATAAGGCAGTTATATAGCAGTTCAGCTAACATTAAAAAATGTATACCAGGAATAAACTTAGTGAATAGCTGCAGTTTCAGTAGCTGGAGAAACTTGCTTTTTGACTATGGACTTGTACCTTATGCTAGTATAACAGTCTCATTTTTAGGCTATTACCATCTTTAATATGGTTCATATATCTTATTTTTAAAAGCATTACTGGTTTTTAATCTCTGGTGATAGATTTTGCATGAGGGTTTTTTTTTTCTGTAGTTGCATTAAAATTAATTGAAAACAAAACCAATACAAAACATTTAGAGGCGTTTGTATAGATTCACAGTGTTTTCAGAGTACTGTGACATCACCTCTGTGTTTTTACCTTCTTGGGATTTAGCTACCTCTTTCTTCCAGATCTCTTTCACTCATGATAAACCTATCTGTATTGTCTAATCTAATAGAAATATGTGGCAGTTTGACAGCAATCTTAGGCTGTGCGGGGAAAGCTGGATTTTCAAAGTTTAGTTGGATGTGTGTTACTTGGTACTGTTACTCAAGGTAGGTGCTAGGAAGTTCAAGCATCTGCCGAAGGAGTTCTTGGCATATGTTAGACTACAGTGGAATGCTTCTCAGTTACTAGGTACACTAAACTTTACTAAAAATTCAGCATAAAATTATAATACAGCTAAGATGATGTGATATGTTTTTCCTATTTAGCATTGTGCTTTCTTTCTGTTAATAATTTCAGTGGAACTTCTTGACATGGGACATCTTCATGTTCAGTGTTTTACATTATGCTTGTAGTGTGCTTGGACTCGTAGTGGTTTCTCTATCACAGTGTTGAGGAACCTTTCTAATTTACTGCTGAATGCTGCACTGTTTGTTAATATTATGCACATATGATGAGGCTACTAATCCAGAAAAAATACGTACAGTTCTTTAAAACTATCTAACCATTGCTAACAATCCTTTCTGTAGGAAAAGTAATGATAGAAGAGGAAGTGAAAGAGGAAATAAAAGAAGAGATGGAAACACATGCAGGTCCAGAAGAAGGTAAATTTGTAACTCTCTACTGTGTAATACGAGATTGAAAAACAACTGTAACTCTGAGAAATTAATGTTAAAATGTAAATGCCAAATATGGTGTACTTTGTGATTTGTATTCAGACTTAGTATATGCTCATGCCAAGAACTAGAATAATTTGAGAATGCACAGAGTAAGCAGCTGCTGGTATCTTGATACTTGAAAGGTTTCTCCTTTGCTCCTATGTGCAGAGTTGTATAGTTTTGGAGTTTTTTGGTTTTAATATGTACTTGACAAAACCCTGGGAGCCTGAAGTAATCTAAGGATCTCTGAAAGAAAGTCAAGTCCGGTCTTGGTGAACCTAAATACTCTGTGTTAGGATATTTGTAGTCTTGGGGAAAAATAGGGCCTATAAATCAAAGAAGATTGTAAAATTGTATGCTTAAATGGGAAGGCGGGCAGAGTGGGTTTTTTATTTTATTTGCATTATCTTGCTTCTTTTAAATATAAGGCCTGTTTTCCTAATGCTGCTGAGAACAAAGTCAAATGTGAACATTAGAGATTCTGCTATTTACCTTAACAGACTAAGTCAACTGTTAATTATAGAATTTCATAATATTTATATCACAGAATAAGTGGTGTTTTAAGCTTGAGTGTAATAAAAGATCTAAACGTGTATTTTAAAAATATATTAAATTTCACATTTTGGGTGTTCAGTTTTAAAATCTCTCTATAATACCAAATGTAACGACTGTTGCTGATCCTAAGTTTCATAGATTGGTCCTATGTTCTGTAAGTGTTCCTATTAAGTATCTTAATTTTAAGTGCTGTTTAATTCCAATTAATGAGTTTAATTTTTAGCCTGTCAAAATACATGCCTGTCTTTAAAGCAAATAATAAAAGCAAGATGTGCCTTTCTTAGAGAAGATTTTTCCTTTGAAAGTGAAAGTTATACTTAAATGGTGGTTAACTATGCTGAGAATTGACTGGTTTGAGAAGTTTTATGTATTATAAAGAAATTTGATATCACTTTGCCTGTGTGTATGACTCTGATCTGGAATCATTACTTTGATCCTATTTCAGTTTTTGCACCCTCTGGAAGTTTAGGAAAAACAACTGAAAAGCCAAGCAGCAAAGAGAAAGAGAAAACTTCATCAGATTCTGGGTCCAAAGAAGGATCTGATAAGAGGAAGCGCAACAGAGTCACTGAAAAGGTCTTAAATGCAAACAGTAATCCTTCCAGTCCGAGTGCTGCAAAACGACGCAGAACATAAAGCGAGCTGGGAAAGAAGTAATAATATGGAACGTGAGGAGGGAGCAGTAAAAACAAGTAGCAGGATAGTCGCTACATAAACTTTTTGAGAAAGGAAAAGATATCTGAGCCGGGTATTTGAAAAATCTGCACATTGGCTTTATCCATGCAAGACTTTGTCTGTCTTTCCTGATGTGTTGTCTAGTCAGCACCGAGTAGCTGAGCGCTGGCTACCTTCTCAGGGCATTGGGGGAGAAAGCTGGCAGCGTTAAGAGTTCATGCCTGTGTAACAGTTCCGGTGGCTGCATTTCAAACAAGTAACACACTCTGTCTCAGCCTAGTTCAGTGAAACGTGGAGCCTCCATTCATGAAGAGCATAGTTTTTTTCTGTAAATGTTGGGTCGGTTTTTTGCCATCGTTGCTGTCTGTGAATGTTACAGACTCTCTGTGGGTAACATTGTTTGGCCATTTTACTTACCGCAAAGGTAGCATTTGTATCAGATGTCTGAATCTTGTTAGTTCAGTAAAACTAAAGTTCTTTTAAATACAGGTAACTACTGAGTTGAAGTATTCTTTTGCTCTGTTGGAGGAACCTTTACTTCTTTCACCCTCAGTGACATAACATTTTTCAGTCTTTAAAAGTTTATATACCATAAGTGAAGTGAAAATGATAATGCCCCTAGACAGAATAATTAATAAGTGTCCTAAATAAAATATCCAGTGATGTCACTGTAAGGTTTTGTAAGGGATCAGCTGAGCTGTGTGTGAACCTGGAGGTGTTGCTTCATCCATTTGTAATATAGTAATATATAACGGTGGGGTTTGTACTTCATTATTTATTTTTTTAAAGCAGTTTTCATAGATGTTAATGGAATTGCTATTCCAAAAATGTTAATTTTGTTCTACGACTTAAGAATCTTACTGACGTTGTAATGCTTATCTTTTATATGCTAGAATATTAAGATTTGATGAAGTTACTATTTTTGTGTTGTGAAGAGATGGACCGCAATCAACAAACACGTGTTAAATGGTGAAAAAAGTAGGCTGATATGTTACTGAGTTTGTTTGACCGTATAACTATCAGTTAATGAAAAGAAGAATTCCTTCTTAATCTGTCAGTTTTGCCTTCAAGGTGAGGAACTAGGATTCCACTAGTTTTTGCTTTTATTCTAGGTACGTAGCCAAGTTCTTGTCTGCCTTACGTGCTTCACTTGTTTTATACCAAGAATAAATTTGACTTGTTTTTATTTTACTAAGTGGTAATTGTTGTGTAACTGGATTAAAATTTGGCCCAGCTTATTTTGAAAGTTCTTTAGGTTCCTTGTGCGTTTAGTGAAATTGGTCAAAAGTGCCTACTGAGTTTTATCTTGGGGGGGGGGGGGGGGGGGGTTGGGGTGTTTGTTGGGTTGGGTTTTTTTAAACTGACTTTTCCTGGATCTTATGAACTACTACCCTTTTATTTCTCTAAGACATTTGATAAGAAATCCTGGCCTTCTGAACTTGATAGACAGGTTGCTGTAAGCTTCTAAACTAGAGGCTTTTGTCTTTTCTAACTAGCATCGTGCAGATGTGAAGTACTGAGTTGAGAAGATGAAGTTTCTGTTCTAATTTCTTGGAAGCTCACCTCGTTACCCTCTGGTATGCACCGGTGAGCTCTAAAAGGGCAGAACTGCTGAGATGGCCACTGTAACCACTCTTGCAGCGTGGTGCTAGCTCACTGCTTTACAGTGTGAAATCGCATAAACAAATTCCACCCCGGAAGGTATGAAACGCCGTGAATGTAGTGCTGTGCTCCGATAAGCCTTGCAAAATATCTGGTGAGATACCTGCCAGCTGGAGAGCTCCGCGGAGCTCCGGCTTGTGGGAGAGGTGCTGCAGGTGTCTCGGAGGTTTTCTGGATGGGTAGAAATTGAACTTTTATAACCTTATGTGAGGAACCTCCTAGGTTTAATTTTGATGTTTAAGAAAAAAGCTCAGTTTACATGGTGGTATGATCAGGTTCCTAGGAGCTGTAATCCTGCATGACTTACAGATCTATTGTGGAAGTGAGTGCTGAAAGGTGAATTGCCTGTGTTAAGATTTGCTGTTTCCTTAAGAACTAAAGTGCTGGTTACTTCCTCATGATCTACATAGATCTTGGCCATAAAGTGCAGAGTTTGTAACTTTCAAGTCTCATGGCCTTGTAGGTAAATCCTTTTCATCTGGGCAATTCTGTTCAAAGTCTTTTTGCTATACTAATGAGATGGGGTTTAATAGCTTACAGTAGATGTGTCAACAGTGGTGTAATGAAATCGTTTTTAATAGCTTCAAGTAAAAATGTGTCAACTGTGGTGTAGCTTCCCAACACCATCCTTGAAGCAGGGGAAGTCCAACTTGGGATTTCACGGGCAATCCAGCAACACAGATTTTTTTTTTTTTTTTTGGAATTTGTTGGCTGTGAGGTTAGGTGCTTGGGAAGCGCGAGTGCTTTAGGCAACCCAAGCGCTGCAGCTCTCTTTTCCTCCCTTCCCTTTTACCAAATCCTGGCTTCTTGGGAAGATTGTTCTTTTATTCATCTTCCTGTAAGAGAAATATTACCTCATCCTATGGAAGGAGTATGTTTTTTGACATGTGGTGAAGTCATACGCAAATCTTGCTGAATTCTTCACCCTGAAGGACAGAGGAAGGCTCCCCTTACTCCGATATCTTGCTTCCAGCGGCAGTGGCTGTGTGTGGGCTGGGGGGTAGGCGCTCAGCGCTGCCCAGCGCCGCGGAGGCTGGCCCAGGGCAGGATGAGGCGCCCTTTCCCTTCGCCGCGGGGCAGGGTAGCTGCCGGGGCGGGCGGGCGCAGGGACCGTGCGGCGCCGCAGGAAGGGGGCGGGGCGTGCCCGCGCTTCCTGCCCCGCCCCCTCGCCCCGCGCCCGGGCATTGTGCCGCGCGGGCGGCCCCGCCGCCCCCTGGCTGCCCGGCCCGCCGCGCTCCATGGCGGCCTGGGTCGGCCTCAGGGCGGAGGAGGAGGAGGAGGCGGAGGACGAGGCGTGCTTCTGGCGGTACGACTCCACCTGGGAGGAAGACGAGGACGAAGAGGAGGATGGCGGCGAGGGCGAGCCGGAGGGAGCGCAGGCAGCCGCCGGGGAGGAGCGGCCGGACGCGGGGCAGCGGCCGGTGCCGGGCTGGGCGCGGGGCTCCCGGCAGGCCCAGGTGGGTGCCGGCGGGGCGGGGGGGGGGGCCGGCAGCCCGTTCACCCCAGGCCGCCCCGGGCCCAGCCGCCCTGGGTGCGCGGGGGTTACCGTGCCCCTCGCGATTATCGCGGGCACTTCGGCGGGGGACGCTGCAGGCCGCCCCCGGGCGCGGTGGCGGTGCCCGTGCCCCCGCGCCAGGCTCCCGGTTCACCCCGGGGAGCGGGGGCAGCCTGAGGCGCTGAGGAGGGGTCGGGGGGCCTGCCCGGGCAGCGGCCGCTGGCGTGTGGGCCTGCCCTCCTCCATGGAGCAAATCCCTCGGGAGGGGAGGGGAGGCGGCTGAGGCTGCCGCAGGAGCCCCGGGTGGTCGGGGCAGGGCTCTGCTGGCACTGAACAGCCCCTGAGTTCCATTAGACTGCCGGGAGCTGGTGTATGAGATATAGATAGATACATATATTTCCTCCACCATTCCCTGTGGTCTGGGTACTTTATCCCATACACACCATGGCTGTTCTCTGTGCCACCTGCCAGTTCCCCGCGTTCCGATGGCCGCTGGGTTTGGCGTGAGGACACTGATGTTCTTCAGCAGCTCCTTGCTTTTAAGTTTTTTTCATGGTATCCTCATCTCTGTATGGTGGCCTTCCGTGTCTGCTCTTTCATCAGTAAAAAGTCACCACTTAACATCTGCTCGCTTTTAAAAATGAGCCGTAACTTTTTATTTCTTTCAGACGTGTTTTTTTTCCCTAGGGAGCATCTTTAGAGCTCCCTAGGAAATGTAGCATTATTTCAGAGCGACTCTGAAAACAAAAAAATACCCATTGGTATTTTAAAAGCTGCAGGTATGTGTGCAGTTGTAGGGAGTGAGGTGGCATTGCAAAATGCGAACACTTGTGTCTGGTACCTTCAAATAATGTTGATTTGAAAGAGAAGGAACTTTGTTAGTCTTATCTGAGGCTCCTGTCTTTAGCATCAGTGTTTTTGAGTTTGACACTGGGTGTCAGTAATTTCTTCTACAGCATTACTTGGGCAAAAGCGAAACTGTGTCTCTGGATTTCTCAGTATTTGCTGGCTTAGTGAAAATGCGTTACTGAGCTCCTCCCATTTCGGGGAAAGGGAAACTAACCCTTCGCTTGAGTTTCGTTTCAGCGACTCATCTGTATTCTTAGCTCTATGTAGGCAGATGAAGCTTTCCAATTAGTGCGCTTTTAAAGGAGTTTAATAATAAACTCCAATTTTTTATAAGCATTAAGATATTAAAACAGCCTCCCTCTTAAAAAAATTAATACATTCTGTGCAACATAGTAGTCCAAACGCTCATGACTTCCTACAAAAATACCCGCTCTGTACTTTGCAAACAAAATGGAAGTTGAAATACAGCAGAGGGACGCATCCATGTGCATCTCTGCATCTTCACGGAGTTAGACTGTATCTAGGCCTTGGCTGTGCACGTAGGTCTGTGAAAGGCCACAGGTATTCTAGGCAGAATAGCTGTAATACTTGAACGAGGGATTTCCTTGGAAGCATTTTGCTCTGTTTGAGAGCACGCTGTCAATTCTCTCTTGTACATGGCTGGAGTTCTGGTTATGTTCGCAAGTTTTAATGCCTCCAGAACATTCAGACTGTTCTTTTTGAATGTGTGTGTTCTTCAGGTATTTATTTTTTTTTTCTTAGAGGAACTTCTGGATTGTGACAACCCTCAAAACAAGGACCATTTTTTCACTCCAGTGAGTGGGCTTTTCAAACTTTGCCTTATAAAGGAGGATGTTGTCCCCGAGACTTACGGCCCCTGGAATATTGTTCTGCATCTTTAAAGAGAAGTTCTTCCTTCGGTGATGAGTGTGTAGTCACCTCTGTCTGACAGTGCCTGAAAATTTTTTAAGGGCAGTGAGAATGAATACAAAAAGAGACAGTAAAGCTTCTGTTGTCTGTTCATGCCTTTACAACCTGCCAAAGGCACGAATCAGCTTGCAAAACTGATTCCAGCTTCCACTTGTATTACACTAATTCTCATTCTTCTCCCCTCAGTCTAGATGGTATACTTTATATCTGAAGCTGCTAATGTGTTTATTCAATACTGAGGTTAGAATTTGTTTTATTATTTTCACTATGCACTTTCAAAATTAAATTAAAAATCTCCTTTTACCTTTGCATTTCACTTGTGTCTCTGCACGTAACTCCACATTCACGGTCTGAGGTTCCTGGGGTGTGTCTTTTCAGGTCTTTTGCATTTCGGCACTTTTAGCTTCTAAGAGCGAGCACTGAAAAACTTGGGGTTTGTGCCTATTTTAAAAAGGTTACCTCTTAGTCTGCTGTAATGCATGAGGGTTTGTGTTTGGCTGCTCAGAGCCGTATTTTAATAAACCCTGTAGTTCTGCCTTCTAACTCTCCATCAACAGAAGATTTTGATCACTGTTCTAGGATGCTGCTGTCTTTCTCATTCCTGTGTCGTGTTCACAGTCTACACGTTCTTTCATCCATTTCAGTTGCAGCTGGTTTCCAGTTTTTAGCCAAATATTGTGTTACCTTCTCCTGGCTTTGTTCCCTGCTTTCCTCACGCTCTGCACAGCGATGCACATTCTGACTGATGCGTTCCAGGTTTTGAGGAAGAAACCCACTTAAATTGCCTGTCAGTGCTGTGAGAAGTAAGGGGGCTCAATTGGCGTGGGCAAGTTTCAGTCTTGCAATTTAGTTTGTCTTTCTAAGCTGGAAAAAGGAAGGTTGTGTTTCTGTGTGGCTTACATGGAAGTTTACAGAGATCTAGGAACACCACCTTCTTGGAGGGAGGGCTGAGTTTTGCTCTCTTTGCTTCCCTATCTTGTTCTTTTTAATGCTGTGCTCTCAGATGCCTTTTGCCGGGATCTAGCGTCTTTCTGGACAAGCCTTACAGCATCTTGCACCATGGCATTGCACTCATCTCGGTATCTACATTTACTCTTCAGCAAACCAGTTCTTTTTCAAAATTGGAGCCAGTCTACTATTAGCCTATCCCGACTGTGTTAAAGGATGTTATTTTAGAAAGTTAAGTGTAAAGAATATCTGGAAATTTATTCTCCTGTAATAGGGAACAAGATTTTCATTAATTTGACATGTGTCAGAATTTCATGCTTGGAGTTGCAAAGTTATAGTCAAATGATGAATGTCATAGTGCTAAATCCCAGTCTCTGCTTACATCTCAGACAAAAGAATAATATTGATCTGTTCTTGCTGAACATATTTCTTGGCCTTGTGCTTGCAGCCTCTTACTTTTTTTTCTGTCGGCTGTGTAGCAAAGCTTTTTATAATTGTGTGCATTTCTGCAGTCTGGGTAGATTCTGGGGATGGACAGTATTGGATTTCTAATCCCATATGGGCCATGTGGCTGTAGGAAGTTCTGCCACCTATTTTGGTCTGTGTTTGGTCATCTATAAAATGGAAATGCGTTGTAACGTAGACGGGTATTATTTTAGGTCATCACAAGTTACTACTCATAAAAAACAACTTGAGCTTAATTTAATCCCTGTCACAGAAGTACGGGAGTGTCATAGTGTGTAAATGTATTTTTAAAATATAGTTTTAAAAATTCTGCATTGATGACCTCCTGCTGTGGGTAAAGATTTGATCTCCAAATGCTGTGGGTGCTTCGTAAATAAAAGTATTAACAGTCAACAGGGCAGCCGAATGGATGACTTCATTACAACAAGGTGTTAGAAAATCCAGTTCCTGTCTTAATAATTAAGGAACTGATGATCCGTGTTCAGTAGAAATTGGTGGGGTTTTATTTTTCTCTGTGCAAATGAGGTTAAGAAGTATGAAATGAAGTTGAAAGAAACACCTTGGGAGAGCATTTGTTGCTTCTTTCTTCTGAGTTTCTTGAAATACTTACTTTGCAAGAGCCTGCACATCTTACCTGTTTCACAAAGACCCTGCTCTTGCTGTGAGCTGGTGTTGAATGCTCTAATCGCAGTGTGCTTCGATTTGGGGGAGTCCTTTTATTCATGAGCAGTCTAGTTCATTTTGGTGGTTCTGCCTTGACAGAACACTTTTAAGCACTTTCATAGCTTGGGGCAAGATGGGTCAGCACTCAGCAAGATTAAACCTGTGTTGCTTGTGAAGTGTTACAAAATCTCTTAAGATTGAAGTAATCCACTGTAAAAAAAAAACCCACAAAAAACAAACCAAATTTATTATTCAGCTAAAATGCATTTTATATTAAGTCTTACTTGCAACTTCCATTTCTCTGAACTTCATGGAAATAAAGGTGTTCTTTGTGATCTCTGTGTAAATGTGACAGTTGGAATGAACCTAGCACATCTGTGTAGCGAGGAGAACCTGTTACTTAATTGTCAGGTGGACGTGGCACCACAGGTTTTTCTCTATAGCAATTTGAATTACGAATAAAATCAAATTTATTCAGCTGTAACTAGTTAAACCTGTTATTTGGCAACTAATAGGGGTCACGTGAGTCACTGCTGTGGGTATTTCATATATATTTCTTGTATTTTATTAGTGAAGTTTGGTTTCAAAACACTTCAACTAAATGCCTTTTATTTGTAGGACCAAAGATCAAATTCATCACCGCTGTCTTGGAGAGGTTTTCAGGTAGGCTTGACGTAAAGTTTGGTTAGTTGGAAGTATGAGCGATAATTGTGATGATGGTTGGAATGGAAGTCCAATAAAAGAAATATCTAACGTAACAGTATGGCTCTTATTATTGTCCACTGTCCAGATCAGCATAATACTACATCAGCAAGGCTGCTTTTGAGCGTAAAGCTAAGATTAAAAAAAACTTTATTTCAATAATGTTTAGAGGCAATGAGAATCTTGAATTTAAGGGATATTTCTGCATCTTAAATTCTACAGTTTTGAACTCTGATCTCTGTCTTGACTGTGGTATAGAGTGACTCAGAGAATGAGAGGTAGGGCTTGGTTTGTCCTGTTTTAAAACCTTTCAGTTGAGGAAGAAAATTACATTTTGCCATTTGGGATTTCCAGCTAGTTCTGACTATTTGTGTAGGAAAACTCAACAGGGATAAAAGATATGCATAAAACATAAAGAACTTGATTAACAAGACTAGAAAGAAAAAAAAATATTTTAGTTAAAGGACGTGGTGTGAACTTCTCTTAGTCCAAAGTTGTCTTCAGGAGTGCAGAGAAACAATGCTGTAGCAAACTGGCTGGGTTTGGAGGTGCTGGGAGCGCAGCATGAGGAGCATAGGAGAGTGATAGGCAGGGATACGTGTGAGAGATGCTGAATTCAGTCAGTGGATTATTTTTTATTTTTTTTTAGAAGACAACTTTAATCTGGATCTCTGATCTGTCTCTCTTCTCTAGTTCTCAAGCGGGCGCAACTGGAATGCAGCAAGAGACTTGCAGAGATACAGACATCATTACCCGGTATGGACTAAATAATGACGCGTATACTCTTGGGCTGTTCTTCATTGCATGCTAAGTTTAGGAACAGTTTCTAGATTTGAAGGCACCCTTTTGTCTTTACATTGACAAGCTCAGAACCTTTAAAGCATTCATTTGCGAGGGGGAAGGGATGATGTGCGTGTGGGTGCATCAGAAACAAGCTGTTAATTCCCAAAACTCATGTCAAGGAATTAGCTCGAAATATTTAGGAAATGTGAGGGAAAGCAAGGAGAAGTGTTGAAGTGAATGCTGCCTTTTTAAAGATCACTGCTTGTTGATTTCTTGTTCTCATCTCCAGGGTTTGGTAGAATCAGAAAATGAGGAGGAAGAAGACATGTGGAACTTAAGCTTTTATAAAAATGAGATTTGTTTTTTGCCCCGGGGTGAGTACCTTGTGCAGTGACTGATGCAGTCTGCTGCAGCTGGTTGAATTGGTGAAAGAGTAGCTTGATCCATGTGGGACAATTACTAAAAAAACCCACAGCCAAACAAAGCACACCACCAAAACCAAAACAAACAAAAAAGCCACCAAGAATTTCCATTTTAAAATGTCTTGTTCCTGCTGTATGTGCCTTACTTTTCTGTTTAATGATAGGAAACTAAGATTTTTTTCTTTGAGTTTACCAGGTTGGTTATCTAGTTAGATAAGCTAGTGCCTGTATGCGAACACCTGGCTCTGGATAGTAAGCTACCTTGGGTGGCTGGCTAACTTTAATATTCATTTGGTGTCATTTCTTCTTGCCTAACTTTTTCCTTTTCTTCTCAGGTTTGCATATTGAAAATCTGCTTGAATCTTGGTGGGACAACTATGAAGTTCTGGAAGAAAACCATTCTTACATACAGTGGTAAACTGTCTGCTTGAACATAGTGACTCTCTTCAGTTGTGCCTCTTCTAAGAGTCCGTTGTATCTGTGTTCCTGAATTCAGTTTCCCCAAAGGTTCAGAATTGCTCCTGAGCGAAACCCATGTCCACTTTATTTTTATTAAGTTATATCCTTTTGGAAACAATGCAGTGGAAATCTGGAAAACCAGACATGGGTTACCAGTGCAGCTGTGGCAATAGATCTCAGTCATGGTTGGTCTTACAGGGTATTGCAGATCAGAGTATTAGAGCAACAAGAGAGATGCAGATAAGCAAAGTATATTGTTGTCATTGGTGTGGACAGTGCTTTTATGGGAGGGGTGTATTTGTCATATAGTAAACTACTTCTGTGTCCATAAAGATGTGAGGACTCCAAGAGATGCCTCTGATACCACAATTTTTGAAATCTTTTGTTTGTTTTTTTAAAAAAAGGGTACCCTGGGCTGGATGTCGTCTTTGCTTATCTGGTCTGAAAATTTCTTTCCCTTCAGGCTGTTCCCTTTACGTGAACCGGGGATGAACTGGCGTGCCAGACCACTCACATGTCAAGAAATTCAGGTATTTAAAGCTTTTTTCTTTTTTGAGATCTGAAGGATGTTAGGATTTTCCCTAAATGCCTTACATTTGAAGTCTAGGTTTTCTTACGTTGCTTCCTTGGGGCCCTAGTGTGAACAGAGCTCACTCAAGCACTGTTAAGAATTTGTCTGTCTTGTGTCTGCCAGTGGCTACACCAACAAATGAAATGCTCAGTGATAAAATCAAGCCTTGTTTGTCACTTAGGTGCCCCTTAAACTAACTGGTGCAGGTCATCAGGGATTGCAGCTCGTACTCATTAGTCTGTCTTGTTTTCAGGCCTTTAAGAAGTCCAAGGAAGTTATGCAAAGGTTTATACGTGCTTATCAGCTCATGCTGAGATTTTATGGGATCATTTTGACCAATGAGGAAACTGGAGAACTTAAGAGAGCAGAGAATTGGGCTGAACGATTTCAAAACTTGAACCGGTGAGTCTGAGCCTGTGTTGATGCTGGTGGTCATTTACTACAGCCAGGTGCTTCTTTGAGAAGAAAAAAAAAAGTCAAAGTCAAGAAAATGCTCAGCCCTTGAGGAGCAGATGCTTTTTGTTGATAAAAATGTTAGCTAGCTGAAGTATATTTACCTTGGCTTAGCCTCTGACTGCAGGTCATCACACTCTGTGACTTTAGTAAATGACAGGCGTTATAAGTAAATGAGTTGAGATTGATTTTCTTTTGTATCCAGCACAGCTGTGAACAGTAGGCTTTGTTCAGGTTGCTCTCCTGAAGGATGAAATACAGACTTGGAGATGCTAATATTGGCTCTAGCAGAGCTTGTGTTTAAAACCATATTTTAAGCAGGAATCGCTGAAATGTTTTCACAGGTAGCCAAATTGCCTTTTAGTATTCTCGTAAACAAACTACAAAATAGGAGCATTTCCATATGCTTCCCTGATTGTTTATAAAACTGCCTTAATGTGTGTAAAATGCTTTAAATCCTTGGTTGAAAAGTGTTTTGCAAATTGATGGTTTTTCATACTACTTTTTATTTTTCTTACTTACACTTTTTATACCACTGCAGGTCATACCGTAGAGATAGTAGTGACCCTTCATATTCTGGTACCCCTAATGCTGTTAACAAGGGCTCTAAGAGGACTGGGCATACTCACACAAGAAAAAACCAACTTGAAGACTGTCAAGTATTTAAAAAAAAAAAAAAAAAAAAAGTGTTGTGTCTGGCTTAAGTCCCTGAGTCACGGATTTCTGGCAACATCCTTACCTGCCTGTATCCTTACAGTTTTTTTACGGGCTTACCCTGCAGGGTCACTGTTAGGGATAGGACACTGGGCTGCATGGACTTGTGTGTCTGTCAAGTGGTGGCTGGTATCTACTGGTGAGTGATGCAGAAAGCCAGAACCGTTCCAAGCAGTTGAGGTGATTAATCCTAGCAGCCCAAGGAGGACTAGGAAGGTGCTGCTGAAGGCAGACAGCAGCAGTCGGTGCTTGAAAAGTAAGCCCGCCTGTATTCCCATCTGCATTATCAAGTAGTCTTTAACAGACCGTGGCCAACAATGCACAAAAACATTTTGCAGATAGCCTGGAGGTTCGTAGTGACAGGTAAGACTTTCACTTAACTTTGCTTATCTGTTTTGTTCAGGTTCAGCCACAACAATTTGCGGATTACTCGCATCCTGAAGTGCCTGGGAGAGATGGGTTATGAACACTATCAAGTGCACTTGGTAAAGTTTTTCCTAACAGAAACTCTTGTTAAGGAGACGTTACCAAATGTCAAGAGAAGTGCCTTGGATTACTTCCTGTTCACCATCAGAAGCAAACAGAAGAGAAGAGAACTAGTCCACTATGCTTGGCAACACTTCAAACCTCGGGGCAGCTTTGTGTGGGGGCCACATGATAAACTCTTGAAGTACAGACCCCGCTCTGCTAGGTCACAGCTGCACCAAAAGGCTGAAGATAAAGAGGAAACACCTGGTAAAAAATGTGATGATTCTGTGGAAAAGGATCAGAACCTGTCCATAGAGGGAGAACAGAAAGCTGGAGATGCTGCAAACTTGCAGCCTAAAGTGAATGATGAAGATGTAAAAGATAAGTTAAGTGAATATGTTTTGAAGGGAGATGGTGAAGAGGAGGAAGAGACTTCACTTACCCAGCAGGAGAAGAAGGATTTAAGCAGTGAGGCTGAAGAAGTGCAGGGTACAGCAGAGAATGATTGCACAAAGGAGAGCAAGAAGAGAAAACTGGATGCAAATACGGCAGATGCTAAAAAGAGTGGACTGTTGAAAAGCCCTACTGATATTGAAAACATTTCCCGTAATCTGGGAGAATGTGCAATTGATGGAGAAATCCCTTGCTCAGTTCCGCTTTTACAAGCAAAGGAGAACCAGGAAATACTGAAAGAAGATGATGCAAGCACCAAAGACTCAGCAGTGCCTGAGACTGCTGATGCAGTTGTGAAACGGAGGAAAGTTGATAAAAGAACATTGAGAGCCAGGGCATGCAACTTGGCCATAAACCTGAACATGAACCCGAACGTTGGGCCCTCTGCCTCCAGTGCCAAGTTAAAGCCACCTGCTGCAAACACTGAGGCTGAAGAAGAAAATGTCAGTGGGGAAAGCACAACTGTGGAAGTGACAAGTGAGAAGCGTGGTGGTGATGCACATGGTGGGGATGTGAGACCCTCAGTTGGTTCCAGGCTCCCCAAGACTGGCAGGACTTCTTCAGTAAGTGATGGCTTGGAGTTGAGTGGGGATCAAGTCAGAGCAAGGAGTGATCAGAACCACTGCAGCAGCACATTCCTGGGAAGCAAAAATGGGGTAGATGGGGTAGAACAGCATAAAAAGGCAGAAAATGCAAATGAAAAAGGGCAGGCAGAAGTCACAGGCAACAAACAAGTTCCAGAGAGTATTGAGCAGAGCAGCGTGGCATCCACGTGTCCTGAAGAAGACAGTACTGAGGTTGCAACAGAAAAACGTGAAAGCTCTGAGCATGCAGCAGAACCTGATGAAGAGCAGGTAGCGGCAGAGTTGAGACCGGCATGACAAGCACTCAAGCAGAGATGACACTGCCCTAACTGCTGGGAGCCAGCTTTGGTGATTTGGATAGCAGAAGTACCTGGAAAAATAAACTTCCTTTGGGCTGGTCCAGGGTAGCTCCTGTCTGGCTTTCACCCTTCCACACTTTTTTAAAAATCATCTGTAGTAACTTCACTGAGATCCAGCCCTTGGTTTACCCTAAAGAGGAAAACTCCGGTCATCTTCATGGACAGGCTGTGTCCTGTTGCTGGTTTTTTTATCTGATGTTCAGGACTGTCTTGGAGCAACAGGCGTTTTTGCACTTTGCTTTGATTCTGGTATGTCCCTTCTTAAAGAGAAGAGGAAAACTGATCTGTTTCCTTGTTTGAACTGGTCAAGTGTTTATTAAATACATCATTTTTAATGTAAGACAGCATGACCTAATTGGCCAGGCCTTTCTATTACCATGTAACTTCTATTTATTATTGAAAGGCTGTACCTTTCGTGGAGATTTATTCCTGGCAAAGGTGCTGTTTACCTAAAAGAGATGAGTATATACATTTCACATCATTTAAGAGTATAGTTGCCTCTCCTCCTATAAAGAAAATTAGACTTCAGACTGGGATACAATGCATAGTCAAAATGTATCTGTGACCAGTAGTGACTTGTTTGTACAGACACTGTTCGCTAGGGTGCTAAGTACTGAGCATTTATTCCCTTTATTCCCCCCAGAAGTTGCTTTGTAGGGCTTGTTAGTGTTTTTAAGAATATGGATCATCTACTGATTTTGAAGAGGAAAAACCTTCAGACTTTGCATAAAGCTGCCTAGAGCTCTTCTTCCCCAGGCTTTTCCACCACTTGCAGACCCTTGATAGTCTTCCACAGGTATTTGTGTCCGCTACTGGTTCAAAGGTCTGCCTTCCTCAGTTGCCAAAACAGAACAAATAGTTGTCGTTGCATTTTTGGGGGCTCTGCTGTTAATTCGCAGTGGCCTGTGGGGGCTCTCTTTTCTGCAGGCCCATCGCATGAAGTTAGATGTGTCAGATTTAACCCACTTCCTAGTTAGAGCAGGATTGTTTTACCACTAACGATTAGCATGTCAGGCGGTGAGGGCATGTTAAAGTGCAGCATAGCTGGAAACCACTGGGCTTTGTGGGGCAGTTAATTGAAACTTTAATTGGAGGGGTATGCTTGTCTGGTTGATTTATTTACGGCCCTCAAGAATTTACTTTTAGACCTTGCCAGCTATTTGCCGGCCTCAGTGTTCCTGACCTCCCTGTTAGCTGCTCTGCCTGACTTACGCAGTATTCAACCAGGTCTGAAGGAGCGTTAAACAATTTAGCACTTCTGCTCCTAGAGATTTACAACAGAGGACCTGTTTCATGAAGCAGAGGAAACAGTTTCCACCAGCCAGAAGGTCTGGACTCGCTGTTTGCTCAGATTGTTTGGTTTAGATTTGGGGATTTTAGGTGCTGTTTGTGTAGGAGATGGTTAGAGGCTTACCAGCTTTGCCAGAGAGCAGATGCAGTAGCCTGTGCGATGTTCATGTTTTTCCTCTCTCTGCTACAACTCTGAAGATCTTTCAAGGAATTTGATCCGTGACTCGCCAGCCCAGACTGTAGGTCCTGATCCAGCATGCCACATACACGTGTGGGAATAAAAATCTGCAAGCTTAACACCTAATGGTCGTGGTCACACACGTGCTGGAAAAAGGCTTTAATGTTTTTAAAATAATTTTTTTCTTATGAACAAATGGAGTTAAATAGCCAATAAGAATACGCTTAACTACAGATATAAATACTTGAAGATGCTGAGTGAAAATTATTTCATAAAAGATTCATAAGAAATTGTTAATCATGGCTTTTGTACAGATTTATAGTAATTTTCTTATTTAATGAAATTTTCATTGTGAATATGTGCTCAGTTGGGGCATAGACCATGTATCTTGTTATGGTGATGTGTGGTTTGTTTTTGTGTTTAATGGGGTGTCCCTGTGAGCCCTAGTCTGGAGTGCTCAAACCAAACCATTCCCTATCATGATCCGGTTTAGAGTTCTGGCTGTAGGTGTACGCGTTGAGTTCACAGGATGTTTTCCAGTTCTCAGAGCTGTATCACAGAGTGTGTTACGTTGTCACCTATTAAAGCATGACTTTAATGCATACCAGTTTCCACTTACGTTTTTTTTCATCTTTGAGAGCAGGGCATGACCCATCGTGTATCTGTCACCCCCCCACACACACACCCCCCACACCCTGTAGCTGTTTGCTGGTGCTTGGGCACCTCCAGCGAGTGGGTGCGTGGGGCTGTCCGGCGTTCCCAAGCGGAGGACTGGTGGGCTCACCATGAGATAAACCTGCTGCTTGTTCCATGTGGAGATGATGCTCAGTCTTCCTCCAGCGCTGTAAAATGTGGCCAGTGAATGTTTGTGGGGAAAAAACACCCCCTCCCTTGCTTCTTGTTCAGTGATGTGCTTTGAAACGTTTCAGTATGCCCCGTCTTGGCTTTGTGCTGCCATTCTCTCAAGCATGTGTTGTGGTGCTCTGCAGAGCAAACAGGGACTTTCCTTTTGAGCAGCTTTTGGGGCTAGCAGGCAGGAGGGCAGCTGCCTGGCCTGCTTATAGGGCTTTATCTAGTGGGCCTTTTCCTTCAGGGCGTGAGCACCGGGGGTGTGGGGGTGTCTTTGTAGCAATGATTTCTGTAAGTCGCTGTGTTCCTTCAGCTGTGCTCCCTCTGCCTGGGGATGTGCAAGGAGAGGACAGCTGGTCCTCCTGTGCAGTGGGCTTGAAGGTGAATACTCCCAGGGCTCTTCCCTTGTGGGTCATGAGCTGGCTCTGCTTGCAGCAGCCCTGGAATCCCTGGCTTGTTAGAGCAGCGTGTGGCTGAGGAATTTGGCTCTGCTTGCAGGAGCCCTGGAATCCCTGGCTTGTTAGAGCAGCGTGTGGCTGAGGAATTTGGATCTGCTTTGCCTTCTCTGTTGCCATCGGCTGGCCTCGGTGTGAAGGAGGAGGTACAAGCTCTGTGCAAAGCAGTTCATGCGACTGCACTGCTCTCCCTCTGCGCGGTTTGTGGTGTCTAATAAAGCATTCCATTCAATGTGAGGCCATCTGAAGACACACACGCGCTCCCTTTCTGTCCCCAGCTGCCTGGTCCACCAAATCTTCTAGGAACTTAGTAAATCTTTGAGCTTTTCATCTTTCTGTCAAGGTTGGTGGAATATGGGCTGCTGGGGAGCTGGACAGGCACACAGTGTGTGCTCGTACAAACCTCCCAGCGTAAGGATGCCAAACTGAAACCCGGTATTTCATTTTTTAAGCTTTGCTTTTCCACATCTGCTCTCCTTACTAACCAAATGAGCTGTGTCATTTCAGTCCTGATGAATCTTGCCACTGTTTCTCTCCGCTTCCAAGTCCTGCTTTGGATGAAATTGTCTTTAATCGATAAAGGGAAGCATGAAGCTATTTGTAGGAGGTGCATCTTTGTAAATATATTGCCTTTTGGGATCACCATGCTGGGAACTGTCATTCTGTTCCTTCCAAATATTTCAAAGGCAATTCTTCCTTTTTTGGGAGGGCTCTGAGAGTGTTTCTTCTTTTTTCTTCCTCCTTGTGATCTGCCTGTGATCATCTGTTCTCTGGTCAGGGTTCATCACTTTCTCAAGAAATCAGTTGGAGCTCTTCAGATTTCCCTGGAAAAAAACAAGCCAACCAGATGTGATTATACCTCCAGAGCTCATAAACCATCTCACTAAGCAGTAAGTGCGTTTTTCTGGAGTGCATCTTGCAGTTCTTGCAGGTATGTTAACTTCTTTAGTGAAGTTAGGTAGCCTCAGGCACTGCGTAGCACGCTCGCTCGGTGGTGTTTTACCTGTCCAGCACTGAGGTGGTTGATGGGCTTTGAGGAATGGCCTGGGTGAGATCTAAGGAACATCTTTGTATCTCCAGCTGGAGCAGCCGAATTTTGCTTCTGTGGCATGTCTGCAAGTCTGGCCCTTCCGCAGGATCCCTGTTTGCTCGAGGCTGGGGCTGCCCAGCAAGGCATGAATGAGAGCTGCAATTCCTGACTGCTGCTCCCCCTCCTGCTCCCACCTCCCTCCCAAACCTCCTCTCTCCTGCAAGCTCGGCCCCTCTTGCTTGTTCCTGAGCTCTGCCCCTCCAGCTGGAGCCGCAGGTTTATCTGGAGGCGAGGAGTCTCTCCTTTGTAAGCTGAGACCCAGGGGGAGGAGGAGGGATCTGCTGGACCCTGGAGGAGAAGCCGTTTAGCTGCCCAGGGGGAACGGAGAGAGGCAGAGCCTGTGCGCCATGGCTGGGTTCTCCAGTCTGGGGCTTCTCTTCCTATGCCAGCTATTAGCCACATCGGCTCAGGTAAGAAGTCTCATTTATGTCTTATGCTTAAGAAAAAAGTCTGGAAGGGAAAAAGATGGTGACCTGTGTATGCTATACCCGCAGGATGAAATGTGGCAATAGGCAGGTTATTAGAGTCTAAAATTTATTACAAATGTGTGTGTTGCTTGTGCTGTTGTACAGGGAGTGCCTAGCAAGCACGTCTGGGTTTGTACCTGCATAGGTAACTATTTAAATCCTATCCTTACGTGTAGAAACTGCTGCCTTATACTTTCCACAAAAGTATTGCCTTCCCATTCAGGGCTGCAGTTATGAGAGAGAAAGCCTTGGGAAAGGGGAGACCGTTTGGTCTAAGAGAAACAGTTTTCTTCTACAATGAAGTAATAGGCTGCCAGTGAGACTGATCTCCTGATCTGACTCTTCATCTGAATCAGAGTTTCTTCCCTCAACGAATTTTCAAATGTTACACTTACTAAATAGCATATTTAAGCCTTGTTTGCTTCAGGTATGAAGTTATATTAAACTTCCCTGCGTGGTGTTAATGTTACTGCCTGGGGAAGTAACTCCTTGGTGAGGTTTTTCTATTGTGTTAGTGAGGAATTTTTGCAGCCTGGCTTGGGAATTCAAAGCTGCCCTCATCTGCTGCGAGCAGAGCTGCTCCTACAATGAAACCTTTGTTCACTGAAGCTACAGCAAGCTGCTCTCTGGAGCCCTCTCCATACAGAAGTCATTTATTGGACCTTTCTTTCCTTCCCCCCACCTCAGACCTCCTCCAAAACCCCAGATTTTCAAATGGCATCCTGCTCAAAGAGGAGACTTCCCCTTTCTCCTTCTGTCTTCACTGGTGTCTGCCTGGCTTTTCCGTCACCCCATCAGGCTGGGACTATAAATTAATTTTTAATGCCTAGCACTTGGCACCTATTTTCTGTGGGCTTTGCATTTCTTCCTCTGCCCAGAGTGAAACGTGCCTGTAGGCAGCGAGAACTGGTTCCTGTGCAGCAAACCCCGTTTGGTGCCCAGCCACCAGCTTTCCTTCCCAGTGTAAGCCACCAGCTAAATGAGCTGGGAGCCCTGAGGGTGTGCTCAGTCAAAAGGGTTTTCCAAAGAGCCTTGCACCAGTCCTGAGCTCCTCGGAGTCCACCCAGCTTGGCGGGAGGCCCTGGGGGATGGGGGGTTAGTGCAGCTTTAGGGGGTTGAGCTGTAGCACTTGGCCATTTGTGATTTAGCCTATGTGTTTCTTCGGATGCAAAGATGAACTCCTCTCTCTCTTTCCCCTGATCCTTTCAGAGAGTAGGACCACAAGGCCCTCCTGGACCACGAGGACCCCCTGGACCATCTGGCAAGGACGGCATAGATGTGAGTGATGTTTGGCAGAGGGCAGGCTCAGCCGAGGGAGGGCGAGGGGTGGAGCAGAGGCAGACCCAGCAGAGCAGGGAGGCTGCTCATTCCCCAGAGCCCCAGCCTTTGGGCCACCCTTCAGAGGTGGAAGGACATGGAGAACCAGTCTACTCACAAGAGACCTTGTTTTGCAAGAGTCAGAACAGCGAGTGGAGGTGCTGAGTGGCCTCAGGTTCTTTACAGGATCAATCCCCTGTTTTGAGAGAGTTCAGGACAAAGCTAGTGTATGCACAGGGACTCGTGACCCTCCTCGCAACGTAGAAAATTTCTCTTTTGGTGTCTAGGGAGGAAGGGGAACGTAATACATAAGGTCGAGTGCATGGGTACCATGTTTGCCAGAGTCATTGCATGTTCTGTAGTTCAGAGAGAGGTTTATGTGACACTTCAGGGCATCCACATTTCTAGAGAGGCTTCAAGAAACTCAAACATGCAGCGCTGGACACTGCTCTTATATTGGGTTTATTTTCACATTGTCAGTATGGCTATCCCTAACTTCCATTGGGATGTGAGAGGTCAGAAACTGGCTTGTGTGTTGCCAGACATGAGTTGCCTGTAGTGGCACAAAAGGCAAATGAAATGGGCAACCTTTATTTCAGCAGGCAGCTCCTTTTACGTACACCTCCTGCAGAGGCAGAAGGCTACGTACCACAGCACGTACTGGAGGAGAAAAACTTGTCCTGTTACTTTTAATTGAAGTTTCCATAGAAATGAAGAATTTTGCTTCTGTGCCTCTGTTGGATAAGGACTGAAGTTTGTCCAGTAGTTAGTTTATCCACTGATAAAAAGAGCATCAGATGGACCTTCAACAAGACCACATCAAATGCAAAAGGCTGGATCCCCACCTTGATGTTCAGTTTGAGTAGTGCTTGTCTTAGTCTCTAAGCTGCTTATGGAACAGGGCAGGGTTTTTTAAACCTCGTCTGAAGGAAGTTTATTGGTGTTGGGCCTTTAAGCAACCTTGAAAAAATCTATTCATTCCATGCAAGTCATTTTCTTTTGGATAAGAAGGTAAAAAAAGATATATGGGTTCCCTGGTGTATGGTGAACAAGGAGCTTTTTTGTCTGCAGTGGTGAGCTTTCATAGTGGCTCTGTGAGCAAGGCTGGTCTGAGGAGAGAACCGCCTTGATTTGCAGCTGGTCCCTCTAAAGTGTCCTTTCGACTAATGGAGACCATTTTACTGAAAAATCTCACTCTGAACTTTTCATGCTACGAAACCAGAGCTGGTACCTCAACAGTTTCTCTCTGCTATCTTTCATGATGTGGTAAAAGGTTTAAGGGGACACCCTGGAAGAGGACGAAGGACATGTGTTCCCGTTGGCAGCAGTGAGCTGTGGAGTCACTGCAGCAGGACGCGAGCGTGGCCAGCGGGTTTCAGGGACGGGTGGCTGTGTTTCTGTACAGAGCGAAAAAGAAGCGTTTGGGAGGCACGAAGCCCTTCAGGCTTCATGTTGTAACCAATTTCTGCGTGTAGGCAATCAGAAAGAAACAAATCCCTGTAATTGTGTTGTTCAGTTCCTGCTTTCTATGGGATATTTGACACCCTAATTCTGGAACGGCATCAGCATCACTTCTGATTGCTCTTGGAAACAGGAGCCCGGGGAGATGCTGGTCACGTGAACCTGCACCCCTTTATCCACTGCTTAAAGCTTTGGAAGGCTGCCTGCGGGACAGGACCAAACAACATCATCTAATTAATATGAAGAACTCAGTCCTGATAAACCAACCAGCTCAGTAAAGTATTTAAGGTGTTAAGTCTTACAGTCTCAGCTTGAGTCTGGAGTTTTGGCTACGCAGGAACAGGCTCTCATTTGAACAGACTTGATCTACATCCCTCCTATGGATATAGGTTGTCAGGTGCCTTGTTCATATGAGATGGTCCAGCTGTGCAGGGACAGGCTCCAGGATGGTTCCTGCTCTTCAACAGGATTGGGTCCTTCAAGGATGATGAAAAAGAAGATGATGAGAAAAGAAGAGATGCAGGGCTGGGGCTAGTGCTGGGCACAGTCATGCAGCCTCCCAGTTTCAGGGTTACGGTTCTTCTGGTAGTACCCTCTGAAAAACTATGGCACTGCTCTGCATTTTCATGGTACTGCATGGAGAGAAGTGGTGGTGTCAGATCTACCACTGTGAAGAATGAAACCATCTTTTCTTTAGTGGTGAGCCTTTTATTTTTTAAAGCACAATTAGAACTTTTGTGGACTATACCTATGCAAGTTTCCTGAAGTCTGTAAGCCACTCCAGCTGGGTCATCTTCGCAGACGGCTCTGGATGAACGCCATGTGGGAAGAGCTGCTGAACAGCCTTTTTGCTGGATGAGTGCTGCTGCGGTGTTCAGCAGTCCCTTACTGTCGGCCGTGAGCAGTGAGCAGCGCATAACATACATCTGAATTATTCAGGATATCTCTGAACAAACCTTGGATGAACCCCATAAGCACAATTTCTAGAAGCTCCTGCTTTCATTCCTACCTTCCAGTGGGAGCTGCAACATTAAGTCCCTCTGAAATATTTTATAGTTATAGCCTTCAACATGCTTCACATTTCATACTCGGTAACAAGCAAAATCTCTCCCTCCCGAGAATAGAAACGGCATGTTATGATCGAAAGAATTAGTGACAAGTTCCTGTGAATTATTTCTGGGGATGTAATTCCCCAAATTGCTAATAAGCAATTGTCACTTTTCAAAAATCAAGCTCCCCCACCACCACTTTCCGTCTCCTGGCTTGACATGCTAAGAAAGCATAAACTTCCTTCCCTCTCACATAGCACCAGGAGAGCATTTCCCTTTGCTGACAGCCTTTGCCTCTAATTCCCAGTGATTTGGCATTAGGGGTATAAACACTGATTAGGCTTTTGATTTAGCTGACTGCAGTTCTGGTGCCCCTGCAGGGTCCCGCAGGGGTCCACAATGGCAGGAGCAAGGTTTAAGATCGTCCCAAGCGGCCTTTGCCGATGCTGTGACCTTGCTGTATAGATTGCCATCGCACAGGCAAGAAAAAATGCAAGGGGCTGGCAACCTCAAGTGATGGAGGAAAGAGTAAACCACCTCTACTGCCATTTCTGTCCGCCTTTTCAAACCATTCATTGCAAAAGAACTGCTCCTTTCATTTCCTTGGCAGGGCTTTTCCCCACCTATGATAATGATAACTATTTATGGAAAACCTGTGAGCAAAGGACAGCAAAGGAGTTGCTTCAGCAAGGCAGAGCATAAAGATCCCTCTGTTCAGTGACCCTGTGGTCTGTGCATTGATCGGTCACCAGTGCAGCACGTAAATCCTCGCTGAAGTGAATTGAGGCAGCTGGTCTTGAGAGATTTGCCCACAGACTTCACAGCTGTCGACACAGTAAATAGAGAAACATGCTATAAATTCCACAACTTTGCTTACTGCCTTCCAACTCCTAATTATCAGGCCTACGATAGGGCTGGTGTTATTTCTAGCCTTGCTGTGTTAATAACCACCCCTTTTACATATAAATTTTCTTCTTACAGGGCATCAGCGTGCCCCTTCCCCTCTGCTTGCCCATGATAACTGAGCCTCTCCCAGTATTTAGTGTACTTACCCGAAAGCCGGGAGGGAAGGGTGCCATCCAGACATCTAGACCTGGGACACAAAGTGATTTTATGTGGGATGAGGTGGGAAACCAAGCTCCAGTCGAGCTCCTGCTATTCACAGATGGTTGCAGCTTTTGGGGCCTAACAATAAAACACAAATATCTTCTTGTCTGGGGTCCACACAAGCTCCTGAATGATGTTACAGCTGGTGAGCTAGAAGGGGTGATTCAAAGGCTGCTTAAATATTGTCTCCCAAACACCTTTAATGCTGTTCTTAAAAGTTGCTTTCCATTAGGCCAGGAAAAAATGAGCGCTTTTGGAATATTATATAAAATACGGGGTTAGTCCAGACTGTGGGGTTGGATTAGGTGGAAATCAGTTGGGGGCTTTGTTCATTTGCTTTTCCTGTCAAAGTTTAGTCATACATAGAAAATTACTGTAGACAGTTTGTTCATTCTTTACCTTCTGATAGTTCCCAACTCCTGGTAGTACCACAGTGTTATACTGGGTCCTGGATACCTGAATCTTATCCTCATATCCCTCTGTTTCATCAGGAAGTTGTTTGAACGCCGTGATAGCCCTCTAGCTTCCTCGCTGCCCAACTTGCAGACAAGCCCAAGTGCAAATAATTTTTAAGTATATCTGGGAAAAGGAGGTGCTGGGCACTGTTTGGAAGCACTGGTTTGCTGTGGGAGGCTGAGGATGTGGGGTTCACCACATCTGCTGTTGTGGGTATGGAAAAAGTTCATCCTGCTTTAGGGGATAGCAGGATCTAGAGCATCAGCTTCGTAAGACTGAGCGTGGTAAATCCTGGAGTGGGCATTAAGGGAATGAGCGCTGTGACGGGTGGGAACACCGTTGTTGCAAAACATCACCAGAAGGAGGTTCAGCGCTAACACCGATGTCGTTTCTCTTTATCAGGGAGAGCCAGGCCCTCCTGGTTTGCCAGGCCCACCGGTAAGTATGTTCTGGCTGACACTGACTTGCTCATCCTTTTGAGAGGGAGACAGTGCAAGAGCTAAGGCTTGCTGGCTCCCCTTCCTCCTGGTCTGCAGCAGAATTTCTGTAAGGGGTCCACAGTGGAGATCCTCAGCAGTGGTCCGGGGGACAAATGCATTTATTTTCCTGTTTCATTGCTAGCGGAAGTTATCCATGAGATGAAGCTCACCCATCCCCAGTATAACAAAACTGGTACCGAGCCACGTGTGTGGTTATTTTTGGCATTGGTCTGAGTCTGCTTCTGCTCCTCAGTCTGCCAAGGGGTGCTCAAAATTGTACCAGGTGGCACAGCTCCTTGCTCTGGGCTGCTTACCCCATCCTTTTCTACCCCTTTCTACCCCTCTATTAGGAACAGCTTACAAGTATGTGGAATTGAGCCAAAGCGCTGAAATGAATTTAGAATTCATGGCAAGTTTCATCTCTCTGTAGGAATTCTTCTACATTGCATGGTATAAGATCAACACGTCAACAAATTAACTTCCGTCTTGTAGCCCGTATCAACACATGCCACGTTTCTCTTGTTATTATGTTAAAAATAATTGCCTGATTATCTGATTTAGGGGCCAAAAGGTGCACCAGGGAAACCTGGAGCAGCTGGTGAAGCTGGATTGCCTGGCCTTCCTGGAGTGGATGTGAGTATTTTGTCATCTTAGATCTTTTAAATATTTCATGTAGACATGGGTGCTTCTCTGAAGTGTCTCATCGGCTTCCTCTGTGCCTACTGTAGAAGCAAAGTGCGTCCTAGATCTACCTGTGTCTTGCACATCAGGAGAAAGTTTGAGAGTTGCAAGTATCTCTTGATTGAATTAAGGAACTTGAGAACAGTTTTGAGACGCGTAACTGACAGGACGGTGCTCTTACAGTGAAGCATCGCAGTTCTTCAGAGGTGCAGCGGGCAAGTCTGCAGAAGTACAGGCGTCTTTGAAAGTTGACATTTCTGGAGCAAACCCATTGAGCTCAGTCTAGAGATCCCATCCCACTCGCGAGCCGAGGTGTGCTGCTCACTGCCCTGGGATTTGCCCTGCAGCTCCAGACAGGTGACTGCACACAGTCAAGCTTTCCCAGTTTTCCCATCTTTCCCAGCTTCCCAACGTGCTGCCATGGTAGCTGAGTCTGGGTAAGGTTTTAGCCAACACATTTTTTGCTGCATCAGGCAAGGAGCAGCGTTCAGTCAGCTTCCACAGCTAAGCTGCAACTCCAGAAACACCATTGATAAGACTACTTGGTGGTGTTCATCCACGCTCCCAATGCACAGGGAATGGTGCTGATCATTTGCTTCTGCTCTTTTCCTTTGTGATTAATTACAGAGAGAAATCAGTTGGTTCGCCTCTCCTGAGAGCTTGGCATCCAGATGATTTGTGTTGGTGACAGGGACTTCTCATAGCTCTTTTTATTCTGTTTCTCTGTTTTCACGCTTGTTGGTTTGTTGGGATATTTTATTATTTAATTATTTATTTTTACAGGGTTTAACAGGAACTGATGGCCCACCTGGCCCAGATGGGCCTCCAGGAGACCGTGTGAGTACCCCGTTAGATCCTAGGTCCCTTTAAATGAACATTGTCACTGATCGTATTGATTTCTCATTCCTTTGCAAATTGGTGACGTTCAAGTGTTAATTATGGTAACTTATTTATCCATAAACCCTTGAAGAATACTTGGACCCTTGAAATGAAACTCCAGATGGCTTTTCATTAGGCAGGGCACAAGATCCATCTTTTCTTTCACATGGTTTTGAATGGCCTTGGATAGCCTCAGTGGTGGGACTACCGTGCAGAACAGCTCTGGTGATATTTCAAGTATCCAAAAAGTTCCTTGAAGCAGTTGATAGACCTAATTATGAAGTTTATCACAAATGAAGCTATTTTGGCCTTTATTTGCCACCTGAGTATGCATCTCTGTTATGTTTATAATTACTGCTACTGTGTATTAACCGTTTAAACTTTCGCCTTTTGTTAATTCTGGGGCTGTCCATATGGTTGACATTATTAGTTGCCTTGGCATAGACTTCCCCAGCCAGCATAGCAAGAAATGTGTTTTTCTTGCTTCCTGCATATTGTAGCTCTGCTAAAGGGCACCACAGGGATAGAGAAATGACTGCCAGAGATGTTATAGCTGTCCTTCAGATCATCTACAACGGGGCTGGAAAGGCACTTGGGTCTCCTTGGGACATTAAGAATTAAACTTTATTGAGCCATTCAGCACAGATTTTTATCCAGCTTGGCTGTTTTCCTGTCTCCCAGTGTGGGAGGATCAAGCTTGTATCTACAGCTGGTTTACTGGTCTCTTGAAGTCAGGGCTGCAGGGATGGGCTGAATATACGTTACAGAGTGCAAAGGTTAAAAAAGGTGGATTTTTCCAGTGTGTTCACTGTAGTTTAGTAATCCATTTGTTGCCCTGAGGAACTACCCAAAGCTCCAAACTGTGAGTTGTTTTCTCATTTAGTTAAAGGGATGAGTGATAGAGCCGTGTGTCTTTGATGCACTGCTCTTCCTTTCCCCGTGTGCAAGGCAAAGTTTGCTTGGCCACTGGGAAGGCTGAGTGGCAGGACCGAAGCATCCTGGTCACAGCTGCAAGCCTCCGTCCATCAGCACTGCGCAAAACACCATCTCCTTTGCTTTTCCTCATGCCCACCTTTCTCCCCAGAGATCCAGGGCTGCAAAATCCCAACCGCTCTGACAGTCTGTGGCAAGAGTCCAGCACCTTCTGGGAACTGACTCCTGATTTTTAAAAAAGTTCAGGACCACACGCAGAAGACACAGTTTCATGGCCCTGTTGCATGTTTGGTGGTGTTTGCCCGTGCCCACTTCAGCACACAAGCTCCTAGTTGGTGGGGTAATTGAGCAGGGAATATCTGGGCACAAGAACTTCCTCCTCAGCTATTCAGTATCACACAAACAGTAACTACACATTTTAATTTGACGTGCTTTCCCATGTCTCGTAACTCGTTTGTCAGCATGGGGCAAACCTGGGGCCTGCTGTCATTTATGGGAGCTTTTCAAGGTCAGTGGTCCATCTGGAAAATTGTTTTAATTGGTTTCATAAAAGCCTGGAAAAAGGAAAAAAAGCTCTAAAAGCTTTAGCACTCTGAAAGGACAACATTGTTATCCCAACTTTTTTTCTTCTCCCCAACTTTTACAACATCGTTTGGTCTCCCAGGAATCCCTGAAATCAGCAGGTGTCTGCTTGCTGTTGTGGGACTGGAGTCATGCTTAGCGCTGTAACTTCTTCTAAATAAACGTATTTTTCTGAATTGGAGTGCCCGAGACTGAAGGTGGATAGCATATGGAAGTGGGCTCATGGAAGGCAGTTTTTAGTAATACCTTATTGCTAAACATTTCTTTTCCTCTATATGCCATGCTTCATCAGTCCAACTGTGATTCATGTGTGACCAGGGCCAGTGTACTGTGAAGTCAGCACACCAAAATGTTTTTTATCTTACATATCTCCTGTTGCTATCGGCATCCATTGGCTTTTCTCATGGTTCTCCTTGCAGACTGATTAGATCCAGCCTATTTGTTTTTCCAATTAAGAAAATCCTTTATTTTTAGCCAGGAATGCTGGGTTCTGACCTTAGTGCTAGATACTGGTGTCCTTCACTGGCAAGTTTTCAAAGATAATTTTTAAGTTTGGTGCTTTACACTATAAGCAATGAGAAGAATGTAATTAGTCATATTTATTTATGACTGTCATGTTAATCAAGTATTTCCTGTGCTCCACAGTTGTATATTCATAAAGTGTATTACTTTAAAGTGAAAAAATTATGGTGAGATTGTTTTCTAATCAAAAGAGAAAGAACATTGTTACCAGGAGAATGAGTTGAGTCAGACAATGTTATTAAAATCGAGGTGTAAATTAGAGCCTCTCCTTTGAACTTAATGGAGTCACATCAGCTTGCTCAGGGACTCGATGATCATGTCCCAGGAATGTTCACGGCTGCACGCTGCTCCGTACACCCTCAAGGATACCAAAATCCAGGACAGGGAAGTGCCAACGCTTGGCATGTGTGGGCTCTGCCACTCTTTTGGCACCTTGGCTGAAGCAGAAAGGGGCTGCGCAGCTGGTTTCAGTGGGGGCAGGATTAGTGTGTCAGTCAGTAGGTGCCAGGAATTCCGTCTTTTCTTTGCAGGAAATGATCCCAGCTTGTCCCTTACAACCTTCAGCAGTTGTAAGGACTTCAGCCTAAAGATAAAAGTGACTGGAAAAGCAGAGTAACATGCAGCAAGAGAAATGGAGGAGCTGACACTTGCAGCAGAGTTGATTTTTATTGGATTACAGTCTGCTCCTCACAAGACTGCTCCTAATGAGGCTTTGGATCCTCTGTATCTTTTTCCTTAAGCTTAACAAGGGAAAATATTTCTAATCTCATTTGGTATGCAAAACAGTGGGAAAGGACTGGCCTCATCCTGGGGATCACACTAAGCAGCGTCGTGTTGGGGTGTTTTCCACATCTGCCTATCTCCTGGTCCTAGGGGTAGGCACCATTTCATTGCAGCTCAGGACATCGTTCACAAGGTGTTTCTGTGCAGCATTTTGGGAATGTTTGGGAAACAGGTTTGGGCAATCTGGCTGGCAAGAGGCTGAGCAAGCCTCGTGCTGTCATTGCTCTTTGTCCCCTGTGCAAGGGCGTGAGGATTTTGCTGGCACTAGTTTAATGGAAATAACAACACGGTTTGTTCTGTGTTTAAGTCTGTCACCTTTGCCCTCACTATGTGACATTCTGCCTTTAGCAGAGAGCAGCAGCGGCTGAGAACTGTGCAAGTGCGAGGGACGAGCTGCCTGCGTGGGGCTGGGAGCAGCGTGGCTCTTCTGCCGCTCCCGAGCATCAACACGGTGCAGAGAAACTCCCTGTGACAGCTGCAGCCGTGCTGTTGAGCACACTATTATTTTATTTATCATTAACCTCAAATTACACAGGCGTTTCTGCACCTCCACCATGTCTTTTTTTTTTCTTTCCTTTTTTTTTTCTTTTTAAAAGAAAGTGATAAAATTGGTCTGCTCCGATGAGCTACCTGCCTCTGCTTTTCCCTTTCCCGTAGCAGCAACAGCTGTTTTCTGAGGAGGCTCTGAGACCTGAGAGCATCAGCCAGCAATGCACGCCCAGTATCTTAGCTGTTGACCAAGGGCAACCCACCACACTGAGGGGTTTTGTTCATTTTTATATTTCCATTCACTTTCTGTTTCGGAATTACTACCTATAATTAAGTTTATAGTCTGTTGGCCAGTGTCAGTATCGTTGCAGTGCAACAAAGGGATTAAGACTTTCTGTTTTGCAATCTTTAGTTAAGCAGGAAAATAACAACTTCAAGAATGATTTAATTCTAGTCTAAGACATGAGATCACCAAGCTCTAGTCAAGCTTAAGAGTTAAGAATACAAATTGGGAAGAGGAGACTGGGGATTTGCCAAGGAAGCTAGTGAAGAGGCAGAAGCTGCCAAATCTTTGTCTTTGCTTGAAGGGAAAATTTATGAATTAATAAAATTCACCACAGTGAGTCCAAATCTTGTAAATAGTTTCAGATAATTTAGTCATTGGATCTACAATTTGAATGTTTTATGAATGAGACTATTTCAAATGGATGAGATTCAATTTATGGAACGTTTAGATGTTCGTGGAGTCTAATCAGGGGCCAACTGTGACTTGCAGAGGTGTCTATTTAGTCCTTCAGAAGCAACTCATGTTTTAGTCTTTCCTCTTTCTTGACCTGCAAATGGTGAAGGAAGTCACTGGGCCCGATTCTGAACATCCATCCCTACTATCTTAAAATGTTCTATAATCAAGTCGTTAATCAGGAATGACAGAGTCATTACCGTAAGTTTCTGTCCTTACATTTGTGAACTCGGCTGAGCATTGCCGGGTGTGTGCTGCTTCTGTAAGACACTGCTGGACTTCTCAGGCAGGGACTGGTGTCAAGGAGGGCAGGCGTTGGTGTCTACCCGTACCCATATGGAGGTTTCTGGTTTATCCCTGCTAATTTGCACTGGTTTATTCCTGTAGGGTGCATTAGGACCTGCTGGGCCGCCTGGAACAGCTGTAAGTAACGTCTGGAATAGAGTGTGTAAGGATGGGGTGTAGTATTATGCCAAAACCATCACCAAGAGAGGCTGGGAAGCTCTGTATCCCAAACAAAGGGATCAAAGCCTCAGTGGGTGAAAATGTTGTTTGATGTGTTTAAATATGTATGTATGACCTGTTCTGTTAGTACAGGGTCTGGTTTTAGTCTCTGAGAATATAAAGCAAGCCAACTTGGGATAAAGACTAGCATATCAAATGCTATCAAAATTATTTGACATTAGATAACGTCTAATAAAAATGAAAATAAATAAAAAAGGAAATGCAGATAAACTAGAATGTTTACTTCATAACTGTGTCCTCCCACTACCCTGTCACTGTATGTGGCTTTACTTGGAGGTGTCTCAGAGGTAACAGCGATGTAAAGGAAATACAGATTATTAAAGGCAACAAAAGGATTCATCAAGACTCCAGCTCTGCTCTGATTGCAAATTACAATAATTGGGGACAGGGGAGTGCTAAGAAAACTTAAAAAGAAAAATTAAGCAGCATTTTCTGAGATTTGCTTTGCTTCCTGTATGTTCTGTTTCTAAATGATCTTTTGCTGTTTTAAACGTTCCCAGGGCAAAGGACTACCAGGACCTCCAGTAAGTAAAGAGGCTCTTTCAAAAAAGTTTTAAATTATATCCTAGCTTTATTGGATACTCTGAGCATTACACACACCCCCAGCCCCCGGCCTTGGGTCCCTCTCCTGTGCCAGGCAGAGGGATGTGGAGTCCTGTGGATCTGCAGCCTCGTAGGGTGTTTATGCTCACCCTGACCCCAGGGAGGCTGGCACTTCTGTGAATTCAAGGCACAGCAGCCTTCTAATCGGTGGAAGTGACCGGTTCTGGGGCACCTTTTGTTTGGTGGCTTCCTGGCGCACCTCCGAGCTGCCCTGTGTCAGAGGGGATGCAGATGTTGGCAATGTGGTGGAAAGAGTGTGCTGCATGGGGAGGTGGGGCAAAAAGACAGATGTGGTAACCTGATGGTCTGGGTGCAGGATTGAGCTCCTGGGGGGGATTAGACAAATAAGTACAGCCAGACTGTTTGCCCCTGGGCTTTGGCAGCTGTGTGAAGTCACCGTGGGTAAGCACTCTTCTCTCTGTTCAACAGGGGCCTCCAGGACCCAGTGGGCTCCCAGGTGGAAATGGATTTCGGGGTCCTCCTGTGAGTTTCTCTTACCATTTGATCCGCATTTACTGAACATGCCACAACCGCAGAAGAATGAATGAGGTTCATTTCTGGTCTCTCAACCCATTCTGGAACCATGATGCACAAGATGCTACAAGCCCTACTAATGCGCAGGCAATGCTGTTCCTTCCATCAGCTTATGTGGGGTCACCCCAGTCAACCAGTGCCATGCCAACGATGTGCTCCTGCTCGCAGCCATATCTTGCTTTAGCAACTATGAGTAAGGACAAAAGAGCAGCCAGTGTCACAAGAACATAGAGTAGTTACCAGCTGGCATGTACTTTCAGCATCCTCAAAAGAAGCGCTGCACAGAATGGGTCCGATCTGACGGAGCCCGTTCTGCAGAAGCATACCATCAGGTTTGGGTGCCCACAGCTCCACTGGAGAAGTACAGGGCCAGTGGAAACAGGGATGTGGGTGCAGGGATACGTTCTTCTATCCTACTCCCTACAGCATTTGCTGTTCTCTTTGCAGTCATAGAAGCCTCTGCAGAAAGAAAGGTGCGGTTTAGTCCCATTAGAGCTATCTTGCCCCACATTCACAAAAATGCAATGGTATTTGGTAGCCAGCCTTCCTCTCCCTTTGCATTTTTATTGAAATAGTTAAGAAGAGGGATTCTTACTAATTTTCACTCTGTTTAGGGACCTTTTGGTCTGCCAGGATTCCCAGGGCCTCCTGGACCACCTGGACCTCCGGTAAGTTGAGACTTGCAAATAAATGTTAGAAATTTCCCATGGGCAGTCCAGAATTTTCTTCTTGCTGCCGGAACGTGTACTTTTTTATTTGTTGTGGTTACCATGAGCATTCCCTTTCCGGGCTAAGTTTCAGCAGACCATAAACACCGTGCCCCAAGGAGGGCAGTGACTTCTCACTGCGGTGTGTTGTTTATCTGCTGTTTGTTATTTGTGCGCTGTGGGTGGAGGAACCCAGTGATGCCCAGGCTTTATGGCACAGACAGATCGTGGGGGGGGCTTTCTGTTCTCTCAGGTAAGGTTTATATGGTTGCTTTGACCATGATGTGTGGTTGTAGGGCCAGAAAGTGGGGCTTGAAACTGGTAGGGCTCTGTTTTGGGTTTGCTGCGGTCTCTCTGGAGGGGCTGAACAGTGGGATCGGGAGGTCTTTCCCAAGGAGCTTTCCCCAGACCAGGAGGAGACCAGGCACAGCTGCTCTTCTCAGATTGCTGCCTTTATTACCTAAGGCTCAAGGCTCTAGCTCAAGCTCAGTTGTACATCTCCAGAGGATGATTACACCCCTGGGTATGTCCGTTTTAAGCACTGGTGCAGCTTGGAACACTCCATTTTATGCTATGGGGCTGTGTATCTGCCTGGTGCTGATCCAGCTGAGCTTGCTCTTGGTAAAGTGCATTTCCTAGAAATTGTATTTCCTCCTGGTGTTTGTCTTGATGTATTTAAAAAAGACCACATTTCATGAATTGCAGGGTCTTCCAGGCATCCTTCCTGATGGTGGTGGGGACCTTCAGGTAGGTTTTCCTTTATGTAGCGTGAAAATATTTTTCAGTTTACCCTTTGATGTGACTTTTCATTGGCGTAGTTGGGTGACATTTAATGTGTGCCGTTCAGACCTGCAGACATGGGTCTAAACTGCTTTATTGCAGAATGCGTAAGTGGGGTGGGGGGTGTGTTTACAAGACTTAAATGTGCTTTCAAGGAGGTAGATATGCTAGTGATGATTTTTTTCTTGATCTTTGCTTTCCAGTTCGCTTTTCAAAATGCAGGTTTTGCATACATTCTTCATTTACAAAACAACTTAAGCATTTGGTAAATGACAACAGCTTTTCATGCATCTGTTTCCAATCCTGTTTTGCAAGATAAAAGATTGTGCGTGTTGTGCTGTTTATTTCCATGGATGGTGGCACCAGGTTCCTATGGGTATATGCTTTGTTTAGGCTGACTTCCTTATGAGAAAGTCTGGATTCCTTTCTTTGAGGAGAATGAAAGGAGTCTTAAGTCCATGAACGATGGAAGTGACATTTCCAGATTTCACAGCTGTTGTTGTGACAGCCTCTTTGGTTTTCTAATTGGCATGCCCCAAAAAAGCTCAGAGTTGGTTTAGACTGCCTTATGGCAAGTCACGTGGAAGTTAATGGAAAATGATACTATTTCTGCAAGCTTAATTTAAGTTACCCTGTGGAATATACTAGAAAATTAAGTTTCTGCTACAGAGGTGTTGCCTGAGGTTTTATTAAATAAAGAAAAAAACCCACAAATAAATGAAAGAAAAGCTGCAGAAGAAAATCTCATTCCTTGTTTATGAAGCTTTTAAAGTATGGCCTTTTGAGCCCCTATTAAATTTCTGTGCATGTTCTGATTTGTTCCCCATCAAACTAGAGTTCCCACCAGGGCTCCCCCACCCCTAGACACCTGCAGATACCTGCTTGTAGGTATTTGGGTTACTTTGTTATAGGTCCCCTTCCAATAAACTCTAATGCTTGTCCTTATTTCAGTTAGGTGACTTGCCTAAAGGAAATCAATAGGGGTGACTTAACACATAGGATTAAATATGTTCCTAGTGATTTACAAGACACTGATCCAGCTTCACTGGGGAGCTGTGATTCTTCAACATTTTGGACTATGGACAACTGTCAACCGTCAGAATTTCTCACTGTCTGTGCTCAAAGCAAAGCAGGTCATTCATAAATCATTATTTTGTGGGTCACTGGGGGCCTGAGGACCTGTGTAGGACCCCTTGCCATAGGGAAATTCTGGACGATATGTGATGCTGTGAATGCATCAGAAGTAGTGGATTTAGAGCCCAAACCCACGTAACCTTTTCACCTCTCCCTCGTAACGAAACCAGCCTCCCTGGATGCGCTGCGTGTACTTGATCAACCAGAGAGTGTTTCTGTTCCTTGCAGTGCCCAGCTCTGTGCCCACCGGGTCCGCCAGGTCCCCCAGGAATGCCAGGGTTCAAGGTAAGAAAAATACCCCCTGCACATACAAGGGTCTGTCTCCCAAAATAAACACCACGATGGACCCCCAGGACCGAGCTGTTTTATATACAGCACACGTCTCCTGCAGGCTCCGCACCTCTCCAAACCAGCCATGCAGTTGCCTGCGATTAAGCTGTCGAAAAGAAAATGCCTAAAGCAGCCAAATAGGAGACAAGAGGAGGATGAAGGACCTGATCCTGCCTTCTTATGTGTGCTGTTCCCGTACTCGTAGGAGTAGCTGCTCTGTCACTGAACTCGGTGCTGCAAAGTGTGAGCACTCTGCCTTCACCTTCAGCAAGAGGCTTTGCATCCTCCGAGCACCTGCTCGCACTTAGGGGCGCAGGGCTTGGCGGCTCCGTCCCCTGCAGGATTGCAGCCTTTGTTAGGTGGAGCATTCACCTACGGCCATTTATTCCTGCAAATGAAATTTAACCCTTTGCATAGGGTGAGGGTTCCTCCCTCTGGAATGAGGTGCTGCCTTTGCAGGCTTCAGAGAGCTGTAAAAATCTTGCCAGTTCTTAAATTGCACTCACAGACCCTGTGAACACAGAGAGACACATTTTACTGTAGCGAGACATAACTTACGTGATTAAATACCATTTAATTGTCATTTTGCAGCTGGCTTAGGACCAGGCAGCTTTATGTTGTTTGATTCTGGTGCGTAAATTCTAGGTTGCAACCCTTAGGAAACCTCACTCAGCAGTTAAACATCTTGTCCCCTCTATGATTCACATGAATTCTGTGCAGTAGGCTCACTCCAGCAGCAAGCTGAAGTAATAAGTTACTCGAGTTTTTTAGGAGGATTTAGCAGGATTTAGCAGAAGTTGGCAATGGGTAGAACATCTCCTGGGAAATGCTCTCAATTCCTCATGAACTGACCTTTTGCAAGTCTGTTTGGTCTCTGGGATGAGTCATAAATACTAGAAATACACAGTGTTTAGGGCATAACTATTCAAAGTTCATAGCTTGTGAAATGGAAAAACCTGTGAAGGTCTCCAATTATGATGCAAATGATGCACAGGACGTTTTGCGTGGTGAGGATTAACATCTGCCATGGCTGAAATTAGTCTGGGTCTCTCCCACAATAATAGGAAGGGAGCCAAGAAGCAAAACTGAATCTATGTTTATGTAAAAGATTTCAGTGGGACGTGGGTTTTTTTGCAAGCTTGATGATGCAGAGTTAAAGATGACTTGAACAAAAAGGGAGGTTAAAGGTGCAGAATGGAGTTTTCAGAAGTGTCTTGGCCTCATTTTCAGAAGTGATGAGAACTGAGCTTTGGTCCCTGGCCAGGAATTGAGAATTGCATCCAGAGATCTGTAGCCTGGTCTCACCGCAGGTCACTCTTGAAAACTGAATCTGGACACTTCTTGAGACCAGATCAATTCTGACACGATGATGCCTAACACGGGAATGGTGCGTGACTAATGAACCCCAGAAGTTACTGCCCTTCACACAGCTGTAGCACCTGTACGGATTATTTTCCCAGCAAGTCATCTGTGTTGTGTGGGTTCAGGTCTTAGCGCTATCTCATAAGATTTAAATTCTGAAACAAGGCTGTACTGGAACGTGAATAATTGGAGCTCTTGTTTCTAGGGACACACTGGTCACAAAGGAGAACCTGGTGAAATAGGAAAAGACGGAGAGAAGGTAAACTTCCATTTAAAGGGGGTGGGGGGGATTTTTTACTTTAAAAGCATCATAACAAATGATTTCTTGAAGAAGACAGGGAGAAATGAGGCAATTGGCTGAACAGCAAGGAGAAGTTACTGTGACTGAAGTGCACTAATACGTCAAGAAAATTCATCTTCCCAATAATCATAACGTTAAGATCAGTTTGATAAATTAACAGGAATTGTTTCACATGCAGGGATGTCAGCTCAGGAAAAAGCCCTTCACTCGTCACTTGGGTAGATGCTTCACTGATGCTGTCCCTGCATGTAGAACAAATTGCCTGTAACACAGAAGCAAATTCTGAAGCAGGAACCTGGGTGGGAGGGAGCTCAGGGAGAAATAAAGTGGAGAGAAGGTCCCTGCCTTTGTGTTGGCAGGTTTATGCTGTATCACCTCTTGTTCGATTAATTTTTCTCCCCCAGGGTAACCCTGGCCCTCCTGGTCCTCCAGGCGTTCCTGGCAGCGTTGGCCTGCAGGTAACACCTACTCTTCAGAGCAGTTGCCATCACCTTTTCACTGTGAGACATAACGGTGCCATCAGTCCCCTTGCCTTACACACACAGCTCTTGGCTCCGTGGGGTAACAGATGTGAAAGTTGATGCTGGTGAAAAAAACCCAGATCATGGTAGTTTCACTGAGCTTTAATCCCAGGTCCTGCTTTTGGTACCTTGCCTTGGATGAGACATCCAAATGCTAGCGGCTCTGGTGGAGGCCTGGGCAGCTTTTGGGTGGGTCCGAGGCTGCGTGCTGGGCTGGTGAGCAGCTGGGGGGTGGGCTGGAGAGCTGGCACACGCAGGGGGTGTCAGCAGCATCACTCGCTCAGAGGTCATCACCAAAAGGGAAAGTGTCTTGTTGGTGCATCAGCAGGCTGAGCTTTCTGCTGCTCCTCGCTATTTCTTGACATTTTCTGTGTTGATGAGTTCTCCCTGATGCTGCTCTGCCATTCTATGATTAACAGTGACAAGAGTTCAAACTGATTTGTTTTCTTAATTAGGGCCCGAGAGGACTAAGAGGCCTCCCTGGTCCAATGGGTCCAGCTGGCGACAGAGTAAGAAAAACTTTCTTCTGATTTATTTTCTCCCTCCACCACCAGTTTGTCTCGTGTGAGGTCCAGGTGGCATTTGTCCTTACTGAAGATGGCTGGGGACCTTGTGAAGATATGAAGTACAGGCTCTTTCCTGCACCTCCTGCCCCAGAGAGATGATCTTCCAAAGGCAGGAGGAGGCTACACACCTGAGGGATTAGCAGGATCAGGCCCAGCCTGATTTAAGCGTTCAGACCTGAAGGACAAAGTGCTATCCCTGAAAGACTGAGAGTACTAAAGAACCTTGCAAAAACCTGAGAAACGTTTCATGAACGTTTCCCTTTGTGCTGTCGTTTTCCAAGAAAAAGGTGAAGAATCACTGATGGACAAAGATTATCAGGATGTGAAAAGTGTCCTCAGTGAGAACAGGGCCAGTCCCTAGCTCGTCGTGGCTTTGGACTTTTGCCAAGGTCCCTTGACCATCAGCCTAGAGGCTGAATGGTTTTGAATTTGATAGTGTCATGCATTTATTTAGGCATGAGTGTGTCATCAAGATAGCAAGGCCATGAATGATATCGGTGTATCATACAGATAATGGTGGGGAGATCCAGAGCAAAAACCTGCTTGTTCAGAGGGGGATCTTTTGCAAGACTGGATTGCAAGCTAGCAAGAAATAGGGGAGTGTCTTTCCAGGGCTTTTGTGTTTCCTTAGATTGCAGTGTAAGCTGGGGATACTGGTACTTCACCCTCTGCCAGCCACAGCATTACAATGATGTGTTATTCTTTGCAGGGTGACATTGGTTTCAGAGGGTCGCCTGGAATCCCAGGACCTCCAGGGAAAGCTGTATGTATCTGTGTCTCAGCACCTCGATGGTCTTGCCTTCCACAACCAAAGCCTAAAGTTTATTCCTCCTGCACTAACCTCTGCTGCCCCTGAACAGGAGCGTGCTGACCGTCTCCATCAGATTATTCCCTTTGCCTTTTTTCCTCCAGTTAGAGCGATGTTATTTCGCCTGACCAAGATCTCACGATGTCTTTCCCTTGGCCGTGCCCCATGCCAGAATAAGTTCACCGTATTTCTCCTGCTCTCTGTTCCTCACCGCTTTTCCCTGAGCATCAGCAGCTGTGGGCGAGCACTTGAGGGGTGTCTGTGTTGTTCTTGGGAAGGAGAGTTTTGAGGAAGAGCCAGTAAGCGCTATCCTGAGCTTATGCCCTTGGAGCCTGATCTATTCCCAAGTGCCCACAGCTCACAAGGACTTTTGCTACAAGCAGAAATAGTTGTCTGGTAAAGATGCACGCCTCGACCTTTTGCAGAGCTTGGGGGCAAAGCACAGAACACTGAACCTGCACCTGTGGGCAGACTCCTGTACCCTCCTTACTGTGCCTAAATACGAGAGCTGAGCTGCACCTGCAGCATTACAGCCTCTCCAACAGCATTTTCCACTGACCTGCCGCCCGGTCTCTCCTTAGTGTGGATAACGTGGCACCAGCTGCACCTTCCCCTGCCCAGAGCAGCCAGTACGCCACAGTCTGCACTGACCCTGCGGCAGCACCACCCTCTGGGGACCTCCCTGCTCTTTGCAATTGTAGAAGAAATTCATCCAGACTAAAATAAGATTAGGTGCTTACCGTCCACCAAAACATTTAATTACACCAAGCAGAATCTAGACAGTAAATACTGAAGTTTTTCTCCCACTCTGTTTCTGGGTAAAGAAAATCCTTCATTAAATGAAGGGGAAGATGGTCTCTGCCCTGGGGGATTGTTGGGAAGGTTCCTGCTGAAATTCGTCTGTCAGGAGTTATGGAGCGTAACTGAGAGCGTACAGCTGCGCTGGGGCAGTGTGGATGCTCCTACCTCTGCTAACACCTGCAAACAGCGTAAAAAGACATCATTTACACCCTCAAAACATCAGTCTTTGTCACTGCGCGATGAAAATGCTTAATGGCTTTTCCTCCTCTGTCACAGGGAGACCAAGGAAGCAAAGGACCTCAAGGCTTCAGAGGGCCCAAAGGCGACACTGTAAGTGCAGTGGAACACCAGTCTGCTCCAGGTTTGGATGTGACATGCAAAGGGGTCTGTTTCACAGGCTTATTGTGGCTTGTGCTGGGCAGAATGGACAAATAAACCCCTTGGTTTATTTGAAAGGGATGAAAGTATTCTCAAAAGTGGGATGTTTAAATCTTATTAAAGATGCTGAAGTAATAAGGTGCCTAAGTGCTGCTTACAGCCTGGAGCGCGGGGGTCAGATCTGACATCTCCATCCTTTGAAATGATCAAGACCTTGCCCAGGTGCTGCAGCCAGCGTTGGGCCATTTTTTTGGTGTTGTCCTAAAAGAACCACCATACCTACAGGAACAGGACAGGAGCCAGCACAAACTGACTGAAATGTCCCTACAGAGTCTGAGTATTATCTTTGTTGACTGATTGTTCTTAAGGGCTGTGTCCTGGATAACGCAGGATTTATTGTTGATTTCTAGGGTAGACCTGGACCCAAAGGAAACCCAGGGGCTCGTGGACTCATAGGAGAACCTGTAAGTCAATTAAATAGGATGCAAGTCTCACTGTTGTCTTGCTTGCAGATGGTGGGGTAAAACACGATAGGAAAAAACTTGCATTTTACAGTCTTTGCTGTCACACTTCTGCTCTTTGGGCCTCTGTAATCCCAGTTGGATTAAACCCTCCTCGTACTGCTGTTAATGAAAAAATCTCCCCAGTACAACTGGAGCTGGACCTAATTGCCAAAAGGTTCTTTGATGTGAATGTATTTTGTAAGTCACAGAGTCTCCTGATAACCTTAACCTGTGTTGTGCACGGTTGCAGGGCATGCCTGGCAAGGATGGACGGGATGGAGCTCCTGGACTCGATGGTGAGAAGGTTTGTAAAGTCCTACTTAAACACCGCAGGGAAGATTTCTGTTACTGTCCCGTGTGTCTTGCAAAGCTACTGATAACTTGTCAAGAAAGAGCACGGCTGGAAAGCTTTTGCTTCTAAAAAGTTTTCCAACAGTGTAACTAGCGAAGAAAAGCGAAGTTGCTGCTATTAATTAATCCCAAGGAAATTCCCTAAAGAAAGAAGATGCACATATGATCTAAACTCAGCTGTGCCCCTACGTTTAGTGGTTCCTGTCGGCTAACTCCAGGCCTTCGGAGATGCCTTTTCAGAGCTGCTGACAGAGACATCTGTTTATTTTAATTGCCTGTAGACAAAGTGCTCTCAGGTGCTTGTTGCCAGGTTTTTGAACGATGATCCCACAGGAGCGTGGACCATGTGCCACCACGGAAGGCTGGGAGCTGCAAGGGGAGGAGGGAGACCCCTGGGAGCTCTGGGCACCCCACATCTAGCGGGCACCCACCTGCTCTAGGCGCAACAGGCTCTTGGCTCTGCACATAAGGGGAGGGAGAAGATTACAAATGCCCGTTTGGGAACATGTCCCCTGCCTGTGCCAGACCATTTTCCAGTACTGGAGGGTCCCTCCTAATCTCTTGATATCCACAGGGTGATGCAGCTCGCATGGGTGCTCCGGGAGAGAAGGGGCCAAACGGTCTTCCTGTGAGTATAGCAGCAGGACCTGCCACCTTCGGTGCGTTACAGCGGCTTGGCCGGCGGACGGGGATCCTTCCTGGGGAGAGGGGACCTTCCTTTGGTCATGGTTGCACAAGGGGCCCCATTTAAGCCAAGAGGAAATGCACCTGTCCCACCGTACAGGCAGGGGAGCAGCGTACAAGGCAGAACAGAAAACATCTGAAGTACTGCCATATACTAACATAGCAATACCCTGGCCTTTGGCCTCTCTGGCTCCGTTTAAAATCTAAATTTGAGGGGGATTTTCTTTTTCACATCCCAGTGACGTGCATCCCTTATGCAGGGAGGTAAGATCTGGGATACCATATCCTGAGCTCTGTCCCTGGCTTACTAGTGTTCATTGGCAAAATAGTTCATCTCTCCCATCTGCAAACTGTTTAAATAGAGGTGAAGTATTCCTTTCTTCCAGTCTTACAGACTATTTTGAACACTCCTGGAGAGAGGTTTCTGCTGTGCAAAATGTTGCTGCTGTTGCTCTATTCGCCTATTCCTCCCCCTTGCTCTGTCAAGGGTTAGCATACGTAGAGCTCCTAGGGCAGCCAGCAAGAGAGACATTGAAGCTATAACTTTTATGGTGAAAGCTGCAGAAATGTAAATCCTCCATTGCTTCGAGCAAATGTTGCTCCTTGTATGTCAAATCAGACCAGAATAACAAATTTAATAACTCCTTCTGATATTGCTTTAATATTTTCTTTTCTTTTCAGGGACTGCCTGGAAGAGCAGGTATTAAAGGCTCAAAGGGTGAACCAGTAAGTGAATCTCCCTGATGATGAGTTCTGGTGGGGAAACTACTAAACTTGTCACAGCAAGGCTTGTCAGCTTTGGGGGGTTAGTGCCCACAAATAGACCCTGGGAAGACTTACCCCAAAGTGATGGTGGCGGCATTTCTGCTGGGGCTGAGCACCCCTGACAGGGGGGAGCAGCATTAGGTGAAACTGAGATGACCCTGATCTTGCTGAGGCAGCTTTTGCACCTGGTTCGGTGAAGACAGAGCAGATACGCAGAAGAGTCATCAGTGGTTTTGTAAAACTCAGAAGGAAGCGTTCACCCTTCTGTCAAAGTCCCAAGACAGGCTTCATCTTTGGGAATCAAAAGGCTGAGCATCTGCCAGCAGGAGTAGGGTGATCTCATCTTGCCTTTTGGAGACTTCCCCCCCACCTCAGGAGAAAAGCTTCTGCAGAGCTTTAGACTGGCATCTATCTGTGAGACAGAAGGAATTCTCAGACCAAAGCCACCCAGGGCAAAGCTGTTCTGGAAAGCAGCTTGTGTTCTGTCCTTCCCTTTCATTTCTGAATTTCCCCCTCTGCACCTGCATTGATATTCTTGCTAACCCTCATGCATGAGAACATGCTGCAGGAAGGTGTTTCTCCTGGCATGGAGGTGATGCAGGAACGAATGACATGGGGTGTCCTGAGCATGCCTCCAAGGAGCATCCCTGTCCCACTGGTCCAGTCTGAGAAGGGATGTGGTGGCACTGCCCTGTGGCTGGCAGCCCTCCCTTGTCACTGGTCCCAGGGCAGGATTTACAGCTCCCCTGTTCTTTAAATGTCCATTGTTGAGAGTTTTGTCATCTTGGTCTTAAAACTGTGAAAGTTTAAAACTGCTTTTATTTCCTGATCCAGGTTTTAACTCCTTCCTCCATTTGTTGCTCTAGGTAGGACAGAGATGACTCTGGAGTTGTGCCCTAACAGAGTGTTTGCTTTCTGATCTGCAGGGCGCTCCTGGAGAGATGGGAGAGGCAGGTCCCTCTGGAGAGCCAGGCATCCCTGTACGTATCCTCGTTATTTGCACTTATCATGAGCTCTGCTGAGTGTGTTTTAAACCAAACTGCGAGGCTGGAGCTGGGGTGCTGCTGCCCAGCACAAACACAGCTTTCAGCAACGCGGTAGGTGGGTGCTGTGCTGCCTGCAACACGTGCGAGCCCAGCGTGAGGAGCGCTCCCGGGCAGCCCCCTGCCTGCGCGGAGCTTCCCAGCGAGCACGATGCAAGCCGGACGGGGTGGACACCTCCATGCACAGATATGACACTGCAGCAGAGGTCAAAGCCCACCAAGGCAGGCGGTGCGACCTAGCGGATGGGCCAATGGGGCAGGGATCGAAATAGGCCAGGATCCAGGAATGCGTTCTGGCTCTGCAGTGGGGCGGGAAGGATGGATGTGTGGCTCCTAAATGGCATCGCTGACTTTCGTGTTATTCGCAGGGCGATGTTGGTGTTCCTGGTGAGAGAGGTCTGCCAGGACCCAGAGGAGCAACTGTAAGTACAGCGCTGCTTGTAGATCAAGTAGATACCAAACCAGAGTTCAGTGCGTGGGAATTACTCTCCGGCTAAAGTAAAAGGCCACATTCTGTCTTGGTGTTATCTTGGGGGAGTTTTGGCCTCTGCTCTAAGTGTGTCGGCTCCTGCTTTCACTGACAGCTCCATGCGAGTGCAATGGGACTCTTCCTCCCACTTTGGCCAAGCAAGCTGCTGCTGTCCAAGCGGCTCGTGGGGCTGCTGCCGTCGGACAGGAGAGACTGGGCAGTCAGCAGTTCCCTCATTAGACAGTAATAATAAGGTGCAGCTGGTGCTGAATGCGAGTCATTAATGAAGCAAAACTCCTTTTAAGCCATTGCTATGTGCACTTGCCCCCACCCACCCATGAAACCCTTCCCATTCCTGGATCGCTTTCCTTGGAGCAGTAGATGTTCATTGCCAAACCTGAAGCCGAACAAGCAACAAAACGGGAAGAGCCTGCGCGTTCTGCTGGTGAACGACAGGGGCTTGGAAAGCTGGTAGTCCTGTTGGGAATCTCTTGCCTTTCCGGCACGTAGCTGCGTGCTTTTTCCAGCTGCTCGAGAGTCCCGGCTGCCCTGAAGCTCACGACCGTGCGGTGCCACACCAGGCCAGTTGCCAGGTGGGGAATCGGTCAACACGTTTCCTTCTCCCACCCAGTGCTGCAGAGCATGATCTGGCTGGGAGCTTGTAGGTGTGAGCCCCCAGGACACCGAGCCCCAACAGGGTTTCGCTTTTTCTCTGTGAACTGATGACTTTTTTGAAATTTCTGGGCTAGAAGCCGCTGAGGTCCTCAGTGGAGCATCTTGCTCCTGCTTTCCTTGAATTCCCTGCATCACCTTGGAGCCTGAGAAACAAACTGGAGTTGCAATGCAAACCTGAAGATAACTACATGGCTACCTGATGTGCCCTTGCTAAATAGCTAATAGATAATAATAGATAATAAATGATATCAGGATGATAAAACCCTGATTTTGTTCACACTACTAAAAATGCTAGGCTACCTTTTATTTTGTCACTCCTCAGCTAGTGCTGCCGTTGTGGCTGGGTATGACCTTCCAGTCGCTTTGTTGGGCTTTTTTTCTTTTCTTTTTTTTTCCCCTTTTAATCTCATTTGGAAATCCAGAAGCCTACAGCAAGTCTAACATGATTTCTGGTATGTGCCACTTGGAAGAAATTGAACTGTGTGATGATTTATTGTTTGTGAGCAGCTGCTCTTTAAACTTCCAAGGAGAGGGAAATCAGCCTTAGAAATAAACTAAATTAATAATATTTGCTTTTAAGTCTGCAATTTTTCATCCAAACAGCTGGCCTCACAAAAGGTATCGTATTATTACAGCCAAAAATCAAATGTGGTTGAGCTGATTGCATTGCTGCGGACTTCTGACGGGGGTGTAATAGCAGCTGAACCCACATTTCTTTCTAACCTGGGTTTCTAATTTCTGATTTGTGATATGTCTTAATTTATATGAAGTATAGTTAAGCCTAGGCTATTCTAAGAGAGCTGTGGGATTTGTCTAGTGTTGAGGCTGTTTGGCTCAGAACAATTCGGCTTTATTTAGCGTAGCCTAGCAAGGGCTTCTTCCCATCCAGAGGCTGTCTGGCTCTGTCAGGTCCCACCACTTTTAAAGGCCGCAGCACAGCAGCAGCACTTTTGATGAGTTTTAACTTCACTTTCCTAGAGTTCTTTACTTACGACTCTCAGAAGTTACTTACTGAATGACAAGCAGAGAACAGAAGTGGAAACAGTAGCCACAAAGACACCTGAGCAGTTAGTTCTCTAGCCCAAAGGATGCTGCTGGATCTCAGCAGATCAGCTCCTTCGTCTGGGCAGCCACTGGTGTCTGCACAGATACGGCCGTGCTGATCCTGAGAGCCAGGCAGGGATAAGGGCACATGGTTCAGATCGTACAGCGTCACCCATCATTCCTCTTCATGACAGCCCAAAAAAATCAGGAGACAGTGGATACTCAGATAACAGGGAGAATTTTGTAGGGCTAAACAATACTTAAGGAAAAAATACAGATGCCATTTTAACAGAGGGCACAGGGCAGTGTGATCCAGTGGGCAGCTGGTTCCTTGGGCAAGGTGGACAGTCCGTGCCGAGGGATCCGCTCAGGTTGCAGTTTGTTTGTGTCCCTTAACCTTGTGCCCAGCAGAGACAGCTGTGAAAGGAGGCAAAGCTGAAGTCCTGCCTTGTGACAGAAGTTTGCCTAAGGCATCTGTTTCAAGAAGACACTTCACAAAACGGGATTTAGATGCCTAAATTACTTAGGGTATTTTTTTTCACCTAAGATCTTTATCGCTTATGTGATTTTTCTCAGTAGGAAGCAATAGAGACTCCTAATGGTGATGTTCGTGTTCTGTCTAGCGAGCCAGGCTCTTAAACCCACCTGTGCTAGTAGTGTAGATACCTCTGCCTTCTACATTGCTGGTACCAAGCATGTCCAAGGAAGTGGATGCAGTTGCCATTTTTCATTTCCAAGTGTGTGCAGCACCCATTTTACAATATTTTCCTGCAGAACTGGATCAATTAAAAGCATAATAATGGGATAGCAGATCCCCTTTAATGTATAGTGTCTATGCTCTGTCATGCTACCACTTTTTGCTGTTGTTGATCTTTCCCACTCATGAGTATGGTATGTTCTCAGGCATTAATATATACAAATAAGCATTCCTGTTAATATTAACACAGCTCAGTAAACACCAAGCAGCGCTTTACAGTGGCTCATCGCATTCATCAGCAATGCTGCTGGGCAAAGTGCGCTGCAGTACAGAACTGCATGAGCTCTTTCTGTTCAAGTGAACCGATTTAATGACACAAGTGACCTACCTGGCCCTGAATTTTCTCCTTTCCTAAACTCATCTTTCTTTTTTCAGGGGCCACTTGGTCTTCAAGGCCCGATGGGAGCCCCCGGTGTCAGAGGTTTCCAGGTTGGTGTGCTGACAAGGGTAATTCCACGTGCACTGTGTTTCGGCGGGCCACCGCCAAACTGCAAACCTCGGGCAAGGCAATAGCCTGATGGCAACAAGTGATGGGAAGAAACATCTTCCCGTTTGCCAGGACCGGTTTGATGCCTCTATTAAAACAGGGCAGTAGAAGGAGCACGAGGCCAGATAAGCTGCTTGCTGGAACCATTCATATTTAGTGTTTGTTTGCAAAAGAAAGATTGCAGTTTGACCTACATAAACACCTTAATTTCTCCTCCACCTGGGTGCTCCCAGCCTGTTTGTCTTCAGCGAGCTCCCTCCTCCCTTCTGCCGCACTGGGGACTCGCATTCCTCCCCCCCCCATGGAGCATTCACAGCTGCTCCCCACTCCCCAGTGAAACTGGCTGCAAAAACTGGTGCTACCTTCTGGGAGCATCGCTCCATCGGGAGTCACAGGTGGGATTCCCAGCGCTTCGGCAGGGGCTGAGCTGGGCTGTGATGGGGGCAGGGACCAGAGCGAGCTGTGCCAGCCAGCGCCGGGGGTGCCAGCGAGCGGCCCCGAGGTCCTGGGGGAACAGCAGAGAGGAGACCGAAGGCAAATGACCTTTTAGAACATGTCACGGAGGTTGGTGAGCCTTGGGCACGTCAGGACACGCAGGCTTTCCTGGTGCCGAAGCTGTAGCTTCTGGTTTTTGTTTTCCTAACAGGGTCCCAAAGGTGCCAGTGGCGAACCCGGCCTTCCTGGTCCGACTGGACTTCGTGGAGAGTTGGGTGACAGGGTAAGGAGACATCTGTAACTAATTCCTGCTTGGGAGATAGGAAATCAGGGCGTAGGGGGGCCCTGAGCACGGGGGAGCTGATGTCACCCCAGCAAACACGCACTGGGGTCCCAGTCCCTCCTCTGAGGCTGCTGGTGCCCAAGACGGACCCTAGGTGGGGAGCAGGATTTGTGCATCCCACCTCTTCTGTTCCTCTCCTTGTTTCTGCTTCCATGCAGGAACTTCCACTATTTCTAGACAGGGTGGATCGTTTAGAAGAGACTTTGGGAACCTGTCCTAGCCAGACCAGACAATCCTTTGGGGCTTTTTCTCTGCTCTCTATGCTGATTTCCCCCAAGCGTTCCCCCCATGAGCCCAGCAGAGCTGTGCCACACATTTTTGTTACTCAGACACTTGATTACGTTTTCTGGGTTTTTTTTAAATTGCAGTTTGCTCGGTGATTTTCTTTCTGAACAGCAGCAGACTCGGGCCCCACACCTCAGAATAAAGGTGACTTTTTATTTAAATGAATTCATTCTCATTTAAAGGAAGCCAGCAGGGCAAAGTGAAGGGCATTTGCAGGGGAACAGTAGCCGTGTGTTCGCTCCTGCCTCGGCTCCAGCTTTAAGGTGACGTTTCTGTGTAAGCAATCACAGTGGCACCGCGGGAGTCTCACAATGGCCCTTCTGTGTTGGCTCCAGGCAGGTCTAAAAAAGCCTCTTGGAGGGACTGTGAGCCTGGGAGTGTGGAACAGGAGGGTTATTGTGGAGCTGCAGGGTTCTGACTGTGTGTAGGGCTTCGCTGCGGTGAAAAATGTACGTGCAGAGGGGAGGAGGCCCCTGCACAGAGCAGCCTGGTCTCCAGAGAGCAGAGGGAGGGAAAATATGCTTAAAGAAAAAAAAAAAAAAAAGGCACCTAGGTTTTATTTCTGGCTCTGAAGTTAAGTGTAGTTACTCTAAAGATGTAATTGTTTATTGTTTCTTAACACCCCAGCTCATTAACAGCTTTCCCCAGGACAGCATGCTGGCAGGTGTGGGTGATGCTGGAGACTTTCCACCTCCACGAATGCAACTGGTGCTCGGTGTAACCTCCCCTGCCCGCCCAGTGCCACTGGTGTCGGTGACAGCCACGTGTGCCCCCAGGCCACCTCTGTGCTGGGAGCAGCGAGGGCTCCACCAGCAACCAGCAAGGCCCATTTCCACGCTTATTGCCGGGCACAAGATTTGGGCTGGGAAGACCCTAAAACATCAGACCGTGTCTTTATAGCTTAAACAAACCAGCCTTTGCTGCTGGGGGTGGGCAAAGCGCAGCAGGCACTGCCCTGGGTTTGCTTTACTGCCAACCCAGCCTGCTGGTCCTGGTGTGTATAGAGAGATCTGCAAATACAGGGTGGATGGAATTACACAGCCGCAGCTAGCCCATCACACTCTCCTGAAATCAATTGTGGGGTTTTTTTATTCTTTGAAAAAAAAAAAAAGTAATTCCTGCAAGCCTGAGTTAGCAGGTACTGATAGGCTTTTTCACGGTCCTTGGACCGACTGTGGCCAGGAATATAAACCAGCATATCAGTGAGTGTTTTTGCTGGCATAAAAAATACAAAAGGTTTAGTGCATTTGATCATGAGATACAAAATAGCATTAAGATGCTATAAACCATCTTGTTGGAGTGGGATATTGGGGAGGGGAAGGATTTGACTGGTATTGCTGACTGAGGTAGCAACAGGCAAATATTTTTTCTAAGGATTTTTATTATGATCAAATTCCTGAGGATTCTGGATGCCAGCAGCCATCTGGGGCAACATCTCTCTCAGCTCCACACTGGCATCACTAGATGCTTGGCCAACAACGTTCGATGTGTTTAACTGATAGGGTGACACAAATGTGAGTCACTGGTTCCTGCTGCTCGGAAATTAGTTTTGAACCAAACTCCTTTGGGCTAAGCTTTTGTTTAAGGGAATGTTCCTCGCAGAACATGGTCTTTGGTGACTAACCTGTGTTTTATTGCCATAAACTTTCATGGAGCCTTGGGATTCGGCAAAGTCAGAGGTATAAATCTAGATGATGGTATTCAGAAAAGAATATATCACCTTTGCCATTGGCAAACATCATATGGGAGTTATAAATAGCTGTGGCCATTTTTGCATTTCCACATTGTTGTCTGTTTTGCTGAGAATTATTTTCTCTTTAGTAGAAATCCCCCCTCTTTTTTAACTTAGTGCTTGATCTGAGCAAAATGCTATGCCCTTGTTATGTGTTTGTCCTCCTTGAAGACTCTGTTCTGCTGAGCCATCTCTAGATCTAGTTATAAAAAATAAGATCAGTTTGCAGGCGCCAGATTGATGAATGTGCTGTAGACATCCTGTTTGCAGGGTAGAATGGTTGAATTTTCCATGTAGATTTTGCAGTAGAGAAAAAGATCCTGGGTTCTCCTGAACTCCTCATTGGCTCTGTTATATGGACCCAGAGCCACAAAGAGGGCTGAAAATGTCTCATGTCCTCTCTGTGAATGCCCGGTAGATAAAATTGGAAGGATTTTTCAAGTTGCCTGAATCAGCTCACCATCTAAATACATTCTGTTCCCTTGGCCGTGATGTTCTATGAATCTCCAAGTCAGGAGCACCTAACCCTAAATCTCCAGGAAAACTGACCATCTAATAAAGCCTTGAAAGAACATCCTGATTTTTGCCTTTACAGTACAAAAATATTCTCGTCCATTTTATACCATACGTAAATTCTGTCTCCTCCTCACATCTTCAGGTGTGAAGGGCAGAGATCAGTTGCCCACCGGCCTCACCCTGGACCTTGTGCTTTAATCTGTGAATTTGTAAAATTACTTTTTTGCTCACAGTAGTGAGATGACAGTAATGAAAAGCAGAGGGGCAGGAGCAAAACAAGAGTTTTTTGGATGGATGGGAAAGATTACTTTTGTGAAAAAGGTTGGAAAACCTAGGATTAAAAGCACAGAGTTCATTTTAGTTTCATTTAGGAAATTGAGGAGGACGGTAAGAGAAAGGCTGGTGTAGACAGCCTGTGCCAGGCGGGTGGAGAGTAGTGCATTGCCCAGCCAGGTCAACAAGTCCCTCTGGTCTGGTAGGATGAGGACATGGTGGGCAGAAGCCACCAGACCTGAGCTGGGGGGTCCTGCCTGGTCTGGCAGCTGCCCTGTGCTGTTGCTGGCTTGGTGAGGGGCCAGGGAACTGTCCTACAGCACAAACTGGGGACTGTAGGGAGTGCTGCAAAGCCAGCAAGGATGCTAAACATCTCTTCTTGTTTCCTAAGAAGCATAAATGAGATTTGGACCCTCCTACTTGGCAGCTGGGGGGCTAATTCCCAACCCCGTGCTGAGTGAGGGAACGTCTGACCGCACCAGGAATTCACAGGAAAATAACAGCTTGAGCTCATTTGCCTTCTTTCTTTTACTTATTTTCAGGGTCCTACTGGTGTTCCTGGTCCCAAAGGTAACCAGGTAAGTGGTAATTTCCACGCTGTAGCCAGCAGAGGCGTTTAAGCCTTACCTTAGGCACAGCCTTTGGCAGCACAAACTGCTTTTCCTCCCTCAAATGAAAATATTCCGGAGCAGGCACCAACAAAACCCTCTTCGGTCCGGTTTTTCCTGCATTGGCAGAAGAGATGTAGTCTGTTCTAATGGAGACATATGGAAATGCTTGCTACGCTCTTGCTGTGCATTTTGGAAGCACAAAGGCATGCTGTGTATGAGCTCCTCGCAGCATGTGCATCCCGAGTGAAGTGGCACAGCTTTTCATTGAACTTCATATGCCTGATGAAGAGGATTTGCCCCAGCCTCAAAGCTTGGCACACTAATAGACTAATTTAATCTTTTGCTTTTTGCTGCTTAACTTCTGTAATTGGCTTAACCTCAGCGATGAGCTTTGGAGCCAGTTTTTACCAAGTGTACGACTTGCATTAATGTGTGACTGTTTTTAGCGGCAGGCAAGTGCGCTTCCAGCAAGTGTTGCTTGTTACGTTTGCCAGTGCCTGTGTGGTTTCTGTTTTGCTGCTGAAGGAAAGACCAGCCTCATCTCCATTTGTCTTGAAATAACTTCCTCTGTAAAGCCACAAGTCACCACAAACAATGTTCATTACCTGCTGTAATTGCCATGTAATAAGCCAGCTCTGCTGCAGAGCATTTGGCGCGGGATGTGCTGCCCGTGCGGCCGGTGGTGGCGGGTTGCAGCGATTCGTGTCGCTCCCAGCGATGCTCAAATTGCAGGCACTGCGGTTGGCTTTGTGGAGGTGACCAGCAAATTGATGCTTCTTGTCATGGCTAGTAAAATTAATGTCACCAGAACTTCAGCCACTTATGTTACGGTCCCCAAAGTGGAGAGGAATGGTCCTTACCAAGTTGATGGATCACTTCTGTTTACGGGTGGGATGAAGCTGTTCTGGGGGTGACTCTTTCTGCTGAGGAAGCCTAGAGGACACAGTCACACTGGACATTTAGTTGTCATAGCAAACCATGTTTTCTGTGAGACCCAGAGCTGGGGAACCTGCAGTTTAGATTCCCTGTACGAGGAATGCCAGTGCCAGCCTGTGGATGTCTCTCATGGGCACCCCATCAGGGCTGTCATCTGTGTGAGTTCAGCTTTTCATCCAAGTACCAGCTTGTTGCAGAGGGCACCTAGTCCTTGGCAAGCTGCCCCACACCACGAGTGCCATTTATCAGCTACCGTAAATTCAGCTTCGGGAAGACAGAACTTCATTTTGCTGGACCAGCTGTATAAGCTGACAAGTGCCCCCATGTGCCTTAGGAGCTGAGGTTATCCAAGTCTCAGAGTGAGCCTTATTCTCAATAATTGTGCACTGTTAATTCTGGTATCTCACTTCCAGGGCATTGCTGGAGCAGATGGCCTCCCAGGTGACAAAGGAGAACTGGTAAGTGTCCTTGAATTCAGTAGAATTGACTCCTCAAGTAACAGATGGGCCTAGAGAACCGTGTATCAACAACTAATGTGGTCAGTCAGAATTAACCATCCAAGAGCTCCAACCTTGCTGGCTGCGAAAAGGAGAAAGCAGCCCAAACCTTTCTGCCACCGTATTCACGGTGTACATCGGCTCTTGACCCCAGGCAGCACCGGGTGGCCAGCATGGCCTTGGCAGAACTGAGGGTGTCAGCACTCGCTTGTCATTTTGCTCCTTGGAGCGGTTGATGCTGCTCTGCCCATGGCAGGTCAGTCCATCTCGAGAAGCAGCCAGGTTGGTGGGACCCATGTTCAGCGTTGGTACCTGGGGCAAGTCTTGACGCCAGAGTCCTCCCCGTGTGCCAGGGCTGAACCTGGTCCCCAGCATCCCATAGCCGTTCCTGGCCCCTTTGCTAGAAAAGCCCATTGGATGCCACGCACATGTCATTGTGGCTTCCTGGACCTTGGGAGGTTTGGCTTTACATGCACATTGCCTGCATGGATCATTATTTCTTTTTTTCCTTTTCTTCCTGACAGGGTCCCTTTGGTCCCCCTGGCCAAAAAGGAGAGGTATGTGTAAGACATTGCGGGCTCGTGCCCCAAAAGATTTGGGAGTAAACATGCCTGTTGCATCTTTTGATGATGTATCTCCATAAACTATGTTCTGGTGGTATTTCCTAGAAGCATATTTTCTTCATAGTCATGTTATAAAATCTATGACAATGACAATTTTTTGTGGCACTGAAAACACTCAGATGTGGTAATTTTGCTCCTATTATCGTAATCTATATACATAAACCCACCCATATGATGTCAGAAATGTACATGGTCAGCCAGAGCAGTTAGGGAAACCTGAAGAATCACAGAATGGTGGGGGTTGGAAGTGACCCCTGGAGCTCACCTAGCCCAACCCCCTGCTGAAGCAGGGTCACCTCCAGCAGGTTGCACAGGACTGTGTCCAGGCAGGTTTTGAATGTCTCCAGAGAAGATGCCACGGCCTCCCTGGGCAGCCTGTGCCAGGGCTCTGTCACCCTCACAGAAGTTTTTCTTCGTATTCAGATGGAGCTTCCCATGTTTGTTTGTGCCCGTTGCCCCTTGTCCTGTTGCTGGGCACCACTGAAAAGAGCCTGGCCCCGTCCTTTTGACACTCGCCCTTAAGATATTTGTATCTTAAGAAAGGCTTAACTAATTCCCATGAGAAAAGAATGGACCATGTCTTCTGTTTTAAGTGGTTTGGGGTTTTTTTCTTCTTCATTACAGCCAGGAAAAAGAGGAGAACTCGGTCCAAAAGGTGTCCAAGGCCCTAATGGGACAGCTGGAGTACCAGGGATCCCGGGACACTCAGGGCCCATGGGCCATCAGGGGGAGCAGGGCATTCCTGGCATCACGGGAAAACCTGGGCCTCCTGTAAGTATTATCTGCTGCTGGGGCATGGTCAGGGAGTCTTGGGGGAGAATCAATAGGTCATGGATTTTAGATGCCTATTCAAAAAATAAGGCCTTGCATTTGAGCAGGCAGAAGTAGGTAACTGTGCCTGCAAGCTCTCAGTCTTGTGTCCTGGATCCACCCGTGCACAGAGATGAGGAGTTTGCAGGTGTCAGGGCTGCAGTGCCCCCGAACGCGTGCCTCGGAGAACCCCTCTCTCACAGGGGTGGACAAATTATCTGTGCCCATGGGACCAGGCTGTAAGTCACCGTCCCCATTACAGAACAGGGTTAGAAACTGGTCATTTAAAACCACAGCTCCTGTTGAGCCCTTCAAATGCCAGCCCTCCGCCGTAGCGCAGGGCCCGCGGCTCATCATTCAGGAAAGGCCAAGGACGCCCCAGATTAAATACCCAACGTTAAGGTTGATCGCTGCCATGAGCACGACAGTTTCTGAATCGAAGCCGTCGTCTTTTGAAGGTGGGCAGGAACCCCACTGCTCTTCAGGCAGGATCCTGTGCTGCTTGCTGAGCTGCTGGAAATGTGTTTCGTGGCCTGAAGCCTCTGTGAGGGCTGGTTATCGTAACGTGGTGTGTGTAAGGACAGATTCTTCTCTTAATTGCAGGGCAAAGAGGCCAGTGAACAACATATAAGAGAACTCTGTGGGGAAATGATAAATGGTGAGTATTACGGAGAGAAAGCGGACTGTAGTTACCGTATTTAGCTGAAGATGAGTAGATCCTGAACATAAAATGACTCCTGAAATTTATTTTTCTGTCTTAATAAGAAAAAGCATGTTGACCTTTAACGTAAGGAGATTATTCAGGAGGTCATCTTGTTCTCTGGGATGTCTTTCATTTTTCTAAAATTAGTATTTTAAAATGATTCATCGTGGCAACATACAAAGTGTGCTGGAAAGCAGCTTTGACACACGTATCACGCCCCCTCACCCATGAGTACCTGCCCTGTGCGCCGGCGTGCTGAACCCCAGCTCCCAGCTCCCCTCCCCAGCACGGCCCATCCCTGAGGAGCAGTCCCCTGCCGTTGGAGTTACTGTTCGGCCATTGGGATGAAGTGCAACTCTGAAAGCTTGTTTCAGGAAACTGGTTTGGATTCATTATTTCAGTATTGTTTTCTAGCTTGAGCTCTTTTAAAGTGGTTTAGGAAACAGGAAAGATCAACGGGTTGCAGATTTCTGCCCAGTATCTCCCTCTGTGGAGATGTTAAAAGAAAAAAAAGAGGCCACAGGTGAGCCGAGAGGACAGATTCAGTGTTTCCCTCTGCCAGAAGCAGCGAGCACATCGCAGTGGCCGGGAGCAGGAGCTGGCCGGGCATCCCACTCTGCTTCACCAGCCGACGGCATTTTCAGCTGCTCCTTCGCTCGGTGGCAGACGACAAGCAGCCGAGCAAAGGGCGAACATGTCACACATGCAGTTTGTAATTGTTCTTTCCAGATCAAATCGCACAGTTAGCTGCTAACCTGAGAAAGCCCCTGTCTCCTGGTATGACGGGTCGCCCTGGCCCCGCTGGTCCCCCGGGTCCTCCTGGCGCTGTGGGAAGCGTTGGGCACCCTGGGCCTCGCGGTCCCCCTGGATACAGAGGGCCAACAGGAGAACTCGGCGATCCTGGTCCCAGAGGTGAGTAGGACTAAACCAACCTGCTTCTGGTTTATGCCCACAGAAATAAACTGCAAATTTGTAGTAATTTCAGCAGTGGAGGGGGAAAGACCGCGCCCTGGGGAGCAATGGGAGTCCCAGAGGGCATCTTTAGGGACACGGTGCAAGCAAAGATCCTAGTGCTGTCCTGAGGATTCTGAGCTTCTCTCGCTGTTTCCTGCCCCTGGATCCAGCTGCAGTAGCAACTCATTGTTGAAATTGTCTGTTTCTGATTAAAGGTGACACTGGTGAGAAGGGAGACAAAGGACCTGTTGGTCAAGGTATTGATGGGCCTGACGGCGATCAAGGACTTCAAGGTAAGGCTGTGCAAATAATGTAACAAACCACGACTAAAGTAAGGGCTTAAGAGGGACAGCTCTGCATGTTGTTGGCTGGATATTACAATCGCTTTGTCCCTGTAATCATTACAGTAGGGTGGTTTTCCTGTGGGTAACAGCAGGTGCAGACAGTTTGAACAGTGGAAGTTAATTAGTACATCCTCTCTAGTCCTAAATGTTTCTGAGAAAAGGCTGCTGGTTTCCTCCACTGATGGCCTGTGAAAGGTCAGAGCTTCTATAGATGGGGAGGTAGGGACCCTTCTTAACTACTCCCACGTGGCTGCCAGTGTCAGGTGGTTTTCCTTTTCAGTGGTACTTCATACGCAGTAACTAACTAGTTAATTAACAGGTAGTGTATCAGTTTATTTAAAGGTGCCTAACTCCAGATTATGGCAAGAGAACGATGCCTGCTGCCCGTCTCCTGACGGACAGGTGTCTCTTTGTTGCTCTGCTTAATGAATGCCTGCAGTGAAAGCTACAGCCTGGACCACCAGCTGCAGTTCTCCAAACCTCAGCTCATGTTTCTGGATCAAATGAGAAATCAGGGACGGTATTTCATTTTACCAGAAACCAATATAAATTCCTAGCGTAATAATTTTGAGAGATAGTGGTGTGATTGCTCTGTACCTGCCTATAATCCCAGTTCCTGAAGTCATGAATCTCTTCGCAAGAGATTGATTTATGCAAAGGAATGAATACCTATTAAAAAAAATGGAAAAATATTCTTTATTTTGCCCACCAATTAAAGCAGCTGTTCTAATTGTGGTGATGTCTGTACAGTGAATAAGCTACAGGCACCAAAAGCAGGCTCTGCATCTATATAATTTCATAAAACTAGATTATTTATACTCAGTTGTCTTATTCTTCCGTAAAATCACTGCATTACTCCATAGATGTTTTCTTTTCCAAAGCATGTAAAAAGAGGCTGTTTCACATATCAGATATTGAGAGCATTTCTCCTACTTACGAAACTTAAGGAGATCAACAGTAGATGCAATTCATCACTTACATGAATAAAAAGAATCAGGCAGCATCTCTCTACCTAATTAAGACAGAAATGCTGTCCCTCAAGAAGACAGAATCATATTTTATAGTTTTTCGGAAGGCTTCAATAGCTTGCTGTTACAGAAATTAGTGTTTTGTGAATTATTTTTAGCATCTGAAGGAAAAAAATAAAAATAATAGCTTGAGTCCACTCAAAGCAGAAATTATTTTTCCCAATAAAAAAACTATGTCTTTCATTGTGAGCAAATTTTTTAAATTAGACACAGGTATAAAGGAAGCTCCTCATCTGTAATGTCAGGGAGATGTTCTGTATTGTCATTCTCTCCACTCCCTTTACTCAGAATCTTAATTACAATTAGACTTAAGGAGGTGCAATGAATTGAAGGAGCTGAAGGCCACAGCCTCCCACTAAGGAGCACGCTGGGGGCCAGGAAGGAGGGATAGCTGTGAGCTCACACATCCAGGGCATCCCTTGGGCAAACTATTAAGGGATGTCATCAAATAAACCTGGGTACAAATTACTTGTTATTATTCATGGAGTCAGACACTAACTAAGGTAGTGTTGAGACGGCATCCAGTTCTACAGTGGTCGTCAAAAGTCGGAACAGACACGTGCGTAACGGAAGCGCAATACTGAACATCCATCTTCAGCTATACCGAGGTAATTCCAGCAAAGCCAAAGGCACTCTAAAAAATCCAACGCACATACTCCGGATTCAGGGTAAATTTATTGAACACCTTGTACTCAACAGGCCATAACAAGTCTCATGTACAGACAAAGTATTTTAAGAACACTAAAAGTAACACTTACATATAAATATATTTTAAAAAATAAAAGGAAGGAAATAACCTTTTTTTCCCCTTCTTGTTTAGGACCACCTGGTGTACCTGGAATTACTAAAAATGGTCGTGATGGTGCTCAGGGTGAACCCGGTCTTCCAGGGGATCCTGGTACTCCTGGTGCTATTGGGGCTCAGGGAACTCCAGGAATATGCGACACGTCAGCCTGCATGGGAGCTGTTGGAGCATCAACTTCCAAAAAATCATAAAACGACAGTACAAGAAATGGAGAAGTGACTGAATATTTAAATAAACAGTGCATTGTAAGAAAACAAGCAGAATCCTCCTAGTGATAAATGGACAGATGTTCCTTCTATTACATTAAGTGGAGACTTTGACACAGTTCTATGAAAGAGAAAGCATCAGATGAAAACTTTTAATTAAAAAGATGCTTTATGAGTATTTTCTCCTCCCCTCCTCCAATTATTTTCCAGAATTTTTATTGCTAAACACCCTCACCTTCCCTTTCTCCTTTTGTTCAAGAGACCTGCAAGAGGAGGCATTGTTCCTTTTTACCATCACCTCCCCCCGCTGCAGCTGTGTACTAAAGATCACGACTTTTCTGTATAAATGTTTGAGCCTTGTCAACTGAATTCCTTGGTGCTGCTCCCACTGACTTCAGTTACGCAGGTTTGTGCAGTAAGACAGATGTTGTTAAGGTATTCAGGCACCTAACTGCTACTTCCATCAGTGGAAATTAGGCATTTAAATACCCTGGACTTTAATATCTTAAGATTCTGGCCTAAGTAAAGGCTGTAGTTTACACGTATGCTGTCAGTTATCGATTTTCAGAATGCACCTCAAATATTTGCCGAGAGTAGTGAACAGTAATCTTCTTGCAATCAAATTCCGCAAAAAGTGTAATGTATATATTTTGATTTACAGGGGAGAATTTTTGTATATTTCCATATGATAATAAAGGAAATTAAGTAACAGCATTTTCACGACCTGTACCTAAGCTATTTGCACAGTAATTGTGAATGAAACCCTAAATAAGGAAGGATGCTCTTCTAAAGTCCAGCCAAAAACACCTGTATGAACTGTTGTAAAAATAAAAGGAGATTTTTTTTAACCTTTTTTTTGTGATGTTGTAAGTGTCATTATACACATCAAACTCAGCTGAGGTCCATTTTCCAGAAGTGGTTTTACTAGGATTGTTCAGAAATAAACTGCTGCAAAACTCTCCATATCCGTGATTTAAACCAGTACTTATATTGGGAGACCCTTTGGTACTTTAAAACCTGCTAGTATCATCTGTTTTAAAAAAATAAATAAACCCTCTCCCGGCTCACGCACTACTCCATTTCTGCCCTATATGCTAAAGCCTATGAACAAAGGAATCTTATTTATCTTTAAATATGAAAATATTTTGTGCATTGAAATATTCTACTGTCTACGATATGCCACTTGGACTAAAATAACAACACAAGAACCTGTGGACAGTTGTGTGATAAGACTTTAAAAACAGTACTGTATTTAAAAAAAGAAAAATGCTAACACCATTCTATTATTCTTTGGGGCCAAGTATGTTAGAATATGTATGGCAAATGTAAACTTCATAACATCAGCACAGTTTAGAAATTATGCACTTATTAACCAATAAAACCTTTAAATTTTTAATGGAAAAGATGGGCATTATAATATGGTGACTTGTAATTTCTTTTTACACTTGAAGAGTACATTTGCATCTAGACATTAAAATAACAGGACAGATTGATGTGCTACAACTATTCCTATCTGGACTGGATCATCTTTAAAAAAAAACAAACCAAAACAATAAAAAAGCCCCAAAGCAGAACAATAAACAGAAAAAGCACATTTTTTTTTATAACTAAAGGGGAAAAACACTTCGCTGTCATGACATTTGCTTGTACCTTCTGGTCCCAAAGCCCCTTTAACGGAGCACTGATTTTGACTGTCAGTAGTTAACTTTCATTTCCATTTTGAGTAAAGAATGTTTTCTTTAAAGCTCTATTTATCTATTTTTACAAGTTACATTTTATATTCATGTTCAGTATGTAAACAGAACAAATAAAATACAGCTTGTGCCACTTTTAGCCACACTTGTCATGCAAGTCAAGGCAGCCAGTTCAGACTACTTGGTCTCCATGGCCATGCATGTTTTCCTGCACTGGACACGTTATAAATGAATCTGATCTTGCTGGTTTTAGTCTCCTGCCTGTTTTACCACAGAACACACTCTCAAATTCCTAAAAATCAAAATACAAAAAATAAGTAATGATTATGTTTAATACAGCTATTTACTTGAGATGTATGGTTTTGTTTTGCTAGTGTGTTGGAAAAAAACCACCCCAAACCTTTAATAGGAAGTGCAGAGGGGCCATACCAGCGTCTAGCCAAGCAGCTTTTCCTGACCACACTCCATCTACTCTCTTTTAAGATACTCAGCAGAGCCACAATTACTCTGGAGCTGCAACTACTGGAGTGGTAGCATGGGAGCTGCTTGTAGGGCACATAACCTATTGCTCTCACCCACCCTGAGACAGCAGGGACACATAGCTGCAAACCCCAACTGCTAGTTCATGAAAATTAAACAACTCTGTGAAACAGGTGGGATGTAACAGAGCAAACTGTGGGAGGAATGACTGAAGAGGACCTCAATTCTACATTGTTGTGCAGATAGTATAATGCTCAGGAACTGAGCTAACTAAAACATAATAATAATAAAAAAAATAATCTGATTTGAAAACCCTGACTGAAGGACAGCCCATGATTTCACACTACTGAACTGAACCAGCTAAAAAAAAATTAAAGGAAGGTTCAATGATACAGCAGTCCTTCACAAAGAGCACCAAGCAGAAGCATTCTGTATACTTTTCTCTATGTTGTGATAGCTTTAAAACATTTCACATTTTTATCAAGGGAAAGAATGAAATTAGATTTAAAACCTGTTTCAGGGAATCACCATGCCTCTCTTGAATGTACTTCAGAAACGCGGTTGTCCATTGTAGAGTCGTTGCCTTATCAGTATCAGTAGTACAGAACGGAACCAGAAGATTCAGCTCATCACAACAAATCCGGATTCTGCGCCTGCAGGGAAATAGAGAAGGTTGTCAACCGATGGGCGAGAAGGAAATAAAATATAAAAAAAGGAAGACTACAAGCCCTACATGCCATGGACTTTGGGGACTTCTTTTTGTTTGCTACAAGTTTTGTATTTGTATATTAGTCATGTTATAGCAAAGTTACCTGATCCTTACAGAACTGGTGAAATATCTCTTTTTGTTTGTTTATAGAGTAAAAAAAAAAACAAGGATGACCACAACAAACACCAAAACCTCAGCACCTGCACTGCTTTTTCTGGTTGGTAAAACAAAATATGTTTGAATTTACATTTTTCTGGATAATGACAGATTTATTACAGTATCAGTATTTTAGGCTTCAAAACCTTTGTATTGCCACTCCCCATAGAAACTACCTTCTGTCTCTCTCTATGCGGTTATGTCTTTCTCTTCGCTGCGTGATTCCGTTCTGTGGGCCACTTTGCAGCTGCATGCTTGAATTTGACTGTGCTGACTGCCAAGGGCCATGGGCAGGTGCAGTGCTCTGGCTACTATCACACATATTCTGGATTTCACCAAGAGGTTTGCGATCTATGTTTGGATCCAGTGTGCTTATTTGGCTGCAACTTCTTCTGTTTATCGTTTGCTTGCATAAGGTGTCTTCTTGGAAAAATAAAAAGGAAAAGAACACGTTTGTAACCCTCCCGCTAGTTACTGAAAATACTAATTTTCTTTCTCTGAAAATACATTTTGTTTCTTTCTTTAGGTGGAATAATCTTTGAAGCTTTACTGCCAACCTAGATCACCTCTTGTCCAGCAATGCACGTCCTTCAGAAGCCCTAAGGCACTGCTTGCTGTTTCAAAATCCACCTAGATTCTACTTTCTCAGAGAACCTAACAAGACCATGCCTGCCTTTGACAAGCATTTGAGGCAGTCCTTTAAATGTTCTCCAGTTTGATCCTGCCTGGATCTGCTATATCAACTTTGGGGACCATAAGTGTAGAAAGAAATCAGTTGCTTACTCTAGGCCCAGATTTTGAAAGGTACTTTGCAAGCTCAGGTTTTCTCACTTCAAGCTGGAAGTGCTAAAAAATTTTGAAAATATAGCTAAACTCATAGGTGTCGAACTTTTGGAGAAATCTAGTCCCATACTGCCTATAGCACATCTCAGACAAAAACCACACCTCGTATGATTCACTAAAACCATATTCATTCTAGAAAACATGCAAATTCAGAAAAAAATGTGGTTTTGAAGGCAAGAGAAAGCTAAGTGAAAAGAGGGTAGGTGGTTTACCTCGAACTTTAATCCAAACTTCCTCAGGCAAAGCTTTATTCACAACACCAACTGTTTGTTTCGCAGATTCAGCTTCCTGACAGCAGAAAGAGAATGTCTTGGGTGTCCCAAGGTCTTCATGTTTAGCAGCTTCCAAAACAACGCAAGACGTTCCAGAGGTCTGTGAAAACAAAAAGGAAGTACTTTGGGGACTATATACATAAAAAAGAGACTATTTTGATATCTTGATGTTAAGTTTTATCTCTGTGATTCAATGCGTTGTATAAGAAGAAATCCCAATTACTTCTGCACACAACCATGGGATTTTGACAGACTGATGATCTTTTGGGGATGCCTCTGACATTTCCAAGTCCTACACTATCACTCTTGTTTCATAAGTTACTGTGAGCTGGGGGAGAAAAAAAAATATCTTTTTCATCAAAATTATAGAAAAAAAAAGAATCACAGAAAATGGTACTGTCTCCTTGTCTTGTGTAGATGAAGCTGATGACACACTGATAAACTCAAGAAAAAATATACCTTTCTAGTAAGAAATCTAATGATCTACTGATCATTGCCTGGATGCACATTATTAAAAAGGCTACACAAGTAATTTGAGTAAGTATGGTGTTAAAAATTAACATAAGAATAAATAAATTGCATTACAGATCATTGATTATCCTTATCCAAATCAAGTCACAACTTTAACAGAAAGCTTTAGAATTCTATTACACCTCTTGGGTAACATTATTAGCATTTGAAATTAGCAGAGTTCAATCAGTGGTGAACACACTACCTACCTGTGCTTGCAAAGGATTAGCACTTCCAGCAGCAGAACATGCATTCATGGTAAATAATGGGTATGTCATCTGTACAGAAGGCTTGGCAGCTGCAGTCTTACTTGTCCCTAATGCAGCACACTTGTTTTCTTGCTGACGCACAGGAACAGCTATCAGTTTTGATGGCTGTCGAATCAATGTTACTAAACTTAAAAAACAAAACAAAACAAAACAAATCAAAAAACACAACACAGTAAACAGACTGACTACATGAAAATGAGTGCAGAAAAATCTACAGCTACACATACTTCTAGTAACTATCACCAAGAAACCACTTTCACTTACTGTAAACAGAAATCAGTTATTCCCATACTATCTACTTCAGGGACAAAACAAAACAAAAACCAGCTGAGAAAGTATTTCATTCTGTGCAGTAACAATTCAGCTTTATGCCTCAATAAAACGTTTTATTAGCACGCTAATACAGTTACAGAGCCAGGCTGTAACACAGTATTTTTCCTCAAAGTTTTCCCTGTAGTCAAGCCTCCACATTGTAATACTAATCAGTTGCTCTTAGTATTTTATTACAATCTTTACTTTGCTTTTAGCAAGTGGCAAGTTAAAACTAGTTCTCTCACCTTTCTTTACATTAAAGAAATTATTGTAATTAACTAACCTGGGGACTACACGCTGTAGTATTTATGCAACATACAGAGGGGCCTAATCTGACGTCAGTGGAGCTGCAGGCATGTTTGATTGGCAGTTTAAAAAGCCCAACCCATCATTCTTGTGTATTAAAAAAAGTATTGTTCTTAGGTTTCATTCAGAAAATGTTTTGAACTATACGATGATACATAGTTTAACAACATAAACTAAAATTAATTGCAACACACTTGTTAAGAGTTACTCCAGATTCTTGGGGTTCTTGGCATCTGGGGTTTTCTCTCTGGATGCTGTTGAATCTTTCTTCCAACCGAACTCTGACTGCAGTTTTAGACCTGGCCTCTGGTGCCAGTACCAAATTTTCAGCAAGTATGTTTTCTTTATGCAGCCCAACAGAATTTTCACCACATTTAACTTTTACTAAACTGTGCCCTGGGACTTCTACAGAGCTACCGTTAGGCATTTGATCCGTTTCATTCGAAGGGAGGTTAGACTCACTCAGTAGCATCATCCTGAGCTCCTGGAAGTCAGCATAGCCCAAATGCGGGCTGGTGCTGAGCAAAGCGCTGTCAGAGGGTAACCCAGCCTGGCCGGGCACCGGGAACACCGGCTGGCTCCCGCAGTGGGCCGACGGACACCCCTCCTGCCCGGGGTTCACCTGGCACGGAGGGGGTTCAGCACAGCTACCAGGCAAGGAGAAAGCCCCCAGCCTGGCTTCCACATCACCTTCACCAGCTTGTGCCTCCGTGTAGGAGTAAAGTATGTGCTGCAGCTGGGTATACTCCATCTCCGTCATCTCCACCAGGCTGACCTCCGTGGTGGCCAAGCCGAGGCTGTGCTCACCGAAGGGAGGGTCACTGGAGCCGCCCGGGGCGGCAGCGAGTGGCCCGGGATGGGGATCGCCAGCCGGGCCTTGCGGGGTGGAGCGCTGCGGCTCCTCCGGGACCGAGCCCGACATGGCCACGGGAGACCTAAGCGGCTACCAGTGCCTCTCACGGTAAACCGTGACACCTGCCACAGTTATCAGTGCTGCCCATAACACAAATAAAAAAGGGGGCGGGGGGGTGTAAGAGTTGCCGCTAACACCGGCTCTGTCCCCCCGCCAGGTGACACGGCACGGCCCCAGCTCCGCAGAGCCGGCTGCCAGGCGGCCTGGCCGCCCCTCCCGCCGGGTGTCCCCCTCCCAGCCCAGGCAGCCCCCCCTCCCGCTCCAACACCGCCGCTCACGGTACCGGGTGTCCCCCGCCAAGACCGGCCCGGGGGGGCGGCTCCAGGCCCTCCGCTGCCCCAGGCTCCCTCAGCGCCGCCCCCATGGGCCGCCGGGCCCCAACGGCGGCCTCGGGTAGGGCCGGGGCCGGCCTCGCCGCCGCGCTCGGCCCGCGTTGAGCGGGAGTCGCCGGGGGTCGCGGGCGGCCCGGGGAAGCCGCCGGCCCGGGGAGGCCGCTGCGCCTTAGCCCGCCCCGCCTCAGCCCGCCGCAACGCCCGGGCCCGTCCCGCCGCCAACCGCCAACGGCCGCCCGCGCGGGCCGCCCGCGCCTGGGGCTCGGCCCGCACCCCGCCCGGGGGCCCTGCCGGGGGGCACAGCTGCGGGGCCCTGCCCGTGAGGAGCCGGCCCTGCCCGTGAGGAGCCGGCCCTGCCCGTGAGGAGCCGGCCCTGCCCGTGAGGAGCCGGCCCTGCCCGTGAGGAGCCGGCCCTGCCCGTGAGGAGCCGGCCCTGCCGAGGGCGGGGGGAGGCGGAGGGGACAGCGGAGCCCCCCTGGGTCCCGCCATGGCCGTTGCCAGGAACCGGGGCCGGTTGCAGACCAAGCCCACGGCGCTGCCTCCCCGCATAGACAGGCGCGGCGGGGCCGGTGGCCCCGTGTCCCGTTCCCCCCCCCCGCCGGCGGGGAGCGCAGGGCCGGGTCCGCCGCGGGGCGGCGCAAAGCGGGCGGGGGCTGCGGGCCCGGGCCCCCTGAGCGGGGCGGGGAGCGGCCGGCTGTGCGGGAAGGGGCCCTGCGCCGGCCCGCGGTGGGACGGGATGGCCCCGCAGGCCCCCTCCGAGCCCCGGTGGCCGTGCCCCGCGGCGCTGCCCCCCTGTCCCGAGGCGCCGGCCCCTCACCTGCCGCTGGGCCCGGCCGGGAAGTTGCGAGCGGGGGAAACGCGCCGCGCCTTGCGGCGAGCGCCCGTGCGGTGCTGGGCGGGTGCGGGACAACGGTCCCCGCCGCTCGGGGCTGGGCGCTCGGCACGTGGCGCTGCGCCCTGCGCCGGGGCAACCGCACCGCAGCACCGCGGCGCCCTGTGCTGCGCGACCCCCGCGCTGGGCAGGAGGGTCACCCAGAGCCCCTTAAAGCGCCGGCTGCCTGGGCTGGTGCCCTGGGACCGGGGCTCTGTGCAGCCCCCGGGGCCGACCCCCTGCTCAGACCCTGTTAGGTCTCTTTCAGCTTTAAACCCCCAGCCCGTCACAGAGGCATATTCTGCAAACAAGCCGGAGTGCAAAAGGCACAACACCGCTACTCCAGCTCATAAACAGACTAACATACCTCCCCCCCCGCCCGCCGCTTCCTATGCTTTATGAAGGCTTTAACTTCCCTTGAGGTTAAAAAAAAAATATCTGTTTACTGCTTTCTTTAATGACAGACACGTTCAGTCAGGGTGGCATGCACAGACGTTCACCCCCAGGAGGAGGAATGATACCAGGGGCAACTTTAGATAAGTGGTACAGCATTCACTATTCAGCCTGAACATTGCACCAGTGACTTTTCCTCTAGAAACAAAAGCAGAATTTTTAAAAGTAGTTTTGTGCACACTGGACTTAATAAAACACTTTCCTCCTCTGATCCTTCTGCATGCTCTCCTCCAGAATGCATAAACTCAGACTATTACAGTCTTTTATAGATTCAATCATCTCTCTGCTTATATTGTTCTAGACATTCAGGGGCTTTTTCATAAAAATTTAGCAAAATACTCTTTGGGAAGTTAATTTAGCATAGTACAAACATAGTTAAAAGCTCAAAAAAGTAAGTTGTTTCACATTAATGGAAAGCTAGAGCAAAGCCAGTGAAATATTTTTCTTTCAACACATGGTAACAGCTCAGCACCATTTTTAGTTTCTGCAAATTGAGTGAAATTGTTGTTTTCCGTCTAGCTTTCAGCATCTGCTGCAGCGCAGAATACAGGACCCTTGCTGCAAAATCCAAGTCTGGTTCATTATAAACTATATAAAGCTGTGGTTAAAAAAAAATTCCATTTGCATTTGTCTGTATGCGGTTGATTTTTTTTTGCCACTACATCTGTGGGAGGAGGCATTTACTGTTCCTGAATCGTTAACAGATTCCCCAAACTGACCTGTGCCAAAAGCCACAGAGCTCTTATGTAACAATGTAAAGCCAAGGAATTAATAAATGGTGTGAACTGAGTTTTTCTTAAGCTCAAAGCTGACCTGAATTAATTAATATTCTTTCTTCAGATTTTTTGGTGTAAAAATCTACACATTACAAACCTCCTAATTCAAATTAAAAAAAAAACCCTTCAGAATAAATCAGGGGATGTTTTAGAACTGAGAGAAAAATCAGAAGCACAGAATTACATATGCTTTTTGGAATGCCTACACTTAAACACCAGCTGGTAGTGATGTCCTGCAAAACATCTTTTGTTAAACAATGAGGAAATGAAACCTGCGTGCCAAGTCTCTTGCCATTTGTCGAGAAGTAGCAATCTTTAGAAAATAATAAACACAGATTTAAGAAATGGACAACAGTTCTCTGTAGATGTTTATTCTACTTACAGTAACAAAAACCTGTGAAGTCCCATATTTTAATGTACAGTGATATATTTTGCCATATAAAATACAATTTACAGAAATTTCTATCAAGTAAACCTAAACAAACACACTTAACTTTTTGCATACTTTTATGTATGTCTTTAAATTAGAAACATCTCATTAAAAAAAAAATCTTACACCATAGTAGATGTTTGCATTTAATACCACCCCTCTGCATGTTAACATCTTGCCTACAGGTTCAGAATACAGATGATCTTTTCAGCCAGCAGATCCTCGATGTAGAAGGACTTCAAAGATGCACCAATATGAACTGTGAAATCCGTAGTGAGATACGTGGCGTACACGCTACTTGCAATGTAGTCTTCAAGATGCAATGTTTATAGGAATCTAATTTTACATTTCCAAAACTATTTTATAAAAATATCAAAATATTTACCCAACTGTTAATTTACACGGTCAAATAAATTACTGGGGGATTGTTTCATACTTTAGAATTATGAGCTTGGAAGAATATGTGAATAGTAGCGATGTGATGTACTTCACAGTGAAAAACTTCCCTCTTGAGTCACAACATGAAATACCACCACTCTTCTCTTCAAGCTTAACGCAGTTACACCTTTTTCGGTGGAGAGTTTTATATACACTACCAGCCTAAGTAGGGTCTAACAAAAAAACAGTGACACTTTTTTTTTTTTTCAGGAGCAAAAATACTTATAGAATGAAAAGTATAATAAAATGAGAACTTTTCTTCAGTCTGTGGCAAAATTCTGCAAGAACAGAAGAAAACCAGAAACATGCTCCACTAAATCAGTTCAATTGAAGTAACAGATTTAGTGGCGTATTTAACCAACTTACTCTTCTTTCCTTTGGTATACCAATTCATTTGTAGTCTTAGCCTTTTTCAAATAAACGTCTGATGTTTTTGTAAGTCTTGCTGGTTATAAAGGTGCTACTCTTGTATGTTTTTTAATTACAGATTTGTAAAAATGCAATATTAAAAAACCCTCAGCCTCATGAAAAAAACCTAAGTATGACTTGTTTCTTTGCTGTACGCCTAACAGATGGATTCCAAAACACAAAATAACTGTATAAAAAGAGGAAGATAGTGCACTTTAAGCTTATAACATTCCATTTTCAAATCCTCCATCAGTCACAAATAATTAACACTGTTCTTCTGCAGCCTTTTCCTAAATACACATGACCCTTCCGTTGTAAAATAAACAAGACAGCAACATTGGATTCCTTTTTTTGAAAGCGTGTGCTGCAGGAACAACTTTGACACCAAATATCACGTAAATGAGATGTAAAGGTATGGCTCCTAAGGTCTGGATTAAATTCTCTTATAAAATTACAATTCAAGTTACTGGAAAACATAACTTTATAATCTTAAAAAGCAATATGCTCTTCTTAGACTTTTTCCATTTCTGTATTGTAAATGGAAATTTTAAGATAAAGATGCAAGTAGAAAAACAAAATTTCAGTACAGATAACGCTGTGAATTTTTATAAGAAAAACATTATGCACAAAATGCAGCAAGTGAAAGTCCAGTATGTTCTTGCCTTTTACCTATTTGCTTATTTTCATTCACAGTTGTTCAAAAATTGCTAATTTGTCAGTACGTTTCATAAGGCTAGTTTTACAACAGCATTTTTTTGTAAAGGTGAGAATATACAGTATATACAGAAGATGCTGCATCAGTCCTTGCTGTGTTGTAAGTACACTGTTTATGGGAAATGGGGTATCAGTCATATTTCTATGACTGAGTAGTGGAAGATGAAGCCTCTGTTTCTGTTGGTTTCGGAGTTTCCTTCGGAGTTTCTGGCTTCATCTCTTTACCAGTTTCCCTACTCTTACTCCGGTCTTTGCGATCTTTTCCTCTTTCTCTCTCACGATCACGATCTCTCTCTCGATCTCTTTCTTTTTCCCTGCTGCGATCCCGGTCCCTGTCTTTCTCTCTGTCACGATCTCGGTCTCTGCTCCTTGATCGATCTCTGTCACGCCTTCTGTAGGATTCTCTGTCTCTGGTTCTTGCTCGCTCTCGGTCTCTGTTTCTTTCCCATTCTTTAGACCGCTCTGAATCCTTCTCTCTGTCTTTGTTTTGGTTTCTGTCTCTGTTTTTATCCCATTCCTTGTCTCTGTGTCTCTCCCAGTCCCTGTCTCTATTCCAGTTTCTGCCACGGTCTCTTTCCCAAGGTCTGCCATGTTCTCGATCCCTTCGTCTCTCCTCGAAGGGTCTGCTTTGTCGATTGTCTGCTTGCTGAGGCTCTGGCTGATCTAAAACCTTGTCTTTATTTCCTCCCTCATATCTCTCCCTCTGTCTCCCTTCAAATGCTTGGCCTCTAAATTCAGGATTTTTGCCTTCTCGGAAGTCAGATGCTGACCACTGTCCTTCCGACTCAGATCCTTGTCCAGAAATATTGGGAAGAGATGCAGATGGTCCAGCTTCCTCCCACATCTCTTTTCTGTGGGCTGGTGGATGGCTTGGAAGGTCCAGGAGGGGTCTTGGGGTTGGCTTCATACCTTGTGGAGGCTGACCTTGGAAATGAAATCTCGAAGCGGAAGGTTCATTTTCTTCGGGAAACACTGCAGGTGTAGCTCCTCTTGGCCCTCCAAACTGAAGGGGTGCTGGGCCTCTTTGGTTGGCAAATCTGGGTGGTGGACTCCCTCTCCGTTCTTCAAATGGCTGTGGCAAAAGTCCTCTTGGACCAGGTACGTGATTTGGAGCTGGACCTCTCTGCCCTTCAAACTGATTTGGGTGAGGCCCTCTTGGTCCCCCAAAATGACTCGGGGCTGGACCTCTTGGCCCTCCAAACTGAGGGCCTCCTCTCTGTCCTTTAAATTGAGCAGGCGGGGGTCGTCTTTGACCTCCAAAAGGAAAAGGCGAAGGTCCTCTGTTTCCCATAAACTGAGGTGGTTCTGGTCCTTCAAACTGTCCTGGAGGCCTAATCATTTCATTATATTGGGCATCTGAGAATTCCCTTTGTTCCATGTGAGGTTCCCTACGATCTTCAAACTGAGATGGTGACATTCCTCTTGGAACACCATGATAAGAAGGGGCAGGGCCCCTATTATCACCAAAAAGGGACGGTGGTCCATGCTGGGTAGAAAATAAGGAAGGAATGGGACCCTTTTGACCTCCAAATCTTCCAGATGAAGGTCCTCTTTGCCCATCATTATTTGGAAAGCCATGCTCTTCAGAGAACTGTGGTGCTGGTCCTCTAAAATTAGGTCCGTGAGGTCCTCCAGGTGCATTGAGCATCAGTGGTGGTGGAGGCGCTCCCTTCTGCCCAGACAGAGAAATTGGAGGTCCAGCTCGGTTTTCTTCAAAGTGCTGTTGGGAAGGTCCGCCCTCACTCGGAACTGATGGAGATTCAGTTTGTTCTACAAATTGATGAGACTGAGGATTTATTTGTTCGTCATATTGCACTGATGAAAGACCCCTCTCTGATTCAAAGTGACCAGCTGCCTTCTCCTGAGAAGTAAACATGGTATTTGCAAAAGAATCCCTTCCCATTACTTCTTTTGACTCATTTGACCATGACACTTGATGCATATCTTGCAAAGACTGACTGTCGTTTGATGTAGAGAAATTAGGCTGAAAAGATGTACTTGGAGGTGTTGGAAGCAAGACTTTACGTAAAGGTTTGGATGTAGAAGGTTCTCCAGAAGCTGTTTGAGTCACATTTTCCAAATTAACTTGAACAGTGTTTTCAAATTTGCTATTAGATGCCTCTATCTGGGACACCGCAGAAGCCTTTTCACTTGAAACCCAATTTTCACCACTAAAACCAGGCTGAGTAGCAGAAATTAAAGTCTTATCTTCCTTACCAAGAGAAGTCTGCAAAGCATTTGGAAAACTTGCTGGAGTCATTTCTCTTGTGGTTATCTCATTCTGTACCACCTGTGGTTTCATTCGAGCATCAACATTGTCATTAGTCTCTGTTGCCATTCTTCTAGCTTGCCGAGGATCTCTATTCTGCCTTGGGTCACAGCCCTGGTTTAAAACTTGTGCTTGCTGATTTAAAGATGAAGGTAAGTCTACTTTCTGTGTAGCTTGCTGGTCCTGATGGAATAGTTCAGTCTTTAGTAGGGAAGATTTTGGTGGTGGTGACATTAAAGCATCAGACACTGAAAAATGAGCCATTGAAACGCCAACAGCTGCTCTTTGTTGTCTGAGGGCTTCTTCTTGTTCCTCTAGTTGTCTTTTCTGTTCTTCTATTTGTTTGTTTAATTCTTCCAACATTTTCTGCTGTTCTACCAAGGATGAGGATGCAGATAAATCAGGCACATATGAAGCAGGTGTTTCTGAAGAATTGTTTTTAGTGTCTGTATACATTTTGTTAGGTAAATCATCAACAGTAACTTTTGCTTCTTCCAAGATAGTTTCATCTTCTGGATCATAGGCCTCATCCTCTAGTTCTGCTGTATTAGATGGTCTTTCCACATTATAATGTTTTTCACTTTCACTGGTCTGCATTTCAAAAGCTTTCTCTGGACCATATTCTTCTTCAGGATCATACGGCCTGTCATCCTCCTCCTCTTCTATAGCTCTGTCTTTTGACATCTGTCCAAACTGCTGCACAATGGGATCTAGCAAAGGAACCGCTGACACTCCTCCGTCAGCAGCAGCTTGACCTTCCTGATTTGAAGACTGGACAGTTTCAGAATCCTTAGCAAGAGGCTCAAAAGTTTTCTTTTTTCCAAAAAGCGTCTGCAGGATGTGTTCGAGAGGTGTGGCAGTTTTTGAGGATGAAGAATGCGTCACAGTAACACTTGCAGAAGCAGCAGTTGAAACTGGTGGTGGTACAGTAGTTGTAGTTCCACTTTTAATTGAGGACAGTATTTTTAATACTGAAGGTGTAACTGCTGAGGTGTCGGGAATGGGAAGCGGGGGTGGAGGTGGAGGAGATCCTGGTGGTGTTGTACTTACAGCTGAATCCCCTGAATAAAGAGTGTATTTTGGAGTTTTCTTCTCTTGCAAAGCAGCTAGTGGCCCTTTAGAGAACAGTGACGTTTCGGTTTCCTCATGTGCTTGAATTCTGCTTCGTTTTTCCTCAATCTTTTCTGTTTCAATTCCACTGGCAAGACGCTTCCCTTTCTGACAGATAACCAACCCAAGAATTAAATTTGGCCGAGATGACTCAAGACCTGAAAAAGAACACAAAGATCATACATGTAAAAACTAATTATTAATTATGCTTTCAGTAGAAACTTACTATTTTATATAGTGGCATCTACAAAAGTCATAAAGATGACAGTTTTTCTAAATTCCATTCAATCACCTGTTGGCAATTTTCATTAGTCCATAAGCACACAGATCCATATTTATTTACTTTTTATATAAATTTGTATATAAGGAAATCCATGTTTTAATTCCTTCCTTAATATTTTTAATAAAAGATTACAGCAACAGTGTCTCTAAATGTTCAAAACCAAAGAACGGTTTTATATTTTTTTGTACTGTTACATCATTTTTGTTGTTGTTCAAACACACACCCCTACCTCTCCCCCTGAAAAAAAACCAACCATATGCTTACTTTTAAATAGTTTGCAAATATGCTGTATACAAAGAAATACTGAAAAGTGAGAAAAACTGGGCTAAACTTCATAACTGTATTTCTGTTATAATCAGCAATAAAAGACTACATTGGCATTTGCACCCATCTATAAATACTTCGTCTTAAGTTAAACAAATTCCAGTAATGCTAAAAAGATAACCTCAAACAAACTGTGTTTGGAAACAGTATTAAAGCTTGTAACCCACTCCCTGTTTGGTGTTTTTTTTCCTGCTAGATGTTATATTAAAATGGGATAGAGGCAGGGAAACTGCCAACATATATACAACCAAGCAAAGGAGAGCTTAAGCAGACACGAGTTTCGCGTGTGGGGTAAAGGGACGCCGGGTGTGTTTGCTTTCTCTGTAAGAAAAGTTGGTTGGGCAAGGTGCAAGGTGACTTTAAACCCTCTGTTGCAGGATTTATTTCAATGTTGTAGGGCCTTCCTAGAAGTCAAAACCATTGTGAGCAGGATTACTCCTCTGTAAAAGCTTCAGGCTTGAATCCTTGGCGAAGTATATCCGAAAAGGATGGCAAAGTTTCTGATAAAGAGGGAAGATGCAAAGGTCTGTAGGTCTGTTTCATGTTACTGTGTTTCTTCTTACATGCACTGTTAGCACTGGCACTTGTGGAAGATAAAAGTGTCCAGAATGACGGCCAGGGAATAAATCCTTTAACATATAGTTGGTGGCAACTGTAAAAGATCTGTACAATGAAAGGGGTTTTTAAACTTCTGGATTTAATGACTTTTAAAAGGTCCTCATTTGAGGCCCGCTGTCTTTCCCGCATGTGTGCCATTAGTTATTATTTGCAGCCAGCGGGGATGCAGCAATATGGAAACACAAGGCAGTCTGTAAAGTAACAGAAACTATTCACTGTGGTTAAACGGTAAGGCAAGGACTGCGACCTATGTTCTCCCTTCTATTAATGATCCTGTAAGTAAGGGGTTTATATACAGATATTTTCCTTGTTCTTATTAAACCAAACCAACTGCTCATTAAGGAACAATTTTAAAATATCTAATTATTACCACTGAAAACTTTGATACCAAACAACCCCAAACCCACAGCTGCAGGTATATTCCATTAGCAAACCACATTCCACATTCACAGCTACACTACTTTGCTGAAACAATGTGAAGTGTTAAGGGGATTTTTAAATTTACCATTTAATGAGAAAATTACATCGGCTGGTTTCCCAAATTTATGTTCACATTTAATAAATCTGACCTCTTCTCAAGTTCTTTGGTTGCTAACTTCACACCAAGAAATAAGTAAAAACAGTTTAGTGTATTTTTAGGTTAAATGTGAAGTTGTGTCAGTGAGAAGATACCTTCCCTCTCACCGCTTAAGCTCAACTCAATTAGAACCTACTTAAGTACAAGATAAAAATGGGAAGGAATCGATGTCAAGGGAAAGCCCAAGCATTAGAGTCATGTCAGTCAAGATTTCTTGTTCAATATAAGCCTATACTGCAGGAATTATTTTCAGTTTGCTAAATAACACACAAAACCATAGCTGCTTTATGTTTTCAAATCACTATTTCTCTTCAATACTCGCTATATATTTCATTAAGCATTAAGTTTTGTTCACAGAATGTCCCTTTAAATGACTGACGCTTCCACTTCTTGCACTCAAATCTTATCACATAGAAACCTTATTTTCCACAAAATGAACTACAGATAATAAGACAAAGACGGTAATTTTTTCAAATTAAAAAAGTTAACTTCAAGGTTTTATGAAATCTCTATAGACAACTGAGGGAAAAACCACTCCTCTAAAACTCTGTGGCTTTCTGATCCAAACTGGTAATAGTACAGCGAAACTGTTTTAATCACATAATGAACAAACCAGCAAAGTCTGGTTACTCCCTAGCAATAGTCTTTTCAAAAGACCAGACAACATTTTAATGAAAATTTGAGGCCAATCTAAAATATTTGCTTGAGAGCCATTCCTGATAGGAAATCTCATTGTAATTATGTTGAGAAACAAGAATAATTAAATTTGAGTGAAAGTTTTTGCAAAACAATATTCTGTAGAACGCATTCTAGAGCCAAAATTTAGTTCAGTGCTCAAGTTCTACACAGTTCTGTGGTTGAAAAGGTGTTAGACATGCTGTTTTAATCAATCTTTTGTTTTTCATTTTGTACTACATATTATTTCCTGTTTGTACATCTACACTTCAGCGCCAAAAAGCTTTTTTTTTTTTTTCTAGGTACAAGATTTTTGTGTTAGTAAGTGTTGTTCACCACTTTCTTTCGTATTTAGAAAAAACCCTAGAATATAAACACATCAAGAAAATTAACCATCTCTATTACCAGAATACCAGAACTAAGATTTACTAATAATTCAGCACACACACAAATATGCCCCTTAAGGGGGGCAGGGATGCCGAGCTGTACAACGAAAGCAGGCAGGACAGGAACTGAACAGCAGTGAATGGAAGGTTACTCAGAAAGGACCACATAAATACTTAACAAAATACTCATTTACACCCACAGCCTACAAGCAATCCTAACAGTTCGGCTCAGAATAATTTAGTACTTTAAATGAAATTATATTGATATATAAGACCAGGAAGACAACTTAACTGGGAAAAAACCACATTCACAACTTACAGTCAGCATAGACTCATTAGTTAGAAACGGTTCACTGTGTGTGAATTTGCTTTATATTTTTTCTTTATTGGTATATAACAACTCTATGTCTGGTCTGTGTTGACCAGTGCAGAGTATCTCACAAACTGGTGTTCATCCAAAAACTCCTCGTAGGCATTTGCTGTTCTGCTGTTAATGTTCTGGTTACAGACTTTTATGCAGAGATTGTGATTTATGCAGTTAGTCACAATGAATCTCAAACACTAAATAACTGAAATAAACAGGTTTCAAAAATCCATCAGACAGACTATCTAATAAACAGCAATTACTGAAAAATGAGTTTTGAATCCCTGCAAGAAACAGAGATCAAGTCACCAATTAAAACAGGGTAAAATTTTAATACACCTTTAAGACAATAAATGCCAGCACTAAGTTAATAACGTTAGTTATAATTTAATGTTTTTAGAATTTAGTCATCATGAAGCCATTCAAATGTCACATTTTGATACTGCAATTTCACACAAATATTAGTTACGTTTAACCTGACTTCTACATTCACTCAGTTTAAGGTGATCAAATACTAAATGCTTCTTTTGCGTGGAAACATACAGCTAGAGAAGCATTTCAAAGGTCAGTCCCTTTCTATTTCAATAGCCATCAACAGGTTAAGTGCCTAATTTTAGGTAATAACAAAAACGTTGGCTGCGGTCTCCAACTGTTGTTCAATGAGTGTCTTTCACAAGCAAGCATTTAAAAAATGCTGCAAGCTGTGTTGACAGTGTTGTTAGCTTTCAGTGTTAAATTTTTTATAAAATTATTATCCTATTACATATTTGAAGTCCACATGTTGGTTTTATTGAGTTACATCCTGTAACTAAAGCCATTCTAACAGGATATACTAAACATTCGTATTGGATGAATACTTGTTTTTCTTACCCTTTAATACAGTAAAAGTGATTTAATGAAAAAAATGTATTTATAGATATAATGGCCATATCTTTCCCTATCATCATCAGCTGGCAAGAAGTTACCTGTACTGTTAAGTCTATGCCTAATTTCTGTATATCAATGATAAAACCACGGGAATGGATTAAGTGTACCCATGGTGAACATTTTTAAACCGCTGAAAACAATGCAAGATACTTTATCAGTATCATTTGTCCCAATTAATCATGAGAGCAACTGACGCCCGTCATCAAATTTGTGCACCCTTAATTTAGGGATATAGATCACCTCCAGCATCGTGACACTGCTTCACACTAAGGTACGCTTGCAGAATGGAATTGGCTGGCATAGAAAATAAGGTTTTAGTGCCACGTTCTTCTACTACTGCCACTTTTCATAATGATTATCTGCCGAGATGAAAACATGTAACTCCATTCAGAGTACAGTTACAATTTGGTTCCATTTTTTGCAATTTTTAAAAGCATTCTAAACAGCATGAGAAGGTTTCATGCCTTCATACTTTAAAACCACACTTCCTACTGTAAACTACCAAAAGGCTGTATCAACATTTGTGGAATCCTTTGTTGATATATGGCTGTTTTATTCATTTAACTGTGCAAGATACTTGTTATGTTGCCAACGTTGCCACTGAATCCCTCAATAAATCACTTTCTATTGGTAATTAAGTCTGATTACACTATTTTTTACAAAGTGCTTTGAGATCTACAGATAGAAGTGCTAAATAACATTTGTGTATGTGAAACAGACAAGTAAATTCACATACAGTAAACCATCGCAAAAAGACAGTGCAGAAGAGCCCACTGATACACAAAATCTGGTAATAAATGTCTGATGAATTAAGTATAAATGTGGATAACCTTCCATTTCCCCCTGGTTTTAAATCACCCATGTCAAAGTTTTTTGCAGATCTTCTAGGTACTAGTGCAGTTCAGAAGTCCTCAGTTGTGTTCCAAATCCAGTCCATCAGAGAACAGGAGAAATTCACAATCCGTACGAGCCTGATGGAACTGGCTGATACTCCTGGAATATCTTCTAACTACAGTTTCTGGAGTGGCAGGGTTTTATTGACTCTCCCTCCTCCCCCCTCCAGTCATACTTATCAAATCATCTTCAGCTACATAAAGCATAATGCTTTTTGAGTCCTTGCTAAACTCTACTTGAAGATACACGATTAAATTTAAGGAGACAATGACCACTTTCCATAAAATATTTTTATTGATTGTGAAAGAAAGAAAAAGCGGTAAATTCCATCAGATGTCATTAAAAAGTATGGATTACATTGTGCTGTGGTTTTAATACATACAAAAAAGCAGAAAAACCGCTTACCTGATTTTTTTGCTTGCCCCCCCCATACAGAATCGGGTTTTAGAATATGAACACAACTTTGCACAACCATGAGGTAAGGGCTGCTCCAGAAGTTTCCAAGAAGTGTGAATTGATGGCAAAAGTCTGTGTCTTCTATGAAACTGTTACACCATATTGCCTCTCTTCCTTTGAAACCTTGTTGCTATTGCTATCCTTTAATCCACTTTGCCTCCAATTACGTATTTCAATTTGAAAGCCTGACTCATAAAATTTGCCTCCATGACCACCACCTGCAGATGACACCTGTATTTATACTGAGCTGGTCCCTCCAGTTTTGAAAACCTTTTGCCCGTGATACTCGGCAAAACCAGACTGACATTTGACAATCTCCAATCTAAGGTAAGAGTTTAGTCTGAAAAAGGAAAGCTGGTATTTCCACAGGAATCCAAGTAGGCAACCATTAGGTAAGTGCCTCCCTTGTGCAGGTTATTTACTAGCCCAGCAAAAGACTGCAGACATTTACAGCTGACTCAATGGCTCATCCCATTCTTCTGTTAGTGTCCAGAAAGTAGGGAATTTCTTTTGTTCTGGCTGGAAAAACCAGTCCATGAGTTAAGACTCTCTGCCTACCATCCCTGTGCCAAAAGTGTTCTATGCTTAGCGTTCTCACTTCTTGGCTACAACATGGGAATGACAGTTTTTGCCTACCTTTCAAGAATTCAGTAAAGCTAAAAGACTATGAGGTGCTGTGATTCAACAATTATAGCTATATTGCTGTAATTTAGATAGCAATTATCCCGCCTTTTTAGCTACAGCCTAAAACCAATGCCCTAGACTGTGCACTGTTCCAAGTGACAAGACAGCCTTGGTGTATGAGAAAAATCTTGCCTGAGGATGCAGAGCAAATGCCCTTTGCAATCTCATGGAGGAAGGGAGAAAGTGAGAGCATTTAACTAATGAGGTACTTTTTGACTTAACCAAATACCCATTTACAACAAATTTGTTGTTGTTGAAGCCATTAACACGTGAAAACCTGTTCCAGGCACTGTTGCTCCTGCATGTAAGCTCTGAGAATGCTTTATTGAGTTTAGTCCTAAACTTGTATTTGAATAGAGAACAGCCAGCTTCTCAGAAAGGTCAGCTCCTTGCGTGTCTGCTGTTTCATACCTACCGTGCAGTATTTCGCAAACCATTGCTATGATAATGAAGTATTACCTTCATTGCAACCTGCAGTTCTTCAGCTTCTCATTCTGTTATTTTATATAAAACCCTAGATAATTATTTGGCAACTAAGCATATGCACTTCCTCCATCCTCAGATGAGGATGACTTCAAATTTTGTAGCAGAAGGGTGTTCCATGGCTGAATTCATTCTCAGTTCTTCTGTCAGCACGTGCTATGCACAAACATGGAGCGAATTCAAGCCAAACATTACTACTGGTAATTTTATCTAAAAATAGAAGATTAAAATTTAACCTGCCTATACCAACTACTGTCTGCCACCTACTCACCCTAAGGAATGTGGATCCCTTTCCCCCACAACAAGCCAATGTTCAGAAGTCAGCAACTTGGCTAGAGTTTGCTCCAGCTAGAACAAAACATTTCAAACACCTTGTGCACCATGTTGCACGTACAGCATGAGACAATGTAGTGAAACAACTATAAATATTACCTTTGTCTTCATAGATTTCTTGACTCCTCTGTGGGCTAAGTTTCCTGCTTGATTTAAGCGACAGTGAATGGCTTGCAAGGGCCTAGGTTTTGTGGATTTATGGGTTGCTGAAGATAAGGGGAGAGGCGGGGGTGTTGGTTTTGTTTGGGTTTTTGTTTGTTTTTCCAATATAGTGGCTGTTTCACATACTTGATTTTACAGGTAAACTCATCCTCCTAATAGCATACAAGCATCTTGTTGGAAAGGCTATGTAAATTTCAGACAATTTTATCTTGAACAGAGTTGGATTTCCAGTTTTTCCCAGTTTACATACTTTAAAATTGTTCTTAGATTAAAAAAAATTTAATAATGCTCCCATTAAACATTCAACAACAACTTGTGTCAGATTGATTTTTGTTTTCTGATTTTACCTAGCATTTAGCCTCCCCTGTTTTGTGCTTACCTGGTCCCTCAAAGGGCAAGAGTTTGGAAGGAATGGGGTCCTTAGTACTCAGGGGGATCAGGTAGAGATCCTTGACATGTCTGTTGTTATTAGCTACAACACCAAAACGACCACGACTGCTAAAATAGGAGTAGAGAGAGATATAGGCGACTTCTTCTTCTTCTGTTGCTGGATGGAAACGAATCAAACACAATTCCTGTAATACAAAAGCAAAGTGGAAAAATTCAACCTGCAACATACCAGCAAATAAAATGGTATAGGGCAAATTCCAGGGGTAAAAATAAATTGTATATTTATCACTCCAACTATGTTTTCAAGGCAATACTCTAGCTTTAAGGGAGTACTGTTGTTGTAATACTGAAGTTGTAATACTAAAGCAGAATTAGGTTTGTCATTTTCAGAAATACAAATTACTTTTGTATCTTACATCAAACTAAACATCTTGAAGCGCCAATTAATATGAAAGAAATAGAAAATTCTTAGTTTCATAATTATAACTGTATACTGTGCATAATTTTTTCCACTTCTGGAGTGGTTTTGATACTAAAACATTACATATATTAAATGGCCAAGTTTCTTTTCTTTAAAATTTGAACTTAAATCTTCAACGGTGAATAAACAAGATTATTTATGTTCAATCATTAAAAATGAATAAATAGTATGAATATTTAACTACTGTGCAAGAGAGATCAAGAGGATCTGCAGCTCAATAAACATGTTTATTCAATAAATCAAAATTTTCAAAGGAGCAAGTGGTGTTGGTAGTTTTCCAGGTGTGATCTATGTCAAGATTTGCTGTTTACTAATTTATACTATAGAGGAAGTCGTCATTTTATATCGGTGTATTTTTCTTCTGGGTTTTGCAAAGGATTTTAAGTGAATACCTTAGAAAGCGAAGATTTGAGTTTGCCAACATAATCCCAGACTGTCTTCGGTGAGATCCTCCCACCAATATGAATTGTGTCTGGTAAATCCTAAACAAGAAGCATTACATGGTAGTGTGAGAAAAATCAAAATAGACTAATGGTTTTAGTCTAGACTAAGTAAGACTAAACTTTCATATATACTTTTCTAATTTCAGACAGCCTACTTGTGAATTTCAAGGTGTTTAATTATGGCATGCTACCAAAAGGCTAACAGTATACCTGACACAGAAAAGGCACTCCTAGACCAGGAGAGCAAACAGATCCGTACGCCCATTACTGCCTTTGTTTTTATAGGGAAGCTGCTATTTGAAACACAGATTTTCCCCACGTTTTCAGTTTCTCAGGAAATACTGCATGCGTGACTATAAGTCACATGAGTTCTAGTGAGCTTCCTGTTGTGGAGGAGAGTGAAATTCATTTTAGCAAAAGCAGTATCAGAGAAAACCACCAACCCTACTAATAAAAGCCCTAAAACACTCATTTGTGTTTGAAACTTCCTAACAGTTACATAAAATGCATTTCAGAGAAAAAAGAAAATCCTACTTTTCTTAGTGCAAACTTTTATACTGTCTCATTATCTGAATGTACACCCTCCCATAATAATAACATCCAACTTTTTTTTTTTTTTAATTAGTTAAAAGAATGCTATTTTTCAAAAATGACCAAAGAAAATTTTGGAATAGATCACATCAGTGACCCATCTAGTTTGAGAAAAGAACATCTATACTTTAAAATACTAGCTCTAAAACTTTTCAAACAATGAGGCTGAAATAAAGCTATTAGTCTATGTCAGATCCTAACGTATGTATAAACATGTTTAAAGACATGAAAATACTTCACAAATTTGTAAGGAATTTTTTAAAGTTTTTTTTTTCTTGAGATACTTTTCCTATTACTAAAAGGATGCTGTTTACCACTGCTACATTTACACATACACATATAAATAGATATATAGATAGATATATAGTGACCCCAGCCTTCCTAGCAACAGGAATTGCAGTATAGATGTATTCCAAACACATAAAACATGTCTGTGCTAACCTCACTAAGATAGTCAAAGCACCCAGAGACAGGATATGCTTTAGTGACAAATTTGGCCACACTTTGCATGTTAATAAATCCTTTCCAAATGGTGTTGAGGCGAGACAGAAAGAGGGAAGTATCGCTGTCTTGAGGCGAGCGTGGCTCTGCAACACTGCAAAACAAAGCCAAAACAGAAAGGTTACAGAATGCAAATGAGAATGGCCCCTTTTCTTTTCTTTCCTTCCCTCCTCAACCGATCAAACACTGTCTTTAAAAAGAATAAGAGAATTTTTACTAAATGCTTTGTTAATATTTTCCATTACCCTGGTGTTAGTGAAAAAAGCAAGGAAGGAGTAAGAGAAAATGAACTGATAGCTGCAGCCAGGCAAAAAGATGCCAGAAGATATGACTCCTATAAAATTAGCTTAGTACTGTGACTGTTGTGATCCTGACTCTTGTAACAAACTAACCTGATTCATGTATTTCTCATTGAGTCAACACTACGCATCTGAAAGAGACTGTGAAGTAAAAGAATTTGCTATGAACAAAAATCTTTTTAACTGCAGTTGTATAAGGGCATACTCTGCAATATTTATTTTTACTGTTGCATACATCCAGAATATGCAGAATATGAAGAAAATCCACTTCCTTTCAAGCTGATCATTGGTTAATTTTAATTCAAAAATTCAGATGTAATCATTTTTTAATACAGGATGAAAAACTGGAAATGCCTTTAAACCATCTCTCACATATGATTGCTTTCTATATATTAACATACACGGCAGACTTCTAAGTCTGCGTAATGCCTTCAAGCTTTATTTATCTGCTGAAACACATTGTAGAATCTTTGCTGTCAACATGCACTTGATGCTCTGAAAACTGTATCAACTAGAGAAGGTAAATTAAAAATCTGAACCAGGCAACCTGAACTTTAAAGTTGAACATGCCTTTTAAAGGGGAGGGGGGCAGGGGAACGGGATATGGGACTTTGAAGACAACCACATTGAAGACCTGGTAGCTTGGCTTACTATTAAGTATACGCACTTGATATTGGGTGAATGATGAACTGCTAAGTATCTTGGATCTGGTGAGGATGACGGTTTTGTTAGTATTGATTTGGGGACAGTCATAACTGGTTTTGAAGTCTGTTTTGTTTCCCCTGCGGAAACTTTGTCAGGCGCAGGGCCAGAACGCAGGGCTGGCATCGCAGTACCGGAGGAGCTGCTCATCGCTGTTCGAGGGTCTCTGCCAGAAACTGTTACGGTTGTGACAACTGCGCCAGCACAAGAGGCAGGAAAAGCAGAAGCCTCTTCAGATACAGAAGAATCTGTGTTGTTATGGCCCTGGGTTGTAGGAACATAAGTTCTTTCTACAGCTGATGGAGAAACCGTTTCTGCTACCGGTCCAGCTTCGATTTCCATTGCATTTTCAGAGACAGCCTCTTTGGCAGGCTCTGCTGTTGGGGTTGGTGCAGAACTTTCATACTTTGGCTGAACTTCTGGTTTGGATTTTGACTCCACCTTTTTAACAGGAGTCGCTGACTTTATCTTCTTAGGTTGTGTTTCATCTTCGGATGCTGAAATCTGACCTATAAATTTATTTCAAAAGCTTTTGATTACTATTTAACAATGAAATAATTTGGAGAAAAACAAATAAACAAACAACACTCTTCACATAACCATTCTTTTACATTGCACGCAATCATCACTGTAGATACCTGTACAGATTTTGCAGTTCAGGTCAAAAAGATGGGCTCGATGTTGACTTGTTGTATCCTTCAACATACTGCTAAAAACATCTAGAGAAGGAGCACTGTTTACATTTGGTGCAGCTCGGGCTGCCTCTTGCTGCTCCTAAAAGTGAACAAACACAACAAATATTCCAGTTGATCATTAATTTAAACCATAAAAAAAACACACTTTGGAAACTATTAATTAACTTCAGTTCTTAAAAAAAAAAAAAGATTAAAGGTTTTGGTTAAAGCATATGACGTCAGACAGTAATATTTGTCCTCATTTCATTCCATGATGTTCTGAAGTAGATAGCTAGTGTTCAGAAATAAAAGATTTCTCTGTAAATTGACATCAGGGGCTGAAAAATACACAGCATTTTAGAAGCGCATGGAAACTATGCCTATCATTTGGCCGGGGCACTTCTTCAAACTAAAAGGAAAAAATGCTCATAGCATACCTGCTAGACAGTAATATCCTTACAGTTCATTGAAACAATCTGCACTGCTGATGAAAATTTGAGGCTTTAGTTACCCTTTTATCTTCCCCAATGTCTTTATGCTGAAGCAACAGCCAATACTTACATCAGAATCAGACACTGGCGGAGAATCTTCCATGTTTACAACTGGCACATGCTCCCGTTTTACAGTCGTTTTCTTGATTTCATGAGATTTGCTTCTTGACTCTATCATCTGAAAGAAACACAACCATTTTGGTAAAACGTCCACATATTTATTTTATAATTTTAATCTGTAGTTTGTTATCATTTGGCTGGTGATAAAGTACATTGAAACTGAACATTACTAGTGTTTCATTAGGAAGAAAATGGTGTATTAACATAATATGGGTGGTAAGGGTTGGCAGACTTGCTCTTAATTTGTATCTAAAGACACAGGGGAAAATTATGTTACTTACTGTTTTAGCTGGTTTCTCCTTCCATACAGACAGTTCTTTAGATAAAAGCTCTTCTGGTTTCATTCTCACCAGTTTTGACAGTGAGATTTCCTCACGAAGGACACGATGAAAAAGTCCCTGAAAGCAGAACAGCTTTTGTTGCCATGTTGAAGAGAACCTACTCGGGTAACTAACAAGATTTTCAGTGCTTAACAGGTAAAACCTGTTCAACTTTCTTAATTCTGTATTAAAAAACCTGGCTCCTTATAAGCAAATTTGGAAAGGTGCAGAAACCAGAAAACAAAGATGAAACAGACACAAAGTATGAATTTTCCTCATTATCGTCAGTAACTGTCAATATTAACTGAACAGGAATGTCAGAAGCTGAAGTGCCTCTCTCCTGTTTCATATCTATTGTAGAAATTTTTTTTAAAAAAAGGACATTTCAAGCATTCTCTAGTGAATACTTTCACCTGTAACAGCAACTGTTTTTTTCTTTTAAAGCACAAATATGATCAAGTACATGGGCAGTATCCAACATGTACTACAGAATGTAGAGGAGGAAAAATTATTAAAGTCTGTATTTTAGTTTTAAGAAAGCCATTCTGTAAATAAGTATTTCACATCAAATGCCCAAACTCAGTAAATACATATGACCAACTAGACTTTGAACTCCTACTTGGATTAAAACAAAATTATTAAGACTTGAATAGCTTTATAGTAATCTTTTATAGTACAATTCATGTCTCTATCTCAAAACTCTTAATGTTGAGGGTAGACTTTGACGTATCATTACAAACCAAAAGTATATTTCAGTCTATATTTACTGTTTAAGGAAATGTCAAACCTGGTTTTTGGGGTCCTTGAGATTGAACATGATGCTACGGTATTTACTCTTGTATCTGTTGTCTGTAACTTGGAACAAGTTAAACATCTCCTTTTCAATATTGAGTGCTACTTTCCCTACTTCACTCTCTGTCATGACCAGATCATCGCTATCATTGACTCTGTTAAAAACAAAAAAGGGTAAGCACATTTGTTAGGCATGCATCTTCAGGTAGCATTCATCAAAACTTAACTTCTCAGAGCTAACCAGGCTCCTCCTTGCTCAGTGAGGGCTCAAGACTCCTTTAAATGACACCTCAAAGGCAAAATCTATCTCAGGACCTTGAACTCGGGCAACCTCTCATTACCGTTCACAGGCTCTGGGAAATCAAGTCAGCCTTTATGACGACTCCTGCTCATGGCAGTGAAGCCAGGCGTTTCCCTGCCGTGAACAACACAGGGAGCCCAAGCGCTGGAGTTTCAGTCCTAGATTCTCCACTGTGAACAGCACTTCCATTTCAGAGGCAACGCCAGAGCGCAGTGGTCTGTCAGTCTTGATGGCTGGCATTAACTTTAATAATCGTTGTGGGAAAATCTGCTTTTTATTTGTTTGGGGTTTTTTTCTCTCTTAAGTGATACAGCTGTCCGCTGAGCAGGGGGGTTTGCTGCTGCTGTTATGCTGGGAGGGGAGGGAATCTCTACTTCAAAAAACCTTTAACCTTTGCTGTGTCTTCCGTACTATGTTCCCTACAACCTCTACATCTCCAGCACTGCCATCACCTGATTTTAAAACTTCAGAGCACCTGCATTATAAAATCTTCTATGCTGTAATTTAATTCTTCAACCGTAATTGCCTCAGTATAATTTGAATAGTGAGGTTTCCTTTTTTTTTAAAGGCTTTTTCACATGCACATTTATTTTACATCAAGATCTTAATTTTTTTTTTTATATAAACCTGAAATGCCAATTATATTTGTAGTATAAAGTCAATCTCTTGACATCCCTTATCAAGACATAAGCAACACTCTGCAGGCTAAACATTCACTTCTAGTTGTAGCTTCCTATATAAAATAAGTGCTTTGAATTCCCACCTCTTCCATAAAATTTCTTTTAGGGATCGTCGAATATTTTGCCGAATCTGAGAGTTGGCTTGTGACTGGGCAGTGCTAGCTGACGCTTTTGCTTGACTGCTTCCAGGTGCAGTAGAAACTGAAGACAGTGAAGGCTTTTTGAGTCCTCCACCCAAACTGGAAGATGCAGCTGGTTTTTTGGAAACTGATGAGCCATGAGAAAGAGATGAATGTTTTGAAGGAACACTGCCTGATGAAGGAGCACTGCCTGATGAAGGCCAAGGTTTCTTGGGAATTACACCTTTGAAACTTCCAGGTTTAAGTGGTTGTTTAGTTAGTGATGTGTTAGAGAATGACGGGGACTTCTTCGAAGGAAGAGTTTTAGCAAGAGAAGATGTCTGTTTCTCCACTATAGATGCAACAGCTTTCTTTGATGCCAGTGCAGACTCTGCTCTATCTTCACTCCTTTTCTCTTCCCTTTGAGCTGTTAAAACAACAACAACAAATATTAAAGGCTTAACTTTATAACTTCCTATTTATGAAGACAAGGTACCAATCTGTAAAGAGAAGTCTGAAAATGACATCTGCAAACAATAACTATCAAGTAGGCAATTTAAGCTATTTACTTTTAATAGCCTTTTAAAAAAATAATTTTAAAAACCACACAGAGGTTGACATAGCTTTTTGAAGAAATATTTCTTTGATCCTTCAGAGAGTACTTTGTCTCAGAGGCAGACTAAAGAGTATAAAAGAGTTCCACTTTGGCTCGAAAGGTTGAAAATCTTATTTACAATCTACGCAAGAAAACTAAGGGGGGGCGGGAAATGTGCGTGTAGTAGAAGGCACCACCTTCAAAGATTCCCAAGTGAAATTTCATTGTTAAGCTTAAAAACACCCCACACTTTCCACACATTAAAAAAGCAAACAAACAAAACCCACAACCCACATTTTACATTTAAACAGAAAAATCCTCATAGCACCTTACAGAACCAGTTTATTAGAGGCTGACCTGATGACAGTCGATGAATTTAAAACCACATTAATATGATCTTAAGTTTAGTATTATTGAAGTTGAATAAACACTTTCACCCAGATTTTTTATTTTAAAGAGCAAAGACAAATTATAGAGCACAGAAGTTGTATAAAAATTTAAATGTATAATCTACTCTGTTGCTAGCATGAATATCATACTGATGATGTCGCCATATACTATTAGCTATTCCTATTCAGTTCCTAGCTAAATTCTAGACTGATATAATAATTAAACATTAATGTTGCTGCTCAGGCTGTGGGTACCTAATTCCTGCCATTCTCAAACTATTCCATTCACAATATTGAGCTTTTTCCACTTAAGGTTTTTCTTCTAATGTTTATAGAATAATTCATACACATCATATACAAAAAGATTTGCAAAGCATCAGTAAAGGCTCCAGTTTTCACACATGCTGAAGTGACACTTGCACAGGATTTTACAAGCAAGCATCTGTTTAAATTGCATTTCATCTGTCCACCTTTGGTACTGATGGAAATTATTCAAGTTAACAAAACAAAAAAATATCAAAACCATGCCATCGCTCCCAGCAAACAAAACATCATTTACAAGATATTAAAGTTCCAGCAGGCTAACACCAGCACATTTACCCTGACAGCTCGAACAATGGAGGGTTCAGAGGGAAACTACCAACAAACAACTCCTGAAATCCAATGTTTCAATTAGAAAAGCCAAGTTCCCCCAAACAAGCCTTTTTTCCCCCCAAATCTAAGTTAATTTTCAATCTGATGTTTTTAGCTAATGAAGGTTTGTACATTAATTAGCCCAGAAGCCTTAGTGGTAAAATGCAGGAGTCTCCTTGGCAAAGATCCAGGAATTGCACTTTCAGTAACTTCACCAAGGACCAAACGGTCCCTTCTTCACCTTATCTGCTCTAACGAGAGCAGAAATTACTAGAAAGTGTCTGAACTGTCCAACCTGTTTCAAAATGGACTCGGAAGGGACAAATCACTCCCGTGAAGTCAGGTTCAAGCTTCCAGAGGAAACATCCCTCAGATGGGGATGATCTAGACAACTTGGGGAACATCATGTGCTACTCCCTCGATCCGGGAGGGAATGGCCTCGCAGCCTCTTTCCGTACCTGCGGCTCAGGTACCCCCCGAACACCAGCACACGCTTCCAGCAGAAAGGCATCCCCAACCCTGGTTCCTTTACACAGGTTCTTGCTGCTGGCAGCTCGACCACGCATACAGAACCGGTGGTTGGGATAACTACGGCACAATGCTGCACTTGAACTGTAAGGCTAAGGACGAGGGTGTGTACTGAACTTCTGCTGGAACACACAAAGAGGCAGCCAGAAGATCCAGAAACACTATTTATCCCAATTCTTTTTCCTAAAAGTATTTCACAAGTAGGTATCTTGAGGAATTTTTCTGAGTGAGATCTATTTGAAGTGTAAAATGAAAAAAGCTGCCATAATACATTATAACATTCCAAAGGATGTGAAGGCTTTGCTATAAAGTAGATTGAAGCTATTACTCTCACACTGTTGCCGTCGTTTCCCTTAGAGACCGGTTTCTGTTACTGTCAGAGGCCGAGCTAGGGAGACCTTCTGTGTGACCCACCACATCTCCCCTTATGTCCCCCCTCTCCCCTACCACCCCAACACCATTCCAGTTGTCATGAGGGCTTTGGCAATCCCAGGAGGGAGGAGGGGGACCAGGAACTGTTGCTGGTGGGGTTTTGTTGGGTCAAATTTGGCACCCAGAACTTAAGTAGTAAAAAGCCAACCTATTTTGGGTTGAACAGAGAGAAGTGAATATCCGAAGCGTGCGCACTGGTAACACCGCAGGAATTGCCCCATTCTCCTTTTCTGGGTTTATTGTATCTTCCGCACACAATTGTACCTTTTCAGGCAGGCAGGACAGAAGCACGTTTCTGTGACTCCTCACGGAAAGGCAGGACAGCACCGCTCAGGTTTCAAAATGATGACAGCAAAATTTCAGTCCTCAGTGCTAACACATTCAGTTTTTTTCAGTTTACAGCAGAAGTACAAAATGCGAAATTCTAAATCTGTATTTAATCCTCTGTATGCTGTCTTTTTAATGATTAGTTCAAATTAGTTAACGAGATCTACATTGATAGAACTAAAAATAGCACAACCAACATGTTTTGTGTCAATCAGGCGTCGTATGTATGAGAAGTATTTCCACACCACAAACCTTTCTATGTTACAAACAGGTGTATCATAGTAAGAATATGTACTTGTAAAATAAATAAAGGGCCTAGTACAAAGGCAGACTGAAGTACCCAGGGCTGAAAGGCAGCAGAATCAGTAATAATCCAAGAAGAAAGATGCAGAAGCATCCTTTATTCTGCAAGTTGACATTATGACTATTTAGAAAGGTTTCTAAAGGCAGGCATGAATTCTGTGCTTCTTTAGCCAAAAGAAAATGTGCTGGGATTTCATAAGCTTCATTAAAGTTTTAACAGTTTCAAACGACAGTACCACTTTATACCAATTCCAACTGTCTACACAGCACTACTTGTTGATTAAAGAAATTGATGGTACAGATTTTGTACGTACTAATTCTGTCACGTGTAGGTCATTTGGTGCTTCAGAACATCTACCAACTACTTTTTCAAATTTATAGCACACATCACTCTAGTTGAAGGACACTGTCAAATCATGAGCACATTTTGACAAAAAATCAAGACTACTTAAATCCTACACATGCAAATAACCTGTGATGGCTGTAGATGAACCTAGCCTAAAAAAACCCGAACCCTCATCCCATTCTGACTGAGAAACCAGAATTTTTGTCCTACCAAGTTTTGGGCTGTAGGGACAAGATTCATGTGCTGGCACATAGTTCAGCTGTACCAACTCACTGTGTCATTACATGGCTCTTGGATCCAACGCACAGCAGCGCCCAGCTGAGGGCAAGGAAGGAGCCAGACCGCCTCTTCGGGTGGCAGCTCGCTCTTCTGCTGACTCAGCCCCACATGTGCACACCCCAAGGCTTACACTGTCTTCTGATAGGTGTGAAACCACAGCAAGTGTATGTTTGGAGGAGTTAACAGAAATCGGTACTCTTTTCAGAGAGCAGGATGCCAGCCTATGTGGAATTTAACTTCTGAACAGATGACACAGTTGCTCAGCAAATTTATGGGGCATCAAATGGAAGAGATATTCTCTCAGACCACGAGTTTCAAATTCCTTGGCCTTCCAGTCCACGAACAACTCGAAGAGAAGACGCAGTCAATGCCTACTATACATACTGGCCACTATTTTCTACTGTGATGTTTCCAGTCCTTTTCATCAGTAGCTCCAGTGTACCTACAATAAATGCTCTTAAATGAATTAAGAATAAAAAGGATAGAGATGACTACTGAACATTAGCCTATCCAGCCTAACAATAAATACCAGGGAGTTTCACCACAGAGGATTAGCGCCAGAGTAAGGCATTTAGCGGCTCTTCTGTTTGGCACTTTTGAACACACGGGTGTACCTCTTTGGCTTAGATGTTAGAAATGCTATGTAAACCAAAATTTCCTATTTTCCCCATTTTGTCCTGTGAGCCACTTATTAGAACAGCAACAGGATCCTTATCGACTGAAGAGAGGCATGGGCTAAAAAGACTGTGAGGTTCCAACAGAGCTAATGAGTCGGCTCCTTTCCAGAGTGAAACCAAATGAATCCTCTCGGACAGAAAAAAACCGCATTCCTTGCAAGGCTTAAGAAATAGCCATTACTATGGTATGTTCCCCACAGACAACTACAATCTCTCCCACTAGATGTCAACAGACACAGCAGCCCTCCCCCAAGGAAATTCCCGGTGAAGTTAAGCCAAACATTACAACACGCAGCTAAGAAGGAAACTTCTGTAAGCAGTGGAGGACACAACTGCCACGTTATCTACTGTGTCACAGATGAGCCTGCTGGAAGCCCCATGGTGACATACACTTCGTTTTTGTACCTCTCAACATTGGTATTTCAGCATTATAAAGTGGTTGTTGCAGCCCAATTTAAGAACGTTTCCCAGAGTATAGTGCCGCTTAATTTTGCGTGAAGGATCTGTGGGATGCACACATATCCCAGGAGCTCACTTACACCAGGAGGTTGTTTTTTACACCACCAGCACAGAAACGATCTGAAGGAAACACCGCTCCTCCTCCGATCTCTGAAAAATATTTCTGTATCGTGTTCCAAGCCTATTCTGGTTCTTCACCCTTTCCCTCTCCACCCAATCCTTCTTTGGAACAGTAGCTTTAGAAAGCCACTTCAAAAATACACCACCACCACCCCTAGTTTCTATTTATATTATCTCATTTGTGGTGGGTTAGTTTGCTGGAGACACCGTCTAGTTTTTCCAATTTTTAACTACCTCAAGAAACATACTGTTACTTTTCTTTGTATAGTTTTTAAATTATTCAAACTACAGTTCTTTAAAAGAACTTTACATTTCTTGCTCTGGTTGATGCTAAGAAGTTTTAAATGATGCGTAAACTGTAGGCAGTTATGCTTGAAGAATCTGTTTCACAAGAAGTCTGTAAGCCTCGGAATTTTCTTGTAAAAATCTTAAGCATCACAGCTACTACTGCACAACACTAAAAAGCCTTTTGTGAAAAATGCCTTGCAGCCATACAAGCTGATCGTTACAGTACTAATTATGGGAAGTTTCCTTACAGAATTAAAAATTTGGCATAAGGCTGTTCACACACCAGAACTATTGCCTCTGGTGTCTAATATTATCTCGACATTTCCCTGTGTTCCCCTCCATCTACGCTAATCTACCTTTCCCCCCCCCAGGATAAAATTCCTCAAGACTGTGCGTGGGGAACACAGGCTGATGGCTGCGTCGTCTTGTCCGGCGTGCACAGAACTTTGCACAGACCTTTGCACAGCAGGAGCACTGGCCGAAGGGAGCAGGGCGTCAGCAACCCAACACTTCAGAAGACACTGCCTTGCACATCGCCAGCCTTCACAAGCCCACAGCACCCAGGCTGCTGAAGCATGTGTGGGATCTACTGCTATTTTCATGCTCCTCGGTCATTAAAATAAGGAGGGGGGGGGGGGGGGACACGACAAAACAAAAAAAACCCAACCCCACCACAACTAACTTTCAGACTTGCACACAGCATGTACGTTTGTGTGGCAGCAACAGTAAGACAGCTGGTAGTTAACATTTTCTGTTAAAAAAAAAATTATCTGTACAATTCCACAATATGAATGATAAAAGCTATAAAACAAGAGTACAGTTACTTCTGATCCACCTTTTAAAGTGGCTTGTTCATTACACTTAAGAAGGATTTTTAGGTGCTTAAAAAAACCAAACAATTTTTCAAATTAAAGGGGAGAAAATTTACACCAGTGCAGCTTTGGAGCAGTTAAAAAGCAAAAATGCCTGTTAGAAGGTATTCTCCCATGGATTGTGTAAAGACTGGCCAGAGCTGAGTAATTTGTGTTTTGAGAAGAGCTTATCTCTAAAGATAGGCAACAGCACTGGCCTTTACAATAGCTTAAACATCTGACAGGAATGCAGGTGTGAAAACCCCAGCCAGAAGCAATAATCTGGTTAGGAATTCGCATAAAACCCCAGCCAGCATTTCGAGTGTCACTCAAACTGGCCTGTGAAATTGCAGTGATGTTTCTGTACGGTCCCGCAGCTCCTTCTTGCTCAGATGCAGGTAGCTGCACTACCCCTGTCCCTACGCGGTTGTTCCAGCGTGTGCAGCTGTCCAGCCCGACCACCACGAGGCCAGGGCAGCCCGTTTTGGCACGTATCACAGTAGGACAGGACAGGCTCTTGACTCAGAGAAGATGAAGTATCTCCCCCCCTTTTGCTAATATCTCCATATTGAAGAACTGCATTTTTCCCTTTATAAAACTGTTGAAACAGAGGATGAGCAGGATTTCTCAAATTTAAAACTGGTGTTGTTCCAACAGCTTCTTCCCTTTGCCACTCAGCCTCACTGTCCTAAATGGACTTGTCTGGTGCAGCTGCGGGATGACCCCCTTCTGCATGACTTGTGATAGAAATAATCTTCACAGAGCAGCATTTAAACTAACCCTTCCACCCTAATGCAGTGGCAGATACTGAACTTTCGTCCACGGGTTCTTCCGAAGTGAAACCTTTCGATGCATTACCTAACTGGAACACCTGAACAGAACACACGGGTGAGCTGGTGCTTTAGATGTCAGTTATAAAGCACTCTACAACGGGACGTTACTTACCAGTCGGGAGGCCTTCCTCAAGAGCAGCCTTGGCAGCCCGCTGCTGGGATGCATGCCTGACCATCTGAGAGCATCAGGACCTCGCGGAGGAGCCAGTCCCGTTCGGTGCCCCTGAAGCCCCCTCTGGTGGCACTCAGCGCTCAGTGCCCAAGGCTGGCAAGGTGAGGCGAGGTGTGCTTTGTAACCGCTTCGCCTCCGGGGCCGTTCCTTTCCTGAAACCTGCTTTTGCTAGATTTTTTGGCATTTCCCTCAAAGATAGCTTAGCATTAGTTCTGAATAAGTCAAAAGTGTTGAACTATTCTTACATAGCTTTCAGTGTTAGTTTTCACTGATAACTGCCTACGGAACGACATGTCTGCTCCCAAGACCAAAGCAACTTTATTTTCAGACACTAGTGTGGCAGAGGTGTGTCTCCTGCCGTTTTTCTTCAAAAGCCTCGATCAGTTCTAAACTGCACTGCAATGAGAAGCTCTTAATTAAGCCACCTGTGTGCCAAGCCTTTACACAGACACACAAAGAAAGTAAACCTGTCCTTAAATCAGTTTAGGAAACTCCGAGACAAGGGCCTTTTCTGTAGTGGTGGTTTGTTCCCATCCAAGCCAACCCCGTAGCTATGCTCACGCAAATCCGTATCTTACACACACAAAGCTTTGTTTTCATCTACATGAAATTATAGTGATTTATCTGGTCTACGTTAGACGACTGCATCTTCAGAACTACACCACTCCTGAATGACAGAGAGGCACTATCTGCTGCACAAAAAAGGGCTCCTGATTTTCCAGAGCATTCACGGATTGGTACCATCGCTCCTTGCAGGGATAGGCCATCTTCAGGTTCCAAGTTCAGTACAGATCAGACACAGCGAGTCAGCAGCAGCAACACTTGACTCCAAAGTGCAAGCGATCACCTCGAAAAAACCCTTTTATTTGGGGACTAGCAGAGAAAGATCTTTTTCACTGGCTACACCGTCAAGTGAGCTAGTTCAAAGAACTACAGTAATATTAGTAAAAGAAAGCAAAACAGCAATAGAGGGTGGTGAGTTTTTTTAATCAAACTTTCATCACTTTCAGCGTTGATGACAAGAGATAAACCACCCTAATATTCATAGTGTGTCCATAAGTTGTACCAGTTTCCTGCCCCCCCAAATCTTCCCCTCAGCAATGGTTCCTTAAACTGAAGCCAAGCACCCATTACGGCAAGAGTGCTGGCTTTCTGTTGTCCAAGCGCCTTGAGGGTTCTAGGTGCTTGAAAGGCAAAATAGGAAACATGCCAGCAGCAGGGACCAGCCTTCCTAACTTAAGAGACATGGCAAAAATCTTCATGTGGCTGAGAGCCACAGGAGAGATGTAACATACCTTGTAGAGCAGAGAAGGGGAGCTCCAGTAGTTCACAGGCAGGAGGTGATAACTGCTCCCCAAGGATCCCACTGCTGCTTTTAATGGCTGGGTCCCAGAGGATGTTGGCTTCAGCAGCCACTACTGGTCTGCCTCGCTCCACAGCCAGGGTTCAGATCCTGTGCCAGCCCCTGTGCCAGCACAGCCCCTGCCATCCTCATGATGCAAGTTCAGCACCAGAACTGTGTTACACCAGCCGCTCCTGTACTACAACCTTTCCAAACCCAGAAGATTCCACCATGAATTTCTCAGTTCTGGCAGACTCATCCTAAGTATTCTGATCATTATTTGGTCTGTCAGCAGCCTTTCTTTCTGAAAATTCCTCTAGTTACAAAGGGTTACGGCTAGACCTACATACACAGCAGCCACGTGTCCCATATGGCCAGTAACATAAAATAATTCCTTTTATTCCCCTGGTGCTACTCAATATTTACTACCTCTTAGTATGACTCTATGTTGCAGAATTAGCATTAAGCAAAGACACCTTAACTTGCAAGGAGTTAATTCAGATGCCAGAAGTAGTTTAGCTACAATAGTACAGAACTTTGGCACAGGCTACTTTTTCCTGTGGGGAAGCACTCACACCAAATCAAAGCCATCAATTTTAACTACAGTCAGTCCTTGCAGACAACATACGACTTTAGAACAGCTCCTCAATTTAAGTAAAATATTTTTTGATAGTTAAGCTAAACCAACAGCAGTATATCCACATACACTGCACTACACTGGTACAATCTTGCCCAAAGAGAAGCATTAAACTGGTACCAATTTGTGTGCAGACAAGGCTTTACTTTTTTTTTCCTGCAACGGTACTTAGAGCTTCTTACATCACTTTTACCTCCTGAGTCATAAAACTCCTCTGTCTTTGAGTGTACTACGTTTTCCCCCTGCTCTCTTTATAGTGGTGTATTTTCTCTTTCCTGCCTTCATACTGTTACTATGGAAAGAAAAATGACACAAGAAAAAAAACATAAATTATGTATGCTATAATCCTAGCATTTTGGTATGCCTATCACGTTTTCTGATTATGAGCTCCCAGTATCACTGTATTCCCTTTACAAAGTCTCCATATTTATTTAGAGGTGTACAGGAACAACGCAGTCCAAGTGCCCTTTGTACCTGAGATCTTTAACTGTATAAGCAAACACCATTCACTCCAAAGTTCAGCTGCAGAAGAAACGAAGAAAGCTGAAAAGGGCTAATACAAGGAAATTGCATCACCAGAGCCAGGGCTCCTCAAACCTGGTCTCCCGCTTCCAGGAGGTGGCAGCCTTGTCCTCCTGTAATTCATTAACGACTTTATGAGAGACTATTACCAAATACGGTATTACAATAGATGTGCTATTTATCTGTCTGCAGTTAATTAAACGAAAGATTAGCAACTTAGTGTGACAGAGAAGTGCTTTTTACTCAGGAAGTTCCACCATAAGAACAATAATAAGAAACACATTTAATGTTTATTTTTTTAATCTAATAAACCCTTCACTCTCCTGTGCACTTAGTTACTTTTATCAATAAATGCAGTTAAAGCTACTTAAAACATCTTAGCACGTGAGTAACTTATCTTTTTAGGCTTAAAAGAAATACATGAACAGATAAGTCAGCTGAATTTCAAAACAAAGATCTGAGGCACTGGTAAGTACTTAGCACACTTATGACTGAGCAGTTTAAAGTTTGGGGTTCTACAAATGCCTATTTTTCTTCCCCTCCTTTTGGATTAATTTTCTATTTTAAAAGTGCCAGTACATTTTCTGCTGATTTCTATTTGGCAATTAACAACAAATATATAGAAAAAAACCTCTTCCAAGTGCTGCCCTATCAAACAGAAAACCTGAGTTCAGGGTGCTTCAGACAAACACTGATACTGCTGATAAACATCTGCATCAGCAAACGTCATGTTTGAAGTGTTCCTTTACCCCCTTCTTACAGGGCAGTGCTGAATATAAGGAGACAAATGCAATACATGGTATTAATTAATGTAAAACTAAGTAGAAAAGCTCTCAGCAGAGTCAAATAAGCAGTGGACGCAAACTGCTTTTGTGGCTCCTTTTGGAAAAAAACATGTTTACATTATGTTGTTTAAAGTTTGTCCTTCTCCAGTATAACTAAAAATAATGCTTCCCATTACTAAATGTATGGTAGTCTGCTCACAGAACTGAAACATTTCAGAAATCGTTTTGGGTGGTGCTTCCCCCACAAACCTTAAGATCATCTTACTAAATAAACGAGAGTCTGTTTTGCTTTTGTTATTAGTTTTACACCTCCTTTGATATGACCTAAATATCGATAATTAACACTAGCTCACCTGATAAATTCAGGATTTCTATCACAACTTGAATCTCTAAACAACAATGTTGCTAAATCTCAACAGTCCATACACTTGCACCAATTTGGAAGCTAGGATGACTTTTCATATTCAATGTAAAAGCTGAACACTGCTTATGAAATTATTACCTATTTTCCTAACGAAATTAAAAGCAACACTTCTGAAAGGGAATATGACGCATATCTATTTCCTCGTACATGTGCAGTTCAAATACTGCCTGCAACTTTAAAAGTACTTGTACTTCACATTCACTTAAAGCAAGTTCAAGGTATTTCCCACTCTAGTTATTAAACTAATAAATAATATTATTTTCACTGGGAACATCAAGATGTTAGATGGTGTTATTAACCAGGCACCAGATTTTGGTGTACAGTCACTTCCAAGTACACCACTAACTCATCCAAAAAAAAAGCTACAGAAAAATTGGGACTGGAGAGACCAAAACTAATGGGAAAACAGGAAAAGAAATCACTGCTCTCTGTTTAACTACATACTACTAGCCCCAAATACCCTTTTAAAAAAAAACCTAGCAGAACATGTTGGGAGGAGAAAAGAGGGCTTGGTGGCAGGGTTTAGATGCAAATATACTATATGCCTCTATCACTCAGTACATCTGTAAAAGCGGCTTGATTTTCTTCTTGCTACTACTTGATAAAACTACTGTCATATGTAATGACAACAAAATTCTGTATCTGACAAGTAGAGAGTCAAAACGCATAAAGTAAATCCACATCTGAAATATGGTGGTAAACTGACTGATGGAAGAAGTATTACAGAGAGTAATTCTGCTAATCACATTAAGTTTCCTTAATTCCTAATGAGCGTCCTCGGGCACTGAAGTCAAATACGAAGTTTTGCAGAACACAGCTTGAAGCTCTGGGAGAATACAGGCTGTATTTTGAAATACTGTATAGGGAAGAATCCCACCTTTAGCCTCCTCTAGGTGACCTTAAGAGTCCCAATGTTAGACACCTGGATGTCTAAACTAATCAGCTTAAACTTCTTTCATAATCATTGTTCAGAAATACACATTTCTAAACAGTGAGTCACTTTGTTCTAGAGACTAGCGTCTAAAACACGTTGTATGTTTTGTCCACTGAAGGTGTTTTCTTGACAAGACTAGCTCAGACTTCAAGAGTTCTAGCTTTTAGATTAGGCTGAAGTGAGATGACTCGTGAATTTCCATAATGCTGTCACTTCTGTTTTGAACAGCGTATAAAAAGATTTGTTAAATCAATAAAAACTTGTAGAATACTTTTAGAAGATGATGCAACAGCAGCTTCTCAGGAAGATTACAGATCAAACCATCCATCAAAAAAGCAGGACAAACTTTTTCACAAATACACAATTTACCTGGGCATTTAGTAACAGCAGAGTCCCCACATACTAGTACAACTTACCTGAGTAACAGCAATCTGAAGTTCTTCCTTGCATTTGATATGAGACTTCTTCATCACATGAACTAGGCTGTTTTCTATACGTTACTGAAGTCTGGTATATACACATAATTTTAAACCAATGTAACAGTTTAGCTGCTACAGGAATTCAATTTTCTACTGAACTGGTTAAATCTGTATAACCTACAGTGTGGTAAAACTTAAAAAGCAACCACTCTCAAAAAACCCTAAACTTGCTGCCTCAAAACCTGCATTCCTGTCTCCTAGAAAAAAAACCTATAGCAATAAGGACATTTTAAGTGATATGGTTATATGGACACTCGCAATTATATTGAGACACAAAGTGTCATGAAATTTGAGATGTAAAATAAGCCCTTACAGTTTCATTTACATCTTTCTCATTTAATTTTAGTCATGTTTAAAACATTACTGTTTCTGTACTATTTCTGACAAAAAAAGCTAGTTTCTTTAAAGCGAGCTTTAAAAAATGCAAGCAGATCAAAATATGTATCTTAGAAGAGTTCACTATAAAAAAGGCACAGTGCCCAAGTAACAAAATATGCAACGAAAATATCCATGAAAAATTTGTAACCATTTAAACATCTGATGTGGCTAAATACAATTAAAACACATCTAGTAAGTCTACTATGTGCTGTAATAATAAACAGCAATTTAGGGTAGTTGGTGGTCCCTCTGTTTAAAAATTACATCAAAAAAATATCTCATCTTAAAGATAATTTATAAACTTACAGTTACTTTACGTATAATGTGTTTAATAACTAGGTTTATTTCTGAAAATAAGATGTAAATTGGCTAAAGTGTCATTAAGAAAGCTGTGAGAACTGAATTTCTGAATTCATTAATCTTCAAGTGAGCAAACATTAGACACCAGGTCATGTGTTTTGTAAGCGTGAGTTGAAAGATTTCATCTGAAGTTCCACCGCTGCATTATAAAAATACTTAGTTGGAGTCAATCAAAAAAACATCATTAACAGAAAGACTTGTTCAGGCTACAAAGCAGTATTTACTTACCTTTATATGAGTTACAGGGATGCTATTCAAAACCTGCAAAAATATGCAAGGCAATATCTCTGCCTAATATCCACTTAAGACGTGTTCTTGTGCGTGTGGAAAATGTGTGAAGTATGAACATAGAAATAGAAAGGAGGGAAAAAAAATGCTGCCTCCCCCCAAACTTAAGAAGAATGGTCCTTAAATTATTTCATGTAAGGAAGAAAAGCAGCAGGAATAACTTGGATATACTTGACAGTTAAAAGCTGTTTGCAGAGGTGTAAAGTATCGTTGGATACCACGTTGAAGGTTTCATTCTCGGCACTAGCACTGAAAATGCAAGACCTGAGAGACAGGTGCCAAATCTAAATTACAAAAATACAATTCAAATTAGTACAGTCAATTTCTGCTTCACAGTGCACCCTTTGCAACCTTTTTGTAAAATTCAACAAGTCTATCAATACTTACCTTTTCTAGATTAGAAATAGTTATTGTCTTTATGGGAAAAACTTAAAGCTTAATCATGTAGTTTTCATCCTGAAATCAGCTGGGTAGATTGATAGGCTCTTATACAACTGCCATATGATACAAATGAAACTTCTAATAGCATCTCCCACGTGTGTATCTCTGTGTGTGAATCTTTGAAGGTGGAGAAAAGTAGTTTGGTGCCGTATTAAGAAAAAACACCCCCAAATCCTAAGCCCCCTAGTCTTGCAGAGCCAAGAATGGATGGGTATTCAAAGAAAATGTAAATGATTATTCAGGAATATCCCTATGCGATACATACATTTGAACAACAGTGAAGATGAAATGGCAGCAGTCCTTTCAGGCTTTACAGCATTGTAATTATGATCGCTTGCCCAGGATGGTGTGCTGTTTTCTGCTGCTGGCTCTTTAGCAATAGGTTGAGTGTTTGCCTCAGTCTTGGCAGTTGTCAGAACAGTCTTCTTCATATTCACCTCTCTTTTCTCAGGAAATTGTCTCTTTTGGTTTGAAAGAGGTTTAATACCTGCCTGTATGATTAAAAGATGCTTAATTACTAATAATCATCAAGTATATTTTACAATCAGAGATATAGTTACATACATGTACATAAATTTTATAGATAACTCCTGTAAATACACTTGAAGTGACATAATTTCACATTCAGGTTTATAAAGCAAAGGCAATATACACTGTAACTTCAGGAAAAGAGAATGGTAAAGAAACCACATCAGAATTATCGGTATTTATCATCAAGTTCTGGGTTTTGGCTTTTTCCTGTTTGAAAAACTACTGCCTGTTTTATAGTGGTTTCAAAAGGGAAAGGAGAGGCTCTGATTTAATCTTTTTGCTTCTAAAGCGCACATACAATGCGGTCACATTAGTTCACAATCCACAGTAATTCCAAATTACTGCCCAAACCCCAGTAATTTGGAGTTTTAAAAGCTAAAATTAATATGGAATTAAATCAAAATGAAAGAGATGTACTGGTTATGCTTTTTTAAAAAGTAAATTGATTTGGAATTAATTAAAATTTTTTTTTTAATAAAGCGCACTGCCATCTAGAAGCCACTTGCAAGAAACTATGTAGAGACAATTAGGATTTTTTAGAAGTGACAGAAAAACATTTTGTTGTCAGAAGAATTAAACAATATGTCTACTACAGAAAAAGGCAAGAGAACACAAAAAATATGTAATAGAAATCTCCTCTTTGATGCAGGACTTGGCAACTTCATGTGACTCAAAGGACAGCACAGAAATAAGAGACGCTGCACTTCCTAACTGTTTTGAATCAGGAACATAAGCTTACCTGCAGCTGAGATTTTGGCATGCCAGGTTTTTCCGATTTTGGTTTGATCTTCTCTTTAGGTTTTGGTTTTGCATCTTTGCCAGCACTTAAAAACTTCATAGTGGCTGCAGCATGTTTGAGAATACAGTCATTGCTGCAATACACAGAATCAGGCTGAGCCAAACTAAAACAGCCAGGACCAATGCACTTTGACGCACCAGGCGCTTCAATTACCTATAGATTGAAATACAGTGAGTTCAAAGAGGAAACCACAGAAAAATATTTTTATAACATGAAGAAATGCTTACATATTGTATGTGCAGACTGCAGCTATGACTGACTTTCATGCATAACAGAAACAATCCATACAAACATAAGAATTTCACTCTTTAACACTATTTTCAGAATGCGTTGTATTTTCAAGTGGCTGGTCTGCTAGCAGTGAACCAAGGGAGGCTGGTTTCCTGAATTTTCATATCCCATAAGCACACAAATGCTTTTTTCTGATCCTCTACATCATGTGAGAAATCTCCTTAATAATGCGGAAGTAGTTTCTCAAGAGAAAGGTTTAAAACACATTTTACTTTTATATCAGCATCAGTTCTGTCCTCAACCATGCACACTTGCAAAAGGAAGCACTCAGCTATTCAGGTGTACAGATAATTCTTGCTCTACTGGTTTACCAGGTTTAATTTGAGAAGTCTCCAACTTACATAAACACAACCATTCTCCCAGATAATTCTGCCATAGCCTAATACTTCTTACACAATGAGAAGTTTGCATGTGCAATCTGTATTTTCCTCTACTTCACAATTACTCTTAAGTGTTATATACTAAGCCCTTCCTCTTCAAATGTTAAGGTTTAAAAAACAGCATGTTTCTTGAAAACAGAGCATGGTACCACCTGGCAAACACAAGTAGAGCAGTTCCATTCCATTTCCAACTGCCGAAAGAACACCTACAATATAAGCAGTTCTCCCATAACAGGCAATGAGTTAATGCTAGTTATGTTTTTTCTTTCACTGAAGGAGAGATGCCCAACACAATTTTTAGCAAGCTAATATCAAAGAATAATTGGTGATACTCAGAAGCAACCTAAAATTAATACTAACACTGTCAGCAGACCAATGTCCATAGAATTGGACTCTCAAGAACATTTTTGTGTACAAAGTACAAATGCATTTGAAATTGTATCTGAAAACAGTTTTGAGAAAAATACTTTTCTGCACATTTATCTTAAGATAGTAAATATTAAGTTCATACTGTTCTGATCTACACATTTAGCTCACTATGCTGATATGGATACACTCTGTTATTTAAATTGACTAGTAGTGGGAGGGTGTTCCATAAACATTTTGTAGAAAATTTACTACAGCAGAAAGATTCCTCCAGAGAGACTCTTGAAACTTGTAATACTTATTTTAGGGATTATTTCAAAGTTTAAAGATTAGGTGTGAAAGAACAAATTCATACAGAAAAAATATAAATAGCTGTAGCATTCTAACAGCAAATACACTACACATGCTCTTCAAGGCATAGTAAGAAGAAAAGGAAAACGTTCCAAGATGTTGGCATTACTACAGTAGCTTGGGCAGAACAACCAACCACTGCAGCATGAAGTTAGCAAGATTTTAAACTGGTGGAAAATTAAACATTGAGCTGAAGAAGCTTCTTTGCCTATATTGCAAACTGGGCATTGAACTTGCTATTACAAAATTTAGATTTCTTTTATATTTTATGCCAGGATTTGCAGTAATTCCAAATACACATTTTTATGTTAAAAAAGGCTATATAAAACAATTCTCTATGTATTAATAACTTGAAGAAGCATCAAGACAAAAATAAGGATTTCAAAAACGGAGTACAGAGGAAGCGTACAGCTGGAATTAACTCCAACAAATTAACTCCTTCTAACTCCCAATTAACTCCTTGCCAATGTTAAGAAAATGATTTCACTATCACTGAAAATGTCCAAAATTGTTTGAGATTATTACAAAGCTATATAAAGCAGTGCAGAATTTTAATACTTTTAATAAAAAAACACCTTACTATGACTTCCAAAACAGTATCTAGAAAGGACAGAATAGCACAAAGCATTCCCTTATGCCTACATAAAACTTTTAAAGCCCCTCACTTCAGAATAACACTTCCTTAGTTTTAGTTCCTGTACCGGTAAAACTATAGATAAACTTCTGCTGAACAGTTATATTTAGTGTGTTGTTCAGCTTCCTATTTAGCTCAAAAAAACCAAGTCAGATTTACAGCCATACAAGTAAGTCATTGTTTCAATGTACTCACCACAACACAAAAAACATAAGAAACAATTAAAATACTTACAGGTTGAAATATCTTTAGTTTTTTCTTCCCACTTGGATTCGCAGCTTTTTCAATCCTACCCTTGATTCCTTGGTCCTCAACAGATTTTTGTTCAATTGTTCCTATGCTTGTGAATTCTGTGCCATCCACATTCACTTGCCCCGCTTTAGCTTCCTGCTGGTCTATTTCTGAAACAGGCTCATCCTGTCCCTGTAGAATGGTGCAGTTTGGACAGATATAGTCCTCACCATTCCTTTCTAACAATCGTCCTCGAGCCTCAGAAATACCCACGCAGTCACCGTGAAACCATTCCTCACACCTATCGCAACAAATCATAAACCTGAAAAAAAACCAAACCCGAGGAACAGTAAAACACTGTGAAATGAAACAACAATTAATGCTCAACAGATATTTCAAGCAGCAGATCTTAAGTAGCCCACTAAAGTACCACTATACTGTTCTGCTTCACTGTTTGTTTCCATGTTCTTTTAAGTATTTGTTATAAATCTTCCCCCCAAACTTCAAACAAACCAAACAGCACATTTACGTAGACTTAAAAAGTGTTAGCATTTGGTTTCAGTTTTCATCACAGAAAAGTTCCAGCTACTTGCACTGCACTTTTCATTTAAACCTTTGCCTACCTGTTGTTATGAGGCTGACGACAAATACAATACAGTGCGTTTGGGTCATAGATCTCAGACTCAGGTTTGCTTTTGGGCAGTTCTTTGAGTTCTTCATCTGTGACCGCTTTTGCACCAAGGGTAGGCTTTACTTCCTTCTGAACCTGAAGATCTTCAGTGTCTTCCTCAGACACAACCACCTGACTCGCAATCTCAGTGCTGTCTGCTGTCTCAGGTTCTTGTTTGACAGGCAACTCAGACTCAACCTGTTTTTCAGACTGGGCATCACCTGTTTCTATAGGATCTTGTTCTGAATTTCTTTTCCTCAGGCGGTTCTGTATATCCTTCAATGTCAACTCCACAGATTTCTGTTCAACGCGCTTCTTTCTTAGTCGATTCTGCAGTTCCTTTAGGGTTAACCCATCACTATCACTGTCGGAAGTATCATCATCATCCTCCTCCTCTTCCTCCTCTTCCTCCTCCTCCTCTTCTTCTTCCTCTTTTGTGCGTCTCCTTTTAGAGCTTTTCTGATCCTTACTACTCCTTGTGCTAATCCTCCGAGTTGCACGTTTTATATCTGGAGTGCTCTCAACACTGTCTTCTGAAGCGGTTTCAGCATCTGTAGCTGGACAGGATGCTGGTTCACTCGAATCCTCCAGAGCAGTAGGGGCACTCCTCCTTCCTCTGCGTCTTACTGTTGTAAGAAATTCTTCCACTCTTTCAGTTCGCTTTGGTTGCCGTCCACTACGCCTGAGGTTTAAGCTTTGTTGCTGCTGTTGTGGCTGTTGTTCACTAGAGTCCACATCAATATCTCCTGCACCTTCTCGTTTAGCAATTGTAGTCCTTCGAAACCCCCAGGTTTTCCTGAACTCTTTACTTGTAGGCTTGATAGTTTTTTGTTCCTCCTCATTGCTTTGCTCACCCTTCTCATCCAAAACTGATGCTAAAACCAAGGGAACAGTTATTAAATGAGTGGTGAAGGAGGATGTTTTTTCTTAAAAGTTTTTTCAACATAGTATTATTTATTTGTGATAATATATTTTTATCTCCACCTCATTTTATGACCCCTAAACCAGATAAAATGTGTTATTGTGCATGTAATACAACAGCAGTAGCAATTATGTACATCACTGAACACTGTGTCAACATAATCCAGCTGTTACAAAGTTATTATTTAAAAACACATATATATACACATAGATACACACACCACCCCCCCCCAGACAAATAAGCGTATTTTCTGCTCAATTTAAAAGGGGAAAAAAAAATCTTACCAGGAGAGCTGTTTTCCATGTTGTCGGTATTAGATTCAGATTCTAATGGCACTGGCTGTGAAGTTACAGCTTGTTCCATAGTACGGACACCACTGTCCCCACCCCGCAACACTGAAGAGAAATGGAAGGTTCAAAATTCAGATCCAGCAGTATTTACAGCCTAAGTAATTATTAAACATTCTCATGTAATCTCATGTTATTGTAACAAAATGCTTAATTAAGTTTTGAGCCACTAATAGTCACTGAGTATCAACAAGAAGTTGTCTGAATTCCTTCAAAGTACTAAGTTAAATACACGGGTTTGGATGCTATGCTGACACATCGTATTAAACAGCCTCAGGATTTCCCATATCCTCTGTATTTCTCAAAAAAACCTTTCATGGTATGAACCTATTCTCTAGGGTTTGTCTGGGGCAAAACCTGTAACAGTTCCACTCCCTATGTGGACACAGGAACCATACATGCACCAGTGTGAAAGACCATGGACCAGAACAAGGAGCCATCCAAACAGACAGTACAGACAGTTACTGTTTGAAGGTGAGGATGGCATCTATTATCAGTAACATTTTCTGGTAGAAACGACTCCTGATTGCCTGCAGCAGGTAAGAAACAAGGTAGAAACAGCCAGTTTAAAGAAAGTCAAAGATAGTGCTGTTTAGATAATACAGGGCTAGTCAAATAATAATGAGGTTTTGGATTTTAAACAAAATCTAAAACCAAAAAAATACCCTAGTCTTCCTTGTTAAAATAAACTAGGTCTATCTCTTGTCTATTAAATAGTATAGCTGCCATTTTAAAAGTTGTTTCAGAATCACTGGTGGTTATTCAGGATACAGCAATGCATTTTCCCTTCATTATTTCTCCAACAATGTTTATTTGATAGAAGAAATTATACAGAAAGGAACAAAAAAATTCTTCTCAAACACCTCTGGAAAAAAATATCTGCGTTGAATGAGACTTGAGAAAGACTGCTCCTTGACATGGTTATTTACGGAGAGATTTTCAGCCTATATGATCTACCAGAACAACCAAATTAAAAAAAGATTCAGCAAAGAACTGGCAACTATCACAGATGGAGCCATAAGGGGAAAAAAAAAAAAAAAAAAAAAAGTATTTTGTGCTGACAACCAGGATCGCCCCTTTTTTTCTCAGAAGTCTTTTCCAGCATACTAAGAGACTTTCTTATTTGAGAAGACAGAAGCAAAGAAGAAATAAATGTAAGACCTGAGATTGCATTTTGGGTACTTCAGGAATAACCTGGTTTGAACAAGCATTAAAGTTGGGGTTACATCCTTTTAAATGAGTTGCATGCCATGCATATGGTCTCCTAAACAAATGCAGAAACCATGTTTTGCATTCATTGCAATTACATTGCTCATGTGAAACTATAACATGCTGCAGTAAGTATACCTCAATGAATCGGGTAAACAGAAACAGTACTTTAAAAACAAAAACAAGTGACGTTCCCCAGCTGTCCCCCAAGAATGTTTTTGGGGTATTTATATGCATATTCCTGGCTCAAGAATTGCACAAGCCAAAAGGGAACATTAACAGAATTCTCAAGTAACAGTACGTGCTGAAAGAATCAAGGATGCTTCTAACAGGTGTACATAGTACAACTGCAAGTTTTCAGAGGCATCCTTTACTGAGATTTTTCCTAATCTTGCAGTGTACACTGGTGATAAATGCCTCATTTCATTGCTTTAGTCACATTCCTGTTCTCTCTACTGACATGATCTCTGTATAGTTCAGCTCCTCCACTTTCTAGTATTATATTTAACAAGGCTACAACAGCAATATTAACTGTCAGTGCTGTGGAAACAAACATCCATGCAGGTACGTTAAATTAATACTGAAGTTGTAACCTAAAAGTACTTTCATTGAGACACTACAAATGTTGCTATCAAAGCAGTGGACTCCAGAACATCAATTTAAATAGTAGCTGATTACTTTTAACATTATCACTGGAATAAAAAGTTAATTTTAAGCCTGTAATACACAGGTAAAAAGCTGAAGCCGCTTCAATTCACTATGAAATTCCATTCCACTGTTCCCCTGTAACAGATCACTAACTATAATTTTCTTAATTTTTTTTTAAAAAACACCACTAAAATTATATTCCCACCAGAACAAGGCTGCAACAGAAGTAAAGAAAGAAGTAAAAATAGTTAAAAGTTCACATCTTTGTTTACCTTGGAAGATGAAGAAATGTTAAATAAAAGCTACAAGCAGAGGTAATCCAAATTCTGAGAGTTAAATTCCAGATAAAATGTAAAGAAATAAGTCTCTTCAACGTCCTCTACATGCTTTACCTGACACAGCATTAGAGGTTCGAATGGTTTCTCCCTGCAGAGCCGAACGAAAACGAGTGCCAGAGGAGGGCAGCAAAGGATCAGAGTCATTCAGCATAATCCTTCCAGCACATGCTGAATTTCCGAATTCGGAAGTGCCAGACTGAGTCTCTGAGCTGTCAACAGGACCAAATACTATTAATCCTCCTTTTCCTGCTGGCTCCTAGGAGGGGGAAAGGAAAAAAAAAATAATAAAAAACAAAATAAGGCACCGATATATTTATGAACTTATCTTACTATTGTCTGCATAAACTTGTAATTGTTTTCTATTGTTTCTATTATACTATAAAGCAAATTGTGTTATTTTGCCTTCTTGACAGTTTTCTGCTTTCAGAAAGACCCTGAAACTAGAAGGAAAAGTCAAAGCAAAGCAATATCACCTCCACTGGTTACCAGCAGTTGAGACCTTTGAAAAAAAAAAAAAAAAAACAAAATATGACTGTACTCTCATCAATTCGTTTAGAATCCATTAAGTTTTCCAGAACAGTAACAAACGTTAATCAACAAGTCTATTCCATTTACAGCATCTGACGGCATTCTGAAAGTTAAATTTAGCAAGCGTAATGAAAATACAGAAATGCTTTTAAACTCCAACATGCCCAAGGTTACAGTAGAGAAGATTCAGCAATTTGTACTGAACCTCATCACAGAAGACATCTGCAGGTTTGAGGATTTAAATCCAAGTAGCTACTCAGTGGTTTTGCAAGGTGGGATAATAAAAACGTACAGTTGAGCTTCAGAATAATGGAATATTCCTCATCACTGTCCCTTTCACTAGTAAGGTTTGCAATACAGAAAAAATCAGAAGCTTTATTTCAAGGACAGCAGATTGTATCAATAGCAACATGTTTTCCCAAAAATTAACCCTTGGAAAGTATTTCAAAATCACAACACATTCATTTAAAGCATCCAGATAGGATAACTGTTTAGTCCAGGGGTCCCTAGTCACATGTAGAACGACAATGGCAATAGAACATCAACACTGCCTGCTTGCTTCTAAACATGTGGGCTTGAAAGCCAGTAGGAAATGCCTGCATTTAACCCAACATAGCCTACATAACTACAAAAAAAGATTTGTTAGGGAAAGGAGGACCAGATGGACAGTATAGAAAGTCACTTCTGAACTGACCTGTAACATAAATTAGCAAAGACAAAAGAACAATACTGGACACAGACTCTGCTGTCAGCATTCTCAAGTTAAAGATGCAGCAGAACTGCCACAGTAGGTATACGAAATCACTAAATTATTAATAATTCTTTCAAAGGAGTAAAACCAGATTGTTAACACTCCAGGTGGGGAGACATACAAATTTAAGAAGAGATTAGATAATCCTTCACAGATGTGCCAATACACAGTCTGACTTTTCTTTTTTAAAATGTATCTTTTTTTTTTTCTTCAAATCTCTGAAGACCCTAACTCTTACCTCTCTTAAACACTTTTTTACTTCCTAAGCAACAATCATCTCTAGGTATTCTCCAATGCCATGTCACTGTCCCAAAAATAAGGAGAGGGAAAAGACAAACCCCTCTTCAAATCTAATTCCATCAGTGGATCACTTTAGTATGTCATGAACAACAGATCTCAAGATCTGCATGACTGCAGCAAAGCAGAATTAGGAAAAAATTACAGTACAGCTAGATCCACATCAGTATTTCCTTCCCCTGTACCTCCTCCATAGGGATTACGTATTTACATTATTTCCCTCAGTCAACTATTCCCACTCCAAAAAGATGAGAGAAAAATTAAAGAACAAAAAAGAGAATAGAATAAACTAATTGTAAAGACCCTAGTGCTCTATCTCACGGCATTGAATACCTGCTCTAGTATGTATTTTGCTCCATTGTTTGAACCAGTTATTATATCCAGGGAGTCAGTCACTGATGGCTGAAGACAATCTGAGTTTAAAGTGCCTTCTTCCACGGTGGTGTTCTGTAATAACCTTTCAATCTCCCTGTTCAGAATCTCCAACTGATCACACATCATGCAACTTAAGTGATATGCCTAAAGGAAGAGGGAAAGTTAAGCTAATCACTTCTTGTTCAACTCCAGTATTAAACTATGAAATAAACTATGCCTCTACAACATACAAAAAGTGCATCTTATTTAAATAATTTATCCAATAACATACTAAAGAAAGCCTTGTCTAAAGACATACAGTGCACAACTGTGTATCTGTGCATTCAAGGCCCTGCGTGCAACATGCTGTTCACAATCACGTTTGAGCCACAGAGCCAGTATCACTAAAAGATTCCACAAACAGGACTGGCATCCTCTCTTCTAAGGAGACATTCTGGCTTGTTGAACGTGAAAGATTTTACAGTGTTAGTCATACCCCACCCGGTGGCAAGGCTGCACAGTGCACAGTCTACAGCTCTTGATTTAACACCAAAGAGCATTTTAACATTAAGACATTCTGTACAAGAATCATGCTTCTTTTTGAATTAATAGATGTTAACTCATTATTACCTGCATTATTACCTCTATTATCGACAGAAAAAACTTGTACAGAACTGCAATTTTAAGATAAATTCAGATTTGAGTGCTGTAAGACGTCAGTACATGTAAACCACTACAACTGCAGACCATCCCCTACCCCCCACATTCGCTGTAAAATGCTTGGTTGTTTCTTCTTATAATTTATTATTTCCATTTTTTTCCCTCTCCCAATTTGGTCCAAATTATTTTTAATGAAAATACGGGGGGGGGGGGGGGGGGGGGAAGAGTGAGTTTCAAATTTATTTTACATTTTGCAGAACTGCATCTCAATACAGGTTAAACTTAAATGCCTACAAGAAGTTGAAAAAACGAGTATTATCAAAACATAAAAGCACAAAGCCTTAACTCACAATTACACATTTAAACCTAGCAAGCCTGCTGGCACGTCTAAGCAAACACTCTTAACTGCCTGCAAAAATATTTACTACAACAGAAGGCAACTTTGGAAATCTTCAAATACCTCTTTCTCCTCCAAATTCAGTATGATTTTTTGTTCATTTTGTCCTGCTTGTTCTCCAGTTAACTATTCAATTGCAAAGATACTGACAGAAATGTAAGCTGAAGCAGCAAACTGGTTATCTTGCTTTAAAGGAACTGAACATCCAGGATCAACTTAATCATATTCCTCTTAATATACTACATCAATCACCTTTCTGAAACTGGAAGTTCTAGCTGGAAACCAAAAATTATTGCAGTTCCCCTAACAGACAATTCCCATCAGCATCATCCTGCCTTCCTGCCACATCTCCTTTAGAAAGGATATTCCTTTAAAAAGGGTATTATGTACCTCTGAAAAATATGATGCAAGTATCTCTACAAATGATGGGACAAAGGTAAAATAACGTTCATAATAAACATATATACTGTTGCTTATTCAAAAAGTCCTCTGGTTTTGCTTAGGTTAAGAACTTCTGTGATAAGCCATTCCCACTGTGAAAATGCATAAGGTTTTAAGACCAACTATAGATAAAGTTCAAAACACAAATGAAGAGTTTCTTGAAGGAAAAATCTCCCTTCTCAGATGAGGTAAGCTTTGCCAATACAAACTCCAGGTTAGTTTAAATGGTTACATAACATACATATCAGATCCTCATTGAACAAAGGATTCACAGTGCATATTAAATCCGTGTTTATGGACTACAAAGAACAAAGTACAACTCTAACACAACTACTTGGGCTGGTACTGTCCTGCTCCCTTCTCCCGTGCTCGGTTACATGGTCTATGCCACATTCACCCACATACTTCTGCCCCAGTAGTAGTCACTCAACTCGGTAAACACACAGTTTATGAATTCAGCAAAAAAAGAACCTGCCAAAGAGTGATCTAAAAGGCCCCAAAACCACAAATATCAGAACCAGTGTAAAGATGTGCAAGAACAGGGATGGAGAACAAGATCCCCTTGAGCAGGCTGAGCTGCTGTAGCACTTTGCTGCTATCTCATTCAACACGTGCACCATCATGCATGCTGCAAGTACTCCAATCTTAGCCAGCAGGATTTTCATTCACTGCCACCACAGTCAAGACTCTCTTTAAGCTTGCAAACTGTAATAATACGAGCATTCCAGTGGAACAGAACAGTCACTTATCTAGAAGTGGAGCATGAAGCTGATGCACAGTATTTGAGAAAGATTATTCAGCCAAAACCCACGTATTTAGGGGTTTTATTCCCAATTATGTTGTAGGTAAAATGTTCCAGTTTTCCCAAAACAAGTTAGGCACTTGAATTCATTCTGGACCTAAATTCCAGAAGCAATCAAAGCACAAAAGTATCCTGCTCTAGAAAAATCACAAAACTGCCATGAGCTTTTAGTTTCAATTTGGTCAACTATTCTCACACAGTGATGAACCTGAAAACACAGGGCTGCCCAATCTGTAAGACTACGGAGGCCATCCCTCATGTTCAGCATCCCTGTGGATTTTCTAACTAATGTTAAGCCTGAGAAGTTTTCATATACATGGCTTCAAGAAATTCCACAGCAGTATGAGCAGCCAATTGAACAAGAGATAGAAAATAATTCCACAATTCCAAATCCTGCTACTACAATACTTGTTCACAAACACGCAATACATATTAAAAATCCATCCTCCAACAGGCCTTCATTAAGCAAAAAAAGAGAAAGCTTGTAATCTCACTCCATTTTTCTGTAAATTACCCCTCTCACATTCCAACAAAACCTCAAGAAAAGCATACCGCTATCTACTGCCATCTTTGTAACCCAACAGTTTACATATTTCGGGCAAAAAAGAAGAGATTATCTATGCCGGTAACTGAGCTGGAAGACATTAACTGCAGAACTGGAAGCTTGAGGACACCTGCATCTGCTGATGCTGACTTCACTAAACCCTTTTTAAGATGCCTCAATATAACATCTTAATCTGACAATGACAGAGCAAAGCTACTGCAAGAACAGTTTCCCCATCTTTTTGTGTCTACATTTTTAGACAAAGGCCAATCCAACAAATTACCAACAAATACACATTCATATCAGTACATCCACTTTTATTTTTTCCTCCCATTTCCCTAAGAGGTAATGAAACATTCAACGGGTCCACTGACTGCATAAAGATTTTGTCCTTTCTAAAACTTACCGTTTTAACTGCATTAAGAACTCCCTGCCTCAGTTACCTAGGAAGACTTCACTCTAAAAAAAGTCTTGAAAGACAGCTTAATAAAAACTTCAACATGAACTGAAGCCAACCAAAAGGAGTCATTTTTCCTTTACCCGAGGACTTGGGTAACAAAGAAAAAAAAGAGTATGTCAGAATTCAGGGTAAACTCTTCAGTTTCAGCTTACTAACTATTTTGTGTAGTTTTTTGACGAATCTGTATGAAAAACTAGTGATCTTTATCCTCTTGTTAATGGTAATTCTCCTTGTCAACAGTATCACTTTATTCCATGTTCTCGGATGTCAGCACTCTCCAATACTCAACCAATCTGCTGTAATCTGCACAAATTCCACTATCTCATTATTTAGATGTTATACAACCACCTTGCATTAATAATCCAGTCCAACTGATTAATATTTGGCACCTATTAGTCCTCTTATTCCCTACTCACCCCAAGAACTCTACAGAAGGATGTCTTTGATTCTGAAGGATCACAGGCATACTCACCCCCCTACACAAGCATCCAAGAGGCAAGGTTCACCTCATATTTAAGAGCTGTGATAGACACTAGTACCTGCAGGAGCTGTTTCAGTGTGGCCTGTTACCTAAGAAACATTTACTTCTACTGTGACAGAGAAACAAAGGCTTTTTTTTTTTTTTTCCCAGAAGTCTTCATATTGAAGCTCCAGTTAATGTTCCAGATATGTTAAGGAAATTCAATGGCCAGGGCCCAAGGACAGGACAGAAGTCACAACCACCCACAACGGCCAACGTAAGGTTCTGAACACTAGGGTTAGTGAGGAGACAGAAGACTGTTTACATCTGCAAAAACATTCAAAGCATAAGAGTCCTGCCTTTCCTAGCTTTTAAAAACAGGTATCATTCAGCAGTGACCAGTTTCATCTCCACATCCTGACAAATATCCAGCCTATCCCAGTATTTAAGATACCGGCTTTAATCAGAATGATGCGTAAGTGGCCTTTAGTTTTATTTTTATGCAAGTTTCTTCAGAATTAGAAGACCTGACACATAAGATACTTGGCTAGAACCACCATATCCAGGATAGATTTCTTAAATATCAAAGAAACCGCAGGATGTCATGAACAGGACAGAAAACATCCTTTCCAGAATGATGAAACAGTGACTCCAACCACAGTTGACACTGTTTGCTGATTTCACTCCCTGTAAAAGAGGCAGTGGACTTGACCTATGCCCCCTTTTAAATGTTAAAAAATTCCTAATAAGCAAATATATTAATATCATGTGAGGAAAAAAAAAAAAAAATACTGTCTGAGAACTCACATACGGACATAACTTCTGATGCAAATAAAAGAAATGTTGGTATGGTCTAGTTGATGCCACTTCCACTCAGAAGACTGGTCCCATTGAAAGTTACTTTGCATCCCTATTTGTTAAAGACGACATCTGGGAAGCCTTGCACTTTCTACTAAGCAGCAGCAAAATTAATCCCTTCCATCAACAAGCATTATAAAAGCAGCCCAAAGAAGTCAGTAGGGCAAAACCTACTGTGTACTTAAGTTCTGTCCAGACCACGGACTAAAGGTACAATCCTTTGACCCCCAGAACTGCAGGAAATGGCTCCTGCACTAGCACTGGGGAAAGCCATGCACGCACAGGGCTTCCTTCCATCTGCTCATCCATGAAAGATGCAAAAGCAGACTACTTACATGAGAAACAGTAACAACAAAAAATCAGATGACCAAGAACAACTAGTATATGGTCTTTTATTTTCAGGAAAAATGTATTCACTGCTTACTGAAGTATTTTCCTTCTGAAAGAAGGAGCATACCTTTCAAAAAGTTGTAAAATGAGAATGTGACAGAAGAGAAGCAATGAGAGCTGAAGGGCAAGAAAGGAAGTAGTTGTAAGGCTCAACTCTGGATATGAAGATTACTGCTGTGATCCAGAACTCTCCTCTCCCACACTCCAAGTAATTTACCACCTCACTACTTGACTGTTATAAAAAAAGCTACAGTTCAAAGTCAAAATCTAGACATCTCTGGTAAATATGAAGATTTTTATGCCAGAAGTTTACATTTGAAAGATCACATTAATAAAATTTGCATAAAATCAAAGTATTTCAGTGCTTACAGTTAGACCTAGAAGAATAATATCAAAGAGAAATCACGCTACAAAACCTGTAACGCTTATCTGTAAATGCTTTGCTGGCTATCATTATATACATTCATTCCAATATTATAAACAAACCTACTACCTCATATACCTGCAATACTAAAAATCTAAGTGGCAGGTAATTCCTTCCTATTCTATTCAATACATTATTCCCACTTAAAAAATTAACACATTAACACGGTTTTAAATTTGCACTATGCAGGTTCAGTAATACAGCCATGTTCCTCAGAAATAACCCATCCTAACTGAAGAAATGCATACTCTTAAATACTGCATGAAGCAGTAAGAATTCCAGGCTAATATGAACAGTGCTATACAACCAAATTCAGACAAAATACCACCAAGACCCAGTTTTAAGGTAGTTTTTAATATCAGAACAGTATTTCAACCCCAGATGCACATAACACAACATGATATTAATTAATTTGTCAGGGATGGCACCACTGACACCTACAGTACAATCACACATCACACCCTTCCACTCCAACCTGCTGGGTCTCCCTCATTTCCCCATCTCCCCTTACAAAGACAGATTCCAGTACTTTTGAAGCCTCATTTTCCAGTGTTGGGAAGCATCCCATCTTAGCTCCTACCAAAAGTAATGGAAAAGAACTGGCTTAATTAGCACGGGAGATCAGGCTGCCCCAGGACAGAAACAGTTGCACCAGAGAATAGAGAATTTCACCCTTCAAAACTGGTGGAAAGGAAGTGTGTGACCGTACCCATACCACAGTAGGCTCTGATGAGAGTGTAAAGCTCCAAGGGACCCTCTAAGCACACCTATGTGATCAGATCTCCCCAGGAAGATTAATTCAAAGGCTTATGCACCTCTGTTGAAACCCCTTCCTCAATCTCACTGACATTTTATCAAGAAATCTTTGAAGGTACTCTAAGACCTTGTGGTGTCATATATGATATCATGAGTAATTCATTAGTGTCCATCACTACCATCTTTTTACTGTCAGACACCCCTGGAAACACCCCTGGAAACTCAGATAGACGATTTCATTGAAGATTTGTGGTTTGCTGACTTTCTGGCATCAAATGCAGCTTTTATTTGGTTGGTGTTGAAAAGTTATTTCAAATGTTCAGGGTATGGTGCAAAACACTTGTCCTGCCTTGGCACTTTAGCACAGATTTACATGATACCAAGTACTAGCAATATGCAGTGCTGAGGCCAATCAACTAACAAGATTTAAAATGTAAACATTAACTACCTTTTTTCATTTCCAAAGATGCAGAAGCAAGTATTCAACCTTCTTCCAGATTTTTCTCTCATGAAAAATGACTCTATACATTTACGAATATTTCACAAGATCATTTTTCCACTTGAGAAAGGTATCAAAGAAATATTCTAAATTAACAATAAACTTTACAGCAAGCCAACTTAAAAGCTGGAATTTTAAAAACAATTAAGTGGATTAATTCCAAGAAGTTAAAAGAAATAGCTTCACTTAAAAACAACACATACATTCACTTGGTCTCTGTACTTGTGGTAATAAAGAAATTAACCTTTCCAAATTAAAATGGTTTTAGTCACCCATTATTATAGTAATTCCCCTCTACTAATGTCTGAAACTAATACATACACCATCATCCTTTCCATGATTTCTGTCAGGCTACTCACTTACCTTATGTAAGCCTCATAAGAGGGCCACTGCCTCACATGATGGGAATCTGCACGCATACAGGACAGCAATCCTGCGCATTTGCAGTGAATGTGGGACCTCCTGGAGTGCTGAATTTAATGTGCATGCACTGAATCAGATTACCACACACACACACAGCAGACTAGTGTACAGCAGCAGTTAGACAGAAAAGACAATGAGTGACTCCACAGTGTATACTCCATATAATATATACTCCACATAATTACTCCAAGCAAAAATGCATAAAGTAGCTCCCTGGTTTATGCAAAACAAAATACACACACATTGAAGTTTATTTTTGTCTTTTAGGCTAGAAAATCATCTTCCCAAGCAAAACATTTAAAAAAGATTCTTGTTTCAGATTGCATAATACAGGATCAGAACAGTCAAAAAAAAATAAAGAAGGGATGGACCACTCAGTAGGTAGTGCAGCACCAAGTATTACAAGCATATTTTATTCTGGGTAAGTAGCAAAAGTACTTCTTTGAACCAGAGTGAAGTTCCCACAGCAAAATTCAGCTAAACAGTGATTTATCTTAGAAATATTCCAGGTACTTCAGCAGCAGGCTCACCAGAAAACTGGCAAACATGAAAATGTTATTAAATAACAGACAAAACTGTGATGACCATACATACTGCAGATGTTCACTGCCACCACTGCACAAGCCAGTAATGTTAAAGGGTACAATCCCTCATCAACATAGCCATGCTGGCATAAGCGCCTCATATTGGTATAATTACACCTGCAAAACTGTACTTTTACCTTTATGAGTCGTTCTGTTTGCAGGGTGGGGTATCAGGTGTGCAATCGGGTGCAGCGAAGTTTTATCAGTGTGGCTGCACACATCATAAAACAAAGCTCTATTAACACACTAGTACAGGCCTTTCCAAGTAGGGAAGCAGTTTGTATAAGGAGGAAGCAAGATTTTCAAGGTTCACTCAAATTCCTTGAATGAAGAAAGTTAAATCAGCAAACAGATTCGTATATATTTGTTATAAACTGGAGCTTTCGCCAGCACAGCTCTGTCTGTTAGTAGCTGGGGAAAGAACCGTAACTGACAACTGCACTGACTGAACTTTAGTAAAGGTCAAACCTTAACAGATGACACTTACACTATGCACATCCTCCAACCTGTAGACCCATAATTGTGTTTGATAAACAAAATTCATATTCAGTGCAGTGTTTTCTGCATTTGAGGAAACACTAATTTTAAGAGGAAAGAAGAATATTATATACATGCTGTTGGTATTTTCTAGTCCAGAGGTTCCTGGGTGCTTAGAAGATTAGGCAGATACACTCTACTGGCTTAATAACAGGCTGACATTTGGATTTTTACTACTGCTGTAATACCTTCTGAAGCCTTTATTCACATTCTTCCAAATAAGCTAATCCAGTATCTGCCCTAATAATGAAAGTTTACCCAAAGACAACAAAATAAAACAGAATTTTTTGGTCAAGTTTACTTCTGCTCTCAGGGTCTGAACAGAATGAGTAAAAATGAGATATCAAATAGATTTAAGAAAAGTTTAAATAGATTTAAGAAAAGTTTCAGAGCAGAATCACACCAGTGTATGTAAATAACTCTGCTTTCTTCTTTTTCCTTTTCATACAGATTAAGAAAAAAAGGCTGCAGCTTTCAGTGGTCAAAAACTTACGATTAGCCATCTCTGTACAAGAAACCTTCTAAAGGCCCCAGTACAAGCCAATTTTACAAGGCATACTACTAAGTGTATACAACAGAAATATCAATTGTTATTGGGTATTACTCAATATACAGTATCTTTATGATTCCTTTTCCATCACCTTGAATAAAAGTATTTTACAAATATATACTACCTATTTGCCTAACGTTCAATTTCTGCTACTGAACTTGACCTCTTCAGCAGCACTGAAAACGCATTTTCAGCAACTGCACTGGAAACACTAGGCTTTGGAAAGGTGATTCACACAATCTGGCATTCTTCTGCTGAAGTACCAAAGAAATTAGCTCTTTCTCATGGCTGTTAACTGAACAGCGGGCTATTCTAGGGCTAAGCCTGAGAACCTTACAGTTTAACTCCTCAACATCCCACAGCTTGTTTATTTTTAAACATACAAGATTACAATTCTACAACTGTCAAATTTCAGCTTGGATACTTACACTGTACTTAAAAACCCCTCTTCTCAAACAGTTTTACCCAAACTAGCGTACAGGCTTTTTGTCAAGTTGGCATTACAACAGTACATAAACTAGTTACACATCCTATATAATTATATGTAAAAAATGTTAGGTTTACATTATAATAAAACTGTATGTATCCTGTGGCATGTCTAGCTATTGTTGTTGGTCAAACTGTGTATTCAGAAATAGACTCAGCACAACTGCAGGATTGTAACTTCTAACCCTACCTGCAAAGCTGTTGTAAAAAACAAAAAAAAAAAACACAACCAAAAAAAACCACCAAAAAAGCAACCACTGTGTTTTTACACTTCCCCCCCTCATTTCATTTTAAAAACTGAGGTAAAATATAACACCTGAAACCAGCTATCATTCTCATTCCATCAAAAAAACTTCATTAAATGAAGTAAAACAAATTAATTTCTCCTTCAGAATCTAGTGAAACACAGTAATTACAGCATACTGATCATGTTATTAAAAATGCAGGAAACACAGTTCAGTTCTCAATTTTGATTAGGGTTTACTGTGAGAACACACATAATACACATTTAATCTTTGTGTCTCAGCTCCCTAACTGGAAATTTAAAATTCTTCTTAGCCTCAAAGTCTATAAATGTTCTTGAGACTACCACCATTAATAACTGTGGAGTATTCACTTATTTCAGAAGCTGTATTAGATAAAAACTTAACAGTATAACCCTCTAAGTGTTAACTGACATCTGACTTTCAGTTAACCATCACTAAAGATTCTTCTGCTGAGAAGATGCTTGACAACACACACAAAAAAGCAACCAGTTCTTGCGCAAACTAGATAAATCTCCTACCATTGTTCCACTACTTGCGGCACTATAAGAGACACTAGGCAGAAAAAGTGCACCACAGAATAAAATTAGTGCAGGCAGACACTACCACTTCTGTCAGCTAAAAACCCATCTAATCTTCCTCTTGCTGAGCACAGTCCCTTCTTCCATTTTTATCAGATAAATTTTATAAACTCTCAACCTAACCCCTATAATGCTTGAACTTCCTCTCCCCACTTAGTATCTATCTGAAGTTTCAGGCTGTACAGAATTAAAATCCCACAGCTGTCAATTACAACTATAAAGACAATCACTGTCTTAAACCAGAAACAAATAACATAACCTACTGCCTTATAGTGAAGCAGGATTAAATAGAACAAACACTGCCTTTTGGTGAGTCCACTAGACACGGAAAAATATTTATTCAATTTTATTTACTATTCTGGACTCATACAATTCTATTAGCATTGCCTCGGGGGTTTCGGGTGGTGTTTTTTTTAAGAAAAACTCAAAAAGGCATCTCTTAGTTATATGAAAAGCACCCACTAAAGCACTGTGTGAATTATATGTATTCATATATTAATATTTTAAAATCTATAGGTATTTCAGTGTACATACACTTGCAGCAGAGCAAAAACTTCATTTGCATACCAACAGAAATCAACTAAAATATCCCTTAAAAAACCCCACAAACTTTGTAAAAAAAATTATTTAAATGCTCGTCTTGAAATCAACAATTATTCAATTTGCAAATCACTGGAGTCATGTGGTCTCAAAGTAGGCTGAAGGCTAACACTAGCCTTTATTCTTCCCCCAAAGTGCACTGAAAACCTGTATGTGCAATGTTTCTGGAACCACCATGGGAAAAAAAAAATTAAGGCCTAACCGAGCAGCTATTTTGAGCTTACTTCTATATTTGTTCCTATAGAAAGTTCCAAATGTCAAGGAACGGTAACAAGCAGCTGGCATACATAAAAGTGGAGCACAACCTGAAATATCTATTACAATTAACACAGTACATGCTACACTTGTACAGTAACTACACATCATCATTTTTCATTGACCAGCAATATAATTTCTTAAATAGCTAGCAAATTTTGTTTGTAGAAGTAGCAACAAGACAGTTGAAGCTAACCTAATTCAAATTACCACTTACAAGAAAGGTGTAAAATAGACAAAAAGAAAAGCAAAGAGCGAGCAACTTCTCATAAAATAAACCAAAATATAGTTGAATATCAGCTGTCATTTACCTAAACGAGGCTGTGACGATTAAGTACTCAAAAGAGCTATTTCTGCAAAAAACTCAGATTATCCAGAGGAGGAAAAAAAAAATAAAACCAGCGGAATTAAGAATGCTATATAGATCCTTCTGAGTTAAATAAAAGGAATCGGTTTGGGGTTTTTTTTTGTCTCCCTGAAGTTCCTAGGAGGGAAACATGAAAGCCCATGTAAAGAAAAACAGCATGTTACACTGTCTTGGATTACTGAATATACAAACAGCAGGGAGAGTGTAACACAGGTACATTCTGTAACAGGTTAAAGAGATTGTAACGTCCTTTCCAAGTTAAAAATAACAAGCTAAACCCATAAGATTTTCTTAACCCACCACTAAAATGCAGCTATCACTTGGAGGTATAAACTGAAAACTGCTTAACTGTATGAAACAAAATTTGGTCACCATCAAAGAATGGCTTCTGCAAGCCAAATGAACAGCTCCAAACTACCATCACCTCCAAGAGACAGTATTTAAGTACATTAGTGCAAGAGATAGGGAATGAATTATTGACAGGGAATTCACTGAATATTTAAAGCCAGCCAACAATTACTACAGCCTAAAAATTCAACCCCTCCTCCGTTTCCCTCAAAGAAAGTCACCAGAAGAGTATAAAGTTCAACTTTCCTTGTTTCATTCACGCATAAGGAGACCACCTTTACCGCCCAGGGAACATAAGGTCCCCCCAAGGCAGGGAAGGGTCGGCCCCCGCTCGGCAGAGGCCCCAGCCCCGCCGTGAGCTGGCGGGGGGTGCTGCAGCGCCCGGCGCTATCCCCGCCCCGGGGAGGGCCGCGGCCAGACCCCTCGGCCCGTACGAGGGCAACGGTGAAACTGAACGAGAAAGGCGGTTAAAGTCGGTCGTGACGTCACGGAGAAGCTTGCCGGCGTCAGCTGGGTAATGACGTCGATCGCCTCAGAGCACAACCGTCCTCTCCTTTTCCCCCCAACATGGAGGAGCCCGCCTTCTAGCCCGCTCCGCCCGGGGGGGGCGTCCTCTCCGCTCCGGCCCAACCACGTTATGTGCTTATGGGGCGGCGGCTTTTAGCTTCCTCCGGGGCCCCCGCACGGAGTCGCCGACCTCCTCTGGAACCGGGCCAGGCCTCCGGCGTGCCCGCGCCCTGCAGCCGCACCGACGGTCCCCTGAAACCAGGCCGCGCCGCGCCCTCCCCCTCCCCGCGCTCCCTCCGCCCGCCCTGACCCGCACCGCCCGCCCGCCTCCATTTTCTAGTCGAGCCCAAAGGCGGCCAGGCCGGAGGAGGCGGCCGCCCCTTTTTCGCGAGCCCTCCGCCGCAGCGGCGGCCCGACTCCCTTTCTCCTCCCGTCCCGGTGTTTCTCCGGCTGCCTCCCTCACTCACCGCGGGGAGGGGGTGTGGGGATCTCGCCGCCGCCGCCGAGGGTCTCAGCCGAGCCGAGCCGCCATTTCCTCCTCGCAACCGCGCCAGAGCGCTGGGCGGGGACGCTCCGCCCCCGCTACCATAGAGACCGACATGGCGGCCAACGGCAGCCTAGAACGCTGCGCTCTGCGCACGGCTCGCGGAGGACTTGGGCGGCCGTTGGCTCCGCCTCCCGGCCGGGCGCGCGGCCACTCACGGCGGCGCGGGAGAGCCCCGGCCCGGCCGCCCCCCCCCCCCCCCCCCCCCCGCCGCCCGCGGGGAGGCCGAGCAGCCCCCGGCCCGCCGCCGCGCCCGGCTCGGACGGAGGCAGGGCCGCCCCCCACCCAGCCGCAGCGGCGCGGCTGCCCGCCGAGGCCCCGTCCTTTCGGCTCTAGGCCGCCGCACGCTGCCATCTTGCGGCCGCTGAGGAAGGGGAAAGGCGGGCCGCCCCAGTCACCTCGGGGCTTCCTCTGCAGACGGGCTCGGTGGGATCGGCCGCGTCTGCTCCCAGTTTTCTTACCGAAATGCGGGGTGATCTTACCTCACAGGAGCTGCAGTTTTATCATTATTCGAGAGGTTGCAAGTGCCAAGGCAAAACCGCACAGCAGCAGTGTTAAATGGGCTTACAGTGACTTCTCTCACAGAAGTGCGGCTTTGTCACAGGATTAACATGGCCGAGGAGCTGCCTGCTGCTTGCAGACCCGACTTCTGACATCAGCTGTGCTCCCCACCTGTCCTTATTCCCTGGGGGTTTGGTTTTGGTTTTCTTACTCTACTCCATCTGTTTTAGAAAATCAAATAGCAATTGCTGCAGTAATGCTTTCCTCTGGGCCCAAGCCATGGAGTGCCATGGAAAGGAAGCATTCGCTGAATCAGCTTGTCCACTGCATAGAGGCTTCCCAGTAAGCACCCTTTAAAAACAGTTAGGCTACTAAAAAAACCCAACCAAATCCAGCATCCAAGCTGCTATAAATATGTACAGAGTTAACTGCCATTTAAATGTTTTCTTCCTACTGTCGGTACTTCTGATACTAGCAACCTGAAACACAGGCCTCGCAGCCTCTGAGGGGTCCCAAGGTTTACAGGAGGACCCACTCCTGACCCATCCATCTGAAGCGCCTTTTTGGCAGTTGGAGGTGTGAGATTTGGCTCTTTTTTTTTTTTCCTCGTGGGTTGATAACACTGATTTCAGTTGGATTCCAGACAGGTGCAGTGTTTACTATGATGAATTAAGGAATACAAACATGAGGAAACATAACATACTTAGCACTAATTCTATAGAATTACAGGATCCTATTAAGCAATTTGATTATAACTTTTAGAAGTCTACATTCTATACACAAGATTTCTGGTGGTAAAAGCTCAGGATAATGTTGGAAAAGCTGCTGTTACTTTTTTACCTAATAGCATAGTCAGCCTTTCTCCACCTGTAAAACCAGGCAGTACTAATACTTACTTAGCACAGGAACACCAAGAGGTAAAAAAACCCCAACAGATCCCTGTGCAAAAGTACAAGACACCATGATTAAAGGCAAGCAGAATTTCAATTTTTGTTCTGCAGCTACAGAGCTACAATAAATTAAAAGTACGTGGAGAAGAAATACCTTATGATTTGGTAGATCAAGCTGCACTGATTTATGCCCTGGGAAAAAGCTAATAACATGTTGTTAACAGACAAATTTAGCATCTAGGAAGTGCTCAAACCCAGGAATTACACACCGAGGGAAAGGGAACATGCAAACCAAGGAACTTGTTGGTGTGCAAGCACCAGTGAAGAGGGGATGACTGCAATAGGGGATACAGCAGTGAAACAGGTTTTAAATTCCTCTTACACACATTTGGCAAGAGGCTTACACCATCTTAAATATAACACTGATTCACTTTGCACACCCAGTGAATACTAGCACATGCCACGTTCAACCCACAACTTTGTGTTAAAGCCCAAGTCAAGACTACCTACCTTTGCTGACTGAACACTTGTGTCACCTTCACTGAAATGGTACCATCAGCACCCTCAGTTCTTTCCCTGCCTCATTCCCTTCTTAATTCTTTCCCTGTTAAAGCCTAATTTATTTTCATTTGGGAAATTTGCTGCTGGGTTACTGGTCTGAATCCACATTGTCCTGGTTTTTAGTGATCTGTATAATGCAAGTTTTGTTTCAGTTTAGGCCTCATATAAGATGATGATAGTTTCTAACTGGTTTGAACAGAAAACACTGCTTCTAAAACAGTCTAATAAGCACCTCGTCTATCTCTCCTTAAACACCAGAAAAGCTTACGCTGAGCCAGATATAAATCCTTCAGCGCTAAGGCTCCTTAGAACTTTTTTCCACTGCTTTACAAAACCTTTTCTGCTATTAGGCAGTCAGTGCACTGAGATTTTCCTCTGCAGCTGACACATCTTTGTTTATCCCTTGGGCTTCGCTAATTAGTGTTTTTTTAAAATTCAGGCATGTACAAATTGGCCGTACTTACATTTGCAGTGTCTCACACAAGGGCCTTTACATGTGACCCATACAACTACTGTTTGCCATGGGCACCAAGGCATCATCCTCGTATTGCACAGAGATGGTCTCCCCAGACTTGGGATGTCACTTCTGCTCTCTCACCCACCTTTCCCTTCACCGAGATAGTAACCTTTTCCAGTGTTTGAAGATGCAAAGCCCTGAAATGTAATACTCACTTTATGTGCACCCCTTCTCGCAGTTGTTCTTCACTAAACGTTCTGGTGAGCCAACTTCAGCAGCCAGGGAAAAACTAGAGACAGAGTTAGCCCATGAAAAGAGTAGGGATAAAAGCAAATGAGCAAGTTTATTCCCTCCATGTCTAGTGTTTTTGCTTTTATTTAACAGATAATTGATCATTTGAAGTCTGAAGAGACTGATTTCTGTTGGTGGTGCTCCAGCTCTACCTTTTTTTTGGTGGAGAAAGGCCTCTGTCTTCAGAGTTAAGCACATCACTCAAAGTAGATGCATCAGATGTCAAGGTACTGTATCCTCTGTGTCCTTGATTCTCCAAGGCTCTGGATACTTCAATTTTCATAAAGACTAGATGAACTCAGAAAAATACTTTACTGAGGGTTAATCATATTCACATGCAGCCCCCCCCGCCCTGCCGCGCCGCCCCCCCCCCCCGCCCCCCCCCCCCGCCTTTTTTTGCAGGGATTTTTCTGACTTCTCCAGGGATAGTGATTTTGGTATGGGACGCACTCCACTCAACTCTAAACACCAGTCATCAAAATACTTCTTGACATTAGGAGGTATCAAATCCTAATATCTGTAAAAATTCCACAAACTGCACTGAATTACAGTTATTAGATGTTTGTTTTCAGCTCAGTTTTGTAGTCTTGCCCAAAAATCCAACTTCCTATGCTATTACTTCCCTCATTACTGTAAGACTCTTGTAGGACTGCAACATACTGAACCCACAGGATAGTTTCCTGAGAGCAAAGTATTTTGTTTCCATGCATTTTAATCCAACTTTGGAGTCACAGTAGTATCCTGCAAGGTTTTCCCTGAGTAATAAACTAAAGATTTGGTTCCAACTTTGGGGAGAACGTGGGAGTTTTTAACAGAAGTTAGGCTTTAGTGCTAGGAAAAGAACAAATGATGTAAGAAGCTTTTGCCCTGAATTGCTGCACAGCTTTGTGTCTTCCTACTCCCTTCTTAATTTTGTGACATTTAACCAAGAAAGTCCATCCAAGCTTGGTATTTCCAAATCCTTGAGTATTCCAGGCTATGAAGGACAGGGAACACAAGCATTCCTCTTCACTAAAGGCAGCTGCAGGTATTATACATGGGACGATTAAACATTTATTCAGTGAGCCAGAAGTTAGAGGGGAATACAGAAAGTGATGAGGCAGCTTTCTATCAGAAAAGCTAGTATAAAATGTCTCATTTATCACTCAAGATACTGCTCAATCCTCCAAACACGCAGTTTTCATTGCATGTGGAACAGTAATAGGGGAAAAAAAGGGCCTGTATCAAGATAAAGGAATAATAGTTTTATAAGGTTGTTGGTTTTTTTTTAATGTACTTAGGGTTTTATCACACTGGGCTAATACTGCCATGAAAGGTGTCATAACAAGTAGTACTATTTAACTAAATAAAAACAATTCATGCATTAGCAAGTCACTTTCTTTCCAGACTCATTAAGAAAATACTTAAATAGTAATATTCAAAGCCTGTTTGTTGCAACTCTAGTGGTTATAACACCTCTCCTCTCAAATGAAAGCAGAGTTTCTAAGATACGACGTTACCAGAAACATCAAAAAGCTAGGGAAAGCACATGAAAGGAAAAAAACCACCAAGAACAAAAAGAGAAGAATGCAGCTGGCCACGATATTCTGGACAACACCACTATAAGCTTTTTGTTAACATTATAGTCAGAAGAAATGCCAACTCCTAAAAATATTAAAAAAAAAAATCCAAAACCAACCAAGCTTTTTTCATGACAAGCAAAACCGCAACTTGGGAGCTGCTTTTAGCCCATTTTTACTTCTCTTTAGCTTAGGGACAATAAAAGGATAAAGGGAAACTTGTGCTGCAGTTGAGCAAACATACCCAACCTCTGAAAAAACAGGTGTCAGCACCACACAATCAAGCATGCTGCCAAACAGCAGCTCGCACGTTAGCTTACTTATTCAATATATTAGTTTACTTACTAGAAAACAGCTACACCTATTCTTTACCTGTAAGCAGCAACTGTGATGTGAGTTACACTCGGTTGCCTCCTCTCTGCTTGGGATATGTTTCCCTCTCTCGAAAAGACAGGAAAACCCCTCCCAGAGAGGAGTATCTTCCTCCTCTCCCTGTCTTTATAGAATTCTCCTGAGAAACTCCACCTTTTGGGGAGGAGCTGACAAGAACCAGACAGGACATCTAAGCCAGCGAGAGATTTACAAGCCTACCGGTTCAAAACTAAAGAGTGTGAACGTTTATGTTTCCCAATGAGTAAAATTCATTGAGATTAGTTTTTATATTAAAACCTGAAGACCCCTCTCCAATCAATAGGAATACTTGCTACACTGCAGCTTTTTGTCATATGGCTAACAACTAATGGCACTTATTACTAAATATTTGAAATTCTTTGTCCCAAATTCTGCATTGTTTATAAGCTTGGAGCTTGCTTTGGGGAAATATGTTAATAAATTATTGATTACATTGTAGATTTGTGCAGTTTTGATGTAAGGACAGTTGTAATGGAAGTGAGCTTTGGAGGTGGCACTTTACTGCATGGTTACAAACACAAGAGTGAAAAATGAGCAATTGTATCCATATTCCCAGTCTAAGTGAAATGACGTTTTCCTGAGGACTATCATTCGTAGCATTTCACACTTAGTGGTATGTCTTGAGCCTGCTCTTCATTTAAATATAGAAATTGAGGTGTGTTCTTGGCTTTTCAGCAGAGTGCTTTAATTCACAAACCCTGCTGGCTCTAGCGCAGTGAGTTTATTAACTTTCCTCAGCAGCCAATACAAATATTGGCAGAGATGACAGAGCAAAGCCCTCGGCCGGGTAGGCGCACGGCCTGGTGCACCGTGGGCAGTGGGAGCTGGCGGAGCGGCACACTCCTGTCCCGGGCTGTGACCCACCTCCCTCGCCACTGCTCTGGCACATCGGCAGGGCCAGGCAGCCCCAGCCGGAATGGCCAACCCTTGCCAAGCTCGAGGTCTGCGCTGACCCCGCCATGTCCGTGGACCAATCGCTCAGACTCTGCCTCGGCCGTCAATGCCAGGCCGGTGCCCCGCTCGCAGGCAGGCCCGCACTGCCACCGGACACGTTATGGAAGCGTGGGGGGGACGTGGAGCACACAGCAACTGCGGTACCTCCCGGGCCCGCCGGCGAGGCAGCATGGCGGAGCCGCACCGAGCCCTGCGCTGCCGCCCGCCCCGCGGCCGTGAGCCGAAGAGGGGCTGGGGGCTCCGGGGCCCCTCAGCCCCGGTCGCCACAGCGGCCACGCCGCCTCCAGTGACCCCCACCCCGCCGGCTGGCCCCGCGCCCCGGCCGCCCCCGCCGCACGGCCGCCGTGGGCCCGGCTGCCCGCTGGCGGGGTGCGCCCCCACGGCAGGCCGACACTCTGTCCCGCGCGCCGACTCTATGGTTGTGTTTTCTCGCCCCTCTCCGGGCGCTGATTGGCCGAGAGGGCGGTTCTCGCGAGATCCGCGCGCCAGCGGCCTGGCGGAGGTGGCGGAGGGGCTCGCGTTCGTGCGTTGGAGCCGGCACCGCGGCGCGCTCGGTAAGATGGCGGCGGTGGGTCCGCTCCTTCCCTTAGCGGCCGGGGGCCGGCGGGGGCCTGCCCTTGGCCCGGTGGGTCGGCCTGGCGCTGTCCGCTGCGGGTGGTGGGGACGCGCTGGGCCTGTGGCGAGCTGGGCCGAGCGCTTCGGTGGCCCGGGCCCCGGGGAGGGCCAGGTCGGGGGCAGCGGCTCGGCGGGCCGGTGACGGGCGGCGGTTGCGGGGCGGGGGGAGTCCCCCCGCGGGCGGGCGCCGTGCGGAGCTTGGGGCGGCGCGGCCCGTTGCGGCGGGAGCCCAGTTCCCCCGCCGCGTGGTTGGGAGCGGCGTGAAAGCGGGGCTGGGGCCCGATCGGTCCCGGAGGCGGCCCCGGGCGGCTCCTGGCTCTGGCTGTCCGACTTCCCGGGGCGCAGTGTGGCCTTGGTGGTAGTTCAGGGAAGGGAAAACCTGTTGGAAGTGGACTGGCGGTGGGAAGGCGCTGCCGCTCCTGCCTGGCTGAGAGGGGTGGTGGTGCCTGTTGCTGTTGTTGTTGCCGCCTCTCCTCCCCCTTTCGCTGCCGCTGTGGTCGTGACTTGAAGGTAGAAATGAATGAATGCCGGCTTTAGCAAATCGATTTGCTTGCCAATCTGAAAAAAAAATCTGCCGTCAAGAAAAATGCTAGGAGCTAATATTTTAGTAACGTTGACAGGAGTACTTTTGGGGATAGTGAAGCTAATGGTGTCAGTCTTTTAGTTGTGCACTGGATAACACATGTATCATTACAGTTTTGTAGCTGTACAATATATGGAGCCGTCCTGTCTAAGTTGTGGTGAAAACTTTAAAGCCAATATTGTTTACGTAGGCTTTGCTTTAAACATTTGTTACAAGTTTTCTGGCTGTCAATCTCTGATTCACTTGTCTCACACTGTGATGCTGTGTGTTCTGTGGAAATCCTAAACAAATTTTTTTTGGAGTGAGTTTAATAGTAAGTACAAGAAGACAGTATTTGAATTTTTTATTCTGATAACTGATGAAAGCAGCTTTAGAGACTGGCTAGTAAATGTGAAACGGTGCAGTAACAGGGAGGAGAAAAATGCAGAATTGTGGTTTGAGATAAAAGGGTCTCTTTCAGATTATTAATTTAAAAGATCTCATTAAAAAAAGATGTAAAGATGGTAGTAACACAGTGCTTACATACATTACACTTCTTGAATCATGTTAAATGAGTTGCTTTTCTTTTCTTGTAGTAAGAATTCAGGATGAGTTATGCAGAAAAACCTGATGAAATCACGAAAGATGAATGGATGGAAAAACTTAATAACTTGCATATCCAGAGAGCAGACATGAACCGCCTTATCATGAACTACCTTGTTACAGGTAAAAATGAGTGGTAGCGCTAGGAGGCTTTTAAGTGCACGCCACTTATGTTATCAAGACAGACATTTTTGGCTAGAACCTGCTACTTGATGGAATGAAATCAAGGGCTTTGAGGACTTAGTGATTGCTGTTGGCTTTTCTTAGCAACATACAGCTGCTCTTGTGTTCCTTCTCCTAAGTGGAAACTGACTAAGAATCAGACACAGAGCAGTTACCATGCAATAGAAGTGACATTTATTAACCTTAACTCTTCTGTTAAAGGATGTAGAAAGTGTTTTCTGGAGCGCTGTGAACAAACATGACCCATTTCTGTATGATGATGTGCCTTTTTATGCTGTTAAAACAGAGTTCAAGATATGTTGCAGTTGTTAAATAGCACTCTGAAAGCTGCACAAAACAACTATCAGAAGCAAGTTTTAACTGGCTAGAAGAATAAACTCTAAAAGGGCACTGTTGTCAAAATAGTTTGAGACCAAAAATACTACACCCTTCAGCATATAGCCTGACTATATACTTAGAACAATCAAAAACCTTTAGAAATTGTCCCTAGCAATTATGATGCATACCATCACAGTAAGCTATACTAGGGTGGAGGCGTTTGTATCCAATCTACACCCCTGTTTACATTGCTGTGTAGGTGAGGCCTCTGGGATGAAGGAAGAGCATCTTAGTGGATGGCATAAATGATTTTTGTGTATATGAAAGCATGACTTAGGATTTAAAATAGCTGTTATGACTTTAAAAAAATATGTTGGTATGAGAAAGCAAATTTCATTCTGTTTCTTCTCAGTAAAAGTGGTAGGTCTGTGTAAAAAGACTTGGGGGCTGTGGGGCAAAGCAAAACCACCCAACTTTTGAAAACAGGATTTTGAAAATTACATTTCAGAGTAAGTACAGCACTCTGTTTAATAAAGTATAAAACAAGCTTTCAGGTTAAGAGGTATCAGACTACAAGTTGCGTGCATCCTTAGCAAATGAGGGCATGTAAGTTAAGACTGAATTCAGCATGCACTGTTCGACGCCTGTTGGATAATTGACTATTTAAATAGAGAAGAATTTTTCAGAGGTTCAGATTTAAGTCTTTAAACTTGCAAAATGCACAAGCAATACTAAAATATTTTCATTGAAGCTGATTTTTTTAAAAAAGTGTTTCATGAAATGTATTTTATAGGTAAAATGTTTCTGTTTCAGAGGGCTTTAAAGAAGCAGCGGAGAAATTTCGAATGGAGTCTGGGATTGAACCCAGTGTTGATTTAGAAACTCTCGATGAAAGAATAAAAATTCGAGAAATGATACTGAAAGGACAGATTCAAGAAGCCATTGCATTAATAAACAGCCTCCATCCAGAATTGCTAGATACTAACAGATACCTTTACTTTCATTTGCAGGTAAGGACAGGTGGCAAACCTTATCTTTGTTTCAGAGGCTGCTGAGAGACTGGAAAAAGTATTGCAGATGTTATGAGTATGTTGGGAAGTTTGTGGCGAAGCATGATGCAATTTCATGTGTTTGTTCTTTGTATCGTTTTGTAGCAGCAGGAAACTTTGTGGTATAGTGCAGGAACTGTCATACGTATACACTTACTAATGTGAAAACTTATAACAGCATCAGTGGTCTGTGACTTACCGACTTCCAATTACTGTTGGTCTGTATTTCTAGTAGTTCCTTTAGTAACACATCTTTTCAAAACTCAAAAGCGTCAGGTTACCTTTTCCAGTAGATTTTGTAGCCAGGTCTGCCACTTCTTGTCTTACAGACTGAGGAGAATTGACCTCAAACTGTCAAATTATGGATTAGTATTTGTCTCAAATTACACACTAATGTCTGAAGATTGCAGTCTTGAAATACTGAAGATTTGTTAATTTGTTTAGCTAATATTCCCATGTTTTTTGTATGTAGCAGCAGCATTTGATTGAACTGATTCGGCAGCGTGAGACAGAAGCAGCTCTGGAATTTGCTCAGACCCAATTAGCAGAACAAGGCGAGGAGAGCAGGGAATGCCTGACAGAAATGGAGCGTACACTGGCTTTGCTTGCCTTTGATAATCCCGAAGAATCACCATTTGGAGACTTGCTTAACATGATGCAGCGACAGAAGGTAGTCCTTTCTCAAGAGGAAATTGATGTCTTTTATTCATATGTGGTGAAAATAACATCCAAATATTTTTGAAATGTTCAGAAAAAATGTTTAAAGAGGTGTGCAAAAGAACAGAAGTATTTCTTAAGCAAGATTTAAAAAACTGGAGTTAATGTATTCAAGTATTTGGCTGTCTTCCTTGTCTCCAGGCTCATAGTCTGTGGAGCTTTGTCCTGACCGTGTTCTGAGGAATTAGCACACTAGGTGTGATCTTTCCAGTGTCGGTGTGACATTAGTAGTGTTAATCATATAACAACTATTTCTTTTCCAGGTTTGGAGTGAGGTTAATCAAGCGGTTCTAGACTATGAAAATCGTGAATCAACACCCAAGTTGGCAAAATTACTGAAACTACTACTGTGGGCTCAGAATGAGCTGGACCAGAAGAAAGTGAAATATCCCAAAATGACAGACCTCAGCAAGGGGACGATCGAAGAACCCAAGTAAATCGTGTGCAGATGGACATCAAACAATCTTAGTACTGCACAGTATACATTTATATCAGTCTGTGACTGAAATATTTTTACTACAATACAGCACTCAATTCAGATTTTTCAATGAACATCTAATTTGAAGGGAGAAAAGTCCCTTTTAAATGCTGCAAAAACTGCATTGAAAGGCGCTGTATCTCTTTGAAAGTCTGACTTAGGCTATGCACTATGATACATTTTTAAAAAACAATTAAACAAGACAGGAAAAATAGCATTTTTAAAAGTACAGAACTCAAGCTTTCTAATTGGCTACTGATGCCTAGTTTAGTGGCCAGTGCGTTAATACGGAGTTATATTGGCAACTATTCAGTTAAGTTTAACTGTCTCCTGTTTGAAATGTGTATATAGAACAGTGAATATTTTCTACCTTTAAGTTATAGCCAGACATACATTCCCCTTAAAAGTAACTGGTCAAGTTTTCATCTATAAACTTTGCAGTAAGGTCAACCTTTTGCTTAGGAAATAGTGTACAAACTTGTAAATCATAATTTAAGGACTTTTTTTTTTTTTTTCCTTGTTTCTGACTTTTTGGTGCTTTATATGGTGAGAGCTATGTTCATAATGGATCAGTGACCCAATTTTCAGGAGGAGTGTTGTTGGAAGTAAGTTTTTTCTTAATTTTCATGAATGACCAAAATGGCCCCAAGGCATTTGAGGGTTTTTAACAGGGGCCTTTCCCCCTATATTAAATTTGCAGCTGTAGACACTGCAGTGATTCTAGCAGGCTACTAAAGCTTTGAAGGCCACTTGATATTTGTAAGCTGAAAGACATGCTTGTGTTAGGAAATTAAGTGGAGGGGAGAGATACTCGTTGAAGCCTCTGGTGTATCATCTTGTGCAGGATATGCCTTTATGCTTGCTGAATAAGAATCGTTTTAGAGCTGCTTGGGCTGTTTTAATGCCTTTTGCTGAGCAGAGCAGGGCTGTCTAAAAACAGATTATTTCCATTTTCTCAATTCTTCCATACCTTTCTGAAGAGATGCAGTTCATCTTCACCTGTATTTGTTTACTGACTGTCCTCACTCCAGTTAGGATTATAGTTTTAATGTTTTACACGTGAAGTCCAGACTTTAAGTCAACAAATTGTAATCTTCTGGGTATGGGATGTTTTGGTCGACTCAGTTTTGCAGCACTGGACGTTGGTGTATATCCAGTGGTAGTAAGCACTAATCTTGCCAAACCGATCTCTAGATTTTTAGGTCTGTATATCAAGTTATTGCAGATTTGCTGAACAAAGACCAAGCTGATGGGTGAAATAGCTTAACATCATGAAACACTGGCAGTTGTCACACCAGTCCCATACTGTACATAATCTAGTCTTGTATGGTAGATATTACCCTGTAGAATGAAACTTAGTTTTCACTTAATTTTACTGGAATACTTACGCATTAAACTGTATAAAGCTTTGCAGATACACCTGACTTATGGAAACTAACAAAACCTGTTACTGATTGCATTACTGTGAACACTGTTTACTTGTGTAGCTATTTTTTGTGGGGGGAAGCCATTGTTTGTTAAGCAGCTATTAGAGATGCAGAGCACCAAGATTAAGCTAGATGGTGGATGTGACAAAATTATTTGTTCCCATTTATTACTGATTGTTCTGTTCTCCACTTTGAGGCATTTGTGGTATGGAGGTCTTAAAGTTTGTACATAACAAACGAGCTGTCAGTAGCCCCCCAACTACTACAGCAGTCTGGCTTTCCTTCACCCAGGCTGGTTATTCTAACACCACATTTTTAACAGTTGCGGGTGTTTGGTTTGGTTATTTTTTTTTTAATTCTTTTTTTTTTTCCTCTTCTTTTTCCAGTCGGTTGATGTCTGAAAACCATGTATAACTTTCAGTTTGTGAGAAACTGTATGGTTAATGTAACTTTGTTTAATAACAAACTGCAGAAACAAAACTGGAATAGCTCTAGTTTCTTCATATATGAACTGATCAGCTTTTCCTCTGTTCTGACACTTCCGTTGTTAAATCTCATCTAAAGCTTCTCCCAGATGAAATGGAAAGTGGTGTGGTTTTGTGGCATAACTAGCATTTTTCTCCATGAGAAATGCAGTATTAAGTCCTGGTTGAGAAGTTCACTGTACTTCTAGAACGCTACGTTAATTTCATATAGTATCTGGGCAGAGATTGAGCATAGATTACTTGAATTGTCACTAGCTTGTTTTTGGGGTTTTTTTTTTCCCATTAAAAAATAAACATGTTTTTTAAGGGGTTTAATATAAAATTAGTATAGAACTATCTCACTTTGTTTTTATGAACATGCCACATTGATAAGCAGCTTTAATCTGTAAAGTTTTTGGTAACTGCAAGAAAATATTCGAAAGCTATGCATTTTAGAGAAAGCATAAAGGTAGTGATATTGGTACTTCTAAGGATCTTTATATTAGTGTATATAAAATAGTTTGCATATACAAATATAATATATAATCTGTTTGAAATATTCTTGAATGGTAGGGGCTGTGAAACATAATTTATGGAAATATTGTACACAGTAAACAGATGTCTCAGTACACGAATGAACTTTTGTCATATGCATGAGAAGTGTCTTATTTGGTGACTACTAATTAATGGGATTTTGTTAACCCATTTTTGTTAGATAACCACTTTAACAAATATTATTAAATGCCACTTTGATCAGTTTGCTTTAGTGTAAAAATACATATTTTGTTCCACTTAATCTAGAACAATATGAAAATAACTTTTGTTAGAAGATTTGTTCCAAACTCAGTGGTGGCAAACAAATCTGGTAATTAAATGTGGTACACTACACTCATTCCTCCCCCAGCCTTCCCTTTGTTGAAAGCAAATAAGGTCTTTTTCATCAGTGCTATGGACATGGAAGAACTTGGGTTGTAAAATACCCTGTCTTACATGCCTTTGCAGAAAGGCTGTATATCAAGTGTGTTTTGATTAGGCTACAGCTCTCTTCCTCTTTTCCAAAACCTGTCACCTCCCTAGTAATGTGTCATCTTCGCTATTACCACGTCTCTGTTCTGCCTGTCAAATCCAAGCTAAATTGCGGTGGCTCCTGTTGTGCCATGGAGTCATTTGTTGAAGGGTGGGGGATAACAGGTTTCCATGAAGACGAAGTGCCGGTGGTACTTTCTGAGAAATCCTTACTGAACTCTTTTAATTCGATACAGCTGGAAAAACAGGCTGCTGCACAGAAACGAACAGCAGAATTTTAAGTAAAGCATTTACTCTCAAGACTTGTGAAGAGGCAAACATATGTGCTTGAAACCAGGTGAAGTACCTCTCTCTCTTTAGGATGATTTCATTGAAACACTTTCAGCTCCTTCCACCCACATTAAAAGAAAAATTGCAATGAATGTGGAGAGCACTTATGTAGCATTTAAGATGTATGAAATTACCTGGAAAGAATGTTGTCTCCTTTCCACTCCTTGTATATATAGGGGAAGCCATTACATTATTCTAGGATGATTTTTATTGTTTTTAATTTGTAAAATTTATGCTTTGTATGCTTGAGTATAAGCTTAAAAGCATTGCTAAAAACCATCCTTGAGTCGTAGATGACTGTTGCTTGACTTCAAAACACTTTCTGTCCGAGTTTGTTACAAAGCTTATTAAATTGAGTTGGAGCGTGATCCCTGTGTGTCTTATCTTCACGGGTGATGGGACCTTCTGCGGGCAAGAGCACCAGGAAGCATCCTTGAGATACTTCCCTCAATAGAAAAGGGTATAGAGTAATATTTTGTCCTAAATCTGCCTTTAGGCTACAACAGGTTGAAACAGGTTCTGATCTGCACTGCAGATCTCTCTTCCATCCTGAAGCAATGTCACCGCTCAGTGTTTTTTGGTGCTATGATGTTCTTAACGAAAGGGGATGAGTAGGGTTTGTGAGCAAGTGTCCCCAGCCCTGCTTGTCAGCCGGTTTGGTTTACGGGCTCACCTGTGCAGACCCAAATCTTAGCAACCTCGAAGCAACCAACCAAAGCACCCTCAAAAGGATTTGTACTTACCAATGGGCACATTGAGGTGCTAGAAACTCTCAGTTGCTTTCCTCCCTCCTCCTGCCTTCGTATGATTACATGAAGGATGATGTTGGCCAGACTGTCAGTGGGCTGCACATTGATGCATTCAGGCACCTCAGAACCAGAAAGCCCCATGCGCTCTCTGATGTTAAATGGGGATTCCAACAATGTTCTGCTGTCTTGAACCCACCTGCGTGGATATCTGCGTGGGGGTTGCTGTTCATTCAAAAGCAATCTCAACTTGCCAGCTTCCTTGATGGCGTGCTTATTTTTGAGCACGTTGTTTGCAGCAGTTTTGCAAAGCCGTGTTACTCAGCACTGGAAACCACGTGCGTGTTCTTCCGACTGAGGGCTGGACACGCTGTGTGGAACCTGCGTGTTGGTTGGCAGGGAGCTCTCAAGCTGCAGCTGGGCCGTCCTTCCAGGAGACAATGAGCGTCCTTTATGGAACATGCGAGCCTATTTCCCCTTTCACACCCCTTCAGGATTTGGCCTTGATCTGTGCTTAACTTCATAAAGTCTTGAAATAATACAACCGTCGTGTGGATAAACTTCAGTGATAGTAAATGCTGGCTCAAATCCTAACCCAATAATCTTTTGTTTGGTTTAATCTTTTGACAGGTTAAACTGAACAAAGGAAAAACTAGAGGAGATTGTGTTCTTGCATAAGATTACTTTCTTTAGTCAGCACCTGTCTTCTGAGCTGATTCCATTTGCCATTTAATCAGCTCGGTGGGAGGTTTGCTTCCAGAAAATTATGCAGCAGTAAAGGAATGATGTGGTTTTACTTTTTAAACTTAGTTATGTACATGTGATGGCTGTTACACTCAAACACCTTTTTTTATTTTTTTTTTGACTGCAGCTATTTTTGACAGTGAAACTAGCTTCTTAAGTGAGAAGCAAATTAGTCATAGAAGCTATTAATTGAAGAGGTGATATTGAGCAGTGCAAGGAGAGGAACCGAAGAGTGCAACAAATAAAGAAAACTTTGTGCGATGTGCTCGATTTCCAAATTGAATCAGAATTTTAGTAAGTTGGTAGCCACTGTTGGAGGTGCTTGTATGCCACAGCAGCGAAGCTCATACCCAGGTTTGAGTTAGTAAGTTTTGTGTATCTGTGATTCGTGTACCATGCCCAAGACCTCCTCAGTTCTTTTCTGAGCTTACTACATCCATTTCACCTCTGTAGTTACATCAGCACTCATCTCCCCTCCTGCCTCGAATTAACATAACTCCAAACATACGCTCTTTAAAAACCCCAAACGTATTGGACGATGGTTTTGATTTTTGGCTGCACTTCACCATGACTTGGCTCCCTCTTCTGGAAACGGGCACAGTAGCAGAGTGAGTAAAAATACTTCATAGTTTCCCGTTTCCTGCCCAAATAAAGGGAGGAAAGCCTACAACTGGGTGAAGACAAACTCTGTGGTTACTACACGTGGTTCCCCTCAGGTTCTGCTTGCAGCAAAATTTGTTGCGTTTGTTTCCCTCTGTCTGCAGCGGGTCTATGGGACTGTGTGACTGCGCCACAGCCCTTCTGGGTAGATCTCTCCTCTGAGGAAAGAATGCTGCAGTAAAGGACAAAGTACAGTTTTATGGTTTTAGCTTTTGTCAGCGCTGGTGACCTTCTGGAGTTTTCTCCATGGTGTGTGAGGAACCTTTTTGCTATCTCACTCTCTCAGGTTCAGTTTGGTAATGCTGCTACCCCTCTTAAGTAGCTAACTGCTCTTCAGGGACCTGCAAAATATTTGTTAGAAGAATGAGGGAGTGAACTTGTTAGTCTGCTAAAGGCTTCATTTTTAACCAGCGTTCGCAGGCTGCTGGCTGCAGGAGCAGCAGCTGGAGACGCCGGTCCCACACGTGCACCTGGTGCCTTTTGGTGCCACCCAGAAGCTCTGGTACCTTCTCCCAGGGCCATGGACGACCTTTGTCAGGCTCTGCCGGAGCTCCTCCAGCTCGTGCTGACCTGAAGCTTTGCCATGGCTGCATCGGAGTTGCCATTGGCCACAGAATTACCCGAACAGTGTCTTCACAAGGCTCCTCCGCCTGCTCATCCTATCCCTGAAGTGAGTCACAAGTCCTCTTGTTCTGGACTGAGATAACCATCACTAATTACCTGTTTCCATAAAGGAGCCTGATTATCTCTTTCAGATGCTTACAGCAAGGCAACAGCTCTAGCCAACAGTTAAACCAAGCTGTAACAATACTTATTCCGATTTATTTTTTCCTTTAATTCTTTGGATGGGAATATCATATTCTGTTCTAATCCTTAAAGGGGGCTATAAGAAAGATGTGGACAGATGTCTTAGCAGGGCCTGTAGCGACAGGACAAGGGGGAACAGCTTTAGACTAAAAGGGTAGGTTTGGATTAGATATAAGGAAGAAATTCTTCCCTGTGAGGGCGGTGAGGCACTGGCACAGGCTGCCCAGAGCAGCTGGGGGTGCCCTGTCCCTGGCAGGGTTCAGGGCCGGGCTGGACGGGGCTGGGGGCAACCTGGGCTGGTGGGAGGGGTCCCTGCCCGGGGCAGAGGCATTGGAACTAGATGGTCTTTAAGGTGCCTTCCAACCCAAACCTCACTATGATTAAAAAGCAGAGACACTTTGCCACCTGCACACCTACAGAAGCTGGAAATTCACCTAGAGCACAAGAAGTGTTGCACTTCCCGGGTGCCAGAGGGAGAGGAGGGACCCTGGTGGGGGTCAGTCCCACTGGATTTTGCCGGGGAGCTGGAAGTACTCACGGGGAAAAAGAAAAAAAAAGGGAAAAGGGAAAAAACCCCACACGCGTGTGGGAGATGGATGGAAGGAAGGCTCCCGCGGCGGCCGGGCACCTTCCCCCCCCGCGCCCTCCGGGGCCGCCGGTTCGAGGCTGCCCCAGGTCGGCTCCCGGCCCCGGTGCGCCGCGGGCGGCGGGACTTCCCGGAACGGCGCGGCGGGCGGCGGCGGGCGGCGCTGACACGTGGCCGCGGCGCGGCGGGGGGAGGGAGCCGGCGGCCGCCGCGATGTGAGCCGGCGGAGGCGGAAGGGCTGCCCGCATGGCCGCGGGGGGCGGCGGCAGGAATGTGCCGCTGTGCAGCGCCCAGCACGGCCCCCGCGCCGCGCCGCTCGACGGCATGAGGAGGGATGGCGGCGGGGACCCGTACTGGTCCAGGTAAGGCTGGACCCGCTCCCGGGAAAGCTGCTCCCGTGAAAGCTGCTCCCCTACTCGCAGCGCTCGCTCGGGACCCCCCCAGCCGGGCATCCCCCGGCCGGTCCCCTCCGGCCCCGGTCCCCGCCGCAGCTCGGGCAGGGTCAGCCGGCGGCCCCCTCTGATGCTGCTCCTGGAAAAGATGCGGCGTGGGGCTGGAGGGGGCCGGGCTGTCCCAACCGCTACCCGGAGCCGCCGGGCAGCGGCCGCCGCTCCCGGCGCTCCGCTCCGCCGGTGCGGGGGGCCGGGGGACGCGGTGGCAGCGCCCGGGGCCGTCCCCGCCGCCTCACTGCGACGGGGCGGGGGGAGGTTGCGGGGTTACCGTGGAACACGGCGGGGAAAAGTCCCCCGAGCTTCTCGCTGGCCTGAGGTCAGTTATTTAAACGTGGTACCGCCGCTACGGGGTTCTTATCGAAATGTGCCAGCAGGGATGTTTGTACTGCTCACTGTAATTCATTAGGATAAAGTCTGGAATAGTAGCTGGGCAGCGGCTGAACAGCACAAACTGTTCCTGAAGTAATTAAAATACTGTTAAGCACAAACTGACGGCTTTTAGCAGCCGGGGTGTAAGCAGAGGCGGGGTGCGCAGTGCGTGGAGCAGAGGGTCCGAGCCAGGGTCCGCGCTGGGACACCAGGGACAGTGCTGCCCCTCGGCCACCGAGAGTCACCCGGCACCTCCAGCTCGGGGTCTGCCACTTCTCCCACCTGAGCTGGGGTGACTCGCTGGTTGCAAACTGGAAGTGATGGTCAGAGGCTTTTCCAACCTGGGAGCCCCTGGACCCCACTGTGTTGCCCCCACGCTGTTGGAATCTGGTTCGGTGTAACCAGCCTGCCCCGGGGGTCCCGCTCCCCTTTGCCTTCAGGCCGGTGTGACCTGCCGTGAGCTCGCCCGGGCTCAGGAGGGTGGAGGTGACATCGGTGCCAACGCACAGGAGTGTGCGGCCGAAGGGAGGAATTGCCCCTTCCTGCAGCAGTTAGCCACTGGATGAGCTGGGATTTATCACCAGTCGCTTGCTGCAGTGGCGGCCGGCCGAGAGCCGGCCTCAGTCTGCCATCCCGAGAGGACTTTTCCCGCAGTCAGAGACACGGAGCTCTAATCGAACCCACCCTCAGCTCAGGAGTAAGGGGGTAGGTCTCAAAAGCAGACCGCTGGCACTAGGGTCGCTTAAAACTTGAAGATTCTTTCCCTCAAAAGCACTTGGGAAAATCCCTTCTCTCTGTCTCCCCTTTTCTAGCTTTTCCCTGAGTCTTTGTGAAATGGGAGCGCTGGGAGAGAAAGAACCCCATGCCAGATTTTCACAAAGCAAAGTTTCCATTTAGGTCTTTTTCCCCTAGAAAAAAAGATTTAATACATTTGGCCAGAGTGAACACTCCAGTTTCCAAAATCTCTTCGAAAAATGCAAACCATCGATAACACTTTCCAAAACAAAAGCGACTGCTGATGAGGACAGTCTGTTGATGAAGACAGACGTATTCTGAAGCAATTCTGACCGTCTTCAGTGCTGCTAGTAATTGAAAGAATCCAGTAAATGCGAAAGAGCAGCAGGATAACCATAACTGCCATCAGATCATTGTCTATATTGCTGTAATTCACAGAGCTGAGATCGTGTCCCGGTTGTTTGGTGCAGATGCACATGCGTGGTCCCAGCCCTTGTCTGGGGAGGCTTCATGGTCCAAAGCAAACTGGACTGGCGGTGGCTGGGAGCCACCAGGGGGGAGCAACTGGCCAGATCATGCAATCAAGTTGGTCGGGTTAGATACAATACCTGGTTGGGTGGTTGAAAGCCAATTTGGCAGACAGTTTTCGAACAGTATATGCAACTAAATAGCTCTCACCATTTCCAAGTAATGAGCTATTGCCACGGAGGCAACGGTTTGGAAGTGGGGGAAGTGGCATGGGCTCTCCAATGGTGCTGCAACAACTGACAGGCCAGGCAGCCTTCCAAGACCTGTCTGCGCCATCGGTGCAAGGAGAGATAAACAGTTATCTTGGCAGGTTTATTTTTCCGTCTTTGTTCATATTGCTTCTTCTTTTGTCCTCCCTTTTCTCAGCTGGCTTTCCCTTCCTCTTCCACTGTTCTTGCCCTACGTTTTATCCTGCCTCTCCGGCTGCCTTTCCTGAATTTTTCTGCAGGTCTCCAATGGCTCCATTATTACACATCTCCTCTTCCTCTTCCAAGAGCAACACTTGGGTATTTCTGTTTGGGGCTTCCGTTTATGTGGTGTGCCTGGACATTTAGATAGCACTTTTTAATGGAGATCTTAACTTGCCAGAGCAGGACCACTTGGGCAATAGATGTCTTTAAGCATCTCTGGTTTAACCGGGGGAAGACCCAGCGAGAAGAGAAACCAGTTGCTGAAGGCTGCTCACAAAGCCACCAGCAGATCCAGCAGAAGGCATGGGGCTCACGTTTTGGACGATGCCTCCAGGAGAGAAATACAACATGGAAAATTCAGTGTGTCCTGGGAAGCGAATGACTCCTGAAACCACTGCATCTCCCTGCCTCTGGCTACACCTGAAGTCAAGGGATCATTACAGCAGTTTCTTTAAGCCCTAGAGATAAAAGGAGCTGTACCACCAGCCACCAGCTGGTCTCGGTCACCTGGCCGTGCTCTTTGCCTGGAGCCAGTGGTCACGTTGTTTTTCTGCGTTCCATGCCCTGATCTTCTGTCAACACCATGTTACAGCTTTTGTTCCCTTTTTAAAATTTTTTTTTGGCAGTTGGGTTTTTTATTGTACAAGTTCCACACCCTGGTTTTAATTGTGACCTTGCTGAGAACTTTTCTCATGTAGAAAATACAAACAAGACAGACGTTTCACTCCTGGCTGATCCACGTATGCCCTTAGATCAGCGTGCAAAGCACGTGTGCACTTCATTATTGTGTTTTCCCACCGCCTCCACCTGGACTTAATAACTATTTCCAGCTCATATGAGCTGCTGAAATCTAATTTCATCTTTGCTTTTGCTGAAAGCAAGAAATGAAGAGAGGGAATAAACCCAGAGCCGTGTTTGCTGAACACCACTCTGTTGCCATCTGCGGCTCTGCGGAGGGAGCTTGTGCACCGGAGGCGGGCAGGAAACCAGCAGCTTTCCCAGCAAAAAAAGCCCTGTGTCCTCTGTGCAGCCCTTGTTGGCTGTTAGCTGGTGGGTTGAAAAAAACAAACCACCACCCTTCTCTAAACCCCAAAGCTACTTTCGACAGCGACAAATCATTAGCTTGGAGCCGGTCTGCAGCACGACAAAATCAACTGGAATAAGGGGGAAAAAACCAAACCTCTGTCTTGACAAGCGTGTTAGATTTTCAGGGAAAGGAGAAACTGTTGAGAAAAACATGGAGAAAGAAGTGAGAGGACTGTCAAACCAGGCTAAAAATAACTTCCTGGGTATTATCTCCTTGCACAGGAGTGTCTGCACGACTGCTGTGGTTACGCCATGTTAGTTGTGCTGTGGTTGTGTTGGAGAGTACTGTGAATTAAAGCCATAGGCAGGTAAGCTGGGCAAGAGGTTTGCAAAGGGGGATGCTGCCGTGAGGCTGGGAATGGTGGGGAGGAGGGAAGGGTCCCCAGGCTGTGGTGCGGCCGGCAGCCAGGCACAGGGGTGACCACAGGCACCAGCTGTCCATGCTGGGGACGTTCCCCTGGGAGATGGCCCCATGCTTGGGCTCTTGGGTGCCCTTGGGTTGGAGCTGGTGGCCCTCCAGCATGGCTGGGAGCTTGGTACCACCACGGGGGCTTGTCCCCATCCTGCTCTGGGGTTCTGCAGGAGCGGGCGAGTGTATGCTGCTGGTGGCTGGGATGAGCGAGAGGGCTGGAGGTGCTGGAGGTGGCTCCAGCTGATGCACCCGCTGTGCATCTCACACAGAGCTGGTTTTAGTCTCCTTTTAGAGGAGGGAACTGAGGTGGAGATGCCCTGGGAGTGGGTGGTATGCCCCACTGCCACTACCTGTGCCCACCTTGGCCAGGGCGCAGCTCCAGAGCCCATCAGGAGCTGCAGCTCCCAGTTCTCCCACTTCCAGTTCCAGTTGTGGGAAGCACCCACAACCCCTGCAGATGGCTTCTGGCCAAGAGCTGTTGCTGGAACAGACCGTTTGTAGCCTTGCAGCTCAGCACAGCTCTGTTACTGCCTGATGGTCCAGCCTGGTGCCTTGAAGGGGGTGCTGAGCTGTGACCTGACAGCCTGAACTCCAGCAAGTCCATTTTAACAGTGACCTGCAGTGTCTGCAAACAGACAGACCTGCAGGCTGGGAAGAAGGAGGGAGGCAAGTCAAGAGAAATAAAGTTGGATAAATATTTGCTCTGTGGCATCTACCGGAGAAATTCCTCCAGCAGGAAAACACACTGCAAATAAAGATACCCTGTGCTGATGGCTTGCCTGCCACCGCGGGGCAGCCGGGCTTGGTTTTGCCCCTTTGGGGCTCTCAGACATCCTTGAAAATGAATCTTAACCACTGTGCCCTGGGCAGGGGACCCATTTGGCTGGTGGGAGCCTGGTCCCAGGGGAATGACTGGATGCTTGGAAGCAAAACTGTGACCACCCAGTGCCCGGGGCCCCATTTGGAAGAGGAAAACCAAGGGACATCAGGCAGGGCTGCTCAAATCTAGGGCTGCTGCCATACAAAAAGCCGCCCAGGAAGAGTCATTAGGGCTTGAGCTAATTATAGTCTGTCTGGGTGGTGGTTGGAGGGTTGCAAAATAGGAAGTGTTTTGTAGCTGCATGGCTGCTTTGCTCAGTAAAGGGGGTCTTGGTGATGTGCAGAAGGGGATGCACCTGCGGTGCCCGTTTCTTGTAAGCAGGGAGGCATGGCGGGTCGGAGAGCGGGTGGGTGGCGAGGAGCTGCCACCAGCATGCGCCACCCAATTAAGTCAATTAGGTGGCTCGAGACAAGCCTCCGGTGATACACCTGCTGATGGTTTGGAGGTGGCTGCCCCCTCTCTGCCCCACGGAGCCAGGGCTCAGCTGGGATCAACATGGCGCTGTGGGGAGATGCTCAGCCTGTCCCCGTGGTGGGTGAGACGGGCACGGTGGCACTGATGACACCAGCGGCTGTGACTTCCTCAGGTTTAGATGTGCTTTACTCTGACTCACTTTGGTTATCTCCAGCAGAGATTATCTGTACCTCCCTCATCAGGGAAGCTATTAGATTTAATTTGTTTATGATGGTAAAGCTCTGCTTCTCAGATGGCTGGTGTTACCTACAAAAAATACTGTTTGATTTCTCATTAGTCCTTCGTTTTTGAAGGAGAGCTGTAGTTCTTCCCCTTTGTGCTGGTCGAGGTTTCTCCTGTAACCTTGGCTGTTGTTGTTTTGCACTGAGCAGAACATTGACTCATCCGCAGCCGCCGTGATAACTGTAATTAGGAGCAAATGCATTTACAAAGCTTTTTCCTCTGATGCAAGCACATCATTGTCCTTGCAGAGAAATAATTCTTGCCATGCTTTTAGGTGGGTGTGGGCAGCTAGTGATTACATTTGACGCTTATATTATTTGAGTGGATTTTCCTTGCTGGATATACTACCTACAGAGCAAGTGGTAGTCTGAAGCCACCTTCACACTCCCACTTGTTTAGAGCATAAGTCCCTACCGATGCATTTAGATATATAGGAAAAGAATATAAATGTATAGAATGGAGTAGTAATCAAAAAGAGCATTGAGACTGTGTCATATACCCAGAGACTTATTTAGTGCTTTTGAAAAAGAATAAGAAAAAAATATTCAGAGGAGTTTTGTCAAAACATCAGCTGGGGAGGGGGCTTGTTGGGAGCACGTCTGTGTTTGGCAAACCCTTCCCTGCTGTGTCTGAGCTGGGCTTTGGACAGTGCCTTGCTTTTGCAGAGCCACGTGGCGCTGTGCACCCCGCTCCCCGCAGGTCAGGCTTGGTTTCTGGATAGCCCCGCACTGCTGGCACGGCAGCCTCCCCCTGCCACCCCCAAATCTCCTTGTGTACCCCCAGCACAGAGGCTGGGGGCACTCTGCTTGCCTCATCGGGGTGAGAAAAAGGGCTGGGAGCCCACAGCATCCCCTGCTGCCCCTCCGCCCTGCAGCCAGAGTGGCTCTGCAGCCTGCTCATTGCTTTTTGGGGTTCAGTCTGTACCACCAAACTGCGCTCCCCCCCGCACCTTCCTTGGGCACCGGCATTGCTGCATGTGGGTTTTGCTTTTCCTAGTTGCAAACACCCACAGGAGGGAACAAACTTTGGCAATATTATAAAGATAAACAGAATAAAGCCCAGTTCATTGAGCTGCACTGGTCTTTTTCTCTCTGTCTTCCACCTTGCACAGCCATGCAGGATTTAGGGCCAAGGAAGAATTGTCAATCTAATAATATCCCGTGAAAATGCTGCTAAACTCATCAGAATAACTGCTGGGAGAGAAGGCAGAGCTCAGCCCCGCTCCAGAGAGTGAGAAAGTTCGTAAAGGTCTCCCTTTGCTTCAGGGTGAAAAGCACAATTCAGAGAACTGTCTTCGTGGCTAAATAATGGGAAAACCCTATGCATGACACAGGCTGCTGCATTTTACTTGGTCACCTCTATTGTTGCAGGTCCAGTAGCTCAAATTAATCAGTGCCATGCTGCTGTAGGTAATAGGAGAGATTATGGCCCTGGGCTGGCAACAGCCCATTGCTGTGGGTGCAGAAGCACTGGTTAGGCAGGCGTGGGTCGGTCGCTTATAGCTGCAAGCGTCTGATCTTGGGTTGTCTTGAGGCATCCCTCTGATGCGGGTTCTCCGTGACGTTTTCCATCGACAGTTATCCGCCACCTGCTCTCTGCCTCTGATGAGGGATTTATACCCAAAACCTCCTGCCTGTGTCATCCTGCTGGGTTGGTCTGACCCCAACATGCAGCATTCAGAAGCCTTTGGTTTCGCTGCGCTTTGCCGTGGCAAACTGAAGGCAGTGGAGCTGCTGCTCCCGGAGCTGGATGGGGCAAGAGATTAGAAAACAGATCACAAATTTGCAGCAAATGAAAATCTGATTGCTGGACATCTTCATCTCGGTGTAAGAGCAGGAGGGTGTCTGAAAGTGTTTATCAGCCAGTTCAAAAGGCTGAGGCAGGTCAACCCTTGGTTACTTACTCCTCCAGCAAAAATACATGAGGTTTGCTAGTTCCTGTGTTATTTCGTACGTTTGTACATGTGCTCAGTGATGGTGGTTCCAAGCTTCAAAGCACCAGCTGAAACGCTGCCAGCTCCTCCTGCCAGAGGTTGGCACTGAGCTGCTTATCTGCCTCATCAGGAAACAACAATAAATTCCCCTCCGATGTGTACAACTGCTCGGCGTGTTCCGTTTCCCATTGTGCCTTTGCCTCCCTCCATGACAGGCCATTTGACACGTTTACAGACGGGTTTGTGCTGTGTGGGATTAACCTACATTTATCACATTCCAGCACGGAGAAATAAATGCTCGGTTTGGTATCAAAAGTGACCCCGGTTGTTTCCCGTGTGGAAGGTGGGTGTGTGATGGTGGGATGCACAGAGGTGGGAACACAGAGGTGCTCTGGCCTCTGGGTGTAAAAATAACCAAATAGAAATCACACAAATACTGGGTGTTCTTACTAAGCTTTTAACTCCATAATTCACAGATAAAGGGGGACCCAGACTGACGTTAGTGGGGGTTCACCTACACCTGGGGCTGCAGCCTGCAGCAGGGGGGGGTCTGTGCTCCAGAAGCCCTGCTGGCTGGGAGCAGGGGCAGATTGCCTTCCCACTGATTGCCAGCCTGTGTCTTCTGCAGGAGTGCTTTGCCTGGGGGCTGAGTACTCATGCATGGAAAAAATACATTCTGTTAACATGTTATTACTGATATTATCTTAAAGTTCTTATCAGACCAGGCTGGGTTACTTTTCCCATCTCTCTGGGCTATTCAGCCCTATCATGTCTTGTCTCTCACTAAAGAATTCCTCCTCTCCCTCCCATTTAGGAAGGGTAACCCACCCACCACTGTGCGGAATGGATAGGAATGCCAAATAACAAATGTTTGCTACCAAGACGGTGTGTCTCATGCAAATGCTTCCAGCTTCATGCATTGACCTTTCCTTTGTTATCCTTAACTTTTAAAGAACAGTTTCTAAAGCTTTTGTTTGGGGAAAAAAGCAAACATACCACGCTTCCCCCCACCTTTCCCTCCATCCGCAGTCAGTGATGCCCAAGCAGCCCATCCCACCCTGCAGCCCATGGACAGATGTTATTTTGTTGCTGGGCTCAGTTAGTGCTCGGGATGAAAGTTAGCATCCTCCATAGAAGTCACCAGATGTGATACGCTCTGTGTCAGAACCATGGGCCACAGGGGGATTGCGCTGACCTTTATTTTATCGAGATACACCCAGCTTGCAAGCAAACTAGTCTCACCGTGCATGGATCTCCCATGCAGACCATTCCATCTGCCCTTCCCCATCTTCCTGTCCATCCTTGCAGGCCCGAGTCCCGTGTCTGGACAGTGATGTTGCTGCTGGGGACATGCCTGCTGTACTGCACCCGCGTCACCGTGCCCATCTGCGCCGTCGCCCTGAGCACCTACTTCGACTGGGACAAGAAGCAATCCGGCGTAGTGCTCAGCAGCTTCTTCTGGGGCTACTGCTTGACACAGATTATCGGAGGACATATCAGTGACCAGTACTGGAAATTATTTTCATGTTTTCCTCTGCTCAGGCTTTTTAAATGACACTTCGCTTGGTTTTGACCTCTCAGGTCCAGCCTTGACCGTGGCTGTGCCAGGTTTCACCCTGGGACAGAATGGGTGGAAGGGTGGAGCGTGGTGGTGGGGAGAAGCTCCATGGGGCACTGCAGGCTGCTCTGAAAGCAGCTGAGGTCTCTCCATCAGCCTCACTAAGGTCTGTAGCTGATTCAGATAGGATGTGCCTAGTTGTGACTGTCCGATTAGATTCCTGGCTCTTGAAATTGCTGCTGTGCTTATAGGGCAGCACGCTCTGAAGGATTTTGCAGAGGCAGAATCCCCAGCATCATCATTACAGCCTCGGCAGTTCCTGCAGACTGGCTGCCAGGAGAGATCTGCAGTCATGTGAACCGACACTTAGACCGACACAGGGTTTTTTCACCTGGAAACAGCAAAGAGCACTTTTATACCTGCATAATCTTTCCGATGGAGGTTGTTTTTAGGGTGGGTTCAGTAACTGGAATAATAAAAGCAAACCCACAAGCTTACATATTAAGCTGGTGAAAGAAATAGTGGGTGTAAAACAGACCTTATTTTAGAGAAGTGATAATTGCTGATGCTCTTTGCATAGTTCATAGCTGCTGCTCACCAGGAGCGTCATTTGTCCATTAACAGTTTAATCCCAGCAGTGCTGGACAGCCATTTGGGAGGGTTTATAACTGCCACAAGAAGAAATTATTTCCTTTTTGCAAAGAATACAGCTTTTTTCAATCCGATCTGCACAGTCTATCTCTGTTTTCCATTCAGCACCTCCCGTTTTTCCACCCTATATTCTCATGCAATCTTTTCACAAGCAAGCCCCCATCAGGGTTTCCTTCATGTCTGGGAAAACTAAGTGTCTCCATTTTATCATATCAATTAAAAAGCAACTTCCCCAGCTAGCAGTAAGAAAAGATCTGAGTAATTACCTGCTCGAATTCCTTTCCCCAGCCACCCTATTCTTAGTGAGGAGGGCTTTCCTATGAAATCCTTGGTGAGGAACACATGCCTGGAAGGAGTACATTATCCGTGCAGTGCACTGTGCTGTTTCATTATGTTCCTTAATAGTTTCCAAGCAAATGTCTGCAAAAACCCAAATGTTAACAGGCAGAGCTGGTGCAAAAAAGCAGATGGAAGGGTAAACACCAGCACTGGTTAAGAAAAGCAGAACAGTGACGGCAGCTTGGGCTTCCCCGCTGTCGGAGACCTGAGCGCATCGGTGTGGTGGTGTCCTGGGGGATGGGGTGGGATAGGTGCTGGTGGCCAGTGTCCCGGTGAGAGTGATGCCTGTGGGATGCTGCTCCAGGGCAGCAGCAGGTGGGAAGGGAGGAGGTCAGAGTACAGCCCAGGGAGCTAGAGGCGTTTGTGAGAGAGGAACAAGTGTGACTGAAGGGTTGCTCTTAAAAACGGGCTAAACTGGGAAGACCACTTGAGTCTTGACTGGCGGGCTTTGCCCTTTCACCCTCCCCTTGTTTTTTGATAACATGTTTTCTGTCTTCCAGAATAGGTGGTGAGAAGGTCCTCCTCCTCTCGGCATCAGCCTGGGGGTTCCTCACGGTCCTCACTCCGCTGCTCACCCATGTCACTTCTGCACACCTCGTTTTTATGACCTGCTCCAGGTTCCTCATGGGGCTGCTGCAAGGTGAGACCCCTGTCCTGAGCACGTCTCTGTGCCTGCCCACCCAGGGCCTTCCCAGCACAGGGGCTCCTGTGCACTAAACTCGGCTGCAGCTCACGGGCTGCGCAGTGCGTGAACCCATCTCCTGCATGTTCGAGCACCCCGCTGCCTCAAAACTGCCCCTGCAGCCAGAGCTTCTGCGGGGAAAAAGAGTGACACATCTAGAGAAAGTCGCTGACAAATCGTTCCCCTGTAGGAATCTCTACCAGACAAGGGCTGCTGGCTTCTGAAATCATCACTGTTGCTGTTTGATTTTCCACATTTTAAAACTCCCTCAAAGCACTTGGGGAAAATTGGTCCTTGCCAAAACTTTTGGATAATCTGGGGTGATTTTCCTTCCCTCTTGCTGAGCTGGGGAACCACTGGGATAAGTGCATTGGCACTGATGGACTTAGAGTAGCAGCAGTGGCGATGGAACAGGATTACGGAGAAGGCACAAACACACCTTTCATGGTGATGGATTCACTCATTTTATTTTATAACCCTGTTTTGAATTCACCAAAGGTATTGTTGCTTTGTCTCGGTGTTTAGCTCCTGTTGGATCTTTTAAATTAGCTTTTGCTTCACTCCTGAGGGTGCAGGAGCCTGACTGCTCCCTGTCTGCTCCCGTTGCTTACAGGGGTGTATTTCCCATCCCTGGCCAGCCTGCTGTCCCAGAAGGTCCGGGAGAGCGAGCGAGCCTTCACCTACAGCACGGTGGGGACCGGCTCACAGTTTGGGTAAGTTTAAAAAGAGCAGCAAGCGGCAGTCTCTGGACATCACACGTGATGAAATGCCATTAAACAGTTGGAGGCAAAACTCGCAGCCCAAAGTACACATGGATCCCTGGGTCCTTGAGGATCCTGGCTGCAGCTGAAGAAGCCTCAGGCAGTTGCTGTCATGCATGTCAAGGTTTTGCGTAGTTTTGTTTTCTTTCTTTTCAAGCCAGACTTTGAAGAGTGTTTGCAACATTTAATTGCTGTGGGAAACAGCCTGATTCAGTAGGAAGAGCAAGGGTCAGCCTGAGCCCGGTCATCTCTCCTCTCTGATAGATGGGGATAATATAACTTCCCCATCTCCGCTATTCTGGATGAGAATTTCCTTTCTCAATGCAAGGGTGGCTTAAAAGCCAAAGAGAAGTATTACTGTCTTTAATCACTTAGTTTTCCAGTGTACTCATTTCTTTTGCTGATTTATACATTCTCTGAGTTACTTTCTGCACACCAGCAACCCCATTTTCTTTCCCGGCTGAACATGTTTCGGTGCAGGGCAGGTGAGCGTGGGGTCCCTTCGCTGGTCCCTCTGTCCAGCTGAAGATCTGGCACGAGATGCCCTGCAGGGAACAGGGCAGGTTGCAGAGTTGGGGGGTGAGTGGGCAGGTGGGCAGTGCCTGCACACACAGCGACTGGTGGCTCTTTGAGGTGCATTTAGTGACAGGCAGCATCCACCGCAGGAGCATCTCATCTCCCACTGATGCCTGCAGCCCGACCGCTCTTAGCCAGACCTATAAATCCGAGCGTGGTTTCCCCCCCAGGACGCTGGTGATCGGCGGTGTAGGATCTCTCCTCCTGGACTGGTACGGCTGGGAGAGTGTTTTCTACTTCTCTGGTTTTCTCACTCTGCTCTGGGTTTACTGCACCTGCAAGTACCTCCTGAGCGAGAAAGGTAAGTCCAGCTGCCTTCATCCCTCGGGCTGCCAGCGCTCCAGGGCTGCAGGGCACGAGTGGTGCCTCTCCGTTACCATCTGCAGATCCCCCGGATTTTCAGGAGCATGCCCCATTTTACAGGAACACCTTTTGTTCGGATGTCTTCTATAATACACGCTGTCTCCCTGCCAAGATGCTGTACAGGGTTTTGAGCTCTTGCATTGCTGATTTCCGATTTCAAGTCCCAAGCTGCATTGCATTGCTGACAAGAGCCTGATCTGGCTCCTCAGTATTCTTAAGCACCAGTGAAAACACCAAACAGAGCATGATCTTCAAAGTGGATTAAGCTAAAGCAGGACAAGATACTTATTCCAAACTAAGAGCATCTACACAGAGAGCTTTTAAAAACCAGTTAATCCAGAATATCTCTTCCCAAATAACTGTCTGGGAGTAATTCCCCACATGGGCAAACCATTACACCTGACTGCAGCATTATGAGTGTGAGCGTGGTATGTTGGAGCTCGGCTCGTCATGAGCCTGGTACCTGGTACTGCACAACGTGCAAACCCGGTCCCTGCCCAAGGGATTTTTGTGTAATTATAACGGGAGATGCAACATACGGGCAAAGGTGGATGGATGGAGAAGTCAGTGGGTACAGTGGAAATATTTTGGCCAATGTAATAAGGTGTTTTCCTGAGCATTCAGTGGTGGTATAGCCAAAACACAAGGGTTAGAAGGAGATTAGAGGCAGCTGTATAGCGGTCCCCCAGGACTGTACAGCAAGTTACGGATCCAAGCTTTCCTTTGTCTGTTTTCTTCCCTGCAGACCTCATCATCCCTGTAGACTATTTAATGAAAGGCCTCTCGATATCCAAGCAGACCAAGGTTCCCTGGAAGCAGCTGTTTAAGAAGGCACCTATATGGTAGGCAGCGGCAGTGGCCCCGAGCACCGGCAGGGCTGGGGAGCACCCTCCATCCAGGGGCTTTTTCTCCTCTCTGTGCTTATTTCTTCTGCTTGTGTGTATCTTGTCCATTTATTTATGTGTTTGGGAAATGTGATCAGGTTTTCTAATCCCTTCTGTGTACAATATGTATATATAAAAAAATACAATAATATACATATATACACATAATATATGTATTATATATATACACACACAATAATAATATATATTTTTTATATATATATATATGTAAGAACTAAAAAGATAAGCTTGACAAAAGGTGGTTTATGTTTTGTCTGGAGGAATGTCAGGCTTAAATGTTACTGGCGAGTCTCTTGCCCTCACAGGCTATTCCCTGGGTGAGTCGTGCGCTCCTCCGGCATGATATTCTCCACTGGTCTTGTTAGAAATGCTGCTTCTAATGAGCTCCTAAGAAGTGCTGCTCAGGGGCACTGGCTGGCACAGGCTGTGTTCTCATTGCTGGCAAAACAGCTTTTTAATAGCTGGGTTTTCTTTGGGATGCTGCATGAGGTACTGAAGCTCATCCAAGCATGTTCCCAAGTGCCGCTTTAAGACGGGGAGGAGGGCAGTGGGGCTGCAGGGCAGCAAGCCCGTTCCTGCCTTGAATAACCACGGAGCATCTGCTGATAACAAATCCCTAGAAAACCCTAATCAAGACCTCCTGGAGCAGGACAGCCCTTGCAGCGCTGGATGGGACTGGTGGGAATTGCACTTGCACAACTGTGGCTGCAGTTAACCTTGCCTGAACCATCGGGCACCTGCTCAGGCGCTGTGCGATGAGGGCAGCCAACGAGTGATGCTGCAAGTGGCGAGCCAAAAGGAGTAGTTACCCGTGAAAAAAATCTCAGGAAGTAGTTCTAGCGCTGTGAGAGATTTCTTTAGAGACCAGGAACTGAAATATTGGGTTGCTGGAGTGCCCGTGTCCCACCCGGTGTGACATGTCGTTCCTGATTGTTTCCTCTCTGCTGCGTATTTTCAGGGCTGTCATCGTCGCTCAGCTTTCTACGGCCAGCACGTTTTTCACCCTCCTCTCCTGGCTGCCAACTTTTTTTAAGGAAACTTTCCCCGAGTCAAAGGTAAGTTGGCTCTGAGACACAGGCATTGCCGGTCACCATGCTGGGTACCTGCCAAGGGGTCGGTTAGGGAGGAAGGTGATGGCAGGGGGATTTGGGGAGAGCAGGTTGGGGGGCAGGGGGAGCTGGGAGGTTTCCTTGTGGCGTTAGGAGCTGTTACCCCCCTGCGCATACATCTGGAGATGTGAGCATCCTCTCTCCAGGTGTCTAGTTGCTTGTTTAGGGATGCTGAAGTGAGGCAGAGCTAAGGCACCTCCCAGGCAGGGAAGAGAGGGTCGCCTTTGGTTTTTACCTCTTGTTTTCTGAAGAAAGGGTGGGTTTTGAGTGGCACAGAGCTCATGACATTACGCTGTTGTAAACAACCGCCATTCACTCCTGGGTTTTCATGGAGTTTTTAGCTGTACTGACATTATATAGCTCAGACCTGCCTGTGAAAATTATAATTGCCATTAATAACGTGCAATTCAAGAATACTATAAAAGCTTCCCTCTCCTCAGCACAAATATGTTCCCATTTTTCAGAAACCTAGGCAATAATACTCTTCTGGGCTGAGATTTGGTATTTTGATCTTGTTCTCAGAAACTCAGACAATCTTTTCCACAATGGCTGTTAGGTTTTTGTAATTTCCAGAGCTGCTAACAAATGTTTTTTCACATTACATGTATAAGATGCTTTATGGCATACTTGATATTTATATTAAAATCATGTATTAAACCGGCAAACATATTGTTGTGACAAGATCTGTGCACCTCGAGTAATGTGCTTGTGCAGCAGTAATTTACCATCTGTTAAGCATTTTATCACGGTGCCCTTATGTAAGATGCTCTATGTAGCGTTCCTGCATCTGATAATCGCTTCATACGTTTTAATAAAATGAGGCTTGAGGATGCTTGATTTTAAAGGATGGATGATAGTTCTTAGTGTGGGAAACCTATGTCACCTACTGGTCAGAGTTCCTTTTTGAAGTTGAGCTGCCTTCACCACTGCCCGAGCAGCTGCCTGCAGCCCGCCTGGACGGGGTGGTGGAGGTCTTTGGGGATGGGGGTGATGGAGGGCTTTAGAGATGGGGGTGATGGAGGGGTTTGGCTCATGCTGCTCAGGGTGGTGGGCTGTGGGGATGAGACAGGGGCAGTTCGTGTGTTGGGATTGACAGGCTGAGCAACCCCAGCTGGTGTTAACAGACACCAGAGACACTACCCCACAAACCCTATGGGGTACCATTTCCAAAGGTGGCCAAGACCCAGCATTTCAAGGCACTGAAAGATGCAGATGGACCCTAGTATGATTTCCAGGAGCAGCTGAAACAGGATTATTGAAACCCAAGATTATCCAGCCCTCCCACGCATCCTGAAGCCAGGCGAGGGAGGGATGCCTCCGTGGAGTGATGGGCTCTGGGCGAAGGGGGGAGGTGCGGGGGACGATGGATGGATGAGTAGGTTCAACCAGCTGAGATGAAGCCCAGCTCAACCCACACTGATTTCAGCTCCTTGTGGGATCTGGGCAACAAAATGCCTCTGAGCAGCTGTAATCCAGATGACCGGTAATCATCTGTGATTACAACTGTAGCGTAGCTCGCTTATTGGAAATAGGCCAAAGTATGCTGCTACCCGTAATGTTACCTAATCCTGGCATTAGAAAATCCTGCTATGTTCCCTCCGCTTCACAGTAACGCTGCTAATGAGGCTGAAGCTGATGTTGGAAATTTTGCCGGCAGCTTTATTGATGACCCACAGGGCAGAGTAAAATCTACAGCTCACTTTCCAGGGCTCTGTGGCTCTCTGCCACATCACCTTGCTGGACAGTAAACTTTGCCATGTTTAATCCCTCTTTCCAGAGCAGAGAGAGCTTTCTGCCTCTCCCCTGGATGCAGGGTCACCAGGGCATAAGCAAAGACAGCAATCCTACGAATGCTACAGCCCTGTGATGCACCTGCCACCCTACTGACTGGAGTGGTGCAGGGTGTAGCTGAGAGCTTGCATTGCAAAGTGGGTGGAGATCCTGCAAAATAGTCCTGATCATTTTTTTTTCTTTCTACAGATATGACAGACTATCAGATAAAATACTTGCAAACAAACTGAGTTCTGACAGCAAACCTCTCTTGATTTTTGCTCCCTTTCAGGGCTGGGTGTTTAATGTAGTCCCCTGGCTGGTTGCAATTCCAACAAGCTTGTTCAGTGGATTTCTGTCCGATCATTTAATCAACCAGGGTAAGAGCTCTCTTGGCTTTTCCTCAGCTCTTATTTTATGTGATGTGGAAAGAGGACCTGGGTGGGAGGAGGTGGGCTTGTTGGTAGGGAGAAGACCCAGCAAATAGACAATGTGAGTTTCTGATAGGAAAGCAGAACAAATACTCCAGGGTCCAAATCCATCTGTGTGTTTGGGGCTGCCTTTGATCTCAGTCACAATATCCACCTGCAGATGAAACCTGGCCATCTGAAATCCAGCCATCTGAAATCCACTTACCCTGTGGTCTCCTGGCTGGAGAACAAGGAGACCTTGTGAGCAATGCTTAACTCCAGCTCTCCCTTTCTCTTCCAGGGTACAAAACCATCACCATTCGTAAGTTCATGCAGGTGAGAGAGCTGAAGCCACAGGAGAGGCACCCAGTTACCTGCTGAGCTCTGCTTACACGGCAGATGAGACCTCTCGGGGAGCTGGGCTGGTGGTTACGGGTGGAGAGGACAGGTTTTCTAGCTTTGCAGATCGATTGGTGGTCAGTGTGTATGGGAAATGAAATCCCGGGGAAAACCCCATCTGAGGAACAGAGCGTGGACCAATGGTAACATGGAGCACAGAGGTCTGTGAGTGCTCTGAAGAGGTTTTCTGGTTGGCAAGGGCCAGCCATGCGCTGTCACTCCAAGTGACCCCTTAGATACTGAGGAATTAGCCGTGCAAGGTTGACCAGAAATAGAAATGCTGGGTGAGAGCACAGCGTATCCTCTCCGCTCCGCAGCATCACACCCCTCCAGACAGACCTCTGACACAGAAGGGCAGGACACCAGGGAAAAAGGCTCGAGAAGCACCTGGTGCACCTGAGCTCTTGCCATTGTCAGAGGGAACAGTCTGTCCGTGAAAGGAGTTGCTTTCTCCCTTACAGAAAATGTGCTATGCTATTTAATTTTCCCTTTCTTCCAGGTCATTGGCTCCGGCGTCTCGAGCATTTTTGCTTTGTGCCTGGGCCAGACCTCCAGCTTCTGCAAAGCGATAGTGTTCGCCTCCGCCTCTGTGGGGCTTCAGACCTTTAACCACAGGTAACGGGAATGGCAGCGGCACCAGCTGTGCCCTCAGCCCTCAGCCCACGCTTGGCGCTCGGGGGTCTCGGGGGCGGCTGCCTCCGTCTTGACTGTGCGAGAAAGAACTGGCACTCGTCTGAGCATCGTGTGGTGGTCCCTGTGGGGCCGGTGGAGTTTGGTGCCCACTGGGTTGGAAATGATCCAGCAAACCTCTAGCAGGGGGAGGGGCTTGCTCCGGCAGGTAGCAGGGAGCTGGAAGTTGGATTTTGGTCCCTCTGAACGCTTTGAGTTGAATCTGTTTTCCTCCTGGTACTCTCCTGTGCTGCTTCACTCTCAGTCTCTTCCCTCCTTCCTCCTGCCAGTGCCATTTCTGGTCTAGGACCCCTTCCTTCTGTTGGACAAACTAAACGCTGTGTAAATGATGTGAAAGCAGTCACGCTCCATTGAAACAGCCCTTTTGCCCTCTCTTGTTTCCCACTAGCGGCATTTCAGTAAACGTGCAGGACCTGGCCCCCTCGTGTGCTGGCTTACTGTTCGGTAAGGGTCCTGGGGGGGTTGAGTTGTGCTGGTGTGTTGGGGGGGATGCAGTTGTCGGTGAGGTCTGAGCAGGAGCAGCTCCGTGGCATGCCTGCTCTGTCTGTGTGGCGATCCCTGTGGGCAGCGCCTGTGCCAGCGTGCCTGCCGGGCGGTGGGATGCTTCCCTGTGCCGGGCGGTGGGATGCTTCCCTGTGCCAGGCGGTGAGATGCTTCCCTGTGCCGGGCGGTGAGATGCTTCCCTGTGCCAGGCGGTGAGATGCTTCCCTGTGCCGGGCGGTGAGATGCTTCCCTGTGCCGGGCGGTGGGATGCTTCCCTGTGCCGGGCGGTGGGATGCTTCCCTGTGCCGGGCGGTGAGATGCTTCCCTGTGCCGGGCGGTGGGATGCTTCCCTGTGCCGGGCGGTGGGATGCTTCCCTGTGCCGGGCGGTGGGATGCTTCCCTGTGCCGGGCGGTGAGATGCTTCCCTGTGCCGGGCGGTGAGATGCTTCCCTGTGCTGGGCGGTGGGATGCTTCCCTGTGCCGGGCGGTGAGATGCTTCCCTGTGCTGGGTGGTGGGATGCTTCCCTGTGCCGGGTGGTGGAATGGGGCTGTGTCACTTCTCCCTGCCATCAGCAAGGCGTTTGGCTCGGATGAAGCTGCTTGCACCTTTTTTTTTGGAATATGCAATTTCTTTTCTTTACAGGTGTTGGGAATACAGGTGGAGCCCTCCTAGGTAAGGTGCCTTCCTGCAGCTCATCCTTCCCTGGGGAGCCCTCTCCTCGCAGGCGGGCAGGATCCGACCCCAGAGCCTTTGCATTTCTCTTCTCTCCTGTCCCAGGTGTCATTTGCGTGTACTTGGCTGGCTACCTGATTGAAACAACTGGCTCCTGGATTGCTGTTTTCAACCTGGTGGCTGCTGTTAACAGCATTGGCCTCTGTGCGTTCCTTGTGTTCGGAGAGGCCCAGAGGGTGGACACAGACTCTGCATACATGGATCTCTAGAGATGACTCCAGCAAGCAGCTGAAGGACAGGCGAGCGTCACATCTATGTGTCATTGTTGCACAAGTGCCAAAGAACATTTCTTTTTTTTTTTTTTTAGGTGTTTAACAGGAAAAAAATATACTGAGACCAAGTCTATAATGGGTCTGGATGAAACCCATGGGAGAAAAGAAATAGAGAGTTCATTTTTTGCTCAGGGCATAGCTGATGGCCTGCCAGAGCCATCCAGCTCGACATCTCCACTGAGGATACGGCCCGTGTGCCCCAGTCCATGTCTAGTGGACAGACCCATGTGGCCAAAGCAGCGTACCCGGCTTGTCTCTGCAGGCTGCCGCGGTTTGTGTGCTCTGCCCTGGAGCGGTTCCTTGCTGTGCCAGCGGCAGGTCCCTCCATGCTCTGCTGTCCTGGACCACAGGGAGGGTCCTGGCTCTCGAGCTGCCCCGCCACACGTGTCCTCTGAACTACACAAAAGGAATAATCCAAACGAACGTACCTCTGACCTTAACCCTCCCGTGCGTGCCTTCATTTTGCAGTCTGCTTGGCCGGTACATGCCAGGCGTACAAGTTGTGAGATGGATTCGGGGCAGGTCCTCTGGCTGGGCGCCCGCTGTGAACCCAGGGCCGCGAGGTTGTGTCAGTCCTGCCTGCACCGTGCTTGAGCTGAGCCCCGAACCCTGCGGCCATCCCGGCGGGAGGGCAGCGCTCCAGGGCTCCCTCCTCTCCTGGGGCGTCTGCTCCAGCCCTGAGTGGGATGGGGGTCACCTCCAGTGAGGGCAGAGGGACGCCGCAGGCACCCGTGGCCAGGCTTTGCTGGGCTGACCTTGCGGTGTAGGTGCAGCTGAGGAATCCCCCGGGAGCTGTTTTGCCATATGCTGTGAATGTATAGAAAGAAGCGGTCATATTCTGTGCTGTGGACCTGACTCCCAGATGCTTTCTGCTCGGTGAGACGTGTCCTCCACATGCTGTCAGAGCGGCGCAGGAGATGTTCCAAAGAGGCTGCAAGGGGCAGGTCTTGTTCCTACGTTAAGTATAAAGCAAATTTGTACATTGAGGATCCATAGTCCTGGGTGTGGATCCCTGCAGTTCCCTGTGTCAGAGGGAAATACTCAGCTGTACACGCCTCTGAGCCTGATTGTCTTAAGTTATTTATAAATATTTTTAAATTTAAGTACCAAATTCTATATTTTATGGACCTGAGACCTGATTCTGCATGCTTATTTTGGGTGGTACTCCCACCAAAACCCACAATATTTCTAGAAGGGAAGGATTTACCAGCCTCCAGTTTCTGGTTTTGTAGGATCTATTTTAAATGTGACATTTCATATTGAAGCAAGTCATTGCTTTTCCTCCCACCCCTTGCTTGCAGCCTGGCAGGATTTCTTTGATTCCTCTAGCCCTTACCAGAAAACTTCAGATGAGCCTTGGGAGCAGATTTCCCAAGGGACCTCGCTGTGCAGCGAAGCTATAGGTTCGGATTCATCGTCCTTGAAAAAAATAATTGTCCCCTGCTCCTCCTTTTGTTTTGGCTAAATTTCTTCTTGGAAGATATGCTGGAGCCGCGTTAAGTTTCTGAATAGCTGGGTTTGTAGTGAAAATACTGACAGGCTTTTAATTGCAGAGACACTAATGTGTGCCACTAAGCTTAAGCTGAGTTACTCCTCAGTATTAAAGAGATAAGGATGCAACTGCCTGATGTCTTTGGGAAAGAATATAGCATCAGTGTGGCCCGACTGGGGGCCAGAGAGATAAAGTATTTTTTTCTCTTGTGCTTTTTTCTCTAAAAGGCTGGTTGCTGCCATAGGTGCCTGTGTCTGGGGTGCTGCAGAACCAGGACACACAGATGCTGCTGGGAAGCCTCCTAAAATGAGTGGGTGAAATGGGGAGGGCAGGCTGAGCAAATGCAGCCCAGGCTTGCCAAAGGGGCCCGAGGCTGTGCAGGCATCTCTGCCAGCCCTGTCCCTTGCCCAGTCTGAGCAGGTTATTTGAACGGCCTTTTCTATAGCGACATAGGTTAAAAAAGGTGGTGGGGGGGTTGTTTTTGAGTTTGGGATTTTTTTACATCTTCCCTGGCCGTTCAGTGTTGCAGGTCAGGAGCACCAGGGGTGGATGCTGGTCTTCTTTGCTGGTTGCACGGTTTCTTGTGGAAGAGTTGATGAGTGTAGATCACTCATGTTCTAACCAGGCAGCTTGGCCACCCCTTGGCTCTGCAGGCTGGGAACTTGGGAACTAAGAGCTTCAAAGGAAAGTTGGCATTGCTGGCTGTGCCTTCGTTGTAAGCCCAGCTAACACTTTGCTGGGCTGTCCAGATTCTCTCTCTCTGTAAACTAGCTAATAAATTAAATATTTGAAGTACATTTGAGGCTTAGGTTACATTAGGTTTGCACCTCTTTGGGAAAGTACTGAAACCATTTTACGCAGCTGCACTATGACTTCTTTAAGCGACCTTGCCAAAGCTTCTGGCTGAGTTTTTGTTATGGAAGGACCTAAAAAAATAAAGGCAGCAAATCATTTGCACACTGTCTGATTTTCCTTTGCATGCAGAGATGCTGTTTTGTGTGATCAGTAAGGGACAGACAGAGCTCAAGTATATTTAATGTGATTAACCCCCTGGGGCTGGTGCGAGAGGACGGGGAGGCTGTGCTGGGAGAGTATCGGGGCTGCCAGGTTTTCATGGCATCCCTGTGTGTACTTGTGCATCGGACCTTGGAGGACATCTAGCAACATCTTCTCACTTACTTTGCAAAAATGACTGAAAAGTTGTCTTGAGCAGAGCTGCGGTCAGTACAGCACCAGGAGGCATGGTGCAATACCAAAGTACTAACAGAGATGAAGCAAGTCTTCGGTGGGGTGGGGTACAGCCCTGCAGACAGGTCACCTTCCATCTGGAGACGGTGCTGAAAAAAATTAAATACGTGGCCAACTTTTCTGCATCCTCCCTGATCGGTCGAACTGATGCCAACAGAGGGAGCTGTTAGATTTGGGATGTGGCAGCTCCTGGCTGGCTGAGAGCTGCTGAGCCTGGCACAGCTGGCACGGCGGGCACAGCTGGCACTGAAGGTTTGGCTGGCACAGCTGGGCACAGCTGGCACGGATAGCATGGTTGGTATGGGTGGCATGGATGCTTTGGCTGGCACGGCAGGCACAGCTGGCACAGATAGTGTGGCTGGTATGGCTGGCACGGATGGTTTGGCTGGAACAGCTGGGCACAGCTGGGATAGATAGCATGGCTGGTATGAGTGGTGTGGATGCCTTGGTTGGTATGGCAGGCACAGCTGTCATGGATAGCGCGGCTGGTATGGGTGGTGTGGATGGTTTGGCTGGCACAGCTGGCACAGCAGGCATAGCTGGCATGGATAGTGTGGCTGGTATGGCTGGCACGGATGGTTTGGCTGGAACAGCTGGGCACAGCTGGCATGGTTAGCATGGCTGGTATGGGTGGCATGGATGTCTTGGCTGGCAGAGCTGACACAGCAGGCACAGCTGGCGCGCATAGCGTGGCTGGTGTGAGTAGTGTGGATGGTTTGGCTGGCACAGCTGGCATGGTGGGCACAGCTGGCACAGCTGGGCAGCAAGCAGAGCCTGGCTGCGCCAAGGAGCAGCCCTGGCTGGTGGCTCTCGCTGCTGGAGCCTGCCCTGGGGGCTCCCAGGACTTGCTGTCCCAGCATTTGCTTTCCCTCTTCATTTGGCAATTGTACAATTTAGTGTGGGGCTGGGAGGAGCAAAAGTTTGGGATTACATTTGAAAAGGAGAAATAGCCACTAAAGGAATTTTAAAACCTCATCTGTCATGCAATCAAGAAAATATCTTCAAGGACGGCAGAGCCCACTAATCTTCTCAATGTGCTCTGAAAAAAACAACATGAAACTCAGTGGTATGAAAACGATGCTGAAGATAATTTAGCAGAATGCAAGTTACCCTCAACTTTTCCTGTCCTTTTGTGCCTCATAAAGGTATAGACAGCCCCTGACATACACACACGAGTTGTTTTGACCTGAAAAGCTCTTAAGAAGCCACAGATCCACTTAAACCCTGCCCTGTTCTCCTTCATGGTATCCTGCCACTGTGTAAAGCCTGAGAGAACGGAAGAGCCCTGCCACGTTCCTTAGGCTGTCTGAGTCCCTGGGCTACCCTGTTTGCCCCACTGGATCCCAGCTTGCCAGCCTGCCCGCAGCAAGCAGGGTCAGGAATGGTGCGAAAGGGACTGAGAATCTGGGACTGGGCTTAAAGGCTGATTAATGACAGGTACATCGTGTTGTTGCTGTGGTTTGGAATTGATGGGTCGGTTTGTATTTTTTGGGGGCATATTCGATAGCTGGCTCTAGAGCGTCGGAAGGATACTGCTTTGTTACAGTTTGTATAACACTAAATCAATAAATGCATTCAAGCAGATGGGAAGCAAAACAGGGGAGAAAAATAGCATTATTTGGAGGAGAAAAGTGATAGCAGAGAGCACTTCTCAGTGATGCTCTCGCCCCGAAAACACAAGCAGATGCTCTCACAGCAGAGACCTGATCTAACATCCACCTGCCAGCTCCCCAGGGCTGGGACATGCCCCAAAGACACCGCCGTTCTGCAAAGGGCACCCAGCACCGTAACAAGCAAAATATCAGCCTTTATTGCAGCCGTGACCTACTGCATGGCACGTAATGAGGAATTTTCCATTTCAAACTTTAATGCAATAATTAAGATGTCCATTAAGGTCTTTACAGTTTGACTGCTTGTAATTAAAAACGGGAGTGGCGGGGGGGCAATGGCAGGGAGTTGCAATCCAGGGCATCAAGGTCCTGCCGGCAGCTGTAAGTACTCTCCCCTTTTTTTTTTCCGTTTTGTTTCTTTGTTCAAAATAATTTTCCTGGGTTTGTTCGTAACTGTCCCCGGGGCAGGTGGCCTGAAAACGACGTGAAGAACAGCCTTAGTTCTGACAAGTACAACTTGGTTTTAAAAAAGGGTTTTTCCTCTCTACAAAAAGGCCTCCAAGCCCCCACTGCCCCTGCGCTGCGCTTTTTGGGGTGTCTCTGAGCGGGGAGATCTTCAGGGCTCTGCCAGTGTCACCTTGGGCCAGGCTGCCCCATCTAACAGCCCCACAGCAGCACTGGGATCCTGGTGTGAGCTGGGGCAGCCCAGCTCCATCCACAGAAATCCCAGGAATAACCCAAAAGCATAGTGTGACCATCAGCCGCAGGAACGGTAACTGGGATTTTATGCTCCAGTTGGTTTCCAGAGCGGTATAGCTCACTGCTTACACAGTTCCCGGTGAAGGATTAAGGGTGGGGAAGGTTTTAATCCAATAATGAAAAGAGAAGAAACCCCCACATAAACCCACATCTTCCAAAGTGTCTCTGCTCCTGGGAGGCCAAAGTCCCATTATCCAGTAATAGGATTTGGCCTCCTAAAGCTGTACTGAAATAGTTGTAAAATTTTGTTCCCAAATCACCAGATTTTTGTGAAGGATTAACAAAAATTAATGATTTGACTGAGGAAGTAGCTGCCAGAAAAGCTCTGGCTGATCCCTTGAATCCCTTCCCAAATTGCTTTCCCCTGCTCTGTACAACTACCAATTTACCGGTGACCCGCTCTTGCTCTTCTGAACACAGCGCTGGGCACGCTCTCCTGGCACTCTGGCATTAATTATTCTCTAATAAATTGTTTTTAATTTCAGTTCCAAAGGAAAAAAAAAAAATAATCCCACTTCCATGGGAGACAATGGGAAGGTACACGTGTAGCAATTATCGGTAGGATTTTAAACAAAGAATTAGCAGCCTACTCGCGCATGTCCTGTGTTCTCATTAAAGGCAAACCATTTGTGAGTGACAGGGGATTTTCCTGTGCAACCATTTAGGCTCATTGCAGCTGTTAAATTCCTTTAATGTTGGTTTTTGCCCCCCCCCCCCCCCCCTTCTTACCAAGTCTCAGACAACCCCTCTCATTTCCAATCCCTCCCGTGTACCTGCGTGAGCTGCAGGTGAGGTGGATGCTTTCATGAAGTTCATCCTCAGCCCTTCAGATGCCCGGAGCCAGTGTGAACCTCGGCTGATCACGGGTGCCTTTCTATGTTTTCACTCTTATTTTGCCCCAAACGAGACAAGCAATGGCTCGTGCCTGTAAATCTGGTGCCACAAATTTCCCGGCTGCAGTCACCTTTGTGTGGTTTTGCTGCTGCAACCAACGTGCTCCTCCGTGCACACAGCTCCTCTCTGCCTCCCCCAGCATCCTCCCTCCAGCTCCTCCATCCCGTGGTCCATCCCTCTCCCAGCCCCTCTCCACAAGCCCATTTGGCAGGTTTAGGGGAGCTGACAAAGCCCCAAATGTCGCCAGGTTCATGGGAGGGAGGACGTGCCCTCCTCTTCTGCACCCAGACCCTGGTTATTTACCGGTTATCTTACAAAATAAAGCCTCTAAACAAGTAGTACTATCAGCTAGAGCATAATCATATATCAGAGATGAGGTCTTCAGACGAGTAATTTATCGTGATCTGTTCTATTTTATTTTATTTCAGCCCATCTGGGGCACAATTGTGCTTTGAAAAGGGCTGGAGGCTGCAGCTCCCACTGCAGCAGCCACCTGGACCAGCAAGGGCTCAGCATAAACCCTCTGTCCTTGAAAGTCAGTTTTACAGACACCTCTAAGTAGGGCACACACTGCAACAAAGTGGGTGACCCGAGAAGTGTTTGCACAGCCCTGGGCTGTCCTTCCATGAGAGCCAGTGTTGGTGGGAGATAGGCTGTTCTGCACCTGGACAAAAGGCTTCAGGTCCAGGGACCATGACAAACCTTTCCAGAGGGTACCTGTTTCCCAAGGATTTTGTGCCTGGAGTCAGCTGGGGGTATAAAATTCAAATTGAACTCCTTTCTTACTTAAATTTGGGGGATTAAAAACTATGGGGGAATTTTGGATTCACCTTCAAATTCAGATTTCTTTCCTGATTCAAGGCTCTGTGATGAGCTTAGTGAAAAGCTTTAGCCTTTATATCGCGAAACTCTGGATGCAGCTCTTTGTCCTTTGAGCTCTGTCAAATACCAAGTGGTCTCTCTCAGCACCCTCAGATCGTTTCGACAGTTTCAGAAATGCGTTGCATAATTTTGGTTTGAGTTAGGATAAAATTACTGAAATCCAGAAACAGAGACAGAGCCTTGAGATGGACAAACTCTCCCTGGCAGGTTTGGGAAATCTTTTATAATAGCTTGGGGTTGAAAAATGGGAACTGTGTGGGCAAGCTGAAAGATAAACATGCCTAGAACCAGCTGTGTTTTAAAGGGTTTCGGATAGAAACCATGCCTGAAAGAGCATCATTAAGATGTATTACCCACAGGTTTAAAGGATATGGATAAAGCTGTTCAGGATGGAAACTGAACCAGATTCACTGCTGTTTCAAAACCAGATATGCTAATACACACATAATTATATGCCAGATTTGCCGTGGTTGTTAGCCTGGCTGAGACCCGCCTGTGTGGGCTGTATCTGTGTGCAGTGTTGTGGTCAAAACACACTCGGAGCAGACACATGAAAATCTGGTTAGTAAATGTAACAGCCAGTTAGTGCCATTTGAGGTGTTACTGGTTGGGTTTGCTCTCGGATTGAGGGGGAGCTAAGGCTGACAGCTCAGATGAGGCACCTGCCTCCAGGAGTACCCTGGATCACTGGAAACCAAGAGGGGTTTTGCTTTAGCACCTACCCCCACCCTTTTCTGGGAGGTTTAATGCAGAGCCAGAAACTATAGCATGAGAAAGAAACGGCGTATTTTGGCATTGCTCAGGGCTTCGGTGTTTACAGGTGAATCTTTACCACTGGGCTGGCAAGAACATGTCACCCCTCACAGTTAAGACACTGTTTTCTCTCTCTTTTCCTCAAGTGCAGTGCTGGGTTTTATCCTCTTCTGATGGTGTCTGCTCCCTCCTCCTCCTCCTCCTTGGAGATTTCTGGATTAAAGAATAAAGCACTGAATTGATTTCCTGAACGTGCATTAGAGAGGATTATTCCAGGAATTCATCTGTGTCTGGTGGATTAATATTTCTAGGGAAGGGCATCTCCGATCTCAGCGAATACTTCTCTTGACATTTCCCGAAACATCTTTTTTCTTTTGCAGGCAAGGGGGAGCATCTGTAGCAGCAAGAGATGGCAGAAGTTCACAGCTCTGGCGTTTGAGCTTCTGTAACACCAGCATTTCCCATATAATGTATGAAGGGTGATTTGTGCAAATTCTGCCTTTTCTTTACTCTGCTAATAAGAAAGAATAAAACCAGACATGGACAGACACAGAAGTCACTACCAGCACCAGGGAGGTGGGGTACAAATCTCTGTGTAGCATCACTTGCCACCAATAGCGCCTCTGAGAGAGGGGCACAGCATTCAAATGAAATAGGGGCCTGTCCAATTAATTAATTTGGCCTCCGTATCCTGCACAAACATAGCAGATCAAGGGCCTATTACGTTATAAGAGCAATCTGCGAAACCTTTATAGCAATGTGTGGCTCTGAATTATGCTCCGGAGGTTAACAGCTAGAGCTAACGCTGCCTCCCTCCCAGGATGCCTTGCACGTGGAGGAGACACTGTGTATAATTGAGCAGAAAAGGCAAAACCTCTTCCCAGGAGAGGTGGAGGCGAGTCAGCATCAAACCCTAATTGAGACCTCGGAGACCAGCCTTTAGATGTCAACCAGCCGGACAAAAAATGATTGCTCCTCAGTCCTGCTTGGAGAGGTCAGCTGGGCTCCCCTTGCTCTCGGCTTTAGCCAGGCTCAGGCTGGTGATGGCCATAAGGAAGAAGAAGAAAGGAATAAACCCCCTAGATTTTTTAGCAGGGGGGCAAAAGAAAGCATTCAGCCTGTCCACCCCTGGAAATTTTCTTCTACGTATTGACCGCTTAGACTCTGGCATGGTGCAAGGGTTGCAAGCGATGCTGCCATAAGGCAGAGTGAGTGTTGGAAAGGAGCTGGGGGCTAGCGCCCGCGGGATGGAAGATAAACTGCCCTACCCCATCACCAGCATGTCTGGCAGCTGTTCCAGGGGGAAAGGGTCTTCACCTTCATGCTGCCCTCCAAGCCGGGGAAGGCACTGGGTGTTGTGGCCACGCTCCCCGGAGAGTCTGAAGTGCTTGGTGTCGGCAGCTGGTGTGATTCCTGCTTCTAGTTTCAGCAGAGTAGGGAATCCTGGTGTCAGAGAAAATCCTGAGTGTCCGTAAGGATGGGGAAGGAAGCAAGGCCCCTGCCTGGCTCAGAAAGGGGGGATGAGGGGGGCAGGGAAACCTGGCAGCAGCTGAAGGGTCATGCTAGAGGGAAGGATGGAGCTCCACTTGCCAGAGATGGATACCGGCATTCCGAGCAGGAGATGGGAATCAGGGGCTTTAACTCCTGACCTGCTCTGAAGAAGCAAAGAGCTGGCCTGGAGGCTGGGATTGTGGTGCCGGTGGGAAGGTGGTTGGTGTGGGAAAGTCACAGCGGAGAGCACATCTTACCTCTCCTCACAACGTGTTTATCTCCCTGCTCTCATCCGGCTCTCAGGGCTGATGTTTATCAAGCCGAGGACTCTACCCAGGGCCTTCAGGTACGACGGGTGACGCCATCCCTGTTAGATCACTCAGAGAGAGCAAAGCAAGAATTGCAAGTGCAAGGGCAAACAATTGGTTGACGTTTTGCCCATCTCCTGAGCGGCAGCATCCCAGCGGCTGCATCTGCATCCCTGCAGCTCCGCCAAGGGAGGCCCTTTGTGCCGCACGCATGAAGTTTCCTTGGCACAAGTGTGGAGCCATCCAACCAGAGCTGATAAACCACATGGTCTCACATCTCTTCCGTTTCACTACCATTGCCAAACTGCAAACATAACAAATGAATTTGCATTTTCTTAGAGCCACCAGGAATTTGGAGGAATCATTTTTCCAGCTGATGCTCAGCACTGGGCAGTAAGGACATTGCCCCATGTGCCACAGCTCTATTTGGGACATTGAAATGCAGAAATACGACCTGACACAAAGAATAAACACAAACCGCATTATTTATTTATTAGTCCCATTACACGATGTGCTGTTAGCTAATGCCTCAGCAATGTGTTACCAACAGGCAGCATAATGAGTATTGTCTTGCTTGGCTTCAGATAGAAATTTGAGACATGGATTGAAACATCTCCTTGCGGTCCCTCTTGCTTTCCTCCTTTTTTCCACAGGAATCACAGGAATCTCCATCTCCCTTCCCTATCTCCACCGCAGAAGTATCCCACACCAGGTCACCGTCTTTTTTGCATTCTGCAACAAAATCATACGACACTTCTCTGTACCTCTGTGTACCTGAACAACAGGGATAGTTGGGCGATATTTTCCTTTTCTCCCTGTTTCTAGTTTTGTGTAAATAATATTTTCTCTCTAAAGGATTCTTCCCCTCTCTCCAAGGTCTGCCTGAAAAAAACAGCTCTTAAAATAAAGCATTTGGGGTTCGATATGGATATACTGCACAGGAATTTCTCTTGGTTTTGTCTTCCAAGTGTTTCAAATGGAAAACTTCAAGCAGATGGCGCCCGAGAGAGCGCATTGCAGCTTTGCGTTTTTTAGGACTGATATAACTTATCGTCAACCACAAAATAGCTTCTTTCACGCTGTTCCTTATACCAAGCCTTAACAGCAACCTCTTTGGCAACACCACTCGGTAATTAAAACCTGCACTTGGGAAGCGAATCCTTGAACCGTGGAAATTAACCAGGTGCCCCTGAGCTCCCAAACATCTGAGCAGGGTGGGGAAGGCACCTGGGGACCTGTCCCCACCATGGTGTTACTGCAAGAAAGGGAGAGTGAGCAGGAGAGTGCAGCAAGTCTTGGCTCTCGGAGAGAAAATTGCGTGTGCTCGAGCTGCAGCCTGGGCTCATCGTGAATCTTCCTCCCAAGCAGCAGCACCTCTTGCTCGATAAATGATACTCCAGCCTGAAGTGTCAAAAAGAAAGAAAAAAACCCCACTTTTTCTGCCTCCCCCCCCCCCCCCCCCTTCTTTCTAGTTATTTTTGACAAGCTGGAAGAGAACAGGGGGAGAGGGAAAGGCTGACGCATGTTTGATATACACTTTTGACGGAGCTTTTACTTTATTATGTTTAATTGAAAAGTGTTAACGTCGTCCGACATGAATATTCAGCTGATGCCTTTTGGTGCTGTTCCAGGAGTTACGATTGCCTGTGATTCCACTACGGCTTCTCAGCACGGAGCCCTGTCAAAGCCAGAGTGACAGTGGGGAAGCTATTAATTGAAATAGCTTCATTAATTAGTAATTAACAGCAGGGTAATGACTATGTCACACATCGTATTTCAATGAATGCCCTTCATGTGTTATGGGGCTTTTAATTAAAGAATATGCATTTTAATTAAAGGCAAGTTTGGCCCTTTGGCCTCTGGAATACAAAAGATGTTTCTAACTTTCAAGACTGGGAGGAGGAAAGGTTAGTGTGGGGAAAACAGACTGAGTGCAAGTCATTTCAAAGTTAAATCCCCACCGCTGTCGTGCCCGGAGTGTGGTTCCCGGCTCCTGGCTGGGCGAGGAGCAGCCGCTCCCTGTGCAGGATCCGTGCGTGAAGCTGGGTCCAAGCAAACCACACCTGGCAGCCAGGGTGCTGCTGGAAGCCATCCTGCTCCGTGCTGGACACAGCGGGAGCATCCGTGTCTGACCGAGGGAAAATGTAGGTTTGAGAGGTTTGGAGCATCTTGAGCACAGCTCCTGTCCTTCACAGCGGTCCCTCGGGAAGAAAGTGCCCGTCACTCCTGAGACAGGCACAGGAGTTGGAGAGGATCATTTCAATGAGCCAAATGGAATAAATTACAGCAGATTTTGTCTTTGCATATTCTGCTGGTTGGGATGTACTCCCTGGGACTGGAGTGGGCACAGTGTTGGTTTCTGTTGGCTGTAAGCACAGCTTTTTCTGGAGTGATCTCAGGCATATGCTTGGAAAGACAATTTGGAGGTTTGAAATATATGGACTATACAATGAGCATCAAGGGAAAGTTTAGGAAAACAGATCCAAGGTGCCTAAGAGCTATTTACAGTCTCGAGCAGAAAACTCTCAACCCCCACGAAACAATAAAACCTCAGCCCAACCAGAAACAACCACCAAAAGGGTTACTTTACATTTTGATCAAAAAAGCATTTACGTTTTAAAAACAAAAAAACTTCAAACTGGCCCCTTTCAAAAACAAACTCTACTCCCCTGACAGCCCGATCTGAAAGACTGAAGAGAAGCTTCCCAAATGTGATGAGGATTAGATGAGTGAGGCATTGCATTTCAAAGAGGAAAGGGCACATCAAAGGCAGCTCCAGCCCGATATTGAAGTACCCACCCAGGAGGGCTCCTGCCTGGAGGATTGGACAAGGCAGAGGCGGTCACTGCTGCTGGGAAGGCTCCGAGGGAAGGTGGGAAGGGCAAGAGGAAGGGCAAGAGGCAGCCTCACGTCTTTCTGAAGGCAGCTGGGGTCTGGATCAGGCCAACCCAGTTTTGGGGAAGCACATCTGCCTCTCCCAGCTAATGATGCTGGTTGGAAAGTCACCGCTTTGTCCTGTGCTGCTGAAATGCCAACAGTGTAATTGTGTATTTAATCAATCCCAGAAATTAGTTTAATAACAAACTTAGAGCATCTTCTGCCTCCCCACCTGGCTGTTTCCAGGAGCTCTTGGGCGAGGCATCCTTTACCTTGCCGTTACATTGCCAGCCTGTCTCGGGGATGGGCACCCCTGCAGAAACATGGGCTGTGCCCTCAGTCCATCACCCAGTGAGGACACTCTTTCCTTTGAACAGACCAGACCTTGTCTCAATTTATGGGCTACAGGAGAAATTGTGCTAAAACTTAGCCATAAAAGCCAACAGTTTCACCAGGTGAAGATAATTTATATTACTATTCATACTAAAATATGACCCCCTTATTGCACGAGAGCGCTGGACTCCCCCAGCATCCCTTTAGCCTCCTTGGAGAGAGTGCAGAGAGATCTGTGAGTCCCTGGTACCCACCAGCACTAACTGAGCCCACCCTGGGCAAGACCCTTCCAGACCCCCCCTTCCAGCACCCTCATGGATGTGAGAGCTGGAAAGCAGGACACACACATACGCACCAAATCATGACTTGGTGGCTGTCGTGTGAAAGAAGGAGATGCAGAGGAAATAAGGTTTGGAGCTAAGTGGACTGGGATGGTGACATGCCATCTGCCAAATCCCTTCTGCTGCTCGGAGGGAAGAAGTGGAGAAAACAAGCGGATGTCGAAATTCAGAGTTAAGCTTTGGAGGAGAAGTTGGGGGAGGGAAAACGTGTGAATCACTCAGGGTATCCAAGTATGGTAATTAATGTTAATAACATTAAATAATCTAAATGGACAAGCAATATTTTATATTATATTTCTTTGGCATTTTTACTGGTGTCACACGGGGTTTGTCCTTGCGTCCTGGATCAGTGAGATCCCATTCACCGCCAGTAAAACCAAGAATGACTTTGGGGTGAGGGTTTTTTTAAAGGATCATCTATTATTTTTCTATTTCCCAAAGTAAAATCCCAGGTATGAAATTCCTACTCAGGTGGGAACATAAATTGCATAGACACAAATGATTTATTTACTTTGCAAGAGCAGGAATTTTGTGCAGTTGTGGGAAGATGGACCATGTTTCTGTTCACCGCTAAGGCTTATGTGTGTAACTTCTGCTGTTAGGCTTGCTCAGACACTGAGAACAGCACATTTTAAACATATTTTCACCTTCAGGCCCTACATCCATTGAAGACCCTCTGGGTCTGGTTTCACAACCTGTGCTGAAGTTGTGACCAAGCTGGAGGGGAAAGTGCCATCACAACATGTGTCAAAAAAAGCCTTCAGTTTCACCACGATGGCTTCTGTCACAGTTAAAATGCTGTTGGTGTGCTCAGTTGTATATAGAACATGGTTTTGCCTCCTGAATAAGGATGCTTGAAAAATCATATATGAAATTTTAAAAGGAAAATGGCTCCCTAGGTACATAAATGTTGGTGGCACACAGAACAGCAAAAGATGCTATATGGCTTTTGTAAAAATATGAATTAAACTCTCTTGTTTTCCGGTTGCCTGGTCTGTAATGCTGGCTGGATTCACCTTAGCAGAAAAAAAAAACCCCTAAATGAGTCTTCTTTTTCTTCAGTAGTTCAACAAAAATAAATCCTGCTCTAGGCTCAGGATAAACTAAACCTGAATACCCTGAGCATGCAGTGCCTGGGCTGTCCCAGCCTGATCCCCTTTCTTGCTGTAGGGCAGAGAGATGCTCGGGGTGGGTTTAGATGCAGCTCTTTGCAACTCTGCAGCTGGCAAATTCATCAAAATTCGGTCAAATCCCTATTCAGATGTATCGCACACAGGGGGAAAGGAGTCTGGCTGGTCTCTGTGGGACATCTTGGCCACGATTTTCCTTTTTATTCGCAGACACAGCCAGAAAGCCCAGCCAGGATGTGACCCACCCTGCACAGAGCGGCGTTTGGCCCTGCCTGGTGACGACTGCAGTTCAGGTCTCATGATGTTCTTGAGGTTTCTCCCACCTGGGAGCAGAGTCTACCATTAGTCTGCCCACAAGGTGCAACTCGTTAAGCTAATTGGTATTGCTGCAGGAAAGCCACCCAATGGCTCCTGCCCCTGGCCAGGGGATGCCAGCAGCACGGTCCATGGCTGATGCCGAAGCCGGCTCTGCAGTCAGGCCAGTGATGCTCTACGCTTTAGCTCCACCTGGGAAGAGCATCATGGCAGAAGAAAGCCAGACCTACCCTGCTCACAGGTTTAAGTGAAATCCAAACATCCCAGCGATAGGTGCTGAAAACCCATGTACATGCCTGACCTTGCTCTGTGCTCTCCCTGTTGTACAACTCCAGGAGGGGAGCCAACTTGTCCCTTTGTTCCTCTGCCTTTTTCTTTAATACCTTGTTTGTTGTGTACCAGAAGTCGCCTCATCACTTTCAAATCAAACGTCTTCTTCCTTTCTGCTCCCAGAAATTAAAATGTGGCAAGGTCTTTTCCTTTTTTTTTTTTTGTTTTGTTTTGGTTTGGTTTTGAACAGTAAGATTAAAAGTTGTTTGAAGAATAATGTTTTCCTAAGTTTTAGCTGACATTCAATTTTAATGACTTTTTAAACAAAGTAACTATTAACTGTGCATCGTTTTATAGTTTCCTGATGTCTGACAGGTGTTTTTGCCCATGTGGGAAACAGATGCTAATAACATTTTCCCTAATAGCTCATAAATAATAAGCATTTAGCATTTTCCTTTGTATACTGCTCTGTCAATAGCCAATTTACTTTTCAGAAGCCACAACGTTTTCCTGTCAATCAGTTTTAGCCTCGGGCACTTTTTGGTGATTAGAAACCCCTTAGAGAGCAAGAACTCCAAATTAGTTTTAAATAAAAAATAAGAATATTCATGCTGTTGAACATCTAAAGGTAAAAAAAAAAAAAAAAAAAAGATCTGGGTACATAAATATCACTGGTGGGGTATTAATACTTCATAGAAATAGAGTGACCAACTGCTCTCAGGAGAAATACAGCAAAGACAAGCACATGACACAAAGAAAGTGATGTATGCTGGAGAAAAATAACTTTATGTTTTAAAAAGCAAGTAATTTAGGGGTTTGCTAAAAAGCTTTCACTCCAGGAGAGCTGTACCCCCGTCTCATTTGGAAAATAAGCAGCAAACCTAGCACAGCACTTGATGCCAACCATGGTGTCTCGTTCTTCCGACCTGCCTTGGACCTAGTCCCGGCACTTGGTCTCTTTCCTGAAGAGCCAAGGGGTAAAGCCGAAGCCTTTCTCTCCACCAGGAGAGCAGCTGCAGTGGGAGCACTGAGCCCAGAGGGGACCTGGAGCACCACATGGACCACATGGAGCAGGGACCTGCTCTCCAGGCAGTTGTCTTCTGCTGGCTCACCCCTGCAGAAGCCTCCCTTTCCTACAGTCACAAGAATTGTCAGAGAAGGGGCCAGGTGTCTCCTGTCAGACCTTTTAGGCTACACTGTAATACCTATGCACCTCCCAAGTGAAAACAGTTTTAATAAACTCTACTTAAATCACCTTTTTTTTTCCTCTCAATGATCACAATGAACAGCCCTTTGGAAGAGAGAGGAACCTTGTGCTCCAGGATTCGGTCCGATTGCTGGCGGTGGTGTGTTCAGGTTTCACACCAGCTTTGCGTGGCCTGACCTTAAGCACATCAGCATTTTGGGGGGGCTGGATCTTTGGTAGAGCTCTGGCCGCCGCTGGAGACAGCATTCCAGTACGGATGGAGCTTGGCTCTGACACAGTTTGGCCTTTTCTGCATAAATGAGCTGAAATTCATCGATTTCACTGTTCATTAGCCTAACATCATCACATTACATTGTAACACACAGCTTTTCCACCAAATTTACTTACTCATTCATTTTTGCAAGAGAAATGGGGAGAGATGCAACACCCATCAGCCTGTACAAAAGCCAGCATTTTTTTTTTAAGAGAAGGTGGCCTCATTTATTCCAACATATTGACCTGAAACCGTGCAGCACACTGACATATCTGCAGCCGCACTGAATAGCATTAAACCCCAAGGGGTCTTAGTTAATCAAATGTAAACATGAATAATGCAGTGACATAAAATGCAGGTATCACATATAGACGAGACAAAGGGTCAGACAGTGAGTTGCTTCTTCTGGTTGATTTTTCTCCTTGAATGAAGGAAAAGGAAACTTTTGCCCTCAAATGAAGTGATTCTTCGATCCCTATCATCAAACATGACAACAGTGACGTGACCCACATTATTTTCTTCCTTCACGGGCTCGTTTTGTAGCGGCAGCAGTGTCACATCAACTCCTTTTGAAGTGACAGCAACGAAATGGTTAATGGCACTGTTAAATGACTATCCTTGGATTTAGCATTAGCGCCGAGGTGGGGAAGCCTGGATTTCTCTAAGCAATTCAGGCTGCCTGGTTGCCCATGCAGAAGGCAAACATGCCTAATGTTTCAATTCACATGTGGTACCTTTCTAATAATAGGGGTGTTAATTGCAAGTGGAATAGCTCTAGCAGGTGAGTAACAATTAGCTGACGCTCCTGCCTTCGCAAAGCGTGCCATGGCACATCCGTGCATAGTAGGCTGGAAATCACTTTTGCATATCTAATTTGTAAAGCTAGAAGATGGCTGTTCGGGGAGCAGAAGGGCTTCTGGCACCAGACTGGGGCAACGCGTTAGCAGCCTCGTGCCGGGAGAGTTCCAGCGAGCAGCCCTGGCATCCCTGACTGCAGGGTGCTGGTTTCTGTTCAGCACCTTCTGTTCAGTTCCCAACTTGACAATGTCCTGCAAGGAGTACTTGCCAGGATTAGTTGGGTGAAAGGAAGGTTGATGCTTGGTATTGCCGGGATCATAACTCCTTTTCATGGTCTGGGTGCTGATGGTGCACCGAAACCTGCAAGGTTGTGAGACTCGCTCTCCAGATGGTTTTGGGTGGGAATTGCCACTCCCAAGGAGCTCAGTGTTAAGGAAGAGGTTTGAAAGAAACCTGAAAGACTTATGACTTTTCTGTCTGTTATTTTTCATGCATTTCCTCCTTGGTAACCTTCTCCCACCCATCCCCACCAGTACCAACCCTCTCATCACTGCTGCTCAGGGCTCCCACCTGGGAACAGTTCAAGGCAGCCTCCTTGGCCAACCTCAACAGCCTGAGAACAAGGGAGAAGCTCTGAAAACCCACAGACATCCTTACAGGACTTTCTCTTGAAGGTCAGAGTGATGGAGAGGGATCAGAATAATCCCAATGAGCTGTTTCAGTATATTGAACCCCAATTCTTTACGCCGCTGCACTGGTCAGGAATCATACCTGATTTTGGTCTTCTCCCTTCCCTTTTTTTGGCTTACTACACACCAAATGGTAAACTGCCCCAAACAGCTACCTTGTTAGTTTTTCCTCTCTGAGCAGTTGGGTTGAAACATATGCCATTAGACCTGATGTCCCCAGTTAAAACCCCTGTCACATCACTAAATATTTTAGCAAATAAAAAATTTTTTAAACACGCGGCCAGATGTCCACATTGACATAGTGCTTAAGGCGTTTGACTGATAAAAAGCCAGGGCCCTTGGTAAGTGGGGATTTAAAAACATGTCCTGAGGCAAGTGTGTGATATTAAAAACATCCTGGGCTCTTTTGTATGGAGATTTGCATACGTTGAGGTTTTAAAGAGAGTGTCCATCTGTCACTGAGCATTCTCCCAATACAACAAAGCATCGATAAATATTTTGAACCACAGTCACTTTTCAGCAGGCACCAGCAAGGAAGCAGAATGGTTTCAGCTGGGATCTCCATCGCTTTGTGCAATAAAAGGAGCTGCAGTTTCACTTGGAAGCAGTGTTTAATATTTATGAGGATGACAGCCCTGTACAATTACAGAACTACAACCTGGCCCTTGAGTGATTCCATAAAAAGTATCAGCCAGCTAGAGTGAAAAAATACCCTAAAGCTTTTGTTCTGGGAAGTCTGGTTGCTGGATGTAGTTGTGTACCACGATTGTGCTTCAGCAGCAGCGGCACCCGTTTGCGACACACATAGCAGCCAGCCTGCTCCAGTGCCTGTCGAAGCGATGGAAAGACTCCTGCCAGCTTTAATGAGCTCTGGACCAGCCTGGATGCAGCTGAATTGTCACAGAAGTGAATGAAATTCATCATTCTTAGTGTATGTGTTGGGAAGAAAGGGTCAAAATTGCAGCTGGCTGTAGTCCCGTTCAGATCCGTTGCATCAGCAATGGGTTTGGCTCCATGGATTTAAGACAATATTCTCTTTTAAGGCTCAGTCTGGGATGCAAAAGAATGTGCAGTGGCAGCAAAGACAGGAATCAGGACGTTCTCACTATACGAGAAGGGCCAACACATGCCAGGCATTTTACAGAAAGAAAAAGCAAGCAGGCAGGCATGGCTTGGTGCCTTGGAGAGCTGGCAGTTTCATTTCAGTCAGGACAAACTGAATGACCAGCTCTCCAAATTTCACATTTTTAGTGAGTTTTGTTTTCCTGGGTCGACATTTTCCAAGGAGGTGCTGTATTCCTCTTCTTCGCCAACCATCTAGAAGATCTGAAGTGTCTAATTGAGATGAGACAAAGTCACAGCACAAAACATGCTTGCAGCAACTATTTCAGCTAATTAGACAATTACAGTTTAAGCATGTGTGCATCTGAACAGATAGGCTAGCTCAGTAGATTTCTAACCTGTCCTCATATTCTTTCCTCCCTTTAACCTGAATCCAGTTCTAAATTCTTTCTGCCCGACCAGTGACCTTTCTAAAGAGCCACCCATCAACCAGATGGTTATTAATCACTGGTTTCCCTGTTTCTCTTGCAAAGCTGGTTCTAATGGTGCAGTAAATACCATGGTGGTGGTGGTGGTGGGAGATACCAGGTGGCAGATGGGTTTTTTCCTAGGTGCAGTGTGATGCTCTTACCCAGTACATGGGGAGGTGGCTGCATATCCATCTTGGCTAAGAAAGAGAAATCCCGACTAGCACATGTATGGGGGTATTTCTGTAAGCCTCATTTTTAAGTTGTTAATCATCAAAGGAAAGGAGAGTTTCAAGAAGACAAGAGGCAGACAATAATAAAAAACATTTGTTTCATTTGCAGAATACATATATTTATTAGAGAGATGTTGATTCCCCCCCCCCAACAGGCAATACACATTTACTGCTGCTTGAAGGCAGCGACACTTCATGTGCAAGCATGTGCTGCTGAAGGGAGCTTTGACTTTCCTGTCTGGAGTTGTAGTACAGCTTCTATCCCAGCAAGGGACACTTGCTAGGCTTTGGGACAAACCCCGTGTGCCTGGATATTCAAATGGCTGCATCAGTTGTGGCAGCGGTTGTGGTGTTAAATGCATGATTGCTGGGGAGAACACGAGGATGTGACAGAGGAAAAATGGCTCAAGACTATTAATTTCAGGGAAGAAAAGGAATGAAGTGGATAAGAGTATCAGCCAAAGGCATTCCAGTCCTAAGGCCGAAGTTTGGAGCAAGTGAATGCTCACCTGCTTGATTAACCTCTGCTTGAAGTTTAAACCACCTAACACGCAAAAAGGGAACTCAGCGTGCAATGGCAGCTCACAAGCTTTCTGCTTGCTCCGTTCCTGGTAGTAACACACGTGATCAGACAGCTCAGTTCTGAAAAAGAAATCTAGGATTCTAGTCTTTGCTTATATTTTGGGCACTAATTTATATTTTATATATATATATATATATATATGACCTTAGCTGTCATTTAATATAAGGGCTTAGATATTTTCCTTGAGAATAAGGACTGTGGTGACCCACCGCTTGCCTCCACCCCAGGGGTGCGGTACCTCTCAGGGGATGGCAACATACAAATCAGGTGTTGTAGACCTTCCCTGGTGAAATCTGGTTCCCCAGAATTTGAGACTTGGGCTGCAGGGAGGGATATTCCCACATCCCTCTCAAAGCCCCGTGCTGAGCAAACTTCTGCTTCCAAGCAGAAAGCGGTCCCTCCTTGGATTAAATGAATTTCAGAAGGTCTACCTTGAAGACCGCTGGAAATTGGTGCAAAAATTTTTGAATTTAAAGTTTGTCACATTAAGAACGTGTATGAGGGGGTGTTAACGCTTCCAGCACCAGCAGGAGCCGGGAAAACAAAGGGTGATTTTAAAGCCTTTGTGGAAATTCCCAGTCTATTTTGCAGAGGGGATGCAGCTTTTATATTTTTATATTGAACCAGTTTGGCTTTTATATTTTTATATTGAACCGGTTTTCTGGGCTTCATTTGATTGCCAGAGCTGGCTTGGGCACAGCAGTCCTGTAGCCTGCGCAGCTGAAGAAGGGCTGGAGGACTTTTATCGATCATTTACCAACCTGTTGGTTGGTGCATCCTTGCTCCAGCGCTGGCTGCCCGGAGAACGCACCATGCTATTGTCAGCCAGAGCCTCACCTCAGCCAGCAGAGCCATGCCAAGTTACACTGGCTCTGACTCTTGCCAAATGGGTATGCCACAGAAATTAACGCCAAATCCTTTCCTACTTATATAGCCAATTAAGTCAATTAGACTACTGGTGTGAGCTGGGCACACCAGCACTGGGGTAAAGACAGCCTTCAACAAGCAGAGCTGAATTACTCCCTTTTTCCCGCGCAGGGAAGAGGCAGTAGCTTGGGAGAAGAAGCATTTCAGAGAGAAAGTATCAGCCCTCACTAAATCCATATCGCGTCTCCTCCAAGCTTGCTTACTGCCAGCTCCCTAATTTATGTAAACTGGTCGTCAGAGCTGAATTAAAACCTACAATTAGCAATCCAGGAGGGCATGGCTGTAATTCAGACAGATGTGCCACTTAAAAATATTTACATAAAGCTTGCAGGATAACCAGCACTCCCAGAGGAAGCCATCAAGCAAGCCCCCCGGCACACCAGCGCAGCCCAGCCGCAGGACAACGGGGCTCGAAGCTGCCTTTGGAGTGACGGCCACCAACTCGGCTTAGCTGCCCCAGCCTGCAAAGACAACCACGGCTTAGATCTGCAAACGGCTGCAACCACAGCTGCAGCTCGTGGGATCAGAAAGTATCAAGACCTAAAGAAGCTATCAAGAGCCTGAATGTTTCCCGACCTTTTTCTCAGAGGAGATGGGAGAAGATGCTCTGGAGCCAACGGGAGTTTGTTTGAAGCTGCTCAGAAAAGCTCCAAACCATCTTAAGAGACCAGGAAAGCCTTGTGGCTTGCTGGGCCATAAGCTTCTTGGCAAGCACCCTCCCTGCACACGGTGATTAGGACCTTCTGAGCTTAAAATGCAGGAGCAAAGACATGCCACGGCGAGCAGCTTGGCTCGGTGGTGAGAGCAGGGGGAATGGGATCTGATTTTTGGTGGCCATGCAATGGGCTGGCAGCTGCCTCTCAGTTCACTCTGTTGCTTCTAAGAACTGATTCAATCTACCGATTTCTTCTTGGAAAAGACTATGGAGATTAATTTATACTGTTACAAACTTAGGGATTATTGGCCAGACCAGAAAGCTTTCACTGCGTACACGGCTTCCGCTTGTGTTCTAACCAGCTTGTGTCAGCAATGTGCTTTTGTTAGAAAGCATGAAGAAGCTTGGAGGAAAACTTTTAATTTGCAAAGATCTGTTGCTGTGACGGTGCAACATTTAAACCTGCCTATAGTCACAGCCTTAGTCACTCTCCAGTGCAATTCAGACGTGAAGGCAATCCTTGTGAATGGATGCTGGGTTCCATTTGTGACCTCTCCCTCTGGTGCACTCCCTTTTCCATCTCCCAAATAAAATGCAAGAAACTATCTCTGGAAAGTTTATCTGTGTCAAGAAACACTAATTTAGAGGCTTTATCTCCAATTTCAGAAGCACATAAGGGTTGCTTGAAAGGAATTCTGTAGGTGGCATTGGGATGCCAGGAGGGGTCTCAGGCTTTTCCAGGAGGGTTTAGGAGCCCTGAACAAACACATCTGCCTGAGTGTTTTAAAGCTGGGAAAAACATTTGTAACAGTTGGTTCTAAAATGGGGCCGGTTCACACAGATGGTGAAGACAGTCATGCTGTTTTAAATCCACAGCAAAACCAATGACTAAAATTGGCTCAGACATAGCTCTGGTAGAACCAGTAAGGACTATTCACAGATGTCAGTTTATGTAGATAAGCTTTTTTCCCCTCCACCGGTGCCCTGGCTACTGATAATTACTGTTTTCCACTTTTCCAGATACAGTAGTTCACATTTAATGTAAAGAAATTTCAGCCTAGAGAATGCAAACGAAATTTTTGAAGGTATTTCTTTGATACTCACTTGCTACTCTCATCACACACAGTATCTCCTGTTCCTTTACTGGTAGCCAACACATCCTCTGGCACTGACACATATTCCAAACGGATTGCAAAACCCCATGATTTTTTCTCAAATATTTACGGAATACCCAGAATATTCACAGCAACAGATTAAAGAAGACTCAGTACCAGATTCACTCATTTATTAGCAAAATATAGAGGGAAAAAAAAAAAAAAAAGTGGTTGCCCCTGTGTTTCTGTTCTATCTGTGGCTTGCTAAAAACTTTCCAAACTGGAATACACTTGCATTTCAAAATGGAAGTGATTTATACCAAGTTTGATTCATCCGCTAGCCTTAGAAGCTGGAATATTCCAGCAATGGGTTTGCTTTGTTTCAGCACAATAGAAGTTGAAAAAAAATACTGTAGATGAATTTTATTATTGCAGCTTTTATATGGGACATGAAAGCGCACTAGTTTAATACAAAGTCATTACTGCAGTTAAAACCATTAAGTTAATTAATATGGACATTTATTACTACCGATAAAAGATAATATCAGGGGATTTATAGAAACAATATATCTGTATATTCTTCCCCCTAAAGCCTCCACAAAGACAAGGCTTTCAGTGGGGCGGAATATATTGTAATGGCACCTGTTACTGGGGTTGCACTAAAGGTAGGTCAAGGGGAACACTTGCAGGAGAGTCATTAAGATAACCCTGGCCCCGAGAGCGCCAGGGCTTGCAAAATAAATCCTTCAACCTTTATAATTATAATACACTGAAGGAAGCAGAAAGTCCCTTGGTCCTGCCAAGCCTTGGGCAGCAGAGAGGGAACTGTTCGTGCAACCTCTTGCCTTTATCTGGAGCAACCCCTCTACTGCCAACCATGGGGACAGTGTCACCTCCTGTCCTCAAACATCAAGATAATGTTGCATGCAGTTTTTTGGCTAGAGAAAAGTTAGCAAACCCTCAGCTTTCATCCCTTCCACCTTTGGAAGGGTCTTTCAGTCTTTGGAGCTGAAAAACCTCAAGTTGTCCCTGACCGCTCTTGGTCATTTCCTTGTACTGATGCTGGATAACAGTTGGGAGACGTGGTAATTTAATAAAGCTTTGCAAATGTAGACAACTGCAGAATGTGATAGAGGGGCTGTATCAATCACGGTAATGACAGACATTAGCAGAATGCCAAGTGTTTTGGTCTCAACAGATCTGTCACCGGTTTGCAGGCAGCAGTTGTAAGTACAGGTCTGTGCAACGGCCGCTCTGATTTAGTGCTGTCTGCAAAGCTGTCATTTCGAGAGGAGATTTATTGGGCTGATACGTGTGATTTATGTCAGACGGTTTCAGCTTTGCTAACTTGTGTGCGACAATAGTAGTTAACAAGCAATTAAAATCTTTGGGCCACTGTGCTGGAAGCTACAGGATAGTTCCCCAGAGCCATCGTTCAGCATTATCCCCTCTTAAAAATTCCCATTTTGGAGGCTGGAGGGAATTTCAGGGACTGCCCTCCCTGGTATCGATAGTTTCTTCCTCTACTTCAGATGGAGTGAATCTGTTCCTGGGGAGGGTATTTTTAATTCTGATTTTCTCTAGGTCCCCTTGTTCATGGTTGTGCTGTGGCCGTCTCTAGGTGAGGAGCGATATCTGCCACTTTGGTGGTTGCTCCTGCAGGCACGCGGTGCTGTGGCCGTGGTCCGCAGCTGGCGGGAAGCACCATTAGTTATAACGACCCAAACGAGCATCGCCTTGTCTCGCGGCTAAGCCCAGGCAGCCTGTGCACACACGTTTGCTGTGATGCCCTCTGCCAAAGAAGCTCCTCCAGGACCCCACTCCCTGGCTGCTCTCCACTCCCCTGAGCTGGCAAGCTGGTGACTCTCTTGGTGATGTCCCCACACCCAACCTGCTGCCACCGTATCCACCCCGGGAGCCACCAGGCAAAACCCCGGCATAACAACACCGGGTTATGAAAAATAAACATTCTGGAGCAAAAATGAATTTAGGTTGATTGTTTCAGGTGGCATCTCTTCAAGCTGCACCGGTGCACCTGCTGCCGTCATCCCAATGCCGTGCTCCATCCTTCCCGTGGCTGCAGCTGTCAGGAGCTCCAGATGCTGATGAGCGGTAACGACCCTCCCCGCCACCTCCGAGCCGAAGTCAAACTGCTGCGACTGAAGCGCGGCCAGCCTAGCTGTGTGAGCCCCTCCACGTGGTCCCGTGAACCAAACTCTTTTAAATCAGACAGTTCTTTGGAGATAATTAGCCTCATTTCATATACACAATGGCTCTCCCGTGAATGATGCAGGCTTAATTACTAATGACAGGGCTGGGGTTTTTTTTTGTGTGTGTCCTTCTGTTACAATCGCAAGTGATGGTAAGTGCACACCTTAGTGGGCATTTTCACCCACTGAACGCTGCCGTCCTTCTTCCCCCTCTCTTTCTATGGGCTTTGGGATGGTATTTGAGAGATCAGATTTTTTTCCCCCATTACAAAATGGGTACGGGAGGCTGCCCCAGAGTTCTCTGCAGATGATGCACCCTCTAATACCTAGTACATATCTCAATCTTTTCCTTTGTTTGATGTACAAATTTCAGTTCATATTAGAAATAATATATTTGTGTTTCTGCACTTTTCAACCTGTTAAAATCACAGGGAAATGTTACAGGAGAGCGACTGCCCAGCACAGGGAGCAGCTATTGGGGAACACTGCACCTCACTTCTTACCCAAGAACCAGAGCTTTTGTACGTTTTCCAACACATTGTCCTGCAAGTATAGTATTTATACGTCACATGAATATTTGGTGCCTAAAAACCCACAAAGTCTTCCCCTAACCTTTATTCCTGCTATTAGTTACTTATGGGCTGCATGCAGAGAGCCCTGGCAGGGTAACGGTGCTGTGCGAGGGCAAACTCCAGTGATGAGCTTAGTGCAGATTTTTGGCTCCAGGCCAGCTTTACTAGTATTCAGCCAGACTTTTCTGGTATTTACAATTTTCCTGGCTATTTTTCCCTCTCCCACCACCCCAGAGTCTGGATTTTTCCTGCTCCCCTGCCACCAACAAGCTGGGGAGACTCTGGGGCATCAGCTAATGATGCATGGGGAGGGGGTTGTGCCTTTTGGTACCAGGTGGGTAGAACAGATCTGCTCCTTTAAAATGGTGAATGGTTTCCTCCTTTACAAGGCAAAAACTGTATGCACCCTTTTGGCTCACCTTTTTTTACCACGGGGATGACTTGTCTGATCCTTTATACACAGGACTGAGGTATGAAGACCCCAGCAAGTCCAGGATTACAGCCAGCATCCCAACAGTCTGTGGCACAAAGTCACACAGCCTGTCTCACACATCAGGTGGGGAAGAGGGCATGCTTGCTTAAAGTAAAGTGAAAAAAAAACCTAAGGAACTAAACAAACCCTCTGGAAAAACTTGTGCTGAGCAAAGGTGATCCGAACTGACATTGAGAATTGTTTGATTTACAATAACAGGGAGATAATATTTTGCTAAGCCTCCCTGTAATACAATGTGTGTCATTTTAAATTTCCCATTACACTGAGCAATCTAATAAATAAATGCCCCAGCTGCAATAAACATGAATCATTCAGTGCAGAGAAGCTCTCAGCAGCCCTTGTAACACATATCTTCTTCCTAATGGTCTTTGGAAGTCACCGATTAATTTGACTTTCAGCTGACTGGCTCTGAAGCAGAGGAGCCTGGTTACTGCCAGACAAGTGCCTGCAAGATGCTGGGTCAAACTCTGCAGAGATTTAGTGACAAATCAGATTTACAAATTAGGGATGTGCCACTCTGTAAAGGATACAGTTCAAGCCTGGTGATTAGCAAGTACATGGTCAAATGGAATTGGCTACCAGGATTTTTCAGGTTGGGGTTGGTTTTTTCCATGGTAGAAAACAAAAGCAGTTGTTTCGCATGCTGCAGCACTGAAAGCCACCTCCTGAGAACAAGAAGTTCATGTCATTTGTCCCCTAATTTCTGTGGTTAATCTTGCACCAGATTACGGGCACGTGGAAGTATTTTAGCTATCTTCTGCCATCATGCCAATATTTGTTAGAATTTGGGATGGAATTTAATATGAGTAATGCTAGGAGAAACGGGTCAGGGTTTCAGATTAACACCAATAACCATAATGAGAACAGATGCTTATATCCATCTGGAATGTAGATTTAATATGTTAAATTCATAGCTCAGCCCATGAAATGCAATCATCAGATGTTTACTGGTCCCAATTTAATGAGTGATTTTGGATTAAACAGGGGCCAAACAACAGGCCACCAATCTATATTAAATCTCTGCAAAATGAAAATTGCAAAGATTTACTTAGGGTCATTACACAAGAAAATTTAATCACAACCTCATCCATAATGTCACATCGTCATCAGACTGATAATTGAAATGCCATGTGAGGGATTATGAATAACCCTCTGTTTATGAAGATAGCTTTCTGATTGTCTCTGTGTCCTGTGACTAACATAAAATATGATTTGTATTAATGTACACGGTCCTTGCCTAAAAGAAATCCGTTGGGGATCTGCAGAAAAAGTCTGATGTTTTTACCTTCACTATTACTGACGGGGGATGTTGTTAAGTAACATTATTGCCACAATTTTCAAGCTGCATGGTAAGGTGAAGCCTTGCATACAGACTCACGCTGTGTTCCATGGCATCGCAGAGAGACATCGCTTGCAATATCCCTGCAGCTGTGTGGGTGCTATAAAGTATTCAGCACATGATTTAATAAGCAAACATTGATTTGCCTAGAATCAATATTAATTTTTCAGACTTTGTTCTGTGGGGCAAGAAATGTATCTTCCAGTATTTACTAAACACTTAGTACATTTGGGATGTTAATAAGAACACATTTTTGATTTTGGCATGTTGCAAAATATTAAACTCTTGGATATCTGACAATTATGTAATTGTGCATTGTACTGGATTATACAACAGCCTACCAATAGCCAAATTTCTAATGGCATTTGGTTTCAAAAGTCCATCTAAATATTTATAGAGCGTGTGCTGAGGGACTCTGTTCCAGCCCTGAAGGTGGATGCTCAGCTGAGAATCTCCAGAAACCACACAAACGAGCAACAGGCTCTTCTCATGAACTTCAGTGTGTGTGCTGCTGACATCCCTGGCTTGCTACCGCCCTTTGCTTCCAAATTTACACCTGCTTCATTGCTTAGTCCATACCCACGGGATCCAGCCAGCCAGGAGATGATGCCCTGCTCTGCCACCGCCCTCCCCGCTGGCCCTGGGCACATCACCTCCTCCCTGTGAGGTGCCACCACGAAGGCAATGTACGTAGGCGCAGGAGATGACCCAAGACACTGTTGGCAGAACCAGTAGGTGCCCTGCAGAGAGGATGGGGCTTCTCAATTTCTGGCCACGCAGATGAGATCTCAATTTGAGTAACTAAACTAAGCTTCCCCATGCCCAGCCCAGGGCAGGGGTGAGGATAAACTGAGCGGTTCATCTCCAAAAATGTGGCTGCCTTCTCCCAGTCACCTGAGCTCAGTGTGAACATGTCACCCCCCAGCCCCAGGATTCAGCTCCATTCGGGGCGAGATCAGAAGGCAAGTGGGAATGTCTCTTTTCCCCTGTTCAGGGCTGGTTTCTCCACCACCTCATTGTCAGTGCCACAAAACGGATCACATCCGATGTATTTTAATTGCCCTGCATATGAATTAAAAAATTAGCTCCTTTGTCAGAGAACAATTAAGCAGCAAGCTCAGGAGCAAGAAAAGCAAAAGCAGAACAAAACCCTGAGTCACCTGCCTGGCAGCCAGCAGCCAGCAGTCCCTGCTGCCGGCATCTTGCATCCCGGCTGGAGAGCGGTGGCCATGCTGGAGCATCCGGGCAGTTGGGTCTTTCTGTTGCTGCAGCCCCAAGCAAAAGCTTGGATCAGCTTCCCACATCGCACTTATTTATCCATATTTGAAACAGTTTTAGCCGCATACATGCCCACATGGAGAGAGCTGGAGTTTGAAATGGATCTCAAGCCGTCTTGAGCTTAACTGGCTCTGAAAAACTGCATCTACTTCTTAGCTGTGCTAGCCTGGGAGTAACATTCGCCTCTGTAAATCATTTATTTCCAAGTAAATCTGTGCTCCTCTTTGACTGCAGCAGGCATCAGGCAACCAGACATGGAAGGAGCCAGATTTTTCACCAGCAGTTAAGTGGGAGGCAGAAGAAAGCCGCACACTTTGCAGGTGATGGTTACACCTGGAAATAGGCTGGCGCTCAGCACTGGGCACCTCACCCTGAGGTCAAATACATGGACCAGTGTTTATGGCTGAGGATTCACAGCAAAACAGGTCGCTGTGTATTTGAGACATGGATCTGCTGTAGGTAAGTACGACATATAACAGGAGGGAGCAGCGGAGCAGCTTGAAGGACGCACAGAGGCACTCCCGTGCCACTGCCTGCAGGCACGGCTCATACATCAGCTCGGGGGGGGGGGCCGGGCAATGTGATAGAGCACAGCCAAAAGGGATGGTGCAGTTGTAACGACCAGGCTTGTCGGAAGATGCAGGCTGAACTTCTTGCCCTGAGATTAATGCCAGGGTGCCAGGTCCTGGAACAGGGACGAGGTGGTTACTCTGCCCCGACAGCTGGCTCAGGAGAGTGGGAGCACAGACAGAGCCCTTCCCGGCTGGCTAGCCCGGGTCAGTGACTGGACCCCGGCTTTCCGTGTTTAAACAAGTAGCACAGGTGAAACTATTGAAAACAAGACATCTGCAGAGAATGGGGAGCCATACGCTGTGAGTGATTTACATCAGAGCATTCACCAGCACTAATACACAACCAATTAAACACAGATAAATAGGTAAGGCACATCCCTCCACGGACCAAGGTGGGGGAGGATGTTATTTTAGAAGTCCTCATGGTATTTCTGGCTGTCCAACTACTGGAAAACCAAGGACCAAATCCCATGTAGGTGGAATTTTACCCAGGATGCCACATAACCAACCAAATCACAGGAGACAAAGTGCACTAAGTGGCTAATAATGGGGTGGATGCCTTTTGCTCGTTAGACGTAAATGATAATGCCCCAGTGCTTGAGCACACAGTGATCTCCATCTGCGGGTGTTGGCAGTGCACATGGATGTGGAATGCTATAGGCAATGATACTGCTGTGGCAACCTCATTTCAGCATCCCCTTCTCAAAGGGGATGGCCCAAAGCTACTGTCAGGAGACGAGGTGGTCTCCAAAATGGCCAGAGCACCATGGAAATGTTCCTTGGGAAGATTACACCAGCCCTTAAAAAGAAACACGTTTTCCACTAAATCCACAAAATATTCCCCGAGCTTCATTTACAAGCTGCTTAATCACTTATTAGCCAACAGCATTTTTGTGGGGATTAGTATGAAGGAACTGGGTTATCACCTCTGTGCCTAAGGGTTTGTGCTTGTCATGCCACCCAAAATGCTGAAAGATGAGCAATTCAGACAATTTCTGCTTCCAAAGGTGCACAACCCTGACTCTGTCCTCACTCAGGAGAGAGAAGGAGCGGTGGTGTTGAGATAGGTATCCGTAGGATGCAAGTTGGGTACGACTCGAGCTTTCACCTAGGAGCTGTTTGGCCCATGCTGTCCTCCACAGCAGCCCTGATTCCATCAGACATCACTGACAGATGATGGCATATCTGGTGGTACATTTAATGGCACCCTGAAATGCCACTTCCCAGCCATTCCCTGCTGCCACTGTGGAACAAGGTCCCTGCTTTCCCAAGGCATGCATGGCAAGGGTGATGTGTCCCAACACACGTGGGCTCTGCACAGCACCTTCCCATGCTCGTGTGCAAGAATCAGGCAGCTGTGCCTGCAAGGGGACAGGTACAGTCACTTTCTCAGGATCTGCACGTTTAACAGGCTTAGCCAGCATTACATCTCCCAGGCCCCTTCTCTCCTGTGGGCTGATCCATCTAAGTGTCTACAAGCATCGTATCACTGCCCGGCGATGGTTTGCTCCACTGACAGATGTCCCTGTGCGATATTTAAACTCCAAGGTTCTAATCTGGCAATTACCCATTAGGGAGGTCATTACACATGTACCGACACGGCAAACCTGGGTGGAGATTGACGGCTTTCATTAGTCCCTTCATCTTTTCCAAACCCAGCATCTCTTCCTTTCTCTAGACATAAGGCGCTGGAGTGGATTCAGCTTTGCGGTGATGACAGGATGCTATCTGTTACTCTTTCGTCGAACAGTTGGGCCGAGTGTTGCCTTCCTTGTTACCGAGGGTAAAAAAAAAATAATAATGAGCCATTATTAATGGTTGCTGGCATGTGGGCAAAGTTCAAAGGTGTTGGGTGAGGGCCAAGTTACGCACGTGCCCGTGGCCACCCGGGCGCAGACAGGCTCCCCTGGGCAGCGCTCCTGCGGCCATGGGAAAGCAGAACGTAAATGCAAACGCGGCTGTGGGGACAAAGCTCTGCGGTGTGTAACAGGGCTGCTACAGCCGAATGCTTTCGTGGATCCCATTCTGTAAAAGTCCTCATCTGAAGGTGACAGCAGCCGCAGAATGGAGGTGTTAAAGAGAACTGACGCATCAGATAAACTCCAGCTGTCACCTCCAGTCAGCGCTTCCCCTCGGTCCCCTCTCTGGCCCTCTTCTCTTGGCTAATATCCCTAATGATTAAAACTGAAAAAAATGTATTTCTTCTTTTGCTTTCAGCCTCAAAGGTTGATCTTCGCTTTCCTCCCTTTCCTTCTTTAAACAGCCTTATTTTGCAAGGAGGAGGCAACTGAAACCCAGGAAAAGTCAGTGGTTTGCTGCTTGACCTGTTTTTTCTCTAGAAAACTTATAAAGACACATTTTGGATGCTTTTCTGTAGCCTCCAGGTAAACACTGATCCAGATCCTGCACTTAGTACTTTTTCTCTCCCAAACCCCATCTAAAAGATCAGACTCTGGTGAGGTGGTGCAGGGTGGTCTGCAAACAACTGCAACCTACTACAGTGGTCTCTGATCCAAAAATTTATTCAACTTAGTAAACTCTTTTTTTTTAATTGTTTCGTAGGGTGATTTTCTCACAGTTTAACCTTAGCCAGGGGTAAGATGAGTCTGTTTGCAAGAAAATCACCGAAGGGTTAAAGGATGCTGCAGAAGCAGAGGCTGCCAGTTCAGGATGCAAATGCCCTACCCACTAGGTCAGGGCTAACACTAGTGTTGCTCGGTGGGTAATAAAGATTGCCGTGTAGCTGTTCTGAGCTGAGATGAAAAGATTTGTTTGAGATCTCTCCCAGGCACCCAAGTTTGCCATGGCACATACTAAAAGCATTCCCGGCTCAAGCAGCAGTGCCAGTAAGGACCTGTCCTGCTCCGCTTTCACAGCAGTGTGTAAGGCAGTCTTCCCTGCCTACACACCACCCTCATGAGACACTCAAACTGCTAAAACTGATCCTCCTCTGTGTAAAGGCAAAGTATTTAGGACCTTTTGGGGCACTTAATTTTGCTCCAGTAAGCCCAGATGCACAAAGTTAATTGTATGTGTGTATATAAGGTCACGGGCTTTAAATGGACAAGCATCCGGTGTCGTGCTGGCCACTTGTCGTGGCCGAACAAGTGTAAATGTATCTCCATCAACAGCTACATCGAGCCACTGATCAATCCATCCCTAACCTCAGGATGTTATTTTATGCAGAGAAATAAAAATCTTTAAAATGAATTCCTACTTTTGTTTCATGAGTGCTATGGAAAATTACCCCACGGTGAAGAATGTCACCTACTAAAGTCTTATTCTGTCCAAGTAAAATGGTTGATGAATTAATGTAAATAATCTACAGTATTTTGCTTTAAATAGTCCACCATCATTTAGAAATCTTGTAAAGAGAATGAAGCAATAAGAAAATGTTGTAGAACAGATCCCTGGATGCGATTTTTTCCCAATAGTGATGATTTTGAAAATATACTCTGCTTGCTTACATGAAAAACACACAGAGAAGAGTTAAAAGTGGCACATTATCTTTCCAATGACATATTTAGCCAGTTATTCAGGCTATAATGAAGCTGTGTAATGAAGTCAATGTCCTTGAAAGTTCTTCATCAATTTTTTTCTCATCTGTCAGCATATCCACTTGCCGACACAATATTAATTAAACACAACATTTCCTGGAGTGTTGAAGTGAAGTCCCATCACTGATAATGAACAGGTTTAGGAGAGTCACATCCCAACAAAATTACTTTTTAAACCAGCCTTATTAAGCAGAAAATTAGACCTAAATCACCCTACAACATCCTCATTAAAAGCCACTGATCCTTGGCTGCTTCTATGTTCTAACATCTTTAATTAGCAAACTGCTAGTCTATCTGCCATGATAAATGCTATTAATCTTACCTTTCATTTACTTTCTCTTAACCTATTGTTTGCCTACTTCAGGGAGACACACGCTTCCACCCGAGCTCATTTCATTGCGTCTAACATCCTTGTAAGGATGAAAAATGTGGAAAAATGCGCTAGTGGCGGGTTAAACATGACGACTCTCCCCGCTCTCACTCCATCACTGAATTTCAGGATTTGTTGATGCCTTGGACTGGCTGTATTGGAGGAGAAATTAAGAGTATTTTCCAGTAGATAGATATGGAATAGTGTTGTCAGGTCTTGATAGTAAACCACAGTGCAACTATGGATTGGTGCCCTCTCTGCTGCCCTACTTAAACCAGGGACAAGTTATGGACGTCAATTAAAACATCTTCTGGGTATCTGTGAAGGCTCCACCCAGGGAAAAGAAATGGTTTAAAAACACGATTGCATTTTAGATTTGTAGCTACTAAATCTACAGCCTTTGAGTAGCCTTTACAAAGCATGACAGCTTCACAGCTTCCTTCATATTTGTTCACAAAAGCCCCAGAATACATCAGGACAAATAACATACTGCATTAGGCCGCTTTCACATTCCATTAATCAGATGTAAGGATATAATGCAGTGCCATACCATGCATTTCAGTAATGCATTACTATTTGCTGTGTTTTCAGGTGCAAAATACCACCTTGTATGTGCAGGGGTTTTTTTTCCAGTTTTTAATTATGGAATTGGGCCTTTCCACTAGGCTCACGTTGGCTGATTTTTGCAGTGTGCCTATGCATCATCTTCCTACAGCAAATAACATCACCATGCTTACATCACAGCTCCTGGGCAACAGAGAAGGACAAACTTGACCCAACCCACTCAAATATCTTGTGTGATAAATTCAGTTTGTGTGTGGGTCGGTCTCTCCCCACAGGTAACAAGTGACAGGACAAGAGCAAACGGCCTCCAGTTGCGCCAGGGGAGGTTTAGGTTGGATATTAGGGAAAATTCCTTCCCCAGAGGGTGGCCCAGCACTGGGACAGGCTGCCCAGGGACGTGGTGGAGTCACCAGCCCTGGGGGGGTTAAAGGACACGTAGATGTGGCGCTCAGGGACGTGGGTTAGTGGTGGGCTTGGCAGCGCTGGGTTGACAGTTTGGCTCAGTGATCTTAAGGGTCTTTTCCCACCTAAACCATTCTATGATTCAGTAGGTCTTTTCAAACACGCTTCTGAAAGAGGCTCTGACCTGGGTTAACATCACATGTCCTGATCACAGGCACTGCCCACAACCTTCAACTTTAAGAGGTTTCGCAGCATAACGTACTCCATTTATCCCTATTCATTTATCTCTGTCATTGTTATTATCCCATATTATTTAGTGACCACACTTGCTTCCTGCAGATATAAACACTTTCCCTTGGCAGCTTTAATGAAAACTGCTTTTAATTTCACATTGCCTTGGGTTATTCTGACTGCTGATGGGCTGCTTCTCATCGGGGCCAGGTTATTCTAACTGCTAGGAAACTGAACCTTTTAAGCTCTCATTTCAAGTCCTAATTTTAGCACTAGGTTGTAAGGCAAGGGTTTCTCTCACTGTGTTTATGTGTCTGAAAACCAGGCGTCTACTCCAAGCTACTTGTGTAGCTTCTGCAGTCAATGTCAAGAGATAAGCATCCCCAGAAGGCGACCTGTCCACCTATTCTGCAGTGACATGAATTACCCTTGGGAAACCATTATCTATTATTCCTCAGTACAGAGACAGCCCAGGTTTAATTAGTTGTCTGACTCTTCGATGTTGAGTTAGGTGCAATAATCTGACTCCCAGTGATTTTTATTTTTTTTTCGGTCTGAAGCAGATGAGTCATGATTCATACGCAAGAATCATATTCGTAAAGCTGTGCTTTTCTAATGAAACCCTTTTCTCACTCCCAATATGTTTCCATTATCTTGCCATCAGGAAATAATTTTTTCTCCTGCACACAAAGACACATGACATGCTCATTTACCCACACACGTGCAAAACCAGATTAAGTACTCCATAAATTAGTTAAAAGATTTTCCCAGAGAAAATGAGGAGGAAAGACATGTAATTTCCACTTCTCAACTCCTGAATGAGTGCAGATACTCGATCTGCTCTGCCCATGACTGTCTAGACAGACAACAGGAATCAAGATCACTGAATTGTGATGACCAAGTTTATGTGAACAGAACGTCTCCAAGCTATGGTCTACCCCAAGCTATTCATGTTTTTATCTCAAAATTAATGACCACAGTGCGTTTTTTTCATATTTGGATTAAACTCCGCCATCCTCTGCCTCCAAATTTGGGGTATACCGGTCCTGAATTTTAACAGCTGGACCAAACGAAACCCCGAACATGGGGTAAACCCACGTTGGAATGGAAACTGAGATCAGAATACACTTTGGTCTAACTGACACGGGGCACTTCAGGCCAGCAGCCAGGGTAATGTGGTGAATGAATCATAGGCCAGTGTAACACGCAGACTGAAAGTCACTGGAGTCGTCAGAAGGTTTGTGGCGCAAAAATATCAGCCTTTGCCATGACTGGGTGGCTTCCGGGGTGTGCTTGTCTCAGCAGATACCCCTCACATCACTACTGGGCTGAGCTACTTTCTGCTAGCCAAATCCCAATGAAACCCCAACCCGCAGCCCCTTGAAGGAGCTTTTAGATTATATTAAAGTGCAAAAGATGAGCGTTCCTCCTCCTGCGGAACCTGACGGGAGTTACGCTCCTGTGGAGCACACCTGCGGCGTTCAGCAGAAGCACAGCTCGTTCTCTGGGTTGAATCAAGTATCTTCTACAGCTTACCTGGTCACCTGGGCTGTCTCCTTTTGACCAGAGCGGTCCTCATGTCTCATCCTAGCGGAGCCTTTAATGCCATTGGGTAGGTGAAATTAGTTCTTTCATTTCAGACAACTAAACCCAGCCATTAAAAGAGTTTCAGCCAGCAGAAAAGCACACGCGTGTGATCAGCAACGTTGGCTTTCACCAGGCAGTCATGGGAAGGGCCAGGGAATAGGGATGAAGTGCTGGAAGTCGACTGCCCAAATGATGCTGATGACAAAAAGTGGATTTCACGAGGCTGGCACTCTTCTCATTTGAAAATGAGAAGGCTCCTTGAATGCAGGAGAGTGATGCTGGTACAAAGCTCGTGTGAGAAAGGGACTGGAACTGGGTGTCCAGCTGGGAGGGAGTTACAGGCATGAAGTGGAGGCACCTCAGGATGAGCAAGAGCAAACCGGGGCTGGTTCAAAACCAAACGCTAGGCTAAGGCAGGGATGTGACTAGAAGGATAAAAAAAATCCCTGTTAGAAGTGCCTGTTTGCCTTGTAAAAAGAAAAATAGAGAGTTCAGCCAGCAATAGCACCCCCTCCTCCTCCCACTGCGTGCCAGGCTTGCTGGTTCCCTGGGGTTACCAGCTCTGCGCAGGGCTCTGAGGCAGGAGCCTCTGGCTCCAGCAGCGACAGGCGCAGAGCGAGCGGCAAAGGACAGCCCGGAGATGACACTTTGTGTTACAGACTGGTGCCTTCACAGGCAGGGCCAGGGTCTCGGCTGGAGCCTTTGCCGTCTACCCCGTTGCAGGGCAAGAAGCAAAGGGCATCAGGACAGGAGCTCAGGGAACCAGGGAGCTGCGTTTTGCAGCGAGGGCATGTTTCTATAGCAAAGCGTTTCATAAACTCTGGCCCAGATTCTCTCCTACCACTCGACTGTGCTCAGTGCAGGATGAGGATTGGAGAACAAAGGTGGCTTGAAGCCACCTTTATGCTTCTCTGCTCTGGAAGCAGCTGGGGACTGGCTGGTCCCCAGGGTGGGTTCAGGTTGCCTCAGGCTATGGTAGCGGCAGGAGATTGCTAGAAAATAGCCAAGATGTAACTATACCTCCTTTTCCATTGGCTGTCGCTGCTCCAGAAGGAACCAGGAGGTGACGTGGGTGACACCACCACAATAGAGGTTCGGTCTTCCCAAGGACCCCAAACATGCAGAGAAGAGAGAGAAAATGCCAGTGCGGATGCTGCAGAGGAGGCAGCGTAATGGGCGGCTTATTTAGGAAAGCAGCAAGCCAAGACCGTCTGAATTCAAATCTGGTGAGCCACTCAAGTCAGTGTGCGTCCATGGGCAAACGCCTTGATCTTCTCTGTGCCTCAGGGCAAGGCAACTGCAGCAGGAAGCCAAAAGCAACAGCATTTCACTGAAACGATCAGATGCTGCTTCTGAATTTGGTTTAATTCTAAAACAAAACCCCAGTAAATGTCTACAGACACGCGCACTCAATGTGGTCGAGAATTAATGTTGCACATATTTATATAGAAACCATTCTGTTTGCAGGCTGGATCAGGATCCCATTCACAGAGGAGCTAATTTGCAAGACTGAGGACTTCCACAAGCAGCCTGGTCCTAACAAGTGCACACAACAGTTCAAAAAGGAAAATCTCTCGCCTGACATGAGATTTCGGGCTTGCTTTTCATGAAATAAAATACAAGACAGACCCCAAACATCTGCAAAGGAGAGAAACGCTTGAAAAAAGGTGCTCTTTGCTGCACTGCTTATCCCCCTTCAAAAGGGTATTTGCAAATTCCTACAAGCAACCACCTGAAAGAGGACTCAAGCCGTGCAGGAGCAAGCTCACCTACGCTGTGCAACCTCCCAGTACCGAGATTATTCTATACAGTGCCACATTCAATTGCAAAAAGGACTGTTAGGAGTAATAGAGCTCCTGTAACTAAAGTGTTTTCTGTCCTCAAATCTTCCAGGAAACTGATGGAGGCAAGAGAGGAAAAAGCCAAGGGGAGAAAACTTGTTAAAAGTAAAATTGTATTTTTTTGGACATTGGAAAGGATGTAAAACTAAGCCAGAGGCCTCCAAGTCAGCAGCCATGTTAACATTTTGCGAGAGATTTTCATCTTTTTCCCCTACAGCCTCAGTTCTGCTGTAAACACTGAGAGCACCCACTACGGCTGTCAGCTGCGTGGTTTGCTTTACACTGAAGCTGCCAGAAGATAAAAAAAAATACTTAAGGTAACGTAATTCTCAAATTGGAGGCACAAGGATTTCTTCATGACATCTCTGTAAAGAGCGCAAGGTGTGACATTTACTTTTAGCAAATCAATAAAAATAGGACACGTGCATTTGGAAACCAGTAACAGCAAAGATATGCTGGTTCTGTCATTCTCGCTGCAAAGCTGCCGATGGCAAAATGGGAAACTAACACCCTGTCCTGCCCCACAACATCGCTTTTTTTTTTTTTAATAAAAATAAAAAAATTTAAAAAAAAATTAAAAATAAAACTAGAACTAAAAATGGGGGGGGAGGGGAGGAAATAATGATGAAAAATATTATTCATGGATTTGTCAGGTTGAACAGGTCAAAGCTATTATTCAGGAGCCCAGTGGTTTTTATGACACTTCCTGTGCTACAGTCAAATGATGTACAAAGTTTCATGAAAACATAACAAAACCATTCCATTAAAGCCACCGACAATTGATGGAAAAAGAGACACACTGGGTAAGTAAATTATAGAAACATTCATTCCTGCACACACAGGTGAGATATACATGAAGATATTAGAAATACGCATCAAGATATCATGCATGCAGATGTGCCTTTGACACAGACATGACCACACACACAACCACATTTAGCAGCCTAACCTAATTTTGGAAGTATTTTTCTTCAGTAATCAATGGAGTGCCGTTTGCTTAAAGGCAAATACAAGCACAGTAAATTCCATACTGGTATTAACGGAGGACGAAACGTTACTACAGACCATAGAAAAGTTCAGCACTAGTAAATTCTGATGAACACCATTACTGTGATTACTGTTTGTGCAAAGATATGCCTGCCTCATTGTCATTTCTTATACTACATCAAGCAAAGGCTGGTGGGGAACCTAGTACTGCTGTCGCCCAACTGAATGTGACCTTTTTTGGGTGACCGCGTTGCGGTGGGGGTTTTCCTACTCCTCTGGGAAAGTGTGAATAAAAAAACCCCCAGCCAACAGTGCAGACCCTAGGATGCAACATAAGGTTTTAACAAGTGCAGAAATTAAATAGATGAGCTTTTTGCTTTTAGATGTCAGTGCTGTAACTTTCCTGTCATTTGCAGGAGAAAGGGAAAGGTCTAAATATCTTGGGATGTGGTGAGTTTTAAACCGCATAATGATGGCGATAAAAATCTATAATGTCAGTTGCCTTGTGGCAATCAACAAACATTTCGCATTATGCTTGCATCTTGAGGTTTGCGGCCAAAAAACAGATTTGCCTGTGTCTCATTAAAATAACGAATGCAGTCCGAATGGATCTGCAATGGTTCACTGTACGTCACACTAAATCACAACGCTCTTCGGAGCCAACTGACTATGGCCTCATTACTTTAGACAAAAGTGGGCTTGGAGGAAAAACTGGGGTGATGTTTTTTTTGCTCAGCCATGTTTTTCCCTTTGAAATACTTAAGGCAAAAGAGCAGATAGTTTCTCCCCATTGGTAGCCGAGGAAGGGTGGGTTATATTCATAGTACAATTCCGTATCAATCTACATACACACACAAAACATCAGTGTTAGCACAGGGAAACAGAAATTAAGCAAACAGAAATGGCATTAACAAAACAGATTTTAATGAACATGAATGACTTAAAAATGAAAATAATAATAAAAATATATTTTAACTGTTTCACTAGGGCAGGGAGTTTGAAAACCAGCATGCTCTGCTTCTCTGTTGTGTAAGACGTTACTTACTAGTGGTTTGCTTTCTGTAAGTCTTTGTTCTGCAAATTTTACTACCTTAAGTATAGCAAAAAAGTAAACCCCCATTTTTCGTGTGAAACAGATTGGCTAAGTATCTCTACAAACCGATTTATTTTAACACAACAACCTTAAGATTAATCTATTTGGCCTTAAAGAAATTTTGAGAGTTATGCTCGAAACTTTTCAGCATTTCAGGAATAAACATTCAGTAACTTAAACTCAAATTTTCCTGTAGTTAAATGAAGCTAAGAACATTTTAAAAAATTAACTAGGCTGTTTTAAAACTCTATGTCTTTATAAATACAAATAAAAATAAGAATTTGAGGTAACAGGTAAAAGAATTCATGCAAATTTTGACAATGACAAGATTAAGGTTAATGGTAAAAATCATACTTGGAAAGATTTGAATGAATGGCAAAGATCTCAAATACATTCTTTGTTTTGGTAATTGTTTCAGTTTTCTCTTACACACATATGCTTTATTGTAAAGAGAAAATGCTTGGTAACAAGTTATTTTTCTACAAAAACCAGGCAAACATATTTCTAATTTGATAGAAAAATATTCTGTTACATACCCATTAGGTATTTTTTTATTTCAGATATGAGAAAAACTGCCTGAGATGCATTCATGGAATGACTGATTTAAATGTTATAAATCCCTGAATTTTTCATCTCCCTTTGAACGGAATGCCAAAGGGGATTAAAGACTAAAGACGTATCACAAACAAATTTACATTATTAAAATTACTGTAATCAAGAGTCTTTTCTAGCCTTAATCAGGATTAGTGAAAACAAAATACCCAACTTTTCTCCTGTGCAACACTAATCAAAATTCTATCAAATGACAGAGAACAGTAAAAGCAGTTTTGGAAATTAAAAATACCAGTTGGTGTATTCTAGTATTCTTTAAAAGTATTTTCACCTGTTTGAGGCCAGAGCAATGACTTCTCTGCTGATAATTCACATGGCAGGCAACAAGCATAGCTAAAAATAAGTTTCAGTAATGCTGCCAAGTCTGACCTCTTATTTTCAGGAGCACACTTATTTGAACACACACTATAGAAGCAGGCAGTAGAAGTGCAATGTGGAATGCTTGGTTTTGTTCTCCTAAACTGTAAGCTAAATTATCCGAGTTGTGGAAAATGCGACTAGAAACCTGCCGTATATGAGAGCTCAACCTTGCAGGACACGCACTGCGACTCTCGCTGCTGAGCTGGCAATAAGCGGGTTTGGTTTGAAGAATCGTGAAAGCTTTTAAGTGAGGTCTTTATCCACTGTGTCCTGAGCTTTACAGTTACGCTACAAGGCTAATACAATAAAGGGATAAAGCTTGTACAGATTTTTCTGGTCCTCTGGAGCCTCTTAAAGGCAGCATGACGTTGGTTTCAGAAACCACCACCGCGCTCTGGAGCATCAGGCCCCATCTTGCTGTCACCGGTATCACCAGGAACGCTGGCAATTAGTAGAACAGCAGCAGGATTGGACCTGCTGTTCATTTCACCCTTGTAAAATGTCAGCCACTATTCTACAATGGAAATTGAAGAACAATCCTGAAAAATGACCTGAGAACAATGACCACTCACTTTCTAAAGTCTCAGAAACAAGCTCGGCAATGCAGCAATATTCAGATATTGCAACAGTATGTCAGGGAATCAGCTATACAGATTAAAGAACAAGGAAAACTGCATGATTCTCATGGCTTCTTTCTAGAAACTCATAACTGGTTTAAATTTTTGCTGGTATCTGACGCAGCCAGCTACCTTCCGGGCCCTCCATCTTCAAACCTGTTGCTTCCCTGTATTTGGTTACGCAAGGTTTTACCTTGTAAGCTCAAGACTGCTAATGTTAAATCTTGGCAGATGCAGTGCAAACTTACAGCAAACTTACTCCCTGTTAGTGAGGTTATACATGTTGCTTAGTAAATCTTTAGTTTTGGTTAGTGACTAGAATTACACAGCTTAAAAAAAAAAAGAAAAAGAAAAGCAACATAGCAGAGCAGCATCTCCTCTTTGCATTTCTTCCTAATGACACCACATGCTTATCATTCTTAAGTTCAAAGAAAAACTAAGTGAGGTTAGAAAACAATATATTATCTTTAATTAAAAGTTGGCATTATGCTTTCTTCAAAGTATGAACATACCAGGATAATGAGTACATTAGAACATATGATCTGTATTTCAGTTCCATCTGAGCATACACCAAAAATCCTTCTTGGAAAAAAAGCAGGCATTCTAACAAGAACATCTGAGCAGAAAAGAAAATAATCTTCAGCATTTTGAAGTCCTCCCCTTATATTCTCTGAAACACCGACTGGAAGCAGACACCTAAAACCTTACATGGTACACAAAATGAAGTGGTTTTTTTTCATATGCCAGGGAAGATGAAAAACAAATGACAGGTTACAGGATCTCATCCCCAGGATAACCATGCACATTTGCAAGGCTAGCACTGACGCTTCACACACACAAATGCAATAATCAGATGCTAGTTTATCCCCTCCCAACAAAATCATATTTCCAGCAGTATTAGGCATTCACTTGGCAGTGGTTTTAGCAGCAGCTCAGCACAAAGCACAAATCACATCGAAATAGATGCCTTCCTGTCAATGGGAAACACGAAGGGCTCAGTATGGGTTTCAGCTCTGCATGAGAAGAGTTAAAACCTGATGAGTCCGTAGTGGCTAGAAGCAACTCACAGGACAACTTCCAGATTAACAAAGAAGTTGGTCAACTTTTGTTTTAGATTAGTATTAATTTGTTTGTTGCAGGAAAAGTTATGATTGGACTTCTTTTTACTTTTGAATTAAAAACTCTGTACTGTAAGATCAATTTTAATAACAATTTACAAATTCCTCTAGTACTGCTTTGGTAAGTTCTACATTTCTGTTTTAATACCTAGCCTTTTCACAGTACTCAAGTTACTCAAGCTTGCTATTTCTTCTGTCAAAATTTTCTTTAATGCAGGTTTTATCTTCTATATTTGAAATTCCACGTTCAGCCTCCTGAGATCATTTAATTCAACGGGAGTTCTCAAAGAGCCTTCTGAGTATTTCAAGGACTCTCAGAAGGTGGATTTTTAGGATTCTAGGTAGATACGGTAATGTGAGCAAGCTTTTTACTCATGTGAATTATAGGAAAAGTATTAAACAATCACTGTACTAAACCCATCTCGTTCCAAAAATAGTTTGTCTCTGAGATTATGATGACTTTTTTAGGCTCTTAAATTGGTGGGCCACTTTTTTTTGGCCATCATTATTTAAGAAAGAAGCAATTATAAATTCCATTATTATTAGTGTAAGTCTTTAACCAAACCAAACTCATATTTAGTATTAAGCTGTTAAATGCTTTATTCTCCAACTATTTTAGTTTTGGTGAAAAATGAACAGTTAAACTAATCTCCATTTAAATATTCCAAACTACTCAATCTGCTAAAAATTTTAACCAGAAGTAATAAATATTTACCTAAAAATCACAATTCTCTGTTAAACTGACCTTTTTCTCAGGATATTACCTAGAGCAACAACACAGTCTGCAAAATTTTAAGTGACCTTTGCTGATCTGCAGTTTCCAGTCATTTTTGCTTCAGTAGTGGTTTTGGTCGGCTTTCACTTCAGCAGATGCCTTTTAAGGGTATTTTGAAGGTTTTCTTTTATGGAAAAAGGGACAACAGATAAACTGTTCTGTAAAACTATTCTGTAAAAAAAAAGAAGAAATGAAGATATAAAAATGGAAATGAGCAGGAACCAGTTTTAAACATATGTCTTTATGAATGAGGCTGAATCACACACTTTGTTTTCCAAACACAAAACGTCTTTTGCAAATGTATTAATTAAAATTAAGTGCCATAGACAAGCAGCTTTAGAGGGATGGCAGTCCTTTTCAAATTAGCATAACACTAGCGACAGGCATGGAAATTGGTTTAATAGCCCTAAATAGTTACACCCCACTCCTAACACAAATGGCCACGGACAGCTCTAGCCCCTCAGGCTGCGACTGTACCAGTTTACGCTGTTGCTCTGACATTGGGTGGGTATTCCAATCTGAACAGAAATCACTGAATGCGCCTCAATTATTATTATTATATAATGACTAGTGAAGCATACAAGGCACCAAAGCGTTAAACATCATAAACCAGAAAAACAGAAGTAAACCAACACAAGCAACATCAAAAACTTTGCCAGCAAGGGAACTCACTTGGTAACTTTGACTAACACGGTCAATACTTGGCAAGAGATTATTAGTTTACTTATGATATTAAGTGGCCCAAACCCCACACACAGGTCTAAGGTCAAGCTGTAGATATAACAAGAAAACCAAACCAAAGGGATAAGCAGAGTCTTTAAGCAATTTCCTTCCCTGCCATGTTAAAACATGGGTGCCCTTGGAGCCAAGCTCGACGCTACAATAACCCCTTTTAAACACCACTTTCAGGGCACAGCATCCTCCAGCATGTGTCAATACACACAAGCTCAGTCTCTACCTACTTAACTCCAGATGTCAGGCATAAATTTTTTTTTGTGCGCTCACGATTCATGAGAAACTGGAGAAAAAGCAAATCCCTGCTGATAAGGAGCTGAACATCCACAAGCTTTTTCCAAGTATTCCGATCATTCACCTAACTTCAAAGCTGCTCTTCCGCAAAGGACTGCCACATCCGTCTCTGCTTTACCTTACTTCAGCAGGGGCTTTGCTTTGACTGCCAGCTGGTTTTAGAGACATGTAGGACAGAGAAAGTGGTTATTCATGTCTTTTATTTATTATAAATACATATAAATATGTTAAGTGATGTCTTGCTTTGTTTATCATGATATGCAACGACTTTGGAAATCATCTGGAAAACTTAACCAAGCTGAGAAACAGGCAAAAAGCAAACATTAGCATACAATCACAGGTTCCTCTCAGTTCAAGAACAGGTTAACTTTTTTTTTAAGAGAGAGAGAAAAAAAAAAGCATCTTATTTTGAAGCATCTGTAGTTTTATCAAGAGCACTGAACTTACCCCCCACCCCCATCATGAGCTGACCAAATGACATTTTGATTTGGATTTGCTGGTGCAGCCCAAGCCCAGCTGGCTACATAGGACACCCCCCACCACCACTTCTGAAACATTGCATAGTTTGCAGCTGGATTTTGCTCCCCCCGCCCCCCCCCCCCTTTTAAGCATTTTTGACACAGATTGATCATGCCAAAGAAAACTCACTGAGCTTTCTATCTCAATTCCTCTCCCTCCCCGTTTTTCTACAGTCAGCACACGTGGAAAAACAATGTTATGCTGACAGTCCCCTAACAGGCTGGGAAGGAAATAACTCTATAGATGAAGTTGCATGGGGAGGTGGGGGGTGTAACAAAAGTTCAAAGTGGGTGTTTTGGGGGTCCATGTAAACTGCCAAATATTTCCAAATGGGGTGTGGGGAGGAGGGGAGTATTTAAAAGAAGGAAACCAAAGGAAAACCCAGACTTAACTGATGGTAGGAAGCCAGGGCTGATGGTAGTGGAAAAAAAAGTGCACTGAAAGAAAAAAAAAAAGAAAAAAAAAAGAAAAGGAAACCCAAAGAGCCCGAAGCAGCCAGAAGTCAAGGCTTGTCGGTGCAGTGTTTGCAGAGAGCAGCTCCTGTGAAGGCAGTGCATTTCTCGGGGCAGCCGGGCAAGGCCGCGCCGCCGAAGGGGTACACGGCCGACTGTCCGAAGGGGTTGAGGGTGGCGGGCAGCGGGGCGCTCAGCGTCTGGCCCTGGTTCAGGTAGGCCACCAGCCGCCGCATCTCCTCCAGGGCCTGCGCCTGCATGAGGATGTAGTTCTTGGCCAGGAGCAGGGTGGCTATTTTGGAGAGTTTCCGCACCGAGGGGCTGTGGGCGTAGGGGATGACGGAGCGCAGCCCGTCCAGCGCGTCGTTCAGGTCGTGCATCCGCCGCCGCTCCCGCGCGTTGATGCTGAGGCGCAGCGAGCGCTGCTCCTTGGGCTTCTTGCCCAGCGCCCCCCCCTTCAGCTTGCCCTCCCGCTCGAAGGCCGCGCCGCCCTTCACCCCGGCCTCGAAGCCGTCCTCCTCGTCGCCGCTCTGCTCGCCGCTGCTCTCCGCCGACTTGCCCAGCGCCCCGGGATGGAAGTCCGCCCCGCCGCCCCCCGGGTAGGCCCCCCGCGGGCCCTCGGCGCCGCCGCGCACAGCCCCGTAGGCGAAAGCCGACGGGCCGTAGCCCGGGGCCAGCGCCAGGTACGCCTCGCCGCCCAGCGACTTGAGCTCGGCCATCGCCTCGGCGGGCAGGCGGGGAAGCCGCGCTCCGCCGCCGCTGCCTCGGCACTGAGGAGGAGCTGGAGGAGGCGGCCCCGCCGCTCGGCGCTGCGCCCGGGCTGGGGGCGGGCAGTGAGCCCGGGCCGGCCCCGCCGCCCTTATATCGCGGAGAGGGGCCCGCTGGGATTCCCCGGCGCCCAATCAGAGGGGCCGGGCCGGCGGGGCGGCGGGCGGCGGGCAGCGCCTGAGGCGACGGGCGGGGAGGGCGGCGGGGCGGCCTGGCCTCTCGCACCCCTCGCCCCGGCCCCCTTCGTCTCGGCTCCCCCCGCCCCTTCGTGCAGCCCAGGCGCGCCCGGCGGAGGGGTCCCGGGGCGGCAGGCAGCTGCGGGTGGGCACCTGGGGGTGAGGGAGGCGCTGCGGTGGCCCAGGGAGGCTGTGAGGGGCGAGCGGGAACGGAGAGGAGCCGCCGTTGCCCGCCAGGGCTGCGCTGCGGGACGGGGCGGCGGAGGAGAAGGCGCCGCGGCGAAGCGCAGCACCGGGGGTCGCCTCGCGTACCTGAGGCTGCCCCGAGTGCAGGAGGGGCAGGGTGGCAGCTGCGGGCACGGCCTGCGGATCAGGCCGCTCTGGCTGAGGTGGGGCTGGCAGAGGCGGCACCTGTTGTGCAGAGATCTCCTGGGCAAAGGGCCCGTCTCTTTGCATTTTCTTCAGAGCCTGGCTTTGTGCCTCCCTTCCGTGTGCCAGGAAAAGAAACTTTATCGTTGGTGACTCGGCCCAGCTCTGAAGGGACTCTCTAACCTTCCCAGTTGTGGGTACTGGTAACTGGAAGGAAACAAACAACATCATGGCCCACGGCATGTGAGGGATCATCGCTGTGGGGAGCCCTTGCCGTGACCAGTGGGGTGGCTGCCCAGGGAGGAATCCCAAGGAGAATCCCAGGCAGCCACTGGCAAAGCTGAGAGCTGCATAAGGTAGGATCATCATGATGCTTTGTCCGATATTCCTGCACTGAGATGGCAGAGGGTCTCATCTTTAACTGCAACAGAAAGAGGTCCCAGTCTCTTCTTTTTCTGAGACTGCTTCACAGTACTGACTTTTGGTATAAAGATAGTATAAGGGCGTACCAGGCTTTCTCCAAGCATGATGTGTGTCTGGCCCAGGCCCCTCAAGTGTCTGCTTAGAAAGGATGGGATGAACCCTGTGTAGTGACATATAGATGTGAGCAGGTGGATATTGCCTACAGGCAGATGCAACCAGTTGATGCAGGTGTACCTGGTTAGTTATTTTCTGTAATAAATACCTTGGGCTTTAAGGTGACACGAGGCTTTCTCCAGAACATGTTTTGTTTTTATCAGGCCCCCTACAAAGCGTACTTATCTTGTCCTCTTCCCATCACCTCCCTTTATACAGTGCGCTAATGTGAAATGACGACCTTGTCTCTCTTACTTCTCCACATCAGAACCAAGAGTGCTGAGATCTGCAGTGACACATGCACCCTCACCCGTGGTTGCAGAACTGCTGCATGGAATGAGGCTGTTCCCCTGCTCTGTGAATCTAAGTCTGGAAAGCTGCATTTCCGCATTTCAGAGTAGTGGATAGCATAAAACTAGCTGCTGTCCAAGCCTGACGGTCGAAGTGTGCATAAGATTTGACCATCACACTCTTACTGATCTTCTCATCTCACCTTCTGTGACTGAACATGTTACAATATTGTCACGTTTCTTTTTTGCTACCCTTATTGGGCTTATCAGACCATGAAGACTGATTGATTACTGGTTTTAGTCACCTAACTGTTTTATGAGAATTTGACCACTTCACTCCTGGGACAGATCACTGTCTGTATTCATGGTGACTTTCAAATATAGGGGAGCACAGCATAACTTCTGCTCATCTCTGGAATCAGTCCCACACTAGACAAATGGAGGGAGGTGCTAGAATATTATCACTGGCATAAATCATTCCTGTGAGAAAGATGTGCAGGGATTGTTAAAAGCATGATTGTCCTCTGCTAGAAATGATTTACCTTTTTTGTAATGTGTTGACATCTTGCAATGAGAAGGACTAGCAGTATTACAATGTTGCAGGAATTCTGATTGTAAAGACACATTACAAGTATTGCTGACTTTCTAAATACGTCGTATGCATCTAACAAGGCTAATGCCAGGAGCAGCAGTGGGCTGAAAATTAGAAGTAAACATTTCTCGCACAGGCTCTCTAGTGGTTTAATGAATAGAACAGTTCTTCAGGGGTTATTTCAACACTGAAGGGCAGCTTGGGAGATGTATCAACTACAGGAGAACAGAGCAGAAGGATTTGCTGCTTCGTATGTAATTCCAAAATGCACTGCAGAGAGAAATCATTTGGAGCCTGTATGAATCTCAAATCTAGTCAGGTGTAATGTGCTACCAAAAAATGCACACAGAAGAATTTCTCCCTCAAATTTCAGCTGCGAATATGCATCTTTGAAAATACTCAACCTGGTTTCTCACCGAAAACTGAGAAACAGAAACATCTGATTTGTATTTTGACATGTTGGACTAGAACAAAAAAAGGAAGACAAAAAAATAGCAGAATGGAGTGACTCATGTGGAAGAACACGGCAGAAAATATAATCTCTTCCAAGTGCTTTGGGGAAAGATGGACATATGCAATAGGAAGTAAATTTATCAGATGCTGTAAAGTATTTGCCAGCTTTAAAGTGGGATTCTTTTCTTCTACTGTTTTACATATTCAAAACTTGGTGTTAATATTTAATGAGAATAGACTATTATCACTAGAATTATAATAGTTCTTGTACCTGTAAGTTCCTCAAGGAAGGACCCGTACCTTTATTAAGGGGTCTTTCAAGCCAAAAACATTTTATAAATAATAGGCAGCATCAGTGATTTGATTACTGCATTCTCCCCATCTGGCTCCATAAACGCAAGGGGTTTCTGTTAGCATGACAAGGCAAAACTGCCTACAATGAGAAACACTTGCTGCTTGGCTGTGTACAGGGACCAAACCGCAAGTAGCACAGACCACCAAGGCTGCACTGACCATCATTTGCTGCTGGGGCTATTTCAGGACTACAGCTCCCAGATTCAGCTGCAGCTTGGAGACTGCTTTCATCATCCAGGGAAAAGAAAGTGAATTTGGAGGTTGTAGCACCTGTTGCTACAGGGAGAGCTTGTATACAATTTATTTCAGGTTTGATGCAAAGAGGGAGAAAATGCTCAAAATAATTACATATTTTCCTCAATTTCAGTTTTAGTTTTAAACCTGAATCAAACAATGCATCTTACAGTGTCAGTGCCTACTGCCTGAATGTCTAGAGGACTGGAATGAGATAGGACTAAGCTATGAAGCACAAACCTTTACTCAGAGCTATCTATGTCTTACCTATCACATGTAACTAAAAGACCTCAGGGTCTGGGGTGGACCTGTTATTGAAATGTGTAAGAAAATCAAATCAGTTGAGGAGATAGCCACATTCATTGAAAAGCTTGAGTTGTTTTGCTGGATTTTTGACTGAGGGACCGGTTCACAAATGGATTTTTTTCCATCAGAAGAGAGGAGGGGGCAACGATGAGCAAAGCGTCTCCATCTCCACCGGCCAGATTTGGATACTAAAAGTAGAACAAAACAAGTCCCTAAAAAAGATGAGAAGGAGGGAGGTTTAAAAGAGACCGGTATGCTCCGGTCTTACGGTTTTTGTGAGGCTGGGGATGTCGGGCAGCCCCCCGGGGTCCCTCTGCTGTGCAGCCCGGTGCGGCGGTGCCGGTGCCCGGTGCGGCGGTGCCGGTGCCCGGTGCGGCGGTCCCGTGCTGACACCTAGCGACTGCCGCCCTCAGCGCCCCGGCGTCAGGCGGGCACCCAGCTCCCCTCCTCGGCGCCGAGGCAAAGGCAGGCAAAGCACTACAAATCCAGCAGTAACCCAAAGGCTAACAGGGACAATGAGACCCCGGAGCGCTTAGGGGTCTCGGGCTGTCATCCCGCACCCTGTGTTTTGGATACCCGCCCTGTGAATACAGCCGTGTTCCTGTTGGCAGCTGTCCCTGCAGCGAGCCTGGCAGTCTTGGGGCCTTTTACGCACACAAATGCCAGGAAAGTGGGAAATGAAGACGTGTTTGAGCATCAAAGTGCGTGAATGGATCATCTCCTGCTGAATAAAAATAATGGTAGAGTGAGTGGAGTTACTGTACTGAAAGCCCCACTGGAACTGCTGGAAATAGTGGGGGAATACTTCTTCTCTCGGGTGTAACAGTAGAAAGTCAGCAAGAACAACCAGGTAGAAAAAGCACAGGCTGTGGCAGCGATGTGCTGGCTGTGGCTGTTGGGAAATGGTGGGTAGGCAGAGGACAGAAACTCAAGGCAGGCAGAGCTCAGTCTGGCAGGTGTCTGGCCAAACATACAGGTCTGGACCAGCAAGAGGCCACGGCTGGCGCCTGGAAGCATGACAGGAGTGTAGGAAGAAGTGGAGCTGTCAAAGTTAGTGTTTCTGCTGACTTCTTGTCTGTCACTTGTCTGTCACACAGCTGAGGCTTTCTTCTGAAAAAAACCCTGAGCTGTGCAGGAACATACCATTTTTCTTTTAAGGAAGGTAGATCTTATGGCTCAGGCACAAGACTTTGGATATAAGGCTTCTGTTCTCAGTCCTACCTGAAGCTCACTCACGTACTAACAAGGAGTTTGATTCTGATTACAAAACCTGTCTGGGAATTTAGATGGATGTGTAGAGTCTATGCTTATGATGCCCCCTGCCATAGTGGCTATGCTAATTATGTGTTCATGATAACATAAAAGACAATGAAAGCTGCCTTTACTGTCTGATCCTGTAAAGACCACAACTCCTACAGCTTGTAAGACCAGCCCGAAGAGTTTCAGTGCAACAAAATGGTCGATATTGTATTGCTCTTGAGACACAAGTGATGAAGTACAGCCTTTGTCAGTAGCTGTCCCCTCATGGACCTAGCAGAGTGCTTTCTGAAGGAGACTTCCAACAGGGAAGGAAAAGACCTTCGTGGAACTTTGAAGGTTATTTTGAAGCAGTTAATTCAGAGTTTGTTTGACAAGTACAAGCCTCTGGGATAAGTTTTGCTCTGCTTATGTCATCAGTCATACTTTTCCCCCTTCGCTAGGTGGCAGCAAGAAGATAGGTATAAGGGTTTGCAGGATTATTTTTTTTTTTTTAATACAGTAAGCAGAGAGTTTTCAACTGCTTTCCCGTTTGAATGGATTTCCTTAGCAGTCCCTGTACACACACAGCCCTCAACAACCAAACCAAGCGTCAGCAAGCTGGATCAGAAGCACTGGTGGAGGTGCCTGAAGCATCTCTTTTCCAGGCGGGAGAGAAGGGACCCAGCGTAGCTACGAGCTTCGGTGCATGTGTCCGCGTGGAAGGAGAGATTGTCCGGTCTGCGGTTCCATCTGCTGGCGGAGCCTCTTTTTGCATCAGCCAGGCTGAGGCAGCCGGGTGGCTGTGCAGAGCTGCGGGCGCAGGCCCTGGAGGTGGGGGGGGGGGGCACAGCAGGGGGCACGGGCAGGAGGGACGGGGCCGTAGTGAGGTACCCTCGGATGTGCTGCCTGGGCACAAGGCCACAGTGGCCCCTGCCCCTTACAAGGAGAGATCAGCCTCTTTTTCCCATCTAGCTGCAGTTTAAGCTTGCAGATGGGATGCTGGATATTGAAACCGGGTATACAGTTCTTGCTTCTCCCAAGTCCCAGTCTCCTCCTATTCTTCCTTCCCAGTCCCCTGAGACTATCAGCCCTTTAGTATTAGGACAAAGTTCTTTATGGCAGCAACGCACAGAGGGCCCTTAGCTCTGGTTCCACCTCTACAAACTTGCTGAACAGCTCTCACCATTGCTTCTGCTAAGGGCAGGGTGTGGCGTGGGGGGTGTGGGGGTGTGTGTGGATATTGAGCTCTGCACAGACTTGAGAAAGCATGTACTTTCAGGGAGAGTTTGAATAGTCTTACACAGAGCTATATCCTAGAACGTGAAACCTACCAAAGAGAAGACAGTGACAAGGACCCCTGCTGCCCCTTTAGAGTCCAAGCAAAAATGTTGTCTTCCTTCAGTGAAACAAAACCAAATGCTAAACAGGGTCCCTTTCTAAGCTAGAAGAAAGGTTCAGTGCATGCCTTCCTCTGTTCTTCACAACTCTCTGATAAAGTCACTCTGGTTCTTGGTAACTTTCCATGTCTGGGTGCAGAGAGCAGCTGGAATCCCTCTCCTAGCCAAAGCAAAGGAGATAGCTCTTCTGTGGGCCTTTCCTGGCACAGAGGGCTGCATGACACAACACAGAGGTGCTTAGTTTGCCAAGAAGAAAGCGCTGATGGAAGCAGTGCAATGCAGAAGGAAGGGGAGGGCCGAGTGTTCAGAGCTGAATGACTGTATAGTCATGGCGTAGCTAGTGGGTTGTGCAGTGTGCATGTAAGTGCGGGTTGGCAATCACAGGCTTTAATTTCTGTGCTCCAGTGTAATAATGAGTCCCTGTTGTCATATCATCAAGTCTTAGAGGCATTAAGAAAGGTGCAGGGGATTCTTCTGCTAACTGACTTTTAAGACGCTGGCTTCTCCCATCGAGTATGTCTGTTTGGCTCTTCCCTCGCTGCAGCGCTGACCTGTGCATTAGAGAAGGTGATGCTTGAGAGATCTGGATGTGACAGATGGCCTTGAAGAAAAATTGAAATGAAAAGGTGTTCCAGCGTGGGTCAGGGCTGACAGTGGATGCAGGATGTGTCACCGCTGACAGAAATGGGGCCAAACCTTCTATCAGAAGGTTTTTAGAGTAGGGATTTGGGTTCAGAATAAGGTCTAGACTTTTCTCCCAAAGACAAATGCTCTGTTCTCTTACCTGCCTTTCAGAAGGTTTTTGCTTCTCTGGGTGCTTGCAGTTCCCGCCTGCAACATGAATATCCCAACCTAATGGGTATGGGAAAACTTGGCTGTTCTAATAAGACAGGGGAGCAGTCAAAAATGGATTAAGAAGGGATTGAATGTGTCTTGTGAGAGCTTGGCTATTGATTTCTAACCCTCCCATTCTGATGTTATTGCAGAAATGATTTTCTTCTGCACCGTGCAGAGATTAAATATTAATAAATAGAAAATTAAAAAAAAGGGGAAGAAAAAGACCAGATCCCAAGACATGCCACTGCACAATTAAAAAGCAAATGAAGGATTTCTAGAATGATAAACTTTGTTTCCTCAAGTTTTCTTGAGCTCAGAGGAGAAACATAAGGGGGTTTGATGAGATAATTTGTAATATTACTATTTAGTGTTTTGTAGCAGAGGTGTGTGAGTTTGAGCTACATATCATTGCAGTGGGTTGAATATAAAGATAGAATAAAAAGGGTGGAGATTTACTTAGATCCCATTCACCAGTGACCCATTTACTCACTGATGATGAAGTAAGGGGGGAGATGCAGGTCTACTCTGGCTTCACTTACACTGCGTCCTGCAGTCATACTCAGTTCCATTAAGTTTCTATTTATTATTTAACACAGGAGATGGAAGACAAGGCACACCAAGATGATTTTTATGTCCTAGATGTTTCACTTGCACAAACATCGTGCAAGATGCTACTTCCCATGAACTCTGTGGTTCCCAAGTGAAACCCACATCCTTGGGTTGCTGAAGCAGGAGAGGAGCGGGCAGGCAATGCTTGCATGCAGATCAGGACTCCTAATGCACACAGGGTTTGCAAGGAAATCTGCTCCCTACTTTGAGCTCTCCTATGAGAACTGCAGTTATCATTCTGCCCCATCTTCCCCTCATTCCAGAGAGCTGGACAGTAACTGAATGAAAAAAGGGCACAATGAGAAATTCCTGTCCAGTTTCTGCGAGATCAGTATTCTCTCTGTAGCAGGATACACATGGAAAATGCCAATGAAAGTTTGGAGACATTTAATATGGAAGACCACTCTGTTTTAAGGGAGCTGTTGCCATGAGAAGGGGACTTGCTAGGGTCTTATCCAAGGGCTGCAGAAGTGTATGTGTGTCTGCCACCCATCATTCACATTCTCTCCCAGCACTCTAAAAGTTTACTTATGTTGGCACATTGTCCAGCAAATTCAGAGCAAAGTTAGTGAGTGGAGACCACAGGGGAAGGAAGAGGAAATAGCTGTAGCCCATGAGCATAACCAAAGGCAGGATTTGGCCCACTGCTTTTTGCCACTCTAATCTGCAACAGTCAGCAGTGTTGCTGGCTGATTTCCATTCTAATCCAATAGCTTTCAAGCCACAGAAGATGTATGATCAGTGCTTTACATTCCAGAGAGGTCCATCTTTGACAGACTCATAGCTGGACATATGTCTGTTCCTGTCTCTATTCATCTTCTTTTTTATGATCTCCCTTGAATTTAGTGGCTGTGGCTGGTTGTGGCTTTGCTGCTGTCAGTTCTTCATGGCTTAATGTTCAGCTGTTTGAAGTCAGCTCATTGGCTTTGGATATTGTCCCTGTGTTACTCTGTTCATTATGGTCCTGTGGACTGTTCTTTGTTTCCTCAGCAAAGCAAACCTAGGTGGGACTTTCAAGATAGATGGGCAAGCTTGTGGAGAGAGACCTCTTACTTGGATGGCAGAAGTGCTGACTGCCAGTAGAGAAGGGGGAAAAGAATAATTTCTCTGGATTTAAGGGAATTTGATAGATAAATTTGTGCCAAACACATAGACAGATGGAAGCCTCACCCTGGGCTTCAGACTCTGCTGTAGGGCTGAGCAGTTGGGGCTCCAGTCTTCAGTCTTTTACTGACTCACTGTGTGCCTGAGGTGGCCCAGGTCCTTGCAATCAGTGGGAGTCAGGAAGCTAAAGGCTTGTGAAACCCTGGTTATAAAGTGCTACAGCTTCTGTGGCTTAACAAGTGACTGCCTGTCAGCAGAGCTGGAGTACCTCATCATGTGTGCTCTCGGTCTGTTTGGAAAATAAAGCACCGTAAATTGGAGAGTAGTCCAAGAATGCTTATATGGACAAATATTAGGGATCAGCTGATGGGGGGTAGCCCTGTAAGCCACAGTGAATCAATTGCTTTCTGTTGCTCCTCACGCTCTCAGCTGCTTTCTGTGCTTCAGTTCCTCATCTTCAAAATAGCCATGTTTGCAGTCCTGGGGCCTGAGAGGATCATACGCAAATGATTGTAAAGCTTTGATATTGTAGATAGTGCTAGAGTCCCATACACGTTCTCCAGTGTTGCCTGGTAAGATGGTACAGTAATAGAAAAATGTGAGTAAATTTCATTCCCAGGTGTATAAGAAGAGCATGTGCAGAGTATCCAGCACGTCACACCTAGGTTTAGAAGTAACATATGGCATTAGTTGGCAGACACTAGGCAATATTTAGTGACTACGCAAGCTATATATAATGGAATTATGGAGGGTGTGAGAAAGCAGCACCTCCTCCCAGCTGCCCCCTTAAGGGACGCAAATGCTTTGCTATAACACTGTTCCCCGAGAGCTAGAACTTTAGCAAATAAGGGACTTTATTAAGTTGTTAATAAGATTTCATTTTCTCACTAATGCTGCGGTGCTACATTATTAATTTAAAACTGTATTTAGCCTGACATGCTAAAGTGCCAGGCCTCATTATTAATGCATAAACCCATGCCTCTGTTGTTTAATTAAACACCATGATTATGAAGTTCTGATGTGGTTTAATGATAGCAGGCTGGAGTGGCAGTACATTCCTGTGCTCAGATCTCCCCCATTCCCCCCTCCTGCTACTCTCTTCTCTCATTTTCCCTTTAAAAGCACAAATGCAGTTGTTGTTCTGCTGAATAAACACCACATGACAAATGATGTTGATCTTTCCAAGGTGACATAGAATTGCATTTTTATTTTCCTAGGCATAGTTTCTTATTGACCAGAGATTTCTATCCTCCGTTTTTTAATGGTATCCTCCATTTTTTAATGGCTCTGAAGGTAAATGTTTGTATTTGCCCAGAGGACAATGTAATCCTCGCTCCCAATAAAGTCAACAGGAGTTTCCAACTGATGTGAATGGGGCAGAGTTCCACCCAAAGTCAAGAAGAGACTGAGAGAAGCCTAGTCCATTGCTCTATATGTCTGTTTAAACACGGTTGTTTCTAAACAGTTATCTGGGAGATGGAGCTTGGTCAACGAATGATGATGTTGTACTGAATCACATAAGAATTAAATGGATCTAGATTAATAAACCCTGTGGACATTTCTTCATTTCACTTTCCCCACTAGCATCTTTCTGCTTTGGGCTGAAGTGGTTTGGAGTCATTGTTTTATGCAGCCTGTAGTTTATTGCATTCTCCTTGGTGTCCTTTGAAGGACCAAGACTTCTTGGGTATTTCTGAGAGACTTTCTGCTATGTATTCTCTCCTTGCTCCCCTCAACATTTGGCTTCCTCATCTTATTCCTCCCTGTTCCTTGTGATGATTCTTTGGTTTGCAGAGCCTCTTATTTTATTGACTAGGAGCAAAATTAAACATATTCTTATGTACTTTCCTGCTTAATAAGGATTTACGCAGATCAGCCCTCTGTGCCTTTGTTTCTCTCCATACCCCTTACCTGCTTGTCTGTTCAAACGGGAAGTTCTTGGCTTTGGAGCCTGCCATCTCCCAAACTTTGGGGTACTCTCTCTCTTTTGAAGGCAAAGGGGGTTTTGCTGTGGTCTTTACTAAAACCAGAATTTTACCCCAAGCTTTTTCTTAGCCAAGGCAGGCACTGATCTGGCTAGAGGAGAAGGACAAGGAACAACTTGCATGACTGCATTAGGGGTGCAGGAGCACTCACCATTCTTGTAATTTCTACCAGGGTGGGTATAGACCCTCTCTATTGCCATCCAGGTGAATTCACAGCTGACAGCTAGCTCTGCTCACCTAAGCCCAAATTCTGTTTTTAAATAGCCATTTGTTTGAAACACATCTCTTCCTTGTATCTCTCAAAGAAGAAAACTGTTAATTATAACCAACCTTCCTTTGCATTCTTGCACTGAAAGTGAGTGCACAGATCTGTTCTCTACATGTGCAAATACAACAGAAATGTTACCAAGCTTGATTTCCTTTAGTAGATTATTTTTTTTAAAGTGTGTGTTCAGCAAAGTAACCTTTCTCTAACAAAGAGATGACCTTTTTGCATTTATGTAGTGCTTGTTGCTAGGATTTAGGTCTTTGCTGAAAGCTGTTATTTCTTTTAAGTACAGGAGAAAGTGCATTTTCACCTCCATATGGGTAAACTGTCATTTTCTACTGTTCACTGCTTTTCTCACCATGGAATAATAATTTGAGGTTCAGTGGGTTTTTTGAGAGAATGCATTCCAGGAGTGTGGTGGGGCCTGGGAAGTCCTCTGCGTTTGCTAGCGGGGGAGAAAAGGAAGAGGAGGGAGAAGGCTTCTGAAATATTTAAGGCTTCTGAGTACTGCAGTTGCTCAGCTTCTGCCATCAAAATCATTCTCAGTTTAAGAGGGTCATGCAGGTATTTTATAATTGTACACAAAAAGCAGCTGGTGGGTAGCTGAGAAGCTGTATGTGTATGTGTAATATATTATTTTTTGGTGGTAGCACTAGCATCCATGGGAAGCCACTTTAGGTAGATTTAAGAGGATTTTGTCCAACCGTGATACTGATGAATAACAGAAATAATCTAATATTACTCTTTGTAGAGCTGTGTCATCGCTGTTATTACAAGTCATACTATTAATACATGATGCGGTAGGAACTAAGCTGCTTCACATGCGGTATTCTGCAACAGGGCGAAAGGGAGTGTTGGATGTGTATGCAGATCACTTCATGAGACATAGAAATTAGTATCTCTCTCTTTCTTGAACCGTTTCCTCTGTTCATTTCTGCAGGTAGTGAGAGACTAAAAGAAACTGCAAAGAGCAACTTGACTACTTAGCTCTGTTTTCCCTGCAAACTGAACATGGGAAAATGCCTCGGTTCCTTTGGTGCTGGAAATAGCTGAAGAACCAAAGACTTCAAGCATGTGAAGCTGCAGTTGTCTCCAAACAGGAACATACAAAGTAAAAATGTTCCCTCAGAATAATCACACTTTTCTTGGTCAAAATTGCTCTTCAAACACGTGACTTCCTAAGTGGGATATACTGTTTGCCAGTTTCACAGTATTTCAGGAAGTGGGAGGCAGCATTGTAAGTATTTATCAGCTGTGTAAAATAATTGAATGGAATGTATTGCTGGGGACTGGCACAACACTGCACTGCTCAGGGCAGGGTGCATGGCATGCTGTGGTTTCCAAACAGTCAGTCAGCCCAAACAAGTTACCAGGAACAGTCCCTCTTCACATCTTCTTTCTCTCTCTCACATGCACTTAGAAGAGCGAGAGCAATCGACGGTTTCTTTGCAAATGAAACAACTAAAATTAATCAAGTCCAAATCCGTCCTGTCCAAGAGACCATGAATTCAGCTGGATCAGAAGCCCTTGGTTAAGCAGCCCCTGAAAGTCTATCAGAAGTTTATTAGTATGGTAATTTATCTGGGTAAGCGCATAAAGATGCTAATTGAAATTGGGTTTTATGCATTATTTTTTAAAGGCAGAAAGGTTGGGGATTTTCTAGGAAGAAAAGTAGAATTGTCACTTATGTTTCATCATGTCATAATGTTATAATTTCATTATTTTCCTATGCTTCATTTTAATATTTTTATTTTAAATGCAAAGAACAAAGAACTTGATACTCCAAAGATTTGGGGCTCGTGCCATGTCTGGTTTTGGTCTTGATGCATGAAGATAGATTGAATTAATCAAACTTCTTCACACTGCTATTTAATCGGGTTTACAATTAGCTGAGGGCTGCAGGTCTCCTGGGCCTATCAGCTTTGCAAGCAGAAGCTGTAATACAGCAGCTCTGCAGCCACACACTGGGACTGCCTTACAGACCAGATTGTCATAATGTGGCATGAAATTAAAGCGTGATGTTACTTGACAACAGAATTTCAATTTCTCCCTCCCCCCCTTTTTTCTCTTTAACAAAGTCTCTACCTAGAGACAGGCCTCCCTGTTGAGTTGCACCCACCTGCTCTAAGCTACACAGCTGCCTTCAAAAGAGTTTCTGATACTATTAAACCAATATGTGTTCCATTACAGTCATTCTGATATTCTTCTCTGTCTGCTTTCAATAGCAGTTTATTTTGCTGTGAGGAGCTAATAAGCATACAGCTCTTAACTTGTTTCAATTCTTACTCAAATGTATTGATTTCGCCTCTCCCTCTCTTCTCACAACACAGAGGGGTTTTGCTGGCATCTGTTCTCCCCAAACCTGCCTGCACAGTTATGCCAAGCCTCCTCAAGCCCACTTCCATTCAGATGAAAAATCCATTCAGATAAAAACCCACAGAGCAGAGGAGAGCCTGGGCCAGTTTTTCCTTCCATCACCCCTCATTTCTCGAGAAGCAGTGTGGGTGCACGGTTAGGAAACAGGATTTATAACTCCCCCACCCTCAAGCAAGTCAATATCCCGTGAACACCACCACCACCACCAATTAATGACCTGGATGTTGATGGTTTTGTGTTTAGGAAATCTGTCATAGGAAGAGTTCAAAAGAAGGACATAATGAACCCAGAAGGGCTGGCTGGAAAGAGGTAAGGATCAGGTCAAGTTGGTAATGGAGGATGTTATTCCCTCCTGGAACTGACCTGGAATCTAATCTAATTCCAGGTACACCTTGGAAATCAATGGGTAGACGATGAAGCATCCTTTGCAGTTATAAAGGTTGGGCATATGTTCCTGATGGTGAGATTTGACTGTGGAATACGCTCCCCAACTGCAACACTTGAAGGTGCTAGAGTTACACTGGACAAGGAGAATCACACTCTAGGCTGAGAAGCCTGGCCAGGTGGTGTACGTGGGGATCCACCCCTGGTCCTGCTGAAGGGAATGAGTCAGGCTCCTGCTGGAGTGAGGTCTGGCCTTTGATGACACTGTTTGGTTTCTGTGGACCACACTCACTGATTTCTTATGACTTCTCTAGGTCTGGGAAGTAATCAGACCCACCGGTGGCTGGCCCTTCAATTTGCAATGATGGATTCTGCTCATTAGTTCTGTGCTTTTTCCCACCTCTGAATGAAAAACAAAAAAAGTGTTTAAGTTCCATCTCTTCTAATATCAGATACTGAATCGAAAACCAAATCGTACCCACAGAACAATACCCGTAGATGGCTGACAGAGGTGAGATTCATGCAAAAGAGACACAATTAAGTCTTCTGCATTCACTTTAACCATTATCTGTTGCCTGAAATAGCACAGAGCTACAATTCTGAGAGTTATTTGGACATATTTAATCAGAATAGCCTCCATTTAGTTATCAAACGTGGGAACAAAATGAGCTTTGCTTATAAAAAAACCCAAACTTTGTAAACCTCTGTCCCTCATTGCTCTCCATTCTTTTTCCTTCATGGTGCTGAGCATCTCCCAGGGATTAAGTGATTTTTCAGAAAACTGATTCTGTTCCCATTGAAGGTGATTAGTTCCCCCATGCTGAAATCCACAAAAGCACAATCAGGTATGCAACCAAGGTAGTTTTAAGCATTTGCATCTTATACAGGTTGGCCTGCAAACACCTGTAGTTTTTCTGGCTGATAGCAACCATTTATGGGTAGAGGGGGTAAGGAAAAAATCATTGAACTTTAAAAAGCAAAATAAAAAGAGAACATTTTTCTGATTGAGAAAAATCAAGCTTAATGAACTGAAATGAAATCATTTCTTCAATTTGCTTGGACATTTTAAGTTAAAAGCAGAGTGTAACCTCTGCTTGCTAATTACTGTAAACATTTCAATCACTCTCTAATTCATGGTAAAAAGGAGGAAAGGCTGGACTATGGAATACTAATCAAAGATCACTCCTGGGAAGTCAAGACTCTGTTTTCCCCTATTTTTTTGGGCCAGTGTGTCTAAGACTTTACAGAATTTGATGTATTTTTCTACATATATACACACACACACACATACATACACATATATATATATAAATATTTATGAGGAGCTTGCTAGTGACAGACCAGGCTGGCCCTGCAGGCCCAAAGGAATTAATGTAAATTCCAGTCAACCATGAAAACCCACTAGAATTGAACTGTATTTCAGCATGGTGGATAAAGCACATCAAAGAGCAGAATTTCTATAAGATAATTACACACAATGCAACTCTAATCACAGAAAGACTGTGGATATTGCTGATAAAGCGTAATAAATCTTTTATGACTATGCCTTGTTCTGCTGAATCAGCTTTCTGTTTCTATTGCACTAAACTCCAGATTCTTGCCCTTATTTATATATTTACAATTAAAAAAACACCACACAAACTAACCATTTACTGTAGCTTCTGTGTAAGGTTTGAGCTTATTTAGTTTTTTCTTGTTGCACTTGTTGAAGTGCAGTTGGATCAACAATAGCAAAATATTTGTCTTTCCTGTCTGGCAAGTCTGCAGAAACAAATTGCTTATAAGCTGAGAACCCGCCTTTCTGTTGTATTTTAAGAAATTGGAATAATTTCACTTTTGACAGTTCGAAGTGTGCAAAATTCAGGCTCCTTCCCTCGTACTCCATAGCACCACAAATTCAGCTCACAGACTTACAGAATGGTTGAGGTGGCAGAGACCTCTGGAGATCGTCTAGTCCAGCCCCCTTGCTCAAGCAGGAGCACCTAGTCCTCAGGGTCGTGTCCACTCGCGTTTTGAATGTCTCTGAGGATGGAGACTCCATAACCCCTCTGAGCAACTGGTTCCTGTACTTCACCCTCACAGTAAAATCGTTTCACATACATTTAAACAATTTCCTGTGCTTCAGTTTGTGCCCGTTGCCTCTCGTCCTTTCAGTGGGCACTGCTGTGAAAAGTCTGGCTGTTTCCCAGCTTCCCACAGCTGCTGTCTCCTTACACACAGGTGTAAGCCCAGGGAGTGAGCAAGCCCTAGCACAGTAGAGGCCCTGAGCAGCAGTAATCTGTGCTGGGGATATGGCCTGATGCTGATAGCATCCCATTCCCACAGCAGTAGGGGAACTGGCAACACGGAATCTGTGGTCACTGGCTGTTCCTTGACTGTTCTTGGGGGCTCCTTGTGTCTCACTGTGGATCTCGCTTGTGTATCAAAACATCATCTGAGCACCAGCAGGCACATTTATGGAATGTGTCTTCAATGTTCCTTAATCAAGAAGCAAAAGTTTGGCTTCTTCATGTGAGCTTTGCCCTTCATTTGTCTTTCTAGCATATGGGCAGCAGAAGGTCTCTGCTTCTGACAGAGTGAAAGAATTTTACATATGGTTTAATTACAGTAAATTATCAGCAAAGGGAAGAGTTTGCAGGGGGACAGCTGAATCCCACTCATGGGTTCAGTGAACGTCTGCCCAGGATCTCAGTGTTGTGCCATGTTTCACAGTGACACTTTGCTCCACCCCAGAGGACAACTGTTCTGAGAAAGTCCATCCCTTGGTGCCCCTCTGTGCTGGAACCCTTTCTCAAAGTGACAGCACGGGGAATGTCTGGCTTCTCAGTCTGTTGTCGTAACTTTGTGCTCCTGGAAGAGCACAGAGAGGAATTTGCCAACAGGATCAATATTTCCTAACTCCAGATTCATACCCTCTTCTCATTTCAGAGCTTAGATGCTGACGTCCTCTCTGACTGTTGTCTTCATTAAGCCTACAGCAAGTTTGAACATGAACCGACACATCCTCTGGCAAGTAGCTAGATTGTCTTCCACATCTGTTGTGCTCTCCTGATCAACAAGTGCGTGTTACTCAAGGTATACTTGAGGCTTTCCACAGCCGTGGTGAGTCCACCATACCTTCAGAGCCTTATTTATATTAGTAGCATCACCCTAGTTGTCACCCAATGGGAAGTGCTTTTGTATGCAATCCCCCAAGCAGACATGAAAGACCATGTCAGGACGATGGAGGGCTGCAGAAGATGTTCTTCCTTTGCCTGATTTACATCATATCTTTGAAAGCGTGTCCCTCCTGTGACAGTCTGAAGCGAATAAACAAAGTTCCTGGGGAAATGGTATGCAGTGTTCAAACACTTTGCTGAACTTTAATGTTCTGTAAGTTGTAAGGAAATGACTACAAAAGCCTTGGAAGAGCAAAGCAAGAGAGTTAGCTCAAGGCAAGGTGATATTCCCTCATTAAAATCTGTTTGTGCAAAGTTAAGATGTCAAAGAAATTTTACTTGTTCCAAAAGGGTTTGAAAGCCCATGTTATTAGTGATCAGAAGGGACTTGGGAGTGCTATTTGCCAAAGAGGAGGGTGTAGTGAAAGAAAGGAAAATAAAAATAAAATAAAAGAAAATGTATACTGTATTTGAGCATTTAATGTTATCCGAGAAGAACAATGAATTCAACTGCCTTAAAACAACAACTTTTGTAACCCAAGTATGGATCATAGAAAATATTTTAAAGGACAAAAGTCTTCCAAATGTGGGCTGAGATTCTGCATGCAGCTTTCCAAGCCATCCTGCTGCACCCAGGGACACCCACAGGCCAGTTCCAAGGGCAGCCAACTTTGTCTCACTCCACCCATTTTTACAGAGGGTGAATGAGGTTGTTAGAGACCAGATTATTAATTCTTAGATTATCCACATGTATGCTTGTGTGGATGGTGTGTGCCCCAGAGCCATGGTATCACAGGCAGGGTTAGAATGAGATGTTTGGCATTAAACCTGGCACTTTTTTTCATATTTTTGTAGCTCAGTGATGACAGCATCAGGGATTTTTACAATAAAAGAATTAAACTCTTCTGAGATGCAAACCATTCTGTGGTGTTGGGGGTTTGGCCCTTTCAATGCAGGGGTTTTGGCAGAATCAGCATTTGCATCTGTGTCCAAAGCTGCCCGAGCAGAGATGTGGCAGGGAGCGCCATGTGTGCAGCCTGCCCTTAACTGCTGGTCTGGGCCATCGATTCTGCACTTTGTGGTGTATTAGTCACCTGCACCAGTGGGAAAAACTGCTAAAAATACTAGTCTGAAGTATTAATAATCCTGCCTCCAGGAAAAGTACCTTTGGCTGATGACAGGGAATGCAAGTGAACCAGATTGCAAGCGGCATTCCTGGGCACCGCGTGGCAGCAGTGACCCTTTTCTGTGCCTCGTCCCAAGTGCCACACTTCTGGACAGGATTTGCAGTGGGACCTGCTTCGGAAACCCAGCCCGTGCTCCAGAGACAGCAGCCGTGCTGCAGTGGGGAGGGAATGGCAGCGGGTGAGATGGCAGGAGCACACACAAAAACAGAGTTAGGGTAGCTGAGCTTGTGACCCTTCGGGGCCCTGCCAGAGCCTCGGTTTCTCCATGAGTGGTAACTGCTGAGGATGTGCGTAGTGCTCACTGCATGCTTTTTTTTTTTTTTTTTTCTTTTTCCCTGAGAAATCAGCAGAAATCTCCTATCTCAGCCTAGGCTGGCCTGTCCATCTGTTTTGACGGCTTCTTTTATCACTAGCAGCCATGTGAAGAATGAGCACATTAAAAGGTAAGGCTCTCTTCTTGTGCTGATAGTAGACGAGGCCTTCCCCCTGTTTTGCATTAATGTAGAGTGGTGATGTGGCCATGGGCTGATTGCATTTGCTAATGTTAATCACCAAGGGGCCAGGCGAGGTGAATAAGTGAACTATATTTTATTCAGTTTGACAGAAGGAGGAGTCGAATGGAAATGATTTTTATCTCTGGTTGTGGCCGACCTAAATTAATGCTACCTCTGGTGCTGAAAGGCTCAGGAGAGCAGATGTCTGTATTTTATATGCTCTCCTTGGTAGGGGTACCAAACCACACGTCAGACTGTGTGTTTACTCAGGGACAAAGCTGATCCGTGTCCCCAGTCGCATAGGCTGTGCAGCCTGAAAGATGAAGATGTAGGGAGTGAAGTCACGGTTTGTTTTGCCTGCTTGAAACAAAGGCAGGTCACTGGAGCTGAATTTCAAGTGCTGGAGGAGTGGATGGCAGGTCTTTTACCATGAGATGTACAGAGGGAAAGTGAGGAGGGAAAATACCTTAGCAACTCTTCAGCAAAGCACTAATTAATTGCTGAACACCAGTGATGATTACTATCCTGCTAGGAGCGTAGATCTCTGTGTGTACTGTTTTTATCCGAGGAGGCTGTGGAGGCTTTACACTCCCACGCCAGGTAAACAAGGTTGTGTGTGGGGCTGTTCCCCAAACTCACCCAAACCTTGTAATCTAAGTAATACCGAAAGCTTTCAAGGTTTAAATAGGGGGTGAGATATTGCAAGGGATAGGTATTGCTGCTGCTGTGCCCAGCTGGGAGAGAAGTTACCAGAAGCCTGGCAAGGACCCTTGCCTCTAACCTCCCTCCTGGGGAGCAGTGCTGTGGGCTCCGGGCCAGTGGGATCCAGTGCACTGCTTGCTGTGCAGGGGACTGGCAGGAGAATGACCAAAGCCTGGCAGCACCCAGCCACCAGAAAACCTTCCCTGCCTTGCATCTTGCATTTTTTGTCTTGGGAAGGCATCTTGCATTGGCATCTTGCATTTGCTTCTTGAAAAAAGAAACACTGGGCTGATGATAGATAGGTGGAAACATAGCAGTCACTGGAAAGAGAGGATGGAAGAGGCTTAACAAAATCTACCCAGTGAATGAGATGGGAAGGAGAGTGAACAGGGAAGCAAATGTGATAATAGGCAGAGAGTGGTAAGCAGTGCCACCCACACAGCTATGGGTGGGATGTTGGGAGCTAAGGCAAGAGGCACTGCAAGCACATTTCCATTTCTTTATTCTCTGTATCATGTCCTCTTCTCATTTCAAGGTCTGATCAGGTCTGACTATCGTCACCCCTTTTTGCTGTAAAGACACCTATTAATGTTGACAGTTTAGGTGGCTGGGGGATGTGGTATTAGTACTGACAAATGCTGGTAATTTGCAAGAGATGTTTTCCCTCTAGCACCAGTGGGAAATCACCTAACCTTTGCCGATAATTCTCAACATAACTTACAAACCCTCATCTTCTATCATTATGAGGAGTGGCATTTCTGAAAATTATGAGCTTTTTCTTGAATCCATCCATGCTAGACTATACAGATATTAATCAGTGTGTGAGGCCCACTGTACTATTAAGGATTCTCTTACAAGATCTTTTTACCATATGCTCTCTGATATTAAGCTCACTTGATTATGCTTTCAGATCTTTTTTTTTCTGACCTGTCACATCAATTGGCTTTAACTATTTTTTAGCTGTTGTTATCAATTTTTTTAACCATAATTTGCTTAACATGTCTGTGGAGAGCACTTGTGTATGTTTATGCTTTAAACCAACGCTGATTAATCAATAACTGGTGGACTGGTGTAAGTGTAATTGGCACAGATCTGAAGGCTGTGATGGGGACAGTGAGCAGAGAATCTGACTTGCTCTCCATACACTGAAGCTGAAGTAACAGATTCTCCAAGTGCTGAGCTTAGAGCAGCTTCTTCGGAGAATACACTGAGCTGTTGGCCAGTTAAGTCTTTGGCAAATCTTGCCTTAATTTTTCAGCTGAGAATATACCAAGAAACTCCACTGATAGAAAGTATCCTGCACCTGTGCTGAGCTGAGGAGCCTCCTGAGTGCAAATACAGCCTGATCTTCTTTTGCAGAAGCGGTAGCCAAACAATGCTGATAGCAACTGTCTTTAAAGTGAAATTAAAATGTAATGAGGGTGGGAGGCAGGGACAAGCTAGCATGGACCATCTGAGCTGTTGCAATTCTAGAATTCATCAGTGCCACGGAAAGTGGAGAGCGGCTGTTGTGTTATTGATGCAGGGGGAGAGTGAGGTTATTGCATTATTGACATACAGTAGGTGGAGAAAGATTACCATGTTAGCAGCGGTACAAGAAGTGAGATTATCCAAATGCACTAAGCCATTGTTACAGCAGTGACATTTTTCCACCCCCCCACCCCCCACCCCCCACCCTGTCCTTTCCACCTCCTGCCTGCATAATATTAAAGGTCAGTAATATCCAGACAGATGGTTGGGAGGGTTTACAGAGAGGGGCTGCTTTCTTTGGTCATTTTTATGAAATGGTGATTGTGCTTAGAAAAAAAAAAAAAAGAAAGCATTTGGGTTTCCAATTGGGATTAACTCATCCGAATGCTGTACTAGGCAAGAGAGAATTTGGGTTAGGAGATTGTCCCTTTCTCTGACATCTGTGCTACTTTATATGACAGCTCTGAGAGGCACAGCTGCATCGTAGGCACTGGAATAATGACCGGACAAATACCACTGGATTTTGGTTCTTTATTTAATAAATAACTTTACTGAATGTGGGTTTTTTTTGCTGTGAAAAAGGGGCAGTAAACTTTTTGAGGAGGATCTCTGCAATGTGTTGATCCTCAAACGACTCTGATCCCTCATTAAGAGAGTTATCTCTCAGGTCCACTTTTTTGCTTCTAGATGAAACCTGTCTTATATTTCAGTTCCCTGGATTGAGTTCTGTCTTCATCTGGAGCTGCTTGGTTGCTCTGAGAGCAGGCTTCCTAATACTAAACCATAATTGAGTAAAATCATTACCCACTGCAGAGACAGTGACTCACTGTGTAAAATATCCTCTGTAGAAAATGCACCAAGCTGTGTTTGTGGGTCAGAGCTGCAGTTCAGAGAAGTTCACGTCAAGATTCCCCATTGATGGCTGTGAGTTTTGGAGCTGGCCCGAAGTGATCAGCTCATATCCTTTTGGATTTAATAGGGTTACAGAGGTGACTTCTGATCCCTGGTCCCCAGGGAATAAGCCACAAAGATTGCCGCGTCTGCAGCAATCTCATCTGTCCATAGTCACAGTCAGGGAGAGAAGAATGTCTGCTTAATCAGACGCACAATCTGAAAATGTCACATTATTATTTATGAAGTGTTTAATAATCACACCACAATCATTGGACGCAGTGAGGTGGAAAACGAAAATGTATTTTTTCAAATAATATATTCGAATTCTGTTATTTTGGTAGAAAAACCCCTAAGTAAATGATTTCTTTTAATTTGAAGAATACAGTTTGTGCTGGTCTTGCAACAATGCCTCATTTGTGTGTGGATCAGAAGTCACACACAGCTGGGGCAGTCTTGAATTTAGCAGCTAGGATCAGCTAGACGTGTCTGCCCTTCTGCTGTCTGCATGCATCCTGGTTGTGAAACCCTGCAAAGTTTGTTCAGCTCAGAGCATCGCAGCCCAGGCGCTGCATTGTCCTAAGCAGCAGCACCCTGAGAAGTTCAAACCTGGCTGTGCCTGTGAATGCTAACAATAATCTGTAGCTTTTAGGTAAAGCTATAGTATAATGTCATTTTCAGCTGGGATAAAGAAACAGCTCTGCCATAAAAACCACTTACTTAACTATCCCAGGGGTGGCTGCAGTGTAAACTGTGTTTGGGTAGATGTAGGTCTGGAAACTGGACTGGTCCTGGGAGCATTTCTGTGGTGGGATGTATTTGCATGATCCTAGAGAACGTGACCTGTCTCAAAGGAAATGCAAGCAGGCCTCCGTGCATATCGAGGGAGAAAAAGGAATATATAGTGTTTCTTTTCAGACAGAAATTAATCTGAAAAAAATGAATTGGTGTAATTTGTAATTATTAGATGTGTCTGGATTTGCCTGTACGTTTCACTTGGTATCTTTTCCATCTTGCTGTCTTTCCCTTTGCAACCAGGGAGTTATTTTGTAGAAGAGCTTAAGCCTGAAAATATCAGTGTTTATTCTTTCTCACTGTTTTGCATCCTTTCTTTCCAGCCTGGCCTTTTCTTACGGATGTCTTGCTTCATTTTCGTATTTTCATATCACGGCTCTTATTTGGAGTGGGGTCCTCCGAAGAGCTGATCTGCTCCGTGCCCTGTCGCAGGGGAAGGGAGCTCGGAGCACATCATTCCTCCCAGGCTGGCACCTTGTGCTGCCTCCGAGCCTGTGCCAGCAGGATCAGCAGCCGACCACAGCCAAGGGGTTCAGAGAGCCCAGGCACGCAGCGCTGCGCAGGAATGTGCGCTCCCTCTGTTGGCTGCCTGGCTCTGGAGCAGTGGAGGAAAAAAAAAGGAATGTGATTAGGTTACGTCAGGCAGAAACAACTTCTCTAATTCTAATTGCCTGATGACCAGCAAGCCGATTTTGGAGGGCACTATTGAAACAAAGGGCCTATTGCTTCAAGAATTTGACTACCTAACTGCTTCTGAATTTGGAGTGTTGTGGATAACTCAGGGAAACACACCTTGATTCATTTAAGCGCTCCAAGCTGGGGTATGTGTCTGTGTGGGAGAAACAGTGTGAACCCGAGGTCCGTGGATTCAGTTCTGTGTAAATCCGAGCGGCTTCAGGGGCACTCCAGCACATCCCCGGGGCAAAGAGCCTGCATGGTGCGTGGCAGCCAGGCACGGCCCCAAATCTGCCATCTGTGCATTGGGCCTGGTTGCGGAGATGGTGCAAAGCCTTGTGTTGACGTGTGCCTCTTGAGGACGCTGTCAGCTCCTCTACAGCTTGCCTCCAGAGACCCTCGCAGCAGAAACGGGTCTGCCTCTCTCCTCATACTCTCCTCCGCACCTGCACCTCCCACCCCACGGGTGTGAAAGTGATGGCATGGGGAGGAAGGCAACACAGGCCCTACAGACATGTATTTCGTAGAGCTTCCTATGTATCATATCATCTCTGCTGATTAATGCAGTGCAATCAACAGTTTAATATGTTACTACTAAATACGTTAATTATATTATTCCTTTCTGACACTGCAATCACTAGATTTTTATGCTTTGATGCTGAATCTAGTAAAACTTTAAATTAGAGTAATTAAATAATTAGCTGTAATATGTGACAAGCCAACAAAACGATTGCTGTTTTATTATTTTTGTGGTGACATCACTGCTTCTGTTTGTATTCAGGCAGCCGGGCCTTGCAAGGGAGTACACAATCAGGAATACCATCTTGCTTCAGAACCAGAGATCCAGAGTCAGTTTTGACCAGGAAAGGTAATTTTTATTGTCTTGAACTCCATCAGTAGCTCTCCAGGTTTTTCTGACTTCTGTTGTCTTTAAGATACACTTCACCACCCCTTTCTCGTTAAGAATTATTCCTACTCTTTTCCAAAGCTCTACTATCCCTGATGGCTTTTCCTTCTCCGTTTAACCTTACACTTCAGTGCACTTATTTAGGCTTTTATCTTTGGTTCAGGGCTCTGGCTGTTTTCTGCATGCCTTTTCATTTTTTTTTTTTAAATTTATATATATATATTAGCTGCCCAACACATCTCTGTGACAACTGGAAAAAGAAATATCCCCTTTTCTGCCTGAGGAGCTCCTGCTGGGGAAAATGGGTCGGGTGAGGTTTCACAGCGTAGCGCTGGCAACCTGAAATGTATAAAACTGGACAGCCCTGCAAGAGAAATAGATCTGTCAATGCCACGTTGTGGTATGCTCGGAAATCAAATATCAATTTAGATGAGCAGGAAGATTGCCAGCACAGACTTGGGCTCTTCCTCTCTTTCATTTTGCCTATTTTCCTCTTCTCCCACTCCCTCTGGTTCTCCCTCTCTCTCCCATATATTCATGTGGCCGCTTGCGCCTGAGCAGCACACAAAGTGCTTGGGAAATCACTGGTTGCAGCAATTGCAGTTACTGGATTTTATAACTCCTTTGGACTTCACTGAGATTTCTAAGTTGACATCTGAGCGGGGGGCCTATTATTGAGGATGTCAGGTGTTAATGGAGCCTTTGTTTGTTTGCCTGCTTGTTTATTTTAATGCCAGCTGTTTTCTTACAGGTTGGTGCCAGGGGGAAATCCTGCTCTTGTACATTATTCAGGACCCTTTAGGTGAGAAAGGGGATGCTTCCCCAGTCCCTCTGCAGTGCTTTGGCACTGTAAACCACAGCTAGAGGCAAAATGAGAGTGTCCTCGTTTACTAGCTCCCTGCTGTGACAGTGGGCAAAGCCTCTGGAGTGGCATCCAAAAGTGTTCCAGCTTGTGTTGTTCCAGCAAAGTGCCCGTCGCACAATCCCTTGGCCCGTGGGTGTCGGCAGCGCACTGTGATCAAAACCCACAGCTCGTGCCTGTGCAGGGGCAGGACTTCAGGCTGGGGCACCCTCCTGAACTACAGGTTTTGTCCTTCCCGCACACATTCTCCTGTTTTCAGCAGCTCTTCCAAAAACTGAGAGCAGCAGTGATGTGTTTTACAGCCCCGCAGAGTGTGAGGAGAAGTGAGAAGATTTTCCTATAAATATGACTCTAATCACACAAATGTGCAAACCCCTTAGGAGGGATCCAGGTGAATTTCACACTCTCTGATAGGTTTTTGTTGTTGTTTCATTTTCTTGTCTTTTTTTTTTTTTCTTCTGATTTTTTACATCGCTGCTAGTTCTGGGCTGCACCTTACCTTTTTTTTTTTCTTTTTTTTTTTTTGTAGACAGTTTAGGCTATGTCCCCAGAAACACAAAAAGGATCAAAATTAAATATTTCACAGCAATGCAGCACTTTACAGCCTTGAATTGACTATTAATCCTCTCACTCTCTCTTGGCCAGCAATATAAAAACAGACTGTCTCCTCTAAAATAAGTGGAAAATAAAGCAAAAGAGCCAGGTTGACTTTGGTTGCCGACTAGCGCCATCAGCTTTAGTGGGCTTATGTCAGGGGTTAATTTGGCTGAGAGAGGTTCTGTTTTTAAGAAATAAGCCTCCAAATTTCCCCTTGTCCTATCTGTGCCTTTATTTGGTGGGTACCAATTCCATACCCTTTATAGAACATAAAACTACCAAGCCTTTTGCTGCTGCTATTTTTCTAGCAACGTGAACACTATATATGTTCTTCATGATATATTTCAAGCTTTTTGCATCATATGTACTTATCTGGTATCACTGGTCCCTGAGATGCTGCTTGCTGGTAAGTTTGATGGGATATGAATTTTGTTAGCTCCCCTGGGGAAAATTAATTCTCTCACTTGTTTTAACAACTTGTTTTAATCTTAAAAAGGAGTTGTAGGGAGTAACCTTGCAAAGTAAGAAGGCTATTTAAGGAAAAAGAAAGAAAAAGAGAGTCATTGTTGAGCAGGCAATTTTTTTTCTCATAAGAGGCAGTATTTTAAAATGTTGGAAATCTTAATATAGACACAAATGGATTTTTAGTAAAATTAGTGGAAACCCAAAAATAACACTGTAAGAGTAATTAAGGCACTTTGTTACTAACTCCTTAGGTATTTGGTAGGTTTGGCTCTTGTACAGAAGAAGCTGGATATTGTTGCAGGGGGAGGTCTGTAAAGTAACTTATACCAGGTGGACCTTTGATGAGATCTAACTTAAATAGGTGCTTTTTAGGGCATGTTACAATAGCTCTACCTTTCAGCCCATTATAACACAGCCTGCTTGCAAACCAGTGGGATCTATTGTCCGTCACCTCCGGTGCTATTTATATGGGTAATTTAATTTAACACCAGCAGGAGGCTTCCAAATAACTCTCCCCAGCATGGGAAGAACAATAACCTCTAGTGCATATTCACACAATATTTTTAACCTGCAGGGCTGACCAGATTTGGGAGGGGATGTGCGTTGTTCTGTTTGGAGGAGAACTGAAGGGAGATATGCCTCTACCCTTTTTATGTTTTATTTAAAGGATTTCCTAATTCTGCTTTCTCAGAGCTGGGTCTCCAGGGCTCATTGTGTCCCTGCCGCTTCTTTCTCCTAGCTCTTGCGTTTGCTGTATTATATTAAACTACACGAATCACATCTGCCTTTATGATCAAGCCTCTTTGCTGGATTTTTTTTGACCATTACACAAATCCAGTTTCAACAATGGCCCTGTAAACAATTGGATTGACCCAGGAACTGTGTGTGTGGCTCTTAGGGGATGGGGACGTGGTAGCTGAGGGCTGGGAAACTCGGAACCTCATCCCTAGCCTTGCTGTGCCAGCCTGTGTTTTGAGTGATGGTCTCTCTTGTTTTGGCTATCATGACATTAAGTCGCAGTGGAAAGGCAACTGCAACTGCCAGTTTCACTGAGGTTATAACCCACCCATCACAATATGGTATATGTCTGCGTAGAGTGAGGATTTATAGGCTTGTGGAAAGATGCCACATGCTTACTAGCCAGTGAATAGAAATAAAAGAGTACTAATTAGGTCTGTGATGTCGGCAGATGGATCCATGTGTCAGGAAAAGAAAGCACTGTGCTATACAGAAATCCGGCCATCTTTCAAGTGTATTCATCAATATATGTAAACCGGGAAGAAGAGTCATTCCACATTTGGAGAACACAACACAGATTTCGGCGCCAGGCTCCTATGAAAGATGCAACCTTCCGAACCGAGCCATTTCTGAATACAGCATTTTACTTATCTCACGGTGCAGCTGTCTTGTGTGATTCCAAATGTCACTAAGTTTGGGGAGATTTCTGAAAGGAAATGTGCTCGCTATTTCTTTGCCTGCCTTTATTAATTGAACCAGAGAGGGAACAAGTGGATACAAATGGTTTCATTTGGCACGTGGGATATGTTGATGCTAGTATTTTATACTGCAAGTAGTATTAGCTGGAGCAGAAGTCTTCCAAGCTGGGTACCAGTTTTATTTAGTGCCTTCACATGTCTGGGGGAAGCTGGTAGCCTTGCCTGTGAATTTGGTGGCCCAGGTGACTGCATAATGCTCTGACTTTGCCTGCTGGTATTGGTTGTCGCCCTACGTTTCTTCACAGCGCTAAGCACTCCATTTTGGCTCTCCCCCAAATGGGGCAACACCAAGAGCTACTTGCTGGCTTCAGCTCCACTGCCCAGGCCTGTACACATCAAACCCCAGCATTTTGCCCATGCATTGACTGTCATATGAAAACACGCTCCGTCCCATTCTGCCAGATGCTGCTGCCCCTTATACTAATGTTCTGCAGTAACTGAGCCCTGGCAAATCCTGGAGGCATTCTCACCCCTCACTCAGGGTGCTGATGGCTGAAGAAACATGCTCAGCTTTTTTGGGAGCTGTGTTTAATTACTGCACTCAATTAGTCACTTCCCCCACCCCCACACTTTATTTATAATTTTTTTTCCATGAGTCACGAAAAGGTTGTAGCCAAAAGCTTTAGCGATGACAGATGATTCACAGATAACCCCCTCTCCTGTTTTGTACTCCCAAGAACTTTGGGAATCAGAAAGCAAAGTAATTTTTGGACTAATGCAACCCCTCATGCTGGGGCCATATAGCGATAAATTACATGGCCTCTCCCTTCTCCTTCCCTCCAGTGGCTCTGGCACCTGCGCGTTATGATTAATATAGGCATTGCAGGTAATATTAAGCACGTTGGAAGGTTTCCATGAGCCAAAGGCTATTTGGGGCCATTTCACGCGCTGTAACGAAGGCTGTTAGGGAAAATGTGGGCATTGCAATTTTGTGAAATGCATGAAGAGCTAGCTGTAAAGGAAGACACTCCTCCCTCCTTTGAGAGGAGACCCTAGAAAGGCAATGCTTTATTTTCCCAAAGCCTTTTTCTGCCTGCTTAAGTTCTTGAGCTGTTACAGAAAATAGGAACATTTGGGCCCTATCAGTGTAATAGCTAATAATAGCCTCACAGTTTACTTATCTTCACACGAACCCTTTAATATACCCAGTCATTTTCTAACAGATGGGAAACAGGTATGGAGGAAACCTAAGCAGCTGGCCCAAGGTCATACAGGAAGGCTGTGGCAGAGCCGGAGCTGAGTCCAAGTCTGCAGATCCTGAGCCAGATCCCCAGTGACTGGGCGACATCCTCGCCTAGCGAGCAACGGGAGATGACACGCTGAGAGCCAAGCCGTGCCCTGGACTAGCCTCAGCCTCATCTGCTGACAGAGAAGGTCTCAAATTGCTGCTGAGGGCTGAGACTGATCTGCCCTGATGGATGCCACAGCCTGACCTGGGGCTGGGATCTCAGCAGGAACAAGAGGGGCTCAGCATCTATGTGAGTGGTAGCCAGGATTTGGCCTTCTGCAGCAGCATCTAGGCTAGGGAGAGCTGAAGAAGCTGGTCATCTTGCAGAATGCATGCGTATATATATGCGTATATACATGTAAGTATGTATGACCTACCTCCCACATGCAGCTGGAGAGGTTCAGCTCACTGCCATGGGCTCTGCTCCACCTGTTATTGAGCCCACCCCACTCAGACTTGCGATGCTCCCAATCGATAAGTGTTTATACGGCATTTCCGCGTTAATTTTGGTTGGTGGCCTTTGCAGCGAGGTGCAACAAGATGCTTGTACAAACACCGCTGGGGGAAGAGAGGGCATGTCCTGCCTTGCCTTGCCAACTCCCCGGCAGCCTGGAAACGCTTTGCCGAGGGGATGGGCTCTCCTGGGCTCCTCAGCATCTCCTCTGGGAGCTCCCAGACCCAAGGGATGACAATTTCAAATCCGTCAAGCTACTTTAGAGGGCCAATTCTTTTTTTAAAAACACTTCAGTGAAACAGATGCTCGAGTTGTTCCTTAATCTACAAGGTAACCGCTAATTAGTTTTGTATACAGCATAAGCCTTCTCTCCACATGGCATATTTTGTGTCACCAAAGGATCCCTATCAGGGGCTCTATCTGTTTGCTGTCCTCCCCTGGTATTTAAGAGATAAATGGAGTTTCCATCACCAGCTCTGCCTTTCTGCTGTTATCGTTTCTCTCCTAAAAATCAGCTCATTCATCCCATGTGGCTGAAATGGGGTGTTTGGAGAGGGGACCAACCTTTCCCCCTAGCCCTGCTCACCTTCTTTCCACGAAGGCTGCACGGCTTCTGAGGGAGCCCACGTGTGTGTCATGGTGGCTTTTTTTTCATTCAGCAGGGCCCCTCTGTCGCATGGGGATTGCACATGTGTGGGAGGAATACAGCGCATGGCCCATTTGAAGTCTTCTTTATAAATATTCAATTCCCCTTGACGCAACGGGCAACACAGCAAAGCAGCCCCTCATGGTCTTGCATGCCAATAATTTGCAGACTAAAACTCCTCCAATGTGCATCTCCACAATGGGCCCTGCCTTATCTGGAATGGGCCTGTGGAACTATTGTGGTGATAATCTGGGGATTAAGAGACTTTAATAAAAAGCTTTGACATGACAGGTCATAGCCGCTCTGGAAAACAAAACAAAAAAAAAATCAAATCTGTTACTCCCGAATGGCTTAATCCTGTGTGAGCCTGGATCCTCACTCTCCAAGGGTGCCGGGGGGATTCAGAGGCACTCAGCACCTTGCTCCAGGAGCTCATGGTCCCCTAGGACAGGGCTAATTGCCTTACGAGTTTGCTGCTCTCAGCATGCCCTATGTAGCCAACCTGGGGGGACTCCAATGCCTTTTTGGAGCTTTTCTTAAAACCCACTACCCCGGGGCTGATCCTGCCCTTAACCCTTGGCTGCAGAGGACCACGCTGCATCCATCCTTCTGAGCTGGCTGCGGTGCTGGCCACGGCACAGCCCAGCCACAGTCCTCAGTCTGCTCCCAGTGCGTTTCGGGGAGGGCTTCTGGTTCAGCCGCCCCCCTGGACCCCACACCGAGTGTACGCCCATGCACATTAATTACATTTGGGTTTCTTGTGAAAATACAGCGCTGCAGCAGTCCTCATCCAGCACTTGTCTCTAAACAAATTGTTAGTATTTTAAGTGTCTTTCATGAGCCTGAGTCTAATTAATTAAAGGTTTATGAAAAACAATTAGGTTTTGATAGGGATCACCTTCTCTTGAGTCCCATGTCTGCACGGAAAAAAGAGAGGGGTTAGAAAGGCTCAGGTTGAAATTTAGAACTGCAGTGAATAAGAGAATACACAAATCCCACATGGATTGGGGAAATTAGGACATTTGGTGCCAGATTGTCTGACTAATTAGATTTCTATCAAGTCCTGAGGGACTGGCTGATGCAGCATTTTAATTTAAAGCTGCAGCAGCAGCAGCAGCAGCAGCTTTTTTCCTTCCTCTCGTGCTCTTTATCAAATTGTCGGTGTTTTCAACATGCAACTGCTTTCTTTTCTAGCGCTGCGCCTCTGCAAGGATCAAACCTTCTTGTTTTGCAGCATGGGTCTGCTGTTCACTATTGGGTTTCATTTGAATGGGAAAACAACTCTCTGTAGCTGCAAGGGGATTTTCCCATAACATGAGGCATGGCATTCCTTGACAGACACGTGGGGTATACTTGTATGGGAAAAAGCTGAGGTGTCTTGGAGTTACCCAGTACACTGGTTAGTCTTTATAATTAAGAGCATCTTCAAAAACTGGTGCATGGTACAGGAAAGCAGAGGGAAGAAAACAGTCCATCTCACTGTAGAGTCATGTTGCTTTCTGAACCTGCTCTCTAAATCGCTTACTGGGCATCAGGAATGGTGCTTTGCATTTCAGATGAACTGCTGGCAATTTCTTGGAGTTAGTTCATGAGCATCCTGAAATTAAGATCAATGCTTAAACAACGGCTCCCTGCAGGGAGAATAGAATGGCACCTCTTTCAATTATATTAATTTAAAATATGGTGATGCAAATGTTCTGCATCCAGATACAGGCTGGAAAACAGAGCAGCTTCGTGGCAAAGCTGTGGAGCGAGCACAAGTCCCTGTCCCTGAACTCTGAAATATATACATATATATATATATATATATATATATATATATATATTGCGTGTGTAGGCACCTCATTCAGAGCAGGCGTCTAACTTTTAAGTCCCTGAAGTTACAGGCACTGAAGTCAGGCTTAATGTGTATGGAACAATGCACAAATTGATTCAGAACTGCAAATTGTCAGTTTCCTACTTAGTAGGCACCGAAATTTAGTGTTAATTGCTCCAAAATTAGTTAGCATTATTGAAATAGAGTAAGTGGGTTTTTTTAAAGTGATTTCTTACTTGACAGTATGAGATTGCAAATATTCCCGTGCCCTATTTAATGAAAAATTATTATGCTATTATTGCTATTTTATATGATGGATACATAATTAACAGGGTCTATAGAATCATTTCTTCTCCCATTTTGCTCTACTTCTTCCAGATTATTTTATCAAAAAAAAAAAGATAATGGAATTATATCTTATGCTTCAATGAAACTGAAAACTATTATTCCTCTCGATAACCAAACCCAGCAAAGTCAACCATTCCAGTGAATATTAAACACAAAAAGTACATTTCAGATGTGTTATGAATCTGCTGCTAAGTCTTTAACTCATTGCTTTGTGAAGAGAAGTTCAGCAGCGGAGGGAGCTGAAATGAAATCACAGCCTCTAAAGACGCTGAATTTCCCAGCTTTCATTGATTGAAAGCAGGCCTCTAACAGTATTGAAATGGTTTCACTTAACCTCATTTTCCTGTTATTATTCTGTTATGCTTTTTGGGGAAGGTTATATAATACTTATTTACTCTTGTCAGTGATCCCTAGATGATAAAAATTATTTAACCCCACTGTGTTTCAGCCAGATGCACGATGCAGAAGGCAACAGGAGCCTGCCCAGGACCAACAGCCCTGTTTGTGGCCCGATCATTTCAATTTACAGTAGATGTGCTAAAGAGGGAAGAGGCCAGCTATTACTGTAAAAGCATTAAGAGCCCGGGTGATGGATGAGATCCCACTAAACTGGGTAATAAAGAAACACAGAACAAAAAGGACATTTCTAGCCCCCAAGTGCCCAGAGCGGCTGGGCTTTGAAAGGTGCCATAAGCATCATGGTAAGAGCAAATGAGTTTAAGCTCCTGTGAAAGTATAGCTCTTATTTAGGGTCCTAAGAGGGATTTCAGGTCTCTTGAAAAGGTAAAGATCCCTAATTCTCAGACCTAGATTTGTGGACCTATAAAGTGCTCCTACAATTTGTGCTGGTGCTTTTTCACCCTTGAAATGTCAGAACAGATAAGACAATGCAGAATGGTGATTGTAAAACACACTTTCAGGAAGATGCTTTTGGAGAGAAGCTTTTTTCCCCCCTCACTTGATCCCCTCCTCTTTCTCCACCCAACGGAGAAATATAAAAAATTTCCAACATATTTGGATTAATTAGAAATTAATTTTCTTTCTCCTCTTTTTCCTTTTTCTCAAAGAAAAACAAAGAATGGAAGAAGCCACTGTTTTACATTGATGATACTGTTTCATTTCCCTTTCTTTTGTTTTAAATCCCATTTTATTTTCAAATTAAATTGAGGCACACGCAGAGAATAATTTCTCTCCTTGGAAGGTAGTCGTCAGAAATGCGAAGGAGGGATATGCAGTTTGTGCTCACGGATTGTGGAACCTGGCTGAGATGTTTGCATTGTCAGTGGCTAAAGTTACAGAGAGGAAACAACCCACTGAAGGTCTGAAATTAGAGAAGGAAAATGTATTGGTTTGAAAATGATCAAAATGAGATAATTTTGACTTTTCCTAAAAATAATTCCTGCATGTAACTATGCATTATACCTGTGAAAAATTGTCTGTGGCTGCGCCAGAACTAACACAGTTTTGAAAATAAGCTAGTTATCTGAAAATGCATTTATTTTGATTTGCAATGTGCATATTGTGAAAAAATTGTCCCGAATGACCATGATAAATTTCATTCATATCATTCTGAATAACCACATACAAGTTGAGGATTGCTTCCCAACATAATATAACAAGTCTAGCCAGAATTTCTGGAGAAAAATCCAAAAAGTATTGTTTCGGCAATTTCCAAAACCTAACAGTTTTGTTTCTAATTCAAATATTTCCAGGATTCTCCTGGTTTTGAGCTGGATGGGTAACCAGGAAGGTAACAGGAGGGAAGGACACAGGTCCTGCAGGCACCAGGGCTGGCAGGTGCTTGGATAAATACTGAAGTCGTTATGAGCCAGATGTCACACTACGAGTATGTGGCGCATGAGGATGCTTTTGGGGACAGCAGTAGTGAAGGCAGATTTTGAACTCTTTTTTTTTTTTCTTTTCTTTTTTTTTTTCTCCGCCCCCCTCAACCATTCTTTACAGTTTAAAGGTGAATCTGATGCTCCTGGAAGGTGTCTCACTGCCTTCCTTCAGGTAACTGGGAAATTGGGAAAAGGCTATCAAAAAGTTTGGGGACACTGCATCATTTCAGCATCTCTCTCATGTTACCCATCCTCTTGCTATAATGTCAGGACCCGGTGCATTTTCCTCTCTAGTACTATCTGAGATGTTTTCTTTAATGTTATTTACGTGTAAAAGCATGCTTTGCCAGAAAAGCAAGGACATCAGGACCTGCACCGTCCCCTCCTCCTTTGCATCAGCCAGCCCATGCCCAGCACTGCCCACACGCCGGGGCTGTGAGCTGGAAACGCTGCAATGCCAGGAGCAAGAGCTCGCAGAAAGTTGTCTTTAAAACCCACTCCTGTCTTTTGTGGATTACTGGCTCTAACTCCAGTATGGAGAGGTTATATGCTATTTTATTTTCAATAGATCACATGTAGGTCAGGCAACTGTGAAAAATAACTGCTCTGTAGTTGCTGGACAGGCTAACAAAACAGTTGAAATGTTATATGGAAGGAAGGGAGTAACTCCTTATATTGCTATTGCAGGCATTGCAACCGAGTCTGTCACGTTCTGTTGGTCTGAGCAACTAGCTAAAAAATGGGGGGCTTGGGTATTATTTTGTGCCTTTGACTCAGTCCACAGAAAAAAATAAACAAATACCCCATTTTTTCCTGAAAGTAGCAGAACTCTGCCAGCAGAAACCAGGTTCTGCCTTCATAGCTTTGAGCCCCTTGTAGGGAACGATCAGCCCAAAGCATCCTTCTAGCTTCCCCGAGTGCCTGGGTTGCTCGGCTGGAGGCCGGCACGTCCTTGCTGCCCTTCCCCTCGGTGCCCCCCGACTCCCCTGCCTCACACCAGCACGCAGAGCGTGTGTGCTGGCAGCCCACCCTTGCTGAGCCCCGGCTGAAAGCGGAGGGATAAATCCGTGCTTTGCGAGAGGGCTGCAGGCATTGTGTCTGACCTGAAGGAGCTCGAGTGTCTTTCACCTGTCTCAAATGAAAGGTGACAGCCGTGTCCTCGTCCTCACTGCTCCCGTACTTGTCGTCTCAGCCTGCAGAGGGGATGCACACCACTGATTTTAACGTAGGAGCCTTAGAAACACTTAGAAACCAGACCTTGTTTTCTAGTAATTACTTATACCCTGCTCTGTAGTAAAGAAAAGATTGCACCAGTGGGATATTTTCAAAAGAAAGTTAGAAAAAAAGCTGAAAAATTATGTGTTTGTGCTTTGGACACAAAAAAGGAAAGAACGACTGTGTGCGTCTTTCTGGGCTGATGCAGAGCGAAACCCCGGCAGTGACTGACTGAAGTCCGCGCTGCCTCCAGACAGCACCTCTCAGTGCCTGGGAAGCAAAGGGAAATCTGTTCCGTTGGTAATAAGGTGGATTATCACACAGATGTGTGCCCTGCCCGTGGGCACCGCAGCCCCGCAGCGCCCAGGCCGGGGGCACAGCGGGGGGAACTGCCCGGCGGGACAGGGCCGGGGGGGGCTGGTCGCCGGCCGGCTGGGCAGGAGCCCCCAGTGTGCCCAGGTGGCCAAGGCGGCCAGCAGCAGCCCGGCTCGTGTCCCAGACGGTGTGGCCAGCAGGGCCAGGGCGGCGACCGTCCCCCTGGGCTCGGCCCTGCTGAGGCCACTCGAACCCTGTGCCCAGCTCGGGCCCCTCCTGCAGGACAGACCCTGAGGGGCTGGAGCGTGTCCAGGGCCGGGAACGGTTTAGGTTGGATATTAGGGAAAATTCCTTCCCCAGAGGGTGGCCCAGCACTGGGACAGGCTGCCCAGGGACGTGGTGGAGTCACCAGCCCTGGGGGGGTTAAAGGACACGTAGATGTGGCGCTCAGGGACGTGGGTTGGTGGTGGGCTTGGCAGCGCCGGGTTAACGGTTGGGCTCGGTGATCTTAAAGGTCTTTTCTCACCTAAACCATTCTATGATTCTTTGATTCTAATTAGTCTCATTTGCTGACACACAAGCCTTTAATTGCAAGTTGAATAATTAGACATATCTGCATATGCAAATGAACAGGGTTATACTATGTCACTCTTAACATGATTTCTCTGGAGACAAATAGCTCTCTGTATTTCAGAAGAGAATATGATATATTAATTTATGTAGACAAATAACTTTATTTAGAACGAGTCGCTCTCATGTTTGTTTATATAAAGCAATAAGAGAAGAAATAGAAGAGATTTGATGTGGAAGGGAACAGCTGGAAGATACTAATTTATGAGGGGGAAATCCTTGCTAACCGGGATGCCCCTCCGCGGCAGGATCAGGAGCGGGATCGGGAGTGGGATGGGCATCGGGACCGGGATCGGGCGGCCCCGCCGTGGGCCGGGGGCTGCGGGCCCCCCGCGGCGGTGCCGTGCCCCGGTACGCGGCGCGCTGCCGTGCGGGCCGGCCCTGCCCGCCGCCCTGATGGCCGCTGCCGCACAGCCAGGCTGCCGTTTCGGCGGGTGCATGCCGGGATACGCGGCCCTCCGCCGGTCGGATGCGAGGTGAATCCTAATCAGGCAGCGGGGCCGGGGGCTGCTGGCTGGACCCCCCCCCCCCCCCCCGCCCGCCCCGATGGGGCTAAGGGGCCGGGGCAGCGGCGCGGTGGGGGGGGGGGCGCAGGGGCCGCGCTCCGTCGGGCTGCCCGAGCGGTGCCCCAGCGGGACGCTGCGGCTGCTGGGGGGGGCGGGCAGCCCGGGCTGGGCACTGGGGGGGCTCGGCAGGACCGTGCGGGGGCTCGGCAGCAGCGGATACAGCACGTGGCGCGGCGGTGTCCCGGCGGTGTCCCTGTCCCGGCCCGTTTTTACGGAACTACCGAAGGCAAGCCTGCCCCGCACCCACCCCCTGCCCCGCAGGAAGAGCGGACCGGTAACCGTGCCCCCAGCCCCGCGGCGGCCGCTGCGCGCTCTGCCGCCCCCCCCCCCCCCGCAGCGCCCCGGAGCAGCCCGGCAGCGGCGCGGCCCCAGCGCAGCGGGCTCGGCCCCCCCTCCCGTTACCGCGGCAACCGCGGCCCGGGCCGGTTGCAGCGGGCGGGCGGCGCCGGCAGGAGGCAGCACCGGCACGGGCCTGCCCGGAGCGGCGGGGCGGGGGGCGCGGGGGGGCAGGCAGGGTGCAGGCTGAGTGCAGGCAGGGTGCAGGCAGCGTGCAAGCTGTGCAGAGGCAGCATGCAAGCAGTGTGGAGGCAGAGTGCAGGCAGGATGCAAGCTGTGCACAGGCTGATTGCAGGCAGGGTGCAGGCTGATTGCAGGCAGCGTGGAGGCTGAGTGCAGGCAGGGCAAAAGCTGTGCACAGGCTGATTGCAGGCAGGGTGCAGGTAGTGCACAGGCTGATTGCAGGCAGCATGCAGGCAGCGTGGAGGCTGAGTGCAGGCAGGGTGCAAGCTGTGTACAGGCTGATTGCAGGCAGGGTGCAGGCAGCGTGCAGGCAGGGTGCAGGCTGATTGCAGGCAGCATGCAGGCAGCGTGGAGGCTGAGTGCAGGCAGGGTGCAAGCTGTGTACAGGCTGATTGCAGGCAGCATGCAGGCAGCGTGGAGGCTGAGTGCAGGCAGGGTGCAAGCTGTGCACAGGATGATTGCAGGCAGGGTGCAACAGCATGGAGGCAGGGTACAGGCTGATTGCAGGCAGGGTGCAAGCAGCAAGGAGGCAGGATACAGACTGATTGCAGGCAGCATGCATGCAGGATACAGGCTGTGCACCGGCTGATTGCAGGCAGCATGCAGGACACCCAGTGCCAGAGTTGACCCCCCCCTGCAGCAATCAGCGTCCCTTCCTGGGTGTCCTGCACAGGGAAAGGTGGTGCCAGGGCCTGGAGCTACACAGGGTTAGTTTTCTGTGTGTACCGACTCGTGTCATCTAGAGGTGGATGGTGTTTTGCCCCCTTTTGGAGCAGCCTGGTGGCTCTTCGTGCTGTGGTCACTGCAGCTGGCCAGTGGTGGGCTGCAGTTTCCTGTGTTACTGCTGTAGTTTAACCCTGGCTGGTAATTAATTACGAGCTGGGGTTAAACCACGACAGTTGTCCATACAGCAAAGCAGGGGTTATGGACAGGATTCCCAGTCAGACCTCATATCCCTGTGAGGAAGCCTAAATCATGTTCAGGATTTCTAAAACAAGGCTGAGTCATTGACTTGGCAGGATCTGATGATGCAGCTTCTCATCATTTCTTAACTTCCTTTTCCATACTGAGTTTGAACTTTTAATTCAAGCATCATAGTCTTAATTCAGGGATGGGGGTATCCATCACGACACAGCTAGGGAAGCGCACAGGTGGGTGGGTGTCCCTAGTCCGTCCCTCTGCCCAGCTACGGGCACAGTCACATCTGCTACCAGCCCGACTCAAACGTGAACTAACTGTAAGTAAAGCAGTTAATGGATAAACTGGATGTTGGTTAACTCACACTTTACTCGTCCAATACAGCTATGAACTAAGGAACATTGCAGTAAACATCTATGTTCTTAACACGGACTAGTACAACACCCTTAATGCTATACAAACAGGGTTTCTTTAATCTGACTCATATAGGTTTTGCAATAAGAGAAAGGTGCAAAAAAAAAGGCTGGTAAGGCACCCAGACCCCTGTGGTAAGTTTTCTAAGCAAATTGCCAGGTGGTCTTCCTAAGGTGCTGCATCATGCCGCAAAATTTTAGGATTCTCATGACCAAAAACCTCCTCAAACCCTTAAAGATATTTGGGGTGTGCTGGTGCTGCAGGGGTTAATTAGTGGAGAGGGTGGAATCTGCATAAAGCTGATTTGAGGAAAAAAATAATGAAACGAAGCTTAGCTGAGATCAGGGTTGAGTGGGATTTGGTGAATGGCATCTCTGAAGGGAAACCTGCCCTAGATAGGAGCTGTGGTGGTGTGTGAGGGGCATCGCCCTCCTCTAACTCACACGGAGACAACCCTGCGTGAGACCTGCCTTACTTCTGGCTTCCTGGCGCAGCGCAGGCGGCGTGCGGGAGGGTGATGGGAGCTGCCCATGGGTGCTGGTCCCCTGTCCTGGCCACCACAACACAACATGACCTTGCCTGGAGCCACCCCCTCCAGGCTACAGCACTGTTGCATTAATTTCCCTCAGCGATCACCTCAAGATGGGCCTTTTCCCATCGCATTATTATTGTTGTTACTGTTGCTATTATTATTATTGTTGTTATTATTATTGAATATTTCTACACAGCAGCATCTGGGAGCTGCATCCAGCCCCCGTCTGTTCTGTGCAATCAAATCCTTTCGCTGCTGCAGCAAGTTTTTCATGTAAAAGAAGCTCCATGTGACCGACAGCTTCCCTTGCTCTAGAAATGATTTCCCACAGGGGTGGGGGTGTGCTGGGAGCCACCCTGCATTTCTCCCCCCCATTTCAGGGGGCAGAGGGGCCTCGGGGTACCCGAGCCTTATTGTTGTGTTCCCCCAGCAGCAACACCTTGCCAGCAACATGCTCTGTGTACCTTTGAGTTGGTGGAATTATGCAGGTGCATTTCTGTAGCCCTTCCTGGGACAGCTTGGTGCTGTGCTCACGCTTTTCTAACGACACCCTGAGTCCTTCCAGGCTTTTCTTCTGTGCAGATGGGTGCGTGCGTACCCATATTTCTGCGTGCAGACACCCAAATATGGGTCATTTTGGAAATGCAATGTCACAGCATCACGATACTTTGCTAAAAGCCGTCAAGTTGTCATTCCTGTTAATGCCTTCCTAATCCCAGTGACTTGGTGAAGAGTGAGCAGACTACATCCTTGCCCTTGGAAAAGCTGTGGGGCTCTTTTTCCTAATTTGTGGTTTTATTCTTCCCATCCGGGTGCAGCATTTTAAGACAGGTTGCAGCTCGGTGTCACCCTTTTTATTCTCTCTCACAGTTTCTTTTCCTTGCGACAACACAGAGCTTTCACAGCACAAACAAGCCCAAGGAATAGATTAATTTCCTCAGCTATGAAATAAGTAAAGCAGGTGATTGAATACAGTTTCTTTTCCCCGCCTGGTTCAGCGGCTCTCTCTTGCTGTATGACATTTCCTAACTTCTGGCCTCAGCAACTCTCTCAACTGGATCTGCAGCCCCCCCCCCCCCCTCCTTCCCCCCCAGCAGCAGGTGATGCTGGGGGGTTTCTTCTGCCATTGAAAACCTGACCCTTTTACATAGGGCCAAACGCTGCACTCAGTGCCCCGGATTAATCTGGAATAAATCCCTGGGATTAACTGGATTTAACCCTGCGCTAGCTGAGAGGCTGTGCGCAGCCCTGACCAGTGGCGTTGCCTGGGGTCTGCTGGGCTCGGTGTCCTCACCAGCAGCCACGGGCTGGGTAAAGAGATGCTCCCAGAAAAGACCAATAAACCATCCCACGCTCCAGAGGCAACAGCAGGTCAACCACCTCCTGGTGAAAAGCTGGAGGGGATCCGTCCAAAATCAGCAGAGCCCTTCTGGGCTGCAAGCAGGTAGATCTGACAGCTAAAGACCACCCCCCTTCCCCCCCGTTAAGTCATCCTTCTTAAAAAAAATGCTCTCTTCTTCCCACTTTCACCTTTCCTCCCTCCCTGGCTGCCCTGGGAGGTTTGCTGCACAGTTTATTAGGACTTATTTTATTTTCAGTCTTTCTGCTTTCCGGGATGGGGGCTTGAGTGTCTGTGACCGTCACAGGGGGGGTCTTCCCGGCTCTCCCCTGCCCTCCCTGCAGTGGGGGCACAGGGTTTCAGCAGGTTTCTCTTGGAAGCCTGCGTGGAATATTCAGGCCCTTTGTTTGGCCACAACCGGGCAGTTGCCTATAGCCGTGGGTTTTCTACCTGCTGAGTGTTTTCTTGCCCTGATGTGAGCGAGGGAAGGTTCTAGGCGAGCAGCTCATCCTGCACCTGACTCTGCACCTTCCTGAAACCCTTTCCACATCCACCATCACACGAGGATGCCGTGACTTGGGCTGGGTGCCAGAGGACGAGGGTGCGCGAAGTGCAGCAGGAGGATGACTCCGGTCCTGCCAGCCTGGGGTGGGTGCGATGGCTGGGACACCTGGGGTCTCTCAGCCTCCGCTCATGCACCCCCTGCCGCGCTGCTTCCCTCCTGTTTGCATCTCTGCCTGGTACTCCCCGGCCAGGCTTGTGATGGAGTGAGTCCCCTTTTGCTCTGGTGTGTCATCGAGGGAGAGACGGTCACCTGCGGGTCCCCAGAGCCCGTCTGCCCCCTCCACTGCTCCTCCACCCTCGCTGGTGAAGCTCTTCCCACCGCCGGCTGCCTCGCTAAGGAGCCTGATGGAAAAAGAGAGCAGCAAACCCCAAAGATGTGTCATTGTGCTAAGTGCTTTCAAACCTTGCAGGATGTCACTGTGTCACAATTTCAGTTCATTAGGTGGCGCAGGGAAGACGCCGGGACATCAAAGCACTCCTTTTCCCTATAGAAACGGGAGCAGCTCTTTTGATCTCAGCCCCCAGTATCCCCCCCAGATTAATATTTACTTGTACAACCCGAACCTACGGGGGATCCAGCGCTTGATTCCGCCATATGTTCTGGGGCGGTTTTCGTTGCTTCCCTGGTTTTCTCTGGGAGGTGGTTTGTCATTGGGGGGAGGAGTAAGCAGTAATTTTTATATGTTTATTTATTTCCACGCTACCCTTTGCTCCTCGGGCACAGCAGGGGAGGGCACCCAACCTATTTCATGTCAACCGGTTGCTTTGAAGCTTGCTACAATCAAATGCTTTTATTTGGGGGGAACCCAGCCAGCTGTTTGTTTGCTTCCCTGCTTTATATTGATTCAAGGAGATAATCTCCCAGGCCCCACGTGCTTAATCTGTGAGCTGCTAATGTTGCATGAGCTATCGAGTTGGTCCCTTCGCCCCTGGATTGCTGGGGTATTTATAGTTTAATGCAGAGGTTTACAGCCTAATGCTCATTTTCAGAGCAGCAGAAGCTACAGACGTGTCCAATGGCACCAACTGCTGTTGACTTTAGCGGGGATGTTGTAACGCTTAATTCACTGCCAAAAGGTGACCATGTGCTTTATACTGTAGGAATATTCTGATGTAATTTGGTTCCTAGCAAGTGGTTAGGATAACTAACAGGATTCAGCCACTGAAGCATCTGAGCATCCAAGCAAGAGCAAGGGGTGCTCCCCGAGATACTGAAAGGCAGGGCACGAACTTGATGGGGAAAAACTCAGCACCAGTGTGGAGCCCAGCTTCTGCGGGCAGAAAGAGAGGCCACGTCTCAAAGCCAATTAGAGCAGGATCTGGCTCTCACGGTGTTAGCATCTGACAAAATGGAGTGGAAATGAATTCCATTCAGAGACATCTAATTTCATGAGAGACTCTCTAAGAATAATTCTGCTGCAGATGCTTAAAGTGATTTCAACCTGAAAAGCAGGAAAGACAGAGAAGATGATAGAAAATGACTACAGAATTTATACCTTCCCCTCCTGCCTTCAAGCCCTGCACATCCTGCATGTGTCCTGGCACGAACGCTAAAGAAAACCGCAATGCAAACGGAACGATTCTTTCTATGTTTTTATTGCCCTGAAACAAAGAGATGGCCACTGAAGGTGTATAGAGCTGCCTGTCCTGGACCCACAGGGACCAGTCCAGGGGGAAAATCTATGTTTTTTTTAAATGAAGTTTTTTAGCAGCCTTTTAAGTGCTGCTTAGAGTGAAAAAAGGCAATGGTTAAACCGCGTGCTCTGGGTATCATTCATTCACACAAGCCGAGAGCTCTAGCTGATGCTTGTGTGCCCTGAGTGGTGTTTGGGAAGCCAGATCTCAAAAGCTGTGACACAGAGACTGTTGCTGATAAGAACACATGACCACTATTCTCTCTCTCGTTTCTTTCTTCTTCTTCTTCCCTTTTTTTTTTTTTTCCTTCCCGCTGTTTAGGGGGTTTAAACAGCCTTGATTTTCTGTGGCTGACAACACACCCCATATGCTATTTATCTTGTCAGAACTCTCTCCCTCTGCCCTCAGCTCCCATTTTGTTCTCATTAATAGTGATTATGAAAAATGGGGCTAAATACTTACTTTCCTATGATTTATCCAAATGTTGAACTGCGTAATTGGAGAAGCCAAGACATTATCCCTTCAGATCCTGTCAAGACTCAATTTCTGCATTCGATTTAATTTTTAGACTCATGACCCATAACAGTACATATATTTATTGCCTTTATGGTGGCTTGACTGAACAATATATCTATCAGTCAGAAGCGGGAAGCTGCATATTATTTATAAGAATTTAAATAGTCAGTGTCTTTTAAGAACACTTGTCCTTAGCATGCAGTTATTAACACGGGGCCCCTAGATACAACAAAATTGAAAGTCAGCTGGAAGGAGTGCCCTTATAATGAAGATATTTAATAACTGGCATCAGACTCTGATTTTCCTTTCGGTGACAAGTGATGCATGAGCAAAGGCAGGGGAGCGCTTTGCACTGCAGAAACCTCGCCTGCCCCCTTCCAGGGTCTGATCCAGCAGTTTCCTCCCCTTCCACTTGCCACTGGAAACTGCTTGGCTGTAAAAGGCATGGCCACAGACACATAAGATTTGGTCCTGCCTGTCTGGGCTCCCTCCCAGAGCTGCGCACATGTGGTTGCATCTGCAGCGCTTATGGGCGCCTGCACCGCTGCCTCACAGCGATTTTCTGCCCCTTTCTAATCCATCGGTTTCTACGCCTGTTTTTCACAAATCACTTTTGCATGGTGTTGGCCCAGATGGCCAGCTGAATGCAAATGGTTATCTGCAGTGAAGTGTCTCGATCGATGGTATGGATTGTCAGCAGGCAAGTCAAACCGAACCCGAGACCCCTCAAGGCTTCAAAGCCGGCTTTGCTGGGGTGAGGGCGGCCGGTGCTGAGCAGTGAGCCAAGGCGCAACGCGTGGCAGAAACTCAAGCCCACCGTCACATCCGCGTCACCGACAGTACCACCCCGCTCCCCAAATCAGCACTGACACATGCTGAAATTGTTAATAAACCAAGTAATCAGGCTGCTAATATCTGCAAGCACCATTTTGGAAAAAAGATAATAGAGCAACCATCAGGGAGCATAGTTAATGTATAAAACAATTACTGTAGTCAGATGCTTAAATAAGAGCTATAGTGGTAACAAATGCATTCCTGTACAGAAGAGCAGTTTACAGTACACAAGATATTTTATTTGTGATGCCAGAACGGAAATGAAGAACTCCAAGAGGAAGCCAATGCATTTATCGCCACATTTTCGCCTTTTTCCTTGGCATGAAACCTGCGAACACCCATGTGGGCACACACACACATGTGCACACACACGCAGACACAGTTTTAACTTGGTGTTATTTGTTGTAGAAACTAATGCAATTATTTAAAGCACACTTGTTTACTGCCACCTAGTTCATGTCAGTGGTCTTTCCTTTAAATAAAACGCAGTAACAGGTCAGGAGAGCTTTCCTTTAAGTAGACCTTTTAAACAAAAGCTTCCCATTGCCATTTTTGATAAGGATCTAACCACTAATCTTTTATCTTGCAGCCAGCCCTGAGACCTGGGCATAGCTCTTCCCTCCTTGTGAGACTCTTACAGGAAACAATAAGAATATTGATTATTTTTTTTCCCAGACTCATAATACCACAATGATTTCCCCCCCTCCTTATTTTCTCTAGCATTTGGTGGGTTTTGACCAGCTTTAATTGCTACAAAGCTCCTGTCTTCTGTTGTTAGCCCTAAATCCGTAACCTGTGCTCTGCCGCACGGCGGTGGTTAGGACTTCGCGTTGTCTCTGTAATCCTAATTCCTCTGTTGTGCATCTTCCTCTGCAAAGAGGAAAAACTGCCTGGAGAACCCCAAAGCACAGAGGAAAAACATCAAGAACATAAAGAAAAGGGCTGGCTGGGGCATCCTGCTGAAATACTGATGGAGCAGAGCGTGTTTGCTGGGAGAGGATCGCTAAGAGGGACTTTTGCTGGTTTTAGTTTAAGGCTGAATGTAAGAGTGGATTCACCAAAGTGAATCTAAAATGGGTTCACCAAAGTGCCGTGGGTTTGTTTGGAAAGATTTCTGTCTATGCAGCCATTCAGTCTGATCGGGAGAAAAAGAGAAGTATTGTCACTGGCAATTTTTTAATTAAACCTCACTTTTTAGACATCCCAAATTTCTATTCATGAAATATTTTCCCTGTACTGAACTCAGCTCAGTTTTTTAATGGGCACAAGATATTTTACTTGTTTCCCTACCTTTAATTTAAAAAAGTTCTAAAAAAAAAAAAAAGTCAAAATTCAGAATACTCTATCAGCTTTTGTAACACATTATCTCTCTGGTTTTGATTTTATGCCGTATTCTGCATATTAGTAGAACTCAAAGCCAGCTGAAGTACTCTATACCTCCATTTAAAAAAAAGGAGACAGCGATCTGCTGTGCATTTTCTTCTGGTTATATTATAGACTGAGCAATGACAATAACCCCGTATTCAGGTTATCTAGCACTCTGCATTAAAACTTGGTTTCACATTGTTTCAAATTTTGACTACTTTTAGCCCAACTTTTAAACAGAGACAATAGACTCATTTCTCAGAATGGGATTAATGAAAATCAGAAAGCTCTGTCCAATAAATAGCTCTTGCCGGAGCCTGTCGCACAGTGCGCTTGCTGGGTATTTTCCCTGCTCGTTGGGATTTGCAAAGGGCCACGTGCCCTTTCCCGCGGACTTCCATGAACTTTGCATTTATCCATTCGTCTAGTGTTCTCTGGCTCCTGTGGGAAATATCTTTAATGCTGGAAATCCAGGGGTTAACTAGTTACAAATGGTATTTAGTTATTAAAACCATTGGCCAGTCTCAGGGTGGAGCAAGGATGGGTTTGCACCCAGATCCAGGGCTTTGCCCAAGGAAATGCAATCAGCTGAGCCCGAAGGGCCCCATCCCTTCCCAGGCAGCATCCCCAGCTCCCATCAGGGATGCAGGTGACCTCAGCCCCTCATCTCAATGTCCTTTGCTACGGTGGCTGGCACATCGCAATTGCTATTTTTAGGGATTTTTAAAATTATATCACTTGTCTTTTTTTATGGTCAGACAGTCAACTGTCAGCATCAATTATGAGAGTTAATATTGACATCCTCTTAAAAGAGGTTTAAATATTAAAGTGAAAAGGGACTTGCTCTGGGCTTCGTCTCTTTGTGGCGTTCGTCAATAAAACCTTAACTCGCAAAACAGTTGTCACAGCGATTTTTTGTGTCTTGCGCTGACATGATGCCTGGGCGGCAAATGTTGCTGGAATTTTTCAAATGAGCAAACTGCACTTATTAATTATGCTAATAATCACGACTCGAGATAGCTGTTCTGAGGAAGACAATAGCTGAAACTTGCTCCTTGTGAAAGGGGCCGTGGAGGAGCCGTCGCCTTTGTCATGTTTAGAGGCTCTACACAGGAAAAAACCTTCCGCCACTGCTGGGGCAACAGCCGTTCACACATATGAAGCAGAAACCTCGATATGCATACCTTTATTTTAACCACCCTGCTATTTATTGATTTTCCCTGCAATTATGCGGTGCTGTATTTATTTGCATCAGTGCTCTGCTGTGCCATATATTAAACCTCCCTTCCTCCAGTGGTGGCTCTTTAGAAAAATGCTTCTGATTTCCCCTCAGAGTAGGAGGTCAATAGGCCATAACTTATGATTTTGAACCTATAGCCGGACCAAATTTATGGATCGTTTCTGGTTTCTTGTGTTTAACTGTTTCTGGGAGAGGGTTTTGTCAGAGAGACGGAGCGGATCCAGGCTTTAGGGGCGAGAGACGTATGGACTGTAGTAAAGCTCAGCACAATGCTATAGCTAATTCAAATCTGCTTCTCTATAAATTATGTATAGTTCTTCTGAAAAATGTTTGTATTTCCTAATATAACTCTAGATTATCTCACTAAAGCAAGGGAAATGTTAAGAGAAAGTAATTTCTCACGTATCAGAAATTAATTTTCATTTGCTAAGCACAGGACGCATTTAGTTCTCAAATTTTGTTTATCGGCCTAATATTGACAAAATACGGATTTGCTTTTCTCACTCTCTAACAACTTTGGCAATATTTGCCATGGACAAAAGGTTAAGGTTTCACATTACAATATGTCAACATTAAAAGAAAAATCTCTGGCTTTCCAGCGAGACCGCAGCCCGCATTGCCCGGCACCGGGGCGGCTCTGCTGGTGGGTCCCGCAGGGCGATGTAGTGGCCAGCAGGATCACCAAAGGGATTCCCCAGTGTGGTCTCACTCGCCAGACAAGTGTTTGAACAGTGCAAAGCCACTCAGAGTGGCTCAGGGTGCTTAGGAAAGGGCCAGTTGCCCTCTCCAGCAGATTTTGGGCCAGCTGCGGAGGATGCTCGGTGTGCAAACGGCTGCAGAGGCTGTGGGGACAGCGCAGGCTGCCTGTGCGGAAGAAAGTGCCAGAAGCCGGTGGGACAGGGGCTGTGGCATGCCACATGCATCAGTGCATTTTTGACTTAACTGCCTCAGCAGCTCTTGGGAGCGAGCCCCTTGTGCTTTACATCACCAAAACCATCTGCTAGAGTTGTGCCGTGAATCGCCTGGTCCTCTAGAGGCAGTAGGGAGGAAAAAGGCAAAGTGAAATTCTTCCCTGGAAAGAAGTTAAAAAAAACCCCAAAAAAACAAAATAAAAAAAAAAAAAAATTAACCCGTTCAATCCTGAATGAAGCTTTTGTGACCCAACCCGGGTCAGGCAGAGGCTGGATTGGAGCCATCCTTCAGGAACTCACGGAGGGTTTGGGATGCCCTGAGGTTAGCCAGGTGCCTGGAGGGGGGTACTGAACATGGCAGGGAACAAATAAACGGCACTGTCACAAGCTACCGGAGAGGTTCAGAGATGAACCGGTGCCAGGTGCTAGCAGCAGCAGCACTGCAGCGTCGGGCTGTGTCAGCATGCAGCTTGCCATGATAACCTTTGCATGTGGTGTCTCCAGCAAGGAGAAAGCCGTGGGAAGCCCGGACGGAGGGCTGAGCTGCTCCTCTCTCCCTGGGGCATGGGCTGAGCACCCCTGGCCACCCGAGATGCTGCAGGGGCAGCTGCAGATGTGCAATGAGTGTGTGAGGGCTCATGCCCGCTCACAGCAGGCTCTGACCACCCGCAGCACCTAGGCACCACAGGGTGGGTTGGCAACGAACCTGCAGCCTTTAATTCCGGATTTATGGCTGCTACTGATCCTAAGCTAACCTTTTGCCATTACAGTGTCTGAATGCAACTTTGGGGATTAATAAACGGGAAAAGTCAGGACCTTAACTGTCAGGAATATAGCAGATGTGCCCGGCACTAAAACCAACAGCCATAAACCAGGGAGGAATCCACTTCACCTAAAGAAAAACCAGCTACCTGGTGTATAGGGTTAATAGCGTCAAGCCAACGTGCTAAGAGACCTCCAGGCTCCGCTGAGCAGCCTCAGGATCCCAAGGAGTTAAAACGAAGCAAACCTCCTCATGCATTTTATGTCACAGCTCCCCCTTTTTTGTCTGTGTGTGACCAAGCCAAGTTCTTTTTTAGCTCTACCCTTTTGAAAACTGCTGGTTACAGATAAATTAAAATGCCAGAGCTGAAATTGCCCACGTTAGCCCCTAAGGGAGCCTGCACTGTCATCTTTCATTAGATGCTGATAGACCAAAAGCCCAAGGCAAAGTGAAAGCTGGTTCCTAAGAAAGGGCTGGGAGCCAGGAGCTGCATCTCTCTGCTGTAATCTTGCATCTCTGTCCTTTTAAGTTTAAGCTGAGCAATGCTTTCTTAGACATGTCTGTTTTCATACTGCAAATTTCAGTCTTAAAATCAACAGCAAATATGAACAGCGTATTCCACAGAGCCCTAAATTGTCAAGACAAGCCAATGCATTTTCTCGGAACAATCTGATGGTTTTGTCTGGTGTCAGCCCTTACATCCTCCAGTGCAGATGATATGTTCGGACGGTTTAATAAGGAGCTGTTTAGAAATGTGACTGTTATTCATTTTTCAAAAAAATAGTCATATAATCTTTCAGCAACAAAGGCAGGATTTTCCCCATACTTCTTCCATCATTTTGAAGGAGGGGTAATGGCTTTGTGGGTTTTGTGAAGTCCAGCACAGAGGTGAAATGGTCTAGTCTGGGGAAAAAAAAAAAAAAAAAAGTCTAAAATTATGCCTGCACAAGGAGCCTAATAAACCGTAAAGGCCAGTGGCTTTCCAGCATCCTTTCACTTTGTGTTTGTATTAGAGATGTGCTTTGACTTAGAAAAATGGGGCTAGTCCTCGGTGTGCTGGGCACTGGGCAGGAGCCTCCAAAAGGAGCAAAACCCCCAACCAGATTCCTCACAGGCAACTCGAGCTGCACTTTGCTGTTGTGCCCAAGGGATAAAACCTTCCTCCTTGTGTCCCCAGGAGCAGTGAATGGGTGAGGAAGAAGAGGCTGTTGGATATCACCCCTATGTCACCTCATTCCTACAAAATCCTGCTGAGGAAATCGAGCTGGAAAACCATACTGGGCTGGTTTGTAACCTTTGGATGGATGGCCACCATGGAGTTCAGTAGCAGGTGGCTGAACATGATATTCTTTAAGGCATGCAAAAGTGTTGAAAGCCTGGAGAAGCCAGCCCAGTTGGTTTTGCTCATCTGTCACTCTAGGCAGTGAAATAATTTACTCAATTTCCATCTACCTTCTTCTATTTATTTGTATTGAGTTACGATGGGGAAAGAAACCATTTTAGATGTCTCTTACTTTCCTGGAGTCAGCAAGGCTTTAGTTTTCAGACCATTACATCTCTGTGCTTCTGATCTCAGTGCTTTTTTTTCCTAGCTGCTCCTGAATTAACTTTTATTCTGTGCATACAACACAAAGCAAACAACTGCACAGCAAAGCCCAGCACATGAGGTAGGACCACTTCACTGTATGACACCCACAACTGATTGAGTATATGAAACCATAACACAAAGTAAAGAAAACTGGAAAATATGTTGTTCCAAAAGTTATTGGGTAAGGCCATGGGGAATTAATTTTCATTGCACTACAGCTCCAGAGAAGGCAACAATAACGAGCTACACTTAGCAAAAGTAAATAGCTGCGACAAGTCCATGGCAGTGCACAGGGCTCGGGCTGCCACGCTGTGTCAGCCGTGTTTGCTGGACACCTCGAGATCGTGAAGTAAGGGGAAGCATTTTGGCTTTAGCTCTGGGGAGTTTCTGCTATACCTGAGCACTTCATTAGAAGGCATTGCCGTAGGGGTGGTGTGAGAGGTCTTAGCATGGACAAACATTCCTGCAATGCGATAACTTGGCATTTTGACTATAGATTTTCTTTCACTGCATCCCAAAGGCTTGCTTCAAACATGCAATGAGGAAGATGCTACCATGGTCTTCACTGAACAGCATTGCTATGGCTCTGCCTTCCCAATTTCACTCCTTCTCACTTATTAAATAAATGTATGCTTATATGCTGCAGATGAAGTTTCACCTACCCACCTGCTGCCAGAGGCTACTCACTTGGGACAAGCAGAGGCTTAATCTCATGTGCACGATCTAAATAAAATCAGGAGAGTGAAAAGAAGTAGATCAGCCTTTGGGTCTCATTTTGCTCTTACTTCTCCTGACTCCGTGGATAATTTTTGCAGACTGTGATTTGTCACAGCACTTTCCAAACTATCAAGCTGTAACAAGGTCTTTTTACCATCACATACCAACAGACTCTTCATACAGTCCCCCTACTGCCCTCTCCTCATCCCAGGTGTGTGCTCTCTCTTCTCCCTCCTCTCTCTTCATTGGCTGCCCAACCACTTAACAGAACCAGCCACACCTTATCTACATCAACCAACCCACCACCCCTGAAGCCAGCCCACAGCTGTATATTAATGCTAATCGACCCAGCTTCATTCCTCTACCATGATTCACCTGGAGGGCTGGTGAAAGGTGTATGTGCACCCAGCAAGCCTTCGTGATGCCTAGCAAGGGTGCTGCTGCATCTTCTTGTCTGGTTCTTCCAGCCCTCCGGAATCCACATCACATTGAAAAGACATGCAAAACCCCAACCAAGCCTCCAACCTTTCCCAAAAGGAGCCTGGGAACAGCTGTCAGGCAGTAGCGGTGCCTGACATGGTGCAAATTAGGGTGGTTTCTCCCACTGGTGTGCAGGGATGGGTGCTCTGAAGAAGCTCTTTGGCCAAGGAGCAAAGGTCACGGCAGCAGAAGCTGCAGGGCTGCAAGAAGAGCAAATTCTGCCTAAAATCAGAAATGCCGTTTAGTTTCCTGACTTAGAAAAAAGGATAATCACACTCCCCTTACATGGGTATCATGCCGTTTAATTAGTAAATGATTAATTTGTTAATGATTTCCCTGGCATGGAAAGTACTACTGAACAGCTTCTTTTCCCAGCCATGTAAATCTGCAGCAGAAGGGAGGTACATCTGCACCTTCTCGGGGCTGTGTCTGGTTACTCCCCCGTTCCTCCACTGCTCTGCCCAGATCTATGCACTTGGTAGGTGCAGCGAGTGAGATGCAGCTCTGGGAACCCGCTCCTGCAGCACCTCTGCCTTGAGGCACGGAAGATTTCTGTGAAGCTGAACCACAATCGCTGCCCTCTCTGAAGCAAAAAGAGGGAAGATGTTTTCTTAGAGCTGGACAAGAGCTGGGAACTGAGTGTCAGCTCTCCTGGCACCCACCGCTGCACCTTAGAGCCATCTGCACTAGCTACACGTTTGCCTGGCAAACTTGAACATCAAACATACCGTTCTGCTCTATAAACACTCAAATTCTGGTTTACTCACAATTTCAGCAAATAAGATTATCAGTGAAAAGAGAAGGAAGCAGAAATGAATCACAGCCTTGCTTAAGGAAAGAGACTCATTTAAGCCAATTTCTCCAATCAAGAAGAAAGGCTGTTTGAAAAACAGATCAAAACAAGCCTAGTCTCTTTGCGAAGGCCGTTGATCACAGCAGTGTTTTCCATAAAAAGGGTTGGAGAGGGACCTTGAGGATGCTGGTGCTGTTTCCCCGGGGCAGCCTGCACCTTTGTGGCACACGCTGCAGCCTCCCCAGCCCCTGGTGTGGCTGCTTCTCCACTTTCCTCTGGCTCCCAAGGGGTTAGTTTGCTACAGAGACAGATGAAAAGCTCCAGAAAGGTATCCCTTTTCCTGACCCTGCTCCAAAGGTTCCCTGACCAAGATGAATCTGCTCCTGGCCTCTGGGAGCATCCCAGATTTCAGGCAGCTCGGTGGTAGCAGAGATAGGGCTCATGCATATCCTATGCTGTGGATCCTGCCCTTTTAATTCTTGTGAGCCGCTTATCTGCCTTTCCTTATCTCAATCCTTTCCTTCTTCATCATGCCCTCACCCTAACCTTCCTGCCATCCTTTTCCCCAGCCCCGCTAAACCTCCCTGGGGAGGGGCTGCCCCTTTTATAGCTTTTTGCCTGAAGCCACATGACTCCCAAGCAAATGATTCTTTTAGGGCTCTTGACTTTAAAAAGCTCCCTTTTTGAAGCTCGATGGCGAAGTATAACTCTGACATCAGTGCTGTGGCACTGGGAAAAAAAATGGCTACAGGTGTGAGCAGAGCTGGACCCCTCGCATCTTGAGCGGCTTCATATTCCTTGGGAAACCTTAACGCACAAACATGCTGCCTGTTGTGTGCAAAGCCATGTATTCAGCTCTCTGCAAACTGGTGAGATTGGCTTAAAAATAATGAGGTTTAAAAATAGAGTAAAAGACATTTTGGACAACTTTCATCCGCTCCTTGGCTTTCGAGTGGTTTTCTGTTTGGCTCTGGGGACCACTTCAATCCCATTTCCAAGTTCTTCTCTGTACCCTGGAGGGCCAGACATCTACTTGAAAAAATCAAATCACATCTGAGATTGCCAGAAACCCCACAAAAAAACCTGATGGCTTTTAAACCAAACAAAATCTTCACTCCAAATGGAAGCCCCGTCCAGCCTGACAACAAAAATCACAAGTTGGCAGTGCAGCCCTCCTAGCGAGGCATCCTTGCTGATTAGCGCTGCTGCCTCATTAACATGCATACTGTAATCTCATTTGCTCCAGGATTGCTTTGATGTTAATTCCAGCGTTTTGGTGCAGTGTGGTACTGCACTTTGTGTTTCCAGGCTAGCATCCCTCCTTTCCGCAGCCCAAGCCTTTTCTTTCTCTGGAGTCCAGCCTTGCTGCGGCCACTAAAGCACCGGCCTCCTTCATCCTCCCAGCTTGCGGCTTTGCCCCCCGCACCTTGCAGCCTGCCCCGCTACTGCCTGTGCTCTGCTTTCCATATCATTTTCTCTCCCTGCGATTTTTCAGCCATCCTTTCGTATATTTTTTCAAACTATGTGCACCTTATCCCCGAGCCCCATGAGTCCTGGGTAGGCTGCTCAGCCATGAAGGTTGTCTAGTTTGGGGACAAGGGACTTGAACCTGGATGCGTCCTGCCCGGTGGGTTTGTGGTGTGGCTCATGAGAAACCCACCCAGCCCTGCTCCAGCAGCCTGGCCAGGCTGTGCTGCCTCCCTGTGCTGTGGCAGCGGGGACAGCTTCAGAGGGAACCAGGCAGCATCCTTGCAAGGACGCCCCAGTCCCTCCAAACGCATTCTCTGTTCCTGGGGCTATTTTTATGGCTAGAGGAGAAGGACTGTGGGATGTCCAGTAGGAGCAGGAGCTCTGAACCAGCTGCCATCTGCCTGCCAGCCCAGGAGGAACATGCCTGGCTGCCCATGCAACGGCACCCAGGCACGGGGCACAGCGGCTGGGTGGGTCGGTGCCCACAGCCCCAGATGCCAGGGTGCTGGGCATGGGCTCCATGTGCGCAGGGATGGTGGGTCCTGTGTCTCCAGAAAGCACTGCACTCGCTGTGTGCATGCACAACCATGCATTTGCATTGTCTATAGGTGCTCCTGGGGACCTTGTACCCCAAACACCTTGCACCCCCTGGGAAGCACTGGCCCCCTCCTCTGGGGTGGCCCTGAGCTGGAGCACGAGGAATCAGGATGGGAAGCCCCTGAACACAGTAAATCCCATTTACTCCGACGAAAAAATGAGGACAATGGTGCGGCATGGACGAGGGCGCCGGGTAGGCGTCCAGCGAGGTGGGGGTAGAAAGTTTAATGCTTTTTGTTACGAGGAGCTGAGTTATCAAAAGCCACATGTGTGACCAGGGTCGGTCAGGGCTGGGGATGCCATAAAGGGGTTTTGTTCGAAGTGAGATGGGGACTTCACCTCCCTGCAAAATCAATTGTTTACAGAATTCTCAAATGTGGCTTCCAGATATCCCGGGTGTTTACGATTGTGAGGACTCAGAGCTACCTGAGAACAGGGGCAGGCCAGAAAAGCCAGCCAGCTTTATTGTCTGGGAGATCAATGACTTTAATAATTAGCATCTTACTTACACATGAATTCTATACGCAATTTGAATCTTAATTGAAGATGGAGAAGGGGATTTAGAAACCGTGATGTAGCACAATGCTGTGAGTATCTCCTGCCCACTCAGAGGAGGAGACCCTCCAGTGGGACCCGTGACAAACCTGCAGTGGCATCGGGGACCTCACCTGGCTGCTTCCAGGGGACCACTCAGTCCCTCTGGGGAGAACACCAGCGCTGGAGGGTCCCACAGCCAAGTCCCCTCTACACATACAGCCCCAAAGCCCAGCTCCAGCCTGCAAAGACAGGGGCTGGCCGAAGGGTAACGCACTGGGGGTGCCCACACGACATGTGTCCCCAGCTCACTGGTGCCACGTGTCACCAACACCTTCTGCTAAAGGTGACATGACCAGCCCTGGGGCCACCTCTCTTGGCAGGACAGTGCAGGAGGCACTGAGCTGTGCTGGTGTGGCTGAGGCTGAGGATGCTGCTCAGACCCGGCGCCTGCCCAAAGTGCTCAGCAGCTGTAAAAATCTGCTGCAATTTAGGGAGCAAGAAAGGGATTGAGGGGCTGTCAGTGCAGGCAGGCAGCTTTAAACCTCAGCCTACATATCTTTACACAGGGACATGCACTAAAAAAATGCGAAGCATTTGAAGCCCACCATTTTAATTAAGCTGATTTAACATCCGAGCTTGCGAGGGGCGCGGGGCTGGCAAACACAAAGGAGCTGCACAATCACTTTGGCTCCATTGTTGACGGGCTTTTGCTCTCTGTTTGTACAATAACCTATTGAACTTTTCCAGACTGTAATTCAATACAGAATAGATCCTTGCAGGAGGCTTTTTTGGCAGGGAGCACTGAAGGCCTTGAATCAATTTCACTTTTCCAACGTGGCTGTTTAATGTATTGATACCAGCTGGAAAAAAAAAAAAAAGAAAAAAAAAAAAAGGAATCAATGTTACTTTTATTTGTCCTGAGCTGAAGCTTTTTGGGTCTGTTCTTTGTGACACTGATACCATGCAGCGTGTGGCTATTGTCCCACCTTTGCCAGGAAAAGCAAAGACTGTTAATGCGAAACAAGGCGGGTTTTTTTTCCTCAGTAATACTTCCCGGTTTTGCAAAGGCTTAAAACCTTTTATAGGAAGAGAAAAGTCCAGCAATCACACTGCTGCATGGCTTAGCTGGTTGTTCTAGTGATACTGAGCCAATGCTGTGTAATGCTCGGGATGTGGGATGTGAAGCAGAGGTGATGCTCAGGATTGGGCATTGCCCCATTGCTCAGGCTCAGACCCAGGGCTGAGCACAGCTTCACTCCAGACAGGGCTCTTCCAGGTCCTCTGAGGATCTGGTTTAAAAACAAGCCAGGGAGCTGCTGCCATGGTCTGGCAGCACAACTGGATCTCGCCCTACAAGGGACCTGTGCTGCATTGCCAGCGGGACACCCTCATCCTGCGCATCCTGGGCAGCGGCACAGGTATGGCATCTTCAGAGCAAGCGCCAGAGGAGAGAAAGCATCCTCACACCTGCAGCTGAGCGTGGGGTGGGCTTGGTGGGGCGGTGCAGCCCACCACCACCCTTGCACAGAGAAGGATGGGGAGTGGGAAGGAGCTGGGGGATGTCCACGGTTTGGGTAACTCATCAAGAGAGCACAGGCTCCGGAGCAGGGGATGCACACAGTGCACCAGAAGCACTCCCAAAAGACAAGGCTGTTAATTGTTACTTAAGCAATCAAGCTGTTTCCAGATTGCCTGGGGTGAAGCAGCAGCGGTGGAAGGTGTCTTTCTGCCAGAGTGAGAAGTGGCATCATCAGGGCCTCTTTTTTGCTGGGAAACCTTCGCTGGGATGTGAATGAAAACTGTGGGCTACCCCAGGGCCACTGGTGTGGCCATGGAGCACCTGGGAGAGAAACCTGAAAAACCAGCTGAAAGGGAGCATGCAGAGGGAGAAAAAAAATCACTTTTGGGTTGAGCCAAACTTCCAGACAAAACCAGGGAGGAGGATCTGGGACGGGTCAGACCTACCCCGGGCTCCCAGGCATCCCTGCAGAGCCGTCGTCGTGCCTTCCCCAGTCCTAGCATAGGAACATTTCCCCGTCTTGCCCCCATCCCAGCCCTCCCCGATGCTGTGTGCACAGGGTCTGGCCTCCATCCCGTGTGATATATGTACGTGCACCAATGGTATATGATACACGTGAACACGCACACACAGATATAGGGGGTGTGCTTGGTGAACATTGCCAGTTTTACTAGGAAAAAGGAAAAGCTGGATTTCACAAACTCCTAAGTGATGTCAAAGCACAAATCTCGCTGACGTTCACTTTCAGAGTATTTTTCTGTTAGGATTTGCCCCAAATGAAGAGGAGGCTGATACTGCAGCAGCTAATTACAGGGTACGGGATGACTGTTTTGAATGGAGTTGCACTTGCTGAAGATCTGTCCTGAAGATTTAGTCTCAGGTCTAAAAGGCACCTGCTTGAGGGCCACACAAAGCTTTCTGCCCTGCTGTTTACTAAAGAGAGAGAGGGTAAAACACGTGTCTAATATATAAATATTTTTATCTATACATTGCAAGGTGTCTGTGCCTCCCTAGCTGATTAGAACACCAAGCCATCTGATATTACTGTAGTAAGTCCTGCCAAAGGGAACTGGGAAACAAAGTCACTTCTTATAATTAGGTGCTGCAGTTGTAAGTCTAATCTTAATTTAGAGCAATTTCTGAAAGACAAAGAAAAATCCACCTGACGAGGTGTTGGTGAACCGGATGATGTACCTACAAATCAAAGCTCCAGGTCTCAAAACTTGGCTGGGAAGGGGAAATAAATGGCAGGGGAATGGCTGACGAGGTGGCATACACCTTGCAGGAGCCATCCCCGGGCAGGATGGGGCCATTGGGGATTAAATGCCCAGGAGCATCGCCCATCCACGCAGCCCCCTCCCTGCCACACACCCGCGATGTGCGCCTGACCCTCCGCATCCCCTTACTCCCCTTCCCCCCACCTCCACTTATAAATCAAAGCAGAATTAATTCAGGCGCCGCGTTTTATTTGATAAACGTCAAAATATGTAAATACCGGGCTCTCTTCCTACAGTCGCTAAAACAAATGGAAAACACATTTATTAGCATAGAGATGAGTTTAATCAAATCAGCGGCGAGTACAAATTAGCCACAGGAAACGTAATGAGCTGGGAATTAATTAGCAGCATAATGGTAATAACTTTGCCTGCTGATTACCTTGCGGCCATGGCTCTCCCCCAGGGCTTTCCATGGGTTCTCCAACAGCTGATCTTTTCTGTTGCAGGAGCCCCTGAACTGGAACAGCATGGCCGACAGCTCCGGTGCAACAGACTGGAGGAGGGGAGGGAGATGGAGGGAGGGAGGAAAAAAAAAAAAGCCATGTGAGAGATCCACCGCCTTTCCCTTCCCAAGCCATGAGACTGTTTCTCTAGCTGAGTGCTCTCCCGGATTTTGTACTTTAGCTGAGTGCTCTCCCAAAGCTCTCCAGGCTGAGCCTTCCCCTGTCCCTGGGTAGCTCTGGTGAGGTGTGTGGGGACATGGGGACGCCGCCCTCATGGGTGGTGGGCTGGGTGGGGTATCTGGGTCACCTTCACCCAGTGAGGATCGCCTCCCTGGCCAGGCACATGGCACATTTCAGAGCTCCAACAGCAGCCAGCCTGCAGCCCGGGGTTATTTCAGTGCTTTCAGCATCGTGCTGCAAGCGGCAGATGCTGGATCTGACTTGTCCGAAAACAAATATCCAGGCAGATTTGGATAGGGGCTGAAGTTGCCTTGGGAAGGGCAGGAGCTGGGTGACCCCCGGAGTCTCAGCTGGCTTTTTTGAGGAGCTGATGTTGCATGAGAAAGGGACAATTGGTGCTCCAGGGGCTTTGTAAAGTGCTGGGCTTGTAAATTAACTGTTTGACACCAACAGTGATGGAGAACAGTGGGGGGCAGGGGCTGGATGGAGGAAAGGGGCAGTTTCTCTTCTTGATTTATTTGTATTCCTTCTGCAGTGCCTCTTCTCCTAACACCTGAGCAGTCCAAAATAACTTGCGCAGAGCCTTCCACTGCCGGAGCTAAAAGCACTTCATAAGCCTTAATGAATCAAGCTGTGCAACAGCCCTGCAAGGAATTATTATTCCCAACGGTGCAGGAAGGGTAAGGGAAAAACGCTCTTGTTTGGGGGCCTCCGTTTAGATGCTCCAGTCCCATCCTTGTGCACCTTCACACAGCAGCCTCCCACTCAAGTGACTGAGTCAAAACTTCTGAAGTTAAAAAAATAAATAAAGCTAAGTCAAAAAAAAAAAAAAAAAAAGCCAGACCACGCATTGAGGTGTTTTAGCAGGGATTTGCAGAGGAATTAACTGAGTATCTAAGTTTAAAATGTAATTCAAAGTGATTTCTGGAAATTTGTATGGATGCTGAAAAACGGGAGCACTGGTACCTGCACAGCCTTTGCTTCCTCTCTGCTTCTGACAGTTGGCTCCAACATGCATAAATGCTCCACAAAACGGAGGGAGGACAATAAGGCAAAGGCCCAGCACTGACAAAGACAGGGGGATTATTTTTTTTCCCAGAGGGATGGTGTCAGTTTGGACTCGTGCATCCCCCAGTCACCCAGCCTGTCAGTGGTACCTCATACATCAGGCTGGTGAATCCAAGACGTGATGCTAACCACATCACTCCAGCCGCTCCTAGCCCCTGCCTCAACCATGCCAGTTGCTCGGGCCATCTAGGTTTGGGCAGACGTTTGACTGGAGCTGTCAAGAGCTGGTGGACTGAGACTGATGCAAACAAGGAAGAAGTCAGCACTTTAAAAAACAGATGGGTTTTAGATGGGAAGGGGCAGAGGTTCTTTCAGTTACTGGAGACAAAAGAGAGGCAGACTTTTCGCATTTTACGGAGCGTGTCTGTGCTAATAGGAAGGTATCTCGCTTCAGGATTTAACTCCAGGAGGCTTCAGAGAAGCAAGGGTTTCCCTCAACACTGAGAACTTAGACCAAAATGAAGGCTCTGTCTTGTCCTTAAGCACAAAGAAGCTTCACATTAGCCCTGATCTTTGAAGCTGAGACTCAGTTCTCCTGCTTAGAGATCTTAGTAAAGTCCATATCTGACCTTTGAATGCAAAAATAAACAAGTAGACATATCAATTCCCACTTAGACACTCAAGATAAAGTTCTCCAAAGCCCTCAGTATTTCCCTGAGTCTGTTTTTCCAGGTGTTTTTGGGGTATTCCCCATTGCCTTTAATCAAAGCGATGTTGGGTCATTGGTTCTACCAACATCTCCCTAACCGCTGTGATCAAACCTGCCAGTGTCAGAAGCCCTGGTGGCAATGCCTTGCGTCAGCCAGCTGGTTGGTAGAAGAATCTGACATCTGAACAGTTGTCCCTGAACAACCTCACAAGTTGCTCCAAACCCAAGAGTCAGAGGAGAGGAAACGCGCCCGCTGCACTCCGGGTCAGACCCGCTCTCCTGCAGGGACTGAAACGCTTATTGAAAAGTCCCCAGACGTGGCAATAAACTGCAATCCCTCCCCACGGGAGGTTTGGGTGATGTGTGAACTTTTGTGGGAGCGTTTGCTCCTTCCGGAGAAGCAGAGGCAGAACTAGGACAGAGCAACTATTTCGAGCCCACTCTGCAGAGGGGCGTGGGCAAGGGATGTTTGCACAGACATTTTCAGCGTTTTTGCTAAAGTCCTCCTTTCAGGAGGCAGTGCTGGCTGCCCTGTTCGTGGCTTGGCTGGGCTTAAGCCTTCCTACTGCTTGTTGGGTTTGTACCCAGTGTTGAAGGGTGTCCAGACCCAATGGGCACCATGGCTGTGTGGTAGCTATCATCTCCTCCCAAAGCCCATCGTCAGGACGCTCCTCGATGGAGATCTCCCCCTGCAGAGTCAGGCCAACAAGGACCTGACCTCTGATCAGAGTTGCGTGGCTTCAGTTAAAGCTGCTTAGTTTTTTAATCCTTTTAACGTCTCTGATTTTTTTTTTTTTTTTTCCTCCAAGGGAGCTTGTGCGAGTTGACACAATAGATTAAACCATGAGTCGTAGTTGAAGAATCCTGTATTTTATTATTATGGATAAATAATATCTCACCCAGAGGAAAAGGGGAGAACACAAGGTCACCCAGCATGCCTGGAGCTGAGCCTGAATAGGAGGTCTAAGTTGCCGGCTCGTGCCCCAGCCTCCCATGCAGCCCATGCTCCGTTCTGAAGGCAGAGGGTCTTTATTCTTCAAAGTGCCGCTTTCCTTTGCTACCTGCAGACAAATAGGTTGCTCTAAGATGCATGCCATGAGCTGATTTTTGATTCATGAGAGCCTGAACCAACACTGATCATAAGAGAATCGACAGTGATCATAAAATATGAAAGGTTTTTAAGGAGGACTCTACATCATATTGAGGTGTGCAGCAGCGCTTTCTGCTTCAGAGCCAGAGGGGCCAAATGCAGCTCTAGTTTATTAATGAAAATGTGGAAGCGAAAGCAGTGAGAGCAGAATTTTCCCCCATATATGCAAGGCTACCTAGTTCTGCAGCAGCTTTTAGGAAATCTACGGCTTTAAGCATAAACACAAGACAATTTTGTTTTCATGCAATTTTCTTGCCAATTCTTTTTCTTAAAAATCTGTACGGCTGTCATATAAAATATGCCTTGGTTTGTTCTAATTTAGATTACGCATATTTGTCCTCAGTGAATGATTGATTAAGTGCTCTGATCTTGACTGCTATGTTAGCAGCAGGGTATCTGTGCAAGAGGATTGGAAATCTCATTGGATAAATGGTAGAGATGAAATCTTAGCTGTTATAGATCTGGTTTTCTTTTTCACAGCCAAGGCAAATGCTGTCTTCTTTGCAATAACAAACATGCTTTGTAATGTGTTCCAGGACAGTGCCGAGCCTGACTTTGTTTCCTCATGGAGGGGCTTTAAGCTGTCATAATACCACGGCACCAAACTCTTAATGTCACAGATATCGCTGTAAAGCGGGTATCTCTGAGTTCACCAGATCAGTTGTGATTTACGCTGATGTAACTGAAAACAAAATGTGTCTCGCTGACATCTGCGGAGCTGCTCTGATAAAAACGGCGTAGAAGCAAAACTAGGGGAAAAAAAAGATATCTCTGTGCAACTGAGCTCATTCAAAGCATCAAGCATGGTTTAGCAGGACTGCCCAAAACGGAAAACCTCCTTCAGGGGTTAGTTACCCTGTCAATCTCACTTTAACATCACTGAACCTGAGCTGTGTGCGAGTATATTGCTACCCACAGGAGCTGGAAGATATTTTCTTGCTGCTTTGTATAATCTTATGTCCCATACTTCTTATGGGAAATTATGTCAAGCTGCGTTTTGTCATCTTTTCATTTGTTTGTATTTATGAGCTAGAACTGATGCAACTAAAGGTACCTGAATACACTAACTTGGAAAAAAAAATTCTTTTTTCTTTAATACATCTTAATTTCTAATGCTGGTCTGTGGCATTGTTTTTGGAGAACTGTATCGCTAGGAAGGTGTGGTAACAAACCAGGCAATTTTCTAAAGAAAGGATTTTTTTTTTCCCTTTGCTCTTTCTGAAGCATTTCTCTGACCTTCTTGGAGGTATAGAGAAAGCTTTCAAGACCATCAGAATAAATGGGTTGTTTACTGTGATGCTTGCAGCCCTGGAAAAAAAAAAAAGGTAAAAGAATAAAGCAAAGAAAATCTCTCTACCTGCTGTCTTCCAAAAGGAGAGAGATGAGGCATAAGCTCAAGAGAAAATATTCCAAAATCTGAGCATGATGCTGTCACAGTAAAGCAGAGTAAAACAGAGAAAAGCTAAACAAAAAGGAGGTGACTGCAGGGGTGGCAACAGGACTCAGCACCCTCCTTCTTCTCAGGGGGTTCAAAACTTTGGGAAAAAAGAAAAAAAAAAGAAAAAAAAAAAGAGTTACAGAAATACCAAAACAAGGAGGTGTATCTTGGAAAAAAGTCTGTTCTGGCTTAATTTCCCATGGTCAGTATATCATGTTTGCTACTGTCTGCACTGACTTGTTCACACATACCTGCACACACAGATGCAATAATCAGGGGCAGGTCAGAAGATCTGGAGATCTTCTGATGAGAACTCCAGACTCCGTTGCTGAACTGTGAGCCCTTCTCTGAGGAAAACCACAGCTAGTAGCCACGTATGAAAGTGCTAAGCTGTGTTAATGATGCTGTGTTATCATCAGGCTTTAATGCTGCCTTGAATGGATGTCACTACTGTGTATGTTCCTGCAGATCAGTTGGTAATTACACTTGGATCCAAGGTAATTACATTGAGACCTGCACTCTGGTTTAGAAGACAGAAATAACCATGCACTCGCCTAGTCCCACACGTAGCACTTGTGATGTAATTTAATAGCCAGCTACTAACATGAAAGTAAAGCGGCATTTCTCTTATATTTATGCCCTTTTAAATTAAACATCGGTGTTTTTTCCTATGAAAGGAGCAGGGGCCAGTGCCACTGGTCTTCTTCTTCCCACTCAAGCACCCTTCTCTTTTCTTTACAAAATGAAATACTCCGAAGCAAAATAAATATTTATAAGCTCCTCCTGGTGTGTGATTGTTTTGACAAAACAACTCAAGCAGGTCTTGCTTTGGCTTTACTTTCTGCCCTACTTAAATTTTAGGCAGGGAAAAACCAGCCCTGTGAAGGCTGGAGGGAGACGGGGCGTTTTGGGTGGATTTGGTGGTCTCGGGGTGGGGAGCGGACGGACCAACCACCCCTTGTTGCCATTTTCCAGGTCGCATCTGCTAGTGTGTTTCTCTTTAACCTCCCAACGTTAAACACCTGGACAGCCGTAGCGCTACATTAAGCACCTTCTTTTTGATGAAGAGCTCAAAGGCGAGGCAGACTGACGCCCGGAGCCCCCGTATCGAAGGGTCCCCTCGCTGCCTGCAGCTCTCTTTCCCAGCCGTCCATTAGCAAAGTGTGCAGGGTTTTTTTTGTTGTTTTTTTTTGTTGTTGTTTTTTTATGTAGAATTTACTTCTTGTGCATTTCCAAACAAGCCAGTGCTTCTGCAAATAGTCTCCTTCCTTCAGGGTGAGTTGCTTATTTTGGTTAGGAAAAGAAAGAGTCTACTGTGATCTCTTTCTTTTGGCAATGTCTGAGTAATCATTGCTCATAATAATGCCATCCCAGATGTTGAAACATCTCCTGTATTAATTTTACCCAGAAGATAATTTCCCTTAGAAATCATGTGCAAATCCCCTGTTCTAATTTGAGAATTAATTCAGTACACTAAATCTTAGCACTTCATCCTAGAAATGTTTTGCTGTGTCTGTTAACCCTTTGCAACAACAACAAGAAGCCCAAACGGGAGATTTACAGATTTAACTAAGCCTGTCTTTCACGCCAAGCTCTGGTTGAGTCTAGCACATGATATTTTGAAATGAGGGGCCCCTTTGACACCTACAGCCTACCTGCTCGAATGATTTCCTTCTCCTCAGAGAATCACAAATATAAATAGATTTGTTGTTACAAATATGGAGAGCAAAGACATGGTGGTCCCAGAGACCCCTGCGCCAGTGGTGCCTGGGGTGGCCATTCTACCCTCCATCGGGACTATGCATGAAAATCAGATAATTCCACATTTTACAAGACTTGAAGGGAAAAATCAGTGGGAGAGTTCACTCTTTTGAGTCCTAGGTACGGGTCCTTCCCTCCTTCTGCCCGCCCTTCCCTCCCTTGGTGGCCTCATGCATACAGAAGGACACACCAGGCTACCATGGCTGTGAGCGTCCCATGCATCTGATGGGCTTTCTTCATTTAGTTTGCAATGGAAACTCCAGACTTCAGACTGGGAACTCTCCTGTCCTTCCACAATTGTGGAAGAATTGTGACAATCTTAGTGCATCACAGCCTTCATACTGAAAGTCTTTGACCATCAGTGAAAACAATAAAGAAAACACAGGGAGGCCAAATCTATGCATTTCATCTCAGCTCTGTGAAATCAGAGTGCAGCCCAGTGCACCTTCTGCGGAGCAGGATGCTTCAAAAGCCATGAATCTTCTGCTTGTACTGGGGTACCTCTGCTTTGCCTTTGCTGTCTTATTTCTAGTGGTATTTGGAGTACAAAAGAATTTCAGGTATGAGTACATTTAAGTTAAAAAGAAAATAATGCAAGGAATTGGTCTCTGGGTTTTTGCAGCTACACAGGCTTGCAAATTGCACAAAGCCATATGAGCAAGACCATGCCACCGACTGTAAAGTGTACACGCAGACTGTCAGAGGATCACAGAATTCTTTCAGATGGAATTTTTATATGTATCTACAAATGTTTCGTGATTCCTACCATAACAACATGAATTTATTATGTCTCAGTGATAACATCTAGCTAGCTTCTTCATGCAATGTAATGTCACATTTTGGATTTCACTGATTTTACTGCTGGTGACTGTTGTGTTTGCACAAGCAGTGCCTCGTGCATCTTGCACAGCAGAAGGCTGGCCAAGGACCTTCTCCAAAGAGGATTCAGCTGGATCCAGCTTTGATAATTATCATAAGGTGATAATATGTGATTAGTGCCGGGACATGCCAGCAGTATCACCTCATAAACTCTTGGATGCTGTGCTTGTGCAGCAGCTCAGCCTCAGAGGAGGGGAATGATGCAGTCCCAAAGAGGAGACAAAAGAGGGACTTTCACAGGGTGATCCACAATTCTAGCAAGCAGAGGCTCCGAGCCTGCCTCACTGCTGTGGAAATGCTCAGAGAGGTGAGGGAGTACAGATGCCCAGAAAGGGCATAATTTCTCCCAGGCTGATCCTCAGATTCAATGCTATCCTGGCACAAAATGGTACAAATCCAAGGAAACTTTTCTGGTTTACACAGCCAAGACTGCACACAGCTCCCAAAGTCAGGAAAAAATGAAAGAACATGATGGTCACCTGTCCCATCCCATCAACCGGATTGAGGATCCTGTGCCAGGTGTCTTCACATCCCCTGAGCAGATCACTTCTGCTGTCCTGTGCCCTGATGCACTGATAGTTAGGTCTTGTTTGCTGCTGCTTAGATGTTTACCCTTTCTCTCTCATTTCAATAAAACAGGCTGGAAAAACATTGCTGTGTCCTTCTGGTCCTCAGGCGAGGAAGAATGCATTTATGCTACCCTGAAATTCAGCACACTGACAACTGCAGGATGGATCTGCTGGCCCAGCAGCTCCAAGCCTGTGCACTGGTTATTATTCCTCCTGATGAATTCACTTGGAGGATCTGCTCCTTGAATGCAAAGCTCTCAGGTCAGGACAAACGGGAAATGCATTTCATGGAGCATGACATCCTGTGAGTCCCAGAAACGAGTGCACGTTGAGATATGTCCATAGGCAGTGGGATAAAGTCATCCCTTTATCTCCAAGCTGCTGCTGGAATTTCCTTCTAAAAGCCTGTGTTTGCAGCAGCAATGGCTATTTGCAGTGAAATATTGAAGTTTCTTGTATTTATTGTGTATTGGGATTTAAGAAGCTAAAATCACAGCTTTGTTTGAATTTTTATTAGTGGGGTTTTTGGCTCCCTGTCCCTGGTGTTCCTTGACTCTGACCATTCCCCGCAGCCAGAGACCAGCCTCAGCAAAGAAGCCATTTTCCCATGGGGAGCTTTTAGTTTCCTTCTGTTCCTTCAGCTCCCCATTTGGGGTCCTCCTTCACAAGACACCCACAACCAAACCAGGTCCACACGCATCTCTGCCACCCTCCCCACTGCACCCTGAGCAGAGCCCAGGGCAACTCATCTCTGTTGTGATGGGGATACATGAGTTCCTCTTTGTGGTATAATCTTTCTTTTGTTATCTCCAGGCGGCACTCCTTAGCCTTGACACTAAACTGCCCACCCTATATCTGCATCACTGGACATTTTAAATTTATCTGCCAAACCATTGTCTCCTGCCCCGCTATAGCTGTGATGTTAATGACATTCCTATTTTCAGCCACGGAGGCGGCTGTCATTTAGGTTTTGTCAAGGAAATGACAAAAAGACCTAGTATCAAATCTGAAATATTTAGAAAGCCTTTCTCCAAAAACCTAGAACTTAAAATACTGGCCTGGTGGCAAAGTTAGCTGTAGTTTTCCAGCAAACCTCCAGCCCAAATTTTCAGGATCTTGATCCCACAAAAGAACAGTGTGTGTGTCTGAGGCCCCGGTCCTGCCACCGACCATGTTCTGCCTGGTTCTGTGGGGATTCTCTCCTGTCTTCAGAGGGAGAGACACGGAGTTCAGTTTCTTCAGTGAATTGTCACAAGACAAGCAAAGAGACAGCTATTCGCACCCAGCCCACTGATCTTTCTAGAAGACTCTATATACCATTTGTTTTGCTTTGCGGTTCTCCTGAGCTTCAGGATACTATGTTCTCATGCAGGTTGTTTCATATTCAGATCCTAAAGCATCTTGTGAAGGAGAGGAGCTGTGTTTCCAAATCAACACTCTAAAAGTCTTAGTCTCAGCAATAGCTTCCCAAATGTGTAGGGTGTGGGAGGCTGATGAGTTGATCTAATCAAGATACAAGGGGGCAGGAGGTCACTGTTAGTTTGGTGGCTTGAGAGAGGTACTGGTATTTGCTGGAGATGGGAGTACAAGTCCTGTGCAGCTTGTTGGCAGCAGGAAGAAAATATCACAGCAGAAAATGATGCCCACCGTCAAACCAAAGCAGAGCAGGGGTTGAATAACCACATCTAGATTTGCTTATATTCTAACGCACATGAGAAAGTCAGCCGGCAGGCACAGGGAGGAAGGAAAAGCCGAGGGAAGATGCCAGGGCCGTGCTGACTGCTGGGGTGCAGTGGCTGTGGGTGGAGAGCTGGGCTGGCTCAGCGGGGTCTGTGTCGCTGCCCCACTGCAGCCCCAGGCAAGACGGACCATCCCTCGCCACCAACACACGCTCATGGCCACTCTGTTCCCAGGGCCCGTCTCCTGGCTCAGGGCTTTAACTGAAGACAGTGAGCATTTGCACAGCGGAACATTTTCTTTTCCATCCCTCAATTTCCCCTCTCCTGGCAGAAAAAAGTTGGGTTTAAAGACTACTCTTTTTTGAGAACTTCCCTTAACTATCAGCTAAATAATACATGAACACTGATCCACCGCGCTGACTGATGACTCCCTCTGCTGACCCTGTTTTATTTTTATTGCTTGGCTCGGGCCAGTTCCTTCAAGTCCTGAATCATCAGAACAGAGACCTTGAGGTATTCCAGCCAAATCAATCCCTGGCCCATTGACATATTGCTTTACCTAACCAACCATACAACTTCACTTTTCCCTGATAATTTCTCAATTAATTGCTTTTCAGCTCTCATTCGTTACAAGGTCAGGCTGTGACTGGGCTTGTACATTCCCATCTCTGATAAACTCTCTTGGTCCCCTAATCAGCTACGACTGGGATTTTAGTTCCATTAACTTATTCATCATCTAGACATTTTCATCTTGGGGAGCTTGACTTTTGATTGTATCAGTAGTATCTTCAATTATTTAAAAGGACTTAAAATTCCCTTCTTACCTAAAAGGAAAATGCATTTTGAGCTCTGAAAATTGGTCATATTGGCCCAGTGTATTTTGGATGTTCGTATGTGCAAGCCCATGTTAAACAACTCATGTATGACAAGAGCATAAGAATTTGCTGCTAAGGAACATGTGTGTGCATGGGGCCGGCTATATTAAGATGTCAGATATAGAGAAATGACAGTATGCTGATGACTAGTGGCTTACTAATGCTAAATCACGCCTGAGATTCTGTTCCGTGATGTCAAACATTGATTCAGTTTCCGTGGGAAGTTATGCAAATGCCAGAGCCCCTCGATGAGATCTGAAACTGAAATTGCTAGCAAAAAAAAAAAAAAAAAAAAAAAAAAAAAGCTTGCCCTCTCCTAGCAATAAATCTTTTTTAGAAAATCTTGAAGATAGCTGCTCCAGGAGGGGAGTGCATTTTGAACATGCTTGCCTAGGCAGAAGGTCTCGTAGGACCCTTCTTCAGCTTTGGTGCTAGCTGGGAGCCAAATCCTTCTCTTCTGCTGCAGCCTTCTGTCTCAGTCTGCGCTTCATCTTTGCAGCAGCTGGTCCAGTCCAAGGCAACAACCCACTAGTGCTACTGACTACAGAATTAATCTTTTAACAGAAGCAGCAGTCTCTGTCGCACAAGGAAATGCCCTCCATCCCAGCAATTCTCAATGCCCCTCTTCCCACAATTTTCAGCCAGGCAAAAGTCCTAAGAGCCTGCGAGCTTCTCCCAGCAGGAAAACTGGTGGCAAAACCTAACAAAACTGGCATCAGCTGGGAAACGGTACTTTTCTAAATGGGGTGATGGGACCAAGGAGTCTGGAGATCCCATCTTGCTCTTTGTCCCAGGTTTCGCGTAGCCAGTTGACTGAAAACCTCCTTCCTAGGATGGTGTCGGGGGACCCTTTTAGAATATCTGAGCGCTTCAGGCTCTGAAGGATATCCATAGAGAGAGGTCAAACCATATTGACAGAGTCTCCAGGAAGAAAAGCTAGTTTAATATTGGCAAGACAAGACCTGCTGCATATTTAAAAGGAGCCTCTCCTTCCAGGAACTATGTGCTTAGGTCTCAGTTTCCTTTCTGCAAAACGCAGGTGGCAGCTTTTAACACATGATTTCATTGCAGACTGCAGAATTATGGGTTTTTCTTGCAGGAACTCTGCAAGAGTTTACACTTTCGAGTGTAAATTTTCAGCATTCGCTTAAAAAGCAAAGCCCACATTATTGCTGAGAAGGGCTTAAAAAAGATTAAAAGCACAGAAGACTGAAAAAAAAAATAATCCCACACCAATAGGCAGTGTGTTGTGAAGAAGGAAAGTGCAACAGCAACAACAGTAGCAACTCTGGAGTGTTGCTTTGTTTGCTTTTTCCCCCTGGACTGCAATAACTCACCCACCCCACTGGAAAACCTCTGTCCTCCCATGCCCTTTCTGGCTGCCACGGTGCGAAGGGCCTTTCCAAGGATTCTGTCGCTCCCTGTAAGTGATGTACCAGAAGGCACCAACACTTGGAGGACGTGAAGAAACGTACAGTTCTCTCTCCGCCTGTTGCTAGGATTCACAGCTATACCCCACTGCTTGCTGGGGCTTCGGCTTCTCTTTTGGCTGTAGGAAAAAAGAAGGAAACCTTGTTGCTTCCAGGCTCTCTGCATCAGGTTTAAGCGGCTCCAATGCCAACCCTTACAATATTGCTACAGTCAGGCATAAAATCTTAATGCATGGTAGTGCCTTGAATCTTACATTCTTCTGAAAAAGGTGAGTCCCCAGTAGTAAATGAAATATTAAACATTATTAAATATGAAACAGCTAAACCTGGATTCCATTAAAATGAATCTTTCATAGTTTTCCTGGGGTTTGTTCCTCCTTTCCCTTTTTTTCCCAGGGAGCACAGTGATCTCATGAGCTTTTATGTGTCCTTTTAAAGACAGAAAAATCACAGGTAATTTAAGCCTATTCTATTCAGATTTATTTTAGCTGGAAAACAAATCAAGGCTGTGAAACTCTCTCATGGTTGCATGTATCTCACTGAACTATTCAGCAGTCTATATCAAAGGCTCACCTAAAGACACTGTTGTAATGCCTGCTGACATGTGCCACCTATTTAGAAATCTTGTATCCAGTTACACACTCTACTTTCATTTCAAATGGCTTTAATCTTCCACCATCCACTAACCCCCGCCACCCCCCCTTCTTTTCACATGACATAGGATTCATTTAGAGCTGGTTTTGTTGCTTCTGCGGGTTTTCTGGGAGTTAAACTGTGACTAAAGTGAGTGTTGATGTGTGAGCTGGCAACTGGGCGTCTAGAGGAGTATTTGCAAGAAAAAGCTTAAAATTAGTCTGGGACAGGCTGATCATGCACATGTGATGGAGGTTACGACTACACAGATAGCACAGGGCACTCAACATTGCTGCTTTATTCTGTGACCGTTGTATTTGCACCTCAAAATTCATAAATGTATAGGCATCAGCACAGGCTGGCTGAACAGACACAGAGGTGTGTACTTCTCATCAGATGTACTTCTGTCCTTGCATTCAGAACTTAAACCCTCTCTTTTATGGCTAACCACTGTATTTGAACAGGACTGGTAAGAATTTTTTAAAGCAGGACAAGGGAAAAGAGCGCTTGCCCTTGCTGAGAGGGTCCCAGAGCCTGGATGTGTGTGACAAGGTTCCCCCACTCCGCACCATGGGGACCGCTGTGGAAAGGTGGGTCTGGTGGGAGGTCGCATCTCCAGTGCACACCTTCCTTCTTCACTCTTCAGGCTGCTCTGTTATGGTCTCCAAAACATGCATGAGTTAATTTATCAATCCACAGGCACACTTTTGGACTGGAAGGCAATAACCGCTAAGAAAGATGAGCTAAAATGGCAGAGAAGGTAGAAATCCATTAATTATTCATGACTACTGTTCCGTTTTGCGCAAAAAAGCTTCTACCTGGCTTTCCTTAGGTCACTTCTGAGGCTCAGCAGAGCAGGTTTAAGTGGAGGCCCCACCACAGGAGCTCATGCTCGTGATGCTGCCAGTTCCGCTGCGCCTGGCTGGGTTCTGCATCTCCCCCTCCGGGAGCTGAGCGAAGTGGGGGCAAAAGAAGCCAGTTCTGCAGGATAGTGGGAGAACCCACGCTCTTCTCCATTGCAGATTTTTGTACCATTTCACAGATTTCTGAAAAAAAAAAAAAAAATTAAAAAAAGCAAATTGTACAAGGTTATTTTCCATGTTTAAACACTGGTGTTTTCTTTTTGGTGTGCTTCTCCTTCAGCTGAGATAGCAAGAGCATCTCACCAGCAATGGCCTTCTCGCAGCCTGACCAGAAGCATACGCTCTTGGTCCGGTTTTGTAAGAGCTTTTGATGCCGCCTTCTGGCCTGACACCCTTGGGATGGAGAGGAACAAATCCCAGCTTTATTGTTTATTTATTTTAATGAACTGCCGTTGGCCAGCTCACATTTTCACCACAAAGATTTCAAATTGCCTTAGAGCACCAGAAAACATGTTGCAAACTGCTATGAAGCTTAGGCACGAACATGTCAAATAAGTGATCCACACGAGAGTAGATAGACGTGACATTTAGTAATCATCTTTCATGGACAAAATGGGGCATGGCTGTCACTTTAAGTAAATCTCAGTCAAATTTCTGGCATTTTACCATAGGGGAAGCAGGAGGCATAATAGTAAATTTCTCTTTAAAAAATATAAAAGATCAACCTTGGGAAAAAAAATGGTTGCCACAATTTAAGGTGTAATACCTCATCCTAGCTTGGCCATCCGTTTACTTGCAGCTGATATCAATATGTCACCCCTAATGTTTACTGATGTTCACTTTATAAATGACTTTTCCTAGCTGTCAGAATATCTGTCACCAGCATCTCTTCCCCCTTTTTGCCTCTCACCCTCTTTAATAAAGATTAATATCTTTGAGGTTAAGTAAAAAGATCAGATACTACGTAAATGACACCATAGGTCTGATATTTAAACAAGATGAACATGTAATTGCTGAGATTATGTGAGCAAATTGGGTAATTCCTAGGCTAAATGAACAGAGTTGGCTTTTGTGGGGTCAGTTAATGTAAGCGCACATTCAAATGAGCTGTATATTCTGCAGGCATTTGGGCTCCTGAAGGTTCACCCATTGAAGAATTGTAGATGTTCAAAGCAAAAATTGGCGAGTTTAGCTTCCACAGCTTCTCTGAAGCACTAATATGTTTAAAAGACATGCAGAATGGGGATTCTATAAAAACATGGCACATTGGTTTTCCATATTTATAGTCCACCAGTGACTTCTATATTAAACGGTTTCAGTCTATGAGTCTAAACAAGATTTTTCAACCTGTCACTCCCACAGCTCAACCTGGTATATGAAATGCTAAACATGTTCTGTCTGCTTTGTACATCTTCCTTGACAAACACCTGGAGTAATGACTCCAGAATGAAGATTTAGCTGGCAATGTGAGGGATGAAGCACAAAACAGTTATTTTGGCTTTGCAATGCTAAGAGTAGTGAACGTGCATCTTGCTTCAAAATTGCAAGATGCAACTTGGAAGGCGCAGTGAAAGAGGTGATGGACTCTTCACGTAAGCCGTGCTCCTGGTGGCTCAAGTAAGGTTTGCCTGACCAAGAACCACAGGACCAAACCAAAATGTAGGATCATACCCATGGAGCAAAAACTATGAGATCAGACCAAAACAGCTGGTGTAGAGGTCAAACTTAGCCTCATTTTTCTGACCACCACCTTTGCTGTGTGCATAGATGGTCTTGTGGTGAAGAGTGGAAGACATGAGGCTCGTAATCCAGTTTAGACAGTTTCCTGAAGTCCTTCTGGCCAGGCTGTGTGGATTGTATCTAATAAAGGAGGCAAACACCTCAAAGGGGACTGCAGCCCTACTTCCTGACCAGAAATCCTTTACTTTTTGGCACCCCAACTCTGGATGTTAGAGCTCTCTGGTACCTACAGCAATATTCTGGATATCCTCAGAGTTACGGCAGTTTTGACATGGCCGAGCCGCTGAATTATGTGGTTTTTACTTCTGCCCCATTGGGAACCCGGACACAGAGGCTCTCCCACTCTCTTCCAGGGACCATCCTCTGGGATTTCTCTGAACGTGGGGGAGACCAGGGCCAGGGTGCTGGAGATGTAGGTCCTGCCACTGCCTGGGAGACCCCAACCCACCTCCCTGCACGTGGTAGTGGCTCCTTCTCTATACTGGTTGGTGATGTGGATGTGTGTGTGTGTGGTGGCGATCTGGCTCCTCTCCATCCTGCCTGTTCAGAAAGCATCCCTGGAAATGGAGAAAAACTTAAGGACTCATTGGATCAGGAACAGAGTATGAAAGGGGTCATGGCTTTGATGAAGATGCTTCTTTAGGAGTGGAGCACTTGGTTCTGTTTTATACTTTATTCGGGGGCAGTTTGACATAAATTTTTAAATTTAACCCCTAAACTCTGAGCAAAACCCTCCTCCCGATGTCAAAGGTGACATCCCTCTCGATGCCCACACTGCAGCCTCCTCTTTGAGGTTTTGCTGTGTTGTGAACTGCAATAACTGGCAGCTCCCTGACTCCACAGGGATGGGGCTGTTGGAGAGGCAGATCTCACACAAAGGGCACCGACGGTGCTCCTCAGCATCACACAAAACCTTCCAAAGGATGGCAAGCTGCAAAAAAAAAAAAAAAAAAAAAAAAAAAAGTAGGCACCAAAAGGCAATTCCTGAGGTGAGAATTGTGTACATAATTTCTTTCCAGTGCACCAACAAAACTATTGTGCTCAGAAGATGGCTCTGGAGCTGCCTTTTGTTGTATTTTGTATGAAGTAGGGTTTAATATCTGCAATAACCACCAGGTGATTTTATTTCTAGGAACTAGATTATTTTACAATAAAAGAAAAGACTCTCTGATCGGTATTTTAGCAATCACCTTATGAAGAAAAAACACATCTAAACATTCCAGGAATATTACAATATGTTCTAAACCCAACTTAGTTTTGACTCATGCAGATTGATATTTGCACTATTTTACTGTACGGCACTGCTTCTCTTACACATACAATTGTTTCTTTCAGCAGTAACTAACTTGATTCTTCGTGTAGCAGGATCTGAGACTAGTAAACCACAAAGAAATTCTACGCTGCAGACAGCAGCAAGCAGAGGTCTCTCTAGCAAAGGCATTATTTTACAAAATGATGGATGTGCATATTTATTTGCTCTGTGACTTCCATGTCAGGTTTGTCATATTTCCTCAAATTACTAGTTAAACCAAGGTTTTGTGTTTTGTTTTGTTTTTGTTTCTGCTGAAGCCTGCAGGCTCAATATACCTTATAAAAATCAAGCTGTAATTTATCTGCTCCATAGATCAAGTGTAACAATAATCACTCTGGAGTCTGTGCTGGGTTCTGATGTCTGGCTTTGTTGGAAGAGATGTATGAAGTGAACAAAAAAGCTTCCTGATTTTCATACTCTGTAATAAACCTGAAATATGGAGAGAAGTGAAACACGTATTTAAATTAAACCGTGGAATCATGACAAAGAAGGAGAACAGAGAAATACACGCACACCCAGACACATATTATGCAATGACACAGTATTATTTCTTTTACCAGATGGACCTCTACAAGTTATGTATACTATATGCCGCATACGTATAGCGATTGAACTAGTGGAACAATTTTTATCCTGAACTTGGACTCCTCAGAACGGTGCATATGTTCACTTGCATTTTGCAGGGACAAAAAACTTGGCCAACAGAAAAACGTGTGGACCCCCAAACGGGTTAATATGCACAGGCGCTACCCGCAATAGCAAAGTGATAGTTCACACTGAATTCGCGACTCAGTGTTAACGCTTGTTTCACATACACATGGGTAATTTTGGAAAGGCCACGAACAAACTTCAGAATTTGTAGTAGATATTTGCAAAAATAATAATAATAAAAAAGCTAAAATTATTAGATGAACCATCTAACTGTGTACAAATTGAAAATGGGAAGAAAAACTCACAGAAGATTGCTGTAGCTTAAATTCCCCCCACACCCACACCCACATATACCCCTGTGAGGGTAGGAAATCATATTAATATCTTGACATATTTTTTATTGCCCTGGGTGGGCAGTTCCTCCCACAGCTGAATTGCCTTTTGCAAGGCATCGCTCTGCCTGCTTTTTTTTTTTTTTTGTTTTTTTAATAACAATACTAAAAGAATACATGATTCATCTTGCAGATGTTAGAAAAGCAACTCCCCATCTGGGGATGTGAACTGGGCACTGGATGATATGCAAAGGCGCTTGCCAGGGCTAGGCGAGTCCTTTGTCACCGCATGGGTTAATAAGCATTGAAGGGCTGTCACCACTGGGGCCCCAAGGAAGCCGAGCACGGGGTAAAGATTTCTGGTCCACTGGCTATAGGAATAGAGAGCTGCAGCGAGGCCCTCGCATTAAGAATAGAATGTAATTTTAAATTTAATTAATTCTCTGCAACGCACTTAGTGGAAGAGCTGCAGCCCCGTTCCAACTGTGGGAGGGGTACCTCCTCCGCTCCCCAGCTAAAGCGATGCCTGGGACTGCACGGGTAAAACACATCCTGGGGGGCACCTCCCAAAAGACCAATGCCTTGCATCCTGAGTTACAGGGCAAATGTTTCTGCCTCTAGCTCCCCAAAGTCTCTCTTGCCTTAAAAAACAAACAAACAAACAAACAAACAAACAAAAAACCCCTAAATTGCAGTGGCGTTATCATTAAGAGATCCAACAGAAGCCTGGAAGAAGAGATTAGCACATACCAGAGTGACAGGGCTGCTAGGAAGGGGAAAAAATAGACAACATCAGTGCAATGTACCATTAAAAGTATGGAGTGACAGATGACAGTTGGTCTGTGATGGGGTGATTCAGCTAAATGGTAAACAGAAGGGCAGATTCTGATCTTGCTTATGCCAACATAAACCTTGGGTTGCAGAGGAGCTGCTTCGCGTCTCTAGTACCGGAGTCGAGCCCATAAAAGCTGTGACTCAGCCAGATAATCTCTGACAACTGTTAGCGCCGTGGTAAATATGGCAACGTGGCAGGCTGGAAAAGAGACTAAAAAAAGTTTCACTTCCACACTTCCAAAATGAAATTTTCAGAGTTTTTTTTCCCCTCAAAACAAAATTTAAAATCTTGATAGTAATAATAGAAGTGGTTAAGAAATGTTGAGGTAAAACATTTTATTTTTTTTTTTCAGGTTGGATGAAATATTTTGATGAAGGCCAAATTAATGATGTTGCTGAGCCAATGAGTTGAAAACTCAGTTATTCCCATAAATCCAGTCCCCCCGGAGTGGACCTGACGGATACTTTACACGACCGTCAGTGGCAATGTGGTGGACAGACACACACGTCTGCATGAGAGGGATGAGGAGAGGTTTTTAAAATGAGATTATCTGCTAAGAAAACCTTCTGCATTTCATTTTGCTCCAAGAAAGGATCCTATCTAAAACATATGTCACCCCCTTCGTGTGGGCAGGTGTGCAAATGCTAACGCGGGACCTAACAAACTGCGCATTAGAGCTGAAGTCTTTTCGAAGCCACAGCTAAAACTCTCCCATCTTGCCTGCTGAGGCTTCCTCGTGATAAAGCTGGCTGCTCTCTGATTTTAGTACCGAGATGTCTGAAACTCAAAGGGATGGATCTGGCTTCTCCTGCCTCCTGGGCTGCCCCAGACCCCGTGCCCCTTCACCCCTCGGCACATCTGGCACCACGTCATTGGCATTTGGCAAATTACAACCTGACAAACTATCGGGATGTGAGCGTGTGTCACATTGCTTGGGTGATTAGAAGAGCAAATTCCCTGTTTTCTGCCCATGGTTTAACTTTGTGAGGTATTGGTATTTTTATTTTAGTCCACATAGTGCCTGGTTTCACCAGCAAGCTACTGCGGTATCTGCAGAACTAAAAATAAGCCATTTCTCATGGAAAATGTCATATTTTTCACATTTTAGCCAGTCTGAGCTGAAGAGCTGTGAAGGTCTCAAGTTTGCTTCTGATGTGCATGCAAAAGTTGGGATGCTCACCCAGCACCCCCCCACCCTCCTTGGTGGGAAAGGCCATGAGATGGGGCTTCCCCATGGGGAGGCCACCGCTGCTGCCGGAGCTAGTGGCTCCCGTGCCCTGCTGGAAGGAAGGGAGCAGGGGCAGCCCGTGTTTGTTCCTGCTCACATCACCCTCTGAGGCTTTAAGAAATTTGGGATCACTCAGAGCCGTTTTAAGATCTGGGGAAAGGGTTTTGTATTAAGCAGAATGAGTTTCTCGTGTGAGCCCGACTCAAGGTGGCAGTGAAAATGGATCTTGGAATTAAAGCCATGCAGAAGCATCCACCTTATAGAAAAGCTAACAAAAAATATATGGATTGTGGAATTACTCTTTGCTGAGAAGGGAATTCAGATTTTATTCCTTTTATTACATTTTATTTCTTGCGTCATTACAGCGTACAGAGGCAGATTATTCCCCAGTTACAAAAACAGTTGTAGTGAGATGCTGCAGTTGAAAAGGACAAAACAGGCAACAGTTCAACATTCTCAGTTAGGATAATTATGTTAATATTAATGGATATTAATTTCTGTTTATTTTACAAATATTGTATTAGGAAACTAGCTTTCAGATTCACACCTCACCAAATGCTTTTCAACAATGATTTGTTTCATTAATTTTATCAGCTGCATTCCTTATTTTTTTATAGCACTTTCTTTGCTGAGAGACATTAATCCATGATAGAGCATCCTAAAAGTCTGTGCAGAGGAACCGAGCTGATAAATGTCGGTGTATAGGCTGCTCAACACTGTCAGTTTTTCAATTTGCAGTGCAGTTGGGGCACATAATAAATTTCTGGTTTTTTAAATTTTTATTTTAAAGATATTGAAAAATTTCTGTGCATATTTTCTCACTGTTTTAACATACGTACGAGCCCTCAGCATTCAAATGTCAAGTGATGATATGGGTTAAGTAATAAACCCTATGGTATTATTTTTGGAATACCTATAAAAATAACTAACACAGTTTAAAGTCGGTGTCTTAGTCAAATATTCAGTGCAGAATTAGTTTTTAGCTGAATTCAGTACCCGCCATTTCTGAGTTTCTCACTAATGAATATAAGATGCTAATGGGAAGTGAACAGGAAAATGTTCTGCATATGCTGAGTTGACCTTATATTCAAAATAAGAAAATGCATGTGCCACATGTTTAATTGGTTAAAAAATAATAAAATTCTTTTGTGCTTACACCTGAATGGAAAAGAGGACAGTGCACAGGTTGTTATTTAAAATGTTTGCTCTAAATTCTGAGATTCAGAAAATGTGGTGGCCTTCTCTAGAATGGCAAGAGCAGGGAGGGGTAGCTGACACTAAATTTTGTGTCTGGTTTTGATCCAGATTCATTCTTGCTAATATAACCATTCATTTCTGGAGGATATTCTGCTCCTGAGTATTGCAGTTTTCCTCTGGTGTGCCTTTACCCATCACGGGGGACATGGGTGGGCAGCCGGCACCAGGGAGCAGGGACCGGGACCTCCAGCACGGCCAGCTCCGCCTGAGTTACGCACGGCACATATATTATTCTTTAACACTTGTCTGCTAGTAGGCTTTATGTACAATAATCAGATGGCTGCCTACGACGTAACACCTCCCAGATGATAAACTCTTCCCCAAAATGAGTGTGTAAAGCCAAGGCAGGGATGGAGGTGGGCAGAACCTTCTCCAGGTAAGGGCAAGCCCTGGGCAAGGGTTTTACAGGCTGAAATCACCACCCTAAGCAGGATGCCAAGCTGCTTTTGCTCCACGCTATCCTGTCAATTTGCTGTGAATGCTCCACCCGATGCTGAATTCCTCTGCTAAAAACTGGAGATGGAGCTAAAATTCAGGTCTTGCGATCAAAACTCCCGGTAGTGTGCTGACTCTCGTGTCTGGCAAGTGCTGCCGGCTATGAATCAGCATGGGAGTGTCAATAGGGAAACCTTACAATAAAAAAATAGGTGCTGTTACATTCCCTCCCCTCCTCCCAGGTTGCTGGGCCAAATTTCTTTGTCCCTCAAAAGCAGCTCTAGCCAACCCAGGCAATAGAAATGTCAGTTGAGTAGACCCTGGCTCACCCCTTGGCTCGCTTAAACCAGGCGATGCTGTTGAGTTAACCCATGACACACGTCAGCTTACATTCCTGTCTTTCTCCAGAATAGACAGAGAATTCTATTTTTCCTATTTTTTTCCCTGGACCTTGGCCAGCTCAATAGAGGTCAAGTACACCAATCTGGGTCTAAACTACAAGAAAAAAAAAAAAAAAAAAAAAAAAAGCTGCATTTCAACCTTTTCCTCTAGCAGAGTGACAATATAATTCATGTTTATATTCCTGCCTTTGCCACTGTCCTGCTGTTTGACCTTGGGCAAGTCACTTCATCTTTTTGGACCTTCATTTCTCCTCCAGCTCATTTCTTTTGTATTTAGACTAATACAGGGCAAAAATAGACTAATGTCTATGGGGCAAAATGTGGCTGATGCTGTGCATTTGTATTGCTACTACGTAGCGTATCCATCTCCTGGACTCGAGGTCTCAGGCAGAAGTTAAGGAAGATAATATCAGCCACATTCCAAGGTATGGGATAAATGTGGAGCAACGTACTGTCCCTGTGCATGCACACATGCTGTGTGTTCTCAGTATTCCTTGCGTGTTGAAGATGACTCAGAAGAATTCGTTCCCAGCCACCCAAATTAGCAGGCAGCCTCTTTCATGTAAAGCAGCGCCGTGCCCACCAGTCCCGCCATGCAGCAGGAAAAGCAAAACGCTTGCTCTGTGCTGAGCTGTGATTGAATTTGTTCAGATTAGACCAGGAGCTGAACAAACTTGAAATGCCTTCATTTGAGTGAAGCTCCCATTTTTATGGAGATATTTGGCTGTCTTCAGATCTAATTTCAGGATCCAAACACTCCAATTTCCCTATAAGAATGTGTTCAAACACCACTTGACTGCTATTCTTCTCCCTTGCTGCAGAGCTGGGAAGTCATCACGTCTGATGAGGATTCATTATAAAGTTGACAATTTGCCCCTTCCCTTCAAAAAAACTCAGCCAAGCTGCGTTCCTTTCAGCCCACACTGACTCTCATCTGAAACCTTCCCTGCCGCTCTTAAGAAACCTGAAATATCCAAACTGCAGGATTAAACCCATCCTTGCCCCCTCTAAACAAACAAACAAATAACAAAAGAGGGAAGAAATTATCTCTACGGTAAGGTGATGAACGTAAAGAGCTTATATGTTAATCATCAGCAGAAAAAAAATCCCCATGGCTCACATGACCCTGAAGTCGGAAAGGAAGAAAGGGAGAGATAAAGGGAGAATATGGACATCGGGAAAAGAAAAAAGGCAAGAGGCAGAAATGCGACGTGCTGCTGCCACGAGTGTTGCTTGCCCGCCGTGCCGCAGTGCTGGCAGAGCCCGTCCGGACCGGTTAACTGGATGATGCAACTTTTAAACTCCCAGTAATTCCTGCAGCGAGCCCGCTGGGTTCCAGATCGGCCGCACACACCTGGCTGGGGGCCATCCACCTGCGGCCCCCTGGGTGCCCCGTGCCGCCTGGCAGCGGCGCCCTGGGTGGGCTGGGGGGGGTCCCAGCAAGCCCCCTTCCCTCCGGCCAGCCGCGCTCGCCTGTGCACCCATCACTTATCCAGACATTCCTTTCTCCCCATAATGCCTCTTTGCAAAATAAAGGCAAATTGATTTATTATTATTTTATTTTTGGGGTATGCCTGGTCTGGAAGGAGTTAAAGTCATTATCTCCTTGGATGTCCACAGCAGCACCACATCCCCGCTGCGCTCCATCAGAGCTGCTGGGGCAGTGTCAGCGATGACTTCACCTCCGCGCGCTGCAGCATCGCGCAGTGCCCAACTGCTGGAGTTTGCTAATTTGTGTGTTTTCACTCGAGGCCTGCTGATTCAATCATTTTAAAGATGCCCATTTCTTCCAAGCCAGGGATTTTATGACTCTAAGGATTAGAAGCTGTTATCCCAACAAACCCTGGAGCTCTATATATTCTGATTTTATGGTAAGCTTCACTAATAAACTGTTTAAAACATATGCTAATTGTGTTTATTGTATTCTTTAATTATCATATGTATCATTAAAGATGTACTATCCCGTTTGGAATCCTAATACTGAATGCCCTGCCTTTTTTTTTTTTCTTTCTTTTTTTTTGATACCATTGCACAGTACTGCATTACTTTAAAAAAAAAAAAAGCGAGGAAATAGAGAGATATATATTTTAACAAGGAAACCTATTTTGGATTTTCATTGTTTATTTAAAAGTAAAGTCTTTGAATTTAATGTGGAATCTCTCTCCTGAAGAAAGGCAGGCAGGGAATGACATAACAAAACATGGCATTCTGTCTCTGTGCATTTTATTCCTTAATTTATTTTTTAAATATGCCTCCCTATAGTCTATTATGCTTAGTTTTCTGTTTTCATACTGCTCAAAATGATAATTTGCACAGCCAAGATGGGTTACAAAAGATCAGAATAATTGTCCCCTCATTTTTGTTATAGCTCATTATTCTTATCATACATAAACACACTCATATACACGCTCCTGCACGTGCATAATAAATAAGTATATTATGTATATGTACACACATCCATGTATACATATGTATATTCACACTTATTCTCGTGCCAATTTTTTCCCCAATTAACGGAGAGTTGTTTTCCCAAAAAAGAGGTACCAGTCTTCCTAGCCATGTGAGTAATTTTCACTGCTTTGAAGACTGATCTTCATCCTGAATGTGGTTTTATCCTGCCCCTTTAAAACGAGGGTTCCCCTGTACAATAAAATCTTCATACTTAGCACTCACAATATATTCCCCTCCACTGACCTGCTCCCAAGCCCTGAGCGCTATTGATTGCAATGGCCTGCCCTGATTTCTCTCTTTGCTATTTTGATGTGATTATTTTCTTATTTTCTTTTTTTTTTTTTTCCACCTGGGAAAATGAATTGGCATTAACATCAAGGAATTTTGCTCACTGCTGAAAAACAAAGCAGCAACAGCAAAAAAAAAATCTAAGCGTTTTTCAGCTGCGCAAGTCAAGGAAAATGGATGCGGGCAGAAAGACGCATGTGCAGTGAGATCGGTCCTTGGTCATCAATATTGCAGATGAGAATAATAAATATGGGCAGACACATGCCAGCAAAATGTGGGCACGCACGCTTAACACAGGCTTCTTCTTCCTTTCTGCTGGGTCATGCACACTGGTGTGCTCCAGCCTAGATCTTTACAGGTCATTTCCCCCCACACATTTGAGGGACATCCTGGGAAAAAAATGAATATCCCAATAGAAAGTGATGTTTTGATGCAAAAGAATGAAACTACTGGGCTGCTTTGCTGCTGACATAGCAGGGAATTTGCTCTCAGGAATTTATCAATCAGACTTTTTTTATTTTAGTTGGTTAAGAATGTTTCCTTTAGGTACCAGATGCTAATGTCACATCATGAATGAAACCGCTTCTGCAAATTGAATAATGTCATTTGCATTCACTCATTCAAAATAACATAGAAAAGTGGCAATGCTGCTCTGTGCTAAAGTTAAAAATCCTATTTCCAGGCAAAAGAGAGTGTCTGCTTGGGTCTCCAAGCCATGATAAAACAATGGGATTTGGATGCTGATAGAGGTCTTTAAAATATATGTTAAATATTTGTGTCATTGGGCCAAAAATAATTTTAAAATCATACAATTTTGGTTTTTAAATAAGGGCAACCAACAGCCTACAGCACCCTCATCACATAACACAGAACTTCATGTCGGGTCAGATTCTCTTTATAGGGGTGCTGGCTGAATTTGGAATAAGCTGCCTGCAAATGCGTTCTGGCTCTTCAGTTGCTGGGATCACTGAGAACATCATTAATTGTTTGTTTTGCCTTTTTGGAGATTTAGCCCATGTGTCCTTGGTGGTTTGACATCCCGGCCACAGATGTACTTCAAGCTGCAGGAAGAAATAGTGGGTTGTATCATGTTAAAATAAACCTGTTGCGATTAGGGACATCTCAGCTACATGCAGACTAAGCTTGATTTTTCCCTGGCTTCTGTGGGTTTAATATTTCACCCCAGCACGAGGGGTGCTGGCGTCGGGGGGACGCTGGGGAGAGCAGGTCCTCCCCACCCGCGCAGGTCTGCCCTTGCTGCAGCCCCTGGAAACGATCATTTTGCGCAGCCCCAAATTAAAGCATCGCCCTCTCTCTCTATTATATTAATGGATTTTATGCTATTTTTTAAATTACACTGTTTTCAAACTCGAATACATTTGAATGTCAGAATCTAGTACCCAAATATAAATGTCAAGACCTCTGTACATCTGTGGCATGTAGGAACTAATTTAATCATCTCAGTGAAGCGATTTCGGATCAGACAATCACTTTCTTTGAGTGGAGGGGTTATGAAGAGGGTGCACAGTTGCAGGAGAATGCTTACACACTATTTAGGGCCACGCTTTTTTATAAAAGGAAAACTAAGATGGGCGTTTGTTCCTGAGTGGAAATTCCCAGCCCCTGCCCATCTCATGGGAACTGGGGTAATTGTATCTCAGGTTCAGAGAAATGACATGAGGAATATTACATTTTCATTTATTGCAGGAAAATAGGGGTAAAAGTGATGGGAAATGATTTTTTTTCTTTTTTTTCTCTGGTGATTGGAGCAAAAAAGGACAATCTTGTGAAATACAGGCCGCCGGGTCACTGTGCGCGGCTCGGCTCCCGGGGTGGGTGAGTGCACTGGCTGCGCACGCGGAGAAAGCGAATGCAGAGGCAAACCCAGCTCCAGCTTCACATATGGCCTGTGGGCCTCCTCCTTCTAAAATTCAGCTTAGATGGTTTCCTTCCTCCTTTTTACATACTGCATTTAAAAAAAGGCAAAGGCAGTGCAGGCAGCATTTTTTCCAAGAGGTAGGTGCTGAACAGGACTGGCAGAAGGAGCTTGATCTCTACGCAGGCCAGCTACTCACAGCACTCACGTTACTCAGCCCTAACCCATGTCTTCAACCTGTCTTAGGAGGAAGAAAAGTTCCTCCTGAATTTCTGGGGGAGTTTGGATCAGCTCCAAGCCACTGCTCTGCAAAAACTCTCCTCGGGGTCCTCAGCAGGAGCACAGTGATTGTGTGGGAAAGACCAAGCAACACGGCACCTCCTTTCCCAGGTTTCCAAGGGATCGGAGAGGCATAGGATGAAGTAGTGTTGTTGGAGAAAGACGAACAAGAGGAAGGGGAAGGGTGGATCAGAGCCTGGCGGCTGGGCACGGGAAATGGGATCAGTGGGGGGGTGACTGCAGGGATGGTTGCAGACCTGACATTTAATAAATGAAGGACAAGCACTGACCCTACCGGCCCATGTGCATGGGGAATGTTTGCCAATGTCCTCTCCCTGACACCTCACCAAACCTTTCCATCACCTCCCAAACCACCCCGGCACAGTTTGCATGAGATCCAATCCAGTTCCCAATGAATTTGCTGGAAATAAGTATGGATTCAACACTGATGGCATTCGCCTGTCTTGCATTTAAAACTATCAGCTCTAATTCTGTCTTCACAACCAGCAGGATTAAAAAGTTAGAACTAAGATAATTTTGCTACTGTTTCAAGCACCCCCCAACAAAACAAACTAAAAGAATAATCAGAAGTGCAATCTATTTTGGAGAGCTTTGGTGAAAGAGGCTTAATTTGTTGGATTACTTGTTACAATTAGATGCAGTATAGATGATATCAAATTATATTAATAGCTCTAACATTTCGTAAGTGTTAGTATGAAAACTGTCCAGCCTTGATAATGAAAACATACACAAGCAAGCTTTGTAAAACAATCAAAAATCAATCCGATGTGTCAAGCTGAACATATCAATGAGACAGTTTGCAGTCAGAGGGTTTTCTTATGAAGTGCTGTCAACAGTCAATGCTACACTTGTCTGATCTGTCCAGCTCTGCTAAGTGGAAAGATTTCTCTCTCTCTCTTTTTTTTTTTTTTTTTTTTTTTTAACCCAATAGAAGAGAAAGGAAAAACAGGAAAATGTAAGCCACGGTAATTCATCTCAAGTATCCTGAAGGACAATTAGTAACAAAGGCTAGCGGTGGTAAGCCTGCTCTTTGGTGTGGTTTGGAGATCCGGGGCTGTAATTATTGAGCCATCCTGCTGAATAGCACAATCAATGCTTGACGGCTGCATGGCAGAGCGCCGGTGCAACGGCTTGAGCCCTTGTGTAAATGAAACGTCAGGCTGGGGGAAAAGGGGGCCATTGTGTTTACCCCGCTTTGATTAGCTTGTAGCGAACAATGAATTTTCAATCGACGCAAGACATTTTAATGGTGTTGTTGGGATCTTTCTTAATAGGTGGTTTGGATGATAGAAAGGGAGGGTGAAAGGCGCTGCTGAGGAGGATGAATTCCCCCCACGCCGTGCAGGTGCACGCATCCAGCCCAGTGGTGAGGCTCCTCCTGGCCGGACCCCGGTCCATGGTGCGGGCAGAGCTGGGCTGGAAGCAGCCCCCGGGATCAGAGCAGCAGCACTGTGGCGCAGTCCTGCCAGCCTTCATGACTGGCTGGGCAGGTGACAGGGGCTTGCATCTGACTACACATTTTTCTGCCTGAAGGTCCTCAAGCCTCCCCACTCTTGCTCCCTTGAGCGTGTCTCTTCTTGATTTGTAACCTCAGGGTTTAGCCCTCTCCCCCTTCCATCATATTTTCCCCCTTTTCCCCCATCTCTCCCAAAAATAAGCTTCCCCTTTGCAGCATCAAGTTCAAGCTTTCCAGCCTTCCCTTTAAATTCCTGCCTAACTTCTCATGGACACATCTCTATTCTTCTCATGTCTTACTTCCTTCTTTCACAGCAGAAATATTTACCAAACTCTTCTTCAAACCTGCCGGTAGCTTAACTTCTCCCTTTGGTTTTCCCAGCGCTGCTCCTTATATTGCAAAATCATCCCTTCCTCCGTGCACAAAAGGAACATTCAATCTCGAGCCAAGGATGTTCTGGGAGACTTTTGTGGATGTGTGCCCAGAGGTTAGGGACCCTATCAGATTTTTTTTTACTATTCAAAGGTATTTGCCAATCCCCATTTCTCACCAAATGCAAATATTCCGGACTCGGGCACTGTCACTGAGCGGGGAAGGGATGGGTAAGCCCAGTGCCTTGTTTCCAGCTGCACACCAGCAGAGCAAACCTACGCTGCCAGCGTACGTACTAACAGCTGCTTTTTGCCTGCATGTAGCCTGTAACGCTCACCCCTTCAGGACAGGGGGAATATCGAGGTAAACAAATACCTGCAGAATGCACATTACTTTGCACTGACTTTTGCTGCAGGGCTGTCAGACCGCCCCAGTGAGGGAAGCAGCCCCAGTTGTGCTAAGCCTGTGGGGAAGACAAGTGACAACAGGAATATCCAAATGTTTTGGGAAGGTGCTTCCTTCCCTCAGCCTCATTCAAACACACTTGTGTCGCCAACCTGTTCAGCATTAATCCCCCCATCACAAGATTATCCATGTCCCATCCAGATCCCGCCAACCCTGTAGCTGGTACATGAGATGCCTTACTCCTGCCATCAGCTCTGATGAAGAGTTCAGTCGCATATTTCTTCCTCCAGCAACTGCTCGGCCACGGAGCAAAGCAAAGTTGAACCTCTGTAAGCTGCTCGGGGCAGGCACCGTGCCTTCCCCGTAAATCACCACAGCGCACCTCCTCAGTGGAAGGCAGTCTCTGCAGATGTAATTGATTAGTAACTATCAGCTAATTACAGGGTAATCACATGATTATTTTTGCTTTGCAAACTGAATAGTTGTCATGAGATTGAATAATTGTGCGGGGCAATTTTACATGCAGGCACATACTACTGCTGAGTAAAATCAGATAATCTGTAATGCATACAGCAGGTAGGATTATTTTGTTCCTATCACTGTAGAAGTCCGGTGTGCACATCATTGCATCATGTGCTTCTGAAAAGGATGTTTGGATCCTATGCTTTAAAGCAGAACCAAAAGATAAGAAATTGCTCTACCAGTATTACTAGAATTAAATACAAATCCTGAAACCTTTGGCAAAGCAGCACCTTCGTGGCTCTGCCAGCCCCAAGGGAAAAGGCAATGCTTGTGCCCCGCAGAGGAAGGAGGAGGGCTGGGGCTGCTCCTCTCCGGGGAAGGAGAGGAGGAGAAGCAGAGGCATGGACACCGCCGGAACACACACTGCTTAACCCTGGGGTCTTGTTTGCCTGCAGCCCACGTAGCTGGCGCAGCCAGGCGGTTGCACCTGCAATCAAGTGCAAGGGTTCCCCTCTCCTCCCAAAGCCTGGTCACAAAATGCAGATACAGTGGTCGGAATAATTTGTCCCTTCATAGCTTAGTAAAATTTTGGTGTTGGCAGGAGAGTCAATCAAATCCTAGTAATGCAACCCAAATATTTTCTCATACGGATTGAACACAGTACCAGTAAACGATGTGAAGAAATTATTTTCTCTGTTGGCAGTTTGATCCGAAGGGCACACTGGCTTCTGAGTGTCTCTTCCCTAGAGAAGACGATTAAACATTTCAGGCCATTTTCAATGTCACTGATTCAGATCAGTCAAATATTGAAGACATGGAGTTGAAGCGGGAAGATATCACGTTCCCTTGGAGCTCCCAGTATTGTGGCATCAGACCTGTGGGATAAATGCTCCCACAGATGAGACCTGTATTTTCCAAATTCAATGGAAGTACGAATGCTTCCATTGCCAGGGAATCCTGAAGATTCCGAGAGCTTCCTACATCTCAGGATTCCTGCAAAAAGCACTGGAACTACCAAAATAGGACTGACAGGGGAAAAAACCCACACTTCAGTGATTTAGAAAGAAATAATATAAAGAACCAACATATGTCTGAATTAAAAAAAATGCTTGTATTAAATTAAGTTTGGCATTAGAAGACACATTTCTATATGAGCCAAGAGCTAGCAGAACGTACATGGGAATATATTTAGCTTTTATCCAGGAAAAGTTAATACAAGAAACAAATGCCGTAAGCACATTCATGGATGTACCGGAGGACAGCTCAGATCCTCGGCTGATGGAACTAAGCCTCCATCATTTGTTGCAATGGAGATACAGGGATTTACCCTGGCTGAGCCTTCTGCTCGGTCCACAGAAATGCTGTTGATGCCAAGGGGGACTAGGCACTAACCGGGAAGGAAGGAAGCTGGAGCAGGGAGACTTTGTCCCTTCATATTTCTTCATGAAATAACAAAGGAAACATAAGTAGAATGTATTTGTAAGGCCACGCTGCTGTCAGAGGGCTTGGGTAGAAGAAAAACAACACGAGCTTCACTCTTAGATTGTAATGTCCTCAGAAATGGCCATCAGAGGCTCAGCCCAAGGCCCCAGATGAACTAAAAAATGCTCCTGTGCAGCAAAAAGTCTCTCAGAATGAGTTATGTTGGGTTTACATGGAGCCATACCTACTCACAGCCTGATTTGAAGATAAAAATAAGGAAAAAACCCCAATTCTTTGCTAGCAGAATTATTTTTGCTCCCAGAAGATAATTTATTAGTAACGTTGCATCTGAAATTAATTTTGAGTGAAACTGAAAGCTCATACACCCTCACTGATCTGAATGTGGAAGAACAGAAACACTTCTCCATCGTTCTCTAAATGCCCCCTGATACACCCGCCCCCTCACCCCCCCCCCTCCGTATTTCAGTGTGCACCAGCTAAGCTTTCTTTAGTTTCCAGGTGTAGATTTTTGTAACTGGAAAATATATTTATATCATGCAAACTCTTGTTTTAATATCTCTGGATTTGAAAATCTCAGTGGTTAAACTAAGAACTGCATTAGAAGTAGAAAGGAAAGGTTGAAAGCTGTAAGTGAGAAAAAAAAAAGAAAGAGGAAAAATCAGGGTCACCTGGTTACAGTCAGACAAAAGCCACATTTCAAAAAATGTACCCTGTAATTTAGTCAAAATGGAAAGGACGGGAAAAAGGTCAATATTGTTTTAAATGAGACTAACAGCTTCCTTTATGTAATGGGTGAACTCCAGTGTGTTTCCGGATGATTGGCAATTTAGCTGCTTGGGGGAAAAAAAAAGGTTAAACTTATCAGCACACAAAAGTGCCAGCAATTTATTTCTGTCACTTTCCCACAAATTAACCTATTTTAAGGCATTCTGAACCTCATCAGCAAGCCCAGGTGTGGTTGGGAATGAGGGTCACCACCAGGTCCATGTGCACAGGGGGAACGTGACAGCAGCCCTGGGAGGTGGCAGCCACACAAAGAAGCTCTTGGAGTGGAAGACGAGTCTGGAGTGGAAGACGAGTCTGACGAGGAGAGGGCTTATATTTACAAAAAGGAAAATAATTATTCAGTGCTTTCCCAAATGAGCAAGGTTTGGTCAGCCTGACCACTGATGTGGACCCCGAGGTCTGATGCTCTGCACCTATCTGCCAGGCAGGAAGGTGTAAGCAACGGATGCTGGGGATGTCAGCTTGCACGGTTCTGCTATGCCAAAAAATATTTAAGGACCTGGGTCCTGCACTGAACAGCCCCTAGCTTTCAAACACAAAGAATATGGACAAGCAGAAAAAAACCATGGCTCTAACCCCGTCCCCTCACACACCTTTGCTCATCCAGTTTGGAAACCTTGTCACATGCATGGACATAACTGGTTCCTTAGGCTGTAATCCCCAGAGACAGCGTGGAGGAAACACTCTCTTCTGCAGCCGCAGCATCTGTCTGCTATGCTGGCTGGCTGGCTGTGGTGCTGACCGCTTTTTTAAAAATATATTTCTATAAGTTTATAGCTTTATGGACAAACATGAGGCTAGGGTCCCACCACTGGTGACAGTCTCAAGCAGAGGGGTGGCACGCAGCTTCAGTGTGTGCCCAGGCAGGGAGGTTTCCCAGCACCTTATTTTTTTACAGAGCAGCTATTGATCGATCTCCACAGATTTTTCCCAGGAGACTGGCTTGGCTTTACGCTGCAACCTGCACCGGTGGGGTGCCTCGGTGGAAGGACAAAGCGGGACCGAGGGGGGCACGGCAGAGAGGTGGTCAGCAGCAGGGGCTGGGAAAGGCTCCTGGCACGGCGGCTGCATCGAAATGGGCTGGGAAAGCTGGGGAAATGGTACGGAAGGGGTCAGGGAGGGGGCTGAGCGGGAGGGCATGCTCGAACCCACCTCTGGGAGCCCCTGAGAGGCACAGTTCCCCACCGGGGGTAAGGAAAATGCCAGAGCAGAAAAGTAATTTTTTTTTCATCAGCTTATATGAGAGATACGGGCTTCTACGAGAAACACCGGCTTAAACGAGACCTTTAGCATTAACATTTTCAAACAACAGTTGGTCTTTCCTTTCCATGCTAATTACAGCCTTTCTGAAAGACCAGGGCAGGGCCTCCCGTCACCCCGTGTGTACCGGGGCTGGGCAAGGCTCTCTCACGCAGCACTCTGCAATTTCAACAGAAAAACAGCGTAATTAATTTAAACATAATAGCTACAATTTTCAAGAGGACCAACATGAAAGGCTAGTGGATTAAGGCTCCCATACCATTTGTGGCCAGAAGATTCCATGGTCTAGATGCTGAGAAGTGTGGTAGTACCGATCTTCGCGGTGAGGTGCTCAGCTCTCTGAAACCCAGGAATTTTTACAAGGTGCTGCCTCTCAAAGGGAACATGAACATCTTTGATCTAAATCACTCCATCTCACAGCTGATAACACTGTGGTTTTCCCTTTAAAACACATCTAGTAGATAAAGCAGCATCCTTCAATATCTGGATATTTTTTAGCGTCGATTTCAAATACAAGGATGCTTGACTGGCTGCTCTACACCGTAACAAAGCTCTTAATGATTGTTCCAGATACGTCCACAGGTGAATCTGCCAGTGAGTTAATCAGCAGAAGATGCTTGACACAGTGATATTTTGATCCTTGGAATTTCCATGAACACTTATGGGGCCTTTTTTCCTTCTCTGACCATTTAAACCCACCATCAGTGGGTCTCCTTCTTACCCAGATTACTCTACAACTAAATACTGCCTGGCAGCAAGATGCTGACCTCAAATTAACAGCAAAGACCCCTGTAAAACTTACAGGAGTATGATTTCAATTCAGACCATTAAAATATTTCTACTGCTTCTGCTTGTTCCTTAATGCTTGTTTCATTAAATACCTGAAATACCTGTTTTCACCTGCTATAGGCACCATTACCTCTGCCATCAACTATTGTGATGCAACACTTGTTCTCATGGTTACACCCATAGATGATCAAGAAAACAGACTGAAAATACAAGCTCTTTGCAAGGGGGGAGCCTTTAAAATTTATCTTTTTAGATCTAATTAATACAGCTTAATTATCCTTTAATAAAAATGACAGTCATAGTAAGAATAATAATATGATGTAAGCAGCGTCAGGAGGGATGGGCTGTAGATTTCCAGCAAAGTTTTCCAGGTCAGGCAGGGAGAAAAGACCAGCTTAGGAAGGAAACGAGGAAGGCTGAATTTTCACTCACTCTTTTTTCGCCCTCTGGTATGAGACAGTCAGGTGACAGCTCATGTTAGCAAAACATTAACTTCCAGAGGCCTTTAATAACAGCCTTCAGTGATCCTAGAAATGCTAAAAAGGCCAATTTTTCAGTCTAGGGTATTTGAATCAGTAGCTTTTCATATTGCAGTTGAGGCATAAATAGCCATTGTATCTGCTGAAATTATTTTGATCAACTTATGTATTCACCAAGTGGTGTCACTACCACCGTTCTCGCCATCGCAGTGCTGGAGGAGCTAAGATTCGAGAAACTTGACAGGATAATTAAGTATGAAAGCAGACTGGATTTAGCAGGACCCCAGTGAGTCAACAATCCTGATTGTTTCATCATCTCGGCTTTGTGCTGTTCATATCTTATCAGATTAGATAACAATCTGCTATAGCTATGAGTTGAATTACCATGTTGAACTGCACAGTTAGACCACATGAAAAACATCAATACACATTTAAATAATCCCATTTTCAAACTCAGATAAGAAATGGCCAGCCTCTACAAATCAAAGGCATATCCTCAGGCTAAAATAAAGAGTGGTCTGATTACCTATTCAGTTATATCAAAGTGCAACAATCAAATGCTATTGCCAATATAGCGCAAAGGGTCTTATAGCAGAGCAGTAGCACGACTGCCTCGTGACAGCAAATTTCAGCACTAAAATTCACGGGTGGGTGGTGAGTTTTAAAGGTGAGGAGAGGACGTAGCCAGGTAGCTCCCATGGAACTGGATGCTTTCAGAGTCTCAGAGCCTCCTCCTCCATGTTCCTCCTCGCAGCGCTCACAGGGCTGTTGTTCTCAGCCTCTGGTGCAGAAGCTCAGAGGGTCTCCAGGCACCAGGGCGTCCCTTTTCCAACCTCTCCATTACCCTCCCTGACACAGAGTCTCTGTTACCAGTCCATGGACCCAGGACCTCTTGTTCCTCCTACCCTGTCTGCCCAAAACGCCCTATGCTCTCCCAGAAGACACATTTTACAGGCTTTTCCAGTGGAGACTCCCCACTCTCTCCCCACTACCACGGGGGACAGATGTGACCTCCTGGGAGGTGGTGGGGCCACGGTACCTGCAGAACATTTTCCTGCAGCATCTCTGGGGAAGGGGTGGGAGATGACAGGCTTGAAGGGTCTGGCCAAACCGTGAGGGCACACAGATGCTCTCACATCCTGGGCAGTGGGCGAGAAGCCATGGAGGCCTCCACTTGGAGATGTCCCACTCTTCCCTTTTCTTCCCCTCTAGTCTATAACAATATGGGAACTGACCAGAATTTCTACTTACACAAAGGTAAATTTTCCTAAGTTGCCCTGTCTTTAAGAGGCTCTCATTAAAAGGGTCACTCTCTTTCTTTTTTCCTTATTCTCTCTCTCAAAAACTTAAACCACAAAGCTCCATCACTTTGATCTCATGATCTCATATTTCCTATTCTCAGTAATGCCATGGCACATGTAAATGTCTTTTCTTTAACAACGAATGGAGGCCTTGAAGGGCTGTGCTGTTCCATCAGATTCACACAGCTAGGAAATGTATTAATGGAAACAAAATTATTTCTGATTTGTCCAGGGTTGAGACAAGAATTAATCCTGGAGAAGTTAAGTTTGAGATGAATATGCGGCCCTCTTAATTACAGTCACAGATTCTACCACCCTGCCAGATCCCAATACTGCGTGAAAGCTGGGCGAAATTCTGCAGTAAGAACGCTATTGTTGAGAATTAATATAGAATTAAATAAAAATTAAATGGGAATCAATTTTCTTTAAGTACTGTCAGTCATCCCCCTTCTTTCTTTCTCTTTTCCCCGCCCCTCGCACATTATCCTCTGATCTTTTATGCAGCTATTTGCAAACTAACCATTAGTTGTCAGTCTCCAGCCATGCACAACCCAGCCGGCAGCCGGAGGATCCCGCGCAGCCCGCGCAGCCACCGGCAAGCTGATGGGAGCATGGAGAGCCCACGCAAGGACATGCGTGACCCACCGGAGCAGGGAACCACTCATTCATCAAGGATCCCTGGAAATCACCCAGTAACGATCCCCAAAATGAGCCACTCTCTTCCCACCCCACTTCCAGCCCAAAGCAGCTGCTGCCATGCGACGTGGCTGAGCGGCCACGCTCATTTCCAGCAGTGGCACCAAAACCCATGGCGGCATCGCCAGGGTGGAGGGAGCAGCACGTGCTGGAGCGGCAGCGTGTCAGTGGAGCCTGTTGTGCTTTAGTTTTCATCAGTGGAAAACAGAAAGAACTGGGGGAGGAGAGGGGCGTTAGCTATTTTTTTACACATTTGGCCAATTATTTTTGAAGTTTCCTTTGCTGGGGATGCTTTTGATCACAACATTCTGAGAGGAAACAGCAAAGGAGCATATATTTCCCATAAAAATTTAGATTTCAATAAAATAGCCCATTGCATTTTATATGTTTTTCTCAACTGGAGAACTCTCAGCTGGGTTTGCTCAGAAGCTCTTTGGCTGCAGATTAGATCCCGCAGCAAAGAATATCTGCAGCGTTCCATGGTAAATGGAAGGTGGTTGGCAATGAGCATCACCCTCCTGCTGAAATGACCCGTCTACAAGATGCAAGTGGTAATAAATATGGGCTGTGGATTTGCTGGGCACTTGTCTTGAAAAAGAGCTTGTTGTACACTAATGGGAGAGGAAAGCGTCAGACTGAAAATACCTTTGGCGTGCTTACGCTGGAAGAAGGTGTGTGAATAAACCATCACTTGATCTGTTAAACTGTTATCTGTTCATGGCTTATATACTCTTCAGGACATGGTTCATCTGACCAGGAATGGTCAGAGAACAATTTCCCTCAAGGGGCACAGTGTAAGCTTTGAGAATAATTGATTTCTTGAATGGTGGCCAAATTGCTGGGATGTGTGCATCTGTACTTCATTTTGGGTCAAACGGAGCATGTTCAATCCAAAACGAACCATCCGATTCCTAATCTTCCTTTAAAATAAAATGTAGCCAGAGCTGAAAGGACAACGCGAGTCTGAAATTTTGGGGCTATATAATTCAGGAAATTTCTAAAAAAATGTATCCTATTTCAGTGTTTTCACCTTTGCTAGTTAAAGAGATTTATGGATTCAAGCCCTATTTAGTGAACAGTTTTGATTAATGTTGAACCCAATTTTTAGTGACTAAACCATCCATCCAGCACATTCTCTGGGACAGTCAGTTGCGATGGTGACTGGAGAAAAACCCAAAAGCCGCCATCAGGGGTGGTGGCATTTCGAACCTGCTGGCTTTCCAAGGACAGAGGAGGAGAAATTCAGCTCCTGGCTCCACGGAACCTGGAGGGTTTCCCCTGTGATGCTTCCAGAGCAGATAGCTGGAGCTCTGCTCGGCAGCACGCAAACTCCCGGCCCTTCATTCCCATCTCCGTCATGGGTGTTGACACCATAACCCAACCTTTTCCAGTACAACTTTCCTAGCACCTTTATGTGACGCAGGTGCAATGCCAAGAGATCAGCCAACTCCTCAGTGTCGGTTTTCCCCGCCCAAGCTTTCGCAGGTGCCCTTGGGCACGGTGGTGGCCCCGGGAGGTGATGCAGAGGAGAGCATCCTTGGCAGCTCGCAGGCTGGGGTTTGGGAGCATCTCAGGGGTCTTTCTCAACCTACAGGATTCTGTGATCCTAGGAAGAAGTCAGCTGTGCAGCTCCCCCAGACTGTCAGACCTCATTATATTCCCCAGGGCTCCGGCGCACTAAGGTTAGAGAGACATTTCCAAAACAAGGGGCGAGATACCACAGAGATAATTATGGATGGGAAAAAGAGATGTATTTTTTTTTCTTCATTTAAAAATGTATTGATATATACATTGATGAGCTAAACTGACAAGCTGTGCTTGAGAAAGGAGTAATTGCATTTTTAATAATATTAAACCTGACACCTGCCTTGGCCGATAACACGCAGTCCTGACACTACTTAGCTAGCAATTAGGACACATGAAAAGGATGAAGGGGAAAACAGTATTAAACTGAATCTGCATTTTAAAGAACATAAAAATAAAAAGACTGTTAATTGTCTAACACTTTGTTAATTCAATCAGGCATGCAATTTAAAAATAGCTTTGCTTTTTCACTGAAAGAGGAATTAATTATGATTTCTTCCTGAATCCTATACAGGAGAAAAAATATTTAGGACAGCCATGGTACTCTTAAAAAGGCTGTTTATTAATAAAAGCAGAAAACTCCAATGCTAATTGGTATCATAAGCACAATTAGAAGAGATGTTGTCCTCCATTTGAAAAAGAACAGAGAGCTACATAGCTGAAGGATATTATTGCAAAATGATAAACTGTTCAAAGGTATGAGTGGAAAGTATGGGTCTTTTCTTTAATGGTAAAATGCCATGTTATCTTGTTTAAATGGCATAACTTTGCAAAAGACGCCATAACATTTCAACCTTTTAAAATGTCAGTATTAAAAAATACATATCACAAATAGCTCTTTATACACTTCCTTTTTTCCCTTTCCTTCTTAGTTTTTTTTTTTTTTTTTTTTTTTTTAAGGGCTTATGTAGAACTTGCAACTTCAAAGGAAACAGCAAAGATGGTTCAAGGTGATCTCGAGTCTTGCAAAACGTAAATAGATTTAGAAGGAAATTTGGCTTTGCAGGGTTTCTTTCCCTCTGTGTGCATGTTTGTCTGTGTTTTAAATAAAAAACACATCCATCCTGCCAGCTGGGTATATAGCGTCTCTAGCACTGAGGGTCTGAAATGGGAGAAATGGGAGGTCTTCGCTCTGCTGAGCCCTTTGCTGTCTTGATTACACAGAGAACTGGTGTAATGACACAGGATGCAATGCAGACCTACACGAAGGCACCAGGAGGTTGGGGTTCTTTATTTATTTCTTGGAAGGGCACCTTAATCATCACCACCAGGGTGCTTACCCCTCTTTTTTTCTTTTTTTATCTTTGCAGTCACACTTGGGTTTCTTCAGGGAAATAAATCTGTGGCTCAGTGTAACAAAAGAAAATTATTTTTTCTCAGGTTGCTGCCTGAACGTGGTGAAACATTTTATAATCACCGGTTTCTAGCGACAAGGGTGACAAAAGCCAAGGGGTAAAGAAAAGAGACAGTAAAAATACTTCATGCAAGTGTCAAGTGTTAGAAGCTGGTTGGATGGCGGAGCCTCCCTAGTGTTGCAACAGAGAGATGAGCGTGCAGAACTGGCTCGGGATTAACCAGAAGTTGAGTCTATGGCTGGCTGTGGGATTTACTGCTCTTTATCTCTGGATTTGATCCAGCTAACTAGTAGCCATAAGTTCAAATGGATTCCTTAATGTAATTTTTTTGGTGGCAACCCTTCTTCCATTCTTCCAAGAGTTTTACAGTTGATTTCAGTGGGGTCACAACTGTGCTGTGGCTGTGGACATATTGCCGGAATAGAATTATAAAGTAAAAGGGAGGTTCCCCGCCCCCCCCCCCCCTTCGATTCCTGGAGGTTGCCATGTACCTGGAGGGGAGCAGGGATGTCTGAGCTGCCATTCTGTGTGATGCCCTGCACTGGCTGGATCAACTCTGGTCTCAGTCGCGCACATTGAGCAGCACCCCGTGTGGCTTTCACTTACTGAAAACAACACACCTAAGAACCCCAAACCAGGAGTTTTGGTACAGTGACCCCTGGAATATTCTGCAAATAACCCATCAACACGTGTATCTAAATGTATGAGCGTGCAAACATGCATATTCATACAGACACATATATATACACACATTATTTACACACACACACACATATGTATGTAAATATACATATATGTAGACAGTTCCCTAATTTAATGCTATGCAGAAATCCACACACACACATGAAAATGCAATACATGAAAACTATAGAAAACACTGCACTGGGTATCTGAGAACACAAATAACCACAGCTTGGTTTGATCTGTGGGTTTTTTGCAGTATACCATTGCACCTCTATCAAATAAACCATTGCACCTCTATCAAACAATCGATGACATTGAATATATGCGACGTAAGCATATGCATTCATTTACACATATATAACATGTTATATCTATACATATAAATGGATTATTTACAAAGTATTTCTCAAAATATCGTGACAGTTCATCATATTGAAGGTGCAGTAGTTTGGTTAAAATGACACTGTTGAGCCCCTAGGGTCTTTTTTAATAAATATATTTTTGGCTTCTGCCTTCTGGAAATCTGCACTAGGCTTTGAAACTCCTGAAAAATTGATTTGCTTTTTTATTGCTGCTTAGCCCACACTACACACCGGACATATTTTTTTCTTTTAATTGAATCTGCCCGTTACACTGCACAAGTGCCAGGACATCAATTTAATATCTACATTTTTTGTAAGCTTTGAAACACACACACACACAAACTTATTTAATATGGTTAGATGTTTCTATTTTGCTCCTTAGAGTTTTGATTTGTATATTAGCATTACAGTAGCTGTCCAAGTTGTGTGATATTCCTTGGGAGAAAAAGATATAACGCACTAGAGGATATTTTTTTTTTCCTGCTGCTTTCCCGCTGTAGCTTATCTTCTTAACAAAGGCAGGACTACAGTGGGTTTCACAATCTGAGTAAAAGCACTTTAGCTCAGAGACGCACCAATGGGTAAGAACTGAGAGAAGATAAACATCCCCACATCAAGAGGCACCGTGCTGCATGAAAGTGGTACAGCAAGGAGGGATGCGCAAAGGCTCTCGAGAGCAGCGAGGGAGTCTCCGGCACCAAAGGGGGGTTCTGCCCTTCACTGCAGTGATAATCGTCTTGGGGACAAGTGCTCACCTTGTGAAAGTTAAAACCATGCTTGCAAAAAACATAATGCCAAAAGAGCAACCTAACAAAAACGCAGAGAGCCCAAAGTGCCTGATCCCAGTTATCGACCGACAGCAGTGGAGTCGCTTGTTTGCAACAAGCACGGACAGTTGCAAAGCAGCAGCTCGTGCAATACTGTGGGCAAACAGGGACAGGGATGAACATAGGAGCTCAGCAACAAGAGCTTTGTAGTTACATGCACAAGTAGGTTTCGGCTGGGTGTGACGCAGTGATTGCACCCCTTGTGCCTTCAAGTCCGTGAGTAACGTGCACTCTCCTGGTGGTGGAGTGGGGCAGGACCAGGTGGCTGCACATGTTTGAGGATGGCTGAAAAATTTTACCAATATGAATGAATCAAACCTCTTGATTAACTTCTCTGAGAAGGAAGAAATAAGCTGTATGAGGCAAAGGGAGTTTAAAGTACTGACTACAATAATTTCCCTTTGTGTAATTGATGTAGTTACTTTCACGAAAATCCCTTACGCAACAGGCATGCTGGAAGGGTGCAAAGGAAGATTTACATTGCTCCTAGTCTGATTGAATCTAGAAAATTACCAGGGCAATGAAGATTGGTGTGCACAGAGACACCAGCACCAGATGCTCTGGTGCTCAGAGAGGCTCTGGATGTGTGCCTCTATTCCTAATTCTGGAGTGCTGTCCACATCTCCTGAATCCAATCCTTTTTTTTTACTCAACTGAATTATTCTTTCAAGGTTTCATTCATCATCTGTTGCACAGGAGCAGGACAATCACTCAGAGAAGTCCCTTTCCAGGCTCTGCAGTGCCTGGCTCTGAGATTGCCCTCTGGGTTTAGGACAAATAATCCAATACCAAGAAATTTTGTTGAAAACATCTTGGTTTTCTTCTGCTGTCATCCAGGCCTGTTAAATAAGTATATTGTACTGGGGCAAAAAGAAATGCATCAATACAGTGGAGTCCGTGTGTAATTAAGGTAAGTCAGTTGCACAGCGATGAGCTCAGTCGGTATTAAGGAGTTTCCACTTGTGCATTACTTTGATGTATACCCTTTTCCCCACTGGATCGGATAAAACCGCAGCTTCAGCCAAGTGTCTGCTTCCAAACCCAGAACAAAGTGGGGCCTCCAATGCCCCAGAGAGGAAAAAAAATTACACGTTAAATGAATCTCAGAAATAAAAACAAATGCCAGAGTTACTCCAACAGGGCTGTATCATGTACCAGCGACATTCCTGGGCAAGGAGGGGGCAGCCCTGGAGCAAGTACTATTCATTATTATTGATGAATATTCTCAGGAGAAACAGAGGATGTTGCTTAATGGCTTGATCTAATATGCCATCAGAGGAGAGGGAAAAAATAGAGTGAAAGATATCCTCAAACGCAAAAGCTAAGGAATCTTCTGAGCGGTGGCTGGTCCTTTAATTACCCATGCTGCGAGGGAGGAACACACAGCGAAGAAGATGGCTTCAGTGAAAGTCCTTTGAGATGAAGTCCTTTTACTAAGGCACTCTACTTGTTAAAGCTGTAATAATGTCACCTGGAGGTTAGCTTTTTTATTAGGACTTTGAGTCACAGGAACATTTAACATACACTTGTGCATCTAATTTTCTGTGCAATCGGCGTAACTACCTGTCCCAGCTGGGGAGGTGCAGGTAGAAGCTGATATATTTGTGCAAGGAATTATTAAGTTTGTAGAGACAACTGGAAAAAAAGATGGCAAAAAGAAAAGGTCTGCAGATGATCTGGCTCTGGCATGGAGTAGATATTGTGCAGCCAGAAGCAAGGATGATCCGAGAAGCTTTGGGGAAAGCAACACCTATGACCAACAGACCCACAGACATGGATGTGCTGCTCCTTTGCCAAGTTAGAGATTTTTTTTTTCTTTATGCCATATTACTGGGAGAGCAAAGCCAGATGACACGGCACCTTAGTGGCTGGTCAGGCTGGTTCAGAAGTGCCCAGTGGCACCTGCTCATCTGCCATTCACTCTCCAAAATCATTCAAACAGTGCATCCAGCCACAAGAGAAACCCTGAGTTATCTACAGCCCTGGAGACGTCTCTGTAGGCTGCTTCCCCAACGCACCTCTGAGGGCTCTGCAGACTTGCAGGCTCTGGGGACCAGGAATTCCCCCGTCACAGCCTCCCACATCCCTTTGCTCTGAGGACTCAGAACATGCCCTGGGTCCTGCTGGGGAACCATGGGCTCCCCAAGGACATTGCAGTAGGCGCCAGGGATGCTCTGCCACCTGTATGCAGGGCTCCCAAGCCCTGCATACCCATGAAACCCCTCCCCAGCTGCTTGCAACAGTGGAGGACCACACCAGCCAGCTGGCAGGCGAGGAGAGCAGCAAGCAAAGCAGGCAGAGGAACCATTAGGAAAATATCTCTGGCACGAAGCCTGGCAAGCACGTGGTGCCAGCGCACAGGGAGGCTGCAGGGAGGAGGGGCAGCGGGATGCTGCCAGGACCGGCCCCAAGGTCCAGGTGACAGCAGGGTCCCCAGCCTTGCCCTTGATTTGGCTACAAGCTCCATTCGTTCCCATGGAGGCTGATGTCCAGGCTATGGCAGTGCAGCTCCTTGGGCTTTAGGAAGGTTTCTGCAGCGAGGAATGGGCGTAAGAAGAGAAGCAAGCTCAGGGTTTCGAGGTAGGTGCAGGAGCGGAGCTTGCAGGACACCAGCCAAGGGCAAGGGACAGGCAAGGAGCCATCTCCCTGCATTGAGAAATGTAGGGAAACACCAGTGAGCGATACGAGGTGTAAAAGTTAACGGTCTACAGGGTGACAGCACCCAAATGACCCAGGCTGGACTACCTCCTGCCTGCTGCTGTATGGATTCCCTCTGCTCGCACCATGCCGTGCAACCCCTTGCTCTGTCAGCAGCAGGGAAAAATCGGTGCCTGGTTCTCTCCTTGCTCACAGCTCATCTCCCCCCACTGGTTTTGTTAAATGCAGCACATTTCCAAAGAAGCAGATTTTAATTTCAATAAACTCTGTAAGAAATAGATCAGCGCTAAGGAGGGGGGCAGCCACAGGAAGTGAGTTTAACTGCTCGGCTCCAGAATATTAATAGGATAGAATGTTATTAGAATAATTTTTCACCGTTTATTAGAATAATTTTTCATCATGAATAATAAATTAATAGAATAATTTAGTACCACTAGCCCTCTGTTTGAAAGGGTATTTTATTTAAAAGTAGCTTGAAAAGTGGCGTTTGGAGAGGTGGGATGGGGAGCAGACCCATGGTGAAGGAGGCACGGCCGGCTGTACCGTGCAGGGACTCGCCGCTTGCCTTTATTCCCTCGATCCGGGCAATCTCCTCATGCCCTGGCTGGGGAAACCCAACCAGGTGAGTCCATCGCTGCTGCTGGCTCTGCCAGGGTCCCACTCAGGGCAGAAGACAGCTGGACCAAAGGGTTCAACCCCTGGAACCCTGCAGCTCAGGCTTCCTCCTGCCCAGCTGTGCCTCACCATGCCCCTCCACAGCTCCACAGCCCAGTGGAAAGTCCATCTTTCCTTCCAGCAGCCTGGGAAATGGCCACATCCACTCCTGGGTACCTTTACGTGGCTTTAACCCCTTGCTTCCCTACCTCACAGCGGGACGTCGATGCCCATTGCAGTAGTTTTGTGCAAGCCCAGAGGTCTCACTCTCTCTCTTGTTTTTTTTTTATTTGCATCTGTGTGGAAGATAATCATTCCTCAGAAGGCTATTCACACCACAAAAGCACAATGACATTATTCTCTCCCTATCTCTCTCTCTTTCTACTGTTTTACTCTACAACTGACAATTAATGTTAGAAAGAACATGAAATGGAGGAGAAATTACAGCAATTTATCAACTGAAATTATAGGTGTAGACACATGTCAGCAGTGGAAACAGTTTCTATCAAAATTAAAGTATTTAGAGATTTTCCTCAAATTTCAAATTATGCAAATCCCATTTTTGTGATACGCTGGTACTGTAGCTTTAATTGCAGGATTACCAGCAAGCTGCAAACTGCACTTGTAACCAGGATTCAGCTCTTCGGGGAGCGGCTCCCTTCTCTAGCACATCTTATTAATTCAACAAAGTTCCCATCTCTTTAACAAATTAAATATGTTTTGCAGAACAGGCAGCGGTTTTCTTGGTTTCAATCTGTCACGAAGGACCCTGCTGTTTGCAGAGGTTACTCGACAGCTGGATGAACAGACAGGTTTGAGTCCAAACACGGATTCAAATGCATATTTATACATAAAACATATTTATACAACAACATCGCAGGAACAGCTTGTGCTGCTGAAGTTTCTGCAAGTCCCTTTACGGCAAGGACACCGTAACCAAAGACAGAGAAGGAATCTGGATTGCAACTTCTTCCTCCAGGTCTTTCTGGATCAGTTCAAGCTGCCCTGTGGTCCCAGGAGATCATGGGCGCTTCCACGAGGATGGAGCTACTTTTCCCCTAGAAATAACCCGTGTGGCTGGAAAGCCCCGTGCCAGCAAGCCCAACGCAGTGTGCTCCTGAAAAGCTGTTTGATCACTGCCAGCCTAATTAGAAGGCACAATATTCAGGATGTTATTTCTCTCCCTTCCCCCATTTTGTGCTCCTCTGATGTTGCAAAAAGAGCCAAGGATGAGGCATAGGGAGCAGGCAGCGACTAGGAAAGGCATTTGCATGGTAGAGTGCCAGGAGACTGCCGGGCTGAGGCGGGGAGGTTTGATGTGCTGCACCGGAGCCCGCGCCGGCCCTCTGCTGCACAGCACGCTGGCATGCTGCGGTTCCACTCCCACCCTCCGCAGAGCCGGGACAAAGCAGAGCAGAAGGGAGGAGAGGAGAACATGGTTCATCTCCAGAGGAGAAGCAAAGAAAACTCTCTGGGTAGCTCTTCTGTATTGCCAGGCGTTGCTGGGGAAGCAAAGAAAACATTTTCCCAACTTGCCCCAAGGAAGAAGATCAGGGCTGTACCCTGCTGCATTTGCCACGTCATGGCACTGACACCTGCGATACCTGTACATCACAACACTGCACCTCAGTGGTCCCTCATCATATATCTGCATGCTACGCTCTAGCACCAAGCTGTGTTTTTTAGATGATTTGCAATGATGCTGTTCAAGGCAAAACCATCTCCAACACTGTTCCATGTATCAATGTTGAGAGTCGCCATCCTACAGGCACTGAGGCTGAAAATCCGTTTGCAGACTCAACTGGAGAGTTATAAGGCCTGGCTGTAGGAGATCACATGAAATTAGTAGAAATTGTGGCAGGACTATGAGCTCCATGTGGAGAGGCATGGAGTTTGCTCTTAGAAGCAAGCAACACCAATTTGGGCTGGATTTTTCACGGACCTGGCTTGTTCATCCCCTGACTGGCTGGGTGACACATGGTCACCCCGAAAAACATTGGGGATAAGCTGACATTTAACTCCCCTTTCTTGAGTATTCTGCCAACGACGAACCAAATCATACCAAAGCGAAGTAAAAGATCACAGAAGCATCCGAGGTGCACTAAGTATTTTGTTTGAACCCCTGTTCTGATAACACCCCCTGGCGCTGCGGCAGCGTGTGGGTGCTGCACCCAGCCGTGGCTGTGCCATCGCACCCACCCTGTCCCGGCAGCACCCAGGTCTGCTGTCAGGTGTGCATTTTGCACGGCTGGTCGCACAACCTACTCCTTTTGAAAACTCCTCCTTCCCTGGCTCATCTAGCACATCACGACTTGCACGGGGACTGTGGCACGGTACCATCCAAGCCACGGCCACTGGGTCTCCTTAACCAATAAGTTTCTTTTCGTAATTTTTCATGTGGCCGGCCCAAGATAAAACCAGATGCCCGGGGTCTATTTGCATATGCCAGGCCATGCAAGGCTCCTGACAGTCACTGTATCCAACTTCAATAACCATGATATGCTCCATCTGCTGACGCCCCAGCATAACAACAGTGGGGAGCTGTACTGCCAGAGGCGCTATCCTTGAACAGCTGAACGGCTGAACAGCTGGGAAATCATCGCGGGGCACTTCTCGTAGAAGAGCAGGGTTGTTGGCCATGCTTCTCATCGCACACACGTCATGGAGTGGGGGCAGAGGAGCCACGCGGGCAGCAACACATTATGGGGGCAGCCTCAGCAAGAGCGTTTGTGCCCTCAGCACCCCAAGCAGCCGTGAGCTGAAGAGAAGCTGGTGAACTGGTTCGTGTAGCAGGAACAGTGTGACTGGCAAAATAAACTACCTGCAGGCCACCCTGCATTTACCTTCCCGGGGATCCAGTGATGGCGCTCCCTGTGTCTCGATAATCCTCACTGCTACATGTAAAAAGGGGGATGCTGTCTGAGCTGAGCACCCAGGGCGGGGGAGAGAGGCCAGGGTGCTGACCACCACCCAGCTGGGCTCCTTCCACAGGTAGCTCCCAGCAGGTTGCAGGATGAGGCTGCTTGGATGCGTATTTTGCCGTGCAGGGAGGAAGGGGGAATGCTGCCCGACTGCACAAGGATGGGAGGGGGGCTGCAGGACAGCGGGGCAGCAGCGGGGCGATGGGGGATGCTGGGCAGGGAGCTGGGGCTGGGCTGCGGCTGGTGTCACCCTTCTGGTTTTTGAAAGAGGGAAAGGGAAAATGGACCTGGGAATGTCGAGTTGTGCACGGTCAGGAAAAAAGACTGAAGTTTTCCTGTGGCTTGGGGTGGGAGCTTGAGGGAAGGCTACAGATAGGTTTCAGCTGAAATTGGGAAAAGGAAAAAAGGGGAAGGGGAAAGGGAAAAAAGGGGAAGGGAAGGGAAAAAGGGGAAGGGGAAAGGGAAAAAGGGGAAGGAGAAGGGAAGGGAAAATAAAGGAAAGAAACAGAAAGGAAAAGAAAGGAAAAAGAAAGGAAAAGAAAGGAAAAAGAAAGGAAAAAGAAAGAAAAGAACAATCATTGGGAGAAAGGGGAAAACCAGAATTGATTCAAGCTTTTTTTTTTTTTTTTCCAAAATAATTCAGTGATTCTCATTCAGCTGGTGCTTTTCTTAAAGACCAAAGAGCCTATATGATAAGCATATTTTACAAATTAGGTAGCGATTTATCCCGCTTTTGTTTTAATGATTGAAATGAATGATGTCGTGCCGCTTGCTGCTGCTGCTGCATTCAGCGCCTGCTGTTCTTGGGAGCTGAAGACACCGAGAAATTTGCATACTTAATGCCGGGAACTGGCACAGACTAAATAGCTTCTTTTCTTTCCTCTGTGTTTGTAGATTTACTGTAGTGCTGGGTTTAATCAAAGGCTTTTTAAAGCCGTCCGTGTGCCGTTTCACAATGCTGAACTTGCATGTGACAAAGGCAGCTATTTATTACTTATCAGCTTTATGGCAAGTACCACAGGCTACTCTAATTAAAGGTATAGGGGCTGCATGCCCCTGCAGAAAAAGGCACTGGCCGGTTAACATTTCTAATCCCTAATCAGGCATGGCGTGGATTAATTTTTTTATTCATTTTGTTCTGGCTAAATATTCAGCAGTAAGGTTAGGGCTAGTCAGGGAGCTAAGCCAAGAAGGACCCTTTGGATGGGATGTGAACTTCCAAGTGTAGGACGTGAGCTCTCCATGTGGATCCTGTAGGCTTCATTCATTGAGGTGCTCTACACTTTCACCTTCATTCAAGCAGAACTGGCTGGGACTTTGTCTTCTTCAGGAAATGGCACCACAACAGAATGGATCATTACACCAAAAATGTTCCATGGAGACAAATCCGTATCAGCCAGCTTCCCTGTTTATTTCTTACGTGCACATGAGAGACAGTAGAAAAGAAAGAGCTGTCATACTCCATCACTGGGTTTGGGGTTGAGTGGATCATGAAGCAGAAGATGGAGAGTGAAAAGCTCTTCTTGAGAAGGAGCTTCAACCTTGCATCTTTAATGTCTAAGATCAGCACCCCAGAGATCATATTATGGCCCAGAAGACTCTTCTGTTTATTAAGATAATCCAACAGTCCCAAATCTAAGAAAACTTCTTATGATAGCTAGGTTTTGATTTAAAACCTAGTATTTTGATACAATCCTATCTTTGAAAACTGGCCTTAAATTCTTCTTTTTTTTTTTTTTTTTTTTTGTTCCACCACAGACCAAAATAAATGCTGAACTTTGGAGGATGCTCACAGAATGGAAATATCACATTGTGGACAGCTCTGCATTCAAATCAGTGCCCGCAAAACCCCGCGAGAACAGCTACAATGACTGTAGTGAAAGCAGGATTGCCCCTTATTTACTATCAGTAAATTTAGGGCTCCCTTTGAAGTCAGTAATAAATTTCCACTGGCAAATTATTATCATTTTGAACAGCAAGAAAACACATTTTCCTCTCTAAATATTTTCTGATTTTAAGAGACAAAACACAGTGCAGGGGAGAGCAAACAGAAGTAATTTCTCATCCGGCTTGGTCCTTAAAGAGGCAAACTTCTTGAAAAAAAAAATTTAAAAAAATAAAGTGCCCCCTCCCCCCAACATCTGCTGGGAGCACTCGGAGATAACTGGCAGCTTGAACAATAACTCTGAGGACTGGAGTCCTTGAACAATGGGAGTGGGACGAGAGCAGCCCTCGCTGTGGCATCGTTTCCAGGCCTTCCGCACATGCAATTGGTTAACGGGAATAAAGATCAAGTTGGACCAATAACACTATAATTTGGAAACAAATATATTGATTACAAGAGAGCCCCACTGGAATGAATGGCACTACTTGCGAAGCACAGTTATTATTCTGAGCGCATAGGGATTACAGAATATGGTTTTCTGTGGTCCTGAATTGATCAGCATGATATTATCATCTTGCAAATGCAATATTATCGTAGGGCAGCAATGCGTAGCTGTGTGCTGAGGCCGCGCAGACCTGGGATGATGCAGCGGTGCCCAGCCTGAAGGACTGCTCCCACGCAGCGGTTCCTCTTCCCTCCTTTGCCATGGATGCTCATTCCTACAGATCCCTTCAAAAATCTTCCTCGCTAGGCCCTGCAGGTCACATGCTGCTGAACTTCACTAATAGAGAGTTTATCTTTCTTCTAAAGTGACTGTTTGATAAAAGAAATAAAAACTGGCTATGAAATATTTAGCAGAAATAATAGTATTCAAATAACGGGATTTGCCAAAACCTCTGCATCTATTAATAATGTTTTAGAGCACAATAATGGGATTAATTTTAAATTCCTGGCTTATTTTTCACCATTGGTGGTAGGTTTTAGTTAAGTTCAGCATTTTATTCAGCTCTGGAAGTGACACCAAATCACTCTGTTTTTATTCCTGACATTTTTTTAAAATTTAAATTTAAATTTAAATTTAAATTAAAAGATGAGATGCACATCTAAGGCTTTAAATTCCCTATTCATCTTTCTTAAAGCAGCAGAATCCCAGCAGCATCAAAATGATCATCCTGAAAGGAGATCAACCACAGAGAGCCCATTAAACATACAAACAGGTCCTTGGGTTTATGTTACTTTAGAACTAGCAGCAACAGGTCCCAAGATACTGGGGTCCTGACGGTCTCTGTCTGCACAACTGATGAAGATCGGCCACCTTCCCTTCTTGTCCTACCACTGCTCTGTATCTACTGTTCCTAGCCCAGAATAATGTTTATTTCCACCTCATCTCCTTCTAACATGAGCATCACTGCTGCCTTTACACTGGTGCTTCTTTTTCTCAAAGCATCTCTTTGCCTTCCTGCATGTCAAGTACTGCAGCTACTCCGTTGTACGTGGTTTAATGTTTTCTTTTCTTTTCTTTTTTTAAAATTTTTTTAAATTTTATTTAAGGTTAGGCTGAGCCTTTCAAACAGACCATGAGTTTAGGGGCCATCTTTAGCTACTTGCAGAGAACAGGTTTTCCAAAGGTGGGTGTTCAAGATTTTCTGAATATTGTTTCTTTTTAATGAATCTAACCTCAGGCTGCCAAGACAAAAGGCACCCAGACTGCTAATAATTTCTTAAAACTTTATCCCTGTAGCAAAGTTAAATTGCAAAGTTGCATTTTCTTTTCTAAATAATTTTCTCTGCATTTTAATGCCTTTCAGTTTGACAGCCTTAAAGAAGACAGATCAGGCTGAACCACAGATTTTACCAACTCTAAACTAAGCCTGTTTTAAATAACTGCAATGTTAATTTTAAACTAGGAATTATAATGCAAAGTCTGTTTTTCCCCCACCATGTAGGTAACAGCCCTGTGCAGACCCTTTTGGGAAAACATATGCAACAGCATAATGCTGCTCAAACTAACAAAAAAATTTCAAAAATTAGCAGGACCACAAATTTGCAAAGAGGGTTTTGCATTCAGTCCACTATGCTCGAAACCACCGATAGAGACTCTAATGGCCTTCTTGGGCCTCATCAGGCTCGTGCAGCTGTTACTTCAGCTAGTGCTAGTCCTCGCCTAAAGGGAAAAGACACACTTATTTTTGGTTTGTGGTGGCTGCTGCAGCTTCATCAGCCTGATTTATATGCTGATTTGCATATGTTCACCCACAAACGTTGTGAATTGCGCTTTTCCACGAAACCATACCATTAACGCTGGCTGCCAAAGCGGCGATCGGCGATGCTGCTCCACATGTTTGTCTTGCACATATCTTGGATGGTAGGTGTGTTATCAGGCCAGTCTTAAAGCTTCGGGTGCTCCCAGCGACACTTGCAGATAATACTCCATATGCAGGAAAAGATGGATGATATCGTAGCTGGGATTTTTATTTTTTTTTTTTCTAGCAAAATGAGCACTGTAACATTTCATGTATCTTGCCAGGAAGGATCCTACTAGCACATCACTTGCAGGCCAAAACTGGTGATATCTATGTACCATAGTAACTGGCTCTATAGCACTCCTTTTATGATAACTATAATACCGATTCATAAAAAACCAACCGGCAAATATTCTGTGAGCACAAAATTGTGTTATTTATAGACCAATTCCTCAACATCTGACATTTCTGCAAGAAACCATGATATTATCTTTGCTCTAGTCACCACGCAAACCTCCCAACATATCTGCAGTCCCACGATATTTTAAAGACAAAAGAGAAAATTAAACGCCCTGGGAAATCACAAAAGTGCCGAGCAATAGTGGAGCGGCCGGGAGGATGTTTCTTATACCTGGCAAAGCACATGCCCTCAGAGCTCAGCTTGAGCTGGACCATCCCCAGCCGGGCTGCGCAGCCACTTCTGCCCGCAAGAAGCAGTGCTCGTTTTCCTCTAGGTGCGGCAGTCAGGATAGGCGCTTAGCTCTATAATCGATTTTATTCCATTTTATTACTCTTGGCTCTTCCAGAGTATTACAAACTCTCAGGAGACCTTTTAAGACATCTGCTGATGCTTCACTTACTTATAAATCAAATTTCCCCTTCCTGGATACTTCACTGGGTCCCATCCCCCTCCTGAGCTCCCTCCAGGAGCAACCCCTGCCAAGCCGCCGGGGAGCTACACACCGAGGCCACCTCCACCTTTGCGATACCACCCAAAAAAGTTGTAACGGGGAATTTCTCCAGCACGAGCTCAGGCTTTTACTGGTCAAACTTGCTTTGTTATGGCTTAACAAGGCACTTTGTCCCCCTCTCTGCCCCGACGGCAATAGCGACAGGTAAAACTAGCGCTGTGCTGCTGCATCTGGGTCTGCAAAAGATTTTTTGGAGGTGTGCTGTGTCGGATGGAGGTAGCACCTCTTCACCCTCCTGACTGACAAGGCTGAGTCAGATGGTGCCTGGGAGAGCAGGCACATTTGAGACAGGGGAAGGTTACTGGGAAAGAAGGTATTTTCTACCAACATTTTTCTTGAATTGAAATTAAAAGCTGAAAAGATTTATTACATTGGCATGTTCGTGCTGCTATATTTAAGGTGGTGTCAGTGTTCTCAGCATAATCCTTCTTATGCACCGAGGATTAAAACTCAGCCATAATAAAGTACTCTGAGCTGAAACTTGTCCTCAAATGTTTCCTACTTGAAGCACCAATTTTATTTTATTAAATGAAAAATAAAATTAATTCAAGAGTTTTGTGAGTTTGGAGATGAGAACAAGGAGGAATTCTGCCCATAGGTTTTTCCCTTCTGATTGCTAGCAAAGTCAAGAGACCCACGTGGAGACGATGCTGCCAAGGTAGAAACATGTTCGTGTTTTTCTCACCTTGAGCATGGAATATCGGACTACAGACTGAAAAAACACCTTCACCTATGAACTAGTGATAAAGATGTAAATGAATACAAACTCCTGTTCCCACCCTCCCTGCGGTGCTCCCAGGACATCTGTGTACAGGCGAAGGGAGCCAGAAACAGCTGAACTTTAAAAAGCTTTCACTTCCTCCCTGGAGCGTGTGTTTACTCTTGAACATGCTACAAATAATTAATAGGTTATATCTGTTGAAATAATAAATAACGTGTCAACAAAGCTGCTTTGTCTGTGCGGTAGGAACAAATCTCTGCAAGGGAATTTGCATATCCTTTTCCAGTATATTGTAATTACCAAAAATATCTAGTTTCCTGAGTTCTCCTTGATTGATGGACAGCATTTTTACTCTGTAGGTTCAGCTCTAAAACATGCACCTGAATCATAGTCCTGATCACCCTAAAGAGGTTTTGCGTGATTGTTCTCACCCTTCGGGCAGGGGTAGGACTGCAGGTCAGGATCCAGCTGGCTATGCCGGATCAGTAGAGTGTATATGGGACAGGGAGTGCTCAACAAGCATGTGGGAGAGGGAGAAAATCAGATTGACTGTGGGATGCCCCCCCCGCCCAGACAGCAAGAAATGGTCAGGTTTCCATTTCAGAGAGGATAAACACGAGTGTGGGTGATGTCAGGAAGGTCTCAGCAATATAGACCTTAAAGACAGGGAACCTGGACTCATTGGAGACATGAAAAGACGCAACAAAAGTCGCACAACTCATTATCAGGCTCTTAAATATGTATGTATACACATATATATATATATATTAATTCAGGGCTGTTTATCGGTTTTGCAGAGGAGCTACTAAACTCATTTCTCCATCTGCCTGTTGCTGGTGGCTACTCACAGGTCCTGCAGAAGGATCTCAAGAAGCTGCTCCTGAAAAGGGTAGGAGCCAGGCGTACTTTTCCAGTAAGCATTTCTTCTTGCAATTAATACGTCTGTAGATTAATTAGCGCTGATAACAACTGTTCATGGCAGGCTGTGGGAAGTTGTTGAGCACTTAATGACTGCCATAAAGTCCCTGCCCAGCCTCCACGTGACAAACAGAGCACATACAGCCACGGTGCAGTGCAGAAATGCTGAGGAAGATGGTGGTGGGAAGGGCAGCAAATCCGCCCGAGTTTTTCTGTGCTGGCCATGCTCGAACCACAGCCTTCTGGGTCAGCTGGAAATAAAGACTCGTGGCTGGGCTGGCCCTAGGTGCAGGGAGCAAGGCAGCCTTAAAGCAGCCCTTTGGTCTGAGATAAGAATGAACTGAAGCTTTGAAGCTGAGATTTTGGAAGGAGGGAAAAATTTCCAAACCTCGTGGAAGAGCCTAGTGCTGATCATAGCATCGGAAATGGCTGGAGTCGGGGGTGTTCCTTTGATTAGTTTTAATACAAAACTCTCCCAAGGGCGTGCGCCAGCTGGAAGCTCCGATTGAGGAGGAGGAGGGAGGACCACAAAGATGGGTAGTTGGCCCTGAAGCAGTATAATACCACCAGGATACTGTCCTTTCTGATGTTATGACACTGAAATCTGGGATTCAGGGAGACTATGTAGCATAAGCATATTATATGTGCAGTCTTTATGTAATATAGCCTGGAAATGTCAATTTAAATATACCTGAACAATTTCAGTTTGATTCCTTTTGGGGATATACATGTTTATATGATCTTTAAGCTATATGTTCACATGCTGTTTTTTTTCCAAAGTGTCCATGTACGCAAAGTACAGAGCTCCTTTAAAGAGCACCTGTTTGATATTTTATTTCCAGAAAACTACTCAGACTCTGCTCCAGAGGCAGTGACTAATTTCCTCTCAGGCTTGTCTGTGACATTCATCAGTTTAACTTTAATTGAGGAGAATGTTGCAGAGTGTCTTCACGTTTTACTGAATCTTCATATATATTTAGTGTTCTAACAAGAAGGGCGACATTATTGCGGCGGAGGAAAGTGCCGAGTCACCAACAGAAGGTTCACCAAACAGCGCTGATCTGCAGCACCCAGCCGGCGGTGATGCAGAGCCGGGTATCTCACGCCCTGGGTGCTTTCTCTGTTACACTGCCTGGATGTGGCTGGGGGAGCTCAGAACCCCTGTAAGACCAGATTCCAGGCTATCAACCCCAAAATGAGCAGCTTGCAACTACTAACAACTCCAGAAAAGTTAGCATGTTGTGTAGGAACTCTGTGAGGGAGGTAGAAGCGGGTGTATTATCTGGGTCTTTAGAGACGACTGTCTTAAATCCAGGGCTAGCTTTTCTAGTTTGGTTTTATTGGGAATTTATGATATGGCCTGAAGTTTCATGATGGTGAATTTAGGAAAAAAATAAAATAATACAGGTTAGAGATTTCTGAGAAGGAAAAAAAACCAAACCACACCACCAAACCCAAGCATTTTTTCCCATGTTAAAAAATTAATGGCAATCTGCTCTGTTAAATTTTTGACTATTACAGGGGGGATGTAGAAAAATTTTATGCAGGGAATATGCCTTTTGTCCTTTGAAGTTCCCTTGAAAATCTGTTCAGATTTGGCCGTGCTAAATGCATTTGTGAAATTAGTATTTGCACATGCTCAGTAGAGACTTTTTTTGATTTTTAGCAGCTAAAATCTCTAGTGAATCACCTGAGTGGCTTGGAGCTGTGCCTTAACCACAGGCGGATCGTACGCCATTCCAGGATGGTAGTGTGAAATGCGGGATTGCGTGGGCTTTTTCAAGAAAAGGAAGATTTCAACCCTATGGATGAACATGCAAATGGCACAAAATAGATGTCATTAACTTTCAAAACCCACAGATATTATCAGTAGATACGGAACCAGAGTCTTTACAACTGTCTTCGCAAGTTGAGCAAAACTAAGAGGAGGTGGAGCAACCAGACTGCTTGCAATAAAATTTCAGAGATGCTTCTCTCTGAACATGCCCCGTGCTTGGATGAGGTTTGCCATACGTGCTGTCCAGGCAGTCACTGCTCTGCTTTTCCACCTGCAAAGCAGGAACCATCCCAGATATTGTGGCGGCACAACTTTGCCTCCCACCCTCCGCACTCCTTGCCTTTTGGAAAGGCAGGAGTGCCTGCCCTTCAGCTGCCTTTCCAAATCAAATGTAAGAGTCTGGAGTGAGAAGAAGACATCCTTGCTCAGGGATTAAGCAAATAGGACCTCTCCTTTGCGTGCCACAGCCCTAAATGTGTCAACAGATGGTCGGGTCAGCAAAGGGGAATTTTACCTGGTTATGGCCACAGGGAGATAAAAGCAGCAACGCTGCTAAACAGAATTAGTATTTATTTGTATGGCATTTAATTTTGCTGTATAAAGGTCACTCTTGCCTTTTGTGTTGGGGAAAGAGAGAGCAGCTGTGTTTTTTCTCCTCAGCTCCAAGATATCACCCCCCCCTTATTCTATAGGCAGGAATTCTCAACTACTTTTTATGAGCTCACTTCATAAAGAGACATTTCTTGCTGAGAACCTAAAAGGAATTTATCTTTTAAACTCTCATCCACCGTGACAATGAAGACAGAGACTACACTGCGCCCAAATGCAGAAGGCAACGAAGCAACAGAATTTCTCCAGGAAAGGTAACCAGAAAAGTTTGCCTGACCCGTTTGTTCCTGGGTGATGGGGATTTACCCACATGCTGTCCAACATTTCACAGACTGCCCTCGCTGTATGATGGATGCACTTTGTACGTCCCACCTGATCCTGTGTCTTTTATGGCTCATGGTGGGCTGCAGCAGATCTACCCTACAATAAGGTTTAAATAACAGGGAGTCCTTTGAGAGTCAAAAGTATCCTCTTGCATGCTGACGTGCACGCCTGGCCCTGTGCTCCAGCCTCAGCACGCACCGGCACGCGGTGGGCAAGGGGGGAGGTGACGTCCCAGCAAACTGCAAGAGTCTGTTCATCTCAGATGCAGACACAGCCTGCTCTTCAGTCCTGGTGCACACATAGGGACACAAGGGTCTGAGGATGGAAGACCCCACATGTCCCAGTTCAGGACGTGGCTGAGCTGCAGGGACCCAGTGCCCGGCACACACTAATGGACCCACAGCAGAGCTCTGCGGTACTCCCGTTCAGGAGGTTTTATCTAGAGTGAGGTGAGAGCCTCCACACAAGGATTTCACCCGCTCTAGCTCTACACCTTTACCCCATGATCTTCTTGGTTATGCTTGATCCAACAAGCCCCAACTCGGCACCAACCCTGCATATCCTCTGCCTGCCCTCGGCTGTGTGCATGGCTTCGCCTGGCGCTGCTGCCTTCCCCCACGGGCCCGGGAGGCTCGGGCAGCGCTGAAGAAGTAGCAACAGTTCCCTCCAAGAGCCTTTCCTGCATATCTCCTTTGGGCTTTTTATAACCGGGTACTAGATCAGCTATTCGCACCCGAGCTGCCATGTGGGATAATGCGCACAGGCGAACATTGTTACACGCAAACACAAATACTGGAGATGCTGACAGATGGAGGAATCACACTGTTTTGCGGGGAGGAAGGGCAGAATAGGAGCAGGAATATCAGAATGAGTCTTGCCATTTACATATAACAAGCTACAGCTATATTTGGATACGCTGCTGCATTCACAACCTTCCCAATTGCCAGGCTTTCAAATACACACATTACCACCAGAAGTGCTCTTGCTTAAGTGCTCCCATCTCCAGGATTTCCTTTGAAGTATCTGACTGAAGTAATGTAAAGTGCATTTCAATTGGCAGTGAATGCAGGTTAAATGGTAACAGCACAACAGATCCAGTGTTCCCTGGGCTTTTTCTTTTACCAGTCTCTCTTTTTAAGAGAGTGGGTTACTTACTGTAACACTGCATTCAGGCACCTTCAGTCTATTAAGCCTCTCTCCTGACCCTCTATACAACTGCTTGAGGATGCTGTGAGCTGTATCAGTACTGCTTTAGTACACAAAAAAGTGAGTAAATGCACCGCTGAGTGCCCAGGCTGAGCAGTACACAGTGGGTAAACTCATTTTAGATATCTGTGCACTTGCATTTATCCTTGGCTACACCACCCAGCTGGCTGGAGACTGATCCAATCGCTTTGGATCACTCTGGATCTGTGTGTCACCTCCCATACATGTTGATGGAGCATCAGCTATTTAACCTTTAAACGGAGTATTTTGCTAATCCGTTGGATTGGCTGAAGAACGTATATCATGCTATCAAAATAGCCAAGCCTGCACTGAACAATGAAATATCCCCACCTGCCCACGCCAGACACTCTCTCCACCTCAGGCTGCTGAGCCAGCGCCGCAGCACCGCTCTTTGAAAAGCAATCAAAAAATGCAGGGTAGGGGAAGAGCTTAACCCAAGCCACTGGCATTGTCCAAGAGGAATCTTACCGTGTCTGGTCTTGAACAGCATCTTGCTCATCAGAAAGAGGAATGACCCACTGCAAAACCTCAGGCTGAAGACTCCTGGTAGTTATTAACCAAGCTAATTTGGTACCAGGGAAAGGACTGAGCTGGGTTATGGATGTGCTAATATGCTACCCAGGCGTGTCAGGGGAGAGGACATGGATTAGCTGAAGAGGGACGCAGAGGTCACATCCTCCTTCCACTTCTGTACCACAAAATCAGGCTGAGTGACTTCTAAAGGTAACAAGAGAGGGGATCACATACCAAAACCGCTGTGTAGCACAGCCAGGCTAAAGCTTTCCCACCATCAAACCCCATTTGCGTCTGTGTGTATGTCTACGCAAGAAAGATGGGAATTCAACTGCTGCAGTTACCTTGCGTGTGCTTCATACATACAAGCTCGGGAGGATTTTCTTTATTTATTTTTTTTCTTCTTAAAGCTGTAAGATATTTCTTTCAGATTCATCTTTGGAGTGGAAGGGGCGTGGGGAAAAGGAATGCTCTGCCAGGGATTAGCTGAACTGAAAACCTTACATCTGAGTATCTTCCAGATCTGGGTTTGGTAGCTTCTTATAGCTTCCTCATGGCTTCTCTGAACCTCCACCCGTGATAGATGTTTAACATGCTGTAATGCATATTACTCTGTAATGACTTTGGTGGAGCCATTACAATGAGTTACACCAGTGACAGATTGATACTTAAGTCAGTATATGTTTGCATAATATCTGTCTACGTTCTCACATAGCCCCCCATTACCGGCACACATATAGCATAATGACAGCACGGAGAGCCATATGACTGGTGGGTTCAGCCCTATTCCCTGTCACATATTGCCATGGTACCCAGAGCTGAATCACTGAGTATGTTTAAATAGGCGGACATTAATTTATAGAGTAAATCATTATGAAATGGAGGAAATAAGTGACTATCATTGGCACTGATTTGATCTAATGGAGCCTCACGCTAAATTGCTAATATTCTCCCTCCCCCAGGTTTTTTTTTTCCTCTTAAATGACAGAAACAAATAAAAATATAAGCCTTTGTTCAACCTGCCTTCAAAACACCATTGCCAGGTACACGGCTTGCTGATTACATACAAATTTACCTTACCTCCTCCCTGCTGCTTCCCAGGCTGGGGAACAGGATTTCTTCCTTTTGGTTTCAGTAAAGCCTCAGTGACCTGAAAATTGAAGGAAGACAATTTATCGCTCTCCCCTAAACTGTCCTTTCCCTTTCTTATCTGGAAGCAGGCAGCTTTTGGTTCACTCGAGTGGAAGCTGGCTGTCCATTTCCTGATGGCAGCGAAGAGCAGACTCCCATCTGGTTGATGCAGATGCCACTGTTTTGACTTTATCCAGGTGGTCACCCAGCAAACCCTGTTGTGCCTAATTATTTAAGAGGGTTGTGAAACACTAGGTGATTTTATATACCATATGTGCTAGAAAACATAAGCATGAAGATGCTGTGACTTAATGATGTGGCAACTTCAGCTCTGAATCTTCCGTGTTTTACGGATTAGATCTGACCTTTCGCTTTACTGTAATGCACTTTGTAGCGTTTAGCATGAAAGAAGAGCAAACAGCATTGGAGATGGGAAGGTTATCGGCAGCGGTGACAGAGCCATCCTCCATCCTCTATCAAGATAAAGCACTTGACTCAATTTTAGAATATCCATCCTAGCAGGGAGAAGGCGGGAGGAGCGGGGGAGAGAGCCTGTCCTTTAAATGGAATTTCAGGATTTGGAGTTCAGAGACTTCCTTCGTGGTGTTAGAGCAAATCACAGACCTTCTTCAGAGCAAAATAACAACACACCGGGTCTCCTGCTCTGGTTATTAATTTATTTATTTTGAACGCACATAGTTTTGCTGCTTTGACTTCTCAAACAATGGGAAGGTACAAGGGGAGAAGGATAATAAATTGCATTGCCTCTTTTTTGCCATCACAGGAAACCTTGAGGGACTGTTCAGCAAGCTAGAGCTCTTATCTGCCTTTGGGCGATCTCATTATCAAACCTTCATTTTGCTCCCCAGCAGGAGAGATGGCCTGCAATGTATGATAACCTCTACTTATGAAACTCACACTCCAGAAATCTCTGATAATAGGCCAGCTAAAATGGAAAACCAAAGAGCAGGCAGTGGGTTTTCAGTCGCCAATAAAGACTGTACACACACACACACACACACACACACACACACACACGCAGAGGCAGGTACCGAGACACCCTTATGTTTATTTATATTTCTATGCATCAGTCCAACTCTGACGGCACCTCCCAGAACTTAAACGACAAATCTGATACGGCTAATATTTTCCAGCATACTTTGAATAGTAGTCTCAAGTAAGCCTGTGCAATACAGGGGGCTGTGTCCCGTCTACAGAGAGGTCAGTGGAATCAGTGGGAATTATAACCGATCTAACCTGCTCAGGTGTTTTTATAAATCCCATTAAACACTTGCTTAAAGACTACTGAAAATATGAGCTGTGGGAACATCAGTAGTTCCTGGGGGCACGGGGGAAAAGGGGAGAGGAGGAATAAAGAGAATGAAGTTCCTAAAACACTTGGGCACTTTGATTATATTTATTTTCAATTACTTTCCTGTTGCTAACTCTCCTGTGAGTAGACTTTGCCACAATGGTTTAACTCCTTGCCCGCACTAGTACCATTTGTGATGACAGCCCCCTGATTCACCCCTCAGCCACCAAACCCTCCATTTCTGAACCCTTCACCTCTCTGTGGGCAGTTGAGGAAAAAATGGGTTTCCAGCTCTCCCAGTGCAAATCTTTCTGGGTATGGGCTAGAGAAGATGAGAGGTTGAGAGCCCTCCACCGAAAAAGCCCTGTTAGCCACTCAATCTTGTTTGCACCAAGACACCTCCAGCTCAAGATCCACGTGTGAATGGTGATTCCTCCCGTTTCCTCCCCATGAAGGAATTTTCCTGCTGGCCCCTCTGGGCAGTGAATGACCACCTCCCTCTGCAAGCCGTGCGTCATGACCACCTCCCACTGCAAGCCAGGCGTCACCCACATGCTGGCTCGTTGCCACGCCGTCATGAATACCAGCCTCTGCCAAGCTCCCTGTCTCACCCAGGGGTTGAAGAATGGCACTGGGGGGTCAAGAGATGGAGAGGAGGGGTGGGCAGGGGGTCTGAGGGGTTCAGCCCACCATGTCCTGCAAAGTGATCCAGCCTACAGCTGGCCATCAGGGCACAATCACAACATACACCCACGACCAGGGCTTCTGCAGTAACTGCCCACCCCAGGTTGGGAAGGTGATGTGTTGAGTCATGAAGCAAAGGTGAAGAGCTGAAGAGCTCCTTCCAAGCACAGAAAGGTCTCCAGAAGGACTCACTTGAATGCACAGCCACACTAATCTGTGCATTCCCACTTGCAAGGCTGCATCGCAACCACATCCCAGCTCCACAAGCCCCCCAGCCCACCCCAGAAGTAGCTGCTCTGCCATGGACAGGCTGTGCTGTTCCCCCCGGGCAGAGGATTAGGCCATGCAAACCCTACCGCCCTGCACCCCTGGGCCACCCACATCCCCATTCCGCTGCCGTGCCAAGGGCTTCTTTATCACAACCTGAAAAACATGGTAATCCAGGCTATGAACTTCATTTTTATCTCCTTTTGTTGCACCACTGGGAGACGGTCTGGATCAGAAAGAAAATGATGTGAAGGTGAAACACCTGGAAGCATTAAAAACCCTTCCCCTCTTTTTTTGTTTCCATTTTCCTATCAGTAAAAAGTGTTAGAAATGGCCAGTTGGTCTCCCTCACTAGTGTGGGTGATGCAAAAATGTATCTGAACTTGTAAAATCTCCCTAGGCATAACACGCTGCTGAAAATATGATAACAGTCTTAATTATATTTTAATATATCATGTGGATTATATTTTTAATACCTTAAAAAATAATCAGCCTGAAAAATCCCAGCTAGTGAGGAAATAAATGCAGAGGACAAAAATACTAAGATATGAAAAGATTGTTCTTATTAAAGGCTAAATAGGTCTTGCTTTTAAATTCCTATTAAACAGGAACGCATATTGGAAAATAATCATAAAAAACCATGGGAAGGCACCAAGTTACCTGCCTGGAGACCTCATTGGGATGGGTTGTCCTTGCTGAACAAAGGACTAAAAGCAATAGGGTTCCCCCCAGTTTTCTGCTCTGGATCTTAGATATGGGGAAGTGCTCACCCACGGGTGTTTCCCCGAAGAAGCAGGGGCAGAGCGGGGAGCAGGGGCTCCCAGGGTGCTGGGGCTCACACCGTGTGGGGGGGGAGGCAGGCTCCATTCCCCCTCCCTCCCTGTGCACAGCCTGTAGCACTATGGCTGAGCTCACCACCACCATACACCCCGGGAGGGTGAACAGGAGCCAGGTCACACGTGCTCTTACAGCTCCAAAACGCACATTTTTTTTGGTTTACGTTAGAGGTTTTCAGTTCCAATGCCTATTAATCTAGTACTTTTCAGAAACACCACAACCCCACTTTACAGCAGATAGGATGACATTTGGGTCATCATAATGGAGAGCAGAGTTACTCACTGAGTGCTAAACCAGCCAGGGCTGGAGCCAGGTTGGTCTGGGCAGACCCTACAAGGGTCCACATGAAAATGGTGATATTATCAACAAAGTCAAGCCTACTTCCAGTGAACATGCAGAAGCCTTTTCTTTAGAAATTGGCGAGGATTTCGGTGGAATTCAGAGCAATCCCCTTTTAACAGAGCTGCCTGAGCTCTTCTCAGGTGTTATTTTGCAAAACACAAAAACCTGAACCCTAAAAACAACCTCACAAGGCAGCAGATCTCTGCTCCCGATGTCCTCCACTTCATGTTTCACATCAATGCATTGGTCGGATTCCAGGGAGCTGGAAGGAGATGGAGCTCACGCTCGTTCTCCTCTCCCATGCTAAGGGCAGGTAATTATCTCTGCATTCCTGGAGGAATGTTACAATAAATATGGCTGTCATTTTTCATTACTGCACAGTGAACAAAGGGAACAAAGAGAACAAAAGAACGTGTGGTTTTGCTAACCTGGGCTTGCGTGTGCTTGTATATATGCAAGATGTAAGTAGAGGGGGAGAGTTTATTGCTATTATTTATTGTGGATAAACCAATCTGGGTGAATGTCTCAAAATTTACCAGTTTTTCAAACTAATTAAAAATCTTTCTCTGGGAAAATCCTTACCTCCTACTTGCTGTCCCACCATAAGGATTGTTGGCTTAAAATGGAAATTATTTGAAAGGCAAGAAACACAATCATGTCTCCTTAACTTCTACCCTACAAAGTACAAACACTCTCTTTCTGATTCCCTTCACCCCCCCACCCCCGCCATTTGACATCCTCTTAGTAGTGGCTGGATTTCTGAATTTCTCTTGATGGCCACCGTCTTACCATGTTGGAAAATATGGCAAAGGAATTTGTGCAAATAAAGGTACTTAGAAAATGTGTGTGTGTTATTCTTCCCTCTATAGTCATCTATGACAGTTCTGTTTCAATGCAGACAAGACAAAATAAACAATGGTCAGTACCCCTCATCACTGAGTATCTAATCTGAGGCACAGCCAGCTCAGAGTCCATCTCTATGCCTGTGTATTTTTTTGCGTGGTGCCTAGGTGTTTTTACTGACTAACTGAACAGACACTTTGATTTGCCAAACTGTTTTTTACAGGAAAAGAAATTAGAAGGTTCACAGTGATCACACTGATGCAAAATCCTGAGATGCAGGAAGAACAGTTTGCACTCACCTGCCTGAAGTCTAGCAGCAAATGGAAAATTTCAGTGTAAGCAAACATTTTGCCTGGCAACTGTCTACATATGCAACATCAAACTCTGGAAAGGACTAAAACCCACGTAGCTAACAACAGTTACTAGTGTACAAAGGATGCCTGCACCAAGTCTTGCCTTTCCCTTTCTCTATTACCAGAGAAACTTTGCTGAGATCTAGTAGTGACAAATTCACTGCTGTTATATCCAAAACACTATACTCAGTCTTCCACGCTGTTTTCTACAGCTTTTGTAAATCCCCTCCTTTTGCTTCTCAGCTCTTGATGAGTATGGTTGTACTGCCACTTCCACTACCACCTTCTCCACCCCAAGGCTCTGGTCCCTGGTGGTCTCTGCTGCACCCACACTCGTTTGCTACCAAGATCCAACCTACAGAGACCCAGGCACCAGCTAATGTCTGCATCAGAGACACACTGAAATCCCTCTCCCCACAGAAGTGCTAAAACATCAGCCTAACAAGGTCTTGCGGTGTCAGACCCTCTGAACAATTCCTGCCATTAACTACTCTCCAGAAGTCCACAGCTGTCATGCTGCTGCATGACCCTCTGTTATTCTGGATCCAATGTACTGAAAACAAGTAATTTTTATATATCTATGTTTATATCCATCCATCCATCCATCCATCCATCCATCCATCCATCCATCCATCCATCTGTCTGTCCATCCATATCTTTCTTGGAGCTACAGTGGCTCCATATGGGCCCAGAGCTGACTTGGGAGAAGCTCAACCACCCCAGAAGATGCTGGTTTCCAGCAGTGTGGACAATCTGCTCCAGCAGGCATGGGATGAGCTGGGTTCTCTCCCAGTACTGCACCAAGGACTGTGCAGACACATGAGCGTCATGGGGCTGATGCTCAGCTGCAAGAAGGCTTCATGATGGACATTTCTGTGCTGTATGCAAAGGGGCAGCCACATCCAGGCTAGGTCCTCAGCACCCTTTGCTGTGGTAGCACAAAGCCCAGTCATGTAACAGGATTAGTTCCTGTACAGCTTCAATGAGGGGGTAACACAGAAGTTGTGTAAAGCAACTGCAAGCCCTGTCAGAAGTGCAGGAAGTGAGTAACTGGTGAAAAAAAATAATTTCTGAAATAAAGAACACTGATGAACAATGAGATATTTCTGATTTGTCACTCTCTCATCTGGTCCTAACTCGGTCACTCTAACAGGCACCTTCTTGTCAGTAGCCACAATGAAATCAATTGAGTGGGAGTGCAAAGCATCAGCATTACTTGCGAGAACAATTCAGTTAGGGAAGGTTGCTCTGCTGGTAATATTAGAATCAAAACATTCAAATGCAAAGACAGAGAGGCTAACAATTCAATTTACGCTGTGAATGCTGAACAGCACATTAAGCAAATCAGTTCAGATGGCTCTGCGTTGTTCTTGTTTATAGAAGACCAGAAACAAAATTTCAAATTTCAAATCCTGAACCACATCTAAATGCTAGAGCTGAAGCACTAGAATATTAGCTAATGATATTTTTATTTTTCTGCATTTAACACAGCCGATTTGGTCTTCTACTTCTGCCCTGTGGTCCATAGAGAACTGCTGTGGTCTTTTACAGAAGAAATATCACGCTTACTATGCAGCTACACCTCATGTCACGGGCTGGAAGGCAGGCATTTTAGGGATGTTAATGTTATTTTTTTCCCCAATATTTTTCTGCCATAAGATCATCCACAATGTAATAAAGCTTCCAGCAAGAGTTTGCCATTTCCCCCACAGTTTTAGGCTCAGGTTTCCAAAGGATTGTGAGTTTCCAAAGTTGCAAATAGCCATTCCAAGGATTTTGAGGAACTTTACATGTTTGGTACCTAACGATGGCAGGTTATACTAATGCCAACTGTGCCATCAGGGCTTGGGGGTGTTCCCCCACCTCTGACACGCTGCCTTGAGCCCTTCAGCAGAGCAAAGAGTCTGTACAAATGGGAGAGGTGCATGATAACACCCCTTCCATGATGGACCCGATCTTGGGGAGAAGGTCTTCAAATGTTCCTGGACTCTGTCTTAAACCCTGGCCCATGCACTCCAGGGGTCTCCAAATATTGCAGCAAGGTGTGTGTGTGTGCATATATAAATATATGTTATACTGCACATAACTAGACAGGCTAGAGACACGGATGAGAACAACCCATTACAGCAAGACCTAGATCAGATTGTAATTTTATAGCTGAAAGCATCTTTTTACAAAAACTTGAGGAGATGGAAGGAAAGTCCCCCAAACCAGGCAGGCGGAGACAGCAGGGCTGGAGGCGGCAGAGCCAGCCCCGGTGCCGGCAGTGCTGCCGTGTCCCCACGGTGCTGTGCACTCCCAGGTAGGGCTAATTAGCTCTTGTTGAGCACCACATTAGCACAGCGATGCAGACCTGGGGACTCGCACTCGCTTTCACGCATACCCCGGCTTGCTTGGAGCTACACTGTGCCACTTACAAATGTTTTAAGATTCATTAACCTCCCTCCGCACTCCCCAACCGGAGAGACAATATATCAGGATAGGAAACCTGCAGCAGCAGCGAGACAGACAGGATGATAATTTCTCACCCGTTCTCCTTTCCTCTGCTCTAACACACTCCAGATAATCACACCCGAAGCTAGATCAGACAGGGACAAAATTAACTGGAACTAGAACTCGGTCCTCACACATTTCTTGCTTGTATCTACACAAGGCACCGTGACCCTTCCCTATCTGTCACCTTGTCTGTACGTCAACCGTAGGAGCTAACAGCCCAACTTCCCCACGCCATGCAAGCCCGCTCTGCTGTTAAGCGAAAAGGATATTGAGACATTCCCGGTTATGTGTACGCTGTCCTCCGTGGCCGTGTGTGCACGCCTGCACATGTGTGAGGTGACACAGGCAATCGCACGCCTGGTTATCTGAGTCCCCTGTGCATTCCCATGCAGGCATGGGAATTCACGGAGTGTTTTCCCCACGTCTCTCTCTTTTCCCAAAACTCAAAAAGTCAGTGCCTATAATTTAACCATCTCTGCAGTGCTGTTATTCAGTTGTTTATATCTCAAAAGTATGGAAAATATTCTTCAAAAAATGACCCTGGTAATGTATTATGAATTTGTCTTTTTATTTTCACAAATGATCTTTGGAAAACTAGTTTTCTTTGGTCAGAACATAACCTCTTCAATTTTATGAAGGTTACTGGGAATTAGATGGGTCTACTGTGCTTTTCTGGACCTGAATTAACAGTGACTAGTTTGACACATACTACTTAGTTTACCTAGGTAGGGTATTACTTTCTTATCTAACTACATTAATTGATTCTACATCACTTAATAGCTCAATAGCTTATCAGGTTACTTCACTCACTAGACAAGCTAAATGTCTGGAGGCAATTAGAGTGTCATTCTCCGTAATAACAAGTTTCTCTGAGAAGTTGCTGATGAGGTTCTTTATTACACAGATTATAAAACGTATCTTCATACTGTTATAAATATAGGTACAAATTGAAATTACTTACCAGGAGTCCCACTTCCCTAGCAACCAGGCAGATTTTAGGCTCGTTTTAGGAATGGTTGCTTTCTCCCTGTCCTCCCCCCTCCCCAGTGCTCTCTCCTGCCTTCCTCGTGATCTGTGTCCAATTTTCTGTCACTCAGAGGTGATCTATGACCACAGAGAATCTGTCACTACATCCCTTGCAGTTTGCCATTCTCAATGTTCAGTTCATTTTGAAGATGTTACCTAAGGGACACCAGGGCTCAACATCACGGTTTAATTATGGCTGTTCTTCTCCTTGGCTGCCACTTACACGGTAAGTGCAAAGCCGGAGAGGAGCTCTTCCCTTTCACATTTCCATACGCCGACAGCCGTGCCATACAGGAGGTTACACACAAATCCCCAGCCTTGCCCCAGCAGAAGGTCTGGATGACCTGTGCTGATTTCCACCCCATCCTCCCACTGCAGCTTTCAGCTTCGGCTTGGTTACCTGGCTCACTTCTCACCTATGCATCTGAGAAGCCCTTGCACATGTTTAATCCTGTGCGACACAGCACCATGGCTGGAAAGCCCTCTCTGTGCTTCTCCAAATGCCCAGCAGAAACCTGGATGCATTTTGCTTACCACTGCACGCATTCAAACAGTAATAAATGCCTCTTTCCACAGACTAAATTAATAGTGTTTAAAATTAAGTGGAAGATCATTAAATTCATTTGTTAAGCTGTCTACAAGGGTGAGTTGTATGTGGGAAAGAGCCCAAACCCAATACAACCGATTCCCACTTTTGTGCAATCCTCAGACCCATCTGCACTCCACAAAGCCTAAATCAATATTTTCTTATCCCAAACCAGTGTCTCGCTTTTGGGCAGCGAGGAAAGTGAGCAGAGGGGGAAGAGGGGATGTAAGAGCTGGGCTTTGGGCTCCTGTGATCGTAGCACTGTGCAAAATGGACAGTCGAGACTCTGGGCGATTGTCCCCCAGCTGCCGCTGGCTCTGCCCCCAGGCTCTCTGCTCCCCTCACCTGCTTCTCTCCGCCTCATCAAAGCCAGCACTTTAACACTAAAAATCTCTTTGCATTACTGCTGTGGTTTCTGTGAATGCATTAGGAAGGCTCCTCTGATTGTCACAGAAGCGACAATTTGCTGCGGTGCCTGCAGTGGCAGAGGTGTGGGAACGGTGACCCTGGGTCTCCTCCTCACTTGCAGCTTTCCGGTTGCCCATGGAGGAGTTTGAGGAGGTAAACAACAAATCCCTGCAAAAAGACCCTCCTTTGTGTCCCTGCCACAACTCCAGGGCTGCTGGACCTGGGGTAGTTAGTCATGAGCTGGATGGAAAATACTGCTAATATGTAAAAAACCCATTATTCTTGGCTCCTCTTTATTAAAGCAGAGGTTTTAGATAATTAAGATGCACAACTCCAATTTGCTGCGGGGCACGATGTATTGTTTCTGTTCTCACCCCCTGGCAAAGATATGAACAGAAAACCACCCATCCTTGAAAATCCTGGAGCCGTGCTTGAAGGTGACAGTCCAGCTGCAGGCTGGGGTCCCAGGAGAAGCAGCCCTGGAGCAGATACAGACCGTGCGCTCCTGGGGGTGGGCGAAGGGGTCCTGTGCCCCATTAGGCTCTAATTATAGACCTGGCTGAAGGGCAGCGGCTGCAAAGTCCTGCTGTCAGGCAATCCCCAACCAATGTTTTCAATTCTTTGCTTGGGTGCACTGAATAATGATTAAATAATATTCAAAATGTTAGATTTTGTTTTGATGAAAAGCACCAACAATGCTACTCCAGCCTCTCCACCCCAGACTTCAGAGACAGTCAGCCTGGGAAAGGGCAGAAGCGTGATTTGAAATAGCAAGGAAAACCCTTCACCGTGTTGTTTCTTTTACCCATTCTAAAACTTGCTGCTATTTCTCAGCTGTCTCCTGTAGCCAGGCAGGCAATTGAAGCTGCCATTAATTGTGCTCGCTCTTCTGTTTCTCTAGGAAGGTTTGGGGTCACTGCTGGAAAAGCCACGGGAGCTATGGGAAGATGGAAAAAATCAGTGGAATTAAGGCTGAGGGTGTTTAAGTATTGCTTGTGATCTTGGTTTAAAGGAGGAGACACCCCATCTCCCTCCATGGAGGGAAAAGTCTTGACCTCACCCGGGTCCCTGATACATGCCCGAGGGAGCGGTGGCTTTTCCAGCCCACACGGAGGCTTTGCATGTAGGGGAACCCAGGAGCCCTTGGCCCCTGGGGTGCGGCAGAAGAGGAAGGCAATGCCAGGTCCCATCCCAAATGGGACCTCCTCCACTGACATGAGCACCTCTGTCTTGATGCACATCACAGATCCCACGTTTCCCTTCCCAAAGCAGTTCCTCTAGGCTCTTGGTTTGGCTGAGGAAACCATGTGTTTTGCTTTCAAACCCCTGATACTCATCCACTTCTCACATAAACACCCTCCTGCCTTCGAGAATAAGGACATTGCACAGAGCATCCTTACGAGATGTTGTCCTGAGCTCTGAGACCCTTTGCCTGGCATGTGCCCATGCCCGGGAAGCAGCAGGACTCTGAGCCTGCAGGATGGTGTCTGCACGACATAGAAGCAGCCTCCAAACGGCAGAACGGTGTTTGTGTGCAGTCACAGCAATCCTGCCCAGGCTGCGGCTGTGCGGCTCAGCCCGCTGCGTCTGCTCTCTGTGCCTCCTATCTTTGGCATTTAAGATGTTCAGTAATTTTCAGAGGACAAACAAACAAAACCCTGGCGGTTCGCATTTAAATAGTATGCAAGACCCACGGCTAGTTGATATTCACCAGCAAGAGATGTCTGCTACCTCAGAACAATTAGTCCAAAATATTTATCAGAAATAAGTGTTGGGTTTTTTTGTCCAAGTTTTTGAAGTTACGAGGCCTCAGATGGGATTAATGGAAATTTTAATTAAGATATGGAAATAAGCTGCTTTCTCCCTGTCTCTCTGAGACTGCAGGGAGTTAACATTATCCTCAACAGCATGTCTCAACCTGCTGGGGGATGTATTTGCAGGATGACTTTGGTTTTAAGTTCACCTTAGACAGGATGTTTAGCCAGGAATTTAACATGAACCCCGAGTCCATGTCTGCAAATAGCTGCTCTGCCCCCGAGGATCACAACCCACCCCCCTGCTCTCTTGCATCACAGGGGCAGCCAGAAGCACAGACCCCTTTCCCACTGCCGGGAAAAGCATTCTTGAAGGAGGCAAAGGGATTTAAATCCTTTTACGTGTGTTCTGACATGCATCCTGGCCATCTAGCCGATTAGCTGGGCTCCATTCATCAGAAGAAGATAAACAGAAATGAGAACTGAAGGGGCAGCAGCCGAGGAGAGGAGCCCGGTGGCTGCACGGGGATGCCAGGCTGTCGGGAAGAGCATCCCTAGAGGAGCAGGGGCTCTGCTCCGGCACTTCTCCAGGCTTGTGCTGCTTCAGACGGGACCCTGACAAGGCTGGTGCTAAAGCAGGAGTGAAGCACTGATGATTTTAGGTTTGATGAGCAGTGCAGACCTCCCCTGATTTCATTCAGCAAATGCCCAACACCAGCAGAGCGAGTTTCCCCCTCTCGATATGCTGCTGTTGCTCGTGGGGAGACATCTATTTTATGGGTGTTTTGCCCTCTTTATGCCACAGCATTGCTAATGGTGTGAACAGAGCTTTTTTTGAAGGTAAAGGATTTTAATTCAAGCCTTGGAGCAGCTTTGACCTCTAGTTTTCCAAAATTTCATTGGAAATCAGGAATCCAAGTATGCTGCAGAGCTGGATTTTCACACAGAAGCAGAAATTGTGACTTGCATGGAGAGGGTGTCTCAGAATATTAAGGAAAGGTGTCTGCAGGAACTGCCTGGAAGCTTTTCTGCTTTCTCTTCCTCCTTTCTCCCTTTAGTCTGTATAGATAAATCTCAGTTTTCCCAGTCTGAAGAGGAGGGAAAATGAAGCATATAGGCACCTGTGTTTTTCAAAGAGCACTGTATTTTTAAATGCTTGACTTCAGAAAATGATGTCCTGGCTTCCAGATACACTAAACATCTGTATTTCTAGCCAAGCCCAATAAAAGCAGAAGTTTTAAGACAAGGGGATTTTAATTCTGCTTCCAAAGGTAGTGGAAAGTGTCTGGTAAAAGTATTTCAAATTATTTATATTATTTTGCACCCTGTGGGATCGCATTTCAATTTCTACTGACACTAAAAAAGTTGTTTTATTTATGCGAAACAAATCTCATTTTCAAACCTGTTAAACCAATGGAAACACATCTGCATGCACTGTGAGTAACATTTCATGTGAAGATCACAAAATAACTTACGAGCATTAATTAATCAAGTACTGAGACCTAAGCATGAGCTATCTGGGCATTTCTATACCAAATCCATCTTACTGACAAGGGGGGACTAAAAGGCATGAAATGACTTGTCCAGGGTCACAGACAAGTCCATGGCAATACTAAAACTGAAATTCAGGAGTTCCTTTTTCTTCAAAACCAGAGCCTGTCCTCTAGCATTGGGAACAAAGGAAAAACGAAAAAAGTAAAAGGAATAGATGTATTAAGGATGCCCAGATGTTCTTGACACGGAGGGCATAGGTCAAATCTGAGATCCTATTTCAAAATCTAGAGAAAATTACCTTTCCAATGACATGTGGCGTGACCTTCAACTCCTAATAGTCTAGGAGCAGTCAATTTCTGAACGTTTGGATCATGCATTTTACATTCAGGATCTCTAAATCATCTCTTATCATTTACTTACTTCTCTCCGATAATGAACACTATTTTTCTGCTGTATATCTCTTTTTTCTGGGGGCTGCATTCTGCTACACACTTTTCAAAAGCACATTGAAAATCTCAAAGCACAAACCTGACATTTAATGCAAGACTCGGGTATAGTTGCTGATTACTGCTTGCTTGTATGTTTTGTACAAAATGGGCAGACAGACTGCAGAAGGCTGGAAGGCATTAAGCAGAGATGATTTTGAGGAGATCTCAACCAAATTGAACTTTTTTTCAAGTAAAGCCCAGCAGGGGATAACAAAAATTAGGGTTGGATTTACTAAAAATGAAGTGCTCTGGTGATTAAAAAATGGTTGGCTGCAAAATCCCAAACTGCATTTGATTGTGAAAGAGCACCAAGCCAAGATAGGGTAGTTTTAATAAATTGTGTTGCTAATTATAAATATTTCATAGTATCTCCATTTGTACAATAAGGATGGAACTGTTTAATGGCAATTTATTAGTGCATGCACACAGATATAGTGTGTTTTCATCTTCTTTTTCTTTCTTTCCCCCTCCCTCGCCCCCTTGGTTCTTCCAAATAGGAAAAAATGATAATCGTTATCTAAGCTCTTGACTTCCCTTGACTTAATTGCAATCTAAGCCCATTTCTAATCTGTACAGATCACAGTTGCACGATTTGGAGTTTAATTTGAACCCCTGGTGAATAGATGCACAGAGGCTGGAGGGTTTGTGTGTGCACACGTTTGTGTGCTCAGTGTTTTGAACACGCCTTTTTTTTCCCCAAAATCTAGCAAAGAGGTCTCTCTCTCTTTTCCCTACGAACACACACAGCATCTGCCTGCCTGCCAGTATTGCAGCTTTCTAAAGGATCAGGATTTTTTCCCCAACTCCATATTTCATGATATAAATAAAACTAAGAGCCTTTGAGGAAGAAAACCATAATTTGCTGAGAGTGGAGAAGACCAGAGCAGTTCTTCTGTGCCTGGTCCAAAGTGTGTCGTGCCCCTGAGCTGGGGAGAAGATCCCTTTGTGCTTCACGACTGAGATTGCAAAGCTGTCTAAGAAATCTGGATGCCTAATTCTTATTAGAACGCTAAATTGAGGGTTTTCTTAAATATCCTTCACCTCACGTGTGCCTCAGGAGGATTCCTCCATCCATTTAGAAATACTGCGAAGGGAATCTCAGTCTCTGCATTAATGTGGCTCAGCTGGGGAGAGCAGGCAACACAGATGAAGTAAGAAACAACGTACCTAAAATTTGAACCAACCCATTTTTGAAGCTCAAGAGAGATGAGTTACCTATTTTTCTACCTTTCTGATCATTATTTTTAAAGCATCGACCCATCCTAGATTAGGTTGAAACCTCGAAGCACTGAAATATCTCCAAACCTAAATAAGAGCAGAAGGACTGGGTTTGCCCCTGTAGGAACTGCATCACCTGCACAGTCGAGGAATAACCTCAAAACAGCTTCTGCCATGGAGGAAAACACACTGTCTCCTCCCCTGCTCACTTACTAACATAAAAGCAAAGCCACGCACACTGAAAAAAATATTTGCTATGCTTGTAGCTAAGATTTAGGTTGATTACTGCTGAAATAAGACTTCCACAGTTTTAATTAGCTACAGGGTGGGAGCCTAGCTCATTACTCTGAAAATGTAATGATGTTTCCGCTTCCATTTCCACAGTCAGGTTCCTGTCTTTATGAAGGGGCTTCTGGCATACTAAAGATGGGCTAGGAGCTAGTCAAGCCACATCCACTGTTGCTGGACCAGAGTTTGGACCCTGATGGGGGACTGTGGCTGGACTCCATCCCCTGCGTCGGTCTGGCGGAGCTGGGGCAAGTTTGGGGTGAGCCCTGAACTGGGTTCAGAGGCAGAGGCTGACCTGTGCTGGATTTCCACCTCTGCTGCCCTCCCCAGCACCCTGCAAGCCTGCAGCGCCTACTTCAGCACTCCTGGTATCTTGCCCGATCTGAACTCTTCTTCCAAGAACAGATTCCCAAACCCTCCTGCATGGTATTTTTATCTGCAGTATATTCAAGGTCGTAATAAGCTCAGAATTATCCTCACCTGAAATGATGCATTGTCCAAGCTTTCCTCCAAGCATGCTCTTACATGCCTGGAAGTCCCAGTGCCTGATGATTAACAACGACTCCAAATGGGGACTAAGAGACAAGCCATGAAAAATGTCCCCGCAAGACAGGGAGGCTGAATGCGAGGAAATGAATCCCTTTAAGCTGCCCTGAGAGTTACTTTTAGGACGATGATAGCTCCATTAGTTGTATCTAAGGTGCCACTTCACATTTCATGCTACAGCGAAGTTTTCGTTTGACCAGCAGTGATTTGCACAACTTGTGGAAGTTTCTTTCTCAGCGCTGGCACATTAAAGAAAAAGGCTATACGGCGCTGCGGGCGAGATCCAATATTTTGTTGTCATGTATGATTGCCTATTGACTGTGAAAAAGCAAATAACACAGTCTGAACCATGCAAGCTTCTGGATACCTGCATCCAAGCCTGTCTTGCTGCTTAAAAAGAGGCTCTTTGCTAAGCAGCTGGGGGGGGATCCCATTTTGCCTGACCCCAGAAAATGTGTCAGACTCTCCCAGTCAAGAAAAAGGACGTCTTGCCTTTAACTCAATTAGCAAACACTGCCAGCTCTGACAGTCCCTAGCTCAGTCCCCAGGCTGTCAGCTGCTGGTCCAATTTTAGTTTTGTGTACTGTCTAGATAGCAAATTTATTGATGAAATATGGTCGTAGGTGTAAGAAAAACTTGGAGGATCTGACACAACTTCTTGAACCTATACTTATGAAGACTAATGTATATCTTTATGAACTGGCAAATGCATCTTTCTGTCTCTGAAGGTTTGTGTATGTGAAAAAAATATCTGCAAAACAAGATGTTAATACTTGGAATGTTGGCTTGGGTTTTTTGTCTTTATCTTTTAGTCCTGTTGCAGTCAGCGAAAAAAAAAATCTGGAAAAAACCGACATATAAGTGTTACTGTGACAGTGCTGAGGAGACCCAGCCCCAGAGCAGCACTCTGTTCCACAAGTGTTTTTCCTAGCTTAAAAAAACCCAAAACCACCGGTGGAAGAGTTTTGCTTTCAGCATTATTGGGCAGTGACAGATGCAGTTCCTACCCTGCTGCACATGTAGATGATGTTGTGTCAAGAGACCAGCGGTGCAAGGGGAGAGTGGAGAAGGGATCTGCAGGTTGGCAGCTGGGAAGGAACGTGACACCATCCATAGAAACCTGTGACTAAACTTTGCGTTTCTCATTTAAATTAATGCCAAACATATAGTACATTGCAGTAAGTTAGCTTCCTGTCTACATGACATGTTTCCTGCAAACCGAGATCTCCGAAACCTCAGAGCCAGCTCAGAAGAGGTACCAGGGGACAGATTAGTGGGTTAGTCCCCCCAAATCAGGGTTCTGTAAGCTCTCAGCCCATGTAACTCTGAAGCCAATGGGATCTGTGGGAGACCATGATCTCAAATAATCAAGACAAAAATAATTGCAATGGGGAAGATCGTAGGGAGATCTTTGCATGTGTGGGGATCGCCCTTCACAAAAGGGAGGGGGAACCAGAGCGGTCAGGGCTGGTGGGGATATGGCCCCATGGTACGCTGAGCAAGGGCTGGAGGGGAAAGAAATCACCCCAGTTTTGTAGAGGTTCTCTGAAAATACCAGTTAAAGTTCTCCTGAAGGACTGTGAGTGTGGGCCAGGAGGGAACTACATCAGAAATAGAGGAGCTGGTGCAAAGTCCATGCTCATGGCTCCCCTTCTCCGAGCCTTTGGAGAGGAAGCAGGATTGAATCCAACAAACCACAACCCATTTACACATGGAGTGGGGAGCAGGCGGGGTGGCTGTCTGTGGAGCCAGGGAGCAGGGGAAGGCAGAAATCTCTCAGAAGTGTGAGAAAAAATGTCCTCCATGTGTGGGAAGAGTGGGAGAGGTCAGGCAGATAATGCTGCTGGCTTCTGTTTTGTGGCTCGGGTCTTCTCATGTTCTAACTGACTGTGTTTGACACGAGCATGCCCTCATTATTTTAATTTAACTATAAGTTGCATATCGTATGTTGTTAATGCCTAGTGCCTTATTTGATAGAAGAAAAAGGTTCTGAGCCCATAAGGGGGAAAAAATCAATAAATTACAATAAAAGTGAAAGAAAAACATTTCTCTGGCAACCGGCAATGCAGCACCAGCAGGAGAAGCAGCCGCACTAAGGGGGGAGAAAAGACAGGGGAAAAAAATAAACAAGATGTCTCATTAAAAAAAAAAAAAAAGAAAAAAAAGAAGAGAATTTAAAGCAAGGCACATGTTTTTGTAGAAAAGGAATAGTGAGTGAAAAGAGGACAGTTACATGGAGTAATTCCCCTTGAAAAGCTTAGATAAATGGGAAGGAATATATCCTAAATAATAGCTGAGCTTTGCTGGGCACTGAAGACAAGTGAGAGGAGGGAAGAGAAACCACCACCCAACGCAAGCACAAGGCAGCAAGCTGCCCTCCTGCACGGCTGCTTCCTCCACAGCCTCCCCCAAGCAGCCTCCACAGTTCAAAAGTTTCCTTCTGGAGGGGAAAAAAACATTTCAATTGGTTCTCCCTGCCCCAGTTAGGAGCGGAGGGGGAGGACAAACATGCTGGGTGGCACTGGTGCCTGGGCACGGGGAGCCCCATGGCTTCGGTGCAAAGCCCCCTGCCCGCTCCAGGGCAACTTCCATGGGAACATCTGGGGCCAGAGCTCGGTCCTGCCTGCGCTCTCCCTGCACCCCCGTCAGGGGCTGAATTTTCAGTGGAGGGTTTTTATGGGCACATCAAAACCCTCTGCTCTGGCACCCTGCCTCGGGGGAGGACAAAACAATGAGGGTCACAACCTGCTCCGGGACAGAGAGACCTGCTGGGATCTGCCCCTCAGGCTGTAATCACGTACTTGAGCTGACACATCCCAGCCACTGGATCTCTGCAGGTGCTTCAGCCCGTTCCCACTGCCCACCTTCCTCGCTGCTACCATTAATAGGGAGAAAAAACGAGCTCTGCAGTCATGCAAACATTTAGCACTTGGGTATGGAGTCCCTGACTTCATTTGACAGCTGGCTCCTCAGGCTTTTACATTCTGATTTTTATTTCTGTTTAGAAACACAGAGAAGCCCAGCGCTTCCTGAGATATCACGGTGCTCGCTGGCACGGTTACACCAGCCCTGTCCATCTTGCGTGTTAATGCTCACGGTGCCGGTGCTTTAAGTTTGAACTAATCAGCAATTCATCGCTAATGACTCTGAGGAACTGGTACTTGGAAGTGAGGCTTTGGAAACAAACTCTGGGCTTAGAAAGTTGTGAGAAAGCTATCTAATTATTGGCTGCTGGGTTATTTTCTTGTTTAAGAGACCTTTAAGAGTGAGTCTGATCTATTCCCTTTGCAGGTTTCTTCCTCCCTGTCAATACTGAGAGTTCATGCGAGGCAAAACACTGGATGCATTGGATGATCTTCTCACTTGCCTGAGAGTCGCTTAACAGCGTGTCCAATATTTTAAAGTTTAAAAGTAGTCGAAGGCTTTTAGAAGAAATGAGATGGAAACAAGCTGTTTTATATGCATGAAAATGACATATCCTTGGTGGAAAGCTGCTAACAGCAGAAGGAATGGGTTAAAGAAAAAAACCCATTGTTAGTATGAGTTTAAAAGTAACAATGAAATTAAATAGGTATGCTCAAATAAGGATTTAAAGCCAGATTTCAACCCAGGAAGCTCGAAACTAGCTGAAGGGAGACACATGGCTGCAGAAAGCCTCGTGCTCTTGCAGTGAAACCTTGCAAGGCTGTTTGTTCCCATGAGAGATTCCCCATGGCTTCTCGTTGCACAGGTACCCGCGTGTCCTTTCTCCACAGAGGTTTCATTCCTTGCCTCATTGGCAAGAGCTTGTACAGGAAGAGGCACTAAAAACACCTTCAGTGACTAATTTCACTGTTTTAATATATGGAATCAAAGCTGTTACCCAGCAGAATACGGTCTCTCAGCTGCCAGAGAGGATATTTTTTAGTACTTCACAGCCGACCAGAGGAATTGCATCATGCTATACCCCCAGTGAAGATCAGAGTCAGTGGGAAACACGGCACATACAGCCACTATTTCAGTTAGTAAATTAATCACACTGGATGTGAACTCCTTTGTTCGCTACCTCTCTGCAACCTGTGCTGCACAGCCAGCCTCGCTGACATCCTACAGTCCAAACAAGGCATTATTCATGCTAATCCTAATTTGACTGAAAAAAGAAGCAGAAGCCCACACCGTGACCCTTTGCTATGCTAGGTGCTCTCCAAATACAGACCAGAATGACAATCCCCAACAAACTAAAGTCAGAGAGAAAATCCTTCTCCAGACTCTAAACTTCTGTGGATTAAGCACTTCCATGTATGTGTCTACCCCTATTCCCGTGCGTGTGTGTCTCACCATCAAGACTGTTTCTTCCCCTGATCGCTGTTGCCTCGTATCAGCCTGCAAAGACACATGGGCTCAGTCTTGAGTCAAATAAGAAAAATGGAAAGCAATACAAGCAAAGCAATGGACACGACCATTGACTTCTCTGCAGGTTTGCTTGCAAAGAAAAGCTGCAGGCAGAAAAAAAACAGAGAGGGAGGAAATCTGGGGCCCAAGGAGAGTCTCATGGGCATGGGTAACAGGCCTGCTGCCACTGTGGTTCATGGAAATGCCCAGCTCCCCTGCAACGGAGCAGATGTCAGAGGAGGTATTCCCACTGGCTTTGCTTTCCCCACCTCTTCCAAGATCCTGTGTCCCCGCAGCGGTTTTGCAGGGCGCTCATCCTAGTGACCTGCGCTCCGAACGCTAAATAACATCAGATTCACCCGGTCTGGAGTCACGCACTGGGAGGTGTTCCAGTCTCTGCGCTGATTCACTCCTCGTGTGGGGATACACCATCGCCTTTCCATCCCAGCATCCTGCCCACCCCAGGCCAACAGAGAGGAGCAGCCAGACGTCTCGCTGCCTGCCAGCCCTCCTCCTCCTCCCGCAGTGCCCAGGAGAGGGGAGAGCATCCAACTGCCAGGCGACAGCCGTGTATCGCAAGGGGAATTTGCCATCATCATTATTCTGCTCTAATCATGCCATAGCAACCACCCCAAAACTGTGACTTTTCAAGGAGAATTGGGGTATTTTTCAGCCTATTTGATCTGCCAGAGTGCTGCAGCTTGGGAAGAGTCCTAGATTGAGGTTAGACCCTAAGGACCTGATTTGCAATATTTCTGCCCATCGGCCCCATTCAGAAAGAAACTGAAACTTGTGCCTGACTTCTTGTCTCACTGAAGTCATACACACAGGAGTCAGAATTAGGTGAGACGGCAGCGCTGCGTTACGCATCACCTTAGGCTCCGGTGTTAACAAGGCAATACAGATGCTACGAGGTGCCGCCATGTCAAAGGTGAAAAATACACTTTATCTTCCTCATCAGGCTGTTGAGAGAATTCCAAAGAAACATGTGCGTGTCTATATTTAACTCTTGTTCCTTTTTAAAAATAAATAAAAAATAAATTATTCAGCTCATACAGGCGATGAATATAGGCCACAGAATCCAACACACAGCAGCAAAAGTACTCCATTATTAAGTCTGTAATTGCTAAGAATTAATTTGCTAATTGCATGCAACTAATCTGCGTCCTTTTTGTTTTATATCAATTAACAGAGTAATTAAAAAAAGCAATCTTCTTGATAGTTCCTCACTGGCAGACTTAGCCCAGCAGAGCTAATGAAAGAGGGCCACCCTTTAACTAACCTCATTAGTATCTCTTCTTTTGTTAAACATCCTACAAAAAATAGTTAATTTTGCTGCATGAAAGTCCTTGATGTTAGACGGCTAATGAGGGGGCCACACGGCTCTGATTCGGTGCTTGTTTGGAGAGTGGCGCTGCTTGTTGCGAGGCAAATGCTTTTCCCTGCCTTGCTGCCCCTTCAGAGATGGAGAGTCAGGTAGGCAGCCAGAACTCTGTACTGGTTAGAGTTTTATAGATATGAGCAATTGCTAACTCTTTAAAATCCCTTCCAGGTCAAAAATGAAGTTTGTTTCATGAATTTTTTTTTTTTTTAAAAAAAAGCAAACGAGAGAAGACTGACTGCAAGAAGAGAGCGGCTGGGGGATGGCTCTTCCTAGGGTTTGATCTGAAAAAATACTGTTCTGAATAGAAAGATGAGGTTCCAGCTATGGCAGAGACGTTGTGCTGGAGGTTGTACACATGGCGTAAGCGATCTGTGCCGGGAGCAGCCAAACGCAGCTCTGGATGCCTGCGCAGGCTCATCCGAACAGCGGATGGGCGGGTGTCTGCAGGCAGGAGCTGGGACATGCACGGAGACCTGCTGGGATTTTCAATAGCTTGAAATTTCCACTCATTACCTGCACTTCTGAAACCCTCCGAGGATCTCTGCTCATTGGCAGCTCCTTGCTTTAAATCCACCCGTGCATGAGGGGAGCACAAGCCCTCATCAGAGACACGTTTCTGGCTTACAGCTACCTGAAGGGCGGTGGTGTGTGCGGCAGTGATGTCCAGGGCATTTGAAAGGTGCTGGAGGAGGGGGGGCAGGGTGATTTGGCAAATGGAGGGGAGTCACCACCAAGGAGGACACGAGGATGGGTGTGTGGCTGTGCCGGTGTCACTGCAATTGAGGAAGGAAATCCACTGCTCTGATTACATAATAAAATAGACTTCCAAGTCCTCACACCTGGTTGAACATCATGTGAACCTTTGTATGAGGCATCTCAAAGTTCAGCTGGGCACTGAGCTGCACTAACGTAGCCTTCCTCAGAACCTGTGCCCTTGGTGCTGCCCTCACTCAGCAGGATAAAAACACATTAAGTACTTTTTTTTTTTTTTTTCCCCTGTTGTGACAGATATTCTATAATATTCTACTGTCCAAAGGAGTGCTTGTGGGGAGAACTCAGCATCGCTAGCACAGCAGACACACACTGCTTCCCAGGGCCATGGGTTCTTTCATTTTCTTTGCTTTGCTTTTAGGTTCTGCTGGGTTAGGAGATGCCGGTGCTGGTGGATGTGGCATGGATGCCTCATCCCCACAGCACGCTGTGGTGTGGTGCACCGTGGTGGTGCGCAGGGCGCTGGGCCACATGGTGACTTCATGGCTTTGGTTTAGCGCCGTGCCAGTCACTCGCTTCCCTGTCAGGCTCATCTGAAGGTCTTTGCAGCTCATGTCCTGCTTTTTCTAATAGCTCCTGGAGCTGGAAACCATCCTTGCTGTAATGAGACCTTCCACCAGGAGGCAAGTCGGGATTCACAGTGGCACAGCAAAGAGCGGAAACGGCTCTAGCCAAGAGCTGTCTTTCACCAGGGGTCCCAGGTGATGCTCAGATGCCAAAGACACCAGGAATCTATCTCTGAATGCATCAGATGAGACTTACAAATTTTTCCCTGGGTTGGATTTCTACATTTGCTCAGTAGATGTGCTGAACAAATTGTCAGAGTAGCAGGTGGCAGCGTTAGCAGTGTTTTCCTGCTCCTGGAGCTGAGCTTTGTCAAAGGAGATCGGAATGGGTCCACGTTACTCTGAAATGACAAGCCAAAATGCAGGCAGGTTCAAAAACCTCCTACCAAGTGAGCTGGGAGCCCAAATCCTGGACAGAGACAGAGAACGTTGTGCTTCTCTTTAGGAGCTTTTTGGAAGCCACCTCTCCCTTCAACTGTTCCTCCCAGGATGGGTGAGTGTTCCCCATCACATTTAAGGGAAACCTGCCAGTGAGGTGCTGGACCCAGTCCTGGAGCTCCTTAGCCACAAACCAGAGCTCATTTCACCATCCTCCTGCCTGTTACCTGCATCTTCAAGACATGCTTTCACAGGCAGCCTGAAACCTTTTCGTCACTCTCAATTGAAAAGAAGGGATGAAATAAAAAATAACCCACAACTGCTATTGCTGCAGTACTGGTACCCCTGAAGCAAGGGTGTCTGTGCACCAGTGAGAGCCGAGAGCTGGGTGACAGGCTCTCCTGCACCATGCCCCATGCCCTAGGGCATTACCCTTTCACAATGTCTTTAGTTGACTTGATTTTGACCCAAACTCTTACGTAGATACTAATGACAGTTAAGGATTGCGCTGACTCGTTCCCTGTGTTTCTGAACAAGGAAAACCGCTTGCTATTGTTTAAAACCCTCAAGATTTTCTTTTCTTCTCCCTGTGTGGGGACATCTTGGGAACAGGGGGACAGTGAAGCCCACAGGTCTGCCTTGGGGTCCCTGTGTGGGGAACCAAGGGGAGGCAAAGCAGGGGAGGGAAGCGAGGTGTTACCACCAAGGGGGGGTTGGGGGGGGGGAACAGAGAGAAAAAAAGAAAGAAGCCAGATTTATGCTTCAGCCATTTCCCTCCATAATCAGCTTATGTTGTAGAGTTAAATGAACCGATGGGGAACTCACGCAGGCGGACGGGGCTTGTCAGCTGAGCACTTGTAAATCACCCGCCGGTGTGGGAAGCGCGTGCAAGGGCGGGCGTGCAAGGGTGGTCGGCCGTGCACGCACGCGTGTGGTGGGGGCAGGTGGGGCTGGCGGGGGCCCAGCACCCGTGCTCGGCGGGTACCCCTCCCGCCAGGCCGGGTGTGAAGGAGCAGCTGAGACGAAGTGCAATACCTCCCACTCCTCTGCCCATTTGTTTCTTATGAATGCATAATGAATGCTAATGAATTCCTCACTTGGGGCATATGGTTAAGACATATAGAGCCTAACCTTGCTACAGAGAAGAAAGACCTTGATGTTACAGGATGGGGGAGGGCTGGGAGTAACCCAGCGATTCGTGAGCTGAGCTTGGGTCAGTGGGACTCATCCTGCTCCAGCCCAAGGTCTTGTTCAAACACACAAGGGCTATGGGACCTGGAGCGGGAGAGAGAAATTATTTACTTCCCTACTAAAGAAAAGGCAAACATATGCCCATGGATGTGTTTTAGAGGCTGAGAGTCCCCATGAGGTTAAAGAAAAAGGATTTCTCCTTTCTCTGGAGAAAGGAGAGGTATCCAAACGAAAGTGTTGCACGCTGCTGCAGAAGGGAAATGGATACGCAAAGGTTCAGAAGCAGGGTTGGAAAGGACCAAACCCACCTGCAGCTTATGCTTCTTTATGTCCATTCAGCCCTTGGGCTTCTCAACTGAAAGCAGTGACTGGAGCATCTGAAGTGAGGGATGGATTTGTGCAGTGAACAGCCTCCTCCAGCAACCCAGCAGAGCCCCAGCTCCCCAGACAGATGCTGCTCCCAGGTCTGGCATCGGGTCCTGCCCTGAAAATGGGGTAATATCCCAGGGCTGATGAGGAAAGCAGGGCAGAGCAGGAGTGGTGTGAAGAGGCTGCAACAGCACCACAGCTACTGGGTTTGGAAATGGAGAGAAGGATGAGAGGGTTTCAGACACAGAGGGATTAACAGGAGGTGCAGCAGTGGGGCCCAAATGGCCAGCGTGACAGTGGGAGAGGCTCAGGGTTGAAAGGCGGATGCCTCAAACATGAGGATGATGATGAAGGAGACCAACACAGCCACACCAAAGCAAAGCAAGCAGCATGCTCTAGCCCCAAGGACCTTCCCCTCCTCACTCCCCATCCCTGCTGCTCCATGCCCCTCCCTGTGCTCCTTCAGTCACATTCAGCCTTCTCAGCATAGAGGTTTAGGGTTATTTTAGACTCTGTAGCTTAACCAAGTAATCTCTGAGGGACTGGCAGCTATGACACAGGAGCCATGAGTAACCTCTACCCATTGGTACGCAGTTGGTGACATGCCAGAGCACCTCCAGCAGCAAGAGGCACCCATATTCAGGCCACAGCGTCCCACCCAGTGTGTCACAGGCTGGCTTAGTGGCATTACAGCAAGGTGCTATAGGTACCAGCGCAGTTTGGGACCCTGCAGCAGCATGAGTTCATGGTTCCACTTTGGGCTGATGGGTGAGCAAGAGGTCTGTGAGCAGACTTCTGCCTTCCTCCCTGGAGATCTCAGGTGCTAGAGCCTCACAGGTTAGTGCTGCAAACCCTGGACCGTGTCCCAGCCTCTCACAATCCAGTATATTTGGAAACTACTGAGAGACTTCTTTTTTAATTGGAAAAGCTAACAACTTTGGATCTAGTCATGAAGTGCTGCCAGTAGCCGAAAGAAGCAAAAATTTACAGATCAAGATTTATATGAGCTAGCTTAGATACCTGTAAAAACACACAGATCTCTCTACTGGGCTGTATGCCAAACTACTCCTGGCTGAGTTTTGGGTCTGCATACAGCTCTTACAGCTCTGCTCTCAGTCCCAAACCAGGCAGCGCTAACTAGTTCCAATATTCCTCCATGGATTACTGTCATGTCTGTGAGATACCAACAAACATGCATCCTGATGGCCTGTCCCCAAAGGGTTAGAAAGCATCAAGAAAATACTCAAGGACTTTCAAAAATGACTTTCAAAAATTTCATCCACACCAACAGTTCTTTCAGTACCAAAACCTGTCATAGGACCCTTTTGGAAACGTGCAGCAGGCAGATTTCTGAGCGAGACAACCTCTCTTGAACAGCCAGGGTCTGAGCTGACACATCAGCTGGATGCTCTACCACTGCCATTAGGACTCTGACCATGGGTGGTGAAAGCTTGTCTTTCTCTTTGCTATTTTCTGGCTGATTCTATCCACATCCTCTCCCCTAAACTGTAGCAGAAGCAATTAGATGGACACTTCTGTACCGTTTTGAGGCATTGCTGTCCTTTGCTGTCCATCTCATGCCTTATAACAGGAGCTGAGACTGGTCAAAACAATGTAGAAAAGCAGCGCTTGCCATGGCTTGCGACTGCTTATTTACCAATGCATTTCTGAGAACAAAGCAGCCCAGGTACCTCACTGAGCAAGCAGTGAAAAACAGCAGAGAGAGAGAGCTGGAAAAATTTCAAAGTCCTTCTAAAAATTAAAATCTGAAAGCCAGCCAAGTCCCAGCAGCCGAGTGGAGGTGCGAGGCATTTAGTCTCCAGGGTGGGCAAAAGCAGCCGACAGCCGTATGCAGTGTGCATCAACACCTCTTGACACTTACGAATATGGGGCTGGTGCTGATGCCCACTTGGATGAAAGAACAGAGTGAGACTGCCAGCGTCGAAGTGGGTGGAAGGGAGGGATGATCTGTAGCAAGATGTTGGGTTTTCTTTAACCCTCTCTCACACAAAAAGCAGCCCGTGCACCCGTTCGTCTGGGAGCTTTGAGCCACAGAGATTTAAAGGCTGCAGATGTTTGGGTGCAGGTTAAGTGAAGGGGGGATCTGGGCTAAGCCCATGGGAGGGGACCTGTACGGTTGTGTGTGCGGCCAAACCACATGTGGATGCTGGTACTCAGCGCTGGGGGAGAAAAGGTCTGATGGATTTCTTACAGCACTGGCTTGACTTATGGAAATGCTTGAGTTTGCTGGGAGCTGTCGTTGTTGAGCAACTCTGGAAACTCAGGCCCTTTGCATCTCCCACAGCACTCTGCACCCAGCTCAGCAGCAACCCTCGACTCCTAACAGCAGAGAATCACACTGCCATTAAGTTTCCAAGCCTTGATGACTTCTTTCTGCAAGCTCAGAGAAGATACTGCGATCACCTAAAAAAGTTTTTTGCAATAAAAAATTGTGGTAGGAACAAGAAGGTTTCAGCAAAAGCTGCCGATAAATGAAGGTTCAGCCTGGAGTGTGTTTTAAATCTCTACACCATAAGTACACGTTCTTGTAGGTGGGGGCATCCTCATCAATGGACAAAGAATCTCTCTAGTTTGAAGTGCCAGTCCACTTTCAGACTCCTCGGTTGTGGGTTTTGGCTTTTGCCAAATCCTAAACAAAACAACAAAGTAATCCCAACCTGCTTCCTGCCCCTCCTTCTGCTCCCCTTGCAAGAGGCTTCCCCCGCAGAGCCCCAGGGGCTGGAGCAGCATCATCCCACTATAAAGCCTTTCCTACTCCCCCAGAGCCAACTGGGGAGCTCACCCAGGAATACTCCTCTTGCCACCACATTTGCATGACAGACGGCTCCTTTGCATTATCCACCTCTTCCCACAGAAGCCCCATCCATCCCTGAGGCATCCTGTGGGGATATCTGCTGTCACAGGCTGCTTTCCACCCCCTCGCTGCCCACCCTTGCCCTCACTCCTACATGCTTCCAGCAAAGCATTGCTCTGTGTGTTGGCCCCATGGTAACTTCTACTCATGCTAGCTCCTTCCGCAATTTGTCTAAAATTTCAGGCCTCTGAGATGCTAAGAGTGAGACAGTCCTTTGCCACCTGCGATGACCACCCTGCCAGCCAGGCTCCAGCTCAGCCCCAAGCCCCCCACCCACCTCAGCAAGGGGCTTTGGTGGCCAGGAGGAAGAACGGCACGTCTCTCCAGGAGAGATGCAGTCCTTACCCCAGCTGCAAAACGCACCGTGCCTGATATGTTGTAATGACATGAAAATGAATAGAATAAACTGACTGAGTGGCATTGTTATTAACCTTTGTTACCTCAATAAATCACGCCAAAGAGCAGCAATTACTCCCGTTTCTGACAAATACTGGTTACGCAGTGGATTCCCCCCTTGCTCTCGGTCCCATGCCCTCTCCCTCACTATCTTTCACAGCTGGAACCAGGAAGGTGCAGTACATATCGTGGTATTGAAAGGAATAGGAATAATTTAATACCAGCTCATAAAGGCACCTAACAGATAGCATGGGCTTTCCACAGCATCCATCTACTTCACTCTTAAACAAGGCAGTGGGCTTTCCAGGGGCTGCGCATCCCTGGGTGGATCCTGGATCCCAGTCCTGGCCCCTAAACCCAAATGCACAGCTGCACTCATTCATCCATGGTCATTCATCCAGAGACGGATATGTGCATTTCCTTTGCATCAAGCTTCAGATCTCAGGAATTACTGAATGAAAAGGCTTGGAAGTAAAACCCACCCTCCTCCAAACTCTGGTCCAAGGTATGAGTCAAGCTGTTGGCCCCAAATCAGGACCAGCAACCAGGCTCTCTGCGTAACACTAACTTGGCTTGGGTTTTTGTCACGCACTCATGTCAACTCTGATATGGGTTTAGGAGTTTGATGCTGCTCCCAAGCCAGCTAATTTCTGAGGTCAGTGCCATGCTTTCAGATCGATAAGTTCAGAATTTAGTCAGCACAAACAGCCTCGCAGCGGAGTGCTATCCTTGCATATTTAAAGCTATCTTGGAAGAGGACCTTTCAACAAAGGTATTCAATGAGACTTAAAAATCAATCCTTGTTTGAAGAAACTGGAGAAGTATTGTAGCGACCATTGTTAAAATGCCTAGATTAATAATAAATCAGAGTTGACAAATACTTTTTGCATTTTTTACATTGTGGATTGGTTTTCACAAAGGACCTCGTTGCGGACATGAGATTTGAAGACATGGTTCTTTACAGAAAGATTCAGAATTAAAATTCAATAAACTTTGAAGGACTTTCTGTAAATCTAGCAGAACCCATGTATTTTATTTGTTTATACTATTACTTCTCCAGAAATCCACAGAAGTCACTTTGGAGATTTAAAAAATTCCCTGGGAATTTCCAAAGTCACATATACAGTGAAAATAATGGGATTATAATATTAAAATATCATACCCAGTCTCGAAATAGTTCAAAATGAGAACTGAATAAATGCTCTGTGGCCAGAAACAGCTGAAGTTTGGGTTCCTCAGTCACAGCTGCTGCCCTCCTGGGGCACAGCACCCGTGCTAGCACCCCGCTCCACCGACCCGCAAACACAGCAGCACCACTGGGCTGCTTACCATGCCAGGAGAAACCTTCCTTCCCTTTGAGATGGTTTTGCTGGGCTGCATTTGCTTTCTCGTGCTTAGACTTTCATTAACCGAGCATGAAACACCAGCCTCTGATATCAGCACCCTTATGGGACCTAAGGCTATAGGTGCCTGGCAAACCCAGAAGACACAAGAGGGGCCCAAAAGCACGGGTGACCCTTACCTCTCTGTCTGGAAGACACCGAGGGGACAATAGATATGATTGTGTGAATACCCTGAATAAATTTCATGGTGAGGGCTTATTTCCTCTGTTATCATTTCAGCAGTGTAACGGTGCATGGTTTTCACACAGGGAACTACAACTGGTGGGACTGCGGGGAAATATTCAGCTCTTTGTGAAGCGACTGCTTGTCTGGGTAGCTTTGCTACTGCTAGATCTGCAATGAGACCCAACCTTTGTTTTAGGTCAGCTCGAATCTAATTTAGGGAGGAATCTTTATTGTATGGATGTCTTTGTGACTTATGTGCTCGGAGTTGATTTTACTCCCCCAATCTTATTAAGGACTTATTATAGAGTAGAGACTGCTGCAGAGTCCATGAGGGTACAGGAGAGGTGCCCTTTATTGCTAGCGAGGGGTGCATGTGCGAGCTAGGAAGAGTGAAAGGGAAGCAAACCAGACATAAATCATCCAGAATGGCAGCCAGCAGAGCCTAAAACCCACAGAAAAGCAAGACTATTTTCTTTTTCTTTTCCAGAGAGCAGAGGACCTGACCCAAACTGTGAGTAGCGACTTCAGCAAGCACCAGGCGTGCCAGGAACAGGACAGGACCCTAGTTTCTGCACTTTCATATCCTAAATTAATCCTTCCCCTCCTGCCTCTGAAGAAAGGAGGTGGGATTTTGTCATTTCCATCTGCGTGAGAGGAGCAGGGCTCGCGTGGGGGACGAGGCAGCGAGAGCCCCCATTTCCTTCCCTTTCTTTTCTGCTGGAGCATGTGACAGTTTGCAATGCAAGGACTGAGTGGCTGCAGGAGCAAAGTAGGAAAAAAGAAAACCCACCCATTCCCACATCACAATGACTTTTCTCAGATGATAAACATAATAATAAAACCCCTCCTAGTAGCCAATATGATGCTAATGCTTCTTAGCTCTGTCAAAAGTGAAAACAGCTCCTTGCTGTCAATTACTGGAGGGACAGCTGGAGTCTCTCCTCTCACTGTCAGGATGCAGACATATTGCATGTCATCGAGAAGGTAACAAATTCACCAGGACAGCATCACCATCTGTCACCAACAGAGACACCGCCGAAACAAAGGGTCAGGCTTCGGCGCGGAGCTCAGGCCTGATCTTACCCCGTCTTGCTCGTCCTTTGCCGCACAGCGGAGGGACGCAGATGGAGGTGCCCGCCAGAGCCCCACGTCCGTCCCAGGGATACACGGGGGAATTTCAGTTTATAAACCGAGGGGACAAGCTCTGAGTTTCGAAAGGATTGTTTCCACCAGCAAACCTCACGCTGAAGCCTCCAGACCCTGTTGATGGCACGGCACGGCACGAGAGGCTGCCTGCTTCAGCACTGTCCCTCGCCCCGTTCCCATCTCCAAGCGCAATGTGTTCCAGAGTGACCTCCTTCCACACAGAGCATCTTCCTACGTGTGCAAGTAGATGCGTTTGGGTTACTCGCGGGAGTAAAATGACACCCACGGAGGGCTGGGGGATCAGGCTGTAAGTTGATTTGTGTGGGGCCAGATGGCTGATTCCCCACATTATTGAAGTCTGACTGCCCTGGATCCGCTCTTGTAAGGAGATGCTCGCCCACCCCGGGAAGGCACTTACGCTGGTCCAAACTCTACAGATGATCTAAAACCCAGTTAAATGACAAATAATTCTGTGATATGTTTTGAGGTCATTTTCAGTATTTAACCATCTCTCCAAAAAACTTCAAAAAATATGCTTCAAAACCCCCCTCAATTAATAATGCCATTTTTAAAAAACATGTTTTTGAAGATGCTGTTCAGGAGAATAGTGTAAATAATGTAAATAATTTAAGTGATTTTTTTTTCTCTAGCATATATTGTTGTGCTATTTAAAAATAACCCACATAACTCCATTCTTTCACTCAAGATGGGGCTTATTTCCAACTGATGATGTGCTAATTATTTCAAGAGCAAAGTTTATTTTTGACAGAAATATCATTGAACTTAAAATCACATAGAGTGCTGAGACTTCAGATGAGTCCAAAAGAAAGATGTTTCTGCAAAACTAGCCCAATGTGACAATGCAACATGTTCATGGCAGCTCCTGTGCTTGTGCCTCGGTATTAATTTAGGATACCCTGTGGCTGCTGGCAAATGCAGCACTGTAGGGTCCAGCTGACATCTGGGAATACACTTTTGGTTTCCAGAGTCGGATGGCAGCTTTCCTGGATGGCAGCTCTCAGTTGCAAGATCCAGGACTTACAATTTATATTCATAAATATCTCAGGTGTTATTTAGAAGTTAGCTCAGGAGCTGGTCTGCTAAAGGAAAAGAAGTTATCTGGAACTAAACAGCACAGTTCCGATTTTGGCAGCCATTTGGATGCTGCTTTGCTCTGGTCCAGCAGGATTTCCCTGGAAATCCTGCTTCCCCTCTGCTCTATTGTGCAGTAATAATCCAAAATAAGCACAACTGAAATTTGATCTTAATTTCAAAATTCAGCAAAAAATGGACTTGCTACAGCTGTTGCCCAACTTGCACTACTTCTGCTGAGATTTACAACCAGCACACAGTCATTCAGAGAAAAAAATGTTACTGCAGACATAAGGATACGTTTCTAACAAGGAAAAACAGCCCATCCTCTAGTCACAGGCCTATATGCCAAAATTAATTTCATGCTTTAGGCTACAATAAATGACAACCGACTACCCTGAATCATATGAAATAACTTTTAAAGAAGTTACAACTGCTTCTTCCCTGCCTTCCCAGAACTTCTCAAACCCAGGATGAACATCTCCAACATGGAGAGGCAGAGCATGGAGCTGTGAGCCCCCGTCCCCTGTCCTCCCCTCCACCCCTTCCTTCACCCCCGGTGTTTGCAGGCTACCTTGGGATTTCTCGATTGAATCTCCTCCAAGGTTATGTCAAGAGTGCTGTGATGTGGAAGTCACAGGATACTGCCAGCAAGAGGCTGGAAATGAGATTCCCATGGCAGCTGGCAGTCCTCCCTCCATCCCTCCATCTCTCCTCCTATCCCACCCTGCTGCACCCTTGTCCTCTCCCACAGAAATTGGGAGATGCGAACCTTCCACACTCAGTGCCATGTAAAGCCGCGCAAGTGAAAGGAGGAGGATTGTAGACTGGTCTGGGAGAATGGCTTATGTTTGGGAAAGAAAGGCAGCAGTTGTCATCCTAGTTAGAAAGGAGGGCATGAACCGGTCCCATGTCCATCACCGTGAGCTGGGGGCAGGTGGCTGGGCTGCAGTTGCTGCCTTCATCTAGATCCACACTAGTCCGTCCCCAGGGAGGATGGGGGTCACTCATTCGTTGCACAACTTCCACCAAACCCACTTCCCTGAACTCCCTCCAGTTTTGAAGGTGACTCTTTGGCAGACTTAGATGGACCCTGCAACCCTCACTCTTTTCATTTTGCTGGGAAAAGCAGCAGCCAAAAACTGTAGTTGTGGTTCTTCTAACAAAGACTTGCAGGAAGGTGTTTCCCAATACACTAAGGGAGAGCTGCAATTTGGATCTCCACAGAGGAGCTGAGGCCATTAGGGAGGCTATGACAGAGCAGGGATGTGAGGCCTGAGGTCTCTCAAGCTGTTTCTCTGCCCCTCAGGGCATCCTTCATCCTCATCCCCACGTGGGACAACATCCTCCACTGAGCAAATCCCCCCTCCAGAGAACCAAACCTGGGCAGTTTGCTGAAACTCAGAACCTTGACCTCTAAATCTGAACACGAACCCGCCTAAAAGCAACCTCAAAAAATTAATTTAGGAAATTGTACCAAAGAGTTGCTCTTTGAGGGGTATCCTGGCCTGCTCTGAAGAAGTCACCTCTGCACAGAAACCACCTCGTTTGAAGCGCAGGCTGCGGGCTTAGGGGCATTGAACGGATGAAGCCTGGGCCACACACTTGGCATGCAGACAAGGCTTTAATTCTGTTGTTTGCAAAGGTTTCTGCAAACCAAAGCAAATCCTACCCTGGCTGCCTGGCTTAGTTTCCCTGTGATAAGCTTAGAGCGGTGTGAAGGTATTTTATCTTTATGGCTACATAAGAAAAAGGCCAAATGATCAAATGCTCCATGTAGCCCCCTCTAACTTGGTCCATGCTGGGCGGCTGACTTCACAGCCGGAGCTTGCCAACTCTCACAAAACCCCGTGCAGCTATTTTGGAACTAGAGCTGATCTTTATGCATTAACATGGACCCAGATTTTAGAAGAAAACTCACATCTCTTTGGAGCTGCCGCTCAGAACATTTTGCTCTCTCGATCGCTCTGCCTGCAGAGCCCTGCAGCCACTGCCAGCAACAGAGAAATGAGAAACCCGACGTTGCTCCTTTATTAAACAGAGTGGGAAACTTCAAGAGGGAAAAACTTAGCTTGAAAGCAATATCTGCACTTAGGCGTTGTTTGGAATGTTCCTGCAATATAGAGGTACGTTGAAATACAGCCTGTGTGGCTGTCCTGAGCTTGCGTTCGGGTGGTGCCCCCACATCACACGCTATGGCAAGGCTCCCTAAGTGGCACTGTGCATAAAAATTGCTTCTCCCACCAGTGAAATGCAGCTGTCTCTGGGATAGGGAGAGCACACTTGATAAAAATGCAGCTGTTTCATTAGTTTGGACGGAGAAGAGAAAAAAATCGGAGAGCTACAGGGGAATTTGGGTGGGAAGAATCTGATCTGAGGAGCTGCTCCACGGGAAAGATTTTTTGTTTGAACACAAATGGCTTTTTCAGCGTGGATTTTTGGCATCAGCCACATTTTTCTTGCCGAAACAATCTTGAAATTTCCATTAAAACTTTCCATTTTGACTCGTGATTCGATTCAGCCTATAAAAACTCAGCGAACGTTGTGCTATATCTCATAAAAGTAATGCACGCCTTTGAAGAAATAAATGAAAAAATATCTAAAACCAGTAAGAACTTTGGAAATTCTGGGTTTTCCCAGGAACTTGACCAGCTATAGTAAGTAATAGGCAAATAGAATGTCACAGGTGCATCTCTGAGGAGCCACACACAGGGAAGATGTTATCTCAGAGCAGTTCTGAAGGACCGCACGCTGCAGCATGGCTGAGCCAAGCACGCTGCCTTGCCCAGTACCAGCCCTTTATAAACTGGTGAACTTTTTCAACAGTTTCTACACAATGGAGCAACAACAACTGTGCCAAAGATGTGTACCGGCGTAAGTGGTGTTAGACAACAGGGTTACCTAGTGAACAACAAATCTGTCACCTCTGGTCTGGAGTTATCAAAAATAATTCCAGGTCTAAATACTTCCAGGCATATACTTTGTGTAGGTTGTAAGTTCTGGGGCTCTGGGGCATGGCCTGCAGTTAATCAGTGTTCCCTGCATCTGTTTTATCAGTGGTTAAAAAAATTATTTTCTAGGAATGCAATTGTTCAGTCCTCCTATGTGACCATAATGTATTAAGTGAGCAGGGAGGGCAGTGGTCCCAGTAGTATTTTTCTATACCTTCAGTATCCATGATGATAAAAAAAGCGATGTACACAATTCAGTGCACTTGTTAGCAATTAGCTTTTTTTTTTCTTTTTTCAGTCAAACAACAAATTAGTTTTCTAAGACATTAGATGTATTAGAGATGTACATTTCTGGGATATTTGCTTTGTTTTGGGTGTTGGGTTTTTTTTCCCAAATAATTTCCCATGTCAGATCATGATTTGGCTCTACTGACATCCAGAAGACAGAGATCCATGCTCAAGACTTGGGGCAAGATTTATCAAAGGCAAAATGAGTAGATTTTTTTTGACATTTCTCTGTGGTGCACTGTATGACCACTTGCACCTCTTAATGCACAATACCAACGGTCAATGCAAAGCGAAGGCACTAGAAGTGAAAAACACCCTCCCTGTTGGTTCCAGTTAAGATGCTTCACCGTGAGATGCAAGGAAGAAGCAGCGCACATTCGTTCACATACACTAGATAAAAACCCAAATACACAGGTAACAATGCTTTTGTTCTAAATTAGTATCTTTCCATAAAGGTAGATACCTATCTGTAAATTTTTGTTATATTTTGATATTTGTCGTTCAACGAAACCCAGTTTCACAGGTAAATTTGCACGAAAAATGCTGAATGTGTCTTATCACGCAGTCTGTGTTCATGAAACGGCCAGGACCGGTCACCTTCAGGGGCTGCACAGCCACATGGGCTGATTTGTGCTTTTTTTTTTTCCTCATGTGCAAAATTTTGCCAGTTGCAAACTTTCCATTTCAGTTATTTACATTCAGAAGCTAGTATGTGATTCTGCAGATATTTAGAAGATAAAATACTTGTCCCCTAGTATTGGGTTTTCTTGGGGTTTTCTGTTTTATTTTTTTTAAAGCCTCACAGATCTAGATGTAGTTTACACTAAAAAACAAAGAGAATTAAATACTTGACATACTTAGGCAAGTTCAAGAAATCCTTATTACAATTTTAAAAGTTTTCCTTGGAGCTGAAGTCCTTTCCAAAAGAGAGGGACTAACCACATCTACACATTCAGGTGGATTTTTGCTGCAATTTTAAATATCTGGGCACCTGAAGGTGCATATGGGCATAACATGATTTTTGAAAGCTCTTGAATGTCGTCTTTGACAGCAGCTAAATGCCACAAGTTTTGAACATTGCATTAGAAATCTATATGAATTTTCTGGCAGAGAAGAGTCTTTACAATTATGGGCTGATATTTGTAGTGGCGAATATAGAAGAATGTATACAAATACTCTTCTGAAGGTGGTTGGGTTTGAAAATATTGTCTGGAATCCTCAATAATTTTAACATTTAATTTGCTTTGGTGGAGTGCAGAAGACAAAATGGGTGCCTGGACCTTACTCAGGCTTTCCTACCAAGTAGCTCCACCAAATTAGGAATTTAAACCAAGTCTGAAACAGCACTTTGTCTGCATTTACAGACGTATTGCCCCAGGATAAGAGATGTAATTCTCTGAAATGAAGAAAATTAAATCATTACCCTCTTCACCCAAGCCTTTTTGCTGTTGGAAAGTTAGTTTTACATTTAATGAATATGGGCTCATGTCTTTCTAATGAGTATGAGATAGCTGATGTAATTGAAAACTTAAGCCTGAAAAAATCATTACAAGTTTGTTGTGTTTTGGTTTTTTTTTAATTAATTTATTTTGTATATTTGTGTTATGAGTGATAGCTACCAGTAGAGTAATGGGGATGGAAAACTGCAATTTACTTAACAGGCAATTCAAAAACATGTGTTGTAATAGGAGATTCCCCATATTTTACCTGCCTGGAGGAAAGCAGCTGGAGGAGAGTTTTCTGCTGTACTTCCCTGTGTCTCTGGGAGACCCTAGGCTTTTCCTTACTGCTGCCTCCCTCCTACTTCTTACCATTATGAGCTTGTTCTCGTATTTTCTCTTCTCCCTTTTTCTGGCAAGAAATGCCTCCTCTGGCCTTTGTTCTTCAGGACCATCAACCACCCAACATCTGGAGGGATGGGCAGGGGATGGGATAACAGCTCCCAGGCTGGCATCCCTCCACAGTCACATAAAAGCCTGCTCTCCCACACCAGGCTGTATTTCAGGCTGGGTCTTTACCATCTTTAGGGTCAGGAACTAAGCAAGAGCCCTAGGAAAGCTGCTGCTCAAGGACCATGTTTCTAGTACTGCAGTGGTGGCTGTAATCTGGACAAAGAAGGGACTCTGGCATCCTCTGCTCATTGTTCAAACCAATGTCTTTGGCAGTCCCAAGACTAATGGGACTGATTGTCACTGTGTTCCCATGTATGAAATTAAGAACAGAAACATGCATTTTTAATAATGAAAGGACATTGAGGGGAAGGGCAAAGGAGGTGCTGGGGAGAGAGAAACATGGTTCATAAGGTCAATGTGATTCATAACAGACCCATAAATCTCTACCATTAACTGGCAATGCTTTTCTCCATCTTTTCTGATATCTTCCTGCAGGTTTTGATAATCCCCATCAGCCCCCTGCACATTTACCGCTGGAGGCCAGCCTTCATCCACGGGCCCATATATCATCTCCAGACAAAGATTTTCCTCCCCAAGCTTTTTGTTTTCCTTTGATCTTTCCCTAACAGTTAGATATTTTGTGTGTCCTTGCTCTCCCATGAATAGCTTTTCCTGGCTGCCACCAACCACAGTAAAACACCTGTCATTAACCCCACTTTAAACCCCGACATCATTCTCCTGACAGTTCCTTCCGTACTCCCTGTACAAAAAAATTCCTCCTCATTCTCATTGCAGAGACTGTCCTTGAGATATCCTCTCTTATTTCAAGAACAAAACCAAAAGAGAGAGTAGGTAAAACGATTCTGAGAAGTGCTCACTGCAGGGAGCTTTCCTGGAAAGCCCCATCACCTATTTACGGATGCTGGCTCCTGCCATCACCGTTGGGCTCCACACACCACCTCGTCCTCACAGGAGGAGGTTTCCAAAGTACCTGAGAGCACAAGTTAGAAGAGATATGTCTTTGCAAACTGCAGGACTGATGGAAGATGTTACCAGCCTCCAGCTTTTCTTTCCTTCCTGCCAACAGAGGGGAGCGTGTGAGTGCTCCCTAATCAGTTCCACGTGGTCATCCATCTCCTACCCACAGTCACTGGCAGCTCCCACTAACCTGGCTGGTTTTGCCCGAAGTGGATTCGGGAGCACACGTAGCATCACTCCTACCTGCAGGGCTGGTAATAGACAGCTGGGGAAAGTTAATGTCTTCAAGTAGCGTCACTTGATCTGGGAGAGGATAAATGTCTGAAACAGTAGCCAAGGGTTATGTCCTGATCCCAGCGCATAATTTATCCACAAATTGTCTTCCTGGCAAGAAGCAGGAGTAGAAAAACACCACCGTTTCCAAGCAGATCAACCCGAGGTATAAGAAGGTTGCAACTCTACTCCGGAGCTAGATCCGGACAGCAATTTTTCTGCTTTCATTGCCATCAACACTCAATTAAAAATCAAATGTCAGTCCCTACTAGCTGTTCAGAGTAGAACAGACGCATCTGGAAACGACGCGTTGCCCTGAAAGCCACCCAAGCTGGCTCTGGAGTTGGAGACGAGGGTGGAATGTTCTTATCGCGGCGCCAAGGCTGTTGCTGCGTGAGCACAAAAGGCAGTTGGTAGGACATCAGCTTGTGGGAGTCTCCTTAGTTACCATAAGGAAAAGTTAAATGTCACAGTCTCCACTGGATCAAATCTACAAGAACAGAGATGATTAGTTTGAGCTCAGGTCTGGGTTTAGCCACTGATCTGAACATGAGGCTGGCCTACGGAGCGTGCACGAAAATTGAGTTTGTGGTTTCTGAGGTAAAACTGGAGAATCCAAGGCAGCAAATATTAGGTGAGGTTGGGAGACCATGGTCTCCCTGATCTCTGATTCAGTTTGTCTTCACCAAGACTCTAGCACACGTCGCTTGCTCATGTTAGCTGCGTTTAAATAAGAAGTTGCCTATCTGAGGAGAAAAGAGGCACAAGATCTACCAAGCAGCGGTTCTAGCCTTACCCTCACTGCAACTTTCTGGTGACGTCGGTGTGATGGGGGTAATACGTGACCGCAGGGGTGCGAGGTGACAGCTAGCACTGGGCCGCAGGGAGGGGGGATCTGCAGGTGCACTGCCCCCCATCTCCCCAGACTCCCACCGCCCCACAGGCAGCATGGCCTACACCTTGCCCCTGGCATTCATCCCTCCACTGACCAGCAGCAAATCAAAAGAAGAGCCTGGCTGAAATGTTGTTGGCAATTTAACGAGATGCTAATGCCACTGCCAGCACTGAGACCTTCAACAATATTTTTTCTCAGCCTAAAACCCACCCTTTCAAAAGTCAGCACCACTTTAAAGAGGCAGAGAAAAGAAAACGGTACTCATTAATCATTCTGCCACGACAACACTACAGGGTGATTTCTGCTCTACACCTTTTCTCACAATAGTATGCAATTTAATTGCTTTTAAAAAAGCTTTAATGATACAGACCAAAAGCTGATCTTAGCAACATCTTTTCTACTTCGGTGGAATTAAGGACACAGTTGGTAGTTGACAGAAATGAGCGACTGAACCACTTCAAAAAAGGCAAATATATCTCAAACCTCAGCCAGGCTAAATAAGATACTTTCTGCAAAGGTCCAGTACAACACCTCCTATCTATTCTGAATCCAAAAGGACTTTCAACTTTCTGTCTGGCCAACACATATCATTTCAGGGCGTTTTGACCCAGGACCTTCTTGTCTATCAGAACCTTTCTCTGAGGGGCAGGTTTTACAGATGGAAAGAGGATGGAGACACAGATGCATGGTTAGTAAACTGAAAAGACAAAACAAATGAGGACACGGATGGAGTGCCAGAGAGTCTTTATAAAAATGAAGTCATAGACCACCAGGTGTTCAAATAAATGTGGTGCATATCAGCAGATCCAGCTTTTCAGCAGCACTCAGCAGGCTGGGTGCCGGTTACACAGCGGGCACTTCACTGGGGTTGTGTTTGATGCCAGGAACTCCTCTGACAAAGTCAGATTATTATGAATGCATCAGATCTGGAGCTGGACTTTTCTGCAGGTCTGACCTAGATCACAAGTGCTTGACACTGCAAACCAGTATGGATATTGCAGGGACTTAATAAGACGAGCCAATGTGCAGATAGCTTATGCAGACCTCTTTTATGAGAAAACACGCCCAAAAGTCAATGGATGACTTTTGTATTTGTGCCACCAACTATAAAGGACTTGTTTTAAGAGTGATTCAGGTCACTTCTGCTGTCACTGCTTGCAATGTGTGTGCACATACGAAGTAATAAGCGGGCTTTACCTACTGAAGAGATGAGCCCGTGACATGTGAGCTTCTGGAGAGGTCTGATGAACGCCCTGCGCACAGATTACTAAATGCATCCATGCTTTCATATCACTGGACTTTGTGACCAGAATATTTGATCTCAGAATGCCTTTTTCTCCCTGTGTGGGACTTGCCACTTGTTTGACAGCTTTTCAGCTTCTGAGATGGCAGAGCTGGACAGTCTTGCTTTAGCATCTCTTCTCAGGGTGGGCTTTACTGAAATGTCACAGGATTTCTACCTTTTCTGGACTCAAAGGAGTAGTACCTCTCCCATAACGTTCCCAGTAGAAGCAGAATTTCTGAGCACTGGGGTAGGAACCAGGCTGAAGCAATGGCATCACAGGAGTGAGAAAGCTGCCCAGAACTGCAAGTGGAAGCCAACCCCTTGAGAAGTGTTCAGCGTTCAGGCTAGAGGCACAAAGAGGATGAAAAATGTCGCTTGTTGGGAGGAGGGGAGAGAGAGGAAGAATGCGATTTGTGAATAAAGAAAGAGAGACCTCATTCCATGCAGCTTTGCCTCTGGAAAAGCATCTGTGACCACCTTCTCCCAGCCAGAAATGTGCACTGTGACTCTATCCAACCCTCACAACATGCTCCGAGTCATAAGGTTTGCATCTGTTATCATTCACAGTCTTAGCAGAGCTAAGGCCAATTTAGAAGAGATCGCCTCTCTGAGATGAAAGACCTTGCTTTCTCTAAGAGCTATGTATGAAAATGTTATTTAATGCAGGAGTGTACCCAGAAAACCTGCTGGAAAATATTAGCCTCAATGGAAAATGTTACTCTGCTCAGGTATCAGAGTGCTACGTTACTTTAGATCGCACCCTAAGAATTCCTCTGAGATCACTTCTCACATAAGGGATGAGTCTCAGTGTTGATGGGGCTGCCTAGGAGTATATTTTCAATGCAACCTATAGATAGAAGTGATTCATTAGATTAAAAAAATATATGCTTTGGGAGCTGCAGTTCATGTACAGGTTTCCTTTTTGAACCAGGGCTGGCAGAGAAGGGAGTGACAGCCCTCTGTGCTGCTGTTTTCTAACCCCTGCAGTCCATGCCTGAGGAGAGCACGAGCACTGTCTAGTTTGTCCCATGCAAAAGCCTCAGACTTGGTGAAACCAAGGAATTTCATTATTGCTCAGGGATTTATACGGGAGTAGAGAGCTGAGGGCCAATGGCCCAGCCACGCTCCGAAAGAGCAAGAAGCAAAAGCTGCTTTTTAGGTGAGCTGGTATTTTTAGCCAGAGAGAGAAAACAAAGCAGCGAGGTAAGGTCATAGCGCAGGTCGATGGCAGGAACAGAAATAGAGAACAGATCTCTCTCCTTCCCAGCTGGTGCTCTGCTCCCAGCAGGGTCTCTCCAGCTGGAGCAAAGCCTATCCTAGAACATTTGGCCCCATAGATGCAAACTTTCTTCCTATGGCTTTTATTTAATAAATGGGATTCAAGGCTCACTCTCATGCCACAGTATTAGTTTAATGTACATTTATTTTGTATACATTATCTTTCCTTTCAAGCTCTTCAATATATCTGAAAATCAGAGATAAAAAGGGATAACACATTAGACAGAGTAACTCCCAGAGAGGCAGCCACAGTGTGAAGAACATTGAATTCCCATATGCTATTATTATATTGCCTTCTTTGCTGCACAATGTTACAGTAAGTAAGGGGATTATCTGCTTGTCTCCCAATATATAGGTGAGGGGGAAAAAAAAAAAAGGGAAAAAAAAGGGCATTGCTTTTGTTTCAGTAGTTCTAGTCTGCAGCATCATCCTCCTTTCTCAAGAAATTATCTGTTTCTAATCAGAGGGAGAAAAGAGAAGGTAAAGCAAACTAGAAGATGGCTCAGACACTCGTCATCATAACTCACACGTGCGACTCCTTTGTAGGGTAATCAGCCTTCAGATGGACATTGCTCTTTGGAGCTGGTACCTCTTCCAGGGCTGGTTCCTACCATGGGGGTTTGAGCCCTCCCTTTTTGCTTCAAGGGAAGTCAAAGAGGAGAGCATCCCAGAAACTGGAGAGAAGGTTTAGGTCCTGCAGCAGCAATAAAGTTCAATCCTGATGAAGGTATGTGTCTGTGACCATGAGAAAGGTGCAGGCAGACTTCTTCTGTTTCAGATGTTCCCTCTGACACTGGCTATTGAGAGAAAAGCAAGGGCAAGGTTGTGCCAGCTCTCTGGCTTCAGGGAAGGACTTGGAAAGCAATAAGAAAAGCTTGCACGTCTCTGAAAGCCCACTCATCCAGCTGCAAGGATGAATGGCACAGCTGGAGAGGACAGGCCAGCACTGGAGCAGTTCAAGTGCTCCAGCATCTGGATAGCTGGGGCAGCACTAACTCCATCTACAAACTGTCACCTTGTGCTGAGGGCAAACTCCAGCCACTGGGTACCGCAGGGGTAAGGAGCAGAGATTGTTCCCCCAAATCTGCCAAGCTCCTTCCAGGATCAGGTCCTCTCACCTGACGTGCCATTCAGGCTGGTGTCTGACCTAGTAATTAAGATGTCCTGCCTTGTCTGTTAAGTGTGGAAACCCTCTCCCTCTTTACCCCAAACATTAATTTAGAAAGCAAAATGCCAGTGTGACTGCGTCTCATGCAATTCCCCCCCTCCCTTCAGATTCCCTTGCCTCGTCTATTTAGTGCCAGCAGAAAACAATATGGTTTCTTTCATTGTCTTCTATTAAGACTTCCAAGCGAGGGGGGAGATTATTACTGTTCCAGTGTGTGACGACATAATAGGCTCCTGTCCCAGAAGACAAAAGTCTTTGCAAGATGATAAAGAGACAAGTCCTACTTATGATGTCACTGAAAAGACAGTAGTAGAAATAAAGGGGGGGGGGGGGCAGATAAGAATAAACATCTGTATATTGGGAATAACAATAACATTTGTTCTGCCTTTTATTTCTGAAAGATGCCTTAAATTGTGCCTTGTACAGAAAAGACTTTTGTGTGTGTGTGTGTGTGTGCACAGATGGATTTATAATAATAAAAAAATCCATTGAAATGCAAAGTTTACGACTTCCCCCTCCCCCTCAAAAATAAAAAAAAATCAAATAATTCTTGACAAAGAAAACTGTTTCAGTTCTATTTTTTCCTGATCTTCTCAAGTTCTGCCCCTTTTTTTACTAGGCAGAGAAAAATGTGGGTTTCTTTTTAAAAGAGAAATATGTATATTTCTGGAAATATGCTTTAGGTGGTATAATTAATAAGGTATGTGAACAGCAGGAATTAGAACTATAGGAACCGATTTGGCTTCAGTGCCAGTACAACTTGGATGATGGTGGAGGCACTCCTCACTCATGGGCTTTTTCCCAGGGGACAAGGTGGGGAGGATGCTGGGTTTGGAGCAAGTCATGGACATGGCGTGAGGATCCCTGTCCTAATGCCAAGTGACTGCACCTGAACAGCACAGAGAGATGCCGTGCAGGAGCATGAGCTGGAGTGCCAGCAGCAGCACGGTTGTGTTCACCCTGCAAGATGCTCGAGCTGCGATGCTGCTGGGGCATGAGGGCAATGCCCCTGCATCCAGAAGAAGTAGCTCAGACAGCTCAGAGAAGCAGCTTTGCGCCACACTGGGTTTTATACTTGGTCACAGCAATGAATCACGCTACCAACAGCTTCCACGGGGACATCCTGGATTTATACCAGCATACCTGCAAGCAGCGTTTGTCCCTCTGTTTAGAAAAGAAGGGGAAAAATACCTTGCTAGTTTTAACATTAGAGTTATTTATTAGTTAGGATACAGCTGGTTGGCCACTAATCTTCAAGGTGAGATCATGAAGTACTCTCTGTTGTATCAAGCAGGAAAGCAAGGCACTGCAAGCCTCTAACAGTGCTGGCAGTGTTTGCTGGCTGGGTCTGCAGAGATCCTAAAGCAGTAGGGTACATCAGAGTACGACAAATCACGATCCCGTGCAAGGAGCAACAACATCACTTCCCACCGCTGCTGCTGTGGGGACTACTAAGAGCTGTTCCTCATGGATTGCCTAAAACCCCAACATAATCAACCTCATTGCATCAACTGCTCTAATAACTATTTCTTGCTCTTGAAGGCAGCATTATAACAACGGTGGGCATTATTTGATAAATAGAACCAAACTATGCATTTACATCTAATTTACCTTCTCATAGCATGGTTATTCCTAAGAATTGCATACTGTTATTAGATCTATATGCGTGTGTATTAATAATAACAATTGTACTTGCAATTAATTTTAAAGCCCACCATCAATCTTTCTTAGAATTCAATCTGATGCACAGCCAGAGGGAAGGGATGCGTGCACTGAATTTCATTTTAACCCCTTCCTTTTTTGTTTGCTGACGTTGGATTTACGATGACTAATAAACAACCCTGGCTATTGCATTTCCAGGCCAGACCTGAAGAGTTAAATTTACCATTGCAGGGAGGTTGGACATCATCAGAACCTAAAATATCAGTAAGTAAACAGAGACCAACGCACTCTTCCCTCACGTGACTGATGTTACTAGTGGAATTAGGAATTAACTACAAGATTAAAGCCACCATTTTAATTCACCAGACAAAGCTGGTTATCTGTACAGCCATCGTAAGCAGGTGGCCAGCTTGCTAGCTACCATGGACACAACGGCCAGTATAATGCAAAGTGGACCAGGAGGTAATAATTCAGCCGATAACCCCTGACACACTTATTCAGTTGCTAATTCGCTCTGCGTGCAGGAGCTGTAACCAACATTTAAAGATGTGCTATGATATTTAAAGCCTAATTTATTCTCTTTATTAAAAATGATATCAAACAATATTTCACTCTCCCTTTTGGTGAAGATTAACTGTTTATGATCCTTGTGTATTACGCGGGGCCATAACCATTACTCACGTCAACTCTTTGGCTGGGGCATCAGAGGCCCTTGAGATTAATCGTTCAGCGGTTATTTGTTAAAGTGGAAAAGGCATCATGGAAGGATTCAGCCTCAATTCTGAATCAACTTTATGCTGAGTATTAAAAGCATTTATTTGAACTTGATTATTTATAATGACCTTTATATTTTGGTGCTTTTTATCCCCAGGTAGAGATATATCTTCAAATCTGAGTACAGAAGATTTATTACTAGATTTATTAAACACCCACTTTTCCACAATTGGATTCTTTCTAAAACCACATATTAGACCACTATCCAAGCATCTATACTTCCCAGGTGTCCAAATATTCAGCAACTTGTAAGATACATCTTTGGTGTGAGTAGGTGACGAACACCATGGTCAAGCTGCACCATCCAAACCCCCCGCCAAGACATGGATGAGCCACTGGGCATCACAGTTTCCTGTTTCCCTGGAGAACGGATTGATTTTTTTCTCCTCTGGACTGTCTGGCACATTTCCTCACGCATCTTTTTTCCTTGTACAGAAAGAAAACCTCACTGCTCATCTGTTTTAGCCTACGAGGACCAGTGGTGGTCCTCCCAGTGCTCCACAGGTCCTCTGAACCAGCCCAGTTGAAAGGACTCATAAAAGTCATACAAACACGCGTGGGATGCTGTTGTAATGGCTTGGGAATGTCAGAGGAACCAAGGCTATTTCTTTTTAGTTCCTTGTAGTTAATGAAATATCTTTATTAAAGCAGGTCCCTCCTGTAAGGAGGTGAAGTTTGAAATAACAAAGTGCAATTAATGTAGGAATAGTAACGAACTGCCCTTCTAAAACACAACAAAGAGAAGTGAATGGATGTTATAAAGCAAGGTACCGCTACCTGCAAGGGTGAAAGGGAACACAACCTCCCCAAACTTCCTACGAAACAGAAATAGAACATGAATGGAACTGGGCTGCCATGTGGAGTTGTGAGTGGGAAGAGACATTCAGACTCCAATTTAGACACAATCACAGAAGCTGTAAGTGCCTGGGACTCTCTTTGGCTTGATGTTGGTCTAGAGGATTTCAGAGATCGCTTCTAGCCGCAGTTACGATTTGAGGGCACGATGACAGTTAAACCGCATCGTACATCCCATGCCTCATTTTCATTCATTTGTATCTCCGGATTTTCTGAATTTTAACCCACAGAGAGCGCTTTGATTTTTTGTCTGCTGTAAAAACCCACTGGCTCTGGAGGGATTCTGCTGGCTTGTCATAAAAGGCACAGATGTTAAGAGCTTCCCATGAGCGGCAGAGCCGGCTTCGCGGGAGCACACAGCTCCATTCCACACCGCTGCAAATCTGGAACAACTCCACTAACTTCAGCACGCTGCACTGACGCTGCAGGGAGCAGAATCTGGGCCACCGACTGGAAATGGCAGGACAGTATGTGGGGTTTTTTGCTGTAAGGCTAAGGTGGAAGCGAACAGCTCTTACACCCCTGCATCTCTGGATTTATAGCAGCTAAGTGGCTATGGAGCAACTCTGGTTTCCCTTGGCCTAAAGGGGATCCTAATTCGGTGTGAGGGAAAGCAGGCAAGCAAACAAGCTAGCAAACAAGAGCCTTCTCCATGCTTCTCATGCCATAGAGTTTTGTTTTCTTCTCAGTAAGAGCAAAGCCAGTTAAAAATAGTTCAATAAAGAGCCTGTAGCTATGTAATACAAAACCCGTGTTAGTGATGGTAAATTTGGATATAGAGTGTACGCCTTCAATCCTATCATTTAGACCCCCTTTCTCATTTTGTCATCTCAGTTGCATGCGTGTAGCTACGTGGACCCACAAAGTCACCTGCACACCATTTTGGGTGCACCTTTGCACACCAAGCCACCCAGAACAGCTCCCTTGCTCCTGCAGAAGTGGCCAAAGAAAAGTGGTCACTCATCTCAGACAAGTAGAAATTTGGTGCTGGGAACAGCAAGAGATTCAGTTTGAGATCCGGAGCACAAAATAGGTCCGTCCTGCTCTGCACCTCTAAAGAAGGGAGGGATCAAGCTGGAGCTCCTGGGACAGACTGTGGCCAAAGCGCTGGAGGTGGAGATTTGGTCCTGGGTCTTTCCTGGACTCTGTGCTTCCACGCCCCATCTGTGAAATGGGGACAACTGCACATTCCCGAGAGTACAACAGCATATCTTGGAAAGCAACTGCGATAAATAGATTAAAACTGTGCTGGTGGAGGGTCACAGAGAAGAGGGTCATGCGACAGCCTATTCAGACAGTTCCTATTATTAATATGTAAAGCTGTCATACTTCATAAGATCACATCCAATGTAATCAAGAGGATTTAGTTCACTAATATAGCAGCAGTCACACTAGATAAGATTGCTTATAGGGATAAGAGTGTACATTTGTCGCTCCATTTTAATTAAAAAAAACCTTAATAAAAGGTTGTAATGATAAACTGATAAGCAATTGCGTTCTCCCTTTCTCCCAGTGGGTTACTACACAAAACTCATATTGCAATTAGAAACCTCCCATAAGACACCATAGGACATATATCAACGTTGGCTCAGTAGCAGAGTGTTACTGGTCACCCCACTTTGTATATTCAATTGCTGCTAACTAGATATTTTCCCCCCCCCACCTTGATTCACAAATTATTTTGCCAGACAGGGAACAACCCCGAGTGAATTTATTTAACACATCCTGGTGTTAGGACTAAGTGGGAAGAAAACCTCTCGCCGAAGAAAACTAATTGAAAATGTAAGTAATTCCAGCAAGACAGCCTTGCTGCATGCTCTCCCTCGAAAAGTAGAGGCTCGCTCAGTGGAAGCACCGCTAAACATTCCCCCTTGTTAGCTGAGGTGTTAAAGCATATCTCTTCCCCTTTTTGGGAGATGAATTATACAATGGTGTGATCCACAGCTCCAGCCTGGTTGGATGAGAGGTGCATGTCGATTTATACGACTGAGCATATACGTTCCTGTAGCAGCATGAAGAGGCATGCTGCTATTGAAATTTCAGATCATTTTGCAGCTGCAAACTGTAATAGCAGTAATAATAAACCAGAAGCTGTGCTATCCATTAAAAAGAACCCCAGACACTCTAGCATGTTTGTTTTGCTTCTGATTTTAAACATTCAGCACCAGCTGAACTTCTTGTTCACAACTCATTAAAAATATCCTGCATCTTTTCATACACACAGGCTACTGTGTGTACCCAGAGATAAGTGCACAAGATGGGGGGAGTGACAAAACCCGAGCTCTCCCCTCAGTTAGGTGACTGCCTTGGTGTGAGGTTAGGTGGTTCTCTCTGCCTTGCTGAGCCTCAGCTGCTCAGAGGGCAGGATGGAGGTGGTGGTGCCTTACCCACTTCTGTAAGGCAGATGCTTTTCTACTGAGAAAAATCTGGGAACTTTAGAGATGAATTATCTGGGGTATAACCAGGCACAGAAGTTGGCTGATGATGCACACATGTCCTGCTGAAACGCAGCTGTGCATCACCACTTGGATGCAGCGTCAGGCCGAGCTGCAGCACATGGACAGGCTCCAAGTCCAGTTGCGGGAGGCTCCGAGCTCCTGCACAGGCAGAGATGTCGACACTCAAAAGCCCTGGAACTCCACTTGCTCTCTCAGATGTAGAAAATATTTGTTTCAGGTCACAAGTGCTGGTGCGTTGCATGCAAGCTGAAACTTTTGCCTAAGTCTCCCCATGCCGTGCGGCTGTGGGTACAAAGCACAGCCCGAGCAGCCTCTACTGCTCCTCTCCAGCAGCTCCTGCCCTTTCCATGGCACGGTTTTGCAGCTTCAGTGGAAGGATTTCTCTGCCTCACACCGTCTCACAAGCATTTAACTTTGTTACTCAGGCTGTGGAGGAAGAGCAAGATCTGCACGAGCATTCGTGCAGCGAGTCTGTGTGCTTTGTAAAAGTCGATGATAAAAGAAAACTTTTGCTCTAGGTTCCTCAAGCCACCCTGCGCTAGAAGCAGGCGGTGGAAACTGTCTCCCCTGAGTCCCTGCTGAATGCCTCAGCTCCATTAGTAAGGGCAGTAAGAGCGTGCCACACTGCCACTATTGCGATGTAAAAATCCGTTTGCAGATTTCAGTGGTGACGACCTGGGAAGCAGCCTGGGCGAGCGGCAGCCAGCGCCATGCCATGCCACGCCACGCCGGGCCAGCGTGTGGCTCCAGCACTTGCCCACTCTCCACACTGTCTGTTGCAACGCTGGGCAATTAACGGAGCGTGGTCAACCAGAAAGATACGCCCGGCTTTGTGAACCTCAGAAGAGCACTATATCCCTATAAGAGGATAGAAACATTTATTTATCAATAATATTTTCTTGCTTAGGTTTTGGGGTTTTTTTTTTGAATTGTGCCAAATTAACACAATAATGGCAATGTTGATTTTTTTTATCTCTACTTTTCAGTGAATATGAATGTTCAACTCTGGCAGGGCTTAACTTTGTGTATGAAGAGGGGGAAAAAAAATCCTGGTAAATATGTTGTTACTGATTTAAAAATCTATTTGTTCAGTAATTTCTGCTGGAGCCATCATTATCTTGCCAAAGCAGCTGTTGGAATATTAACTAGACACAGCAGTAACAAGTGGAATATAATTAGCACTCCTTGTTCCAGTGAATTTTCAGTTTTAACTAGGAACAATTTGCAATGAATCTCTGTGCTGTTGTAATTAACTTAACTAATGCACCACACATACCGTCGACTGTACTGAGTACTGTAGGAAATCACCAAGGGTGCTGCGGGTGGGGCAGAGCTATTGCCTAATTCTGGCCAGCTATTACATACCAAGGAGATCCCTCCTTGCTCTGCAGTGCGTTGTCTGCAATTAAAGACTGGCAGCGTGTATTTGTGAAACCATAAAAACGAAATTACAAGGGGATACTAACGCCTCACACTTGTTGTTTTGTTGGTTGGGTTTTTTTGTTTGTTTTTTTTTTTCCAGGAGTATTTTTGCAGCAGGAGCTTTTAATATACCAATTGTTTCCCAAGCATTTAGATTAAATGGTGAGGGCAGAAACACACGCATAAAAGCGAGCTTTCCCAAGAAAAGCTGCTCCAGAAGCCCCAGCCTGCACAGCCATGTGTACCATTAACTTTTACTGCCCCAAATAGCCAGAGAAGCTGCTGTTAATTAAATGAATTACTATCACTGCTCTGATATCCACCAACACACCAGTCACAGCATGCTCTGGGGTGTACCTCCCCTCTTTACCAATGCGTTTCTTCCAGCTCCATCTCTCTCTCACTTGTTCTCACCCTGCAGATTGGCATGAAACCATGGTCCTACAGTATTTCTGTAATGGACAAATTCTTCATGGCGCTTTGCCAGTCCTGGGGCCTCACTGGACCAAACCATTGCCTCCGTCAGCTGGGGTTTAACCCCCATGCACTGCATCCAAGTACCTTCTCCAAACTGCCGAAGCCAGACACTACAGCTCCATCATCTTCAAGCTACATGAGCTTGTCATGCCAAAGCAAAACTCACAGGGAAATAGCAGCAGGCAGACAGAAGTTGCTTCTGAACTGTCCTTCTCTTGGTACCTTTGGAAGCTTCATGGTTGTTTAAGGTTGTCCGGTACTGAGATACTGTTAAATACCTGAGAGTCTTTGGGGAAGCAGATAGAGCTGAAGGCTTGCTAGTTCCTCTCTTACCCCTGTTTCCCAGAAAGTCCAATCTTGCTGAAGGAGTAAACCTCTCCCTTGATAGCTTTATTCACAGTGGACAGTTTAGCACAAGGTGTCTCCACTGGGTGGACCTGCACTATGGACAAGGAGGAGAACAGAGCAACATGAACTCCACCTGCAAACACCTGCATTTTCCCTCTCTGTGGTCAAGTTTGCAATCAACTAGAATATGACTGAGTGACCACCCTCCTGCGTGTGTGTATATGCGACACCAGAAGTACAGTTAGAGACAATTTGTTGCTGATGACGAGCAAGATTTTCTTGCAAATTATCATCACGCAATGCTCTTCAGATTCAGCTCCTGGTAAGGTGGTGTGGGAGAATCTCAGCTTTCCAGCTTTATTAAAAATGGCTAAGCTGCTCTTTAGACATTACAAACTATTCTGAAAACTGCCCCTATGGCTCAAATCAAACAAAAGAAATGCAACACATTAGGATTTTTTCATGTCGGAGGCTAAGATTTTTTTTGAGCCAGTGACATCAGCTGCAGCTTCACTCAAGGTTTTGAACATGGGGGGTGCAGGCAATGCTGCCATCACAACTTCCAAGTGCAACCCTCTGGGAACCCAGGCCCTGCAGGCGAGCTCTTGTCTCCTGCTTGCAAAAGCATCTCTACAAGGACACACAGCCAGGGTTCCCCGGCGGTGCGGGGGGCCAAGGCCGTGGGCGCCTACGTGCACTGCCAGCACGCGAAAGCAGCCAAGACCATGGGACTGCAGGCACTGCTGGAGTTAGACCAACGCGATATAATCAACCAAAATAACCATCACCCCTGGGCCTCCCATCAGTTTCTCTCTCTTTACCCCAGACTTTGTGCTGTACCAGGCACAGGTGGCTGGGCATGGTGTGGTGGTGGGACTGATGTTCCTGCATGGACACCCATGAGATAGAGCTCTGTGTGAAATACCCGTAAGGCTCACAGGTGGCTGTCTCTGCTTCCACAGCCTTGTACTCAGTAAGAAATACTTAAAAAGTTGTATTTTGAACTGTTGTACAGAATAAACCCCTGAAAACTCCTGTTGTCCTCAACAGCATCAGTGGGAGAATCAGCATTTCAATGTCACCTTTGCTGACCAGAGCTGAATCAGCCCTGCATCTGCTTCCATAGGAGATGCCTCATAAATTAAATGTGTTAAAATGTCTCCTGTATGGCCTTTTCTAAAGGAAATAGTCTTTTCCAAAAGTCAGTTTTGAATGAAAAATTTTCACAATATTAGCGTTTGTAAACTTTTCATCCCTAAGTCTCATTTTCCTCTGAACCTCTTTATACCTGAAGAACAAAGGGGAGGGGGGAGAAAGCAAAGCTGAAACATTTTTCATAAATTATTTAAACTTTTTTTCCTAAACTTTAATGTACAATTTTCTGTTGATTTTAGACCACATGTTTTTCCCTGGCTAATGTCATCAACATTGTCTTCTTCTTCTCATTATTATTGTTATTATTACTGTTGTTGTTATCATTATTGTCATCATCATTTGAACGGCACATTTGTCCTACCTCTAAATGCATTATCAGCAACAGGGAGCTTCATCACTTTTAGTCTTTACAACTGATCTCGTAACAAGTCTCCTGAAATAAGGGAATAAGGACCTGGGTGTGTGCGTAAGGTTTTTGAACCAGGACAACAAATGGATCAGATGTGAAGTCACACTGATTTAGCAATTTTTCTTTAAATATTTAGTATGCTAGGAAGCGGAAAGAAATTTTAAAACCTTGACAGCATAGAAATAGAACAGAAATAGAAAAATAAAAGAATTAAAATAGGAAATCTGCTATTTTTACAAGCAATTGGAGTGCTGCAAATAGTAAGCCGAGCTGATACTTAGTCACCAGTATGGAGAATGAAGATTAAAAAGAATCAAGAAATGGGGTGGGGACTGTAAAGAGCTGTTTTCATTTCTATAAATATTCTCTCTTGCCTGTGTTTCTGCAACAGAAGGCGGTTGGGAGATGGTCCATCTTTTGGACACCTCCATCACAGCCTTGCAGACAGGAAGGTAAGTGCTGACGTGCTCTATCAAAGCCTCCCGCACGGCATGAAAGATGAGCCAGGGATGCAGAAGCTCAGCAGACATTGTCACAGCCTCTTTAAATCAGGTGTGAGCTTCCGAAACCCAAAGAAAAATCCTGCAACCTAAAACTATGCCACGCAAAAAGCCCTTTGTGTGCACAGGAGACAACATCACCGAAGAAAGCAAAGGGAAAATTTATTAAGTCATGCTTTTGCAAAACACAATTCTTGATACCTAACTCCTGAAATGCAACTGAGGTGGGCTCCTCTCATCCTCTTTAAAAAGCATCACTTCATGCTTTCTTGTCTTTTTCCATTAAGATCCCACACGCGTGGCTATTCATCCCCTCAGCACACAGGAGCCAGATTGTTTGCTGAAGTGATAGATGAAAAATTCATTCTGTTTTGAGGATGTTTAAACATTCAAAGCAGGAGTGTAGCTGCTGGGTAGCCAGCTTAGCAGTTGCTCTCCAGCTCCGAGTCTCTAAGGTTCAGGCTGCAAATTCCAAACTCTACTCATGGTCAAATAAAATCGTCAGAAATTTGACACAGATATTTCCCACCCCCCCACCCCCCCCTTTGCTTTTAATATGGATTTTTCAGTTTATAGATCCATCCGCACTGTAGCATTTTACAATTTATTCTCCTAGGCTTGACCAGGGCTGTTGTGCATAAAGTAATGAAAATGTTGTAGTCCAAAGGGAAACATCTCTCCGTGTTTGCATGTGTGTACACATACATACATTATTTTGAAAAATGAATTGACAGACACCCCTATGAGATCATGTTTGCAGGCTGAATTTCCTACCCTATTTTTTTCTACAAAGCTAAATCAAGACATTTATTGTTACAGAGGCAAAAGATTTGAATACCTAACCCTTCCCCACCCAGAACGGACTTGCACACACACAAAGCGAAGGCAGAAAATCACATCACTTTCTCGGCAGATACATATTCCACCCCTACAAAAATGGTGTAATCTGTTTTCCCTGTAACTGGAATTCGTGATGTCAGGGATGCTGATGGCAGTGTCAAGAAATCAGCTGAGCCTCGGATAATGGCATTTGCACATTTGACTTTTTTATTCTTCCTGCTTTATGATTTAAAATCCACAGTTTAATCTGCACCCACCATCTCACATGCAGACTGTAAAACACCCACATATCCTGACACAGAAGCAGCAGATGCTCTTCTCTATTGTCAGCCATTGCTGTCTGAGGCCAAAAGAAAGAGGTCACCCATAATAATGTCAACCATCACCATGGTATCTGAGCACCATTTGATTTAAAGAATGCTGTAAGAGTCTACGGAAAATGTAGAGGCAGCCAAGGAAAAGCACTCAGAGTAACTTCAGAAATAATTGCAATGCAATTAAGATGTGCCACCAAAATGAATATTTCACATCAGAGTTCATCTGCGGAGAGGTTGCTGGTGTTATAAAAGTTAGAGACATTTAGGCTTGATTAGGCGCTTGCCTGCAACTCAGCGGCCAAACACACAAAAATCAATGGATTTGTATCAGTTAAAATCCTCTCTGACAGGAAAACCTCGCTTTAAAGGACATAACCATACCCATCAGCAGCTCTGCAGCCTCTGGCATTAGTGGGTGGCCAGCACTGCTCAGGATCAAGCTCCAAAGCTGCAATATTGCTGGGCCAAGGGATGGAGAAGGGAGGAGGGGAGATGGAGCTTCTACACCTACACCTTTTGGAACATGCTTTTCCCAGCTGTCTGCGCATCTGCAACAGGCAACACCGTCTGCTTAGTTCCTCCAAGTGTCACCATTTAAATGCACGTGGGAAAAGGCACTGGGAAAGTTTGGTGTGATTCCTTTTGGTACTGATGTCTCATCTGAAAGGATCCTTGTTTTCACGCTAACAGAGCAAGTGCAGAGGGGCCGTGATCCCGCGGTGCACCCACCACAGGGGCCAGCACCAGACGAAAACAGAAAGATCTTTCCAGCAGGCAATTCACAGGTTAAGCTGCCTAATCCCATTGGGGAGCAGTTGGTGTATGCCTTGAAAAATGATGGTATTTCTGCTAAAAAATAAAGGAAAAAGGGAAGGTCCTCGATCCATCCCCCTCCAGCTGCTGCCTGCATAAAGCCTGTTTCAACCCTGAGCATCTTCTCCCCATCCAGCACGGAGCAGGGACGGGTTCTGCTCTTGCACAACGAGCAGCCCCAGCGAAGCCAGCTGGGTTTAAGGACAGCTTTAGAAGTTAAATTGAGCATGTTTTTCTTGAACGCTTAACAATTAAATGTTTTGGTGAAGGGGATCAATTCTGGCAGCACTGGCAGCCCAGTGGGGCCAAACCCAAAAAAGCACGCAAGGATTACCAGCACAAGTTAAAACCCCAAAAATCTCTTTGGAGAAGCACAGGGGGAGCAGCTTTTGGAGGCTGCTTCTCCCAGAACCGTGCCACAACTCCCAGCAGCAGGGTTGTTGTGAGCAAAGACGTAGCCATTTATCTGTTAGAGGTGAGGATTTATTTTCTAGAGGGCAAGTGCACCTCTAGGGGAGATGATTTTGGTCATTAATGCAGGTTTAGCAGGCACCATTATATGTTGAGCTTTGCTGGTGTGAAGCTGTAAATATGTTTAAAATTCTCATGATTGAAAATCAGGGATGATGCTCCCCCAGCCAGGCAGTGGTCCAAGCTGAAGGCAAATACAAGCACGGGGCAGCTTTGTTGCCTTTTTATGATCCCCACCGTACAGTAGCCTTTGATGTTTATTATGAAATATTATGATTTAAGTGACTACAGTAGTTCATGAAAAACGACCCCTGTAAAGGCTGCCTGGGAAACTGGATGCAGCAAATTAGCACATTCCTTAACATGATCCTCCTAGCTGTATACTGTATGTTAACTTAAATGTGCCTAAGTGGACAATTCAGTAGCCTATACATAAAATCCTTACATGATTATCCTATTAAGGACTATTATTTAAGTGGTTTAGTCCTGTGCTGTATCGTTTATGCGAACGAGAGAAAAACTGAAGTTACTATTACTTTTAGACAAAGTGCAAACAAGCTTTTCATTGCATATTAATGAATTGCTAATACCACCACCCATCTTTATGCAGATTATAGTAATGCTGTTTGCACAGTTGTATAATTTGAACTTTTTCATTTTGAAGCGCCTAGACTAAGATTTAAAAACAAAACCAAACCCGATACTCTGCAAGTTAAAACAAACAAAACCCCCAGTCAATTTTCCTACAGAAATACAGGACTGAAGCTGCAGACAGGGTGAACACGTTCAGCTGACTGTGTTTTGTGATAAATAGAGCAAAATTACTTTTTATGAGTTCAACGTAAAACTTAGCAGATCCAAACAGCAGTTCAAGGAAGTATTTCAGAACAGACTGAAACCCATCCATACTCGAGTTGATTCTTAATTTTAAGCACATTTAAATCCCACTGATTGCAGTGACATGTTGACATATGTTTCAGTGCCTCTCTGAAGGAAATATTTTCTTGATTCAGGGCTTTAGAGAACACATCTCATCTTTGGACCCAATCATGCAACACATTACTCTTAACTCATACAAGCACCCGGTGTGATGTGAGACCCCTCATGTCTGTGCAAATTCCTCAGGTATCAGAGTCAAAACTGCCAGCAAAAGTGTACATGCTCACTGGCTCTAGCGGGAAGAATATTAGGTTCACAGAGAGGAATACAGATGATAAATGTGATCAATAATGACTGTAACTTGTTAAGTTACATCTTTAGTGAAAACAAGGAACTGCTTTCAGCTGTAAGAAGGGTGGGGAAGAAATACATATACGCTATTCGAGAGAAGTAATAATGCACTTTTAATACCTTCGGCAAATTTGATTCCAGAAGAGAATCAACAAAAGTGCTTGATGTATCTTAATTTTTTTAGATTTGCTTGTTCTATTTTACTGCCACCTGATATAATAGCTACACAGTCACTAATAAAAGTTATCCTCATAAAACCATCTAGTTCATATTTACAACGCTGCATTTGAATAAATAGTAGAAAAAACAGAGTCATGCAGGAAGCAAGCATCGCTGCTGGAAACACCTTTTAGTGCACAACGATGGGAAGCAGGACTGGCCAACACCCCCCCTCTCCCCACCAGCGGGTCCCGAGGGGCAGGTTTGCAGAGGGATGGCTTCTCTACAAGAGTCGCTGCTGGATCCAGCTTTGTGCCAGCACCAACACAACCGATGGCACCAGGCTGGGGTTTAGGTTCGATTTCTGATCCTGCCACCAATCTGACGTGCAGGCTGGTGCAGGCTGGCTGCTTTGCCTTCCTCTGTTGAAGGAGATAGCAGTACCTGATAGCAATCCCTAGTGAAACCCTGAAGTTGCTGCAGAGGGGAAGCACTGTATTCAGTCAGGAGCACCATATATGTTTTTGTTTGTTGGGGGTTTTTTTGAAAGGCAATTTACATTTGTGGTTACAGGGAAGAAAGTCTGGATTTTCAAGAGCTCCCATGTTCTAGGGACTCACACACAAACAAGCATTCCTTTCTTTTGCAACCATCAAAGTAAGTACAGCTTACTGGGTTTGAACTGGCGACGGAACAATCTGAGGACCTGAACAGCGAGAGTACGTGGCTTTCTGTTACCACCATTCATGTTTACTTCATCCTGAGGCTGACAACACACCAGCAGCAGGCACAATTCAGCCAGGCGAGGGAGGCAAGATGCCTGGTGCTCCATCACCAGCTTCTGTGTCCGCCCGCATCACCTCAAACCCTCAGACTTTTGTATTTACCCTAGATCATCACAACCGCTTCACAGCCATTACCAGCTATTCAGTAAATAACACGTATGCTGTCTAAATGCATAACATACAAATACTCAAATACATAATTAATGTGGGTTTACCCTTGAGAGCTGTTCTTGGTCTCCTAAGTAAGTAATAGGTCTTTTATTGCTTAGTCTTAAAGATCTCTTCAGGCTCTTTTAAGGACGTGCTTTAGGCAGCTAAAAGAAAAAAAAAATGTACACAAGTAATCTATAGGTGGCTCCACTGGCAAGAAACCAAAACTGCTGTCCTGTTCTGCTTTGCCCTGGCAGGTCTTCACAGAAGAGGACTGAGCAACAAAACTGTTTGCTTCTCCTCATGCAGAAGACAAGAATTTGAGTGAAGGATGAAGGTGCAGGTCTGACCTCACCTTGAAGAGGAGCCCATCCAGCTGCTGCCCCCCAGCAGCTAGCTGGAGCTCGCGGAAGGGCTTACAATCAGCCCCACATGTGGGGGGAGGACTCTTGGGGTCCAGAGACCAAGGAACATGAAAGGAAGTAGAATTTGAACTTACAGCTTAAAGGTAAAAGGGTATTTATATTTCTTTGCTAATTCTTAAGAATGTCCCAGACCCTTGCCATCCTGATTTGGAAGGATTACAGCATCAAATTCCTCCGTGGCATCAGGGCCAACCATTTCTGAAGAGCTCTGTGAAGCTGCAGTGGCCTCCTCCAGCCAGGCCGGGCAACTACGTTTGACATGAGAACACGAAATGAATTCCAGCAAGGGTATGCTCACAAATGTTCCTTAACACGGTCCTACAAACCCCACACAGGTGCTCCCGGTATTCCATAAAAACCATTACTGTCATCCTATCTGTTTGCACACGTTCAACATTTCCATTTCTTGCATGCACTAACAGGTAACATCCCTTATTTTCCATGGGGCAAGAGGTGGGGCAGAGCCCAGGCGGGCGCAGGGGTGATACCCCACCACCGCTCCGCACAGCCTTGCGTCGTGACACTCCTTTACGTGGGTCTGGTGTTTATTGAAGCTGAAGCCACTTCAGGACCCTCTTTCAGCCTCCAGGAGCAGATGATATCCAAGCCTGCTGTAAGGCGCAAGCTGGATGTGTGCAGGGACGAGCGTGCACACATGGGCTAACCCAGGGGGCTCACGGTGGCCCCGAGGCTCAGACACTCCGGTCACATTCCTTTCAATCTCTGTCGAAAGCTGCAAATGTAATTTGGGAACGGTGTTTGCAAACATAGATGTGTGGGGTAGATTCCAGCCCTTACCATAGGTTTGTACTATAATTACCATTAGTATTAATGAATTTATGAGAGAACATCAATGGGGAACATACCCCAAGGTACTGAATTTTGAAACATAATACAAACTGCAATACTACGTGCAAACAGCTGACACAAATGGAATTGGGGCCTTTCCTACGCTACAACAATTTTGAGGAGGTCAATAACTATTTTCAAACACAGACAACATTCACCTTTCCGTTTCTTTTTACAAATTGTCAAACTAAATTTGCACCGTTGCTTTGTTTGGGCTCCCATCCTTTTATGTTTAAAACACAACATTACTATAGACTTACTTTACGGGTAAAGTATCTAAGAACAATACAGGCATCATAATGAAAAAGTTGTGCAGCATTTTACACTGCATAATAAATGTGTGTCCGTATCATTGTAAAACATACAAATGGCAATAATTTAACACTGAATATTTTTCTGCCTTTAATTAAAATAAACTAATAAAGATTTCAGAGATGCATTTGCTTTAATAGAATGCAGAGTTATAATTGGTGACCTATTTTAAGCAATTTAATTTCCCATGACCTGTTTTCCAAATTAACATAGTAATAGAAGAATGTTTATTGTGTTTGGGAATCTAAGTTTCTCCTTCAAAGATGTCATATGCCTCTGTGATTTGATTTAAAGGTGTGTTCTTTTATTAAAATGTTGATATAAAGAGCTTGTAAATTATGTAAATGTTTCTTTTTATGGCATTTAATGGGCCTAGAATTTTAAATCAAAGCACAATCAAAGAAAATAAACAAGGACATCTTGAAGATTCAGAAGATCACTTTAAAAAAAGCATATCAGCTAGGCCATACCGAATTCATTTGAATCCCCTTTTCCTTAAAGCATTCATGAGAATACTTTCCCCAACTATTTTAGTCCGTTTGTGTGTTTGTATATACACATTAACACACCCATACACAAAATTATGTATTTTACACACATAAGCTCAACCCACAGCTGTTTAGAGATGGCTCTTTTTAGAATCTCATTAAACTCTTCTGGCATTGTGTGCCAAGGGCTGATTAGGTGTTATTTAAAAAAAAAAAAAAATTCCCTCGTGTGATTTTGAGACACCTGAATAATTCACAAGTCGCCCAGGGGGCCCGTTTCCAGGCCTGCCGCTTCTGCGCCGGCGAGGAAGTTCAACCCACTGCTGCAACCGAGCCCAAACCCAGCAGTTGGGGCTGAGCTTTAAATATTAAATCCTCACCTTTAAAGAATGATGCATGGGTGATACGCATGATACACATGGATGCAATGACTTGTGGATGGTAGTCTCATGCATTTGGTGAAAAAAACTCTTCGTTAATTTTTTTTTAACAAAAATTTTTCTTTTTTGATTTTGTTAATTGATTTTAGTGAGCATTTTAATTTTCTCCTGATCCTTACTCAGTCTGAGGGCAAACTGCCTGATAAAATGGTAGACTGAAACCCTGGAGTCCACCACGGCAGAGGACAGGGAGCTCACATGAGGTGAGGATGCTGCAGGGACCCAGGAAAGACTCGGTATCCGTCCTATGGGGCAGCTGAGACCGCCATCCAGGTAAGAAGCCCAGCATGAGCATCATGCAAAGATGTGTCCTGCATGTGTTACACTGGAGATAATCCTGCTTTTCATTATGGGATTACAGAGCAATGGTTTACAAGGCTTCAGAAGACCTCCAGTTTGTTTGGGATGGGGGACAATGACACAAGATTAAAGCCAATGTATGTTCTAAAACCAAGAAAAAACATTTATCATCTTCTCAAATGCAACGTAGATGGGAATGCATTCCTAAATCACAAGGAGTAGTAGAAATGTTTCGAGGGGTTACACAGGGTTAATGAAATATGCCACCTCTGTATAAAAGCAGTTCTAATGTTTATTAATTACTTTGTCGTGTTGAAAAGTTGTAGATCAACCTCCTTCTCTGGGAAAATGAGCTACTCCTCAATTCTCCTTCTCTTTAAATAGGTTTGCTCATTATACAAATATAAAATTGTAGCTGTATATGTTTGTGTACATTTTGCTGCTTATATACATTCCCGCAACTGCACACACGCTGCCAGGTCTGCATGTGCATGCAAAGCAAAACTCAAACAGCCACAGTCACGGCTCGTATACAGTCTCACCTGCTTTCCACAGGTCTCCATCATCAGAAAAGGTGGAGAGAGAAAACCCTGCACAGAACAGACCCTGTAATGCCTCACAGATGCATGTGGCCTGACTGAACATCTCTCCTGCGCTGCCGCGCTCTCTAGACCATCTCCAAATCACTTGTGAAATGTTCAGGACAGCAAAGGCGCCTGTTTAACAAGAGGAAACTCTCGTCAAGGCACTCATGCCTCCGTAAATATGCAAAAAAGCTGAGTGAGTTTAACAAGGGGTCAACTGCTTGACTAGATCTCTCTCTGACGAGCAGGACATCAACACCTAGACAGATGACAGCCTCCTCCTCCAGCTCGTCTCAGTTTTGTTAGGGCTCAGACAGCCACGTGGCATTATTTCAGCAGTGCATCCCCACAGCAGAGGAGATGCTCTCTAACAGCTTGTTATAGCCCCATCTGTTAAAAATTTACAGCTAATGTATCTTATAACATGGGTTTTTATAGGTAAAGAAATAAGCATTTGGCCTGGTTCGGAGATCTCTGCGTGGCTACGTTCGTGATCTTGCTGCCTAACACATTTGGTTTAGTATTTTGGGGAACTGGTATTAAAAATATCAATGATTCATCCATCATTGATAAACATGCCGAGATGTTCAATAAACATGCTTCAGCAGCAATAACTATGTGTATGTACATTTAAATAGATGAATATGTCTCCTACATGCATTTCAAGCCCGATTCCCTCAGAACAGTCCAAGCTATAAGGTATTTTATGCTCAAATCCAAGCTTGTACTCTGATGATTTGAAGTGTCTGACCTGTGGAAGTGCAGGGTCTGAGGGTTGATGGAGTCGGGGTGCCCAGCTGGACCCCTCAGCTAGCTGCCGCTCTCTTGGCTCCTGGAAGCATTGCAAAGAAAAGGTCAAATCCCCCTCTATAAGAAATTTACAGCCTGTTTCTGTTATATTATTTCCTCTTTATAGCCTTATTAAAGCACCAAACAGCTGAAGGCTCTGCCAGGAAGACTCAGAAGGAATGAATGAAATGGCTTTGCGTGAAGAAAGCAAGGCTCAGTCAGTCTTGTTCTCTGAAGAGTAAGGCTAACCAAGTTCTGATTTACATCTGCCTGTTCAGGTGAAATCCCCCATCCACCTGGATCCCTAAAGCACCCGCTGCCTCGGGGCTGGATGCAGCCCTTAACCTCGGACCATTACACACACACACACACACACACACATATGTAATATATCTCCCACCCAGTGAACATGCTCAGACTGGAGCCATGATGCTTTGCCCCATGTCCCTTACTGATGAGATGCAGTGTGTCACGCCCCCCCGACCCCCCCCCCCCCACCCCCACCCCAGCAGCTCTTGTCGGAGAGCAGGAGAAATGGGGGGAAAAAGCACTAAAACAGACAATAAAGAGAACACTTCAGAAACCTATCCATCGGGGATCTTTTAAAAGCATTGATTTCTGGGCTTCAAGAGACGAAAGGGAAGAGAATGATCTTTCAAGAGAAAAATAACAGCCCCCAAACCACAGACTTCAAGCTGCCTAAATTTCTTTTTGCCTTCAGGAGCAGCAGCCTGGGCTCGCTGTGGTTTAACGCCTGTACTGCTGGATCCAACCCCAACACATGCTTCACCAGGACACTGCTCCAGTACCAAAACACCACCTTTCTGCCACCAATTTTCAGGGGTCAAAAGGCCCAATGCTGCTCTCACATCGCTTCCAAGCCCTGGGGAATTCAACTGGCTTCAGCCAAGCACCCAGTGATAGAACCAGCCCCACGTGGAAGCAAAACCCAGGCTTTCCATTTACTTTTTCTTTAATTTTTTAAAGGTTCTGGACTGAAAGTGGTAGGAGGAGAGTATCGGAAGACCTCTGTGTGTCTTCTTTATTTAAGGGGTAACAGGGAGAAGCACCTTGCTGCTCCAAGGGTGTGCAGCCAGTGAACTCAGCAGTGCATTATATAGCGCTGCCCAGCAAATGACAGGCAGCAGGGCGACAGGGGGACCCAGCTCGTCAAAGTACCCTGGTGATGACACAAACCACACCAGTGTAGCTTGAGAGTGCTTGCTGTCAGTCCAGCATTGCAAAAGGCGTCCTTGTGCCAGCCTGCCTCTCTGTAACCTGTGCGATGAGTTCATCTCGCCCTCCGACTCTCCCCCACCAAAAGGCTGAGAATGTTTTTCTCGTCTCTCGTCTTCCCTTTAGGTACTTGCTCAGCCAACATCCCACAACACCACTGACCCTCAGAGTGCCTGTTCTTCCTTCAGGCTAGCCCTGTTCACACTCCTTTGCTCCTCCTTTAGTCCAGCAAGAAAAATACTGCTAAAATACATCATATCAGGTCCTATATAGGACAAAAAAAAATTATTTCTGTGGTTACCACTCTGGAATACTCATGTAGCTCTGCCATGACCTTACGTGCCTTTGGTTAAAGGGATGTTCCATTATTAATCCATCTTAGAGCTGGATTAACTTTTAAAGATACAAAAATGTCCACAAGCCAAGTAAGGTGATATATTTTTGGCTGGTTGGAACTGGCAGGCTGCCGGGCAGGGTTAGCAAGCATCTAGAGCTTAGGAGAGGTGCTTTTAGATATAAATCCCGATGAAAAAAAATCCAACCAAACAACCCTAAAATAAATTATGTAAGCAAGTAACAGCCAGCAGGTCACACAGGACAGCTAACGTCCTCCAGATATATTTGTACTCTATGAGAAATTCCCACTACAGTGCGAATCTGCCCAGCCTGGAGAGCAGAATCACATTCCGACCTGGTGACTTTGATTTTGAAAGAGGAGGGATGAGGGAAAGACAGAGAGGGAGAAAAAAAGGTAATGCAAAAAAAGGAAAACAAAAACATGCTGAATAGGAAAACATTTAAGGGCTGATCCAAAGCCTACTAAAATTGATGTCAATGGGAGGTTTTTGTTTTCCTCCTTTCAATAGACATTGGATTGTGTCCCTAGAGAACAGTTTCCAAATGTGGCTCTAATGAAGCATCTAGAATCTGCATTCGGAGGCCGAAAAAGCACAGTGATTGCAGCCCCCCCAGGTAGGGACTCTGCCTTGTTTGCTGTTTTACCGAAGCTAGCACGGGGTGGGCACTCCTGGAAGCGAGACCTGACTAGCAGAAATGTAATCGGGCAGAGAGCAGAATGATGGTTGCGATTAGTGAAACGTGGATTTTCGCATGCATCTGCACAAAGAGAGCTGAACTACCATCCTAAGACACCCCATCACATTTGCAATAAGATATTCAGATCTGTAAACACAGCCAGAATATTAACTTAAGCGTCAACAGAAAGATTTTAACATATTCTTTAAAACAAACTCTTAAATACTCATAATGTATGCCTCTTGTGAAACTCTGTGCCTGCCTATACCCACGGATTGCTGCCGGCTGCGAAACACATATCCATTGTGTTTGCTTTCATCACTGCCTAAGAAGGGATTTATGAGCACGATACCTACTTTTGACGAGCATACTAGTGAGGAGCTGAGCAGAAAGGGAGAGAGAAGATGTTAGAACGCAATCTCTTCAGATGTCCAATAAAACAGACACTGTTGAGCTGCAACTGTTTTGCTCATTGCAATAAAGTTCCTTGTTCAGCATTAAAAGGAAGTAATTCTTACTAGTTTACACCTATTACTGTGTATCAAAAACGTACCAGCAAACAGAGTCAGATAATGAGAAAAATTACCTTTGAATAAGTATCACATAAAAAGAAATAGTTAAGATCTGCCATGAATTATTCAAGCAGTTCCAAATATAAATTGCCACAAATAGCAAGATCAGATGCTGCATTTCTGTATGTTGCATATGTCCTGCAACAACCCAAACAGCACTTTTCACTTGGGAAGCTGTGTATGAAGAATTGCATTGCCTTGAGGAAATCCGATGGGAGGCAACGGTACACGGGGCAGGATATGCTCTTCTTCGCCTTACAGATCACATATCTCTGTTTTAAAGCCATTTTGTGCAACTAGAATCTTTCAGCACGTAATGCCTCTGTTGAAAGCCTACTACTACACCCAGAGGGTTTCACAGAAAATACCGCAGCCCAGGGGATGTCTGGGTCCTGCCACTAGAAATTAGGGCTGCAGAGCTGCAAGGGAATCTGTGCTCTCATATAATTAAGAGCGATTCTTCACTAAAATTGCAATTTTGTTACTGCAATACTGACAGTTATTTAGATGCGCTTGGGAAAAAAAAAAACAAACACACACAAACCCCAACAAAAACTAGCTAGTGGCTAAACCTGTATAAATCTATTTATACCAATAGGGCTGCACCACGCAGGTCTAACAGCAGAATTTGGTATGGAGACGGTGGCACTTGGGCTCGACTATGCTTTCTAGCTCATAGCATGCAAAGGACGGTGGTAATCCACACTTTTACTGGTCTGAAACCGCAGGGAACAGAGCTCCTCTCCTCTAACTTTGGTCACTGTGTAACTCCACTGATGCCTGATCAAATTAAATGGATCGAATGCAGAAGCGCAGCCTCGTGCGACCTGTGTGAGCCTGGCTGAGCAGCACAGCCGCTCCCCAGCACAGCACCTCTCCGCATCCCAGGCATTCTGCATCTTTCATGCTCTTCCTTCCTCACCCTTCTCATCCTCTCCTTTTCTTTATAAATTTGGGTCAGCTTGCTTACATAGGCACGGCTTTGCCCAATGAATTTGTGCCGTTCCCCAGAGCACGAACAAAGCAGGGAATGATGCTACAGGGAGAAAGACAGCTATCCTTGCACAGGAATTAAATTCTCTACTTCTGGGGAATACATAGATGGGTATTTGTAATATTTCTTTTCATAATATTCCAGATGAAAGTTCAGAATATTACAAACATGCAATCTGCAGAAATGCATTGTTTTCCTTAGATGCATGGGGAAGTCAGAAGCCTTTGCTTTCTGAGTCTTTATTTTTATTTTCTTACTATCTCTTTCTTTAAAAAAAACCCACCTTTTCTGCTGCTTTGAAAGCAACATACATTTGTATGTGGCCACCGCTTGAGCGTGTCTCTCTGCCTTGCCCGAGGAGCATGTGCCTAGCTCGAGTCCCCACGGTGAGTGGCAGAATCTGCCATATGGAGGTCACCTTGTCCAGGTCCATAAATAGCTCTTTTTCCTAAGCAGGGAAGGGAAGGAGCTACTGAGAGTAATGAAAGAGGAGGCTAGCTCACATCCGTGGCACTGATTGGTGCCAGGGTTACAACACGCAGAGACTTGTCATGCCAGCAGCAGCGATACCGTCAATCTGCAGGCACAGAAGTCACCTAGTTCCACCGTGAAAACATGTGCCAGCCAGTTTTTCATTTCAGTTTTCACACAGGGGTTTGGATGCCTTTCAGCAGTCGAGAGCAGATACTTCAGGAAAGGTGTCCTTGGGGAGACAACAGCAGCCCCCAGGCAAAGGGCATTTGCTGCTTAAGGACACACACTCGGGTCTGCCAGGTTGGTCCCACGCGGTGGGTCGGGGCAGGAGAGGGATTTTGATGAAGTGAAGAAGCAGCATCGAGGCAGCATGGTCCAAGCCCCCCACTGCTGCCGAGAGCTGTGTAACGGCACAGGCACGACATGGCTCAGGCACAATGACGTAGCTGCCATCAGTCAGGCCCCCAGCTTGTGGCAAGGACTTCTCTTCCATGCACTTACCACTGGAGGTGGAAAGATCAAGATCTGCAGCTTGTGCAAGGAACCTTTTTGCTTTATTCAGCTTTCAAGATACCAACAACTATGAAAACACTGCAACAGAACCATCCGATAGCCAAGAAGGAGCTCAGCTAGCAGCGAACTAATTGATACCTTCATTTAAAATAGACTGGAATATGTCAGCTAGTGTGTCCTGTCAGACTGAGTTTCACAGACCAGAAAGCGTACTGTTGTGTTTCCACTACAACATCCTGTGGAACAACGTGAAATTAATGAAAATATTGCAAAAATAATGTTCCCAGGTAAATCACAGAAAATTTAAAGGAGGATGGAATGGGAGGAGGAGAGAAAACAGTTTTCTTTGATTCCAATTCAAAATTATTTTGGAGTGCAAACACCTAAAGTCTGAATTAACACCAGCCCTCTTTTTGCCCCAAAATGTTTAGCAGATAGGTCAGATCAGGATATAAGGTTAAAGGAGGAGGCACAAGGTTTTGACGTACTCACTTTGCAACTTTCTAGAGAGTTACACCTGGTAGCAGCAAGGTGGTATTCCAGCTATTAACATCCCCTCGTGTGGGTGATGCCAGCGTTCTCCTCTCTGTCCTGCTAAAAACGATCCCCTCCCATTTGTCGATATAGGAAGGGAAGAGCACTTATCCCTCCATGACATCTCTTTGCATCCCACAGGCTGCAAATCCCTGGTTTGATCTTGTTCAGTGTGGAACATCTGACATGCCTGTGATGGGGAGGCTTTAACTGCTCTTATTCCTTCTTATGATACCCATGACTATAGGATTGGATAAAAGGCATGAACAGATGGATGGATCACGTATATACACTGTAAAGCCTTTATCCTTCACTAGGTGTTGGTTTAAGCAATGCACAGTATTTTTAAATAGCCTCTTCTCTTTTTCCTTTCCCCTTCACAAGTTTTCCTCTAATGTTCCTCCCCTCGGCAGTCTCTTCCCCCCCTTCTCCCATACAAACACTTTGAGCTAGAGTCTTGATGCATAAAAAAAAACACCCACCATGAAGCAGCCCTAAGCCAGTGTTTCCTTTGTCCTTGCTCTTTAAAAGCTGTAGTTGCTGCTCAGATGAGGTAAGGGCCCCATAACACAAGAAGTATGTTTTTCAGAACTTAATGTCCTCTGCCACAGATGTCGTCTCTGCCAGAGGCTTATTAACACCTCAGAAGAGCAAAGCCCTGCCCACAAAGGGAAGGGAATCTAAAGAAGATACACAAACAAAGGAGGTGAATGTTAAAAGCAGCTAATGAGGGGGAAAAAAACCCCTGCACCTTCCCATCACGGCACTTCAGAATAAGTAGCATTGCCAAGCACTAAAAACCTGGGGATTAAAGAGACAATTTAGGAAGACTTGATGTGGGGAATGGAATTCTCCTGGAAGACATTAAAAGAACACAGAAGATCAGTGCACATATTTGGGTAAAAGAAGAAAAACCAGGGGGGAAAAATATATGTATGTCTGTGGACAACTTTGCAAGGACTAACAGAAAAGCTATTTGGAAATAATCAGGTGCATTTATTTCCTATAAAGCAAATTTAAATTTAAAAGGAAATCGAAACAGGGGGACATGCACAAAGCAGTTTCATTATCAAAAAAGATATACGTTCAAAAGGATGTACTGAAAAAGAAAACTTGTTTACAAACCTTTTTATTTAAAGCCAATCCTCTTAGAAACACCAAGAAGTGCTCAAATAAAATATCCACTTCACTGGCTTGTCTTTCTTGCTTTGGAGGGGCTACGTGTTGCTTTTGAAATCGTTCTATTTCCCTGCCTGTTGCTACGCTTGGTCCTCTCCATCAGCAGGGTTTGGTTTCCAGCATACAGAGGCTGCCTGGCCAAGGTTGTCCTCCCATGCAGGCTGGCTCGGGGAAGGCACGGGTGTGCCTGGGCATCCCGTGGGGCTCCCCACCACCTTGGGCACTGGAATGGGGCTTTACTTCCCCTTCCCTCCAGGGCAGCCAAAAAAAGTGATGCAGGTGCCCCTTCACTCCTTTGGAGATTTGGGGAACAGATCTGGGGACAGATTGCAAAGACTAGGGTTTTATTGCTAGAGCAAGATCCTTGCTCAGAGACACGTGTCGCCGGCAGGAACATGGCAGAGGTCTGGGACCAGACTGTAGAGTAGGGCTCCTGGTATGAAAAATGGATGGGTAAGAAGCAAAGATGGAGCCACAAAGATCACCAGAAATAAACAGTAAGTCAGGATGTTCAGAAGGGTGCTCTGACTGAGATCAGCCACAGCAAGGACAACAAAATCAGCCCCTGAGATTGCTGCTATTTAAAGAAATGTTTCATATGGAAATGAACAGCCCATAGAGGGCTGAGCTGGGTGCGTAACATGCATAATGCTAAAACTGCCTGGCATTTATCCCCAACACAGCACACAGAGGCTGTGAGGAACACAAAATATATCACAGGGGTTAAGAAAACTCAAGGGGCTGAAAGTATTCAAAGAGCACTTAACCCAGGTTAGACACTCCCCCCAGTGCTGCAAGAACCGGGTGGCAACTAAAGTCTTTCCAGTTAGTTAAATTGCATTCACCCACTCAAGGGGAAGCAAAACTTTAGCGTAGGTCTTGCACTTCCTGCCCTTTGCATGAAAAAGTCAACTGATAAACAGAAATGATCCTGAACCTCCTGAACTGAGGCTGTGGTGGGCGTTGAACAACCCATCCCTTGGAAAGAGCTGCCCCATTGAGATGTCCCGGTCAAACATTGGGGCTGTACGCCTCCGCGTCGATAAGGACCCATGGAGGAGACAGAGCTGTTATCCCTGTGGTAACTGACGACTTCATCAGTCACACGAGGGATCACAATCCTCGGTACTTTGAGGCTCTCCAGTACAGCCACGCTAACGGGTCATGTCCATGGCGGGGAGGAGAGGAGGTACGTGGAGCCCCAGCTTCACCCCCAGGTCAAGCGTCTTGTCTTGGGCACCAGATGCACTGCAAGGAAGATTATAATTTTTCAAACTGTCCACCCCTCTTACGTGATCCAAGCCCAGTTTTGCCAGCCATCCTTGCTTGTGCAGGGCTGAGCCAGAGCAAAAGATAAGATCAGGATCATTCAGAGGGCAGGAGGATGCAGCTTGCTTCAGATGGTGCAGGCTTGGATTGCAGTCAAAGAACTGAATCTTCTGCAGAGATTAACAAGCTCCACAGGTGCAGGGGAAGAACAGGCTCTTCGAACACAGGAGGAGAAAAACACACAGTATGGAATAGTGCCCACTGCCCGACTAGCTACTGAAACTGTTAAACAACTGCCAGTGGGTTTTCTGGAAGGAGGTCAGGAGAAGCAAAGGTGTGGAAAGAGAGAAAGCAGCAGCTGCCGATGTCCCACAGGAGGGAAACGCCGGCCAGCACTAGGAGATACAACCTGATCCTTTGTGCATTTTGCAAGTTGCCTTGTTGGAATCAAAGACCGTAGAAAACCAGTTTGCAAAATAATGCTGGTGACAGAGCAGCACCACCCCGTGTCAGGGCTGTTTCACAGAGTGGGGCTAATTCACCTTTTGTCTGCCTAATAGTACTGCAGAAACGGAATCTTTCCGATGAGAGGGGTTGAGTTATTTCGTGCTACAAACCCTTTGCAGGCAGCCTGACAACAGCACAGGCTCTGCAAAGTGTTACCGAGTCACAATGAGCCTCAGACGGCACTTCCCAAAGCCTTTCTACCCCACAGAGAATGAGGACTGTGGTGGGAAAATACCAGCTTCTTGGGGAAGGGGCGTAAATAGCTTTAAGTGTGTATGGCAGCAAAAGCAATGTGATAATAAGAAGGAAGAGCTGCTGAGATTATCAGTTCCTGGCATTATATTCCCAAAACACCCCTTAAGCCTCGCAGCTTCCATATGGCTCATCAGACACATACAATAACATGATCGCTGAGAACATTCAGTCCTATAGAAAGGAAACAAGAAACACAGACACGTCCTTGCACTCCTGCACACGTGCACACAAAGGCGGTGCTGGGACCTGAAACAAAAGGGACGGGAGCAAATTCTCTGTTCGAGTCAGCCTCCTCCAGGCTTCCTGTTCACAAGTTCACTGTGAACATCAAACTTTTGGAGAGATGGTTCACATGTTGCTTCCACAGGGGCACAGACTTCAGCGGGCCACCAGACCCTCCGGTGAGGTGCGTCTACGCAGACGCCCCGTTTGCGAGCACAGTGGAGATGCCATGCAGAGCCAAGCACCCTGGCTGCGCGTTGCAGGCCAGTAGGCACCACCCGGCACTTCCACCGAGCTGCAGCTCCATGCCAACCTCCTGGAAGTCCTGCCTATGAGCAAACTGGAGAGCAACTCTGCTAGAGAGAGCAAAGCTGTGCTAAAGGGACCGAAGGTAGCGGTGGCTCTGTGCAAAGGTGGCTGTTGTCATGTTCACCTCAATGACAGCTGAACAGAGCCTCGCCAACGTCCTTGTTCCCCTGTGCTACCAACAGAACAAGGTTTTAAGAGAGTAGAAGGTATTCTGAGCCCTGCATGAAAAAAGCAGCTCTTCACTGGAGTCTTCCTAGAAGATATCCTCGTGTGACAACTCTGGCCCCTCACTGAGCCGCTGGACAGAGTCATGGGCTCCACTGGCTGCAGCATTTTATTTTCAGTCTGAGGAAGGATCAGGCCTGTAGCCAGCTCCAGAAAAACTCTCAGTCATGGCTTATAACCATGAAAACTCCTTCCCCAACCCACTGAGGCTTAAATAGATGCAGTTTCAATGATTCTTTTCCAAGACTGATACACCAGCATCCATATTACTTGTTTCTCAGTCTTCTAGTCTCCAGTTTTGAGAAACTATTTCAGTTCTACAAACCTGGCCTGCTGTCTTTTTCCTTCTATGAGGCTTTAGAAAGAAAAAAGGATGAATCACCCTTTTTCTATTACTCTTCCAAGTGGGGGCTCCTTCACACACTTACTTGTAGCATCCATTGCACCATTACTTCTTTGGCACCTGCACTTTCTTTGATGCTTTCTCTTTCCTCACCAAGGGGCTTGTTTATTTTGATTTTTTATAAGCAAAGCCTAATTCTTGGTTTTCTTGTTAAAATCCCTCAGCCGAGCTCCTTGAGGAGCAAAGCAGGCATACAGAAAGTTAATGAGAAATTCTCCCTCTACCCCTGAGGATTAAAGAGGGGATAATTTAGGTAATAACTGGAACCAGCTCTGACCCTTTTAAGACTCTCCAGCATTACTGCAGGAGGAGGAGGCTCCGACTGTCCTACATTTTCCTTGTGGATGCTACCACTGCTAACAGTGCATGGCTTTTCTTCCACAGCTCTCCCGCCAGGTCTGAGCAGAGCCAGGTGGTGCAGAAGCTGCAGCGTTGAGCACACAGCCCCGTGCTGGTGCCCGGGCAGCGCTGGGACCACCTGCATGCCTATGGGCTCCTAGTAATAAGTGTTGATTTCCATCACTTCCCTACCTTGGACACCCAGAAAGCTGATGACTAGTTATGGCACCTTCTGCTGGATGCGATCATCTTGTAATATCCTAATTAGCTGGATCAGCTTTCCTCCTCATCATGAGCAGCGACTGAATGTCTTCTCCCTCTGCCCAGGACGGGCTCCCCCCCCCCCCACCCCGCTCCGCCACGCTTCACCCTGGGAAACGTTTTGTGATACTTTGGATCCCTTGTAAACCGTATTCTTCGATTTGGGCAGTCTTTCAACTCCATGAAAGTTACACGTTGTTTTCATTTCTTCTCAAGTACCTCAGGTCAAAGAAAGACCTGTGTCAGTGGCTTTAAAAGCCTAATAAAGTCTTTCATCCATAGACCTGCTTGCTGGCGCAAAGTCAGGGAAAACAAACTAAGTCATCGAGTGTTGTTCAAACTGTCAGATCCTTTTCAACATGCTCTTCCTGCCAGCCTGTTCATGTGTTTGGGGGCTGGGATGGGGAGAAAGGGAAGGGGGGGGGGGGGGGGGAAATAAAAAAAATCCTGATGGCAGAAAGCCCATAGAACAACTGGCACCTTTCCAAAGCAGCTCCCCCCAGCCCCCAGCCCGCCTTCGTGGGCACAGGCGTCTGCCAATCTGTTCTGCGCACACACGCACACACACGCTGCACAACACAAGCAACAAAATGACTTTCCAACAACTTTGCTCACAAGTGCCACTCTACTCCCTGCTTGGCACCTTGTGCTTTCTCCTCACCCCCGCCTCTCCAGGCTTTGCCTCCCAACAAGCTGGACAGGTTCCAGTGTTTAAAAGCCCATTTAACCACTCCCTTTTGTTTAGAAATGCTAAGCCTTGATCTGATTTTATCGACCCTGCCGTGCCAAGGGGAGGATGATGCTGAGGGTTTCTGAGGATCCTGCAATGAGCCGAAAAGCTCCAGGAGCCCTTCGAGCTTCAAGAAGGGCTTTGCCCACTTTGCAGCAGCCCTCGCGCTGTCGAGAAGCCCAAGGAGAGTGTGTACCATTCACAGGACCACACAGGATGGCTTCTACTTTTGCTTTTGTGCGAGTTTCTCCCTTCATTATTGGCATGTTTAGGAGCTGAAATTCAGTGCCATGCTTGGCTGGCACCGTCTTTTGGTGGTTAAATAGTTCTTTACATTCTTTGCCTTGTTCAGTGCTGCTGTGCCCAGGAAAAGCAGAATGGCAGGGGAGTGAGGCAAAGAGACAAGAACAGGACCTCTGCTCTGATTGACAATTGTAATCTTCCTGGGTATTGTTAGGAGACATTTTTCTGCACTTGATAAACCCAGCATGATTACATGAAACATATCCTTTAAAAATATATTTCTCTTTTCCATAAAGCAGGTAAAGCTGACTGCATTTAGAGCTAATTTCAATTCCTTTGTACAGTGCAGCATTTGGATGCCCTCTTAAGGATGCTAGGTTTGAAAGTTTGCCTTATCAACATCCTTTTCTCATAACCCCAGAGAAGCTCTTAACATTAGTGATAGAAAGGAGAGGGTAGATAATAAGTCAGACAAAGCGATAAAGCTCTGGAAGTAACAGGAGACCCTTCCCAAAATTATACCTCCTTTCCCACATGATTATTTCTTTAAAGGCGGATTGGAGAGCAGGAATGCACACACTCAGCCAGTTACTGCATGTGGAAAGATGTCACCAAACATTGGCCACCAAGACCAGCAGCCATGGGAAAAGACATTTTGGTCCAGTTCTTCATATCCATCATCCCACTGGTTCTGTACTGCTGGTGGTCATGGTGCTGCTGAACAAGGGCAAGGATTTAAACACCCATATAGCTGCTATAAATTTGAATAAATAAGAATAGTTTCTCATCTATGGCAATTTACACCAATCTAGGCTCTACCTTCATGTATCCGGCCATCTGGAGGAAAGAGTCTGCCCTCCTGCTAGGCAATTACTGACACATTTTTAACTTTCCTGCACCAGCTCTGTCCTCCTCTGCTTTTCATTTCTTACCAAAGAGAAAACATAAAGGGAGTAACGATGAACAGGCAGCTGTGGTCAACAGAAGAAGTAGCATGATCGAAGAGATCCTATCTAGAAAGTTCACACAGAAACAGACTGACTGGCATCGAGAAGAGCAGGGCCTGGAACAACGTCATTGAAAAACAAATTACACACAGACACTATCCAAGTGACTTTCTTCAGTCCAAGCCAGTCAGATATTTTTGATATCCTGCAGCTTCAAAGAGAGGAACAGGCAGTTGAGTGCTAGTGCTGAAGATCACGTTAGCCCTACCAGATTATTCAGGTCATGCTAAACAGCAAATTCAGTGGATTAAAAGAGTCCTCATTCCTGCTGTGCAGTTTTAACAGTCTGCAAGTTAGACGGAGGGGCTGAGGATGCTATGTACGTTGCATGTCTAGTGTAGCACTTTATAGTCAGACAAGCTCAGCAAGGGGCATCTGCCTTCCTAAAAATTACCATTGACCCATTCCTGTTTAGGAACATTGAGAAACCAATGGACTCATGAAACCAGCAGCCATGTGAAAATCTCTTTGCCAAGCCATGCAGAACTCACTTTTGTGTCTGCAGTGTATTGGCATTGTATTACCATGACAAAACCAAATTACCACCATTGAGGATAGCCTTTGCTAATACAACAGTCCTTCTATAGTAATATACTCGTGTGCACAAATGATAGCACAATGGAGTCGATGTGTAACCCCTATAGGATCTCTGTGGTAGCGGTGAACAGTTTTTCAGCTTCTTTCTTGTCTTATCCAAGTAATTCTCTGTGCAGGCATTAGCATAAAGTCCAGTGGTACAAGCTGGCCTAACATTGGTGCAATGGCGTTGTTTCACTTTAACGTGCTATTCCTGCAATTGCTACAGAGCAAATGTCCCGGGGGGGTTCTGCTGTGCCAAGCATTATCCCTGCTCTCACTACGGGTCAGTGAAATCAGAGGTGTTCCTGTACAACAACCAAATTCAATGTGGTACCAATGCAACTAACACTGAAACCACCCACAATAATTAAGGCTGTATTTCAGATGTCAATTAAAAAAAGGGGTTTGTAACCAATACAAATGAAGACGTTGTATTGCCTGGGAAAGGAGGTCCTAGGACAAGCAGAACGTGAAGCATCCTGCTTTCTGACCCAGCTCCTACCATGCACTGGCCAGCCCCCCTACACTGATGCCAGCCCCGCACACAACCGAGCCAAAGCTCCCCAGAAACGTCGTGCTGGTGGGCATTGCTTGTTTAGATGACAGATCCTTCGGTGGGTAAGCAAGCAAATAAATCAACTAGTTGTGTTTCTGCTTGATTTTTCAAAACACCTACTGCTGAGGTAGAGAACTGAGGTGGGGTTTCTGATGTCTAGCAGAGGGATAAACCGTGCAGTTCCCATCCCTTCGAGGGGAGCAGTGATGGGGGCTCTCCCCTCTCCCCCACTGCCCATGCATGAAAACTTGTAGGGATTAAATATCATTGAGACTTCTACCTCTGTCAAAACTGGCAGAAATTAGCTGACAGGCTTAAAAAATATTATGGAAACTGTTAGACAGAGACACCTACACACTGCTTTGGATGGCACAGAACTGCTTTCCCAAGAAAAACTAGGCTAAAAATGAAAATGGTCAGTCCCTGAGCAGGTCAAGACGTGGATATCAGCTTGCTGGTAGCAGGCTGGCAGATTCCTTGTGGAGCCAGACAGCTCTCCCGAGATTCAATGAGCAACGTGAGAGAGAAGAGTTTGGTTTAGAGTAAAATGCTAAGCTGTGCATGAGGGTTTAGGAGGACGATTCTTCCTAAGACTGGCCTCAATCAGCAGTTCCAGAGTAGCTTCGACCTCGCAATCAGCATGTTACAGACTGAAGTCCCACACATGAACCCAAAGGTCCAAACGAGAAGCTGGAGCAGTTACTTTTCTACCCAAAATTATCTTATTGGTATGTAAAACCAGGATACAACAAAACTTTTAAAAGACACCCTAAGGCAGTCATCAACAAATGTTACTTTTCACTTTTATAATGACTGTGCAGTGTGCCGCTGTAACAATTCGACAGGTTTTTTTTTCACAAAAGTTTGCAGACATTCCTGGATATTTTTTCAGCTAAGAAGAATCACCAGGAGCTCCCACAAAGGACTTCTCGAGGGTAGGAGGTAGCAAAGCTGAACATTCATCACCAGCAGATCAGGGAGCAGATGGAAAAACCACAGAAAGAGGATGCACCGAGTTTGCTGTTTCTTTAAGTCGCTGATGGATTCACACATGATGCAACTAGACACAACACAGCACTTGCATCTTCCTGCATCAGTGATTCTGCAGACATAGATCTTCCCACCCTCCTCTTCCCCCTTCCAAGACCCAGACACATTTTTTGTCTGCAACTGGATACAATCACTTTTTGCATACAAGCCCAGCAAAACAAAAGATCCCATTTTCAGTTCACAGAGCTGCCATGGCAGAAATAAATATTACTTTGTTTGTTGGGGTTTTCTTTCTGGTTGCTGCTGCTGTTTTGTTTTCCAAAATCATTGTTCTGCAGAACAATTTAACAAAACATATTCTTCCTGATTCAAGACTTCGCAGCTAGCTGCACAGTAGCTGGGTTCTCATTGAAAAAGCCAACCCTTCCAAGCCCAAACCCCAAAGTTTGCTGAAATCTCAACCTCTAGAGAACTTCCTAAATCAATAAATCTAAGACAAGCACTGGGCCTCCTTCCAGTTTCAGCGTGAAACCACCAAACACAAGATCTCTGCAGCACCGCCGTGGTTTGCAAGCAGAAGATTAACACCCTTGGTTTTGCCTCCCTGCTTGGAGCACGGCATGGCTGGGGAAGGCGGCTGGGCACAGACAACTCCATCCTTCCTCCCCTCCGAGCTCTGTTTGCAGTTGGTGTCAGCACTGTCTGGGGTAGCAGCTGCCCATCTGGCTGCTGCCCCAGGAGTTTCGGAGCAAACACGCAGTGGTGCAGCAGCCTTGCACGGGCCACCATGAGCACGCTGTGCCCTCACAAGCACATTGCTCAGCCTTGCAAGTAAGTCAGGGGATGAGCCCTCGTCGAAGAGAAACCTGTCCAGGTTTCGGCTTTATGATCCCAACACAGACTCGCCAAGCTCAAGCATCTGTAAAGGAGCCTGAACTCTGTTTGCAGGGGGCAGCTGCAGGAATTAGCATCTGTTTTCTCCTTCTCCCTCCCTTTCTTCCTTTCTCACTTTAAATTGCCTGATCTGGCGGTAATTTTCCTCTCCCTGGTGCTTCCCTCCCCATCCTTTCCTTCTCTCTTCCCACCCTGTCAGCCAATGACAAAAATAGAGATGAGGAAAGACACAATTGCATAAAAGAAGGGATTTTTCCATCTTTAATCGCAGAGGGGGATTGGTTTACACACCGCCTCACTGCAAAAGCGGCGCAGGTTAGGCAGGTAAGATTTGAAGGGAGGCTGTGTGATGCATCGAGCCGAGCCTGCCCCTTGACCTCCAGCTCCCTGCCTGCTCTGCCTTCAGCTTTATTGAAGGCACCGGGCGTGAAATGGTACCAGCGATGATGCTTCACACTTTTCTAAGCAGCCTTTGTGCGGAAGGAGTAGTCGTATCAGATCTGCACCCCGTGTGATGTGCTTACCTTGAAGAGGGACACCTGGGCAGGGATATCTCCCTGCTTTTGCATCACTAATGAAAAAAACGCATGTTTCTGTGCAGACACCAGCTCTGTGGCTCAGCAGATACAACACTGTCATACTCCAAGGTTAGAATCCATTTAAAGAAACCTGAGTTACGGACAACTTAAAGATAAAGGAAAAAAAATAAATTAATTGATGCTTACCTTGGATTTTGGCTGGTTGGGCTGGGGGGGGGCTTCTTTTTCTGCAACAGGGACTGCTTCACTGGGCTTTTTGTGGCTGGAGAAAAAAAAAATAGAAATTGTAGGAACAAACCAAAAGAAGAAATTATGTCAGCATACCTTCTAAAAAGCTCTATATGTTTTACAGTTTATTTTGATTTTCGCACAGTATCACAACTGATCAGATTAAAAAAATAAATATTCATTGTAACATATCCTCATTTTTGCTGGACAACATCAGTACTCTCATCTCTATTCACGTGAAGCGTTCCTCTCCTTCCAGCCCCTTCCTTCCTCACCACTCGCCACATCTAAAGCTGAGGCTGGTCCCAGGACTGCTCTGGGACATTTCATATTCGCCTGGGTAGTTTATCACCAAACTCAGTATATTTTTCTACTCCCCAACTGGACAATTAAACCATCACCAAGTTAACAAAAGATGAGTTTCCAGGTACCACTGGCACAACTTCCAGGGCAATCACGCACACAGCCCGGTGCAATCTCCCCCAGCCCCACGGCAGTCGAGTGAAGGCGCAGAGGTGGGTTCTCTGAGCAGCACGTGCCGCTTGCCCCTGTGAGTGGGTGCTCACCGCCTTTTATTTCTCCTCTGTGCTGATTTCCAAGCTGAACAGCCCCTGTCCTTCACCTCCCCACATCCTACAGTCATTTGTACCAGGACAAACCCTGTCCCAACCAAAGGAAAGCTGAGACACCGAGCCCGTGGCAGTACCAGCCTAAGGGACAGCCTCACTGTGCTCAGCATTTGTTTGTACATTGCCCATATAAAATTAATTGATGATGTCTTTTCAATGGACCACATACAGCTCTCAAAGTTTAACCAGATGGAAGCAGAGAGACTCCATTCAGAGATTTGAATCAACAAAATATGATTACAAAAATAAAAGTATTCCCATTATGATTTTTTTTAAATGAATACTACCCAGTAGGGCTACATAAACGATTTTCTCTAGAGTACTTTGGTCTCGACTTCTTAAACATATCTGAGAGCTTTCCCAAAACATTTATGGAAAGATGGATTTATCAAGATTAAAAATCTCCCCTGGAGATTCACTGTAAATAATTTTTTTAACCTACTTTCTTCCTCACTCCCCTCCCCAGGAGCTTTTTGTCTCACATCAGTGCTCTGCCACTCTTGGATTCTATGAGTCCTTCTGCCTCGATGCTTCTTGGGATGAAATGATCTTCACCAGCAGCTCTCTGATAGGCCACTTGAAATCAGCTCTTTCTCGATTCATGCATTTCACAATTCCTCTCTCTCCTCTTCGCTCTTGCAGCTATAATTACTGGTGAATTTAATTTTATTAAAAAAAAAAAAAACACCACCACCGCACCAAAAAAACCAAACAAAACACCAAAACCAAACCACAAACAAAAAAAAACCCCAAAAACTAAAAGGCACCCTAAAACCTTCTCCCCCCACACTCTCCATCTCTTCCTGCCAGGAGTGACCCCAGTGGTCTGTGCTGCGGGTGGCAGTGGGACTGCCCAAGCCAGATGGGAGCTGCTCAAGACCTTGGAGATCAAGCCACACGCCTTCAATTTTGACATTTGGTCGTGGGTGGCAGATTTCTTCTTTTCACACTTAAAAATGTTGAAAAACCACAGTACTTCTGTTTGAGGGGGAATCAGAGGCTGATTAACCTTATCTTCTTATGCACAGATGCAGATGTTGAGAAACAGTTTCCAACCCACGTTGGCCAGGACCTGTCTTTGGACCATTAGCCAACGCACAACGTGCCATCCCAAGCCCTGCACCCTCCATATGGTGCACAGACCTCGAAAGGGGGTTCGGTGCCATTCAGTACATGGAAATCAGAGGAAAACAAAGTTTGCTCCTTCCTATCTTGCCCTACAACTGCCCTGGAAACCAGTCCTGCATATCCCTAAATTTATCATCATTGCAAAACATTCTCCCGATGGGCCAGAAATATCAGCCCCTCTCCTCTGCCATGCTCCCCCCTGAGGGCATGATGCTGAATCAGGGGGACCTTTCCCATTACCGATGGCAGGAGTGGGGACAACACTTCCCTCTTTTGAAATAAGGAGGATCCTTCTTCATGTGCCTTTATTAAACCGTGTGCCTGCACCATGAGCTCAAAATGACACTTTTGAATAATTTAAGATAACGATAATAGAAACATTAAAAAAACCTCTCGTAGAGACCAAACCCAATTCCTCTTGCAGGTTCTGAATTAGTTTTTCGCTTGTAGCCACTTCTGCTCTATATTAAGAGCTGTAAAAAAAAAAAAAAAAAAAAAAAAGAAAAAGAAAAGCACGATAGAAGGGAATATTAGGAAATTACTAATGCTTTTTCAAAAGCACCTATTCCTTAATCTTCTGCAGTACTATTTCTGGATTCCTGTGCAGCTTTCATCCTTACACCGAGTGTTTTACAAGACACCTCGCACACTAACAGCCCGATTCCAAAGAAGACGGGTTGGTTTTGCGCATTTTCCCCTGCAGCTATTTTGTGCCATCAGAGGTGATGCTTCACTGGGTCAGGACTTTGTTTTGGGTTTTTTTTTTTTGTTTAAAGGATGAGCTTTATTTACAAGACAACATTAACCATTTCAATTTCCCAGCTCCAAAATTCCTTGCAGGCATTCTGAATATATTAGGGTGTTGGGTTTTTTTTTCTTTTAAATTCTATTTCTAAAGCTAGGAATGCTGGGTTGGACACAGCTGGGGACTTGATTGTTTTTTCACATTCTCCTTTCAGGAAGGTAGAAACACAAGCTACTCCTAAAACACCAGGATCAGGACATCATCTTTCCCCAGCAACATCTGGAATATTAACAGACTGGAGCAGGATTGGAGTTGCATTGGCTGAACCAATCTCCGGCAGGAGCCTCCCCCCACTCGCAAGAAGGAAAAAGCAGCCGTGAACGTGAGGAGCAGCAGACTCACCGCTGCGTGACTCCAGTTTCATGCCTGCACTTCTCCATTGATTTATGGGGCAGCTCATTTCCAGACCCACCTCCTTCAGGAGGAGGAACTTCAACTCGATGTGAATAATAGGGTCCTATATCTCTTAAAGCAGTCGCTGCTGCTTTCCAGTGTTCGGGGGGGGGGGCGGGGGGGGAGGCGGGGGGGAATTATGGCAAAGAATTATTTCTCCTCCCTTTGGATGGGTCTGGAAATGAACTGTGCAGCCAGAGAGCTGGTGCATTTTACATTAAAAAAAAAAAAAAAAGGAAAAAAAAAAAAGATGTAAAGACCATAACCCAAAACACAGCTCGAGATGATGATGATGAGATCCTGCAACCCATTCCCTTCATTAAAGTCGCACAATAGAAGACACGCACACCTTCCGCCCATTCAATCTCTCCTTTACATCTATATATCTATATACACATGCCCCACAAAGGCATATTTTCTACGTTAAGCCTATGGATTACTGGCTCAGGCCCTTACAAAAAAAAAAAATTAAAAAAAATGTTGCCAAGGCAACTAGCCAGGGGTTGCTATGGCATCTTGGAGCCGAGCAGCTGGGCCAATCCCCGCTCCCTTCGAGCTGGGAAGGCGCAAAGCCTCTAAATTTAATGTCAGTGCGGAGAGGAAGGGAAGCTGTTGAGGCATGCATGATGCTGAGCGTGCGCTTGCTAAATGCGGACAACATGGCCCCCATGATTAGGACCAGCACACTAATGAATATTCATTGGGCTGATTAAAGCAAAGTCAATTAACTACTTGACTGCTTGATTTTTTGCTGGATTTTAGTCATCTCTTTTAACCATTTTGCCACTGGGGATGCTCTTGTTCTCCCCTTCATCTCTCTCTTTCCTCCTCTACATTTCCTTACCCTGGCAATTAGGGTTTAGGTATTTTTTTTTTTCTGTCTTTATGCTTTTTGCTGACAATAGCCCATCCTACTCAGATTTTACGGCTCACTTTATTTCACCAGTAAATCATGCTCTTCTAGGGTCACTGTCTTCCACTACAGTTGTAGGTAAGCCAGAAGGTCAGAGATTTCCATCAAGTTTTTAAATCTCGTGTGCGATTTAATTCTGAATCCACGGCTAAGCAATAATGCTGATTTTCTACTTCACAGTGGGATTCTCCCCCATCCCTGCAGCCCTTTGTTTTATAACACAGGGAGTTCCTGTGAGCCAGGTCAAGGGCTGTGGAATATTTTTTTTATACTGATTTGTTAGATCAGGATTCCTTCAGATAGGGGACTCAGACCGAATGTTCTAGGAAACCTAAAGGGATCCTAAAATAAAACAACAATTCATTAAAAATGGTTTTCAATTTAGGGAGATGTCTTTCTCCCAGTGCAGTAGTGATGTAATAAGATTGCGAAGAGGACTGCATATTTTATAAAGATCATTTTTCAGAATGTCCCTGCAAACTAAAACATGTGATTAAATTAAAAATAAATGAAAAATTGTTGGCCAAAAAAAAATTTAAAATCCCACATTTGTGAATTTAGCCCTTACAACCTAACCCGGGAAAATACATTCATTTTCATCATGTTCTTGGGCTTGTTTCGAAAAGTCTCTCAGGTTCTTGTATTATGTATACAGAACCATGTCAGAGAAAGATGCATTTACATGATAGTTGTGACTCTCCTGGAGGGGAGTTATTAATAGTTGTAAGTAATATATCTGATGAGTAGAATGGAAAACCTGAACATAATAACCAAGCATTTGAGGTCATATCTTTGTCAGCAACTGAAGGAAAAAGATGCAGAAAAAGGCAGAGTCTACAGTGTGGTAGGGGCAACACTAACTTCAGGTATTATACGTGCAATTCAACTAATTCCAAACAAAAAAAAGAAAAAAGAGGAAAAAGTAGTTGAAGAGGAATGAAGTGAGACAGAGCATAAACGAGTGGGGAAAGTTCACATTATTTTTAATTGCAAACTAAAAAAAATAATCTATTTCCATTATATAAACTCCACGGACATTCAGATTTCTCTATTATTTTGTTGGATGATGCACATATTGACGTGTATTTATATATTTATAGATATAAAAACAGATATGTGCTTTTCTAGCATGCCACTAAATTGTGGAAAACAGGGAATTACAACGCTTTCCTACGCAAGTTGTATTCTGGAAGCACTGCAAGCAATTTCTCTGCAAACTCGCTGTGTGTACATCATCCTTCTATTAATGCCGTTATCCCAACTTTTAATCTTTTCATTTGCAACCAAACATTCAGCACCTGTTTGGACTCTGGGAGTCATTTGGGCTTCACCTCGCAGTGGCTAATGCTGCTGGGAGGCTGAAATCGCAGGCACGATTTGGTGTGCGCGCTCCCGGATTGCCGAGATGCTGCCCTTCTTTTCAGAGCTTTACATTTCTGCCATCAAAATCAGAAATCTGCATAGCAACACTGAGCTCCGCAGGGTAACACATTTCATTTACCCAAATGTGAAGGAAAACCACAACAAATAATTACCTATTTACAAATTAAAAGAACAACAAAAGGAAAGGAAGGGGAACGTGTTAAGCTGCCACATTCAATTAAAGGAATTTGGGGGCTCTTTTTCAAAATAATACATTTTCATCTATGTGCACTGGAAATCTCTTCACAGGGGGCAAGATGCAAACACAGATGTACACACAAAGAAAACGAGAATAATTCCATTCTTACAAAATATTTAGAGAATCGGATTCAGATTCTAACTGGGTCACAATTGAAATGTAGCTAGCAACCTACAGTACAGGGGGAAAAAAAAGAAAAAAGAAAAAATCCCACAAAAACCCACTCCAGTGCCATGCAACTCAGCAGTCTGCAATTCCTGGTCACGAGAGGCCACAGCATTAGCCAGGCAGGGTGTTACAGGTCAGGATTAAGATGCATTAACAAATTCATATGGAGGAAGCTTGCCCAGCACCTGCCCACAATTTGCCAATTCTCTTCATCTCCCTTCTATGTGAATCAAATTCTCTTTTTCTACTTGGAGGAGGTTGGTTTTTTTTAAAAAAATACTGTTATTCTGGGTAAAATTTGCATGCCTGAGCTGTGAAAAGCATTTTAGCTCAAAACCTACACAAGAGTAAGAACTACAGGATTATTGTGCTTGTATTGTGAATGATACTAAGATCAAAAAAATGCTCAGAGCCATGTGCATGTGTGCGCATGCATACACACGTACAGATAAATGACAGCAAACAGCATCTATCCTGCTTCTAAGATATATGGCAAATTCTTCAAACTATTAAAAAAAACACCCACAAAAATACAAACCAGGTATCTACGTCTGCACAATGGAAAATATTCTGACCGCAAAGCCATTGCGGGAGCAGTAAATTCAGGGTTAAGTCTCTGAATTCCTGCCTGATACTCTCAGCCTTTCATCATGACTCTATGAATTTTTATTTCTGCACTCTGGGGTAAATTAAGGCTGATGGTGTCAATACGGAGTTTTGAGCCCTATTTCGGTATTTCTTATGTTTCGCCTGTTTAATTCAGACCCTTTAAGTTTGATTTTTCAACAATTTAGGAGGACAGCTTGGGGCTTTCTGATCCGCTTTTGAAATGCCATGTTTTCGAGGAGGCTATTTCCCACTGCACTGCCGCCTCAAGTCATCCCGTGCATGTTGTGTCAAGGCAGGAGCCATTTTCCCAGGCAGAATAAATTCCTCACCGTTCGGTTCTGGCAACCTGATGGCTAATCGACCCCCTCCCCATCGTCAAGAGCAGGAGCACCCCAAAGCTGTGGAGATCCTGAACTTTTGCATCCGTCTGCTCTTGAAAAACAAACTCCCCAAACCCTGCAGGAAAAGCCTGATGCGTTTGAGATTAAAAACGTGATGTGTCTGGGATTAAAGTAAAACACGTTTACAGACCTCGCGATGCTAACCAACCAGAAGAGTTATCTAATACACGATACATGTGATTGCTTGAATAATATTACAGTAGAAGCCACGTCCCTTCCTCCCTGCATGCGTACCCCTCTATGCATGCACACACATGGTATTTCTAATAGGATCTCTTCTCCCCTCTCTCTCTCCCCCGCTTTCACAATCTGTCGCTCTCCAATCTGCCCACTCTGCTCTATTTTCCCATCCAATATTCCCCCTCTAACACCTTCCCCTCCTCTTCAGCCCCCGTCCTTGCTCCCTCTATCTCCCCCCTCCTCCGGGCTCTGTTATAGCCCCGGCGCCGTGTTTTGGGTCTGTGGACATGGGAAGCAGTTAGCAGACCGGTTAAAAAAACAAGTATAGGAAAAAGCAGTTTCTCCCCCCACTACTAGCACTTAAATAACACGGTAACTACCTCCCTCCTCTAATAATTCAGTGCCTAAAATCCATTTTTTATAGCGATGAACGACATTATTAACACTCACTCTTACTTGGTGCTATTTTATCAGAAACTTTACAAACAAGTTCACTATCGCTATTCTCCGCTTTACGGAGGGGAAGAAAGAGAGGGAAGGAAAAGGCTCGGCCAGAGCTCCCCAGCAGGCTGGTAGTAGAGCCTGAAATAAATTAGGTCTCCTGGGTTCCAGTCCAGTGCTCTACCCATTAGTCTCTGACTAAGAAACAAATGCAGAGAGGCCAGAAAACGCGTAAATTGAAGCAACACTTCACTGTTCCTTGCAGTCTGTAGAATAATTACTAGATGCAGATGTAGCTAGAGATGCCTGAGGCTTTGGTGATCCCAGGGATATATTTATAAGATCTGGCTTTTCCTCCAGACCATCCTGCTGCTCTGCTGTGTTGTAGGAACGCTTTGCTCCAGCTGAAATTTGGCCCTAACTTGGGAAGTGCAGGACACAAACGTGTCTAAGCGGAGCAACTGGTCTAAGGAGTTCAGGGGAAGCATCAGGCTTTATCTAGGCCTGGCAGGATTATGGAAATAAGTATTTAATTTCCCAGAACAGAACAAGCTTGTGGCCAGCTTATGTGAGTCTACACATGGACACATAAATGCTCATGGGAACATGCCGAAAGCTCCACCACAGCACTCAAGGAGGGGGAGAAATGAGTTTTATGCAGCGCATAAGATAACAATAGTTCTCATGAAGAGGGGAGAAATATATAAATTCACACTTTCTAAGCTTGCAGGTCTACCTTGTAGGTGCCCCTGGCTTCATGCCATGCTGCACAGCTGATGGGAATGATAGCACTGACCCCACAGAGTGGTGGGCATGGCAGCAGCGTTGAGCCCCTGCATGGGACAGGGAGATGCAGAGCAAGGACTGATCTAGAACCCAAAGGCATAAGGATCCTGGAAGATTAGGACATTCTGCCTCCCTTTCCAAAAGATAAAAGCACCTACTGCTAGGAAAACGAATGCTGTCACATACAGAAAGCATTAAAACCAATAAAAAACTGATGCCATTCCTGCAGGCCAAGCAAACACTGCATTTAAGAATAGTTTAAAATAGGGGAAAACCCCTGAAGATCCTTAAAAGAAAGCAGAGTTAAGTTCTCATCCTCACTCGAAACTTACATCTGCTGCACATTATATTTAGAGGGAGCTGCTACCACAGGCTGCTGCAGCATGATGCCCATGCCACCCTGCAAGAAGTGGGGAGGGGCGCAGCTTTCAGAGGCAGACCTATGTGCCACAGAACAAGGAGTGGCTCCAAGAGACCTTATCCAGGAATCTCCTGGTGCGGACCATGGTTGTAGCAATGATTACTAGAGGAACCTCCGCTATTTGAGCTGTTCCCCTGCTTGGAACATCACTTCAGTGCCCACAGACCAGGCTGCCCAGTACAAGAGAGATGCGAATGTGCAGCAGAGAGTTCAGCCAAGGGCCCAGAGCATCCCTCAGATGAGGAAAGGCACAGAGCTGAGACGGTTCAGCCTGGAGAAGAGAAGGCTCAGCGGGGGTCTTGTTAATGTATATAAATACTTGAAAGCAGGGTGCAAAGAGGATGGAGGCAAGCTCTTTTCAGTGGTGCCCAGTGACAGGATCAGAAGCAGCGGGCACAGCTGAGACACAGGGAGGTCTGTCTGAATATCAGGAAACACCTGTGAGGGTGACTGATCCCTGGCACAGGTTGCCCAGGGAAGTGGGGGAGCCTTCGTCCTTAGAGATACTAAACAAACCCAACCTCTGGACATGGTCCCTGGTAACCAGCTCTGCGTGGCCCTGAGCAGGGGGGTTGGACAAGATGGTCTTCAGAGGTCACTTACAACCTCAGCCATTCTGTGATTCTATGAAATTTGCTTTTTTAAAAAAAAAAACAGTAAGTAATTTTCTTTATGAAATTTCAAAAAAAAATCTTATCCATACTTTTCAAATATGGCTTTATAAACCAATTCTTTATTACAAAAACAAGAAACAGCTTTCTCAATTTGCAAAATTTCTGGTAAGACGGCCGTTCAGATTTCCTTGCAATAGCGGCACTGATGGCTGCAAGAAACCTGAACCACCAGATCAGCTGGGGACCTTTCCTGTTCAAAACTTTGAGGATCAAGCCCTCAGCGAAGATTCCTGTGCACATCTGGGCTTTTTTACCAACAGGATGGCTTCCTTGCCTTGGGCCAGCACAACTTTATAGAAGAAATCAGCCATGATAAAGGTGTGAAATGTCACAGCAATTCTTAAAAGGGCTCCAAGGGTGAACCCAAGGACTACAGACTCGTAAATATGACTTGCATAGCTAGCAAAAAATATTTGCCATTATATATACATACACAAATTCCTAGGATCTGTGGTAGATTTCTGAGGTGTGACTCATTCACCCAATATAAAGGTGACCCTGTTGTGACACAGCACTTGCATCCCTGAAAAGCTTCTGGCCACTTCCCTCTCCAAAAGCTTTTGAAGAAATTGAACTTTCCTGGCATGACAGGGAACATCCCCTTCTAGATTCATAACTGATTGCAACAGGGGAAGCCAAAGGCAGGGAGAAAAAGGTTTTTTGCAGTGGGTGAAGTTGCCAGTAGATTATCCCAAGCATCTTTGGGGTTTGTCTTGCTCAAGTGACCTGAAAAAGGTCGCAAACAGCAACACGACAAAGTCTGCAGCCAATAAAAAGTTATTTGAGAACCAACCCTTATTACTTATTTCTAAATGATCTCACTATACCCAATGACAGAATAATAAAACAATGTCGGTAAGCAGAGAAACAAAAAAAGAATAGCTGTATTTGTCAGGAGGCCACTCCACTGTTGGACAGAGGGTGCTGGACCAGACAAACCCTCACCATACTTCTTTGGTAATCCTGATACTTTGCATATCTCATTTGGATGTTTCAGACCTTTTGCACCAACACAGGAGCACAAAGTTCATGTCACACCTGACAGCCAAGGTCTTCACTTCTAACTTGAAACAAATAGCCACTGTCCCCCAGCATTTTACTGGTATCTGCATTCTATGGGACTCTCAGCAATAAATATTGTAGTCACCTGGATCTATGATTGTGTGGTGGATGGTATTTCTCTAATGCAAAGGGAACGGAAACTTCATAAGAAAGCAGACCTGAGGTCAGCTTTGACTGCAGATGTCTGCTGGACAGCCATCAAACACATTGCTGACAAGCTGGAGGCTAGTGAAAATGCAAGTATGGAAGGATTTTCTGTCATGCCCTTGCACATCTCTGTTCTCGTGATTGATGACTACGCTCCAAAATTATGATATACTGTACAGCTCAGCCAGTTCTGCCTTACAAATCCGTACTTCTGCATGCACACAGGCAGGTACTAAGAGCAGCCTGCCCAGAGACAGTGATAAGGGTATGTTCCTCAGATCTGACTGAAAAATCCCCACTCCAGGAGATCTTGGGTAGAGGTTTCCAAATCCCTTAAATCAGGCAAACCCAAAAATCTTTCCTGTGTGAGAGGAGTGACTTTGGGAAAATGCATACTGGGAAAGGACAGAGAGAGGAACTCCCTGAATTCAGCTTGAGACCAATTCCTACTCTTGGGTTTGGTTGTGAGCAACATAACATAATATAAATACATTTGAAACTCAGGCTAGGGGGAGTCAAAAGCAGTGCCTCCAGCTTTGAGTAAGAACACAACCTTCTTAGTTCCTCGTGTGCACATGGGGACCCAAACCCAGAAGACTTCACGTCCTGCTGTCTCGTCCTGAGGGTAAATGCAAGAGGTTATGCCTTGTCGCAGTTGATATCGCAGCCTACCAGCCACCAAGACCCATCTGAAACTCCCACGCTGCTGCACCCAAGGTGCCCACGTGGAGACCACAGCTCCGGGGGAGCCCCGAGATGCACCGTAGGGCAACTGTGCCCAACCCGCACAGACTTCTGAGAACCAGGGCAGCCCACCTCTGCGCCCCCTTCACCCACACTGCCTGCCCTTTGACTTCACCCACTCACCCAACAAACCCTCGGTGCTGCTCGGGGCTTGCAGAACACGAAGCCACCCCCTTTCAACAAGTGTGACTGGGAGGCAGAGGCAGCGTGCGAGCACACCAGTTCGAACCCGCCGCGGCCCCAGCAGAGCTGCAAGCGCACACGTCACTTCTCCAGGAACTTGTTTGTATTCTTGGGAGAATGTTGAAAAATATCTCTGACCCCCAAACATTTACCTTTTGATCGGAGGTTTCCAATGTTGCTGTAGTGTATTACAGCTGAGATGCTCATAAAAAAACCCTTTGTGTCAACATAGTAAATGACTCTAATTAGGCTGGTGGTGCAATGAAAATGCTTAATTCATTCTGATGAGGCAGAAGGAAGAGCTAAAATGTTTATAGACAATGGGTGAACAGGGAGATATAATGCTGAGTGCCAGCTTTAAATGCAAATTACCGCAGAAATCTTTCCCTCTCCACCATCCCATTCCTCCCCCTTCCTCTCTCTGTCGCCAGCACCACACTGTAATCTCCTAGTGCAGTAATTAGAAGTGAAAGGAGCCACATAGAGGGGCCTCTAAAGGCAACACTAAAGAGAATTACAGAAAAAATATACCTGCCTTTAATAGAAGACAGCACCATTTTCCAAAGTGCACCACCACTGCAGCACTTAGCATGGCGGTAGGATCAGAGAGGTGATAATTTGGAGGGGTATTACTGAAATAGTATGTAAATTTGTTGCAATTCCCCCTGCCCATCTGAACTGGCTTCATCTCTAGTGTCTGTTGACAGGGCTGGGGCCACTTTGCCTTTTGGAAGATAGCCAGAAGGCCAGGCCAGCACCAACAAGCAAACGTCTTGGGGAAGGCAGCTCTTCTGGTCCTTCTTCCCCTCACCAGAAATATGCAGCTGCCAGTGGACAAAAAAGCTGTAAGCTTGCAAAAACACAGCCTGGAAGTTGCTGAGAGCGACTAAACATGGAAACCTTACAAGATCATACTTGGAAAAGTTTCTCATCACACTTACGGTATTTCAGCTTCTTTTAGAAGAGGAGAAATTATACATTTGGTGAAGAAGAAGAGGTGAGAGAATGGAAGAGGACAAAGAAGGAGGGACAAAAGGTAGCCAGTGTTTGGGTTGCCTATGGGGTATGACACTTTTCTTTAAATGTTCTCATTTGAAACCTCTGGAATAGCTTTTCCTTGGGAATTTAAGCAGAGAAACACTCCTGCTGCCAACTTGACAGCGTCTGTGTTTTAGGTTCTCCAGCACCAGCATGGACACAGCAATGCGCAGCAGCGTACAGATGTGTCAGAGTTTCACTACTGGAGTCTGAGCTAAAACTGGGTTTTGTTTCATCTTTGTGAATTAAGTGCCCTCAGTCCTGCTTTGGCATGGAATAACCCCCCTTTTCCCTCCCACCCAGGCACACCAACAACCTCAACACCGCAGAAGATCAGAACACGAGACCAGAAAACCTCTCAGCCCTAGGCTACAAGCCAAACAAACTCCTGGTTAAAAGCTGCTGAAGTTACATTCTGGATAAAAATTCTTTGCACTAGAACATTTTCTCTGGTCCTTGCAGGGGTGGTCAAGGCTCAAGCTAGAGAAGAACAGGCGGGTGCACCCCGAGGCCCACAAGCAGGCTACAGCACCCCAGATTTTGCCACCAGGAGCTGACTGGGGCAGGGGAAAAGAGCAGGTATCAGGGCTCATTTCTGTGGAGATGATGAATTTTTATCATCTTTCCACTCCACCACATTGTGTTGCCAGTGGACAAGGTCATGCTCGCTCTGGGCACGTCACTTACCACTGCGCTCGCCTCTCTTGGCAAGCCTGGTGACATGCCCTGCCCTTTTCTGCAGATGGCCCAACCACAGCAGCCAGCCTGGGCTGGCTTTTCCTTGGGGGATTTAATACCCTTTAGGAAAGCTGCAGGAGGCTGAGGTGTGCTGCTGGAGGTCAGTGGTCAGACCTTGCTGCCAGATCACATTATGTTACCAACTCCCAATCGAGCTGGATTTCCTGACATAAAACACTTTTATTTGCTAAAAAAAATACAAAGATGATGTTTCTCCGCTCCCTTAAGGTCAGTATGCAGGAGGTCCAGCTACATCCCAGAGCCTGGCCTGGGCAGGGTCACATTCCTGCGGGACAGTTATCACAGAAGTGATGCCACATTTGTGCATTGCATAAATCCAATGGAGCACCTTCCTCTGCATGTCCTCACCTGCGTAAACAGGACCACAGAAGCCCGAGACAAAGCTGCACTTGGAAAAAGGCACAGCTTGCTTATGCCTGCAATTCATTCCCAAGGCTCTGCTCAGCTCATTCATAAAAGATCTCCATCTGACCCGCAGAGCCACCTCAAACCCCTGGTGTGTAGGTGATGCTGGGCTCTCCTGGAGGATGCCCCTGGGCACGGCACAGGCGTGCCAACAGCTCCCTCTCCCCCAGCCGTGAGCTGGAGCATCCCACCGTCTCTTTCTCTCTCTCCCTCTCTGTGTTTGCTCAGTGAGACAGAAGCAATACCAGTTTGCAGCACAATAAACCATGTAAAGGAAGCATCAATTAACTAGAATACATGGATATAGTATTTAATTAACTGATAGGCTCACAGTTACCGTATGATGTCATGGAAACCTCGAATCTCCTGGGTGCCGCCTCACACATGCCAACCGGGAATTGGAGCCATCACAAATCCCATGTAAAGTTTGAATCCTGACATTTTTAATTAAAAAAAAAAAAGATTCTGACTCTCTTAAGTACCTTTTAATTGACATAAATGTGTGCACATCTTTGGTACTGCAGGAGCCCTGGGTGTGATGGCTCTGGTAGAATGGAGGCCAGCGGCATTGCTCACCCACCCAAGGCCACTGTCATTAACCATGGCTTTGCGTTAAGGACGTGGAAGAATGAGCCCACAAGGCTCTAAAGAAATAAAGAGAGGGCAAAACCATAGTGGATGGGTTTTCAAGGATATAACAAGATAATAAACTGCATTTACAATGCCTTCAATATGAGGATCTCCAAGCAAAAAAAAAAAAGCAAACATTTGAGGCCGATTGCCTGACTCCTAATTCAGTATGAAAGCATCATTTAAGTCTATAACTTCTTGTTCAGCACTTTCTAGAGACCTGCCCTGGTTCAAACACTGAATAATGTAGCCTCACCCATTTAAAAAAAGAGTGTTATTTTACAGGATCTGCAGCTGAGGAAACTGAGGCAAAGGGAAGTCAGGGCCATCGGCCCAGGAGTCAATGCCTGTTGAGTTCCAGAGCAAGGGACAGAGCAGAGAGACTCCAGCACATGCATGTGCTAACTGGGCAGAGCCAGGAGCAATGGAAGAGGGAGCAGCACCCTCACAGCACTGCTAGCAACGCCCAGGCACGGCTAATCCCCCCAGGATGTGCCCAGAACCACCCAGCATCCCTGCTTACACTGGGTCTGTCAGGGCCTCTCACACTCCAGCAGCACCAACTCTGCATCCTCAAACAACTAATAAATAATGCAAAGGTCTAGTTTCCCAAGTACCAGGCTGCTGCATTAGGGATTGAAGCTGAATGCAGCCCATATACAAATACCAACAATCAGCCTCAAACAACATTCCGATAAAAGTAATTTTACTTCTCCAGCTGCAAACACTAATACTTTCATTCCATTTACTGCAAAATATTTGTTGCCCGATACCAGTTTTGTCCCAACAGCTGAAATTACAGGAAAAGTCCTGTATTAACAACTATTAGGCTGAGGCGTATTGTATGCCTGCCTTTAGTGCTTTGACAGTAGAACATTAGGCTTAAATACACCGAGACAGGTAAGTACAGTATTATTTTCTGTGAATGAAGGTGTGCGTTTGTTCTAAGTATCCATTGTCTCTGTTTATGTGTGAATTAGTTTATGGATTGTTCTTGACAGAGCTACAGCGCCCTCCCTTAAGGGCATTGCTGATATATTACCTTTGAAAGAGAATCACAATTTATTCATTCAAACACAGAGCTAAAGATAGATGTGCACCGGAATATCTTGAAATATTGCATTATATATAAAATGAAATAGGGGGAAGCTAAATTACACAGCTATAATTACTTAGAGTTCAGGTGGCATCGTAAATAATCTACTCACAACTCGCTCAGTGTTTATTATGTCACCAGAGCAATATAATTAACATGGTATAGATGGGAACTACGCAAAGCAGATGCCTAATATACCCAGATCTAGCACACTATGACATAAGTATAAAAACACACAAACACATACTATGTCATTCATGAAAATGAAAGTGGGAAAGAAAAAAAAAAGAAAAAAAGGAGCAGTTTGACAATTTTGAGGCCCTAGCCCTGCTAACGCCACCAGCACCTCTTCAGAATAGTCATAGCCAAGTTTATGGGCATGCTTCAGCATTCACATCGCAGGGGCATAGATGGTTTTGCACTGATGGCATTCACGCCACCCATGAAATTCTTCCTGTTCTGCTCTAAAATTGGCTCCCTGGCTGTCTGAAATTAAATTGTTACAAGGCATAAGAAGTTGCCAAACAATCTGGAATCTGCAAGTCATCATCCAGTCCTGCACCACCAATACACCAGTTCAGGTTCTCAGATGGAATTGCCTGGAAATTATCAATAAAGGTGTTAGGCAAAATCAGGCAAACAGCGTAAGAAAAGCAGAACCTAACAAAGGCGGAAAAAAAAACCACCCAGGCATCAAAAGCTTTGAAACAGTAAAATTCATAAGAAATTATTTCTTATTTTACCTCAAAATCACAAGATTTGTCCAGTTAAGCCCTGTTTCCAAAATCTCTCCTCACATGGCAAAATGTATATATAGCTTCTTGCTGGAGGAGGGGTTCAGAAACAGCTGAAGGTGCCTCTCAGAGGCTCAAAGGAGGAATGAGATAAGCAGGTGGCAAACTTAGAGCCCATTAAAGAAACAGAAAGGTTAGAGGAACACATTTTCAGAAGGGTTTATTTGGGATATGACAGCGTGAGGGACTGGAAAACAAGCTACTTTTCTCCAAGTCCAAGGTGTCCTTAAGTTTCAGTTGCTCAAGTCACAACAATATTTTTAGGGCCTTTGAAAACCAGTTGGGTGTGTGTTACTCCATTTCTGATTCACTCCTTCCCGTAACATTTTGCTGGTTTCCATTTCCCTATATGTTTTGGTTTTTTGGGGTTTTTTTCCAAATTTGTTTCTGTAACAAGGAAAGCAAAGGGAAGAAGTAGAGCAGGGGGACAAACACCACCACCCCCAAAGCAGAGGTGAGAAAGTGAGTCAGAAATCAGCTTTTTCCCTTTACACCTCTGCTTTTCACTGCTGTAATTGCCATTTGTGGACAGTTTATTGCATGCTTCTCCATTGAAAAAGAGACCCAAGACAATATAGGAGCAGAGGAGTTCTATACATTTGCTCTTTTACTGCTTTCTTGGTCAAACGCATTGACATTAAAAGCAAGATGACTTCTCCCCCAGCTACCAGCTCTGCACTACTATTAAAAACCCCTCTCCAGACATAATTGTACACACACCCACCCCCCCCCCCCCCAAAATAGAAACAGGAGCAAGCCCCAGAGGAGGCATCCCAAGGGATGCAGCTCAGCCTCCTGCAGCACCCCTTCAGCCTGGGCTCCAAACACAGGATTCCTCGCGGAGATAGGGAAGATGCCTGAATACATTGGGGTGGGATCATCGTTCCAGCCAGCTTCAACCAAATCACAACCTCCTTTTTTCCTGCAGTTCAATTGCAGGTACCAACAATGTCCTTAAAGAGTTTTGGCCCAGCACAGAGCTTGTTCTTGGTCTGCCTCATCACCTTGCACAGAGGTGGGAGCGGACTGGCACCCTGCCACTGGCGGGGAGAAGATTCAGGAGGTTAGACACAGAGCAGAAGCAAGCACTGTGTCTTTTATTAAACAGCATCTGCCCTTCTTCTGGATATATTACTTTATGCCAAGTGGTGTGGATTTTTTTTTTTTTCTTTTTAAGTAAAGAATATTTAACGTCATATAAGAAGAAAAATGGTGCCTTAAATTATTTGTGGCATGTCCTCTGTGCTGTGGAGGAACAAAGCTCACTCTCCCAATGTGCCGCACCAGAGTTCAGGAGCAGCAGCGACAGTCAGGAAAGAATTTATGGTCCCTGGGGAGAGATCTGCTAGGGTCCTGCAGAACAAGATAAAATATTTGAGAGTTGCTTTTTTTTTTTTTTCCTCCTTCTCCAGGGGGGTAGCAGAGATGAAAGATGTAAAACCATTTCCCAGGGACCAAGACCCCACCAAAACACCTTCCCCTCCCGGACAACAGACTTGGGTTTGCAGAGGGAAGCTAATAATCTGGCTTTGTTTCCATGATGCTCTTTTCTCTGTTCCCAAGAAATTTTGCAGCACAAACAGGAATTCTCCAAAGGTTAAAAACAAACTCTGGAAAAGGCAAAAGAAAGCAGCACGCTGGGTTCCCTCCCCCTTGAGCCCTCATGATTTTTTTTTTTTTTTGAGCATGAGGTGTTTGGGGCATAATTTACAATTCGCATGATTCATGAATGCTTGCAGAGGGCACTCCACCCAGGTGCCACCAGGGAAGCTGAGCAGCCTCATGTTTTTAAATGCCTTTCACTGGCGGCTCCCTTGGGCCAGGCTGAGCTCAGGGCTCAGTCAGTGGTCACAGCCGGAGTGCTATGGAGAGGGTCTGGCTTATTTCTCCAGAATCTGCTCTCAAGAACCAACCCCGTGTCCCGTCCCCCCACCCCCCCCAAGCTGTCATTCCCAAGCCCTGCACCAAGAACTGGTACAAACCCTGCACATTTGTACCGAAAGGGGAACCGCTGGGTTTCTAGTGCTGGGGCAGAACAGCGACACACTTGCTGAACGGTTGCACCATCGGTTTAGCTGCTCTGCTCCCCATGAGACCTCCTCTTCCAAACTTGCCCAATCTCTTCGTCCAGACAGAGAAGCTTTACAGGGTGAAGCCCTGCACCCTCAGACACCCATCCACAACACAAGCCACCCAAGACAAAGGGCAGAACCACTCAGGACCTGTGCTCTGCCCCATGCCAGGCTGGCTGGGTGGAGGCCCACTCTCCTCCAGCAGCTTTCTGGCCACTGTAGCAGGGTGCTGGGCTGGAACCAAAGAACCCTGCTGAGAGCTGCAGCAGAGGATGTATCAGCGAAGCACATCAGCTTCTGCACTGAGCTGTACAAATGCAGCTGTGCAGCTGAGGGTCCAGAGCCGGCTTTGTCCAGGCAGCTCAGAGCACTTGCAAAAAATAAATACTGAAACATATACTTACATACTTGCTCACGTGAGCATCTGCTTGTGTGCTGGCCAACGATGCTTCAGCATCTTCAAAGTTAAGAGCAGTATGCAATTGCAGCCACAGCTTGGAGACAGGAGTCAGCCTGATCCAAAGTCCCCCCAAAAGAACAGTAGCTTCTCCGTGGTTGTGCTTTGGATCTGCCTTGTAGCTCCTGTGTCACGGCAATCTTTAGTATTGTCCTTTCATTTGCAAAGCCTTTGCTTCCTTGTCAGCCAGAACAACTCAAACAGGTAAATTAAAGTGCTGTTCCTGCCTCGAAACCTACTATGGCTTTTCCACCAACTTCAGCCCAAGCCCATGGAGCACTGCCTTTAACTGACAGCAAGATTCAAGAGCGAGCTCCACAGAGGGAAAACCTCTGGCTGGTACAAAGCACCAGAGATTTATTTACTCTGGTAGTGCCACAGCAATTAATACTCGCTAAAAGTCATCACCTTTTTAGACACATCCTGTGAGTAGACACATGCCTTCAATGTTAGGTTCCTCATCTTGAATCACATTTTGATTGAATACGGAGCAAGGTAATAAACAGGGGGTTATTACCAGCACCAATGCTGCTCACACCTACCCACCAGGGCACCCAGCTTCTTGCAGGCTGCTGCAAGTTGTATTCAGCACCAACTCAGGAGCAGGAGCAAAAAAACCCCAAAGTCAATCCCATGCATCGGCTGGGGGGAAAAAAAAAAACATTATGCGTCTCCAGGTGGAAAGGTTAAAAGCTACAGGCAGGTCTGCTGCCCACCCAAAGCAAGCACAAGCAGCCACAAAGCATCTCTGGTCTCAGCTCACTTCAACTCCAACAGCACTTTTTTTTTTCCCAAGACCCCAAACAAAATCCCCAATCAAGGGACTGATTTCTCTGAAAATTAGCAGCAAACTGCACATGCCATTTTCTGGTAAGAAAATTTCAAAGGTGGCTGCAGTCCCCCCTTTCTGCTGCAGGGAAGTGGAACTAATTACACTGCAGTTTTGAAGTGCCACTGGGGCAGTTTTGCCCCCTGGGCTCCCACCAAGGCCATCACAACACATTGGACAGTCTCTGCTACCCGAGCAGCCAGGCACTCTGGATGGAGCGACAACAGCAGTGATAGATTTGATCTTATTATATTCATTTAGAAAGATGTTTATGGCAGGCTGACATGAATTTCAATCCAAGCCTCACTGTCTTCCCATAGCATCTGCAGCTCCCAGAACCTGCAAGCGGAGGCAAACTGTTCCTTAAAAATTGAAGATTTAGGTCAAAATGAAAAAAATGTTACTAGAGCCCTGCGTTATCTGAGCTCCTCACCACCTCACAGAGGTGCTCTGGCATCTCAGCTCTCTTAAAAATAAGGGCTAACAATAAAACCTGGTATTTGTTCATGGCTCATGGAGCCTCTTACAATGCTACAGAGCTAGAACCACCTCCATGTTCACAAAGGACCCGGATCCTCAAATCTATGCAAGTATTTAGACACGTATTCTCCAGACTAGAGAGCTCTAGTACGTGAATAGCTGTGAGGCTATTGAGACTGAACCATCGAGGAGCTAAACCAGAAATGTTCCCCACCACACAGCAAATCAAAAGCCTGATCCCCAAACACTGCCCGGGGTCTCCCAGGCCCTCCCATACCACCCTTCGCTATAGCCAGTTCCCATCGTGGCAGCAGTTCAGATCAAGGCTAATTGTATTTGAATCTACAGGGTACCAATTTTCCAGCGAAGGGGTTTTAATCTAACATGCAGATCTCTTGTCTACATTCACATCACCCCAGAGACCCATAACATAGGTCATTTGTGCATACACAATCTCAGTAATAGGATGCACAATTTTAAAATGGCTAAATCTGTAGAGAAGAAAAAACGTTATTACAGGAGGAAAAAGAAAAGATTAGCTCACAGGCTGAGATCATGTTTGCCAAGTTTCCACCCAGAGAATTATTCCAGTACCGAATTCTATGCTACCAAAATAACGGGTTTATACAGCAGGCATTGTGCCAGCTTTTTGGCTATAATTATAGTGTTTTCCTCTCTCAAGTTCTTTATTGATATCTGGAATTTTTTAAAAAAAGGAGGAGGTGGAGAAGTGATTTTATACGTTCAACAAACTACAGCAACACTTGATGCAGTTAAAAACCGGGAAGTTTTAACAACCTGCCAGCCTCCAACTTCACAGGAAATGTCAGTGCCACTATCAGACTTTAGAGAAACCCCAGGGATCCATTACCGCGGTTTGAAGATGTCCCTGCACTTCCCTTTTAAGTAAACGCCGGAGCTGCTTGCTTCATTCAGTTGCTGCTGTGCTGCACAATATTCCTTTGAGGAGATGCTTTGCAGTGACAAAATAACTGCTGACAATGTGAATACTGACTTCATTTTAATTTTGTTTTACATTTTCTTTGGTATGTTTTGATCCTAAAAATCTTTAGAGTGCAATTTTTTTCTGTGATAATAAAGCAACTATTTATACAGCACCACAGAGTAATTTCCTTGCTTCTTCCCCCAACCCCTTTCCATTTTTCCCCCCACCCAAAGGGAGCGGGTTTGAAGGCATGACACATCCTCAGTGTGGTTTCAATAAAGAAAAGCAGCAAAGGGAAGAGAAGCACCCTAGAAAGAGCGTAAAGATCAGCAGTGACAAAATAGGGCAAGCACTTTTTTGCAAGCTATAAAAACAAACATTGAAGAACGTGATGTCAACATGACTATTAGGGAATCAAGCCCTTGCAACAGTCATCTCTCGTAGAAGACACTAATTCCCCATCCCGTCTCCATCCCAAAAGGGGTGGCTGACAGCAGTAAGCCCCAGTTCAGGAAGCTCTCTTGTTCGGGGATGCATTTGACTGAAGTCTTAATAAATTCTATGAATCCGGGACATTATTATTACTTTTTAAAAACCATGGCTTTTTCATCATCTTTTATAATTCTGGGAAACTTTACCACCACCACTGAAATTAAAATTCCATCAGCCCTGAACTCAGGAACAATTAGCCCAGCTGAGATGATTCCTGATAGTCTTTTGCATATAATAACCAATATCCAATATACCTCAACATCGTGAGAATCTCTGTAAATGAAGTGACATCTCTTGCTGGACAAAGCCTGGAAATGTTATCCTTCAGTGATAGGAATCCTAAGGGGACAACTATTCTCCCAGGTTCGAAAGCTTACTTAATTGTTCCAGTTGCTGGAAATTTTAAACAATTTCCCCAGTCACTATGCCAAGTTGTGTTAAGCTCTTTGTCTGGCTGATATGCCAACCAAAGGCACAGGGAGATAAGGAGAGCTGGGGGAATTACACAAACCGACTTACACAGAGTTCCCTTGCCCAAGCTCCTTCCCTCAGCTTTGCCACTACTTCTGCTACTTATTATTATTGTCACATAACTGAAGCCAGCAGCTCTTTCACCCCCAGCGCCTTGGCTATGCTTACACTAGGACTCTACAACCAGGACCCTGCATTTAACACCTTTTTTGTTCATCTCCCTTCTACATTTGCTTTATTTGCCGGTAAAACCATAAATACCCTATTTATTTCAGTATCCCAGCAGCAGAGAGGGCATGCCAAAGTACATCAATTTCTCTTCTGCATCTGCACTTCTTTTCCCAGGTCAGATTTTCAGTGGTGATAATGGTGGGAAGTACCTGATTTTCCAAGAACCAGCTGAGCCATCACTGAAACCAGCCCTCTGGATTTTGGGGCAGATTGACATAGTTTGTGCTTACCCTCCTATGATTCCCAAACAGCACAACAGGTTCTCAGGAAGACCCTGCCCAGATAAACCAAAGGCCCCACATCGGTAACATTAAGAATATACGTTACTCAATGGGATGGTATTTATTTGTAGAAATTGTACCTTCTTGCAAAGTTTATCTTAACTGAGAAAAAAACCCCAACCCTCCTTGCCCATCTCAAGCAGCTTTGCTGCCATCTGCCTAGACAAAGAGTTGGTGAAACCCTTTTCTAAGGTATCTGCTCCAAGGATCAAACTACAACGCAAAAGCCAGAGCATTTAGTAAAGGGCTGTATTTCTGTAGCTCTCAGGTGCAAAGGTTGATCTATATTGGATTTCAGAATAGCTAAATCTTCTCCAAGAAGCAGTCATAAGAATCATTACATTTAGTTATCTGTTGGGGGGTTCATACATTTAAATGGACCTTTCCCATCAGATCAATGAGCAGGTCATTAGCAATGGAGTGCGGGATCCTTGGAAGGGATTGATCTCAGATATGAAATAGGGTTGCACAACTCGAAAGCCTTCCTGGAGCTGGGAGAAGCCAGCGTGTCCTCTCAGACCTCTCCCTCCACTCACACACGGTTATTTGTCAGTGCAGTCACACCACTCATTTTGCACCCAAATGATGGAAAAGCTGGGCCTTGGCACATGACCTCCTTCCTCTGGCTTTGGCTACATGAAGTTTCAAAAGAGTTTAACTTCAAGGACCAAACAAGCCAAGGAGCCAGCTCTTCTCATTTGACCTCCTGCTGGATTGCCTTTGCACACCATGTGGCTTCAGTTTCATCCCAAACCTTCATGTGAACATTGACATTTGTTTCAACATTACCGAAAAAGAAGCATTCAATTTCCTGACACTTTTTAAAAATAATTTCTTTGTGTAAAGTCAATTTGCCACCACATTAAGATAAACTTCAGGACAGACCTTCAAAATGGCATGAACTTGGGCTACTTCAGCACTGACAATATTCCTAAAGGTCTCAAAAGCCAACAGAATTTCAATATTATGTTTTGGTGTTGCTATATGCTGTGACAAGATTTTTTTCCTTCTCTGTATACCTTTTCCCACATTATAACGCCACCAGGATACAGAAGTGTACAAGCAGGAGATGTCTTCTCTCTTTTTCCTTCCTCCTCCCAGCAGAAAGCCAACCGGAACCAGCAACGACCAGAACAAATTGCTCTGCATTCAGCTAGTTCAAGCTTGTCACCAAGTTAAAAATCAGAATCGATGTCACAATCTCTACCAGCCCACAAGTGTTTCTCCTCCAGCAAAATATTTTTTAGAACTTCCTGATTTCCTATCACTTTAAAATGTTTTCAAGACCAAAAATTTTTAAAGAAGTTTTGGGGGGGCAACAACTGAAACATTTCAGTTAAAAATAATTGAATTGTAATTTCAAAAGCCCCATAACACTTATTGCAAAAGCTGTTTTAAAATAAGTGGGGGGGATCCTCCCCAGAAAATATGAAGAACATCACATACAGGTACTCATTCCACTGAAAGACATTTTCATTTTAAGAATCCTGAAAATACTCTTTTCAGAAATCAGTTTAAAAAAAAAGGGGGTTGGTTGTTTTTCCCCCAGGGTGGCCTCAGCAGTGACTGAGCAGGGCTAGCGGTACCTGCCCTGCCAGCTAGACACGAACCGGGGCACGGGGCTCCCATCGCAGCCTCAGCAACCAGGACCACCATGTCCACAGCTCTAGCCATTTCAGCAGAGCCATGGTGCTTTATAGCTGCAAACCTGGCCCATCATCCCTACTCCCAGACACTTAAAAAAATCTTATTTGTCCCCTCCTTAACAAGTAGCCTCCCATAGCAAAAAACCCACTGGTTTCACCAGGGCCACCCAGTTCAGAAGCATCCGTAGCCTTAGCATCCTCCATGCCCCCTGCAAGGTTTTTCCTGCGAATCAGTAACGCTCATCTCCCGACCTTAAACCGATTTCATGGTAGGATGGAGGCAACCGACAGGCTCTGACGTTTGCCTCCAATAGTGTCACAAGCTTTGCCACTTCAGCAAGATGGGTGCTTGCCAGCAGGAGCAGGCGGCTCAGGATGCAGCCTGTATGCCTTCTTGGGAAAAAAAATTAATATTAGTTTTAAATGCAAGTCGCAGCTTATAAATGCCAAGAAATTCCTCTTGCCACATGAATGTTTCCAGAATGCTGTGCTGAATTAAATGGATTCAGCTTGCTTTCAGACCTGCGCATATAAAGAGACAGTTTGATAGATAAATACTTTTAGGGGTGCAGACAGCTCTGGTCACTGAACAATTAAGGATGGGAAGATGACAATGCCCGGGTAGCTTCAGATCCGGAGCACAAATTATTCCTGCTAGAGAATTCTATTAGTAATATTTGCATCTTGCTAATAGAAATCCAATTACTCAGAATGACTCTGAGCACATTATCCATTTTTAGCAAAATTTGCCTTATTCTGCAAACAGATTTTTGCTTCATCGTCACTTTACTTTTGTTCCCGCGGTCCTCTGGGATGCAGCATCCTTCAAGGACATGTCAGAGGAGCATGCTATCCCGTCATCCTCTCGCTTTGAGGCCTAGCAGCTGAATCACCCCCAGCCCTATTTTCTTTTGCAGTGTTAGATTAGCGAGAGGGCTTATGACCTGCCATCTGTCACTGCAGTCTGCTGACTGTGAGTCTCTGCTCTCTCCGCAACATTGCTGAGGAGGTGGAAGGCTTTGCGGGGGAGGAGGGCAGGGGAAAGAGCCTTTTCATCCTGCTGCTGCTCCTTGCTCCAAAGCCATCCCTTAAAGCCATAGCATGCGAGCCTGATGGAGGATGCACCAGCCCGGTCGGGGAGGAGGGACACTCACCAAGGACTTTTTTGTTTTAATGCAGTGACATTTGCTGTCCAGGGGCTTCCGCGGCATGACGACAAATCTAGTGGTACCTCGGAGGCAGGCTGCTCTGAACCTGCAGCTCCCGCATGCTGTTTGATCACACCTGCTGAAGCTTTCCCAGCCTTGCCAGGGAGAGCCAGGCAATGTGACCATGCATCTGGCTTCCTGGCAAGGAGAGGGCTGCCTCTGGCCCTGCGCCAGCTCAGTCCATCTCCTCCTGAAAATAGTGCACCAGTTAAAAAATTAAAAAAAAAAACCTGCACACCCCCCTGCTTGCACAGACTCGGGGGACAGCTTTGTCCCCCACTGCGGATGGGAGACCCACAGACCAGGAACCAGCCCGCAGGATTTGGGGAGAAAGCAACGCATCAGCTGCTAAATTTTCCTATTTGATTTAAGCTAATCTGGTTGCAAAACTCCTGCCCTGGAGAAAGGAAATAACTTTTCATTGCAGTGAGGAGTCATAAGACAGCAACTCTCCTTGAAAGCTGAGGGAAGGAGTGTTCCCACCTCCTGTTGGTTTGCTTGAAAAAAATCTCTGCATAATTTCTCCGGTATTTTCCACTGAGTCTCAGTATAATTGTACCAGAACTTACCAGCTCCATCCCTGAGAGAGCAGATGGGACTTTCAGATCAGCTTATTTCTGTCTTAAAAATAAGACAATATACAACAATGTGAGCAAACACTGATCAGTCCAGTTGTGGCATCAGACTTCTCCCCACAGCAGCTCCTTCTAACCTTCTGTTCCCAAAATGGTTTCTACTCAAATGTCTAGCCTAAACTGGGCTCCCAGCTTGCTGCGATGTGCTCTCAGGTCACTCCTCCCACACTATCACTGTAAAACCACAACACAAGGGAAGAACCAGCAGCCTGAGGATGAAATTGCTGATTTAGGACCTTGTGTGTCATCAGTAGGAGTGAACCTGCCTGTACATCAAGCCCTGGTGCCTGGGGAGGAGCAGCCCTCCCAAAATGGCTCCCAGCAGATCCCCTGACTTCAGGCACCATTCGGGTCTGTCGGCATCGGGCTGCTCACACCTTCTCATGCCATACAAGAAGTCTCTGGAGACATTTCTCTGGCTGATAAAGAAGAAAGGACTCAGGAACCAAAGGAAAGGAGCAAGTTAAATAACAGTTGGACTGTATGACCCTGAATGTCTTCTCCAATCTAAAAGTTTCCATGATAAATTATTTCTCCAACCCGACATCTGTTCCAGCACAAGCTGATTCTGCTTTGGAGATCCAGGTAGTCTCAGCCAGACCCCTGGTAACTGCTATCATGGAAACGAACAGGGAGTGGGGGGTAATCTGCCACCTTGCCAAAGCATTTCTTTATACAGAGGCCCTTCTGTATCCACAGGTAAGTATGAAATAAGTCTTGCACGCCATGGTCAGATGCCATGTCCTCCGATCCCTTTCCAAGCAGTGATCCATCCAGCAGATGGTATTGTTGACAATGAGCCTGTGGAACTGGCACTGCCAGTCCTGCGTTCCCCGCGGTGGTCCATGACCTCACCGCAGAGCTGTGTTCTGGATGTTGCTAGGCACATGTGGGTAGTCTGATGTTAGCAAGCAGATAATTCTAGAAATAAAATTGTATCACCTTCACCTAATTGGTAACCATTAGTAAGCCCCACCAAGCTAGGGCTGTCTTACCTCTGGACATGCCTATCCATGCCCTTTTCCAGGACATTTTGTCTGGATAGAGTATGAAAATTTTGGCCACACAGGCACCCAGAAATTCCAGACGAGTGGCCCCGTGCACACACAGATCATCTTGGCGCATTTGGGTTTGCTGCAAGTGGTCAAGCTATTTTTGCAGCATATGTGCAGCAGGCCTAACACAGCTTGAAAAATCACTGTACATGTGTTACCCGGTGTATACGCACATATTTCTGTACAAGGAACCTCCATCAGGAGCATGACACCTTTTATCATAAGACAGCAGGTCCCAAACATCCGACACTGCTCTGAAGCCACGCATACAATTTGTGTGCAGACACAGCAACAGTGTGCACAGGCATAAAATTAACTGAGCTGCATTATCCCCTCCAGCAACTCTGCATTCAGGGAAGCTGCAAAAATACAATAGCAAAAGAGGACAAAGGACACGGATGCGGGTTGTAGAATTTGGCATCAAAGCAGAAGCTGTTCAACTTCAGTTTTTCTAACAGAGTCTGGCCTCTCGCAACCCAAGGAGCACAGAAAAGGTACCGTGCAGAGCTGCCACTGAAGAGCCCTGCTGTGAGTGATGCAGACTGGACCCGTGCACACGCTGTAGGACTTGCTACAGCACCTCAGACTTACCAGTTCTGGACCCACCAGCCTATTCCAAACCACTCCTGGAATCGCACCCAGATGCGTGATCAGGCAAAGCTGCAGCAGAAGACACAGATCTCCAGTGAGAGCCCAAGCTTCTTTGCCTGCTAAACACAAGGCTCATGCCAACCCTTTTCCATGCAGAAATGACTTGGCGAGACTTGCTGGAGTGCAGGTCTGGAGGGGCACAGACCACCCAGCCGCCCCTCCTTCCCCTGAGGGCCCATTACAAGCCATTAAGCCCCACTGGTTCCCCTTTGCACCAAACCCACAGGAGAAAGCAGTGCCCCAGGTTTTCTTGGGGATGTTTTGCAGCCTGAACTGTGCATATCAAATTGTTATGCATTAGACATGCAGAGAAGCTAAAAAGTCATTTGGAAATAAGGAAGTGTATAAGTTAGACTAGCTTGAGGGCTTTAGTAATTTATGCACTGAGAATTTATACAGGTCATGTACCTATTTACTTTGCTGTGCTCTAAAAAAATGCACAGTTACCTTAGCAACTTTAACATTGCAAGAGAGTACAGAGCTTTCTTAAAGAGACATTGTCAAGAGCGGTCAGCCTGACCAGCCGTTCCCTCGCTCCCCTGTGTGTGCTGGATCTGCATTCACATGCATTCTTCCCCTCAGATCAAATGTACATTTTGTTATTTTAACAATGAACAACGCATCTCAGAACTCATTGACATCACCTAACAGTAAACAAAAATAAGCCTACCATGCGCAAGAATGAGAAAATGTCATAAAAAAATAGACAGAATTTACTCATTTCATCATCCTGACATGTTCTGAAAGCTTAAAATGATTTTTCAATTTGTGGAAATTGCCTAGACTCTATAAAAACATAAAGCATGCTAGTTACACCTTGGGGGCTTTCAGATTTAAAAAAAAAAACATTGTAGAAGAAATCTAATAAGCTGACTAGGCAATAAGCACCCAACCTCTCAAATTTCTTTTATTCTTCTCTCCCCCCGCAGGGTTTCGCACTAGATTTGTCCACAGAGTGTTTTTCCCAAAGCCAAATTAAAAAAAAAAAAAGTCTCTAGAAAAGGCTTCCCAGTGCCCAAACCGCAAAGTAACTATTCAGAAGAGAAACACCTTCTCTTCCCATCGCCAGATCTGGTCTGACACCCGGCTGAGACAGCAAGCTCCTACCACGCCTGTTACCCAACTTTTATCAGCCCTGTGAAATATGCGAACAATCCAACAAACTAAGGAGAAGCATCCAATCAATAAAAAACTCCAAGCTCACAGTCACAGAGGACAGCGAAGCTTAGAGCCAGGACATGGAGGGGAGCGTGGCCAGCCTGCTCAGTGGTGGCCGACTTGAATTGAGCACCCAAAACAAGTACTGCCTGACACCCAGCACACCCCTTTGCTTTGAAAACTTGCCACCCCGGATGACTCTGGGTGCAATTCATTAGCTCCCCAAAACCCTCCTTCATCTTCTGCAGCCGTTAAAAGCAGAGTAAAGCAGTGACAGGGCACACTAAGTCAGGGAGAGGTTGTGCTACAGAAAACAACAATGATTTTGTTACAAAACCCTTCAGGCCACCATCGGAAACAGCCCAGAAATGCTGCACTGTGGCACTGCTAGAATTTTGGCTCTTCTCATCCTTCCAACCCACATCTGCAAGTCACTGCAAAGCACAAAGCACGCAATGAAATATCTTTTTTCCCCTCATACCTACATAGCCACCTTGCAGCTCTCTAAAAAAAATAATTAAAAAATGGTTCTTTCCCAAACAGTTCCGATTTTGCAAACCTTCGAGAGCATACAATAGATTTAAACAACAGGGTTTTTGTGGTTTGTTTTTTTTTTTTTTAACAGCTATAAACATGATGTATTTTCTGCAGCATCCTGTGAGTATAGCGGGTGCCTCTGGTTTGCACACAAAGATTGTACGTGTGGAGCTGGGGCAGGGAAAGGCAGGAGGAAAGCTACAAACCCCTGTTTTCTGGGGAACTGCTTTATTTGTACATTATCAAAAGGGAGTCAAATTATGGCTCTTTTCAATCACAGAGACAAAGAAAGACTTAGAGAGGCAAGATGTTGACTCTCCCTGATGAACAATATATGCGTCCAATCAAATCCTACAGCACTAGGCCCATACAGTTATATATTAGATGGGCTGTGCCTGAGAATTAGGGAAAATACTATCATAAAACTCAAGGTTTTTTGCATTTATGACTGTCCTTTTTCCTGATAAGCGTAGCAGGACACCTTCAGGGCAAGATGTGTGAGTGGATCTCAGAAATCACCTCCATAAGCAACAAGAGCAGACTGCCTCCAAAGCAATAGTGCTGGGCATTCATTACTTCTTCCTCTTGCCTTTATGGTTAAACACAACCAAACCTCAGTGATTTTCTTTTCATATCACACCTCATTGTCCCATCCACGTGCTATTGCCAAAACTGTTCACCACAGCCTTGGCAATAGCATCCAAAGGTCTTGTAACATGCTCTGCATCTGCAGACGGGGAGCAACAGTGGCAGCAGGGCAAGGAGCAAATACCCTGTTAACACCCTTCCTTCACATCCAGGGGGGTGGAAACCAACAGAGAGGCTGCACAGAAGATAATGCAACTTTAAGCTGTATTGGCTGTTGCAAGGAAGCCTCTCCTCTAGATCCAGCTTCCAGACGCGCCAGCAGATCGGCCCCGAGGAGCGGGGTCCCCGGGTTCCCGAGCCTCCCACACAAGCAGCACGGCTACCATCCAACGTGGCATCCCACCTGCCTTCCCCATGAGGCACAAGCCTGTACCTTCCCTCTCCGCTGCCCTGGAGCAGAAGGACTCTGGGAGAGGAGAGGAGGATGGGGAGAGGGAGGGTTTGCGCAGAGCCCTCCACTCCCCATCCTCCACCCCTCGCCCATCCCTGCAAGCTTTTCTCCATAGAAGGAAGCAATCTGCCTCCTGTGCCCAGGTACCACAGGCAGCATGCCACTTTGCCAACGCACTGTCAGATCTGTGCCGCATCAGAACGAGCCCTACCACATTAATTCAACTTGGTGGATTAAAAAAAAAAAATAAAAGAGGGAAGGCAGGACAAGGCATAGCAGATGGCTGAGGACAGATACTGCGTCCCATTCTTTCTTGCTCTGCAAGAGAACAGCTTCACTCTCTGCTGTTTTTCATGCTGCTCCTCGCTTTTTTCTTTTTACCTAAACAAATGCAGAAACTGGTGTCCAAACACCCAAGGTTTCCATGTTTTTGTCGCCTCTACTTAAATTTTGTGGATTTCCACCCCTGTTGCAGCTCTTCAGGCCACATGGCACAACGAGGGTGCAATTGCTATGAGATAATCACACCCTTGGGGTGTTATTAAGCACAAGGCTATGCCTCATGCCTCTTGCTCTCCAGGGATGTGATTATATCATGATAACCAAACTCTCCAGAGACACCTTATTGCAATTATGACATTTCTTTCAGGTTTATGTATGAATACATTATTCAAGGAAATTACTTTGATCACCAGAAACTTCCACTTAGTGTTCAAATACTTAAACTGGCTGGTTTACCGAGATGAAGTTCCTTCCTTACACTGTTTGACAGGGAGAGAAACAGGGCTTTTAATCTGAGCAGAGCCATACCAGGGCTTAATCACTAACATGCAGATACACTGTCTCTTATTTAGGATGGCAGTTTTTTCAAACAACTAAACTAATCCAAATAGTCAAGCCATATTTTGGTTACTCCAAGGCCTGGGGAAGAAGTCCAACAAAATTTCTTTAAAGAACTGTTAAAGGCAAAAAGAATGAAAGATGGAGCTATCACCTTGTGACTTCAGAAGCAGGCAGATCTGGTGGCTCAAGGGTCAGAGAGGAAACATAACATCTCCTCTTACTGGCTTTATAAACCTAACTGCACCACTGGACTTGAGTGGTCCCACCTGGGTAAGGCACTCAGCATCACCCCCAGGTGTTTCCAATAACCCCCAGTGGCTGTCTGCAACGACTGGCCCAAATGCCCCAGCAAAACCTGTTAGTTAAATGTGATCACCTGCCCCCCTTGGTTACGGACCTGCTTCCATTGCTTACCGACCTGCCTCCCTTGCTTACGGCCCTGCCTGCAGCCGCAGAAGCTGCTCGTACAGCTGGCTTTCTGTTCCCATTGTGGTGCAAGAAAAAGCAGATGTACAATACTGAAGGGTTAAATAGTTGAGGGGCCAGAACTGACTCTACAGATTAGTGGTGGGGCAAAATCAAGGTCACACAGAAGATAGGTCACACGGAAGGCCAGCTCAGCGCCACAGATGGATAGCGTTAGCTGATAAAAGGTGTGGCCAGAAGGTCTCCAAAGCCCATAAGGATTCTTCAGGGACCAACTGAATTAAAACAGAGAAGCAGAAATAACACCTGCACCCCAATAGCAATGAATATTCCTGAGAGACCTATGGACCTAGCGAGAGGGTACTGTGTATCTGCTCCTGTGTTTGTTTTACTGACCTTGGCTAAGTGTTTATGAAATACATATTGGTTATCGATCACCCTCTCCATTCCCCACCAGAGAGAACCCAACAGTTAATAGCATGGGCCTGGTGTCAGAGAAACACAAAAAACACAGGCATACAGAAGGACACAGCCTAAGTGCTTTGTGGAAAAGATCAGAACACGTACGCCAAAAACTCAGTGGCATCATCCACAGGCTTTTTTAATAGTTTCTGTACAGCTGGGTTGCGTCCCCCATAGAGAGAGGGTATGCCGGGGGGGGCGGGGAGCAAAGCTGCTTTTCCCCGTGCCCAGCAGCACTCCTTGCTCCCTGATTATAACAGCTCTGCTATCGCTGCTTTGAAAGCCAGCAGAAGCCGAATGTCTGTGCTGCTTTATACTGAAACAAACATCAGTCCAAGGGCAACAAAGGGCATGTATCTAGATTTTTACGCTTCCTTTCAAATAATTAAAAAAAAAAGGGGGGGGGGGGATGTGTGCCAGATAAAAGAATTGCTTATTAACCAAATTCTGGCAGTTTGGTTATGTATTTTGTTTTTTTAAAAGTCCTCTATGGGATGGGAAATACAACAAGACCTCAGTGTGCACAGTACAGCTGAGCCACCTGCAGTGAACTTTCCCTCTCCAGGTACTCAGTTACTAACTGCAGTGTTATCCTCCACTTGTGGCCAGCAGTCAAAGAAGAAATCTCAGCATTACTCCACGTTTCCTATGCCAAGCCCATCTTTCCAAAGCAAAGTTTTAATCCCTGATCACCTGCCTCCTGAATGTAACTACACCCCATCACGAGCTTCGATCTCTAAAATAGAGATCCCCTCTGAAAATGCCAGTGCCTGGGGGTCTCTGGCCAGCTAACGCCTGTTGCAGCACAGCTTCCCTGCAGAATGGTTTAAAAAAGCAGGTCTTTGGCTGTGGTGGGCTGTAGGGGACCTCAGCCTTTTATATGGGACTTAACAATGAAGTTTTAGGAAACAGCACATCTATGAAGCTCCTGACACGCTTGTTCATGTTGGTCTTGATTTCTATGGAGTTGCTCACGCTACTGTCTCTTCAGACCCAGGTGGCTGCCAGGAAAAGGTTTCTGCAGATACCAGAGGCCATGGACTTGTGCTCGTAAGGCAGTTAGATGCTTTGGAAAGCCCTGTCCTGCTGCGGAATAATGCTGTCATGCGCCTACAAGCAGATTTTGTGATGCAGTCCCACCTGCAAAGAGGGAATGCAAACGCTTCCAGTCTGCATAAGACCTTCTGATAGCTACTGTGATTCTCCTGTGTCTTCCTCATTCTTCCCACCACCTTTGGAGCCCATCGCGCTCACACCTCTAGTTCGGAATTTGAGAAGCAAGTGGAAGCGTCAGAAAATCTGTTACACAGGTGATGCCTCACTTACAACAGCCATGAGAACATTTCTGCTATGGAAGCCAAATATATATATAACGTGCTAAAGATAATGACAGAGTGTGCATTATCAGCCTCTCATCGCTGTATAGTTATTGGTGATAAATTTGAATCTATGGTGAACTTCATACACCTCACATCCTTTACACTGACTATCAGTGAAGGTGACTCCAGGCGGAGGCAGCTTATCTCCAATAGTGTACCAAGTTAATTGAAATGAGCTTAAAACCAGCTCAAATGATCAAATTCCTATACACACTACTTTGGTTCTATCTCTTCGGCAACGTGACAGGCGACCTGCAGAATTACAATGCGACAGAAATCATGATTGCCAGGAGAGCTGGTCAAACACGTTTGAGGAGTGACAGAACCCTGAGCTTGGTTAAGGAGTACACTACTGATAAACAATCCCTGCTATCTGAAAACTCTGGAGGATGATGATGAATAACAAAAAACCTAATGTGAAACAGAATCATTCTTGACATTACTGTGAACTAGTATTTACAATGCTTGCCCCGCTGCTCACCCACCCTTTTTCAAACTGTTTTTCCTTTACGCTATGAATTTGAGCAGAAATGTTTATGTGTCTTCAGGGAAATTGCCTCTTGCTTATGCTATCATCACAGCACTTAACCTGCACGTGGGGAGTGATGCCATGAGGCTGAAGTGGCCGGTGCCACAAAAGATGTGACGAGTAGCAGCCATGGTGTTTCCATGCACCAGGGCTTGCTCACAGAGGCCACCGTGAGTAACACAGATCCTTGCCCAGCCCAGCTCTCTGTGTCAATCTTTGTGCTGATTCAGTCACCAGTTCTGTCCTTTTATTTGCCCAAGACCTTCTTTTTTTACAACAATACCTTTATTTGTGTCCCACACTAACTCAGATGTGGTAGTCCATGCTTAAGCAAAGTAAAGTGAAGCTGAGGTAGGTGCAGAGAAGGGCTACTTAGCAATGTGGGGAAACAGCCCCTTCTCTTAAAAAAGAGAGGGAGAGAGCCTGCCGTGTCTGGCCTTGCAAACTTGAGGCCATAGATGATGCTGTTAGCTGTCTCCCTCAGTCTGGAAAGCTGCACATCACCACCTTGGAAAGCTACTTAGACCTTTCCTCCAAGTGCCCACTGCCCATTAGTAAGAGACTCCTATGTTCATCACAAATGCAAGTAATAAATACAATCCATATACAACAAATGATCCTTCGGGCAATTACCAAGAGAAATAAGTATATATTTTTAAAAGCACCTTCATGAACTCTGTTTGCAATGATTACATTGCTCAAGAGATCTTACATCAATGTCTTTCTCAAAGCTGGACAACTTTCCTCATGGTAACAAATAAATGCACTTGTTATGGTGTACTTGGTTCTCATAAGGACAGTTACGCAAGGACAGCATCAGTGCTGCCAGAAAATGATATCAAGAGAGAGAAGTCAGTGGTTGCCAAAGCTGAGCTTGTACCTTTTGAAATCTGACTCTCCCCCAAAGACACAATTCCAGCCCAGCAATATTTGCAAAGGTGACACAACTCAGTGTGTATCCCTGTCTAAAATTCATTGAGAGCAGGAGAAGGGGGGGTGGTGGGGGTGGGGGTGTGTTAGAAAAAAAACCCTCAAACATACCAGCATTTAAGGACTGGATTTTAAAACAAATGCACAATGAAAGGTTATGCTGTCATTAAAGGAATAGCCAACACTTTACAGCAGGAGTTAACACAGTGCTGCTGCAGACACTTTGCATTTGCAGCTAATCTGCCAATGATTAAACGAGCTGTTATTGAGCATTTGCCCTGTTGAACTAGGTTTTTCTTATCCTTATTAATCATTCATTTTACACTACAGTAGCCTCCTGTCTTTAAGCAAAACATTATTTTTTCCGTTTTTTTTCCCAATGAAGCAAATTTAGCTTCTTTTTTTTTTTTTTCCTCTGGTGATGTCCTTTACAATCCCAAGAATGGATAGCTGAACAAAAGCAGGAACAAAACCTGGGAGAGCTCTAAAAAGCGTGGGGAAGCAAATTCTTTTTGCACTAAAACTTAACGGAGTTAAAAGTAGAGGACATGGCTGGAGCCACTAAGCTCTGGTGTAAACACGGCCATTTAAGAGGATTTGCATACCATTTATTAACCTTCCGGAAGAACTACACAGACCCCAGTCAGGGAAAACAACTGTGTACACATGTTCATTTCATTCTTATTATCAAAATATAGCTTCTGACAGCTACTTCCGAGCATTTTCTGTAGGCACCGGGAAGGGGGTGGACAGATTCAGCCTCTTTCCTGTCCTCTTTGGTTTTCATGAAATCTGGAATTCATTTTTTAGCTACATTTTAGGAGGAAAGGTGTGAGCAGCCACCTGCTGTGCTTCAGGTATTTGTTAAAGTTCTGGAAACAAAGGTGATGCCGGCAGCCCCGCAGGGAAGGACTGCGGATGCTGTGTGGATGCATCTGTGGGTGCTGGGCGCTGGAGATGCCTCGGCTGCAGCCCAGCGAGGACCATCTGCAGTGCCGGGAGCTGTCGCGGAGCCTGAGGCCCCTCACACCTCCTCAGGCTCCTCCACAGGGGCCCAGTCCCCTCCTCATCTTAATTTAGGATTTCAGCCTGTGCCACCACAGTTTATGCCTCAGTTTCCTCAACAGCAAACAGGGACAGCCAGGCCGCCTCTCCTCCCTTGGGCGCTCCCAGGGCTCTCCTGGCCACACGAACAACGAACAATGTCTCTGGCTCTCTTGCTGCTGTTAACGGTCTGTATTTACTACAGAAATTTCAAGGCCTTAATAAAAACTTCCAGCCTGCTTTCCTTTAGGGTAGCTGGGCTTCAGAGGGAGCAGCCAAATGGGATGGCATCATGCCATGGGTACAAAATACCTCGGGGCTTAGGAGAACCAGATTCTCATCCTACCATAAATTTGCACAGCTCCAGAGTCCCTCTGATTACATCTGCACTGCTAGCAGAAAATTGGCCAGAGCTTTGATCATACAACCTGCATGTTCTTGGAACCACTGGGGGCTTGACCACGGCAGTATCTTGAGCTGTGGGTGTCCCTGTCCCTTGGCAGGAGCCCTGGTGTACCAGGACCTCATGGAGGATGAAAGGCCCCAGGAAGGTACCAGAAAGGTGCAGATTTCCATCCCCAAGGATGCTCTGAGCCAGCACCTGGGTGTGAATGGGGATGAAGATCAACCATCATCATAGACATGTTCAGAGGTGTCAGGGAGTCCTACAGACACACACACACATATTCAGTCACTCATTCACTCTTACTTTGAAGCTCAGTACAAGGATGTTACCAGTTAAAAAAACACAAAACAACAGAAAATAAAGATGATTAGAAGGGATTTTTCCTCCCTTCATTTCCTCTGTGTTGTCTTTTTTTTTTTTTTCCTCTTTTTCACTTTAGACATGTTTCATTCACTTTCCACTTTGGTTTAGAAGATGGATTAACTAATACATTTTTTGCTTTCCTATAATGTTGTAATGTTTAGTTTGCAAGCACTGCATAGGAACAGTCTTAAAATAAAGCTCTATAATTGATTTTTCATTTTTTTGTTTAAACTACAGGATCTATGCCATTGCTATAGGGCTTTATAAAACCCTATTTCTATGTGTTTGTTCTTTGGGTTGTAATTTATTATGACAGTAACTTCTTTAAACTCTTAATGTAATAAAATCCACCTTCATAATAGCCACACAACCACTAAAAATCTAGCAACGCCTTCCAAAACCCAAGGTGAATGTGCAACTGAGAAAGAAAACCTAACATGCGATACGTTAAAGATGTGTAGGAAAAGTGTAATTAATGTAAGACAGAAAGCGAAAAAGAAAGTAAGTTTTGAAATCTCTCCCAGTGATCACATACTTCACAGCGTAGTACAAATGCAGTTCCAACAGTTATTTTTAGCCTGGCACACACGGGTATATTGTTACCCAGCCTGCTGCTAGAAGTAATTTTAAATATCTTTCTGAACAATCAAAGAAGATGCTATATTCAAGAACAGGCACAGAAGTCGTCCTTATCTCACATTCTCCATGAGAACATTTGACCTTCCTGATTTGGGTTCATTTGACAAGAATTTGCTGGCTGCTTAAAGATCCGCATCTCATGTAGAATGATTATAATAGAAGTTCGTATCACAAACCCTACACAGAACAGCATTCTCTTTACCTACAAAAAGGTGACATTTTCCAAGCTGTTACCTAGAGAGCAAAGGACAAATGGAAAAGATCAGTCACATAAAAGCAGCATTATCATAACATCCCATGGCAATTTCAGAGTTCTTTGAAGGCCAGATGCTTCTGCTCCATATCTAAATTTCCTATAATAAGAGACTCAATGGAAGCACAAAACATACCTGTGTCACAAAGTAAAAAATCATAGCTAACCTACAATTTCAAGTAATTTTCTATTCGGAGTTGGTCAATTTTTTCAGTGTGGAAGTGGTACGGTTCCCCTAGTGTGCCGGAGAGAGACAACAAAATATTGCAAGTGAAGTTGAGCAAAACACTATAGACAGATTGAACCATTGAACCAGCTCAGCTGGGTGGGAGTCGTGGCTATGGACTTGCAGCTGAGTCTGATTTTCCTCAAAGTGCCGGAACTGTCTGGCAGGATCCCATCTCATCCCTAACAGCTACTCAACAGCAAACGCAAGTGACCCTAGGGCTGGTAAGCCAAACCCGTGCTGCACGAAGGGAAAGCCTTTTGGTGGTCTCTGCCGACGCCAAAACAGATACTTCCAATGTTTTTTGAAAATGCTTGGGTCTGCTGCAATATATGGGGTGAATTTGTCGTTGATGTTCAGTGCCCAGACTTCTGTGAAGCCTCTGAAGGTTGAAAGTCAAGGTTTGGAGTGGAAACCAAGAGCGGGCAGCCCTTGGCGCGACCAGAGTGGTTTGGGCTCAGCGATGAGCAGCCCCTGGGTACACCCCCAGCAAGCTGACATATTCCAGACTCCGTGAGCTCGATTTCCTTGCACAGATGGCAACCTTGCATGGAAGGTCCACAGTGAACTCTAAAACTGTCATTTCAACCAAACGCTCATGTCGGTCCTGCCTTTCTTAGGCCAAAATCATGCCAGACTATCTGCAGGAGCTGGGGAAAGAGACTGGCTTTAGAGAGTGTAAACTGACTTCACTGGAACTACTGCCAAGCTAGGCTGATGGAAATAAGAGGAAAATCACGGTCTTCCAGTTTTAATTCCCAAAGGAGGCAGTGCCTTTGCACAGCCCAGGTTCCCACTCACTTAGCCAAAAGAGAACAAAAACGAATAAGAAGGTGGGTGATGTCATCCGCAGAATCTAACCAATGCACATGTCTACCCGGCCTTGCTTTGCTAAATCATCTTGAAATACAAGCTGGTTTCCTGGTTGTTGTTATTTATTTATATATTTTGCCAAAAAAAAAAAAAAAAAATCAAAATCGATTCTTCTATGATTTACGGTGGGGTTAAGGCAAACGTGAAGCCCATGTTAAGGCTGTTCATCTCATGATAAGGCAGCAAAAAGGTCAACAAATTACTCTCTCCCTAATGGTTCATTTGAACCAATGAAAACAGGATATTTTATCCTCCCGGGTCAGGCCTGCTTAGAAGTCCTGCGTCCCCTTCCCCCCTTCCCTCCTCAACCTTCCCCCACTACCTCCTCCCTCTCCCCCACTCCCAGCCCCTTTCTTTTAACTCTCTATCTCTGATCCTCCAAGGTGACCTTTTCTCCCACTCCTAATACCAAATTTTCTGGCTGAGGGATGCCGAGTGGTGCTGCCGCCCTGGCCGGGGGTCCCCAGCTCCGGGGGCAGGATGGAAGCCGCAGCCCCGGGACGGGCTGTGCCACTCACTGACGCTGCCATGCCAGAAAGATGGAGGGGGTAAAGCCCTGCGGTTCCTATCCTGCTTGGGAGAGGTTTACTTGGCAATCTGTGCCTCATCAGTTATAAACTCGTAGGGGATGAGCTAGGGCTCTTCTGCTTTAGCCCGAGCTGGAGCAGCGAGCGCTAACTGCCGCCTATTAGGAATAGTGATCACATCTAATTGTTATCCTTGCTGCTGATTGAAGGGGGAAGCGGAGGGATGGGAAGTTCAGCTGGGTGACATGATGCAGTTTTAATGAGTCTCTCTTTTTCTTTTCCTTTTCTTCTTCCATTTTTTCCCCCTCCAGCCTGGCTGTTTTAATATGGAAATATAGTAAATTCTAACAAAATAAGGCTGGCGCTTAAAGCACAGACCGAAGGCAAACCTCCAGGAGTCTTTCAGCAGTCGCAGGGCAGCAATAGCACTACAGAAGCAATTAGTTCCTTAAGTTCTTTAATACAGGGCCTTTGGAGGGGGTGGACACTAGATTAAGCCCTGCTTCATTTGCCTATTTATTCAGCTGTCAGAAAGCTGAACGGGTTAAATCGTCTGTTGGAGAAGAAAGACTCCACAGAGGCAGCTCCTGGGGTGACCATCCCCAGCCAGCAGCCCTGGTGCAGGCAACGTTGGCTCCCTTGCAGCACAGCCGATCGCTGCAGTATGACCTCATGCATTAAATAGTTAAAAATTAACTTTTTTTTTTGGTTGGGGTTTTTTTTTGTGGTTTTTTTGGAGGGGTGTTCTCTCCCAGCAGATGCAGTGTGCTGCGTGGCTGGATGTGCAGCAGAACCTGACTCAGCAAAGGCGCCTGATGTCAGAGCAGCCCCAGCAGTGCTGGAATTCACCCCGAGCAGAGGCGAGCAAAGCCCGGGACAGTCTGCACCGAAAGCCAAAAACATGCTTTGCAGAATTAGCCCCAGTTTAGAAAGAGAGGGTTTCTAAGTGAAACCGGGAGAGGCTGGTATGCAGCAACGGACTCTCTGTCTCTAAATAATAGAGGGATTAAGCTCCACATTTGGATCTGGTTTGTATTTGTTCCCTTGCTTGCTTTTCCTTCCCTGCAGCCATGCGTGCGTCCGAGTTGTGTACCTCAGGGCTAGGAAGAACTGATGCTCCCCTGTACGTTCCAACTTGTATTTTCAACATCTCATCAGACACCAGATTTAAAAAGTTCACTCTCCCAGCGAAGTTCCTTTGCTTTGTATGCCTCGACGCACACCCTGTGCATCAATTGTGCCTGTACCAGGGAGGGTTTTAATTACAGAATCATGTTTGCAGTGCATTACCAGTTTATTCCTAATATAGGTCACTAATTTGGATTCTCTTGGCTGAAGTATCCCTCAGCACAGTTTGCTGTAACACCTGACAACCTATATCCAACCCCAGAGCGTTTGCTCTTTCTCTCTGTATTATTTGAGATATAAATCTGAGAGAATCCCTCTTCGCAATCTAAGAAGGGGTGTGTGTGTGTTTGGTTGTTGTTCCAAAAGATTATTTTTTTTTCTTGAAGAATTAAAAATATAGCATATTCAAAGTGGATTTAGAGAAAGAGCTCACATACGATCGCTTGCACACAGAGCAGGATTGCCAGTGCCTACAGAGTATGATAGCTGAAAACACAGAGATAGCATGTAATGCAATTTTGTTATAGCATATCACTGAATTTTGTAAATATAATAACCTGAAATAAAGTATTAAGACAGATTGATGTGCCTGGGTAGCACAGCTGAGGATTCAAATATTTACATCTAACATGTTCCAGCTTGTTCCTACTGAAATCAATGGAAGTTCTCCTTCACAGCTGATTGCAGTGGGGAAAAATTGATCCAGCTTATGCAGAATAATGATGGGAGGGGGAACGGGCAAGTTTAGCTGAGTTTTCAAATGTTGATCTCTTAGCTCAAATCAGCTCTAATTTCTTTGTTTCTTGTGGGGTTTTTTTGTTAGAGGGGAAAAAAGGAAACTCTTTTCTTCAACATCCATAAACAAAATAGAAATCATCCCAATGCAAGGAAGGAGAGAGGGAAGAGTGAAAAACCTGTTTTATGTGCATCTTCTTTTCATGCCTTAATGATGCAAAACTTCCTTAGCCACTCTTTTCTATTTGCCGCTTTATCTACCCAAAGGATGAGACCACATCCTGCTGGAATCCGGGAATTTGCTGAGCTTGCTCACAACTGACACAAAAACTTCAAACCAGTTTTGAGCTCCAAGTCTGAAAATGTAAATATAGAAAAAATATCGTACCCTCATCCCCAATTTATGTGCCATCACATTTTCGTACCGCTCACCTACCTTTGTTCAAAGAGCACCATGAACAGGTATTCACTGAGCTGCCTGCTAACATCATTGCCTTTTTTTTTTTTTTTTTTCTCCCCAGGACTGCACAGCTTCACATTAGCAATTTGGGTCTGAGTATTCATCCTCCAAACTGACTTCAAAAGACTAACAAAAAGGCACTAGTTCATACTTGCATGGAGACAACAGCGATGCCGCCGTTAGTCACAGGAGAAGGAGGCTCCAACCCGGATCTCAGAAAGCTGAAATCTTTTGAAAAAGACGAAACCTATTTCAAATTGTTCCTGCAGAGGGTATTTTCAGTTACCCCTCCCTAAAACCTTTCCCTTTGATTGACTTAAAACATCATGAAAGTTCTAGGAAATATAAAACTTCCGCTATTAAGAATCACGCACACACATTTAGAGCTAATGCAAATCTCCACGCTAAAAGCACGCCACTTCAAAATGTTTTCTCAGATTAAAAGCCGAGTTTTCAAAAATAAAGCTGTAGCAGCTACAAAAGCAGACTGGAGAATTTTGCTAGAAATAAGCAGGAAACACCTCATTTTTCCTTCAAAGAAAATTAAATCAAATGGATTAATGAAGGGCCAGGAAAATCATCAGGAAGGCTCCTGACATTTCCAATAGGAGTTTTGCAGGGAAAGAAAATGGCAGTTCCCAGACCTCCCCAAACAACCCAAAGAAATCTTTTCTGTGATAGGTGCCTAGAAAGAGGAAAAATGCACACTCCAAAATATTGCACCACCACTCAGCAAAGGGCAAGAGAAAACCATCCCACTATTTCCAGTCTCCTGACTGTAAATCCAGCCTATCCCGCCCCCCCCCAAATGACTGCAGTATTTTATCTACAAGGTTCCAATGCCTTGTTTAGTTCATTTGGTTTGGTTGTGGTTTGTTGGGGGGGGGGTTCGATTGCATCTGACAAAAATCATAAACCTTTTAGCTGCTGAACATTTCCTGCGCTGTAGCGCTGCTCGCAGCATTCCCGGGAAGGTTCATCTTTTGTGATAAACAAAGAGTTGGGGGAGGCAGATGGAAGCAGCCGCCCAGCCCTGCTCTCCCATCCCCTTCTGCATCCAGGGGAAGGGAAAAGTCCCTTGCAGGGTGTGACCTTGAGGAGGATGCTCCGTTTGCAGATTCTCGGGAAAGCCAAGTTGCACCCTCTGCTCCGGACGGCTCCTTCACTCTCCGCTTTTGCATTCTGATCAGCTTTGCAGGGCGGCGGGGCCGGACGCTCAGCACCAAGCCACAGGCGAAAGTGTAACTTTGTGTTCCTCAGCTGGGGGAAAACACTGGGAATACAAATTGGAGCCCAAATCGTTTCCTGGCGTTATGTCACTGTAAATTTAAATGGCCCTGGCATTGTGAAGCTCTCTCATTTATTTTGAAAGCCAAAAAGATTTATTCTACCCAGAAGTCATTCAAAGTAGGATGGAGAACAAGCAGGACTTGGTTTGCTGTTTTCCTAACAACAACTAAAGTCAGAGCTGCTTTTTTGCTAAGTTGCAGAGGGGTTTAGGGCACTTTCACTTCTCTTCCAAAATAATCTCACTTTTTTTCTGTGTTTCAGGAAGCTGTCCTACACATCTTCTTCTGACATAACTCCTGGTACTCTGATGGGCCATTTACTTATTATTATTACCCCACCTGGGTTTTAAGTAGCAGCAGGTTTTAAGTAGCAGCATCCGTGTGTTTCTTGCACATGCCAAACATGAATGTCCATTCACAGGAATTCAGAAGATCTGGGCAATTTTGGGTCAATCACCTGGTCACAGACAAAGTGTTCCTGTTGAGGACTGTTCTGAGACACAAGTAAATACTTAGCATTAACCTCCTACCTTCTAGAGGTGGAAAAACCATCTGGGGAGGGAGAAATGACCCAAAGACGACGAACAGACCTGCCAGGAAGCTGAGCTTATTGCTCATGTTCCTGGCTGGCAGCCCCATCTCCTTACCACTACTCAAGCTCTACATTTTTGCAGGGTATGCAACTGGCATATGGAATTTTTAAAAGCAATTTTGTAAAGATGGGCTTCTATTTCTGTTCATGCCATAGCTTTTAATCCTGAGGCAGAAACAACCAATGCCTGAGTTTTGCATGCATGCATATGCATTACCTGGAAAAGGCAGGCGAATGTCAGTTTTGGGTTTCTACCAAAATCTTTCCTTAGCTGAGTTTTTCTCAGGAACTGGAGAACAGACAGAAGCAGAGCCCTTAAAATATGTTTTCAGGATTTAAAATGCAAACTGCACCCTTCCTCCCTTCCCCACATATACTGGGGGTGAAATTGAACGCACTGGGTAACTCTCGGATCACTCCTAGCTGGAGTGCAAAGTGGCCAAGGAGGACATCGTACCACCGAGGCGAATACCCAGTCTGGGTACCAGCTCTTTGTTGGATAAAAAACACAGAGGGAGGTTGCAGCAAAATAAAAGAAGGGACAAGAAATATTCCTGATTGACCTGCTATCATTTGAATACATGGGCTCAGCCTTATGCCGTGCAGAAAGGCTCCAGCCCCTAGGCCAGCGCTGGATATTAACTACGCAGAAGAGATTTCAAGCTCTGCCTTCAGGGTTGGTGCTGGATTCCCTTTTGTCATATATTCATATCTCCTTTGTATGCAACCCATTAGGCTGCGCACAGGGTGTCAGGTGTATGAACGCAGCCCCACACACATTGCACCCACACAGGCGTGCAGCATCCCTGCATTTCCGTGGATGCTCAGCAGTTAGGCAGGGATGCCTGTTGTTGGACTCCGTTATATATGGCTGAGATATTCGGCCAGCACCACAACCATCTGATTCACTTGTTTACTGCCCACTCCAATGGGAACGGGCCCTAAAATCTGGGAAAGCTGTAAAGAGCACACATTCGATGAACTAAGAAGATGGATGTTTGTTCATATGTGTTCTTTTAGATGTTTATTGGCCTAACTGGCTTTTCATTAACTCAAGAGCTCTGCTATTTATTTTAATATTCCAAACATTTATGACCTTGTAGCTATATCATCTGATTCGTTCTATATATATGTTCTAGGTCATCAACAGTTTGTTTTCTTTTTCCTAATGCTGGCTTTTAAAACTATTTGATCAGGTCATACAAATTCTTACCGAGGAATTCTGAAAAACCTTCAAGGCTTGATCTTTTCTGGACACAGACACCTCATTGAAATTCAGGTTTGCATATTCGAGTGTAGAAATCAGATTTATTGAAATAGTGCACAATAAAAAAGATGTTTTCCCCTTTCTTTAAACAAAGGAGTAGCTGGCAAAAAGTTGCTGGCTCTATTTGTATGTTTAGAATGTCATGGTTCACTTCTATGGGGTTTTAGTCCAGTTTTACTAAACTCTGGTGTGTGGACAAAGTTTGTCCTTCAGATACAGAGGGGAGAAAGAGTGTAAAGGGGGGAAAACAAATAATTCACTTTTTGCGAGTGAACTTCTCTTTTCCTTTACTATTTACTCTGACTCCAATCAAGCCCTTATTTCTTAACCTTTTAGAGGTTTATATCATCAAGATAGAAAGAAGTATTAAAAGCATGGATAATTATCACTTTTCCATTTGCATCCTCTTTAGAAGCTTTCAGCCTTTGGTTTGCACACCCCAGAGATACTGGTGTGGTCCGTGTCTCCCACCCAGTCCTGGACCCATGGAAGCTGGTTTAGCTCCGCAGACCTCACTGAGTATCTACACCTACTTAGGTGAGTTTTTTTATCTTGTCCTCAAGTTTGCTATAACTATGATCCCAGCTAAGTGACAGCAAGGTGAAAAGTGAATAATACTGTTTTCAGTGCTGACTGCATTGAGTCCATTGTTCTGAGAGTTCGTGAGCAATGGGCATGGGCAACACTGCATCACTCAGGGTCTGGCTCTGCTAATACACAAGTGAATTACCACACACACAGAGAATACCAGAATCTGATGGGAAGAAAAGGTCCAAGAATGAAATCAGGGCATAAAATAATGAGCTTTCTGCTGGACTAGAACTGTCATGTCATGGGAAAGGAGCAAAGTGAAGAGGCTGAAAATTCACCTCCTCTCCCATCCTCAGAAGGGTGGCAGGGACATGCAGGGATACAGAGCTCAGGCTGTCCCAGCTAGACCTAATACAGACCTTCAGGCACGGAAAACACCCTTCAGACCTCTGACATCTCTGATTCTCTTCTCACAATCTTCAGCCTCTCTTCTTTATTTGAGGAAGAGAAAAATCCACTTGGCATTTGCAAATGGCTGTGATTCAGTGCAGTGAAGGGTCTCTACCACCAGCAGCCTCTCCAAGCCTTGGGAACTCCTTGTGCCATAATGAAACCACGTCTGTTGCCAAGTGGAGAGTCAGTGAAGGATGGATGAGTGGGGAGATGCTTTCTCAGGCAGGCTGGGCTCTACTGCTTCATGAGTTTCACATCTATGTGCTGCGCCAATTGGGGTGTGCATCGGTCCAGTCGTCTGCCCCAGATAGTGTGGTTCTTGGGCAGGTGAGGGGTGGATCAGGGTAGCATGAGGACCATTGGGCAGTGGATCAGCTGTTAGAGAATGAGGGCAATGATCCTTTTTCAGCAGCATCTCACAAAAACCAGTGTCACAAATGGTGCCCTGGTTCCAACAAGAGGATACCTGGGGCTTGGGAAAGCCCAGAGAAGTGGATGTAAAGGCAAACAGTGAATCTCATCACCAATTCATGGTAACAAGAGCCTACAGAAGTAGCACTCAACAAATTTCTCCAAGCTCTTAGAGCATCTTAAGAGCAGATCACTGTATCACTTGTTTTATGAGTCTACGGAGGATCCGACTGGATAAGAAATGCACATATTTAAGTTTATGGAAAGCAAAACTGAACACTTGGTGCCAGCTATGGACATGCTTAGTTCTTCACGTTATAAGGAATATTTCTACCCTACAGGGCATTCTGACTGACCAAACCGGAATGAGTTGTGTAATTATTTAATCGCTATAGCAGGATGATACCTGTTATTAATACTATGAATAATAAACAATGTCTAAAACTATAAACCTCGAAGAACAAAGTCAGACAGATGCATGGCAAGAAAAAGAGTGATGTAAAAATGCATGTGTCTCTAGTAAAGATGAAACAGTGGCACAGTAGGAGTAAGGGAAGTGGAAATATTGGGGAAATAACAGTATGGTCCCTGTCTTGTGCTGAATCTGCACAAACACACACCTTATGAATGGTCTCAGTCCCGAGGACTTAAAATTCATGGCTTAGGCTGAGTGAGAAAATGCCTTTACGATGTCTGGCTCTCTCTCCTGTCTCTCTGAGGGATGATCTTCAGGTGTAAAAATAGCCAAGCCAGTGGATTTTATTGTCTCCAGCTGGATTTTCACCTCCATGCCCATCAAGAACAGCTTTCTCACAGAAAGGGATTGCAGAGAGAGAGGGGGCAAGGACTGCCAGAAAGAAGTAAAAGAGGAGCAGAAACCAACACAAGGGAAAGAAAGAGGCCAAAAAGAGAAAGAAGCAGGACAAGGTCTCTGCTCGTCTGTTTTTTGAGGGAGAATGAAGAGATGCTTTAGGAGGACCTGCAAGGTATAGAGGGACAGGATGGGAGAAGCCCAGCAGGGTAAGAGACAGAGCTGAAACTGATAAAGGAAGGTTTCAGTGCCAAATAGGGTGACATTCAGATAATTTTTCCCTGCTGCCACTCTGCTGAGTCTAGACCTGACATCTCTGCGGGCAGGTCCTACACAGGCTCCCTGCCCTGGTCACCTCCCCAGCTGCCCCTTTCTCTCACATCTGTGTGCAGAGCAAGAGGAGGGACAACATTTTTTGTGTTTTATTTTTATGTAACAAAAGAGTGACCTGGATAAAAAACCACTCAAGATCTCTTAAGTCCCCCTCAACCCATCTCCACTCCAAGAAAAACTCTTTTGCCTTTGCATATTACCATCTCCACAGATAGAGAAGTGGAGGTCCCCACGGTGCTGGAGAGTCTGGTGTGGAGCCCCATCCACCTCCCCACCACCCCACACCACCTCCACCTCTGGAGGCAACAAGCCACATCTCTAGCAGCAAAGCCAGGGAAAGTGCTTTAACCCTGCAGAATTTCCCTGAATGCCTTGGGAGAGGGTGGGAAATCTATAGGGAGGGGGAAAAAGAGGGTACTGCTACTAAAAATAATAACAACAACAACAACAATAATATTAATAGAACCCAAACACAGAACTCCACATGAATGAACTCTTCCAAGGTCACCTGGCATGGAGGCGGGTGGGACAATTTCCTCCCTGCATCCTGTCCTCTAATGAAAGATGCACTTTAATGTGCTGATTACATTTGCACCAAGTTCTTTTAAGTGCAAAACAAATGCAGAAACTCCAGAGATTTGCTGCTGCTGAAAAAAAAATAAATAAATCTGTACTAAATAATTATCATAAAGCATCCATTTGTGTATGTAATTCTTGCCAGGCTTACAAATTAATAATATTAACAGATCTCATGTTGTAGGTTCGGGGCATTGGGTTTACACCTCAACCATAATTTCATCAAAATTGTCCAGCAAAATACATACTTTTTAATTCTAGTGTGTCGGTGATGACACAAAGAGAAAGAGGAAATAAATCTCACGGGGACAGTGTGGACACGAGGGCCTGTTTGTTCTGAAAAGAACTGGCAAAAGAAGAAGAAAAGAAACAGATCGCTGCTGTACATTAATTGTGCAAGGGATGCAAAATGGCTGAAAACAGAGGAATGGTATTTATAAAGCTGCCTAGTTTTCAAAAGATCAAAGGCAGAGGTAGAGAAATAAGCCACCGGACGTGTCTAATTGCAAAGTGTATATGGTAAAATAAAAAATGAATCTCTGGCTGTTTCACTTGCTCCCTGCCTTCTGCAGAGCGCTGGGTCTGCTGCGCAAGCGGTGGCGGGGAATGGCCACGGTGATGCTGCAGCGCTGCCTGCGCGGTGCTGCCCGCTGCGCCAGCGCGTCGCCCAGCGAGGGCAAACGCGGAGCCTTTGGAGGAGAGAGCTCGGAGCAGGTCACCGGGCCGCTGGCCGTGACACCCGGGGTGGCACTCTGGGGACACGCCAGCTCGTTGCCACTCGATGCTCGCTCAGAGGAAAAAACCTCTGGGATGCAAATGCCCGAGTGTGTTTTTACAGGCGATGGGGAGAGGCCGGATTCCCTTGCACGTCTGCCCCCTCCCCAAACGCCCGACGGCCGGGTGGGCTCTGCAGTTTGTCCACCCCAAACTGCAGCCACCCTCCCTCCAAATCCCCCTGGAGCTGTCCCCACCGCCCGGGACAGGGCAGAGGCCACCAGCAGGAGGGGGGATGTGCAGGCTGGCAAGGGGACAGGGGCGGGCAGGGCGGGCAGGGTGGGCAGGGCAGGCAGGGCAGGCGTAGGGACAACCAGGGCAGGGACAGGCAGGACAAGGACACTAACAGGCAGGACAGGGACAGGCCGAGCAAGGGCAGGGCAGGGATGAGCAGAGCAGAGCAGGGGCAGGCAGGGCAGGAATAGGCAGGGCAGGCGTATGTAGAGCAAAGGCAGGGAAGGACAGGCAGGGCAGGAGCACGCAGGGCAGGCAGGAGTAGGCAGGGTAGGGGCAGGCAGGGCAGGGACAGCCAGAGCAGGAATAGGCAGGGACAGGCAGGGCAGGGACAGGCAGAGCAGGAATTGGCAGGGACAGGCAGAGCAGGAATAGGCAGGGACAGGCAGGGCAGGAATAGGCAGGGACAGGCAGGGCAGGAGCATGCAGGGCAGGCAGGAATAGGCAGGGACAGGCAGGGATGGCTTCCAGGTAGCCAGGGAAGGGGGGAGTGCCTCTCTGCCAGGATTTTGGGAGCCAGGCCATGTCCTGGGCCAGCGGTGGCAGGCAGTGGCTCTCTCCCGGGAGGGCTGCTCGCAGCCTGGGGAGGGGACGAGGGGACCCCCGGGGGAAGGAGACCCCCTGTGCCTCCCCCCCCCCCCCCCCGCCCCTGCTGCTGCAAAGGGCCGAGGAAGCGCCTGCCCTCTGCGGGAGGTCCCCGGGGCTGGGGGGGCTGTAGCCGGAGGGTCCCCCTGGCCCCACACCTCGGGGCAGGCAGGGAGCCGAGGCAGGAGGCTCAAAAGAGCAATTTCACAATCGTGTATTGAAATTAGGCTGGGCGGAATTGCATTTCCCTGTCCCTTTAATCCAATAAGTCAGAACTTCTTAACTGATTAATTACAAAATTAATGAGTAAAATGGCAGGGTTTCAGTGAGGCACGATGGTAAGGGTTTGCTGTTTGTTTTTTTTTTAATGTTGTGCTCTTTAAAAAGACTGATGGAAGTAAAGTTACCTCAAAGCATCAGGGTGCTTTGATGCCTATAATAGCAATTTAGTTATTACATTAATAGATTTCTCCTTTATTTTTAACTAGGCATTGTTAAATATGTTCTTGTTTTGTCTGAACGAGGAATATTTGAGCTTGCATTTATTCATTATACGAATTCTCCCCGCACAAAGAATTATTTGGCGTTATTCCTCCACCTGAAAACTCGGCATTAAACTGAGATTATCAGCGCCTTTGGTGGGGAGCGCAGGACTGACACAGCGCCGTAACCGTGCCTCACCCGGCGTTACCCCAGCCAGCCCTTCAGCAGCAGAGGTGGTGTTTACAAACACACTCTTCCCTCTAGAAACTACTGCATCAAAGAGCACAACCAACCCCCGAGACTGAAACCTCTACCCAGAATCCCAAATAGATGGAACTGATGGTTGGAGGTAGCACCAAAGCGTCAGGTCAATGCACACTAAACCCATGTACCACCCACCCACACCCTGCCCCCCCCCCCCCCCCCAAAAAAAAAAAAAACAACTCTGCTGGAGAAAATACAGATCTGATGCTGCAGCAGCAAAGATACAGTAGTTTTACTCTCTCATAATGAACTCTGAGGTGCCTTCATTTCAGTGGATTGTCATGCTTGTCACAGAGGAATCAAAGGCAGAGCTGTCTGGCAGAGTGGTATTTGCAGCTATTTGCACTTGATTTCTCCCCGTGCAAGCCCCGGCGCAGGATGCTGCAGCTCAGGGACTGCAGCAGCGGCTTGCAGTGGCGCCGGGTACCTCGGGGCAAATGCTGCCGGGCTGTTGACAGGCTGCTGAATTTGTTTGGAAAGCTCTCTTTAATCAAACAGGCTCCTGCCTCCATTAAAGACTAATATTTTTAGGGCAAATATTTAAGGAGAGGTGAAACTTGAGGTGGGTGGGAGATCTTTTTTCCTTCTTAAAGCACTCCTGGTAAATAAAGGAAGAGGAAAAGGGGACGGCAGTGATGCCCAGCAAAACACAAATGTGTGTTTGTCCCCTCAGCAGTTGCTTGGCGAGTGGAGCATCAGGAGCAGGAAGGTGCCTTTCCCCATTACTGGGACCCTCATTAGAGAGATGGGCTGATTTGGTGAGGGAAGGTGGGAAACCCACGATGGCAATACTTCCCACCCCCGCCCCATTCCTTAGAGTAAAACAATCTCTCCAAAGCCCCCACAGCCAGAAGCATATTCCTAGGGATGGCTTGAGGTAAATCTATTCCCTAACAGGGGGAATTTTTTTTTTCTGTATGTTTTTTTCTAGGAAAAAGGACTTCCCACAGCCTATGTGGTGGCACTACCTAATGCCATGTTGCTCTCCCGAACACAGAGCTGAGTACTGAAGTCACCTCCTGGAAGGGGTGCAGGGTTGGAGGGGAGGGGGTGCAAGGATGCCCCCACTGCAGAGCAGCAGCCTGGCTTGGGCTCAGCCCCGGCTGTCCCCTGCTCAGTCACTGCTCCAAGGTGGAGGAATGACCATGCTAATGCCACTGCTCAACTTCCGAGGGGAAACTGAGGGCTACAACACCAAAATTACACATGAATCGGGAAGACGCGGCTGCAGAGACCTCCAACACGAGAGGTGTCCCCGCCTGTACGGACAGATGGACAGCAGCACAGACATACCGGCTCGGTACCCACGGGAGCTACAGGAATTTAAAGATATATTCTGCAAAATATCTCCATAAACTAGATATATATTGCACGCAGTAAATAAGCCATGCAAGTTGTACAAACACAGCTGGAAAGATTTGGAGCATGCAGGGCGTTACAAGCACACATGGTGCGTAAACACACATGCAGCCTGGCCGTATAAATATATGTGCCGCCCCAATTATATATGCATTAGAGAGAGAGAGATACATAAATAAACCCCTGTGCATTCAGTATAGCCACGCAAACGGAGCTATAAAGCTTTCCCTGACAAGTGGGCAGCATAGTACGCGTGGGAGATGGGCTGCAGCTGAGCCCACCCGTGCCGTGGGGGCATTTGCTCCCGTTTTGCCTTCCCCGAGGCAGATCCACGTGCAGCCATGGGGCTGCCCAAGCAGGTGGTGGGGAGTGGGGCAGGGGTACGGGGCCAGGCGGATCAGGGGCTGTGCCAAGGTACGGGGGGAGGTCTGAGCACCCCCATTCTGTACCCCCCAGCTGGAATAAACATCCATGGCTGGACTTGGGGGGGGGGGGGGGGGTATCAAGGGAAAGCAAAACCAGAGGGATGGGGGGTGGGGTGGGTGGGTAATTATGGGGTGTCCTTGGATGGGGGGGGGAGTCAACACCAGCCAGAGATGTCCCCAGAGAGGGGGACAGCCCTCACACCCTCTGCCCGGCATCCAGGGCCCATTCACAGCCAGAGCCCCCTCCCGCAGCCCTCGATGCAGGCAGAGCCTGCACCCGGTTTTCCAGAGCCATTTACCAATATTTTGCAGAAACCCCATTAAATAAGTGGCGAGCGGTATTTAAACATAGCGCTGTAATTATTAATTCCCCCCACATCCCCCCCGCCCCCCCTTGAATGCGAGGGTTTAATTGGCTCCAAGACGAGGAAGCTACAAGCAGTGTTATAAAATGAACTGACCCCGCAAAATGATGCAACATCTGGAGGCAGGGCAGCCAGGGAGGCAAGAGCATCTCTGCGGAGCATCCGTATGTGCAGCCTGCGCTGATGGGAAGGGCCCTACCGAGCCGCATCCCGGCTTCTGCCTCGTAAATCCCGGGCAGCCTTCGGAAGCCTCCAAGTGTGGTAAGAAAGAGAAGCCCCTTGGTGCTTACCTGCCCGCCGCGAGGCACGTCCCCTCACCACCTGCAGAAGAGGAGCCCTCTCCTTTCAAACAGCCCTAAAAAATTTCCCCTAAGTCCACCCAGGCGATTATTTTTTTAGAGCTAATCAAGGAAATAAAGTTAAAGAGGAGGAGAGCTCCTCTTGTTTGGGGTCTGATTTGGGGGAAGGAGGGGGTGGGGGGAGTTAAAGAGACCAGTTGCTGCCCACTGCTTTGACCAGTGAGGGATTCAACCCTTATTACCATTTTGTTTTTGTCCAGATTTGAAAGTAGGGCCCCCTGCATTCAAATCATCGCCCTCCATCGTTATTGTAAAGGACAGGCCTTAGTGGGCCCCCTTTGGATTGTCCTCCATTAACAATCCCTTCTTTTGTGGAGGTGTTTCTTTTTCTATTCACACACATTGCTGATGGTACTTCAGGCCCAGCTCTTAAAGAAACTGTTTGCAAAATTATACCTTTCCGCACGCTACTCCACAAGGAAGCGCGGAACTGTAGTTAGGAAAACATTATTGAGGCTTGTAATTTAATTAAAAATGTTAAAGCTGGCAAAGGGGAAGGGAGAAAAGGAAAAAGAGCATAAGAGTGCAAAAGTAGCAGCCGGGTTTAGTTTATTTTTCACCTCTGCAGCAGCACAACGCTGACCATGCAGGGCTGGGGCATGTGGGGCAGTACCCGCGCTCCTGCCTGCGCACACATGGCATCCGCGCCCGCCTGCACGGCAGCACACGCTGCCCACGGCCGTACGTGTGCCTGCGCTCCTGGGCCAAGGCACAGATGAGGCATCCAAATACCCTTCAGCAAATTATGTTGTTAAAATGGGAATGCAACCTTGGATGCGCGTGGACAGACCCTGAGGGGCACGGCCGTGCAGCGGGCGCCTGCAGCTGCCCAGTGCTCCGGGCAAGGCTCTCAGCTGGGGTAGATGTGGGGGCGGTGCACATGTGCACGCCGTCGGTCTCCTCCTAAGAACCTCTTGCTTTAAGGGTTTAGGCTGAAATAAAGATGGAGGAGCCGCATCCTGCTCAGCATCCTCGCTATCAGAACAGCTCAGAAGCACGTCTGCAGCAAGGACGCCCTTCCTTTGGTTATTGTTGTTTTCCCCATCACTAACAGATCTGTAAATGTTCAAAGAGCAACACGACTTTAAAAAAAAATAATAATAATTCAGCTGGCAAAGCAGGGCAGAGCCTGACCTCCGGCTCCATGGATGAGTGCTTCACTGGGACCCCCGCTGAGCCAATGTGGACCTTCAACATCAACTCAGAAATTGGTGTGATTTGCCTGGGAAACCAGCAGTCATAGAGCAACTGGCCTTGACAAGATGAAGAGGAAATGTATAGAAGACGTTTAATGGGTCGCAAAAGGAGGAGGGGGGGAGAAACCCAGCCTGGAGAGCTGCATTTTATGTCTGGAGGGGCTCTTCTGCAGGAAGGAAAGGAGAAGGCCTGGGGGGGGAGACTTTCCCAAGTTGGGCTTCATTTCCCAGCCATCAGAAGCCACCCAGGAATGCTCTGCCCTGCAAAAGGTTATTTCCCTGTCCCTGGCTGGGACTCAGGCCCGGGCTGGGCTTCCAATAAAAACGGTGATTTCTTTAATGTCAGTGAATAGCTGAAGGCAGGCTGGCTGGCGAGGCTTTGTACATAGACGCACTGGGCTTGGATTATGCACGCCTAATCGCCTAATTTTCTTCGAGTGATCTGGATGCCGTACTCTTGGGCTGTGGAACATTTTATAAATAGCTGTGCTTGGAGTTAATATGATTTACTGGAGAAAGACCGGTTAAGCAATTCCCCACCTAAGTAGAGCAGTAATGAACAGGCTCTGGAGAAGATGCTTTCCCCACTGGCCTCAAGAGGGGGTGGGCAGGGAAGCAGGGATGCAGAGGGGTGATGTTTATTTGTGTGCGTGCACAGAGTGTCATTGATTTTTAATTGTATTAAAAGAATTGCAGTAGCCACAAGCTGCCTCTAGGACTGGACTTTTCCCTCAAATATGTACAGCAAAGACTTGGCCTCCCCCTCATGCTCACGCTTGCAGCCACCACAAAATCCCAGTGCAGGAGCGAGTGGAGACAGCAGAGCCCTGACCCCGCTGTGCACTCCTTCCCCTTCCTCTTCCCTTTTCCCTTCCTCAGCCCTTTCCTCTTCCCCTTCCAGGAAGCCAAACCAAACCAGGAGGTGCCTGCACTGCCCCGATCCCTGCTCCTCCTGGCTGGGGAGCCTCAATCTCCGGGGGGTGCCAGCAGAGCCGGGCTGACCCCTGAGGGACAGGAGCATCCCTGGGCCTCTCCCCCTCCACAGGCAGGGGACAGTGGCTCCAGCCTTGGTCAGGGGAGTCAGCAGTGCCTGGAGAGCCAGGGGAGCCAGGGGTGCTGAGGGCAGGGACCCCCGCCACCACCGCTGAAGCCCTGAGCCAAGACCTTAACCAAAGACATCCCGATTTCAGAGAGAGCGGCAGTGGGGGCTTACACACAGGGACCTCTTTCCTCCCCATTCTCAGACAAAACCCACCCTGGGACAATGTCCTGGGGCTTGGGGGAGCACTTCTGGAATCAGGGGTGCTCCCTGGGGAAGGAGGGGGTGAGCAGTGGGTTAGAGGTGCTCCAAGCAACCTTCTTCACTTAGGAAATGGAAAGAGGAGAAAATACATAAGCTTCAAAGCAAAAGGTGGTGATAGTGTGGGGAAATGGTGAAAAGCCTGCCCAAGGCAGCAGCAGCCAGTGGAGGCTGGAGATGGGGCTGAGGCAGTGGGGCTGAGTTCCCCAGCCCAAGCTGGCAGGGAGCAGGCAGTGAGCTGTGGCCAGGGGCAGCACTTCTGGGGGGACACAGTGGCACGTTGCTCACATCCCACCCAAAAGGTAGGAGACACCTCGCTCCATGCAGAGATGGGGAGAGGGTTCCCCATCCCTGCTGGGATGCACCCCTCATCCCAGTTGTCCCACCTCAGCCAGGGAGGGGCTGTGTCCCCCCCTTGTGCCCAGATGGGGTGACCCCCAGGGCAGCCCCCGCTCTGCCCATGTTGGAGATGCCGGTCCCCACTCCCAGCCCCGCTAGCACAAACGCAGTGTCCATACTGCACCACAGGCACACAATAACCAGGAGCCCTCCCCAAGCTCAGCAGCTCCCGGTCTTAGGCCGTGCCTTCACGAGGTGACTGGGAAAAATTAGGTTGGAAACCATCCTGGTGATTGATACAACCAAATAAACATCTCTAGGGAAAGGGGGGAAGAAAAAAAAAAAACCTTTCTCCAGCGTGGAGCACTGAGAGGGGAAGCAGGTAATTAGCTATGTGATGGAGCAATCCTCTCCTGCAGAGGAAATTCTTGACACCAGAATTCTGCCCTGTGAAACCATGTGTGACCCAAGTGAGGAATTGGTGGGGTTTTTTTTTTACTTCCCCTTTTTAAAATTAAGATCATTATATGTTTTTTAAATGTCAAGCCCAGGAACAAGTGGAGGGGGTGGGGGTTGGGGAGCTGCGGGCATTCTTCACTTCAGAAGCTTGAATGTTTCAAAGTTGCTGCTGTGCTGTTAGCTGACGGCTATTGTGTGTGTTTAAGGCTAGGGGGGGCCATGAGGAGGGGGCTCGGACCCCCCGTTGGTGTGGATTTGCTGTCCAAAGACCGTTAGAAAGAGGCAAGAATGAATGAGATTGAATGGAATTGTAATGCACAAGGCCCTCCTCCTTTCTCAAGGAGCTGGGAGGCCAGGAAAGCGAGTCGTGGGGAGAGCAAGCAGCTTCCCTCCACATAGGAAGAGGCTTTGCAAATCAGCAAATTGTATATTTCTAGGGGAAGAGGGGAGGGACGGGGGGTATTTATTTTTTTTTTATTACAGATCGGGGGGGGGGGGGGAGGGGGAAGAGCCCTGCAGCAGCCATGAAGACCAAAAGGAGACAGAGAGAGAAAAAGAGGGAGAGGAGACTTGATAGAAAAATCTGATTCCCAAACCTCTTGTAAGTGTAATTACTTTCTAAGAAAATGAATTGCTTTCTAAGAAAAAGAAAAAAAAATGTAGAAGAATGCCTGAAATTATAGCAGGGACCAAATTCTGTTAATCTCTTTCCTACGCAGCAAGATTTCTGGGGCAGAAACCAGAGGCCTAGAATCTGCAGAACCTTTATCTGAGGTTGGAAAGAGATCGGAGCTTCATTTTACAGAGATTTTGCTTTCTCCTCCAGCCTGCGGGTCAGCTCCGAGGCGATGCTCGGGATGGCGACGGGGGCAGCGGCTGCTGAGAGCCGCTCCGGTACCTGGGCCGCATCCTGGTGGCAAACAAACAGACAAAGGCTGTTTTGTTATTGACTTATTCAGCAGAAATGAGGAGGGTGATGAAATTTTTCGGGTGTTTTGTGAGCGCTCTGCAGTGTGTGTGTGTGTATGCGTGTGTGTGTGTACGTGTGTGTCACGTTGGCCGGGACGGGGCTAAGCGTACGTTTTTCTAGGGTTTGTTTTGCCGCAGTTGATTTCAGGTTCAATCTTGTGTATTTTTCTAATGTGGTCATCTACGCATGGCGGAGTCGGGGTTTGGAAATGGAAGGAAAGTGGAGGCATGTTGCTTGTCTCTGGGATTTCTTTGTTCGGGGAACAGTAGGTGGTAGGTTTAAAAAGGCAGAGAGCGAAAGAGGGGGAGAAGAAGAAAGAAATGAAAAAGAGAGGGGAAAAAAATGGCCCTTTGCAAATCATCTGACTATTTTCTTCTGGGATGTAGAAATGCTGCATTAGAGATTAAGGAAGGGCCATGCTTAAGACAAAATGTCTCACTGGAAATGTTAATAAAATAGCAGCCAAAGCCCAGCCTGCCTTTAAAGCCTGGAACTGAGGGGGAAGCTGGGGGGGGGGGGGGGGGGGGGGAAGGTATTTAATGGCAAACTTTCGAGGGGCTGAGCTGTTGGTGGGGTTTGTTTTAAAGGAGAAATAAAGCCCCCGCCGCCAGCCCGCCGAGCAGCGCTGCCCCACCGCCGGGTGACACGGCTCAGCACGGGCACGGGGCTTGGCTCCGACAGGGGGTTAAAATACCCCGTCCCCGCTTCGCTGCGGGGGGGCATAAACTGAACCCCATGGGTCCTCGCGGAGCGCTGGGGGGGAGGCGGGTGAGGGAGCGCGCTGTGCCCGCACAGACAGACCGGCCTGCCCCGCAGGGCCCCTCAGCTGAGCGCAGGCCCGTCTGGAGGGGGGCACGAAGGGCCCCCCCCCCCGCCTGCCCGGCTCCATGGGGAGGCACGGCCGCCGCGCCCCCGCCCCAAGCCGGGCGCCCCCGCGCCGCGCTGCCGCCGTCCCGCTCCTTCAATACCATGGACAGCGAAGCCGGGGCCGGGCCGGGCCGGGGGGAGGCCGGGGAGAGGCCAGGGGTAAGGCCGGGCTGGGCCGGGGGCAAGGCCGGGGGTAAGGCCGGGGAGAGGCCGGGGGTAAGGCCAGGCCCGGGGCTAAGGTCGGGGGTAAGGCCGGGCTGGGGCCGGGCCGGGCCGGGGAGAGGCCGGGGCCAAGGCCGGGGGTAAGGCCGGCCCGGGCCAGGGTTAAGGCCGGGGGTAAGACCGGTCCAGTCCGGGGCTGAGGCCGTGTCGGGGTCGGGGGGAGGCTGCCATGCACAGCCCGGGGCCCCCGGAGCTTCCCCCGGCCCAGCGCAGGCCTGGCAGGCCGCAGCCCCGGGGCTGGGTGCGGAGGCCAGGCTGAGCCTGACCCGGGGCGGGGCGGGGGGGGGGGGGCGTGCAGGCGGTCAGCCCTGGGGATAAGAAGAGCGGTTTCCTCCCTGTTAATTTGTTTAGGTTGTTTTCTTTTAAATCGATAAAAGATTGAGAGCCTTGGTCTGTTGGAGTAAATAGGTCAATATGGAACAGGCTCTAAATAAGCAGATATTTTTTTTTTTTTAAGTTTCAGAAGACGAAAAGTGAAGGGAAAATTCCCTTCACTGCGTAATGTCAAATACTTGACTGTCCCTGGTTTGGTGCTTATGTCATGAACTGCAGCGTTATAAAAGAGGAAGATAAAAATGCACACAAATAGGGACAGAGGCTTGCAGCACTGTGGCTGCCTCTTAAATATGGCTTTTGAGCGCGGAAGGTGATATTTCACCTCTCTGCAGAGTAATTTTGCTCATTCATCGGTAGCCAAACATGGCCCACCAGCTTTTTACGAGATGCTATTTGGAGGCAGCTTCCCCCTCGGAGCCTGGTCTGGCGTGGCACGGCTCTCAGAAGGGGAGACGCTGTCCCCAAAACAATTGTTTTGATATAGTGTGGAAGGGACTAGATCTCTCTTCCAGCAATTACCCAGCTGTCCTGGAAATGCTCATGCTGCTGGGGCAGGGAGAGACTTCCAGAGCTGTAGCAAGATGCCTTCCATCAAAACAATTGTATCCTGCCTCCCCCCGCCTTACCCCATTCCTAAGAAGAAGGAAAATACCACAGTGCTTGGAAATACACACAGGCAAATAAATCCTTGCCTGAAAGCTGTTCTAACAAATACGCATAGCACTGCTGGCCATAAAAGTTACTCTAGATGGGGAATAAGGATGTGTAGAAACCCACTGACCTACACCTCCCATCACAAAAACCAATGTGAGTGTGTGAGCACATGCTCCTTTTTTTTTTCTTTTTTTTTTTTTTTTGGGGGGGGAGCATTTGGAGGGAGAGGGTTGGATAATTAGCAGTGAAGAAGCGGCTTGCTTACCGAAAAATTAAATGCACGTAAGGCTTCTAAGCAAGACCTCTCCTAGCTGGACATAGCCTGCTTGTTGCTAAACACATTTTCTCTCCCCAGAGATGAAATTCGGCGACCCTAGATAAATAAACAAATCGCAGTGCCCATTTCCATTGTAACAGCCACCCTGTGATGAGATCTGTAAGTTTAATGGACAAGAGCCACAGCAAACCCATGTCTGACTGCTCTCCAGCTCGCAAAATGGATGTGGTGGAAGGATGTAGTGAGACATCAGCTAAACTGCAAGCGCAGGATGCCCGAGAGGGATGGCACGGTGAGGAGAGCTGCCTGGATGCCACGGCATAGGTTAGAGCAGGTTGAGGGTAGCAGATCTATAGGTGCTTTCAGCATTTTCCAGGTGGAAGTCTTAACGTAGAGAAAAAAAAAATACTCTTTTGATTTGTCACTTTGAAGTCAAAGCCATCTCCTTTCAGGTCCTTGCTCCTGTGAGTCTGTGCTCATGTAATATTAAGAAAAATCTAGCATTAAACCCCAAAATATAAAATTCATATTGTATATTTAAAGGGAACCTCTTACTTTATATAACTCAGGACACATTGTCTCTTCTTGGAGAGAACGGGGGTGAAATCCTACACATTCCTTAAAAAAAAAAGAAAACATATTTTAAAATTACATCCATGTCAGCTTTAAAGAAAATTATCGCTGATGTCTTTTTGAGCTTGGAAATATAACTGTAGGATGCAGCTTTTCCCCTCCCCCTCTGCCCCTCCACCCCCTCCCTTCCCAACCAAAAAAAAAAAAAAAAAAGAGAGAAAAAAAAAAAAAGAAAAAGCAACAGAATATATAAAGCTCCTCTGATTAACAGTTTAGGTGCAGAACCCTATTTATAGGGTACGCGCTCTCCTATAACGCCTCGATCCTCCAGCCTGCAGTGGTACATTATTGATGCAGCTGCAAGTGCTCAAAGCTTAAACAATATTTTTTCCGAAAGCCCCAGCAGCCCGCCCGGGAGGAAGGTGGGGACGGGCTGGCGATGGAGTCCTGAATGTTACTCCTCCAGTTTCAAGGACATCTTGCTGATGAGGATTTGGTTAATGGAGGAGAACTTATGTCCTAGCGGTGACGTCATTGGGTCCCAATGTAATCCTCTTGTGCTGAACCCAATCAGCAGATGTGCTGAGAGCCGGGATGCGGAGAAGAAGCTCTAATCCCTTAGACTGGATGAGATCAGCTGAAACAGCCAGGACTAGACCCCAAACCCCTCTGCTAGGAAGATCAAGAGAAAAGGGATAAATTGAGAGAGACGCCTCATAACCCCTTTAAAGAGCTTTGGAGAAGAGAAGAGAAAGATGGGTGGTGCACCAAGTTCATCTTGCTTTTAAAGCCTAGCGGGAGCCTGGTTTTCACTCTGATGAGGTCCTTCTGCATTGTTCCAGGGCAGGAGGAGAGAGAAGGAAAAAAAAAAAAAAAAAAAAGAAAAGGAAAAAAAAAAAAGAGAGGAAAAAAAAGTCTGAAATTCAAAGATAATGAGAGACTAGGCGCCTTTCTTATTCATCTCCAGCTTGCCTACACAAAAACAAGCGTCCTGAGCCACGGGAGGGCGTTTGCACTGGATCTGAGCGAGGCAGCAGAGTTTGTGCCGCCGGAGCCGAGCGCTGCTTCCACTGGAGTGGGTAAATCTGCTAAGAGCTAGGCTTGCCGAGCTGTAATTACGGGGTTTGGGCGACAATGGTGGGAGAGCGACCCAGCTCTATTGCTAACTTGGAAGAGCATCAGGATTTTTTTCTCCCCTTGTGCAAGCGACCTTAATGGGCTTGTGATGCTTTTTTTTTTTTTCTTTTTTCTTTTTTCTTTTTTGGACAAAAAGGAAGGGGAGGAAGGGGAGGGGGTGAGGATTTTTCAGACGCGGTATCTAGAGAGAGAAATCGTCCTAAATTCATAAGGCGCCTCTAAGTCCGACGGCGATCAGCGAAACCGGTTGAATTGCTTTACCCCATTTCAATCCCTCCCAATATTTTATTTTTGCATATATATATATTTTATTATTTTTTTTTTTTTTTAAGTGGAGCGATTATTGTGCCGAACCGCGGCGGAGCGGAAAGCTGAGAAACGCGTGTTTAACCTCCGCCGGTTTCCCTTCAGGAGGAGAGAAACCGGCTCCTTTGCCTTGCGAGCAAGGAGAAACACCCGAGCGGGATTTTCCTTTTGCTCCGGGGAGGGAGCGGGGTCCCTGCGCCCCCCGCAGCCCCCCGCCGGCTGCCCGGGGCTCGGACGGCGGCGGCCCGGCGGGGGGACCCGCTCCCGCAGCCCGGAGCCGGGGGGCTGCGAAGCATCTGCGGGCGCTTTGCGGCGGCTCCTGCCTCCGCGCCGGGACCGGCAGCGGCAGCGGAGGTTTGTTGCGAGCTGTCCTCGGCGCTATCGGCTTTTATTACTACCTTTACGATTATTATCTTGATTATCGTTATTAGTTATTTATTTACTATTAATATTATTATTCTCAGCCGCATTTTTATCGCTGGTAGGGCCGGCTCGGGGGGTCGCTCTGCCCCCGGGGCCGTTCCGCGCCCAGCGCTCAGCATCTGCCCGGGTGCGATGCAGCGGGGCGGCTGGCGGAGCCTGGGGGGTGTTGCTGACCCTGGCAGGGCGAGGAGGGGGGCGACGGCAGCGGCACCCAGCCGCAAGCAACCCCCCCACCCCCCCACCTCCCCCCGCACACCCCACCCCCCCCACCCCCCCCCTCCGCCGCCTCCGGCCCCGCCGCGCCTCCGCGGCCGCCCCGGCGGAGGGGGGCCCCGGGCGGCGGGGCGAAGGGGGGGGGGGGGGTCGGGGAAGGGGGGCCACGGCGATCCCGGCGGGGTGGACCCTGCACTGACAGCCTCTCTCTCTCTTTCTCTCTCCCCCCCTCTCTCCCGCAAGCCCCGCTCGCCGCCTGCCCCGTTCCGAGCGGGGACAGCCCGAGCCCCTCTCTGCGTGTTCACAGCGGACCTTGATTTAATGTCCATACAATTAAGGCACGCGGTGAATGCCAAGAGAGGAGCCTCACAGCTTCATTTTCATGGAAATTGGGGACATAAACCCTCTAATTACACTTAACAACAGCCACGGAGCGATCTATGGAGCATCCTCGGCCTTTTGACAAATAGGAGTAACAATGCCGGCAGCCCGGCCGGGCAGCTGTCTCCTCGCATTACCGGGGGCAGGGGGGGAGGCGGGAGGGCGGCCCTGCTCCGGCCCCGCCAGGGCTGCGGGGGCTCCCGCCCCACAAAGGGCCGGGGGAGCGGCAGGACAATGCGGGCAGGGCTGGGGGGCGCGGGCAGCGCGCGCTCCGGCGGCGGGGCGGGGGCGGGGGGCAAGCGGCCCCTCGCTGCAGAGCGGGGGACCCCCCTCCAGCGCAAGGGACACCCCTCCGTCCCAGCGCTTCGACAGGAGCTCCCCAAAAAAACCCACCCCTTCGGAAGTTTTATGGGAGGGGGGGTGCTTTTAGCTTTATTTTTTTCACTTGCTTTTTTTTTTTTTTTTTTTTTTTAGTTTTTTCTTTCATTATTTTGGCCGTTGCCCCCCTGCAGCCCCGCTCCCATATCCCTGCACCGCTCCTGCCCTGCGCGGGGCCTCGGCCATGCAGCCCCTGCTGCGCTGCGGAGCCGCAACACGGGTCCACGGTCCTGTCCTGCCCGCCCGCCCCCCCTCAGAGCCCCTCGGCGACTCAACTCTTCTCCGAACTAAATTACGAGCCTCCTTTTTTCCAAAAGCCGGATGGGTCCAGCAGGGCGAGGGGGTGCGGTACCGCAGCCACCCCAGTGCCACTCCTGGCCCCAGCACTGCAGCCCGCAAGGTGGGACGCCCCCCCTTTTGCAGTCTCCAGCAAGACTGCAGTCGCCCACGTCGGTTCTTAGGTTAGGTTTTAGACCTCAATAAATCTCTGTTGTAAGACTCGTGTTTTCAGCTTCCTAAAGACATGCCGAGCCCCAAGTCTGAGCCTTCTGAGAGCTGTGCTTGGGCAAGGGAAGATTTAATTATTTGGCTGCAAAAAGCCCTATAGCTGGATTCAGCCGCATACACACAACTCTCTGCACCCCCTCCCCTCTTCATCTCTGCTCCACTTTTATCAGCATTGCGTCTGTCCAAGGAACCAAGTCCACAGACATCTCCATCCTCCATCCCTGCAGTGCTTGACGTGGGACAACGACCTTGTCTGCAACGGAGATGTCAGTAGCAGAACACTTTCCTTGTTTAGGAGAGGGGGAAAAGAAAAGCCTTACTGTACTTTGTGGGATTACTTGATTTCATGCTCGCCTGTGAAAAGCAGGCGCTTTTAGGTAGGGCTCCTGGGGGAAGCATTACAAGGAAAGGGAAGAAGCAGAGGACGCGGGCCTCGGAGGACAGCAGCGGTGTTGAGGAAGGTAGCTGCCCCCGCTCTCGAGGCTGTTTTGCAGCAGAGGCGTCGCACAACCAAGTGGTTGCAAACGGGTCATGCCTCCAACCCTGGCAAGAGGCAGGAGTGAGGAAGCACGCGATGCCCATACGGCTACATCAAGCGGTGCAGCAACCCATTCCTCCTGTGGACCTGATCCTGAGCGTTGCTCCAGCAAGGCCAGGTACCGTGTAACTGCAGAAGCTCACAGGGCAAGAGACTGCAAGGTGCAGGAGGGCTCAGCTTCATCAGGAGGGCTCTAGAGGCACAGAGATCCTTAAAAGAAGCTGGATTTTTTCCCCTCCCTCTTTCCCAGTAGATCAGCGCAAGTACCAAGGTGTCGGAGACCCACTTGCTCCCACGTCCATCAAGCGCTGCGAGGTCACAGGACACATTTTGACCTCATTTGCCCCCACCGTAAGTCAGGGGCTATGCAGTGACTGGATTCACTGCTGGGGGAAGGGACACCCATACCACCCTGATCTCTTCCACGCAACCCTGCAGGGGCAGATATCCAGCCACGGGGCAGTTTTGCTCTTGAACGAGTCCAAGGTTCTTTGCAAAGCAGGTAGTGAGGGATGAGAAGCCAAGTGCAGGGAGTCAGACCCCAGTAAACCTAAAACTGGCACTGAGAGACAGAAGGGAGCAAGTCACTCCAAGGTAATCTACAGCGCAGCAGGAAAGCTGCTGGCTTCCTCCAGGGACCAAGAGGCCAAGGACAGCTCTGAAGGAACGCAGGTAACTGGGGGCTGCGTGGGGCCCCATGGACTGGACTGGGCCAGGTCCCCAGATTGGGGCACGACGGGGATTGAGAATCAAGATCGATTGTGCCAAGATGGCACAAGGCAGATGCTCATCCTGGACCAGACCCCTCTCCAGGTCTGCAGGGGAGGGAGTCGCACAGACTCCTCAGCAAGCAGGACTGCCTCGATGCTCACATGTCCTCTCCTCCCTTGGGCTTCCCATGTGTCCCCTTCTTCTTAGCCAAGATGGGATTTAGGAGGTTAGACCGCTTAGACATAACCCTCTTCCCCCACACAAAGCCCCCTCCGAGGCCATCATGTGTATTGCTCCAGTGTGGCAATAGCACTCCCCATCCCCAGGCTGCAGCTGGGGGTCAGCACAACTGCCCCAAACGTGCTCCCCGCTGCGCGTGCACAAGCCGATGGCTGCAGCATGGCGAAGGGGGGCTGGCTCACACCCACCCCACCAAGCACGGTCATGCGCTGCGGGGCTGCTGCACTGCAACAAGCCTTTCACGGCAGTCTGAAATCAAGGGAGACAAGAGCACGAGCCAGCAAGAGTCAGAGCAGCTACGGCTGGCAGATGGGAAAGCAAGAAAGGCTGGTGATGGAGCCAGCCACGGCTTCACTTTGCACGTATTCTGCCGGTGTACTGACCCCCCTTTGTTTGGGTAAGTCAAGGCTCAGTCGCCTGGGAGCAGAGGGTTCCTGCAGAGGGGGCTGTGGATGTCCATAAAGCTGCCCCCCACCTCCCCCATCGTGTGCTCTGCTCAGCGGTGTGATCCCACGGTCTCAGGGATATGGTCCCACTTTGCTGTCAGAGATCCCAGAGATCTCCTTAGCCTGATCCTACAGCGATTCCTGGCTGGCTTGGCTCAGGGTTCAGCTGGGGGCACCTCCTCCAGGAGGTCACACATCCTGCAGGCTGGTTAGATGACAAAAGCCCCCAGAGCAACACCACTAGTCACACAGCAAAGACAGCGCTGACACCAAGTCACCCCCGGTTCCAGGCAGCCCCTCCTTCAGAAGGAGGGTTTATCCAAGATCTGACGTACCCCTGTGCCAGCCTCAGCTTTAGCCAAGTCCAGTTTCCTGATGGAAAAGCCTTGGGGAATATGAGCTTGTCTTTGCAACGGTGGGGCTGGATCAGGCCAGTCCATGATGGAGTCACCACAGAGGAGAAATCACCACCTTATTTCCCCTGTACTGTTCCTCCACACTCAGGAGAGCTACACAGCTTCCGCTCCCTGGGGAAAAGCACAGCTGGGTCCAAGATGGGGCAAGAAGGAAGATTTACCCCAGGCCCCTAAGCACCCCTTCCCTGTAGATGTACACAAAGCACCAGTCTCCACTCCTCATTCCTAAGACAATCGCACAGGGAATGGCTTTGCATATGATGGCCTCACCCTATACAAGTCCTGACATCAGTCATTAAGGACAGGTTAAAAAAAAATACCTTTGGATCTTTGCTCTCAGATCACCCCACGGCAGATGGAGCCATCTTGTCGTCCCACTGTGTGTGCCAGGGAGGCCTCAGGTTTGACCTGCATCGAGAAATACAGGGACTGCTTGCAAATAGGATAAGGAGAAACAAATCTGGGCAGAGGCCCGATCTTAAATGAAGGTTTTATGACATGGGTGGGTAAACCTAAGAAAGAAAGAGGTTAGGGGAAAGAGGGTAAATCAAGCACATGGAAGGCTGCTGTAAGGGTAGGGAACCACCCTATTTCCGTAGGTGTGTAGGTAGTACCAGGCCTGACCTGCAGCAGGGATGATGCAGGTACTAGGAAAAGAGTTTTCTGGTGGAAAGGACAGGGAAGCACGGGAACAACCTGAAGGAGGAGAAATTCCTGCCTACAGAAGATAGTGGAGAAGCACCTAGCAGGAGTCCCAAGGCAGCACTGGTCCCTCCAGCCTTGTGCAGAAGGTGGCATCACACATCTATTTCCCCTGGAAGGATGAATAAGCCCCCAGCCACCTTCACATCTTTTCCTAAGCCCAAAGGGTTTGTCTGTGTCACCACAGAGAACTGGAAAGGTACCACCACTCGAGTGGCGATGACCAAATGCATTGTCTGTGAAAGCTCAGGCTTGCCATCCTCATATAAGAGCAAGGTTGAGGCATCCCAATAGAAGTGATTAAATTCAAGGTGTCACTTTCTTCTGGAAAGACAGAAATGGGATGTACCTTCATCAATCCTATGGAAGTAATCCTGTTTAGGATTACTTCATCACACAGTTTGTCCCAAGCCAGCTCAACACCAATTGAGAGCATTACCAAGGTATAATACCCCCAGGTGACATCCCAGAGGGACTACTATTTTCTTTCACCTCCTAATAGCTTCCTTTCCATGTACTGCACACCTTCCTGGGTATGTCTGCAGAAACAGAGGGAAAACAGCAATCATCTGATGTGTGTAGGATTATATATATATATATATATCTTTATATATATATATATATGTAATACAGCTGTATCTGCAGCTTTCTTGTCCCCTGAAAAGGACGTGCCCAGGGCACTTGCAAAGCTGGACAGGGAAGGACTCAAAGCCCTCACTCAAGGACCTCAGACTCTGCCCTACCCTCCAGGCAGGTGAGAGGAGATTTTTTTAGGCGATCAGAACGATTCACCTCTCCCGCAGCGCAGCTTCCCCAACCTGGGCTGCCAGGGTTTCGACACCAGGAGGCCAAGGGACCCTGAAGGTGACAGCCTCCCCCACTGCAGGGCTTGCCTGTGCTTTAGAGCAGCCTTCCCCTGCAGTTTGCAGAGCGGCTGTAGGGCTGCGAGAGCAGCCGCTTCGTTTCCTCAGGGCACCCATAACCCCCTACCCCCCCGCCAGCTGCCGCCCCGCTGCAGTGGGCAATACCTGCTTCAACTTCTATCGCCTTTATTACAAAAAGAAAACCAAGATAAAACCAGTTCCTGCAGAAGCAGAGAAAACAACAGCGGGACAAAGCCACCCTCTCTCTTGCAAAGGGCCGGGTGACCGCAGGATGGCACCAGTGCCACCCTCCCGGGGGACATCGCCCCTGTGCCAGGAGCTGCCCCCGGGGCGCCCCCAGCCCCTGGGGATGCGCTACCAGCGCGGTGGCCACCCGGGCGGTGCTTCTGCCGCTCCACCGCCCAGGAATGATCCCGTATCCTGGATGTACGCAGCCACCGACTGTGGCTTGAATTAAATTTCATTCTGAATCGAGGCGGCAATTCTGCCTCCTCCTGCCAGCCCAGTCCTGCTTTCTCAGCGGCGAGAGCCACCGCTCTGCTCTGGCATTCACAGCGACAGCCACAGGCGATGCTCTACCAGATTCTTTCACCCTCGCCTTTCTAGTCCATCCTCCCCATCCCCTATCAGCTCTGCTACTCTGCCTCAGTTCTGAAACCCTCCCGGTCTTACCGAGGAAAAGAGCCAGGCCACCCCGATAGCCAGCCCATTAGCCAGCCAAGTAGCCAGCCCTGCAGCCAGCCCATTAGCCAGCCAAGTAGCCAGCGCGATAGCCAGCCCATTAGCCAGCCCATTAGCCATCCAAGTAGCCAGCCCGATAGCCAGCCCATTAGCCAGCCAAGTAGCCAGCGCGATAGCCAGCCCATTAGCCAGCCCATTAGCCATCCAAGTAGCCAGCCCGATAGCCAGCCTGATAGCCAGCCCTGCAGCCAACCCAATAGCCATCCAAGTAGCCAGCCCGATAGCCAGCCCATTAGCCATCCAAGTAGCCAGCCCGATAGCCAGCCTGATAGCCAGCCCTGCAGCCAACCCAATAGCCATCCAAGTAGCCAGCCCCATAGCCAGCCCTGCAGCCAGCCCGACAGCCCTCCCTGAAGCCAGCCCCGCAGCCCCCACAGCCAGCCCTTTTGCCTCCTGGTGCCCAGTGTCCCCCCGGAAGGTGCCAGCCGCGCTGGGCTCTCCCTGGCCGGCACGGCTGGCGCTGAGCACGAGGTGGCGCTCGCTCTCCACCTTAGCCAGGGGCTGCGGGACCCTGCGGGACCCTGCGGGGAAACGAGCTGCGAGGCACGAGCAGGGCAGGCGTGAACTGCTCCTCTGTGCGGAGGATACGCGCCCCGGTTCCTTCCCTGCGTGCCCTGCCCCCTCCGAACACCCAGAACACCAGCCGTGCTCATGCTCGGGTCCTGTATCTTGCAGGCAGGAGAGGGGATGCCGGGGCTGCGGGTTCCGCGGAGGCGCGGGATGACGGCCCAGTGCCCGTGTCTACAGTGCCGAGGCTGGAAGCGTGAGGGGAACACGGCCCTTCCCGCGGGCCTGCCAGTTAGCGCTGCGATGAACAGACCAGCTGAAGGTTACCGTCTCCTCGCCTAGCTCACCCTTAGCTGAGCAACTAGTTCTCCCTCCTTCCAGTCATTTCCACAGAATTTTCCAACCGAGCACCACATCAGTGTGGTCCTTCTCCATTCCCAGACCCCAGAGACAGTGCAAGGTCCCCCCTCCCCAACCTTGCCCTTCCCAAGTTAACTGCAATACTCAGCCTCCAGGGAGACTGCAGCACAGTGGTGACCTCCAATCTGCCCCTACCACCTCATTCCAGGAAAGCTGGTATCCCTTCCCATATGGAAATGCCAGCTGATTTAGACATGTTCACCTTTTCTGCAAGGAAGGGATCAAAGGCTTGCTTGCAGCTACTAAGCTTGATTTTAGCTATTGCACAACACAAGAAGCTGGCACCTAGCTCACCTTCTTCCCAACAGCATCTCCAAATGAGAAGCGATATTTAAATGATATCTACAGAAATCACCCAACATGATGTGTCAAATCTCTTGCATTCAGATGGGGAAAAAACCAGAACCAAGGGAAAGGAGGGGTTATGTGCACATGAGAGAATTTGTCAAAAGCCTGTACCTCAGCTCACAGGAAAGAGGACTTGTATCACACGCTTGTAAATGGGCAACATCCCTTTTAGAGGGGTTCTTTGTTGCTTGATACCCTCATAAAAGACATCCCATGGGGTCCTGCTGCAGGAGGCTGTGCAGTGCTGATGCCAAGGCAAAAGGCTGCCGAACCCAGGTGCAACCATGTCGCAGGCTCACAGTGCAAGGCATGAGAAGTTGACACCTAAGTGTCCAGAAATCATTAATAATGCCTGTGTCTATGTGTGTGGAAATGGGATGTAGCAAGGAAGCACTGGAAACTGGCCAGTGGAAGCAGAAGGACACAGGGGGCTCTTTTACCATGCTGCCTGGCAGACTTTTGCTAGAGACTGCCTGCTGGCAGCACGAGCCCTTCACAGCGGAGGCTCCCCCTTTTCCCAGTGCAGCCAGCAATTGATGGCTAGGCAAAGTCAGACATTTACACCACCAAAATCCTGATGCAAAACTTTGCCTCCTGGAAGCCTGTTATTTTGCAGCTAAACTCAGGTGCAGACCCCAGAGATAAAAAAAAAAAAAAGGCTTTTGGCGTCATTTCAGGAAAAGATCTAGAAGTGCTGTAGGAAGTTACATTCCAATTAGCTTCACGTCAAAGGTGGGGTAAGCATTACAAAGCATTTAAAAGATCAAATGCAAAAGCACAGCTTGAGTAATAGGGACCAAGGTGGTTTCAGCTAGGAACAGTTGTGGTTAATCTGATGGAGCTCTTTGAGGCTGTAACTGCTACAGCACTCAAAGTGGAGGAAACAGGCAGAGCACAATTAGGTTTGCAGCATGCAGTGGACAAGGCTTTGCAAAAGAAGCTAATGACTGAGATGGGGAGTCCTAGAATAAGTGGATGTGCTGTGGCTTAATGCTCTGGAAATTGCCCAGAAACAAAGATGCAAGCAGGAAGGTATTAATGGAAACTTTCCATGTCAGAAGGAAATGATTCCCAGGATGGTGCAATACAGCCAGCTTGTCTGGAGCAGAACAAAAGGCAGTAAGGTAAGACAGAGAGCTCCCTAGGGCAGGGAGCTGTATTTCAGTTCTTAACATCATGTTCCACAACCCCTCATGCCCTAAACAAACAATTCTTTTTTTCAAAGAGCTGCTGGAATTCTGCTTTTTGTGTTCTCTCCCTCATTTCCCTGTTCTAATGGTGATGGTTTTGTTTGTGTTTTGTTTCTTTTAAACAAAAGCAGAAACTCCTTTCAGAACACGCAGTGCCAGCAGCACGCACAGGCCCCCATCTATGTGGGGACGGAACAGTTGCATGGCTGTGATCACATACAGGGAAGCCCAAGCATGAGCTGTGCCAGATGGTGCTAACTGGGAGTTACGCTCCCTGCATCCTTCCCTCCACACATCCTGAAAATCCACAGACGAATGGGAATGGCAGGTGAGGAACAGAAAGACCTCATTTTGTACCTATTATCTTCCACAAGAGTTTTGCAACTGATGCATATGGGAACAAATTCCAGGCAAATGGCACCTAAAATACCATTCAATTTCCCAGGGCTTTGTATGCGAGTGTAATATGAGTGTAGGGTCATAAGAGGAAATTCCAGCTTTAGTCACTATGTTGGAGTAAAGATGAGGTTTTTTAGCCATAGTCCTTGAATTCACTACTTGGTTGTTAAAAGACAGACGGATTCTCAGATCTAGGTACATCAATTCAAAGACCCCAGTCAGAGCGGTTCCCTCACCTTCTGGAAGTCATATCTTAACTGTGCTGGCCAAGATTCAAGTACACAGAATCAATCATACAATCATGGAATATCCCAAGCTGGAAGGGACCCGTAAGGACTGTTGAGTCCAAGTCCATTAAAGTCAAACATAAATCTGTGAGGTACTATTACCAAACACGGTATAGGGTCAACAACAACAACAACAACAAGTAAACTATGCTTGACTCCTGAAGCATTCAGCATGAGGTGAAAAGACACCCATCCTGACCCTCAAGCAGCAGAGGCCATACAAGTTAATGAATCTATTTGCCAGAGAAGGATGCAAAGCACCGCGGGAGGTCACCAAAAGGACTCTGTGGCACACTCATACAATTTACTACAGACCAGCTTATTTTCACATGAATTTACTTCTCAACAGGTGTTAAGAACTCTTGGAACAATTCACCGGTTACATCACATCACCTCAGAGCGACCCATATATATCTGTAAGTTTAAATGATTGCAAAGGCCTTGCCCTGTCACAAACATCTCTACAAAGGCATCCCAAAGGTGCAGTTGGACCTTGGGGAAGAGGCATAGCACTGGCTAGTTTCCTTGGGCTCATCTAACGGAGCTCCTGATCGCCCCTGAAACGGCAGCGCTGTTAACGACACCAGCAGCCTCCCGATTAGCACCACTGGGACGATCAGGATCTCGGCAGTAGGATTCTTGGCATGCAATTTGCTATTACATTTTCTCCAGCTTTGCTAATTCTGATCCTTTACCCTCCACCAGCTGTGCTAACTGCGCAGCTTAGGGTGTAAAATCAATCACTGAAATAAAGTATTTTGGTTTTTACAGTTAGGGTTCAATAAAAAAAAGAAAAGAAAAAAAAAAGCACTGTAATGGGAAGGGCAGCCCTCAGTGACAGACAGCTGAAGTGTCTTAAACCAGCTTTACTACTACCAGAGAAAAGATAACACTGAATAAAATCCTCATCTTACCAGTGCTTTCGCATTGCAAAAGCATTGCAGAGCTTCGCAGACCCATTGCTTTTTTATTTATCTGCAGGTTCACGCAGGAAGGCAAACCCATCCTTGCAGAACCCCCTTCTGCTGGGTGGGCTGTGATCACCCACCATGGGATGTGCTTTTACAGTGTGGGCAACTGGGCAGGCATCACATCGGGCGGCTCGTCTGACAGAAGTTTTTCTAAAAATGTGAAAAAGGGGTTGGTTTGCCCATTTTGTATCTCTGAAAACAGTCTCTGATGCACTTTCCAGACCTCCTCCCTCCCCTGCTATTTTATTCCATTTTTAATCATCCCACTTTTCTCTTTGTTATCATCATTAATACTTTTAATGCATGTCTTATCAGAGACAGGGCAAGGTTGCCAGCTTGCGGAAATCAGCAGTGGCTTTCAGCTCAGACACACAGCAATAGTTACCACTTTTTCATTTGTTTGAAGAAAAAGCCAGCACTGTTTCTTATTGTACTTCTCTCTGAAGCATACGAGCACATATCCGTGCATATGTAAGTAATATATAAACTCATATATACAAAAGCTACTGTCTAGTAGAGAAATCCCCGTGTTTATTCTAGAATGTGATTTCTTTGACAAACTGATGGCTTATTACGTGCAGAATGTTCTTACTCTACTGAGGACGAAAAGTGCTTTGTAGAATGAGGTCTGAGGAAGCTGCAAAACTAACGGTGTTGGAAATGATGACATTAGATCACAAAGAAAATCCATTTTAACTACCCAGGACTGTGGGGCTCCTGGTTGTACAACATTTCCTGTGGGCAGAGGTGTCAGAGAGGCACTGCCTATGAATCCCCCTTTCTCGGCGATGCGACGGCTCTTGTAAGTAATCTTTCAAACAGACGGAACATTTGCTACGGTCGCCAGGTTAGAGATGCTTTCTGCCTCTGGACAAACTTTACCAGACTGACTAATGGCACAGCTGGGTTCCTGGGAATAATTCAAACCGCTTCTTTATTGCTATACGAGCAACAACTGAGGCATGCTTTAATAGCCACAAGCCTCTTGGGGAAGCCCATGTGGGCTTCTCACTGCAGGTGTGTGGGTGAACCTAACGACCACACATACTGAGCATCCCCTGTTCTCCCTCCTCTCCTCCTATCTTTCTATTTCTACCGTAGCCATACCCTCACACTTCAAAAAACAAGAATGAAAATCACTGAGTTACTTTCACATTTGCCACCTTTCCCCCCTAACTTTGCCCCGGTTCAGGTTCCCTGGCCCCCAGTGCGCCTTTCTGTTCACGCTGCAGAACTGGTGGGGAGGGTCTCGGGTGCTCCCCTTGCAGACTGAGCTTTTCTACAGGCTTTTAACTACTAATGACCCGAATGCCTGGAGTATGTCTGAACAAACCCCCACATATGTTCAGTGACTGAAAAGCACAGAAGCACTGCTTCAGAAACACCTTGTATCTTTCTACTTACCCTCTTCATTACCTCTATGGGCCACTTACTTTTTAGAGCATCGGTCCATCAGGAAGAGGTGTGAGAAGGAAACAGGCTGCGTGCTCTCTCAAATCATAACACAGGTAGTATTCACCAGGGCAGATGATAATTTGTGTACCTTTCTGAGGATGGTTATGCCTCACAACCCAGTCTCATTTCACCAGGAGGCTTTTGAAATTTAACAGGAGGAACCTCTGTGCGATTTGTAATCTGCAGGTTCACATCCTTGGTTGTACTTATTACTTAAAAGAAACCCTAATGGATTAATAATAATTAAAAAACCTGTCTAAAGACCAGCCTGTCTGCCAATCTTCTGTGAATACTCTCCTTCTATAATTTATCTTCCATTATCACAAGCTTTGAAATAACTGAACTAGCAACATGCAGGATTTCCCCATCCTCAGCAAGGTCAGTAAGTTAAGGAAAAATCTGAAATGATACCTGGCTCATAAAAATCACTCTTCTTCCCCATCCAGTATTTTACTCACTATGGGCAAATTACATTTCCCACAGGGGCTCATTAGTGCTGCTCTTTGCTCAGCATCAGGAAATCTTTCGGAGTTGTCTTTACTCCCAGCTGACTGCTGTTTGTTCTTCTCCTGACTTACTGCCCACCACCCCCCAGTTCTGCAGTGGCATTTTTATAAAGACTGAGCATTTGGACCAAAAAACCCACCGTGCTTCTAACCTCCACGACAAGGAATGAACCGTCAAGTTATGGGAACCAAGCGTACAGCCAAGGAACAACAAGACACCCTTACCAGACTAACAAGTTATAACTCTCGTTCCCTGTCAGAGCAAACAAGGAATTATTACAGTTTTAATATTTTAGTTATAATTTCTGTGTTACAGAGGTCAGATATATAAAACTAGAGGACGCAAAGCAGTCTCCCTTGCCTTCGCTTTTAAAATGCTGCACACCTACTAGAGTGATGCAAATGCTGATACACCTCCTTAATTCTGTCTTTTGTTCCCAATTTCTGCTGGCTGAGCTAGCATTAATGAAAAAAGCATAAATCACTACAACACCCTCACTCCGAAGGCTGAACATTGTGCAACAAGCTAGCTTAGTTAAGTAGGTACGACACATAAAACAAGGCGTAACGAAAAAGCACTGAATTTGGTGTAATCAAGTGCATGACCATCCGAGTGCTGCACACAGATCAGTTCCAGCAGACTTCAATTTAGTATTGATTTAAAGGGAGGTCTCAACAAAGTTATGCAGCTACTTGTGTGGGGATTGAAAAAGGTAAAACATGAAAAAAATCCCCACAACATGCCAGTGGCTTATGCCAGAAAACCTGTGCTGGTCTCTCAGAATCTAATACTGTCCCAGAAATGGACATCTTTGCTTCATCATGCTTCATCTCCCCGACAGCGAGCAGCCCCCACCCTCAGCCGCTGCCGATCGCCTCCTTGGCTGTTACCCCTAGTCACTGCTCTATCGTGGAGCACCTATGGGAAAGTACAAAATACCTCCTTTCAGGACTACGTTGTGCAATCTTTAAGCAGAACAGTTCAAAAGAGCTACACGGTGGCACGGGTTGGTTATCTGTCCTAACCTGCACCTGCCTTCCAGGCTTTGTCTCATCTCAAACCTGAGCAGCAGAAACAAGAAGGATCACAGCTTTTGTGCGTTCCAGAACACTAGAAAGGCTTCACATGGGTAAAACATCAGAACAGACGTCTAGAAAGTTTACCAGGTAGTTGCACTTAACACATTTGTACTTTCTCATGCCAGAGAACAATAAATGCCCCTGACGTATTTATGAAATAAGCTTATTACAGGCCAAAACATCAAAATACTTAGCCTTCCAGGGAAGTGTTTTCAAGGGCTCCTGATAATCAGCTTATTTAAAAGTGGCCAAAAGTCTTTGCTGACAGTTTTTGAAGTTGCAAAAGTACTGGTTTGTTACAGACCTCTGCGGAGTTCTTCCCCCTAAAAATCAGACAATCTGCACTCACGTAACTGTATTCTGTCAATTTTTTACACATTTATATGAAACAGATTTATATTAGAAAAGGATTTCCATACACACCAACAGGGGAAGAAAGCCACATAGTCTCCGTGACTCCCCAGACCTTCCAAAATTCACTCTATTTCCTGCATGTGCTCACTATCCAGAAGTTTCACCCCAAAGGGGCAAAGACGCAGCCACCCTGCTGGGAAGTCTAACTTCAGACTTGCATGTGCGCAGTATTTCATTAGAAAGTGAACCTCCAGTCAGGTGTAGACACTGATCTACACTGCCTACCACCACCCACAACGCTTCATCAGAAGCAGGCTAAATACCGCTTCAGCAAAGCATGTTCAGCTGCAGGATCAGTGTGTTCCATCTCTCCGCCACCAGTGTTCTCAGCTAACCAAGATGTGTTGCTACAGGAGCGCCAACAGCAGCAAGAACAGTTTGTACATCAGTAGTTTCTAACTTTGTAAAAGGGTTTGCAGACCGCTAACTTTCAGGGAGGTGCAGAGCAGAGCTCTCCCGGAAAGGCAGATGTTACCAATAACCAGCTTGCTTTGATGACAATTTGCAGATCCGCAAGAGCAGAGTGCAGAAATCAAACTGTGCTGCAGCCTGCAGCAACGCTGCAAATGGGAACACAGCAGCGTAGCAATGGGGGGACTACACAGAAGTTACAAATAATGAAAAAAAGCTCCCTGATAATATATGTATAGATGAATATCTCATTCACTGGTAAAACTCACTTTCTTCCCATTCTCATCCCACAGAATGGGGAGGGAGGCGAGGGAATCAAGACGGTGGCTTGCGATATGCATTACTGCCCAAGGCATTGCAGGAAGAATCTAAAAATACCTGGAGAACGTAGATTTGGCAAAACAAGTATTTACACCTCTTTCCCGCTATCTTCATTATTGAAACCACAGCAAAACATCAGATCCTACTGATTGAGCAGCAGTTGGACAACATTAGAAATACATTTGGTGAAGACTTTACCAACTGTCTGTTGTCATGGTAACATCCCAGGTAAAAATAATTTCTGAATAACTTATAAACAGACAGATGGCATAAAACCTCCTACACTCTCAAAATTAAAGGAGATTCAGTAAAAGACAGTGTAGACGCCAGTTCTGTAAAGTCCTGCATGTTGAAGAAAGCATGTCTCCAAGGTCTTCCTTGTGCTGTCAGTAACTCACCTCAGGTACGTGAACAAAAGGGAGATCAGGGATGTTACAGGAGGCGAAAAGATGACACAGAAGTCAAGTCAGCACTCTTTTATGTAGGATTTCTCAAGGGATTACAAAGGTGCCCTGAAATTATAATCCTACATAAGAAAATTAATCCAGTATCATACCAGGGAACAAAAGCTGTTCTTGTCATTCCTAAAACGCTGCCCTGCTTATAGTCTTTACTAGGAAATGAAAAATATTACAGACTGTCATCACTTCACATATTCAATGCATCACTGCATATGCAGTATGCAAATCGATTTTAGAGGAATTTTTTTTCAGCGCAAGTTTTCTGAGGACAGGAAAGCTGTGAAATCAGCAACGTTCACACACAAGAACAATCCCATTCACCCCAACGTGAGGTCAAAGTGCCCATACATGTGAAGTGAAGGAGGACTGAGAATGACGTTAGCTATCAAACAGTCCATTGGACTGAACCACATTACTCAAATCCAAAATCTCCCTCTGCCGAGTCACACCCCAATTAAGTCACTTCAACATTTTGACTCAACTGTCTTAATTCTAAAAATAGGCTGAACAAGAGCTGTTCTTTCTCAAAGGAACTGTGGACAAGGCAGGCTACAGCCGAGGAGGTCATCACAGAAAAAGCCACAGCTACACTCACGCTATTCTTGGGCACCAATTCCAATTAAAAACCTGCACTTTCCCCAAACCAGCGAACAGCTTTCTCCCAAAATGAGCAGATGCTGAGCGCTGTTGTCAAAAAAAGCCAGAGCATTTTTTCAAGTGAAACAGATTGTTCAACATAAAGAATTCAAAGTAACTGAGAGACCAGGAAAAGCAGCATCAGAGCAAAACACACTTCCCTCCCTGCCCCCCCCCCCCCCCGGCACATATTATTTGTGCTTCTTCTTTGCGTTTTAACTAAGCTTCCCTTGCTCTTCTTGACTTTTCCCAACAGGTGTACAAAAACAGGACAGTAACATCACAACAGGTTTTTTTCTTTTGATGGTTTTGTAGTATCTTTGCCTGCAAGTTTTTTAATGCCCACACTTACTGGAATTTCCATCTTCCCTAGCCAAATAAAATCACTTGTTATTAAAGAGGAGAAGCAGACCCACATTCTGCCACAACTTGTCCATGCTCTCTAGTGCACTGTGGTCAGTCTAATGCCAAGAAATAAATACTACTCTTTTTTTTTCACCAAGATTTCACTAATATCTATGAGTAAATCCATTAATATCTTTGAGTAAGTCCTCCAAACAAAAATATTCTGTGAAGAAACACTTATACCTTTTAATATCAACAGTCCTTTAAAGGGTGAGAGAAAAGAAAAATTTGGACTTTAAGCTTTACATCTCCTATTTCCATCTCCCGGGCCTGTGTAAGGTAAAAACCAAAGTCTGACCTTTGGTGCTGAGCACACTGCGTTATGGCAGGGCAGCGATCTTGAAAGTGGGTTTATTTTTATGTGCCTGTATCTGCCCTCAGTGGAGATTTAACTTGATCATTTTCTCTACAAGCTCAAGCCACTTAAAACCATCCTTCACAGTGCCAACATAATCTCCATGGTATTGGGTACTATTACTTTTGGTGTGACTACTTGCAAATTAATACGTTTTTTTTTTTCCCCCCTAAAGATGTAACGTTCACAGCTTCAGCACAGTACAACGCACTGCCATCACCGATCAGTAATTGAACCAGAGAAATAATTTCAATTAACTCTGGAATCAGTATTTGGTGCTACCAGCTGTATTTGGCTTAAAAGCAGAAGGCAGCAAGGATACATCAAACATGTAAAAACCTCAAACAAAACCAACGCATTTAAGGAGCGCATTTAAGCACAAATTCTGAAAGCACACAGGCAAGTTCTTTTGGAACTATTCCTTGAATTAATTAAGACAGTAAGAAAGACCTATGACACAAAGTTATTCTACAACAGACACTGGAAGAACATTTCTTCCCCCTCACAGTGTAATTTGAACAATGTGAAACAAAAGGTGTGAGGCACCTCTTTATATTGAAGAGACAGTTGATGGAAAATTAGAACAACCAGCAGCTGAGTGTGATCTTGACACTGAACAATCCTAAGGAAGGTGGTTGTTTCACCCACTGCTAAAATTTTCTCCCCACATAACTCAGATAGTGTCGTACAATTCAGCCACAGCGCTGCGATATCCGTAAGAAATCACTGCATGCTGAAGCCATTATGAATATTTTCTGTGACCCACGATGCCAGATCGCAGGCTGAAATACATTATAACTTCCCCTAACAACACAGCCAAACTGGTTTCAGCTAAAGGCTCTCAATTTGTTATTTTTTGGGTTCTTTTTGGTTGGTTGGGGTTTTTTGCCTTTTTTCTCTTTTTTTTTTTTTTTTTTTAAGAAAATATTCACCTGAAAGCACTACAAAGATACTTTTTTTTCCCAGAGCTAAAGAAAGGAAATAAAATTTGTGTAACTAACTTTTCTCTTCAGGGTCCAGATGGAGTTGAATTCTTTTTGGCTCTGAAATCAACAGCTCTCAGTGTCCTGACATAACAACTGAAACTAACAGCAGGTGCTTTTATTAGATGGTAACATGTTTATAAAACGCAGTTATTGCTTCAAAAAGTCAGTTAAAAAAAGACAGCAACTCAAATTACTGAAGTTAAGAGTTGGGAAATACAGCCAACTGCTGTAAAAGAAACCATTCACAGCTTCACTTCTATTTAGAAAGTTTCTTTTCCCATCCCAGTGAGCCACATCTGTGCTGCTGCCTCCTGAAGGCTACAGGACAACTTCCAATTATTTCTTCAGCTTCTCTACCACACAAGGAGAAGGGAAAGTACAAGTGACAGCCACTGCATGCGCAGGTATTTCCTTTGAGGAACGGTAACATTCAAAGCTGCTTAAATGTCCTCTGCAGAGCCCTGCAAAACCCTTCCGCAGTCATCAAGCCAACATCTAGGTTAGTCAATCAAAACACTCTGTGAATTAGCCTTAATGCACGAGTCCACATAAAGGGCGATTATAACACAGGAAGACAACTGAAAGTAGGGAAAAAATGAAAATGACATCAAACTTGCTAAATATGTATTGTTTATTAAGGCTTGTATTCTCCTAGAGGAAAAAGTTAATCTGTCCATTACCCCTTACAGGCAGTAACAGTCCAGAGACAGAGTTATACGTTCTAAATACAAGTCTAAATGATACAGATTAAACTTTATTTAAATTGGAGGTCCTTTTGGAGTAAATAGTATTCAGAAGATACTTGCTTTCTAATATAGTAAAAGATCCTCTACAATAAACACGTGCAGATTCAGTGTGCTAGAGCAGCGGACATGAGCACCATTTCCATGCTTAATTGGAACTCCAGTTGGTGACAGGTTCTCCGACGGTCCCCTCACTCCACAAAAACATGACAGCAAATTCAGTTTCTTAAAACAGGTTTTTTTACTCATCCAACAGAAAAAAATTAGACATACACACTGTCAATTTTAAACATCTGAGGCATAATCCATCATATTATCCGTACTATTAGTTCCTACGTTAAAGCTCAGCATTATTGGTATAAAAACTTTAAATGGCATTAGGATTTGGGGGGTGGGAAGGAGTAATGAAGGGAAGGATTAAAAATGATCTGCAATTAACTAATAACACCTGAAAGCTGAAACAGGTTTAAACACATTGTCCAAAACCCCTGCAATGTTGATAGCATCACATTATTATTTAATTAAGCTACAAAAACCGTAAAGCAGAATTATGGCTGAGAGAAAGTGTCTCACTCACTCTCGGCAGGATATGTTATAACAAATGCACACTGAAGCACTGGTTAACAGAATGTGAAAGGGAAATATTTTCCAGAGAAACAATTTCACTGACAATTTGATTTTTCTACTAGACAGAAAAAACCAACATGGTGCATTAGCAATTTTAAAAGTGTAATTGTACAGATAAATAAAGAGGCATAGCAGCTGCACAAAGTGATCAGAAATTTAGGGTTTTTTTCATTTCAAAATTCTGAAGTGCAGTATATTGAAAATTTTTTAAATGACAAAAATCAATGCATGGTTTCTTACTTTCGCCATGAAGGAAGAGGGTTTGGGAGGAGGATAAAGGAAGATTTGTCATGTATTCTCCATAATATCTGTATCTGGCTAGGAACATAATTTATGCCAAAATGAAGTCTTTGGGAAGCACTGACACTTTAGTATGCTCGTGTATAGGTCCACATTAGGTTAATATAACTGTTTACCAACTTAAAAAAAATAAAAAGACACACCTTTATTAATGATTTCTACAGAATTTTACATAGAAAAAAGGTACAAATTAATGCAGATCTGCTTGGGCAAAAATAAACTACAATGTACTTAAAGATGCGACAACTTAATTTCCCCTGCACGAGAAGATATATTGGAGCTGAAAGCTTTAGTTTGTCCTGATGCCAGGATACAGCACCAGTATACTTAAATTTTGTTTCTCATAGTCGAATTTAATATCAGTTCTAGTATATATATATCAAACTGTATATGTTTATTCTTATTGTTTGTTTCGATTCTGACGTTCCTGCAAAGAGAAAAAAGTTAAAAGTTAAGAAAGATTTTAGCCAAATGAACAAGCAAATGAACAGCACTCATGTGATCCCAAACAACACACTTTGTTAGAACATTGCTGCTACATTTCATAACTACACCATATATAGCTGACAAGCCCAGGGATCTGACAACTTAATATTAAGTGCAGAAAAGCTGAATACCTGCACAGCCACTTCAAACTGACAGCAGATAAAGGTCACAGCAGGGAAGTAAGAAAGGATTGGAGTATCAACATCCCTAAGCAGAAACAAGGACCTGCAATATTCTCCTTTCTGGGTTATTTTAGCTACTGCAGCAGTAGCACAACCAATACAAGAGGAGCAGAAAGGAGAAGGTAGATCACTGAACTTCACAGAACTAGTAAAATTTTGAGGCACTCAAATGACTTTGTAGTTCAGTCACATTCAGTAAAAGCAAGGATTTGAGCTCTCTAGAAATTCTGTTCCTAATTCTTCCTATCTGTTCATCTACTCTGGGAGGCACTGTGAAATACCTGACAAGTCAGGGGTGAGGTGGGGGGTGGGTGGATAATAATAATAAAAAAATAATCAGGTGGAAGAAAATTTATGTACTTTTGTGCAATCTGATAAAAACCAGCACAGCTAGACTGAACAATCCAAGAATTTCTAAAAGCATTCTAGAACAGAAGCCAGCAGGCTCTTTGAAGTCTCCCTCAAAAGTTTCTGCTAACCACAAATACTGAAGACAGGTAAAGGTAAGCTAAGGGATACCTGCAGGCAGGCATCCCTCAACTGCTCTAAGTCTTCATCTAACCAGCTTGTGCTCTCCAAGCAGCAAATAGTCACGCCTCTGCTCCGATTTGGAGCACAGCCTCCGCTCAGGACTTACACAGACGAGTTGAGCAATGCAGCAACAAAAAAGGGGGGACTTCAATAACTGTTTCAGGAGCCTCTTAAGCTGCAGAACATGCAGAAGAGAGCAAGCCAAGTTCAAAAAAATATGCTGCTGTATCTTTAGGCCAGTGTGTTTTTCCAGCTAAGACACTGTGCAGACTGAAAAGAAAGGGCTCAGCTGACTGCTTTCCCTTTCACCCCAATGGTGTTTAAAACAGACTGTAGAGCACAAAACCAAACCCCATTTCAAGCAAGAAAATTGTGCAACAGCCTAAGCATGAACAACAGTCAACTCCTAAACTAATGCCTTCACAGTTTACTTGTTTTGTGGAATCTTTCTGTATAAAATTCATCTTGGAATTGTTTCTGCTGCGATGTAAAGCTTATTTGCAAATATACCAAACACTATAAATGTAACAGACTGTATTTGGTACTTCAACTGGTCACAGCATAAAATCAGGAGTTTTTAAAAAATGGAATTTATTGATTTTAGCTTCCAGGCAGAATAATAGTAGTACTTCAATTTTCATAAAAAATAAGCCAACAAAATCTAGTATAAATTCTTACTCTATGATTTAAGACACAAGTAAAAGACAGCAAAATTTTTTTACCAAACAAAGAGAACAGACCACGTGAAGTGGTACAATTTGTTTTAGAAATCTAAACGCCTTCTATCTTTTAACTGCTGACTTGTGATGAACTGTCAATAATAGTCATTTCTTAGTGGCAGAGTATCAGAACACATCAGGTGTTGTATGTTCTTAATGAAAAGACCTTATGGCTGCCTGGCATTTCCAACAAAAGGTGGTTAGGAAGAGTATCAAACTGAATTGTATTAAGCCCATTTTAAGGCTTCCAAAAAAGTAATCGTTCCATCCTACTTCCATTTCTATGATGGTAAATCCCCTTTACCTTGCTCCGCTGCTCCACCATGTTCACCAGCCCATTCTTTCCCATTGCCATCTTATATAACTTAAGTTTTCTGTGTAGTATTCCACAGACCCTCATAATTCCACCTTCTTTTAAACATCAAAATTTTCCATTCTCATGGACTAGTTGCTCATAAACAGAAGACTGGCTAGCACCTGAGATTTTTACCTGATACACAGAAAGTATGCTCACGGCATTCAGAGACTCAGCTCAGGCTTTAGAATTCAGTAAAAAGTGCTATTTATTGAGCAAGTTATTAAGCAATTCCTCCTACACTGCTTTCTCTCTCAGGCACTAATCTGAGTTTTCCTTCTAAAAAGTATCTGAAACCATATAAACTGACAAGGAAGAAACTGATGCAACAATTCTTCATGCTCTTGAGCAGGGCTGTTTTATAGAAGCTCTTTCAAAATCTTCTCCTTGATACTATTTAGCACCACTGCAAGCAAGAAGCACTTTTGTAAGCAACTAACAAAGCTCTGGTCATTTTGGGTTTTGAAGATCCAACCAGGAGTCTTCACTGTTTCTCTTCTCCAGGGGAATTCTCTGGTATCTCACAGGGGAGTTCCTGTTGCATACTTCTCCTTCACAACATTAATATGCATAGTCTTCAGACACAGGAAAAATGGGTTTTTGCAAAGCTTCCAATTTCGAGACACTCACCGCTGTCTTAACTTTTGTTCCTTTCACCTCAGTCTAAAGCAGCTGTCAACTTTCTGTCTACACTAGATTTGTTAAGGTCTGCAGGATGAAAGCATTCATCTTCTGACACAAAAATATAAATTTTTTTTTGTATCAGAAAACAAATCAGTATTAATCTTAAAATACTATTTTTTTTAACTACAGTTTTGGAGGAAAGACAATATTCCATCCTCAAAAGCTGTGCAGCAATGAGTGTGTTCACAGAAAGCATACTGAAAGGAAATGCACAATGCTAGACGAAAATGAGTACTTCTAAGGGCCAACATGCATTAAGCTAACTACCACTTTACAATAATTTATCACCCAAAAGGAGAAACAGTAAGCTCAGTGACTCAAGAGCTTTCTAAGACCATGCAGCTCTTTCAACACAACACCAAGGCCAAGTGCCTTGACACAGTTCAGAGGTGATGGTACAGCAATCCAGCCCAGTAACTGACCATCTAGTTAAATACAGATCTACCCAGACGAGCTGCTGACAGTAGATCAACCCACCTGTCCTACTACATGAGATGCAAATAAAAATACCAAAAACTTCAACAAGTTTATTTTCTTTACAAGCTTTTTAACTGCAGAGGACAATTTTTTTAAGACTATGTAAGCATGTTTCTAGGGAATGTTAATAATGCCACATTATAATGTATTTTCTTTTTAAAGAAGCTCTCTCACACATGTTGCGACTTTTTTTGTATTTTAAGAGCATGAGCTTTGATCACAGACATTACTCTCTTTGTCAACAGCTGTAGCAGCCCTGGAAACTAACTGAAAAATGCTAGGTGGAAGAGATTTCAAGCCACTCCCTTTTTTTTTTTGCTATTTCATTTCAGATACAAATATACTTCTATTACTCCTCTCCCAGGTTCTGGGTCAGAGTGGGCTTAAATAGTTTATTACTATGGCAAATCAAAAGCTGGACTTGCATCCCAACATGAACAAATCTTCCCTCAATTCTAGATGATGATGCAGTCCTTAAGCAATGCTAGTAACACTGATGAACCTCTGGCACTTCCAACGAATTTCATGCAGCATTATACCTGCCAAATCCTCTTTTGATGATTTGGCTTTAACACAGTGGTTCCTAGATCAGTTGAACTCAGAGAGCACACACTGGAGCTTACTCCACATGCGCTAGTGAAGGAAAACACTGGTTAGCAACAAACTGTAATCATCTAAAGAAGTGAAATGCAAGTGGCTTGCATTGTACAGATTACATGAAGTTATTCTTCCCTACTAAATATTTGTGTATAAATGGAATTAAAGTGTTCAAGCCCTCCACGTTCTCTAGATTTTTAGGAGTTCTGGCCGTTTGTAATCACAACAGTGGTGAAACGGAAGCACAAAATTTCCACAAGTGATTTTACAGCTAAACACAGTATAATGAATAAAAAACATAGCAACTGGAAAGCCAATTAAGATGGCACATACACAAACAACCATCTGAAAATGTCAATTAGGTCGTAAGAGCAGTAAGGTTCTTCAAAAACTGTTGTCATAAGAAGGTTAACTTTGCATAACAGGAAGGTTTCAACTTCAATAGCACAAACTTCTCAACAATTAGAAGTTTATGTGGGTGCATATCCTGTAAAAAACGCTCTTTTAGTAATCAATTGACTTCTAAAATTCATTTAGTCAATGAAGGGGAAAATACTAGCTTTCCAGACAATAGCTTTATAGAATGCAACCCGACAAGCTCTGTCTTTTCTTTCCCTCACCGTTCACCTGCTTTACCTCTCTAGCACTATTAACTTCCTCAGCATACTTCAATTGTATATTGTCCTATTCTCTAAGCTATTTGAAGGAATCTAAGAAATGTTAAATCAGACTCCATAGCTCATTTTCTGAATGTGTCATATAAGCTAGAGCCTCAGTTTTAAATGAGGTAGAAAAAAATGCATTATATTGAAAAACTGATCCTGCTATAAAGCAGTGGCCTGGGTAAAACTACCGTATCAGCACTTCAACTGAAAGTGGGAAATAGTTGTGTATATTAAAACAACCCAAAGCAGGATCAGCCCAGTAGCTGAACATCACGCCCCTGAGCTACTGCAAAGCAAAGGAAATTTGGTGTTAACAGCCATTGGGACCCTCCCCAGGCCAGTAAACAACCGTTCCAACACCAGATCTCCTATGGCTTTCCCAGTACTCTCACTCCTTAAACATGCACATCATCCTCCCCTCCAGACTTGGAAGCAAATCACAGGGAGACTGTGTTAAAAAAACGCAAACAATTACCCCCCCTACACTGTAAACACTGGTCAAAGGAACCCAGACCTTTTGACTTATTCAAGATTCTCTCCTACATAAGGAAACACCTCTCCAAGATAGAGGTTGCATTAAAAACTGAATGGCTAATTATCTCCTGAATCACAGAATAGAATCATAGAATCATTTAGGTTGGAAAAGACATTTAAGGTTATCAAGTCCAACTGTTAACACAGGAAAGTCCACCACTAAACCATGCCTTTAAGTACCACATCTACAAGTTTTTTGAACACTTCCAGGGATGGTGACTCCACCACCTCCCTGGGCAGCTTGTTCCAGTCCTTGACCACCCTTTTGGTGAAGAAGTTTTTCCTAATATCTAACCTAAACCTCACCTGGCACAACTTGAGGCTGTTTCCTCTTGTCCTGAAGGAACGAGGTGTGTAAGTAAAGGCTTTTAGGTTTTAGCTTGTGGAATCCCACAGGGAGTACACAGGAAAAAAACAATTCTTAAGCTCTCCTTCCCTGCTGTATTGAGGTATGCCATGCACTTCGTATCTTATGGCTAGGAAAAGCTGAGCTAAAAAGTTAAGACACTGAACTCCTTTTCTCTCAAAATTTAAGGGTACATTCTACAAAGACAGTTTAAAGCAATTTTATCTGTGCTTTTAAACAGCAATAAAACCTTTAAAATGGCAACTTCAATTTAAGCTCCAGGAACATGCATTAAGTCTGTGCTTCAAAAACATTTTGAAGCAAGCGTGAGCTGTGCTAAACTAGCCTGTCAAAAAAATGCTTCTTAAACGCTATACAAAAAGGGTCTATGAAATACTATCAACATCAAGCAACTTTAAGTGTTAACTAGCTAGTAACTACACATCCCAACACCTAATATTTTGTCAGCCCATTACTTGTAGACTGACTAATTAGAAAAAGACATTCTTGAAACTGAGGTCATGGGATGGATAAGGACAGAGGTCTCTTGCGGTAGACTTAGAGCCATGAAAGTTTTCCCAGTTACTGCCCATATTTCTCTTACTACATTGTCACTCCAAACTTCTTTTCAAGAATTAGTAGACAGATTAGACCTGGGAACTGAAAACCTTTATTTACCCAAATAATAATACATGTGACTTCAGCAGCAGAAACGCAATCTTTCTAGCACTATTCCAGCAATTTTATGCAACTCTCTTTTCCACAGACATCAACTGAACAAACAAGGTCAGGCCTCTTGCTCTTAAAGGTGATGTACAAATTTCAAATACCAATACAGGTATGAACTTTAGTAGTCTTAGTTCCAGTCAAACAGTGTTAAAACACCTCATATTTAAGGCAAAAAACTTAATCACTGGCAGAAAAAAAATCTGCACCTATTTTGTAGTTTATTAACCATTTTAAGATAAAAAAATAAATCAAACTCCAAAGAACTGGACATAATGTCCTTTACCTGCATTACTGCTTAGCCTTCTGTTTTGAAACCCATTAGCTATGAAATTGTCACAGACAAATAAGCATCAGTTTGTTTTTTGTGTTGTTAAACACACATAAAACCATCAAGTTGAGATGTATTAAAAACATTTCGAATTCCTACTTACATTTTTTCCACCATAGCAGCCTTCACATTTCATTTTCCCCATATCTGTGTATAAAATAAATTTTTTAATAAGTTTACCTTCCGCACCACCTCCTCCTCTTCTTGGCGCTTTTCATAATGAGAAAAGTCATCAAAGATGGAGGTCGTGTGCTTGTAAGTAGCAATAATTTTAAGCACTTGTTTTGCTTTTTCTAAGGGCACCTCCTGTGTATCACGGGAGTTTGTAACTGGTTTGTTGTCATTGTTCTCCAGCCTGATGTGTCGGAGCTGGTTGTTGGGCACATCCTTCACAAAGATCCACTTGACATCAAATTTCCCCTTCCACTTGTCCTGAGACCAGACACCTGCACTGGTGCCATAGTCCACAGGTGATTTCATCTCTGCTACTCCACAGAAGTGTCCACTGCCATTGACACTGAACAGCAAGTAGACTGGACCCTTGCTATTCATGGACCGAAAAGCACTGTCCAAGCGTTTGTTGCCATGTTCCGTACTACACCAAATAGAATACTTAATGGAACGATGAATGTCATCCTCAGAATAGCTCTTTATTATGAACACACGTCCATTTTTAAGGTTCCATTCAAAATCTTTAGGGTTATAACTGTGAGCAGCTTTCAGTTTTTCAAGAACAGGATGGGACTCGCCACTTGGAACAGGGTTAGGCTGGGTACTGCCAGCTGAGCTGTTGTCGTTACCAGTTCCTCCGCTTTGGCCAAAAGCTGCATTTCTGTTGCGAGGAGCTACCCAGCGATTTTGGGGTGGCTGTTGAGGGGTCTGATACTGTGGCTGAGTCAATGGAGGAGGCTGAGTTGGAACAGGCTGAACAATTGGTTGCTGCGGCTGTGGAACAGACTGAGGAGAAGGTATCTGTTGGGGGGCAGGAACTTTTGCCACAGGACCCTTATTGTCCCAAGTACCTATGTCCATATTATGCTTTATAGGTGGAGGCGGCAACGCTCCTCCAATTACAGGTCCAGTTTTTGTTTTCATTTTAGGCTGTGGTTTTGCAGGCTTGCTAGCAATAGCAGCCCAAGAGGTTGGTTTAGATACTGGCAAATTTACATTAGATCCACCGTTACCAGAGAGGGCACCTGTCATCCCAGCACTGTTGACAACAGAACCTACTGTTTTCACCGCAGAAGTTGTAACGTCTCCACCAATCTTAAGTCCAACCATTCCCTGTTCAATACTGTTCATTCCAGGAGCTTTATTTAATGTATCATTATGAAATCCTGTTTGTCCATCCACAATGGTCCCACCCAGTGAACTAGGTGGGTAGCTGTAACTGCTCCCATATGCTGAACTTTGAGTCTGCTGTCCTTGGGATCCACTTGTTCCCCAAGCTGAGAAGGCAGGATTTTCAGGGAAAAAGTTAAACCGGTGTTGATAGATATTATTTCCCAGACCCCCAGGCTGTCCAAAAACAGCATCGTGCATAAAGTGGTGATCTCCATTACTGAGCTGTCCATAGGTAGTGAGATATGGGATAGGAGGATCTCCTCCTGTAGACCATGGTGCTTCACTGAGAGAATAGGGGAACCCAATCGATGGTGGATAATAACTGGACAGATAAGGATCAGTCATTGATGGATAGCTACTGTTCTGTTAAAGAAAAAAAAAAGGTAACCAGATATAGAAACCCCCTTTATTTATAAATAGCCACAACACTGTTCATCACCAAATAGAAAAGAACAATAGAGACAAGGTAATTTAATTCCTAATTACAGATCTTAGTATACACTCCAGGAAAGAATAAGGGCTAAAATGCAGTATTCTGGGCATTTATAAGCACCAGGACTAGTGGCTCAGAATGAGGTTAGTACTTGAGATTTTGAAACCATGTAAGCTTAGTCACATTACTAAGGGTACTTAGTGGCTTCTTCTAGAAGTATTTCATCTATAATACCCCAAAATATTTCAAGGAACTTTGTATAACAACGTATTTTGTGTCTCTCAGAACTAAAGACATTTTGCATTTCTACATCACTACATGGGAGAAGTTTAGATTGTATTACTTTAACATGACAATACAAGTAACAGAAAATATGATTACAGTCCTCATTATGGGATTGTTTTGAGGGGTCAACAGTCCCCTCAAACAAATAAAACATACCTGAAGTGATAAAACATGCAATGGCTACTCCTGACATAAACAGGATCACAGTGAGATCACACGCTAAGAAGCATGCCAAGTTTGCTGTAGCTAAGCCTAACAATTACAAACTGAAATTAAAGTGATTGGTATACTAGAGACAAATATATGCAAATATGACACGTGATAACATGCCATCCAAACTCTTTGAGAAAGACCCTATTCAGCCTTTCCCAAAAGTCTCTTCCTCCCCCAGTAGGTAAGTTACAAATGTGCAAGACTGTCCTTCCAAACAGGCCATCTCTTCTGCTCTATGAAATAAGAGCCTGACTGCTACAAACCAGCAGATCCCCCTCTGAAATTCTAGCTTTTCCTCCCTTTCAACTGCTTCTTAGAGCAAGCTGAGAAGCCTCTCCTTCCACTGCAAATCTTCTGCTGTACTTGCTTTTGAAGCATTCTGTGTTTCTCATATTCAACAATGCTAAAGAACAAACACAGAATATTCTAAGATAGATTTTACTCCTCTTTAAATAATCTTGAAGCATGTATACTGGAGACCTTCCAAACTGACACTCTTAACTGTAATTACCAGTGAGGGAGCGGGAAGGTCAACCTTTCCTGTTAAGAAGTCAAGCAGTAGCTAGCTTTCCTTACTCATGGAGAAAGATCATTTTAAGAAGAGGAATTAAGATTTCTTTCAAACAGCAACATTTCTAAGTTGACAAAATGTATGCAAAATCGGCAAAACTGCAACAGAACTTCAGTCATTTTTCAAAAATATCAGGTTCTTTCTCAGCTCGTTCAAAAAATGAAGTAAAAAAACCTCCTTGCTGAAAATAAGCATAATACCCAACCGATAACAGACTTTTACTGCTCATTTTTCAATGCCTCCTTCCAGGATACCCCAAAGTCACAGCAATTCAATACCCTTACTTTCCATATGCAGAATGATACCACAAAAAGCATCCAAGACTCACATACAGTACTGCAAACACTTCTGAGACTTAAACAGCCTGAATCCAATGTTACTGATTCAAAAGAAATAATCTCTGCCACTGTTCATGCCGCCTTTATTTACATGCAAATTCTGTCATTAACAAGAGGTACACAATCCACCTTCCTATGAGAAGATCTAAATACATTTGATTTTCTAAGGCTCCCAAGCTTAAATAATCAATATTTAGCATATGAAAACGTTTTTCTAGAAGACTTTACTTTGAGATTGCTATGTGTTATATCTTAGCGTTAATACAAGAAAAATGTAAAACCAAATGCAGGCGGAAGGGAGGAAACATCGATAGTTCTTTGGAGATACTTTCGTTAATAAATTCTACATCTGTAGAATATATGAAGACCAAAAAGAATAAGCAGGTTTTTTTGTCCTAAAATATTTCTGCTGAAGGATTCTAGACAATTCCTGAGACTGTCACCTCCTGTCACATAGCCTGTAAAGCTTCCACAAGGATTCTAACAAGATTAAAGGAAAGTTTTAGCAGACATCCTTGCAAAACATTCAATCTATTTTGACTGGCTTTATGCCAGTGTGTAAAAGAGACTCTGACAGAAGTCCTTCACTGCAACAGCAGAACATCTATTTCAACAAACTTATCCCTGACCTTTCTGCACTCTTCTACATATTTTTTTAATTAAAAAGAAACAAACAAACAAACCAAACCATTGTGTTAATTCGGAAGGGAATCCTCCTTTCTCCCAGAGTACACTACTTGATAGTAATTCCCTGTTCCTTATGAATAATCTTTTGGTTCTGGATGACATTACATGGGAGATGCCTTTCTTGCTTTGAGTATGACTTTGCATATAAATACTCTACTTCACTCATTTCCCTTTGCACTTGAAAGTACTTTTAGTGTGCTTTATAACAAAAAGCTATCACATCTCAAATTCAATCTGTATGACCTACTGCTATGCGGATACTAGAACATTTACGGAAAGAAAAGGCAGTACCACTACTTAGAAGCAGTTAACAACAGGAAAAGAGAAGACAATTATATTTTAGCTCATTATAACATGTTCAATACTAATCTGTATTTTTAAAAGATGAAATTAACACAATATTGCCAACCTACATTTGATTTTTTATGTCAAATATACTGTTGTGTCCGCTGGGGTTTTAATTTCTTAAGTTTTGGGGTTTTTTTAATATTCAGTTGGTTTCAATTTTTTTTGTAAGTCACTTACATTTTACAGCAATTTTAAAGGGCTGAATAAATCTGACTGAATAACTAGATAATAAGGCTTTGTTCAGAAACATGGTTGTCTTCAGTACAAAAATCTCACCATCCTAATTAACGTTACCGTCACTTTCCACTTAATGTGAGACGACCTACACAATTGTTTCTTGTAGCATACCAATTTCTTACTGCAACATAAATAAATCTGTCAATGGAGCTACACTTTCATGTCAGAAAACTTTATTAGAATTATGGAAATTCTAATCATCATAGCAATTTTCCCATCTAAACCTAATAATAGGGCTTGTTGAAGAATTAAAATATAATAGATTCTACATTTTTTCTATATGAAGTCATTAAAAATTATATACAAATATGATGAAATGGAATTTCAAAACCTCAATTTCTTTCAAAACTAATTTTGCATTAAAAATTAAAATTCCACTTCCTTTTTTTCTCCACAAATTCCCTGCTTTTATACCTGCTACAGTACATTAATTCCAGAGAAGAGGGAATGCTCCCCATTAAATCATTTTAGCTTCATATAAGCTTAGAGAACATGTCCATGCTGCAGAGAACAACGAAGCTTAGCTTGGGAGCTGGAACCCACACAGTACAGAGCTCAGAAGACAATCCGTGTTGTCCTATACACACACTTGCCCCAACATCCACAGTGGTCTTTCTAGATTGCTTCCAGGATGGAAACAAGCTCAAGTCTATCTATACTGTCCTAAATTTTGCACCCTTCCTCAATGCTGCTATGATCCAAAACAAATCTGTAACACAGTTCCATCTATCTGACTGCCCTAACAAATAGGGCTAATACATTTGAAGGTAACGATACACAGTACATGAATTAACGCTGTTTGCTCTAGTGTTTATGTTCAAGATGAAAACAGTCTCCACAAGTGAAACAGAACAGCTTGTTATATGCTTTTTTTTTTTTTAGCATGTAGAATGATTTTCTTTTGAAATCAAATTTGATGATGTCACCAGCATTAACATTGGCATCTATCAGCTTCCAGATGAGTTATAAATTTCCCTTTTGAAACATAACACTTTGCCTTTCTGCCAACAAATAATACTGTACCTCTGGTAGGTGTCTCTCTGAAACAGTATTTCATATTTGTGAAAGAAAACTTTTTGCATCTCCAGTTTCTATAGATTTTGTTCACTTCTAAGATTTGAATGTTAAGTCAAAAATTACTTCCCTGATATAATTTTCCCTTATAACGGTATTTAAGTCATGTGTGTTGATTTAATGTATGTTATAATGACCCAGGTTATACTGAGTTTACATTACAGAATCTTACTCTAAAAATAACACAACTTTAATTTGTAAAATATTTCAGAGGACACAAAAGAGCAACAGTATTTGCTGGAGTGTAAAAAGCAAGTGGGACAACTCTACAAGCTGCCTAGAAAGCATCAAAAGCAAATTTAAACTACACTAATTTCTAGGATTATACAAATTATACGAATCTAGAGAGCCCAAAAGCAGAACCTTCAGACTCCCACACACAACTCATCTGTCAAAGAACTGTAAGATCAAACAGTCTGTCACAGTACAACCGTATCAATAACCTGCAATTTGAGGAGCAATCAGCGGACACTAGTTGGAGCATTAAGTTCATTTTCACTTGTGGCCATCTGGATATGCAGAGTAATATTAGCTTTGTGAGCACAAATGCTAGTTGTATTACCAAGTAACACAATATGCTAGTCATTTCTTTTTCCATCTCTATTTAAGGAATTTGCTCCCTCAACACAATCCTATGAATTGAGTGCCAACAGCATGCCTAAGGAAAAAAAAACGAAGTTAAAAATACACTAACCTGATTTGACTGCCCAGAAAGGTAAGGTTCAAAATCGTTGTCATGAACTGTATCCTTCTGATGTAACGAACCATTTTGTACTAGAAGAAAAATGTTACAACACATCATAACACTGCTTAGCAGCATTTATGTAGACTTCCACCCTATGTTATTTCATGAAAAGGCGTATTTCTTCTTCACAGCATGAAGATTCCTAAAAAGACCAAGGGATGACATTTTTCCCTCAAATGGTTTCTCTTTATATTATTGCTTATAAAACTAAATCTGAGTAAATTTAAAAGTTTAAAATATTCTGCAGTCGAGAGTAAATAGACAACTCCTGAATTAACTCTGAACAAAAAAATAATTATTGATAAGAATTTTGTGAAAAATATTGGGAAACAACCTTTATTGTTCTGTCCATAATTAGAACTCTTAGAAACTCACAGTTCTCCCAGCATGTGTCATTCACTGCTTAAGTTAAGTTGGCTAAAATAAGATGAGGTGAGGTTACATTTAATTATGAAATAGTGACCACTAAGTGCCTTAATAACCTGACATTTTCAGGAAAACTTAAGTCTCGGTTTTCTCATGTGTAAAACAGAAATCTCTGCCATAATCAAAGGCCTACTTAAGCATAAATTTATGCATGAAAAGCATTCAAAACCCATTACTGGAAGATAAGCACACTAAAACCTGTTATTAGGTCACTTCAAATACTATTCTTAGTTTAAATTTAAGAAAAAGAGATCAAACACATTATGTGATAGCTGCTTTATTTACTTATTTCATAGAACAGCTAAACTAAAGGTAACACTACACCAAAAAGGATGTTTAGCAGCCAAGTTTGGGAATTTACCAAAGTATTTCTGCAAAGATTGTCAGGGAGAGTACAAGTAAGAGAGTATTTACAAACACAGGAAATAGTGTCAAACTTTCTGTAACTAGAAGTAGCTGGATTTTTAAGGCAGGTTAAGATATATTAAAAATCATTTATAGAGTTGAATATTGTTAAGTTTCAAAGCCTAAACAATTAACACACTAGTGATCACAGTAACAACAAAGGTATTTTCTTAGATTACTTGTTATTAAATTTAATTTCAAACAAAGCACAGGAGCTATCATCAAAAGCTAACTATTTTAAAAATATCCCTAAATTTTGTAGGCTTATACATAACATCTGGTACATACACCAGTCAACAGCAGAACAGTAACAGAACTGTATTCATACAATAGGAACAGTGCAAAATTACGGAAAAATGCATATTGAACTGGCATATCCTTGTGACTTTACGAACAGATCTGCTTTAAGGAAATCAAGAGCTTTATTATATTTAGTACTAATGCATAGCCCTTCCCACTGTAAACTCAATAGCATAAAGTGGGATGCAAGCAAGCTCGTATGAGTAACAGTTTATGCTATTTTTGAAACGAAGCACAGCTTCCAGATGTTATCACCACGGACTAGGAGCAATACCCTTCTGCTCACCTACAGGTACCTGCGCAATTCATCTGTTACAGTAACAATTTAAACAATCAGATCTCAGCGTGATCCTCACCTTTATTATCCTGTCCTTTCGGTCTCTGGGAAGCCATAGCAGATGATTGGGTAAAGAAAGGGGGGGGGAAGAGGAGAAATAAAAGTTATTTTTAGAAACACTCTTATAGTGTCACTGCAAAACACACAAGCTTTTGAGGACGGGTAAGAGGCTCGCAAAAATGGCTAACAAGATATCCAGGTTTGTTTAGACTGGGGTTGCGGAGTACGCTTCATGGCTCATTCAGCACCGGCCTGCCTTAGAAATGGCCACGGCTCTCGAAAGGCTGTGGGAATGTGCTGTGCCCGTGGGGGAATTTAACGAGAGAGATTAAGGTGCAAAGAAGCCGGGAAGAAGAAGAAAAGCCTCTCCCGTGCCAGAGGCAGGCACCGGCCTGCGAGGGACCCCCCCGCCCGTCGCGGGGAGGCGGCAGGCCCCGCGCTTTGCTTCGCCACTTACCTGAGGGTCAACGCTTGTGGCAGACATAATTCATGTACAGGGCCGCCGTGGTTCAGCAGAGCGGGCCGGAGGAGAAGGCAGGGCCGCGCGGCGCGGCAAGGCCTGGCGGAGGGGCGGCGGCGCCTCTCCCCTCAGGCGGCGGCCAGGGAGGGGAAGGGGCCGGGGCCCAGGGGGAGGGAAAGCGGCCGCTGGCGCGCGCGCCGCCGCTCGGCGGCTCCTCAGGGTGGCCCAGGAAACGGTAGGCCGGCCCCGGTCCCGCGCCTCGCCTCACCCTGCCGGTCCCGCGCCTCGCCTCACCCTGCCGGCCCCGTCTCTTCACATGCCCCCGGGCCGCGCCGCCCGGGCCTGCCCGCCGCCGTCGGGCCGCAGCGAGGGATGCAGCCTGAGCCTCCAACTCCAATGGCGGCGGGCGCCGGGCTGCGGTGACGTCAGCATCGAGAGCGCGCGGGGCACGCCGGGAAAGCGCGGCCGGGCGCAGGCGGGAGGGGGAGGCAGCGCGCGGAGCGCGGCGGCACCTGCTGCGCCTGCGCGAGCGGCGCCTTCCCGCCGCCTCCGATCCCTCTCCCGGCCGCGCCCGGCGGTGGCGAGGCCCGCTGCCGGCCGGCTCGCCCCCAGACTAGCCAGGTGGGCTCGCTCGTGGCCCGTGGCGCTGAGGGGAGCCCGCTCGCCCCTCGCTTCAGCCCGCAGGCCGCGCAGGGCCGGCCTGAGACCCTCTGACAGGGTTGCATCCAGCCTGACAGACGGCTGCTGCTGGTCCCGGCGTTATCTCGGGTTTTTGTCAGGTTAATTCACTTTGTTTTTTTCCCCAGCTGCTGTTTTGCAGAACCTGGGTGAAATCTTGGCCTCTGTAGCATAGCTTGGGTTGGTTTCAGCAGGGCCAAGAAGTAAACTAGTGTTTTTCAGGGAGACTTGTCACTTACCTGTGCTCTCTTCTGAGGAGATGTAAGGAAATGAAGCAGTGTTGAATAACCCACCTGAGTTATAACCGCTCGGTGCTGCTTTGTGCCAAAGTTACACCTGTAATTTTCAGGGAGGGATGGCATAAGGAGAAATCAAATTAAATGATGGCAATATCCTTTTATTTGAGTTCTACCTCATTAATGGCTGTATTTATGCTTCTTGTACATAGTGGGTTGTTGGCTTTTTTTGTTGTTTGGTTTTGGGTTTTTATCTTTCTAAATGGGTGGAATATCTAATGGCCAGAACTGTTGCTGCCTCTTCATAGGTTTTACGTTCTACTTAGGATTGTTTGAGTAAGCTTGTAGGTGCTGCACAGAACAAAAGGGCAGTTCTTGCCCTTCCCGGGGTCCTCCATTTTATAATATATATACTGATTCTAATACAGAAACTTGTGTGGCAATCTACCTCAAATCTATATGAGTTCTGGTGACCAAATCTTAAATGTTTTGTGATGAATCAGAAATCAACATTGTTCTGCTTTCTTAATGTTCATATTATGGTAACAGCCAGAGGCTTTACTGTCCTGCAGACTTACAAGAATAGTAATGATTGTTCACCGAATGCTGAAGGAGAGTGTGATGGACTGGGAGCCTCTTAGACCACAACAAAAGAAAATGTCATTGTAGTGTTTCTAAACAACACCAGTACCAGATGATAGCAACTAAAACAGATTTGTAGAATATACTATCTTTTGACTTCTTTGGAAACTGGTACAGTAAAAGGGTTTGTAACAAATAATTTTCGTAACAATATATTGCTGAGATTATCTTTTAACATGTTACATAGGTGTCTGAAATCTGTTTGGAGAATGGAAATAGTTGTCTTTAAATTGGCCAGAAACCTGGTTGTTTTTTTTCTTGAAGGTATCAAAATACCTCCAGAGATAGAGTTTGATAAGTCTCTTTTGACTTGGAACATACCTCTTGTGTGGGTTTCTTGACACAAGCATGCACCACTTATAGTTTCTAGGTATGGACAATATAAGAACATATTTGAGAGAAAGATGAATCCAAGTCAAGCTCTTAACATATATAATATATTGTGTTATTGCCTGAGGTAATAACTTGAGGCCCAAACTGGGCCTAGTACCAATTTATGTAGTGCTTGTATCCAGTCTCATTACTGCATTCACAAGTAGAGCTCTGACCAAAGTAGTTAAGACTCTGCCATACGAGACAATAGTTCCAGAAGTTGCAAAGTGTTACTTGTAATGTCTCCATGCTTAATTTTGAGGGTGAAAGTGGCAAATTTTAGTCCTCATGAAAGATAACTAAATAATGCAATCATCCTTTCCTTTAGAAACAAGAGTCTTCTCTGTTCACAGGTTTGAAAATTGTTAGTTTGAGTTTGTATTTACTGTTCTAATAACATAACTGAAATGAATAATCCACTTTCTTTTGTCCTTTTTCTGATCAGTCATCCACAGATAAGGAAGAAAGAGTAGTGCATTAATCTTCAGCACCGGGAGATGCTTTGGGTTCTTTGTTTGGCTTAGGTAGCAAGTAGAGATTGGGTTATTTTATCTTAATTCTGTTTGCCACATGATATAGCTATGGACAAACTTAGTAAGTCTGTGTTCTTGAGAGTCACTGAATGAGCTGGAAAGGCTATCTGAAGAGCAGTGCTTCGAAAAAAAAATTTGAGAGAAAAGTGAGCAGCATGGCTAGAGAGTGGAACATCTGTCTGGAAGGAAAAGGGAAAGGTGGATACTTGGGTGATGGGCACTGCTCTGAAGTCCATGTGATTGTGTATGTTCACTAGTCTTGATATAGAAACTATGTGACTATGAATCATCCTAGCCATGAGTGTATGTGGGCAGAATGTTAGAACTGTATTTGCTTCAGCATTCTAAGGTACAGGGGACTACAGCCATTAGGCTATACTTGTTATTTTAGATAAAAAGAGCATGTCAGACATACATACATGTGTACGCATAAGTCTATGTTTGTGGGAATTAATTTTTTTTCTTTTGCATTAGGAAAATGTGATCTATTGCTTTTTCCTGGTAACTCGGAGAATGATCTTCTCTATCCATTGAAAAGTACACAATCTTTTAGAAACAAAACTAGTAATATGAGAAGTCTCTATTGGAACATATAGATGAGGCAGTATTCAGTTTGGAGTGTCACACTGAGGGTAATACAAGTTTTTGTTTTATTTTGACTTTGTTGAAAACAAAATGGTGGTATGTTCTTCTAGTATACAAAAAAGTTACAAGTACCTTTTTCTTCCTTTGCTAGCTCTCTGAAATCTCAGAAGAGTTCATGTGTAAATTACAGAATACTTTTTTTCTTCTTTTTTAAATTCAGATTTTAAAGGAATTTTATGCAGCCCTCTCTATGAGCACGGGGGTAAACTCAGACATTGCCGTGCTGGAATCATCCCCCTCCTGCACCCCTGTGGAATGTAACCACATCAAGGATCCAATGGTAATTTCCATCATTTTAGGGTGAAAAAGAAAAGCAGACACAGAGAAATAGTATCTGTTCTCCTCTCCTGTTTTTCGTATCACTGACACATTGTTTGTGAAAACATGAGAAGGGAAATCATATGCAAAGAATGTGGCCTGTGAACGGGTATCATCTGACATCATCATTGCACATGCTGTTCTTTGCAAGATAACTTCATTGAAAAGCTTTAGCAAGAAGCTCAACTGAGCAATAACTGATCACAAGGACTCTCCCACGTCTCCCTCTTGATCTTCATCATTGGCAACTTTTCTTGCTGCTATCACGTAGGTTCCATTAAATTGTAAAGTCAGTCTGCCTTTGCTTACTTATTAGAATACAGACACCTGTTTTTCACTTCAGCTTTTTGCAGTGTCCTTCAGGTTGGTCTGTTGTCTTTCTTCCTCATCTTTCAGTCTTGATATTGATTATTGATACAGGGATAAAATAAACCTATTCCAAGTCAATTTGCATGGAGAAAAACAGATGATTGCTAGTGTGAATAGCTCAAGAACAGATCTTTCTGCCTGTCATCCAAGCAGTATTCAGGCAGCTAGGCACATCCCTCTGCAATAAAAAACATGTTCCAAACTACAGCAGAATTTAATTGGAAAATCAGATGTTCCATGTTTCTTGATGGCTTATTTTCTACCAATTAAAAAGTAGGATGAACTCCATTAGAATCATAACAATGCCTGACAAATCCTTCTTTAAAGGTAATTAATGGCTGAATGGTGGAACATACATTAGTCACAAACTGATAGCAATCACTTCTGAAGAGTTGTTAGTTTTATTTGTGAACAATTTGGAGTAGCAATGCCACCCAGTTTACGTGTCTTCTGTTCTTGTACCTCCTGCTGAGCTTTGAGTAGGTAGAGGGAATAAGCACAAGCGAGGCTCCTTCATGTCACAATCAGGAGTTGGGCAATGACTGGAATCAGTGGGAGGGAGAGGCAGGAGCAGAGGAAAGAAAAGCACAACTGATCTTTGGGGCAGCCAGCCAGGTGCTACTCAGAAAGGGAGGAAGAAAGGGAGTATCATTTGTGTTTTCCATGCTCACTGTTGGAATTGTACTTAGCCATACAGTTCTCTCCTGAAACTGTAACTCCTGTCTTCTGTCCCTGTGCTGCTGCTCAGCCCTCTGAGCACTCTGCTTGCTCTTTGCATATCAGATTGATCTGCTGAAAATAGTTCGTTCAACTTGGGGCAGCATTGAATTTTTACAGAGTTTTTTTAAGTATTCAGAATATTGTGGGAAACAAAACCCCCCAAATAATGGGTGGGGTTTGATTTTGTTCTTTTTTTCCCCATGATGTTTTGTGTTCACTGGCAAAGGCAAGAAGGGGTAGAAAATCAAACAAAAAGTGACAAAAAGTGAAAGTGAAAATTCAATTTTTTCAGCTCCGAAAGCCATTTTGAAAATTAAAAAAGAAATGGTTTTCTACAGTTACCTCTTGAAAAATCATTGAACAGTTTTCTACTCATTCTATCTTCTGTAGCAGAAATATTTTTATAATAGGTTGAACACTGAAATCATGAAGTTATGAAACAACATAAAACACAGTAGTGGCTCATGGCTGAAAAACTAATTTTCTATGTTCCAAGGAACTAGCATGTTAGTTTGCTTTTCTTTCAAATTACCGTAGGATTTTGAGGTCGGTTCCTCTAGTGATTTTTTGAGTATCTGCTGTCCTTTGCAGATTTTTCTTTTGATATGTACTGTGTTCTGTTCCTGTGGGCTGGTATATTAATAGTATTTGATTTTAAGCACTTCCATGAATCACGTTGCAAGCTACATTTAGCTATTCCTAACTATTACAATATACAAAGTTTTGAAACAATCAAATGCTATGGTAGTGGAGGCCAGAAGAAAAATTAGGGGAGGAGACTGAAAGGTTTGAATGCTTAGGAAATCACAAAACATGTATCTGTTACTCACCTGCACATTAATTTTGGCAGTATATATTTATAGTATGTATATTTACCTGAGAGCAACATTTTTCAGGCTTCCTGAATTAATGATTGTTAGTGTTTGGAGCAATGAATCATTTATCATTCTTAATGTGTTAAATTTTTTCTTTGTTATTATTGAAAAATCCACTGAGGAAAGTGCAGTCATGAAAACATTGATCAGGAGAGAAGACCCCTTCAGATGAATAGCAGTACTCATTATAGTAAAGGAAAGAACCTTCATCTGGATGAAAAAGCAAAGTGAGGCTTCTGAGCTTGCTCTAAGGGAATGACTTCGTGTTTCTGGTGTGACCGGTCACTTTTCAGTGTGCCCTGCCATTATTCACTGGGTTGGATCACACTGCCTGTCCACGATGGATTTGTTTTATGGATGCTGTGAAGTTTTGTGTCAGCAGACAGCAAGTGATGTGCTGTGGTCCCTCAGTGCTGCGCTGGAAGGCAGCTGAACAGACAGGCGCCCTCACAGGTTTTACTGTTGCAGGAAACAGTGCCAGCAGCTCTTGGGAGAGAGCAGAGTGCAGGTGTTTTGCTGCAGGATGAGACCAGCTGGCCATTCAGCGTGAAGGAAGATGAAGGACAACAGGCAAGGAAGAGGCAGCCAGAAGAGGAAAGTCAAGGCCCTAAATGGAGAAACAGAAGCAGTCACCTACATCTATGGCTACAAATTTATTGCTTTTATTTACTCTGCTTCAGGCTGGAAAGCAGTTATATCACAAGGGCTCAATGTTTTGTTCTGCATAATGAATCCTTGTCTTCATAATGGTTAATGGTGGTTCTGAGCAAGTGGGAATCAGAATTATGCCATAATTTTCCTTGATACCCAGCCCGTTACCCATGAGTTGCAGTGGCAAGCTATGGCATCTCTGTTGGTGTTCCAGCCTCTGCTTCTTCAGTAATGCCAACGGATACTTCCCCCCGCCCCCAGCGTTACAAAACCCTACTTCCTCAGGAATTTGTTATTAACTCTTAATGTATTGATGAAAGCAGAACAGTCTTCCTTGAGCTAAAGCACACAGAACAGCTTCCTTCCCTTATAGCTGTGTAGAACCTCGAGGTCAGAGATGCTAAGGTTTTTCCAGGGGCTCCAGCCACTTCAGCCCTTTCAAGCTCTTTATCACGCTTCCAGCTGTACTTTCGCCCTTATATTTGTTGGCTGCTTTCTTTTCAAATCAGGCTGATATTAGCAAACGTATTTTTTATTAATTATGCTTACTTTCCTTTCTTCTTAGTGTTTCAAATCACTGTCTAGGATTGGTTTCCAGCTATGCTTGGAATAAGCCCAGCAATATAGAAGTTACTATATTTCTTATACAGGAGTACAGTGATGGTGCTGTTGGTCACTATCACTTATCTATCCTGGACTCCTGGCTGATGCTTACCAATTCCCACATTTGTTTGTCATTAGCTTATTACACTCTGTTTTAAGAAGCACTCAAAAGTTCAGTAGAACATCTTAACTCTGAAAAGGAACTAAGAATGTATATGAATTGCTAAAAAAATCAATATTAGTTGCATAGAACACATTATTGAATATGTTATTTGCTTTCCAAATTTTGATGTGCTGAACCAAAACCCCATCCATTTATTCATGGTAACTTATTTTTATTTGCTTTCAGCACCAGACTTGGTGTCACTTTATCTTCTTCTGCTACAGTTATCTCACTAGTCCTTCTGAGCTTTCCTTTGTTGGTGAAATGTTCACCTCAAAATCATGAGTATATCCCCACAGAAAACCAACCTTAAACCTGTCTTGAAGTTTTTGTGATGAAATAATGTTATGTAAGCAACCCCCATCTCCCAATAATCACTGCTAGAATCAGCCAGATGTTGTTAATTAATTTAGAAGCTTTTCCCTCTTCAACCATCACCCTGGGGCCTCCCCTAGAACAAGTGGCGTTGTACAGGCTTGGCAATTTGGTACAACTTTACCACAGCACTATGGTGCATTAGCGCTACCCTGTGCCATCAGTAGATTTTTAAGCATTGCATGAAAGCATCCTTGAGAGCTGCTTGCAGATTGCTGGGGAGGCCGAGGCATGGCTGTGAGGGTGGCAAATCAAGGAGCCTACCATGTGCCTGACACCTCCCGAGATCAGATTTGAGAAGCAAAGTGGTTATAAGCAGTACAAGATGAGGTCATTGACTGTCGAGAGCTTCATAAGATCAGAACTGTCAATCATTCTGATTTATTAACAGGTGATTTGCTACAACCCATCAGCAGAGTCCCCGAACAGTCTCTGTAAGAGGGATTTTGTTGACTCTATATCTTTTATTTTTAGGATGCATTCTTCAAAAATCAGTATGGACTCATAAAGAACAGGATCTGTGGAGGAAAAAATAATGTGCAATTACATATAAGTTCATGGGGGACAGGGACCAAAACCACATTTGCTTGTTAGGAGAGTCTTAAATTTTGTATATAAGCACTGCCCTCTACTGCTCAGCAATTTTCGTTAACACATTTAATTAAAAATAAAGAAGTTTCAACAGTGTTCTTTTTAATTAAAATGTTTGTGTAGGCTGACCTTGAAGAAAAGGACTTGGGATCTTTTTACTTAAAAGAAAAATCCTAATTTATCATTTTTTATGAAGATAAAACACTGTGTTTTTATGTTAACATGGAGAGCTTATGTTTTGCCAAGCACATAGTTTAGAATAAACTGCATGCATCTTCTCAGGCTGAGAAGTGGTAGAGGAAAACATTATTTTCAAGTGATTTTCAAAACTAGCCTTAAAATCCTTCTTTCTGAATCATGACCGCAGGAGGGCAAGAGAATAGAAAGATTTCAAGTTGTGAAGATGCAATGGTAGCAAAAGAGCATTTATTCTGAAACTAAAGGCATTGCAATCTATTCAAGCTGTCTTGGGTAGGTAAACTCTTGTTGCCTTTTATCTGTTCGTTTTAAAGTACATTTTCTTAAAAATTGTAGTGTGCAAAACACATGCATGAGAGCAAGTTGAAAAAGACAGAGCTGCACATGATTGCCAGGGCTAAGACAGCTGTCATACTTTTCATAGAGAGCTGCTATCCCAGTTTTTTTGGAAAAAGTTTGAGCTTAACCTTGTATCTTTCCTTGGTTACTCCCCCTTGAAAAGGTGAAGTTTGGATTGATTAGCCAATAGAGAGTTTCAGCACGTAAACCAACCAGGTGGGGATAATGAGGCATTGGAAAAGGCCTGTGTCAGGTGGGACCACTTACACCTTGGAAGGGTTTTTGCCTCTTTTAGAAAGACTTCTGCATTGCTTAGAAGAGAAGAGGGTAGTTTGAAACTTTTGGGGTTGGGAGTTTTATTTCTTAAAAGTGTTTTGAGTTTTTTTTAGTATACTACAGGTAATTATTTTTTTCTTTTAGTTTTTATTGTGCTAATGATAGGGAGTTGTTGATATTAGCTGTGATGATGTTTTGGAAGCATGTTACCCTGTAGGTGTAAGTAGTGGATTGTGGAAGAATATTGGGTTTTAGTGGAGTTGTAACTATTTAAAATATTAACTTGGTTTGGAGAACCTTGTTAGCCAAGCTAATAGGTCTCCTACAGAGCACGTAAATATCTCTAATGTAGGTAAACCATAATGGGCTTCTTCATAAACCAAAGATATATTAGGTTTACTATGTTGTATTTCTTATTTTAAAAAAGCTTAATCCAGCTGTTGAACTTCTGGGTGGAAAAACTAATTTTCTTTCTTTATGTCTTGCTGTGAAGTGTGCTCTGGTGCACACTTCCGAAGTGGAAGTAGGCTAAGATAACTCACCCTCTAGGTAGAAAGCAGTGTTACGAATAATAGCTTTTGTTTTGGTAGGGCTGGGGTGAGAGCTATGCTGATATTGTGGAGCTATGCCTGATGAACAAGTCTGTGTTGCTTCTCTGTGTACTGATAGTAAAATCTGCTGTGCAGGCTAAAATACTGCATGCTCGTAAGTTTGCTTAGCTTGTGAATCCTGCTGTGCATCAATAATGGGATTTTTGCTTTCTGGATAGGTTTTTCTTTGTACTAGTGACATAGTTCTTGAGTACCTACCTCATTGTGTTAAATAGAGCATAGTTTCTAAAACAAACTTTTAAAGCTGTGTTTTCTTACGATTCTGTTTCTGTGATTACAATTACAGAAGAAAATTCCGGTTGCTAATGAACTTTCTCTTCCTTGCTACCTTTTACTGAGAGGCATGTGGCTGAGTGAGCTTGTGTTTGCTTTTTAAACTCACTAAATGTATACCACCCATGAAGGATGGATTTGTTAACTCTGGCTACAGGCCTCACAACTAAAATGCCTTGTAAGTTTTTCCCCCCAAGTGTTCTGCAGCACTTAACTAGGAGGAACGGTACTTCAGAGATGCTACTGGCCCAAGTGCCTCTTAACAGCCTCTGTGTTTACTGCATAGTAGCTGCTATATGGGTGGTCACTGCCTGATTGAATTTTACAGCGTGTCTGCTCAAAAGAGTGCACTGCAGTAGTTGTCTTAGTAGTGTGGTGTACCAGCTTTGAAACACCTTATCTTTTAGGTGTGTGTCCACACTTATTTTTTTCCTAATGTAATTGTCTGTGTGATGTTTTGGGTATGTGTATTTACAATGCTTAGCTCTGTTCACCAGTAGATAGTTAGCAATTCTTTGGGATTAGTTGACCTATTGAGTTAGGTGGTGAAGGGATTTTCAGGGCACTTAATCAGAAAAATGGATTTGATTGCACCTGCCACTTAGTCACATTGGTAGTGACTTGACTCTAAAGTTAACTGATTCATTAAGTTGATCCTGATTCTAAGTTGTGTAATTGTATGACCTTTTGAAAGTGTATTTGCCAGCCACGTAGAAAGTACGAGAAGCAGGAGCTGAGTTGCAGTTCAGCTTACTTGTGCAGGGAGGGGCTATTACTGTAAGTAGGGTGAGGGCTTGGGTAATCAGGTGGTACTTGAATTTCAGTTGTCCTCTTGCACAGAACTAGCATAGGCAGAAAATGTCTTTTGTTTTAAGAAAACCTCCTTTTAGAAACCAGACTTACTTCTGGTAATTATTTCAGACTGCGTCCTGGGGAATTCTCTTTTATAGAGAGATTTCTATATATTTGCTGTTTAATTAGCGTAATAAGGTTATAAAAAAAATACTGATACTGTGTAGTGTTTGGCTGTAAACTAAGCATTGAGACACTTCGGGTGTGGCTGTTCTTTGCTTTGTTATGGCATGCCTTCTTAAATCTCTTTTTAGGAAGAGAAAGAGCAGAGTCTTTTTGATGCTAATTTAAAGGCTGAGCAAAACGGCTGGGGATTTGTCACAGATCAGATGCCAAAAGCTGGATTGGTTCAGCTAGGGAGGCAGCACAGGTTTTGCCCTCCCCCTCCACTGTCTGTTCCTGCAAGCATCTCTCCTGTGAATTGGCAGAGGGGCTCGGAAAGTGCTAGTCTCTTCCCTTCAGACACGAGTGAGGGCTCAGCAAAAGTTCAACAGCAAAGTACAGAAGCACCAGATCTCTGTTTGGGCTGCTAAACAAGCTCAGCTTTGTCAAGACCAGGAGCTTTCTGGAATATGCGTGGGGATGAAGAACAAATAATACAGGGTGAGTGCTGCCTGACACCAGGAATCCAGCTGACTGCTCTGGGTTATCTCATCCTCTCTTGCAGAACAAGAACATGGGGGACATGACACCAGCAGAGGAGGTTGAGCTCAGGGCTGCTTGCTACCAGCTGTTTGAATACAACATGAGGAGTGAAGCAAGAAGACTGAGGACTTTTTGGCAGTGGCCAGGCACTTCACCTGTATCTGCCCGAGATTTGGTCAAGGCTGGCTTTTTCTTTGTGGGTCCAAGAGATGAAGTACAGTGTTTCTGCTGTGGTGGTGTCCTGAGGGACTGGAGACCTGGTGATTGCCCAGTAACAGAGCACCTGAAGTACTTCCCTTCCTGTAAATTCATTTGTGGTGAGGATGTTGGGAACCAAGAGATGCTTCCTCTTCAGGAAGTCTTTGACACTGTGGATGGGCAGTTCCTCAGTCTTTTGCAGGGGATAGACAGTGAGGAGACAGCCCTGCCTGATGATCCAGAATACCCAGAGATGGTAACAGAGGAGATGAGGCTATCTACATTTCGGAACTGGCCACAATATACTGACATGCGTCCAGAGCAACTGGCTAGAGCAGGATTCTTTTACACAGGTGGGTAGTCTGGGAAAATGTTTTTAACCCCTATTCAAACTAACTTTTGAAGGTGTCACTATATTTTATTGCTTGTACAAATACTTGCAAGTATTTGTAGTGTAGTTAGAAAACATATTCTTCCTTCAGCCTGTGCTGTTTCACTTGCTACTTGTGTAGAATTTACTTCTGTGTTAACTCCTGTTTGGGTACCACAGGGTCTACTAGTAAAGCAATTCCCTTACCAGCATGAGTGGAAGAAGTGACATGTTTTAAACAGATGTTTTACTGGCAGAAAAGTGTGTGCTTTAAGATCCATTGAGCCTATTTATTACTTGCAGTTCTAAAAGGACTTATGGCACTTACTTGTCACGTTTTGTATAAGCTCTGTCTGGCACTGAAGCCTTCTCTTCTCAAAAAAACCAAATCTGAGTGAAACCTGTAGATAGCCAGTCCATTTGGCTCTTGCTGTAAGAACCTTGGACTTGTAATACAGAAATAAGATTGCTTTTTTTCTTTTTGTTACTTTTTTTTTTCTTTTGAGGAAAATAGGCAATATTTCTTGTTATCGTGCGCATGTGAAAAGCAATATAACATCATTGTTTCCCCTTGATAAGGCTTTGCTGGTTAGATAACAGGTTTGAAGAAGTACTCCTCTCCTCTCTGGATTGTCCAGTCAGAGGAAATACTTACAGTCAAGCATTAACTGTACTGTAATTAAATATTGGGGGGATCCTTCTGTTTTTGAAAGCTAATGTAGTGATATTTCTGTGTTACAAGTGTGACTTCTAAGTGAAGGAATCTATTTGTTTTGTATTGCACATAAACTGACGTGGAAGTGGCAGGTGGGGTCCATAAACTAAAGATCCCTCAGCAGTAACAAACCTGCATGTCCTGAATGCTTCACGCTCTCATTGTTGAAGCAAAATTGAATTGCCCCTTTATCCACTAAAGTACTATCTATTGGTAAAGATGGGAATGGGGGGGAAAAACCAGCCTTAAATGTTGTGATAGCTGGAAAAATCTGAAATGCAACATGGTGAATGACATGGATGTGGGAAAGTCTGTCTAAATAACTGACCTGTTCTTTTTAGCTTTAGTTAGAGGAAGTGACTAGTTAGTTTGCCTAGTATCAATACTGCAAGACTTTCATGCAAACTGCATAACCTCACACTTGCTATAAACCCAGTTAATACTGAGAATCTGTACCTGTCTATTTGGAGCACAGTAGCAGGGGCTAAACAGCATGTGTACCTAAATGGAACAGTGTTACAGGCATATTAGCTTATTTGCTGCTTTTGTGTTAATTTTTAAGGCACATAAAAGACCAGCATGGCCAGGAACGCTGAATAAACTATAAAGCAGTGTCTGCAGCTAAAAACCTGTGTGCTTCGTGTTGGACTTGATTTATCACTCACAGAGCTGCTGTTTGAGAGCCCAGCACAGAGACTTACTCTGGGGACTCATTAGGCAGCAGCAGTCTGATGTGGCTCTCCCCTGCGGTCACTTAGTAGGAGAACTCTGGAACCAAGCACTTGAGTTGAGCCAAACAGTGCTCGAACATGAGTGGTTGGAAGATCATGTCTGTGACCCACACTCACTGGCAGACTTTATTGACATTGTTTCATTGCCCTTAGGCCAGGGCATTTGTAGGCAGTTCTTAACTGTGCTTGGCTTTCATTCTCTTCCTGTGTGATTTCTGTGAAGAGGAGCACAGCAGTAGGATGGGTAGCCTGGGACCATGGTGTGGGAAATTGTTATAGCGATGAGATGGAAGCTGTGTACATTGTCTGACTGTGCCTGCTGCTGGTTATGGCAGACTGTGGTTAGGAAGCAAAGTGTGTTTACAGGTATAATTACAGCTGTGTTCTAAATGCGGGCAAGAGGGGATTGGATAGGTATGTGCATACATGGGAGTCATGGTGCTCACGTGCATGCTGCCTGTTAGCTTGTGACCCATTCTGGAACCATCTCAACCAGCTTCAGCTCTGGGAGTGCAAACTGTCATTGGATTTCCTGCCCCTATACAACTTGCACAGTGTTGGTAAATTGTCATGTGCTCATCTGTTCTGCCTGGTGGCCTGTTTTGTGCTGAATCTCTTCCCCACATTCCCATCTGGGGCTAGTATAGCACGTGGTGTCTCCCATGACAAATAATCTCTTGATGTCTTTTCTTAGGACATGGTGATACGGTGAGGTGTTTTTACTGTGATGGAAGTGTGAGGAACTGGTCGTTTGGAGATGATCCTTGGAGGGAACATGCCAAATGGTATCCAGGGTAAGTCAGTCTTGGTGGACAAATGTCCCCCATAGCACGACCAAAAGATATGCCATGCATTCCACACTGCTTTCTTCTTTTGTAAGATAGGAGTACTCCTGATTGAGAGACAAGTGAATCACAGGTGCGCTGGTAATAAGTGCTGCTTCCAGTCTGTGTTCTAGCTTAATTCTAGATTTTTCTACCTAGCTAGAACAGGTGAAAAACTAATTGAGTATGTTCAATCATTTTAAACTGTTGCAGTAGTCTGTAACCCTCTGGAAATCCCTGAAATTTCAAGGGAAGGGTTCTGAATCCTCAAGGTCGAAGTTGCATAGCAAGGGACCATCTTCAAGTCCTAGTAGAGGGTCAAGATAGAAAACTTGTTTCTAGGTTGGGCACTTAATCTGTACTGTCTTCCAAAAGTGCATGCCTCCTACTCTCTTCTCTCATGTGGAAGAACTGAAGATTGGCCTGAAAACCTAATTATCATAGCTTCAACTGCCTTGCATCTCCTCTCCTGTTTGTCCTTTTCCACCCTCTCCAAAAAGTAATGGTGTCTATCTAGTGTCTCTGTGCATATGTTATGCCTTACAGTAGTTTGCTGACTCTAGGACAGTTGGCTTCAGTTCCTTTAGGCATCTTCTCAGGCACTGCCACATCTTTTATTCCAAAGACTGATTATCACTGGAGTGTTCTGTGTTAACGATGAAACCTGCTGGATGATGGTTGTCTAAGCTGTAACTATTTTTTTTTTAAAGAACTGTATGAATAGAAGTGACAAAGCCTAAATATTTAGACCATCTCACTTCAAAAGCAAAATCAAATGTTCACGATCAGGAAGAATGGCACATTTCAGACCTGAGATTTTCTAATTTGACCTTGACAGCATCTAAAAGTTCAATTAAGTTTGCTTTCTTTGATGTCAAAGAACAATTTTGGTTTCTACTACTCTGAGGTACAAAAAGATGTAAATGCCGTTTTTCTTTAACAGTTCTTCTGGTCTTCTGCGAAATGTTCTATTACCACCTTTTCCGTGGTCTGTTCCAAAGGACGCTGCAACTGAGCTCACCTTGGGCCAAACACAAAGACTGAATGAAGGCGGGGGGGTGCATGCATGGGTGGGTCATGAGCCTCTTATCATTGCCCCTCACGGAAAGGCGGGGGGAAGAACATGATACTCCATCTTTAATGAGTATAGCAGTTTGCTCATAATCCAATAGTACCATTTGCTTCTAAATTCAAACTACTATTGCTACTTTCACTTGAGTAATCCTGTACTAATGTATTTAAATTTTTCTGCTTATAGGTGTGAATTTTTACTGCGGTCAAGGGGGAGAGAATTTGTTAGCAGTGTTCAGGAGTCCTCTTCTAGCACCCTGTCACCAGTGAGTCATGAATATTTTGTATATAGTTGATGGAGGCTTGGTAGATAGGAGAAGTTTTGAACACATGCTTCTCTTTTGTGATTATCTTCTGATGTTTTCAGAGAGATTCCTGGGATGAGACTGAACAAGATTCCATTGCTTCCCAAGGTCAGTTCTATAATGACATGGTGTTTTGTCTTCTGCTGAAAGTGGTGTAGTCTTACTACTTCTATCCCCACCCCAGCTACATGTAGACATGGTGTTTGTGATTTGTTTTGATATTCTAGAAGCTGTTTCACTTTACTTTCAGGAATTGGTCTCTAGCACAAGAAGCAAAATGGCTTGCTTTTGTGAGATCTCTTAGTCTAAGAACAGAGACATCTGGCTAGTCTGAATAATCATTTGGCTTTTGGGTGCTTGCCTAACTTTGACTTGTTCATGCTTTTGATGTTGTCTGTCTGCAGAGTGATTCACACTGCAGTATTTTAAACATACTTGATGGGACACCAAAGAACAGCTAGACGGTCTAGTCATTCATGAAAGTGGCTGATCGTAGGGATTATTCCTATTCATCAGTTGCTCCTGGAAGTTTAAGTAGGTGAAATTTGGCTCCCATAACTGTGGAAAACTGATTTTTTTTGAAAAGCCTGTCTGATAGGATGAGCTTAAAGACTTAAGCCTTTGAATGGACTGCTAGACAAATTTCCCACTTCAGTCTTTACTGATGAATGGTTGAGCTGGATTATGAGGTAGGAGAGACTTCAATTGGGATGTTCCACTTGATCTTCATGAAAGCAGTTTTGAAACTTCTGTTCTGGGATGTGAAAATGAAGATAAGGATTCTGGACTGGGGCCAAACATGGAAGACTTTGTTCACTGATACAGTAGAATAAATCATCCAAAATTAGTTTTTTTTGGCTCTCATGAAACTGCCTTTGATGACTTTCTTGTGAATTATGATTGGAAGTAAAACTGTAATTCTGGATGTTGATCTAGTTTTATAGATAGCTTGAGGAATGTTCCAGAATATATTAATGCCATTTTATATATAACAGCTTTAGGGAGTGGCATACTTTTTTCACAGTTTTCTGCCTTTTTTGGTAAAGTATCTGCTCGCTACTTTACAGATCCTCTGAGGAACTGGAAGTTGTATGCTTTTCCTTCTCTGGATCAGTTTACCATAGTGCAGGATGTCCTGTAGGTGGGCTTTGATGCCGCCTTGGTGGCTGACCTGGTAGAAAATAAATATATCATGACTGGGACTTTCTACCTTTCTGAGTCTGAATTGATTTCTGATCTGCTTCAGCCAGACCGGCAAGAGAGCAACAGTGCAGAGGTATGCCTGACTCACTCAGCCACGTTCTTGGTGGGTGTTTAGCCTCTTACTCATGTCATCTTGAGCACTGTTGTGTCTTGTGGGTATGCCTTCTCTCTTCCTAGGCTGGAATTAAGAGTAGTAATGTCCTAAAATCTACCTGCCTTCAAGGCTGAAGAATAAGGTTCTGCTTTAAAGAAATCTGAAGAAACAGTGATTATTAGGGTATCCTTAACTATATCTGCCTCCAGTAGGCTATGGTGTAGATATCTCAATGTTTTCTGCTGCCCTTAGACCTGCAGTAGCAGACAGCTGCACATGTGGAGGCTTGGGCATGAAGTCACATCTGATGCAGACCAGAGGCAGGCTTCTGGGATGGATAAGTACTCAAGCCCATTTAAAACTGAATCAACAATTTGATCAGAAATAGCCATACTACTTGTTTGTTTGGATAATATATGTTCTCCTTAACTTATCTATGTCTATCCTCTGTTATCTGTTTTGTGGAGTCAGTTTACCAAGTGAAGTTTATTTGAAGATGCAGTTCCACACAGGCTTTCCTCTGGTAGCAAGCCTGCTTTCCAAAGCTCCTGTCTCCATATTGCTTTAAGGCCATTTCTTTAAGGCAAAACAGAATTCCACAAAACTGAAAGCGTGAATAAACAGTAGCACAGGAGCAGGAATGAGCAGCTGATGGCTCCTGCTGTCTGTTAGATAAACCAGCTTTGAACAGACAATGTGATGTGTATGCCTTAGTAGGGAGGTTAACATATAGGAACTGAAGCACCACAGCACATCAGCTTCATCAGGTTGAGCGTATGGAGCTAACAGTGGAGTAAAGAGGTGTTTAACCTAAGGCTACTGAAATCCAGGATACTTCATCCTTTTTAAACAGCGTTGTCTGAAGAGGGGTGAAAGGGGTAGCGTTTAATGCCATCTTTTTTCCTGGTTATACAGATGCTGTTCAGAGAGAGGCTGAAACATCGAGTTCAAGAGAAGAAATGCAATCTGTGCAACAGAAGGAATCAGGTGCACTGGGCTGACGGTGGTGAAATTGAGCCTAGACATAACTGGGATAATTTTTGTGGTAATAGTATCAGTAGTCACTGTATTCATTCATATTTATTTTTAATCCTGAAGGGGAATGTTTGCTAGCTTGAATGGTAACTGAATAGAGACCCTTATTCAGGATTTAGAGTTCCACTGTAAAGCAGACTGTTATACAAAAATTCAGTTTATTGGGACAATTTACATATTACAGTAAAAAGATGTTGATCTCTGTCCCTGCTGAGTCTAGCATGTGTAGATATGCCAAATCTTGTGCTAGAGGCTATAATAGATATAGTCTTACAGCTTAAATGAAATTTGCCTGAGAGGTACTTTTGCCATCTTCTCAGTCAGTCTGTGAACAAAATGATGAGCAAGTTAGTGTGACTTCCCAAGATGACAGGACCAGCATGCTGGAGCTGTTACGATACTAACAGTTTGGGCTTTTTTCTTTTTTGGCAAAGATGAGTCTCGGATGAGCACGGAAGAACAGCTCCGACGCCTGCAAGAGGAAAGGATGTGCAAAGTGTGCATGGACAGAGATGTGTCTGTTGTGTTTGTTCCTTGTGGCCACCTGATAGCTTGTGGAGAATGTGCCCTCAATTTGAGATTGTGTCCGATCTGCAGAGCAGTCATCCAAGGAAGTGTGAGGACTTTCATGTCCTGAACGATGATGCGCCTAAGGGGAAGGATAAGTCTATACAACTAGTTCATAATACAGCAGAGGAAGAAAATAAGTAAATAGTTCAATTGATGTTGGAGCAATCTTACTTGCAGGGTAGTTTGGTGTAAGTGTAAAAAAAACTTACTAAATGTGCCTCATACACAGTGTCTCTAGTAAGAGTTGCTAGTTTGCTGTACTCTTGCTGATCTTGCTGTAGGACTGCTCCAGGAAAAACTCTGCTGGTTTCTTTTGTCCTCCAAAAAGGACAGAGGTTCTCCTTCTCCAAGTCCTTGCATTCTCAAATGAACCCTGGCTCTGTGTTGAAATCAAAGGCTGTTTTCAGTAGACTGTCCCTGGTTCTCTTTCACTCATTTAGCAGTTGTTTAGAGATTATTCTGCTAGGGTTGATGGCTTCCTTCAGTAAGTCTGAGTCAAAATGGGAGTGTTTTTATACAAAATGCATACTGTTGAGACTAGAATACATGGCAGTGATGTATTGTGGGGAAGGGAGAATGTAGCTTTTTATTCTGAGCTCTTTGCTGTCTTTTTCCCCCCCCTTGTTGAATTTTCAATAATTGATGAAACATTTTGGTAGTACTTAAATCTGCATAACTAAGTGAAAAACCTGGCCTGTAGTAGACTCTCCAACCAACCTCTTTACTCTCAGTTGACCTACCTAGATAAAAGGTGAAAGGCTCTTTGATAGGGTTGCTAGATGATCTCATGGAAGCTTCTTATAGACCCTCTTCCCTACCTGTTGGGTACTATCCTACTAGAAGGTAACTATGGAAACTTACCTTTTCAGGACATTCGTTTGCTAGCTAAACTGGTGATTCTTATTTATAAATGGAACATTCAGTCATGTAGTCAAAAAGAGGAAAGTTTCTATAACTATAACTATAGCTTGTTAACTGCAGGGAAAAAAAAAGTTTTTGAAATTTAACTTTTTAATGGAATAAAATTTCTTTTGTTTATCTTAGAGGTCTGAGTATCTGATTATAGTATAATGCTCTACTGGGGGGAGGGGATGTGCATGTGTGGTGGTGTCCTAAGTTGTTAGAGTGGCATCAGGATGTAGATCACTTGAACTTCTGTCCTTCACGGGTATGAGTGAGAGACGCAACTGTTCTTACCATCCGTTTGCTTCCTTTGGTATTTACAAGACAGCATGTGGGTCCTCCAGACTCTCTTAACTGCAAAAGAAGGGGTCAGGATGTAGGAGGATAAGGACCTGACACATGAAGCTGTGAAAGTGTGGAATAATTCTGCATCTGAACTCCATGCAAAGTTTTGGTACATAGCTCATAAAACACATCTGCAGAGACTGGAGCACTGGCTCTGGAGTTGCTTCTATCTGGTTCTAGGCCTAGGCTTGTCTCTGAGTAACTTTAAGGTGTTAGATATCCCTGGGCTGTCTGGGAGGGCAGATCTCTTCGTCCTTGCCTTCAGAAGAAGGTAAGATTCTTGTAGCTCTTGGCAAAAATGAGAAATGACTGGTTAAGCAGCTTAAACTCTCCAACACTTGGAGGAATTGGTGAGCCTTTGCTAGACAAGACAAGAGCTTTCACAGGCAACAGAATTGCACCACCATGCCAAATTAGGTGTTGTGTCTGGGTTCAAGCTATTGTTGGCTTTATTTTGCTTCTAAATAACAGCAAGCTCTTACAGCTTAGGTAGATGTGCTAATCTGAGAAGGGAAAACAAAACCAGCTCATTGGAATAGTGTTATTTCCTCCTATACTTCAGCTGGGTGTAGCTGGAACCTAGCCTGAGCATCTGTCCTGGTACAATGCTGTGTGTTGGACTTAGTATGAGAATAAAGTTGATAAACATTACCTAGCAATTCGTGTTATATGAAGTCAAGGACTTTGCAGTTTCTCAGGCCCTGACAGCACACAAGAAGCCAGGAGGGAGCAGAGCCAGAACAGCTGACCTGAACTAGCCAAAGGGGTATTCCATACCTTAGAACGTCATGCTGAGTATATAGACCAGGGGGAGTTGGCCAGGGTCTGCCAGCTGCTGCTTGGAGACTGGCTGCGTATTGGTTAGTGAGCAATTATATTGTACATCACTTGTTTTTTGATTGTTGGGGTGTTTTTTTCCCTTTGGGTTTTATTCCTCTTTCTCTCTCATTTTCATTACAGTTGTTATGATTATATTTTATTTCAATTATTATTCTTATCTCAACCCATGAGTTTTAACTTTTCCCAGTTCTCTTCCCCATCCCGCTGGGGTGGGGGGGGAAGTGAGTGAGCAGCTGCGTGGTACTTAGTGGTTGGCTGGGGTTAAACAAGAACAGCATCAACAGGAGTACAAGGCTGTAAAAGGCTGTAAACATACCAGCTATTTCTGGGGCTTATTTTACTTAACACTTTGAAAATTGCGGCTTTTCCATATCTGGAAGGGTGAAGCTATTTTATCTATGGGAAGGTGTTCCTTCAGAAACAGGTACGTTTTTTGACAAGTACTATCTCAGTGATGCCTGTCCCCAATAGAGGGCACTCCGAACCTGGAGATAAGGGGACCCACTGGAGCAAAACCTTCAGCTGCTCCGTATGCTCGTAACAGCATGGTGGTGATGGTAACAACTGGGAGTCCCTACCCTCACAGAACAGGGTAGTAGGTCTAGCAGAAACACAGTGGGAGGAAGGGTTGTCAAAGTACGAAGGATGAATGGTGCCACTAATGAAAACTAGAGGAGGTAATTAAGTGTGGAATATGATCTTTGGTAGCTTGTCTTATTTTTTTCTCAGACTGATTTTTTTTTTTATCAGTTATGGCAGTCATTGATACTAAATATTATAGGCTTACTTGAACAGTTATTTTACTTCTATTGAAAGATACTTGGTTACCTGTGTTTATCATAACATAGAGTGGTAGTTATGAAGCTACTTGATCATCACACATTTAACTGATGTTTACCAGTATACATTAATATCAAGAAGCATGCTTTAAGCGCGTAGTTTGATGCTTAGTCTCTTTAGAGTACTTAGTGAGTGATTTTGATCAGTTTTATTAGGAAATTGGCACTGGGACTTGGTTAGTTTGCAAGGTATAGTCTTAAAAACACACCTCAAAATAATTCAGATTGCTCCTTATGACTTCATATTACTATCTAAAAGAATTCCTTCCTGAAACTACTAGTGAAATGTTTCAGCTGTTCAAAGCTGAAACTGCTTTCTCCACCGTCTGTGCTGAATGTTGGCTGCTCTCAAAGGAGGCCAATAAAAAGTGCTGGTATCTGATGGACAATGTTTCTCTTGGAGGAAAAGAAATCGTATTAAAGTGTAAAGTCAGTATTTACTGATGAGGAAAGGGAAGATTAATTTCAAAAGTCTCAAATAAATGAAATCTTTCATGGAATAATCTCATTGACTAGAGGATATTTTTCCATTCCTTTTTCTGCCCCTCCAGGGAACATCAGGTGGGCAAGTAGGAATGACTGTAATACAGAAATCAAATGAATCAAAGAAGAGGTGGAAAAGGTGCTAAGAGGCCGTGTATGCACACTGCTATGCATGCTAAGTGGTGTAGTAGCTTGTGTTCCACTGATACTTTTCTTTTAAACTTGGTGGTGGCACAGTATTGACTAATATGGGAGGTAGTTATATTTTGTCAGGCAGAGCTGTTTTAAAGAGGATTGAGCTTTTTTCATCTTCAAGTGATGAAACTAGTATCAAACCACTGACTGTCAGTTAGTTGTCTGTTCTTCTCAGTCAGAAGCTGTGGCTTCTACTGACTAAAAGGAGAAATACCTACAGAAGACAATGTTTGTACTCACAGCTGCACCTGGTCAGAACTTGGGATGTTAGGTTGTAGTGGGTATCTGGAATGGAATTCCATGGAAATCCATTGGAAAAATGGAATTGCAGAGAAATAAAAAATGTTCCCTTACTGCTTATACTCTTGGGTTTATAGAATGGCCCCGCTTTGGAATGGGACCAAGAAAGGTTCATCATTCTGTCTTTGACTTAGCACTCATTGTGTTTATTTCTTTTAATTCTGCCCCCACACTTCCCCTCCCTAGCATGGTTTCTAGCTTGACTTCTGAAAAGCATTACTGAAAAATGCCAAACTAATCTCAAACAGATTAGGTAAGACAATAAAGAATTACAACAGCACTTGGAACGTACCAGCCAAAGAATGCCACGGATGGCTGACAAGTGCTCTCTCTCTGCTTGACCCAGAACATGCTGGGAGACTTAGTTAACAAAAATGACATTGTTGTTGTTGTTGTTGTTGTTTTAATTAATTGCTGCAGCTCATTAATGCAACTTAATTACACTTATATTTCCCCTTTCCTTCAGCCCATTCCCTCCCCTCAAAATTATCCTGTCACAACCCCCCCCCTCCATCAGGATGTTGCCAGGCTTGTGCCTGGAATAAGCGCAGCTGCTTGGTGAAGAAGGCAGGTACAAAAACCTCAATGATCTGTGAAGAACTAGGCCTTTTCCAGTGTCCTGCAGCAGGCTTCAGCTGTGTATATGGCTACACCAGTGTTAATGTAGATGGGTAAACCCAGAATAAGGTACAGCTGCTCTGAGAATGGCTTGGCATGTTGAAATGGGGCGAAGCTCCATGCTGGGTGAAGATTTGGTGCTTGTACTAATTTTTTTAGCTGTTCAGCATTATAGGAGTTAGGTCACAGAACACTGAAGTCCAGGACAATGCCTACTGCTAAGGTGCTGACCATGTCTAAATAATAGAGAAAGAGGGAGTCTTGGATGGGTGGCAGGAGAAGAAGGGAAGAGCTCTCATCTAGAACTTCAAAAGAAACCAAAAAAGCCTAAATAACTCAAGTGTAGTCCTATACAGGCAGGGAGGAGATAAAATTGCGTTAGGGGATTTAGGCTTTTTCAACAAGGGAAAGGAGAAGGGGAGGAAACTAACTACAGAACAGGTTAAATGTCCCAGGGTGTTATGCAGTGCTTCCTTCTCTATGGATCCATGGTGCAAGGAAGCAGCTCCGACTTCAGCTGTATCTCTTGAGAGGCTCTTGGTGAACTCATTCTGCCTGAGGTCTTCAGGCCTGTGCCATTTATTGGCTAGTACCACCGGACTATGGCAGGAATGGTTCGTCAGGGCACTTGGAGAATTAAAAACCAACCGCATGGCCATTCTTCAATGTACATTCATTGCATTTGAAAACAAGACAAGGAACAAAAAATGGAATGGAGTTCACCATCCTGCGTTTCATCTGCCAGAGATCCAGGCCACAGGAGATTGTTTCCTGCAGCACCTTTGATGGTGGAGTGCAAGGCTTATCCATCCTCTGCTTCTTCTTTACTTACGCAGGCCTGTAGCGGGGGGGGAAAAAGTGAAGGCAGGGCGTCAGTGTGGAGGAAGTATGAAGTTGCTTACTTAGACAACTGAAATGATGTGGAAATAATGAGGACAAAACTTTTTTCCTGTTCTGGGTTTTTAAATATTGACTACAGATGAGAAATAGGATTGAGAGCTTGGAAGTAATGTGGTTAAATAGTCTTCAAGTCTGGAAGGGATGCTATACATATACCTGAATATGCTGCAGTTAGACTAAGGAATAGGTATGAGCCAAAGTGTTAGATCTATGTATCAGCAGCAGTTGGAGCTGCCTAAAATTTGGTTAGGAATTATAAAAGCTAGGGGTCATGTCTAGAATATAGTAGCTTCTTGAGATTGTGTTGACGTGCTTTTTATGTAGATGCAGCAGTATAAGCAGATCTACTTTTGTAGCCAGCAGTAAAGATGAGTGAGTGTTTTCAGCTGAAACGTCACCTCTTAAACATGCAGCTTCAGGTTGGTCAAAACAGTTTGCAAATTCATGTTGATACTCAGCAAATTGTTTGTTTAGGAAAAAGTCTACCTAGAAAGAAAAGCAGAAGCATTTTGTGTTGTGCGGGTTTTTGTCTCTCTCCTCAAAATGGGATTTTTATTTTCCTGTTATAAAAAAAAAAAATAAAAATTTCCTTTGTAAAGTATTCCTGTCATCAAACAAAGTTTGGAGTGGGTGGGGGGAAAAATCCTGAAGGAGTTCCATCCTCTACCTCCTCCAGTGTTTCAGTCTGAATTTTGATTTATTTTTTTTTAAATTGAAGGATGTTATTTGTGCACTTGTACGTGTCAGCTGCTCTATTTAAGAATCTCCTTTCAAGCTCTAAGTGAATGACTGTTACATGGGGTCTAGCCCTTTAATGCTGCATGCTCGCAGCTGCCTATGGCTAGCAGGCAGACTGCACCACAAAAGAATTGATTAGGGAGTATAACAGTGAGCAATCACTAACTGGGGCCTTAGATCATTCAATTAACCAATACTTCCTGTTGCTACCCTGTCAATACAGAATCCTACATCTGATAAAAGTCACAACCTATGCTACCATATGGCCTTTTCCAGTGGTAGATCTAAGGAAAGCCAAGTCAGTGAAATCTGGCTATGCAACTAAAATGAAATTAAAGCTCTTAAGCCATTAATGTAATGTAGTACTTGGGGTGCCAGATCAGTGTTATGGACTGGAGCCTCACAACTGTGCAATTCACTGCTTAGTCTTATAAATACAGTCTTAAAAGGCAGGAAAATCTATTGCTCATCTCTACCTTTTAAAGAGAGGCTACCTCTTGTCATCCAGCAGGTTCTTGATTTAGCACTATATCACGTACAAATTCATGCTTTGAGACTCTTCTGCTTTATAATTGAGACTGCACAGTGCTGCTTTCTGAAACAAATTCAGGGAATGATGTCAAAAGACTGAATGGCTGCAGCAGGTGTGCTGATGATCATGATGATCTGGGCCTCCTCCTGTTTGTCCTGCAGGTACTGAAGGGTACTTGCAGAGAACAGCTTTAGTCAGAAACTTCAGAGCTGTCTTGGTTAACCCTTCCACGGTTACCAGTGCAAGAATGCTTTCTTGCCTCAAATGATGAGAATTCTGTTACTACAAGTGAACAAGAAGAAAAGCAAGCCAGAGCTGATGTCCCATCCTGCGCAGCCTAAGAGGAGACAGTGGTGCAAGCAGGCGTGGCCTGAGTTTGAGCTTTACCTAAGGGAGAGGTATGAGCTCAGCCTTTCCTTCTTCTGAAAATTCATTGGAAAAATTCTCTTTTGGCCTCAGGAGAATAACTTTGGTTTTCAATAAGTGATTTAAAGTCCTTTGGTTAAGTTCTTTGACCCAGAAACTCATGCACTGAAGACTTCAACATATTTTCTGTCAAGATTCTTTAATATATTATTATTAAATAACTAGTGCAGTGCCTTGATTGGTAAGCAGCAGTGAGATTAAGGGTAATTCTATTACACAGTAAAACTTCTGGAACAATGTTTTCATGATAAATTGAGTCTCTTTTACTTAAGCTTGTGACTTGAAATAGTTCCTATCACAACCAATGTGCTTCCCCCAGTCAATGAAATGTAGGACAGAAGCAGTTGTGGAACCTGAAATAGAAATAACTATGTATAGAATATCATTGTTGCTGTGTGAGTGTTGGAGGTGCTAATTAAGATGAAGCACAATTAAATCATGCCTTTGTAAGCAACAGTACGAATCTGTTGGTTGACTTATGTTGTTGTTGGCTTTAAAAAAACCCCAAACAGCTAACCACAAACACACCTGATTTGATAATCTGTGAGGTTTTCCACTAACTGGAAACTTGCACCTGAAGCCAAGGAGGTCAGTAGATTACCATGATAAAGATGGGTGATAACTGGATTATGGTCTGGAAGTACCTATTATCAGTAGTAATTTGGGGATAGTATTTGGAATAGTTTCCTTCTAGTAGGAGGCAAAGGTGTTTAAGAACTCCTTTCAGTGCAGCGGATGGAAGCTGAAGGTCAGAAATGGGGTATACATTTTGAATTCTGAATTTAGCAGCTGATAGCCACTGAAGTAGGCTGCCAAGGAGTACAGTGTTTTCTATTTAATATATTTGAACTATGACAGCATATTTAGAAGTTATCCAATTCATAGGCTGTGTGCTTGATACAGAGGTTGTGGGGGTTGGTCTTGGACTTAAGCTATGCCCATTGGCCTAGGTCAACATCATTGTTCTGTGGGGTCTTTAGATCTGTGAAAATTTATAAATTTGCAGAGATGAAAGAGAGAGACTAGGGAAAAAATGCAAGCCAGGACAAGGGAAGGGGCACATTGGGAGGAGAGGAAAGAGTTTGATCTCATCAGAAAAGGATAGATAAAACTAGAGTAAATAGGATAATGCCATTAGGGAATGAAGAAAAGTGATCCTGTTAAAGAGCTGTGGCAAATGGGGAAGTGCATTATAAGGAGAACTGCTGACAGTAGGGTGATGCTAAAACAAAAGTTCATGGTTGCCGATACTCCAAGTCAGTAGTTGTAGAACAGGTTTGGGTTTGTTCAGCGTTTCCTTTAACAAAAAGTTACAACTAGAAAGCCCATGTTCCTGACCCCTAGCTGTTGTATAAATTTGAACTTGAAAGAAGTTGGATGTATTTTTTGTTTTGCATCTTCTTGAGTAGGATGTAAAAAAAGAAAATGCCTTCAGTCATCATGAAATGATTTTCACATCAGTACAAGGGCATTGGCACTGAGTCCCCCAGACTGCAAAACTCCCTGCCACCATTAGTTGAGAATCAAGTATCCATTTCTCCTCTTACTCCCATTCATACACGTGGAAGAAAGGCAATAGCTAGGCTGAAATAAATAAACAAAAATTGCTATTTGGTGGCTGCTGTGAAATTTATAGAGGGTCACCTTATCTACTGCTCAGCAGCTGTTTTCACCTCCTGTTAGCCAGAAAGAAATATTATATTGTGTTGGCAGAAGCTGTCAATAGATAAGTGATGGTTTGAAGAATGGGACTGAAGAACAACAAAATTATCTGTGTACTTCAGTAGTAGCTTACCATCTTACTGAGACCCTTGTAAGAAAGTTTTACACTACTAGCTTCTGTTCATGTTACTGTCTCCCCATGAAGGAAACTTCATTTATAAGCACTAGCTTCTTTCACAGACAGAATTTGTCATTTTTAGAAAAAAAGCAGCTCAAACGCCTTACAGCAAAAGAGTGATGCTTCTTTAGCACTGAAGCAGTTTCTTCAGTAAGCTAGTAAATCAGGGAGCTGCTTAAAGCTCCACAGCTTCTGCAGACTATGGAAAACTCCATCCGTCTGTGACAAAATGAGAGGGAAATCAATATTTAATCTCTTGTAGCATCCCTTCTAATAATGCTATAGAACCCCCAAAGTTACAGGGAATTTTAACTGCTTTGCAAAAATTACTTTTCCTGTTCTTGTGTACAGTGACAAAGTAGGTAGTAAGTCTGTACTACATTAGAGGGGCACATCTATATATCTATTTGTGGGCAGTTTTTCTTTCCTCAGCCCCACTTTTCTCCCCCATCCTCACATCTTTCTTTTTGGCAGGGCTGTCTAGTAATGTTATTCCCCAAAAAACAGCCTCCTTTAGCAGCTGCTTTAAAAAAAGTCTGCATGTTGAACTGCTGCCTTGCAGCTTGATTTAAAGAGTATCAAAAATTCAGATCTTATTGCTGCTTTAAACAGATAATACTGGCCTTTGTGTTTGAGAATCTCATTAAGAACCAGCTTTTAAGTGGACAGCGTGAAAGTGCGATCTTGTGCCTTTAGCAGTGGGGAGGGATTATCAGAGGGCAGAAGCTGGAATTCAACAATGAATCTCTATTAGTGGTATGAGAGGAGCTGCTGTGGACAACTCCTCTTTCTGCTCCATCTCTCAGCTGAACTCTTGGGCTGCTCTACACATAGAAGCTTCTGTTCTTGTAGACAACAATTAAAAAAAAAAAAAAAGAAACCTTAGGAACAAACTTGTGCCATTCTGCATACAAACCATCTAATGCTCATTTTAATTTAATTCACTGGTATGTTAGCTTTGTACCTAACAAGTTCCCTAGAAGTACAAACAGATATAAGGAGACCCTGTACCCAAGACAGAGTCAGATTTTGTGGTGTTACCATGAGAATATTATCAGAAGATGACAGAGGGCCAGTGATCATAACTGCAGTGATGTATGGGTCAGAGTTCAGTTATGACTGTCTGTCCACAGAGCTAAGATACAGGTTAAATAACTAGATGTGGCATAAATTTTACCCCACTTAAAGATATTTCATCGAGGCTCTGCCTGACAGACCACAATTTAACCTCAAGAGCAGGAACCATATTCTGCTATTGCTATGGCTTATGCTCAGCATCCACTGAGGCCAACTCTTCCGTCCTCACAGCTCCTGCTTGGGCACCATTCACTGCTGAAAAGCCTCTCTTTGCTTTCTTCAAGGAAAAGGCATCCAGTAGTTTGTTTACAATAACATCCTGTAGCTGGCCACTCTGCTACCCATTGAGTACCACTGCCATAAGCTGAATATGGCAACACCAGCTTCACCCCGGCAACCTGGGGCTCAGCAGGGGCAGTTTCACCCCTTCTGTTATCCACTTGTTCACTCCTTCCATGCCTGAAAAGCCTGCTGGAGAAATCAATGTGCATGGAGGAAGAAACCCCAAACCTGTGGCACCCTTGAGCCATTAAACTGAGGCATGCATAGCCTCTTAGCACAGGAGATGATACTTACAGGTATGTCTGCTTGAACAAAAGGTTGGTGGGTTTTTCATTGACATGGTAGAGAGGAAATGGATCAAATCCACCAATGAAATCAACTGAAAAAAAATCAGAACTAAAATAAACAAACAAACATGGCCAAAAAGTTGAAAGGAAATTAAAGAAAAAGTTGGTGCATGTCATGGCATAACATAAAAATCAGTGAGAGAACAGAAAAATGATTTTTCAGGTAGGGATTACCTGGTGGAAATGCCTGTCTGTACAGACCTCTTTCTGGGATCTCCTGGGATGGGCAAATGTGCCAAAGAGGAGATTCAGCTAACACAGGACTTAAAGCAGAGCTGACAAGAGACTCCAGAAAAATGAGAGGGCCTCCCTCAGCCTCCTTGGATCTTGCCACCATGCTGTGACTTCACATGAGAACCGAGCTAACAAAGCCTCTGCCATTCAGCGATGTGCTGAAGGAAGTAAGCTGGGGAATGACTCATGAGTGAATGCCAGCAGAGAAGTTGGCAGCACAGCAGTCCCCGTGAAGGTTATATAGTGAAGTGGGAATTTTCTTGCCCCACTTGTCTTTTCTGCAAGACAGACAACAGTGGCTTTAGAAAAGTGCAAATACCTCATTATCTTTGGCTCTGATATTTTTCACGTCCCCTCTGCCAACTCAATTTCTTTTAATTGTATACAAACAAGAACAATGCTTCCCTTCTCTAGTATTCACATAAGGGCAATGTAACTAAACAAGGAAAGTTTTAAATAACAATTCCCTTAGAAACCATAGAAGAATTTTCCAAGTCTCTCTTAGCTCCCCTGAAATTAGGCCAAGTCTATATTACTGAGCTGGCCAGCATAGCCAGGGCAGCAGGGGTATGATGTGGTGTGATTTGTGACTGACCTAGCAGGCCTTGCAAAACCCTGTGAAACAGATCCAGCTTAGGCCGCTTTTTGGTGCCAAGTTAGTGCATTTTCTTTGGAAGTGTGAAAGCCATCCTGTCCAAACGCCATTTGAAAATAACTGTCCAGTCTTATTAACTATATAAATGCCTGTTTATTTTTCTTTCCTGAAGGTGGCACTATTATTTTAAATTTTAGGTAAAGAGTTGGTATTTTTTAGTGAACAGACAACAGAAAAAAATATTTACTAAATATATTGGAAGTGGTAAAAACCCCAATTCTTAGAATATGTTTAGAAACTCAAGGGCAATGTATTCTCACAAATTCCATCTTGATGGGTAGCTTTATGCTGATACTGTGATTTTGAAACAACTGTCAGTAAATAGGTAAAAATCTGTAGAGGTTTGAAGTTAATGGGGGGATAATTCCCAGTAGTTCCAGTGAGACGTGACCTTTTCTCAGCCACTTTTGAAACTCTTTGAGTTTAAGTATTTAAAATCAAGAGAGTCCGCAGTTTTAAAAGGCAGATATTAACTCTATTACCTCAGTTGTGGAATGTCTAAAGTAGAAAACCTTAAAGAATTGCAATTTTCAGTAACAATCTAGGACAAAAGTCCTAACTTCTGAGCACCCAACCATGGAAGCACTGAAATTCCAGGTCACTTAAAAATCTTAACTGTGATTCATTGTTGCAATATATTACAGTGCATTAGCACATCTAAAATATTCTTGCCCACAATTCAGCTTTAGTAGATCCCTACTGCTGTATTTTCTCATGAAAATCACGTTAGCATGAGCTTCCTGATTAATGTGCCTCAGCACTTATAATTACTTCATGCTGCATATCAAAGTAACATTTAAAGGAAACCACAAATAGAAGAGAAAATTAAAACGCAGCTCAAATTTATTCGGGTCACTGGAAGGATCTACCACTGTGAGTGTGAAATATTGATCGTTTGTCACTGTTAATTATTCAAGCTGGCATTTTAACTCCAAGCTGGGAAACTGGAATTTGTTAGTGGAAAAAAAATACATATCCTGAAATTAACAACTCTGCATTTCTAGATAACACTTCCTTCCATGTGGTTGCCTCTCCTTACAGATCCCTCCTATAAAAATGAGCTCTGTCAAGTTACTACTTTACAATATTCAGAACTCTAGCTATTTGGCTAATGAAAGAGCTATAGGGTAATTTAAAAAAATTCACTTGTAATGTAGCACCTTCAATAAGTACACTGCTAAGCTCTAAAGAAATGATCAATAAAGCCAGCAGAATGAGTTCAGCCACACAAGAAGGAACAGAAAAACATGGGGACAGGTCAGATAAGCAATGCATCTCATCTCGCTCCTGTGAAACCAAAATTCTTCACGTACTTTCGAATATTCAGTTCAAAGCAGTTGTTTTTCAGCTGCTCTTTAAAACCACAAAGCTACTTGCACAAACCTAGTGAATGTCTTACAGAAGTGATACTTGGATATGAAGCCTTTGGATCAGATCCTTACCTGCAGTAAACTGGCCTAGACCCAACACATTGCCCAAAGAAATCAGACTTCACATTTATTTGTCTCCTATGCATTCATTCTTTTGTTTGTAAAAGTATTGGTCTCAAAGGGAGTTTTAGAAGTGCAAAATAATCCAGGATCAGGTTATGGATATCTGCATAGATCCTACAGGCCCAAGTGATCCCTCTGAGTCTTTGCTCTTCTCTGACATGTCCTAGTGACTGCCTGACACTTTTAAGAGATTTGCATACCAAACACAATGGAGTCAGCTCATTCCTCCTCCTCAAATACAGTACTGCCTTTGCTTTTAAATTAAGTGGTCAGGTTGGGTCCTTGGCAAGGAATCTCATGCTCTGCTTCATCCTCAGCTTGTGGCATATGATCCTCGGCAGGTGGCCTGCTTGAGTACTGGGCTGTATTCTTTGTTGTAGGCACTCTTAATTACAATGGTAATCTTTCAGTAACATTATTCTTAAGCTACATAAGCTTAAGAGCACAAGAAGCTGCCCAGTTTCTGTAAAGCTTAGGCTGAACAAGAAGCCAAACACAAGCTTTTCTGTGCTGAAAGCATAGCAGAATTACAGCATCTAACACGTAGTGACATGGGGGGGAAAAAACTTCACAGTAAAAATAGTTGATCCTTGAGAGGTAGGTACTGCCATATCACATGGATGCTGAGATGGAAAGAAGCCTGATGGCAACTCAGTCCTGACAGACAAATATCTGAGAGAGAAATATAATTTAATAAAACCTTTGCCAAGGGATCTGTTGATAAATACTTACAGCTGTCTTCTTCTTCTGTAAAAACACTAACAACGTAACAGGCGTAGACAAAGCCCACCAGCTGGAAAATAGAGAGAATAAATCATTTTAGCATCAGTCTTGTGAGACTGGTCAAAACCCACTTGGCACAACTTCAACAGCCAATATTTACTCTCAGTTTGGCAGCATTGCTGCAATGGTGGAGCCAAGTCATATTTGCTGTAAGGCACGGGGTGCAGGTGTAAGCTTAAGGGAAGACACTGCTGGAAGTACTGCTGGAAGATACTAAACAAAGCTCAAAACTAAAAACTTGCAAGGTCCATCCTCATCTGCAGAGCAGTAGCCTGCTGTTGTTAAAATGATTGGCGAGAACATGGGCTGGCTTTGTTGACACTGAAACTAGCAATGCTATGTTTACTCTCTGTAAGAGGTGATAGGGGTGCAGGAGAGTGCCTTATGTAGCGTTTTTAGACAGATGGCTAGGTACAGGACAGACCCACAGGGGTAGGTTTTATTAACAGAGGCCCAGGGACAGGAGCTGATCAACTCCATATTCCTGTCATAAGAGTTGTGCAAGGGAAGAGAAAGAAAGAAGTGCAGGAGCTACCAACAAGATGCGTGTAGTTTTTATGCAGATGAGACAGAATCTTAGTTAACCATAAAAATGGTGATGTCCTGGCAACAATGTTCAGAGACACTGAAGTCTTTAGTAACTTAGGCTTGGAGATCAAAAATAATTGGAAAGAAATCCCAGCCTTAGTATAGCTCTATGATTTCTAAGGTTCTTTCTGTCTTTGGAGAGTGAACATTTCTTTGTGGACTAATCAAGCATTGGGCCTGCAAAGTAAATGGGTCAAGAGGATGGTGAGAAACAGAATGATAGCAATGGGCTTAATTCAAAAATTGCATAGGTTAGCAGTAAATTGCCAACTCCACGGAACCAGATAGAAGGAAGGAAGGAACAGTAAAATAATAGGGTGCCTCTCAAATAACAGCCATCCTGGCGTGGTGCGGCCCTTGCGTCAACCCGTTGGTCAGAGTAGTCTTTAGAGCAGAAAACTAGAGTAAACATTAAAAAAGCAATTTAAAGTAGCTGGGTGGGTCTGTCCTTAGTTGATAGTTCATAGAAGCTCTAAAGTATCAGAACTGTCTCAATTCAGTTTCAGTAGCAAGTTGTTACTCAGTCTGAATTAAAGAAACAAACTGCTGGTACTACAGGAGTTAAGCATTCTAGATCCCGCAGGGTTTTGCTTTGCCTTCTCCCTGTTAATCAAATATCTTCTCCATCCTTCATTTTACATCTTTATATAACACCCCACTTAGCAAGCTCTTGGCTGACAGTAACTCTATTAGTAAAGTTATTGTGAGACATAATTGTTTTCCACTGTGAACTCAATTCTTTTGAACAGGAGTTAGAATGTAACTTACAGTGACCCACTCTAAGGGAAGACAGAATGATGCATGGTAGGGCTTGAAAAATAGAGTCCATTCATTTTTAATATGACAGAAAAATACATCACCCCAGAAAACAAAAGGCAAGATAATGAGATTTCTACTGGGGAGTTATAAGGCATTTGTGATTTCTCCAGCTCTCCCTGACAACACACGCCTTGTTGGAAGGAAATGGAATGTTTTTGTAGCATCACTAAACCTTGTATTTCCTTTACAATTTTCTGTAATGGTCTGCACAACAAGCCAGCTCTCTCCTTTCCTCTTGGATGAGCCTTATGGAAGCGTGTTCCAGTACCTCAGAGGAGGAGAGGTAGCTCTATGGACTCACTCATTCCCCTGCTGCACATTTTTGAAACCAAGGCTGCGTCATAAGTTTATATGAAGTACAGTGGACATCATGAAGGAAAAAAAAATAAAATATCCTTCTGGGTGTGATGCAATGGCCAATCTGATTTTACCTGCTTTTAGAATGCAGTCTTAAAATGGCCAGCGTGATTTTTTTAAAGGACTATAGTCAGAGTCCAAAATCTTTGATGCTGCCTTCCCCCACAGACTATGCTACCCTAGGCTGTTTGCTTGGAGGGGAAAACCATTAAATGAAGTATCAAAAAACAAAAGGAAAAAAAATAGAAGAGCAAATGTAAGAAGAAATGGAAGAGATGGAAGAAGAGGAATGTGAATATGTGTAGGTTCAACTTGTTGCTTTACATTCTGGAACGAGCATTGGTTTGGTCTAAATAGGGAATTTAACCAGTACCAAGTCAGGGCTGAATTTATAGCCCAGCAGCTAACTGGGCTAACTATGCATAGACTGTAGAAATGATCCTTATTCATGGCCAATGCAAAGCACAATTCCACCTGCAAAGAGCACCAGCTGCCTTGAGCTGAGTAAAACCACGAGTGGAACCATTGCTTTTTAAAGGCAGATGGGAAAAAAAAAAAAAAAAAAAAAAAAAAAAAAAAAAAAAAAAAGAAGAAAACAAAGAGAAATCAGTAATCAGAGATTTTTCTCCTTTCCTGTCGCTTGCCCTGTGCTCCCAGAGGAGGTTTTCGGTTCCCCTCGGGGGCGGGGGGCGCGGCCCGGGCGCTGGCCGTGGTGCTGACGGCGCCCCCACGCCGCCGCCCGCAGGCTTGGCTGCGACATCACCAATTAGCGCTCATTAGCTGTACCCCGGTAGCTAACGCCGTTAGCACTGATCGGTGCTCTTGGAAAAACTGCTCCAGCTTGAAGGCGCCCCAGCATTCCACGAGGTGTCTGACCACCCGCCTGCACGCCCCGGTCTCCAATGTAGGTGCGTTTGCGCTCACCCTGGGATCAAATTAGGAGTGTGATCACACATACTCTTTGTACTTGCTCTAGCATTTGTATAGCTTGGCTATCCAGCCTCTTACATTTTACAGGTATAAGGTCAAATCATACCCATTTACATACACACAAATATCCAAGCAGGAAAGGCATCTTGAGTGTATGCCCTGATTCCAAGGAAGCTCTAGGAAGGTTTTTCTTTCCCCAGATTTTCCATCATGCCTCAGAGTAGGAACTTTGGCTTAACAGCCATGCAAATTGGCAGCTCTAAATGCATTCACTGTTATTATAATCTATAATAACACTGTTAGTATACTCTAACATGTACACACAAACCTTATGTGATATCTGTGTCAGGGAACTCCTGGTAGTATTAACAATTAAAATTACTTACACTGCCCAGTTTATGGGCAGAGTGCATGAATGATTATCAGCTAATACAGTTACAGGGAACCTGTTAAACCTCTCAAATCGTTCATGGTTCAGAAGCACCAAGCAAGCAGTAAGATTGACTTGGGAAGTTTGTTTCGCACAGAAATTAATGCCTCATAACCCTCAACCATCATTCCTCTCACCCAGCAAGTTTTTGCTTTTATGACTAAGGTGAACTTTTGCATTCAGAAAAACAAACAAACCAATCAAAAGCTAGTGAATTCAGCGAACTTCCCTAAATCTCTAGTTCCAGCTCCACTGGAGTGCAGGGTTTTCTTTTTTATTTCTTGTCTATCCTGGCTTTGTTTGAAAATTACCTGCTTACTGTTGAAAACGTACTTTTTATTGACTTCATAATCCATTCCTTCTTTACATGATTTTCATCAATAAAAATTTGTATGTTTAATGGCACTTCTTAGTCAAAGAAGCTTTGCTAGTCTTTTGACCTGGCCAGAACAGGAGAGTTTCAGTGGCAAGGATGGGAGAGATGCACAATGTAAACATGAATTGCATTTTTATATGGGCTGACTAAAACTGTAATTAAACGTATCACCTCAGGGATTAAATGAACTCCTGGGACTCCCCCTGCCTCACCTTCTGCTTGAATTATGAACGAAATATAGCTACAGGGGAGAAATGCCACTCCTTATTGTCCAGTCCTCTTCACTGGAAGAGTCTGCTAGATTGTGCAATAAGCAGACTCCAAGAGACACCAGTGGTTTCCTTCTAACTGCATCCTTGATTAAGATATGTCAAGCCCCCAAACATCACAAAGTTTTGCAGCAATGAACAGAACAGAAAGCTTCACAAAGGCCAAGAATTTGGAAGTGATTTCACTCTTGCTCAAAGTGCCATCTTGGTTTCTGATTTCAATACAAAAGAAGGTTTTGAGCTCTACTGTCCCAGGGAAATAACAGTAATTCTTAGATCTTTGCAAATCATGTAGGAGAAGTGGAAGAGGAGGGAAACTGTCAGTGATGTAAAATGACACTAAGCTATTGCTTTAATTCCCCAAAGAATGTTCTTGGGCTTTAGCCTCTGCTGGTGTTTCTCTACTTGTTCTGCAAGTGCAGTACGAGCTTCCTCTAGGCTGCAGAAGTATCCAATTAAGCTTTTTATTAGGAACACATGTTGTGGGCAGGTGTGTTTAGTCAGCCTGTCAGACAGCCTGGGAACACACATGCTGCGGAACAAAAGAGGGTGGAGCTGGGATGTCCCAAGCATTCTACAGGCAAATAAATAGAGCAGGAAAAACCAGAAAGAGACAAGTGTGCCCAAAGGGAATGATGAAAATGTAAGTCTGTACATCCCTCTGCCCTTCAGTCATCTGAAGTCAGTTTTTTAATAGTGGGTTGAAAAATGTTCATAAAACAGCAGCATTGAACTAAAGTGCTGGAGCCAGAAAGACTGAATTACAGCAAGATCTTCAGAAAGGGACCAGCTGGCTGGAAGTATGCAAAATGCGTGAAGGATGGGAGGGCAGATTTTAGGAGGTGTTACTGTTGCTTGTGTAAGACCTTAGCTTTAGTCTACATCTGTCCTCGTGAAAAGTCTGGGCTCTTCAATTCCTCTCTCAATAGAAAAGCTTGCTATTGTTTTTCCACCACGGAGAATATATGCAGTCTCCTCCTTCAGGGCAGAAGTATTCTAGGTTTCACTTCTAATCAGACCTAATGAAGCATGTATGCTCTCATCAATGCAAAAGGGGGAAAACGAAGAGCGCTCTGCTGCAAGAAAGCCAACAGGCAGCTTGTGAAAGAGCTGTTGTGACCAGATAGCCAGAAAGAGGCAATCAAAATCCTTTGATTCCTTGACCTTCTTTTCTTTGGATGCAATTATGACCACTGAAAATCTAACTTCTGCCAACAGCAAAGCATCTCTTGCGCGTTGCTTCTCACATAACATCTGCTGTCAAGGCTTGCATTGCTGCCTTCCTGGGAACCTTCCAACCTGTCAGTTTGAGTGAAAACAGCAGACAGGCAGGCAACGAGTTCTCTCGGTTGGGCAGACATTTCCAATTTCCATTCCATTCAATGGAGCCTCAGGAAAAGCCTAACCCTCCCCACTCCCAGATCTACCATATGGACAGCCCAGAGCTATGCCAGGTATTTCAGAACCAGAATTCACTTTTCTCCCTGCTGGCTGGCAAGCTGGGGAGACGCAGGATGAATCCGTGCTAAGATAAAAACAAAACAGATTTCTTTTCTTGACAAACTGGTTGCTCTTGCATTTCCCAGTTGGGTTGGTAGGATTAGTTTTGCAGTGACATTTCTATACCATTATAGGCTCTCAGATGTTACAATGAGCATTTTCCTCCAACATGTTCTGTGCTAAAGCACCGAGAAATATTTTCATACTGGGCCCTACAGCTACTCGTATCATGCCTGGTGACTGATATGCCCAAGTTTGATCGCGTTCCAGATTAAAGGAGTTGCTTTGCCTTCAAGGAGTACAGACAAGCTGTGAGCAAAAGCAGACTGAGACCTTATGTATCTTCAAATGTATGCCCAGGAGCAGGATAATATAGTCAGCAGGAGTCAAGATGACAGGCAACACTGTGCTCACCATATGGGTTCAGGTTTGCTTTCCCTCTCCTTTGGCATGCAAGATTGATTTCAGTGAGCCTTACCCCAAGTACACAATATGGTGCACTACAGCTTCTCAATAGTCTCAAGGAACTGGTATTTCTAGAAAAGAACCAAAATGTCCACAGCTGGCTACTGCATCGTTAAAGACTATAGATTTCACACTACCATATCTGGAACAAAAAAAACCCAGAATACACACACACACACCCCGCAACCCACAACTTCTAAAATTCATTAGGCAAAGCAAAAAAAGCTACAGAGAGCACAATTTTGCCTGCCCCTTGCTCTTCTTAACAGGGAATGGACTATTCCTGTCTCAAGTGTGCAGCAGACAAGGAGGAAACTAAGTTGTGTTCCTTGCTGCATCCCCTGAGCCTTCAAGTTCCTAGTCATGTTTTCTGTACTATTGATCTGGTCTCCGTGCCTGTCTGCAGCACGGTACCTGCCAGGCGCTCTGGGAAGGACAGCAGCCCATAATAAAATCTGCCTTAAAAGGAGATAAAGAGAACAGAAAGAGATACTGGCAGGTATCAAAGAGTTTGACCCTCAGAAACTGAAAAGGGAGAGAACTGGCTGACTGTTTTCACACAAGGTCTGAGTGGGAAAGTGAAAAGGCTTGCTTTCTGCCTTACCTCAGCAAAGCAGAGAGGAAAAGCTCTATTTCTCCCACGACATGACAAAATTATGTGAGCATTTCAGAACTGGCCTGAGTTACAGGCCTGGGGCTTCAATACTCTACCCTTATTACAGGAGAAGTAGAAGTTTTGTTCACTCTGCGTAGCTCAGCCCATATGGCTTTCTTGCATGCAAGTATTTCAGCCTCATTTCCAGGGTTTAGGATTCAAAAATCCACTGCAACTTAAATCTCAGGAAGGAGGAGAGAGAAAATATTTACCTAAATCCTATTTTATCTTATAGTTCCTGCCTTTATCTCCCCATCTGGCCCTTTGTGGTGTTTTGCAGATGCACAGAGAATATTGTCATGTGCCTCTGGGAAGAAGCAGAGGAGAAAACGCTCCCAGAGACACAGACTCCTATATATCAGTGCGATCACAGCTCAGGGCCATGTGCCTAAGCTAGTAAGCTGCCATAAAACAAAGGTCTATTCCAAACAAACTCAGGACCATTTGTTGGCTGAACCTGTAGCCTGTGGCCCAGGGGCTCGTGCCCACTCAGGCATTTCGGAAGGATGCTAACAGTGACATACTTCTGCACTTTAAAAGTCTGAGATATTCTGACTTCAAAGTTTGCCAGTTGCTTCACTAAACTCAGGAACAGCACCAGCTCAGCAGCAGCAATCCTGTTCCAGCTAAAGCCTTTTATAAAAGACAACAGGGTCTATTTTTCTGGACATATAGGTTTGTCTTTCTCATACACATGCATCGAAACAACTCTCAAGACAGTTTAATGCAGATCATTTTCCCTGAAGGAGAACTAACCAAATATTAACAGCCAGCACACACGCCAGGGAGTCCAGCCAACTCGGCAAACAGGAGCTTCTCTGTCTGCCTCTTTTTTCTGACATGGCAAGAGCAGGGCCTGAGTCTTCCCCCCCCTGCAGTTCACTGGGTCACGCAGATCATCCCAGCTAATAGGAAATGCAGAATCAAGACAGTGGAAAGTTGTCTCAAAACCGTGCAGAGAAGTAATTGGCACTCCAGAACCTTGGAATTTCTGTATTTGTTATCCTTTAAAATCTAATAAGGGCAAGTTACCTTCTTTTTTAAGCCAAAACTGAATGCTGAAATGTGAACATTTCACCAGTCCACGTCCGTTTGTACCTAAAGCCATTAACCACATAGCAACAAACCAAAGCAGATTAGAAAGATGCAGGCTGCTAACTCTAATGCAGCTACAAAATGCGAGAATGCCAATGAAGTAAGGAGGACAATGGACATTTTGTTTCAGTTAATTTCACAGACAAGTGAGAAACAATTAATCAACAGTGAACATTAAGGGCATTGAATTACTGCAGAGTACTTTAAAAAGCCAGTGGAAGACTCCAGTGAGGAAAGAGTTGATGAAAACATATAGTGCATATATCTTAAGTGTCAGCAGAAAGAAAATATGCTGCTTTCTGCTTCCTTAAAGCTTCTTTTATTTTCTGGATATAAGAATCTTCTCCCTTTAATTTCTTCACAACAAATGTGCACATATGTGCTCCAGCACCCATCACGAAGTCATGTATATTAAGAGAAATCCTCCTTCAGAAGGGTCTCTGTCCCTGTCAAAACATGGATTTCTACACCCCAACAGGGACGCAGAATGATTTGTTATTGTACAGTTGCACATGATGCATTACCTCAGGCAAAAGTTTGCTGGTATTCATTTCCAATTCTTTCAAGCAATATTGTTCATAAGAGAGAACAGGAGAGCAAACAAACAAAAAAACAGTCACAGAGGCTTTTGCAATCAGATGATACAAACTGGGGTGGGAAACAGAGGCCAGCCTCTGTGCCTGAAAAAAACTAAACCCAAAACCCAGCATCTCCTCCAGAATCACTACCCTGTGGTGCTCTCAGCAACGCACTTACTGCGATCAGGATCTGGAAGGAGCTGTGCGTGACCTCGATGTACCGATACTCCAGAGCACAGCCTATCACAGAGATGTAGGAATGGCTGTCCAGCCCCTTGATGCCAGACATCGAAGCCTCCTTCCTTACACAGCCAGGACCATTTTCACTCCACCACGATTGGTGCCGGGAGATGTTGAACGTCAAGAGTTCACTGTCCTAAAGAGAAAAGTTGCAAAGAAAATTCCATTTACTGTAATGTTGGACATGCTGTCAGATAGAGATCACATTAAGTAATGGAAAACCTAAAGTCTGACATCCCCACCCTCAAAAAATGGTAGTGCAGATCAAAACATGTTGGCTTTATATTCCTTATCCTTATTAAAAAGTATTTCACAGGCAGGCTTCTGTGGTGGGAACCACTTCTGAGGCAGTTTTGCAGGATTGCAACAAACCTATTGCACCATTGTGTAGTATATTTTGGAAGTAGGTCTGGGCAGCTTTTAAATTAGAAATACAGTTTCTAGGCTGCAGACCCAAGAACACTCTGCTAGAAGGGTCTTCTCTGGGTGCAGGAACCACAAGTTTTGGGCTTGGGAGGATTAACCTTGCAAAACTAGAAGAAAAAGGTAAACAAGGCAGCACTTAGCATCCTGTCACAGCATCACGTGCTATGGGTGTGCTCTTTCCAGCGCAGGCATCAACACATAGAACTGAAAAACATGAACCTCATAACCCCAAAGTGAGTTTCAAAACCCAACAGATCTTTCTCTGTTCCTAGCTTTTAAGACATTGAACAAATTCCTGTACCATTTCTGTCTGATTTCCTTCCACACTCTTCACACATGGTGCTTCCACATCTTCTGTTGACCTTAGTGACATACTATCAGCCTCAGGTCAGATCACCCAGCTGAGCTGACCTCACAGTGATGATTGCAGCTTCTTGCAAGCACTTCCCAGCAATTCCTTATCATCTGTACCCCAAGATGCGCTTTTTGTTTTGCTTTTCTCATCTTTGCTAGTTCAATAATTTAAACCATGCTGTTGTCAGGGTTACATAGTGAAATGCCACACAAGTAGTGCAGGAGTTTGGTATGCAACCAGGTGCTCATTTAAAAATGACAACACTTTTCTCACACTTGAGAAAAGTGTGGTAGTCATTGGTGTACCTGGGAGAGCTTTGGGATTCTGAGCTTACAGGACATGGCAGAGCCCTCCCTGCAGACAGTAAAAGACAATCTCAGAACTGGCTAAATAGATCAGCTGTGTCACTTCACGGGTGAGTGCTAAGTGCTGGACACTTTGATGCAGGATCAACGACCGCTTTTGACCACAAAACAAGGGGAGGGGTTAGAAATTTTCTTCAGAAGACTACAAAATTCTCAGGCAGAGAATCTACGTGTTTCTACACAGTAGAAATGGGTACTGGATATACACACCCCACCTAACCACTACTAAAAGTTGTAGCACCTATCCTTTTACTACTTCACACTGCTCATGCCAGAGTCCTACACGGTCCCTGTAGGAAAGAAGCGGCTCCCAGAACAGCAGCAGTCAGAGCTTGGGGTATTCACACTTCCTCACATGGGGAACCTCACGTGGCAGCTCCTTTGCCTCAGTTCCTTGTGGAGTCAAGAGGGAAAAAGAGATTCAGAGAAACTAATCCAGGCTCCTGCTCTGAATTACCCTCCGGAGAGAGACTTGTCTCCGCAGCCAATGTGGGGAGCCTAGCCAGGCAGCCCTGCAGATATACTTTTCTGTGTCCAGGTTTGTATCCAGGGGCAAACTTGAGTTACAAGGGCAGAAAGTTTGGATGCCAGCCAGATAACCTGTGAGTAGAAACCAACTGTCACGCTAGGCACGTTGTGTAGGTACCCTCCGCTCCACCACAGATATTCAAAAAGAGTTTGCAGAGCTGTTATTAAAATATGCTGCAGGAAGCACATGTTAAGAAATGTGGACAATTAAGTGAGAAGACAGCTGCCAAACTCTTGACATAATCACCACAACAGATGGGATGTGTTTTACAGTAGATGGAGGAGGGCATAGAGATGAAGTGTGGCACAAGCAGAGAGGCAGCCTGAATACCAAAGACAATAGGGAAAACTCTATTAACAGTTGGGAGTTTAAAGGGAGTTGTCTGCCTTTTAAAAGCAATGGGGAATAATCATTAGATTGGCAGCTCCAGGATAATGCACACAGTGCAAGGTGCTATGCTATCTTCATTTCTAGAGCTAGGTTTCTCTTCCAGCTTCTGAGGTTTTTGGCAGAAGAGCCCTTGGCTTGCTCCCTCTGCTGGGCATTGCTCTTCAGTGGTCCACAGACATCTCGCATATCCACCAAATTGCATCTTTTCTGCAAAGCTTTTCTTTCTCTCGAAGTTTGCATGTTCTGACACACACGGGTCTTTCCAAAGCTTTTCCTCCTGGCAACATCCAGCCCTCCAAGCTGCTGTGCTCTTCTCCCTCTCACAAGCCACTCACTACTTTGGTTAGGGAAGGAAAAAAAATCATTTTTTTTTTTTTAAAAAGACTCAATTCTTGTTTCTTTGCCTGGGGCTTCCCCCAATTAGCACAGAAACAAAGCTGTTCCACAGGGCACCACAGGATCTACTCTTAACCTCAGCCCCCAGGGCTTCCCTCTCCCAGCTCACAGATGGTGCCTTCCCAAACCTTCTGCCTCACTGATGCAAAGAGCCCCTTCGGTGCCTTCTCGGCTCCGTAGAGGCGTCTATGTGTGTTTGGCAAAGTAAGAAACAGACTGCTTTCCTTCTTGAAGCTCCTTTATGGAATTGGCTCTGGCTTAACTTTGCTGCAGAAGCTGAACTTGCTTGTGAATTAAGCCTGAAAAAGCAGAACAAGTGCTGGGCTGGAGGTGGGCAGGTGGAGGAACAGTAGGTCCTAACCAGCACTCACTGCTTTTTGCCTACAATCACACTCCAGCTCTGTGCAACAACACAAAAAATTATACTTCAGTCAAGAACAGATTGGAAAAACTGAGCACATTTGGATTCTGAAAGCACCACGATGACTCACAGACGAGCCATCCATCTCTCAGATGTAAAATGAATACTGATTGCACACAGGGATTGTGGATGCCCTCGCATTCACAGAGACACCTTTCTGAACGAGCATCTGCCTAGAGCGTTGCAGGGCACAAGGGCAGCATGAATGGAAGGGTCTCAATGTGCCAAGCAATGCCATTCCTTTGCTTGTTTCCCCAGCTGCACGTCCTCACTGGATACCTGTGCTGGTGGGGCACAATAAAAGAGCATTGAAGAAAATCACTTATTTGACCTCCAGTTACTCAGTGCTTGCTGGGAGACTGGGAAAACAATCCCAGGATGTCTCCTGCAGTTTGCCAGCTTCATTTGCAAGGAGGTGGTCAAAAAGAAATGAAACTACAAAATGGGAACAGCACACTGAAATAAAGAGAAAAGAACCAGCTGCAAGAAAGTTGAGGGAACAGCTGTTTCCCAAAACCTTTCTGCAAGACATTTGAAGTCTAAACACACTGAAATACTCCCAAACGTGGTAAGCAGGTTGGAAGATGTTAATCAGTCCCAGAAGTGAGCAAGCCCTGCTGTAAGGGGAGAAGGATGTGTGTGTAACTGCACTCCCCCTTGTTTCTTGACAGGCTGTGATGTGAAGGGCTATTGCTTCCTCTTTAACCTTCAGTCTGAAATATGAGCAAAGAGTGATATGAGGTCCTTTACAGGAGCATGTTGAAGGCCAGCCAAAAAAAAAAAAAAAATACCGCATATTGCTCTGAACTGTTGTAGCATCTGGTTGCCATCCATTTGCCATCCATGTGAGAAGGAGGACAACAGCACTAAAACTGTAGTACCTACATTTTACAGAGTCTATTTTCCACTCCCAGCCTCTCCCCACTGTGTCCCACAGGAAAACTCACACCTATCTCTGACACCCACAGAGCCAGCTGCATTCCTTTTCTAAAATAGTTTTCTGAAATTATTTTCTATGGGACACTATCAAAGATTATTTTATTTCTTGTTGTTAACAGCTTCTGAACCACCTCTCTCTGACTTCCCTTAATTATCAGGCAAGCCAGCACTACGATGTTTCTGGAACAAATTGAACCCTGTATGGGAGCCCTCAGAGCTTGACAGCAGAGACATTTTAAATCTTTTCAGTTGGAAACATTTCTTACCAGAATATGAAATACCATGTTTATTTTTTAGTCATGTTTGCTGAATAGCTCTATCACCCTGAGACAACAGAGAAGCACTTTCATTGTCTCTCAGCAGGCTTGTTGACAGTGCCACAGCATTTAAAGTCCAAATCTCAGGCTTCCAGTTTCCAAATTTATATGGAGTTGAGGGACAGTTGTAATTACACATGCATTTATTCATCATAGTATTTTCTCCAGGTACAAAGTCATCCCAAGATGCTGTCCAGATTCTCTGGAATACAAATAGCCCCCCGTCTGACTAATAAGAGCTGCTTCCATTTCAAGAGGAGATTCTGACCACCACCACAGCTTTGGATTCAGATCAAAGCACTGGGTAGGCAAGAGGGAATATAAAGGAAAGGTAAAAAAAAAATATAAAAATTCACCATTCCAAGATGAGTAATTCCAGAGGGAGAAGACAAAGGGATACATTGAAATACACAACACCAGTTCCTCAGACCTCTCTGAACACTTCTTAAGTACATGGTGAAGAGTCAGTCAGCATGGCAGCTGGACAGACAGATGCTCATATGTCTTAACAGCAGGATTTTAATAATTAACTCAGACTGGGGGCTTGCAGAAGGGACTGTGTTTCACACTCGAGTAGACAGGGAGAAGCTTAACATGTTATTTCAAGCACAGCCTAGAAACTTCAGAGATAGCTCCCAACAATTCTCCTAACCAAATGGCCAGATGGACAAGAAAAGAGGGAGATGGAACAGGAACAGACCAGAGGAGGATGAAGAGCAATCTGGAAGTTCGGCTGTGAGCCCCACCACAGAGCAGTGGTACAACATTTTCAGAGGCTGCATTTCCTCCAGATGCTGCAAGTGTGCTCGGAAGTATGAACAGAGTAAGTTAGCGCTGCAGTGCTGCCAAAAGCCACTCAGAAACACATCACCATTTCACTGCCATGCTGAAAAGCAACCCTTCAAATCCAGATTGCTGTATCTCTTGCCTGCTCATTGCCAAAGCGCTTGCAGGAAAGCTGGCACAGGCTACATCTTAGGGAGGCCCTTGCAGCAACAAGGGAAGTGCTTGCTTAGACACTTAGGCTGATCCATTTGTGTCTGGGCACCTAAGGAAGTTCTGCTGTGCCATATTTCACACTTTTATTCCTACTAGGAAAAGATTGAAAGATAAAAGAAAAAACACCTGTCAGAAAGAAAGATAGAAATCAGGTCAGTTTAGCTCTTCCAAGAAGTAGAGACTAGATTCACAGAGCAGGAAGGAACATTATCCTTTTCAATAAAAATAACTCAGGGTAGTTACAATAATAAGTTACATATTACAATAATAAGTAGTTTAACTACCCTGAGCAGGGCTAACCAGAGCGGCTATTCTCAGGGTTTCCATGGCCAGGGGAGAGGAAGCACAGCTGGAGGAACCTGGAGGATAAAGAAGCACTTCGGGAAATGCTTTGAAAGACAGGAGGAAAGAGAGGGTGAGAAGTGATGGGCAGACGACCCAACAGAGGAAAGAGGCAGTGGAGAAGTGATTGCTTGGTAAAGGAAAGCAAACAGCTAGCCCCCAAACTGCAGGTCAACAACCACACACCTACCAGCCTATATAAACTGCCGTCAGTAGAATAACGGAGATATAGTCTCTTAACCCCTTTGCCCAGTTGTTTATTGACTGACATGGGACCTTACCTCAACAACCCCACGGCCTTGGTGCCCCTGGTTTCTGTTTATTAGATCAGTCAGGCACCCAAAGCAAGGGGGGGCACAAGAATAAGTGTCCCTGCTCACCTCAGCCCTGTAATGCTCAGCACTTTTTTGCTCGCATCCTATACTCCCTCACCACTGTGCAATCAGATCTAGGCACCAGAGCACAAAGAAGTATTTGCAGTAAGCGCACATAACTTTTTCCTCATTTTTTTTTTTCAGTTCTCCAGGCTCTTCCTAAACTTGTTACAGCAGAAACACTTGAATCCTTTCTCACCCCACCTGAATTATCACCAGTCTCAGTTGCACTGGGCTGTCGTTACCAGCCACCAAGTTAAACTCCATTCTTTCTAGATCACTGCTCTTTCTGCATTTTGTCATTATAAATTATCTAGCTGCTGACAAAGACCTCCCTGGCAGGCTGCCCTTGTCAGGAATATGGAGGGGTAAGCGCAGGGCTGGCAGGAATGGTACTCCCCACAGGCTCACCAGGAATCACAAAGGAAACAGCAGGTGAAGACCTTCCTCAGAGCTACCAACATCTCAGGGACTTGCACAGGAGCAGAGCCCTGTCCAAAACACTCCCCAGCATATTCGTGCTTAGTCCAGCAGTTAATGACTTGGTGTTTACCTGACCAGCTCCATCAGCCTCATGCCACCAAAGCTCTTCCTCTAATACAATCTACCTGCTTCCCGCCAGGCTAATTACAAGCTTGGACTTTGACTTCTTATTAGTAGCTAAGGGACAGCTTCCTCCCAAAGCCCCCTGGTGCACAGAGGTACCCACCCTGCTGCTGCTGCACTGCTGCCATGAACACCCTGGCTGAGACTGCCCTGCCCTTGTCCCCTCCAAGGGCTTGCCCAGCACTTGCTTATCCAAGGCCAGGTGTCCTTCTAGGGTCTGATCCTGACCCCGAGATCAAGAAGACTCAGCAGATGTCAGCTGGCTTTGGGTCAGGTTTCTAGAGATGCAGCAGGAGAGCGATGCTACTGAGTCCAGCCTGCAAAGCAGCACACTGTCCTACGGAAACCTTAACTCCTATTTCAAATGTATCTTTTGTTCTCGTGTGGAAGTGAGGTTTTGTTTTGTCATTACAGAGACCCAAATAACCTCAGTTAAAGGGGACAAGGAGGAAAGAAAGCAGCATCATGAGTTTCTTACAAGATAGCCTTAAGTGAAAGTAACTCATTAAGAACAGAGGCAAGGCTGAAGCATTTTACTGCCAAAACAGCACAAATACTCTGTTGTTTTTGCCAGTTACCACCAAACTAACAGCATGAATTTCTTATTGCAGCTCTAGAGGAAAAGTTGACTGAGTGGATAACTTCTTACTGCAGCCCAATTCTATAAAAAAAAAAAAATAATCAATGTCCCCAATCACAAGTGTCATCCCATAGGCTAAATAAAGGTTCTCTGTGGCTGGCTTTGCTAAAGTGAGCCCCAGCACAGGGCAAGGTTATGAAATGAAGCTCCTCTGAAGCAGGGAAAGTTTGCCACATTGTTTGAATTGCAGAACAGCAACCCAACAGCAGGTTGGGATTAGTAAACACAAGTAATCAGCTGGCTGGAAGCAAACACTGGCTGTCACAGAAGCCCCCAGAGCAGTTTATCAAACCAATATTTCCTCTGCAGAAGGGAATATTTAAGTAGTTACATAAAATTCTTTTTTAATTGGTCATAACCAACACCAAGATCATCTCAGGCTGAGCTTTTAGACCATGAGTAATCATTGGTTTGGGCAAGAACTTTCTCAAACTTTCTGTGGATAGTTGAGAGGGGAAATGGAGATTGAGGAATTAGGAAGTTACATTTTCTTATCTGCAAAGGATTTATGCTGTCACTCATGACTTGCTGTAGGCCTGAAAAAACCCCATAGTGCAGTTCCAATTATGACTGCAACTTAAGATGTATGACCTGGGAATTCAGGCCAGATGTAGAGTTCTCCAAAATGAACCTGTATCCTATAATTGCTCTGAGTCTGCTAAGCTACAGCAACACTTAGTAATACATTGCTTAAAGCTCAGGCTTAATTTAGGGCCTGTCTCTCATTTTTATTGTTTCTGACTCACCCCTCATTAAGCAGGCGGCAATACTTAGCTTATCTAGGCTTCAAAGGGCTTCACACCTTAACTCACAACACCCCTGGCCAACAGCCATGAATAACTACCACTGTATTTAAAAAGGAAGAATTAAGACAGGGAAGCCACATCACCCCTGAGGTTGCATCCAGAGGGGATGCACTAGCCTCCCCAGCATCCCTCTGGTTTTTTTCTCTGTTCAGGAGAGAAAAGCCTCTCTCAAAAGCTGCAACGGGAAGTATTTCATCTGGTGTGGCAACAACCAGGTACCTGTCCCTGCTGCCGAAGGGCACTAGGTCTTCAGCAGGACTGGGAGGCAAAATGTCCAGAGCTGATCAGGTGCAGAGTTACAGCAAAGCCCATGGTCCAGGTCAGCCCAGCCAGACTGGGCTCCTGCTGCAGCTCTTCCTTGGGACAGGCTGGCAGAGAGCACACTCAAGGCTGCACGAGGCCCTTTCCCTCCAAGTCACACCCCTTCTTCCCAAGGTGCCATCAGATCATAAGAGGATCAAGCATCTGTAATATAATCAGCTCATAGCCTTCCCCAGCCCCCTCTGCATCACGGCTGGGAATTAGCCCTCGCACCCATCTCCCCTCAGGACAGCTCTGCTGCCAGCCTTGCTCTCACCTTTAAAAAGCAAATACACGCTGCGAGGGAAGGGCTTACTCCAGCCACCACCTGCACTGACCAGCAAAGGGCTCCAGAAATCACCACCAGCTTCTCATTTCTACCATACAACAAGCCGCAGTCCCCCAGCCCCTAGGAAGGCAGCCTGCTCCACAAGCAAGAGGGCAGGACCCGCTCCCAGGCAGCCTCCACCACCCACCCTGACCCCCCTCCCTTCTCACAGCCAGGCTCCATCCCCTTTGATACAAAGCCTGAGCACCCACCTATAAAGCTCATACCCACCTTTGAGAGCCCTCCCACTTCTAAGTAAAAGCAGATGATGAAGATGTTCCAGGTGACCCAAACTGCAGTCCAGATGGCATACTAGAAGGGAATAGGAGGGAGAGAAGCCATAAACATTAGGAAGTCACTAGAATTAGTTTATATATATGTGATCCAGCTGGGGGCAGTTAAATGCCCTGAGTCAGCACTGCAATCCCTTTCCTCTGTTTGTTTCCCATGTGCACATGATTTCTTACTTTATTAGAGACACAGGGGCAGAAGTTTGGAGGGAGTGGAAGAGCTTCTGTCATGCATTTGTCCAGGATCTAGCTCTCCCTCTCTGTTGTGCCGTGTCTCAGTGTTACCTTGGTACCAGTAATAATTATCTGAAATCTTCCAAGTTTGGCGTAAGTATGGTGAAAGTGCAGCACGCTGAACAATGTGTTCCTAAACACAGCCAGGCACCTCCTGCTAAAACTGTTTGCAGTGCTCGTGCCTGATTTCCCAAGGGCTTTACTCCGTTCCTCATCACGTGCCATATCCCACCGGAGCAAAGGCTGCGAAAGGCTTTGAATGGCTCTGAATGAAACGGCTCTTACTTACCACCACTATGTAGCGAGGTCGATATTGAATAGTGCCAAACAGGCCAAGGATAACGATGATGATGTGGAGGAAGTTGGCTAGGATGGGGGCCCACTGGTATCCCAGGAAATCGAACACTTGCCTCTCTAATGCAGCAAGCTGGAAGGGAGAAGGAAAAGGAGAGTTATAGCTCCTGGACTTGTGACACTTATTCTCAAGGTTTTGGCATGGTCCCTGAGCAAATCACTGCAGCAGCTGAAGATGTTACTCCATTCCCAAAGCAATTTACTGCCTATGAACCAGGTCAGTAGGACAAAACATGTCTACATGCCCCCGCTTCCACCCTGTACTCATTTCATTTCCTCCAATGGATAAGCTAACACAGACCAGTGAGCTCCAGTGCCTGTGGAGGCAATTCCTCTGTTCTGTGCACTTTGCAATGGGGAGGTGGCCCAGGCAGAGGTGAGCAGTGGGATGGTAACATCTTAAATGGCTGCAGCAGGACTTTCAAGAGCTCATTTGTCAGAGCCTTCAGCATCACTTCATCATTTGTGACACCTCTCATGTTTCTGCTCTCCAGTACACATCAATCAAAGTATCAGAGAGGAGGAAATGCTCTCCTCCACCTTCGCCCCACAAAAAATGCTGCCAGCCAGTAAAGAAATTCTGCAAACATCAGTTTTCCAGGAGGACAGTCTGTGCTCCTCTCCAGCACTAATAACATGGTTCAAGGCTAGTACTATGTTCTAGAAATAAAACTCCATTACTGTTGAAGTGCTGGGTCTGATTTTTAAATCATATTTGCATAAAGATGTGCTTTTCCTCTGTAGCCATCGTCTGGGTATCGGGCAACAACTGGTGACCTGGATCTGAACTGCTGTGCTACGCATGCAGCTGAAAGAGCACAATAAATGTGCAATTGCGTGCTAGCCTTTACGTCCTCCCAGCCTTTAGATGCTATGTCTGCAGGAGAAACAGTGAGTGGAGGGGTCAAAGCCATTCCTGCAGGGTTTTCCCCAGTGCCCAGCCTTACGCAGAGAGATCTTTGTCTTCGCTAACACAGTGCAGCCAGCCTCCCGCCACTGACCAGCAGCTTTGCTAGTGCTAAGGCACAGCTGGAGATTTCCCCATCAGGTTAAGATTTTAAAGTGGTTTAATTATCATAATAGTACACTGGGATTGCATTATGACATTTCATATTTATTTTCACCTAAATAAATCATTACAATTTACCATCAATAGCCAATATTAATCTAAGTACTATTTAAGACATTAACCATGGGTTATCCTAGTCCGCTGTGTATAATCAGCCATGTGACATCTTTTCCTGGCTTGGCTTTTAAATGGCAGCTGGGGACCAAGCACTGGAGCTTCTGTAATGACATAAAGCGTTGCAGGATGTGAGTGGTTGCAGGTCCCAGTCAAGCTGTAAGATCACAGAGGCCACATCTATGAAATGACCATTATTCCTCCTCCTCCCTGGGTCAGCGGGGAAATAACCTTCACATCTCTCTTGGGCTAGAAAGGTATTGCAATTCTTGACATTACCTTGGAAGTGCAACAGAAATCTGTATTTCAAAGAATTCTATAGCAGCCCTGGTTAAGGGAGATCAATCAGGGTGGTGGTAAGCAGCTTTCCCTCTCTGACATCTCTCTTCATGGGCAAAGGAGGGGCAGAGAGAGTGGGGAGGGAACGGAGGTAGTCACCAAATCTCTCTCTTCTGCAAAAGTCTTCCCTTTGAAGCCACACACACTGCCATGTTCTGATCCATTTGAACCACCTGGAAGGTGCTGTGGGATGTGCTGTGTGGCCACGCTCCGGGCTGGAACAGGGCCAGTGCTGCTCGTTTCCCATCCAGCCTGCTCTTCCCCCGAGCACAGCCGAGTTTCTGTATCTCATCAGAAACAGCAGTAATAGGTTAAACACATAATCTTTTAGGAGGGGATTAACGAACATACCTTAATGATATTTGGAAATTTTGAAACCTGACTGGCTGGCAGTGGGTCACTTGACTGTGACCGCTTCATCCAATCAGGCATTTAATTGGCTTTGTGCGTTACATTAACGCGGGAGTATGTGCCGCAAGAGCCAGCGCCGTGGTGCAGTAATTAGCCAAGGGGACACAATGGGAGTGTGTTCTGCGGAGATAATGCCCTGCTCGGCTTCGCCTCTTGCCTTCAGGCCCTGGAAAGGGGGATAAAGACAGATCCCATGCCTGATGCCATGAGCTATCCCACTCCGGAATCAGGGCATCCATGTCTGGAAAAGTGTTTTCTCCTCACAAATGAACATTCACCATTAGGGCTGTATAAAAAGGGAAAAGTTTGTCCTTCCACAGCTTTGTGATGTTTCCTGACTTGTTTGGACCAGAGAAGACCTTGGTCTGTGAAGTGAGAGGTACCCAACTGTCCTGGAGATGGACCTGCCAACCTGCACCGACTTCAGAAGGGACACAGCTCCTAGAGAGGTCTCCAGTCTCCGGCCACACTGTATTTTTCCCTATCATCCCAGAAGTTAGCTTCATGTCATATTTCCCTCTTACTTAGTGTAACTGCTCTTGTCTCTAGGTTGTTTCTGTCCTTATTTAGGTCCCTTTTCCACTTCCTCTGCATTTTTAAAATGTTTTTGTGTCCTGGGGAGCTGCAGGCGTGACTCAGCTGGTACGGAGATCGGCTGTGCCTGTGTGCTGGGTCAGCTAAGGAGAGCTGGGTCTGTGTGCCTTTGTGTGATGTGCAAGCTCAGGCAAGCTGTTTCCTCTTTTATAAAAATAAAAACAATTTTCTGTAAGATGCGTGTTGATGACAAGCACAAATGCTACTGATGAAACTCTTAAGACTGTATTACTGACACACAGGTAGCGAGTCTGTGCTGCAATCCAGCTGTCAGACGTGCAGCCTGAAGTTACCCTGGGGTTGCCCCTGTTTCCCCAGGAACCTAGCATAATTACGGAAATATTTGCTGAAAGCAAATAGATAAACAACCATTTCACTCATTACACTGTGTGCAAAGCTTACCCATTGAACGCTGCTGAGATTTGCAGGTAAACAGGGCTGATGTTTGTGCTAAGCTGGTCTTGATTTGGGGTTGCAGATGTGCAGAATGCTGGGCAGCCTGCAGTCCTGGGTCCTTCAGTTTGGCTTAGAAATGGCAAGGTCAGCGTTTGCCCCTGCCTACAGGTACAGATATATCTGCAGCCTTGTGCTGAACCTCTCCTGGACCCTCTTGTTGAGCAGGGGAAATGCCATCTTTCTCTGCTGCTGCCAAGTTTCTACAGAGTAATATCCTGGCTGTAGCGGTTTTTATGATGATTCACACTATTCCATTGAGAAAGCCTATTATATTCTAGAGAGATTGGTTGTAAAGAGAAATTTCACAGATTGTGGCACAGGTTTCAACCCATTCAAAGCTGACAGGGCCTTTCCATCAGGGAGGACAAATTTTTCTTCTTTATGACTATTCTTATTAAAACTAGGATTCCTTCTGCTCCTTTTTCTTCTCTAGCTCATAGAACATTTTTACCTTTCATTTTTAAAATTAAATGATTTGTTGCGGTACTAAAATCAGAGTAGTTGTGGCAGACTTCTCTCTCCGCATTTCTGCTGATCTGAGTGAAACTGGAATAGCAAATAACTGTGCGAAGCAGTTGTTAGCCAGGCAAACAAAACAAGCCAAAGCTCTCTGTTGGGCCATCGTTCATTTATACAGCCAGGACAGATAAGAAAGGCAAAGAAGATGTTCTGCAGTTTACAGAGTCCTATCGCATAGCTCACACACAGTGAGCAAAGAAAGGCTTTGTAAGCCAGCAGGACAGGACATGCTCAAGGTCTTTACACCGTTAAAACTTTGCCAGAGAGGGAAGCTCTACCTGAGCTGCAGGGGAGCGTTGCCTGATGGACCCCGTTGCAGAATAGGAAAATGGTCTTAGAAAACATCTCAAAATGCAAAACAGTTTCTTGCTGGGGGGTTCAAACTATTCCAGCTGCATTTCCAATGGCTCTGGCAAGACAGTGTCACTGGCAGATGTCGATGCCAGCAGGACACACTGAGCTGATTCAACATGGGCTGGGGGGTGCTTGTTTGAATCCTGGTCCCTTAAATCTTTTCTATCCCCTCATCTTTGTCTTCTGTTGCTCCTGTCATGCTGATAAGCTGGAAAGTTCAACCTGTTCCCCTTGTGCCTCCAAACTGCTAAGGAAGAAAGGATTCTGGTGAACAAGTCAGTTAGTTACCTGTAATTCTTTAACTCCCTGTCCTTTATTTCCCACTATTAAGACCATGTTATCAGCTAGATTTGCTTTTCTTAGTTTATTAAGCTTTTAAAGCCTTTAATCTTATTTGGTTTGGATCTGTGTCTTTCACTGCATTTCTGAAATCAGTTGGGACACAAAATAACAAATTACTTTCAAGATGTTGACATGACTCGTACAGATGCAGGAAAGATGCTTGGAAAGCCCAGTAATAGGTACAGACGTGCCAAGAGGATGTCCTGCCTATACACACACATGTCCATCTGTGTCTGTTCCTGCAAGTAAACCTGCTTTCACACTTTCCAAGTTCATCTTCAATAAGAGATTTCTTTTAAAAATTAAATATTAGAAATAAATTTACAAGCACTCAATAAAAGGAACAAATGGGAAAAGCTGATCCTACTGCTATGGGCCAGCCAGGACTTAAGGGAGATACTCCTGCAAAAAAAGAAGAAAAAACGTTCCACCCAGAAACCTAGACAATTTTCCACTTGGATTATAATAAAGCAACTTGGAAAATCTTTTGCTGCTCCTTTTCTTTCACCGCTGTAAGGACACAGCCTCACAATCTGCTCTGACTCTTGCAGTGCCCTTGTTCCGTGGCGTACACAGCCACCTTGAACCCCTGTGTGCATATCTATAGCTTCCACACGGACAAAAATTGCAACTTAAACCCCTGTATTTACTTTCTCTCTAGCCTGAACTGAGAAAGAGCCTCAGCTGCAGCCTCGGTCACCGCCGTGCTCCCGTGATGTTCAGGGCTGCCTGGCTGATTCCCGACGCCTTGATTCAGCATTTGATTTCCTGCCAACTGGCTTTGCTTTTTAAGAAGATGCTCTTTGTTTGTCTACTGTGCAAACACCATCGGAGCAGCCAAGACTTTCACTGAAAAAGGTCACGGGTCTTTTCTTGCGGAAAAACTTGCATTGATTTCCTGAGGTATTTTGTTCATGCAATGGTTGATGTCAGGGCAAAGTCACAGCGCTGCTATCCCTATGAGTCATCCTATAAGGAAGAAAATTTAAGTCCAGCTAGCTGAAACAGCAGGAAGAAATTAAAAAGTCTCAAATGTAGCATTTAAAAAATATATCTATTTAGGTTTTGAATACACGTATTTTTATATAACAGTTTGAGTTTATTTTGTTTTTTTTATAAAACAGTTTGAGTTTGGCAATATTAAACATCAGTCTGCTTTGTTTATTATTATTATTGTATTGGTATTATTGGTATTATTATGTAATATTATATTATAATACATAGTCTTTCTATGCAATTGCTTTGTGCTTGTAAATGGTGAAACAGTGCTAGATCTAAAGAATCCTAAACACAAGCTGCAGTTTGGTGAAACTATCAGCAGTGAGCAGAAAATTCCTGTCGTGCCAGTGCCTATTCAAGGTGGAGAAGATTTTGCGGGTAGAAAAATTATTAAACAAAAAGTCTGCTTTTACCACAGTGGCTGCTTTTCTAAATAAATATTAATGGTTGCAGTAGGTGTTTAATTAAGTTTCTCTGACAAAGCAGTTCACTGAGCCGCTGCTTCACATCCCCCTAACCAAGGGGCTCGTTCTGCTAGGTGCCGCGTCCTTGTCTCTTCTAAAGTCAGCATCTCACGTGCTAACACCCACCGCATTCATGCAATCTCATTTTTCTTCAGTAAGTGTTGTCAAGGAAACCTTCCTTGGGGCCTTGTGATCCACAGCTCCTTTCCCAGCATCCCTCGCCGGACCACAGAGGTCAAGAGACTAATTGCACAGGAGGTCTCTGTTTGTCACTTTGTCTCTCAGGCATCTTTGGTCACTCTGGCCACTGGAAACAATAAGGCCCATTCTCTGCTCGTTTTGGTCTGTTTTCCCCCCAGAAGCTGCTGAAACCCCTTCTATTCACAGAGACATTACAAAGGCCTCCAACGGCAGACCTTATATCTTTAAATCATTTATGTTTCAGAAGCAAACTCTGGTCACTACGATGGCCTGGAAGACCAATGCCTGCCCAAGGGCCCCATGAGGCAGCTGGGAAGTCCCCATCGCTGGTGTGAGCCCCACACCAGGTCAGTACCCTGCAGCTGGGGCTGGCTGTCACACTCCAGCAAACACAGCTTTCAGGCTGCACCCTGCCATAGCCGAGCATCAGGGCTTCTTCCGCGCCAGTACCATCCTGTGCAGAGCCTGGGCAGGCTTAACCCCTCGGTGTGGTTCAGCACAACTTCCCTCCTGAAGCCCAGAGCATCCCGCTGTTAAACAGCCCAGCACCGAGTCCTCCCCTCCTCGTTTTTTCCTGACCTGGCACCTTTGTGCTCTGGACTCTTCCCTCCCAGTGTCATTTTGTGTGTTGGCAATGACACTCTCAAGAGTGCTGCCACTTTGACCTTGATCCCTACACTTTCTTCTGCTGATGCCTTTCAGAAACATCCTAGCTGCAAAGATATGTCATTATTTGGTCTCACACATCTGGGTGCTGCTTAGTATTCTAGGAAAGACACAACCCTTGCTAAACATTAGGGATGAGACTGGCACCGGCGCAGTGCAGAAGCCTGTTTGTGTCTGGAGTTGAGGCTGAGGTTTCCCGGTACATCCCGTATAGCCACCAGCCTGGCTCAGCTGAAGACACGGGCTATGCACAAGCATTCATGCACACAAACCTCTTAAACCTTTTTACTCCAAGTGCTGTGTTGGGCCACATAGTGGTGAAAACAGCAGAGATGTGTGAAGGCAGAGAGAAAGCGTTGGGGTGTAAGGCAGTAGCTGGCAGTAGTTTTTCTAGCAAGACTCCGTAGCCCATGGTCCCTACAAAAGGACACATCCCCAGGTGCAGCACAAGCGTGACAGCCCCTCTCCTGCTCCACAACCCTCTAAACAGGGTGCCCAGCAGTACACTTAATTAGCTGGCTCTTGCACATAATGTTGGAGAGAAGAGGTTGCCCAGCACTGACTTTCTGAATGGTGTTCAGAATACAGCTCCCAGGAGCAATGTTCCAGTAAAATAATTGCCCTGTATTGCCTAAACTTCTCCCACATCAGGGTCAGTTGCGTGCTGGTGAGGCTTGTGCTCCGTACACCCCACACAGCCTCTGGGCCGTTTGGTTTTCCTGGACCACGTCTCACCTTGGGGCTCAGACCTGGGGGATGCAGACAAGTGTCTGTGCAGCAGCATCAGATACCCAGGCTGCTCTGTTCCCTTCGTTCCTGCTTGTGTCCCCTGACAGCCTCTAAGTACTGCATGCTGCTGTGATTGCTGATAGCTGAGATTAGCAATCAGGCTAAATTAATAAGCACGTGCCTTTGTGATCCAGGCAAAAAAGCACTCTGACAAGAATGACAAACTTGTTTTACTTGTAACCGACGTCAACACTCAAACCTACATTTCCCAAACATAATTAAATTAATCTGTTGTGCCCACAATGCTTCCCCCCCCCCCCCCCCCCCCATTATTCTTCTCCCTCAGTCTCATAGCTCAGCTTTGGCTCTCCGGATTTGTAACAGAGAGAGGGGGCACTGGAACAAAGGGGACATGACTGGATTTGCAACAGACATAAAAAATAATGAGTTTATTCAACAAGTGCCTGATGTTTTTGTCAGCCAGATGCTCCATAAGGCACAGCCTTATTCCAGGCTCAGGCTCCACACCTGTCGCAGCCCCGGCTTTCCCTCGCCTGTTGGAGGACTGGCCATCCTGGCTCAGCCCCCCTTGTACTGGTGAACATGGGCAAACGTCCTTGCTGCTCCCCACAAACAGCGTCCTGGCATGACAGACAGCTTTAGCACTGGGGCGGATGGACCTTCTCCCACCAGTAGCACAAATTTCCCTGTTGAGTGAAGTGTATCAAAGACGTGCCGTTAACTCACCAGCCATTTCCCTCGGGAGTTCTGCTACCGTTTATGAAGCCATCTAAACACTATAAAGGCTGCGAGGCAGAGCAGTGCTGGAGATCAGCAGGAATTTAATTTTCTCATAGAGAGATTTATTTCCTACCAATGGGGCATTATATTCTGTGACCCCTGCCTCTGCTCAGCCAGGAAGGCGATCCGAAGTTTGTGCTTGTTCACATGACAGGGATGCAGGGGAAAAGTGAAAATGTTTAAAAACTGGCCAAGGGGTTGTTTGGTATAGGGAATATACCTTATTCCCTCTGGACCTGCTATCTTAAGCTTGTTTGCTTAGCTAAAAGAGCTGGAGAGAGCAAACATATGGGCAGGACGTGCACAGAAGGTACAAGGCTGTCCTGAAGGACTGTTTGGGCCAGGACTGCCCAGCCTGTCTTCTAATGGTGCAGCTCTCCAGAGTCTCCTGGATGTGGGAGCAGCAGTTTGGGAACAGCTCGGACATTCCCATCAACTCTCAAGCGCACTAGAAAGACTTAAAATCATTCAGGTTAGACCAAAACTCACAGGGTGTATAAAGCCCGTGAGATACCAGCTGGACTCACCCAGCTTAGACAAAATTATGGCTATCTTTGCTATTTTATAGGCACTTACTGCAAACTGCAATTTTATTTTGCCTCTGGTTACCCCAAAGATGAATTATGACCTTAAATTTACTACTGGCAGTTTCCCAAAGGGGGAAGAAACTCTTGCTTCAGGCCAAAAAGCCAAGCTGAGTTTTTCCTCTGTCCTGTCCACACACAGCCTGAGAAAGACTCCCTGCATCCGAGTGACACTGAAACCATCCCCGGCCTTTAGCTTTTTGAACAAAAGTGTTCACATTTGGTGTCTCCTGCAAGTCTAATTCATGGTTGGTACCTGCAGCACTTTCTCTTCACGAAGGGTCAGCGGTGGCCTGAGCTACAAAAATGCCTCTCTGAAGGGGAAACACTGGCAGAAAGCCACCTGAGCTGTTTTTCTTGTCCAGGGGAAGACGAAGATGAGAGTTTCTTGGTGTCCATGTAGCACAGCCAGCAAAGCCTCACTTTCTGCACAGGTCTGTGCGTCAGAGCAGTCCTCAGCTCAGCAGGATGCTCCCCAGGGCACATGGACAAATGTCTCTGTGTTGCTGGTCTTTTGTGGACCCCCCCCAGTGCCTCACTAGATAAAGCCCCCTGCTCTCCCCTCTGCTTGACAGTCCCTCTGCCTCTGCTCAGCACCTTCCACCTGCCCCATCCTGCTCTGGCCCAGCGGCAGCTCTCCCCCAGCTCCTTCCTGCACATTGCACTGGGAGCTCTAGCAGCTGATCCCCTTAATTAGGTCACAAATAGATCACGTGTAAAACGCTTGCACTAGCCAGATCCTCTGAAGGAAAAACATGCGAGCCCTGCAACTGGGATAAAAGCTTGAGAGAGGAAGGATGCCAAAGCTGAAATAACTCTTCAAAACTTTGTCCACAGGAACCCTGTTTCAGTTTCTGCTCAACAGCTGGGTCCCTGCTCCCTGACACTGTAGCTAAGCGGTAGTGTTTCTTTAATTTCCTCTTGCTCCTGCTGCAATGCCAGATTGCTTGGATATTCGTAAACAGAAGGAGTTTAATGAAAATTATAATTAGAGCCCTGCGGTGCTCTTGCAGGTCGCCTTTACACTGGGCTGCCTATTTACATTACAAATCAGGCTGGTGTCACTGCAGAGTCTACAGCAAGAGAAGAGAATTCATTAAAAAAGAAGCACAGGGTGGGTTGGAAATAGGGAAGAAAGAAAATGATATTGTTATTATTAATAATCTAGGAAACTGGGATCTGCCATGGTCTTGCTGCAACTTTGCTCCTAGAAGGAACACCCATTTGTAATCATCCTGCAGCAGAGCGGGGGAGAGCACAGCCACCCAGAAATTTCCATTGGTAATTCCTGTACAAACAGACCCTTTTTCATAGAGCAAGACTTTATCTCCCACACCAGGACACAAAGAAGTGCTCTTAGCACTTCTGCTTCCTAATACCTAGCTGCGAAGCTGCGTGTGTGTGTGTGTGTGTGTCAGGGAGAGGCAACATGTGAAGCCAAAGGGACACATTCCCCATGATTTCACAGCTTTCCCTTTCCACCTGCCAGCAGCTACAATGATGCTTTTGGCCCTGCTGTAATGCCATGAGCAGCAGCTCCTTGAGACAGACAGAAGCCCCCATTCAGTCAAGCGCTGGAGCATCTGCTGCTGGAGGCGCAGCGTATGTCCGGCTGCAATCTCGTGCTGAAGGGCTCTGTAAAAACCGGGTCTGACGGAGCAGGGGAGAAGATCCCATGGGAACAACATGGAGGCATCTGGGCATCAATGCACTGACACCCAGCCCAGCTCCCACACATGGCAGCACAAACCGGTGTGAGCCCACATAGGGATCAGTCTCCTGGGTTTGATCCGGCTCCTGCTCCTTCCACCAAAGCCCTCCAGCACAGTTGTTAACTGTCCATCTTCCCATCTATAAAGAGGAATTAGGAATAACATCCTTGTTTTACACAGATAGCTGGAGACTTGGGTTGTATTTGTAAAAAGCTTCTTTAATATTTCATGCTAATCATCCTGCATCAGCAGAAACCGCATAATCATTGCAATAGTGTTTTTATTTGATACCCACCTGCCCGTAGTGGTAAAAAGAGGTGGCATTTTGGGTTTGGGACTTTCCCCTGCAGCTTGCAGCACCAGTCCAAACCCCTCACCTTTCCCATCACTGTCACATTCCCAAACCAGAGAAATGGAAACCTGTGCCCACGCTGCATTCCCCCAAATTCAGCCCATTGATGATACGACCAAACCCCAGCAATGCCCAGCAAAGGACGCCGAGTCAGTCTACCTGCCAGCCCCTGCCCCCTGCTGCTGCTCATCTCAGCCATTAATCTTACCTTGCCCTCAGCAGCCAGAGGGACGTAACTTTAGTCTAATAAACAGCTGGAAAGTCAGGACAGAGCAGATAACTAATGCTGCAGAAGTGATTTGGTTTATATATCAAAACCCACTCTAGGAGACTTTCCCCTCTGCACGTCATGGCAATATGCAGAAAGTTTTCAGGCAAATTAGAAGCTGGCGGTATTTTAGGAGTTTGGCTGCAAATGGGCCAAGTGGTTTGGTTGCATTTCATGCACACTGTCGTCGGTGTAAAATGACCCATACTGTGACAGCTGAGTTTTAACCATCCCTAGTAACACTGTTGTTTGTGCTTTGCCAGCCCCCCCAACCTAATAGAAAAAAGTGTTTCTTTCAGTTAAAAAAAGGACAAAAGAAAAATTCCCTTCAAAAAACTATAGTTGAAAAAACACATAGCCATTTTTTCAGCTGAAAAGTAAGTATCAATAAAGAAATACTGACCAGCTCTCCCCTAATGAATGTACTTCCAGGCTTGTCGCCAAAGCATGAAATGAAAAGAAACTGGGAAGAACAGAGTATTTTGGACATGAAAAACATTTAGTGGTCCAGCTTCTGGTTCCGGTAAAATGCCTTTGACAGGAGGGGGTTTAAATTGGAACAGGCAGGGAAATTACTGTTTTGTTACAAATAGGGACTGTCAGAGGCTTTTGGGGTGTTGCAGGAATTTTCCAATAACCACAATCCCCCCAAACAACTTCTCCTCTACAAAGTGGCTAGGAAATTAATCAATCACTATTGACTTTCATCTTCTGGTTGCTTCATGGGAAGAAAATCAGTCATACTTAAATAATTGATCAATTACCTTAGTAATTACAGGTAACAAACCTAGCTTCCCTTGCCTCCCTCAAGACACGTAAAGTAGAGATATCTCAGTTTTCCAGCCATTTCAGGAAGCAAAGCCAATTTTGTGTGACCCAAGATGACTTCTGAGCTGTCACCCACATCTCAGGAGCCCCCAGCACCCTCGGCACGGCCCCAGCAGCGCGGTCCCTGCTGCTCTCTGAGGCAAGCAAGGCTGCCTGTCTCTTGGCTTTCTTCCTCAGCTCTAACCTCTGCATGAGCATCACAGGCTAGGAAGCTGGGAGCCAGCTCTATTTTTCTTAAGTCAATAGAAGCAAGAAGACAGAGACACATGAAGTGCTCAAACAGATTAATCAAGTCAATACCTAAGGATGTAGGCGTTTTGCCTAAGGACTGGCGAAAAGTTTAGACGCACATTTGAGGCTGAAGATCAGCCTCCTGTGGGTTGATGAAGTAGCCTGGGACATGCACTGGGCTCTGGGTAGTCATTAAAGGCTAAGAGCACATCTCTGCTACAAATGAGGCTGAGTGTTGGAAAGAAGTGCCTTGGGGTGGAGAGTCTCAGGCTCAAAGTGTGAGTGAGCCATGGTGGAAGTCACTAAGCCCATCTTTTTCTCATGCTCACCATCCCCTACACCACTGTAGGGGTGTTTTCCTCCTATACTTGAGAGGAGCTGAATGAAGCAAAAGATTCTCATCGGGGATTTATTAGCAATACAGTATCATGCTAAAAGAAAAGCTCAGGTTTAACAAGTTCTCTCGCTTGTATTAATGGCATTGACCGTATCACTTTTTGTGCAGATCCCCCTTTGTTTTTGCTCTTTAGTCCAAGTGGATGATGAAATGAGACCCGTGACGTTCACTTTGATGGAGGCAAGCTGCTGGCTTTCCAACAGTGTAAATAAGGATCCAGTGCCTTTTAAAACCCATTATTTTTAAAGGAAAGCCCTTTTGAGTGAGGGCTAGAATGGGGCTATTTTCCACATGACCAAGCGTCAAAAGGAAAGCGGCAGCCCAGTCCATGCTCTTATCAGCCTCCCTGAGTCACATACTGGATAGATTTGTCACAAGGTGAAATAAGAGCAAGTCCTCAATTTATTATCATTTTCTACTTGTCCTTCTTAGTGCAGTTCCTGCCAGGATGAGTTTGCTGTGGGAAAGTGGAATGAAACCAGGGCTTTCAGTTTGCTCCTAAATGGGACTGGGGGGAAGCTTTCAGGGGGGAGGGAAAAATCTTCCTCATTATAAAGGGAAAATGTGCAATGCAGAGTTTTCATCGGATGCTGCCCAGCCTCCCAATTAGGATGGCTCAGACAAACAGTGGCGTTATTATATGTAACTGTTTATCCAGCGTCACTCAGCCATTAGTTATTTTTTGAGCATAATTTATCTCTTCTGTTGTGCTACCCAATTTGTTTGCATTTTCAGTCCAGTCGAGTGTCTCTCTTTTATTGTATACATCTTTTGGCCTCCCACCAACTGACCTGCCAAGTAAGTTTCCAGGAGTGTCGCACAATGGCCAGGCCCCTCCTGTGCTTCATTTTTCACATGACGTTCACATCCCCTTCATTTCTGCGCTGCCCCTGCCCCTCCCCTGCTGACTTGCAGCTCCTCAATGGCTCATGGTTTATTCAACAGCAAAGCTGAATTTCTCTTTTCCTTCTCTTTTTCCCCTTCCCCTCCTTTTAAAATAGAGGCTGGTCAATAGATGCCACTTTGGCAGCTCTGGAGAACAGAGTTCCATCGCAGCAAACCTTTAGCGGTCGTGTCTCTGTGGTGCAGGAGTTTGATGACCTTGCAGGGTCTGGACCCCGAACCGTGGTGCAGCAGCTCAGATGTGTGGCACTCCTGAAAGCTGGTGTCTCCTCCGGCCATGAAAGGGGACAAAGACTTGCCCTCTATTAACTTGTGTCACCAAAGCTTCATCCACACATGGCCCTGCCTCCCTGCCACTATTGCTCCCCTTGGAGAAGCGGGATGATTCCTTATGCCTGGAATGACAGCATCTCTGGCTTGTTCCTACTCCAAACTTTCTGCCCAGTTTTTTCAAGTCTTTTGATCTCCCTGCTTGCAGGTCTGCCTGCAAGGATTAGCTAAAATAGAAAAGTGTTAATCCACATTATGGAAATTCAAATCCTTGCCACTACATTAAGTAATTTCAAGGAAGTTTAATTTGGCGAGACTGAGGTGAACTCCAGAACAGGGACAACAACATCTGTGCCTCTCCTCTCCCACTAGCTCAGCAACACTGCAGTGGTAGGAAGCAGCATTTTCCTCCTTATTGTAGCAGGCTCCAAACTAACACTGTTTCTGATGGAGCCCAGCAAAATCCTGCGGAGCTCTCAGCCCTGGCTTACAGCTGAACAGGGGGTATGCTGCTGCATTCCCATTGGGTCTGCCAGGACGGGGTTTCCAGGATTTCTGCAGGAAAATCTGTAGTCACTCACCACCAAACACTGGAGCTCCATTTGAAATGTCCTTTGTTTGCAAGTTAGCGTCCAAACCTGGGAGTGAGGAACTTTTTATGGCCATGGGAGCCACCATGAGGAAAAAACTTGGCAGCCACGAAACCTGGGTTACATCTCATGCAAGGAAAACATCCTTTGGCTAAATGATCTGCAAAGGACTTTACTGCCCCTCCACCTCCTGTCACTATTAGCTGCTTCAGAAATTCATCGTACTTTAAATGATTCACTCAAGTATCTATTCAGTCCCAGTTCATAGATTGCAGAGCCTTTATTACACAGCCATGTATTTAGCACTGGAATAGTTCTCAGCAGTTGTAACAGCCCTGTCATCTAAGGACTAAAACAAAGAGCCATTATTCATCAGAAGGGAGACACAGTCTTTATTGTCTGAAGCCATGGCAGAGTTTTTATATCACCCTATCTATTCTTCCAGGCTGTCACACAACTCAGTTTTAAGCTGTTTCAGTGGCAGCCCTGGAAGCCTGAACGCTTCTCACAGCTAACTTCCCAGCTAACGTTGGTTTGAACTGACAGCGGGACCGATCCTGAGCACATGGAATATGGCCAGTGACTTAGGAGAGGGAAAGTTAACCCTTCCAGAAAAGCTTGAGGTAGATGTTAGTCTCTGCTAGGTCAGGAGTGAAAGCCATGCAGGGTTATTTAAAGATATGAGGAATCATGGCTATGAGGAGCAATGGATGAACGTGCATTTTGGGCACTGATCATATCCAGAAGACCTGGGTTTGGGCTTCATCTCATGCTAAGAGCGTTGTGTAGACTGCAGGACCCAAGAACACACCGAGTTGTGCATCCGAGCTATCCCCACGTCACACTGGTGTGGCTCCTGCAGCCCTCCTGTCCAGTGTGATGGTTTGCTTGGTGCCCCATCCAGAGCTGGAGGAACCACTTTGGAACTAGACACCTGGGGGTTAGTCCCTTGAGATGTACTCGGCATGAACCACCCTCCACCCTGCCTAGCACCTACCTGACCTCCTCTGCAGCTCTGGGAAAAGCAGGTCGGATTTGGGGCCAGAAGAGCTCTTCTGACAAGCCCTTCTGTGGTGCAAATGAGCCCATTAAATGCAAACGAAGCAGCACCATTCACCGAAGCAACTACCATCGTCGTTTCCTCAGGCTTCTGAGAGCATTTGAGAGTCTGCCTGTGTCAGCACGACGGCATGATAAAGAGCATGCCGAACAGATACCTCCGAGAAGGTGTCGTGCAGGGGCTCTCACCAGCTGTTTGCACAGCAAGGCAGACCCATCCTTCCCTTGAACATCTCCTCTCAGAATAATGAGATAGGAAACTTGAAGACCCAGAATCCTAAAAAGTGGCAGACATTTGAAAAAAGAATTGCCCTTTCGCAGCTTTGTAATTTGTTTTCAGGCTGGTAATCACATCTCCAAACCCCCATGCTCACTTTTCTCCACATGCTTAGAAAGCAAAGGGCACATAACAGACTGCAAACTCCCATCACACTTCTCCCAACACCCGCTCTCCTCCCTGCTGAACAGCCAGCAATCTCCCAGGCTAATTAGCCAAACTGTATTCTGCGCATATTTAGCATTTCTGAGTAATTAGGATAATCAGATTTCTCCCCTAATTCTGTACATATACAATATAAGCAGGTGTATTGCCTTTCCCACAATGATATCACAAAAAGTGTGTTGTCTGCCGGAGCTGGGGATGCCAGCCGCCTGTCAGAGCCCATTCTCATCTCACACACGGAAATCTGCTGCTAACGGATTACGAGTAGCCATGGGAAATTAGGAACTGGGTTTGATTTGGCTAAGTAGCCAGTAGCTCAGGTATTCATGCAAGCTATGTAAATGCACAGTCCTCAAACCTGGCGAGAGGTCTGGATGTTCTCTTCCCTGTCCTCCAGGGAAGAGCTATAGGAGAAGCTCTTCTGCACAGGAGGTGTTTGGCCCAGAACCTCAAAGGTGTTTTGGGTTCTGGGGAGGTGCAATCATCTGCCTGTGTCAGGACTCAGGTCTTGTCATTCTCCACAAGGTTAATCAGCCTACGGGCCCGGATGTTACCTCTGTGAACCTGTTGGCTGGTAAACACATACTTGTGGTTTCTGCTGCTTTCAAGGTCTCTAAAGGAAGGCCAAAGCCATCAGGCCAAGTCGGTTCTTCCTTATCCTGCTGAGGCGGGTCTTTGGTTCAGGAGGAGTTTTCCCTCCAGGATTCACTCAATAATTCAGCCTCAGCAAAGGAGAAAAAGTTTTAAATGTCCACGACTACATCCTGGGCCTTGGAGCACTTGGATGTGGTGCTTCCACCGAAGCGGGACTCTTTCCCTCTTAGGGTCCAGCATCTCTGAGAGGAAAGGATGCTCCCAAGCCCCACGGCACGGAGTTAGGCACTCCTGAGTATCTGGACCCTGGCAGTCATGTTAAGCAAAGACCCTGCCACATACCCTCCACAAAAACTGTCTATCTGCTGAGCTTCATGTAGGGAAAAAGATTGGCTGTAGACCTTAGAGTACAACCCAAGATACTCCCAACATGAAGAAGCCATTCCTAATGTGCAAGGCAATGCTCTTATTGCAGTACTGTAGAATAATGTCCAAATCTCCTAAATATGAACAACTCTGAGTAAGGCCAGGACTTAGATTCCTCCTGATGTGCAGGTAGGTTAACCGTCCTGGTACTGAGACTGAGCTCTGGTTACTACAGGGGTAACTTCAGGGTAGAGCTGAAGACAGACAGTGACAAACTGTTAATTGTGGTGAGGCTGTTTATCTGTGATGGATGAACACCATACAGAGCACTCCATGCAAGGTTACACTCAATATTTTATAAGTTCTGTGTGGATAATAAAATGTTCCATCCCCTTCTTTTGTGTCCTCTATCTCACCTTCACTGTTCAGATGAAACGGTGCTTACAGATGAACTATCTCCAGAGAACAGCACTTGGAAAATATATTTCAGCACCCGACGCTTTAATGGGTCCAGGGCTGTTGTCAGGGTCACCGCAGACACAGGACAGGTCCCTGTTCCCCAGAGAGGGATCACAGGAGGCATCTTCTCAGGCTTTGTATATCCACGGCAACTGTGTATTCATCTGAGCACCAGGATTCTTTTTTTATTAGGTATACTTAGCTCCTGGGGAGAAGTGTAACCCAACTGTCCCCGGCAATATTAAATTCTTCTTTCGTATCTGTGACCAGGTGACTGATTGCCCCAGTGCTCACTAACGAAGGAGGGACTCTGCCCTGTATCATTCTAACCTACCTTCCTCAGGTCAGCAATGTCCCAGGTCACTCAGGGATGGCACAGTGACAGGGAAAGAGACTGGGAGAACCGTGCTGAGGAAACAGACCCTCTCGCAGGCAATGCCCTCCTAGACCTGGGAGGCTGAGCTCGTGGGCAGCTCTGCGCCGTGTGGGAGGGAGCAAGCTGGGATGAGGAGCCCTGGCTCACCCTGCTCCGGGCATCCCATCTCCAGCAATCTCATCAGTGCGATCCTCAGCTGCGTTCTTGTCTCCTCGGAGGGCACTGCAACGGGGAGCAAGTCTGCCTGGTGAGGGGCTGCCCCATGGTGCAGAAAGCAAGGGCACGACGGCTGGGTCCCACAGCCAGGCTCAGACCCCTGCCCCACTGCTGTGCAGCGAGGCTGCTGCTGCTGCCCTAACGGGGTGGCAACTTCTGCTCCCACACTTCCGAAAATCAGGGCCTGGGCGGGCATCTGTCTGCTTGCTCCGTTGGCACAGAAAAAATAGGATGAAGGTCCTGGTTTTCTAGTGTTTTGCGCATTGGATGAAAAAAATGGAGGCGAGGGTGGGAAGAGGGAAGAAACAGATATTTTGCTGGCCTGAGAGCGCCTGGAGAGCAGGTTGGAAGCTGTTTGCAGGGCTGGCCAGTCACTGAAAGGTGGCAAAGGAAGCTGGCACAGCAACTGCTGACGTCTGCCTTCTCCAAGCAGGTGACGAAGACAAGCTGTTGCCTTGATTCCCACAGTATATTTTCATTAAGCCATGGCAGATGGCAGCGGAGGTCACCGCTTCCACACCATCATCCTCCCAGCCGAAAGGTGTCAGGGAAATCTGACATCTCAATTACTAAACCTAGATTCACCCAAACAACATAGAGGATGAAGGGGGAAGGGGAGGGCAGAAAGGCTGCTCTCCTAATTTCCACGAATCCTCACCTTTGAGAGAAAATCTGGGACGTGCGTTTCCCTGATAAACAACATATTTGTCTAATGTCCTGACAGAAAAGCAGCTGTGCTGAGAACAAGCCACAGACACCAGGAAAATGGCAATTAAGTCCTTGTGGAAATGAGACCCAAAAGCATCCCTTGGAAAAGACAGTGGATGTTAATGAGCTACAGCAAAGTCAAGGAGGAGCTATTGATCTCGCCCCAGCAGAGGACGGCTGCTCGCTCCTCTCTGCTCTGTGAAGCCTCAGGACCCACAGCAGAACACAACTGCTGCTCTTCACTTCACAAGGACTCTCAGGCGTGGGCCCCAGGCTCGGCTCATCCAGAGAGGAGCCAGAGCAACGGCACCACTGACTTTTGTGTGTTCAACCTGAAACACAAACCCGACATGCTGGTGAGAAGCAGCGCTTTTGCTGAAACCCCAACTCCGAGATCTCTGCCAGACACTTCAATCATTTCCATTTTTCTCATCCCTGCTATTACTACCCACTTTCCTATTATTACTTTACTGCTACTGGTTCCCTACTTTTTACTATTAATCCTCACTTTTGTAATCCCTACTGTTATCCCTGGCAAGAAGATGATGAAATAAGATTCTGACCCTCATCAAAGCTCAACAAACAAGTGAAGCAGAAGTCATTTATACTTATTCTGAAATCTCATGAACATTAAGGTAATATTATGACTCTGGAACGGTTACAACATATCTTACATTGGCAGTTCTGCAGGGCGTTTATTTACTGAGTTTCCTTCTACAACAAAAATACCAAACCCACTGGCCTGTAAGCAGATGAGTCAACCCAGCGAGGCACTGCCCTGCCTGTGCTTTCTCCTTGAGGACCTCTCCCCATAAACCCCAACATGAGCTGGGTTTGAGGAGACACGATGACTTCAGAGATATTTGGAAGATGAGAACTCCCAGAGTGCACAACTCCAAAGAAAAAAAAAAACACACCACCAAACCAACTTCTTTTTAGCAAGACTATTCAACTTTTTTACAGAAGCTTGAAAACACTTCTGAAAAGTTAAAAATAATTGGGTTTGGCACAATACCACCCTCCCCCCGTCCCCCATCATTTTCACCAAACATTACTAAATGCCAGAGTATTTACATTTTTTTGCCCAGAAATGTCCTTTTTTTCCCCTCTTCATGTTCTGGAGATGGGGAATGGGAGGAGAATGTGCTACGTTTGAGACAAAAGTTTCCACTTTGTTGAAAACTCTTTTTCTACCAAACTTAAACAGAGATCCAACCTACGCGGTCAGGTGTGCTCATCACATCTACTGCAGCCCAGGAGGAGCGGAGGACAAAGGGAGCTTCACAAGCATCAGGACTTTGAATCAAAAATTATCTCTTTTTTTTTAATAAGAAAGAAAGGTTCAGTTCTGCCGACCTCAGACCCAATGTTTTGTTAATGGGAACAGGGAATGCTACAGCTGGGGCACTTACTGCTCGCGAGGTCATATGCATTTTCTTAAGTGCTCGAAAAGCAATGGGCTATTCCAGGGCTTTCCTGGAGGAAAAGCGATCACAATCTGGCCTTTGTTATCCAGTTTGTTCTCCAAGAGTTCCTACTTGAGGGCCCCTGGAGCAGATTCTTGGAAGAGCTCCATCTTGCACCCCAGCCAAAACGATCCTAGTTTCCGTATATTATTAGCACACAATGGAGCAACGTCAGCTCCCTTAACCCCACACCGGCTGGGGGGAGAGGTTCCCCATCAGGAACCTCTTCTTCCATGGCCCTGGTGCTCAGAGAGAGGAAAAGAGGGAAGACAAAGGAGCAGAGAGTGGCCAGAAGAAATCAGAGTGGTCAGGCAAAAATACTGCGTCAGCTGAAATAAAACCCCGGTTCTCCAAGAAGAGTTGACTTCAATATCACCCTGCCCTCAGCTACTTTTTTGGCTTGGCTCTTGCCTGATTTTATTCCTGGTCGGAATGGGTTTGGTTAGAGGACACAAAGAAACGTGGTTCCTATGAGTCATTTGCAATCTCCGCCACAGCGATGGGAAACGCGGCTGTGGGCTGCCGGGCAAGGCGCAGTCTGCAACGGGCACGTCTGACACATACCCCAAGCTCCTCTTCCCTTGTGCTGCTCTTGGGCTTAGACCACTGTGCTAGAGCAGTACTGACTCCAGCTGATCAGGGGAAAAAAAAAAAAATCTCATGCAAAAATTCAAGTTTTTGTAAGAAAACCTCTACAACTCCAAAATTAAAAATGTTTGCCAGCACAGCAAACATTTGCCAGCACATTTTTGATTTTTCTCCAAAATATTCTGGCCAAAACTCGGGAGAAAAACTCAGAATTGTCTATGGAAAGCAGATACTTCTCATGAAAATATTCATTTAGTCAAATCCCCAGGTTTCTACTGAAAGTCAGCTTCAGTGGAAAATGCTGACGAGCTCTATTATTGGCACAGCTTTAATTTTCCTTTGTCTGGAACAGACATGAAGACAGCATCTGTCAAACGTAGTCTTTAGACTTATGTTATTATTTAGCCTGGAGTATTGTTCAAGGACTTCAGGAAAGGTTCAAGCCATGGTGGTGCTAGGTGCTGTGCATATACACGAAAGATAGTCTCTTCCCTCAAGGGATTATAATTTAAGCACAAACCATGGAGAAAATAAAAAGCTAGGGAGAGCACAAGGTAATTTTGGAGGGGTCCTAAGCAGCGTGATGAGCAAAGGGACACTGCACTTTCCCTTGCACCTGCTCTTGCCTCGAACGCTTTGTGCTGAGCCGTACCACAGCTGTGCGAGCTCAAAGCTCCCTCAGGAGATGCATCAAACTGCCCCGGCTCCGGAGGCAGCTGCAGAGGAGGGGGGAGACGCGTCCTGCTCTCCCCACCCTGCCTCCAGTTCAGAATGTGTCTGGGATGGAGAGGAGAAAGCCAAGCAAGTTGTCTCTAGAGCCCCCAGACGCCACAATCCTGCTTGCTCCTTCCCTTGGCTGGGAAGATGCTCTACCACCCTCCCTCCTGCAGCCCACGTGTGCCGATCCGATTGAGTCCATCTATTTTAACTCATGCTTTTCTTTGCCCAGATCCTGCCTTGCAGTGCAGTCCCACCTGCCTGTCTGCCACACTCCCCTTCTGCCCTCCCCCCTTGCATCCTCTCCATCGTTTTACGCCTTGATCAAACTGACACAGCTGCTTTAGCTGCAAGAGAGTAGCTAGAGAATGATCTGTGCTGGTTTCAAATATTTTCCAGAACTGGTCACCCCCTTCTGTAAGAGATTAAAAAGGCATCGCTGAGAAGGGAGTAAGGGAGAAAGAAAGCATGAGAAAATAAATAAATAAAGGTATATAGTTACTTTTGGTTAGTCTCAATATGCAGTCTTGTCCCAGGGCGCCTTGTTCTGTGCTCATTTGAAGTATTAGTCACTTTTTCCATTAGAAGCTCTTATTCTAGGGGGATTTATAATGTATCTGTAAAATTGTCTCCAGGCTTTGCTTGGCATCTGAGCTCTCAATCCACGGACAGAATGTAAATAAACTACAGTTCTTTGATTTATTGGGACAGGGCACCGGGAGGGAGGGAATTTTTCCATGCTCGGTGGAAATAAATTCACATAGTGCCTTCCGTACACAATCACTTACGGCTCCAGAAAATACACCGTTTGGGTGCAAACTCACGCTGGCAGAGATGGAAGAAGCAAATCAATGATGTTTTAGTAACTCCGTGCCTGAGAGCCAGCCCTTATTTGTGGTTTCTCACCATGACCCACCCAGCTCGCAGTCCTGCTGGGCACGACAGTCTCTGTCATACCACTCAGGTTCAGAAATCCTGCCCTTGACAAGCCTTTTTCAACCCTAATTTCTACAAGGGACATTTCTCAGCCCTCTGCAGAGGCTTTCTTACACAGTCCTGATTTTTTTGTGGGGAGGCCTATGACTCATTTAAGTTTTGCTCGTGTTTCTTAATATGCAGATGCCCAAAGGCTGGGAGGGATGAGCAAGGGCTAGCAACCTGCTGCAGGTAACACCAGCACCTCAACAGCAGAGGTGTTCAGGCAAAGCAAGAACTGGGAGGTGGCAACATCCTTGGGATGCACAAACTCAGGGCTACAAACACCCCATCACCTTGCTGACGATCCTTCCCTCTGCCGTGGCTGAGGATAAGATCATCTGCAGGGTAGCCCTGACCTGGGCCAACTTTCACCCAAACTTCAGCTGAAGATGGGGGTGGATTGGGAAGAAGGGAAGGATTAGGGACAGCAATACGCCCTGGGATTGAGAGGGAGAGCCAGAACCTTCTTGCAGCCTCCCTGCAGCACCAATCGGCAAAGCAAGAGCTTGAGGTGGACGTTTCAAGGAAACAATAACCTAAAATTGGAACATGGCAAATTATTTATTCAAACTACAGCCTTCCCTCCCCCCTTGATTAGCAAACCGCTGGGGAGTCAGCCCTGATTTTCTTCAGACAGATGCGTACGGCTCTCCTCCCCTATCTGCGCCACGAGCGCTCGGTCCGTGGGGGGCTGAGGATCTAGTTGGTATTCGCATTGTGTAGCCGTTTCTTGAATTCACACGTTGTTCTGCTCTCTGACTGGATCACAAACTCTTTCTTTGGGAGCATACACTGCAGTGATGAATATGTTCCCTTTCTGCCTTTTTCTTTCCTAGGGAAACATTTAGGCTGCAGTGTGCAAACACTTCCCCACACGCTCACTCAACTACTTGCACCTAATAGTAAAACAACCTCTATGAAGCATCGCAACTAAAATTCCTAATTTGATTTTGGGGCTATGTGTGTGGTGTTTGTGTTTTTATTCATCATTTATAAAACGCCCCAGTGAAGCCTGGAGGAACAGAGATGAGAACATGTAAAGAAACATAGGGGTGTACTGCAAAACTGGGGTGGGAAACCCCAGCACCGAAACCCTCTCCCCATTTAAGTCAGAAGTAAAACCTCCCCAGACCAGGAGGAGAGGAGCCAGGATTTCACCCCTGGGACTTTGGTAGTGGGAGAGACAGAGTTTGACAACACACAGGGAAGACTGCGAAGGGTTCCAAGTATCAGATGAAGCCAATCAGAGACATGAGAGGAACAAAGGAAGTTCATGTCATTATAATTTATTGATGATCTTGGCCTGATTCTTCAGTGTTTTGTCTTAACAGAACCCACCCTGAGCAGCAGTAAGTCCCACAGGTCACTTGGCCCTACTGATGTGGAAGCGATGTGACGACTCACAGACAAAGTTTGCTTTAAAAAAATCTGAAAGCACCAGGCTGGATCTCACCCTCACCCAAGCACTTGCTGGGAACCAGCCAGGATCTCCTGACCTCACCCTCATCAGAGCACAGCTCCAGGAATTCCCTCACCATAGCTCACATTTTTCCAGCTCTACCAATTCACCCAGCAAGTGCCATGGGAAATCGCTATGGCCAAGGCATCCAAACTTGCTTAAGAATGAGCCGAACTGATTCTTTTCTTCAAGGAGGAGGGTCTTAAGGAAAATAAAATGCTGGGGGTTCTTTGTCCCTGTATCTTGGATACAAGAAAACTCCCACGCTTGTCAGAAATAAGAACAGCACCAGCAGCTCATGGCTTTTTCTCTTTCTTTTTTTTCCCCAGTGTGTGCGAGTGTGTGCTTTAAAGCAGGATGACATAGTGGGTTTAAGAGACAGTGAGTGCTGAGATGCCAGTTTCTAATGTAATACAGGGTACAGCTTCTTTCTTCTGTGATCACGGGTGAAAAATCAAAAGAAATAATCCAGGAGACTAAATACACTCCCCAGTCATTCAACTCGCTCATAAATATGCCTAGCAAGATGCTTTGTGCAAGAAAACCCCACCACTTCTGCTCTGTATTTTGTTTAACTAGGAGGCAAACCTTCCATCTGCATCTTCCGACGGTGCTAGTCAGAGTTAGCAGGGTGGCACTCCCTCCCTCTTCCCCTCCAATTTTAGGCAGATGGTTTACATTTAAAAAACTAGCAGGTTCCCATTTTTTCCCTCCCACCTCCAGCAAAGTGCCCGCTCACCGTCCCTTGGCAGAAAATACTCTGCTGTCACAGTGAGCAACTCCAAAACAAAGAGTTTTTAACCAGACTCACCCCCTGGCACAAGCTCACTATTCACCAGAACTTAGCAGGAAGCCTGCCCTTTCCTGCGTGCTGCTCCTGCTCCAAAATCAAGCAAATTTGGAAGGGGTAAATGAAATTAAATACATCGATGCTGTCATTTCCTTTTTAAGGCTGGAGGAGCCCTGGAGCCCATTTAATGACAAGAAGGGGACCCTTCAGATCCAGGCTGGATGCACGGACACTCGGGGAACAACCAGACCTTTGTTTATCACGCACGCAGATGTCATGAGGACGAGGACCCCGTGCCCACCAGGGACCACGCTCTCTGCACACGGGGAAGTTTATTCCTAATTAACTATACGTATATTTATAAGCACATTCTATCTAAGCGCTTCATCCCGAGGTGGTTTGATTTAATTCCTTCCCAGCCGGTGTGGCCCCCTCCCGTGCAGGCGGGCAGTGTGGGATATGGGGGAGCCCGTCCTGGCCGCTGGGTGCGGGAGAGGCTGAGGGCACCGGTGGGTGCCAGCACCTATGGAGCTGGGGTCGGGTCGGGATGGGTTGCAGCATCGCCACCGAGCCTGCCTGGACTCCTTTCACGGAGAAGTAAGGATTATTTTTTCTTTAGTTGTATTTTATAAGCACAAACTTACGAATTGAGAACTTTTTTTTTCCTCTTTTTTTCTTCCCCCCAAGCGCGTCACCGAGTTTCAGGCACCATCGAATCCCCCCGCGCAGCTAAGCCCCGGCGGAGGCTGCCTGACATCCCCCCCCGCGCTCCGGGACGAAGTTGCGGAGGGGGGGGCGCCCTCCCCGGCCCGGGGCAGCGGGCGCCCAGCGGGGGGTGCTTTTGTTCCCGGTGCCCGTCCCGGCGAGCCGAACCCCCGCTCCCCGCCGACCCCGCTCCCGGAGCGCCTCCACTTACCAGCTGCAAAGTGCAGAGGAAGATGAGGGTGCAGCGCCCGGTGCAGCATCCCATGGTCCCCGAGCGGCCGCGGCCGGGGCAGCCCCGCCGCCCCGGGGCTCTCGGCGCCCGGCCCGCAGCGCGGCGGCCGGCAGGGAGCTGGGGCGGCGGCGGCTGCCGGAGCCCCTCCGGGAGCGGCGCAGGAGGCAAGTGGGGGCCACGGCTTAAAAGGGCAACGCTCCGGCGGCGGCTGCCGGCCCGGCTGCTGGGAGGGCTGGCAGGGCTGGCGGGGCGGGGGCAGACCGCCGGGATGCGCCCCCAGCCCCCGCAGGCGGGGTGGGATGCTCCGGCCCCCGGGCTGAGCCCTCCCCCGGGAGGCTGAGCCAGGCAGCGCGGCGGGGCAGCGCCTCTCCCCGCGGCGAGCGCTGCCGGGTGTCTTGCGCGGCTGGGACAGGCTTTTCTGTCCCCGGGCGGTGCTGGCTGTGCCCGGGGGTGCCGGACGGGCAGGGGTGTCTGTCGGACACACAGCCTGGAGTGCACCCCAGGCGGCGGGGAGCAGGGGCTCCTCTCCCCCTTCCGCACATGCCTGTCACCTTCCTCCCCGTGCAGGTGCTGGCATGCTCGCTCTAAAAATCAAAGCTTAGAATAAACCCAAAATACAGCGGTTCTTCCCATAAAAATTGTCAGAGCACGTGCACGTGGCAGACAAACTCAGAAAGGGGGATAAGACAAGGAATTCTTTAAGCACACACATTTGTGGGTATTTTAAAGTATATACCCAGGCTTGTGAATGAATCACAGCTGACTAGCGGCAGAGGGATGTAGGAGAGCATCTCTCTTCCAAGAAAGGCTTCTACCTGAGCACCATCTGTGAGCCACTCACCACACCCTGCATCTGTAGAAGAGCAATTGTGGATAGTAGAGCAAATCCACGAGCACACAACCACCTCCTTTACATGCCTGAGTCCTTCCCATTCCCTCTCTCCAGAAGGAGAACCCAGGTCCTGAAGCGGTGGGGTCACATCAGCCTCCCTGCCGCATACATTTCTGCTCGGCCTGGGGAGCGGGTCACGCATCGCGCACTGTGATCCGGACAGACTTGCTGCTAAGCTCAACACAACAGGATAAGAAGCTTTGGGAGAGACTCATCTGATGACGATGTTGACTGTTTGCAATCTCCAGTCACTCCAATGCCTGCACCACAGTTTGCTCTGTTACTCTCGGGCTGCTCGTTCGTACTCTGAAGCAAGTTAGGGTTTTGCTTCTGCCTCCAAAGCAGGGTGCGACCTCGTACCGTGGGTGACAAGATCCACTTTTCTGTTAAATAAGCCACACTCCTTCTTACAGTGGTGTGAGAAGGAGATGGTAGCTGAAATGATAAAACCACTAGCATTTTTCTCAAAGCAAGCATTGCCTGACTATACCCCAAGGAAGCAGGATTAGTCCTAAAGTGCTATGAATGTTAAAACCCTTACATTAACATTATTGTTATTCAAATCAGCCACAGGGAGAAACAGAACAAACAAACAAGCAAACTCTGAATAACTGAAATGAGGAGACAGATTCTGAATTAGTAACAAATCCTACTGGTTTTAAATGGTCAAGTACATTGATTATCTGACTTGTGCACTGTGCACAACCAGGGCATCAATTAATGCAGTCACATACTATGAAACACATTTTATTACAGGTGAAAGGCATACACCCAGAGAAGAAACTGATTTATTTCACCCAGAAAACTGTGGACTGAAGAAGCTTTGGCAGTATTTTATTCCCAGGAAGGTAGGCTTTGGATGGTGGAGGCAAGAGGCACGCAGACCAGTTCACTCTTAAATAACCGCAGATGAAACGTTCCTTACAAACTGCACAGGGAGGCCTCACTCTGCACTGTTGGGTCAGGCAGCCTGACACCAGAATTACAAGTGGAGCTCAAGTCTGCGGGAAGCAGGCTGGGGTTAGGCTGCTTTGTGTTCCGTGCTCTGGCAGCTGCTGGGAACAGTGGGGGAAAGGTGGGGTTGCAGCCGTGCGGGCTGGTACCTGGCCTTTGTGCCATTTCTTCAGGTTCCTTGTATCTCTTGTATTGCCTCCTGCTTCTAAAAATCTCCAGTTAGCGTAGCTATTCTCCAACTCAGTTGTACTACAAAGAAGACGTCGTGTGAAACAGCAAAAGGTACTGCTGCTGAAATACTAAGTTTGACATAAACAGGAATTTTTCCACCTGCACTTTTATCTTGAGTAGAAAGGAACCATGTGTTGGCTGGGACTCCACCTGCCTCTGAAAGAAAACATACTGACCCTCCTTAGCTTATTAAGAAGAGTGAAACCACAGGGATAACGTAACCTGTATTTCAAAGGGAGACTTAAAACTCTCAGAGCCTGATGTTATAATCTTCATTCATATGATTTCTTATCTGCGTTGGTATAGCAGGTGGCCTGGACACAGAGGGGACCTGCCTTCAAGCATCCAAGTCCCTCACTGGGTTTAGCGGGGCTTCTCACGTGTTAAAAGTTGGATACTTGCTTCAGTGCTGTGGTCTCCAGCCTCTTTTGATTATGGACACCAGTGGAAGTGCACTGAGTTTGAATCTCAACAGGTTTGGGTTTTGGGTTACTCTTTGCAGGCCAGTTGAAGTGTCTCCTACAGACCTCCAGAAAATCCTTTATTTGTGTGAAAATGAAATATTAATTTAGTTGAATTTGGACCCAAGTGAATAAAACACAGAGAACTTAGATCCTACGTTTATTCAGTTAGCAGGTGGATGAACAAGGCACCACGGGGTGAGGCAGCCCAGAGGCTGTCAAAACACAGCGCCATTGCTGATGTGTGGCGTACCACCAGTGATTCCCCAAGTGCCACTATACAGTGGCACTTGCCTTGGCACAGCCACAGCAGCCACCAGCATCTCCTAAAAATTGTGCAAAGTCCTGACCATGTGAATCCCTGCAAGAGTGCTTGCAGGACCACACACCCATCCCGAGAGTTTAACTCGTAAAACCAACTACAATCTTAAAAATTAGCAAAAAAGAAAAGAACTGCTCGGTATCCTGAATTTTTTACTTCCTGGAGTATAACCTCATCCTCAGCTTTTGAACAGGCAAAATGTTGCTTCAAGAGTCCCGTCTGGATGTCAAGAAGGATTTCTCTTGATTAAGGGTTTCGGATGGGGTCCAAGGGATTCTCAGCAGGGATATTGATCTCTGATGTGTGCACACAGATCAAGGCAATTGCAGGCAGCTCCATCCCCCCCTCTACCAGAGAGCAATCAGGAGAAGACCAAGAAAAGAGAACTGGTCAAGCAGTCATTACTGCAGTCCTCTCGAAATGCTGTGCCACAGGTATGTTTAAACGATCCTAGTTGTTTCCTTTTTCCTCCTTTAATTCCTGGGGATGCCCCTCCACTTTAAGATCCTGACACACATGCTGGTCACATCCTGACTTCATGGAGGGAAGGAAATCCAGTTGGGAATCATCCTCAGGTTCATGTGATGCTCCGGAGACTGAATGTCCCTGTTCTCAGCCAGTGCTTCAATCAGGAACCTCTTCCCACCCCAGTGTGTTGTGCTGAGGGGGCTGCATGGATCCAGCTGCAGTGCTAGGGGAGAGCAACCTGAGACAATGGGACCTTGTTATTTTTGTACCGGGCTGATTACATCCAAATTACTTCAAGAAGTGACAGATTTACTTCAGAAGAAATAAAGAAATAAAGTTAGCAAGCTTGAAACAAAGCAGCAGTAGCTTACCAGAGCTTGTTATCTCTCATATCTGCAGCCTCCTCACTCTGACAGATCAAGATGAGCAATAGAGGCTAAAAGTATTAGCTGGGGACACGTTTCTTCACAGCCCAAACCCTGTAATTGTCACAGCCGCTGAAAGCTATGGATGGTCTTACATCCCACGATACATGTGGGGTGCATTAGTCTGCTCAGTTCATTTACATTCACTTCCTCTCCTTCTTAATAACCTCATCTGGCTCACAGTGCCTTTACAGACATCTGATCAAACGCAGTGGTGTCAGAGTACTCCAACCTCACCAACGCCACCTCCAAAAGGCAAAATGTGCCTATGCCAGTGCTTTATGGCCTCAGGAGCTACTCAGCCAGCCCGCTCCCCTCCTTCAGGGCAGGCAGCAGCCTTCCCAAGGTGGCATGGCACACCATATTTCTCTATCACAAATGAGAAGCAAAACCTGCTGCCAGTTGTCTGACCGATGGCAGCTTTCCACTGCGCCAGCAGTATTTCGCAAGGGACACATTGAAAATGCTCAATTGGAAAGTCTTCACCTAAGAGATGGGTGAGCTGTGAAGCTTCCTGCTGCAGGACACTGCGGATGCTTAAAACGTATAAAGGTACAACTGGATTAGGAGAAATCACCTTCCTGGGTGGGAGGAGGAAAGGGCACTAGCCTCTGCCCTGTCTCCTCAGAAGAGTAACATTGGCTGCAGTGACAGGACCTAAGTGCTGGCGAGCAGAGGTTCTCGCTCTCTAATATTCCCATGTCTCTTACTGAAGACCTTTTACAGAGCAAAGGATTACAACTAGAAAGAGAGAGAGAGATATCATGAAAAAAGGGCAAGAGCTTTTGACCTTCTAATTTTAAACTTGTAATTTTTTAAACCTCCCATTATCCTGGGGTAATAACTAGAGAGTTGTTGCAGAGCTCAGCTGCTCTGGGACTGGAGCCAGCTGAAGCCAAGACTATCAAAGCAGAAGACCTGAGAGGTGGCAATAGCACAGACATGTCTTCCTTCTCTCCAGAGGGACCAGAGAGGCAGAGAAGCCCAAACTGAGCAGCACCATAGTGGTTCAACCTCAGCAGGCGATGCCTGAAGGAACCACGCTCTGCTCTTCCCTTCCTTTCACTGCCTCACAGAGAAAAACAGCCCCGTGAGAGCAAAGCACAATGTTTTAAAAATCATTCTCATCACTACACAAGAAAGGAAACAATCTCAATGACTTTTGTGCTTTGAAATGGTTCCCCAGAAGCCCAGGGCAATCTGTAAAACTCATCAGGACTGGTGTGTGAAATCTGTCATTTTGTCTCTGATCCCTGTGAAGTCTTGGATGTTGGGGTGGGAAGGGGGGGGGCAGCTCCTAATCAGGCTTCTTTGCATTTCGACACCACCATCACCTACATTCTGCATTTGTAATTCCCTAATATTAACTTGCTCAGCTGCACAACAAATTCACAAAAATCACTCTTTGATGAGCAAGTGGAGGATGGCAGAGGTGGAAGGCAGATTCACTAAGCTCATCGGTATGTCAGAATAATAGCAAGGTGAACAATTTGTCCACATCTAGCTGATACATCTACCTCGTTTGTACGATCAAGGGCTTGAACAAAGGAAACAAGACTAGTATTGTTCCTCCCCTGGATCAAACACATAGGCACCCATTTACCACCACAGTGTGGAGTCAAGGTTCAAATTCACTTTTACAGCTTTACTAAGATGCCTTGACAATTCTGCCATAACATCCCACAGCAGCCTTTCAAATAACCTTTTTCTACGTCTCCGTGACTATAAAGGAAAAACATCGAGACAGAAACACCCTGCAAGCTGCCAGCATTTGTGTTAGTCTGATGGGGTGCCTTGTGCCACGGACCACCTCTCACCGGAGCCGCAGCACTGAAGAACCTCCCTTGTTCACTGCAATTCCCAGCCTGTCTTTTCTACAACCTGGAGACTGAGAACATGAAACAACTACTGAACTACTTTGGGAAGAGCTGCTCAAACTAGGGTCATAGCAGCTCTGGGGATGGCATGTCAGCGTTCCCAGGTAAACAGCGCAGATGCTTTCATAGGTGCAGCCTTGGGTGGAGAGGGGGGAGTGCCCAAAGGGTTAATTCACGCAGGAAAAGCAAGCTGTCACAGCTGACACCCCAGCATCTCAGCCCATGCAATCCGAGTAGCTGGCATGATGGCAGCCACATTTCCAGCTGCAATTTCACTAGGCAGTGTGACCAAGAAGTAATTCAACGCAGCTGCCAAGGTCCCTGGGTATTGATACCAAGTGATTATTCAACGTTTCCATGCAACAGTTGCATTTCTCAAATGATATGACAAAAAAAGAGCCTAAAGGGTGAGAGCAGTCTCCAGCTTTGGGCAGTGGTTTAGGGTGCTCGTTCTGACAAGCTCCTTCCCCCTTTGCTTAGGAATCATTTTCTCCTCTCAAGATGATTGGGAACTTCCCCAAGCCAGTTTAACAAGTCTCATGTGATACGACAGAGAAGAAATCACTAACAAGTTTCTTTCAGAGTGTCTTTTGAAGGGCATCTACAGCAAGCGTGTGCACGAGCGTATGGTGTCAGGAGCTGGCATATGAGTCCTGCCCCAAGGTAGGTGTGAAACCTGCAGTCCAAAGCTATTGAAACACATGCATACACAAAACAGAGCTGCTGTTCAACCATGTTTTCAGTCTTTCCAATCCCAGCCAGTGAGAGCTAATATGTATTAAGAAGTCAGCAGTGTCAGGTGCCACCAGGCTGAAGGAGCATTTTTTACACACATTTACTTTAGAAAGACTTAATTGCCTTGGAAATAAGCCACTTGAACCAGCCTCCCAAAGTTCATTCTGAATATCCAGAGAGCAGGTACAGGCAGCTAGCAGCACTGCCAGGCTTTTTCATCCTGCCCGGACCATGCTAGATGGCCATTTCGATTGACAGTGATACAAACCGTGATGTGACACCCACGTATGTGACATTAACACAAAATCAAAGCTGTGCCTAGTAATAGCTGCTTGCTAAACAAAAGCTTTTGCTTTCCTATTTGCGGTTTTAATATCAAGAGGTAAAGCTTCCTGCTGTCTCATTGAAAACTTTCCAAATTCTGTCTCATTCCTGAAATGAAAAATGAAAAATGAAAAAACAAGTGCACAGGGAGTCAGTCTGATGGGGGTCTCTAAATACAAGCACCTGCTTAAGCTCTTCTTCATGTCTAGCTATGAGGTGCAGAAACATCATGAAAGGATGTCTTAGCAACCTGATTGATAGTAGAAATGCATGCATTATGGTGCACTCCCAGCTGCCCAGAGGAGCAGTGAGCTCAAATCAAAAGTGAATTTCCTGTAAATATGCAGTGGAAGGGTAAGAGCTGATTACTCTCCTGATCATGTCTGTGCTTTGAAGAGCTGGAGGTGAAATGCGGTGCCAGCGGTTGTGGCGTGCAATCCACAGCGCAGGCAGGACTCCCTTGTTTTAGCTGTGGGACAGAACTCCTGCCTGTGCTCCAGCTTCCCTTCCCTGACCAGCAGCAGGGCTGTACTGGTAATTAAATGAAGTTACAGACTTTGCCAATGTCGAGTTAACTAAGGAAATGTATCCCAAAAGCCCTTATACATGGATTTCTCAGCTTTAAATGAAGGGCAAAGAAACGTTCCCTTGTACAATGAGAGGGAAGTGATTATTTTATTCAGTGCACGTGGCATTTCTATAACCTAATGGCAATATTCATTGTTGCTGGGGAAGGTTGCGATGCTGTGGCTGCCAAATGCAATGAACACCAATAGCCCTGAATGCTATAATTAATAAAAAATTGATCTTATTTATTCAGCATAATAAATAATAATCAAAGCCAAACATTTAATAACAACTGATGTTTCATCCCATGGCAGAAAATATTTCACATATTACTTTTGTAATATTTTTTTAATATGACATAATGTTAGTAGGAATGAGCTGCTGTCAAGATTTACAAAAATAAGACACCTCTCCAAAGTCACACTGAGTTCTCAAGCCCATTGAGCTGAAAATGAGACCAGGCCTTTGGTGGCTCAGGTGACAACCTGCTTACAGTTCACAGGGTGCTACTCAGAGCATGCAACACGCAGAAGTACCAAAAAACCCTCCAAGAAAAGGGTGTTATCACATTCCCATGAATTAACGAGACTACTCATGGAGCTAAAAGGGCTGAGTTCGGGGTTTTATTATTATTAACACATTTATAGTTACATAAGTCATATGTAATGGCAGCGCAGAACTTGAACGGTGACATTTATCATGCAAACAGGTCTATTCCTTGCTCCTCGCTCTTCAGATTTATTAAATAAGATTTATCTAACTAGGGTATCTACGTTTCTTTTTGCTCCCCCTCAATTTCAGCATTGTGACATCCTGCACATTACTCTGATATAGTGGCTAATCTCAGGTGTGTTGGGAGGGAAAAGGCAATAAAAATCTATGGCTTCTCAGTCCACCACTGCTGCTAGTACCGAGTATTGTATTCAGCCCACATAGGTGTTAATAAACAAGTCGAAACAGGGGTTTGATGTTTTTCTTTTTTCTTTAATATTTGAAGCTCATGCTATCAGCTCTTTTAGAAAATAGTTTTTCAGGGGTTTTTTGTGCAATTTAAACCGAGTAATAATGATACTTCATTTATGTCAGGGACTGCAATATTTAATAGCCAAAATCAAGTATTATTAATAGATCAGAAAGGGGATGGGAAGTCTGTAAGAGGAATAAGTGAAAATAAATGCTCTTCAGTTTAAATCCTGTTCCAGGGATTATTTTTTTTTAACCTAAGTTTCAAAGCTATCATTCAAAACCCTTGAATTACAAGCAAAATTGTACACCGGGCAGGTTATCTTCATAAGCTTTCACCTGCTATTAGTTTTCTTCACTGTAATTATGATGCACGTTTATGAGCTCTTTGCAGAATTGGGCTCTAGTTGTTTTCTGTGCTCTCAAATCAGACTACCCGTTAAAAGTTTGAGTATTATCCTTTTGTAGCCAAGTAAAATTATTTCTATCTGAAAAATCTCAACATGGAAAACTGCTCAAGGAGACTCTGCCTGCCTTGTACTTTATTATGTTATCCTGTAATTTGTTCCTTATCACCACATTTCATATGTGCTTGACAGTGGGCATAACAATTATAACAATGGCAATTGTGCTAAAAGTATTTGTAATTTAGTTTCAAGCCAGACTCAGTTCATAACTAGAGGAAGGGAAGAAGCAGAGAGCACAATGCAGGATGCCTTTGTAAATGTTTCCTGTTGGCATTATCTATTATCTTAGAATAGATATTTGTCACACATTGCAGAGATGGGACGAGAGCTATGCACCCATCCCAAATTCCGGGAACAGTGCAAACTGGACTTGCCAGGGAATGGCGTGCATTTATTTGCTTGCTAAGAAGGCAAATGTCTGTGGCTTCCCTTCCTTCATTCCTACTGAAAAACAGATGGTCCCATCCTGCAGCCCTCACTCACATAGGTAAGTCTTTACTGCTCACTGTAGCACATCACAGGTTAAAGATGACTCCCGGTTCAGGGCAAACTGCAACAGTATTACTATAGTGCAATTACTACTAAGCACAAAACAGTGCTTCATTGGTGATAGTGATTCTGATCCCAGGAAAACAAACCTGCCACTGCAAGAGTTCACTGCCCAGACAAAATGTGAACATGCATATCTGGTGAATTAAGACCACGGGAGGCATCAAGCTCCCAGCCCTACACCACAACAGATGAAAAGCATTGCCCAACACTGCTCCTGAGGCTGTGAGCACAAGTATCGAGTGTGCACTGAACGTGCGGCCTTCCAGACCCGCTGCAGAGCCACCACCGACGCCAGTCACCCGACTATCTACAAATGATATGTGAAAACCTAAGATTAATATTCTCATTAGGCCCTACAAAACAACATTTCAGATTAATATTCTCATTAGACCCTGTAATATAGCATCTATATAATGGGCACCTTGTTGCCCATTAGTTCATGTTTACCAGAAAATAATGGTGCTTATCAGAAGAGACCACTTTCTCCTCAACTGGAATTGCAAATTAAAGCAGAATTTGCTTTGTATTTTGCACCCCTCCCTTTGTCCTTCTAATTGCGCACATTTAAGGGCCCATTATCTTCTCCTCGAAGCAAGGAGGCTATGGATGCAGCTACCTTTAATAATAATGAAAAAGGCTCCTTCTAATCTCTCCTGCGCCGATAGTAACAGCCTACTTATTAAGTACGAAGGCCAGACCAGGAGTCGCACTGAAGTGAGCAGCGCATTGTCTCTGAGGGGTTCATATGTAAACGTTAAAGCATTGCTCTGTGTCTACAGTTTATGACTAAAAAGGAAAAGAAAAAAAAAAGCCCTCTCCCGACACATGCCTCCAAGCACCACCGAGCAACTCCAGCCCCCCCCCCCCCGCCTTCGGTGGTCTCTGGGGAGCAGCGGGGGAACTGCCCTCCCCACGCGGCTCCGGAGGCTCACCCCGGCCCCTCACCCTGCCCTCCGGGCCTGGGCCCGACGCCTGGGCAGCCCCGAGCCCACGGGAGCCGCCGGGAAGCGCCGCCGCGGCTCGGTACAGCCCGACTCCCTCAGGGGCGGCCTCCCCTCAGAGCCGAGCCACCGAGCGGGTGCCCGTTCGGAACTAACGCCGGCGCCGCGTACGCCCAAGTTCGCTCTAAAGCTGAATCACGGTTTTGCTTGGCTGAAACAAATCAATGCATCCTCCGTTAGAAAATAAAAAAGTTGGATAATTCAATGCCCCGCGCGCCGGCTCCCCGCGCAGACCGCCGGCCGGGCCGGGCCGCAGCGGGTTAAGGCGCGCACCCACAGTGCCTCGCGGCCCTGCAACGTCGGGCCGCGGCGGGGGCGGCGGCTGCGCCGTGAGGCGCCGGGCGGGACCGGGGCTGGCGGTGCCGCGTCAGGAGCCGCCGGTGCGTTACCGGCCCTTCGGGCTGCGGCCCGCTCCGCCGGGGCGGCCCCGCTGCCGTTACCCCCCGGGTCGCTCCCCAGCGTGACGGGGCAGCACGGCCGAGCTGGCGGCGCTTGGGCCCCCTGGGCTGTCACACGGGCCGGGCCCCGGGGGCAGGCGGGAGGTGCCGGCGCCTGGCTGGCGGCGCGGGGGGGAGGCCTCGACTTCCCCTCACGACGGCCTTCCCCTCCCCTTTATTTATCTATCTCTTCATATTATTTTTGTCTAGAAAGGAGAGGCCAGGGTGCTCGCCGGGAGCCCGGCCATGTTCTGAGGGAGGCTTGGGGATTCAGCTGGGACCCCGGTGCCGCAGGTGTGCGTGAAGAAGTCGCTCTCCGGGTCTCCTGTGAGGCTCTAGGTAAGGTGGCTGCGCCTCTCGGCGCACACGGCGGCACGGCTTTAAAAGTGGGCAGCGGCCCCAGTGCGGTGTTGGAAAGCGAGCCTCGCCTGCCGGGTGCGGGGCTGGCGGCCGGGGGTGCGGAGCGTTCCCTCAGCTGGGGAGGCCTCGGTGGCCGTGCGGCCCTGGGGAGACCCGCAGGGAGCCCTCGGACCGCCAGGGCGTGTGGGCCACGTCACCGCTTCATCATTGTATACAGAACTGCAAAGCTCTTTACACCTGTGTGAATTTGCTGCTGCATCAGAGGAACAAAGTCCAGTTATTGCTCATTTCCACCTGAAAGTGGTGCCGCTTCTGCCTTTTTTGCTTGCTTTTAGCAAGCGAAAGTTTCCTAACGTGGAAGCTCATATGCTGCATATCAAGTTTTTGTTCTGGAAATAGCATGCTTGGGAAGTAGGAGTGTGAGATTGGTCTTTGTGAAGCTCTTGAAACCCTGGGTTCAAAATATTCATATTCTTCAATTAAAATTTATTCCTAAACTAAACATTTTCTTTATTGCTTCAGTCCATTTACATCAGATCAAAACAATGCGTATTTATTTATGGTGTCTGCACAGTTGATACTTCGGTATTTACTCATGAAGATTAAACAGCGTGGTGGCTACGTGCCCTGTCAGCTACTGGGGCTCAGCTTTTTTTGCATGGTGAACAATGATAATTTGATCGCTGAAAACTTTGTGGGCAAATATAGTTGAAAATAGACTAGACATCTCTAAGCTTTCCAAGACATAACATCTTTAGAGTGTGACTTTTTTTGTTGCCCCCGCTTCCCATGTTTCCAGTTGCTTTGGTGGATAAGCTGGCGGCCTTAGTTGCTTCTTCCTTGTCCTGGGCGATGCGGTGTGGATGAAGCTCTGTCTTTCCACTAGACATGATAGTGGTATGATTAGGGAACTTGCTGCTTCTGGAATGTGCGTATGTTCAGGTTGCATTTGGCCAAAGTCTTTTATTTTAAAGTTTTTATCGAAAAAAGCGGTTATGGCAGACCTAAGGGCAATTGCTTCCTCTGTTGACTTGAGTTGCAGATCTGAAACTCGTGCTGTATGTAAATGCTTGTAGGGTGTATGTTGTAGGATGGATGTCTCTTTCTGCTCTGTGGAAAATTCCTGACTCATGCAGAATTGGAGTGGGAAGAGGCTTTCCTGTTCAGCTCCAGCAATTTTTGCCATTGAGGCTGGAAGGCCTTCACATATATTCTGCTTCTGTTCGTTATTCTGAATGAAAACCTGGGGAAAAAAAGAGGGAAAAAGTGGTAAAGGAAGGCTAGTGGCAAGGGGAATGAGCAGTAAGCCAAAGAGAGGGACATTGTTAACCGGTACAAGAAGTTGCTGAGGAAATCCAGCCCTGAGGAGAGGGAGCTGGCATGCAAAGAAAATGTAACAAAAATGGCAGAGAGGAAGGCCCAAAGTCTGCGCAATTGTCTGCCTGGCTATTACTGCTAATTTATTAATTTCTGTACTGTGGAAGAATTTTTCCTTATGTTGCTAGTGAAAAATAGTGGAATTGAAGATGTGGACTTTATGTAAATGTGTTTATGATCTCCGTTTAAGATACGAGCGAATGTGTTTTAGGTATAGTGTTAACTCCCTCCTCCTGCAGGAGGAAGTTATGTAAAATGTTGCTATTGGAATACTATGGGAGAAAGTGTGTTTCATTATACAAAGGGTCACTTGCCACACTTTTGCTTTGCTTTTCTGAAAGTTACACAATTTCTATTTATAGATAAAGATAATTCTCTTCAGTTTTAATTTGATGCAGGATGACTGGAAGATTTTACTCACCATTAATTACAGTAACCTTTTCAGTCTAACCCACTTTTTTTTCACAACTTACCTGTTTTTTGTAATACATATTAATTAAGAATGAAAGGTAGCATATTCTAAATGTCAGTGAAAACCTTGTCCCTTAAATTACACAGAACTAAGTATTTGTCAACGAGATATTTATGAAGCAAGTAGTGCTTTAAAGGCAGTGAGTTCTGCCACAATTAACTTCTACTTTTAACAGTGATAATATGTAGGTACAATGTTGAACTTCTTTCGGAATCATGTTGTCTTAGCTGGTGGTGCAAATAATTGTATTTCTTGTACCGCTGTGGTTGCGGTTCCCAGGAAGGCTGTTCTGCTTTAGAGATGTCTAAGAAATTGACGTTGCCGCATTCATACAAATTTAATGTTTCCTTGCCTGTGGCATTTTTTCCTTTTAAAATAGCCTTCCTTTTCTAATTAAAGATATGTTCTCCCTCCATCTCCTACTGGCTTGCAGCAATTGTACATAACGCTCAATCTTTACTTTCTAAAATTATTGCAAGATTGTTAATCCTATTGATAATTGAAGGGCTTATAACTGTTTAGTCAAATAGCATAGTGAACAAGTGTCAAAGACTTGCGTAAAAGAATTTCTGCCTTTCAGACAAGTATTTGATGAAAACATGGACCTGTTTTTTTTGCTTTGTATCTTCACAGACCAATAAGCATGACATGTAATAGTTGGTGCTGTTTCTAATGAGTTTGGTGACTTCTCTGTCTTCTATTACATCTTAGAATTTCGTTTTCTGGAGTAGAAATGAAAAGATGGACTGGACATAAAAAGGAAGAAGATACATTGTGTAAAGTTAATTTAAATATCATAGTACCAACTTAGTTGGAAGTATCAATTCATTTTTTACCTACATTGCAGTCTTATGCTGCATCCTACGCTATATTTCTTTTAATCGTGAGCATTGTGTACTTTCAGTTTTTCCAGGATGTGTACTGTGTGTGAATCACATTTTTTCTCTTAATGTAACTTTTATCTGTAGCTTGACACTGTTCCCTGCTGCTGCGTTTCATGCTTTGTAAAAATTAAAGAGTAAAGATGATGTGGTCTGCCAATGAGATGTGACCGTCGGGATTAGAATGCTATTTTATGTAAAAGGTCCCAATAATTGCCTTATTTTCTTTGAATTCGATTTACAAGCAAATTTCAATCTTTCTGGAAAATCATAATTTTTCTGCATCTTCTAGTAAAAAGCTCCTTTAGCAATGTGTTCAGCACTTTGAAGTGTAGGGGGTTCGATTTTTTGCTTAGGTCTCTAGTTGTGTGCATGTCATTCCATGTAATCATGCATGATTATAAAGTGCTTTCAGAAATGGTAGTGGGAGCCACATCAAGTAAGAGACTGTTTTCATACCACATACGCCATGGAAGGGTTTCCATGTTTTTCACCCCCTGCCCCCTTTTCAGCTATGGCTGAATTGCACCTTTCCTGTGGATGATTTAAGATGACTAAACGCCTCAAAACTTACAAAGTAAATGGAAAAGTAAGGTGATGGGTTTGGTGATGTTTTGTTTGTTTGTTTTTCTCCTGCAGTTGGTTGTGATTGAGTGGTTTAGATTGCAAGCTCTTTCTCATAGAGATATACTTGTAAGGTACTGAACGTCTTGCCGATATCAAATCCTTGAATATGACTTTTTTTTCTTCTTTTGTAGAATCATGGCAAGTCCAAGAACAAGGAAAGTTCTCAAGGAAGTCAGAGCACAAGATGAGAACAATGTGAGAAAATTATAATCTTCTTTAGATTAGTTGCATAGACTTGAATTTTCTTTTTACCTAACCCAGATATATGTTGTGGTCTACTACAGCTGTCGTCTTTATAGCACTAGGATGGCTAATTAATGACAGCGTATAAATTTGGCTATCTCATATTTGTGTTAGTTCCCGTAACTTTTATTCATTTACGTATTATAATACATTGCTGTGTATTTAGCATGAGTCTTTCAGGAGTTGTACTAACACTGTAACCCCTGGAGTCTACTAAACAAGTGAGTCTTGGGCGCAGCTTAACTAAAACTGTCTTTTTGTGGTAACTTGATTATATGCTACCTTAAATGTGGTAGCACATGGACAGGTTCAGCTTTATTTATATCGATGCATTAAACCTTGAATGGTGATTCCAGTCATAAGCACTTAAGTTGTTGCACTGTATGAGCAATAAAGCTATTTAAACAGAGATTTTTCTTTAAGATCTGCTATCATTTACTGCCAAACTGTAGTATGACTGAATAAACATTCCAAACTTTAAGTGCTGCATCTTTATTTTGCCAAGGAAATCTCAGGAATTCAGTTTGGTTACTTTCTCCTCCTACAAGGCAATATGGAAATGAAATCAAGTTTGCTCATTAATTTCAATTTTTCATCTGTATTTTCTCACTGGTTTTTGGTAGCTGGTACACTGATTTTTTATAATCAGAGTCAGGCAAGTTAACGAGTATTTTTTTCCATGCAGCATAAATATTTATTTGAAGGGAGCTTATGCTGTCAGGGGAGGTGTTTCCAAACACTGAAAACTCTCCCTTCTGAAATTATTTTCTGTGTGTAACGTCTTCATGATTTGACTTTTTGAGCTGTACTGTGAAAACTTCATGAACAAGTGATGGCTGAGTGCTAGAGATAATTGTTTTTCTCTCGCAGGTCTGTTTTGAATGTGGTGCGTTTAACCCCCAGTGGGTGAGTGTGACCTACGGAATTTGGATCTGCCTTGAGTGCTCAGGAAAACACCGAGGCTTGGGAGTTCACCTCAGGTCAGCCTTTCAAGCAGACTATGGACTGAGTTGGGTTACCCCAGGGTGATTTATGAGCTGTGAACAGCATGTATTGTTTTGGAAGGGTATAGAATGTCTCAAATCTGACATTTCACTGGCAGTTTTGCTTCATACTCCTCCCCAAAGCAAGCTTTACTCTCTATGCCTTGTCTATAATTAGTCAGGGTGTGTGCTGCATCAGTGTGGTGATGTTGTGCCCAGTTCTAGAAAGCAATGTCTCCAGCTACATCCTGAGGTTGTGTGGTGGTGTTTGGTAATACTGCAGTAGTCCTTGCACTCTATTCTTGTAACCTTGTATAAACTTCATTGATGAAAACTAGAGTAGCACTAGAGCAGCTTGAGAGTCAACCAAAGAAAGTCACAGTATGCTTACAGGATGGTTCTGTAGTGTATGCAACTGTATAAGATACTTTATTCTGTTTGGGATATTAATTTTTTTAAAATATAAGTGATCGGGTTTGCTTTTTTCCAAGAAACGTACTCAACTGAGATGGGAATCTATGGAATAAGAACTGCTATGTGTTTCAGGGACTCACTGTGTATATGTTGTGTGCATGTATATATAACGGGGGCAGAACATGGGGTAGTTACTGCAATGATAAAGGTGGAGAAAGTCCAGGAGGGAAATGGCCAAAGCAAGGACGTCATTCGGAAGTACATGCTTTGCTTTTCAAAGAGTGATTTGAAACTCATTAGTGAATAGAAATTGCGTAGGAAATGAGAGTTTGGAACTATTCTGTATGTTACATAAAAGAAAAAAATTAAATTACTGATGTGAGGATATGATGAAGGGTATTTCTTTAGGGACAAAAAGAAAGAAATCAGTCAAGATACAAGTTTTAAAGAGCCTTCTTGATGATGATGATGTCTCACTTTTTTTTTGCCCCTGTGACCTTGTATTTAACAACAGGGCACTGTTTGGTTTTTTGTGGTTTTTTTTTTGTTTGGGTTTTTTTTTAATATTGTTTAATGAACAGTAGCAAGAATTTATGGCTCAAAGCAGAGCTGAGGTGCTGACTGCAGTCAGAAATGCCCTGGGATGAGGTCAGGTTAAAAAGGTTGGCTATTTCAGGCAGTGAGCTGTCACTACTTGAGGGTTGTTGTGAGCAGAAGCATGGAGTGGGACAGGAGATGTCCTAACAGGTCACTTAAGTGTAACTGTGAGAACACAGGAAAAGAAAATTGCACAGTGAAGAAGTGTGAGAAAAGTTTCTTTAATATAGTGGGTTAGATTAATTTCTGGACTTGAAGAAAGCTGTTTTTTCTGTCACTTGACTTCTGTTGACTGTCTTCTCTAAGTGCCAATAAACGGCATGATTTTAGCTTATTTCAATGAGGATCTGACCACTTTCTTGTAATGATGTATCTGTACTTAGAGAGTGTTCTCTAACACGTTTATACTCCCAATGCTTGAGATAGATTGTAATAAGGCGGGAATAGGGTTTTTGTCCTTGCTGATATAGCAGGAAATTATAGCAAGTTGTGATTTTAATTTTGTTAAACCCTCCGCTGTGTTTCAGTTTTGTACGTTCTGTAACCATGGACAAATGGAAGGATATTGAGCTGGAGAAAATGAAGGCTGGAGGTAATAGCAAATTTCGAGAGTTCTTAGAGTCTCAAGATGACTATGATCCCTGCTGGACAATGCAAGAAAAGTACAACAGCAAAGCTGCAGCTCTTTTTAGGGATCAGGTAAGTTACAGTTATGTGGCTGTGTCCTCATCCCCTACCCTCTGAAAGTATCAAAGTACTTTGTAAACAGTTGTTCTTGAAGTGGGGGCTGGCAGGGAAGTGAGTAGTGTAGTAACCCTTTGAACCACTGTAGTGGTTCTTGAAAGGGGTAAGTCTTAGGGTGCTTCTTCCCAATTCTTGTAAGAGTTTTCATTAGAAACTTCCTCTTCTGCATTTGGTTGAGGTGACTCAGATTTTCACTGCTACAGTTTGTCGCAACTATTTAGTCAGTGGAGCTGTCGCAGTCCACAGTAGACAGTTTACTACTTCAGCAGTACAGTTTTAGCTGAAATGACTGTTGATCAATCTGTTGTGGATGCAGTAAACAAAATGGTAGATTAATTTGCCAAACACTAGCAGGCCTATAAACAAGTCAGTAATGGTAATGGCATTATCATTTTGTGGAGGTTTGGAATTTCCAGAAATGAAATAACAAACAACTTGAACTCAGGAGCTTAGAGACTTACAAAGATACTGTATTTTTATGCTGACGCTGCCATGGAAGGGGTAAGAAGGTACATTCTGTGCTCACTGGGATATTCATGCAGCTTTGAAGTTTGTTGTGAGTTGTCTCTTTGCATCTTTAGAAGTTGCTAGGAATAGGAGATGGTTGGCTGAAGTGGACTATCATGATGATAGCGAAGAAGTTATAAGTTGTGTGCTGTAGGCCTTTTAGTGTGTGAAACAGGGAACTGTAGGATTTCTGGGGCAAGGCCTTCGGAAATTTATATTAACTTGCTGAAGTTATGACTTGGTTGGGGGAAGAGTATGGGGTGAAGAGATGAAGTTCAGGTCCTTTGTTTGAAGAAGGCAGAGAGCTTTTAAATTCTGTGCGTGTGTTTTAGCTGCCCTATGCCAGAGTATAAATCCACCTCTTTCTATTGCTCCATTATTCTGTCATTAGTGCTTATATCTCTTAATTAATCTAGTCTTTTCAAACCAGATTTGCCTGTTTGAAGAAGTTTGAAGAACTGCCAGAAATAAAATCAGTGTTCAATTCAACTTTGCTAGCCTAAGATTCAGAAAAAAAATGGCTTTATTGTGGAAACAAATTAATTGATCTATGCAGCTGGCAGCAGATTGGGAGAAATGACTTGTCCTCACTTTACAGGATCTGTGTATAACTTGCATGAAAACTTTGACCTAGGATTCTTGATTATTTTCCTACCTCTTCTAGGTAGCTACCGTAGCTGAAGGCAAGGAGTGGTCCATTGAAACTTCTCCTGCCAGGAACTGGACCCCACCTCAGCCTAAAATGTCCCTCTCTTCAACTCATCGGTATGTATTTTTGTTATCTGATGTTGATCTGTCTGCAGCAGGATCAAAGCCTGATGTTCTAGCGTCTTCTGGTTTTGTTCTGTTGATGGTGTTGTCTGAACAAGCATTTCTTTTGCTGAAATTCAGGAATATGAGGTAGCAGGGTTCTGTAGTAACTCCCGCCGCCTCCTCCACCTGAACCTTAAACCATGGCAGAGACAAGTGAGCAAGAGCGGAGAACAAGCCACGCTGCTTTTATCTCAGCTTGTAATACACCTTGGACTAGTCATTGTGTCAATCACACGTAGTGTGTCACAGCCTTACCTTAACTACAGTGCTCTTCCAGTTAGTGATTGAATGCCAGGGAAGAAACAAACTTTTTCTGTGTGGTGGTAATTACTCACAGGGGTGTCGAAGCTGGACTGCAGCAGTTCTGTTTTTTTGCTTTTGCATGCAGTGTTTATTAGTCTTTCCACTAAAGAATCAAGTTAACTGAAAAAGCGTAAATCAAGAGAACAAGCACTTCATTCCTAGTTGTCATCTGGCAAGTTCAGGAGCTAGCTATAGCCTGCATAGCATTGTTGGGGTCTGCTGTTGCTTTATTCATTCAATACTCCAGTGGCTTTTAGTGGTTGCATTAGAGTTCCCTGCTTGATAGATAAAAGAAATAATCAATTTTGCACCTGTATTATGATGATATACGTCAGGCTGCACTGCTGAGCTAGTGGGTTTTGCTTTACGCAGTTCAATTCTTAAATCTTTCAGTAGTTCTGCTGGACAATCTCAGACTGCAACTGCCTCTTCAGACAAGGCTTTTGAAGACTGGTTAAATGATGATGTCAGCTCCTACCAAGGGTAATGCAGTATTTATTTTTGAGTGCCTGGCCCCCTAGCATAACAAAGGCTTGGATGTTATACTACAGCTACACAACTGTGATCCTGATTAACTAGTTAAGTTACATCTTGTTTATTATTAAAAATATATTTTATTTTTATATACATATATAAAAATACATGATAAGGGATAAGATGAAGAAGGTACCTTTTAAGCATTTGCATAGCAAAAATGTTTGAATAGCATTGAAGAAAGAGCTTGTAGCTCAAAATGTTGCTGTGGTGGGCTCCAAACGATGGAATTTTTAGTGCATATAGTATTTTATAGTGATATGAGTTAAACAGGGGTTTTTATAAAGCTAACACTGTTTTCTTCTTTCTTTTTCCCATTTTCATGTATTGCTTTATTAGGATTTACTCAGACTTCTGATATCAGTGATCTGTTAAACATGGAGAATCATTAAGACCGTATCAGCTTTAATAGGGGACATTTTAATTTGCAAGGATTCCCCAGTGGATCCTTGTTGGTGTTATGTCTTTATTAAGTGAGTGGTTTTGTATTTCGGGTGCTGGCTGCTTTAGGACTTTTTTTTTTTTTCTGGGTGTATTTTAAAGTCCGTTAAACAATTGTCATTTTTTTATGTTTGTCAGGTTTTTTAATGGTTTTAATGAACACATGCAAATACAGATGCTGTTTATTCATTTTCTTGTGGTAGTGGCCAAGAGAACCGCTACGTGGGGTTTGGAAACACAGTAAACCCTCCAAAAAAAGAGGATGACTTCCTGAATAATGCTATGTCTTCACTGTACTCGGTAAGAAATCATGTCAAACTTTCTGTGACCTGAATTACCGTTTTCTTCTTTTCTATCCCCTGTTGTGGGAGAATGTAAGTGGAGAAGAGAAACTAAAGACTGCAGGTAGATAGACACATGCAGGGTATTGGTTGTATTCTCAAAGAGTGAAGAAGATACTGGTGGACTTCCAAAGGCAAAATGAAGGGAGAAACTTGAGAAAAACTGAGGAATTATGTCTGGTATCAGCTCATAGAAATAAGGAAATGAGAATATAGGAATGGATTAAGAACTAATACTGAACAGGGCTTGGAGAAAAACAAAAGAGAAATAATTACCTGTTGGGAACAGCAGTTAGGCTGCTAATGCTCTAAATGGATTAGCCATATTAGCGTGTTCAGTGGAAAACAACTGAAGTGTGTGTGTATAAGGGTGCCAGAAGCCCTGAGCAGTGATGAAAACATTTGAAATACTTGTGACAGGTTGTGAAAAGATAGCAGCATATGGTTGAGCAGTTGTCATGATTAAAGTATAGATAGTGAAAGATGCGTTGTTGAAGGAAAATGGGAATAAAGTTGGAGGCTGTGAGGGACAGACACATTGGTGCTTTGATAGGCTGCAAAGTAACAGTGCTGAATAATATTTGGGATTTCAAGTCACGCTGAAGTAGAGTAAGGTTTTCTACCAGGGTTAGCAGCCAGTAGTCTTCTGTAGGTCCTCATTGGTCTAAATATCCATACCAGGTTCCATTGTTTGGTTGTTTTTTTTTGTTTGGTGTTTGTGGTTTTGTTTTGGTTTGGTTTTTTTTTTTTTAAACATAATAATTTCAGTAGAACAGAACAGAAAAAGGTAATGCCTGAATCTTTGAAGAGCGTTCCAGGTGATCCCACAGGGTGCTTAGTATAGGTCTGCTGAATATTTTCTAGGTATGTCATAGGTTGTAGGCCAGAGCTCGTATTAAAAGCCACATCTGTAATGTATTGCAGATGTGCTAAGACAGCGAAGGAGAGGTGGCACTCTGTTGTCCGGGTTACTGTCAAGCTTTATTTGAATACATGATGTCATTGAAACCTGTGATTAAAATGCCCTCTTGTGACCACAGATACATACTGCAGTGCAATTTAAAGTCGTTTATTATAGTGAAACTGAATATTTGCATGCATATTCATCCTGGTGAGGAAACCAATTTTCCTTCCACAGTGTATGACTGTTTTTCCCCACACATGCTACATTTATGTACATACATTATTTTCTGCTGTTACATATCGGAAGGAGCGTTTTCTGTAGAATTCACACCAACAACGCTATCCAACTTGTTCTGTAAAGAGCAGATGTAATTGCAGTTTAAGTTTGTCTGGAGCCTCTTGAGACTATTCTTGACAGAAAAACTACAAGACACATCACTTTTGCCTTTTTTGCAGTTGGTGATGTAGTCATCTTCCAGTGTTTCAGCATAGGACAAGAAGGGCAATTAATGAAGAGATTTGAAAAGGATAGGCAGAAAATTGTTTGCTTTTTTAAAAAGACGTTTCCTCAACCTAAATATGTGGTGTAGTCAAATGAAATAGAAGGGGTAATGAGAAAAAGATTCTACAATTTACAACCTTTGTATGGAAATCTACCCAAAAGGTAACATATTACCTATATATACCAAAGTATCCACGCGTTAAACAGAACTTCTACACTTGAATGGAAATCAAATTGATAAAAGGCAGTGGTAGACATGGATATTAACCTTGCATTCATAATGCTACATTTAAAAGATTCTGTACCACAGTTTAAAATTAGGTGGCGATGATCTGCAAAGAAAAAACCTTGTATCTGTTTCTTCATTCATTATTATATACAAGGAAAACCACAGATATATTAAAGGTTGTTTCTGGTTTTTATCCATTAAAGTAGGGTGGGTTTTTTTCCCCACTTCTTTTACTGGGCAGATTCTGGATAAATGAGTTAAAAGAACTAAAATCTAAACAGTAGTGAAGTGGGTTTTAATGATTTTGTTTAAAAAAAAATAATTATTACAACCACTCTCCTGCTCTACTTTTTAGCTAGTTTTTTTAATCAGTATCTGGCAAATCAGTAGTTAGAAGAAAACTTTTCGGATGCATTACAGAAAACTTTTTAAGAAATAGCTAATGGTTTTCAGATGCTCCAAGAATCAGTGAGGAAATAATTAAGATTTCTTTTGTTTTTAAGGATAAAATTTGCAGGGAACAAGCAGGTTGAAGCTTTATTATGAAGTGGAAAACTGCTGAATAGGCATTTTGTGTATTGCTGCCTCATATTTTTGAGCACGAATTCTTCTTTTCAGCTTTTCCAGGCATACATTTTAGCTGCTCATTGATGTGGTTCTTTTGGTTTTGTTTTTTTTCCCCATCCTGTTGAAGCACCACTATCTGCTTACTAAGGTTTTAATGTCGTCTTTTTTTTTTTTTTTTTTTTTTTTCTTGAGGGGGAGAGGGGAGGGATTTTTTTTTTTCATATATCCATTTTTAGTAGAATAACATCTAAAGCACTCAGGTTTGTTAAAATTGCAGGTGTTTGGACACAAATAATGGAAGTTCATCACTACATTAGTTAAATGAGAAACTGATTTTTGCTTTTATTAGCACGTAGTTCTTGTGACTACAGGACAAGCTATATGGGAGGACATTTTGACTTAATTTAACATGTAATACTGAACACGTGGTTGTTCATTAGTGTTATTCACACATAGCTTGTGACATTCTCGCTTTCTTTAAAGGGATGGAGCAGTTTTACGACTGGAGCAAGCAAAATTGCCTCAGCTGCTAAAGAGGGTGTAAGTAAACAAAATGTATTTCAGTGTAATTCTTGTAAACTCAAAGGTTCTGTTAGTGTTCTAATAGTGATGTATCTTTAAAAAATATTACCAAGACAAACTAAATTCTGCTCTTTGTGTATCCTTGCCTATAAAATGGATGCATACTGAATGCAGATCTCTGCCTTGACTATTTCTTATGTTTCTGGATGGACACTTTGTAAATTTGTCCACTGGACGTAAGCATCAAGAAACAGCTCAAAAAGAATTTTTATTATAAAGCAGAAATTTTGGTCTGTGCCAAATAAGATAACATTGCATTCTTCAGCAGGAATTTAATACCAAGTTACAAACTGCTGATGGTTTTATAATTTTTCTTTCCTTCTGACTTCTCTCTAACTACAGCATTTTGGTCAGTTTAAATAGAAAGCTTGGTGGGCAGAGGTTGTGCCCAGAGGGACACTGTGGGAAAAACAGGCATGGTCTTCATGCTCTGCATGTTCTGCAGATTTGCACACATATATGACAATCATTCAACTAACTGTAGACTAAACCCAGAGGAAATAAAAATTTATTATGTTTTACGTAGATGATGGTGGAAACATTTTTTGTGGAAATAATGCATTACAACTTTTTTCAGCTTTGCTTAGTATTCTTCCAAACATTTATGAGTGTAACAGTTCTCTTTTACTTTGGGTGACATTATGAGAGACAAAAATACTGATAATCATCCACATTAGCCCACCAAGGTCTAGTCTATATTGACCCTTTCTTCCCCTGGCTGTAAGTTGAGAAAGACTGATGCTTCCCCAGAGCAATCTGGAATGCCAAAGGTGGTGAATATGGATATTCTGTGTTCACTGTCAAGTTCTGGCAAAGGTCCTTTCTTCTTGGAGAGGATCACACATTCGGAAACGCTGCATGAATTTAAAAATCAAAAGTTTTATTCGTAATAAGCTTGAATGCATTTGCTTCTTTTCACAGGCTAGCAGGTTTGGATCCCAAGCAAGTCAAAAGGTGATTATAGATTTAGCTCTGTCTTATTGACTGTAATTGGCTCGAAATGTCATGTATTTGCCTGCACCAACTGATTTAGACTTGATCAACAACAGACCAGTGTGTTTTTCCTTCATAGTGCACATAGTAATTTTTAGGTTCTAGCTTTTATTTCCATGGGAATTGCAGTCAACTGCAGTGATCAAATTAAGCAAGAAATAAAACAGTGGTACTCAGCTGTGTGTAACTGTTGGGTGTATTGGAGAGACAGTAGAATGAAATGCTTTAATTCATGCATGCTGGCAAACTTAAAATACCCTTATTTTATTTTTGTGAACCTTAAATATGGTCTATCTTGAAGTAGTTTTCTTGGCAATATAATGTAATGCAAGCAATCTTTCCATTACTAAACACTAATAAGATATTACAAATGTGGACTGCTTGATACTGTTATTAAATTAACCTGTTTGTGTGTATTTAAGTAAGCAGCAATTGCAAAAGCATTTCTTCTTTCAAACTAGGGTTAAACAGAGACAGTCAGACCTGAATTACACAGAGCTCTGACATAAGCAAGATCTGTTTGCATGGAGAAGTTTTAAATTCAAATGTAAAAATGTGAAAAATAATAGGATGCTCAATGTGCCGAAGTTCTGAGTGAGAGGGGGCTTATGTATATTAATACATGGTATAGGGAGTGTTACTTCGAACTACAACTCTTTTTGTATGTGTAACATTAACCTCGCATGTGTAGGATGGTATTGCTCAAAACAAATGCAGAACTGCAGGTGTTGCTGTTCAGACGGATGTATGCAGTAGGATTTTAATATTCCAAATAGCAAGCCAAACTTCTGCATGTTTTGCAACACAAATGTCTTGTTAAAGCACCCAAACTTGCTACTTAGAAGCTTGAAGGTATCTGCTGCTTGGCTTATGAAAGAAAAACTTAAATGTTACACAAGTCTTCCTCTTTCACTCCTTCCAGCAGTTTGCCTTTTAGAAAACTGTTCTCTTTTTTTTTTTTTTTTTTTGGTATTATTATCAAATGTAAATATAATACTAAATGTAAAAGCTCATCACATCTACTGACGAGGACCACAGCAACATGGGGCTCTAGAGTCTAAGCTGTGTTACTGAAGCTTAAATTTTGTTCCTGAAACATCTCATCCTTGGCTCTGTAGAACAGATTTAACATCTTTTTGAGTAATATGTTGTTCGAAAATATATTTGGTGTCCAGTGACCAAACATATTCACTGTTTGTCTTGTCAGTAGATGTTAAAACTAGAAAAGGTTCATGCTACTTAACTTGCCTGAAAAAATGCTGCCAATTTTTTGCTAAAAGCTGCTTCTACCTTCCTTGCTCTTTCTCTTTTGCTGTCTGGGTAAAGTTTTGGGGCTACAAGCAGCAGCCAGAGCCGGTAACACCCTCACATATATTCTTGTGCATGGACTCCTTGTCACTATTCGTGCTGAATATGTGCATTTGCTCTTGAGCTGTCTTTTCTTTATTTTGCCTTAAGTCAAATCTGTTTAGAATAATGTTGTGTGTTTCATATGGTAGTATTTCTTCAAATCTGCTTAAAATAGGTTAAATTGGATAGAGGTATCCAAGCTCAGTGATCTCAGAAAATACTCTGTACTTTTGTCCATGCTCTTTGTAATCACAAATTGCAGGATTTCTGTTTGCATGTCTGATTCGGGAATGCAGCATACCAAGAACTACCCTGGGGTGGTGTTGGAAGGCAGACTGTAACAAATGCCCCATCGTGTAGGGTTTGTAATGGTACTTAGGATGTTATCCCAAATTTGACAACAGTAAAGAGGAAGAAGTGATTCAGATGGAAACGCAATTGTACCCAAATCTTTCTTTCCCATATTTACAAAATTATGTGGTTGAGTGAATGGGGTAACACAAGAATTCTTCCGAATTCTAGCAGTGATTCCACTTAGCATAGTTCAACTGTAAGTTGTAGTGTATTACAGTCTTTATTATATAACATAAACAGTTTTCCAGGTTTAATAGACTCTGAAGGATTTTTTCAAACATGTAAAATCTACTTTCTTGTTTTTCTTAAACACTTTCTAGCCTCACTTCTAATGATAACAAGCCTTATGTGATTTGATTCACATTTCTTACTAGGTGGAAATGGGGTTACCTTTTTGCCTTTGTCTTCTCAAATAACTTGCACTGGTAAGGAGTGGAAGTATTGGAGATAATGGTGGTTGGGTAGAGGGGAGATGCGAGCAGAGCTGTGGCGAAGGGGAAGGCTTGTTACGCACTTGGGAGTCTGTGGAGGAAGGATGTTCAGGGTGCCCCATCCCCAGGAAACACATGAATGAAGGAAGACTCACAGCCTAACCAATGTTAGCAGTAAGATATAAACTCTTAGGAAATTAAATGTCATTAGTCTCTGCTAATGTTTAGGAATAATGCTTGTCTGGCAAGTGTATTGGCCCTTTTGGATTAATTGGGCTAATTCAGAAGGTAGTCAGTATAATGTGGCAATTCTGAAGAAAAGTTCAAGTCAATCAAGGGTTATTATGGTGGTAGGGAAAGGAATGATTTCAAATGAAACCTTTGCAAACCCTGCTGTCCTTGTGAATACTGTCTTATGAAAGTAATTTTGTGATTTGTACTGTAGGCTTGCATTTTTGTAAGATGCCTCTGAAGTACAATATCCTTACGCATTTTGTTCTGGATTGGAATAGATTTCTGAAGTTCTTTATTTTCTCTCCCTGCAAACTTGGAGCTTTGAAAAAGATCACAAAAATCTCTCGCAGCTTTGGCTCTTGTGTATTGCTTAGAAACAATTGGGCTGTTACTAATAGATGACAGTACCAGCATTACAAGACAGAAGAATTGGTGAAAAATTGGCCAAAAAGATCTAATTCTACATGCAATTCCATTTCTAAGGAAAAATAAGGGTGAATGAAGTCTGTTCTTCCAAATATTCAGCTGCAGGCATTAGCCAGGTCCCATCTTCTAGGCTGTTGCTGGTTGAACCATTGCTTCTGCTTCCAGTGCAAGGTCAGACTTTGCTTGGGCTCTGGGCATCTTCAATGACCTATTGCCATTTGTATCTGTTTTTAATTTATTTAATGTTTTCTGCAGCACTGTGCTGTGTGTGCTTTTCAGCTCATTCTGCTAAGCTTAAGGCTTCACGTGTTTTTGGAGATACTGCTGAGAAATGAGCCTGCAGAAGATGTTGGCTGTGTTTTTTGGGTTTTGTTTTTTCTTGTTTTTATTTTTTATCCAAAGGAAAATATGACTGACTTTGTTTTTGTTTTGCTTTTAAATAGGCATCAGAGTTAGGTCAGACATTAAATGAAAATGTTCTCAAACCTGCACAAGAAAAGGTAACTTTGGAACTAGTTAAATTACTTGCAGAGCATGGTTATGCTGACTTAGGGAGGGATTGTTTCTTCCTGCCAAAATTGCTCAGTTTGTCAGTGCATCCTTCTGGTTTTTCATACATGAACACAATAGCTAAAGGGAAACATCAAATAATTCAAAGCTAGTATGTTAGGAAAGAAATAAAATATGAGGGTAATTTCCCTCCACCAATCTTTCTCATGTCCACAAGGGTCTTTTTACATTCTTCCCTGTTGGATACTATTTTGTAGATTTCATGCTTTCAATAATGGAAGATGGGACAAGATGAAAACGCACTCTAAACGAATCTGAAAATCAGTTACTAAAAAGAAATATATTAGCAGTAGCATCTTTGAGTGTTAATTTCATAGTGTTTTACCCATCTGGCTGCCAGCATTGTTTTGATTTAGCTAAGCATCTTTGAGCCACTGTAGTTCATCTGCTGCCTCATCAGGGGCAGTAGAATTCAGGATAAAGCAGATGTTTTAAGATGAATGGGGACAGTTTGTCAATAAAAGTAACACATTCCTGCAACCTTTATTTGGTATTTGTTCAGGATACTCTGATAGTCAGTTGAAACCAAGTTCTGCATGCATTCAGACGAAAAGTGTGCCAGTAACATTCTGATTAACTGTTCTAGGTAATGTGTTGTTTCTAGGAAAATAGTTTGAAGCAGATTTTCACCTTCCCTTTAGAATTGTTAGTGACCAAAAATGTGTGGCTAAGGGCACTTCCAGCAGCAGTTGGAAGAAAGCGCACGTGCTGACCTTGGTCAATACACATAATCGCTGGTGGGCATGTGAAAAAAGAAGGCAGTCCTCTGAAGTGACTGGTGATCACGGATACTACAAATTTTAGTCAAAGATTCTCCCTAGTGTGCACCCTGTTGCTTTCCTGTTTCATATGTTTTAAGGAAAATGTGGTTTTACAGCTTCCCCATTTGGCATGTGTTTGTTCTCTGCTTCTCGAATTTTGGATCAGCTCCAAAATTTTGATGAAGTCTTTTCTGAGAATGTGGTGCTTTACTTCCCTGTATACCTTTCCCCAAAATATATTGGTATTGATAAAGCAGACTACTTTTATTTTCATAAGAGAACCAATGCCACCACAAAATGGATTAATTTTCAATTTGAAAAGAATGTTTTTAATCACATTACAAAATAATATCTCTTGCGTTACCTTTATTAATTCAATGTTCTTTCCATAGCAGTTCAAATCACAAGCAAAGACTCTAATTGGTTTCCTAGTCCCTAGAATTATCCACAGCTCATTTCAGAGTGCTTACATGCCTTATTTTCAGGGTTATTTTTAGGGTGTATTTCCTTGAGCTGATTTTTACTTTTTTAGGGCAATTTAATGAGGAGTGTTGCATTCTATATTAAAAAAAAGAAGTCTATTTACCTTATGATGTTGCACTGTTAGTTTTAAATAAGTTACTTTCTGAAGTAAGTATTCAGTGATCACTGCTTGCCACATACATGGTTATATGAAGTCATTGGCTTTGGAACAGTATTTTCATTATTTTTACTGAGTATTAATTGATGAAAGGCACCAGTTGTATTCTGGTTGTCCAACGTTTAAAGCCCCTTTAATATTGAAATAAGTATATATAAAGGACAGATAATAGTTCTGATCAGTTTTAATCTCCAAACTAAATCTTTTTATATTGTAAAATATATTCATAAAATGTCGTATTTTCAGATTTTTTTTTTGTACTGGTGTTTTTATGCTCAGCATTAGTGTAATGATTTCTTCCTCAAAACTGTATATGTATCAGTAGAAAGTTTCCACAAACTTCAAAGGATTGAGGTTCGCTGCATTATAGATCAGTGGACTTTATATGTCATTTTCTTAACTTGGTTAGTTTTGACTTAAGTATATTTTTATTCACTTTCAGTTTAGTTTGTTGTTTGTTTTTTTTTTTTCCTACACTTTTTGTTTTTCAGTAATTCTTTGACTAATTGCCAATACTTTGATTCACGTAGGTGAAAGAGGGGAAAATATTTGAGGAGGTCACCGTGGGGGTATCACAGTTGGCCAGCAAGGTATGAAGTGGCCTGCCTGTCTTAAAGGAGGCCAAACAGTAAGCCAGTCTCCATATTCTTATGAAAAGTTTGTAGTGAAACAAAACCACAATGTGGCTTTTAGTCTCTGCTTGCATTGAATACAGAAATTTTGGAAGTGTAATTTTCAGCGTGCAGTGCTTCTGTTGGGTTATCAAAAAGCTAATCGAGTGTGATGTCGTCCTCGTAATAGTTTCATCGAGGGCATGATGCAGTTAGGCAGCCCGTGTCCCAAACACAAAAAGAAAATGTCTGCTAGAGAATATGGAGACAGCTTGTGTACAGTTGTATGGTTAAACTTACTGATGTTCTGTACCTTTTTTCTTTGTCTTTTGCTGTCATTGCTTGGTAATGGGGTAAGTGCTGTCTGCAACTGCTCAGTACAGAATTCTTGCACAATCTAATACCAATTTTGATAACTTCTACGGTGTTACCTTGGAGGGTCTGTCATTCTAGCTCTGTGAGAGTCAGCACTGGAAGCTCTATCACGTACTAGTTCAGTTTCTTAAATGTTGGGATTATTTGAATAAAATAAGTAATGTTACCTGTTCTGTTTAGACCCTGGCAACTTGGAAGTCTGAATTCTGAGATCATCTTCCTTATCTGTGACTTAGAATGGTAACTTCTGTGGGTGATACTTCAGAATTTGTGTTTCTAATCCAATGCCAGTCATTATAACAACCTCCAAAGGATTCTCCTCGCAATCATGTTTATTCTAGAACTCAACTTTTGGCCTGTTTTACATGGGCAGTGAAATAATACTCCTGAAATGGGGTGAGAGTAGTTTTGCAGAACAGTGTAAATATTAAATACTAGTTATATGAATCATAACATCAAAGAATCAGTGCTGTCATTAGGCTTAATTTTATGTAAGGAGTAATTCCAGCGTTTTTGTTACGGAAGTCTAGGAGAGAATTCAAAAGCTGTTATTGATAACGGTAAGTGAAAGAACTAAACTTGACCTACTTTCACATCTTCCAGCAGCATGATGGTGTCAAATGTTTGTTCTTTCCATCAACCATGTCAAAAATACGAATAAGTTGTGAGTGAAATTTTCTGGTTAAATGTGTTCTCTTTATCTGAGCAAGTAGAGGAATGTGTTGTGGCTCTTGCTGTTGGACTTGGAAAAGGTGTTGGTTCAGCCCAAATGAATGGGGTGTCTTCTTCTCTAGGTTCAGGGAGTTGGAAGTAAGGGATGGCGAGATGTCACCACTTTTTTTTCTGGGAAACCAGATGATAATTCTGAAAGGTATTTTTTTGTTATTGGTTTCTGTGTCTCTTTAAATGCATAATTTTATCTCCTGTGTGTTCTATGCAGTATAGTAGTAGCAGGTAATTTTTAAATATAGAGAAATTATTCTGTCTTTGCTAGTAGTCCTCCTGTATGTAATACAGGAGGAATTCAGTTTAAGTATTTATGATAGTTGTTAAACTGAGAGTAAGATAGTGTGTGGCACCTTGGTTTTAAAATTATTCCAGGTGCATACCCCCTTGCCCTGGGCCTATTAGTACTTAAGGTTCTTAAGAAAAATCTATGAATTGGAATATAAGTTTGTGCTATTTGGAGCAATATATTTATTTCTCCTGCCTTTATCTGCAGTTTTTGTTTAAACAAAGGCAGTAGTGTTATAGTTTCTTTTGTTGGTGATCATTTGTTTTTGTTTCTTGTAACTAATTTATTTCTAACTTTTTTTCTTTTTCCCCCCACCCTATAGAAGACCAGCTGAAGGAGACAGCTACCAGAACAGTGGAGGGGAGGGCTACCAGAACAATGCTGTAGATCAAAGCTTCTGGGAGACCTTTGGCAACTCAGATCCACCAAAAGCTCATAAATCTCCAAGCAGTGAGAGCTGGACCTATGTGGACAATTCCACAGAGAAGAAGAGCTCTGATAGCTGGGACGTGTGGGGCTCGGGAACAGTCTCCAACAACAAGAACAGTAACAGCGACAGCTGGGAAAATTGGGAGACCAACTGGGAAAACACAGGAGGGGAGAGCAAGACCAGAAAACCTCCTAAGGCAACAAAAAAGGCATCTTCAGCTGATGATGGGTGGGATAACCAGAACTGGTAGAACTCTTGTTAACTCTGTTTTGCACAGCTAGGGAGGGGAGGCTATGCTGGCTGATAGAGGGGAGAAAGTTTTACACGCAACTGGAGTATCGTGATTGACCTTACTGATCTGTTACTTTTGTGCTTCCCATTCGTTCTTCTATCCCAGTTTAGGAAAAAAAAGAAAAAGGCATCAGAATCTTTTATTACATAAAGGTGGCTCTCCCTTTTTTAAAGATAGTGATAACTGCATTCTCCTTGCACTATTGAAACTGACTACAGTGACTTTCTTAACATGAGTGTTCAAAGGAAAAAAAAATCAGTGCAAGCACACTTTCATGGCTCAACCTTGCATGTGTAGGTTAATAGGTATTCATCCAGTCCTCATACAATTTGAGATGACTAGAGGTGTTTAATGCAAACAAAGGACAGGGTGTGTCTTGAAAGGACAGCTATTAAATGAGCAAACTGCAGTTGAATAGATCCAGTTCAAATGCCTTATGGATTGCGCTGACCATATTATGTCTGGCAATTCAAGATGGTTTTTAAGATACTGTTTTATTAGAGTTTTGTTTTTAAACGTTAAGATTATATTTTTTTTTTGTCTTTTACAACTTATATTCTCCCCTTAGATTTATAAGGAATCTAGAGCTAGGTAATTATTTGTGTAAACTTACAGTTTTGACCTGAGCTGTGATGGGATATCTAGAATGGCTCTACTTGCCCTTCCTGCTTAATGGGTTAAGAGTTAGCACAGTGCAGCTCTCATACACAAAAGACAAAGTTGTGGCAATCTCCTTCCTTACCTATGCCCTTCTCCCAGTCTGAGTATTTTATATAGTCTGTTTTTATTCTGTCTTTTTTCCTTTTACCCATCTATTTTATCTGTTCTGATAAAAATGAAATCTTTCTGTTGCTTATGGCCTTTTGGATATGTTTGGCAACTTGGCAGTGAAACAAATTTATAAAAAAGATTCCAGTAAGAAAAAGTGGGTGGAAAATATGAGAACGTTTTGGAGAGGCTGGCAGCAAGCCCCTTTCAAGATAAGTAGATGTCTGGATTTAATAGTAAAATTTAAATTAAGCAGATGTTTTCCAAATGAATCTTTAATATGTCAGGCTGTATTTCTGTTTCTGTCATGTATTCCTCCCCATTTTCTTTCTGGATCTTGTTAAAGAAACACTATTTCGGAAACTTTAGAAACTCCTTGTCAGCATTAAGGAATGGAATAGAAGATTCATTTATGTCTCAGTTTTGACCCAACAAATTGCTTTGCATGACACAAACTGTAACTTCTACAGAAGAACTGTGACTTTAAAAACAAAGGTGTCCTTTGTATCCCATTGTATTTTTGAGGTTGGGTTGCAAATGTACACTTGGCCTGAAAACAATCAGCTCGCTTGAAAACTTCGAATCATGATGTTGTCATGTAGTCTGCTTTGCTACCAGCATGGAGTTCTTTACTGTAAATCTTCATACATACCTAAAAAGCCTTTTCTTTTTAAAATTAGTTCAAGCAAACAACCGACCTAAGTTACCTTAAATAATGCCTCTTCACGGAGGTTTTTGAGCTCGTAGTAATATAAAGAGGTTAAAAAGGAAGGAAAATCATGAATCACGTCAAAAGTAGCAGATATTAAAGGCGGCTTAAGTCAGCATAGAAGTAGCTCTGTTTATAGCCCGATTCTGTATTTCTATTAGTAGGATCTTTCAGATGGTGAACAAAATATTTTTCTAGTCTTCTCTCACCCTGTCCTGCAAGAGTTGGGATTTCTTTTTTCACCTTGCTTCTCCTGACAGTGTGGTCTCTGAAGCTCATGCAGCAGGACCCATTGCTGCTCGCAACCCAAGCACTACTTAGGCTGAGCCATCCAGGGCGCCCGAGGCATTCTTGCGGGCACGCTGACCCTTTGGAAGTGCAGAAGGCACGAGACATCTTGGTTTACAATGCTGCTTGCGGTACTGTTGGCGGACGTTTACAGCCTGACTGTAAAACGAGGATTTTTGTTCTGCTTTTTCTCCAGTTCCAAGTATACCTTTGTCACAGCTCAATTGCATGTCAAGCGTAACTTTGTATTTTTATGCATACACCTCTGTTGCCTACTTGTCACTTGTCTGCTGCCCGTACGAAACTGTAATGCATGTACCGTGAGGGCGGTGCCATGTGGTGTGTGTGAAGTGGCACTGCCCCGTCCGTGACTAACGGGTAGTCTTTGTGAAGTGTTGCAGTAGCGGTGACGGCAAAACGCGCCCGATGGGTTGCACTGTCTTGACTGCTGGTGTCTGTCCAGAGTGATGTGAAGCTGATTGAGCTTCCTGTGTACAAATTTATTACAGTTTCTCCTTCATAAACCTCCTGAAATAGCTCATAGCAGGATAAACTTTATTTCAGTCCATTCAATCAACAGTATTGTGATGTGTACACGTACGTTTTCCTCAGCTGTGTGGTTTGCCTAGGAGAAAACTGGTTTATTTATATATCACTTGCAGCTACGATTGGCATGAGCCATTTGTTTTTTCTTCTGGTTTTATTTTTGTATCTCTTCAAACTTTGTTATAAATTAAACTCAACAGCCAGAGCCCTACTCAGGCAGAAGCTTTGCATAGTGATTTTTCTTCTGGTTGAGGAGATGGTGGCAGAACAGTTGCCGTCTCTGTTTTTGCAGTGCAGTAGAGATACAACAAAATGCTACAACTCCCAGAAAGGTGTTACTGGAAGATAGTAAAACCTAATATAATGGCAGAAAGCGTAACTGCAGCCACAAAACTAGTATACCAACCGGTCCTGGTTTGACAGGGAAATTACTTTTCTTATAATGACTTGTCTGAATCTATAAATATTTTGCCATGTCTTCCAGAGGAGAGGATGAAATGAAGACATTTTCTTTTGCAAAGCCTCTGTTTTATTGGATTTTACTTTTTTGGGGGGTAGGTGGCTGGGAAGTTTCTGCCATTGGGAGAAATGCATCCAGTGAAGTTGTGTGTGTGGAACGAGTGTTTATGATTTAGACGCTCTTTTTAATCCCCCCTTCTCTTCCCAAATCTTCTTCTTTGTTTCCGTTGGCCTGATCCCGAGCACTGTGACTGGGGGCATTGCGTGCGGTCTGCTGGAGCTGGGGCCACCTATCTAAGTGAGGGTACGGCCAGGAATCCGAGTGAACGCGAGGTTTGGCAAGGTGTCAGTGGCACCATGTGCTTCGTCTGTTTGCTGGATGACCAGGGCTCCGCTTTCCTTTCACTCCCACACCGCATTAACATTTTTATGTTGTACAAGCCAAGTGCCAGGAGAGAGCACAGTAGATGAAATGACTGCTGCAACAATTGGACGTTACAATGTTTAGTTTAAATTTCCTGGTGTTTCGAACTCTTTTATTTCTTTGTATGGCTTCAGGTTTGGAAAATAGAGAGCAGCTGGATTCCTACAGGTAGTCTGGTATAAGAAAAACTTGAAGACATTCAAGCTATGTGCCACTTGCAAAAGAGTGAAAGTCTTGGGGAATGTTCCCAAACCAGGAAACTAATCCTAGGAGTTAGGAATTGTTTTAAAATGTTTCATTTGTGATTTGAAACCTGTTAATAATTATTACATTTCAAGAACTGCTTGTCCAGCTCTCCCTTATGGTTGATACCTCAAGGATAATGCTGCTGCTTTTATTTTCCAGGCCAGACTGTAACATTCCATAGGTTCATGATGTATTTATCAGTGTAATGATCTGTGCAATAATTTAAGAAGTGTAGGTAAAACCTCTGTTGTTTAAACCAGGATACATTTAAAGATACAGTGGTCCTCTCGGAGAATGGCAGTCTACCAAGGTATTTCACTTCTCACCTTACTTTGGCAATATTAATGATCCTGTGAAGAAAGGCTTGGGTAATCAGTGATTTAAACAGAAATGAAGAGACATTTTTATGTCCGTTATTAGAGTTTGATTGTTAGGCTTAGTGACCTCTAGTAGAGCCCTCTCTCATTTTCATGCCAGCAGAAACGCTCAGTATGGAGTACTGTATCTTTAATTTTCCTGACGTGTTTTTTGTGAAGTTCACAGGAATGGCAATTTCAGTGAACACTAGTCCTTGTTCTGTAGAGTGGTACCGGACTTGAACTGCAGTGTCATCTTTTAAAGAGCATTACAATAAAGCAAAGAGATATGGAGCAGAATGGTGTTTAGCCCTTTTTCAGGAGACTTAACTTCAAACCCACGTGCATTAGCACAGCTTATGTGACCTTTTGAACGGTTAGTTCTTACTGTGGTTAGCGTCACAGAGTGAACGCAAACCAGGGTGCTTCATAATTAAGAAAGTAGGGGAGTGTTGTTTCAGTATGAGCATAAAATTATCATGTTGGAGGAGAGTAACTGGCACTAATGATAACACATATATTCATGCTGTTAGTTATTAATGTGCTGGTGTCACACGTATTCTTCACTGCCAGTAGTGGAGAAAAGAAGCTGCCAGTGTTGATGACAGAGCCAAAACCAGGTGTATCATCTCTATATTTCATTGGAGTTTCATCATCTACCTTTAAATGCTAATTTAAGATCCGTTTGAATTAGGAACAGTCTTAAGACAATATTGGTTGCCTCTTACTTAAAGAGAATTATAAAATAGAAATCAAAGTGGTTGCAAATAGATGGATGTATTCTGAGATTTTTATTAGCTTATCTACAGAGGCACTTATCACAGGAGAAAAAAACTTTCAAAGCAGTTTTCCAAGAAGTGAGATTCCTCAGACGAGTCCTTCAGCTGGTGGTGAATCTTCACATTTGGATTCCAGTTTCCTTCGTTAGCCAGAGTGCCACGTGAGTACTCCAGATGATTAATGACTGCACTGAGCTTTATGTAAATTTAAATTATCTTGTATTATGTCCTTGGTTGGCAGGACTGAATCCTGCTTGCATTGTAAAAGCAATGTAATTGTTTTTCACACCAAAAGGTGGACGTTTGGGTTGGGTAACATCACTGGTATTACTCCACTGATACCCTTTGTCCATTCTTGCCCTAACACCCTGTGTTCAGGGCTGCTCTGTGAGCTGGATGCAAAGTTTTCAGGTGGGATGACTTCCAAGTAAACAGGCTCTGCTCGTTCTGGAGGGAGGTTTTTGGCCCTGTGTTCTGACAGCATCTGGAGGCCAGTGATCTCGGGATGTACGAAACTCCCCAGAAAGCAGTAATGTGTGTCGTGAATTTCAAGCTGAGTGCAATCAGCAAAAGCTGATAGAAAAAGTGGAGTCTGTAGACCAGAAAATATCATAGCCCTTGACTTGAGGGAGAACAGATGACTACTACAGTTACAATGTCCCACTGGCTTCTGCTGGGTGAACGTTTCTTTGTCCCTTGGCAGCTGGCAGCCTGGCGCTCTGATCCCACTAACGAGCTGGTGCAGTTGAAGCTGTTTTGCCGTTCTATAGATGTTCGCGTACATTCCGTAGCAGACGCAGGCTCAGAAGATGGCTGCCTGGCTTTCCCGGGGTTCACAGCTCACTGACTTTAAGGAACCCAACATCTGTCCCTCTGAGGTGCCTGAGCAGGCAGCGGGGACGCGGTGTGTCCTGGTTTCCCTTCTCGTGCACTCCACCTACTCCAGCAGGTCCACCACCGGCGCTCTGCCTTTCACAATACGCTTCTGGCTCCCTCGGGAGCTGCTGCCCACCATCGCCTTCCCCAAGCTCCACGGGCTCAGAGCAGGTGTACCTGCTCAGCGCGGGTACCCCAGTACCAAGCGGGCATCGGGACAGGGTGAAGGCTGTTCCCCTCCGCTCTGCCAAAGGCTGGTGGGATGTGGCCGCCGGGTGAAATCTGGGAGTCCTGTAAGGGAGGTGAAGTGGAGCTGGGCTGCCCTGTTGGGAAGCTGTAAACCCTGAAGCTTGTGCAGCATGATCGTTCATCATCTGTAAAAGCACGAATCTGCACGGAGGCCAAGCCGTGCTCCGGCCTTGGCTCTGGCTGTTTGTGCTCTGTCAGCCAGAAGCTCCATCTCATCAGTACTGTGGGAAAAGAGAGGTTAGCCTCCTCTTCTCAGCAAGTCGCCAACGCTAAATTTAGGCAAGGTGAAACCGCTGTGTTTTTCTGTCCTCAGCTTTGCCTCCCATCTCTGAGTTTCACCAACACTGCCACAGCGGCAATGTTTAAACTGGCTAAAAATGGAAGAGATGAAATAAATACTGAAAAGACCTCCTAGAAGAAGCCTACTTGTACTTGCAATTGCTGAGAACAAGTGGGAGAGAGTCTCTCTGGTGGGGCTGATTACAAGGACAGCCAAGAATACAGCTGTGTTCTACCTTGCCAGGATCATGAGCACTGCTCCAGCAGGAAAATCCAGTGCTATCAGCTCTTCACAGTTTGTAAACCAGTTTTTTGTCTTCCCCTTCAAGCTCTGCCAAAGTGTGCTCCCTCTCGAGAGGTGGTTCTGCATTGCTGAGGCTGTTCAGTTTTACAGGAGATAAATCGGCTTCTGCCAGGAGATACAGAAAGGCTGGAGTGTGTCTTTGTGGGGGAAAAAAAAAAAAAAAAAAAAAAGAATTTCCATTTCTGATTGAAGTGCTGCTGCATAGTATGGCAGTTCTTCACTGGATTGCTCAACTTGCCTTAAATACAAGGGTTTGACTACCTCGGGCAAAACCCACTTGTACATAGATTTTTTTTCCTACTCTGCTGACATGGATGGTTAATAAATGTAAATTGAGGTGCCAGGCTATATAAAGGCTGTTGTGATCAAGGTCAAACTAGGAATTTGCTTTGCTGAAACGTTTCCCTGTTTATTGCATAGAGGCTTGTTACAGTTCAAGAGTGAATTGCTATTTCAACTCTGTGTTCACAAATTTCCTATTGACTCCAGCCATCGGCTGTCTCTTTTGGGGTGTATCACGATGCAATACACTGGATTTGAATTACAAATCCATCTAAACAGGGCTTAACCCTTCAACTCAAGCTCCCCAGTGTTACTGCAGTACAGGAGCACATCTGAATCTAAGACTGCCTGCAGGTCTCAAACTTCTTCCCCACGCCAAGGTGTGTCTCTAAGATAGTTATGTAACTTGGTATGGAGCAGAAAGCATATCAAAGAAGTGGAATGAACACTTCTTGTGTAACCTAGGCTGCTAGTGATAGCCCAGCTAGTTACATTAAACCTCTGCAGAACAGATTTATCTGTCTCCATATCTGTTAAATGTCTGCCCTCTCCGTGATGGTTATGAAGGACTTCTTTATTCACCTGTAAAAGGCCATGTACACCCTGGGCTTTGCCCATAGTGCAGTCCCGAGGGTCACCTGCCTTTCTCCAGTTGTGACCCATCTCCTTCCAGCACCCACAAGGCACTGGAGGTGAAACGGCTCAGCCCTGGTTGGCTGCTGCTGCCAGTGGACCAGGAGGTGTGACAATAAAACTGAAGCTGATGTGTTCTGATGAATTACGGCTGAGCATCCATGCCAGTGGGAAGCACTTGTGCTGTGAGTAGCTGCTTCATGGCACCAGCTTAGGACCAGTAAACCTTCCTTGGGCTGTTGACCATTTGCTTGTGTAATCTTAACACAAGCAGGGCTCTGCAGCGTGCGTTCCTTGGGCTGAAACTCCTCTGGATCAGTCCCAGTGCAAATCCTCTCTCACACTGGTTGTAACGAAGGAAGGACCGGGGCAGTGTACCAGCTCACGTGGAAGATGCTCTCTGGGAGCTTGTGGTCAGAGGGATGCTGCTGGTGAAAAGCCTCACTTCTTCCTTCCTTCCTCTAGAGGGGATTGTGTTACTGTGCGTGGCTGTTGGAGGAACACCTAGCTCAAGTGAGGTTTGACTAGCTGGATGCAGGATGAGAAATGTGTTCCTGCTCGTGTATCTGCTTACCCGAAGCTGCAGCCTGCCCTCTGCCTTTGACTTCTGTGCTATCAAGCCTACATGATGCAAATTCCTCTCCTCCAACCACACGCAGGGACTCCTTTTGATCGTACTTGCTGCCTTGGGATTTCTGTGCTCCCTTCTCTGTGGCTGAGTGCACCAGGCTGACTGGAGCTCAGGCTGTTAAAGCTCAGGCTGTAACAAACACCAGGTTCTAGGCTGTTATGAGAACCCTCATTACCCTGGCCCGCGGCTGTTAAAGCAGCGCAACAGCCCTTTGTAACAAGGGAGCAACAAAGCCGTGGTACAGAGCTAGGACAGAGCTGTCCTGGTACAGATGGCACAGCTGGGACAGGGCTGTGCTCTCCGTCGCTCCTGGTACAGGGGTGTGCTCTCCATCGCTCCTGGTACAGGGGTGGCACAGCAACAGCCAGCAGTCTCTTCAGTGGATCATGGCAGGATTACCCTTCCCCTGCCAGAAGGGGTTCCTTCGGCTGCATTCAGTTGTAGGCTAGTTGTAATTAATGTGTTCCTATTACAGCATGAGACTGGAGACTTTCCCACCTCTGAAGCTTGAGGGTTTCTTCTCTGGGAGAAATGTGGGACTAGAAGTGGCGACTGCATGCCCCATGCAGTGCCTGATGTGGTCCTGGCCCAGGTGAGGGTTTCCAGACCGTGCCAGAGAGCAGCTCTGCAGTCTGCTCCTCCTGGAGCCTTTGTGGAGCCGGACCAGCGGAGGTGCATCTCGCAGACCACGGAGAAGGGACCGGGAAGTCTCTGTGTCCCTCTCCGAACAATCTGCAACACCTGACTGTGATCTTAAAAATGCATTGAAGAGCCTCACCCTGCGGGCAAACTCACTGGCCCGCTTGGATGTCTCACACCCAAGCAGCAGTATGGGAGCAGAAAGGACTATTCCAGGTTTTTTTGTTTCTTCTAATAATTAACAATTTTGATATTATAATATTGACAATTAATAATTAATGTTTCTTCTAATCCCTGTTGAGGAATGAAGAGATGAAGATGATGTAGGTTCCATGTCTTGTTGCATAAGAGCGTTTCTTTTGCTGTTCTTTGTTCTTTTGTTTTCAATGAAAACTTTTATTAGTTCATTATGAAGGTAAGTGTTTGGTGGTGTTCTCATTAAAGCTGCAGGTCCTGAAGCAATGTAATTGTGGGAGAATTTAATTTTTTTGGCTTTTGGTTTTTTGTTTTGTTGTTTTCTTGTTTGGTTCTTTTTTTGGTTTTGGTTTGGATTTGTTTTAATTTTTTTTTTCTTTTTGCAAGCTAAAGTTTTATTCTTTTGTATAGTTTTGTAGTTTTGTAGTTTTTTTTCTTTTGTATAGTTTTGTAGTTTTGTAGTTTTTTTTCTTTTGTATAGTTTTGTAGTTTTGTAGGTTTTTTTTCTTTTGTATAGTTTTGTAGTCTTGGAGAACCATGACTGAACTGTGATTGTTTAAAGTTTTAAGGGAAACACAGTTCCCCTTATTTGCTGTTTTGAAGCCAGCCAGATTATTTTGAATTATGTTTGATTGCTCGGGGTTAGCAGTCCTTCTTTTCTGTGGAGAGAAGCAATATATATTGCTCTAACATCCAAATTTATTTTCTGGAACAAAATGAAGGACACTCAATGACATGAGAGCTCCGGCTTAGATTTATAACTTGCTAATGAGAAATTGCTGAATAACATGCTCATTTTCTGCCACTAGAAGGTAATAAATCTTCTCCAACTACTTGGGCTCGCAGAATGCTGCTGTCCAGTCTCGTTATCAGCTTCCAACACCAAAACGAAGGAGTCTCTGTGGAGCAGCACGCTTCCCTGGTGCCCAGCCATCTCGGCTGGCTGGCTGGCTGGCTTTAACGGCTATGAGACCGTTCCCCTGGGTGCTGTTGGGTGGGAGGTCTCCATGCAAGATGCCCCCACTATTGCTGATGTGCTATTTCAAGTGGGGTTTTTTGGTTTTGGATTTTTTTTTTTTTTAATGGAGGTGTTTGCTGTGCGGTGGCCTCCAGCATCTGCTGTGGCACCGACATCAATGAGTTAAGCAGCAAATAGCCCCGGGGGTGGATTTCGAGCTTTGCAGCCAAATATGAGCTTTTTTTTTTTTTTTTTCCTGAAAGGCTGGCTCCCGAACAATGCCCTACCCTCTGCTGCCCAGCCCAGCTGGCCGGGCTCCAGCCCAGGTGAACACACCTTGCTGGGGACCAGGAGTCACCCCTGGGGAAGGTGGCCTCAGGCAAGAAGAGCTCGCTGTGCCTGACCTGGGGAGGGCTTTCTTGCTCAAACGAAACACAGGCCCTGCAAAATCAGGGATTTTACTGCGCTGGTGTTGGCTGTGAACTTCTTTTTTCTTTTTCTCCCCACCCCACCCCTCCCCAGGCTGAATCAGAATCAGCATGCGGGGCGAGAGCCGATGGCCACTGGCCAGCTGCGGGCTGCTGGCATCGTGCGGCTGGCTCGGGGCAGGGAAAATCAGAATCTCAGCCTGTTGCCAGGCTCTCCTGCCCTGCACAGGAGACTTCTCCAGCTCTTCGCTTGCCTGCTTGGAATGGGGACCCTGAGCTGCTGGGGGGGGGACAAAATTTAGGCAAAGGACTAGGGCAGCTGGTGCACTCGTTGACAGGGGTGACTCGCCGTGTCCTCTGCTGCAGAAAAGGAGTGCTTTACAAACAGTATTTTACCTTTTGACAGCTTGTGCATTTATAATGTAAAAACAAACTCACCTAGTTCCCTCCTGTCTCTCCCTCAGCCCTGCTTGGGGAAAAAGAAGAAAAAAAATAAATCAGCGGGTGCTGAACCTTCTACTTGACATTGTAACAATGTCAGGAGCTGAACACCAAGATCCCTGGCTGTACCTAGAGGTGCCTTGATCTCTTCTGAACACTTAGTAAGACAAACTACTTGCTAATCTGTTGATGCAGAAATGTTCGGATGCTGGAGTTCCTCGGGAAGGGAGCCCTGGACGAGGTGGCTCTGCAGTGCTGTGTGCACGTTCGGTGCAGCCCTGGACTCCGAAGCCGTACCATGAATGGCGCTTTTCATTTGTAGATCTAGCTGATAACTAATCAAATCTAATTAATCCCTGCGTGTATGGGGAGTGGGGGAGACATGTCTAGGGTTTGTTTTTCCCAGCCCTGAAATACTGTCAGCTCCAGGATGGAGTTAACGGCTTGCTCGGGGTGTATGCCCTTTGGTGACCAAATGCTGTGGGGGCAAGGTGCCAGACCTGCGGCAGGATACCCCTGAGGTCGGGGAAGAGCTGGGTGCTGCAATTCTCTGAATTGATGAGATGCTCTTCCTACTAAATGCCACTGTAAAACCCCAAGGTTGTGGCATTCAGACTGCTGTGCTGTTGGAGAGCAGAAGTTTCTCTGTGTCTAGACCCTCCCTCTGATGTGGACCAGTAGCAGATGCCATGGAAAGAGGATACAAAATGGTGAGAAACCTTGTCATTAACATATTCTCGCAGCTTCCAGCAATGAAGACAGAAATAAGTACCTGGATTACCATGTTCAATACCAAGAGCTGTCCTTCATGAGTTTACCTAATCCCTTTTTTAATCCGTTTAGATTTTGAAGCTTAATATCCAGTGGTGATAAATCACACAATTTAATTTTATGCTGGTGAAGGGGAAAAAAAATCCTACAGTTTGCCTGCTGACTCATTTCACGAGCTTGGCCCTGATCCTTGGGAGACATAGTCACCTTCTCTGTAACAGTTGTAATTTTACAGTGGTCCTCTGTCCTCTCATGAGAAGGTTTAGCCCATCGAGCTGCCCGTCAGGCCCACAGCAGCTTTCCAAGCACAACTCCACCATCCTCAGCAGACCTGGAGATTGCTGGCTGCTGCGCCTTCCTCTGCTCTCATAACTGAGTACTCTCAGGGCTTGGGAAGGGGAGATAACGTATTTTTAGTAACTTCTCTTCCTTGTTTTTGAGGCTTAAGTAGAAACATTAATGTCTAATTTAAAGGGTACATTTTACAGGTTATTTATGGAAGCAATAAGCTTTTTTCCTCCTGTGTTTTTTAATGAAAGAAGCTGGCAGGAGCTGAAATCCTTTACCTTGTTACTATAACAGCAAAATATTCACTCTCAGGCTTGGAGCTTCACTTGAAATACTCTTTTTCATTTATTTTTTTAAGGAAGACATTTAATATCCAGTGAATAAAACAGCAGCAGTTCCTCCCTAGTTGAAGTAAAGAACACTCAACCCAGAAAAAAAGCAAAGGGGGAGCGGCTGGTCTCTTGTGCACCTCCACCGTGAAAGGACATGGTCGTGGGACCAGCCAGAGCAGCAGCTGAATCCTCTCAACCCATTACGCTGATAATGAGGTGACATTAACCTTACATCGTTCTGCTTTTAGCTCTGCGCTAGTGTTTCTACCATCCAAAGCAGCCCCATGCACACCGTGAGTGCAGGAGAGCAGCCGCCTCCAGGTGCTGTTGTGGGCAAACTCCGAGTTTGCCACGGGCTAGGAGGAAGGATGAGGTCTGTGGTGGCTTCCAGGTTGGATGGCCTGGGGGAGGATGGATGAGAGTCAGACTTCAGCTTTGAGGATGAGCGCAGTGCTTATCGCCCTGCTGTGTGCTGGTGGGGTGCAGGAGCCGGCTGCCTGCACTGGGATGCGCTGGGCAGGTTTTGGGGGAGCTCTCCCCCCCGCACACAGCCACGTTACGGATGGGGATGCTGCAGCAGTGGGCAGGGATGAGCCCTGCCTGCCCCCAGAGCACCTTAAAAGCCCTTTTGCTGAGACTGGCACAGACACAGAGGCATCAGTGACATCCAAGTGGATTCCAGGAAAGGTTCTGAGAGCTGCCCTGGGGCTGCTGGCTGAGCCTGCCTGTGCGCACAAGGGGGGCCTGTTTTCTTGCATTTATGGCATGGTGTGATCAGCAGGACGTGGGAGAGAGTACGCTCTAGGAGAGCCTGGATACAAGAAGCCTTGTTGGTGCAGCCCATCACTGCTGCTCTCTGTGCGTCCAGGTTGCAGCAGCTGTTTGGCTTGGACAGCAGCGCTAAGACTGAGATTTGTTCAGCCCCGCTAGCTACAGCTCTGCTGCTCCTTCATCAGCAGAGCCAGCAGTGATGCTGGCCAGAGGACCAACATACCTCTAGCTACAGCCATGACTTTACCCTGAGTCGCTTGTTCTTCCTTGCTCTGTCCCCATCTCTGCATGTGCAGAAACATCTTCTCCCACCTTCTCTCCCGCTGCTCAGGCTGTGCTTTGTACTTGGCTACGTGGAGATGGGCAGTGCACACCCTGAATGCTTGCTCAGGGGTACGAATGTCTCTCCTAGTGTCAGGTGCCAGTCCTACCTGGGTCGGCAATGGTACCCTCTGTGGGAGGGCCTGTGCTTGCATTCTGATCGCCAAAAAGGATGTGGACGTGATGGAACAAATTGTGCAAATCAGTGAAAGCCTGATGTAGGGCTGTGTTATGGGGCAGAAAACCCAGAGGGTACCAGATGGAGTCAACCAAGTTTGCAGCCATCCAAGTAGGGAGAACGTGGCTGCCAGATGGGGAGATGAACCCCACTTACACCCATCAGCAAAGTGATTCTGCAGACTGCACCCTGAGGAACGAGTTGTGTGGCACGGACTCAACCCTTGCAAAGGTGTGCCTTGGCACCCACAGGACAGCAGACACAAAAGCTGAGTCTCTCCTGGGGTGGTATGAAAATCCTCTCCTGACTTTGCAAGAACTAGCAGTATTTGCCAGTGACAGTATCAACAGTGGGGTGTTACTGGGCTCAGCACCCCAGCCAGGACTCCGAAGAGCTTGCAAGGTACCTGTTTTCCCCTTGAAAGGCTTCAGCATCCATCTTTTAGGAATCCAGGAGCCCAGGGATCACCATCTCACTTCTTAAGACTTGGTGGCAAAAGTGTTTCAATAACTTGCTTTTGGGAGAGAGGTCCCAGAGGGTACGGACACGGGGGCACAGGTGGCCCAGGGCCAGCACAGCCAGGACGGCAGGCAGGCTGCAAAAGCTGGCCCTCCCCGCTCGCATGCCGTCCTGCCACCACGGGCAGCGAGCGGTGGTTTAGGACACTGAGCTCGTTCGGGAGTGCCAAGACTGCGTGGTCCCACGTGCCAGCTCGCTGCTCCTCCGGGACAGGAGGCACACAGGCTTCCCTTTGAGTTGGGACCTCGGCCCGGCCGCTGCGTGCTGTGCTTCTTTAAATGCCAACCTGAGCTTGTTTGGTGTCGTGTTATGGCGAGGGGGGTGTAAGCCTGGAGGGGTCTGCTTGTGCTGATGGAGGTACTGGCTAACTAGCTGCTGGCTGGTGAATTGCTGCTAAAGAGGATGTAATTAAAGACAGCATTTAGTTTACTGCTGCTTTATTAGACTTCACACTGAATCAGAATCTTAACTGATACTAGTTCCTTCCCACCCCTCACCCCCATCTTCTCCACGTTCTCTTTTGGTGGGTTTCCCCCTGTTTTGTGTTTCTGAGGTCTGGTCCTCCATGCCAGCCAGTACTTTTCACTCCTTTAACTAATGGAAATACAAATGCACATGCATCTGATGGTAACAATGGATGTCATTAACCATCTCCACATCCCAATTCCTCTGCTTATTTCTCTGCTGAATGCTATTGCTTTCAGGTCAGCTCTGGCCTGCTAGTCAAAATGTATCACACCAAATACCTCAAATGATGGAAACGGCTGGTAGCAGCTGCGGCAGGTACCAGTGCTTGGAGGTCCGTTTCAAATGCTGTAGCTAGTAGCACCATACAGGCAAACAGCTTGGCATCAACAGAGTCCCAGACTCATCAGTGCCAGCTCTTGCTAATTACAGCCCGTGCTTCTCCAGCCAACCTCTGTGATGGCTGCTACAACGAGGAATGACTCAAGCTGCTCTAAGCCCGGTTTTTAGCAAGCGTTGGCCATGGTGTTGGATGCATCTGGTTCTGGGGAGAGGTGGGAAGCCCTTGGGGAAGAGGATGAGAACAAGCCTCATGGCTTGCACCGGGGACTGGCACGTCGTGAACCCTTCATAGAGAACTTCAGCAGAAGGAAGTACTTTGTCCGTCTTATTGCTGATCAAACCACTCCTCCTGCAGCCTGTGTGTGCCTGCTGGAGTCAGCTGCGCAAAGCACGGGGGAAGGACACGGTCCCCAGCCTGCTGGAAAGGGACCTGCCACCTTCCCGGCTCCCAGCCGGAGCCCGGCTGGAGGCAGCGGGTGGGAAGCCCCAGAGCCGGGCTCAGCCGGCAGAGGCTCCTCCTCCGGAGGCTCCGGGGCAGGGAAGGAGGGAGCCGGAGCCGGCAGCTCAGGCTGCCCCCTGCCCCCTGCCAGCCGGTTGGGGACCGCGCTGCGGCGGCATCTCCTCACCCCGCATCCCACGGGATGTGCGGGGCCGCGGGCGCATCTGCCCGGCGCCGCCCGCCTGCAGCCCAGCATGGAGAGCCTGAGCAACAGCCTGAAGAAGAAAGCCACGGAGCAGCATTACAGGGCAGAGGTGATGATTGCTGGAGAGCAACTGAGGTAGGAGGTGATGGGGCCCTCCTCCAGGCTGGGGCAGGGCTGTACCTGGGGCTCTGGACTGTACCCTGTTAGCAGGAGGTGCAAAGTTTTACCCCTGAGTGAGCTCTTTCCCACCCAGCTAGTGTCCCCCACTCCCCAGTACCTGCTGATCCTTCCTTCACTTCACCACTGGTGAACTAGATCCCTTCCCATATCACCTTGTCCTGCTGCTCCTCCCTGGGCATCTCCTGCCCTTCACCTCCCGGTGCCGGGCAGGGGTGTGTGTGTATGTTGGAGGTGCTTTGAGAAGGCAACAGGGTCTTTCTGCTCCTTTTGCATCTTCCCCCAAGTGCAGAGCCTGATGCGGTGACGCCGAGCAGCCTCCCCAGGGTTCCTGGTCCCTGGCTGGATGGGGACAGCACCACCTCCGAGGTGTTCGGACTTTTGAGGATGATTTGAGAGGTCACCTCATGGGTGCCAAGCACCCGAATTGTTTTGCACAGCAACATGTAGGATCTTCCCTCTCTGGAAAGTCACTTTTGGGAACTACCGCTGGTTTTCAGTCCCAGTCCTTGAGTAGCTTCTCAGTTTGTTTTTCTTATGAAGCCAGAAATATATTCTCCTATGCAAGAAAACCTCTGTAGTGGAGAAATCATGTTCCCTGTGTATCTGGGGTCAGAACCCTCCCCCCCCTCCCCGTCCCCCTTGCCCTCCACCTTCCCTTGCTTCTAAACATGCTAGTGTAGGCTTTTCTAGTTCTTGAGTAGAGTTTGCTTGTTTGTACCTGGAGCCCTTCTGTTTTGTTTTGAAATGTGGGTGGAAAATAGGAAATATATCCTGGAATAATGTAAAGAGTCCGGAGCCCAAGTGTGCTAGTATCAGATTCCTAAAACCCACTCTGTTGTCCATTCTCTGTGAGTCACATTAGCTTTTAGCTTTATTACTTGTACTGGATCAAGGATTGATAATTTCCAACTGAGGATTAGGGCCCCATCTTGAAAACACAGCTAACGTCCAAGTGGCTGGATTTTAAATGATGATTAGCCATGTTTCCAGTCTATTGTCTTTCACAAATATTACTGTCCTAGCTCCAGAAATTAAATCTTTTCCTTAGGTAGTGACTGGGGGAGCTGCTGTTGGGGGTGGAGGCTGCACCAACCATTCTGCCTTTGCAGGATTTGCAGTCCACGCTGTAAGCGAGGCTTTGAAAATGAGCTTAACTTTCTTACAGGGAAAAGCAGCCACTGACCTGAATGACTTGCCTCATTTCAATAACTCAGTGCAAGAGATGTAAAATTATGACTTTTTCCATCCCATGGGCAGGGTAGGCCTATTCATATTTATATTTCCAGTATTTTACTTGTCTGGAGTGATGGAGGTTTAAAATGAGTCCTATAGCCTGGGCCAAAGGAAGGAGTCAGATATTCAGAGAGAAAATAAAATAATCAAGCCATGTGTTAATATTGTGATTGGGTCCATGTGCCAGGGGAATGAAGTGGCTTATGCTCTTCTGAAAACCAGAAATACCAACTCATTTTTTCCTCCCAATATTTGTATGGAAACTTTACTCCTTATTGTCAGTGTGAATGTACCCTGAGCCTTTAAAAATGATGCTAAAAGCCTGAAGGGAGGCAAGGTTCATGCAGGGAGAGAGTATCTTTCCATTAGCACAACTGGGATGCAGTTGAATGGGAAACCCAAAATGGATGCAGTCTTGGGGTGCTGTCTTTTTCTGCTCCCCCCGCTCCGTAGCTGAAGTGCCTTGGAGTTTTCTGGTTAAGGTTAGGGAGCTCCCTAAACCTGAGAGTTTTCAGACCAAACCCATCACAGCAGGTTGCAATCACGAACTGCTTGCTCCTGTTCAGGTTGCTACCCCAGGCGCAGGTTATCCCTGCTGGAAGGGGTGACAGGAGGGGCAGGAATCACATATAAGTAGAGGGACAAGGTGAGAGCTCTCACCTCGGGAGCTGGCGCGTGCTACACCCGTGATCCTGGGAGACACGCTGTTTTGCAGATGCTGCGGCACAGGGAGCAGACCCAATCTGCCTCTGGGCAGCCTCAACTGCTTCAAGCCCCTGACCTGCTCTTGAAATGCTGGAGCTCTTTGTTGCACGGACAAGAGCAGGTGGATTTCATGCAGCAGGGTTGTTCTCCTTCAGCTGGGTTGTGAGTAATGGGTCGAAACGCTAAGGAGGGACAGCAGAGTACCAGCCCTCACAGTGATGGAGACGTGGGTCCTTTCGCTGCTGGCTTAGCACCAGCAGTTGCATCCTTCTGCTTGGGGCTGGGCAGGAGCCTGTTCCCAGTGCAGAAGGACTGGAAGGAGCTGCTGGCCAGCACGGGGTGTAAAACTCAGGGAAGAGGGTGATGGGATGGTCACCAACCTGGAGCTGGGCTCCTCCTTCCCCTGCAGCCTATCTGGCTGAAAGGAGAATGGAGTGGTGCAGAGCAGAACACACCGAGTGCTCGAGTCTGCCACTTGTATTTTGGGGATCTTACAGCCTGCCAGGTACGGAGTTGGTGGTATGAATCCTCCCGGGGCCTGGATGCCCGGTAGGTAGCAATGGGGAAACTGAGGCAAAGAAGCTGGATGCTGTCTCAGCGAGAGCAGATGAGGCAGGGCTAGCTCAATGTCTGTGTTGTGCTCCCTGGCTTTTCCCCACGTGAGGAATAAAGCAGCATGTAAAGGAGCCTCTTGGTCTGCCCTGACTCTGTAAGCCTCCATCAGCAAATAACGTTACTGTGTCTACACAAAATCTCAAACATTTGTTTTTCCCTGTTCTCCACTTCCTGCCCTGCCTCCCCACTATTGCATTTAATCAAACAAACCTTTGCTCCATCTTAACAGTTCTTTGGCTTCCCAGCGAGTTTGTAAATCCCTCCGAGTTTGGTTTGGCCAGAGGGATGAGTCTGTTCAGTGTCAGGATGTGTTTCCTAGCCAGAAATAGCTGCACAGGCGAGGGGTGAGGGAATGCTGTGTGGGGATGGCTGGGAACAAACCAGATCCTAAAGGAATTGAGGGGAGCCTGGCTGCTGTGCTTCAGGCTGTCTGTCTGCCAGGGTCCTCCTGCTTCCATGGGGATGCTAGCCCATGGAAGGGGAAGAGGAGTTTTGGGGCTTGAGTCTCTCCCCGTCAAAAACATGAAGATAATTTCCGCTGATATCTTGGTCTTGGGTCTGAGAGAGCTGCTGTTGCTGTCTCAGCTCCTTCCTCACGGCTCCCGCTGTCGTTCTTTTTGTTTCAGACATACAAACCTGCATGAAAACCCCACTAGTTTTCCCTGGGTGTTGTGTGTTCCTGGGTGGCATTCTGTAAGAGAGGCCCAATTAGTCATTTCTAATTGCAACAAATGGCTTATCTGCACAGAGATATTCTGGAACAACTACCAGGCTTTGGATTCACACCCTGCTGTAATCTGAGTTTCTCAAGTACAGACAAGCCCTCGTGTGCTTTCTTCTGGGTGTTCCTCATGGTCAAGTGAACCAGCTGTTCTCTAATAACTCTGTTAAGCTGCATTAATCACTTTAAAATGTAAAATATACTTAGTAAATTTATGTCTCGGGTAGAAAAAGTGAGAAGAGAAAGAAAGTTCTCTTCTAATGAAGAACAAAACAGTGATTTCAGCCACTGTATGAAATTTTCAAACTTGCTGGGTGTTTTATTTAGATACTCAAATTGACTCTGTTAAATAAAGTGCTCATGCTTTGATGCTCTGGAAATGGGGCTCACTTAAAGGTCTGTAGCTGAACATGCCAAAATTTGTATTTCTGGCCAGAAATCTTGGGTCCACAGGAGGTTTGATGATTCTCTATTGACCCTGGGTCTCTTGAAGTGGGGATGTCTTCCTGGAGGAGTTGTGGGACACTGCTTGATGTGGCAGTCACCAGGTGAATGTTATTTGGAAGATGAGACTACATGATCAGAATGACCTTAAAAAGCCTATTACTACATTTTCAGCACTGGTGAAAGTGAGGACTGGGAAGTAGGCTTGTGCTTGCCAGGATTTCTTTTTGAGATTGAAGTCTTGTTTTCCTAGACATACATTTAAATACAAGTAGAAAAATAAAACATCTCTGCACCGCTATGGGCTGCGACAGGCATGCAAAGCACTCCCCTCTGCCCCCTGAACTTACTGGTGCTTTTGCAGACTGGGGGTGCAGCAAACCGGGTTTTGCTGAGCCTGTTTGCAGCAGTTGTTTTGCCTGAATGTGCCTCTCCAGCAGCTATTTTGCAGATCTGCTGTTGTGGTTGTTGCTGTCTTTTACTGAGCACTTAGTTGTTTGTTTGTTGGGTTTTTTGGTTGTTATTGGGGTTTTTTTTGTTGTTTCTGTTGGGAGTTTTTTTCTGTAAAGATAGGAACAGAAAAGATCCTTTCGGTGATGCATCATTCCAGGGCCATTTGTTTATGCTTAACTGCTATGGGAATGTGAACTTGAGTTGATATCCTTGAGAGATCCACCTTGGCATTTGGGATGCTCAAGGTCTGTTTAAGTGGGTGGGGGGTGATGGAGAGCAGCACAGGGAGACATTCCCACTCCGCACAGGCACGTGTGGGTACTGGGTGCAGAATGACTGTCACTTTGACACATGACAACTATGACACAATAAAAATAGTGATTTTTCCAATACAGGAAAGCCCTTTGCTTCAGCAAATGCCCTAATTCAGACTTGGTTCTGAAATTTCATGAAATGTGAATGCGCTGAAGTAACCAAGAGAGGATCTCCTGGCGTTGCTCTCCAGCAGTGGACGTCCATAACGCTGCTGGGACAACACGGGGCTGCCAGAGGAGCAGGGAAGTTGTGCTTGTAAAAGCTGAAGTGACTTGAACTCTTGATTCCCCTAGAGGTTTGTGGGTTGTTGGTTGGGGTTTTTTTGGGTTTTTTTTTTTGTTTCTTCCCTTCTATTTGCACTGCTGTGGATCTCCCTTTCAACAAGGTTACACAGGATGAATAATGATGCCTTTGTAGTGACCTTGTCAAAGAAACAATTCGGTTACCTAACACAGTCTACTCAAAGCAGCGTACCAAGTGCCAAGCCAGGAGTGTTTAATAAGGGTTGATTCTCATGTTCCAGCAAGCATTTTATCCTTGTGTTGTTCTGTGCTTTTCTTTTTTTTTTTTTTCTTTTTTTTTTTCCCCCCCTTTTGAAGAGGTAACGTGTACATGGGACAGGTTTTGGCATCTAGAAAACTCATAATTTTGTATTATACATCCATCCTTAATACTTTTTTATGTAGAAGCATGATTATAAACCACTCACAGTTTCACTGACTTTGTTTTTGCAACATCATATGCGGGCTGGTTTCTGGAGAGTGTCAGCTGAGCCGTTCAGAGGCGCAGTGGGTGTGATGTCCTTGTCTGCCTGAAGGACAAAATTTATCTCCTTGTAGTTGATGGGAAACAGTAAACAAGAGGAAAGTGAAAAGACCACCAGGACACTTGAGCTGTGCATCTTCCACTGCCCTGGGTCTGCAGGCAAGAGGGCAAACTTGTCACAACCTTAAAACAGCCCATGAGGGTCCAAGATGCTGCTGCTCCAGAGGTGCTTAAATACCACTTCATTCCTGTCCTAGCAATTGTGCCCGACGGAATAGTTTCAAAATATGTGTGTGTGTGTGTGTATATATATATTAAATCCTAGGTTTTAGTAGTATTTTTTACTGAAAATCTTTTTTCTTTTCTCCTTCCCCCAGGACCCGTGTACTTTCTGCAGTACTCTGAAATGTGATAAAAATAGACCTAGAAGGGAAATAATATTCTCCCAGCCAGTTTCTAGTCAAGCCTTGTTTGATTATGGTCTGTGTGTTATTGTGGGTGAAGGAGTGTGTGTATATATGTGTGTCTATATATGTGTGTGTGTGTATGAGTGTATATATATAGCCTTTATAGGCTCCTGCAGACTGTTGATAGCGATAGAATACTCTTGGTACATTTCTTATCTCTGCCAAACACACCTCTAAAGTGGCATCCCACTTGCTGATTATAAAGAAAGAATATAAAAAATGACTGACTGTCTTCTCCTGTAGCAGAGGGATGCTGGATGGGGAGCCTCTCCATTTGCTGACTCTGTCTGGTTGCATTTTGACAGTGAACTGTGAAATAAAGGAAGGGAAAATGCTAAAAACTCTAAAACCAGCAGGCAGCTGTCTGTGGGCTTTCTCTTCAGGTAAAACCCATACGCAGGGCAACTGCTGGTCACGCGTGGGAAGGAGCCTTCCAGGTAAAGGGAGTAAAACGCCGCATATAGACCCCAGTATGTGAGGGAGGGGTCTGGAGGCAAGGCCAGGAGCTGGTTCTGCACGAGCCTTTGGGTCAGTGTTTCAGTTACCAGGAAGCTCTGACAATATCTGTTAAGAATTATATTGGCTCACAGTAGCCTTAACATTAATTACAACAATCAATTACTCATTCTTCACCCAATAAAAGGTTTTATCTTAAGACTTTTGAGACTCTGGTATTTGTAAATCCTACAATATAGGATAATCCATTATTATCTAAGAGATTTTTAGGATATTTAAAACTTCTTGTATGGTGCCTGAAACTGTTGTCCAATGTGCTGTGTCGTACGCATACCTGCTTCAAAAAGAACAAAAGAACTTGAAGCACGGAATAAAGAAAGGCTGCAGTGATTAATGCCGTTGTAAAATATATTGGCCCAAGGCAAAACGAGGAGTTGAAATGAATAATTTGAAACCAGAAACATCCTGGAGTTACAGAGGAGTTATTTAATTAATATCTCTGAGTCTGCTGCATGCACGGGGCGTTTTCCAAGGTTAGTATTTTGGGAACAGTCATGGCTACAGGGCAAAGGTTTGGCTCCCGGACAGATCTCCTGCCAAGTTGAGTTGGCTTTGGCTGGAACACATAAGATCTCTGTAGCTTGCTCGGTTTTTAAGGCCCTTTTAAAAAGTCAAAGCCGTACTCACCTGAGTAACCTTCATCCAGGTGTATCTTTCTGTTGGAGTCACAGGCTGGCTGTCACGTCAGGGTTTGCAGCGTAGGGCGGTTGTTGTTTTGGTAAACTCTGTCCCAATCTATCCCAGTTTGAACCAGAAAATGTCAGGGCTGTTGTCCGCTGCTGTGAAATGGTAGGTACATGGATTAGTAGGTAGTGCATAGGATCAGCTGGCACTTGTCTCTTAGACACACGCGGGAGAAAGGAGTGCTCCCATCGCTGCTCCTGTTGCTGCTCCCATTGCTGCTCCCACCCCGAGCTATGACTAAGACTTTGTCCTGGGGGCAGCTACATTCCTGCTTTCATGGTTATTGGGAAGAACTAGACACAAAATCATGCCAAGATGACAAATCTATGTACTACTATTCCCCACCCCCTCCCTGGGTTTTGGCCCTTCTTCACAAGCTTCAGTTAGCTGCTGTGTATTTTTTAGAGGCTTGCTTAGAACAAAAAGACACGTATGGCTCAGACTAAGTCTGGTGCAGGCAATTACATAATCTGTGTAGTGATAAGGAGGCAAGAAGGGGATGAGGGAGAGGCTCCCTAGGATTAACTGATGCAGTTTTGCAAAGCCAAGAGGTTTGGTCGAATTTATAAGGCGCTGGGTGCTTGCCAGAAGTCCCAAATCATCCTTGGTTTCTCCAGGCTGGGCAGATGCTGGGCTATTGGACCCAAGTTCCCCTGTAACGCCAGCTCTGCTCAATGGCTGGCTTTCTCTCTAGGCTTCGCCTCCACGATGGGAAGCTCATTAAGGACCGACGTTACCATCTCCGAACGTACCCAAACTGCTTCGTGGCGAAGGAGCTCACAGACTGGCTGATCGACCACAAAGAAGCACCAGACCGAGAGACGGGCATCCGCCTCATGCAGAAGCTAATGGACCATTACATCATTCATCACGGTGTGTGGGTTTCTCTGCTGCCCGCGGAGCTTCCCTGGGGAGGGGCTCCATGTCTGGTCACCGTGTGTGTCCATCAGCCTGGGATATGGCAACGTGGTCAGGTCCCTGCTCACGACCTCCTGTGGGCGAGGGCTCCTGGAGAAGCTGGGAGGTGATGGGCAGGCAAGAGGCTGTGTGGGGCTGGGTGAAGCTGCATTGCTTTGGGGGATGGGCCAGGTCCCTGCCCACAGACAGACCAGCATCTGAGGTGTCTTTATTCAAAAGCAAGTTGAGGAATGCCTGACCTGTATTGCCCTGCAGCAACTGCATTGGCAGCCAGTGGTGGATATTTTTACAGAAGGTGGTCTAGCTCATGTTTGTGTCATGCAGAAGTGGAAGTTGAATTATAGCACAGGCTTCGCATCTGCAGGAAAATTCTTTTTTTCTTACCGTAAGAACCCAGCACTCCTCAGTTTTCCCCATCCATGCTGAGGTGAGACAAGTAGGGGTGTGGAGCCCACATCACTTGAAGTGGGAAGTAATCCAGTACCTGTAAATGGGCTGAAGCAGTATGCCATTTCAAAGGCTTGTCCATGGAACCTGTTAAAAGGAAAAATAATAATAATAATACTCCCCCCCCCCAAAGGAATAAAACAACGAAAGGAGGGGAGTCAGGGGAAAGCAGCTTGATGCTTCAAGTATTCAGGCTTTTTTCTCTTTAAAAATTATTTGGAACTTTCAGCAGTGTTTGGATTAGCTCAGGTCATGTGGTGTGGCCTGTGCCTGTCCCGGAGCTGCAGAGCAATCCCCGAGGTCCAGCCCTCGGTCCCGCTACAACAGCGGGAAATCCATGCTTCAGACCGGTGAAGAGCTGCTCCTCTCTGGGATTTCGAGGCCCAAACAGAATCAAAATCCCTGGATGACCAACCAGCCTCGGACGGTGCAGCCCTCGGTGGGAATTGCTGCTGACCCGTGGCTGAGCTCTGGTGCTCCCAAGTCCCTGGGACACGGGCGGTGGTAGCCTGGCGCTGGGTGGCAGCTTGTCACCAGAGGATGCAGCTGAGGAGCCAGAAGCAGATGGCAAACACACCAAACCCAGCCCTCTCTTCCCCCCTCTCCTCCAGGGTCCAGAAATAGCTGCCTTTGACCACTGCAATGCAAACACTCTCTGTCGCCATCTGCTACTTGCTGAGGTTAATGCCCTTTACATTAAGCTGCCTTGAATAAAAATAAACTGCTGCTGTGCTTTATCACGAAAGCATAAAGCTGAAGCAGTGAGTTCTCAGTTAACCATTAACACTTAAAACTGATTATTTTTTCCATCTGTCCAGCCAACGGTTTCAAATAAATCCATTTAAATTAAACCTGGGCAGTACTGGATACCAGTGCTGTTTTGATTGCTTATCACGGACACATCCCTTCTGCTTCTGCGGTAATTCCTGGCAGGACACAGTAGTTGACTCTCCAACTTGCCTTGTGACCACGAATTTCTGTTAGTCCTGTGGAAACAGGACTGCCAGCTACCGCAGCACCGTGCAAAGTGCTTTGCAAGAGGCTGTCCCAGTTCTTCCCCTTTTCTCCACTGGGATCCAGGAGACAGTAATTATCTCATGGAGATCATTGTCTGCGCTGCCTCTTAAGGGTCTGATGTGGTTTGAGCCGTTATTCTGTTACGTGCTGGAAGCAGATTGAAATTGGTCTTCAAACAGCAAAAACACTTAGGTTTTCCATGGGCGCAGCCTTCTAAGGTTTTGCGCTTAATTCCCAATTGCAATGTCGTCTGAATCATTGCTCCTTGGAGTTAAGAAGATGCAAACTTTTGCCTTTTAAAACAACCTTCCAGACCTGCCTTCTTGCTTGGTGAGTCATGGGCTTCAGCATCCCGATTTCGCACCCAGACAGCCACTCAGGAGGAACGATGAACCTGAGATAGGCTGGCAGTTTATAGCATTTTGCTGCTTGCCAAAAGGGGGTGAAGCTTTGCCAGTCTGCTCAGAATGAACAAGTGTTAACATTTTCACAAGAAGTATTTTGTGTTTTTTGAATTTCACTTTACATTACTTTAGCGAGGAAATCTTTGTGGGTATTTTTTTTCATTTTTCTTTGTTTTTCCAGGCATATTCTTTACTCTTTTTTTTATTTATTTATTTATTATTTTTTTTTTTATTGATGAAGTTTCTCCTTCTTGCTTCAAACAGATGGACCTGAAGAAAGGCAGGCTGACTAATTTAAGAGCTGGACTGTGATGTTTTGGGGGCTGTTTTTGTTGGTTTGGTTTGTGGTTTTGGCTTTTATTGACTCGTAGTCTAGGAATCTGTTTCAGGCAAGCTTATCTCAAAGTTGTATCCCAAATATTTACCTGCTAAATGTTGCATGCACTTAACGGCCATGCATTTACAGACTCTGTGCTTATCCCCAAGGTTAAACAGAGGCTTTTCATACAGATTTGATTATTCCAGTTGTATGCATCTAGCTCTGAAGAAAAATTTCTCTCTTGAGGTCAGTTTGCCATGCAAATGTATTGAGCAGGGTTGGCACAAAAGGGTGTGGAAAAGTTGGTGGCATTATATGTTTTGGCTAACAAGTAATTTTGGCAGGGACAGAGGTGATTTTATAGCATTTTTGGATGAAGCGAGGGTTGGGTTTTTTTGCTCCTGTCCTCCAAGTCTACTTACATGTGGCTATGTCTTTCTTAAAAAGACTGATTGAGACAATTCTGTTTGTTCTCTTTTAGTCTAAAGCAAAGCATCACCATTTAAATTAAATTCAAAAAAATTTCCTTGTTTGTTCTAATTAACATTTTAGTGTCTGGATCAAAATGTGGATGCAAACTCAGGCTTTCCCCTGTCTGTTCAGTGGGACTGACCTCTCCCAGCAGCACGGGCTGTAGGCACTCACAAGCAGCTCATATGGGGACCGAAGGCTCAGCTTCTGGTTGCTCCGTGATATGAGGGGCATAGAGAAGGACATCACATGCAGCCCCCAGAGCTTTTAACCTCGAATTATACCCTGCCGAGTCTGTGCAGCTCTGTCTGTCCCTTACGGACCGACAGCTGCCTGCAGCACTGACATCCCTGCTCTGAACCCCTTCCAGTCTGCGACGAGCACTCGGACTACAAGGATGCCAAGCTGCTGTATCGCTTCCGCAAGGATGATGGGACCTTCCCTCTCAGCAAGGATGTGAAGGTGTTCATGAGAGGCCAGAGTCTTTACGAGAAGTACGTAAGTCCTTCCCCTGCAAAACAGCTCTCTGCATGGGGCGCTGGGACTGAGCTTGGCTGGCTGTGCTTGCTGATGATGCTCTACGGCTGGGAGCCACCCCTACAGCTGCCTTTTCTCTGCCTTCTCGGTACCCCATGCTGTAGCACTGGGAAATGCTGTTTCCTGAGCCGTGTCGCAGCTGCAGGACAACTGGCTTCTTTGGGGCTGGGGCAGAAGTTGTACTCAGAACCTATGGATGCTTTCAGGGGCTCCAACCCAACTGTGGGTTCTGGGGTCCAGCCTGGGGAAGTGCTAGAGTGCTATCTGCAGTGTGAGTGCTCCTGGGATGGGCACAATGGCTGTTCCCAGCAGCCCCCCAGCCTCCCTGCGTGAGCTGCTTCCATCAGCACTGCTAGGACTAACTTGCCACCAAAATCAGCAGGGTATAGCACCCTCAGGGCCCCCAGGGACCTGGATCCCGCCACCTCACTTAGCCTATCTGCAAAATCTGTAACAGAAAAACTAATTCTCAGACAGTAAGGAAAACTCCTTCCACCTTCAAGTGTTTAGTTTTCTTTGTCTTTATTAGTTCTGGTTCTAACTCCAAACTGTCTAGCCGGGCACCTCATGAGTCATTTTCTTAGACTGGCTTCAGCCACAGACCAAGCTCCGGACCTGGTTCCTTTAGCATCCTCCTCGCATCACGTCTGCCCTCAGACCCTGGCAATCTGATCCACAACCTGGCACTGAGGGAGAAGTCCTTCAGGCAGGCACGCGGTGATTTCGGATGTCTCCCTGTCCCTCTGGCAGATGCACATCCCTTCTACTTCGCTTCTGCTGGGCGGTGGTGGCCAGCGAGAGCATCCAGCGTGTCTCACAGCCGAGCCCGCTGCACCCTCTCGTGGAGACACTGGATTTAGCTCTCCCATGTTGCAAACTGAGTATGTGTTTACTAACAGACACCTTCTCCATCAGTTCGGACTGCCTGCCATTTGTTGCACGCACCGGCTGCTTGCTTGGCTTTCATCTGCGGTCTTTAGCTGAGGCTGCAGCTGAACTGGTTTTGCTGAAGCTGCTTCCTCTGCTGTCACAAGGATTTACAAAGCTGCCTGACTGCGGCACTGCGTTTCTCCCTTTCTTCCCACTGCTCCCAGGCAGCAGTGTTTTGGCTTTAACGCTTTACCCGCTTCTCTTGGCCTTGCTCCTTGCTTTGGCCGGCAGCAGCCCGCGGGGCCGGCAGGGCTGTGCAGCGTCACGGAGCTTGTCCCACCTCTGTGCCAGGCTGGTGAGCGTGGAAGGGTCAATTCTGAAGGTGAGAGAGGAGAATTCAGTCAAGTACCAGAGGACTTTCCTGGGCTGTGAAATGATCGACTGGCTTGTTCAGGAGGGAGAAGTAGAGAACCGAAAGGAAGCGGTGGAGCTGGGCCGGGCGCTGCTGGAGCATGGGATCATTCAGCATGGTGAGCGAGGGTGGAAAGCAAGAGATAAGCATAGCTGTCAAGGCTGTGCTAAGAACAAATCCCCATTCATGTCATGCAACAAGTGCTGGTCAAGTGCCCACTTGGAGATGGCAACGGGGCCTTTTAGTTCTATGTTTGGAGCTGGTGACCTTTGAAATTGGAGCAATCTTCCACCACCCACAAAGGCTTTGAGCTGAAATCTGAGCTATTGCTCTTCAGTTCTTCAAAGCCTCCGGCTGCAGGAGTGGGATGCACCCCTGGGTTTGGAGGGCTGGGTTGCGAGGACGTAATGTTCAGCCCGGCTTGGCTGGAGATCATAACCATCTGGAGGAATTAAGCTTTCAATTCCGAAGGCGGGGAATCCTCTGAATGGCTTGGGACAGGGGCAGGTGGAGGGCTGAGACTCGGTGGTTCACCTCTGGGAGATGACATCTCTCGGGGAGGTGGCCCTGCTGGTCCTCCTTCCCTGCAAGGAGCATTCTCAAACAGTCAGAAAAACTGCAGCAGAACACACAGACGTTAAAAGAAATTCATCTGGGTCCCTTGGTATATTTGCTATGTATTTTTCACACCTCCTCAGCCTCTCCCTTCTCCCTGCTCTCTCCTAGTCTCCAATAGGCATCACTTCTTTGACAGTGACATCCTCTACCAATTCTGGATCAACTTTCGACGGAGGCGCCGTCTCACAGAGTTACTCAATGAGAACTCTTCTCGCACCCTCTCCGAGAGCCCGGACAGCCCCTTCTGTCTTCGCAAGCTCAACCCGGAGCCAGGCAACACCAGCTTTCTCTCTGGTAACTGTGGATGTATTTGTAGAGGGGTATGAAAGCAGGGGTTACGTTACCAGAGTACCTCAGAGCCGAGGGTGCTGCTCCAGCAGAGTGTAGGGTGTTTGTTCCTCCAGGGTTCCCATGGAGTGACCACCTATCCCACTGGTTTGTGGTAGATGTCCCGATGCAGCAACAGTCTTTATCACAGCTCCCCATCTAGGGAAAATAACTCAGCTTACCATCAACTCAGCTCTTGATCTTTCTTCGAAGCTATTAAATGCCATCTTCAGTGCATGCTCACCTTTCAGGTGTGGGCCAGGCTGGTGGAGGATGTTTGTTATTTTAAACTAGTCTGTTCCTTCCTTGGGTAATTGTTATTTCTGCCTCTTTCAGTCCAAACCAACAAGGAGATCAAAATCGTCTCAGCGGTTCGAAGGAGCAGCATCACTTCCCTCGCTGGAAACTCCAACCCCTACTTCAGCACTGCTCCTACGTTGGTATTCCCTCCTGTGGCTGAATGCAACCCCAAATCAGGTCTGGGCTTCTGCATTGGCCTGCTGTTGCACAGGACAGAGCTGTCCCTTCAGGGCAGGGGCTAGCTTGAGCCTCAGGTCCAAACCCAGCCCCTCTCGGCTTGGGGACTTGCGAGAGGCTCAGCCTCACCTCTGAGGCTTCATTTGAAAAGTTGTGCAAGTGTTTTGAAAAACATTGAGATGAATGTAACGATTTCTCTGTGTGGTAACTGTGCTGGTTCTAACATCTGCTCTCCAGCCCATGGTAATCCCCAGGCTGCCTCGTTAGGCACTTTGCTGCATGAAACCCTTGGTTCTGACAGGATCTGTCGCCTTCTGCCCTAGTGTTAAAGAGACCCGTCACCAATGAAGAGCTCCTGTCCCCTGGGGCCCCCTACATCAAGAAAACACTGACTGTAAGTGACCCTGGCGAACGGTACTGCTAACCCAACGGCAGCGAGCGCGCTGCCTGCTCTTAGATAACTCTGCCTGCTGCTCTGGCCGCTTTGCGGTGAAACTTTGGGTGCATGTCACATCATCTCTTTCTCACTGAGCCTCAGTGGGTTGGTGCCTTCAGATATTCTTGTGGGTGAAAATGTGCGCAGCCCCTGCTTCAGTTTGATGTATATCAAAGGGCTAGATCAGGAAAGCGAATGTTTCCTGGACAGAAAACCTTCCATTTATGTCGCATCCAGCTCCATGCAAACTGTAGAATCGGTGAAGGCTGGTGACAATTGAGACTGACACTCGTCCTCTGTGTCACACAGGGTGGTGTGCAGCTTCATGCATCTTTCAGGCTCCTGCTGCAGCTTAGACATGTTGACATGATCCATCAGCATCTGACAGAGCATCGCTGAACAGGGAACATCCAAGGGCCACTCTTGCCTTTCTTATAATGGGCTTTTTCATGGATAAAACAGAGACAGTGCAAAATCTCCACGATGCTGCAGACAACCTGAGTTTTGAGATTTTACTTTTCTAGTTATTTCTAAAGCTGTAGGACTAGTCAAGGCAGGGCTGGTGGGTGCTGGGTGGGAATGTTGCAAGACAGTTCCTGCCCTGCGGAGCTTATTGTGCTTGTTTATTTTTGTGAAAAACTTCTCAGCCTTTTCCTGCCTGCCTTTGAAATGGGGAATCTCACAGCGGCCAGTTTAGGAAGCATGAAAGCTGTCTTGCCATACTGGTTTGACACAGGTGGGATTACAGAGGAGCTGTGGATCAGGTTCTCAAATTAACTGTGCTGTAGAAATTGGTGGGAATGAGCAAGAAAAATAAAGCTGGTGATTAGTGTGGCATGTTTGAGGACATGCCGTTCATTCTCCTCCTGAATGCTCTTGCCCTGCCCTTCAACTCTGCCAGCCTGGGCCCTTCATGGCTCATTTCCTTCTGCTTAGCTGTGCAGTTGCTGTTATTTATTTATATGGGTAATGCACAAAGTCCTTTGGGAATTCCTTTTCTCTTTTAGTCACATCAGATGGCCACAGTATCACAGCAAACTGCTCTGACAGACCAAGATCAGAGTGGGGAAAAATGAAGAGTGGCTACTTCCACCCTAGAAATGCTCTCCTGGGTCAAGGAAAGGGCACCACACGCGTGCTCTGGAAATGTTCTCAACGTGTTCTTGGTGCATGCCTTGCACTTCAGCTTCATGCTGCCTGTGCTTGACTCTTCTGCACTTGCTCACAGGGACTATTAATCAGAAAGCAGCTTTGCAGAGGGCAATTAATCTGTGGTGCTGTGTCCCACTTGATGCACAGCCCTTTCCTACCCACTGCAGATCAGGAGCAAAGCTCTCCATCTCGCTAGGAACTGTTGCATGTTCTCTATCCAGTCCCTTAGTTCTTAAAAACCTTTTTTTCTGCTTGTAGATTGTGGGGGATGCGGTGGGCTGGGGGTTTGTGGTCCGAGGAGGAAGACCTTGCCACATCCAGGCAGTGGACCCAGGAGGACCCGCTGCTGCTGCAGGGATGAAGGTACTTCTCACTCTTGGTGACTGAACAGGAGGCAGAAGTTCTGTTCTGCTTGAGCCTTTTGAACTGAACACATCCTCTGTGACAATCCCACCTCCTGCAGTGGAGATCAATCCAATGGAGTCGGTGTGTGGAGCTCTGGCAGTGCCATGAGAGGTGGAGGGAGGGATGCTCTCTGCAGGCAGAGCGCCCTGTGTGTGGCTGCATGGTGGCACGTTTGCCTTTTGCCAGGGCAGCACAGGGGCTGTGGGCAGCTAAAACTTAAAAAAAAACTGTCAAAATGAAACTGTTCCCATGGCAGACTTTGGAGCTGTTGAAACTGTTTGAGCTACTAAAAAGAAAAAACAGCAGAGAATTCCCAGTTCAGTCCAGTAAGTATATATAACCCCGGTGAAGCAGGGAAGGAGCAGACCCTTGCAATGCATTTTGTGTTTCTCTGCTATTAACAGTGTAGCTGTGTGTGGAACTGTCCTCCACCTACATGAAAGCTTAATAACCTCAGACTGATGCCTTGATTTTATTCATCAAGTAACTTCCAGTATTTCCAGCTCAGGTGAAATGAACTGAGGGCTTGAAACTCATTTTATACCCAGGCATGTACGGGGTTTGTGTGTAGTGCTTTAGGCGTGAGCGAAAGGAATGTTGAGTTTCACAGTTCCCTATGAAAACCCCAGCAGCAAGGGAATAATTTCTACAAGCTGATATAAGTCTAAAGTCAGATGGATATTTGAAATAATGGGATTCTTCAGAGGCAGAGTGTGACTCCTTGTTTGCTTCAGGCAGGATTGGAAGGGGATAGATGAATTTGTTTCATTTACTCAAGAGCCCAGTTAATTTCTCCTTACCTAATCTCATTTGCTACCAGATTGCTAGATGTTAATATTGTGCCTCATTTCCATCTGTGAAATGAACCACTGCTCATAAATTAATCTTTTTTTTTCTTTTTTTTTTTTTTTTTCTTTTCTCTGTTAGCTCACAGTCTAAATCCCTTTGGTCCCTTTTTTATGATATAGTGATTGTAGCACAGTGATTATTAATGTAGCTTATGGAGTGGTAATGCTTTAGGGTTTGCAGAATTTTGTAGCAAGTTATTTGCAATTGCAGCTTCTGGCTGTAGTCAGTCACAGGTAGAAGTTGCCATGAAGACGTCAACCGAAGGTTACCTGTCCCTCCTCTCCTTGCAGGTGTGCCAGTTTGTTTTCTCAGTGAATGGTATGTATGTTTTGCATCTGGACTACCAGACCATCAGCAGCCTCATCATGACAGGGCCACGAACTCTCGTGCTGGAAGTCATGGAAGCCATTGAATGAGTGAAGTCTCATCCCACTGCTGTCTGGAAAGGCAGGGCGCTCCGTGGGCAGGGATGGACTGTTGGGGGGACCAAGCCTGACCATTCACTGTGAAATGTTAGCCAGGCATTTAATATATTTTCAAATAAATACATTCTAATGGGCAAGTCTCGGATTTTGATGTTGTTGAAATATTTGGCTCTACCTCATCTTGAGAGGGTCTAAGCTCTTGCAGCTCTTTTTTAACGCCAGTGGGAGAGTTCAGCACATCGTGAAACCAAGCTTTAGAACAGGTCTAAGGTGGTACAGCTGGTACAGCTGTTAAGCAGCAAGAAGTTTGATACCAAGCAAGTGAGTACGTCTGAGCTCCCCTGAGTTGTCTGCAGTCTACCAAGAACACAACGTGCTTTCCAGATGGTCCCATAAGCCATGCCATCGACTGTCAAGAAAATAAGGGAATGAATACAACAATGTATGCTTCCTTGTAGGGAAAGTACAAGGCTCCTGCTACTCTTTGGCTTGGCCACGCTCACAGCCAGGGCTAGTTGCTCTTCCCGGCTGTTTCCTGAAGAGGTGAGGCTCCCACCATTGTGCTTTTTGTGCCCCCAGCTCCTCGTAATGCTTAAATCCATTAAGCAGCTTCACCTCGGCAAGGAGCCAGGCAAAGGTCCCAAACATCCTAGGCTGCTGCCAGCCTAGTGACAGGAGGCAGCAGGGGCAAGGGGAGCCTAAGCAGTGTCTGTCCAAAAGGAAATGTGTCCCAGCCTGAGCGTGGCTCTGGGAGGGACGAGAAATGGGCGAGATCCACCAGCATCCAGCCCCCCGGACCCTGCTGCTCCCAGGGTGATTGCGTTTGCAGGCAATGCAGAATATTCATACTCAGACTACTCCGAAAGTGAATTAAATTTAGAATAACAGGTAACAACAAGAAAGTGGGGAGTTTTCTTGCTTTCCAGTTCACAGAGCATCCTGCGTGTGATCCACCTGCAATGCTGTGCATACAGGAGGGTGATTTCCAGCACTCTTGCTTAGCGCAGGTCCCTCAGTGCAGCTCTTTTGGCCACCCACCAAGTCTTTAAAAAAAAACCCCAAAAAACCCCATACCAAACAACAACAAAAAGTAATTTTGATTTGTGTTAAAGTGGGAGCTGAATTTCTTGGAAAATCTGGTGTCAGCTGTATATTAGGTATTGCATTACTGCTGTCTGTCTCTTTTTTCCCTGGGTAGAAAGGGATGTGTGCTCCCCCAGCACTGGTGCAGAGGTGATCAGACTACTTGGAGCACAGCGTTCCTGGGACATGGTCCAAACAAGATGTTTGCATTGATAATCCACCGGGGTCCTCCCAGCCCCTAAGTGAAACCAGACAGGTTTTTAAGCTGTTTGTCAATATGCTTACAGTTGTTATTGCCAGCTATCCAGTGCACAAGCGAAGCAGCACCCATCTGCCTTTTTGCTTTTTAAATTCTGTTTTGTGTGGCTGTTCGGGGAGGGCTTGGGTGCCTGTGCTGGCTCCAGGGTTCAACCCAGAGCCCTGGGCTTGAACTGAAGTCCAAGCCAGGAGACTGCAGCCTTGTGTGGGCACCTTGGGAAAGGTGGGCCAGAAAGCAACAGCCTGAACATAAGCACTGGAAACAGCTCCAGAGTTTTCTGAGGTAAACAGGGCATGAATTTTAGCTCTGGATCTGAATTCCCTGCAAGTGAAATACAGGAGATCTGTGCTCTTCCCTTTCTCACCTTCTCTGAGCTTCAAATTGTAGCAAATCTGAGCAACTACTGAAATCCGGTAGGAATTACAGGAGAGGTAATTTGTGGTGTTTACATACAGGGCAGCGACAACCTCCTCTCCACAGGGTACCAAATGCTCCATGTTTTGCTTTAATGAGATTTAAGTGCTTCATTTGGGTGTTATCCTTTGTGCTGTATATAGTGATGCTTTTAAATACTTACTAGATTACAAAACAAACCTGCAGTGAACTACCAAATGTTTGTTTATTGTGCAAAATATTTGAAAACTATGATTATGTGGGGGTTTTTTTCATCTAACTTTCAAATGTCTCTGTGTTTCCCATCAAATGGCAATTGCAAGTTTCTTGCAGCTCATCCTGTTGCAGTGGGGACTGATGTTGACGATCCCTGGAGATGCAGCTGAAAATTTGCCCTCCATTCGCAATGAGAAATGCCGCTGTCAGTTGTTCCATCCTGGCAGTGAGGACAAAATCTTCCAGGAAAGGTTCTGGCGTGAAGCTGGATGGCTCTTCCAGGCGCTCCCAGGGCCAGGGACCACATACCGGTGGAGGTCAGGGCTGTGTCCCACAGCTGGGAAGTCTGCAGCACCATTGAGCTCCAGTTCATGATTCAGCCTCTGGCCTTGCAAAACTTACAGATGTGCTTAATTTCCTTAAACAAATGCAATGCAATTTGCTTTCAGTGCAAACGCCGGGCTCTCAAAAATATTTAATGGGATGTGAATGGGGCTGGACTGACTTCATCCCTGGGAGTCTGACAGTGGGCGGGAGCCACAACTTGTTGCTGCGCTCTAGGAAATCAGTGTGCAGCTTCCTAGACATATATTTAGTATTTAGTTAGCAAAACCACTAAAAAAACCCTATTTACTGTTTTTCATAGAAGGAGTCTCTTGCTTTTTGTGCATGCTTTATTTAGCTGCACGTAGGAGCCAAGCAGTGCTCTCTGCTGCGTGGTGAGAGGGAGGTGGGGGAGCCGCTGTCCCTCTCCCCCTGCTCTCCCTCCCCTTCTTTATCCCTCCTGACGTCTGGGAATTGAAATCTCTGATCACGCTGAGGAACAGATGAGGCGCCAGGGCTGCTTCTCCCCCAATTTAAGAATGTAGCTGGATTCATCGCACCTCCCAGGCTGACTCCAGGGAAAACCGTGCCGCTCTGCAGAGGTCTGTGGTTCATTCCTTTTCAGGGCTCGGTTTGCGGGGATGCCGAGGAGGGGCTGTGTGGTTTTGGGGCACGCGTGGGTATTGGAAGAGCTGTGAACTTCTGCAGGGTTTTGCTCTCTGGGAAACTTGGAGCTAGTGCAGCTCAGCCTGGGCAGCACTGCCGATGCTGCACAGGGCTGGCAGGTCTCATCCTCTTATGGTGAAGTAGCTTCAAGACTTGCGTTCACTGCAGGTTGGGTCTAAATATTGCTGGGACTGATTTAGCAATTCTTTTGGAGTGATGGCTGTGAGAAATGCAATTTGTTTGATGGTTTGGTTTTTCATTCCTCTGTTTTGTGGTTAACAGTACACAAGTTGCTGGAAATTGTTACTAGAGAGGACAGTACTTGGAGGGGTTTGTTTGCCGTGGCAGCTGTCTGGGTGGGTTTTTCCCACCTGGAGGTGTGGAGTGGGGCTGTACCACCAGCTGTGGGGAGCTGCAAAGGCTCAGCCTAGAAGTGAAACTTGTGCCTTACTTTTTTGAAGCTGCTGCTGGAATAACTGTGAGTTTTTGTTCAGTAGTGGCACTGAAACACAGATTTCCAGGAGAAAATAGAAAACAGCTGATGAAGTGGGTTTTTTTTTAGTCTGTTTTAGGTGCTTTAGCTAGCAAAGTACTCGGAGCATGGGGCAGATCTGCTCCCTGCACTGGCTGCCGCGGGCAGGTGGCTGGTTCCTGCCACAGGGCTGTCCCGGCTGTGCGGTGACATTGCTCCTGCCAGCCCTCCTGCATGGAGGCGGGGATGACCTCTGGGATGAGCAAATCTCCCTGAACTGTGGCAATAATTCACAGTGCCCCCGAACCCCCACTTTTAGTTATGCTGATGTAACTATGCGGCAGTTTTTGATTTTTTTTAATATATATTTTTTTCTATAATTAAAGCGTTTTAAAATTTCCTGTACAAATAAGGGGATCCCTGACTGCCTTAACCTCCAAATCCCCTCTGAACATGCAGCTGGGGCAAGCGGGAAGTAGTGTGTCATCCCCCCCGACCCTTTTTCCAGGCCCTGGAAATACTCACCACATGCTGCATGTGTTGCTGGCTCCAAATTCCTTCCTTGGATGAGTAATGGGAGAGAGAGATCGGCGTGCCGGAGGCTCCCTGCCCGCCAGCAGGCTGATGTCACTGTGGTCCCCTCAGTCCCAGGGTCCACAGCTCAGCCTGTCTGGCTGGTGGCACCAGTGAGGGCAGAAATGGGTGGGAAGGGACCACAGAGGCCCAGGGTGAGGGCTTGGGGTCCAGCAGGCAACCTGTAGAGAAGGAGCTCGGCAAGGTGGGGGAAAGAGAGCTCCTCCAGCCGTGTATCTTCCACCACTTCAAACAGGTGCATTTGTTACTCCTGCTTTACCGCTAGGAAAATGACAGTTGGAGAAGAGGCAAAATAGCGATGGGTTTGCCTCTTGAGCTTGGAAGAAGAGCTGAAGTCCCTGTTCCTTGTTTTAGTCGCAGTAAAGATCCACACCCTGGGGACTTACTGAATTTTTATATATATATATATATATATATTTAATTATAAATGAAAGTTTAACACTGAACTCGTCCTTACTGGCACATAGGGGTGGGAGCTCTCGGCTGAATCAGACCCTAGTTCAGTGCAGGCTGGAGAAGCCCGTGTATTCCTTTCACTGGGCTTTGCATCCCATATAACCCTGGTTAACATAAAAAGATCATACACAATCCAGTGGTTTTGCCAGAGTTTGACATCCTGTTGGCCAGCAGAGCCACGGGGAAGCTGCAAGGAAATCAAGAGCAGTTTGGGTGGCATTGCAAAATGCCACAGATGAACTTTTGGTTTGGGGAATTTTTCAAAAATGCAGACTTTTTGCTGTTGTTTGGTAGACGTACCTCTGCAGCCAGGGCAGGCTTGGCTTTTCTGGAGGTGGCAGTCAGATTCTGAAAACCCACCTGTAAAATGTTTGCTCTTTTTTATAAGCAATGACTTCATTTTATTAGCTGGAAAAAAAGCACAAGTGTTTCCCATGGCTAAGGGCTTTAGTTACACTGCAGTTGTTCTGTATAACCTGATCTTCAATCAAAAAGATAAATAAATCACAGACTGAGTTAACATCTCCCTGTTATAACTTGCATATTTTTCCATTCGTTCTTACAGCATTTAGAACTGATTTAAACCCCAGGAGATCATGGCTGGGTCACTCATGTGCATATTTATTTTTCCTTGAAATTGCTAAAAAGCTGACGTATTTGAAGGGAAATAGGCATTTGCCAGGAGCTTCTAAATACCTGTCCATCACAATGAATAGAAGTGAAATGTCACTGCAGACAGCAGTGGAGGAAACCTGTGTATGGTCTGGTTCTGCCAAAAGCAATAAGGCTGAAATACGTAGCACAAAAATGACAGATGCCAATGATGCGTTGCAGAAGGCCAACAGTGTATGTTTAAAACCTGGTGTCTTGAGACTGAGACGAGGGAGAGGCACTGTTTCCATCAGGGGGGTTCTATGCTGAGCTGACATTTCCAACCCAAACTCAACAAAACTGAAAGCCAGGCCAGCAGAGATAGCTGAAGGTACTGGAGGTCCGTGGGCTGTAGGCTGGCTGGCTGTAGCCAGCCGGTTTTGTCAACGCTGCAGAAGTTACTTCTAAGCCAAACTGACCCTCTGCCATGATTAAGTCTGTAGCTGCATCTGTTTACAGTCTGTTCAGGTGAACAAGTTCAAACAGGACTATCCCAGCAAGTCCTGAATGCAGCTTCTCGGGAACTCCACCGTGAAATAAGAAATAAACCCCTCGGTTCTGAACGGCTGACATATAAACTGACCTACCCCTCCTGCAGCATAACTGCTTTATCACAGCGACTACAGGGTCATTACATCTGCGGTGTAAGGAGTCTGTCTGCCAAAGAATGCTCCTCTGAATGCTTTCCCCCTCATGATCAGTGTGTGCCTTGCGGGGACATGAGAAAGGTGCTGTGCGTTTGTATACCTATGTTGATTTTGGTCATGATAATTGGAATTCATTACTTGTATGCTTTAAATGAGAAGTTGTTCTGGAATCTATGTCTAGCCAGTGATTCGGCCAGTGTTGCCTGTTTCCACGGTCAGAGCAGAGCCCAGCAGCTGTTGTACCACTGTTGAGCCCATCCTACTGAGGGAGCAGTGCCCATCCCCAGGACCAAGCACGCTGAAAGCAAACAAAGCCTACTCCCCGTCAGGTTTCTAAACACAGTTTAGTACTAGTCCAAGGCATTGAACAGCTGTATTGGAGAGACCAAGAATATAAAAGAATATCTAGGAATTGTAGGAAAATTCATATGTGCTTCTCCATCCATCCTTCCAGTGCTGTCGGTGTGGCATAGAGCTATAGATCTCAGCTTGTGGTCCCTGAACTAAGAGTGCAAAAATCTGGGTTTTGACATGATGAAATGTAACATTTCCTTCTCCTTCCTGATGTTTGCCCTCTTGTAGGTCCTGGTCACTATGCTGATCCACACTTGTTTCTTTTTTGCCTGCCTGCCTGTGGCGAGCCATGTCTGGGGACGAGTGGGCCAAGGTAAGGAGCCCGCCTGCCTTGCTCTGGGCCATTCCCGGTGGCTCGGCTGTCACCTGGGTTCACCCAGCCCATGCCAGAGCCCTTCCTGCAGCAGTGGCACCGCATGGGAGGGACATTCCTGCTCACACGCAGGATTTCAGGGGGATGCTGTGCGCTGGTGTCTGTTGGTGAAGCTCCAGACAGCCTGTTCGCACACACGAAGAGCGATGGGAGGTCAGGGGACCCATGTGGGGGGAGAAGCTCGATCCCTCCCCACCCTGCCAAGCCTGTGCTCATCACTGGCAGCAGCTCAGCGTGCCGCTCCCTCGCACCGGGGCTGCATTTCAGCCTGTGTCAGCAATGAAGGGTGTTTGTGTGATCTGCAAATGGAGCTTGAAATCAGGAAGCAAAAGGGCGTTGCTTCTGTTAGTCACTGCCTTTGTCCTGTGCCTTGAAACTTTGGATGTATCGATGATCTGTGGTGCGACATCTGGAGAAAAAAGCACATAAGGTGCATTCCTCCTGTAACCTATAGCATGCCCATAGTGCCATAAATGAGCAGAAAATACCGACAGCACCTCACCATAGCCTTTCTGGTGTTGGATTGCATTTGTATTCCATTTGAGCCTTCTGTGGAAGCGGTCAGCACAAATGTTTCTAGAGTGGTGATGGCACTTCAGAGTTTGGACAAACGTGTCTCCATGCTGTGTATCTTCCAGACCAGCCTCTGCAGCTAAATCTGGGCTTAACTCCCTATCAGCCGGAAAGCAAGGTCACAGCATCAAACAGTGCACATCCAACACAGGGCAGGGGAACAGTGGAGCTTTCATGGTACCGGGGTTCATTTGCATCCAGCACATAATGGTGCTTTAGAGGATGCTGTCCTCATCTGTCTGGGGACATTCTTGCCTTTTTAGCTTCTGGGCTCCTAGAGTGATTTCTTGAGGAGCTGGACCACACTCGGCCAAAAGAAGACAGCTTCATGTTTAATCTAAGTATGAATTCCCCTTATTGTTCAATGATCTTTTACCATTTCTTTTAGGCATGATTCTGGGATTTGATTTTGCCCCTCACCCTTCTTCCCCACGTTTTCTTTCTTCCCCTTCAGATTTGCCAGGGGTTAGATGTGAATCTCAGCTTTGTTTCCCCAAAATAGTTATCTGCTTGTTGGGCAGCCTGCAGGAAGTTTCTGCAAGGAAAGGTTAAGGCACAGATGTTGGGCTGAGATTAGCAAGTCCTCACTGCCAGCTCTCACTGCTTTCCTGGGCTGTGACTTCAGGGCAAAGATGTCAGGAGATGTCTGGACATCATGTGAAAACAGATTAGGGACCTGAGGAGTCCTGAGCAACACAGTTTGCCAGCACTTAGCCAGACACTCCAGGTCACCCTAAGCTTTTTTTGTGAGTAATGGTAAAGGGAAAGAGATTGGTAGCAACTACAAATGACGGGGGCATTTGAGTGCAGATGCTTCTAGTGCATAGGCGAAGAACGCACTCACTCATTGCAAATTAGGGCAGCCTGCTGGAAAGGCAGCTATAGGTGCAGTGTCAGGAAGGAGGGGAAATAAATCTGCTGAGTTGCCATCCTATATCCAGTCAAGTGAAAAAGTATCATATGGTGACATCTGCACGACAGTACGGCTATGTTTTACCAAGGAATCATTGATTCAAATAGTGACACATGAGTTCAGACATCTAGCTGGGGTTTAAAAGATATCTGTGAAATCTGGAGATGATAAGAGAATGTGCTCTTTCTTCTTTTTACTTCCTTGTCTGATACTATTTTTTTCCTCAGGATCTGTCATTTAGTTTTCTGCTCCCTGCAGCAAACTGATACAAGCTGGTACCCATGAGTTACGGTGCTGCCAGGAACAGTTATTTACACTTTATCAGGTTTTCTTTCTTTTTATTCTTTTTTTAATTTTTTTTTAAATTTTTTTTTTTCATTCTAAACCCAGCTGGTCCTTGGAGCTGCCTCTGAAATGGTCTTTCTGCAGAAGTATGGGATCCATCAGCTGGGGAATGTCTATTTCTCAGCAGCCCAAGTCCACTGAGGAGCTTCACTGAGCCCTTTGGGCTGTTTTCTGCCCTCCCGTTTCAGATGTTGGCACTAAACACACTTGCTGAAACAGAACAGTCTGCATGACATCTTCCAGGAGAGTCCTCCAAGATGCGAGGGGTGCAGAGAAAGCCTTCACCAATACGGGCAGGCTGTTTTCCCTGTTTGCAGCAATGTATATGGAGGTCTCATTTGAGCACCTGAGAAACTCCTGTTCATGTAGGGTGGAGGCTACAGGTTTGCAGTGACCTGTGGAGGGTTTCCTGGCAGAGGTGCTGGGGGATTGCAGGAGCTGCTGTGCAGCGTCAGGGGCTGCTGAGGACTTGCATGAGATGGTGAAGGTTTCCTCTACACTGCAACCATTCCCATGTCTGTAGAGGAGGTGGCATCTGTGGTGTCTGGTGGGTGCATGTATGGAGGGAAGAACTGCATCCATAACAGCACGGATCATCTTCTCCTCCCCAGGGTCAGGCCGGCTTAAACTCACTGTCCTTTCAGAAGACAGGCTCCAAATGAAATGGAAAGAGACAGAAGGGAACATCAATGGCTACAAAGTTCGGGTGAAGCCCATGGCAGGTATGTGCTGGTGCGCTGGACAACAGAACCAGCAGAGGTTTACGTATGAGTGAAGGACTGAGCTCCACGTTGTGACTGGTGGACAACAGGACTTTGGTGAGAGCATTACTTAGAACTTAAGGTGACAGGGATAAGGCAGAGAAAATTATCCTCTGGTTGTTCTGCTTGCAAGTGATTACCTAGGTCAAAACTTTCCATCGAGCTGTACACACAGTGCAGACAAGAAGTCTTTCGGGTCACCAGGAGAGCAGTCTGTAGTGCCACATCGCTGCAGGCACAGTCCCCCTGTCACTCGCTCACAAGAGAGAGATGGAATCCAGCTCTCATTATCCTACGGGAAAGGCTTAGCCAGAGAATGTTGCTCTTTGGAATTGCGTGAGAAAAAAGATGAGGAAAGGTTCATTGTCTGGTTCTTCTGTGGGAGCTCCCAGCTCTTCCCCCACCAGCAGGAACATGGGAGTGGAATTCCTTGACCCCATGTGTGGCAGAGCTCAGCCCCCTTAGCTCCCTACCCCAGCCCAGCTACAGCTTCCCTGACTTTTGACAACGAACCTGGTGGTGTTGGAAGGACATGATGTCCCTTGGTGGGGAGCGATGGTTGGAGGCAACCTTAGCCCTGGCTGGCATTTGGGTTTCAGTCTCTGCTGCTCTCCCAGCAAGCCGGAGAAGGGAGCTGCCAGGCAAGAGTGCATGCGGCACAGCTCTTGTGATCGTCCACCCGCTTTTAGCTTAGCCCCCACCTGTTTCCCGAGCTGGAGCAGGAGGTTTCTCATTCCTTCCCTGCCCTGCTCCTCCCCTGGTCTCAGCTCAGTAGAGCCATGAGCATCCCGGGAATGCAGGGAATCCCCGCCAGCACGCCCTGCACGTGCCTGAGGCTTTCCCTCTTAGCAGGCTGGGAGCTCCATCTCCAGCCCTAGGCATGAGCTTAGGGATGCCGGGGTCAGAAACACATCCGTCTCCATAATTTCAAGCCTGTAGACCTTTCGTAATCAGAGGGGTTTAGGAGCTGGTTTGCCTCTCTCCGTTCTGTGCAGTGCAGAGAGCACAGTGCAGCAACTGGCTGCTGCTTTGCAGAGCTGCCTCGCTCCACCTGCTCACTGCAGTGCCAGTGCAGAAATCACCTAGTTCTTGGCTGGTCAAGGCATCACAGACCCAGGGCAGGTCCCAACACCGTGGGACATGGCTGGAGGGGTCTGGAGGCAGTGCTGACCCCAGAAATGAGCTGTCTCTTCCCAGAGAGCAGCTGCCCCTGGAGAGAGACAGGGCTTGCAGAGACAGCACAGCAAGAGTGGCTGGGATGAGTCCCGCGTGCCAGTGATGATCCCAGAGACACCAAGCCACTGCCTCATTTTGTCACGTATGACCTCAAGCACATCAGTTGGTTGGATGTTTTTATAAGCAGTATTTACTAACAATTGCCAAGTCTTTATCCTCTGAAGACTGACTGACTTTCCACTCAGCAACTCCTTGAGAAGTTGGTGAGAGCTGCACTAATGCTGGGCACAAACTGGTTTTCCATTTTGGGCATGCATCAGGGATTTTAAAAAAAAAATATCCTAAACGTTCTCAACGTTGGATCAGGAAAAAAAGCGAAAATCAGAGATCCACAAAATTTAAAAAAAGAAGTAAGAGTTGACTGAGGTCCCTAGGCAGACATTCCCGGCATTTCAGCGGTGCTTTTGCTACTGTCAGCTTAAATTTAAGCTCTAACAGGCTCTGAACTGTGGCTTCATCCCACCTCAGGGGACTCGGAGCAAGAAGTCATGCTGAAAACCAAGACTCCCAAAGCCACAGTGGGGGGGCTGAGCCCTACCAAGGAATATACACTGCAGGTCTACGTGCTCAACGGTTCCCAGGAAGCCCTGTTTGCCAAGAGGAAATTTGTGAGTAAGTAGTGTGTGTTACGTTTTACTATTCAGAGACCTCCTAAGGCTCTTGGAGATGTGGCTCCTCGGAGTTCTGGCATATGCCCTGCAGGCTCTGCGGCAATCACAGAGCCTGCTACTATTTTCATTGGAAGGTTAGAAAGGGTGATGGTGAAGAGCCAGGGGAGGAAGGGTGGACTGTGACTCACAGACCTGTCTAGATGACTTTCTCTGTTTTTGGTCTTCCTACAGTAGAGGAACTAAAAAATGCATCCCAGACTAGAAATAATCGAAGAAACTCAGGAGCTGCATCAGGAAAGAATCTCACCTCTTGGGGGAACTCAACAGCTGAGCACAGTGGGGTGGCAGAGGCCACCCCACCACCCCTGAACGCCCTCTTGACACAGCCAGGTGGGTGCAGTGACTGCCCTGGAGTCATGTTGGGTTGATTTTGAGCTGTGGTCTCTTCCATGCTCCCGTGGTTGGAGCATTAAGCACAGCTGTCCCTAAAACGACTCCCACCCTCTCCCTGCTCCCTTCATCAGGGCCGTTCCCTCAGTGAGGCATGCTAGCCCAGTCTTAGTGCTTGCATGCAGTTCTTGACTACAAAAACACAGTGAGCAACCTAAAAATACTTGCCCCTCCTGCCAGTCAACCTGAAATAGCACATCTGTGCATTCCCAGGGCTAAGAGGTATTCAGATTCAGCAGGTACAGTCAACTGAGAGCCAATCCTTCGAGAACCAGCTGAGCACTGGGGTTAATGGTGCTTGACCTCCTCGGCTTGGTGTGCCAAGGCTGGCTGCAGAGAGTCTGCCAGAAGGTGTGAGCCCTCCCCTGTGGCTGAGGACTGTATATAACTGCATAGATTCTCACGTATCTGGCAAAAAGGTTTGCATGAGTTCAAAAGGCAGTTACGTGTGCTGATGGAAGAAAGATCCATCAGGGCCATATTGCAAAAAGGCTTGCACTAGCTCAGGGTGTTTCCGAGTCACAGATTGCTGAGGTCTGGAGAGTACAGTGGGTAACAGGTGTCACGGTATGTGTTCCCAGATTTGTATTTTATAAACATTCATTATATTTCATCATTAAAGATAATGGGAAGGACAAATTTTTGATGTGATCCACTACTAACATTATTATTAACTCATGAGCCCGCATGCAGCCCTCTCAGAGAAGCATGAATGAAGATTGTCTCCTTCATCTAACTACTGCTTTGCATAAAGCTTGTAGGACTTTTATCCTCCCTGAGCCCCCTGTACTTCTGTCAAATGTGGCTTAAATCAGTTGACGAGCAGAGCAGGTTGCATGGGATGACACAGCTAGGGACAAGGGGATTTTTCTCTTTGGAGCACAGCAAAGGACAGAGCTGAAACAAAAAGGCAGAAGGGCAACCAGCCAAAGGCCTCAGGAGAAACAAGAAACCAGCCCGGTGTGGAGGCCAGTGTGACAGAAGCAACACCAACAACCACGAAATTGTCCCAGCGCACTCCTGGAAATTCAGAGCGACAATCTCTAGGAAAAGAAAAAGCGACAAAGGATTCACTGAGGCGAGGTGAGAGGGCTTTCAGACATGTCTTGCTGCTTCTTCCCTACTGTTTTCCCTAACACTTGTTGAATACAAGCTTTCCATCCCACCTGTCACCAAGATTTTCAGGAGTACAGCACTGCTGATAGTGCCTTCCATTGCTAGGCTGCGCTTTGGGGAACTGTCAAGGATCACTGGGAGTTCTGTAGAACATCACTGATTTTAAGGCAAACTGAAGCTAGGCTAAAAATTCCTTCCAGATGATGTAACTTATCACATTCCCACTATTCTCTCTCTTCATGTTGCCACCCCCTCCTGCTTCAGACAGATCCATGTAAGAGTTTGTATTCTTGAACAGACCCCTTCCACCCATGGGCCTTTCCAAGCCTTCGGAAAGGGAGGAGAGCATCAGTGATGTTCATTATTCAACCTGCTCCACCTTCTGGACTTGTTCTTCATGTTTCATAGATAACTGATCCACCATGGTCCTTCGGATTCGTCAGTTGAGACTATGGCAGGGCAGGTGGCTCTCAGAACTGTTGAAATGGCGGGAATGAGATTGGCAAGAGCATCCTCTTTTGGTCCCTTGAGGCCAGCAGGAATCTGTGACTGTGAAAAGAGATAGGGTAGTAACTTCTCTGAGTCCACTGAATCTTGATGGGATACCTATTTCCTTCCACCAAAGATGGAAAATCCCCCATCTGAAAAATATTCAAGGAAGATGCATTCAGTGAGCAACATGTCCCATCTTATCCTCTGTTAAGCTGCAGGCCTGGGGTGGGGAGAAAGGCAGGGCTTGAGTATCTGTGATGCCAGCAGGTTTTTACAGAGAGATTGGATTTAATATAAAGCCATGAAATAATTAGAGCCCACAGGGGATCTCGTGATGGAACGGAATTAAGCAATCACCTGCAATTCTTGGAGACATAGGCTAAATACAAGGGAAGCTCTGGGCTGGGGCTGAGATGTAATGGAGCTGACAGCTTGCAGAGAGTGGTGCTTGGGTTAGGTACAGCCTCCTGACAGCTTTAACCCGTTCTTTGCAGAAATGCAGCTGTGCACCACTCAGTTTCTTGGTACTGAGAGGGGTTATCCTTAGCCATGTGGTTTTCCCAAGGTGCTGGGATGCATCAGGCTGGCAGATGGTCCAATTTACCATCCAGACAAGTCCTTACACTGCAGATTTGCTTCTTGTCTTAAAACCGAAGCAGTTTGTCCTCCTTTACAATTGGTTTTCTCAATATGAGATCTTTCTCCCCTCCAGGTTCCCAGTTCCAGTGTGACACATCTGCGATGATTGATATTGTCCTGCTTGTGGATGGATCCTGGAGCATCGGACGCAGCAATTTCAAGCTGATTAAGGAGTTCCTGAGCAATTTGATTTCCCCATTCAGTATTGACCAAGACAAGATAAGAGTAGGTAGGACACTTTGCTGTTTCCTGACCTTGGGAAGCCCGTGTTTCAAGGGGTCATGGTCTCTCTTCCTGTGGTTATGTGCTCCTCTGAGGAGCTTTTATTCCTTTAGAGTGCGGTCCGTGCTTGCTGTTCGTGACAGCTTTGCCCGTCTGGTAGCAAGCTCTGGCCTCTAGTGGCTGTAAGCAACAGCTGCACAGTCAACAGCGGCGATGGCTTCTGTCGACGCCGAGATATTTGGGATCTGCTGCCTGCCTCTGAGGAGATGCTCGGCCTCCGCAGCAGGTGCAGGCAGATGCAGTGGCAAAGCTGCACTGGAGCTGCTCTGAGCTTAGCTCAGAATGGTGCTGCTGCCGGTTCTGAGTGGTGCTGATACTGGCCAGGCTGTACGTGAAAAAGGACAGTGTAAATCCTTCCACCTCCTTGTAGCCAACCGGTCTGACCCCAATTAACATTGAGACCTTATCAAATAGTTCAGAGCATCATCACAGGGTAAGTACCACTGTACCAGTGGGGTCTGGGGCATCATCTTGCTGCCTGCATGACAAGGACCATGCAGAGAAGTGGACTTAGAAGCCAAATCTGCTCACCTCCTCTCCCTTTCATTATTTTGTGCCATCCTCCCATGGCAAGCCTGACACTGCCTCCCCAAAGGGTTTCTGCCCTTGCAGCTTACCTTGGCTTGCATGATGCTGATCGCTCTTGTCTTCCCCAGGGCTGTCCCAGTACAGCAGTGATCCCCGCACGGAGTGGGATCTGAGTGCTTACTCTACGAGGGACCAGGTGCTGGAAGCCGTGAGGAGTTTGAGGTACAAGGGCGGCAACACCTTTACAGGTAACTCCATCTTGCAGGTGTCTGTTAAAATACCTGTTTGGCTGCAGCAGGGGAAGCTGTTCCCATGGGATGACGTCTCTGTGGGGGCAGAGACAAGAGTAAAGGCGGTGGGGTTGTCTGCGAGGCTGTAGCACAGCCCCCATCTCTGCTCCTCTCCAGGTCTGGCTCTCACCCACGTCCTGGAGCAGAATCTGAAACCGGCTGCTGGTGCCCGGCTGGAGGCTGAGAAGTTGGTAATACTCCTGACTGATGGAAAATCCCAGGATGATGCCAACCTGGCTGCTCAGACCTTGAAAAACCTGGGCATAGAGATATTTGCCATTGGTAAGATCACAGCCATTGACAAGCTGTAGGACAAAGCCAACCTACTTTTGATCTTCACATTGAAGGTTATGTTTCCTCAACTTTCATAGAAGCATCTTGAAGCTGCAAAACTGAGGTAGTGGGTAAGACCTCATTGCTTTGTGAGTAGGATGGAAATTAACTTTTTATTCAGCACAGGCAGTGTCTTAAAAGGGTATTTTGTTTCTTTAGCAAAAACATTCATTCACACGAGAGATTTCACACCTTCCGTCTATAAGACATTTGTGAGCCTCAGAGACCTGTGCCATCAGAACAATATTCTCAGCTGTGGAATTAGGCAAGAGAATATTGTATTGGGGAGGGCAGGAGACCTTCTTTGTAATTACTGCCTCTCACAACTTTCCATTTCTCTGAATAATAACATTGCCTGTTCTTCACTATCCAGTGGCAATAATGAAACACAAAATGGCCTTGAGCAGCAATGTCCTTGATAACTACACGGCTCTGCTAGAGACTAATACACGAGCAATAAAAGTTGCATAGAAAACTCTCCTAACATTGCGGTCCCCAAAACTTTAAGTGCTAATTTATGTTGGGAACACATGAGCAAGGTTTTATTGTGTAGGGTTATGTAGCTAAGTGGCTGGCACTGTGATTCCTCCCATGGACGTGTGCTGTGCAGCACAACAGGCTGACAGCTGTGTGCCTGAAATCGCTGGGAGAGCTGATCCTGGCTGGGGTCTTTGCCTTTCCTCTCTGGTTAGAGAAAGATCATCCTGTTTGGTCTTTAGACATCAGGGCCTGAGTGTTAATCTCAATAGCACCTTGGCTCTCCCTGCAGAGCAAGAGGAAGGGAGGCTCGCAAAGCTGTTGGGGTAGTGGTCTTGGACTTGAGCAACCAGGTGGGATCCCTGCCTGGTGATGGTGCTGCTTGGGCAATGTTAGGGCAGCCCTGAGCCTAGCACTGGGAAACAAAATAGGTTGTGTGCTGTAGAGCTTGCTCTGCAGAGGGTTAACGAGGGGATGGAGGATGCTCTGTGATGGTGAAGTTCTGCTAAATAAACGGTCTGCTTCTTGCTCATCCCTGACTCTCCTGAAATGCAATGTGATGTTCTGATGAATAATAGACTCTCTGTGGGGAGTGCTGGCACCTCATAAATGCAAAATTGTTGTTTATTCATTCCTTCCTTCCCCCATTTATGCAACTGCCTCTTAGGGTGAAAATTATTTGCCTTCCTGGTAGCAAAGCCTGCGAGCATGAGGAGGCAGAGAAACAGAACGAGGACTCACTGGACTGTCTCCAGGCCACTAAAGACATTCTTAGCCCACGAAGTTGAAAGCCCTTCCCAGGCTGGACTAAGGCTGTGGCTGCAGGAAAGTCCAAGGTCATTCTCAGACACCAGCCCCCTACTGGAATGACTGGGAGGCTCTGCCTGGAGAGCAGGATGACGATGGACCCATCCTGCCCATAAACCAACACCACAGAGGCAGGAGGCAGGAGCTGCTCTCCCTGGGATGTTTCTCACTCTCATTCTCTGCTGTGGTTGCAGGGGTGAAGAACGCGGATGAGGCAGAGCTGAAGCAGGTGGCCTCGGAGCCGCTGGAGCTCACTGTGTATAACGTGCTGGATTTCCCACTGCTGAGCTCTCTGGTTGGCAGGCTCACCCAGGTCCTGTGCACCAGGATCAAAGAGAAGAGCAACAAGGAAAACACAGGTGAAGTGAAACCTCAGGGAGGGCTGAGCTTCCTTCTGCTAGCCATGCACTTTCCTTGCCATCAGGACTGACCCTTTCTCATACCTTTCCTTCTATGCGCTCCACCACCTCACTTTCCTCCTCCAGTGCTGACCTACTTGCTCAGCCCTCTTTCTGCCTGACAATGGTCCTTGCCCTGTCAACAAGTTGGCCGGTTTCTCCTGTCATCATTGTCTTCTACAAGACCCTCTGGATGCAGTTCTGCTCTCACTCCGCTGCAGACTCCCTGCTGTCTCTAACAAGTCACAGAGAGATGTTACCTGTAGATGTTTGCATTCTGATGCTCTTGGTTTAGTTACTTGCTTCCAGCCTGTGAGCCAATACAGGCAGCAGCCCTTCCTACCAGGGGTCTGGATAACTCTTAATGGACATCATCACCTAATGACAATAACTACCATAGCAAGGAAGAGGGGATGTCTTTCCCCTCTTCCATTATCATATAGATATATATGATAAATGCATTGTAACCGTCTTTTCTGAGTTTCTTCCGACCAAAAGGACGCAGAAAAAGAGCTAATTTGAGAATGCATTAGGGAGAGTGTACAGAAGAAACATTGGAGGTAGGAAGAGGAGATGATAAAATGCCTAAGCACATTATTTTTCTCCACACTTTACTTTAAATGATGGATCTCCAAGACACTTTCAAGTTAAAACCAAACAGCCTATTTCTTTCCTTTGCTGGAGTGCAGCTTGTATGATGAACAAAAGAGTAAAGAACCACTCCAGATGTTAGCTTAGATCCTCAGGAGAAATATCGTGCACATATTTCCAACATATTTCCGTCTCTCTCTGCTCAAAGATTGGCCTAAGGAGAATGGGAAAATCCAACTTTCAAGCATACTTTTATTTTAATGCTGTGGAGAACAATTCATATAAATAAATTGATTACTCATTAATTTGTACTTGTTCGATATAATTAGACATTTTTCAAAGGTGCAGATTAGGCTGAAGAAAGATGAGCTGCTCAGAAAAGAAACCAAAATAACTTCTGCTTGTTCATTTTGACAGATTTTTGTGACTGAGTGAAGCTAGGTCATCTTTTGGATACATGCAAAAATGCAGATTTGTGTTGAAAAAATATTCCCAGCACCCTGCAAAATATACAGCCTGTTCTCTATGGAGTATTTATGTTCTCTGTATGCCCAGTTCTAAAATATTTGTTTCAGAGTAGTTTGGACAGTTTCTATACTCTATAGGGAAGGAGATTGTAACTTCATTTGAAAAATGTCACTCATATTTATGAGCTGGAAAGTACATTTGGTGTGAGAAGTTTGAATGTAGGAAAGTAACTGTGTTTTTAATTCCTAGGCAGCGCTGTGACAGATATCCCTGCGAACACAGGTCCCCAGCTGAGCCCAACTGACCTTAAAATATCAGCTGTGACCTCTAAGAGCATGCACTTGACCTGGAGTCCTCCTGTGAGACCACCAAAGAAATACCGCATTGTGTATTATCCATCGAAGGGTGGTGTCCCCAAAGAGGTGAGAGACCTTTCCCTGGTCGTCTGGGGCTGCAGCATCTTCCAGGTGGTGGCTGGGAATTTAAGTAGGCTTGAGGAGAGAAAAAGATGAGGTAGAGGTACAGTTCTTGTGGGATATCAGCTGAAGCCAGGGATGAAATTAAATGCACAAGTGTAAATGTGATCAGCTGATAGGATGAAAAGACAGAAGAAGAAATGGGATAAACATCAGCTTGCCAGAAACACTGGAAGCCATGCTGCATCAGTTTTTTGCTTTTGCAGTGCTATTCCCTCCCTAAAGCATCTGTTTTGACTCAAAAAGGATGCTCAGGTACACAGAGCTGTCCAAGGATGCTCATCTGGGATGGATATGACTTAGAAAAGCAAATCCAGATTCTTGATGGATTTCCACTGATTTCAGTGAGAGCATGATTAGGGTCTTGTGCTTGGTATTTGCACAGACCCCAGCCTTAGAGGAGAACAGAAATGCTTATTGCCTCTTACCTCTCTATTTTGGGGAGATGCTAGCTTGCACAAAATGCAGAGGACAACTGGACTTCATGTTTCTGGGCACAGATCTGCCACAAAGAAGCCATGGTTGCTAGGGAAGGGCAGTTCAGCCATTCCATTGCTGAAGGCTGGCTAGCATCTCTCTGCCTTGACAGCCCTTTTTGTGTTTTCAGGTGGTTTTAGATGGAGCAGTCTCCTCTCTGCAGCTCTCCAATTTGACCTCGCACACGGAGTATCTGGTCTCGGTGTTTCCTATTTATGACACAGCTGTTGGGGATGGGCTGAGAGGCGTCACCTCCACATGTAAGTCGTGAGTAGAGAGAATTATGCCGATGCATGGTTATAATAGGTAAACTAATTTTGTTCTTTGCAACCATCTCAGACTGGAGCCTGACATTGTATTTTTCACCCTTCCTCAAGTTCAGTCTGTTTACAGCTATCTCCATCTGTGAAGATGTTCAGAACTTGACCAGACAAGACCCTGAGCAACCTGCTCTTTGAGCTGCAGGTTGAACAGAGACCTTCAGGGTCCCTTTCCACCTATGTAATTCTGCAAAGTAGACCACTGACATGCCATTAACACACCATGCTAGAAATATCTTACAGCTCTTTGCTGTTTTTTTATCCTTGGGCTCCAAAGGAGTTAAACCTATTCTCTGTGAAGTGGTGGCTCCACAGTGTTAGATGTGGGCTAGATGCCCACCAGCTTGCAGTAGCTGATGCAAAGCCAGGTGTTCTCTGGGGTTTGAGCTGTTGCAGACATCATATGCTGAAGAGATCTTTCTGCCTTGTTTTTCCTTTCAGTGCCTTTGTCTTCCCCTCGGTCCCTGCGCGTCTCTGAGCTGAGCCACAACAGTATCAGGCTGAGCTGGAAGGCAGCCCAGGGAGCCACGCAGTACCTGGTGCTCTGCTCCGCAGCACCCAATGGAGCAGAGGACTATACAACAGAGGTAAAGTTCATGGGAATAATGATAATATAATTTTTTCTCTGTGTGGGCTGAGTTTAGTTCTAGCTCTAACCTTTGTGAATTGGTATCGTGTGTTTGAAAAAAAAAAAAAGTGTCAACATTATTGCCAGTGACATCTTTCATGGAAAATTATTTTTTTTATACCATATCTCAAAGCGATTTATAACCGTGAAGGTTTCACGTGGGCAATTAAGGAGTAGGGAGAAAACTCATTGCTTCATGGGGCCCTGGAAATCCAGGCACTGAACTCATATCTTTGCAGCCCCAGGTGTAATTGCTGTATCCTTGAGGCTGTACATAAATGTCTTCACTGTGTTCATCTTAAACTGTTAATGGAACCTTTGTTAGGGCTGTTTTTGTTGACCTCGAAAAACAAACTGACGACACCGCATAAGAATGAAACAATGTTTGATGAATGGAAAATCCTTAAAAACACCGAAGAACCTTTTTTTCATGTGTGCATTTTAATGAGTTATCTGGAGTACTTGTAGGCTGAGGAAATTAATTAAAAAGAAAAAAAAGGCGGAGGCGGGGGGGTGGGTGGGAACATGTATTGCCTCTGTGTCTCAGATTCCCCCCCTGAATGCACAGCAACAGCAGCAATTGCAGGATCATTCTTAAAACAGGGCAATTCATGTTTATACTCTGCTTTCAGTGCATAATTTTGTGGGTTTTTTTAAGATTCAGAACATTTGAAGAGAGACCAACATACAAAGTTGTATTTTAGCATATTAAAACATTTCGGCAGTTACCTGACCTACCCACTGTAAGAGTGCAATGCTCCAGGGCTACAGGATATCCACAAAACCGGCATTAAAATGTTCCCAGGCTTTTATACAACTGTGGTCCATTGCGTGCAGACTCCTGAAAGTCTCTGGGTGTTTCTGCAGCGAGCAGACTGAAGGAGGAGAGCTGTGGCTGTGCTGCATTAGGGGCAGGTGGCAGCAAGCCGGCTGCGATCGGCAGGCAGCTCTTCTGCGGGAGCTTTCCATGTGTCCGAGCAAAGTGGGGTCACACCTCGCGTGCCCCCTGATCCAACCCAGAACAGCAGCAGCGTTTCTGTATAAGAGACTTACACCTCTGCAGACCAGGGTAGCAGAAGGTGATGAGTACCTGGCTGTCCCCTGAGAAGAAAGGAAGAGCACTGACCGCTGCAGAGCACCTACCCAAGTGGTGACATCCCAAAGGAGACAAGTCCCCTTAGCGTAACCAAAGGGTCCTTGGCCTGTGTCTCTGTACAGTCTTGTCCTGTTGAGTGCACTGGCAGGTACCCTGGAGCTGAAGGCTACCCCAAACTATCTCTCTGTTGACAGGTGAAGGTGGTCCAGCCTGAGGTCCTGCTGGATGGGCTGTCACCCAGCACGGAGTACTCTGTCGCAGTGTACGCGATGTACGGGGAAGATGCGAGTGATCCAGCCAGCATCCAGGAAACCACCCGTAAGTGCTGCTGCTGCTTACTGAGTTGTTACTAAACACTTAAGGCAGGAGAGACTTGTTCAGTGAGGTGCTTCCCATATTGTGCGTGTAGCTTGTAAACACCCTGTCTCTTCCCTGCCTGATCTTAAGCGAATATTTGTCCCTGAGGGGATCTCTAATTATGTGGTGAGCTGTGAAAAAGGAGTGATTTTCCCCTGGTAAAAAAGGACTTCTGAAAGAGTTGTTCCCTCAGACCTTTGTTGTCAGGGGATAAAAAGGGGAATTACTTGGCTATTTCTTCACCCAAAGCCCAGGTAGGCTTTGATGACCTCCTAGAGGCAAGTATGGTAGTGGTACAAAGAGAGTATCTTCCCAGCATGGTGAATGAGTCTCTGGGTTCAAGGTGGGGGTCATCTAAGAGCAGCAGGAGGCAAATGGTGGCATTGCCATTGTGCAGCCTGTGAAAGCTCGGAGTGCTGTCACTAAACTGTTGTTGCAGTGGCCTTGAGTCCTCCCAGATACCTGAGCTTCTCCGAGCTCAGCCATGCATCTGTTCGAGTCAGCTGGGAAGCTGCGTCTTCAGCCGTGAAAGCTCACCACCTCACCTACGTTTCTAGCAGGGGCAGCAACACTGGGGAGGTGAGTCCTCAAGGGATTGGTGGAAGGAAAAGAAACTTGGAAGGTCAGGCACTGCCTTGTTTTCCTTCAGCTGCACGGTTTAGGGAGACCTTATCCGCTGGTATTGTTTTAGCTCTGCTTTTGATGCAGTTGCTACCCAATGTGCTAAACCCTCTGCAGCTGTACCCATGCTTCTCTTCAAACCATAGCATAGTTTGGGTTGGAAGGGACCTTTAAAGGTCATCTAGTCCAGCTCCCCTGCAATGAGCAGGGACATCTTCAACTAGATCAGGTTGCTCAGAGACCCGTCCCACCTGACCTGATGTTTCCAGGAATGGGACATTGACCACCTCTCTGGGCACCCTGTGCCAGTGTCTCACCACCCTTATTGTAAAAAATTTCTTCCTTATAACTAGTCTGAATCAAGCCTCTTTTAGTTTAAAAACATACCCCTTGTCCTATAGCTACAGGCCCTTGTAAAAAGTGTGTCCCCATCTTTCCTAGAAACCCCATGTAAGTATCGAAAGGCTGCAGTAAGGTCTCCCTGGAGCCTTCTCTTCTCCAGGCTGAACAACCCCAACTCTCTCAGCCCTTCTGACAACACTCACACAACTCTTCCACTGCAGGTGGAGGTTCCTGGCACTGCAACATCCACTGTCCTGAGACCTTTGTCTTCCCTCACCCAATACTTCATCAGTGTCAGATCTACGTATGATGAAGGGGACTCCTTTCCAATTACCGGCAACGTTACCACCTGTAAGTAGGGAATGAAAATGCTTTTGGTCCCAGTACAAGGTGACAAAATTGATGTGTGTCTGAACTGGGATGTTTTGAGGACTGGTCCCAACAGCTCACAACCCAAGCCCTTGCATAAAACCTGAATGACTATTGTTTTGTGTGTGTGGAGTACGTTCAACTGTGTTCTGTTGAAAATGAGGTGGAAGGAATAAAGAAAGGAAGCAAATGAAGAAAAAGCATGATGTATCACCAACCTCTGTGTCCTTGAGAGCCCTCCTAGCCTTCTCCCCTTTACAATACCCGTGTGATACATGTCCTCTCCCCAAATGAGATAATCTTTCTTAATTAGGGTTTTAAAAATAATTTACCTGTCTCTGTCCTGATGGCTGTTGGCATATGGGTCTGAAGAAGTGAAAGACTGGCTGGTCTCAGACATCTGCCTGGTCGATGTTTTGCTCCCTGACCATCTGCTCCCCACCTTGGTTCTGACAAGGCGCTGTCAATGCCCTCGCTTCAGCTCCTTCTCCTTCTGCCTCCCTCAGTAAAGGTCCCCCCGCCGCGTGCACTGAAAGTTACCGAGCTCTCTGGGAACAGCCTTCGCCTGCAGTGGGAAGCTGTTGCTGCCTCCGATGTGGTTGTCTATCAGATCAGATGGAGCACAGTCAGTGGAGAGAAGCCTCAGGAGGTACGGACCCACACGCGGCTCTGGGGGAGGCTGGCCTGGCCTCGTGCCTACATGATGGCTCTGAACTCAGTGGCATAGGTCGGTGTAAAGCTATTCAGGTTAATGCCCTCGAGCAATTAAGCAGTTCGGCACCCAGCTGAAGGAGCCTGTAGAATAAGACAAGGTCTGTCCTGGGTCTGGCTCTGTTCAGTGGAGCAGTCACCTTGAGTGCTGGAAGCAGGAGGGACAGCAAGCCAGAGTCCTACAGGCTCTAGGAAGATTGCAGAAGTGTTCTGGAAAATCTCAAGGATGAAATTCAATAGGGACAAGCAGAAAGTATTAAGCTTAGGCAGGAATAATTAACTACAGGTATACAGGATGTAGAACAAATAGCTAAGAAGCAATTCGGTAGAAAAAGATCTGGGGTTGCAGAGAATCACCAGCCCACAATGTCAAGTTGTTGTGAAAAAAGACAAAGATAACACTCAAGTATTTATAGCCAGAGGCATTGAACCTCCAAGACAGGTGAAACAACTTCTGCTTTCCTCCGTGCCGGTGAGCACTGACTACTTTTGGGATACTGCTCATCAATGAGGTCAATGATGAACACAGGGAGGAGAATGACCAGAGGCAGAGCTGGTGCTGGAGGGGCAGGGGTGGACCTCTGCCTTTGCAAGCCCCTATTTTCAGTACAAATGCAAACAGCTGTTTATACAGTGGTTTAAATAAACGAGTCTGTCCTGCAGTACTTCACACCTGGGCTGGAATAGGGGTGCACTGGGGCTTCCAACCTCAGCACACCTAAAAGCTGGAAACTGGGCAAAGGGATTTCATGCCCCAGGCAGGTGGGCTGCCCTGTGTCAGGGCACTGCACTGGGGGACTGAAGTAGCTGCTGAATATAACTGGGTTGTAATGCACGGGCATCTAGTCTGCATTAACCAGGGCTGGAATTTTGCCTTTGCTTAGATGTGTGCAACCCACAACAGTAGATTTTGTCCCCAAAGCCCAGTGCTAACTCATTTGTGCCTACAGGCGATCTGTGAGCCAGATGCTTGGATGGCATGAGATAGCTTAGGGATGCCTGGGAACTCGACTGACTCATTTCTTCCCTTCTGCAGCTCTCCATCGCTGGAAATGTGGCAACTGCTGTCCTGCCAGGCTTGCAGAAGAACACTGACTATAAAATATCCATCTGGGCCTATTACAAAGATGGTGCTCGAAGTGACACGGTTTCTGTTCAACACCGGACCAGTAAGTGATCAGTGCTCACTGTCTACAGCCTAGGGATAATAAACAAGGCACAGGATGCCTCAGACGCCATCACAGACCAGCAGCTCAGATCTGGTTATCTCCAGCTCTGAAATCCCAAATCTGAATGTCTGACAGGAGTTAGAGATATTTAGCCACCTTCTTAAAGTGTTCTGAATTTGTCCAGAGAAAAACAGCTTGGGCAAACACAAGCAGGCTGGTGCATCTTATAGGTATCTGATACCCTTGCAACATGCTTCATGCAGAATACATTAATTTCTCCTCCCCTGCTTCTGTGCAATGGATTGATGCAAATGAATTGGCTTTCTGTTGGGTGTTCAGCTGAACGTGACACTGTGCAGCCTAACAAATGTTTCTTGTTAGTGAAATATTGTTTTTAATGAGGGTGAGGATTACTTCAGCTACATCATTGCTGAGCTGTGCTTCATCTGAGGGACACTTACAAAAATGAGAGAAAATCCTGCAGGCAGCCTCTGCCTTGGAAGCATTATTTAAATCTTGCTTTCTATAGGCAGGGTATAAGGTTAAAATGTGGCACTCCCAGAGGTCCTCTTAATTAGTATTCCCTGTATAATGGCTTTGTTGGCAGTGAGTGGAACACAATTCATTCAACAGCGGAGTCCTCCTCTATCTCTCAGCCTGCTTCACAGAATAATCTCGTTTAGGCTGGTGTTGAGCTGATGAAGCTCAGAGTAAATGGTGATGTTGGAATAAGAAGCTCAGGTTTTATTAATAATGACTAATAATAGCATTTGTTTATAGAGAGCTACTTTTGGCAAGTACCAGAAGCCTCATACTGACCAAAAAAAAAAAGCGGGGGGGGGGGGCATCCTACAGGTATATAATGATAAAAGGACAATTAGAGCTGTTTAGAGGCTTCAGAAAATCAATGGCTGTTTTAGGCCATGAATTACAAAATGTCAGAGGAGCTCCTCACCCCCCGTGAACGACCTTCTTAGGCATATTTGGACAAGCCGGTCCTTGCTGGTGTTGGCACCCCGCTGGGACATGGAAGGCAATTTGACTTCTGCTGGTCAGCTGCTGTCCTTGTCAAAGGAACAAGGATGCCTGAGGGATGTCAGACTTTTCCTTACTGCATGAAGAAAGCAAAGCACTCAAAGAAGTCGAGTGTGCAGCTGGGCAGCCAAACCGGAGCCTCAGTGCCTGGGTGCTGCTGGTGGGTTTGCATGAGCAGTCAGGACAGTGCCACACACTCCTCAGGGCCAATATTTGCATGTGCAATCGATGTCTTTGATGGTGATTCTCTCTTTTTAATGTTTAAAGTGAGACGTGGCGCAGGAGAAAGGATAGGTGGTGGTTTCCAGGAGGCGGTGCTGATACCAGACAGTTCAGAGGAAACTTGTAGACTCCAGGAAATGGAATAAGGCTTGTACAATGGATGTATGGGAAGATGTGGCACTAGGCAGGACTCTGAGAAATTCTGAGATGTGGTTATACTTCAAGCCTTTATTGTTTCAAGCAAAAGCTACCATCTTGTACTGTGTAATGATGCATTGTTAGGGTGTCCAACAAGGTCAATCTATGTGTCAGAGCTGGTGAATGGTAACTCCTCCAGCTAGAGCAGAACAATCTCTTATATTATCTGGCAATCTTCAGACCCTTGGTTTGATTTTTTGAGCCTGCTTCACTCTAATTTTCATTATAAAATGAAATTCTGGGGGCTGAAACACCAATGAAAGCTACCTGGTTCTCCTCAGGTCGGTAGACTCTGGGTGGCAACCTGGAGAATAGCAGCAATAAGGCTGTGCTGAACAAAAACAAAAGTATGTGTTAGAGGAGGTTGAGAACGGCTTTTCTTTTCATCACTGGTTTTCCCTTTTTCTTTCCTGGCAACATCCCCTTACATAGGAATAGGTCAAGACATGTAAGTTTTCTTAAAAACATCTCAGTAGAATTTGCAAGAATCACTGAAGTTTAAGGGCAGCGGCTGAAGTGAAAGTCAGCAGGAAGCACTGGTAACACAAGCTTCTGTCCCTGTCCTTCGTCCTCCTTGGAATACTTTCTTCTTTGAAGGTTAAGGGAAAAAAATGCCAGGTCAGAGCAATGGTCTTTGCACGTTGTTTTTGTGAAATGGAACCATGCTCCTCCCTGGGGCAAGGCGAGAACAACGGGTTCATTTTATTCAGGACCACTGATCCTTCTCACCCCACCTGAAACACCCATTGACCCTGCAGACACCAGGCCCTCACAGACAACAGGTCATCGGAAACATCATCCTCTTATAAAACCCAAAACCATTTGTCACTGTGATGTGTCATTTGGGCTTGGGATGAGGTTTCTCCTCTTCCTGGTAGGAAGAAAATTTTCTTTCAAAGTTATGGATGAGATTTATCCCCGAAGACTTTATGAACTCAAAAGAGCTGAACAGCTTTAGCTGGAAAAGGAACAGAAGTTGGAGACAGTGGTTATGGTCCAGGTCCCATCTTATCTGCTTATCTAGCTCAGCACTTGGTGTATAAGTAATGGTGTACTTACGTATTCAGAGAGAGGAAGAGGAAGTAAAAATTAATTTTGAGGTTAAGATGTGCAGCTGGAAAAACTCAGGTCCTCAGTCTTTTTTTTTTGTATATTTGATTATTTAACTATTTATGTGGAGTGAGATTGTGGCAACACAAATAATCAAGATAGACAACTTAATTTCATTCCCACCACTAGTGCCAGGTGCTCTGGGCGTCCTTCTAGGAGAAGGGCACCCCTCCCTGCTGCTGTGCTAGTGAGGGAGGGCTGGCAGCTGCCTCTCTCCTTCCACGAGTCCAGTCCTTCCCTGCCACTGCCTTAGTTTTACATGAGTCCAAAATCCAAGCAAAATCTTGTGCAAAAGGGAGTGCTTTAGCTGTTGCAAAATGTGTGGAGCAACTGGAATGTTTTCAATTCTTAGTCTTGACTAGGGTGAAAAAAAAAAAAAAAAAAGTTTAGGTTTATTTTTCAGTAACCCAGTTAAGCAAACCTTTCTCTGCAGACTCACCAAGAGGCAGAGCAGAAACAAAAGCACACTGATGTCTTTCCCACGGATAACGAAATTGTTACCATGTGCTTATCCATGGTTCTGATGTTTCTTCTTGTCTCTCTGTTATAATTAGACTAAAGTCTCATTTGGGTTAAGAGCTCTCATTTCAGTACATTACTATAAATTGTCAAGTGTAACAAAGCCCTTATCCTTTACCAAAGGCTCTACGCAGCGATCATTTGTCATATTAATAAATAACCTTAGTGGTACTTCAAATGGTACAAGCCTTTCACGCAAGCCAGTGGGAGTGCAGAAGATGCTTTTTGGAAGAGGAAGCTTCTGGGTCACAGAGGTGTTGCTGAGCAGATCTTGGAAAATGCTGGGAGGGGTGGCCTTGGAAGATGCTGAAGGGGTGGCCTTGGAAGATGCTGAAGGGGTGGCCTTGGAAGATACTGGAAGGAGTGGCCTTGGAAGATGCTGGAAGGGGTGGCCTTGGAAGATGCTGGAAGGGGGTGGCCTTGGAAGATGCTGGAAGGGGTGGCTTTTTATCCTGCTGATCTCTTTTGTACTGAGGGGAAGTTCTTTCACCCAGGCTGAGGAAAAGGAGCTTTGTTATCTTACAAAGCAGTCACCTCTTTGTTCTGAAGGACAAGGATATTGGGGGTGTCTCTCTGCCACAGTGTTTCAGGACTGAGGCTCTGAGGCAGCAGTGATGTGAATGAGCATTGCAGGACCTGTTAGCCGCCCATGGTGACACAGGGACTCTCCCCACAGTAAAAGGGCTGTGACATGACTTGGGAACCTGGATGCAAGGGCAGCACTTCAAGGTGGATTTTATATGTAAAAGAATTTCAGCGGTTTAACAACTTATTCAAGCTGTCAGCTAAGATATGCTGTCACCATAAATGCTTAGGTATTGCTTACCATCCTTGCCCAGTTTAACTCAAATCTTACCCAGGAATTTAAAGTGAGGTCGTGTTGTGTCCCAGGTTCAGTGTGGGAATGGTGACATGTTCAGCCACCATATCCCAACTGTGTTTCTGAATCTCAATCTTCTGCTGACAGGGGCTTTTCCAGGCAGAGGCACAAATGGACCAGACTGCAGTAGGACAGCCCACACAGTCTGTTGGTCCATCAGAATAAGAACCACAGAGGTGGGGCCATGGAAGAAGTCCCTCAGCTTAGGCATGATGAGATAAAAAATAGTAAATATAGACTTGGGAAGATCATCTTCACAAATTTGGCAATGTTACCCCTCCCCATCTTTTCTATCTGCTCAGAAAGTGTCTCTTGGAAGTTTTTGTTACCAGGCCAGAGAACGCAAACGTGTCTCATCTCAGCTGGGCTGAGCCACCCTGGCTGACTTTGCACTGAAGTGGAGCAGAAGGTGCCGTTCCTCTAGCTAAGCTGTGCCAGCAGCATCTCCAGTCTGGGGCTGGTAACTGCCTTCAAGCTCTTCATCAATGAGCTCTTCCTAGCAGAGCATACATTGCAAATAAAAGGGATCGAAATGTGAGGGAGAAGCTTCAACCCATGGCAGCGAGGGGGAAAAAAATTACCTATATAATCATTGCAGATGAGTATTTTGATGGGGTGAACTCTAGGGTTTTACTCTCATTTGAAAATGTGCCTGTGATGCTGGTTAGACCCGAGAACGAGCAGGCTGGGATTCCTCCTATGGAGAAGCAGAGGTTCAAGAGGTAATTGAAGACACAGATGGTGTCCTCTGTGTCAGAGATGCTTCCATCCTCCTGGGCAGCTTCAAGAGGTGACCTTTCCCCTGGCTGTCAGATCCACGCCATCAAATTCTGCCAAGCCTGCGGGCTTTCCAGAATAAAACCAACTCAGAAGACTTTCCCTAACTTTCCCTTTAAAGTTCACTTAAGCAGTGTCTCCACTTGCCTCTGCTCAAGGAAATAGCCAGGGCAGCCAGCAAAGATGCAGATGTATAGCACAGCACTAATAATAGTGCTGTTGAAGTGACTTTACCTCCCACACTTATTTTCTTTTCCACTTTACCTTGTGATGATGCACAGGAAGAGCCTCCAGCCTGATTCAGCTGCTAGCAATCTTGGTTCAGCCTCGGGAAAAGTAAGCTTATTTTATACAGAAAAGAGAAGGAGGATCAATGAAGATGCAAATGATCTTCATGGAGCCTGTGCTCTAAGGTCACCCTAGACTTTGCTGGGTGGGCAGAAGAGCTTTACAGGTAAAACTGCAGAACAGAAATCTCCTAGCCTGGAGTGTGCCCTTGACTATCTTCAGGGCTCGCCCATAATTTTTAGTTTCTTCTGAATAAATGCTTCCTTTTCTCTGTCCAAGACTTCTGTGCATTCACAGCAGCATGGGTTCAAGGCCAGACACATGCATTTATGCAGAGCAAGACACTGCTTGGAAACAAGCTCCGGGAATGGATGAGCCCATGGTCCTGAGCCCCTTGCTCAAACAGCGGATGGATTTGGCCCACTTTGCCTTTCTCATACTAACTCCCAGCCCCTGCTCAAAGAAATCACTCCAGCCTCTGTCACCAAGTTGTGTTTGCTACACAGTGGGACCCCAGGGAAAGAAACGCATTTGTATAATTAAAAATTGCTCAGCTTTGGTCTCTGGCAAACCCTCTCCTGACTGCCCATGGCTCAGACCATCACCTGCCTGGGATACATCCATACATCACCGTGCAGGACCAGCACAGGGAGTGTAGCTCAGGTAGCGTATGTGATCCCCTCCCTGAGGCTGTGGGTGGTGGTGTGAGAACTGCTAGACAAAACTGTCGTGGGCTGGCTGCTCTGGGGGTTTTAAGAATAATTTTACAATAGAAAGAAAAAGCTGGAAAATATTAGCAATTATGATGGATTAACTTTGATGTGTGATCCAGGTTTAATTGGCAATAAAGCTGTTTTTCCAGTTCCTTGATAAAATTCAATTGCAGTTTGGGTCTGTGTGAAGGGCATGCTTTGGTGTTTGTCGGTCATGTATATCTCTTTCCTTTGTGCTTCCAGGACTCTTCTCCCCTTCCAAATTTTTTTTCCATGTCCAAGGATTCAAATTGCTGAATGCTTGAGTTGTACTGTGTTGTACTTGGGGAATCCTCATCCCTCCAGAATCTGTTTTCCCTCTTGCCTGGTGCCCAAGATGACTGCCTCTGCTCTTAGCACAGCACAGCTGAGCACTGAAGCGTTCAGAGATGGGCTGGAAAGCACGTGGCCCATCGACAAGCATTACTGCTTGTCTTTTATGCTGTTCACCTTTAATCCCCGTTGCAGATTCCCGGAGCCCACCCACCAACCTCTTCATCGACTCTGAGACCCCCACCAGCCTCCAGGTCCACTGGACCCCCCCCGACGGCCGCATACAGCACTACAAAATCACTTACAGCCCTGTTTCGGATGCTGGTGCTCAGCAAACAGTAAGTCTCGGGCTCCTTTGTAGGTGACAGGTACTGGACCAGAAGGACATGGGGACAATTTTATGCCCACTCCACGCACTCCAGTAGCAGTTACCATAAGGATACTGGTTCACAGGACTACAAAAGCAAATCTCTTCCCTGACTTGCTGATGAGTTGCTTTGTGAAGAGGACCTCCAGGCTTCTTTGTGATTAAGATATTTGTGTCCATCAAAGCTGCTAATGCAGCTTTCTGCCCTCCTTGAACTGCCATGGGGAATTCTTGGAGGCAGAGGGATAGAGGATAAACCCACTGCCCCTCTGACTTATGGAGGTTAAATATTAACCTTTTAAACCTTAGATTTTATACTCAAACACAGAGTGTTATAATGCACTTCTGCATTTGTGTGGGGAATATTGGGGTCTTTACATAAGAAAATGCTCTTCCCCTGAACACGGCTGCTCTGCTGGCAATGCACAGCCAGGCTTCCTCGGCTTGCTCTTGCTGCTGCCTGAACCAGGGAGGGATGCTGCCCTGAGCCCTGCTGTCCCAGCACGTGCCACTAGAACCCCTCCATGTAACTCTGGGCTGTGAGTAAGAGCTATAACGGGAAGCCTGCCCAAATGCCGGGCTCTTTTTCCACCCTGCTATAGATCATGGCTTCTGGCAAAAGCAGCAGCGTGACCCTGCAGTCGCTGCTGCCTGATCGAGCCTACAAGGTGATTGTTTCTGCCATCCACTACACAGGAGAGAGTGAGACCACATCCACAACGGGACGGACGAGTAAGTGTATCAGTCAGAGTGTGCATGTTCTTCATAATCTTCCATCTATCAGTCTTGAGACAATGTCTATCAGACAGCAATGTCCTCGCTTGCACTGGGCTGTGGGCAAAGCCAGGGTTTTGCTCAGTGTGGTAGGCTACTAGCCTTGAAAAGGGAGAATCCTTTCCCAATTTCTCCACTCCTGTGCATTGTTGGCAATTCCAGGATGACTGGGAAGGGCTGGTGACCATCTGGGTCTCAAGGAAGGTGTCACGGTCCTGAAGAACAGAGCTCACACATGCATTGCTTTCTTTTTCAGCTCCTGTGTTGTCTAAATTACCTTCAATACGAGGATTCGTTCCATCTAAAACAGAGGGTAAATTACTTCCTATAAAGTCTTGCTTTTTATTTTTCTTCTTTTCACTAACAAATTGCACAGTGTGGGCTCTGCAGAGCCGGCAGGGGTGGGTATGTCATTCCTTGACAGATGCCTCTGGGGACTGTCCAAGGACAGCCAGAAACTACATAACTTCTTAAATCCAGACTCACTTAGTAAACAGAGTGGTAGTATTTTTAGAGGATTTCTGCACAACTTGAACCAAAATGGAGCAAAGGGAATGATTACATGTTTTAAATTAAAGTTCTCTGTAAAGTCCCTTATTAAATTTAATGAGCGTATGTTCTTATAACTGATATAAAGCATACTATGAAATGGATTAGTGAGAAATGTTGAATTAATAGGGTTATAAAAAATTATTAAGAAGTAAACATTAGAATACAGATATTGTGGCAGTGTTAGCTTTTCCTATTTTAAATTATTCTAAACAAACCTCCAGTTTTAAAATATATTGAGGGAAGCCAAGAAGGAAAAATGAAACAGATTAGATGAGAAATTTTTAGTTTATACACAACACAGAACATATCAGACTAAGTTTTCAAGTGTGCTCTTGAGGAAATCTACAGGTGTTCAGACCACAGTGGAGAAGTCCCGCGAACTTTCAAGCAGAAAATGATCCTCCCGTAAGGCTGATGAGTCACCTTGCAGAATTCAATATAGCTGTTTGGCTATGATAGCTGAAAAGATAATAGAAGAAATATTGAATTCTGTATGTTCTATAAAGTAACTTTTTTTGAAGAAGAAGTGGAGACGATACGTAATAATGTTGGGAGACCTGTTGAATGTGCAGTAGAAGACTCCAGCATTGACATGTACCTAAATTATTGAGAGAAATGGTTTGATGTTGCAGGAGTGAACATTTATTGTACAGTGAATAGCTGTATTTTGCTGGGATTTGGGGAGATAAACACACACACACACACACACACACAGAGGAAAAAAAAAAAAAAAGAACAACAAGGCACAAGGCAGCAAGAGTCCTAGGCTGGAAAGTCTAGGAAAAAATCTTCAAAGCAGAACTGCAAACTGCCAGTGTCAGGGATTCTTACCCTGATTCTGATATGCTTCATCTAAGCTGAGCATTGCCAGATCAAAGAGCTGTGAGCAATCCCAGTGCCTCCAGCCTGGGACGGAGGTGAGAATTGCCAAGGATGTTGGCAAGAGGGACCCTGGGGTCTAGGCAAGGGTCAGAAGGAGCTCCCTGACTGCAGTGAGAGTCAGGTATCTGGTAAAGGGGAAGGTTTATAGTTTGCTTATATGACTGTGGGGGGATTTATTTTTATTTTCTACATCATGCTTCAATTCTGAGCAATGCCTCACCTTTGGAAAGCTGTTTGGTTTCTGGAAGGGGAAGGGAAAGAGCAGTGTACAGCTTGGGGACATGAGTCAGCTCATCTTGGGTGCAGGACACTGCTCCACAGCCAGAGGCTGGTCAAGCTCGAAGAGATGGGTTTGAGACTGAAGCTTCCGTAACTGATTTCTTCACTGATTTCCATAGATCCCTTCAATAGTTTTATATCCAGTTCTACCGGAATTATGGTATGTATGTATAAAGCTATGCATCAGGTTGAATAATGGAATGATGGAGGTCGTGGCAACTTGTAGGTCTTTGTAGTTTAACTCCTGGCTTCAGCAGTCCTGTGTCCATCAAAGTCATAGGTCCGGGTGCCCTTTCTTTGTCTTGATCATGAAGAATGACATTGAAACTCCTAAGGACTTAGGAATCTCGGGTGCTTTGGGGAGGGTAGGTCACCCCCTTTAAATTTTGTACACATTTTACAGAAGTTAGTATGGAAAATTGGAAACCCTTCTTTTCTGATGAGATACAAAACGGCACTGATGCAAGGATAGCACTAGCAAGGCTGTAACAAAGCCTTCGTATAATGATCTGCTAGATTCTATTATACTGATGACCTAGAAAACCATTTATGAAATAGCCCATCTTGTCAAGTGTCCTTGATTTTCAGGGACGTTTCTCATTTTGCGTCAAGCATTCCCTTTGTCCCGGCTCCATCTGGCACCCATGGCCTGGGATACACATGGCAGCAGATAATTGAAAGTGATGTTTGTGCGCTGTTTTCTAAAACCCCCCTTACCTGAGCCTTTTAAATGGAGAGTGCTTATAGCCATGGCGCCTTGTGTTCCAGCTTCACATCCCAGCCTTTCCTCCTCTGGTTTTTCTTTCTGCCCTGTGGCATCTCAGAGGATTCATCAAGGGAATTTCTGAAAGGCAAACTGCAAAACTTTGCCAAAACTCTTTTTGTTCAAAAGAATTCAAAAGCCAGACTCTCAGGTTGAGATATATATTTTTGCTGTGTGCACTTTGAGTTTCAGGTACAAAATTCAGAACTGCAGATATCTATCTTTAATTACAACACCATTAAGGTGCATGTTGCAGTAAAAGCACTGTTTTCTTTTTTTAAAAAAAAAATTGTGTTTTGATGTCCATTTTTAAAGAGAAACTTGCAGAACATGACGCTCCTTTGTATTTTCATAGTGTAAGGTGCCAGGTGAGTTAGTTAAAAGAAAGCGATCATGAAGATGCTTGATGATGAAAGAGGGTATTTTTTGTTTTGCAATGGGCAAGCTGAAAAACAACCTTTATGTCTGCATGAACATAAATTCTCTTTCTCTCTCCATATATATAAAAACAAGGTTAAAGTCCAGGGTATGAATTAAGCTGTAGAATATTCTTAAGTTTTGCTGTGTTTTTCCATTGCTCTGCTTAGAGGAGCTCTGTTAATTTTGCTTCCATAATCCCCTACTGTCTTTTCTTCCCTAACAGTTTTTTATTTTCTTCTCACAGCCTGCCCCACCATCAGCTCTACCAAAGGCTCCGTACGAGGTATGGTACCGTATCCAGCCCTGATGGTGCTGAGCTGTGAATGGGAAAACACTACCTGGTCTTGGCTTTTGAGAAATATGCAGGATCTGAGCAGGAGGGAAATGGTTTCCCTGTCTTAAGGGAAAGAGGAGAAGTCTGAGAACTGAAATAGGAAAACAGCCTTTATCAAGCAGAAGGATATTCTGCACTAACCAAATCAGTATGCCCCTGCTGTCACACCAGCTCATGCTCTGAGCTGTTAGTGCTTAACGCTGGGATTTTCACCAGTCTTAAGGAAGCTGTCTTCAAACAGCTGTGGAATTTCAAGAGGATTTCAATTCCTACCTCATATAGGCTCCTTAAGAAAAACTCCGTCTGTCCCCAGGATCACCTTAGCATCCTCTAGAGGAGGTGCAGATACCCAAGGTGCTCCCCGCAGTGTGGGCTTTGAGAAGGTAGCAGGTTACCGTTTCTCTTGCCTCTGCCCTAACAGCTGCTCACGCTGTTAGGGTTACTTTGAAAGCCATTAGTTCTGCTTATAAAGTGCTACCATCTCCTTCCCAAAGAGCGCTGTGATATGGGTGAGAATGAGAAACTGGCTTCAGTTCTCAGCTCTGCCGTTACTCCATGGTTTGGTCACTTCATCTTTCCTCAGCTCCCACCCCAGACCTCGCAGCCTGTGGGATGTGCATCCCCCTGGCTCTCTGTGCCGTTGCCCTGTCCATGGATGCAGAAGCTAAAGCAATCAAATCATACAGCCACAACAAATGCTGACCTCTCCTTCTCCTTGACAAAGGTGGCAGGAGTAGCCCATTGCCTTAGCAGTTCACTGAAACCCTTACAAGGCAGATGCCCAATCTGGTAATAATACAATTATATTACAATATAGTTATAACTGTGACTCAAGCTTTATTCTCAGTCTTTACGATACAATATTTCCTGCATGTTCTAAAGAAAGTTCCAGTGCCAGAAGCTCCACAACAGATAAATGGTTCTCAAATAGGTCATTTCTTTTGGCAAACTCCCTAGTACTGTTGAAACTGGGGAAAAAAAAAAAACCCAACAAAAAACCCTAACACCCCAGATCAACCCCCAGGCAAAATAAAAACTCAAGCCAAGAAACTGCAGAAAATTGTAAATGGTGAATAGGTGAGGGAATCCAGACTGAAAGCACCCTGTTGAAATAAAATTGTAGCCTTTCCATCTGCTAAAAAATGAGCTATTGCCTTCATCCCAGCCTGCTGCAAATTCAGATTAACTAAAAAAAGAATCCTAGTTGCAAGATCTTGTCATACTGAACAGAAAAATGAAATGAGAAAATGACTTGGAGCTTTAATGGTGAGCGGGGAGAGTGAGATGAAGCTGCATGAACCAAGCAGGCGATGTCAGAGATGTCAGGGGAGAATCTCTGCAGACCGCATAAGGCAGGTGACCCCTGGGTGTCTTGTGAAAACAGAGAGAAATAGAAATGCTTATATTTTAAAGTTCTTTCCTAATTTTTCTGACTCTTACATATAAGGCATTTCAGAGCAGAAGTAATTTTTTCTCCCTCCTAGTAATTACTGGACTGGCTCCATGTCTTGTGAAGATTTGCATCTGGTTGAAAAGGCGAAATTATTGGAGTAACTTCTTTCACATTTGTTTTTTCATTCTGAACGTTTGAAAACACAGTTGTGAAAGTCTCCATCTTTAGTCTGTTCTTCTCCAAGAGGAGAGGATTACAGCGAAGGTGTATGCAGGGTGCAGGCATGAACTGTTTTCCTTGGCTGCCACTTGTGGAGCACACTCCAGGTTTCTAGTGGGTTTGCACAGCCTTGATGGTGCCGTGTTGCTCTGGCGCTTTCTCCTATTGCCTTCTCCATGCTAGCTAGAGGCTAATTCTACCTGTTCTTCAATCACACTTCTCATTTCTAAACACTTATTTTTCTCTTTTTCTTTGTCTGCTCCAGGATTTGATATGATGGAGATTTTTGGCTTGGTAGAGAAGGAATATGCCTCCATTAAAGGCGTAGCCATGGAGCCCTTCATATTCAGTGGTTCCCGTACCTTCACCCTGTTCCGAGACACTCAGCTCACCCAGAGGACTAGGTGGGAGTGGAGCTGTGACCGGTGTCATCTCCATGGTCCGTCTCATGTGCACACATTAGCTATGCTCACAGCAGAGGAGTATCACTGATCTGTGGATGAATGGTGCAGCCCCACTGGCAACTTCAAAATGAAATGATAAAGTTGATGAGCTAAATCAGACCGTACTAGACTGAAAAGAACGCCAGAGAGTTTTTCCTTAATATATTAAGAAATGAACCTCTGACTTTCCTCAAGAGGAATTGTAACGTGCCACACAGAAGTTAAGGCGACACAGTAGGGTTATTCATTATATCTTTTGCACAGCCCCACATTTTCACAGCGAGGTTTTTCCTTTTTACCAAGTCACTTTTTCCAGCAGTTTTAGTTGCTGTGATGGGCATAAGGATCATGTCAGGTATAGACGCTGCACCATTCTTTAGGCATTCCATCCACAACCACATACACTTCAGTGATGGCAGTTTGAGGTCATATTTTCATCCTCAATCCCTTCTCCCAACATCTCTGGTGTGGAGACAGACCTGCTCTCTGCAGCTTGGTCTGTATTGATGAGAGGGCATAACCAGTAGCTCTGGGCTGTGACTTGACCCTGTTTCACTGAACACGAAGCTTCTCAGCAGGGTCCCAGGCGGGCCAGGCAGCTCCCATGACCTCATTCATTTTTTACAATGATAAATCAGGAATGATCTGACTCCTGACATTCAGTGCTACTTTGTTTAAAGCCTAATTACTGAGGCACTGGCTCAGTTTAATCTTAGTTAAAGAAGCAAATCTTCTTAAGAGTAAACAGAGTGGGAGAGATTCAGAGAACCCTTTGGTCTAAATACTCAGAAAATTATGGGCAAATCCTTTTGTTCAGCTTCTATATATGCCTTTCCAAGGACATTACTCCTTCAGAAACAGAGAGAGAAAGAAGAACCTGGCATTATTTATGAATCAGTCCTGAAAAGACGCTTGATGAGTTGTGTATACGCCCATGCAAATGTGTCCTGTTTCAGATTACAAATGTATTTCAGGCATAACCAATTTGACCTTCCTCATTGCCTTGTCTCCTCTCGCTGCTGCTCCTACCCAGGGTGCTTTGATGGGTCTGGCAGCGGCTGCGGAGGGAGCTGGGTTGTGCCAGCAGCTGCTGACCGGCATCGCTGCACAGTCACGAGTTCCAGCGCTCAGCCCAGGTTTTGCAGCTGGGATGCAGGGACCCAGAGGGGGCTTTCTGTGGGCTCTGAGCTTATTCCTGAAGGGCACGTACACTGATGTCTGCCAAGGCTTAAAGATTTACCCCATGAATACAGGAGAATTATTCCTCCTTCTTGAAGAGGAGACCTGGGGCAGTGTTTTGGAGCCTGGCAGGGATGTTTTGTAAGCTACACTGGGCTGTTTTGAAAAGCATCGAGGCTGCACCCACTGTGTCTTGGCTTTCCCCAAGGCAGCTCTGGCAGTGATGGACTGACACCAGCTGCTCCACCTGGGTATCCCCCCCAGCATGAGGGCAAGGCCCTTGAGGGCTCGTCACTCAGCACAGGCTTCAACAGCCTGAGGTGGGTGCACAGAATAGGGGTCAGGCTGTCTCCTGGCATATCCTGTTCAGCTCCTGGGGGTGAAGCTTTTCCAGGCCACCCTGCCCAAGAAACAAGATGGATGAGCCCTCTCTGTAGGATTTTGCTTGCTGGCTCTCGCTGCTTTAAGCTTCTGACCCTTGCTTGGCTTATCTCATTGCAGTGACATCCACCTCTTTGCAATCCCACCTGAACACACCATCAGCATCCTCCTGCGCCTCCTGCCCGAGACCCCCAAGGAGCCCTTCGCTGTGTGGCAAATAACAGATGAGGACTTCCAGCCTCTCCTTGGCGTTAACCTTGACCGTAAGGTTTCTTGTTGAAGACATTGTATTAACATATTTTCATGTTTGTGTGAGCAGCAGAACTCCTTTCGGCATTCACTTGGCAAGTTCTAATGTTTTTGTTACACAGCAGCAGTTTTTCGGGAAGCTTTGTTTTGCTGCCAACCTTGCATTTTAAATACCGTCTGGTGCAATTAAAAGGGGTACTTTTATTTTTACTCTATTTGTAACATATTCAGTACTTTTACATATTCTTTTTCGTTCCCATTCTTTAGAAGGATTTCATTATAACATATAAAGTCTTTCACCATGTTTAAACCTATTTATTTACTATTGTTCATACGTGGGTGAAATCAATTCCTCTTTTAATTCTAAGCTGTTATTTGTCCTATTTTCCCTGTAGCCAGTAAGAAATCCTTGACCTATTTCAATCATGACTACAAGGCTGATTTGCAGGAAGTCTTCTTTGACCAGCAGGAAGTGAAGAAGATATTCTATGGGAGCTTCCATAAGGTCCTTATCAAGAGAGGGAGAAACATGGCTCACTATCTCACGCCAGTCTGAGAATATTATGCCATTGATGTGTTTTGCTCAGAGTGAGGAGTAATTATACAAATGCTTTGCATCCAGATTGCTAGGAAACTGGCAAACCTATTTGATATGCTGAAGTTTATAATTGTGAAGAATTAAGGTTCATCCCATGTTCAGAATATGATTTCCGTATGTTGATTGCTTCCCTTTCCCTCCCAAAACTCTAAAACTGAGGGGTTTTTTTAGGTCTTGAAAACCAGGAAAACCTGAAAAATTAAACATTTTTTTTTTTTAGAATTTGGGATTTTGGTGACCAGTTAGTGCTGGAAAGAAGGAATAATAAAATCTAGCCTTGTGAGAAAGCCACCTTATTGCTCATAACAGGGTGGGGTTTTGGCCACCTATGTCCTCAGAGCAAAGATATCCCACCCAAATGAGCATCAGGCATCTGCAGGCAGTTTCATTATTTAGCTAGATCTGAAAACTGAATTATTAAGTACTACAACTCCAGAAAGGCTTCTCCCAAGGAGAGGTGAGGGCAACATCAGGGAAAAGTGCAGTGTTGCACAGCAGACACAGCACATACTGAAACTTATTCCTGAGCCCCCCTTGATCCATTTGCTCCCTAAAAACACCCCGCCAGTAACACCAGCAGTCTGGGAATTGGGCAGAAGGCATTACTGTCTTTAAAAGACTCCCTCATCTCGTCGCGGAGCTCCAACCCACCTCTTTCCACCTGCCGCCCAGGTGCACGTGGCTGTGAGCCACTTCAAGATCAAACTCTATCTGGACTGTAAGAAAATAGCAGAGAAACCTATCAACACTGTCGGCAGCATCTCCACCGCTGGCTTCATCATGCTGGGAAAGGTGACGAGGACCAGAGGACCCAGGAGCGGGTCTGCATCGGTGAGTCCCCAGTGGCTGGGGAGTGGAGGGGGGCTTAAATTTGGAGCTGGCTTGGGTGGGCAGATGGAGAGGAGTGCCATCTCACACCCTTCTGACTCTGAATTCCTCCAAATGCTGCTGTGACGCACAACCGTGCCCTGATTCCACTGATCTCCATGATTTTAATGAGCTTTCCTAGCATGCTGTTTCTCCCCCTCGCTTCCTACCTCTGTTTGAGGTCTGTGATCAGAGGCAGCAGCGTGAGCATGTTCCGGAGGTGCCTTCAGCTGGCTGCATCGTCTGGGGACCAGGGGAGCACAGATCCTGCGCTAAGATGCTGAAGCAGACAGAAGGGTTCCTTGCTTCTGCAAGGGAAGGTTGTGCACAGCAGCCCCCACCCAGTGATATCGGGAAATGCCAGAGACTGAAAGCAGAGCTGGATGCGCCTCCATCTCCAGCCTGTTTGGGATTGCCTATCTGCATGCAAATGACAGGGAAATAATCTTTACTATAGAGGCTCTTCATCAGCTGCTACTTGAAAAAAACCCAAGGAACCCAAACACTCGGTGCCAGCCTGGGGGTATTAGTGCATCACAGGAGCCCACTCCCTGCAAAAAGAGGAGTAAGGGGAAGCATGGGCTTGGTGTCATGCCCTGTGACAGCCCGGTGCATGGTCCAAAGGGCAAAGCCACCCAAGTATGGCATTGCCTGGCATTCTGTTGCTGTACTTAGTCCCTAAAACAAGTGTTAAATACCTGCAGAATAAGGGGCAAGTTCATTACTTGCAATGTGCCAGTGGGACTGTAGAAAATCCTTCACGACTTATGTGAAGCTTTTACTCCTTGGCTTTGCTTTTAGATCAAGAAGCCCAGGGGAAAGCAGTGCATCAGTTGATTTATGACTTCCCTTGCCTCAAAGCAGCACAGTAAAAACAGTTTGTCCCATATGCCTTCCCAGCTGCAAAGAGAGAAGCAGAGATCTGAGATATACTGGGAAAAAAGTGAACACTGGAATTGTCTGTAAGATATGAGGTCAGCTGTGTAGCAAACCAGGAGACAGTGGTATTCGAGCAGTATTCACTTATTTCCTGAATAAATTCTGTGTTAATTTGATTGCAAGCCTGGGGCAACAAGGCAGGAATCTGTGCTTTCCTTGTCCCCCCCAAACCCTCCCTGCTAGCAGCTTAGCTAGACAGAGCGAGCTAAATAATGAACAGCTTTGCGCCATCCCTGCTCCCACTGCCTTTCAAGCCCAGAAAAGTTTCATGTCTTCCATGGCTCTGCTGCCCTTGAGAAGGCAGAGTGTCTCAGTACTGGTTATGATGGAACCTTATTTAATTTAAGATATCTTTAAATGCCGCTTGATCTATGGGGCTCATCTATACCTGTATGCTGCTTGCCACACTGCCTGGACCGTACAGCTTGCTTGTTGTTAAATGCATGGAGAGGAAGGAAAAAAGATGAGAAATGGTGTCAAAGAAATAAAAAAAAAATCTGCCTCATAATTTTGGTTTGGCTTTGTGCAGCGTGTGCTCCTTTGTCAATCAGAATGGGCGCATGTGGCAGTTGAGGGATGTGGTGAGAGACAGGTTGGGGTTTCTTGGGAGGGGATCACATCTGTCCTGGGAAATGCTGCTGGCACATTTACTGTTGTGTCCATGCCCCTAAGGGCAGCAAAGCAAAGTTTGCTTTCACATTTTGGTGATGCTGGAGCCCCGTTACTTGAGAACCTGCCTGCTGCTGCAGGATTGTGAGTGCACCACAGACTTGGCTTTTGCTACTGTGAAGCTGCTGGCTGACTTGCTTAGTGAGACACAGAGACCTGAGGGCTTGTAAAACACCCTGTAGCCAGGGGTACCTTTCATATTGTGGCTTTTTTGGGCACACTTATAGCTGGGATCACATGGAAGAGTCCTGTTAAATTATCACTGAAGATTATTTTTAGCACTTGAATGTCCTGAGATTTGGTGATGGACTGTGCATGCCGCTGCTACTTTCTTGTCAAACTCTCTTTTTCACCCAGTTCCAGCTGCAGTCTTTGCAGATCACTTGCAGCAGCGTGGGGGCAGAGGAAGACAGATGCTGTGATCTCCCTGCACTGGTAAGACACGAGGGACCACTCTGCTAACTGACATGAATTTGGGGGTGATGGAACAAGTCCATGGCACTGACATGACACTGCAAAGACTCAAGAGGGAAACCATTCTTTTTTTCTTTTCTCTTGGGATTAACATCTGTGTGTTTCTTGGTGAAGTGAACAAAACTGTGTTTGCTTCAAAAGAAAACAGAACTCCAAACCCCGGTGCAGTGTATATTCTCATCTGTAACAGCAGCTCTGACAGTCCTACGGCTTTGCTGCCACCTCAGCCCTGTGCTGAGTCACAACATCCCCCTGCTCTTCCTTTCCTTTTCTTCTCAACACAGAAACTTGCTTTGTGAGGTGTACAAATACTTAACAAGGAGAAAATTATCCTCCAGTATGTGTTATATAAATTTTAGGCAGGACTGGTTCATATATTTTTTGTCTAAACTTGTTATTTATTAATTATATTTTATTTATATTTATATATCTATATTTATATATGTGTACTCATTATATATTTAGGTATAATAATATATATATAATTTATTAATTGTATATTAAACAGAAAAATAAAAGAATTGCTCACAAAATTCTCTCAGTGGAGTAGAGAAAAATTCTGCTTTTCTCCAACTGAAAGGCTGAATTTTGAAACACTGAAAATGTTACCTCTGATCCATCCTGTTCTTGCTACGCAGCTGCTCATGCCACTTGGGCTTGTTTTTGTTTCAGAGGGATGAGGACACCTGCCCTAGCTTAGCTCCCGCCTGCTCTTGTACGTCTGGCCGCCCGGGCTTGCCAGGACCTCCAGGGCCCCCTGTGAGTTCACCTTCCACGCAGCATGTTGCATGCACGGGTGTTGATTCATGTTGTTTGGGCATGGTAGGCATGAGGATAATGCTCCTGGGGTTCCGCAAAATTTTAGAATCAGAGAACCATTTAGGCTGGAAAAGACCCTTAAGATCACCGAGCCCAACCGTTAACCCGGTGCCGCCAAGCCCACCACTAACCCACGTCCCTGAGCGCCACATCTACGTGTCCTTTAACCCCCCCAGGGCTGGTGACTCCACCACTCCCTGGGCAGCCTGTCCCAGTGCTGGGCCACCCTCTGGGGAAGGAATTTTCCCTAATATCCGACCTAAACCTCCCCTGGCGCAACTGGAGGCCGTTTGCTCTTGTCCTAGATGCCTCCTCGCGCAGGGCGAGGCTGAGAGGTGCCCTTCAGATTTCAGATGCTGATGAAATGGGGAGATGGCGAGGTGGCAACACAACAGCTGCAGCTGGGAACAGGCTGAGCAGTTCCTGGTGCCACGTTAATCCTCTTAGGAGAGGAGGACGGGTCACCCTTGGTGCCTGCAGAGATTTCATGGATTGGAGGCTCTGAAATTCTTTGTAAATGAAAAAAAAACAACAACAAAAACCACCAAAACCAACCCACCACAAAACCTTCCTATCTGGTTTCTGTGTTAGGTAGGAGCCTTCTAACTGTTGGAAGGGGGGTGGGGAGATGGCAGTGAAAAGAGAAAGGGGAGACACTGCAATCCTGTCTGTCCACAAAGCTTTCTCCCTTTACAGTGAATGTGCCCTGCAAGAAAACCCTGAAGAAAAAGAGGGGCAAGTGATAACAGTCATTAAGTATGTAACATGCTCAGGGATAAAAGGCAAATGCAATATTTTGCGCTATTCATCATGGACACAGGAGAGTCACCGTGGGCTTAAATTGCAGGAGAAAATATTCCAATCAAACACTAGGAAGCAGTTATCAAAAAAGTTTGCTTTTTGAAAGTTTTGGGGAAAAACATTTTATTTGCACAAGGCAGCTGAAGCCTGACAGCGTGTCCAGAGCACTCCATTTCAACAACTCCGGGAGCTTTTCTCCTGGAAAATAACCATTTAGTAAACATTGGCCTCCTTTCTCAAGTGCACAGGTTTCAGATCACCTCTTGCATTACTGTGGTTTAACCGTGAATTCAGTTCCACGCTTTGCAAGGAACAGTGCTTCATTGCCGAGTAATTATGTGCTCATTCTGGTGGAAGTTTAATTAACAGCACACTCCGCTATCACGGTTTGCTTCAATATCCTAAGTGCATAATTACCAGCTTGCATTGCCCCGTGGTTTAAACATCGCTGCAGTATAAGTCTTTAAAAAAAGCAGGACTCTCTTACGCATTAGAGAAATTACGGTTTTGACACATAACCTTACCCTCATGCCACTAAACCCTTGATAATTTGCTGCAGTCACAGGAGCACTCATTGCTATTTTTAAAACTCCAGTTAGCAGGGCTACGTCCCACCTTGTATTTATCACTGCCCTTAATGAGTGTTTTTTACCAGGTCCAGCTGACTTCTGAAATGAGCTTCTGGGCATTTCTGAATGCACCTTTCCCCAAGCTGCCTTCCTGTGCCTTTTAATTCAAACCCATTGTGTTTTTTAGATTCAAAAATAGCAGCTTCCAGATTAAGATCACATGATATTGGTTCATGCCAGAAGACTGGTTTCTTCTCTCCACCCAGCAGTTCTGCAGACGCAGAGCTAAGCCAGGTGTCCCCAGAGCTGGTGGCTGTCCCCCACCTCAGCACGGGTTTGTTCTCTTGGGACAAGAGCATAAAAGCCAGCGTAGTCCCAAAGGGCTGTGGATGGGAGCACCACTCCTTTTTCTTCTCAAATGTCTTCCCAGGCTCACACGTGATGTGTCTCGGCATGGATTCTCTGCGGGAGTTGGAGGGAGGAGGTTGAAACTGCAGCTTTCCCTGCTGGGGGCGAGTGCAGTGCACCCACTGCCCGTCACGGAGGGGCTGTGCTGTTCCTCCCTTCTCTTTTCTACATTTGCTGGGTGACTTGATTCATTTTCTTCTTGTCTCCATTTGCTGCGAGCTCTCTGGCACAGGAAACGTGTGTCACTTCTTCACTGGTGGTGAGGGCAGCGAGGTGCTGGCACAGGCTGCCCAGAGCAGCTGGGGGTGCCCCGTCCCTGGCAGGGTTCGGGGCCAGGCTGGATGGGGCTGGGGACAACCTGGGCTGGTGGGAGGGGTCCCTGCCTGTGGAGCAAGATGATTTCTAAGGTCCCTTCCAACCCAAACCATTCCATGGTTCTGTGATTCCCTGTGCATAGCCAAGTGCACCAGCTTCTGTCTCCTAGGCTCCTGGTTACACTACAATAAAGGTGACAACATTCCTAATGGCAGCTTTGTGTCCTACTGGCAGGGCAGCCCTGGGAGAAGAGGACCACAAGGGGAGCAGGGGGAGCCAGGACCCAAGGTGAGTCCTGACACTCAGCACTACCTCTGGCTTTGTTTGCTTCAAGCTGCGCCAGAGTTACGATGCAGGAGTGCAGACTCCTCTGCTAGCGCAGCTGGATGTGTTCATTCCTGGTCTGGGCTGGACTCCTTAGGCTGGGGACTGTCTCACTGTGCCAAGCAGAGCCCGAACAGAGCTTTAAGGACTGATGCATTGAGGAGGATGGGTTCACTTATCATTAATTAAATGCTCAGTTGGGCTTTGGAAATTGAGATGATGAGCCTGATTACACTGAATTAATGCCATGTACGTGGTCAGCAATGTTCTCTGAAAGCAGCCTTGCTGGAAAATGGTCAGTCTTTGTGCTGTTCTGTGATTGTGGCTGCCAAGCCTCCAAACCAGACAGATTGGTGCTGCTCTGGGGCAGAGCAGAGTGAGGAGTGAAGCAGAGCAAGAACCACGCAAAACCTTCAGGAGCAGTCCTGAGGTGAGCATGAGGAATGGCCGGGTATGGATCCCCAAACCCTGGTCTGTAGCAAGCCCTGGTGCAAGCGTCTGATCAACACAGGGCAGAGCCAGACCAGCCCATTGGTCCCCTTCTTTGGGATAACATCTGGGAAAGCAGCATGGTTACAGGGGGAAGATGCTAGGGAAGGAATGAGAATGGACGCAGATCTCAGCTGTGGGTTAAAAGGAACATTCCCTTTTGCTCTCTGGCCACCTTGAATAATGGGAATGCCCTGCTGCTTGGGAAGGTGAATTGTGCTTTGCAAAGCACCTTCTGCAGCTTTGCTGTCTTCTCCTGTACAAGATGCACCAAAACAGACCTAAAAGGCAAAGGCAGCTGAGGTTACTAAGGACCCCCTCACTGCCCTGGATGATGTCATCCTGAATCCTGCAGATGGTTCGTGCTGACCCGGGTCATGCAGTGCAGCCCATGTGGAGAGCAGGGGCTAATTGCTTTCTTTCCTTATGTTTGATTTCTTGTCTTTGGCTTTAGGGTGAACCAGGCCCACCTGGACAAGTAGGGCCAGAGGGTCCTAGTGGCCAGCAAGGCTCTCCAGGTTCCCAAGGAATCACGGTTCAGGGTCCTGTGGTATGTGATCTCTTCCACTGCCTTTTTTTTTTTTCTGTCACTTGCTCTTTGCAGTTAGAACATGTCTCAGAAGTGAGTGTCTCAATAAAGCCCCCAAAACGTATCTATGTGTTTACATCATCCTTGCTAACAGCTGGACAGCTGCACTAGGGAGAGATGGTCTTTTTTTTTTTTTTTTTTTTTCTTCATGCTGACAAACCCATGCATGTAGTCATTCTGGCAAAAGACTGCTTTTGTCCAGACTCTCCCTAATGAGCCTTTAATGAAAACAGCCCAGTGGAGTATTCAAGCATTTTTCTTTGCAATGATCGTCATTGCTTGGCAAGGAGCAGAGGTGGAGGCTGCTGCGTGCACGCCTGGGATGGCAGAATCCCCATGCACATGCTGTACATGGCTGTAAATTACCTTGTAGCACTGCAGAGAGCAGCAACAACCTAGGACGTGGATGTGGAGCAGGAGGATGTTGTTTGCCTTAAAGGGTGCTGCAGTGTGCCTAACTGTGCTTCTGTTCTAATCCAAGGGACCACCGGGAATTAAAGGAGAGAAAGGAGACACTGGAAGTCCTGGCATGCAGGTACTGGTAGACACCGTTCCTTCTAGTTGTTGAAGATATTTGCCCATTTTTCCCAGTAACTGCTTTGAGTGAGACTGAAAAGCCATAGAGTTATTACTGTTGCCTACTTGGAAACCGCCTTCTGTTTTGGAGTGTCCTCACTTTCCCCAGGGAAACTGAGTCAGTTGGTGCAAGAAAGACCTATCTGGAAGCTAGATATAATGGAATTAAAAGTGGGATAACAGCGATTGCTCTGTTTAACGAATAACTGTTTCCTCTTCCATCTTTTTCTGAAGTCCCCCGTTACAAGATGAATTAGGGCAATGACAATCAGATACCAACTTCACCCAGCAATTCTGATTTACAGGGCATTCCTGGTGCGCAGGGAGCTCCGGGCAAGGATGGTCTTCAAGGTGCAAAGGTAAAGTACCTTTCCTCTGAGTTTTCATGCATGGGTGCCTAAAATCCTGCTGTGATCATACCAGCAGAGACCTGAAACATTCAGTTCTCCTAATGCACTCAGTGCATAAATGAATAGTCTTTTCACAAAGTCAGCGGGATTAGGGGGAAAAAAATATTAATGTGGCCATCTTAGGTTTGGCCAGATTTGACCAGGTGCCACCCTCCTTGCCTGCTTGGCAGATGCATTTTTTTACCCATTCCTAGCAGGCTTCTGTTAACAGCAGCACATGGAAAAAACACCTTACTGCTTACTAGGTCCCTTTGAATCCTCTCGTTAATAAATGACTGGATTTGGCTTTGCAGGGGGTGAGGGGACTAGAAGGCACAGCTGGGCCTCCAGGACCTCCTGGACCAAGGGTGAGTACTCGCTGTGCTGTGTATCGAAATCTCTTCCTCAGCAGGGGCTTGTGGTTTCTGCTAACTAGCTGTCACCCAGAGGGGCGAGGGCAAAACCCCTTCTTGAGGCATCACAGGGAATTCCTGGCACATTGTCCAGATGTCCCCTTTCCCTGCCACTGTCAGGGCAAGAAGAAAAAGCTTGGCTGCTTCTGGCAATTTCTGGGGAAGCTTTGACCCAGCAAGAGGTTGCTTGTTCTTCTATTTTTGCTTTTCTGGTGCTACTGTTTATCATCTGTTGGTTGAATTTGAGGTATCTGGGCTTGTTGGACTGAGATCAGCAGGAGCTGCAGGATGCAGGCAAGTGTGAAAGGTTTCTCCCCACACCATTTTCAGGATTTGCAGCCAGGGCTCTATGTAGATAAATGTATTTGCACTCTGTTGTGCCCAGGAAGGCAGAACCTTAACATTTGTTGATTTACATCCATCTGCTAATCCAAATGCATCACAGCCCCTTCCAAGCTCTGTGAAACATGAGCTTCACGTGGGAAGATGAAACAAATTTGCTTTGAGGTGTTGGGTGGTGGATCTGGTAGTTACTGATGCTTGCTGCTGAACTATAGGGAATTTGGCAATCCTGAATAGTGTAAGATGGAGATTGCTCACTGCTGTCTTTGCATTAGACCCCACGGTAGTTGGGCTGAAGTTAGGTATTTATGGCAGCTGAGGTTGAGTTCGGCTTGTCACTTTGACTTGCTCATCCTGGGAAGATGTGGAGCTGCCAGGGATGAACCTCAGCTTTCTAAACGTGAGGAAATCACTGTAGCCTTCAGAGCAGGCTTTGAAAGCTGCACTGGTGCTGCCTTGAAGATTTCCTTCATTTTTGCTGATCAGAAGAGTTGCTAATCTCCATTGAACTTAAACATAATAGCTGGAAAGTTATAAAAAAGCATTTCTACTGGTGGTTTTTGGCTTATTTTTTCTTCCCTTCATGGCTCCAAAGGACACAGAAACGTCACAAAGAGGAGCTGACCAAAGAAGGCACTTCCCATTCTCTAAGCTGTTGTTGTGAAGTATTAGAGGAAAACACAGGTCTTAAACGAAAAAGCATGGTATTAGGAGGCTGAAGAAAAGGGTGATGCTCTAAGCTATGTCTAAATCTGAATATGTAATGAAGGTTTTAAAGCCTGTAGGGTAAAAATCACATTGCAGTTTGTTGGGAAAACTCAGCTTTTCTGTCTTGACTATAATTAAGACAGTAATAGGAAATGATGTGAACATGACTCATACATGATATACTCTTAACATTGGACTCATGGCTGGACGAGGTACTGACACAAACCTTAAGGCTCCAATGCCCTTCCTAGAGTCCTCTAAACAAAAGCTGCTGGTGCCCCTGGAGCTGAAGGGAGATGTCAGCCTTGAACAGAAAAAGAAGAAAGTTAGGAAGTTACTGGAGTTTTATCTGTGTCTTGTAATTACTGTCTGCAGGGTTTCCAAGGAGTGACAGGCTCCCGAGGCAGCAGCGGAGAGAAGGGACCTCCAGGTGACGTTGGGCCAACAGTAAGTTTCTGCTTTCGGGCCTCAAAGAAGGTCAAGATGTGAAATAATGCAGTGGAAACAAGCTGTTCCCACAGCAGTTCTCCCTCAGAACATTTTTTCACTATTTTTCTCCCTCAGAAAATTTTATTCACAATCATCCTTCTTAAGGAGATGTCTGGATATGCAAAGCCCAGGCCACTTAGCTGATGATAAAGCATTCAACAAATCCCACCTCCCCTTGCTCTCTGTAGATTCACAAGCTACACAAAACCCAACATGCCAACAAAGTTCTAGCGTAAGATTCTAGAGTAAAGCAAGAGAGTCCATTCTGAGCTGGAGTCCTGAGCACTGGGCTCCTAGGGGCAGCTGCAGGTCTAGATGTCACAGTTTTTTCTTCTTCTCAGATGTTAAAAGCCACCTGCTATGTTGGGAAATCTGTTCTAAGATTGCAGTTGAGGAATTTCTGCATCCCCATTGATAGTGCTTTATGCCACTGTTCCAGATGCTGCTTTATTATTATTTTTTTCTTACAAAAGAGACCAAAAGATTCCTATCAGCTTGAAGCTCTTCTAGTCACTGTCATGAGGTCAAGGAAACGATCAGTTTGGGAAACAAACTTCGTGCTCCATGTCCCACTAATGTCACCCACATCCCCATGGATTATTTTTTTTTCTCTCCTTTTCCTTTCCCTAGTCTTTTCTTTTTTTTCTCTTTTATTTCCTTATAGGGGTTGCCAGGTCCAAAAGGAGAAAGAGGAGAGAAAGTAAGTTTTTTCTGGTACTAACCAACAGTTTCACAGTATCCCACACTAAAAAAAAACAAAACCAAAAAATGGATGTGGTAATCTGCTTGCAAGTTACGCTTACAAATACAAACCGGACCTTTCTAGTGTTGAGTAACTTCGTGTACCTGTAACTTGTTGCCTTTCCACTCACCAGCACTGGCTACGCCGGTGGGATGTAAAGAAGGCTGCAGCAGTCAGGAGCTCCTTAGTATCAATTGTAGCAATGAAGAAGAAATACCAGCTGAAAATCCATTCTTTGCTGAGACTTGGCTTCACAGAGTTGTTCTTTTTTTAATGTAGTGCATGAGGGGAGACTCGTTGGTAACGGTCCCCTGGTATGGCCCAGCACAGAGCCTTTGAAGGCAGGAGAACCACGCTGCCTGTGAAGGTTATTTTGTTGTGAGAAGTTGTTCTCATCCTGTCTTTTGGTTAAAAACAAACCCCGTGTCTTTCCAGGTGTCCGAGTGCTTTGCCAAGATTAATTTATGTGAATTAGGCTTCAGCCAGGGGTGAGGTGCTTCTGTCTCAAGTTAATGCCTTGGTTTATAATTATTAACAACATTCTCCCTCCATTTCTTTTTCTATACTTTTTTTTTTTTTTTTTGCAGTGGAACTTTAATTTTTCCCCTGTCTTGAGTGTTGTGCTAAGCTTTTTTTTTTTTAAGTCTGGGTAATCTGCACAGTGATCCAGCCAGAAATGTATATTTTATAAACATTTTTGGAAGGGTGCAGTGTGTTAGTTAGGAAATTTCACAGCTACAGTCGATGTTTATTTCTAAGCAGCTTTTTGCATTTTTATCACTTTTCCATACTTCACTAAAACTTTTTAAAGGACCACTAATATATGATTTATTCAGAATATTGTAATGGTAAGAATCAATATTCATAAAAGATTTAAACAAAGATAGGATGTTGTAGTATCTGATCATATTAGATATTTTACATATCACAGAACACTGAGCTACAGACTTAGCATCCTTTTTGATAAAATTTGAGAGTGAAATTTACTCTCCCTTTCTTGGTAGCTTTGGTAATTATTGAGATTCAATCTGGGCTTTTTGATGTGCAGGAGAAAAGCAATTATTGATGTTTCCCAATTTCAATTTTATGGCTTCAGAGCTTTGTGATAAATAAATAAAGTTGCATTTCACAGTTATTAATGTCTCTGAAACTCAAGCTGAGGAAAAGAATGGGTAGAAAGCTATCATGTATTATGTTATCGATCCTTTCTAAAATGTATTAATACTTCCTTTTTCTTTTTTTTTTTTTTTTAATTTAAAAAACTGTTTCACTTTAGGGGGAACCACAGTCCTTGGCCACAATTTACCAGCTTGTTAGCCAGGCTTGTGAGCGTATGATCCAAAGTGAGTATAAGCAGCCCAGCTCCCGAGGGGGCTCACACCCCCCCAGCAGTGGTGAACAACACAGGAGGGGAGACAGTATGAAGCTGTGGTGACCCAGGGAGCTTCTCCGCCCTGTGCCGTGCGGAGCACCACGCAGAGCAGATGTCCCATCACAGGCTGTCAGGGCGATGCTGGTTTTATTGGGTGGCATCAGCACAGAGACCTAGGAAACCCTCTCGCACATTGCAAAGATGCCTTTATTTCTTAAATGGAAAAGTTTGAAACTAATTTGAAAGAAATTATTCTTTTGGTGATTTGTGCCGATTCCTCCTGAGGCAGGGTGCTTTTGGGAAAGCCCTGTGCTGTGATGCACGAAGAGAAGCGGCGTTTCGCCCAGGGTCAGGCAGCAAAGTCATGACTCAGCTGCCCATCTTCTTCTTCAGCCTCTGGGTTTCTCAGTTTGGATTGACAGCTTTTTAGCACTAGCTGATCATTCTAAATACCTTTTCAAACAACATCCTTTGATTTTGTCTCTTTTCTGAAGCTCCCAACCAAGGAACCATTCTTTTCTGTCTTGCCTTCCTAGCTCATGTGTTGAAATTTGACTCATTCATTCATGAACATGCCAGGAAGCCAGTTCCTGTTTGGGAAGAAAGGTTAAAACCTGGAGAACCAGGACCACCAGGTCCTCCAGGTCCCCCTGGAAGCAATGGAGAAAGAGGAGAAAATGGCATTCCTGGGCAGCCAGGCAAAGATGGATATCCTGGAGAAAGAGGTATGGGCAGAAGCGTTCATAAGCATTTTTTACTATAACCTTGATACTTTAACTAAACATTGTAGTGCCTCAAGCAGTACTGTAAAGATAACCCATGATATTATCTCATTTCATTGTTATTTCCTTTTGGACTTCTGTCTTCTAGGAAGAGAAACGCAAGTCAAACAGCTCAAAGAGAAGGGAGAAGACAGAAGCAGCTCTGTCTTCTTCTGTCTTCTGTTGCAAGCTCTGCTTTGAGAGGAAGGCCAGTTTGCTAGGATGTGTAGGTTTTGGGGAACAGAGAGTTTAATTTTACAGGGCAGGAGGTTTTCCCTATGGAAAGGCAAAAGAAACAGCCATTTTCACAGGATGAAGGCATGGTGGTGGAACAGATCACCTCTGGGCAGAAATGACGAGTCTTGGAAAACACTGAAGGGAAGGCATGAGGCAGCTGAAGCATTATTGAAAGTGGAAGTAGGTTTCTGGAGCAGTAGTTTGAACAACAAAAGCCTCACACATGACTAAAGAAATAGATTAATGTAATCTCAGAAAGCGGCATCAGTCATTGCACATGAATGAGTGAATGGTGGGAATATGTTTTGCTTGGTTTTGCAGACATTTCTCAGTGGCTCAAGTAATTGTCTGTCAAAATAAAATGAAAAACATTGGTTTCAGCAGTGTCCTAACACCTCTAAGTGACTAGAGATCTTCTGTTTAACATCCTAGTCTGGCACTGTTCAGTCATAGCTGGTATCTGCAAAGCTTATCAAAATGTCACCTTTAAGAGAAAACGGAAGGAACAACCTGCAGATGTTTCCAGTCTGTCCAGTAAGGAGATGGGAGAAGACAGGTCTCACTGAAAAACAAACTTAAGGACATGGCTGATTGAAATACTTTAATCTCAAAAATACGAAAAATGGTATTTTCTCAAAAAGCACCTGTTGCTCTGAGACACACTGGCTTTGTGAACAATTTCATACAAAACCAGCAATCCTGATATACCAGCACCAGTCAAAGAGATGGCTCAGCTTTGTGACTTGTCTGATCCAGGTGAAGGGCGTAGGGGTGGACCTCGCACCCAGGCCAAAGCACTGACACCAGCACTATGAATTTCTCTGCAAAAAAACTGTTTTCACCCATATCAGGCTGCAGATCAATGCTAGTTGGAGCCCTGTTGATCATGGGCAAATCACTACCCTGGAAAAGAGAGTAGGTGCCCAGACAGAGTTAAAGGAAATAGATATTTCTCTGCACGGCCAAGGGCTTTGACTCCAACATCTAAGAGCCTGTTGGGGAGGCTGCAGGAGCATTAATTCAGGGTGAAATGCAAAATGCCATGAAGTGACACCTCTCTTTTCTGTCACCAGGTGCCCCAGGGCCCAAAGGAGAAAAAGGGATGTCTGGAGCCAGTGAGGAAGGGATCCAAGGACCCAGAGGCAGAACAGGTAGAGTGAATATAACCTCTTCACATTACCCCAGCGGTGCCATGCGGTGCTCACCAGCTGTCAGATTCAAAGTATCATTCAGCCTGAGGACCACTGTGGTAGGGCAGACTGACCTTCCCACTGATGGCAGCATCCTGGATGGTTCCTCTCTGCAAAGATGTAAGAGACTGCTCCAGGCAGTTTCTTCCCTCTGGTACCCAATCCCAGGTAATGATGTATTTTAATGACCTGCAGCATATCCAGGGAGTTTTAGTTTTGCTGCCTTTTTGCATGCAAGACCAGATGCTCAGGGGATAGAAGCTCTGAAAATTCAGCTCATGACACACAAGGGTTTTTGAGTAATGTTAGGATTTGGTGTATTCCTCCATCCTGATCCCTGTTACTTGGAATCAGTGGGAGGTTTGCCACTGACGTAAGCAGGCACTATCAAAAGAGTGAGGTCAAACATATTCTTCTATATTTAATTTTTTATAGTTGGGATGTAAAGACAAAAAAAACCAACAACAATGACTCTGGGATGGATCTTGGGGTTAGGGTGATTTTCTGCACTGACGTGTAGGTGGACTTCGGATTCTCATAACCAGGCTCCATTTTTAGCCAAGCTGGGCACCCTTAAGGTCAAGAATAAGCCTTCTAGTTACTGGGATTCAGAAAAGGTTTTCCAACTGGCACACCCTATTTTTTACCAAAATGAGGAAAAATTAACCACCATGTAGGATGGAAAAAATATACATGAAGTATTACACTGCAGCGGCTAAACTAGATGTGCTACAGCTTACAGTGCTTCTTCTTCAGGCCCACCAGGAGAAGTTGTGCTGGGGAAACCAGGTCCGAAGGGTTACCCTGGGAATGCTGGTCCTCAAGGTTTTCCTGGTGTCAGAGGACAGCCTGGGCAGTCTGGATATCCAGGAGGCTGTGATATCTCTGGATGTTATGGGGCAGGCAGAAGAGGTAAGTCCCAGCTATCTCAGTATAAAAGTGATGATTTTGCAGCTCATTTCTGGTTACTTCTCTTAAGCCAGGCAGAGACCTTCGCTCATCCTTCAGGCACTGTCAGTCCTGCAAGAGCCCCTTTTGCAAAGCAATCAGGATGATTCATGTGCAATTCATATGGATAAATGCCAGTTCAATCGACTGCTCTTTAGCTGCCCTCTATAGATTAACACATAACTGCAGCAGCCGTCGATCATGTGGGGTGATCGTGGGGCCATCTTCAGTTCTTAATGTCCCCAGCCATATTGCCATGGTGGACAGAGAGGAGCAATATCTCAGTTAATACACACACATTCCATGGAGGCTCAGTTGTACAAAGTCCTGGGCGATGAAGAAAATCACTGGCACTGAATAAAAGACTTACAAGGGAAAGCGTTAATTCTGTGCCATTCCTTCTCAGTACTCGACACTGATTTATTCATTTGCTCAATGGCCTCATCTCCTTTCCACACACAGATTTCATCCCCTGATGGCTGGTGCGGAGGCAGCTGAAGACATTGCTTTGCTCTGGAAATCTCTGGGTGGAAGCTCCATGCACTCCAAGAGAAGCAGCAACCTGAACACCAAATGTGTTGTCTGTGTTTTTTTAATGCCCCATCATTTCATTACGGACGAGTCATTCAAACACCGAAGGCACCGACCCAGCCAGTGTTCAGATGACTCATCTGTCTGTTTTTCAGCCCTGGACATCTGCAGTGTTCAAACTCACATTGCGTGTCCCACAGCAAGACAAAGACACAGTCAGAGGTGCAGGTTGACAGACTTGTAAGAAAAAGAATGTATTGAAATGCTCAGAAAATAACAGATAATTTTTGTCCATTTGTCTGCTTGTTGTTTATTTTTTGTCGCTTGTTATTCTGGGTCCCCAACACAGAGAAAAACAGCACCTCATGGCCAAAGATGCAAATCTACTGGAGCAAAACTGCATTTTTCTGTTGGCTGCCAAGGTAACAAAGTCTAGCACCTTTCTGACTGTTTCTGCTTTTGGCAAAACGCTGATGGCTCCCTTGAGGGGTATTATGTACACATGCACCGCAGACAGCGTGATAACCTTCCCATAATGTGACAAACCCCACCATTTAGCCTTGCTCTCTGGGGCTCGGTAGCTGTCAAGCAAAGCCTTAGATCAGACAGAGCACACTTGTGTACTGAGAGGAGCTGGAGATTAACCTGCCCACCTTGTCCATCTCTTCCTCCTGCAGTCTGAGTAGCTACTTTACGTTTTAGCAGGTAGAATACTGAATAGCTCTGAGCCTGACTTTTAACTGTATGACATGGAGGTAATTGTGTTGTTACAGCCCATTCCTTGCATAAGCCATAGTCTAATATGTACCCACAAAAAACCGTACAGATACTGATAAAAATGTACTTCCTCTTTTGCAACCCCTGCTTCAGGTTACACTGCTTGTAAACTGTCCCTGCTTCCAAAAGAATTGTTTGTGAACTGTCATTTAAACTGGGAGCAAAAAAAAAAAAAGTTCATTTTTTTTCAAAAGCAGAATGAAGCAAAAAGTTTCAGTACAGATTTTTCAAAGATGGTAAGAGGCAAAAAATGGAGCATCATGTATATTCTAGTGCACTTAGCTCGGAAGTGCAATTTCTGCAGCTACATGCAGACAGGTAGCTCAGTATTCATACGGCTATAGCCAACCTTTGAAAGCTTAACAGCAAATACATCCACATTTATAAAGTAGATTGTCATATAAATACCAAAAAGAAAGAGGTCTACCTTAAGAAAATTAGGTTGTTTAGACAAGGAAACCAAATATTATTTCTTCTTGTCATTATGGAAAAATCCTATAGAATTAAGAAATTTTGCTAAAGGAATATTTGAACACATCAGGCTTGTATGGGAGTCATCCTACAATAAGTCACATAAAAACATGATTACTGCTTCCCATAAGTATTTAAAGTAATCTTTGGCTTAACATACATTCATTCTCTAGAAACTCCCAAGAATGAATGTTTTCAGTATGACATACATTCCCTTTGGAAAAGATAGGAAAATGCATAGAAATACCACCCTAATAAAAATAACATTTCTGTTCAATTTGGAGTTGCCTTGACATATAAAATAGAAATCTTTCTAGCTTAGATGAAGTGCTGCTGCAGACAAAGCTCCAGCCAGAAGAAGGACAGGTCAGATGAGCTGAAGCATACAGCCCGCTGGGAGCACGCTGCTCAGAAGGGATGTGCTCACACCCTGCACACGTGTTATGGAGTTGGGGGTGTTTCCATTTATACAAGTCAAAGAGCTTTTGATCCGTGTTTTTCCTGTTCTCTAAAAAAAAATGAAAACATTCTGAAAAGAAACCTACCAAACCTGCATTAAGTTGCATTCAGAATGGTTCTGCCTTAAGCACTGGATGAAAGGCGGTGGCTGAGATACCTGGCAGGTGCAAGGCAGCGGGCAGGGAAGGTGAGCAGGCAGGAGTACCCCCACCGCAGAACCTACACCTGCTCCCATGAAGCGCTCAGGGACCGGGAAGATAAGCAGTTTGAGGTGGAACATCTGCATTTCCCAGGTAATTCTGCTTCCTTTCTGATTTAAATCATTGCAGCCAAATTCCCAGTCCTGAACTTGCTGTTCTGCCGGTTCAAACCTTTAAAAGTAACTGCAGGTGATTTGAGATACAGCTCCTTTATTTTTCTTTATCAACTGTTTTTGAAAGTTGCCAATACCACCTCACTGCCTGCCTTGGGATTTAACCTGGTAGATTTTCACATGACATTTGCTTTTGTCCGATTATTTCAGTTACAACATGAAGGGTTGGACTTGAACAAAATTGGGTGCCAGAAAGGCTTATTGATTAAGAGACAGACAACCTGAACAAACAACTTGTCCATTTATGTTCCTAAACTTTGTCCATGAGTGGTTTTGTTTCTTTGAAATCATGGATATTTAGTCCACCTAGAATCACACCGCACACGTGCAAGCGGTTCGTAACCTATTACTTGAAGCCAAGGAGAGTTTCTGCTGAGAGATTTCAGGTGCTGAGAGTGTCCTAACCCAGCAGGGAATGCTGCATGCTATGGAACAGCAAAAAAGAAAAGATTTTAGAAGCTGGAAAAACACAGCAGCCATAAAGGTGGAGGTGCAGGGAGACCCTGCCCAGCCAACACTGCCGTTCCCTCCTCTGCCAGTGAGTACCGAATCCAGCCATTTGTGGATAGGATTATCCCAAACTCTTTGCTGAACACAACCTGTTGGTTTCCCTCTTGTGCTGTTTTTTAGCATGCTTTGTGCTTTTCTGGCCCCATTCAGCACTTTTAGTGCAAACTGTGGTTAAGAACAGTGTCATTCAATAGCAACGTCATTTGAAAATTTTTCTTGCAGCTTTCCTTAGTAGGGACCTTGTTCTCAAAGCTTTAATTGCTACAAATGAAAGTTTGGATATTCTTTTTTCTGGATTTAAACCTGTTTTCTTGATAAATGTGAATTAACCACAGTGCATAAATTTAACATGTCCTTGTGAAATCACTCACGTTCCTATAATTTCTTCCCCTTTGCAGGCTAATGCCTTTTCTGTCCTTATGCAAGTTCTTTGTCCTGATTTGCTCGTTCTTATTACTGCCCTTAAGTGATCTGTGTCATAGAGACTTTCTTTTCCACAGTGTCTCATATGACATCACCTCTTCAGTTTCCTTAAAATTTCTATCCTCCAGTCCTTAAATTGGGATAACTGGGTTTTTGTACCCCTGCAAGGTCCAACCGGTGTGGTGCAGCTGGATTTTGGCAGAGGCTGAGGGCCTTTCAGAGACAGATTATATTTTTGCTACAAGCACCACTTTAAGGCATTACATTGATCTCGGGAGTAAGATACAAGAAGCACAGGGGACTAATCATCAACACTGCTAACAAGCAGTTCTGACAAGGCTTTCTCCAGGGCTCTACAGCTTAGCTTGACCAGATTTAGAGGGCTAGAAACAAGGGGGGGATTCCTGGGTGGGGATGGAAGGTCTCATAAATGGACATTGCTGCGGGGTGTGGGGGGGTGAGCCCATAGGGGCTATCAAGGCAGGTGGGGCTGTTGTAGGGGGATTTTCCTTAGCGCTGCATGTGAACCTTACATCTCACACGTGCAGCTTTCTGCCTGCCTGTCTCTGCACAAGTGGATTTCCTCAAGTTCAGTTTGTTGATAAAGGTCCAGAGAGACACTTATCCAAAAGGGAGGTGATACAAACTATGCAGATTAGTTCATTAGAGAATGAGATGATATGGTGGAAAAGAGCCCTGAAAATGCTGGGGAAATGGGGATTGTATAGATCACCCCAGCAGCCAGCTGCAGCTAAAATACCCTGCATGCCCTATGGCTGGAAAGATGACCCGAAGTGAGCATTAGGGAACCAGAAGGGTGGAGAGAAAAACAGAGAAATGGTCAGAATTTGTCACAGCACTCCCCAAACTAGCCAGCTGTAACAAGGTCTTTTACCATCTCATACCAACATACTCTTCGTGCCAGTCCCTCTGCTGCCTTCTCCTGGTCTCTCCTCATCCTGGGCACTCATTCTCTGTTCTCTCTTCTCCTTCCTCCTCTCTTCCTCTGCTGCTCTCTGTTCCTTGGCTGCCCAACCTCTTAACAGAACAGCCACAGCTGCACCTTATCTACATCAGCCACCCCCCCACCCCCCACCCCCCACCCCTCTGCCCCTGAAGCCAGCCCACAGTTGTATATTATCAATGTTAATTAACCCAGATTCATCCCTCTACAATTACCCCCTTTTTCTTCTTTCCTTTATTTTTTTTTTTTTTTTACATTTCATGCCTTATATTTTTAACAATCATTACAACCTTTTTACAAATAAACTTTTCATACAGTCCTTTATAACTCCTCTATAGGAATCGAGGTTGTTACAGTCAGGTTTCTATGCCTTTGCTCTTCCATTCATGGCCAATAGAGCTGTACTGGAGGGAAAGCATGAAACACTGTGGTGAGGATCCAATCTCTACAACTAAAACAGAAAAGATCAGCATCTGTGTCTGCTTTCTGTCTTTAGGGTCTTTGGGCTTAGTTTTGTACTCCCAGATCTTGCAAACCAGTTACTTTGCTCTGGGTCTCTTCCAAGGCAGTTTTAGAGTTCCTGCTGTATCCCAGCCTTGCTTCCTCACTCTTCTTCTGATGTCAGCTTGTTCAGTCAAGTCCTGGGAATCAGTTCTGAGCTGGGAACATTGCAAATGTTAACAGCCTGGCTGCATACATTCTTCTGGAGTCTTTCATATGCTAAACCCCTCTCTTTGTGTTTCATGGGTTTGGAATAGCAGAATTATTCATTATTCTACGGTTATATTCTGGTTCATGTCTCATTTTTATTCCAGTTTCTAATCATTGAATCCTATGGAGGGATAGCATCCTCCTTAACCACCTCCAAGATGGAATAACCTGTCTAAGAATGAGCAGTAGTTGTTGATTCCTATTTTCTCCCCTTAGATTTTACAAGGAGGCACATCAGAAGCAGGCCAGACCTTATTTGAACTTTAAACTGCGGAACTATTAATGCCACGTGAGAAGAAATGAAGTTGCCACCGTATGAAGAATGTTACGATGTTAGCAAAACAGAGGGTGCCAGTGACCTGCTTCAGAGCAGCTTCTCCCCAAATGCCCGTGACATCTTTGTAACTGGTTTCAGCTGCCACTTCTCAGCTTGTCCTGCCAAACCCTGTGATCCCACAGTGATGCTGGCTCCTCAGGGACACAGCCACATCCTTAGCACTCCTAATCACACCTGATATCTTTTATGTGCTAATGGAGCAGATGCATGTGGCTCTTTCCTCCTCCTGCATGGCAGGGCAGTTGTGCCAGGGGCTGCACTGCAGTTTCATGTCCTTGCCAGGTGGTCCTGCTCTGTTGCTGTCTCAGTGCCACGCTTCCCCTGAGATGCTACAGTTCATGCTGTGTGCACTGGCAATAACTTTTTGCAGAAAACGTGGAGATCTGAGACGGGCCCTTTGCTGTGAATAAAGCACAGCCTGTGCCTGCTGTATTTCCCAATATGCCACCTTAAACATTTGACTCATAGACATGTCCTTAAACACTTATCAGTTCTCCTGCTACCCCCAAATCATTTCTTTCTGCCAGGTGGGGGCACTGCATGTCCCCACCCCTGCTCTGCTGTGGGCTGCTGCCCAAGCCCACATTTGCTGGGAGATGTGAGCAGAGACTCGAGCAGCTGCTGGCTCTCCAGCCTAGCTTGGAAAGTGTCTACAGTTTTATTGCTAAAAATGTGCATGCATAGCCAAGCCTCCCACCTGCTCCATTGCTATCCGTGTTTGTGGGTTCGGGAGAAGGAGGAGGTTGCAGTGGGAGCTCTGAACAGCCATCGGTGGTCATGGCTGTGGTCTGGTGATGTGATGCCCCTGACCCAGAAATGCCCAGGGTCAGGAATCTTCGCACTTTCATGATTATTTTATTGGTGCACTCAAAATTCAAAAAGGCGCTGGAGAGAGTTCAGGCCACCTCCGTGAGCCCAGCCTGCCTGCAGCACGGACCGTAAGCCAGCCCTGCCGCCATCCCCCCCCAACCCCCGTGGCATGCAGCCCTGCGATGCAGACTGCAGCTGCGTTGGTACATTTATGCACTAGACCTTGAAGATGTATGACTGTTTGTTTTCCTTTCATTGCCATAAGCAAACTCACTGACTGTGAAAAGGGATAAATTAGCATCTCCAAAGACTGAGTCTCTCTTTATTCTGAAAACAAGCAAAGAAGAGCAGCAGCTCTGGCTCCCTCATCCTCCCTCCCCGTGCTGTGCCAGCACAGCTCTTCATGGATCTGGCCCAAACCATGGTTACTCCAGGTTTTTATAAGCTGTACAGATTTTAAGCACTTGGCTGAGTCTGTGAACACAGAGGTCAGTTGTAGCTTCTTAAATGAGGCCAAACAGGCTGATCACTGCATTGATTTTATCCTGTACTGTTTGGACTGAATGCAGTAACTTGTATTTCAAAGAAGTCTCTTTAAACCATATTGTTTCAGTTCCAGCATTACTGTCACAAGCCTGTGCAGCTCTGTGCTCCTCACTGAGCCATGTGGCACAAGCAAGCTTTATATGCCAGGCTACAGCATAGGAATGCCACACGTCCCACCTGGGCTCTCACTGTGCCCAGGCTCTGGCTTCTACCAGGACCTTCTGTGCTGGCCTCCAGGCAGCTGCCTGCCTCTCCTGGTGTGTGTTCTCTGAAGCTCTGGGCCAGCCAGAGCTGCCTGGCAGCAAACTTTCACAGTGGCCAGACAGCCTTGTGCATGCTGATCCAGCTGCGGGCTGTGGAGGAGATGCTGGGTGAAGACCAGAGCCCCTCAGCTGCCATCCTGGGCTTTGACTCATGCAGTTACAGCAGGTCCCGGGGGAAACCTGTATTTTTAGACCATGTCTGTCTGCCTTTCCTTGCACACTGTGGTTAAATGTTTATAAGCCCTTCGGCCTAAGAGACCTCTGAAATAAGCAGGAGACACTGGGCTGGGTGCTGCTGTGCTGTTCCCACCTGGCACGCAGCAGTCAGCAAGGAGGGGGACGGTGGGTTTGTAATTGCTGAACAGAGAGGATGCTGAGCTGGGGGGAGTTACGGTCTGTTCCAGTGTGGTCACCCTCCTGCACTTGCAAATACATACATGGAAGAGGCAGAAGACAGATGACGCCCACACTTTCTTCCAGCCTTTCCCCCCCACATCTGGCTCAGCTGTGCCGTCATGCTCTAATGTCTCCCTGCAGTAAGACAAGGCTGCAGCATGCCCCGCTCTGTCTGGCCGGTGGTGCCTGTCCCTGCCTCCTTGCCGCAGGTCTCGCAGCAAGCATGTGCAAAAAGGTTGGTTTAGTTTGGCTAGAGCTGGGAAGAGCACAGCTGCTGACACAACTGGCCAAATTTAAGGCCATCATACCTGTAATTTCTGCAAAGCGGCATTCTGAATTCCCAAGTGTGGCTGGGTGTCCTGCTCAGGTTTCCCCATATAACGGCATTTTTCCTTACTATGCTAACACACCATCCTCCATTTCTGTTGTGGCTTCCCCACCTCTAAGCACCTTCCCCACCTACAGCAAGGGTTTTACAGCTCAGCGTGATCCTCTGCTATTTTGCTGCAGCCGTAACTTGCATCCAGGAGATTTCCTCTGAAAGAACACTGAAGGGCTACCAACATGGTCTGAATCTTACTCCCAAATACTTCTCTCATTTGCATGGACCTCACTCAGCTGTGGTCCCCATGGCCTCTGCAAGGCATTGGCCAAAGTAAAATCTGTCAATATAAAGACTGCAGCTGCTGTGCTAATGGTCACGGTTGGTACCGATGGGGCTGAGCTGCTCTGAGCAGTTCTTTTAGCCTTTCCAGTCTGTCTTGTCTTTACCAGCTGACCACAGACCACATCCTGCACAGGTATCCCAGATCTGGAATTTTATTTATAAAATGACTCATACAGGGACACACAGTCCTGAATCACTTCAGCTTGGCAGGGCAAGGTTACTTACTAGGCAGGGCACACTGAGACCTCTGAAGACAACTGGAGCGAATTTGCCAGGGGCTGGGTTGATGCGAAGCCTCTTTATGCGCTGCTCGAGGGAAGAAGCTCGTGTTCTTACATTGCTGAGTATATGGCAATGAATGCCACCATGCTATATACAGACTTTAATAAGAACTTTTCCCCTAAATTAGATGAAGGAAATGAAAATGGCTTGGCAAAACAATGCAACCTCGGAAAGTATTCCCAGAGAGCTCTGGAGCAACTCAAGCACGGACACGCAGTGAATTATTCAAAGGGCTGCCTTCATTTCTCTGCTCCTCTCCTTCCAGGTAAACTAAAATCCATAGACTGGGATATACTTTCTTCCCTCTGGGGCTATATTTAGATCATTCCAGCCAGCCACGGTGGGAGGAAGAGACCAACAGTTCCCAGCAAACACACAATGATGAACATCCAGAGGAAGATCCTGTCAATGACCATCGCAACGTACTTCCAGTCTTCTTTCACCTGGGAACACAGAGATGAAAGGCCAATTATTAACGTTTCTTTGAGGTTAAAACTTGTGATGACTATTAGTGCCTTATTCCAAAACAGGGTATTTTCATTTCAAGCCAGAGACAGGAGGAGAAAGTATTGCTTACATTTAGTGGCCCTATATGATGGCACAGATTTATTCTATCAATTCCTGATGTGGGAGCCAGATTCCCAGACTGTGTGGGTGTGCGTGTGCAATTGCCAACCCTGTTCACAGCTCCCTGGGGATGACATACGCCTGTGGATAATTAAGCTCGTCTGCACACTCACTATCCCATTTTCCATGAGCAACGGCTGTAATTGGGTGTGTAAGTGATGCTGCTATTCTAGTTGGGGGGGGGGGAGGGGGGAATTACTTGTTTCCCCATGCTCGTAAACATATTTGCTTACAGATTAACGAAGCAAGACTCTTTCTGTGAAGGGACTTGCAGCTTCGGGTGAGTAAGCAGTGCAAATGAACCAGCAAATAAGCGAGGTGATCTCCCTCACCCTGCTTTTTCTCCACTTTTGCCTTGCTGTGGGAGGATTTCCAGCAGTTCCTCTCTGGGGAGGTCTAGTACTTATTAATACCATCAGGCAGGAATTGCAAATGGCTATTTCATTAAGTAAGAAACCGCATACATATGAAAACCTCTTTTATTACATTATTATTATTAATTTCTTTCTGAGGAAGAGGACTGATCAGATGGCAACGTTTTATTTGATACGGCTTTACCCATTATAATTTCCTACAACATACCACTTGGTGATTAATAGATCCGAGGGCTGAAATCTGGCTTGCTGCCTTACTCTTTAGGGAAAACATCTCAGCAGGAGCTAGTTCCAGCTTTTTCAGTGGCCACGGTTGCAGCAAGTCAGGAGTGTGGTGTAAGGAGGAGACACCAAAGCCAAGGCTGTGCTTTGCCAGGGCTGCTTCACTGCACCCCCAGTTTGTGACCTGAGCAAAGAGTGGTGTCACTGTGCACAAAGCTGCCACAGCCATTGGGCTGTAGCATGAGTGAAAAACACACTACAATAGTAATGTAACACTGACGGTACAGGCCTTTTCATCCACAGATCCTAAGTTTGCTTTAAACAGATAATAATAAGGGAGTAGCCCAGAACAGGAGGTGTGAGGTAAAATACAATTTGTAGGAGACCTGGCCTGATTTCTGGTTCTTTAAGGATTTGCTGAGTATGCTGAAAATTCACTTTGGTAAGGGGAAGCATTCCAAACATCAGTGAAATAGTCATTTGTAGCAGGTGATGTTTTCACAGGCATAGTGGCAACTTCAGGTCCTAAAATATTATGATCCATCTGGCACCAAACAAACAAGCTCTGAGCACAATACGGTGACTGTAAACTCACCTTGAGTTTTCTCTTTCTTCATCAGTCACGGATGTCCCACTAAATTTTATCTTATACCTTGTGGATGGTACAGAGAAACTGTGATGTGTCAGAGGGAGGGAATATACCACCCTGGCTTCTATGACCAATGTTGTGACATTTCATTGATCTAAGAATATTACTCCTCTCAGATAAAGTATGTGGATTTAGCTCATTTTGGTGTGCTGAACCATTCATAAACTGATCATGGCTCTTTCAATGTATTTGCAAAGCACCTGTCATCACCCTGTGCCTCAATGCAGGCAATGTTCAGCAGAAGCAACACCAGCAAAACCAGTGCTTTAACTTTAACTACACCTCATTATTTGCCATGCCGACTGCTCCTTAGAGCTTTAAATCATCCGGCATCGCTCATCAACTTGGCTCAGTAAGCAGCTTTGAACACTGGGAAATGAGGCACACACTGAAGAGCATATTATGTTTTCCCATAATTTGTTCTCTGAACAAAGCATCTTAAATTTCAGGAATACCTGGAAGAATTGATTAAAAAAATTCATGCAATGGATAGTTTTATTCCCTTTAAAAATAGCACCAAGTTAAGCAAGTCTTTAGTATTCAATAGGCAGAGGTAATCAGAGGTTCATCCTGAAGCGTGTTACCTTCTTGGGGGAAACCATGTTGGTTTATGATTGTACAACCCTTAGCATACCCATCATTAATTAGAGTGAGTAGAAGAAACAGTGACCCTTGAAATCAAAAGGAATTCTCTCATCCCAAGGATAAGATCTCCATGGATAAGTCCCCTTTCCTGTACATGTTTTCTGATCTATTTGTCACTTGCTGAGAGTGCTTAAAAATCCTAAATTTAAAAAATAAAAAATAAAGTTAAAAAAAAAAGACTCTGATGCTTAAAATTCCTCATGAGAAGGGTAGCTAAGCAAGCTCTGGATTATTGTATTTATGGGATTAATGTCTCATGATGCAACCAATGTGTAAAGAAAATCTGAAATTTACCATCTGATGTCCCGCTGGAAAGCTGGATTGAGTAAATAGTGCCCCATTCTGGTAAAAGAAGCTTTTTTGAGTATTTATGCTCCTAAAAGTAAGAGCTAGATCATGCGAAGGAAGGAAATTAAATTACTTTCTCTTTGAGAAAAGAAGGGGGAAATGGGAGAAGAGGAACAACTTGAAAAGCTCAACAGAAATTTGCTTTCAAATGTAATGGTATATGCATAAATACTCAGCCCATCTTGAAAATGATGGCTGGGAGTGCGTCAGATGTTTGCAAAATGAATATCCAGCTTTAGATCAAGAGCACAGAAGGGTGAAATTGGAAATTATGGAGAGACAATGAAAAGAAAAAAGGAGGAGAAGGAAAAGAAAATTATCTGGGTTTTTTGTTTTGTTTTGTTTCCTGACAGCGCTGTAGCATTTCCCTGTGGTCCAGCTCCTGACGTGGAGCATGATCTGCAGAGGTCTCTCTGACAATATCTATGCAGCTGTCAACATCTGCCAACCCAACTCCTGAGCTGTATTTTGATTAGTTTTTAAGAAGCTCGCTCAAAACTGTTTTCAGGAAAGGATCACGGGCAGGAACCAGCAGACTTCCCCACCCGCAAATTCCTGAAAAGTGAGGGAATCTGCAGCTCTTCCCTGGTCTAGCTCCTTGCAGGTCTGAGGAGCAGGAACAGGGCATCCTGCCCCGGGATTTGCGTGGAGGGTTGAGTGCCTTGGTGACATCTGATCCCCAGGACCCAGAGCTGGCAACACAGATTAGAGCATTCCCGGGTGGTTTTATTGTACTTTGTTAAAAATAAACCGGTGAGATTATCCTGTGTTTCCTCCCCCTCAGTTACATTCTCTCCCATTTTATTTTTAAACTGTCTTCAAAGTCTTCTTATCAGAGTAGTCTAGAGATGCACACAGCGTAAGGACAACAAGGCTTTCCAGACGGTGCTACTGGTTTCTCGTTATTTTGGCTCGTGTGTGACATGCGACTTGTTTTACTTCTCAGTCTGTAATTAATTCCTAATGGCATTTCTATCATATGCTGGGACAACTCGGTCTTGCGTTTTCCCCAGTGTACCATTGTGCTTGTATTGTTTGCAGACGTCTTTTTGTAACAAACAACTGCCTCTTGCATTTCCCATTTTCTCTTTGCTGAAGCACTTAATTAAACGAGCTATTTACTTTTAATTTAGAAGCACTGCCCCTGTGGCAATGGTGCTTTAGAAAAAAAGACAGGAACTTCAAAAGAAGCTCTGTTCTCATTCTGGGAAGGTGCATGTGTCTGGAAATATTACCCGAGAGAGAGCGAGCTGTGTCTCAGGGGCTGCAGCTGCATCAGAGGTGCCTGCTGATAGATTTCTTGAAGACTTCCATGAAGAAATGCCACAATTTGATTTTGAGATGAAAGCAAATTCCTGAGTACTGATTTTTTCCACAATAAATGCTCATTTTATTAGATCAGTTCTGCTCTTTGCAGTAAATTTCAATTCCAGAAGGTCACGTTTCCTTCTTCTTTGTCATTTCCACCTGGAGAAAAAATGCTTTCCCACTTAACATTACTTGGATCCAGAAAAAGAAAACAGTACAGCCTCAAAGTGGCATCAGCAATTATTTCCCCAAACCTGAAAAGCCAACCTCTGCCTAACGTGCCAGCCACAACTGCTGGGAAAGAGCAGAAAACTGTGGACAGGTTTGCAGGCTCTTCCCGGGGAGCCCGGTGCTTGGTGGTCTGGGGGGCAACCCTTCCCTGCTCATCACTGGGTGTTTTGCTGGTGCCTTTGCTCGCAGGCTGAGCTGGCAGCAAGTCTGGTCAGAGCCCTCAAAACTGCTCCTTTTCTTCTGCTTTTGATGTTTGGTGCTGTAAATAGCTTCCTCCTCAGGATATTTGCTCCATTTCAAGCAGGAGTGGTAGAAGAAGGTATATGATGAAAAATTGTAGCTTCTGAAGACCGTTTTAATTTTAAAGACAGTTGTAAACATGGATTAAAAGCAAAGAACCCAAGATATTAATTGACTCAGCTCCTGATGATACCAACAAGCTTAGTAGAAAGAGAATCAGTTGAAATGAGGGGTATCATTGGTGTAATACTCTTTCCTTTGCACAATGGGGAAACAAGTGAGTTAAAATCAACTGACTTCCATGGGTTTAGTTGTGATTATTGCCAGGAGGAGAGAGCAGAGTTTAATTCCCGTGGTCCTAATGTACTTGTGAAGTGCTTTAGCCTGGCAAAAGTTCCGAGCTGCTGACTAATGAAGGTGGGGATGCACAGCCCCTCTCTGCCACAGATTTGTTCTGTGACCTTGGGTAGGTCACCCCATCTCTGTATTTTGGCTGTCACTCCTCAACATGAGGAATAAACAGTTACTTCCTCAAAGGGATGTTGTAAAGTGAAATACATTAAAGAACAGAGACCTCTCAAACTGTGCTGCCGAAGAGTATATAAATGGACAGTAGCACTTAATCTTTTGCTGCTGCTGCTAAGTGCTCAGTGCTGTGCAAAATGCAAATATAAAGACACTCTTCATGCCCAGCAAGTCTTGCATAAAAGCACTTGCACTGACTCTAAATCTTGAGAAAATCAAACTGTAAGCACAGCTGAAAAAGTACCTTTTGCTGAACAATCCCTCTAGGAAAAGCCAAATAAAACTTTAGTACAAACACTAACTTCAGTTATTTTGTGGCTTCCTTCTTTTTGTAATAATCAGCTAGCACACCGTATCCATAGTATTGCAGGGGAAGAGCTACAAGAGGTGTGAAGGGATGTGGTGTTTGTACATGCATCACCATCTTCATTAAAAAAAATTCTTTCCATCTCCGTTTGTAGCCATATTTACCCCTTCACAGTAAGTGTGAAATTTGTCTGTCCACCCACCTTCCTGCACAGAGCCAACTGCTCCAGTGGAAGTCCACTAATGAGGAATCGCATCACGCGGAGCTAAACATACCCTGTGATGTCCCCACGCTACTACATGCTTCCCACATCCACAACCTATTTTGGGAATTTGCTTTCCTAGGCTCAGTAGCCAGAGCTAATGCTTAATAAAAAACTGAGAGTGTGAATTCCCCATCTGTCAGAGGTTTCTCTATAAAGGATGTCTGCTGTGTTCCCACCAGATGACTGCTTTTTGGGTCTCTCTCACCATCTTAGCTGCTTTCTTCCTACCTAACAGCAAATTTACTCCTATTTTCTGCTGGAGAATCCTGTTGCTCTAAAGCAGCCCTGAGTGTAGTCTGATTGTGCTACCCTCTTGGTTTACATGCCTGCCAAGGCCCCCAGGGACAAAGTCTTTACCTGTGCCTATAGTGGCCAACGTGTTCCAAAGCCACACAATCAGGGAGGGCTGAGCCCGTGTCAGCCAGGATATTCTCTGTATAGCCCCAGGTTTGTGGGGGCTGCCTTAGCAGATAATTTTTGACTTACCCAAGGAAAGCAGGCCGAGTTATCATACTTACTGAGAAATCCGCGTCTTCTGCTCGCAGGTGGTCTGCGATGTAATGAACCCCTTCCACTGCCAACTTCAGGGCTGGGGACATCAACACAAGGTGTTGCTCTTTGGCGCTGTGAGTCTTGCTTCCTTGGGCTGGTGTGCCAGCTGCCTCATTCTTTTTGCATTTACACTTGCACTGAGGGGGCTTGTGCTGGGGCTGCTCTTCATTTAGGTGGTACCGCTGGGATGCTGGAGAACCAGTGGATTGGCCGTTGGTCTGGGAAGAGTCCTCTTGCAGGTAGCAATACTGGATGCTCCGGGACCTACAGCGGATGCTCCCTTCCTCTGCCTTATTGGGGCTGTACATCTGCTGCACACTTAGTGATCTGCCTTTCAAGATGGAGGTGGTCTGGGTGTCACCCAGAGGGCGGCATGAGGCTTGTGGAGAGGAGCAGGTCACCTGCACGGGCTCTGGGTGCAGCACAGAGTACTGCCCAGAAGGGGACTTGCAGATAGGCTGAGGCTTGGCTGGCTCCTCGAGGTGGGCACAGAAGGAAGACGTGGGTGATGGCTCATTACTCTGGGGGCTGGAGGAAGATGAGGTAGCGAAGTTGGGTTCCACATCAATCTCGGACCAAAGCCTTGGCGTATTGGTTACTTTGTGCATGGATTCAATGAGCTTCTTGCAATTGTCTTTCACTGCGGAGGGACGTTTCATGAAGAGGAGGCGTGGGACTATGTCAAGGAAGATCCTTCTCACCCAGTCAGGCATCGTGTGGGTACGTGGAGAACGATGGTGCACATTGAGGACAAAGACAGTGATAATGATAGACAAGGTAACAAATATCATGGTGAAGAGAAGATACTCTCCAATCAGAGGGATGACCAAGGAGGTAGATGGGATGATCTCTGTGATGAGCAGCAGGAACACAGTGAGGGACAGCAGCACGGAGATGCACAAGGTTATCTTCTCTCCACACTCAGAGGGCAGGTAGAAGACCAGGACAGTCAGGCAGGAGATCAGCAGGCAAGGGATGATCAGATTGATTGTGTAGAACAGTGGCAGCCTCCGGATAATGAAGGAGTAAGTTATATCGGGGTAGATCTCTGTGCAGCATTCATATTTCTTGCTGTTGTAATTGCCCACAGCATTGATGATGACCCATTCCCCGCTCTCCCAGTAGTCCAGCTGGTCCACATGACTGTGCATGCTCACCAAGTCTATCTTGGCTTTATCATAGGTCCAGGAGCCAAACTTCATTGTGCAGTTTTGTTGGTCAAAGGGGAAGAAGGTAACATCGATGCTGCAGGAGCTTTTATAGATTGCAGGTGGCATCCATTTAATTCTCCCATCATAGAAGAGGTGAGCCTTGGTCAGGTGGGTAACTGCAAAGTCACCGTCAGCACTGGGGAGAGATAGGAGATAAAAAAAAAGGATAAGGCTTCTCTGGTACATCTCAGCTCTGTTAAAGAAATAGGATATTTAGTGTTTGGCTTCCAAAAATGCACTCGGAGCACCTGAGAGATGCAAGAGGCACATTGTCTGCAAACTCTGGATCCATCCACTCTACCCAGTGGATTTCAAACTCTGTTGGCTTATGCAGGCACTGGATTCACATGCAAAAGTCAGCCCTCACCTTGCATAAGTCATGTCCTTGAGATGAATGTACGCAAGTTTTCCTCTAAGGTGTCCCCCAAACTCCCTGGAAAGGGTTGAGTTTGCTTTAGGGAGGTGGGAGGAACCACTATCAGGTAGCGTGGCCGTGGGCTCTGCAGAATTAATTGTGACAGCTGCTATAAATGAAACAGTGTTGGGTAATCATTCAGCCTCTTACATGTAAAACAGCAAGAACATCCTATTAATAGGAATAATGAAAGTTAATCTCTTGATTTCCCAGTCAGGAAGGGAGCTGTCTTTTACGGTGTCTTCTTACAGGGACTCTCAGTTGGGGTCTGTGTGCTGGCATAAGACAAATAGATAACAAGCCAGAATTTTATATCAGAAAGCCATTTTCCAGCCAGTGAAAAAGCTATTGCATAAAACAGCATTTTTTCAGTTTGGATCTGCTTTTCTCAGCTGATCAGCGCACTGAATTCCCACAGCAGCGTGCCACACACCCATGACACCAGCTGCTTCCAGCCCATCGGGGGGACTGGGATATGGGTGAGGGAAATCAAATAAGGCAACAGGAAACGCAAGTGCACTGGGGATTCGGGGGAAGAAAGACCACCAAGGAATGCCATACTCAAGCTGTAACAGTGTGGGAGAGAGGAGGGAGGCCAAGAAACTTCAGGAATGGGATCCCAGCCCTGGAGACAGCCCTGTCCTCCACCTGCCTTAGCATCACCAGCCACAGCTCCACACCTTCCTCACACCCGCAGCTCTGCTACTACACATCAAATGTTGAACCTACTGCTTGCCCTGGTGTGTGGACGCCACGGAAAGAAATTAGCTCATTAATAGATTCAGTTAGCACAGCAGGTAATTAATGCCCTGCATGACTATGAAGAAGCGCTGTTCCTCCCCTGCTCTCCGCAGGGAGGACATGGACTGTGACTTGTAAACTCCACATCTGGGGCCAAGTCCATGGGCACCTTCTCTACAGCAGTGTCCTTCCCCCAGGCAGTGTCTGCAGTGTCTGCAGCCTGCTTAAGCTTACACAAAGAGCCAGGACTGAAGTGCTCAGAGCTGCACAAGTGACATATGTTCATGTTCAAATAGTCATTGTGGTTGGAGACGGGATGTTTAAACCACAAAATTACACCTTCACCTGAAAACGAGCCAAGCCCCGACATCTGCAGCCCCTTTGTGCAGTGACTGGCTGAAACTTCAAACCTGCTCGCTCTCCCTTGATTTCTACTTGCAGACAGAGGATTTGGGGATCCATAGACAGTCACAACCTGGATAAAACACCCTGGTTAAAGAGGTTTTAAAATATGAGTGAGCTTTGGATAGAGCTGAAGTGGTTTTTATCATGAGCAAATGTCTGAAAGTTTGAAATCGCAACTGAAAAAAGCAGGTGGGATCTATTTGTAGAGCAATGCCCTCATATCTAGCCACAGGAACAGAGAAAAGAGAATCCAAAAGAAAAGAGCATCCAAAAAGCAGGGAGGGAATTGGGGACCGTCTTATATACCCAGCTTGCGCCGCTGCAGAGCTAGGGGATACAGAGGAAGAAGCCTGTTGTGTGATGCTGAGTTGCAAAGAGCAACGCTGCTAAACAAAGGGGAAGCTGAGCAGGGGAGGGAGAGCTTCTGCTAAAAACTTGAGATGAATTATTCAGGCTGATATAGATAGAAAGCTCTCTGCTCCTGCCCAGCCCTCCCGGCTGGAGCCCATCCAGCCTGCAGCCGCGTTCCCAGCAATTGGCAACCCCCCTTGGCCCCGCTCTGCTGCTTCAGCGCTCAGATGTGCCCTGACAGCAGCCGCACGGTGACGGGGTGCGCGGGGGTCACAGCTCTCCTCTTCCTCACCAGCAGTAAGATAAACAACACAGGGATGTTGTGGTGGGTCCCTCAAGCTGCAGAAGGCAGAGGAACTTCCCTAAATTTATTTCTTTAGGAGACCACCCATTAATTCATATGCAAAAAGGGAAAAAAACAGACTTTCTGATATCTCTTCTTGCCCTGTGAAGCATCTTTGTCAGCCCATGACCACACTGGCTTGCAGTGAGGCTGGTGTAAGTATTGCTTATTTTGGGGAACAGTGGCAGGATCCGGCCCTCAGTGAGCTGTTCTGACTAACACAATACCTGGGCAGACATGGCACATGTCCCCAGCCCCCAGGGTCACAGCCCAGATCTTTGTCTTTTAGGACTGTTTTCCAGGTTAGATGAATTAATGGAAAAATAAATCAGAATTACTGTGTGGTGGGGCATCATGTTTTTACTAAACTCTTCTTTGTTTCTATAATGGAAAGCCTTTGCTCTTGGTGGCAGATTTTTGAAAATAAAAAGAACACAGAAGGACCCAGTGCTTTTTGACCTCTGAAGTGAACTTTTTCTAAAGCTTTAAAATGTGGTGTTGGTTTGTTGTTTTTTTTTTTTTAATTTTAAGACAAGAAAGCTAAAAATATGTACAAACCCAGATTGCTGTCTCAAAAGGATCAAGGCAAAACCACCCCTGTGTTTTACTCCAATGCAAGTAAAACTGAGCAATGCCATTGTACCATCCATGCAACTTCTTTCTTACCTGTTCTTTCTTAAGTCTAATTTATACTCCAGGACCACTTGCTTTGAATGAAAACCATATTTATTTTTTCCTCCTGGGTTTTGCCTGCACTATAAAGCCAGATTGAGACATGAAACATGCACAGCAAGTGACAGTCCAGTGTTTGCTGTTCTCGGTGGTTTTCTTTCTAAATCTCAATAGGAATTTGGAATCTAATTCTGCATTTAATGAGATCTCAGAGGCATGATTAAATCATTCATTAATGAAACAATGTGATTATACATTACAGAAAAGGGATAACGAGCATCCACTAGTGTTTTCCTTCTTAGGTAGAGCAATGTGTAAGTGGCTGGGTAAACAACACAGACGTGTGTTTCTCCTTTTGGAAGGTGTTGGGAAAGGGCATGAAACTCTTGCTAAAAATTCATCCAGGAACAATAATAATTCATGTAATTGTGTTTCATCTCCAGAAACGTCTGGCAGTTTTGCAGTCCTTGCGTGACTAGCCACACGCCTCTCTTTTGCAAGCACTGATGTAACCAAGTGGGATGCTGCAGATCTCGTGTCAATTATTTCCATGATTGACCTGCTTCTTTGATGAGGAAATTATTTTTTAATTTATTGCCTAAACAGCATTGTTGTGGGTCCTCTTTGGCTCACACATTATTACAAATAACACTGGTACTGCCTTCCAAGGTGGATTTTGACTACAGTGCCATGGCAGGTGTGAAACCAGCAACAGAACGGCTCCATGCATTTGAGAGTCAAATAATGACTCTGAGGAGCCATAAAATACCCTGGGATGCTCCTGCTTCTCCCTCACCAGCCTAACAGGGCTGTGAAGTAATTCCTGACTTTACTGGGCATGTTTGAACTTCTCGTTGCAGTTCAACGTAGAGATACTTCAGCAGTTTGTAAGCAGGGCACATTAGCCAAGCTGCTGTACACAGGCTGTACCCAAGCCAGCTATTAACGTGCACAGGTGTTCGCAGTTTTCCTAAGCCTTCATGCATACATGTATTTTTGCCTTCCCAAAGCTTACCACCCACACCGGACCTTCAAGCATATGCTTACTGGATTGGAAGCTATGCTTGCTGGTGCCCTGCCGATGTGGGGTGCACCTAGAGGGATGCTTTGATCCTGGGTGAGGCTTTCATCCTGGTCCTTTTGACATGAGAGAGGGAGCAAAAAGATCACCTGGCTCTTGACGGTCTTCCAAAGCCTTTCCCCAGCCTCCTCTGAGGGATGACAGTGAGACAGCCGACTGCAAATGAAGCCTGCAGTTAGGAGACTGGGGAATTCCTGTTTTCTCGTGGAAAGCTTTGCTGCGTGAAAACCCAATCCTGGCCAAGTTGTACCAACAACCCTGACTGCATAACATGAATATTCCCTTACACAGGAAGGTGGGAGATGTGGTACAGTGGGACAGAGAAAATCTGCAGGTGTTCCTTTACAGTGGTAGTGCATTTTCGGCTCATTCAGTCCACACCACTGCGTTGCGACAGTTGTCATGAGAAACCGTTTGGAAGAACAAGCAAGTGCAAGGTAAACATCACAAGAACATGGGAATTAAGATAGTCAGGCTCTCCTGATTACTCTGACCTGACAGCTCTAAAAATCTGTCAGTAATAAAGTACTGGAGCTCTTATATTTTCATGTCAAATACAACAGTGCACAGCAATCTTTAAAGAGAGAAGACAGTTGCTTATTTTTTTGCCAAGGAAATAGCGATGCTGTGTTCTGCAGCCGCTGATTTCTCATTTCGAGAATAAAGGCTGTTCCTCTAAAACCTTCTAAGTTTATGAGGGTTCAAGAATGACATTGTTTTACTGGCAGTCATCAACCATATTTCATTAAAAAGCTCTGCTGATGGAGAATCTTTTTTCTTTTTTTTCCCCATTTCTATTTTCCCTGCAGTTGGGAGATACATCACCTCACAAAATTAAATGTTTTCAGAATGCATGTAAATGAGGCACACATTTATTTTAATTTCTGATGATACAATTTAAATCCAAACGGAGCTTTAAAACCCTGAAAATTAGCTACATACACATATGGATAAAGCTAGAATGACCTCATTTAAAGCATTTTTCATGAAACAGCAGTAAATGAGAAAAACTGCAGTTTCAAGACCCCTTTAAAGACCATGCCCTGCACCCTTTGGTATACATTAAAGATGTGCTTCTGTAATGTTCAGATTAAAATACTCTCTAAAGGCAAACCAGAGAATATTTTGCTTAACGATTGTTTTGTGCTTCCAAAATGATAACTACAAACGCACAGGCTGGAAGGAACCTTGATAACTACAAATGCACAGGTTGGAAGGAACCTCTGGAGATTGCCTAGTCCAAAGCTAGACCCTGCTCAAAGCAGGGTCAGCTACAAGAGGATCAGGACCTTGCCCAGTTGGGTTTTAAATATCTCCAAGGTCTTGGCAACTGGGGTACAAAACATCTTGGGTATGTAGATGGAGGTGTCTGTGCACTGATGGGATTTCTTCAGGTCGCTTCCCAGGTTTTCCTTCCTTCAGATGTTTAGAAATCAGTGATGTTTTGGTTGTTCCTCATTAAAATAGGCACCTGCCTCAGAAATGGCTGTGCTACACCAAAGAAATGAGCACAAGTTTCTCAGAAGGCTCTAACACCGCTGAATTCATGTGTTTTGCTTCAATTCTTCCCTTTGCCAAGAACCCTTGTCAGCAGTTTGGAGGCAGAACTCTAGCTCTGTCCTTAGCATAAGGGTAGGAGAAGTCCTTGAATGCTAACACAGCAACAGCCCACCAGAGAGATCCCTCTCACAGATTTCTTTCTATCAGTTCCTGTAGCACTGGGCAGAGCTTGGCAGCAAACTTCAAAAGCATCTAGAGATACAATGCCTCTCCAGAAATCATTTAAATTCCTCCCAGAAGAATCAGGAAAACTTAAGTGTGAAGTAGTGATTATGGGCCTGTTATAGGAACAAACTGGTGCAAAATGACAAGATCCATGCAAGTGCACACATACGCACAAATAAAAATGTCAAGAATGTTTCCAATATTTCAAAGGTTAGTCCAGGGCATTTTCTGGTATTTCTCCTCCAAACAGCTTTGGGATGAGTCAGGAAACCAGTGTTACTCCAGAAGTCTCGCTGGTTGCAGATATCATAGTATAGTTCAAAAGAACAAGCTGCTATAGTGTAGTTCAAAAGAACTCTGCATTTTCATCGTTTTCAAATGCTGCCTGCCAGATCATCTCCTAACCCAGTCCCGTAGTCCTTTGTGACCATATTATCACTGGGTGAGTTCCTCAAGATAGTTCCTACTCCTAATTACAGAAAGTTGTATTTGAACACCCCTCATGTATGATCTTGGGGTTTTGGGTTGTTTTTTTTTTTTTGTGGTTTGTTTGGGTTTTTTTAGTTTATTTTATGACTATGGAGTCTAAGGCAGGGATTAATTTTTGGAACAGCTAACACCAGAAAATATTGAAAAAGAAGACAATTTCAAAGTCTGAATGTTCCCAGTAGCTTCCTCCCAGGTTTTACAATCATCAGGCTAGAGAAGGCAAATGTCATGATGCTATCATGGATATCCACGTTGAAAACTAGGCAGTGAAGATCACATGTCAAGTTCCCTGCCCATCCAATTTGCTCAAGAACATGGTCCTGTATTCTGCCAGGCAACTCTGAGCAGCTGGAGCACCTGCCCGCAGTTACAGAGTTTTCTCCTCTGGCATTTCTGTGTTGCATGGGGTCCAAACAGTTCAACAGAGCAGTGGAGAAGTGAAAAGAAAATCAAAATGCAGCCCCAATAGCTTATTCCCTGATTAGACAACAATGTGGGGTTTGGGTGTGGTTTTTTGTTGATTTTTTTTTAATATACTTTAAATATACAAAGGAAAACTAAAATGTGCTTTGAATCCATTCATGAATGGGAAAATAAGTCAACGCAGATTAGATAATTCATTTATAAATTATTTGGAAGTGTTTGCAGAGCATTTACAGCCTCATCTGAGGGACAGCTGCCCTTGGCAAAGAAGAGGCTTTGTTGCTTCACTATTAACTCATATTCCTCTGTTATACATAAGTTTTGTCACATTTAGTAGAAACTGTTTACATAGCCTTGGAACTTATCTCATCAAGCCTGAAAATTCAACAGCATATTAATTTCCCTGTCGGATATTAATTTGGTTTTAGATTCCTTATGAATGTTGACAACTACAGATACTCTCTAGGCCAAACCAGCTGAGTTTACTGATTTAATTTGGGCCTCTAGAGTGGATAAATGGAAGTTTTTGACAATAATGAGCTTAGATATGGGAATAACCTCACAACAAGGGGTTAGGTTTCCTTAAAGATGTAAATCTCACATCAATTTAAATTTCGCCATTTCTATATATACCCCAAGGTGAAAACAGAAGGGCATTTGTATAATCTCCTGTCCAGAAAGTCTCCTTTCCAAAGGATACCATCCCAAACAGAAATGCCATGCTTCTGCCAGAGCATGTGATGAGCAATAAATAGCTCACATGAAAAAGCCTGAAGGGTGTAAAAGGCCAGTGTGGCCATTCTCTGGCTTCTACTGAAGTCTCTGTGCACATTCTTTTGCTCTTAGGGACCCAGAATTTTGTGCATCTACTTTAAATTCCCTCTGAACTATATATATATAATATATATATGTAAAATATGAGATGAAATCCTTGTCACCATCACCCATAACTAGTCGCTGTCTTTGCAAAACCTTGCTTTCTGAAACATTCCTAGCTGAGATGCCCACAAGGACAAACACTGGTTATGCAGCCGGTGAGCTGCCATGCAGAAGAGCCTCATCTTGGTGTCCCATCATGATACCAGTTTTGCCTTGCAGGCATCGCATTTGCACCACATTGCCCTGCAACCCCTAAACCCCATGAAACCTGGTTGTTAGAGCAGTGCAGCTAAGATATTGACTGCAGCTTCAGATGTGTTCGATAGGAAGTTAGGTAGAAGAGAGAAGTATATCCCAGGGCAGAAAAGAGTTTACATAAGATTGGGTGAAAAAGCATGGGCAAATATATCTGCAAAGAGGTATAGAATTAATGGAAAACCATTACAGACTGGTTAATGCTTGGCGCCTACATCCATGTTTAATTCATGGAGAAAAGTAACCAATTAAAAATGCATGATAGACTCATGACAACCAACAGAGGAATGCATGATTATTAATGGTAAGTATGGATAAAAGGAGAGAAGTAGCTCAGATTTAGGTAGCTGGGGCACTAGATCTCCGTGCGCGGCAGCAGGTGACCAGCACAGCCAGACATGCTGTCTGCCAGACCTCCCTGCAAGTCAGTCCAAGCCAAGCAATAAGGTGGGCAATGCTGGAAGACTCGCACCCCAGATGAGGAGAAGAAAGACATTCCGGAATAGCTGCTGCGGCCAGCAGATTGGCAGCTGCTCCCCGGAGTGAGAGCAGCAGCAAACTAGGACAGCAGGGCAGAGGGTCAGAAGCCAAAGGCTACCCAGCTCAGAGGTCTGGGTGCCCACTGACCTCTGGGGGCTGCTTTTAGCATGAAGTCCCAAAATAACTAGGGCACAAAAGGGTACTGAGGGCTTCCTTGTCACTGCTAGGGCCCTCCTTGCATGGATGGTGCCATCAGCCACGGTGAGCACGGTGAGCCAAGGTGCAGAGGTGACACAGCTGGCTCTTGTGTACCGGTAGCTCCAGCAAACAGATGGTTTAAAGCACAGATGTCCCATAGGTGATGGAGATTCATGTAGCACTATTTCCTTTGGCAATATGGTCCACCACAACAACTACCAGAAGCTCCAAAAATAATAATCCTTACCATTTCCATTAATTAAGCAATGAGAAGGATGAGGACATGTATTTTTTCCAGTGGAAGCTGTGAACACCTTTCTTGGCTGCAATGTGAGGCACTTGTAATACAATGTTAATGCTCGGAGTGTGTCCCTGTAGGATAGGAAGGTCCAAGTGCCCATGAATTAGTTATTTCCATTGGTCTAATCTCTGAAAGGTGCTATGTGAGGATGCAGTGATTTTCAAGAGGTTTGCAATCACTCCACATCACTGAGGATCAGAGACAAGCTAATGGGAAAGATAACAATGTCCACAGTCTCCAAAGCTCACAATTCCCTGGACAGATTTCTCCTTCAGCAAAAATATATATATTTTTTTTTTTTAAAAAAGAAAACACCAAAACACAAAAGCAAAATCATATCAAACTAGAACCAGGCAACTCTTTATTAAAAATGAGCCCGGCTTCTGTTCTGAGTGTTTTCTCTCAGAAAATATCACATGCAAAGATGTTTTTGTTTGATGCTTGCAGCAAGTGTTTTTCTCTAGAGCCTGTGCTGTGGAGGGAGACTGGGATATCCTACATCCTAGGAGACTGGAGAGCTCTGGTATGATAAGCCAAGGAGAAAACAGTCTTGGCACTTGGACAATCTTTCTAAGAATATCAACAGCCTCCAAAGGAAAGAAAGAAAATAGCCACCTGCTCCCTAGGAAGTGCCCATGCAAGAGATGGATTTCGAGCATTCGGGGTAAGGAACAAATACGTATTTAAGAATAATTCTAGAATGGTATTGGGTTGACCTGAAACCTGTATTTGTAGACACACAAGTCTGACGTTTCAGCATATTTGCCTTATTTAAGCCTATCCTCAGTAACTGGCTTTTCCAGTTGATGGTGATGAATTAGGGGAGAGCTCCTTGGTGAAATGAAATTGAAGAGGACTGAAAGCTCAAATCCAGCTTAATTGTGTATCTGACATGTGAAAAGAAAAAATACCTGGCATCCCCCAACAAAGCTCGCTGCCCAGGGAAAGGATCATTAGGAGAACAAAGCCCTTGTGATGAATGTTAGTCATGTCATTTAAGGCACATCTGGGACCGATATTATGACAGTCTACATGGAATTCAACCACAGAGAACAAAATAAGGAGGAATAATTGCAATAAACACCTTAACACCATGGGCAGAGAACATTTGCAAGGATGGGTTTGCCCTCTGGCCACAGTGCTCACACTCACTTGTTGTAGAGGACAATATCTGGCCTCCAGATGAGCTCCGAGGGGATGCGGATGGATGTGACATTTTCATACTCTTGGGGGTCCCAGCGTAGTTTGTAGTCATGCCACTCCTGCCAAAAACAAGGCAGTTACAAAGCTGGGAGAGTTCAGATTGTAAAACTGAAAAGGAACTTGGAAAAGTATGTATTTCAATGCACCCACCTGTTTCACCCACACGTTCGTGGTCATCATTTGATTTTTCTCATCCTGAAATGCAAGGTCAGACAATGGTTACAGAAGCAGATGAAGCGGCCCAAGGAACTCATTAAATTTATCTTAATTGCACTTCATTTCTGTAATTATAAACCACCTCTGCAATAAATGTAAATTCCATCTTGGAATTAAAAAACAGATGTTTCTGTCATTTAACATGGGACAGGGCACAGCTGCCTGATACCGCTGAACAGCTGAGCCTGCACCTAAGCGGTCTTGTGAGCAGACAGACTTGAATTTATTGGGATTTTTCTCACTGCTGATGGATTCAGCCTAAAATGATGGGACCAGGCAGAAGAAAGAGCTCCACAGCTTGGCTTTGACCTGAGCACTGAGGGAAGGGGAACGAGGGATACAGATCTCCTTACTCACACCTATGAGTGCTCAGCATCATCTGCAAGTAGTGTTTAGTTTAGATGTGAAACATCATCCGTGAATACAGCTCTGGGAACATGAAGCTCAGCAGTGTTCATCCTTCTACCAACTACATGAACTTAGAGCGCTATGGGTTGGGTTTTCTGAATAAACCCAAGCTGCTCTGGGGCTTATTTATGGTTTTACTCATAGGTATACCCATGCTGTCTGTTGGTAGACTTTCTCCCAGCTTGAAGTACAGAAAGTATGGAAAGGTAAAACTATACTATATAAATACTTTTAAATAATATAATGCAGGCATAATGCTGGCAGCACTGTAGTAGGACTAATTACTGCTTGCTGCTTGCCTTGCATGCTTGTTACAACCCCTGTGTAAATAACTCAGACCAATTATGTGGGGCAGAGCCTAGTGCTGATCTGATTCAAGTGTCACATCAGAGCCTGGAGCTTTTTCATGTGGTTGTTTCTTTTCTCTCTCTCTCTGGTCAGCTACAGAACTGACAGGGCTCAATTTGAAAGCAAACTGTTTGTTGTTAACCTTGCTCTTGTGGCAGTTCAGGATTAATTCTGAACATTAAACCCAGGACATTCAGGCTGGGGTGGGTGGGTGCTGTGCCTTGCCCTCGCCGAGCATCTGCACTGCTGTTGTGGCACCAAGTGTAAAACGTGATCAGAGATACCCTTGTCCGGGGTTAGGGACCAGAAGCACACGGAGGAAGGAGAAATTAAAAAAACATTCAAATTTTGTTTGTTGTTAAACAAAGAAAGAAAGGGAAATCATGCAGCTGTCTTCTTGGGTGCTGATGGGAGATGAGGAATGCCACAGGAGGAGGCTGCCATGCCCTGGACTGAACCAACCCTCGAGCATCTGCTTCTCTTACAGCTTTGCAATTCAAGCATCTCAGGGTCACCACCACAGTCCCTGCACTGGGGATCCCAGTCCTGCAGGTGCTACCCTTTACTGGCATTTCCCTCCCTGGCTGGGTGCATACCCCTGGTGGAAACTCCTGCCCATCAGTACAGCCGAGGGCTCTACCACCCTCCCGACTTGAGCGAAGCAGGACTCTGGTCCATGGCTTTATCTCACAGGGGGTTTGCGATGTGCTGATGAGTCTCCTGCGCCTGCACGGCTGAGTTCTCCCGCACGGAGCCAGCCCAGAGGCTGCAGCAGACGGTGGTGTTGCCCTGCCTGGCCTCTCTTCTCAAGGTGAACGCAGCACATGAGGTCCTGCAGAGACACGGGCTGAGAAAGCCAGATGTGTTTCTCAGTGGCTGCTCCTAGACATATCCTTGATCCCTTAGCACTTTTTTCTGGGCTCAGAAAACCCTCAGCACACCACGGTGAGGTAAGGACATGCAGGGATGTCAAGTTCCACATTGATTTTTGTGTGTCGTCCCATCCCCACGCCCCTACCCCACCCCCAGCTTTTGTCAGCAGGAGATGGGAGTTGAATACGGCTCTGATTTCTCTTTCAGACTTCTTGTCGTTGGAAGCTGAATGTCAGGTCTAGCAATTGCAGCAGGGCTTGCACTAAAACAGTGTCACTGTCAGGAAGGAGGAGAGACAGCTGAAGTGCTGCAGTGCTGGCAGGGGGTGTCATCAGTCCCCAGCCACACGGAATGGGGCAGGAGGGCGTGAGAGCTCTCCTCCAGCCGTACCCACCGGCTCCAGCATGGAACTGCCTGCTAGTTGCACTTCTAACCACTGACATGATTTTAAGAAGATTAATTCTCCTTAAGTAAACTGAGAAAAGCACTATGAAGCAGGTGTATCGATCCTCCCTCTTCCACAATTCAGCAGCTGCATAATGGAAAGTCTCTCTCATGCCTCCACAGTCACTAATGTCTCATCTTTAGTCTTATCAATTATTCAGATGAGAACCGTACAACTTCAACATTAGCAACTGCAAACAGCCCTGGATCCCTCAGGCTGACGTAAGAGAGAGGAGGGGAACAGGAGACCATGTCTGTGCTGCAGAGGTGGAAGCCGATGGCCTGAGCACAAGGAGATGCAACTGTCCAGCAACTAGTTTCTTTGATTTCCCACCTCCTGCACCACCTTGGCTCTGTTTCCTCTGCATCTCCAAACTCTTATCTCAAAATCTAAAATATTGTGGACAGTCATCTGTTATGATTGTTCCACATCAGCAATGTCTTTAAGTTCCATTCCACTTCCCATTATCACACTTTTTTCTGGGCCACACAAAGACAGTAAAAAGCAGCACAGAGCCTCCGAGAGTGATGCTGGTACTTGTACCGACACAAACACACTGTCCTGGGAAGAGTTGTGTGCAGACGGGGACAGGAGAGAGGAGCATGCGGGAGCAAGATCTGCACCAGCTGGAAAGCCTGTGTGTATGCTTAACATCTGCAAGCCCCGCAGGGATCTCCTTTGGATTCAACACTTGACCCCAGCTCACTGTGATACAGTAATCCTTTAAATAACATTTCAGTGCTCATCAGTCCGGAGTGTAAACCACTCCGTTTTGTAAACAGCTTATGCAGTTTGTACACATGTAACTTCTATTTGAGCAAACGTTCTGAAACAATTTTCTTGTTAACATCTGCCAGATTAGCTAAAAACCCTCAAAACTTTAATTTGCAGAAAGCTCTCCAGACAAGCTATCTTCCAGAGATGCTTAAACCACTCTTCCTTTTAGCTTGCGTAAATTAGTGTTAATAATTACAGCTTGAATTCCAAATCAGCTATTTGGTTTTTCCCTTAGCCAGGACTCTCTGGCATTTATACCAGCTGCTCCACTGCGCTACTCTGATCAGCCCCACAGGTTTTGATAAGGCATTTGGGATTTTGCCTATAGTAAATGAAGAAAAAATGATACACTTCGATGACCAGCGACACACATGACTCATCCCTCATTCCAGCAGAGCTCTCTGCGTGACAACTCTTCCCTGCTGAGAGCAAAGTCTTCCCACCCCAACCCTGGATCAGCCAGTAAAACCCACATGCACCAGGAGCCTCTCCTCACACCCCAACACGGTTAATCTTGGCCACTTGTTGCACTTACAACATCGATGAGCTGGGCAATGGACAAGCCGAAGCGGACGAGTACGACATCTGAAATGTTGGCGACGGGACGGGACCACTTGTTATAACCAGAGAAGAGTTTCTTCAGGAGACGCTCTTCCGCGTGGGCTCGTGTTTCCACATGACCGAAGGCTGTGGGGAAGGCACGAGGCACAATGGCATGAAACACATGCAGCTCCAAGCGGTGGCATAGCTGAAGCCTGCCCCGAGGAGCAGCCCCAGGCCAACCCCAGCAGTGGGCAAGTAGGGTCACATGGGAGGGCGATGCACCCTTGGTGACTTGCCTCCCCTCTACCCCAGGCATTGCCACGTATTTCTCACCCTATCCAACCACAGTGGCCAATTCCCAGTGTAGGGTTTCTATTGCAAAGCAGGATTGATCTGAAGAAAGTGGGGGCATCAGTAATACCATTTGAAAAACACTGCATGGGCTGTTCTCCCTTGAATCTGGTCTAAATTTTATGGTCACGTTGTGGCAAGTTTCTAGCACTGAAGTCGGCAAGCAGGGAAGAGGGATGCTAGAAGAGCAAACCAAAAAGGAAAAAGCAAACTTCTGCTGGGAGTTAGGGATGGTGGATCAGATTTACACACAAAAACTGGCATCAAATGCATTAGGGAAAAAAGGCAGACTGAAATTCAGCTCTTCAAACTAACCTTCATAGCTGGTCTTTCACAAAAATGATGGGTGAAGGAAGAGGATGGGGGAGAGCAGAAATTAGATAACAAGACCACGGTTTTCCTCAATAACTTTAAAAGTTGGAAGCCCTAAGGAGCAGCCCTGACCCTCCATGTATACTACAGGAACTGTTGTGCGTGCCTGTTGGTTATTAAAAATGAAGGCCACCCTTCTTCCAGGGGGCTGCCGGGGGGAGGGCTGCACTCCTGTGCTAGCTGCACACAGATGCATCATTCACCATGGATGGCGGGGAGAGGGAGCCGGGGGCTCTCCCCGCATCCCTCATGGAATATGGCTCCTACTTAGTCTTTAGCTGCCCTGGATTATACAAAGGGAAGCATTAGCCGAGCGCTGGCTGTGCTCTCCCCAGCCGGAGCTGTAGCCCGGAGACACATTAACACACTTTACCCAGGGAAGAAAAACCCAGGCAAGAAGCAGGATGCTGAACCCCTCCTGTATTCTCCCTCCTGTCCCCTTCCCCACCGCAGCTTTAACCCTTTCCCCATCAAATCAGGCAAGGAGCAGAAAATAAAAGCAAAGCATTGCTCAGCAGAGGCTGGTATTTAGGGGACCTGCAATGATGGGGCAGGAAGATGCAGGAATGGGGGAAATTCCTTATTCACAGGGACCAGTCTTTGCAGCATGCCTTTGAGGTGGTTAAGGGAGAAAAGAGCTAAAAAGCAGAGCAGGGGTAGAAGAGCTTTCTCAAACTTACCGGGGAAGATGCTGGCACACAGCAGGAGGAGGAGGTTTCCTTTAGACACGAGAATTCCCATTGTGGAGCAGAGCTCAGGCTCTAGTACGCAGAGTCTCCCGTCAGGGCAACTTTTCCTCTCTGAGCCTCTGGATCCTCCAGCTTCATTCCCTTAAATTCCTTTCTCTCTCTCCCTCTCACCTTCCTCTGGGAAGGGGTAATAGCTGGTGGGGAGTTTGTTTGTTTGTTTTTTCTTTTCTCTTCTGACTGATTTCCAGCTCTTCCTCCTAAAAGGATGCTCTTCCCCGGGACACTGATGCACATACACTGGCAAGAGATGCGTAAGGGCTGCAGAAAGCTCCTGTAAAGACACAAAATGCACAGGCTCCCTGGGCTCTCCTGCTTGCTCCTCTCCCCTTTCCTACGGGGCGGTTTGGCTGCTGGGTTTATTTGTTGCTGCTGCTGCTGCTGCTGCTGCTGCTGCTGTTTTCACCCTTCCCCCAGCCCTTTGGGCAGCCTTTGCTCAGCTTTTGCTGCTGATGGGCCACCGATGCCCACGCCAGCCCTTGGTGGAGCAGAGAGGGAGCACTGAATGTTTGTATATTTAATGTAGTTAGACCTGCCCACCTCCTGCTTAGGAGGAGGAGAGAATCTATGCGCTCCAGCAAACAGGCTGCAGGGAGGAAAACTTTTAGTATGAGGAATAAAGAGGGAGATGCAGATCCCAGCTGCAGCCAGAGATGGTGGATGTGGGGGCATCTGGGATCTTTATAGCACCTGAAGCCCAAACAGTTCTCAATTAACGAAAGCTGTCTGTTTAATCTTGTCCAAGTGCTTTTCAAAATCACTCCTGTAGACAAACAGGGTAATTAGCCTGAAAGGGATTTCTGGCTGGGCTTGTATCTTTGCTGTCAATAGTTACTGGATTGATGAACCTGCCCATGAGAACAGGGCTCTGCTGTGCTTGGTGCTGCACAAACCCATAGTACAAATACAAATATTAGTCTCTGTCCACAGGCAATACGCAAATCAGAGGTGAGACTGAAACAAGAGGTTACTTGAATGTATCTATATACTTGAATGTACCTTAAAGACACCACCAAGAACTCTGTTGAAGTCACGAAGAGTTTTTGTACAGGACAGGATGATTCCCTGTGTTAGCATCAGCTTGCATCCCTGAATCTTCACACGGGAGACATGGAGTAGAGCCCTCTCTGTTTCATTTTGAAACTAGCTTTGATATTAACACAATTACTTCCATATGGATAGTAAATGGATCTCGTTTTCAGGCAGGGGTAATGTTGCCAGCTACAAAATTAATCAAAGTCTATTCTAGCTACATATTTTATGGATAATAATTTCCCTACTCCCAAAGCATCTCAAATATCTTCCGATATAATAGGTTGCTGGCTGAAAATGGGGAGGATTAAAACTACAAGAAAAATTAGGTCTGTAGTGAGATTATAAATAACATCAGTGTAGTACCAAAGTCGTCTTGTCTTTTCTTGTCTCATCTCTTCCTCAACAGTTGTCAGCCTTTCGAATGACAAACCCCACCACATTTGCCACTGGGTGTATGGACTCCTGTATGGTTTGCCTGCCTTACTTTCAGTGTCCTGACCCTCATTGCAGCACCTGTGACATGCTATATAAATCTGTACTGCTCATTCCAGGGAACCATCCAGCAATAATTTAATAAACAGCAGATGTGAGATGAAATTAACTTAACGCTGAAGTGCAGGTTACAACCTGAGGGCCAGGTCCTGTGCAGCACTGAGCACCTCTCCATCACACAGCCAGCAATAGGGCAGCAGAAGGGCAATCATTCCTCATCAGGGTAAAACCGGTATCGCTCAGTCACACACAGCAGCCAAAATCCATGCAGCAACCAGAAACCCCCATTTCTTTAAACTCCTTTGCTTTATGAAATCTGGAGGGAGGGGGGACATCGCAGTTCATGCACCCCTCTGCTCCTCGCCAGGTTCAGCACCGCTCCGCTTGCACCCAGCAGCATTAAACAGGGGCGTCCTGGGTTACAGCCTGCCCAGTTCCAGCAACGAGCATCAGATACAGCAGATCCTACAAATTCCCAAAGGCTCATGGTGGGAAATAGGATTTCTAAAGGCCATTTTTCAAGGAGGCTGGTGCTTTGCACAGGTCACGCATTGGGCGACCAGACCCAAGGGACCAAAGATCAGCTATTCCGTTTTGAAAACCTTGGCCATAAATAACACAGGTATCCTTGACTACAGACCCTCCTGCACAGAGCTGATTCAAATCCCATGGACAAACCCCATCCATCTTTACCTTGCCTTGGTTTCTGTGCTGGCAAGCAGGGGAGCTGGCGAGCAAATACTGCCTTTGGATTAACCCTATAAATAATTTTGATTAAAAAAGGATTTCTGTCTTTTGGAAATTAATCGTAAATCATCAGTTCCTATAAGTGAAAGGTTTATCCCTCACCTCCCTGGCCCTATTTTTATACGATGTGGGGAATGAGCATATTTTACAGAGGTTTCTGTGCCTTAAAGTGACCTTGTTAAATCTCACTACCAGTTTCTTTCTGCATCATTGGGCCATAACAAAATTTCCATCAGCTCCTGTGTGTATTTGGAAGGCAATGCCTGCCACTGGTACATGTGCAAGGGACTCACTCTGACAGGGACAAAAGATGCCATTTAAAGGTTTTGACGATTTTTTTACTGGGGGAGAAAGCTGCAACTCTGGCTTGATTCTCACACCCAGCTCTGAGCCTCCTCATTATTATTATCTTCCTTTGTCTGGAAAAGATGTGGATAATTTGGGTAATCCAGATGTTCACAAAAACTGAATGCAAGCATCCAAGCTATTGAAGATTGCAGACTGAACTAAGCAGAACTAAGGCAGTGTTTCCCACAAGGTTTTCCATGAGATCTCAGACTTGTCCTTGGAATAAGGGCAAGCCAGTAATAAGCTTGAGTTAAATTTGTTTGGGTCATTTTGTAGAGTTCCATACTTTTACAAGGATCTGGTAACTCTTGAATCCACTGCCTCACATTCTGCACTCCTGCATATCTCTCTTATTTTATCCATTTCTCAAATAACTTTTGTCTTATAGAAGTCACTGACAAAAGGGGTTTGAAGGTCCCTGAGAGTTGGGTCCTTGCATGTAGGCTGTGGCTGAGCCCTCTCTCTTGCTGTAACTAGTTCAATATGGAAAAAATTCAGCTGCTCCAGGAGGCAGAGGCACGCTGCAGTGACATGGAATCCCAGGACTGCACATTTCCTTTGAATTTGCCCTTTCTCTCCACGATCTTGTCCTGGATGTCACTGTCAGCTCTCCAGGGCAAGCCCTTGGCCTCTGTTTACTTTGTAAAATGTCATCTGCATGTTTGAAGTGGGACATAATAATGGTAATATCTCCTTACTCGTTCCCTGTTTGGGCTTGACATGGGACAAAGTCAGTTAATGGAATGCTTGAGACACACCAACTGTACATTCAAATCTGATCTGATGTTTTTTCTCCATTCTTGCGATCAAGAAGATTTCTCTCTCCTATTCCTGTTTTGTCATCAACAGACACTTCAGGTGGAGCAAAAGCAGAGGAAGAAAACCAACACTGAAGGGGAAGAGATCTCCTTTCAGTGAGATGTGCACTGAAATGAGCAGAGCAGAGGGACGTGCAAAGCTGTTTCTCAGAAGAGCAGCTCGATCTGCCTCTGGGGAAATCTGCAAGGTACTGCTGGCCTCACAAGAATGACTTTGATTTATTCATATTTATTTCAGATTGTCAGTGAAGTGCCAGAAGACTTTGAAAGACATTTTTAACTACATCAAATATTTTTACCATGGAAGAGACTTCTGGCCATGCAGGGAAGATGAGACGCTTGCATGGGAGTAAAACAACAGAGAAAAAGCAAGTGTTGAAATTATTTCCAAAGCAGTAGATATGGTTATGAAGCTCAGGCTTCTCCAAGGCTTCTTCCCTTCTAGGAAGCTGGCTGTGGAGTGGGTGGGTTTCCAACCCTGCAGCACTTCTGTAGCCTCTGATTATTTCCTGGAGCATCCTCATGGCAATGGTCAGACTCCAGGAACAAAGGAACCACCATGGCTTTACACAGCTACAGCATCCATAGTGAGAAAACAGCTTCCCATTGGCAATGAGCAATGCATCTGCTGTGAGATGGTCCAAAGCTGCATCACCCACGTGGTTCCTTTCTAGACTAGTTTCCATCACAAAGCGCACACAGTGAGCAGACAAAACTGGCAGCCTCTTGCCTGGCAGCCTGGCTCCAGGTCCTCAGGGCCACCGTGGGCACATGTCCTCCAGCCAGGGCAATACAGCCCTGACTTGGGGCAGCTCCCACGGTTCCAGCCATGCACAGATGCTCAATGGGGCATGAAGCAGATAATATATACACTTCACAGCAGGACAGTATGGCTAATGCAACATCTCTGCCTCCTTTCTCTGAGATGATTAAGATCTGAATCCAAGCACAAGAGCCCTAATGCATTAACCTATTGTGATGCTTTGAAATTCTCATGCATTACTGAGCTGGGATTTAAGAGAGTTCAGCACTTTACAGGATTAGCTCCACAACGAAGCTTTGGGGAGCATCCAGTTGTATTTACCTATGGACAGTCTGTGCTGATGGAGAGCAGGGGGAATTCTCTCACCACCTTTGTCTCCTGTCTGGTTCCCACATCTCCTCCGCTGCTGTGTAACACGGTGACCATCTTTTACTCCAACCATTGACTCATGGTGTCAACAAAATGCCCTCATCCAGACATTTCTTCTTCTTTGGATTTCTCCTCTTCCTCACTCAGACATATCCTGGGAATTTCTGAATAAGATTCATTATTAATAAAGCAACAAGAGGATTTGTGGCTCCTGCTATGCTAGAACAAAGCAACAAACAAAGTGAGCCAACCATTGAAAACAGAAGGGAAGCAATGCAGCAGGTCATGGCCTCATTAAGGCTTCCAGCTCTACAACTATTAAGGACCTCATGTTATAAATCAGATGAACCCCTACACCTTATTTGTAAATGCCAGGCTTCACTGTAAAGAGCCCATAAAGAGCAAGGAGGCAGCTTTGGCTTCTCTCAGGATCCAAGGAGATGGATTTTTAAATTAGAGAAGAGAAGCATGTCTCTCCAGACAAGTTTGTTCTCCAAGGATAGCTTTGGTTTCACTGAGCAGCTTTGTAGATCTAAATTAGGCTCTTGTCCTTCCTCACCAGAGGGCAAATGCTGCCCAATTTATTCGCTAAAGAGATCTGGAGTTGACTGATCATCAAATCCTTTCCCTTTTCTCTCCATAATCAGCGCCAGCTACAGATCACATCTTCCTAACCAGCCCAAACCTGTCTGAGGGCACTGCATGCTACAAGCAAAGCAGGGCTTGATAAGAGCCACAGTGTAATTAGCCAGATGATGTGGCTGAAGCAGTTACAACCTCCCCCGAGCTCCTGGCCTGATGTATTAATTTGAAGTGTAATACATCTGTTGAACACCCTGGGCTATGAAGGTCAGGGGCTCAGCGGTGCATGCACTATCCATCCAGCTGGAGAGCAGGAGCTGGGAGCTCCCATTCAGCAGGAGCCACCCCCTGGCTGAATTGGTGGAGCTCAGGAGGTGTCACCCTGATTTGAAGCTCTTGACCCCAGAGCATAAACATGATCTAGAGCAGCACCCATGCCAGGCACTAGCACCCTGAGCAGAGGTCATTTTAGCCTGGCATGGAGAGCAGAGCAAAGCAGTCCAGGCCCTCTGATGACTACTTCAGGTGCTCTCAGCAAGGCTACTGTGAAGGCAAGGGTGAGATGGGCCAGAGACCCTGCTTCTAGCTCTGTCTTGGTGACTTCAGGCTTCGGTTTCCTGCTCACATCAGTATGAATGTGATCTGTGTCCTCTGTGCAAGAATCAGCATTAAAAAATGCAGTCAGTGCTTAAGTCTTGGTCATAAATATTGTGCTTGGCACCAAGCTTTGGCCATAAATATTTCCTTGGTTAACCAATAGGAAATGATAGCTCTTAAATCTCAATTGCACTTGAGTAGTAACTGGCTCACACTCATTGGCACTGGGGTCCTGCCTTGCTTGTGTGGGAGGTAAGGGCAGCTTTCCCACAGCTTCTGAAGCAACCCTGAAATGCCAAATTCTGATGATTTCCAGAATTCAACAGCATTTTGCCCTTAAGTTTGGAAGAGCTCGGATGAAACAAACAAACACCCCCAAAATATATATATACATTTCCTTAAGCTCTGTTCAAAAGCTTCCTGCAGTAGATGTAGTGACAGTTCTGTTCCAGCTTCTTATTTTTCCATCAGTCTCTTCATTATGGCTAGATTCATTCCTACATAGCTGACAGACAGTCTTAGGATGTGAACCTTCAGAAGTACTGTGCAAACAGAGGAGGAAAAATTTTTTTAGGAAATCTATGGAATTGGGAGCTGTTGAGATGCTACCATCCTGTCTGGTAGACTGGCTATAATCAAGCCAGTTGAGATGACCTTTGGTACCTACTATAAAGTCTGTGTTCAAAGTTAAAAAATAAAAAAAAAAAGGGAGGGTTCAGAGCATCATCTTTTTATGGCTGCCAGACAAGCTGTGGCCACACTCATTATACTGGTACCTGATCTGAGTGCTCCATCTCTCCAATGTGCACCTAGGGAGTTGGAGAGGGGGCAGTCCGAAAGCTCCAGAAAAAGATGCCAGTCTGAATTAGGGCCAAAGATCCTTTCTGCTTTCAAATCTCTTTTTGAGCAACAGCTAAGAAAATCTTTTGATAACAAGAAGGTAGCACCTGGTTTGTTTGCGTCCGTCTCCCACATTACTAGTACCTTCAGGCTCACATCTTCTTTCTGCTCATTAAGACACATGCTTCTATTATTTTCTTGCTGACTGGCCTACATGAAAAGAAACATCAGCCATCTGTTACTCCCACAGTTTTCTGGTTCACAAGGGTTTCGTTGATTAAGGAGGAAGTTTTTCAAAAAGGCACCCATTTCCCACTGATTTCCAAAACCTATACTATCTTCCTTTAAAATTACAGCTTGCCTGCCTGCAAAGCCGAAGTCCTGCGTATTAATAACACACCGACATTTACTTGGGTGCAGATTCATGTACAGCACATGTATTTGCACAACAGTTATTTGCAGCACTACATACTGCTCAGTCTGTGTAGAGGAAGACAAACACTTGATTTCAAGTGCCTTAAAATCTTTGGAGATCTGGACCATGCCCATCATTGCATCGTCAGAAGACCACAGCAGTCTCATGCTATTTAAGAACTTGGTTATTTTTTGCACTTTTCTGTAAAAATACTTCATTGTGATGTCTTTAGGCCTCATCCTGTCACTCTAAATATCCAAAAGTGCAGGGATATTTATACCTGTGCTGCCTCTTATTTTGCCAATGAAGATGATTAGGCTGGCATGACTACAAGTCCCCTCCCATCATGATGACTGTAGAGCTTGGAATTAGTATTAAGACACTTTGACATCTTTTATTCCTGATTCAATTCTTCTTCATTTGGCATAGACGAATGTCCCATATGGCCCATTGTTGGACCCTGCACCAGCTGAAGGGAAAGCATCTTTGATTGACACTTGAAAATACCAAGTTGTGCCTTTGGGCTGGCTCAAGCTGGAAATGCTCTTGGCAAATGAAAATAGTCATGTCTTTTTCATTTCATTGTTCAATGGGAAGAAGAGATTTTCTGCACTGAGCAGTATACATAAAAGTTTAGTCTCTAAGGGGATAAAACATTCCTCTTTTGATTTCCTGCAGCATATTTCCAACTGGAAACAGGTTTCGGATCAGTCATTCAGCTCTGAATGGAACTTGGGGGAATAGAAATCCATTCCCAGTTCTGGCCTCCAGTCTTAAAAAATCAAATGGCTCCTTCCTTCACAGGACAAAACTCTTGGTCTGAATAATCTCCTGCTCCATAGGTTTGAAACGCTCACATGGGATACCCACACCCAAGGAACACAAGACCTAGCACTTCCTCTCATCTGTGATGATGGAAATCCAACAGAACTCTTCAGAATGAGGGGGGGGGTAGAAATCTGTAGGAGTGGACACTGCCATATTTCTTTTTGTATACCATCTCCAAAACCAAATGATATGTCTCTACTTACCTTCCTTGAAGTCCTCAAGAGTACCCAGATCATCTGGAGAAAAAGTTCATCCATTCTTTCAAATTTTGGCATTATGGAGCAGGAACGAAATGGAAAAGGACTCCCTAGACTATTTCACACAAAAATAGGTACAGATAAATGAGCAACAAATAACAAACCCGTAGCAAAGCTTGTTCTAATATTATTTTTTCTTGTAATCCTGATAAAAGCATTTTAGTGCAGTCAGAGACGAGCTGACTCATTTGTGGGCTGCAGCAAGAAGTAGAATTTGTGTAAAGGAAGAAGACGGGCATGGCAAATTATCCCCGTTGCCTGTCCAGAAAGGGCTCATAATAGAATATTTGCAGTCCTTAAATATTCTCAGTCATGATCTTGTTACTGGCAGGGGAACCTCTTGGAAGAGGGTAACATGGAAATCACACATTACGTCCATTTTGTGGGGCAAAAATCTTGGTGGCTGCAGAGCTGTTCCCATGTGGGAGCAATGGGCTTTGATCCTATGGCTTAGGTACAGATAATGCACATAATAAACTCCTCGAGCAACAGTTTTTAAATGGAAATCAGGCAGATGGCTCCACACAGCACAGAGTAAAAAAAAATCAATCATCAGCTATAATAGCAAATATAAAAGGATGCGCTGCCAGGACCTAAAAGCCATTTTCCTCTCTGTATTCAAACATCTCCAGCAGAAGAGTTTCCTGTGGCGCATCCTTTCTGCCGGTGAGAGATTTCTCATCTTTGTCCTTAATGAAGACTCAACTCATTGAGCTGAGCTTTGCTTTGTGCAAGGAAAAAAATGCTGACCACTTAACACAGAAACAACAGAGCCCACTAACATGAGTCATAGTCCAAGAAGCAGTTTTTCTTAAAAATAAGATTTAAAAATGTTTATGAGGTTCTTTTGAGTCCTTATTTGCCCCATCCAACAGAGGCCATACACTTCACCTCCTGACTAAGGCTTTTCACAGCTAGAAGAAAGAGAAAACAGAGAGGTTCTTAGATGCTTATTTAACTTCAGCGCTGAGGCTGTTGATGAGGCACCACAAGATGTGCAGTGCAGCCCTGGCACCCAGCAGTCCCAGCTCTCAGCCCCTCTGCCAGCGCCGCTGCTGCACTGTTTCAGGGGACAAGTAAGCTCAAAAAGCCAAAATTCTGGCCACATTTCAGCATGGCTCATTCTACCCTCAAAAATATTGCTTGCTGGAACTGTGGAAAACTTTCTAGATTTGAAAACCCCACATAACAGTAACTTTTTTTTGTTGCTGCGGTTTGCAATTTTTTTTTTATTTTCTTCTCCCGTGAGTGAAGGAGCTTTGGAATTCATGAAAGTGTTTTGTTGAGGGATATATGCTTTAAAGGACTGCCTCTGTGAGCAGACCCAGCCATTGTTTGCTCCTTTATTCACAGAAGGCAAACACAAATGTATAAATTACGCAGGCAAAAAATCAATGAGGCTTTTGAGGGGGGAATTCACTGAAACTGGTTTTGAAGGCAGAGAGCAGCTCAGCTCTGCTACAGCTAGTGACTCATAAGTACCGATCACACCAGCCCTGTAGTTTATTAAAAATCAAGTCAGGTCCCATGCAGAAGTGATGTTATTTTAATATCGCAATCATTTTGGCAAGGTGTAAATTGCTAGGTTGCAAGGAATGACGTTGCCTGAGGCAAGCTATCAGCTTTGTGGAGGGGGGCAGGAGATGGGCACAAGAGCAGGCAAGGGGCTGATGGTCTGAATATTTCCATTAGGATCCCAATTGTAGCAACCAAAGCTTCAGTCAAAGACAATCATTGCTAGGATACAAGAAAATCTGTCCAGAGCCATAGCAACAACTTATTCCAAGCAATTCCCCAGACGTTCGAGGGGATGGTTCACCCCAGATCAGCACCTCAACTTCTTGGTGTTTATCCACGATAGACATTTCTTTACCCAAATATTCTAGCTGGCACCCATGAAAATTGATTAAATGGGAAAGCAGATGCCTACAGAAATGCTCCCTGCAAGGATCTCTGTTTAGGGAAGAGACGAGGGGCTCAGCAGTGTTGGTCCCTACATGGGAGCTCAGAGCCAGAAGATCCTTTTCCTTTATGCACGTTGTGGTTTAACCCCAGCCAGCAGCCAAGGACCAAGCAGCCGCTCTCAGCCCCACCTCCCTGGTGGGATGGGGAGGAGAATTGAAAAAACAGTAAAACCTGTGGGTTGAGATCAAAACAGTTTAATAATTGAAATAAAATAAAATAAAATAAAATAAAATAAAAAAACCAAAATATAACAAACCAAAGCAATACTAATAATATAATTGTAATGAAAACGGAGATGACAAAAAGAGAGAGAAAGAAATAAAACCCAAGGCAGACAAGTGATGCTCACCCCCCGCTGACCGATGCCCAGCCAGTCCCCGAGCACTGATCAGCCCCTCCCAGCCAGCCCCCACCAGTTCATCGCACAATGTTCTGGGGGATGGAATATCCCTGTGGCTAATCTGGGTCAGCCGTCCTGGCTCTGCTCCCTCCTGGCTTCTTGTGCACCCCCTCGCTGGCAGAGCCTGGGAACTGAAAAGTCCTTGACTTAGACACTACTTAGCAACAACTAAACCATCAGTGTGTTACCAGCCTTATTCTCACTCCAAAACTGAACCCACAGCACAGTACCAGCTACTGAGAAGAAAGTTAACGCTATCCCAGCCAAAACCAGGACAGCACATCAAGTTGTAGAGCCCTTGCAAGGCTCTCCTTGCCCCTCAGATGCCATTGCTGTCTTTGGTGGAGACTTGAGCCATGTTGTGAAATGCTTTCCTTTAAAATTACAGGTTGTGGAGCCATAAAACATTGTATGTTTTATATTATTATTTTTAAAAAATATTGTTAATGCAAATTTGTAAATCTAACATTTGCAGTAAAAAAAAAAAGAGGTTAAGAAATTGCATGCAAATCAAACATGAAAACAAAACTCAGCATCACCTTTAAAGCATCACGACTTTCACAGCATCTTAGATTTGTTTAGGTTGGAAAAGACCTTGAAGATCATCAAGTCCAACAGTGTTAAGCTTTTCTCAGGAGTTTTGAGGAACTGACACATGGGTTTGGTGAAAAGGTGCTATACAAAAGAATTTCATCCCTCTCCCACCCACCCAGCATTGCACGTTGCCACCAGCAAAGGCAGTACCTGCCCCATCTGCATCGGGAACCAGCACCCACATTCCCACGTTGGAAAGACTGAACAACCAGCACAGGCAGGGAGGAGAGGCTGGGAAGGAAAAGTTTAACACCTCAAGAAATCCAGGCAAGAATGAATGTTGCTGCAGGGCATGTACTGTGCAGAGGGACAAGGTGGGATTTCAGTGGGCTTTGCACTTTATTTTAAACATGGTGGATGTGCTTTGGAAGTCAAACTCATTTACCAAATATGATCCTGATCCAAATACCAGCAGAGGTGATATACAAGGCGCTGCACGCACAATAGCTTTGCTTCCGCAATTTCAGCAGTGAAAGCATTTGACACATCTCACCATGCAACTCTGGTTAAAAGTATAGGACCTGTGCCTCTGAAAACATACAGGTACCTTGAATATTCAAACTCATGTAAAAAAAACCTTAGCCATTGTCCCCTACACAGCACCTGTCCTTCCAGGGAGATGAGCAGAATAGCTTATGCACACTTGTGGTTACACAACTTGCAAATCAAACCTCCTTTCGACATGCATCTCTGGAAGACACACAAGATAAATATAGAGAAGTCAGTCTCTCAGCTAATTAAGCTCTCACAAAGGTGAACTGCTGTAAGTTTAATTAGCTTGCCAATGTTCCTACCGCAAGGGTGTTTAAATCAAAGTCAGCTTCATCTGGATCTAATTTGTAATGTACAGGAATCCAGAGGGGTGAGTAGTCTTTCACCTCTTGTTGGAAACAGCACATCATCACAAGAATAGGGGAAATAAGGTAACGACATCATCGGGGCTCCTCTAGACATCGTGGTACATTTTCCTGTTAAAATTATTCATCTGTTATTTAGCCTAACGTTGCACCCGGTTTTACTGAAGCTGCTTAGCTCCAAAATGCTATTGCTCGACTCACTTCAAGTATCAGTCCCAATTTAGCAGCAAAATACTTATGGAGGAGCATCAGAGGGGCCCAGGGCGCTGGGTGCCCCTCCTAGGGAATGCCATCACAGGGGACCCAGCTGAAGGGTACCAGAGCTCCTGGTTTGCTTCCCCACAGACCGAGCTTCTCTTAAACGACATTTTAAACAGAAGATGCATTGGAGTTTTCCACAAAAGGTAGAAACCTGAGGCAAGGGAAAAGGGCTGTAAGGAATTCACATTTCACCTGACTGCACGTTTCACCCGGTAGCCACAGCTGCTGGCCCCAGCCCAGGCTCTTGCCCAGGGAGCAGTGCTGCTTGCTCTGTGTGGGCACTTTGCTGCAGGTCCTTCTGTGTGCTGTAGGGAAACTTCATACATCAACATGAGCATTACTTTTAATTAAACCTTGAAACCATCATCTTTTCGAAGCTAAAGTGAAAATACTAGACATCAGCTGAAGGCTCTCCAGAGCTTGAGAGCAGAAGTGATCAAATGCACATGGAAAAGAAGTAAACACATGGTGACTATTAAAATTTGCAAATTGGGTTCTTTACTTGCTGTGTCAAAGCCTTCTCTTAAAAGCATAAATCCTCTTTTCAGAGTGAAGTATTGACTGTGACCAAAATTTCTGGAAGTTCCCAAGCTTTTTCCCCCCACCCTTAAAGAGGGAAGGTGCACTGCTGGCCACCACCAGCCCTGCTTTCCTCCTCCATGGTTAAAGCAGTCAGCTACCCTGGCTGCAAAAACATCGCCACCATCGGAGGCTCCTCCACTGCCCACACATTTACAAGGCAATAAGAGCACGGAAAGTTTCAAACAGGTTTCTAACCATTTCTCTAAATTTGGCCTCTTTCTGCGTCTCCGATACAGCCCACTGTGATGCTTCCCTTTGCGCACCATGGTGCCTCTTTCTCTGTCACTACTCATCCCACAAGGCTCTGAGCCAGATGATGGGAAGCTCAGCAGGAGCATCCAAGGAGAAGGGAAGGTCAGAGACCATCATCACACTTCTTGAGCCAAAAGCTGCTGAACAGGAGCTCCTCTAGTTCAACATTAACAATAATTTTCCATGGCTAGAAAAAGAGCATTTTACTAGTTATTCTTCTATGCCAGACAAACTTCTTAGCTGGATAAACAGTGGCTTCATAAATGGACCAATTTAAATACACAGCAGTAAAAAGACCTCTTCCCTTCCTTTTTCCTTAGATCTAACATCTGAACACGTCAGCTGCTCTGGTCTGCCCATATGCAAGCTCTTACCCCCCAGTAAGTGAGACCTAATTGGAAAGCGTTTGCCATGGATGATTTTAATATTTTTTTTCTAAAAGCAAACCTTGTGAGTCTGAGGCTGTCCTAGACTTGAATAATTATAATAATGTTTCTCCCCTCTAATTTAATCTTATCCAGAGTCCTTTGATTCCACAGTGGCATCTTCCCATCAGTATCAACAAGCAATTAGTATTTTTGCTGAAACTTCTTTACACTTGCTTTTCTTTAAAATGAACAGAAGGTAGGGCTTCTTTAAAAAGAAAAGAAAAAAGGAAGAAAAAGAGAGAAACAGAATATGCTAGTAGGAAGGAATTACATAGTGCCTGGAAGAGAACAATTAATGTCCTCTGTGAAACTGAGTAAGAACCACAAGATTCATTTGTATCCTTACAAAAGAAAATCCTGTTAAGGAAAACATGAAATATAAATCAGCGATTGACATTTCTCCTTGGGGAATAGGAGAGAAAGAGTGACATATGACAGATGGCAGAAAAGTGACAGTACACTTTGCAAAGATGCTCAAATCATTTGTTGACAAGGAGAGTTTAAAAGCTTGAACAAAATGAGATATTCCTGCTCATGCGTTTAGTCAGCTAGTGCTTAACTGGTTTTGTGATGAAGGCTGAAAAACGCTATTTAAAGTTTCTGAAGATCTGGGAAAAAAAAATAGCTCATGGATGATCATTTTCTTTAAAGTCCAAGTTGTGAAAAAATGATAATGCATTGGCATAACATCTTTTCCAAGGTAAGACTTGAAAGTCAGCACAGGAAAGAGGTTAAATAAACATAACTTTACTGTCATAAGAAATTATAGGTTTGCATTTTCCCTAATATTTTTTTTAACAGGCAATAGAAATTCTTTAAAGCCTCACTCGAAAACCTCATATATTTTTATATATACACACCCCCATATATATATATGTATGTGTGTGTATAGATACATATACACAAAATATATTTTATGTATAAACTCCACACATCTACTTTTATATTTTTTTGTTTTGTTTTGTTACTCACTGAGAGGGACACCAGAGCCTGAGCAATGAGGATCAGCAAGCTGAAACTTCAAAAGATACCAAATGGGATAGGGGACGAACAAAGGGGAACCAAGCTCCAAAGTCCATCCCACCTCTTCCAGAGGTTTCTCAGGAGCTCAAGGACACAACCCAACTCCTGCTTTCCTCTGTGTGAATCAGCTTTGCAAGTACTTGCAAAGCCCAGTCTGACAGGGACAGAGTTGGACCATCCCAGACAGGGTTTCTGTTAGAAGTCAATGACATGAGCTCTTCCAGAGGCGTGAAAACTTTGTTTCTTGTACACTAGATGAATGAGTCCTATTTAGTGCCGGTTATGTGTTCCTACAATAGCCATGGCGAAGCTGAGCTGGCCAGTACTAAGAGAACATTTGGTGTCCAGAGACTGTCTTAGGAGATAAAAAACATGAACAGGCAATTAGAAGTGATGGTTTGTTACAGTTTGAAAAGCCACCAGTCAAATGAAAGCCAGCAAATAGCTATGTGTGCCTACAGCCCACAGTGAAATACGTTATTCCATATAATTAGCTTGTCTGTGGACTGTGAGCATGCATCTGGTCAGATAAAACAGCTTCTCCCTTTAATCCAGCACCACCATTTGCTTTGCAGCCTTCTTACAGACGGTCTGCCCATCTTAGGGATGAGTCTTCCGCAGCACCCAGCAGTTTGCTCCAAGGACGGCTGGAACTAGGCACCCAGCATTTGCAGGCAACGACCTGCCATGAGCACAGGTGAGGGCACCACCTGGTGACTCTTCCCACAGTGAGAACCTCTCTCTTCTTGCAGCCTGCCCGCACCCAGCGGAGATGGAGCCTCCCAAACCAAACGCTGTTTGCAGCTGTGCACCATCCATCTGGCCAGGCGGGGATTCCCTGGCTGATTCCTCCTGGTACAGCTGAGAGCAGAGCCTGCTCCTCTCAGTTTTACAAAGTGAGAAGTCCTATACAGATAAAACTAACAAAACTACTGCTACTACCTGCCTCAGGTTGTATCAGAAGAGTCTTATCACATCTGTCACCCCACTTTGGTTCATCTCCTAGCCGCTCCGTCTTTTCCACAGCCATAACTATCACGGACAAAGTTCCCTCTCTAACTGTGCCAGCAGGAGATGCTCCTTGCTGCACAAACTCCAGCTCTCCTCACCTCACCCCTTTCCCCTTTCCAGAGTTTGTTGCATTATTTACTGGATCCCATGGGGAACGTTGGGGTTTGCCATTTCCCTTCTGCTCCATTCTCCAGGAGCTTGAAGAGGCATTTTACTAATTTTGCCTGTTCTGAAAATATGGGATTTTTCTGGTTCTGTCCATAAAGACCCTCACAGGCTCCACTACTGCATGAAAAGAAAAATGAAGCAAGTTAGCTTTCAGCAGGACACTGGGGTATTTTTATGTATCTGCTCTGGAGCTCTGGCTCCTACCAGCTCTGCACGAGCAGGACAATAAGCAGATGGTTTCAGCAGAGCTGATCTGGACTTAAGGCAGGTGAGTGGACTAAGCAATCTTCCAGGGTCTGGAAGTTCCTGTCCTTCTCTCTGTTCCAGGACTGCAGCCCACACAGCAGGTGTTTTCCAGATGTTTTCTTTCCAATGCAGACAACATAAGGCCCCTCCTCCCTGAGCATCTTCCCACCCAGCCACTCCGTCTGTCCTCACAACCTCCTCTCCCCCACGGGGAGGCTCCTCCATCCCTTCCAGCCATCTCACATCCCACTAGATAGATACAAGGCAGCACCATTTCAGCCTGATCACAGGGAAAAGAGAGAACACCCCCTGCTATCATCCCTAGCCTTTCTCTGTGGTGAATACACATCATTGCACACTAATTGAACCTCAGAGAGAAAATACAAGCTTAACACTCAACAACAACAACAAAAAAGCATAAACGTTTGCTAGCAAATCATGGCATCTTGGTGGAGAAATGCTTACTCCCCTTGGTGATTAAGCCAGCTATGAGCCACTGCCCCAGCGGATCCCTTTGCCCCAAAACTGTGCAGACCAAAAGGGCAAAGTCATGATAAAAGCCCAGGTTGACTTCTGGCCGTATTGAGACATGCTTTGGTAAGCACCCCAATGTAACACAAGTTTTGGAGGAAGAAAGACAAGGAAAAGTGACCTATGCCATGTTCTGTTAATGTTTCAGTTATTTTCAGAAGCCTGGGATGCTTTGATAGCTTTAAGGGCACTTAATTTCTTGAAAATTGTTAAATCTGTCTAAGACCTCTCAGGGTTGCTTTTTGCATTGGCATTGGCAGCCCAGCTTATCCACCCAGCTTATTTGGCATGGGTGCAAAATAGAGATAAGCTCACTGCTTTGTTCTTTTTTTCCCCTAACAGAAGTATCAACAATTTCTTTAGATAGAGTTGTATAAGGTAACCCGTGACAGCCCTCACTTAGGAAAGGTTATTGAACAAACCGATAGAAGCGCAAGGTGTCATTCATCAGCCTCATGCCTGCTAGGAAGCATTAGGTTTTATTTTTGCTCAAGTCTTGGCTTTAAATCATGCTTCCATTATCTGTTTGCTGTGATTTAGCAAGGAAAAAACTTCAAAGCTCAGCCCGAATATGCAAGAGGACTTGGGCAGCAGTAGCTAGAACTAGGTCCTGGCTAACCACACTTGTGGCTAATCTGCTTTGACATTCCAGCACAAACGGTATTTGCAGGACATCTAACAGTTTAACCCACACTTTGTTGGAGCCCAAGTCTTAAATTCCAACCAGTTACCAGCAGAAGATTCCAGCTGGCTCTGGTGGACTGTTGATCTATTCCACAGGCTCAGCATGAAACTCAGCAGGTGACTGATGGAAGCTGGTTCACCTGCTCCCTTCCTCATGAAATTTAAAAGTGCAAGTGACCAAGAACGGACTCCAAAAAGAATGTTTTTCAGCTTTCAACTGAGGTCATCTGCTCTCTCCATACAGAAGAGAAAAATCTTTTATCTAGATATTTTTAAATACAACATGCTGCGAGCTAGAAGTACTCAGAGAGGACAGGGACAGTGGGATGTGCACATGGAGTCCAGCACGGGGTGGTTTCTCACTTGACAGCCATATGACCAACCTACTCGACTTTTGCAGTGCAATGCAAATTTCAAATGTAACACTTAAACAAATAAGAATAAAAATAATGAGCAGAAATACTTGAGAGCCTCTGCCTGAACAAACCCCTCTCCACACTTTGTCTGAAGTGGATTTCAAGTCCTGAGACATGTGGGACCTTCTTTATAACAGGATCATCTCTGCACAGGATCTGCTGCAGAGCGGAGTTTGAGTGTAGCTCTCCCCCTCTTCGAAGAAGAAAGAGGAGACTGGAAAGGCTTTAGCAAGAACAAATTCATTGAATCTGTGCAAACTCTGAGGTCTGTGTTAATAGGGTTAACAAAGCTTCATACTCTTATAGAGAGATGTGCATGGAGAGAATGAGATTTTCGGGGTTATGAAACCCAGCACCTGGCTGGTAGAGATTATCCTGCAGCAGAGAACTGTGATTTCTGTACATTGTGAGTATTTGTTTGGAAAGCCTGGAGCATTTCAGAGGGAGGACCACACTCAGAGTTGAGCTGTTTGTTCAGGCTGAGTGGAAGAGGATTCCCTGATGTCCCAGTTAAGTGGTGTCTTGGCCCAGTCTTCAGCAGAGGACCTTGCCGAGGCCAGAGGGCCAGAGCAGCAGGGAGGTGACCTTCCCCTGCAGAAATGGGCCATTTTATATAGTTCATCAGCCATTCTCTCACAGGGAACATGAGCATGGCAATGAGTTGCTTCCACCCTTTCCTCTACTTTAAAATACTGTATTTTTATTCCAGGGATTGCCTCACTTCTAACCACATAAAAGAAGTTTCAGCTCAGGCTGTGAGATGAAGCATCCTCCCAGAAAGTACTGGGAACTATCGCCCCAGGAAGTGGACCATATATTCTTTAAATTGACTGTTCAGCTGCAGCACCTACTACTTACCATCCACATGACTATGCTGTTAGCTGAAATCTTGCAGGATGACCGTCAGTATAAAGCAATGCTAAGCAAGCACTGAAGCCTTTACTGGTCTTTTCATGTGTGTTTGGCAGGCCACTTGAAATTTAACTAGAATTTTGGTTTGCTTGATGTAAGCCCTCTGTACATACACATGTACATCTAGTCACAGACACAGCAGTCAGCAGTAGCCATGCTGAGATCCTGAGGGTGCTCCTCCAGCCCTGCCAGGGCATTGCAGTGGGGTTTTACTGCTGCTTCGTTCAGCAATGCTGAGCATAGGGCACAAAGGGAGAGGAGAGGCAGACAAATTGCAATGACACACAGCCTGCAGGCTAGGAGAAAGCCTCGCCTACAGCAGCGAGAGGTTTCCCCAGCACCCATACAGCTTCAGAGAACATCCATGAAATATCCAGGCTGCTAATTCCTCAATAGCTGACAGAACAAAGAAGCAATGCAATTACTTCATTATTTCTGTTATTCATCAGGAAGAAAAAATACAGTTGAAGTGTTGGTCACTCACCAAGTAGGAAAAGCCAGGGAAAGAACAGTTACCTCTCCAGGACCAGGTGAACTTGTCCTGCATCATGCAAAAGAGCAGAGGCACTCTGGGTGCTGAGCCCCTCCAGGAAGGCACCTAACAAGTTAATATAAACCAGGTAACTGTGGAAGGGAACAGCTGCTGTTGGGATGAAGCTGTCTTTATAAGCAAGGGCAAATGTTGGCTGAAAAATGTCTTTTCTTAGCATATATTCATTTTCTTTTACTCAATATATTAGGAGTCAGGCAGAAGATCAAGCCAAGCTTCCTATTAGACCTAGTTCTATTCCCTTTCTATTAACTTTTCAGTTAAAAAAAAAAAAGGAAAAAAAAAGAAAGGAGAAAGGATAAGACTTGAGAATGGAAATTTAATGGGGAGCAACAGCTTTGAGGGCATGAAGTAAAGACAGGAAAAAGCTGAAAAGATGATGTCTAACACTGTGGATCTTCTAAGTCCTCCATTGATAGTATGTAGTTGCAGGATTCTGCCTTTTCTTTTCTGCAAGCTTTTCTCCGTAAAACCCATCTTCCCAAATATTTTCTATTTGTTACAAATGAAACAAGGAGGATGCTGATTCACAGAGCTGCAGGTGCCTCTTTTCTGGTGGGGCCAGTATCACCTGAAGCCCCAGAGGAGGGACAGACACCAAGGTGAAAGCACTTAAATTTCTGGGGATGGGCTGCATGAAAAAAGATAGGTCACACTTCAGAGCAATGGGTGAATTTACAGCGGGAAAGAACAGACTGAACCCCTGTGCTTGTGGCTCAGCACGAAGTTAGAATTGGGGGGTTGCTAACGCAAATGGAAAATTACCATCGCTTTTGCTACATCTCGCCAAGGTGGCAAACACCAGCCTGCTTTTCAGCAGCACCATCAAGGGAATAAAGTTGGGAGCATCCCTCAGCTTCGACAGCCTGCTGCACGCTCCCTGTGTGTTTACTGCGGGGAGAATGACTCCTTGTCAGGAGTAATTCTGTAACGGGAGTGACAGCCATTTAGGGGCTGAGTGGTGTCATTAGCTGTGGCTTGCATGCTCTCCAAGCCACTTTTGCTGCCAATTTATGCCATGTTGTCTTTCAAGTTGTGCAGGAGTGGACAAGAGGAGGAGGGAGTGCAGTGGGTTTAAAGAAATTAAAGAAAACACCTTTCTAATGGTGTTTGGGCAGCGGCAAGTTACTGCAGTCTTAAGGATTCACTTGGGGATGCACGGAGAAGTGAAGCAGGTGCATGAGGAGTGAGGAAGGAACCCCAGATCTGTTCTTCATTACAATGTGCAGGTCCCTGATCTCCCTCATGTTCCTGAACATGTCACTGAACAGGCAGCTCCTCTTAGTGGGAAGAGAGCTCTTTTTCTGCACAGCAATGCTTATGATTTCTCACACACCCAGAGGGCTTCTGGATCCCTATTTTCATATCACCCTTGTGTTATTTTTTTAGACCCAACAGTAAAATTTGTCTAGGGTTTCCCTCCTGGATTTGCAGACAAGGGCACTGTTAAGCCTATTGCAAATATACTTTTTGACTAACAGCTTAAGAAAAATTGCTATTCTGAAGTAAGTTGTCCCCTGGACAAATATTCATCACTTATTGTTATTCACCTTGGAAAATGAAGGTTGTGGTAGTTCTCAGATACTCATGTCTTAGCAGTTGGCAAGATATTTTCTTAACTAAAGCTTGACTTTGATCAAGGGCAAGCAAAATAGGGAAGCAGAGCAAGCTGCTGTTCTTGCTGGAAATGCAGTTTCAGTTTTCATTTTTTTGGGGTCCAGTCTCTGGCTCTCACCCTGAGGCAGCGTAGCAGCATGGGGTTTGCTGGAACGACAGCCTTTTCATATCATCTGGACCAGCACAAGCTTTGCGCTTGTCATCTTGTCAGTAGGACAACAAGGTTTGCTCTTCTTTTGGACAGAGAGAAACCAATATAACGGGAAAAGTGGAGAGGGTAAAACGTAACCAAACCCTGAAGCAGCCTGAGCAGGATCCCCTTGGCTTTGTCTGAAGCCATGGGTCAGCATCGCCTTCTCTAACACTGCTGTGTGACCAGCAAAAATCCACCTGGTCACAGCAGCCAGAGAGTTGGCTGTGTCCTCATGGCGGCTGTCAGACAGCATCAATGCCCAGTTGAGCCTTTGCCATCTACCGGGCAGCAAATTTGTTCTGACAACAAATTAAGATGTTTCCTCTTCTTCCCCCATGGTTAGCCATTCCTTAAAATAACTTTTTTTCAACAGCCACACTGAAAAATGGCTAAAATGAGTTGAAATGACTGAACAGTTTTGGGGAAGATGGTTAATCACATTTAATTGTATGACACATTTGAGACTTGGTGCAGTGATATGGTCTTATGAATCATGTTCCCACGGGATGTGAAGGAGTTGCACCAGTTTTATGTAATAACATAGATTTGGACAATAAATCCCCCATGTACTTTACCTGGCTGGCTCTACAGATCCCTGAAAACACTGTACCTGCTCATTTTTGTATATTTTTGGGGGATATTTGGATTCATTTGCACATACAGTTAGCGGGGCTGATGTCAATGGGAGCTATTCTTAGCAAAGGGCAGGCAGGCTGGGATTTTAAATAAATACATGTTAGTCAGAATTCATGTCAATCAAATATTTCAACTCTAGTCTTGGCAAAAAACAAAAGGTGGGAGCAGATTATGATTTTTTTTTTTAGTTGTCAGATGAAAGTTAGAGTTGTACAGTGCTGAAGGCAAAGAGTGGAAGAGAGAGCTACTGGGCTATCTCATCAGCCCCCAGTTTTTCCTCAGCAATAAAAGTGCATGGTGCTGACATGCCTTGGACAGAAACCTGAGGGCAAGGAAGCCCTGCGAGGGGAAGGGCACATCTGAGGGATGTGAAGTGTGAGGTCCATGTTACCACGAGTGCTGCCGTGTGTGATGGATGGGCAAGAAGTTCAAGTAAGTGTAATGATGGATTATGAAAGCTGTCTTGGCTGTGGGAAGAAGAATTGCCCAGGTGCTGAAAGGAGAAACATCCAGGGTGCCGCAGGGAATGAAACCCTTTATTTGTGTCGCTGGAGCTGTGCCAAGAGACTGTGTTTAGGATCTGCATGTCAGAGAGACTCTGCATTGTCCAATTTCTTTCCTGTCTCCTGGACGGTGATTGATTTACTGACCTTGAGTCTAACACCTCGCCGTGTGAGCAGCACACAGCCTTCCCTGCTGCCCCAGCCTTCGTCCAGGCTCTTACCTTTAAGGTATCTTTTCATACATAATCCAGGAACCTCATTTTAATTCAGTACAAAATAACAGTTTTCTGCTACTGCATAATGTAACAGGGGCCGAGGCAAGTGGTAAGTTGATTGCAGGGTACTTGGGAACCTGCAGGTGAGGGAGAAGCACCTTTATTCATTTATTTATGTCTCGGGAGCTGAAAGACAGGGCTTTGCTGTCCTAGGCAATGCAATGTAGGGAAAATGTCCTCTGTGTAAAATAAGCCTCCTGTCAGCTGTGAGGGCAAAGGGGTCTCAGCTGCCCCAAAGGGCTCGCTTCCAGCCCTGCTGTGAGCCCCAGGAAGGAGGGGCACCCTGCTGTACCCCTGCTCTGGAAGAAGGTGAGAATTAAACCCTAGCCTCTGCATCCCAATGCAGGGCCCTGAAACATCAGATCATTAAAAATACGTTGGTACTGTGGTCCTACCTACAGACCAGGCTGGGCTGAGCCTCAAAGGGAGGTTGGACCCGTCCGGCCGTGCTTGTTGGGCTCTCTGCTGAAATGCTGCGTCCTGTCACCCCCCACAACACAGCCTTTAGCCTGTTTGCTCTTAATCACTTTGCAATCTCATTTTCTTTCTCCTGGCTGTGCCCCCCCCCCCCCCGCCCTCCTTTCCCTTTCTTTTTTTCCGTCTTTCCCGACATTTGCCCCCCTCGCCCACCTCCCCTCTCCCCATCTCAAATTGTCCTTCCTTTCATTTCCCCATCACTCTAAATCCTTTCTGACGTCTGAGCTTTTGTTCTGCTCCCTCCTCACCCCTGCTGGGACCTACTCTGACTTTCTGTTTACACGCATGTCTATTCAAATTCTGTGTCTGACAAAGCATAGAAAAATGCCCCTCTGAGACCCGTTTTCCTTTTGCAGAACAGACTGTCCTTTATGCCAAAATAATGACTCAGCACTGCCGGGGAGAATTGCTGTATTTACTCCTGAAGTGAAAGAGGGATGCAGATGAGCCGCCCAGGCTTTGGACTGACTCCGTCTCTAGAAGATGATTTGATGCTAGCAAACAAAACCAACAGCAAGGCAGGGAGATGAGAAGGAGCAGAAATGACCTAACAACATAAAAGTAACTTTTAGCTTTGTTTCCCTCTGCCTGGGTGGACCAGAGGCCAGACGACAAGCAGTCCCTCTATTGCTCTTGCCTGCCAAACCCATGCAAAGAAATTCCTAGGGGTTGGCCCATTTCCTTTGTGTAACTTGAAGCATAATCCCATTATAAAAAGAAATTGGGGCATTTTGAGCTTTCAGCCAAGTGTTCTTAAATGGTCACTTGGCACCTTGACTCCAGCATCCTTGATCGGTCCCTTTATGCCATGGCATTTTACCTGGAAGACAACCAGCTGCATCTTTCAATGTGGCCCACTTGAACTGGCTGCCAGTTTCTCTCTGACTCACAGCATTTTATTTTAAGCAAAAGGAGGCATGAAATATTTATCCTTTTTTTTTTTTAAAACTAGACGTTGAGGGCAAAATGTAACATTTTTGCCTCTCTCTTCCACCCCCAAGTCTTTGAACTGCCCCCTTCACTCTCATTGGGATGGGAGAGCTGCTTGATGACCAGCAGTGGTAGGTATAGCCTCACTTTACAGGTACTGGGATTTCTTTGTGGGACAAGGGCTTGGGAGTCTCCCCTGATGATGCCCCTGGTGACACGAAAGCCCTCCAACCTTCTGCCAGTCCCCAAAAATCCACCCTGCCCACCTCTGAGTCCCCACGTGCCTTGTTGGCATTCCCCAGCACCCGTTCTGAGGACAGGTAATCACACGCTTTCTCCGTGGAATTCTTCTTTTATGCTAAAAGTAGTAGCAGAACCCCCTGTTGTCGTGAATTTGAAAAAATCACAAACCCATCTTCTCATTATCTTTTGTGCAACTTCTGTGCTCTTGGCATCCTTTAAAGATGAATTACCCTAATCTGTCACTAGTGGGAGAAGGCGAAAAGCCTTATTAGAGTTTCTTGGTAGCCCTGTATGGGGATATACTGGGAACAAGCTGATTTTACCCACACAAGATAATAACAAGCCCGTGGGAGGAGGCGATTAGTGGAACAGATTCAAAAGGCACCCTGCTGAGTCTAATCTGCCTGTTGTCATTCTGCTGCTCCTGTTAGGTCTAAACAGCCAGGGAGTGAGCTAGCCACGATTTTCAGCAAGGTTTATGTCAATCTTCTGACTTTTCATTTTAGTAGTGTCTTCTTTTATTTATTTAAGGTATAGCGTTGGGCCTGGCTTGGGTTGTGGATAATCTCCGCTTAGAGCTTTTTGATCCATTTTCCAAAAAGATTATTTTAATCTCTTCCTCCCTTCCCCCAGCCCATCTCACCACACCAAAGGAGAATTATTTATCCGCTTGGCTCACCTCTCTTCCACAAGGCCACCGTTTAATACCTGCCAGATGCTAGGAGCAGAGGAGTCGGGGTCAGTTTTTGTGTGAGGGATGCAATATAGCATGGCAGAAACCGTCGGAGACAGAAGGACAAAAGGACTAAATCCCTGCTTAGGTGAGCTATTGCGAAACACAGTTTTCTTGCTTGCCTGTGCCCTGGGCCAGGCAGAGGCCACGCTGACCCTGGCACAGCGTGGAGCACTGCTGGGATGCTCTGGTTTGCTGCAACAAGTTGTTCTGCTGAGCAAGCAGAGAGCAAACCCGCAGGCAAACCCTTCGGCCAGATCCAGGCAGGTCCACAGCACCCACCATTGCCTCCGCTCCCTAAATTCCATGTGCAAAAAACAGCAGCAGCTACCACCACCTTCTATTTCTTCAGCTGCTCAATTTTAACAGCACTGAGTTTGTTCTGGAGGGATGTACTCAAAAGCCCTAAACTGTCCCAAACTGTCAGTGTTATTTCCTTCAAAGGCTGCTGGAAATGGCTGGGTTTGGTGTTCAAGATGATGATTAGGGTGAATATCACCAAGCTTGGGCCACATAGATCTGGAAAGTATGCGCAGGCTGATAAAGGGAATTGGAAATCCCATCAAAAATATGAATCAGAATACTTTCTTTTCCCTTTCTCCTCCTCCTGTTTTTGTCTCTAGCAATCCTCCTCTTCCTACTCACCCGTTCCCGGAGGGTAATTTGTCTCTTCATGGCTTGTGGAAGCTACATGAAAAGCTTCAATTAGTGAAGAAAGGTTCTGGCCCTGTATTTGCAGCACTCCCATTTCCTGGTCTTGCTGAACCTCTGTCTTCATGGAGATTACACACTAATCTTAATTAGGAAGTGGAAGAGGAAAAGAGGGGCTTTTTAGCCTGCATTATTCAACTTTGATCTGACTCATTCCTTTTCATTCTGGAAGAAAAACATTTCAAAGACTTCCAGGAGCCTTAGCCTAATGGCATTGATCAGAGGCACTGTCAGTCTGGCTGGAGAAGAGAAAAATGCACCAATATTGGCAGTTCCTCAGAGTGTGATAATGCCCTTCTTAGCAGCTAGTACTGATTAGACATACTTTTAAATTTAAGGTCATATGCTTTTCCTCGGGTGGTTCTCATTTAAGAGTCTATAACGCATCTCATCTTACATTTTGGTTAGCTTTCTAGGCAGTGGAAGAGAAAGATTTGTGATCTCTTACTTTAGGTTTCACAGGCAAGTTGTTGAACACACTTAAATACACTGAATATTTTTAAGAAACATCAGGCACTTCATCCTCAAAAAGGAGCAGGGACACTACATCCAAACTTCCTTCTGGTGTCACATCAGCATGTTGAGTGGATTTATTTACAAGGTGGGCTGAGCTAGGTTGTCTCATCCTGCTCATTAATATTTGTTTAACAAGTATCACAAACACAACCAGCTTGTGAGGGTTTTTTTCGGAGAGTTTGTGGGGGTTTTTGCCATCTTCTCTGGCAGGTGATGTTTGCCTTAGACACATAAATGTAGTCATGGTGGATTGCAGTGCACTGCTTGATACCCCTGGAGATATCACCTTCCGTAAAGAAAATGCACATAACAGAAGTCATCACATCTACATTGAGTTAAGTTATACTACATATCCTCACAGTCTCTGTCATTGTTTTGGTTTTAAAAGTAAACAGTGGGATGGAAATGTACTGGCATATGTCTCTGGTTTCAGTGCTCACGCTTGTGCCTCACTGCTGTAGTTGTCATACTGATGTCCTCCTCTCCAGGCTGTGTAGAGCCTTCAGCAATAATACATTATTAACATTCCCCTTTCTGGGCACCAGAAATCAAACATTAATAGACTCATAAAAAGTGTTTCGGTTCAGGTTACTCCTTTCCTCCTCCTTTTTTTGCTAACGGGTATTGTAAATACCAAGCGCAGGCTGAGATGGGAATTGGCTCAGTGTGGGATTTCACCATGAAGTTACTGTCAGAGAAGGGGGAGGCTGGGTGAAGTTTTCATCCACTTAGTCAAAACTAGATACGCGTTTACTGCAAGATGGAAAATCCAGGTTTTGGTAACATGAAACATGGACCTTCCTCTGAGTTTTAATAATAAAAACAAATAAACAGCCACCCCATGTGCAGAACATGCTCTCCTTTGTCCTGTTCTTCTTGTTGAGCAGCCCAGATACTTCTCACTGGGATCTCTTACTACCTTTATTTAAAATAATAATTTTAAAAAAAAGAAAGTGCATGGGTTTTTTGAAGGCAGGCGATCCTCCCCAGCAAACGTTCCCATTCAGTGCTAACAATTCCTCTTGATTTCAACAGAGGAAGACCAGGGGTGACTCTAAGCATGTGTCAAAGTCTTAACACTGTCTCCAGGAAAGAAAAAAGTTTTTCAGTTGGCTAAACTTCCTCAGTCCCTCAGCTGACTCCCCCTTTTCACAGGACGTGAGCATCTCTTCCCTTCAAATGCCAAAGAGCTGGTTTTTGGTCCATAGCCTAGCCATAGAGGCAGCAAGCTCGGTCTGCAGCCTGGTCAGGTTGTCCCTTGGACAGGCCATGGAAAATGGGGCAGGGAAGCCACTTTGCCATCTCACTGCCCTTCTTAATTATAAGTAATTCAGCCTTATAAATATAATCACGTGTAATATGCAGATTAGAGTGAGGAAACTAGTTTCCCAGGCTGTCCAAAATGGGCAAGATCTCATAACTCCAACTTTAAGTTTTCCATCCTGGCAAAGACAGCCCAACCACATCCTCCGGGGCAGGCGAGTACCGATTCCTGATCTAGAGATGCTCAGGCTGTTACAGAGGCTGGAAAAGAGACCACCTGAAGGATTAGCCGATGGTACTATTCATAGGCCTTTTCTGGTAGCAAATAAAACGTGAACTCTGCCAAGTCAGGGCAGAGCCTGCCCCGAAGGGGCTGTGCAAACGTCTGAGCCCCCTTGGGATGTTGTCAGAGAGACCTAAACTGAGTGGTGTCATCTCCCACTCCTTCAGCGCCTGCTGAGCGATGCCATATTATCAGTGCTGCATCCATGCAGCCGTGTATGAATAAAATATCACATGAATACATTCATTCTACCTGTAGAGCTTGATCTGATTTGTCTGACATACCAAGAAACCAGTCAGCTCTGGATAATAAAGAGCTTCCACTGGTGCTTCAAAGGACCTAGGATACATGAATCAATCAGCTCTTTCAAAAGTAGCCTGCGATTTGACTGACTTTCTTCTTTTATTTTAACAAGACCCAACAAGAGGAGAGATAGGGAGAATCCTCAGATTGTACTGAATTTTAGATTACTTCCTGTAATACAGGAAAATTAAATATATTTCTGACTATAGCAGAAGTGATTTTATATTTAGAAAAGGGCAGCAATGAGTGATTCTAAATATAGCCTGGCTGAAGATGGACAATTTGGCAATAAATAGAATTCTAAACCATAATGAGGAGGAAATAATTGGCGAGGGGAAGTGTTTATCCTTGCAGAGTTGCCTCCAGAAAGGAGAGCCTTGTGTTCCCACACACAGCACTGCTGTGCTGGTGCACATCAGTGGAGCAGCAGTGCCTGGGAAAAGTCCACAGCACATCTGGGAAACGCAGACTGACCCAATTTTACAGTGGGGTTGAGGAGAAGATGCAAACCCATGATGAAAAAAAGAGGAATACTTTCTTCATTTCACTTCCCAACCTAAATATAGCTCAAGGCAGGTTGCTCCCATTTCTGGAAGGATTCTAGAGCTCACTCATTGTCATAGCACTCTCCAAACTATCAACTGCAACAAGGTCTTTCACCACCTCATACCCGTACACTCTTCATACCAGTCCCTCTGCTGCCTTCTCCTTGTCTCACCTCATCCAGGGCACGTGTTCTCTCTCCTCTTGCTTCTTCCTTGGCTGCTCTCTCTTCATTTGCTCTCAACCACTTAACAGAACAGCCACAGCTGCACCTTATCTACATCAGCCAACCCACCGCCCCTGAAGCCAGCCCACAGTTGTGTATTATCAATGCTAATTAACCCAGCTTCATTCCACTACAACTCCTGAATTTAACTTCAATGAAACATTTGGGGGAAAGAGCCCTGCTTATCCTAATGGCGACAGATGCTGTGCATCCAGCGGTTCTCCTTGCTCCAAACATTGAGCAAGTTTCTGTATTTTATTTTAATGGGATGATTTTTCCTCTTGCTGAATGAGGCACATCCAAACCAGGTTTATATCTGCCTGTGTCATTCAGGTCCTTCTGTCACACCCCTTCGGGATAGGATGCTCTCCCTCCTCTCCACATCCCTAAATGCCTCATGAGCTTCTCATTGTATTTTGCTGTCTTAACTGGCTTCTAATTGTTTTGAAGCACCATTTTGATCATCCCAACTGCTCCAGCCCCTCTCTGTGTCACACCTGGCCTAGGTAGGGCCAGATCATCCGAGGGATATAAGTCAGCATCGTTCCAGTGAAAACAATGAAATTTAGCTGCTTTTTGACAACCTGTGGATAGGACTGAAAGATCTTGCTGGAGCCAAATGAGGTTTTGATACACCTTAGATTGTGTGTGTCAGCGTGACTCAGAGCCTGTGGAGGTGGGAATAGTGGTTGGGCACCAATAAACGTTATTTTTTTTCTTTGTTTTCTTTGCTTAAGATGAAAGAATGAACCCAAATTCTTTTCAACATTTTTTCCCCTCACATTATAACTCTCCTTCCCATAATGATTTCTCCTCCAAGGTCTCAACAGGGGCATCCCTCACTACAAAATACCAGTTGAGAGGATCCCAGTTAATTGTTTCATGCAAACCTTTACAAGCCAAAGGAGCCGATCCACTGGCTGGTTTTGTCTTCCCTTCCGCTTTGCCTTATTATGGGTTGGTCAGCACTTAAGGGTGGTGTTGATAAGCTAACAGCTGATTAGGACTCTAATCACATGCCATCTGGAATGAAAAGAAAATGCTAGGGAGAAATGAAATGTGGATTTAGTATTTCTGAAGGAGAGAGCTGCTGCCGTGGTTGCAGTGTGCCTGGTGGAGGTGGCTAGGTGTGCGATGGCAGGGACGCCAGGCGGGCTGTCCCGGGGGGTAGGGATGGGGACAAGGACAGGGACAGTCCCTTGGCTGCTTTGGGGTGAGGCAGATCTCACTTCCTCTCCTGATGGGCTCCTGCTGCACACACAGGGAAGGCAGAGCTGGTTTTGCTGCATGAAACTGCTGCCACATCTCTTTGAAGTGTTCAGTGAACATAATCTTGTTTTTCCAGACTCTTAACTACCTCGTATAAACTAAGGATTGGCAAACATTTCAACTCTGCTTGGGAAGGTGTGAGAAGAAGATTAATACATCTGTCTTTCAGCTCTAAGATGGGTTTCCAAGACAGGGTTTGGGTCTTTGGGCTACAACACACTTCTTGACTCAGTGAGTGACTGTAACCTGTGAGCATCTGAAAGTCTGACCTCCACCATCTCATCACACGTTTCCTTAGGGCCAACAGGAATGGACAGGACCCAAGTGCCATGACTTGAATGCACTAAGCACAACTCATCCTCTTCCCTGTCACTTGCAGTGACTGTGGTGGAAGCAGGCATCTCAGATGTACAGCCCAAATCCACAAAGTAACCTCTCTTCAACAAGGCTCTGCTGGCTAGGACCTGGGATTCCACAGCAAACCTCTACATTGTCTGTACAAAGTCCTGTGATCTCCTCTCTCAGGGCACAGAGCAAACCACAGCTCTGTGATCTGGCCCTCTTGGGAGAAAAGCTGCAGCTTCCCCCTCTCCCAGAAGGATGTCCCCAGCTGAAACACTGGGACCAGGTGGTCCCTACCTCTAAGGGGAGAGAAAGCTGCTCTGGGTCAGGACAAGAGTGCAACAAGGCAGGTACACTTCCCTTGGACCTGTTTATGAGGTGGAGATGATCTTTACATTTTCATGGTCTATGACACTGTAAAAATGGCTGTTAACTAAAATCATCTGCCTTTGGGGGTTTTTTTCAGCATGTGGTTAAGGAAAGACACACAAGGTGGTGGCAGCAGCCAGGTGTCTGAGGTGAGGCACTGGGGGTGGGAGGGATGGAGAGGCACCAACTGCAGCTGGAGCTCAGTGACAGTGGAGCCCCGTTTGGGGGGCTGCTATTGACGGGAGCCTTCGGTGAGCACAGTCTTGATCAGGGAGATCAGTGTCGTTCCTCCATATCAAGGGAGGAACAGGCACAAAGACCTGGGAGCCGTTGTGAGCTGCCTGCCTGCAACAGATAACTGTTCTGCGAGATTGCTCTGTGTGACCAGACGAGGCTTAAAGGATAAGCATAGAGGCTTTGTATTCAGGTAACTTAATGCACATTCAGAAACAGAGAAAGCAGTAATCTCAGCTAGTGACTTTCTCCAAGCTCTTAATGCAGGCAGGTTTTCTCTTCCATAAACTTGCATTTTAATGGGTGAAGGACGGAATCGGTGCGCTTTTTTTCTTTACTTTCTTATTTTTTTCAATTTTTTTGGTGGCATTTTTGTATTTTCCACTCAAATAAGCATTTTGTATTTGGACAGCTTATCCAAGCAACTCTGCTGCCTATTTCCTCTGCCCTTTCCTACCCAGAAGATCTCAGCATCCCGCAGCCTGAAGGGTGGATGGAGAAAACCCGACGTTTTCATTTTACAGGGAACTCACGGACAAAGCAGCAAAGCAATAGATCAAGATTGATCTGTGGCAAAGCAGAGCCCCCAAACCCAAATCCTACCTTGTGGGATTATTCTTGCTCTGTATGCCTTTAATAAGAACAGATTTGGACCTAGAAATCAAGCTTCATTCATGCTCAATGCAGCATGAAATCCTCCAGTCTATACTACATCTCTGGAGATTTGGGTTGCTTGTATGCAAGATGTGGCTTTCAGTTCTGGCTCCTGATTTTAATTTCCTATCAAATACAGGTGCTTGGCTTGGGAGCCTGCATCGCTGCTGGTCCTGAATGCTAATTCCAACCAAGCAGTGTGAAAGAACTATTGTAAATGTGATAAGGAACCACTGGGAGCTTGTGTCGGAGTCTCAGCTGATTGTAAACTGATACTGCTCCCTTGTTTAAGTGGAAAATTAGCTGGAAAAAATCATTAAAATATGGTAGACATTTTCTTCAGGCTTTTCTGAGGGCTGCTGTTTCTTGATGCATTCAAATAAGGTCTGTATTCCCTATGCCCCTGTAATACAGAGCAACTGTCTGTCAAAGAGTACATAACTAACTGCTATCTACTCTCTGTTCTATAGTAATTAAGGCACCAGGAATATTTACAGATTTGGGCCCTTGCATTTAATGTGTGTTGGACTTGTGCCTCCATTTTAATCAAGTGTGGGACCGGTTATTATTAACATAGGACTTTGGATGCACATGGCTGCTTATAGAGTTAATGAAGATGGATTCCTTTCCCAGAATAGATTACAAGGCCAGGTCCTGCAACCACTGTCTCTGAGGTGTTCTTGGTGAGTAAATCATTACAGAAATTCATGAACCACTGCAGGACGACGGAAGTTTGAAGATGAGGAAGAACTGCCCCTGCTGAGGATGTTCTTCTGGTGGGAAATGGGTAGGAAACCAGGAGGATTTTCTTGCTTTGAATTAAAGTCGGAGTCTAGAAGACAAAAGATAGCAAGAGGTGAGTCTTGGGCAGCACCAATCATTCTAAACTCTGATGAGACAATTTGTTCCAGCCATCAGGATACCGAGGTCTTGACACTTTGCTGTGTGCACTCCCCATCCATCACACCCACCAGTGTGTCCGTGTCTGTATCCTGAGACGCAAGCTCAGTCCCTCATTTGGCACAGTCTTCCTTCTTGTGTCCCTTCTGCCCTTCATCTGCCCTAAGGCACATAATGTATGGATCTGTACCTCCATGTGTCTCCAACTGCAAAATAAAGATAGTGCTGCTTCGTGCCTACTTAGACAGTTTTCACACAAATCACATCTATTATGTATCTGTGCATCTTTTTGCACAGTGATGCATGATGTCAGTTAGGGGTTCTGGCATGTGGAATGGTACAAACACTGACCAAGTGAGAAAAATATGGGAAAACAGGACAATGTGAAGGGCAGGGATAAAATCCACAAGGGCAGGGATTTCAGGCCATGGCTGGCTTGATCAAGTGTTGGCCGTAGTCCTGCTTCAAGCTGGAGATTGGATTAGAGACTTCCAGAAGCCCTTTCTAGCCAATACTGCTGTAATTTGGTGATTACTAATGAAGTTAGCACACTCTAAATTTCCCTCGTTTTTAAACAGCATTTAGATGAATAAAGCCATGTTTCCTGAGATTCATGTCTGAATTGCATTAAAAGAAAAATCCTTGGTGTTTAATCTGTTGTAAGGCAACCCTGCAGCCTGCCACCTGTCTGAGAAGCCCAGAGGAAGGGATGCGTGCCCCAGAAAGCTCGCTGGGACACACTCACAGGTGGAGCCAGATGTGGCAGCCCCCTCTATAAATTTAAAAATTAAGTCTAGTATTCTGAGTTAACAGAAAAGGGCACAACATGGCACTTTAGGCTGAGAAACCAGGAATTAAGACACCGGAGACCTTTTCAGACTCTTGGTCGGCCTCGTCATGCTGTGTCAATCCTAGCAGCCAGTACACGCAGAACAGAAATTTCAGTGCGTTGATGACTTTGGCATATTTTAGGGCTAGATACTATCAAGGTAATTTTTTTTTTGTCTGTCAAAAGTTTTTCTCTTCTACCCACAGGGGATGAATTTTGGCTTTTGACGCAGTTCCTTGGGATTCCCACTGCGAGCTGATCTGTCAGTTGTGATGCTGCAAAAGGGCTTGAACACAATCGCTCTTGGTGTAACAAAATAGCTGTATGCTCATTATCATAGTCTGAAATCACACCATATTGTGGTTCTCAGGACAGTAAAGTATCTCCTTCTCTTGCTGTCTGGCTGAATTATTTGTGTCCAGATGCTATCATACTGGATCAGACCATGCTGCTGCAAAAAGCACCAATTTAAAGTTCCCAAACCACCACTTACTTCCCACAGCCAACCTCCTGCTGCCATACCCCGTGCTTATCACCCTGTCAAAGGGAATAGCACTGGCTTTTCCCATGACCTGACACCTGACAAAACTGCATTCATTTTTTGCATTATTTGCTTTATCCTACGTTGTGTAGGGAGGAAAAGCGATGGACCTCGGGAAAAGCCCTGATTTGTTTCCATAATCCAGCCTCCACATCAGCGTGGACTGGTCCAGGGTGATGGCTCATTTTATCATGTTATATTGACTTCATGGGATAAGCTTAAGCAAATACATTTCACCATCCAAAGGGATAAAAGCACGTGTAAGGTTTTCTACTCTGCTCATCTGGCAAGCTTAAACTTGTCAAGCCATAACTTGATTTCATTTGATGCTTAAGTGATTTGGCAGAAAAATGGAAAAGGAAGAGCATAGCACTTGCTATGGGTCTATGCAGTTTAGACAACCAAGTGCTGTCTCCATTTTGATAAGAACAGCCACCAATGGGTCATCAGCAGAGTCACCTTTGTGTTTGCTGTTCAGCTGCAGGGTTCCCCTGCAGAGCCCTCCAGCTGCCCAGGGAGGCTCTGAGGTCTCCACCCCTGGAGACATTCAAAAACTGATTGCAAAAGGGCCTGATCAACCTGGTCTGACTTCAAAGCTGGGTCTAACGTCCTAGTCCTCCCTGCTCGGGGAGGGACGTTGGAGCAGGAGGCACCCAGAGGTTTCCTGCAGCTTCAGCAACCCTCCGTGTTGTCACACGGGGAAAATGAGCGGCATTTTCCTCGGGAAAAACACTCATGTCAGCACTTCAGTGGTTACCCAGACAGGACCCATATAAATTACAATGCCAGGAAAAGTTAACAAAGCATGAAATTCCTTCCTCACCCTGAGTATATTGGAATTGATTCATTTTCACAAGAAATGTGCTCAGGCTTGGCACTAAACCCTCTCACTTCTCTTTCAATCCGCACTGAACACCCACATGCAAAAGTTGGGGCTTTTTCCAACTTTTTTTTTTTTTTTTTTGTCATGAGTTTGTGTGCAGGTTTGTAGTAACAGAGGGACCTGGTAGCTACAATGACTTACTGCAGTAAACACCCTTACAAACAAGTGTGACGAAATACCCTTTAACTTTGCATCTTGCAAATCTGTCATCATGGTATGAGTAAACATGGTAGGATAAGTGCGATCAAATCCTTATTTTCACATATAAACTGGGTTCTGCTTTAAGCTAATGCTGGTGTATATAAATCTGGAGATATGCTGTCCCTTTGAAAACTTCACACTCCAGGATACTCCCACACTGAACTATGTGTGACTCCCTATTTTTTTTTGCTAGATTTAACTTTACCTTCCAAAACTGATCGGAGTTGTTGGCATAAATACATTTATATTAGCCGGTAGTAGCACCCACCCTCCCTAACACATCATTAATTTGATTAGAATTCCAATTTTTTGGAAACTCTTGCAAGACCCTGGAATGAAGAAGACCCAGTGTATCATCTTTCATTTCTGCTTCACTCTCATGGTGTTCTGTTTTCAAGCAAAGGAGGCTGTGTCTTTTTGATCATCTGCACTATATCTTATTCTTACTGCAGGTTATAATGCTTGGTAGAAGCCAATTCATGCTGAATGACCAGTTATTTTCACAAACCTTTGAGAAAACACGATGTTTTGGTTACAGCTCTCAAGCCACAGAACCAGGAAGAAAAAAAAATATCGGAATACGGAGCGTGCCAGAAATGGTCCTTTTCCCCAGGCACTGGTTTATGAGGACTGGGCTTTTCTTGTTGGGATGAATCTTGGCAGCACCCAGGAGGGCAGCATCATCCTTTTACTGAGATTTTTCAAGAACTGCACATCTTGGGGACACGGGTAAAGCTCCCAGGGACAGCCTGGTGTCTGGAATGCTCCTGTAAAATTAGAGTCTATATAGCAGCAGAGGGGGTGGCAAGGGAGTTAAGGAAATGAAAACTCATTTCAAATGCAAATACCAAGGCAACAGTTTGCATTAAAAATTAGCAGCTCTGAATGTCAGGGAAAGAGTTTTACAGGCTACATCTGCCTCGTTCCAGGCAAGGTGTCCAAATGTGGGCAGGCTGCTATTTCCAGAAATCTGGGCTGGAAAGGGAAAAGTTGTCTGGGAAGGGTCTGTCATCATTTCCGTGGGAGCAGTGCCCTGGGGAGCGCTGGCCTCCCACGGGAGACTTCTGTGGGGATCCTGGGAGGACTGGGGGGACAGAGAAGGACTGCAACAGCAGAAGGGGACAGAAGATGGTCCAAGATTATGGAGACAGTAAGAGGATGATTTGAGAGCTGGCTACAGACTTGCTGAAAAGCTGCAGCAGAAGAGATGTCTGGCAATGTTGGAAGGCTGCAGTTTGAAAAACAGGACAAGCACCAGGGATGGGCCAGGATTCACCTTGCTTCAGAAGAGGAAGATTCAAGGATCTTGTCTCAGCTTGTGACCTGATACTTCTCCCTCATGTGCTGTCAAATCTTGTCTGCTCTCACATTTTTTTGCAGCAGGATTTCAGGTTAAAAAAAAAAAAAGTAAACACAGCTTTCAAATGAAACAGAAGTTGATGTTACCTCAGCAATTTCAGCCATCACTTGCCAAGTTCTGCTCTGGCACAAACAGGTCCCTTCCATCTGGTGTGTATTTCCAGCTCTCTAAATTGAAGTTCTGTCCATGTGATCCATTTTCTGTAACAGAAAACTTCACGGGCCATTTCTAGCAGCTTCCTCGATTGCTCTGTCCCTCCTTTTCCTGGCTGTGCCAGAGATAATCAGTTTTCTGCCAGCACAGGCCAGTGGCGTAGGCTGCTGCATAGCGGCTGCACTGAGCACGTGGGCTGGGACCCCGCAGGAGGTCCCTGGGTGCCCCTTTAGAAAACACAGCCCCAAGTGGAACAGCATCTCCAGCACACGAGGGAACTATGAGATGCAAGATGCTCAGTTCCTCCAAGGTACCGTGCTCAGATCTGGAGGATGGGATTTAAACCTTTGAAAAATGCTGCCTGACTTCTGTTTCTTTTAGTTTTGTACCTTGGCCACCGTCACAGTTAATAACAGCTCAAACTGTTGTTATTGCACACATTTTTACCCACACACATTTCTTTAGAGAAAGGCAAACTTTCACAGAACTCTCCTTTAAAAAGAAATTTTCTATTGAAGAAAGACCGGAGGCACTGGATTACATTTTCTTTAAATTGTCCAATTAAAAACAAAGTGTCCGAGAGCTAATAACCAAAGCAGATGTTAGCTCAAAATCTAAACCAATTATTTTAAAAATCTGCTCTTGATGGACTTATGCTAATGCACTATTTTATTATCATGAGGAATTGTAGCTTGTGCTGTGGTTTAACAGTCTAATTACAGAGATAACACTTGTTTTATGTGTCCATGATAAGCGCAGACTTCTAATTCAACTAGGAGCACGACAGAGATGGGCTAGGGCTCTGCATCTGCAGCTCTACAGAGGGCAAAAACCAGCAGCTCTCAACATCTGAAGCAGCACATTTTCAGAAACATCATGTCTGTATGTCTTGTCTACACGGGGAATTAATGAGAGCATCTCCAGCAAAGCATTTCTTTCAGCGGTCATCCCCGTGTAGACCCCAAGGAATGCCTGCTGCGCTGTGTGTGCAGCTGGGGCTGGGGGTACTGGGGCTAACAGATGTTTAGGATATTTATTTACTTTCTATGCCCACCTCTACTGCTCTAGACAGGGAGCTACACCGGAGATGGTATCCTTCAGAGGTGAAGATGAGGCTGTAATGCTGTTCTGTTGGCTTCTGATTTCTGAACAGGGAACTCATTATATGCTTTTAAACACCCTTACAAAGAAATCAGATTCTTGTAACGATCCCAGCCAAGGGGAAAATCTCTGTGCCTAGCAGGGAGAGGTCATGGGTCAGTTTGGCACTTTCTTCACAAACCCTCCGGCTGTCTGCCCACCTGTCCATGAAAAACAAAGCTTGGACTTTTTTCTTCTATTTTGCCAGCATCACTAAAGATACTTTAGCCAAAAACAAGAGAAAAGAACCTCTTTTTTTCCTTTGTAGAGACTGCACTTTTTTTTTTTCTTCTTTTTTTTCTTAGCACCAATAATGCCTTGCACAAACATGAAAACTAGAGTGCAAGGACTCACAGGAACAAGAATTTCCAGAAATCAGGGACCAATCTCATCAGCCACCACTTCTATGAGATGCCTGGAAATTTCTCTGACTACACGTTAATACTTCCATAACCAGAAAGTTGTCAAGACTTTTTCCAAAACCACTTGAGCAAAAGCCTGCATCGCCTTCAGTAGACTCTGGCTGTATCAGATGCCTTCACTGTAGGAACCCACAGTGGTGTCTGTGCTCAGTCATGTATGACAGCACTCCCCAAACTAGCCAGCTGCAACAAGGTCTTTTACCACCTCATACCAACATACTCTTCATGCCAGTCCCTCTGCTGCCTTCTCCTGGTCCCTCCTCATCCAGGGCATGTGTTCTCTCTCTGCTTCTTCCTCCTCTCTCTCCCCCTTGGCTGCCCAACCACTTAACAGAACAGCCACAGCTGCACCTTATCTACATCAGCCAACCCGCCACCCCTGAAGCCAGCCCACAGCTGTATATTACCAATGATAATTAACCCAGCTTCATTTCTCTACAGTCATGGCCCCTAGATCACCAGTCCATGCATGTGCTTTGTGGTGCCCTTCATGTACTGCTACCTACAAAGGATGTACCTGGTTTACTTAGTGGGATGTTGGGTGATGCTGGGGAGCATCTCTGTTGCTGTTCCACAAATGGCTCTGGAGACAGTGTCCCTGGGCAAAGCCCAGCTGTGTGTGTCTCCTGAGAAGGATGCTGGGCATCCCACGTCATGTGGATTAGAGGAATGCAGCTGGGCAAGGGTAATGGGGGACCTCATCCCTTCTTAAAAGTGTAAGCAGCTCCAACAGAGGTGCATCCATTGGCCAGCAGACAGCGGAGAACCACATGCAGACAAAATCAGTGATATGAACTCTTTGTCCAAAGTGCTGACTGGGACAAAGAGATCACTGCATGCCCTCTGGACTAAGTCTTTCTTCAGATTACAGAGGCAAGTTCTGCTGCTTGTGCTGCCCTCCTGCCTACGTCGGCTGTCCTGCCTTTCTGCTCTGGAGCAGCTGGAGAAAATTGCCAGGCTACAGTCAAGATATTTTGCAAGCTACTCTAACCATTAAATAAATGTGAAGGTCATGGGGCTGTTTTCTGCCCTCCTTTTTCTGAAATCCATTTTTATACAGATCAATATCTGTGAAGATAGAAGGAGCAAAGAGACTTTGGGAAGCAAACCTTATCTGCTTGGAAGCAGGGAAAGAACGTAATGCTCCCCAGCAGTGTTTTATTAAGGAGCAGGATTTATCATTGCAGACCAAGGCTGGCTTCTCTTTCATTCTTCAGCTGGCTCCTTCCTTTCAGTGTCTCTCATTTCTTCCCAGTACAGCAAGAGGGTGAGTGGTGAATAAAGCCTAGCATTCCTGGCACATCCATTCCCCTACATTTCAAAAGAATTTTCTGCTTCCACAGCACAAGACTGAGCTTTCATCCCATCAGATGGAACAGGCAGTTTTTGGCTACTGGAAATCTTGGAAATGAAAAGAATGAAGAAGGCTCTTGGGTTTTTTTTCCTCCTTGCCCTCCTCCACACCCACTACCTGGTATGATTAAGGTGCAGTTTTGAGATTCAGCCAAGTTTGATCAAAATTCCCAATGTGGTGAAGAACCTATTTAAGAAAAAACATAATGCAGCAGATAAAATTCCCAGTCGCTACTGAACTTTGTGTTAGCAATCCAGTGTTTGGGTTTTTTCCCTCCCTTCTCCAAGATAAGCCTCAGCTGCTGGGTAGCAGCAGGAGCCTTCCCCATGTCCCTGTGTGTCCCTGTGTCCCAGTGTGAGCACACAGGTTGCTCTGCCATTGGAGGAGGCAGTTTGAGATGCAGTGGGGAAATGGGATTGCTGAAGAGCACATAGTTCTGCAGAACCAGTGGTATTTACTCCCACCTTTGCAAATCTCCTCCCCATTAAAACAGCTTCTCTTGCATTTTGGATAAAACCACCTTGCCCACTTTGTACTCTAGAAACCTGCAGACATTGGATTTGCAAAAAAACTACCTTTATTCCTTTCCCAGCCACATCCCATTTCTATCTCAAACACCTTATTGATATCCATCACATAGCATCTCCTTCAAAGACCAGCTTCAGCCTCCCAGCCCTCTCTCCATTAGGGAGTGACCAAGTAAATCACCCCTCCACCCAAAGGCTTGCACGCAGTAGTGGAAGATGAATTGCACCATTGCTTTTTATGACTAATGCTGAGTAATCATACCAAGACTTAACAAAGTGCCATACATCTTCAAAGAGCTGTATGTCCATTAGCTAAATAGCACTGCTCAAAACAGGAAAGCAAGCCATAATGCAAGATGGGGAACAATAGCACACATTTTCCTCCATCTGAAATACGACTAAATCTATGTGGGAGCTTCATTTCTTTTTCACAGGACAGTGTCCCAAGTCTTTGGGTACAGATGAGACAAACATGACCTCTGTAATCTGGAAGACACAATGCAAGCGAGAGAAGGCAGGACCAGGCTACCGCCACTGCACTAATAAATATCCCAAATTAAGCAAGCGATGCACTGTTGACTCTGGAAATAAAACTCCTGCACCCTCTGCTGGGGAGAGGGTCACGGCTGCACGGCCCAGCACGCCCTTTTGTAGGAGATTAATCGAAAAGTGCTTGTTTTACCAGGGAAATACCCGCAGGGTTGTGGCTGAGCTGTCCTTGCAGGGTCGCACACCCCAGAGCTGAGTCCCTGCCCTGGTCCCCCTGCCTGGGGCTGGTGCACCCTCAGGTCACCATGGACCTGCAGGAATCGCAGCACAGCCAGGGGCATCAAGGCACCCACAGCAAAACCAGGTGTGGGACTCAGCTGGGGTGATGAGGCAGGATCTCCCACACTCCAGCCTTTCCTCCCACACCAAACTAGAAAGCCTGCAGACCCCAGATGAGAAGGAAGCTTTGAATAATATAGTCAATGCTATCAATAAATCATGGAATAAAATCAAAATGTTTTTCTTTTCCTACCACCCTCAGCTTGAAGGGCAAGAGGCCGGGGGACATTAATACTTGAGTCTGTGGTTGTTGCCCACCTGTCCCCTCTGCACACTTCACAGAATACCCCATTCCTTACCAGAACACGTGTTTTGCCCCATTTAGGAACCCTGTCTCCCCTTTGTTTTCACCAACAATGCTGTTTCCACTCTACAAACAGCAAGGATGAGACATCCTAAGGAAGACCTCCAAAAACTGGGGAAGACCCCCAATTTGCCTGTGCTCTTCCCTTTTTTAGGAGGAATGAAACCCAGATGCTTTACGCTGCTGGGGATGTGGGTACAGCCTGTACGTGTGCTCAGTTCTGGGAGCAATCTCCTGCTTCTCCCCAGAAAAACCAGCTGGTCATAGGGGGTGCTTCCCTGTGAGTCCCCAGAAACTCCACTGTGTTTGTCCTATTGGTGCTTAACTATAATTACCAAGCAGGTAGGTGGCTTTCTAGACTCAGAGGGATGCAGAAGTTTAGCTGGAAAAGGGAGCAAGTCAGTCTGCTCCCATTTAATTGATGCTCTGGTTTGCAGCGTGGTGCTGGGCAGCGTGTTCATTCTGCCATCTAGGGTCCAGGCTCCGCGGCAGGCTCTGGCTTTTCTGCAGGGTGGACTGGAGAGGCAATTTCAGCTTTGAGCCCCTCTGGAGGGAGTTCATGCAACGCATGCAATACAGATGTGCACCGACGTGCTGCTTGGGGATGAGTTAATGCAGGTGGTGTTGAAGCAGTGCCACTGCCTGGATTGCTGGGAAAGGGAGACCTGGAGGTATCACCACCTCCTTCAGTCATGTCACTACTGAGCAGGAGCTATTGTGTCTGTGATTAATTTTTTATTTACTTTTTCAAGTGTTTTCCACCATGCCTCTATGAGTTTTCTCCAGCGAATGTTTGCGCAGCTCTCCCAGTTGATCTGTCATGTCTCAGTGTGTTCTGCCATTCGGTTTAACCACTTAATTAAAACTGTCTTAATTGATTTATATTCACTGGCTCCCTCATGCTCTGATTTCAGCAAAAGCTTCAGCTGAGTCAGGGGAAAGCAAAGAAGAAAACTGCATTTTAGCATTTGCCTTCTAAAGAAGAGATCAGGACCTGAAAACACACCAAGTTCACACTTGTATCCTTGTGCAGAGAACCAGCCCCAAACCTGCGCACTGCCTGTGTGATTAAACACGAATTGAGCAGAAAGCTGCAAAAATTAAAGAAATGCCTGATCAACAAAACCCTCACATCAGCGCTGACCAGTGGCAGAGGGAGAAAAAGACACAGCAAGGATTTGACTCATTTTTGGTACTAGGAAGTCAGAGTGATAAACTGTGTCGGTGCATTTAAAACATCTGTTCAATGAATCCACAAGAAATGTGTAATTGATGGGTCCGGTTGTGGGGGAGCACCTGGAGCAACTGGAGCTGAGAAATCTCCAAAGGCCAAGGGGGAAAGAGGAGCTCGGGACATACGTCTGTTTTATTTAGCAACCAAGTTCAACGGTTTAAGGAGGCGTCTTGCTGGCTTTTCAGTTGTACACCAAAATCTCCTCTCTCCATCACTGATTTGCCTCCTGTTAATAGTCCTTCAAGGGCAAGGAGATAATAAATTTGCTCATGAATTTTGTGTGAAAAATCTCATGTTCCGTTACTCACCGATTTCCCTATCCATGCTAAATTACAGAATCTTTTCAAGTGTGTTCCATGGTCTTTTTCTCTTCCTTCCATTTCATTTCACATCTTTCTGTTTAGCTATGTATTATTAACTTCCTTACATAAAAAGAGAGTGACCACCTTGCTGAAAAAGGTTTCTCTTTCCAGAAAGATGCTTGATGTCCAAACCCACCATTAGATTACTACTGATGAAAACAGGAGAGACCTGCCAAGAATGTAATAAGGGTAAATTACACCCCAGAGCAGCGCTGGAGTAGCGTTAAACAGATCAGAGAGATTTAATTCACAGTCCTGCCACTGAGTTTTGGAAAGGAAAAAGGTTTCTGCCCACCCAGGGCTGGAAACCTAAATGCTGGAATCAGGTGTTATTGGGATCAAAAGCTGGAGGTGGCTTTTTTTCACCTTGGACTGAGAAGCTCTGGGTGTCTTAAAGAGTAGGTGTCCAAAAGCAGGACTGAGATTTTACAACCTGAGTCTTCCTCATGTAACAACTCCTGCTTACCCCTCCAGTGAATAAGGAAGAAATGTTTCTTTAATTTTCAAGGATAGTATATGGTTTAATTAGTTAGCGAAGAGAAATACCCAGACTGGGATGCTGCTTAGGAACAGAACTTGGCAGACTTTCTGGCAGTGAGTTCATCCTGCAGAAGTTCATAGCCTGTAACCGCACATATAATCCCAGATAACCGTGCTCGTTTGGGAAAACAACTTTTACTTAAATTCTTAAATCAGCTGCTTTTGTCTAGTCAGAGTCAGCGGGCGGCAGACTTGCACGGAAGCATCCCTGGGTTACCACAACGTGGTGTTACTGCACCGCCTCAGGACCCGGTGCTGGCATCCTGATACCCCGTGTGGTAAAAAGCACCGAGGGTAAAATATCCCTGCCCAAAGCACTTGAATAAAAATCCTTTTCCCTTGTGGAGCTTTAGCTGTGAGAAGACCTGGTAGCTATGTTCCTACGATAGCCAGGGCAATTGCAATCCTAAGGAATTTGGTTTATATTCATGTGAAATTCTTCTAAGGCTCCAGCATTTACTCCTGCTCCACAAAAAGGCACAATTACCGCTGCCGGGAAAAGGCACCTCCTGGTGAGTCCTCTGGGCCAGACCCTCAGGACACTGGGGGCCACCTGCCATGGCAAACGATGCCTCCTCCCGCCTGGTGTCCCCCCCGGGTTTGGTGAGGGTGGGAGCCAGGGCTGCAGGGCTGCTGGGCAGCTCGGCTCTGCCCTGGCCCGGCAGGTACCACGTCTGGCTCCACCAGCATCCCTGCCTGGGTGGTGGGGGCAGCTGCAGGGCAGCGTCTGGATGCAGCTCACGCCAGCGCACCAGCCTGTTCGGATGACAGTGGGATGTGATTTAGCAAGCGGAGAATTTTCCTGCTTATCTGCTTATCTCACTGGTGTGAAACATAATGAGATAAAATATAACGATGTTATTTAAGTACACTTTAATGTGCTGTATCCATTGGGAAATGCTCACACCTGGCTTTCTCTAACAGCTTTGGGGAGGGCAGGAGCTGCTGAAGGCTTCAAGCCAAGTCATCTGGTACAACCAGGGGGCTGGCTGCTGTGCCTGAAGCAAACTGTTTATTCTGCCAAGCCTCTTCCACTGCCTTGTCCAAATGACTGGCAGGCTTTTAAAAATCCAAGCACTGGTTCATCTAGATTCTTGTACTTCTTCTTTCTGGGAAAAAAATATCAGTGCGCAAGGAGGGATTTGATTTTTTCCTTTTCTCTTACAAAAAGGAACTGCTGTTTCATCAGCCAACCTTGTGATGTAAAATACCATCAGTCCATCCACTTCACTCCCAGAGAGCTCTCCAGAATCCAGCATGCGCTTTCTTAATTTAGGACTGATGCCTGGTAAGCAAGATAACTCGTGGGACCAATAAAGGTCCCTTTCCAGTGCCAGTCCTTGGCTCTGAGCCCACTTTGATGAACACCAGCCTCAATTTTTAGCATGGTGATAAGGAGCTGGCATGGGGGGTGAGGAGTTTCGGTAACCATCCTTAATCTGTCAGGATGCGGCTGCATGTCTAACCTTAAGAAAATCAATATTGTTCAAGGACCCTGAAGGGACAGTGTCCTTGTAACTGAGGGCACTTGAGAATTCTGAGCTTGATTTCATACATCAGAAAGAAAAATGTTGTCTAATCTTAGAAATAAGAAAAGGAGGTGTGAAGCTTTAATTCCAGGAAGGGTCAGGCCCTCAGTCACCATTTCGCTTCTCTCCATCAGCCATTAAATGACTCCCCAAAGCACCAAGAAATCACCAGAAATAAACAAACAAAGTGAACAGAAGTGCAAAGAAAAATAAATGTGTATTTCATCTCATGAAGGTTAAATCTCCGGTATTTTTACTGAATGCAAATTTTCCATTCTGATGCTTTGAGGCTTAAATTAATGATCGTGATTATTTAATTTTCCTCCATTTCCCTTCCGATTGCAACTGTCGCTGTTGTTTTTAATATCACACGTACACAGATCTGCAGCTGCCACAGTCATTCATGTGAAGGTACACGCTGGATCACGCTCAACGCTTCAGTGTAAAAGTCTGGGCTACGTTGCTCTTCTGCAGTGCTAACGTAAAACCATGTGTGACTGTGTCATTCGGCTTTTAGCTATTCCCTTCGAAAACTACAGGTCATTCCCTTGGCATCTGTCCCTATCAAATGTACATTGCACAAAGTCATGATTGAAATGTATAGAGGAAATTACACATTCACCAAAAAATAAAATCAAATAATAATAATAAAAAAAAAAATTCCAATTGCTATTTTACAAGAGAAAGTGTGTACCATTCAATACATACAAAATGTTTTAAAATTGTACATAAGTACCAAAGGCATTATGAGAGATTCTTTGGAGATGAAACGAAAGTGCAAAAAAGCCAAGGCAACAGAGCAAATGAAAGGAAGCAAAGCAGCAGCTGCCTTTGCTTTCTAGAGGACAACCAAACCCTCATGCTCACCTGAGCCCCACATTTTACGAGCGGGATGCCAGGGCGAGCAGCCCCTACACTCGCCCCAAGTGCCAACAGCCTGTCCCGGTGTGAGTGTCACCTCTCACTCACCGCCAGGACAAACGCATGACCCATTGGTAGCCTAGTCAAGGCCAAATGAGCCAGATGCTGTTATAAACCGCAATAGCTTCAAGGGATCTCAGGGGAACGGCAACATACTCCAGCAATGGATGTACCTTTTGCTTAGAAACATAGTTGGGACTGAAGTGGCTCTTACAGCTGATAACTTTGGACCTAGAGATGAATTTTGGGCCAATGCAAAAATCTGATTACTACTTTTTCAATGGCATCCAGCAGTATTTAGCTGGAAAAGTTCGTTCTTCATGCCTTTGTTTATTTAGATTAAACACTGAAGGATAAGTTCTATCCCATATACATCTTCTAGCTGTAAAAATATGGGCGAAATTAAATCCTAGAGGATGATTCATTTGATGACATTGGTGACATCTCTGTATAGGGGCAATTGGAGTCTACGGGCTGACCTGCTTGGATAAAATGAGGTTTATTGATTACAACTTTGTCCTTTCTTTCATAACTCTAAGATCAAAAATGGGCTTTTGATGACTCTTTTTACTAAATGTCTCTTAACTGGGGCTTTTTTAAATACGTAGGCAAAGGCAAGAGCAGGACCCGCAGGACAGCAGAAACCTCTGCCCGGGCAGTAGCCTATACTGGGGCGATGCCGGGTTTGGGGGAGCCCAGCGCCAGCGCCGCTGCCGTCGGAGTCCCCAAGCACAGCAGGCAAAGCCTTTGCCCTTGGCTCTCCGATGGTGGAGGACAACTCTGTGGCCACACAGCCTAGGAATGGGCTTTGTGGTTTGTACTTGGAATTGGCACTGGCTGCTATATTCTTTTGTTTGTTTCTTCAAAATTATCATTTAAAGCAACTGCATCACCCTGCTGCATGGGCTGTGCTGCCTTCAGAAGTGGGATTTCTCCTCGGGATGGCAGTTACACACCAGATCCCTCTGCAAATCTGCCTTTTGGATAGAAATAACACATTGTTGAAGTAGTCCTTTTTTGTTTGTTTTGACCACTCTCCCACCTCCAAAAAAAGGAACTTTTCCCTCCTGTGCATCTCAGATGCAGCTTTATCTGTTTTAAAGCATGTGTGTGCATGTGTTTGTATACCCCTGCACGTACAGCAATACGTATATGCATGTATGCAAACAACACGCACACACTTTTGCAGCCAAAGTTGTGTTGTCCTTTTATCTTGCAGGTTATGACAAAGATAAATGGTGAACTTCATTCAACCTGTACAGAATTTACAGTTCAGATGAATAGCAGTGAAGAATATATAGAAATACAGTAATTATTAAGTATTTTTGGGCTGAGTGTGATAGTTTTGTTCAGGTATTTTTAAAGTAACATCGCAGAGGCGATCTCACTTATTTTAGCTTCCTGATCAAATCTGTTGAAAGAAGCATTCGAATGCAGTATATTTCTTAACGAAGCAGGATCTTCATTTTTCCCTTTTCCCAGTTATGTTGAGTCACATCACAAACTAGGCAGGTAACGCTTTGTTTGGTATCTGTTCAACACACATACGCTTATTACATGGAGTGATACCTATCAGCATTTGGCATGTAATGTGCAATCTGTGTGCAGAATACGTGGATAGTGTGCCAAAGTGGCACTAAGCAAGATAAATTTCATAAATACAATGTCTATACTGGAGAAACAGGAATATAGTTTAGTGTGTGGAGCATTGCTGTAGAAGAACAGTGGCACCCACCTATACGAATTACTGATAAAAGAATAAACCATTTATAAGAATAATTTATTGAATCTCCTAAAGCATTTGATATACCACGCAGGAACTGCAACTATGTTTAAAATCGGCTTGATTTAAAATAACAAAATCTGTGTTGTTTATCAGCTATATTTTGTTCTGCCTCAGTGTTCCTGAAAGTCTCAGGTTCTCTACCCTGTGTGTGAATTTTTTGAGATTAAGTGAAGAAACTTTAAATTTCAGTGTTTGGGTTTGGGTGGTGGGGAATAGTAGCCAACACAGAAGGGCCCTTATTCTGCCTGCTGGCAGGAGCATGGGATATCTTCAGCTCCAGGGAAGATGGTGGACCAGTGTGAATAACCAGGCAGGGCAGAAAATACCTGGCACCAGCTTTGATGACTTCCCCTCTGGTCATCAGCAAGGCTGAACATGGTATCTACAGAGATGCTCAAGGACTGAGCCCTCTATATCCAAAGCTGCAATAAATCCCTTTCATGAGCATCACTGCATACATGAAACACTGGGTCATGGCCACTGTGTTGGTCAGGTTTTAGTGATTACTGTGAAATGCTGCTTCTACTTTTAATGGGAGGTGCCCATGGCATGCTAAAATAAGGAGGCATTTTCTTGTCTTGGCTTGGAAGGCTTGTGCTGACCTTCTCTTGTGTGGAGTGGGAAGGAGAGAGCATCTCCCCAGGTCCACAGTCATCAGTATCAAATGGAGCTGAAATTCCAGGGGAGGCTTCACTTGCAGCAGGACATTCAGCCTTGGGTTCGGGCCAGAACCATCCAAACTGGAGATTTTGGGATGGCTTCTACCTGAAACCATTAATCCTGCCCTAAAATTATAGGCGTAGCTGCAGGTGAAATCTAGCCTGAGCTTGGCACTGAGTTTTGGAAAGCTCTGCCGTTAGCTCGAGTTTCTCAGAACTAGGCAAACAGATGCTGCTTGAACAATTCATCTGCAGCAATATTTACAGGAATTAGGAAAGGGCAAGATGCTTCCAGGTTCAGTGCCAGCTTTGGGAATAGCACAGCTTGGACCCGCTGCTTTCTGCTTCTCCCCATGATGGAGCCTGGCATGCAAAGCCACATGCGTGGACTGCTGAAGAGGACTGGGGTCTTGAAAGCAGCTCTTGCTTCAGGGAGAAAAAGCATCAACATTGTTAGTCTGTAAGTTCTTCTCCAAGTTGTTCAGCTTGACAAGAAAACTTGAACCGAGCCCTCAAGGCATTGATTTCACCACGATCAGCTAAAGCCAAGGGGACAAACCCTTACAGGGTGCTGTACAGAGGGGCAAAGAGACGCCATCCCTGCGCTGAAAGGCTCCAGCAGAACAAACCAGGGATGTGTTGAGGCCACGGCGGCTCAATGAGGAAGCAAATAAATTGCCAAGAAAAAGCAAAACTGTCATGCTAACAAAACACGAAGGCTCTCTGGTGCTAGTGATGCCAGGCCAAAAGCAAGTCTCAGAGCAGAGTTCTGGCATTACATCTTCACTTGCATATAGTCTGGATGAGGAAGGTGAGGGTACGGGACCAGTGTCAAACCAGATTATGGCAGCAGTGCGAGGAGATACAAAAGACTGCAAACACCAGCAAGATGGGCAAACCCTGAAGGCCTCGTGACAGTCTGGTGTTACAGTGGGGAGAATGGTGGCAAATCATTTGTGGAGATATGAAGGTCGCTCAGTGCCTCTCTGTAAGGAGAGCAAGAGATGCTTCCACAAGGAATGGATACGGCATAGCTGCAGGGTCCCCAAGACTCCCAAGGGCTGTAGACAAGGGTGGATGAAGTTTCCAAAGAAGGATTTCCAAAGTTTGTGAGTCACATTCTCCCCTGCCCCTCGAGCTGGGCTGCAGGCACAAAGGCACATGCACACCAGAACTGGATGCAGGCGAGAGAACCCAACAGGAATTAAAACAGACATATGGCAAGTCTGGGTTCCAATGGCATCTCCTAACTGAAGACCAGGCCTCCATCCTTGGTACTGCCTGCCTTGCTCTGCCTGCTCCTCCAAACCCTCCAAAAGGGGTACCTGGGATGCTCTTCTTCAGAGGCATCTCGAAGGAAAGGAGGTTGTCACACACAGCCAACACAATTCGTATTTTTTTCCTCCCCATGTACATGTTTCAAGAAACCACAGGTACAAATGTGGTTTTTTCACCCCTTAGTTACAAGCAGTAGAAGTGGAGTTTGTGCATGCTGTATCCGAGGGATGGGCAACGATCAGTCACAGCATGAAAGACACTTGGTATATCAGTGTTACCTACAGAAGCACCGCAGCACCCTATGTGATGGGTCACTGGGAGGGCAGCCTCTCCCCAGAATGATGCTTTTGGCAATGTTAAATCGTCAGGTACTACAGCAATCTGGGAGTGCAGATACAGCTGGAGCATAATGCTGTCTACTCATCTCAGGCTGCATGCAGTAGCAGGCAAAATTGAGAGTACAGTCAGTGAGATAGTCTGGAAAGCACATTCATAAGTTAAAAAGGACCCGGCTGCTCCTCCTGCAGCAGCCGCTCCTTGCTGCTACCTTAATTATAAGCGTGATTAATACTGTATCAAAACATGTGTAATCCCTCTCCCTCTAGACACTAATATAAGGCAAGCAGTACTGTGTCACTGGGGCATCAAACACTAAGATATACTAAAGAAGATTCCTATGCATTATTATTATCCTTATTATTAGAAAAAAAAACCCACCCTATTGTTATTGTTAAAAAAACAACGAACCCACACCCATGCTCTAAGCAGATTTTGCTCTGTGATGCAGAAAAAGTTGGGGTGTTTGTGTGCTGAGAGCAAGAGTTTGCTTTTACACCGCTGAACAGCAGTGACCCAGGCGGGGCTCGGAGGGGGCTGCTGACCCCTGTGCCACAGCCCTCCGCACCACAGTCTCAATGTTACTTGCAGGTGAAGGAGCTTTTGTATCTGATTTCCTTGTTTCTGGTTTACAAAAAGGAAGCTGATGAAAACAAAAGATGCTGACCCATGATGGAGAGCGGGTGAGAGAGGATGCGGGCATGTGGGCATGGGTCAGAGGACCACAGGCATGCGGAGATGAAAGGGATGGAGGCTCAGGGCTTGCTCAGCCAGAGGTGGATGGAGATGCTCACATGAGCGTGGATGGAGAAACAGAAATCCTTAGCCTGCTCCTGGGCTTTTAAACATTCCTGATAAATTACTCACTGCAAAGGGTCTTTATATGGGACAACTCCTGGACAAATTCCTTACGAATTTCAGTTTCTCTTTTAATACTTACATTTTGGGTTTAGCAATAATGTTGCTGTGACCACGGTGGTCTGAGGATAGAAGGGAAATGAGGTTTGCAGTAGCTCCCTCTTGAGAAAAATATGAGTGAATGTATTTTTCTTTTCTTTTAGGAATGGGGAACATTTGTATCTGAGGTGATGCTCTGGCTTCCCAGGTAGATTATACAAACTTGTTCTAAAAATCCACATAATTTAAAATCTTAAAAATCAATTAAAAATGTAAAAAATATACCTATTTATCTCTAAATAGCAATGACCCTGCAGACTTCATTTGGATCTATTAAGCAGCATTTGAAACAAAATAAATTTTTAGAAAATCTGGTCTATCACAGTCTGTCTAAAGAAATATAATGGCTTTCTGAGCTGGACAACAGGTTTGTTTTCAGCGAGTTTCTTAACATTTTTGTTTTAAAAATTATTACTAAGAAAATGAGTCAACAAGGAAATTCACATACAAAATCTGCACTTGAGTAACATTAAAGTCCCTTCCCAAATATTGGGAAATTCGACTCATGGCTAGTGCTCTGTTCCTGTGTCTTGGGGTCACATTATGAAAGGCCACCTGCACAGAGGTTGCAACACCTCCTCCAGCCATGTCTCCTGCTCCGAGACATGAACCTCTCAGGCAATTGCACAGGCAATTGGCATGCTTGAACATGAAGCACCCAAAAACTGACTGTGGCTTCAGGTCCCAGCCTCAGGGACTGCTCTGTCCTGCAGGTAGGGCCTTTTGCAGTATTTCTCTCCTGATCTAGACCCAGATTCTTGGGGGGGAGGGGAAAGGTAAATTCCTAAAGTTTCTTGGAGACCAGATCCCAGGCTCTGGGTCAAGGCCACGGCTTCACATCCAGCACAGATGTGCCTCGAAACCAGGCTCTGTGCACACAACCACGCGTGGGCACGGGCATCTCCAGAGCGGTTTGGGATGGCCTGCTGGAAATTTGGCTTTCACCTCTTCTTCAGCTCTTCTTGGTCTCATCTGTCCACACTTGGCATTTTCTAAAACTTGTTTCTGTCCTCCAAAAAACATAGGACCAGACTTGGGAGGAACAGGGGAGGAAGGACCAGCCCAAGAGAGGCTCAGCAGAGGGACAAAGTTTGCCTGTTCCCCCTTCTAAAGGTCTTTATCGTTGGGACTGCCTTATCAGCAAATCAAACTCAATTTATTTTCTTTTAATCTAGTGGTTTAGATGTCTTGTGGGAGATTACCACCAGGAGTGTGTGATAAAATCATGGGGGAACTGTGTGTTTGAAAGTGAAGACCTTGCAGGGAGTATCGGACTATGATTTAGGACAGGAATGAAATTATTTATGTCAACAAGCAACAAGAAGGCTCTGTTATCATTTACACAGGCATAAATCATTTTTATGGAAATAAGAAGCATTACTCCGAGTTAATTCTGGTGCAAGTTACCGACAAAATCCAGGTTTTCTTGAATAGATGAATGAGACGTGATGATTTATAGCATGGTTGTGGATGGAGGCATGTGTCAGAATTTCTTTCAAATGATGCCACAGATAAAGGCGGAATATTTCTTACACCTTCCCAAGAAAATTCTATGAGAAATTTGCAGCAGCAAGACACAATCTGTGCTGGATGTACATAAACCCAGTTTTCTGTAATCAATGACTGTGGGACAAGCCCAAAACCTTTTAAAGCTACCAGTCAGCTTTACAAGCTGATACAGTAACTTGAAGAGGGAAACCACAATCCTTCTCGTGTAGGCCCTAAAGGAGGTGGAAGACCACTAGCTTTCCCCTGCAGACATCCCAGTGGACACAGTGGAGCTGCACCACCTCGGGACACACTGGCACCATCTCCTTTCAAGGGTGTAACATCAGCTGGGCAGGAGAAAGGGATTTTGCATGAAGAACTAGGAAATGGATGTTCAAAATAGAGCCAATAGGGTTTCAAAATTAGGAAATTATGGAAATTACATGCTGCAAAAATTGTGCCATGAAGTTCTGTTGACTTTGCCTACTGTCTTAAAGATGAGTCATGCACCTGTGCTGCAATAGGACCACATGACATCATCCTCATCCTCATCTGGATTTCCTGACTTTATTTCTGTGCCAAATTTCCAGCAGGCCTCGAAAAATAATTGCAAACAAATAGGGTAATAAATCTTTGTTATCTCTGACTTGGACAAAACTTGCAATGAGCAGCTGTCTGGAACAATGTTGACTTTTGCCTCACCCAATGTAATTTCCATTCCTGCGGTCACGAGAAAACACTTGCCACCAAGCCTGAGCTGGGAGCTGCTGACATTTCTTAACCTACCAGAAAACTTCTCATTCTGCAGCACGCCTGGGCAAAATTGCACAATCTGCAGCCATTTTGCATTCAAGGTGTAAGGGCATCGCTAGGTTCACTTTGCACGAAGAAATGTGGAGCCAAAAGGCATTCGTTTGTGAGCACAAACAGAGAGGGAAACATTGCAGGAGGTAACAAAAAAATGGATCAAATGGGAAAGAAAGGAACTAGCACGGCTGGAAGCCTAAGTTCCCTGTAAGAAAAATGTTTTCTCTTCCTGAATGGTGAAAAATGGCAGGAAAAAATTTGCAGAGCCTTTCTCCACTCCCAATCCCATGAGAAGATGAGCGTGTTGGTCCTGAGCACTAGCAAAAGGATGGTTTTATTGCCTGTCTGCAAGCTGTCAGACTGCACCCACATCTTCCCCAAGGCCAACATAGTCCTGGGCCTCCACTGCTTGCTGCCTCTGGTCAGGCAAACAGGAGGAGAGAAAAAGGCTGTGATTCTCCCTTCACCCCAAGCAAGCCAATGTCCAGCCTCTCAAAGGCCACACAGAAATGAAGTTGTCACCTAAATATCCTTAGCAGGCTCTTGATATGACACAGGGAAAATGTGGAGAGATGGGGTTTACAATCACAGGCACAGCCCCAGCAGAAAACACACACGGGATTTGGGCTGTAGATGGGTGGGAGGGTTCAGAGGCACAATGCCGGCCATGGTGTCCCAGCCCGGGAGATGGATCCCAAACACAACCTTTCCTGGTCCACCCCCTTGCAAAAAAAATCCACCAACCTATCCAAGGATCACTTTGTGACTTTGTTTTGGTCCCAAAAGAAACTTTGAGCATGTCTTTTCCCCTTGCCTTCCCCCCACTGAATGCACTGTGCGGTTCCCAGTAATGACACAATGATCTTTCCAAGAGAAAGTACTTTAACAACAACAAAATGGGGCAGACTGGGATTGGCACAACTTGCGGGCAAGCACAGCTAAGAGGCGTCTGAAAGACCATGAAGAAATGAAGAAGCACCTCTTAACTCAGCTTGAGGGATCCAAACAAAACCACAGGACGTCCCGAGAACATGGGTGTGAGATTCTTGGCAGGGCAGAAGAAGAAAAGGAAGATTTTTCACGGGGCATGGTGTGTGCGAAAGTGTTCAGGCACAATGCAAACTGTAAGAAAATTGCCCACTCTGACCAACAGAGCTTGAAAAGGATGGAGCTCAGCACTTAACTCACAGCTGCACAGGGACCACAGCATCTTGCATATCCACCCTCTCCCTTTGCCTGGTGGCTGTGCCTCCACAACAGCACTGCTGGCCACAAGAACGGCTTCACACCATGGCAGCCCTCCAGAGGGGTTGCCTTTGGTTTGCCTTTGCTTCCAAAGCACCTCCAGGTCCATCGTCAATGGGAGGAGAGATACTTAAATATAATACATGGTTTAAAAAATAAAATTCCAGCCCCATAGCCTCTTGTCCTCCTTCTCTGTCTCATTTATGTGCCCTCTGGGTTGTCTATCTTCTTGCACTCAAGCTCCTGTTTCTGAGTTTCCCAGTTTCCCAAGATGGGCTGATTTCCAAACCATTCTGGTTCAAAGCAGTATCCTAACCTGTCCCACACTGAGGCCATGCCTTCTTTTCATGCAAATATTCCAACCACCATCCCTTCCCTCCAGGGGCCTAGGCAATGTTTCTATGTATTATATTGGAATTATGCCACCTTCCTGACAGTTAATGAGGAACAGCCTCCCTCCCATAATTACACGTGACCTGAAATCTAAGCCAGAGACAGACACGTGTTCATTCTGCAACTCCAAAATACCTAAAGGTGTAATCACCAGTGCCAGGACGTGGCGAATCCTGCTTAACACTTGTCAGCCACCAGTTACTGTGATCTCCAAGAGCCCTGGCTGGGTGATTTACTCCTACCTTGCACTTCTGAAGATTCCCAAGAAATGCAAATTGCCTACCCTGCACCACGAAATAATTTCACCTAATGATCTTAGAAAGAGAGTATGAAAGAAACCTGGACTTCATGGCTCCAGTTCGCTCAGCACTGTGACCTCTTCCACAAATGCAGGTTTGGACCTGCTTGTTCCCCACCCCCCAGAGTAAGCGGCAAGAAAGTATCTGCCAGCTAAGGATGTCCCAGAAGGAGGAAAACCTTAGCTGTCAATCTCCGTGAGAAGTTCGATGCATGGACAGCTGGAGCAGGCAGCTGCCAGCGCTCGGACGTGGCTTGGTGGCTGCAAGAAGGCATCACTGCCTGGGGGCTGACCAGCCCATGTCACTGAAGGGTCCCTCGCCCGTGGCCGACCTGGGAGGAGGACCGCAGGGCGTGCAGAGGTCAGAATCGGTGTCTGATTCCCCTTCTGCAATGTAGGGTCTGATTTTGGCCACGGCTGCATAGCAACCGTTGTTAAGGATGTCCAAATTCTCTTTGGACTGGGAGATGCTAAAGCCACTGAAAGAGCGCTCCAGTTCCTCATGGTCTACCGAGGGGATGGAGATGGACGTGTCGCTGTCTCTCATGGCACTCTCGTGGTGTTTGGTTGTAATGTCTTCGTTCCTCAGGTACTCTGCGCTCGCCCTGTGCCCGCTGCTGTACGCTGACAAGGAGCGCTCGTGGGAGGGCGGAGGTGGGATGCGGACCAGCGAGCCAGGGTCTCCAACGGGCGAGGAGCCATGGCTTTGCCGCTGGTAGACCTGCTGCTGGCACGACGTCGAGGGCGGGCATGTGTTGGTTGGGGCTGGCGGAGCAGAGAAGTTCTTCTGACCCATGGAGCTGGTGGACCTGATGATCTTGATGATGCAGCCGTTCTTGTCAATGTGCTCCCTGCTGTCTTCAGGACTGTGGTAGGGAGGTGCTGGGTCTGGTTCTTTGGACCCAAAATAAGCCTCTGTCTCTGTCGGTGGGATGCCCATCCGCTGCATGTAAATGTTCACCAGGAAGTCCAGCTTCTTCTCCATCGACTGAACCTGCAAAACACCACAGTTCCAGTGCTACATGTGGGTTGATGCACATTAACATCCCGAGTACAAGCAACTTCCAACCCATCTAGGCACGCGTGTGGGGCTGGGCACCATAGATGACCTCTGCCTACACTGACCTACACCAAACTGAAACTTCTAGTAAATATCTAATTGTCCTGTTCTGAAGCATTTAATTCTCCACCTTGTTACAGGGTTTTCCTTAAGCTCCTATAATCTTTTCAACAGGCAACAAATTCCAGGAACGCCCGAGCACGCTCGCATCCTTTCAGCTCCTTACTGCATCTGGCACTTGCCTGGGCTCAGATGGCCATGGGGATTTCTGAGCCTTATCCTCTAGGAACATTTTCATCTTCAGCAAGGCCAGCAGCTATAGCAGACAGGCTCATGGACTCGTTTGAAACATGCCTAGTGTGGTGGCAAAGAAACCAATGTGCCATTTTCAAAAATAACATCGACTTTTGGTCAGCTCACTAAAATTGAAAGACTACATGTCACAGGCTCCTAAGTGCCTGTTTTGAAAGTAGTACTTAGGTTTCTAAGACATTTAGCACCCTTTTATAACATCCACCTTGTTTATTTTTCAAAATATTCTTAGCTTTTACTTTTTTTTCTAAATGGTAATGTCCCACTGGGGAAAAATAAGGCAAGAAAAAACCAACACAACTCATGCAACACCCTCTGCTAAGAACCCCCGTCCTGACCCAACATACCTGCTTTTCAACTTTCCCAAGCCTGCCCATCATGCTGGGGTCTTCAGGCAGCTCTCCCTCTGCTGGCCCTTTGGTCCGATCCTTGTCGGTCATAGAGGATCCTCTCCCAACGATCTGGTCAACTCTACCGGGATCAGAAAATCCCCCCGCCCCAGGAAAAGGACCTGGAGTCAGTTGGAGGCAGCAGGCAAGGAGGGCTCCACTTGTCGCGCCTCCGTGGGACAAAGCAACAGCCTCTTTCCCAACTAACACTCCAAATTACTCACAGACACGCAGTGGCACTGAAGTGTTAATTCAGATGCAAAATTCAGAGCAGTATTAGCAGAGTTTGAAATCATCCGTTTCTGTTTATACAGATAAAACCTGGCACATTATGCACAGTAAATTTACCCACTGCAAAGAATTTCATTAACTGGCTTTCTTCCAAATCAATTAGCTTCTTATTTGTACTGAGAAATTATTATTTTGCAGGAAGATCAAGTTTTCTGTCTAGCATATGTCAATGGGATTTTTTTCAGTCTTTGCAGCAGTTTCCTCTCCTCAATGCAAATGTAAGTGTGTAATTCTCCGGTCCATGAAAATGAGCCACTTGTCCTAAGATCCAGACAAGCAGGTGTACATATATAAACTAACTGTTTTAGTGGAATTACATCAAGGCTGAATTTGGTCATAACTCACCAAACATTACTAAATTGTCTTTATTAAAATGCTAATGCGATTCACACCTGTGTCATTAGATGTTTTCTCTTAGCAGGGCCCCAAGCGCATAATAGCAGAGGACACTCCTGCCAAATCAGCAGCTAAAGCTACTGGGCATGTTGTTTGCTACTAACTTCTTTACACACGTTACATTTGCAACTCCTCGTTCCCAGTATAGAAATACCTGGGTTGATGTATAGCTCTGTATGCCTAGGAAGGAGGGCAGAGCCAGTCTGGAAGCTGGAAGTCAATTTTATTTGAGGCATCAAATATAAATTTGCTAGAGAGTAAACACCAGAACTTCTTGACCCCTCAAACATCAGGGGAGCAACTCAGTTTTGGAACAGTTTCTTAATGGCAGCCCCGTTTATAACCTCATTCTACATCAGGCAAACTTTACTCTTGCATAATGCACCAAACATCAGGGTGGCGGGGGAAAAGAAGGGTTAATTAATCTGACTGAAACCAAGTTGAGGTATCTTGAGCGGAAAACTCAAAATGCTTCTTACGCAGTTCTGCTGTGTGGGTCATGGGTCCATGCACCAGGAGGAAGAAATGGAAGGAGCTGAACACAGACAGACAGGGGAAAATGAACAAACAAAAACCAAGGAAAGGAATGAGACGGAAGGCTATTTCCAACACAAGAGCTATCTGTTCTCTTTACGTTTGACAGGGACTTAGTACATATGTTGGCTGTTGACATTAAGGGACAGGTATCAGTGGCTCCCTTAGCTTATATTAGAGCAACAGCAGTTTACAGCACCACAAGATCTGGCTCAAAGAGATGAAGTGGATGAGCACATCACACCAAAGACACAAAATATAAGCCAGCAATTATTTTAGAGTTTATCTTTGATCCCAGAAGATACTTCATTTGGGCAGGGATGTGGCAGAATACCGTTCTGTTTAAAAAGTCACGTTTGATCCTTTGCTTAGCAATATAAGCGCAGGAGTACAAGGAGCACCAAGTGCTGCAATTACAAGTGTGAGGAATACGCATGCCTTATTTCTCTCTTGTAATGGGAGAAGGAAAGTACTGACACGTACAGGAACTCCCCACAAGGGATGTAATTACTGACAGGACATACAGCACAAGAAATCCTATGACAACGTTGTTATTACCATGTAAGCAAAGAGGTATTAAATTGGATACCTCGGGCTACCTTGGTTTGGAATCACAAGTCAAGGCGTAGTACAGCCACTGTACGAACTCCTCTCCTGTATGCACAAGCAAGTAGACTAGTAAAACAATGAACATGCGTTTAAAGAGGCCCGAAGTCTAAACGCTGCTGAATACTGTGGAAGGCCAAGAACAACCCGGGTGCTCTGTCCTCAGGTCCCAGCTAGCACAGCACTAACACTGAGATGTGCCCACTAACAGAAATGAGATGTCCTTCAACAGCTGCTGAGTAGAGCAGGGAGGCAGGACAGACTGTAACACAGAGGGGGAAATTGAATGTTGCCATGCTATGGTGTATTGTGATAGCAGAGAGAGTCTGGTGCAACCCTATTTCTAATCTTGCAGGAGTTGAGGGAGGACTTCTGCTGTCTTCCTTGTCCTTAAGAGAAGAGCCATCCAGTAAGTGAACCTCACATAACCCATGTGAAGCACAGAAGGCCAGCTGGCACTTCACAGATGGAGTGATGACTAGCATCACATAGAAGAGAAATGACTTCTTCCATCATCTTCAGGCTGGAAACAACTTGCCTGTAGACCTGCTGTGATTTAAAAGCAGGACTGAGGCCCTCCACAGAGCTCACCCATAAAGCATTGAGAAGCCTGTGCCCACATACCATTGATACCAGAGCCCAGGAGAATTCCTGCTTGATCCACTCCCTTCATGTCCATAACATAGTCCTGACTCCTGAGGTGGTAATCTTCCACAGCTCTGAGAAGCCAGGGAGGCAGATCTCGCCATGCAGGCAGGGTCTGCACGGAGGACAGTGTGGTGGGCAGCTGTGGGCCACCGACTTCAGTGCACAGAGGGGAGAAGGTGGTGAACCAAGTCCTTCTCTCTTGATGAGAGAAACCAGGCTCAAGATCTCTCACCCCTTTTCTTCCCTTGGGAGAAGCATGCTCCTACCCTCAGCAAAGATTTCATTTGTGCCTTATCTGATAGAAGAGGAATTCCCTCACGAGCTCCCAACCCACCTGTGCCTGGCTGAGCACTGCAAAGCCGTTATAAAAGAGTTTGAGGGTTTGTTCCGATTGGGCAACAAAGCTCAAGAGATGAAGAAGACAGAACAGAGAACATGTTCCACTTCTGCAAGCAGAAGGGGACAGCCTATGTTCCTAATGCGTGACAAAGGACCATGAATCTTCTGAGATGCCAAACCCCACTTCTGCACTACACCCCGTGGGAGCCTTATGTATTCCTGACACTTACTTTGGCTGTGTCAAATACACATGTGCAGAGGGAAAAATTCAGCTGAGGCTTTGGAAGAGTCAGCCCTGTGTTTTCCCCTGTGTGGCAGAAGAGGATTCAGAGATTTCTAAGGATGCGTGACAAACTGTGCCATCTGCTGTCCTTGATAGGCTCTGCTGGGTCTTAGTTTGAGAGGGAGAGAGAAAGGGGGTTGCTCTTTAAAGTGAACTTTGATATCTTTCCTTCTTTCTAATGATACAAAAAAAATGTAGTCTTGCATCAGCCACAGTGCAGGTTTTCTCATGCTTCATTATGCTTCATGCTAACAGTGCATGCAAAGAGGTGTAATATGTCACCCTCGGGCCAGAAGCAGACATCAAAAGGTCAAACGGCTCAAATGAAGATAAAAATGAAGTGTTTGGGAATATATATTTGATTCTTTTCTTTTTTTTTTTTTCTTTATCTCTTATAATTTTGTGTACACAATCCAGGCATTGAAGCCAAACCCCCTTCATCCATGTCACAGGACTGGCTACTTACCTCCTCATTTGGCAACAAAGTTTGCTCTAGACATATTTTGACCAGTATCTGTTGTCTAAAAATTACAGCTGAGGTCGCACCTGGTTTTATGTTAAATCAGCTGATCAAGAGAATTTAATCCAAATTGTCTGTGTATACAGCGTGGAGCAAACACCTTCAGCCAAACCACAGCCGTGGACATCCAGTGGTAACCAGCTGTCTTTGCTGGGAGCTACTTGCAGAAACCTTTTGGCTGAACTGACCCTTGTCACTAGCGTACCACAAGGCAACCCACGGGGTCGAGAAAGCTCATGGGACATCACTTGGTGTGGTTTCTCTGGCTAAAACAGGGGCGTGCAGGCTGAAAAGGAGAGGCTGGTGCAGCCCACGGGGACCCCACAGCACGTGTCCCCATGGCATGGACACACGTGGCGCTGAGATGATGGAACCCGTGGCAGCAGCACAGCCTGACCTGGAGTTTCTGGATTTGGGCTTGGGGCTGCTCAGAGCTCTGGTCCCCATCCATCGGGCACCTCCAAAGTCCCACCGGTGTCTGTGGGAGGATGCAACTGCCAAAAATTCAGCACACCATAAGCCTGCCCATGGGTGGGAGCAGAGATTTCAGCAGCCTTCTGTACTCTGCTGCTTTCTGCAGCCTCTCAGTCACAGCTTGATAAAGAAGAAATGAGAAAATTCATTTTAAAAGGGAGCAATTATTTTTAAAAGTCTTAATGTCCCAGGAGTCTAGTGGGCATGTGCGAACAGATTTTTAATCTGGCCATCAGTATTAGAAACTGCAAAAACAGGGGAGAGAGAAGTCATTAACATTAAGCTGATATAGCAATAGACTCGGATGGAATACAATGTCTGTCCTAATTTGAGGCTTCCTCCCCCAGAATTACATTAAATCCTTGCCTCCAGTGAAGGCTTCTTGCACATAGGTTAAATGCAATAAAAACCACTTGAATATGTATTTTTATTTTAAAATCAAAATGTTTCTGCAGATAAGAAAGTTATTTCATGTTTAAAGACTAGATTTGGGCCTCATCATTTGGCCGGGAGGAGAAATGAGAGAAATGCTTTTCTGAGAGCAACTTTTTTTCCAAGCACAAAGCTTGAGGCTTCTGGAAAATTCTTTAATTTTTTTTTTAATCTATGAGCTAGCTGAGTGGGAAAAGGTAAGCTTTCAATATTCCTTTTACTCACATTCCTCTAGCGAAGATTACTCAGAGCAGCTTAAATAAAAATCAAGAGATTTGTTATGTATTAGCTCTTAGGGAGGGCAAGTATATTTAGAAAAAAAGATATTTGAGGCTAAGCTTGCTGCATTTAAAAATCACCTACTATTTGTGCACAGAAAATGACGTTCTGGCAAATATTTGTACCTGCCTCAGGCTCCAGTGGTCTCAATACAAGGTGAAAATACAGCTCAGCTCATGGCCCTGCTGCCCAGACCTCAGAATGCTCTAAAATTCTGAATATATCTCTCATGGCATCAGCTTCAGGAACAGTTTTACCTAAGGCAAGAACTTAGTAAGGGCAATCAGAAAAATCTTGCTGCACGCCTGAGGGCTGGTTTGACGCCTGCTCTTCTTTTCGCTTGCAAAATCAGGATTTTATTTTTTTTTAATATGAGTCCCGTGGGTGTAACATTTTAGCACAGGTTTTTTCCTCCCTGGTCAGTACAGTTGCATCAGCCAGACAAAGAGATCACTGTGTTCATCGGATGTGAAACACTTCATTCTTACTTTGCCCACTGAAGTAAACTCCTTTCAAAGAGCTGCAGAGGCTCCTTTGCTTCTGTGTGGAGTGTTTAACCTTTCAGAAAGCAGGTTGTTCAGTTTCTATTGGCTTTGTGGGTAAATATTTCACCTTTTACATAGATACAATTAGATAGATAGAGTCAAAAAGATACAGTTTTGCTTTCTAACACCTAGAAGAAGATTGAAAATAGAAAATACACTAGTTGAAGAGACTGATGGTTACTGATGACTGTATGAATGTCCTTTTTTTTTTTTTCCTTTGGCTTGCCTAGTGTGAAAGCTCATTACTGAAAGTAAATCAGAGCATATCCAGAGTAGCAAGCCCTTCTGAGTCATGATTTAGCAAGCTGCACTGCTAGGTGATAAATGCCGTCATATAACTGGAATGAAAGGGGTTTGACATTAAGCAAATGAAAAATCCAGAGAAAGCGGCATTTTGGTGAATCCTAACCTAGGCGAGTATTGGGGAGATTCTTTGGAAGAATACATGGGTCCTTTGGTTGGATACTTCTTATGCCGGGGAGTTGAAGGGGGTGGGGGACCCACAATCATATCTATCCTGGCAAAGTAAATAAGAAAAAAGACACCAGCAAAATGCATAATGAAGCAACACATAGAGAAAAGTTGGTCAGAAAAGTTGCAGAAAGAAACAACTGAAAAACAGAACGACAGAGAAAGAAAGAGAGAGAGAATTTGAAAATATATTCTGCTGGAAACAGAAAGCTCTCTCCTACCACCTGGTTGTCGGTGAAAGCCAGAGCCTTACCCACCTCGGAGTAAGATTTGGAGACTTCGGCACCACTGAAACATCATTAGGAGGCCCCCCCCACCCCAGATATAATAGGCAACATGCTTTACCCTCTGGAATATATTTGCATATGTGTAGCAATATCCCATTGAGGCAGTTAGATACGAAACAACATAGATTCATTCTCCTTCCAGTTCCAGTGCTAGATAATACATCCTCTGCTAGTTCAGAAAAACATGAGCCATTGGGAGTCGGCGAGATACGCTGCAGGACTGTATAGCTCAATGAATGGGAGACATCCATGGTTGGCAAGGTGTCAGGATGAGACACGAGACAGTGTGAACACAACACTGAAAAGAGCACATTACAGACACAGTGACAGAGGCATTAATGATTAAAGACGAAAGTGCATGTAAACACTCCAGAAATTTGCTTCAATGCAGCTTTAATCCACCAAAGCCCTGGCTACGGGAGGTCACAGCCAGCCCTGCCGAGCTGAGCTGGCAGGGAGAACACAGTGCTTTGATTGCTGAAGGAAAGGGAAATAAAAATATCTGCTCCCCAACACGCCCCGTGACAACCTCCCTGGGCTCCACCGTATGGGTGCACTGTGCGTCTAGCATCAGTTGGTCATGCCCAGCATTGGCCACGGCCACCCCAGGCACACACCTCATCTACAGGGTGCCCCTTCCAGTTGTACTGGGCAGGTGATCAGCCATGGGACCTCCTGGTGCCCATCTGGCTATGATGAGGAGTGCTTCAAAGGATGGCCCCGCAGGGCTCTGCTCCATCGCTGATCTCCTGCTAGGTGGGGACAGTGAAACCAGTGAAGCTGCCTGGTAGCCCAAGATACCAAATCCAGGTACTTCACACTTTTGAAACAGCTCCTGGTCCTCCTGGCCTCCCTACAATGGGGTAGATGGCAGCCCTAGCCTATCCAGCCTCAGCAGCCTCAGCCTTGCAGTCCCACAGGTACAACTAAGAGGAGAATTCAGTTTGGTCTTTGAAAACTGTAACTCCGTACCTCCCCCCCGGCAAAAAAAAAACAACCCAAAACATCCAACCAAACTACTCTGTCACTGCAGCACATCACCTTGAAGGACTGGCAATGGGAAACTTGGGTGGATGGTGAGGCAATCTGCTACACCAGCTTGGGGTGCTGGAAACTTGGGTGTCCCACCTGGAGCCAGTGGTGATGCCAACCCCAATGGCTCACCACCCACTGCGGAGGCAGCCTGGAGCTCATTTCAGGTTATTAAAATTAGGAAATATCAATCCCCTCCTCCTCCTCCTCTCCCCCCTCCAGATTCAGCTACGTGTCTTGGATCTATAATCACTGCATTCATACTGAACAGGGGTGAGAGGCTCAAAGAGAGGAAATTCTCCGCGATATTTTCGTCTCCATCACAAGGGAGAATTTACCTTCTGGGAAACACACTGCGTGCAGCAACACTGAGAGCGTTACCTCTGCTGCTGGAACATCAAAAATAGCAGACTTAAAACGGTCTCTGAGAGATTAATGGCAGAAAAGCGATTCCTCTTTTTCCTAAGACAATGCTCCTATTTCATTCCTGGGATTCATATTAGCTGTTTGCATACCCAAACACTTTTTTTTTTGCACATTTGCTGCCTCTGCCAGGGACCTAGATAAGTTTGAAATGAAAGGAAAACTTCCCCAGTGGATTCCAGAGGAAGCTGGGCTGCCACAGCCATCAAGGGCAATAATTTTGTTCTCCCAGTGTAAAATAAAATAATGTATTATTTTGACTGGAGGTAGCCTACGGCCAAGCCCCGCCTCCATTCTGGGTGTCCTTCAAGCTCAGCAGAACTGGGGCTACTTGTGCTGAGCCGACACAGCCGGGGGGTGTTGGGGGTCTGGGGTCTCCTTTTCATCGTGGGACATCAGGGCTGAGGGAAGAGTGGTCAAATAAAAAAGTTTAGCTCAGATCCTCTCTTCAGGGGACAAAATCTGGTTTTGGTTGTTTGGTTTTTTTTTTCAGGAGAAAATTAAATTTTAAATGCTTTTCTCGGTTCCATTTGTCCCTTTTCCACATTTCTTCCCCTATGGAAACTAACTGCTCCTAAAGTTTGAGCACAGAAGCTGAAACGCAGCTCAGCTCAACCATGCCTGTGGTGGTGGGCTTGGAAGAGAAATCCCCATCTGCACACATTTTCAGCAGGCTGTGCCATCCGAGGAAGGATCCCACCCAAAGCAGCTGAGCATCCCAGCAGCAGGAGGAAGCTGCTGCCTCCTCTCTGCTCCCTCTACCCACAGCAGCAGGGTCACAACCAGCACACCACATTTTAATTTGTGTCACTCCCAAATTAGCCACATCAGCGTTAAAACTGGGGCACCAGACCTTTGTCATCCCACCAGAATGACCACAGAGGTCCACACCTGCCTTTCCCATGGGATATTCTATAATGATGGGAACTCCCCAAGTAAAGTAGGAGGATGAGCCGTGATTTTTGTGTGTATGTCCTGGGGTGGGCACTGAGGCAATTTTAGTGGCATAACCACCATTTTCAGTCCCTGTCCTGCTCATCCCTGTGGGTTCCAGCCACAAGCATTGATGTTTTCCTTGAGGCTTTTCTCTTAGGAAGAAAAAGAATAAGTTGTAGCTGCAAAGGAAAGTGTCTCCTGGCAACACCTCCACAATGAACAAAAAGCAGTGAAAAAATGAAGCAAAGAGAGGGGTTTCTTGCCTGGCCTGAAGGTTTTTAATCCGGGAGAGCATGTCCAGGTGGCCGGCTGAATACTGCTCGATGACATCCATCACATCATAGGGCCGAAGGCTCTCCTTAAACTTGCGCTTGGAGACGAGAAACCTCATAATGCTGCAGGAGACGGAGAGGAAAGGCAACATATAGTCCCTGGACTGCAGCCTGACCTGCTTAGTGGTGGATAAAAAACACCACGGGGAGCTGCTTTGGAAGGAAAATGGAATAAATCCCAGCGCTGTGGGTCTGGGAGAGGATGCGGCACTAGGAGAGGGGAAGGGGCTTATGGGGGCTCAGGGCTGAAGCCCTGTCTGAGATGGGGGGGTCCTCGGTGCCCCCTGGACTGTCAGCTGTGTGAGTGTCCTCTCTACACCACTTTTATAGATGTCAGCATTAATTCTCAAAGCTGGCGAGAACGATCATTTGGATGCATCCCTGCAGGGATTTTCCTGTTTCTCCACTTATTCCTTCCCTCAGCAAAAATTCTGGCAGAATTTTCTGTAAAGGAGGGCAGGCCACCCAGGGGAAAAACAGCCTGCAGCACAGACATTTCAGCATTTGCCACCTCTGCTTGGACTTTACATTTATTTTTCCCCCCCGTTAGTTATTTTTCTGGCCCGCTTTCCCCCCGTCCCCTCTCTTACCACACTGCCCTGATGCTGACTTTCAATCCTGGCGTCAAATCTTCTGTGACAAACTCGCAGTTGCAGCTTTTGTTCTCATCGGGAATGTCTTCTCCGGGGAGGCTTGCTTCTGAGTTTGGGAGGGGGAGGAATAAAGACGACACGTTACTATTCCCCGTGCTGGTGCCGCACAAGGAAAGACAAGTCAGATTGCAAACAGCAACCCCGGGGGAAACACCAGAGAGAATCTGCTGAGCATCCACATGACAGCATTTCCCAAGACGTGTTAAGGTGACATCCAGCAATGCCAACTGCAGCTCTCATCCATCTCTAGCTGCCTGACTCTTCCTCCTTTCCCCATCCCTATACATATATAAATATATGCATGACCATGACTGTCAGTAGGGGGGTTTCTTATTTCTTACTATACTCCAAGCTAAAGGACTAGAAGGGGAAGGAGACCTATGTACGCACCCCAGCTGGCAGCTATGCCCTTCCTAGGTGGAGAGGGAGAGGATGTGGGGGCCAGCCGAGGATCTGGGGTCCGGCATGGCATCCCAAGCCCTCACCTTCTGAGTTTTGCCGTGATGCCGCTCCCTTGATGCGGAAAGCTTGCCGGGCTCGGCTGCGGTCTCCAAAACTCCAGCTCTTGGGCACTTTGCTTGGGCTGTCCTCGATGCTTTGGTCAGCACTGGGGGACCTCCTGATGCCCTGAGCCTGTGGAGAGCCTTTCCCTTTGGTGCCAGCACCGCGGGGACTGGAGAAGACACGATCTTTCAAACTGACCTTCTGACTGTTCAGAGAAACACGTTGAAACAAAGACAAAAAGGAGACAGCAGGAGGAGTCATTCTGGAAACCACGCAGTCCTTCCCCACCAGCCATTAGAAACCAAGAGCACTTCCAAGCAGCAGTGAGATGTAGTTTTGCTGTTGGCTTTTTTGTTTGTTTGTTTGTTTTACTATTTATTAAATTTTTAATTTTATTTTTTTTAAAGAAAGCATTGTAGAAAAGTTTCCGCCATAATGAGTGAAATGGGAATGATTATTAAGAAAGAGAAAATAATGAGGACTTAAACAGAAGCCCCTTGTGGGATGCCAGGGCTGGCGGGACAGAATGACGTTAAACGATGAGGTTATGACTCCTTAAATCACTGATCAGCTCCGACCACAAGCGAGGAAGCTTATCTTTCACAGCTGCCTTCCAAAACCCTACAGCTAGTAAGAAAATACCAGTTTAAAAAAGCGCCTTTATCTTAGATTTTTAACTTTCTTTGAAACACTTCACTTCTGGTGCTCAGACCTGCCCTTTCCCTTTCTTCAGCTCCTGTATTTCCTCCCTCTTCAAACACGATCTGCCCCTTTTATATATTCCAAAGAGTTCCACTTTTTCCTGTCTGATGTTTAAATACTTAAATACGAACACTTCAATGTGCAACTCCTTTGTATCCTATAAAGATTCAACCTAAAAGCCAGCTAACATCTACCTGTAGGTCTGCTACGGGTGTCATAAACATGCAAAGAAAAAATTTACAGCTTCCAAATATGGCATTTTATTGCTCTTTTTCTATTAGAATCCAACTTCTTTAAAACCTTGTAATTATGGTTTGAAAAGAAGATCCCTCCAGAAGCAGAGATCATCTCACCGAGAAATGGTCCGCTGACCACCCAGCTCTAATTATTTTCCAAATTCTGAAATTGGTGATTAAAAACTTTCACCTAAATGAAGATGATGAATTTTCACATGAAAATCGCAAAGCAGAAAGAATTTGTGAATCTTTATGAACAGGCAAACTTCATAGAGACAGCACTGGGGAAATCAAACTGCAAATAGTTTTGGATAATTTGATATTTTCTGAATAGCAGTTGATTATGAAAATACACTAATAGAGGTTAGACAACCAGTGCAAGGCACTTGCACATATAGCCAATATTTTATATGTAGGTAAACCAAAACTGAGTAAAAACACAGATTGAATTCCCAATACTCTGTACCGCTGCAGTAGCCACTTGTCGTTTTGCTGCCAATGCTCTGGCTCAGTTTGCAGGAATTTTGATTTCCACATCAGATTTCCAGGTCACCAACCACAGACCTGGGTTTTGCTGTCTCTCAGCAACGCCACCTTAAAACTCAGAGCCAAACAGTTCTCCTTTGCCTTCAAAACTGGCACGGCGTCCTTCAGTCAGAACTTTGCTGCCAATACGTGAAGCAAAGCAAAATGCAGCTCACTTTTCCCCAGCCATATCAGCTGTGCTGTGCTGATGGGAACAGACATGCGGTTTTGTCAGTAAAGGAAGAAGACGTGACTCAGAAGACACAGAGGAAGCAGATTTGTCGAGTAAGAAGGTGCTATTTTTACAAAGTCACTTTACATTGCAAGACATTGAACATTTACAGGGAGGGAAAGGTGCTTAGGCAGCATTTTCCAGAGTGGCAGGGTGTGATCCCAGGAAGGCACCGCTGCCCTGATGCAGCGCCCAGGGAATGGGGAGAGTAGCTCCTGGGCTGTAGGGCAGAGTTATCTGGCCACTGGCTGGGCCACAGTTTCACATTGAAAGATACATTTGAGGAAGAATAAAATCTGTTCACAACCAAGTTAGAAAATCAGAATTATTTGAATTAATGGTGCATTTTCAATTCAGATAAGTACTGGAGATTTCATCTCCAGAGTGCTGCCTACCTGCAGGGTCTGTCTGCAAGCCATGGCACCAACAGACGTTTGTTCAGCAGAGCTACAAATCCACACAGGAATCTAGAACGAGCATGTGCCTAAATACCTTTCTGGATGTAAGCCTTAGTCACTAATGCTACCAAAATCATTGTACGTGATGAGCCAAAGGTTTAAAAGAATTTCTCATTCTGTTTCTTGGACTAGAAACCAGATTGGAATTTTATTTGTTATTTGATCCTAAATAGCCCAATTGGAATTTTTTTTTTCTTTATTTTAGTTAATGTTGCAGAAGAATATTCCTGGAATCTACCGCATTTCAGTAGTACTAATACTTTGAACTACCTGCCGTTTTTAAAAACAAGTTTTATAAAAATGAATCAGCAACACACCACCATCCAGAATTCACAGCAATCTCTTTGTGCCTCATCCTCTGCTGACTTGCTCCCATCACCTACCTCAGCATAAAAGCCATTGTCTATCCCTGAGGACCCTTTTCTTTGGGGCCCTTTTCCATTCCCACAACAAATGCCCTGCAAATGCTTGCAAGAATCACAAAAGGCAAAAAAAGAAAGCGTTAAATTCAGTGAGGAATACAAGCAAAGAGTTTCAAGCCTGATAGCATAAGCTGCAACACCTACACATGAAAAAATCTCATAGAAATTTGATAAACAATTAAGATCTGGGTGGGTTCTGTTCCTGAGTACTCACTACTCAGAAAAAAACCTAACACCTGATGCGGCTTCTTTGTTTTAACATAGACAACATGAGACAACATGAACAATTAATTGAATTTTTCCTTCTGCCATGCAACTCTCTCATTGGAAACAACACCTGGAATCACATGCAAGTACAATCCCTGCAGAGGAGAATGCTGTTGGGGTCTGCAGGAGCTGGTAGGAAAGAGTCCAAAAGAAATACAGACATAGAGAGAGAGATATATGTTGTCAGCTAATCCAAGATCATGTTCTCGTTCAACTAGAACATTGTGCAGAGTGACGCAGTGTCTCGGAGAAGCGGTATTTAGATGTCACTCAAGTAGATGGTACATGAGCCTCGGTTGGGTGAGAAGTGTGAGTGTTGGTGACATGAGCATGAGGGAAGCAGTAACCCAGCCACACACGACAGCATGAACTGAAGCTTGCAGTTGTGACAGCTACGAGCGGCGCGAGCATGGGGCAGGCACCCTGCTCATGCCAGGGGCAAGAGAAGGGAAACCGTGGCTTTGTAACCAGAGACAAAGATTATGGGAGGCTGTAACATTATAGAGTGTGCTTTAGCCCCTAGGTCTTTATAACTGCTTTCAGTTGGCACCTATTAACAACATATTCGATACCAAAAAAATTATGTTCCCAGGCTGACTTTGGGGAAGATTTACAAAACTTTCAGCTTTTGACTTGAATTTTACAAAGGACAGAAACTGGTTTTTTTTTCTCTGCTGCCAGTCAAAAAATGAGAGCCTGGGCTGGATGAGCACGTAAGGACCGATGCATGGTCCCACAGCTGATAGAAAGATGCTCACTGCTTTAGTGGGCTGTGCATTTAGGTTCATTTAGGCCCAACATGCCAGCACTCAGCAGCAAAATGCTAACCTTCAGATGAGACTTAACCTTCAATTGAGCTGCCATCAGCATTTTTAGAATGCTGGGGGTTTGAGCTCCTGTTTGAAACTCTCTGGTTTGGGGCTCATGCCACTGTCCTCTATAGTATTAAATCAGCACTTTTAAAAATTATGGATTCATTACATTAGCAGTAATTTTGGATCAATAAAAAGTATCACTTGTATTGTCTTGTCATTAATTTTAAACCAGGCTTCAGCAACTGTTTCATTTTCTCCTTTCATTTTGTAGGCAGCAAACATTAGCCAAACTGAGTTGGGCTAGCGTGGACTCAGACCCACCTCTGCACACCAGTTCAACCAGTAACAGTGTCCCATTCTTCTGAGAACCTATGGCCAGGAGACAGAGGTTATCTGCCGTTGGGAAATGAGGCTGTTTTTTAACCCAGAGTTTGTGCTGAGCTCATGGCAGATGAGAACAGCTTGTTAAACCCAGGCAGAAGTGCCAGGAGTGAATGACAGCCTTTGCAACTATTGCTGGGCTCCAGTCTATTTGCAGGTGTGATTAAGAGGCAGAAATCAGTTACTGGAGAGATGAAGGAAAGGAAAATACATCTCTGTGTGGAAAACTTGCCATGACCAGAGCAGAAATCAAGAGAGGACCAGGCTCAAGCCTGGTCTGCCTCCAGTGATTTCAGAAAAGCCATTGTAAGGGTGAATCCAGCCCACAGAATGGAGTTTCTAGAAGTAGAGCAATGCGGGCATAAGGAAAACAAAAGGTCAGCTGATCAATGTCATGGTGAGTAATCCTCCTGCTCTTCCTCATCCACAACCACGGTGTTAGGCTTGGGATGAAGGCAGTCACTGAAATCCTAACGGGAAAGACCAGAGCTGCACCATCCCCACAGCCACCACGTAAACCTGGCTGAGCGTGGGGCCTCGGGTGGCTGAAGGGACACTGGAGCCTGACACACATCTTTAACCTTGGCCTTTGGTATTTTGCAGCATTCTGTTGCAATCGCCCCTCTCCTCCTAGCACACAGATGTTTTTTCCCCAAATTGATGTTGAGCGTTGTCAAACACCACATCAGACATGTCCTGCATCACCCCGCAAGCTTCTGCTCTTTGCCAGCTCAGCTGTTTTGCATTTCAGGACAAAAGGAAAACAGCTAGATTGCATCCTCAAGCTGACTGATTATTCCGAAACTTCAGCAGCACACTACAGCCAGACCCACAGGCCAGGCAAGGGCTCTGCAAACACCTTTCCTTCCCTGCTCTGTGTGCCGTTCCCTCCCACGGCCAGCTCTCTGTGATGCCTTCATCGCTCTGAGTAGACGCCAGGCAAGTCTCTTATAAAGCAGAACATGATACACCTGATAATCTGGCTTGGAATAGTTACATTCCTGTCTAAATATGCATGCATTATTGCATTTACTGACTAGAGAGTATTGGTTTAGTACATTAAGAAACCACGGCTTCTAAGGAGTTTTCTATTAATTTACCTACATTGAGTTTTCCATGATTGCCGCATCATTTAGTGTTATTTCGTTATATGCATCCTAGATGAAGGCGTTTAGCACTCAGCCTCAGATGCATCAAAGTGCTGGCATCTTCCCCTAGGAGTTCGTACAGTGGGGGATTGTAAGCAGGCAGCCCAAGGTTCCAGGGAAACAAGACATTTGGATTATTTTTATGTCCCTTCATAGTTAACCTATTGTTTTACTAAAGCACAGTATGTATAACGCTACATTGAGGATGGATGCGGGTAACAAAGATGCCCTTGTAGCTGCTCCAAAGTTCAAGACTCCTTTTTGACTGGAAGAACCACAGTCTGTAATCCTTCTTCTCAGGGTTTCCAATGGATTAAGAAGATCTTGAGATAATAATTTGTTTCATCCTCCCTTTCCCTTGCAGAACTCAAGATGGGAAAGATGAAATGCGGAGCACAGTGGGAAGGAATTCAGTAGAAAATAGAAAAATTTATACTGGCTTTACCAATTAAAAATCCATGCCTAGGAAGACATGCAAGGAAGACATTAAGATCAGAGTGGCTGATTTTCCAGAAAACAGAACTGGACATGGACAGGTGAGAGGACAGCGTTACAAACATCACTGCTTGTTTTAATCTCTGCCAAAATCAACCTCAATGTGAAGCAACTGAAAGGAGCCCTTCTCTGGCGAGGAGTCCCTGCTTGTGCTACGCCTCCACCTCCACAGGTAAAACTACTCACCTGGCAAATGGAAACACTAGGGATGTCAACTACTACAGCAGACACACTACAGGATGATTTTTTCAGCTAAGCTATTGACCAAATCTTTGTCATTTGGAAACATACTGCAATGCTGTCTATGCAACTGATCATCAGCCAATATTTAAACAGACCTTTCAAGGATAAACTTCAAGGAAGGCCACAGCACCCTCAAAACATAGCAGGAGGCTAAACTCAAAGATTCAGGCTATTTATCCAGGTACAAGGGAATTTCCTACCGTGGAGAACTGCTTATTACAAAACCTAGATGATGCCCCCTGTCTCTGTGTTACCCATTCAGAGATGGGATTTACCGCACTGCTGCCGAGCTTCTGGTACATGCAAGTCTCAGGCACGAGCCCTAGCCTCTAGACTGACAGGTAATAAAAATAGCCAGCAGGGAAAAAAATAGCAAGAAAAGAAAAGATACAAGTTGGAACAATTAATGGAGAAAATCAGAGATACATATACTTTGAAAACTGTAGTTTTATACTGTTAAAACTGTAGTTTGTTGGCTTTCTGAGGGAGACAGAGACTGGTGATTTTAAGAATTAAAACGGACTCCAAAAAAGAGCATGCAAAAATCCAATTTCACAAACATGCGGCATCACTCAGTGCCCTGCCACTACTGGGCTTTCCAGCTGCCTGGCTGCGGGGGGGTTCACCTGCCAGCATTCACAGCATGCAAACTCCGGGCATTGCTAATTCAAGAAGGTGCATGTTTGCTGCTGAGAAGCAGTGTCTGGGGCAGGGGAAGAGACTCCTCCAGTGCAGGTGCTGGAAGTAGACGTACTTACACATAAGTAAAATACAACGTATGTATCGGTGTACCCTTATGGCCGTTAGATGGGTGTACTAAGGGATGCTCACTGGGAATTCTCTGAAGCTGCCTAACAACTGTCAACTTGATGAAAAAGAGGAAAACACTGCTCGTACGAAACCCTCAGCTCTAGCTATCTGTTCCCCATGGGATCTAGAAACAGAACCATTCACAATGCCAATGTCAACGCTGAGGGGAACCCGTATCCCCTACGTCTGGTGGGACAGGCTGAGATTAGTCCTTCTCTAGCTGCGTAGTAGAGGTGCTAGATAGGCAAGCCGTGGCTTCCAAAGGCCACAAGACTAGGAAAGGTCAATTTGTAGTGTCCAGAGAGCCAAAGGAACGGTGACTGAACAGAGGCAGGAAGCTGGAATTTCTCATGCTACTAACTTGACAGTGCTGAACAGTGCAACTCAGTTTGTGAGGATTCCCCGGACCCTGAGGAAGGATGGAGCAACAGGCAGGAAGGGGTCATCTTTAACATTTTTTTTTTTAAATTATAATTTACTTATTTTTTCCCCCATCATTTGTTAAACTTCAGTTCCTGCCCTCCTTCCTTGCTGAGCAGACACTGGTTTGCTAGCCCAGACCAAATTCCCCATCCTCGTCTCTTTGATTCACATGTTCTCCATCATTAGCAGACAAGGAAGCCTCTAATTTCTGTGCAGGCAATGGGGAGGCTCTTTCACCTTTTTTCACTCATCTAGTACCTCTATTAAGCAGAGAAGTGATCAGAACGGGTGGTAGCAGGGTAGAGGGAGAATGAGCCGTGCAGCTTTTGATTAGTTTCGTGCGACGCATTTCCCGTGGTACCTAGAGTTTCCTGAGCAGCATCCACATAGTGACTCTCTGCACGGTTTGCTTTTACTGGAAATGAGGGGAGAGTAAAAATTAGACCTGGAAGCAAATGCCAGACAGGAAACTTTTGATTACTGACTCTAGGTTTAAAAGACAGGTGTTTTGAGGGCCGGGTTCATGACAGGATTTTTCTGTTTGAGCGTTAAGTGAAAAAAAAATAAAAAATCAAGAGGGTTTCTGAAATAATCTCACTGTGGTCAATAAATGTCATTATTAGAAATGACACATTCAGCATTGAATTGGTGGCATCAGTTCATCTGCAATTGATTGCAGGAAGATTTTTTTTCATTTGCATTGGAAACAAAAAGTACTCTCTTCTTCCTCTAAACAGATAAAAAAGAAAATTTTTTAAATTGTCTAAGCCATGGAGAGCCAAAACTTTAACTTCTTTTGTCCAACACCATCAAAAGGTTCAAATTTCTTCTTTAAAAAAAACCAAATAACCAAAAACTCACAAAGAGAGCTAGTTTATCTGTGAATTGTTTGCACTTCTCATACAGGAAATATTAAGCCTGGCATTCAAAAAAAATTAAAATAGATAAAACCGGGGTGTGGTGCAGTCCCATATGGGAAGGGATTTGAACATCTGTGTTCACGCATCTGTTTTTCGTAACGCTTTTGAGAAAGGCCCTACTATTTCTGGGGAGTGACTGGCTTCGCTGAGGCACCACCACAGCTCCCATGAGCCCACTCCAAATCGCCGCTCAGGCACTGCCCTGCCAGGAGATCGCCACCACCACCAGGGTCCTCCACGCCATGGAGCAGCCCTCGACCTGCGGAAGGGTAAGGACGTGGCCCCCATCACCCCACCTAGCCACCAGCGGGCACCGCTTGCTGAGTTTATGGCCAGACTGAAAGGGCTGAAGGGCGTAAAATCCCAATCGTGTTTTACACTTGAACTCGGCGACCGGAGGAGCTCGCGGGCACACACAGAAGGAATTTGCAGGAATTCCTTTTGCTTCGTGGCATCCCATGCAAGCTCAGCCGACACCACTCCCTGCAGCTTGGGGACTCCTCAGGTGCCCGCAATAGGACCCCGCATCCCCAGGTAGCCCTGGGGACCGGTGGTGCTAGCGGGGCTGCTCTGGAGCTGGGGTCTGAGCGTCGCGGCGTGGGAGTGCGACATTCAGCATGCAGAGCCTCAGGGAGACACGTGGGTTACTCTCCTCTTAGTCTCCTCTGCAGTCCCTACAGAAAGATGCAGTCCCTTCTGTGCAAATAATCCGCTCCCCTAAAGGCAACTGATTATTTCCAGATTACTGTCAGTCCCAGCATGAGTCTCTGACATCGGTTTAATTGGTTAGAAGGTCAAAGGCCAACCCAGGCTAACATGGCCCATCATGCTCCTGTGATTGACACCAGTTTCCACGGGCAGTAGTGGTTATTGATGCCTCGGACACTCTAGGTTGGATGAGCAGGGGCCCACAGAGTCAACCAAAGGCATCCTCCAGTGCATACAAAAGCCTTAATCACACCCTGAACAGAGATATTAATGTTGTGTGGATCTCAGACAGACATATACATACACTGAGAGATAGATAGATATACGCACAGATATACATACACATTACGAGGTGGCCCAGTCCAGCATTCACTCAATAGAATGGCCAAGGTCTTGCTGAGTTCACTAGGGTCAAGGGCAACCACAGCTGAGGACAACCTTCCAAAGAGGTTCCTCTCATCACCTACAGGACTGAACTCATGCTGGACAAAGTAATCTGAGTTTCAGCTTCCCAGTCCCCTGGAATCCTTCTGTTTCTTTTTCTCTGATCATAATATAGTATTAAAATCATATGGTTCATGAAGTTTTAGCTTTTCACCCAATCATATTTCGGAAAGTACAAGAGGAAGAAATGTGGTCATGGATGCCTTCAGATGTTTATCAAACCATCTGTTAAAGAGCATCTGAAGCGCACATTTCACGTAGGAGCCTCCGTAGCCCTGGCTAACCATATGTTTGTCTTTTTGACATTACAATCAGAAGACAAAATAAACAGAGACGAGGTGCCACAGCGAATTTCCAGCCTGCTTAACATCGGAGTAATCAAACCCCGTTACCACTCTGATCTGCTGGCTTTCTGCAGCAGGGTGAGAAGAGCCCCACCACAGAGCAGCCCTCCTTCCCTGGGGCTACAAGGCAGAGAGGACACGTATTTTATCCCTGCTTGAGGGCAGCGTGGTCTCAGAGGCGTGAAGGGGGCAGCTAGCCTGGGGGAGGGCAGCAGGGACTTCTCCCGGCCGAGGCAGATGGTGGGGTGGACACAGCACCCAAAGCAACAGGCAACAGAAGAGGCTCTGGAAGCAGTTTTTTAAAAAGGGAGGAAAATAAAAAGGGGGAAGAGGAATGTAGCATGTAGAAAAAGGCCAGAGTCTTTTCTGCTCAACACAGCCTGAGCTCCATGTCACGGGGAGGCAAGCTCCTCTCCCCCCGAGCAGGTCAGCACACAGCTTTCCCGGCACTCGGTCATAGGTGGATGCAGACAAGCTCACGGTGGAAAACAAAACAGAAATTGTAAGAGAAAGGATGTAACCTGTCTCTCAGATCGGCTGTCCCACTTTACTCCAAGACCAAATTAAAAGCCACCCAGGTAATTCCAGGTGACCCCAAGCCTCTGCCACACTAACCTGTTGCCTCCCCATGCCCTCCCAGCCCAGGCAGGGGCTCTCCGTGTGCTGCCTGGGCAGAAATCATCACGGCCACAGCAGCACCAGAGTCAGAGGGCAGCATCACTGCTGGTGCACGAGCAAGACCTTGGCAGCTGCCCCATGCACTGGCGAGATGCTTGGGATGCTCCCTGACCTTGCAAGGCAACACATGCCTTGCGCAGCACGCTCCCACGAGCCGTACCAGCATCCTTTCTCTAACTTAAAATATATTAAAAGGCAAAACAGTGACAAAGCTGTTTCTGTTCTGTTTGCTGTAAGGACTTCGTAGTGCATCAGTTATGGAAAGAGGGATATAGGAAATCAGCCACGTCCTGCACGTAACTACACCGGGAGGAAGATCCATCTCTCTCTGGAAGAGAGACTATATGTTTCCTTACATCGATGGAAATGGAATGCGGCAAATCCTTTACCAGCTGAAGCCGCAGAAGTGTGGTGCTGGGTGGGCTATGAGAGACGATTCATCCCAAGGTGTCTCCTAAGCAAGACAGTCGTCAGCAACAGACCACGGCTGGATGATTAACTGTCAGGTGGGCCAGGAAACAGGGTGAGTTTTCTTTTCTGAGAGCAGGATGACACACTGAGCATCACTGGGAGGCTGGTGGAAATTGAAGTGGGTGGGAGATTTGGGATAGGAATGTAAAAGATCCAGAAACTTTTTTTGGGAAAACAGGTGATATAGGGACTACTGTGCAAAATCCCTTCCTGAGGTCTGAGACCTTATCAGACAGAAAAGAGCAGCAGGAGCAAGTAGAACTGATACCGCCCTAACAAAAAACAGAAGGGAAGAGCTTTGGTTCTGCTGTGGCCGCTGAACCGAACAATATGGAAAGAACTGTAATGTCAGATACACGCAGCTGCAGACCCTCAGCTTAAGCACTCCTGGGTTCAGGGATGGCATCTTACAGCAGAGGAGAACAAAACACATCAGTGTCACAAGAGACAGATACACTACAGGAGCAGGAAAGCAGCACTTGGAAATGACCCTGACAAAGGAGCTATATAGAGTAAAAAATACTCTGAAAAAGGACAGTGAAGGTCTGTTTTTACTTCTTTCTGTGACATAAGATCAAGGAAACAATGTAGAAAATGAAAAGGGAAAAACCTGCAACCTCTACAAAGAAGTATTGAATCCAACCTAGTGTTTTAACTGGTGAAAATGAACCCTGTAAGGCAGGACTAAGATTTAAAAATAAGAAATAAGACTAGTGCCTCATCAATAAGACCAGTGCCTGTGATTGCAGGGATGCCAGCTGGTGTGACCCTACAAGGGACTGTTGGTTCTTAGATTTTCTGGAGCTGACCAGGTCGAATAGAGATTTTGTCTCACTGCACAGTTATATGCCTGTGAGAAATGTGGATTTACCCTTCAATGCATCCAAAGTATGTCACTGGCTGAGACAGGGCAGTGGAGCAGCCAGGCCCCTGGGGTGAAAATGCTTACCCTCCTGATGCCACAGGCGGGTGGCCAAGGTCTCAGCCCTGGTGTGCTACCAGAGAGCATCTTCCACGTAACGCTCCCTGCTTTAATAGATCTGGATGGAGGATGCCTTCGCTCTAGCTACACAGGCTGAGACCCAAGGAGGAAAAAAATAAAAAAAATCTGGATAGTTGAAACATGATCTTGGAGATTTGGTTAATTTGACAGGAAAGTGGACGGAATGCTACAGAGGTTCTGCTTGCAAAGCAAAATTTAAATTAAGGACAGAAAAAAGAGGTGGGGGAGGGAAGGAAAGAAGGAAAGAAGGAATGAAGGAAGGAAGGAAGGAGGGAGGGAGGGAGGGAGGGAGGGAGGGATGGAGGATGAAATTTTCCTCCCTTTAGTCAGCACCTTTATCTACCCAGACCTCTTTGGTTGGATTTTATGCCAGGGAAAATTTAGTTTCTGGTCTCTTCTAAGCTAAAAGGCACAGCAGAAAGTTAAATCTGCAAAATGTCAGGCTCTAACTATACTTCTGAAAAACGTATTCAGTGTTTACAATATTTAGCCTGTAAGCTGTGTTTTGATATATGAGATGGAATATCTGAAAGCCAAGCAGATGATCTCCACAGATCATCAGTTCCGCGTCTCGCCTCCCAAGGAAAAGAGATTCAGTCCCAGAATTACTCTTGAAAGAACTGGGAAAATAGAGGACAAAAAAATCCCAGAATTAAATGCTTCTAAGGGGATGAAAAGTATCTTAAAAGCATCCCAAATACCAGCCCTGTTGCTTTCCCTGGGACATGTAAATAGAGAAAAGCTCTCCCGTAGGTGAGGTTTACAGCTGGCCTTGGAAGGTGCTCGCCACGTCTCAGAGGCGCCCGGCTGAGCACGCTCTGCACGGTGGGCTCGAGGCGTGGAGGGAAGACGGAGCAGGGACTGTGCTTCATCCAGAGGTGGTGAGGCCAAAGGGAATGGGGTGGAGAGAAGGTGTCTCTGCCATGCAACATCGTGCTGTGTCAGAGAGCCCTCCTGTGTCCCACGGAGCAGCAGGTCCACGCAGCCCTGCGCAGTGCCCTGCAGCGAGAGGAGCTCAGGAGAAGTTGCTAACTCAGTGACATGGTGATGGCTTTGTGTTCCCATGTCACCTCCGCCTGGCATGGCGTTGAGTGATGGAGACGCAGGCAAAGCATCACCTACCCACCAGCATTCATTGAGCCTGCGGTATACTGGTTTCAGCTACAACTGAAGCAACAAAAATTAAAAAAAAAAAAGCAGCATAAACCAAAGCCCTGCCGTCACCCCAGATAAGTGTCTGCCAGCTCTACCCGTGCTGCCCACCACTCTCTCTAGCCCCCACAGCCTCGCTATCCTCGCAGCTACAGCCGGAGGCAGACTGGAAGGAAGATATGATTTAAGGTCCAGCATACACGTAGATACATTGGACTGCCACAGCACAGAAAAAGCACGGTAATACCTAGAATGCTTCCCTCAATGGTGCCACGACATGGTACACACACGCACACACGTACATAGAAATCTACGGGTAATGCATGGGAATGGCGTGTTGGCAGTGATACAGACCTTGGCGATGGTTCGGGCTGCTGCTCTTTCCTTTAAACAGAAGCAATAGTACATTAGCATGGTATCAGGTGGCAAAAGATGTTGCTGCTTCACTGTTAAAACATAACGAAAGGACAATACCAAACAGTACAACTAAGTGGAAGTTGTGGACAGAAGAAAGGGAAAGGAGCACTTAATTCCTGGAGTTTCTGGCCTGGACAGAAGATCACTGGAGACTCACACAACCTCAGAGAAGACACATACAACGCACAGGGTCGAAGAGTTTATCCCAACCCATCCTTGCACCTACGCATGACTGAGACACCTGACGGTCGTGTGATTTGTGTGAGCACAGGAGGACTTCTGTGGGCTCAGAGAGCAGCCCCCTTCATTTGCAAACGTACCGCCCTGCGTTGTTTCGGCACACAGGGAAGGATCTGAATGGCTCCTGTGACCCTGGGGCATTTGCTTTTCCTTCCTGGCCACTGGGGCAGAGCTAAAGTCAATCTCTTGATGCACAGCTTCATGCTGCAGTGCTAACACGTGGTGCTGGTAGGGGGACACTGGTGGGAAGGAGGATGGACCCCTGCCCTGACATCCTGACACCCCACGTGGGGTTTCTGCCTCCAAAACCTTTGGCAGGTACTTTTCATAAGTAGTTGGCAAAGGCTACATGGAGGGAGTGGGACATCACAACTTTTGTATGCCATTTGCTACTGAGATCCCAAACCACTCGATTGGCCTGAAAAATCACTGACATTGAGGACGAAGAGAGCTGACCACCTGCAGAAGGGGAGGCATGACACTGCAAGCCAGGCTAAGGCCACACTGAAAAAACCATCTCACCTTCACTGACCAGGCATCTTGGTGGTGTGTCCCTCCAGCAACAAGAAAAAACTGCTCTGCCTTCAACTACTCTGATTCACAGCTTCTTCACAGTGGGGAATTGCATTTAATCTGGGGCCTCGAAGCAGCCTTGCCCCTGCAGCCCCGTAAGAGAGGGAGCAGACTCTGTTTCTCAGAAGATAAGGGTCTGCCCCCCCTAACACCAGACAGTCTAAGGGACCAAGCGGACTGCGAGAACACCTGGGCAGGAGGACCTCAGTTCCCTCTGAGCGTGGTGCTGTACCAGCCCTGGTCCTGCTTCCACCCAGCAGTGACCACTGAGATGCTGAGATCTGCACAGACCCTGACCCCTCTCCCTTAGGCTGATTGCAGCCGCCTGGAGAGACTAAAAAACCACCCCTCTACCCTCCATCCTTGCTCAGACAAGCTCGGAATCCCAGCCTCAGTCACTAGCTCAAATACATTTCAAAGTCTGAGGTCTGACCCATGGGTCTACAGATCTCTGCTCTCTGCAGAGACCCACAGCCCAGGGCAGTCCCATCCCACGCCTCCCCACCTGGCCCCAATGCCCACCGGCGTGGCCAGCATCTCTCCCTCCCTCCCAGGGTCTGCACACTCCCCACTCACCAAATGGTGCAGCCTCACCTGCTTAAAAAACCCAAGGATTACCCCTCCCGAGCACAGGCTGAAGGTGCAGGACTCCTGGCCCTCTGGGGCAATGATGTACACATTGCCACAGCAAAATCAGCAAAAAAATTTCACCACTACAAACTTGCTTGCTCTGGGAGGAGGCGAGAGAAGGTTGAGGGAATAGAGAAGGAATTAACACATCATGGACCTGAGTCTCCTCTGAGGGTGGTGAAGTGCAGAAAGGTCAGAGGAAAACTGGGAACACTACCTCAATCAGACCCTTTGAAAATACAACTTTGCATTTTCAGCCAAGCACTGTAGCATCACTCTAGAGCCAAGTCAGGCTGAAGAAATTCATGTACAGCATGGGAGAGGGATGGGGAGGAGGTTGCTGAGTGACCCATGGGGGACCAGCTGCCAAAACCATTCACATCTTCAAGGCTGTCCATATGCAAAAGGCAGGAAGGAAAAAAAAACAAAAGAAAAAACCCAAAAGTAAAAAAAAAAAAAAAAAAAAAAAAAGAAAAGAAAAGAAAAGGAAAAGGTTGCCAAGTGTGTGTTTCCAAGCTCTCTTAACTCTGCTGCTAACCTGAATGTCAGTCCCGATTTGCTCTTCAGGTTCCTCAGGAGCTCCAGCTGGTTCAGCGGAGGGATTAGTCTAAAGGGAGAAAATAAAGACCATTAATATTCAGGCAGAGCTGATTTCAGAGCCTCCTGTCTCAGGACCTTCCCCCGCTGCCCCATTCTTTCAACCAGAACCAGCTTCGTGCCACCAACTGCATCTGGGGGACAGCTCAGGAAGGATGGAGAGGGGTTTGGCTGCTACTTCCAACAGCATCCTAAGGCAGAGCGGGGGGGGGGGGGGGGGGGGGGGGGGGGGGGGGGCGGGAAAGACAGAGGGTGACAGCAAGAGAGAGAGAGAAACTCATCTGCACCGCCGGGTTTTGAATCTCCCAAGACACAAGCCGCTGCCAGGGTTTCTGAGCAGGATGGCGGTGGCTCGGCCGGAGGCTGCTTCACCCGCAGCCCCACGGCTGCATTGCTCTCTGTGGGGCTCCACGCTTCGGCCGCCTGTGAAGCGGAGGGAAGCTCTGGTTTTGGAGGCAACTGCGAAAACTCAACCCTGCTGCTCTTGGGAGTGTGGGGAGGCATGGGAAAGGGTGGCTTATAGGGCAGAGAAAACAGAGACCTGAGGTTGGGAGCACCCCAGGAGAAACAGCAGTGCGCTCCAGGGTCAAGTTTAACCAGCTCCCTACCTTCATGTCAGGTTTTGCCCCAAAACGAGGCAAACCCATGTAACATTGCCTTCAGTAAACAATGAGTTTCCTTCCTTTCTCAGGATGAAACAGAACCTGACAATGGGAATCCTCGTTAATGATTAAAAAAAAAAAGCCAACGAACAAACACCCTGTTGCCTGTCCTGCTTTTGTACTAAAAGCCATTGAATCAGCTCCCGCATCCACTTTTGTTTTCTTCCGTCAGACCCTGGGGGACTGGGGCTTGCTCCATCAATATTTAACATTTCACAGTCAGGTTTTTAACCAAGAGAGATGCGAGCTGGAGGTGTTGGGGGCAGGACGGAGAACGCTGCACACGGTTGGGAAGAGCAGCATCTAATTCAGAGCACCCATGGGGACTCTGCATTCAGGGCCAAGGCTAACAGGGCTTATCCCATGGCTTGCTGCAAAATCCTTGCTGGGCCACCAGCGTGCCCTTGTCAAACTGTTGAAGTGCCACATGCCATCGCTGTGCCCAGAGGGTGCAAAGTCAGCGCCACAGCCGTCTCCGGTCGCACTTGTGACAAGCAAGCGGGAAGATGCATCCTTGCAGGGATGGAGGGGAGGACAAGGGGCTGCTGGCAGGCTGGGGACAGGCTGCCTGCAGCTGCCCACATCTGTGTGGCTGGGGCCACAGCCCAAAGAGCCATAACCCCAAGGCATTGTTTATTTCTGCCTTTGCTGGAAAATGAACCATGTAGGATGAGCCGTGTAGGTTTTAATGAAAGCAAGAAGGACGTATTCAAACTGTCCCAAAACTGCAACTTAGGACTGGAAGGAAAGGTGTGCAAGTGCTTGCAAATGACCAGACCGGTCTCGAACTGGTCTCAGCTGAGGTACTGTAAGAAATGGGGCTGTTGCTTACTGTAAAATAAAGGCAGAGGTATTCACGCCCACATTTTTTCAGCCATTATGAGACCAATAGTTTCAGGTTTCCTCTGACTGGAAAAAAACCAACTGGAAAAGCCTCTCCTCTGCATGCACAGAACTCATCCTCAAAAACACAGTTGATCAGCAGAGCAGATTTGGTGTTCGCAAGATTAAGGCAATCAGAAATTTTTCGAATCCTAAGTATGGAGAAAAGTATAAAAATAGGCCAGAAAATTTTGGCTCAGCTCCCCAGTCCAGCTCTGTTCACTTCCATCCAGAGAAGAGCACATCCTGATCTGATGAATTAATGATCCTCTTCACTCAAGACATCAGGAAGAAGTTGACCTTGGTGCAGCAGAGCAGTGCATGAGTGCTGGGCTGTCGCCTCCCTTCAACCCACGCAGGGTTTGCAGATGTGTTCCAAGACAGGAGAAGGAGGTCCATCAAATCAAGCACAAAGTGTACTCGGCAGTTAACGAAGGGTGCACAACTGGTGAGTTAGTTTCCCAGGGAGGTCCATACCCATCAGAACATGGGACAACAGCCCTCCATTCTCCAGCTGGGATCACAAATCCAGGGCTCCCAACAATGCAAGCCTCAGAGCTGAAGAGCTCACTAGATTGAAGGATTCGGGATCCCCAAAGGAGCTCCTTCCTTTGCATTATTAGCCCGTAACACAAGGTCTACACTGTGCTGAAGGTGGCAACCTCTCGGGCCACCACAGATGCTTCTATGCAAAGGCAAAGATACACAAGCAAACACAGAATTTCACCATTTCTGTGGTAGGGTGACAGTCCTGGTACACGTTGTGGAAAAAAGCAATGTTTTACTGAAACAATAATTATTACAAATGGGTGTAAGCTCATCCATGTACTTGACCTGAAATTTAATCTGAATTGAACGCTCAGCCTAAGCTGTCATTACGAGAGCCGCTTGGGGAAGAGCTGCTGCATCGCACTATTTCACCACAACCTCAAAGAAAAGGCAGGGCTCTGCACAGTGCGTTAAACGAGCTTTGCTACAAAATGCTGGATGGAGGGCACCCTGCCCTGGGGTGCGTGCCCAGCGAACAGGTGATGCAGGTGCCACTGTGTCCTCCAGAGACGTGAAGGAAGGACCTCCGGCTGGGGCATCTCACGTTTTCTCTCTCTCCTCCTGGTCTGTGTGTCACTTGTTAGCAAGGGAAGCACGTTTCAGTTAAAGGGGAGCTGGGTGAGAAGATCTGCACACCACAGGAACACACACAGCTCATGCCACCCACCACAGCAACACTTCTGAGTCGCCAGCTCCGCAGGGGACCCAGTGGTACCTACAGCTGCTTCCCATCACCCCTCCCCGTACAGCACAGAGAAATGCCACACTAACTCAAGGTGCCGGCTCCCCCATCCAAAGGGAAGGCACATTTGCTATTCCTGGTAGCACAGATAATGCTCAAGCATTTGGGGACAGTAGGGATATCATGCCTCCGGCCAGGACATCATCATAACCCCACAACACGAGGAGAGCAGCAGCACACAACAAGGTGGGAGCATACACAAACACGAGCGCACACCACAACACGCACACACACATAGAAACGATGATGATTTTTTTTGAACAGCCCCAGTATGAACAATTAGGAAGAGGGTGACCAGGAGATGGATGCCGGAATGGGATGGGGACTTAAATGAGTCTCCATGCTGTGTTGGAGTTCCTATGAGGAACCAATTTTTACCCCAACCCTGACTTTATGCCTCTCCAGCCTAAGCTATATTTCATAATTGGGAACATTTATGAAACTTATAAAGTATTTTATTATAAGAAGTGGAAGTGGCATGCTCTTATTTCACTCTCAGCATAGAAAAATGTCTGATTCTCATGAGACTCTCAGAGAAAAATGCACTTATAATATTATACTTGCAACTCACCAATGCAATTTGCTGTAAATTAAGCACACAAAGTAGTAAGGGTGATTTACTAAGGCTGTAAAACTTGCATCTGTGAAAACTGGAACCGGGTTTGGAGATCAAGCACTAAATCACATCAGCATTAATGCATCTAGTGAGGATTTAAACTGCTCTAAGAACAGAGCTTGGCCCCTAGTCTTGAAATGCAAGTAATTTATTCCCCATCTTAAAATATTGACCTGACTACACCTTCAGATACCCACCTCATATAAAATATGCTTGAGATTTGAAAATCCACTCTTTTTTGAAGAACCTGAGACAATATTATTTACCATAAATCTTATACCGCCATATACAGGTCTTTGCATTTGCATTGATCCCAGAAGATTAAGTCCCAGACTGAATAACTGGAGCTTGGCTCCAGGTCAGTCTTGGAAGAAAAAACTGAAATGGAAAAGTCCTGCTGAGATGAGATGTCCTTTTCCCAAAAATCAGACTGGATTACTAGAACTGAATGATCATTTCAGTTTAGCATTCCAGATCTCCCCCTCCTCCAGATGCCGTCCTCAAAAGCAGGCACGGCCGCTGCTGTGGTTTTACTCCGTGCTACCACTGATGCGTCCCATGGTGCCACCACACCAGCAAATTCAGCAGATTTCAGCAAATTCAGTGTTACCTGGTGGGCACAGCTCCTACAGCATGAAGTGAGGCAAATGATACAAGGAAGGATGGGAACAGAGGGCTAGAGAAAGGGGAACACGCAGCAGTGACGGCAGAGGGAAAATGGAAGTATGAACAGGGAAGTTTTCTTGTTAAGCATTGTATGAATTGGAGGAGGTTGGTAAGACCATCAAGAAATCATCCTTAAGAAAGCAAGCTTATCAAGCTCTCTCCCACTCTCCTTCCTCAAATTGTCATTTTTGGCAGACAGTTCCCCAACACTTGTGTGTACCAATAGCTAAGATGTACATGGAGGTGCATGGAGTTAGTCTGTAGGCAGCAGGATGGGGAGTCTGGTTTGGGCTTTCACTCATTCCTTTGAAAAAAATGATCTTCAGAGGTTTCTGGTTTTTTCTCTTTTTTTTTTTCTTTCTTTTTTTTTTTTTTAATTAAAGCCTTTGCACGTTACAGTCCCAAACGAAGAACAAGGAGTGACATGACACACAGTTTCAGAGTCACATGCACTTCATACCTGGAGGCACCATACGTTTGTGTTTGCGTGCTTTTCAAGTATTTTCACCAAAGAAAACCAAAGGGATAAGAGAAAGAAAAACAGGGGGGAAAGGTGGGGGTGGAGGAAAGGGGAAAAGAAACAGAATAAAGAAAATTAGCATATGAACAAAGTATACCCAGGAGCAGATGCGCTGTGACCAGGCGTACAGGTGAGCACAGGAGCGTGGGCTGAGCTCGCTCCCACTGCAGCCAGCTCAGAAACCACTGCATGCCCATGTCACCCTTGGGGACAGGCAGCTGGCACCTTGCTCCGAAAGCAAATGGGCACCACAGGCAGGGAGAATGTGGAGGCCTCCAAGACACCTTTCATGAGACATCCACAGCCCCTGGTCCCATCAGCCAAGGTCTCCTTGGGCTGGGCTGAATGTTGTGCCGGTGGGTTTTTCTTAGTGAAGACCAATATATGAATGTAGTTGAGATCAAGGCCCTGTTCCCATGAGTGATAATAAAGAGATTTTTTTTTCAGCAAATCCAGTGGCTGATGCGTAACAGGTTACGATGTCTGGGCGCACCCCGCTACACGTGCATCACAAGCCCAACCCGTACCTGCATGTACAGGAGCCTCGTGCATGTTTCAGATTTGGTTCTACCACATTTTTAATTCAAAGATGAAATCTGAGATCTCTCAGAGGCCACCACATTTTCCCCAAATGAGTGAGACTCGTGCTACTGCAGTGATCTGAGTGATGTTCTGGAGAGACGTGAGCTCCTCCAAGGCATGTGCAACAATTTTCTCCTGTCAAGCAGCCAGTCTTTCGGGGATGCCTTGAGAAGACAGGTACGCCCAAGTCACAGGGCTCCTGCTATGAGGAATAAGCAGCCCGATGTTGAGCAGAAAGGGTGCCAGGCACCCGGCGGGGAGATGGGGGTACTGTGCTCCTCCAACCCACTTCCTAACCACGTGTGCATTAGCAGCCGTCGCCTTAAAGCAGCGCGGGGCTCCACGTGCTGCTGAGGCTGCACCGGCGCAGAGCGGCCAGCGCCTGCCAGCTGGCTTAGTGAAGTGGGTAGACAAGGATAGATGGACAGTGTGAGTGATGGAAGCTGCAGCCAGAACATACAGTAACTCCCCTTCCACCACCACCACCACCCCACCCCCCAATTAAATTATCTGACTGCATCCAAAATACATTCAAAAGAGGTTTGCTGCTTTCTTGGTCAAAAATGCAATTTGACTAACAGCTGACTCCATCGGTGCACAAATGGCTTACTCTCCCAGGTGATGTTCACTTTGTGCACAGACAGGTTGGGATTTAAGGGTGAAGCTGGGAGAGAAAAGAAACCTGTGCTCAGGGAAGGCCAGGGTGACACTGCTGCTTGGGGCCCATGTTGGGAGCAGCACCCATGGCATCAGCCAGCAAACGACCCTGCTACAACCTTGTCCTGGTTTTTTTTGTTCAAGATAGCAGCTGGGCTCTTCACCAAACTATATTTTTTGCTTCTTCTCCTCCCCAAAGTTTTTATTTAGCCTCTTCTGGAGCTCTTTAGCTTAGTTTTCTTCCTGCATACTAAATCCACAGGAAATACAGGCTTTAACAAGTGGATTAAGCAGCAGGTAATGACCCCAGCGCACCCTCATGCGAAAGGGTGTCACTGCATGCCTGGCTGCATGGCAAGTTCAGTCTTTTAAAGAGCAGCAAAACCTGGCAAAGCCCACCGAAATCAGCCCCTGGCTTTCTGTGATTTGCAGTGGACTTTGGACCAGGTTCTGGTCCTCATCCTCCCCAGCAGCTGATCTCAGCAGGGCTGCAAATGTACAGCAAGAAGGTCAGATCCTGGGAGGGAGAGTTTCGATGGGTGGGTGTAATGCTATTGGAAAACAGTTTTGTTCTGTTTTGTTGGGTTGTTGCTTTTGAGGGTTTTTTAAGAAAAGTCTTGAAGCTGATTCATAAATCTCTAGAGAAAAAGCAACCGATCAGACACACACTGGGAAAAAATCCAATGAAAACTTACTGACCAGGACAACGTGATTTCCAACAGGTTTTTAAGATGGATTAACAGGCTGGCTGCTGTGTTTCAAATACAGGCTAATGCTTACCCTAGGAAATATATCCAGACTGTCTGCCTGAGGGCTAGAAGGCACCAGTAACATGGGAAAACAGAAAGGGATTCACACCTGCAGTGGCACAACCCAGCATCGGACCACAGTCCTGTTTGGGAGCAGGGAAACTGGACACAGGGAAAGCATCACGCCCAACAAAACCCTGTGAAGCTATGGGAATATCTAAGGAACATGTCTGACTCTTCTACAGACCCAGAAAGATCTGGGTAGCCCCTAAAAACTTGCCATAAAGGGATGCACAGCCCTGCCTGGGATGCAGTGCAGTGTGGAGTGGAAAATGAACAGCAATGTTTTGCATTTCAGCTTCGGGGGAATTCTCTCCTTGATGCCACCAACTCCGAGAGTGACACAGGGGACGCGGCGCTTCCCCACGTCCCGGAGGGCAGCAAGGCATGGCAGGGGACTCTGTTCTCATCTCCATGAAGCTCCAAATCCCAAGAGGCTGTGAAGTCCCACAGCAGTGCTCTAACCCGTGTCGTTTCAACTGAAAAAAGCTGCCTGGGTGTGATGACGAGTTACCTCTCCTTAAAGCAAGCCAGACGGATGCTGCTAAAACACAACGGTGCTTTATCAGCATCATCTGCCAGGCTCCGCTGCCCTTCCCTACTCACGTCAACAAATCATGATGGATAAATGAAATGCAAGAAATGGGAAAATGTTCACTGGATCCTGATTTGGTTTTCCCCCTCTTAAGAGAAAAAAAAAGGAAAGGGGGACCCAGGGCAAATGCACCTAGGGGGAGTGCTGGGCCAGTCAAGGGAGGGACAGAAGTTTGCTGAAAGGCAGAAGGACCATTAGACACCAGCTGGAACGGCAGGGAGAGCTCAAGTGGGTGCGAGGAGCTGCACACAGGGTGAGGGCAGCATTTACCTACGATCCAGGGCAGCTCGGGAGGGAGGTCTTCACACCTGGGCGCGGCAACTGTCACAACACAACGCAACTACCAGTGGACTCGGAGAAATAAAGGTGAAAAGAAGAGCATGTACACACACAGACACAAAAAGAAAAAAAAAAAAACACAAAACAACAGGGAAATTAAAATCAAGTCAAAAAGAAGTACACAAAAAATCCAAAGCAAAAAAAAAAAACAACTCCAAAAGAAAAAGCATATACCAGCCCTTAAGAGCTCTTGAAATCCACTTTTGTAACATAAAAAAGTAAATAAATAAACAAAACTATACATCCAGATAACAAAAATAAATATGGAGACAGTGGCATCACGAGGAAGGCAGTGGAAGAGGCAGTTAGAGGATGAGGTACCTGTACATGGGGACGGTGACAGTGCGTTCGTAGTACTGCCAGGTGGAGTGCAGGTCTGTCCGGGACAGGTTGGTGGCATAGAATCTCCAAGCCGCCTGCGGAGAAGACACAGCGGGATTGTGGACCCTGGCATGGCCAGCACTACCCTCAGTTTTATAAACCTCAGCCAACACCGACTCCTCCCTCTGTTTTCTGTGGGAAGGGTCCAGCATTTCGGCTCTTCCTTGACTGGATATGTGACGAATCTGGGGTGGTACCATGACAGTCCTATGTGAGCCCAGCTAAGAACACTGTGAGTACCCAGCACTCACTGTCAGGCTGAGGTCAGGTATCAAATGGGTGTTGTTGCCCATTAGGGAGTTTAAAAACTTGGAGAGAGAGGAGCAGGGGAACGTAAAATTACTCTAATTTCAAATCTCCAAGATACACACCAAGGCCAACCTTCTGCGCAGACATCTGTTACCGTGAAAAAAATGCTCCCAATTGTAACTTTATATCAGTATAAATATTCTCTTTGGGGGAAAAAAAAATTGGGTGAAAACAGACTGTCCTAATGCATTTGTCTTGCTGCACTGGGCTGGATTCCGTTCCTTTTCTCCCCTAGATTGCCTACCACACGCTATTTTCCCAAGGCTGATTTCCTGGCATTTATTCCCAGACAAGACCAGTCACCAGCTGCTGTCTCACACCTTACACACACGGCCCCAGTTTTCACCTGCCCATCTCCTCCCCAACTTCTAGAAGTCTATTAAGCCCCCTAAAATCAGGACGACGTGAGCCCAAGGCTCCTTGGACATGATCCTCACCTGAATCAGGCCCGCTGCTGGGTTTCGTCTCTTCTCAAAGTGTTTTTGTCGATGCTGCTCTTGGACCTTCAGAGCAAACCCTGAACCCAAGATGCCCTGGGGAAGAGGACAAAAATCTGCAGTTAGCGGGGCTTTAGCTAAGCTTCCACTTAAAAATTGCAGCCAGCTTTCTCTCCAAAGGTTTGTTCTGGGTGGTTTTTTGCTTCAAACACACAGGGGAAGGAAGGAGCAGCCTCCAGCCGAGGCAGCCCTGGCAGAAACACTCCCTTCCCTGTGAAGGGGCAGCAGACTTTACTGGCGCTCACTGGAGTTGCTGCTTTTCCCAAAATAACCTCCAGCCAGCTGATAAAATACAAAACAACCACACTGCGCTGGCATTCAGCAAATTATCCCCGTAGGGGCAAATCAGCTCCATGCACCACACTGAAACGCACTCTGAAAGAGATGGGGGCAACTGGCTGAAAAGGCACAATCCCGCCTAGGAACAGCCCTTTGCAAGAGAAAAACGGCTTCGTTTCAACAAATGTTTGTGCAGAGCCGCATCTAGAGTTTCCATGCCATTTGCTCATCTACATAGCGCCCGAGCTGTGGACATTCGGAGAGGGTTTCCCCTCTGCTCTCTTTTACTTTGACTCAAAAGCCAGGGAGCAGTTGCAGTCGGGAGCTCTCTGGGTGCATCACTCCACTGGACGTAGCTGTGGCATTGCCCCAGCGCCGGGGGCCGGGGACAAAGCGCAGCCGAGATCAGCCCCCCCAGCGAGACGCGGCCGCCTCCGCTTACGGCAGGAAGGGCGAAGAAGGAGACGCCGATGAGCGTGAACGTCGCCGCCAGCAGCCGCCCATTCCAGGTCTGCGGGTACTTGTCCCCGTAGCCGATGGTGGTGAGGGTGATCTGCGGGGACATCACCGCACAGCCCTCGGTCAGACAGCCTTAGAACCGAACCAAAACCAAACCAGACAGCCCAAACCCTCGCAGCACCGCAGCGGGACCGGGGGAGCAGGGTCCCACGTGCCCCCAGCCAACCGAGTCGAGGGGCAGCTGGGGTGCCCAGGAGGACCCCAGCTGCTTCAGGTCTCCATGGGAAGCCGGGATGCCCCGATGCCCAGGACTGTGCTGCCACCCTCCCTGCTCGACAGGCTGGGTTTTCACACCAGTTGGGAGCATTCTCTTGCCTTCAGCTGACACACAGAGCTGCCATCTGGTGCAGAGGCTGGCGGCAGCTCTGAGCCTCCCCCGGGAGATGAGGTTGTGCCTTCGGCAGGGAAGCGAACCGGCACCATTCCCCCGGACTCCCTCTGGCATCTCACAAGAGCAGGCAGGGCTATTTGCACACATAAAGGTCTGATGCTGTTTATTCCCAATCTTGCCAGCAGTGCCTATTAGCTGGTCTCCCTTCCCATTTCAAACCAACATATTAGGCCAACAGGATTAATTCTGGCTGCTTCCTGCAACATCATTTAGGGACATTTTCTCCCGTCCCCAACATTATTGCAGTGCACCAGGGAAGTGCTGGCAAGCTGCTGTGTGTGTTTTGAGGATGGAGCTGAGAGATTTGTTGGAGACAAAGAACACCCTGAATTTCAAACTGCAGGGAAAGATGCATTTTCCCCCTTCAGTCCACAGACATCACTATAGTGGGAAACGTTGGGTATCCCCCAAGGCTTCTGACAGGATTTAGAGAATCTGGGACTGGCAGCACAAGGCAGGGAGAGATGGTCTGCTTAGGAACACCTTTGAGACTTCTCCCCAGTGGACCTCAAAGGTCCCTATGCCAAGTGGAAAGCCGTCCCTGTCCCATAGCCTCCACGGACAGAGGTGGCCCCAGGGATGGGAGCTGACACCATGCTGCTGTGGCTTTGGAAACCTCATGCATTCAACTTAGAATAAAATCACTTTTACACAAATGGAAGTACAATCCCAAAGCACTGTTTAATTGGACCCACTAAAAGCCCTATCAATTAGATGCCATTTTGACAAAGTGGTTAGAAAATGCATCTACGTGGCTATTCCTTACTGAAACACAAAGTCTAAGCAATGCTTTCTCCATAATCACTGCAAAGTTTGTTTACAATTTTTTTGTAATTTCTATAGACCACTACCAGGATTGGATTCACTAAGATCACACCAAAGGACAAGTTTCTGAACCTGAAACTTGATTTCTCTTGCTCATCTCTTAACATGTCTGTACTGGACCCGTGAGTTGGACAATGACAAAACCTATTTATTTTAATGAAGCTCAGATTTTACTTTGAGCTTCTCAGGGGCAAAACAGACCAGTGCAGCTCCATGTCCTGAAACAGGGAGCGGTGATCTGCTGCCAAAGGCTCACACAGCTTGGGAAGCAAGAGGGATAAATCTGCACATGGTTCTCCCAAGACTGAGCTCTAATCTGGGCTGTCACTTCTTCCTCATTGTTTATTTTCTAGTTCTGTCAAATTCAGCTTTGTTTTTATTTTTCTGTCATAACCAAGGGACTTGAAAAGCAATTTACTGCTGCCTTCCCTCTGTCGGAACACAGGAGCTGCTTGATCAGCCGATTCCTCCCCAAGCCTGTTACTGGGATTTGATCAGATCTGGGATTTTCATTACATGCTTTGTAATCAAGGCCAAACTAGCGCCACAGTGTCGGAGCAGGAGAATAATAATGCAAGAAGATTAGAACGTCATTAATTCTTTCTTTGTTAATCGGGTAATCCAATAATTCACATGCACGCGCACACACAGAGCAAACTAAAAGTATTGCCCTTTCCTCCTTTGTCAGCAAAGATGTGAAAGGGGAGTGCTTTCAGAGCCGGAGTCTTTCTGGTACTTAGACCTTATTAATTTTATAAAATGTATTCCAGTGTGTTCAACAGAGCATTGCCCAAGTATGATTTTAAATAATTAAAGGGCGGCAATACTTGTCAAAATGATGATCAAAGCACCCCGTAGAGCATGGAGTCTTTATCTGACCTGCCTCTGCTGAGCTAAATCCCACGACTAAGAGCAACATGAGTTCCCAGTTTCCTTGCAGCTCCAGCTAATTCAAGAAATGGGATTCCCTAACATGTTCTCCAAGGTTTATTTAAGAAGACAACCTAAACGGAGCAGCCTGAAGCCATTTAATAAAAATGTTAACTAAGCACGCTGTAAGTCAATTCCTCACATAAGTGATACAAGATGGCGGGTTAATGGACATTTTATTTTAATAACCAGCAGCTGTTCTATAAAAAAATACTTACCAGACCCCACCAGAGTGCATCTGCATATGTATCAAAGTGCTCATTTTCTCCTTTCTCGGCCAAGTATACCAGGAAAGAGGCCAGGATGAGGCACAGGAAGCCAATATACCAGGCAGTAATCAGCTCCTGCAAGATCATTAAGGGACAGAAGAGAATATTGCAATCCTGATGCGCATCTCCAAAAGCCGAGTTGCTTGCTTGTGGTCGGATCTGAATTCTTTTAGGCTTTGGGGCTTTGGTTCAAGACCAGTAGTGCCCCTTGTTGAGATGGGACCAAGGTAGTGGTGGTGGCCCTGCCACGCACATGGGGCAGCCCCCGTCCCGAAGACCCCGCCATCTAAACACATACAGCAAATGGAGAAGGAAAAGGACTGCTAAGAGCTCCATTATTTCAAGATGTAGAACTAAGACTAAAAAAAAAATAATTCTATTTCCTCAGTTCACACAGGGATGTAGGGTTAAAACTGGAATGGGAATCTCCAGACCCCTGGGGATTCTGCTTAGTGCAGGTCCCTTCCACTAACAGGGGAGGAGCTACAAGGCTGGGGTCTGGATACCATATCTCCCAGTTTCAGGGAAGTTTTAATTCAGAATTCAAAGGAATGATTGTTTTTGGATGAAGTTAATGCAAGAGTGGTTAAAAGAGACCCACAAATTCCCAATGATTTTTACATGGTTCTGGATAAGCTGGTGAAGCTTTTCAGGGGAAAAAGTGCAGGAAACGTTACATTTCTAAATTTGGCAGCAGGAAACAAAAAAATTGTCAACAATCTCTTCCCAAACCGAAGAAAGGCCAAGGTGCCTTACACCAGGGATCAGGTCTGTGACTGGTCTGTGATCTCATGGTGGGAAGAGGAATGGCACAAGCATCGTGTCTGTGGGAAGCTGCTGCTCGCACGGTGCGCTTCCAGAAACGCATCAGCTCTGCAGTGTGCAGCCTAGACAAAGGGCTCACAGCAACACCTGTGCTTAATGAGGCTGCTGGCTAATTGCTAGCTCTTTGAAATGAGCCGTGTCGGTGTGCAGGTAGTCGCTATGTTCAAGACATCCCCTGCAAACATCTAAACATCTCTCCCTTCTCTACTGGTCGGAGAGCTCATCGGACCTTGTGTCTCTGACTTTGCATTGCTCTCCGTGTTACCTGCCAATCCCCCCAGGCCTGGGAGGTGTTTGGGTTGGAGAACTGAACCAAAGCAGTGTCTCTGGTGGGAGAACATGCAGAGTGACTCAGTGTCCTTGCTTGGGACTTGCTCACCTTACTGTGTGCGTAGACCACAGAGCCCAGGAGCTTCCAGGTGCCGCCCCGCCGGTCCATGCGGATCATGCGCAGGATCTGCAGGAACCTCAAGCTCCTGAGTGCCGAGGTGGCAAAGACATTCCCTTGAGACCCTGCTGCCAGCACGGCAATGGACGCAATCAGCACCATGATGTCTGCACGAAGAGAGGGCATGGAAAGCTGAAGAAACATCCCTGAACCGCTTCCGAACGGAAGGCACACCGACTGCCATGGCAGCGGACGGCTGTGCATGGAAGTGATCTCCTATTAGTTGTAGCTCATGCTGGAAGGACACAGCATACATCTTAAGGATGAATGGAGCCACTACACACCTTAGGAAAACATCCTGGTTTCCTTCTCCACGCTCATCATTCCCATAGAAAATGTGTCAAATATTGCAAAGCCTGAATTCCGATACGATCCAGTGCTAACCCCGCTAAACTGGATCAAAGCCCTGCAGAATGCCTGCCCTTTTTAACCAGCTGCAGCTGCCCGCTACGCACAGCTGTCTAGGGGTTTGAATTCCACCATCTCAGCTGGGAGTGAAAACACCTAGAGGCCCACCATAATGATCCTGGGGTGCTCACAGCCAAAGGCCTCCAAGAAAAAGTCCAAGAAAAAAAGCCTGGCTCTATATATCTCAAATTCAAAGATCCTGTAAACCTCCCTCTTCCCAGTTTTCTATGCAAATTTTGAAGGAGTGCTTTTCTGTGGAATAAGCTAAGGTCCTGCACATGACCACCGCCAGCTCCCGGACATTTGAAAGCAGGCTCCACAGCGAATGGCACAGCCTCTCTGCTCGCTCCTTACCCCGTTAAAAATAACCGCTGCGCACAGATGGCCCCTTTCACAAGAGGATCGCCAAATACATTACAAACAAGAATTAATTAAGTCTCATAACTCCCTTGTGAGGCAGCTCATCAGCATCAGGGAAGGCAAAGCGAGACACAGAGAGTTTCAATGACTTGTGAGTGAGTCGGTGTCAAGGTTGGACACAGCACCGCGGGGTCCCAGCCTCTGCTGGCCAAACTCCCTTTCTGCGGCTGCGGGCAGCTGTCAGTGATGCCTGGGTACAACGGGAGCACTCCCAGGCCTGCGGGAAACAGCGGGGGGGCTCCCGCAGAATAACAAAAAACATGTCTGTGGGTTAGGCCTTGTGCCTTTGTGCTCTTTCCCTTCTCAAGATGACCACGAAGCAACTGAGGATCAACCCCCAAACTGCATGCAAGGAACAGGAGCACCGCGCAAGCAATAGCCCTTTTGGTTTGGGAAATCCCGTGCAGAGAGGCAGCTCTTACCGATAACACAGAAAGGTTTCCGGGCGAATTTTAACCTTCCCCTCCAGCCCCGGTATCGGCAGCAGCAGCCAGCCGCCCAGATCCTCACAAAGTATTCCACCCCAAACACCACGATGGTGACAATTTCCTGCGAGGGAGACAACGCTATTAGTTGAGATAGAAGTGTGATGGCAAGCATGCTCCAGAATCACGTACAAACCCCCAAACTAAACTCTGCGCACCTCAGAAAATATATCACAGAGCTGTCCGCACCATTAAACTGGGAGCCCAGGCTTGACAGACTGTCAGCTCTGTGCTGTCGCACCTTCCTCCCCTGGGGTGGCAAGAGGTACTGCACATTGTAGTGATGAACTAGAGGTTTGCACCTCCTATCATGTCTGCATGCCCCATCAGAGGATTGATGAGTACCCGCTCCTCTCCCTGCCATTCGTCTCCAGGACTTGACGAGGTTAAAGCTGAGCAGCTCAGGGAAGACCAGAGACAGGAATCACTGGCTACTCCTCCCTAAGACTCTTCACAGGGAATTTGAGCTTTTTTCCCTAGAAAACTGGACCGGTTGTCGCTGTGACTGTGCTGCCCGGTGCAGGGGCGGTGTAGATCTCCATCCCCTGTGCCAAGCCAGCACACCGACGCAGGGCACCACAGCTTTTTGCACTGCCACCCGAACACCCTGCGCACGCTCCCTTCCCGCTGATTTCTTTACTAGCAGCGCTTGCCTCAGCTTTATCATGTCCCAAACCTGACGAATCCCTAATTAGTCTGCAGTACCTTTTGATGTCAATGTAGGGCAGCGACTGGGGAAGAGGAAGAAAGGCAAAAAGAAAGGAGAGGGGTGAACCCGGCAGCCCTGCGATGTGGCAGTGCAGGCAGGATCTCTGCTGGCTCTTGATGGCAGAAGCCACGTTGTCGTTGTGAGGGACACCTGGCTACTTAAGGAACAAAACTCTGCAGCTCAGGGATGGATCAAATAGTTGCAGGGATGTTATAGCGTGGGAGAGGAGGCAGCTACACAGGATGGCCCCTACTCAGAGCATCCATGGCTTTAGATATTGGGAGCTGTTGGACATCAAAGCGCCTTTCAGTTGGGATCAGTCTTGCCACTGTGTTTTGTAATTGAAGATAAATGCAGAACAAAGGAAGAGTTTAGGAAGAAGGGTTTTAAAGGATCCTTAAGAATATTTTTAGTTTATTTCTGATACAGATTTTCCTATTTCTTACCTGCAGGTTCCAGCAGTCCCCTTCTCACAAGCAACAGCTTAAATTCTTGCCTCTGTTAAACACCTGCAACCTCAGGTTTTTGTGCGTTTTTTTACTTTGTTTTAATGCCTTACTGATGGCTTCATTTGCAACCCCCCCACTTACCAGGATGTAAAGGGCCCCTTCCGAGCTGTTCTGGTACTCATCAATGGTCGAAAAGACAGACAGCACCAGACAGGAGAAAACTAGTAGAAAACTACGTAGCACAAAACCAAACCAAAACAAACAAAAAAAACCCAAACAAAAACAAAAAAAAAAAAGAGAGAGAGAGAGAGAATGTTAATTTTCAGAGCAGGAATTTCTCACACTTCATCAAACTAGTCCAGAGAGCATTTTTGGACATATTTGTCTATGAGTATTTACTGTGCTGCTGCTGTTACACCACGAGGTAAAAAGGGGAAATCCCCGGTTTTACCAACTGGAAGGGTCACATGTTGATGGACCCACTAGACTGTTTCCAGTTTGGCCGATGCCAATCCAACTCCCCTGATCCCCTCTGACATTATTTCCCCAAGGAACTGTCAGCCCCGACTGCCACATGCTTTCAACAAGCATGCAGACCAGCAGGGAAATGTATTACTGCAGGGACAGGGGACCCAGCGGGCTGACGAGCAGGAGCACAGGCTGGGCACAAGCCCAGGGAAAGCTCCACTGATGCTCTGCTGATGCATTCGCATCCACAAAAAAAGCTACACAAGAAGCGGGACTGCACTTCCTATCCTTGCAAGGTAGGACATTTTGGGGTGGATGTAATGTTTCTTTTCTAGGCAGGAACTCCAGATTAATTCCTGAGCGCCTGCAAAGGCTGGCGACTTTTTAAGTTTGTTGTAGTATCACTGGGAGGTGGAAGGTTGTTACTCTGCTTGTCTGTGGCCAGACACAGGACACAGTAGGGGTTTGATCCAGTCCAGGGGATGTGACCTTGGTGCTGACAGTACCTTAGTATGGATCCAGAGGCACTCTGCCACCGGGCAGGGCGCTGGGCTGGCCTCTCTGTCGCAGCCTGGCAGAGACGCAAAGGAGCCCCATCCTGCCAGGAGCTGGGAGGGACCCAGCTTTGATATCAGCTCTCTCAGCCTCTTTCATTTGCCATGAAATACGGGAGATTCTCCAAACCCTTACAGTATCCATCCAGGTCTCATTGATGTCTAAACCCATGGGCTGTCCCAAAAGCAACTTCAGAAGTGCCACACCACCCTGTCATTCACAGGCTGTCCCCATCAAAACTGCCTGCTCCATGCTTTTTGTGAACGCTGGAGGTACTAACACAAATCAAAAGGCACCGAATGAATGACAGGAGCTTGACTCTCCTCTGACACTTGATGCCCCGAGTTCTCAGCTATGAAGGTGTCCTGGCAGCTACTCACGAATGGAGATGATTTCCACCAGCCCGCGATGCCCACTGCTTGCTCAAACAAAAGGAGGGAAATTAATTTACTAAAGATCCATTTACCGATACAATAAAGTAGGCCAGCGCAAGGAGAAACTAAAAGCTGCATTCTTTAAAAGCATTAAATAATTCATTTGTCTGGCTTTGTCTCACATTCCTACAAACTGCATGTTGAATATTTATAAGGTACGGTTCCGGTGGTGCGTGCTGTTCCTTTTTGTTGTATAAAGAAAAGGAGCTTCACACCACCGGGTCGTGCTTGTGGCTTTGCAATGACCATTAATGTCACAGTAACAAGTAAAAACTGGGGGATCTGTAGTATTTAGTTGAACCACAGGCTGAAACATCCCTGCCTGCCAGAGGGAAGGGACCTTCTGAGCCATCTCAGCAAAGGCTGAGCTTTGTCCGCAACAAGATGAATTCAAGCGTAGACCAGTTGAGGAAAATTGCCTGATTTCTCACTGCAAATTTACTTTTCTCATATCAGGTCTGGTACCTGGAGACTTGTCGCAACCTCAAGAAAGTAAGAAAACATCCCCTGCAATCCCACTTATGGTGTCCCTCCGTGTCTCACTTAAAATGTTTTTTCTCCCCAAGTTGGTCTTTTAAACCCCTCGCCATAAACAAGCCGACCGCATCCTGCCCTGCAGCCCCACGGATTCCGTGCAGCCCCACATGCCCCAGGCTGCCTGGGCTGCCCTGCGAGCTGGAGTGGGACCCCGCTGTGCCCACCCCAAGGGGGGGAGCAGAGCCCTGCACCGCTGGAGCAAAGGAGCTGCAACTGGGTCAGGCAGCCCTGCTCCCACGGCGGCCCAGATTTTGCTGCAAACTTCTGTGTTGGAGTGAGAAGCAAATGAATAATCAATGAAAGGAAAAATAGAAGAGGAAAACTAAAAAAAAAATGATCACAGAAAGGGATCAGGGGGAAAAGAAAATCCTGCATTTTCGGATTAAAGAAGTAAAACGTGGGTTGTACTCTTGTGACCAAAAATCACAGTAAAATGCCTGAGGAGGGGCTGAAAGCAAAGCGCCAATGCCAACACAGGCATGCACGAGGTGTCTGCTAAGGTGACCACCTCGGACAGATGCAGAACAAAGCTGTGCTCAGACAGTGAGTCCTGGCAGCAACAAATGCCACAAGAAAGAGGATTCCTGTGCGTTAAGTTTTTTGCTAGGCATATATCAAGGGGGCAGAAAAAAGAAAAGAAATCACTTTATCACTTCACATCCCAAGGGCGGATTGTGCAAGCAGTGGTTATGTGAGGAGAGCCAGCCAGCTCCGGGTGCTGCTGGGGCAGTGGGACATGTGGGTGCTGCTCATTTCCTTCCCCAGCACTTGCTACAGCCTCATCCCCCTCCTCTCCCCAGGGCCGGCTCGGTGCTGCTGTAATTTTGGCTCTGCACTCCCCAGGGCTCTCAGTGCTGGGGAGACCTGATGCACATCACACTTGCAGGGCCAGCATTAATTACAGTACTGCTGAGCATGGGAGGCAACAGGGAAGGCACTGTCTTCTTCAATGAAGCGCAGGAGTTCCATGGCCAAATCCCATGTGGACCAAAATCTCCCTATCTCAGTCCTGACAGGGACATTCAGCCACCCGGTAAGGAACAGTTCTGCCAGCAAGGGATGGAGGCACTGGCTCATCATGGGATGAGCTGCACAAGCATCCCAAAATACCTCCACAGTGATGTACCACTGCTCTGCTTGACCCTGTGGTCCACAAACCTCTGGGAGGCTGTAAAAGGAGACTAAGGGACAAAACCTTTCTGCAAGGAAAATTAATTTGGGGGTTGGGGTCTGTATGGATCTTGGGAAGCTTTGAAGGATCTGCAGACCCCCCTTGGACAGGGGGCTGGAAGAAGAAAGCTAAGCGGTATGTCCCCACCAGAGATGGTGTGTATCCCCTGAGCTCCCACCGAGGGAGGGCAGTGGGGGACAGGAAGGCTGACTCTGCTTTAATTTCACCTAATCCACCCAGACAGCACAGGAAAGGGCTCCAGATAATAATGGATAGCTAGAGAAAGGGAAACAGGCCAACAAATAGTGTAGGGGTTGGGATGAATCTAATTTTTAAAGCTACATATCTAATCAAAGCAAATTATGTCTGCTGGCTGACTCTGGGTAATGTTAATGTGCAATAAGAAACGTTAATTATGTCCCATCTAATGACTTTTACATTAAAGATGCCAATTCTGCTTAGCGCTTTGGAGAAGACAATATCCTCCTCCAGAGCAGACTGGAACTGGGTCCTGCACGATGCACGGCTGCAGCTACCACCAGCTTCTCCCAAAGCCAAGCCAGGATGCGAAGGGCAGCGCGTGACTTCGGACCACCGTCTCCTCTGTACTGAGGGCATGGAGAAAGCTGGCTCCAGCCTCCTGGACCCACTGGAGAAGGGCACCTCATGTCACTGCAGCTTCTCACCCACCACCCATTCCTGCAGGCATCCAGCACCTTCTGCTGCCCCGTGCCTGTTACTCAGACCTATAAGCTCAGGCAAGACCCAGCTGTGCAAATCTTGACTGCTGCTAATGCTAATAAATCCAAAGTCAGGCTTTACATCCAAAGGTTATGTTGACTTAAAACATTCCTGGCAAGCTTCTTATTACAATTTATAAATCCCGGCACAAAACCTGCATATCCAGATTTCATATCCACTGTGCTTCAGGTTAGCAATAGAAAAGACTGAACTCCCCCTCACAAAAAAAAAAAAACTTAAAATTACTTGAAACAGGAAAGATTGTCCTTTTTTTCCCCACAGTAAAAGCACAAGACAGAATCATCACAAAGCTTTTCAGGTTAATCATCTAATTTGCCTTCCAAAAGAAAACCCCTAGGAATCTACACAGCCATTTACATAAGAATTTAAAAAGACCTTTAAATTTGTTCCTGAAATACTTGTATTCAAATAACATTCACTGAAGTGCAAAAACATTGGTCTTCCTCTGATGAAGCATCAATAATTAGCAACTGCATTCCTGGATGCAGTGGAGATGGATGTAAAACAGGGAAATGACACAAGCTCATAACAAGCCACTCTGCTTGTTACACGCTTTGTCGGCTTTCCCTGGAATTGGGAAAGGGAATTAATGATTTGTTTAATTAGGAAGAGCAAAGCTGGAAAAGGAGTCTTTTACTACAGGCATTTGAGAGCTGTACAATGCCAAGCAACTTAAAACATTTAAAACACTTAAAAATTACTTTGGGGATGTAAACAAGGCGTTGATAACTGTGCTAAAATAAAAACCAAAACGCTTATGGCAATCCATCTGTAATCCCAGCGATCCATTTGCTGTGGTCTCCGTGAAATCCTGGCATTCAAGTACCTAAAACTTCAATGTAAATCAAAGGTCATGAAAACGCAGCAGCGATAATAAACCAAGGTGAAAGAACATCCACACTGAGGAACACCTGAGATTGTCAAATGCCTTTTAACACTCAGAGAGCCTCGTAATCAGAATGGGAATATTTACACTCCATTTAAATCTCCAGTGAATCAAGAGGCAAAACTCTGATAAGGCCATGGTTTTTCCAGGGGTAAAGACATGGTTGCATTGTACCTGCCCTCAGCCAGGAGCATCCGTCATCTTTATTCATGCAAGCAATCCTGCTGCGATTTGCAACCTGGCTATTCATTTACAAGGCTAAATATGAGCCTAAATGCTTCACTCTGGGTTTCCACATCCCTCCGTCTCAGCCAAGATCATCTCCCAAGGAGAATTCAGTCACTAGCAGAGCTGAAAATAGAAGTGGGGAGTACTGCCTTTCAGCCCTGTGCCGTAATAAATGCTCTCCTTTCCGAAATCAGGTCCTGAACCTGCAGGTTTGGCCATGCCCAGCCCCATCCTCTCATCCAAGATCTGGCTCCACAGAGGAGCCCGGAGGCTCCTGGGCACCCACATGGGTAGAAAACATCGTTTATGGGCAACACACAGGCTGGCTCCAAGGCAGGGATTCTCATTGTTTATAAACTTTTTAATAAATCTGTAGCAAAGGCCTCTCTAGGACAACATTAATAGCTCCTGTGCCTTCGCAGTGCCCTGAGATGATGGCTGAACAGCTCTGAAAAGCAGCACCCAGGTTGTACGAAGCAACAATGTGTGCTAAGGACAATGCTGTAAATGGAGCGGTGCCGCATCCCCAGAGGACCAGCACAGTGTCCCAGAGGACCAGCGCAGTGTCCCAGAGGTGCTGTGGTGCGGACAGCAAGGCTGCTCCGGGAGATGGGAGTTAATCAGGCTACAGAGAAGCACGTCTCAGAGATCCCAAACCACGTTATAGAGGCAGCAGTGGGATGGGAAGGAAAATGAGAGGGTTTGCTTTCCTCATGAGCCCTATCACCTCACCACCCGCAAGCCCCCAAGTCATACCCCTGGCCCCTGTGCAAATCTGCTCTCCTGGGGTGACAGCAAGGCAGCAAAAAACGGGAGGTGGTGTCCCAGCAGATGGGGTGTTCTGGGGTCTTCCCCAGGCAGGTGGCCAGGGTGGGAGCCCGAGAGCACCGTGTCCTGCTGCTGTGCTTGCGCTGCCCTTGCAGCTTGTGACACACACCTGCACGGTTACAGCCCAGGGAAGCAGCAGGGGGGGAGGTCTCCTTCGCATCAGGTGATGGGAGGAAGGTCTTTCCTGCTTCATGGGCAGATAAGGGGCATTCACAAATTCCAGAACAGCAAACTAAGGAAAAAGGAATAGCTGGTCATGGCTTCACTGTATGAGCGTGGTAAAGTGGCACAACTAAGTCACAAAAAAACCTCTTTCCCCACCTTCTTTCTATGTAGGCAGCACGTTCCTCAGGAAAAAAAAAAAAAAAAACAAAACCCCAAAAAACCCCACCAAAGAGCAGGATATGGGTTCACGTATATTTTCTCCTTAACAGCCACCACTTTTGAAATCAGTTCCCACTCCAAGAGCTCCTCCAGCCTTTCCCTCTTGCTTCTAACAGAGTCAGGGAGCAGAAATGGCATCATCTGCCCCAAGTGCCCAGAGCCACAGTCCTGACCTGAACCCACAAACTGCAGGAATTTGAGCAGAAATGGTATTTGCATGACATAGCTTGTCCCTCATCCAGCAAAGGATTGTATCCACACTTGCAAGCAAGAGTGAGCTTAAGAGCTTTTCTGGATTGAAGCCTCAAAGAGCAAAAGTCGCCTGAAAATGACAGGGAATAGAGATCAAGACCTGAAAAATGAAATTTCAGTAATCAGATGTTTGGGGGGTTGCTTTTTTTTTTCTTTTTTTTTTTTTTTACAGACTGGCTCTAACAATGTAACTTAACTCAGAAAAAAAGCCTGATTAATAATAATCACTGCATACAAAGTTCTAGCTCAAATGTTCCTCTTTGTCCTCATCTAACATGAATCACTGGGAAATGCTTGTCTGAGTATTCTCCTCACCCTGCACACGCAGCCTCGGAGGAGCCAGATGTCTGGAGGAAAACCCAGAGTATTCATCAAGCCCATGCACCTGCCAGAGGAGCCCGTCTCTGCTGCGACTCAGCGCTGCTGGGCTGAGGTTTTCTTTTAAAAACTTGGTGGGGAGAAATATATTCACACAGCTGCAGGAACGGTTCACGCGTGAGAACCCTGAAGACCACGGTGCAATTACGGTGCATTGGGAGGTAAATTAAGAGTAGAAAAATATTGGACATTTACGTAATTCTTAAAATGCCTGCACAGGCATTTACTCAGAGCATGTTCATTGATTTTAATGTGAGGGAAAGTTGCTGTCTCATGCAATACCCATATTATTCAGATTGAAATCTGAGTGCTGCCTCTGTTTCATCCCACAGGGTATTCCCAAAAAAAAGCCTCTGCTTCCTCCCTACCTCTGACAAACCAATACTAGTCAGTACAGGAATATGAGCCTTCCTAATCTGACTTTTATCTGTATATGAAGACCAAGTTTTTTCTCTTTAAGGGCAAAGCCCTGCTTTTCTGCAACACCTCAGGAAAAATAAATTAAATAAATTTAAGAAGCCAAGGTCTATGCTGCACCATTGGAGGATGCAGGAATAAAAAAAAATCCTCTTGCTGAGGTCAAGCTCCTTTCACTGGTCTGGACAAGTCACTTGACCTGACTTAAGTGAGCTCTAAAACTGGGTTAAAAGCAAGATGTCCCTGTAAAATGTAATGCTGCATCTCATCTAAACATTCCTCGAGGGAATGGGATATACAAAAATAGGCTCTGGTCTAATTGCAGATAGGAAGATTGTCTCAAAATGTGCAGGGCTAGTTCCCGCTGCAGACAGGAATAGTAGCTGGTTTTTCAAAGGTCTGTCCCAGAAGCAGCGATTCAGCTGGAGCCCGAGGTTTCCTGCCCACGAAGGACAAGCTCTGTCTCTCCGAGCTCCTTCAGCTTTGCTCCCCTCTCTCCAACTCTGCATTAGTTTTACAGCACCCAGAATTACAGCACCCCAAAAACGAGCATCCTCGCTGAGAGCATCTGCAGGGAGCTGCAGACACAGAGGCTCGGCAGCTCTCAGCAGCTGCATGAGCCACCTCAGACCCATGGCAGGCAACTCTATGGCTCAAAATCCTTGTGTCGACTTTAAAAACCACACTTTCCCCACGCTTCAGCCCACGGTTTATGTTTCTGTACAGGGAGGTCCCCAGAGCTGTTCTCTGGGGCTCCCTCCGACGCGAAGGCACACAGATGCCCCAGCCCCTTCCTGGGGTCCACCCAGAGCGTCACCCCTCGATAACTAGAAAACAAGAATATGTTTTTTTGAAGCCACAGGCTAATGACAACACCAAAGCATAAAACACAAGCATTACCAAAGCATGGTTAATTTCATTTGCTCATCAGTTTAATTAACTGAGTCTTGGGGAAAAGAAAGAAGTATTTGCAAACTGCCCATATAATATTTCTTAAGAGTTGGTAATTTCACCATCTGTTTAATTTTGCTTCTCTTGTCCTAGTTAGAGATTAGGAAGAAGCTCAGAGCTAAGCAGCAAGAGAGCTGGTTCACAGCCCTTTGATTTTAGTCCCCAGATGATGACAACCCCCAAGCTGGGTAAAAAAATGTACCCAGAGGAATAACGGGAGTGCTGCAATCTGCAGGACCATGTTCCCTCTCTGCGCCCCTCCCCTACTCACACCGGTGCAAATCAGGAATAACCCCTCAAAAGCCAAACGGGCTGCACTGCCACAGGGCAAGGTCCGGCTCAGCTGGGTCTGAGCCCTGCAAGAGCAGAGGGACAACCAAGCCTGGCATGCAGGAAAACACACGACTAGGTCCAACAACAAGAACTAAAAGACAGTGATGAATTTTGGAGCTCTGCATCCCTTCCCCACATCAGCAGGACCGCACGTTCCTCCATGGCAAAGGTGGCAGAACACAGCCCTGACGCTTTCCATGTCCATGAAGCTGCTCCTGCTGGGATGGGAACGTTTGTGCTGGGAGCAGCGCCCTGGCCATGCATAGGCAGGCCCCGAGGAGCTGCTCAGGGTGAAGGGATGCAAAACAAACCCAGATCTCCAGAGAGCTCAGGCTGGAAAAGGCAGTGCTCTTTAGCCCTAAAATTTGCTGAGACAGCCAGTCATGCCACAGGGACCGGAGAGCATCACAACAGCTGCCAGTCAAGCTCCATTTACCCTCACCACTAATATAACTATTCTGGGTCCTCCAGGAGCTGCAACTCTGAATTCAAAGTCCTTTTCCACCAAGCTCCCCTCTATGGCAGTAAAGCCTCCCTGAGCTGTTGTAGCCAGATTTGCCCCAGCCACGCCACTCCCCAGGAGCAATGGGGAGACCCCCCTGCCACCACCCACGGCGGTGTCTCACCTGCTGGCGGCAGAGAACGGCCACCTTGTGACACCGACCCCAATGGGAGCGGGACAGGTCTGCCAGGGCACAGCCTCTCCTTGTACCTGGTAAATTAATTCCCAGCGCTAATGGGCAATTAATCACTTCTATTATCCTTTGCTGCTTCTCTGGCATAACTCGAATGCAAGCGGGTGGCCAGGGGAGCAGGTGAGCACAGCTCAGCCCTGAATACTGGGGGTACGGGGGGCAGCCCCCCATCATCAAGAGCCCTTTGCAGAGGGAAAGGCTGCCTGGGAAGCTGAACCCAGAGAGAATGGAAAAGCCATGATCCTGCCAGAAGAAATAAAGGCAAAACTCAATTACAAGGGAGATGCGTTTTAAGCCCTTCAGCCTGGGTAGCTTTGGAGGGCTTTGCGGCAGTCAGGGTTGCGGGGCGAGAGCCAGCACGTGCACGTGAGGGCTTCTTGGCTCACCTAAATACCTGCAAAGAAGGTGGCATTGCCTCACCCACAGCTCCCCAAAAACCTCCATCAGTGGAAGAGGGGAGCAACAACACATGTACCTCCCAGCCCCTGCAGTGCAGCCCTTTAATTTCACTTAAGGCCACCCTACCCAGCTGGTTCCCCAGCCCTGTGCCTGGCTCTGACTGCTGCTCACAGCTACGAACCAGCCAGACATGGGCAGCCAGGAACCAGGGCTGGCCCCAGCACCACTTGGGTGCAGGAACGAACCCCTCCAGCCAACCTGGTCCCTAAGGCAACGAGGCTCATGCAATCACCCTGTCTGGTTGCCTCAGTGTCTCTACCTAATATTTGAACCTCTTGGCCAATTTTCATCAAATTTGGCAAAGAACAGCAAGCCAGTGATGGGCAACTATGAGAAGGGCACCCCGGTTTTGCCCCTCGGAGGAGGCAGCTGTGTGGGCTCGGGGGGTTGGCACACGCCAGCGACCCTGGGAGAGCCACAGGCTCACAGCAACCAGCTCCCCCAAGTTCCCCCGCTCAGCAAATGCCAGGTTTGTTCCCTGTGCCAGTAAACACAACAATAAATAGCAAGCTGCAGGAGGCAGATGATTGTGTGGTGAAAGGTGGAAAATATCTAAAAAGGATTTAAAGCAGGGAGGAAAAACAGGAAAAGAGGGCTGTGGATTATGTTCTCTGAGGAGGAGGAGGAGCTGCTCGGCTGGTGAAAGGCAGCAGAGGCAAGGAAGGTTTTCCTGCCCATCCTGCAGCTCCTTGCTTCGGGTGATGCTCAGGTCCTCTGTGTGGGTCCCTCTTTGCAAAGGTCCCCAGACCCAGCCCCGATGTGGGACGCCACCAGCTCCAGCCCAGGGACAGGAGCAAGTCTAGCACCACAGGGGTCGGACCCACGGTCTTCTAAAGCTCATAAGTAACAGGGACACAGGGCATAGACACATTAAAGCTGAAGAGAGATTATCTAGCTGCCATTTCAACACGCTGGTAAATCAAAGTCGATGGAAGCCATATGCTCTGCTGGGAAGCATCCATCTCGTTGCCAAGGAAACATCCTTCCCATTTAAAATGGCAGGCAAAGGCTTGCAAAAACCTGATTTTAACCCCTTTTTCTCAGGCATGATCCAAGTCCCCAGCAGCCACCCCAGCCCCGTGGCATCGTGCTGCATGCTGCTGCATGTGGGAGAGCTGTCACAGCTTAACTCAGGAGCAGGAGAAGGGGACGGTGCCTCTCCCATGGGGTCCAGAGGAAATCAGACCTAGCCTGACAGCAGTGAGACCTTGCTTCCAGCTCATTCTCAAACCAGTTTCCGTGGTTTATTCCCTGGGAAGAATAGGGGATCGATCTGCCTGGGTCACATCAAGCAGCTCCGCTCAGGGATGCTGTAGGTGCATGGTACAGACAGTGGCTGGCCAGGCACAGATGTGCTCAGCTGTGGGGTAAGACACTTCTGCAGCAAAGGAATAACCAACAGCAGGACCACGGCCTGGGTTACTGCTGCGCAAATCCTGCCTCTTGACAAGCAGCAGGTACCACTCGATTTCATACAAGTAGCAGGAAAAATCTGACTTTGGAAGTTATGGCAACCTACAGCCAGGGCTTCAGGCTTGCCAAAATAATGATAAACCCACCACTGAGCTCAACAGCTGGCTGGAGTCTGCAGCTGGCCCCAGGTCTCCTCTGCATCTGCACCTTCTTGTTGCTCCCTCCAAGCCAAGTGTAGGGTCACTGCTCAGAAACACGGCCAGGCTGGTTGGCCAGGGTCTCTGCCAGCTGATGGAGAAGGTGATGGGGTGGTGGGACAGGGCACCCCCAGAGCACAACCTGCAATCTGGCATTGTGGAAGTCACAGCACCAAATGCTCTCCAGCCTGTTAATGCTAATGAATGTGCATGTGAGTTTAGTTTAGCCAGAATATACACACCAGCAGCCATGTGGGTGCTGGGACAGAAATCTGAACATCCCCTTGCAAAGATGTTGCTTCTCTGTGTTTACTTCCAACCTAAGCCTCTCATGATTCCCCCCCACACTTTTTTTAAACTCTTCTCATTTATTGTAAATCCCACAAGCAGATGAAACCAATTGTTAAAGTATGGAAACAGAGTATTTTCTATTCTGATAAGTAGCTGTGCTCTAACAACCTCTATAATGGAGAACAGAGACAATATTTAATAATTCAAAGCCTAGGGAGGCCTGATGGGACAAGGATACATGCTGAAGTCTCCCTGTCTGTATGGGAAATGGTTATTACTGCTGGAGGAGGGAGAGGCTAGGGTTACAGCATGGGGAGCAGCGATGCTGGATTATGCTACAGGCATCCCATGTCACGGAATTCCTCCGTACCTCAGCTCCCAAATTGGAATACAGGGTAATAATTCCCCCTAGCATACGAGGCACAGCTGAGGTTAAGCCCACACACAGCTCAGGATATGCCCATGGCCTTCAGCAACCAATAAATCCTTCTAGAGTAGAATAAAGCCTGGCACAAAGGCTGCAAAGCACACCAGTAACCAAGGCTTGCATGGACCACAGCCAACAACAGCATCTTAGATGACAGCCCAGAGCCACGCGGGAGCATGCAGAAGCAACGTCCTCCAGCACATGAGGGCATGCCCAACACCGCAGCCAAGGCGTTAAACCTCCCCTATATGACATCTCCAGGCAGTTGCAACAGTCCTAAATCCCTTTCCCAGCCGCTAACTTGGCTCTTAACCCAGGTGGCAGCAGCCGGTGCAGAGCCTGCGAGCAGACGTTGCAGCATGAATTCTCCATCAGGGCATCCTGCTCCTGCCAGAGCTGGGAAGGAGTCACCTTCACTTGGTGGCATTGTAGCAAGCTCTCCCTCGCAACTCGTCAGCCAGCTCCGAGATCTGCTCGGGCTGTCTGGGAATTATGTCACCAGGCACAGTAAATATCAAACGGCCCTTTTATGATCCTGCCCGCTCCTTCCTACCTCCTTGGCTCAGAGCCTCGCGAGTGGTCTGTGCTGTGCGTCGAGGACACCGACAGTGATAAATAGTAATGAATGGATAATAGCCAGGTAGTATTTTGAGTTACAACGTCATCAGCCTGCTGCTAAGCCAAAGCAGGAGCAGCTCTCCATCCCAGCCATGTAACCCAGCCTCGCAGGACATTCCCCGTAATTACAGGGCCTTTTCCTGCAGTCCCATGGGGGCCATATTCTGCATTCATGAGAGGATGCTCAGTTCATCTTCCTCCCTAGCACATCGTTTCAGTCTTCCCTACAAACAGCAAAGAGCAAGAGGAAGCAGGAGGGAGGGGAAACAAAAAAAAAAAAAAAAAAGGTTTAATTAATCTTCATTTAATTTCTGCTGCGCTTGTAGCAAATGAGAAATAGGTAAATCATGCCGTCAGGTCTACGCTGCCTCACGGGGCTGCTCTGCCAGCCCCTGTGTTTCATACACGGGGTGCATACCCCACCAGCCTGCTGCAGCTGGCAGGGAATGCCGTCGCAGGGTTGAGCTTGGCTCCAGCCACTCTTCCCAGCTCACATCCCACAGGGATGTGGCTGCAGGGTAGATGGGCATCCCCAGCCACAGATGGGAGCTGGCAATCCATTAGCTTAATGAATTTCCCTGGGGTTTTTTAATAGTCATATGCTCCCATGTGGAGAAGGACCAAAAGAGCAAGGCTAGGTAGGACTGGAACTGGCTTTGGAGGTTCAGCCCATTTCTCTGCAGGGAGCTGGGGCTGGTGCCCTGTGCCAAGCACACACCCACGGCAGGCTTATTTGCTCTGCAGAGCACTTGCAAAGAGGGGTGGCAAAAATGGCAAATTTGATGGAGGTGCTCCCCAGGTGCCCAAGTTCTTGCGTATGGATGGGTCAAACCCAGACGATGTCAAGCCCTGTCCTACTAACAGGTCCCTCACACCTGGCATTCCAAGCACAGGGTGGAGACCTGGGGGTGGGATACATCTCGCCTACCTGTATATGTCTACATTCCCATCTCCCAGTAGAAACAGTGGCATGGACACACCTCCAGAGTCCCATCCACTCTCCTTATTCAGTCTCTTTCTTTACCTTCCCCTATACTTACAACCTCAAATCATTCCCCCCATACTAAGGTAGGTTAATCCGTTGCCAACTTAAACCCAAATTTCAGACCTACATGGTGTTATTTATCCCAGGTTTAGATGGGAGATGTACTGATTCACAGACCAAGCCTCAGCAGCTCGCTCTGTGCTGTTTAGCACGACTGGAGACACTCCCACCTCCCACAAACATGCAGCAGGGGGGTGCAGCTCAGGGCCTGGAGGGGCAGCTCTGAGAAGGCTTCAAATTTTATCTGATTTCTGTTGTGGAAGAGAAACAGCAGCAGCAACAAAAGGTCAGTGCAGAAATTCTTCTTACCCCTCATTAGCTGGTATGGTAAGAGAGAAGCTGCTGATTAAGAATAACATTAAAAACATCTAGGTATAAAAGGGAAAAACATGGAAAAGAAGAAAAATTCAGTGCAAAATTCTGTGACTGCATGTCATGCCTGACAAACGACAAAGAGCTTGGGAAAAAATCTCATTTTCTCTAGGTCTTTTTTGTTCCTTACAGGAATAAGCCATAACTAAGAAAAAGACAACCACAGTGATGTGCATCCAATCGCCACAAGGACCAAACCACGAGGTCACATTAACCAAGTTTCTTTAGTGCTGATACAGATTAAATGCATCAGTCCCCCAGGCTATGGAGACAGAGCCCTCATGAAGTGCCAGCAATTTAGTTCAAGACATAATGACATGAGGACTTGTCTCTCTGGCTCAGGGTGATGCTTTACTGGGTGTGAAGTCAGCTTTCAGACAAACATTGCCATTAGCAGGCTGGCTTCTTTGCAGTTCCCTGGAGAGCTGTTAGGTGGGGAGCTGTCCTTGCACCCCCAAACTCCCAAATTCATAACCAGCGAGGCAGCTTTCTGCAAGGCCACTGACCAAGCGTGGGATGTGTCTGAAAAGGGACTTCTCAGGAGGAATGACGCAGTGAAATTCCTCCAAACCTGGCAGGTCCTGCACTGGTAACACTTCAGAGGAGCCCGTCTGCATTTGCCCATGGCACGTCCAGTCCCCGCTCTGATACCAACAGAAAATTACAGCCACTCAGAAATACCTTATCTCTCCTAAATAAGAAAAGTCCCACCGCCTGGAAACCCAACAGCATCAGCAAACCAACCTCAGGGGAGAAAAGGAGGTACAAATCACACTTCCCCCTTGGTCAGGAGCCACCATAGAGTAAGAACTGCTGCTGGACACGGACACGCAGCACGCTGTGTCCCTACAAGCTGTCCTGGCAGCTCTGCCACCCCAAGATGGAGAAACAGCCCATGCAAACTCCTACCCATGCTCCAAACGGCCATGCTCCTTCAGCCAGGAGAGATGGGATCAGCAGCACGAATCTTCCAAATGATGGAGCCAGTTTGAGGGCTGGTTTTGCTGCTCATTCAAGCCTGGAGTCTTTATATAGAGTCAGGGCAGGATCCAAAAGCGGAAGAGAGACACCCACTCCCAGGGAGTGTAACTCACACACTGAAATAAATAGCTCCCTGCCTAAGGAGATGACTCAGGAATCTCAGTAGTCTTTAAAGCACGAATCATCGCTAATAAATCCCAGGAAACTTGGAGGAAGGCCCAGGGAGAGGTTAACTGGACAAGACGTGGCATTTCCAGTCTTGCGAGACACAGAGGAAGGATGAATAACCACAGAATTCAACCAGTGTCCAACACTGAAGCAATGGCCCCACCAGCCTGAGACCTCCATGCAGTTTTACCTGCTTCAAGAGCAACTGCCCATCCTGGAAGCACTCAAGCTCAACCACCATATGGCTTGAAGTGGCAGGAGACAACACAGCCTCACTCCCTGTTTGTTCAGCTATAATACACAGATATTTATATTTAACTCCTTTGCTCTCCTCTTGAGTGAAAGATGGAGTGCTCTTACATCCCTTACCACATCCTTCAGATCAGGTAACGAACCTCTGAGCAAGCTTAAACTCAATCCATGGCCACTTTGAGACTCCGAGTTGTGCAAAAGCCCCTAAACATGCAGGAAAAAAAGTCTCCTGCTGCTGTCATTTCGCTGCCACACATCACACTAAACAGCGAGAAAGCCGGTAAGACCAATTCCCAGCCCTCTACACGCTGCGTTTGTAACGAGCAGCCAGATCACAGCAAACTGCCCCAGTACAGGCGATCCCTGTCCCGGGGAAGATATGCCTTCGTACTCCCAGCCCAACGCTAACGCTGCTGAGCTTCTCAGACCATGGGATTTTCCACTCAGGCCGGTCCACCTCCGGCAGTCGGCCCCAGCCAAAGCCAACCCCGCTTTCTTTTCCAAACCCACGGAGCACGAAGAGAAACCAACCCAAACTTCAAAAGCAAGTACGGCGGCAGGCAAATGCTGTTAAAGAGAAAAGTGTAGCAAAGATAACGTTAACCAGCAGTTTCCCAACAACCACTTCATGCCTTTCATCTGTCTCATCTCTTCAATACAATACGTCCTTCCAGCAGGGACTGGCTCTTTTTGGCTTGATGTACAGAATAGAAGCTTGTAGACTTCTACTCCCATTAGGGGTGCTTGCACACCGCTGTAATATTCATAGAATATTGTTTTCTCCTCAGTATTCATTTTAACTACTATTTGGTTGAAGTTTTTCCTTTTCTTTTGTACCCCGTATTAGTTTTTCCCACCACATCAAACCAAAGTCGCAAAACCCACACACAGCAGGTACCCAGATGCAACCTGCAGCATTCACACGAGAGATGGAGAAGAGGTGTATGTGAGTCACCTTTGAGTCAGGATTTCTCCTAGCTTTTTTTTTTTTTCCTGGGCATCATAATAATTTTATAGAGAGTGACAGTGTATCTGTGGAAGGGGCATCAGGGTTGCCCACCCTGCTGCACTCATCCATCGCAGTGCGCAACAGCAGCTCACCTATCACCCCAGCTGTATTTTGCTTCGACGCTGTCACCTCCCTGGGCTGGCAGAGCTCAAAATGAGAAAGCAGGACTTCAAGGCAGATCAGGGTTTGTTTACAAATGAGGAATTTATGAATCCCTGGGAAAGCCCCTCCGGAAGGCAAAATCTTCTGCCTCTTTCAATCTTGTCCTGAAGAGACCAAAAGCCAGCCGCAGCAGACTGCCAGGATGCTCAGAAGGAGACCAGTTGCCTCCTGAGCCAGGCAGGAGCAGCTGTTCCCTCTGCCCTTGCCTGTCCTCTTATTTCTTTGCCCCATCCCACCCTCTGGGGGAAAGCGTTAAAAAAGGAGGATCTCTGAATTAAGACTGACCACTGGGTACTTCCCTCCAAGAGCCTAAACACAACTGTAGCTGCTTAGGAACTATAATTAGCATTAATAAGGCTTGATTACCTTCTGATTTCCCCTGGGTCTTGGGTTGCAGGTCCACAAGAGTTGATCAGGGTTTGCTATAAAGGTTCCTTTCCCAAAACCACTTCTCAGACATGGTGAGTAAATGTGGATCTCAGACCCTGCTCAGCCCATTTCAGTGTGGGTCAGCCCCAACTCTCACCTTGCCCTTACCTGGTGGGGTGTCCACAGTATGGTTATGGCTCCAAACATCCCAGTTCCTACCGGCTGTGGCAGGAGGGGGGAGACACCTCAGCTCACTTCAGTTTTCAGTCTGAAATTGTGCCAGGCTCTGTTTTCTCTCCTCGTTGTCTGGACTCATCTCATCCCGCTTTCACCTAAGGTGTGCAGGGGAATTCAGGCTGCCTCTGTCATCAACAGAGAAATGGGCATCTCCAGAAGACAGACCTGCCCACCTAAGCCTTCACTGACGCTCCCATGGGATTTCGGCGAGGAACCCCACAGGTATCTGAGCATCACCAAATTTGAGCTGAAAGCCCACGCCACCTGCAATGTCTGGGTGTTGCACATCCTGAAACAAATCAAGTGACTGCTCAAGTTGCAGGGCTTGCAAAGCCAAGGCAATCAGGAGTCCCAGTGACCCTGATGAAGCTCCCCACAGCACCGAGAGTAAGAGGCGAGAAGATCTCACAGGTCTTCTGCTCCCCATGCCTTGGAAAAGGCTGCCCTTTGACATCCAATCCACTCCAAAAAAGTCACTGGATGGATGCTTACCGACACTAAAGCTTTCCGCACATCTAAAAAGCATGTTAAGAGGCTGGAGTGATGCTGAAGAGAGACCAGGGAGCATTCTGGAGGAACGCTCCAATTTCCCTCATTTATTGGCAGTTAACAGTCAAGAAGCCCTGAGGCTGCTCTCACAGCTCTCACCATCCCAGCCAGTACCTTGTGTGAGATATTCCCCATCAAACACCACCACCTGTAATTAATTCAGTGCTTTAGAATAAATGCACAACACCCCCAAAACACCTTCAATGTAATGTCATAGGAGGCTGCATTTGCAGTTTACCCAGGACAAGACCAGAAGAACCATGTGGGAGCTGAGGTCACCCGCAGCTTCAGTGAGACCATGATCAAGTATCACACAACTTGTTCTCACCGGAGAAAAATGACATTTTTCTTTTCATCTGGGTGGATGGACACATCCCCCCAAGAGACCACATTTAAATACCTACTCCTGCAGCCCTGGTAGGGCCACTTTTTGCCAGAGGTAAGTCTTCGGGTAGCCCAGGTGTTTTTGGCTTGCAACCTGATTAGGAGCCATTTAAACATACGGTGGTGAAGCTGCAGCAGCCAAACCACTGTGCCCAGCATCCTTCTGCACTACCTGGGTTTGCTGTCATGTGCTCACCAGTCAAATCACTTTGCATCACAGCTCCCATCTAAATACATTCATGAAACTCAGTTTAGACCACCACAATAATCTGGTTTTGCAGTGTGGTTCCCTTCTGACTGTTGGGAGCTAAAAATCATTGCATTACTCTGCAGCAATGTGCATCTCAGTGCTGGAGATCCCCTCTTTCTTTGATGCATTGGGCATCAGGGACATCACACCAACGGGGACAGGCTCATGTTTGCCTGAGAAGCACACCTTAGACAAGTTTAATCCTTTGTAGCAACCACTCTCCATCTTTCTCAGCTCTCCTACATCTACACTACAGGAGATTACACAGCAGAAAAAGGGACTGACACATCTCCCTGCCACCACAATTTAAAGAGGAATCTATCCCTCAAGAACAAAGAAACCAACTAAGCATTTGGGCTACCTTAAAAGGGATTATGCAAGGCCAAGTGTTTGCTGCTTGTTGTAAAATTGCTTGGAGGGGGGAATTACAGATCGAATTTTATAACCTTTAACGCAACACTGCTTAAATCCCAGGAGCCAAATACCAAACTTACATGCTTTTTATCCTGGTAACCCCACTGATGCCTAACTGGCAGGCAAACCCTCTGCCCTGCCAAAGAAATCAGTGTCTCACCCTGCTATCATCCCCTCCCTCTACTGCAACTTAAAAAAAAAATAATCAAGAAATCTGATTTTTGCTAACTACATCCTAAATAATGCCCATCTTCCCTTCAGTATAGGGCTTGCTTTTTGCATTATTCCCTCTTATAATAAATTAAGCCATAGCAAGACTCATCTGGTTAAGGTATGTTGCAGCACAAAAAGGAGGTCAGCCGGAGAATGAGCTTGTTTTTCATTTCCTTAATGTCAGTGTGGGGTGAATGTGATGACTGGAACGTGACATATCAAAGCGACTGAAATCAGGTTGTTCCCACCAAGCTCTGACTAAGCAGCTGGAGAGGAGCTCGTGAAGCATCACACCACGAAGGTCTCCCTGGTCCCCAGGGCAGGCACTACCGTGCGGCTGAGAGCATTAGCGTCAGAGGTCAAAGCCCAGCAGGTCCATTAAACTCAGCAGACTTGGGAGACCTGTATTGACCTCTTCATCCCACACACTCAGCTAGGAGGTGGGCAGGAGAACCCAGGAGGTCCCTGCACATCACTGGTGGATGGGCTGAGTTTGTTGGCATTGCACCAGCCAGCAATATCCCTGTCCATGGACAAGGGCTTACCATGAACCACCACCCCTCAGTGCTTGGGGCTGGATAAATGAGACTTTCAAACTAAATTTACCCCTAACTAGGAAATGCCATAAAACAAATATATATTAAAAAAAAAAAAAAGGTAAGTGGAAAACAAAACAAAGAGCTACGTAAAAACCCAACCCAGGCAACATAAAAATGGCTGGGGCTTCCCAGGGTCATTCATTCTGATGCAAAAGGGAACGGACCTGTATGAAATAACCATTTTCATCAGTCCCTGAGGAGCGGAGGGAGTCACAAAGGTGGCCACCTCTGCACTGAGGAACCCTGGGCATTCCGGGAAGCAACGGCATCAACTCTCCATCCTCCCACCGCACCAGCCGCGGCCATGCCAAGATGCGGGCAGTGCGGAGAGGAGACTTTCTGGAGAGAGAAGTGGTTTCTGGCTGGATTAAAAGGGAAGAACAAATGGGGTAGGGATGGCACAAGGAAATTTTAATAGAATTAGGCAGAGAGGAAATGTTCTTCCTTATTATAACTTGAGTCCATGCACTTGCTTAATTAAGTGAATGTATGGTGCACAGTATGCAGATAAAAAATGCACCCAAACTATTTTTAACGCAGTTGAAAAGACATATTAAGGTTGTAAATTCAAAGTAGGAAACACAGGAATTATGTTGGCCCTGACCACACAGCTTTAAAAGTGCCTGAAGACAGGCTGTTTTCTTGCTACTGCCCCAAATCCAGCCCCTGCACACACCCCCACCCCCCTTTCTTCAGCTCAGGGACCAAACAGCAGCTCACCCAGGGGATCAGCAAAAGTGTCTCCAGAGACAAGGGGCTACAGGGGTGCCCAGCGCAAGTACCTTGCTTAGGCTGTCACAGAACACAGAGATCCCTCCTGAAATAAGATGGCAGGTACGGACAAAAATGACTTTCAAGAAATCACAGCCCTTTAAACTCAGCACCACTGAGGACAAGTTACACTAACCCTGGTAAAAGGACTAGAAAAAAAATATTAAATCATTTAAAGAAATAAAATGAAGAATTTTGGAAGTGAAATGCCTCCCTGTACAGAGAACTACTCAAGATCTAAGTGCTGATCAAGAACCCTGGCCTGTTATTTAGACATGGCTCAACTTTTAAAGTTTCAGCTCAGACTTGAACAGAATGAGTACACATGCTGCATTGCTATGGCTCTGTCAAAAAAAAATAAGGGGAGGGGAGAGAATAACAGAGGAGAAAGAAGCTGAAATACTGGGAGAAAATGAGAGACAGGGGAGGCTCAGACCTCCGGGAGCCAGAGTCCATCTCCAGCCACGCTCAAAAACAGGACCCACTAGGCAGTGCTGCCGATGGGGCTCTACAAAATGTATACAATTTATAGAAACACAGCTCCCATGAACAGGGCACCCAGCTGTGTCAATGTAGAAAGAGTTATTAAGCATAAAACCAAATCACAACACATGAATATGAAAGAGTGCTTTTCCTCGCAGAGGTAACAGTGCTTTTGCAAAGGCAACATCTGAGATGAGACCACGTTAAAGAGTTTGGGGCTGGGGGGGGTGGGAGTTGCTCTGAATTTCCCTGGTTTCTTATGCACGAAATGGTGCAAAGAGGAATGAGCGACAACAGGAAGAGGTGGGGAAAGGAATGAGATGGATTGGATCTAGGATGCAGCACTGGAAATAAATGCAACTTGCACAGGCATCACAAGGCAGTGCCTCAACCGCCCGGTGCAATACCAGCCTGGGAGGTGGGCCTCTGCAGACAGGCATTTACCAGAGGTACTTACACAGAAGCACCTCTCATTTATTAAAACATCTCCATGCTGCAAGAGTCTCTGTAGTTTGTGTCTTGGCATTTGGGTGCAGGGATTTTACCTGCGCAGCACAGCAGCCCCAGAGCAGCCCCACACCTAGAAATGCAGCTGGTCTACAAGCATCTCTACAAGCTAAACCCCAACACTGCAGGGTCACAAACTCATTCGCACTGGGAATGGGTCCTAAATCGTCATGCAAGGATGTCCCTGTGAGCAGCGGGAGCAGAGAGAGAGGGGTACCGGCAGATGGGATTGGGGTGGAGGGGCTGAGCGGTGCACAGCCCCGGACAGCAGCAGGACAGGGCTCCCCCATCCACAGTCTTCTTCAGGACTCCCACTGCTGCAATATGAAGGCTAAAGGTGCTTTTGTGCTTAAGGCTTTGGCATAAAATGGGGTTTGGGGCAGGAGGAGACAGCGTGACCACAATAGCATGGGTAGGGCGCTGCACCAGCCATCCGGCTCTCCCCTGCAAACTTTATGACCTTGAGCCAGTCTCTTACTCTTCCCACATCTTTGAATAAGCAGCTACTGAGACTTTTATCTGTCCTGTCTGTCTGGATTACAGATTTCTAGTTACAGAAAAACCCGGGAAAGCCCTTCCCTGCCCCATTCAAACACATACAGATCTGGCACAGGCCATGCCAGGCTCACCCAGCCAGCAAAGGATGGTAACTGGTGCATGGGCTCATCCTGGTGACTTTGTATATCTTTACCATATCTTTCCGCTCTTTAAATAATATATTAGCAAACTGCCAAGGCTAAACCTATTATATGTATAGTTCAGAAGACTGGAGCCCATATAACTTCTCGACACACTGTAAAAAATTAATTCTATCACTGATGCTTCACAGACATTGGTGCAATTACCACCTCAGCCCTGAATTCAGCCTCCATTTCCCGACAAGTGCAAGGGTGCAGGTCAGAGGATGGTTTTGCAGTGGTTATGTCTCCCGGCCACTGGGGCATCGGCCCCAAGGTGACCTGGGGAGGCCGCCCAGCTCCCAGCACACCCCTGGCCAGTGGCTTCTCATCAGAGGGTACGGCTCCACATGGTGTCACAGCAGGTACAAGTGGAGTCACGAGCCCGGGAGAAATGCAGATGCTTGGGCTTGGAGGGATGCAGCTACACGGTGAGAGCCAAAGAGCACTCCAGCCTGGCACCGGGGACAGGGTGTTCCTGGGAAAGTGAGCCCTGCCAGGGGGTTGGTTTGGGATGCCTCTGCTCCTGCCCCATGAGCATCACTAGCTGCCCAAGCAAATGCCACTGCAAAGAGCCAAACGTGTCAGAAGTTAAGACAGAGTAGCTGAAGAAGTCAAAGATGCTTATGAAGCCCCCAGAGTCAGGGCTACCCCTGCCGCTTGCCATTTGGCTTTCAGCCCCTTCCATCTCTGTCATTGCCACCCCCGTGTCCGCAGGCTGGGGTGTCCCCTGTATTTAACAGCACACAGTGCATATTGCACACAACATCCCCCTGCCCTCGGCACGCACACAGGCAAGCACCCAGCCCATAAGGTGAACGCTAAGCCCCTCCACACGATTCTGGAGGATTTTGCGACACAAACCACCTCCAGTTCCAGAGGATGGTCCTGAGCATGGAGGATGCTCAGGACTCTCAGCACTGGACTTCACACCCTTCATCGCACCCCTTGGCGAGCTCCCTCTTCTCCTCTCCCATTTCCCTGGGGGGATGAGCTCCCTGCAAGGACCCCAACTCGCTGCAGTGCACAGCGAAGCTCCCCTGCCACCCAGCCAGCATCTCCCCTCTCCGCCTGGGCTCGCCAACACCTCCCTGGAAGGCCTCAATGTACAAAATGGCTGAGGACCACAAAGCATATCCCAACACCTTATCTGAGAATAGCGTAACAGCAAAAAGATGGGGGGTGGGCACACGGAACAACAGAAAAGGTCCCCCCAGAAAAAACACAAAAGGCCCCAAAGATGATAGAAGCCTTAGCCACGATGAAAAACACACAAACAAAAACTGCCAGCACCAAGGGAACGAGCACCCCAGCCTGAGCCCAGGGCTGCAGAAGAGCCTGGTGGGACTGTGGGAAGTCCCAGAGGGAAGGGAGTTGCAGTAACACAGCAGTTTATCCTGACCCTCCCTTTGCAACCCTGGGAATAACGGGAAGTCATCTGCTCTCCCTGTGCAATGATGCCTTCGGCTGTGAGCATCCTTCTGCCAAACGGAGGGTCAGAGGTGCCCATTTCTGGCTAAAAAAAGGGGGGAGCAGAGGGGCAACGTGCACCCCGGGACTGCTCCTTTGTTTACCGCTCCAGCTTCATCGCTGTGCGGTCAGGAAGCCCCAGACACTGATTAGCATTTCTTTCTAGACACATCTCCAAGCCAGCAGCTTCCCACAGGGGGACAAGAAATAAACCCTCCAGAACCCAGGGCAGAGCCACAAAGCCACCCTCAAACCCTCCGCAGCCACACGACAGCTAAAGATGGGGCTGGGGGAGAAGCAGCACGGGGGGGGGGGGAGGGGGGGGGAAGGAGACACAGTGCCTGAGCAGGGCTTTTTGTTCCGCTGCTCGCAGCATTGCTATGGTGATTTCAAGCAAGACGGAGGAACAGTCCCTACCCACCACTCCTGCTGCTCAGCCCCCTGCACCGACCGCATGAGCAGCCCCTTCCCCCGCAAGCAGGAGCGGGCAGGGGGGGCCGGTGCATTGCACCTCTCCGGGGGGGCCACCTGCCAGCTCTGCAGGGGCAGCCGCTCCCCCCCACCCCCACCCCCCTCGGATTGCCTTCCCCACCGCCTGGCATCGCCCTCCGCCCCGTCCCCAGGCATCGTGCCCCGCCTGGGCCAGGGCGAGAGATGCCGCGGTGGCCTGGCCCGCCTGCTCCCGGCGGGGGGGGAGGGACCACGGCTCAGCCTCCGGCACCCGGCACCATCCCCCCGGGGCCCACCAGCCAGCCGGCATCCCCCCACCCCCCGCACCCGCTCTGCAGCTGGAGCGTCCCTCCTCTTCGGCGTGCATTTTGGGGGCTGGGGGGGGTGGGGGGTGGAGGAGGGTGAGGGGTCTCTCCCGTCAGGCTCGCCCCCCACCCTTTTACTCACACGTATGCGTGGTAAATGAAAGCCCAGCCCCTCGGTCTCTCCAGCACATTGTAGAGGAAATTCTGCAGCTTGCGGTAAAAAGCATTCCTTTTGGGGGGCTTGCCGCTGCCCGAGACCCCGGAGCGGGGCTTGCTGAGGATGCTGCCCCGCTTGGTGCTCTCGGAGCCGGCGATGAGCAGCGCTCCGTCCCGGCTGGAGTCCGGGGCGCCGGGGTCCAGCCCCACGAAGCCCACCTTGAGCTTCTTCTCAGCGGCGGGGCCCGGGTAGACGCCTCCGTTGCGGGATTTCTGCACCATGGTGGCGGTCGGGGCTGGGGAGGGGGGGGAGGGGGGGAAGGGGCCGGGGGCGGCGGGGGGCTCCGCCCGCGCTCCCCGCCGCTGCTCCGCGCCCGGCGCAGCCGAAGCCGCAGCAGCCGCCGCAGCCGCTCGGCAGCGCCGCCCCGCGCCGCCCCCTTAACCCTTGGCGCGCCCCGCCGGCCCGCACCCTCCCTCCGCCAAACCTGGGGGTGCCACGCACACCCCCCCCCAAAGGGAAACACACACCAGTCCCTTCCCCTCAGAAATCCAGGATCCATCCTCCCCCCCGTGCGGCCTCCGGCATCCCCCTCTAAAACCAACGGCTGGCATCTTCCCCGGGGTCCAGCGTCCCCTCCCAGAACAGGGCTCCCGCCTCCCCCGCAAAACCAACAGCCACTGGGCTCCTGCAAAGGCCCCTGCGAAGGGCTGGGTGACAGCCCGCCATGGGCTGCCACCCCCGCGGCTTCCACAGGTCCCACTGGCAGCGGGCGCAGGTTGCCCACGGGAAGGACCCGAGCCCGTGCCCCACGTCCACATGCCTGCTCGGCCACCAGCCCTGCTTAACCTCACCGCAAACCCCCTCTTGCAAAGCCATCCCCTTTGTCCACACTTCCAAGGTCCAACCTGCCCTTCCTAAGACTCGGAAGCCCAAACTCAGCTCACTTCACACACCAAAAATCCACCGTCATGTGGTCACCAAGCTGCAGAGTGACTGAGCTCTCAGCACATGTGCTGACCTACATCAGCTCTTCAACAAACCTGGCTGGTTGTGGTCCAGCACTACCATTTTCCCCCCATACACCGCGGCTGGCTTCTGCCCCAAAGAATGTTTCCTTCTGACACCTCCACAAGACTCAGGAGAAGACCCATATACCCTGCAGAAGCCTGAGATAGTGCAAGACGACGACCTGCAACCACAGAAAAATCAAGCCCAGGACCACCAACCCCTACTGCACCAAACTGTCTATCCCATGCAACCCAACAAGTCATGGACGATCAGTGAAGTGCCCGCTTCTGTATGTCCTTTGAAAGTGAACAAGGCTTTAGGACAAGGCTTTGTGCATGTAAATAAAACTGCAAGCTCAGATGAGCAGGTGCTTTCAAGGCAAAGTACCTTGCCGCAGTGTTCTTTGTAGGGAAGCAGCCAAAATGGTTGCCCAAAGTTTCATGGCTGCAGGAACCACCCAGGGCTGGGTTCCAGTTCCCTCTCTAGCAAGGGGCAGCAGTTGTAAAACCAATCCTGCCACTCTGTAGCGTTGACACGCTTCTCTCAAAATTCATATTTAAATGATAAACTCAACATAACCTTCCAGAGTGCATTTGCCAGCTCCTGGCTTTTTGGTCCTCTCCTGCCTCAGGAGAATCACAACAACTAATGGACAAGAGGAGCCTTTGAGACTAAACACTTACTCCCCAGATCCTACCATGTACGTTAACAGAAGCGCCAACATGGACCAGCCCTACATTTTTATGAACAGCACATTTCCCGTGACCCATATTCTCTCCAACACATGGCTAAAAGAGAAATCATCACTGCAAGGCAGGCAGAAGACTAAAGCTGGGTTAAATACTGGAAAAACAGATCTGCAAGTATGTCAGTGAATAAACTACTCAATTCAATGAGGGGCCATTCTATTCATTATTTGTGAACACTTGTAAGATCATTAGTGTTCTTTAATAGGGTAGCCAATTACAAATGTGCCTGGCACTAATGTACAAAGTGCATTATTATAGATCCAGTTACGCAGTCCAAAAGCAGGAAATATCCCCCTCCACAAAAAGGCCAACAACAAACAGAGGAAGCAATTTTCAATTAACAAATTCAAGATTACTAATAGTCTGTGAGCCCTAAAGAAGAATCTAAATTCATCGCACTCCTCTTTGCCTAATTAGTTGGTCTTCTGCGGTGTCACACTGCAGCAGCACAGCTTTGGGTATTGCGTATCTTTGAGACCATCAAAAAACAGGAGCAGCCAAGAGAGGGGATGGGATTTGGTCCTTCCACCCTTAGCTGTGGGTGGCCTGAGGAAAGACAGGGCATGGATGCAGCAGCTGTTGCTTCATTTGGAAGTAAAACCTCAAAGACAAGCAAGGCCTTGTGAGCAAGTGGCACGAAGGATGGGCTCCTTCCATGAACAGAGCAGCCCTTGGGAGGCAGAAAAGGCCTGAAATTGGGGATGAAGACCCAGTCTTCATTCTCTTCACCTTGGCTTTTTAGGGCATCTCTAATTCCCTCTTTACAGATGATATTTCACGGGTTGGCACTGCAAGCTGCAGTTGAGTGTTCAGCAGCAGCATGGCTGCTTGGAGAGGGCTTTGTCTTGGGTGGCAGAAGAGTGGGGCTGGGGTCCCTGTACCAAATCATGCTAAGACCTTGAGCACATCTTCCCACTGCCCCCCCCCCCCCCCGCGCCCGCATGCCAGCCCCCTAGGGGCTCTCCCTCAGCCCCCTTCTCACAGTGCCGGGCAAGCTGCAACCCTGCGAGGAGGAGCTGGCTCCTGGGAACAACTGGGCTATAAACACTGACCAAGCTGCCATGTCCTGCCACGGAGCCTGCAGCGGGGAATTTCAAAGGTGAAGTTGCTTGTGTTGCTACTTCTGCTGGGGCGGGAGGCGCGGGGGGAGAAAAGGCGCAGCCACTAACACTGTGCAAATTAATGAGGTATATAAAAGCAGTACTGGGAAGGTGCTTTTATCTGCTCCAAGGACATTATGTCTCCACAAACAAACAGAATTACTGAGTCAGTCTTTGCTTTCAACACTACTGATGGCTTTAAAACACAAATACCGTGGCAGATAGATTTCATCTTACCTTCAGGGTCTAAGCTATCAAGCTAAGTTAAGATACAGAAAGTCCATGCTCTGTCCCTTGGAAATTTTTGAAACGTAGTAAGAAATGACTGGTGTGAAATATGTAGAATGACTCCAGGGATATGTTTCTGTTCGAAACACTGAACCTGAGCCCTTTCTCCATGCCCATCCAGCTGGTGGTTTACATGAACTGTGCCACCCGTAGCCTGGGCTTTGTCATAGCTTTCTTCCAGAGCTATTTTCAAAACCTAAAGCAGATGGATTTATCTCCCCTTGTACAGGAGGCTACCCCATCCCAGCAAAGCTAACCTGCCAGAGAAAAGGCGTCAACAGCTTGGGCTTTCTACACCCAGTGTCCACCCATCTCCCTCCTCTGCTTCACCTGCCCCTCACCACTCCATCTTCTTCTCCGAGCAGCAAAGGGTCCCCAGGAACCCATGTTTATTGATCAGACACCTGTCTGCTGGATTAACAGGCACTCTTTCCAACCCACACCAAACCATTTTTAATTTTGAAACCAGAAGCCGTGAGCCAGTAGACGTTGGTTCATACCAGGAACTCCACCTGGAAGGTGGTGCTTTGCCAGCACTAGGGTTTGAGCCTGCAGAGGAAAATTCTGTAAGAAAGATTCTTGTGCATAAATGGAGAAACCTGCAGATTTCCAAAGGAGAAAGATGAGCGTAACAAGGGGATATGTAAGAACAACTGGCTACAACATAAAGCAATGCTCAGCAAAGGCTTCATCTTTTGGGATTGGGGAGGTTTGGGCACAGCTGCAGAGAACTTGCTTGTAGGGTGGTGAAGAAGGAACTGTTTAGATGAGTGCATGGTAAACTGAAAGGAGCCTGCTGTCGTTTGAGTTGCAAGAAAATGAGGCTTTGGCAAGAGACAAATTCGCTGAATAAGCTCAGTTTAGGTTGAAGAACCATGCCCCGTTTACAGGATCAAGGAACAAACTAAACTCACATTATAGATCAGGAGCTGCTAAGGACATGGGGTTAACAGCAGGTGCTGCAGCGTTACCTCACCAGTCTGAAAATCTCCCTCCTGGAGCTCTCTATGACTTGGTGGGCACTCATCAACCAAGACCAGAGACAAAGACACCGGAGCAGAAGGACTAAGGACCACCTCAAGAGCCAGAGGGCTCCAAACTGGGCAAAGAGCAAAGGCCTTTCTTGGCACTCAGTTTCAACCACAGTATCACCGCTGATGTTTTTTAACTTTTTTTTTTACCAGCCTAATATGAAGATGCACCAGATGATTGTCCAGTTTCAATCAAATCTGATAGTCATCAGCCTCAAAACTAATTAAGTTTGTGTCATTTTTCATGAAAACTAGAAGCCTAGAGAGACACAGAGGATCCCTAATGATGACTCCTTCCCCCTCCCAAAAGGAATCCTGAAGTGTAATCTCATCTTTATTAGACGGCAGAGAAGGTGCCCAGGAGAGGACCAGCCTTCCTTTCATAGAACTTGCAAAACAACGTACTGATGAGAAGCCATGCCTCCTTCATCCTGGTGCTAACAGAGCTACTTATTTTGTGTTACATATTTATTGGATGCAAAATTTCTGTGCCACCATCCTCCTTTCTCTCCTGTTCTTAGACAGCACCTACCTCTTTGAAGGCTGCTCCAGCAAAATCCAGGACAAACCATGCTGTATGAGATCAGCTTGAGCTGCAGCTGGAAGCATCTGACTGCATGAACAGAAATCTCCCCAAGCAACACTGAATTAAACTGGAAGGTAGACACACTCACTCCCTTCTCCACTAAAAGTTTATGTTTCCCCTTTCTAAGAATGACTAAAATTGCTGAGGTCTAAATATTTGTGTGCACTGTGGCGGTCTGACTGAGAAAACCTGTTAGGAAGGAACAGCTACATGACTGGACATGTGGAAGGAGAGCCAAGGAGAAAGAACCAAAGTCAGGGCAAATTCTGTCAAGTTAAACTGGGTTACACTCAAGGCACCCATAAAGCTGAAAATAAGCCCCTCAGTCACATAGGGACCAGCACCTACCCAATTTTCCTGGCACCTTGCAGCCACCCTGCTTCTTCCCACCACAGCCCCCCACAGATCCTTCCCTTAGCAATTCCCCCACCAGCCAGGTCCCCTTCCCCATCTCTACACGCTTCCTTCATCAACCTCCAGCTCTGGTTCTTGCCCTAGCCTCCTTTGAGACCACGTGCAATTCCCTTTCTTCATTTACATTGTTACCTTGAAGGTATTTTTAGCCTGTGACCATGCTGCCCCTGAGCCTTCCTTTCCCCAGACTCTGTAAATTTAGCTTTCTTAGTCATCCCTCGTGTCTCCCAGCACTTGTGTTCCTCCTCCTAACCTCCTTGGTTTTCTGCCTTCTCCCTGTACCCCCAAGGACCAAAGCCACCTGACTTAAGCTACTGTCACCTCTGTGCTCCTAGACCTCCTTCCCCAAGACAAGGATGCTCCAGGACATCCCCCCCCCCCCCCCCCCCGCCCCCGCACCCCTAGGGCCACCACAAGCTCCTTTCAGAGGTATGAGTTGACTTAGAAGACTTCCCATCAGCAGCCCCTTTCCAGTTCCTCCAAACCAGTGCTTTGCCCTTTACGACATAACAGCTTTGTAGCAATAAAACTAACCTGGTTTCACACAGGAGCTCTTCCAGCCTGGTCAGGTCTCAGGAGCTTTAGGTCTCAGAGCAGAGGACTGACTCTGCTCCCAGTAAAGAACCTCCTAGAAGCTTAACTGGATCCTGGCTGGGACCCAGTCCCACAAAGCCCATTATATGCTTTGTTCCCATTCAAGCACCTGCCTCCCACCAACTTCAAAGCTGAATTGAAACCTGCAGGAATATTTAGGGACTGGAGGTTGTCATCAAAAAGAAAAAGCCCATACCAAAATAGCTAATAATTCTGACACATCTTATCTGAGAGATTTTATCTGAGAGATGAGCAGTGCAGGAGCACACTGGACTACTCTGTGCCTTATTCTGGGGAGGGGGGGGGGAACCAGCTGAAATAAATAGGCTCCAAATGGTCCTAGGTGTCCTGGGTTAGGAGGAAGAGACCTCCCAGAGCTGGGTGCTGCTTCGGTAGGCTGCTGTGGAGATAAAAGGGGGTGTGGAGGGTAGGGCAGGGGTTGCTGCTGCAGGAGGAGTGGGGGGATTCCTGCTCTGTTGGTGATACATCACTTGGGGAGCAGTGCTGGATCACAGGGGGGTTGGAGGAGCTGAGTCTGTCCTGCCTGGTGGCAGGGACGTTGGGGTGGGTTAGCCTTAGGGAGGAGCAGGGATGTGGGGTGCAATGCACCACCTGGGGGGTCCCTGCCAGCAGTAGGGGGGCAGCATGGGGAGCAATGGCACTTGTGGCTTTAGAGATGAAACATCTCTAAACCTGCATGGAGGAAAAACTTACCTCCTTTTTTGTTGCAACCTTTCTTTTTTCCTGGTTTTGGGTTTTTTTCTCACTGAAATCTTGTCAAAATCTCTAGGTTTGGTAAGCAAGACAACCAAACCTAATTACTAAAATACTGAGAGTCTTTAAAGCTAATAATTTTATCTTTTTGTTATTGGAAGAGATTTTTAAAAACTTGTGAATGTAAAAAACTGTTCCCCTTTTTTCCATCTGCTTTTTTTTTTTTCTTTTCAAGAATATCAGAAGGAAGAATAGAGTTTTTTTTAATTTAGTTGCTTTTGACCCGTGTTTCATGTTAAAAAATGCAAGTATTCCATCGGGAATCTGCCAGGCAGACCTGGATGTCTTTGTGCTCCTGCCTCTCTGCCACAGCACACAATGCATCATATGTAAAGGAAAACTCCTGAAGTAACCAAACTCCCAGTTCCTCTGCACCATGAGCTTTTGCTGCAGGCTTGCTTCAGTCTTTCAGCTTGGATACCTGGGAAATCAAGAGAACATGAAGGGACAAGGGTTTATGATTTATTTATGTTTAACCTGAGGTCCTAAGGAAGGCTGGTGTATGTGCACCTGCCTCTCTTCCCTCCTTTAATAACTATGGAACTTAGGGCAATTTTTATCTTAGTTCATTAAGGGGGGGGGGGGGGAACATTTCAGATTGCTACAAGTGAAAATAGGTGATCAGAGGGAGGACAGAAACCCTGAAATTTCCCCCTTAAGCGAGACGGTGATGTATGCACACAACTGTATTGGGTATCAGAGAACCCACCTGTGACTTTTTCAAAATGCAAATCCATGGGAAACAGGACCCCCTGGTTCTGCTGCTCATGAAACTGTTTCTTTGTGGGTTCCTCTTGGATCCCATGCGGGAAGTGCCGCGGAAGCAGCGAGCCTCTGCTGAACACCCTGGTGCCTGGGTGTTTGACCAGGCAGGAAGGACGGAGCTGGGGGGGCAGGTTCCCCCCGAGGGGGGGAAGCTATTGCTGTGTCTGCAGGATTACATTTCCTCATCTCCAGCCTTATTTTCATGCAGCTCCTGTTTTGTTCTTTCAACTTTGCCTTGCTCACACTCGTCCAAAGGATGTTCCTGTCTTCTGGGCATCCGGATGCTCTGGCTGTGCCCACAAAACATCTCATTCAGAATCTCCATGTACTCACTTGTGTGTGCAGGCAGTGGGAAGAGCAGGGGAGGGTGGTTTTAAAAATGAGCCGTGTTGTGGCCTGACAGCGAGCTGTCAGCTGGCAACGGCTCAGCTGCCCAGGCCACCCTGCAGGAGGGACTTCACTGCCACCTGAAGAGGCAGTCTGCCTTAGCCACCCCTCCCTGTCCCCCCTCTCCAGCACATTTCCCATGGTCCCCGTGGAGATCTGTGGCCAGAGATGTCCCGAGGCACCAAAACATATTGACCAGCAGCGGCACACTTCCCTCCCAGCAATTGCTCTAATGGGAATTGCTCAGAGCATCCAAGGCACTGGTGCAGCTCCGTTAATCACAGCTGCCTCCCACCTGGCACCGGCTGCCCTCGTTCGTCACCGCGGTCCTTCAGGTCAGTGCCAGGGGGAGAAATCCATGCTGTGCCCTTGGAACTGGCTGTCCTGGGAGAGGATCTTCCCATCACGCTGATATGGGAGCAGTGGCTGGCACAGGCAACAATCCCCCTGTACTCCCACTCCACACCAAAACACAGGCTCGGAAACCCGCAGCCTTTGCTAAGTAACTGCTGTCACACCCATCATCTCCCTGCAGAGATAATATTTGGGGATCACTCTCCCCTTTTTCCCCTTCTTGCAGCCCCATCCCAAAGGCTGGCTGCTTCCAGACTCATCACTCCTAAGTGCTCAGCGGGCAGGCGCTCGCTGCGGCTGGCCAGGATTGCAAAATGCATTTAGCAGGTATAAGGCATGAAAATAGTGCCAGACAAGGGGTGATTAGAAATCATTTAGGCTAGGGAAAATCAGGCCATCCTAAATTTGCAGGCAGCAGAGGAGTGTTTGTGAAGAGAGCTGAATTGAATTATTTGAGTATGCTGCAGTACCTCTACGTAAAACGTCTGACCCGTGGCTAAATGATACCCGGGCACTGGGAGGCAGATGGGCAGGGCTGGGTGCCTGGCCAGGAGCTGGGCTCTGGGCTGTGTTACAGCTCGGGTTTCTGCTTCAGATTAGCAATATCTTTGCACAGGAATGGAGGGACAGGCCAAAGGGAGCAAGGGGCACGCTGCATCGCCCTGCCCAGAGCTGCTGCTTTATGCTCCCCCGGCTGCTGCGAATGCACCTCAGGCTCAGACCGAAAACATGGATCTCAAATGGGGGGATGCAGAGGGAGGCGGTTAAAGGAAACTTCCCACGTTTGGTCCTTGACATGTTACAAAATGCTGGGGGAGGGCCTAGCTTGCTACCCCTCTCCCTGAACCTGTACCTATCTGGGGCAGGACGGCTGCCTACCAAGGGTGGCTGATGCACTTTGTGAAGGGGGCATGATGGAAGCAGGATGGAGAGAGGAGATCTACGCAGGCACAGGAGGTTCTTCTCTGCCCTGATCAGCCTTTTTTCCCCGCTTCTGATCTGGCCCATCATCTGTTTCCTGAGGAGGCTTACTCCAAGTGTTTTGTGTTACCAACTTGCTGTACAGAAAGCCAGTCCCCAGGAAGAAAAGCCCAGGGAGGACAAAGCTCCTGCCTGCAGCTCTCCTTAGCCCTGCAGGGCTGGGCTCTGCCCAGGCTGGTGTGGGACCCCCAACCCTGAGTGCTCAGCACCATGCAAATCTGCTCCAGGAAAGAGGCCAAGTCCAGCAACATGGGCTGGGGAGCAGAGCAGCCACGATTTACGTCCATGCTGGGTGGAGAGCTACCCACTGGCAGCTCAGCTTTGCAAGGTGAAATGTGCCATGAGACTGCCCATGGAGAAGGCAAGTGGCTGCTGTTGGGACACAGCCCCCAGGCAAAGATGTTGGTCAGTGATGAACTCACTTTCTGAGATCACATAGTCATGGACTTTGTGCTGCATCTGCATCATTCCCACCTCTACCATAGCTGATTCAGCATCTCCATCTCCAGCAGACAACGGCAGGACCTACTTGGGCGATGTCCTCTGGTGATGCAGGTGTTCAGGAGGCTGGAGTGTACCTTGGCCTCCCTGGCAGTCAGTGGCATCAGCCTCCAAGGTAGCAGGAATGAGATGGAAGATCAGGAGATCTCCGCTTGGTCTTCCTTCATAGTGGGGTGCGTTTTCAGATGTTATTGAAATGCTCCAGATGGCATCAAGACTTCAGAGTCAACATGAGCCAGGCAGGACCTCACTGCCCATGTGGGGTTAAGGTTCAGCAACACATACTGGGAGGGTGGCGACAGATGAAGGGAGCAATGGGAAAGGAGCTGTTTTAACTGGAAAGACTTTCTGGTGCGTCCAAGCTGCTATGCAACGCTCTGCACCAGCAGCCTGCCTGGTGACGTGCTGCTGTGCTGGGTTTCTGCAGGGACATCCCCAGGCAGACGAGGGGTTGCAGCTGATGCTTTAACTCGCCTCCAAGTGCGGAAGGGCAGCAGGCGGCTCAAATTCACCCAGCTCAGCATCTGCAGCGTGGATGCCACTTGCAGTCTTGCAAAAGCCTTATAAATTTTTTAAAGCAGCCCAAAGTGCCTGCTGAGTTGGCCAATCAACTCCAGTGGATTAAGGAAATTTATTTTAAATTATTAACAGCACACAGCCAGACATGAGGCCTGTGGGGCAGAGGTGGGAAAGAAGTTCCTCTTCCTCCTTCTCTGGTGGGTGCCACCAGGGCGGCCAGCACCAGGCTGGGGATGGGCAGAGGTCTCTGCTCACACCTTGGAGGATGATCTTGTTCATGGGGTCTTCCCTTCTCCATCAGGAAACCCCAATGAGGCATCAGTGCTATATACCATGTGCTTGCATCATGGAGATGATGTCCCTTTTGGAAACTGGATGCTGGTCTACATCCAGCACCCCTGCACCTCCCTCTCCTTCCCTCTTCTTCCAGGTCCATTGGTTTCTCAAACAACCTCTTGAAGAGCTGATCTGCAGCACCAGAGGAGAGCCAGCCTCGATGCTTTTTGACTTTCCTACAACCTCTAGTAGTTTTCCCCCCACCAGCTTTAAATTTCAGGTAATACAATCACATTTGCACACTCTGGTCCCCAAAGAAATGACAATAAGCACTTTGCAGCTCCCGAGGCTGTACCCTTCGCTTCCCTATGGATGCTCTGCCTGCCAGGGCCAGGCTGTGCAGAGGTGGCCAGGGGGCTGGATTTCCTTTCCTTGGCACCTGCTCCAGAAGGACTTTGTGCCTGTTTCCACGAGATGGCATCACGGAGACTGCTACGGAGGGGAAGCATCCGTGCGACGCCTGCAGGGAGAACGGTGATGAAAAATGCCTCCGAAAGCTAAAAAGCTGCTAGAAAAAAACCACCTCTGAGTTCTCTTTTGCGAGGTCTCAGCGCACCTGGCCGTGGCAGGGGGGGACTGGAGGAGAAGTCAGTGTTTTAAAATGCATCTCACCAGCACCTGCCATGGGCCATGCAACGCCCACCAGCCTTTGCACCACACCGGCGGCTCTGCTGTCGACTTGAGCTCACCGCAAGGTTTGCCACGTGCCATCTGTGGCCCAGTTCAGGGTGAAGTTGGGTTGCTTATAATTTGGGTAGAGCCCCAAGATGGGTCACCTGCACCGACGAAAGCATCACCCATGGTGTGCCTGCAAGCCCTGGGGGGCCAGGCAATGGTTTGCACACAGTGTCCCATTGATCCAGCCCCAAACCTGGCTCCACAATGAGTCTTCAGACCCAAGGTTTGGGTGGAGGCAGGTCATGGCTTCATTTGATTTTGATTTGAGATCCATGGAAATTCAGCTTATTTAATTTTCTTTTTTGAATCTCATGCTTTGAAGTGGGTCTAAATTATTATAGTATTTTTGTTGATTCTGACTACAGAGCCTGACCCAAACTTCCAAAATGGGAGATGATGCTGCTGCTCAACCCCTGTCTCTTCTTTCTGATCCTGCATATTACCCAGGGTACTAACCACACTGAAATCAGGCTGAAAATTTGGACCTGCTATGAGCCGTGAACAAGTTTGAGTCAAATCCTCTGGGTTTTTCTATTTTTCCTTTTCTGCAGTCACACTGTTAATTACCGCACCACTTAGGCATTGCTGCTAGAGCATCTTTCACAGCTCCCTTGGCATATTTCTATGGAAACGTAGCTATGGTTTTGTCAAACTTGTTTTTGCTCTTAAAATAGCTACAGAGGACCAGGTGCAGACTTTGCCCCTGCTCTTCTCTGTCCCTCACCTGCCCCCAAGGTTGTCCCCATTCCTGCTGTGCCAGTGGCTGGCTTCCACTGGGGACCAGAGAGCTGGAGGTTCCTGGACAGCATGGGAGGGAGGTTCCCACAGGAGTTCCTGTACCTGCTGCTTTTAAGGATGGAGGAAAACATGCACATGGTGATGTTTTCAAGCCCTGCTTGGAAATACCCAGGGAGGGGCACAAATCTGCTGTGCTGGCTCAAGAACAACATGCCTTAGGAGCTGGGAAATGCAGGAGGAGCTGGAAGATGAGATTAAACTATCAGTCGGAAAACAGACTTCTCCCACGGTCATGCTGTGCCTGAACGGATCCCCAGGTCCCCTTCCAATTTATAGCATGCCAAGGACATGGCACTTCTTAGGGCCCAAGTACTGCAAAGACCTTGGGCATCAAATCAGTTTCTATGGATGAAGCTGGTAGATGCTGGGGGTGTTAAGAGGAGTGAGAAGCCTCAGTAGCCTGTGCACAGGGTTTTGGGGAACATGGCTCAGTGAGCAGGTATGTGTCCATCTGCTGTCAGACCGGGATGTGGGATGGGGATGCTGTTGGGGGAGCAGGCAGCAGTGGCTTCATGCAGAGCTGTCTGTAATTCAGCTTGGTGTCAGCTCCTGGAGGCTCTGCCTGGGGGCACTTAGTGCTGCAGAGTGTCAGATGTTAATTAGGATCATTAAGAGCTCCTGCAACACGAACAGTAATGATACTTGTGCCTCAAGCTCTCCTGGGAAGGACCTTGCATGGTGCCATCCTTCGCAGAGCCTGTACAAGGCATCTGCTCCTGGCCCTTGGCCACCACGGACCTATGAGAACAGGGCTTGGGCTACCTGCTTCTCTTAAAAGCCAAGCCATGAGCCTAGAGAAGCTCAGGATGCCCCAGCACGCTGCTAACCCCACCTTCAGGGAGGAAACACCCCTTGGACACGTCCCTGGAGCACTGTGGCAGGGTGGCAGCAGCACCCTCGCACCGCCTTCCTCCATCTCCCTGCTTTGCTGTCCCACCTCCCACTCCTCCCCTGCACTCATTGCTCCCACCTTTCTTCCCCTTGAAGCTCCTCATGATGCGTTTTGGTCAGTCCTAACCACTTGCCAACCACAACCCTTTGCACTGGGATAGCTGCCGCTGGGTGACTGGGGGGGAGGCGCACACCTCGCCCCGGGCTGCAAGTTTGCAACGGGAGCCAAGACACCATCCTGGGTGAAGGCCAGGAATTTTGGGGTTTTTTGGGAGCCCCAAGTCACATCTGGGCTCCAGCACATGGGCTTCAACTGGGGAGAAACGTTCCAGTTGTATTCTTTGGAAAGGGCTGAGGGGTCTGCTATGTGTGAGGCAAAGAAGTGTGGAGAGAAGGCAGCCTCGGCTGCTTCTCCCAGAACGATGCAGTAATATAAAGAACAAAAGTGATGCTGCTAGCCCTTCCAGGAGATAGGGGTATGCTATTGTCTTTTTTTAAATGGCCTAACTTTAAGAGGTTAACTTAAGGTGGTTTTGCATAGAAAAAATTATAATAAAAGCCCTAATAATTGATATTAGAGGATTGAGCAGGTCAAGAACAGTATCAAAACTGCTGTAAGAACAGCGTCTGCTTCAGGCTGAGGGGATCAGCCCAGACACCTGCATCGGTCAAGGGGGGAGAGCTGGGGAAAGGCTGGGTGCTGGGTGGCATCCTGAATCAGGGTGTCCAACTCTCCTCCTTCCTTCAAAATTCCACCCAGCCCTGCCTGTACCCATCCCCCCCCATCTGCTCTAAGTGGAACTACAGAAACCCCATGGACACCAGCCCCTCAATGACAGACGCACACACAGAGCTCCACACCTTTTGGGTTGGTTGGTTGGTTTTGTTTTTTTGTTTTTTGTTTGGGTTTTTTTTTTTCCACTGTGGATGTTGTACCAGTTTTATTGGTAAAATTAACATGAAGCCTCACAAACGCTGGAACATGCTTTTCCTTTTAAAGAATTTCCACTGGACCTTAATGGTGAGCATCCAGTCGTTGACATATAAACTCTTACAAGCTGATGTGCACACGTGCGCCTGGGGGAGACGGTGGCAGCGTCCTGGTGTCAGGGATGGTTTCTGCGCAATGCACTGGGAGCCCACAATTCATTTGCCAGCCTTCTGGGCCTTCTGGGCAGACTTGGTGACTTTACCAGCCCCACCACTCTTCTTCTCCACGTTCTTGATCACGCCCACGGCCACAGTCTGCCGCATGTCACGGACAGCGAAGCGGCCTGCGGGATGGAGAGCAGGGGGACGTGAGTGACACGCAGCTGCCTTGCCTGCCCTAAGGCTGAGGTCTTCTGGGTGGGTGATGGTGGGATCTACGCCCACCACTCGTGGTACCATATATCATCCCTGGCTTGGGAGCAGGTTCCTGAAGGAACAAGCCATGAGCCACCATGCCTTGCTCTGACCACCAAGCTAGCCCTGATGGTCCTCTCTGTTTAAATGACTTTAAATCACATCTGCTTTCTGCAAACTCCTGGCATTGCTAAGCTTGCAGATGTGCCACATCATCCACGGAAAGCATGGCACTTCCCTGCATTACAAGGTGACTGCTGCTGAGCAAACTTCCCTCTTTCTTCTCTTGACCAGTTGTGTTTTAGGGCAGAGAGAGGGAAGCTGAAAAATGTTTCTGCATTCAGAAACTGTCGGGGTTTAGTAACCTTGAAGGAAAGGTCCTGTTGCTCCCAGAGAGAAAACCCTGCCTTTGGAAACCCAGCTCAGCAGAAAACCCACCCCACCCCACCAGCCCTAACACATTCATGCATCAGTTTTGCACCTCCAGCACATGGGGGAGCAATACAACTTTCCCAGCTCCCTCCCCAGTCTAACTGGTGGGAGATACTGGGAGAGGCTCAGCATGCCTGGTGTGAGCTCTACACCTGTAGAGCCTTTGTGCTCCTCTGCAGGAGACCTCCTAAGAGCCATTCCCTTACCAAGGGGTGGGTACTGGGAGAAGCTCTCCACACACATCGGCTTGCCGGGGATCATCTCCACGATGGCTGCATCCCCCGATTTCAGGGACTTGGGGTTGTCCTCCAGCTTCTTGCCAGAGCGTCGGTCAATCTTCTCCTTCAGCTCAGCAAACTTGCAGGCGATGTGTGCAGTGTGGCAGTCGATGACGGGCGAGTAGCCGGCGCTGATCTGGCCAGGGTGGTTCAGGATGATCACCTGGGGGACAGAGCAGTGTCAGGGCAAGGCTGGGAGCCGGAGGAGAGTGGCAAACCATGCACGGTGGCACCACCAGCTCTTGCTGACCTGAGATGTGAACTGTGCTGCCTCCTGCGGTGGGTCCGACTTGCTGTCCCCGCAGACATTCCCGCGGCGGATGTCCTTGACAGAGACGTTCTTCACATTGAAGCCAACATTGTCCCCAGGCAAAGCCTCACTCAGGGCCTCATGGTGCATCTCCACAGACTTCACCTCGGTGGTGATGTTCACAGGTGCAAAGGTGACCACCATGCCAGGTCGCAGGATGCCAGTCTCCACCCGGCCCACAGGGACTGTGCCAATCCCTGTGGAGACAAGGGCAGAGCAGAGCAAAATGTAACCTGCTTGGCATATTCCTGGGCCAGAGCCTGGCTGCAGCAAAAGCAAAACATCTTCAGTGGTTTTCACCAAAAATGGTATTTGCTTCTTGACTCAAACCCCCCAGCTTTTAGCAGCAAGATCAACATTAGGGTCTTCAAAAATACCACCAGTCTGTCCTTTCTACCCGATGTTTTGTAAAAAATGAGTAACACCATAATCAGAAGACCCTGAGCAATGCACATACCCTGAAAGCTCTTCCTTTGTAGCAGTGGTGGAGTTCCCTACATGGAGGACTGGGCACATCACAGCTTGTGTGCAACAGGATGCTCCAAATCCTTGACGGCCACACCATCAGCATGGGACAAGGCCCAAAAGTGACAAAGAATGAGGGTGGCTATTTAAATGAAGGGGACCTTTTATACCCTGTGTCATTATAAGACTTTGGGAAAACTCACCTTTGGAGTCAGGTAAAGAATCGTTAAGAGAAACAACCTTGAAAAGAGGTTGGCTGGACCTGTCTGCTCCTCCACATCCACCCTTCTGCCTCCCTTCCTCCCTCCCCATGGTGCCTCTGCTCTCTAAGGACCTGCCTTATGGTAAACCCAAATCTCTTTGTCCCAGCTGAGCTAGGGGAGGACACAGACCTGCTCATGACCTTTCATCTCCATTGCAAACAGAAGACCGCATTAAAAAGCCTGCTAAAACCTATGTTCAATCCCCACCTGGTTTCTGCAGTGCATGTGTCCTTGGAAAAGTGTGGAAAAGGGCTAGAAATGGCTGTGCCTGCCTGATCCAGCAGCCCAGGAGTCAGCAGGGCTGCCTGCTGCTGCCAGCAGGTCAGAGAGCTCACAGGGTATTTATAGCTCAGAAAAGCGTCCCCATCACCACTCCAGAGGGAAGGGGAGACGAGCTGGCCGCTGCACTCCCTACATGGCTGGTGCCATGGGCCAGCTCAGCAGACAGAGGTGCCGATGATGGACACCAGCATTTGGGAAGCATAGGCAGACCGCGGCCAAGGTGCCGCACACCAGCCTCATCAGTGGCCCCGCCGCTGGTCTTGTCCCTCATCTGAGTCCCAGCATGGCTTTTGCTGCCTCCGACTTGCCTTGCTAGCCATGGCCTCTGGGACAACTGAATCTGCAGCCATTCTGGCACTGCACGTTCCCTGGGGAGAGCTCATAAACCTGCTGCTCCTCTCCATTCCCTGGACACCTTTGGGCACATCTACCACCACCCCAGACAGCCCAATCTCTAATGGGGTCTTTGCCCTGGAGCTGCCACCCTCCTCCCCAGCATTATCTCAAGTTTGAAGAATTCAATCCCTCCAGTTTCCCAGTGTCTGGAAATGTCATTCCCAAACTCCCACGGAATGAAGACTCCAGTTAAAGCAGAAGGAAGAGGGATATGCTCACCTCCAATCTTGTAGACATCCTGGAGGGGCAGGCGCAGGGGTTTATCTGTGGGGCGAGTTGGGGGCAGGATGGTGTCCAGGGCCTCCAAGAGGGACACCCCGCTGGCGTTGCCTTCCTTGCGCTCCACCTTCCAGCCTTTGAACCAAGGCATCTGGAAACACAGCAGCAACAACATAGAATCATGGAACGGTTTGGGTTGGAAGGGACCTTAAAGACCATCTCATTCCAACCCCCATGTGATGGGCAGGGACACCTCCCACTAGACAAGGTTGCTCCAAGCCCCATCCAGCCTGGCCTTGAACACTTCCAACATGCACCAAGTGTGCCTGTCCTCAGCTTCCAGAGGTGACCCCAGAGAGACGTCCCACCAGGACAGCCTTCATGGAGTCAGTCCAGCTATGTCCTGGCTTTACCTGGGGACTTCTTTCCACTTCACCATCCCTGCAGGCTTATCTGCACCCCTTTACTTGGTCTCCCCCCGCCTCTCTTCTAGAAACATGACAAACATCCATTAACAGTAGAAAAAGGATGGAAGTGGTTAAAGCCAGCAAATTCACAGCCCATTTCCAACACCAACAAACGGGCGCTGTGCCAGACCTGGATCCTGCCTTCCAACCATGCCTCCAGCACAGGGACCACAGGGTCTCCAGCCAAATCCCAGCTAAAGCACTCAACCTTCAGTCCTGGGAACCAAGTTTCTTCAAAGTGAGCCCCAGAAAGACACTTCTCCCTGCTCGCTCCTTCTGTCATCCCTCCAGGGTTTGAATTTTAAACCCTGGCTTGGAAGGATGCTCGAAACCCAGCACTTGCACTAGGGCTGCTGAGAGGCAGGATTGTTTTTCACAGATGCTCTCTGCTCCTGCCCTAAATTGGACCTTTGAAGCTAAAATTGGCCAGAAAAGAGGCAGAGAGGTATGGAAACGTGCTCAGCAGAGGCCATGCTTTGATGCAGGGAAAAGCAGTGCTTTCTTGGGGTGATGCTGCACATTTGGAACCTGTAGCAATGCCTGGGGCTTGCTGGCAAGAAAAATTCAGTCCCGGGTCTGAAACAACCCTGATACAACAAAGAGAGATCAGAGCCTGAGAGGTCATTCCCCCTTCCTCTGCACAGAGAGGTTCAGACAATGTTTTCCCACTCAGATGTAAAATGCTGCCCACGTGCCCCAGCTCCATCACGCACGTTATGGATGTGGCTTCTCTCTTAAGCACCAACAGCAGTGGCATAGTGCAGTGGGCATGGGGCTGGGGGGGAAATGGGACCCCCAAAGCACCCCTGGCTTCACAGCCATCTCTGGAGGACACAGCTATGCCAAGGCTGGTTTCCTACCCCACAGTCTGTGCCTCTTTTGGGAAGGAGCAAGGGAAAGAGCTCAGTCCAGCCAGGGGATTCAGCCTGTATCAAACATGCTCAGGTCAGCCCCCTTCAGAAGGTCACATCTGACATCAATTGTCTTCCTTGGTGACAGTGGCAGGAGAAGCCTGGGGACACTTTTGCAGAGGGATCCTTCCCAGGGCACTGCAGCTATCAGCCAGTCCCAGCACCACGCTAACAGCTTGGTGAAATGATAAATCCATCCAGCTGGTGACGGGGCCGCATGTGATGTGCAGGATGACTCAGACCTTCCCTCCAGCCTGCTGTCGCATGGCCCAAAACGCCGCGCAGGTGCCCATGGGAGCAGCTGCCCCCGGCAGCCAGCTGCCTGAAGGCTCTGCTCTTGAAGGTGACGGCCACCACGTGCCCTGCAGCACTGGCGCCTCTGTCCCTGCACGGCTTGGGGACATGGGAAAATGGCAACCTCTGCCCGTGATGCCTGGCTGTCCGAGCCATGCTTGTTCCTTTTGATGCTTTATCCAGGAAACTTCTGACATCCCAAGAATCACGTAAAAGATGTGCTTTGACACCTTCTCGAGCAAATCCACCTCAGCATGGCCCCAGGGTGAGAAGCATCTGCAAAACCTGGTTTGTGCTGCCTCCTAAGGCCACCCAAGTAAAACCTCTTATGTATTCCTCAAATCTGCTTCCCAAAGAGCAATTGCTATTCCACCACTCCTATGGCAAAAGCAGGATTGGACCAAACGGCACAGCCAGAGTAAACTGAAGGCTCAAGCCCCCATAAATAACAGCTGAGCTCCAACTCTTCTGCACCCCAAGTGCATTTTACAGAACAGTTGCCCTTCTCTGACTTTACCCAGCCCGTGAGCATCCCAACTCAGCCACCGCACACACCCCAACGCTGAGGCTGCAGCCCCAGGCCCCCACACTCCCTTGCACCGCAGGCTGGGTGCACTTGAGTTGCAGCATCCCACGGGGTGAAAGTCTCCCAAACCACATTGAATGGCCCAGTTCTGCTGGATGGCTTCACATAAACCCCCATTTGCCAAAAAGCTCTCAAACATCAAACTTTGATGCAAGAGTGCAGCCCAGCCATCATTTTTTGCAGCTGGCCATGGGCTGCTGTGCAACAGGGACATGGGCTGGACTCTCCCACGCAGAGCTGGCTCCAGCCTGGTGTACCACCGCACCTCCCCTCGCCCAGAGGTGACAGGAGCTGTAGGGATGTCACAGCTTTTAACCCCCACTTTCTGATAAGTCCCCTCACAGACAGACAAGTCACTTGACTGTCTTAGGCTTTAGTGAAACCCCACCAGAAAGTATGAGTGAAAAAAAAAGAGCTCTTTCAGGTGAGGAACGAGAAGAGAGGTATCTGCACCAGCTTCCTGCTCGAGCGTCCCTAGATGTGGTGCAGCATGGGGAGGAGAAATCTGTTCCAAGCCAGTGTCCTGGCAAAGGCAGGATGGGAACCTCCTGGGGACCACAGCATGGGGAGGACCCTGCACCCTCTCTGGCAAAGCTCATGCTGATCCAGACCTCTGGCCAGGCTCTCTTCCCAATTCCTGAGCTCAGGCAGCTCTTGGGAACCCACCCTGAGGCCAGCTGCCTCCTTACGGCAGAGAGGCAAGTTTTGGCCACTGCCTTCCCTTGGGCAGCACATTGCATTGAGAACATGCTCTGAGACCCATCCGGAGGAAGGGGGCCAGCGAGCCCCATCCTGCTCTGTGCCTCCCCTTTGCAGCCTATTAATAGGAGAATTGTTTGGGATCATCTTCCCGGCCCAGCAGCTGCTGACATTTGGAGCCTGTCTGATTTGAGGCACCCAGGAACTATGCGGCTGGGTTTGGCATGGCCGCAACTGACCTTTATCCCAGCTCTGCTCCGCAGGGGACAGGAACCTCCCAAGCACCCCAAAAATTCCTCCCTCCCAAGTCAGACCCAAGGGAGTTGCCTTTCCCGTGCAAAGGCTGTGAGCTGCGTTTCATGACTGTGTGAACTTGCATTGCAGCACCCCTCTAGCTCAGGCTTGTGATCCCTGCCCTCCCTCACTTGCTGCTATACTCGTACATTGCCTCCCTCGATATAGAGCCCTGACCCGTAATCCACGGGTGAAGTCCTAACGTCCCCTTAGGCATTACGTTTCCCATTGGTTTCACAAGAGGTTGCTGAGGGGTTCTGGTCTGAGCGCCTTGCTCAAGGTTGCCCAGAAGCCAGCAGAAGGGCAGGGACCTTCCTCTGGCCAGAACTTTCCAGCCCATCATTTCTTTAGAAGACTAAAGCTGGGGTAGCTTTTTCCCCCCAAAAAAAGTGTTGGAATAAATGTTATCGGCAGCATGTCTGCTGAGAAGCCTCCATCCTTCCTCAAGCTCTTCTTTCTCCCCATATGAAATAATGGCGTGGGCCCACCCAGAGCACCCTGCCTTTGTATCCCCACCACCACCAAGGCATGGAGGGAGAGGCACCGTAAAAATCAACTGGACAAGGAGCAGCCCCAAATGGATGCTCTAGGAAACCATGGTTTTGGCCAGAGAAACCTGGTACCTCCACGAGAAAAAGTCACCTTAAGAAGTGAGATCCCAGCACTGAAACTGGAGGTTTGGCTGCCACAGCGGCATACAGCACCACTGGGAAAGGGCACCTGATGCCCAGCACAGGGGGACCTGGCTGCGTGGTGAGCACTGTTCCGAGCCTGTCACCAGACTGTGTTGTTTCCCCCAGAAAACAATGCCCTAAACCCACACATGATGCTCCTGCTGAGAGTGACAATTGCTGTGGAAGGCTCTAACGTCACCATGGGACTGACGATGCGAAACCTTCAAATCACATCCCAGAAGCAAAGCCACACAGATCATCCTCTGGAGATGCTCAAGGTTAGCTGCCGGGATATCTGGCTACGGTACAGCGACCAGCGTGCCCACGAACAGTGCGCCCATTCATCCCGGCTCAGCGCACTCTGAGCTACGTGACAAACACATCTATGCTGGCAACACGGGCCATTACACGCAACGGGCGCACAAAACGTGTCTGCGGTTTTCAGAGCACGGAGGTCAGCTTCAGCCTGAATCGGGACAGCTGGGGTGGGGGGGAAGTCTCACACAGCACACACTTACATTGGGAGAGGGCTCCAGCATGTTGTCTCCATGCCAGCCCGAGATGGGCACGAAGGGAACTGTGGCTGGGTTGTAGCCGATCTTCTTGATGTAGGCGCTGACCTCCTTGACGATCTCATCATAGCGTTTCTCGCTGTATGGGGGCTCTGTGGAATCCATCTTGTTGATGCCCACAATAAGCTGCTTCACCCCCAGGGTGTAAGCCAGCAGGGCGTGCTCACGGGTCTGCCCGTTCTTGGAGATGCCGGCTTCAAATTCACCGACACCGGCGGCAACAATCAGGACGGCGCAGTCAGCCTGGGAGGAGAGAGCTAATGAATTGCTCCTGCCCCCAGAGACCATTGCTCCTGGTGACACCCCTAAGAGCTCTGAGTAAGCCCCAGATGAGCTCTACTCATGGCTTGGGCAGGGTCCCTGCCAGCTGCTACCCATAATCCTTCCGATCTACCTCAAAACTGACCTAACTGTGTTATTTCAGACTTGCCAAATGTGCATGGCTTTGCAACATGGGTTGGAAACCAGGGTGGGTCCCTCCAGTTGATGACCCTAAGCAGGACCTCATCTTGATCACCCAGGGCTGCACAGACGAGACCTTATCTGAAGCCCTACTGAAGTCTTGCAAATAATCTGCCTGGGTGACGAGTGAGACTCCAGCCATGGAAACTGCTCCCCAGATTCCCTCTGTTTTGACAGATTCTGGTTTTGACAGAAAGCCATGCCCAGCCCAACTGGCATCACAATGGGGACCTCGCTAGACACGCAGCGAGGCTTATCCAGCACCCACAGCCCACGGGGAGATGCAGGCGTGTCCTGCAGTGCAACGAGGGGAAACCACTCTACACTGGAAGGTGGAGTTTGGCAATGGGATGTGGTTTATGGGACAGCTCTTTCAAGGAAAGGGAAGGAGAAAAGATCCATGGAGTCTCCTTGAGTCAATAACTCCTAATGGATTGTTTAAAGTTTCTTGTATAACTCAGCGGGCCAAGGCTAAAATAATGTGGAAATCTCCTCACACAGAGGCCTGTAGCTCACAGCATCCCACCTCCCAGAGAGGCCACATTCATCCTCACCTCCTCCACGTAGGGCAAATGGGGTGGAGAAACAATGTTTTTGTGCTCAAGGAGGCCCTTTCTCCTAGATGCCCAGGGAGGTGCAGGACCACTGTGGCATGCTGGGTCTGCTGCTGCTACCCAGCCTCTTGCGTGGACCCTACCCAACATTCTTTGATGTCTGCTGCCTCAGCTACCAACCTCCAAAAGGATTCCAACAGCATCTACACGACCCTGGTCTTGTCAGCAAGTCTCAGCTTCCAACTTCCAGCAGCTCCCCACCCCCGGCCACCATTTCTTACCTGGGAAGTCCCGGTGATCATGTTCTTGATGAAGTCCCTGTGGCCAGGTGCGTCAATGATGGTGATGTAGTACTTGGTGGTCTCAAACTTCCACAGCGAGATGTCAATGGTGATGCCACGCTCACGCTCGGCCTTCAGCTTGTCCAGCACCCAGGCGTATTTGAAGGACCCCTTCCCCATCTGGCCAACACAAAGGCAAGAGCCAGTGAGAAACCCGCCACAGCGCTGGTGCTGGCAACCCACCCTCTAGTCACATCCCAAGCTCACGTAGGCAGAGGGTCACATTGGAATCATTGAAGACAAAATTCCCTAAATTCAATGGCAGGCGTGATATATTTACTAATAAATACAGGTGAAAGGAGATACTGCTCTCAACACATTCCTCGACAGGATGGAGGAGAGGCTGGAAGAAGAACCATGAAGTGAATTTGTGAGCGGGGCTGGACGGGCAGGAGCTGGAACAAGTGACCCATGAGGTCTCCATGAAACGCCATGGTCCTGCAGTGTTGCTGGGAAATCATACTGCTTTAGAACTATAGAGCAATGCTGGAAAGCTTCTTCTTGTTGCATTTTAATCTGTTAACTGAGCCTGTGAGACAGCTGATTATGGGAAAGGGCATCGCTGCTTGAGTAAGCCCATAACTGGCAGGGGTATAGGATGGGAATGGGTTAAAAGCAAATGAAATGTGAGCTGGTTGCTATGAGCAGAAGAGAAACGTGATTGATTTTTGCCACAGTGTGTGCAAATTCACACGAGAAGCTACTGTGAGCTGCAGCCAGACCAACTGTTGTTGCCAAATGGCCAAAATCTCAGCCAACATTGTAATGCATAAAATTGTGCTGGGTGAGATTAGCTACAGCAAATCTCTGTTCTGCAATAAAGCACATTCCTTGATAAAACCACAGTGTCACTTCTGAACCGCTTTCTCTTTTGGATCAGTGTCCTTGGACATCATGACAGCAGGGAGAGCTGGACTTCCCCACCCCCAGCAGCACAGTGGTGGTGCTCCCAGTCTGAGCTGGGTCCTGCCAACATGGAGATGGGGCAGGACAAGACCACCCCTTGCTGACCACACTGTATGCTGGGGCAGCCTGGGGAGCCTGGCTGAAGAAAAGGGTTAATGGCCATCGATCATCAGCTCTTGGCCTCAGACACAAGGGTTTTTTTTAAGACAGAAAATAGAATTTAGGTCATTTGTGGATGATTTCATGGGCTCCTATCCCTGTGCAAGGACAGAGCTGCAATCCCCACTCCCATCCCTCCATTGCAGTGTCCTCTGTGACCGCAGTTTCTTCTGGAATATCAATGCATAGAATTCATTCTGGCCAATTATAAATCACTGGTCCAGAGGGATGCGCTTCCTGATTGCGGGCAGCGAACGCTTCAGTGCTCATCCTCACCAAGGCAGCTAACAGCACCGCATCTAAAACTGTCCTGCCCACACCGTGCCTGGGTCCTGCGCTCCAGACCCGAGCCCAGCCAGCACAAGGAATTAATGACACCGGCCCCTTTACGTAACAGCCGAGCACCGCGATGACTTTGCAGCTTGCTCTGGAGGATTACCAACAAAATCCTAAAGCCAGGAGCAAGCCTCTCCCTCCTCAGAGGGGACGCCGGGTCAAGAGGGTGATGCCCCATCTCTGCGGGGCAGCTGTGAGCTCTCGTGCCTGCAGGAAGGGCAGTCAGGGGGTGGAAAAATCCAGAATCAGATCCCCACTCCTAGGCATCCTCCTGGCATCAGCATCAGGCTTGGTGAGGGGGCAGAGCAGGAGCTAAGCCCTTGTCAGCATGCACACTGGACCCCTCTCTTGCCAGGGGAAAAGGGAGGGGGCCGTAAGAGGGTGCACATTTACTGCTGGAAATGGTGGAGACACACCGAGGAGCGAGGAACGGTGCATTTTGTGCAATGCATGAATAACGGGGAGTTCTCAGGCAGGAGCTCAGTCAGCACATCCCACAGCCTCTCACCTATCAGCAGCCTATCCCTTCACTTCTGGATGGGGAAACTGAGGCATGGAGCAGACCCCTGGCTCTCCCATGGGAGCCGAGTGGGAAACAGCACCTTATCGCAGGCAACCATGTCCCTGCACACAAACAGCCGGACGTCTCGTGTGACCCCCCCAGAACCCGCCATCATACGTAACTTGAAGACAAACGAGATCCTTTATTTAGCAAACAGTTTCCCTCCTTTCACGGGGTATATTCAGTTACCCAGAGCTGTTGTTGAAGAAAACCAGGGTATTATCTAGCTTTGCACAATACCTTCCCTGTTCGGTGCCAGAAACAGCCTGATTTTCCTTCATTGAACCCCAGCAGAGGGACAGCTTTATGTGGAGACCACAAATAATGATTTTTTAAATTTTTTTTTTTCTTTTTAACAGAACAGCTCTTCTTTTGGAGATACTGTTACCTCTGCCCTTGAGGCAAATGAAAAAGAGAAAAATCCTTGCTCTTTTCTCTTAAAAAAAAAAAATTACTTTTTTTTTTGTTGGCTTTTTGGGTGCACGCAGGCCTCCATTTCCTATGAATGCCACCTAATGGAAGAAAACCCTTCCCCAGCCCTGCATCAGAAAATGGAGTCTGTAAGCTCAGTCAATAGGCTATTAATAGCAGCTTCCAGTCCCCGCATATTCTGGCAAGTCAGTGAAAGTGTCTCTTCAATTAAAATAGCCACAATCACATCTACAATAACCTAATCACACCACATCTGATCTACAGGTAAAGGGGCAAAATACATGGAGGGATATCAGCAATCATTTTAAAACACAGGGGAGAAAGATCATTTTGTATGGAGGAGGAAGCTCTGCTTACAGGCTGGAAAAAGGGGCTGACAGGGAGGTAGGAAAATGGGTGGTTTAGCTCAGATGCTATCAGCAAATTAAAAGTGTTAAGACGGACAGACGGTAAAATTTCTAATCAAGAGTGGCAGCTCTGTAAACCTTCCCCCCCCCCCCCCCCCCTTGAGATATGAGATCTTGTCCAGAAAAGGAGAAAAAAATACTTTTTTAAAAAATTTAAAAAATAATTGAGGGATATCTGCATTAAAGCATTAAAGATTCCTGGAAGGATGACGACAAGCCATCTTCCGCAAACCAGCTCTGCCCTATCAATAACACAGCCAGGCTTTTCCTGGCTCACCCACCTCTCTAGAATTTACCATCATTAATTTCTGCGATCTTCAATTCACGTTTTCCTTCTCAAGACTATTTCTTCCTCTTTCATCTCTGTGTTTGCCACATTATAGGTATTGGGTGGTGCTTTACTGTGTGACAGCCTGCTAAATGCACGCACCATTAAATTGTATAAATTCTTCCATGATAAGAGTTAAACAAAAGAATTTAATTTAAATGCTCGTGCTTCATACAATCTTTTCTGTATTAAAGGCTACCAATCAAGCTACACATCACACCACCTGCCTGAGAAAACGGGAACGGAGTTTTTAACAAACTGTATCAAATGAGTGGTCCAGCTGATGCTGCAACCTAGCAGGCACTGGAAGTAGATGCTTCAGAGTGAAATTCAGAGAGCCTTGCACTAGGCAGTGAGGGATTACCAGGTTTTCCTCCTCATGCATAATATTTTAGAAGGAATTTATAAATAAGGAATTTCATTCCCTGAAGCACCACGGCTTGTGGTTTTCCAGAATCCTGGCCATTACCACCGGTTCTCTAACCCATCTCGCAGACCTCACCATGCCCCTGCCCTCATTAACCGCCTGCAGCAGGGAGTCCCCCAGCTCCAGAGAAGAGGGTGGCGAGCGCCCAAATGGCCTATTTTCCCAAGGCCAGAGAAGTCGGGAAGACCCAGGGGTGCAGAGGGGAAAAAAATAGATGGGAACAAAGGGAGAAAGAGAAGGTATGAGAAGGGCAGTGCCAGGAAAAGGGGAATATCGCCCACGGGACACTCATGGGGCATCAGTGTGGAGCATCCCTGCAGGTGGGAGTGTGGGGCTGGGGGCACGCTGAGGGACGGGCTCCTCACCTCAGCAGCCTCCTTCTCAAATTTCTCAATGGTCCTTTTGTCAATGCCCCCGCATTTGTAGATGAGGTGCCCGGTGGTGGTGGATTTCCCAGAGTCCACATGCCCAATGACGACGATGTTGATATGCGTCTTCTCCTTCCCCATGCTGGTGGGCTACGCGGGGCTGGCCGGGGCGGGCGGTGGCGGGGAGGGCAGTGGCAACGCAGCTGCGTTTTTGGGGAGGCTGCAGGGGAAGAGGTGAGCACGTCAAAAAAGCCCCCGTGACAGCACCCTCCCAGCCCATCAAGGATGGCTCTCCTCCCCTTGCCCCACCTTCCCGCTGGACCACGCGCCCCATCGCGGCTGGGGGTGCCCAGCCTCGTCTGGCAGCTCTGCCCGCGCTGGGACGGAGCCAGCCCACCCCGAAGGAGGCCAGCCGGGCTATTTCTGGCTGCCATGTACAGCCTCCAAGTCTCAGCAAGATGCCACAGTTTTCGGCATCTCGCCCTCCACCATCCTCCTGGAGACCCCCAGTTCCCAGGGCTACGTCATCGGTGCCTTGAAGGTGCCCTTCCTCCCTGGAAAAAAACCTTCCTCCAGCTCAGGGCTGCTACTGCTGCCTTCTCGGTCTTTCCAAACCCAAGGGCATCTCCTCCATGTTGTGGGTGCCCTGGGAGGAGCTGTGGGTGCCCGTCAGTGCAGGGTGCCCTCGCCGCTCCCCAGCCGTGCATGGTTCGGGTGACAACATGGTGTCCGCAAAATGGGACAGACAAAAATAGCCCTCGCCCGCTCCCCGCGCAGGGCTGCTAACGGCAGGGCTGCCCGGAGCTCGGTGGCACGGGCTGGGGGCTGCGGGGGCTATTATATTTTGCTGCCATGAACCTGGATGGAACAGAGGGAGGAGGCTAAAAAAACACAAATCGATTTATCCGGGGAAGCTGTTCTGGCATCTCCCAGCGTTACCATGGCTCTGCGGCTGCTACACAAACCCAGCACAATTAGGAGCTTTAATTTGACGTCTAATAAAATCCAATTTTATGAATCTGCCCATAAAAGCAAAGGAGGTCAGGAGGAGTTTGCTGCTCTAACAGTGATTCAGTCATGCGGGAAATAATATCCGCTGCCAGAAGCCCCCCTGGGCAGCAAAAGCCCCGGTGCCCCCTCCCTCTCCTGCAGCACCCCCCTCCCCTGCCCTGCTGCCCCCCTCCCCCTCCTGCAGCCCCCACCCGGCTCTGGCCGTTTTGCACCGCAGCGATGCCCGGTGCCCCGCGGCGCCCACCCCCGGGCGGGGACCCCTGCCCGGGCGCACCCCAGCACCCAGGCTGGCAGGTGCGGGGTCGCTTTGCGAATCGCGGATTTATTTTATCTTTTTACTCCCCCCCACACACAAGGGGCTAAAGGCTGGGGGGGGGGGGGGGGGCGGTATTTCCCACCTGCGGGAAGCGGCACCTGCGGGATGAAGGAACGGCCCAGCTCCATCCTCCCCCTCGCCGGGGGTCCCCCCGCCCCGGGGCCGGCAGCACCCCATGCACGCACAGCGCGGGGGGGGCGCTGACCCCCCGCAGGACCCCCCCCAGCCCGGTGCCCCCCGCCCCGTTGTGGAGCGGCCCCATCCCGGCCGGGGGGCCCGGAGCTCTTACCGGAGCGGCGGTCGGGGCGGCAGAGGCTGCCAGCTTGGGCTCCGGCGGCTTTATCTCCCCGGGAGGGGCCCACCTATTGACGGCGGCAGCGCAATGCAGCGGCCCCCCCGCACTACGGCAATGCGGTACCGGGCGGGGGAGGAGGAGGCGCCGGGGGGAGGAGGAGGAGGAGAAGAAGGAGGAGGAGGGAGGGAGCGAGCGAGCGGGGCGGGGGGGATGTTGAAGAGACGGGGAACGGGGCTGGGAGGAAGGGAAGGTGGAGGGATGGAGAGATGGAGGGGGGGGAGATGGAGGGGGGGGAAGGTGGAAGGATGGGAGATAAAGGGATGGGAGGAAGATGGAGGGATGGGGAGAACAGAGGGATGGGAGAAACGGAGGAGGGGGGGAACGGAGGGGGGGAAGATGGAGGGGGAGAAGGTGGAAGGATGGGAGATAAAGGGATGGGAGGAAGATGGAGGGATGGGGAGAACAGAGGGATGGGAGAAACGGAGGGGGGGGAACGGAGGGGGGAAAGATGGAGGGGTAGGAAGGTGGAAGGCTGAAAGAGTGTTTGGAGAGAGACATCAGGATGGAAGATAGAGGGATGGGAGGAAGGTGAAAGGATAAAAGATGGAGAGAGGAGAAATGGAAGATGAAGGTGTGGGGGGGAGATGGAGGGATGGGGGAGATGGAGAGGAAGGGCTTTTTGGAAGACAGGGGAAAGGATGGCAGGGCTGGTCCAGGGACAGTGGTGCAGATGGAGGCCAAGTGGGGCTTAGACCCCCTGTGGCAGCCTGGGGATGGAGGGACAGGACTGGAACTGGAGGGGGGGGGCAGGGCCAGCCAGGGCCACAGCCTTATACCACAGCTCCTGCCTGTGCCCAGTCTGACCGGTGGTGCAGAAGGGCTGTTTTCCCACAGGTGCTGGGAGAAGAGGGATCCCTGCAGGGTACATGGGGCAAACACATACCAGGGCAGAGCCCCACAGGCACTGACCCACATTTCTGCCTCGGTGGAAATGCCTTAGCCCGGAAGCAAACAGCAAATTAAGGGACAAATAGAGCAAAACAGATTTCTGCACCTGCAACATGTATGTTGGCTGCTCAAGAATCTGTGGTTTATTAACATCATCTCATTTAATGGGAGGTGGGGTTCAAGCCCTAGGAGGATGAGGAAACCATAAGTAATCTCCTTCGGTAATACATGAAACTTTCTGTGCATAAAAAAAACAACATGTAGTGGTCAGAATATTTATACTTGTGTCGGCTGTGCAATTACAAGGCTAATGTAACATTTTTTGTGTCCCAAAGCCAAATATAGGTCAAAAGAAAGCTAATTTTGATTTAAGCTATGTCATAGCCCAGGCCAGTTTTATGGCCCAGACCATCCTTTCAGGGAATTTAATAGCTAAATCAGGTACCCTCAGGTACTCTTATGAAGATACTCTTACCTTCATAGCCTAAGGGTTAAAAACGTATACATCATGTAGATTAAAATGTTACTAACCTCTCATTAATACTTAAAGGGAGACTTTTATTTTTTTCTGAATGTTATAGTTCATTGGTATTTTCTTAGAAATATGATAGGAAAGATATCTTTTACTTTTATGCAGCATTCCTTGCGCAACATAAAATGCACTGAGTGCCAGAAAAAATAAAAATAAACTTCCAAGAGGAAGGCTCTAAGACAGCATTTAAAGGGAGTGACCAAGCCTTCTTGTGGGACAGAAGTAGTAGCGTTACCCCAAGTCTGGATGTGCCGGGGATGGACACCAAGTGTGACAACGCGTAGAGGGGATGGGTATATAGATCCTTTATTCTTCCTATCCAGATTTTAGTACTTTGTCAAAAAATAAACTCCCAAGGGCTGCAGGCAGCCTGGGAACTGCCCTCAGCAGGGCAGAGACTGTGTTTGCTAATGAAGACTTTCAGCCTTCGCAGAGATGGAATAAATCCCAGGTCCCTGTGCCGCTTGGGCCAGGCGAGTGTGTGATGGAGCTCTCCTCTCTCCGTTCCTTCTCCAGTAAAAAGAATTTGGATTTTCACCCCTTTTCCCAGGCAGGGAAAAGAGAAACGGACAGTGCACTGTGCTTTACTTCTACAGTGAAACAGAGCCTGATGGCCCAGCAGACTATAAATAGTGTGGGAGACAGGCAGGAGAGCGAGCTGTCAGACCTGGCTAATCCCGGCTCCATCAAGCCACCCTGTGCCCAGCCTCCGGGAAGCTGAAAGCCCCAGCTGTGTGCCCAGGTCTCGCCAGTGCCTGGAGAAAAGGGCTTCGCCGAACGTGTGTGGTTCCTGTGAACCATCAAGTGCGATTGCCACACCCCAGTGGAACCATTTTCCCTCCTGGAAAATGATGGCAGTCTGTCCTTAAATGTTCAGCTATGTAAAATAAAGAGACTTGAGCAGGCAAATCTGAGGGCGGCTGAAGTTTAGCGCCTCGTCTTCATCCATCTGGCTTCAGATTCAGGTCCCAGCTGAAGCAATTCCTGTACATCCTATTTAGGCTTGATTTCCCCCACCCCAGAAACTATTACCAAATGATTTGGGGTCACTCAGGAAAACAGAAACCCCCTCAAAAGGATGGGCAGGCTGCACACGTGCAGGGTGGGTACCTCATACCCTTTCATCATCACCTCAACCCCATCCAGCCCTGCAGCTCCCCAAGTTAGGATCTGATGGTTTAAGCTGTGCTAAAATTTCCATTAGCCCAGACATAATAATTGAGGGTTGGGGTTTTTTTTGTTTTGTTTCCAAAGAGGCCCTGCACAGTGTGACTGGGAGAGTGAATAATCCGCAGTGCTGGTAATTTGTATGTATCTGGGATGCGAACACCCCAGGCTGCCTGCCTGAGTTTGCCTTCACGCTGGGGATGTTTCTTCCCGTGAGTAACGCGTTCAGCTAACTGAGCACTTGTGGTTTTGTTGCTATAAAATGCATCAGGTCTTCTTTGAAGGTGGGGGTTTGGGCAAAGCAGACAGCAGCCACAAGGGATGCCTGCCCTGATGTTATCAGCTCCAGAAGCCCTGCTCTCGCTGGGGAGAAGTTGAGGCTGGACACAGGCATGGCTATAAATTGCTATTGTCTTTCTTCTTCCCATACAAAGCAATGGAGATATTTTCCTTGGAAGGAAGAAATGCATGGCCTCATGCTGGCCTCATGCAACAGCCATCAGAAAAGCTGATCAGAGGCGTGTAGGGGCACCGGTTGTCCTCTAAAGGGCAGCTTTATGGAAGGGGTGAATGCTGTTAGGTTTCCCTCTTCCCATAGTCAGGCTTCCAGTTCCTCCCACACGAGTTTTAGAGGCTTTGCACCCAGATGTTTCAGCGTATACCATCTGCTGGAAATGGACAAGCAAAAAACACTGAGACATTGGCCATCCTCTCATCTATACAAAACGCATCCCGCAGCGATCCTGAGTGCCAGGGCCGGTGCGCATAAAACAGGCATTCCCATTTCACTTATACCACAGCTTAAGTGAGGTTAAGATGGGATGGGATTCCCCACTGTGTTTCCCAGAGGTTTCTACACCACGTTTACGTGGGGTTGGCTTTGAGGTCAGCCTTTCCAAGCCCCCATGTTTATGTGTCATGCCTCTCTCTCTCTGTTTGCCTGGCAGCACTCCCAGCTCCAGGCACCAAACAGGAGAAGATTTCATGGAACTTTTAATGCAAGCAGTTTTTTCAGCTCAGGCTCATGCTGTAGACCTGGAGAGGGGAGATGAAGACAGAAATGATGGGACAGAAAGGCAGGGGAAGGAGGAGGAGGGGAGTATTTTGAGGTCCTGCACTAAGTGCATGCTGCTGATACCTTTAAATTGGAGCCAGAGGTTTAAAAATAAACTTTGGAAATGATAACAAGATGCCCAAGCCCTCCAGCCACCCAGCCAGCTGGGGACGGTGTCTGGTGTCATCCCTGATGGGACAGCAGTGTACCTTTTGTGGGTTGGGCTGCATCAGGCTACACCCAAGGACCCACCATCATGCTCACACCACTGGGACCTGGCCCCCTGGCTTTTGGTGTAGCCACAGCTATCGGCAATCGCCCAAGGAGATCTGAGGTAGCAATGCTGAAGGGAAAATGCTTAAAGGCCTTAAAAACCATCCCCATCCATCCTGGGCATGGGTGGTAGCATGTGGCTCCAGGCGTGCCATGGGGATGCTCCTCCAGAAACGCCTTTTCCACCAAACGGCTGAGTTATGGGATTGAGACAGGGAAATCCCTCCACCCTAGGGCAGCCGTGCGCCAGGTGTTTGTAGGTATTCACCCCAAAACTCAGCTCTGCCACAGAAAGCCTCCGGAGCCATGGGGGCCGAGGCAGCTCCTGTGTTGGCTCCTGGTGCCCACGTTCGCCTGGGAGCACAGTAAAACCACTTCTGACTTTAAACATTTTTAATAACAGCCGGACATCACACATTCATGGGGTGAAATTCCTCCTCTGGTGGTAAATCAATGGCCTTAATAACTCTCCATCTTTTACTGAAAACCCACATACAAGCAGAGGATGTTGCTAAGGCTTAGCATTTAGACTGGAATGCAGTGCAGAGGTGTCCCCAGGGTGCGAGGCGCCAGGGCCATGGGGCAGCACGGGGAGCAGGGGAGGATCAGGCCACTTCCAGCTCTAGGGCTTGACCTGCTCCCTGGCACCTTAAGCTGTGAATCCTGTTGCAGAGACACAGGGGAGCAAAATCTCTGCATGCAGCATAAATCTTCCATGAGCTGGCAGCCCCACGCAGCCGAGGGACCCATCCAGCACTTCTTGCCCTCCAGCCAGCCTTGGTGGGTGCCAATACAGATTTTAATCTCTTTAAGAAACCACAACACACACAACACCCTGTACCCCAATGTCCCCAGTAAGCAGCTTGTAGGCTCTTGGCCAAATTCAGCCAGGTTGAGAGAGAGGTGGTGGCCTCAGATAAAACTGTTGGGAGCTCATCCCTCTGGGATGCAGTTCCTCCAGCACCCTCTGATGCAGCTTTCTCATCCCACCACTCTGAGCTCAGCAGCACCCCAGGGCTTATAATACACCCTTGGGTGCACATCCCCAAGTCAAACGCAGCAGCTCCCCACCTATCTTCAGATTTTCTCTGAATATTTTAACTCCTGCACTGCTCTTCACCTTCCCCATCATCATTTTAATATTGTCACTCTTATTTCTTCCTGTTTCCCGAGGTGCCACTGGCAGGGAAGAGGCTATGGAGGATAAAACCACTCAATCCGAGCCGCTGTCTGCCTGGGAAGCAGCCAGGATGAACATTTCCACACTCTGGAATCTTTTTTAACATCAGGGGAGGAGAAAAACACCATTTCAAATGCATCTCTTTAGGGACACCCTGACATTTCTGCTGCCTGGATGTAGCATCTGCGGGGGCTGCGAGAAGCTGATCCTGTAAATCTCCTCATGTGCCCAGGAGGGGACAGACCCTGATCTAGGTCAAGCCCAGGTGAGGTAAGACACCTCTGTCCTGGGGTTTAACGCTGTTTGCAGGATACTGCATTGCTCCTGGACCATGCTGGTTTTACAGCAAGGGTGTCTGGTGCCCTATCAAGCCTCAACAGATTGATGTGTTTGTTTTGGCAGCCATGCGCATCTCCAAGTTAGGCAAAGCCTGCATTAATCCTGGGGACGGCTTTTCATATTAAACCACAGCCACTGAGCAAAAAGAGCCCCAGCTGCCCGTATCTTCAGATCATTTTAGTCGAAGGGCTGTCAGCGGAGGTACCTGGCTAACAGCATAAGCTTTGGATGCATCCAGAGGGAGAAATAAGGATTAGGGAGCTTAATGAAAAAATTTGTTGCTGAACCAACCCCCATCAAAGCCCAAAGATTTATATTAGTGAGGAATTTGTTTGCATATGATGGTAGTGAATGGCAGTGAAACCTCCCTGAATCCCACAAAGGAGATGCTGGTCTAAGAGTTTTCTGTGGAGAGACGGATCCTGCTCGGTGCCACTGCTGGTTTCTGCAAGATGGTTTTCCAGCTTTCGCAGAGGAATGGATGGGTCAAATGTCAGGAACTCGTGGGACCAAGTTGACTTAAAAGCCTCTGGATTTCAGCAAGCAGCAATCATCTCTCTTCACTGCCTTTTCCGAATTGTGGACATCCCTTTCATATAGGCAAATCAGGCAGTCCTGGACTTCCCACCTAATTCTCTCCACAAAGCCCGCATTTTCAGATCACTCAGAATTTTAGGGGTCCCTGACACCAATTCCCTGTGCCCTTTTGGAAATCAGCTCTGGAAGCCCGCACCCCCTGGCACAAACTGCAGGTGAGGATAGCAGAGCTGCTCCCATCACCGCAGGGACAGTGGTGCGTGCCCAGATCTAACTTTGGTTCTTTCTCCTGCCCAGGTGGCACTTGAGCCACTTTGCTGCTCACATCCCAGAAAGGCAGAGCATGATTTCCAGCTGGCAGGTAAAATACGCTGCTCAGGTGTTGTGCTTAAGGAAAATCTCCCCTTGTATTTCCAGGACATCCCCTTTTCTGATTAAAACATGTGCAGGCAGGGAAGATGCCCAGGTATGTGTGTCGGCCACAACATGGGTTTGCCTTTGGCTCTTACTCTGACCTCTGTGAGGCTGCAAAGGCCCCAGGCAGAGGGGAGAGGATGGCCCTAATGTAGTATTTGGAGTGAATTTGGGCTATTTTTTATCCATAGATGGCAGCAGCTGTCTGCGCTGGGCGGACAATGCCGCGATCCCAAACCTGGCACTGAACGACACAGCCGGGAAAATGCAGTGCGGCAGGAGCGGGAGGGCAGAGCCAGATCACAGGTCGTGCCTGCTCCCTCCCCTGCAGCGAGAGGCCCTCGACAGAGGGAGAATTAAGGAAAACCCGCAGGATCAAGCTCTGCAGCACCATAAAGAGCTCAAGCCTGCACCACTGCTGTGCCGGGAGCGAGCGCTGCCTTCTTACCCGGGTGGAAAACTGCTGCGTGCTCCGCGGTGGGGATAGGGAAGGGGCTGCTGGGCAACTTTCGCACCATTGACCAAATTCCTGAAGCCACTGGAACATCTCACCCCCAGAGGGAATTGGGTAGCAGCATGAAGCCTCATCAGCTGGGCCCTGGGGAGCCCCATCGCCCCCGGCGTTTGCTGACACCCGGCTGTGACGTCCCGTGAGCGCTGGTGGGGCCCAAGGGCAGCAGCTCCTGCAGCCCCACAGCCTTTGCTGGCTTCCAGATGTTTCTGCCGTACAAACTGTGACTCAAAAGGCTATCTCCCCACGGCACACACAACCGGCAGATAACAAAAGCCAGTTGGCAGCTGTAACATGGAGCCCAAAGAACCAGATTTAAAAAAAGAAAAAAGAAGGACAACACAGAAACCTCACTCAAAAGCAACCTGCTAGGAGAGTGGCAGTCAGCTCAGAGGCTCTAATTAGAGGAAAATCGAAGAGAAAATCTATCTAAATCTTGTCATCTGCTTGCTTTTAAAACTACTGATTCTCGATCAATACAAATTCAATGTATCTTCCTCTCCTCAGCACACCTAGGCCAGGCTTTGTCCTGGGAAACCAGCCTGGCTGCTCCATCAGTCCCCCCCGGCTGCTCCATCCCACCAGCACTGCTCCAGCTATCGACGTGGATTTGGCTTCGGGATGAAGAGCAGAGCAAGGCATGTTTTGCTGTAGTCTGTCACTCATCCACATGGGGAGACTCATCTCCCTGAACCAGTGGAACCCCAATTAACCCCCACTGCTACAGGTGCAGCATCACGCCCCTGGCACCGTCTGCGTAAGGAGCTGATCCTTCGAAACGCAGCCCCAAACGTGGGTGTAAGTGGTGTCCTTGCACAAAGGGACTAGGAAGTGTTTGCTCATCTCTGCTCTATCATTAATTAAAGCAATTAGCCCACTCAGGATCAGTGGGGTACAAAGGCATCCTGAACCCACCGGGGAGAATACACTCCATTATAGAATGTAATCTCTCTATCAATATACTCTCTTTGCTCTGTGCATTATTAGAGGGACTTAGGATGCAGGAATACATCTCTCAGGAAGGATTTGAGGAGGAACCTGAAAAATGACACCAGCTTCACTAAAACAAAAGTGACTTTTCAGGTTTGAAGCACCCAGTTTTCACCCTTTCTGTCTTTCCCTCCTGGGTCAGAAAAATCTCCCAAGCCTGCGCCCAAAAGCTCTCCATGCTTTGCTGGGCTGGCCCAGGGGTCCCAGGGACCCAAAATCAAACCACTGATCAAACCTGATGATGAGGCACAAAAGCGAAGTCTAATGCTGGGCATGAAAACATCCACGTGGTTGTTTGCCTGTTGGTATTTGGGTATTCAAAGTCCATCACGGTCTTTAGCCAACTCCTTCCCTAGAAAACGCTGAGTCGGTATCATCCATGGGGAAACTGAGGCACGGCTGGAAGAACTTGGTCCCAAGCTGGATTGCGCATGCTCTTGTGTTGGTCCTTAAACCTCCGGGGTAGACTTTGAAAATAAACAAATTATTTACAACTTTGTGGTGCCAAGGATTTCCCCGAAGCTGTCCCAGCTGATTTCCCGGGAGCATGCACACAGGCTGCGTGCAGGGGACAGCACCCGTCCCAGCAGCAATGGCAGGAGTATTGCCTGGTTCTGTGGGCCAGACAGGGGGATCTGGGGTCACGGGCCACCCAGAGTGCCTCCGTGTCAGGGGGATCTGTGGACATGAGCCATCCGGACTGTCCCCATGCTGTGGCTTGTCCCCGTGCTGCCCCCAGGGCAGCTCGGCCTTTGAGCAGCTCTGTGAGCTGTGTGGGGACATCAATGTCCTCCTGGAGCAACCCAGCGCTGTCCCCCTGGAGCTGGCTGCTTGCCCCTGAAGCTTAATAACTCCAGATTAATAAGAAAAAAAATCACAGACTGGGGGAGGAATGAACCTTGCTGCATGGACAGTTTGTACCAGAACCACCCCAGGCTGGGATACGGGCTCCCTCCTGTCTCCAAACGCTAAAACATCTACAGTATCACCCCCCAGACATGCTCTTTCCCCCAGCTGCAGCCAACCTGCACGATTTTATTGCGAACCTCAGCATGCTGGGCCACAGCACTCTGCTCTGAACTATTACTGAGCTGGGGAGAGAGAATAAATGAACAACACTTTAGCTACAGCAAACACCACACAGCCTTTGGGGAGCCGGCCTCTCCAGAGTCCTGCTTTGACACTTCCAGGGGATTCACTTTGTCTTCTCAGCCACATTCCTGCTCCACACAGAGCAATTTTCTGTAAAGTTTCTGTTTTCCTTTTACACCCCCACGGCATTGCCTTGGCTCCCTGGGGCTCGTACCCTCAGTACCAGCAGCTGATACACAGAATCTGTGCAGCGTGCTACCCCGGTACCCAAACGCGGAGGGGCTGTATTGCGGTGCAGGTTGTACTTAGCCCTTGCTGCAGGATTTTTCCTCTAAAATCAAGTATTTTCCCACAAAAACGATACAGTCCAGCCAGCTCAGAATCCCTTCAAATCCATATTTAGTTATTTATTCATTGTTACTCTAATTTTAAAGGTGGTGTCATGTCGTATCGCTTGAACTTTGAGTTTCAAAACTATACTCTTCAAAATTTGAACATGTACGGTTCTAGGGATTTTACAAGTAATTTAAGAGAAACTAACTGTCCATCTCTGCACCTCACCAACCCCAAGAGACTATGAAGTTGGACAGGTTTTACTGACTTGCGTATGCCAGGACTGATTGCACACCGTAATGCTGGTTTTTGAGGATGCAGCTGTGGGAAGCTGGTTTGGCATCGAGGGCATTTGAAGCGCAGGTGTGACAAGCAGGGGCTGGGAGGACTGCACGACGCTGTGGCTGTGCAGTACCTTCGCCAGGTGAAGAACTTCATTTAGGTGTCAGAGTCCCTTTACTAGTGTTACGAAAGACTTCCATCCCTAGGAAAAAAAACCCAAAGTCAATAAAAACATAATTCCCTCTTCTCTTGGGAATGGGAAAGCACCTTATGTGCTGCAGTAAGATAAATCTTCTGAGATCATTCCTGGCGTTAGACCGTGTGTGGTGGCCATGACTTATCACGCTGCCCACAGCACTTGCTTAAGATGGGACCTTTCCAAGCCCTGCTCAAACGGCGGTGCTGTGCCAGCCCACCGCACGGGCTAAGCAAACTCTTACATTCAAGGAACATCAAATGAATAATAAGGAAATTACTTTGAATTTTTAAATCTGCTCGCTCCTGTGTGAGACAACAGTGAGCGTTCCGTGCGGCGCTGCAACGGGCTCCCGGGGGGGCGTGGGTGTCCCCCACCGTCCCCCCACCGTCGCCCCCCCGCCCGGTAACGGCGCAGCGCGCAGCCGAGCGGCCGCCCCGTCGGTGCTCGGCGCTGCGCATCCCCCGCCCGCCCCCACCGCCCCTCGCCCCGCCCCTCCGCGAAGGAGGGCCACTCCGATTGGCGCCGCGCCGGGGGGGCGTGGCCAGAGACGCTATAAGGGCGGGGCGGGGGCGGGGGCGGCAGCACCGCGGCTCAGGCCGTGCGGTGCGGAGCGGACGCTGCGTTCCCCGGGCGGCGCCGCCGGCGCCGAGCGGCCCCCGCGGCCCTAGTGCCCGCCCGCCGGACCTCGCCGTTGCCCAGCCCAGGTGCGCTGCGACCGGTAGTGCAGCCCCGAGGAGCGGGGAGGGAAGGGGGCAGCTCATAGCAGTTTGGGGGTTTGGCGGGGGGTGGTTTGGGAGGGGGCTGCACCGAGTCCCTGTGGGGTGGAATTTCTGAGAGATGGCGCCGTGCCTCAGTTTCCCCACCCAGCGTTAACGGCGTCGTGGGTGCGTGGAGGACGTTCTGGAGCAGGGCACCCAACAAGTGGGAGCATCGTTAGACTAGGGAAAGCTTCATCAGGAGCTGGGGAGGAGCTGGCCGTCCGGTGGGTGGTGGGGGTGCTGGGTGCCTCCCCCGTACTTGGCTCACAGCCCTGGGGGTCGGTGCTGCTGGTGTTCCTGCGGGTGGCGGGGGGCTCTGTGTCCCGCAGGCCCGGGGCGCTGCGGCTGCTGCTGGCGGCTGGCGCCTGGGGCCGGCTGAGCTTTTCCTTTGATGGCTTGAAGAAGGGATCAGATGGGGGGGGGGGCATGGGGGGTGTCAGCCTCCTAGCCGGAAGATGCTTTGTACCAGCAGGAGAATAATGCAGCTCCCGCTCGGAACTGGTCATGTTGGGGGCCGAGGGGAGGAATTTTGTTGCCTGCCCTAGAACTGGAGGTTGCCAGAGGAGGGCTGTGCCAGCAGGGCAGGTAGGGTTGCCCCTGGCACGGGTAGAGGCACTGCTGGGGCCAGGCTGGCCTGGAACCCCTTGGAATCACAAAATTATTTAGATAGGAAAAGACCTTTAAGTTCATCAAGCATGAAAATCCTCAGCACGTGCCCCAAACTGAACACTCCTTTGCTACTTATGCAATCTGTGCCTGAGACTTCATAATTCCCAACTGTTGATACAAGGAGGGGAACTGAATTTCTGCAAGGAGGCAAAAATCCCTGTCTGGGCTTTGGGGAAGGTGCTGTGCAGGCTCGCCAGGCCTGTGCTCTGTGCTTGGAGCAAGTTATTTTGGCTTTGCGCGAAGCGCTGAGCCAGAACCCTACAGCCGCAGATGCGAAGCAGACTGAGCACTGTGAGCACTAGCCCTGTACCCAGCACAGTGCCGCGGTGAAGGTGGTGTGCGTGCCAAATCTCTTGGGAAATGACACGTTGAAACTCTTGTTGCAGCTTTCGGGGGGGGGGGGGGGCGGGGGGAGCATGCTGCAGCCCTTCCACAGTGACAGCTGCCCCTTTGCTTGCAGGTTTTAGATCTGCACAAGAACCAAGATCAAGAAACCATGGCATCCATCCCATCGAGCGGCTCGCTCATGGCGACGCACACCTACTACAGAAGTAAGGGCACAGGGTATGGGGGTGCTTGGGCCCGGTGGACAAGTGGGCAGGGTGCGCTGCCAGGCTCGGTGGGATGTGGCTCCAGCAGCGAAAAAGCTGAGCTCAGGCATGTGCCTGCCTTCAGCTGAAGCCCCACGAGACCTGGTGGGCTCCTTGCTGAGAAAAGGGACCCCCAGCAGCCCCCCCTCCTGCTGCTTGGACCCTCCTTTGGGCCACTGCAGCCCCTGCCCAGTTGTACCAGCTGGAGATGGGTCTTGCAATCTCTTGTTAGGAAGGCTGTGGGGGAGGGGAGGTGGCAGCTTCAAATGCATCTTGCACTTGTGCTGTGGAAATGAGCTGCAAAACCAGTCTGGGCAATGGTAGCTACTGGTACCTCTCCAGGGGAAAGACTTTCTGGTTTAACGGATTGCCTAAATCAGAGGGAATTAAAAGTATTCCCCTTGAGCTGAAACAAGTAACAGGCTTCTAGCAGTTGGTCTGAAACTGCAGGGATTACATGCAGGAATCTGCATCCTCTTGGCCTCAAGTCACCCGCAAAGGCCTGCCAAGTGTTGCATACAGATGCAAAGCCATTAAATAGTGTCCTTGGGGTTGCAAGTGCTTTCCTACAAGGGTGTTCAGGTCCTTTTCTGCTACCTGCTTTTGCCCAGCTCATAATCTCACCAGTATTCCCTTCCTAGTGGTTTCTATTGACCTGGCATGGAAGCTGGGCAAGTACTGGAGCGAGATAGCGATAAGGCTGAGCCACATCACCCCCAGGGATGGCCACACCAAGGCCATGCTTTGCTTTTCGTGGTGTGACCAAGGGTCATTGGTGGCTCTGATGAGAGTGGTTTCTCCACAGAGCGCCTGAGCTCCACATCCAGCAACAGCTCCTGCGGCAGCTCGGAGTACTCTGGGGAGGTCATCCCCCACCCCCCGGGTAAGTGCCACCAGCCCCAGCTCAGGGCCATGGCGGGGACATTGCACCCAGCCCCTCCACTACAAATCTTACTGGAGGTGACCCAGCCTCTCCTATGGGATGAGACTGGGGTGGTGGCAGGGCACTCGCACTGACCTGGCCTTGCCCTGGCACACACTGTCCCCCCAGGTCTGCCCAAGTCTGACCCTGGCCACTGGTGGGCCAGCTTCTTCTTCGGGAAGACTACTCACCCAGCCATGACCACTGTGTCAGAGTCCCCAGAGAGGTGAGTGCGGTCCTTGGAGGAGATGAGACACGGGAGCACCAACACAGCACCCAGGGCAGCTGGGGACATCCCTGTTGTGTTCCCTGAGGCACATCCTCGCCCAGTGAGTGATGTCCTCATGTCCAGGGCACCCACTCCTTTGCTGCAAAAATAAATGCAGAGCAATAAGGGAATGCCTGACCCTCTCTTTGCTCTGTCTTGCAGCTTGGGAGCACTGCGTGTGACAACGGGACCAATGGCATGTGGCCTGGTGCCAGCCCAAGGAGCAGGACGGAGGCGTCACGCCAGCGAGCCCAGCTCCGGGCCCTCGGCATGAGTGGGTCAGCGGCTGCTCTCCACACCGGCGGGCACAGACCCCCCCCCCCCCCCATCCCCCCCCATAGAGTAGGCTGGCTGCTCCAAGGCAAAGGCACTGCTTTGTAAGAAAGTGCAGCAAACCCCTGACGATTCCCGTACCAGCCTTTTTTACTCTTTCTCAATGTAACTACGCCCTTTCCACACGGACTTTGTAACATGTTTTATTTACCTTGTACTCATACAATGACAACTAATAAACCTGAGCAGCCTTTTAAAACTCAGTGGGTTGTTCTTCATCTGCCGGTTTGGTGGGGCTGGACCAGGACGTGGTGCAGCCTCTGACCGCAGCAGCAGGATCTGGCAATGCTGCATGGCGCAGTTGTGCCAGCGTGACTCACTGGTGCGTGTGTGTTTTGCATGTCAGCAAGACCTGGCTTGGCTGTGGTGATGCTGCAAGTGCCTCCCCCACCCTTTCCTCCATAGCTGGCTGCACAGCCTGTCCCTGCTGGCGCTGAACTTGTTTTGCTCCCCAAGCACATTGCTGCCCTGCCCTGCTCTGGTGCCTTCTGGGGTAGGAGTGAGTACCTGGGTCTGGTCAGGGCTGGAAAAAGGATTTGGGTGCAGAATTAATGAGGGAAGAGAGGAGGCTTGCTCAGGGTTTGTGTTTAATGGGCCTGATGTCAGGCTGGAACTCGTGGTGTGGATGGCAGCTTGGGGTATGCTGGGCTGGGCAGCCCTGGAGCCCAGCTGGCCCATCAGCTGTAGTGCCCTGAGGGCTGTTTTGGCTGATTTTTTGCTTTGAATGGGTCACCTTGGCTGTTTGGCCCTTCTGTGATCTGCCTGATAGTTGGGAAGTGCTGCTTGATACAGCACTGAGAAAACAAGAGCCTGCAGGTGCCTGCATGCAAAGGGGCAAGGGTCCTGCTGGAGGCAAACAAAACCCTGGTGGGGGCTGATTTAAAGGTGCCAAATCCCTGCTTGGTCTGTTTTTAGCCCCAGCACGTGGTATGGGACAGTCCCTGTGTGCATCAGGTGCTGCAGGACCTCTGAGCAGTGGCGTTGTACAGCTGGCATCCCATGTGAGCCGGGGCAAAGGCAAAGTTCCCCACTGCCTGGCCCAGGGAGCAGCTGAGGTGGCTGCTCTGCTTTGTGTCGCTGCCCCAGAGGCATCCGGGGTCACTTCCAGCTTTGCTTCTTGTTTCTGATAGGGAAAAAGTGTTGTGTAAGCTTTGCCCTGGGCTCTCTATCTCCAGGCAACAGTCCTTGTCCTCAGGGCAGAGGGTCTGGCTCCCCTGTCCCTAGGAGGGGCTAGGGCAGCACTGGGACCTCCGCTCCCCCTTGTGTAAGCATATGCATCCAAAAGGAATGATTATGGGGGGGTCCCCAGGGCCAGCAGCCTTGGGCACGTGGTTTAGATCCCCAAAGGCTTCCAGCACCCTGTGGGTGACCTCCGTGTCCACAGCAGCACATCACCCCACCACTGATCTGACATGGCTTCCAGCCAGGCAGCAAACCGCGGCTGCTTGGCACTGCTGGGGGTCTGCACCTACGCGTGTGTGGCTGTGTATCACAGGAGGCATGGGGCAGCCTTTAAACTTCACAAAGTGCAGGTAAATCAAGCAAAAGAAAATAATTTTAAAAAATCATTTCTGAGTAAGACAAGACAAGGCACACTGTCTGGCCGGTGAGCTGGGAAGTGTGGCTGTGGCACTGGCTCATACCAGCAAGCACACAGCTCTGGGACCTTGCGATGCCCTGGCAAGCCCCTTCGGCTGTTGCTGACCCCTGGGATGCCCCGGAGGAGCAAAGGGGTCTTATCTGCTGCTGGTTCCCAGCAGAAACCCCTCATTTTGGAGAAACAAATATTTTTTCCAAGCCTGCAACCTCAGGGCCTGCAGATTAAAGTGTAGATACACAAAGGTAAAGTCAATATTGCCATATTTGCTTGTTGGTCTTGTGATTGCAGAGGGTCCAACCCAGCAAATGTCCCCAGGCACCCTGGGACAGGCTGTTTCAGAGCAAAGGCACCAATCCTGTGTCCCTGGTTTTCAGCTGGGCACTTTCCCTGGGCTGACCCAGCTCTGGGTGAGCTGCTCTGGCTGCCTGCTGCGATGCCACCAGCACACTGATGCTCCTTCATCCTGTTTTTGTACACTGCGTGGAGGTTAAACTCATGCCCACATTGCTGTGAGGCAGGTTGGATTTACAGCAGTAACTACAGCAGCAGTGAGTGGCTGCCCTGATGCCAGCAGCTCCCTGTCCAGCAGAGCAAAAGGGCTTGGAAAAGCCCTGCTGAGTTAAAGGGGATTTTTTAAAACATATGTAAAGACTCACAGACCTGGGCTCCTGCTCTGCTGGGGTGAAAAAACAGGGAGAGCCTGGTCGCCCCGCAGACTGCACTCCCAGGCACCTTCATCGCATGGCTGAGAGCAAAGACCTAGGCATTGCCTTGGTTGCTTGCCTGGTGCTTTTGGGGCCTTTCTTGCCCCTTTGCAGCTCTCAGACATGTTCAGGAAAAGCACCCGACAGCTGGGCACATTTATTTTTGTCTTGTCTCCATTCCCACTGCTGTGGGTGTCAGTGTCTTTTCCCAAGTAATGAGTGATGGTACAAGAGGGAACAGCCTCAAGTTGTGCCAGGGGAGGTTTAGACTGGATATTAGGAAAAATCTCTTCCCAGAAAGGGTTGTCAAGCATTGGAACAGGCTGCCTGGGGAAGTGGTGGAGTCAGATGCGTAGATGTGGCACTTAGGGACGTGGTTTAGTGGTGGGCTTGGCAGTGCTGGGCTAATGATGATGTTAAAGGCCTTTTCCAACCCAAACAATTCTGATTCCAGCTCATCTCCCGTGTTTCGGGTCATCGTACTGCCCGTTGGGATGAGATAGCCAGGGATTCATTGGGCAACAGAAACAAAACAAGCAAAGGGGCTCTTTACATGCTATACCCCTCCCTGCGCATCCCCTCTTGCCCTTGGGCTTGCTCTCGGAGGGCCAAGCACCCACCTCCCATGGCACCAACCCCCCCCCGGGACGGACATCGCCTCCTCTGCTCCTCCACCCCCACCTTGTGCCCTGTGACGAGACCCCGTGTTTTGACTGTTGATTAACTCACATATTTGGCAAAAAACAGCCGGTGCTTTCCGCTCGCTCTCGGCCCTAGCAGCAGCCCTTGTGCCACCCCGCCGTCTCGGAGGAGCTCCCACGGCAGCCGTGTGAGAAATACTTCCTTTCATTGCCTTCCTCTTGCTGCTTGGGGATTTTTTTATTTTTTTTTCCCCTCCAGCAGCTTTGCTTCCCCCTCACCCTTCAAAGGCCAATGTGGGACCTTAAAAATAGAAACAGACTGTGCAGCTCAAATACATCCTGTTAGCCTGACAGTGTTTGCAAATGCCAGTCGGTCAAGTTGAATCTGCAAACAGGGCACATGCCAGGCTGAAACCAGAGCAGGCAAATGCCTTTAACAACAGTATTTGCAATGCCCATTCTGGTGGGGTTCAGAAAGGACTGGGGACCCTGGCAGCTCTGCCTTCGTGGGATGGATTTTAGGAAGAGCTTGGACCCCATAGTGGCTCTGATTCTGGGGGGATGCTGCAGTGCACTGCCCAGGCTGAGATCCTGGGAGATAAGAAAATCCTTGGCTCCCTCCCACAACTCTGTCTACTTCAAGCACATAATGACTCAGAGAAATGCCAAAAGCCAGCAGACCGTGCTGGAGGGCAAACCCAAGCAGCAGATCCGCTTCTAATGCAGCTAAGGAGGAGGAAAGAAAAGCTGCTGTTGGCAGCGCCATGTCCCCCCCCTCCACACCACCCATCATGACATTGCTACAGCAGCCTGAGCTGCTCTGTGGCATGTGGCTGATGGGGCCAGCACAAGCAGGAGGGCTCCTACAGCCCTGCCACCCCGCTGGCTTCTCCAGGGACCCCACTCCTGCACTGCTGCTCCCCACACCAGCCCCAGCACCCCACACACCCCCTTCTCCTGCTTAATTTTTTAGCTCCATCTGGTGGCAATCAGACTTGCAAATTTAATATTCTTATGGCTGCAACAGCCCTGCCATACCTGCACCATGCGTGTCTGTGCTCTTTCTTGGCATGCAATGAACCTGTCACCCGCCGCACTCAGCTTCGGTCTTCAGTTTCTTGTACGAGGGGATCTGGGCCGTGCATGTGTGTGCTTTCTGCTGGGGTGTTTGATCAGCCTGTGAAATGCTTTTGCAAGATGAAGGTTTCCTCTTGCAAATATGTCCAAACAAACCCAACCTCTTGCTTTTTCCAGCTGTGAACACTCTAGCCCGGAGCTGCTTTCCCGGGCACGGCTGCAGCTCCTGAGGGCTCAGCTACTGCCTTGCCCTTGCTCCGGCTTCAGAGGAAGCGTGGCTGGAGCAGAATTTGTTGCATACCAAAACCACATTCCCACCTCCCTTTTCCAGGCCCCTTGTGCACAAAGACTCGCTCAATTATCAGCCAGACTTGTTTCTGCTGTTTTGCACAGCACGGATGCTGCTCAGACAGGGGGGGTATTGCACAAACTTTATTAACTTCGTATATTCCAACTCCGCTGTTGTTTCAGTGCGACCGGTCACCCCGTCTCCTGCAAACAGGCAAAATGGGCTTGTCAGGAGAAAACCCAAAGCCAGGCAGCCCTGGCCATGCCAGGCTGCCTTTCACCCGCAGCACGCCGTGCTCCCTGCCACCGGTGCCCCCAGTGTGGCCGCAGTAGGTTGCCTGCACCAGCCTGGCGCCTTGGCACTGCTCCCACTGCTGCTTTTTGCTTCCGCTGCTGCCAAGGACAGCCCGGCCTCTGAGTGGGCTTGAGCAGGGGGGCAAAAGGTACTTGGCTGGAGCAAATGCTCCCCCCCCCCGCTCCACCCCAGCTTGGGCGGGTTAAGGTCCTTCTATAATGCCAGGCCTGGGGACCGGCGAGCAGCTGGGGGAGCATCTCTTGGCTTTGCACCATAGATGCGATAAGGAGTAAAACAGGGTGAAACAGTGTTTTCCTGAGTGCTGCCTCTGCTGCCCGCACCTGGGCTAAGGGGGCATTAAATGTATGAACCCAGAAACACATTTCTCTTGGAATAACTACACGATGGTGAGCAAGGCAAGGAGCCAGAGTGGAGCAGCCCAGGCAGGAGCTGCCTGCGCAGGATCCTTGTGCAAGCCGGGCTGCTGCCTGGGAAAGGGCTGGCAGACACACACTAAGGTTTAGTGCCCATCTGGATGCACAGAGACCAAAGAGTTATATATGTGTTTGCAAGAGTGGGACTGGTTGCAAACCATTGCTTCCTGGGCAGGGAGGGGAGCAGCGTGGCGAGGGTGGAGCATCCAGCAGTGCCCTGCGAGGACTCGAGGATGGATGCACACACATTTATTGATAAATACACCGGACACACACTACAAGAAAAATCAAGCGGAGCCTCAACTGAACAAAAATCTGCAAACCTTCACGTTGGCGTGGGGAGCAGCAGGGACCTCCCACCCTACTGGCTGAATGAAGATGTAAACTCTGGGTGATACCTTCACTACCATGGGGCTTTTCCAGACTGCTACACAGCCAAGCGCTGGCAAGGAGTTCTCCACAACTCGTTGCCTTTTCCCTTGGCCACCTCCCTGCATCCTGACCGAGAGGGACCATGGGCTGTTTTCTGGGAGGGGAAGTGCTTTCCTTGGAGCCCTGTCAGAGGGCAAACCAGAAGGAAGGAGCTTCTTGGTAAGAGCTGGCCTGGGTGGGCTTGTGCAGGAAGGATGGTGGGCAGGGGTCCTTCAGGAGAGGGAGCTGAGCAGCCGTCTGTAGATGAAGCCCAGCTTCTCCCGCAGGGCCAGGAAGGTAGGACGCTCCTCTGTGTTGCCGTTCCAGCACTCCAGCATGATGCTGTAGATCTCGGGAGGGCAGGAGCTGGGCCGGGGAAGGCGGTAGCCCCTGGTGATTTGCCGTACGGTTTCTTGGTTTGTCATTCCTGCAAGGAAGGAGAAGATGCTCCTGAATCTTAACATCCCCAGAGGATGCCCTGAAGGTACACCTGCAGTGGGCCAAGATGTCAGCCAGCACTGCTGGTGTCTCTCTACCATGAGGCTGGTAGAGGAAAGGCTGTGAGAGATCATCCAGCCCACTCCACCTTCCTGCCTCCAGCTCCTACACCCACATTGCAAGCACTGAAAATCCCTCTAAGCAGCCCCCAAAGTGGACAACAACCTATTCGTGCTCTAGGAGCTGCTTCCACATCCCTCGTGGAAGGGACAAGATAACAATTCATGCCATGTTGGCTTTTGGGGACCATGGGCAAGCTGCCTGGCTTCTGGATGGAGCTGCACTGGATGGGGCTGGCAGCCCTACCTTCATACGGGATCTGTCCATACGTGAAGACTTCATAGAGCAGAATCCCGTAGGACCAGACATCAGACTTGAGGGAGTAGGTGCGGTAGTTGGCTGCCTCCGGGGCTGTCCACTTAACGGGGATTTTAGTGCTGCTGCTGGTGGAATAAATGTCATCCTGAAAAGCAAGGGGAGATGGGTCACGAGGGGTGGTATGATGAACACAGATGCTGCTTTTGGGGCTTTGCCGGGGCTGTGGGTTGCAAAAGGGGATGGCAGGGGGCGTGGCTGCAGCTTGGGGCAGCTTGGTGGCCTGGGGTGATGGGGGGGGGATCACAGCATCCCACTGACCAACCTTGAGGAGCCGGGCAAGTCCAAAATCAGCAATTTTGCAGGTGAGTTCCTCTCCCACCAGGATGTTTCTGGCCGCTAGATCCCGGTGGACAATATGCTTCTCCTCCAGATACCTCATCCCATCCGCCACTTGGCAGGCGATGTTGAGCAGGTGGGAGGTGCCCAGGGACTTCCCTTCAGGACCTGTTAACCCAGATGATCCAAGTGTTGGGGGCAACCTAGCAACATCTATTTTGGATGTTCTGGTTTGTAAGGAGACCCTGTGCTAGCAATGTGGGACCAGGGGAACATATAAAACCTTGTACTGGAGGTCTTGCCCAACTGTCCAGTGGTACTGTGTGGGAAGTTCAGCACAGCCATGTGCTCCTCAGGATGGGACTGGGGTGAGCTCTGAAGGGAGAAGTTTGGTCTCCTCCCTTCAAGAGGGACGTAGATGTGCTGGAGGGGCACATTCTTTGCCAGAGATGGGCAACAACGCTGGTGGAAGAGTCTAGAGAACAAGTCTTATGAGGAGCAGCTGAGGGAACTGGGGGCGTTTAGTCTGGAGAAGAGGAGGCTGAGGGATCTTACTGCTGTCTACAACTGCCTGAAAGGAGGCTGTAGTGAGGTGGGCATTGGTCTCTTCTCCCAGTAACAAGCCATAAGACAAGAGGAAATGGCCTCAAGTTGCACCAGGGAAGGTTTAGGTTGGGTATGAGGAAAACTTTCTTCCCTGAAAGGGTGGTCAGGCATTGGAATAGCTTTCCCAGGGACATGGTGGAATCACCATCCCCAGAGGTGTTTAAAAAATATGTAGATGTGGCACTTAGGGACATGGGTTAGTGGTGGCACTTGGGTGGGCTTGGCAGTGCTGGGTTAACGGTTGGACTGGATGATTTCAAAGGTCTTTTCCAACCTAAATGATTCTGTGATTCTCTGGCACTATGAAGAGCACCCTGTGCTGCAATGAAGATGTGGACATCCATGTCTTGTTCAAAGCTGAAGGTGACCTTCTGCCATGCAAATCTCCAGCTGGGCCTCTCAACCTGTCCTACCTGCAAGCTCCAGCTCCTCCGGCACCAAATATTGTTGGAGCCCCAACCAAAAACGAGGTCAGCGTGGGGGAGGAGGGGGGTGCACCCAGCAGAAGAACAGGTCTTGGTGGGAGTGGTTTGTCTTGTTTCCCTTCAAGACTGATGACTGGGTCAGGAAAAGAAAGGCCAAGAAAAATAAACTGATGGCTGGTGATGGGTGGCCTGTGACCTGTTGCTAGCTCTGCACATGAACAGAGCCATGCTGCTGGCCTGGGGGACGGGTCATTTCATTCCTCATGAAGGCAGAGTTGCCCAAGCTTACATACACTTAATACTTAAAGGGGGCTTGTGAAAAAGGTGGGGACGGACTTTTTAGTAGGGCCTGTAGTGACAGGACAAGGAGGAAAGACTTTAAACTGCGAGAGGGCAGATGTAGATCAGATACGAGGAAGAAATTCTTCCCTGTGAGGGCGGCGAGGCGCTGGCACAGGCTGCCCAGAGCAGCTGGGGGTGCCCCGTCCCTGGCAGGGTTCAGGGCCAGGCTGGATGGGGCTTGGAGCAACCTGGGCTGGTGGGAGGGGTCCCTGCCCATGGCAGGGGGGTGGAATGAGATGGTCTTCAAGGTGCCTTCCACCCAAACCATCCTGTGATTCTATGAAACATGTCCACAGGGTTTCTGTGCACTAGTGGGAGGTGGCAGACCATGGGTGAGATAAGAAGGAGGGATGAAGGTACCTACCGACACACTTGCCCTCCCAGGAACTGATACCCAGCCCATACAGACACCAAAAGGATCATGGCACTGTGTCTTTAGGTCTTGGGGTCACCCAAGACCATCTCCACTAAGTACCCATGGATTGCTCTGCGTTACCACTGATCTAAACAGGACCCAAACCTAGACTTTTGCTCTCTTAGGGTCCCCACTCGGATTCGTAGGGCCATTCTGGGTCACAGAAAGTATCTGCGGAGCAGCACTGCCCCGGGAGCCCACTCCCCATGGTGCCAGCATGGGTACTCACTGTTGAGGTAGCTGTGGAGGTTGCCTTTCCGCATGAGCTCAGTGATGATATAGACGGGCTCATCCAGTGAGCAGACAGCGTGCAGCTGGATCAGCTTCTCGTGCCTCAGGCGCTTCAGGTTCTGAATCTCCTTGGTGAAGTCTTCTGCCTTCATGTCAGCTAGGGAACAAAGCCAACATGACGGTTGTGAGCTACTTTCTCATGTGCATGTTGGAAGCTCAGCACCTCCAGCTGGGATGAGGACCTTTTTACTCCTAACAGCCCACCTCGCTCGTGTCTGCACACCCTATGTCTCAGATCCAAATACCCAAGATGTTTTCCACAGGGCTTTGGATCCCATTTTCAGGATCATATCCCCAGCAGGACTTGACATCACAAACCCATTTGACTTGACTTGACATAGCTTACCATGAACCCACTGGGCAGAGCCATTTTATAAAGGCACAGCCCAAGATTAGGTGGGTCCATAGAAATCGTCCAGTGGCCTCCTGCCAGGTCCTACCACAGTTTGCTTGATAAGACAGACACAGAGGCCAACAGGACTGGGAAACAAAAGGAGGTGAACGATGTGGCAGTGAATGAGAGACCCAGCTGGCCACTGGCCACATCTGCTCCTCCACCTACCTTTTATGATCTTGATGGCCACCGGCACTGTGTTCCTCCACAGTCCTTCCCACACCTCTCCGAAGTAGCCCTCACCCAGCTTCCTCCGCAGCGTGAACTCCCAGCGTGGGCGCTCCCAGCCATCCCTCTCAGGGGGGGTCTGCAGAATGGACATTGCATGCTCGGACCAGCCGCCTGGGCAGGACTTGCTGATGGTGCCTACACCAGCTTCTGGTGCCCACCAAGGCCTGGTGCCTACGGAGGAGTGAGCAGGACATGGTGCTCCATGACCTGCATTGCCCCAGGGTTGCATTGCGTTTCCATCTGCTAAATGTTCATTGGGGCACAAAGCATGGGAGGGGGGGGGCATCCTCTGCATTACCTCTGCTGGGAGGCAATGTATGCAAGGGGGGAGATTTTTGGAGACTATATGAAATATCAGGAATTCAAGTCATAATTCATTGCTCATCAGACCTCAGAGGTGGCTCTTCTCCATTTCCACCAATAAATAAAAATGAGTAAATGAATATGATTGCGTATTATGGCTGATTTAGATTTCAGCTCATTAAGCATTTATTTTATCTTGCACCTTTCAGTTCTACTCTTGGATTATTCACATGTTTAATTGTTATTTCTAAGTCATAACCAGCGGATGGAGTTCTAATCAGCAAATGAGTTGGCAATTTGGGATTAATACTCTAATTGGATTTATGAGTGCCACAGTAATTGGCATGAAAGCTATATAAAAGCAATGTGGTCTTATTATACGCTATGGAAAAAATGGGAAGCACGGGTATTTCCAGATCCAAAGGGATTTGTAACAATGTGGTTTCTTGTCTTTGAGGTGGAGAAGACATTTCAGAAAAGCCTATGCGTTCTGACTGGTCAAAAATCCATACAAGTGCTCTACCTGGCCTTAACATGGCTGATAAAAGGTGAAGCTGCCAGCTTTACTAAGGGTGTATTTTAAATTTAACTTAATAAAGCTCAAATCCCAAATAGACAGACTACTAATGTCTATTTTTCCCTCTTTTCTCTTTCCTTTTTTCCATCCTGGCCACCTTTGGGCCCCTGGCCAAGCTGTGCCCCGGGTGTACGCACCGCGGGGCTGCAGGGCTGCAGCAGGGGGCTCTGGATGACCTTCCAGTGCTGGGTGTAGAAGGCGAGGAGCTCCTCCATGTCGGGGAAGGTATGCCCCTTCTGGATGTAGAGGCTGCCTCCGGGGCTCTTGCAGATTCGGAAGTGGCTGACCTTTGAGTGGTTGCGCACTGCGGGGAAGCCCAGGGTGGGTAAAACTCAGCTTGTGCAATCGCGGCTCTTTCCCCCCTCCCTGCTGACTCTCACCCTCTCCTCTCCAGGCAGCCTGTCTATTAATTCACCTTAAAGCAACACAACTCACCCCTGGGGTATTACATCCCACTCCCCACCATCCCTTTTGCTCCCACCTCCCAGCTCAGAAGACTCCTACCATGGGCAAGTGGGGTTTGCTTGGACCTCAGAGGTGATGCTTTATTAGCAAGGATGATTCCCCAGGCAGATGCACTGCTCGGAGAGCGACGGAGCTCATTGCTGCTCGAGGTGGATAAACCAGCGGCTGGGCCTCCTGCAGGCACGCCACCACCCAGGGGCGATGGGCAGGGTGCGGGGTTTGCTGTGAATTTCTTGGGGTTGTTTTTATGTGGATCTGGACCAGATTGTAACAGCACTGCCTGGTCCGACCCCCCCCCAAACTCAGATTTCCGTATGTGGGAGCAGCCCAGGCCCTGGTAATCTGGAGTGGCAGCATATTCTTAGACAACCCTCAGATCACAAAAGCCACTGGAATGAAATCCTAGGAGTCAGTGCCATGAAACCATCATTAAGCTTCCGTGAATTATTTATGGCTTTCATACCCTGGATGGGAGCAAAGCACTTTCCTTTGCCACAGTAATTCAGTAATCCGTATCTGCATCTACTAGCTTTCCCCACGCTTTTAGAAAACAGTCCTCTCACTTTAACAAGATGCTGTAAATTGCTTTAAACATTTCCATGTTTTTCTACCTGTGATGACCAAGCCAGGAGCTGCCCCTAAGGAACAGCCTGGTTCCTTTCCCTGCGCTAATTTTCTCTGGATAATTGCCACAAAATTACCTGAAAGAGAGTATTCGCCCTTGCTGCTCTCACTGTCCCGGACCAGGAAGGAGCCGTGCTGGTTGGGATGCGAGAGGAGGAGCTGCTCAGCTTCATTTCGGCTGATCTTGCTGAAGTACCAGCTGGGGGAAGGGAGGAGAGGGGTTAGCGTGGTGCAAGGAGATGGTGCAGACATGGGGCTGCATCTGTCCCAGGGGCTTCTGCACCTTCTGGGCCAGGGGGCGAGCAGCTCCCTCCCACCATTTGCCCATCCCTGGCAGCCACCAACCGAGTGGCACAGCAGCCCGTGGGTGCCTCAGAGCCTGTGAATGTGGCTGCCACGCACACTGCTGCCAGCCTGCAACAGGGCTGCTTCCTTGGATTAGTTTTGCAGGCACTTGCAGCTTGCTGACTGTGAACTATTTCCTCCAGAAGTGGCTGGTCACCAGTGCATCAAGCTGGCCAGGTCTCAGCTCCATCCCAAAATCAGGAGGTTTACAGTGTGGCTTGGTGCAGCACCTGGGCTGACAGCCTGCAGTAAATAAAACACCAACCACCTAGTGCTGCGTGGAAGATGCTCTGGTGGGGTTGCACCCATGTGTCCTGCTACGAGAACAACAGCTACAGGCACAGGATCGCTTTGTGTTTCTTGACATGCAGCTCACGGACACAACCAGCTCTCAGAGCGCGTGAGCGAATTGCATCAATGAAAACATCTCTGGGAATTGCCCTTCGGTGCTCCAGACATGGTAGCACTGGTTGGGGACCTCAGCAGCACCAAGTCAGGAGGAAGGACCCAGCCAAACCCCTCTTCTGTGCCCGATCAGCACCGAGATTCATCACCAAATCTCCAGCAAGAAAAGGCAGGTTGGCTGGCCAGGTCCCAACTCGGCGGGATGCACAGCAGCGTGGGGAAGGGGCTGCTTCACCCAGCCTGACACAGCCAGGATGTGAGAAACCGAAGGTTTCATCATTAGCTGGGATCGCCAGTGTCTGGGAAACCGTGCAGGAAATGATATGTGATGGGGTTACAGCAGCTGAACAAATCACCACCCAGCTCCGACCTGCGGCTCCGCAGAGTCTGTGCACTTGCAGCTTGCTCCGGCTGCAAAGCCCTGCACGTTTGCTGCCAACCGCCCTCCCTGTGGCATCCCCCTCACCTCTGTCCTCGGGATGGGGCTGGGCACAGGCTGGGCATGCACACACGCACCAGCACACTCAGCTGTAGCCTGCCCAAGTGTTCTGTGCAATGGGTCTGAAGCAGCGAGTTGACCCCACGGTCCTCACTGATGCGGTCCCAGTACGGTGCAAACCAGACTAGATTTGCCTTTCTGCAAAGCGCGTGCAGGTAGGTGAGGGAGGGAGGGTGTCTCCCATCCCGCCAGCTGCAATCACTGCCCCTGCACATCCAGGCCCCTTCCCAGGCTCCCCCCACTCCTTTCCTTTACCCCCACCCCCAGGCAGCACAGGGTGAGCACAGGGGGGAGCCTGCAGGGTGATCACACCCACCCCGTCCATGCGCTCCCCGTGACTCAGGGCCTGGTACAGAGGGAGCAGCAGTGTCTCGGGGCGCTTTGCCTAGCGTGTCAGGACCAGGCTGCCTTATGCAACGTTGTGCCTGGGCTTTCCCCAGCTGAGAGAAGGCTGAGACATCAAGCCAAGCTCCGTGTCAGGTGGGAGAGGCACTGACGGGGAGGGAGCCCCCAGTCCCAAATGAGCAGGAGCTGGAGAGCAGCACCACCGCCACGGCTTGGAGCTACAGAGCTTTGGGCTTCCTAGTAGGTCCCAGCCCAAACTGCTTCTCCCCATGCTCCTGAGCCCTTTGGAGCTGGCAGGGCTCAGGTACAAGCTTCCCCAGCTCCCACCCTCCCTGCTGCATGCCCTTTAATGCAGGCAAGAGGGAGAGGTGCTGGAGCAAGCAGGAGCCCATTTATTCAGCACCGTAGCTGCATCCATTCACACATCGCACCACATGCCAGCCCAGATCCACCCTATCGTGTGCAAGGGTGATGCACCCAAGAAGGGGGACCAGCATCTCTGCCCTTTGACACACCCCTCAGCCCTTGCTGTGCTCAATACTTTCATCCCGCTGCTGGGAGCTGCAGGAGTTTCATGGCAGGGATGCCCGGAGGAGGGCAGATCCCCACCCGGTCCCACCACCACTGATGGCTAAAGTAGGGGACAAGGAACTCATGCTCCCTGCTGTCGCAGAGGGTGTGTGCTGCCTTTCCCTGTGCAGGGACATGCTACCCTGTCCAGCATCCATCCCGCTACAGGTCCGGAGCATCAGATACTTACGGCTGGTGAGCAGAGGTGCCTTGGCTGAGGCTGGCCACATACGCAGCAGGAACGTACCCCATGGCCGGTTCCCCCAGCAGCCGCCGGGCGAAGACATACTCTCCTTCTTCTCTGAGGACACGCAGTTTGTCCCCTGCACTTACGCTCAGTTCCTCCGCGCTCCGGGCTGTGAAAGCGTATAAAGCGATAAAGAGAGACGACTTGGGGATGAAGGAAATGGAGTTCGGCTCAGAGTGCAGCGAAACGGAATCAGAACCAAGATACCCCAGCGAGCAGCTCTCCGGCACGGAGCGGGGACGGAGCTTGTTCCAGAATGATGTCAGGAAGGTCAAACGCTTCCGTACAAACTGCTCCATCCCTGGCAGAGGCAGTGGATGCGGTGGTCTATGCCACCGCGCTTCTCCAGGCTGGAGGACAGGGCGATCCCAGGCTCATGCTGCCGGCCGGGAGGCTCATGCTGCTGTCCCGCGTCCCTCGCACGCGTCTGGGTGCTCGCTGGCCCTTCCCGGCGAACTTCCTATTTCTGAAAGTGAAACTGGTTGATCTGGTGAGACGAGTCTGCAGGTGGGACGAGTCTGCAGGCAGGAGTCCCACGCTCAGACCCACGGGCACATCTGGGAGACAGGCACAGCTGGAGCCAGCCTCACCGCTCTCGAAGGAGAATGGCTTTTTTTTTTTTTTTTTTTTTTAATTATTGTTTTAAAGTGTGCTCTCCTGCTTGTTACCAGAGCACCGGTAAACACAGCTCTCTGTTCTTCAAGCAGCTCTTGTGACAAGTGGCTGGCTCCAGCTAATAGTCTTGATCTCACTTGTGTGGGAGGGTATTTTTTTTTCCATAGGAAAATAATTGCATACACAAATGTGAGAGATTTAAAACAGAATTAAGTAAACCTTAAGAGAGATCTGAAGTGGTTTGTGTATTTGCTGGGTGGATATTGTGGAGTTTATAACACCAGATCCTTTTCCCTTTTGGTCTGCAAAGACCTCCCAGGATTAACCCACTAAAGTATCTGCCTCCTCCCACTAATTCCCCATTGCAGAGGATGTCTAGGGAATCCACTTCCCAGATCCACCAGGATCTGGTGCTGGTTCAGCCTCCAGCAGAGATGGGTGCCCCTCAGCATCAGGAGGTCCTTGTCCAATGCAGGGTGCGGACCAGCCCCAGGCACTTGTGGTGTCCGGAGCAGAGCCCTGGCACACAACCCCGGCTACAGCTGCACCAGCATACCCACGCGCCTCACCATCCTGGTCCTGCTCGGACACAGACACGCTAGCACTGCCCTGCTGAACCCCAGCGACCGCAGGCATCGGCAAAGGACCGAGATCTCCACCTCACATCTTGCACACGCACTTTAAGCCACCCGAAGATCACTGCTCCGGTGAGAAACTCCCAACTCCAGACCCCCCAGCCCCTGCTTGGGTTTTATCATTTAACTGTTCTGTCTAATTAGTGGGAGTTTTGTGCCTGGCAACTCCGCTCCTGGCCTTGAGCCCATTATTTCGATCCTCCTCTGCTTGTAATTGGTCTGGGTACCTCATTTTGGGTGTGCGGTTGGGTTTTGAAAGAGGCTGCTTAAAGAAAAAGATGGAAAATTAATTGTAGGGGTCTAGGCTGCAGACTGCAACCGTGTAGTGTGTAAAGAGCAAACAGGACCCATTGCATGGTCAGCAGCTCGAGGCCTGCTGTGTCCTGCATCCTGGGTGCCCCATGATGCCCAAACAACTTGCAAAAGGTGGATTTCAATATCTGGGTTTGGGAGTCAGCAATTCACCCTCTCCCAGGCAAAGAAGCCCAGGGCAGAGGGCAGGAGCACAGAGCCCTTCGTGTTGCTGCACAGATGGCAACTAGGAAAAAAGGGAGTCTTTAATAAAATATTCTACTCCCTACTTACCAAAGCAGCACCTGAATAGATGGGTATTTCCCCCAAGATCTTTCCCCACCGGCCCAGCACACAGCCTCGCCCTTGGTGGCACGCAGGGATGTGTGATTTCTTTGTGCATTCTTCCCTCTTTGGCACAGGGAGGGAAAGAGGGGATGAAGCACAGGAGGGTTTGCAACACATGGGGAAGGGACATCCCCTCTGCTGTCCTTCTGCAGTGCTCCTGACAAGTCTGCTCCTCACGTCACACTCCATTAGGAGGAAAATGGACTGTTTGGTTATGCACTTAGAGATTACCCGAAGGGATCGAGCACCGAATGTTTATGCCTTACTGTTTTGAATGAGGACTTTGTAAACTTCTGCTCTGCAGGAGAGTGGAGACTGATTTACCTTTATTGACCTTTACCAGACTAGATTCTTCAGTGGTACAAGCGATAGACAAGTGCAGCTGATTTATAACACGCAAGGCTTTGGATCTTGATTTGCACCTAAATGAAAGAGTACTTCAAAATGACAAACATCCCTGAGGACTAAATACTGCCTCTGAGCTGAACTTCCCAGACATGCATAACACACACTCATCACTGCAAACCCGTGTCTGCACAGGACCCATGCACAGCTCAGAGTCCCACGCCAGGAAATAGCTGATAAATCACAACCTTTTTCTAGTATCTTTTTTTTTTATTTTCCTATTAAGTTCCAGGAGCATCCCTGCTGCTTTGAATCCCTTTGGTACTATAAAACACCTAAAAATAAAACAAGAAGAAAAGAGAAAGCATGTTCATAAAAGTTTCTGGTCCTTGTACTGTGGGAAGGAAGGTGGGAGGGTGCAGGAAAAGTGAGAAAGATAAGGAAGGCACAGATATCTGATGGATCAAGTATTTTCTCTTCAGTCCCTGTGACCAGCTTATAAGGATGTATTAAAAACCAACCTGTCCACAGATCTGGGGCTATGGTGGATACACAGGGACTTCAGTTCTAGCACCACTAAAAAGCCCGTCTGAAGAGCAACAAAACCATAAGACCTGTTCCGTAGAGCTGGTTACACAGTCCTGGTTTAGTTGCAGAGCACCTGGGAGCAATAAACACAAACAGCACTTTGCATTCATCCATGTGTCAAATACTGCACATCGTGTTCTCCCAAACTAATTGACAGAAACCAGCAGCTCCCCTCCACTAATGAGCACGGCCATTGCACCTAATTATCTGAGGTTCTGTTCCAGGTCCTGCTACGTTTACACTCAAAATACATTTTCTAGCAAAGAGCGTTTTGCAGGGTGGGGGGAGGAAGAAAAGCATAAATCCAATTAAAACCCTAAAGGGGCAGAAAGGTGGAGAATGCTGGTCAGGCCAAGGAAAATGTTTTTGAGCACTGGGCACGTAACAGTAGGTCACTCGCAGGGGCACGTAACCGAGGATGCCCCACTGGTTACCCAAGGACTGGCAAAGCACAACAGCTGGTCACGGCGCTGTGGGTGGCCGCAGTCTGCTGCATCTGGCACCCCATCCCAAAGCACCCAAATTGCCAGGAGACCTCTGCGAGCCTTGGCTTCACCTCCTCGCTGCTGGCAGGGACTGCAAGCCCAGTCCCCACGGTGCTCGCCAGGGCCCCAAGGTTCCTCTTGCCCTTTCTGTTGGCATGGGAAGATGGCTGGGGGGTTGTTTTGCATTTCATGTTTGTTGTTTGTTTGGGGTTTTTTTTAAGACTTCTGCAGATGCTTCCTGGCACCATGGTGCATTTGAGAAAGGTTTTGCCTCTTAATGAGTTGTTTCGGTTAGGTGCCCATGGGACATTTCAGGCAAGGGGTGGCAGATAATGGCAGCGTTGCGTGGGGAAGAGCGGAGCGAAACAGGGACACTAAAGCAGCTTCAGGTGTTCTCCGTTTCCTGGGGACTGCGGAAGAAAGCGGCATCTCGGCAGACTGCTGGTCTGTCACCACCAGCGAGGATAGAGCCCACCTCGGGAGGCTGCCAAGGGGCTGAGGGGCTCGAAGACAGTCAGTGCAGAGGGTTCAACACAGGCAGAAGTGCAGTGGCCCTGGGACCGGGAGCGGTCCAGGAGGTGTGAGAGGAGGCAGAGCATCATGGAGTCTGGTGGCTGCTGTTTCTGAGCCCTGTAGGAGTGGGTTGGACTGGCTGGTGGAGAGCAGGAGTGCGGGTCACAGGGCACCTGAAATGGCACAAGAAAGCAGAAGAACTCTATGGGAGGCAGCTGGAGGCAGAGCGAGGTGTTTGTGCGGTGCCTGGCAGGTCTGGGGCATGCATCACCGCAGCACAAGAACAGCAATAGCCCACAAAAACCCACAGAAATACTTCCCAGGGACCCTGTAAACACTACAGTGCTCTTCAAAGAACTGAAATGACAGCAGGGAAAAGCCAACTCGGGTGTCACACTGCAATTTATGTCAAATTTCTAAAGGCAAATCGCTGTTTGACTGGAAAATCTATAAGGACCAAAACACCAAATCAGACTGGAAAACAGCATGGCCAGCCTACAGGCTTCCCATTCTGCTTTCTGCTGAGATTATCGGCACAGAGCAGCCTTTGCTTGCCCTGTCCTGTAATCTAACCTCCAGAGGATGCTCCTTCTACAGATTGCCTGGTAGAACAATGCTCCTAAGTCCTCTGCTCCAGTCCCTGGAGTAATCATTTGCAACACGTAAATACCATTAAACACCTCTTCCAGACTGGCAGGTGCCAGCGAGTTGTTCATCCTCTTTCAAGGCTGCTGGGATCTCCATGGCAAGAGGGCTAAGGGAGCTCAGTCTGTGCTCTCCGTGCCCCTGAACACCAGGGACCAGAGGTCTGACAGCTCTGTGCCAGCACCTGCCCCAGCTGAGCAGCAGCAGGAGCCCCCAGGCTCACAGTGACTTTAAACACGCACTTCACAGCCTTGCTCCCTTGGCTCGAGCTGAGCAAACAGAGGATGGGTGCTTCCAGAAGAGAGGTGCACAATGACTCAGATGTTGAGGGAGAAATCTCTGCCAACATGTAAGCAAATGAGGGATTGCTCCATCTGCCCAGATGTCCTTGTTACCCTGAGGAGGAACCAGTCCATCTGCGCCATCACTGAGCTTTGTGATATCTTTCCCACAAAGGTCCTTTGGAGGCTGTTAGATTTGGGGTTATGATATTAAGTGTCGTTAGAAGAAAGCTACCCAGAGTCCCAAGAGAATAGGCCTGAGAAACCTCACCCAGTCCACCCAGTCCATCCTATACTTATGTCTTTCCCCATCTTTGCCAAACCAGTTCTTAAAAGACCTCCAGGAATGGATACACCACAACGTCCCCAGACAACCCATTCCAGTGAGTCACTAATCATTACTGGGAGAAACAAGTGTCTAACCTGCTGCGTTTAAGCCTATTACCTCTGGTCCCATTCATCACCAGATTGCTCCATTCCTTTCTGCAACAGTCTCTTCTGCAGGTGAAGCCCACTGAGGTGTCCCACCGCACGCTCAGCAGCACCGGCTCAGATCCACCTCTTGGACCTTGGCCCAGAACACACACACTGACCTTATACAAACGGGCAACACGGTCATCTTTTTCTCCATTTATCTCCAGTCTTCTTCCCCTGTCCATGCGTGCTGGTGTTCCTGTGGGGCCACCTCAGCTGGCTCTCTAGTGCATTTACCTGGCAGGGACAAGAAAGCAGCAGCTCTAAGACAAGTCTGCACCATTGCACAGGTAATCTTTTACCTGTCCCAAATACAAGAAGAAAGTGCTGGCTCAAGTTGCCTTCACTGAGGCTCAGACTTGCACTTTACCCTACAGTGGTAGAGGTCTGAGCTCACAGAGCTCAGCTCCAGCTCTTCTCTCCCTACTCTACCTCTTCTGGACCTGCCACTGATCGGATGGTTGCTCATGGCTCTGGAGGACACAGAAGTCGCAGCAGCTGCTCGTAGCAAAAAGCTAAATCCTGCTCCTGGGGTGACTCCATGGAAGACAAACGGTTGGGCACAATATACCTGTTTCCGTAGGGAAGCAACTGTCCTCTCCAGTTCAGCCACAAGGGACTCGAGATTCTTTCTGGAGGAAGGGCTTGGAGAAGGCGCCTCATTTCTGGGGTCAGAGATAAAAAGTGAAAGGGATTATGCAAATGTCAGCTTCCTGGATGAGAGAATCATTCTGCCGCTCCAGCATCAGCCTGCAAGTAAGCGTCAAACAGAAGTGCTCGCCTGCCAGGTGCACCTGCCAAGGGATGCCAACCCAACAGCCACCCAGCCCAGACATTTAAATATCAGAGTCAGGCTCGGCACTAAAGGACTGCAGAACTTTGACTGAGCTCAGCATCTCTCTACTGAAACACCTCTGGCCTCCAGACCTTTGCAGAATGCTAATTTCAAAGGCCTAAATGGACCAAGTTATTCAAAACTTTTCTCACACTTCATAAAATGGAGGTGAAAGCAGCGGTGATACTACACCTGGGGAAGGCAGCCTTATGCTTGGCAGGTTTTTCCTCTGGGTAGCTGAAGCCAGGTGATCTCTTGCTCCGGAACCGCTGAGAAAGAGCCCTGAATTGCCCGCGTGTCTGGCAGTCTTGGGAAGGAAGGGAAAATCTCCAGTGAGTACTCGCGTTTAAAGCAAAACCATGTGGATTGCAGGCAGCGCTGCCCTCCTTCGCCAACCACCCTTGATACGTCTCTTATTCCAGAGGAGAGGAGGCAAGAAATGTGTGTAACGGGGCACGCATCATGCATGGATTCCCATGTCTCAGCTGGACATCCATACCCAGCATACCGCACAGAGACCGTGGCAAGGTCTGTGGCTTAGTGGCAGTTTTACAGACTCCCAAATGAGTCCGTAAAGTGATGGGTGGGGGGGATCACCCTGTTTCAGTCTCTCCCCCAGGCATGAGCTATGGGCTGTTTGCAGAGACAGAAGCCCTGGGCTAGGTGGACCTTTGGCCAGATTCAATGAAGCTAACAGGTTTCCTATAGAGGTGGTCAATGCCCCATGCCCGTGCCTCTCAGTGGTTAAGAGTCATTTGGACAAGTGCCCTTAATAATTTGGTTTAACTTTTGGTCAGCCCTGAAGTGGTCAGCCAGCTGGACGAGATGATCATTGTAGGTCCCTTCCAACTGAAATATTCTACTCTGCTCTGTTCTGTTCTACTCTATTCTTCCTGCATCCATTTGCTGACATGTGGTTCTCATGGTGTAGCAAGAAACCATCTCCTGGCATTTCATATAAGGTGACCGCATGTGACAAATGCCACCCAGAGCCATCCCCATGTCAGCTGGTGCTAGAGCAGCCTCCTTCCTCACCCTCACAACAGTCCTGCCACAAGCGAAGGTCCACCGCAGGAATCTCTTCGCAGCCAACCATGCCCTGCAGGTATGATGCCACCCTGAAGACATCTCTCTGGAGCTGCTGGATGTGGTCACTGTTGTCACAGATGACACGAGCGAGGGATGTCTGTCTGATCTGCGTCAGCTGTGCGGGCGTGAAGACGCCAGGATTCTCATACCAAAATCTGCAGTGGGTTGTAATCACAGCATGACTCAGGAGCAGAAAAGGGTGGAGAAGTGAGGCTGGGAGAGGGAGAAGAGTTCCCTTACATCTGTGTGGCAGCACCCACACCCTCAAAAAGGAGCTTTTATTCTGGTGTCAGGTGCCCTTTTCTGAACCCATAAACCCCTGTGAGCTGCTGGCCAGAGCTGCAGGGTGCCACCATCTGCGGGTACAGCCCCTCACAGGGGCACCCCAAGGCTCAGGCAGCTCTGCTCTAGCAGGCTGGGACATGGGTGAACAATGCTCCTGCCCAAAGTGCATCACCAAAGACGCGTCTCATTCACACAAGTCTCAAATAAGAATTAGAAGGAAGCTCCTGTGGACATTTTCTAGCATTTTCAGGAGATATTGGGCACATCCTCAGTGGTGCCCAGTGTCCTGCAGTGAAATGAGACTCATTACATCGGGAAAGGACACACTGGCAGGAACTGTGGCAAGTCCTCTTGGAAATACACTGGACAGAGGAGACTCTTCTTTGTATTGTAAGACAAGAAATAACTAAAAATTACAGGTTCTGTTCCTCCCATAGGGAGCAAATCCCCCCAAACAGAACACCAAAGACTTTGGGTTGACTTCAATGATAATACCTGTCTCCATCCCTCAGCCTTCTGAACTGTGTCGTTAACAGGCACATCAGCGTTGGTCCAACTCTGGTACCAGGGACGAGATCCTCCACCATCAGTGCTGGAAACAGGTCAATATTTTTGGTAGTTCCATATAAACTGCAGGATAATATATATTAAAAAAAAAAAAGTTAAAGACTATCAAAGAGTGGAGATAATAAAAATCTGACCCTATCATAGGAATTTGCATGTAAGGAACTCATCTGGACAATATTTATAATGGTATTATCTAAAAGACAATGGGATAAAGGTTTGCCTTGGAAAGGGGCAGCCAGTGCAGATAGGATGCAGTTTAGTCTCAGTGGAAAATAGCTCCAAGGCTCAACCTCCTCCCAAGCTACACCACAGCAGTGCCTGATGACATTCCACTCAGAACCAGCCTGCTCACTCGGAGAGCCCTCATTTGTCTTACCCTGTTCTTAAAGCACAGCTATTACCCTATCTTAACATCTGTGGGCAGCAATATCTGGGAAGGTTATTTGACGGATGTCCTGGGAGGAGCAGAAACTTTTCACTGACTGATCTCCAGTGATTTTGATGCTTCTGAGTCCAGGCTACAGTACCTCCTGAGCTTTTCCCTGATCTCCAGGTTCTTTATCTCATTTCTGAGGTCCTCAAACTCCTGTGCAGATGAGAGGTTGCAGAAGACCCTGAAGTCATTGTAAGGTGGGATGCCATGGTCTCGCCCTCTCTGGATGTTGATAGCAGCCAAGTCCAGTGAGACAGAGTGCGCCATGGAGAAGAGTTTCTCAGTCAGCTCCATGTTGAGGAGTTCAGAGGGGACCCGCATTTTTCCAGGAACCCCAAAGAGCCCGCGGAGGAGGGGGTCAATCCCACCCTCCTGCGTGATCCTGAAAGGGGAGAAGAAGGCCTTGTGCAGGGGGATGTGGCCTTGGCGGATGGGCTGGAAGGTTTCGTTCAGCCGGTACAGGATGGGGTTGATCAAGGTGTGCCCGAAGCGGAAGGCAGCAGTGGCAAAGGCGTTGAGAATCCCCGCATTGATGTTGGGGTTGTAGCCTTTGTACTCACCCAGCATCTTCATCCCAGCTTCCCCAAGGACCTTGGGGAGCCACTGGGCATAGGTGATATGCTGCATCTGGGCACCCACAATCTTCCGCGCCTCGTGATACAGGAGGTCTCCATCCCAGTGGGGATTGAGGGCCGACAGCTCAGTGGCAATGCGGTTGTGCTCCCTGAACCACAGCGTGTGCATGGCCGTGAGACCCAGCTGCTCGTTGGCACGGTGGTCCCCAGCCAGGAAGCACGGCACGGGGCTCTCGTTCTCATCTCTCATGCACTCAGTGGGTGGCCCCACAGCAAAGGGAAGGAGATGCTTCCCCGAGCTGGGCACGACTTGCCCTTGCTTCAGCAGCCCGTTTTGGTTGCTCAGATCCCGCAGCTCCTGTGATTCCTGCTCTGTGCTGCCGTAAACATTGGAGGCATCAATGTAAGATGTCAAGTGGTTGATCTGCTCCCTGGCGTAGACGGAGTTCATCAGCAGGGAGGTCATCCCACTGCCACACACAGGGCTTGAGCGGACAAAGAACATGCAGCGCCCGTTCCTCACACGGGGGTCATTGGCAGGGACCATGACGGAGAAGCAGGGTGGGTCGTTGCTGCACACCTCGCTGCAGGGTGCTCCATCGGAGAAGCGGGACATGCTAATGGCTGCCACTGTCTGGTCCATGTCGTGGTCCAGAAACTGGCCCCACTGCATGAGCATGTGTGTGAACTGGTCATCGGGGGTGATGGTCTCAGTCCCGACCATGGCGGTGGAAACAAGGCGAGGTAGAGGAAGGGGCAGGTCCCTGGCATCTTCTGCTAAGGAAAACCCCCGGGGGAGGTTAAATCCGTTCTGGTAGGCAGGTTTGAGGAGCCTCTGGAAGGCTGTGAGGGATGCACCCCACATCGGGTGCTGGAGGTTGTTGCAAGAGCCGTCGTGGGTCCTGTACTTCTTGTGGAAGCAGATATCCGAGCAGTTCGGTGTGCGGCGGTGGGCAGAGCAGCCTGACAGGTTGGCAATCATGTTCAGGTAGTGAGGGGACACCAAGTCGTTGTACCGATAGCCTGCGAAGGTAAAGGCAGAGCACCAGGTCAGACCGCGGCCACTGTAGCCATCCGGTTCGTACCACCCCGTGTAAGGGCTCCCTCCATGTGAAACCCATTGCTGGGTGGGCACTGGAAGGCCAGGTCTTTAATCGTGGTGTTGCTGTGTCATTTATGGAAGGCAGATGAAGCACAGGGTCATATCAGGCCCAGAAAGAAGAAAAGAAAGCAAAAATAATTTAGTATAAACTGCACAGAGTGGAAACCAGAAATAATGTGGCTGGTAGACCAAACTGTGGGGGTGGTCTCGGTCTCCGTTCTAGGTTTATTTTACATCTCTCTGGGTTATTGCTGCAGCCCTGAGCACCATCAAGCATCCGAACTCTACGTGACAAGCAGCAGGGAAGCCGTGGGTGACTGCCAGGATGCTACGCCATGCGAAAGCGCTGAATAATGCTGTGCCGTGCGGATGCTGACAGGGCAAGGAGGAGGAGAGGCTGGCAGTCCGACCAGCCCAGACGAGACCTGCAGCCTGGAGAGAGACTCCTCGCACCCTGGAATACATCCAGGCAGGAACAAAATATTTACAGGCCCCAAACGTACATGCCTGCTACATGATGATTCACACGTATGGGTAGAAACACGCCGTGTACAGGAATGTCTGTTGCATATAAAGGAAGCCCCAGTGAGCACGTTTTGGAGTACTGCTGCTGGGTGCTTGGACCTCTAAAAAAAGTACTAAGTACTTTTGGTGTTGCACTGCTTTGTTGTTTGCTATCCTGCCTCGATAGAAGGAACCTGAGTGCCAGACCCCATCTGAGTTTGTAGCTGAGAGGTCCAAGCAGTAGAGGGACAGGGGGATGACACCTCCCCTCCTCCGTTACAGCACCGGGTAGTCCGGAGTTCGCCAGGTTTTTCTCGTTGCCACTGGGAGGGCAGGAAACACCTCTGGCCATGCTGCTGAGGGACTGAACCTCAGATCCACAAAGGCACTCCTCCCTGAGTTAGATAGCTAAATACTTTTCAAGATTAGAGCTTTCACAGCCAGTCAAGGAATCTTCAGCAAATGGGGGCACTCAGGAAGAAACACTTCCCTGAGTACTGGGTTGGAACAGTAAACGCAAGCCCAGCCCTCCAGCGGTTATGAAAACCATGGGATGTCAAAGAGAATTGCAACCCAGACAACACATTTCTTGATATACCCAAGATTGATGTGGACTTTGGTACACCGTTGCAATTTTTAAACTTTCTGGATGTCTACACACTGTTGTTTTAATTTAATCCTACGCACAAAGTTAAGAAGGGAAATAAAATCTCTCCTACCTGTGACATTCATATCCACGATCAGACCTTGTTGCACATGTTCCTGAATCAGCTGCAAGGTCCTTTCAAAGATCTCCCCTGCCCTGGCTGTTTCAATGGTGTAGGGGTCCCGGGGGTAACGGAACAGAGCCAGCAAGTCGTTGGGTGTCTTGGGGCGTCTGTTTCAAGGAATTAAAAGTGATGCAGGAACATTAAAATAAGCAGACTCTGCTCAGAGCAATGAGACTAAAGACAGCAAGAGGCAAGCTCTAAGCCTCGTCTGGTGCTTGACCCCCAAAACTAGTGTGTAAGACCAACGTGGCTTGCCTGCATATTGCAGATGATTAAAAAGAAAGGATATTTTTCCCCAGGAAAACACACATATTTAATTTCCTCAGCATCCCTGGGTTTTTCTGCCATGATAATTTATTTTTTCACTTTTCAACAACTGAAACCCAGAGGTTTTGGGCTTAATACAAACTATCCATCTTTTCAATAAAAACTTATATTGGGGTGGCAGAGGAGGGAATTACCATTCACTGGAGAAGTCATCCTTCATTGAGGAAATAGTTAGAATAATTCCATTATTATTTCTGTTCACCATACACAAAGTTAGCTGCATTTATAAAATGACTGTGCTGATTAATTTTCTTTTCTGTGCACTCTCTCTGGAGTGAACTCCAGCTGACAAAACGCACGTTGAAAATATAAGTGACTTAAGAGGTGATATTTGTGTACCAGATTTTTCCAGAATCCCAAATGCCTGTTATCAAGTTCCATCACATCCTTATATCTACATGGTGCAGCTTCAACCTCCAATACTCAAAAAAATACCATAGCCTTCATTCGTGGATTGTCAGTGATAAAACGAGATTTGAGAAAGCTGCATTTGTTGTCTTTTGTGTCTCGTTTCTGCTGCAAGTCCCAGATTGTGGCGCTTCACACACTTACTTGCTGAACAGCTCCGTGCGTGTTGAATTGATGGCGTGGTCCACGCTGCTGATGGCTTCCCGTATCGATGTGGCTACAAACGTGTCGCCGCTCCGACCGACGTCCGTGGCTTTCCAAAGCAGAAAGAAAGAACAAAATATCCTAAATTTACCTTGATATGAATTTGTCTTCCAAGCTCAAAAAAAATCTGCTTGTCAGTACAAGCCCCGTAGTAACTCCACTGCGGGTCAAGCTGTGTCTCCATTTGCAATATACACACCATGAATTTCTTTGTTTAAACAATTCTGAATTAAAAAATAACTGCCTGGAAAAGAAGGTGATGTTTTCAGGAGATGGCTGTGGAAGATGTATTCAGAGTTTGCTCCTATACAACTTTGCAGACAAATGCCTGTTTCAGTTGGTGATTAAACCGAAAGAAGAAAACGTAAAAATCACAATGAGTAAACGCAAAATAACATATTTACTTCCCACAAAAAAAAAACCAACCCACAACTTCTAAAAGTCATTAAACTCATTTGAACATATTGTTCATATATTAATTTTCCATTTGTGGAACACTTCTAAACCAATTCAAATTTAGCGTTAACACATCATATACATAATTTTAAATCAAAAAAGAAAGCTGCCGCTTGAATACCTTCAGAAGTAAACATGAATTCTTAAAAAATTACTCCAGAATGCATTTAAGCCAGGGCCTTTGTCACAGCTGAACAAACGAGTTCCCATTTGGCTACCAGCATATGCAATTGTCAGCTGGAAAATGAGGTAGCAATCAAAAATAAATCACAGAAATTATCTTAGGAATAATTTCAAATTACAAAGACATTTCAGATGACTCTCAGCTCCTCGCATACAACCCCTGTATAGAAAATGATACTAAATTAATCTAATAAGCTACTCACTATCCATGCTGGCTATTCCTGCGTGCTGGACGAATACCCCTTTACTGCTATTTTTAACCTCATTGCTCGTCTGTGATTTTGTTTCCTTCTCCGTTCTTCCATACCCTCTGAGAAGTACAAGTTCCACTCCTGACCCCTGGTTTGCCTAGCAGAGTTGTCCTACTGCTCTTTATTCATTACAACTGCCCTAATGCACGGAGCAGTAGCTGGAAAACAGCGACTTCTTTCCCATCCCCAGGGGACCGAGCAAACATTTCAGCCCTGGTATCTGCAGCACCAACGCTGTTCTCCTCCTCCCTCCGCTGGCGTGCAGGTTATGGTGACTTGTGACACATTTTAATCAGTTTCTCCCTCCCAGCAGAGGCAGTAACTACGCGCACGCCAACAGCTCGGCTTGCGGGAGGCGGATTAAGCCACCTTGGGCTTTGTGGGGAGCAATTGCAGCTCAGTTGAGAAAACAGCGAGGAGCAGCTGGGAGGCGCATGGGCTTTCACGGCCCAGCAGCTCCCATCACGCCTGCGAGGGAGCTGTCAGCAAAGAAGCTAGAGAAATAACAGTTATCTGTTCAAAGCGTAGGCGCCCACACAGCACGGCCCCTCCTCGCACCAGAGCGAGAGGAGACGCGGGAGGCACGCGGGAGATGCCCTACCGGTGATGGTGAGCTGCATGGCGCTGGAGGTGAAGCCAAAGGGGTTTCTTGCGATGCACTCGTATCTGCCCTGGTCAGCCACGCCAAGGTCTTGGATGGAAAGGGTCCCGTCTTGGCTTATGTGGAACTTGCCACTCTCTGTGATCTGGATGCCCTCCTGCCGCACCATCAAGAGACAGAAAACGTGTGAGGGAATGGAAAGTTTCCCACCATCCCAGCCCCCAGCCCATTCAGCAAACCCGCAGATGGATGCGATGAACTAAGGTGGCCACCAGATGTTAGCATTGCTCTTCCAGAGAAACCAGCAAGCCATCCCAGGACATCTGCTCCTGCCTGGCCCCACTGCGAGGAGGTGCTTGCTCAGCCCCTTCGCCCTGGTCCACCTCCAGGCACTCACCGCAGGGCACAGACACGCCACGTGTTTCCCTGCAGTTCTTACGGACAGGCTGGCTGGAGCGAGTGTTGTGCCCTGATGCCATCACAGAAGATTCATGGCACATAAATAAGTCTAAATGTCTTCAGTCTGGGGACAACCTGAAACTGGTGGGGTTTTGCTGGCCTCGAACTGCACATCCCAGCCTTTGCTGGCTCTGGCCAGCACTGCTGATGGAAGCGCCATGCGCAGCAGCATGCTCAAACCCTGCGTCCCAGCCTGGCTGGTGGCAGAAGTGGCTTCAGGTGTTACTCTTCTCTTCTCCTGTTTCCTAACATCTTTCTGCTGCCTTGCCCCAATCTAACACTTACTCTGCTGCCCTCCCAGGCTCTTTTCTGCTGCTCCCACCACTGGCGGCAGCCCAAGGCAAGCTGCAAGGTCACCTCCCACGAGACCTCTGCGGGGTAAATGAGGCTCAAGCATTTTCCCTTCTAATTTGTTCTGTGCCTGACTGTGCTCGAAGGCAGGGCAGGGCAGGTCCCAGTGAAGGTCCCAGGAGTTGTGCTATAGCACAGCAGGAAAAGCCTGAAAAGCTTCATCTAATGAACTCTTGAAAAGAGCAGCCAGGCTGCAGTGTGGTTTTGAGGGATCAGGGCTTTGCCCCATTAAAGCTGGAGCTGATCAGCATCATACAGTCCCACCAGTGGGAATCCTGGAAATGCAAGGCAAACTACTTGGAAAAAAAACCATTTTCATTTTTTTCCAGGAATAGTCAGTCACGTGTTTCTAACATCCTGGAAGGTTACTGGCTTCAAGTTACTTGTTTGGAAGGAAGAACAAGAGAAAACAGGAATGTGAGCTGTGAGGCTTCGAGCTTGAGAAAGAGCAACATTCTTTTGGACCATAAAACCCCCCAGATCAGTGGAAATGTTGGTCCTTAAACTTTCAGCAAACACAATCTATTCCATGTGTATTGCACAAACTGATTTAACTAGCTGAGCTGGGAGAGGTGTTTAACAAGAGAGATGTTTAACACCTCCAGGGAGAAGCCATCCCGCTTCCCAGTGAGCCGAAAATGCGGCATCATCTCTTACTTTGACCCAGGTTATGGTGGGCCGTGGATCTCCCTGGGCAGCGCAGGTGATTGCAACGTCCTGGCCTGTCTCTGCCACCACGTCTTGGGGGGGGTGAAGGAACACCGGTATCACTGTGCAACACGGGGGGAAAAAAAAGTCACAAGTGCAAGAAATGCATCAAGGAGAACAGCAAAACCTGCATTCAAAAGGTCTCAGCGTGGGCAAACCAGAGCTGCTGGGCTCTTGCTGCTGTTTGCAAGGGCTTTTCAAAGGGGTGTCACCTCACCCGGGCTCGCTGTCTCTCTACCAAGTCCCCTGTAATTTACGTTCATTATTTTCTGCTCCTGTGTGTCTCTCCTTGAGGCAAATACATAGGAATGTCCTGGGTTCTCTGTCATTTAAAATCATTAATCCAAAGGCTTTCTAGAAAAGATGCTCTCACTGAAACAAGGATCATGAACTGATTCAGGAATTATCGGATGAAGCTCTCTGGAAAGTATTAGTCGAGTCACATTATTTAATTATAGTGATCTTGCTGGTCTTAAAAGATTCTGCAAATTCTGTGCTTGAAGCATCGCTAATTTCCTGTTTCTAGACAGTTTCCTTCCCTGCAGTCTACCATTAGTAAAATTCTGCCATGTTTGTGAACAAGCAGGGAAATTTTCTCATTTAGAACAATTATTTATAGGGGAACAAAAAAGAAAATTAAAACATGAAAGCATTCCTGTGTGCCTTGCATTTTACAGAGGCTTGATTTAGAATTCCTAAATTTAGGCTGAACCTACGACCTGGTAAGTAATGTTTAAGACAAGTGTATCCAGAGCCAGAGTTAAATCTTCCTTGCAAGGAATCATTCTGTTTTGCAGAATATTTCATTTAAAAAAGAATCCTACAATTAGTTATGTAGGAAAGCCAAAATTTAAAAACAGGGAAAAAAATTTCACTAAGAATTTAATACCTTTTTTTTTGTACATTATCCAAGAAAAATCCTTTTTTTCCTTTCCTTTACCAAAATAATTTTCTTAATGACAACTCTCAAACATATTAAAGGCCCCATTTTTCACTCAAACTGGTCAGCTATCAGAGCTCATCTGATGGCTGTTCAAGGTCATTTCTGACCATATAACCTTGCCCTAGTGTTCATTCGTGCAGACGCTAACCAATACCATCCTGTTCCCTGGCCACACCAGATGAGTTTCATTCCCACACTTATAATTTTTCTAGACTACCAGATAAATTTTTAAGGAAAACCGATGCCGCTTCTTCCAATTTACAAATCTTAGCACTCTGGAAACCTCTTTTACGTTTCCCACCAACTGATGGAGCTCTCATGGCTGGACATCTGCTCCCAGGCAAAAGGAAAATCCCATCCCACAGGAAACAGGGCAATAACCTGCCTTGTCAGATAGTGTGTTATTTACCATAATGTTAAATTAACAACCAGCCCTTATTCCCCATGGCCTCATCAGCTTACCTCGTGGGGTCACCGACAGCTGTACCGGGAGGGTCCTCACTCCGATGGCACTGATGGCATGGCATTCGTATTGGCCTTGGTCATGCAAAGCTACCCGCATTACCCGCAGGGTGCCCGTGGAGAGGATGCTGTGCCTCCGGTCACTTGGCAGTGGCCCACCTGGTCAAACAAGCAGTGCAATTTGTTAACAGTCTGTAAGACCTCTCTTTCCAGCACTGGAGATATCTGTGCAATAGTTAAAAATTTAATTTCCTTCCCAAGATGACACCAGTCACCCTGAGGTGCCCTCTCCATCTTGCTGAGTGAGGAACAGGACAGATGCTGCTCTCCTCACACCCAGGACCATGAACGAGTTGTCTTCCCTCACTAAGCAACTGGATAGGAGCTGGTACCCTTTTTCTTTCTCCCAAGTCTTTTCCTAGTGTAAACTGCAGATTTAGTGACACCTGACAGATAGCAAAACTATGTTCAATTATCCAAACTGGCTCTTTAATCAAAGAAAGGGAAACATTTTGGATTGTCTTTTATAATTGGTAATTTTGATTTTCTTTTGTTTGGAAACTATGTTGTTTCAATATTTCCTCTATTTAAGGAGAAAAGCTGAAAATTGAAATGCTTTACCAATCCCCAACAAAATTATTAGAACTTCTCAGTTTAGCAACTTTTTATTTTTAATATTCCATTCTCCTCCAAATAAGGGCTCTATTTATTCATTCCAAATACCAGAAGGAATCTGAATCCACCCCACACTGTCAAAAGTGGCTTTGAGAAAAGTGATGCTCCATCACTTGTCCTCCTCTTGCCTTGTTCTTAGCATGCCTTCTGTGAAAGCACGGTAAAGCCTGGTTGATCATTGGATTGCTGAGTGACCCAGCAAACCTGGCTACAAAGCAGTTATTAACCTTTCTTCTTGTCACTGTGCTCCCTTCTTTCCACATCTCTAAGAGATAGCTTCTGAAATCTGGGCAGTGAAGGAAAACAGGTTAAAGAAGATGCAGAAGATGCTAGTGGAGGTGAATTTCAGCTGGTCTGTCTTAACTCCGCGTCAGGGCTATTGCTGTGGAAGCGGAAATACAATAGCCATGAATTCTCCACAGCACTAAACCATTAATTATGGCTTGTGAAGCATAAGGAAAAGTTGGAGGGCCTCTGGGCCAAGCATTATTGGCTTCTGTCCCAGAAAGTGTTGGATGGGATCAGCTCAGTGGAGCCAGCGCTAACAATCATCTGAGACTTTAAAAGTTCACCACCACCTGTTGGCCCAAAGTGGTTTTTCCTAAGCTAAAAGAAGCCTGTGAGGTGTGTCAGCAGCGGACGGTGCTCTTCTGCAACGGGCTCCCCCAGAGGAGCAGCCCAACGGCCATGATGGGGAGCGGGCACATGGTGACACCCACCGAGTGGCCAGACCTTGCCTTTCCCAAGGAGGCAGGAAGCCACCACGGGAGGAACTTTGAGGCTTTCCATGGGTCTCAGCACACTCCTTCCTTCTGACACGATGACTTACAGCGTGTCAGAGACCTGAGAGGCTCCCTCTGCAGTGCTTAACGTCATCCTGGATCTACAACATACCTCCTAGTGTGACTAGGTCTGTGCTGATCACCACCTGTCCTGTGTCACCACTGCCAGCCAGCACCCTGGGCCACCAGCTCAGCTGTTTTCACCCACATCCCATGGATGATGGCATGGGAGAGAAGGAAACCGTGAGTCAAGTGAGGCGGTACCTGCCCTCGTCCAGGCAATCACAGGTGGAGGGTGACCCTCAGCAGAGCAGGGGAAATCCACGCTTTGTCCCTCAGTTACAGTCTGATCAGTGGGAATGACGAGAAACCTGGGAGAATCTGGAGGGGAAAGCAATGACTGAGCAGCAGGGAAAACTCAGGCAGCAAGCTCAGGTTAATTCTCAGTTCCTGGGAGCAGAACCAGTCCCAGGGCTTAAAATACACCCCCTGAGTGAATGCTGCATCCCAGAAATATCATCAGCCTGGGACTCTTCACCTTGCACTATGATCCTTGCTGTCGCCTGGATGGACCCTTCGGTGTTGCTGGCATTGCAGTTGTACTGGCCCTGGTCTGAGAAGGTGACATTCTGAATGAAGAGCCCCCCAGAGCTGGTGATAGCGAAACGGGAATCCTGCGGTAAAGGAGAGCCTGTGCCAAGGGTCCAGCTGATGCGAGGGTGGGGATGCCCAGAGACCCCACACTCCAAGGTGACGCTTTCCCCAATCAGCACTTCAGTGTTCTGCGGCTGGATCACAAAAGTGGGCTTGGCTGGAAGGAAACGAGAGCTTCAGAAACCAGAAGCTCTGCTGCCTGCTCAGTGAGGGCAGAAATTGCTTGGACTCCTCACGCAACCCAGCTAATGGTCACCTGGATCTTCCTCAACCTCCAAATCCACACTGCGAGCAATTCCCCCAGTGCTACTTCTTCCCACCACCTCCTCCCTCCCGATCACTCAGTGCTGGAGCATCCCCGCTCCGCTGCCCCCTTCACCCGTGACACCTCTGTGCTGCAGAATTCCCCCCAGCCTCCAAACTCCCTCCCCAGCCCCAAATTACCTTCAAGCTTTAAACCCCCGGTTTCCCAGTCCCATGACGGAACCCCTAAAGCTCAGACCACGCTACACTCTTCGCCACCCGACTCCCCCAGCTCACCAAGAATATCTTGGCACATACAAAGCTGGGACTGATTCTGACTTAGCTCCCCTCCCAGACCAAACCCCAGCCGAGCCTTCCAGGGGTGCACAAGGCTCAATTACATGGGGTGCCAAAATAGCGCAGCACAACTTCTTGTGTCTTGGCCTCTCCTGCTATATTCTTGGCCATGCACTGGTAGATGCCTTTGTCTGACTCCTTGGTATTCTGGATCATCAAGGTACCATCTTGCAACAGGTTCAGGCGGTTGTCATCTTTCATGTCAATCTCATTACTGAAAAACAGCCACAAACAGGCAAAATCTGAAAGGAGTAAAGACTGGCGGTCTTCCCCCGGCCTGCGAGGGGGGCGGGGGGGCTTCGCATGCACTGCGGTAAATTGGTGTTCCTTGGAGCTGTCCTGAGACTTCACGAAATTTATAGCAAGAATTATGATTTACAGCACTGAACTTCAGCTCCAGCTCTGGTTTACTCCCTGGGTGAGCTGTTCTTGCTCTCACCACTGATTACATACGACATTTACAGCCCATCGGGAGAGCATGCTGTTCCCATGCAATAGCATCGTTGCTATTGTCAGGGCATCTAGGCCTGGAAAGCTTGTTCTCATTATTTAGTAAGTGCAAATATAATAATGAATTAATATTGTTATTGTGTGCAAACATTTCTATTCGAATGGACTGAAAGGCCTCAGGGGGGCAAAAAGCTCAGAGCAGGTCACCAAGGGACCCCAACACAGCTTGGACTCCAACCCAACCCGAGAGCTGTGAAACATCTTCCTTCTTTCTGCAATGACCTGTGGCTCCTGGATCCCAGCCCGCAGCAGAAGGTCCCACTGCTGCATCCCACTTGTCCCAGCACGAAGGAATCTTGGATGGCTGCAGATGATTGAAAAGGGAGAAGGGACCTCTCTCCCCCTAGGACAAAGGCTGAATCCACGATGCAAACTAATATGCTTGCTGGGCATTTATTTAATTCCCCTGATGTCTCCTCACTCTAGTCATATCTCGTTTGCAGAACATTTATTATCATTACCCCTCTTACAATGCTATCTTTGGGAGCCTGCCAGAATTTCCCTAACAAAACCTTCCTTCCAGAGGGACTTAACTCAACCATAAACTTTTGCTCTGTGCTGAAACTCTGCCTGGTGGGGAGTGAGCTGAAGAAGCACACATTGATCATTTTTATTAATAACCGAGCCTTATTCAGGCTCCCACAAACAAGCAGCTCGTAAAGCAGGGAAGTAACTTCCCTTCCACAGTGGGCAACTGCTGGAGCACAGAGTATTTTATTGTGTAGCATTTCCCAGAAATGCTTTGGGATCTAGCATAACTATATTTTTTCAGTGTTGCTGTATAGAATGATAATCTATAGGCTGCTTTGCAAGGTCTGTCCTTCAGCGGAGCACAGTGACTTTTCCCTCTGACAAAAAGCCACTCTCCCAGCACGCAAAGCCTTTAGTGAGAAGAACCTAGAGACTAGAAGCATTTCAGCAGTTAATAGATGGCAAGCACGATGGCTTAGAGCGACATGAAATACTAATTATTTCTTTTTTCTGATCAAAAGACAATTACTTTCAGCCTGCAGAGTATGTTTATGGGAAAGTTATAAGCTCCTGGAATCCATTACAAATGCAGATGAAATATTTCAAACGCAGATGAAGACACCACTTGGATTACGTGGTCACCAGAGAATGCCACTAAAAGGAAGGTAAATACAACCCATGAAATATCTTTTTTTTTTTTTTTTTAATGTTGCGTGAAACAGCTTTTGTAATTACAGGCAGTCACTGAAAAGCTCAGCGCTTGAAAACCTCTGCTACCCCAGGGCGCATTGTGTGCAACTTACTTGTTGTGCAGCCAAATAATCGCAGGCTTTGGGTTGCCTTCTGCCCTGCAGGTGAAATAAACCGTGTTTCCCAAGAGGACATCGACGTCGTGGGGTTCTGAGGTTATACGAGGCCTCTCTGCAAAAGACCGTTTTAACACAACCCAGTCCAGAGCAGCATGAAACCACCTACAGCCCAACCGGAGCGTAGTGGGTAACGCAGCCACCCTGCAGCTCCCGAGCAAGCAGGTACCAGCAGAGGCCTGGGCATCAGAGCCACCCCAGGACTCCTCACCGACATCAGCAAAAATGATGTCAGAGAGGGAACAGCATCGTTCATCTGCGCCAGCCTGCTAAAAGCCCTGGAAAATCGAAGTGGCCGTACCTACTGCCAGTATCACACAGCCCCGGGCAGCGCTAAGGCAAACCAGACCCGGCTGCACGCTGGTTCACTACAGCTGCCCCAAGAGATGGGCCCTGTCTCCCCCAGAGTAAGCGAAGAAGTCAGTGGCATCCTCACTTGGGTTGTTTTTCTGCCCCTGGCAGCCTGCTGCATCTGAAGGGAGCGCCAGCTCTGCGAACCACACCACTGCCATTTCAACAGCATTTCATTCATCGTGTCCCTGATTCATCAGCCGATCCCTATTCAGCCAAGCTTTTCACTACACACTTCGCTTTAAGATGTGCTCAAGCACTAAGCATGTGAAACGTTTAAAGGATGTGCTAAAATAGGGAGGAATTTATGTACATGGTCTGAAGCACGATGCTCCTGACCCAACAGAGTATGTCCAGCAATCTGTACGGCCACCAGTAACCCAGTAAAACCAGCAGGATCCTTCATAACGTTACGTGAGAACCTGCCACCTTCTCCAGTGGAAGGTCAGTGCCCTCACTCCTCATACCACAAGTTAATGGTCACTTATCCCCAACGGCAACACCAGTGCGGGACCAAACCCACCGCATCCCCGTGGTGCACGATGCCGATCCAGTGCAGATTTGCTCCGCTGGCTCACATCTGCTAAAAAGTGGTGGGTTCACTCCATGCCAGCAGGCTTCGTACTCAGATATCAGCTGCCTGCATCATTAGAGCTTTACGCTGAATTATGCATCATTTGTCTTTCCCAGCTGGCGCAATCCCAGCGTAAAAGCCTAATGCCAGCAAAATCTTCCCACCAGGTGCTCTGGCTAATCTGACAGACATCCCACTGTGTGCCCATGCCCAAACCAGAACAAATTTACATCAATGGCTGTACTGTGGCACCGTGTGTGACGGGGACAGCTCGCTGTGCAGCACATCCCACTCGGTGTGTCCCCAGCTGCTTTCTCTAGACCCTTCCTACCCCCCACCTCCCTTGTGGTTACAGAGCCATTGGTGCCAATTCAACTCTTTGCATGGCTGTGCCCTCAATTAAGCTGTGAAATGGTCAAGATTTTTTTTTTTTTAAAATAAAAACATAGAAGAAAAGCTGAATTTAAGGGAGAGCTCTTCAAAATCCAGCTCTCTCACAGATGTGGCTCCCAGCACGACCACGCACACAGCTGGACTGGCATATCCAGGAGGGATGCTAATAGCTGGCCTGGGCGAGTAGGAACATCTCAAACTGACTCTGCCAGCAGTGAGTACCAGGGAACCACAGCCGATGCTTGTGCCATCTTCCGCTGATGCCTGCACTTAAAAGTCTGAGTTTTGTATTTTTCTGTACAAAATATTTAACTTTGGAATTTTTCACAACAAACCCTTTCATTTTGAAATGCTGTTTTTCTTCAGGGAACAATTATTTGAATTTGAAGAGTAACAGCTTAAGAAATGCAATACACTACCACAGTCAAACAAAGCATTCAGCTACGTATCGACTATGCGTCTGCTCAGGTTTTCAGTTGTGTTTCCAGCCATTGCCGCTCTCCCAGGGTTCTCCTTCTGTCCAGCCTAAGGCACGACATTTCTTCGGGTCCCTGGTTTAGCCACTAATTGCAGCAGGTCCTTCCCTGGCTCTACTCTTATCTAAGAACCAAGATGACACCTGCCAATCAAAACAGAGCTGCCTTCAACCCCCACGCCGCTGTCAGCTCTCCCAGCATTATCCTGGTAACTCATGTGACCCTATTGGGATGTTCCCACTTCAGCAGTAAAAGGAGGGAGAAAGCAGGATGCCAGGACAGGGAAGAGGGAGGAAAAGGGATGGAAGAAGCAATTCCCAGACCAAAGCCCAGCTCCACGGGCTGAGGGTGGCCGGTGGAAGGGTTCAACTCACCGCAGTTAAACTCCTGGGTGGTCAGGGTGACAATAGAGCGTCCGTGCAGCTCCCGAGGAGCCTCGCAGGTGGCGGCTGTCTGGATACTGCCCTGCTCAGCGTATTTCTTCAGCAGCTCCGCCAGCCACATCAAGTCACAGTCGCAAAGCAAGGCATTGGAGTCCAGCCGCCTGCAAGACCAAGGAAAAGGCAATTCACTTCCCAGCCGCAGGCTGCTGCCTCCTTCTCCAGGACACAGGAGGGGAACAGTCCTCCGGAGTGAAGGATCACTTGGCTGATTTTCCCTGCATTTGATTCTATCCCAAGTGAAAATTGGAGATATTTGATTTCCAGAACGTTTAAATAAGGTCCTTAACTGAGTCACAAGGATTTTGTTGAAAAACTAACGTTATCCATCAGCCATTTCAGTTTCAAATGAAAATTATTCTTTTAAACTGAATTATGCATTTTTGGCTTAATTTGAGGCAGAGGAGCACACTGAAATACTGGGTTTTACCTGCAGGATAGAGATTTCCACCTTTACTGAATTCCATAAGAACAGTAGATAACACTGCCTCCGTTAGAGCTTTCCATTCTCTTTTACTGTCAGCTCCAAACCCCTTTGATTTCAGTGTGCACCGGATCGATCTCCTCCTGTGCCCACCTGCTCAAGGTTGTAGCATTTCCACACAATTATAAGAACTTTTATCACCACAACGTACGCCTGCACCATGCCGAATGGAGCACCGGTGACCTCCCAGCACACCCGTGCTATTCCCTCCATGAATCCATCCCTACGTGCGGTGCTATGCATAAGGACATAAGGATACAGAAAGACCATAGGGGGATTAGCTTATGCCTCCGTCCCCACTACAGTTCTACAGTAGATGGGTCTGGGCCATCGGAAAAAAAAAAAAAAAAAATATATATATATATGGAAGTTCTAATATTTTCAGGGACAAACACTTGAGAACGTGAGATTTCACACAAGGGCATGAGAGAGCATTTTAGAGCCACCCTGCCTTTTTTCTCTGATGCATACAGGCAACATTTCACAAGTTATTCCCTGTTAAAGAAAAGTGAGACATTTTACCTGCTTGCAGAAATGACAGAGGGCTGCAGTGAGAAACACATTATTTTCTCGTAGCTGAAAATCGTGGCAGAACACCAAAATTCTTTAGTTTTACTTCCCCCCCCCCCCCCGCAACACATCATAGAACTTATTTCCAGAGATCATAAAAGACAAACAAAGCAAAGCTCGAGGGGATTGAAGCAAGCAAGAAGTAAGCTTAAGAGACAGCCAGGGTATGTGGGAATAATGCACCAGAGCATTCCTGCATGGAATGAGAACCGTACACCTTGATGCCCCTCTAAGTGTTTTCAATCCCTAGAAAAAGAAGCCTTTTCTTGTATGACTATGATTTTTCCTTCCATGTTAGGTACTAATCTGAAGACATGATTGGGGTCATATCTGTGACCTGAGCTTTCCACATTTCAGTGAAGGATGTTTTATGGGTTCTAACCATTGTGAGGACTTTCCAAAAGTGTTTATTCCTGGGGCATTTTCGAGCTGTAAGCAGGTTATAGTTTGATTATAATTAGACACTAGCATGAAGAAACTACTAACTGGTTAAATCAGCTCCCATGTCCAATCAAAACCGTTTTATAAACTTAGCAGTGGCCTTAGAAGTGCAACAACTAAAAGCTTTGCCAACCAGGCACATTTTTCCTCAGGTCTTGGCCATCTGATCAAAGATAAACAATTGCTCTTTGCAGGCAATGTGTTTTACTTACAGCCGTTTGAGGGATTCCAGTTGAGAGAATGTCCCTGGATGAATCCTGGAAATCTTGTTGTTGTGCAAGAATCTGCAACGGGAGGACCCATGCCAAAACATTATTCAGTATTTGCACTGCGCGGATGATAACATCCCAGGTCAAAACTCAGTTTAAATACAAAGGCTGCTCACCAAAATGGAGCTTAGTGTTTAAATTTACTGTGTTTGTTCCCACGAGCTATAGGGATTTCACTCATTTGCGAGTGCTGTGCAATGCACCAAAGTGGAGAGCGGGTGTGGACTGGAAACGGTGACTCAAGATGTGATGTAACAGGTTTAAACTGGAACCTTAATCTGCTTCATGCTCTGCAAAAGGAGGAGAAAGGGCACCATATCCCCACAGACTGGACCCACCCTACGTTTTCTGTTCCTGGATCAGCTCCAGTTCAGAAAGGACCTTTCCTTTCCCCCCCTGCAGAAGATACGGCAATTTTGCAAGGGCAGCCATTGAAGCAAGGCACCAGAAGAAGACACTAGACAACTCACGCCCTAGATTCAACGTAGTTATTAACCCAAATCCATGAGTAAATCTAATTCAGACAACAACAGCCTAAGCTGGGTTTATCTCTGAACAAAGCTGAGGCAAATTCTCACTTCCAGAGTCTCAGCGCTCTGGTAAGATTCTCCAGTTCTTGGAAAAAACCCTGATTGCACTGCAGTGCATCAGTGGGGGCGAAGATGGGATAATTAACTCCCCATTCCCATAATGGAGGGGCAAACTTAGTTATGTCCATTACAGCTAAAACTCATAAGAGACCATTGATAGAAGACAGGAAGCAATTTTAGTAGTCGGTGGAACAGGAAAGAAATACAAAAGCAGTAACAGCTTCCATGCAAATGTCTGCACACAAGTGTACACACAAGTTCAGCCTAGTTGCCCAGCTTGGATGCTGACAAACCTTCCTCTAAAATTTAAAGCCAGAATTTTTGTTGGATCAAATACAGCAACTGAGATCAGCCATGGCGTACTGATCCAGGTCTGAATTTTCCTAAAGGTGTTTGGATCCCATAAGGGTCTGTTGGTTTCACCAGGGAGTGGGAACCACCATATGAACTTTTGTCCTAGTGGCTACATCAGTACTACAGCAACCGTGGGGAGCAGAGGACACAGGACTTCGTTTCCTAACTGCTTTCAAGAAGGATGCGTGTTTTTCTTGTTAGGCTTTCTTTTGACTTTTTTTCCTTTCCCACCCTCCGACCCCAACCCCCCCTTTTTTTTCATACATGCTGCCCAAGAGTGACTAATGTTGACCTTATGGTCAGAGTAAAATTTCAGTTGGCTTGGCCAACTGTAGGGCTTTCTGCAGATTTACCACTACCCTTGGTGGAAACGTGAACATAATGCAACATGGAAAATTCCCTTCATATTCCCAGTAACCCTCCCACTTGGCAAGTATGTAAAATCTCCTTCTTCAAGGAAGCTTCTTTTTGTGTTTCCCTCCATTGTGAAGATCACATTTCATGCTATCAAAACTGTTACACAAAGTTTTCCCCTTTTCCCTTACAAGGTCCCATCTTACTTACAGCCTTTCAAGTTTAGGCAGGTCACTAAAAGTCTCCGGCTCCAGACTTTCCAGGTTGTTGAAATGCAGGTAGCTGTCACGGAGGAAATCACGAAGGGCAGGCTTACAGATGGCAATTTAAAAGACAGAAGATCTTTCCAGACCACTCCACCAGTGTCCCCCAATGCCCACCACACACCTCAGGGCAGGTTCTGAGAAACCAGCATCCACTTCAGTGTCTCCAGTTTCCATGTGCAACCATAGCAGCCAACACCAGCTTCTCCCTACCCTGTCAATTATTTAGCCTCTCTCTTAATAAACCAAAATCTGCCCAGGAGGTCAGGTTTGCTCTGCCCTGAAGCCTAAGAGCACCACTGTCACTGCAAACTGCCTGTTGCACTCTGCAGGGGCAGGATGAAACTGCTGCCCGTGGGGAGCCAGCAGCAACTGCCCCCATCCGAGCACCGTACGGGAATGTTCCCTGCCTTTCCGCTAGCACCTCAGCATTTCCCAACACATCCCTGGATCACTGGGCAGGATGAAACAGCCTTACTACAAGGCATTTGTTCCCTGCCTAGGAACTGCAACATTTCTGAGTGGAATCATGAGTTTGCTGGGAATTAACTTGTAGAAAAAAGGCCCTAAACAACCTGATAAAACTTTGAAATTGGTCCTGCTGGTTGCTGAACGTGGGACTGGGGACATCCAAAGGTCTCTTCCAGTCTGCATTTGTCTGTGATTCTAACAGGGGCTCCCAGCACGTGCATCCACCCAGCCAGAGCAGAACCATCTCAGAACGGCTGCCGTAGGGCTATTCTGCTTCGGCAGAGGGACAGCACAGATGGTGCAGCCAGCTGAGGCACTTGGATCTAAATGGCACATCAGTGTGAACGGCCCAGTCCTTGCTAATACAGGTTAATGCTTTTAGTTCCACTAAAATCCAGAGACCTGGGAGAGCTTCTGCACTGCCCCAGTCACCCCACGCCATCAGCAAGGAAAAACTGGGGGCTGCAGGGCAACATACCACAAGACCTGAGACTCCCTCTCCCCACTAGCTGTGACATCCAACGGCATAGCCAACATGTTTCTGACTTTTAGATGCCTTTTGGTATAGTTTCAAGTTGCTTCAACTCTTCCCCCTTGTTTTACACAGGCATAAATTTCACAGTGGACGCTGATTAATCACGGATCTACAAATATTCATCCTGCTGTTGTAGCTGACTGCATTGAGAAACAATTGCCTGAGCCGCCACATGGCTGTTTGATTCGTAATGGAAGGATTCATGACAAATGGTCCACTATCAGAGCGCAAACCGAGAGATGGTGACTCAGATTCTGCAATGGAGGGCAACAGCGGGGAGAGATGTACGTGCTTTAATAAGGCTCAGATGTCTGCTGTCATTGCTTGGGACCTTGAGGAAAGCATCTGATACCATCCATCAACCAGGGTATACTTTTTTCTTGAAAAGCTGGCTTGTGGGGTACAGAAAATGGGGTAGGATTTGAGCAAAGCTAATTCTTTTGGAACCACGCCTGCCTGAGATTGAAAACAGATGGGACTTTCAGCGGGTTGTTTGTTGGTTTTGAGGTTTTGTGTTTTTTGCTTTTTGGGTGTTTTTTTTTCTTTTATTCGTGACATCAAGTCTGGAACGCTCTCTGTTAAAATATCACTGTGGCTGGTATCATCTCCTCTCTAAGCACAGCTGATCCGGTATCTGCTTCCTATGTTTTCTCTCAGGCATCCTTGCTGAGCTGGCTGATGAAAAACCATCTTGCACACAAGGTTGGTAGCACACCTATTATTAAGCCAGCTTGAAACTTCCTGCTATACTCTGCCCACTTCTGCTGTCATCCTGGAGCACAAGCTGGATCCTATGCTGGTTTCATTCCAGCCCTACAAATGCTGCCGTTGGGGACAATCTGTGAATTAGAATGGTTTCACCTTTAGTCCCTGTTCTCCAGCGATGCAAATATATTCCTGTACTTCAAATATCCAGGCTCACACTCTCTCCACGTGCACACATGTATTTACATGCATGCATATAATATATCACAACCCCTGGCACGGAAAATCCAGCCCCGGTTTAGCAGCTTTAGAGGAGTCAGACCTCTGAGTTCCCATCTCACCTTGAGCGTGAAGCACAAAGAGTCAAGACCTAAAACTTTGATTGAAAAAGCAGGACAGATTTGCCATACACAGAAGGGGAGCAAATAAGGACTTGCTAGAGTGTCACTGTGATGGGCTCCAGCTGCAACCCTTTTCATCCCAGAGTGCCACGCAGCCTGGAGGGAAGGACATCACTTTGTCTGGATCCCTCATTTCCGCCCTGTTGCAATTTCCAGATGCTTTGCAGCATGTGAGCACCACCGGTAGCTCCATCCATAGTACCGCATCCCACAAATACCCCACTGCCCCAGCTCTCAGCTTGCAATTCATCCCTTCATTTTCAGCAAAAGTTTGGGTAAGAGAGAAACTCGACCAGCACCCTCAATTCAAGCAAAGGGCCATATCCTGCTCTCTGCTCCAGGAGTCCCAGCAGACAAACACAGCTGGCTAGCTGCCTTCTCCTTCAAGCTATCCTATAGACCCGCCTCCTCCCATTGCATAAGGTCTTGGACGTAAAGGGAATCAGAAGCACAGCTGGGCAATTCCTATGCTCCAGAGGTTTATGGTCAGGAGAAAACATATGGGGTGTCGGTAGGAAAAGACCTCAGTATTAACTAACCAAAATCAGTACTGGGACCAGCTGTTTTGAGATGAAGCCACTGCAGTCTTGCAAAGCTGGATGATAAAACAGCAGAAGCCTCATCCCACTCCTTGCTAAGTGTCTGGTACTCCCCACTTCTGGAAACACAGCACTTGGGTCAAAGGAGCTGATAAATCAGCTCTTTGGCACACCACGTTCAGCAGCAAACACGACTCGATCGTACTTACAGCTGTTCCAGAGAACGGAGCCCGTCGAAGGCATGTTGCTGGATGCTCTGAATTTCATTTTTGTAAAGGTAGCTTTCAAAAGGAGAGAAAGAAAAAAGCATTAGACTAACTGATCAGCAGGTGTTTTTCAAAAAGAAGGTGGGAAGAGCTATGAACCTCAACCCAAAGCAGAGCTGGCTGTGTGGATTCAAGGGCAATGTTTTATAGCTGTAACCTTAACATCCAGACACTCTGAGCACAGAAAACATGCCCCTGACAGCCAAACATTAGAAGGGGGTTGTTACATCTCAAAGAGATTAAGCAATTACTGAGCTACCAACTCACAGGTATTTTAGGTTCTCCAGATCTTCAAAGGATCTTCTCACAATTTGTTTTATCTGATTATTGTTCAGCAGCCTGTCAAATCAAGAAAGAAAAACACAACCAGTGAATTCAGCACATGTGAGACTTGTGGCATTTCTGTTCCTGGATGCCCATCCAAAAATCCCGAGCCTGTCTTTCATGGAGTTGAAGATTCAAAGGGGTTAGGAGATCAAAGTTTGGATACTCACACCAGCTAAGTCAATGAGCAGGTTTCTGGCCCAGAGATGCCAAGTGCTTCCCATATGCACTATGTTCAGAGACCTTTACCTTTTGCCGCAGCAGTTTTCACCACAAACATACAGTTTTGGCCAGGAAAGGGATGGGGGGAAAGGAGACAGGCAGAAGGAAGTGGAGGGGAGGGAGAAATTAAATCATTGCTGCCACTCTTGCGCAATCGCAACGGGTTTTGAAGGTGCATGGTTGCATTCAACGTGTGAGCAGGGATGTGCAGAGCCAGTTTTTAAGACTGCAAGTGCAGTTTAAAATACCAGTTCACAGTGGAGTTATAGGAGTTATAAACGGTAATGCTTCGTTCTAATCACTTTGTATACAAATATGTGCAAAGGAAAAATAAACAAACACAGACCTGACTTCTGAGGCTATTTAGAGACAGTCAGCCTCTTTCGATCTCCAGAGCCTCGTGACAGATTTTAATACAAAACCTATGGACAACATCGGTTTGGCAAGCGACCTCTGACTTGTATGTGCAGTTGCCATGACTGTGCATGCAACTGATGGCCAGTGCCAATGGCCAGAAACACAGCTCAACCCCGTCATCACCATGCTGGGTGCAACAGCGATAACCACGCAGCTGGACGCTGCAGAAACCTCTTCTGCGGCCACTGCCAAGTCCAACAGTGAGAAAATGAAATCAATCACTTCTAAATAGCTCTTTAATATACGACATTTAACTATTCATCATAGCTGCCCAGCCGCACTCCTGTGGGTCTTTCGCCATGGTATCCCACTGATGTTCAGATCTGGCACACCGCACCGCAGCCGCAGAGCTGGTAGAGCTTACAGCTGAATAGCTCAGGACAAGGGTTTCACCAGCCACACTTATTTTTAAAATTCCTAAATGGAGCTGTGGATGGAAAGGAGAGCTGCAGCCATGTACTGCACAGATTTGTTTTTCTAGTGTTGTATGAAAAACTGCTATTCCCTCTGCAAGCAGCCAGACCTTACAGCATTGGGTCTAATTCAACACGCGCATTGGATGTGCATTTTCTATTTTACAGGCTCCTTTGTGTGATAGCTATGTTACTCAGAAACAATCTGCCTCCAGGCAGCAGGTGAGAAAAAAGTTTGGCACTTTTGCAGCAGTAAAGCCCAATTTTCTGCCCCATTTTGCTGCAGAAAACAGGGTGGGCAGGGCTTCGGCCAGCCTGCGGCACTACGAGCAAAGGTCCCTTCCTGGGCAGAACAGTTTGTGCAGGTAAAGGATGGAGAGAAAAGACAAAGAGATGATAAGCAATGGAAGCAAACGTGTGGGAAAAGAAGAGGAAGATAAAATCGAAAGCCTCAGGGATGCGAAGATAAAAGATGTCAGAAACACACACGTGTTACAGCAGCTTCACAAGTCACTGCCAGGCACTGAGTCACATCAGCTTTCCACCACCTTGTTCTCAGGTGGAGTGCTAACTCCAAAAAGCACACGAGAAACTCTATTTCAAAGAAACTCTTGGAAGTCAGAGCACTAAGGGTTTGAGAAAAACCTCAGTATCCTTGATCTCACTATCCCCTCCTGACCAGCCACCCTGCTACCATGGCTGCAGGTACCACTACTAAACTGCACACTGCCAGGGCTGCCGACGAGCAGTCTGAAGAGGTTAAGGCAAAAAGTTGCTGGAAAGTTTCTGCACAGCTGGAAGCAATGGCTCAATACACACGGCTGAGGTTAAACAACCCGATTTCACTCATAAGGATGCAAAAATGATGTCAAGTCCTTGGAACACACGATCCTGCTTTGACAGCCAGATATGCTGAGTGGAAATCCAGCCTCTGAACACCAACCCAAAGGTTTATTTGGTGACTGAACACCCAAGGACTGGAAATAACTGCTTGAGAGCAGCGCGGGAGAGGGCTTTTGTCTATTTACCCACAGGACAAAGACAACACAGGCACCAACCGTGCACGCTTCCTTCCCTGCCCTCGATCAGTGCGCTTTCATCTTCAGCCAGAGGAGGACGAAGGCAGCTTGTTCTCTGTTATCTGATCCTTGGCCACACTTCTGAGGACACTAGATGGGCTGATAGACGGGCGCCAGCTCCAACGTCATTCCCCTGGATGCGAACACCTGTCCCCAGCCACGCAACTGCCATCGGCCACTCGTTCCACAGGGGTCATGAGCAACGACCAGGTCGTGGAGACAGGGTCATGCCAACAGCCTGAGCAACCCCACGTGCCACGATGTTCTAGACTCCTTCGCTGACCCTTTATCTTTAAGGCAATGAGTTTGGACCAGGACTGAAGTCCCTGGGGGCTTTCAAATTGCAGCATGTTGACTGCACTTTGATGCTTTTTAAAAACATCAACCTAGTCTCTTTTGTTGTCTTGGCAATTTTGGACAAGTTCAAGGGGGTGTAATCAGTGATCCAAGACAAATAAGACAAATTCTGGAAGTTCAGATGGCATGCAGTACGCAGACCTCTTATCTCATCGTCTGATACTCAAAAAATTGTTCACTGCCCTATTAAAGGTTACAAAGCGTATGGAAGAAGCCATCTCTGTTTCCTGTCTCAGGATTCCCCATTGTAATAGAAGGATATGTCCTGGAAAAAACTCAAAAGTGAGATAATTTATGAAGTCCATCACAGTCCACATATTCCAAACTGCTGCATTCAGCGAAATCCATAGACAAGACAGCACATCTGGCTCCTAGAAAGACTTTCGATGGCTTCTGCACAGCTGTCTGCTCCTTGACTCCTGTGCAATTCACCCAGGCAGAGGAGTGTGCAAAAACCTGGCATGACTGACCTTGACATTGATCCCAGCTGCAATCAATGGCAAAACGACCCAAATTCCTGCTAACACTAAAGATCTACTGCTAACCAGATCTGCTGGGAATAAATGCTCTGGCAGACAGAAGCTGGAAAGATCATTATCGATGTATATCTTAAGTATACCCTGTAGCAAAATGAGCTAAATTAAAAGTATCAGCAGTCTGTTTCCTAGCAAAATGATGTGGCATTCCCCTTCGTGCCAGCTGGTGAATCGGGCTCCAAATGAGTAGGTGGACTCAATCATACAGGTTTTATTCCTGAAAAATTCTTCTGGGAGGTTTAAGATATACAAGCACCATGAGATCTGGCCCAGATCAGAGAACATTTTACATTCAGTTTCCTTTAGGTTTTATGTCCTGACAGCCCCTCCCTTCTCCTTCCCCACCCTCTCTCCGGCTTGCCAAGCACAGGCTTAAGTTGCATTAAATGAGTCGTTTTCTGCTTTGAAGAATGTATTAAATGATGTGACAGTACAGAATTCAGACTCAAACTGTGTACTCGTTCCTCTTCTTGTTTGATAAACCACATGCTACAGTTGTCGTGACATAACAGCTATTTTTTCCTCCCTCCATTAATAGAAATCGTCACATAGTGTATTTAAAGGGGGAGAAAAAGTGAGTTTAATGTTCAGCCGTGCATTCTCCCTTGTTGACAGAATGATCTGGAATAGCCATTTCCCACATTTGAGGGAGAAACTTTTATTCTGAGATTGAAGCAGGCTCCGGCATCCCCTCCTTGCTGGCAGGAAAATGTTCTTTCAAGAGCTACTAAAGGGTTCCAGGCAGAGCCTCCATGCTGCTCCTGTCATTCACCCTGAAACCCATCACAAGCAGTGTATAATGGAGAGCTGCAGAGCTCACCAGAAGTGTCTTTTACCCTCACCTAAGCAGAAAGAGAAAGATGATGTGAGCAACACCACCAACAGGGCAAAGGCCCATGCAGAAGTACATACCGCGATGTGGTCTCCACAGAGTCCCTCTTCTCTAGGATGCTCATGCCACAGGCAGAACAAAATACATGCTGGGGAGGTTAAGAAATACTGCTTTGGTCCCAGGGTTGGACATTTCTATAGGTGATGCTGGAGAGACCCAAGCAGCAGCAACCATTTGGCTCTGCTGGTCTTGGTTTGAAATCACAGCGATCGACCAGTTGGGTCAACACGGCAGGGTGCTGACCTCCAGGGGAACACGTAAGGGGACAGTCATGCAGGGCTGTCATCACCCACCCCTGCCCAAAGATGACCTAAAGGAGCAAAAGCTGGAAAGCAGTGCGATGCTGTGCCTCGCCACGGGCTCGCACTGTGTTTGCTCTCTGCCACAGTCACCACCTGCTGTGAGCTAATGCTGGGCAAGCAGCGTGGCTAGTGTCAGCAAACGCAAGCGAAACAGCTGTTGAGGATCTGTGGGTATGTTATGGATGGCATACAAGAGGTTTTTTGCCTCCCTCTCCCTGCTACCCTGTTTATTTTTTGACCAAGGGGACATACTAAGAGTTTAAAAATACACAAAGGAGATCCTGACACCAGCTCCTGCACGGGAACTGAGAAGAGGCAATAGATGGGATGAGGAAGCTGTACAACTCCAAGACCTTTACCCCAAGAGGACTTCTCCAATGCACACAACGTCACAGACAGCCAACAAGCCAGTTCCTGGCGGTGCAGCATTTGAGGTAATTGTTTCTTACCTGTGCGGCTGTAGCAGGAGTCCCCAGCCAGAAACAAATAACAGCCGTACTTCTTCCACAGACAAACAGGGCTCCTGCTTTTATTTTTAAAGTAGCACTCTGTAATTTCTCAAATCTCCAAGAGGAGAGGAGAGCCAGGGGAAGGTTTCAGATGTTGCAAAGCCCCACTGGACATTCACAGCAGGCTCCTCTCCTGCCAGTCTCACAGCCCATCTGCCCACATCCAACACAGGCTACAAAGGTTTCCTTATCAGGGTGGTTTATAAACTGTCAAACGTGGATACAGTACAGCCACCCTGCCCAGAAGGAGATGCAGAACAGAAGCTTCCCCAGAATCTGCTGTCCTTCCTCTGCCAGGCCAAAGCACTGTAGGAAAAGGCTCTTTTAAAAGCATTTATTTGCTTAAGGAACTTTTATTTAAGTCCCATGGCAGGAAGCTGCAAGCTCAGAGCTCTGCACGTGGAACCGGAGCTACTCTATCCTCCAAATCTCTCACTTCAAATATTCTGGTCAAACTTTCCCAGTGAGTCTCCCAGGGATTTTAAAGGATTTATTCTCTTTATCACTTGAAGACCTGTATGAGTCCTGAGGCAAAAGCTTACCATCTAAGAAACATCAGCAAATTCTTCAGCTCGTCAGCTTTGATGTGGGAATTGGATAAACTGAAGTTCCTGGAGAGAAATTTACTTTGGAAGTGCGAGGTCTGACATACTCTCATTCAGTTATCAAGCTCCTCATCCGTGGGAGTTAACTACTACGAGTGTGAGAATAACTGATTTTTCCAGTTTGCTGGCCAGGCCAGGAAATACAACCAAGCATACGAAACACTGTCTAAATGGAAAGGTTTCATTTGCAAAACCATATGATTTTCAGAATTCAAATATAAAAACACAGTATTTTGTTAGAGCAGTGTTTCACCTAGTCCAACATTCCAGCTCTGACGATAGCTGTAGGACACTGTTTAGGGAAAGCAGGAGAGCCTGCTCACCATCTGTGCAAAACATATTCCTCTTAACACCGCAGAATCCACAATCATGGGATTAGGGATCTTGGGGGGCATGGTCATGCCTATCCCCTTTAGTATCTGTTCGTGGAGTTGCTGTCCTGGAGGTCCAAGTCCAGGAGGGTGTGGAGAGAGAAAGCAAAAAAAAGAATTGGACAAATTCACGGAGCATAAACAGAGACAGCTCTTTCCACCTCAGCCAGGCTGCGTGTCTATATCGAGCTTTAAGCGGAGTGGCAGGACTCGGGAAGACAGAAGCAGAAGTCTTGTATATGTGGGGGACCTGCCTCGGCCGAGGCTCTGGCAGGGCAGGAGCCGGGATCTCTTACAAAGCTCTGCAGGTTGGGTGGAGGCTCTCTCCAAGCAAAGGCCTGCCAGCATCCCTAGTTTCCCCAGGGTTCAGCTGAAACTCGCCTGGCGGTCCTGCCGAGCTGCCTGCCAAACATCTGTCTGCATCACACAGAGATGACATAATTTGGAACCGTTTGTTTTCTCGACTCAGGAGAGCTCCAGGGGTGGAAGAGCGGATCTGCAGATCAAGACGCCTCAGCAGAGCTTTGTGATAAGGTAGAACCCCACCGACTCAGACTCTATTTTCTCCCTAGATATTTTAGTCACATTCATCACCCTATCTGACCCTATCTCAAATGACAGAAATGCATCCAAAGTATCCTTTCTCTCTATTATTTTTGGTAATTAAGCAGCACGTGGTGCTGATGGAGAGACTAATATGGGCTGCTCTTGTGCTCTGGATGAACAGCATCATTGGTAATAAAGTTTTCTACCAGTCTACTAGTGGACTACCTGTCCTAGGAGCAGGGGCTTGGGCCATGGGCAGGGTGCTCTGAAGCATCCTGGCCAGTAAGTCCCACATACACATAGTGGAATAATCTCTAGCAAATGTTGATTTTTAAAAAATTAATGTAGTAAATAATAAAAAAAAAATAAAGTCTTGCTGTATTCCCACTCTTCCTACAACTTCTTGAAACGGACTGCCCACCTCATTGCCCAGGCCTGCCTCCTTTCAGCACTGCCACCTTTACAGAATCAGCAACTACAGATCTTTCAAGGTCAGACAGAAAAAAAACAACAATCTGGACTTTCTCTTGCCATTTGGGACCCTGAACATACAAACCCAAGAAACATGCATGTCTGTCCAGCCGTGGGGGTTCCCAAGCTAGCTGGCTTGCCTCAGAGAGGGATTCGAGCTTGGACCGGGAGATCTTATAGCTGTTAGCGCCATGTTACAGATCGAATAATCACATCTGAGTCTCGACAGGCCAATTACACCCAGCACAGCGCTGTGCTGACACTGCTTCTGGTTCTGATTTGGGAGCTGGTTTGTTTTCAACTTCTTGGCTACACAGTACAGACGTTCTCATATCTATCGTCAACCCCGCAGCCTTACCACGGCAAGAAGCAGCAAAGGCTCCCGCTGTTTCCTTAGGGCAGAGTCAGAAACTTGTTAGCAGAGTAGTGTACCATACAACAAACAAGTAGTATATCGGAGCGTGCCTGCTCCGGCTGGCGTGCAAAACTGAAGGAATTGCTTTCTACTCCCACTCTTACCTGCAGCAGGGTAGGTGTAGGCATTTATTCTAGGGCAAGGCATAGGGAGAAGATGGCATTAGGAAGGATGCACTCTCACCTCAGTCAAACTCATGCAGAGCAACTGAAGTGGTGCTTGCATTTGAGGCGGCCATGGAAAGGAAGAAACTTTCAATGCATCCCTCCACTGCCTTGACCCCAGGCCAGAACTCTTTTTATGGGCTACTCGTAAGGCTGTACCTGCTCAAACATCCTCAGTCAGTAGAGCACGCATCAGGATTTAAAATGTTGTTTTAAAAGGATGGGTTAATTGTGAAAAATGAAAGTTATTAAATGGCACATTTAATTAAAAAAGGTAATAAACACAAAAAGGTAGAACAGAGAGAATTTTAAAGTTTTAGCTGGATACGCACAACTTGGCTGAGATAACGGAAAGATCAAGACCATCTTTAAGGCATTATAGGGGATAGCACCAACACAAGCAATAAATGGATATCTTCACTGCAGGAGTGGAACTTACAGCGTGTTGAGGTTCTTCAGTCTTCTGAAGGCTCCAGGTTGTACCTCCTTGATGTGGTTGAAGCGTAAATCTCTAAAAGCAGAAAAAGATACAATCATTGTGCTCATGATATAAACAAGCCATTAGCGATCAGCATCGTCCATGGGAGGCAGGGAGGAGGGCTGGTGGGAGAGGCTATCGTACCAGGCCTACAGGAACTGGAGAAATGGAGACAATGGCCAGGGAAAGGAGCGAAGGAGTGGGGATGGTGGCTGGGGTCTAGTCTTGTCTGCAAAGTCAGCCAGCAGCCAGGACAAGCCTACATTTACAAATTTCATAGAAAACCGAAGACTGAAAGGACCCAACTGATCTTCTCCACGAACACCAGACAAAGTCTGCAGCTCAGCACCCCAAGTTCAGACGCAATTACACTTGCATCTTACACAGATTTGTAGAGGAATGCACATCAACACGTGGACCCATTTTTTAGCTCCCTGGCAATTTTTTTTTTCCTAAATTACCCTAAAATGGTTAAATCTGATCAAATAACCTCATATAATAAGCATTTCACATTCTGCTTTGCAATGCTCCAAGACTCAGAACAGCTTATCGCTGCCGGCATTTCAAATTTGTGCCAACTTCAATTAGAATTAGTAGAGTCCAGGGGATTCTGGCAAATTTCAAGAGCTGCCCATGTAACTACATCAACTTGGAACCCTAAAACATGGGGTTTTGATTGCTAATGAGATAATAAAATAAGAGCTAAGTGGTTTAACCTGGTTAACCAAGTAGAAACCCTTCCATAGGGAATGTACATTGATTTGGCACTTTGCATGGTCCAGTGTATTATAACAAATCGCAGAGGACTGACAAATGTTTTTAGCTGCTAGTTTCTATCCAAACCACAAGTTGACTTTTCTCCTCCTGCGGTGCCTGATCTATCACATTTAGAGAACAGACAGCTATTTCTTGGTTTAAGGCAGCCTTTTACGGGCATTTGCTTGAAGAGGGAAAACACATGAACATGCTGAACTACCTGTCATTCTGGTGGTAAGTTACAGAGCATTTGGAGGCAGAGTTTTAAACAAGAATCCTACCAATAGTTACAAGTTCAACCCTTATTTTTAGAACAGGCATCAACAAGAATCGTGGCCTTTATAAAATCGAGATGAGAAAGAGGTGCAACCACTGCAGGTAGCTGTAAACCCAAACTGCCAGCGAGTATCCAAGGGGGCTGAAACATCTTTGAGCAAGTACTCGAGAAAAGGATAGACAGTAAGTAAAGCTGATTTTATTTTAAGGTGTAATGTTTCTTCAGCTTAGCAGTTTGCAAAACTAGTTATTTTATATTTAAAAATACCAACTAAATTCCCTTACTGTTTAGGCAGAAAATGTGCGGCATTTTTACTTAGGTTACACTGAAATTATTAATTAAATCTCTGCCTTGTTACCCCTTTGCTAGCGCTGAACGCGACAGAACACATGCCAGCGGGAGTTGTCTTCTCTGCTGTTTTCTCCCTTCTGTAACTTTTCAACTTTGAACAAAGGAATGAGAAGACTGAAGTAGGGAGAGGTCTCTCCCCTTTCTTAGTGGTACGTATCCCACAGAGAAGAGTTAGAGGGAAGGAAGGAGAACGGCTTCAGTATTTCAGAAAAAAGTGTTGGAATTGTAATTTACAAGCACCATTTCTCCACTGCAAACTGCAGTCCCGAAGGAGCACTACTTGGAATCGCAGTTTTTAACAGTAACTTTACCTCTGACATTTTCTGGTGTGTTTGGCTTTACTTGTGTTGCTTCAAACGCACGTTTCTTGCTCTTCTTGTTGGAAGGTGTTACACATCCCTCTGCCCTGATGATGTGAATTTGAGGATATTTGTACGGATTTTTCAAGGCGATGGCTGACACCATAAAGCCAAACACAATTAAAACATTGGCAAAGCTGATAGCACGACAGGCTGACTATTCTCCACGGCTTTATTAAAAAGAAATGAGGAGAGACTAGACCATGAAAAAAGGTGAAGAAACACACACTTGATTTATACACTGTAGCGCACAGACACAAACTCTGCGTGCCCCAAGGGGGCTGTAAAAAGCTGTGTAATTAGTCCAGGCAGCTGGCTACAGGTAATAGGGAACATAACAAATAAATGGAAGAAATACACAGGGGTCAGGGCTGAAACTGTTGATGCTCACGGAAGGCAGCAGGAAGCAGGCAGTGAAGAGTATGAAGAGTAAAATACCACTTTGGGTCACAGGTTGCAGGTGCGGGGGGGGGGGGGGGGGGGGGGAGAAAAAAAATAAAAAAAAATCACACTATTTCGATGAAGAAAGACAAGTGCAATCCTTCACACTGCAGCATTGACACATAAGAGTGTGGCTTCCACAGCTGAAACAAAAAGCAGAAGCCAGAACCACAGGTGACTGAAAACACTTCTGAAACTCCAGAAAAATAACACATAAGCTCCTCTGCTCCCGGGGTTGTTTTCACTACCGGTCACTTGCCAAAAACAATTCCCTGGAAATGGTACCGTGGAAGTTTGCGCCTGGTCGCAAGCTCCCTAAGCAAGCCTGACCTGCTAGGCGGTGGTGGGTCTCCTCACCTGTGAGAGCAGTAAAGCAAAGCTGGGCCACAGAACCTAGCAGGAGCCACCCTGTGTCACTAGCCGAGGTGTCTCAGGGCTGTCACTTGGCTGGAGCATCTCTCAGTAGCGCTCCTGCTGCCGAGAAGCACATGGATGGAGAGATGCCTCCTGATAGTTCCCACTGCTGGGTGAGCAATGGGGATCTGGTTTCATGCAGGAACTTTTCCCCTACACCACTGCCAAGGAGCATATAATAAACCTTATGATTTTACTGAAATATCTTCATATTTCCTCTGTTTTCTGTTCCAGGTAAGACCTTCAAATGATTCTCCAGACCCAGCTGTCTTGCGCTTCTTTGGGAAACTCACCCCCCAGTTTGCTTTCCATCACACAAAGGCAACAGTTTTCCCCACACACGAAACAGGGAACTGAAAGAGTGCATGTCTACTCTGAGCACTTCATTTCAAGAAATAATGTGAATTAACTGGACAGAATCCAGAGGAAAGTAATGGGAATGATCTGAAGACCAGAAAACATGACAATGAAAAGAACTGAAATGGCTTCTTTAGCAATAGATACCATAAATATGTCAGAACATTGCTAAAAATAGAAAAGGGCAAAAAGTCACCGGCTAAAACTGAAGATTTAGATTTAAAAAAAAATAAATAGCAAGGCTAATAAAATACTCAGGTGGACTGCAGGTGAGACAGACATTAGCTACGTATGGTTTAGGTAGGTGGATCTTGCCCTGGAGGCATAAGGATGGACCAGACTATTCTGCTCCCTGTACCTAAGACAGTAAAAAACTAGTGTGGATGTCCCTAAACAGCAGAGAAAGCTCCTGGAGACACAGAGGAACGCACATGTTCCTCCTTACCTCACCCGTGGTGGTGTTTCTCCAGCCCTTGCCTTGGCCTAAAGCTGAGCTGGCAGTGAATGCCATGGAAGGCTGCACCGGGAAATGCCTGGCTCGCATGCGTTTGAGAACATTCCCTACGGAGTCTGTCCCTTCTGACACCGAAACGCTCGTTTCTCTCTATTCCCAGGGCACTTTGGAAACCTTATGTTTCTTTTCACCAAGTGTGCTTTTTACGAGGACCCACCACACAGGCTCTCCCATGCCAGCCCGTTCCAGCTGCTGCGTGCACCAGCAGCTGGGCTCCCTCACTCCCGCCTGCTTCTTTCCACTTTGGAATTTGCAATATGGGAGGGGGTGGGTGATGGGTGGGGGGAATCTTCTGATTTAACTCCCCCCCCCCCCCCCAGTTTTCAAGGCTGGCACTCTGGGATTACGAGATACCTCTCCACAAGGAACAAAGGGGATAGCTGCTGATAAAGGGTTTCAGATCCTCTTCTACCTTGCCACACGCAGTGCATGCCGGAGGCCCGGGACAGCAGCTGTCCTGCATCCTGCAATACCGATTTCCCTCCGGACGATACCAGCTCGACCGGCTCAATACAACATACCAAACCCTCGTGCCAAAACACCATAGCTCTGACAGGCAACTGGGCTGGAATACGTGGATAATCTAGGATCTGCTATTGAAATAACTCACCGTTTTCGAACCTGGGAACTCCTCACCCCATTGCAAAGGCTTACCAAGAACGCCAGAGTTTGCAAATGGGTGGGGAAACTGGTCTTTACAGCATGACACTTGAATCTTTCTGATCCTCTCAGCTGTTACCAGAACAATTGTTCCTGAAAGCACTGTGTTAAATAATTATCGGCAATTAACATATAAAGCAATCAACAGCTTTTACAAGAAACCTCCACTTCTCTTTAATCTATTTAAGCTTTCAGAGAATCATGTATTACTACGTTAACTAAGCAGATAATTAGCTACAAGAGGTATTTTACTGCAGTTCCATGGAAATTACTGGGTTTGTTTCATTGAAGCATCTTTTGTGTTCAAAACCCTGTGCACAGCAATGATGCTGACAGTTCTGGACCGTTTCACCCAGAACCGGTTGAGTAAGTGGCAGCTACCCGATCATTGTCAACAAAGACACAGAGAGGTGGTTTTACAGAGATAAAACATCGAGGTTCCTTCCAGCGTTTCTTGGGGGAGGATGTGAAAGACATCCTAGCCACAATTTCTCAGTCAAGTTTCCCATATATAAGAAAAGCCAGAACATTTATCAGAAAGACGATCATTTCTCTTACTTATCCGCAGAACATCGGAGTCAGCTCTGCAGGTTCCCCACTCCTGCCAAACAGCTCGGTCCTGGCAAGGGAAAACAGCCTTGCTGAGATGGAAATGAAGCCTTCCAGACTCACTGTCATCGGCTCCCCAACTCAGGAATGTCCCTCTCACACACGAGCCCCCACAAATGGCTTTAATAAATGACAGCCTTCATCTCCGAATCCCCACATGGGCAGCTGAGCATTGCCATCTCTGCTAGACAGATGAGGCGAGTGCAGCGAGGCTCAGGGCTGGGGCCTCTCCCAAGCCCTGGCTGCTCTGGGGTGTACCAGCTTAAGACATCGAGATTTGACTGTTCAAGGAGTGAACAGGAAGGAAAACATGCTCAGCATGGAAATGCTAGTAAACGAGATTACACAACAACAGTTGAAACACTGAAGAGTGAGCAGATGCAGAAACCCTCGTGCTGCTGAACAGGACCTTGTTCTCTGTTGCACTGCCACAGTGCTTACATTTTGAAGTTTTAGGGATGAGCACGCTAGATTTTAATTAAGAAATTACCACAGGCATTCCTGAAACTAGCTTTTTAAGATTTCAGCTCCCACAAACAGGAGTCAGGTTTTCAAAAGAGCTCCCTCGGCATCAGCTAGGGCAAGAACTTGATAGCAATTCAGCAGTCAGCATCCCGAGCTGGTTTGATCCCACCTTTTCTGTGCATGTAAACTGGCATCAACGCTGCATTTCAGAGCCTGGCCCTGAAGGCAGGAGGGGTCCGCTGATGCTTCATCCCCTGTGGAATCAGTTCATCAGCTGCCACATCTGCACAACTTGCCCTGGACACATTCAAGCAGGCAGAACACACAGAAAACCATTGAACTCACCAATCTTAAATAATTTGAGCTATTCTGTATTAGCAGTGGGTATGAAGATGAGGGTCTGACCCTAATCAAACCAGCTATGTCTATTCTTGGGCATTCATGTCAGCAAGGAGCAGGAGTCTCTTAACCTAATGCATATCTCCTTTGCACCTTCTATTCAAGATATCATCCACATCAGATGAGGACAACTTTCCCTCCTCCTGAAGTGTGTTCTGACCCTGATCCAGAGGGAGTAAAAGAAAATTTCTGAGTGTAAAGATGACTCCAAGCAGCAGTAGCACCTTGCCAGCTTAAATGAACCACCAGGGTTTTGTTTAATATGCAGTCTCGTGTAGCATAGGAGTCAGCTTTTTTAAGAGCATGGCCATTTAAGTCTTTACCCAGGTTACACACACATTATTTCACCAAAGAACACTGACTTCTCCTTAAAGGGCACAGGAAAAAATCCTGGTATACCTACGGGGAGAAGGATGTGGTGAGGTCAATGAAAATGCAAATACTCAAGTGGGAACCAGATGACGAAGCACCGTGAAGTTCAGTGAAGGCAGGCCACCATCACAAGCATTCGGATGCTTTCATCAAAAGATGCTGGAATGTTTCTGGAAGGAAAATATGTTTTAAATACCCTCACCCTCCCCATTTTCCTTCCAATGAAGGGAATTCTATAAACAGAACATACAGAAGACTTTGGTCACCTCTGAAAGGTTTAACAAGGATTAAATAGTACAGTGGAAGAAGTCCGAAAGAGATCCCACCTGGCCCATCCAGAATGCGTGGGTGTGCGTTTAATGGCTGCCTATAAGACTATCACACACAGAGGAAATGAGTAATCCATTCTTCAACCCAAAGCACACGACAGAGATCACAAAGGGAGCAGGATTTCCAAGAACTCTTTTGCTCAGTAAACCCTTCCTCAACAAATGTATAAAATTCCTTCTCAAAACTGTTTCTTAAGATAGACTAAGAGCACTACACCCTGTCCTACTCCAGCCTTCCCTACTGCAGCATCATGACCTGCAGGAGGAAGAAGAGTGGCCACCAAACAAGCAGCACAACAATGAAGGGAAACAAAACTCGTCAAGCTGGCGTGCTTACACTGCCCAATTAGCAACCAGGTCTGTGAACAACTGGGTCACCTTCAGTTCATGCCAGCGATGCGTTCAGATCCCAGATACTGCGGCGTCTTTGCTTGTGCCCTCAGCTATGTTTCTCTAGAAGTACTCATTCATTATGTGTGATGCATAATGCAGAAAGGAGAATAACCCATGGATAATTGGATTGCAATCCATTAGCTGCCAGCCAGAGGGGAACTTCTTTCCATGGATTTCTTCTACTTATGCCCACACGTTTCAAAGTTTATTGTTTTAAATGTCACACTGTAGAACAAATGACTTAGAAGGTTAAAGACCTATTGAAATTTTCTGAATGTATGTTTCACAGCTGTTCCCTTCTTTGGGCTGCTGGCTAAAAGAACTGCTTGAATCCCAGCAGTAACCAGCAGATCACATCTGGATAATCATGTTCCAGTTGAACAGACAACAGCCAAAATACGTTTGCAGTTATACACCATGAATTTTTATACTTACTTATCTGTACACGTGTAGTCATTCCTGCCATCCTATTCTCTGCTCAGGATAAAATGAACAGACTTTTGTTACCAAAGATAAACAGTCTATTGCTAAAACCAGACATTGGGCCAGATCCTCAGCTGTACCCAGCTGGGACTGGGAAGGGAGGCGGGAAATGGTGACCAAAAAGGAGCCAGTAACAGCTCATCAATCCTGGAACTGGTTCCATGCCAATCCCAGCATCACTCGGAGAAGGCTCTGGGCTGCTCTAAGTTGCGCCAGCTGGCTACAGCCCCGCGGGGGCCATCTGCCAGCAGGGCTTGTTGAAGCACAGCGTGTGCCGGCTAGAAGACTTCCCTGATCTTCAAGGATTGTTCAAGAGAGGGTGGCACAGAGTCATGGAGGTCAGAAAGTCCCCAACTCCTAACTTCAAAGCAAACTCCATCTGGAAACTGCAGCTGTTCTGCGAGGGAACTGAGCTGGAGCCCGGGATCGGTGTTTGTATCTGCAGTCACAGACTCGGTCCTATTCATACCAAAGGGCAAACGTGGAAAATATCACAATCCCACATTTCTACTCAGAATAACTCCACGATCAAGACTATTCTTGCTATAATTCTGAATGTTCGCTCTGACACAACAGTCCTCCCAGGAGAAAGATTAACATACCAAAAAGCTGGAGTAGTCAGGGACTTGGTTAAGAAGCATTCTTTGATCTTTCACAATTAAAAAAAGTTTAATTATTCAAATGCTATTTATAATAGATACAATGGGATGCTAGCTGGCAAATCATTTGCATACATTAGATCTTCAGCATAGCTAGAAAGTCAGGATTTTTACTTGCCACACACCAGAGAAAGGCATACAATCTGCCAACTGAGAACACTTACCAGGCTCATATGTCTTATATCTATGAGGATCTCTGCTCATCACTAGGGGTTTTGCTTACAATTATGCAGAACAGCATTAAAAGAGAATAAACCAGATAAATATCCTTAAATACTGGTCTGTAAAGACAGTCATTTCACTTGGGGATGTTACTACTTTTATATCTCACACCTATACAATTTAGTTAATGATTAAAAATCTACTTTCCCATTCAAGGTTGTGACTATCATGTTAAGCTAAATTAACCAGCTTTCCAAATGGTTAAGTGGGTAAAACACAGACCATTTACAAGCAGCGCACATATAAACTAGAGGAAAGGGGAACTAGGGTGGCTGTACACACTGCACTGGAAATCTGGTCACCTTTCTAGACGGAGTTTTACAGACAACTCAATGCCATCTACATTACAGCAAGATACTACCTGGAATTTTACTAAAGCTGTAAGGACAAGCCATGGACCAGAGTTTGGTTTTGCCCCCGGCAGCACAGAGAACAAAGCGTGCTGTTGCCAGAGGGCATTTGGAAATACATCATTCCAGTACTGAAAAAAAGCTGATGACCACAGTAAATTTCCCTCCCTCTGCACTCAGAGAATCTCTACCAGAAAGTTACTTGGGCTATCCAGTTTGACAGCAAATGCTGTCTCATTTCAAACAGAACAGAAATTAAGCTTTACTGAGCTCAGAGATATCTCAGTTCAGCCAACGAAACAAACTTTTCCCACAATAAAAAAAAAAATCCATGCTTAAACAAGGATAAACAAGTTACTTTACTAAAATCAAACAGTGTAAGGGTATTTAAAATATTTTACTATCTCAAGATGCAGAGGAACGAGGGGGAAGAAAGCTTGGTGACAATTTGGAGAGTCAGACTCTGCAAGTTGCTGCAAGAGCAGATAACTACTACCCAGACAGTTTGCAACAAACCACACAGTACCGACTAGTTTCATACCACAGAATAACCCCTCCATCACTAGCCTAGGAGCGAGCAAGTCCAGATTTGGGTCTGCCCCCCATCAGGGTGACTCCCAAGCAGCCCAGCTGCAGTCAGTTTCCCCAACAGCGCAGCTCTGGGAGCTGCAGCAAGTGTAGACATTTCCCTATGTGCCACTAATGCTAGAACCTCTGTGGTTTCCATCCGCCAAAGCAGATCTGCATGGCAGCAATTAAAATGCCGGCATTCTGCCCACATCATGTTCATTAGCGGTATTTGTGAGGTGTTTACAGGAGAAATGCTGGTATAGCCGCTCTGGCTGAGACCAAATTTTGTTTGTTACAGGCACAGAAGAAAGCTTCTCAAAGTACTGTTGAAAAGGTTTTACAATCAGCGCAGTTAAAAAGAGGATGAATAGAAAGATAAATTTTTGAAAAGTCTTTTCAACTATTTACAATAAAGATCTTCCAAACCAAGGCATCAGCTAACAGTAGCACAAAGGGAAGTACTTTGTCACATGCCACTGCATCTTAAAGCCACCTTTAAGTTTAGGATTAGTTTAGAATCACAGGGAAGTGCTCTTGGAGTCCCCAGGCATTACATGCCCTTTTCCTCCACCTTTTCTGTTCAAATGGACTCAGCCAGCAGCTCCCTCCCCAACAGGTACTTTATTTCCCAAGGAATCTGTGAGTTACTACAATTGTTGCTTTCCAAATAAGCCTTAGGTTTGGTTTGTATGGTTCAGATAGAAACTGGAAAACCAGTACTTGAAGTTTAGGAAAGAAATGATGTTGTATGCATTAGAAGAGTGTTTGTTACTGTAGAGGCAAAAGCCTGAACCGCTGTGTTTCCCCTCTCTCCCCTACACCCATATACAAAGCCTGCTCAAATATAAACTGTGTACCTTTCCATAAGCTCAGTTTAACATTTGTGACCTTTGGTTCTCCAAAATTGCCTTCCAGTGATTGCCCTGACATTACACTCACGAAATTTTTCAATTCCCTCGATGGTCCCGTTAACAATTAACTGATGCCAAAGGAAGCAGTTTCTGTTTCATGTTTTAAAAACATGAAACAGTGTATGATACAGACAATTCCGCAGGAAAAAAAAAAAAAAAAAAAAAAAAAAGGACAAAAAGCATGCTTTTGGCACTGCCTGTTTTTTTCTTTTTCCTTCTTTCTAAAGACCAAGCAGGTAAGAAAGGCAGTAAAATGAAATGGTTACTCACAGTATGTTTGTCTGGGGTGGGATATCAGGGATGGTTTCCAACATCAGATGCATGCATCTTACTGTAGTCCTGAAGCACAGGCAGCGACTAGGACAGGAGCAGGAGAAACTAGGCAAGAGGAGAAAACACAAAAAGCCTCGAAGAGCTGAAGATTTGATCAGCATGGTGTTTGCTGGAGTGTATTTGCCTCAATTCTGAACTGCAGGGAGCTGACAAAAAAAGTTTCCCAGCCCTGAGGTCCAGGAGGAGGGGACTCATCAGCATGTGTTTGCAATTAAATTAAGGCAGTTTGACAGTCCAACCGCCCACCCTCTCTGCCATTATGTACATCATTGAAGATCAGACTGTTCCCACCCCTCTTTAATTGTGGTGCTGAAATACAAACTCTTAATTTTGATTTATTTTTGCCTTGTTTCTTATTTGGAACAGCAAGTTAACTCCTCACCCTCTCCTCAGGCATTTAGCTGAAAGCATGCAGAATGCACCTTCAAGGACAGTGACTGAAAAATGACCCTGTGCTTCCAGGGCTGAGCTAGGACGCAGATGGCCCAGGGTCAAGTTTTTTATGTCAAAATTTTTGCCTTAGCATGCTGCTCCCTGCAAACTAAGGACAGCATGTTATCTAACAGCCTGTCAAATGTATCAAGCAGTAAGACTTTCAGGATAAAGGCTGTCTCTTATTACATGTAGTTACAAGATCCAGCAAAAATACATTTCTAATCATTGACAGGAGCATGGAATGCTACAGATAGTAATCTCCCTTTTAAAATCACTCAACAGAGATAAATAACCTGCAAATAAACGAGAAAAAAAAAAAAAAACCACACCAAAAACCTTGACGGTATGCATTCTGTAAAGTTCCTTTTGCAAAGATTTGCAAAGGCTGATCAATTTCAAAGACTTTTTAGCCAGCCTAATTTCTTTCTACAAAGATGTCATTTGGAAAAATGTCAGGATTTTGAAGAAATTAGGCAATTGAGGGGTGAGGAGGGAAAGAAACAATGAACTCAACTGAGTCTGAACTGTAGGAAATACAGACCTCAGCTTGTTTCTCCCATTGAATGATAAAATTAAGATGCAAAAGGAAGGACTTGCTTCCAGTTGAATTAATCACCTTTTACTGTTATAAAGAAGCTTAGAGTGAAAAAAGATTGTCTTCAGGTTTTAAGTTACTACTACACAAGATCCTGAATGTGTGGGTTTAGCATGAGAGAGGCATTAATGCTCATCAGGATATAAAGACAGTTTAGGAATTTCAAACATGACACCATTCTGCACTACCTGGAAGATCAAACAAAAGTTTACCATCAGCCTGTACCTCTGCTTTATACTGGAAACTACGGTATAATTTATGTGACAAAACAGTACTTAACAAGAGTGACATTACATTTAAACCTCCCTGGTTCTCTTCTCCCTTCAGATTCTTTGTCACTTGAACATTTGGGGAGTTTTGGGGTTTTATTTACAAATTATAAGATAGAATATATATTATAAATATATTAAATACATTGTTCAAGCTTTATTTTTTTCCCCCAGTTATAAAAACACATTATACTGCACGTTTTCTGCATCCAGTCCTCAGGCAATCTGCTGTTCGTTTGCCCTGACAGCCCTTGGAAAGGCAAGGAGGCTCAGCTCCCCACGTGGACCCAGCTCATGGGTTTGAGCAGAGCATCCTCTAGTGGCCTCCCAGCCCTTCCTTACAAAAACAGGTTGCAAGAGCTTCAACGGTCCGCTTCAGCCTTCAAAAAGCGCCGGCGGAGAGCACATTCCAGTAGTGACAGCTTTGGGAAGTGCGATAGAAGCGCCTCCTTCACAAAGAACAACGCACCTTTTGTTAAAGTCTTCAAGAGTTACGCCCTATTTTCTTCCAGCCTGATTGCTCCCCGTATGAGCTCTTTCCAAAACACACTGAACTCTGTTAGGACAGGGCAACACAGCTACTTAGAGACTGCACTGTAAAGCAGCATTTCTAGGAAAATAAACAAAAACGCTCTCTTCAAACCATGCTTCAGTATTTAGGAAACTCGTCAGCATCTTCCCGCTTCACAAATACAAAGCCTTTGCCTTCTGCCTCCAATTACATCAGTGCATAAACTCCAAGCCTGAAACCAACATCTGAGGGGAAAAAAACCAACACCAAATCCTTCCAGGTTTATTTATCCCTTCCAGGTTTATTTATATTGCTAAAAGGACAGCTGGGAGAGGCATCAGTCATGTTTCTGTACATACTGCCTCTGGAATCTTGTTTCAGTACCTGGCTGTGCGGTGGGTGGCAGCTTCTGGAAGGATTCATGGGTATTTTCCTGTTGCAGGTAGGAACAGGATCTTTAGCCAAGTCAGCAGGTTTAACAGTGGCCACACCACAGGGAATAACCTGAGCACAAAAAGGCAAGTTCTGCAACCCATACACTTACTTAGAAACAGATCTTCACTTGAACCCTCGTTATCTCTCCTTCACCAGAAGCGCAACGCTTGTGAGATGTTATGAAACGCTAGCAATTACAGTTCCCTTACTCTTGCATTAATTTCTCTTATTTTCCATGAACATGACAAATTGTTAAAACAAAAATATGTGCAGCTCTGAGCAAGAACCAAAAGTTAACTCCTAAGCAACAGGAATGAAAGTTAACACTTGTTTTCCGTGCTTAAGCATTTCCAGCCTCTGCTAGACAAGACTTTTCACACCAGTAGAATGCAAGGAAGTCTGGGTTTGTTTTTCAGGTGTGGATTGTTCTTTTCTCCCACCCTTCTTTGTTTTGAACTATTACTTCACCCCAGTAGAAAGATTTCATTGGAGTAGGTCCCCTGAGGAGCTCATCACTACTTCCCAAGAACTGTGATGTATGTTTTACTATTAAGTGAACAAACATTATCTGACAAATTTAATTTACTTGATACCATTTGTATGACACATCCATAGCTTTCTAAAGCAGAAAAGAATTTTTTTTTCATTTAACATCGTGTGAAGGAAAACATGAACGCTGAACTAGTCTCATGTTATGTATAGTCGGTAAAAGGACATCTATCATACAGACAGATGACAGGAAGAAACATACTATACAATAATTATCCTGCGGAATAAAGGTTAACAGATACATTTAATTAGCAACAGCTGTATTTGCTATGGTGATCAGTTTCCTACTACAGCTGATGCCAAAATATTATTCTCAATAATACTGAAATGGAAGCCATGAACACCAGCTCTTAAAAATTTGCATTAATTAAGCACTGAAACAGAGCACAGGAGACAGGAGGGGACTTGCAGCTCAGAATGCATTAAACTAACTCCTGACATGTTTCATTTAGGCAATTCCTTGAAGTACAGAAGCAGACTGAATGACCTCTCAATACCTGTTGGCCACAGCTCTAACAGCCAGGTAAGTCAATTCACTCTTTAACCGTTCTGATATACTGAACCTAGACCAGGTCTGTGTATGCTAATTCCAAAACACATCTTGCACAACTCCATTACATAAAGAAATCAGCTGGGCAGGTTTCTTTTTAGAGATTATGTCTGGAAGAGTTCATCAAAAACTATGCACCTGCATCACATTAACTGCTTTTTCTAGTGTTCTAGTGTCTTAACCATCAATTATGGAAATAAGTACTTATCTACAAAGTATTGTAATCACAACATGATGCGAAGCCGTGTTAAGAAGGCTAAAAAGTCTTTACTGAATTTATTGATACAGAAACACTTATTAATAAAGTTTAAATTGCATAACACTTTTGCATGCCTCAGGCCAGTTTAACTCTAGCTTCTACACATAGATTTTTTCAGTTTATACACTAATGATTAAAGCAGCTTCAAGTTCATTTGTTTTTGCAAATTTACTGCTGTATCAAAATCTAGGAGACACATACAATTGAAGTGAAGACTACTTGGAACACAAAAGTAAACAAAGCAGGTAAAACTCCTAGACAGCTTACAGACTATACAAAAACAGTTAAGCTACAATTACTCTATTAGAAACGCATACAAAACTACAGTGCAAGTGCTTGTGCACAGGGAAAATGTATTTACAGTTCCCCTTTATTTACAGGCTATAAGCAATACTATTTCACAATTATATTACACAGAATTTCTACTATGTGTTTGTTCGAATCTGTGGGTTTTTGAACAAGGGGACAATTTGACAACCTAGAACATAAATTTCCTGTATATATATTTATTTATTTAACCTTATCCAGGAAAAAATAGCAGTATTTTATGCATCTTATAGAAAGCTACAAAAATCTAGCAAATGTAATAAAAAAGGCAAATCTGGTGAAAAATCTGATAAAATATCTTTTACAACTGAGGGTGGGATGGGGATAAAAATCAAACAGGGATAAATTAAAGACAATTCTCCAACTGGTCAGCTTCAACAGAACCTCAGTGAGGCTTACTAATATGAACCTGAAGTTTAATACAATTTTCAAAGCAACTTCTTTAAAACAAGTTTTGTAATTAACAAACTGAAGGATGACCTAGCAGCCAACCGTAGGAGACACCCTGTACTCTGTAGGGGTATGGAAACTGTGCCACAGTACAGAAAGGCACATACCTGGTATGACAGCTATTAAGCAGGAATGCCTAACAAATACAGAGGCAACAGCCTTTGGGGAAGCACAGAGAAATATTACACAGATTCAATTAAGCCTCTATTTACCACTGTTATTCAGGATTGCCATTTGTAGAAAGAAATTCACTTTAGTTGCTAGAATTACAAGATGGGTACTTGCATGTTTACAGGAAACCATCAGCTCAGTGGCCACAGAACTGCCCTGTTTAAAATAAAGAAATAAAAATCTGAGGGAGCAAGGAGCATCATTTAGACCAGAAGTGGAGACCAGAGGCAAAACACAGTCTACAACTGTGTTGTGTGCCAGTGGCCAAATGACACCGTATTATCAGATTATATTCTCAAAGACACACAAAAAGCCCGTTAAGCAAGGAAGAGTTCTGCACCTTGGGCTTAGATGTACTAGAGTTATCCATTTATTTTCAAAGCCACACAGAACTTCAAAACACTATTTATCATTAAGCAAGTTGTGCAACTCAGAACCATTAACCCAAAACACAGCATATTTTTGGCAAGACAATCTTCATTCCTTCCTCCTCAGAAAATGACGAGATGGTAAAAAAAGAGATATCAAAGTGATATCAACTTAAGTGCTTCTGATGGGGCAATGCCTTAACATATCTTCATTACCTACTGAGAGGGGGTTTGTTACCCACCTCCCCCCCAGCTTTAGGAGTATTTTTCACATCAATACAAGCTCAAGGGTTTCTTTCCAGCCCTTACCAGTTTAGGCAGACTTTTCAAACAGGCTGAACCAAGCAAATTTCCTCTTCTAAACACCTGTCTCCTTCCATCACCATTACAGGAAGACTTGGGAATCAAAACTAGAGTTCACATCCACAGAACTGCAGAGTGGAAAGTCCTCCTGTATGACACTGTTAAAACATCTACTTAATTGTTGCAGGAATAAAATAACTTACCAAGTCGATCAGCTTCATTCCACCTATGGTATGCTCTGCATACCTGTGTGCATCTGTGTGCGCACAAGTTGTACTCTAGCCATCCTGCTACAGCAGAGGCACACATGTGGGAACACCTAAGCACTGCATCAATTTGGCTTTCTAGACTGTTTTCAGGTTCTACACCCTCTCCACAAAACTACACTTGGCTTTTTAACCAGGACACAAGCTACCCTGCTCAGGCTAACAATCTGCACCTCACTCTGTTCAGCCCAGCAGACGTAAGTTATCTCACACAGCAGCAAAATTGCAGATTTTGCTTTCAGCATCAGTTTTTATAAACTGACTGCTCTGCATCTCCTCTTTACCCTCTTCCCCATTCAGAATTACTCTGTGAACACTTCCAGAGACAACAGTCACACCCTGACTACCCTAGCATCCTGTCAAAGCTAATCAGCTTTGCAATTCTTCATTTGCCTCCATCACTTAAAAAAAAAAAGCCACAGAAAAAACCACCCCCTGTGCATCTCAGACAAGTTCACTAGAACAGGTGTTTTCCATTAAGAAAACCAATATTCTGCAAAACATTTTTACCTTTTACTGAAAAATTATATATGGTTTATAAGCAAAACTGAGACCAACCAAAGTGGAGCTGATGCTTTCCTTCTCATTCAAAACCTGGATGCCTCAAGGGTAACGCCATAAATTCTTTCCTTTCTGTAAAAGTTGTGCTTTTTCAGATTACTGGAAGAAACAAGATTTGCCAGGTTAGTTTTTACTAATAATCTTCATCCTCCATTAAACGCATACCATGGTAAACACATGGCAGGTTTAGTGGGAGGAGTGCAGACAACAAAGGTCTTTGGGGAACTGCTAAGAATATTTAAAACCTGCAATTCAGTAGAGCAGCTGTGAGGTTTTTAGAATCTCTCTGTGCAGTTAGTTTCAGGGAATTAAACCCTTTCCATAAGCAGCTGAGCATTTCACCAACTTGCTTCCTAAGGAATTCCTGCTGTAGAATAAAACTATAGCACACAACCGAGAAGAAAGAAGAAACTCAAAAAAGCTATAATGTTTAAGTATACAGCAGCCACATTCCCCAGCTAGCCTACTGCCTTGGGTGGTCATATTAGCAGGCAAGCAAGTGGTACACATTTGTCAAGCCCTAAGTAGTACTTTATTTTCTGCCTACTTCCCACTTTCTAGAAGAAGGAAATTACTTTTCCCTGTAATAAAGCAGGTAATATTTCAAAGGATCAGGCAAAGGCAGACTCAAGACCTTTTCTCTCAGAAAGTTTACAGGAGGATCTGGCTTTAGTTCAGAGGGTTTAGTTTCTTCCTCTTCTCGTCTCTCATCCTCGATATCCTCACAGTTGTTGTTATCATCTGATGGGTTGGAGATACGACTAGCGAAGACCTCTTTGTCCAAGAAAACAATAGTTTCCATGCGACGGCGACGCACACGTCTTCGTTTAAATCTTGGGGGGTTCTTCAGCCCATTTCCATTTTTGCTCATTGTTTCTTGATGTATAATTTTTTTAATGGTTCCTCGGATGGCTATGCGAGCCAGATCCTGGAGGCTGCGAACAGCCACTGGGGCTAAAACAAAATGAAAACCATGAACAGATATGGAGAAACTCCCCTCAAGAGTACTCATAGGAAAAGTTGTATTTGCTCAAATTAAATCAGGCCACTTGAATTCCCTGCTGTGATTACAAAAACAGCTCTATTCAACTCCTGTCAACTCAGATAAACTGTATTGTAACTTTCCAAACAAAATCTAATTATGCATTTCTCTCATTAACTGAAAAAAAAAAGAATGGGATGAAAGAGGAGTTTCATATTTTGATGTCAAGTCCTCACGATTATTTTAAGATACACATGTCTTAAAGATTATAAGAATGCAGAGTTAGTGACTGAAACTGTGACTGTTTAATAACTTCGAAAAAGATATTTTCCTACTGTAGATAACTAGACCTGAAGTCTATTTAATTCTTCCATAAAATGGTTTTTCTATTGTGAAGTTAATTCAGCTTTGCCAAGTTCTTCACTTATAAAACATGAGTACTATTTATGCTCTTCAAAAACTGCTTCAGACTTGGTGGGTGAAGACAGGCTAGAAATCATCTGGTAAAAGTAATTATAGAAGCATACAATAAGTTATTGTATTAAAATGCCTCCCACATTAATGGTTTGGAAGACTGTTCTGTCTTCTGCACTTATTTGCTGCCAGCCCATAAATGCACAAAGTAACTCATGCAGCATAAAGAAAAAAAAAGTACAGATGCACATGCATCCATGTACTAAAATGAATTAAAACTGAAACAAACAAACCCCCTGTCTTCTACTGACACACTTCTTGCAACCTGAATGAACCATAAAAAAATAACATGTAACATATATGCAAGTCTCACAACAAAGCCACCATACAAAGTATGCTGAAATACACACTTTATGAACTTTACAGCACTATAAGGACTGCTTACTGAGCTGCTTTTTGTCATGCAAAGACACCTTTCCAGAACAAGAACAAAGCCTCATTAATCTCTTTATGGAAGTATCTCTGTCTTCATGTGTTCTTAAGACGCCTCTCCACACTGATGGCTTAAAGATTGAGGCCACTGCATATGACCTGCATTTCAAACAGCTAACCAAAAATTGCACAACTTTTATCCCTCAAGTTCCAGGTTCAGGGTTAATTCTGAATTGCTGGGCAGTGAAAGCCTTTGAGTATATATTATGTTTGTTCAAAGGTACTGCTTGTGTATTTTCCATCACCATACCGCAGTGCCCAAGAACCATGACAGTACGTGATTCAGGATTAAAACAGATGTCTGCATGTGCAAAAACGATGACCAAACACCCCACAAAGTTTAGGTACAGTTTCACAAGAAATCATTTGTACTTAGAATCTATTTTATGCATTTCTGATTCTTGCACCAGGCCTCCACAGATATGCTCAAAGACAGACTGCGATCCAACACAGGACTTACGACAACTGTTCAAAGAAGGAAGCAATTGGAAGTAATTTTCCTCAAAAATATCCATAGGGATGTTACATCTAAGGAAGGAAGGTGCAGCTTAGAGCCAAACAGCAGAAGAAACCTCCCCCATACTCAAGAACGTCTGTACTCACGCAAGTGAACAAGCCTTGATTTTCCTGAATCTGCGTGGTTAGGCTGAATCAAAGGAGCAAAAGAAACAGCAAGAATCTTCTTGGTCTCCCAGGCAGAAGGGCCAGTACGAGTTATCTTAGTCAACTAAACCAAAACAAGGAGATTATTGTCCATTGTGTGAACTATAGTAAGTTTTCTGAACAAAAAAAATAAACAACTTTTCTGCCCAGACAAGTGGTTAAAGTACTAGAAGCTACAACAGTAAGTTAGGTAATAAGGAGAAACACTGGTGAGGTTTGGGGGGTTTTTTTGAGAAAAACTGAGAACTCCTTACAGGATTAGCCCCAAGTAACTTCATCTGCTGCGACAGAGTATGAGCACTGGCAGTTTGGGTCACCCTGCTTTCCCACGTCTTCCTTAATTCTGAATTCTAGAACAGCTACATGTGACCACAGAGAACATGTCAGTCACTGATGAACATGCGCTCTTGAAGGAAGTCTGCAGGTCACTGGCTTTGTTCCAGCTCAAATCTCACAAATTAACTCACTGCACAGCATCTCACTGGGAAGAAACTCTGCTCATCTCAACTACCCTGACAGAGGTAAGAGGTCAGACACCTACACCTCAGCCACTCAAGTCCATTAAAATAGCACACCTTTACACCAAAAAAATAATATGAATTACAGTCTTGAGCTCGCACACAGGACAGTTTTCTACTTTTACTGAAAGAAAAAAAATAATCCACTGACACTTGTAAATAGGGACAACTTGCACACTTTGATAAGCCAGTTAGGGTGCAAAATGTATTTTTCCATTAAGTATAACACTAGATTTATAACTTGAACAAAGCCTTGCTTAGATTTTTCTGCTGCATGGAAGTACATGAGCAATTAACAACAGACTGAAATATGCAAAAGACCGGCAGAACAATTAATTTCTTAAATATTATCAAGTGTGCAGAGTTCAGTTTCCACTCATTGTGAAAACTGGTGCACTTAATACTTCAACCTGCTACAAAAAGGGCAAACTGAAGGAAAACTAAAGGAAAAGCTGTTGACTAAATCGAGATCAGAATTAAGAATAACTCAAAGAGAAATATGAGTAGAAAGGCACTCAACCTTCTCTTCTAGAGGCATGACAAGAATTCCCCCAACTTTCAACAGGTTCTTCATGTAGTCTTCATGTTCCTTCTGTACTCCAGCACCACAGTAAACACGGTCATACTGAGTGCAGTCCGGGGAAATCTCTAAACAATTGCCAGTAACGAAAGATGGCTCACAAAATTCAAATCTGAAAATGAAGATGTGTATCGTACAAGAATATTACAATTTATCAAATGAATTACTTTCATGATTATGAAACAGTGATAAAAGCACTTAAATAACCCCAACAGTTTCACAGGATTTCTCCTTCAAAGCCTATATATTCTAGATGTTAACCACAGCTAGAAGTCTCAAAACCACAGAACAATGAAGTGAGAATTCTAGATTACAATCTCCAAAGGATAAGGATGCGCATTTTCAAACTTAAGCTGCAAAAAACTCTTCAGAACAAGGTTTTTTTAGTCACCTGATGCTGACCCCATTATAATATGCAAGTATAAATATTAGACCTGCAATTCCAAATATTAAAGTCCTGCACCAGGTTTGGTGGGGTTTTTTTTGTTTTCATTTTCAAAAGCTTTTAAATGGTTTTCAGATGTTGTGGGGAACTAATCACCTGATGCTTCAGAACTATGCTTTGCTGAAGCCAATGGAAGTTTTGCCATTAGCTTCAAAAGAACTGTGATTTCACCCTTCAAAAAAAAGAATTTTTGCCCATAAACACTTCTGATTCAGTTTAAAACAATAATGAATGATTCTACGATGCTTCTGGTTCTCCTACATGCTCCAAAACTACCTAAGTTTTAAGCCCTACATTAAATAGCTGATTTTCATACAAGCTGTACAACATATCCATTCTTCTACTGGTATCTTGGGAGGCAGCTCAATATAGCACCTATTTATTCCTAAACACTTCCTGAAGCTTTCTGGTTTTGTAAAGTGTGCTAGACATTCAGAACAGCCAGCTAAGAGTTCCTGCACATGGTGTTCTAACAGCATAACCAAGCAGACATTTCTCTCAGCAATGCCAATTTTCCACTCATGTTGACTTTTGAATTCAGCTCACTTTTGCTCCATGGCTGTATTTGTCTGGAGAGAGAAGGAAAAAAATTGTCTTCCTTAAAACACCTACACAAACAATAGCAATGTGACTCTGGAAAAAAACCACCATCATCTATGCGCAACCACCATCCACACCGAAAACTTTCGGTCTGCTGCCAACATCAAGAAAATACAGCCCTCTCATCAGTAGCTCTCCAGTACAGCAGTAACGGCACAAGGCTGAGTGGTTTAAATTCCAACATGTAATGACTTTAATTTTCTTCCTCCCACGAGAGGAGGGCTATCAGGTATCCAGAGATGCTTCACTTCCCTGTTTGAACAAGCTGTGAGATGGATCCAAAAAATATGACAGCTACAACTTTTATTGCTGAGGTTACTATTGGCAATGGTTATCTTGCTGGAAAGTTATTACTTGTGACAGCAGCAAAATAGGTTCCAAGGAAGAACATAAATCAAATCCCAAGTAGTTTTAGTACCAACTTAATCATCATAAAACTACCTTCATATTTTAAAACACCCTATTTTTTCTTTCTTCTCGGATAAAACATACTAGGCCACCACAGAAATCAGTTCATATTCTTCTGATAACCATGCATGTTCTCAGATCAGAAATATAACAATTATTGTTATTTGCAAGTTTCAGGTTATTTTAAAATGCACTTGCAGGTAACAAGTAACCTCCTTCAGCTTCCTCTAAGCTCTGCAACAGCAGCACTGCTATTGAAAACACTGCACAAATTTCTGAAACACCCCCACAGTACCCATCAGCTTCGAAGGTCACACACTGCAGCTCAGGCAGCCTAAGGAGCCAGAATCCTCAGATTACCCTGAATCCAGAGCTGCCACATGGGAGCAAGAATGACATAGAGCCAAAGGCACAAAATAAATTCAAATGGACATTCTACATTCTTACTTGTCAAAGCTGTCACTTGTTTTAATGAAGAAGTCCAATTTCTGCTTCGCATATTCGATCACATCGGAATGAAGCTCCACACCATGGTTAACACCAAAAGGACCTGCAAATTGAGAACGTCAGGATAACGGTTACATGCAACAACACAAAATCCAGCAGGATGAATACAGTTTTGGTTACTTCTTGTAACGGATCACTCCTCGAGTGTCAGACAGCCAGCACTTGCACAGGGTCACCTATCTTAGTACCACAGTGGGAACTGCAACCCTATACCTGCAATTTTTGGCAGAAAATGAGGCTGTTTTGCACAATTGATCTTGAGTCATTTGCTCTTAACTATGCAGGAAATTCCTCTGTAGGATGGAAACACTGATACTATTAATGACCACCTGGAAAAAATTCCAATGCAGAACAATATCCTGCATATTTTGAAGATTTTTCTTTTTGAGGGACTCATTATGTTATTTTTATAACCCCTTGCTGATATCCTAAAAACCTCCTCAAAGGAATCAGGAATAGTAACCACATATTGCACCTCAAGTAACAGCAAAAATGAACTGGAAAATACAGCAGTTGTTAGCTCTCACACTTTATTCAGAACTGACTTGGTAACTTTTCCCAAAATTTGAAAGAATTCAAAAGCCCTAGAGTTACATATTGGCATCCTAGGTAATCCCAACAAACCCAGCAGAAACCCACGAATGGGAGATGGCAGCAAGGCTCTATCCTGACAACATACACTTCAACAGTTAAAATTCTTGACGCTCCCACAAAAGGAAAACATGTACCCTACAGTCATTCGCTGTCTATCCTGGCAGCACAACTGCTGACTAAAATACTTAAGGGTGAATTGCAATTGTATAATTGCACTTTGATGCATTGCTTTGAGCCTATGGTAGATGTGGTCACAGTTAGTTCCGATGCGCTTTCCAGAGACTATTCCCACCTCTTTGTTGGTAAGTCAAAACTGAATCTCAAACATGTTTCAGTCTAGACAGGACAGTGTAAAAACAAACAAGGCACAGAGCAGCTGTAGTCACAGGTTTCTGCAGACATCTCAATTCTAGTTTAAACATGGCACTCCTGCTTTGGAGCTGTGCTCTTGCTCAAGGGGCAAAAACCCCAAGTTTACATCCAGTCCTGCAGAAACCCACTAAAGCCACCTCTGCAATCATATTGTTGCCTGTTCTGAACTGCCACAGAAATCTGGATCTCATCCAGTTCCATAGAGAAGGCTGCAAGAATCCTGATAAATTGGCCAGTTGGATTACTGCATTCTTTACTTTCCTAGCTACATTTCAGCTTCATTACTTGAGGAATGCTTCATTCCCAATCTCAAAACTTTTCTTCTAATCTAACATAAACAGTTAACATGACTGAAAAGGTATTTACCCAAGATGAGTCCAACCATAGAACTCAGATAACCAGTGCCACTGCCAAGATTCAAAAATGACAGCCCTGGTTGCAGATCCAAAGCTTCCATCACCTCAGAGTAAATGCACGGTGCTGAGAGATGAATATTTCCATGCTTCCATGCCAAGTCCTTGTAGGCATTATCTTTGAACTCTTCTAGGTAGTAGTCTGCTCGATCAATGGCTCGGAACGCCTGCTCTACCAGTTCTGTCCGGATGTATTGTGCCTCCTTCAGGTTATCAATTAATTCATCATTATCTTCTCCTGCACTCACTGCACCTCCCATCTTCAACAGTTTTCTACAAGCACAAAACTAAAAGATAATAAAGGAAGGTGAGGTATAAGACATGCACTTCAACACTAAATTATGCTGCCGTATATGAAGTATTAGAGACACACCTTTAGGTACTCTAAGGACCACCAGCAGCAGAACAAAATTACCACCAGCACTCCCATTCAAACAATGAAAAAAAAATACAGCAGATCTGGCATTTAGTACCTGACACTAGTGGGGAAAATCGCAACAGACAATTCAAATGTGCAATGCCTGTCTTCAAACACTACCAACATTTTACTAGCATGTCAGCTTTTCCCCTGAACCCTTTCACACAAAAGGATTGTTCTAGCTCCTATGCTTATAGGTCACTTTTCATTGCAAATCCAACCAACAGTGCCACTTTGGCTTGCCTGTCATAATTCTTGCCACATGCAGACTTTCTACCTCTTATAGTATCAAGGGGAAATTAAGAGACTAAAATACAGGCAGCAAGAACCAGAAAAATCTCAAATTACATTTTCTTTGAAAATCATCAGATGCTGATTTCACAGAGGTCAAAAATATTCAGACCTAGAGTACAAGCTTGCTTACTTCAGCAACTGCACTTTCACACAGCTCATCTTTAGAGCCTGAGCCACTATCATTAGTAAAGCTCTTAACAATACAGACAACATCTGCAGAGAGAATTTCCACTGAAGCCTGTGGAATTTCTTAGGTCCTCTTAAGTCCTGGATGAGCTAATCCCCAACTTGAAAACTCTTCAGTGACACAGATTTATGAATTACAAAATATTCTGGCTTCACCAACATGATCATCTCCAGCAACCTATTGAGTCTTGTTGGTTTGGGGAAAAGAAAATCAGGCACCTTCCTTGACTCTGCATTATACTAAGCATGGCTATATACTTCATGTAGTAAATTATCTACAGGTTGTAAAGGAAAAAGCACAGAGGGAGAAGAACATGGAAGAACTTTATCACTCAAAATTTATCTAGCTTTTCTTCCCTTCACATATCTTAAGAGGAAAAAAAAAACTTTTCAGAAAACAAAAATGCTTTTTTTTTAAAAAAAAAAAATATCACTATTTACAATGCCTTTCTCTGCTCACAATCACAGAAGCAGCAGCTTTGGAGTTCATTCCTGGAATCAGAAGATCTACCTACAGCTAAATTATTGGGGTTTATTTGCTACATTCAGCAAGAGCAAATTACACACTTTCATTTTCAGAGGAAACAAAGAAAAGCTACAGAAGTCTAAGGAAATTTCACAGTTATTCAAATAACATATCATCCTGATTACCTGTAGAGACACATAAAATAAGACATACTTAGGCAGGGAACTTGAGCTAGTTTTTAATACATTCACGTCTCACACGCATTAATCCAGTTCCAGACCATTAATAAAACTTTTTTAAAAAAAGTACCACCCCTCTCCTTTCTGTAGTTACTCCTTCATTTTCTCTGCAAAAAATGAATGTGTTTTATTACTTCACAGTGGAAATGTATCAAGTTGAAGGCTCACGTGGTTCATCAGCCAATTTGATTCTTTCTTCTTTTTTTCCTCCTCTTACATACACCACAGCTCATTTCATCTGCACATATAGGATTGCTTATATCATTGATCAGTATGCTTTATGCAACATTTTGCATTAAAATACTCTCTTCCCCAAGGGTATCAATTCCCTTGACCTTCTTTTGTATATTTTGTTCATAGGCTTGCTTCTTCCTTCCACTTGAGCAATTCTGCTACTAAAAGCCTACATTTTCAGATTTAAAGTATGAATAAAAATGTGTGCCTTTAACAGTGTTCCACTTTGGATCCCCAACAAATTCTTTCTGATGTATGCAAGCGCCACTGGGACAACTGGTCCGACCTGGTTTTAGCTCAACTATATGATCAACAACTGTTACTCCATGTTTTACAACATGGAAGACATTTTTCTAGTGAGATTAAGGAATATCCATGTTGTGACAGGCATCAGTCACTTCTGAAATATTCAGTTTTACTGGACCCTAGCTTACTTCCAATAAAATGCACAACATAGAACTCTGACCTTTAAATTCCTCTTTGGCTAATTCCACACCTTTGTTTAACCTTGTTTCCCTTTTCCTAGTGGAAGTAGCAAACAAGACTATGAGTAGGACTTATTTTTAACAAACTCTTTAACAAGATCCTCTTCCTCCACAATTAGCCCAGTTGGCCTTTTCACACTTCTAGGTAAAGCACGTATTTCCATAAATTTGAGCAGAGCCAAAGTTCACATGCAAAAACCATTATCACTAGCTGATCACAACACAGGTACCAAACCAAGCAGCCTTTTAGGGCTGAAACATCCCTTCAATTGCACATTGCCATCTTCCCCTTTAAGAAAAGCAAACCAGAAAACCAAACAAGTCTGACATGAGAAGCTGCATTCAGACGCCTGAAACAAAACACTGAAATTAAAGCAATTTCTTCCAAGGCAAACACCAGCAGATGCACAGGGGAGGACTCAAAACAACATACAAGGCACAACAATGCAGTTCTTCACCCCAGCAGATTTCCAGGGTAATCCCTGCTCTGACATAATACCCTCAAGAAGGAATAACAAAGGTGAGGCTATTTACCGACTAAAAAAAAAAATTACAGTTAGCACAAGCTTTCAATCCGATCCTTTCTAACCCTCTCACACAACAAATTAAAAAGCCCCGCGCCGCACAGCTCAATCACTACCTGCGTTATCAGGCTGCTGCGAGGAAAGTGATAGAGACGAGTGGGAGGAAGGTCTAAGACAGCCTGACGTTGATATCCACTCACACACACACACACTCCCGCGCTTTACCCCCACCTGGGTGCCCCCGGTCCCCGCACAGCACCGCTGCCCGCAGCCCTCCCAGGGCCCCGCGCCGCCGGGGGAAGCACAGGCCGCCCTGACGGGGAGGCGGCGGGCGGAGGCCCGGCAGAGGGCCCTGCGGCCGGCGGGGCAGCCCGGCGGGGGCCCAGGGCCGGAGCCAGGCCGCAGGGCAGGGCCGAGGGGGGCAGCAGCCTGAGGCGGCGGCGCTGAGGCCGGGGCTGAGGTGAATTGGGGGTGGGGTGGGAGGCGGGGCTGTGCTGCAGCGGCCCGGTGAGGTCAGGTCGGGTCGGGTCGGGTCGGGTCGAGCCGGGCCCTGCCGCACGTCAGCGGGCAGTCTCCTCGCCCTCCAGCCGTACCTGAGCAGCGGGTCGGTTCGATGCAGCCCAGCCCGGCGCGGCCCGCTCCCCTCCCGGGCCCGAAGGCGCAGCCGTCCCGCCGCGCTCCGCAGCTGTAAACACTGCCCAGCTGAGCACCGGCCGCGCCACTGCGCAGGCGCGGCGCGCACCACCGCCGCGGGAAGGGGGGGCAGGGACCATACCACTGTTGCCCGGCGGGGGGCGCTCTCTAGGCTGTACCATGCCGACCCGGCGCGGGGGGGAAAGTTGTACCACTGCTGGGCCCGGGGGCAGCGCTGGATACCTGAGGGGGGCCCGTCCCAGTGCGGGGGCGGCCGAGGGGCTCCGGTCCCCATCCCAGCAGGAGCTCACCCTTCCCTGCTGGCACTGTGGCCTGAGTACGCACAGGGCCTGCGTATGGGACCTACTTATGGGGCTTATGTATAGGGCCTACATATGATTAGTGCTACTGACCAGGCCTTAATACAAACCACAGCACACAATGCACTAGGCCTACAGGTCAGAGCTAAGTACAGACCGGCCCTAAGTGCAAACTGGCTCTAAATAAAGCCTTGGTCAACTACTTGGGCTTATAGGCAGGGTCTAAATATTGACCAGAGCTACAGAGTAGGGCTAAATGCAGCTGGAGCCGACAGACCAGCCTTAAATATAGCCTGGGCCAGCAGCACAGGGATATCAGCCAGGCATAAATGTAGATCAGGTCTAAATACAAACTGAACCAACAGCCTGCACCCACTGGTCCAGCCGAAATACGGATGGCAGGGTGGGGCTGGCCCTGGCTGGCTGCTGCGTGCCCACCCAGCCGCTCTGTCACTGCCCGCCCAGCTGGGCAGGGGGGAGGACATGGGACAAAATGCTCCTGGGTCGAGGTATGGGCAGGGAGAGATCGCCCAGAAATTGCCATCATGGGCAAAACAGGCTCAGCTTGGTCAAATTAGTTTAATTTATTACCAATCAAATCAGAGCAGGATAATGAGAAATAAAACCAAATCTTAAAACACCTCCCCCAAACCGTCCCTTCTTCCCAGGCTCAGCTTCACTCTCCATTTTCTCTCCCTCCTCCCCTCGAATGGTGCAGGGGAATGGGGTTATGGTCAGTCCATCGCACATTGTCTCTGCCGCTCCTTCCACCTCACACCCTTCCCCTGCCCCAGCCTGGGGTCTCTCCCATTGGAGACCACCCTCCAGGAGCTGCTGCCGTGTCAGCCCTTCCCAAGGGCTGCAGCTCCTCACGCACTGCCCCAGCATGGGTCCCTCCCATGGGCATAGCCCCTCAAGCACTGCCTGCCCCAGGGGGTTTCCCGTGGGGTCCCCAGCCCCTGCCCCAGCCCAGGCTCCTCTCCCCATGGGGCCACAGACCCTGCCAGGAGGTGCCCAGGGGCCACAGCCCGCTGTGAGCATCCCCCTGCCCCGGTGTGGGGCCCTCCCGGGGCTGTGGGGGGGAAACTGTTCCACCATGGGCTCCATGGGGTGGGGGCACAGCCTGCCTCACCGTGGTCTTCATCACAGGCTGCCAGGGAATATCTGCCCCAGGCCTGGAGCCCCTGCTGCCTCCTCCTGCACCTCCCTGGGTCTCTGCAGGGCTGTTCCTCTCACGTATTCTCACTCCTCCCTCCAGCTGAAGTTGCTGTTGCACAAGGTTTTTCCCCCCTTCTTAAATATGTTATCCCAGAGGCGCTGCCACCATCACTGCTGACCTTGGCCTTGGCCAGCAGTGAGTCCACCTTTGTGCTGTCCGTCTGGCATTAGCTCTATCAGATGGGGGGAAAGCTTCTAGCAGCTTCACACAGAAGCTACCCTGGTAGCTCCCCTGCTACGAAAACCTTGCCACGCAAACACAAAACAACTACACACAGACTAGGACTCTTATTTCCCCATCTGTCCCATTGCACACCTCCTGGGAGCATCTTCTCATCCCAGTGGCGCTGCCTTCCCGCAGCCCCGTACCCCCTACCCTGCCCTAATTTCTGGCTCCCAGCACAGGGCAACATTTCCACACCTGTTCCTTCAGCTCAGCACCCAGTTCTCCCAGTCCTCATCCCTTGCAGGACACCTCCACAGCGATCCCTGCTGTGACAGTACATTGTCCCAGCTCTGGGTGGGATTGGGGCTTCCCAGGGTGCGGGAGCGGATGCACGGAGCAGCCCGGCGGTGGGAGCCAGCGAGGAGCTGGGGAGATGCCAGTCCCCAGCTGGCACACACCGTCCTTGCGCTGTAGCTGAACCTCTCGTGTGAAGCATAGCCAACACCAGATGTTCTGATATTGTTAGTCAGGCTTGGGAAAAATCATGGGAACTTAGCAAAAAAACATTACTCTGGGAGCTAATTGATATTCTTCATTTTGAGCTTATGAACACCCAACTTGAACCACATGCTTGGTTTTTATTTTTTTTTTCTGCAACCATAAATGCCAGATATAAATTTACTGAGAAGAAAAGAAGTGAGAAGCATATTCACCTGACACCAGGGGCTGGTGCTTGAAGGAAAAATGGAGTATTTAAAGCCTGTGACACTATCTGACTTGCCATTCGTGCAGTGTCCCTCAGCACGATCTGGCTGAGCATTAAGCACCTAATTTAGATTTTACCCACCCACGTAGGCTCCTTCAATGGTTGTAACCAACATGGCAGGGCCTGACATGACATGGGGAAAAGGTAGATGCTGTCACCCATTTCAGACTGAGAAATTATCCTCTTTTAAAAGTGTGTGTGTGTGTTCTCCTGTCAGTGACCTACACAGCTCTGGCTGGGGCTGTGCAGTCTGTGTGACTGCTAAGGCTGTGGATCAAACAAAATTGTCTTGACTGGCCTTAGATCTAGGATTTGATACAACGTATGGCTACAAAATGAGAAGAAATAACCACATCTAGACAAGAGGCTTCTTGATTTAAGTTGTCTGAAGATGAATTGTGAAAGCAGAAAGAGCTATCCTTCTAGACACAACAAGCCCGCAGTGGAAAAAAATAAGAATTGCACTGGTAAATGAGACTCAAATAGCAGAAAGTGAATCAGCATCCAAGGTTTATTTATGCTTTAAGGTGATTATCTCAGCTCCCTTCATTAACATGATAACAGCAGACTCTGCGAAGAGGGAAGAGGCACTGGGTAATACTGTAGATGTTTGCAGACAGCTGCCTGGGAGAACGGGATTATTCGTGGAGAGTGAGCACTGAAACTCCTCCTTGCTGATTCAACCAAAACAGGACGGGGCGATTGCGCTCGCCTGATCTTGTTTAATACAGAAAGCACTCAAGCGTAATGGCAATGCAGTTGAAAGCTGCAAATGCAGAACAGACAAACTCCTTACACGTGTGATTCCAGGGCTTCCTTTCAGCATCTGCTCCCCTTGCTGCTAGAGCCGCTTGCAAAATAGCAATTGGTTTATTTTTCGTGCAAAAATTGCTAAAATGAAAGGTGGGTAAAAATTTTCCTATTATTGCTAGAGCAGCTGTGCTGTAGGCAGAGGGAGCTGGCAGCAGCAGCCGAGGGGAGCACCGCTTGTGCCTCCCTGCAAACTGTTACTGAGGTGGAGGAGAAGATTCAGCGGTAGCAGCTGCTCTTCCAGCAGGTCCTCGAGAAGACCAGAAAGTGCTTGAGGAGTGTTTTAGGGATTCCCAAATATCCTGAACACTCCCAGGTGTATTCATGATTCCTTCCAGCCTTTCACTGCCAGGATCAGTGAGACTTGCAGCCCCTCCATCTCCAGACAGAGGATTACAAGAACTAGCCAGGAGAAGCACGCAGGGAAGGCACTTGCCCACGGCAAGTCCCCACCTCATTGCCTGTATCCCAAATGCCACGGGGCAGGGAATAGCTGAAGGGAGACAGTCACCCCCAAGGGACAGGTTATTTTTGGCACCTCAAGCTCCTACATGTCTGTGCAGCACGGGGCCCAAACCGCGGGCTAACAGAGGACTCCGCTGGGCTGTGCCTGGGCAGGCACACCTTCACCGCCGCGAGCTCAGCCCAGCTTCCCACTGACAGCCACCCGTTCTGCTCCCCTATTGGGCTTTGGCCCCTCTGGCTTCTTTGAAAATACAGTTATTGCTGAAAAAAACTCCACATAGGTCATAGCGCCGGGCTCTGGAGGAAACCAAAAGTTGTCTGATAATCTTGCAAAAATACCCACATTTAGAAAAACAGAATGGTTGGGTGTTTCATGATTTTACGGGTCTGTAATTGCTGATTCTTTGTGCTCCTTCTTTCCCCACTCTTTAAAAAGACCTTCCTTTCATCCTTACAGCTCACCTGGGGCTTTGTTATCCGTGAGTTATAGTCAGCAATAGATTAGTAAGTAACTTCAGCATCTGCGTTGTCTGCAAATGCGTGTGGGCAGCTCCCTCGGGATTGAAGAGCCCCAGCAGCATCTGAGATTGGAAAAAACAGAGTAGGATTGGGAAAGCAGGGCCTGGTGGCGTCAGTTAAATCCCAGCATTACTATGTCTCTCAGGCATGTACCACAAGGTGTCCCCAGCAGTACAGGCATTGCTGCAGGGTCTGGCGGTTGCACCTCTGCATCTTCTCCTGGGCTGGGGCACTGGTGCAAGTGCAAGCCCTGTCCCTACCCTCAGCAACCCCCAGCTCTACAGTCTTAACAGTGAGAATCAAGTCTCCATCCTTTGTTAGCTGATACTTAATTGCTGAGAGCAAGCAATTTTCATGAGGTTAAGCTGAAGCTAAGATTTTTCTTGCTCTTTCTTATCTTTATTTCCCTGTTTTTTACAGTTTCCTCCTTCCTTTTTTTTTTTTTAATCATTTTTAAGTACATATTTTTAAAACACCAGCCAGCCTGAATTAACTTCTGAAGTCCATCTTAGTGATGGTCAGTTAAAATGGGATGTTTTTCTATATTTGAAAAAGCAAATAGTAAAAATGCATTTTAGCACCCCAAAGGCAGGGCCAAGCTCGTGCACTTAGGCAGCCTGACCTGAAGCCTTGCGATATGGATGGCCCTTTAAGTCAACAGGGTAATTTGTGAGTGACAGGATGACTCACATAAATTAAGAACTGGACAAGCATTAAATAGAGTTATAGTTTCACCATTGTCTTTATTTTGCAAAATGTGCCCTGTGGCGTTTTCTGGTCAGTTTGGCACTATACCACTTTCAGAAGCATATACTATATATGCATACACACACACACATGCATATATGTAAATACATGCAGACGTATGCATGTACACTAGTATTACTGTTAACACACTGACAGCAAATCACTTGAGATCCTCCTGGCCATGCAAAGGGTATGCGTGTGTGTGTGTGTGTCTCCTAAAGCTATCCTCTTGCCTCACTTCATCAAAGGGCTCTGTGAGTAATTGCTGAAGCAAGAGGAAGAACATATGTCTTGATTTCCACTGTATTGCACTGTGCATAACTACTGCCACTTGGAAAAAGGACTCGTAAAGACCTGGATTCATCTCACTTAACTGCATCATCAAAGGCAAGCAGCCAGGAGATGGTGCAGCTTGGCTGAGAGTGGGAGAAAACATCACTGGAGGTCTCTGCCGTTGGGGACATACAGCAGCGAGGTGCTCCATCTCTTCTTGGTACTGCCAGGAGCACCCGTGAGCCCCGTTCAGCATCCTATCCCTCCACTGTCTCGTTATGGCCCATCTGCCATGATTTAGGAGAGGGCTGCCAAATAAAAATCTCAAAAATCAAACTTTTTGTATTTACAGGGGAAGAAAATGATTCCTGGATCTTTCAAGTGAATCATGGATTAAATGAAATCAGTGGGTTTTATGGGTTCATAAATAATAAAAATACAACAAGACAGCAGCCATATCATGTTTTCCTGCTCCTGCTTTGACTTTGGTAGTCCCACATCTCCTACCTGCAGACTTGCTTATCAGGCTGCACCAGCCACAACATGTGTCCATCTCCCCTTAAAAGCCCCAGGGGCTCAGCTGTACTGCTCGGAAGGCTTTTCCAAAACATCCCTCCTCCAGAAATAAGGAGACATCTTCCAATTCCCAATGGAAATTTATTCCTGGCCAAGATGAGCCTTATTTGATCTCCTACCCATATTATCCTCTAACTTAAATCATTTCCCTTCCTCCCACCCTGAATGTATTTATGAAGAGTAATCATATCCCCTCTTAACCTTTGTTTTTCTAGGCTAAACAAGCCAAGCTCTTTTAATCTCCTCTCCTAAGATAGGTTCTCTGTTCTGCTAATCACCCTGCCAGTCCTTCCCTGCACCTGTTCAGGGATAAATTCATCTTTTCTTTTTCCAAAGAGAGGTCCCAGAACTATTCCACACAAGGTTGTACCGACACCAGTACTAATATTTCTCTGCACCTACCAATCAAATGGTTGTTGCATGAGCCTTTTTGCACAGCAAATGTGAAATAGATACAAATACATAAACCAATAACCGTAACACAACCTTACTCGAGAAGATCACAGTTTTACTTGGAAGGGCATTCTGTTCCTTTGCATTTGTGGATCCCGGTCCTTAGCAGGCCTTAATCAGTGGTTTCCATATTTCATTTACCCTGGATGAGCACCAGGACCTTGTGTTAAAGGAGGCACTGAGGGAAGTCTTGTCTGTGTTTCACTCAGCCTTTGCTCTCGCAAAACTCTCTTTGAAATCGTGGCTGAGGGTTTGAACTACAAAGATGCAGAGTCAAATGGTGAAAAGCTTTTTGCATTCATCTCTTCTCTTTTCAAAATGATTTTCCAGTTTTACTTGGGGTTTAATTAAATTTCTGTGACCCAGGCAGGGAGTTCAGCCTTTCTTGATTAATGCTCTTTTAGGTGGTTCTGATAAGAATTTAGCATCAACAATTGAGCTAACAAGCCCCAGTGAACAGTTTATAGCAGGAGACTAATTCTATTAACGCTTTGCAGTGTCAGGACTCCACTTTGAGCTTGCAGCTGAGAGGAGAGATGGGGGAGAGGGAGCAAATGTAAAATTTGGCAACTAAATCACCAAGATTCAGCTGCTTTGTGGGCAGAGCTCATCTGGAAACTATTTTAGCTGACAACATCAGGATTTCACCTGTTCTTTTTTTATTATTATTTTTTTCCCTCCTGGCTGATGCTCTGCACTTTCTTGGCTTATTGTGATAACGGCTGGGAATAAGGAGTGGAACTGAATGGCAGCATTGATAAGAGAAATGAAAGGGTAATGCGATGGCATGATACTGGGGTAGGGCCTCTGCAGTTAGCCCTGCCCGTGCTCAATGTGTACTGGTGTACAGGATGGTCAGGACAAAGATGCTTATGCTGACAGTTGCAAATTAGTCTGTTGTGAGGGAAAAATTGAGGTGAACGCTCTGCAGAAATGTTTCTGTTACTTCTTGGTGACAACAGAAATACCTTGTAGGTCTGTGGTGATTCACGAGCATTTTCTCTCTCTCTTTCCCTTTCCTCCTGACACTGCTTAAGGTGCCACTAACATCTCACTCTATCTGTGCTAAAACAGAGCCTGATGTCATTAAACTGTTGGGAGAAGTCCTGGCCAAGGTATTGCAGTGAATCACCTGTCCACAGCTTCTCATCCCCAGTGCCTGGAGGCCCAGCTTCGTACTTGTCTGTTTTGAGCTGCCCACAGACCTCACGCAAGCGTCTCCTTTGGGAGCCTGCAGAAGCCAGAACATGATTCCAGGGATGTTTTCTTTTCTCCCTTGGGCAATCATCAAGGATAACTTGAGTCAACCAGATAGCCTGGAATTTATGCGAAAACAAGGCGACTTGGTGCTCTCTGGGTTGGTGGCAGAGCTACAGTCACACCAAATGGTGCAAGGTAAAAATCAGTGTCTGTCACTGCATGACCTGCAGTGCTTATCACTGCTTCTTGTGTTAATGGAGAGCACAGATACCTTTCTCCATCACTGGCCACCATCTCTCCTCTCTTACTTCCTCACGTTGCTCCCTTAGGGGTCCCACTTGTTCCTGCTTTGCCTGGGATCAGTCCATGTGGCTCTGCAGCTCTTCGAGGCTTTAGGAGGACCTGGGATGCCCATGGGCAAAAGGGCTCTTCAAAGGCTGGTGGCTGAGTGAGGAATATGGGCTCTGCAGGGGAGCTGCAGCTCCATCAGGACAGAATTCATCCAGCACCCTTCAGTGCTTTCCGAGCTGTTTCTCCTGCCCTTCTCAAGAACAGGGATGGGCACTAAGTGCTGCTGGAGCTGGTCCCCCCGCAGGGAGGCTGCAACTGGGGGCTGCCTGGCAGAACTGGGTGGCTGCACCCATATATCCATCCATGCTGTGGTCCGTGTCCCATGCTTGTGGTATGTGCCTGGTTTTATTTTATTTATTTTACAAAGATTCGATAAAATTATTTAGGTAATTTGATTGCCACCACTGTCAGGGTGGTTGTCAGGGGGGGATTAGCGGTGTCTTGGCCCCTCATCAGCAGGAGATGGCTGTGGGGGACACACATCACCCATCATACACTGTCTTCTGCTCAGACCCTACCCACTGTGCACTTTGTTCAGGTTACAGCTCTTTGCTGTCCCTGGACAAAACCAATGACAAAATATGCCAAGTGGACAGACACCCTCCCTTACTCCCCCCTACCTCCCCCCACGATTTTTGCTGCAGCATCGCTGCGAATTGTAATTGTCGGTGGGGAAGCACACTCATCAGGCATTCCATCCATAATCACTATAAAGAGGATGCGTATATCTAAGTCCTGGATGCTCCCCAATATCAGATCACAGCAGGGACTGAACTAATATCCATGTTCCCTCTCCTGAAAATGTGAAGACCCACTGAGAAATCATAGGCAAGGAAGGCTCTGACAATGCTCCCAACCTCTCAGGACAAGAGGCAGCCAAAGCATTGGTCCCCAAAGGCACCTGCCCTCGTGATGCTGCTGGGGCCAGGCTCGCTGTGGGAGCCACATCGTGAGCAAACAGCAAGCACCAGCAAAGATCCTCCTGCCTTCATCTCTACAGCTGTTGGAAGTAGCCTCGTGCATAAAGGGCAGCGTCCTCATTAAATTTCGTGGAGGGTTGCCATGTGGCCAGCAGAAATTTTGTTTTGTTTTATTTCGATAAGCAGCACGATAATATATTCACCACCTCCAAACGTAATGGGGTGACAGATGGGAGCTGGGCTGTGGCTTTCATGGGAAAGGCTCCTCTCAGCAGGGAGGCAGTAAGTTTCCCACCTAATCTTCTGTAACCTTCAGACTGCTAACAACTGTAAGAAGCAAAGCAATGGGTAGTTATTAAATTAATGACTTCATCCCCAAGCCGATAATGAATATTTTACAGTTTTATCTCTCCACCCTGTAGACTGCTCTAGACAGACTAGACTGTTTATTAATCTAGCTTCTGGATTTATGTTATTCAATGGCTAAACATCCTCAGCATGGTTGGTCTGGGCTGTTAAATGTTGAAGCCCAAGAAGGTGTTCTCTGGCAAACAGCGAAACCTGAAAAGCTGATCCTTGATCTTGGACTTGATGAGCCTGAGGCCAAAACCAACTGCCTTGCAGGGCTAAGGCCAAGTTAGCCCCTGTTTGAGTCCAAACCATTTGGCCATTGCTTCATGCTCAGTTTGGGTGGACTCTAGGACTTGTGAGTAAAGAAGAGGCAAGGAAAAGTTTTGACATATCCTGGCTTCAATAAGGGCAGGCTGGAGTTAACCCGACCACAAAGCTGTGGGGTCAGACACCATATCTTAATGTGGATAGGTCCTCCCAGGGTGGTCCAGCCCTCTGTGCTGGTTCTGGAGCTCAGGCAGAGCATATGTCTGTGTTCTATCCCTTCATGGCTTGTGTTTCTTCAGATCATCAAAGACAGTCACTGACATCCAAATAAAAGAGCATTGCAGTTATATAAATGAAAGCAGGCTTTAATGGTTGTTATACTTCCTTGTTGACAGGGTCAAAAATGTCTTTAAATCTGATACTACCATTTTTACAACAATTGGTGATTTATTCAGCCCCCTGAAAGACAGGGATGAAGGCATCTGGAATAACGAGAGCTATTTGTCTGAAGAATGCATCATCCGCGTGCTTTCCTACAGCCTCAGTCCCACGAGCCCTTCTGTACAAAGCAGAAGGTCGTTTCAGGATATATCTTCTCATAAAAGTGTAGAAGAAGTGAGTATGTTAACAAGTGCGGGCCAGAGCCTTTAATCCAAGCAAGCTGCGCTCAGTACCGGTTGGGAGGGAAGCAGTTTCCAGCTGGGGGCTAATCTGTTGGCTGCAGTGTCATCTCCAGCCCATCTGATTGCTCCCCAGCCTCAGCATTGTCTTCCTGCAGCCTAAGGGGGCTAAATTCGATGCCAAATGGCATCTCTGAAACGCAAAGTAGCCTTCTCTCCCCAGTAACCTGATGGAGAATGAGGCGACCCCCTCCCAACCCATGTGTTTTTAGGACCCCTTGGCTGTGGGAGCAGGGTGAGATGGACCGAGCTTTAAGACTTCACCAGAGGAGCTCTGGGACAGGGAGAAAAAAAAATGCACGATCATTAAAAAATGCACGAGGCTGGGAAAGAAAGCCCTTTCTGTGTACACCCGAAAGCCATCGCTGGAGCTGGTGGCTCTCTGGAAGAGGCTAGGAAATGTTGACAAATGGAAGGTACCACCTGAGCACAAGAGTGGAGAGATGGGTCATTAACAGCTCGTAACAATTAACAATAGCATCAGCAAGGCAAAATGACACTCTCGTTGGTCAATGGGTTTATCGATGCATTTAGAAACAACCATATGCTGACAATCTTTTCCCTTGCATCCTTGAAGCAAAAGACCTGCTCTCCTCTGCTGTTCAGCTCTCACCCTACATGCGTTGAAGGAGGCTTAAGAGCTCTCCTAAGCACACCTATAAACTGACAGTGTACCATCTTAAACCAATTCAATTCCCTTCCCTGCGATAAAGGACGCCAGTTCAGAGAAGATAACATCTCACAGTGATGGCTCCCAAAGCTGCAATTTAACACAAATCTAACCGCTCTATTATACAGCACAGCCAATTCGTTAAGAAAGGACAAGCGAGCATGTCTATTAGCTGTATCATCATAATCAAATATTGGCACAAGGAACTGCTTGGTGGTGCAAAGCCTAGCGAAACCCCCCATAAGACAATTATGTACCCTTCAGAAAAACAACATGCCAGCCAGTTCTGGTGAACCATTGCATGGGTCGCCCTGTTTTTCTCCTTTTAAGATGTGCAGCCCTTTGTGGAAGGATCAAGGCCCCATCACTGGCCCTAAGGTGTCATCCAGCAGAACCTCAAAGAGACCTTGTCCTTGGGGCTCTTGCTGCACAGGACGGCTCCCGGGAAAGCTGGGCTCAGTCTCCAGCAGTCCTCGCTCCTGAGGGTGTTTCTGCTCAGGCATTTGGGGCAACATGGCATGGGGATCCAGAGCAGATCCTAAATCAGACTTCTCAGAGAGAGGAAAGCCAGATGCTGATAGAAGAACCTGGAGAAAGAGCTCGGGCAGAGGCAGGAGGAGTACTCGCTTTCAGCAGAGCCAGGAGTGCTGCAGCAAAGCCTCCAGCTTATCCCAACATGGAGATAAGGCAGGATGGCTGGTGTCCCAGGACACCTCCCGTGCAAGGAGCTGGGGCTGCAGAGGGGGGGAAGGCCTGTTGCTGCTGCACTCACGGGGTCAGTGTGAAGGCTCTGAACCAAACTGTCCCTCATGTCTCCACGGTGGGTCTGTCGCTTCATAGCTACCAGTAACTCCCAATTTCAACGTTGGTCACAACTAGGGGAGACTCTGGGCCCAAAGTTTAATCGCTCTTATCAGCCCCTGCCTTACACATTTAATTGCACCTGAGATCTCTGTGCCGTGCTCTGCAGAGGAGGGGAAGAGGGCAGAGCTGGTAGCCCACTTGTCCACCACACTGACCTTGGAAACCCACCAGCATGAAACAAGAGCATCTACTGCACCCTCTCCAGGAGAGTCATCCTCTCCTTGACGATCCCCACAAACCTGTCCCAAGCCTCTGCCAGCTGTCCTGCCCCAGGACAGCTTGCAGACATCCAATGAAGACAGAAAGAACTTCCAATGAACACCCATGGCCATAAACATACTTGAGGACAGACTTTAAGACATCTTCTTTTTACCCAAAACTTTCCTCTGAATTTTTCTGGCTACGGTTCTTACCCTTTTGGCTCCACTTTAGTCTGCCTTTGCCTTTTGTGTCTTTGCGGTACGGCCACCCCTCCTGTTGTAACCCAGCAGCACTTGTGCCTCCGTGTGGGACGGTCAGGAAAGTTCAGGTCAGTTAATCAGAAAATTTAATTTCTTGGTGATAGACCTGCTTGAAATTCCCATTTGACCCAACTCACTCAACTCCAAATTGCCTTAATATGATTTAACTTATTTCACCTTGGAAGCTACAGCATTGCAAGACTGAATTTCGACAATTTCAGCAATGACATCCCCAATGCAGAGACCGGTGAGAAATTCTCTTCATTGCCACAGCTTCAAAATATAAACTTTTGCCAGTGAGAACGCTTCATTCTTCCAGGATGGCACTCTTTGAACATCACCATCAGGCAGATGTAAGCGAGGAAATCTTGTTGACAACAACAAGCCATCTCCCAGCATTTTAGCTAAACTTCGGAGATAATTTGGCAAGGCTTTTTTTGTAAATCCAGGTGGGGAAAGCATCCATCTCTGTGTCCCATCGCAGGGCTGGCATCTCCTCTGCTCACACACCGCCTCTGGGAGCATGAAGCTGTGGCATCCCGGGGATGCTGAGCACTGGGGGTACAGGATGCGACCCCTGCCCAGAGGAGCACTGCCTGCAGCCCTCCTGCCTTGGGCAAGGGGCTCCAGCATCCGACCCAGCAAACATGTACCTCTGCTCAAAGTTGGGATTCTCCCCACTGCGAGATCTGAGGCACCCACTTGGCTGGATGGTGACAGCTCCTTATTCTTCAAAGCCTTCAGAGATACCAAACCTAAATTCCCCCTAAATCTCCCCGTTTAGCAGGCAGGGAGAGGAAGGCTTGGGTTGGGCAGTCCCTGGCTGCAGCTCCAAGACGGGCGGACACGCCGACCCTCCAAGCCATCGTGCAGGAGCAAGGACAAAGCCCACCGGGGACATTGGCAGCAGCTCGAAGAAAGACCATGGGAACTAAAGTCACAAACAGAACTGGGTTTTATTATGAAATAACCCTGCCAGTACATAAGGAAGTTCTGTCTGCAAAATACATTTCCTGAGGAAAGTAGATCACAGTATTCGTTTTCACAGAATAACATGTAGCCTGCTATAACTTTCAATGTGACTCTTTATTATTTAAATATTAACAGTATTCCTTCACATAAACAAGTACTCAGTCATCACATAACCAACACACAAACGACAAAATAAATATACAACAAGAGCACAGTTCATTTTTTTCCCCGACTTAAATATTAAATAAATAATAAATACAGAATTTTCATTTCCTGTTATCAGTGCCTGAAACAACATGAATGAAAAAGAAAAGAAAAACTGAAGAAGTCTCTCTTCCCCGTGGTGCCCCTGCCCCCTCAAAAAAACAAACCAAAAAATTATCAAAATGTCTCAGTTATAAAATATCTTTAAAAAAATTCCCATCATTAAAAGAATAAATAACAAAATATATAAAAAATAACTTGGTTGCATCAAAATTACAAGTAGGAGTTGTAGATAGGTTTCTTTATTTTTTTTTATTTTTTTTGGAATATCATTTTTTTATGGTCAAAAGTTTTAATTTTTAACTTTTTTTTTTTGCTTCTTTTATCTTCTTTTCTATGGTGCAGTGTCCAGTTTAAAATAAGTATAAAATTAATAAATAAAAAAGTTAAATAAATAGCAAAAAGTTAACATAAGGTGTTGTAAATATAAATTACATACATCTTGCCAAAATTAAATAATTTACAGGATAATTAAACTAACTACTTTTTTTTTTTCTCCCCTCTTTCTTCCAGGAAGTGCAATTTCTCTACTTTTAAATACTAACTGAATTGCAGTCACAATCAATTTGGACTCTATTTACATGTTAAGAACATTGTGTTTTTAACACCTCAAATTATTTTTTTTTCCCCTTGCTTTTGTATTTTTGCACTTGGAATGGGTTCTGAAATAAGTGAACTGATGGGGTCTGATCCTGCAAACACTTAAGGATGTGAGGAAACCCACCCACGCCAGCTGCCCTATTGAACTCAGCAGATGGACTGATGCAAGTCAAGTCGCTCGTGAGCTTCGAGGCCGGATCCAGGGACCGCTGCAGTCACTGGGAAGCTTTCCACTGACTTCTCGGAATTCTGGATGATGCCCTAAATATCTGCAGGACTGGGTTCAAAGCAACACCACGGTCTTCCCTTTAGTAGAAGTTAGCAAAGCCCTCCCCAGCTCTGCCTGCCACACCACCAGAAGGGATGAAGGATGCACCCCTCACTGGGACCCCTCAGGGTGGGGGTTGCCCCCCTCTGCTTCCAAAGGGTTTGCAGCAGGGGGACAGTGAGCTCCAGCCGGGAATGGGTGTGGGGGAGAGCAAACCCGCGGGGTGACAGCCAGCTCCATGCGCGATGGAGCGGGTGCTGGACAGCAGCGTCACAAAGACATTCATAGAGTTGTTCTTTAAGTGCACAGTGGGCTGCGTGTACTGAGCTGCTTACAAAATGCTTCTTTGGAAGAATACCCAATACCTGAATACTCTTTTTTTTTTTTTTTTTTTGTAGAACAGTGCTTGCGCTGTGATTTTGCGCGAAACTTAGAACACCAAACCAAAAAAATACCCATTGCCCTGTGGATACCTGTAAGAAATCAACTACCAATTCACGGTTATGTAAGCACTTTGCTGGCCATCAATTAACATTTCCTCTTTTTGTTGTTTGTTGTTTCTTTTTTTTTGTTTGTTTTTGTTCATCGCAATCTCAAACGTTCTCTGGCATTGATGTATGATCTCTGGACTGGCAGTACTATGCCACTGTAAGTATGATCACAATAATGAAAAGAACCAGAACTGTCATCAAACAGACTTCCAAAAAAATCATATACACCGGACCATGATACATTAAAGAATTCCTCTGTATGAAATATCTGGTATTGGCCTATTCATAATAGCTATTCTCATATTTAAGACAGACAAAGGAATACTGTAGTTGCAAACTCCAAAAGCTTCCCTGAGAACCTTTTTTCCATTGCGCTTTCCACTGGAGATCCAGAACTGCTCTTCAGATTTCTTTCAGAAAATAAAAATAAGCTACTTTATAATACTTCAGAGTTCCCATGCCCAGTGGATATCTGAACACTTCGGGGTTGGGAGGCCCAGAACAGGTTCAGATTTACAGGTAGCTTGCAGCTCCAGCACTTGTAGCAACATAGAACATAATCATGTGTGAGTAGGTGATCTGGACATAAGACCATAGACAACATGAGGGTTTAAGCCAGTCATATGGTAGTCTTGGATCAGACAAGACCCTGTTCTTGTAATGTTTTAACCCTTGGATCAACTCTGCAAGAGCGTGGCAACTCAGGAAAGATGCCTGCTCTTCACCAGCTACCAAGCCCAACAGCCTCCAGGAGGAGTTAACCTTCCATCCTGATCTACCTCGTGGTCCAGGTAGAAAAAAAAAAAAAAAAAAAATCCCACTTTTCTCAAGAAGGTCCAAAGTTAAGTAAACGAGAACATTGAGTTCGATCAGTTCCACGTCTCAGAAATGGCCTCTTGGTTACATTTTGGTCCTTTTTTTTTTTTTTTAATTTCATTCATTAAACAAGTTTTCTAACTTGTAAACCTGAATACTTGGAGGGAAAGTTCCATCTTACAGTCTGTTCGCTTGCTCATCCCTGGCCCACGGCACTAAACCTGGATGCCCTTGACGGCTTGCTTGATGCTCTCCAGCAGGTCCTTGTTCTCTGGGTTCTGGTAGCACTCTTGGTTGGTGTACATGTCAGTCAGCGTGTTCACGTACGCATCAAAGTTCTGCTCACTAATTGGCTCCTGTGGTCAAAATAGCCAAATAAAAGCATTAGTAATAGAGCAGGAAAGGGCTGGGGTGCCTCTTTACAATTAATCCTCTGTCTGTGTACCAACAACCAAAGGTCTCCACATCACAGCCTTTTTGTGTGCGGTGCTGTACATACGGGAATCTCATTGTGCAACGCCTGAGCCTGCCAGATCTTAACTGGGTCTTTAATTTTATGCATTGGCCTCACGGAACTATTAACAGCATCAGGTTAAGCACACACAGGCAGTTTGACAGGCTGGAGGCTGAATGAAGCCATGGAAATGAAGGGCTAGAGGACAGGAGCACTGCTGAAGCATCACAGAGGGAATGAAAGGCAAAGTTAGGACAGGAGCCCGGTCACCTTGGGCTCGTGCCTGCCCACACCAGCATGCTGCTGCGGTACAGCTTTTTCTTTGGAGGGGCATTGTGGAACACTTGCAAGTATCTAACCTGGAGTTAATGGGGAAAAAAAGAAGAGGCGAAGGAAGAAAAAGAACAGGAATAAAATGAGCATACAAATCTCATGGGCACTACTTAATTGGAGTTGCCTGAAACCTTGAAAAAAATATTTGCTGAACAGTTTATTTGACCTTTATGTGTCAAATACTTTACAAAAAAGCACTCAGCAAGTGTTTTTTTGCCAGTTAGGCAGCTGGGTGAATACTATCCAAAACTGCTCTGCTGGAGGATGGCTTCTCTCCAACCAGCCTGAATTTAAATACAAACCCCAATGAAAAGGATTCTCCCCCCCCCAAAAAAATGATGGCAGGAAAAGGAAATCAAAAGCTCATTCCTCTGATCATTGCGAGGGTCTTTATGAGTTGTAAGAGGACAGCTTCGCCAACACGAGCCCCCCCTCCACACACCTGGTTTTGACAACAGTAATTACATTCCTGGGAATAGAGAGAAGGTAATTAATAGCCTTTTGTGGTTTTACTATTTTAATGCAGTCTTTTCATTTTGCAGTAACTCTATGGTAACATGCTGTGGGCTGTTAGACCTTGTTAAATTAAACAAAATACACTCTTTTTAAGAATGCTATTCTTTGACTGCCAGCTATTCAAAACTGAATTGAAACTACCTGCATTATAATAGGAGCTGTAAGATCTTTCTGACGTTGAAATCCAATCCCTCCTGATCTCTGCTTGTGCTGTCTTAGCCTAAAAGGTGCTGGGTGCCCTTGATAAAGTTTCCTATTTTGTGATAATGCTCCCAGATGTAATGAGACAGAACAATAGATACAAAGGGAGATCAGCAGAAAATGACAGCAAAAGGGAGATACAATGCAAGCTTCAGAGATAAGGCAAAAGAACTGATCTTATAAAGGACACGTAGGTGTGTGTAGAGAATTTCTCTCACTCTTTAATTGTACATAAGCCTTATCGTGAATTGGGTTTGGCACGGCTCCCTCGATCGCACCGGCTGGGGAGAGCGCTGTCAAAGTTTCTTACCATGTGTGGAAGGCGGATATTGGCAAGACTTTGGATTAGAGCCTGGCTCAACCCTGAGAGCTCCAGGAACAGGGCTTCGTTTTGCTCCTCTATGATTTTGTTTTCCTCCTCAATGTTCTTCAGATTCTTCTCCATGGTGGAGATCTGCAGAGCAAGGAGCACGGCAGTGTTACCAACCCTCATGGGATGGCACCCACCACCCATGCAAGGGGCTTGGCCATGCATCAAGGGGCTTGGATGCATGTCCAAGCACACAAACCTGTGACTGCAGTTTCACCATGGCCGCTTCCATCTCAGAGTTGGACTCGTTCAGTTCACTGATCTCCTTGTTCAGCTGCTTGATCTCTTCGTCATTCTCTAGAACTGCAGGAGAGAAGGTCGTGGGCAGTCAGCGAACACTCACAGGGAAAACAAAAATGTGGAGCTTTCTGCTGAGCCCATCCTGTTCATAGACATCACTACTCAAAGTCCTCACCTTTGCTTTTACATCCTCTGAACAGGGCGCACATCTCGCTGCTTTTTTTTTTTTCCCTCCCCAAGGTCTTTATCATCATGGTTCAATGCTACTTTAATAGGTCAATATGCAAATGCAAACCCAAATGACAGCACAGCGGCTGGAGTCCAGCACATCCCCACACCCTGCAAGGTTGATTGTCCTGAAAACTCAGGTCACTCTGGTCCTGAGTTTGGGAAGATGCCATTTAAAAAACTAATGCATGTCTTGGTTAGAAATTGCAAGGTTCGTAAAATAAAGCCATATTTCTACGAGAGTTCAGGTATTTATAGGTTCCAAAGTATATTAGTATTCATGTTAAACGCCTGAAGCTTATCAAATACCACAGAAACCTCAGTAATAGCACTGGAAATGCAAAGTGCCAGTGCCAACAGAACTCCATATCCAGAAATATCTCAGGATTAAAAGCCCTGAATAGGTGAAAATCACTGAACAACTGCAAGGGATTTGTAAAAATGCCAGTAAATATTTTAGGGTGGGGGGGGTGGGGGGGGAATTCAATTTCAGCACTTTTTTTTTCCTTCCCCCTCCCCCCCTTTCCCAAATTTCCCTAAGGGAACTCCCTCTTCATCTTTTCACCTGCTCCCTCATGGTGTGTCACTCAGGGAGCAGTGTCAGTACCACACCACACCCAATACTCAGGAAACCCAAGAAATGGGTGTTCACAGCACATGATATCCCTGCAAATCTGTGGCCAGAATTCATTTGTTGAAACCTCCTCAGTCTGCAAAGAAAAAGATATACAGGCTCAATGCCCTGACACACCTGCCAGGCAAAAGGAGTGCAAATCCTTACCATCGCTGGTCTTGAACTTTGTGTTGAGAATTTCATCCCCTGAGATTTTTCCTTTCTTCCCAGCAAAAGTAGCTCTTGGACACCCTGACAAACTGAAAAGCAAGTAAAAATGAGTTTCATAAACACTAGGTATTTATAGGTGCTTATGTTCCCAACAAGAACATGTACCATTTGGTGGAGTTCATGCTGCGAGACAGTTCTAAAAGCTTTTTATGGTACAGAGGAAATTGCTTTATGAATAATGCTACAAACTCCCCATTTATAAAGCGAGAGCAATTTTCTCTGAGCAAAGATCAAACCCCACATTGTTTCCTTGAAGAGAGAGTATGCCAGGTGAGGAAGGTGAGATGAGCCTGGCTGGCTCGGGCATCAAACCCTTGTCTGGGGAGCCCAAGTCCTGTTCTAGCATGCTAATGGAAGGACATTATAGCATCATTTTCCGTTATTTTGCCCAATCCACACCTCACCATTGCACTATTAAAACAACTATGCATTTTCTTGCATGCAGAAAACTCCAACCGTGGAGCAACCTGACTGAAGTCAGCATCAAAAGTACCAGCTATAGAGCCTTGCGTGAAGAGCTGAACGATGCTCAAGCAGCATCTACAGGCAGGTGGGTCAGTCCATGGCAACGTGGTCATGCTCACAATGATCTCAACCCTGTGATTTACCTTCTGTGAGTGAGGAAGCTCCCATTGGCATGGCCAGAGCCGTCGCAGCCTGGGGTAGGGCAGGTCGGGCCTTCATTCTTCAATGACTTCCAAGAAAATGAGGAGCCGTTGAGCGATCCTTCCTTCTGCCTGCGGGCTGCGAGAGGGCACCCTGATGCGCTCCGGTGAGAGGCGTATTTGCCACTGATGTGTCCAAGCCCGACACAGCCAGGAACCGGACACCTGGGCAAAAGGAATGAACAAAAATTAGAGCATGGGAATGAAGAGGGACGTAAGGAAATTAGGGATGAACAGAAATGAGGAAGCCTAGGAAGAGAGCATTCACATTTGGGGTTCTCATCTGGAGTTTATGGGGTAGGTGCTCAGCTGATAGAAATGACAGATAGGAAATTAAGAGCTATGAATGCCCCTTCAAAAGAGCCATAGAGAACCAAAGTAAATCCTGCAAAAAGACTGGAGGTCAGGTCACACTCATGCTTGAAGCAAAAGCAGGTCCCAGTGCTGTCCCAAACCGTGGTGTTTGGTGCATCATTGAGGGCAGAGCCAGAAGGCTGGGCTGCCTGCCGTGGGATCCTGACATACCCCAAGGCTGACACAGACATGTTTGCACCGAACCATCACACATTTACAGCCAGCTCTGCCCGGTGCTACTGCATTACTACAGTCACCAGCTTTATCCCCCTACACCAGCACGGCCAATGTGATCTCAGAGCACTGCCCGTGGGGATACAACCCTTCCCCGTGAACCAGCCCCTGACCCAGGAGCCAGTCAGGCTGCAACCCGCACACCAAAAAGCTGCAAACCTGCACCTGCAAGGAGGGTGTCTGAGGGGTTCCCAAGTGTGTACCCCATCAAGACAGAACAAAGAAACCCTGGGGCACAGCTCAGCCGGCAGCAGCCACAGCACGGCCTCGCTTGCCTCCTCCTGCTGGTTCACATCCTGCAGGTACCAGAGATCAGCCTGCGCTTGCAAGGGACAGAAGTGGGAATTGCCACCAAGGCAGAGCACGAGCCCTCCAGCCCCTGTGCTTCTGCCACATTTACGGCTGGTTAAAGCACACAGGAGCTGTGAGGGGCATCACAGAAGCACAGACACTGAATTGCCAAGATGATGAGTGTCCACTCCACACTCACCAACTCCCCACCTAATGGCATACTCACTGAATTCAGCTGTTTGACAAAGCCCGGTGAGTCTACTAGGGGTTTTGCTGTGGTTTGCATTTGTTTAAAGATGCTAGTCAATTATAAATACAGTTAAAAGTTTATTACTCAAGGGAGGTTACTCTAAGAAAGGGGAGGTGGAAGCAGGCAAGAAATGGCAAAAATAACCCCCGTGTTCTCAGTTTGAAGGCAATTAGGGACCTCGAGTTTCCCCAGCAAAGTATCCGCTGAGCTGCTCCTGAGAATCGCAAGCTGCATTTCACCGCAGAAACGATTATCCTGATTGTTTACATTTCATACAAAAGGGAGACGACAGCAGAAGGGGGGAGCCGTACACCCAGCCTTTTCCCAAGATAATTTGAAAAATGCTGATCTCGATTTTAATCAGCTGCAAATGCAGCACAATTCACTTATAATATCCCTGCCAGCAGGATCCTCAGTAAATTCATAACATCATTGCTTTTATATGATCACGAGCAAATTACTGAATCCTCAGGAGGAAAAGGAGATGGGGGTGGGGGGCGGGGGGGAAAGAGTGAGAGAGAAAGAGACAAACCCCAGCATTTAGTATGCAGCCGTTACAGCCCAACCATCACATATTTTATGCTGTTAATTTAACTTTCATTACATTTTCATTGTTAAAAAATAAACCAGAGCCTTATTGTGCAGAACAGCTGGCTTGGACATTTTTTAATTTTTTTTTAAATTATTATTATTTAACAGAAGCACCAGTAGCATTTGATCAATTAGGCACCCGTGGATGCTTCCGTTTTATGCCAGGGCTGGGCTGAAGGTTGAGGTGATCTGTTCAATCACATCTGTAGCAAATTACTTGAAGGATGAACAGCAAAAACAACAGGGACTAAATGACTTTCTCCTCGGTGGCAATGTGCAAAACTCGGCTGGGTTCCAAGTGGCACTCAGTGCAGACGGAGGATGGATTTAGAGCCAAAGCTCCTTAACGCAAACCCGCACCAGGCGCACCTTGCTGCGGAGGGCAGCGCACCAGCTTTGCAGGGGCTGGGGGAAGGCAGCAGCGAAGGGATTGTGGTACCATGTTGTTTCAGGCATCCTCTTGGGTGTACTGGAGGAGCAGGGGTTGCTGCCTGTGCCACGGGATGTTAGGGAATGCCTTCCTGTCTTTATGCCACAGAGACCCTCACAGCCCACCCGGCACTGCCTGCACCCATGCCCATGGTCCGGCTGCGGATGGAGCAGCGGAGCTACGACGAGCCTCCAAGGCCAGCCTGGAGGTGGATAGCATCAGCTTTCTAGGACTCAGAAAATCCCAGCTCTGGTGATGCTCCAACCCCATTTCCTGCCACTTTAGCTTCCCAACATTTGCACCTTTAGGGAAACTAGGAAAGACCCAACCCCTGGTGAGGATGCTGGGGGGAACCATCATTCTGCTGGGGATGCTCTGACAGCTCATCCCACGTTCCTATACAAGCGCCAGCTGCACCATAACAAACCAGTCGTATAAAAGCCCCTTTCTCCTTGCACTGGGAAGCAATCTCTTTGCAGAGCAACTGCACTGGAGGAGCCGCTTGGCACATCCCCAGCCAGTCCCAGCCCTTAATGGGGCAGGCAAGGATGAGCAAAGCCAAGGCTTCCTCAGCCCCGCAGGGCACAAGTCCCTGGGGAAAACACGGAGAGTGGAGACATCCCACCTGGGGGCCTCCGGCTGTGGTAAAAGAAGCAAAAGTACAAGAGCCAGCAGTTGCACAGCAGCATTTACTGCTTGTCCTTTCCCCTCACTGTGTCAGTGGTTAATGGCACAGCACTACAATGCCACCAGCAATTTAGCGTATTTGAGCCAAAAAAGGATTTTTTTCCCACAGATTCTTGAGTAGGTTGCTTAATTTTTAATAAACTCCACTAAGTCCTGCTAATTATCACACGGCTCATTTAACTGGGAGGCTTTCCTTCCTGTAGACTGAGGAGTAAGAACAGAGCAGATGGCTCAAATATCATCTTTTTCTTAAAGGCCCTTCCCCCGGCTGGCGCATCCTAGTTTCCTTCAGCCCCCGCGGGATGCTTCCGCACCCACTGCTTCCCGCTCTGGCTCCCGGGTGCACGGAGCTATTTACCTCTGCTCTTCTTGCAAAGGTGAGATCTGCCCTAGGGCTAAAATGAGGAAAAAAAATGCATTTTGGGGACAGTCAGCTGAGCCAAAGGGGTCTGGCCAAACATGCCAGCATTTATGGGCTTGTGAAAACTCTTGGAGGGGATTTATACGTTTTTCCATGTTTCTCTTTACCCCACTCCACCTGCACTTGCTGGGTGGGTGAACAGGCTTCAGAAAGACTGGGGATGCTCCAAGTTAACAAAAAATAGGGTTCTGGAGTCAATGCTAGTCCCAGCATTTCTGTAAAGACTTTGATGTCCTGTAGCTGTATGAGAGGTCAAGACAGACCCCAAACCTCGCGTCAGGCCCCGAATGCTGAGCTGGTGGTGCTCAGGCTCACTAAAAGTCCAGGCAAATGGATTTCACAGCAAATGAAAGCTCTTGAGGTGGACTGAGGGATTTAAAATATCTGTTCCCAGTAGGAATAAACCTCCTGCAATGTTTTGAAAAATTCAGCCTGAAGCAACAGAGAAAGGCTTTTTCAGTTCGCTTTGAACAGTCAGCCGTGGCAAAGACTCTACAAAATGCATTTGATTCAAGGTTATCACATCCTGGTCCAACTCAGTACTGGAGAGTTTCTATTTCTACCGTGTTCCTGGGCATTAAGCAAGCCCACTGGCACCCCTCACCTGCCCATTGCTGCCCCAAAATCTGTGATGTTCTGCTTGACTGTGGGTTCAAACCCTCTTTTACACCATCAGTGGGTTTTTTAGGAATTATATAAAGCACAGGTAGGAGAGGAACTGCCCATGCCCCATCAGCCTACCTTTGCAAAAAACAATAAAGAAAAATACAGTTATCTTCCTATCACAGCACTCTCCAAACTATCAAGCTGCAACAAGGTCTTTTACCATCTCATACCAACATACTCTTTGTGCCAGTCCCTCTGCTGCCTTCTCCTCATCCAGGGTGCGTGTTCTCTCTCCTCTCTCTTCCATGGCTACCCAACCACTTAACAGAACAGCCACAGCTGCACTTTATCTACATCAGCCAACCCACCGCCCCAAGCCAACCCACAGCTGTAGATTATCGATCCTAATTAACCCAGCTTCATTCCTCTACATCTCCCCACTCCCCCATTTTCCAAACCGATTTCAAAATCGCAACACCATTTTGGGGATCAGGGATTAAAATTCCCCAACAACCAGGGGAAGAGCTTTGGCAGTGCCTGCTCCAGTGCGGGCAGACAATGCTCCGAGCAGCGCAAGTGAGGGGAGTTGCAGGATGGGTGCTGCTGCCCCGCATAAATCTGTGCAAGGCAAAGGAGATAGAGTGAAAGGCTCCACTCGGGAGTTATCCGCAGACTTACTTCATCAGCTCTGGGTCTTCTTTATCATCCTTTGTTGGGGTGATCTTGATCCCACTTTTCTTGGCACGAGGGCAGCCTGACAGACTGGTTAAAAAAAGAAGAAAGGCCTGTCTCACTGGCAGAATCCCTGCATTCGCTATTTCCCCACTTCAGTCATCTTTCCCTTGAATTTGGCACAGTGTTTTTGATCTCTCTCGTTTTGCAGCCTCACATCACGAGGAGAAGTCAGGAGAAAAAAAAATAATAAAAAATTGAGGGAGATGGACAGTAATTAATGGTGTCTAGATAAGAAGATATCTGCTAACAGCTTGCGATGTTTAATGGAACTGTTGAAACAGAAGGCTCAGATCTCTGCTATTAATGCTCTAAAGTGATAATAGAAGTCATAAATAGGTAGCATTATTAACAGGAACATTGCATCAGCTAAAATCTGACCCTTTGTCTTTTATTCTGTTGAAAGGAGCTTCTAATCAGATGCTGGAAACATCAGGGAAAAAAAAAAAAAGAAGTCAGATTAAAGAGATGAAAATAGGCTTCAGTTGTCAGTAACATTAATGTTTTATTCAGAACTTTACAACTCTGCCCACTGCAGGGGGAAGGAAAAAAAAAAATCGAAAGAGGCTACAGAGAAAATAATTTAAGGGAGATCTTACCTTCTATGCGATGCATAATTTCCTGTTATGTGACCAGAGCCATCACAACCAGGAGTAGGGCACCTGCGGAGGGAAGGGAACCTCAGATTAGCCTGGCGATGCGAGCAGGGGATCGACACTTTGCAACAGCTCATTTCAAAGAGAAATCTAGGGACTGTCAACACAGAAGCAGGTTTTTTCTTCCTGCCCCTTCTCCCTCTGTAAGAACAAGGTCTGGTCTGTAATATCCATGGCACCAAAGTTGCTGCGTCGCTGCACAATGTTGGCGTTGGAGAAGAACATCAGTGAGAAAAGGTGGAGATGCTGGGAGCGAGGTGGGTGGCTGCTCTCCGGCAGAGGGACATGGGTCCCAGCCTCTGTCCCCACCCTCATGAAGGGGACAGCTCAGAGACGATAATGAGCCAAAAAAACCTCTCCAGGACAGCATCTGTCACCTTGAGGAAACCATAAGGAGACAGCAGGTACCATCCATGGCCATTGGGCTGGATGCAAGCGTGGACAAGAAACCAGAAAAATAGCTGACAGCTCTGGGCAACGGGGCCACCCTGACCACAGCCACGAGGAAGCCTGACAGAAGGTCTCAGCTCAGGTCTGGGCGACTTGTGGGGGGCTAATCTCACTGAGAGCAGAAAGAGACACCCCACCACAGGAGGGTCCTCAGAGTCCGAAACCAGCCGATGCCTCTATGGAAAGTAACGAAGGAAGAGGAGGAAAAAGGTTAGGTTAGCTCGGGTCTCCTCCTTCCATAACACCATGGGCAGGGTCTGCAGGGGGATGGCTGCCCGTGGGGCCTCGGGCTGGGGGACACCAGGTCACCACACATGGTGCCCCAGCAGCTTTTGGTGCTTCAGTGGAGAATCTGCCTCTCTGTCCTCAGCCGCTGCCGTTACATAGGAGTCCTTGGAGATGCATTCATGATCATGGTTTGAAGGTAAGCATCCCACGCTCTGGGACATGGTTGAAAGCAACAGCAGGGGAATACTTCCGTGCTCACCCAAAGCTGCACAAAGGCTAGCAGGGGCTGCGAGCTGTACCCAGTGGCAGCGAAGATAATGGCACGGGTTAAGCACTGCATCATTAAGGGTGCAGACAGAGAAAGGTGAGGGGATTGAAGTACCACAAGCATGAAGATCTACTCCGAATGCTGTAGGTGATGCAGCGGACATAAAAGCTGTCATGGGGACAAGGAAGAGAGGCGAGGAGTGCTCGCCAGCCTGCCAATTAGCCAGGGCTTTTTGAATCAAGTGATTAGGACCAGGGCAGGGGGAGGGGGGGTAAGAAATCCATGGGATGAGCAGGAGAGATGCTCAGCTTTTGAGCCAGAGCCAGCAAAGCTCACAGCTGCAAGCTTGCAGAGTGCCCGTTCTTGTCGTGGGAGGATTTTGCTGCATCCCCGCTTTCTCGATCCCCATTTTTAAAGCCATGGGTGCCTGGTTTGGTACCACTGGTTGGTACTGCAGGGACCGATGTGTCTCCAGGACACCCTAGTGAAGTAATGGGCAACACATGGTGGCGCTTGGGCAGACCCCGAGGCCAGTGCCCTTGGGAAAGGCAATGCACTGATGTCTGGCTTGGGCAATGGTGTTGCTGCGGTGCTCTGGCCCCTGAGAGTCAGCAGAGCAATGATTTCCAGAGATACCTTTAGTTTTGTGACTTGGAAAACAGCCTTTTAAAGAGTTCTCTTTTTTTTTAGTCAGAAAATATCAAAATTCTCCTCTTTGCACCACCTCTGAAGGAGGGTTTGGCATGTGCAGGTCATTGCATTGTCTCCAATGGCAAAAAAAATTGGTACCTCGCCTAGGGTTTGAGAGCAGGGACATGTCCTTGCCCCAGAAGGGAGGGTGACTAAGTCTGGAGCAAGGCTTAGCACACTCAGACCTAGTAAAATATAAATGCACATAAATCCAGTGCAGTAAGGGACACATCCATCAGGACCTCGATGAGGGTACAAATACTCTAACTTATTTAGAAATTACAGGTTTGGGAGATGACTGACATTTCCCTGTAATATGCTGTTAAAGTAGAAAGCAAAACTATTTTTTTGTTGTTCTAGCTTCAGGGTGGGATGAAATTATGAAAACACTAACACCAAATCCTTTTGCCTTTCAGGACTTTTAAAGAGGGGAGAAAAGTGATTTGATCTTGATTTTTAATTATCTGGAGACAAATCATACCGACTGAGACCTTTTATTGCATGTTTCAGCCTGGAGCTATTTTTTTTATATCAGGGATATTAACCCCTGAAATAGAATTTATAATAGAAACACTGACATGGCCTTATCTGGAGTTGTGAAAAGCTATGGCTGTGCTATCTGTAATATCTCCAAATTCTCTCCCCTTCTTCCTTCCTCTGCTCCCATCCTCACCAGGACATAGTGAGGCAAAAAAAAAAAAAACCCCAAACCAAACATTACTTGGGAAATAACATGAGAAAGCTTTGTTTTGGCCAGAAGTCTCCTGTTTTATACAGTATTTTGACAAAAAGTGCTCACGTCAGATGCCTGAGGGGAGCAGGGTATGCAGCACAGCGAGGCTCGGCATGATGCTTGCTCTCGGGGACAACACCATTTGCGTTTTCTCCAGCCCTTACTGGAAACAGGCACTGTTCCTGAGAGCTTTTAATATCTTTAACACTAATTGCCTGATCACTTGGCTATTCTTTAAGGCTGTTGGAGAAACACCAGTTCAGCAAAGCTCTCTTAAGAGGTTCTTTCAAAATGTATATCGTCTATAATGCACGATTAAGCGTACTTAGTGCTAATCATGCGAGTCCTTTCCATCCACTAGCATATTCTATTAATATCAACTAATCCAGCTACTTTTTCCACCTCTGTGATAAGGAGCAGGAGGTTAATCAACATTTTTCCTGGCTCTAGCACCCACATCAGTGGTGGAGTGTGGAGCAGTTCTAGACCCACACTGCCCTCCAGGTCACCCACCAAAAAGGGATTTAGGACATTACCCACCACCTTATTGAGCAGAGAGGCTCCCACCTGACTCTGCTATGGCTCCAGACATCACTGATTGCATACAGGACACAGGGCATTATATATTTTTTTCTTTTTGTGATGAGCCTGTGCAATGTGAAGTCCTCCATAAGGTTTTATTCTCAGTAGAGGCTCCTCAATTATAGTTATGAATATCTCAGTTTCTAAATAATCCTGAAACTGGATTCAGCAAAACAGGGAGCTCAGAGGAGAATCGGTCTCTGAAGGTAGGCTGGCTCCGTGGAACAGATGTCGAAAAAAAATTCACAATTAGCTTGCCCCCAGTGATGCAGGTTGGGTGGAGGAGGGTTGGGGTGCCCCCAGTGTCTCCATCTACTTTAAATACATTTTTGATTAAACCTTTCTTTATGGGAGGCAACCAAAGACAGCATTTGGGAAACCCTCTTGTGAAGAATAAGCTCCTACTGAAAATGAGGAGGTTTGGGAAGTCAGTAGCAAAACTGAAAACGGGATTCAGAGGAAGATATTGGAATGAAAATGTCAAAACCAGGTTCCTCCCTTCAGGAGCAGAAATGGGAACAGAAATTCGGGTGCCGGTGAGCCCTTTGCCACTGGCTCAGGATCCGGCCTCACCAAGTATTTGCTTGCTCCTTCTTTCATCCCCTCACAAATCAAACTCTCATGGAAATGAACAGAAACCTCTGTCACTATATCCCAATGGCCCCTAAAATTTAGCATAAAATTAGCATCCCAGGTTGTCCAAAAGAGTTGGCTTTGCTATGTCCTGGCAGTATTTTCCCAGCTGTGTCTCTACCCAAAAATAAAGCATGTGCCTTTATCTAGGCTTTGGATTATTTGAGAGATGTACAAAAATGTTGAATGAAAATGGTTATGGCACAAACAAGGGAACAAGAGCTTGGGAAAAGACACCAAATGAAAAAGAAAATATCATTTGTCTACAGTGCCCAAAGGAAACCTGCCAAGGGTCCAGGTTATTTCTGAACACTGCCATGGTCCCCCCTCCCCAAAATTATCTTTCCTCCATGCCATTGCCTCTTCTCAATGCAGCAGCTGGAGGCTGGACTCCACCAGAGCTCCTTGCAGGTGGTATTTGAGCAGCTCTTTGAAAGGAGAAGGGAGGGGATGGAAAAGCAAAAGCAGAGCAAAAGGAGGGGGGGGGGAGGGGGAAGAGAGAAAAAAGGGTGGAAATAAAGAAAAAAAGGAGTTCCAAGTTGAGCGCAAACATACTTGAGGTCAGCAGAGTGGGCAGCCATGAGGTTTCTGAGGCTCTTGTCAGCAAGAGGACAACCAGAAAGGCTGAAAGAGAAGAGATGGAATATCTGGATAAGCAAAAAAAAAAAAAAAAAAAAGGAAAAAAGGAAAAAGAAAACGGACCGGGGTGTTGGGAGGGAAAGGGGCAACAGAAGGTGGGGAAGAAACAGAACCAAACTATCCACATGGTCAAAAAATATACCAAAAGGAAAAAAAAAAGTTGCCTTTAGAGTCCAAACCATGAAAAAAAGGTCAACTCACCTGCGGTGAGAGGCATAGTTTCCTGTTATGTGTCCGCTGCCATCACAGCCTGGAGTTGGGCAACTGGGCAACAACAACAACAACGAGTGTAAGTGCTGGAAAGGAATGGATTCACCCGAGAGCCACGGATCTGCAAAGCCAGCTGAGCCCCCCTTCCATCGGACCTTGGCATGTGTTTATATGTTTGCGTACAAATAAACCAGCTGTTTCCCTTTCAGCTCCCCTTCCTCCCTTTTTTGATCCCAAAAGATCCCAAGGATCCTGAAAGAAATTTGAAAAAATTGAAAGAATTTGTGGCAAACGTGAGAAAGTGTTCAAGATACATAGTTGCTTGCTTTGCTCAGTGGATGGTTTTTGCAATACTGAAGCTCTGGGTGTGGGAATCAGCTTATTGCCTGAAAGCATCAGATTTCAGCTTTCTGAAACATTTTTTTCCCCCCAGCCCTTACAGTTGCAAAGAAAAGCTTGAAAACACTGCTCACTCCAGAAAGGGAATGAAAGTAACTTCTGACTCCCGTGCCTGGGGGATTCTAAACTGAGGGCAGGCAGAAGCTGCCGCATCCCGCCTGCTGCCTCCACCGGGCTGCGCTTCCCACCTGCCTGCTCTGCTGCCTCCCCCGTGAGCTGCACCTGCGTGGGTGATGGGAGAAGGTGCCATCCCTTCTCAGCATCCAGGGAATAAAATCCCATTTGTGCATGAGCAGTGAGGCTCTGGCACAGTTGTGCCCTGCCTGCCTGAGGCCAGGGGGATGCCAGAGAGCAGGGATGTCCCGGGACGTGCAGGGATATCCTGGGAGAGCTTGGCCCAGCAGGCTGAGGCTTGGAGGTGTGCCTATTCCCTGCTCACCCTTGAGTCCTTTTTGCAGCCGCAACACTCACAACAAACACAGTGAGCCCTAGAGCCAGCAGTGATATGAAGATGCTCAAGCAGCAGTGATGTATTGCTATGTGGTACCCACTCCTGCACCAGCAGGAGGGGGACGAGAAGGTTGAAGTGAGGAGCATCTTCACAGCGACAGCCATCAGTGCCAGGGGATGGCCCAAGATCTATACCCAGACATGGAGCACCAGACAGACACAGCAGACAAGTCTGATCCTGAGTTAACAACAGCTAATTCATTACAGCCCTGGGACCAGAAAGGAACAGCATTGCTAAATAAGGAGAGAAGGCTCAGTGCTGCCCTCAACACCATTTATTTATTTGAGAACTCTTTCCATTTAGGAAATATCTCTACCCTCATAATACAATCAAAGCACAGGAGGACTTTAGGGCTCTACCTCAGAAATTGCTGTGCACATAGCTGCTGGGTTTGAAAAAAGCCTTTAGAGATTTGCACAGCGCAGCTGGTCTGTGCTTTGCTCATTCAGGGAAGATGCTGCTGCCGCTCTGCCCCCACAGATCTCCCTGCCTGTCTGCTCCCTCAGCCTCCTGCTTGCATAGCCAAATCATGAGCTACGTTGTCTAAGGTCAGCAAAATGATGCTTGCTGACTCTTCCCTGTGTACCACATAAGAAGGTCAGAAGCACAGGGAAGAAGCCAAGAACAGCAGATCTGCTGGGATGCCCGGGAGGGGGTACATCCCCATCACAATCTCCAGACTGATCCCAACATGCCATTAGATCAGAGCCAGCTCCAAGCAGCAGTGTTTGGGTCTGACTAAACATTAACCATCAGTTTGGTGACCCGTGTGGATGCAGAGCACCACTCCATCTAGCAGAACAGACCCACCCACCCAATGCCACGGATACACAGACATGAGCTGGGTTAGGATCTCTCTCCCATGTGAGATGCAGCGTGACAACCTTGCTGCAGCCCTAGCTCACATTTTGTGGCCCTGCACTATCATGGTGATAGGACCCATTGCTCTACATTAAGCAGCCAACAAGTCCTGTCCTCCCAGTGAGGCATCTTGTGGTTCAACACCCCCATCAAGAAGATATTGAGACCCACTGGGTGCTCTTGGCTCCACAGCATCACCCAGTGTCCCAAAACAAGGGGGCAGGAGATTGGGCAGGCTCCATCACTGCACCAGAAACACTCTTGCAGGACAATACCAGGGAAAATGGGCCCTGCAAGGAGGTTTCCACAGCCCCATCCATGAATCCAAGCTCCTCAGAAAGTTCCCTTCATCACTGCACAGTTTCAAGGACATATGGGAACATATTTTGCCTCGATCAGCAGCTGTATGAAGGGAGGGTTTCTCTTTGAGCTTTCATTTGAACTGCTTAGATGAGGTAAAACCAATCACAGTAAGAAAGGGAACTACACTTCTAATTTTTAAAATGTATTTGCTAACAAAGTTTGTCTCCTACCAGCCTGGTTGTGCTGGGTACATATTTTATACATTTTGGAAGAAGAGACAAGAAGGCAGGACTTACGTGAGCAGCTCTTTCTTGATGTCCTTGGAGAGGAATTTAAGCTTGAAGTTGGTTAAAGTAACTTCCCCTGGGTATTTTCGTTCTTCAAAGTTTTCCTCCGACACTTCTTGCTCATCAGCTTCAGAAGAGGCAAAAGAGTGGGCAGCAGGCTCTGACTGCAAGAAAACAGCCAGGAAAAGTGGTTGTAGTGGTGGTTGTTGCTGTTGAGCTGTGATAGGAAAGGATCCCAGCTTCAGCCCAGCTCAGAGTTAGTGCAGCACTGCCAACACTCCCGAGCCCTCTGCAAGTGCCTTTCCATACCCAGAGATCTGATAGTAATTGGAAAAACCTCAGAAATACAATCTCTTTAATTTTGCCTTTTTACAGGGGAAATGTGTAAAACACGTCTGTACAGGGATTTACACCTGGGTCTCCCAAGGTCTTCAAGGCATGAAGGTCAGTGCAATCTCGCCATACTCATCCTCAGCAGCACCTGCCTCCCAATGGGCAGTGCGCTGCTTCCAGGGCTGGGACGCTCCCCCCAGCTGGAGGTAATGGATGATTCCCCCACCTGCAGGATTAATGTCAGCAGCATGCAGGGCCATAGCTGCTCATGGCAGACATAAATCGTCCTGAGGAATGTCACCAGGAGCACCACTGGTGCGAATGAGCTGAAAGGATTTACAACGAAGAAAGTAGTACAGACCCAGAACAACACAAGCTGAGGGCTCCTCCTTTGCAGGAGCACCCCAGCAGATCCAAGAGCATCTGCCTCCTGCCTGATGGTCCACAGCTGACTCCTGATAGCGCTGACAAAGCTAATAATATTTCTCTCCTAGGCTCAAAGGACAAACTAGGGGTCCTGGGGGGAAATAGGACAACTGGGCAAGCAAACATGGCATTCAGTCCCCCATGAGGTGTTATTCAAGCATGAAGAGCCACCACTCACCTCTTCTGGCTCCTCTTCCCGCTGACGGTTTGGTTTAGTGTAGTCAATGGGCCCATCCCATTCATCCTGGCGGGAGGTCTGGCTGGACTGCGGGGAGGTCATGGTGCTGCTTGTGGCACTGGTGCTGTTTTGGCGCTGGGACATATCTGGAGACTTCATGCTGGGACTACTGCTGCAGCTGCTGCTGCTGGGGAAGGTGCTCTCCCGTTTGCGGTGCTTGTTCATACTCAAGTCCAGAGTCCCATTTTCATCCACCTCGATGTCCATGGACTGAAAGGTTGGAAACATGCCCAATGTTAGCAGCTGCCAGCGATTCCCTACGGGGATCTTGCCCCCATTTGCCTCTTGCAATGCAGGGGGACAAGCTATTCACATCCCATCCTCTCCACAGTCAGTTACAAGGGACTGAATGAAAAGGGATGCTCTTTCATAAATATTTCCGAAACGTGCCATGCAAATGCAGCCTCCTACTACCAGCAACGTGGCGCTTTGTCTCTGTTGCTTGAACACAGGCCTCAGGGCCATTTAAGATGCCCCAGGGCATCTAAGATCTGCCCAAGGCTGAGGGTGCAACATGGGACTGCTGGGAAACCTGTGTTCTTCTGAAAAATAGCTGGAGGTCAGCCTGGATGCAACTGGGGAATCTCAAATGGCATCAGATACAGCCCAGTGAGCAACTGAAACCAGCTCTGAGACTCTGCTTGGGAACGACGCATGTCTCAGATAGGTAATTTGAACCACAATGCATCTCCATAACACAGTAAGAGCCAAGATTACTGCCTCCAAACTGCATCACCCAAAGCAGGGACTGAAAGGGTGATACGCACCAAGTCTCTGCATTCCCTCTACATTTAAAAATTAAAATAAGAACGAGTAGAAAAAGGTATTTCTCCCACCCCAGACTTCATGTTTCACCCCACTCCGCTGTGTGCTGGCACAGTGGTCCCCGGGCACGCTCGACTCACCTTGCCAGGGGCCTCTTGCTGCTTGGTGCTGAGATTCTCCGGCATTTCCCAGCAGCGGGTGGAGAGGTTGAGGATGGCAGTGGCAGCCATGTGCGCAGCCTCAGCGTCGTGGGAGTAGTCGAAGCCTGTGGAGGAAGATGAAGTGCTCTTCACGTAACTGCTGGAGGGGCTGTGGCTGGGGGAAGAGGCCTTTGGAAAAGGTTTGGCTGGAATAAAAAGAGAAGGAACAACACAAGGCTAATGTATAACTGGCACGGGCAGCAGTGAGAGGTTAAGTCAGTCTGACACAGCCAATGTATTAGTGGTTCCAGTGACAGCCTGGGGTTATTACTGACCCACCGGCTGTTTTGTTGCCTGGGATGTGCGACCAGAGCGGTGCTGGCTGCGGCTTGTGCAATGGTCTCTCGGTGCAAAAACTTAATTCATTAACTGACTCTGCTATCAAGTCCCCCAAACACAAGTGCTTTTCTTCATTAAAGCTACTCCTCACTGGAAGCGGATAAAAGCGAAAGCTTAGAGAAGCTTCCTGGCTCTTTTTTTTTTTTATGGTTCTCTGTATGTTCATAATTTATCTGCAGAGCTGGCTTACAGGCACATTTCTTGTAGCACATTTGAAAACTTACAATTTAAAAAATTACATTAATAGCAAAACCATGGCCATGAAATACAAGATTCCAACGATGACACCAGTGAAATATGGATTTTCTGACAGCTGACATATCATTTTAATATGCCTGAATAACAGGATTTATTACACAGCCACATGTGGCCACGATGCTGCACTGTTACTGTATGCTACAGCACGTGGCAGCGCAATCCGAGAGATACGTTTTCTCTTCACACCCTATGAAACAAAAGCCAGTATTTCCCAGTGTTAGCCCACAATAAAACTTGCCCTAATCTTAAACCTGGTCCTGGTTAGGTCCTTGACCCACAGAGAGTCCCTCTGAAGTCAGTAGTTTCAGTGAGTGCAAACAGGGGATCAGGATTTGCAACAACCATGGGATTGCATTCTGAATCAATTAGCAAAATCTTCAAATTCTTAATTCATTCCACTATGCCCTTTTCAAGGGAAAACATCCCTCCCACTTCAGTAGGAGTCTCACGCAGGGAAGACTCCTAAGCTTTGTCCCGACGATGGCAAAGCAGCAAGACAACCTTGGTTGATGTGCCTACAGAGCAAAGCGATTTCATTATTCCCATTACAAACTCGTAATATAAGACACTATAAAATGCTAATCTTCCCAAGGACTGCTTTCTTCCTCGTTGTGTGCGTATATAATGCATATTGACATTAATGGGAGTTATACACACACATGCAGGGGAATATAAATCCCTCTGGATGAAGATCTCTTTAAAATAAGTTCTCAGTGAAAGGAACAGATTTCCCTGCTATGATTGGCAATCATATTCATCTTGTCGCTTTGATTAACTCATTGGAGGTTTGCCCAAATGGTTATTCTTGTGTATGGCTGCCTGTTTTCGAGTCCAGTTTAATCCATGTCTTTGCGGTGGGGTGCGGGTATTCGCCAGCCCAACCTGACAATATCCAGGATCGTGAGATGCCAATTGCAATTTCACACCGTAGGCTCAGCGATGCTTTTCCATTTCATAAGTATTTCTACCACTAATAGACTCGCAATCAGCAAATTAGTAAAATAAGTGATGAGAAAAAATAGAAAGGATTATCCTAGTGGGTCTGCTGGAATTATTTTTGTCAGTACAATTACCCTGAAAATTCTTTGCTAATATTGCAAATAACACAATCTATTCAGCAAGAGAATCACTTGTGCTGGGAAACAAATTACTTTTCCATCAGCCCTAACCCAGGATGACAGTGGCAGTTGTGCTCTCTGGCCTCCATCCAATTTCATTGTCTGATCCTTTACAGATTTAGTACTGTAATAAAGGGCGCTTCCATTGTAGTGCCACAACCGGGATGCTTTCAAGTACGAGCACTTTTTAGAGAGCAGCTGCATCAGGATTAAACAGGATTGTGGAAGTGGGATTAGCCAGACAGAAAACCCTCTTGAGGCCGCTGACTTCTGCAAACTGGGCTTCTAAATCTGTTTTTTTTTTTTTTTTTTTCCTCCTCAAAAAGATGTCTTCAGGTGCATGTTTGGTGTCAAAAGGAAGGGGAGGTTTCACATCGGCTCGCAGCAGGCTGTCTCTCCATGCATCTTCCCTCCTGCTTCTGACAGCCCAGTCCCTGAGGGTTTATTTAGCCATTTCATTTTCACCCACGCTTCCATCGCACAGTGTTGTAGCCAGCGCTCGGTCCTCGGTACAGAACAGAGGTGGGTGGCTACAATAGGAAAGAGCTGGGAGATAGGAGGTGGGTGATCGATAGGTAGTAGAGCTGGAGAGCAGAGCACGACAGAGAAGACAAATGGGCAGAGTGGATCATATATAAGATGGAAGAGAAGAAAACTGTAATCCATTTAGCTAGATGAGGAAAGACAGATCAATAGATATGAACTGCAAAGCAATGGGGACCGACTGAGGACAACTGTGTAACTTATCCCACCTAGAGACATCACTCAGATTAACGTTCCCACCACTCAATGCAATTCTTCCCAAAGCTGAAGGGACTCTTCCCCAAGCAAAGCTTTACTGGCAGCCATGGGCTCCTCTCTCCATCAAAGGTGCACACCTTGGGACCCATCTCAGCCTCCCCATCCCCATTTCTCCACTAGCTTCACAGCAGCAGGAGGGATCCAGCAGCTCAGACCCAAGACTCTCCCATCACCCCAAAGCCATGATCCCAAGAACCTCGCGGCATGCTGAGAAAGGCAGAAAATGCAAAACCCAGCCCATCCCTGCTCCCAACTTACATTTAAAGGCTTTAGGTGAGGTTTCGCTAGTCTGAATCTTTGGGGCAAGCATGCGTTTGCCAAAAACCTGAGCATCAAAACTTGCATAATCGAAGGTGACCTTGGAGTACTTCTCCAGCTCCTTGGCCAGGTTGGCCCGGGGGGTTGCTGGGACCATGTTGGGCCGGTAGCTTCCGTACTGAGGGATCTCCAGTTGCTTCACAAAGCACATAGGCCTGAGGATGAAACAACAAACAACAGTGACTCTCTTTTCCTTGACAAGATGGCTGTTGGGAGGGGACCAGACGCAATGGGGATGCATAGCTAGCTGTGCCTTGTCCCTGAGGGGTTACTGAAGAAGCAGATGCAGCGACAGCCCTTTGGTTCTCCCTCAGCAAGTCTGAATCTGGTTTGGGTCTCTTTGATTACTTTTTTTATATTTCCCCCTTTATATTTTTCTTTTTTTTTTTTTTCTCTTTTTAAGCAAAACACCGAGGTGTCGCTTTCATCCAAAACAATATTCTTGCAGGCTGCCATGGCATGGTAGCATTTTCCAAAAGCTGTAGAAACTTGGGCACCACCGCTTATGGGACCTATGACACAGGATGGAACCCAAGGCCATGAAGACCCCAGTTTTGCTCTGCTCCCCACTGCAGGTTCATTGCAAAGGCACAGGGCCTCTCCCCTGCCTGCAGAGCCCCTCTGGAAGACCCGCTTCTGCTGGGCTGCTTATCATGAATCAATTTGACTTGCATAGAAATTGTATATAAATGGCCTATTGTTATTCTCCTTCCCGTGACCTCTTTCCACCAGCCAGTCCTCGGAGCGGGAGCTCCTTGGAGCATGGACTGTCCTCATGATGTGCTCAGAGCACTCTGCTCCCGGCACGGGCTCTGCTGCAAATAAATAAATAATTGCCCTGAATGGCCTTTCCAAAGCACCGAGTGCTGGCACACCAGGGTGCACAGCAGTCCTGGGGAGCAAATAAATAAATTAATCAGACCTTGATGCCTTTGTGGGAGTGCTGCTCAAGGCTCCTACTGCGGTTTTTATCCCACTCTCGTCGCAAAATAACTAACCATATTACAATCCATCTGTAGCCTCATGAATCACATCAGCTACGGAAGCCAGCATCTATCAGGAACACCCTTAACGTGAGACAGCCCTTTCTCCCGGGAAGATAGAGATGGGTGAAAGAACAAAATAAATGCGACTGGTTTGGAAATGAGTGGCAGGTTTCTCTCCTCCGAACTGTGCAGGCTAGGGATGAAAAGTGGGTGGACTTCAGGCGAAACTGCCATCGAGTGATTTATACGCAGCCTAAATCTCCTCCTCCCCCTCCCCGAGCCCACCCTACTTATAATGCTAATATAATAGCCATCATTCTCTGGCAGTTTGCATTGCAGAGCAATCGGCACAAATGCCTTCTGCTGCACTGGTAAAACCCTTTGGCCTGTAGCCTCAGCATTAATTGATGCTACAGAAGCAATTCATTGTCCTCAATGCCCTCCCTGGGATCATCAATTAAATATCTCCCCACCTTGGCGAGACCTATGATCATAATAACAGGACTCAGCAGTATCAAGATACAGCCGGAGGGAGCCGTGACGGCTGCTCTTGCGAGCATGGCATGACGGGGAGGGCTGGGGCAGCCTGGTTACGCGGCGCTGCGCTTTGTGGTCCCATTTACCTGAGTATCCGGTCAGAATTGGAGCTGGTCTTCGAAGGATCACCAGACTGGGTTTGTTGCTTTTCATGCGATTTGGCTAATTTTTCAGCAGCAGCAATGGGGCACCCAGATAAACTGTGGAAATTTTTTTTGTTTTGTTTTGCGGTTTGGTTTTTTTTTTAAGAAGGAGAAAAAAAAAAGAGAGAAGGAAAGCAAGCATGAGGGATGAGTGTAAAAAATTCATTTCAGGGTCCCAGAGCTGCACTGAGCCCATGCGAACAGTGCTTGCATTTAAAGGGTTTTTTCATTACCATTATCCTAGCTTACTCTTAGTCTTGGCAAGTGGCAAAGCAGCCAAACACCAAGTGCCAGACTTCTCTGGAATGAGCCCCGGAACATCCCCAGGGCCCGGCGGTGGGTCAGGGACGTAGCTCCCCCTGCTTGAGCACAGCAGGGGTAGAAGGGGACGGGCTGGTGCCTTTGAGTGGTTTTAGCAGTTAAATGGCATTTCTGATTTGTATTTATATGGATCTTTTGCAGGGGCCATTTGAAGGGAGCCTTCTGAAGGGCACTTGCAGGGAAGCATTTGCACTTCTGATGTGCACGGCTGCCAGCGCGCCGGTGCCTGGGGAAGGTCGAGGGCTGTAATGGCTTTTGCTCACACATGCCCTGTGCATCAGCCTGGCTCTGCCTCTCCGGGACAGCTTGGATCTTACTGCGATTGCTCAGGGAAGGTAAAAATCCCTCGCAAGCAGAACCCGCATGCTCCCAGCCTACCCCAAGCCATCACAGGCAGCTTCAGCGCTGGAACAGCCAGCATGGAGGGAACCCCAGCCCAGCCCCATGTGCAATTCAGGGCTCCGACCCCACTGGGTCTCAGCCCAAAGTTCGCTCCGTAACCCCTAACACCAGCAGGTGGTTCAGTCTCATTGCAATTGCTTGCTGCCTGCACCAAACTGAACTTCTTAATTAACCAAGCAGATTTCCCTAATATTCCTCTAGCAGCTATGATGAAGCACCCACCACCTTCCTCCATGGCTGAACAAGTAACAACACAAACTCACCTCACACCTGCAAGCGCACTGACACTCACAGGGACATCACTCTCTGCCAATTAAGCTCAAGAGCAACAAATGGTAAATCATAAATTCATGAGCGCATCCCTGTAGCAAAAGCTACCCTGGCTTTTTGGAAGGTTTCTAGCTTTTAAGTGCATCATCCCCTCCACTTGCAGTCTTCCCATTCGTAAAATTGCTCGGGTTTAACCAAAGCCAGAGCACGGGATACAGGTCCCAAACTGAACCCTGTCCCCTCCTGACCACATCTGGCCTGAGGTCCTACAGCAAGAGGACCTAATTTCCCAGTTCGTCAAGCATTTTGACCTAAATATTGTGGAAATCCCTAGAAATCATGCACAGTGCTCCACCACCAAACACAAACATCACCCTCCAGGCAGCCTCACTGGGCACCCTCTGCTTCCCCAATGCCAAATGCCTCTTTCAGGAACCCCACCTGCATCAAGCCCTCCACAGTCCCACCTGCAAGCCTGGAAACATTGCTCTGCTCTATTCCCAGCCAGAAGTCACTGCCCCATCTTGCTTTCCCAAATTATTCTTTCTCTTAGGGTTATCCCTGCTTCACCCATCTTAGTTGCACCATCCCTCAGTGCAAAAGTAAAGCCGAGTCTTGTGGGGATGGTCGCCCTGCTGGCCACCCTTGCCCTGGCTGTGATGGAGAAGCAGTCAAAGCTGGTACCTCCTGTGCGTGTTGCGGTTGCTGTTGACGTGACCCTGTCCTGTGCAGCCTGGCGTGGGGCATTTCAACACGTTCTCGTGCATCGCCAAGACTTCGGAGCAAGAAGGGCAAGGGGAGAGGGGAAGGGAAGCAAAAACAACTTGATAAAAATCAGAGAAAAAAGAAAAAAGACAAAATCATCAAGGTTTGTACGCTGGTTTCCTAGAAATCAGGGGACGTGAAATGCTGTAATTAGAATTTGTCTGAGTAGAGAAAAAAGATTTACAAGGCAGCAGTGCTCAGGTCAGCACTAGATTAGCATCTGTGCACACAGCTTGGGCTTTCTTCTCGTTTGCTGATTGCAGCCCAGCTTCCCCCATCCAGCCCCTCCCGCCCACCACTGTTTTGGAGCCAGGTCTCCCCATTTCAGGTAGTTTTAAGTGATTGAAGTTGTATCTCTGCTTTTATCCTTAGGACTAGTCTTTGTTTGATTTTTCTTTTTTGTCTTTTTTTTTAAAAAAAAAATTTAATCTTCAGGATTATTGCTTCCTGCAGCGCTGACCTTAAAAGTAAGGAAAATAATTTGATTTGCGAGCTTTTCTAAAGCACACAGCTTATGTTAGTTATTTATTAATATTTTTTTCTTGCATTCAAGCTTGTGTGACGATAACTGCACTTTCTCCTTGTTTCTTGCTGTGTTTATGGCAGGTCTGCAACCTTTGAAATTACCGATAAGGAAGGGCTCCTAATTTTTTTTTTTTCCTCTGTTATGCCATTATAGTAAACATACAACATTGATTTTTATATATATGTAGAGGGAAAGCTATTTAGGATGCTGGTAGAGAGGTAGAAATGAAGTATCTCTCTATGCATATAGATATATAAATCTGTTATGATGATGATAAATATTTTCTGTGGGCTAGATGAATCTCAGTACAGCACCTTGCGAGTTTTACAGTGAGGAGAGCATAGGAGGAGACTCAGCTATCCTGCGCATCCTGAACGACTCCTCGCCTTTGCCACCCGGCAACACTTCCAGCACATTTAAACAGCAAGAAAGAACGTTTTCCCCTTCTTCCCAACATGATATCCCAAATAAGGAAAAACGCAAGACATTCAGTGTAAAGATGGGAACTGCTTAACACACCCCTGGAGGCAGGCAATGATTTTTAAAGCACTTCTTTAATTCTCAGGGAAGGGACCTCATTCTCCACAGGATGGTGCTAAAAATCTTTAAGAAGGGTAGGACTTCCTAGTAAATTCCATAGTGTTTCCCATGAAGAGCAATAACACTTTGGTGGATAGAAGCATCCCAGAACAACTTGGAAAAGGATCATCCCACGCCAGAAACTCTGGCATGGCCCAAGGATTAACATTAGGCTCATGCTAGGGACTCAGTCATAATATTCCCATCATTTGGGACTATCTGGAGTGCCCACTGGCCTTGAGACAGCTCTGCCCACCAGGTGTGAAATTCTCCCTAGGAAATCAGGCTTCAGACCAGTTTAAACAACCCTCATTATCCCACCGTGTACTCACTCTCGGGAGGGATCCTGTCTTTGTGCGGACAACCGGAGAGGCTGCGGTGGTGAGGGTAGAGTCCCGTGACATGGCCGGTCCCGTCACAGCCAGGAGTCGGACATTTGATTTCTCGCTTCTCGGGTCTTGAGGGATCTAGGGATTGTGGGAGAAGCACGGTGGGAAGCAGGTTACCAGATTTGGAGGGGAAAAGGTGGAAAGGAGAGGAATATTGCTGAGGATGCTTCCTACCGCTTTTCCAGTTAAACAGGGAGAAACCTTTGGCTTTGGAGATTTTATTTCTTGAAGGTGGAATTGTAACACTGGAAGTTTCAAAAACTAAAATCAGCAGAGCAGTTTGAGTAACTGACCCAGCCAGGAGCACGGAGCCACTCACAGTGACCGAGCAGGCAGCCGGGCTCAGCACCCAGGGGACTCTGCCGTGTCCCTCGTGCTGCTGTGGCCAGACTCCTACCACTACTTTAAACCCCACTCGGATTCTGAACCAGCCCTGCTGCTCAGGCAGAGAGTCTCAAGGCCAACAGGCAATTTAGTCAAGCAATTTCCCTGCTGAGATGTAGAGGACACCATCATTTTGTGCATTCTCTGTTGACCCTCAGATGTCCCCACCCCTCTGGGTACTGAGGAGTTGTGGCTAAATCCCCTGGGTGGGCTGTGACCCCCCCCCAGCAGCCTGGTTTTCAAAGGGTGCTGTGCAGACAAGTTCAGCTATTTCACTGGGGATAGGAAGGAAGAAGACCCATGAAGGTTTGTCCCCATACCTTTGCCATAGTAGCTCTTTCGGATGCTGTCCAGCGGTTTGCTCTGCTTCTCGTCCACCTGGAAGTGCTTTACATGCTCTCCCGGCAGCCTGCTGGGCTCCCGCACAATTTTCACCTGCTCGGCTTTCAGCGCAATGGCTTGTTCCAGCAGCCCCAGGTTCCCCCTCGTCATCATGTCATACATCTCTGACTCATCGGTCACCGCTGATTTCTGGGAGCGGGCGTCGTCGTCTTTGTCGTCATCTGACCGGACCTCCACGATGACCGAGTACTCGGGCTTTGGGCTGAACTGCCCTTCACAGTGGCTTTTCTGGGTGTCCTGAGAAGTGTGAGGAGCTTCTTCACAGATCACTTCAGGAGCCATCTCCTCCTCCTCTTCATCCTCCTCTTCTTCTTCCTCTTCCTCCTCTTCATCTTCATCCTCCTCCTCATCATCATCTTCATCCTCCTCATCCTCCTCCTCCTCCTCCTCCTCCTCCTCTTCTTCTGCTTCAGCCTTTTCCAGTTTGCAGGACTCCTCGCAGTTCGCATCGTCCCGGTGCTCTGGACACAACTCGCTGCTGCGTTCGCTGGTGACCTCGATGACCTCCTCCGCATCCTCCGTCTGGATGATGATCTCCTTGTCACACTCCTCCTCCACTAACTCCTCTCCCGCATCCTCATGGACCAGGTGCACAACATTGGATGGCGGCTTGGAGCCCTGCAGCTCAGCCTCAGGCAGCTGCCCTTCGATGGCGAGGGTTTCCTCTGCTATTTGGCCTAGGTTTAGGAGAGAGTTGGCGATTATTTCTTGATAGCTGCTATAGTTGGCCTTGCTGGGCCCAGACATACTTGTTGCCGTGTTTTGTCCATAATGCGTCGATTTCGCTGGGCTTCTCTCTGGGGGGGTGGAGGAGAAAGAAAAGAAAGGGGAAGAAGAAAGAAAAGGGGGAAAAAGAAAAGGGGAGAAAGAAAAAAAAGGAAGAAAGGAGAAAAGGAAAAGGAAAAGAAAAAAGGAAAAGAAAAAAAGGAGGAAAAGTAAAGAAAAAAAAGAGGAAAATAAAGTAATTATTTAAGCTCATAAACATCTCTTTGTCTTCCTTAAGCTTAATTGAAACTAGAGCCTAGCTGTTGTACCTCTGCAGCAGCGAATTTATTGCATTTGGGGATCACAGGTAGAAAGGGGATTTCCACGTGGAAGTTTTGGTGGGACTAAGATGCGTGTGGCTTCCCAGCCCCCGCAGCCAGCAGCCACCTGGCCCCCTTGCTCCCAGTGCTCCCCAGACCGGGCTTTCCAAAGCAGGGGGGCGGCACAGTGCCAGGACCTTGGCTGGACACCCACCTCCTCCAGGTAGAGACAGGGACAGCTCCTGCATGGGGACACCAGCTGAGCCCCTCGAGGCACCGATGCGGGACCGCGGCTGCCTTCCCCACCGCCATCTGAGCCATGCAGTGAGCTCCTCCGTGCTTTCCATGGGTCTTTCCCCAGGGAGCATCCCTGATGGAAAAGCCCTCATTTTTAAGACACTGGAGACAATCTATGCTCATCCTCTCTCTGCTTAACCAGAGCTTTGCCATTGTGCTTCCACTGAATGTAATAATTGAAGGACCCATCCTGTACATAATTCAGAGGAGCTATAACTCCTGGTTATTAACACTCCCTGCCCTTTATTCATCTGCAGAACACAGCTCTGCAATCAATAATGATAAAGCACCTTCTGCCGGCTCAGGGCTGTGGGTCTCCTCCTGCTCCACCGCCTCCGCCTCGTCCTCCTCCAGCATCCCTTCCGACTCATCGGAGCCGGACTCCTCCTTTGCCTCAGCCTCCTCGCTGCCGTCACTGTCAACATTGTAGCCTTCATCCAAGGCCAGCTTGAGCGGATGGGATTTTCTCTTTGATACCAGATGTTCAGTCTCCGCATCCTGAAGTTTCCTCTTCTTTGCTAGAGGGCAGCTTTGTAAACTGCAGATGGGATCAAGGAGCAGAGAGGAGACATTGCTGAGTGAGAAAGGCATGGCTACGGCATCCAAACCCGTTAGGCAAAGGTGAGTCGGACAAATATACAAATACTAAAAAAAACAAATAAATCATCCAGCAGCCCAGCATTCTAGCTGTTTTAACCCTTTGTGGCCAGAAGATCTGCTCTCAGACCTTAACTTTCTGCAACTATGTCAACTTTTCTCAGAAGTCAGCGCAAGGATGTTGGGCTCACTCCAGCACCCTGGCCCACAGGCAGCTGCTGCCAGGGAGCAGCAGGACCAGCAGCTCCCAGCACCACTGTTGCTGATGGCCACCAGTGCCACCATGAAACAAGGCAAGAGATGCAGTACCATCCCCTGGGGCACGTCTACCAACTTTTCCAGTCTCACTATTATAGGGTAATGAAAACCATCACTTAAGGCTGCCATGGCCTCCAAGGCAGCCAGAGTGCTCTCATTTCTTCTCCTTACCCACAGAGGCACAGAGCAGACCAAAATTTCTGCCGGTCATCAACCCCAGGCACCTACGCACTTGGTCTGGGATCTGCGGGAAGGCTACCGTCAGCCTGGTGAAGCAGATCCTTTAGGATACCTCAAGGACCGATGGAGAGACAGAAATTGGCTCTTTGGTAGCTAGGTTTGGTTCGGTTGCTGCTCTGAACCAGCCTCTCTCCAGTGAACGTCTGTCTTTTGGGTTTCTTGCTTGCATTTTTCCGTTCCCACAACCTCCAACCCAGCCTCACCTTCTGTGCCTTGCATACTTTCCACGGATGTGTCCTGAGCCATTACAGCCTGGAGTTGGACAGCTTGAAAGGGAAACAAGCAACCATCAAGAACAGCAATAGGATTTGGCGAATTTATTTTTAATTAGAAATGTATAAACTATGGTCAGTTAAACAGGTCCTGTGCCAAAGGAACAAAATAACCGCAAAAGGGAAGATAATTTCCCTCAAATGGTTCAGCTTGTCCCTTTGAATTCCAAGTGAGGAGGGCAGGAGAGCAGCCTTGCAGTTTGCTAAAAATTAATGAAATGACTCACCCCATTTAATTAGATGAACGGTTCATTATAGTTTTATGAGTATGTTTAATTAAAGATTTGCATGTGTAAGAGCAAGCTTTTAAAAAGCAGGCAACTACTGCACTCTGCCTCCCCACTGCCACTCTTCAGTTTTCCTCTGGTGCAGGAGGAAAACACGGGCTTTGCGCTTATTTGATGGCTTCTCAGGGAACTGGGGTTCCTTGCAGTAAGAAAGGGATGGCTTTTTTGGAAAGAGCAGGCTGGGAGTGGATCAAGGAGGTATTAGCCAGAGCACATTGGGTGGAGATCACCAGGACAAAAATCCTCAAAAGCACCTCAGAGCCTCTTTGGGGGGAACAGGTGGGATTTAGGTGACCAGATCTCCCAAATCCCTGCATTTGTTCCGGCTGCTCCACAGAAGAGGATGAGTTAAATACTTCCAGGGAGCTCTGGGCAGTGCTCAAAGTCCTTTGCCACAGACTGCAGCGATGCAGCCTGCTTGCTGCATCCCTCAGCGCGGGGCCACACACCTCTCCTGCCAGGGTAATTAGTCCCAGCTCCAGGAGCTATAAGGGCTCCAGATAAAAAGCATTAGAGCAAACATTTTCTGGCAAAACCAGATTATGGCATTGATTATAGGATGCCCAAGTGACTTGCCTGACATCTGAGGAATTCTGGAGTCGTGTAGGATTAATAACCTCATTTAGCACCGTATCACCCTCGGCCCGGGAAGTTGGAAGCGCTAATGAAATCTCTTTATGACAGTGCAAAGGGAGAAGGCATCGCCAGCCCAGAGGGGATCTGGCCAGCCTGTTATTCCTGGAGTAAAAGACGCAGGACAACATTACATAGTACCAAGTGCCAAGTCAGGCTTTAGGGACTCAGAATTTCTGCTCTCAGCAGAGAGCTCAGCCCTTGCAGAAAGCTGAGGATAAGGAGGATCTGAGTGCACTAATGGATGCAGCAGCTCTGGGTGCCGGCAGGTTATTAATGGCTCAGCTCCCCAGAACACCGTGCACAAGTCAGATCGCTGTGTTCAGAGAATATAATTCAACCCAAAACCGGGACAGGAAAGGGCTGCTGAACTGTCAGGAGAGTAGGAATCCTTCCTCCAGGGAGACCTGCTTGCTTTAGCTTAGCAAAGCTAACGCTAACAGGGCAAATGATGGCAGCATGTCCCCTAAAGGGACACAGCGTTCTAGATGAGGCGTGGGCATAAGCTGCACCTCCTGGCCCCTCCAAGATGAAGTCCCCTTCCTGCTGTCCCCTTTGCTTATGGCCCAGTTTCAATCAGAGTTGCTGAGCATCCTCCAGCATCATCGCTTGGGGGATGGCTCCCAGCTTTTTCAGCACACATGCACAGCCTGAGCCTCACCACGCCTGGGGTCTTGCCTGCCAGCAAAGCATCCCTTCCCGAGCAAAATGCTTAAGGTCATGTATAAAAAGATCTCGTCCCGCTAACATGCATAATTGGAAGAGGGAGCTCCCCGCTTCACTACTGCCTCTGCTGATGATCTGAAAGTCTATTTAATTTTAATTGCCCTCAGTCATGACCGAGGCAGCTCTGTCCTGAGCAGCCCCAGACACACTTTAAGTGACTGCACGCTGAAAGACAGAGCGGTGTTTATGTTACCAGTGATGTGCCTGAAAAAGGCCTTATTCAGTGGAAAACAAGAGCAGCTCTGATGAAGATGTTACAGGCTTTCATAAGCTTCCCTGCATCAATTAAAGCTGATTCCCCCCCACTCACCCACCCCATTTTTGATGTGGCAAAAGGAAGCCTGCAGTAAAGAGTAAGCAGGAGAGAGCCAAGTGGTTCGGCATCGAGGTTTTCCAAAGCAGGTGGCGATTTGGGATGTCTCCGGCTTCAGCATATTAATTCAATCCCCTTAAAAAGTGCCAGTGCAGAGGTGATGCTCAGCATGTGCTACGCCAGGCTTTACCCATGCCCACCCTCCTTTCGGGAGGTTTCACGGATTTTGGCAGGAGTCCCAAAAGGGCTTCCAGGTCTGTTAAAGCTGCTCTCCTTCCCAGCAAGAGCCACCACACCGCACTGCTCTCCCCCTCCCCACAGCCTTCATATGCTTGACAAAAGGGCCTCTTATTGTTATGCAGACGATGCCCTGCTTCCAATTAGTCGATTAATCGTCCAGTTATTCAGGCAATTAGGTGACAGCTGCAGAGATGGCTTTGTGGAGCACTCTGCCCTGCCCCTTATATATGTCACCTGCTCCAATTACCACCTCCACTCAAGTGTTCAGCAATAAAAGTTGGAGAAGTGGCATGCCTGCCACTCACTCCTCCCATCTCTCCAGAGTAATAGGAGAGCAGAGGAGCAGAAATACTCTGAAATTGGGTTGGTTAAGGTCCAATTACTCTTTGACACATGCAGCTTTCTAAGGGAGGCTGCTAGGAGAGGCAGCCCCTGCTATTAGCGCCTGTCCAGGTTAAAGACTCCTACCTTTCACGTAAGCCCTTCTGCAAGGTTTAATGGGATCTTAGAGATGGGGGAGGCTGTTATTTATAATGAGAAGCTCTGTAGGGCTGCAGAGACTTGCTCCTGCTCTTTTGGCTGCTGCTGTTGGCATGCCGGTGCCGCTAAATGAATGATAACAGGACCTGGGTGACTCAACAGGGGGATGCAGGGCCAAAGGAGGGGCATCTGGCATGAGGTGATGTGAAACAACATTGTTTAGGGTTAATAAGAGGATGTAAAATACATAGAAAAGAAACTCTGGTTAGGGGGATGTTGTCCCTAATGAACCTGCAATGCAAAACGTGGGTGTTAGGTTTTGCTGGGATTTAGATCGGGGGTGGGACAGAGGATGGCTGGAGGGTTTCCAGTCTAATATGACCCCTCTAGAGTTTCTATTTTCACCCCTTTAACTCCCGTGGTTCTTCTGGTGCATGTTGTCCACACATCAGTGTGCCCAGAGGACTTGGACACAAGGTTCCCACCAGTATAAGTCTCCTAGCAAGACCTCCACCCCATCAGTCCCATGGGTTTGCTCCCCTCACCCGGGCTCCCCAGCCTATAAGGAGCTGCAGGGCTGTGCCCACAGCAGCCTTGGTGCGGGGCCTCCCCTCCTTCCCACCACCGAGGGTGAGCAGGGTCCTTACCTCACCTCCTGGCCGATGAGCTCCGTGGGCACTGGTGGAGGGGCAGGATGCAGCAATGGAAACAAACACAAGGTCAAAAACACACCAGGGATCTGCGCACCCCCCTTCTCTGGGGGATCATCTCCTGCCTGCAGCTGGGTTGCTGCTGCCTCCTCAGGCATCCCATTTGGGGAAGGCAAGGAAAATCTATCCTGCCATTATTTACTGCATGCCAGCCTCTAGTAAATCATAATCCTGCCTTGTAAATCCTCATGGCTGTGCTTAATTTCAAGCGCGTGAGCGTGTTTGCAGCATCAGGGACCACCTCTCTCTCTAAAGACGCAATGACTTTAAAGTCAGTGGAGCCATACTGATACAGTGCATTGAACTCAAACATTTTTAAGTAAAGACCAAGTTTTCTCATGCCTTCTTCTCTGTTTGCCTTTAAAACATGCACCTCAGTTACTTTTTGCACTGTTACTGTTTTGCTGCAATGGCCACATTTACCTCTACAACAACAGGCACAGCCACATTTTTCTCCTCCCCTTGTCACACTGGACTGATGTGGGAGCCCCTGCCTATGCTCAGACACATGGTAGGCTGTGTGCTATTTGGCTTCTAAGGTAAACAATGCTTTGTAGGGGTGTTAGGGATTATTCCCCATTTATGAATAAGAGGACTTCTCATTGCTTACAGTTATAACACACAACATAGCATCGCTGCTGAAACCTTACATCCATCCAGGAATCCAAATAATCAGGAGGGGGGAAAATCCACAACCCAAGTCTAAATTTGCCCAGGCTAAAAACCATAACACGTTTGCTCAATTTGTTTGAGCTAATTGGGTTTCCTGGGATCCAGTTCCCGGTGGGATGACTCACAAGCTTCAACAAACTGGAGGCAGCAGCAAGTCCCAGGGCATATGCAATAAATTACTTTTTCACATCAGGAAATCCAGATTCAAGTGTGGGGAAGGCAGGGTGCGAGAAAATAAATAGAATCAGGGCACTCTCATTAGCAACCTGAGCAAGCACCTTTATGTAAGCACAACAAAGCAATGAAACCCAAAAATCCAAGCTCGATTCAGCATAATTGGCAGCATCTGGGTTTTTGTTTTAAAAAGCTGCAGATGCTGAGAAGGGCAAGGAGGGTCAAGACAAAGGAAGGTGGCTTGGCACAGCTGTGTGGGTGAAGCTGCAGGTCCTGCAGCCATTGCACTTTTTCAGCCAGCCCTGTTCATTCCTTGCTTCCAGCCACCTTTGCAATTCATCACATCCATAGCCACAAAAAAAAATTCATGGTCACAAAAAGGAACCAAAACAGAGAGGCTGGTCTGTAACCATCACACGTGGCTATGGGACCATCTGAGGTGACACCCTCTGCTCTGCATCAGAGCACCTCGCCTTCTCCCCAACAGAAAGCATGCAACGAAAGACCTGCACATGTTTTTAAATTCAGAAAATAAATAGCAATCAAGCTTTTTAACAAGTCGTTTGTCCTCACATCCCTGCCAGGGGACGGCCCCATTTGCTTCTCCAGCATGCACTACTTCTGCCAGGCACTCTCAGATGTGCAACTTCAAAGCCGCTGGCAGAGTGCGCATGATGAAAGCCCCAGGAGCTGATCTGAAGCTCCAGTGATTGCAATCCCCCTAAAGCAAAGCATGTAAAGGGGTGATTTTTTTTTTATTTCTCTCTCTCTCTTGCTCTTTTTTTTTTTTTTTTTTCTCCTAGGTGTAAGGGATGAGGGTTAAATATTCTAAGGACCTATAAAGGTTGCGGCTGGGAGTTTTGCAGGTTTGTAGATAGATTGCAGTAGGGTTGGAGAGGAGAATATTGAGCATAACTTAAAGAGTTAAGCCTGGACCTGAAAAATCAAAGCCTATTTGGAACAAGCAAAGCGCGAGGAGTTCAAGTTTGTGCATCCCTGTGCTGCGGGATAACCAGCTGCTCACCTCTGATAGACTTCGATCGCGTGCGTGCTCTCTTATCATCATTTTCTAAACTCATCTGGAATGTAAAGAAAAGATAATTGTTGAAAGATAACAAGAAAATTATTGTTAAAGGACAATCTCATATGTGGTCATCGCTCTGTGTAAATACCTGAGCAGCAGGGAAAGCTTTCCCATAATTTTGAGACAGAGGTTTCTTGCACTGATTTGATTGTTCAACCCACAGTGCCCTGTAGGAACCCTATAATTAATATCCACATCCTGGGACACAACAAGGACTCTCCACTGGTTGGGAACTACAGAGGGACAAACAGCCAGATGTGATGGCCCGTGATGGAAAACACCCGTGTCTGAGCACTTAAGGGCAAAACTGATTTCTCTGGATTGCACCACAGAAGCGCTGTAAGCACCGAGATGAGTTGCTGGCACATATTCAGAAATCTGTGGATACACAGCCCAGCTGATCTTGTGCTCAGGAAGGGCAACTTTTTGTGTAGTGCCCTAAAGGGCACCCTCTTCTTTCTGCTTAAATTTGACACAGAGAGGGTTGCATCTAAATAACCCCTGCAACATGGACATCAAAGAGGAGGTCTGCAGGGAATATGGGCATGAATAAGCAACACTGGGGACTTCAAAGTGCTTGATATTAATTAAACATCACAACATGCCACAAGGTAGCGGAAGGCTGAAGTGCAGCCACCTTTGGGGTGCAGCGCAGGCTACACACCCATGCCCCAGCATCGGGGGGCTTTGAAATCAGGCTGTGCCTGGAGGTGGGAGCTACAAGAGCAGGGGAACCTCTGTGGCAGAGCAAAAAGGCATAGCCAGAATAACAGAAATGGGACTTCATTAAAGTTGCCAATGAAGTTGCTGAAGTGGTCAAGGAGCTGGTTTTACATCTTGCCCTTGACACAGATGCTCTCTCTGCAGGCAGGTGCATTTGGGGTACGCAGGATCAGGGTGTGGGCAGGGGATGGATTGTAGCCTGGTAGGTTAGGGTCAAGACAATTTGAGCTTTATTGTAGTGCTACCATCTGGGACATTTCCTCCTGGGATAAAGAGGCGCAGAGAGAAAGGCAGGGGAAGGACCATTTCCAAGCGGGATTTGACATAAAACCAGATTCTCTTTGGAGCATCCTCTACTGGTTGGAAAGGATCTGACCAGCTCCTGTGCATCCCCACATGAGGCTCCACAGCTAACCCTCCAGCGCCCCTGAGAGAGGGGGGACGCAAGCAGCTGCTCCCCCAAGCTGAGGAGCAGGAAGGGACATGCATGCAGAGCATGTGCGGTAGCTGGGATGATGCTCGCCTGATACATCCACTGCATCCCCACACGCACCTTGAAACTATTTCTTGATGGATGCTGCTCACAGTCCCCAGCAGAAGGGGCTGGGGAGGTCCTCACCCATCAGCCTCAAAGGATGCACTGCTTGGTGTGAGTCTCTTTTGTTCCCCCTGAGGCTTGGGGGGAGCAAGGAGGGAGGCTGTCAGGCAGGCAGGGAGAGGGGATGCAAGTCCCCACTCCAAAGGGCAGGGATGGAATTTCCCCCAGTGCCCCTCTCCCTTCCACTGCCACCCTCCAGAAATGCGGCGTTAACACACAGTGATTTATGTGTTTTTGTTAGATAGGGAGATTGGCGAGGAGGGGAGGGGGGGAAGGGGGGGAAAAATCAAAACCTGGAGCAATTTATGCATCCTGTCAGCATTCAGCTCATGGCACCGCAGTGTTGTGCTCCACGTTTATTACAATCTTCCCAATAACACAGCAGACAATTACTATAATTTGTATTTTTAAAGCCCCGTTTCCCTGTGGACCAATGGCTCACGTTTAAAGTGTGGAGAGGAGCAGGTGTCAAAGGGACTTCATTACATTTATGAGCCTTTCAACGTTGGCGTGCACTGAGCAAGCTAGCTAATGCCGCTGCCGCGCGCCGACAATACAACTAATACATTTGATTGCTGGGAGTCTGCCTCCAACCAAAACGAACTTCAGAGAGGGCTTTTTTTTTTTTTCTTTTTTTCTTTTTTCTTTTTTTTTTCTTTTTTTTTTTTTTTTTTTTTTTTTTTTTGACAGTTTTCCCAGGGAATTGGCACATGTTGGGCTGGTGCCTTGGCAATATGGGTTTCCTGCAGATAAATTAGTCAAAGTGGGAAGCGTAATGGGCACCGCCTGCAACGTGCCAGCTCTGGCCAAAAAAGAGGAAGGGCTGGGACCCTGCAGGGACAGTGGGGGAAAAGCAGAGCAAAACTTCAATTTTCTTAAACCTTCAAGGACAGGCAGGTGGGAAGGGCTCAAGCTGCTTGTCTATAAATGGGGGAGGCCCCATTTCAAGTTACATTTGTCTTCAGAAAATTAGGTAACACACCCAAGCTCCTCACTACACCACAGCACTTCATAAAGCAACTCCTCCCATTGCCTTTGCCACCTCTTTCAAGCCAGGATCAAATGCCCTGGGAAGACCGGAGCATACTTGGGCACTGCATAGGGAAAGGGGACCGGAGCCACCTGAGGCAGGGACGGACCCAACTTTGCTGAACACCAAAGGATGAAAAAGCCAGATAAGCTGCCTTGCCTGTAATCTCTACAAAGCAGCATTTTTTTTTAAATAAAAACCAAACACAAACCAAAAAAACTCAAAAAATCTCACTAGATCACTAAATTATTTGGATTTTCCCCCATAGGGAAGACTCCATTACTTGGTTAAAGAACTTGACACAGCCCCGCCACTGCATAATTATAACGTTTCGCTCACAGCATCAGATGGATGGGGTGAGTTCTGTACTCCCAGACTTTTTTTTTTTTTTTTCCTACCATCAAGCTGCTTTTCTCAGCTTAAATCAACAGCAGCACCAGCCTCAAAAATCTTCATTTCCCACCAAAGTGCAGAAACACCAGGAAAAAGATCCATTTCTGAACTCAGCCCCTGCTCCTCCCAGGCAACTTAAATTAACTGACATGGCCATTACTGCGCTTCTGGAGCCTCTGTGGTTATCGGGCTCGGATGCATGAAGGTTACATGAAACCACTGTTCTTTATTGTTTGCCTCCTCAGCGAGAAGCCCTCTAGACAGATCGTTTTAACGCGAAATTTCAGGTCACATAGTGCATGTTTGCAGTCTTGGAAACTGATGGGGTATTTTCATTTGTTCTCTCCCTTGCTCGCATAATAGCCAGGCTGAGAAGCTATCTGGATTTCACTCTTATTATTTTAACTCTGAAAGGAAAACAAAGCAATCTGAAAGGAAACCTGCAAATAAATTATTGCTAGCAGATGCCAGCCTCAGAGCATGTTAGTCCAGCTACAAAAGACAGAGGTTTATTCTGCTCATCCTCGCCTTATCGCTGGATTATTTCTCACATTAAACCGAAACGAGCACCTGGCAGGTTTCCTAACCCAACACCACTAGGCCATGCAGTAGAAAGGACCCCGTGCTGAGGTCAGGATTCAGCTCAGTGCTCTGCCACTGAGCCAGGACAACCTTGAGAGCGTCACTTCATCTCTGGGTGCTCCTTCCCCCCACTTCTCCAAACACGCCATGGCGCAGGGGCTATTTCTTACCACGCATTTGTCCCGCACCAAGTAGCTTCCTGACACGACCGTAACACAAGCTATACTGACCATGTCCCAGTGCTGCAAATCTAAATCAATGGGGTTCAGACAGATAAACTGGAAAGACTGTTTAACCTGAGTAAAAAGTGAATCTTAACAGCCTCCTCCTACAGTGATGGTCTTGCTCTGCTGCCAAGACTACAGGGATACAGCGTGGGAACACCAGCACGGACCTGATGTTTAATTTTATGGAGTACCTGAGGGGTTGATATCTTCTTCTTTCTTATCTTAATACAGACTTCTTCTCCGATGGAAGAGTGAGGTGCTAAGTTAAAACCGCTGGAGCCTCCCATGCACTGACACCTAGGTGTGCCTAGGCTTCAATAGCTCTATGCAAATATGCCATTAAGGGCCATGATGAAATTCCCCACCGTCAGCAGTAATACTTTCTGTGTATTCAAAAGCACCACTGAGCTCAGAGAAAATAAACATCTTAAAAAAGCCTTCAGGTGGACAAAGGGAGGTGAGGATTCAGCGGGAATATTTATTTCACTCTGAAAACAGCAGAGCTTCCATCAGTGCTTATTCGCAGATATAGCAAAATGCCATTTGCAAGAAGCTGCGTCTGAGCTTTAGAGAGACAGACTGACAGACAGAGCCTCTATTTTTAGTTAAAACCCCCGAAATCTAAATTTGCCTAGCAGCAGGTAAAGCAAGAGGAGGAAAATGCCAGAAGAGATTACATTTTTAGAACAGAATTGTTGAAAAGTGGTTTTCTGCTTGGTCCTTCCCTCCTTCCAGGTCCAAAGAGCCCCTTCTTTAGCTCCTCATGGGAGAAGGCAGCACAGACCACCCTAACGAGGGAGGACCCCACCACACCTCACTCCACCCTGGCAGAGGCCAAGGACGGTCCAGCTCCCACAACCCCATTTCAGGGCTGGGTTCAAAGCCAGGGTGAGGGAAAGGAGAAGGATGCTGGGTGGGAAACCTCCTCCATCACCAACCTTGTCCCAGCAAACACCTTCGAGCCCTCACCAGGGAAGATTAATTTGCTGGTTAATTTGCACTGCTGCCCACTGCTCCTTTCCTACCCAAGGATCACCTTATCAGTGTGAGCCACTGAAGGGAGCAAACCCTGCGGTCCAGCTGGATGTATACTATGGGGCAAATCACATCCAGGCACCAGAACTGCCCCTCAGCACCCACCAAGAGGTGAGGATGGGCTTGAATGGCCTGTCCTGATTTCTCCTTCCTCTGTTGTATTTTTTTTTTCTTTTCTTTTTTTTTGTTTTTTTCTGAGGGTTTTTTCCCCACCGCTGAGGAATCTCCTTCCTTGGCTGATGCAGGCAGAACATGGGTGGAAAGACCTGGATCTGGGTCTCCAAATCTCTCCCACTTGCTCTCTGCAAAGCACCATGGCATCATCAGTCACTGCAGAAAATGAAGAGGACTTTGTCCCACTGGACCTTCTCCAGCTGTTAATTTTGTAAAAAATAAGGGAACAATGAAGGAAGAAATACCCTTGATCTGCCTCTACTTTTAAAAAAGGCTCAATAGTAGCTCCCAGCTGCTATTTTATAACCACACTCTGAGGTTAGGGGTTTTTTTTTGCTTCTTCCCTTTAGGGTCTTCCTTGCTGCTTGATTTAAATCCTCCTGACATTCCACCTATTGTGAGTCCCATCCTCAGCTGAACAAACTACCGCCTGCCTTTTGCTTTCTGACTGCTTCCAGGAAAGGACACCCTGCGCAGTGTTCTGGGGCTTGGAGTCGGGGGGAGGATTTTGCCTTGACATCTTTAGATGCAAACCCACAGCTTGTACCCCCCTCAAACTACACATTACCGAGGTGTCACAAACATCCTCCCGAAGCTGTACTGTCAGTTTGCGTTTGCAGAAAAGGTCCAACTCCCACCCCAAAAAAAAAAGCTTAATGCTGCGAATGATACGCTTACCAAGCGCTAATGCTCTGTAGCGATAGCAGAGGCATCCTCCGCACAAGTGAAGCGGACCAGAAAAGATGCTCCCGAGCATCACGTTTGACACAGCCGCAGCTGTACCGTGTGCCTCTGCAGCGCTGACATTCAAGCATTAGGCTGGGGTGATTTCATATGCAGTAGTTTAAGTTGACATATACTTTCCTCTTGACTGTTTGAAAGTGCTACAACACGCAATCCAAACGCCATTTCACGCGCAGAGAGACCTAAGTGGCTTCGTTCGTGCAAACAGCTCTTACGCCAGAAAAGGAGGGGTTGGGGAAGGGGGGGCGGAAATAATATATCACAGTTCTTCAACCTCATTGCTTTCAAGCTCAGTAATAAGCTGCCTTTTTCATAAGATTATCCTCGAGTGGCACAATGAGAGGCGATGGCTGAGGCGAGCTACATGCCTGTCTCCAAAGAGGGCTGCAGCAGCCCATGTTCTTGGCAGGGGGTGGGCAGCTCTGGTGGTCCTATCAACATCAGCCCTGCCTGTCCTACCAGTGGCCAGCCTTCTGCAACAGCCTGCCCGCTGCTTAGCGGTACCCCCAGCTAGCTCACTGTGGCACAGGAAAATAGGGAAGATTTGGGAGACAAAGATTCTTTTCTCCATCAGCACGGTGATCCGGGATGAGCGCAGGCAGGAGCGTCCATGCGGACAGTCCCAGCTGGCTCCGTGCAGCAAGCACCTCACCGCAGCACTCTCCGGAGATCTCATTTCAGACCTGTCATGGGAAATTTTATCCTGCGCCTGGACTTCTTTAAGAGGCAAAAATAAATAAGTAAACGTGCCCCACATCCCATTGTCCTTCACTGCTGCACATCCTGTGGATTACAAGCTGTAACTGGCATGAAAAACTACATTTAAATACAATATGTATTTAGGAGCACACACGCAAGTGGAAGCATGTGTGCATGGGGCAGACCCAGAGGTTAGAGAGCAACTGAGATCTCGCTCCCCACTGCGAGGAAGAGGGCTGCACACAGGCACAATACCTAGGCCTAAACCATCGTAAGTTCTACCTGCATTTTAGGAAAACACGGCAGAAAACAAATATGCTACTGCACTGATATGCAGAGAACTATTTTTTAAATTTGCCTAAATGGATTTAAAGTGATGCGTGGGGAAAACTGCACATGGAGAGCTGGCAATAGCCTTATCAAAGCCAGCCTCTTCCTTCCCGTTCAAGTTTAATTTGGCTTTTATAACAAAGGACCAGAACTGATCTATCGCTCACTCACACACCTTAGGCTAGCAGGCTCGGTCTTGCAGCCAAAGATGCACAGGATCAGGCCCTTGTGTACCCCTGACATCCCACGGTGTGACTCTGACCCTGGCTTTACAGGACCAGCACTGCCACCCTGAAAAGCTGCAGCTCCCCAAATCCTGCTCCCACTTCAGATGCCCCCTTCCCACCTCCTCCTCTTGCCCCCAGACCAGTCACTCTGTTTTAACACAAATCAGCAGAGTCGGAGGTTGCAGGAAACCCTTGTTAGCAATGTGCCTGGCAGAGACAGCACACTAGATGAGCACCAGGTATGAGGAATATTACCTCTTGTAATCATCGCTTTATTAACATACAACAATCTTATTAAATCTAATCTAAGTGCTTATTTGGCAGGTTCAATAGAAAAGCCTTAATTGAGCTCGTTTTAAATATAGCAACAACTGCTTACTCTGCTTTCTAAGAAGGTGTGAGCTTTTCTGGCGACACCTGCTTGCAGCTGACAGCTTGTTAGTGAAGAAGGATGGTTTTTAAGGGTGGATTTTTGCTGGTTTGGGGGTTTCCCAGGGTTCAGTTTATTTGGGGATACAGGAAGAGTCAGTAACATCAGTCACCAAAGGAGGGCTTCCTCCACCACCCAGGTGCGTCCATCCGCCCATCTGAGATGGTGCCTCACTACCGAGGGGCCAAAACGGGACAGGAAGGGCCATTTGTGTAGCAAGCAGCCCAATTCTATGCTTAATTAAAGCTTCTTAATCTGCTGGCAGTGAATCTGCCAGGAGGTTTGACAGCTTTGGCTGGACCTCTTTCATCAGCCACAGCTGCAGCAGTAAATGAGTGGCTCTGTTGAGCCCCTGTTGCTGCCCGGGGTCCTGGTGGGGATGAATGCTGCACTTGTCTCCTCCAAAGGCTCCACAGCTTCACCTGGCGTGCGGGGGGCTCCTTCCGACCAGCCGGCCCCTTGCAGAAAGGGCCTATTTTATCAGGCCTGGGACTGACCTAAATATCCTGATCTGATCCGCCCTTGAAGGATGGGACCAGAGAGGAAGGCAAGGATTTAAATATGTGGACTCGAAGCCAAATCTTGGCAGCTGGAAGCCCTCTCTGCCCGGATTCACCATGCAGGAGGTTTGGCTGCAGCAGGGAGACAGAGACATCCAAGTCCTGCCCATCACTTTGGGTACCGGAAAGGCTCCATCCCCCCAGAACCACCTGGTCCATAAGGGCTGGAGCAGCACGTGGCCCTCGTCCCATGGCCAACGTGTGGGGCCAAGGGTCACCGTACCACAAAAGTACACGCTTTTAGGGGACGGAAGGCTTTCTGCTCACCTTGATGTGTGTGCCGTGCAGGCTGGTGGCTCCCTCGCAGCTGCTGATCTTCTCTCCGCAGGTCCACCTCTGATTCAGCAGCTCACCCCGAAACTCATTTTCTGGGGAAGGGAAGAGGAACACGGGGTCAGGACACGGAGTCAGCCCAGCAACCCAGCAGCAGCAACCGGAGACAAAAATGCCATATATATATTCCCTGCCTGCTTTCTTTAACGGCCATAAAAATCCTGGCTGAGGGTCTCGATGCCCCGAGCAGGAACCCAGGGTGCCATGCCAAAGCCAAGAGCCCCAACCATGAAAAATGTTTATGCGCACCCTCAGCTTACCATAAACACTGCAATGCTGCTCAGCTTGGTCCTCCATTGGAAACCACAGTATTAACAGTGAGTGTCACTGGTGGGCTGGGCAAGGCAGCTGCCAGCAGTGGCTGGGGAACCCCACTGTGCCCTTACAGCTTCCTCTCATTCCAGAAGTAAAGTTAATTTTTAACCTTTCCTTAAAATGTGCACACCTAGGGCAGTGGATGGGACCCTTTAGCTGTGTATCAATGAAAGCGAGTGGGGTCCCCACCCATCTCCATGGCATCGGTCTGTGACATCAGTGTTCTAGAGGGAGTCCGTCCACAAACAGCAGCGAAGGTGCAAACCACGGCTCTCAGAGTTAGAGCTTCCAGACACAGAGCTGCTCTGGGAGCGAGGGAAAGCAGGCAGAGAGGACCCTCCATCCGTGGGGAAATACCGTGGGACGTATATACTTCCCAAGCAGATTCTCAGCACTTTCCCTTCATCTCATACAACTTCAAGCATCTCCAAGGGGCTGGCGCCAGCCCTGCTGCACATGGGTGGACGTGCAGCAGCAGGGCCAGCGCAGAGGAGCTGCGGTGGTGCGGGAGCTGCATGGCACAGCTGCACGGTGTGCAGGTACTGCTCACCGCAAGGAGATCAAGGGCGCTTGCCCCCAGCACCACAGCTCACCTTGGCAAATGGTTGTTGCTTTGGGCACTGCCGCCACAAGTCTTCCCCTCACATCAGTAATTGCGGTTCCCTCTGGCACTGAGTACTGAATTATTTACTGCCTGTTCTCCAAGTCTTGCTTCATTTATCTTCTACCACTGATAGAAAGGTAAAAGGAGAGCATCCCCCAGAAGGAGGCACATGAGGAGCTACGCGCATGCTGGCGCGCTCATTCATCTTGGGCTCCTAATATTCCGGGGAAGAGCTCAGGGTAGAGGCTTTGTTTCCTCCGCCCAACAGGCTCTCCTGCTTCTTTGGCTTGATGGTTCTGTTATTGGGGCAACCTCAAAGACAGGGAAAGCAGGGAGAAGGCTCACGCATGCTAAAGGAAACCTGCAGAAGGTGGGTGTTTCCAGCAGTGGATAACTTGCTGAGTGCATAGGACAGCAGCCGAGCAACTTTGGATCTGTTCTGCCACAAAGCAGCTTTTAGGAGAACATGAAGAAATTAGGTAGGGAATGTGTTCCTTCCCTGCTTGTGCCTGTTCTCTACCTGCAAAACATTAAGGAACAACCAGTATATCCTACAGTGCTCTTGCAAGAATGAATACATTGAAAGACCAGGATAATTTGATCCTATGGTGATGCACAATCTACGTTAGTGATGAAGACAAATGACTGTGAAAGTCATCTTCATGTATCTGTCCTAAACCAGAGCTGTGCTGGAGCCAGGAGGGCAGCTGGGGGAACTTTTTGAGGTTTCACAGGAGAAACACCTGTGTTGGAGACTGCTCCAAACTCTGTCTGATGCGCTGTGTTCCAGCCTGGGCTGAAACATTATTCTGCTTTGGAGAAGCTCCGAGGAAAGGGAGCAGGGAGGCACAGATGGCCAGGCAGATGATGAAAACCACGCAAAATGTGGGAAAGAAACTAGAAAGGGACAGAAGAAAGGAGAACAGAGGGAAAAAACCCCATCAGATAGGAAGAAATAAAAATGTTTCTATAGCACATTCATAGGACAGTACAGCCTGCCTGCTTAGCTGAAGCATTTCTCTGAGCATACTTCTCCCGAGCAGTGTGTTTTGAAGAAGGAGCATCCCCTCTGGGATGCAGTGGGGGCAGAAGCAGAGTGGGTTAAACTGTAGAAACAATGGATCCTGGATGCAAGATAACCCTAAAGATAGCTTAGAAGATTTTTTTGAAAGGTTGAGAGGTCATGAGATACAACACCAAGGATGAAAAAATAGCAAACACATACACACTTATCCTCTTTGGGCCTATTTCGGTCACATGTGCCTCTGTTGTAGGCTAAGGGTGAGTTCTGGAAGCTGCTGCAGTGAATATGGCCCCAGACGCCAGCTTGTCCTTGCCACGGGCCCCATCCCCACCTCCTGTGCCTTTGTCCCTGTGAGCAAGAGGAGGGGAAGGGGCTGAATGTTGGGGTGAAGAGCCCTGGCCAGGCTGAATGTACGTTGGCCGCACCAGCTCAGCACCTTCCTGCCCACTCCTGTCCCTCTGCCCAGTCCCGGTTCAGATGGCCAAGGCAGCTCCATCAATACACGAGTCAGATTTCCTCTACTCCGTGCTGCTTAAATGCATCTGGTCCCCAGAGAGGATCAGCTTGCAGTGCTGGCTGTGCCCTTTCCACCTCGCCTCCGGACCCTGGGTTCAGCAGAAATGCAGCTCAGTGGTTCTGTGAAGGACACTTCTTTTAACCCCTACCTGGGCCACCCAAGTGATGATGCAGGATATTGCCTTAAATTAAAGTTTTTCCCCATGGGAAGTAGATCCCAGTGGGCACAGCATGTTCTGGGGTCCCCCCCTGGCACCGAGCCGGAACAGCCAAAGCACACAGCCGGGAGCACTTGCATCCACTCCTCCTTGAAAAATAATCTAGATGCTCAGCTGGTCTGACAGATCGCTGCCTGATGTTCACATCCCAAAGGAAATCACGGGCTTTCCCCCACCCGCTCCATCCTCAGTACCCACCACCTAGCCTGGATGGGATCACACACTGGGTTCCCTAATCAGACAGGTTGCTTTTCAAAGAATCCTAGAACGGTTTGGGTTGGAAAGGGACCTTAAAGATCATCTAGTTACTGGCCACAGCCAGGGACAACTTCCACCAGCCCAGGTTGCTCAAAGCCCTGTCCAGCCTGGCCTTGAACCCTGCCAGGGATGGCATACCCACACTTCTGTCTTTTCCCTCATCAACATGTATAACGATCCACCACCAAAACATCAGCGTGTCTTCTTCCAGATGAGATTCCTTCCCAAACCTTGAATCTCTTTGTCCCCTTCTGTCCTTCAGAAACATCTACAGAGAAGGGTCAGCTGTGAACCAAAGCATTGCGAGTTGTGCAGAGCCCTGGCACGGAGGAGCAAGTTCTGTGAAACCTTTGGGCCACTGTCATCAACTCCAAACAAGATCTGGAGACTTGGGAGGCGATCACATGCAAATCAAAGCATGAATCAGACTTGGGTATGTTTTACTTTACATTTCCAAAGAGAGAAGAAAGCATTGATTTGCCAGAAAAAAAAAAAAACTAAACCCTCCAAAGAATGGCAGAAATTTCCCTCCAGAATAAACCAAACAAACCTCGCAGAAAGCTTCGCAGCACAGAGGGTGGATAGAAAACGAGGCGGGATGTGGCAGGAGGGAGCTCTGGGTGGCAGCCGGCTCCCACACGTGTCCTACGGTGCTGGGGGGAGCCGTGCTCACAGGATGCCTGCCAGAGCAGCATCCCTCTGTTTGCAAATCTATGCAGAGGTTACATCTGCTATAGCAAAGTGGTGGGGTGAGAGACAGGTTCCTTAGAGAAAAGATGGTGGGGTGAAGGCTTCATTTCCTCATAAGATGCCTCACTGCATATTTAAACTGAAAGACTAGAAGAAAAACATATCAATCTTCATTTGCTTCCCCCACATATGAGAAAAGAAAAAGGAAGAGGGTAAGATTTTTCTTCATCTTTGTTCAGGCACATTTTTCATGGGAAAGGTGAACCCTGTGTTAATAAGGCAGCAGCGTCCTTCAGTGTCCCACCAGGCAACGTGGGCTCGCTGCTCAGAGCACATGCAGCAGCAGTGTCAGGGGTGGGAGGGTGCCCTTTGGACTGCATCTTTCATATGAATTGAACTTAGAAAAAAATCTCAAATCCAAATTTTGCATCTTCTCTAAGCTGCAAACGCCACCCATGGTCCCTTCCACCCCCTCAGCACTGCCTGCTGGCTGACACCGCTGCATTTTGCAGTGCATGGCTCACACGCACCACTCTCTGTAGCCACTGCCTGAGGGACACCAACAACCGAATTTGCTTTCCTGCATGGCCCCAAACCCATGGTACAGTGAGGTCTTCTCTTCCAGCAGGTAATGTGAGTCTTAGCTTTGATTTAAGGCTGCAGTCTCAGATCCTAGCTGCACCACTGAAGCCCCTTGCACAGCCCCCGGCACTCAGCACAGCCCCTGGCACTCAGCACAGCCCCCGGCACTCAGCACAGCCCAACCCAGCCTGAAGCACAACTAATTGCCCCATGCTCCTGCCCAGCCCCTGCCAAGAGAAGACTCATCTGAGCAGACACCCTGTGTACCGCCTGCCGGTTCAGCCTTCCCACATGCAGGAGCACAGCAGCTATGCATCAAGGTGTTTTTTTTTCAACAGAGATAAATTACAACCTCCGTAGGGATCAAAATACACTGAAAAAGGAGAACCCAGCTACTTCAGCAATTCTTCTCTGCTGCCAGGAGTGTTGGTTTAAGCCCCTCTCAGGGCACAGGAATACTGTCTGTTCAATGCAATTATCACTGTTTACTGTGGCATGGCTATGTTTGGCGCTTCAAATTTAGCTTCCTAAACATGCATTTAATTTAAGATCTAATACCGGATGTTAATTGTATATTGCACAGTAAGCGACTGATCATTAAAACATATTAATTGAGGTTTAACAGCTGTGTAATAGATATTACATCTCATACTTATCAGCAAATATGATTTAATAATCAGCTAGGACGGGATATATGGATAGAAGACTCGGCATGCCCAGCTAGACTGCTGGTTGTTCATTTGCTGACCTAAAGATACTTTTCCTTAGCATGTTTGGAAAGGAGCTTGGTAATCACCAAGCAGATGTTGAGCTTTGATGCTTTCACCTGGGGTGCTTACCTGGACAAGTCCTGAAGAGTTTATAATCTCTATAAATAGAGGAGAAATGAGGGAGCCATGAGCAGTTTCCTCCTACTAAGGCAGGGCCAAGCTGCAGGGACCTGGCCCCATGACCATGCACCGACAGCAAAGCAGTGAACCCTGGTGAATGGGGAGCAAATGGGAGATGGTGATCCTCCCCCAGCGCTTGGGGGATCCTTTCAAAAGTGTGCAAGAGTCACGGCCACCCTTTCTAATAGTAACTTTTATTCACAGCAAGTTGACAAAGATCATTGCCCTCGTTCACCTGAGTGCTCAGTCTCCTGCTGCTCCCATCCCTTGGCTCCATCATCGTATTCACCCAGCACATCCCGCTCCCACAGCCCGGGAGTCGCTGCTCCTCATCCCCACCCCCCTCCCAGCCGTGCCCCCTCTCGCTGAGACACAGCACCACACGGTGCCTTGCCGCACTGCACAGCTGTTTGGAGACCGAACAACTCATCGTACCAGTGAACTCAATTTTTGATCCCACAGCCCAGACACGCATGCAATCCTGGCTTAACCTACTGTGCTACCGAACCACACACTACAACAAAGTTTATGAAATCTGTGGTGTGCACTCTGATCTTTTACTTTCCGCTTACGCAAAGGAAAGAGAGAGTTTTGATTTCAGTTGGATCAAGCCTTTCTAGAGCTTTCGCTGCCAAACGGATGCTTGCAGAACAGTGTGTGTTGCTAACACACTAAGCAACAGGCTCAGCACCAGCAGGGCTCAGAGGTGTTCGCTGCCAACAGCCAAGCACAGCCTTGCAGGTCCTGGGGGCACAGAGGGGAGCACCAGGGCTTCCATCTGGCTATGCTAAGGGGAAGAGGACAGGTCACTGCTAGCAAGATGCCACTGTTTCTCCATCCCCAGCCACAGAAACCTGCCACCCTCCTTCCAGCAATTCCTGCAGTGTCCAGGGGCCAGCCAGCAGCCAAGGGAGCATCCCCTGCCTTGGCTCCCTCCTGCATGAAGCGTAAGTGACTCAGATCCTCCTTCCCAGCCCCTTGCCACCTCATCCTGTGGCTCATCCTGCTTTGATGTCATCATCTGCCACCTCTGCCCAGTCAGCCCTTGTGACCACCTCAGCCATGCCAGCTCGTGCTTTGCTTTGTGATACCTGGCACCTTCGGATGCTTTCGAACTCTCTTTGCCATGTCCTTGATGGGAAAAGGGAATCGATCCTTTCCCACAGCCCTGGGACAGGACATGGAGCAACTGGCAATTAATTGCAAGAAGATTCAGATGTCCCAAACAGGAGGACACGTTGTAATAGGAAGGGAAGAAGCACCAAAACCCGCTCCTTGGAGTGGGAGTGGAGCCCTCACCAGCGGGGTTGACAGCAAGGTACAGGCATCACCTTGCCAGGGGACCCAGTATCCCCAAGCCCCTGTGATGGCCACGCTGCCACCCATCCCCCAAGGCCCCCTCCCCATGCCTGCCCAGCAGCTCTGTTCACCGACCCACTAACTGCTCTAGGGAAGGACCAACATTTCGTCCAGTTTCCCTCTACCACCCAGTGCTACAGGAGCCAAAGCCCTCATTGCATCTACAATGCAAAGGAAGCAAATGAGGCTACAGTCCCTCCTCATTAAGAGCAATATTCATGCTCCAGTGTTCACGGCCAGTTAATAAGACTTTTTTATTAGAGCCTTTTTTCTTCTTCTGCAAAGTGGCAGAAGCATACTACACAGCGCTGCAGAAGATATAAAAGAAGGTGGTTTTCACTTTCCATCCTTGTATCGCTTGTGTACCCTTCAAGGGAGGAATAAATGCCGCGTGCCCACAGTGACACTGCTGTCGGTACATTGTTCTTAAGCATATCGATCAAAGAGATTAAAGAGTGAATGTTGTTCAACATCCCATCTCCCCCCAGCTCCTTGGGGGAGCTGTCAAAATGCAAAGCCACTCTGAGCGTGGCGAGCAAGGCCACCAATGAGAGGGAAAACAAAGCAGTGAGGTTCTCCACCGGAGAATCCCTTTGGGATTTCCAAAGCACAGGGCAACAGCAGGGCCTGGAAAAGCTCTCAGCTGATGCCGACCCCCTCCAAGAGGAGAGGAAGACCTAAGTCATGGGCTTTCCTGCCTCCTGCCTTCACCCTGCCAGCCACTAAGAGTTGCCCAAAGTGTGAATTTTCTTACTACAAGAAAAGGAAATTCATCTGATTCTGCTGATTAATTCCTTTACAAACATACTGGAGCCTGAACAACAACAGAAGTTTAAGTGGGAAAAAAAAAATAAATGAGGCAATTCCTGGCTTATCACTGCCAAACGATGAGTGCCAGCATCCCCCCTTCTGCCAGGCTTATCCACAGCGTGGACCACTCCTGCCACTGGCTTCATCTCCAGCATCCATCCTTCTGTGCACACAGAGGGAGCCCTGCTCAGTAACGCTCATCTGCTTGTGCCCAGTGCGTGTGCAAACAGGCGTGTAACACGTCAGGCATGCAGGAGAGCATCTCTGAGGAACAGGATGTTGCTTCTTTCTTCTTGCACGTTTCCCTCATTATTTTGTTCTGATTTGGCTTTCCTGGTACCTTCTCTATTCAATAAAAGCCAAATGCAAACCGCGTCCCTTAATCTCCGAAACAGCAGCTCACTGCTGAGAAAATAATATAGATGTAACTTCCAGCATCACACACTTTCTTTTCCATTTATATGGAAATGCCGACCTTTCACCCAAGCTATCTCAAAGAAGTATTTCCTTAAAAATGCAAATAGCATGTTGCAGGCAGTTACTCTGGCTGAGTCTTTCTTATATTATTATTATTTCTTTTAACCTTACCAGCACTGTAAAACACAACTGCTAAACTGCACCCCAGTAATAATTACTTTTCATACCAAATCGAAAGCCTCCGTGGAGCCGATGTGTCAAAAGACCAGCAGGAGAATTCAGCGCAGATGGATTTTTAGAGATGGTTTTGGATAAGTGTTGTCTTGGACCAGTGGGAAGGAAGCAGCTCCAAGACACGCTGCTGCCAAAGGGAATGACCTGATGGCTCAGGGTGAGGTCAGAAGAGCATCTCTCGTCTTGTAAAACACTTTGCATGGTGCTGCTGACACACAGAAGCCCTCAGGAAGGGGAAAACAAACTGAGTGAGCCAGGGAGCTCTGTGTGGGGCGAGCACAGCAGGTATGAGAGGGATGCTGGTGTCAGGCACGGATGCCCTTCCCCACCTGAGGTGGTCTGGGAAGAGCTTTCAGGTTGTGTGTGCGTGCGCGGTGTCTGCACTGCACAAAGGAGCTCCAGGGCAGCATTAGGACTGCTGAGGCTGAAGATAAATAGTGAGAAGGGTGGCTGAAGAAGAGGCCGGTGGGGAAGCAGCCACAATGAGATGATGCATAAAGAGGAACAAATAAGATTAGGGGATTTCAGCTCCAAGACCCCTCTAGTTCACCTCTCCTTCTCCCAGCCATTGAAAGAAGGGTAAACCTCTGGGAGAGCAGCACAGAGCACCACTGCACAATAGTCCCAATGCCAGCAGCCACGTGCCAGACAGCCCTTGGCTTATATCTCCTCACCCATGGGATGGGAACAGGGTTGTCCCCCTAACCCAGGAACAGAAGCCCACCCCAGCAGGTTGAGAGGTGAAAGGAGGCATCGGCAACTGCTGCAAGCAAAGCTTCCCCGTTCTCACAGCTGCTTGATGCCCGCGCAGGGAAAGACTCCCAGCACGAATGGATGTCAAACAGATCCGGTTGGATGCCTTGACCCAGCTGGGTATTGGACACCCTGCATCCAAATTGCTCCATTATCTGTTCGGAAACAGAGAAGAAGGAAGGTGAGCCTGAGCATTGTGCTTGCAGAGGGGGATACAAGGCTGAGTGCTGGGGAGGAAGACAAATGTAAAAGCAAAGGTAATAAGTGAGGTTCTTTGCATACAGGAATAGCAAGTGAGAAAAGGCAGCTGCAGATGGCCTTCCTGGGACAGGGCAGCACAGCGTTTGGCTCAGTACCCGTTTCTGAGCAGCAAATATAGATTTCCCCAGTGTGTAGGGAAAGAATAGAAGAAACAGGGGAAATCTAAACTAATCTTTCCTCCGTCATTTTAGTGATCTATAGATTTAGCTGTCAATGACTCTTCCTTCTGGAGCCTTCTGGGCTCCAGACCTCCAGAGATGCCCCAGTGTTGACTGTTACACTCCAAGTTAATCTGAATCTGCTCTGGGACCTTACTTTCAGCCCTGTAGGTTCTGGGCAAAACCACAGAGCTGCAAAAACCCACAAAAGCTACAAAACCCCACATTGCTTCTACCCAAATTTGTCCCCAGCTGGGCACACAGACGTCTTTGGGGGACACAAACCCTTTTACCCCCAGCACAGGACTGGGGTCCACCAAGAGCGTTTGCTCAAGCAGGTGGTTTTCCAGATGGGGGTTTCTACCATGTGTGACACCAGGTCAGGCAGAGGCGGGGGAAGCTGCCTGGAAGAGCTGGGGAAGAGGCTGGCAGTGCCTCTGACGCAAAGTTAGATGACTAAGTGGGCTACTTCCCAGCTGCCAGCTTGTCTTTATGATATTAAGCCTTTCCTCTCTGCTGCCATATAAGAAGTGAAAAGTTGACACGTAAGCATGTGCCATACAGAGTCAGAGAGACAGAAGCAATAAGGCATAAAAGGAGGTGAGATCATCGTGCAGCAACGACTCCCCTGGGGTAAGAGGCAGTGCTGCACAGTGCCCGCTGGCTCTCAGTCCCCCACCAGCATCCCCTCTCACGGCACAGGCTCGTCACTCTCACGCTGATGCCCATTTCCACACCAAGCCTCCCAGACCAGGGCCATGCACAGGGTGCCATGCTGCGTACCATGAAATGAAGCAATTAAGCTGACCCTTCAAATGGTTTTATTAAAAAGGAGCCTCCACTGCAGTGCACAACTCTACCAGCAGTAATGTCGCAGCCCCCCAGGATTATCACCGCTGAATGGGACGGCTGCTGTGCACCACTTGCTTGAAAAGAAGGAGAATCATCAAATATGTTAAGTTTATAGCCCTGCTGGCACCGCTCTTAGTGCTCCTGTGGACCTCATGTAACTGAAATTAAATAGAGGCAAGTGATAACTTTCTGTCCTTCCCAGAGAAGCCTGCATTTGCTAGTGAATACAAAGTTGGGACAACGAGGCGGGATGGGGCAGCAGCTGGGTGCCCTTGGGCAGCGCTGTGGGAGCAGCCTTCATCCCCACGTCCAGCCACTTGCACCGGCTGAGCCCACCGCACCACGTCAGCTTTGTCCTGATGCCAAGCCAGCCAAGCCCAAGGTCACCAGCACTGTGCCCGCTCCTCACACCCCACAGCCAAGGATCAGCTTGTAGCCCATAAGTGGGAAGTTTCTCTCTCGTCCAAATTCCTCACTTCCCAGTCCGCCCCTTTCTGCCACGGTGTCCTTGCTCTCCCCAGCCACGCTCCTTGCGTGGCGGGCGAGCGCAGAGGGGAGGCAGCCAACCTGCCAGAGCCACTTTGCTGCTCCAGGAAAAGCTGCTCCGGGATGGGAGGGAGCCGAAACTTTCTAGGGGATGCGGGAGAGGAGCTGACAACTCCATGCTCCTCTGAGACACTGCAGGCAAAGGTAACTGTTTAGACTGTCATTTTTTTTTAAAGCAACAACAATGCTCTCAGGCACTTTTTTGTTTTTTAATAATAAAAAAATGGAACAGCTCTCTCCAGAAGGCTATTAATCCTCTCCTGTCATTTGTGTTCTTGGAGAGAGCATTTCTCTGGGCAAAAGCAGCGAGTTGCTTGCTGACTAATTACATCAAAATATTGAGGGCAACAAACAAACCTTTAACTCTGCTTGCCAGCAGCTCGCTTGATGCAAAGCTTCAAAGTTATGGAGGAGAAATGTATGCAACAGCAGGAGAAGCTGTGACTCCAGACGTGCTCATGGCCACATCATTTTAGAGGTATATATTTCCTTTCCTCTCTCTAGAGCCACTGGTTAGGCTAACTTTGCCCAGGATAACTTCACCCAGAATATCACTGCCCCAAGGCTTTGATTTCATATAAATAAAGACTTTTTGCCTTTTCCAGGGAAAGGAATCAATTTATTTTCTCTCATTCCCACACAAGCGTTTGGGTTTTAGTTAAGGAGCAAGGACTGGACACATGTTCCCCAGGAAGGCTCTTGCTTAGGCTTCAAGCCCCACCATAAGATGGTTTTCAAAAGTGCTTGGCTGAAATTAGGCAACTTCTCTCAAAGCCCATCTGACACTGTCACTTATCCCAGCAGTGCACAGGAGCAGCCTCCCCCCGGGATACTGCTCTGTCCTGCCCCAAAATGTGCACCGGACATTCAGCCAGCGGGGGGTTGGACTGTGACTTAATTTCCATCCCACCACTCCGCGTTGCCTGTACAGCCAGATAGGAAAAACCAGTGCTGAAAAAGGAAAGCCCAGTTCTGCATTTCGGTGCTAAATCTGATGTTCTTCCAAGAGGGTTTGGATGTCCAAGAGCTGAAACAAGTGACTCAGATGCAAGCTTTGGCCCCGAACCCACAGCTGCCAGACAGACATTGCTTTCCACCCACTGGAGCTGCCTCTCCCAGGCTGGAGACCCCCAGAGCAGGGAGAGACTCCAGCTCTAAAACATGGGTTAACCCCAGACAGCTGCTGGGGAGGTTTCTCCACAGTACGTGGGTGTTTCTACGCACAGGTAATTGGGTACTCATCACAACCTTTAATAAGCTGCGCTTGGGGAACCCAGTGACAAGCACAAGGCAGAGTTTTTCAACCTTAAATTGTTGGTTTCGAGAGACTGTTTAAAAAAAGAAATTCAAAAGTGCTCGAAGTGTCACCTACAGATTTTGCCAGCAATACCTTGGGGTTTTAAATACCGTGTGCATGAAAGCTCCCCCAGAGCCATCTCTTGTACCTTATAATAATATTCACCAGGGGATCCTCCTAATGCAGGGTTTGAATCCATTGCTGTTGAATACACCCCACTCCTTGGCTTGCAGGGGCGTTCAGGTAAATGCGCCCACGAGCTGCTGCTCAGAGAGAGGACTGCAGTCCTCGGCATTGATCACAAAGGTCTGAGCACACCTACAAGGTGTGAAGGGCTTCCCCAAAGCAGGCACAGACCTGGCTTGTGGATGCCGTCCTAGGGAGAGCCATACGCTGGCCAAATGGTTTCAAGCAAAGGAACGAAGAAACCTGAGTTTCTAGTGCAGTTTATATTTAATTAGAGGAAAGGCAGCTTACGCAGCAGTTTTGGAAACATATTGTCTTACAGCATATTGGATATTTGTATCTTAACAGCTCGACATTGATTTCTTTTATGTAAAGGAAGAGGGTGGATGAGAACTGCGTACCCTAAGTTGTGTTAGCTCCAGAGAGACGCCTGTACTGCTTGGACTAATGTTTAGAGTAATCAAAGGCGTGAACTCATGTATTATGTATGGGAACGAGAGTTTTCAGTCTTCTGCAAAAAGGAATCTCCAGCGTTTGGTATTTTGTTAGCAGGCTGGCACCATATGGCTCTCCCCTGCTGATATTCTTTCACACCAGAACTTTATGTTCAGATGCTTTAGTTAATATTTTACCCAGCAAGCATAAACAAGATGCAAAGATTGCAGTCGACAGCAACCTTCTCTTAAACCATATACCCATGTTAATAGTGTAGACTTCTTTCAGCAAGTAGCTTACTGAACACATGCCTGGCTTTTTTTTTTTTTCCCACCCTCCCTTAGGAGCCCAAGCTGGGCCATTTACTTAACTGCCTTAGCATCAAATAAAACACAAGCAGCAAACCCAAGAAGGACGTTTTCATTCCCTTCCTGCTGTTTTCTGGCTGTCCAAGGCAGCACTTGATGCATGCAGGTGCTGCAGCCATACGAGTTGTATCTGTGCACAGTTTAAGGCTGCATTGCTGCTTGGTTTTCGTTTCAGATGTGATTTTATCTCAGGAAGGTAGAGTTGCCTCTTGTCCACTACTGCAGCCTGGACAGAGCACCAGGCAAAGCTCACAGCCCGCCGGGAAGCCTCACCCAAGCACTACCAGCCTAAACTAACCAAGCAAGACCAACAATACGGAGTATCCAACTTGATGGGCTTTACCAAGACTTGTTTCCCCCCACCCTGCTCCAAGTCAGACACAGAATCACTTTGCAATACTGCAGCTTAGAGATTTAGCTCTAAATATTACAATTAGATTTCCTCCACCCACACACACCCCCCTCCAATATTCATATTATTCTTTAATATTCTTAAAACAAATAGGACCTAACAGATGTCTTTCAGCCTGCACTCTTATTAATGAGAATATTGTAAGAATGGAAATCAGGTCACAAATGTTTAATACTTTGTTTAAAAAGTCTTCAGCTTCTTTAAAGAGTTCCGCTAATCCCAACATGACAGATGTACAAGGCAGTTTTGCTTGGGGCAGATTAAAATTCTCGCTCTGATTTGCTCTTTCATTTGGTCTGATTAAAATAACATTGCAATTTTTTTTTAATGTGCTGACTTCAAAATAAAAAAGGAAAGAATAAAAAGTGACCAGTAAAGGCCAGCATGATCACAATAAAAGCAAATTTATTGTTGTTAAGATAAAAAAAGCAAGGCAGAAGGAACTGAGGGACAGCCAGCCCATACCCAGGTTAGCATTAAAGCTCTGTGTTAAAGATAAAAGGGGGACCTTTCCAAACTATGTTTTTCCATTTGAAAGTGTTTATTAATCTATTCTCTCTGAAGCAAAAAGTTCAATGAAAGACAAAGATCAAAAGTATTTTAATTCAGGTGAAAATTATATTTTTTTATCTTTTTTTTTTTTTTTTAACCAAACCAAAATGAAAAGCAGAGTATTGCCGAGTGTGTCACTTTATTATTCTGCTGTAAGATTGACACTTGCTGGGAACAGCCTGGCTGGTAGGACAAAGCGATCTCAGCCACCCTTTCCTCAACTAAACTGTGCGTGATTCGGTGTTCCTCTTTCCTGCCATCCTTTCACACCAGACCACCCTTCCCCACACAAGCTTTCACAGCTCCCTGCATTTCCTCACTCCTATAAAACACAGCGGGCATCTGAGTCACGTATGAACGCGTGCACAGCAATCGATACACCAGGATGCTCCGATCAGATCAGCAGAGGAGCAGGGAGGCAGGATGGAGCCCCAGCCACACTCATCCCACATCTTCTTCCCCACACTCATCTGTAAACAAGCAGGAGCCACGTGAGCCTTTGCCCACTTGGGTCTGCCCCAAAATGGCCACGGCTCCCAGTGCCAGGTCCCTCCAGGGCACTGCTGGACCAGTTTCATACAGGCTTTGCCTCACCAAAGGCTCCCATAGCACTGGTGGATGCAGTGCTTTAAAAAGCAGCCAGAGATGTTCAAAATAGAGTCCCTCAATGGGCAAATCCCTGCTTAAAGGGAGCAAGATTTCACACAAGGATCCCAGGCTGTTAGCCTGGATCTTTCTGGCTCAGAAATCTTCTCTGCCTCCTCATCCCCACCTGCAAAACCACAGCAAAACCTCACAGAAGTGCTGTAGGGATGAATACCCTCAACAATAGAAAACCACTAGTTTTGTATTGTATATTTAGCCATTTTTCCTTAAAATTCCAGCTCATTAATTCTATTAAAAAGTCCAGAAAATCCACAAAACATTTCAAGTTTTTGAGGAGTCACTCCATTCAGGTGTTTTTTAATGTTAACAGTCTTTAAACATAAGTGTCCAACACATGCTTGTGCCTCAGAGATGCCCTCACCCCAGTGTCCACACCTCTCAGGGCAGAAACATCCTCCCTCCCACCCCAGATGCCAGGGCAGAGCAGCTCCAAGAAGCAGAGGGATGCCCTCCTGCGCTGCTGCTCTCACACAGGGCTTCCAGCGAACCTGCACGGGCAGGGGACACCTGGGAACTTCTCTTCACCTTCGGTATCTCAGCCCTGCCCCAGGCTCTGCAAGGGAGCCCGCTGCACTGCCAGGCATCCCCTCCGATGAGCTAACCTGCCAAGAGGAGAAACTTGCGTCCTCCAAATAGACATACATCAAGCCCTTTTCTCCCCGGTGCAAATATTTGTGTGGAATGTGGGGGTGGGTGGCAGATCTCCCTTCCATCTCTGAAGGAAGCAGAAGGGATGCCCCAGCCCTGCTCTTTGCTGTTACCCGTGACCTGGCTCCCAGATCCCGGAGCAAAAATCTCACGCACATTCCTTTCACTCTAGGAGGAAGGTGTTTCAGGGCATTGCTCCACCCCAGAAACTTTTCACAGCACATGCTTATCACCCCACTTCCCTGTTCACACCACGATCTCCTCTCTAAGGACTAGGTGGGGAATCAAGTTTCTACATTTCAAAGGTAAACAGCCTCAGAAGCGATACAGAGTATTTTAAGATGGGATGTTTCACGCAAACATCTGAAAGCCTTAAGGGTGTCAGAGACACCGGGGGACTCAGCATCACGCGCCCCAGGAGACCAGCGCTGCTGTGTAGGTGCTGGAGTTATTCTTTGTAGAAACCAGAAAAACCCAGGAAAAAGATGGAAAAGGCAGGGGTTACAGAAAAAAAAAAAAGTAAAAAAAAAAAAAAAAGTGGAAAGCATAAAGTTTCCTGACAGCAAGTTCTGTCCTATCAAAACTCTAGAAATACCTGGGAACTGAGAGGATGGGTGGGAGCTAATCCCACCTGATAATGCCTTTCACACAGCTGCTAGAGGACTATCTCCCAAAAAGACAAATAAACCTGGATTTTGGGGCCACCTTGGCCTCCCTCCTTCCCGGCATCAGCATCCTTCTCTGCACAGCCGGGGACTAAACAGCATTTGCACAACAAATAACTCAAAGAGGGGGGTTGTTAAGGGAAGAAGAGTAACGAGTAGTGGTGTATTCCCAGCTCTGGAAGTTTGCAGTGAGGATCCTCCACCCTCAGCTCCCGTATATACGAGAAAGGGGAACAGCTATGTAGTGATGACAGGAGATGTCCTTTGTCATTAAGGAAAGAGCACTAGCAACTAAGCCACACAGTTTACAGCTGTAAAAATAACTCTTTCCGTTTGCAAACTGACGCACATGCACAAAGTGGAGGGGGAACGGGGTCTTGCCCCCCACTTTGCCATCAAACTCTCACAGCCGACTTCCCAGCGGTAACGCGACGCTTCCCCACGTCTCCCCCCCCTTCCCACGGCTGATTTCATGTCTTCTGGGAAGCCCAGCCCAGCCGTGGATGATTTCTCCTGCACGCTCCGGCCTTTACTGTAAACCTGCTGCTTCCCCCTCCTCGCTCTACTCTCGGGGGGCAAACCCCCCGAGTTTCGAGTGGGGCAGATGCCAGCACCCCTTGCAAAATAAGAACCCCCAAGCTGCAAAAGGAATTCTCTCCCCCTCACCGGACAGGGAGCTGGGGACCATTTTGCATTGCACAAACTGATTTGGGGGGGGCTTGGGAGTACAAACTCACCTGCCCTCCTCAAGCCCTGATGTGGAACCACGGTGGGATTTGGTGAGGAGAGAAGAGTTTATATTCCTGAGCTCCAAAAGCTGGGTAATTCAGCCCGTTTAGGGTGCATGGCTGGCTTAGGGTGCACTGCTCCCCGCCAGAGCCCACGAAGAGCAGCGTGCCCCATCAAGAAGGAAAGTTTGGAGGCAGCACCCCAAAGCCCAGGTCTCCCCCGGGAGGGGACACGGGGGGTGCGATGGGGGCAGTTTAGCACTGTCTGCTAAAATGGCAGCTGCTCTGACGCCGAGCTACGTCTTGCAAAGTCAGCCCTGCCCTCATCATCTGACTGCCAGGAACCGGGGCCGCTCCGCTGCCGGCTCCCCAGGGGCTCTGCGAGACAGGGGGGCTCGTGGAGCCGGACCCTCGCCCGCCCGCCCCCGGCCCGCACGTTGCGGCTCCGGACGGGAGGGGCAAGCCCCGGCCCGGCTGGGTTAGCCCTGGCCCCATCATTCCCCCGGCTGGAAGGTACCTGGGCTCGCCGTGCCCCGCCTCGCTCCGTCCCTCCCCCCCCCCCCCCCCCCCCCCCCCCGCCCGGGCCATTAACCGACACGGCCCGGCTCTGCGAAACAAAAGCCGGGGGGAGCTGGAGCGGCTGCCGCTCCGACCCCCAGACGGCTCTCCCCCTGCTCCGTGTGCCCCCCCGCCCCCCGCTTTGGGGACAAGGGGAGCAAAGGGACTGAGCACCTAGTAGCAGCACCGACCGGGGGGTGGGGGGTGGTGGTAAGGGAGAGGTTTGAGTTCTTTAAGGGAAGAACCTTTGGGCTTGCCCAAAGACGAGGAGGCACCCCAGTCCCAAATCCCCCAGCGCCAGCCTTGGCAGTGACCTTAAGCACCGTCCCACAGTGGGACGCCCCCCCCAAGCCGGGCCAAACCTCGGGGGTCACGGGGGGGGGGGGGGGGCTGCACTTCTGGCTTTTCTACAGTACGAGGTGCCCCCACCGCCCCCGGGGGCTGCCAGGGGCCGACGGCGGCCGGGATGGGAGGCGGCATCCCGGGGCTGCGCAGGGGACAAGGGGGGCTGCCCGCCCAGCCCCCGGCTCCTCGACGGAACCCCCGGGAAGCTGCCGCCCCCGGCCCGCGCCGCCCAGCCCCGGGGGGGGACGGTAACCCCCGCTGTAACGGCACCCCGGGACAGAGCCGGACCCGCCGCTGCGGGGTACCGGGACCCCAATTCCGCCGGGACCCACGGGGCAGCTCCCGGCTGCTTTCCGGGCAGGGTAAAGCCAACTTGCGGTAGTTTGCCTACTCTTCTCGCCTTTGTGTGGGGGAACCCGCAGTCCCCTAAGCTACTTGCAAAAAAAAAAAAAAAAAAAAAAAAAGAGTGAGAGAGAAAGCAAAAATAAGTTCTCCTTGGCCTTCCCGAAGGAGAGGAGGAGGGGAAGGACGGGGAGAGGGCAGGCAAGGTGGACGGGGAGAGGAGCCGAAGGGGCCAAGTTGTGCCCGGGCTCCCGGGCCGCAGCAGCAGGCGGTGGGTTGCGCTTTGCAACATGCGCCTGCTCCAGCCTGCGCCGCTCGGGAACAATAAACAGGATCATACAAAGAAGTAGAAAGGCGGCATCTTTGCTTCTGGTTTCTATGACAGCATCAGAGACAAACCAACTATAAACTCTAATTCCTGGATTTCCCCTCCACCCCCACCCCCCCAACCCCCTTTTGTCTGCCATTAATTAAAGTGACCATATGGAAAAGGTTGATAATAACAGCAGATGAGCCAACAAGAGAGGGGGAAAGGGAAAGAAAAAATAATAACTAAAAGTAGCGGCAGGGCGATGGCGAGGATTTGGATTTTTGCACTTGTTTCCAGCGGCTGCTCGGTGCGAGGGGGCTCAACAATAGCGGGAGGAGAGCGGAGCGGTGGCCAGCCTACACCCCCCTGCCCGCAGCCCGGCTCGGGGAGGGGGGCTGCCATGCCCCAAACCTCCAGCTCCCAGGGGGTTGACCCCCACGACCTGCCCCTTTGTGTAGGAGAGCCTCGGAGGGTGCTGAGCCTCCCTTCGGGCCGCCTCCCTGGGGGGCAGTCGGTCCTACCCGCCGGCAAAGTGCGCCCCGAACTCAGCCTCACTGGCGGGGGGCGATGGCAGCGCACGCACAGCCTCGGGCACCGGGCCCCTTCCCTCCTCTCCCCCCTGCAAATCCCCCGCAGAAGAACAACAACAAACTTTGCTAAAATTGATAAAGAGATTAGCTGAGCAAAGCCTCTTCCGAGCCAGCTAAAAATAAAGAACCCGCAGCTTTCTGTCGTGGTCAATGCACAGAGACAGCCACAAACATGGCACACTCCCCCTGCTCCTCGCTGCTATAAATAGAGAACTCTCAAGTAGTCAATATTGGGGAAGGGGGGGGGCAGTAAGAGAGGGAAAAAAAAAGGAAAAAAGTAAAAAAGTCTGCCAGTGGCAAAAGCGAGCACCCGGCGGGCGACCTGAGCGGGCAAACGCCAGCCCCCCGCACACGCGTCCACCGGCGAGCAAAGCGCGGCCCCCCCGCCGGGGCGCAGAGCTGCTTAAAGACCGCGGAGCGGGCAACTGCGGACTTGGGCTGGAGTTTCTGTAGTAAAGGGGGCTGAGGGGGGGGGGGGGGGGGGGGGGCGGGGGACGCGCGGAGCCCCGGTACCCGCACCGCGGGCGCGCACCGCCATCAGCACCTCCGAGAGCTCCGCGGGCGCGGAGGCCGCCGGCGCCAGCTCCTCCCGGCGCCCGGGAGCGTCTTCTGCTAACACCGCGCACGCTTCCCTCCGGGCACACATCCACCGATCCCGCGGTCCACAAACCCGGCAAGCATCCTCTTCCAGAAATATTCAGAAAGTTTCCCGGCTGAATGCGATGTTGTGCTTTTTTTTTTTTTTTTTCTTTTTTTTCAAAGAAATCTCCTTTCTCGTCTTATTCAACCTCTTTTCAGTCAGAAGCATAACATGTCCACTAGCGTCTCGCAGCCAGCGAGAGAGCGAGCGAGCAAAGATGGACCTAGGAGCATGATGATCATCATAAAAATCCCCTCGGTTCTCCAGTGCAATTTTCAAAACAACAACCCAGCCTTCGTGCTCTAAAGGCAAAACGCCTGCGTCTGTTTACATCAACTGTGTGCTGCGAAAGCCTTTCCCCTCTGTCTCAATCCAAGGGAGGGAAGCAGGAGGGGAAAAAAAAAAAAAAAAAAAAAAAAAAAAAGAGAGAGAAGGGAAAAAAAAATAAAAGAAAAAAGCCAGCATTATCTGCCTTTGTCAGCGAAAGAACATAATATTGACTTACCTTTCCCCACAGCTATTGTCTGCCCCTTTACAAAATGACATCACGGAAACCAATCATGAAATTTGCATGGGGGAGGTTGTGGGGGGAGAGTTCTTGGAGGGCAGCCCACTTCCCTACACCAGTAACACGCGTGTAAGACGGGTTGTTGGTTTCAATTAAATATCTGATACTCCTTAGTGTGTGAACTCTTAAGCCTGCTAAAGGCAATGTCTCATTTACTTAATGACCGCTCTCATTAATGGAAATGGCACAGAGGGGGCTTGCTGCGCCTTCCCTTTGTAAATACACTACCCATGAACCCTTGGGGTTGCAATATATCTGTTTACTCTCTGAGGTGAAATAAATTTACAGTATAGCATCAAAAAGAGAGAGAGAGAGAGATGGAGCTGCTGACTTCAGTGCACAGAGAGTTGGGGCTCTCCCAGCCCCACCAGCCCCTCTCACTTCACACTCCCCCCTCCCCAAGACCCGGCAGAAGGTGAGTGATTTTACCCGAGCTGATTCATAATTAATATGCACGAGGCTCGGGGTTCCTTTGATAGCAGCAACACAAAAGGACGGCGAGCGCGACAAGCACCGTGCCGTGTCCCCCCCCGCGCATCCCAACGCGTGGTACGGCCCAATAATTCCTAATAGCAGCAAGCAGCGAGTGACAGATGCCCTGGGTTAGCACAGCTCCAGCGAAAGTACTTTACAATATTTATTGGTGGTTAGGAAGATGACCTATCACCATAAAGAACAGACTGGGAAATTTATCGCCTCTATGAACCTGGAAGTATTGCATATTAGCTGATATACATATTCAAAAGCGAGTGGTTAAAAGGTGTATAAATATTTTTTTTTTCTTCCCCTTCAAAAAAATAATAAAATAAATGACACAACATATTCCCAGCAGACATCGCCTCACCCCGGGAAGGACGGATCGTGGCTCAGGCAGTTACGTTTTGGGTTTCATGATGGGAAGGAGAATAACCTAATGAAGTCCTAAAAGAAAGCGGTGACTCAAATAGTTTGGAGATTGTTTCTAAGTGAGAAAAGTACGTGTTCTTGCAACATGTTTCTCCTCCTCCCAGAAAGAGCTACACTTTCCAGGCACTAGCATCATCTTTCCTTGTAAATGCTTCTGTTTGGCAGAGGTCTGGTCACCCCAGGAGGAGAACCCTCGCCGAGCTGGAGGGAGGGACTCTGGGGAGAGACCCCGGCACCGTGCAGAAGGAAGGGCATTAGCACGTCCCCATCCCCCGGTCCCGTGTCCCGCCCTGCCAGACAGGAGCATTGGCACTTGGGTTGCAACTTTTCAGAGACAGTGAGGGAAAACACAGGCATGATGCAGCCCCGTGTGTGTGTGGGGGGGGGGGGGGGGGGGGGGGGGGCGGGCGGTGGTGTCACCTTTCTACTCAGCGCTTTTTCCTGCACCCTCACACCACCTCAGCATCACCGAGATGATTAAGACTTCACCATCATGTTCATGAAGATTTACAAAAAGGTGCAGGACTGCACAAACGGACAGAAACCCCAGGAGCCTTTAGAGAGCTGCGAGAGCAGAGGCAGAGCCTGGCAAGGGAAGTTGATTCCTCCTGAGGATGCACTCTCCTGTGGGGAAACTCCAGCCCCAGAGCTGCGGGAGCCCCAGCCACCCCTCTCCAGCTCCCTCCCACCCTGGCGAGGTTGGGTGCAGGCAGGAGGGAGAAGCCCCTCAAGCTGCCCGAGGTTTCAGCCCACGTGTGTTATTAGCTGTGCTGGACACCTGCCTGGCAGCGCAGGCTTGAGCAAGCTGCCTGCAACCCCACTGCACCCACGGACCATTACAGGGTGCACAGCAGGGGAGAGGGATTTCATTCCCCATTTCAGGCATTTTTTTTTTTTTTTGAGGAGAGGGTGACAGAAATACTAATTTTAAACTGTTGAGGCTGCTTTGGAGATTCTTATGATGCCCATTTCTATGGCTTGCAAGCCTGGTGTGCTCCTAAACCATTAACATAAAGGAGGTATTCAGCAGAGAGTACTCCTGAAAAGCCGTTTTCTATCTCCTTTGGACACACCACGAAGACAGGGATATTTTACATCCTAAACCTTTGGCATTCAGAAATTCTATTAAACTCTTATCTGCAGGCAGCAGGCCTAGTGCTACACTGCATCTCCATTGTTCTGCACCCACGATAGAATCAAAGGGAGGGCTGGGTGTACTCAGCTCCTCTCTGCTCACAATGCTGCCTGGTCCTCTTCTCCGCTATTTCATTTAGAGACGTAATGCTAAAACTTGAGAAACAAAAAGCACAATAGATAGACTAGAAGGCAGGAGGGAAATGTGTTTACTCACGTGTTTCCACATAAATTTGTGGACACGCACACGGCACGGGTGGGAATACACACATGTGCAAATCTACCTGTGCCACTCTGAGTGGTAGCACAGATGAATTTTATTATTGCTGTTGTTGCAGTTATTAACACGACAAACCAAGAAGCCCCGAGGCAGCTGACAGCTTTGATATCATTCTACTAAGCTCCGGGTTCTGAAAGGGTCCTTGGTTTTCCTTTGTTCCCAAACTAGCCGGATTTCCCCTTCACCTCCGCTCCAAACCTCCCCAAAACGCTGCCGCCAGCCGGCACCTTACCCGCAGTTTCTCATTCCCATCAACTTCAGCAGCCGGCAGGAATTCCCAGCTCGCAGCCCCAACACACACACACCCCCACCCCCCACACACACCCCAGCCAAGGGTAAGCCCCCCGCAGCCCCCTCTGGCCCAGCCGGAGGAGCCCGCGGGGAGCGCGGCCACGCGTGGGCTCTGCCGGCGGGTCAGCACCACGGCGGCGGACAGCTCCGCCCGCCCCGCCCCGCCCCCGCCCCCTTCCCGGCCGCTTCCCGGCCTTTTACGCCTTTTCCGACCATTTTGGTGTTTCCAAGCTCTACAGAGTCACTTCCCAGCTGTTCGCAGGGAGAACGACTGTGTCTTCCCAGGTCTGAAGGAGCTGCCGCTTCCCTGAAGGCAGCGGAACAGCGCAGAGGTGTAAAATAAGCGTCCGCCTGTTCTCTCCCTCGGAGCGTGGTTTGGGACAGGCGCCCCGAGGGTCGCTGCCTGCCTGGTGTCCACAGAACCCAGCGCCAACAGGATTTAAAAAGTAAATTCCCTTCACACACACCCCACAGCCCCCATGCAATTTGATTTTTTTAATTAATTTTTTTATCTTACTAAATGATTCATCCAAAAACATGGGTGTAAAGTTTGAGACTATTTAAAATAAAACTGCATTTGTGTAAATACAGGCACCGTGCTGCATTTCACTGGCTTCTTTGAGTCTGTTTCAAAGAAAATTAGATCTCAAACTTTATGCATTTGTAATTGGCACCAACTTCTCCGGTTACCAGCTGGGGGTGAAAGATTTTTTTTTTTCCCCCCTCCTTGTTTCTTTCTGAAAGCTTCTATGCAGATGGGCTGGCTGCCTTAATGCCTCAGACTACAATTAGTGCTGTTGTATGCCGAATAGAAATGGCCAGCATTAATATTGTATATGGAACAGCTGAAGGGTTGCGAAGAAACCTGCCCACTACAGGGCCCTGGCAGATGGAACAACAGGCACAAAAAAACTTTTAATAACCCTTTACTCACTCTGCAGCGCGCCCCTTCTCCCCGGTTTGGGCGGTTCCTTCCCGAAGAGGCAACGTCTTTGTCTGACCCAAACCTAGAGCTCTTTTTCCCCGAAGAACAGCAGTCGGAGCAATCCCCATCTTTTGCAAAAGGCACCTCGCATTATCCCCAAAGTTCCTCCTTCGTGCTTCGGGTAACGCAGGTACTGAAACACCCGGCTCGACAGCCACGAACTAACTTTTTATTTAACAACATCCCACTCGCCCCTTTATTACCCAGCAACGCTCAAGAGTGGGAAGGAAAAAAAAAATCTGCAAAAGCAAACCAAGCACCCCGTCCCCAGCAGAACTGGGACTAGAAGCGGCAGAAAACAGGATTTTCTCCTCACCCCCACCTCCCCTCCCCTCCTCGTCCTTTGTAATTCGGTGAAACCGTCGGCAGCGGGGACAAAGCCACGCCGGTGCCCCGGAGCAAAGCGCCGGGGCCGGGCACTCCCCGCCTCCTCCCCCAGCACCTGTAGCCCTTCGCAGCTGAGCCCGGGGGGGGGGTGGGGGGTGGGGGGGGGGGTGGCCGGGGAGGGGAGGGAAATGGGACAGGGACCTCGCTCACTAAACACAGACACGGGGAACCTGCGCTCCGAAACACACTTGAGAGCCTCTTGCCACCGTGCTGTTGGGGGGAAATCCATCATAAAACAAGGGGGAACAGGCTGGTTCGCGATGCCCACCCCCGGCCGACTGACTGACCCCCTTTGCCAAGGCGTGGCTTAGGCAGAGTTAAGATGCTCAAGTGCTTTAGAGGAGACAGAAGGCGGGGGTGGGGGACGCGCTCAGGACCCCACCCCGCACTCAGGATGCCCCCCCCCCCCCCCAACACCGAACGGCTACGAACCGAGGAAGGTCCCGCAGAGCTTCATCCTTGCCGCGTAGCGGTGGGTGCGTGTGCCGGGGGGTGCGGGGCGGCCGGGGTTACTCCATCATCCCTGAGAAAAGTTCCCGTCCGGAGCAAAAACTTATGGGCGGCGGCGGCCAATGGGACCCGCCGCAAAGTCCCCGCAGAGCACGCGGCGGCCAATCCGCGGGGCCCCGCGCAACGGCCCGGAGGGGGGTTGTCGTGTCCCGTCCCCCGCCCCCCTCCCCGGCTGGGCAGGGCGGGGGGAGAAGCTGAGGAAGGGGACCTGTCCTCCCTGGCCCTCGGGGTCTCAGTGCCTCTCTTCTGCCTGTAGGAGAGGGATGAAGTGACAGCTTGCACATCCCAGTGGAGGAGTGGGGGGTAAACACACACACACCCCCGCGCCCAACAAGACAAAGCATCCCCAGAGAGCCCCATCCACCTCCACTATGTCAAGGAGACCCCCAAACACACTGTATCTCCTTGAAGGGTGACAGCCCCCCCAGCTGACCCGGGGGTTGGGCAGAGGGATGTGCCCACAGCCCCCTGGGCAGTCCACAGGCTGGCAGGATCAGGCCACTGGACCTCTTGCATGCCTGAGTCCATCTAGAAATGCACAAGTCTGCTGATGGCCATACACAAGCTCGTTGGGTGCTCTGGTCGAGTCCAGGGTGCGTGGGGGAAGGAAAGGGGGGAACTGGTTCTGGGAGAGATCCGAAATGGAAGAAGATGTCCCTCTGCCTCAAAGGACAGATGGCAACGTTGGACTGAACTGATCCCAGCTGGAGAAAACTGGCTACAGGCCAGTGAGGAACATTCTCACTGGCCTCCCAGATGGAAAAGCAGGGAAAGAGTTACCAGGAAATAATAATAATAATAACAGTAATAACAATAATAATAGAAGAAAACTAACCAGGATTGTGATTAATATGTATGATAGGACTGAACTTTGTTACCATGTTGGCTGGGAGGGCAAAGTACCTTCTCTAGGCTGTGACCCGCCGTGCCCTGCTCATTACCCCGGATGAACCAAGGGCAGCTCTTTCTGTGGGCCAGCCCTGGTCTGGGAGAGGGAAAAGTGTCATTTCTGAAAGTGGGAGAGAGGAGGGGTAGCCTGGCAAAAAGCCTGACTGTCAGTGTAAAAACAGCACCCTGACCCGGGTGGGCAAAGCAGTGCTCTGGCAGAGAGAGGGCAAGCCCACCCAAGCCTCAGCTCGGGTACTTTGGGAAAGGGGAAAAGCCTGTGCTTCTAGGGACAGGTGGCACCAGTAATAAGGAACCCGGGACAAAGCTGATATTATCTGAAGGAGAGCTGAATGCAATTTATCTCAGCAGGGCATGCCTGCATATTTGGGTGATTTTTTTTTTTTATTTTATAAACATAAGGGGGGATTGCAGTTGGAATAAATGCTGGCAATGAATGTAGAACAAGAGGCTAATTCCCTCTTTGGTGCAAGATCCCGGGCTGAACACTTTGTTGAATACATCTAACTCCTTAATCCAGATTTCTTTGAAGGCAGAGAGCTGGAAGAGCGAGCGGGGAGGTACAGTTTTGTTGGGCTGGGGCAGGGTGTGTGTGAATATCAAAGTGCACCTTTTTGTCTGCACATCCATCACGGTCATCTGCTGGTCTCAGGGAGGTCTAAGGAAACAATAGTAGTAATAATCATTAGGATCATCATTGAATTGAATTGAAAGTCAGGAGTCTGATTCAAATTAAAAGTGTAACTGTTGAATAGGCAGACTTTTTTTGAGATCCTTGCTCTTAGAAGGACCTGGATAAGCCACGCTTAGCTCAGCCGGATCGCTCGTCTGGGCTGGATATGGCTCAGGAAAGGAGCTGGAGCTGGGCCCCCTGTACAGCTACATCTGACTGCACAGATCTCCCGGCAGAAGGGGGTGTGAGACAGCCTGTTTGGGGACTGGCACCTCTTCCGTCTTTGAATTAGCAGCTCTGTCTTTGCAGAATATTCTGTGCTTTATTGTCCCTTCAATCCCCACCTTGGAAGATGAGAGGTGACATTGCAGAGAGCTCTGCGCTTGGAAAATGACTTTCAGAATTACGTTCTGGCAATTTGAAACTTTCGCTCTCTCATCTTCGGCCTCTTGGGGCTTTAATGGGAGACAGCAAAGGGCCTCTTCCTCCTCCCCTCTTTTCTTTTCCTCCCCTGTTCTCCTGCAGCTGCAGCGGCTGGGATTCAGCAAGGTCACTCAACTCCATTGCTTCCTGCATGCAGGAGATCTCAAATTAAGGGGTGTTGGGAGCAGCCTGTTGGGATGAAACAGTCTTCACTCAGCTCCAGCAAGCAAGGAAATGAAACCCATTCACGGTGGCTCCAGACTGGCTCACCTTCCTTGTGCATTAGCTGGGGGAAAAGGTAAAGATGTGGAGAAGCAAAAAGCAGAGTAAAATTAGTCCATCCTGAAGCTGCAAGCTATTGTCTTTTGTCTAGCAGAGGGAGCCCCAAAATATTATTAGCAAGCATTGTGGCTGCAGCTGCCTCATCCGCTCCTTCTTGCTGTTTTCATCAGCATCTCATCCTTGTTCTTGTTTTCCCCCAAATTCCTTCTGCTGCCTCCCCTTTCCCCTCTTCACCGGTAAGGCAGAGCCAGCCCCGGCTCCCTCCATCCTCTAGTCTTGGATCACAGTGTGAAGATGTGAGAGCTTATCCCTTTGGGCTCTGGGCTGGCCAGCAGTGCGATCCTCTTCCCAGGTGCCACTGGCCTTAGTCTCGCGCAGGCATGAAGGGGAGCAGAGGAGAGCACAGATGGGAATGGAGAAGAATCACAGAAACTCCACTGATGTCTGGATGGTTCCCTGGCCACGTGGCTCATGTAGAAAAAGACCAAAGGAAATACCATCCCTTTGTAGCCTGTGATTTCTGCTGATGCACTGCCAGGCCGGGGGGAATTTATTGTTCCATGTGTGCAGTTTTGCATCTGGAAAAAAAAAAATAAATTGCCAAGACGCTTCTCTGCCTACCCCATCACCATCTTACCAACAGCCTGTGTTACACCTTCCTCCTCTTAAACAGCTCCCCCGGTCCACAGCAGCCCTGGCTTTTTCACAAAGATAGTTCCAATTATCTGTTGACTGTTTGCTTCTGTCTTAAATCTCTTCCTCCAGCACCTCTCTCATTGCTGTGCAACGAAAAGCAGAGAAGCCGTATGCAGATATTGTCAAGCTCAACTTGATAGGTACTGTCAAAACTGCCAGAGTCTGGTGACAATAAACATTTTAGCTGGCTAACAATTTGCTGCAAAAAGGGTTGACCCTGAAATCAAGTTCTGCTGTAATGAACACTTTGTCTCCAAATATTTGCATTTTTGCTGACAAGGTTCACTCTCCAGGAGATTTCCTCCGCCCGTGAGCAATCTGCCTTCAGACAAGATGGGGGATGGATGCGGTTTCCTGAGCCAGTTTGTTATCTGGTGTGCAGGAGGGATGTGCACGTGCCCAAAATTGGCAGAGCCACCATGGATGGGGAATGCCCGACCAGGGGAGCTGCTCAGCTCCAGGATGTTGCTCACCCTCGTTGAGAAAGCCTTTTTCTGTTAGGTTCTGCACAACAGTGCAACGCTGACAGTGCAAAGCTGAAAATGATGATGAGCTTCATTTAACAGATGGGGAAATTGAGGCACGTGGTGATTCGGAACCGTATTTGGACTGTCTTGGCTGAGCCAGAGAGGGAGCAGCCAAGAAGTGACAGTCCGTGCAGACTGCCTGTTTACCCGGGGCTGCCCCAGCGCAGCGGCAGGAGGAGGCTGAAGCCGCACTGGCACTCGCAGCAGCTTGCTTTGGTGCTGCAGCCACTGCGCTGCTCTGAGCACGTGGGGAGTTGGGGCTGCGCACCCTCAGGAGCTGCTGCACTGAATCTTCTTCCACCCTTTGCAGAGTGGCAAGTGATTTGACCAAGGTTACATAGAGAGTCGCTGGCAGAGCTAAGAGATGAGTATCACCCTCCTTAGCACAGAGTCCGAAATCCCAGCTGGCTCCACTGTATCAGAGAAGATGCTCACAGTTCCCTTGCTGCAAAGGCAGAGATGAGATGCTTATGTGTCTGAGGGCTAGTTTTCTCAGGATGACTATATTTACAGGGATAATCACCATCTTGGTGGTCATATTTTCATCTGTTCCCATTAATAATGGGAAAATGACTCTGCCTGATTCCCCAGGCACAAAGTTTCCAGCCTGGATGTGCTGGGGATTTACTCGCACCGAGCATCTCTGTGGAATAAGTGTCCTCCACAGCTTCCCATGCTGGCCTACCAAAGCCAAGCACCTCCTGTGCTCTGCACCAGCACAGGGAAAGGCTGCAGGGTTCACTCCCACGGCTTCTGAGATGCTGCGTGTGGCACTGCAGACCTGCATGGCCTCAGGTCTCACACATGCAACTTGTCCCAGGGTCAGGCATGGGGCAGAGCAGCAGCCAGGGTGGGCTTCTGCTTTCTAGCTTGGGACTTCAGCATGACAGTTCCATTGCTGCAATTAATCCTTAACCTGGAAGAAAATCCTCAAGCAGGCAGGTTTGCCCAAGGGCCTAGGAGATAAGAGATCTGAATTTCATTTCTGCTCCTGACACTGATCTTTTGAGGGTGGCTATGGGAAAGCGTCTTCATCCATTTCCCCCTGACACCTGGCTTCTCTATTTTGAGTAAAAGGTGCTCAGAGCACACCCTGCTCTTACCATGTCTATTAGCAGTGCTTGCCAGGCTGGGGCTGTGATTTGCTTGAGATCCCTAAATTCCTAGGCAAATACACAATAAATCGCAATAAAACTTCTCACTGCTGCAGGAAACAGAGGGGGACAAAGACAGAAAGAATCTTTACAGGTTTGCAAAAAGGACATAAAGGGAAGAAAAGCACAGCTTATTTCATTTTTATCTCTCTTTCCCCTCCCTGCTGTAATGAAAGGCAATTTTCACTAACAGTGTTGTCATTTTGCCAAAGAAAAAGTCACAGTTTTGACCAAAGAGGAGTGATTATTTTTTTTTTTTTTTATCCTGTCCATGACAGAGAGCTGTTGTATATCTGGCAGCGGTGGTAGCCCTGCCCCTGGGGAGGCACCCGGGCTCCCACCTCGATGCTCTCCAGCTCTGCCATCCCACGCAGTGCCTCCCCACTGGGCTCACCATGGCCATCCCAGGGGAGGTCCTATCAGCCAGGATGGCACTGGGGTGATGGGCATCTCAGAGCAGCAGCCTTAGGTGGCTGGTCACCATGAAATTTTGGCATAGAAACACAGCAAGGTACTACAGAAGTAGTGTGTGTGAGATGTGGTGTGAGGGGGCAGAGTTAAATACAGAGTTTTTCATTTCAAATGCTCGGTGAAACACAATGCATTGAGTATGAATTATTTTGGACAGATCTTGTAACCTGGGCACTAGCACAGTAGTTAATATCAGTGAGGTAACTGAACCAGTGCTGCTGTGCCCAGTTGTCCCCAGCCAGCCCACACGAGCCCTGTGAGGAACCATGAGCAAACCCCCCTCAAAAGCAGCGCCTGCTGCACTTGCCCCATACAAATACCCACAGATGAACACACAGGTGTACCCACAGCCTTGAAATCTTCTCCCTGTGACCCCTCTTTATGTCTCTGTTGGGATTTTTTCTCATGCTTCTTGTTACAAGGGGGTTGCTCAGCACTGGCAAGCATCACTGTCATCCTCTCAGCCCTCCTGGGCTTCTCCATCTCCTGGTAGCTAGCCTAAGGTTACTCCTATTTTTCTTCTTCATTATAAACTCTGGGAGCCACTGGGAAGAAAACACGCTGGTTAAAGGCTACAACCTGAGTTCTTCGATTCACCATTGACTCCAAAGAGACCATTTTCTCCTTTTCCTTCTTCTTCCCCTTTTTGCCTGCTCTCGGGCACAGGACAATTACCACAGCTCTGAGACACCACCACGAGCCCCTTGCCAGCTGAGCCATCTCACCCTGTCCTCGTTGCAAGCTGTGCTGGGAAGCCCATAAAGCACAAGGGAGGGATAATTACTAGTCCCAGCACTGTGATGATAATTAATACTCTGCTAAAAGGAGTGCTTGTCAGGTCAAGGAACAGAAAGAGGGATGGGAAAACAAACAGGCAAAAATAAAACCTGAGCAAAGGTTTGTTGTGAGGAAGAGGCTGGGGACAATCGGGCAGGAGGAACTGTGGGGTGCAGATGTCCAGGGCGATGGGGATGGGGTCTGTGCTCATCTACAGGCTGTTGAAGAGGAGAGTAGGTGTGTCACCACCATCGGTGGGCTGTCGGGGAGCTTTACTGTGCTTTGTATCACAGGACCCACTCCCATCCTCCTTTCCTTACTAAGGGGCCAGGAAAGCCCTGCAGACAGCCAGACCAGATGCTAAGCCAATCTGGACCAGCGCATATTTGCCCCACTGGGAACATGAGAGGGATCAGGTGAAGATGCTCCCCGGGTTTGGCAGCTTGGTTGCACAAGGACACTGAGCAATGCCTCCAGCTTTGGGGCTCCCCGACAGCTCTTAGTTCTGGGTGTCACTTTCTCCCAGTCCTCTCGACCACCAGCATCTGCCAGCCAGGCTTCTGCCTTGAAGCAAAGGACTGCAGGAAAGGCCATTTGTATTTTTCTCTGTTTTAATGACTGAAGCTCCTCCTTGGCAATTTGGGCTCCCTCGGATGCAGGCATTTGCCTGGGAGCATGCATCTCGCTGCCTACGTGTCATGGGGGCTGGATCCAGGTAATTGCTGCTCTCCCATTTTCAACATAAAAATCTCTTCCTTGGGAAACAAGCGCTATTCTACTTTCCTTCAGAAGAAAATGTCTGTTACTTAGCAAACAATTTTCACTTCCAGGCCAAACTAGCTCCATCCCACAGACCTCACATCAGAAAAACGGGACATTCAAGCAAGTAGAGGCCATCTGCTCATCCCCCTCACGCACACAGAGAACTCCTTGTCCCCCAGGTTATGGCTCTTCCCTTTTCATGAGCATTCTGAATTTAAGACTGACTTCACCATTTGGGGGACATCAGAGTTCACCTTTTAACTGAGGTTGTAGAGGGAAAGGTAGGAGAAATATAAATAATTCTGTGGTAGCGATGGGGATCTTGAAACCTAAACTTCATAAATCTCAACACAATAAATCTGAGCAAGGTGAAGCATAAGAGAAAGCAGGAGGATGTCAGGCAGGGAAACGTGGGCTTGGGGCTTTTCCCCAGAAGAGGCTTCTGGACAGCCTTGGGCAAACAGGTTCGTTCTTCTTTCCCTCCTCTTATCACCTGAATGATCCCCAAAATGCCTCCATATACCCTGTGCATCAGCCCGCTTGCAGCAACTGAGTTCAACCAAAAAAGACAACCCAGAACCCATGGTAAAGGGTGAGAGAAACAGAGAAACCCTGGCAAAGGAGAACAATATGTTTTCAGACAAGATTTAAAAAGAAATGTTATGTTAATACTCGTTTGGCGTCATACTGTCATAACACCATCAAAATGACATGCTGTCGCCACTAATACGACTGTTTAGGGAATATGCAACATGAACAAAACAGCAGTTCGCCTAGAAACAAACTGGGATGAGTCTATATTGTAAGAAAACAGAAATATGCTGCAATCCAAGGGAGGACCAGACAAATGCTTCGTGGTTTCTGATGGCAGCGGTGCAGACGGGGACCAGAAGCTCTGAACAGAACTTGCTCCTTGTTTTCCATGGCCTCTTAGCCTTCGCTGGAATAATCGGCTCATAGGAGAGAAACAATTTAAGGACAGCTGTTCTGGCATTAATTAAAAAGCCCTACAGTCCTTTCCTAATAAAAACACTTTTCTTCTAAGATCCTCTTCCTCAATTTGTTTTAATACCTGTCCCTAATTAAGTCCAGTGAGAGGAATTCGCTACTTCAAATGAGTTAAAAATGGATGTTCTCAAGGCACCTGCATCTGAAGAAACTTATTTTTGAAGTCCATGAATTAAATTAAGAGGGGACATTTTCAAGCTGATAGCTCCCTTTTGATTAGCACAAACAAGCTGCTCTACCGGCGCTGTGTTAAAAATTATCATGCTCGCTTTTCTGGCTAATTTGGAAAGAGCTGGGCTGTTAGGGTGCTAAACAGTCACATCAAAGTCTACAGACCTACAAGTGCATTTAGGCTGAGTCCTTTAAACAGGAGATTCAGCATCACATCACCTGAAGACGCCCCTCTCCACAGACAGCTATGGAAACACGCTGCCCAACAGCTCTGACAGTGGCTTGTTGACCAACAAAATTCTGGCACAAGCCCTGCAGCTCAGCCATGGCAACCGGGCTGCCAGCATGGCAATGGCAGCTGCTACGCACAGAAAAGCGCTCTTAAAAATATCACTGCTGAGACCCATTAAAGAAAATAAAAATAGAAAATATGCAAGAAAACGAGGCTGTGTGTGAAATAGATACCGGGAAGGATGTTAGGTACATTTATAGCTATAGACTGCCCCAAATTTTCCGGGACATTTAACCCAACACGTGTTCACTACAAGCAATCCAAATGTGGTTGGGGTTTTTTTTGTCAGAAAATGTCAAATTTCCTGGTGTGGGGTTTGGGGTTTTTTTGTTGGGTTTTTTTTTTTTGGGGGGGGGGTTGTTTGTTTTTATAACTCTTGCTAAGGTGATAAAAATTGAAGCTGAATTGCATCAAACTAAACCTGAAACGCTGGTGTCTGCTGGTCTCCCTGGCTTGTCCAGACCTTGCTCACAGCACAGATTTTCCTCCACGCCATCTCTTTAGCCAGCTCCATCAGCTGCGGAATTAGATGACGGGGTGCGAAGGGAGTTGCTAGTTGCCTCACTTCTCCCAACACAGTGTAAATCTGATAGAAAACAGCTTAGAGCCTTTCTGAGGGGCATCTTTAATGATAATTTGATACCTCTTGTCAGAATCTGCAGAAAAGGTAATCAATCAATGAAGGGTGATGCGCCAGGACAGAGCGTAAGCTTCTTGAAAGCCACCCCATCTCCAGCTGAGCCTCGGGTGCGCAAAATTCCTTCCTGGTGTCAGTCCAGTGAAGCACACAATTATGCAGCAAAGATTTCGGGCTGTGCTGTCTAGTTACTTTAGACCACCGCACCAGGAGCTGGAGAGATTGCGACCAAGAATTTGCTTATGGAAGAATGAAAAACTGCCCTGTTCAATCTTTTCCTTCCCACCTGCTGGGCTTTATCTCTGAAAACCTGAAAAATAAAGCAGAAAGATTTGCTCTGAGAGCTTTCACCCATGAGCTGGTTCTCTCATGCTGCTAACAGCTGAGTATTTCAAAAAACAAGCCCAGCCTTTGCCATCCGGGATGAATTACCCGTGTTAGAGCGGATCTGCACGGCGGTAGGCTGGTTGCTGCTGGAGCTGGGCATTTGCCATGCTTTCCTAGAAAAGCTCTCCGCCGCTCCCCTTGCAACGCAAATTGTGAGCAACAGAGATGGAATGAAATGTACATTTGAAAGCAAGCCACGAGGCGGAGAGCAATATTTAGCTTTCCTCTCCCAGAGGTCTCACCTGTGTTGGCACTGGTTTAAAGACATTAGAATGGGAATAAGGGGCTAAAGCAGATATTTCATTAGTTACAGGAGCCCATTTTCCTTGCTAAATAATTGAATGCATGCACTTAAGGTAAGAGTCTAGGCTGGCTGGTGAAAGGGTTTCCATGAAACTCCAGGCTGAGATTTCACAGAGGATCAAATGGAGTTTGTGGCATCAGCCTGTGTGTGCAGACCGGCTTTCCCTTCATCTGCCGTGGGCGCTGCACCTTCCTGGGACCTCTCTGACAAGGATTTATGCGAGGTCTGAAGTTTCTTTAGAGGCAGTAACTTTTCTTTTCACATAAATCTGACAAGGACTTACATGAGGTCTGAAGTTTCTTTAGAGGCAAAAAGTTTTCTTCTCAGTAAGGAAACATGGTCTGAACTTGTGTCCTCATAAGGTGTTTTTTTTGTTTGTTTTTTGTTGGCCAAGCCTCTGTCTAGGATGAGGATTCAAAGGCCTGGTTAGGTTCGGCTTCTCACGAGGTGTTAGCCAGTCCAGGAAAAGAAAAATCTGAGAAACTTGCAGTGAAAACATTATGAATTTTTCAACTATTCTGCAGATTTAATAAATTAAAATACTTCTGCAAATACTTTGAAGCTTTTTAATCTCCGATAGCACTTGGTACCTTATCATTTCTAACTGAGCTACAGAGAAAAATACATTACTATGGATTTTGTGGTAGATATTCCAATTTATCAACCTAAAAAGATTTCCAGGCAATACAGGCTTTGTATATGAATTAATGTCATACACTATTTATCACCTGGGATTTGCTGAGTCTGCATTCCTAATCAAAGACTTGACAACCTGAGTTAGTGAACACTTAAAAATCGTATCTGTGCAAAGTAAGTGATGTAACCAAAGCAGTCTCAGCCTCCAGGAGGGGACGCGGGGCACCTTGGTCACCCAAGATGTCTTGCACATGTGTGGTTGCATTGCCCAGGGATGGGCACCAACAGTAACCACAATTTCCTCCCCTGAGCAAGCACTGCTCTTGCAAAAATCCACAGAAGCAGACGCTGAAAAACACCAGGGCTCAGTCGATTGTGGAAAACCTCCAGTTTCCAAGATGTAGAATTGCATTCTGCCTCCTTCAACTTTCCCTGGGGCCAGGGCAGAGATGTCTATCCTTGCAGGCGTTCATCACATCCCCACCTCAGCGCTGCTGCACTGGCTTGCTGTCCATCTGCCCTGCTCCCCCCAGAGGTACGCCTCTGCCGTAGGTGAATGATGACAGCATATAGAGGGTGTTACAGGCACTGGGAGGCTTAACATCACTAAATAAACATATGGAAAATATATTATTTCATTTCTGCCCATCCCAGACACATTTCTACACTTTCATATGATCTCATTGTCATACTGCAGCCTCAGTCCATATAATCCACTCAAACTCCACATGCCACGGAGTGGAGCTGGGAAACTTGGCAGGTAGGAGCTTCAGGTGAGAAGGACCCCAGCACCATGACTGCATGAATGGGAGCTGGCAAAGTCACACCTTCTGCTGCAAGCCTGCCCCGAAAGCTAAGGGAGCTGTGGCTTCCCATCCCACCCACAGCCTCAACACCTCTGTGACCGTATACCTGTGTGCATGCTCTATGGTGTATGTGTGCTGAGGACCTAGAAACATGAGAACAGGGCAAATGTCTCCAGACACATTTACGGACTCTCAGGAGGGACAGGGATGCTCAGCAGATGGACACTGCCTCCACCTCAGCGGAGGAAACCCATCTTTCCGCCCATGACAGATTTACTCCTGTGACCCAGCGAGCAGAGGTCAGAAGACCCTGACAGACAACAAATGAGAAATGGCATCTTTCAGAAATTCCTGCAGTAACTTCTTTGCCCTCCAGCTGCAGCATCTCTCCCACCGTGCAGAGCTGTCATGGAGGGGCCGGGCAGAGGAACACCCTTCCCAGCCTGGGTGCCAAGCGAGTATCTCCCTGGGGCTGCCTGGGGCTTGCTCTTGGCCATCTCCTCCCAGCTACAGCCTGAAGTGCTCCTCAAACTTTACACACCGTTGGGGCAATGAATTATAAAACCACTTGCCAGCATCCCCCATTGCCCCTACTTTGGCTCATGCTGCTCCTTACAGCTCCTGCAGCCACCGTGCCTGCAAGCTGTGAGTTACATCCAAAATAAAACAGGTGCATTAAAAATGACTTCTGTCTGGAAGCAGAGGCATAGTGCAACTGTGCACGCTCTTGTTTATGTCCCTCTGTCAAAGCCCATGTCCTTTCCTGTCCCCTTCAGGGGATGCACTTGAGGCTGCTCATCTCAGAGAGTTCTTTTGGGTCCCCATCCCAAACCCTGGCTCGGAAGCCCCTAAACATGAGGCAGCACGTGCATGGGCACAAGCCATCGGAGCCCCACAGGGCAAGGACTGAATCTTCTTCTCCCTAACCCCTCCCATTGGCTTTCCAAAATATCCCCAGTTATTAGGGGTGAACTCGTTTAGGCACATGGTAATTTATTGTACGCATTCATGGTGAGGACAGTGCACCATCAGTCAGAAAGCAGGGAAAGGAATGAATTAGCTGCGTTAGTTTTCTTCACTGCTTAATTGTTCCAGAGAGGCTGAGTTCTGGGGAGGCTGATGAATCATTGTTTATGAAATATTTCTTCCAAGAAGATGATTTGAAAAATACATTTATAATTTATTGCAACCTCTTGCTTTCTCAGGGAATGGCAGGCAAAGGAGGAAAGTTCCTCCCTCCCCTGTTTGGCTCCCCTCAGTTCATTATCACTATAATCTTATCTCCCGTACCCTCTCCTCACCCTTTGAATATTACATCTCCTCCCGCTTGTATGCGGAGGTGTAGCCGTGCACGGGGAGAGGGGGGAGCCAGCGGGGAGGGGAAGACTGGGAAAAATCATCACATATTTCAGGCTGGCTCTATTTAAATGAGTTTGGGATTGTGCTTCTCTGGAGCAGATGGCCCTGGAGATAATGATGCCTGAGCAGCGGAGGCTGGAGCCCCTCTCTCCTGTTGCCATGGCAGGCCACGGGGCTGAAATGGATTCTGCTTATTAAATTTGTGAGCTCTTGTGTACTCAGGATGAATGGCGTTCAGTCATAAAGAGGCCCAGCCTCCTAATGTCGCTGGATAGTTTTATCTTAGAAAGCCAGGCACTCTAACTCCGCCAGACGAGGGTCTCATTAACCTATTAACAGAAGCCGTGGAGGAGTTCAACCCACAGAGGCTTTGAATGGGGAGAGCGGGGTGTTTCCAGGAACGTGCCGAACGCCGGCGGTCCTCGCGGTGCAGAACCCCGGGCGAGGGCGGGCAATCAGCTCTCGGCTCGAAAAGGGGAGCGCTTCGCTGGGCACGCGGCGACCCACGCGTTCCCACACATGGTCGTACGGGACCTGACGCGATGGAGCCCATCACAGCCCCCCGCGCCACTGTTAGCTCCGGTATGAATATTAACAAGAGTCTGGGATTCACTGGACCAGTGAGGCTTGCAGAGGGCAGCAGCCCGGTGTCTGATTTGCAATATAACCTCTGCTTTGTAAATCAAGATTACACAGAGATATGTGCGATATTGCGCTGGAGCCACAGCAAGAACTCGGTAGGACTGAGATCATGGCTCGTGACAGAAATTGTATGAGAAGAAAATGGAAAGACTGGAGACTCAGAGGACAAGTTTCTTTAAAAAAAAAAAAAAAGAGAGAGAGAGAGAAAGAAACAAAAAATCAAAGAACAGACTGGTGCTCCTTTCTTTCCTGACTTTTCTGTAGGACCATTCTTGGCTAATGCTCAGTGACAACACTCCTCTGAGAGGCTCAAAACATTGCAGATTAAACAGAACAAGCCGAAAAGTTTTACCGGAAAACATTCTTTCTTTCTACAGAAAATTGTGATTTTGATTCAAGTAAATATTTATATTTCTTTCCCAGACATGACAGACAAATCTGGCTTTTTCCAGAGCACTAGAAATGGGTGTTCCTGCTGCTACCCTTCCACACAACCCTCCCACCCAGGTTTGCCTCAAATGACATGGTGAGACTTAAAAAAGAATTAAAACTTTTTTATCAGTGTAAAAGCAAGTTTGAATTGTAGTGTAGTTGGGATTTTTTTTCCTACTGTACTTTTTTGTAGAGCTGCCTACCAAAAACATGCCAATGGTTTGGAAGAATGGCAATTTGATATGCAGTGAGACAACACATGTTACATTATAATGCAGTTAACTTTGATTAACCAGAGGTTGGTAAAATAGCACTGCACTATATTTAGTTTCACCTCACATTTTTTTGCATGTTATTATGCAAATTTTTTGCATAGGCCTTATTTCAAATGCAACCCAACTCGATTTCCTTCCCCGCTTGGGGGGGATCTGCATTCCTGCGTGGCCAGCAAAAGCCCACCTGCTCAAGCTGTGCTGGGTGGTTTCCCTGCTCTGGCAGCATCCACCTGTCCAGCCAACCTTGTGATATGAAATAATCACATCAAAGATTGTCAGCAATGGACTGTTTTTCCCCAGGACTAACATGGAGGTGAGGACTGCTTGCTTTGGTGCAAGTCTTCCCACTCCAAGAGGAGAGGTCAGGGACCAAACACCTGCAAATACCTCCGACCTAGTGATGGACTTGGTGTGCTCTGTAGTTGTACAGTTGGTGGGACATTCTCTAAGAAGGGAAACATTCCCCCCCTCCCCCATCACTGAAAATGTTCCTTTATTGGAAAGGGAAGCGTTCATGGACCAGAAATCGGGGTTGCAGGTCTTCCTTCTTCCTCAAGAGGTGAGCAGGAGCTTGGCCCCTTTAAGTATTAGGGCATCTTGGCAGGTAACTGCAGTCACACAGAAGGGACTGGATATGGTCTGAAAAATCTTCTTTGGCTTCCAAACGCCTCCTCACAACCGCATAAAAGATGATCACTGCACAGGGTTGGTGCAAATAATCACCCGGACTGTGGAAAGATGGTCCTGGACTCTGTAAATGAAGCACAAAAGTAAAATCCAGCCAGATCTGTTGGCATTCAATTCTCCCACCTTCAGGCCAGATCTCGAGGTTAATACTCTTAATGAAATAGTGGCAAAAGAGATGTTCCCAAGAATTTTGTCCACTCAGCAAAGCCAGCTGCATATTTAGATTTAACACTCCTATTCATTTCAGTGAGTGCTGAGTATCCACATCTTGCAGTTGGTTTTGCAAATCGTGGCTCATCCAGGGACTCTGGACATCTCCCCTGTCAGCTGCGGGCCTCCGAGCAACTTCTGCAGTATGTGGTTCTTTAGGCTGAGATGATATGGAATCTCCCCCTCGCTCAGTAGCAGCTGTTGGAAGGCTCTGCAGACCAGAGGGGCAGAAACACATGCCCAGATTTCCGCAGACCTCTCCCAATACAGCCCCAGCGACACTGAGTAGATGCAATTCAAATTTTTAAAGGGCTGGCTGGAAGTGCCGGAGAGGTGGTCGTGTGTGTACTCATTTCCAGCTGTGTCCCCCAGCAGGTCTCCTGACCTGGGCTGGCCACTGGAGCCGGAGCTGGGCTGGAGGCCAGCTTCATGGGTGGGTTGGATGTTAGCATGCATAAGCCTGCTCTGGCACCCGTGTAGATGTAGTCTGCAGGACTTATCCAGGGTCACCTTGGGAGGCTGATGAGAGCAGAGGGCTGGAGCCAGGTCTCCTGCTGCCACCCCTGACCCACCACCCTCTTTGTTCTGAAATCCCCATCAACAGGGAGGGTGGAGGAGAGGATAGGCAAAACGCTTCTGGGGCAGCTGCCTACTAGTGCAGACCATAGAAAAGGGATTAGCTCCGTCTTCAAAATGCAAATCCCCTCGACACACGCCAAGCTCACAGGCACTCCTGGAGCCGTTTGCCCAGTCCTGACTTACAGCTTTTACACAGACGCAAGCTTGCCAACTTAATGTTGGAGGTATGAACGCTGGTGAATTAAAACAGAGCCTACGAGTGAAAAGCCAATTAGCAGATATTAGAAGGACATTGAGACAAAGAGGCCACAGCAATAGAGAAAGGCTCCTGGCCCCCACCTTGGTTTGTAGCACAACCTCCTCCCTGATGCCTGTGGCTCCTTTGCCATGTCCTCATACCCTTGCACAGGGACAAGCTGACACCAGAGGGGAGAAGAGCTTCTGCAGACTTCTCTGTGTCAAAATCCAGCCCCCAAATTATATAGAACCACAAGAAGAAAAGGGGATCCCAGCAGGCTCCTTGCTCTCGAGAGCAGCCCTACGCAAGGTGGCTGTGTGCAACAGGAAGGTTTTCCATAGCCATTATTAAAAATTTTCAAGGGTTTATGGAGAAATGTGACTGAGAGGCTTTCATGTGTGCTGGACGTGCAGGAGCTGTCAAACCGAGTATCTGGAAAGCTTGCCCAGGCAGTTGGTGAAGCTACACTTTAGCATTGTTCTTACAGCCCAGGCTTTCACATTCCTACTCTGCAACCCACATTTACCCACCTTTCCCTAAACTGGACATTCATTAAGCTGGGAGACTTGGATTGCTAAACATCATTGTCTCTCAAGACTTAACTACCCCTTAGAGAGACTGAGTCGCTACAAAGAGGTGGTCTTGGCCCAGGCTAGCAGGAGCTGGGGTGGTCAATGAGGAGGTCCACCAAAGCTGCTGCAGTCCCAGCTGTTCACGCAAAGCCAAGCAAGAGCAGAAAACCTTTCCCTGATCCCCAGAACAGGCTGAACTTCAAACGGGCCAAAAGGGCAACCATGGCTTGTGGGAAGGGAGAGACCTGGTGACTTCTCATTAACATTACTTATTCCACTTCTCTCTCCATCGTCCGTCGACGAAGCATTGCTCAGGAGAGGCTGCCGCAGGGTGGGTGCAGGACTCCTTACGCTCGTGGGCTGGCATCAGTGCAGGGAACCGGAGGAGCAAGCAGAAGATGCTGAGATTGATGATCAAAGATCACTGTGAATTTCCTGACACAGTCGGTTTTATGCCTTAGGATTTATGAAGCAAACAGGGAAAAGCCACTTTAGAAACATTGGCGAAGGCAAGTTTAAAACACAGGATAAAGATTGGTCTTTTCCCTCCCTTTGTTACTAAACAACCAATTTGGAACCTGAGATTTTCTCGCTTGTGAATGCCTCTTGTGTCTTCCCAAAGTGGGACATACCCACAAGCAATTTCATAAATTGAAGACAAACACTTCAGTCACGAAGCCGTCTTAACTTCACAGGGAAAACAAGAACAGCATTAACCCAGTGTTCTTGAAGTAACGTTTTAGTTTTTCTGTTGAAAAATAAATTACTGACTATGGAAGGAAGAAAGGAATCATTTTGCTGTGATAATTGCAAAGCACACAAAAAAGGTAATTTTTTGCCTGACTTACATTTAGAGAATGTCTCAGCTTTTACCAAACAGCCTTGGTTACCAACAGAAAGAAAGCACGGAAATATGCAAATATTTAAAAACCAGCAAGCAAATCCCTGGAGAAGAAGGAACAAAAAAGAAGCGGGGGAAGGGGTGCCAGCAGATACAGACACTGCAGGCTGGGAGCTGCTTTTCTGAAGCCTCTTGGAAGTTTTCACCAGGGGCAGCCCAGGAAAGCAACAGCATGAGGACACCCTCCGAGGTCCAGCTCTCAAGCCATTCCCTGCCCACTTGAACCACAAAAGCAAATTGTCGCCATGCAGGCTGTGGTGCCCTCACACGCACTCAAAGCAGGACTTTTAAATGCTCTTTAGGCTTTGGTAGTGACACTACAAAGGAGGGACAGCTCTCACCTCTCAGCTCTTTCCCAGCCTGGATGAAGACCAGGCAAATATTCCAGCTTTTTTTTTTTTTCTACATCTGGTTGACATTGCAGGTTATGTTGCAAGTCGTGAGACCAGGAGATTTCATCTTCTTAATCAAATCATGACCTATATCCCAAAGCTTGCATCCTAGTAACTTCTCTTGCCCTTGGTGACATAGTCTAGTGACTGGTGACCCTCAGCCCAAGGAAGGACCATCTGTGAGGTGGCCTTGCTGGGGGAAAGCAATTGGGTTTTTTTTCCAATTTCCTTGCTCTTTGCTTGCGTATTGCTACCGGTCTCAATAAACATGTGCTACCAGTTACACCAAGAGTGTTTCCATTTCCAAAATGCTTTATAAGCACTTACGGTTTTATTCTGCTGGGTGGTGACTCCCATTGTAAATGGGCATAAAATGGGACATGTTGGGGCTTACAATGCAACAAACCCAGGCAGGCTGCAAGTTCAAAAGAGGCAGAAGGAAATACTCCTTTGTGAATTATTTGTAGAGCGGAGAAGGAAGCTCTTTGCACAAGAGAAAAAAGATTACAAATTCAAAAGGCAACTAGAGAAAACCATGCAAGAAAATACCCCTCCAAACCGACTTTGTGGCTAATACAGGAATTTTTGGAGCCCCAAATCACTATGTTTGGGTAAAGGATTTTGGAGGAGGCATCCCACTCTTCTTCCCACCGCTGTTCTGACCAGTACAGCCAGTTCCTATGGGGAGCAGTTCCTACTGCTCTGCAAATCCCAGGTGCATCCCTCTCTCCCCATCCCACAGCCCGTGCCTGGCTGTCCCCTTCGTGTCGGTGACACCGGGGAGCCCTGGCGGAGGTAGGTGGGTGGCAGAGGCAGGCGCGCGTGTGCATGCATGCGTGTGAACCTGAGGAGCTGGGTGCATTTTCTTCCCTGCACGCTGACACGGCTTCGCTTTTGTTTCCTGAGTAAATAGAAAAGCCACGGTGGCAGGCAGGAGAAAGGCAAGGCAGGGCTCGGCAAGCAGCGCCTGTTTACAATGACAAAGGGCTCTGCCACACTTCGGGGAGGAAATTTTCCTTCCAGACTTCAGGCCTCATTAAGTGAGTGGGCACAGCTAATAGGCTTTGTGTGCGAACGGCCCCAGCCTTGCAAGGTCCAGCTGTCACTGGGGTGAATGTCAAAAATAACAGCGGGCTCAGCCATTCTCCACCCCGCTCGGGCTTTAAAATTTATCTTTAAAAGGGGGAGGAGCAGGCAGTGAAAAGTAGCAAGCAATTAATGGGAGACAAAAGCAAATGGACCTGCCGGGGCTGATTGCAGGAGGGGGGAAAGTCCCCCGGAGCTGGGCTGGAGGGATGGTGGGGAAGAAATAGAAAAGCTGCAGAGCCCCCCTGTCATGCAGAAACTCGTTGCGGTGATAAATGCACAGGCAGGGCTGGAGGGATGCTCAGGAATTGAGGGTCCCGGCTGTCCCTCTCCAGGCTGGGCTGATGCAGCCATCTCCCTGCCACGCGTCTTCGCTCCCCGAAATCTCCCTCACAGATGGTGACTCTGAAACAGCAGGCACATGTCTTCCCTCAGATAATCCGGAGGTCAGGCTCCTCCGAAGTTTAGTCTATCGCTGCCAGCAGAAAGCTGACAAAATTATGCAGAAATAAATATGCTTCTATGTTTAACTTTTCTCTTTCACCCCATCCAATCTCAGCCTGCCCTGAAATAATATTTGCATGCGTTTGGTTTATCCCCCTGTCAGCTCCGTCTGGAGGGAGACGCACAAATGGCTCGTTTGAGGGTATTTGTGATTCATGTGATACATCAATGGAAAGAAGGATTTTAAATCTCCAGAACTTTTAATAGCTTATTGGGTCTTGGCATCCACAGTCCCACAGAACGTGCCTGCTGTATTTTTAGCTAACCTCGAGCTGACTTTGATTTCAAGCAGCAGCATTGCACACTCCAGAGCTTGCCACTGTTTCTTTGTTTTGAGGGACATGCCCTTACTCCATACCCAAAGTTACCCACGTTTTTAAAATACATGGGTACATCCCTTCACTTTTACTGCTGAAGGCTATTTCTCCGTGAGTCCTGCAGCCACTTGGTCTCTGCAACAAGGCGAGATTGTGCCTGATCAGCCTGAACTTGTGATATTTACACAGTGCTTTGCTACTTCTGGGTAGAAGACATGAGCTACAAGCAGTGCGTTCTGTACATCAGATAATTTAGGGGCCAACCTATGGTTTTCAAATGGAGAAGTGCTCTCTTTGTGAAAATTCTCCAAATCCCATGTCTGAAGGACAGGGTCCCTGAAACAAAGGCACTTGCAGGGGTCTGACTTAGCACAAGGGTTTAACACCATTTCTGTTCTTACCAATTAGAAGTTCAAGATGCAGGGACAGTTTGGCCTCCCAACATCCCAGCAATACAGGTTGAGACTTTCCTATCTTTAAGTCCAGGCAGAGCTCCAGGATGCCGGGAAGGGCTGGGATGCACAGTGTTGCAAGGTCAAGGCAAAAGGATGGTCGCAGTAGACATAGTCCCAGAGGACTTCAGGACACCTCCTCCAGAGCCAAGCAACCTTGGAGAGGAGATGCTGATGCATCCGATTCAGTTCTGGCCTCAAACGGCAGTTGCACACCTTTCCCGTGCTCCATTGCATTCCCTGCTTTCTCATGTGCAGATATGCTGTGATAAAACATAAAGAAATCTCTTAGGAGGAAGTTTTGAGTTAGTTTGATGCTCAAAATATGGCCAAGGAAGAGGTAAATCACGCCTGGAAACCCTTGAGGGTCTCTGAAAACAGCACAGAAATTTTGCCTGAATGAGTCACACTGGTGAGAGCTTGAGCTCTCAAAAGATGGAACAATACACCTTGATGGGAAGGAAGCGAGGAGAGAGAGCCTACTCCAAACACATCTGCTCAGATCCAGGGTTCAGCTTGTTGCACTTGTACAGGGAAATCTGTGCAAACAAACAGTTATTGAATGGGTCAACTGAGCAGAGCGGCTGAAGGAGTCGAACAATGGGGCGGTTTATTCACTTAATGTATGCCAAGGCCATTCACCAGGCAAGCACCTCTTAAGGAGCCACGTGATAAACAGACTCAATTTGCTGTTTGCTGAGGTCATGCATTTGGGATACTGTGGACAATATTTGATAACGAGAGATACAAGGACAGCAAGGAAGCTGTCTCGTTTCCAGCACCTCCACCGTGTTGGGTTTTTGTTCTCTTTAATTACAAGTTGGTAGGAGAGGGGGTTGCTGAGCTCCTCATGGAGATGCAATGATTGTGGCTGCGGTGTTTTACCTCTCCGAGCCCTTTGCAAAACTTGGAAAGTCAATGCGTGCTGTCCCACGTTGTTGTGTGTCCCTCCATCACCAGCTTCATGTCAAGTAGGGTTTGGGAGTCCAGCAGAAAAGGTGACACAGAGCCATCGGCATCTGGGGAAGGGCACGCAAAAAATGGATGATGAATTCAGTGTTTCATTCGTATGCAACCTCAGCTTTCTCAATGCTGCAGAGCACTCAGAGATCCAGCTGTACAAACAGCGGGTTTGACAAATTCATCCTCCCCTTCTGCCCAAGGACCCTCCACGGCCGCTCACAGCTTCCCTGCATTTATTTGCTATTCAAACAGATTTGATGGATAACTTTTCTTTAAAATAAAGCAAACATACTGTTTATGCACTGCGGTAGTCTCCAGTTGGAGTTCCTCTGCTGAGTGGGGGTAAGGGGATCAGAGGCTGTAGTTTCCTCCCGCTTGTTGATGGAAGGTTTGTTCAACCCTCCTTAGCCTGCAAAATCCACTGCCTGTGGCGAATGCCCACCTTTGTCATGGGGCGGGGACTCAAGGTGCGAGGGTGGTGGGGATGGGGTTTTACACCATTTGCAGAGCCAGATGGGGTTCTGCTCTGGGTGAGATAGTGCAGAGCACCCAGAGCCCTTGGACAATTTTTTAGGAAAGATTTCTTCACTGAAAGGGTGGTCAAGCACTGGAACAGGCTGCCCAGGGAGGTGGCGAAGTCACAATCCCTGGAAGTGTTCAAAAACCACATAGATGTGGTGCTTAGGGACATGGTTTAGTGGTGGACTTGGCAGTGCTGGGTTAATGGTTGGACTTGATGATCTTAAAGGTCTTTTCCAACCTAAATGATTCTGTGATTCTATGACAGCCAGCAAGCAAGATCTAAAACCTGCTTTAAAGTATCAGCCTGGATCTTCAACAAAAGACACCAGGAGGGGAAAAGCATGAGAACAGGATGATGCAAAAGCGGAGGGGAGGAACAAGAGAAGAGGCAGGAAAGGGAGAAAGGATGGACAGACAGACAGGGCAGGGTGGTGCTCCCTTGTGGGGGACATCCTGCAGCCCCAGGCTTGTTGGGCTTGAAGCTGCTCCTGATCCCGCAAGCACCAGGGTGGCCATGGGGACAGCCTTGGTGATGGGCCTCCCAGCCTACCGTGATGAGGTGGAGTTTTTGGGAGCTGCACATCGGCCAGCCTCACCTCTTTGCCCACACCTGTGGTCCCCTTCCCCCTTCACACCAGGACCTGCCAGGATTTCCTATGCATCTGTATGCAAATCGCAGGCTGCTGGCACCAGGAGAGGCACTTTGTTCAGAGCATCCCTGGCACAGCTGCTCTGCTTCCTGGGGCCTGGCAGGCCGGCAGGAGCCCCTCCGTCCAGCCACACCGTGGGGCTTGGGACACAGGAATGCCAAGTAAAGCATTGCATGATTTTAAGGAAAGACCCCAAGTGCTGCCTGTCCCACAGCCACAGTCTGCCACAAGTATATGCAGCACTGAAGGGTCTTGGATTGAGGCAGGAACAAATTATCCCTGCTTTTGTAAAGCGTCGGGGTAGGTGCCTGGAGAAGCAGGAGGCACTGAAGGACAGAGCCAAGTTGGGCAGACCAGGATAGAGCATCTTCTGTATTGACGTGGCTCCTCGTGTCCAGCTCAGCGCCTGGCTGGGAAACAATCTGCTCGCAGGCTGGAAGACAAATTCTTGCAGCTGAGACTTGGTGGCAGGGCTTCAGTTCCCTCCAGCCCAAGAGACACAAAGCACAGCCCCCCCTGCTCCCCAAAGACGATAGCTTTGGGCTTCTTCAGTATCTCAGCCAAAACCCTCCTCCTTGGATAATTTTTTTTCCCATTAGAAGCCCATCACATTCTGAAAGAAAAAAAAAAAAGCCTATTGTCTCAAAAACCTGTTTATTTTCAGCAAGAAGTGTTTTCAGGGCCCTAGTGAGTTCCCAGACATCTCTGCAAACAGAGAAACCTGAAACACCCTGGGAGGTGATTTTTCAATCTACCAAGACAGGAGCACTAGAAATCTCTGCCAATGCTAAAATGAGCCGTTGCTCCCCAAAAGAGAGGATAACTGAGGTGCTGCCCTGGGGAGCCGTGTTGGATGGTCGATGGGATGGGATGGGCAAACCACAGCAGCCCCACAGCCCCCCCAAGCCCTCCTGCACCTGGAAATCGTGGCAAGGATTTGGGGAGCAATGGGAAACGCCCACAATGAGGTGCATGGTGCTCACGGGACATGTTAAAAACAGCTCAAGGTGGCTTTTTACCAGTGTCAGGCTGATGGTAGGGCTCCGTGATGGCAAACCTGTGTGCAAAACCTGTGTGCGAACTCCTCGTGCCTCTCCGGTGCCTGTCTTCCAGCCGAGTTGTCATTTGCAACTCAAACAGCCGGTGCCTCAGGGGATCTGTTTATTTTCTTCTTTCTGCTGGACGAGATTCTCTGGCTCAACACTTTATAAAAGCAGATTTTATTTTTCCCTTCATCCCATGTGACACAGATGCAAATGGGGAACAGTAGGATGCCAGCTTATCTTTTATTTGTGCTTTTAGGTTATAATTGCAGTCTGAATCACTGACTTTTAAGTTACGCTACGTTCTGCCTCAGCAGAGAAAGGGAGAGGAACGGAAACAGGGAACGATCCCTTGAAGTTCAGTAACACAAGCAGCTTTGCCTTCAGACAAAAAGGCATTTGCAAGTGTTCCTCCCATTCGTTAAAGGCACAAACTATTTCCTTGATGAAATAATAAAGAGAGTTAATTGAGAGGGAGCAGGAGAAAAAAAATAATCGAACAAGAAAGGCTGCTTTGGTTCCTATGTGACCATTGTGCTCATGACTGTGGTATCCGTTTTGTAGCTCTGATTTGGGGAGTTCAGAGTGTTTCACCTCACCCTCAAAAATTACTATTTTGGTGGTTTGCAAAGCAAAGCTCTCCAGCCACATCACCCCCACCTCCCCGCGCAGCCCTGCTTGACACCAGCGAGCTGTCTGCCTGCTGCCACCGCATCCATCCCTGCTCCTGCTGGGGCCGGCAAGTCCAGCCACGCCGCGACCTGCATTAACACATCCCACAGGAACCAGGGCTGCCAGGTCCACACAGCCGCAGACACGGGAGGCAACAAAGCAATCCCAGCCCTGCTGGCTGCTCCGGCAGCGTGCGAGACACCTGGACAGCTTGGTCACTCGCTGCCTCCTCCCTGTCCCTCCGCAGGGATGGAGAGCGTGATGGTGCTGTAAATCACCAGACAGCATGGTCTCAGCCATGGAAAGGGTATTTTCACTCAGTACTGAGCCCTAACTTCCTGTACATGTTTGATTAGCCAACCTCAGCACCCCCAGAACATCAGGTCAGGGCAATTAGAGACCTTGTGTTAATGAGTACACAATGGCTCAAGAGCCTAATTGACACTTCCAAGCCTATGCATGCTGCTAATTGCCAGAGCTGGACCCACAGCCCCTGAGTTATCCTGCATTAAATCCTTCCTATGAATAAGAGTTATCCCCTCTCTTCCCAACACCAGGAAACCTTTAGCGGCAGGGCAGGGGGAGAAACGCAAGGTGCTGGGATGGGTGCTGCGAAAGGCACAGTGATGGGATGGGTGCTGCTAAAGGCACGGTGTTAGGATGGGTGCTGTGTGCCCTTCCTCCCTGTTAAAAGCCCGTCAGGGGGCTCCTAGCAGACAATCCCATCGTGCGCTGCCCTGCGTGCCCCCGGCAATGACCTCGGAGGACCACCCTCCTCGGAGGGGAAGGGGAAGGCGGCAGCCCCACTCCATCAGCCCTCTCAATCTTCCCCAGACAAAGCCTGTCTCGGGGGAGCGGGTCCTGGGGAGGGGGCCAGGGCAGGGCTGTCTGGTGGGAAGCAGCGAGGCTGGATCACACAGCAGAGCGTTTTGGAGGAGCAATGGGAGAGCAGAGGTGAAAGGGCAGCCCTCCCTCCCCACCGCCCTGGATCTCTCCTCCTGGCCTTTGCTCCTCCGTCTTGCTGCTCCCCCCAGCCTGGCCTCAGAAGGAGGGAAACCCCGGTCCAATTCACGGGGTATTTCACTCCCAGATAATTTACAGATGCAGCATCTGCCGGACATGGGGGACACTGTACTTAGCCACAGCTTTCATGTCCTCTGGCCTCTTTCACAATGGGTTTGGGTGTTATTCAGGCAGTTGGACTACATAGTCACTGTATGCCCATTCCAACTAAAATATTCTATTTGGGTTTTTTTCCTAAAAAAAAAAAAACCAACCCAAAAAGCACTAAAAGTACAACTCTTTGTTTCATCCCAGTGCTAGGTCTAGCGCAGTTCATCCAGACAAACTGCACCAAGAAACTCAGCCCAAGGACCGTGCCTCATCCCATGGGAGCTCAGCCCTGGGCAGGGTGTAATGGAAACACCAAACCAACTTTCCTTTCTTTCCTCTGCACACAGCAGGGGGCCGAAACCTGTCTCATCAAGTAAAGCCTTCCTTAAATTAGGTTGATATTATGGACTTAAGAAGCTCCTGGTGACAGGATTGGCACAGACAGCTAAAACAAACACCTGAGCTGAAAACAGAGGTGGAGGCGAAAGGCAGCAAGCAATAAGAGCTTTGAAACAGCCCGTAGTGCACAGCTTGGGTATCCTGGCAAGAGACATCTCTGCAGTTCTGCCTTTATACAAAGAAACATCAGAGGATGGAAGTGGGAAATGGATGTTGCCTCATGTCAAAAGAGAGACAAAACCCCGCTCACCAGCAAAATCACACCCCATTAAATTTGCCAGCCAAAAGCTGCTCCACCCCAGCTGATTGCCTAGCCACGCAGAGCCCACATCTAATTGTGAAAATTAATTGTGAAGCGTTTTGATTATTTACATATCCTGATGCCTGGGTTAGTGCAACATTGCTTTGGGCTGCACACCTGGGTTGTAGCCCTTCTCCCTGCAGGCAGAGCTGTCCCCCCGCTCCCTGTGTCCCTGTCCCCAAGCTCCACGTGTCCCCAGACAGTGTCCAGGTGCCAGGGAGCATGGACAAGGCTAGCACAGACCAGATGCATACTTTCATATGAGACTCACTAATGGCCTTTCAGGTACAACATTATTATTTTCCTCTAATGGCGTGCTTTTCTCTCTTTCTTCCTCGCTGGCTCATAAAAGGCACATCATAACTACAGAGGGAGGGGGAAAAAAAGGCAAAAGCTTTGCAAATTACAGCAATCAGAGAGCCTGAACCATTAGGAGCATCTGGGACTGCATTTTACATAACAGTGGACACTTTCTTTGAAACAATTACAGCTAATAATGAATTAGGATTGACTGGGCTGTAAACGTTTCAAATTGCAATTCAGAGACTGTCATTCCTCGCCATCCCCTTCTTGCTGGAAAAAGCCCTCTTAATGCTCGGCACACGCAGCATGGCAGGGATCTTGCGAGGAGATGAGCTTCTCCATGGCCACGAGTGCGAGGTCCTTTGCTGTGGTCTCACCCTCAGCTCTGCTGGATTAGGGATCTTGCCTCCAAACGTGGCCCATGGCAGACACTTCTGGGAAGAGTTTACAGTGTAAATTGAGGTATCAGGGCACTTTGTCCTTGCCTGTTTTGACTAATCCCAGTTTAGGGATGGATCAGCATGCTGCCCTTTTCTTTCAAGGAGCTGCTTTCCAAAGGGATGAGGGGATAGCCCTAAGCCACACCGAGGAGTTGCTGAATTTTGGCCCATGGGGTGTCCCGTTTCCAGCTGCCCCAGCCCCGTGAGCCCAACACTACCTGGATCTCTCCAGCCCAGTATAGTCACAGGTTTTTGTCCCATACCAAGGGGATCTGGGTTGCCCTGAGGCTTGAGTCTCATGTGTACCTACAGCTGAGACCATACCCCAGTGGTGGCTCAACATCCATCACAGGCTGTGGCATTTTGTGCCCAGTTTGGGGCGGTGAGATCCTCCAGCTGCAGGGAATTTAGGAAGTGCATGAGTTTAATAAAATCTCAAAATGTCGTTGCTCTTCTTCTCACCTTGCCTCTGCTGGTTGCACCGCCTCTGCAGTGCCTGGGAACCCCCCCTACCCACATGGACAGGAGCTATCCCTGAGCTGAGAAGTCCCCATGTCCCCCCCCGTGGCCAAGGACAGAGCTGGGGGGTCCCTGCGTCTCAGTCCCCCACCACAGTCGGCACAAACCCCTCCAGCTGGGCTGCAGGGCTGCGTACTTGATCGCCTACCACAGCTGCCTGAACGACACAGGTACCCGAACATAAAGTTAAGAAAAATGCATCAATCCCTTCACTTTTGCTGGAATAAACCCCTTTCTTTAAAAGGAAGCGAATATAGAGAGGGAGATTGAGAGAAGGGAACACTTGCGGCCCCTCCGCTGGGAGTGCAGATGTGGTATAGAAGGGGTGATCTCTACCGCCTCAAAGCCCCCTTCTCTCCCGAGTTGGCAGGTCCTAAAAGGCCACTTGTTTTGCAAGTTGGCTGCTGTCTCACCCGTCGTCTCCCGGGGAGGCACAATGTCACCTCAGGTCTTGGTTTGCACTGGGTGACGCTCATCCTTGTCCCCGTCTCACTTGTCTCCCATTCCCAGGAGTGTCACCAGCCACGGGCTGAAGCAGAGGGCACATGAAGAGGCAGCAAGGACCCCAGATCCACCCAGCCCCAGCACTTCTGAGGGAAAACCAGCATATTTAGAGATGAAAGGAGGCACAAACAACCTTAAGCCAAAGAGAGTGCACGCTCCTGTGTCAGATCCACCCTGAGGAACTTTTTTTGTATTTGTTCCTTGGTGGTATTTGAGTTCTGAAATGCTCGGTGAGCTGCCTCACTGCCGACAATCCACAGAGCACGGCTGCCGCCTCTTGCACCCTGGGCCCACCTTTCTTCTCACCAAAACCTGCCAGATTTTCAATAACAGCATCTCTTCCCCATCCTTGGGAAACCCAAAGCCTTGCAATAAGCATGCATGGCAAATGGCTGTCTGTTTTATAGAGATGGCTTACACCAGCCTTAGAACTCTAATTATAGAAGAATAACAAGGCTCTAAAGCTCAGAAGCACTTAGATATTATTTCAAGCCAACCAACGAGGAAGTTACAGCTGCTGTAATTAAACATGACACAGAGAAGTCAAGCATTAAACGCAGGTTCATTAAGGAAGCACAGGGACTCGGTGATCCATAAAGGCAGGACCTTGTAGTCACAGGCCAGCCGGGGAGAAATGCAGAGAGGGGAATCTTGCCCTTCTACCTCAAAAAGGCAGCAGCAAAGCTACTAATTGTGTTTGCACTGAGGATAACGAGCCACCGGCAGGACTTCCTGGAGCACAGCTCAGTCACTGGCTGCCGTGGGGTTCCCAGGGCATCGCCCCGTGTTGGGATGCTGGCCAGGCACCATGCAGGGTCAGCACCCAGCCCCGTGGCACCCATGCCTCCCTACTTCACCCCTGCGAGCAAGCTCTTACACCACATGCAAAAAAAAGGAGAGAAGGTCGGGTCCTGCCACCTCCTTCCTGGCTCCCTCCCAGCTTTGGTCACCCCCGGGTACCACGCTCCAGGTATCCCAGTCCAGAGCCCTCAGCCTCTCTCAGGAGTCTGCAAATGAACGTGCGCTGACTAAGCAGGTCTTTGGCCTGGGTGCTCAAATCCTGCAGAAGCTGGAGAGAAGCAGCCTGGGCAGAAGCCATCTCAGGGACCTTCAGGGGAACAGGGAGGGGAACCCACACAGGCAGGGTGCCACATTCTGTGGTGTTCAATCTGGTTTTCCAGATCCATTAACCCTATATCTTTACTACAAGGAAAAAAACCTAAACCCCAAGAAAATGCTCTTGCTATTTAGGTGCTGCTCCACCAGCTGGTACCTCGTGCTCCCTAAGCCACTATCTCTGTGTGTAGGGCAGGATTGAGCCCACTGGTGCTGAGCCCAGATGGTCTAAGGGTTGCTGGCACAGGGCAGGGCTGTTCCCTCCAGGTTTAGGCAAGCCCAAGGCTTTTCCTGCATGGGAATCCCGCTGTGAAGGGGAGGCAGCCAGGCACAGCGGGACCCCCCAGCTCCCCACACAGCATCCCGGGGGCAGGAGCCATGACCGCAGCAGCAGGGCCATCACCCACCCGCCCCAGCTGAGACCCCCAAGGGGAAAAAATCCCGCTGGGACAGAAACCCCTACACGCCACAAAAATAGACACTAAACCCCAACCACCCCTAGACCTTAAAAAAACCCAAAACCAGCAAGATACAGAAGAGGAGATGAAGAATAGAAGAAAGGAGGGATGAACAGCATGACCCCCCCGACCCGGAGCGTGCAGTCCCGCAGCCCCGGCTTTGTGCGAGCCCCTTCCCCCCCACGCCTGCCTGTACAATCAGGGCAGCTGCCTGGAACGGGGCCGGCTGCCGTGGAGGAGAGGGCAAGGGGGCAGAGAGTAATTTATTTACTCCTTACAATGTGCTGTTTGAACAGACTCCTAAAGAAAACGGAGGAGGAAGCGACACTTTGCCAGGCAGGAGGAGGAGGGGGATGCGAGGCCGGGGGAGATGGTCCTAAACGGATTAAAAATTTACCCTGCAACTGTGGAGTTTTAATTGATACACGAGGATGGGGGGGGGAGCAGTAAAATTTCCCTCTAATTGTATTAAAGATACACTAATTAGGTTGATTAAAAACAGAGAGGCTGTTTCTTTCTTTTCCCAGAAGGCCTAAGGGATGGTGATGGGGAGGGGGGAGAAGTGCAAACAGATTGGAGTTAAAAAAAAAAAAAAAAATATAAAAGAGAGAGAAAAGAAAAGTGCTCAGCCCTTGTGAGAGGTGCAGGCGCATTGGCTGCCCAGGGCACCGGGGAGAGCAGGAGCAGCATGCCAGGAACGTTAGGGTGGTCAGAGCTCTGCCTTTCCCCCAGAAATGAGATGACCAGGTGGCAGTCACCTTTAGCATCTCCAATACTCCAAAATCTCAGGTTTTGCTTAGCTATGATGCCCTAAAATTGGGTTTTGCTGTTATTTTGCCCCCGTTTTGTGAATTTTTTTGTCAGCCTTATCAACACAAATGCCTAGAAATCTTTGTGGGTACATAGTTCTGCACACATATTCTAAAACTTTCAAACAGAGGCTGTACTTTCATCCTAGAGAGAATCAACCTAGAATAATTGTTTTAACTGTTTAGTCCCCTCTCAAGCGATCCCACCACTTAGAAGATGGAGCACAGTGAAAGGGAGAGGATGGACAAGCACATCTCCATCACCAAAACCTCCTACAGCAAGAGGTGCTTTCCTCCTCCATTCATGGCTTCTGAGCTCATTTCTTGCTCACTGATGCTGTCACGAGCGAGCGGTTTAGGTTAAACCACTTAAAGACGCCGACCCCCAGCACACTGCCTGCTGAGTGGGGCTGGCAGCCGCCTGAAAGCCTCTTCACAGCCTGTGTCACTCACCTGGGGATTCCTGGTTTGAGGAACCACCCAGCCTTTCTTCCTTCTGTACAAAGGACAGAAAAGTACTTTTCAGCCTGGAGAAAAGTTTCCCTGTGAAAGGTTTTATTGCTCGTTTATGAGGCAGTTGCTAATTGATCTTTCAAATGGCCAAGCTGTAAAATGGGAACGGAAAATAAAGAGCTGTGACTTTAAGGGAGATAAACAATATTGTGGGTTTTTTCCCCCCTTCCTCTTCCAAATGACCATTTTCTCCTTAGCCTGAAACCACGGGATGAAGGGCAAACTCAAATTGAGGAAGGAAGCTTGATTATTTCTGATGCTTCCATTACTGCATAATCAGGGACTGAAACTGCAATCAACAGAACCGCCTTTGCAACCCAGCAGCTTTCAAAAAAACCTCGAGGGAAAGGAAGATAATTTTCTTTGTGGGACTTTATGTTCCTGCACCACCACCTCCCTTCTGCCCTTTTCCCTTAATGTTTGTTAAGAAGAGACAAGTGGAGGGGCCCCAAGGAGACCTGCAGGCTGTGGATGAGCCCAGCTGAAGAATGGTTTGGCTCAGAAGGTACGGGGAAGAGGGATGCGGGACAGAGTTGTTGCAACCCTGCAAAGGCAATTTGTCACCAAAAAGGCTGGAAGAGTAACTCTATTTGTTCAAAAACTGCAATCATCCAAAGGGTGGGAAGACCAGAGGCAGTTTTTCCCCTTTTCCCCTGGAATGAGCCCATCTTTCAGGCTGCCCAAGCCCAGCTCTGTTCCCACACCCGCCTTCACCCCTGTAAGAGTGCTGGTGTCTCCACGAGGGTTTCAGCTGGACACCACTACTGCAAGGCGGTTATCTTGATGCAAAAATAAGTTTGTACTTGCTGGGAAAAATTCAGCCTTGAGCATGACAGCACCCCCCAAAGCAATGGTGTGGGGTGTTTTCAGGGAGCTCTCTGGTGTTAAGATCCAGATCCACTCCCACCATATGGGAATTAAGCATGCCGCTATAGAAGAGGAAAAATAAGTTGTTTTTTTCCAAACCAAAAAAGGGGTTTGCTCCTTTGCCTAGATCTAGTCCCAAGTAGCCAGCATTGAAAGGAGGCCCTTGGTGGGTGCTCTGCTTGCCCAGCCTGCCTGGGGGGTGCTGAAACAGGAGCTGGGACCACAGTCCTCAAGCAAGCCAGACCGCCAGCAGCCTTCCCAGCAAGCACAAACGTGCTTTTATTTTCATAAAGATAACTGGCTGCTCTGGATTAAAAAAAAAACAACAGTGGATCTTCCTTTAGCAAATTAGGATTATTGTTAGTATTTCATACTGCTGAGGCAGCTTCTGGGTCTTCCTGAAGTCCTGAGAAAGCCTCTAGATAGGCATTTGTAAGGCTAGAGGATATTTATTTTTTTCTGGAAAGCAAAAGCTCACAAATTGAACTTGCTCAGCCTGGCATGGCTCAGACAAATCCTTGAACTGGCACCAAAGGGAGCAGGGATGGGTACAAGCAAAGCCGGAGGCTGGGGCAGCCCCAGCGCGGTGCTCAGCACGCCGAGCGGGGCCCAGCCTGCCTTTGCCTCTCAGCAGCCCAACTCCATCGCCCCCGCCGAGAACAGGTGGTTCTCAGTTGAAGCCTCTCCTCCAGCCGGACCTCTCGGTGGGACCGCCGGCTTCTCTGCCCGTGGGTGGCAGGGAGGTGCTGCCACAAGAGCGTAAAGTGGTATGTAAACTCAATTTCTCTTATCCACTGACACCGGCCAAGCGAGTGGGGCTATTTGAAGCCTGAATTGGCTATGCTCATCAAGACCTGAACTCCTGGAGTCAGGCGATTTGAAAGCAAATACAATGACTCCATATTTTTTCACATTTTTTCATTTCAATTTACCCAGCTTTAAGGCTTTGGCAGGGGAAGGGTGTGCAGCTGCTGCGTGCTGGGCTGTGGCAGCAGACACGCAATACAGCAGAGCCTCGAATCCTTTCATCTCCGAGTGGTGGGGTGCAGACCGGAGCACATACCCACTCGTTCTCCCCTTGAAAGCATCTCCTGCCTTCAGAGGCTTCCCTGTCCCCTTTGACAACCATCTCCAGCCTTTGTAGGTGACTATCACACTGCCACAAGCATCGAGCCCTGCCAGCTATTCCCTCCACTGCACAACCCCCCACACACTTTAAAGGCAGCTTGTGATTGCATTTGAGTCCGGTGATATTTGAATAGCCTCTGAGCATCAGTAGTTTGCTCTGGCTAGAGGCAGCCCCCAGTTCATGCCCAGGGCACGCCAGGAGAGTTTGAAGTATGGTGGTGGCTGCTGGCAGGCAAGAAACACCCAGCAACATGCAAGCAGCCCACCCTGGATCGTTGCGGGGCTGCCCAGCCCCCTCGAGCCTCCCCATGCTCTCCTGGCTGAAGCACCAAGACCGTTCGCTGCAGCCATTTGGGTGCTCCAATGCAGCCAGCATTTGAACCAGGGGTGCAGCAAGGGAGTAGGAGGAAGGCAAGGGGACATCAGCATCAGCACCCAGCTCCCAACCTACTCCAGCTTTGCTGTCCACCACTGCATCAATTTTTGCTTTCGGGGTATTCCTTCCACTATGATTCTAAGTGAATAAAAAATGAGTAAAGCTCTTACTACAAAATTGCACGATTACACATTCCTTCTGCACCATGGAAAGGACAACCAAGGTTGTAAGACAATGGCAACCTCAGCCGTCCAGGTTTCCCATTGCTCATCGCTTTCAAAATGTACAAGGCACTAATATATTTCTTTTTTTTAACTACTACTATGTTTGCTGGAAAATTAAGTTTTAGAAGGACTAAAAATATTAATAAATTTAGGTTGAGAAAATAGAAGGAGGAGGAGAGTGGATTTAAAAAATGTCAAAACACTCAGATGCAGCATTTTTAATGAAATGTTTCACTTCAGAAAATGCCAAAACATTTTGTTTTGACATTTTCAAAATGAAACTTAATGATATTTTTCTTAGAAACAGCATGGATTGCTTTGTAATAACCCAAGTTAAAGAAAAAAGAAAAAGGAGAAAAATGTAAAAGCTTGATGGCCACCAAAACAAAACAAACTTTTCACCATCCTTCCAGCAACGCGATGACATGGAAAGAGCATTTCCTTCCCTCCTCCTGCCATTTTGCCAGCAAATTTAAGCATTTTCTGTTTCACTTCACATTGCACTAATGAGTTCCCCTCCTTTTCTGCACTGAAAACAGACTCTTGCCTTTGCCTGGCTTCCAAGATCCTCCCTTCTGGAAAGACTTCCCAAGCTTGGCCTTGCTGCAGGAGCAAGGCTTCCTACAAAGCTGGGGAAAAATCCTGGTGCCCATGGGCATGCTCAGCCCGCTGCAACTCTCCTACCCTAAGAATTTTTAATACAAGCAGCAAATGCTTTCATCTCCTTGGGAAGGGAGCCACCTCCTCTACTGCTTGTGCACTCAGCATTCTGCAGAATGCAACCTCTCTCCGTGGTGTCACCCACACCAGAAATCACCCTTTTCCATGGTCCCCTGCCACACTTTGGAGGCAGAGCTGTCCTCCCAGCCTGGAGGAACTGGTGTATGAACCAAATGAGTCCCCTGTTCAGGATTGTGCCCAAACCTCTTGCAGGTCAGAGGGGAGAGAGTTGGTCCACAGCCATCCAGCATCATCCTGAGCCCTCCTCCTCTGCTCACACAGTGATAAAATGGACCATGAAAGTTTATCAGCCATGAACCAAATGGCTGTTTACATGTGTTCATTATGCAGTTATTTGTGATCTGCAACCCTTCTTGTAATGCCTTGTCCATAATAGTTACTACCCTGCGTTGATCCCGGGTAGCCTAACACCGCATGGTGCGGGTTCGGGGGGGCTGGGAATGCGGTTCTGGAAGCAGCCCTCATGAAGAAAAGAAAAAAGTTGAATCACCCTCAGCCCTGGGTCAGGACCACGGGGCACCAGACAGCCTTAACATGTTTGCAGTTGTGGGGTGGGACTCCAAAGCCTGCTATGGGGCAAGGGCAGCCCACCACGTGGGCTAAATCCAGGCTGAAGCACAGGTGCCAAGGGCCTCCCCAGGCAAAAATAACCCTTACAAGGGGACATACACAAACAGAAGGAGTTGCAAGCTGTGAAAAGAGCAACCAAAAGTTCAAACCCCCAAAATGAATTGAGGCGGGGGTACCTTGTGCAGCCTCCTCTGGTTGGCTCCCTGCCCAGGGGTGAGCGGCTGCAGCTGGGGGGGTCCAGGGCTGGGGCAGCTTTTGGCTCCTAGGAAAGGAGGATGGATGTTTCCTTCTTCCAGGTAAAGCACTGACTCGTTGCAGAGAACGGCAAGAGCTGATGCAGTTGTAAGCAAATACCTAAAACCAAAACATGGCAAAGAGAAACAAACCTCTGTGAGAAAACAAATGCAAACTTTATCCCTTCTTGTTGGAAAACACCCCCCACCCCCCCAAAGAGGCACTGGGGACAGTTGGTGGCATCACTCCATGGGAAGCCAAACCTAGCAAATCCTGGCAGAATTTCTCTGGGGAAAGGAGGTAGCAGGGACCTGCGTAACCCTGGCCCACCCCTGAACTGTGCTGCCTTAGGCTGGCGCAGGGTCCAGGCTTACGAGAAGGCAACCAAAGCCCTGAGCAGCTCTTTATTTTGGGGGCTCAGACACACATGTTTCACTGTGGGATATTTTGCTTTGCTCAGTGCAGAAAAGATCAAAAATAATAAACTGCTTGCACACCCCCTGCACATGCAGACCTGTATTTACATATAGAAATTAAATCTTTGGGTATGCAAAGCCAAGCACATCCAATGGATTTACATCAGGCTCCTTACCAAGGCTTGCCTGGAAATGTCTCCGTAGCACCAAGGCTTGGAGGGCTGAGCCACAGCATGTCTCCAGGTGGCTGATGGCAGAGGGACAGGCAGGGGCTTGAGGACAGCCCATGACCATGGTGCCCTTGGCACTGGGCTTACCCCTGCAGCAAGGGCACACTGTGCCTGGCCAGCTCCTGCACCTTCGAGGGGAAGACCAAACCCACCACCCCTCCATTTGCTAATGAGAGTTCTGCATCCTATTTAAAGGACGGTGCTGCCTATTAAGCAATTTACTCTTTTCTAATTGAAATTATCTAGTATACCAGGTTTTGTGCTTGCAGCTGAGTGCTCCCAACTGGCCACAGCCTCTGTGAGAGGAAAAGAGATTCAAATACCCATCCTCTCCAAGGAGAGGCAATTTGTGGTGGTACAAAACTAAAGGGAGAAAGCAATGAGCCCCAAAATGTGAACTGTCCCTTTAATTTCTGTCAAGGCTAAAGCCCACAGACTACAAAAACAACATTTTAATTTAAATTCCGATTCCACATTCATTCATGGGAGCTGGCTCTGAGCGGGGATTTCATTAAAGGCTTTAATAGATTTTATAGGACTTGTCAGATCCGGAAAGGTTATGGAGCAAATGCATTTTCTCTGCTTCCAGAATTTCAACAACGGCTCGGTAAACAAATTTACCATGAAAATGCAAAGAGTCCAACCTTGTACAGACAAGGAGAAATGAACTTCATCTGAGTGACTTAAAGGCATCAAGATGCACTTCCCAACTTGCTTCTCTCGGCTCTTTTCCCTTAACATGCTGTGCAGCTTGGATGATTTTTCTTTTTCTGGTGGAAAACCAGAAAAGGAGAAACACCTTTTTCCACTGATCAGACTTGGATTTGGAGATATTTATAAATGTTGGCAGCTTTAGCAGCAATGTACGGATGGGAGTCTTAGGAGGGGCTGCTAGCAGACCTCTCACCCAAGAACAGCTCAGACCTGGTGCAGCTGATTGACTCAGAGCAGTGGGGTTTACAGCTAGAAACTGTTTTGCTAGAAAACCTTGGGCATTTGGGGACAGCGGTGCATCAGCTGGGGAAGGTGGCAGTGGTGTGGGAGGGTGAACAGACAGGAGAGCTAACAACAGCCTCAGCTTTGCTCCTGATCCATCAAAGGCTTCACAACCCCCCTGTTCCAGGGTCTTCTTGACCAGCCCTTTCCACTCCATAAGGAGAATGAAGGTGATTTTGGTTGAACAGCCATATACACACAAGTTCCAACAAAATATTATTCTGCCAGGGTCTTTTCCACCTGCTTTTTTGCCCTTGACAAATCAAGCTTGAAGGCAGGTCCCTATGTCAGACCCAGGAAGGAGCCCACCAAGGCTGGGCAGTGGAAGCAGATGTCCCACCACAGGGACACGGTGCTGCTGGACTGCAGGATCGGTGCCGCAATGGCTGAGCTCGCCGCTCCCAGGGATCGGGAGGTGTTGGGCACCACTGGTTAGAGCCAAACTGCGGGAATCTAAGGCTGATGCCTTGGCAACCGAGTCGTGGTGATGCTGAATAAAGTAAAGAAAAGGCCTCTTGTTTTTGGATGAGCTCTGTAAACAGAGATGAATGTCAGAGGAGATTTTGCCTGAGCATCGTTTATCGGCTGTATAGTGGCATCACAGGGAGAAATCAGCTTGGAGAAAATTATAACTAATGCAAATCACCAACCAAAACCTTTTTTCTGTTGGAGGGTAAGACAAGTTGATGACTTTATTATTATTATTACGATGATTATTTTGCCTCCTTATGACTTTGCAATTTGAGATTGACAGGTCCTAACACAGCTGCTCTGGATCCTTTCCCAGCTCCACAAAAAGAGACGTAGTGTGAAAAGAAGCCGGGCGGTTCAAGAGCCGCTGGCGGGGTGGGAGCGGGGATCAGCAGCTCCGTGACAGAGACCCCATAGACGTGGGACCCAGCACCGAGAGGTGTCGAACATCTGGGAGTCCCTTTCACCGGGAACAGGCACTGCAGGTGGCTGGGGATGTGGCTGATAGCTACGCTGTAATTATAGGAAGCTGGGGAGAGAAGCAGATTTAAATCAAGTGACTACTGAGTTAAAGCATGAGAATTCCCTATGTAATTTATGATGCATTAAATAGCCTAAATATTCTGTCCCCACAAATTACTCTAGTAGCTAATAGCTCTCATTTTGAGGCAGCTTTTTCTATGATTCACCTTAATCTTGATTTTTCTTCCTAGCTGGCATGTCCCACGTTCAAATTTCCTCCTCCACTGAGCGGTGTATACTTCAAATGACCCATGTTCCTTAGGACATCAGCTTGCTGAACTCCCATTACAGCAAGCAAGAGTGAAGCTTTAAACCAATTCACCAAAACAGAGCCTCAAAAAAAAAAACACTTTAGGAAGCCCTGGCGTGGCTGTATGTGGGAGACACATGCGGATATGGCCTCAGCATCCTGCTGACACACCTAGGACACACTGACAGCTATTTGCAAGGTGTCAAACAGTCTGGATGGTGCTTTTGAAGATTCATCTGTCCCAGCTCCAGACGGGGTAACAGACTCTCTGCAATGGGTTTCAATGCAGAGAAAAACATGTTACATTAAGCCGGAGGGGTATGATTAGCAGCTGCAGGCCAGAGAGATCAGGCAGACAAGCACAGAAAACCTCTGGATATCCCTGATCCAACCACCTGCTCCAACCAGGGCTACAATCAGAGTGAACTCCGGATGTCAGAGTTGAGTTTCAACAATCTCCAAGGACGGAGATGCCACAACCTCTCTGCCTGCACAACTACTGCTTAAACTCTGTCTCCTTTAACAGGGCACAGCAGCAACTTTTTCTTCCAGGTGTGATGCAGCGGTTTGTACCAAAACTTTTGGACAGCCCTGATGTGGTTTGGTGGGAGCATCCCCCCTCCACCCCCCGACAGGCACTTGCAGGTGTCTCCACGCACACCCCGCACAGATCGCTCCGAGCCGGAGCACGCACAGAAAACCCTCTTGACCCCAGTCAGCAGAGCCTGCAAACTGGCCTGAAGTCTGGACAGGGATGTGATCCAGCCAGAGACCCCAGAGCCAACGGACCCCTTCAGCCAGCAGCAGGAAAACACTACCCAGAGCAGAAGGCACAAAGAAATAGGAAAATCTTTTTCCTGCTGCCATCTACAGTTTAGGCTGTGGCAGGAGACTGGGCTGAGAACCAGGAGGAAAGGCAGGCAAGAAGAGAACTATTGCAGCTCTTTTGAGCCGAGGCTTCTCCATCAGCACCGGGAAGTTGCTGCCATCTATTGATGTAAGGGACACGGCGTCCGACACAGGGATGCTCTCAGCAGCGGCCCAGCAGAAAGGATGGAAATCACTTAGAATCATAGCATAGGATCACAGAATCCTTTAGGTTGGAAAAGACCTTCAAGAGCATCAAGTGCAACCATAAACCCAGGAGGTCTGATGAGCTGCACAGACCCGAAAGCCTGGGACACACGGTTTGGTCCCTGTTCTAAAGACCTTTGCTCTTTAAAGAGGGCCCAAGCTGGCCTGATGTGCTGCAAGGTCTGTCCTGCTCGGCGCTTCTCCTCTGGCTGCAGTTAGAGGGAAGTGGCTGGATCACCTTCAGGAAGCCTCCTCGGTGCTTCTCTGAGCTGGATTTTCCAGCATTAACTTGTCGCTGCAGGAAGTCCTTCCCCACTCTGAGGAAGACCATGAGCCCCAGGGACAGTGGTCCCCATCACCACGCCGCATCACTTCAATGTGCTCTTCTGTGTCCCCAGCAGAAGTTTTCCCCAAAGCCCTGGTGGAAGGGAGCTCTGCCATGCCACCGCACCAGAGACAAGACCCTCACGCACTCAGCGACCCACAGGTGGCCAGGAATACACCTGCCTTTCCCCTTCCCTCCCTCAAACTGCCCCAGAGCTACAAGCTCGTTCTCACACAGTGCTTTTGAGCCATGTTGGTCTCACCTCCTCTGCCCTGGTCTTCTGGTTAGATGTGATGATGTGAGGGGACAGTGTCCTCTTGGTGCCACCACCTGAATTCTGAATGCTGCTTTACAAACTCCAGATGGGATTTTAACCCTGTTCCTCCTCCAGGAACACTGACATTTTTAGCCTTATGCAAATTCTCTTCCAGGACTAGCTGATGGCAACGGATGAATCCCTACATCTGCGTCTCCTTGGGCACCACGCAGAGCTTTCGCAGCAGGAATGGAGAGAGGAGGAGGATGGCTGAGTAACTTCATGGCTTAGAGTCAAAATATTCTGTTCTGTGCATCTTTGGCTTCCTTTGCATGGTTAAGTTGCACGTTCACCCTTCCCAGACGGCTTTTCAATTTGCATCTGCTGTTCCTCCTTCCTTGTGCCTCTTGGGTGGTGGGCTGGATGGAGAGGGTCCCCTAGCCAGACCCACTTCAGGAGAGGGGAGAGAGGAATTCAAACCACCTTGAAAGGCCAGGGCAGAGCTGTTCCAGCCAAGCAGCAATGACAAGGGGTCCCACAGACCTCAGATGACCGGGGATGCAACAGGAGCTGCAGCAAGCCATGGCTTGGCAGCGTCCCCGTCTCCCCAGGGGAGCTGCCACCCAGGTAAGGCTGCAACGAAACTGGCCGCAGGCACCAGGGTTAGTGCTGCAGGGCTGAGGGCATGGTGCCCACAGGGGTCCAACCTGTACTTCCAGTCTGCGGGGGTTTGAAAAGAACAGTAATAAATGGCTCCAAAGTTAATTTTGAGCTGGTTTATTTTCAGGGCGCACAAGGAAAGAGAGCATTACAGCCCCCACCCAGGCAAGACCTGTGGGGAACTTTTTCAAACAAACGTGAGAGCAATAACGCTTTTGGGTTAATAAACCAGAGAGAATACACACTGGTGTGTGCTACAGGGGAAATGAGGTCATGCTCCATGAATGGATCCCTTAGACAGCAAAGACAACTCCGACACGCCTTGGACTTGCTTGGGAAGGTTTCCAAGGACCCTCTCAGCACAGCACCCTCCCTCAATGCAGGCTTTGTGGTGCTTCCGCTTCCAGAACAGGGAATATTCCTTCCTGCTCTGTCTTCCTCCAGCCCCGGGGTTGCAACAGAGCTAGGTTTGTTGGATGGCACAAAGGGAGCACACAGCATCTCCCCCAGATGCGCAGCCCAGCACAGCCCTCCTCCAGCTGCCCCGCTTGAAGCCCTGTTCCGCCTCTCCTCACTTACACACAGCGTAAAATACCAATTTCCCAGTTCCAGCTCCCAAATCAGCTCAGTTTAGCCTGACAGCCAGTATCACCCACATCTATGCTCTGCCCTGGCTCCTCTGAGCCCAACCCTGGAGCATCCTTCATGCTTCACTGAGACTGTCTGTCACCCCAATGTCACGCTGCTGTTGCCACTGTGGGGATGGGATACCCTCCTCCCTGCCACAGCTGAACGCAGGAGCAGAGTGTGTGAACACTGTCACTTCCAGCAGCACCAGAAGGATTTTGCAGAGTGAGATCAGTTCCCTTCAAGAAACAGCTAAGAAGGGAACAGGACGGTATGGCTTTTCCAAGGAAAAAAAAAATTAAAAAATTAAAAATGCTTTTTTAAGAGGAAAGTCAGAGATGCACAGGTAGGCAGAGCTCAGCATGCTGCAAGGCTTTCCCAGCAGCAAACTAGATTATCATGTCTGACATTTCCCTCCCCCCCACTCCCAAAGGCTAAAATAATTCCTTTGCTCTGGATACAGATCAGTTGGCAAACAAGCTTTCAGACACAATTATTTTGCCCTGAGAGGATTCTGCAGCTGTTCCTCTTTTTCTTGAGATCAATACCTAAAGGATAATCCTGCAGATTATCCTACAGTTTGGTGGTGTTAGCTCAAGCTCTCTTGTTTGCTTGATTTCCTTTATGAATTACAACTCCTTCTGGTTAGAGGGGGCAGGGGGGAAGTGTTTTTATACTCTGCACTGCCTAAAATGAGACTTGGTATCACAAATTGTCTATAGTTGGTTGGAAATTAATTTTGTTGACCTTTCAGTGAAATTGGAACATTTTATGAGAACATACCAATTTCAGGTGGTGACTCATCCGGTTCCCAAAGAGCAGAGCAAACAATAGCAACCACCTAAACAACATCAGAGCAGATTTCTTTCTCCCGAATCTAGCAACTGTATTCTTTTAAAGCAAATCAAGTCCGTAGGAGTTTATTCTCCTGCAAGTCCCGTAGGCAGAAGGCAGCAGAGATCAGAAACATGTTTTTTGATGTAAAGGGTTATTTTTATTTGCTTTTAACCTGTCACATGGTTCTGAAACCAGCCATATGCATCCAGAATAGCAGCTCATGACTATTTAATGCTGAAAAGTTTCCCAGGTGGTATCTCTGTCACTCTCCCAGGGGAGGTAGGCTGCTGCTAAAAAAATAAGGTTTTATCTCAGAATAATCGCTACAGAGTATTTGTTTGCTGCCCAATAGATCAGATTCGTAAAACTCCCTAACAGATCATCAAAAGCAATATATGTGGGATGAAGGAACCTTCAAAGGCTGAGGAACTTCTGAGGGATTGCTGGAATGTGAGTACCTCTGAAAATCCACCCACGTCTGAGATGGACACAGGGAGGTCCAGCTCACTCCTCTTGATCAGCCTGTGATGGCAGAAGGCGGCATATTCTGCATGGTCACTGAAACTGTTTGCCTCTCTGGCCCTGATTTAGGAAGTGTGTAAGCACTGGCCTAAATCCTGCTGGAGAAGGCTAGAGGTGGCCAAGGAAGAGCTCACATGTTTTCCTGAGCAAGTGTTTTGGTGGCATTTATGAAGCAAAACTGTCTTTGGTACTTTTGCAGAGATTTTAGTGGATGTTGACTGCAAAAAAACCTTGGCAAAAAGAATCGGTACGATTTATAGGTATAGACTTAAGTAAATATGTAAGTAAATATATATTAATATATATATACAAAAATAATAAGTAAAGACCTAAGACAAACCAAACCAGAGCCACCAGCAAGCCTGATGTCCTGCTCCTGAACCTGCCTTCCATCACCAAGGTTTCAGAGTTTCAAGTGGGAGCTTGGACCCACTGATCAAGCATCAGGTCAGAACACACGACAGTGACTTGAATCTTGAAATGAAACTTCTTTGCACCAGCAGCCCCTGCCACACACGCTTAGAAGAGCTCCAAATTCACACCTCGGGGACACGGGCAGCCTGCCCATCCCTTGCAGGGCTGCGGCAGCGATGCTCGGTGTTAGCAGGGACCGAGAGCCTGCCGTGTCTGTGGAGCTCAGGGCCATCAGCACACTCATGGAGCTGAACATTGCAAATCGAGGAGAAACGGCAGAGCCGGGCATGGCCACCTCAGCACCTCCTGCCACTTGACACTTCAATTATATTCATGTTCAAAGCGCTGTCGGTCTGTAAGTGAGCAGACAGGCAAGGGAAGGAAGTGCCAATTAGTGAATCTCGGCAGCCCTGCTAGTTCTTTCCCCTTTATTTGTCTTTTCAAGGCTCAAAAAGAGAATCTGATTATTAATGCTAATTGTTGCTTGCAGGGAGTGCTGCAGGCAGGGAAGAGGGGTGAGGCTGAGGGCTGCCCTGGGGCCACGTGCCGGCCGGCAAAAACCTCATCGGCTGACAGGAGCCCCTGCAACGCCATGGGACGGGGGTCCAACCCAGCTTCCAGCCCCCACCAGCAGCCAGAGCCACCACAGCTGCCAGCCTGCAGAACCCACAGCTCACTCAAGGGTCCTTCCCAGCCCCTTCATTCCCCACGATGTAAACCCCCAGGAGGGGACTCCCTGTCCCTTTTCTCTTTCAGTCCTCACATCCAGTGCAGGACCCCATCCATCTCCCCCATCTTCACCTTCATTTCAGCATCTCCAGGCCAGGATCCTGCTGGGTAGCACTTACTGCTGGCTGCATCCCTGAGAAGTTCATCATCTCGCAGCGGAACTTATCTCCATTTTTGCTTCTGCCATTGGAGAAGCAGAGGGAGATACAGGCAGGCAACTACCAGCCCTGCCCATGAGCAGTGTGAGCTCCAGGTCAGCACAGGTACCCCCTGTGATACCATAGCACTGCACCAGTGTGGGCTTCGGCTGGCCAGCAGCCACCTCCCACAACCAGCCAGCACCCTGAGATACCAGGTACCCTCCAGCCCTCATCCACAGACCTTGCCCTGTTGCTCTCACACCCTCCGAGACCCTGCACAGGAACACTGAGAGCACTAACAGCCATCAGGGAAGAACACCGGAGTTCAATACAAATGTCACATTTCTTCCAAGAGGTTGCACTGAAATTGTACCTTTTCAGCATCAGGCATATTCCCCGTGATCTTCGAGCCACAAAGATTTTCTAGTGATGTTTTCCAATGCATCGCTTTTTGTTTGTTTAAAAAAAAAAAAACCACACCAAAAAAACAAAACAAAACAAAACAAACAAACAAACAAAAAAAACCCCAAAAACCCCCACCTTTCTACAAGGTGTGAGGTAAGGCTGGGTGCCAGGCGGATGAGGCAACAGGGTTGGAGTCCCACAAGGTGGCAGAGCTCCATCGCTCATCGGCGGCCGCCGACGCCGGGAGAGAGGATGCTCCAAGCTCTCCGGGACAGCACACGGATCCTGGGGGTGCCCTGCTCCAGGGGGGACCCTGCTCCAGGGGGGACCCCTGCGGAACGCTGCTGAGGGCCAGAAGCTCCTTGCTTTGCTGCTTCAGCCTCTCCCGTGTTCCCCGACATGAGTGTGCATCAGGAGTGGGGCTGCTCAGGAAGCAGCAGAAAGAGTTCTTGGGGGTTTTAGCACAGGTTGGGGGATGCAACTGGCAAAAACTCCTTTTTTTTTTTTTTTTTCCTGCGCTGAGGTTTCGAAGAAAAATTTACTGGGAAAGAACCAGGAAGTTCTTAATCCACTCGAGGAAATTGTAAACTGGGAAAGAAAATGCAAATTCTCAAGTGAGCAAGAGTCACTGTAAGAAATTAAAATAGTGCTTCAGGGGGGATTTTAGCTGAGGGGGGGATTTTACTGTTTTTTCAGCCCTGAGGCTGAGCACACATAAAAGCAGAATTCCTGACTTTCAGCTTTGCAGCTTGCTGTATAAAAATGCCCTTCTCATCTCCCTGGGCTTACACCTCATGGCCTTTTCCTCTGAGCACTCCTCCGATAGAGACAGAGAACTGGGCAGGTATCTGGGAAGTACCGAGACCAAGGAGTGAAATCCTGTCTTTTCAGCACCTAAAACGAGGCTCTCAGATTCCTTTCCAAGCTGTTCAGACCCAAGCAATTTCTTCCTGTCCTCTCCAGAGCTGCCCTGCTACAGTTCAGTTAAACAAATGGCAATAAACTGGCCGTGACTCTGTTTCAGTGGGATATTGACACTAAGCTCCTAAGCTTCAGAGCAATTAAACTCAAAAAACCCCCAAAAATCTGAAAGGAAGAAGCAAGGAAAGATGAGCTCCCCCCCCCAAAAAAAAAAAAAAAAAAACAAAAAAAAAAAACCCACAAACCAAACAAACCAGCATTAGTTTGTTATAGTTCTTGATCAGTTTAGGAAGAGCTGCAGAGTAATTGCAAGAACGAGTCCTTCACAGCCCTACACTGCCAGTTAACCATCACCCAAACTGGGCAGAGACAAGTCTGGTTTAGTTTGGGTAAAGCAGCACATCCCTGCAGCCACGGTTTTTCACTCATATCCTGGGACATCAGAGCAGGCTCATAGTTTTCTCCCGTGCAATCCCCTTACTTTCACTAGGTCTTGAAGCCTCTTTTATCACCGAGGACTCGTTTCAGAGCTGACTGTGGTTTTAAATAACCATCAGGGCACAAGCTTGGAGGTGGGTCTTTGAAAGAGAGAGTGAATCACAGTCAGTCCAGTAAATGGAAGAATGAAAGGTTTCACAGTCCAAGTGGAAATCAGAGAGACACAATCTTTAACAAGGATGTTCTCCGAAGCCATGGGAAGCTACAGCAGGAATTTTTCACCATAGGAAATGACACTCAAAGGAATGGGCTAATTTGCTGAAGCAAAATTAAACCTTCCCTCACTCAAACACCCAAATTGACAGCCTGACAAAAGAGTCACCATAGCAACCAGAGGGAAAAAGTCACAGAAAATTCAGATATTTTTTTTCCCCCTGATGAATTGACAAAAATTAACTTCTAATTGCTTTCAGCATCACCACGGGTGGCAACGGCAAAGCAGCCGCAGCAGCTCAGCCACCGCGGAGGGTTGTGGCTGGAGTGTGCACTGAGGTGCTGCGGAGCCAGAGCAAAGCTCACCATAACCCTTCCTCTTCATCAGCCTGAGGAACACTGTGAAATCCTGGCTGATGTGGGAAGAGCTTTGTTTGCCTGATTTCTAGGAGAAGGAGAAAGCCCTTGAGGAAAGGAAAGGAAAGGAAAACAGGTTAAAAAAAAAAAAAAATCTATAAGAGATGGATTTGGCCCACGGGACCAAAGATCTCCAAGTGTGTTTGCCCTCAGCACTGCCCCTGGGCAGTGTGTTTGCAAAAATAGTATTTAACTGTGGTATTGATCAGTTCTTGAGCTGTACAGCACCCTGTGGTCAGGTATACAGCAGCCAAAAGCAAGTGTACCCCAAAAGCCATGAACCTCAGCTTCCCTGGGCTGCCACTGCCCCAGGGCTACTCAGGAGCTCTCAGCCTTGTCCACCAGCTACACATGATAGAAAGGACAAAAAAAAAAAAAAATCCCATTTTCACAGCTGCGACACACATTGGCCTCCGCTATTTAGTTGACTCCTGCCTCTTCTCTAATTACTTCTTCAATTCTTTCCAATAATTGCATTTATGTGTTTCATGCCAGAGGATGCTGTTTCTGTCAGGACAAGCACAAAGGACTTCGTGGACCATGAGCACTGCAGGTCCCGCTGTCACCTCAAGGACTTTGCTCCTGCTTGTCTGTGCAATATGTGCATCCTCCACCCTGAGCATCATCCCTCAGCTTGGAGCTCCAAACCTCAACAAGATAAAGGCACGTTTGATGCTGGTCAGTAAAAAACCTCTAAAAAAATGACATAAGAAGAACTTCTGCAAACATCCCACCTCTCCAGAGAGACCTCAAACTCAAGCGTGCCCTGTCTTTTGATAAAAGCAGCCTCCACCCAGTCCAAGAGGTAATTACTGGCTCCACAGATGCCTCCGTCATAGCACTTGTGGATGTTTTTATCTTGCCTTACAAACCCCAGCTTGCTCCAAGGAGCCAGAACTTGCCTGCGAGACCCTTTCCATGCTGGCTGCTCCACAGGGCTCATCCACGCCTCACCACAGAGCAAACAGCCTCGCTCCACTCTCCTTTTGTGCTTTTTCCTTAACAAAGGGGCTTTTAATTCTGATGTGATGCTTCTAGTTCTCAGAAACAGCATGGAAAGGACATTACAGTCCCCTCAGGTTTGTATAAACACGTCCTGTTTATTATCCTTTGCAGTGACTGTCTGAACCAAAATGCTAACATTTGGTAAAAACCAGTAGAAATTGGATCCATCTTTTACCGTGCTCACACAAAGCTGGGACCACGGCTTGGGCAGCTCTTTTAAGAGGGTCAATAAGGTCTTGATTAAGGGAAGAATTTTTTAATGGCTAAAAATATACTCTTTAGTGACTTGTTTTCTTCTTCCCGCTCTGCCTGCTTGCTCCAGCAATCCCCCAGCATGGCTGAGCCTATAAACTGGCAAAGCCCCAGCAGCACCCAAACTTCAGGTGGCCAGCTCCAGCCTGCACCTATCCGTAGGGTGCTGGTTCCAACACCATCCCAGTTGCAGAGATTCCCAACCCAACCAACCCAGAAAATAGTGCTTTGCTTCTTCCTTGTTTACATCCCTTCACTGAGTCATCAAGTAAACACATTATAATTTTTTTTTTTTTGCAAAACTATAATTTCCAGCCTATGATTCCAGCTAATTTATAACACAGCACTGCCAAACAACAATGAATTATGGAGAAAGATTATGGGAAGGTTTGACACCATTAACTTTTGGAGGAATAAATGGGAGTAGACTGTTAAATATGATTATTCTCGTTTGTGCCTGTCTTTCCTTAGGGTGCCTATCACTAGAGCACAAGTGCCACGTGCATTAATTAATTGAAACAACACATTTACATGATTAGGGATTAACTCCTGTGCTTCTCCTTTGGCTAATTAGTGTATCTATAGATCTATTTAGAAAGAAAATACCTTGGGGAAGGCAGGAGCCTTCAGAGCTTGTTTCATATAAACTGGCTGTCAAATTCAGGGATTAGAAAAATGTTCCCTTCCCCTTTCTCTCCCATGGCACCTTATATTTGCTTGTTTTATTTTTCTTGACTCCCATGCAGCATCCACTCTAAGTTTTAACGAGAAAACACTACTGGGTTTTTCTTCCCTCATTTTACTCCCCAATTTGTTGCTTGTCATCCTCGGGCTGCTCATGGACTCCATGGGCTCCAACCATCAATACACCCAGGTGGAAAAGAATATGTTACAATGGGGATTTCAATCTGGTGGGTTAATTTTCCCCACTCAGGGTGCTCCTTTATGCCTCTGTGCTCAGCTCGCATGGAGCAGAGATCTGCAATTTCAACATGACAAGTCTTGTAAGCTCAGCTGCAGGAGCCCTTCCCTGGCCACGGGTTTGGGATACAGCCGCCCTGTGCACCCTCCAAATCCAGCTGGGAGCTTCCATGGTGAATCGGTGGGGTTGCTGGATTCCTTATGGGCTCCATGGCATTTGTACCTGGGCTCCTGCCAACCTCCAGCCCACTCACTCAGCTCCCACCTTGCTTACATCTCCTCTAGCCCCCGAACTCTGTCTGCATCACTGTTTTTCAGCCTGTGGTCCCACGCAACCGGAGGCATCCTGGTGGTGGATGCCAGAGGGATGCCAGACTCCTCTGAGCTAACTGCAGTTCAGTGATGGGTGAAGTTGTCCCTGTAATGACCATCACCTGCTTTACAGCTCAGGAGGGGCTCTGACCTGCTCACTAAGGCTGGTGAAGTAGGGGCTGTTAGAAAACACACCAAGCACAGAAGAATTATTTAGAAAAATGAAGCAATTTGAGAAAATTAAGCTTTTTCACTGCTGGATAAAAAATGCATGCACCCATAAAACTAGATTTTAAGCAGGAAAATATTTAGCACTGAAGAAAGCAGTGAATGCTTTTCTATGGATTTCTGGATGAAAAACTTTTCCAGTTTACTTTTAGGGGAATTCCTCCAATACACCCCTCCACACCCCAACAGTTGTGCCTTGACACAAAATTCAAAGAGGCAGCATTGTATTTTGCCAGGAGTGGGAACACTCACTTCAAGACCATTATTCATCTGAGGAGAAGTCAAGCTCCTCTGAGATGAAGACCTATTATTTTCAGGGATCTCTCTGCATCTGGACATTACCCTGGAAAGATATCAAACACTGGCCACCATCAACAGAACCAAAGCCAAGATCACCTTTCTAAAAACACTGCCCTCTAACAAGTGTTAGTAATGAGTATTATGCAAATGGGCTGTATAGACCCAAATTCTTACTCCTTCCAAGAGCCCTTGGGTTAGTCGATCACACAATTAACTCCAGAGAAACCCTAAGGAAAAACAAGGACTCTCACTTTTCACCACCAGGTTGACTAATCCCTATTTAATTTTCTTTTTCCTTTTGTAAGGGACAGGACAGGAGAAGAGGCAAAATTTCCCAACTCCAGGTGCCACACAGGGCTTTGCCTGTAGCAGTCTGTAGCTGCCAGCCCACAGAATGCCTCCTCTCCAGCAGAAAACTGCACAGAATATTGACTTTTAACACCAAGTAACCCTTTAAAGCATCACCTGGTTGCACAGTAACTCCCTACCACTGCTCAGAGGAGAGGCTTTGCTTTCCCTATTCTCCCACAGAAGATTTCAGACCCCTTCTTGGAGGCTTAAAGGCAGCACTTCAAGGTAGAAAAAGCAATAATAAAACCCCTCTGTCCCTTCAGAGCCCAACTTGTACTCACATAAACAAGCCCTAACCAAAAACCTCTATGAAATAACTATCTTCACCATCACTTCAACCCAAGAGCAGCTCTGCTCCCTCCCAGGTCTCTGCCCATTATGGGCTGGGGTTAATTAATTAATTACCTGTACCTGACCCAGGCTGATGTCTTTCCCCAGCTCCCATAGTGCAGGTTTCTATGCTCGTGGCAGGCTGAGGAAGAGGAGGGTGAGTCCCATCCTCCTGCTGAGCTTTCCTGTGGCAGAACACAGCAAGCCTTGGCAATGAATCTCCTCCCCTTTATCCCTTTGTAAGGCTTTCATTTTAAAATGGAGGGAAATGCTTGCTGGGGTTTCTCCATAGCATAAACACATGATGTGTTAATATTACCCCCTGCAGATTTGCCTTCTGCATATCTTTGTTAGCATGCTCGCATAAACACCAGTGCATTTACACACTTTGCTTACACCGTGAATGTTGCCGTAACTCCTGTGCACTTTCACATCTGTACGTGTGTGTGCAGATGCTATAGCTTAGCTGTGAGCTCCTTTGGTGCACAGATGCAGAGGACCATGACTGGGTTTCCGCATCAGCTCCCAGGTTCCCACCTGAGGGTGTCTGGGGAGAGAGCTGCCATGCATTGCTGGAGCGTGTCCTCGATTGCACAGGCAGTAGGAAATGGGAACAGAAATACGAGCATTAGCGCTGCTGGCTTGTGGCTAAGAGGAGATGAGAACAGCTCTTGCTGTTGGGAAACCTCCTCGAGGGGCTTTCAGGAGAAACCTTGTGATGCTGATGAACTGAAACTGCAGCCAGTTCCCCCTCCGGGGCCAGAGAAGTGTCATGGATGGAGCTTGGAGCAACCTGGTCCAGTGGGAGATGTCCCTGCCCATGGCAGGGGGTTGGAACTAGATGATCTTTAAGGTCCCTTCCAACCCAAACCATTCTGTGATTCCACACACCAGCATCGACCAACCTGTTGCAGATCTCCTGAACCTGTTGGTTGGGAATCAGATTTAAGAGGCTCTTTCTGAATATCTCATTCCCACCCCTCCGAGCAGCAGGCAGGGAAAGCAATAAGGCTGAGCCTTATTATCTCTCTGCTTGCAACCAGCCACCAGGGGAGAACGTCATTTCAGAATTTCTGTGTATCGCACAGCCTGTGAGCGAGCTTCACAACGGAGACTCATCAGCAAACATTATATTTTAGTGATTCACATGGTTTCCCTTGTTGAAGGCTCATGAACTTATTCTGGAAACCCAGGAATAGCGCGAGACTTACTGCTGTGAGGAATGCTTTATTCTAACTGAAAAGAAATCCAGCAAATATTGCAAAATGAAGTCCCAAATTAGCTTTTTCATTCACTCCTGTGCAATGACCCTTGGTTATGATCTTAGGATGCCTAAATATACAGAATATACCTATAAGATCAGGTCTGTGAGCTATTGCAGGGACCAAACTAAAGTTCCCATGCTGCAATCTGCCTTCAAAAGAAGCAACATCAACTCCACAGGTCTACAGCTGCTATAAAGAAGGTATTTCTCTTTTTCATCATTTCTGTAATACCTTGGGCTCCTTCAGTATCTTAAATAAAGGATGCCGGCAAAACAAAATATCACAGCACGTCTTGATTTTTAGGCTCCAATTCCAGTTTTCTGCTCTCTACCATCGCTCATACCCAAATGTATTTTTCTATTTCATTCACACTAATTCCCACAAAGACAGCTGAAATTAAAAAGATAAGTGGTTCTTTATCTTTTCTTAAACTCGTTTTGAATTTTAATCTCTGCTAAATAAGCTTTGATGGCTGAAATAATTTAAAACAATGCTTTAGCTTAAAGGAAAAAAAAGCATGCAGTTGAACATCAAAATTATTATTCTTTCCTCTTGATTTTGACAGGTTTTTAAGCAAGTAACACATTAACTTACAATGATGAGGTTCAAGAAGCCCACTCATTTTTTTCTGTACACAGAAAGAAAAAAGGGAAGAAAAAAAGACACTACGGAAGTGTTTCACTTGGCACTGCATTAGCAGCCAGTCCTTCACTACGCTTTAATTAGTGGAGCTGTTGGCCGTGGTCATGTGTGCTGCTAAAAGTCTCTCCCTGCAAGTCCAAAGCTGCTCATGTATTTACACTGACACCACTAACGAAGCTGGAGCAGAAGCAGATGTGTCGGTCCCTTGGACACGTGGAGCTGGCCTCTACGCTGGCTAACAGGCAAGAAGTATTTCCTTGTCAAAAAATCTGTGGTGTGACTCATAGGACTAAAACTAGATGGGTGCTGTGTCTGGCTGGGGGGCAGAGGCATTTAAAACAAGTGATGTCACCAGGTGTGACTCACAGCAAAAGGCAGGTCCCTTGGGATTGACTTTGGTGAAGGTGGGTATGGCTGGAAGGTGGGTGAGTTGCAGCCAAAGTTTGAACTAGGTGATCTTTAAGGTCCCTTCCAAGCCAGCCCATTCCCTGATAAGTAAGGGAGAAGCTCTGCTGAAAATGCATCACTCGGGAAGATCCAGGCTCCTCTCTAAGGTCTACACTACTCCTGTGAGGATGAGCGCAGTGATGCTCTTCAGCAAGCGCAGGGAAGAGGAAGAAATTTGGTGTCACGGGTGAACATCAGAGCCTATTTCCCCCTATGATGACCAGTTAGGATTTTTTTAATTTAGCAGAGAAAGGAATTTAAAAAGCAGCAGCTGGAACCCACAGCCACAAAATTCACATTGTGAATTCAACATCCACTCCTAGCAGGAAGGGAGACAAACCACCCCGGCAAAAGTGCCAGCTAAAGGAGAAACCCTCTGTAAGCTGTTTGCCAAGGCTGGGAGCCCCCCAGGAGAGCAGCTGAAAGGCTGCACGAAACATAGACCTCAAACACAGCAGCCCCAAGATGTCCAGAATCCATCTGAGGCCACAGAGGACCACAGGCAGCATCCCCTCATCTTCCTCCTTCCCAGGGACATGCCACATCCATCTGAGTCCTGACTGGGCTCAGATTATCTCAGGTGTGATTTGCCTGGTGGAGATCTCTGATTTTATACTCTTTCAGCAGTCTAGTGGAGTATGGAAGGAAACAAAGGGTTTAAACTCTTTTTTTATCCCTCACCCCCCCACCCCCCGGCTCTTTACATGAAGGATCTAGCAGAAGTATTTACAGACTAACAATTTTGGGTTGAAAAAGAGACCCTCAAGGATTGTTCAGGCCCACCAGTCCATTATTAATAGTAAAGCACTGCATTTCTTGAATTGTGTCTGGATGCCCAAGTGATGTTAACATACCCCTGACATCTCCTGAACAAACCTGGAAAACTCAAGCAAGTTTTTGCTGCTTCTGAGAACTGGAAGCAAGTGTGCTGCCCTTCCCGCTACAGGCAGGGCTCACTCCACAGTCCTGACCCAGTTCCTGGCTCTTCAGCATTGCCTGGCCCTGACTCACTGTGGAAATGTCCATATTTACACTGGAGAAATTACAAACAAACCCTAAATATTCATACGATACCCCAGTTCTGCTACCTGGCAATAGCTGATGATGAGAGACTGGGGGCAGCTGGTGCATCCGTGGGAGGAAGGGGGATCACGCTAAGCAAAATAAGCCTGACATTTCCAATAAAATCCCCAAATTCTCCAAAGAAAGCTGCCTCAACAAGGTTTTATATAATCAAAAAACTAGTTTCCCTGAAAAAAAAAAAAAAAGGTACAGCTGGAAAACGTTGATCCCGTATTTCCTACCATAAGCTTTATCAGATGCTGCTATCGCACCAGCTGCAAGGTGGCTCACTGCCTTCCCTCATTGCAATGCGACGTGCACTGTGGTGTGTCGGACAAAAATCCAATTTGCCCTGTAGCAAGAAGAAAGGTGTTACCAGAGTGCCGACGCTTCCCCTCTTTATGGAGGGCACTATACCAAGCAGGGACTTTGCTAACTGTTGCTTTCTCCTATCCAAAATTGTTTGTGTTTTAAAAGGATTTTTTCTTAGTTTGAAGGAAGGAGAAGTGTCTGGGGGATGGTTTTGATTTGAGGGGTTTTGGTTTGGTTTGGTTTTTTGGTTTTCTTCACAAAATGGGGAAAATTCTGCTTAAAAAAATACAGATTATAATTAAAGTGACATTTTTCAAAAGGAAGGAAGATTTGAGGTTGGGCTGTAACTTAGTAATGATTTCTAAGATAGATTTTCCTTTTCACTCTCTTTGGAGTGTGAATATACTTTTTTTTTTTTTAATTCAAAAGTCTTTGTATGGAAAGCACATTATTTCCTGCCCACCTGCTTTGTATGCATCAATTTTTAAAATATCACTTCCTTTTGAAGGCACATTTTAATTCCACTAGGAAAGATGAGTTAGTGCAGCCACAATACAGGACAGTCACTTACCTACTGGCGAAATTGTTGATTTTAAATCATTAGTGGAGAGTTTAAAAGAAAGCCAACAGTTTGGCATGAGCTGCTGTTGCATTACCTCTGCCTTTAATGAATGCTTTCAATTACTGATTTTAGAAGAAGTCATTAATGGAGGGTTTAAAAGAAAGCCAACAGTTTGGCATCAGCTGTTGTTGTGTTACCTCTGCCTTTAATGAAAGCTTTAAAGTACTAAAAACAAGCTGCAAAATGAACTTAGACAGGGTCATTTCAGTTTTGGTAGGTATCTTAGGAGATGATCCTGAAAGCAACAGTAGGTCGAAGGTGGCTTCTTGGGGTTTTTTCTCCAGAACCAGGAAGATTTTGCACCTCAGGGGTACTTAAACCCTTAGCTCACCCTGCTGAGGATTAATTCCTGGTGACGGGGAATTCACCCTGGCTCAGCACCTTGTCTAAAACCATCCTGGACCTGGGAACGTGCAACCAGGGAGTTGATTGCTTTGCTAGAATTAAACTCTCCCATTCAAATTTAATTTTAAAGAATAATTAATTCTCTGAATCTGCCGAATTTGCAAACACCCTCTACTCCTTTCTCCCCACGACTGGCTCCATCTCCTGCAATCCCTCTCCTGGCTGGCAAAATATCAAGCTGAGAAGATGCAGGTGAATAAGCAAGAGGAGTGAAACGGGAGATGGTGGGGAGGAAGGCAGCAGCGAGCAGGCTGTGGTCTCCCACTGGTTCCTTCCCTGTGCAAGGAATGCTGCAGAATCCATGCAGGGCAGGCTGGGGACCCCTCATTAGACCTATTTGCCCATTTGTGTTTGTAAAAGGCTGTGTACAACTGACTAACTGCAGTCATTTGGGAGTCGTCTCAAACTAAATGTACAGTGAAATACTTTCTTTTGTCAGGTTTCTTGGAGGCGAGGGTTATTTTTATTGAATCTAAAAGAAAAGTGCAGCTATTTAAAGATTAAAAGAGAATCCATAATCCACAAGAAGTGCTGGAGAGTCTTACAAAATTAGCCCACATGTTTCTTAACCTAATCTAAAAACATAGCTCCCATTTGACAGACTTTGAAATATTTCATAACATTTACAATATTCTCAGCTCCAGCTTTGAAGCTCTCCCCAAAGACTGGTTTTTCCTGTCTCTGCCTGGATTTATAATCACCTGCCAACATCTGCGTGGAGCTTGAACTATTCGGGGAGTTTCATGCTTTGAAGTGACAATGCATCAAAGCCGAAGCGCAATCGATGCCGCCCCCACATCACCTCCAGTCAAATATTGACATGCGAGGAGGTACCATTTCCAGCTTGCTCTAATAACGTCTATTTGCTGCATACAGAGAAAGTTTTATCTGCTTCTATCCCTTCCTAGGGCTTGGCAGGATTAAGAATAACACGAGGGGGGTGGGGGGGGAAAACCAACTATCTGCCCTTCTTGCTGAGTGTGATGCCCTGAGGACTCTCCTGCTTGAATTTGTCTGATACAGACAATAAATGTTGCCTGGAGTGAAACACAGCTGGCATCACCAGCAAATAAGTTTCCTGAGCCAGGATGATACGACTGACATATCTCACCCCCTACCTCACGTGAACTAGATTTTTAGTAGCACTTTTTCTCCCAAAGGGGAAACTGAGGCAGACGGCCATCATGACACCAACCCAAATGTGCCTTGAGAAGAGCCCTGGTCTCCCAAACTCCATTTCAGCTGCCTCCCATCTAGAAGCCTCATTAGAAAAAAGGACCAAATGGCAATTTTGGTAGCTCCTACGTAAGCCTCAAGTATTCATTTCCCTTTCAGTCTCCATCACCACCCAGACGGATCTTGGGATGCACTTGTCCTCAATGCCTTAGGGACCGTACAGGGCTTCAGAGGAAAAGAGGGGACACAGTCTGCATTCTAGCACCAGAGTTTTTTAGATTTTCATTTAAACAGAAGTAATAAATTCTGTAATAACTGCTACCGCTGATTGAATGAAGCTACAAAATCCTCCTGCAGAAGCTGTTCATATGTAGTCATTACAAGGTACTTAGGCAAGGGGGGAGAGACACTGAGAGATCCAGATAAGCTTCTCTGGCCCCTGCCCAGAGAGATGAGATATTAAAACCCAACAAAACAAACAAAAAACCTCCAGCCCCAAACAAAACAAAACAGAAAAAAAAAAAAAAACAACCAAAAAACACCTACCAAGCCCCAAACCAAACATCTTTGCTTTCCTTTAGCTGAACAGAACCTCAGTGTGGCAGATTATTATATATACACTTTTACTTATTGGTAATTATTGATCCTGTGGCAGCAGGACTTTGAATGGTGAAAATTACACCCAGAAAATTTTTGTTCTTCTCTTGGAGAAATCTGTAACCCTGATGTTCTGCCCCAGCATTTGGGGAAGAAGCAGTGGTCAGAGGTGGGAGGAGAGAAGGGAGAGACTGAAATGGTGTGTGCAGCCCTTGGGGTCAGTGCTGGGAGAATGGGGAACCGTCCAGCCCTCCAGAGAAGGCGGCGATGGAGGCAGGTGCCCGGGGTCCAGCCCCACTTTGGGAAGTGCCCAGCCAACCATGCCCAGGCAGGAGGAGGGCAGGATCCAAGGCTCAGTTTCACCTCGCTGCTGCTAGCACAGATGCCCTGAGGACTTTGGGTCATTCCTTTTTGATCGGTGAAGATGAGATGAAGAGACACCAGCCTTGTCTGCACCGAAGTTGTGGTGCCTGGCAGCAAACAGGCAGGACTCTGACTCTGGTCCAGGTTTGCAGCTGTGGTTAAAGCAAAGCCCATCACCTACCTGCAAGACTGGGGAAGCTACTTAAGCTTTTGAGCACAGGCAGGTTGTTCCTGAGATACCACTCCCTTGGAAAAAGGAAGATGGAGGTTCCTATCTGCCTCACCTACTCACCAGACCCCAGCAAGCTTTCAGACAGGGTTGCACTGCCAGATGCTGGAAAAGAAAGCCTGATCCATGGCTTACTCACACTTCTCTCCCCACAGGAGAAGCCCAGCCGGGGCTTTGCCTCTGTTACCTGAAGCAAGCTCAGCTCATCTCAGGGAACAGCTCACCTCACCCCACTGCATCCACAGGGTCACCCAACCCAGCTTCCTCGGCACAGCCCCAAGGACCCAACACACAGAACAGCTCACACAGCGATAACCAAACACCCAAACTATTAAGATTAAGGAAAGGAATAACCAAAAGGAAAGCACATGCATTTTTGCAGCGCAGGTTTCACAGCTGTTTGCATCTGCCACACAGATGCAGTCATGCACACACAGCAGCCAAGCAGTTGGAGCAAAGCATATTGTGGCTAGGCTAGCACACGGAAACAGTTATTTTCCCAAGTGAAGTAGCTCTGATTAGCCAGCAAATAATGAAGAGCAAAATTGGAGGCTGGAGCTAAATAGTCTGGCCTTCATTACCAGCAATAGGAAGCAGATGGCTCTGGGCAGTAACAGGGCTTCAATTTGGTGAATTTCAAAGAAGAAACATTTAAAAAAAAAAAAAAAAAAGTTAAGTCCTTCACTTCTTTGGTCAATTCATGGCATCCTTGGGCTTCTCAGCAAGAACTTCTAGTCCATGGGGAGAGCATTGTATTTTGTAGGAGCTTAATATGATTTAGTGGGCACACAGGTGGGCTAGTGTTTGCTTTTGCAGGCATAATATACCATGACTGACAAAGAAGCCTGAGAGAAGAATAATGTTTCTGTACTTCACGATGAAGGACTTATTGTTGTTTTCACTCTTACCTGTATAAAAAAACAGTTTAAAGCGGTGCTGTGTTCGAACAGCAAAAATAAAAGCCAGTGTGAAGAGCTAGGCACACCAAACGCTCACCCTTAGCTCTCCCTGGGCAATTAAATGGGCTCGTATTAATTCTCATAGGAAATGCCATCATTTTGCTGTTCTTCCATCTAGTAAGTACCATCTGTACAAACGTAAGTAACATTTTCTGCTGGATTTTTATCTCCCAATCCTTGCATTAATTGAACTGTCAGGACCATTCTCCTCCATCATGTTTTAACTAGACTTTTCGGCTTCACTTGTACTGCAAGATGAGTTACGGGCAGGACACCAAATGCTTTCCAGCCCCAGCAGCTGAGCTGCAGGCACAAATCTGTTTAGTAGAGATGGGAGCAGTCAGGATTCTGGGATGGTTTGGGGACTAGATTGGGATGAGCCCAGCCTGAAAGCATCCATTCCTGTTGCACATGTCCATGGGAAAAATATCCTCCAGCTTCTTGGCCTGGGAATGAGGTTGGGATGCACTATTCAGGATCGAAGGTGCAGTGGTGATGTCCTGCTTCATCACCATGCCTCCTCCATGCCAGACAGGTCTCCTGCAGCAGAGCTGTTCAGTAGAACTGATCCCAGTTAGCCCTGCTCAGATCCCAGTTACCGCCATGCAAAACCAGCCGTTGTGAGCCCATCATCAGCACCTGTTGCAGGGGATGCCAGCTCGTTTACTGTGTGCTAATTAGCAATGCAAAGCCTGTGCTAGTGTTTATCTCATTTCCCAGAATATGGAAGGCTCAGTCAAGCAAGGCTCAGCCTCTCAGTAACTCAGCCCGTGACTATTGCAAAGCCCACCAAAGCACTTAGAAAAACAGGGACTTGCCCTGAGACCAGCAGCTGGGGGGAGCAGGGTGCACGGAGGGGGGGGGGGGGGGGGGGGGGAGCTGTGCCAGGCTCAGCACAAGCCCAGGGGGAACACAACCCACCCTTGCAGCAGGCATGACGGAGCATGGCAGTGTTTGCTAATGCCACTGCTTGGAGCTGAACGGGGGAACACTCCCGTGGTGGATCCCCGAGGTGGAACCCCCAGCCCCAGCTGGAGCACAGGTACCCAGGGAAACCACCAGTGCTGGAGACTCCCCGGCGTTCCTAGTTCACTACCACTGCAAGAGTCACTTGGTTCCTCTAGCCAAATAAGTTTGAAACGAAATAATGGCCGCATCCGGCTGATGGCTTCGCCACCTACTAGGACAATCCCGGGGGCTCGTTCTGCTCTGGGGATGGTCCTTGAGGAGGAGAGGTGGCAGCTCCCACCGGTGCAGCCGGCCGCTGGCGCTGCGGCACCACTGCTCTGCAGACAGGTCCACACCGAATGCAGCCCAAAAGCAGCTGTTTGCCCTGGCAGAAAGAAGGAAGAGAAAAAAAATTAATGAGCTTCTCTTCAATTCAGACCATTGTTCTGACCTCTTTTTATGATGTATGCCTATAAATAACCAGTTTCATTCTGAAAACTCCATTCAAGATCACATTTGACTCCCTAATATAACAATCAGACGTTGTGATAGTAGAGAAATCTTCATTTTCTCACAAATCATAATTTTGTTTGAAATAATCCTGCCTTGCAAAATAGTTGCATGTTGATAGAAGAAGCATTTTCATTAACAAGCCCAGCTGTTCTACCCCACAATGCTGATGAGCTCTAATCAAATGACATTCACAAGCATCCCCTCATAGGAATTATCTGTAGCATCGTTTGCCGGTGAATCCCCTCCCTGCACTTTCAAAATCCTTGCAACTGGATTTCTATCCTGGTTTCCAAAGGAGATAAGGTTTCTGCAACTGTGCCAGGAGTTGTGGCTGCTTCTCATGGTCAGTTCACCACCAGTGTTTAAAATCATTCGGTTATGGATGGAAGGATGGTTAGAAGAAAGGAAGGAAGGGTCTCAAATACAAGTTTTGTGAAAAGCATGGCCTGAGTAAAGCAAATGAAACCAGAAAACCTCATCCATTGCATCCTCTGTTGGCAACGTGCTGCTGGCTGGCCAGCCCATGCTGGTGGACCAGTCTGCATCCGTGCAGCTGGAGAGCAGCCGTCCCACTGCTCTGTCTCGTCTGAAGGGGCAGGACACAGGATCAAGGTTACTGAAGTAAGGGGACAGATATAGGATAAAGGATACAAACCCATGGGAGATAAATACTCATTAGTCCTCCTGCTGTATGAGACACTGCAGAACGAACCCCGGGAAAGCAGAGCTGGCAGTAATGGGAGTGGGATGCTATAAAACATGAATCACAGACTCCAAATGAGAAAGTGGAAGCCAGGACCACACTCTTCTAATATTCTTTCCTGACAGCAACAGGAACACTTAGGGGAAAGATTCAAGGAGCTCCTGTACTTGGAGCTCTGAAAAACACTACAGAGCTCTTTAGGGGCAATGTTAAACAAAATTGCAGTCATAAAACCCCCACAATAAAAGTACAGCAATCCCCATTAGAACCGGGTCTGAATGCAGAAGCATGTGTGTTTGGGGACAAGAAGGAGAGGAGAGGGGGTCCAGAGGTGCATTTCACAAGGGGGCTTCCCCTGACCAGAGCTGTTCCCACCCATGAGCAGCTCTGTTTAAGCAATGCTGTGCCACAGGTGAAAACAGGTCTATTTAAAAATTTGGGGCTGATGCAGAGAAAGCCATCGGGTAGCCCAAAGGTACATCTTATAAAATACAGAATATTCCACTTGGCTACTTCTGCAATGACAGGCAAGGTTGTCCGTACCCTGAACTCCCCTCTGGAGCTCCCCTAACCCATGCTAGGTAGGAGTTAGGTATTGGAGAAACCTCCCCAGCAGTAAGGAAACTGAGGCAATGGAGCCAATTGTGTGTGGAACAGTGAAGTCTCCAAGTTTGTAAGGTTTTTGAAAAAAGGACAGGATATGATAGATCGGGTATAGGTAGACAGAGGAGTGGATTTCTGTGATGTCCTGATGCCCTCTCTCAGCCACATTTTCTATGACTGTGACTGTATCAACATATAAATAAGAACAATATGGGAATTTCAGACTGAAATCCTAGCCCTGTTGAGTTCAGAGAGTTTTGCAATTACTCAAATTGCTTCTTTACGATGAAGCCCTACATTTTGATTAGATCTACTCAGATTTGTCAAGTAGAGCTTCCACTTGCAGGAGATGCTCTGCTACCCAACCGTCTCCCCAGGGAGCACTGGGCTGTGTTGGGTAGCAAAGGGCAGCTGGCTCTGATCCCATGTAGCAGTGTCTTTACTCAGGCAGTGCTCAGAGAGCCTGGAAACGGGATATCCTTTCTTTTGTTGTCTGCTTAGGTCTGATACCATAGTCCTACACAGTCCCTTTTGCCTTGAATTACCTGCACTGCATTAAATGAAGGGTAGAGGTGCTGCCGCTGCTGTCTGGGGTCTTTCCCCCACTATAGTCTCAGTGTTATGAGCAGATAAAAGACAAAGGCAGAAGAGATTATGGAAGCATTACCAGCTAGCTTTGAACATAAATCAAAGGAAGGGACTGTGGAAATGATGTTTGATGACCTGGAATTTTGGGAAGAGAATTTTTTCAAAATGAGTTGTTTGAATCCTCCATGAAATCCATTAATGTACTGTCATGCCTCACAAATTGGTGGTAATTTAACTCCACTTACTCTTGCCCTCTCCTGAACTGCTGTATCCTCATGTCCTATTCTTCCCTTTCAGTCCACTGCTCTGTTTTCATAGTTCATTAAGACATAACTACGGCTCTAAGGCTGAACAAACAAAGCCCGAAATAGGACAGCGATTTAAAACAAAACAAAACAAACAAACATCCAAAGGCTACATCAAGGTGCTGTGGCTTCCATGCACTGCAGTTAGCTAACGACAGCAACAGGACGAAGGAGCTAACTTTTAAAGTCAAAATGCCCTGGTTTTGTTAAGGTCTTGCTCAGCTCCAGATATTGCTGAGATCTTGTGGCAGGAAGTTCCTCAAGTTATTTGTGTCCAGAGTGGAGTCTAGAGCTTCACCTTCAATAGCTTGTTCTTAACAAAGACAAAGGAAGCTAGTGGGGTTCAAAGAGCGCTAACAGCTGAAGCTGGCAGATCTATCCGCATGGAGACATGGGTGCGTCATTGATGTCCATGACACGGGCTCCCTTGACTGCTAAATGAAAGGCACTTACCCTAACAGAGAATTACCATCTTCACCAGGCCAGCACTGAGACTCAAGGTGAATTTCCCCATCTTCAGCTCTGAAGAGTCCTTTGAGGCTCATACTCGAGCAGCCTTGCACTGACAGGCAGCCAGAGTCCATCAGTTTTGAAGGACATAAAGTGTTGCTCAGTCTGAGACGTCAGCTTCTGGACCTGTCTCTTCAAATAAATCCCTGTTTCTGGCTGGAAGCAGACCTCTAAGCCATGTTGTGGGTTGTATTATGAAAGGAACCTCTGCAAGAAGCTGGGAGGCCTGGCTGCACATCAGCTGCATCTCAGTAGTGTTTGTTCAGGGATGCTTTCAAGTGAGACGCTCTGGAGCTGCTCCTCCAAGGAGCACAGCACTCGCTCCCCTTTTGTAGTTCCTTCAGCAGGCATGCACAGCAACGATAGTTACCCTTTGCTTGCTTACCCACTAGAGAAAATTTCATTTCCTGAATTGACAGTCCCCGTTTTGTTCATGAAATTGTCTTTTCTTATTTACAGAGATGAGGCTGTTAGGATGACTCTTATGGATGTGTGCAGACTCTTGAAATGTACCCACTTCAACATTGTTCATGCAAAGAGTGGGTAGTTACGTTCAGACGTGGTATGAAAAATAATATGCCAGACCCAAATGTCAAATATAATAATGGGTGATATTAACCTCCCCAGTGGAAGGAATACATCCCTTCGTGAAATAACCTGGCTTTAATGTTCAAGATTGCTACAAAAGATTAAACAGCAGCCCTTGATAAGTTGCCTAGACTAAAAGCATCATGGAAATTGAAAACATAATGTACCTCACTTAAGTGATTCACACTATTAATATGTAGAGTTTTCTAAGCTATGGTTTCATCAAAGTTGAACAGTGAGAATAAGTGAGGGTTTGTTCCCTCATTTTTTCCTGAATAACAAAAGAAAACAGATGCATTTATGTCCAGGGAAGAAGGAAGAAGTAAAACTGTTTCTGAGAAATAAAGGTTGGCACCTTGAGCAAAAGCTGTTCTCTGCTGGGTAGGTGAAAAGGGAGAGCACTTGCTGTTACCCTGTCCTTTCCCTGAAGAATGGGTTTGCAGCAACATTTCCAATCTTATTTGCACATGCAACACGTGTCTCCATTCTTCATAAAATTATTGTGGTGTATCTCTCCATCGATCTCCTGTCCAGCTGGCAGCCAGCAGCTCAATTAGCCACTGGGGTCTGATTCCAGCTCTATCTCTTGGGTTCGTAGCTGTGCTTTCTCATCTTGACACACGCCACTGCAGCATGCAGGGCTATGTGGCATCCAAACCCCCTGCGGGTAAGGAGTGCTGGAATCCACTTTGTTCAACACAACCTGCACAGCAGGGCTGGGGCTTCGCATAGAAACCCCCAAACCTTGGCAGGGGTATCTCAGTATTCAGAGGCTGAACTGAACCTTGGGTGGTGCTGACCAAGGCCAGACTCCAGATCTGGTAGGTGATGGGGGAGAGACACTTCAGAGCACCGTTCCTCCATGTATGGGACATAAAATCTGGAGGATGTAAGAAGCTGTGGCATGGGATAATAAAAAAATCATGATCAAAAATCCAAATCAGACACACACTCACCCTTTTCCACACAAAAGGGCAAAATACAGAGAAGTAGATGTAATAAATAATAAATTAGCTTATTCTAGACTTTGATGCAAGCAAGTGCTAATTACTATGGTAATATTGAACAAGATGATCTGTGGATGCTTACAAGAAAGGTTAAATGGTTCATCATAGGATGGATGCACACACACCAGCATAGGCACACCACCATCATCCAGTCTGTGCTCACCCAGCCTCCAAACCTTGTGGGATTTAGAAATACCAGATTTCCTTTCAATTACGGTCTCTCATAACCGATTTCGCTGGCAAGCCTGAGGCTGGATATCTCAGCTTTCAGAGCTTAACTGTACTGTTTAATCTGCTTGTTGACTCTTCAGATTTAGTACTGCCAGAGCTGCACCTTCGGTCTACAAAAACATTGTGCAGCTGCTCCTGTTCTCTTAAAGGCTACTTAATATCCAGAGCTGCTATCTCTTCAGAAATGGTACACTGTGAGTCTAGAAATCCTTTGCCAGTGGCTCTGCAAGCCTGGGTTACAGCTGCCTTAAAGCATCCTTCCAAATGGACATGACAGTGAAGCTATTACATCGCACCCACGTATTAGATAGCTCGTTTTGTTTTTGCTGTGCCATGAAACACCTGTGTCCAGCCCTCTCAGGAAACACTGAAGGACAGCAGAGGCCAAAAGCATTTCTCAGAGCCAAAATAAGAAGGCAAAAATAGGCAATGCTCCGTGATACAGCCTCTGCTTCCCAGCGCTTCCACAGCACTTAGGGGGCACCGGTCGCCCTGATGGGTTTGAGTTTGCAGTATCACTTGTGCAGCCACTCCTATTGCAAGTTCCCCCTGAGGCTGGGGGCTTAAAGTAAGTGAAAGAAGCCAAAGGCTCCAGGAATGAAATCCCAGTGTCTGTATTTATACATGCACATGGTGGTGCTGGTGGGGGGCAATGAGGGGGTGTGTGGAGGACTTGCTGGTTTTGTATTGAAAGGCAAGAGGATTTCAGATATTATCGTCCCTCATCCCGCTGTACAGGCTGCAGCCGTCGGCTCCCTGCCATGGTGACACACGTGCCAGGGATAACGCCGCCGCATACAAAACACCTTTGCTGGAGCCTTGAAGGGAGGCTGAGGTTTGCTCTGTCGCAGATTCATATGAGATAAATGATTTGCTGTATCAGAGAGTCCTTCCCATTCCTCCTGGCTGCATGAACGCCTCAGCTACCACCATTTCAAAAGAAATAATGGATAGCCAAATCCCAGAGATCTCTCCCCTTCCAAAGCCCGACATGCTGGCAGCAGCTCTGTGGAGGTTGCAGGGATGGAGATGCAGAGCTGCCCCAGCTCCTCTTCACAAGTATCTTCACCCCAGGTAATACGCTCTTCAGCCTTTAATTTTATAGATTTGAGCTTAGTTTATTGTGAAAAGCAAAAGCTTCGCCCTGTTCCAAACAGCTCCCCAGGCTGGATGGGAAGTGCTGCCTTTTGATGTGTAAGTTATGGTGCACTGGGCAAGGGAGGGAGGCAGCAAGCTGCGCGAGCATCCCTCACATGCCTGGCGAGGGGGAACAGGACCCACCCTTTAAAAGTTGGTTCTGGGACAAGATAAAGGTCAGACCATTATAGGATCTCTAGCCACAACACTTCCTTGGTCTTTATTCCTGTGCTTTGCAGAAAGTTTTTGATACACCCGGTGAATAAGAGTCCCAATGCACCAAAGCAATTTTCAGCAGCAATAGCCTGTGAAAAAAATCATGAAGCATTATCACTTATTAACATTACAAGACAGAAAAGGCTGAGGCGGGGGAAAGAGCTGAAACCTCTTTGATTCTTTTTTCTGTGGTGAAGTGGATCACTAAACGAGAAGTACACAGAGTGCATCCATAGATGAGCCAGAAAAAAATCTCACCCTTGTATTTAAGTGGATAAACATGAAAGTTTGGGGGAGGCTATTCCAAGCTGAGGAAGCTTTACTCATCTCACCTCTTCGCCTGTAAATGCACCCAGCACATTTCAAGCAGGATTTCACCAATTCAATTTCTGCAGGAAAGGCTTTAAAGTGATCAAACAACACAAGAGCTCTCAGCACCCTCTCATTTCTGTCTGCAGGAAAAAGCATATTCACATTTTTCCTATGGATTGTTGCTGACAAATTGAAATCCAGGGAGTGAAAATTGAGTCCTGCTGAGTTCTTGTAACTTTATTTTCTTGGATCTGAATTCTGATGGTTGAAGATAATGAGCAAAACTCACACTGACTTCTGCAATGAAAATCAGAACTTGCATTGGCATCCTGTGAAATAGATGGCAAGCCAACAGCTCAGCAGCTTACCAAGAAGGCCATCCCAGTTTTCAGCCTAAAGAATGAAAAAATTATTCCTGTGCTCAGGCATGTTTCTGTCTGTCATTTGGGGACCTGTCTGCTTGTCCATGTTTTTATTTATGAAGACAAAGCATGCTGAAGCTTAACCTGGACCGCACGAGTATCAAGTGCAATTTTTGGCTATGTAAAACTCTTAGTAACCAGGCATTACAAATCCAAAATGAGCCTGTATGGAGGCCTCCTCTTCTATATTTTTATTCTCTTTAAAAGTTTCTGGCATGTTAGCCCTAGGGACCACAAAACACAGTAAAACATATTCCGTAGCTAATTCATGGTAATTGTCATCATTAGGCATTTAACTTGAACAGGCAATGTCAAGATAATGTCTGTGCAGCTGGAAGTGCCTCCATTTGCTGTCCCTGCTAATCGAGAAGTAACTTATCTTCCTTCTCACAAGAGAACATGAGCTTCCCCCTTTTATCACTTCCCAGGCCATTTGTCATCAAAGATTATTGCAGATTTACCATACAGTCTTGCAGGGGCAGGCAGGGTTAGTGGGTTATTTTCCCTAGAGAATGGTGCTGTCAGGTCCCCATCCCATTCCAGCACTTTGGAGATGCCCACCTGCCCCTGGTCTGTATTGCCGGCTCTCGAGTGACCTTGTAAACACAGCCCTCTCAGCTGAGCAAGCACAAGAGAGCGAGGCATGGCCTGCAAAAAATCACAAGAAAAAATACAAGGCAGAGAGTCCTAGCTTTCAACTCGTTCACCAGAAAGCAGGTGTGCCCCCAGGGCCACGGGGTCTCTCAGGAATGGCTTTCCCTCTCGAAAATAAATGTTCCTAGCCCATTCCTCGGAGTATTAACTAAACCAGTAATGTGTATTATGTAAATAGGAAACAGTTGAATTAAGAGCAAGACTACTATAAGCTCCCTCTAAAATTCTTCTACCAAACCAACCCATTAAACTGATGGATTTCGTTTTTCACCCTAATGGTCTCACTGGAAGGGTCATGAAGACATTGATGGCCATTTATTCCACTCTGAGCCAAGAAATACAGAAACATCTCCAATTGGAAAGGTAGTACTTCTGCAGAAAGCAACCCAACTTCATCTTGGTTCAGCTCAAGAGAGAATTAGGAAACGTGCTGCCCAAAGACCCAAAAACCAGCAAGCAGATCGCACCTCCCTTTTGATCTGCACAAACGATGGCAGACATTTTTTGTGGGTGTTTTATAGCTAGTTTTCCTTTTTATTTTCTAGCAGAATAATGAGTCCTCCTGCTCGGGGCATTTCCATAACACAGTGAGTTACAAAGGAACGTGCTTGAGTAATTTTAGGAGTGTGAAAAAGAGCGGGGCTCCCACATCTTGACAGTATTTTACTTTCAGTCCAAACCACTTTAAAGGAATGACATTAAACCTCTGACTGTTGGCCCATCCCTGTTACAGCTGGAGGGGTCTTTCTCTGGCTTTTCTTCACTTTCAGCAATTTCTTCTGACTTCAGGGCATGAAAAACATCAGAGGGACAACAAATGGGAGGAGGAGATGCCCAGCCTGTGCAGGGGTGGGTTAGCATGGAGGGGAATCCTGCCACAAGTGAAGGCGTGGACGCTGGACAGGGTTAACTGCTGCCCTCCTGCCTCTGGGAAACTGAGGGCAAGACACCTCCTGAATTTAAGACATACAGAAGAGGAATATGACCCTTCTTCCAGCACCATTCCAGTGAGCTTGTTGAACATCTGATAGCAGTGATGTTGCTCTTCTGAAGTCAGTGATTTTATCAGTCTTCTCACTTAAGAAATGATCAATTTTCTCATATTACCAGGATAAAATGTAGCCTGTAGTAAGTAGGGCACAAACTCATCTATCTCCACCTTCCATGTCTCTGGGCACAGCACAACTAGAATTAATGGTAATAATAATAAAGTCCTTTGGAGTTTAATGATTATTCATTACCAGGAGTACATGAGTTCGGCACTCTCCTCTTCCCTCCGATGCCTGGCACTGCTTCTATTTAAGACAAACAATCAATAAGCACCGTGAAGTCCTAGGCTTTGTGGGGGGCTAATTTCTCCGTTATTGACTTAGGCACAGTCCCCTTTGCTCCAGCTAACTCCCTGTGCCAAACAAAACCCCCCACCCAATAACACGCATGATTAAAAGAACGCGTGTTCTCCAAGCTGCATCTCATGAGGATGGTGATGTCCTGGGACAGCAGGTACATGCTGTTGTCAAGGGGACACTGGGACTTTACAAGGAAGACGAAGTGGGGCATGCTCCTCACCAGCCTTCACCTTCCAGCACTGAGATGGAGAAGCTGAGAAATCACAACCATATCCCAAATCCTTCCTGGGACCCTGGGAGGATCAGGGTGGGGCAAGCACAGGGCTGAGAAGAAGCCACTGCTCCTCTGCAGGTCCGTCCTCCCTCCACCATCAAGGAACCTGAGCAGGAACTAAAGTGATGGTTGAGCCTTCGGGAGGTGGTGGGAAGAGCTCCAGCAGCTTCAATGGGATTGCTGTTTCATCAGGAGGGACTTCAATGGCCTGTAGACCTGTGACTCAAGAGCTTCATCAAGTCCTGAAGCTCACTTTCTGAGCAGAATATCGCATCTGGTTCTGAAGCTTTCACGGGACATTTTGTCGTGTTGCAGATCAAGGCAAGGAGAGCAGTCATCCCGCAGTCGGAAGGCTCCAAGCTCTCTCTTTCCTCTCTTTATGGCCTCTGAATATAATTCATTTAAGCTCTTATGAGGCAATTCATATCCAGATTTTATTAGAAATGGAAGGACCTTTTATTTCCTCAGTGTATTCAGCACACAGAGAACTGGTGCTATCCTTAATTTTATTTCTATGCCTTCTGTGTTTTAATAACAATCTCCCCAGTTCCATTTGTCTCAGAATAGATGGGGAAGATAGAGAGATATGAGTCGTAATAATGTAATCATGTACTACAGACGGAGAAATACAGGTGAAAATTAGGTGTAATGAATATGTGACTGAAGCAGACACATGAAAGATTAAGTTTTAAAATCTGATATATTTTCACACCTACTAAGTATATGTATGCACTCTCAAAAACAATTTGCAGGTATACTTTCAAGAAAATCATAGAATGGTTAAAAAAAATCACCTTTGTAAAAAAATATTCTAAAAATAAAATACATAAATATAGCTTTGAGGCCACATCTCTGTTGTGCATTTTCTCTCTTTCACTATCTTTTTGAAGCCAAATAAGATAAAGACTCACCAGAACAAGCAAAAACCTTCTCATGGCACTGAGTGTTTGTGTGTTGAATGTCAGTAGGAGATGGCACACAGCTTCAAGCTCCTACAGACCATGGCTTGTTCTTTAAATATTTCATTGTCCCCACAAGCCGAGCTCTCTATAGGTCTTATCCTCGTTCCTCCATTTGAGAGAGGATCTTAAACCAGATGAAACCACGAGCACAAGACTCTTCCACCACCCACTGCACCACTAATTCTGCATCAAAAGATTTTTTCAAGTGCATCCAGTAAGTTCCGAGCATCAGGCAGCTTCAGCATCGGCTGCCTGGGACTGGTGCAAGGGCAGCCAGGCTTTGCAAGCCGCAATTAAAACCCAAGAAGGGATTTAGTTACATTTTAACATTATTCCTTTAAGTGATTCCCACAGATCACATGTTTACATTAATGTGTTACAGTTTCTAGAGGATGCACAGGGTGCAGAAATTGAGAGGCTTTGCCCTGTGGGTATCCTACAAGTGAATAAATGGGCAAATTAAGATCTGCCCATGCTGGAATGCCCCTGGCAGAGTCCAGGAGATGAAACTGAAATAAATGGGGTTAAACACCAGAGAATTTCCCTCGTTTTGACTGGGGATTTTTCCCCATGTGAAGGCAGCGATCCCATCTGCAGCACCTTTGCAAGTGGACACCGCAGAAGCCTCATGTTGTGGCCCGGCTGAAGAGTAAAGGCTGATGCCCAGCCAGCTGGGAAGGTTTTTCCCTGAAAACCAGGGGAAAATTGCTGGCAGCACTGCTGCTGGTGAGCAGCGCATAGCTTCCAGCCTGCTCCTAAGGAAACAAAAGCGCTGCAACCATATGGTGGGTGGCAGTGCCCCATGGCAGTGTTCTGCGGTGCTGGGGGCCAGGGACCCCCAGAGAGCCCCAGAGCCCTGTGAGGTCCCTGCTCAGCTGCTGCACACCCTGGTTGAGTCATGCAAACCACTGAGGACAGCACAGCTGCTCTGGTTCCTGCTGAAAGGAGGGAGGACTGGGTGTTTAATGCCTATATAATTGCACAGGTTGACAGACAAATCCCATTTCTGCTTGGTTTTGAGCCAAGTGCAAAGCCTCCTTGAAGACCACCCTGGGTTTTGGCCCTAGTTTTCACTGCCCAGGCCCTGCTGCACCCAGAGAGCTCAGCAGCTGAACAGGAGCATTGTTTTTAACAAGATGCAGTGGATTCGGCTGCGCAAACCATCTCAGCAGAAAGACCTGTCCAGCTTCTCCAGTAATTTTTTTAAAGTGGGAAGTTAATGCAATTCAGTGGAGCTGCCCTTCGTCACTTAGAGAGAGACACGGGCTTTGAACATCCTCAAGTGAAGTGGTTCTGGCATAAATCCTCCTCCTCCTCTATCTTCCCTGACCCCTTCATCCCTGAAGGGATGCCACATCTCAGCACTGTGTGATCTTCCCTCTCGAGGCTGATTAGCCGGAGCTCGAGTTCAGGGAGGTGAGAGCATCGGCATCCTTGCGGTGATGTTTGATCGTCAGTGCCTGCAAGTGCTCCCAATTAGCCTGGAAATGCTGCCTCCAGTTCACAAATACCTTAAAAATGAAGTTTAACAAAAAGCCGCCTGCATTGCCTTTCTTCAGCTCTCTCCAACGTTTCAAAGCTTTCAGGAGTAGCTAAGGACAACTTTTAGAGCCGAGAAGGGCCCATTTGAGTGCCGGCTCGTTAGTGCCATGGCTGTGTGCATCCATCAGCCCATGCCACCGGCCCCACTTCCTGGGAGCGCTCGCTGAATATCAGCAAGCCTGTTAGGCTGTGAAGTTTACCTCCTAGGGAGCCACCAAAGGGCCTTTCAAGCAGAAAGGTCACCCAGCTCATCTGCTTCCAGAGAAGCTGATTAGAGACGACTGGTTTCGGGAGCAATCGCTCCCCACAGCAAGTCCATCCTCTCGGTCTCTTTTCTCCCTCCTTTCGCAGTAATGATCTGCAGCTTGTCAGAGGGGGCTCGGCAAGGGTGGACAGCAGCAGCACTTATTTTAATAAATAATGTTTGTGAGCTGGCTTTCAAGGCTGCAGCTTGGCAAGGGATCTGATGAAGCACCGGGAGGGAAGATTAAGGTGAAAACGTGTGCCCATGGAAACGGCTTGGATGCAGCCCTGCCCACGCAGGAGGTGATGGTGGTCCCTCACTGGGGTGGGTCTGAGGTATCCATCCTCTCCATCCCTGCCTGCTGCTGGGCTGCTAGCTGCAATGGTGTGGGGGAAATGAGAAGAGGAATTTGCAGGGAAGGCGTGCAAAAGCTCCAAGGGCTGATGCCAAAGCAAGTGCCCACAAAATAAGGTTGTTTGTGCCTCCTTAATCTTCTCTTTGATAAGTCAACATTAAAAACATCTTCTGGGGTATTTCCTTGAGCAGCGATACCCACCCAAGGCCTTGCCTGCAGTGGGAAGGTAACATGTTTCTGGCAAGGCAGCTGTAATTGAACGGGTGTCTCTGCTCTGAGGAGGTTTTGGGGCAGTTCTGCTCTGTTGGAGCATATTTTCAAGGACCGGCTGCACTCTTGGCTCCAAGTGATCACAGCAGAACTGCTCCAGCTGCTGCTCAAGTCAAGGTCCGTACAAACGAGAAATCATCACTGGCACGTTTGCATAATAGTTAGGAAAAACACTTGCACTGGGAAAACAGGAGTATCTTTAGTTATCGGCTACAGCAATCCAGTCCAACTGTTAAACATATCTGATGAAATCAGTGCCAAAAATGTTGGCAAGTGTATCTCCCCACCAAAATCAAAATGCTTCATAGCATTAACCCTACTTTAATGATTTTGGTTTTCAACTAGAAAAAAAGTCAGAGGGGGCAGGAAAATCCTGAAAATAACACTTTTTTCTTCTTTCGAACAACAGAAGAAAACATATTAATTAAACTATATGTTTTGATTAGCGCAAAACAACTTACATTTCCTTTCCTGAATAATGTAAAAATTGAACTTAGAAAAGCAATTTCTTGCCTGAGAAGTCTCTTTAAAAGGGAACGTTTGGTATTTTGCAGCGCTTCTCTTAGGCGGACTGGTGTCAGCATCTTATTCTTTTAATGTTAAAAACACTTTCAACCCACCCATACTCCAGCTCTGAACTATTTAGGAAAAGACACATCTTTCTAGCTCTTTGCTATAGCCTCTCACACAGCAAAATCCCTGTTTGTACCTGGAATTTCTCAACTAGGATATAAATACTGTATTTAAATTATAGTGACTGTGTTCATAATATGTCTGATATTTGAAGAAAGGTGTAGCTACAGCAGGCCATGTTTCACCCTCCATCCCCCACTCTTATGTTATAAAAACCTGCAGTATTTCTCCATGGAAATAATCTGGTTTTGAAAGGAAAATTAGTGTCAATTAATTTCCATGGGTGACCACTTCCCCTCTTTTCAGCAGATTTTTGTTAATGAAGATGCTTCTTCCATACGGCTACATTAAAATAGAGGAAAAAATGAAATTATCTTTCTCTGGCTGTTTTATGGTGTCATTTTAATGAGTCTGCCTTTCTGTGATAGAAGGAAATTGTAAAACACATTCACTGGGAGCAAAGAGAGCAAATGTTGTCCCACAGGCAGGAGGCGGCAACCACAGGCATGCAGAGTGAAACCGTGCTGGGTGGCAAAGCACATCTGCAGCAGGACTCCCTACCCCAGAGCCAACCTTTCTCCCTAACCCACTGCACGGTGGAACAAAGCTGACTTACTGACCCCTGCTTGGACTCAACAGGACCCCTCAAGCTTTTGAGCATGTCCATCAAAGAGGGCCCAGAGATCATTAGATGCACCCTGCAGTGAGGTTTGCACAGACTGGACAGAAAGGAACTTCTAAAGTGCTAGCAGATGTGCAAAACCCAGCCAAGCTGGGCAAGCTTCCCGCTCGCTGAATGCAGGCAGAGGTTTGGCAGCGGAAGGTCTGCCTTGTGTTCCCTGGGGTTGGCTCCTCGGGGGCCATCAGCTGAACAGCGGTAGGTCAGACTCATCTTTTCTGGGAGGGCTGCTCAGGTACACCGATGAGCATGGTAGGAAGAGACACCAAGTCCCCCACACATCAGAGACATTCTGTCTTAAACTTCTGCCTCAGGGCTTTCTGCACGTTTTGTATCTTCTCCGTGATCACTGTGTCACTGAGGTGATCTCCAAACTTCTGCTTCAACAGCACCCTAATGATCTTGATGCAGCGTTCATCCATCATGGGCTTCGCCTCTCGGAAAGTGTTGCCCCTCCGCCCCGTGATGGAGTGGCTCTGGATGTAGTCAGACGTGAAGAGTTTGTAGAGCAGTGTCTTGCAGGCAGTGCTGATTTTCTGGTCAAACCGGATGGTCTCTTTGAGCTGCTCCTTGGTGTAGCCATTGAAGAGCTCCACCACCTCGCATGGCTGCCGGTGGGGCTCCTCCTGGAAGGACAGGGATTCCAGCCTCTGCACCTTCTTCTTCAGAGAGAGGACATCCTGTTGGAGGTCCAACACCATCCTCTCCAGCTGCTCTATCTTCTCTGCCCTGAAAAATTAAAATTACAGGTGTAAAGGGAAGAATACATGATGGCCTCACTGTGGATATTGCTAAAGGACGTAGCACTTCCACCCAAGCAGTGATTACATGCCTCCTGCAAACAGGGACAGGACAGTTTCTCTCCAGAGCATCAGCCCATCCAGCTACATCTGGGTGAAGAGCAAGGCAGGAGAGAAAAATGACATGGTCCAGACTTTTCAGTAGCTCAGAAATGTTCAGAATTTAAACCTCAACCCCACCTTGTCATGCATGCGTGGAGACTGTGATGCTCAATTTTCTTTCCAGTTTTAAGGAAAGATATGTCCTGCTCTGCATGTCCCGGGAGGCACATACGTGTGACATGAACCAACAGACACGCAGGAAATGACAATGCCAGTACTGTAACATGATTTTTTGGCACCCATTTCTTTGCAGGAAAACTATCCCCAGCAGCTACTTCATCACTAGATACTTGTCATAAAAGTAACGGACAATAAAGCAAGCACCACACAGCCACGTTCAAACATGATAGATGTCATTTTGATTGTTATAGGCAAAAGCCTTGTGGTTTCTGCACTGTTTTAGAGCCTTCTTGCATCTCCAACTCCAAGCCCTGCAATCAGGAAGAAACACCTGGCTCTGATTACATAGAGATTCAGCTGGTTTTGGTTCTAAAATTGCACCATTTTGTCACCCAGCTGTCATCTCACTGCTTTTTCTTGCAGTGAGGAGGAAAATACTGTTAAGAACAAATGCCTTCTCTTGCTAATTACCTTTCCATTTCACCAGGACCAAAATTTTTCTGCACTCTCTCAAAGTCATCCGTCTCTTGCAAAGCATCAAGCTTTCGCTCTTCACAGCTGGAAGAAACAAGCAAGCTAAAAAGCACTGCCACAAGAAGCTTCATGTCCATATTCATATTCATTTCTGAGGAGAATGATCTGTAATTCAAAGGTTGAAATTCAACACAAAGTCAATTCTGTTTTCATTCGCAGCAAGAATAGCATGGATTGAGAGGAAAAGTCAATGGGTCTTCATGTGGTCAACCTCCTGTGCTCCCTCCTTTCCACACAGAGCAAGCCCTGGTGCACAGATATGGGGGTCCTCCTGTTTGACCCACCAAGGGATCAGGACTCCAGAGCACCAGGGACCCAACTGCTCTGCAGTATAGAATCACAGAACCATGGAATCATTTAGGTTGGAAAAGACCTTTAAGATCATCAAGTCCAACCATTAACCCAGGACTGCCAACTCCGTGACTAAACCATGTCCCTAAGCACTGCATCCACCTGTTTTTTAAACAGGTGACTCCACCACCTCCCTGGGCAGCCTGTTCCAATGTTTGGCCACCCTTTTGGTGAAGAAATTTTTCTTAATATCTAACCTAAACCTCCCCTGGTGCAACTTGAGGCTGTTTCCTCTTGCTCTGCACCCGCACAAACTCTCATTACCTTTTGTGTTTTGGGTTTAATTCTACGTTAACATCTATTCCAAGTGAGCACCACCAGGGCATGGAAACAGAGTGGACAAACCCTCCACTATGAAATGAATATTCGTCGTGTGAAACGTTCAGGGTCCTCACCATGCTTCCAAGTGTTACCTGTTCAGGCAGATGTGTTGCTGGCACTGGGACAAGATGCCATCTGACTTCCTCTTCATTGGCAAGACAACATAATCTACAGGCAGGGATGGGAGATAAGCTGAACAAGCCAGCTGCTGAAAAGGTCCTGAATCCCTCTGTCTCCAGAACAGATTATCTAAGCACTCCTGCTAGATTGCACAGCAACATATTACTCCCTTGGCATAAACAGAGCGATCCAGACATGCTTTCCAGGACTGAACAATAGGGATTTTGTTATTAGAAAAAGGTGGTATCTCAAGGGCTCCTTCTGTTCCCGTCACAACAGACATAGTGGGCAAGGCAAGCATAGCCAATGTGTCTCTGGGCACTGCTGTCAGTCAGCAGGTAAATAACACACCAGCATGTTTTTATAAGTGCATTTCATGGATGTGATAGTGGATGGAAAAGCAGGGAAATAGTCAAATCTGAGAAGGTTTGACTAATTGAGACACAAGGCTTTTGGGTGTTTCACAATTATTCACAGGCTAGATTGTTTTTTGGCTCTTGAGGAAAGAACCAGGAGACAGAGCTGGTGCCTGGTAAAGCAGATAGCATACGCTGTCTCACAGGCATCTCCCTTTAGACAGACCTCCTGTGGGAGATCTCCCAGGTGGAAGGGAGCAGGAAATTTCATCTCTAGCCTTTGTAGCCCTGGGAGAAAGCACACAGAGCCCTGGAGCCAAGCAGAGGTCTCCCGGCAGCTCTGCAGTCCCCATCCCAGCCTGCCGGTCAGGATGAGGCAGGAGAGAGCTAAAAGCCAATGTCCTGATTTACAGCCACGGTTACCTCTGGTAGCTGGACCAGCCCTGTCCTCTTCACCTTGGGAAGTCCCTGCCATGGCCATGGTGACAAACGTGGACGGAGGTGTGAAGGCGCTGGCTGGGTGGGGGGAACCTGCCAGGGAGCGGGGGCTTCCTGCCACGTTGCCCAGGGCACTCCTCTCCTTGATGATGGAGGAGTTGCCAGCATCATGGGGCAGGCTGGCCTCGGCCACCCTCAGCAGCGGTTTTGCAGGGTAAGTCCTGTCACCATGGTATTTCCTGGATCCATTCCCCAGGGTCCATTTTGGGAAGGTTTTCCTGGATTTTTTTGGCTGGGGTGGCATCATGCTATGGACAGCCGGTTCTTCTTCTGAAAGCAAAGGGGATACTCAAGATGTGCAAGGGGTATCAATGTTGTGTATCTCCCACCTCCCACTCAGCACTTTTTGCCCTTGTAGCAATGTGAAATCTATGACAGGAATAGAATGTACAGCATCCTCCCACCCCCAAAAGCCCAATGGAAGCAGAAAGGTGCAATCTTCAAAAGACCTTACTCACTTAACTTCTCCAGGAGCTGTCTATCTTCCAGCAGCTTCTTCTCTAAAATATCTTTATGCTCTGCAGGGAGAGAGGACTTTTCAGCCCTGAACTCCTTCTCTAAAGGTTGCTCCTGAGGAGCCCCAGATTGCAAAGCCCAGGACAGAGAGGTGTCACTCACCACTTATGCCTTCCACCATGCCCCAGTAGAGCCCACTGAAGCCGGGGCAGCGGGCCAGCACCTGCTCGCCCACTGTGTAGAGGTGGAAGGGCTTGCGGGGCTCCTTGATGTTCTCGATGTTGATCACCCGGCTGCCGTCGGGCCAGCTGATGAGGACGTAGATCTTGGCTGACATGGGGGCTGCCCACCTGGCATGGGGGGAACGGTAGGGGAGCATCACAGCACAGCTTTGTGCTCTCCCATGGTTGGGAGGATTAGCAAATGATGCTCTACCTGAGCAAGTGCAGCCTACAGGTATAAAAGACTTGTCCCTGCACTTTTTCTACCAGTTGTTTCTCCTCTCCCATTCCTCCCCTTCTGTGCTTGCCCCATACTAAACCCCTTCCCTGGGAGGTTGTCCTGGGACTGACCTGGGGACAGCCCCACGTGCCTTTAGTGTGCCCCAGTTTAATTTGAAGAGGAACTGCAGCTCCAGCCAGGACACGTGCCCCCTGGGGTCGGGCAGGACCAGCTCTCAGGTGGGGTGCCCAGAGCAGACCCTGGATGAGCCGCTGAGCAGAGACAGGCTGGTTCCTCCGCCCCCGGGAGCCAGCCCAGCTCAACTGACCTCAATGGGTCTACAGTAATTTGCTACAGCACAGGATCGTACCTGCGTGATATCAAGGCAGTACAGAGAAGAGACTCAAGACCCAGGGTTCTTCCAGGAAATGATCATCCCTTTGCCTGTACAGTTATTTTCCCCAGTAAATGTCAAAGTGCTCTGATAAGGAGGGCAGCAAGTTACCTGCATTTCACACATACGGAAACTGAGGCACAGAGCAGTGACAGAAACATCTAAGGCAGCCAAGTAGCAAAGCTGCAAGGAGCTGGTCTCCCGGGTCCTGGCCCACTGCTCTGCCCACTGGGACACCCTGGTGTTCCCCTTAGAGCTGCAGGCTTAAATCACTGGAGAAATAGGAGAGCTCAGCGATTGAACAGCAGCCAGGGTACTGCTGACTTTCAAAGCCTCCTGAGCCACAGGGAAAGCTGAGGAGCCACGGGCTGCTGGGTTCAGGGAAGGCTTCATTCCAGGTTTCAACCAACATGTCATGAATGGGGACAAAATTAAGTAGAGACCATCTGCCAGCGCTCCTAAGGGCCCTGGCAGAGCATCACCCCAGACCATCCTGCTCTGCTCTGCAGCAGGATTTGGCAGAAGGGTTCTGGGGACTGGGGCTGAGCCCTTGTGCTGGGCACTGTGTGGAGAATGGCCACAGTGTCCAAAGCTGATGGGAGGGAGCTGGGGCAGGGAGGGGAGAGGTGGAGCAGGGACAAGATGGCAGAGAAGGCAGCTAGAACCCAATTTATTGCAGTCTTTTGTTTTACCTCCACACCCTCATTAAAGCCAAGCCTGGGTTTGATTCCTCTCACTGAGGAGGTTCAGTTCACCCTGGAGAACTTTCTCCTTTTCCTTAACCCCCTGGCCCCCTACCCCCCATCATCAGCTACAGCAAAGCTCCTTGCAGGAACCGTAACTTTCCCCAAACCTGCCAGCCTGCCCTGCTGGCACCGGCTCACAGCTGGCTCACTCCAACCCTTTCCTCTTGGCCGAGACACACTCCAAGGTTTATTTTCGTAAGGAAGCACCACACGCAAATTAATTGTGTGGTAACTGCCGGGCTCCCCACATCCCCTTCCCTGCTGGTGGATGCTCTTGCAGCAGGCAGCTGCACCCAGCCCTCTCCTGAGCCCAGGGAAGGTTACAGACCAAGAAACTGGGATAAATGCGTATCTGAGATCTCACCCTCCCAGACACTTAGCTCTGTTGTAAAAAGCTCCATATTCCAAACAGCAAACCACCCCAGCCCCAAAAAGCTCTCTGAAGGGGTTTTCCTTTCTCTAACATTTAAAGAAAAATCACTGATCTTCATAGCTGCTGCTGCTCCCTCCTGCCCCACTTACCAGTTGCTCATTTACCTTAATGAATGCAACAAAACTACACAAATACACAAACAGAGAAAAAGAGAGAGAGAGAAAGAAAGAGATCAAAATCCTGATAGCAATAGAGCTCGGTCCTTGCCTGGTTAGCACTCCTCCAGGTGTTGAGTCTTGCAAAATGTCTCCTGTCTATCCAGCTCTCAGCTGCCTGCTCCAGGAGAGGAGGCGACCGGACACTTCTTTGCCTCGGGCTTGTCCCTTCACCACAGTTCCTTGTCAGGTCTCCTTTGTCTGGCTTAGAAAGCTCCCACCTGCCGTCCCCACTGCAAAGAAAAAAAGACCCTTGGCTTTCTTTTTCCCTGGTTGTTTTGTTTCAGCATTATTATTCCTGTTATTTTTCTATATACAGATACTATTTTTTTTTCCTTAGCTTGTTTCAGGTCTGTTTCTTACAGGGAGAGAGAGCAGAAGAGAAGAGAAAAAGCCTTGGGTTTTTTGGAGCATGAATAAACCTTGCATTTCCATGAGTTATTCATGAATAATTCATGAAAATGCATGATTAATTCAGGTTCATGAATTATTCAGGAATAATTCTCGAACATTCCTGGTTAATTCATGCTCACACAGCGAGTGAGTCAGGCTCTAGGGCTTGGTGAATTCCTTTCTCCCCGAGACAGGAGAAGAGAAGCTTAGAGACAGCTGCATTATGCGCTTCCCATTTGCTGCGTCTTAGAAGAAAGCATATTTTGGGCCCTTTTTGAAACAAGGACTTGAAGAAAAGAATTGAAACGCCTGCAGCCTCCTAGCCACGGAGGAATAACACAGCACCAAAAGAAATAAAAAGAAAGAGATCAGACTTGTTCTCAGAGGGAAGCCTGGCAGCATGTTTTACTCTTTTTCAAAGCATCCTTCACACTTACCATTAATTTCTTTCTCCCCCCACCTCCAAATCTCTCCCTGGTTAAGATACATCTCAGCTGCTTCGGTTTTTTACCTGCTATGTGATGAAAAGGACCATGCACTTAGGCCTTTGCTTGAGGAATCAAAGGGGCTTCCCAAGCCACGCACCCGTCCGTCCCTGCACATGTGTGTGCAAATGTGCACAGCTCCTCCACTCTGTGTCCCAGCCTGGGCAAGCACTGATGGTGGCAATCGGCTCAGCAGGTCACTGCCTCACCCTGGTCCTCCCACCAGCCCAAATGTCCCCAGCTGGCCACGCACAGCTCTGCTTTCCCCGTGTGTTTCTCCCCAAAATATCACCGCTGCAGCCCCTGGGGTTTCCCAGCACAGGGCTCATTACCGCTGACGCATGCAGGACCACGGTGCACGGCCAGGCGGGTGCAGGCAGGGACTCTGCAGCTGGTGGGAGCTTGTGGGCTCCCCGATGCTGGGGCAGTTCCAGGGATGGTGTAAGGTAGCTGGGGACACAGGCATTGCCTGGGCTTAGGGACAGAGCCACAAGGCCAGCCAATTTATTTCACTGTGGTGGTCATGAGCAAAACAAGGTTTTGCAGTGGAGCCTCTGCCATGGGGCTGCTGGGCTCTGCAGGACATTGAGACCTGTGCTTCAGGGCGACACAACGGGGCAAGGAGGGGGGGGCTTCCCATTTCCTGAAAGGGGTCACAGTCAGGCTAAAGACCCTGCACCTCTGGAGAGACATCACCACACTCTCCCCAGCTCGATGCTCAGCTTTGCAGGTCACGTCCCATTTCTGTTTAGTCCCCATCTCCCCAGAGAAACATGACTGTGGCACTAATCTGTCCCTGGGGTGGGTCCTCTGGTTGACCTAGCAGCAAAGAGAGACTGTAGTTAGTGTTGGAAACCATCATCAGCACTTTGATCCTGACCGAGGCCACCACCATCACCACACTGCTGCTTCCCAACAGGAGAAGGCTGGGTAGGGCCTTGGCTTGAGGTGGTCTCTGGTCCTGCGGTCAGCACCTGCATTGGCCCAGCACATCAGGATACAACCATTAGCAATCAGGTATTTCAATCAACATGAGAGCCACAACAGCAACCCCAAATCCCACTGGTCAGCAGTGGTTTAATTGCACAGACTTTTAATGCCTTGAGCTTCCAGTTCCAGGAAACCAAAGTACAAATCCTGCCAGACCACATCATCAGTTAAAATACCAGGCACCAGCTTTGTCAGAGCCGGTGGTGAAGAAAAGGTCCCACATGGCACCCAGCCTGCTGTGGTCTGGGCTGGACACCAGCAGGCAAAGGTGCAGTGGTCTGGGACCATCTGCAGACCTGTCTGCAAAAGCTGCCTGCCCGGCCAGACATCCTACCCGGCCACTGCATGAGATGGAAACACAGCTAGGGAGTGAATCCAAAGAGCGCTTTCTGCTTGATCTTAGCCAAAAGCAGCTCTGGAGGTTCTTGGAGGAAAGGGAGACTTCAGATGTTCAGTGAGATATTAGAAAAGGACCTCAGTCAAATTCATAGGGCAGGAAGAGTTCTGTATCCCTGCTTTGCAATATTTACAGCTCAAAGAATACATCTGCCAGCCCAGGGAAAACCAGATGTTAAATAGAGATCTAGCTGAGATAAGGTATCACAGCAGATACAAATACAAAAGCAGCAGTGTCTGAATTCTATGTAGTTTTGAATGATGTTGCTGAGGAAGGAGAACTGCATAGGAAGAAGAAATGGAAAAGCAATGGTGAGGGGGGAAATAACAGAGGTACATGGCAATGGAGATGAGCTTGGATTCGGGTTCAAATAAAATCTGCTTGTGAAGTGGGCTTGCTTTAAGCAAGCATTTGTTTGCTTTCCTGTGAAGAACCATCAGTATGCAAAGTGGAACAGCTGACAGGTCCTGGGGGCAGAGGCCAGCAGGGCAACTGCAAACCGCAGGAGAGGAAAGGTTGCGGTGACCACAAGAGGAAGGCAAATTGTATATTTATACATGGACACTTGACTTTTCTGTTGTTTGATGAGACTAAAGTGTTTGTGTTGAATTATTCCAGGAAAATGTGAGTCTGAAGTGAATCCCAAGTGTTAGACTTCATGAAAATTAGCAAGTCCTGATTAGATTTCCCTCCCTGCGTTTGAATACGAAATCCGCTGCTAGATGCCTGGTTGCAGGCTGTGCGTGGTTACTGTTTTCAGGAACCTCTCTTTCTGTGTTGCCTGATTCTTTGAAAACAAACCCCCTACCCTGACGCCCAGTGCCAGTACACATTCACCCTCTGAGCTGCACTTGCTGAGATTTAGATTTCAGCTGCTGTGGCCAAGGAACAACAATAGCTTCCTTGTAATCTCATCTAGAGATGCACCAGAGGAACCATGTTCAGCATCTGTTTGAATGCTGCCCTGTCTTTATCAGGATGATCATAACTGATGTTCAATAGGATTTAAATAGCAAACATAGGTGGGTTTAATCTCCCTTTCATTTTACCTCTGCGGCATTACTCTTCCTTTAGCGTGGGTTTAGCAGCCCAGACACACGCTTCACCATTTCAGAATGCAGCCATAATTCAATAATTGAGGGATGAGAGCTATATTGCTCATTAATTTTTATTGCCATGACGAAATGACATGGGAGCCATCAAGCACGGTGGTTCAGTGGGAGCAGACCTGAGACCAGCCCTGCATCCCTCCCACACAGGGAGAGGGGAGCTAGGGCTGTGAGCTGTGCATCACGAGGAGGGATCAGCAGTGCCAGGGTACACAGCCACGCCGCAAGGACAGAGAGAGCCAGGCATTTAGCGATGCCCTTTGTCACCAGTCCCATTTGGGATGGTAGGTTGGGCTGATGGAGTCATTAGGATGGATCTGGGTCAGGGTTTTGCGGCCGTCCGTGACAAACGCTGTGGCATAAGTCACTGTCTGTACCGGAGAGCGACCACCTGGTGGCATTTTGCATTTTAAATGAAATAAGCGCAAGTCCCATCTCTGCCTATGATAAGAGGAACAGTGAAATACGATCCAGGCTAATGAAGCTAGAATTAACTGCATTTTAATTAAAGACTTGTCTCTTTCCTAATAAACTAGAAATAACCTAAATTACTCAGAAATGGGGAGTAAAGCAACAATCCCAGGTCAGCAGCCAGCTAGACTGGTAAATGTAAGTGCTACTTACTGCAGTTCGTTAAATGCTTTCCTAGGTTGGAGCATTTCCATATCATTCTTTACATGGCAGAGGCCATAAAATGATGAGAAAATCAGAGACTAAATGCCCAAGGCACAGTTTTGCATGGCTGCAGAGGCTGTGTGTGCTCCAGCAGCGAGTCCATAGGTCTGGCAGGGCTTCACATTTACCAAAATGCAAGTTATTATTTTTTCTCTTTTACTGCCCTGAATTCATTAAGACATTTTTTGGAGGCTAAGGTGTTTTTTTTCCTCTGCAGAAAAGGGTTTCCCCTTTGAGATCCCATTCCAAAAAAAACCCTTATTTTTCACTTATTCAGCTCCCCATCATTTTGCAAAGCCTTTTTCCAGAGCTGTCTGTATTTATTTGACCTTTGCACTCTACATCTGTTTCCTTATCTGCTTGGCTGACTGGTTTCTTTTGGGAGCTTGTCAGGAAGATAGCATAAGCACAGCTAGCAAAAAAAAAAAAAAAAAAAAAAAAGAGGGGGGAAAAAATCACCAAAAAATGGAAGGATCTTTAACTGAGAAAGGGTAGCGCCATAAAACACTAGGATGGCTTTTAAATATTCTCAAAGCTTTTCTGATGTTTTCAAGTATTTAATTTTAGCCTCTTTTTAGTATTCACAGGGATGTGAAGGGGACTAGCAGGAATTAACCAAACTGAGGATGTACCATAAACAGAATAGAACAGTCTCACGAAACTGAAATGGAGGAAATTATTTTACATTTTAATTACAGCCATAGGTACCTGGGCAATACAAACCTGCTTAACTTCAGGTAGCTGAGCAGCTCCTCTGAGAGTAACAGGACTGACCACATTTTTCAAATTCAGTACATGCCTACCAAGTCACAAAATCAGAGCCAAAAAGCAGAAAAAGCCTCAGAGATTCATATAGTAACAAACCCCAGGGAAAGCTATAGAGTCGTTCTTGATGTACAGGCCAGTGTAATTAAAAAGAACAAAACCCCAAGAATGCACTTCTTAGGTTCAGGTTTCCAGGGAGTAACAGTGAAGGGGGCAGAAAAGAGGAAACATCCCTGCACATCATCTTGCAAAGGGAGGAAATAACACAGTGAGAAAGGGCTGATGTGGAAAATTCATCTCATCACGTCACCTCTTGGCACCACATCCCTGGGGACTCCATCACCTTTTCTGCACCTTCCCTGGATGAAAAGGTGCTGCAGGGACGTGAGGTCTGTGCTTGGGAGCACCAAATCCAAGTGCTCAGGCACCATGGAGCCGGCACTGCACTGCCAGCTGCTGGCTGCACATCTTCTGAGTCATTGCCCCCTGTTACCTTGGCGAACGTAGTCGTGGGTACCATTAAAGGAGCTCCAACGCCAAGAGAACACATTGTTTCATATTCCTCCACCGGCACAATTGTGATTCCAGAATCAAAACCTGCTGCTAATTAATTACATATAAAGAGGAGCACGTTAGTTGCGGAAGGGACTCACCGGGTGGCACACACCGCATGAGCACCCATGAGCACGGGTGAGTGCAGGCAGGGCGCTGCCTCCAGCCCCCTCCACAGCATCCCTGCAGAATGGAGCTCTTGCCCTCAGCATTGCTCCGTTGCTTTTTCTTTTTTTTTCAACCTCCCCCCACCTCATTTCATCCTGTTTCTGGCCAAAAGCACAAAGAACAGTTCTTTGCATAGGGAGACCACGGGGTCTGGGCTGATTTTGGATGGGAAGCTGTGCCAGGTGGGACTGAGGTGCCATAGGGGACCTCTCACCCCTCTCCATGACATCCCAGGGTGCTGCACCCTGGATCAGAGCTTCTGCAGCAGCACCCGCTCCTCTGCCAAAAAGCATGAAATCCTCCACTTTCACCTTAAGTAATCACAGCCACTAATTATTTCTCACAGGGCCTTTGATGCTGCTGAATAATTCATCAAATTCCCTCTAACCTGCGACAGCTTTGCATGAAAGGGGACCGAGCCCTCGAAGGCACCGGTGCATGGTGCAAGCCATGTCGGTGCAAGCCATGTCAGTGCCACCGCACAGGCAGTGAGCGTGTGGCAGGATGGTCTCAGCAAGGACACCATCCACAGGGATGCAAAGGGAATGGAAAACACCCTCAAACAGCCTTGTAGCAACACACTGGAAAACCAGGCAGAGAAACTGTCCTTGATCAGCCGCCCCTACACCCTGCTTCATGGAGCTGCCATTAGCAGACGGGCTCTCGCGTGAGTAGATCTGTCAAAATCCATGGCTCTGCTTAGCAGCACAAGCGACTCCCAGCCCTGCCGACTCAGAGTGACATTATTTTGGTACCTGACTACTTAAAAGATGCAAGCATATTCTCTCTAATTTGCTAAATTGACAAATTTACTCCTCTCGGGAGACAACCTCATCGCCACCTTCACCCTTTTCAGCCTTGTACATTCAGTTCGTAACACAAAAAGGTTTCTCCTTAATTTCTTCTCCAGGAAAGCAGGAATTGATCTTTTATTCGTAGCAGTTTAAATTGACATGTTGAGTACAAAAATCCACTGCTCATCACATCAAAGCCTGATGCAATAGTGCTTATTACTCCAGTAATGGAGGTCTTCTCAGGGATGAGTGGATTAGTACAAAGGGAAGTATGAAGTAACAGGATCAAAATGGATGGGTCTTCTCACTCAAAGTGGGCATCAGTGCAAGAGCGCAGAGGAAGAAGCAGAAGCTGGGAAGACAGCGATGTTCTACATTAGCATATCTGCCATGCAAGGTGAGACAAAACATGATGCATTTCTCACTTTGTCAGCGGATGCAATTCATCCCACTTATCTCCAGCTGTGGAAATGTGGTGCAGAGTCTCGTCCTCACTCACCTGGTGACACAGCTGATCTGAGCCCAGCCTGGAACCCTCTGCATTGACTTCACAGACCTGTACAAGATGTAACTCATGTGTTTGCAATGAGCACAACATCAGGAAAGCTGGAGAGGGGCTTTTTACAAGGACATGTAGCTATAGCACAAGAGAGAATGGCTTTAAGCTGAAAGACAGTAGATTTCAATCAGATACGAGGAAGAAATTCTTCCCTGTGAGGGCAGCAAGGCCCTGGCACAGGCTGCCCAGAGCAGCTGGGGGTGCCCCGTCCCTGGCAGGGTTCGGGGCCAGGCTGGATGGGGCCTGGGGCAACCTGGGCTGGTGGGAGGGGTCCCTGCCCATGGCAGGGGGGTTGCAACTAGATCGTCTTTAAGGTCCCTTCCAGCCCAAACCGTTCTATGACTCTATGATCAAACAACGGCCAGCAGCAGGGGAAGGCTTGCCTCTTCACTCCACAGGTATTTGTCTAGTAAAATGCACTCTGCTCTGTGGACCAAAGCAGCAGAGACGTGAAGTTTTGTGTGCCCCAACATGCCAGCAGCCGATTCATCCCATGGCTCTGCTACTCACAACCATCAGTTCTGCACAGAGCAGGAGCAAACTGGTCACTATTTGCATTGCCCATGGTTTTGGAGTGGGAATTGTGGATCACCATCAAGATTCAAGTATTTTCTAGTGTTAAGGGCTTCACATGATCCTATCCAGACTGTGGGTTTGGGCCAGTCCAACACTAGGTTTGGGCAGTGTCCATCAGTTCTTGGGTCAACAGGGTCCCATCAGCCTGCAGCGGGGGCTCGTGGCCTCTCTCCAGCCTGCAGCACACTAAAACAATGACTAAAGTCACAGTGAAAAATCCTGTGCTAAGATTTCTTCTTTAAACTCTCTTAACTCATAATCCTGACTGTGAAACACTATTTAGGAAGATCAGATTGATCAAAAGCAGGGCATTTTTGTCAAAATGGTTTTTGAAGGCTTAAGATGAAGGGGAGATTTTCACTGAACACTGCCTTTCTTACAATTTTTTCCAGTACCCTGTTGTTTTGAAGTTCCCACTTTTATCTCCCACCAACTTTTACCTGCCCAGAGTAATTAATTTTGCTGACAGCTGTCACCTCCATGTACCCTTTGCTGAGCATCAAACTGCACGAAGACTCAGGTGTTCACTAAGGGAAAGCTCACTTCTTGCTTTTCAGGACCAGGGAAGGTTCTGTTTGCTCAGTTGGGATGAGATGGTTTGCTTCTCAAACCTACTCTGTATGGCATCACCAATGTATTTTTGACTCAAAGAAATCTGTTTATTGTCTGCTCTTAAATAAAGAGCTAGTGGCTCCTGTGAGCAACACCACGGTGGGGGAAATGCAAATAGGCTGTTACTCAAACACCATTCTGGAAAGGATTGTGCTCTGCTTTTCAGATAAGATAAAGAGCTCAATTACAGTACAAAAAGGGTCTTTCATTAAAAAATCTTTCATTAAATCACACACGGAACACAAGGACAAATTATAAAACTCTTCAGAAGCACATCTGTGCCAGACTGCTGTGTAGGGAGGCCCAGTCCTGGGCAGCATCAGCGGTTTCTCCTTTCCTCCTAAAGAAATGACTCCCGCATACCTCATCTAACCACATTTTTGAGGAAAACACATAACTAAATACCTATGGGACACCAATTCTTTGAATGTATCTCTTCCAGTGAGAGGACCAGTATAAGGAACCACCTACTCATGTCTGAAATGAGCAGGATGAAGCCTTGAGTTAGTACTGCTGAGCACAGTTTATGCACAACAGCATGTTCTCAGTCCCGGATAGATTCCAGGAGATCAGCTGTAGAGTTTAAAGAGTTTTTAAACCCAGCCCCCAAGGGATGAATCAACTGCCTCAAAGCCAGCCACTGCACATCACACACAAAAAAAGCCTGTTTCATTCTAGCAATCCTGCTGCGCTTTCCCATCTGCAAAAACTTCCATCAAGGAACCTTCAGATAAGGGGGAAAACCAGGTGAAGAAAGAGGAGATGCAAGCACCTCTTGCAGAGGAGAGAGCCCAAAGGCTCTCAGCCGGAGAGCTCTGTGCCCTAGCAGCCAGGCTGGCCGCATTGTCAAAAGAAGAGGTTTTGTGTGCAAAGCCCAGGCACACGAACCACAGGCATGAATACATATGTTTTCAGGTGATAGTACACATGTGAACCTGGAGCAGAGTGACAAGATGGGTTTTTTCCCCCACCACTTCAAGGCACTGCATGGCAGCAGGCAAAGGAGATGGCAGAGAGTTACGGGGCTGTTCAGGATCCTGCTCCTGGGAAAGGCTGGGTCCAAATTCCATCAAGACTCTCACGGAGTTGCCACTGCTTGATTTTGTCCTGTTGTTATTCTGTTCTCCTGAAATGCGTTATGGTTAATTCCCAAAGGCAGCTAGCTAATTGGATTGTAAGCAGGTGCTGGTGAAAAAAAAACATTTCCCTTTGAAACCCCAAATGGAGAATAATTGAAATTCCCTTTGAAAAGAAATCCCAAAAGCTCATAGTCTGTTGATGAAAACAGTCACCTGAAAGGAAAGAAACAGCGTTTTTCAGCAGGTTTCACAACTCGGGCAGGTGCAATCCCCATCAAGCATTAGGATTGTCATTCCCACACCAGAAAAGGCTTCAAAGACTCAAAAACCTTCCAAGGAAAACAGTGCCAGCATGCACAAACTTGGAGAATCATCCATGAAGGCCAAATATTTCTATCAAGGACTGGATGAGACAAGTAGGAGAGCACAACTAGGGCTCTTCAAAAGCCAGACCTCAGAGCTGAGAGGGGATTAAAACCTGACATCACTCTGATTATTCTGGAAAAGGATCAAGCCATGAGAGAGCACTCAGAAAGCAAAAGTGCTCGTAGCAAAACATTACCTTGTATAGAGAATGAGGAAGAGGAAATACAGCTGAATACATCCTAATGCTATTCTATAGACTGACCTGACATCTAGCACAGCGTGCAGTGAGTCACAGAGGCCTTGCTTCAGATGTGGGTGGCAGAACTGAAAAATCCACCGGTAAGCAGTAAAAATGATCAGAAGTGTATAGGAGTGAGCATAGTGATTAGGACTTGGAGAAGAAAGAACCTAAAAAGGCTAGACATTATAGAATAGTGTGTATAATGAGGGTAAAATAGATGCTGCTATTCATTACCTATCAAAAGAATGACAGATTGTTCAAAGAAACCAAAAAACAATATGTTAACTGTCAGGGAAAATCTAGATTGAAAGTAGCCTAGAATTAGAACCAAAACAGCAACTCCTTATCTTTGCTCTAAAGGTTTATCAATATATAGGTAAAGGCTTAGATACTTACGTAGCTTTCACAATACCCACACCGAGCCGGGGCAGAGAAGGATGCAGGGCTGTGCCTTCCAGGCTGTACAATCAGCCACCGAGCACAAGGGATGGCAGGGAGCCGGAGCCCGAGGTCTCCACACCCAGCTCTGCTTGGGCTCCTTCATAAGCCAGGTGAGATGAGCACCAACGCACCAGCACCAGCTGCAGCCTCCAAACCCAGTTTGCTACCACACGGCCACCTCTCCTCAACTTCTGACCCTGCCCTGCTCGAAAGAGGTGCTGGAATTACTTGGCATACCTATTCTTCAGCACTCGCCACTTTACTTGCTGGTCATCAGACCGCCCTTACCCAGCACCTTCTTTGCATGAGCTCATCTCCATCGGCTCAGCCAGGAGCTCCGATATCCACAGCGGACTTCAGAGCAGCCTGGAGGGACAGGACAATACCTGCATTTGAGGGGACACCTGGCCCTTCCACACCTGTGCCCCTTTGCCAGTGTTACCTCATGCCCTGGAGAAGAACATCAGCACTGGTCCCCCTGCCTGGAGCATCCCGCTGTCCCCTGCCTGCTTGCTGGCTGCCTGCCAGGCTGTGCTGCTTAATTACCCCTGCACAGATGGCTGGCTTGGTCCTCTCCTCGCTGATGAGCTGCAGAAGGATTGTACAAGTTTGCTTGTCAGCAGCATGACCCTTTAGGCTCCCTCGTGCAAAAGAATAAGAGGCTCCAAGCACTCCAGCAGCGGAGAAAAAAAAAAGGAAAAAAAAAGAGGGGGGGTGGCGTGGGGGATGGACACATGTGGATGCTTTCCAAAGACATCAGTCCAGAGAGCAGCCAGGGCACAGTGGGCCTCCGTGGGTCAGCATCTGGGCTCTGTACCAATCTCCTGGTCATTAACAGATGCCTTAGCCCTCCGCTGCCTTATCTGTGATACGAACATGGCACTGAGGGAAACACTAAAAGAAAATCCCACCACTCTGATTTTTCCCTTGCCATGCTATCAGACATCTCCCTCTTCACCAGCTCCTGCAGAATTGTTGGGCTTTGTGATGTGATCCCAACGTGGCAGCACCTGGGCACACACGTGTGAAACACCGCCACAGAAAAAGTGCATCACCCTTCTGCAAAACCAGGCAGTTTTTATGTGAACATCAACTTTTACCTGAACACACTGTGTGCAGGATAACCAGGGACAGCAAAGGGATGCCTCTGTGGAACAGTGGGCTGCCTTCCATTCTCATTAGGTTGTTAACTGCTGGTTTCATTAGGCTGCCTACTGACAAAACGTAATTGCTTAGTGGCTACTGCACAATGAATAGCCACTTTGGTTTACTAATGTTCTTACAGCTGTAAACGTGTCAGAGAAATTATTTTAAATATGTCTCGTAAAGTTGTTCCTTCTTGAAGAACGTGTCAGGCTGATAGACTGGTGTTTGAAATTAACCCTCTGCCATAAAAAGGGGGTTTAATGCAGTTTAATAGCACTTGAAAGTGTTCTGGGGACAGGTTCTTAGAGCAGAATCCAGGTGGACCTTTCTCCACGGCAGCTCTTAAAAATCTGTGGAAGTTATAACTTTGGCGTTCATTTTATGGGAGTGTTTACAGCTCAAGAGTCAAGACCAAGGCCATAAAATTCTGCTCAAGCTCTCAGCTTTCTCAAACCCCAGGAAAACTTGGATTTAAAGGTCTGTTTGGAGTCCAGGACTACTACATTCTCTTTAGTAGAGGACTGCTTCAAAACTTACCTTGCAAAGAAGACAGACCCTTAGCTTAATTTAGTTAAATGTTTCCCCTGAGCTGGCATACATTACAATTGCTCTGCTAAAACTCATGGCTGATCCACTCCTAATTTACTCTTCCTACTCGTATGAGAGCCAGTTATCTTAGCCCTAAGCACCGTCCCTCATCCTACAACAGTTTGAAGGCTCCCACAACTGATTACTATGCAGACACATGTTGGATTAAAATTTATGTGAATGAGAGCTTCATCCAGTTCCTGCTGGAGCTAACAGAGAAGGTATTTCACTTTATTTAGTGCTGCTATTATCTCAGAGAAAGGATCTTCCTTAAATTAGAATAAAAGTTCTACCAGAATTAGTATTCCTTTGTTTCACCCAACCATTCACTAAAAGCCCTCTCTCACTTAAGAGCTTTTTATGTAATTTCCAACATTCACTACACAGTCAATTACTAAAAGAGCCCTGGACCTGCAGTGCAGTTAATGGTGGTCTCTGGAATATTTTTTACTTTTTTTTTTCCCCTCTCTCTCCACGTTTTCTGCAACAATAGCTAACCAGGTGCCCTTCCCCCTTCTATCTCCTGTTTAATCCATTTAATTTCATTTCTCACAGCACACAGTGTTTCCACAGGACCTCCTGTGCAAGAGCTTGCACCAGCCACTCTTGCGTGCTTCACCCAAAAAGCATCCTCCCGTCCCTGGAGGAGAGTTCAACATCAGCCAGATGCAAATGAGGTATTTGAAGCCGAGGCATGATGGGGCGATGATTGCTTGATGAGCATAGGAGGAGTGAAAGGTCTTGCTGTGCCTCATTTATTGAATCACCATCAGTTGCACAAGGAAACTTAAGGACAGAGCAGCGACACCCCTGACCAGCTTCCCCATGTCATTGTTCCTGTCACTAAGACAAAGACAGGCAGGTTACGCATATCCTCTTACTCTGGCTCCTGCTGTGATGAAAACATTGGGAAAAGGAAAAAAAAAAAAAAAGAAAAAATTTAGGGATTTTCATCACATGAGCTCTAGATTTTCAGCTTTCTTACACAGGGGGAGGATTTGGCAGGCAAAGAATATGAGAAGGAGCCTCAAATTCTGGAAAACATCAGAAAAAAATATTTTCCCATGCAAGCCTTCACAATCTAGGGCAAAGCAAGTCAGCTTTTCAGACCCTTTCACCCCATTTCCTTACATGCATCTCACGGGGGCGTGTGTCCCCACTGCCCCAGCATCCCAACAGAAAACCTCACGGTGCCACAGAGCTGCCGCTGCCCCTCCATAACCGGGTACAGGCAACGGGCACCTCTGTGCTGATCTAAACCGGTTCCTCCCCAAAACGGGGTGGTCAATTTATCCCTGGAAAGCTGGATAATACTTTTCATGCCCTCTCAAGAAGAGTCATTGCTTCACACCTATAATCTCCACACCAATTCTTTATCCCCTGAAAGCGGTCCAAGGACAGAGGCAGCATCAAGGGAGGCATTTAAGTGAGATAAATTTAATCCAAGAGCGCTGCTCACCTCCTTGTAAAAGTGAAGATAAACAGCAGAGAAAGAAATAATACATACATAACTGACAGCTGACAACCACAAGGCGAGTGAAAAGTTGAAATCAGAGAATGAAGGGAATACAGAAAACACAGTAAGTAATAAGAGGTAAGAAAAATCCATCACTCCAACAGGTAAATGAAGGTAAACAATTTGAAGAAACATAGACAGCTAGGGAAAAACACCAAACAGCAATTAACAAATAGCGAGCATGACACCCAGAGCCAAAACAAGCCATGAGAAGATCAGGAAAGAGCCAAGCACGTGCTCCAAACAACAGGAGAGGTGAAGTGAGCTCAGGTGAAAAGGCAACAAAAGAAAGAGGCAGCCTAGAAGAAAGGAAAAAAGCCTCTGCACTCCTTCTAAATATCTAATCCATTCCCTGCCCACTATGTGTTTTTTTTTTAAATCCATGGTTTCTTGTATCATGTGATAGAAATCCAGAAACATGAAAGTGAAGGTGAAGAGGAGCATGGCTTATGGAGGGTATTCCTGCATAGTAGACGAGATACAACCTCCTGCAACAGCAGGGTCACGTCTGGGTAATGCAACAGGTCAGAGAGATCAAGAAAGAAGCAAACAAAAATGAAAAGTGTCTCGGAAAACACAAGAGTTTTCTCCCTCACTCCCACATGGAGAATTTGAGCCCCATGCTTTCCACCGGCTCAGCCTGCAATGAGCTGGGACAGCGGCTGCATCGCATAGCGTGGTGCTTTACGGCAGGTCAGGGACACGCTGCGTGCTGGGGAGCTCAAGATAGCTGCCTCATTTGCAAACACTGAGGCTAACGATGCAAACGATTCCATGCAGCGCTCACATCTTTAATTGCTGATTTTCCTCTTCCTGGGGAAGCCAAGTCGCCCTAGTTACTACAAGCAATATTTTCTTCCTCCTCCCTGCCAAATAACAAGCCCCTCTTGGCAAGTGCTCCCAGCGTTACCTAATGCTCATCGCACCTGTGTTAAAAGGAAGAGCACAGGTTCATTTATCGCTTATTACAATGATTAACTTCCCCAGCTGCTGTGTTCAAGAGCCCCGCGATGCCTCAGGTTACAAATGATTGCAGAAGGAAAAAGCTCTGCTGAATTAAGCCATGGACACACCAGTCCTCTTTGCCTGTCAAATACACACGGCTGCTCTTTCACTGCCTTGTGAAAATCCCCTATAAAATCCAATTTATGAAACCCCTCAGCACCCCAGGGAGAGTGCAGCAGGGTGCTGCTTCGGTCTGCATCACACCACTGCATGGAATATCTGTGATCTCCCCTTGCAAAGGCAACATCTCCAGAAAACAGAATGTTTGGCTTGTTCCTCCCAGACCTAAAATTATATCAAACTTATCAACAGGCTCAGAGATATATTTCTATTAAATATCTACATTTTTCAAGAAAAAGCATATAGTGAACCCTCTTTTGTTTGCATCCAACTCTTCACAATCCACACAAGCTCTTCAGAAAGGGCTGCCACCCCCTTTACTTATTTTTCTCCATTTGGTGGAACATTTTCTTTCTGTTGTTGTTTATAGCAGTATATTTATATATCTGGCTGAGGCAGCTTAAAATAGTACGATGAGATGCCAGGGTGCTAGGGATGGAAAACTCCACTCTTGCACATCCAGTGTTTCTGTTGTTGGAAGCCTTAAATCCCACCTTTCTGGTGGGATGAAATAGGAGCTACTAATCCGATTTCTAAAATATCAGGCATCGAGCTGACAGTATTTTAAGACTGAAAAAAGCCAATTTAATCAAACCTCTGCTATTTTCCCTTTTCTCTGTTGCACGATTTATGACAGAAGACAGGAGAAGGAGATTGTTTAGGGAACAATGTTTTCAGAACTCCAGAAATATTACAGAACTGCTCTGCCACATCCTGGGCTGTTACAGCCCCGGCCCCAAAACTGCTCCAGCTGTGTTTGCTCGGGGAGCTGCAGCAGTCATGGTGCGACCCTACCCAAAGGTACCAGCCCAGCGGGCAGGTTGCTGCTTCCCAGGAGGCAGCAACTGCATTTGCACCTCCCCTATGACATCGGAAGGGGCAGAGAAAAAATTGCCTCACCTTTCAGATCTGAACCCCCAAAATCTCCCAGAGGCACACGTGGAGTCAAAAAAGCAATCTTCGAGCCTCTGCTGAAATATTCATCATCCTGTGCCGCAGACTCCCACTCCATCACCACTGTACTCCTGTTTGCACGGAACATTGCAAAATCAGGTTTCTGCCTTCATTTAGTTAGCCACGGCACACTGTTCATAGATCTGCAAGGACAGAAGGTAACTGGAAGCTAGATACAGGGTGGGTATAAAGCAGAAAAGAAATTGTGAGTGGCAAATAATTATTTAATAGCTGGTTTCATTGCTGACAATGAGAAAACACAATGGAGCTCCTGATGTGATAACCAGGGTCTTTGGTACACCTCATGTGGATACCACTGAGGTTGAGAGCAAAAAAGCCACTGGTTTGAAAGAACTGGGATTTGCAATTATGAGCGTGTGGAAGAAAACCCAATTAATTCTGACTGGATGTAAAGTCACAGCCCCTGGCCCACGAGCAGCCTTCACAGCAGCCCAGGGAGGCAAGCCCAGCACCTTCTGGCAGTGGTCCATCGATACCCAGGTCAGAGCTCCCCGTTCCCCCTCTGACAATTTATTTCTAAAGGACTTTTGCTGTACTGATGTTGGCCCATGAAGGCAATGATGGGAGCAGGTGGGAGGGTGGCGTCGGGGGGTGCAGAGCCACACTGCGATGAGGGGCTGTCACTGCCCAGCTCTTTGCAGCACCTGGGTGCTGTGTGGTCTGGTACACTCAGAAACATCAGCAGGGAAACACACGGCCTCATGTGCGGCTGTGCATTAATTCCTCCTGACCTTTGCAGCTTTCAGGACTGGGATTTGTCTCTGAGGTGGCAGAAGGGTTGGGGGCATAGTGGCCACTACCAGATTTTGCAAAGCAAGAATGGTAACACCACCAGTCTCAGGTCTGGGTGCATGGCCAGGAGCCCACATGGAGCTTCACCCTCCCGAAGAGGAGCTGTAATCTCAGGAGGGTGGCAAGCATCCCTGAAAACCAGGGCCAAGCATGGGGAATTTCTGCAAGTAGAGACTGTGGCAATTCATGAAGATTTAGCTTGCTCTCGTGCACCCATCCAAATAGCAAGCTCACAAAGAAAAGTTTGCTTTGAAATAGACTTTTCTAAAAACAAAGAGCTAGATTTTGGGAGTTGGGTTGAGGCAGGGACTGCATGCTTACTGAGCAGGAGGAAAAAAAAATAAGATAAAAAAATCAGAGACTTTGGCAGCCACAATTCTCCCTGCAGGACTCACCATCACCCCATCCAGTGATGCAGTTGCCGTGATTTACAGTGTTGGCAGCCACAGTCACCTGGGGTCCTCTTTGTCCCCAGATGTATCCAGCTTCTGTGTGACCATACCAGTACCTGTACATGGGAGGTTACTATGGAGCTCCCACGGGATGGTCATTTATTGTTCTGCTGTGAATAACTACAGCACTTCTGTGGAGCAAAGCAAACACGAGCCTGTTTTAATGGCCCTTGAAATTGGGTGTGTGAAATGAGGTACATGAAATCAGAGGCCAGCTGAATCTGTGGTCTCTGAATAAGTCTTCACATTCCTCCCAGGAAGATGAGTTGAAATCTCTGTTTTCCAGACGAAATCGCATCAGCTGGGAATCTGGTTTATAAAATGTGCTTTCTGCTCCTTGCAGAGCCAAAATTCCTACAGGTTTCTCATCCGGTTACACGAGGATCATGTTTGTCTGAGTGACAGTGAAATAAAATGACAATCCAGGAGTATATTTTTCTATAGATAGTATCATCCATATGCATGATTCATTACTCACAGGCTCATGTGAGTAAGGGGAGGAACCCAAACGCATCGCCGTACATAAATAAAGCCATTTGTTGAGGGGAGAAAGAAATCTTGCAGACAGACTGGGAATCTCCCATGAAGACCTGATTCAGGGAGAGCCTGGGCTGTTTCCTCATTCTGGGGGTGAAGATGCTCAGGACCTTCCATGGATGCTCATCAGCCAGCAGGATTGTGCCCGAATCTCACTCTGGAAATACCAGCAGCTCAACCAAGAGCTGTGGGAATGATTTGTACTGCACTAAGAGGTGCCGAGGACACGCAAGAGCCTTTCATCAGAGCAAACAGCTGTCTGGAAGGTGGTGAGCACTGATCCAGCCCAGCCCATACCCACCTTCACCCTCAGGCGGAGCCGCCGCAGCTGGGGCTACCGTTCACCCCCGAAGTCACCATACATCACTTCTTGTATTTCTCTTCCCATGTTTATTTTTGAGCAGCTGGTATCTACAGCTTTTCATGATGATCCTGCGGGAAGCAGCCATTCACAGGCTGCAATACCCACACAATTAATACCAACACCTGATTTATTTATATTTTTTTTTTTAAATGACTGGTGAGGTTTACACTGCCAAACTCACGAAAATGTAAACCAGGCTTGAATCACCAGAAATGACTTTTGGCTGGATTTAGCTGCAACCCCAGGTATAGCCAGGCTCAGGATCACCAACGTATTCGCAGTTTTGCTCTAGACCATCAGCCTGCCCTCTCCATCTGCGCTCAGCACTGCACAAAAGGAGAGGGAGACAGACATTGCACTGAGCTCCTTTTCAAATGGCAAAACCTGGGTCAGCACAACGGCAAAAGCAGGAAGAAAATGACGATAATATTGATCAGCTCAGAGCAGAGAGATCACTGCACCAGCTGCCCCTCCACTTTTATTAATTTTAAACATTTTGAGTCACAACCTGGGTCTAACGCTACCATGTGTCCTTTCAGTTTCCGATACTATTTCCCACCCTCCAGCTTTGTTTCCCACTGATGTAACTCACCGCTGCCCACATGGAGCACTGGAAAAGCCCCACCAGGTCCGCCATGGACCGAGTCTCCCTTTTAAGCCCACCTCTGTCACTAGACTCTGGTACGAGCATAACACAACTTGATCCTCCTGGTTAAAGGTGCGAAGTTAATTGGCATGAATGACTTTATACCACAACAAATGTCCCTGCTCAGGCACCAAAACAGATGAACCCCCTGGCACTGCTTTAATTAGCACCTACCTGCAGACAGCTACAGAACACACCACCAGCTACACAGAGAAAGAAAATACTTTGCACTGATAGTCTGGGTCATAGCTGAAACCAAGGAGAGAGTATTTTAACACCAGGGAAGGAGTTTTTTTAACGCTGAATTCATTCACCAAGAACAGTAAATGTAATGAAAGCTTTAGGTGTCCTCATCTGCCATGAATGCGTATTGCAAAGGTTTGCTCCTGAATCATAATTGACTCTTATTAGTAGGTTCAGGACTCTAATATTGTTCCTGGTTAAGATGCAGAAGTAATATTTCACAGCAAGATGAGCTCAGCATGGCTTCTGTAACACACAGTGTGAATTTTCAGACATTTAGGCCGTGCAAACTGATACTTTTTCATCCCAGTGTAAAGATAACGCTTTGGATGTCACCAGCGTGCCATGCCCTTCTCAGAGCTGTCCCTTCTGCCCAGCTCTCCCAAGTCCCTTCACAGTTCTTGCTCCCAGTCAATGACTGACAGCATTAATTAGCACATGGCATTTCATCCCGGCTTTTCTCCTTCTCTTCCCGAGCCATCTCCAGGCATGCTGTGTGGGCACTGCCCAACAAGCCAGCAGCAGCAGCATTAAAGCATCTCCTCATTGACACCAAGGTGGGTGTCACAACTTTTCATCAAGAGCAACAAACAAACGATTCGCACGGGGTCACACGCAGCCCCGTGGGGACCTTGCGTGGCTGCAGCTCCAGCACAAGCCCCGGTGCATGGGTGAAACCCACCCCAGGGACGAGGGGGAGCCTGGCCCGAGCACAATGCTGCTGGGATGAGGCTTCCACTGGTAGTGCAGCCACCCTGTGGCACAGAGCCGGAGCAGCTGGTGGTCTCCTGGGGGAAACAGCAGCAATGCTAAGTTCTGCTGGGGTTCCTGCATCTCACACGCTTTTATATGGTTTTACCTACTTTTTAGCAAACCGTTATTGGAAAATAAGTGAATAATAATCAGATTTTGGAGAGACTAATATTTCAAGAAACTTCCAAAATGATCAGCTGACCCAATTGTCCTTTCTTGGTTTACTGTCCTGAGAACCCTGCCAAGGCCCAAGGAATCCACTCAACGAGAAGTACAGTTACAGTTACAAACCCCCAATCTCACAGAGTCAGATCTGACAGACTAGCTAGAATTAACCTCAGTGTTAAACTACTGCTTTAGACTGAATTACACTCCGAGGCCACTTCCACCAAATAGCTTCACTACAGCCCAGTGATCCTCCTTCAGGAGCTGCCTCTGACCCGGGTCCTCACTTGGCACCAGTGGCTTTCCTTGCTCTTCTGCCACCTCTCCTCCTGCCTGGAACCCCAGGAGTTAGTTGCTCCTGGGCTGCTCCCAGGACAACACCTTTCTCCCAGGAAATATTACTTTTGAGCAGCAGAATAGAAAATGCTTGGCATGCAAGTAATCTCTGAACACAGGGAAAGAGATCAAATCCACAACAGTTTTTCCATCATGAATTATTTGACCAAGCCGAGATGCAGCTCTTTAATGAGACCCCTGCAGCACCACAGCTCTGAGCTTGGTGCACGAGCCAAAACTCAAGGCAGCACATCCATGGGATGCTGCGTCTGAACTCAGATCCATGACAAGGAGATGAGTTCAATTACAGCACTCTTCCGACCTAGACTAACATCTGAGCAGAGTTTCTCTGCATGACATGCATTAGTTCAAGCAGAGCTAGCTCAGAGCTCCCCAGCACAGCAACTTACACCCACCCCAGTTCCCCAGGACTTAAAAATACATTTATTTCCTTTAAGCAACTCCTTGCGACTGCCCAGGGAAGCTCCTCAGGGAGCAGAGCTTGGGGACAGGAGCACTGCAGTGCTTTGTCCTTGATCGTTTGTCCCCAGCCCTTCTGCCGCAGGAGACAGCCTCATTGCCCGGCACAGCCACCTACAGCTTTCAAAAATCAGCCAGTGACGGGCTTGTAATGACAGGTAATTAGCGGGAGCCTGAAGTGCCCCAGCAAGCTCCGGTCTCCAAAATGGCACATCTCAAGGGGTTTGCTATTTGATACCAGCAGAACAAAGAGCTGATTGCAAAATGTGGGATTTTTTTTTTCTTTTTCCAAGTACTGGAGACAAAATACAGCCATCTAGCAGCTGGAAATTGCCCTGTTCTCTGTGTGGAGGAGGGGGCTGTTCAGCAGCATGAACCGCTGATGCGGGGCACTGTGGCTGCAGCAGCAAGGGGCAACAGCAGGGACCCCTTCGGAACTCTGGTGCAGGGTCCCAGCATACTGCCTGCTTCAGAAAAAGGATGACAAGACTCCAAGACAGGCAGTATTTTCACTAAGAAGAAAAAGTTATGCCAAAAAGGTCAAGTAACTCTTCATCTGCAGAAAAAGAGCCAGACTTGCTCTGGAATAGTTCCCAGGATGAGCTGAAAACAGCCCAGGTATTTTTACCCATTTAACATTTAGGTATTTCAACTACTTTCCAAAAGGAAGGATGCATTAGAGGTACACAGGCAAGGGCAAGAAGGTGGTAAGTCTTTAAACACACCAGGCTCAGGAGATGCTCCTCCGTGCATGCAGGATTTCATCCTTACACCAGGCTGGGAACATCTGCTCCTGGTCACCTTCGGACACAGGGCAGGGACGGGCTGTGCTGTTCATTGGGCTCAATTCACCACCTGCGGTAACGGTAACGCACTCACATCCCATTGCCGTTTACGTAGGAATTTCAGGAGGAGACGGCACAGGAGTCACCAATTCACGGAGAAAAGCAAATCCCCACAGTGGCTCACACTCAGCAACCCAGGTGCTGCATTCACACTTTCACCTCTGTGCCTTCCCCCCCAGACCCTGACATCACCATCAGCTCCCCCCATGCCCAGATTCCCAAGATAATTAAAAGCAGCATTAGGAACAAGGATGGGCAATGTGTGCACATCCAAGCCTCAGCAAAATTTCTCTTCTCAGGGCTGACGCTTCCAGCCAAGGAGGGAGGAAAAGCCTGTATGAAAGGTGTGAAGTCAAAGCAATAATCAAATTTAGGCATAATGAGAGAAGCTGGAGAGGTTTTCAACGTTCAGAACAAGATTAGCAGCTCTGGGCACAGGAGGAACACTGCATTTCCCCACTTCAACGAGTCTGGAGTGCAAATTACATCTCAGAACCTTATCCCCAGTTCTGGGGCCCATTCAGCTGCCAACGGGGTGCTGAATTTTTAAAGCGAAGTGAAGGCTGGTAGGAAAGACGGTTTGCAAACAGAATAAATCCAGAGGACAGCTTGGAAGCACAAGCCAGTGCAAAAAGCAGCAGAGCCTGGGCCCTGGGGTGCAGCACAGCCACCAAACATGCCTGAAGCTCCAAGAAATTAAGGGCTTTGCCACTTGTTTCCCCTACCGAGGAGATACAGAAGGTGCTTTACAGAATCCCTGCTTCCTCCAGGCAGCATCAGCATGCAAGAGAACACAAGGATGAAGCGTAACACCATCATCTGCTGCTGCTTCCATGTCCTGCCTCAAATATCTCCCAAACCTGACACTACCAAGTCCTCCCAGAGGCCCAGGTTTGCTTGGTCCTTACAGGATTTCAGTACTGAGCATCACGGGAGGGGGAGGCACTTGCCCAGACCAGAGAAGCAATTGCTGCTTTAGGTGCATTTCACCACCCTTCAAAAGAAGGCCTCTAAAATCACTAAAATCAACCCCTTTGACAGCATCAAGCCAACATCAGAGCCTGCAAATGGTTGGAAATGTTGTTACTTAACAATTCTATCCCAGTGCCCCATTCCATGGTGCCACTGCAGGGGGTTACCCCATTACTCGGCAGCTGCAGCAGGGCTCAGCGATCGGCTTCTGATGGATTTTTAGTGCCGAGCAAACACGGGGTGATTTTACTCAGTTCACAATGAAAGAAATTTCAGCTAAATCAGGTAACCTCTTTGCTCTGAAGCTGGCCAGGCAGTAATCGCTGCCAGGTCCCCGTGCCAAAGCTGCCTGGATGTCAAAGTGCCATAATTTCATCCTGAAGTGGAGCCAATGGTGTCACTTACCAGCCTGACCCAGGCGCTGGGCTCTGAGGGAGAAGGTAGCCATGCCCCTGGGCACAGCTCCTGCAGCAAGGGGGGACCACGGCAGGAACAGCCAGCATCCCTCTCCTCCTGCAAACAGGAGCTCAGCAAATTGCAAATCCTTCCTTTTCTCTCCATGAAAGGAGCAATTCAATCCTCTAGTTTTCCCTCAGATTCAGCCCTGCCTCCAAGGATGATGGGGACCCGCCGGGGAAAGAAAGGAGTGATTAATAAGCCTGTCCCGAGTGGGATGTGGACAACAAGGATCCAGCTGCGCTCACTGTCAATCACATCCAGCCACAGCACGTTTACAGCCCAGCGAACAGGCATGGCCCAGCAGGACAGCTGATGCCAGGGCATCTCGGCAGGCTGCTGGGGAGCCGGCAGCCAAGCAGGCACCATGCCATTTAAACCAGGCCAGGAATTGCTTTTCCAATCTTTTTGTCTCCTTCCTGTGCCACCAAATTCTCTCTTTTCTAGATGATTTTCATGCATGGAGAGCTCCCTTCCAGCAAATCAAAGACTTAGCATAGAAGCAGGTTTGTTTGATCCTCAGGACATGCTGATATCTCCTTGATCCCTTATCTCACCAACAAACAGGATATAACACACACAACAGGGGCTTGAAAACTTAAAAAGAAGCATCAAAAGAAGCGATAAGTCATTTACGTAAATTCCATCCACTCCAATAGCTCACACACTGGCAGAGCCAAAGCGCAGGCAATCTTGCCATAGATATTACTTCCACCTGGATACCCTTCCTTAATATGCCTGCTCCTTCCTCTGCCCTCCATCCGTGTCTGTTGGGCTAGAAAACAGATATGGAGAAGGAAAAAAAACCCCAAAGAACACAGCTCAACTGTTGGTCCTATGGTACAAGGAACAATTACTGAGTTACTTTGCATCATGCTTTTCTTCCAGCCCGTAGCTGCAGGGTGACCCAAGTGATAAACACCCACTCAGAAAAGAGCATCCACTCATTGCTGAGCCCTGCAACTCCATTACCAAGAACAAATCAGAGGGCAAAGGCTTATAGCCACAAGGATGATGGGCAATGCCTCACCCTCCATCATTCTGTGCCAGGGAAGGATCTGCTGAGCACGGTAGTTTTTGTTTGTTTAAATAAATGACAATAAGGGCATGAGGCAGGAATGAAAACTTGCCCAGTTAAAACTGGGCAATCCCAAACATTGTAAGTTTTAAAAGCGACTTCAAAATACTTGGAAGCTTCAATTTGTTTGATTTTACATACAAGATTCTTCCATGTGAAAATAATTAGGAGCCATATAATTGCATCTCCAAGCACTACATTCAGACCAGCCACAAAGACCACGAGCACAGAGGCATAACAAGCAGGCAGGAGAAGAAACAAAGACAACAGGCATTGTTACAGAGGTGGAAATTGAAGTCTGGGTTTCCCAGCCATTGTAGGAAGTTCCATAAATTATCACCTGCCAACTCCTTCCCTTCACTTGTGTGGCCATCACTGAATACACTCAGGACTACAATCACGAGATAAGAAAATGGCTGGCTAGCTGAAAACTGGGGCTGGAAGCAAAAAAAGTTGCTCAACTGAATTAAAGGACAACATTATTTGGTGAGCTGCCTTACAACAGAAAGGTATGATGGACAGCAGGAATGTCTGAAGCCAATAGATAGAGGAGTACGTGAACTATTCATGCTACAAAGATTTCTGACAAAACCCCCAATAACCCAAAGGCAACATTTTGTCCAGTAGAGCTGGTAGTAACCACATGCTATAATTCGGTCGTTGACAGCAAGTGAAGATCAGCTTGGAGCTCATTTGGTCCACTGCATCTTTTTTTTAAATTTTTTTTAATCAAAAACTATAATTACATCTGCTGTTTGGAAAAAAACTACTGCTTTGAGTGGTTTGAGGCAAAGAGTTTCATTCCATATTCACTTACAATCAGTTACCAAGAGAAATATTTTCTCAAATAATTTCTTCAGATTTTTGGAGGGTTTTTTTAGCATAAATAACTTTGTTATTTTGTTCCAAATAAGGGAATTCAGTTTGGCTCCATTAGCCTTTAAAAAAAAGTGTTTCTTCCTGCTTCTTCAGAGGAGCAAAATGCTTTGTTGCAGAAAAATATGAAGGGAGGAAGAAGTTTCTTTCCCCCTGAGCTGCATGATACCGGGAGAGAGCAAAAACCATCCAATTTTCAGTTCTTGTAGTTCAAGGGGGAAAAGTCTGACAATCAGAGCTGTGGGAGAGCAGAGTGGAGGCACAGCGGGTCTGCTGGGGTGTTTGGGGGAGCAGACTGGAGAAATAGCACTGTGTTCAAGCAAAACCAGTGGGAACTCAAGACTTCCCCCCCCCCCCTCAGAGAAGAAACGCATCAGTTTGACCCCAGCGCCTTTCAAATCTCAGCAAGTCAGAGAGGCTGGGGTACTTCCCCACAAACTAAACCATCCCTGTGGGGCCAGACCTGCCGCCGGCTGGGCAGCAGCTCCCTGGCCATGGTGCAGGGATGCTCCCCTGGGAAGATGCCTGCATCAGCCGTGGGACTCAGGAGATCTGTGTCTACAGCCCCCCACAGCCAAAAAGCTCCACCTTAAAAGGCTTCAGTTGGGATTTCACGCCTCCATCTGCCTGATGTCACTGGGCAGCGGCTCCATGTCAGCACCCTTCTGATGGGCACGAAGTTTCTCTTTGTTTCCAGCCTAAACAGCAAGGTACTTCCATTCGTTCTTCTGCAAATATTGGGGTGTTTGCACCTAATTTGCTTTTCCTTTCCCTGGCACACGTTTGTATGCACAGGGTGCCAAGGCCAAGAGCATTTCATTGCTTAAATTATGCCATTTCTCCACATTATTTTCTTCCCAGATCATTGTATGGATTTGGTGCTGGCTCAACATGCAGAGACTTGACACCACAAAGTTGACAGTTTTCCTACTGATCTCCCCAGGCTTTGGATCAAGCTCATGAAGAAGAAAATACAGCAAAGAAACTCCAAATAGAAGCCCTGAAAAAACTAATAAAATGCTGCATGCCTGCATTTGCTGCAGGGAAGGATCAGCTTCCCTGTTTAAAGCTGCTTATTAAGTCATTACAAACAATTAAAGCAGCAGAGGGGAGGAAGATGGAGCTATCGTTTCCAGCTCCCCAGCCTGCCTCTCTGCCCCCCGGCATGAATTTCATAAAGCACAAATCTCTCAGTGGAAATCCCTCAGCAACTGATTTCCTCCTCATGAAATACAGCAGACAGGCTTCCTGGCTTTCCTGGTGAGAAAGGGAGATGAAAGGGAAAATTTGCCTCCATGTTTTTTCCAAGCCACGTGGCTGCGATGGCAGATCTGCCCCTGCCAGGGGGTTCCTGCAGGGACACATTTCTGTGGGGTGACGACCCTCTGGAGGTGCATGAGAGCATCATGTGAGCGTAAGTGATGCCCCCGCACCTCCCTGAGAGCAGATCCCCACTCAGGCTCCATCTTTGCTCACAAACAAGTCCCAGAAGAAACTCGCAGTGACCATGTTTGCCCAGAACAGGGAATTTCCAGCCCATTTTTCCCTGTGGCTATCCCACCTTGGACAAAGGCAGCACGCCTGGCATTGCTTCGGAGCAGAGCAAACAGCCCCATCACGGGTAGGGGTGCTGGGAAATAACAAAACACCCAACAGCCAAGACAACACAAACCCACTTACCAGCCCATCCCCACATCCCCTGGACTCATTTGAATGCCCAAGGGACTTAAAAAAGCCGACCTATTTTGGAAGAACCGGCTGTGCTATTGAAACATAAGTGACCAGCGCCATCAACCAAAACGCAAGCGCCTCTTGGCAGGCGAAGGAGCAGGCGCGGTGGCGATCAGAGATGCTCCATTACTGACAATGACACCAGCTCAATTGATGCTCGCTCACTATTTGGGTCACTTTTGTTGCTTTTATGTTAACGATACATCACACACACCGCAATTGCAGCCACATGAAAAGATACGCTGATCACCCTCTTTTTCTAACCACTGTCTGCCCAATACCACTTTTCCCTTATACAATGGGCAAAATAGAGCTTGTTTTCACACTGGAAACAAGTCCATAAACTGTTCTACCGATTTCAATACAGACAACAAAACTACACCACCTCCATTATCCAGGTGCCCTAGTGCAGCAAGGGAGGGAAAAACTGAGAGGAGTGGTGGGAACACCGGCCAGGGGGTAACGGTATCATACTCGGACTCTCTCTTCAATGTTTTTCTTTCCAGCTCAAAAAATCCCCTGCCCCTTGCAGGCTGTAGAAGTGTCCTGGCTGCCCCACACAGAGAGGAGCAAGCCACACAGGAGTGCTGCACGGCTGCCTGAGGAAAACAGGGGAGATGCTACTACAAGCCCAAAAACTCTTCTCACCTTAAATCCTGGCCAAATAACAGGGAGATTCAAAGTCTCAAAAATAAAAAGCACTTCTATTCCTGCACAATCTGGCTGCTGAGCATGGTGTTATTCTGCTGAGCCCATAAACATGCCAGAGGATGGGGACTGCCAGTGTCTGGTTGCAGAGCAAGGAGTTCATCACACCTTCCCTGCAAATTGGGATGTATTGGAGATACATAATTCATTGCCACGTAACCTGCAGAGACACGCAGCTACGCTGCAGTTATCCAGGACTCACAAAGCAACACAAAAAGGTTATTGATGCAGTTGGGGAGTGTTTCTGCACAGCACTTGCTCCTGTACCTCCTGACATCCAAGGCGGGGAAATCCATCACTTATCATTTACAAGAAGAAAGCAACTCTTGTTACCGAAAAATAAAATAAAAAATAAAAATCAACTTTGTGGCAAGCAGCCTCAGTGAGAGTTTGCAGAACTCAGTGGAAATGGGCCATTTACAAGGAAATCATTTTCCTCTGCCTTCAAGTGGCATCGAGAAGCAGGTAGAGATCGAGAGGTCTCACAGAGTGTGAGTGTGCTCCTTATTGATAAAATGACACTGATATTACCGAGGATCGCTGGCATGAGAAGTGGAAAGGCTTACCTGGTCATAACTCAGCCCTGCAACACAAAACACCTTCCCCACTCGGTCAGCTCTTGTCTGAAATTACGTGGCAGGAGGCCCTGCACAGCGTTTTGTGCTTCAGAAATCATTCCTAGTGGAAGATGCAGGAGGTATGCATTTATTTCTTTTCCTTTTTCTGCTGCTCCTCCACAAGCATCTGAAACATTTTCTCTATGGCGTGGCTGTCTGTAATTAAATTTGCATCAATAGGGTTTCTGACGGGGACGTCTTTTTCCCCGGCACGCTGTGAAAACCCCGGTCAGCAACCTGGCAGCTTCTGTTCCCCAGGGAATTAAGTTTTGGGGCTTTGCTTTGGGGTCCAAATTAGAATGTAAAGAGAGAAGAGCCAGGTCCTGCTGACTGTTGCTGCTCTTTTGGTTATTTTGGTGCACACACTGAACCTGCTACACCCCTGACCACGGGGTGCAGATGAGCAGGCAGCACCAGCCATGGACCTCGCTGCAGCAATGCCTTCCCTTCCTTTTCCCTTTGATTTTTTCCTTGGGGTTTCACAGCACACCATTTCCTACCGAGTTCACCTCAATTATCCAACTTGCATCTTCTCCATCACACTGACGCATCCAACAAGGATCATGCTTTTAAAAACTGAGTTTTCATTAGCAGGTATTTGGCCACAAGAATTGTGATGGCTTATTTAAGTAGGTCAGGCTGGTTTTAATTACAAAAGTGAGCTGTAATAAGTGATTGCAGTCCAAAGCCACAGAGTCAAGTTTCACTTTGCTGAAGTCTCCTGCTTTTCCCTTTTTTCCTTAAAATGGCCAATGGTATTGTAAACCTTGTACTCTGCTATGTTTGTTGGCCAGAAGAATGTACGGAGAAAGGCGCGAGCTCTGTGTATTGGCACTAGAAAATGTGCCAGAAGACAGATTTCCTGTGTTTTTTTTAAACAATGAACATTGTAGAAAATATTAAAACATTTTTTGAAAACACGATATTAAGGTGAAGATGAGTCATTTCACTGTCATAACAGAGGAAGGAGGGGAAACTGGAGTGAACAAAGCAGCAAATTCATCCAGCAGCAATTTGCACTCCATAACCCTCCGATGATTAGGCTTTTAGGCCAGAGGAGCTCTGCTACTTAAGCAGACGAGGTGACACATTTAGCTGTTGCTTAGAGATATTGGAATATATTGCACAGAGCCTGCTCCCCAGCAAGCATCCCTGAAGGGCTCCGCACTGGTTTTCAGAGGATGCGTCCCAACCCTATCACAACGCCCTTGTTTGCCAAGCCTTGCAGCTTTCAAGGCAGGCCAAGCAAGGACAGAAAGGGTGACTTCTCAGAAGCAACAGTTCAGATGCCCTTAAAAAAGTCCAAGTGACAACGTGTGTCACCTAGAAGTGGCACAGATACCAAGGGCTCTTGGCAGCTGTATAATAACCAGATTAATGGCAACTCAATAACGTATAGGTCCCGCATGGGATGCCAGTGGGTTGCAGCACTGGGCAGCACATGTGCCCTGCCCAGCCCTCATCTGCCAGCAGCACAGCACCGGGAAGCACTGTGTGGATGGGGAGCAGGAAAGGAGCAGATCTCTGACCTGCTGGCTCATGCCCATTTCTTTTCCACCCAATTAGAGCAAAGAACATCCTTTTCTCTTTTACTCTGATCCTTTTCAACTAGGATTCTTCTTCATGTCTTGCTTGCCGGATTGCAGAGCTAACAACTGTGCTGGAGAACTCCCTTGCAGAGGTGCCACACACACCTATTAAAGGCAACCAGTGGGGAAACAGAATCCTATTAACAATGCAATGGTCATTGATAGTCTCAAGAGTTAACAGCATTCCAAGACAGCCGCAAAAGCAAGCAATTGACTGTGCCCTAGAGTACTGCAGCACAAGGTACTGTCACACACAATGTTTGTTCCTCACAGGCACAGGTCCCGCAGGCAGATTACACGAAAGCTGTGACTCACCTGGGCTGATGGATAGGGATGAGACGGGGCACAGCGCACAGCGAAAGCTCCAAGCACAAAAAACACATCAATCCATAGATCGATCCAGATTAGTTTCCCCTGCTCCCAGATGGAGTTAAGGAGGAGGAGGCAGCAGCATCCTGCAGCAGTCGGAGCCCTCAGAGGACAGGCTGTGGGGCAGCCTTTGCCCACTGCTTGTGGCAGCACCGACACAAGGGGAGCCCCAGGCTGCCCCCAGCACCTCCAGCTGCTGCCCCGAGCCCCACACCCCCCGCAAAGGAGGTGAGCGGCACTGAAACAGGTGACAGTCCCCTTCCAGAAACCTCCCCCTCCCAAGGGGCTCTGGGCTGGCTCAGGGCAGAAAACAAACCTAAGCACAGGCTCACTTCCAGCCCTGGGGAAGAGCAGGACAAAATGCTGGAGAATAAAAACATCCTGGACTCAAAAATCTATAATATCTGTATGGAACAAGGCTGTTCAAAGCAGACCAACAGCAACAGAGTGGAGAATGAAGGCGTTCAAAGAAGCTGCATAGTGTTTTGCCTGCACTCTCTAAATTCTCATAGGTGCATATAAATTGCAGCAAGACGGGCACTGTGTCCTTGCTCATATGGCCATGGGTACACTGCCAGAGCTCTATTAATTAACACGCCACTACCAGCACAGCAGAGGCACTCTGATAGCACAAGATCCTTGCTGGGAGCCAGGCAGCTTCTTGCAATGCCATTCACCCTCCATGGGTGGGTTACACCTCTAGGAACATGACCAGGCCAGGGCTGTGCCAACACCATGGGGCTGGGGATGTCCTCCAGAAGAGCCAGGGTCTCCAAAAGCTGCTGGGAGTGAGGGCTGACCTATTGCAGGATCTTCACAGCCTCCTTCCTGGCTCGCAGGAAGGGAGCAAACAGCTCCAGCCATGCACCCATCACCTCCAGGTGCTCCAGCTTTATCCTCATCACCTCTGGTCTGAGGAAGTTACTGGCATGGCAATTGTCTGGATTGCTCCCCTGCAGAGGTGCTGATAGGGCAGTTATTGATACATCCCTTGCCTGACAAAACCAGGCTGTTTATAATACTCTGATTTTCTTTAAAGCATGTCCAGTGCCACTTTGCTTTCACTGCAGCTTGTGGCAGGCTGGATGCGTCACTGGCTGCTGGGTCCATTGCAATTGGTATTACCATTCAAATGCACTTTCTTCACCCACAATTCGCCAGTTCACTGATGGAGACATCTGCTCTACCCTCACCCCCCAGAAAAATCAGCTCCTACTTGCCTGGTTCCCAGGAGTGTCCCACAAGGTGAGCACCATCATCTGCCTAAGCCAAACTGGCTCACCGCAGCTGGGAAGGGTTAGGAAGGAGGACATGTCCCAGCTTGTGGCAAAGGGGGAAGGGCCCAGCACAGGGGTAATAAGCTCAGGTTTCTCCTCTCCAGCTCACCCAACACCCACCAACTGTTCCTTTACTGAGCCAGCACCACGCAGAGGCAGAGCAGGTTTTTCCTGGGGGATGCAGTGGCCAACCTCCGCACATCCTCAGGCTGGGACCAGAGCAGCAGCTCGGGGGGATGTAGCCCCAACGCAGAGGCTGTGGAATGGTGAATGTTATCCTACAATAAATAACCTGACCACGTACACTGGCTTTACTCACCAGAAGCTATCACTTACAGACCGTTCGACATAATCAGCTCTGGATATTAACCTGCAGTGCTGTGCCACCTTTTGAAAAGCCTGAACACCTCATACAAATAAATCACCCTAATAACCAGCAACTGCAAGACAGTCAGCCAAGAACATTTTGTTTTGGTGAGCAAAGAGTATTGACTGTGTATCTGTGTCCTTGAGATGAACTTGACTATTTGACAGCAGCAGGAGCCCAACAAAACAGGGTTATCTCCTCTGCTAATCCCTGGGGGAGGCAGGGGCAGGGAAGCAGTGAAGCAAAGAAGTTTTATCAAACTGGACCCAGTCACAGGACTTATCTGGTGGCTATCTCAGGGGCTGATCCAAAATAACTCCTCCTCTTTCATTGCCCCTTGGGATTACCAAGGGAGGTGAGGTGGGCTTCACTCCTAAAGACCTGGTGAGATCCTCACTGGAAGGACTGACACCTGGTTAGAGGCGGCAGCTTTCTGCCTTAGACAACATGCCCTCACCAGAGGGCTGAAGCATCTCGGAGGACTCAGGCAGCATCATTGTTGGTGGGAAAACGATCCCCGCATTCAAGCAGACATTTTGCAGAGCTCTCCAAAGGCAGCTCAAAGTCAGCTTCTGCCCTGCCTGTCCCCAGTGAGGTCTGAGCTGCTGCTGGGGCTCAGCCCCGCCAGTGCCAGGCACCCCCGATGCCCCCTGGCACTGCCAGCAGCACAGCTCTCTCTAACACCAAAACGATGGATGGCCTTTTTCTGGCATCAGCAGCAGGTTGGCTTTATGAAGGCAGTAAAGCACCATTGATTTAGCATTGCAAAGGATTTTCCCCTCCCCAATATACTGCCTCTTCTTTCTGTTTGCACAGCTGACTTGAGCTGCATAGTGTGAACGTGAGTTTCAAGAGGCAAAGTCCATCTCCACGGCATGGATTTGCCAGGAGTAGAAGTTCATCCCTCTGGCACAGCGCTGGCGACGGAGCTGCTCACACAAGGGTAGGTCCAAGGGGCTCAGAGGGAAAACACAGCTCACGTCCTTTGGATCAGCAACTTCAAACAAGCCCTTGATTTTCAGGGCTTCGTGCCACCATAGCATTTATAATCAAGTGCGAGGGACACCCAGCCACAGAAAACAAGATGAATAAAACATCCTCTCCACCTTGCCTCCGGGCACTCCCCTTTTCACGTCATGCCAATACACACAACGAGCATCTTCGGTGCTCAGCCACTGGCTCCAGTCCCATCCAGAGCCAACACAAGGGAGAGATTTTCTCTTTGTTGATGGAAGTGCTCCTGCTGCAAAGCAATTTCATGCACAAGTTTAGATCTGTTTGCAACTGTTCTTCCCAAAGCAGGTGAGTTTTACTGCAAATCTGTTAGAGGAACTAGGCGAGAAGCACAAGGCAGGTGCTGTTAATTTGTCTGGGGGATGTAAGAGAAACAAAAGCCCCTCTACTCACACCAGGCAAAATTAAATTCCTGGTCTCCAGCTCATCTCTGACAAGGTTGTTTTAATCAAACACATCCTAACCACGGCACGCAGGAGGCCGTGCTCACTACAGATAATGAGGAGCAAGGCAGCACAGGCAGGCAGGGAGGGACGCAGCCCCAGCGCTGCGAGGTGCCACGTGTGACCCGCAGCAGCGCAGCCAGCCCTGCAGACCCAGCCCCTTCCAGCACCTCCCTGAACACACAGCACCCGGGTGCTCAGCCACCAGCCGAGGCAACCAGCTCCAAGATAACCTCGTTTGGGGAGCGAGAGGACAGCTTCCAAGCTCTCCCAAAGAACCCAGAGATTGTTTCAGCTTTAAGCTGAAAAACAGAAAGCCACCATGGGAGGATTTTCAGTGCAAAATACTTCTACACCCTTTTGCCCTGCGGAATAGTTACGGATCAGCGCATTTAATATCACATTCTCCTGAAATCCTGTATCTTCCAGTAGTTTCTTCTCTTTGACAAAGACAACAGCAATTCCTGGAAAACTGCCTTCCCCCCTACAGACCTATCAAAACCTTGATTCCCTTACAACTGCTTACAAACTGTGCCAGCTTTCCCAAAACAGGCGAGAGGAGGGCTCCGGCAGGTCTTTCATCTAAAGAAATATCATCCACATCATTCCTATGCATCTTCTTGGGCAATCTTTAATTTCTGCTTAATTTTGCTTAGGCCTAATGGCTGGTCAGATTTTGGGTGGGATACAGAAAATACCTGGAAGAATTGTACACTGGGCTTAAAATAATTACCGTCTGCTGAGAAGTCAGTTATACCCATGGCCTTAAGGAGTTACAACTGAGCGCAACGAACTGTTTTATTCCCACCCAGTCACCGGTGCACAGTAATCTTGCCAGAAAGGGGTAGACGCCTACAGAAGAGCTAAATCAAACAGCTCTCAGCGACACGGCTCACACCGTGAGCTGACCCGCTGGGTTAACTGACACTGCACCCTGGCAGGCACAGCGCTGACGGGTGCCCCCATCTCCCCTTGCCTGGTCTTGACACAAAGGTCAGGCAACCTGCAGGTGAGCGATACATCTAAAAGACTAAAGGAAAAATGAAGAGACCCTTGATTTCCCTTTTCCTCTTTTTATAGGAACATGAAGGTAAAGCGATCTGACATTGCTGCCAGGTTTGCTCTGTAACCTGGGGTGCCTCTCTGTCAGGCTTCACAGGACTCCTGCATCTTGTGATGCACATCTGAAGGATGTAGCTGCATTTCCAAAGCTGGACCAGAGACTCAGCTGGGGCAAACCAGCTGAGCTCCCCCAGAACAGCTGAAACCAGCCCAGATCTGGCAAGGTAAGTCTGTTTATTTGTTCGTTTGGAGCACTGTAATGTTTTGTTCCCTCCTCCCACTCCCCCCTCCCCCCCATTTGCGCATCTTCCTTTGTTAAAGCCAGCCAGTGTTCTCTATTGAAGCAGTTTAACCCCCCCGTTCCCACTGTTTCACGCATCCCTCATGCAGCCAGGCACAGCTTGCCAGCCCTGGGTGCTGCCGGTGCCCCTCCACGTCTCCCTCATTCCTGAGCAGAGCAGCCCTGGAGCACCAGCTGCTCGCCAGCACCTACCTTCTTTACTATTTCTATAGCCCTGCGGAAAGAAAACTTTGTCCCCCCCTTCCCTGGTGTGAACAAGTGCTAATTGCTCAGCCACGCGAGGCGCACACAGAGCCACCATGTTGATATGTTTGCAGAGCTGGGTAACGTCAGCATCCCAGAGACCCTCCTCCAACTCGGATTAGAGAGAAGAGGCTCAGCAGTGCGGAGCAGCAGGTGCTGGCGGAGGCAGCGGAGCCGCTCACCAGGTAAGGGATGCTGCAGCCCTCCAGCCAGCCCAGTGCCGGCGGTCCCGCTCGCTCCGCAGCTGCGTGACAGCAAAGCGCAAGCCAAGCGAGCTTCTCTGTGCCGAGCTTGGGGAACCAGGTGCCCAATCTTTGATCTTCACAGGGGGTGGTGGGCTGGTCGCTGCCCCGCAGAGGAATTCCTGCAAGTACGGATCAGGTGATAGTGAAGTGATGGATGTGGCGACTGCTACAGATGTAAACAGATGGGCTAACTCTGGCGTTGACTCTGAAGTGGATTTGTTTTCAGGGTACTCCTCCCCCCTGTCTCCCTGAATAACCCTGAACTTTTGAGATTTGCAGGTTTGGCCATCCCTGCCAAGTTCTGTGTGCTGACACCGTCGTTTGCAAGGGGGATGGTTTTCGTATTGAATAAGTTGATAACCTACCCTTGCTTAAAGGGTGACTTTAATTGGGGGTTAAGCCCCTCTAACCCTTAGCTTTGGAAATACTCCTTGAACTCTATTTCCCCCCCTCCCCTCCTTCTTTTGCTAGGGAACCCTGGGAGTGGGGAATAGCCCTGTCGGAAACTTCTTCATTGTTTGTGAAATCTCACTCAATGAAAAGAGCCTGAACTCTGACACAAAGGCAGGCACTAATTAAACACTGCAACACTTCTGCTCGAGCACGGGAAAGCCAGCGCTGTGCGAGTGAGGCAGCAGCCATCCCTCAAGTCCTCTGAGGGCTGCGAACAGCCACCCAGGCACAAAGCATCCTCTGCCCAACCTGTTCCCACCAGCCCCAGGACTCCTGCTGCGGACAGTCAAACTGAAGCCACTTGTCTTCCCCAGCAGAGAAAAGCCAAGGCTCACCGGGATGCTTCCAGAAAGGAGAGCCTCTTGATTTACATAGGGAGTTATAATTCTCTTGTTTGCTTTGTTCATGGAACTTTATCTGTCTTTCAGTCCCCCCCATCCCCGATCACTTCAGAATGTAACTTCTCCAGTGGTGGGGGACAGGGGAGGTAGGTTAGATTGTTCCTGCTGCCTCACAGCTCCCTCTTTGGAAATAACCCACTGCTAAATGAGATAGCAGCTGCTTCTCAGGAGAAAAGGCTCTTCCTTCTGGGCTAGCAAGGCTTTCAATGACATCTCAGGGTAGTCTGTGACCAGCAGGCATGGGAAACAGCTCTCTTTGGGATGATCCGAACAGCACCTGCAGCAATGCAGGCAACAGCTGCTACCTGGGCAGCAGCCTGAGGTTCAACTTAACCTTCCAAGAGCAGGCAGCCGATTTCTACGTTGTCCTCCCCGTGATTTACTCCGTGATCTGTGCTGTTGGGCTCACAGGCAACACTGCTGTCATCTATGTGATCCTCAAGGCCCCCAAGATGAAGACTGTAACAAATATGTTCATTCTAAACCTTGCTATAGCTGATGACTTGTTCACACTTGTCTTGCCCATTAATATTGCTGAACACCTCCTCCACTACTGGCCCTTTGGAGAAGTCCTCTGCAAGGTCATCTTGTCCATAGACCACTACAACATCTTCTCCAGCATTTATTTCCTAACAGTGATGAGCATAGACAGGTATCTGGTAGTACTGGCTACGGTCAGGTCCAAGAGGATGCCACATCGTACCTACCGAGCAGCCAGGATCGTCAGTTTGTGCATCTGGATCCTAGTCACCATCATAGTCCTCCCTTTCATCATCTTTGCCAATGTCTACATAGATGATCTGGAGATCAAGAGTTGTGGTCTCAATTTCCCCAAGCCTGAAAGGTTTTGGTTCAAAGCCAGCAGGATCTATACCCTCATCCTTGGCTTTGCCATTCCAGTATCCACCATCTGTATCCTCTACACCATGATGCTCTACAAGCTGAGGAGCATGCACTTGAATTCTAATGCTAAAGCCCTGGACAAAGCCAAGAAGAAAGTCACTATTATGGTCTTCATAGTCCTAGCTGTGTGTCTTTTCTGTTGGACCCCCTTCCACTTGGCCACCATCGTGGCTTTGACCACTGACTTGCCCCAGACCTCCATGGTCATTGGTATATCCTACTTCATCACCAGCCTAAGCTATGCCAATTCATGCCTGAATCCTTTCTTGTATGCCTTCCTGGATGACAGCTTTCGGAAAAGTTTCCGGAAGATGCTGGAATGCAGAACTTCTTGAACAGTGGGTTGAGGGTCACAGATCCCTTCCCTCCCATGGCTTTGCAGGGGCAACTTTGCAGACTGAAGGGGTGGCTAATGAATGCACAATGTTCTTTCTTTCATTTACATTTAATATATGTGTCTGTATATTGTTATCATTCACATGGTTTGTCCTGCTTACTTGCAACTCCTGTGTTTTCCCCTCTGTGCACCTCCCAACTTCTCAAAGTTGCATTTCTATATTGTGATTACACACGTTGAAGCGTTAAGGACAGAAAACTTCCTTTTCAGAGGTGTACTTCTACTGCACAGTGGTCCTTTATTGCCATCTGCTGTACAGCACAGACAAGCTGTAGACCAGTTTTCAGATTAATGTAATGCTCAGTTCTTAATAGCTGTGTTACGTGGAGGATTGTTAATGCTCAGTTCTTAATAGCTGTGTTATGTGGAGGATTGTTTCACGGAGCAGATCTAACGAGCACTTTCAATGAAATGCCAATAAAATGGACAGAGGATGCAAGATGAGCATTTGGAAGATAAAATGAACCATTTTCATGTCCATGTATGTGCATATGTGTTATGGCTTTGGTTTTGATTTTGAAGGATGCCTATTTTCCACCTCCACCCCAAACTCCTGAACAGTTGACACAAGTTAAATTTAAACCAAAAGCAACATGTGAGTCTCAGAAACGGTGTGAAACAACACACCATACAAATATTAAGGCAACTGTGGGAATTTGTGTTAGAAATTATTTTTAACCAATTGTTCCTGTTTTGTGTCAAATATATATTTATTTAAGAGTGATTAATGAAATAAACCTCATGGGGAAAAGAGAAAAAGACTGGTCCTTCTTTCACCAGAAAAGACTTATGCTACTCGCCCCATCTCTTTGCTATATATGTTACATTTTACCTATTGTAAAATAAAATATTGTAGATTTGTAACAAATTTAAGGTGTTTTGTAAGCTACAGCGGCCACTGCAGATAAAGTTCCTTCTTTAACAGGTAAACAGTAAAAGCACTTCAACAGAACCAGAACTTGTGAGGAAGAATATGGAGATCAGAAACACCACACTGCAAGCTTTGAGAACTACCAAAACCACGTTGAAAGCTCATCCCTCTCCCAGCAAGGGCCCCCCTCCCTCACTGATAGGCAGTGGGATGAGCACACCACATCCCCCAGCCTTCACAGCCACGGAGAAGTCTCACCTCCACCACCCACCTGCAGAGGTGAGCAGGGCTGGCGTGGCCGTGTTTGGTATTTACTAGCAACCCACTGCAGCCTGCATGCGTGCCACAGCTTGGTTATCCCGGCTCTAGATCCCACAGCTCAGTTATCCCGGCTCTAGATCGGCTGCCAAAGCACCTTGTTCCATGTGGGTAGACATTTTTGGTCAAAGCAATGCCAAAGGCTAACTCCCCTCCACCTCCACAAAACCCAAGTGCTCCCGGCCCTTGCCCTGGAGGGGGATGCCCAGCCCAGCACAGCAGCTGCCTGCCCTGTAGGGCTGCAGTAGGTGGGAGGTTGTGGAAAGCTTGTTCCCACACCCCTGTAGGGTGCACGTATTACTGGTTTAAGGAAGGCTGTCTCAGCTAAAATTTTTCTCTCCAGCTTTTCCCAGAGCCACAGGCACCAAGCTGAGCTCTTACCTGTCCACACTCCACCAGGGAAGCACAGAGCAGGTAAAACAAAAGAAAATGAGGCTAGCAACAGGACTAGACGCCAGCTACACCGCACATGCCAAAGCCCCCCCCAGGAGACAAGCTACTTACAGTGGTCTTCCAAGGTCGACCCAGAAACCGGGGCTGAGGACAAGGCTGCACCATGCCACAAGGTCCATCCAGGAGGCAGGCCTGGAGCCAGGTCTCTCTCCAACAGAGCAGGGCTGGAAGCTGCAGGGCTCAGGGTGTGGGGGGAGACCCCAGGTGAGGCCACTTGGGGCAATTCAGTCCTCTCAGTGCCCTTGGAGCCCTGCCAGCAAAATGAACAACCTTCAATACATCACGATGACAATTTCATTTTTCCCTTTTAGAAAACTGAGAGGGATTTGTGAATACAAGATCACTTGTGTTGCCTTCTCCCTATCAAAGTTGTTAACTTCGGAAGAACAGTGAAGGAGAACATGTTCTTCCAGATGAAACTCCTCCAGGAATTTCATTTTTTTATACCAATTGTAACAATTTGCTGTAAGGACCGACAGCTGAATCCCCAGCCTCAGCCAGAGAACAGATCACAGCAGCAGGTCCTTAATCCCATGATCTTAAACCCCCAGACTTAGTGCCCGTGAGGTTCCCTGGGCCGAGTTGCATGGTTGGTCTCTATTTCTCATTAGCTGCACCTTGCAACTATCAGCAAACACGAAGATTTTTCAAAACCTGCTCCTGACAGCATGTGTGTGTGTTGGCGTGTGCAGGTGAGTGGGGTGATGCTTAGCAAGACTCAGTCACAAGAGGAGGAAGAGGGAGGCACCTAGAGAAGAGATCAGCTCCACTTAGAAGGTGCTGATGGCTCTCAAGAGGTACCAAATGACCCGAAGAATTTGAAGAGGAGGAAGAGCTGGTAGATCAAGGACCGGGGGCCATAGGAGTGGTCGATTCTGGAAGAAAGGCTGGGTGCTCTGGTCCTGGTGGGTCCTTGATAGGGAAGGTGGCAGGTGCCAACAGCAGGTGATGGAGTGCAGAGGTGCTGCATGATCCCTTGGAGCAGCCCAGGCTCCAGGATCCCTTGGAGCAGCCCAGGCTCCAGGAACAGAGAGCAGAGTGCCAGGCACCCTGTGCCAGGGAACAGGGGCGGCCCGGCAGGTGGGCACCCGTGGCTTTACCATGATTGCCACCTGCTGGCCATGGGCTCCCCAGGCGGAAAAACCTCTCTGAGTGCAGAAAACTGGCTCAGATGATGCCACCTCACACACAAACCGGTTAGCTGCAACACCACTGTTCACTCCTGTTAGGTCTGCAGGAAGGGCAATATATTTTAATAAGTGGAAAACTTAATAGATTTCATTAGATGGAAAGGATCTTTTGAGTGTAAGTCACCCAGTTTCAGACCTGACAGTCATTGTTGGAGATTTTCCCATTTGAATCAAATGTCACGATTGTCACAGAATCAGAGGTTGGAGGCACCTCCGGAGACCACCCAGTCCAGCCACGTAGAGCAGACCTCCCAGGACCATGTCCACTTGTGTTTGAATGTCTCCAAGGCTGGAGGTGTCACAGCTCCTCTGAGCAGCCTGTTCCAGTACGTTGCCACTCTCACTGAAAAAGTTTTTTTCCTGTGTTTAAATGGAATCTCCCATATTTCTGTTTGTGCCCCCTTTGCTGCCACTGGACACCACTGAAAAGAGTCTGCACCCTCTTCTCTGCCCCCTCCATCAGGCATTTACAGACACTGCTTACATCCCCCTGAGCCTTCTCTCCCAGAGAACAGCCCCGTCCCTCAGCATCCCCTCCTACGACAGCATCCTACTGCATCTGTGCTTTTCTCTATTTGGAATGCTTAAGACGGGAGCATCGGCTCCTCTTTGCTCTTGTGGGGTGCAAGGCTGCAAGGAGGAGGGGGCTTGCACTGGCCGAGGTCTCCGCCGGTGCTTCGGGGGGGTTCTGGCTCTATGGGTGCATGGGGCTGGCCGGTGTGCGGGCCGGCAGTGGCCGGTGGGGCCGTGTGTTTCAGCCTGGCAGCACTAAGGGGCACTCTCTGCTTTCAGCTCAGCATCTCCTGCAGCACCGCTCAGGCTGGTACCCTGCTGCCGCAGGGAAGCTGACAGGCTCGGGCTGTCAGACCCTCTGAGAGCGGCACCTGAGGCCAGGCTGCTGCGGCTGTTTCTGGGGGAGCATAAACCACCTCTGAGGAGACACTTGCCCACTCGTTGCACAAGTTCACCCCAGGGAAAACCTGCACACCAGCTCATTCGTTTGAATTTCATCAGGCTGCTGGGGCTGGCTTGCTGTGGATCACACCAGCCCACGTCAGCCACATATTGAAGGCTGGATGTGGAGTAATAAATCCCCCAACAACTCAACAAATAAATCCCCTTCTAAACCAAGCATCCCTTCCCAGGTCTGCAGGGTCGCAGGAGGCTGAATTAGGGACTTGTACCACTCCCTCCTGTCCTAACCCCCTTCCCAGCTGGCCATGCATTGAGTGCAGAAGCCAGCTAAGCTACAAAGCCAGGGAATTTCCTTCCAGGGTAGTCTGGGATGTCTCAATGAGTGCAAAGGTGCCAGGTGAGCTGGCAGCTCCCTGGTTACAGCAGGAGCAGAAGGCTTGCTGCTGGCTCCTGCCCACTGCAGCAGCACGGGGAACCACAGGCTCCTGCCTGCCTCTGCTCCAGGAGGGACATCACCGTCCCCACTCCGGCTGGGCCTGCGAGGACATGCAGCCCTAGAGGACTTTTTACAAGGACATGTAGCTATAGCACAAGAGAGAATGGCTTTAAGCTGAAAGACAGTAGATTTCAATCAGATACGAGGAAGAAATTCTTCCCTGTGAGGGCGGCGAGGCGCTGGCACAGGCTGCCCAGAGCAGCTGGGGGTGCCCCGTCCCTGGCAGCGTTCAGGGTCAGGCTGGACGGGGCTGGGGGCAACCTGGGCTGGTGGGAGGGGTCCCTGCCCATGGCAGGGGGGTTGCAACTAGATGGTCTTTAAGGTCCCTTCCAGCCCAAACCTCACTATGATTCTGCTCCATCATCCCTGGGAGAGGTATAAGAAGCTGTTTTCCACCCCAGAAAGAGGAATTAGGGCTCACCTAGGACTCATATTCCCACGGCAGGCTTTAAATGCAGGCATCTGAGATAAGAGGCGGGGGTCGGAAATTACTATTCCTTTTTAAGTCTTCATGCTGCAGCAAGTAATAATGGCTGTTTCAATCAATTGTCCTCATCCGAGCTGTGCTGCAGTTTGTTCCCCCACGAAGCCGTAATCCCCTGGTACTTACACAGTCTCACACTGTCTCTTACTGCTGGTCACGACTTTGGGTGAGAAAAGAAATAATACGGCACTGAGGGATGAAGGCCCAGCACTCAGAAGCATCTTTAGATGGGAAAAAAATGAAAAGACAGAATAAAAATGGATGAGAAAAACTTGGAACGTAGAGGATATGAAGCAGAAGGGTTTCTAGAGGATACTGTTAAAAGCAATCCCAGGGAGAGAATTTGTCCCTTTTCTGTACAGCCTGACTTATCTGTAGCACTCGCCTTGTCACCTGCGGGATGCCGAGAGCCCCTGGTGTCATCTCGATTAGGGATGATCGGTGCTAATGTGCCAGTGATGCTCATGCTGCAAAGCCGAGGAAGCGGTGGCCTCTGTCTTTACTGCTACCTCTGGGAGAAGCCAGCCCCATTTGGTGCCCTCAGGGGGTCTCAGCACCTCAAGGTTTGACATTCCCACCTGCTGCTGGAGAGAGGGGGACTCCCCAGGCTGGGGTACCTTTCACAGTGAGTCAGGAGGTCGTCTGAGGACCTTCTGTGGGACGTGGGGACACGGCACTGGCAGCTCCCTGTCCCATGTCTGGGGCAGACCGTGTTGGGTCTTACCCCACCTGCAACACCACTGCAGCCGAGGCTGTGCCTGGAGCCAGTTTTGGGGTGATAAACTCTTGGTTTGGGGCAGCTCTGAGGCCTCCAAAGGAGCTCTGCACTTGCTGTCACCGTGGAGTGACAGGACACCAGGCACCTGCTGAAAAAAATGTATCTTTCCAAAGAAACCCCTCTGGAAAAGCCACATGCCATGTTGCCACACTTCTCTGCCCCCACCTCCCTTTTGCTGGGAGGGAGTAAGAGGAGTTAAAGTTAATTTAAAGGCAAATACCATGAATAGTGACAGTAAATATTGCCAAGAGCTTCACGTTGGCATTTGTGTTTGGTAAGTGAAAATGCAGAGGGAAAGATCAAAGCTGTCTGAATAGCTTTTAATTACAAGCCTCAATTGCTCTGTTTTCTCTCAGAAAAGTATTACAATTATCTAACAAAGCTCTTCGAGTAGAATTAGACACTAGCCCAAAGCTTCAAGGGCTGTTCAGTGGCTATTTTCCCTTTTTTAAAAAAAATAATATTTGATGTCTAGATAAAAAACAGGCACTCCCATAAGTGCCTACAGCCAAGTCTGGTGCTCACTGGATGAACTGGGAGAGGCTGGAAAGCTTTCCCTGGGAGGAGGGGAGCAGCCCGGGCTGCACTGAAGGCTCTGCTATAGCCCCCCACTCGCTGGACAGGGCTGGGGGCTCTGGGTGCCTGGGGAATTCCCAGCAAGGGGAAAATGAACTAGAGTTTGGAAGTAAGACATCTGTCAGCGAGGAATTTTGCCCATTTTCAGTTTTCATGAGATGCAATTTCTTTCTCTGTCTTTCACCAAGACTTCTGTGCACCTCCATCATCTCCTTTGCTCCGCCGCTTCCCCTGCGCCGCTCACGCCTGAAGAATAAGACACAGTGGGAGTTTCCAAGGTCCAAACCATACACTGTACAAACCTCAATAAGGCAGCTGAATAAGGAAAGCAGAGAAATAAGGATTCAGTTTCATAAACTTAACCCTCAAATGAGATCAGAGGCTGGTAATTAATAAAGTCAGATTTCAACGCAATGAAAAACCTCCCCTGAGATTCAGCCTGCTGCTGCCTGGGACTGATGGAAATGCTGCAGAGGTAATTACATTGCTCTCAGCCCTGTGATGGAGACAGCGGGCTCCTCCGTGCCCTGGGTCACTCCCGGCTGAGCTCCTTCCTTCCAAGCTGACCAGAAGCTGGGTAGATGAGACTGAGGCACTTTTCCAGCCAGGCACATCCAAACTAAACCTCAGTGCAGATGCCAAAGCAAACTGCAGGGAGAGCAGCCCTGGTCGGCTTTCCATACCCACCTCTCAGCCGCCGCAGGAGTGCCGGGAGCAAGGATAAACACCAGCACCAGAGACTGGGCTCATTTTCTGCTCTTTTAGGCTTAATCCCAGAAGACAAGTAATTATGTTCAGGAATTTTCTCTGTGGTTAAGCAAAGCAAAAGCAGCGCAAAGCTGAGATGAGGGAAAGTCCAAAATATATGAACAAATGACCTGGGCACGTGGAGAAGTTGCTATTAATGCGTAACATTGAATAAACATTAAATAGCCAAATCACAACACAGGATTCATTTCTGGCAGAGGAAATCAAACCGAAAAGCCATTAATCTTGATTTCATAATGACTACATAGCTTGTGTTCTTATTCCCCCTCACTGAATGAATCAGCATGGCCTGAGCTTTTTGACGCACTCACTGTACATGGCAGGCTGACAACACCCAGAGAAATCGATGTTGATAGAATGGACAGAGCCGGTTCAGACTTTGCCTGGTCTCCTCTCTGTGCCCAGGAGAATGGTGATCTGGTGCAACCAAAAACCAGACTGTGGGAAGATGTTAATTCTGTCAGTGGTTTCCTTAAAAAAACCCCAACCAACCCCAAATTTCCTGCTTAGTTTCTTGCAGATTCATCCTTCATTACGAGGAAAATCTGCTGTTTGGCAGGGCTGGTGCTGCTCAGCTCTTGGCTCAGCCCATCCTGCCTGGCTGCAGGCCCACAGGGAAGAGGTGGATGCTCTCCCTGACCACTGCAGGCAGGCAGGACTCCATCTGCACAGGAGCTACATCCCCACGCAGCAATGACATACACTGAAGGATAAACACCTTTTGCTGCAAGGCTGGGCTGGTTCCATAGGTTACAAGCCCTCCCGGTAATAGCTGCCTGCACGGGCTCTGTGGGTAGGATTTCCCACCCAGCACCTATATAACTGCAAAAGGCACAAGGATCTGAGAGCAAAGCAGGAGTAAGAGGCAAGGACACATGTAACACCACACTATACGGACCCACAAATGAGCCAACCTACTCGTTACTCAGGAAGATCCCAAGTGATGCCACATGCCAGCACGGAGCAGTGGGGTTTGCTCCTGGGGGCTCTTCCAGCAGCTTAACCACAGGAGGATCAAATTCCCAAGAATCTGAACATGAGAGATGTTCTCCAGAGGGGTGAAGGTGATGCCAGCTGGTGTTGGATATTACTGTGCACCTTCTACCCCAGGGAGCATTCAGCGAGTGTTTGGGTTGCCAAAGCAGAGACCTGGTGTGCAGGAGGAGGCAGCAGATGGGGAAAAGGTCTGTTGGTGTCCCCTAGCGCTGCAGAGAGCCGGCATCAGAGGTCAAATGGAAAAACCTGAACCTTCTAATAATGGGATGATTATTACAGCTGCTTTTAGTACTACCATAGTAGTTCAGTTTGTGCAGTCATTTATCTTCAACAAACATTGGATTCTTTTGTTTTCTGGTTTCTGAAATTTTAAGCAGATTGTAAGTGCAACCCTGAGGGCTAGAAACATCCTACTTAAACTGAGATCATCCCATAACATCGGACTCCTTTACTGCAGCCAGCTGGGATTTCACTGCATTAAGGGGGGGAGAGAGAGCAAAGTCAGTTTACGTGGTTGATTAGCACCGTCGTTGCCGAGATACATAACCATGTTGCTCTATTTATTGATTATTTCATTCTGTCATGCAATTTATCCAGGCCTCAGTGTACCAAAAAAAAGGAACAAAGGGAGTTCATGAGCGGTGGGGCTTTTTGACCGTAAGTGCGCCCACCCCACCAATAGCAGTCCCTTTGCTGGGAAAAATCCTAAAATTACTTCTTTCAAAATGAGTTATGACCTTAACACATCTGTTATCACGTGTTTTGAGCAAAGGCGGCATGTAGTCCCAATGTGAACGGGCAAGAAGGCAGATGCACGCAGCCGCTGTGGGCTGCTCAAAATAGATGGGTGTCAGCCCAGCCATGACAAGGAGGGGCTACAGATCCTGTAACGACACATCCCCATCCCCAAAAAACCTTTCTGCCAAACACCCATTAGCATCACAGAGCATATGCTCTACTTTCTCATAGTCCACCTTTGTTGCTCACACAAGACCCTGACACTTGGGTTATGGGCTGATGCTGACGCCTCAGGACCACCTTCTATTCTCTTGTCCTTCTTCCAGCCTCAGCACCTCACAAGCCTTTTTCACCACAGGGATTGAGGCAGCTTTCTTTCCTGCAGCAGTGGCTGCCAGGTTTCTACCCTCTATCCCTCCTGTCTCGGCTCCGTGGCTCTCCTCAGCACAGGGGAAGGCCAGGGAGTAAAAACTGGCCCTTCAGACAGCCCAGGGCAGGGCTTGGGAGCCGAGGAACAGGGATGCGAATCACCAGCTGATTCTGCAAAGTCACAGCCAGGAAGCTCTGCCGACACCGCGCTTCATGTGGAAACAGCATGAAGCCATGAATGCACAATCAGGGCTACAGCTCGGGATCTGTCCAGAGGAGGTTCTCTCTGTTGAAGGAAGGAGAAATTTGCTTATGCATAAGTATCCACAAAAATAGCTGAAGGAAAGCACAGGGAAATGAGTGGGAAAGCAAACTGGAGGTTTTATGGCAGAGCCTGCTCTGCTGCCAGTCTAAGGATCCCTCTTCTGAGCAGCCAGGAAAGGCTGCACCAGCACCAGCAGCTTCTGGAGCTCCTTCTCATTTAACATAGAGGCTGTAACTATGGGGAGCCCCCACCTTCCCTATAGAGCACTGCAGGGTGAGAGGCATCCCTCTCCAAGCACACATTGTCCCACCCGGCAATAATATCCCAAAGTACTCAGGCAGTCATCAGAGCCCAGTTACAGCTCTTTAAGGAGTTAACAAATCAAAAAAACCCCAAAAAAATCAAAAACCAAAAACCAAAAAAAGGACAGGGCGGGGAGGGGGGAAGGACATATTTGCATTCTAGCTGCTCACAAAAACACCTTGGAAAAATAGATGTGGAAACTGCTCAGCATCAGATAGTGGCCTCAGCAGGGCAAGTCCCGAGCTGCAGGGCAATGAGCACCGCGTGGGGCAAGTGCAGCTTTTGCCTTTCTGCAGTGGGGTTCCTTCCACCTGCTAGAGCTGGCGTCAGCGCTGGGCGCCAGGCTCAGTGCAGGGCAGAGGCAATTAGAGTGGGTTTTCTTGTTGGTTTTTTTGGAGGTGGGCTTTTTTTTTTTTGTTTGTTTGGGGTTTTTTATGTTCCTATGAGCGGCAGGCATGAGGAGGGTGGTTTCAACTGAATACTCACCCAAACCAACTAACCTCAGTCTGCCCTGTAGCACAGTGAGAGGATAACTCAGAACCTCCCTGGGTAAGTTCTTCCCATGGCATAAAACCATCCAAACTTCAGTGAGGGTGTAAGTTCTGCACCTTATTTCTGATTGTAGAAACCGTGATTTGTGTTGGGGGCAAGGTGTTGGCAGAACAGCCTGGGCAGGGGGAGAGGAAGGGAGATGCGGCACTGGCAGAGCCAAGCATCCCTCCAACGCTCAGCCTGCCCAGAGGTGCCAGTGCTGTGAGCCACGATGCTCCTCGGGGAGAGCTCAGCCCCTGGCTCATCCTTTCCTCGGCCTTTCCAGCAGTTTTCTCCAGCCAGCAGCAGCAGGGAGAACACTTGGTACATTAATAAATCCCATAATACTGAATAAAGCACTTTGGTTTATGGCTTTGTTATAGGAATTCACCCCTGGATACTTATAATTAACTGAACTAGAAAAGAAATAAAGATTTCCATTTTTTTCTCACTGATTTTCTTTCTCTTTTTTTTTTCTTTAAAAAAAGCAGAAAATCACCACTGCTAGTAAAAATCTTCTCCTGATCTTTACCTGCCTGGGTAGGAATATTGTTCTCTGTGCAGAGAGAAGGTGCTTTCCTTATAGTACATTTCACTGGCTAATCCATCTTTCCTGGCTACACAGTGTGGCTTTGGCTTTATTTTCAGAGCAGTTCTGTAATTCATGGCTCTCCAGGATGACGCCCAACCCCGTAACCCCTGGGAGGTGTTGGGAAGGCATGTGGGAACACCTCGTTTTCATCCTGCATCAAGTTTCACCCCCAGCAGCAGGCAGCTGCCGGCACCGAGCCCCGGGCACTGGGGAGGCTGGCACAGCGCAGGCAGCTCGTCCTCAGCCCCAACCACCGGTTTTCCAGCATTTTCACATCTTCCCTTCCCTGGCTGCCTGCAAAGTCGCCCATATAACCAAAGCTCCCACTGACCACAATAGAGGTTGGATGCTTCGATGTTACTGCACGTGCTCAGCAGCGGGTTTAGCTGGAAAACAGTGCCGCTGCTGAGACACCCTGTCACCCTTGCAGATAAGTCTTTCAGACTCCACATCATTCAAAGTCCAGGGGGGGTTATTTTCCTTTATTAAAGCACACAAGTAGCCACCTAGGAAATTGTCATGTACACTGCAGTAATTGTAAAATCATACCAACACAACCGTTTCAGAAGAGAATTAAAGAGCCTGCGCTTCAACTGGCCAGCCGATCGCAAGCCTTTAACTCCATAGGCACAGCACAATAAAGCTTTTGCTTTCAGGTTTTTGTTGCTTTTCTTATAACAAACTCCACTGAGCATTGAACAGAATGCCTAAACACATTCACTGCAAGGGCCACAGAATTACCCAAAAGCTGAGTAAACACACATTTATTGAGTACTTGATTATGTAAGATCGTTGCAGCATAGTCATTATAACAAAATCCTTATTTAAAAAATGCCAAACACCGGTATATTTTTTTCAGAGGACATGAATCTATTTAAAAACCCAACCAAGAACTACAAAGGGAGGTGGCTGGTCCTTAGCCCACCACTAACAAACACTCTCCTGCTCCCTAATGGCACTGCAGGAAGAGCCCAGCAGCTGGTTCCCAGCTTCATGCTCAACCATACCCACCACGGGTACATACAACAGCCCATGGGCTGCAAAGACTCAAGGTTGCTCAATGGCCAAAGCTGTTATTGTGTCCACAAACACAACAGCCCACCAAACTCATTGTTTCAAGGGCACGGATGCAGCATGCCAGCAGTGCAGTTCTTGGGGAGTTTTTCTTAGCATGCTTGGGGGTTGTGTGAGATTTCCTGGTGAGTGCTTGGGGACAAACATCCATTGCAAAGTGCTTAAAGTGCCAAGATTTCCTCTTCCTCTTCTGTTATTCAGGGGAAACGTAATGGCAAAGTTTGCTCTGGTATCCCTCCAGATTCCCAAGCAAATGCTAATCAGCATAAAAATGCCCCCAGCTTGAGCAGTTTACAAGGGATCTGGGTCCTAGATGCAGGACACTGGAATTGCACCTATATTTTAAGCCCAACCATAAGGGAAACACTCTACATAGAAATATAACATTGAATTCTTTTTTACAGCATATATAAAGAACATGACACCATTAAAATATTGGCAAATCAATACATTAAAAATACAGATTTTCATAGACCAGAGCACAAGAAATATATGCACATGGAATCTGTACAGTCCGGACGACGCTGCCAGTTCTCGCATCAGAGTTGCCCTCCCATCCCCAGACGGAGGTGGCCGCCTTGCTCCCCCACCAGCACCACTGGCCACCACCGCCCCAATTCCCCGGGGCTGTTGTGGTACAGGGAGAATACCAGTCTGCTGTCCCCGCCAGCACGGAGGGCACTCCGTGGTTAAACTCCTCGGGAATGCTTTTGTTATCAAATGAAATGGCAGGGCATTTCATTTTCCACAGAGCTCTGGCCTACTGGGAGAGGAAAATCAATCTATGGTTGGCAGGAGGGGTGGTACCCCAGCAGCATTTCCCCAGTGCTCTTGGCATCATGGATCCCATTCCATTAAAAAGAAAAAAAAAAAAAAAAAAAAAAAAAAACTGGGAAAAAAAAACAATCAACGAAACAACAGAAAATGCCTTTTGTGATGTTTGCACTGTTTATCTCGTGTGGAGCAGATGGGACTGTTTCAGGCTGCCCTTCCTACCAGAAATGTCCGTGTCTTCTGGAGGAGCTGCTGTTCTCCAGAACAGTTTTCCCCTATACATAAATACAAGTATATATAGGCCACTTCATTTCCTTCCTCCTCTCACCGAGGAAGATCCCCAAGGCATGCTTGGCAAGATGAAATCCTACAGTATAGCTATACCTATAGCACTATAGAGATGTGTATATAGAGACACATTCTGTCCATTATTACAATGGAAATACAAGGTTAAAAAGAAAAGCAATAGCAGCATGTAAACAAGGATAGGTGTTCCTTTCGTCCATCTTTTCCACTTCCTCTTCTGAGCTACATTCATCAGTTTTGACAGTCCCTTCCCACCCCCCTGCTCCCCCCGCAAGGCGGAGGGGTTTACCACAGACCCCGTCTGCAGGAGCCAACGTTGTCCTCCCCAGGCTCCCAACCATGGGGCAGTTTGGATTTCCTTTTCCACCAGCTCCCTCCTCATCCTCCCCGCATCCTTCCTTTCGTGATGACTCATCCTGGAGATGATCTGGATTTTTGTCTGATGGCTGCTGCCCACTTTGGCTTCAGCAGAGTCTAATTTCAGAGCGATGCCACAGGAATAAAACCTGCACGCGAGTGCCTGGTGAGCCACATGAGCTGTTAGCATCTTAAACAACTCAGGGAGGAAAAAATAAATAGAATAATTTGCATTTTCTCTGTCTCCCAGCAGCAAAACTGTAAGTCCCAGGAGCAGTGCCTGTTTTAAACCCTTAACTCCCGAATTCTCAGTAACGTTGCAAACCACCAGGGTTTCGCAGGAATCAAAGGGCTGATTTCAAACACGTTCCTTAGGACAGGTTGCACTGGAATTAAAAATGCATCAAATGGGCTCACTTTTTTTGCATGCTCTTGCAGTATCCAGTTTTCCCAACCCCCAAAATTGTTTCCTCAGTTTCTCACCTCTCAGTTTTAAGGTCCTGCTAAAGGGCCGTTATCTGAGTTAGCTCTGACGTGGGGGTGGTTGGACTCTGCTGGGCGACAGCCACCATGGGAATTTCCATGCCTAGTCAGGCCGGATTGTTAGTCCCCTCCGAGTTCTTGCAAGCATAGGCCACATCCTTGGCGATGCTGCACATCCTGTTGGACATCTGGAGCTCGGTCCTGAAGGCAGTAGGGAAGCAGAACTTCTTGAAGCACGCCTTGAAGTTCTCATCTAAGAAGGCATAGAGCACAGGGTTCAGGCTGCTGTTGGCATACCCCAGCGCAGTGCAGAAGCAGGAGATGGCCAGCTCAAGCTCGCTTTCTGCCTTGGCACCCAAGCACTGGACCAGCACAAAAATCTGGATGGGAGTCCAGCAAATGATGAAGACTGCCACCACCACCAGGACCATTCGGGTGATGCGCCTCAGGTTTCGGTCCTTCTCCTTGGAGCCCGAGAGGACACGGACATTCTTGAGTCGTCTGATCATGAGACTGTAGCAAATGGTGATGATCAACACGGGGATCATAAAGGAGAAGAGAAAGACACAGATGCCAAACACTGGATCCCAGTAATCCACGGGTGAAGGGAGTTTAATTAGGCAATCAATTTCTGCAAGTAAAAAAATAAAATGCAAAGGAAGATCAGCAAACCTGTATCGAGAAGAAAAGCAGGTGCACATTCAGTTTAGTTCAGGCATGATTAATACTGGAAAAGCAGTAGCAGTGATGGAGAGAGGCACGGGCAGAAAGGGAAGAGCTGGCTTTACAGCAGAGAGCTCACCACATTGATGACACTGGTACCCCCATCCAATGGCTTCCCAAGCCCATGGACTCTCCTGGCCACCACCACCTCCCACCCGTTGGATTCATTTTTACTGACCATTGTTTTCATTCTCTGCAGATCCCATCACCATCGCTGGGATGCCAAAAACAGAAGCCAGCGCCCAGATGCAGACATTCACCACCTTGGCCTTGTGGGGAGTGCGGATGTCTAGTGCTTTGATAGGGTGGCAGATAGCAATGTAGCGGTCCACACTCATCATCGTCAGGGTGAAGGTGCTTGTGAACATGTTGTAGTAGTCTATGGAGATGGCAACCTTGCAGAGGACATTGCCAAAGGGCCAGAAGCCCAGGAACGTGTCTGTACCCTGGAAGGGTAAGGTCATCAGACACAAGGTATCAGCCAGAGCAAGGTTAAAGATGTAAATGTTGGTTGCTGTCTTCATCTTGGTGAATCTGAAACGTAGGAACGAGCAACGGTTAGAGCTCCACCTGACCGTGATGGGTGAGACATTGTAGTCTACTGCAGAGGGCATTCTGCCACCTCAGGAAGGAGATGCTGCATTTTTCTTACATAACAAGATCGAACACCATCCTTTCCTCTCTACCTCCCATGTGCTTATCAACACACAGCTCAGCCCAGCTCCTGCAACAACACACATGGTGCCTTCACCATCAGTTTCACGGGCAGGAGAAGCTTATGCCCTTAGACTGCAAGTGAGGACCGTGAAAGCCTGACGCTGCCAACTCAGACCGTGCTGTTTTAAAAATGACTTCGGGAAGGCCAATCTAGGATTCCATGGCATACAGCTGCATTATTATAAATATTGCTGAGAGTTTCACCCAGTAAGCTGATTCGAAAGGCATCAGATGGTCCAGGGGTCAGCTGGTTCACCATTTTACGCTGGCTCATAACCAAAGACTGTGGCTAATGTGAGCTACCAAAGCAGAATGGCAAGATGGCCAGTGGCAGCTAAAAACGGGTGAGGAATGGGCTTTGTATCAGAAATCAAAATATCACAATGCATCTTTTTAAAGAAAAGGGTAGTTTGCAGATAAAGTCAAACTTTACTTACCCTTCACTGCAAAGGAGTTTTGCCATTTCTACATTACTTTATCGCATGGACTGACTGCCCGAAAGGAAGGTTCACCTTGCTCTAACGGTACTCATCTCCTTTTTACACATGGGAAATGATGCAAAGAAAGATGTGATCACTGACCCAAGGATACACGCAGAGTCTGCAGAAATGAAACCCAGTGGTGACCCTGTGACTGAGTCTAACATTTCAGCCCCAGGATGTTCCTCTCATGGGTAAAATAAGAGCTCAAATAGTATAATTCTAAAACTGCAGCTCATCTATCATTTATGATCCTAACGGCCTTTGCAGAAATGTTGCCAGAAATGGCAGACAATGATGTGTGTTATTAACAGAGGGCAAGTCCATCTGAGGGTAGCAAACCCATAAACTACTGTGCTACTTTCAGCTTAATGTGTTAGAATATTATGAGGTCTTATTTGACCTAAAAAGCTCTTTTTGTCAAACTGATTCAGAACAGCAGACCCACGACTGCACTCCTCAATGCAGCACCCTCCCCTGATGATCCGAGCTTCAGCTCCTGATAGATGATCTCAGTGCTTGGAGGAACATTGTCACTGCCACGCTCTGAACTCTTTTGACACACATGGTGACATAGCCAGCTTGGCAAGAATGATAGCCAGGAGATCTACAACCCAGAATATAAAGTCAATTGGTTTTGCCCCTCTTAGAGCTCTAAGTTGTGCTTGTAGTAGAAGTCAGATGTTTGAAAGTGGCTTCAGAAAGCCAGAACAACCCACCCTACATTTGACCCTGAGAGCCAAAGGAAGCTTTTGGAGGTGAATGTTGATGGAGACACTTGAGGTCCCCACATCAGCCTGAGTCAGGCTCCTCCTGGCCCAGAAATCACAGCAGCCAGGCAAGACAGTGGGTTCTTAGAAAGTCAGCCCAGGTCAGATAAACTACATAAATAAAAGCAGTAGAAGAAAAATACCAGTGTCTTTCCTATTGTGCAGGGATGAACAAGCAAAACACATTGCAGATCCAACACAACCAGGCAGCTGCCAGGGCTTTCTGGCTTTGGGACCTTCTAAGCAGAACTAGGCAACCCCCAGACTCCAGTGCTGTGAACCCCAGAGCAGCAGCACCTCAGGATGAGCGAGTTTTGCTTTTTTGTTTGAATTCTTGCACTTGGCATAGATGAGGCAATGCACACAGGGGGCATGAGATGGGTCTGTGAACGTGTTCAGACACTTCCTCCTTTAGGTCAGCAGAGGAGAAATTAAAATTAAGAAATGAAATCACTGTTCTTTATCAGCCCACACAACAATAAGTATTGTCATCTCACGCTTCAGGAAATTATTCAGTCACCTAAGACTGTTAGCAAAGGTCTCCTGAGAGCTGTAGTCTTCCTCTGCAAACCACAGACCTGGCTTGCTCAAGCTTCCCAAAGTTCAAGTTTGTTCCAGTCCACCCTTCCAGGAGGACTGGACTCAGAGGCAATTCATCAACATGCCTCTAACCCCGACTGATTTACTGATGTTATAACTTGAGGGAATAACAAGTGCATTTTTGAACAGCGATGAGCAACTTTACTGGGAAACAGAAATAAATTAAAGGTTGGATGGTTTTTTAGTGACTAGTGGGAGAAACAAGTAGCAATGCACCCACCTCTGCCACCCATCCAGCATCCACAGGGGACAACGTTGCCTCCATGCACGCACCTGCGTCCCCAGCACAGCGAGATGCTTGGGGCATCTCAGTTAACTCTGAGCTTTGGGCGTGCAGACTGCAAACCTTCAGCTCCCTCCTGCACCCCTCCACCCCAGGAGACATCCCTGGACCCTCTCCTCCAAGATGCTTCTCAGCAAGATCTCAAAGTCCAGGTACAATTGCTCAGCCTGGCCCTGCCAAATCTGCTGTCCCTCGATGCACCGATCCCTCTCTGCGGCCTCTTTCCTCACCACCCCCCTGAGATGGGGGACCCACCCCATCACTCCCTCCGATGCAGGGCTTACCTCCTGCAACCCACCCCCAAGTGGATTTTAAAGTTGATTTTTGTGCTCTTGAAAGGTGGGGAAACTAATTTACACCCAATTCATTACTTCTAGCTCCACTTTTTCTGCATACTGAGAGCTAAAGTCATTATCCCCACCAACCAATGTTCCCAAACATTTCCAGAATGTTCCGTACAAACCAAAATCAATTAATCACTTCTCTGTGGATTAACCTCTTTTTCTTGTCCTCTGGGAACTGAGAGTGTTCTCTTTCTTAACCTGCACAAAAGAGAGAAATTAAACTCTCAGGCTTTAGGAGGCACCTCAGGTCCCCCCCCACGGCACAGCTCCAATGCCGATAAGCCTCCATGGAGGACATCAGCTTCCCGCTGAGCCACTTTCTCGTGCTCGGTCACGGAGGCAATTTCCTAATGGAGCATCTCCCACAGGGCAGTTCTCAGCTCTCCAGCCAGCTCCACCTTTGTCACGAAAGTAATTGCTTTCCTCTGCTCTCTGGCTGCCGAAGCCTAAGAGGAAAAACGTCTGGATATCAGCCCAGCACCGTTTCCCCCTCCTTTTTGCTAAGCAGACCTCAAGCAGCGTTACCTGGAATGAAGCTGCGCTTCAGCAAGGGGAACCTGCAGTTTGGGAGAGGAGGAGATGGGCAGGGAACAGCTCATCCACATACTGGGCTTTGAGGTCCTGTTTTTCACCAGGATGGATTCTGTCCCTGGCTGAGCAAACCTGTTGCTTTAGCAGCACCCCCCTTCCCACCCCGCCACGGCGAGGCTGCAGGGCAGCAAGCAGCTCCGATGCCCCAGGGCTAAGGGCCAGCGGGCTGCAGCAAACCTACAGCCTGAAATGGGGCTGTAGGCACCAAGGTAGAGGGACCAAAGCAAAGCCTTCAGCCCTGGGGAACTATGAGTACGATCTCCAGGAGCTCTCTGCCTCTTAATTTTGATATTCATAGCTCCAGCTAATTGGGATGCAGACAGTGCTGTTCACCTTGAGCAGCTCCCTCCGTCCTCGCCTCATGCCCTGGCATCCATGACCGCCTTTGCCGCTGTCCCTGGACACACACAGGGAAGCAAAACAGCAGAAAAGGCTCAGGGGGATTTTTGCTGAGCTGCTCCCACCCTCTGAGAGTGGAAATCAGTGCTGGTTCACCGGCACCTCTGCTCACAACCTGCTCTTGGCCCACAGGTTGTATGAAGCTGATATACAATCAGCAGGTACCCACCGGGATGTGTGCCCCCCCCCCCAACATACACCCACACAGTGCTCTCCCCATTCCTGCAGCTCTGATCACCCTCTCAGAGCCCTCCCCCCCCCCCCCCCCCCCCGAAATTTCTACCCATTCAGGATGGTTTATTCTTGACAGTTCAACAGGACATTTAAAAAAAAAAAAAAAAAAAAAAAAAGAGACAGACTCAGAGAAGAACAAATTTAAATCACTTGGGATTATGAGGCCAGGCGCTACAGCAACACCAGCACATAAAAGCCTATTAATTACCTGGCAGAATGGTGACTGACTAGCAGGGGTTAAGGAGCGTGCCGCCAGCCAGGGCAAGCACTGACACTGTGGGACAGATTATTTTCTCGCCCTTTCAGTCCCACTGTTGAGTCGAGGTGACAGCTATGAAAAACGAGCCCTGCTCACCCTCCCTTCTCCTGCTGCTCTCTGGGGACCAGTGTGGATGGGGACATTGCATGGCCCTGATTGCTGCCACACCAAAGGCAGAGGGTGGGTGGGTGCTGCTGCAAAAGCCTCCGCAACGCACCCAGGGGCTCGCAGGGATGCTCACACATCCCTGAGCAGGTGCCTGGCTACCAGGAATGGTGCTTTGGTCTGAGGGCATTCGTCAGCATCCTCCCTGCAGCAAAATGCTCTCACCCCTGTTCATGTGCCAGCTCTGCCTCTGCTGAACTGCTCATGTCCTAAAAGCTGCTGGGAATTGCCCAGTCCCTGAAAATAAAAATCAAAATCACTGGGTACAGACTCCCACATTAAACACCACAGAATTACAGCTGCACATGGGTAATTAACTCCCTTTCACTCGCCCAACTAAGGCCAGGGGGAAGCAAGAGCCCTCCAGCACACACTGGAGCTGCAGGACCTGTTTCCACGGGAGCCAGGCACAGCTACCATGAGCCGTGTGGCTGAGCCCAGCTCACCGGGGCTTGCAGGGGATACCCCCCTTGCTCACCTTGCCATCCTCCCCCAGCTCCGATCGCTCTGCACGGCACAAAGCCCTTGGCATAGGTTTCACTTCTCTACAAATTGCAACAATTACCTTTTTTCTGGCCAAAAAAATCCTAAAAGAGATGAATCTGGAAAGAGCTGAGGTTTCAGATGGCCCCGCTGGTGTCCACTGGATCCACGCCACATTAAACACTCACTTGATTTTAGCTCTGAGCCACATAGCTGGTCAAGGCTCTTCACTTAGAAAGCTTTCTATTAAGAAATCAGTATCTCTGCAATGTCATAATTAACTTCATTTTCCCCATCTCATCACAGCCAGCTGCCCTCACCCCTGTTCTCAGGGACTGATGCAGTTTTCAAGCACAGTAACAGCTGGCACAGCCATACCCAGGCAGCCACCCTGTGCAGGCACCTCCTCACCACATCCCTTCTCCTAAAGCTTCACCTGGAAGCCGAAAATGGAAGGGCAGGGGCCTAACAGCACTAATCTACTTAGAGATGCTTAAAAAAGCGTTCTTCAGTAGGGAGAGCCAAGCATTTCCAGATCTTGCTGGGCTCCCAACAAAGAGCTGCCATGGCTAAGAGAAGTGCCCAAGAAACAAGGCATCATTCCCGTGTGGGGCTGATCCAGGTGAGCAGAGCCAACACTGAGGGAGGGAGGGAGTCCTCCAGAGCATCAGGGCTGAGCATTGCAGCAGCATGATGGAGCTGGGGACAACAGGGGACCCCCTGGACCCAAAGCTGCACGTTGCCCTGGTCCCTTCCCTGGCACACCAGTGGCTGGTGGAAGCTGGGGGGTCTCTGTCACACCCCATGCAGCAACACCTGGGTCAGCATCACCTACGGTCCCATGCGTCAGCCACCCCCAGGGCCATTGCAAGTACAATATATCCACCTTCCCCTTTGCTTTTCTTCCTAAAAACAAAGCTCTTGGGCAACTGGCCTTGCAGAATTCGGTTAATGGAGAAGAGGGACCTCTGCAGCCCTGTTCCCCGACTCTCCCCCCAAACCCTCTCTGCCTCGTGCTGTTCAGCTCCTTGTTTCGCATTCATTAACAAGCGGTACAGGAAATATATGCAGAAGAGAGCAAGCAGCAGAAGGAGGGAGGGGAGGCGTTATCTCCACTGGCAAGGAACTCCACAATGAGCAAGCAGAACAAAGCCGCAGACAAGGCAGGTTTCCACAATAGGCCCTTCACTGTCCAGGAAATAGCGTTCCTGACGAGAGCCCTTCCCGGTTTTATCCAATTAGTGCTGCTCTGCACTAGAAGGGGATGGACAGTCACATGATGACTGTCTCTGTAAATTAATCATTCCAAATGTTAAATCGTTCCAAATATGATAGAGATATAGGCTGGGTTCTACAACAGAGGGGGGAAACCTAGAGGAGGCTTTGAATTTGTATTTTTGTGTGAAATACCAGGAGATTTTAAACTTTTCCCTGGGTGCTGTAAAACACACAAAAAAACCAGCCTTCCTGATGCCTCCAATTTCCTCGAGTGCTGATATTAGAGTCTGCATTTCCCAACTCCCCCAAAAACAGGAAACAATTACTGCCTACATGACTATACCATTCTTTTTTTGGAAGATACACCATTTCCTTACACAACTCAGGTTGTGTAAGATGCTGAAGTCTTGTTATCCCCAGTGAAACGTAAGTATGGAAAGAAAAAAAGAAACCAAACACTATAACAAGCTTTTGTAGGGTGCACCATATCTACAGATGACAGGGTGCAGCACAGTGGATCTGCCAACCTTTTCCCATTAATGCAAGAGACATACCATAAAGAGTCCCAAAACCCCATGTTGACTTACCAGCAGACAACTTTCAACCTACTTAAAAAAGATGTTGTTTAAGGCATAAAGACCAGAAGCATCAATGCTCCAGTCTGGGGAGAAAGACCTGTGCTTGAGAAGTCACCAACATCGTCCTCGCGTGACCACTCATTTGGCAGCTCTGCATGAACCTGCCTGCATGGCCAGGGTCAAGGGTGTGAGGTGCTGAGTCCAGTTTATCACCACATCTGCTCCTGACCACAGACAGGGCAAGGAGAGGAAAATCCTGGGCAGAGATAACAAAAAGCTGTAGTTACTCACCAAACCAAGAAGGGTCATGTCCTTGGGTACAACTCAGTGTTGAGCTCCCAGAAAACACTGATGGGGAGAACGAGGGGGAAAGAGCAGCTCCTCCTACACGTGCTCTAGCTCAGGTAGAACTTCCCCAGCACATATTATTCAAGGGGCCCCTCTGGGCTCACATATAAGATTTTATGAAAACACAGAGGTGAATCCCCAAACTCGATTTAAATTCTCTTGGCTTTTTTGTACATACGAGGGTTTCTGGATAAAGGGGAAATGGAAGAAATGGAAAAGACCTGGGGGAGATGGGGGTGAAAACTGAAGACAGGTGTCAATTGCTTAAAACCAGAGGACACAGGAAAAGTTACATTCCAGGAGAAACTCCAGTGCCAAATCCCACTTTCTTTTCTTGCATTCCATTTATCCAACTGGAAGGTATCAAAGCCAAAAAGGAGCAGAACAGAACCCACCATTTTAAAAGCACGGCCCTGCACAGGCACAGCACATGTCCAGCCTGCCAGGGATGCTGGTTTGGGACATGCCTACCCTTGGTGATACACCAGCCACAGCCCTGGGCAGGGTTCTGCTGGCCACATCCTACCAGGCATTTGCAGACAGGGGGAAGATTTCTGCCAAGGCTTCTCCTCCTTACATGCATCTATGGTTCATGCATGGGGCACGGAGTCCCTTCCCCTGCATGCACACTGGCTGGCATTCCCAGGGAGCTGCATCATCACTGTGGGACAAGGACTTCTCACTCCCAGAGCCTCACTACTCATTACACTTACATGCACCCACAAACACCATGCCTACTCGAATGATTGCTACTACACTGAACAGAAACACGAGCTCGCTCTCCAAACGTGGCACTGGTGCACTACAAGCCTCCTCTCTGTCTCCAGACTCCCCAGGGCTAACGTGATCCCTTCTCCCTGCTATAAACTCCTCGGCAGTAAGAGCACGAACAGGCGGCCTGATGAACAATCATGTCACTTTGCCCTTGTGGCAGAGATTTAACTGCTGTTCACCGACTTGTGATACCAAAGACTTAATGTTGCAGCATCTTCCCCAGCCAAGTTGTGTATATTCAAGGCAAAGACGCTTTGGAAGCAGCAGGGCTCCTGGCAGGAGCGAGACTTAATCCCATCGGTGTCTGAATATCTGCTAAGCATTTTCATCCTCTGTTGGAGGTGAAAACAAATTCAATGTCTTTTCTGTGCTGGCAGCATCCACCTGCACCAGAAATCTGCTCTGAGACGTGTATAAAATGGAAGCTCACTCCTTAACATACAGAGTACACAGATCAGAAGGGGGATGCTGGCATTTGAGATGGAATCACAGCCTAATTTATTCTGTACTTAATGGGGGGGACAGGGTATCTGATTCCAGGAAACAGCAGGGTTTGAACCACAACAAAAACCAGACAGGGCCACGTAAAATGCCAGCAGCATGCAGGAGGGCTGGATGGTGCTGCTGGAGTGGTGCATGCTCTGTCCCCCTGCAAAGGTCCCCCCACTCTGACTTCAGCACGAGGAGCCAGAGAAGTTGCCCTCAGCTCCGCAGCATCCCGTCACATCTTATTTACGTCTGTAGCCTGCGAAGAGCTGCAGGAGTTACATTTGTGATTCTTCCCCGTAAAAGTCAGGCTGAGCCTCCCAGCAGGCTCTTTCCCTTGCAACTAGTCAGCTCTGGAAAGCGCCAGCTCCCAGATGGAGCAGCACCTGCAGACACAGCTGGGGTGCTGGACACAGCGCAGGAGGGAGAGGTCCCGTTAAAGATGCAGCACCCTGGCAGCAGGATGCTCCCGGCACATGACCCTCCCCAGGGCCACCCAGCTCCCTGCCCAGCGCTTCCCAAGAAAGCCCCAATTTTGGAGCAATCTGATCGCTCTGTTCCATTCTCTGGGTTAAACTTTAGGAGGCACCAGAGGGCAGCTGAAAGCTGGTGGGAACCTTCATCACAGCCTAGGAAGGGGGGAAAAAACCCCCAGATAAAACCAAAACAATAAAACGAATACCTCTAAAGCTCATCGCAGTCCCTAGGGAAGCGCCTGGCTGCTTCACCCGCAGCAGGGATATTTAGCGGGGGGGCAGCGTGCCCCACTCACAGCCCCCCCTCCGAGCCACCCTGGGACGCTGCCTGCGTGTCCTACCTGACGATCACATACATGACGGAGCAGTTGCCCACCAGCCCCACAATGCACACAATGGAGTAGACAACCACGATGGTGATCTTGATGCTGAGCGGCAGGAAGCTGTCCCCCGTGCCGTTGTTGAACCAGTTACTGGGGAGAAAGCTCAGGTTCAGCATGGAGGAGTCATTCAGCAGCTTTCTCAGGTCAGGGTCTTCCAAAATATGGGCAGGGAAGAGCGGGTCCATCCTGAAGCACCAGCCTGTGCCAAGGACCTGGGGCACCAAAGAGACAGGTTTAAGATCTGCTGATCAAATAGGTGGTGTGGGACCGCAGCAAGGCATGTGCACGAGAAACGCTGGGGGAGAAGGATGATTTATTGCCAGGGAGAGCACAGCCTCCCCCCCAGACATCCCCCAAGAGCATTTCGATGGGATGCAGCCCCGAGAGCTTGGTGCATCCCGAGCAGTGGGTGACCTCACGCCTGTCGCCACCCCACTGCACACCGCCAGCCCCTCCAGCGCCGGGGCTCCCACCCGCTTCTCCAAGCCCAGACCCCCCCAGATATCCTCCAAAACCCGCCGCAGCCTCCCACCAGGGCTGGGGGCTCGTCCTGCCGCTGGAGCAGACCCCCTCCCCGTGCCCCCTACCCAGGTAAAACGGCAGGAAAAGCCCAAAGTTGGGAAAAATCCCCCGCTGGTTGCTTACCTGCGGCGGGGGTCTCCCCTCTGGCAGGGGTCCTGCCCCGCGGCCGGGCACCCCGGGCCGGGGGGGTGGGGGGACGGGCAAAGCCGGGCTGCGGGCACGGCCGGGGGCTCCGGTCCGGCGGCGGCCGGTGGAGCGGGGCGGGGGGCTGCTCCGCACGAGCAGGGATGCTGCCAGCGCGGGGGGCTGCACCTCGGAGCCCACGTTTTTAACGAAAAGGGAGGGATGGGGGAGAGGGAGGGAAGGAGGGAGGGAGGGAGGGAGGGAGGACGGCGGCTGGGCAGAGCCAGCCCCGGCTGCCTGGCTTCTCCCACTGCGTAATTGAAAAGCCGGGGGTGGGGGGAGAAGAAGGAGGAGGAAAAAAAATTAAATAAATAACCAAACGGAAAGCGAGCCCACGGGCAGCGCCCCCCCCCCCCCCCCCCAACTCCGCCCTCCCCCCAACCCCGCGGCCCTCCCCGTCCCACTCCCGGAGCGGGGAGGGGGCTCACACCGCCCCAGCCCTGCCGCAGCCCCCCAGCCTACCTGGGGTGGGCTCCCACTGCTGGGGAGCAGGGATGGAGCGGGGCACTGGGAAGCAAATTCCTCCCTCCCCTGCAATTGTGCAACCTGAACGCCGTGCTAGCGCAGGAGCGGCAGGATGGGGGATTTGACCTAGAAACTGGCAAAAATACAAGGAGTACTGAGAACTAGGGGGAGAAAATTGTTATTATTTCATATTCTTGTAGTGGCATTCGCTAAAGGTCATTTTTGTAATCCAAGACACCCTGCACTTTGGATCACAGCAGCACATTTATCTCTGGAAGCTGCAGTGGAAAATTCATTACCTTCGGGTGGGGTGATGCACGCAGAGCCCACGGGTCCCTGACATTCCCAATCCCACCATGGGACATCGACTCTGAGAAACTCAGTGCCCAAGAGCTGCAGAGCGTGTCACCCCCAAACAGGGTGCAAAGAGGTTTTGGGGGTCCGTACCCAGTTTGATCCCAGATCAGGAGCACGTTGGCTGCCGAGAGCCACAGCCTCATGGTCCGGTGCCCCCGGCCGCCTATGGCACCTCCCTGAAGATGCCATTTCCCAGCAGTTTGTGTTGGGGACATCAGCAGCCACACACAGAGGTCAGATCCAATTGGGGGCACATTGCTGTTGCCCAGGAGGTGGAAAAACAGAAAGTGAGCTCTCAGGCAGCAAATACTCCTTCTCCAGAGCCCACAGAGAGCCCACCACAGCTTGGGCCCAGCAGACACACTCAGGGCTAGCCCTTCCTGCTCCAGCTCTGCTTAGATGGATGACAGGGATATTTAGCACAGAAGCTGCACCTTCTTTACAAGGAATGTAATGGCATGGTATGGTAATGCATGGTAATTTTCCTGAATGCTTCCATGAGCACAGGTCTCAGCTCTAACAGGGAACAAGAAAAAAAAAAAAAAAAAAAGAGCATGACCCAGAGGTACAGCCTTCTTGGTGCTTGAAGAAAGTGGTGTGGGTTTTTTTTTTTTTTTTGGACAGTCCATCAACGAGAGAGTGCGAAATAAATACTAGACTAGACATTACTTTAATTGTTAATGCATTGATTTTCAAAAGCTGAAGGAAGGACAGCAGTTAATCAGCATGAGACCGTCTGGCTGGACAGCCCAGGAGTCTACAGAAGAGTGTTTGCAAATTCAGCTTTGCTCCTCTCTGCTGGCTCCCACCCCAATAAATGCACTTAGCCCTTCACATACACATTTTATGTTAATTCAGTGCAGCAAATACAGCATGTTCACCTATTTATCTTGTTGCAGTGCTTGTTTTGACTTGACACAGCCCAGTGTTTTGGACTGCTGTGAAAGGGGATCAGGATTGGCACCTTGAGCTACTGACAGCCAAGGCATGTTCTGTCCTAGGACAAAAACTGTTCCAAACACTTTCTTCCCCCATCCATCTAGCATCTTCACACTGTTCAGCCCTGTCCTCTTGCACAGGAAAAAGCCCAGGATGTTCATGCTGCCCCTTCAGTCCCAGTCCTGCTGTTTGACATCATTTCCCAGCAATCCTAATTCAACCATGAAGAGATCTGTCCTTCCAGAACATCTTATGGTATGTCATCTTCTGCTCTCCTCAGGACCCCTGGGGTGAAAGGAGGACAGCCAGCCATCTCAAGGGCAGGAGACTTGCCAGATTTCTTCCTCAGAAGTTTTCCCTCTGCCCATTGGGGTCTATGCACCAAGGCTGAGAAGGAAAGCCACCAAAATTTTATCTGCGTGACCCAAAAGGACTTCTCAGCCTTTTCCCTGGGGAAAAAAAAAACAAACAACAAACAACAAAAAAACCCAACAAAAAATCCAACAAAAAACACATACCAAAACACCACAGCTCGGCTCTTCTGCTTGAAGGTTTCTATGCAGACAGCAAGGTAAAAGCCAAAAAAAGAACAAGCCAAAACATGCAACCATTCTTCCAGGTGATGATTGCCCAGAAAAGCACACGTGAAGGCAGCAGGTGACACACCAATAGATGCTGGATTTACAAGAAAATGCCCAGAGCATCAACATGCAAACCAAAAACATATTCGTGGTGCAAATATCCTTTTTTTCAATGCCATTTTCCATTCAGTATCCACAAAACAAGATTCAAACCAAAAACATACCAAAGTTTTCAATGAATTGGGTAACTACTTAGAATATCTATTAAAAAAATTAAAACTTGTCTGAAGATGAGCTTTGTGCTTATTTGGAGTTTGCAAATTTTCAGAGGCTTATATTAGACAAAACCACAGCTGGAGCCCAAACAGGCTTGTTCTCCTCCCAGTTAGTGGATATACGTTGCCAGAGGCAGGACCCTGGGCTCTCCCCACATACCTATAGCACATTTATCTCCAGACTCCTGGAGCACCAGTACAGTCTATCCAGCTGTGGATGAACACACCTCATCTATTTCAAGCTAATCTAGTTCAAGCGTCAAAAATTACATCTACAGCTATTTCAAACAGGTTAACTTCACAGACACTGTTCCTAAATGTGGAGAATTTTTGCTGCTTTTGCAGAAAACAGCCCACAGCCACCTGCACTTCATAATAGGAACAGCCCACAGGGTTTTTTGCCTTTCAGGAGGTGAAGATGTCTGCATGTCAGAACTGTTTTGCCACCTTTAGCACAGTTTTCCAATCTGTTTAATCAAGGCCATCATGAGCAGAGAATTAATTTTGCAAGACGTGAAATCATTTCTTATGCAGGGAACAAGTGTCTGGGCTGGAGAAGAGAGGGAGGAAGGCTGGGGGGGATGTGGAATGTGCTGGAAAGGCTGGAAAGCAAAGGTTCAAAAATGCAGCCACCACTCCTGGGATGATGGGCACCTGCCAACCACATGCCAAAGGCTAATTAGCTAAATTTGTACCGCAGCCACTGGCAGCGGGCAATATTTGTTCTTTGGATATTAACGATCACACATTAATTTAGCAACCAAGAACAGGCATACAGCCTCATTTCTCTCACCGTTGTCCACACCATAAACACCAAGAATATCTCTGGTTAATGCAGACATCCTCTGTCCATCAAAACCAATGGTGCTGGCAGTGCATTATCACTGGTGAACCTCTTCATTCAGGTATCCTAGCTCAAGCTGTTCAGTAGGAGGAGAAACAGATATGACATGCAGGTAGATTCATTATTTGCTGTTAAAACATTTATGCAAAAAAGCACAAAAGGTCTTGTACCCCGATCAGCGTCACGCTTTTCAATAGTCAGCTGTTGGCAGCTCAACACTACCCACCCCCACCCCCCACCCCCAATTCACTCCTCCAGCAAGAACTGCACCCTTGGAGCATTCCCTCTGGTTCCCCATTCCACCCTCCGTCTGGTTTGGTTACGCATCCATACCAGTGAAGGAAAGCCCAGCAGTGGCTCGGGCTAGCCATGGCTACCCCAAGGCCAGTGTTACCAACAAGCACTGGGAGGTCCTTGAGCATTGCTGCTCTCTTCACTGGGTCAGGGCTGAGATGGGACACTGTCTGCAGCTGAGCAGGCAGAGCAGCACCAGATATGCTGCATCTTCCGGCAAACCATTAAACACCAGCCAGAGCAAGTATTGGGTTGGGTTGGAGGTGGGGGGAAGGAAGGAAAACTGCATTACAGGTACAGAAGTCACAGCAAGAGCTCTTTGCCAGAGCTGGAAAACCTGCAAAACAGACATGGAAAATGATGTCTAGGATGGTCAAGCCATGGAAGAGCATAGAGAAGTCACTGCTCAGCCCTGCACCAGCACCAGAAGAAAGGACAAGAGATGCTGGGTTCAGTGTATGAACACTGACTGCTTTACATGGTATCACAGACCTGTGGCCAGAGAAAGTGGCAGGAAGGAATAAATTAAAAGTCATAGCAAAATGAAAAAAAAATTGTCTTCTGAGCCCCAAAACCCACTTCCCCAGAGCCCTCTCTGCAGGGGCATTCAGTGGTACTTCAGAGCAGTAACAAATCCTGTTCTTTCCATGATGTTATAAATATGTAACAACACAAGGCGAGATAGATCCCAGAAGTGGATTATCTGGCCTCCATTGCCGACAGACTGGTTCAAAGAATGAGAAATAACATCTCTTAAGAAGGGGGACATTGGCTTCTTCAATATTTGCAATAATACATATTCATTGTAGCTCCTGTAGCTGCTCTATCGGACTCCTTTTAGAGATGGCAGAAGTCTCCACAGACCCTTTTTTGCAGTGCTGAGCACCAGAACAAAGAAAGAAAAATGGAATAACTGTTCACAGGAGCAAACAGGGGCCTGGAACAAACACACTCTGGTGGAAAAAAAAGATTCCTGCCAACTTCAGCTTGCATTGGGACACTACTTAAAACCCAGACCCACCGAAGGGAGTGGGGTTAGCAGGATGTCACAGGCCACGTCCCCACCTCTTTCAAAGTCCCCGTTTCCCTTCCATCATCATTGAACTTCTCAGGAAGAGCACATTAGAGACGGCAGGGTGATGGTGAGGGTCCAGTCCATATCACAGGTGACTGATCCCAGTACAACCCACCGGCTTGTCGAGCTAGCCATAAATATAAGCCCAGACACTTCCCACAGCCTTTAGCACAAGACAGCAGAGAAAGGCAGCGGAGCTCATCCATCCCCACATCCCTGAAAGGCAGCTCCACCTGCCTGCTCTTGATGCTTGTTGTGCCAGAGCCGAGGGGTCAGCACCTGCTTCCCTGTATCCTGAAACCCCAGCATCACTGCTGGCTGGGTACCTCCCTGCCAATTCCTGGGGCTTCAAGCAAGGAACTGATCCATAGAAACAGGCATATTAGACAATGAAACAATTTCCTGCAAGAGACAGCTGATCCCCAGGGGCACCTAGCTAACACAGCCAGAGTCAATTGATTCCTCTTTCTAAAATAGCAGGACAGTGAAATAAGTATAATTCACACCCATTTCAAGCACAAATCCAAAGGAAATCTCTTCTACTCATCTTTTTCCTTCAATTTGCTCTTCAGCTCCCAAAGCCATGGAGTTACCGTGCCAAGAAATACATCAGCACCCGCTACATTCCCTGGGAGCATGCGATGGGAGAAGAAAACCATTTAGCTCCCCAAACCGGAGCACAAGTTCACAGGAAGAGTTGCTTCAGCCCCATTCCACTTTCTCCCAAATTTCCATGACTTGCTCATGCCCTTCAGTAACATCCAAAGGACAGCAGCCTGGTCAGGGATCCTACACCCCCTTAAGCTACCAAGTCCACAATAAGGGGAATAACCAGCTGCAGTTAATGCCAGCAGCTGCCCACATTTTAAATAGTAGTGTGCAGTGGTGAGCCTGATCCTCACGACTTACAAATAATTAGAGTGGATCCTGCTTTCACCAAAAATTCATTTAGAGCAAAATCCCTCAAGCTCTAACAGGAAAAAAAGAAAAAAAAAATACATGATGCTACCCACTTCACTGATATTTTATTGTTTGCCATCATTATTTGCAATTTTCCAGGGACTGATCATTTCAGAAGATTGTGGATGAGACCATTAACAACCCTCTCTGCAACATTAAATTCTTTTTTATTTAATAAGTATAAGTAATAAGTATAATAAGAGTCCTATTCCTCTTTGCATTTCAAGCCCATCTACCTTAAAGCCAGCAAATCCCTCCACTCTTACAAGACAGGAACCCCACCTCCCCTTCCTATCCCCTCACCCAGGACACTTTTTTCCTCCATTCTGGCAGTGGGCACCCAGCGCTTACTGTCTGGGCATCCCCACAGCTCAGATGCTGAGAGGAAGGGTCTCTGATTTAGGGAAAAGCAACGTCAGTTGCAGGATTTACACAGGTAACTCCGTAAGAGAGGCAGATGATGAGTTCAGGTCCTCCAGGCTCCATCCCAGCACTTTAACCTCTTACCCTCAAGGAGGAAAACATCTCTGTGCTTAGTGATTTTCACAGAAGCCTTTCAAAGTAAGGATCTGCTTATCACCTCTGTGCTGCAGTCATTTTACATAGCGAACAGCTTTGAGAGCAACAAATTCACTGCAGAAAAAGTCTAGCACAGAGATAGTCAGCGTCCATTTGCTATTTGCTTCCCTCTGAGCTTGCTTTCCCCAAAGAGATGTCACTCGAGACCTTGCTGTTATTTGGATCGATAGCAGCTGATGGCTGATAAACTGCCCAAAAGCAAGCTGTTTTCACAGTTTTAACCCACCTAAACACAGTCTCAGAAGCCTTCTCTTGTTCCAGTTTCTAGCAAGAGGAGACAATGGATGTTGACTGAACATTTCAAGCAACCGTAGAGGGAAATATATTCCCATCAGTTTTTCAAAGGCTTGAATACCTACCGTGAAAAACCTCCAGTCTTTAACAAATCTGTAGCTAGGAAGAACCATCAGCTAGGTAGAGGGTATGTATGTAAATAATATGCAACAAGCAGCAGATATGTAATGCCTCCTCACATATGCTATTTATGCAGCTGTCATGCTTGTTCTGAAGATGTCATGCAAAGAGCCATGCCAACAGCATACACTCCGGCTCCCCATAATTTTATGTGGAATTGAGAGTCAACTGCCCTGCTGGGATAAGCTGGTTCCAGCAAAGCTGTGCTGCTTCACAAGAGCCAAAAACTAGGGCCTGCAGGTTTGACAGAATAGGAAAACACCCCTAAGCATGTGTCACAGAGATGCCAATGACTGTGCCTAACCATGCCTGCCCACAGGCACTCATGCACCGAGCATGCAGAGGTGCTCCAATAACCATGAGAGGGGCTGTCCAGCACCCTGAGATGCTCAGCTCTCACGCCCAGGTAGGCAAATTGTACCATTCCCCTACAAAATTAATATTTAACCTCCAGCAAGGACCTCTCCTGCCTTTCTGCAAGCCAAAGCCTTACCCAAGAAGCTGCTCAGCCCCACCAGAGCTGATCTGGCCCCACACACCTCTCACCCTTCACAGTACCAAGCCCCCAGCCCCACAGCCCTTTAACTCACTCACCCAACCTGCATCACCTGCACTCATCACAGGATGAAATCGCACCACCTGGGGCTGACCCTCTCAACGGGCCCTTCCAGCCTCCACAAAGTTTGTCACACAAGTGACGCAGCAGCTTGGGAACTGGGAGAGGTTTTCAGACCTGGTCCAGCAAAAGCACCGATGCTGGGACTGAACGTGTGTGACTGAGCTAGGCTGCTGGATGTGAAAGACTGTGTGAAAAGACCCCGAGAAACACAGACCCTACTACAATTTCCTCTTCTGAACTTGAAAACTTCAGCGAAAGGTCTTCAAGAAATAGATATCCTACCACCATTTTCACTACCAGGCTCTCAGAAACACAAAAGGAACAAATCTGGGGCTAGTTTAAGTGTTTTCCAACCAGGAGGCATAAAGCTTCTCAGGGGTCTTCTTGTGACGGGGCAGCCCTCAGCGCAGCATTGCCCGGCATCCAGTTTGCAGTGGTTGACTCGAGGGCTGGGATGAGGCGCAAATGAGAGCTGGGCACAGCCATGGAGCTGGGACATTATGGGTGGCATGGGAATACCTTGCTTCTGGCATTAACGAGCACAGCATTGGTCCTTCACACAGATGTCCAACACCGGGCTCCCAGCATCCTTGCAAAGAGATCTGGACACTTTGGGGTGGATGTAGGGACCTAGCTCCCAACTCAAAGGGAATTGGGAACCCCAACTGAAACCCCTCGGTGTGTGTCTGCATTACCCTGGGTCAGGACTCACGGCTCGGGTCCCTGGTGCAGCTCCTTCCATGCTTTCATGGGCAGCCCGCACAGAACGAGCATCTGCAGGACCAAGGGGATGCCAGCGCTGAGCACAAACAAGCCTAGATGTTGGCAGAGCTGGTTAACCACCAGGTTAGGGATTTGAGAGACATGGCTGTGCAGAAGGGAGAGGAAGGCAAGGTCCCTGCCTGCGCTCGTGGGTGATTTCTTTGACAGAGGGGCAGGGATGAGGGACAGCTCTGCCCCGATCAGATCTGTGCGTGAGTGTGCTGGGCTGCAGGTTAGCACTGGAGGAGGGACAAGAGGCAGCAGAAGGGATGAGAACAGTGCTCTGGAATTGTTCCTGGCAGTGGGAAGGGATGGACGAGCCCCTGGCATTGCACCCAGCTCTTGGGCATCAGCCATTTCACACCTTACTCTGCTCCCCAGTGCTGTCCCCTGATTCCCCTTTGGCTCAGCCCAAGGAGCAGCAAGCAGTTGAAGAAGATGCTGGAGGTGCCGAAGATGTGCCTAGTCAGAGCAAGGCAGCCTCAGACAGGAGTTGTAGCACATGCTTCTCAGAGGGGAAGAGACTGAGACCTTCCTGAGGAGTGACCCACTGCAGAGATGGTTGGATCTGTCACTAACCATCGCCTGTCTCAAAAGCCACCCCAGGTGTTTGGTGGGGTACAGATGCACTTTGGCACCTCATCCCCTCCTTCAGACAGAGGGAGATGCTTCAGCCAGGCCTGTCCCCAGCTCAGTCCCAGTTTCTGAACCTCTCATTACTTCCCCTAAATTGCCCTCAAGACCATTTTGCTTCATATCTTCTGCTTTTTCCAAACTTGCACCCTCCATCACCTTCACTGAGGCAGTGTTGGGTTGAGTCTGTCTCCCAGAGCAGCGTGAGCTCAGTGCCGGAGGCAGGATCTGCCAGCTACACTAATCACAGAAATAAGGATTGACTTTTTACACCATGCTTCTCCTGCAGAAACCCAGACAGTGCTGCAAACTCTGCAAACTCATTTACGAGACGGATGGAGTGGGAGAGATACCAGGAGCCTGGGGCTATAACGCAGGAGGTGAGAGTAAAGGAGCATCCCAGAGGTAAAAATGTCTCAGCCTTGAGAAGTGCTGTTGCCATGCCAGAAGAGCTGCAGTCATGAGAGTTATCCAAATCGAGGGCACCCTCATTTGAAAGCACCATCCCACCAGGGACCCGGACGGACAACAGCACCCACCCCCAATGGCTTTCCCACCCACCCCCTCACCAGCACCAGCGCCAGCACCAGCACAGCCCTGAGGATCCCCAGTGCCTGTTTATCACATCCCCTGCTCAGTTCACATCACAGCTTTCCAAGGCATTTTTATTTGCTCTGCTCGAAATGGTCCATCTCTAATACAAACCTGATCAGATTTCCCCTGGAAACCATCCCAGACTGCTGAGAAGTGCTGATAGCATCCTCAAGTGCTAAAGCTTTCTGAGACCACGGACATGCCCAGATACCATGTGGCTCAGCTCTCAGCAACATCAAAGGGTGGAACAGCTGTGACACATGAAACTGGGAAATTTCACACGTTTTTGTAAAATCTCACTGTTAATTTGGGGGGTTTTGCACTACCTAGAAGTGTCTAAGATTCTGTCCACTAAGGGAGGTTTTCTAATCATTCAGCATACTGAGTAGGAGAGGAAACCTCTTCTCTCCCCAGGTCTTATCTCACCATCTGAGCACCAAATCTCCACATTTTGAATTGATAAAGTAGGGTCACGGCTGCCTTGGAGAATGCAGAAACAGTCTTAGACAGCTAATTCCTCTGGGATCTCACTGAATTAATTTCTGAGGAAACTTTGGGAGGCCTTTGCCACATGTCTTTTATATTTGATTATTATTATATATGTTGAAGGCTTCCAGCTACTACTCCTTATGTGTGATCGAAGCTTTCTACTTCTAACATCATAAAAATGCTGCACAGGTCAGGGACAATCCCGGGAACAATTTTTCCTCCCTGCCCTGACACCCTCTGTCTCATGACTTCTGGATCAGTCAACACGTGCTGCCTGACTTACACTGCGTGTTCACATAGCAGTATTTCCCCAGGACTGGCTGTTCCAGAAAGATGTTCCTACAAATTCTTCCCACGGTTTCCCCGTGGCTGAGGTTTGATGCAGATGGATTAGGTCCCCATTCTGCACTGAGGGTCAATCCAGGTGAGAAGACAGACTTGAGAGAAAAAAACCTCTCCAGAGTTTTCAAGAACTCTGAAATAATACAAAAAAATCTAAAAATGATAAAGCTCAATTGAGATCTTATCTTTGTATGAGATCACCCTACAAGCAGGAGCATCATCTCATGCAATCAATTGGTTTCATTAAAATCTGAATCAGGGCTGAAGAAAGGGAAAAAGAAAGGGAATGGCATTTTTAATATTGCTTCTGGAGCTCAGGGGCAATTCCACTTTTGGAGGTTTGGATTTGTGCTTTTCTGCAGATGTTGATCTTTCAGACAAGATGGGTTAAATTTTACAATATATTTGGAGTTGCTTTTACTAACTTTAAACTAGATACTAAAGCTGTTCAGTGCCACAGTCACCAAGGGTGGTTGTTAAATTTTGCCCGAGGATGCCTTTTATTGCCTCCTCATTGTGAACCTCAGAGTACAACAGTAAAATGTAAATGATTTAACAAGCCTGCCTTATTACTGTCCTCCTTGCCCTTGTTTTCTTCATTTAAGTCTTTGAGTAGTGAGCCATTACACAGCAGTGACCACATCCCAATAAAAATCTCAAAGCCTGCAGAATGGGCCAGTCTACACCTCCCGCCCAGCACCTCTGAGCTCTTTCATAGGTTTGCAAATCCCATTGGAACCAGCAGGTGATGCTGAAGCAGAAAACATGGGACTTCATTCTGCCTTCTATTAGGCTTTTATTTTCCTTCCATAAAATTCCAAAGTGAGAAAAATACTGTGATCTCGGTGGGGGATTTAGAAAGTGTAGGATATAAATGATGACATGTAGCATATGGCTTTGTTCTCACTGTCTAGTCAGCTCCTCTATCCCAGTGAATACACAGTGGCTTCTTCACACCTAGGATGGCGCAGGGAACACCTGGAAGAAAAGGAGAACTTTTCTCTAGTGGAAGGTTAGCAGGGTCTAGGCTTTCCTTGAGCTGACCTCGCAGCACTTGCAAAGCTCCAGAGCTGCACTTTCCTAACCTTGCTTTGGCATTCCCAGTGTGTGACAGACGCCACGTGTCCCCTTGCAAGGTTGCAGGTGTCGGAGAGAACACTGCAGGAAGCAGCGGTGTTGGGAGAGGAGGATCGTGCTCAGCATCCCACCGACTGCTAGGGCGCTCCTCTGCAATCACAGGGTGGCACAGCATGTGACCCCCTCTAAAGCAAGAGATGCTTTTTTCTGCATCAGCAGCAGTTTAAGAGAGTCACACTGATTTGCAAGTCTACCTGGCATATCATCTTGATGGTCTTCTCTTGAAGCTTCACCATCGCAAGGGTTAGCAGAGCTGCAGATGCTCTGGGTTGATTCTGACTTCTAGTGCTCAAGTTAATTCTGCATCTAAATGTTTCAGCTGAGATCTCTGCCTGTGAGAGAGATCATGTTTATTAGACAAACAGAAGAAATGGGTACGTCATTACTACACATCAGCAGAATCCCTCACTGTTGCCAATGTTCCCTGAGAGACATAAACACTCCACTGTCCTTCTCCAGCATCCCACCACTGAGGGGGAGCCTGGATACCTGAACAAGCCCCTGCTTACCTCCCATCTCCAGCCAGCTAGGGCACACAGCTGGTCAGTCCTGGCGCCATCCAGATGTGCAGCCACCCCCTCATCCTCCCCATTTCCATGGCAGTTGATACCCACCAGCTGCCACCAAGGGCAGGCACAGCCGATGCAGGGGCATCCTCACCCTGTGAACATTCACTCCTACAACTGGGGCAGAACCCATCCCAATGCCTTACTTGTCATTCACCTTCTGTCACTGTCATCCCTGATGTGCAAAGCAGGATCACATGGACCAAATGGCTTTTGCCTTCTCTGCTTGGTCTGCTGATGTACCCCCAGGAGGCATAACTTGGTTTATTCCCCTGACCATTCCTTGGCTTTTCGCTCAAGCATGTGATGTGTGCCAATTCCATTCAGACAAAATCTAAAAATCAAATCAGTACTTTTACCAGAAACATTAAGCTGCGGAGAAGAGACACTTGATAGGCAGCCTCCGCTCCAGGGGATGGGAAATGCAAAAGATCTTCCTGACAGGCAATGACACTTACAAGTGTTGCCAAACTTCAGTAGCTGAAGGGGAAACAATAATCTTCATTACTTCAAGGGAAGAGTTTGACACCTTCAGTCCTGCCCCACTCACCGTGGGGACCAAGACTCAAACATCCAGGAGAGCGTGGAAGTGGCCACCAGCAAACTGACCAGTGGCTCCACAACACCCCAGTTTCTCTGTACTATATTTACAATGCTGTGTGTAAATTGGGAACGGGGGGCTGCAACACATCGATCCGAGCATGCTAAGATTGTGCACACCAGTGGGCATGCAGAGGGTATATGCACACGTTTTCACCCCGTCCTGCTGGATCTGATGGATTTGCACAGGGGATTTTCAAGTACCTGCATCCCTCATTGCTTTGCCTCCATACATCCTCTTGTAAGGAAGTTCACTACTGTACCCTGTTGCCTTTCACATCAAACTAACCGTAAAATTTGGTAGTTTGAGTCTGGGAGTCTGTAGGATACCTTTATTTCCAGCATGGAAATGTACTGGGCTTAAAAGTTTTGCTTGATGAGTATTTTTCTAAAAAGGTTTTAGTTCCTTTTACTTTCCTTCCCCTGAGGATTTAGCTCAGTTGATAGGCAGTCATTGCCCTGAAAGCACATGCAACACGAGGAGCCAAACAGAACAAAGACCACAAGTTCAAAGCAAACTTCCATACCCCCTTTTAATTTCTAGCTCAATCTGAGATGAATTTCATCCAAATTGTCAAGCAATTTCACTCAACCTTGCACAGCATTTTTTCCCAGAAAGAAATGACGACACTAACATAGTCTTGAGAGCTCCAGCTGAAGAGCCAAACCCTGGGTAAGAGACACAGTGACCTTGATGGAAAATAAATAAATGTGAAACAGAAATGCTCAGAATCCTCCATGGCATCCCCCCATGACATCGGCTACCTCGTTGTGGAAAATGTCACCTCTGGCAACCAGATGGCGTGACTGAAAATTAATTTCTAGGAAAAAAGGAAGAAACAAAGAAAAATGTTTGCTTTCATTCTAAGAAATGTACAGATGCAGCTGCTGCCCTCAAGGAGAGTGCTGAAAAATCGTTTCCTAGTGAGCTGGAGGGCTATTGGGTTTTTTGCTCCTTGGCAAGACACAGCAAAACCTACGGAGGGACCCGAACGAGGCACCGGAGCCCTCCGGAGCTGGAGGAGAGCTCTGCTCTTCTGGCCCTTGAGCAGCAGGGCTGGCAGCTGCCTGCTCTCGGAGCGTGCCCGTGCCCATGCGATGCAGCCAAGGTCTCTCCAGAGCCAGCCGTGAATTCCTGAGTGCTGGAACTGTTTATGGCAGCTGCAGAAGCCGGCAGTAAACACGTGCTGCTATAAACCTGAGCCCTGCTGGCACTGCCATAAACACGCACAGCAGTGACTTCAGCTTCTTCCCCCTGCAAGCCGACATTCATCCACCTTCTCTAACCTGTTTGTAGTCCATCATTTGCTTTGGGCATCATTTGCCAGCACCATCTTCTTCCTCCCACCCCAAAATGACAACAGGGACCTTTTCATCCCCAGCAATCCCCTTGCCACTGCTGAGCCTACGCACTGGTGCAAGCACCAGCCAGCTCTCTGCTTCCTCGCAGCCCTAGGCCATGGGGTATATTTAAAAAGCAGAGGAAAGCCTTCAGGAAGTCATTTAGGAAATGAGGTTTCTCAGTTCCCAGGTCCTCCTCAGGCTGTGGATCAGTGCCAGGAGCAGCCAGTGTCCTCCTGGCTCCCAGTGGCATCTTCAGAAGGGTGCAGCTCTCTGGAGATACCAAATGAAGCCCATTCCCTGCTGCGGCAGACCTTCATGTCTGGGAGGAAACACAAGCAGTTGTACAACCCTGTAGGAACAGCAAAAGCCCCAGGAGCACCAAGGTTCAGAGAAGCCCCTGCATGTACATCGGTAACACCAGCCACATGCAGCTGCCAGCCCTCTCGCTGGGTCAGGCTCGCTTGGGCACCCCTAAGCCTGCAGGAAGAAGCTGGCTTGGCCCAAACCTTGGAGCTCCCCTGAAATTTTGCAAAGGCGCAACCCAACACCACCCAGTGCCTTTGCATGGGCCACAAAGGAGCAAGCAAGGAGCAGTTCCCCACCCACACCATCTCAGAGCCAGTTGGGGACCCTGGGATGTACCCACTGATGGCTCTGGCCCCATCCAGCAACTCTGACTTGCTGCCCTGGGAGCTCCCTTACCCTTGGAGGTGAGCAGGACTGTTGTACTGACTTACCTGGGATTCTACCAAGGGATTCAGGCAGAGATGAAGATGCCCGAGATGATTCCTCCTGGGGTCACGCATTACATGCTGCCCTGCTGAGGGACATCTCTGAGCTTTTCCCAACCAGCTGAGCAGCTGCTGCTCTCAGTTTGCTATCCATCCCCTCAAGGGCATCATGCGCTTGAAATGTGCTACATGTCTTTTTTTCCTGGTTAACTCCTGGGTTTGTCTTTTATGTGTAAAGTGAATCGCACTCAGCTCTGAATCACAGACTCACGTTCCCTTTTCCAAACCCCTGTCTCTCAGTGAGGCCAGAGCACATGTCTCAAGGTTGTTCTTCAGATCATGCATTTATGTGGCTTTGGGCTGAATATCTAGATGGGCTTTTTGGAGGATTTCATCCTTATGTGTTAAGATGTAGCTGCATAAATACCGCTCCTAATTTTTATTTTTTTTATGTGAAAACATTAATGTCTGAGGACAGCTGCTGTCCTTATGACTGACCCATTTTGAGACTGCAGCTGTATTTTTCTGGCCTGTCTCCTTTTTGCCTCCTCGTGCAGTATTTGTTTCCTGAGAGAAAACAACAGATCAATTTTGCTTCATTATGTTTACTACACATATTAAGAGATTTCTTACAAAATTCACTGCACTGTTCCACCCTGTTTATCTGAAAAGTTGTAGGAACTTGAAGAGTCATTAGATCCTTGACAGGAATAATTTTTGCCTACGATTTACCATCCCTGCTTAGAGAAAAGCCTCAAATCAAAGGCAGATGAGCTGCCCTGGAGCTTGTTAGCCAGAGGAGGCTATGCTCTTTGTGCGGATCACCAAGGACTTCCGCAACCTCCTGATGTTTTGCGAAAGAAACCTCCACCCCCGAGCTCTGCTACAGGATAGTCCTCCCTCTGCTGCCCACACTTTGCTCCCAAACCATCTTTCCCCAGCTCATCTGCAGCAGCTTTTTTTCAACACCGAAATCCCGATGGAAAAAAAAACTTTCCTTTGCATCATGATATCCATTTAACTCCACGTTTTACATAAAAGCTTCCCAAACCCAACTGGATATGAGCATGTCCAATACCACTGATGAACATAATGGCTCATACTTGGCCACGGATTCCTCAGGCTCTCCCACTCCTCTCCCTTCCATTGCAGAGCCCCGGGCACAACGCGCTGTTTGGTTTATGCCTCTGCAGCCTCCACCACGGTGTGGCCTGCAACTCATCCCCTGGGTGCTGCCGCCGTACAGCCAGTGCTGGGAGCTGTATCCCATCACCTGGGCTTCAACCACCACTTCACCCCTCTGATGCCTGTAATGAGGGGAAACAGCTTGAAAACATGATGGTTTATAATTTTTTCTACTTGGCCAGAGAAATTCACTAAAAGTTTCCCTTTACTTTGCAGTATGATCTTAAGAGAGAGCACTTAGACATCGAAATCATTGGCTACCATGGACCAAAATCTCTCTTCTTTGTCCCCTTGGAAGAAATGACCTTAAAAGACTTGTTCATCAATTCACCCCTAAAATCACCAGGCCACTGCCAAAACAGCATTTAACCTGAGATCATGTCTTACGTGTGAAACCACAAGGAAGATAAACCAAACCACTTTTTTATCTTACACTAGAACTGTCTTTAACTTGAAAAACTAATTAAAACCCATGGAAGTCCACAGAAACGTCCCAAGTATTCCTTCCCTTGCACACCCAGAGGGGTCGATGCCTGCAATCCCAGTCCTGGCTGCACCTGGAGCAGGTTACGTCACCTTCCTCCCTGTATCTCGCTCTCCCCATCTTTACAGCTGGGATGAGAAAGGCTTCTCAACCCTCCAGGGACAGTGCAAAAAAATTCAGAAAAGGTCTTTGATAGTCAGCCAAGGAGCGCTGGCCAAGAGGCACACCTGTTCATTGCTGCTGCTCTGGCTTGTGTGCCAGGAGCAGCCTTTGGCAGGTGACTGGGATGCTCCCTGGGGCCAACCCCAGCCCCATGGGAAAGGTCTGCTCTGGGGACCGAGCACTTCCAGGGTGGCAGGAGCCTCTCTCAGCCACCCACGTAACCCACTGCTCCCAGCAGGAATGACTCAATAAGCAAGACCCAAGTGACAGCATTTGTGTCCAATGGATGCGAAGGAGACGCATTACTCATCCTGGGAGCTGGCGGTACTGGGGGATCGTGCCCCGAGGGCAGCAGTCACCTAGCAACTCCGGGAGGCTCTGCCTGCACTGATCAGCTCTCCTGGTGCATCTTTCACAGCAGCATTGTGTCCTTTCAAGTGAATGGTAGAAACGAAGCGCAAACACAAGAATGAATAGCTTGGGTCCTGTTTGGGGGTGAATTTGTGTTTCTCCTTGGGTTTCATGGCTTACTTCTGAGTTATTGCTACTAGCCAGGGTGATGCTGGGAAGAAGAGCGAGGTTTGGGCAGCATCGCACCCTGCTTCCAACGGTCCACAGCCGGGAGCAGCCTTTCAGCAGGCAGAACCGCTCAGGGAGGGACGGCTCTGAGCCAGGACTGAGCCTGCCTTGGCAGGGTCAAAGCGACCCCGCGCAGAAGAACTGCAGGTTTGGTTAATCGTGGGCACGCACGAGGGGAGCCCTGCAAGGACCATCAGCAGGGCTGGGGGAGAGGGGGCACTGACCCCTGCAGCAAAGCCCAGCATGCCCAGCAGAGCCTGGCTGAGGAGCCAGAGGGCTTTACTCCAGTCAGTGGGTACGTCTCGGTCCCCAGAGAGCCACTGGGACGGTCGGGCAGGGCTACTCCAGCACGCTCCGGCAAGGTCCTTCCTTCCAATGCACAAACACCATCCCTGAGGTGTCAGAAAACAGATCGTGAGATGAAAAGCTCTGATCCAAGTCCAAAGATCTCCTGACCCACCAGAACCCTGAAAATTTCAGCTGATCCTCTTGTCCACATGGAGCCCTCAACATCTTTGGGAAGACCTGTGTCCTGGCTTTGGAAGATGCTGTCTGGGGTGCTGCTCTGGTCACTGTAATGAAGGTACTGCTGGACACAGATCCTACAAGAACGCTGCTATAAATACGTGGGTAAGTCGGGTCCTGAGAACTTGTCCAAGTGCCTTCTTGGATGGAGTATAGTCACCTGTGTAGACTATACCATTATTTTTTTAATAATTTTTTATTATCTTTCAAAAAAATGCTCCTTTCAATTGGATTACATCCTCACCCACAATTCTTACAGATTACCATGTCGTAGGAAAAAACAAACAAACAAAAAAGAAAAAGCTCGATTTGACAACAAATAGCACAGCTAGAGGCTTTATGACCTGAAAAGGCCAGTGCTGGACCTGGTGGAGGCACATGCCAAGCCCTCACCTCTGCCAGTCCCCCAGCAAAGCCCCCACCGTGGGGTAACGGGCCCCCTGCCCTGCAGTGACCCGCTCCCCCCACCGCTGCACTGTGCCTGCCCGCGTGGCTTCATCCAAATGCCACCTGAAACTGTGTCAAACGCTTTGCAAAACGGTGTGGGTATTACAGCTACCTAATAACCATGACTAAGCTAATGAATTCAGACTTCTTCTAAAGACCTATGTTTCATAAACCCATTAGTTTTATTCTTAGCCTTTAATTCTTCGTCATTTGAATTCCCTTTCACCTATACCATTATTTTGTCCGGGATTACTCGCTTGTAGTTATCGGGGACATAATGACAGCCTGTTTAAAATATAAACTAGCCTTTTCCCAGCTCTTCTGTTGTTGATTAAAAAAGAACATCTGCAGACCTCAATCTTCTGAGCCAGCTCTTCTGAGACTCCCAAATACAAGTTATATGGACACTGATTTCTAAGTGTACCCCCTGACAACACAGATATAATTTACTACCCTGCTGATTAAAGGTGGAATGGGAAAGATTTTATCACCCATTAGGGAGATAAAGCACATTGTTTTGTCTTTACAAATGCCACAAAGAAATACTGAACAGATATTATTGTGCTGATTGAACCTTGTCATCCAGTGATGAACCCACCAGCTGGCATCATTTTTTATTCTGTTTAAAGATATTTAAAGTTTTTTGTCCTTACTCCTGATAGCCACAGATTATTTCAAGCTCTTTTAATAATTGTCCCTCATCAGCTGGCCAAGCTTTACAATTTCTGATACACATAATTTGCTATCTAATACCTTTTTCAAACCACTGCTTTTTTCTCTTTTTAATATCTGCTCTGACTTGGCTCCTGAATCTGGGAGATCCTGGAGGCAAAGCCAACATCTCTTTATGATGAAATCCAGGGGGCTGTCCACATGATGATCCCTACCTAAAAATTCCCAACGTTCACTCACCCTTTTCTGCCCGTACTTTAAGTTTCCAGACAATTCCAAGCACAATTTTCCGCAGCTCTGGAGAGTCAGCCCTTTGGAAGCTGCCATAGGACCGTGTGGCCATAAACAACGATGATATTGATGAAAATGCCTTTGTCAGCTCATATTGGCTGCAATCAGGCTCTGACCACCGGTTCCTAGGCAACCACAAAATTCCTGTCCAGCAACCAGGTCCAGAAGAGGCTTGGGATTTGTTTTGGTCAAAATACCTTTTCTGTTAGAAAATTATTAGCTATCATGAGAAACTCTTACAGTGTTTTAATTGCTGGCTGCACAGGGCTCCCAGCAGAAGTCACTCCCAGTGCCCCCCATAATGACAGTGGGTTTCTTCCTGCAGATCATCAGCTGGGACAGCAGAGCCCACCCTGCTCCACAATGCAGCATCCCCTCGGGCACAGGACCCCTCTCCCACTCCCCTGGGGTTTGCTTGGCAACGCACCCACCCGTGCTCACTCTTCATCCCTCCAGCGTGAAGCAAGAGAACTCACAGAGCTACAGGCAGAAGCAATCCCTGCTCCTGGAGCTGGCAATCTCCCTTCCCAGGCAGGTGATTCCCAAATTTTCAGCTTCCCAGCATTCCCCATCACATTTCTGAGCAAGTACTTATTTACAGAAGTTGGATATCTCTAGGTTTCTGTCCCTATCTGCCTGTCTTAAGCCACTTCTAATTCCCCCCTGGACAGAAATTAAATCTGAAAAAGGAAATTCTTGATGAAAAATACCATTCTCTCTCCAAAGCATACATTATTTTTTCTTCAATTTATAAAAAAGTGAGTTAGAGTCATCATTTTCCACAACTTTCTTGAGGTCCTGACCAGTCTGGAGATTGTGGGCTACTTAAAAGCTGCAAAGAAGTCTCAAAAGAGCATGAAACAGCCCTCTGCAGCAAGAGATGAAACAGCCAGCGCGCACAGCCAGTGTCTCAGCGCATTTCAAAGGACCTGCAAAGGACCCAAGTGTCAGCAGCCAACCTCAGAACATAGAGCACGGGGAAGAGTTTGTCATCTGAATCTGCCCTCAGATCCTAGCAGGGCCCCAAGAGAATGATGTCCTGAAATAGAAATGGTCCAGACACAGCAGTCAATTGAAAAAATGTACCACAGCTGTTGATGGCCACCATATCAAGTCTCCTTCATGACCTCTGTAGAGGGCACATGGCCATCACATGCTGGTCACCAGCAGGTAGAGTCCACAGCCACCCACAACAAAGACCAAAGCAACCTACCTCTCCCACCATCCTCAAGTTCTCCTAGGCTCAGTTTTAGGGCAGCCATCCACACAGCTGTCTGAGCTCTCTCTCAATCTTCAGCACATCCAAGGCTGTCTTTCTGTCTTTCCTTCCATGTCCTTCCTCCCATATATCGGAGATCTCCCAGACTTGCTGGACTACGAGTATGGTCCCCAATGAGCAACACATTGGGAAGCTTGGCTCATGCTTGCCTCTCTCTGTTGTCCTCATTTTGGGGGCAAGGGAAACGGTCCTCTGAGAACATTTCATACCACAGCCTGTGATGTATCTGCCTTCAGAGCAACCGAGCCTTTCTTTGGGTTGTGTGAAACCCCAAGTCTTGACATGTCCAGGGACTACCACTGTCAGCGAATTGGAGATTGAACCCGTATTTCCTCTGGAAAAGGCCTTTTTCAGCCCAGCAGGCAAAAAGCAAGACAAATATCTCTGTTAAACCCACACTGAATAAAAACTCAGCTTTTGCTGCGGTATTCCAGGTAGGTGACAATTCCTGGAGTCCTTCTCACCCAAAACACTTAGTAACTTTGTTTACTTATTAAAGAACTCAGCTCCAAAAGTGGGGATTTAAAGATTTTCTGCACCATCCCTGAGCACTTCCCACCTGTTAGAGTCACGATTCCCCAGAGCAGCGCACCTGGAAGGCAGGAGTCAGTGTGCAATACCCTGAACTCAGCACAATGCTATTTATCTAAGCAGAGAGCAATAATAACACAGCAGAGATTTCATTTCCTTTCAGCACATAACAACTCCGCTGAGCGAAGGTGAGATTAAATAATACAATAGACAGAAAGAGAGCAAGGCAAAGGAAGGTTTTCAAGTCCTTTTCCCTTGCCAGGAGGTATGACAACCGCACAGGAGCCTTCACGTCTAAAGCTCCCTGGATACCTTCAGCCTCTTAATGAAGATGGCACAAATGCTCCCCGCAGAGGCCCACCACCTGCCCCCCTAGGCAGCACCGGCAGGACCCTGCCTCACACCTAACAGAATATAGCATGGACCCGTTCGGGTTTTGCCACTCAAGCCGTTGACCCAGTTCCTTCATTATATTGCAAAATTGCTTGCTTTTTTCCTCCCCTCCCCGCCACCCCCCCCACCCACCCCCCCGCCCCTTTCACATGTCAAGGAAAAGGTGCTGCTTATTTCTGGAGGACAATGAGAAAATAATCTAAATTCCTGATACTGCTCCCAGCAAAACATCACGGGTGTGCTGGCATGGGACACAGCACGGGGCCATGGGGCCTCAGTTCAGTGAAGAACTTGGATATGCATTGAACTCCACGCTAACCGGGGAAAAAATATATACATATATATAGGTGAGATATAACCATGTGCTAAAGCAAGTACATTCAAGCTTTGACAGATAGGGTGGGCAGCTGAGCCCACCCAGAGCTGACAAACTGCGAAGCAACTGATGCTCGCAGAAGTGGAAGGCGTACACAAGCAAGATGCACAGAAGGAGGAGTGACATCTTGGCACTTGATTGCAATCAGAAACCTGGGTTTTGGCTGTGGCTCATCGCGTTACGTTCAGCCAACACAACATAAACTGCCATGCCTCCTGCGCGAGCGACTGCAAGAACCCCTCAGTCCCATCTGAAGCCAAAATACTCCTTATCAACAAAGACTTCTTGAGATCTGAATGTGAGCCAAGGACTGCAATGAAATGTAGGACTTAATTACGTCTGACAAAAGCAAGTCAATTAAAGGCTGTTTCACATCTGTGTCTTTTGATCGGTGCTTCTGCTTTATTTCTTTTCTGCTCCTTTGCAGAAATTTAATATTTATGGCCAGGAATTAGGTGAAAAAAACAGGAATGAATACATTTGCTGCTCTATGCAGGTGACAAGGAAAATTTCAGATTGCTAAACAGGAAGCAAATTCCACTTTAATTCCCAAAATGGTCAGATAAAGCCTCCATCAGTAAAGAAGGAGCCTCACCTGAGCGTGTGCCATACCTGGGAAGTCCAAGCTCTGCCGAAGCGGTGGGACCAAACCAGGACATGCAGAGTAAGGCTGTTCGATCCACAGGGCTGTTGCCCATCTTTGGGTATTTTAGTTCTCTGACATCCATCAGATTTGCTTTTGAAATGGATGTTAGAAATAGCCCTTTTAGAAGAGTTCAGGTACTTTGCAATTTAGAAGGTTTTAAATGTTCAGCTTCAGACTTCAGGGATCTGTGCGTGAAGTGCTAGTTTGGGAAGCAGTGCTCTTAGAGCAAAGCTCTTCCCTGCTGTAGGGCTTGTGTGCAATAAAATCCCCTTGCTCCCATCCTTCCAGCCTCCTCCTGAGACCTTCTTCCACTTCAACATCCTTGACCCCCATCAGCCACTCAAAGGAACAGAAAATTGCCCAATTTAATAACTAGTTATTTACTAGGCAGGGGTACGTGCTCCAAAAGCAACCAGACTTTGTTTGAACATATCAATAGGGTAAAACTCGTGTTCTTGGTGCAGCCACCCAGCCCTGACCACCTGCGCTGTGTTGTGGGAATCAAGATCACATCTGCACAGCCCTGACAGCATCGCTACACCTTCAAAACCCACCTGCTATTCCCTTGTGTTCAGCACCCAGTAAAGTAAACTGGATAAAATCCATAAAAGTAACTCCCAAGTTACTTTTGAAAACTCATAGGCAAAAAGTGAAAAAACAACAGCTTTCTTTTTGATGACTGCTAGCAATTATTTCCCCATATACCTAAACGTAAGGTCTGAATTAGATTTGGCAGAATCCTTTTAAGTGAATTTATTGAAATGTAATATTTACCTATTACTCCTTATACCATTCAGGGATTGTCTGTCTTACATACTTTTCCCTTGACAGATTGATATTTATATCTATATTAAATTATTCACACTGCTTTTAAGGCACCTTCTGCCATCATTCAATCTTTAATAACTTGCCTGCAACAAAATGGTTGCCAGTATACTTTTTAACCCTACAGCAAGACCTTCAGTGAAGGTTTGGACTCAGAAATCCAGCAGGAAGGATCCACGTGGTCCAAAGGAACATAACAGGATCCTAACAAAACTGTGAATCAAAAACCGCAAATCACATTCTGCCTTCCGGCTTTTATCTTCTGCGAGGAGATGATGGCACAGACGTGGAGAGTGCGTTGGCAGCAGCACAACCCACCAGTGCGGGGCTTGGCTTCGCGGCGTTTGGGAGGAAAAGGTTCTGACCCAGCTCAAGGGATGCTGCTGGTTACCCCAGGGAAAATGAGAGCAGCATCTTGCAAACCCCCAGCCCCCACAGGACGTGTCACACCAGGGGTGTGCAGCGCCCACCACCCCTCACATCAACAGTCTGTTAAACTCGCCTGCAAGGAAATAAATATTGAGATGTGTAAAGCAACGCGCTTCCAGTAAGGGTCCCAAATATCCTGCCAAAACCAGGTGGGTATTTTCTGCATCGGTGGAGTTCGTAATGGACAGGAGACGGGGGCCTTTTGAAGCCATCTCCTTGCTGAGATGATTGTTTCATGTTACAGAAAGAAAAAAACCAACGTAACCTTGAGAAAAACTACCTCTGTAAATGAACCCCAAGTGAAATTAGCACTTGATCCTTCTGGAGCCATGCACAAAGGCAGGAAAATAATCCATTACTCGCCTGGCTTTAACTCCAGCTTCTCTGGAGCTGAGGTCACCCCACCCTTTATTAATCACAAATGGTCTCTGTGTTCCACAACAGGCAAAGAGGTAAAAGCTTTGTTGACTGGTATTTATGCTGCCTTCCTTTCAAAACAGCAAACCCGAAGATGAAGAGGCAAGAACCCAGCCGTGTCCTGAGGGGTGCTGTGCAGGAGGGGCACACGCTCCGGGCACTCAGGGATGGGCACTTTAGAGCTGCCTCTCCCATTTCCCACCACCTGCTTTAAAGCACATCCATTCTGTTGTATTTTTAAACATTACATTCCTTTCCTCAGTAAAGAGCTCAGCTCACTGCAGAAGGAAGAGAGGAACAAAGTGCTGGTGGGTTAAATGGAAATGTCCTTGGCTGCTGCTGTGCTGGAGCCACTGAGGCAAACCAGAGCATCTTCCCAGGTTGCACCATGCTGGTAGATGGTGACTGCCTGCCTGATTGCTGCCTTTAGCTTATATTTTTTTTATTATTTTAAGAGCTTTCCATTCTCACCCAGCTTTTCATTCCTGATGCTCCTGGAGGAAAGGGTCCCTATGGGACACGTCGTCCCTGTGTTGCCCTCCTCCATTAAGGTCTCACTTCCCCAGGGGGGGATCACCAGCCCCCGGGATGCTGGACTCCCACTGCTAGCTCCTGGGAACATCTTCTGATCTAGGGGGTGGAAACAGCACAGCACGGCACGAACCACATCTGTGCAATTACTCACTGCACAGAAGGAACAGTGTGGACCTGTTTTGCAGTGCTTTTTCTTTCCGTGCAAGAAAAAGTCCAGCAAAACCTTTTCAGACCTGCAATTTGAATGCTGGCACAGTTAGACTGGGCACGAACCAAGGTTTTACTCACATTCAAGATAATTCAACAATAAAGCATATCACCAAGAGAGACGGCATACTGATGAATATTTAATGTTTCTAAAAGCAGATTAGAAGTCTTACAAAACAAATACCCTAGTTCTACTAAAGTGAGTGAACTTTTCTGTTAGTGATATCCAAGCTGGATCCACTCCCTTTCAACACACGCTCCCCAAAGCCACAATCCAGGGTTGGCACAGGGCTGGGAACAACCTCACCTGGAAATGGGGCAGGGAAGACTTCAGGGTACCAAATGCTGCTCCAGCTTCCACAGCATCTCAAACCTGGGAAATTATTTCTGCTGCAGAAAGTCCCCAGGTATCTGTCTTTCCAGCTGGGCTTATATCAGAGGCTGTCCATGGGCCAAAAGCCATCAGAATAAGTCAGACCCCTCTCTGCCAGCCAAACTGAAATGCTGAACTCTTCCCTTGATGTTTTGAGACCCATTAATACAACAGGCTGTCCATCACCTTCACGCTCCTGCTCTATCCCCTCTCTCTACAGTCTTGTGTCAGGGAAATATCAGCTGGAGCCTCACAGAAGTGATCATCCTGCTGGAATAATTATATCTGTGTTGAGCTAATTCATCTCCTAAAGAGCATGGCAAACGTTAAGCAAAGGCAATGCAGCGTGCTTCATCACCCAAGTGGATAGGACAGGGCTCACACTAAACAAAAAACAGTGCTGACAGCATCGCTCTCTGTTTCACATGTATTTCTCCCTCCATTTATTTTTTTAAAGTGCCAAATGGAGCGGGATTTTATTTGCAGGCAGGAGCGTTTCTCACACCCTGCCAGCCAGAGCCAGCCAGGCTGCAGCTGGGGAGGCACAGACACACGTGCTAGCGGTGGCTCTTTTCCAAGCCACCAGCCCTAGGGACAAGGGCACATCCCTGATCCAGACCTGGGGACGAGGGCAGCTCCCTGATCCAGCCTTGGGGACAGGGACACCAGGCTCCGGTGCCCGCTCAGCTGGCAAAGCTGTGCCGGCTGCAAGTGTTTGCACAGGTTAATGGTACCAGCAGTTTGCTGACCTGCTCTGTGCACTCAATAACTCCTTAATGCATGGTGCAGTGTCAGCCTCAGTTGAAATGAGAACCATGACCTCCAGAATATTAATTCCTACAAGTTTCACAAAATTAGGCATTTGGATAGAGGAGGAAGCCTCACTAATACCCACCACCAAATGGAGGCTCGACCCTATTATTAGACACAAGGGAATCAACAAGGGAGAGAAACACCACAAGCATCCCAGACGTGGCAGGCAAAGCTGAGACACCTGGCAGGTCCCAGCTCTATGGGAGGTGATGTCCCCTCTGCTCTGCTGTCCTGACAGCCCTATTTTATACCCACCTTGCTCCTCCTTGAGGCTTTCTGTGAATGACCTACAGAAAAAGCAGCAGCGGCTGGTTAATGAGCTGATCCTACAGAGAGGTCAGTGAAACCAGCTACACTGGGAAGGAACTGGAAGGGGGAAAATAAAGGCAGATGGTCTGGGTTTTTTTCTTCTCCTTTCTCAAGTATCTATCAGAAATAAGGGGCTCCTACTTTATTTGTGCCAACAGTAAGTAAGCACTTGTGAAATACAAGATGGTTGGTCCTTTTTTAGCTCACAACTAGGTCTCCTTCGTATCACTAGAAATCTTTCAAGAGAACAAACCAGTTCCCCCCCCCCCCCATTCATCTCTCTATTATAGCATTTTCCACCCTTTGTAATTTACAGCTCTCTCTATCCCAGCAGGGTTGAAAATTAGCTCTGCCACCTTGCCCATCCAAAAGCACCGTACAGCTGGCAGCAACACCAATTGCCCAATTTTCTTCAACAGTTAACTCCTCTGCCAAGAGGAACAAAACAATTTGTAGCCGTGCTGCCTGTGCATGTTATTATTTTATATATCTTTCTGTCCTTGTCTTGCACTGTCCCTGACAAATAAGAGTTGGTTCCTAACTGGGGGTGCAGTCTCCTGCAAGAAGTGGTCCACAGCTCTGCAGTGATGCTGCGGGGGGAAATACGGTGGGAAAAGGGATAGGCTACAGAAAGGAAACATCCCCTCTGGGGAGAGGATCCCCTCCTTGAGGGCCACCTGGGTGACCCCCAGGATGAGCTGGGATCGCTGACCCCACAGCAAGATACCTAGGGGAAAAACACGGCAAGGAGGACCCAGATAACCTGGTACCAGCCCGCTTCTGTTCTGGGCTCCTTCCTGCTCCCAAAGCCGTCAGACACCCCTCTGAAGCCAGAAGCATTGCACCCAGAAGGCTGTCATCAACTCGCATACAGTAAAGCCATTTCAGCTAATGAATCCCCTCTAGAATCTGAATTAGCATCTCTCGGTAATAACAAATCACTCCTGATTTCTGATTGCTTATAAATAACCTACCAATGACCTCGGGAGATTTTAGACAAGACTCAGGAGTGATACAGCCCCACTGAGCTGCTGAATTCCGCTCCATCCCATGGGGCTCACCCATCCCCAGACACAATCCAGCCTGGATGGAGCTTCAGCCTTAGGAAAATCTCTTCAGCCTCTTATCCTGTTGCTGGCAAGAGAGAAAACAAGACCTTTTTTCACTCCCCAGGAGGCTAGCAGAAATATTTATGGCACTACCCAGTAATTAAACTGTTCGTGATTTATCCCAGCTTCCTCTTCCATACATTTGACAGATCTTTACAGATTGACGAGTTAAATGGATACAACAGATCCCGTCCTCCGGTACATTCACAGTGCTGCACCTCCCAGCTGCGTGGGCAGCAAAGGGCACCCAGCACCGCGCCGAGCCAACCTCCAGCACTGCTTCCTCCCTCTTCACAGAAAACCATGCTTTTTGACTAAACCTTTTGATTTCTCTGTCCTGCTGCCCTCACCTCATACCCTCACTCTTATTTAATTCTGAAAAACTGCTTTTGGAAGTCTTCATATGTAAAAAGTGAAGGTACATTCTCTTCTATTCAGTGAGATGATTCCCCATGCAAAAATAATTCATCCTTTCACACCTAAAGGTGCTGACGGGTGCTGCCTCAAGAGGAGCTGGGTAGGAGGGAGATTACAAGGCTCTGCCACGCTGGGTGTCAGAAAAAGCATCTTTTAACTCTTTTATTTTAATTTAGTAGGCCCTGGCACAGTAACATAATCTGTCCCCTACAGGTACCAAATCACCTCATCAATGCACGTTAATGAGATTCCACATCCCTCCAGGAGCCCAGGTTTCCACACCACAACCAGGGCTGGGCTTTGCCCGGGTCTGCCCAGGAGCCAGCAGCACCACCTCCGCTTCCCCATCTATCACCAGTGGGTCTTTTAGGTGAACCAGTCTCTGCAGCTGGGTTTCTTCGGTTTTAGAAAAGGCAGTAAACAGTATCACCAAACCTAGCTCTGTAATTACAGAAACACTTGACTGTTAATCACGGCTTAATTGTTCTGTATCTTTTGTTAAGTCCTGAACTACTCAGACATTGATAATTCCTGTCATTAGAGTAGGAACCTTGGGGCAATATTATTCTAACATCTTAACATTTGCACTTTCTTGTTAGAGAATGGCATCAAACATGCAGAACAGAAGCCAGGGTGGAAATGAAAGGCCTTGTTGGAATCACAAATGTTCTAATCAGAGTTAACGATCTCCCTCTCACCCCAGTGGAGGACAACTTCAGAACCAGGATTGGCACCGCTTTCCACACAGGTGCTCATCCAAGTAGCATCTGTTCATCTTCTCCCCAAAAATATTGTATTCTTCATCCTCCAGCACCAGCCCATCCATAGGAGGAGGGGGAGAAAGGGTACCCCACACCCAGCTGCAGCATCGAGGGAATATCACCCACCCACACCACACCAAAAGTAATGTCACTTCAATGGTGCTGCCCCCGGATATGTCCGGACCAAGGTGGAGCACTGGGTGAGTGCCAAGGCATAGTAGGTGAGCTGGTACCCAGGACACACAAGGTGTTTCATGGGTTTCAAGAGCCAGAGAGTCAAATGCCAAGTAATTTTAGCTCCCCGGGAAGGCCTGTTATCTCTCTGATTCCACTTAGTTTGATGTAGTGTCTTTCATACAGTGTCGCTCAGAACAATTTACAGCCAGAGAGGAAAATAACAACTTCAAGCTTTGGTGAATCGCACCCAGCAGCCCTCTGGAAGAGCAGCAGAGCTTTTTTATCCAGCTCTCGTTACATTTTTATAATGATGTGGTAACACACCCCAGCCCAGGTGGTTGCACAGATCGCTCCATCCGCAGAAACTCAACACACAGATGAGGCAGGATTTCTCTCTGTTAAAATGCGTGTACAGTAATACCCTTGAACTAAAACCGGCAGCAGCTTGTTTTAAATGCATTGGCTAAACAACCAGCTCTGGGCTGACAAGGGCTCTGCATCTGATTAGAAAACATGCTGTCAGTGCTCACAACGTGCTACGGGCTCCAGCCGCAGGGCTCCGCAGGACTGAGAGGGTGTCTGCGCACAGACGGTCGGGCAGATCCCTGTTACGGGGGTTGGGAGGTGTGGTGCAAACCTGCCTCTTGCTCATCAGGGGTTCAGCACCTCCCTCCAGGGTAGGACAGCATCCAGTAGTTAGTTACGCAGCTGCAGGTTGGGCACATTCCAGGGGGAAAGTCAAGTTGCCCAACAGCCAGCAAGGAGGTGGAAAGGGGACATCTCTGCTAGGTGGGCAGCGCTGCAGGCTCCTTGTTCCCATGGCACCACCTCACACCTTCTTTCCTTTTCAGATGACAAAAAGAGATGCCCAGGTGACAGTTAGCTACTGTTCCACCCCTAATCCAGCTGCAGCCCCCTTCATCCCCATACCCCACCGGCATCTGCCTCAACACCCTCCTCTGGAGCAGGTCTCCCATTTATCACCTGGATAAATGGTGCTGTATCTCCCTGGAGCAAACATGACGTGAGACCTCCACTCACCGTCTTGCAGCACAGCACATGCGTTGAGTTATTCAGAAAGTTTTGAGGCCACAATGTTCTCATCTAATTCCACTCTCAGCAGACAAGAGCCATCTATGGTGCCACAGCTCTTGACAGGAGCCTGGTGTCCCTGAAGACCTTGAGCAATCATGCCCGCAACAAAGGATGTCACTGACAGACTGAAGGTCTTTCCTTTAGCAACTTCACCCACTCTTCCTAGGAATATGTTTTCAGTTGCCTTGTATTTAATCTTCCTTTGTCTAAATCAATAGACAGTGGCTTTTATCAGAAAAATCTGCAGGGCATGTATGGTCAATGGCTTCTTAATAATGTCTCTAACATTATGTTCCCAAAGGTTCATGTAAAAAAAAAAAAATCACACAAAAAAACCCCCAACAAAATCAAAGAGTGGAAAAACCAGAGCAAAACAAACAGCTTGTGCATGGTCTCCTTGAATTGTTTAATAATCCACCAAGTGAAAAGCACCGCAGGGGAGAGGCAGGAGCAGCACTCCCAGTTACACCCTCTCTACCCTACTAATAAACCAGAAAAATGAGGCTATTGCTGGTATCTGGCAAACCCTAACACTTCTTAACCGCCTGCATTTACTCTGTGTGGTTATTATTGTGGTTTGAAAGGCAAGCCCCCGATGCACGAAGCTCAGGTGAAAGCATGTGGGAGAGTGAATCCCTCCTACGCCCCAACTTCCATTTGGCCTTTCTGTTCCCAGCAGAAGTGTTCACAGAAATTGAAGGCTGAGCTCAAGTTCCTCAGGTTTTGCCAAAGGAAAATCTGAATCTTTCAAGTATTAGTGAAATTTGCAGCTCACCCTGTGGTGGCTCAGATCACAAATGCATCAAGATGAGGGCAGAGCTGGTAGGCCGAGATGTTTCCAGCAGACCCACAAAACCTGAAATGGCTCAGAACTGGAGAAGGACCGCTGGGACACATGTGATTCTCACCATAAAGTCTCCAACCCAATCCCAAAATGATCTAAACTTGGTGGCAGGAGCATTGCTATAGCCATGATAGCTCAGCAAGAGAAAGGCACTTTGCAGCTTGGGATAGCGAGACCAAAGAGTTTGCTGTCATTTACAGGACCTGGAGGGGACATTGAAATTTTCATTGCTCTTTTGATTCATAACACAGCTTCCATGGGAAGGCCATGCGGCAAATGCACCAATAAACTTTATTTCAGCTGATTTCTCCCCTGATTACCATAAAACTCCTGCAGACACACACGACTGTCCGCACCTCATATCCTGGGACCACTTCTGACTCCTCCTCACAACTTTTAATGTTTCAAATATTTCAAGTTTAGCATCCCTTCGCCTGGAATCAGCGATAAGGAATAATGAAGAAAAAAAGTCAATTTCTTGGAAAACAACTTTAAGCTTCCTTGGCAAAGAGTTATCTGTTGCTCATACTGTACTAAGCAAGGCAGGCATTACATGACATGGACCTTTTAGGAAAATTAAAATGCTATTGCTACTCCAACATTGCTGCACTGAAAGCCAACACCATTACTCACTAATAAGCTTAAGGGATTTTACAATTTCCTTGCAATTCCCTCAGTGTCTGGACATTACCCCGGTCTCAGTCACAGGTACATGCCAGAGTCACTTCATGCAATGGAGAAGGGTAAAATTAATTTGCAAATTGAATGAAAGCCCAGAAACATGTCAGGAATAACTCCCCCAGGCCGGGCTGCCGGTGATGCTCAGCAGAGGAGCCTGCTCTAACCCTCTTCCCACTCTGCCTGCTTCATCAGCTCTTCACCACTGTATGCAAGGGGAGCAGATCATGAGAAAAGGTACATTTTTGTTTCAGACTGCTCTGACATTGCACCTCTCTCCGCAAGGGACCATCTGGCTGACATCCTGCTTACCCGCACATGCTTGCAGAGCTGCTGCAGGTGGGAGAAGGTCACAGGAGAATCAATTTGCCACAGAACGTAACTTGTTTTTACAGCTACTCATGGTATGTTATAGTCACCGTGGAGAGGGAGGAAACCACTTTCTTCAGCAAAGAGGAATTGGAAAAAAGCACCTGTATTAAACCAGGAATATTTTGCTCTATAAAGCCAGGAACAGCAGAAGTTCCCCATGCCCAGCTGGCTTTAGGGAAAAGGCCAGTGCAGAACAGCACAGACCCAGTTTTACAAGCACCTACCTGGCTCCCAGGAATGCCCCATGGTCCAGCACCACACCGCGGGATGCAATCCTGCTCAGGCAGGATCCGTCCTTCCAGCACTGCCAAACCGGGACTAAGTCCAGAGGGTCTAGACCAGGACCGCATTTGTCTAAGGGAAATTTTTGCAGCTGTCTTTCTCCAAAGAGCCACCCCACACAACATTTCTTCCAACACCAGCTCCTTCACCACAGACGAGCAGCAGCAGGACAGACAAGGCTAATCCCTTCTCCGCCTGTCACCGAGGAGGCAAATCTCCTTCCTGGGGAGTTTTACCAGCTTTTTTATCAGTCGTTAATAACAATAATGATAAATAGCCTGGGCTGGATGTGCTTGCAGGGCTGGCAGCTCCAGCAAGTCCCCATCCAGGCTGCATCACAGCCTTGCTCAGCCGGGACAAAGGGCGAAGGAGGTTTCGCCTCCTGTTCATGGGGAAGAAGGGAATGGGAGAAGCTGCTCATTGACTCGGTGAGATTCAAGAGCTTTCTCATGCTTGCAGCAAGTTGCCAGGACCTCAGCGGGACCTTCCTTCATCCCTTGATGGTCTTGTGGACTACCTGCCTCATGAAAGATAACAACCTCGGTGAGTTCCCACCTTTCTGTGGTCCCCTTGAGCTTTGTTCCCACCCTCCTGAGAAATGCCAGCGAAGCACAGTAACTCCCCATGGACCTGAGCAGGGATTTCTATAAATAGCCCCAAACTGGCACCTCTGCAGCCTGAGGCTCTCATTAGGGGCCAGGAGCTTCTGGGACAGGGACACGCTGGAACAAGTTTCATCCCAGCAGCAGCTGTTGGCACAAAGGTAGCACAGAGGAAACCACGGCAGGGCTGGTGAGACACCAGAGTACCTGCACAGCCACCTCCTCCGCAGAGCTGGGGAGGGTCTGGCAGCACGGGTAGGCACAAGCCCCCCCCAGACCACCCTCCTCCTCCTCCCTTCCCTCTCTCCAACCTCTTCCCCGAACTTAGACAGGGCTCAGGGCTCCACTCGGGGCAGATGCAGCCATTCAGGAAGGCAATTTCACCTTGGGATGCAAAGGGAGATGCCTTCTGGATTCAAGCCCTGCTGCAGAAAACTGTGCTGTATCTCAGATGTGGCTCCTGCAGAAGCCCAACTGATTTCTTCCACTTGTACATGCCATTCACTAAATGTCCCAAAACACTTCCCCACCATCAGCTCCCCCTGATGCCCAGACTGACCCAAGCCAGAGACGCACAGCAAAATGCAGCAGGTCCAGCAGGCTCTGCCACACTCATCCCTCCATCCCACGTCTGTGCTGGACAGTCCTGCCTTCCTCTGCTCGGAAACCACGCGCTGATTGGGATTCACCCCACTTGAGGCATCCAGAGGGGCCCCCAGGCAAAGCCCAGCGCCTTTGTGGAGCTCAGGACAGCACGGTTTGTGCTCCCAGCTGGGACCTGATGTGATAACTTTTGCAATTTCCCTGGTTCTGGCAATTTGCCTGTGAAGTGCAAAACCAGTTATCAAAACTTAGAGATAACCAGGCAGTTTGCTTTTGCCACAGTAATTACACATAGAGATTAGAACCTTAATTGAATATCTGCTCTTCTCCTTGCAGATGTAAGCCAGGTGGGTTTGGTGTTTTTTTGGTTGTTTTGCCTTTTTTAAGCAAGGACTCCTTGTGACCTGCACAGACATTAATGTCTGCTGGGAGTCTGTAAGTTCCAAGACTCCACCGGACTCGGAGCAGGACGTATCCTGCCAGCTGCTCCCACCCACCAGTGCCTGGGGCTGGTAATTGCAGGACAAAGCAGAGAGCTTGCCTAATTAGCTAATTCTGTTAATTCAAAACATCTCAGCAAGACATATGATAACATGTAATTTGACCTGCCCTCACTTCAATGAGTCATTTTGTGGATCCATTGATTTGTTTTTCAGGATGATGCAAAATAAGAGCTATTGGAGAAAAACAGGAGGCACGTTTCCCCTCAGAGGGGGACTCCCCCCCAGGGCAGCCCCTTGGACCCAGGGAGAGGTGTGGGTCACCCCAGCACCATCTCAGGGACTCCCACGGTTCTGCTGCTTACGCCAAAACACACTCAGCTGCTGCCTGAAACACTTGTGGAGCTTGAGACAGTAGAAAAACAGGTGGGACTTGAGAAAAATCTGGAGAGGTAACAACTTTTTTGATGTCTCTCTACTATGTGTTTTGTGGCACCCTTATTTATCTCAGGCACACATCCTTGCACTGGTTTAAACAGTAACGGGTTCACATTGCGGTGCCCCTGCAGGAGGGATCCCACCCGTGTCAGCTACTAACAGGAGATGCGGTTATGCTGGCTGGGCTGCTGGACTTCAGGACAGAACCTCTAGATACCACCTACAAGAGGTGGGTTGGTTTTTTTTTCTATTGTTATCTACCTCTTCCATCTCCAGTTTTCTTCACAGCCATGTGGAACAGCCCTAGCTATATATTTAGTGAAAGCAGCAATAATTAAATAAATATATTTGTTGTTTATCAGCTGCAGCTGAGGTGCTGAAGGTTTCCAGAAGCACATCTGGTCCTGCCAGGAGCCAGGTCCTGCCTGCAGCAGCTGGAGGAGGAAGGTTGGGGAGCACACGCAGATCGAGTAGGAGAGCTGGCGTGCACAGCTGGAGCGTGAGCAAGTGACCTGCCTTGCTTACTGATCTTTTAGAGAGGTGAAGGATGAAATAAGAAGGGAAAGCCAAACAGAAGGCTGTCATCAGTCCACCATTAATTTAGCTGCGATTCATATTTCAATTACAAATTATTTCCCCCAGGATGAGCACCAAGCATGGAAGTAGTTGTCCACCAAACATCTCCTGTTGAAGACTCTCCTTTCAGCTTCTGGGCAGAATTAACCAACCTCACAGCCCACCCAGCTTTCTGGCTGTCTCCTGCCCTCGGGTAGCTAATGAAGCGACCTCGTGTAGCTTTGCTAGCTGGCACAACTGACACTTGCCCACCAGCAAAAGAACCCAGCTGTCCCTCACTCAGAGACAGCACTTGATGCTTTTCAATTGCAGTTAAGTAGCAGAAAACTGGGGGAAAAAAACACCCAAAACACCCCAAGGCAGCCTTGAGCTGGGAGCACGGTGGTATCATCCAACCAGGGAGCAAATCTGAGATCCTGCACTGATAGCAAAGGCAAAACTTGAGAGCCAGCAGCTATCCAAGTGACTGCTTTCATCTGCCTTGCAGTAGGCTTGGAATTTAAATCGGCTATTCCAGCCCGCTCCTGCTTTGTAGCTGCAATTGCATCAAAGAGCATCTCATGCCTGCTACATCAAACGCCAAGCGTGAAGAATTGCCAAAGGAAAATTAAGGTAGAATTAGAGCCATAAGCCAACGCACACAAAAATAGCTCAGGGAGAGGCAGCTCTTCCATACTCACATTTCTCACACGGGAGCTGCATCGTACCTGTGTGGTGAGCGAAGTCTCCAGGGACGGAACATTTCCTCAGGCCACCTAACCCAGCTCCTTCCTGACATCAGCTTTTCACATTTATTATAATTACTTCCAGGTTCACCAACTCAGAAGAGCAACAAGGACTTTGGGTCTGGTGGGACTGGCTGATCCCTCCTCCCTGTTAATTTGCCAACTTTCACACAACTGACCCTTTTCTCCTTAACAGCCGTTTCAGGTGTTTCAAATTTTGTTCACGAAAATACTCAGCCACTTCCTTACTATCTGAACAGGAACATGAGATTCATGGTGGTTTGTTATTTATTTTTGTAGCTTTATAGAAACATTATTTAATTCACAGATCTATGTTAAAAAAACCTCTTGGAAGGTCAGGACTTGCTTGAACGTGTGAAGGTGTTCACGTTACAGACTGTTTATCAGCTCTCGAGAAGAAAACACTTTCCTTGTGATGAATCCATCGCTCCCAAGTGACCCAGGATGACTCAGTGCCATTTCACTAAAAATTCCTACTGACTTCAAAAGAAAATCCTTTTTAAAGTAAATTAATTTCATTAAGCCGAGTTTGAAGGAAGAAACAATTGAAAGCTGAGAAAATGGCCAGTGTCTCCTCAGGGTCCCACGTCAGGAATAGTATCTGATTTATCCTGTTGGAAACTCCCTGCCAGGGAGCTCCACAAGCTGAAAATGTTTCCATGCAGTAGTCACAGAGGAGATAAAACATTAATGACAGTCAACAAATTCCATCATTTTAAAGTGCCTTCCCTTCCCAACTGCCACTGCTGGCAGAGGGGAGCGTTTGGGGATGTTCCCAGCTCGTTCATAGTAAATAAATCCCTTTCCTCTCCATCTGCCGTGCTGGAGGTGGCACGGCAGGTCCCCCTCATCGCTGGAGAGCTGGAAACCCCCGCAGCAGCATCGAGAGCAAGGACATGGCGCAGGCTGGCCGGGAGGTCATAAATATTCCTGCTCAAGAACCAGGCACATCTGGGGAAGGCATGGCCGTCTCAGGAGGCATAAATCTGCTCTTCAGCCCAGACCGGTGCCAGAAGCAGTGTCACATTCTCAGAAACGTGAATATGCAAAAAAGTAATTACAGAAACGAAACCCCTTCAGCACCTCCTGGGTGGGTGCACTGCTCTCCCAGCTCTCAGCCTACGCTGCAGCAACAAAATACTCTGCCCGTCGGAGGTACAAGAGCAGGAGGCAGTTTCCCACTTCAAGTGGATAAAGGGATGGTTGGAAGAGGCAAGGTTGCTCATTCTGGGTGGATGCAAGCTGTGCTGCATGCAGCCACCATCTCCCCACCACCACCACTGTCTTCTTGCTCAGCACCATCTTTTTCTCTTGGTCCCACCACCAAACCCCACCAGCGTGTCCCTGTGCCTCCTGGGGAGTCAGGGATGGGGCGGTGAGTGCCACCTCCCTGAAGGGAAACCTTGGGACTTCCCAGCAATTTTCCTGCATTGGTAAAGTCTGGGAAAACGGGCCCATTTTTCTCCACTGGAGGGATTTTTGTGTCCACCTGCAGCAAGTTTCCAAGCCATGCTGAGCCGCAGCTATCACAGGTATGCACACATCAAGGCTTGGCTGAGGACACACGGAGCTACTTACCATCACTCCATCACTAGGACTTACGGACTCATCCAGACACAGAAAACAACCCGTGGAAGAGCCAAAGCAAGTGCAACCCCGTATCCAATGGTGCCGCCAGCCTGGGGGTGGGAATCTGATAGCCAGCCTCCCCCTTGCACGCCGCTGCATGGGACAAAGTGCCACTCATTTGGTTGCGACACCAGGAAAGCAGAGGAAAGGGCAAGGCAGCACAGAAAGCACCTGCAAAATCAGTAACAGGAGCCCTAAAGCTCTACTTTTCTGTTCATGAACGAAGTTGCCTGGAAGTGTTTGATTTATATTATACGTAAGGGGAAATAAGAGTGGAAGAGGTGCTGGAGATCAGCATCTTTCTCGGAGGGGATCCAGTTGCCACATCTCACACCTCATGGCTCATTAAGCCCATCCTGATGACTGGTGTTGCCAGTCTCCATCCCTCCCTGGCCACCTCGCAGCAAACCGCTGGCAGGCCTTCCTGGTGGCTCTTTAGCAACAGAAAAGGGAAAATAAAGAGTAATTTCAGTCCTTAGGAAATACAGCCAGCAGGAGTGAGTCCAACAGCCTCACCAGCAGCAATGTGTGGCACCAGGGTGGTCTTGAAGGTGGCAGATGCCTCCTGGGCTGCCGGGGGTGAACAGCAGCAGGGCCGTGGGCCTGATGGCAGCAAGATCTGGTCCATACACACCCCCGTGGGGCTGCAGACTCAGAAGGGTCATCCTTGCAGGATGGTGCAATGTAAGCTACAAATGTGAGCTGCAATGCTGGCACCACCAAAGCCTCCCCACATACCACGAAGGTGGGGGAAGAAGGGCAGGGAACTGGAGAGCTGGGCATTAAAAAAAAAAAAAAGGAAATTAAAAGCAGAGAGTGTGAATACGACTTGTTTTTCTCTAGAGATAGGATTGCTTGCTACCAGCACAAAGGCAAAGGGGAAGTCTTTCAAAGGGGGAAGCACATGCTGAAGGGTGAGGGTGGGATGGGAGATAGGGCGTTATTCATCAGAGCAGTGGGGTGACAAATCCCACTGATTCTGCCACAGCACCAGAGGATGGGGCTCTGCCACGGGCAGAAATGGCTCAAACACTCCAAATAACGCGGGCTCCAGCCGTCCTGGCCTCTGGGCAGGCTTGAGGCTGCAGGTTTAGTTGGGAGAAGCACCATTCCTGTGAGGCTTTTCCCTCAAAAGAGCTCTCCTCTCCACTCCATGCTTCTGCCGTAAAAGGCATGGCAGGGCTCCACGTGGCCCTTGGCCTTTGTTCTGAGCCGCATGTGGGTTGGGGCAATTAACCATCCCAACGTGAGAGAAACTCCCAGTGCTAATTGCTCTTGGAGAAGAAGAATTTCAATAAAAATTAAAAGTCCAGGAGTGTTTAAGCACAATCTCTTCGAAGTACAAGGCAGAAGACCTTTATCCACCAGGATACATGGTGTTAGTGTAGCATCCCTGGGAACTGTGGGCTGCTGCATAGAAATTAAAGGTCATTCTTTTTTATTATTTCTTACAGATATGCAGCAGAAATATAAGATTTTGAGGACAGAGGAGTGATAAAAACAACAAGCTATCAGAGCTGCAAAGTTCAAACTACACTTTGTTCCTCGCTACTCTTCATGCAATAAAAAACAAGGGAGGCAGCACAGCTCATGCAATGGGTGGGAAGAGCCCTGGTGCATCTCAGCAGCCCTGGGGACCACAAGGCCTCTTTGATGGAGGAGGAGGAGGATTTTCCTCCCCAGACCTCCTGCTGGGGGTAGCAGACGGCAGGACCACAAACCCCACGCCAGACACGCAGCTCAGGGCAGCAGCGAGCAGCAGGCAACCACGTGGCAACCCAGCCTTGGCTGCGCTTCGCCAAGGCACCGCTCCAGTGCACACTGCTTAAAGTGACATTTTTATCTTTCCAGTGAGCCTGCGCGACCCCCTCTGGGCTATCCACCTCCCCCTCACCCCATTCCCTCCAAAGTCCCCCAAGGGAAAGCAGCAGAGAGGCAGGGAAGGCTTTCCCGAGGCGGTGGCAGGGAGAGGGGCTGTCCCAGCTCCACGGCAGCCGTGCTCCTTCACTGCACTGCCTGCTCACACCTTGCGCCCAGCCCGTCCCCTTTGCTCCTCTGCAGGCTCCCACCTGAGACATGTTTGCAGGGAACTATTTTCTGCAGTCTGTCTGCCACTCCAGAGCCATTAACATCCTCCCACCATTTGGGCTGTCATTTTCTCTAATGATATATTTAAAGAAAATGATACTACAGGCAAAGCATTTCTCGGTGATTGTAACACATGGCAAGTAACACCGTCAGGCGTGACTCAGCCCGCCGGAGCTGTGTTTTCGCTCAGCGCCCCAGCTGCTGTCTGCTCCCCCGGCAGGCATCGCAGGGCACAGCCGTGCCTGGCACAGCCGGAGCTGCCGTGACCAGCACTGGGCTGCTGCCCCTCCAGCTCCACACCCCGACACGATGCCCAGCACACGGGGCAGCCCATGGAGAGACGCCTCCCGAAAAAACCCCACTGAGCTGGGGGGCTCCTGCTCCCGCAGCCGTAACCAGCCTGTGTTTCTGAAGGATGCTGCCACGAGATGTATCTCCAGCCCAAATGGAATGGGGGCTAGAGGGTAACTCCTGCACGTTTAAACTAGGGCAGGGTTTATGTGCAGTGGCATTTGGTGAGGTTTTTATATACAGCTGCAGCTGGTGCATTTGCTAGTCAGATAGAGCTTTTCTTCCTTTATGGCTGAGCTACAGCAACCACACAGCAAAGCTCAGGGACTGCATGGCACTTCTAACCCATCCAGCCTTGGCGCTGCAGGGCAAACAGAGCCTATTTTAAGTCTCAACACCAAGAAGATAGAAAAGAAGAGAGAAACCCAGATACCCAAGCAGCTCCAAAGCACAGGGACATCCCAAAGACACTGTTAAGACCACCTGGGAGTTCATTTATTACCATTAAGTTGATGAGCGGCTGTATAAAACCCAGAGACAGGCAGCTGTCATGTGCATGTCTCATTCAAAACCAGGTTCTCTCAATGGCAGGTCCCCTCAAGAGAGTCACCAACTGTTCCAGATTTGTCTTGCATACCTCAAATAAAACTACGGGAGGGGAGAGAAATGCTAAATCTCATTTTAATAGCTATAACTGAGCCCACCAGAGCAGACAGGTCCATGTGACAAGCCCCACACATCCCATGCCTGCCTTCTGGTTTGCTCCACCACTTCCAGCCCCTCATGTACCTGCAGCTCCTCTCCAGCAGCACGGTCCTTTCTCTTGCACGTCTCTCCTGGTGTAATTGCAGCTGAAATCAATAAGCCGGACTAGTCTAGCTGGGCTTTTTTTATTGTGCTGCAACAAGCGAAATTGCAGCCTCCAATCATTTGCCCATCAATGGCTCTGAGCAGCCAAACTTTGGAGCAGTAACTCAGAGACTGATCATACACAAAACAAGGGTAAGGGTCCTGCACAATAAATAAGTTTAATAAAAGTAATCAAAGGAGGGTCAGACCCCTTCCTGGACTGTTTTCAGTCATCTCACAAGGTGGATCAGTGCCCTGAGTGCTCCCAGGCATCTGCTGAGCACCAAGTTACTCTATAGTTTCTCAAAACTCCAGATGAAACACACGCATTTGGGTGAAAAACCCTCAATTTTTATTAAAAAGAAAAAAAAAAAAGAGGAAAAACATTTCAATTTCCTCCCGGCATTTCTCAGTGAAAGGCACATTTTAACTGCTGCAGTTGTGAGGAGCAGCTTAAGGAGATGACAAAACATGGTAAGAGCAAACCTGGCTGCACCCAGCCTTGACTGAAGCCATCACAGGGAGCTGCCTCTGGGCTTTGGGAGCTGCAAGCTGGCAATATTCCCATGTGCCATTTCCCAAATGGGAACGGTAGGGGAGGAGACTACTTCCTCTCTACCCGAAAACCCGCCGGCAATTTGGGCTGCCGTGTCCCGATATGATTGCTGCTCTTGGAGACAAATGTGGAGTGAGGACACATTTATCGCTACCCGTCAGTGAGAGTTTCTCCCTCTGCATCGGGTGCTCCCCTGGCCAGGAGAGCAGCCAGGAGGATGCAGGGGGACAGGCAAGCACCTGGGAGCAAAGGGACATAAGCGGGGTACAAAGATGAACGTCCCTTTGCAACCTGCTCACAGCAGCTCCGCAGAGGCGATGCCTGCGGGAGGGCTGGTTGCACCAGAACCGGCAACAAAAGAGGCGAGAAGATGGGAATTAGGGACTGGCAGCTGCTTCCAGGCAGGAATCTGCTCAGCAGAGGCGGGGACAGGGGATTGAGCTGCAGTCCCTGCCTCGGGGTCCATCTACCTCTAGCCAGAAAAAAGCAATGGAAGTGGTTAAAATTCCAGTTCGGAAATTGTACCGATGAACCCAACACACAGCAAGTCGCTGGTGCCTGCTTTCCAGCATGGCCCCGACAACCCTTCCTCATGATTAATTTTCCCTTCTGTTGCCTTGGCGAGTTTGGGGAGACACATTGCGGGCAAAATCTGGGAAGACACCCCCAGGCTCCCATCCAGCGCAGATGGAGGAGGGCTCTCTGCCGCCTTCGCGCCCGCTGCCAGCCCTGTGCTCACCCACCACTCATGCTACAAAAACCCAAAAACCACCGTGTCCAGACGATCCAAGAAGTGGTTTTCCTCTGCGCACGCTCCCCTGGGTCCCCGCAGCCTTGAACCCTCAGGGAGGGTAACGCATCGCCCAGGGCTTTCCTGCGCTCCCGCTTCCCGCTGTTCTGCAAAGTTCTTAATTATTGAAGGGGTTGGCAGTGAACTCTCAGGCTGTCAGCCTGCTGAGTGTTTGCCCTTCTTAAGTATTAATTTCTAATACACAAGTAATTTAGAAATATCAAAAGTATCGGGTGTGTAATTTGGAGCAGTGTGTCACGAAATAACAAGCTCATCGTCAGGTGGATTTCAAGCAGATTGGAGCAATTTAACTTGCAAACTACAGGTTGCAGTTCTTGAAGGAATGTAAATGTCTCTCTTAGTCTGAAATACGGGGCTCATATCTCTCACCGGGAGCTGCTGTTGTCAGTCATTCCCATTGCAGAAGGCATTATTATTGCTAAACACTGTCTTCTGCTATTTTGGGAAGAAAAAGCAGAATTTCCATAGGGCTCTGCAGTTGCACGGTGGCTCTGCATTGCTTTGTTTATGAATCTCAGCAAAACGGGGCTGGGCTGGGCAGGGCAAATGCGGTTTGCACCAGGCAGGCTGCAACAGAGGAAATGCTGCTTTGGCTCTCCAAAAACCGGGATGTCAGGTCCCTGGCGGGTTGGAAGGGAAAGTGGTGGGAAGGGAGTGGCAGAGACCAGCCACCCCCAAAACAGAGATCAGAACACACAGATCCCATTTGGACAGCTGATAGCTTGTGGAGGTATTTTCCTCCTTTTTTATATTATTTTTGGCAAACCAAATGCCATGGGAAGGATATACAGGAACCAAGCACGGAGCAGCACAACACTAAATGGGGTCAGCGTTCCCCTCCCAAGCAGATACACCTCGGGGCATCGCCAGAGACATGAGCAGGGTCTTTTTTTGGCCAGGAATTTCACACACACGCAGTGACACAATCGCTGACTTCACACCCACCCCAACTCCGTCGCAAAGTAAAATCTTCGCCAGAATCTAAGATTTGCCTCAAAACAAGCCATGGAGACCCATCACCCATCGCACGCTGGGACTGCAGCACCACGCACATCCCCTACACGGCCCAGGGGAGATGTCACTCCCACTGATAGCAGCGCAGGCAGGCTTTGAAGCATGCTAATGAGGCATGACACAGCTGATTTGCATTTCTACGGCCTTGTTTGGATCAACGTAAATTTTATACACTGTGTTTGCACTGATAAGTGTGTGCCTGCACCCAACAATGACTACGTAACGCCCCATCTCCCCTCAGTTTCCCTCAGTCAAGCTGACTGAGAGACGAAGCCAAGCTCCAAGCGCTCCTAACTATCTCCAGAAATAGCATGAGACAACTTCATTAGAGGCCGAGAAAAGCATCTGCCATCGGGATGAGTGGCAGAAGCCAAGGGCTCCCAGTATGTGGCTCAGGGACCTCGTGGGGCACCAGCAGCTGCTGTTTGCTCGGTGAAGAGCCACTTCTTCACCAGGTCCCAGTAGCTCAAGTCCCAGCACGCTCCCCATCATCATCCAGCCTGACTCCACATCAGGGTCTGCTGCCATGACCGTATTTTTCTATTTCTCTGCCTTACCATTACCCATGGCACCTCTGTGCATGCAGCAACCAGCCTCAGAAAAGGTTATATTCACTTAGAGATAAAAAAACATAAAGGTGTTTGGATTGTGTCAACACTGCACTGCTGGGACAGAAATACCAGGATCATTTTTGTCATTTCCCACCTTCAGCCCCAGGGGAGGAGCGAGATTTTGGCAGGGCTGCTGCAGGAGCAGGGCTGATGCCTGGGTCAGCATCAGGTTCTAAATACCCAAGAAACCAAAAAAACAGTTCTCCAGGCTGAATTAGTACGAGGCAGGGTTGGAGGGTGGAGAAAAATAAAAAAAAAGGCTGATCTGGCAGCTCAGGAGCCCTGGAATTCAGGATTAAAAGCGCATGGCTGGAGAAGGACCAGAGGAAATCAGTTTCCCATCCAGGCACTTGGGGAATAACTGACCCAAAGACATGGTGAGCCCACAGCTTCAGCTCAGCCTCCCCACTCCCACAACAGAAGCTCAGGTCAGCCACCCGGGGATGATGCTGAGGGCTGGATCAGCGCTATTCCTTTCCCAAGAGGAGAGAAATTTGTTAAGAAGTCACAGAAACCGAGACGTCACAGTCTGCCTGAAGCAAAACCACCCACAACATTCAAGTATCTGTGTGTGCACTGAGCAGCTCCTGAAAAAATCTGATGGTTTTGGCAGCCCTTGCCTCTTCTTGATGCGCCCGTTAGCAAAAGCCAGGTCTGGAGGATTATGGCCATGATGCTGTGGGGGAATTGGACTTACTTCTGCACGCCTCAGGCACAGAAAGCTGGAAATCACAAACTGCTCTTGCCATCACACAAAGCCTGCTCCTCTCCCCAGCTGCTCACCATCCCTTCCCTGCCTACCAGCCTGGCCCCTGCAGACAGCGAAGCAGGCAAGGAGGATCGCTCAGCAGCACCAAAACAATCCAAATTACAATAAGCAAAAGGCAGAGGAACCGTTTGCAGCATCTTCTCCCCAGGGGGTGGCAAACTAAGATGACAAAGGAGCTAGGCACTGCCCTGGGTGCTCAGGGAAGCATGGAGCAGCACAGGGAGATGCAATCAGCAAGAACAGTTACTGCCTAAACCACAGCAGCACATCTTGGCCAGGAGGAACTGCCAGCCACCACCACGATTGCTCACTGCTTCCAGGTGCTTTTCTCCCCTCTTCTTCCTCACCGACACCTCCCCCCTCCAGCATCATGTGCTCCATTCCCTCTGCTCTCACTGTTTATATTCAGGCACTGTCAATGAAAGGAAAGAGGTTCTCCAGCTGCTCCTCGCTGAGCCCATTTGGGGACTTCAGAATCCAATTAAAAGTGCTTTGGTCCAGGCTGCAGAGTAATTTGTAATATAGTCGAATATTTGTTTTAATTATTTTGATTTGTTTTATTCTTCGTTTCCTCCAAGATCTTTCTTGCTATGAACTGGCAAAATACATACTTGCTACAAAGTACTCTAACACCAATTTTGCTTATAATTTGCATAATTCTCTCATTATAATAAACTGCCAATACTTTCATAAGCCTCTGGCTGGCTGAGCTGAAGAGCAGAGTCATCCCTGTGCCCTGGGCAGCACGGCATCGCCTCCTCCAGCTGGGCACTGGCCCCCAACCACCAGCCACCTCCTGAAAACCCTCTTCAGACTCTACAAACATGAGCTGGGTCTGAGATTTTCCTTTTATGCAGCTGCTGAGGCTTTCTGGGAGCAAAGCGCACTGTCCCCATGGGTTGAGGAACAAGAGTATCCCCATATCAGCCACACCAGGGGGAGGGCACATCTGCGACCCCCTGCTCCCCCTCCCAGGTATGCAAGCTGGACCAAACCAAGCCAGAGCTTAAACACTGATATTACTGGTTTGGCCAGGCTGGGTCATTGCTAACCCTTAGGAAAATGATTTTGAGCACATGGTTTGTTAGGAAAACGCAGGCTCCTTGTGCGCATGATACATCCCTGAACAGCTTTTGCTTTTCTCAGAGTCACAGCCACTAGCTCTCTCTTTTGCGTAACACAGAAGTGTTTCAGTCTATACACTGCAGGCGCTTTGCTTTGCCTGAGCTGGTGCTCAGCAGCTTTGCCGTGCATAATTCAGGACAGGGCTGCTGGTGCTGCTCCATGGCGAGTGTCTTCTAGCATTGCTCGCTGCTGGTGACAGTAGCAATGCCATCTTGCCCACCAGAGCTGCAACAGCAGCATCCTGTACCACGGATGCAGATTCTTGCCGAAACACTTGTATTGCATGGTCTGGTTGCCAGGAGGGATGGGGGATATTTCACAACCAAAGCCAAAAGCACAGCTCTGACAGCGCAGCACCGTTACCACAGCATCACTGGCTCAGCCCACCAGCAGCAACTTCTTAACGCAGCCATGGTCTCGGTGAGAAGGTATTTCCAGCATCCGGATGAGATGCTGTTCAAAGCCAGATGGCCACCGAAACTTTTCCAGCATAAGCAGGAGGCCCCAGCAGCTGCAGGCAGGGCACCCCAGCTGCACCCCAGCACACACGCAGACCCCAGGCACATCCACTGGTCTCCACCAGCCATCTGAGGAGTGCTTACAGTATGGACCCCCTTTTCAGCACACCCTTCACACCTTCAGCATCTCCCAAAGCTGGCAGCACCAGGACACCAATTCCCCCGCACAAGCACCAGCCCTGTCCCCTGTGGGCACAGGCCACATGTCACCACGTGAGCCTGCACAGCAGCACACAGAGGAGACAGCAGTCACATCCAAGGGGAAAAAACACTGTGTGCTTTCTCCTTCCATAAATGCTTCTTTTCTTCTTGTGGAAAGGGTAACACATACAGCAAGGTTTTCTTAACAACAGTACAAGCCAGCCACAATGCTGCTATAAATACTGCTTGAAACACCTGGTACAACATCCTGCAGTAAGAATTGCTGTAAATCCTCTTCTTCGGTATCTCTTATTTCTGACTCCAGGTGGACAGATTTATGGCTGGGATAGTCTAAGCAGCACCTTTTCCTACCTGCCAGGAAAAGCTATAAAGCCAGATCCCCTCTTTATTGCAAGAGATCCTCTTCAGAGCTAATAACTACTTTCCACCCTCAACCCCGCTGTGAATATTTTACTGCCACTTAAATTCATTCATAGCCCTGATTTTGCTGCTGGCATCGGGTTTAGCCTGCTCCGGATAATCACCAGGCAAGTGACATGTTCTGTTCTCATTTTTGTTTGTGAGGTTGACTACAGAAGTAAAATCATGTTGCTGTCATGCCTAATGCAGACAGGTTTTGTACAAGTGCTTCCCCACAAAGCCCTGCCAGTGGAGCTCATTTCTAGTCCTTCACATCCTCGCTCCTCCCTGGGGATGCAGGGCAGCTTTCAGAGCAGACACAGCCAGTGGGGCAGATTTACATCCCTGCCTCCAGGAGACCCTTCCCTGCTATGCCAGAACTGGGTGGAATAATATCTTTTGACTTTGATATCCTTGTCTTTGAAGATACCCATTACCGGAGCCATCTGCCTGCCGAAATCTCTGTGGCTGCACAGAACTGGGCACCTTGATCTCACCTCCAGTAGCCACTTCCCAGCCTCCAAGCGAACGCTCCGCTGCTAGAGCCACCGTTCTACCCAAATACACTGTTATAGACAATAGGAGGATCAGATGGCAAGGCGGAAAAAAATTCAATTCCCTTGAATATTTAATATTAATTGAGGAAGTGGATGGGAATGTCGGGTACACTCTGCACAAACACTTAATATGCCAGATGGGTTGGAGTAATTCTAAGCAGTGGTTTAGTAAATGTCTTAAGAAGAAAATGAACACAAGCACAGAGCTGCATAAGTGGCATCCAATAAATACTTCAATCAACATGCATTAAAGACCAGAATAAAGGCTATTTACAAAATTTCAGTAGGTAAAAAAAAAAATGAGACATGAAGGCTAATTAGTAACTGGTACTTAAGACAGCAATAGCTGATGGAAAAAAAGGAAAGCACCCATTTGAAAGCATCACTTCTGTGTAACTGCATTTTTCTTATAGCATCATTCTGGAACAGTTTCCACCAGAAAAAAATGGCAGGCAGATGGTTTTTTACTCGTTTAAGCAGTAAGCACCACTGCAATGGTGACAAGGAGGAAGGGTCAGATTCAGGCTGCACATCCATGCCCACCCTCGGTGGCACAGGCTGCCTGCCTGCCCCACGAGGACGATCAGAGACACGAAGGGATGTTCCCACAGCCCCATGGGCAAACTCATCCTTTCCACAGCAAAAAGCAAACATGGACTTTTCTCTCTGATCTAGAGACACATTTCTTCTTTCTGTGACAGACAACCTGCTTTTCACAGCCTTGCCTCCCTTTGAAATTCAGAGTAAGAAATGCCATGTGTCAGAGGACTTAAGTGGGTGCTATGAAAAGTGCATTTCCAGACAAATGGGTTTCTTGCCAGTTCACATCATTGTCTGCATTCATCTGTGCAAGCAACAATAAAAAGGTTGTATTCTTATTACTATTTTGAATCATGCTGTTGCCACACTAAACAGTACTCCATGGCAGTAGCAGTAGTCCTTGCTAAAGAGAAGCCAGCCATGGCACCGGGAGGCTGATGCTTATGCTGCTCTTGGGAGCATTCTCCACAAAGGGAATTCAGAAAGACTACAAGCCACAAGCATCTCTTGCCCAGATACTTCATCAAGCAAACCACTTGTGCATCTTCTCTTTAGGGGCTCCTGTCCTCACCATACCAAACACCAGGAAACCCTTGTGCTCTCCTTGTTGCCTTGGTGGGTCATCTGTGCCCTCACTGGGGGTCTCACCACACAGCTCCAGCGTTGTAGGACATCATGGCAGCATTAAAAAACCTCCCAGAGAAACAGCAGAGAGGCAGATTCCCCAAAAAACCCTCTGGGAAACAAGCAGTCATCTAGATAAGAAGAACAAAACCTAAAAAAGCTGTCACTTAGGCAAGGCTGTGATCTAATCCCATGAGTCACAGCAGCAGCGCCTGGAAAGCAGTGCAGGCTCTGCCTTGCCAGTTAGAATACTTCAGGTTGGATGAGACCTTTAAGATCACCAAGTCCAACTGTTAACCCAGCACTGCCAAGCCCACTAGTAAACCATGTTGCTAAGCTCCCCATTTTTTAAACACCCCCAGGGATGGTGACTCCACCACGTCCCTGGACAGCCTGTTCCAGTGCTTGGCCATCCTTTTGGTGAAGAAATTTTTCCTAATACCCAACCTAAACCTCCTCTGGTACAACCTAAGGCCGCTTCTTGTCCTGTTGCTTGTAACTTGGGAGAAGAGACTGAGCCCCACCTCACTGCAACCTCCTGTCAGGTGGTTGTAGAGAGCAAGGAGGTCTCCCCTGAGCCTCCCTTTCTCCAGGCTAAACAGCCCCAGTTCCCTCAGCTGCTCCTCACAAGACTTGTGCTGCAGCCCCTTTCCCAGCTTCATTGCCCTTCTTTAGGCACACCCAGTTCTTCCCTTCTGCCACTTGTCCCATGGACTTGCCAATATCCTAGCAGAGCCCTGGAGATTCCGCCCCATCCCACCCACCCTCCTCCCCAGCAATGAGTACTGGCAGCGAGCAAGTTAGGTTTTACAGGGGTGATTCGCTACCTGCATCCCTCCCACACACCCACTGACACCCAGCAAATCACCCATCCTTCCCCCAGTGCTGTGACGTGAGGCTACAGGAGAGATGCTCCACCAGCAGCTGCCCACGTGCACTGTCCCTCTTTGGGTAACGCACACCTTCCAGCTGATAGATGCCTATTATTAATAATTAATTCCAGCATGTAGAAGAGTTATTCAATGAGCACCAGGATTTGAGTTGGCACCATTAGAAAGAAGTAACACTGCAGAACTGTGAAGGCACAGGAAAGTTTGAAGGGAGAAAAACATGAGGTCACAGGAGATGCCCATGGGGTGTCAGCATTTCTGGGAGTTAAGCGAGGTGGAACATAATCCTACAAGAAAAGGTTAAAATTAACATCCTGATTAAGTTACAGCTCACAGAAATCAGTTCATAAAAACAAGGCAAAAAGGAGGATTTGAGTATGAATGGAGCCCCGGGGGAAGGCTTGGGTGTAAAGGTTACAAGTGTCTAATCTTCAGCCTCTTCCATGAAGGAAACTATAACAACATCCAGCTGACGTCAGTACTAGATCCCCAGCCAGTTGGCTGGGTGAGCATCCTCCGAGCTGGGAAATACAGAGAGGGAAAAATGCTCTTGAGCATATGGAAGCAGAGGAACATGCAAGCATGACATTACTCCACTTCTGAAAAGCAAAGCCTACAGAAGCCTTTTACATTTACTTACAAGTGACAATTTTTGAGTCCAGTTATACAGCAAATCTGTCCTGAATTGTGCCAGAGACACTTCAGGATCTCAGATTCCCCTCAAACAGGGACTGTCCTGGCTTTGCTCTGTGTCCATATGGAGCAAAGCATCTCACCTTGCACTGAGATGACGGCTGAGAACGGGGCTCCGAGGGGCTGCTCCAAGCCATCACCATCCCATGCATTACCCTGCCTCATACGTGGGGATGAGCTCAACACGGGATGATACATCAGCACTATTAAAGTCTCAGCTCTTTGGAATAATTGGTCTCATTAACTTTGGGATACTTGTAGAAAACAAATATGACTTCAGCAAAATTAAATCACCTCCTTCTGTGGGACGTCAATTATGGAAAAGTGTCATCTCAGTCTGCAGCAGACCACCCAGCACAAGTCTCGATGAGGGATAGCTACAAGTTTTAATCAGGGATCGTTACAGGATGTGTAAAATGCAGGATTGCTTTCCAAACAATTTACTCAGGCTATTCTAGCAAGGAGTAACTCTTCAGTGGCATTCATGATCAGAACACAAAATAGGGATGCTGCACAGGAGGGAGGGGAACTGGAGGAAAGAAAGGAATAAAGAGAAGTGCTTTAGAACTGAGCACAGTTATCTGTAATGGAAGTAATTAGCACATGGTTATGATTATCACAGGGATCAGATCATACAGTGGGATCCTTCCAAAAAAGCACTCGAGGACTCACAGTGAAATTTAATAGCAAATTGCAGTGTGGAAAAAAAACACACAGGCCAAGGAAGAACTACCAGAGGTTCTAGATATTAAATAAGCCCTGTAGAAACAGTCTAAAGAGCTCTGCATAGTAAATCCTGGAGCAAACACATGCACTAAGAATGCAAAATAAGATTAAGGAAGAAAAAACCTGCTTTAGCCTACTTTCCATGGAGCACAACGGCAGACACTTGCACTTGACTTTTTTTTTTTTTTTTGCATCGTCTCAAAGCTTCTGCCGAGTTTCCCCTTGTCTAGACATCTGTACTCTGCATGCAAAATGCGAGCACTGCTTATGGCAGAGGGGAGATCTGACTTGCATTTCCCATCCCAGTTTGCAGGCAGTTTGCAGAGACATAAGTGATGACCCACTCTGCAAGCCAGGGAGGAGACTCGGGGTTGCTTCACTTTCTGCTGCATAGACACACTCTGAAATCGCTCCAGTGGTTGTAAAAACATTTGCGAGCCACCAGGCAAAGCACTGCTTTGCAGTAAGAGGTCCTGAGCCCCACAGTCCCACGTCCTCAGCTCCGCTGTGACACACAGGGAAAGCGAGCCAGCACCATACCTGGATAACCATGCAAAACATCCCCAGGGATACACCTTCCCCTTGCAAGTTGAGCTACAAAAGCGGATGGTGCTAACAAATCTGGGAGATTAACGGGTCTCCAGTGACCCCCAACATTGGCTTGCCCCAAACTGCACATCCTTTGAGCTCCAAGTTTCCCTCGCCAGGACTAACAGAAGTTGGACAGAGAACAGATCATCTCCTCCTCTCGGGATGGTGCGAGTGCACGTTCAACTCCCTTTTCCCCATCTATCCTGCTCTTGGCAGTCAGTATTAATTGACTCCATCCAGCAGCCTCCGTGAAGGCTGTTCCCTCTTCTGCTCACTGTTTTTTAAGAGCAATGTGAGCTGCCATTTAGTCGATGGGAAAATAACTTAGTTTAGCTTCTTCCCCTGTCATTAGTGGGCATCACATTAAGAACATGGCAAATCACTGAGAGGAAGAAACACTTGTGCTAATCAGATTTAAACAGCTGACAGCACAGTGCATCAAATCGAGTTACAGGCAACAGATAACGGATGACACTCACTGCCTGATGGAAAACCCCAGCATCCCTCTGGATACACCATTTCCTCAGCATCCAAATGCAAAGTCCTCTCCACAGCACCACAGATTCCTGCACACATCCATGAGAGTTTGGGTTAAATAAAATTTAATATCAAATTATCAGTACATGCAGAACGTGTATATCGTAGGCAATCACAGGTCAGCCTCGAGCGACAGGACGGGTCCGTAATGCACGATGCTGCTGAGGCAAGCGCTTGTGCCCTGAAAGCACAGCAAAGGCAAAGGAGGGAGCAAGAGAGCAGGGAGTGAAAACATTTAACAGGGGCCAGAGGTGACACCCAGGCTCCCCTGGGCAAAGGGAAGCTGCTCCGGCACGTGGGTGACTGAAGGAGAGAACAGAGAAGGGACCTGTCTGCAGCATGACGTCCAGCCCTCGACCTCCAGCCCATCCTGCACCACTGGCTCTGCGGACAGCACACACCAGCTCAGCACGGTGCCGTCAAGACTGGCAGCACGGCTCCAGTCCCACATGGATTCAGATTTCCCCATAATTTCAGCACTTCAGCTTAATCTCTGCTCCTCATGGCTACCACTGTCCTTGTAACTAGCTGGTGGGAGAAAGCAGAGCATCACCTCTGATCTTAGCATCCCCCATCCCTGAGGCTCCCCAGCATCCTAGGAGTGCTCACCTGCCCCTGGAAAGCAAACAGGGTGGTTGCAAAGGGCCACGTCGGGCTAAGACAGACATCAGTGGCCTCAGTATCTTGTAGTAACGCTGCAGGTGTTATTGATTGCCAGAGAGCAGAGATAAAACAAGGCACTAGTTATCCAGCCATGTAACAACACTAACAAGGTAGGAAAAAGGCAGATGGAAAAGCAAAGCAGCCTTAAGCAAGCAAGAGATGGCTGAGCCTTCATGCAAATTCAGGACGTCTGCAATGTCCAGCATCATCAACCGGATGAACTGAGATCCATGAAAGAAGAAAAAGGCTCCTACATCAGGCCCCCATTACTTCATACGCTCCCTTAGCATCCACCCCTATCTGCTCCCTTCCCAAAGCAGCCTGTGAATCCCATTTACTAGCCCAAACCATTCAGTCACCTCCCTCTTACCTCTCTGGCTCCCTGGGACAGTCCTGTCTGGTGCTCTCCTGATAACTGGTATCTCTTCACGCAGCAGGGAAAGCCATAATGAGCTCCCGGCCCTGGGAAGCAAAACAAAGTAAAATTGGAGCTAGAAACACACAGGCTTTAATTGCAAGGGTAATTTCCAAACTTAACGACTTTCAGGGGTTTGCTATCATGCATCACTCAGCCTTGAAATTAAGATGCAACACATGCAAGGGCTCAGACAGAAATGTGGGCTTGGGGCAATGATGGGGTAAAGCCTTACGCCTCATGGGATGTCAGACTAAATAATCAGTGATCCTTTCTAGTTTCAAAGGCAGTGAACTCCCCTAGCCATCATAGCAACCAAGTTTAACAGAGCACAGAACCTAATGGAATTAAACCAGAGCCAGGGTTTCCAAACAGAAAGGTTTTAATCTGGTACAATTTAACACGAACAGTCCTTCCATGCATATCTGCAGACTGCACATGTAACCCCCCAGTGTTGATGTTTTGCCAGTCTCGGAAGACTGGAGCACAGCAGAGGAAGCATGAAGCCCCAAGCATCCCACCTCAGCTCACAGACTGCATGTAGCAAAAGCTGGAAGGTGTGGCCAGATGCATCAAGCATCCTGAATAATGGGATACATGAAATATGTGACTTGCTTTCCAATAGAAAGGTTAGCAGGAATAAAAAAAGGCATGAAAGTACCAGCAGTCCAGCTGCCTGGGAGGACAGCATACCTGTATTTTGGCTGATGAAGCCCTAACCCAGCATTATTCAGAACAGCCACCAGCTAGATTTGAATTTGCAGTAGGAAATCCAGTTGGGCTTTTGCTCCTTGTCCCCCAAGCAAAGAAATGTTGACATTTCAAACACCACTACATCACAACCTCCTCAGCCCCATCCTTGGGGTGGCACAGACCCACCGCGAGGCTGCATCAGCTCACGGGGCTCAGCATCACCTTATCCTCTGGTTCCCCATGCGCTTTCCAGACTCAGGGCAACCTCCTGAGGTGTGACAGACTTTGCATCGCTCCTGTAACACAGGGCTGTAACTGCACAAGAGTTCCTGATTTATAAGACTAACAGGAAATTAAAGCAATATATCATCTGCCATCTAACGGTATTAGGTATCGTTAATCCCATGAGCACAAAGCAAGGAGACGCAGCTGCAGCTGTGTGTACCCAGCCCACAATCCACCGGTTCCTCACAACCCGTCACTGCATTTACTATGGGCATTAAATGGATTGGGAAAGAGAGTGAAAATCCACATTCTGCGAAAGTCTCACCCAGCCTGCTTTTTCCATCTTTCAGCCAGCCAGGAGGAGCTATTCACTGCCATTGCAATTATCTGCATTAAGTTATCTCCTTAAGAAAACCCACCTGCACCAGGGCTGTGGTACCCCAGGTGCTGTACAGAGATGCACCAATGTTTCCCTGGGGGATTATCCTCACCCACATGCCAGATGGAAAGGAGCACAAGGTTCAACAATAAGGCCCAGCTAGACCCTTGACACATGATATGGATCAAAAAAAAAAGGAGTACTTCAGACACCTGATGTCCACCGAAGTCCCAAAGTCCTTTTGATGGCAAAACCTCAAACCGGTGACTTCAGCCCCCACTGCCTTGCTCCTGCTCTCCCCACCAAAGGGGATTAAGCAACAGGGCTGTCTACTGTGACCCTTCACGGGGCTGAACTCAACCACATTTTTCGAACAGGAGGGCTCAGGCTGGTCTGCTCTGGGACTCAGCTTGCTCAGAGGCATGTTGTGCTGTGCAAACAGCCTGCAATGCCGTGCAGGGATGTGACCCAGGGCTCAGCACCCAGAGCTGCTGGCCACGGTGGCCGTGCTCCAGCCCAGTCCCACCCAGATCCCCAGCGCATGCTCACCAGCCACCCCACACACGTCTCCACGCAGCAAACATCAGGTTTTTGTGCCAAGCGCTCAGTCTAGGTGTTTTCCTGCAGCTTTTTAAACAATTTGTCCAGTCAATTCTTTACATATCTTCTCGGCCACCTGGGGACACAAAATTTGCCAGTTCAGCTCAGAAACATAATTTCCTTTGTTTCCTTTACTCAGGGGATGCAAGTACATTTTATACATTAACCTGAGCCTTTCACCAGCACAATTAATTCAGCAGGCTAGGCTATTCATAGGGCCATTGTTACTGAAAGATATGCAATATGAACTAATAAAATAAACAACAACATATGGGATTTCAGGATGGATTGGCAGAATGTAATTAAGTGAACTGGAAACCGGCCAGGATAGTAAAAGGAATTATTTGGATATTTCATTTTATTTTTTTTTATGGCCAGAAGTGGTCTGGGCTTTGCATTCCCTAGCCCTGGGTACGAGCTGGGGGACAGGCCCTGCTGCAGGAGAGCAGCAAGCCCAGCTGACTCAGCCAGCCTTTTTGCAGAAGCAAAGGGACCCACTGACCATGACTCCATGGGCTCAGTTCTGCTTGGTTAACTGTCCACATGAAGAAACTTCCCAAAGGAAGAAGTCCATGGATTAAAACCCCAAGAATCTCACCTGGATTCCCATCCTGGCCCTGTTTATCACCTCTGACACCCTCCTTCACAGGGCAGAGCATGACCTTTAAACCTCCTTCCCCTTGGAAGAACACAGGCAAAGGACTCAAACATTTTGTATGCGCAGCAGCCAGCACAGCTGGATGTAGATGTCATCTGGGGTCTCTAGGAGAGCAGAGGATGGGATCTGTAACTGCTGAGCCACATGGCTGGCACTCCCATTTTTGTCAATTCTTGCAAAATCAGGCTCCGAGCCCCATAAGACATCTCCACAGCTTCAGCACATCCCCACCACCAGCCCCTACCTCAGGAGCTACACCTGGACCAGCTCCTCCTGAGCTGCCCCTCAAAAGCCTCCTTGAGCCTTGGCTAAAGCATCCCAGGAGCTCCTCCAGCACCTCCCCAGGCTCAGCCCCAGACCCACTTGAAAGCCCCTCTGGTGATCAGAACTCCAGTCCCTTCTTCACGCCCCAAAACATCTATGAGCCAGTATCAAAGCTGCTGCCTGCTCTGCCCAGGAGGAGAGACCAACACCCTCCCAAACCAGCTCCTGTGACCCATCCAGCTTTTATTAAAGGGCAATTGGTGCCCAGTTGGGTTCCTGCAGCTCTACCTTCCCAGTGCAGCCCCACAGCTGCATCTGCTCCCACCTGGAGTTAATTAGCCTTTAGAAGCCCTTCTCCTCCCAAAATCCCACCCAAAGATTTTCCCTGCCCCAGAGCAAGGCTGGACCATGCTGCAGCCCATCTCCCCCAGCCCTTTCCCCTTCCTCCATCACCCTGCGCAGCCATCGCATCCCAGAGCTCCATCCTGACCCAAAATGCCCCCCGCTACTCCCAGCCCTCCTCCAAGCATCCGCAATAGTTATATCAAGTTGTCTTGAGTGGAGGGAGGGGGAAGCAAAGCACCCAATCTGCAACTCAAGAGGCTAAAATACTCAGAAATTGCTGTTTCTATGGGAAATAAACAGCCGCGAAGAGCAGTGAGGTCACCGTGAAAGGCAGAGCCGGGGAAAGCGAAGCTCTTCTTGACTTCTTCTGCCTCTAGAGAGCATTGTTGCATTTTCTTCCCAGCAAGAGCCAAGAACAGAGGCATCTCCCCACGCTGGGAGCAGAGGCACTTGAAATGCTGCAGTGGCACATGGCAATCTCACGTTGAACGTCTCATCCATGTCTCCTGCAAGCTCTGAGGACTAACAAATCCTCGCAGAGGAGGTCATTGGAGTTTCAGATCCAGCTCGCTTTCCATCAAATGTTCTCCGCTGGCTCACAGCAGAACACTTCTGGGGAAAGGGCAATTGCTCCTTCTTGAGGACAGCAAAACAGCTCCGCACCATGCCAGGGTGTGAGCAGGGAACCAAGAGGAAGCTGCTGAAACAGCTGGCAAAGGGACGAGGAAGAGGAAGAAGGAAAGCCCTCTGTGCGCATCCGATGCTCACCAAGGCCCTGTCCAGATACAGCCCTTGCTCAGGCTCCAAGAAAAAGAAACAGCCCCTGGTGAAACCCACAGTGAGCCCAGCCTGCTAGCGGTGCTGCTCTGCCTCTGCTTGTGTCCCAGGACCAGCTGCCCGTGCCCTGCCCATACCTGCCCATGCCCTGCCTGTGCCCTGTCCGTGCCTGCACGTGCCCTGCCCGTGCCTGCCTGCAGGATCAGGCCCACTGCACCCCTCCCCACGGGACACAACAGCCACCTCTCCTTTCCACTCCACTACTCCCCAGCCACCCATTCCTCATCCCTCCGCTGCCCACTCCTTGATAAGCCCAACTCATTATCCAAAATCAATTTAAAATATATTTTTAAAGGAGCATCATTGCTGTTACAGAGGCAAAGGTTATTACTAGTCCAATTTGCTGTGGCTGAAATAATTACTTTCTCCCACACAGTGTGAGTCAGGCTGCAGCTACCCAAAGCCTGGACTGCGGAGGTGCGAGGCAGCTCTGATGGCAGCTGAAAGGGTGACCTGTTTCGGCTGATGGTCTGATAAGAGGGCAGCAGAAATTTGTGAGAACGCACTGTAATAAGCTGAATTCAGTGAACCACTCACCACTCCGGCAGAGCTGTTCAAAGCAAGAATTTCTTCCATCATTTTCTTCTTCAAACCACGACCAGATCTGCAGCCTCCCCTGCCTGCAGGGCAGGAGAAGGTGAGTGATGGAGCCAGACCAGTGCTGCGGGTAGGATGGAACTGCAGTGACAAGGGCAACGGGTGGCATGTGAGAGGCAAAGGAAAAAACACCATTTTGCATTAGCTCAGCTACTGCAAAAGCATTTAGAAAACTCCCACCTGCTCATCCAGCAGGTCTCAGGGGAGGACAAGAGCAGGACTTCAGCTTCTCCAGGTCACGGCCACCTGGCCAGATTAGAGGGAAGCTGGGCTGAGCAGTTGTTTGCATTCAGCAGCTGGCTATCTGTGCAGCCAAGAGCTGAATGCAAAGTGTTTGATTCTGCACTTATTTGCCGAGAAAAGAAAAACCATAGCAGCTCTGCAGAACAGTAAATGCCTGTGCTAAGCTTCCAAGCTGCTCCTCCAACTGCCCCCCTGCACGCTGTTTTCCCACTGTCTCACACCGAGCAAGCCAGGCTCTAGCTCAGCCCTTGCACACTTTGGTGCTGAGGTGTGGGGCTGGCTCTCACCCACTCCCTCCACCTGCCAGCCTGCAGGAGAAGGGAGCTGGGATCCTTTGGGGACAGCGAGCTGGCCCAACCAGCAGCTCCCATAGACTTCACTGCTCCAGGCGAGTAGCTGAGCCCAACCTCTCACTGTTTCTATAGCATTGGGAATGACTTCTTCCCCTGAAAAGGTTAAACATCCTCCAAAGCCCCCATGGAGCTCCAGGAGTGGAAATTACTTGGGGCACGCCTGAGCGACGCCTCCGCTGCAGTTAAATTTCAGAGAGCATCTTCCCAGCCCCTGGGGAGGAGGCACCTGCGGTGAGCAGGCTGGCGCTGCAGGACTGCCCAGGCAACCGGAGCCTTGCCGGTAATGAAAATCAACTCTCCAAAACCTTTGGATACTTGGAAAATATCCAGCTCAAATTGAGAGCTGCTGTCTCTCATGCACGGCCATCCAGCATGAGGCAGAGCTCACAGGTTTCACGCAGCAGCTCTTAAGTGTCTCCGATCTTTTCCCCTGCAATCTGCTGAGCCGATTTCTTCCCCAGCTGAGATCTTAATCGCTGTGTAAACCCTGGCCTCGAGCAGGGAAGCCCAGGCCACGGTCCTCCTGCCACCATGCAAGTGCTTCCCATCTGGGATGATTAAAGGTTTGCTTTAGGGGCTCTGGGCACTGAAGAAAGGGGTGGCTCTGGGTTTTGGCTACCAGCTTTCCTTTCTTCTGAGGTTTTATTTGGTTTCACTCCTCCCCAGAGGCCTGCTGCCTTCCTTCACCCTGCTGTTGAAGCAGATGATCTGTTACCCTGGTCCCAAAGATGACAGTCCTGCCAGCACTCCTGTCAACAGCCTCCCCCTCCACGGATGCAGCACTCATTTACAAGCACTCTGCTCATTGCACCACTTCCCCATCACACTCCAATTATAATGTGGCAAAGGAGCAAACACCTTTTTTCTTCCTTTTTCTAGATGCACTGGGTTTTTTTTTCTCTAAGAACACCACATTTTTGGCTCGATACTGTAAACTGACAGCAACTTCAAAGGCACAGTGCTGAGTGCTGGGGCTGCAGAGGTTTGGGGCACAGTTTCTCAAATTCCAAATGTTTTGTCTTTTAATCCATAAAGTGGATTAATGACCTCAGCATCCTCCCAAAAAGCGAGGATGTGTGTCCCCGAGGTGTGCTGCCATGAGATGGTTGGGGTGCCAGGGCCGGGGAGAGCACATCCACTCTGTCCAGCAGCCAGCCAGACCTGCAGGGGGAAAACAAGCTCGCGGCTGGGCAGGAGATAGGATGCGAAGTACCTCTTAGAGACAGCAGGATGAATCTCAAGGTCCAGTGTGTGCTTTTTCCAGGCAAGCAGCTGCCACTGAGCACAGAAGAGGTGGCAGGGTGCCCAGGGTGCTCACCTTTCCTTCTCCTGGGGGCTCTGGAGCCAAGAGCTGTCAATCCATCCAGAAAATGAGCATCTGGGAGCCTGCATGTCCCTCTGATGGGCTGACAGCACCCTGTGCCCAGGACACCAATAGGAATTGCCATAGAAGTGACAAAACCCTCTCGAGCTTTCCTATCCCCCTCGCCCCGGGCACTGCACGCACTCCTGCTGCCCCAGCTCCCGGCAGACCCCAGTAGGTACTGTGGAGCTCGCGCCAGCTCCACCATGAACAAAACCACCACTGAAGCACCAAACTCATTCCCCAGTTCTGCAGCCTCTCCCCAGCAGAGCTGGAAACACAAGCAAGCCCCTCGCAGAACGGCAGCAGGGCATTCCTGTGCTTCTCCATACTGGAGCAGGAGCAGGGAGGCGGGATGCAGCAGTGGTCCTGCACAAGCCCTGCCCTGCAGCTGTCCCAGCTGATGGCTCACTCACTCCCACGGGCATTAAGTATTCCTTGCTTCTCCCTCAAAATGAAAGCCATTCCCTTGGTAGCTGGAAAGGCTCTGGAAAAAGCAATGAACTTGTCAGAAGGAGATGGGCTCTGAGTCAGAAGACTTTGCAGGAGGCAGGCGGAGGGGGTGGGAGATGCCAGCAGTAGCAGCGATCCCGCAAGCCAAGGTCAAATCTCCTCTGCGATGGCAGAGGGCTGACAATAGCAGAGCAAACCCCAGACCCACATCCAGGGGGTTTCTCCCTGCAGGAAAGTCACCATTTCCCAAAATCCATGCTTGCAGTGGACAACCATGCAAAGACATTTCACCCTACAAAAAACGCTTCAAAAAATCATTTGTCTGGGGAAAGACCATCACCACACCCTTGTGGCCGCAGGCAGCCCCCGGGGCCAGTGGTTATTGCTTCCAGTGAGTCCGCCTGGGCAGTGCTGGAAATCACCACCACATGTCAAAACACGAGCAAGGAAGAGGGTAATTCAGAGGTTGTTTTTGTGACTTTTGTTCTGTTATTTTTTACGGTGGCTGTTCTCCAAGTATTAAACAATTGGCTGACTGAGGGATACTGCTGCGAGGTCAGGAGTTATATTGATGTTTCGGCTTTCCCAGCAAGGCTGGGACTCACCAAGGAAGTAGAAAGGATTAGACACCTCTTTCAGAGGAGTCCGCAAAGGCGCAGAGATGGTCCCGTTGCACAGCCAGGCCAAATACACCCCAACAAAGCCATGTCATCCACGCAGAAATTAATGTGCTGCCCAGATGCTGCAGCAGGGCTTTTCTGATGCTTTATGAATGATCGCAATGGCTAGAGAAAGCCAGAAAATCAGCTTGGACTGCAAATTCAGGTGGGCAGGCACTAGAAAAAGGTTATTTTTAGGCAGAGAATAGAAAACACTTTCCTCTGTTAAACTGCCCTCTGGTCAGTATTCAAAGCCCTGTGGCCCCTGCAAGCAGAAAAGAAGTCAAAGAGCAAAGTCTTTGTCCTGTGACTCCTTTTGATGCTGGACTCAGCAGGAGAGCCTTTCCTCAGCACTGCACGGGTTTTGGCGAGCTCTCAGTTTTCACACTCGCTCAAGCAAAAGTGTATTTTCTAGCAAAGGAAAGTATGTCAGGCCATTGATTTCTTGGGCAACTGCACTGCAGAATAGAGCGAGCTAAACTCAGGGAGGCATTAGGTTGTTGGCTGCAAACCAAACACCTAGTAAAAAACGCTGTAAAAACAATTTTTGGTTGTTTTCCTGGTACATTTGGAGAATAACCTGCCAGCTCTCAGGCCTCCCCTTCTGTCCTTGGCTACCCCATGACAAATAGGAGAGGGATGTGTCACTCGGGCTCCCTCGGCATCACTTCATGGGGGGTTGTTTCCATTCAAAATTAGGCAAATTGGTGAGAAAAGGCAAAACTATATGACCCGTTAGGAAGTGGCATTTGCAGCCAGTGGGAAGTGAGAAATCATCCCCAGAGGTATGTCCCAGGGAGCCCAGCCTGTCCAATATCCAGTGCCACTGCCGGGAAGATGTCAGCATCCCATCTGCATGGAGCCAGAGGGAGCCTGAGCCACATGCAGAGTGGGCTGATGCACCGGGACATGTCCTCCTCACCACGTACTGTCACCACTGGCCTGGGGTCAAACCGTGATCATTCACGCGCTGACAAGCGAAAGCCCATGGCTCCCGATGCCGAGGAGCTCAGCACAGGAGCCTGGCAGCTGAAAGGGCTGCAGAAGGCAGCAGACGGCTGCTGATACCTTTGTCCGGAAGGATTTCCAAGCCGGCTCTCAGCAGCAGCGCTATGAATATCCAAAGAGGATAACGTCAGCTCTGGCTCTGGGAAGCAGCAGAGGATCAATAGAGAGGCATCACATTTAATCACCTGCCTTAATAGCTTTGCATCTGACAGAGGCATGCAATGAAAAGAGCAGCCCCAAACACCAGTAGCTGCTACGAGCCACCAAGCAAAGAGCCAGCTCCCCTGCTTAGGGAAGAGCAGAGTCCTGCTAACATGCTAATGACAAGAGCCCACCCTTCTGGAGGGACTGAGGAGGGCTGAACACCTCGTCTTTCATTTTATGCAGCATTTAATTGGTAAGTGTTTACTGTGTAGCTTTGTAGGGCTTTGCCGTGCCTCTGATGGAGGATAAAGCTTGGCTGAGTTCCTAGCAGAAGCACCAGGCACTGCAAACATCTGAAGCCCCCCGCCAGATCTTCCCCCCATTGTGTTCCTCGCACCTCACAATGTCCTGGGATTTCAGATGCTTTGATTATGAGCTTGGGGAGTTTTTCCTTCTGGCCTCAAATCCCTCTCGGCAGGTTTGGCCAGATGGAGACACATGATCACAAGAGCAATGGCTGGCACCGCTTCTCCATCCCTTCCACTTGAGTTTGCAAATGCTGAATAACAGGAAGCAATTGCCTGGCGAGATTTGGCCACCATGGGCTCCGTCTGCAAACAGTGGCACTTAAAATACACCCATCCATGGAAAGAAGGCAGCAGCAGGCCCACCTGCAACCCCACACACTCGGCTCTGATGCTCTGTGTACTCAACAAAACTGCAGCAAGCAGTTTAGTTCAGTCAAGAGATGCCGAGGCTGAAGTTACACTGGTTTTCCAGGGCGAATAGAACTGAATTACCCTGGAAATGTTTGGTTACAGGAAAGGTTGTCCTTGGAAATCTCTAGAAAGTGGCCTAGATAGAGAGGGCAACCCAGACACACATGCACCATTGCATCTAGCAGGCACTGGAGGCACCACAAAACTCAGCCACCCTCCCAAATTTCAGTGAGATGATGACTGGATGGACCACGCGCCTTTCCCCTGGCACCACTGCCCACCTCGAGTTCCCGACCCTCCCAGGCTCCTCTCCCGAAATCCCAGTGCATCCCAGCACCATGGGCTTGCTCGCACGCAAAGTGAAAACCACTCTGGCTGGAAGGGCAAAAGGAATGTTCTCCAGCACCAACAGGCAGCACTGGCATAGATGTTTTAAGACAGTCGTAATTTCTTTAGAGAACATTTCCAGGCATGCTTGGATAAATTATTCACAAAGAATAAGAGATGAACCCATCTGAAAAAAAAAGGAGAAAAGGCCATTGGGATCAGGCCAGCAGCTTTTTCCTGTAATGCTATTGCCAGCTTGCAACATTCGTGTTTACTCTGTGAAAGAATATAGCAATTATTTATATTGGTTTAATGGAAATGGTCTTCATAACATGAAATAAAACACGAGCAGATTGTGAAGCAGAGAATAATGCCGTACTCCTGGGTAGGGAGGGTCGTAGGGAGTGGGGAATCCACCTCACCACTGCAATAATACAGAAAAACCATGTCAGAACAAACGCAGCTAATTTTTACTCCATTTCCATGATAGCACTAAGAACATTAAAATCTTGTTGCCGTTTTTAGAGAAGAAAACATATTTCAGTAATGTTTGTTGGAAATATCATTAGGATAACAGTCACCCCCGCAATGTTTTATTGCAGGCATTTACTTCCACACTGCCATTCACAGTGATTACTCCCCAAATTACTTCTAAACATCCAAACTACAAAGGGAAGGAGTTAGCCTAGAGCTGGGATTGATTGCTGTGGCTTCTCTTGCAAGACTAATAAGAATATATCTATCTCTTTTGCAGCATTTTGCTTAAAGAGGTTCTGGAGCACTTGGTGAAGCGGGGTAAATGTTTCTCCAAGACAGCGGAGCTAACTGCAAAGACACTACCAGTCACCCCTCTGGTGCAGCGGAGCAAATCAGAAAGCAAATCAGAAGGACAACCCACTAATCCCCTGTTAACAAGCCATTTATCTGGCACGACTGTACTCAGAAGGGGAGGAAAACCCCTGAAAATTAAAATGAACACAAGGCAGTTGAAGAGTGCATCTCACAGCAGTGTTAGCTAACAAACACCTGGGATTTCTGCTTCTTTAATCAACATTTAGTGCAGGTTTAATAACGTGTATTAAGAGCAGGCAGGCAAAAGGAGTTTGGGAAACGACAGGAAAATAAAGTAGATAAATGCGCTAATTGCAGCTTATCTGACAGCTCCGCGTTCTCCTCTACAGCTGAGACTCCAGATCTAATATTTATACATTAGGCAGGATTGATTCCCTGGGATAAAGCAAGACTCTGTGTAGGGCGACAGCAGCTGATGGATGGGCATCGTATCTCACCACAGCCCGGCAGACTGCTTTGTCCAGGTACTGCAAATTGAAAAAGAAAGTGTCTTGCAGCAGACATCGGCTGTTTACAGCAGGGAGGACTTGAGCTACTTGATTTCACAACACAGCTGAGCAGGATGGCTCTACACTCTGAAGTAGCAACAGTTTTTTCATATATTTGTGTTTAGGAGAGGGGAGGTGGGCTCCACCCTTCTGGGAAGCTGCTGCCCAAACAATCTGTATGTAAGTAAGAGGCCCCAGACTGGAAATCTGTATCTCAACCACATCTCATGATGAAAAAAAAGAGCTAAAAATGGAGTAGGCAGATGCTGATGGAAACAGCCCCGCAGAGGTCAGGAGGCAGCAGCTCTGCCTTGCCTAGAGTGGCAAAGCCCACCCAGCTCAGCCCAGCAAACGACCATTGCCCCAGGGTCTGGCAGGGGACACCCCGAGGCTTTAACGATGCAGTTCCACATCTCCATTCATCTGGAGCTCCCCTTGTCAAGGGTCCAGAGATTACCATCTCTGCAGCTCATTTTTCATAAACAGCTCTATCACCTCTGACACTGTAAGCCAGGAGAGGTCTGACCAAAGCCCATCTCCCTGCATTTAAGCAGCCAACGTGCATTTTGGCTCTCCTGCCCAGTTTCTCGCCGAGCAGCGTGTCCAAAGGGGCTTGCTAAAATGTTTGCTTCCATTCAGTGCTTCTGCGAAGAAACAGGCAAATCTGGGGTGGCCTCAACGGGTTGTGCAACTTGAAGGGAAGGCCTTGGGGGAGCTTTATCCAAGGCAAATCCCAGGAAGACAGCATCTTCCTCGACCACAGAAACCAGCTCCCTGTTGTTATATGTAACCACAGCATCTGTAGACTCTTTCACAGAGTAATCCATCACAAGGAGACTTGGTGGCAGAGCCCTGGCAAGGACTGAGCAAGTCAAAGTTCCCGAGCTCACACATTTCCACAGAGGGCAGGATTTATTAAGGAGAAAAGCATAAATTGAAATAACCAACAGCAGCCAAAGCCCTGACCCAGAAAATTCAAAGAGAAGCTTTCTTTTCCTTTTTGTCCTTTTTTTCTTTTTTTTTTTTTTTTTTGGCAAGAAACATGTGCAGAAATAATTGTTCCCAAAGCTCATCACTGACAAGTTCATCATGGGTGCTTCCAGTCCATCACTGATAGAAAGGAGATGAAAATGCAGGAGTGAAATCATTCTGCTCCTTTGGGCTTTGGGCTGTGCTTGACAGTGGATTTCTTCCCCTTGAGAGCCACTACAGAGGATACATGCTGGTTAATTCTCCACGCTCCACTCCTGGCAGAGTGCAGTTGTTACAAACACACTCTCCTGACTGGCCGCCAATAAACGTGAGCTACCTAAACTCAGGAGAAATCTAGAAATAAGCCAGCCTCTCCTCTCTGAGTGATTTCCCCTGCAACTTGTGCCAGTATTTCAGAAAGAAATTCTCTTGGCCAGCTCCTGAGCCAGCCTTGGAGAGAGCAGCACCCTTTCTACCTTCCTGGTTTCCTTCCTCAGCTTGAAGCGCAGTGGCACCCACTCCCCTGGGAAAGGTAGCCAGATGCCCAGAGGAAGTGGAGTACAGCGGATACACCAGGCACTGCCAAAGCACTTAGCAGATCAGCTCTTAGCTTTTTGATATCTCCACTCTCTGCGTTAGCCAAGAGAACTGCTGTGCTCCCAACCGATGCTATGCTCTTCTCCTTCTAAAGCCGCAGGGAGACCATGCCAGGAGGCTGCAGAGCCCGGTGGGGCAGTGGGGCCTGTCCCCTGGTAGAGCTGGCCGAGGCCACACACGAGCCTGTGCAGCGATGGGGCTGACTGGGGGCCAGGCACACAGCTGGGAGCCAGCACAGCCCGCTCAGTCAGTCCTTGCTAAACTGCAGCACAGAACATTCCAGCTCTGCTAACCCCACCTTGCTGCTTCCACCAACCAAGCAAAGGAGGCCAGGCTCTGCCGGGCTGAGATTCAGCTCTTCTCCAGCGAAACCAGCCCTCATTTTCAGGAGCATTAATTTCACAGTGTGTGCAAAACAATGTGAAATGTAATTACAGTGCTGTGTGGACCCGTGCCTGCAGTGCCACAGAGGCAGGGATGCTCCTGACTGACAGAGCTGCCCAAATGGACCACTGGAGCCCCCTCTGCCCTCCCGAGGGTCAATCACACCCCTGCAGACTGAGGATTTTTGCTGGTTTTCCAGCCAATAAATCCCCTCCTTAGTGAACCTGTTCTCACAGTCACATTGGTGCAAGCTAGGGATGGGATGTGGGGATGCGGGGGCTGGTGATTAGCAGGCTGTTACACATGTGTTGCTGGACTGATGGGAAGCCTGTATGGCACTCATTGATCAAGGCTTTCCAAGAATGTCCCAGCTCTCCTTAAAACCCCTGCAGGTACCTGAGATGTGTTGGGACCCCCCCAGGCTGTGCCCTGTGCCATGGTTTGTCCTAGGCATAGAGTTTGCTAGGTAACTTCTGAAGGTGGCTGCAGCCTGCTCTGGTGCAAAGTTGCACCCTGGCCTCTCTGCCATATCTAGCCCAAGCTCGTGGTTTGCAGAAAAGAAAAACTCAGGCCTTGCTCAGCTTTGCAGGGGATCTCCCCTTCCCAGCCACAACACTTCCCAAAGCCCTGCACCCAGCCCTACTCCCCATCCCTGCCTGGTCCCCAAAAACCAGTTTCCTCCGCTCAGTTGCCTGGGCTCTCCAGCCACATTCCTGGTGAGAAGAGGAGAAGCCCAGTCTCCCAGGCCATGATTTTCAACCCAGAATGATTTTCATTATAGCTGTCCCAAAGGCGCAGAGGGGGACAGGCCACACAGGCGCTGAGCAGCCTGGAGGTTGTTGGAGTCAGAAGAAAATGAGACAGAGCATTGCTTGCAAAGTTAATTTGAACCAACCGGCGCCTGACAGAGCAGGCAGGAGAGCCTGTCCCACAGCAACAGCTAGCATTTTCCAGGGATACCACAGAGCTGGGATGCTAGCAGGGAAGGGAGAGCAAAGAGCTTAGACAAAATGTTTGGGCACAATTATTTCAAGAGTGCTCCAGGCATGTGAAGATGGGCTCTGGCACACGCGCCAGGGACATGGCCTCGTCCGCGTGTGCAGCTCAAGGCCAGGCAGAGGCACGGGGAGGGCTGGAGGACACCAGGAGAGCCCCACGGGGGGGCTGCAGAAAGCTGAGCCTTGACCCCTCCTGTGGGCAGTGCTAGTGCCAGTGAAACATGACATCCTACAGGGGACATTGCAGTTGTTCAATGTGCATCCTCTTTCCAGCCTCCACTGCTCTCATTTTGTGCCTAATCAATGGAGTTTTATTACTTTGCACAATACAATAGCTGCCATGAAGGCAGAGTTACTCAGGATGGAACTTGTACTTAGGAAAAAAAATGTATTTCAGGACTAGTGAGACACGTCTCACCGTAAGTCGCTGGACAGGGAGCATCGCAAGCTGCAAAGAAACCAGGTTAAGTACCAGGTGGCTGGATCCACAGCCAGGCAGGGCTGGGGCAGGTTGGGCTCCCACAGCCAGGGCAGATGTGCGACCAGTGCCCAAAGTATCCTTCCAGCTGGGTTAAACAGCCAGAAAAGGAGCCCCAAAGCCACTGGGGCTGGGAAATAGCAGCAGATCCCCAGGCCAGGATATCAAAGTGAGTTTCCTCAGGGCAAGGGAGAGAGATCGAGAGTTTGGATCTGCTGGGGCAGGGAAACAGCAGAGCCAAAGATTCTGGGCACCCAGGCAAGGTGAGTAATGCTTGGGGTTATATCTGGCTGCTAGCAGGATCCACATGGTAAAATGCATCTTTCCAGCATCTCTCCTGCCTTTTTCAGCTCTGCTCCCCTGGCTCCCCTGTTTGGGTAAGGACCCATTCTCATCCCAAGCAGGTAAAACACCTAGCATGATGCTCTGTGCACATGGCAGAGGGCTTCACTGCAGGGCAAGGGAAAGCAGAGCCTCCCACCAGCCGCTGCAGCTTGCAACACCACCAGGACATAGCCCAAATTACCTGGTTCATCCCAGCCTCTCACCCCAGGCAGACACAGCATGCAAGGGAAATCCCAGGGGCTGCTGCAATTGGCTCTAAACCACTGGCTCTGCCAGCTGGTTTGAATTTTCCTTGTGTTTGGAAAAAAAAAATATTAAATAGCCTTGTAATACTTATTCAGCATCACTCTGAAGGCTTTTTTAGCTAAACTAAAACGTATCACCGATGCCTCGCCGGTTTGCATTAATAGCCCAAAGGGGAGTTAAAGCTGGCTCCACTCGTGTGTCAAATGCCCCAGAGAGCTCAGCAAAGGCAGCCAGGCACTCTGCATGGGCCAGCAGCTCTGACAGCCCTTTCCCAGTTTATTCCCAGCTTGCTGACATAGCAGCCAACTGCTGAGCCTGTGCCGCCTGCCCGGCACCACTCCTGGCCTGGTTTAGCTGCCCACACTGACGGTGGAGCTGGCCTCTGAGCTCCAGCTTGTAATGGTCTGCATGTCCCCAGCAGGCTTGGTGCAAAGGCAGCAGCTCTTCTTGTTTTAAGGCCAATCTTACCGAAGCTCTGTGCAGTGATGAGGCTCTGGGTGCCAGAGCTGCTCCCAGGTCCTGTGTGGCCCTGCCTTCCCTCAGGAGCTTGAGCTGGGTACACAGCAAAGGGAAGAGGATCCCAAAATGAGCCTGGAAGCACAGCATCAAGGGGGGCTGCAGCGGGTGGATCAACCCCATCTGCACCACGAGGAAGGGGCAAAAATCCTGCAGCAGCATGGTCCGTCCTCCCGCCAGCGTTTCCCTTCACACCCCATCCTCCTGGTGCTGCCAGAAACTGGGCAGAGCTTCCCGGTGCTAATTTACTTCCAAAGAAGGTGTAAGGAATTTGTACAAAGCACAGTATGGTTACAGCTCACTTTGGCATCTCTCTTGACCCAGCATGGTGGAAGGACCCGTAGCCCTGGCCCATGCACCCAGAGACATGCAAGTCCTCCTAAACTGCAGCAGGTCAACAGTATTCACCAAACTCAGCCTGTTCAGCATCTTTATGCCAGCTGGCCTCAGTCTCTCCCCTTTTCCTCTCAGGCTTTGTCAGGTTTAATTAAAATTCCTATACATGGCTAGTTCTTTCACTCAGGCTATTATGTCCAGCATGCTCTACTGCCTGCCTCGTCGAGCTCATTTCATTATGGAATTCACTCACCAAGGAATCCATCTCTTGGTGAATGGAGCCGTATTTAGGAGGCAATACCTGGCCTATGTTTGTATCTGAATCCGTCTATTCATACGTCCCCAAGACAAGACAGATGTCCCAATGACCCGTTCTCAGAGCTTCCAAGGATAAATCAGGTTTCAGATTAGAAATGCACCTGCTATGCATTTACTTCCATCAAAGCAATGGATTGCTTCGCCACAGGAAACTACAGTCAGGAAAGAGAGGAGATGGAGGTGAACCTGCCCTGCCTCTGAATTTATTGCCATTGGAGTTGCAGGTCACGCTGCCCAGCACACTGCTGGGACCCAGCTGTGCCCACTCTGAGTACACCAACTGCGTGGATCTGTTTTAACCACCCCGAAGCCAACAAGCACCTGCAGAGCTTCTCTCTTCCTCCCTCCCTGGGAGATCAGTTCTCACACAGAGGTAACATTGACGCTGCCTTCTCTGGCCTCACACATCAAACCTCTGGGGAGTTCCCCCTGGTGCCTCTCTGATCCGGAATGTTCAAAAGGGTGTTCTGCTGGGCGTGAAGGAAAAACCCTCCAGAAGAGAGGAAGAGCATAGATTCATAGAACCACAGAATCATTTAGGTTGGAAAAGACCTTTAAGATCATCAAGTCCAACTGTTAATCTAGGACTGTCAAGATCACCACAAAACCACATCCTAAGCACTGTATCTACACATTTTTGGAACATGATGATTCTGCCACCTCCCTGGGCAGCCTTCTCCGGGATGGAGAAGAGCCACAAACAGCTTTCAGAGGAAACAACGCCTGGAAGAAAAAGCAACACAGAGGCTGAGCCAGCTCCCATGGCCATGGGCAGCTACTCCTCCTGGGCCTGCAAGGCAGAGCAGCACTCCCACACCAGTCAGCCATGGGGTGACAGGCAGGAGGTCCCCCAGCCTTGCAGGCCAACAGCCACCAGCTCTTGGAGATGTTCAGCTGGCTCATGTAGCTTTCTTGGCACACCCAAAGGATGCTTTTCCCATTTCATGCTTCTCTTGTTTCCATTCTTCCAAAGAGCCACAGCTGAGCCACAGCAGTTGAGTCCAGGTTTATGCAACAGGAGCGTGTTGCCTCCTGCAGACTCCCAGAAGCAACACGGAGAAGCTGGGCTGACATCCCCAGCCAGCACGGGTGCTTCCAGAGCCTCCAGCTTCCCTTCAAAAATGGCAAAATTCCCTCGTCATCCAAGAGGCCATCCAGGTAGAAACATGCAAGGAGGCACTGGAAACCTGGCTCAGCACCAGCCATCTCAGTGTCATCCAGCCCAATGCCACTGATTTCCAGAGGCTGGGACTTTCCCAAGCACCCGGCGCTTCCCAAAGGGTGGCCCCAGCACAGCATGCAGAAGCTGGTGAGCAGGAGCCATCAGCGGCATGCAACAATGCTGTCCTGTGAATGCTGACTGAGCCACGCATCTTTATCCAGCTCTCCAAGCAAAAGATGTCTCTTTTCTAGAGCCTTACAGCAAAACATTAAAGTCTCTAGCCCTACAGAAATGGTAAAATGATGAGCAAGATGAGAAAAAAAGCAGATTGGACAGGTGAAAAGAGCACGGGGAAAGCAACTGAGAAAGTGGCACCATTTTTGTTCAGTCCCCAAACATCAGTCCTTTCATCAGACACCTCCAGCTCGCCCTAGCTGAGACAGGAGCCATTCTGCAGCCAGGGCAAAATGGAGCTGTCTCAAACAGCACAGATGTGTTGCTGAAGCAATAGGGACAAAAAAGGTGACATTTCTAGCACTTCATCCCTTGCACTCAGTCATTTGCGATGGGCTGTCTTGCAGGACCACACAGGCAGCACTGTCTAAGAGCAGGGGTGACCCTCTCCCAGCCCACGAGCCCCAGTAGTATTAAAATTAACCTCCTACTTTGGAAATAGTTAAACATGGCATTGAAACATGTTTATACTGAAATTACTTTTCTCAGTTTAAAAAGATGTGTCCATTTAAGAGAAAGAGGGAGAAAAAAGGACAACAACACCCTCCAAGTGGAACCAGACACTTCTTCTGGGGAGCTGGGAGCTGCTGTGTATTACAGTGAAATGAACTGTTCTCCATTTTGCCTGAAAAGCCCCAAACACAGCAAATATTTTAGATTTCAACTCAACCCAAAATGAATTTTCCCCCGAATATTTTTAGTTCAGTTACGGCTCAAGGAAACTTGCTCTTCGCTCCTCTCTGCTGTTCCCAACTCAAAGAGTTCAAAAAAATCTCTCAAATGCAGATTTTTATCACCAAAGGGGTCTGTGTTGGGTTGGCAAAAGTAGGGGAGAAATGGACCCAGCACTGAAGCGGCAAAGGTACAGTGGTAAGAAAAGCAACACCAAAGCAAAGCAGCCCAGGGCTAATCCTGGAGCCACAGTGCAAACCCAGGAGCCTGTCCCAGCCATGGGCTTCGCAAGGGCTTGGCCGAAGTCCCCAAGACACCAGCCCTCTCCTGCTGCAGGCAGCGGAGCAGCACCAGCAGAAGCCTCAGGCCAAGCACCTTGGACACAAAGCGCTTTTTGGGCTCTTGTTCAGGCTTGAGCCCAGACTTCAGACATGTTCCAGATACAGAGCAGTGAAGTAACACAACAGTCCTCCTCCTCTTCCTCCTTCAGCTTGCAATGCCCATTGTCCCTAAAGGACAGATATTCCAGCAGGCTCCTTTGGTCCTTTGTCCCCATCCCATAAGCTGAAACACCCCCAGGCCCCAGCAGCCCCTTCCCCTGCCCCCTCCAGCTGTGCTGCCCCTCCACACACCCTCCGCTTGCAGTAGGAGCTGCATACTCCTTTTGGCCATTCACTGCCGGTTCCCATCCCATACATTCCCTCCCATTTAGAGATACTGTCAGTTGAAAGTCAGAGCTCAGATGTTTGTTATTTCTAATGTAATTCCAAGCCAAAATACAAGGCAGCACTATTTAGTCTTTGCCTCCGCTCTCATCGCTGAAGTATGGCAGCTGAGTCAGCACTCTGCATTACCCATGGCGCGTTCCCCACAGACGGCAAACTCTTAACTCTTCCAGCAGCTCCTAGATATTTTTACTGTCTATTGCTTTTTTGCCTCTGTTTATTTTTTGAGCTGAAATAAGCAGAGTGATGGGAAAAAGAAATCTCCTGCAGAGCATTGCATCAGAGACCAGATTCCCATAAGGATTAATTTCAGTGGAAAAAGCAAGACCTTCATTTTTCAGCAGGGTGAACTCAGCAAGGGCTGAGCCATAGATCCCCAGCACAGCAGAGCTGGTTTTCCATGTTGAGCACCTGTTGGACCATCCTTTGTTCTGGCCTCCCTGCCAGCACCTTCCTGATGACACTGACACCCTCCTAGGTCCAGTTTCTTCTCCTGGCGGTGTGAGCCTGTACTGTCCATGGCGTTGGCTGGAAGATGAGTGGGGATGGATGGACACCACTCAGCTCCCCATTGCTGGGCAGCATCTGCCATCCTTCCTGCAGACATCACCCCTGCCTGAGCTGTATCCCAGCCCTCGTTCATGCCTGGTGTGGCTCCTGGCTTTGGAAGACAAGGGGAAGCTCTCCGCATCCAGCCCTGTCCTTCCATATGAACAGGCTCTGGCCACCACAAATTGCCCTACAAGCAGCAGAGCAAGGGACCAGAGGGAGCCATCCTGGAGCAAGCTGTGTTGCTTTGCCTTCATACAAAGCACGAGAGAGCAACCTCCAGAGCACTTTCCTGGAAGATAACGTAATGCTTAACAAGGAACCTTGCTTTTTTATTATTATTATCTGTGTTATATGTCAGAAGAGCCAGGTCACTTTTGACTCACACTAAGTGAGCTGCCTGAGCAGCAGAACTGGCTCTTGTGACTGATGAATGTGTCTTACTTAGTGCTCACATCTGTGAACGAGGTGCTAATGCTAAGTAACATCCTGCAGCAATTTGTGCATTAGGAAGCTGGAGAACATTAGCAGAAACTTCCCTACTCTTGTCTCAGGAAAGGGAAGAGCTTTGGCAGGCTGGGACAGACGTGAGAGCCCATTAGCCTACTTCTCCTTTACTTAAAAGACTATAAAGGGGAGCTTGGGGGCTCTTAAGCAGAGGTATTTGTGTCAAGATACAATCAGAAGATCTTGTTGATTCAGATAATCACTAAAGATGCTTCAAGCGCAGACCCCAGATAGCCAAGAAAGCCCTACCCTGACTGGTTTGGGCTTACTTCAGCTGTCCTGGTGCTGGTCAGACAGGTCACCGCAGGGGTGTGAGTGGCTCTGGGCAGGCAAAGCTGACCCAAGGAGCACACCTGCCCACGCCATGGTACCCTTCCCCAGCTGGAGACAGGCAGACCCACAGCCCCTCTCCAGGCTGGCACTGCAGGAACATTTTGGGGATTTGGGAATGTATGGGAATTTCCCATCCAACATTTTTACTGACTTCTGGGGTGGCATCACACAGCCCAAAGTCAAGTTCTCCGAAAGTGGGATTGCGTCACTGACTTGTGTCTCCAAGCAACTGTGCTGTGTTATGTGCTGCAAAGCAAACTGCCCATGGCCCAGCAGCTATTTTTAACCCCAAGCAGGCCATGGCCATAGGACAAATTCCAAGGAAAAACAAATACCTGACGCTGCTTTTGCTGTGCCATAGCCGATACCCACTGATGACAGAGAAAATGTGGAGAAATCCCAGCTGGGAGGATCTGCAGAATGAAGAAAGAGCACAGCTCACCAGCAGTAAGGTTGTGTTACTGTTTCCATCCTTAAATCTCAGAGAAATCAATAAAACCTTCCTGAACTGAACCTTTCCCCAGGAGATAACAGAAAGGATCACAGCAAAAGGTGTAGACGTGCCTTTTCTGCAGCCACTTTAAAACCGTCCTTCATCTGGAATGCTCACCTGGGAAGGCAGCTCTTGCAAGAGCTGCAATGAGGCACATGGCATGGGGGCTCAGAGAGCTGCTGCGAACATCGGTGCACGGGGACGCACATCAGCACCGGCACGGGGGAGCTGGGGATGAGCTGCTTTAGAAATAAGCTCTTCACATGTCAGTGTAAAACTCCTGTTGACACATACCTGCCTTGCTCCTGCCAGATGAGAACAAGGAGCTGCTTTTATCCTTCTGTGTGAGCAGAGATGAGGCTGGAACCCAGCACCAATAAATTAATGGAAAGAGAGTTGCCTTTGCCTTCAGAGGCGCTGCAGATCTCAGTAGGCTCATCACAGCTTTCTGCTGTTGCCTAAATGAATATTCAGCTGACAGGGAAATTGCAAAGATGGGCTCTACCGACACCTTTCCAGGACACCATGGCAGCTCTGCCCTGATTCTGCAGTGTCCCCTTTGCAACAAGCTGCCTTGAGGCTGCTCCAGAGCCATTCTGCAGCATGCCACATTGGTAGAAACAACCTCCTCACCACCCACCGTGGGGGACCAGATCCAGGAGTCCAGCCAGCTCTGGACCCTCCATCATTTCATTAATGCCCATCAGTGCAGCAAGCCCCTGTTGACAGCAGGAACCCTGGGGCAGAAGCCAGCTTCCCAGCCTCGCTCTGTTCACATTCACAGGCAACAGCTCTACCCCCAGCTTGCTGCCCTGAAGCTGTCTCCCATTGCCAATCCCCATTTAGTGGCTTATTTAACCTCTGGGATAGCTGTGCTCCTGCAGCTGTAAGGAAAAGCCATGTCCTCTGTGCTTGGGGCCAGGACTGTTTATTTGTACTTGAAATCCCATCCCTTTGCTGGTCCATCCCAAACCTGGGCAGCGCAGTGGGCTGGCAGGGATACAGCATGCTGCTGCCAGCAGCCTGTGACAGCACCATGTCTCCCAGCCTCCTGACCAGGTACCACCAGGCACAGCTGGGCAGCCCTCAAGTCAAGTCCCAGACTGGGGAAATACTCTGCCCTGTCCAACCACCAGCCTCCTCCCTGCTCACAGGTAGGGTGTTTTCCCATTTGTGCTAGTTAATAGGACCTTGGCTCAAATGCCAGCAGCCTGATGGTCTAGCGATGATGAGAAGAGGAACCAACAAAGCTGCCTCTGAATTATTATTAAGAAATAATTGCCAAGATTGGCACCAAGACACAAGGGCTGAGAAGGGCTGCAGCTCCAGCAGCCGGCACAGCCAACAGGGAAGCAAGGGGAGGCAGCCGGTGGCTGTGGGCATGAGGGCAGCCCAGAGGGGTGAGGCAGGAGAAGCAGGAGAGATGGGAAAGCAACGCCTGAAGCAGCACCCAAGCAGATGCAAACTGGCCCATCCTTTTGTTGAGGCCAAAAAAGGGATATTGCAGCAAGCGGAGGGAGATGTGATGAAAGAGCAGGTGGGAGTTTTAGCTTTAGGAAAGGCTTAGTGAGGTTATGCAAGCCCTTGAGGTGGCCAGGAAATGAAGATGCAGTAGGAGGCAGAAGAAGACAACAGCACTCAGATTCTGGCAGAGGAGCAGTGCCCTGGCGTTGCTGAGCTCAGGGAAACACTCAGCTGAGAAGGAGCAGTTAAAAGCTCTCATTTTGGCACGTTGTGCTTGAGCGGGTGGTGAGACATTCACGAGATGTCAGAGAGCTCCTCTGAGACACGAATTTGGACAGGGAGAGAGCCCGGAGCAGGGATGCATGCCTCTGAGTCATCACCATAGAGATGGTATTCGAGTGTAGTTGCAATGAGATTACCCAGAGACACAGCGCGGAAGGAGGGGCACGGCTCTGTGAACTCCCACTGCAAATGAGCATCTGACAACAGTCCAGCATTAGCCACCGAGGGGGACAACAGGTGGCCAGAACTGGGACACCAGGCAAGGCTCAGAGCCAGACCACAGCTACGGCCCTGCCTCACCTCCAGAGCACAGTTTGGGCCCACTTCAGAAGATGTCCATCTCTCCTCCATTGGCCACACAGGAAATCTGCATCCCCAAACCATTAGACACCAAACTCAAGCACTTCAAAGGGGACAGAGCTGAGCTTCAGTCCTCCCCCTGTGCAAAACAGGGGGAACCCCAGGCTCACACCCCACAGGGGAGCCACAGGGAAAAACCCCAAGATAGTGAAGTGACCACTGGGGTCAGGGTGAGGGGGAAGAGGGACCTCAGAGCACTGCCAAAACAGCTACGGTGAAGTGACAGCAGCTCCGTGGCCACTCAGCTGGGAACTGGAACCCCACATGGAGCACAGCTGATGGAGAGACTGAGACCTCTTGGCCTCCTCCTGCCGTATTGTCCTCTCTGATCTCCAGGACTTGGAAGAGCCATGTCTTCTCCCCCCCCAGGCAGGGGTAGGAAGAAGGGTGCATATGGTGCTCCGGGCATTGCACCCAAGCATTTTGCCCCCAGGCTTCATTGCCCCAAGCTGTGGTTAGTCCTGGAGAGTCTGACCAGAAGGTGGCAGGCTCAACTCGTCCGTGGGCGACGGCTCTTCTGCAGGAGGGTCTGGCCTTGGGACAAAATCACTGGTAACACAGCTCTAACCCATCACCTCAAAAGGAAACCAGAGCATTCAAGCACTGGAGGAAGAGGGAAAAAAAGAGACTGTTTGAGCTGCTCTGAAAAGCAACCACAACTTGGGAGAGCCGTTCCTGCAATCAAGGCCGGCGCGTATCAGGGACACAGTCGTGCCCAACACCAGGGCTAGTGTGTGGAGAACGGCCAAGCTGGTATCGTAGGAGACTGTTTCTCTCTGTTCCCATTTCAGATAACTAACATGAATCAATGGAGAGGAGCAATACGTCTGCATTTCCAGCTGTCCCTCCCCACCCCTGGCGTTCTGGTCCCTGGGAGAGCATTTGAAAAATCGCAATCGCTATAATTAGAAGTAACACTCACTTTCCAAGAGGAAACTGTGCAAAAGGTTGACTTCCTCTTTAATGCCATTTCTACTCGTTAACAGCTACATATCTGCAGCTCCAATGGTGAGGGGGTTTGCAGAGCAGCAGTCTGGATCGCTAACAAGAAATAAAGAGTTTCCTCCCACTTAGACGGGGACTACTGGCTCCAGGCGCGAGACACCAGGTGCGAGGACACAGAGGAGACCCGATTCTCTGTCTTCTCTCTTTGCAAAGTGCAGAGGCCAGAGGCATGTTCAGTTACTCGTTATCTCATCACTATTATGCATTACCCCCCAAGGCTAATTAACACTGCTGTATACAGCACTGGCTTGGGAATGCCAGACTTAGGGAACTTCATTGCTAGAGCTTTCAACAGAGCTACAAGTCACAAGCAAGCTCCTTGTGATTCCATACAAGGAAATATTCACAACATACAATAAAAATAGCCTCCATCACTACACGTTATAATCACATCAGGGAGTTTCCAATCTCTGCAGTAATAAATGATGCCCTCCCTCCTCACCAAAGCATTCACCCAGAGCACTTTGCAAACACTGATTAACCCTCCTGACACCCAAGGATGGGCTGCGGCAACTATGGCACGGACCGCAGTCAGCAAAAAAGCATGGCAGGGAGTCAGTAGCAAAGCCTGGACTCCACATCCATTTTCTCTTCTCCAATAATCTCAGTAACACAAGGCAGGTTTACAGTGTGCCTTGCCCTTTCCAATCTTTCTGAGACCTCAAGACCAAAAGAAACTGTTCCATTTTCTCCCATTCAGAGTTATTTTTGTGCTGAGCCCAGGAACTTGTGATGGATAAAAGCACCTCCAGAAAGGTGGTCAGCCTTAACTCAGAATTACCAAGAGGTAAGGAAATTCCCCACTCCCCTTGGCAGAGTGCTCCAGTGGTTAAATCTCTTGCTATGCAAAATGTTTGTCTTTAATTTCAATTCATCTGCTTTTTGCATCCAGATGTTTGTCCTTACGAAGCCTTACTCTGCCGTATTATAGAGCTACCTACTTCTGTGCAACGTTATTCAAGCACACAATCAAATCTTTTTGATAAGCTAAAGGCAAAGGGCACTTTCATCTCTTGCTGCAGAAAGACACCAGACTAGTTACTGGAAATGCTCCTCCAGCCATGGCAGCTCACGATGATGGTGCCTTGGGAATTTCTGCAATGCGCTTTTTCACTCAGACCCCCCAGACCCTCATTAAATTCACCCAACAAACTCAGGTTCTCTTTTAAACCACCGCTGACACGAAGGGCCTTTCAGCAGCCATGGTTTACTTAATGGTTTACTTTACACGATGGTTTACTTAAAACAGAATTAGGCTCAGTTCATTTATCTATAAAAATCCCTTAAAAATAATTTTCCCAAACTTTTTCAAACAAGTAATCGGGCCACATTTTTTTACTCATTTAAATCCAGCCTCCGAAGTCAGATGTGCCACCCCCATGTTGTTTGTCGCCTTTGACCTCCTCCGCAATGCCAGAATTAGATGTGTGTGTGACAGCCCAAGTTGCTGGTTCCTCCTGCCTCCTCCCAAACACATCTGCAAGGCAACAGGAGTTTCTATGGAAGCCGTGGCTCCCATACAAGGCAAATGCTCCCAGGAGCGAAGGACAGCTGGAAAGGCTTGACCAAGTAAGAGATTTACTTGGCTGAGCATCATTTAGTTCTGTACAACGGGGCGGGGGGGGGGGGGGGGGGACGGGGACAAAATACAATTGGGTCACCTAAAAAAGCGAACTATCATCTTGTGTTGCTTGTTTCCAAAGGGCACTTGAGTTTCTGCAAATGTCACGCTCATCCCCAGACAAGTAGGGAAGAAACTCTATCTGGTGGTAAGTTAAATGTCTTCCCTTGTCCCACCCACTTCAGAGGGAAGAGTGCCTTGGTGGCTAAGTTCCTCCACCAAACCTGCAGGTGTTTGCTTCATGGGTTGTACCGCACCCTTACAGCAAACCTGCATCGCCAGGTGTCGGCAGGTACAGGCTCCTCTGCAGCGAGGCTGAGCATCAGTTTGTGCCCACCACTGGGCAGGACCCCGGGGAAACTCAGGTCACTCCACACACGCCTGTGCAGACCTGGCCTCATAGTGTTTTGAAAGAGAAAGGTGATTGCACATGTCAGGCTGATTAGAAGGTGATAGATAGACAGGCAGTCAGGCAGGCTGCCTCTTAAATAGTCTTCATATTTTTCCCATGACATCTGTCTGCAAGAGTTTAAATTACGATTCTTACTTACAGCTTTGAAAGGATTTAAAATGCTTAAATCCCTGTTAAAAACTAACCAACCAAAGCTTGGCTGAATACTACATTTTTAAATCCACAATGAAAGCAGTGCACCCGATTTTAAGGGCTGCAGAGCTCTCATGGAAATACCCTGCAAACACTAAGCTCCTCCTAATGACCAGCCTGCTCTACAAGTGGTTTGGTGCCAGATTTGGATCCCAGCTATATCACAGCTATGCTGAAGTGGGTCCACCAAAACTCCCCCCTCCTTCTACATGAAGGGTCAGAGCCTGGGTGTGCAGTTGTCCTGTTTTGAGACACTACACCAGTAATAACTTTGATGTAGAGGGCCCAGATGCTGGCAGTGATATGGGAGACATCATTTAGCTACCTCTCACCACCGTGAGTGCAGGGAGAGAGCAGCAAGTCCCAGAGCTAAATGCTTTCAGCAGGACAAGCTGCTGCTGCTCCCCAAGCAAAACAGCCATACAGCCCATGTGCTCTGCTTCCCCTACACCTAACTGCGGCAGCACGATGCTCCTGCAGTGCCTCACATCTTCCTAACATGACTAAGCAATGCTGGGGTGCTCTCCAGCTGCAGCCGGGTCCAGAGGGCGTCCGTCTGAGCAGGAAGCAGGAGGGTCTGCAGCAAGCCAGAGTAGCCCTGCCAGTCCCCCCATGCCCAGACACAAGGGGGACGTTGCAGGCGAGGCAGGTTCCCAAGGCTATCACTAGCCCAGGCCTTTGGAAAAGCCCAATTTGTAGCACAAACTACAGACAATGAAGTCCCAGGGGAGACCTCCAGTTCCCGTTAGTCTTTATTTATCATTCTCTTTAAAGACAGCCAGTTTAACTTCCACCTTCCAATGCTGAGCACAGCCCACTGTCTGCAGGAACTGCACTGCTCACAGGCAAGCCCCAAACTTCCCAGCTTCTGCCCAAAACCCGAAGCGCGGCCAGAGCACAAGCAAACGCAACGCCACAGCAGCTCTGAGACCATCACCCTGCCCATCGCCTGTACTCATGCCCTTCACTTGCTCTAGTGCTGCACCATGGGAGAGGAAGCTCCATTCTGGTTTACCTAGGACTGTTGTGCTTTGATGGGGAGTTACAGAGGTGGATCTACCAAGAAGGGTGAAAAACGGGACAGGGGTCCACCCTTGCCAGTGGCAGTGCCCTGGGCGATACACGGGGACATCCCCACCACAGGGACATCCCCGCCGGAGGAACATGATGGCTGCCAGATGCAGTGCCTGTTCCCCATCCAGCCTACAGCTGGATCTCATTGCCTGGGAAAGGCTTCTGACTTCTGACTATTCTGTTTATTCTGCTAAAGACCATAATCATTCTGCTAATTGTTTGGGTTTGTTTGGGTTTTTTTAGCAAGCTCCTATTTTTGTGAGCCCATGTGCTGCGCTCCCTCTGCTGGCAGGCTCACTTGGGCTGGAGGAGAGGATGCTGAGGAACGGGAAAAACAAATCCCTGCTCCAAGTGCCTGCAGAAAGTCACACCACAAACCCTTCCCAGGGCCCTGGCTTTGCTAAATGTACGTGTTAAGACCTGAGAGTGGCATTATTTTGCCATATTTATTCCTTACAGCCTGGTTATGCTGAGACTTGTCAATAAAAAGAAATGGGTGGCTTCGTAAAACTCGGGTAATGTTTGCTTTAGATGGAGAAACCCTTACACTTGAAAGTCACGGCAACAGCAGCAACAGGCTTGTATTGCTGATGCTGGTTTTGAGCTGTGGTGTTCAAAGGAAGACCCTCCGCATGAGTAATTACACCCATATCAAATTGTGAGCAAAAACATGAAAGCAGATCTTAAAAATCTTGATTACAGAAACCCTCCTGAAGGGCAGGAAGCATCTCCCCAGGAGAAATAAGGGGATGCTTCAGAAAGGCGCTTTCACAAGCCTTGTGCCAGGAAGCATGCTTCACAGCAGAATCTCAATGGCATGTTCCCCAACTTCAGGCTGCATGATTGTTTCATGTATGTGACAGGCAACCATTAAACACACCACGGATGGCTCATTGCCACTGTAAGCAGCAGCTCTGACACACCTCACACTTCTCTGCCCCGTCGCACAGCCCAAGTGCGGCCGACCCTTAGAGCCCAGCACCACGACTCAGTCCAACAGCTGGAAGCAACATGCATGGGAAGTGTTAAAAACATTGCCAGTGGATTGACGGATATTTGGGGGTGGGAGCAGGACCTGAGGGTCAAGCTCTTCCTCAGGACTAAATCAGTCTTAAGCTTGCAGCATTATGCTATCCTAAAAATGACCCCACTGCATCCTGTTTTCCTGTAGGGTCCTTATTTTCTTTGATAATTTGAGCAAAGCCCCATGCAAGAAAATCTCTTACGCTTCAAAGAGCGTTTCTCAGGCATGAAACTGCTATTGAGAGCCTTGGAGCCGCCTCCCCTTTCTAGAAAGCTGGTGAACAGGATTAAGCCCAGGTCTTGCAGCATTTACAGTGCTACTTTCATCATCAGAGGGGCAGAGAAATCTTTTGATGGCCATTAGTATAAGCCAGCAGCCAAGTCATTAAGCTAAGAGTAGGGGAGTTGATCATCAACCCCATTCAGCAGGAAAGTTAGGCAATGGTAAGGGCAGTCTTAAAATCAGCCAAATAAAAGGCAAGACATCCCCCCCCCCCCGTATAAATAACTTTCTTGCTAAAACCATTAATAAACATCGCACATTGTGTCAATTTCTGAAGGTCGAACCAATCTTTTTTCCTAGTGGAAACTTACAGAGATTTCTGAGCTGCATTTTAGGCCTAAATGTGCTTCTTTAACGAGTGCAATTTTACATCTGCTCAGGTAAAATGCATTGTTGTTCATGCGCTTTCTTCCATGGTTTTATTATACCTATTTGGCTGATGATGCTCAGCTAAAAGAAATGAAAGAACCTGGGAAATAGAAATGGAGCTCCTGGAGGTTATCTGTCTTCATAATAAAAAACCCAAAACCAGACATATGAAGCAACATACTTCAGCACTTGTTTACTGAGATTTCACTGTACACCTTTTCCCAATATAAAAAGCACACTTGAAGTAACATAAAAAAACACCTTAATTCTTCTGCTAGACAAGCCATTTGCTTCCAGCTATAACACGCAGAGGAAAAACAAGATGGCTGTGAACTGCCCAAAGGGATACAAAGTCTCCCCGACACAGCCACCCTGCTCCAGAGCCTCTTAGTGAAATTACCCCCCAGCTGAGGCACGGAGCAGAGAGTCAAGAATATTAAACACAGCCCAGGCCCGCACGTGGGAGCCGCTGGGGGAAACCTCTCGAAGAAACACCAGTATGCAGTAAATTAAATCATAAAGTGGCTCTTACCTCTGTCAGCAATGAGGGGGCAGCAGAGAGAGTGACAGATGAGAAAAACTCACACTAGTTCACCCATGAAAATAATGATAATTATGAAATAATTATCTCAGCTAAATACCAAGAGAGGCCCAACCGGAGGTGGGCCACCACACTGGGGCCTGCAGAGCACTTGAGGGGCGGCCTGCCCTGGCTGAGCCCAGAAATGTTCATCAGTGTTATTACCAGGGTTACGCTAAAGGCTCCAGGGGAGCACCTGGGACAGGGCCAGCGGGGCAGGCCGGCTGACCAGGCACCACACAACACCAAACCCAGCTTCGCCCCAGAGCCCACCGCCATCTTCCCCACGCCGCCGCCATTTCCCCCCGCCCCTAGCAACTGCCCCCTTAGCAACGCCAGGCCACGCCCCCTCCCCGGCCACGCCCCTCCACTCTAACCACGCCCCTCCGGCACGGCCCTTGTTGCCCGGCTGCCGTCAGGCGGGCGCTCCCGCGCGGCGCCGTTGCCATGGCAGCGGCTGTACACAGGCGGAGGGCGCAGGCCGCGCCGCGGCGCAGGCGGGCAGGGGGACGGGTAAGAGCGGCCGTCGGGGACCGGGGGAGCTCCGCACCCCCGGCCGGCTTTGAGGGACCGGCCGGCGGGACAGAGGCCACGGTGAGCGGCGCAGAGGCCGCCCGGGCCGCCGCGCTGCCGTCCCCGAGGCCCTGAGGCCTCCTTGCGAAGCCCTGAAGCAGTGGAGGGTAGTGGGGGAGTGAGGAGGGAAAACCCTGACAGAAAATAACCCCTTTGGGGCCGGGGGCAGCCCGAGCCCTGTGCCACCGAGTGCTGCAGCGGGTGGGCCAGCCGGGAAGGTAACAGCTAGTGCTGTGACCATGCCTAGACCTCAAAGGAAACCCCAGATCCGTGTGTGGGGAAGGCAGGCCGTGGGAAGCCACCAGGGCCAGAGCTGCCAGCCTGGCGTGGGCAGGGGTGCTGGGGAGGGGTGTTACATGGCGCTGCTGTGCCAGGGTCTGCCCACGCTGGTAATGGGGGGCCAGGACCTGTACCCGAAAAGGAGCATCCTTTTTGTCTCTTTTTACATGAATTTATCATCGATGTAATGGTGAGCAGCAGCCTCTGCAGTTACACAGCATTTCAGCCCAATGCTGGCAGTCAGGGACAGGTCCCTTCGATGCCTTCTCCCAGGACACTGAACTGTGGGGCATCAGGATTCAAAAGGTAATTCCTTAATGATTTTGGACCAGGGTGTGTTCCTCAATCTGCAGTTTCTTCCAGGCCTTCCTGGGGAAAAAGATAATTTAAAAAAAATAATGTATTTCTTCAGAGGCCATGAGAAGCTGGACTCGTGATGTTTGAACCCAGGTGTCTGCTCTTGGGGTTATTCTCTGGCAGAATGAGCATTTGAGTCAACAGATGAGCTTATGAGGTTGCCTGTGGTCATCAGCTCCAGCAATGTGTTAGTTACAGAGGTTTTCTAGAGAGCTTTGTTGGTTTGGTTTGTTGGTTTGGGGTTTTTTTTGATTCTTAACATGTTTTATTTAGGAGATGTACTTTGTGTAAAGGATTCTTGAGATAGAAGGGACTTTTTGCTGTCAAGAGCAGCATCACAAAAACTGGATTTCAGCAGCTTTCATACCATTTTCCCTTTGTATTCTTGGTAATTATGTAATGTTAAAAGGACTTTAAGCAGAAGATGTAGGAAGACACAATCTCAGCTCCCAAAACCTACTGTTCCGAGTTACAGAAACAGAGTGAGTGACAGGTGGCAAATGTCAGGCGGGCAGAAGGCTAAGAGAGATCTCTAATTCTATCAGTTTAATGAGTTCTTTCCTTATCATCTTCAGCCTTTCTCCAGATCTGCTAAGTGGCTTTTCTTAGAGATCGAATGACTATGAATTAGTGTGTGACAGCTCCTTTTGTTACACAGCTGACCAGATTTGCCACAGTTCAATCTCTAAAAAGCTGAGCTGTTTTCAAAGCCTGGCCACTGAAATGAGCGTGCGGATGGCAGCTGAGCTCTTCTGAAAATCAAGGCTCACGCAGGGCCAGACTGCAAGGCCATGAGGCCTCCACACACCCAGGCAATACCCAGGACCTCACAGGGTGCCTCCAAGAAGTTTTCACCCTGAGACTTACCTGGGGTGGAAAGCCAGCTGTGGGAGCCAAGACAGCCACCATGTTCACACTGGGAGCCTGTGTTCAGGTCAAACGTGCATGGCTGCATCCACACCAAAGGAGCAGCAATCCAGACAATCTTAAGTGCTTTGCACTAGCCTAGGAAATGTGATACAGTGTTTTTGGGGAAATCCATCTTTACTTCATTTGCAAAAATGTTTTCCGTCTGGGAGTGCAGTGCACTGAAGCAATCCTTGCTCTCCGGGACTCTTCTGCCCAGGGAATGGATGGAGCTCAGGAAAGGCAGCTGTGGGGATAACCTTAGCCCCAGGTCTTCCTGCTCCAGGGCTTTTCTTTGATAACTTTTAGAGTGGTGTGGAACAAGGAGCTCACTTGTCTCATCATCATCACAAAAAACAATGTACCACGAATACCAGGGGCTGACCTCTTCTTGAGAAACTGCATAAGCACTAAACCTCAGTGTGCAACCATTTATAAAGCTTTAACCCACACAAAGGCCTTTTCCATCAGCGAAGAGAAACCTTGACACTAAAAAGCCAAACTGCAGGTGGGCCTTGTTTGTTAGGCAAGGGTAATTTTTTTTCAAGCTGATTGGAAATTGAGTTGTATTTTATAAATTGCTTATTTAAAACGTGACCATATATTTTCCTATTTTCTTGTCCATAGTATTTTCTTAGTGTTGAAAAGCTGTTTCTTGCATCACTACAGAAGTCAGGAATTAAGCCACATTTTGCATGGAAGGCACACAGCACACTTCACCTGCATGAGGACAGATAGGGCAGGTGTCACTGAAGCAAGGGACCCTTTGAGCCACACAGCTGTGTGGGGTTTTTTCACCTCTGAAACTCATTCCTCTGATGCTTAGGTGACACTTAGCAGGAAAATGCATTTCAGTTTTGTACTAGGAGTTGATAGAATTGATGCATTACTGCATTTGGCAATTCAAGACCAGTGAACAGGCAGTTAGATCTGCGCTGGCTCTGATTAAGTACTGTGGAGTCAGTCTCCTGAATTTCTGATCGTGAGTTAAGAAACAGCATGGAGGTGAAAGACTGCATTTTGTTATAGGCTCACCAATACAACGTTTTAATGAACTATTTATGAGTGAGCCTCATGAATAACTATTTTACTCTGATTTGGATTTATTTAAGGGCACTGATAGAAATTTAAGATTTTTCAGCTTCATGTGGCTATTGAGCTGAACTTAACTTCCTAAAAGCAGTATAGGTTAGCTGAAAATAATCTAAGCTACATTTCCTATACAGTAGAAGAAGCACAGGCATGGAGTCTGTGCAGAAATACACAGGCACCTTCACTGAAAGTATGCCAAATATATATATAAAAATATATATACACATACAAAAATTATGTAGGTGTATCTGTATGCGTTGTGTGCAGTTATTTTGAAGTGTATTCAAAATGGTAGCAAATGACTAGCTAGAACTGAAACTGTTTTCATTTGCAGTTACAGTAGATGCATACGCTATCACAGCAGTCACGCAGGGCTGAGCACATGCAGTCTTCTGTTGAAGCAAAGAGGTATTGTGCTGGTGCCTTTGAACCTGCACACCACATCAAGAGTGAAAGGAAAACAACACGCCAAGGAGCACAATAAACATGGATTATCTTGTTTACTGTAACCACTTTAAAATGGCAAAGGCAGCCTTGAGTTCTGCAGAAGTCAAATACTTTGCCCTATTTCTATAGTAAGGCCTTCTCATACGTTGCCTGCTTCCCATATGATGTGTCTGAGTCAAATGGGACTCAGAGTGGGTGGGTCCTTCACCAGACAACTGGGTAAGACTTCAAAAGTTTCAGTTCCTGACAGGTTTTGTAACCACAGCACCCTGAAGCAAGAGATTACGAGACAGATTGGCCCTGTTTAGTCATGAGCCACAGAAGCTTCAGATCAAGCTCCCTGAGTTAACTGTAGTGTGCGCTGCTCCTCTGCCTGCAGAGGCAGAGAAAGCAGAAGCAGTTCATGGTATATTAACGGGCAGAAAGACATATGCTTAGGTATGTCTGGCATCCCACTTGCAGAGTCCAATGTCATCCTTAAAACCACTTCCTCCTCCTCATCAGCAGCATCCTGTGTGATTTCCTGCGTTGTTTTGTAAGAGCAGCACAAATGAAAGGATTCTTCATTTATAGAAAGCCATTTTCTGTCTTTAGCAGTTTTTCTTTTAAATCTACTTACAAAACCCCTTTTCAAGTATCTTTCTAAGAAGTTTTCTTTTTTCTTTGGTTGGGTTTTTTTTTGGGGGGGGAGGGGCGTGTCTTCCTGGTTTTTTTCTTTCTACAATCAAATTCCGGGCTTTTTGTTGATTTGTTTTGTGGGTTTTGTTTGTTGTTGTTTTTTTTTTTTAAATACAGTTATTGTTAACATAGAAACCCCAACATTGACTATTTCTGTTACAAAACATGTTTTCCGAGCTATAATACAGCAGTTTTTATTGCACAAGAGGTAATTTTTCACTGAAATCACTCACTGATCTTAATAACTACAAACATCTTGGGCTTTATTTTAAAAAGAAATTAATTTCCTTTCCATCCTCATACAAAATCCACTGTGAAGAGCAAATGTATTCAGAGTAATTTGCATGCACCATGCACCACTCCTACTATTGTTAGGGTATCACTCCCTCCCACAGGCACATAAAGCTGCTTACTCAATGCTTAAGGCCAAATTCTAATACTACTTTGATGGATCCTAAATTGAGATAAGTTGGCATCTTCTGGCAGCTCCTGAAACTGAGCTTTGGCAGAAATTTAACCTCCTTTACACTCAATTAGATTCTTCTAGTCTCACTTAAACTGCCACCCACCTTCCATTGTGTGTTATAAACCCTCCAAACACCCTAAACTTTCTTCTTTTGTATTAATATGTAAATGAAGTCAATTTATCTTCCTGCTAGTCATGTTCATCAGGGTACAAATCAAGCTAAGGAGAACCCAGCTGAGGCAAAGGCAGACTGCTTAGACTCCACTATATCCCTCTGCTCTGAACATGTTGCTCTCCGTGTCTTGTTAGCTTGTGTGTAAGTCAATGGATTTACTTAGTCTCTTTTGTTACTAACAGCGTTGCCAATGAAATAAACCCAAGGATCTTTGTAGCACAGACAAAGTCAAAAGCTTGTTGGTGCTGGGGGACCAAACACATTTGTTCCTCCTGACCAGCAGCGTTTCCTGTGATAAGAATAGTCTCTGGTTACCACAGGCTGTCACATATTTATGCATAAATTCCAGTTTCTGAGAGCTAAACGAGTATGCCTTGGGCTGCCCTTCGTGTGAAACTTGACAGGTTTGGTTCACATAGCTTGGTGAGAAATAGTCTTGGCTCCCATCATTTGCCCATGGGTTTGTATTCGTTCTCCCCAGGCCTTTCAGCTTTGGCAGGCACCTCACCAAATTTCAGCCATATCTGTGTTCAATCAACCTTTAGTATAATTTTCACCTGCAGCCATTGGCCACCTTGTGTTAATCTGCAGTCAGCTATGTTTTACACTGAGGGCTGAAACCAGGAGCTAGAGTTCAAGTTGTATCCTACAATACTGGTGTTACTCCAAGGAACCTGTTCAGTAGTAACAAGCTAAATTCAACAGTAGTTTTTGTTTTAAACAGACTGTTTTCAGAAGTGTTGACCTAACCCTGCCTGTCTGGGCTTCTCTGTCATGGTGACATCCTAAATGTGAGACCTCTGTGTTTGTGTGGCAGTCCTTTATTTGAGAGCTGTGGTTTCCCAACATCAGGATTCTGGCCAGTGCTCCCTAGCTGCCATGCGTGCTACAGGTACATATCAGCAGCAAGTGGTGAGGCTAAGAACTCTCCAAGTCTCAGTTTTAATATGAGCGCTGATGTTTGCAATCTTTAGTCAGCTAGTTACTCTTTGTGGCCTCAGTAAAATGAGAATTGTGCTACTTGGGATCTTCCCAGGCCTCTCATAAGGATCAGTTGATTGATATATGTGGAAGGTTAGAATCTATATTGTGCTTTCTGAACAACAGATGTATTGGGATTTCTTGATCACCCATGTATTTGAGGCTTGTACCTTGTACCTCCTCTATTGCTTTCAGCCAGAAGTAATCAGCACACACACGACAGTGTCTAGCATCTTTGCGCTTTTTGTACTTGGCAAGGTCATGGCAGCCTTTTGTGGCTTTGACTCATGCCCTCAGCTCACACTGCAGATGGGATGGCCACTGGTGACCTCGATGTTTGGACTGAGATTGAACTGCAGTTCCAGGAACACGGCCTGGCCTGGCTTCTACGCTGACTTACTCTGGTCAATGCCTGGTCACCTAGTTCCTTTTTTTTTTAGGCTTTTGTTTTAGGTTACAGACTGCCTTGGCATTGAGGGAGGCCACAAATCTCGCACTTGACAAGCTGACATGGTCAGAGCTACCAAAACAAGCCACTTTTCCCATGATCCCTAAACACTTACATCTTCTTGTTTTACTGTGCAGGTGAAATTATTCCCTGTTAGGTTGTTTTTCTGCTGCAGGTATTCTGCTTCTATCCAGAGACAGCTTTTCTCGGAACTTGAAAACATCATTCTTTAATCAACTGAATTGGACTTTGAATCTCATGAAGTGTCAGGGACTAAGTACACTGCATCTGTAATGCCCCATCTGTCTTCTATGAAGCTGTACAGAGCATAGCCAGAGGACCTTTGGGTTCATGAAACCTGAACTAAAAATAGTAATTACTGGAAAACAAAGGGGACAACCTGACCCCACAGTTGGCAGTCTTAGTACAATAGCAGTGATACGTAATTGTCTGCATATTTCTAAACTACATTTGAGAAGAGCTTCCAGGGGTTTCCAAGTAGAGATGGCACACACAGCTCTCGCAGATGGTTTCTTCTTGCGGGAAAGAGGGCTCCTTGGACTATCCAGGCCCCATCCCAACTACAGACTAGGTTGTCTGGCATACTGCAGCTCAACAGCTTGCAAAAGCTCTCAAGTGGACCAGACCTGACTCCCTTCCCCAACAGCAGAGAGTTTTAACAAAACAGTGAAGCTCTAAATAACCCGAATAAAATGAAGACTGGGTCATTGTAAGAGTGATGCCCTACGAGGTGGTAGAAATCGCAGTGTAGGTCAGGGTCCTGTATTATTAGGCAGTGAACAGATGTCCTGCAATCAAGGTGGAGAAAATGGGCATAGTATGAGAAATTACAAAGATTTGAGTTTGCTGGTGTTAAAGGACAGGTCAGCATCAAAGCCACAAGCAAGCAGCGTATCTTCTGAGCTTGAAAGCAATACTTTTATTCACTGGCCATATTAAAGAAACTGTTGGTACTGCAAATCAGGACTAATGTCAGCTGACCTCTTCTAGCCACTCCCTTGGCCAGATAGCCTTTGTATTTTTTCATTTAAAGCACACCAGGTAACTCAAGAAACCTCTGTCCTCATATACAAATACAATTCTCCTGTCATCTTCCTCTTTTTTTTTTTTTCCCTTTCAGGTTGCTTTGCAATTCACAGCTGAAATAAAGATAGCTTCAAGACAGTGAGATTCGTACACACAGAGGACTATTCCCAAACCAAAAGCATCCCTCCATTTAGCACAGCCCAAGAGAGGACAAGGTATCTGGTATTTGCTGAATCCACTGCTAAGAAAATGAAAACCATGCTGGCCTCCCACATCATGATGGGTAACAGTTACTTCAAAGAAGCTAAGCCTAGCATAGACAGAGCAAAAGAAAGAAGCTGTGGTCCTCAGGCTGCTCAGAGCTGCAGAAGCCTGCAATTGCCTCAAAACTTGAGACTGCTATCAGGAGCTGGGGGTAAGTTAACCACCAGAGAATCTATCAGCAGGGATCAGGCTGTAGCAGTGAGAGGCAGGGCTGATGAACACAGTGTATCAATCAGTCTTGTTCAGCTTATGCTGAAATGTCACTTTTCAGGTGTTCTCTGTATGGTTAGAGGCAGGAAGAGCAGAAATAAAAAGTACATTTCTTTTTTAAAATTGCGTTCAAGCTCTTCCACTGCTTTTCACGGGGTGGGGGGGGTGGGAACACTCTAATCTGTGCTGCGAAATGGCATTAAACTGAGGTAAAACATTTCAACAGTTATCACAGACATTTGTGATATAATATATATATATAACAGACATAATGTGGCAAAATTCTCTTGCCTTACATTAGAGAAAACATGAAATTTGAAATGGAAGTTTGTACCGCAATTCTATGGTCCCTTATACCAGGTTTGAGCACTACTGGATCATTTAGCAGGACAAATTCAATCCAGATCATGCCTGGGCACACAATTACGTTTCTGTTGAATTAGCCAGAGTACATAATACAGCGTTTATGCTGGCTTTATGCCGGCAGCAGGAAGAAAGACAATATCTAATCTGGCATAAAGCCTACCAATACAGATTTAATGTCATAACTTTTTGAACAATTTTGAATGGGATCAGTGCTTTGGGTTGTGTGGTCTAGCATTTTGTATCCAGGAGCCCTAGAGCCAGATTTCCTGTATCATCAACCTATGACCATTTTTTCAGTATTTAAAGGGCCTGTTTCTCCATAATTCTCTTATTATGCCTCCTCACGAGCCGCTTGTCCCATTTGAGGTTCTTGTAGTCCATTATAATGCTGTACTATAGTAACTCATATTCAGGATCTCTCTCACAGCAGCCTTTTCACTGTTGCTCCCAAGGTCCTGCAGAGTGGTACATGCATGTAATTGTGTGTAGATTTTGTAATACAAATATCACACTTGTTTGTTTGACTGGACCAATGGATGCACGCTAGCTGTCATTTGCTTGCGCAGTTACTATAATGTCCATGCAGCCATGGGAACTGTCACCGCCGATCTCTCAATCCATCTTTCTAATGGTCAGTAGTGCCATCTGATTTCTTAAGGGGCCTGTGCTTCTGCATGTCTTCATAATACAGAACTCTGGTTGGAAAAATCTACACTTTCTCTCATTCACAGAAGGTGCTGTTTTCTAAGAAAACTGACAGAGTGCCAGGCTGTCATTCACTGAGGAACTCAGAAGAATCTACCCTCTGAGCCATTTTACCTGCTGACACTTCTCATCCAGTCAGTTTTACCAAAGTAATCCTTGTAATTTACAGCTACAGGCTGGAGTTTCTCTGTGTAGTCTTTGGGAGAAAACCCATTCTGGAAAAGTTGCTTATTTTAGAACCCACAGCCTCAAGGAAGATATTTTTCCCTAATCCTAAACTAAATGATATCATACTTGGCTGGTGCTGTAACCATGGTACTGAAGTTATTTATGACTCTGAAATTAATGCTATAGTTAGCAACACTGGAACAGGGTTTCTTCTATGCTACTGTCCAACTGCCTCCCTCCCCCAGCCCGAGGCTACTCTGGAAAGCAAGACAGAGTGTCTCCAGAGGGTCTTTAATTTGCAGTAAACAATGTCAGCCTTTGCTGATTTCCAAAACTTGGCAACACACAAGTGGATATGCACAAAGATGCATCTTCTAAGCAAAACAAAGCACTTGGCTATGTTTTTATTGATCTTATTTTATTAGGAGATTTATTTGGTTTTGTTTATTTTAGTTCTTAAAGTAAATGTTAATTTCTGTGAAAGGACCTGGAACTCCAGCGTGCAGAGCCAGGACTGGCAGGAGGAGGGAGAGCTTGGTTGTACACTACTCACCAGCTCTATCATCAGGGAATCACCGCGAGGGCAAAGAGGAGAGGTCAGCTTTTATGCCTGGGACACTCTGCAAAAATCACCTCATAGAAGTGGATAGCCTGTGTATACAAGATGTCTGGGGACCAAACCAACGTTATTGTGGTCTGATCCCTCTGCAAAGATCCCAGAGAAGGTTGGGAAGAATCCAGCAAAGCAGAGAAGAAGAAACAGAGAACCACACTGCTGAATTCCTCCTGGCCAAAGATCAGGCAGCTCCCTGCTTCCATGGCTCAGATCACTGACAGAAAAGCTCAGGGCTGCATCCTGAGGCTCAGACGGCAGCCTGCTGACCCAGGCATGTCCCTGCTCTTCTAGGGCATTTGCACCAGCAGCAGTAGCTTCTGCATGCCTTACATAGCAGATCCCCTCTCAAGTCAGGGAATGAAGAGAACCGTAAAACAAGACTGCAATAAAAGCATTGCAAATAGAAAAATAAAGAACAAAATGCAAAAAGAAGGAAACACAGCGGAAAGGAAAGACCAGGGAGAGCCAAGAGGTATGAAGAAGTGATGGGATACTGTAGAGGAATGAAGCTGGGTTAATTAGCATTGATAGTACACAACTGTGGGTTGGCTGATGTAGATAAGGTGCAGCTGTGGCTGGTTAAGTTAAGTGGTTGAGAGCCAATGAAAAGAGAGCAGCTGAGGAAAGGAAGGTGAGAGAGGAAGAAGCAGAGACAAGACACATGCCCTGGATGAGGTGAGACAGGAGAAGGCAGCAGAGGGACTGGCATGAAGAGTATGTTGGTATGAGATGGTAAAAGACCTTGTTGCAGCTTGATAGTTTGGAGAGTGCTGTGACAGGATACTGTACTGGGATGCAAGGGTGCAAGGGCAGCGCATCTGCTGATCCATGACAAAGGGTGGATGGAGTGAACTTAGAGAGCTCATGTCACAAAGTAGGCAAGCCTGTCTCTGTGGTCAGTGCCTGCTTTTGGATAGCAGACTGGCAGACACAGCGTGGCATTTTTGGTCACTTGTGCCAGGACAGTGCTTCCATTTGAATTAACAGTCTGACTCTGTGTCAGTTCTGCTACCTGAATTAACCTTTTTATGCTGCCTCTGAACATCAGTTGACACAGCAGTCTAATTTTGCTCCCCCTAAGAATAACAAAGAGCCAAATTGTTACCCCCTGATTTAAGGCTTTTCAGATACTCTGGCCTTGGGCCCAATCTGATTTACAACTCAAGTTGGTAGAAGAAAGTCTCCAGACCTTCACTGAGAGTTAGATAAGGCATTCTGGGAAAATTTATTGGGGGAGAACACAGCATTTATTTGGGGTTTCAGTTTTATTTCGGTTTGCAGTCTAAACTCCTAATTCCCAGAGCCACAGTTCTCCCATTGCCTTCATGGGATTTATATTGGAGTCACTTGACTGTGTTTTGCTATGTCTAACATGATTGCCTTCTTTATTTTTTGCTTTATTTTTTCTCCTTTTGACCACAGGCGAAGGAAATAAATCATCTGATATCCTGCCAGCAAACTGCCATAGGCACTTTGAGACTGGAGGCATTTCTCCTGCCCCAAAAGAGCATTAAAAAAAAAGACTGGCTGATAACTTGGACAGAGTTCAGGTATGTTTGTGCACATACCAGCAGTTAAACTGATTTCTTCTACTATCTTATCTGTCCATTTCTGGTTTTAAAGGGGAGGAAGTTTGGCAGGCAAGTTACTCTTGGAATGCACTCAGTAAACCATGGGCAAGAGAAGTGAAGAGCATAAACAGAAATAACCATAGGTACAGCAGCTGGGAGCCTGACTGCTGGCTTCTATTCCTAGCCTTACCCATGACTCACTTAGTGACCTTAGAAAGCCACCTCACCTCTCCATACCCCAGCTTTCTCACAGGCAAAATCACCCATTTCACAGGTCACCCCCGGCAGAGGGAACCTGTGTCTCCCAGTGGGTGTCCTTGGAGGAAAAGCCTCATCCTACTCCCTCTGCCAGCCCCAGGCTGTTCCACCACATGGGATGAGTGCATTGCAGATGTGGCACCTCTCTCCCCAAGGGGAGCTGGTGATTTTAACCAAGTGCATTTTGTGAAGCTTTTTGGGATTCTTCAAGGAAAGAAAAAGCACTATAACAAAATGTTGCTAATTATAGCGTGACAGCATGCAGCACATTCCTGCTCTGGACAGAGCTCTGCTATCGGCCAACTTAATTACTTACTGCTTTTGCCCCATTCCCTTATTAATTGTGGCCAAAGCACTGAGCAAAACTGACTTGCTGCTTGCTTTCCATTTCTCCTTATTCAAGACCAATTCCGTGACGGTGACAGCTAGACCATGAAACTGTTACACTGGGCTGTGTCTGCTCCCCCGCTGGTGCTCTCTGCCCGCCCCCCCCAGCAGTTGTAAACATGTCTCTCTACTTTATTCCTGCCTGCCTGGAGCAGATTCCTGGGATGTTAATGTCAGATACAGACCTGGCCTTGGATGGGCAGGCCCATAGCTGGAGCAGGATGGAACTGCATTACTGCCCCAGGAACCTGGAAACACCCTGCAGTGGGCGAATGGAAAAGCAGACCCCTTTTTGCAGGAAAAGCTTTTTAGTGGTGCTTGGGAGCCTCCAGCGCTGGTCAGAGGGGTGACCCTCTATACATCTCAACCCCAAGGCTCTAGCCATGGTGCAGTGCAGGGAAGGGAAGGTCAAAGGCTTGATGCTAGCAGCGAGCAGGAAAGCTGCAGTAAAAGCCACAGAGCCTGCGTACACACACGGTTAGCCCCTTTGCAGGCATCAGGACCAGCAGAAGCACAAAGGCATCCTGGATCAATCTAATTTCTGTATAAAAACAGGAAACTGCCCCTCCCTTTGCCAAAACAGAGGAAGAGCTGCATGGCCTATATCTGTGTCACCAGGAAAAGGGGCTGGGGAGGGAGCAAACAGCTCGCTTCATCTTATCCCAGGAGCATGTCAGAAGGAGGATGCCTCAGTCAATTTGTTCTAGGGATACTTTTAAGTCTGTCCCTAGCACAGGTCTTGGAAAATAGAAAGTGAGGAGCTCCAACAGGGCTCAGACCAGAGAGTCTCTGACCTCTCCTAACACCCATTCCCAGCAGGAGAAGCAGACGGGGGGGTTTGCTACAAGCAGCAGGGCAGGGGAGCGTCCCCAAGGCACCCTGGCTGGCAGGCATCTTGTGCAGAGCCTCTGGGTCAAATTCAGTTGGGGCTCATGGCAGCTGAACCCTAGTGCTATCTGATGGTTGGTTGGTGACCTGGAGGAAATGAATCCTCACACACAAGCCTGCCAACCCTCCCCTCCTCCTCCAGCAGGCACAGCAGGGAAAGCCGAGATTGATTCAAGACTGAGAAAAAATAAACCCTTTCCCTTCAGAAACAGTGCCTCCCACACTGAACCAAGAACTTTAAGGCAGGGTGGAAGCTCTTATTTTTGACACTTTTACTTCTGTAATGAAAAACATCTGAAGAGTGCAGGGATGTCAAATAATACCTTCCCTCTGTCCCACATCCATTACAGAAAGGGGAAAGTGAGGAAGCATCTATATTCCCCTCGACTGAGGAGAATCTAACATCGAGATATAGCTTGAGAAATAGCATCTGAGCCAACGTTCCCTCAGTGCGCAGCACCCTGCTCTCCTTTACTCCATCTCACACCACTTTTGTGTTACAATGGAGTCATAGAAAGGCAAGACTAGAAGATGAAAGAGGTAGAATATTTATTAGAAGACCCTGAAACTTTGAGGAACTCTTTAGAATAATTGAAGACAGCTGATGAATCAGGATGGAGGACCTGGAATAGCCTGACGTTTCAGCTACTAAGTTAAATAAATTGTTCCCCAACCCATCTAACAGCTTCAGCTACGGTAGATGGGCCTTCAGTGCCTGCAGTGTGCAAGCGCTAGAGGAACAGGCGGGTTGGCCACATGACTTAGCCCAGGATCTTGCTAATGGAAGAAGTACGTGTAAATGTAAATCCTTCAACTTGATTGTGTTTGCTCTGAAATTGAAAACACGTAAGTCGGGACATAATTGAAGCTTTATCCATTTCAGTGTCACCTGATCAACTAGAAATAGGGATTGTACAGTGTTAAACCAAAAATCATATACAAAGGTTCTTGTTCTGCATATAGGAGTTCTCAGTTTAGCCTGCAAGTGAGAAACCTCACAGTCATGAGCAGGTTTTCCTGACAGCGAATCGTGGACCTTGCTGCATTAAAACAGAAATATCAGAACGGTATTTGTTCACACAGTCATAACCATAATTTTCTGCTGTCTTGTCACGAGCAGGTCATGTACACTTGTGTTTAGATGTGTCTACAGAGGAATACAACCTGCAAATAAAGAACTGCAACAGAAGTTGTGGTTTTGTTATTACTGCTCAAGACTGAGATTGTGTGAGAAAAACACTTTCCAGTTCAGATGGGGAAAATGGAAGCACAAAGATTCATTACTTTGCTATTCAACAGAGCAGGTTTCTAATGGACTGTGTCTACAAAACAATTTAGAGATGAATAAGCGATGGAAGAGGCTTTTAATGCAAGTAGAATAAAAATCAGAGAATATAGTTCTCGGGCTAGATTACACAGCAAAGAATATCTTTACCTTCCCCTCTGATGCAAAGTATTTTTTGCTATAGACACTTGACTTCTCAAACCTTCCCCTCAAATACACTTTTTCTGTCTCTGTCATCTACATCACCTTCCCCCTGCAGCCAAAGAGCAGAGACTTTCCACTAGTTCTCCAACATACCTGCAGGAGCTGTTCCACCTGCGTGTGGACTTTTGTACAGAGACCAGACCAAACTGTGCCCGTTTTTACAGATGGAAGTTCTCCAGAGTGTCTTTCAACTCCTCCTACATTTTAAAAAGTCAGAGATGCTTTTGAACTATCACAGCATAGGTTGGAACAGACTGGATTTGATCCAACCTTTTTCACTGTCCGTCTTGTGGTCAAGGAAAGGGCACAGTGGTCCAGATCTCCTCTGCCTTCCTTGATTTCAACCAAAAGTAACCAGAAGAGTCCAGCCACCTCACTTTTGTCCTTATTGTCACCAGTTCCAACTTCTGACATCCTTCATAACAACTGTTCAGCCGTTTCTCAAACAGTGATGAGAGTTTGAGAGAAAGTCTGTACGTCACTGAGAGGCTCAGATGAAAACTGCGGTGGGAATATGGGTTAGTGCCCCCAAGGCCCTGTCAGCCTGTACCGCCTGGCAGCAGAGCAGATAATTTGCAGTGATTCTTTCAAGGAGGACATCTCTACAATGCCAGTGGCAGCCTTTGGGGCTGCAGTGCCTGCACCGCTCCTAGTCCCATCCTCGAACACCAGCATCCTTTTGGCTAAGACTTCTGCTAAGCTCCTTCTCCCTGCCTGCCCCCTCCCAGCTTGGCACTGAAAAGCAAACAAACAGCTCTGGGAGCTGCAGAATCTGCCGAGTCTGGCTTTCAGCAGGCTGGCGTCTCCTGGGGGACTGACCTGGGTGCCTGAGAGGGCACAAACTCTGACTGAAGCTTTTCCCACAGTTAGGGCATGAATCAAATGTCAGATCTGTGTGGATTCTCTGGTGTCTAATAAGGTCTGACAGCATGTGTTGGTCTTTCTCACAGTTGCAGCCCAGGCAGAGTCATTCTCAACCTAGCTGTTTGCAAATGTAGGAACTGAGCTTTATACCTCTCTCAGTTTTCGATAAAACTGTCCAAAGGGGTAATAAGTTTTTAAAGAGAAGAATTTGGAAGAATATGAGTACGCTGATATACAATGTGATTACATAAGCTCTGTTACATTAGGAAATCAAACTAATCCACCCTTTTCCCCCTAAATGTGATAGAATTTATAGTTGTGTTGCTCCTGGTAGTGCAGAATTCCCTTTTAAACTTTGCTGTACAACCTGCAGAGAGCCACACTCCAGAACTTTAAGTTGTTGCTTTATCTTCAAGCTTGAGTACAGGAGAGACGATTTTGACACTTCAGGCCCCTGTGGGAAAAACATGGCCCCAGCCAGAATGACTCTTAAGTCAGCATGGGAGCAGTCACGGGGACTTAGCTACATGATAGCTAATGTATGGAGTAGTATGTGAAATGTGGCTCTGACATTCCCTGGGCAGCTCTGGGGCCTTAAAAGAATAAAAAAGGCTGTAAAGGGTACCCAGGTATTCATCAAAAGGGAATAAATTAGGTGTGATGGGACTGCACAGCTTAAACCAGGTATTCAGCAAAGACAGCTCTGTGACTAGGACACACAGGGTGGATTTACACCCTGGAGCAGGGCTGGTCCCCAGGGCAGCTCTGCCTCCTGCACCTGCATGTGCCAGGTCTTTGAACACACCACCTGTGAGGTGGCATCTCCTCCTGTCCTTGGGCTGCCCTCAGGAGACAGGAGCTACATATTCAGGGACAGGATGAACGCGGCCTTTACCATCTGGGCCCTGACAAGCGCTTTCTGTGGGGTGACAGCGAGGAGCCGCTTCTCCTGTAACTCCCACTTGGGCTGTAGTAGCTCAAGCCCCATTGCCTCCGCAGAGCTCCCAGTCCCAGGTGCATCTCTTTTGGTCACTCCAGTCAAACTACACTCTGCTGCTTGGAAAGCTTTCAAAGGCCCAGGTAGGTGGTGGGAGGAAGAGGCTTTTTTACAGGAAAACATCTCCGCAGCCTTCACACATCCAGTTTCATGACCTGCCAGCCTCTCAAAGGAGCACGCAAGCTGGAAACACCCTGGGAGGAATCAGCCCACGCTGCCACTCCAGGGAGGCCGGTGCTGGCGTGCTCTGGAGGTGGGCATCGTGCAACCGGTGATGGGATTTTGTCATCAGATGGTCCCTTGCAGGCCCATTGGGAGCCTGGCTCTATCATAGTCCTGACACAGCCTGACTCCTCTCAGACACTCATCCAGAGGCTTCCTGCTCCCTAGCGTCCCGCCTGGAGTTATTGGAGTTCTTGAGGAGGAAAACAAGCTTTGCGGGTGCTGCTTTGTGCCATGCTCCCCGCTCCCCGCTGCCCGCGCTCTCCAGGCAGTGGCCACCTCCGCCCATCAGAAAATTAGCCAGAATACCCACCGAAAGCCCGGCTCTCCACTTTCGGGGTGCGCACTCTCCCTTCGGAGAAACCTATCGTGTCCCAAACAGACGCAGCACCAGCACCTCCCAGGATGGTGCCCCAGCTGCTCAAGCGCCCCCGGGCTGCAGCTGCTGTGCCACACGCGGGGTGTCTGCACCCTTTGCCCGGCCGACCCGCACAGTGCCCTCCTCCCCGCGGGCCGGGGATGCCCGGGGGCGCGGGGGTGCCCGGGGGCGCGGGGGTGCCCGGGGGGCCGGGGGTGCCCGGGGTCCGGGGGTGCCCAGGAGGCCGGGGGTGCCCAGCCGGGCCGGGGTGCCGGGAGGCCGGGCGTACCCGGGGGTGCCGTGAGGCCGGGGGTGCGCAGGGGTGCCCGGGGGGCCGTGGGTACCCAGCCGGGCCGTGGGCGCCGGGCCGGGCCCCCGCCGAGGCGCTGCCGGCGGAGTCGGGCGGCACCTGCGGGCGGGCCCCGCTACTGCAGCTGGGGGCGCGGGGCCGGGACCCGCCGGGGCGGGGGAGGCGGCGGGGGGTGCGTGGCAGCTGCGGGAGCGGCACAGGGCGGGGGGCGTCCCCGTGTCCCCCCGCTCTGCCACCCGCTGCCAGCACCCAGCGCAGAGCCGGCCGGAGCGCGGCTGGACGCTGCGACCCGCCGGGGGTCGCGCCCCCGCCCGCCCCCGCAGCCCCGGCTGGCGCTGGGGCCAGCAGGTCCCCAAAGGCCACGGCGGCCCGGAGCGGGGTCCTGGCTGACACCGGAGCGTCTGCAACTGCTAGAAGCGATGCGTCCCCCGCCCTGCTGCGTGTGTATCTAAAGAGGAGGCGCCTGGGCCGAGCTGTGGCACTGGGAGCACTGGGAGCTGCTGAGCCTGGCTGTTCACCCAGCACTACTTCGCAGGTGGTTTGGGAGCTCCAAACATTTTCTCCCAATCCACACTTTTCAAAAAACTGCCTTCTTTTAAACCACTTAGGCTTCTTCCACTACCCGGAGGGACAGACTAGCTGGAGAATCACAAGGACTCACAAGCCAAAATGTTCACGGGGATTTCTAAAAATCCCAGACACACTACAGAGCGGTTCCTGGAGGTGTGGGAGCCCTTACAGGCACTTGTGAGCTTCCAGTTAAATGAAGCGCTAAGGCCAACCCAGGGCCGGTGGCCCGGGCACACGGCAGGAGGGAGCAGGCTGGCAGCACGGTTCCACACCGGTGCTCCTCCTCAGATTAGGAATAGTTGCAATGGGAGGAAGGCTCCTGCTCCAGCCACAGAGGTCCTTGGGCCGGCCATCCCTGGGCAAGCGCTCCGTAGCTCCCACCGGAGTGAGCTGGTGGGGTAAAAAGAAGAAAATCCAGAGTATGGGCAGAGCAGGGAGGCGCAGTGGGTGCCATGCAGTCTGCACGCAGGGGCTGGGGGGCTCAGGCTGGAGGTGGGGGGCTAAGGCTGGAGGTGAGAGGCTCAGGCGGGAGGTGGGGGGCTCAGGCTGGAGGTGCTGCTCACAGGGGCAGGGGTCGCGTTGGTGTCAGCAGCGGAGCAGTCACGTGTAGGGGCCTATTTTAACCGCCTTCCCCACGCAGCAGAGTGCACGTCTCGAGGATTGAAATAGACCGTGGTTTGATCATTGTCTCTCCCAGGGAAATGGTTTTTAATGAGGTTTTAAATAATAAAGTGGGATAATTTCCCTGGCTGGCAAGATCATGAAATTTTTATGCCTCCTTTCTCTCCCAAAGTTTTATCAACCTTTATTTTTAGTGATGCATAATCCCCCTTTTAAGGAAAAAAAAAAAAAAAAAAAGCAGAGAAACCACTGATTTAGGGAAAGCTGCTCCTGGGCAGGGAATCTCAGCTGGAAAGCGGCCCCGGGGGCAGCGCCTGGGCAGCCCAGCCCCACGCCCTGGGGTGGGTGAGGACCCCCCAGGGACAGAGGGGACCTCCAGAGCCGGTGCAGGGTGCCAGTACTGGGTGCATACGGCTGGTGCAAGGTGCCAGTAGCGGGTACTGAGTGCAGGTGTGGGGTGCCAGTATTGGGTACAAAGTGGTGATACTGGATGTTGGTGCAGGGTGCCGGTGCTGGGTGCATGGTGCCGGCGCACAGCGCTGGTGCAGGGTGCAGTACTGGGTGCATTGCTGGTAGTGGGTGCCAGTACTGGGCGCATGGTGCTGGTGCAGGGTGCAGTACTGGGAGCACGGTGCTGGTGCAGGGTGTAGCACTGGGTGCAAAGTGCTGGTAGTGGGTGCCAGTACTGGGCGCATGGCGCTGGCGCAGGGTGCCAGCACTGGGAGCACGGTGCTGGTGCAGGGTGCGGGTACTGGGTGCCCATGCTGGGCGCCGGGTGTGTGTGTGCGTGTGTGTGTGTGTTTTGACGTGAGGAAGTGCCAAAGCTGCAATTGCTTTAGGAAGTCAATCGCAGGGGCCGGGGGACGCGTGCGCAGTGCAGCCGCGCCGCTCCGCTCCGCTCCCGCTGCCGCTCCCTCTCCCCCGGTGCCCAGCCCGGAGGCAGCGCAGAGGCGGCGGCCGGGGGCGGCGGGGCGGGGGCAGCGGACGGCGCTGCACGGCGGCGGCGGCGCGGATGCCCGGCCCGTGAGTACCCGGCGCCCCGGCCCGGGGCCGCCGCCGCCCGCGGGATGCCGGGGGGACACGCACGGGCCCATCGCCCCCTCCCCGCCCGGTGCCCAGCCCAGCCTCCCTCCCCGCTCCCCCGGGCGGACCCCGCTCTGCACGCTCCCCACCACCACCTTTGCACGCTCCCCTCTGCATGCGCCCCCGGCCCCGGGCATCCTCCCTTTCGCACGCTGCCCGCCCCCCCCCCCCCCGCCCCCCCCCGCCACGCACAGAGCACCGCGGAGCGCCGGGGATTGATGGAGCGGGCTCTGTCCGTGCGTCCGTGCGTCCGGCCGCCGCCTGGCACCAGCCCCCGTGTGCGAGGGCTGGGGGGAGCGGGGGGAGGGCAGCGGGATGCTCCGTGGGGACCCGGCGGCGGGGCGGGGGAACCCCGAGCGCCGAGCAGGGAGGGGGACCTCCCCAGCGCATCACCCCGGGGGAGGGCAGGGCTCCTGCGAGGAGGAGGAGGATGGAGGGGGAAGGAGGGGGCACCCTCCAGCTGCAGGGCCGGCTGCACTGGGGCTTGCCCAGCCCTGGGGGGGAGCTTGCAGGGAGGATCTCCCCCCCCCCGCCCCGGAGGCCTCCCCTGCCCAGGGCTGCCCCTGCTCTCCCTTCACCCACAGGTGGGTACCAGGGCAGCGCTGAGCATCCAGGCACCGGCTGGGGCAGGCAGGCTCACTCCCCGTGCCCCCCCATGCAGGGGGTGCCATGCCTCGATGCGGGGAGCAGGAGCGATCGGGAGCCCTGACCTGGCCGGGGCAGCGGGGAGCAGTGGGTCTGGGGGGGGTTGGCTGAGGTCAGGGACACCGTGGGCTCCGGTCCCCGATGGGTCTCCAGCAGCAGCTTGGCCAAAGGGTTGGGTGGTGGGACCTGGCTCGGTGGTGTCCGGGACGCAGCTGTCCCCCGTAGGGGCTGACATCCAACTGTCACCCAACACAAGCCCATCACGTGGGCAGCGTCGCAGGATGCCGCGACTTGGCCGAGAGATGGATTGGGCCAGACGCAGCCGCCGGAGCTGCTCCGCGTGTGGATCATTGTGCATCCCCAGGCATGGAGAGGTTCCCCTGGGAAGCTCCCTCTCCCCGCCGCTTCCATGAGGCTGCTCTGGCGCAGATCCATGGCCTTATTTAAGAAACTAAACAAAAAGTGTTAACTGAGTGGGAGGGATTTCCCTGCTTCAAGGGGAGTTCATTCCCCTCTGGATGCGTCTCCACCATCCCCGTCGATAGAGACGCTCGTCCCGTGTCACGCTGGATGAGTGGAGCCCATGGCGTTTGCTGGCCTGGTGGATATAGTTTTCTTTGGGAAAACGGGTTACCCCAGTGGGCACATATTTCAGAATATCTCCCAAGGGAGAGCTCCACATCAGATTTCCCTACAAGGATTTTAGCTCCTCTGCGTCAGCCCTTCCCCACAAATGACTCAAGCCGCTAATCAAAATACAGTCGTGTTCTTCAGCAATTAAACAAACTCCACCTCATAAGATTATAGTGGAGAAACAGAAATTTAGTGACATGAATATACCTCAATCAGGGTGCGGGTGCCCATTTTGATATTGTTATTAAAAAAAAGGAGGAACCGAAGGCAGATAATCAGATCATGCAATTCAAACCCAGAGAGGGTAAGGGGGAAAAATACCTTGGCAGAGTAATTAATGCTGAGTCTGCCCAACGTGCGGGAGCAGTGCGTCTCTGCTGCCTCCTGAAGCGCATCCTCTCCCATCTTTGCTTATCTTTGGTTGTAGTCTCACTTTTAGGCTGGACTTGGGCTACAGCATCTGAAGTTTCAACTGGGCTTGTGCAAAGGGGGCAGGTGAGCTCCGTGCTCTGGGCTCTTCTTCCCTGTGAGCAACAGGTCTGGAGTAGCAAAGCAGCTGCGGTGTTGCTCCTCGATCTCTGCAGAGCATGAGCTCAAGCTGCTGTGACTTTCCTCTTTTTTTCCAAATTTTTATCCAGTGGATAAAATTCTTTTGGAAAGTCAGCCCAAGAGGAGGCAAGAGCCATGCTTGTGAGCCATCCCACAGGGTGCCCTGCCTTTCCCTTCCAGCTCCTCCTGCTCTTCGGGCCGGTTTCTTGCACCAACCCCCAGGCCATGCCTGAGCACCCCAAAAGTAGAGCAGCCACGGCAGAGCGAGGCCAGCAGGCATCGCCACCTTTGTGCCGCTGTGCCACGCGCTTCTCGGGGTTCGGCACTTCGGGCTCTTGCCTGGAATAACAGCGGCTTCCGGGTGCCCACGGCCTTCGCCGAGACTTCCTATTACTCAGTTCCTTATTTGTCTCTGCACATCTCTCCCTGCATTTCCATTACAAAAGCTGTTGAGGGGTGGATCTAAAGCTGGTTGTTTATATACATTGTTTCATAACACCTCGTAATTTGAGGGGAAGAGAAGATACTGGCCATTATAACCACTTATTTTAGTCCCCCGGTGTGTAACAACATGGTTTTCGCCCCTGGGGAGGACGGGATGGGGGAAGAGTGTCTAACATCTTCCGTGGCATAAGAGGGGAAGAAACTGAACTCACTGGCTCACAAGGGCTCCAGCAACCCCGTCGCAGAGCAGGAGCTGCTCTGCCATGGCCATCACTGCCCCTGTCCCGGCCAGCTCAGGGAACGGACATCCCACCCCACAGGCATCTCTCTTTTCATACCATCCTGCACCAGCACCACACGAGTCTCCTCCAGCTTGTTTCCATCAGTGCTGGGCTCGCTCAGCCCATTACTTTCCCCAGATGCTTCACCATGGGTTCACCTCATGCAGCACAGGGAGGGTGACCTGCAGAAAGTCCCAAATTCTTACCGTGGCTGTGCGACGGTAGCATTGAGCCACAGCGCTGTTTGCGGCAGGTAACTCCATCGTCTGGCTCTCCCCGAGTTTCAGGACACCCATAACTTTTTGTAGGAATCAAACATCTTAAATCCAGCTGTGCATGCTCTGCAGGAGCTGCCGGCCCGCTGCTGAGCTGGGGCCGTGCCAGCCCCCGAGCTGTGGGGTGAGTCCCCTGCACAGCCCCCCAGCCTGCCCAGGTGCTGCCAGGGACCTGGGGACACGGGAACCGGTGGGTAGCTTTGGGGTAAAACTATGGTGAAATCAAAATCCTGGCTTTTGCTGGATCCAGAACACCGTGTAAAACAAGGCAGCAACCCCTGAGTTTTGATCAACCCTTCTGCGAAAGCATGCTCTGGGAGCACGGAGAATTACTTTATTTCTGTTATTTTTGGCTGGGAATCCACTGGGTTCCTTCTTCGGAGGGGACGGGTGACATAGACCTGCCATGTGTGTCTTCTCCCCTCCCCAGGCTCCCCTGGGGTGGGCACGGAGGTTGATGCCCCAGCCCACCACACCAGCTCCTCCAGGTCCGTGGGACCTCGGCCATCCTGGATGAGTTTACCAGGAGAGGCAGGGAGTGTTCTGCTGCTCACTCGCCCTGCAAAACCTCCTGCCTTTGGCCATTTCATGGAAACAGAGATTTACTGGGGGGAGGGTGGAGCAGCAGCAGCAATAAAAACAACCACAAGGTCCTTTGGGGTTCAGCTTTAACATTTGTCTTAAGACATGGAAAAAAGGGGGTTTCCTGACAGCAGGAAAATGTACGGTAGAGTTTTATAACAAGCCACCCTTCCAGTTCTCTAACCGCTTGGAAACAGCCTCAGTTGACCTTCTGAGGGCTCTTTGTGAAGACTGCTGGGTCTGGGGGCCCAGCTTTGCCAAGCTCCAGCCTTGCTTGTCAGCACTTGCCCATGCCAGAGGCAGAAATGCCACGGAGGCTCTAGGGCAGCAACAGGACGGGCACAGGGGAAGCGGAGCCCCCGATGTCCCCACACGTGGCCGTGGCTCTGGGTGCAGGGACAGGCTGTGGGTGCACTGGCAGCCCGCTCCCACAACTGGGGTTGCTGCTAGTTCAGTGTAGGGGGTCAGGCAGCCAGCAAAGGGTTTGGGGTTAAGGGTTTGGGGTTTTTGATTGCTCCCCCTCCTGCAGGCACGAACCCAACCGGGGCTTAAGCAGTTTCCTCCGACAGAAGGCAAATGCCCAAGCAGCATTTCAGTGCAAAGGGCAGGAGAAGAGCAAACAGGTACATATTGGCATTAGCAGGCAGGAACCCCGGAAAAGGAAGGGAAAGCTTCAGGCTAGCCTTGAAAAGCAAAATCCCCAAGGAAAGATGCTGCCTGTGAGCCTGGTGTGAGTTTCACCACGAGGAGAAAGTTCACAAAGGGGATTTGGGAACAGGGAGATGTATTGCCGTGACAGCAGTGGCAGGCGAGCTCCTGTGTCCTCTGACGGTACAGCCAAGCCCTGCAGCATCCCGGGGGCTCGGTGAAGGGCATCGCCGTGGCCTGTCACACGGGGGATCTCAGTGAGATCCCCAGCGAGGGCCGCTGCTGCGATCTGAGCCCAGAGTGCTTGTGATGGGCATCCCCCATGGCCAGGCTCCTGCTGCCCCGGCCGCCTCCCACAGCCCTGTCTGGCAGCTGGAGCGGGATGCAGCAGCTGCCTGGCACTGCCCTGGGGTCGGGGGCCACCGCTGGCACAGGGGCCACTCAGGGTGACAGGGCTTCCTTCCTCCCCGCGCTGCCAGCTCCTCCCCAGGGGTGGCCGAGCTGAATCTTGCCGTCCTTCTTCCCCTTTGGTCGGTTTTTAAATAACTGGCGCGGCCAGTCTTGGAGGACACGAGTTGCTCACAGAGCTCCCTGTCCCTTGTCCCAGCTGCGGCAGGGCAGAGCATCGCTACTGCCCTGGCGCCGGTGAGGGTGCTGTGACTGCAGCACAGGGATCACCTATGTCCCTTGGGGTGCTCCAGAGCTGGGACAGGACATCAGGTCACCAAATCCCCCTTGCCCCGGGTATTCGCCTGCAGGACAGTCTCCTGGGGGACGCCTTCTGCAGTCCCTCACTGTTTCGACACAGGACGAAACTCTGATGTGGGATGAAGTTTTACTGGTACAAGCAAAAGCTCAGCTCTGCAAGCTCTGGCCCAGGGACCTGTGGTGGCACTGGCTCTGGGGCCGGGGAGAACATCCCACCCAGCCCTGGATGCTCACCAGCAAGGTGTGACATCTGCCTGAAGCCAGACCTCAAAAGGCATCCATCAGGGCTGGCAGCGTGCAGGCAGCGGGGCCCACAGGTGAATAAACCACAGTGGGCAAATGTCCCCAGGGTGCAGCATTTGTGGGGTGGGCCCCCTTGTCCCCAGCCGTGGTGCTGGTGTAGCCCTGGCCCGGCCGGTCCCGCCGCTGGTTGAGCCGGCTGCCAGGCTCAGCCCTGCCCTGCCCACATCAATGGGTGCGGGGCCAGCCCTTGGGCAGGGAGCGTGGCTGGGGAGCAGGGCCAGACCTGTCCCTGGCGTGGCCGGACCCACCGCCTGCCCATGCTGGCGCAGGCTCCCAGACCTCCCTGTGCCCGGCCAGCGGCTCCCGTGCTGGCGTGGGTCTCCGGATGCAGCCGGTGGGGTGTGGGCTCGTGCCGGGGCTGAGGAGAAAATCGCATCTTGGCTGCGGCAGGGAGTGCTCGAAGCCGCGGTAAGTGATCCCTCTGATCCAGTGTTTCCCTGTGATGCAGGATCTCTCCTTTTCATCCCAGTCCCGGGTTGATTCTCTGCCTGGTGCCTCGTTTCCTCAGAAGGGGCAATTCTTTGTCTTCTTATCCTCGGTCCTCCTAGCATCCCCATCCACCAAATTACCACTAACACCCCCTCTTCTGCCCTGTGCTCCCTGGGGGGACACAGTGCTGCCCTCATTGGCATGTGCTGGGATGGGGACAAGCAGGTCCTGGGCTGGCAGGACACTGTGGACCAGGAGCACCCTGCCACCTGGCTCAGCTCCCACCTGGGCCACGCCAGTGCCGTATCCCACCCTTTCCTCTTCCCTTCCATCAGCCACCAGGCTCCGTCCGTGCGGTTTAGCCCCTACTGAGTATTGATTACTGTGATCTTTCTTCTCCTTTCACATGGATCATTACCAAATGCTTAACAGGAGTCTGCCTTAACAACGCCGCAATACCTCTACTAACAGAAACGTAATTGTCAGGGCTTGCCTTATTAAATCCCCCAGCTGATTGTCGCGGGTGCTATTTTTATGCTGTGAAATAATTAACTCTGTTTCAGTGCAAGAGCCAGGGCCGGAGGGGTGGGTGCCAGCCACACTGTGCCCGTTGTGCTGCCTGGCAGCCCGTGGTGGCCATGCCGGGACAGTCACGGGTCCACTCGCTTCTTGGCAGCAGCTGCTGGAGTGGTTCTTGTGGTCCTTCTGTGAGAGTTTGCGGTGGGATTTGGTTTGGAGGATGCTTGGCATAGAAATATACCCCGGCTATGGGCGAGGTGATGGGCAGGGAGCAGAGGAGGTGGCTGGTCTGGAAAAGGACCCCAGCATTGTCCTCATCGCGGCGGGAGAGGTGCCCATGGGGCTGTCAGCCCTTGTGGTGCGAAGGACCAGGGAGGTGTTGGGACACGCTGCAGCATCTCCCAGTTCCCATTGCCAGGACCAGCCTTTCCAGTCTCAGGGGATGGCAGAAAAATCACTGCCAGGCAGAGGAGTTCCCCCAAAGGCATCCGCTCGCCGCCACCGCCGCCTCCTCTGCCACATGCGTGAGCACATCTGCCGGTGTTAGCAGCAGCAGGTGCTGGGCAGGGCAGCGGGGACGCAGCCGGGATGCAGCCACGTGGGCATCGCCACCCTCTCGTCCCGGTGGGACGTGGGGAACCCAACCTGTCCGGTGGCTGGGATGGCTGGCACCTCTGTGCCGGTAGCATCGGGGTCAGCCTAGTCCTGTCCTGGCACAGCTGGGGGGCTCAGCCTCACCTCTTCAGTCTTTTTTAATAGATTGCTAAAGGGAGCGGCGGGGGGAAAAGCCAGGTCTAAAAATAGCACCTAAAACTTCCTGTGCCTGGCAGGTGGCTGGGGCAGGCGGCGGGGGCGGTGGCAGCTGTGGGGCTCGGCGGTGGCGGCGGCTGCCCACGGAGTAACCCCGGCAGAGGGGGGCCCGGGGGTGCTGGCACCCCGTCATCCCCCCGGTGCCGGCGGGGTCAGCCTGCGTCTTGTTGCACTCAGTGGCTGGTTTCAGCCAAATTTGGCAGAGGCCGGAGGTGCTGGGTCCTTCCTGGGGGAAAGGCAGGGAGGAGGCGGGGAAGCTGCAGGCTGGGCTGAACCCTTATTAGACACTGGAGAATCCAGCAGCGGTGTGCAGGCGGCCAGGCGCTGCTTGCATTGATCCAGCGTGGCCGGTCTTGCAGGTGATGGGCATCTTGCAGCTCCCCTGAGGCACGGCGAGGGGCCAGATGTGGCGCCGCTCCCCTCCAAGGCGTCACTGGCACGTGTCAGGGGTCACCCGTGCCAGCAGCTTGGCCGGGGACGGTGTCTCTGCCGGCACCACAGGAGGCTGGTGCATCGCCCCCGCTGAGCAATCCCCGCCGGGGTCGGCGGTGAGCAGCACATCTGCCCTCCTGGTTTTGACCCATAAAATAGGCAGGGAAGGTCTCTCCCGGGCTGGAGGGCTCGTACCGTGGCTGAGGAATAAAAATATCCTCAAAGCCAGGGGGTGCCCCGAGGCTGGCAAGCCGGGGGTGCTGGGCACCCCGTGGGAGCGTGGCCGCATCCTGGCAGCCTCTAGCCCTTGGAGCTGGCCCTGCCTGGCAGTGGCAAAGGGAATCCTAGAAAAACACTTGGGAAGTGAATGCGGTTCAGGTGACCAGAGGTACGGAGCCCCGCTGAGTGCCTGTGAGGACAGCAGCGACGGCGCGGTGGGTGCCGGCAGGAAAAGGAGCCGCTGAAGTGGAGGGTGACTTCTGGGGGGGGTTGCTCCAGACGGGGCGGGGTTGGGGATGGTGACAGTGTTGGTTGTTGGGTGCCGGGCTGTGCCATGTTGGGAAGAGAGGAGATAACAGCTCGGTGTCCCCGGGGAAGGGAGGGAAGTGGCTGAGCCGAGCAGGGCACTGGGCCAGGCTGATAACGGGCACATGCCACAGCCGGGCGCCTGGCCCACCCCTGTGGCCCCAGGGGAGTGTGCAGGGGGTGCCGGCATCCCTCCTCCCTCTTTCTCCCCTTTTCTCCCCTTTTCCACCTGCAGTGAGCCCGTGTGAGAGGGCAGCCGCCAGCAGAGACCACAAACTGGTGTTGGTGGCTGGGGTGGTGCCAGGCTGGAGCCCCCTGCACCCGCAGTGGTGCCGAGGGCAAATTTAATCAAGGGAACGGAGGTTGGGCATCTGATTTCTCTTTCTCTCTTCTTTTTTTTTTCCCCTGAAGAGGAAAAAAACCAAACAACTTCGTGAGTCACTCTTGGCCAAGGGAGCTGGGCTTCGCTCTACACGGCAGGCAGGCTGGCACATCCCCGCGTGGCAGGGACGGTGCCGGGAGGCACCGCGGGAGGCTCTGACTCAGCCCACCCTCGGGCACCGGCCCCTTCCCTCGCTGCCGGCATCCTCGCCCCGTGGGCAGCGCCGGAGCCCCCGGGATGTCTGGGGTACAGCGTGGCGGAAAGCACCGGCACTTTGAAGCGGTGTCAGCTGAGTGCCAGCATCCAGCCCATGCCCACCCTGGGGACAGCCCGTGTCCACCCTGGGGACGTATTCTGCCCATCGCTCCTCGGCAAAGCCGCTTCCCTGGCCATGGGTTGTCCCAGGGATGCCCAGGAGGTCTCTGAGATGCCCAGCTGCAGCCAGCGCCGTGGTTGGTGCCATTCCTGGCCGGGGAGCCCCGGCTCAGCTGCCATCATGTCTGCGGCGGCTGCTGGCTCCGTCTGAGGGGTGGGAAGGGGCAGGACCACCGGGCTGCGCTGCCAGCTGGACTCGCTCTGCCCTGCTCCTGCCCTGCCGGGGTGGCCAGCCCTGCGGCGGAGCGGTCAGGAGAGCCAGGCCCTGCCGGGGCTTTCCCAAAAAAGGCCTGAACTCTTCGGTTGAGTTTGCCACTTCCCTTACCACTCCCTTTCCTGTGAGAGGATGTGTACAGCCGCTTTTCTTTTCTCTTTCTCTCTTCTTTTCTCTCCTGTCACCCTGCCCTCAGAGCCGGCAGTTCCGGTGATGCCGCGCACCCCCTGAGCCGGCCGGGGTCACCCTGGCCGGCTTCCGCCGCCGCATGATGGCCAGGCTACAGGTACGGACGGGCCACCGGCAGCTCCTGCCGGGCCCTGCGTCCCCCCACCCACAGCACAGGGCCGGCTGGGCACCTCGGGGGCTCGGGGCAGGCTGTGCTGGGGGTGCCCCCGCACCAGGGTGGGCGCTGGTTTGTGCCCCACTTGGCAGAGGCAGGGGTGGCTGGAGGGGGGTGCCATGTGGCTCAGGGCATCGTCCCCAGCTGGGGCACTTGGGGAAGGTGGGGTGCGTGTGGAGGGGCGTCATCCCCACAGCTGGTGTTTGACATCACCTTGGTTTTGCCTGCGTGGGCGCCCTGATGCTATGGCTCCCACTGCATGGGGAGTCCCCTCTCTATCTGGGGGGAGGATGGGGCAGTGCCATGCTCAGTGGGGACATCACAGGCACGTGAGCTGGCCTGACCTGGGGACACCCAGCATGTGGGGAGTCCCAGGCCAGGTACTGCAGCCATCAGGCAAAGGCTCACGGGGGGGCTCAGGGAGCTCACAGTATTTGGGCGAGGGTGGCTTTTGGGGCGTCTTTTCTCTCTGCTGGGGAAACGTCCCCTTTCTGTCATCCTTCCTCTTTTCACGGCCTTGCGTGCGCGCCCTCACCTTCCCTCCGGCACTTGTAGGCTCTGCTGCCTGCTGGCACTTCCTTATCCGCCGGCCCTGGCTGCAGTTCCCAGCCCCAGGGCAGCCAGAAGCAGCCCCACGGCACATGACCCCCGCTGGTGTGGTGGGATGGGGTGCTAAGGGGTGCACGTGGCTGGGAAACGGGCTCTGAGCATCCAGAGCGTGATGGCATTGCCCTTGGGTGCCGATCCGGAGTGGGCTGGCGTTGCCTTTGCGTGCCAGTCGGCCGCACACCAGCATTGCCCTTCAGTGCTGGGGCTGGGGGGCCCTTTGCAGCCCCTCACCCCCCTTCTCCTCCCTGTCTCCCTTGGTGCAGCCCACACAGCCGAGATAGCCCTAGGTGGGTGCCACAGCACCCGGGATGGGCAACAAGCTGATCCTGCCTCCTGGCCGGGTGCTGAGTGCACCCAGTGGGCACGGGGAAGGGGTGCTCCTGGCTGGGGGTGCTGCTGTGTCCCGCTGCCTCTCTGAGGTGTTTGGCTGAGCTGCTTGCAAGTCTGCTCTGGCCAAGGTCAAGCACCAGCCGCAGGAGCGAAGTGCCTGGGGGTCCCCCGGAGCAATGCCACACACTGTCCCCGCGCTGTCCCTCAGCCACCCCCCATCCACCTGCTCCCGTCGCTGCCTTTGCTTCGGGCTGGGCTGGGAGGCTGCAAGCTTTTCCCAGCTTTCAGGTTTTCCTCCTGCTCGCCCCATTCCCACAGCCTCGTCACCGGTTGCTGTAATTAGCGCTGGAGCCCCGCTGGGAGCCGTGCCCGGAGCCCGGCTCCCCCCGCCCCACTGTGAGGCTGCAGCCCCCCAGCAGCTCCGGCACGGTGGGGCTCGGGGCTCAGCACTGGGATGTCGCCGTGGGTGGGCAGGGGGAAGAGTGGGCACCGGGAGGGGAGGACGGACGGGGGAAGCAAAGGAAAGGGAAAAAAGCCGGGGGTTAAATGGGCCTGAGGGCGGTGGGTGGGAGAGGGATTGGAGCCTGCTGCTGAGGCGGGTGACAAGGTCACAGCCATCCTGCCAGCATCGGGGCTATAAATAGGGACAATTGGGAGCGAAATGCAAGCTCTCTCCTTTTTCGTTCCTGTGGGAGCGATGGGAGCCAGCCGGAGGTTTGCAAGGGCCCAGGCAAGGAGCTCACAGAAGGCGCTGCTGGGCGATGGCCGTGCCGGGGCTGGAGGGCTGCACCCACAGGTGTGGCCATGGGCTCACGGGGGGCTCTGGGGACAGCCTTGTCCCCAGCTGGGACCTGCACCCTGGCTCTGTCCCCCTTGCTGAGTCCACAGCAGGACTCAGACCTGAGGTGTTGAGACCTGGGGCAGCTGGAGACAGGGATGCTGGGGCTGAGGTGGCCGGGGGCTGTCCCTGCCTGCTGCCCCCTGCTCCTGTTCCTTCCAGCAGGGGAATGACCGTGATTGCTGCCCATTGCCCTCAGCCGGGGACAGGGAGGCAGAGCCGGCCGTGACCACATCCTTACCCCTACCTGTGCGGAGGTGGGTGCTGAGCCCTGGCACCACTCCTGCCCAGGAGCATCCCTGCTGCGTGCTGGGCCAATGGTGCAGGCAGGGACAGATGGGGACAGACAGGCCTGTGGGCGCAGGGGGACCGTTCTGCAGCAGCGGTGCAGAGCACTGGGCTCAGCCAACACTTGGCACAGGGTGAGTTTTGGTTTGGTGCCGGGAGCTGTGAGAACTCCCCACCCTGTTTCCTTCCACTCACATGATGCCGTGGAGCGACTCCGACTTCCCCATCCCTGGCCGGAACGCGCCAGGGGGGTCTGGTCGCACTTCCTCACAGCGCAGGGCATGGCCAGGGGCATGCCAAGCTGGTGCTGAGTCCCTGCCCGGGCCTGCTGCGCCTGCAGGGCTCAAGCACCACTTGCCAAAGTGTGGGAGGGGGTCCCGGGCAAAGCGTGGGGCTGGCAGAGCATCTGCCACCCTGTTTCCCCTCCTCCTTTCCTTCTCACTTCCTTTTCTTGCACGCTTTCTGCCTGCCTGCCATGCCCCAGCTTGCCACCTGCAAAGGGCTTTTCCCAGCGTGGAGCAGCCCCCCAGAGCCTCTCAAAGCCGGAGGGTCCCACTGCAAAGGTAACGCGGTGCCACCCCTGTCCCTCCCCACAGGCTCCATCGAGGAGGCGGCGGGGACGTTAGCTGGGGGGTCTCGGCGGCACGGCTCACCCACGGGCTGGGAGGAGCAGAGAGCAGCAGAAGAGCCCCCAGAGCACGACCCAACCCCGTCCACCGTGTATGAGGCTGGGACGCAGGTGAGGTGGTGACCATCTCAGGACGGGCTGGTGGCCGGGGCAGAAAGCGGGGACCCAAACTAAATCACCTCCAGTCGTGGCGCTGGGGTCTCTCGGTTACCTCCGGGTGCTTGCAGATGGTGGGGGATAAGCACCGGCAGCTCGTTCACCCGCGCCCTGCCCTCCTGCCTTTCAGTACGCAGGACCCGCGTCCGCAGAGACACCCCTTCCGATGTCCCGGCATGAGACTTCTCCGACAACGGTGCAACCCACCAGCAACCACCGCCCCAACGCCTGCTGCTTCTGCTGGTGCTGCTGCTGCAGTTGCTCATGGTACGTCCCACCGCCCGCCCCAGCCCAAGGCTCCCGCAGGGCCATGAGCGTCACCCACCCACCGCATCGTATGATATTTGGGGGTCCATGGGAGCATCCAGGGGGGATGCAAGGGTTGCCCACGTGTTGCTGGTCCCCTGTGCTGTGTGCAGTGCCAAGCGCTTGGACACAGCTGCTGCCTGAACAGGCACCCAGGTTGGAGGGAGTGGGGGTCCCGCAGCAGCCCCCAGCCCTGAGGGCTCCCTTTGGTGCAGCCTGTGGCACAGGCAGTAGGATGGCAGCTGGGGTAGAGCCGGGTCCGCTCACTGGGCTGAGCCTCTGAGCTGCTTGTGTGCTTGCGTTGGGGCAGGAGTTGAGAGCAAAATGGGTGTCGTGGTTGGAAAGGGTGTAAATGGTGTTTTGGAGCGGATGGGCATCAGTGGTGCTGTGGCGTGGTGCTCTGCCCCCATGGAGCCTGGTGAGCCCGAGCTGAGCCTCAGTGCACCATGACTCCTGCCCATCGGCCAGATCTTTTAAAATATGTAGAGAAGGCAGCGGCACCGGGAAGCCCCCTCTGGCACTGCACCAGTGGCTCTCCTGGGCTGGATGTCCCCGCTGGGCTGCGTGGGGGGAGCTGCTTTCATGCGGCTGGAGAGTCCTGCCCGAGGTGGATGGCCGCCCTCCATGGGAGCCCTCCCGGGCAGCTCTGCCTTGGAGCTGCAGGTGCAGAGTCCAGCCCCGGCCTCCCAGCACTGCCCAAAGCCAAGGATGTAACCAGCCGTTTGCCTGCGGCTGCACCTCCTGTCCTCTCTGAGGATCCCCAGCTCCTTTGTCTCTGGATAGCCCAGATTTTGGACAGGCCATCTGCTCTGCTGCATCCTCAGCATCTGCCCGCTCTGAGATTGCTGGTGCCTTTGGGCTTTGCAGCAGCTTTGGGCTTTACGGGCACTGAGAGCACCAAGCTTGGAGCGGAGCCCCACAGCGCGGCCCCAGCACCGATGCCAGCCCCAGGCAAACCCCCACTGTGCCCCTGGGGCCCCGTCTCGCCTGATCCCATCTCGTTTCCTCACATTTTCAAGGCAGCGAGGACAGCAAGCAGCTCCCTTCACAGCCTGCCCTGATCAGCTCCCTCCTGGCCACCACCCCAGGCTGGGTGGCATTTGGCTGTGGGCAGGGTGACCCTTCCCCGTGTCCCTCCTCCATTGCCGCAAGAGCCCGTGAGCAGAGATGGGGCAGCAATCCCCGCTGTACCCCGCTCCCGGAGCAAGCAGTGACCCATGCCAGCCGTGCTGGGGCTCAGGCGTGCCAGGGACGTGCCCGCAGCTTTGCCCACCCCGGCCGCCCCTGCCGCTGGGGCAGGAGTTTGCACACTGAATCTTGTGCGGGTGGCGAGGGATGGTGTCGCAAGCAGGAAGGGCTGTGGGTGGCACCGGGCGCCGAAATTCAGGGGCTCGAGGGAAGTTGGCTGGAGGCTGCTCTCCCCTTGTGCCACCAGCACCCCTGGGGCAAGGGACGGGGCGGGGACAGGGGACACTGGCACCTTCATCCCACGCCCTGCCTCCAGGCTGGAGCAGTGCTGGGGTGTCCCGGGGGTGCAGGGTCCATCTCTTTGCCTTCCTCCATCTAACGCAGCCACCGGCCTCCTGAGCGAGCTGGAGCTATCACCGGCTGGAGCCCGTGATAACGAGACACGGGGGCTGAGCACACCACGGTGCTGAGCCCCCATGGCCACAGCCACCCCCATTTATTTATGAATTGGTGTTTATTCATGGTGGTTCACAGTGGTGGTGCCCTGTGGCCGCTCCAGCAGGACCCTGGCACATGTGCCAGGCGGTGGAGGGGGGCCAGGCTGCGCCTGTGCCCAACCGCAGGAAACACCCGAAACACCCTCGCACAGTGACAGCCAAATTGCACAAGGGAGCCGGGGTGCTGCCGGGGCGGGCAGGGTGCTGGGGAGCAGACGGGTGTGGGATGTGCTGGTGCCCACGGGAGAGATTCGGTAGCCAGGACCAGTCGGGGAGTCCAGGTGGGGGTCTGGGGGGTGTCCCCAGCGCCCCTGACTACCTTTCCATCTCCCCGTTAGGAACGAGGACCGGGAGCAAGCATGGAGGGCATCCCGGGAGACCAAACTGGAGACCATCCCAAACTGTGAAGCGTGGTGAGGGCAGGGGCGGTACTGCAGGGGCAGAGGTGGGGAAGCGGCATGGCACAGCATGGCATGGCATGGTCCCTGCTGCCACCCTCCATGGCACCCAGCCCTCCATCATGCCCGCTGGTGCACACACGGGGAGCAGGATCAGGGCACCCGGACTCCGGGCGGGGGGTTCCTGGTTCCCACCAAGAAACAGGGAGCCTGGAGCCACAGGCTGCAGCCCCTTTCTGGGGCCCTTGCAAAGGGAAACTGAGGCACACAAGAACCTCAGCATCTTTCAGGCCACATCCCAAGGGCAGAGCCTCATCCTGCCCTTTACACCCATGGCCAAGAGCACCTCACAGCCGCAGGGAGAGGATGGGATGGGTTGTTCTGCAGGCTCAGCACTGCAAAAGAAGCAGAGGCAGCAGCAGTGTAAATGTACTGTATATCTACACTTGGGGAGGAGCGGAGCAGGCAGGCACCCTGCTCCAGGGGTGCTCTGTACTGAGCACCCGGTCCTCAGGGGATGAGCATGAGCCCTCACACGCAGCCCAGCTGTGTGTGCTCTGTTCAGCACCTGGCACAGCAGGGTTAGGGGGCAGATGTGCTAATTAGCTACTGATAATGACTGCTCCTGCCCTGCTTTAGCAGGTAATAAGTATTTGCTGGGGAGCAGCCTCCCTCCCTCCCTCTCTCCTGCAGCTGTGAGGGATGACGGGCTGATGTCAGTCTCTCCTCAGCCGGCTGGGAGCTGCTGCTCTGCAAGGGCTTTTGTTCCCTTCTGGGTACCAAAATACGTCTCAGCTTGGGAAACGCAGCTGCAAGCAAGCCCCCGCTCCAGCCCGGCCGAGCGGAGCCGGGATGGACCCCACGAGCGACCTCCAAAAGCCTCCGTGATAAAGCGGAGCCCCAGCAGGAGCAGCCTCGGCGTGAGCAGGGGGGATGCGTGCGGGCACGGTCCCCCTGGGATGGGAGCAGGGATGAGCACGGCCGAGCCATGCGGGGAGGGACCGAGCCGGGAGCCCGCAGCCCTCCCGGGCCAGCCGTAACGCTGTCCCCTTGCCTTCCCCGCCGGGACGGGCAGCGCCAAGCCCACGCCGGAGGAGGTGCGGGGCTGGGCACAGTCCTTCGACAAGCTGATGAAGAGCCCGGCGGGTCGCAACGTCTTCCGGGAGTTCTTGCGGACTGAGTACAGCGAGGAGAACATGCTCTTCTGGCTGGCGTGCGAGGAGCTCAAAACCGAGTGCAACAAGCACACCATCGACGAGAAGGCCAGGATGATCTACGAGGACTACATCTCCATCCTCTCGCCCAAGGAGGTAGGGGGCAGAGCCTTTAGGCGGCTAAAATGGGGCTGGGATGGGGGTGTCCTTGGGAGAGGGCTCCGTCCCAGCTGCCGCCACAGCCCTGCGGCCGTTAGGGGACAGGGTGGGTGGTCGGGGATGAGCTTGGCAGGTAATGGGTTTGCTTTGTGGTTGTGCACCGCGGTGGGGAGGGCACCCCCGGCCCCCCAGAAGCCCTGGGCCACAGCCGGCAGCGGGACCGTGGGCCAGGTTGTGCTGCAGGACCAAAACCTCACGAGGGCACCAGTGGGCCGAGGAGACACAGACTGGGCTGGGTTGGAAAAGACCTGGGAGATCGTCCAGTCCAACCGTTAACCCAGCACTGCCCAGCCCACCACTAACCCATGTCCCCAAGTGCCACATCTACATGTTTTTTAAACCCCCCCAGGGGTGGTGACTCCGCCAGGTCCCTGGGCAGCCTGTTCCAGCGCTCGGCCACCCTTTCGGTGAAGGAATTTGTCCTAATATCCAACCTGAACCTCCCCTGGTGCAATCCGAGGCCGTTTCCTCTTGTCCCTTCACTGGGAGAAGAGACCGACCAGCTCACAGTATCCCCAGGGTGGGGGCAGCCCAGCCCCCCTCCTGTGCCCAGCAAGGGGATGTGGGGAGGACCTGGAGTGGGGTGCCAACACCCCGGGGCAGAGCACACCGTGGTCTCCCCATGTCTGGCCCGCGGTGCCACACCGATACCCCGTTTTCCCGTTAGAGCTTGCGCAGGGGTGGGTGCCAGGGCTGGGGGCTTGTCATCGGGGGTCCCTCAACCCCCCCGTTTCTCTCCCTGCTGCCCAGGTGAGCCTGGACTCGCGGGTGCGGGAGGTCATCAACCGGAAGATGCAGGAGCCGTCCTCGCACACCTTCGACGATGCTCAGCTCCAGATCTACACGCTCATGCACAGAGACTCCTACCCTCGCTTCCTGAACTCTGCCATATACAAATCGCTGCTCCAGAGCGTCTCCCACTCCTCCTCGGAGTCCTAAGGGTGCCCGCCAGCTGTGGGGATGCCAGTGGGGACATGGTGGCCAGGGAGGGCTTGGTGTCGCCTCCCTTCCAGTGCCCTCCCTGCCAGCCCCCCCACCCAGTTTTTAGCTTTTTACCTATGAACCATCACCCCGGTTTCTGGACCACCCTCCAGGACTGTCCCTGGGGCTGGTGCCACTGCGGCAGCACAGCCCAGGCCGGCTCGTACTACTGAACCCCAGCCCCGTCCCCGCCGCTGGCCGGAGCGAGCCGGGGGAGCGCGCGGGAGAGCGCCCGGGGCCTGGCTCCCCCTGCACCCCGTTTTGAAGAGGTCACTTTATCCCATCTCTGCCACACCTGGGGACACGACCTGTCCCCGTTTCCCACCTGAGACCCAGTTGGGGACTGGGTTGGGGTTTTTTTGGGGTGGGGGGAAGGTCGATTGTTGTTGGGTTTTTTTGTTGGTTGGTTGTTGGTTTGTTTTTTTTTTTTACTCTATTTTAAATGCTTTTTTTGTTGGCTTTTATTGGGGGACTCGAGGGGTGGGAGGGGGGGTTTGACAAGCGTCTCTGTACATATAAAAACTTGTCAAGTTTACATCGCTCCGCCTGTTTGAAGCAGCCCAGGGGGCAGGGCACAGCGCTGCAGCCTGTTTGCATTCCCAGTGGATCTGGGGGGCAGCCCCCCCCCCCAGGGCCTCAGGAGGGGCCCGTGGGGCCACCAGAATGTGCTCAGAGGGTGGGAGCAGGTACCCTACAGCTGCCTCCTCCATCAGCCCCCATCGCACGTGCCCACCCTGAGACACCACATGCTGGTCACCCCAAAGCAGCTGCATCCTCAGTTCACAGACCTCAGGGAAGGGGAAAACACACGTGCAGGTATTTATTATTCCCCCCCCCCCCCCCCCCCCCGCAGAGACGCACAGGCACTGGGACCACTGAAAGGGGAGGCTCCCAGCTGGCCCCCGCCTGCCCTGCTGCGAGCCCAGGGGTCTGCCCTGGCTCCCTTGGGAGCAGCCAGGCAGGGCTCCACACAGGATGGGAAACATCACAGGGAAGATCAATAGCGTCCATGTGTTTTTGTACAGCATGAGGAACAATTTAGTGGAGCCCCGGTACCCAGAATTAAAACGTTTCTGCAGCAGCCCCTGCCCTCTGTGGTGAAATGAAGCCGATGCCGAGGTCCTGCCACCCAGCGCAGCCACCCTGATTCAGCCCCGCTGTAGAAGACCAGCACTAGTCTGCTTTTCCTCATGCAGAACAGCCTGTGATTTCCTATTTGTCTACCCCTTCCCCTCCTCTCTCTCCCTCCCTCCCTTTCAAAGAAAAAAGGAGCACTGGTTCTTTTTATTGAAGATATTTTTTAAACAAACAAAAAAATTGAGCTTTTTTTTTTGTTGTTGTTTCCTTCCTTCCTAGTGGCATGACTGTGTGGAAATTCATGTCAGTAAATTTAGTTTTGTTTGCTAAGATGGAAATACAGTTCAAGAAAATGTATTTTTGAGAGAGACCAGAGACAGTTCATTTGTTCAGGAATGCCAGTATTGTTATTATTTGGTTGTTATTGGCAGGTTTTTCCCCCACAAGTGCAGAGTCTGCACCACTACAGCCCTGCAGCATCCCCACCCTGCACCGGGGAGGCTTTAGCTCTGGGTGCTTGGCTTGTTCTGTGAGTAAAGGAAATGGCTCATTCTCAAAACGTGGCCCCAGCTCAAGGTTTGGAAGCCAAGCATCCCTGAAGCTGTACAAGAGCACTGCAGGGGTCAGAGCCTCCCCCCAGGCCACAGAGGTCTCAGCCCAGGGAAGACCCTGCTGCCACCAGATAATCTAGCTGGGCTCTTGCTCCCATTCCTAGCACTTCAAAATAATTTATAAGCAAAACTTTACTTCTAAGACACCTCTGTATCCCATGGCCTTCCCCTCGCTGGCTTGCCTCGGTGTTATCCCAGAAAAGGGCACCGTAAGGTACCCTGAGACAGTACTTTTTGCCCCCACTTCAGAGGGGCTCCTTCTGCTTGGGATTCCACACCTAATTCAGGATTGTCTAACTGCACCCAAGCTCAGCTCCCCTCCTTACAGTAACACAAGAAGAAAGGCAACAGCAACCGGTAATTAGCTGGCTCCTGCTCACAGCGCACGAGCCAGAGTGCTTTGGCCAGCTTGGGTTTCAGATCCTGAAGCTTTTTTCAAGCATTACTGCAAGGACACTGTTCCCTCCCAAGCCTGGCTTGAATAATCCCATTCACCGCAAGGCTCGTGAGGCTTAAACGAGTTGTCAGCATCTTTGAATCTTTGCCTTCTTGGGAGACTTGGCTGCACCCTGTCAAGTGAAAGCCCCGAGCAAAGGATCCTGTGGGGATCCCTGCCTCCAGAGGAGCGCAGCCCTCAAAGGGGCTGGGAGCACGTTTCCAGTTGCTTTCATGTGGCTGCTTACTCCCCTCTAAACATCTCCAAGGTCTCTGTTGAATGTCTGCTGTCTGGCAAGCTGAAAAGCCAGTGGAAATGCTTGGTTTTCACCCTGGAACAGGGGAGCGGTGCCATTAAGAGATGTGACTGCAAATGCTCCTGCACTGCTCGTCACTGCTCCGGAGCAGCCTCAAACTCAGGGGCCCAGCTGGGTTCCCCCGACATGCTGCATCACCCCAGTTAAAGATTAGGAAAAGGAGGATTCTAAGTCGCAGGCTAAAAAACTGTTGTGAGGACAGACAGAATTTCCCCACCAGGTTCTAGTCACCTCCCAGAAAAAGCCTGATCCTGCAGGTCCCTTTCGTAAGGTCCTATTTGCACCTGAGGCTTGCTTTGCTACTTGTTCCGTCATCTCACCTCTTTGCTACTTGCTCCTTCCTTTATCTCACCCATTCCAAGCACCAGCTCCGAGCTCACTTCAAACCTCAACCGTTTCTAGAGCCAAGTGCTAACATCTCCCACCAATATCTGTAACCCCTGCCACCTCCAGGTCCAAGCCTCTGGAAAATTTCCTGTATTTGCAGCATTTCCACTCCTCCTGAGCCTCTCCAGCAAGTCACTGAAAATTCAGGCTGCCTTTCAGCCATCAAGCTAAAAGCAGAGCACACACAAGCAGGAAAGTGCCTGGGACTCCCTTTTAACACTGCCGCTGGCTAGTGGATTCCCTCCACCTCTCTTATTGATGGCTTGTCGCTGTATCAAGATTAACTGCTCCCAGCTGTTCCAAGGGGAGCAGCCTTCTGCAAGGCAGCAGGAATAGCAACAGGCCACCAGACCCTCTCGGAGACTGCCCTGACCTTCCCGGCTCCCAGCCAGCCGCAAGCCGAGGGAGCTCTTGGCTACAAGGGTCTCCTTCCATGGAGGGATGGAGTGCTACGAAATGCTAACCTCACCTGGGCCTAGCACACCTTTCTCCCTGTTCTGCTCCCCGAGATCAACAGCGTGAGGTTTTGGCGTTTTGTTGTGCCTGTTGTCCCCTGCTTCGTCTGTTACAGCCTGGGCAGCGCATTCTCACCTTTGCAGCAGCCTATGCTGTTGGCATTTCAAGGCCTGAGATGACAAGGTACGCATCACTGCCAAGCCAAACAAATGCTGCCAGGGTGGAAAGCTATGGCCCCAAAGCTGTGTTCTACCAACATATCTCCTCAGCCAGGTGAGGAAGACTACTACTGCCCACCCAGCCACCCCAGGACTTGGCCCAGCATCTTAAGATTTCACAGGTTGACTAGGAACAAGCCTGCGTGCACTGAGGTGTACCTACAAGCAGCTTCTCCCTTTCCGGTGGTCCAGGCACATTCAGTCCTCATCCATCTGGCCACCGACCGTCTGCCAAGCTCCCATGCAGTTCCACACCGCAAAAAGCAAAGTGCTGCGCACACACAGTTGAAATAAAAGTCAGAAACTGACAAAAATGTTTAATATTAGTTTTGAAGAAAAAAAGTGACCGTACTTGCTTAGATGAGAAAATAACAACTAAGTGTGTTTAAGTGAGCTCTCCTGCCAACCTGTCAGCCCAAAGCTGTGGCTCTCCACTGAGGCCCAAGCAGAGAGGCAGGCCTCCCCGCAGCTGCTCTCTCAGCGCGTGACAATGCAAACTCACTTGGGACACAATACACAATTGCCGTGGGAGCTGGCGTATGGAGGTTGCGCTCTGATCTGCGTTTGGCTGCTGCTCTCGGGCCATGGCACATATCAGCAGAACTGCAAGAGAAGGGAGTTTAAACCCCGATTAGAAAAACCGCACTGCCAAGGGGAGTTGCGGGTCATGCGTGTGCTGCCTAGAAGATAAGGATCCAGGTGATGGTCTTGTTTCTGAAGCTGGCAAGGGCTTGGGGATCCTGCAGAGGCAGGGCTCAGCCCCTGGAGCAGGGGCCAAACAGCTCCCCATTCGAATCTCTCAGTCGTGGCTCTTTGGCTCTTGGTAGCGGCACCATTTCTGCTCGCCATTGACTGGGAGATTTCTGCTCATCCCCAAGCTCTGTGCGCAGTGTCAAAGAGCAGTTTTAAAATCCTGAATGTCATCACCACCATCTCTCAGGGGGCAGAGGGAGCATGGAAAGCACTGTGAAGCTGGTCATGGCAGAAGAGGGGATGTGAGGAAGGAGGCAGGGAATACAAAAGTGAGACTTGACCCCAGCTGGTCTGCAGAGATGGGATGAACCCAGGAGCTCTTGCCTCTGTGCGGGGAGGAAAGATCACTTGCTAGAGCCAGTCAGCGTTTGGCAAGCACCTCTGAGGGCAGCAGCTAAGCGTCTGCAGCATCGTGGGTGCAGCTACCCTAACACCCCTCAGTGCCAGTAATATCCTTGGTGTGCTACCTTCCAGCGATTCCCACACTCGTTGCACACGACGAAGGTGGTCATGGGTTCATCGGAGCTGCGGGTCTGCACCTGGGGGACGACATGATGAGGGAAGTGAGAGCTGAGCATCACACATGGCCCCATGGCGGGAGTCACAGGGGGCTCCCTGTCCCTCTGGCCACCAGGGATTCATGCTGGGTTCACACTGTCAGAAATCAATGAAAGACCGAGGCTTGGGAGGGCAAAAGGACCTTCCCTGTGAAATGAGTCTGGTAATTGTTCTACACGCAGATAGAGACCTCGGCACACATCTCATGACCCCTCTTGAGCCTGGCACTACCTGGAGTGACATATTTTGGGGCAGCAGATTTCCCTCATCTGTTCTGCTGCCCATTCCTTGCAGGTGGCACCGGAGGTGGACATATCCACAGCCGGTGCCCTCCCTGTACTGTCCCCCAGCAAGTGATGCAGCCAGCAGCGAAACGACAAAACTCTCAGCCCATCAAGCACATGCTCCACAGCAACACATAGAAAAAGCACTCAAGCCATTCCCGCTCCCAGACCAGTCCTATGTCCTGGCCTCACAGGAACATGCTTTGGGTTACCAGGTTCTGCACATTTCCAGTCTGGTTTGTATTTAAGCCATTAAGGAACTCTGATATTTAACCCAGATGTGACTGCTGTTTCTGACCGGCTCTTGCCAGAAACACATACTTTGCTAAAAAAATCACATTTTCATGGCATTTGAATACCACAAGGCAGATCTACCCTGAAAATACTGGCGCTCCCTGCACAAGACAGACAGCAGAACTATGTCGAGGTGTAATTATGGTGATCTACATGTGTAATCACCCAATATGCAAGAGTCACAGTATTTGCATGATGCAAATTAAGCACGTTTTGCAAGTATGCTGGATAGCTAAATTCTGTAATTCTCACCCGATGTTACTGCCTGGCTTCCAACACTTTCATAAATGCCAATTCATCTACTTGGAACTTACAACATCTCAGTCACCAAATAGTGATTTCACTGGAAAACTAATAAAAATACAGAAAAACCTTCTGATATTTCTTTTTAGAAGACACTGTCATCACCTGCCCCAATTCCAGGCAGTCGGACAACAGTCCGCTACAGGTGGAGACAGAGCCGCATGTGCTGCTGAGGCAAGTGAGACAGCCCAGGTAGTGCTTCCAGCTGACTTACTGGGACGCACTCGCAGAGCGAGGCTGTTCGCCTGAGCCAGCCTGCGCAATGCAAGGCTGCTGCTGAGCCAAAGGAAAATCCCTGGTCAGCTGCCTGGCGCTCCCTCTCATCTGCGTTTGCATGTCAGGTCGAAGAAGACAAAGGAGTTTCACTCTGCACTTGCACACGCAGTTTGTGCGCACCCACTCAGTAGCAATCGCGTGGTTGCTGGTGCATTTTTGGGTATCTGCACATTCTAAAACACTGACTCACAGCAAAGGCACATTTATCTCCAGATGCCTGGCACGAACACGGGAACTAGAAAGCACTGGTAATGCACAAGGCTTCCAGCAGCTGTCCATTGAGAAGAAAAATCCCTTCTGCTTGCTCACGTCACTGCTTCATTTATTCTTTACATTTCACCTGCTTCATGCTATTGGATTTTAAATAAGCTGGGATTCGTCCAGCCACAGCTTATCATTCTTAATTTGTACTTTTAATACCATCAACATGCCTGCCTCAGTTTCTGCAGTCCCTTTCCTCTACACTACCCATTCCTTTCTCGTCCAAATCCCCACGTTCCCAGCACCTGCTTTCAATGTGCAGCTCTCCTGAGCTGCACAGCAAACAGCACTGCTGTACTTTTAAAAGCTTCCTTGGTGCTGCACAACCCCTACTCTTGTACAAATGAGCCAAAAGAAGTTACACAAGCTCCAAGGAAACATGTGCAAAAATGATTGTGCAAAAGCAGAGAGCCCCAAGCGCACAGAAAAGGTCTCTCCACCAGTGGCAAAATTTGTGCCATGCTGCAGGGCCTGTCACTGAACAGTAAGAGCTCGCGACCATGACTGATCATGTCCTGTGCAGAGGTCAACGGTGTGGAGGCTGCAGGAGCAGGAAGACTAACCTGGGTGTAGGTGCAGTTCTTCTTCTTGCATTTCCCACAGGTGAAGAGGTCAGTCTGCGTCCCTCCTGTCTTGGCCATCTGATGCTCCCGGATCGCTTCTTTTGTCATGGCTTTCCTGATCTCTTTCAGCTCATTACTGGCCATTTCCTTTCCAAAAAAAAAAAAGCAGTAAAATCACATCTGTCCAACTCTACCACCACACCCACTTCAGCAGAAAGTCAACAGGACAGGGTGGCCTAACAGATGGGTGTTCAGACAGAAAGCCTTTCATTCCCGGTTTCCGCTTCATACCTAGGCCCCCACGATGATCTGCAGGTCCAACAGACTACTGCCCACACTGCAAAGCCCATTGCTACCTTGCTCCCCACATGCTCTGGTAGCAGCTGCTGTGAAATCTGCAACTCCAGCAGCTGACCAGCCCTTTGCTTAAGCTAAACCAAAGGGCACATCCCCTGTAAGCAGCAAACCTCAGGCTTCCTCACCTCCGAGGTCATCACGGCGATCTGCTCAGGGGTAATTGCCCCACACAGCACATTCTTCTTCAGCTCAGGATTTTTGGAGTCCTTCAGATTAGAGATGCGGCTTCTCACTCGATTTTTGTATTTCATGTCGGTGTTCTTGACATCTTGGTATATGCGTACACGGCAGTCAAGGAGTCTACAATCAACCCTGAGGCCTTCAAGCACTTTCTACACCACTTGTGAATAGCAGGGAGTGTTACCCGCTGCCAGGACATGAGGGTGCTGGCAATCAACAGCAGCACCTGCTCTGGGAGGTTAATGCTGGATTTGAGAGCAGGCTTACACAATCCCAGAGTCCAGGGGCTTTCAGTTCTGGCTCTTTCACTGGGCTGAAAATAATCTTTATTTTCAATTACACTCAAGTTCTTCAACCTGCTCCTTCTCTCGGCAAGGTAGTCACAAAACCCTCCACTAAGATAGCCCAGCTGCACCTCCTACCCGCAGCCCCCAAACCAAGCAAACTCCTGCCTTATCTCAAAACAATATGCAACTTGATCCTCATTGCTCCATCCTTCCCACTGCTTTTGTCTCTATCGGCAGTCTCTGCAACACGGAGTTGTGTGCATTTGGAAGCAGGGCTGAGAAGAGCAGGAAACAGCATGTTGATGGGGACAAACTGTGAATTACAGTGCATTATGGTGCAAACAGGAAGGAAATAACTGTGTCCATCACAGTAGCAAAAGGTCTGCCCTGAGCTCCCCAGTACCACACTGGTCGCTCCTGAGTGACCCAGAACTCAGCCAAGCCAAGCTCGAACCAGACACAGAACCCTGACAAGCAGAGCTGCAGCAGAATATTTATGCAAAGAAAGACCATCCCATTTTTCCTCCGAGCATATTAATTTCATGGTCTGGAGGCATGCAGGCCCTCCAGGAAGCCCTCTACAGTAAGGATATATTCTTCAATCTGGGCTGCTATGTGCTCACAGTCAGCACCGATGGCAATATAGTCATCTGTAAGGCAAGAGAAACGTGGGGTCAATGACTTCCAACAAGGCAAGGGGTCCCCAGGCTCAGTATTTCTGAGATATAAATCTAGATGGTTTGCTACTTTGATTTATGTGCCCTTTCCATCAAATGGTATCTTGGCCTTTACTCTAGCTACCCTCTGACCCTTTTGAAAAGGGCAGTGATGAAAATGGACCAATCAAACCAGTCTGTCCCTTCTGCCTCTCTAGCAGACGGACCGTACTAGACAAAGCTAACACGAACCTTGGCCCCAGCACAGTTTTTCAATATATTTTTGTTTAGTTGAAATCAAACATACATAGGCAAGAATTGAGTCTCATCCGATGCTGGTTTCAAGAGAACTAGCTCTACTCAGATCAACTGTCCAGCAGGGCCCAAAAGCATGCAGCATTGAAATCACACCTTCATTTTTCTTCTCCCCTCAGGACTCTGCCACTCCCCTCTTTCACACACCAACTACACAGCATCGTATAGAGTGCAATAACCACTATGAGTTTGGACATTGGGTATGATAACCAACGTCATGAAGCAGGGAAGATGGGGCAGAACAGGGCTGACCTTAGCAGAAGACTCAAGGGGACTCCTTCCCAGACTTCATATGGAAAGAGTTTTTTGAATAGTTACACAAAGTATTTAATGCAGCATATATACATATATATATAAACACAGGCACACGCACACACAGGAAGGCTAGAAATAAAGACACTGTGAACTTCTCCAACTGCCATCTACATTCCTTGGCTCCAAGGTAATAAAACTGCAGCGCTTAGACCCCAGTTTTCCAAAAGGACCTGCAATTTGGACACAAGTATGTGTTTAGCTTGAGGTGTTTAAAATCTGATTTCAAGAGACGCTGAGCACCTGCAGTCGCCTCTCATTTTAGATGGCTCAGTCTGAGAGCAAGAGAGACGTATTCCACCCCAGACCCACAGGGGACCACAGTATTTAAAAGGCTCCAGTCCGCAAAGGCAGGGGAGGCCAAGAGCAGATGGTGACTGGCATAAGCACCATTACTGACGCATTCCACGTACTGAGTTACAGCTTCATTTTGCACCCCCAGGGTAAGCAGAGATGACAGCTTCACTTTACAGCAATCAGACAAGTCTGAGCACTAGAAAGGGAAGCAAATATCTGCACACCTGAAGGTTAAACTTCTGGCCAGACCACCCCAGGCTGCAGAGCAGAAGACCCCACATAACCAACCCTGTGTTCTTAACAGCCATCATCTGACACATTGCTGTGCCTCTGGTTCAAGCCAGGTCCGTGTACAAGTGTCTAAAAATGCTGCAATGCCAGCCAGGTTGTCAAAGGGGTGACCAGTGGCCAGGCTGAGCTGATGGCAGTAATCCTTTGACAAGGCTGCTCCAGAAGAGCTTATCAAGAGGAGTCGGTGCTGACCCACACTCACAGGTCTCTGTCAGAACACACCAGGAGCTGTGAAGCACTTCAGGCAATGCAGGGCTTCCCCCAGCACTTACCATCAGCCTGTAGAGCTGTTGTCAGCATTTCTCTGCATTTGTTGCGGACAGCATCGCAGGTGATGGGTGCCGGAGGGAAGGTGGTGATTTTGGGGGTGGTTGGAGTCTTCGGAGCCTCCTGCCTTTTGTTGGAGCTAAAAGAGAAACTTCACCTGTCAGAATGTCTCAGTTCAGGTCACTGAGAGGGGATCAGCAGGTATGTGGCCAAGCATCCTGTTAATCACAATACAAAACCAGTCAGAGGAAAACAGTGCAAAGGCACTTGGCCCCATGTCAGCGTACAGCGCAATACAGCAACTAACACCAGCCCAGATACGCTCTCTCCTGTGGACTCTGCTGGCTGTAAATGGAGTTTCATCCGTGTAGCAGGCATGCCAACCAACTTCTGTTATTAACACATATCGCAACTGCTGCACCGCTGGCCATCAAGCGACAATATTACAAAGCCATTGGACACCACTGGTAACTCAAATACACTCAGGACTTCCTGAGACCATCAGCACTCTTGGTCTGTAGCATAGTGCACAGATGCATGGTGCTTCATTCCTCTCTCACTTCACAAGACACCAAGTCCATAACCGCTCTTGGCAGAAAGGGAGCAGAAGCCACCACTAAAGTTACTCTCAGCTGGTTCCTCATCTCTCATCCTCTACTGCCAAGATATCAGTAGTAGGAAAGAACAGCTAAGCAAAAAACCCCACTCTAGCTTTCTGTATCCGATAAGGAGTGCAGCATGCTGCCTTCTGGGGCAGAAATCAGAGAAGCCCACACTAGACCCTCCAGAAGAAGGAGCTGCCGTGCTAAGGAAAAGAAAGAAAACGTCTCCTTCAGCTCTGATATTAAAAAACCAAAGCATGACACATAAGAGGATCTTCCTTTTTCCTGTAATCTGGACAAGACACTCTGGTTACTCATCTCAGAGAAGCACCCCTACACAATCACACATGGCTTGCACAGGTGCCAGGTTAGCACAGGACTAATAAATACCGCTTCACTCACAAAAATAACTTCGTTTCCACCTGCAAGCAATCATGGGCACAGCCAAGGGAATGCAAACACCTGCCTGCTGTGGCTGACTCAGTCAGGTCACCCACCAGGGGAGCCAGCTGCAGAGAGGGAAGGCACAGAATCGCTGCCCAGACCTGCCTGCACAAGCGCCACATGATGTGGGCAGGCTGAATCACCACACAGGCTGGGCTTGCGCACACCACAGAGGTTTGCATGCCACAGAAGTAACTTCACTGAGCACTTCAGCTGGGTGTACACCCACAGTGCTGAAATGTCTTGCCTATAAAGCCTAACATCTGTGCACAGAGTTAGTTAGCCCTGAAATATTGTTAGTAAAAGATTTGGGCTATTATGATTCCCAGATGATTTTATAGAGCTTTCCGCCTGCCTTAAATCTAGACAGCAAAACAGCAATTTTCAGCTGAGACTGCTCTGACTTTGGTGTTTGGGCCATAAAACACACTGTATTTATGGCCAATGCCTGGTAGCATTAACGCAATGGGACACAAAGGGAAAAAAAAACCAGAAGAGAAATGCTGGTATTTCACAGATACCATCCTGGCAACATCTTGAAGATCCAAGTGGCTTGACAATCGCTGTTAAACTGGGTCACTACTGCCAGTTCTTTGCCACCAAAACCAAATCTGTTATGACCAGGCACTTCCACCACACTGTCCTGGAAGGGATTAGTCAGCCCACAGAAAAACAGTGCTAAGCTAGAAACGTTCTGAGTTTGCTGCTGCACAAACTGAGCCAGACAACTTCAGGGACTTACCCTGGGAGACCCTGCTGCTGCTAAGTTCAAATCCAGTCTGGCTTGCAGATCATCATTAGGGCTACTGGATTTCTGCAGTTCAAAAACCTCGCCAGGCCCCTTTAAGAAGCATCCACCAGTGCACCTTCAGCAAATTGTTCAGGTCAAACCACAGCAGAAGATTAATTTCTTGCTCAGACGAAATAGATGCACTCTATGGGGGAGATTATATTGCGAGCTTACTGTGTTTTAACCAGTAGCTGAATAAAAACACTTTTTACTAGCTAGTTTTACTGGTCAGCACTGCAAGAGGCTGTTAAGGAACAGATTTGTGTCCTAACAGCTCAAAACATTCAATAGGATTTACACTGCATATATTAAAAAAAAAATAATAATTAGCTTTTAAATAATCAAATAGATGATGGTCTTCTCTTAGCTGGGACACATAAATCACCATCAGGTACTTTTGTGCTTAAGCAGCTATGTGCAGATCATAGGCAGCACACATGGGGGGTATATAGCAAAGCATACACAACTCAGGAATAACTCATCTAAAAGTCACAGCCGATCATATTGCATAAAACTGTTTGGAAAAATGAGACTTCCCAAATGACAAAGACAAGAAGCCTAGAAAACATACCTGCAATAAAAGGAAAGAAGGAATTGGAATGGTTTGCAGCAGAGAAGACTTAGAGGAGAAAAGTCCCGAAATACTGGAAACTTGTTACGAAGGAAGACAGTGGAAAAAAATCCTCCATACTTGCTAAAGACAAAAGCATGAAGAAATGGCCTTACCAAGACAGGTTTTGATTGAGAGCAAGTTTCAGATTGTAAAGGTGAGTCATGAATTAGAAGATACGGCCAAGGGCAGCTGTGAAAATGTCTTACCCTGAGGTTTTTTCAGGGCTGTCAAAGAGCAGCTTCAACAAAAGCCTGTCAGGGACAGCTTGGGCAGAGGTTGTGTTGTCCTGGGAAGGGGCAGCAGGAGAAGCTTTCCTGACAGCTCTTCTAGCTTTAATTTTTGTCTCATTTTGCAAGTAACAGTGACACTAAAGTCTCCCAGAGCAAAACAATGCATGTGAACGCCCAACAGCGACCTTCACCGCATTCAATACTTAAAAGCTAGGTCTTTAAACTAGTATTTGCACAGGTAATACTTAATTTTTCAGGAAGGTTCAATCTGCAGATTTCATTGACTTTAAACATTTAGATGTCTATTCCCTGGACATGGAAAGAAAGCTAGGCAAGATGCATGGTTAATCCACTTCCGTTAGCTAATGAGTAAAGACATACTCACCTACATCCACATACATGTCACACCTGCCCTGAGATGACAACTGATCACTCAGGAATTAGATGAAACAGACTTCTCAGCCATGCCAAGGACCATACGGACAGTTATTTATTAAGCTTTAAAGTTAGCTTTTAATTAGAATAGTTGGGAAACAGCTCAAACACACCTAGAAGACTGATTTAAGGAAATCCTGTTCCTCTTAAACAGGAGAAAGCGCTTGTAAATCTATCCAGGCAACAAAAGTTTATACATAAGAAAGGCTATGCTGGAACAAAATGGTGGCAAAGCAAGAGCCAGGGACTGCAAGCAGAACTCAAGGCTGCAGGAAGAAAATCCCACAGAAGAGCTGAATTCAGGCCACAGATCTAAAACCACCTAATAAAGGCAGTTTAGAGAATCCTGGAAGAGCAAAAGCTCATGCTGCCAGAGACAGAGAAAAAGACATTAGTCCACTAGAATGTACTATGCTAATCGTCTAAAAGACTACAGCACAACAGAATATGCTTTGGATTAAAGTAATGCAGCATGTAACTTCACAGGTGCCAGCTCCACGCTGGCTGGCTCGGAGCCTTCAGGTCTTGCAGTGCTAGCTCTCTAGTCACTACAGAGGGATTTCTACATGTGTGCTCCAGAAAGCAACACAAATCTCAGGCCAAGAGCTAATCAAGTACTTCTCCCTGACAGAAAAAGGCGGCCCAGCCAAAATCTATCAGACTAAGTGGCTGAAATATCTGAATACAAGCTGATCTCTTTGGTGTCTTGAGAGCAGCCTCATCTGAACCAGCTATCACACACTGAGCAGCTAGTCAGGCTCCCTTCATCACAGCCTGTGCTTCAAAGAACAAAGACGTTCACTGCTAATAAATTGGGGGTTTTGTGTCAAGGCAGATTAGTAGTTTATTTTGCAGCACTGAAGAGTAAGCATTCCTGTCTCTGTAAAGATAGCCTGGCTGAACAGACTAAAACCAGGAGCTTGCCACTTCTGCTGGTCTGTGCTACACTAATTCATTTGCTTCTGTTTATCCTTCACAGCCAAGGGGATGCTTTGCCATTCAGAAGATGGAGGCTGAATACATGTAGAAAGCATCAAGGAGGAAAAACACCTTGCAGTATCTGCAGCACAGCAAGGCACAGGTGAGCATTAGCAGCACAAACCAGAAAACTCCACTCCACATACCCCATCATAACTGTCTGACAAAGCAAGGAGACAGAGGACTTTTGCCTCTCTACCTACAACCAGGATCCTATTCCAAGTGAAATTACTACAAGCCTCAGCCTTCAATCCAGATGTCCTAGCAAGCCCAGCTCCTTTTGCTCATGAAGTATCTATTGCCACTGTGCCCAGGGAATGTCACACACTTCCTTGCCCCCAGGCTCTGCATTCCACACAAGGTCAATTTTCCAAAGGTTCAATCAGAAGCTTCCCTTTTTCTTTCTGCATATACTACTTCCTGGCTTGAGCAGTACCAGCCAAGTCAGTACCACTCGCCTTCTTTCCCCCCCAGGAAGAGCCAAGTACTTCCAGAAAGGCTTCTGCTCTTACCCTGGAGGGAAATCTGCCTCCCTTTACCAGTAAGGACATGCACAAAGGCTCTTACCCATGACTGGCTCAGTTCCTACCCTCATCAGCCCTACAACAGATCCTTCCTACATCCACACTCTGGGGAAGGCAGGCCCAGTCTGCACTTTAGAGTATAAGGATCATGAAGAGAAGATATTTGCATCACAAGACTGACGATATTGCTCAGACCAACTCTCTCAGCTTACACAGCAAACTCTTCTCCACTATGACTGACTGCTCTTTGGCCTCTCTAACCCTCTTCTCTCAATGGGACAAAAGGAAACAGCAGCTGAGAGACTCCATCCTACTGGTTCTACCCCCATACCACTGACACACCAGACTGCCACGGGTTGTATCATACACAGATCCAGACAGCCCTAGCTCCCGTGTTGCACTGCGTCACTACAAGACTCAATTCTGGCTGTGAAGTTCTCTAGTACTTTCATTGCAACACTTAGAAAATCCTTTTTCACAAACTTTAGGAAATGCGATAACAAAGATGCAAGTCAGTTAAAGTTACATAGCTCAGCATCAGTAGCCTTCTCCACCAGCAGCTCTGTGTAGAGCTGCAAAGGCTCACACCAAAGCGTCAAGCCTTGAAAGATCTCAGCAAAAAAGGAAAAGGTACAGCAAAGGGTACAGTGACAAGAAAGTGACCAAGGACAGGCTGCAAGCATAGAAGAGAGCCTGCAAACCAGCAGGACTATAGCCTTAATACTCTAAATCTTCTGGCAAACTTGGAAGGTTGGCTAGATCACTTAAGGGGCAAACCTATGAAGCACACACCCTCCTGGGATCTGAGAGAAGTCTCTGTCTCTGGAACAAAGCTTTAAATCATATTTGCCCCCTCGCCTTTGATCACTGCCTCTGCTCAACGGCTTGTCAAGCGCAGTCGCTCAGTCACAGACAGCGGAAACTGGATGCCACATTCAAGACATGGCAAGGAGCAAGCATGCAGCAGACCTGCCAGACGGGTGGACATCAGTCCAGACTGAAAAGAGGACTTCTGCTGGGACTTGTCAAGGACAAAGGAATGGAAGTTTTGCTATAGTGATATATCAATCAATCCCATCCATCGCTTGATATTGCAAAGGCCAAAAATAATCTTCATTCTAAGGAATTCAAAGTTAGAAATAAGCAAAAATATATTAAAAATGCAACACAAAAAAAGAGGAATGTTTTACTAATAGAAAAACCAACGCATAACCAAGAGTAGAAAAACATGAAATAAGACATGAATGAAATAAACTTAGTAAAGCCACTGTATTTTGTAGATTGTATTTCTGTATTACAGTATTAAAAACACCAGAGATCATCCGTGTGAAGAGGTCTGCACTTCTGGTGTTTCTGACCAAGAATTTGACTGCACAAAATTCACAACTCAGACACGTAGAATTAATGTAAGGTGCCTTAAAAAAAATGCAAATTCTGTAACAGTATCGACTTTGGTTGAAAGGAAGCATTACCTTTGGTCCCTTGAGTTACCAGTCTCCTTTGAGGAAGATGTTGGCAAGGACAGGCTTTTCTTTTTCTCCTCACTTTTCTCCTCAGAAGCATCTATATTCAAAAGAAAAGAAACAGATGCTAAAGGCTTCAGAACTGGTCTTTATGCTACAACCCTGCATAAAATAATCAATGCCTTAACACAACACAGTGTTTGTCTAAGGCAAGTTATTATTCTCCAAAAAGAATGAGGAGAAAGAATGCCTTTACAGTCTTCTATGCTTTCCAACAGACCTTTTGCTTGCCTCTAAGTAGAAACTAATTCAAACAAAAGCTTTCCTCACCAAACTAAAGAGCAATCACCTTCCCTTCCTGGGAGATAAGCTTCCTCACAAGACATGCCTCATCACAAAAGTTTCTTTCACGGACACCCTGGCTGCTGAGTACAGATTAGATCAAGTTCTCTAAAGCACCACTAAAAGCAGCTTTTCCAGCAAAACACCACCTGAAGGGCCAGCACAGGCTAGTCCTCCTGGGAGTACAACTTCTAGTCTTTCCCAAGTGCTGCTGAAAGCTGAAAGCCAATAGCACAACCCTTGGGAGGACTTCCATTCCACTGTAGAGCAAGCCTGACCCAGAGGTAAACTGTCTCAGCCTAGTCAATACACATCAACCCTCGTCGGACTGAAGTTCCAGCCAGGACAGGAAAACAGTGCTTCTAACACTCATTTTGCCTATCAAGCAACCGGGAGCCTGCGGGTGAAGGCTAGAGCCACCTGCACATTTCACTTCGCCTCAAACACCACACGGCTCTCGGTCTTTTTACACACAACTGCCCAAAAGATCTATTTAAAACATAAGGAGTGTTTGACTTTCACATTGGGATACTTTGCCACTAGCACAGAATGGGAGGCACACAGTCTTGCTAGCAGGACACAGAGCTGCCTTCCCAATCTCAGCGCTGCAGATGCTTCGTTCTTTTATCACAAAGATAACCACTGAAATTTTATCTGTAATCCCTCCATCTGTAATTTTGACATTTGTCTGTGCTGTATCAGCATTAAGACTTCTCAGACAGCTACAAGCTTCTGCTTGTCAGCGTCCATCACCACGAAAGCCTCCCCAGCAGGAAACAGTCCAGGTGAATTTGTCTACAAGGTGTTAAACTAAGGTCCTTCTATAACTCATCACCCAAAATGCATTCAAGCATTTCTCTTTCCAAGTCACTGCATAAGGTCGACAGCGTATGCTGTACTAACAGCACACAGCACACAAGCGGGGCGGAGGGTTCAGAGCACAGATTTTTTTCTACAAATGACATTAATTATATGAACAGGTGTGCGTTAAGAATAGTCCCAAAGCTTTCAATGCTCTTTCAAGGATGCGCTAGCTAAAATGGAGCTAAATCTAGGCGAATGCATGGTAGGAAACCAAGACAGAGTGTAATTGTAAAGGCTGATTAGCTAGAATATTCTATTCAGATCAATAGATAAGCTCTCCCTAGAAACCCTGCCTCCTGCTGAAGCCAGCTCCTTCACAAGTCAAATCTGACAGGCACATGCTGTTTTTCTTACCTAGAAGTTTTTTCCAAGATTTGATGAGGGATTTGGCAAGTGATATCACTTCTTCATCTGTGCTCTGCTTTCTCAGTGCATTTACTGACATCCCAATGCGGGTGGACTGGAAGTGAACATTCAAATGAATCATTCAAGTACAGATTCGTCATTTTTTACTAACTGAAATTGGCAAGAAGCATGATGAAGTCAAAGCAATGACCAAGATATGAAGTAACTAAGGACTTTCAGAATTATTTTCTCCTTACAGTTTGGAAGAGCAAGATGACACTCTCCAGCTTACTCAAACTGATCAGATGCTAGACGTTCAGTCACCCACAAATACCTTCTCTACACACTTATAAGTGACATTCAAACTTAAAGTGAAAAAATCCAGGATATGTATCTTAATCTGAATTGCAATTCTGTTCACAACTCCCCAGTGTCCCGAATATCACCATTACAAAGACTTAAAGAACGCCTCCCCGTGTGACTGCCCTTTGTGTTTGCTACTTTAATCTGGTCTTCCCTCTTTTTGAGGCCTAAGAAAGGATTTGAGTATTTACCCACATCTGCCACATGAGCTGTGCACAAGTTGCAGGCAGAAAGTTTTGTGGTAGCCCAGAACTATTGAATTGCCAGTTCCAAACCCGGGTTCAGTACTATTTTCTGGACTTAACATTTATTTCGATGCATTGAGTGGGCAAGTAGTAAGGGTTAATTTATTAAGTTTACTTAGATATTCTGAACTCATCCACATGCAGACTTCAGCTTTTTACCCTAACTGTGCAACTCACCTGCAGTAAATCCAAAGTCATAGGCATACTCTTCAGTTCTTTCAGTAAATCCATTGCACCATCCTGGAGAGGAAAAGAGAAACAGAATGAGTGCCCCAGCTTTTAGTAAAGAAATAAAAAAGCTTGGGAATAAATTCAGAAAGTTAAATTCAAAGGGGAAAAGCACCAACAAGCCTTCCCTAAAGCATCAGCAAGATTACCACTGGGATTGCTGTTCTGGCCAGACGGTAGATCCTATGATTCAGAGGCACTTGAGGTATTGGAATGGGGAAAACAGAAGAGAACTGGAATGCTACAGATCTTTGCTGGTGTATGGTACAACTGCAGCACTAGTTTATTATCCTTACCTGGCAAGCTTAACATTTTTAACACCTGAAAAATATACTCTTGAATCACAGCTGTCCCCTCAGCACACCCCTGGGCTTGCAGGAGTAATCGTACTATCAAGCTCACTCTTTTAGGAGCCCTGATCAATGATATTAGCTCACAAGAACAATTTAGCATAGCTGCAGGAACCTCAGTCCCCCACCGAAAGCTCAGAATCACCGTCCAGGGCCAGAGCTCAAAGTATCCTCTTTCTACAGCATGAAAAACAACGTAGCTGTTTCCTAGTTTCCATATTAATATCCCACTCTGCTCAGGAGACGAGCCCATAGCAGGAGCAAAGCAATCAAGCAGTGATGCTGAAGAGCTGCTCATTTGAAACTCCTTTAAGTTTCCTTGCATCAGCTCTGCATCCCAGAACACAGACCCAGAAAAAAAAAAATCTTCACTAGGCAGTCTGTAAATACCTAAAATTGCTAGTCACTCAGAGAAATGGCAGGGATAGAAGCACTAGTCTCCCTTCAGCACATCACAGCTTGGAGTATGCCTGTCTTCATTCAGCTGGCTCCTTCCTCCCATCCCCCTCCTATCAAACAAGGCCTTCTAGTGTTCACATTTAACAGCTCATTTAAAACACCAACCACTCCAAGCCCATTTGCAGCACAAGACCTACAAAGCCTACGACTGTATAGAAGGGAAGCAGCCTGCACTGCCAGACCCTGTCCTCAGTCTCAGTCCTCCCTATGCAGAAGGGCCGTTTCCGACTCATTGCAGGAAACAATCCAGCTGCCAGTGCCACCCTACAGAACAGATGCTGAGAAAGCCAAATCAAAGCAGAGTCAAAGCTTTCAGTGTGCGCACAAGCAACTCACACCAGCACAAACCACACGTTACCGTACGAGGGACTTCCCACTCAGGCAGTTTCACACCTTTCCGTTCCTCCAACAGCCAAACGGGCTCCATTAAATCCAGCCCTTAACATAAAAAATGACTGGGTGATTCCTGTCTCCGTTATCAGAAATGGCGCCACTTGGCACAATGGCAGCCAGTGAGGATCCATGCAAAAACTAGAGCAACAAACTGGTACTCCAGGCAACAATCCTGCAGGAAGAGTTCGCAAATTAGCTGATAACAATAAACACACTACAGTTCAGTACCGTATAAAATGCCAGCTGAGAGGAAACATTGCATACCGCTCATTTAAGAAGCTGCCTCTTTCTCAATGAAGCTTGGAAGCAAATTCTGCAAAGTTGCTCCTTTCCTATTTCAACAATGGCGTTGAAAACCTGCCATCAATGGGAACAGACATCACAGGCTGCGGTTTAGCCCAAACACTTTCCTGGGTTGTTACAACAGCTACACAAGCGCCAGCCTTCACCGCCATCCACGGGTGGCACAGCCAGTCCAGCATCCAGAAGTTCATGTGACAATCAAACCCAGGATCCCAGCACCCAAATACCATGTTCCCCTAACCCCTTCCCCTCCGCGGTCCCCCCCACAGCCCCAAAAGCCCTCTCATCCACCCCAAACACAGATACACAGCCTACCTCCATCACAAACCCTCGTCACCCAGCTTGCTGCTACGAGCACCAGCTGACACATCCCATTAGGCACAGAAACAGTTGCTGCTGCCCCCAGCCCAGTTACAGCACGCCCTGCAAGCCCCCCGGCGTGCTAGGGCAGCCCCCCACAGGCCACAGAAGAGTGAGCAGAAGGTGCTCGCATGGGACGGAGCTGCAGGAGGCAAATACAGAAGCACTGGGGTTTTCCCCAAGAGCACAACCCAGTCCCAGGGCAGTACTGGGGGGGATGCGCAAGGATCCCCCTCCCCAAGAGCTCCCAACAGGACAGGGGAGGAGGGCTGGAGGAGAACACCCCAGCAGGCAGCACAGGGGGAACCCCAAGGTGCTGACTGTGGGGCTGGGGGGCATGAGGCCTGAGGGGGGGACACAGCGTGGGGAGGGAGGGGGCCCCACAGGCCGGAACACGGAGCTGCCCCCCCCAGCAACGGGCGGTGGGATGGGACTGGGTGAATCCCAAACCACGGCAAGGGGGAACGGGGAGGGAGCCCACCCCGCTGCACGCAGGTCTGGGGGACGGACCCCCACCTTGATGGGCGGCCGGGGCTGCTGCTGCACCACCACCATAACGGGGAGGGGGGGGCCGCACAGAGAGAGGCCCCCAAAATGGGGGAGGCCTCCTCCCAACGGGCACTGAGGGAGGAGCGGCGAGGGCCTACCGCACGGCAGCGGGGACGGGGACCCCGCACAGAGGGAGGGTCCGGCCGCCAGAGCAGACACCGGGGCAGAGGGGAGGCCCCCTCGCCCCCACGGAGCTGCGGGGGCCCGGCCGCCGCCACTCACCGCGCTCTTCTTGGCCACCATCTTGTCCAGCCGCCTGGCGATGCGCACGATCTCCTCCTCCCCGCCCATTGCGCCGCTCCCCGCGGCGGCCGGTCCCGGGGGCTGGACGGGGGCTGGCGGCGGTGCCCGGTGCCCACCACAGCCCCCGGTACCGCAGTCAGGGCGGGCGGCGCGCGGGGCACGACGGGATTCGTAGTCCTCCGGCCGCCCGCCCCCCTCTTCCCGGCTGGCGGCCCGGTGGCGGGACTACAGCTCCCAGCGTGCCCCGCGCCCGCCCCGCCCCGCCGCGGGGCATTGTGGGGGCTGTAGTCCGTGCCCTGAGGAAGCCCCGGCGGGCTTGCCACCGCGGGGCTGCTTCGGGGCTCCCCGGGACAGCGGGGACAGGTGTGTCTCAAGCGGCTGTTGTGGGGCACCGGCGGCTGGGCCAGGCTGCCTCCCCCCGGAAGGGGCTGATGTACCTCTCACGGATTCCTTCCCCTGACGGCTCAGCGAACTGGGCCCCGGTGCCTCCCCATCGGGGAGGCCTGAGCACCGCTGCGGCCCAGCCTGGGGGGCAGGAGTGGAGAGCCGCTGCCCAGCCCCTGCCACAGGTGGGCCCCGCCTGGCCCCCAGCTCCGGCCACAGGTGAGCTGATCCCCGTGGAGCCCCCGCGGCCCCGGTGGCAGCACTGCCTGAAGGATGACTCGAGCCAGCAACCCTGTGGCACCTGGGGCCGGGGGGGGAGTTGGCTCCAGCGGTGATGGCGCACCGCAGGAATACCGCCCGTGGCAGCAACCCCGCAGCGGCCGCCCTCAGTGCTGCGGTTATAGCCCCGCTGCCTGGCTTGAACCGAGACGCGGGGCTGTGCAGCCACTCCAGTGTGGCCACAGGGACTTGAGACTAATTAACAGAAGGGCTGGCGGGGTGGAGAGGGGGCGCAGGGTTTCGGGGTGCCCAGGCTGGGGCGCGGAGCCCCCCTGTAGATGGCACTCGTACACTGCGTGAGGGCAGCGCGTCCCCTGGGAGCTGTGCTGTGGGACTCGCCGCTGAATATTGTTGTTCTCTCCAGCTGGTTCCTGGCAGGGGGAGAACTTCGATGCCTCCTCCAGCACAGCCAGCTTCACAGTCCTCGCCAAGTGCGGATGTTTGAGAGAGGGCCCTGACTGTGCTGGTAAAGAGCAGCCGTGTCCTGCCCCGGCGGGGCTGCAGATCAAGCGAAAACATGGAGCTGTGCTATGTGTGGCCTCAGGCTGCACAATTAGGTGTTGGGAAGCAGGGCTCCCTGAGCTCAACTCCAGCCATGCTCTGTCTTGCAGCAACTGAGTCACTGAGGGCAGAGTTTAGCTTTACCAGCACACAAAGGTGAAGGGTATTGAACAGATTGGTGCTAAGCCTCTGCCGGGTGGCTCTCCCCCAAAACTGCCCGTTAGGTACCTAAATCTGCCAGCTTGCTGTTCCTTATGGCAGCTTTCATGGAGCTGGCCAGACCTCAGCAAGAACTGCTCCCCAGATGGGCAAGACACATTTCGATTCATCCCCAAACCAGCAGAGGTGGCCCCAGACCAGACCTGAGCTCCAGACCCTCTCCCTGGCATGACATTTGGAGCTACCTTGAAACTTCTTGGCTTGGCCCCATGTTTGCAAACGCAAGTTCCTTCCAACCCTCCATCTGGAGCCTCTGCATCATCTGGAAAGCCTCCATCCCTTGGCAGAGTCTGGCTGTGAAGCAAGGGGGTGCCATTTTGGAGAGGCCCACCTCTGTGAGGGAGGAGGAAACAAGTCCCAACAAGGGGACTTTCTGGAGGTCCTTGGAAGCGGGCAGCCGCCTGTCCTGTGTGTGGGGTCGGGTCACGCCGGTCCTTGGCGTCAGAGGCACGCTCAAGCGGCACTGCTGCCACTGTGAATGTGGTTTGTATCGCTGCAATGCGAAGATGGTTCCTGACCACAAGTATGGCTGGGGACGCGTCTCGGATTCCAGAGCACACAGTCACTGATGCCGAGCGCCGTCACCCCGTTGCTCCCTGCCTCCAAGCAAGAAACCCATCACCCCACCAGCACTGGCCTCCCGCCGCGGTGGACCGTCCTCACTCAGGCCGCAGGACTGCCTGGTTGGCAGCAAGTCCCCTGGGAACTAAACGGCATGAAATCATCACGCCTGCAGCCCTGTCAGCTGCCTGCTGGGCAGGAGAGGAAAATGCCCCCTGCCTCTGCATGCCCATGGGCACAGGCGAGCTCTGCAGCCCTAACCCTGCCAGCTTGCAGCTCCACTCTTCGCAAGGGTTAACAGGACAGGCGTTTGTGGAGCAGGGAGGGTTTCTGGCTGACCTTGGCTGGGAAGCATCGGTGGCTCGCTCAGCCCAGCCCCCAAGCGTGGAGCCGGTGGCCAGAGCGCTCCCCAAGCCTGGGTGGAGGTAGATCCAGAGGAAACTCCACCTCCGCGGGAGCCAACCTGCTATTGCAGGAATTCCCAGAGAAATTCCCGCTTGGGCTGATCTGTCAACGGATCCATGAACTTTCTTTTACCTCTTGTGAAAGCAGCTACTTGAATGTGCTAAAAACAGAGCAGGGGCGAGTCTGTCGCTGGAGCTGGCCTCTGGGGAGAGGTTGGGAGGGGGCTTTAGCTGACCCCTGCCCACCAAAAGACACCGTGAAGACTTCTGTATGTGGTGCCTTGCTGGCAGCTCCCCTCAGCAGGCAAAGCTGGTGGAGCCAGGAGAAGTTTGCTGCAAAATAAAACCCCACAGTATCTCGCCTGGTTTTCCCGCTGGGCTATGGTGTTTCCCAAGTGACTCTCAGCTGATTTGGACCTGGCAAGTGGGCTGGATCAAGTCAGATGAGCTTTTCTTGCCTCTAGTATCCCCAGAAAATTCACCATCATTCTTCTGGAAATCAGCCACCAAACCCCACCCTTTCTTTTGCTCCCAACCACTGGAGGCTCAATCTGATCCACTTCTGGAGAAGGCAGAGATGAGAGGCCCTCCTGGGCGCAGCCTTGCCCACCTACCCACGAGAGCCTCAGGGAAGCTCTGTCCTGAGACATCCCCTGACTTCAGGTGTTCCCAGCTCTCCAGGATCAGACTTGGGGTCACAGCTCGGAGGGAGAGCAAGGCTGGCTGTCACTGGGTGACATGCTGGGCTCTGAGCTGGTAGCAAGAGACCCCATCCTGGGAACAAAGGACAGCGAGTAGCTGGTAGACCCCGAGCCCTCACCCAGCCACAAGCACCAGCCAGGAGATGGGGGCAGCTGCCATAGGCTTTGCCAGAGCAGCATTGATTTTGGGGAGGGGGTTTGACACATTTCCCCTCCTTTTTACCCTCATGAGCCTGCCTTGGTGGCAGCAGAGGGCTGCTGGCTCTGCTGGGTAGTGGGGTTTTGGCTCTTGGCCATCTCCACCTGACACAGATCCACCACAGCAGGGCTTCTGTGCGTTGCTGGTGAGGATGCCCACAGCCAGTCACCCTCCTGAACTGATGGTCACACCATTCCTAGCACTGACCACCCTGGGGACAGTTATTCTGGTTTTCCTTCCTGAACCCAGGGCAGCTCAGATTTGGGAGAGGAGGTGGAGAGAGATGGGGCGACCGATCCCCTAGACGTGAGCTTGTGCCAGCCCCGGAACAGAGGCAGGGATCTGCCTTTTGCCCCCCTCCTTGCTGTGATTGCTTCATGTCCTTAGTCTCTTAGCCCTGGCACCAGGGACATTTGACCCTGGAGGCCAAAATCCTCCATCCAAACACTTAAGAAACGTGGATAATATGGCACAAATGGTGACTTGCATTTCTGTTTTGCAGGCCATCCTGTCCTCTCTGAGGAGCCAAGGGGCCTCTCCACACCTCATCTTGTGGCACAGACCCTCCTAACGCAACAAAACCCAAGCATGGCTCCCAGGAGATATCGCAGCCTCCATCCGTGCCACTCCAGCAGAGCAGCCCACAGAGGCACCGTGTCCTCCGCTCCCCACAACTGTCCACTGCATCTGTCCTGGAGCTGCTGGTGAGCAGCCCGTCCGTGCCTGGGGACACTGCCATCTGGACCTCCTGGGACAAGTCCTGCACCAGGAAGGGCTTCAGGATTTGGCTGCAGCAGGCAGCAGCCACAGAAGGGAATGTGGCCGGGACCACCCTGTGTGGTAGCCCAGCCTGTGCCACCCTGTGAAATGGGGAGCGTGGAAGGGAGGACGCAGAGAAGATGATGGTTCCCCTGGGCCCTGCTCATTGCAAGCACCAGGGTGGAGTTTGGACCTCCAGCTTTGCAAATGCTCTTCTGAGACACTTTGGACGTTCCCTAAACCTCCTCCTTCGAACGATTTTAATTATACTGGCTGCTGTTCAAATAATAATGACAGGGGGAGGAATAAGTGCTAAGCAGCAGCCTGTCACGCTTTACGAGGTGTTCTTGGGGGATGCTGGGCCAGACAAGCAGCTGGCCCAGAGCCGTGCCAGCCGAGTGGGTGCAGGCTCCATCTCACACTGCCCACCAATGGGCTCTGGGATCTGGGCTGGCCCATGTATGCGTGAGAGCATGTGCAAGTGCTCAGGTCTCCTTTCTTTCACCCTCTGTCTCCTTTTATTCGCCTCCATAAAACATAGGAAGTCCAAGCCATTCATTTTGCTATTTGTGTCTCCCTCCCCACGCCCCGGTTCCCTCCCTTGCCCCCTGCAGCCTCTCGGCTCGCTGCTTGCCCAGCATCCTTGACCCCGAGAAGTCTGGTGTGTATGCACTTCCCTTTTGGCCCATGGAAAGCGCCACTCTGAACTGGTGCCTTGATAAGTCTGCTGTGGGAAGGCAGGGGCTCCTGGGCTCTCACACAGGGCTTTCCCATGTAGCATTTCCTATGCTGTCCCTGCTCGCCAGCGCGATCTCCAGACCAGGGTGGTGGGGAAGCTCTCCAGATGGCAGTGACCCTCCGTGGCAGCAGGTCTGATCTCCTCAGGCGCTCGTGACTTGCTCTGTGTCAAAAGCCGTGGCGCGTGGAGGGAGGCATCCTCCCAAGGAGGAGAAGGAGGATGATGGTTAGCTTCTCATGGGCTAACATGGCACCTCTCAGCAAAGGGTTGCAACGGGTCAACCCCAGCCCCTTCCTCTCAGCGTTACTGCAAACAGCTCTGAATTGTCTCCCATAGAGTTTGGGATTGACGGGACCTGTGTCCAGTCTGCAAAGGAGCAAGCACACGGCAAAGTGACCAGGGCTGGGATTGACACCTCAGATGGACAGGGACTGACTGGCAGAGAGGGAGGAAGGAGAGGCTCAGCGAGGAGGGCTGGGGCAGCATAGAGGGGCCTTTTCTCAGAAATACCCTCCCCTGAGCTACCCTGCCAAAGCACAAGACCATTGGGGTTTCGGCCGGGGGCTGGGGGCCATGGCGGCCCCTCTATCACCACCATCCCGGGGACAGAAGGGCAGCACCCACACAGACACACGCCTCCCGCTGCCCACCAGCCAGGCAGAGGGTGAAATCCAGGCAGTGAACAGGCAGCGTTTGGCCTCCTCCATCCATGGCTGGAGTAAAAGCTGCTTCGGCATGGCAGCAGGGAGCTGTGTGGGGCAGGTTCCCTCCACGGCAAGGGTGCCCATGACCTAAAAGCTATCACAGCCCCCAAGGCTAGGTCTGGATTTATGTACCAGAGGGGGCTGCTGGGTGAACTGGGAGGACTGGGAAGAAGAGTCTGCATGGCCAAAGTCAGCAGGATGGGCAGCTGTACTGCAGCGTGCCTGAGGGGGAAGGCAGCGTGCTCCTCGCCTCACTGCCTTCATCACTCCTTTTGAAACCCCTTGGACACTGGTTTGCCCTGTGCTAACAACACAGCAAGGCCCAGCAGAGCCAGGTCACCAGGGTTTTGCCATGCCCTCTGCTCTCCAGCTCTCCCCAGCGATGGGACCACAGATAAGAGGCTTCTCCTGCTTATCGCCCCATCAGCGGCACTGCAGACAGCTCAGCTGCCCCACCGCCGAGCACCGAGCCCTGATCTCATCAGTGCGCTGCACACTTGCAGTTCGAACAATAACCTCCTTCCCTGCCCGACACAATTCCCAGAAATGCACAGCCTTCTGCTAAAGCCTCCCTGGGGGAAAACATGCCAGCCGGCCTGTCGGCACCAGCATGGACATCGCTGCCAGCCGCTGGCAAATGCAGCCTGCCACGTCCCCAGCACGGAGGCACCTCTGTGAAAACAAGGGTGTGCTGGGTGGGGTGGAGGGAGAGGCCGAGCTGGAGTCCTTGGGGCCATCCTTTAGCTGGCTGTGCTCAGGAAGTCCCTCTCCCTCTGGGTGTTTGTGACCAGGTGCCTTGCCCTGTCCCAGCCCCCAGCATGGCTGCCCTCACCCTGCTCGCTCTGAGTACCCACTTGGCAAAACCAAGCCTTGGCTGCCTGGGCTGGGAGGGTACAGAGGGGGCTGGTGACTCCCCTTGCCCCAGTGGACCCCCAGCCCAGAGAGGCTCTTCTGCATCTCACGGCATCACTAAGTGCCTCAGTCTGCTGGAGCTTTTCCTCAGCCCATCTGAGCGATCACTGTTGCTGCTCCCTGATGGAATATCTGGAATATCTGGACACCTGGGCAGGCATGGCTGGATGCTCCAGGCAGGTGTTTACCCTGCCCCAGCTGAGCTGGGAGTGGGAGAGGGCCAGGCCAGCAGCTGGCATGGCCGTCCTTTCTCCAAGGGCTTCCTCTGGGGCTTGCCAGCCTGTTTGCCCCACACGTGTCCTGCTGGGACCAGACGTGCCATCGAGGGAGGCACAGTGGCAGCCCTGCCTGTGCAGGCAGCAGCATGGCAGCACAGTGGTGCCAGAGCAGTTCAGGCTGTGGCCAACAAATGCCATTTTTCCTCCCTCCAGACCTCACAGCGATGCAGCAGACACACCAAATCCCAATGCGAAAGGTGCAACACCAGCACTGTCCTGCAGCCCACACGGACAGGGAGCAGCACCCGGCACGGTGCAGCGGCCAGGATACTAGCACGGGTGCAAGGTGGCCACACAGGGCTGCTGGCAGTGCAGGAGGACCAGTCTTGCAGCGTCGCCTGTGCAGGAGGGCCAGCTTTGCAGTGTCCCCGACACGGGATGCATTGTTCATGAAAACACATGGGGAAGGCTGAGAAGGACAGACTCGCTGGCTGCGTCGGGCTTCCTGCCTCCCAGCCGCAGCCGCCGCCTGACATCATTGCTCCCGGTGGGAATGGCTGCCCCGGCCCCACTTGGCCCCTGACAGCAGCCGGTAAGTTCCTGACCTGCCGTTCGGCTTTCCAGCCTCCCACAGCCCCCCATGGCGTGGGGGCTTTTGTGCCTTCTATCCCCCTGCTACCATGGCACAACAGCTGGCAAACCTGTGTCCTCTTCCTCACCACCACAGGCACAGCCAAGGTGATGCTCCCCATCACCTCGCCGTCCACCTCTGAGGGTGCAGGATGGCACCACGCCTTGGTCCCAGTGCCCCATCTGCTGACCACCCCTTCCCTGCTCTCTGTGGGCCGGGTGGCCGGAGACCCTCTGTCTTGCCCTTTGGGTCCTGCATCCCTTAAGCATCCCCTCTGTGCTCTCACCAGTGTGTGGCATCACGGATCAGGACCTTGCCTGAGTCCCAGGGGCACGGCACAGCACCAGGGCTGGGGCAAGGCAGAGCTGCAGGCCTTGGAGGGGACTGCTGCCCTGGGCAGGATGGTGGTCTCATCCCATTCATCTATCCCACTCATCCACCCACATATCCAACCCAGCCTGGGAGTGTGTGTTGTCCAGAAATCCCTCGTTAAGACTGACAGGATCTCAGGAAGGCTGAGGAGGAAGAATGTAGGGGAATGTGAGACAGGTGTTGGAAGGATGCTTACCTCTGCAAAACGCATAGGTCCTGCACAGCACCTGTGCACCAGCGCCCACAGAGGCACCAACCTTCTCCCCACCATCCTCGTATCTGCCCAAATGACAGCAGGAACTGGGTGCAGCGTGTGCCGAATCACCTACCCTCCCTGCACACACCAGCATGGCCTTTTTAAAATACAGTCTTTGTAATGAGAGAGTATAGTGGGATCCTGCAAGCCTCAGGTTGTCACCGCGGCAGCCTCCCTCACCTTGCAGCCCCCTCAGCCATGTACAGCCATGAGTTTTTTCCCTGGATGACTTCTCATGAGCCAGCAGAGCACAAGGGCTGCAAACCTGCCTCCTGCCCTTGCCCAAACCCACTGCCATCAGCACTTTGCTGCAGCTGCTTCCAGTGCTGCTCTAAGAGTTTTTCCTTGCAGCCTGACCCCCCCACCCCCCACTCCATCCTCTGGCTCCAGCCCGCTGGGGATGGAAGGTTTCTCCTTCCCGAATACAAATATAACTGTAATCTGCTAAACCCCACTGTTGATCCTGACTGCATCCTCCTGTCCTGAGCTTTCCTACAGTGCGCCTTTTATACCAGTAATAGCACCAGGCTCCTTCTCCCATCATTGTTGACTCGACAATGAAAACTGTTTGTATTATTGTGTCCCCGAAGCTTTGCCAATAGCACATGTGTCCCGAGCTGATAGCAACAGGCTTTGGCAAGGCTGCGGCTCCATCAGATAAGAGCCTTTAACCTTATTTCTCCAGCTCGAGCACACCACGAAGGGCTGTTCTGTCGGGAGCCTTTGCTTATCCTTCCCGAGTGCTTCCAGATCCGAGCAAGGCTGAAGGGGCCAAGCGAGAGGGGTCACTGGAGGAGGGCAGAGGTGGAGGTGTTGGGGCGAGCAGCCTGGGAACAGGCTCCACTTGGGTGAGAGAAGAGTCCCGGAGGGAGATGGAAAGATAGAGCCGCTTTCCCAGGCAATTTAAGGGCTAAATGCGCTGCTGTCCCGGCCTTCCTCAGGGACCCGCTCCACCCCGCCATGCTCCACCTTGGCCCGGCTCCCGTGCACAGCAGGAACGAAGTGGAGGAGAAATGCTGGAACCCGGAGGCCCTCGCACGCTCCCGGCTGGCCCGCGAACAAAGCCTTTCCCTTGGAGCCCTTCCCTGCCGCCTCCCTCCTGCCCCCAGCCCCCCGCACCCCGCCAACCACAGGGATCCCCAGCAATGGCACAGCCTTCATCCCTGGGGGTCCATGCCTGCCCCCTCCTCCCACCCTGCATCCCTGCACCCAACCACCCCATGGCTGCTCACAGCATCCCTGAGCCCCAGCTCTGCTGCCAGGGGGTTTTGCTGCAGTTTTCCCTGCACTGCAGCACAAAGGATGCTCTGAAATCACAAAGCAAAGAAAAAGATGCTGCCTGTGACAAGCTTTAAAACCTCATTTTTAGGCCAATTTATGGGGGGCGATGTACAGATCTTGGGGTTTTGAGCTGCAAATGCAGCACTCATGCTCATTTCCCTTCCCTTAATGTTCCCAGCTCAGCACCAAAAAGCAAAAGTTGCCCCTCTGCTTGCAGGGAAGGAAAGCTCTCATGCTCTTTTCTTTATTTTTAGTATTATTATTGTAATTATTATTATTATTATTATTATTGTTCTCTCTCAGGAAAGAAGCATTCTGTCAGAATTACCCTCATACATCCTGCCCTTTGCTGGAGAGATTGTTGTTTCTAAAGGGCTGGAGGAGAGGCTGAGTTGCCCTGTGCCCTGCACAGCGCATGGGGAAACTGGAGCACAGAGCCACAGCAGCATCTACCCGCCTCTGAGACAAAACTCCTCTCTTCCACTTGGGTTTAGCACTGAGAGTTTCCCTGTGTGTGTGAAGGTGAGGTTGCTCTCAGCAACATCCTCATCCTTTTTGCTGGTCAGTGAAAACCTTGGTGAAGCAGAGAGGTGGCCATGACACCCCTTGGGCAGGAAGGTGAGCCACAAGCTTCAGTGAAGTTTGTCACTTCCAGGGATGCTGCAAAGGGCTCTCATTCCTCCAGCGATGCTGCAAAGGGCTCTCACTCCTCCAGGGATGCTGCAAAGGGCTCCTCTTCCTCCAGGCCTGGCTGGGGTGATGCTCAGAAACCATGCAACCACCTCCCTGTTAGCAAACTCACCATTGTGTGGAAAGCCCAAGCAGAAAGCACTGGGTTCAGGGGCTGCAGATGAAGCAGGGGGAGGGGAGAGGGGAGAGAGGAGCAGGCACAGCCAGCATCCATCTGCCATCTGCAGCGGCCCTGTGAGGTAATGCCTCGTGCTAAGTTAAAACATGTCGGGAGCCACAGCAGCTCTTGAGAACAGCAAACCTTTCCCAGATGGAGACGTCCTGTGTTGCTGTGTCAGTCCTCCCAGCACGGGAGAGGATGGGCGACCCTCCTGCTGCTGGCTGCTGGGCTTGGCACATGCAGGGGTGCAGCCAGCCACCCCCTCTCCTTGCTCACCTGCTGCTGGAGTTTCATTTTAGGGAGATGAGAAGCAATAACCAGCTCAGCCCTTGCTGACAGGCCTCTGAGGACTGAGATGTAAAGCGGTGGAGGTGTGATCGCTGTGCTGCCTTCTTCCTCTCTCCTGCTTGAAAGCGGCATCCTCATCCGTGATGTAGCACAAGCCCATTTATCCATGGTGCTTTCAGTCGCATGATGCTCGAAGAGCAAGGGATGAGGAAACACCCAGTGGGGCACAGAGGTTGGAAGCCGGCAGAGCAGAGCCCAGGCAAGAACAGTTTCTGCAAAAACAGGGCTGCACTTTTCCTGGGGTGCACATCGTCTCCTGGCAGTCCCCAGCATGGCAGGGCCATTGCTGTTGGAGGAAAGCAGAGGACATGGTCACCAAGTCTGTAGGTGAGGGCTCATTGCTGCACGGAGAGGGGCCATAGTGGAGCTGCTCCTGGCTGTGGTGCTTGTGGGCACACGTGGCTGCAGGGCCACAGACGGGCAGCCCTGACCCACCTCCCCAAAAAAGCCAGGCTCAGAAATCCACCAGTTTTTCTTCCCTTTCCCCAGCACCCAAGAGAAGGTCAGGCAGCCAAGAGCAGCAAGCCTGGACATGCAGAAAGAGCAGGATCTCGGTTCTTGGCTGCATCTCCTGCACAGACACCAGCAAGCAGCATTTTCTGCCAATTAGAGTGATGGAAGCAGCGAATAACCCCGGCATGCCCAGGCTCTGCACAGCCCAACTGTCGGCCAGCTGCCTGTTCCTGGGAGGACGCGGTGCCACAGGCAGAGAGCATTTTCTTGCTATAATCGAGAAAAGAAATTGTGCCGATCGGAGCAGCTGAATGGCAGCCAAATCTGCTTCTCGGTGGCTTTTCTACACTCTCTATTCATGTATTTGGCATGAGTAGCTCTGCATTGAGGTAATTCATTAATGCTGAACCAAAAATGTGTTTATGGGAGTCTTGAAATAGTTGGTAGAAGTGTAAGACTTTCCTTCCTAAAAGCCTGGGCTTTCTCTGTGATGGGAACTGAGTATTAAAGCAACGACTGCCACCGCAATCAGCTGCTGGGGAAGCGACGCCAGCCAGCGTGCATGCCCCGGGCACTCCAGCATGCTCAGCCCCCTTGGGCACAGCACCGTGCCGAAGCCTCTCTCCAATGTTAGCCTGGCCGTAAGCACCGTGGGTGGGATTTGCAGCAGCTTTGCTCGTGGTTGAGGCATGGGGGCTGCACCCCGGGTTTCACAAGGAACAGGTCAGGGAGCAAACATGAGGTGATGCGGCTGGAAGAGTGGCACCCCAAGCTGCTGGGACCACCACCGGAGAGCCAGGGCTGTGCAAGAAGGGGCTGTGGAGGGCCATGTCAGGGGAAGGGGTGGCAGGATGGCCCCAGTGAGGACCAAGAGCTCCGGCTGCCACCCAGGAGGCTGCACTGGCTGTGTCTGTGAGGAGCAAACAGCTTTTTCAGGTTAGCTGTGGGTTTCGCTGCTCACACAATGGGTATTGCTGTTGTCATTCCAGTTATAATCCTGTGTAAACAAGGCTGACCTCTAGTTATTGAAAAGAGCTGAAAAAGAAAGACAACTTTCTCTGCTTCCTCAGATACAGTGTCTGATTGCTGGGTTGGCCAGCACGGTCCGCACCGTGCTCCCAGCTCAGCCCCGCAGCCATCGGGGACCTGCCGATGTGGATGGCTGTGGAGCAGAGTGGCAGCAAGCCCCTGGGCTGGCCTGCTCCCAGGACAGGGAGCCATGGTGGCCCAGGGCACCTTTCCACTGTCCCTGGTGCCCTTCACTTGTCAGATGGAGCTGGAAGCCATGAAAAAGAGCAAATGAGCAGAAAACAGCTGAGCCAGCCATTCCCGGCGCTGGGGCTGACTGCAACTGCCCCTTCTCCACCCACCACCCTGAACTGGGTGGGAAAGAGGCTGGTCCCCGGCTGGGGACACAGAGGACATGTCGTCCTTGCACGGGCACGTGGTTGCTGCCAGGATGCTCCTAACATGGACGCTGTAGCGCGCCTGGCAGCCCCTGGCCGGCTGGCTCGCTGCTTGCCAGCTCCGCCTGACCCACTGAACTATTTGTGCACGAGGAAACCGGGCGCTGAGCTGGGCCCTGGAAAAAGGGAGGCTCCGGTGAAACATGGAGCGTTTCCCAGCGGATGACTTCAGCCTCCCGACAGGGCTCACACACAGCCCCAGCCCCGAGTCCTTTGCTCTCCAGGAAGCGCCTTTCTTCGGGAAGCCTTTGTTCCAGCGAGGCTGCAGCAGCCCCAGCCCGGGGGGAGCCTGTGGGACCCGCCGGCACAGGGGCACCCCTCGGGGTGCCAGGGGAGCTGCCGAGCCCTGCATGGGACCCCACACACTGTGTGTGGGACGTCCCTGCTCCCCTCAGCCACCCCTGCTGAAGGGCAGCTCCTTCGGGATACAGAACTGGGTGCGGGTGTAGGTCACGTCCATTCCACCTGGCTGCACTGCTCTGGGTGCCTGTGCGGCGTGACTAAAGATAATTATTATCTGTAATTAATAACAAATATCTTCCTGCAAAATGCCTCATTCATCCAATCGGACACACCACGGCACCAGCTCCACATCGGTAATTTCAAGGTGATTAATTCATTAGCGGTGTGGGCACATCTAGAAGGGAGGCTAGTCCATGTGAGCCAGCAAAGAAGGTGCTGGCCACCACAGGAGGGCACAGCACCTGCACCCAGGCCCGGGGACGGATCCTGCTCCTGCCCCTGCCCCACTGACCACTCCCCTTGTGCCTTGCACCCTCTGCAAAATAAGAATAAAAAGCAATTTTCCCATCACGGCTCGAGGCTTTGCTGCTGCTGTGCTGCAGGGGCTCTTCCAGCATTCGCCTGCCTCCTCTGTAACCTGGATGTAAGTTCTGGGGGTAAATCCCTTGGATTTGGTTGCACAGCCCCTAGCCCAGCCTGGGGCTCCTGTACCCACCCGCAGCCATCAGCGGCATAAATAGCCATCAAGCTTAGCCCGCAACACTTGCTCTTACCTTCTTGCCATCCCCACCACCTCCTTTCAAGCCCCCAAATCCCCAAGACCCCTTGGGATGGTCCAGGTTGTGCCGCATCTATTTTTAGGCGGGTGGGAGCTGGGCATCAGACCTGGCTGGGAGGAATAACTAGCAGCAAGAGGTGCAGGCTGGGGGCGGGGAGGGAAAATGCCTTTGTGCTGGGGAGCAGAGGCTGCCGGCCCAGCCAGCCACGCTTCCTCTGTTAGGTGTGGTGCTGGGTTGTGCGGGATGCTAGGAAGGGAAACAGGGGGCCGGGATGGGGGCGGTGAGCTGCCAGCCCAATAATACTGGGGCGGAGAGAGAGAAAATAAATAAAAAATATAGTAGAATATACAAACTCCTAAGGCTGTGTGCCGGGCTGGGGTCCACCTTGCCCAATGCCAAATCCAGCGAGGAGGGCGCAGGGAGAGGTCACCCAGCTGGGGCACACGCCAATCTTATCTCTGCTCAGGGATGTCCAGCGCTTCCTCTCCATGCACTGCCACAGATGCAGCCGCTGAGGACCTGGGGCCAGCAGGTCACCAGCACTCAGGGTCACATCCCCGTGTCCCTGGGGCAGTGGGGCAAAGGGAGGGGGTATTTTGTGTCCATTCCCTCACACTCCTGAAAGCTGAGCTGGGCACAGACCCCGCGCACTTCACCCTGCGCCCTGGCTGGGTGAGGGTGCTTTCGCTCTTTGGGGTGGGTGCTGACTGTGGGGAGGGGGAGCAAAGCTGTGTGGCATTGCTCACGCAGGCAGGCACTACAGCCCCTCCGTGCCACTTCTGGGCCAGTCCAGGTGGTTTTGGGTGCTTTGCACTCAGGTATTTTTGGGTGCTTTGGCTGCTCTATCTCCCCTTGCAGCTCTTCTTCTCCTCTCTCCCTGCTTCACAGCTCTTATCCTCCTCCTCCAGCAACCATACCATTCCTTTCCCCCTCTGCCACCCTCTCTAGGTCTTCCCCCCATCCTCACACTAGGATGCGGCACCAACAGCAAACGCACTGCAAGGCAGGGTATGCAGACACCAGGGCAGGATTTGCACTGTGTGCATGCTGGGGTCAAAGTGCCCAACTTTGCTCCATGGGCAGAGGAGGTCCCAAACTGCCCCAGTCCAACAAAGACAGCAGCACTGCACTCATCCCTCGCCCCATGCAGCCCCTGCATGAGGAAGGCACTGCAAGCCCACTGCCATCATGTGTGGAGCAGGCCCACACATGGGATGGTTGCACAGAGCAAGCATGGCAGGCATGAGATTCTGCATCTGCCTCCCTCGGGAGGGTTTGCCCTGGTCCTTAGCGTTGTTTCCAGGGCAGCAATAATCTGAGCTGTCCCCACTCCCACCCCACTGCAGATCATTTGCAACACATCCTAAATGCCAGCTGGTGGTACCAGGTCCAGTCCTGGTTCTGGGGCAGCTCTGAGCCTGCCTGGAGGCCAAGGATGCTGCTGGGGCCATGTGGGAGGCCCTGGGGTGGATGTGGCTGGGGAAAGTGCCACATGCTCAGCCAAAGCCTGGGAGAAGGGCCAGGATCAGCAGCAGGGAGACGTTCCTGGGATGTCCCCAGCAGCTGCCCAGACCAGCTGCCCCGAAGGCTGCTCACTTACCCCACAAAAAGCCACTGCCCTTGGTCTGGGGGCCCCCAGCACCCACCTTGCTGTTCCCAGGGCTGGGGCAAAGAGCCAAAACCTCCAGCGGCTTGGGGGCTCGGCTCTGGATGGTGGCACATGGCTGCTCCTCCGGCATGGCGATGCTCCAGTTCCCTCCTCAGCTGTATGGCCAGGGCAGGATACAGAGGAGCAGAGAGGAGGCTCCTTGCAGCCGTACCGGCTCTCCTGTGGAACGGTGTTGATTTTCTCTTGCAAAATATTAATAAGAAGCTCCAGGAATGTGAAGGAAATCTAGCCCGAAACCTCTGTTGCTCCTGGCTAGCGATTGAAGAATAAGTGAGACAAGATTTTTTTGACTTTTTTTTCTTAAGGCCTTTGTTTTGTTTAGGGTTAACAGCAGATCGGCTTTTTCAAATCACTTCCAGACACACAGAAACCATGGCATGCAATACCCCACCACTGCGAGGAGGCTGGGAGCTGGGCTCTTGCGCAACCTGGTGCCCCAAATCTTCCTAATGCTGAGGTTCACATTTCAGGCTGGGGTCTCGGGCAAGTCTGCAGCCAGAGGGGGCTTGGGGGCAGATACCCGGAGCTGGGACATCTTTCACCATCAAACCCGATTGCCTGCAGGGTGTCAGGGAGCAGGGACAGCATGCAAGTAGATCTTCTGGCTTGCAAATGGGTCCCACGGAGTTCGTAACTCCTCTGTGCTAAGGGCAGGAAGGACCTTCAGACCACCTAGCCTGACGCTTGGCACTGCAAGTCTCTGCTGGATGGCAGCCGAGCGAGCGGAGCAGTGACCTGGTGGCAAGCGAAGCGCTGCTTCACCGCGGCTGCCGCCGGCAGCGTGCCGTGGGTGTGCTGCCATGCCCACGGCGCGTGCGGCAATGGCATGGCCATGCCAGCCCCGGCTGCGTGGCTTGGGAGGCAGGTTTTAGCTGCGATCATCTGGCTGCCTGTGAACCCATCATTCCTCAAGAGTCCCTAAGCTGACAGGCTGGAAACACGTTTCTTTTAATGTGAACGGTGCTTAAAAGCAAGAAGCCGTTTCTCGCCCCGGGCACTGAAATTCCCACCAGAAAATTGCTGGGGGAAGAAGGCTTGCCCCTGCCTTCACCCCAGGGCTGCTCCTGAGCCGGGATGGGGTATGCCGGCCAAAACACACACATGAAATAAGTCATAAGAAAAATAAACACAAAGCCCCAAGCATGCCTGTTCGCCTGCAAACAGGCAGCCTGGCAGGCAAAGCTAAACACTTCCCTGCCTCGGCTCGGCGGGGCTGCGGGAGGCGCGGGCAGATCGCAAGTAGCTGGAAAAGGGGCTTGCAAAGAAAAAAAGAAAGAGAGAAAGAGAGGGGGAGAGAAAGAGAAAGAGAAAGAAAGAGAGAAAAAGAGAAAGGGTGAAAGAGTGAAAAAGAGAAAGAGAACGAGAGAATGAGAGGAAGGAAAGAAGAAAAGCAGGAAGGAAGGAAAGAAAGAAAAAGAAAGAAAGAAGAAAAGAAAGAAAGAAACAAAGAAAGAAAGAAGAAAAGAAAGAAAAAGAAAGAAAGGAGGGAAGGAAGGGAGAAAGAAAGGAAAAGAAGGCAGAGAAAAAATTAACCCTCCTCCTTGGAAGGAAGGGAACTGGGCAGCAGCGTCCACACCGGTCCCAGCCCGGCCCTCCCCGGGTGGCTCTTCCTGCTGGTGCCTGGGGACGCCCCCCTTCCTCCGCCTCCTCCTCCCCCTCATCTCCATCATCTCCTCCTCCTCCTCCTCCTCCTTCTCCTCCTCCTCCTCCTCCTCCTCCTCCTCCTCCTCCTCCTCCTCTCCCTCCCGTCCTCCTCCTCCTCCCCTCTGCCCCGCTGATTGGTCCAGCCCGGCTATATTTTGCCCCTTCCAGCCCAGCATCATCCCAAAAGTTTTTTTTGGGGGGAAAGGGGGGAAAAAAATAAAAGAGGAAAAAAAAAGAAAAGCAACCAAAACAAACCAAGCCGACCCCGAGTCCCCCCGAAGCGCAGACGAGGGAGGCTAGCGGCGGGGCTGCTGCTCGGCGGCTGCTGGACCCGGTGGGACGCGGCGGGACCCGGTTCTCTCTCCGGCACCCGGTCGGGTCGGACACAAAGTGCTGTCCAGCTGGAATGAATATATCTGAGTCTAACTACTGCCGAGAGGAGATATCGCAACCCCGGGGCGACTGTTCATGGGTCACCGCCGCCGTGCCGGCCGCTGAGCCCGGGCTCGCCTTCCCGCGCCCCCCGGGAGCCGCCTCCCCCGCCAGCCGCACGCCCAGCCCCGAGCCCGGCTTCGCCTTCGGCCCCGGCCCCGGCGGCGCGGCCCCCGGCGCGGCCCCCGGCGCGGCCCCCAGCCGCACGCCCAGCCCCGAGCCGGGCTATGGATACAGCCCCCCGGCGGGCCGCGCCGAGGGCAAGGCCGGCGAGGACTCCCGCATCCGCCGGCCCATGAACGCCTTCATGGTCTGGGCGAAGGATGAGCGCAAGCGGCTGGCGCAGCAGAACCCCGACCTGCACAACGCCGTGCTCAGCAAGATGCTGGGTGAGCGGGACGGGCTGCGGGTGCGGGGTTGCGGGGCTGGGGGTGCGGGGTTACAGAGCCAGGGATGTGGGCTGTAGGGGTGCAAGGCTGTGGGATGCTGGGGTATGAGCTAGGGATGCGGGGATGCCGGGGTGCGGGGCTGGGGAGGCAGGGATACGGGGCTAGGGATGCGGGGGTATGAAGCCAGGGATGCGGGGGTGCAGGGCGGGGGATGCAGGGTTACAGGGCTGGAGGTGGAGGATTACAGAGCCAGGGATGCAGGCTGCAGAGGTGCAAGGCTGTGGGATGCAGGGGTATGAGCAGGGGATGCGGGGGTGCAGGCCTGGGGATGCAGGGATACAGGGCTGGGGATGCATGGGTATGAAGCCAGGGATGCGGGGGTGCGGGCTGCAGGGGTGCAAGGCTGTGGCATACAGGGGTATGAGCTAGGGATGCGGGGATGTGAGGGTACGGGGCTGGGGATGCAGGGATGGGGGGCTGGGGATGCGGGGGTATGAAGCCAGGGATGCAAGGATGTGGGCTGCAGGGCTGCAAGGCTGAGGGGTGCGGGGTTACAGAGCCAGGAATGTGGGGATGCAGGGTTACAGGGCTAGGGATGCAGGCTGCAGAGATGCAAGGCTGTGGGATGTGGGGGTACGGGGCTGGGGATGCGGGGATGTGGGGGTAAGAAGCTAGGAATGTAAGGATGTGGGGTATGGGGCTGAGGATGCAGGAGTATGAAGCTAGGGTTGTGGGGGTACAGGGCTGGAGATGTAAGCTGCGAGGGTGCAGGGCTGTGGATTGCAGGGCTATGGAGCTAGGGATGCGGGGGTGCAGGGCTGGGGATGCAGGCTGCAGGAGTACAGGGCTGTGGGATGTAGGGGTATGTGGGGCTATGGGGTTGGGGATGTAGGGATAGGAGGCTATAGGACTGGCGATGTGGGCTGCAGGGTTCCAGGGCAGCGGGATGCAGGGGTATGGGGCTGTGGGATGCTGGGATACAGGGCTGGGGATGTAGGGTTAGGCAGTTATGAGGCTGGCAATGCCGTATGCAGGGGTTCAGGGCAGCGGGGTTCAGGGATACAGGGCTAGAAATGTGGGCTGAAGGGGTACGGGGCAGCAGGATGCAGGGATGCAGGGCTGGGAATACACACTGCAGGGGTGTGGGGTGTTAGGATATGGGGATTCAGGGCTGGGGATGTGATTTGTAGGGATACATGGCAGCAGAATGCAGGGGTACAGGGCTGGGGATGTGGGTTGCAGGGTACAGGGTGTCGGGATGCAGGGATACAGGGCTGGGAGTGTGAGATGGAGTGGTACAGGGCATTGGGATGTGTGCTGCAAGGGTACGGGGCTGTGGGATACAGGCTGCAAGGATATGGGGCTGTGCTAGCCAGGCTGCAAGGGTGCAGGGCTGTGGGATGCAGGCTGCAAGGATATGGGGTACAGCAGCTGGATTACAAGGATTGGGTGCTGTGGGATGCAGGAATAGGGTGCCGCAGGATGCAGGGCTGCGGGCTGTAAGGTTAGAGGGCTGTAGGGATATAAGATGAAGGGATGCAGGCTGCAGGGACATGGGCTGTAAGGATGCAGGGCTGTGGGATCCAGGACTGCGGGGTGCAGCGCAGTGTTAGAGGATGTGGGAATATAGTGCTGTGGGTTGTGGGATGCGAGGATGCAGAGCTGTTTGTATGCAAGATGCAGGGAAATGGTGCTGCAGAATGCAGAGATACAGGGCTGTGGGGCACACAGCCATGGGGATGCAGGATATGGGAATACAGGGCTGCAGGATGCGGGATACACAACTGTAGGATGCGGGATGTGGGAACACGGGAAGCAGGATATGGGTAGACAGAGTTGCAGGATGCGGGACTACGGGAAGCAGGATATGGCCAAATGGGGCAGCAGGATGCAGAGACGCGGGGTGCGCAGACATGGGATTCAGGATATAGGGCTGTGGGGTGCAAGGACTGGGGATGTGTGATTGGGACTACAGAGGTGCAGGGCTATGGATGTGGGATCAGGGAAGTGGGAACACCAGGGACTGGGCTGTGCCAAGGAGCAGTGGGAGACAGAATCCCCAGCCCTGGCAGAGGGGTTCCTGTGGCCCCCCTAGGCTTTGAACCCCCATTCTCCTACGGCACTGAAGTGCTGGGCACACCCTGAGGCTGATGCTGGGACATAGGGATAGCCCTGCTTGGGCTCCCGTTCTCCAGCCCTTCTTTGTGTCAGCACTAGGACCCTGCTCCGGCACTGAACCGTCTGGGGGAGCCCTTCCCACTCCAAGGGCCCCCTCTTCATGGGTGCCCCCGCACCCCAGCCAGGGCCAGGTGGCCGAGCCATTGTCACAGAGCTTCGCTTTCCCCTTCCAGGCCAGTCATGGAAAGCGCTGAGTGCCAGCGACAAGCGTCCCTTCGTGGAAGAGGCAGAGCGGCTGCGAATCCAGCATCTCCAGGATCACCCCAACTACAAGTACCGCCCAAGGAGAAAGAAGCAAGCCAAGAAAATCAAGAGGATGGAACCCAATATCCTCCTGCATAACCTTTCCCAGCCTTGCAGTGACAACTTCAGCATGAGTCACCATGGCGGCAGCGGCCACCCCCAGCCTCCCCCACTTAACCACTTCAGAGAACTCCACTCCATGGGGTCGGATATTGAAAACTATGGCTTGCCAACTCCTGAGATGTCTCCCTTGGATGTCTTGGAACAGACCGAGCCGGCATTTTTCCCTCCGCACATGCAGGATGACTGCAACATGATGCCCTTTCGCGGCTACCACCACCATCACCAGATGGAGTTTCCCCAGGAGAAGTGCATGGGGAGGGACGTGGCGGTGCCCTACGCGCAGACCCCCTCGCACTTGGCCGACGCCATGAGGACTCCCCATCCCTCCAGCATATACTACAACCAGATGTGCTCGGGAACTCAGAACGGGCTTTCCGCCCACCTGGGCCAGCTCTCGCCCCCACCTGAAGCCCACCACATGGAGAGCGTGGATCACTTGAACCAAACCGAGCTGTGGACAGACGTTGACCGCAACGAGTTTGACCAGTATTTGAACATGAGCAGGACTCGTCCCGAAGCCTCGGGACTCCCTTACCATGTCTCCCTGTCCAAAGTGACTCCTAGAAGCATCTCCTGCGAGGAGAGCAGCTTGATATCTGCCTTGTCCGATGCCAGCAGCGCTGTTTACTATAGCCCCTGCATCACCGGTTAGGTTGGCCCCACCATCCGATGCTCTCACCAGGAGAGCCCTGACTCTCCTCTAAAAACAAAAAGCCATCCTCCTTTAACCACGAGCTCCATAATATTTAGAGTATCTCATTAAATGCATCGCTTTCTTTTGTTTTTTTTTTTTACTTCGGTTTTTTGTTTTTTGGTGGGTTGTTGGTTTTTTTTAGAGAGAAAACATGCTGAACTCACTGATATACCGTATAACTATATAACACAGATAGACGCCTTTCCCAAGCACTAGCCTGCCTGCTGCGCTCCCCGCTCCAGCCCTCGGCAGGGCATAGCTCTAGCTCCCACCAGCTCAAAGGGGCATTTTTAAGCCAATTCCAGTAAATCCTGCCTGAAACAACCACCACCAGGATGAGCCGAAGCACCCTGCCCCCAGTATTTAACCCAAGGGCAGGTGGACTTGTGGGGGGTTGGAAAAAACTTTTAGAAAGACTTTGCCGGGGCCATTAAAGAGTCAGCGCCCATTAGAGGTGGGCTTTAGGACGGTTTTTACTGTATTCTCAGCAATATATTTTAATTGGGCAACAAAACTATATTTTTACTAAGCATTTTTATATATAAAATGGTATTTAATGTCTTTTGGGTTTTTTTATTAGACTTTTTAAAAATAAATCGAGGGATATCCATGAGATCTAAAGCATTTATGTAGCAAAGCTGGATTAAAAAAAAAAAGGGGGGGAGGGGAGGGAAAAGGAGATATTTTGTGAAAAGGGAATGACAATGTAAATATTGTGGAACAATTGACTGGAATTTTGTACAAAAGAAAAATATGACTGCAAACACTTTTATTGTCTAGAACTGTACGGAGAGCAAACTGTTTTATACTGGTTAATTATTAAAACATCTTCATATAATTGTTCCCATCTTGTGTGCTTGTTGTGTGAACACATATTTTCCGCAAATACATGTTGTCCCAACCATTTCCAGATTTTTGTATCCGTTGATTAATGTTTTGACAACCTGGCAAATGTATTAATTTCCAGGCTGCCGCCCGCCTGCCCCATCAGCTGCCTCGGGCTCGGTGAGTGTGGCTCAGCTCAGCGCGGGACGGCAGCGCCGGCAGTGGGATAGGATGCTGGAGGCCACCCCACGGCACCGCGCTGTGCCACCCGGAGATGTGCTTTGCAGGAAAAGCAGCTGTTCTCAGCTTAAAATATAATAAACCATGTGATATCCTCCTCCGAAATGAGCCTTGGTGTGGTTATTATTTTGCCAAGCTGGCAGCGCATCGGCATGTGGTCCCCACGGCTCACCCCGTTTTCCCATCAAGCCCCCCAAAAATAGAGCCTGGCTGCTCTGACACCTTCACTCTAGTCCTTGGAGCTGGAAGAAAGCCCCGTGTGCCAGAGCCCTTCCACCTCCTGGCCCTTGCTGGCTGCTTCCCGGCTCCGGCAGCCGCCAGGTCTTGCCAAGCCGTCGCCATGCCCAGCCGGACTGTGCTCGGAGCCGCCGGTGCTTTGCTGGAGCTTCATCCCCCTCCAGTGAATTACTTTATGATTTACAATATTTTTTTGTTCAATTTGAAAATGAGAACTGACAATCTGTTGCATAAAACCCCAGTGACATCCGTTCCTTGAACGCCGAGTGATTTAAACCAGGCTGATATCACCAAAAAAGGCTATTTAAAAAAAAAATAATATTTGAATAGAAGAAGAGGGGTTTTTTTGTTGTTGTTGGCAAAGAATTGCCTTTTAGGGGAAATGGATATTTAGCAAATGACATTAATTTTCAAGCTTCTCCTAAATTAAATTCACATTAGTGTTAACAGGACTAAATCCTGACTCACTTTTTTTTTGTTGTTGTTTAATGTGAAGCGCTAATAAACGGGACCACTTCGGGGGCTGGCGACGTGTTCCCATTAAATGCCAGAAAGGCGCTTCATTGTCTTTCCATATACAGTATGTAAAAAGGGGGAATACATGGAAAAATGACCTCACTACCTACACGGGAGGGCTGGCGGGCGCCCGGCGGGTGCCAGAACCCGCGCCGCAGCAAACAAACACAACACCAAATGAGAAGCATCCTGTGCCGCCGCCGATGACTATGAAAGGAAGCAGCCGTCTATAGCCGTCCCGCTCTGCTCCCCGAAGCAGCCTGGGAGGAAGGAGATGGGGAGGGAGGGGGAAAGAAAGCCCTGACTTATTTTCCAGCCCCCAGCTTCCAGGTACCTTCCAGGCGAGGATGTGATCACTTCCTGCGGTTCGAAGCAGCGATGCGCACGCCACTCCTCGCCCAGCTGCCCAGCGGTGCCAGGGGAAGCCGGCAGAGGATCGTATCATGTTAAGTCATCTTTCTGCAGCAGAAATCCCCTTCTTTCCCCATGGATCAGGCCGTGCCAGCTCATTTCTGATCTCAGAGGATAGCTAGAAATCCTTGGGGTGGTTTTTTGGCTGTGTTCCTTGCTCTGGAGCACTTTGGGTCCAGCGTGCCTGGGTTTCGGGTGCTTGGCAGCACCGGCAGTGTGGCTGGGCATGGATAGGAGCTTTCGCAAAGCACCTGCACTGCAAAACTCTTGAAAATATAACTTTGCTGTGGGGCTGGGTGGGGAGCGGGGGGATCTCTTTGTGCCTGAGGATGCTGCCATGGGGCTGGGGAGAGTACCAGACTGAAAACTGCAGGATGGTCACTCCCGTAAATGCACCAGGGATGCATCGTGTTGAAACCACGGCTGCTGCATCGCTGCACAAGCACCGAGCGGTGCCAGGGCCGTTTGTGGGGACCTGCCATGCCTGCCCGTCCCCAGGTCACCAAGACCCAGCACCAGATTATGGCTCCCCAGCTCTGCATCACTAACACTGAGCAGTGCTTGCCAGCAAAGCCCTGACTTGCTTCTACACAAAAGCAGGCAGGGCCCTGCAAACCCTCCTACCTAACTCAGCCCTGGGTGTTTTTATTAATAATAAAGCCTAATTGCAATCGAGGCTGTGAACAATGCATGGCTGCCCCGTCTCGCTGGCCAGCCCTACCCCGGGTCATGGGGAAATGAGAAAGAAGGGAAAGGAGAGAGGAAGAAAACAAGAGCACAGGTTTGGGTCAGACAGCGGGCAGAAGGACCCGTGCCAGGCCCCGTGGGTGCCACCTCCTCCCGTCGCTCGCTGCTTCACACAGCCTTTTTCACATAAACTCACCGGTTTGAGATCAAGTTCATCAAGAAGTGCCCCAAACCAGGGCCGCTCCTCCAGCCTTGCCTTCGAGCCGGCAGCGTGTGACTGGTACCCAGCTGGCAGCGGTTTGGACCAGCACCTTCCCATGGCATCAGAGCTGCAGCATTATGTTTTAGCCATGGACAGGACAGGATTTGGCCCTCTCAAAACCCAGGGTTTGACTGGGCTGGTCAGCACCGGGGCTGGTCTGGCTCTGTCAGGAGGACAGAGAGCTAGACAGATCCTGGAAGGGGTGCTGGCTCCCTGATGAGCTTTAACCACACCACTAATTAGCTGTATTTGATTCGATGCTAAACCCCCTATCTCCCAGTTTGACTTGGCTTTGGCTGTTTGGCCTCGTGGGTTTGCTGAGCGTGAGGTCAATTCATGTAAACCATGGGTCAGAAAAGCCAGCTGGGGGTGGGCTGGGCTGCTCCAGCTGTGCCTACGTGCTCAGCTGTCCCTCGGACACATCCTGCGCTGCTCTGGTACCAGGACTGGGCAGGGACAGCCAGCCTGCGCACCGGGAGAGCCTTTCATTTCTAACATCACCTCCTTTCCCTGCCCCCATCCCCATAAGGCCACGCTGGGGGCAGGAAACCATCCACCAGCCTTTTATTTCGCTGCATGCCGGTGGCTCAGGTGTGACGTGGGACTGGAAATGGACGGGGCTGAAATAGTTTGGGGATGATTTCACTGCTGTTATGGCTCAGGCCGGGGCTGTTACTATGCAGCCCCTTCTGATTTTTATGACTTAATCTCTCCAAAGCTCAGGGCCTGATGGTTTTGGACTGGGGAGGAGGAGTGAGGGGCTCTTAGCAGGTCGTTATGGGAGAAATATGGAGAAGGTATTTGACAGGTATATGTAAAACCTGACAGGCTCATCCTGCCGGCTTTCCCAGGATGGCTGCTGGGGCAGGGCGAGGGGGAAGGGCTGCCAGGTCCTGCCTGGACTTTACAGGCAGGTGGCATCTGCTCTGTGTCCCCTGGGGACTGGTGCCACGGGACCCCCTCGGGGCTTGCTGACCCACACACTGGGGCTGCTTCTGCAGAGGTCCCCACGTGTCGTGACACGTGTGAGTGCCACTGTCCCCAGGGCAGCATGTACACCATGCACACCCACCCTGTCCTTCCCGTGCTGCACACCATGGCTATTGTTGTGCTGCACGTCAGGGAGAGGGTCGGGGTGGCGTGAGAAGTGTGTGAGTGTGTGTGAATGTGTGCATTTGTGTGTATCCATATGTGTGCATCCATGTGTATACACATCTTGGTGTGTATTCATGTGTGCATGCATCTGTGTATGTGTGCATGCATGCATTTGTGTGGATCCACATGTGTGGATCCATGTGTATACACATCTCTGTGTGTGTTCATGTGTGCATGCATTTGTGTATGTGTGCACACGCCTGGGTATCTGTGTGCATGTATCTAAGTGTGTGCCTGCATGTCTGCAGACATGTGTGTGCATCTCTGCATGTGTATGTACATGTGTGTCCCTTTTCGTGTATCTGCATGTGCGTGAGTCTGTACATACATGTGTGCCTCTGCGTGTACCCATGTGTGCACCTATCTGTACGTGCACATGTGTATACACGTGTGCATATGCATGCGCATCCATGTCTGTGTGTGCATCCATGTGTGCATGCATCTGTATGCATGTATGCATCTCCATGCATGCATGCCCCTGTGTGCACGTACATGTGTGCACATCTGCATGCATGTGTGTCCCCCCGTGTGTGTATCCATGCGCACACCCATGCGTGTGTGTGTTCCGCAGGAGGTTCACTGGTCAGGTTTATAGACGTTCTGGTTTTTTAACAGCATTATAGAGCATTCAATGACATCACCCAAATATTAAAACAGCATGTGCCAGCCGGCCGGGCGCAGCGATACGCAGCCCCAGGCTCGCTGCTCCCGCAGCCAAAGCCATGGCAAAGCCAGGGGCAAGTGGGACCCACCAGGGCAGTCGGTGGCAGCTCCGGGCAGCCCGAGCCATCCTGGCCCGGAGCACTCGGAGGGGAGGGAATGCTGACATGCACCCACGAATGCGCAGCATCGATGAAGCCATCCCAGCTGGGATATTAAGGGGGAATCAGAGCTTTTCAGTCCATGTATTTTGGGTGCTTACCACCACATGTCCCTGCAGTGGGGACATTGGTGGGAACGGGAAGATGCTGCCGGTGCTGGTTCCCCACCCACGGCACCAGGCAGCTGCTCTAGAGCTAGTGATGGGATTATCTTTTTTTTCACCCTCTTCCACCAGAAAAAAAAAAAAAAAAAAAAAAAAAAAAGATTTATCAAAACCAAACCTGTTTGTGGGAAACGGCTCCAAAACATTTCCTGACTCAAGAAAAAGAGCACTGGAAAAAATAAAAAAAACTTTCCAGGTTTTTTTTAGATGGGAGGCAAACCATTTCGAGATGTAACAGCATTATATGTGTGGAGGTGAACTGAAGGGAAAAGCTTGAAATGTGAAGAAAGGTTTCAAATGTTCCCAGCACAATCTTTCCTGACCGAGCAGAAGAAAAGTTCCCAAACCTTCCCCAACTTTCTTTTTTGCAGCCCAGTTTGGGAAAGGAAATGGTTGGAAATCTCAACGCGCCTTGCAGGACAGGAAAGGCACCGTTTCCTCCACGGCTGTGCCCAGAGCGGCCGGCCGGGCAGCGGCGAAGCGCGGGGTGGTGATGGATGCTCTCCCAAGTCTCCCACCAGCTGCTGCAGGGAGCTGAGGCCACGGAGTTGTAAATATTACAGGTTTTGCAAAAGAAAAAGAAAAAAAGCCAGCGAAGAGTCTTTAATGTGCCCTGGAAAGTGAAATATTTTTTTTAGCATTTCTCTTGCTGGGAAGTTCAGCCTCTCCATCAGCTCAGGCCGTGGCCCCCCAGCTCATGGCATTGCCCCCACCAGCCCTTGCATTCTTTCCCCTGCCTTGGGGCCACCACCAGCCCCTGACCCCACAGCCCCCGGCCCCACGCCACCCATCTGCTCACCCAGCACCACACTGGGGTCCCCTTTGGACCATAAGGGAGGCAGGTTTGACCTTCATTGAGTGAGTCATGGGGGAGTCTGGGGGCTTCTTCTCCCCACTGGCCCTCAGGCAAGCTGAGCCCCACAGACATCCATCAGAGCTGCTTTGTGCTCCTCTTCTGAGCTGAGCCAGCAATGCTGTGGTGCACCCAGAGGCCAAAGGCTCATGGAAGAGATGGTAGTGTTCTCCAGAGGTCACCTAACCCAACCCAATACAACTCAAGTCAACACAACCCAATACAACCAACTCAACCAATACAACACAACCTAACCCAACACAACCCAGCACAGCCCAGTACAACCCAGTATAACCCAGCCCAGCCAACCCAATCCAAACTAAACCAACCCACCAAAGGCAACCCAATCCAACCAAAGGCAACACAACCCATCCTAACTCACCTTCACCCAACTCAACCCAACCAATCTATCCCAGCCTAATCCAGCCAACCTATCCCAACCTAACTCAACCAACTCAGCCTTGCCTACCTAACCCAACCCAACTCAACCAGCCTAATCCAACCTCCCATGCAAAGCTAGTCTCCCCATTGCATCCCACACAGCTGAGCTCAGCCCTGCTGGGGTGTTGCAGGGGTCTCGGTGGAAGCCTCTCCCTCCCCCTGCACTCAGCAGCCCCAGGGGGGTTGAGCCCAGCAGGGAACTGAATCATGTCCCCCCCCCCCCACCAACGGAGGAGCGTCACAGACTGTCTGAGGCTCATCAGGAGAGTCAGGCCAGGCCGCGCGGGGCCGTTCTGGGAAGCCATCCAGCCATCCGCTGGAGAGAGGAGTCTGCCTAAAAATGACTCTCCTGGCTCCTCTCCATGCTCCGACCATCCCATATGGAACAAATGTACATTTTCCATCAATTGTTTGTATTTTTCATTTAAAGAAAGAAGGAGGAGAAAAAAAAAAGATAGAAAGCAAGCCGGCTATACATATATGCAAAGCATCGGTGACAGCAGATAGGCCCCATCGTGGAGAGGGAGAAACACTGGCCAGCGTTCAAGAGACTCAAATGTATGGTATGAAACAATAAATTTTAAGTGTGTTTTGACATATTTGGTGGTCTCTGCCTCACGCTTAATGAGCGTTGGTCCACGTTACGGGGGAACCGCACAGCTCGAGGTGGTTGGCAGGCTGTGCTGGGGGGGGTTGGTGGCCAGCGAGGCCGGAGGTAGACGTCGAGGTGGTCCCAACATGTGTGCCCCAAGGGAACTGGGCACAAGGACGTGGCACGAGGGACTGCGCCGGCACGCTCGGAGGAAAGGATGCTGCGGGCACCGCGGCGCCTCAGCACCCGCAGGGGATGAGCAGCAATGCCAGCTTGCAGGAAGAAGCATCAGGAGGTGGAGTTGGGTTGAACTTGGCAGGGGGGGACATGCAACGCGGCGGTGATGTCCCAGGGCAGCATCCTTCACCACCACAAGGCTTGGGCAACCTGTGCTCCCATCTCCAGGCTGGGTCCCAGCCGGGCTGTGCTGCTTTGCCTGCAGGAAAACCACGGATTCCCACATCCCCATCACCATGGGGAGAAAGCCTGAGGGGACGGGAGAAGCGGCAGGAGAGGCAAGCGCAGCCCTCCCGCATCCCCTGCCTCTGTGCCAGGCTGCCCGGCTCCCCCCGTCTGACAGGGTTTGATCAGAAAGATGGACATGAAAGTGGAGCTTGGCTCTGGTTTCTCTCTCATTCAGAACATTCAAAAACTATTAACTGTGGTGGGGGTAAGCAAGCAGCTGGTTTTAATATTGTGCTCTTCCAATTGTGTTGGGGTTTTTTTTCTCCCCCTGCTTTTCACGAGCACTTTAAGTGACATGGTTACATGTATTTGATTAAAAAGCTGTAATTCAACGAGTGCATTTTCTTGTACTGTACAAAACGGCTTAAAGACACAGGATTTATTTACGGTGGTCTCCCAGTTTTCCAGCTCTGCCAAAAGACAAGATGACAGGCAAGTTGTGGAAGGGGGGACAGATAGCAGCAGAGGGGGACACACAATCCTGCCTGGCTTTCTCAGTGTGGGGACAATGACCGGATCCTTTCCTCCACTGTAAGGCTCAGCCTGCTGCCACCAGCCTGGTCCTTGGAGCCGTCCATGCATCTCAAGGGCACAAGCTCCTTTTCGGTGTCCACAGGGTCACATCTCAGCTCACGGACCGGCAGAGAGGGGGCAGTGAGGAAAGCACACCTGGGTTTGTCCAAACTGGTCCCCATCTTGCCCACAGCAAGATGCTGCAGGAGCTGGCTTGTGGGGGGAGATTTTTCCAGCCACGACCATCCCCTGCCCGTGCAGGGATGCTGCCAGCACTGAGAAGCCCATCCCAAGGTGGCAGCTCCTTTTCCTAAGGAAGAAAAAGCCTTTATGAGATCCCAGTGAGGAGCCATAGCCCAATGCTGCCAAGAGCCCTGGATCATATCCCGTTAACCCTGACATCTCCCGTGGCACGGCCGCAGACTGGAGCCATGCTCACCCACACCCTGTTGGCTCCTGCACTTCAGAAGTGATGCCTTTCAGCCCAAAAAAAGCAGTCATGAAGCTGCAGAGAGGTGAAGAGAGAGCCAAGGGCTGCTCTGCACCCCCTCCCAGCACCACAATAACCCCCCCTCCTCACTCTGCCACCCCGAGAGGTAGCGGCACAGCTGCGGCATGGCCCCTGTGCCCCATCCCATCCGTGGGCTGTCTGCGTCCCTGTGTGTTTCCCTGGCCTGGGAGGCAGAGGGGTGTGTGTGTGTGTGTGCGTGTGTGCGTGCGTGTGTGTGCGTGTGCATGTGTGTGTGTGTGTGCAACACTGGTCCCACCACAGAAAGCAGCTCCACCTGGCACAGATTCACCTCTCTCGCCCAGATTTGCTTCTATAGAATAAAAATAAACCCAGCAGTACCTGCACCTCACCTGCCCCAAAGTCCCCAGCATGCAGCCCTGGGGACATGGACACCAATCCCAGCCTCACCCAGAGCCAACCTGCCCCCCAGCCCCACTGCTGCTGGGGGGGCGGGGGCTCCTAGTTGCTGGCCTGCCGAGCTGTGTCTTTTCCTCAGCTGCTCCCGCCCAGGGATCACCTGCAGTTCAGTTGATTTATGAACGGAGAATTTTTCAAGCTCCGTTTCCTTTTCATTGTTGTTTCAGTTGCTGTGCTCGCTTCCGCCCGCCTTTGAATAACTCCTGCCACGCTGCGAGCGGTGAGAAAGGCGGTGAGTAAACACTCACACTCGGCCCGGGAGCCAGGGGGCAGGAGCCTTCTCCCCTCCCTGAAACCAGGGGGATGCGGGGCTGCCCACCGGCCAGTCCCACCTGCGGTGGGAGGAGGATGCTGGGCTTCGAGCGAGTAAAGCCTGAAAGCGGATCCCTTTTTTCCTGTGGCTGCGGTTTGGGATGGAGGAGCAGCATCCCGGCCCCCTGCCCTGCCGCACAGCCCCTGGGGGGTGGCAGTCCCGTGGGGATGCTGCTTTCCCACGCTGTGACTGGGGCGGGGGTTGCAGTGGGTGGTTTTACTGGAGGGACCCTAAAAAGTCGTTCTAGGGGATTGGTTCATCTCCTCATGGAGAGGTTCATCTCCCCAGGTCTTTACTCCACCGCGGCTGGGCTGAGCTGTGGTACCTGGCTCCATTGCCATTTTCATGCCAGCATGATGCCCAGGTGGAGGGGGGGCTCCTCCAGCTGGTGACACCCACCACAGTGAAGAGAGGATGCTCTGGAGGGAGCTTGGGTTAATTTAGAGCAAACCCCTTAAACAAGAAAAGAAATAATAAAAGGAGAGGAAAGAAACCCCACCCGCAATCTCAGCTCAGCCCAGGACCTGCATCCCCACCACTACCACCTGCCAGCCCTCTCCCTGCCACCCACATCCCAGACCACCGAGGAAACCCCCCTCGTCCCCAGCGCAGACCCCCAGGCCCAGGAGGTGGGCAGCTGCCCATCCCTGCTTGCGCCCATTGTCCTGCTCTTCCTCCCCGTGCCCCACAGCCCCCCGCCACCGCCCCGGGGCCGGGGGGGAAAACAGGAAGCTCTCCCCAGCACGCTGCTGCGGAAATGAGACAAGCGGGCTGGAGCGGCGGCGAGGACGGCGGGAGGAAGCGGACGGGATATTTGGAACTGACGGTGAATTCTTGGGCTTATCTCTGTGCCGCAGAGGCCCAGGAGTCCTTACAAAACAGCGCCCAGCTGGAGCGAGGCCCGCGGTTGGGGACACATCCTTATCCCCGCCACCACCCCTGGTACCCCGCTTGGTGGCGGGATACTGGTGGCAGGGAGGGGACACCCACCAGGTGTGGTGGGTGGCACCTGTGTCCCATCGGGGGTCACAGAAGAGACCTGATGCCTGCTGATAGGTGGGGATGGGGATATGCAGCCCCCAGGCTGAGTGGACCCTGCACCTTCAACAGGGATTTGGGGACCAGGATACTCCCACCATCCCTAAATCCTGGGCAAAAATCCCATTGTTTTATGAGCCCCCAGGACACAAATTCCCCCTTGCCCATGGGGAGCCATTCCCCATCCTGCCCGCAGCCTGCCCCCCACCCTGCCCATGGTCTGCACTGGGACACCTCAAGCCCATCACCTCCCCTTCTGCTCCCACAGGCACCAGCGGTAGAGCTGGGATGCAGGATGCTGGTCCCCTGCCTGCCCTGCCTGCCCTGCCCACCCCACGGCCCCGCACACTGCACCGCCTGCTGCAAAGGGTTACGGCCAGCCCGCCTTGCTCCAATTTTGCCCTTCCAGCTGCTGCTTGCCTTTTTGTTGGGGTTTAATTATTTTTCGTAACAATGCCGTGTTACTTTATACTTGGAGCATTGGGCCCGGCTGGGGAATAGAAAACGGGTCGGGGCTGGGAGCACCCGACCCAAAGGCGAAGGTTTCTGCAGCACTTCCTAAAAGCGGGCAGCTGCCCGCTGCAGGCAGGGGAGTGGGGCCGGGATGGTGGCATCATCCCAGGAGAGCTGGGGCTGCTGCCAGCACCCAGGGATCCAGTTAGGCTTTGGTGGGGTCAGCCCCTCGTTTGCTAATTTGTTGTGAAAATTAGGCAGGAGCCTTGCAGCAGGTAGCGGAGGCAGCTGGAGCACCCGGAGGTCAGTGCCGGGAGCAGCTCGAGATGGGCATCGGCTTCACGGAGTTTCCCTACGCCCCGTGGGAACCCCCCGGCCAAGGGCACCCAGCGTGGTGGCACCTTCGGAGCCGGAGAGCACTGGCGGTGCGGGCAGTGCCTGTGGCTGGGACCCATTGGGGAGGGCTGCTGCAGCCAGCGGAGCCAAATTTGGTGGCTGGGGTGGGGGGAGCAGGGTGTGACGGGTCACCCTGGCAGAGGCTGAGACTCCTCCTCTGTGGGGAGGAGGACAAAGGATGGAAGCGGCTGCCCCGTTGCAACACATCCCCGGCGAGCACAATGGAAATGCCATCCTCCGTCTTGTGAAACAGGAACCTCATATGATCTCGCTGAAGGCTGGGGACACTCTTGTAGGTCTGAGCGTGACGCTCCCCGGGCTCCTTTCTCCACCCGCGGGGGGACAGGGGACAGTGGGGACTCCCCCACCACATCCCTGCCCCAGCGAGGACTGGGCTGCCACCACCATCCCCCAAGGCACACTGGACCCACTGGCAGGAGGAAGGCAAAGCCCTGCAGCCCACCCTGCGGCCAAAATACCCCCGGGTCCCCCCCAGCCACCCCAAAACACTGTCCCACAGAGGCACATGCACCCACAGCCCACCGAACATCCCCCTACAGCCCTGCTTGAGGATTCCTAAATAAACTTCGTTGTCCCTTTATGTTCTTGACCCCAGATTTAATTAGACCCCCTGTTTCCTGCCTATATGAAAAATCACTTCCCCGAGCAGGTGGCTGCGATACCGTCGGGGCTGTTGTTGTTTTCTCTGGGGTGGGGGGAAGGTGGTAAATGGGGGGAAGAGTTTGTTGTTTATTTTTATATTTACAAAGCACAGCTTTTTCCTGGTGCCGGGCATCGGAAGAGTGGCAGGATGTGACCTTCATCCATCTCCTCCTCACTCACACAATACGGCCGCGAGCGCCACGGGCCGCCGCCGCCATTGTCCCCCCATGGCCACCGGGCACCTCCCGCGCCGCCCCGCCGGCACCTGGCGCCCGCCGGCACCCGGCACCGCTGCCGCTGCCCCCCAGCTGGGCCCCGCCGCTCGCACATGCACAAGGGAAAAAAAGAGAAAAAAATTTTTACAAAAAAAAAAAAATAGCAAGGTCGCTGGTTTCCTTTCTGGAAAACAAGCAGGAGCGCCGAGCGGGGCGGCAGCGTGGGAAGGAGGCAGGGGAGTTCTGTCGGGTCCCCTGACGCCTCTCCTTCTGGGGGGGTTGGCCCCCTCCTCTGCCCCATGTGTGGGGCACGAGGCCTTTTTCCCCATGCGTGGGGCAAACCAGCCTTTGGCCCCAGCGCCACCACCCTGGCCACAGCAGGGGCAGCAGACGAGCAAGGGGTGCAGGCCACATTGGATTCCCCTGGCTCTGAGGTCCTGGGGAGCACCCCAGCAGGCAAAAGACCACCCAAACCCCAGCAGGGACTTGCAGAGTGGGTGCTGCTCCCTGTCCCCATCCCGTGTGGCTCCTCCAGAGCATCCCAGTGCTCATGGGGGGCTGCAGCAGCAGGGGGCTGGTGCCGCTGGCTGCCGGGAGAGCTGCTGTGGGGTGCTGAGCAGAGCTGGCCTCGGCGTGGAGTTGGCACTGCCCGGCATCCCTGCACCCAGCGTGGGACGGATGAAGACGTAATGAAGTGAAATCTGCTTTCTCTCATTCTTCTCAAGAAGCACCATGCTATAGAGGGCTGCACTGCCGCTTGATCCACAGAGGAACACGCTCCGACCCCGGCTCCATCCGTTTTTACACATTGGTGTCTGCAGCGACAGAGCTGCAGGGACAAACATCTGATGTGACCCCCCAAAACCAACACGGGTACTCATGTGCTACTTGCTGGTGGCATCGCTGCCCCAAATAAAGAGGAATTTATTGCAGTATTTTACAGGGACAAAGGGTCAGTCACCCAAGAGCACCTTCCCCAGCTGGTCCCACTGCATGACTGAGATCCACTCCAGAGCAGCCTGAGACCCTGCGCCAGTGCTGCCCAGGGGGCTCAAGCAGGGGGTGGCACCGCCAGTGCAAGCCCCCAGTACTCTCCAGCACCATGGCATGTCACGGCCCCGCTGCAGCCGCAGAGCCCGGCGCAGCAAGGTGGCATGGGGCTGGGGTGTCCCTGTGCCCTGCCCAAAGCCTGGCTCTGTGGCAATGGAACGCAGCCACTGCAGGAGCAGGGAGTAGCGCCAGCACAGGCACAGCATGTGGCATGGCACAGCACGGCATGGCGTGGCACAGCATGGCATGACACAGCACAGCATGGCATGGCATGGCACAGCACAGCATGGCATGACACAGCACAGCATGGCATGGCATGGCACAGCATGGCACGGCACAGCATGACACAGCACAGCACGGCATGACTCGGCACAGCACAGCACAGCATGACATGGCACAGCATGACACAACACAGCATGACATGGCACGGCACGGCATGGCACAGCATGGCACAGTGCAGCACGGCACCAGGGCTAGCCTCGCATTTGCAGAGATGCCACCCAGAGATGCCAGCACCTCAGGGCCACTCCAGTTCCAACCCTGCCAAGCATTCGAAAGGGCAGTTTATTAATTTATTATTTAATTCCCCAGCATCCCCCTGTCTTAGGGGCCGATTGGGCCCCATCCTGCTCAGGAGCATGCACGGCCACAGGTGCAGCCCTGCTGGGGTACAGCACCCATCGCCTCAAGCACAGAGCCTCCCCAGCACCCACAGGATCCCCACCACGTGGGACCCTCATCCCAGGACCCCCACCAGTGGGTGCGGCAGGCTGTGGGTGCCCACCTGGGGGCGGGGGGGGGTGGTGGCATGCTCAGGCCCCCGCTGCTGGGCGCAGTTGGTTATCGTTACATTTGGCACCGGTCGCTTCCATCGGGCTCAATAGGGGAGGGAGAGAGAAAAAGGAAAACTCAGCTCAGGGCGATTTAATAAGTTCAGTGTTACGAGCTGGGGAAAAGCTGTGGAACACACAAGTGGTAACGCAGGATTAATCTTTCCTTTAGTCTTGGGAATTATGTTTTCATTAATCCTAATTTTTCCAGATGTTTCACTCCTTATACCATGCTCTTCAAAGCCTCTGTGGCTGCAAATTCTAATGAAGCCATGAGAACATTTTAAAGAGAAAGATTCAAAGCTTAAATTGCTTCCTTTTTTTTTTTTTTTTTTCTTTTTCTTGGGTTTTTGGTGTTGGGTTTTTTTCTCCTTCTTTTCCCCCTGGTTGGGCTGTCGGGGAGTGCATGTGTGTGCGGTCCCAGCGCCTCCACATGTTGTGTTACACAATGTGCTAACAAGATGGAGAAGGCCACTCGGACCGCGTGATGCCGGTGTGACGTCTGTTCGGCTTTGTGTCCCCCCTCCCGGTAGGACCCGGCTGCGAGGGGCAGGGGAGGGGGGGGCTGGCCCCCTGCCCACCGCCTGACAGCCGGCACCAGGGCTCCTGGGGTCAGAGCTGGACGGGAGCTTTTAAAACGCTCGTGGTGCTCACTCCCAGCTCGCTTAGACACCAGGCGGGTGTTTATGTAGGACCGACGGAGAGATTGGAGCAGGAGCCAGGCGTAGCTCCATGGGTAGCCTGGCTTGCCAGCAGGATCTTTAGGGAATGGGGAATTTGGGGGTACTCCGGGCTCAGGAGAGCAGCTGGAGGGGGTGGTGGGGAGAAAAGCGATGCTGAGGCCGGGGGAGCCGTCAGCAGTTCCTCCCACCGCGCGGTGCCTTGGCCGGGCATCCTCTCGCTGCCCTGTGGGGATAAAGCCAGAGCTCCTGCTCCCTCCTGCCTGGCAGCGGGTCCCCAGCGCCCATCCCCAGGTGCCAGTGCACGACCATGGGGTGGGGGCACCCAGCCACCCCTGCGCCACCACAGCATTCCCAACCCTCGCACCCCACCGGGCTTCCCCAGCCAACCCCAGCTCGGCACAGCTGCAGGATCCGGCCGCTGCCGCCCGGCTGGGCTGAGCATCCCCTCCTCGCCGGGAGCCCTCGTCTGACGCAGGAGGTCAGACAAGACGATCGGAACAATCCTCCCGGTCTCCAGCACCCGGGATTCAGATCCATGTACTTATATGGCCTGCAAAACGCGGTGGGAGCATGACCAACGTCTGGAAATCCAGATATGACTAGATCCCTTCATTAGTAATTTCTTGTACATGACTTTCTAGACCATAGGGATTTGTTAAATTTGCAGGAGTGTTTCTCACAGTGCCATGGACTGGCTGTTGCCAGCATATATTGGCTCAGATCTGTCAGATCCTGTTGCCTTATATGACCCTCGGTTAATTCAGCTTTTCTTTGTATCCAGCCCTCAGCGGGGAACTCCTCTAGCAGTCTCAGCGTGGATCATGCTAAAATGGTTCCCCAGTCCTCCTGCCATAAAACAACTGCCCACACAGTGAAAGGGGGACGTGGGGGGTGGAATTCAATGCTCCCCTCCCCACCACCCCGGCCTTCGCCAGATGCTTCCTCCATCCCCGCTCCTTCGGTGCCGAAAGAAAACTCTCCATGCCTGGAAAACGTTACTGGAGTGACCAGACCTTCCCCCCGGCACCGGGTTCTCCCTGCAAGGACCGTGGCATCCCACCGGCACACCCTGCACCATGAGGTTAATCATTCGCCGCCCTCGGGGGTGCTCCGGGGCCAGGGGGGGACTTTCACCTTCCCAGCGACCTCTTGAAACTTCAACCTTCCTTTATGGGTGCCATAAAGGTTATTTTTTAAACTGTGCCCCAGCAGGGTTTCTCCCCTCTCTGCAGCAGGGTCTTTGGTCTGGGGAGGGCTTGGGCATCGCTGCTCTTTGCACCTCATCTGGTTTGGGAAGCAGGAATGTTGAAAGGATGGCCTTTTTCCCAAGGGAAGAGGATGGTGGTACCCACCAGCTCAGCAAAGGAGCATGGCGGTGGATAGCTCCACATGTCCCCACCTGCCGCACAGCTCAGCCCCACGGTGTGTGCAGCAGAGCTGGGGATGCTGGCAGGGGGGATGCGAGGGGCTGTGGGTTGCAGAGGAGCCCCTCCACTGGCTTCTGCCCCTTTGGGAGCCCAAATAAGCATCCCAAATCCCCAAGTGCTGCCAGATTTCCAGGTGGAAAAAGCACATGTCCAAGGACTTCCCGCTGAGCCTGCAACTCCTTATCACCCACTGAATGAGATAAGGAGCCATGTCACCTCCTGAAACACCCATCCCCAAGCACCGAGTCCAGCAGCCCTGCCCGGCACTGCCCCCCCCAGCACCTGCCCACCCGGCACACTGAGCCCAGTGAGGGCACCCCAGCCTCCTGGTGTCTCCCCACCTCTGCCTCTTGCTAGAGGTGACAGCCAGATCCAGGAGGACTTCCACATCCCAAATCTTCCAACATGATGCTTGTCCTCTCCAGCAGATCTGGCAGCCCTGGGATGCTCCAGAAGGATGCACTCCACTAGCATCTTCCTCCTTCTCCTTGCAGGAGGCACTGTGCCAGAACCTTGAAACCATGGAAGCGCTCTGCTTTTTAAAAGATCTGTTCAAAAGCTTTTCCTGTTAGTATTTTATTTAACCTTCACCTTACAAGAGCCCCACACCAATGTGGGATGGGAAGGGCTGAGCGGCTGTGGGGCAGCAGGAGGGAGCAAGCGTGCAGCAGCGAGCACCCCAGTGCCGGCACACCGAGGGGAGCCCTACCCTTGTTCACATGCAGCTTCTTTGCCCAACTGAGGCCAAAATGCTTCACCCAGCTCCTCTGTTTCAGGAGTCCTACCCTCTCTGAGCATCACCCTGAGGTTTTATCTCAGCCGCCATCAACAAAAGAGGTTTTACTGTGCCGAGCTGTTCCCTTGAAAATCCCTTTGGAGGGCTGGCGTGGCATGTGAAGGGTCACGCGTGAGGGGTCAGGGGGCTGAAATCACCCTTCTTTGCTTTTTTTATACCAGCAAGCAGTGAAGGAGGTGTCGCCTGCGTCCTCTTGTCCCTCATCCTGGCTGCCCCGGTGGAGGTGGGAGCTGGCAGCAGCTGTGGGAGGTGGATCAGGCTGTGTCCCCGGCATGGGCACAGGCAGGAGCAAGGGCAGCATCCTGCCCACTCATCCCATCCCATCCCCAGCCACCCCGGGGACACTGGAGGGAGATGTATGGCACTGTGGGGACCTCAGCCCCACATTTCCTTGGGCAAGGGATCCCCGCAGGAGCAGCCGCTGCCGTTAGCATCACCAGCCGTGCAGCAGGGACGTGTTACGGGCAGACAAAGCATCCCGGGTCCCATCCAGCAACCTCCCACAGCTCTCACCACCTCTCCGCTGCCCTCAGCTGCGGCTTGGGCGCAACACAGCCCCTCCTCAACCCCCAGAGGCGCTACCTTCAAAGCACCTCCTCCTCCTATATGTTGCCCCTATTTCCAGCATCCTTGGGTTGAAAAATGGCCGGGGAGGGTTTGGCAGAGGAGCCTTGCACAGATTATTCAACAATTGTTTCCCATTTTGCGCCCTCGCCTGCCTCATCCTCCAGTTACAATGACGAAGAGCGGCGCAGAGCCAGCGCCCGCGGCAGGGGTGTTGAGATCAGGGACAGCACAAAAATATCTTCTCTCTGGAACAAATATTTACCAACCCTTCTGCCTTTTGTTCTTGTGGTTCTCATATATTTTTTTTTATTTTTTTTTCCAGACATTCACTGGCAAAATGTCACACTAAGCAGCAACCCAGAAACTTCGGGGTAGCTGCTTGGCTGCTCTGGGCTTTGTTTTTCTCGCGCGCTAATTGTTAATGAATTTCCAGCCATTTAAGCCAATGCAAACCTGTGAGAAAATGATCTTCTCAGCCCTGATTTTAGAACTTTATGGCGCTTCACAAAATCCGGGCAGTTGCTGAGCAAAACGTGCATCATCCCGCAGCGTAGGGCGGTGGCAGTGCCAGAGCCATCCCTGCGTGGGATGTGGCAGAGCCAGGCCAGGAGCTGGGGGGGTCTGCGTGCCCAGCATCGCTCCCGGGGTTTCAGCAGTGTGGTCCGCACTCTCAAATGGGGATGGATTAAATGGGGTCCATGCCATGGTAGCCTCATCCCTGGCCAGCTCCTCGCAGATCACCCTTCTCCCCGCTCGGTCCCATGGCAGGTTTTTCTTGGTTCCCTTCAAAATCACAGCCCCCATCATGTCCACTTTATGGTGGCCAAACAAGAGCATGTGAGTAATTTATGGGCGTCGTGTTTAAAGAAGGGATGGGGAAAAAAACTCCTTTTCTGGCACATAAACTTATATCTTTGGTTAAAGATTAACCATGGCCATAAAACACCCAATGTAGGAGCAAGCGGAGCTCACCCTGCGAGTGCTGCCGGGCTGCTGCTCTGTGCCCAGCCACCCCACCGGTCACCGTCCTCTCCTGTCCCCCTAGGATGGCCACACCACCCCCTGCCCACCCCCGCCGCCTCCTGCCCCTCTTCCTGGGACTCTTCCAAGGTGCCCTGCTCCTTTTCTTCGCCTTCTTCGTCAACTACAATGAGCCCTCAGCGCAGGCAGCGGACACCAACTTCATGGCCAACCAACTCTACGGCATCTTCCCCCTCTTCCAGGACATCCAGGTGATGCTGGTGGTGGGGCTGGGTCTCCTGCTGACGTTCCTGCCCCGCTATGGGCTCAGTGTCCTCACCCACAACTTCCTCCTGCTCAACTTCTCCATGCAATGGGCGCTGGTGCTGCAGGGCTTGCTCCATCATTTCCACCATGGTCAGGTGCGTCTAGACCTCCACAACCTCCTCACCACTGAGTTTGCTGCCGTGACAGTGCTTATCTCCGTGGGAGCTGTCCTGGGGAGGACCAGCCTCTGCCAGCTCCTCATCATGGCCACCTGCGAAGTCCCCGTCTACCTCGCCAGTGAGTGGGCCATCATCACATCTCTGGGTGTCCTGGATGCGGGAGGTACCATCACGATCCACGTCTTCTCCTGCTATTTCGGCCTCGGTGTGTCCAAGGCTCTGTTCAGGACGGCACAGTGGCCAGTGCATCCCAAGGAGACCCCAACACCCCACTCTGACCTCCTGTCCCTGGTGGGGACACTTATCCTCTGGGTTTTCTGGCCCAGCTTCATAGCTATCCTCTGCCAACCGGGAGATGCCCAGCACCGCGCCATCCTGAACACCCTCCTGGCCATGAGCGCCAGTGCTGTGACCACTGTAGTGGTCTCCAGCCTGCTGGAGAGGGACGGCAAGCTCAGCCCTGGCCACCTGCAGAACGGCAGCCTGGCCGGCGGGGTGGCCATCGGCACGGTCGCTGACATGGCCATGCCACCGGTAGCTGCTCTTGCCCTGGGCAGCCTCTCGGCTGTGGTGTGCATCCTTGGCTTCAGGTTCCTCACCCCACTCCTGGTGAGCAAGCTCACACTGCAGGACCAGTGTGGCATCCACAACCTCCACGGCTTGCCCGGCATCCTTGGTGCTGCAGCCAGCGCCATGGCCATCCTGGTGGCATCCAACAACACCTCCAGCTCCCACTTCTCCCAGGGGTCGCCCACTGGGGGCAATGCCAGCGAGGTGGTGGTGGGACAGTGGGAAGACCACGGGGCGGGCAGGCAGGCGCTGTACCAGGTGGCAGGGCTGGCAGTGGCTGGTGGGGGCTCGCTGCTCGCCGGGCTGCTCACCGGTGCAGTGCTCCGGCTGCCCTGTCTGCCCCAGCCACCCGAGCAGCTCTGCTTCGATGACTCACTGTATTTTAAGATTCAGGATCAGAGTGAGAGCCTGGGGCCAGGCGGCACTGCTGAGGAAGTAGCCCTGGCTCTGAAGGAGCACGTTTAGGTGCTGGCATGTGGTAGCCACAGCAGGAGCCAGGGAACCGGCTCAGGGGTACACTCTTTCTGCCTCCACCGCTGGCACAGAGCAGTGGGCAGGAGATGCTGCCTGTGCCCACTCCCTGCCCCATGCCTGGATCTGGCTGCCAAGGATGCTCCAGGGCCAGGGCCGCACCACGGCACCAGTCCCTCCTCTGTCCTCCTACCCTGTGTCTGCAAACCCCCTCCTCTGCCCTGGCTGCTCCCAGGATCCATCCATCCCTGACAGCAACCAGAGAAACAACCTGCTCAGGGTGTCTCCCCTGGGATGGCTCAACCCCCGGCTAACTTGGACAGCCCTGCCGCAGGGCACCGGCTGCTTCGCAATCTGTGGATGGCATCACCTGCAGTGCCCGTCCCAACCCTTGACTCCCCTGCCCACGATGGGCAGCACCTGGCAAGGGCTGTCGGCTCCCTGCCGGCTCCAGCCACAGCACTGGGCTGGGGACTCAGCATCCACTGCCAGGAGGGTGGAAAGGCAGTGGTGGGGCGAGGTGAGATGAGATGAGCTGCCCCAAGCAAGGGATTTTATGGGGATTTGGTAGCCTGTGCTGGATGATCTGCTCTCCAGGATAGTTTGCAAAGGGAGGTGCCAGCAAGCAGCCCTAAGGAGGAACAGAGCATGGCGAGGAGTCTTGGAGAGAGCCAGCATGCAGGAGGGACCTGCACCCCACAGCACCCTCATCCCACCCCGAAGCTGGGGCTGGGAAAGCTGCACTGGCATCCCAGGGTGCTGGGGGGCCCCCGAGGAAGAGCGATGGCCCCGTCCCATCCCACCCCAGGCAGCAAGCCACTTCCACCCCGTGGAGGACAAAGCCTGTGGTCCATCGCTGGCATGAGGCAAGCTGCGAGCGCGGGGCCGCATCCTGCCCAGAAAGCAAGGGCTGTGATTCACACCCCCCCTGCCATGAGTCACCGCTGCCCCTGTGCCACCACAGATCCCGCTGCTGCGGAGACAATGTCAGCGATGCTCATGGGATCCCGAGGGGGTCGAGGCAACCAAGCCCCCCCAGTGCCGGCTGCAGGACCAGGGGGCTCTCGCCACAGTTGGGGGTCCCCAACCCCGAGCTGGTGGGAGCGGGGCTGGATCCCCTCCGCCCGGCGCGGCCCCAGGCGCAGCCAACACCAAAAGGGAGCGAGGCTGGGGAATTCGCCCTCCAATAATCACAAACAGGCTCGGGGGCCCGGGTGTGTTTGGTTAATTGTTAGAATAAAATATTGCCGAGCTCTGACAAAGAAATCCTGCCCTGCAGCCCGGCGCGGCCGAACAATGGGCCCCGGTGCAGGATGCCGCGGGCTGAGCAGCGGGGCCGGGGGCCACGGTGGCAAGAGGCAGCTCGGTCCCCTCCAGCCCCCAGTCCCAGCAGCCCCCCAGCTTCTTGGCGGGCCGGCGTGGACGTGCCCCATGCCGGTGTCGGGAGCCATCGCACGCCTGCTCACCAGCGTGGACTGGGAGCAGGGTCCGGCTGAGCCCCTCACCGCTGCCTGGCTCCCGCTGGGTGTCGAGAGCCGCCGGAGCCAGCGCCCGCCCGGGAGCCGCGATACCATCAAGGCCTGGATCAGCAGCATCCAGCCTCCATGCGAGCCGGTGCTCCTGCTGAGCCTGGCATCCTGGTCCCGCTGGTTTCCCCCCATGCCGAGGCCTGCCGGCTCCAACGGCCAGCTCTGGCTCTGCTCCGGTGGCAGGGAGGAGGGTGCGTGGGGCTAGTGGTGCTGGGGGCTGCAGCACCCCCTCAGGAAGCAGCCGTGGAGAGGAATCATGTGCACACACTCACGCACGCACAGACACAATCACACACACATGCACGCACACACACAAAATCCCATGCATGCACCCATGCACCCATGCACCCAGATGTACGTGCATGCACACATACGCAGGGATGTATACATGCATGCACACGCACATGCACGCGCAGCCTGGAGGCTGCAAACCTCTTGCTGGCGGAGGTGGCGGTGGAGCAGGGCAGAGCTGCTTTCCAGCATCCCCCAGCCCTTCCCAGCGAGGACGCAGACTCCCGCTGAGCAGCCTGCGGCACCCAGCAGGAGAGTGGGCGATGGGGCCGCAGGGAGGGAGGGCACCCGCAGCTGGGCCTGGGCGCACCCTGCCTCTCGGCTGGCATGTCCTGGCACGGGCACCCCACCGCGCCGTGGCACAAATCTGCTCAGCAGATGCCTCCAAAACCAGCAACGGGCCCGGGAAATGATGGGGCATCAGCACTTTCCCGCTGCCCGGAGGGGCTCAGGCACCCAGTATCCCACAGCCGAGGGTGCCAGGACCCACCTGGGCTGTGGCATGGCTCCATGCAGCCCCGCTCCCAGCCGTCCCCATCCCCTGGCACCCGCTGTCTTACAGCTGGAGCCAGGCAGCGATGCCGCTGGGTGTGCCGACCCGCGCCCGGTTCTCCCCGCTCCTCCAAACCAGCCACTCTCCAAAGGATGGAGCAGTAAAATATTCAGCAGAGCCCCTAGCGTTTATCACACCGTAAATCTGGGCTTTCAACAGCTTTACAACGCTGCAGGGAGATGGGAGAGAACAAAACGCTGCTCTGCTTCATCAGACACAGCCTGCGTGTGCCAGTGCCCCCAGCACCAGGGCTGCCAGGGGACGGACCCCCAGCCCCACTTGCAAGGGGCATGAGGACAGAAGCAGGGGGCTTACGTGGGCAAGGGCCCCCCCGACACTGGGCAGGGAGGCTCAGACACCCCGGGATGGTGCTGGCTCTGAGGCAGCGTATTTCAGTGGGACAGTGATGGTGCAAAGGGGCGAAATGTACCTCCAGCACCAGCTCTGCAGAAATACGGCAGCCACCATCCTCTGGCGCGGTACCTCGGCACCGTCCCCCAGCACGGTCCCCCAGCACGCTGGGGTCTGCCGCTGCCTCTGAGCTCAGCCCGCAGCTGGGTTGGCATGCAGCACGCTGATCCTCATAAGGAGTACCAGTCCTCATCCTTGTCCCCATCCCTGTCCCCAGCACCCTCCACCAACCCCCGTCTCCCAGCGGGACCCTGCCGTGATTGCAAAACAAGCAGCAAGGGGAGGAAGCTGTGATTGCACTGTTTGCACAGCGCTCGGATGCATCTGGCGAGGCGATCAGCCGGCAGCACATGGCACAACGCAGGGGCACGGGTACAGCGAGCCAGCCCCCCACCCCATGCATCCCCTTGTGCTTTAACACACGTGTGTGCGGCCTTTGCACGTGTGCCATGTCCTGCCTTGTAGTGTGCCCAAGCGCACGCACCGCATCCCCGCAACTGCCTCGCTCCCCGTCCGGGCGGGCTTGCGCAAGGCGCGGGGCCCGCGGGCGAGGTGGGGGGTGGCAGGGTGCCGACCGGCTGCCAAGCGGCTGGCACAGCACGGGGGGGGCCCACAGCGGCAGCGGCTGCTGGAGCCACATCAGAGCGGCCCCCCCGGAGCAGCCGGGAGCGTGCGGTGCTGCCCTCGAAGGAAATGCGCTCACTCCCATGTGCTGCACACTTGGGTTCGCCTCGCTGCTATTTTTATTTGACTTTTCAGGGCCCGTTTCCTTTTTCCGGCTGTTTTTGCTGTGATTCCACCATCGCTTCGACCTCGCTTTTCCCCTCCCTCCCTTTTGCCTCTTCCTTCACTCTTTCCTTCCTTTCCATGCACTCATTCCTACCGCTGCACCGGGCTCCCTCTCCCCCCTCCCCGCAGCCGGTGCTCACAGCAAGCTCCTGCCGAGTGTGCCAGTGCCAGTGCACCCCCAGGACCGCCAGCATGTGCCTCCCACCGCCGCTCGGGTGCTGAACCGGCAGCACCGGGCACAACCTCCCCTATTGCCTGGCCTGCAGAGGCAGCTGGGGGGAGATGCTGGGGGGGTCGCAGGCAGCACACGGTGATTTCCTGGCTCGGTGGCTGTTGCTGCCTGTGAGGAAAGGGTAACGAACGGGGCTGGTTATTGCTGTTTTATCTGGGACGGTGCTGATGAGCTGGTGGAGAGGAGAGGACTTTGCTCCAGCCTTGACACAGAAAAAGGCAGCGAGTCACCCTGTCCCAAGCCACCAAGTCACCCTGTCCCAAGTCACCGTCCCGCTCGCACTGTTGCACGAGCCACTGCATCCCACGGGGACCCCAGCCCCATCCACGGGATATCAAGCATCAATAGGGCTATTTCGGGATGCTGGAGGGATGCAGGGGGTGTTGTTACATTTGGGGACGGTGGTTGGGATGAAGCATGGAATAAGAAAGAAAACCTGAAGCTGAATCAGTGCAACCCCCCCGTGGAGGCAGCAGAAAGGGCAGGAGGAAAAGAAGGCAGTGCTTGTTCCTGAGGAGGAGGATGGAGCTGGGAGAAAGAGCCCAGGCATGGTGGGACTGGCCAGGGAGGAGCATGGCAGCAGATGCAGCTCCAGGCGGCCTCTGGCATCGGGCTGTGCCGAACCGTGGCTCCCCAGCGGGACCCCGGTGCCAGCCTGCCCCATGCCACGCAGCCGGCATCTCCAGGGGCCTCATCCTGCCAGTCACCCACAGGCCATGGAGGGAGCCAACAGGAGCAGCACCCCCAGCCTGCGCCCCCCTGCTCTCACTCCCAAACCAGGGTCCCTGTCCTGCCCCATCAAACATGGGGCCCTGCCAAACCCTGCCAAACCCTGGGGGCCCTGGGGTGGGCCCTCTCCTCCCCACCCCTGGCAATGCAGCCCCCCTCCCAGCTCCTTCCAGCCCAGGTCTCAGAGGCCGGGGGTGGGCAAGGACCCCTGAGAATTCCCTGCCCACCCCTTCCCGCAGCCCCCCACCCCAGCCAGCTGCTTGAACTCCCAGAGAAGCCCCCAAGGAAAGGTGCCCCCCATCAAGGTGGGGTGGGGGTCACACTCATTGGCAGCACCCACTGCTCCCCACCAGCTGCAGCCCGGACTGGCCCGGTGATGGTGGCCGAGACCCCAGTGGGCACGGGCCCCGGGGATGCTGGCGTGGCTGTGGTCCAGGTGGCCGCCTGGCCTTGACCGTGGGGACCCCCAGCCGTGGGCAGCCGTCCGGCGCCGCTCAGCGCGCACAGCCCACTGCTGCCATCTCGTGTCCTCCTCCGCTGTCCCCACAGCCACGCAGCCGGGGCTGGCCCCACTCACCGCCCCACTCACGGCTGGGACAGCGTCTGCCCGGGTGCGGAGGGGCTGGGGAAACTAAGGCAGGGGCAACACGAGGCCACCCCCCAGCCGCTGCCCCAGCCCTGCCCACGGCTTGGGGAGGGGGAATGGCCCCCCAGAAAAGCAGCTCCTGTAGCAGAGCCTTGTCCTCCACCGCCCATGCACCAGTAGAAGTGTGCAGGATGGGGCCCCGTGGGCCTGGGATGCAGGTGCGCTGGGCAGGGGCAGGATGTTGTGGTGCCCATTGCTGCTGCGTGCTCCTTCCTGGGCTTGCACAGCCCCTGCACCCTGTCCACATCCTGCACCCTGTCCAGACCCTGCACCGCACCCGGACCCTGCACCCTGTCCAGACCCTGCACCACGCCCGGACCCTGCACCCTGTCCGGATCCTGCACTGTGCCCGGACCCTGCACCGTGCCCGGACCCTGCACCGTGCCCGGACCCTGCACTCTGTCCGGATCCTGCACCGTGCCCGGACCCTGCACCCTGTCCGGATCCTGCACTGTGCCCGGACCCTGCACCGTGCCCGGACCCTGCACCGTGCCCGGACCCTGCACCGTGCCCAGACCCTGCACCATGCCAGCCCCATCCACAGCACGAAAGCCCCTGGGTCACCAGCTAAAGCACCCAAAGGGCTTCCAGGGAAGGAGAGGTTTTATTTCTAGCTTCCCAGAGACTCTTTGTCACCCAACAGGGGAGCAGGGACCCCAGCTGGGGTGCTGGCAGAGCATGGTGACAAGGGAGGATGCACCTCAGCTCACGGAACCCCTCATCCCTCTGGGCTCAGCGCACTGGGGGGTGCCAGGGCACCCGTAGTGCCAAGCAGCCAGGTCCCTCCATGGTGCTGCCTGTCCCAGAAGCTGAGCCCTGGTCCTTGAGCCCCCACAGCTGCCTGGGGTTTTGCTGTTTCTCTGCAGGCACCAGCGTTCCCCAGACTTCCCTGGGCGCCCAGCAATGCACCCTGGCTTCCCCATCCGCCACAGGTGCCCGGCTGCTCTGCATGTCCCGGCAGTCCAACAGGGACAAGTGTCCCTCTCCGCAGCGTGGCCACCCTCAGAGCCTTGTGGATGCGCAATGCTCCCGCTTCCAGCAGAGCCCTCAGAGCCACGGCTCCACACGTCCTCTTTCTGCCCCAAAAAGCAATCGCTGTCCCCCAGAAAGCAGCAGGTGATGCAGGGCCAGGAGCATCACAGAAATCCAGCACCTCGCCTCCTTTTTTCAGCACTTCCCCCTCTTCTGCCCCACATTTCTGGTGTTCCAGCTTCCCACCACAGCCATCCCATGGCAAAACAACCTGCCAGCCCCCACCACATGAGATGGAGCCGGTGCCCAGGTACCACTTGAAACAGGAGGACGAATTCAACTTGGGCATCCACGGGTAGCACCTCTTGCTGCCTTCAGGGTTGAATTTACCCCAGGTTTCCAAACAAGACTCCAGCAGCCATGGTGCTGGAGCACTGTGTCTCTCTGGCACGTGGCAAGGGTGTCCCTACGAGTCCCGGGCGGCACGGTGGGGTGCGTGCAGGGCATAGAGCTTCTCCCAGCAGGTCACCAGCCTCTCTGCCTTCCTCCCAATCTCCCGCAGCTGCTTCCTCCTGCCACCAGGTCCCCTGCGCCGGGGCTGTGCCGGGATGCGCGGTGGGCTCTGCAGTTGGCATGACGAGGGACCAGAAATACCCTCTCACCATCACACAGGTATTAGGCAGGGGGACAAAAGCCACAACCTGTGGGGTCTGCGTGGGCAAAGCTGCAGGCTGGGGTGGCTGAACTGCCTGTGGCCATGGCAAGGATGTGCTCTCGGGTCCCCAGGGTTCCCCAGAGCTGTCCGTCCCCACACAAGCTGGCAGCATGCACCCCCCAGCACATCCACGGCCAGGGCATGTGGCCAGCTTGGGTCTGCAGGCAGCTTTCCAGGCCAGCAGCACCCCTACCCACACCAGCAACCCCCAGACAGGGCTGGCTCCGGCTGGGGTCCCTAGCAGTGGTGGGCAGGACCACCCCAGCACCACGCCAGAGCCAGGCAGATCCGGGGAGCCGGTGCTTCCATGCCAGGGGCTTTCCCCACCGGTTAATGAGTTGCTGAGCTGCCACAGGGATCCTCCCGGCTGGGGTTTCCCCAGCAAAGCCCCGGGATGCTGGGGAGCCCAGAGCAGCCCTCTGGGGAGAAATCCCAGTTCCTGCCTACAAGTACCCAGGAGGGAGGGCAGGACTGGATGAGCCCACCCACCAGGTGCACATCCCGCCAGGACAAGGCTCTTCGTTCCCATCAGCCATGGCATTGCTTGGGAGTTGGTGGTAAAACCCCACCAGCCTGTTCCATGCTGCCACAGCCAGACTTCCCTCCCCAGCCAGTTTAAAGCTCCCCGGGATGTGCTATCAGCATCCCCCAGCCACAGACACCTGGGATGCTGCAGGAAGAGCCTGGAGACTCCTCATGGACAGCCAGGAGAGCAACAGGGCAGGCTCTGCCCGCAGCCCACATGGTGGGGAACTGGGAGCCACTGGGGTGCCTGGGAAGGGGCAGGGCTCCCACCTTGCTGATTTTCCTGCAGTTCTCCCTGAGCACGAAGTCGGTGTTTCTGGCCACTTTCCGCACTGCCAGCTCCTCGGGGCCACGCAGGCTGCCGGCCGCCACCTCCCGCAGAGACATGCTGATGTTGTAGATGGACAGCAGGATCTTCTGGTCCTGGAGAGGAGGGAAAGACACGGCCCCAGGGAGGGAAGGGGGCTCGATGGCTCTCCAGGGTCTCAGCCCACATGACACCCCAGCCCTGGGTCCCTTGGTGCTCACCTTGTCCGAACGACAAGCTGGCCCAGCCCTTCCACTCCTGTCTGCCGACCCGCTCAGGTTTTTCTGGAGCAATAAAGGAAGAAGATCAAGCATCCCAAAGCCTCAGTGCCTCCTACATTGGGCAGGGATCCCCTGCTTAAACACAGTACTCTCCCCAGTAATGCCAGCAAAGTGGCCAGGACCATATTAAGCTTCCAGGCTCACCCCTCCCCACCCAGACCCCACAGCAGGGCTGCATCCAGCTCAGTAGCATCCGCTGAGGTTGAGGGCTGGGGCCCTGGGCAAACACACCCCCCCTCCCTGCTCACCAGGTTCTGGATCTCGTGGAAGATGACAGCACGGTACTGCCGGAGGATTTTGGCGATGCTGCACCTTTTGCCTCTACTCAGCACGGCGACGAGCAGGAGGAGCAGAACAGTGCAGGAAAGCACCCGGGGGAAAATCTGCACAATGAAAGGCTCAGTATCAGCCGGGGATGAAGGGATGCTCTGGGATCTGCCTTCAGCCCCTTGCCACAAGCCCCCATCAGAACTGTCCCCTGTACCTGAAGACACAGCATGTGCAGGAGGAGCTCAGCCATCTCCCCCAGAGGACACCCTCCCAGCTGGGCAAAGCCCTTGAGAAACTGCCCCAGCTGGAGCCCAGCCCGGGCAGCACTGCCCATGGCGCATGCTGAGCTCTCCCCAGTGCCAGCAGCTAAGTACCTGGCACAGATATGTACTGGGACCTTTGCAGGCCTATAGGGTCTGTCCCCAAGCTTTCTGCCCCAACAGGGTCCCCAGTAGCTCCCCACCTTGTGGCATTTCAAGGCCAGACCCTCAACCACCAAAACCCAAAGGGAGCAGAAAGGGATGTGCCCAGCTCTCTGGTGAGGAGCTGGAGGCAGGGAGCTGGGGAGCTGGAGGCAGGGAGCTGGGGAGACGGAAGCAGGGAGCCATCTGGCTCCACACCAGCCAACCTCCACCCTCAGCACAAAGGGCTTGGGGCACCCTTGGAAGGATGCTCTCCGCACCGCCACAAACCCCACATCAGTCCTGCGGCATTTTTCCAGCTCCCACGCAGCCCCCGCTCATCCCGGGCTCAGGCACCCTCACCCAAGAACCAGACAGAAGCAGCACAAGCTCCTGCTCTCGCCAGCGCGTCCCAGCTGCCTCCGAGCCTCCCGGCTCCAAGCCTTCCCGGCAGCCCTGAGCCGGGGAAACCCAAGTGCTGACATCTGAGCTGGCGGGGGAGTACGGGGAGGGGGCGGCCGGACCCTCCGAGGGATGAGTCTGGAGGCTTTGAAGAAAAGCCAGCACAGCCTCAAGTGATCGGGACTGGGATATTTGAGCAGTCCCACAGCAGCAGGGTGCGGACGGGAAGCCCGATCCATGCACAGCATCTGCCAGGAAAGGAGCCCGACAGCTCTCCACGTCTCCGCGTCGCTGAGCACTGGCACAGTGCTGGGGCCCCATCCTGGCACTGGGGCACTTTGTATCACCTCCTTTTTGCAGGAAATGCCCCCAAAATCCCCCGCAACCACCCTGGGTGTCAGGTCTGGGCAGGCAGAAAGCGGCTCAGCTCCTTCCAAATATGCAACCCCTGTGCTGCGGCCAAAGCGCGAGCGAGGAAGAGGCCGGCAGCTCTGCCTGCTGCCAGCATCTGCCTGCCCCAAGCCACAGCTCGCACCTCGGCAGGTCCACTGCCAGCCCAGCCGCACCTGGCTCTCAGGCTTGGCCTTTCACTCAGAGAAGCCAGAAGGAAGAAGTTTCCTTGCTGAAGTCCAAGCCCAGGCAGATGCCATCCATCCTGCCCTTCAGTGGGAAGCTGGAGGCTTTGTTTGTAAAACCTGCACCCACTCCATGCTCCCCACTCGGTGATGGACTAGTCCTGGCTACAAAAGGGGGAGGAAACCTTTCCCCACCGGTTCCTGCAGCTCAGCAGGAGTGATGGGGGTTTAACACGAAGTGAAACCCAACACGCCGCAAGTCTGGGAACCCATGGACGCAGGCGTCACCTTGGAGCAGAAGAGCGTGCGAGGAGATGAGCAAATCCATGTGTAATCAGTAAAAATCCCATTGGTCTCTTCAGCTTCGTTAATCGCCGCACGCCTTCCAGCAGAGCTGCACTGGGCCCCGTCTGGGGGCCAGGAAGGGCAGGGAAGAACCTCCCCGCGCTGCTGGCTTTGCTTTCTGCAAACCCGCAGAGAGATCTCACCCTGGAGGTGATTCAGCAACCAGCCGAGGGTATAATCCTCAGGGACACCCAAGGAGAGCGCTGCTTCTAGGAGGACACCCTGTGCAAAGTCTAAGGGTTGCTTTCAGGAAGCCTCCTCCACCGGGAAGACAAGGCCATGCGATTTTACCATTAAACTGGGAAGGACTTCCCTCAAGTGGCTTATTAAACAACCGGGACCAAATTCCAGGAGAAAGCACACCATTTCCAGCACTTCCAGGCAGCCGAGCCTGGCACTGGACTCTCAGTCCTTAGCACGGGAGGAAGCGCAGCCTGCGGTCAGAGCAGCTCAGTGAGCCCCCCGGGCCGGGGGCTCAGGGAGGGCACTGGGTGCTCCCAGCACCCCCGGAGAGCGGGGAAGCAGCGGTGACAAGAGAGGGATGCAGGGAAAGATGAAGCTGGCAAATCCCGGTCCCCGCCATTGCTTCCCACCCTCAGGGAGGCGGAAAAGAAGTTGAGCGGCTGCTTTAGGGTTATTCCTTCTGCTGCCCTTGCTCCCAGCTCCCGGGCTGGCATGTCACTTCCCAGGGGAAGGCTGGCAGGGAAGGAGCAGCCAGGGAGCATGGGCGCAGGACGGCCACAGCCTGGCAGGGAAGCTAATCTCTTCCTCGGCTCTAATCCTCCAGCAAATACGAGGAGATAAGGGAAATCACCATTATTGACAGAGCAGCTCCCGGTGGCACTCCTGCTAGCCCCAGCCACCCAGGCAGCCAGGGGCAACGGCCGGCCGCCTGCCCGGGCACCCTGCTGGGGTTCCCAGGTCCTTCCAGCCAGATGGACCCAGTCCCAAACACCCTCCTACCCAACAGGACCCTGCCACCACCCTGAGCCCCAGCACCTGCCACAGACCCGGGCAGGGATGGACCCTCCATCCTCCCCTGGGGGACCAGCCGGGTCCAAGCCCCATCCCAGCCACAGCAGCCAGATCCCAGCTGGACCGTAGCCCCTTCCCCAGCATCTTCCAGCTCCATCCCACCGCCAACCGGACCCCAGCCCCATCCTGACTCGGCCCAGCCCCATTCCCACCAGTCTGAGCCCCTTTCCCGGCGGACCGGCCGCCCTAAGCCCCATGCCAGAGAACCAAGCCTCGTCCCCATGGATCCCAAGCCCCTTCCCGACTGCTGCGAGTCCCGCCCACCCCCCCCCGCACCGAGCCGACCCCACCCCAGCAGTACGGGGGGCTCCGGGCCAGCGCCCCCCACCCCCGGGGCCGTGCGGCGGGGCGTCCCGGGCCGCCCCCCGCCTCGCCAGCCTCGTGTGGGGAAGGGGCGGCGACCCCCGCGCACTCACCATGGAGCCCCGCGGGCGCGGGGGGGGCCGCCGGTGCGGACCCTGCGGCGGCTCCCGGGGACCCGGCCCGGCGCTGCGCCGCGTCCGCTCCGCCGGGGCTCGCGGTTTGAACTTGGCTCCACGGTGGGAGGGGACGGGCCGGGCCCGGGCACATCGCCGGCGGCCCAGCCCCGGCCCCCCCGGGGGAGCGCTGCCCTGCATCGCCCCCCGCCCGCCCGCGGCCCCGGCGGTGACCCCCCGGCGAGCGGGAGGGGGCCCCGCTGCGGGCGAGCGGTGGCCGCAGGGCCGGGGCAGGAGGGGGACCCAGCCCCGAGGGGCGCCGGGGGGGCGCACAGGGACCGCGCCGCCCCGCTCTCACCCCCCAGGGACCCAAAGCGACATGTGTCCCCACCACAGAGCTGGGCTGGGGCAGCCCTTCGTGCCCCACAGCCGTGCCCAGCACCCCCAGCCGGGCTGCCTCCTGCGCCCCACAGCCGTGCCCAGCACCCCCGGTTTCCCCTCCTGCCGGCAGGCGCAATGCCATTTCTGGGTTCGCCGTCAGTGGCCCATCAGCCCGAACAACTGCACAGCGCGCGTAGCAGAAGTGACCATCCAGAGCGAGACCCCTGCAATACCTACGCGCATGCTGTCCCCGCGCTTCCAGCTTCCCCTCCGAGTTTTGAACGGGCACGTCAGCATCAGCACGCCAGCCCAGGCACGGAAAACTGCCCTGACTCAAGTTCACTTGCTTTTGTATAGGATAAAATGGGAAAAAATGAACTGACAGCAACAAGGCTCCACTGAGGAGTGGAGGGCATGTGGTTTAGTAAGAGAAATGGTTGAATAATCAGGCTTCTGCTTGGCAAGAATGGGCAAGAATGTTCTTCCACGTGAAGTGGGAACGGCGGTGTACACAACAACATACCGCTGCAGACAGGACCCATATAACTTGTTTATTGAGCTCCATATATAGTTAAAATTCGTAGGTGCCATAATCCATTTAAAAAACACGAAGACATCTACAAACATTAAAAGGCTCCAAGATTGATGAGCCCTTTTACCTAAAGAAAATAATAAAATAAAAAATCCCAAACCCCAGGGACATAACCACCACCCTGGCCAGGGGAAGGGGAAGCTGCAGGTACAAAAAAGCTGGTGGCAAAAGGAGCTCAGAGCTGCAAGGATGCAGTGCAGCACCCAGCAGAGCTCCCAGCACATCCCGGCGTGCAGCGCTGGAACCAACCTCTTCCTCTCACCACCCACGAGGAGCAACTCCAGCAAGTCCTTCCCATGCATTTTCTCAATCCCAGGGCTCTTGGGTAGCCTTTCCCAACAAACCCCTAAGGGATGTGGTGCCGCCACCCAAGCAAGGGGCAGGGGAAGCACACGGATCCCAGTCGGTGGGTGCACACACAGTATCTGGCGCAAGGGAGATGCTCCAAGCACAAGCTGGGAATTTCTCCAGTGAGAACAGCCATGCCACTGCGGTTCCAGCCGTCCCTCCCCACCTCAACTCCGCAGCCACCAAAGGAGAGCACTGCAGGGCAGAGGAATTCACGCGCCACTGGCACCCAGCTCTCCCAAGCACACTGCTGTGCTAGGAAGGGCCACAGCAACTGAAAAGCCTTGTTCCCTTCCCAGAGAAGTGGGACACAGCTCCCATGTCTGAGCACTTACACAGATCACCTTATGGAGGAAGAGTAAAAGCCACGTGAGAAGCTGAAGAACAGCATGCATTGAAAACTATTTTTCGACATTTCATTTCTCCCGTAGTTTCTGGCTCAGTCTTGAAATCCCTGTCCAGCCACGTTCCCCTCCCACATCTACCCTCTCCTTTTCACAACAGCAATGTGTCCATTCTGCTCCCTGAACTCCCTTCCCCCTTGCATCAGCCCACATACAGGAAGGGTGCCGCATGAAATCCCTGAGTCTCTCAACTCCCAACATCTCTCACTCACCTTTGGGAAACTACAATTCCACGGGACATCCGTGATCTACACCCTCCTTAATGCAAATGCAGCTTCACATGCTTTCACCAACTATTCCAAGAGAAAGCACAAGAGTTTCCGTTATAAACGGAGAGAAAAACAGGCTTTTGCTTCAAGACCAACCGTTGCTACTTTGATGTTAAGAGACATGGCTTCTCATTCTTTTTGGCAAAAGGCTGTAGCACAGCCTGGTGTAAGCACCACTGGCAGATATGCCCCTACAGTGGTGGGAGCCTGATAAGTTCAAAGGTTTCTGCTATCAGACCCACTCTTCCCAGAGTCAAAGGGCAAGACCACATTAAAAGAGAACATAAGGAAACAGAAAAAAAACCCCCAAGCTGTATTTTATACATACTAATGTCCAAAAAAGTGATAAGAGGTTTTGACCTCCAACTAAATACATGAGATAACGCACACACACAGACCTGGATACTTTTGCTATATTCTAACACATAAGACATTAAGTTTCATTCAATAATCACAAGAAAGTCAAGTTTTTGGAGGTCAAAATAATACAGATCACAAGTGTAGAAAATTGAAGACAGTTTACAAAGGGTCCCAAACACAGAGCTTTTCCTCTCACTAATTTGCTTTTTCCACCTGTGCTTGAAAAGCATCATCCCAAACATCCCAACTGAAAGCAGTTGCCACCATAAAAGTGTGCAGTCTCTCGATGACTCTAAATAAATGTTGTTCCTTCAAAAGGGCCTTCAGGGACCGCAGGATTTTGCCTTACTTCAAAATACCACTGCCTTTAGTGAAATCAGACACCTAAAAGAATAAGGTTATACTATATACATCTAAAAAAATCAAGGAAGAAGTTTCTAAAAATATGCTCTTGAATTTCACAAAATGCTCCATCTGCTCAGGTTTGAGGAATACTTCTGAGTTGTGTTGCAGCCTGCCAGAAGACCAAGCTAAACCAGGCTTGTGGCAAAAAACTTAAAAAAAAGAAGGGGGTAAAAAAAAAAGGGGGGGGGGGGAGGGAAAAAAAACAAGAGGGGCCAGCACAGCCCAGTCCTTCCCCTGGGCTGCTTGTCTTCCCCCAACAGAACTCCACTCGTCTCCTTCAAGGATGTTCAGTGAGCTCAAACAGCAACAAACGAGATCTGCTGACAAGGAACCAGCACCAGACGGGCCAAACATGACAGAAACTGCACAAACGGGGACAGGACGGGAACACATGCTAGGGAAGAAACCAGAGGCACTGCCAGATACCAGAATTCATACAAGCACTAATTAAAGCTTGTATTTACAGGGGGGATTCAGGCATCAAAACGCCAGTGGAGCCCCACAAGACCGCTCGTCTCTCCTACATGACACCAGCAACAACGTTCAGAGGTGTTGCAGAAGCCGATGACCGCGTTGTGTGAGCCAAGAGCACTATCGCTGGGAACAGAAGGAAGTGGCTTTTCTTTTTGGAAGATCTTTCATACCACCACCGACCTCCTGTCCTCCAAAATCTGTACCACCATAAGGGCGAACGCACCAAAAGCAGGTAAGCAGACAAGTCCTACAGAGATGATTAACGCAGCTGAAACCAGCACACTCTAGAAGGTATTTTTAAGCTTGGCTGCCACAAGCACAAGAATCTCTCCGATCTTTTTCTGCCAATTCTCTATGTCCTTGGAGACATCACACCAGAGCTCTCCGTGGCGAGGTTCGGCGTTCTCACAGCGCTTCCTCACCTCTTCTTGTTGTTCCTATAAGGAAGAGAAACGACAGTTTGCAAGTCTCTTAACACCCTGGTTTGTTCCAGCACAGAGCCAAAATTTTAACAATTCCCTCGCCAATTCAAAACACTCTTCCAAAGCTTCTGGTGGGTGTTTTGGTTTGGTTTGTTGGGTTTTTGTTTGTTTTTTAAAGGCAGTACAGAAGCCTGAGTCAAAATTCAGAGGCAGCAGCTCTCCTGCCTTGCTGAACAAACTGGCCAAATTACAGTCAGGCAAGTTTTGACTACACCAGAGGAACTGCAGAGAAGCTTCCTTTGCTTTACCACCTGCAGGAGATCAGTCAAGTGAGAGGTCTCTCTGCAATCAGAAGGTAAACACTCCCATTATTTCAATAATATCAGGCAGTAAAAAACTGCCATAAGGGATTAGAACAGACTGTTCCTCTGGCTGTGTTCACGTGCAACCTGTGCTTGACACTTGTGAAGAAACAGCACTAGTTACACAAACCCAGCGCAGCAGTTACAAGAAAGTCACCTACAAGAAAGCTTGTATTTTACAGAAGAAAGGTTTCACAGATTTTTGCACAAACTAGCATAACTGTGGACAGCAAAGCAGCCTGAAAGACAGATCGGCTAACGACAGAGCCTTGAAAGAGCCACCACACAGGCCTGCTCGTGCTCACTCATGACCAGGCACGACAGCCATAGCCTCATCTGAGCCACACAGGCAGCAGCAGCAGCGTGCCCAGCCCAGCACCGCAGCCATCCCCAGGACCAGGTACCCAACACCAGCCAGAGATCCCTGCTGCCTTCCCCAGCTCCCTGCTCCCAGGGACGCACTCACCTCTGTGCCATGCTGGAGCTCAAATTTGTAGAAGAAAGCCCAGGCATCCCCCAGGTCTGAATCTATTTTCACTGTTCGGTGGAACCATTCTCTGGCCTTGGTTATTTTACGCTCACTCCAGAACAGCCTGTTGAGAAAAGCAAAAGTGAGTCAACAGTCTCTTTTTAGAGGAACGTGCCAACCTGCAAGCACTCCCAACTTAGAGGCTCTACAGATATCTCAATTCTTTGCTCTCCCAAGGAGGAAACAGCACAGCTTTTGTGGGCACCTGCTGACTGACCTTCCCCTGGGAAGGAAAGAGATCCAAGAGGACCAAAAAGACCATCCACCACCTCCTCTTCACTCTCCCCTAGTGAAGCAGGTGAACTTGGTGCCAAGAAGACACGGACAACCCTGAGAGGGGAAATATTACTCTCTGAGCCCAATCTCTGCTAACTCAATTGCTTAATTTTGCTGTTGCAGATTTGGTGTCTGAAGAGACAGGATCATATGCCCTCATCTCCTCCTCCTCCCGTTTATTATTTCAAGTTGATTTTAGCCTCTAACAACTAAATAACTTTGAAAAGGTGAAAATGGCATGCAGGTTCCTAGAGCCACAGTTGTGTGCAGACACGCGTTCACATCCACAAAGCACAGTTTAGGGGAGCAGACCTAGCTTGTCAGCTCCACTTTACGAGGAAAGGTGAGCACGTAAGCTTCCACACTCAAATCTCATCCTGGCACCCAGCCTGGCTGCTGCCATTTCATAAAGGTACTCACGAATTCTGAAATCTCTCCCCAGTAATTAACCAGCTGAGTCAATAGACTCTTGGTTTCACTCCTTTGCAGTAAAGAGTTCATTTGAGCTAGTAAGGTCTTTATCAGATCAGACAGCCATCCCTCATAAAGAGCTTAGCCAGTCATAAAATTATACAGCTTATGTGATTGTTTTTAAGCCCTATAATACTCTTGATTGTTCCGTGTTAAATAAACTGTGATTTAAAAGAGCGCGAACAATGATAGCAGAGGCTTAACACCTGCAAGTAGTGGCCATTTTCAGCAACATATTTAACAAAAGTTTTTCACAGATGTGTGACACGATGGTATTACTGTACCTACATGCAAGTCATGATGGGAGGTGGAAGCTGTTTGTGTTGGGATTAGCTGCTAAATTCTCTGAGGCTGCACCAGAAGGGGCCTGGAAGCAGTTCCCATCAAGCAAAAGTTAACATTTTTCTCACTTGCTGCTAATGCTGAACAAGTCAGCTGTCATTATCTGGCAGAACCCAGTGTTGCAGTCACTGGAGTGTATCCTACAGTTTTCTTTGGCTTATAAAAAAAAAAGAGTTGTGAAAGAATTGGGCAACTGTTCAGGCAAAATGCCTCCTGCATTAACCACTTCTGGTATTCACAAAGGAAGAAAAGTAAGTTTGTTCCAATCATGACTGCTGTAGAGCTGTTCGCACATCAGATCAGGAAGGATGTGGTGTAAGTCAATTCTAACAGCAGTTTTTCATCACTGGAAGCCTCACAACTTGATCTAGACAAGACAACAATTCCTAGTAGATTATCTTTGCATTTCAGGGAAGCAAACTACAGTATGAGTGGTAGTCTGCATTCCAGGAAGGGCCACAATTGAAGAAAACTGACATAATAGAAATTCAGGAGGGGAGAAGAACATGACAGCACAGAATCTAGCTCAGGATTAAAAAAAAATCTGATAGAATCTAGGACAGAGAGAAAAGATGAAGAATACACAGCCACATAAAAACTGAAAAATAATCAGCCAAAATTGTCCTTATTTTTACATATACTTAAAACATCCTAAAAATCTTAAATAAGCCTGGTTCACCTGAAAGCACACCAAAAACCCTTTCAAGGGACAGAAAGCCAGCCATTTGAGTGCCAATACCCAGCCCTGGAAAGGAACTCTGTGTGAATGTATTGTCTGTGCTGCAGTCCCAGACCCACCAGAACAGCCTGAGGGCAGGTTGACATCCCCTGCTTTGAATCAAGCGAGATATTTGCACAGTTACTAGGAGACAGCTTGAGAGCTGTTACTTGCTTTGGGGCTTATTAGAGCTGCTGCAGCCAGAATCACATGGTCGTGCTTGAGCGCAGTGTTTCACCATGGATGCAGCCACACAGAGAAATGGGTATTATTACTCCATCAAGCGCAGGAACTCACTTGGCCACAGCCAACAGGACATGTGGGTCATGTTCACACTTCTTGAGAGCGTCCACACTCTTGGTCTTTCGTTGCGGTCGCGCTTCAAGGAAAATTGCTTCTGACCACAGGATTCCTTCATCAAGTCAAGCAGGAAGATTGTTTAGCGTTTTTTCTGAGATTAACCCTCCCCAACACAAGCAGTGCTACTGCCCCCACCCTGGTGGTCACCGGTATCCCAGCCTCATCCCAGATCATTCTTTCTGCATGGATAACTCATTCAGTGCTCTGAATTTTTAGCTACATGCTGGACCTTCAGTTCTGAACGCCTCTGTACCATAACCCTCCTGCAGCTTCAGTGCTCCCCACACTGCTGTGCGCTAACCCACTGCAAGCAATTGAACAAGGGAGGGCAAATCAGCCTTTCAAAAATGAAAGATAACCATTTGTCTGAATGGCAAAACTGCAGTGGCAGAAGTCCCAGAAGATGCAGAGTACACCATCTGGAAGCAGTTTCGAGGGTGCCAGAGAGCACCAGTCTTATTGATGCTGGCTCTCCACACATACGATCAAGGACAACATAGGTCCAGGAAAGCCAGGTTTAATCCCCAGCTCCTTTCACCGCTGAAAGCAAGGAAGGAAATATGCTCAGGGGAGCATGAAATCTTCTGTTTCTCATGTCAGCCAGCCACACCTGCTGATCACTTCAAAGTAAAGCCTGAAAACTCGTGTCTGCCAGGACTCTATCAAAGTGCTCTCACTTCCTATAAACTGCCCCACAGGAATATACACAAGCGTTGATGACTGCAGCGACAGATTGGAGCAGAACTCTCCTCTTCTTGCTCTTTATATATAGGGTCAAACCACATTTTCAGGCCTGCTGAGGACACAACCACCACTACATTTCAGTTTTACTCTTCATGCTGCCTGTCTACATCAGTCATAAGCAAGCAGGAATCAATTCAGCAATCAATGGACTCAAGTCTCTAGTTTACATGACCATAGGTGTCCAATAAGCTAATTTCTGCAGGCTTTTATTCTGGTTTGTAGAGCTTTAAGATAGAGTTGGAAGCGTTTTTATTTAAACAAAAACTGAGATCCTGCTGCCCATTTCCATAGCAACAGGAAGATTCTGTAAAAAAGCCTGTGGTGGCAAACACTCATTAAGCATTAGGTCATTCACAAAACAAAGTAGGACTTGGGTGGTATTGCTTTGTTGACCCACTCACATGGTGAGCAGCTTGCAATGAGTTTATCATGTCATAAAAGTCACTTATTTCCAATTACTTCACAGGGACTTAAAGCAGCCACCAACTGAACACCTTTCAAAACCTACCCTGAAGGCGAGCTAGAAAGGCTTGCCCTGCAGCAGACCACTAAGTTTTGTAGTTATGTGACACCTCTCCAAAGATGTCAACACATTTAAATAATTGTCTTCCTGCAATTCCGTCAAAAAATAGGGAAGCATTATGCACTTTCTCCTCCCATCCCAAGAGGGAAATGTTTCCACTGCTGGTTAGAACCAACTGACCTATCAGCCTATTATAAGATTTATCAGCCTTTTCTTAAATGAGTTTAAATACTCAAAACCCAGGACTACATATTTATGGTACATGATCCCCTAATCACATGACCATAACTGAATTTTGCTGCCAGCACAGGTTATTTAGCACACAGTTAGCAGTGCAACCAGCGTAGGCAAACCAACAAGAAGTCTCCTATAGCCAGCTGTACTCCAGTGAGACAGGGAAATACCCACTCTTTTCCCACTGAACTTCCTAACTACAAACACTCAAGAGTCTTTCTTCAATTTGAAACCTTAGCAGACTTCTACCAGTTTCAGCAAAAAGCCACCTGCATCCAAGATGCTTTCCCAGGAAACCTGGGAATAAACTGCGGACCACAGACCCAATAATATAGCGGGTACTGCAGCAAAATGGAACGAGCACCAACCTGTGACCTCTCTGGTGTGAGACAGCACAAAGCAACTGGGAATATTCACAAAGATCCTCAACAACGTTTGCAGAACAATGACTGACACCTCCCCAAAACTCAGTATTTTAAGACATGGCTAGAAAGGACATCTTGGAAAAAGATAGCGCTTTATCAGCTAGGCAAAACAACCATGTTTAAGATGGAAATGAGATCCAGCTCACCTGAATTGGGGCACTCTTGCAATGCCTTGGCCATCAAAGTATTTGCAATATTCTTTAGCCCAGCTCTGTACTCCAGTCGCACAGACTCCAACCTGTTAAGGAAGAAACTCAGTGATGATATTTATAACAACATACTCACTAGGCAGGAACAAACAGCAGGTCACATGAAGGTCACTAGAAATTGCAAACATCTGCTCATATTCTGAATACCTGTAGGTAACTGACATGTCAATCTTCTCCATCTGAAAATAAACATGACCTTTACTCTGTAATTTTCTATATATATTCTCTTTTATTCTATATCAAAAACAATCTGAGAAGGGACTATAACAGAGATGAAGAATCCTTGGGTTTTCATACTGTGTGCACTACAACTGTCAGTAAAGAAACAAGTCCCCAGCTCCTTAGAGTAGCTACATACTAGCCAGGATCACCAAAGCATTTCTGGTATTCAGAAGAAGTTGTTAGTCTAGAAGAAACTCTAGGATAGGCATGGTCATAAGTTCCAGGTTCGAATGGCTGAAGATGATGTAAAATAGCTGGCCTGAAGAATGCATGGGCTTTGTAGCCCAAATTCAGTTCATCTCCACACAACTCACCAGAGATCTGGATTCTTTGGATTCTTGAGGCGAGACTTTTCCAAGATGGCTCTTGCTCTAGTCAACTGTCCAACTTTCTCCTCCAGCCTGGAGAGCAAAAGCCACAGGGGTATGGAATGGGGGCACTTCTTCAACTGTTTGGGAAAAAAAAAAAAAAAAAAAGGACTATGGTGATACAAGATTTTTATTTTTATTTTTCCAAATCTACGTAACACCTACAGAAGAGAACTTCCCTCCCTGCATCCTCCTGGAGAGCTTAGAAAAAGAGAGACAAAGTTGATTACATTGCTCAAATTTCTGGTTAGTCTTACAGCACAGAACAGTACCAGAGTCAAGTTTCCCCTCTATCCAGAACAGCTGAGTACATCAACTATGACTGAGCTATGCCAGTAGCAAGAGAAAGAATACATCTCCTTTAATAATACACCTAAAATCTGTGTTTCATCTGGAGATGGAAAGCTCTTAGACACACCCAAACTACAGCAACAGAGTGCTCAGGGAACACACTGCCTTTGAAGGCCGGGAAGTCATTAGGATAGGACACTGGCAGAAACCTGCTTCCACATTACCTTCATGGCTGACGACTTTCAGAACCATTCCTACCCAAGGACACCAATTACCATTTAAAAGAGACACGAGTGCTCTGTAGACCATCTCCTTTTACAGTGTGTATCTAAAAGCTCGTTCAGAGGCTTTTCTCTCAAGAGTTCTGCTTTTAGTCTTTACAGGTCTGAGAGGATTATTGTGAAATGCCTTTTTTTTCCTACCAGTGAGGAGTCAAGCATACAGCAAACTCAAGCAAGCAAGAAAGTGAATTTTGCACATAGATACTGGGTAAAAAAAAAAAAAAATCTTATTTCAAGGTCCTAATTTTTTTCGTTTACTTATTGTTTTAACCGATGACAGAGGACAGAAATAATTTCTTCGGTTAGTTTAGGACACAGCCCTCCCCATTTTGATTCGAAGAGAGACATCTCTCCATGCCAGAAGCACAAAGCAAACTTGCAATAACATACAACTTACCCCTTGATTATAAGCCTCCCGTGCTTTCTCTACCAGCTCTTTTTGTTCTTCAATTTGTCCTTTCATCATCCACAGTTTGGGGAAGTCCTCATAGTGCTTCAGGGCTTCCTCACAAAGCTCCTGGGCTGCAGCAATGTTCCCAAGCACCCACTCTAACTTCACAGACTTCATGAAGACCTAAGAACAAACCAGAGCTGTTTAACACTAACAGCCATTGAAAGCCCATCAACACGGTGGGTTCCCACTTTCATACATTAGAATGTTATTGATTAGCTACAGTTTGAAATAAAATTGTAAAAAAAATAATATATAAATACCAGGGTTAAGTAACAGTGGAAACAGATAACAATGAGAAAGGTAAATGCAAATATTAAAGAAGCTGGAACAGCATGATCAACCTATATTTTATCAATTAGCATAGAGTTGACATTTCTATATCATCTGTACAAAGAGCATAGCTTTAAGAGCAGAACCAATTAACAAATTTGAGCCTGTTTCATCAGTACAACCTGACCTCCTTAGATCCAAGCTACCAAGACCACCTGTTCTTACCTATGGCTTCCAGTCGCAGCTGCTGTCCTGCTAATTACAAACCGGTACACACACTTTTCTGCCCCCACATGCCTTTCTTTTGGCTACAGATGGGAATGACAGCTACGAGATATAAATTATAGACTGAAGGTTGTTTCACTACTCTCTGATCCCCATCCTCCCCGTTCCCAAATTCTCCCCCTCCATGACTTCGCCAGGGAGCCACGAAGTCTGAGACCAGAGCTGGAGCCCCAGCTGCCAGCTGGAGAGAAGCTGCCTGACTGACGCAAGATGAAGAGGACAGTTTAAAAGATCTATGATGAAGCACAAATTGGCAGGGGGAGGCAGGGCAGGGAATGGACATGACAGGGGATGGAGACCAAACCAGTTTTTCTTTGGCTTGGACAAGTTAAAAATGGTTCAGTACAAACAGCTGAAAATCAGCAAAGTTTATCATACCAGATGTAACTCTAGAGATAAACACAAAGAGTGTAACTTTAAACAACAAACTCAACCAGAGCTCTCTTTAGCACAGCAACCCTAAGTGAGTCTTCTGCGAAAGTATTTTCTCTCTTTTTTCCAAGACATGCTTTTATGCAACATGAACATTATACAAACAGCTGTAAACTGGGAATTTCCTGACTTTTGCCATTTGTGTCATAAAAACTGAAACCCTTCACTTGATCCTAGCCTTTTTTTTCCCATCATGCCGTGATTTTGTGTCGCAATTTGCTGGAGAAGCGCTGCAGCAAAGCGGCCACATGCCTGCAAAAGGCAATGGCAGGGAGCCATGCGGTCAATCGCTAAGGCCGCAGAACTGAAGGAACTCCTCCTTCCGTCTCAGCTCCCCCGTGGCCAAGCGAGGTCTCAGCCTCTCCACCCTTCACACATCCTTACCCTTGCAGTGGGGGCACTGCTTCGAGCTTTTGCCAGCAGCCTCCTTGCTCTTTCATATTCATTGTTTTCTGACTCGAGCTTCACGGCAGCAAGCCAGATCTCCTCGCTGTTGGGGTTGGCCTGCAAGAACATAAAATGACAGACAAATGTATACAGTGAATCAACAGCAGATTTAATCCTTCGTTTGATCCAGATTAAAATTGAAATCAGAGCTTTGTCAATCCACAGTAGGATTTTTTTTCAGTTCAAGCTCCTCCCCATTTTCTTTGACCTTTGAAGTTTATAGAAATTCTCCAAAACAGATGCGCAACACAAAGATATATGCCAGTTTAGAAGTTGGATGCTTCTCAATTGTTGAAAAGCATTAATGCTTGATCTTCTGAACTTCCAGTTTAAATACCAAAAACATCATAGGGTCTGCCACAATGAGACCCTCATTATATTATCCCTGAGAAAAAAAAAAAAAAAAAAAAAAAAAGCTTGAATTCCCAACTGAGGTCTGTGAAAGCTCCTCCAGTAGAAGTCATTTCAGTGGCAACCATGTCAAGACATCTCCAGGACGGTAACAAAAAGCACCAAGCACCAAGAATTTAGGAAGTAAGTATCTTTCACCTTCCATCTCAGGACCTGCCATTTCTTTTGCTATCACTTAGCTTTCAAGCCTCGTTGCCATTAGAACTGTACCACTCTGCCCATCCTTTCAGCATCCAGCAGCCAAGTCCACTCATTTAGCCGGGGATTAGCTGGTTTGGTCCAAAACTAAGTAATGCAGTAACCCAATTAATTAGGGGTTTTTTTAGTCAGGAGATAGGTGACCCAAGACAAGCGGATTTTGATCCATGACTGCAGTTGGTGGGAGCCCTGGTAGCAAAATTAATGGTCCATGAACTCAGAAACTGGTGTGGTACTACTAAAAGAGTGGGAATACGCTCTTGCTTCCAGCCTGCTGCTATTTTACAGGAGAACATTTTGCCACAGAAGACAACCAAAGAACAGCGGAAGCCCTCATCATTTTGAAAGGCAGCAGGAATCAGGTATTGACAGAAAAAGCCTACTCTGTATTCTTTACCAGTTGTACTTAACACCGTCACACAAGCCTAACATACCCACCTGGAAAGCCAGGGCCAAAATGCTTCTGGCTGCTGGCACATCTCCCGCCAACCACTTTGATTTGGCTCCCATAAGCCAGAGCACTTCTGCTTTGGGACAGTGAGCAACAGCTCTCTGCAAAAGAGCCTCCAAGGATTCCCTGAGACAAGAAAGAGCAAGTTACAATCACCCGAAATAATGCCAAAGACGAGCTCTCACACACCATTTCCACTATCACTCAATGTTATAAATATCGTTGCAAAGTCCAACGTTGTAAACCTTGATAAGTTGTTTCATAACAAGGAAAGGGTGGGGTCTTTTTTCACAAGGGTTCTGAAATCAGCACTCCACAAACGGCTCATTGTTCAGACACCTTTCTTTGATAGCCTCTGCAGAAAGACCCTGTGCACAAACAGCTCATCTGTCTTGGAAAGAGTTGTTCTTCCTAAAAAACCTTAGTAGAAACTGAGACAGGAAGTTTTTCAGAATTGTTAGATGAAGCTGGCTTGATCTTACTGAAATTTTTTTCCTTCTCTGGAAAACACACTTTTCAGGCAGAACAAGGGGATTAAAAGCCAGCCACCACTGGGAAAAACAGGAGAAAAACATCAAAAATGAGACATACTTGTTAAAAAAAAACAAACCAGAAGGGGCTGAATGAGGCAGAACGCAGCATCTGCACTCACTTCCACACTGCAGTCTTGTTGGCTCCAATAAGTACGACTCCACGTGTTTAAGCGGTCTATTGCATTGTTTGCTTTATACTAAACTTTGGACAGAAAGTTTCAGACGTGTAAAGCTTTATGAATAAACTTTAAAAAAAAAAAAAAAAAAAAAGAGGCCTGAGCTGTGACAGTATAACATTAATCTTAATTAAGAATGTGATACACATTCACAGTATATTCAATCAGAAAATGCCAGAGATGCTCAGCCAGCTGCAGCGATGAAGTAGTTCATCTATGAAAAATAAACACGTGCTGTATTTCTCGGTGATTTGTATTCCCAACTTTTTCTAGAAATGTCTTCACAAAGACAACTATCCCTACCTTGCCTACTCACAGCTATTTTTACCAAGTAATCCCTGCTGCCAAAAAACTTTTTATGACTTCATAAAAACAAAAGATGTTCAGACCACAACAATAACGAAGAAGGTCAGACCTGCAAACAATGCCAGCAAGTTTCCACCAGCTGAACTAACTCTGCACGTGCAACACACCGCTTCAGGGGTCATTGGCCTTTTCTTTCAAGGCCATCTAGCTTTCCTCCCTCCCCCATCTCTCACCTGGCAAGAAGGACGAAGCCCTTCACCCAAGGATTATGGAGCACACATACCTTGTTCCATGATTCTTTTCGAAGTATGCTGCTCGCAGCCACACGCTTTTCTTGCTCGGGAAAACTTGCAAGGCATAAGCATAAATTGCTCGGGCACACTCCAGAGCATTATGAGCCACACACTATGGAAAACCAGATCGGAACTAAGTCAGTTTAGAGTTGCATTGAAATCAAGTGCAAGAAAGAACTGCACATGCATAATTCAACACAGAACTCTCAATAATACATGCATTGGGGCATTATATATAACAGAACAGTTGCTATCAGCTTTTTAAAAGGAAGCAGGGAAGAACTTTTCGTGTGTACCTCTATCAGAGCGCAAGTACCACTGGCCTTTCAGTGGGACTGACACACACAGCTTGAAACATCACCAAGGCATTGTAAAGGCTCTCATGTTTGCACTTGGGGTTTTACAGGCAAAACTATAAGCGTCACAGCATATGCCCCCTACTGCTGTAAACCCAATTCAAGGCCAGTGAAGTGGACATTTCTCATGCTGAAATATAATTTAATTTTTAGTGCATGTTCAAACTACTCCCCTAAAGCAAAGAAAGCCTGGTAAAACTTTTACCCACTCCACTGTCCAGTCTTGAATTAACTCCTGAGCTACAATATTTATGCCTTTAAACTTAACTCCCAGTTCCTTTAACCAGACCTCAATCTCTGTTGATGTCACACACATACACAAAGAAAAAAAACACACCAAAACCAGCAAACTATCTATCATAGTAACATTTTGTTTAGTAAAAATTCAAATCTGAAAAAAGGTCTAAAATACAATAACCTCCTGAGAGGCAGATAGGCAAAATGCAAGCAGGTGTTGTGGGAATCACATCCACTTTCGCTGACAAAAAAAAGCATAATTTCCCAGGCTCCAGTTCAATTTCCCCTAATTAAAAAAAAACCAAACCAAAAACAACAAACAACCACCATATAACAAAAGCCATCATCACAGCTGGACATACACTGTCTGCGTCTTCCATCCAGGTATGTTTCCGATCTTCTTCCTCAATCCCAATCCCAATCACAGCTCGCATGATTGCTTGGCATGTGGCCACACTTCCAGCTTTATCACATTCCTCGGCATCCTAGAAACAAGAGTAAAGCTCTGCTCATTTTGACAACTCAGCACATGAAGTTAGATCCTGCAACAGCAACTCCTCATGCACAGAGACACTGCGGGTCACTGCCGCATTGAAAGTATCTTATTACTCAAACATATCTTGACACTAACCAGTGAGCCTACACACACAAGGAAGGTACACAGAATCAATCAGGAGTTGGTTAAGAAACAGAGCATGTTAATTGCATCCACTGAAAAGGAGTAAGTGTGACAATGCATGACCTTTCCAGTGTGAAACATCTCCCCTTACAGCCCTACTGACCTGCCCTGGGCTGGGCCAGACAGAGACCTGGCCAATAAAAAAATGCAGAAGGTGAATAAAAAAAAATGCAGGTGAGAAGAAAGAATTGTAACATTAAAACTACTGACCTCCTTTCAGCTCTGAGTTGATTCTTAAGTCTCGATAAGGGCTAACCAATAACTGAATTGAAATGAATACACCCTCAGCCAGTGCTAAGGGAAAGGTGCAAAGGCGCTCTCACCAGAGCGTATGTGGAAAAGTGGAGTTTTCTAACATACAAAGCTTTCAGAAAGCCAAGCATGTCTTGCTTAAACTTGTTAAAGACCTCTGATCGGATAACAGAAATGGAATAGTTCTCTACTGAAAAGGAATTTGAGAAGACAACGATGCAGAGGCTGTGGTGGGGGGTGGGGTGGGTTTAAACAGAACTTGAAATTAACCTTTGTTTTACTGCTCTAAAGAAAATTATAGTTCTTTGAGATGTTAACAAGAATATCTGTTTAATACAAGTACTTTGTTCATTATCAATACTCTCTTAAGCAGTGTGTCAAGAAGATTTTGCTGCCTTGACCCACTAAGTGATTTTAGAAGTAAACTGGTTTAAAGACTTATGCTTAAACAAAGCACAGTACATATTCAGGAGGGAAAAGGTTCTTGTAACCTCAACATCAAGCCATTTAGATGGTCTTTGAAGTGTCCTACTAAATTCAAGAAACTCAAGCACCACAGCTTTTGAATGTGATCAAACCACTGGAAACCCCTACACATTTCTGCAACTTCTCTAGTACAAAACATCCAAAATATGGTGACCTGGGACGAACCTGCACAGAAGCTGCGTTTTGTAGATGTGAGTGTACAACACAGTTCCACGCGTCAGCTGTGACTACTTTGTACAGCCTCAGGACTACAAGCCAATACAGGGCTAACAGAGCATTTCCTGCCTGCTGCACATGCAGTATTTGTATTGACTTACAACGCTACCTGACAATGACTTCTTAGGCAAACAGATACCTTTTAAGCCAAGAGACACATGCAAAAAATCCTTCACTGAAGGCTTAAAGCCTCTGTCCTACTTAAGGCAGCATGTCTTCATCTTGAAGACAGTTATCTTCAAAGACAAAAGTGAACCAGATATTCCTCAGCTCATGCAAAGTTACCCCAGTGTATCACTTACGGCCTTGACTCTACTCAGCTGTTTAGTTTCACCTCTTGTATCTTCACCAGGATCTCCACTGATAAGCCTAGAGTAAAATTACTCTACCCTAAAATATCTACCATCAGCGGTCTTCAAAACAGAACCTGAAGAGTCCATCAGGGTCTCTAACCAAGATCAAGCAAATACCTGTATCCATTGCTCTCTGTTGATTTCCACACCGTTAGCCCTAAGAGATGTGATGGCTCTGTCAATGATTTTCTCCACCATCTGGGTGTTTCCATTGGCTTCCTCCAGTTTGGCAGCAGTAATCCAGATGTGACGATCTGTTGGAATATTCTCACGGGCTTTGTTAAGGACTTTACGAGCATTCTCGTAGGTCTCCAGTCTTGCCAGCGCAAGCCACAGCTGCAGGGCAACAAAAGATGCATTTCAGATTAGAACAAGGAGATGACAACGCCGCCCTATGGCAGTGTTGCCCCAAAGAGATAAGCAGCTTTATGTTGTTTGCTTCTGCTTGGCAACTGTCCTCAAGTAGTATAAGCAGGCTGCAGAATACCAACAGAGAAATAGAATAGAAATAGCCTACTACTGCCCTTAAAGCTTAACCCTAACCATCTCAAGATATGTCCGTTTGCTGGGCTCCTGCACTCACATTTTTCTGTTCACATCGCTTTTCAAACAGCTGAATAGAACACTCTGGCTCAGTGTTTTAGAAACGAGCAACTTTGGTTTAGATTCCCCAGGCTGTATCTGTGCTTGTTTTCACAATCATTGAGGCGCTAAACAGAACACGAACATGGCTAAGTGGCTACAACTGGCACAGCAGCACACCGGCATCACTAATGTAACAATTACACAGGAAAATGAGGCATATAATGACAACCAGATAATTAACTCTGGAGAAAAAAGGGCAGTCCACTACCCATCACACCCTTCTCACTGTGGCATAAAGTGTGTGGTACAACTCACACTGCACTCACCCGGCCTTTTGTCTTCAAAGCTCTACTGCCAACCTAAAGTGGTGTGTGGGGGGTTGCTTTATTTTACTTTTTGAAAACTTACTTCAACGCTTGTCGGACAGCACTCCACAGCCCGACTCAGCATGATCCTGGCATCCTCAGGTTCTTCTAACTCCACAGCTGCTTTCCACAAACGCACTGAATTTGGAACATGCTCAAGAGCTAGAGAGGCAAAACAATTATGTCAGTCATGACAAAGCAGTTTTCCAAAGAGAGCTGGATTTTTTAAAGAGGACGTAGTAAAGGTTTTGTCCTGCTACAGATGAAATTTCTTGAAAGAGAGAAGGGAGGGAACTATACTTATTATCCCTTCCCTCAACAAGAGAACTTAAAATCAGAAAATAAAAAACCTACTTAATCAAAAACAGGTTTGGAGAGCCAAGAGCTTTTTCCCTGTACAAGCTGTAATTGCATCCTCTTCAGTAAAACACCTAGCTGAACAAAGCCTCCAGTCTCAACAAATAAGCACAAGTAGGATCTTCAAATTGGATAGCCTAATCACACTGGGTCTCCCTTTATAAAAAAGGAGCATCTTCAACACTAATTAATACCACAACCTTGCCCCTTAGATGTTGAAACTCTCCCTTCACAATTGAGTTTTCCCATAGGCATCTCCTGACAGCTTAACAGACAGCTTCCCAAAAAGTTATTGGCCCGCTATGCAAAAATAAAACAGAACGATGCACAAAAGCTTAAAGGCATCACTGACACTAGCACCCTAAGCCACTGAACCCAAAGTGTTTTTTCAGCAATCCACCATGGGCTCCACCCAATTAAGAGTCTAATTAAGCATCCTTAATCTTGTCCAAGAGTTAGCTGCTCCTGATAGAAACTGTATCCTCTGCAGACTGTCCTCCATGTGCTGTCTGAAACGTTAACATCTCAACAACTTTTCTCAGCCTGTCTCCTCATAACCTCCTATCTTGAAGATACATTGAGAAACTAAGGGAGGTTTCTTACTCTTTTGTCACTAAACTTACGCCACAGATGACTAGCATTAGCTGCACTGCAGTGTTAGTTTCACTGTTTCCATGGTGATTGTACACAAACGCACTATACTGAGAGAGGACTGAGCACATCCTTTGCCAATAAAGCAAGCATAATTGCAGGACCACAGAAACGGGTGGGAAGAGGGATCTAAATCTATTCAGAAACTTAGCTAGGCTGCTAGGCACAGCTGATCCTTTCAAAGGCAGAGGCACACCGCTGAGCCTCAACTTCAGAGCACATCCCAGTTCTACAGAAACACACACATTTACAGTGTGCACTGAGGATTCAGGCATTAACCGTTTCCCCTGGAGTCTGCAGCAGCAGATCTTTCTGAAGAATTTAAGTGAACAGCATCAGCCTGCAAGAGCTGAAAGTGTCACTCAGCAGGGCAGACCCTGTTTTCATAGATAAAGCATTCCGTTTTTACACCTCAAGATGTATTTTAAACACAGCTTACTGGCTCTCCAGTCAGAGAGGTTTTCAAAACTCCACAGGTTCTGCAGGACGTTAGGAATGCACACAGCCAAGAGATGAGAGACATTCTGAAAGACCACACTTCAGTGACATTACTTGACAGTCAGTCTTTTTTAATTTAGGAGAAATAATGGGTTAAACTGCCACTTATCTTAAGACTGGATGTACAAACAGCTTCAAGCACAGCATTACTAATGTTCCCCACATAGCAGAGGAGCACAGTGAAGCTATTAACAGGCAGAAATTGCAAAGAAAACCATAAATCACGTTCCATTCCACTAACAGCTTTGTATCAGAGGTAGGTGGCTCTAAAAACTGAAGCAAGATGTTCTTCTCTTCACAAACACCATGTTTAAAGCAAAACTCGGTACTTAATGTATAAGTCACCGCTTTCACACAAGATGCTCTCCTGCCTGAGCTGGACTCAGAAATCTATTTCTGCTCATGTGAAAATGTTTTTCTGTTCAGCATCTATTATTGTTCTTGAGAAGGACAAACAGTGTCACAGGAGCCACACTTCACATCATGCTGCACTGCTTAGCCAATACACATTAAAACAACTACTGAATAGTTAATGTCTGAACTTCTACAGCTTCAAACCCAGGAACCTTTTTAAGTGCCTTTCATCCATATGCAGTAAGAGGTCATTTCACCAGAGATGTGCAATTTTACACGCAATAGTAAGAGGCAGAAGGCAATTGACTTCCTTTGAAGCCAAGCCATTCAATACTGTAGACTGCTTCACAATGATTTAGTAAACATATTAAATCCAGACCCTTTTCACTGTCTAGCTTAAAGTCAGGACACATAATTGGTAGAATTCAAAAGTCATGAAACATCTAATCTCTACCGATACAGGCACAGTAAATTCAAGTAATAAAAGAATTAATACTATAAACAAGTGAGGAAGAACTGGGTTCAGAACAACACAACAAACTGCTGTAAGAGATCGTTTGGAAAAAGACAGTAATTCCACAAAAGAGGAAAATCTCCAAGTCCAACACAACAGAGGGTGCAAGGATTTAGATGAGCAACACAGAAAATAGCTGTTTGTTAAGAACACAGAACTCGCTACACTAAAGCAAACCCCAATGCCCACCAGGCTCAATGATATGAGAACCCCAAGGTCTCTAAAGCTCCTCCATCAGGCATCACTGTGCTCTCTAACGGGTTACAGACAAGCTGGAACTCAAAGTCCAGTATCTTTGCCAAAATGTATCACAAGCTGACAGTTAAAACACCCTTCTCTCCTTAGAGCATAATTTTTTAATTGCTTTCATCTACCTATCTAACTTCGATCGAGTTGGAATTGGTTTTGGTAAGTGAAAGGTCATTTTGCAATGACTCGGTAACAGCAGCTTTCTGCCAAAGGATGTTTTAAAACACTTCAACAGCTCTAGCCTTTGACTCAACAGCAGCAAGTTCCATCATTAAGGCACACATTATTACAACCGTATTTTCACCAAGGAAGCAAAAAAAAAAGCCAACCACTTAAACTTATGGACATATCTTGAACAAAGCAATATAGAGGGAGACTCAGACTTGCTCCCTGACCCTGCAGAAACTCTCACCTTTCCTAAGGACACGTTTCTTTGCACGGATATCTGTCTCCAGCTCTGCTGCTCTTATATAGATTCGGACAGATTGTGGAAGGTGGCGGACAGCTTGGGCCACAACAGCCTTGGCTGTATCCCCAGGCTGAAGCCGAGCAGCTTCTAACCAAACATCTTCACTCTGTTAGAAAAAAGAAAAAAATCTTCCTTTACATCAAAACAAGAATTTAAAATCGGAGCTTCTAGCTAAATATGTGTTCTTTTAAGACTGCAGGCAGTGAAGCTGTATCAGATATAGCCTGATAAAGGCTTAACAGAGAGATGACGCTGCTCGTAACCACCACCTTTTCCTGCCATCCTGCAAGGATCAGCAGGGAAGCAAAGCAATTCTGACCTTGGGGCACATCTCCGTTCCTTTCATGATGAGATTTCGAGCCACTTGCAGTTTGCCAGTGACCTCCTCCAGTCGGGCTGATGCTATCCAGGCTGGCGGATGATGAGGATTGGTCTCTCGTACAGATTTCAGGAGCAAACGAGCTTTCTTGATATCACTAAAGGAGAAGACAAGACAAGCAGGAAATTTTTCAGCATGCTAGCAAACAGTTCTCCTGAATCATTGTTTTATAGGCAGTTCCTCACAGCCGCACTCAGATGCACAGTAACTGCGACTTCCAATACTTCCACACTGGTGACGCAAATCACATACTACCAAAAAAAGCTTACAAACATACCCTAACACAGCGAGATGATGGCAAAAAACCACCAAAGTACTGAAGTAAGATTCTTAGAAATTATAGCTGGGCGCTTGCAGGTGGAAGCTGATAAGCACAAGCACTGATTTAAGTCAAGCATGAGCACCAACATTTGCACCTATCACTTTGCCTTAAATGGCAATTCTTTATGAAACAGGTGCCAAACTTCAGGTTAAAGAGCTTTCCAAAGGTCATCAATCAAGCCTAAATTAGCAGTACACAGGTACAATTAAGCAGGTTACCTCCTGGCTGGCAGACAGTCACACACTGCCATCACTCTGGCATGTTAGTGCAAGGATAGAACAGAAACAATCCCCACAGCTGATGCATTCAGGTCAGATGCTAAATAGATCCGTGCAGAGACTATACCAGAACTCATGTTAAAAGGATTCATCCTGAAAAATTCACCTTGCATCTCTTACAAATTAAATGCTAGCTGAAAGCCACCCGCTCAGACAGATTTCCATTTATATGCAGGATCACAGCCATTACTAAGAGGATAAATCAGTTAATCCTTCTTAAACTTACTTGATATCTCCTCCATGTGTGGGAATCATCGAATTCAAGTCTGTCAAGTATCCTTTCGGGTCCACTACAGTCTGGCCACTCACAGAGTCGGACACCTGGGAAAGACAAGTCAGCCCTACTGAAATTACCATCCCCAGCCCCACAGTCTGCCTGTGTGCACTGAAGACTGGAAAAGACACTGCAGCTGTACAAGAAACCTAGACATCCATCTGTTATCAAAACCAAGGAAGGAGGAAACAAAGCCTTGCTTATTAGCTTTTTTCTGCTTCTAAAATACATGATATTAATAATTCAGTACCACTGAAAACCCAGAGAACAATCAGCTTGGCTTTCAGTCACCAAAAGGTCTTGCAGCCTTGCCAGCTAAAGCCCATCTTTTTAGCTGAAACCAGATTTAGATGAGAAAAATCAATGAAACAGAAGTCAACAACAATTTAAGAGTAGTATTTTTCAGCATTTTGTCCTGCATCTCTACACAGGATAGAAGAGGTGCTTCTCTTGGTAAAACTACCAGTGCTGTTTGCCTGAAGTCCACCTCTGGTATAACATGGCAGTCTGTTCTCCCGTAATGACCAAGACTTCCAGGGACACACTGATTTCTCCGGAAATTCTATTAGTGCAAAGGGCATAAGATTTGGGGAGGAGTACAAAGTTATTTCACAGCTGAGCTGTTTCTTCTAGCAGCCAAGAGAACTAAAGATTTTCTAAACCCAGGTTTTAAACAGCAGCACACGACCAACCCCAGTTATACCTGTGACAGACCCTGTCTTCCCACATCCTTACCTGGCTTAGCCTCATATCCATCAAGGTGTTCCTGGCTTGGCCAATCTTCCTCATATCCAATTCACCCGTCCCAGGTGTCATTAAGCCTGGTGTCATTCCTCCTGGGTATGGAGTATTCAAGCCCCCTGGATATGGAGTATTCAATCCACCAAATTGCTAAAAACAAGAGCAAGAGAAACACATTCCTAAAACCTCTTCTGAGAGCTCAGAAATAATTCAGGCTGTTGGCTGACCTGCTCTTCTCTCGTGGCTACAGGACAGAGATGCTAAAACCCCCCTAGATGCTTCTGAAACAGTGGCTTCCCTGAATCACAACACATTACTCATACAGGTTTTGCAAACCTGGGGGTAATTACTCAAGTTAGTAAGTCAAAAACTTGAGCACAAGCACCTAAACCTACCACATTTAAACAAGAGTATCTACAAACAAGTCCCATGGATGTCTGGTGCCCACTTCAGGGCCACTCAGTTTCTCCTATAACTCTATGACTATAGCAGCCTCAAGTCATGTAGCAACAAGATAAATTACTGAATTTTCAGTTGAGTGTAAGGCAAATTATTTTTAATGCAACTGCTCCAGGGTTGAACCAACAATTAGGTAAAACAACTTTATTTTCTCTTCTGTTTTTGCAAAATGTTGTTATAACAGAAACTGATGTTGGTTGCACTCACCAACACTCATTATCACCATTCTACAGCCAGAAAAAAGGAAAAGAAACACATTCTTCCATTTCTAACACGAGAACCAGGCTCTGCCTGCCTATCCTCAAGTTTTCTCTGGCAATGGGTGTGCATTGAAAGACTCCAGCAGCACAGGACTTTAACATCCAGTCATTCCTTTGACAGACACGTGAACGACACCAAGTTTTTCAGCCAAGTATCTCTTTTTCCAAATCCCACTTATGACTGCACTGTTTACCCTCCATCTCTAACCATAAAGTACGGATCACATCTCCATCGGCTTTGCTTTTGTACTCACTGTCTGGCGTGGGTCCACAGAAGTGTGATTCTCCCCTGACTGTAAATGCTTTGCAAAAAAGCTGTCGGGTACAGGAGTCAGCTTCTCATAACGGGGGTTCCTCTGACGCTTGTTCCTGGCATCACCAACTTCTGGAATACTCAGCCACTCTTCTTCTGTGACCTCTGCTAGCTTCCGCTATTCAAACAGAAGTTGTCATCGTTATTTGCTGTAGAAATTTTTTTCTTCTTAATTGCTCTAATTCCTTCCCCCTTGAAAGATTTAAAGATCAAGTAAACACTTAAAGATCAAAGGTCATACATTTTTTTCTAATCCAATGCACAAAAGAATTAGACACATTTAATTAGAATTGGGTTTTAGTCCAGACTGAGATTCCAAATCAATTTTGTTATTAAGTTCAGTGCTGCAAATATTCAGATTAATCTCAGTGCCTGCAGCACTGAGTGGTTTATTACTAATCACTAGACAATACATTTTATTCAAAAGCAGATTTAGGGTCCAAAGATCCTGCTCAGCTACGACTCCAATGCCAACAAGTTATCAGTCCCTCAAAGACTGAAGCGTAGCACCTTCTCAAGAACTGATGTGAAATCACAATAAAGCACAAAACAAAAGCCTAGTATCAAAATTTGCATGAATTTCACTACCTTGTGTATCCACAAGAAAAGTGCTCAACAGGCAGAATCCCTGTGCTCTCCCACATCCCTACAAAGTAGCTTCTAAACACCCACTTCCACCAACCAAGTGCCGCTCTGAATGCCGCCATCAGTAGAGGAAATATTGCTTTATCACTTACTGCAGATTAAAAAGCTGCTGTATCACTTACTTTAAATCAACAATACCAGTTATACTGTCTGTAACTGTGCAGCTGTAACAGACTGGAAATTATTGTACTGTAGTACTTCAGAAAGCTTCAAACCAAGAAGAGGTTCTGCACCACTAGCTGCCAGCTTCATATCCATTTACTTCTTTTTCCAACAGAAAGTAATTCTACTTTGGAGAATAACAAAGTACTTCTTTGCTAACACACAAAATCTGAGCAAAGGAATGCAGAATATACATCCACCTCTAATATGTCACAAAGCTAGAGTCACATTTCAGACATTTTTTCCTTACTTTCAAGTCCGAGAACTGCTGCTGAATTTTGGGTCGTTCCATACGGTATTTTTCTATTTCCTCTTTTTCTCGTTGTTCCCTTAGGAAAAGGAGTACTGAGGTTATGCTCAAAGTAACACTCGGCAAGTCTTTAAAACAAAGTGTTGATATTACAGAAAAATATGTCTGATCAGAGCTAAGGCATATGAAAAAAAGCATTTGTTCCAAGCCTAGGTTATCAACATTATGACAGAGATGTCTTACCAAATAAGACAGCATTATAGAGTTCTAGTGGGTTTGCATGGCAAGGGTTTGGTAGAGGGGAGGGCTACAGGGGTGGCTTCTGTGAGAAGCTGCTAGAAGCTTCCCCTGTGTGTGACGGACAGGCTCCCAGACAGACCCGCCATTGGCCAAGGCCAAGCTCATCAGCGACAGCAGCAGGGCCTCCGTGACAACGTATTTAAGAAGGGGGGAGGGGGGGAAATGTCTGTGCAACAACTGCAGCTGGAGAGAGGAGTGAGAGTATGTGAGAGAACTCTGCAGACACCCAGGGCAGGGCAGCAGGAGGCAGCAGGGGCTCCAGGGCAGAGATTCCCCGGCAGCCCATGATGAAGCCCACGGCGAGGCAGGCTGTGGCCCCCAGCCCATGGAGCCCATGGGAGAGCAGATCCCCCACCGCAGCCCACAGAGGCCCCCACACTGGTGGTGCAAGGGGTGCCCGACAGAGGCTGCGAGCCCACAGGAAGCCCATGTTGGAGCAGCTCCTGGCAGGACCTGTGGCTCTGTGGAGAGAGAAGCCCAGGCTGGAGGAGGTTTGCTGGCAGAATCTGTGGCCCTGCAGGGGACCCAGGCTGGAGCAGGCTGTTCCTGAAGGATGGCACCCATGGAAGGTAACAGAGTTGGAACAGTTCATGAGGAACTGCAGCCTGTGGAAAGGACTCATCTTGGAGAAGTTCATGGAGAACTATATCCCATGGGAGGGACCCCAAACTGGAGCAGGGGAAGAGTGTGAGGAGGAAGGAGCAGCAGAAATCACATGTGATGAACTGACCGTAGCCCCCATTCCCTGTTCCCTTGTGCCATTCAAGGGGAGGAAGCAGAGAAAATTCAGGAATGAAGTTGAGCCTGGGAAGAAGTGAGGGGTTAGGGGAAGAATTATTTTTTTTCAAGTTTTGCTTTTAGTTCTCATTATTCTAGTCTGATTTGGCTGGTGATAAATTAAACTAATTTCCCTAAGTCAAGTCAGTTTTGCCCATAACAGTAATTGCTGAGAGATCCCCCTGTCCTTACCTCGACCCATGAGCCTCCCCTGTCTAGTTGAAGAGGAGAGTGACAGAGCAGCTTTGGTGGGCACCTGGCATCCAGCCAGCATCAAACCACCACAACAGTGCAAAAACAGATGTCTCCAACCAAGTGAACTTCAGTCTTTAATCTCCTCTTACCTGTAGACCAGGTTAAGCAGTTTAACAAGTTCGCTAACACCTGTTTATAAGACACCTGCATTACATGACTCTCCTAACAATTCCAATTGTATGGAATCATTAGAAAATTTCCAGTGTGCTGTGCAGTATGTGATGGGTCAAAACCAGCCACTCAGCATCTCCCCACATCACCTTAATGAACTACAGTAAAGCAATTAAATCACACCAACTTTCAGATCAAATTGTGCAAAATACCCGTCATCCTCAAAACTTGGAGCCACAGGATCAAAGGTATGGTATTAAACTGTGAACCCTTCTGAAAATGCACCCAGTAGACAAGGACAAAATCTGAACTGGAAAATGGAAGAGGTAGAGGAAAACTAAAACATGAACTAACCAGAGAACACCCTATGCTGGTGTAATTGATCCTACCTTCTTTCTTTTCTGCGTTCATCCATCCTCTTATCCAAAGCTGCATAAATAGCATCTGCTTCCTCATCATCTTTTTCATAGGGACCACTTGAGAACAGGCTCCCAGCATACCCATTGAACTAAGAATTTGGAGAAAGGGAAAAAAAAAAAAAAGGGAAAAAAAAAGAGCAGTACCCTCAGTTGAAAGCTCCAGTTATGTTCCCGCTACAGCCAGCAGCCACTCAGAACAATGAAAATGCACAAGCAGGCTATTTCTAACAACACTGCATCAGACTAACACAGCCCTAAATACAAGCAGCTTTCTTCTACCACCCCTAGTATTTATTCTCCCACGCCATTTCAAAAGCAAAACTACTTCAAAATTACTTCTATGAAGCAACAAATGGGATCCCAGTATAGAAACACCATTTTCTTCCATTAACACTTTTTTTAAACTACTGAAAGCAAACAAAAAGCATAGCACAACATTTATCTAACCAAAGTGGGATTTAAACACACTATGCAGACCACATAAAGACAAATATATGTCAAAGCACAAGAGCTTAGATTTCATTTGTGCAGAATAAAAAAAATACATCCCCCAAAGTACTCAAACTAATATTTAATTTATGGATGTCTTCCCAAGACTTTCAGGGATCCATACAGATAATCAAACCACAATAAGCAGACCAATCCCACAACAAAAATCTGCAAGCACTACGCCATAATGTATAGCGTGGTCTCAATAAAAATAAGTAAAAACAAAGAGCTTCTAGCAAACTATAGGAAATTCTGGTCTTGAAACCTCAGCTAATAGAGGGTTTCACAACAAGAGAGCAGGGAGCTAAGAACTCCTCTTCCACTTAGGAAAAACATCTCCAGGATGATGAAAAACTCATCACCTCATCATAATTGGTGTCGTTCAAATCTTCATCGTCATCATCAGCCGTCTGATTCTTTTTCATTTGATCCCCAACAGTCCTCTTCCCTGGTGGAGCATGGCGATCATCCACGGGGTCGTTGGCATCACGTGCAGGGCCAATATCAGAGCGGGTGGTAAAACCTGTGGCTCTGTGTTGGTAGACCAGTAGCAGCTATTTAGCACACAGCAACCCCACTGTTTGTTACACAGATGGTCTGTCAAAATTCTTACTTACAACAGACAACAAAAATCCCCAATCTTCTGTGAGAAAAGCATCAGCCAGATCCCATCCCTAACATTCATAAAGCCTGGGTGAAAAAAACCTTTCTTTTTCTAGGAAGAACTTTATCTACAAAGACTATAATCACCCAGCTCACTGCTCTACCATCCATCTTACAGCAAGATGTGCCTTCTCTTCTAAGCGGTGCCTCTCAGTCACGGTAAGGAGCTGACCCCGCAGGCTGTAAGGCACGGCAGGCTGGGGATCTGGCGTGTCAGTACCCCACGGTCGGGTGCCCAACACTCCCCAGGGCCCGGCCGGTAGGACCACCCCAACCTAAGGGCATGAATGCCCCAGTGCAGGAAAAACACAACTCACACCCTGCAAAGGGCAACTGCTGGTGCCCACCCACCACCAAAACCTGCCTCTCGCCGTTCCAGCACAAACGCCCCCAGATTTAACGATCTTTCAGAGAGCCCCGTGTACACACACGCTTCCCAGATGAGGAGGCACACAGCCCTTCCCAGCCGGCGGCGTCCCGAGCACCCAGGAACTCGTGCCCGGTGCGCACTGACACACGCACCCGCCCACCCAAAGAGCGGCCGGGAGCCGCCCCACAGAGATAACCCCCGACCGGGGCCCGCGGCCTGCCCCGAGGGGGTGATGCGCACCGGCCAGGCAGGCGGCGGCGCCCGACGCGGGGGGGGGCGGGCGGCCCGGGGGAAGGCCGAGGCCGGGGGCCCGGGGGAAGGCCGAGGCCGGGGGCCCGGGGGAAGGCCGAGGCCGGGGGCCCGGGGGAAGGCCGAGGCCGGGCCCGCGCAGGCCTGGGGGAGCCGAGCGGCGCCTCACCCGCGGCCCAGCCCCGGCACGTAGCCCAGGGGCGCGGGCATGCCCAGGAACGGCTTCTTCTTCTTGTTCATGGCGGCGGCAGCGAGACGAGGCCGGGCCGGGCCGGGGCGACGGAACGCAACTAGGGAGCTGCGGTGGCGACGGTGCGGGGGCAGGGCAATGCAGCGGGGCGGGGCTACCGTGGCGGACAGCGCGGCACTTCCGCCCCGCGGGGAGTAGAGCGCCCCCTGGCGCCGCGGCGGGCCCAGGCGGGAAGGAGGGGGCGATGCGCGGGCAGGCCCGCCGGGACGCACGAGCAGCGCGCGCGGGGGGCACGCTCCCGTGCCCCGCGTGCGCGCCGCGTGCCTCCGTGCTCGTGGGCACGTGCTTGCGTGCACGTACCCCGTGCATCTGCACGCATGCCCGTGTGCATTTGTGAGCACATGGCAAGCATCGCACACCCACACCTTGCACACACACACATTGCATGCATTGCACACACACATTGCACGCATCACATGGACACATCTCGCAGCCACATGCACACATTGCACGCTCACACTGCACACACACTGCACTCATTGCATCGACACGTTGCATGCATGCATTGCATGCACGCACACATGCACACTTTGCACACATCGCGTTACACACCCACATGCACACACTGCACGTATTGCATGGGCAAATTGCATGCATATATGCATGCATTACACACCAGACACATGCAAACATTGCATGTGAACACGTTACACATGCACATGGCACACCCACCCACACTGCACGCCTGCACACACACATGCATCCCTCCCCGGGTGACACGCGCCTCGCCCCCCATGCCTGCTGCTGGCACCAGCCCCAGCATCCCACGCAGGTGCAGCCTACATACATGTGGGCACACACACATGTGTGAGCACTCTTGCCCCACCCCCTCCCTCATTTCCCGCCAACAGCCCCCCCCAGAACCTGTGTGGGCACCCAGCACCCAGGGGACACCCAGCCCCGGGGGTCTCTCCCCCCAGCTTTGCCACATGGCAGCAGGCAGGACAGCCACGCCGAGGGGCTGCAGCATCCCCCGTGGGGTGGGGGCACAGCTCCGGCCCCTCAGGGTGCAGGGCGCTGGCCCCCCAGGGGTGTCCCAGCAGCTCCTGCCTCAGTTTCCCCACCAGCAGCACCGGGCAGGTTTCTCTCGCCCACCCACCCCGGGAGTGTTAGGATTAATCAGCTGCTGCTCATATGTCTCCAGGTGGCCCTGGGATCCGTGCTCCGCTGTAACGGAGACCCCTCGTCCCTCGGGAGGGGCTGGGGGTCACAGACCACAAGGGTGGCAGGAGGGGTGCAAAGGAGCTGGCCTGGGGGCTGTCCCCATCCCAGCACCCCTCCCCAGCACCCAGCGCTGCCAGCCCCTGCCAGCTTTCCCAGCAGGAACCAGCTGCAGAGAAGACAAATCGCCTCATTTTGCATGCTAATGGAAGCCCAGCCGCTTCCCATCAATCTATTTTTGGGTTTTGCTGGAGAAAAAAAAAAATCACCTTTGCCAAACAGTTAGGGTGGCGGGGGGTGGGGGTGGGCCTGCAGCATCCCAGCTCTCCCGGCCAGGCATGCTGGAGTGAGGGCAAAGCCGCTGGGAGCATCCCGAGTGCCAGGGAGGGCTGCGGGACCCCCGGAGCAGTGGCCCTGCGAACGCTCCTGTTGCAGGAGATGCCGGCACTGCCGTCTTGCAAAGCCCTTCGTGCAGCCATGCAGCCGGGGACCACTTTCCTGCTGGGGCAGGATTTGGCCCCGGGAGAAGGACCCATCAGCTCCCACCACATCTTGTGGCTTTTATGGTGAGGCTAATGAAAGCCACCACTACCCCAGCCAGCCCGGCCTCCTCTATCTACCAAGGGCCATTTTTATGCTGCATCCATGATCCAGCACATCCCGTGTCATGGAGGGCCGGGTGACACACAGCAGGTCTTCACTGGGTGTTGGGTAAATCCCGGTCCCTGCCAGGAGGAAGGGGAGCCATCCTGCCTGGCACAGCCCCCAGGAAGCCCCGGAGCCCGGCAGGGAAGCGGTGGAAGGGATGGGGAGAGCAGGGAAGCGCCCACACTGCTGAGCCTGTGGGAGCTGCGGGAATTTCGTGCTGGGGGCTGGTCCCTGAGGAGCAGTGCTGAGGTGGGAGCTGGTGGCAGGGTGACCCCAGCCCTGGCTGGCGGTGGGGCTGTAAATCTTCTCTCCTCACACAAGGCCGGCACAAATCCAGATTTTCCATATGCAGGAAGGTTTCCCCTCTTCCACGGCTGGATGGTGTTCGCAGCACACACATGCTCCAACCAAGGAGAAAACTCAGAATAATTTATAGGTTGAGTAAAATCAATCATAAATGATTTTTAATCATCTGTGTGCATGGACCCGGGATTTGTTATGTACTGGAGAGTGCAGGGGAGAGCCAGCAGCCCGGCAGCAGCTGCACATCCTGCTCAGCCTGTGCACCAGAGGCACTGGGAGCTCTGGTTTGATCTTCTCATGGTGGTGGAGTGTGGCAGGGCTGAGCAGTTCAGGATCTGGTCCTCAAGCATCCTCACCAGCCCAGCTCTTGCTCTTTGGACACCCCCATGGGTTTCTTCTGGAGTTTCCCTTTGCTACCCAAGCCCTGGCACCAGGCTGCTGCAGAGACTTGGCCAGAAGCCCCGCGGGATTATTAATCAGCAGTTATCCTGATTAATGCAGCTGGGGGGTGGTGGTGTGGGAAGCAAGGTGAGAGAGAAAGCCCTGAGCTCCTGCTTGGACACAACAAAGCGACTGTGGGCATCGAGCAAGAGGTGGCTGGTCCCCACGGTGTGGCGGTGGGAAGGAGCGGGGCATCTGCCATGTGCAAACCCACCGTGAAACGAGGCGGGGAGCAGGGAGGAGAGGTTTCCTCCCTGGTGCAACAAAATCCAAAGGGGCAAAGGGGTAGCGGCACCTGTTAAATGTGCAAATATGATGCACCACCCACACAGACCCGCTGCCAGGTCCGCATGTCAGCACAGCACATCTCATCTCCCACAACAGCATTTTTGTGGAAGGGGAATACAACCCTGGAGGAACGGAGCCACCAACAGCAGCCGCTGATGGTGGCTCCTCTCCCCTGGATGCACCGTATCCCCCTGCTGCGGGTTTGGGATGTGCCGAGCAGTTTCCACACGCCTCGCTAAGAACTGCGAAGGTGGGCAGGGGATGCGGGGCACGTCGACACGTAATTGCTCACAAAGGCTTGAAAGTGAAAAATAATCACTTAGATGGGGCTGCAGGGATGAGCTGATTTACTGCAGATGGTACTGAGGGCCAGGCGGCTCAGGATCCAGCCAAAGCCAAGTGTGGAGCTGCCCAGCCCGTGGCTGGGGCTGCTGCGGAGGGGTCACCGTGGCCCCCTCGCTTGCACAAAGCCACTTCTGTGTCCCCGGGGAGAGCGGAGGCGGCAGCGGCTTCTCCCAGGACAACGGGAAAACAAACCCCAGGGTTCTCCAGAGGCTGGAAATTCATGTTTTTAAATATCACATAGTACAGCAAGAATGCATCCGCAGGGCAGGACCAATGGCAGGGCTCATTCCCAAGCATTATTTCCCAGTGCCTGTCTGCAAAATTCCTGCCTGCAAAACTCCTGCCTGCAAAACTCCTGTCTGCAGGCCCGGAGCAGAAACCCAGCCCCATGCCAGCATCACCTGCCTGCGTGCTGGTGCCGAGGCCAGTGCCGTGCATGGGGACAGGGCATCCCAGGGGTAGCCAGAGCAGTGCAAGCTCCTTGGTGGAGCCCTGGAAGGTAAAAGAGACCAAATTTGGCCTCAGCAGCCCCTGGCACATTTGCACCTGCAGCTGGCCCGGTGCTTGCTGGGCAGAGGTGCTGCTGCTTTGCACTTCCAAATGGGATGACTACTTGGATTCCAGATGCGGAAGTGCAAGAACAGACTAAAACAGGGGCTCCTTTTTAATCCCTGTCGGCTCAGCTATAAATTAACACTTTTGGAGCCTGTTGTCACTTGATTATCACCCCGTGCCGTGAAATCCTCTGAAGACAGGATGTCCTACTTAACGAAATCAACTCTGCATTAGGTAAATATACTTCCTGAAATTTTAATTAGTCTCATGCAACAGTGCAGAGGCACCCCGAGGACACGTCTGCAGCATCTGCTCCCCTCTGCACCCCAAGCTGAGCACCAATGCGCAGCAGGGAGCTTCACCACAGCTGGGAGGGGGCGAGGTACCTTTGAACATCTCCCCCGAAGCTGTCTTAGATCTCAGAGACAATTAGCGGAGGTTGCTAAAGGGTCTTCAGCATGGAGCTCTCACCCTTGGCAATCCAGAGAGCGGAGCTGGTGTCACCTGGAGGATTGCTGGGAATAATCCCCACATGGGAGAAAGCTCAAGGGCATGTGCTGCTTGCCAGCAGCATGCTAATGATGCTACCCAAACAGCACTCGTTAACATCGCCTTTTAATCAGGGGAAGTCTAAAGTCAAAAGCTCATGGAGACAGACCAACATTTCCCAGAGTGCCTGGTGATGGCACTGGGATGCACGTCTGGGCAGCTGGATGAAGCGGGTGCAGAGGGCTCCTGTGCTGAGGGCAGCATGCCCGTGGTCCTGCCCACCAGCCTGCTGGTCCAGGTCCATCTCCAAGGGATCAGCCATCAGTAAGGCTGCCCGAGCCCCTGCTGCCCCTGGTCTGCACTGCCCCAGAGCAACAGGCTTGGGTCTGTGGGATTTCTGCTCCTTGCTGATGCCCAAGGCATTGCAAGGTCCGACCATGGGCAGGGTAAGGAGTGAATGTAAAGGTGAAGGCTAAGGTGAAGATGATGATGAAAGTGGAAGTGAAGGTGAAGATGATGGTGATGATGAAGGTGAAGGCCTGCTAAGCATCTCTCGAAACCCCAGGGCTCGCAGTTGTTTCCCAGTTCTGTTATTTCCCATCACTGTCTGCTCTGCGCTCCATCCTCAGCTCCTCCCTAAAACCTGGTGTCACTTTGCCCCCTCCTGTTCCCCAGACTCGGGATGCTTAAACAGGGGTGACACATTGCAGCCGCCTGATCTTCTCCATAGCACCGGGGTGACAACCCTTGGGGAACACCAACCATCCATCCCACTGCCCCCCACTAGGACCAGCTCTCCTTGCATCCTGAGAGACACAACCAAAGGCGGCAGCAGAACGCAGAGCACTGGCACGCACAGGTAGTTTTAAGCCTGGAATTCCCAAGCTTTTGATTCGCTAATTTTGCAGCCTGACTGTGTGAGCAACCAGTTTCCAGATGCCACACCAGCGTGCAGTGGCAATCAGAGCACAGCAAATCAATTCAAGCCGGGCTGTACCTTGCAACGTAAATAATAAATTGGATTCCGTAAGCAATTGAATACAGCTAGCGAGCCCTGAAATCGGGCTTGAAGAAAACCAAGAACTTCAGACTGCTAAGGCATAATGGGGCCGTGGTACGGTCATTAACTTCCTCATGCTGGTTAGCTGCTAGATGCTGGAAAACTTTGCTCAGATGATGGTTTTTATTTGTGCCCATTCTGGGCACTGGAATAACAACTGCAGCGCTGGGGTGACGGCAATGCCTGGCCTGGGGCGGTATCCCTGGTGAGGACGGCAGGATCCAACCTGCTTGAGCTTCACTTACCTAATGGAGAGCAGATGGAGCTGGAGGAAATGATTTTGGCCTCAAAAAATTGCAACATGTAAAAAAAAACAAACAAAACTAAGGGCAGTTTCATCAGGTTCCAGTTGGGAGAGGAAAAGACTGAGAATAGTGTCTGAGTGCCCTCCGCTGCCACAGCCCCGGGTTTGCCAGGAGGTTCGGCCATGCTAAGATGATGCATGGGCTGCCCTGCATCCCTCTGCATCTCCGTGGTATTCAGCATCTCTGCATGGGGTGGGCTGAGGTACATCAGGACCAGCAAAACCTCCCCAGCTCATAAAATACCCACAAGCATAGAACAGCTTCTTAAAATACATATTTTCTTTTTTCTTGTTGCAAAGAATGAAAATATTGCTTTTACTTTTTTATTCTTGCTGTGAATTGATTATGAAGCTGGGAAACGTGAATCACGCCGGCTCGCTGTGCCCTTGTGTCCTCTCATTGGATTAAGTTGCAAATTCACAATTTCATTTTGGGAAACAATATTAAAAAAAAAAAAAACACCTTTGTGCCGAGAGAAAGGAGGCGATCTGGGCTACACTCTCAAATAATTACAGGCTGCCTTGAAAATAACCGTGACATGCCAAAATCCAATTAGAAATATATCTATATAAACCTCCAAATGAAAAAGCTTCCATAGTCTTGAGCCCTGCCCTGTGTCCCAGGGAAGAGAAAACAGGGAGTGATGTTTGTCGGTTGTCCTCTGCCAGTAAACCATCATCCCGGGGAAGGCGCAGATCTCGCACTGCATGGGCCAGGGGTGACGGGAGACGCAGGCATCACCTGGGCTTTATCAGCTGGAGCTTCGGTGCCGCCTGAAGCAACCCGCACCCTTCAGAGAAGAGGTTTGGTGCTTTACTATCAGCATGAAAATAAATTATTTTCAGGGAGAGATTTTCATAACACTAAATATTTCTGTGCCCAGTTGAGCTAAACACCATCCATCATCCTGCACCAGGCAGGAAGCTTCAGGCACAAAGCTGGTTGTGATTCTATCTCCCTGCAAGTGCCTTAGCAAACTCATTTTAAAATCTTTGCACAAAAAATTCAAGGAGGGGAATCTGGAAAACCTCTCCGTGGCGTTCGGCTTGCGAGCGCTGGTCTCCAGCCCAGGGGACTGTGGTAAGGGGGGGCTCCCCGACACCCGGCTTTATCCACAGCCCACAGCCCCACCATCAGGAGCTGCAGGGGACTTTGCAAAGGTGACAACCCGATGGGGATGGGACATCCCGAGGCCAGCGACAGCCACCTGCCCGGCCACTGATGGATGGTGCAGTTCCTCCCTCTTGCTGGGTGCTCCTCTTTCCTGCTGACGAGCGGTTTTCATTAATGAGCAGACAAGCAAAGCAACAGAGAAATTAGCCACTTTTCTCCTTAGACAAATAACTTCCGTCTGGAGTCTTTTTATCTTCTCCCTCTCATCCTCGCAGGGCTGCGGCGGGAGGAAAGCTGATGTTTAATTACTTCCTTTATTCTCTGAAAAATTAACATGCTGAATCATCCCATCCTTGCACCCTCTCCAGAGGCTGGCGAAGGGGAGGGACAGGGCCCACAGTAATATTGGTGTTCTCCCTTCCCAAATCCATATGCACGTGGAGGGGAAACCTGCAGCTCCACGGCCCTCTGGAACCGGTGTCCCCGGCTCATCCCCTTCCCACCCCATCGATGCGTGGGGATAAGGGGCCCCTGACTGATGCTTTGAGCTTCCCAAGCTAGACTCTGGGTTTAGGGCTTTCCCCTCCCCGTTAATTAACTCCTGTTTAACCATGGAAAGCCCTCAATTAGACTTTAAAAGGCCCAGTGACAGCCCAAAACCCAAGGCATTGTTGCTGGGGCTGGTGGGGAGATGCTGCACCATGGGAGCAGTTGAGTTGATAACCCAAGAATGATGCTCGATGCTGTAACAGGCGAGGATGGCTGGAGCAGGGAGCAGGCATGGGGATGTGTGGGACTACACCATCTCCCCAACCCTCCCTGGGCAGCCCCAAGGCTCAGTTTCTCTGAAAATCCTTTGGAATTCCAGATGGATGAGAAGCCTGGGCTTCACCAGGCATCCAGACCCCACCGCAGCATCACCGGGCACCCTCAGGATGGTAGGTGGGCACTTGACCTGTTTTCAGATGATAAAAAGGAAACAAATTCCTTCCCCCAGACATGTGAAACCTTTCCTGGAGAAGTGCAATTACAACCAGAAAAATCAGGGAAAGCAAAGGCTGGAAACAGTGCAGCACTTATTTTTAATAACAGCTTGGCGTAATCTGCACACATTTTTCAAGCAACATTAGCCTTTTCCTGCCAAGGCCCATCTTTAACCATATTTCTCTTGGAAGATTTCTGCCACAGCTTGAAAGCTTTGTGTGTAGACAAAGACTGAGGGAGAACTGGGAACTTCAGTGATGGAAATAGGTTCTTTCTTTATTTGATGGAGTTGGATGCCTGCAATGAGCAGTATTGCCCTGACCACTCTCTTTCAGCGGGAGGAGGAGGAATGCTAACACCAGAGCTGGGGAGTATTTTGCTAGTGGACTGTTGGCAGGCTACACACACGATTCATGGCCCAATGTCCCTGCTCCTTGCATGGCAGCAGGGTTGGCTCACCAAGAGCAGCAGCCCTGGTCAGTTTGCAGTGCAGAGCTGAGCTGACGTCCTTGGCATTGAGCCTGGTCAGGGGCTTGAGCCCCATGCAGAGCAGCTCCTGAGCCAGCATCCAAAATTTTGGAAAACTCATATTAATTTGGGGAGCTGAATTTATCTTTTGCAAGTGCTGCACGCATGCAGACAGCAGCGTAGCCTGGATCTGAGTCGGTTTTATGCCATAGCTATACCAGCACCATGCACAGCCACACAAACTCGGCACGCGGCCATGTGCAAGGTCACTGCCACCCACTGCACCTTTACAGCCCCAGCCCACAGCGGCTAATCACCCCATGATGTGCTTAACCCTGCTGGAGCCATCCGCTAAGAAGGGAGCGGGGTCTTGGAAGCAGCATCCCACAAGCCTGAATTTTCCTCTTCTTAAAACAAGAGCAAGGATGCTGCCCGGTGCTGCGGTCTGTGTCAGGGGATGACCTGCAAGGGTGAGGCATTGTGGCACAGGCATCTGTTTGTCCTCATCCTGGGCGCTCAGCAGTGTCCCTCTCCCTGTCCCACTACAGCGCGGGATAACCACAGGGTGCACAGCCAGACCCCCACCCCCCCTGCAGCTGCACAGGCTGACAGTGACGGCCCCTGGCTGGCAGTCAGGTGTGAGAGCTGAAGGAAGGTGCCTCCAAAAATACCCGTGGGGTTGCCACCCCAGGGGAGTGACAGGCACTGTGATGCCGTTCAGCTCCATGCCAGTGTGCTTTGCTCCGGTGTGGTTTGGCTGGTGCCCAGTCATGCTTAGGCCACCCACTAGAACCCAGGTAGCACACCCAGGGATGAGCAGCCTCCTCCACCTGCCCTGCTGGCACCCATCCAGGAAGCTGCAGGGCAGGGGGAGAAGGGAAATTTGGGGAGGAGGGAAGAGCCAGGTGTTGTTTTGCGCTCTGTGCCAGCTGCAAACAAGCAAAAATCTGTGCACGGTGCCCGCTGCACCCTGGTGTCCCCAGGACCTGTCTCCCCAGCCGGGCAGGGATCTGGGGGGTGATGTCCGATGCCTCTGGGCAGGGATCCAGGGGAGGAATGATGCCCAGTGGCCTCCAGGTAGGGATGTGGGGGGCTAATGCCCACAGCCTCTGGGCAGGGATACAGGGGATAATGCCTGGTGGCCTCGGGCAGAGATATGGGGAGTGATGCTCAGGATCCAGGAGATGATGCCCACAGCCTCCGGGCAGGGATCGGGAAGATGTTGCCCAGGACGCGGGGGTCGGGGGATGCTCGGGGCACCCCCGCGGAGGGAGCGCGGCCGCGCGGGGAGGGCTGGAGGCGCGGCGGGCGGAGCGCCCGGGGGCGGCGGAGCGCGGCACCGCCCCCGGCGCGGGCACCGGGGCGGGGCGGGCCGGGAGCGCCCGGTGCCGGCGGCGGCGCTGGGGGCACGGGGCTCCGTCCCCGCCGGAGCGCGGCCCCGCTGCGCGGAGGATGAGCTGCGGCCAGCCCAAGGACATGGAAGGTACCGGGCGGGGCGGGGGGCTCAGGTGCACGGCGGGACGCGCCTCCTCCAGCCCCAAACGCGGCGGACACATCCCTGGGCGGCTGCCTCCTCCATCCCGGGGTGCTGCCCTCCCTCCCCTCCCCGGGGCTGCCTCCTCCATCCCGGGGTGCTGCCCTCCCTCCCCTCCCCGGGGCTGCCCCCTCCATCCCGGGGTGCTGCCCTCCATCCCCTCCCCGGCGCTGCCCCCTCCATCCCAGGGGGCTGCTCTCCATCCCCTCCCCGGGGCTGCCCCCTCCATCCCGGGGTGCTGCGCTCCATCCCCTCCTTGCTGCTGCTCCCTCCATCCCGGGGTGCTGCCCTCCCTCCCCTCCCCGGTGCTGCCCCCTCCATCCCCTCCTTGCTGCTGCTCCCTCCATTCCGGAGGGCTGCCCCTCCACATCCCCCCTTCTCCCCTCAACATCCCGGGGAGGGTCTGTCTGCATTCCCTACCCCCAGTATTATGGGGTACCGGTGAAATGGACAGGGAAATTTGGCTGGAGCGGGGGGGTGCAGGTGTGAGGGTAGAGCAGGGCAGGGCAGGGCTGGGGGTGCTGGGTCAGGGCAGCACCCCCGGGAAGAGCATGTCACTGTGGTAGGGGGCTCCCTGCAGGCAGGGGTGTCCATTCCTCTGGGCTCCTGTGCCTGCCTCCTGCCCGGAGACCTTGCCCTGCCCAGAGCCATCCTACGGTCCTGCCTGCTGCCCTCACCCCACACTCCCTTGGGTGCCCACCCTACAGAGATCCCCCATTCTGGGGTGCTCAGGGGCCTTCTGGCTGTACACACAGGGGGATCAGGAGCACAGACACCCCCAAAGACATGCACAGTCCCCCCCGAGGCTGTGCCCCAGGGGTCCCTGTGGCAGGGCTGCCTGCCCCTCCGTGCAGGCAGGCAGCGCCTGTGCACACTCCCCTGATGTGCACCCAGGGCACGGGAGGACAGAAAGAGCATCTGCCTTTTGTTCCCTTCCTCCTTCTTCCTTGGAGGACCAGCAGTGAACAGCCGCCGGCCTGAGCTCCATCCCTGCATGGGGCTTCCGTCTCATCTCGGCGAGCAGAGAATTCAGAGGGGAACGCTGGGGCAACATTCATCGCAGCCAGGGCCTGGGCTGAGTATGCCGCCCCAGGGGAACCTGGAGAGGCTCGGGGGGGTGTCAGTCCTCTCTGAATGTGGGTCTCGTCCTCCTTGGGACCAACAGGTCTTAGGGTATGGCTCAGGGCAGAATCTGGTCCCTAAGGACATCCTATGGGTACAGCTTCAAAGATTACACATGTTGGGGGGTCACAGAGAGCATTGCTGTCTCCCCAGGGCAAGCAGCAGCTGTGTCCCACACCAGGGTGAAGCCACATGGAAGGGATGGAGGAAACCAGGGCAATGGTGATGCCGACCAAGCTGGTGGCTTATACAGATGCCGCTAAAAGCAGGATGAGCCCCTCACAAAGCTGCTCCATGAGCAGAGTGGGTTCTCATCCTAGGTGTCCCCAGAGAACTGTGGTCTCATCCACCCTTCACCTGCCTGGAGGAACACAAGAGGGGCAGCCAGCTCCCCGCGAGTCCTTCTCCGGCTGTAGACACATCTCCGGCCCTGTTAGGTGCCACATGTCTCTTTTCCCAGACGCTGGGTGCTGGGCAAAGTGACAAAGGGATTTCACTCACTGAGAAGCTTGTTCCAAGCTTCTCCCAGGGCCTGCTGTTAATCCTGGGAAGCCTGACTGACCCCGGGAAGCCTGGCTGCCCCTCAGTGCAGCTGCCTGCAGACACATCCCCAGCGGGAGGGCAGGTCTGTGGGTCATCCACGCGTGTGATGGTGTCAGAGACACAAGGATGTCCCCGAGGCCATGCTGGGAAGTGGTGTCAGAGGGGGGAGGTGGATGCAGGCAGTGTGTTGCCTGTCCAGGCACTGGGCTCCCCTCGCCGTGCCCCTGCCTGCTCCTCCTGCAGCTTGGCCGCCTGCCGCTGCTTCCCGCAGGGCAGACCCCGCTCTCGGGCGAACAGGCAAGCAGCCCCCATGGAAAGGCAGCTCGAAGGCGGTTCAGCCCGTGCCCACCTCGGGACCCACCAGGGATGCTTTCACCGGTGCATGCTGTCCGTCCTGCCCCAAGGTCCCCATCCCAGGGAGGTTTCCCATCCCTCTCCCCAGCAGTGACTGCTGCTGCACTGAGCCTCTCCAGCGCTCACGTTTCACCAGCCATAAAAGTGTCTGGAGAAGGAAAGGGAGCGGCGGCGGGCGAGGGGAGGGAGCGGTGTCTGTCCCTGCTGCTGCCGCAGACCCTGTCCCACCGCCCAGGGCAGGTGGCTGCTGGTCCCCCTGCGGTGACCCAGCCCCTGGAGTCCTCCTCCACCTGCCCTGTGTGGCTGGAGAGTTGCCCAAAATGGATCAAAAAGCCACCAAGAGAAAATGAGCTGGCAGCGACTCCCCAGCCTGCGAGCCCCCTCACACGGGGCTGCCAGATGAGGCACAGGGACCATGGACCAGCTTGTGGGGACCTTGGAAGATGGGGGTACAGCGGCTATTGGGGTACCAGAGGCAAGCTCTCCCCGCTCCGCTCCAGCTCGAGCTCAGCCGGCCTGAAGGCCCCCGCAGCCCCGTTTCACGGTTCAGAACAGTGTTTGCTCACCAACCTGCGCCGCCAGCTGCAGTGACCCCCCTTCTGCCCGAACCCCAAATGTGGCCATGACGATGACAGCTTTGCCGGGTGCAGGAGCAGACCATGCTGAGACCTTCTGGCAGGAAGGATGCTTACCACCGCGCTACCTCTTTCTTTTCCTTCTGCATCCTGAATGCCCCAAGCCCCCGGTGCCCCCGGTGCTGCCACACACAAGCTTGCCACAGCTCCGCTCAGCCCCCGGGTGCTTTGGTGGCCAGTGGGTCTGGTGTCCCCCCGCAGCAGCCCCCCCAGGCTTCCTGTCCATTCCGGTGCCAGCTGGCTTTGCCATGGGATTAGGCGGGAGCACATGGGGAAAACGCCAAGCATCTCTCCGGATCAAACACCCACGGGGCAGCAGGGAGGGGGTGTAATTCATCCTCCCCCTCCCCGTGTGAGGCCAGCTGGGGGCTGCCCAGCGCTGGAGCCGGGGTGAGCGTGCAGCCACTGTTTGTTGGCAGCAGGAGGGAGGCGATCGGGGGAGGCAGTCAGGTGTGGACGAGGTATGAAGGGAGGCAGGGATGGAGCTGCGCTCGTGACAGCCGGTGCCGAGCGCTCGCTCGCGTCCCTCCTCCCGCCGAGATGCAGCAGGGCCGGCCGTCCCTCTGCTGCGTCTCCTCCATCCGCAGCTCGCAGGGACCACCCGAGCCAGGTGAGGGGGGCTGCAGGGCATGGTCGGGGGGCTGCGGGGCCAGCAGGGTTGCATGGAGATGCTGCATGTGTATCCCTGGCTGGCGGGCACAGCCTCCAGCTCGGCAGAAAGAGGAGCGGAGGGGATGGAGGGTGTCTGGGTGCTCGTGGCGTTGCTGTGGCTGCTCCTGTGCAGGGCAGGGGAAGGAGAGAAGAGCACGACCTCCACGTCCCTACGTGGAGCTGGCCTGGGGGCTGCCCTGCCATGGGGGTCCTCTGCCCCCCACCTTCCCTTGCTCTGAAATGCTCCCTCGTGCCTGAGCTCAGCACCCCCCTACCCTCACCCATGTGCCGCCGGGCGATGGGAAATTTGGGACCTAAGGGCTGGCCTGGTGGAGCAGGAGGCTGCGGAGGAGCTGCCGGAGGAGCTGCTGGGGGCTCTGGGCTCCAGGGCAGCAGCTGCCTGCCCCCACAGGCGCCCCCGGCCCTGCCTTTCTTCTCCACTTGTTTTCCCTTCGTCTTTACCTCCCCGCTCCCATCTGCTCTCGCTCTGGCTCTCTTGCCTGCAGCTGTGTTTGCTGGAGGAGCATAGATGCCCACATCCTGCTGCTGGTGGCAGATGCTCTATAGCCCCCTATGGATATAGGTCCTGATGATGGCCAGAGCCCCGTTCCCCACCGCTCCCTAAGGGAGCCTTTCTACAGCGAGTCCTGGGGAAGCCCTGGCACAGCCGAAGAGCGCAGCTCTGCCATCAACCCTTCTGGACCTGCCAGGTCCGTATCTGCCCCCAACACCTAGTAGGACAAGCTGTTTTCAGCTCAGGGGTAGCTCAGCACAGATGCAGCAGGGCTGGGTGCTCAGGGTGCCAGGGACAGGACAGCTGGGTGCATGTGCATCTTGGGTGTCGTTAGCTGGAGGGAGCACAACCCACTGTGGTCCTCACCCGCTGGGTCTGGGGGGGGGGGGGGCGGCGCTGAGTGTGTAGGAAGCCATTGGAAACATCCCCATCACCAAGACAGGGGCAGAGACCACCCCTGCCTCTGCTCGACACCGAGCCTCTCCGTGGCTCTCCCTTCTGCTTATTTTCCCTAAAATCACTTCCCCAGCCATCAGTCAGGTCCCTTGCCTCAGTTTCCCCAAGGTGGTGCTTGTTGCTGGGTGTGCAACATGGTGTGATGTGGTCTGGATAATCTGGGACACACAGACACATCTACAACGTTTCCTGCTCCGTTTGGCCTCCTCTTGCACAAGGGTGTGCTCGAGAGGTCTCTTTTAAACCTCTTTCCTCTTAAAACCCACTAATGATGAAAATGAGCTGCAGCAGGTTCTCTTCAGACATTCCGCTCTTCCAGAGTGGGTTATCCCCGGAGGTGGATCTCCTTTGGGTGCTGCTCTGCTTTCGGTGGTGGTTCGTGCCTTGCCTGGCTTCCTGTGGTGGGAGCAGGTGATCTGGGAGATTCTCTGGTCTTTGCTTCTGCAGATCAGCACTGCTTCTGTCAAGCCGGACAGCTTGTACCTGGAGCAGACAAGCCTGTGAGGCCCTAATACCCATGCATCCCCCTCCCACAGCAGCTGGGTCCCTTCAGACAGCCCCCCCCCAAAGGAAAGTTTTGCATCCTTATTGCAGCTCAAATACTCCCAGCTTATTAAAACACAAGGAGTGAGGGACAAAAACTACTTGTGGGTAAATGGCTCTTCACGAGTTGTCATTGATGGGTTGGCACGTGTTCAGCCGTCGCTTGGATGCGCAGGTTTGGGCACCCATGGGGCAGCAGCCATTCCCAAGCATCCATGGTCTGCCCTGGGGGGGACCAACCTGTGTCCCCTTCTCCATCAGGGTGCCCAGGGTGGGGTTTATCTGTTCCCTGTCCCTCGGTGGCAGCAGTTTAACATCAGCCTGGTCCCTGGAAAGTGGCTCTTTACCCCCTCCCAGCGTCCCACCCGGCAGAGCGGTGGTGACGAGCAGGTTATAACCACATGGCGAAGATCAGCTGCGGGCCCCCATGGCTGCTTGGCGGGTGGGTGTTGAAACAAGCATCGCTCGCGAGGCGTTGGTGTGGGCAAACATCTTGTCTGCACCTGCTGGTTCCCAGCGCCAGCTGGCGGGTGTCTGGGCTCATGGATTTCCTCCTTGGCAAAGGGAAGGGAAGGCAGGAAGGGGTGGATTTTGGCAGTGGAGGGGACAACCCGACCTCAGCAGGTCCTGTGGGGTAGCAGAGATGGGTTTGGGTACCCAAGCGTGGGGTGGGTGGGCACCACGGCTGTCTCTCACCCCCCTTCCCTCTGCAGCCGCCGCCGCTCACTTCAGCTTCTGCCGCAGCCTCCTGGAGCACACGGTCTCGGCCGAAAACCTCAACTACCGTCTGCAGAGGAACCCGGGCAGCAGCCTCACCTGGCACGACGGTCGGAGCCAGCGGGCCGACAGCGGCCGCACCGTCAAGCTCCTGCGGCAGCCGGGCACCGAGGGCGCGCAGGTACCCACTGTACCCCCGGCCCCTGCCCCAGGCTGCCAGGGCAACACAGCTCCCCGTGTCCCCCACCCCATCGATTCCCCACAGGAGCATCTTCTCCTTCTCTGCAGGAGCAGGCCTTCAGATCCTGTTTTGCTGAAAGCCCTCATGATTATTTGGCTTTTATTTATAGTAATATATATAATTATAATAATTTAATTATTATCATCTGGCTGGGGCCTGTGCTGGGGTGAGCTCTATGCATCACCTCCCCTCCACACTTTGAGCTGGGACTTAATACAATTTTACAGTAAATGCACCAGAACCAAATTCCTTATAACACCTTAAAATCCCTGAGAACTTGGGTGTGCCTCTTAGCCAGGTTTGGGCCATGGTCCTCCTAAAATTCGGAACTTTTTGGCACTAAGGAGGCTGTGAGCTGAAGGTCTCCAGCGGTTCTCCTGCTGCCCTGCCTCTGCACAGCCATGGGAAGGAGCATCCTCCCAGAGCATGGCTCCTGGTTCCTAACCCCTTCCCAATGCCCTGGGGGTGACATTCAGAGGCAGCACATCCACCTGGTGACTGCTTGAAAGAAAATGGGGGAAATCAAACAGCCTGGCTTCCAGCGGCCAACATGGAGATGCTTTTGCATCCTGAGGGCCTGGCTGGTTTCGCATTGACGGGCAGCAGGGTCCCACGGGGATGGGCACAGTCCCACCATCAGGCTGTGATGCTCACAGGAGCAGCAGCCCCGGGGGTGCGGTGTACCCTGTCCTGGTGGCACTGTCCCCATCAGCCCTCCAGACACCCCCCGATGGCTCCTTCCCTCTCGCAGCTCTGCAGAAAACACAGGGACAGTGCTGCCTGCACGGGCACCGCTCTCCGGGTGCCAGCTGTGTGCATCATGGCTCTGCCTCGTCTGCCTCCGTGTGCTGTCTCCCAGGGGGGTTTGGCAGCGTGGGGGGAAGGCTTTAATTTTGCTGTGAGCAAGGAAAAATGCCCGAGAGAAGGGAAGTTGCTCCTGGCAGCTCCCAGGGATGGCTCCCACCACCCAAATCGCCCCAGCCACCCACTGCCTCCCCGCAGGAGCAGCCACCATGCCTCCTGCCCGCTCTCCGCACCGGTGCTCGATATTCATGGCTGAGAGTTTATCAGAGAGACAGCCAGCTCAGCCAGCTGGAAAATGAGCCCGTAATTCATTACACCTCCCCTGCCCACCCGGGGGGTGCAGGGGCTTGCTCAGGGACCCACCAAGGAGGTTTTTCTCACCAGGGGGGATGATGCACCCCGAGCTGGCAGCTCTGGGTTTAGGGATGCTGAGATGGGTCCCCAGCGTGGGGCTGTGTCTGATGGGCAAAACGCTTGCAGACCTGAGCATGCCCAGGGAAACTGTGTTGTCACCTCTTCCCTTGTGTCTCGGAGGATTAGGAGGATAATAGCTGCGGGAAGCTCGCAGGAAGCTGGCCGTTATTTCCCCCATTTCTCATCGCTGCTCGTTAGTGAATCCAGAGCGAATCGCCTCCCCCTCCCCACGGCAGGTGCCCTGGCACACTCAGGCGAGTGTGAAGGAGCTGGGGTTGCTCCCGCCAGCAGGCAGCTCCCTGGATGTGTCTGATGGGGTGGGCAGCTGCCGGGGGTTCCCTCAAAGGTGAGGGTTTGGTTGGGAAACCAAATCCTGTGTGTTGCCTATTGCATTTTCCATCTGCTTTGGAGACGGACTCCTTGGTTATTAATTCACAGCCTCCCCAACTTGGCCGCCTTCTCTCTCACTTGAGCATCCCCGGCTGTCACCGGTGAGCTCTGCTTGAGGAAAAGTCCCTTCCCAAGCCCAGATGCTCCTGTGGGCGCAGGCAGCAGCCCCTGCCAGGCTGGCCAGGCTCCGTGGGGCAAGCAATGCCCGGCATGGGGCCAGGACAGATGTCCCAGACCCCGCTGCCCTCCACTGCCTCCTCTCTGGCATCTCTCAGGGACACGTCATTAGTTTCAGGTTACACGGGATGTCTGGAGTCCCTGTTACACTAATTATCTCCGCTCCTCTATTAGGCATGCTTAATTAGCCAATGCTTGCACGCAGTGGTTGAGATTGGCATACCACAGCCCAAGCGCTGTCGACCTTTCCCGTGTCACTATGTCCCCGCAGCAGCCACTGCTGCCACCATGCCCCACTGTGTCCCGGGCATGGGTGAGGACCATGCTGGCAGGGATCCTGGCAATCTGGTTCCCCCGTGTCACGGGCAGTGGGGACCCCTTTTCCATCCCCACCCAGCTGTAGTTCAGCCCAGAGCAGTGCTGGCAGCTTGGGTGCAGGGAGCTGCTTTGGAGGAATGGTGTTTGCTGGTGCTGCTCGGGGATGAATTCTTGGCATTGCTGGCAGTGGGCGAGCTCACCATCTCTCCTGGGTGCTAAGCCCAGGAAACAGTGGATTCCTGCATCCCCCAGCCCCATTTTCCAGCCAGCCTTGAGGATCCCCCAGGGAGAAGCAGGCTCGTCCCCCTGTGCTGTTACAGCTCAAGGTGTTGATTTGCTCTGTACCGAGATAAATCCAGGCTGCAACGACCTCGCAGGGCTGGAATTGCTGAGATGTGGGCGAGGAAATGGAGCTGCTGGGTGGCTCAGGGCGAGACCAGCCGTTGCAGCAGGCAGCTGAAGGGGTGGAAGGAGGGATGCCATCGGACAAGCCCCGTCTCCCCGTGGGCACTGCTTCTCCACCTCCATCCGTTCTGCTCTGCCGGTGCTGGTCCCATCCTGTTGCCAGGCACCGAGGCCAGGCGGGTGGCCAGTGCCAGAAGGAGCAGCCTGCATTCGGGACCCAGACGGTCTGGGGAAGGGGAGAGGGCACATAGCAGAGCTTTCTGGGAAGTGGAGTGTGGCCAGGGCATGCTGGGGTACTGAGGACTGTGACCCCCAGTTTATCCTGGGTGTCTCTCAGCATGGCAGCACCCCAAGAAAGGGCTGCAGGGTTCAGAGGGTGCTCTAGACACCTGCGAGGCTGCAGGACCTCATCGTGGCTGGGCAGCTCAGGGTTGAAGGAGGCTGAGATGGAGAGAAAGGGAGAGTCTGTCCTGCTCCAGGGCACCAGCTGGCTGCTCGCTGCTTCCCTGGGGACTTCTGGTAGGGACAGCTTTGCACCAGTACCAGCTTCTGATGGGGGTGGCTTTGCCATGGTACCCGCTGCCCCCCAGGACCTTGCTGGCTCCATCCCCACTAAAAGCTGCCATCAAGTGCCCCTCTCTGCCCAGTGAGGGGGGGGACACGCTGGGGACCCACGGGATGTCTCCCAAGCCTGTGTGATGCTCTGTGGAGCTGGGAGATGTAGGGGTGGGAGCTGGAGCTCCTGCCTGCAGCAGGAAGGCTGGGGAGCTCCTGGGTGTGGGGTGTATATAGGGCAGGACCCCCACCTTGGCATCCCATCCCCATTCCCACCGCGTCCCTCACTGGTTCCTCTGATGCTGCTGTTTCAGGATGAGCCCAGGGTCTCCAGAGGGTGCAAAGCCACAGTCTGCCAGCATCGCCGGGGTCCTGTGCCACCGGCCAGCATCCTTCTGTCCCCGTGGGCTGTCCTCCTGGCTGAGGCATTTTCCTCCTTGCAGGGTTGAATCCCACTAATCCCCTCCCTTCCTGCTCCCCACAGGGCCGTGCCTGTGACCACTATGGCATCTACCACACCAGCCCCACACTGGGCAGCCTGGCCAAGCCGGTGGTGCTCTGGACCCAGCAGGATGTGTGCAAATGGCTGAAGAAGCACTGCCCACATAACTATCTCATCTACGTTGAGGCGTTCTCCCACCACGCCATCACAGGTACAGCAGGCACCCCCGCTTAACATCTGGTATGAATTGCCATTAGCTCCTGGAAAATAGCTGTTTGGAGGTTCGTGATTTGGAAGGCAGGTATACCCCCCATTTCTGTCCCCTCACCCCATGGAGATGCAACCAGGGTTAGAGCAGCACCGTGGCATTGGGCATGGGGACACCTGGAGGCATCTGCCACCGGGGTGAGCTCCAGCACAGGCTGGAGGTTGTTGAAAATGAGCATAAATCTCCCAGGGGAGATTGTGGTTTATAAAATGAGGAAGAGTCTTCTCCTCACCTGGATTAATATAGTAAGAATATTGTAATAGTTTTTTAAATATTGAAAAATTTTACAGAAGAGAGAAGATCTCTGTCTGGCTGAAGTCCAAGTTGCAAATGTTTTTCATCCAGGTCTGAATCCAGCTCCTGACCAAGTCCTTGGACGATGCTTACCCCTCAGACCTGCTCCTCCCCTTTGCCCCCTGGGGATAGTGGCTTTGACCTCTACATATGACCATCATCCCAGTCTGACTGCAACATGTGCATGGCTGGGCAGAGCTCTGCCAAGGCCAGGAGAAAGCAGCCAGGAGAAAGCAGCGGGGAAGGGAGTGCTGGAGCAGCCCGGGAGGGATGCAGAACCCTAATGCAAGAGCTCAGCCAGTCCTTGCATGGGAAACAAAGGCAGCATTAGCAAATGTACGCTGGGAAACAAGGACAAAAGCTGGTTGTAAATCCCTTGTCTAATAGCCCCTGGACTGGAGGAGAGTGGCTCGCCGGGGACGGTGGCAGCAATGCTAATGTGTTTTGATGGGTACCCCCATTCCCCCGGGATGGCCAGCCTGCGCGGGGGCTGTGCGCTCAGAAAAACATCTCCTGATGCGGGAGGTGGAGCGGAGAAATGGAAGCTCCTGCCTGCAGGCATGAGTTACGTGATTACTGGAGCCAGGACTGTCCTGAGGCTGGGGACTTCAAGCTGCCACCCAGCACTCCCCAAAAGCGGGGCCCCTTGTGAGGCTTCTCCATCCCTATGGGTCCAAGTGGTGAAAGAGCATTTTAGGATTTCCTCCCTTTCCTCCTTCTTGCTCTCGCATGAAGATGGGCTCCCGTTTGAGTTGCACTTTGTCGGTGTCCCCACCACGCAGTGCTGCCAGCTGGGCGCTGAGCTATGCCATGTTTGCAGGTCGGGCACTGCTGCGGCTGAACGGGGAGAAGCTGCAGCGCATGGGCATCGCCCACGAGGCGCAGCGGCAGGAGGTCCTGCAGCAGGTCCTGCAGCTCCAGGTGCGCGAGGAGGTCCGAAACCTGCAGCTGCTCAGCCAAGGTAGGGCCGGCGGGAGGCCGAGCAGGGTGAGAGGCTTCGAAGCGCAGCCCCAGGGAGGCTGTGCCCCTCCTGCAGCCAGCCGGACAAGCAGGTGCAAATGCAGCCCACGCCGCGGCTGGGATGGGGTGTGGAGCCCAGGCTGGGGACCACGGAGAGGGGGTTGTAGTGCACAGGTTGGGGTGCGCTCGGATGAGTTGTGGTGCACAGGTAGTGGTGTGTGGGAACAGACTGGTGCACAGCGATCAGTTGCAGTGCACAGGTTGCAGCGCACAGAGAGGAGTTGTGGGGTGCACAGTGATGGGCTGTGGTGCTCAAGGATGAACTGTGGTGCACAGGTTGTGGTATGCAGGCATGAGTTGTGGTGCACAGGGACAAGCTGCGATGCACATGTTACAGTGCACAGGGATGGGCTGTGGTGCACAGGGATGGGCTGTGGTGCACAGGTTATAGTGCACAGGGATGGGCTGTGGTGCACAGGGATGGGCTGTGGTGCACAGGTTATAGTGCACAGGGATGGGCTGTGGTGCACAGGGATGGGCTGTGGTGCACAGGGCCAGGCTGTGGTGCACAGCCCCAAATCCATTAGTGGCATTGTGCATGGAAGGGATGGGATTCTCCGGGGCTGGCAGTGGGTGAGCTGGAACGTGCCACCCTGCAGGCTGTTTATTCCTTCCTCTCCCGCCTTGTTCCAGCTTCTTTTGGAAATGTCTCCTAGCTGATCCGTCTGTTTGGCAGATTGCACCAACACTGTGAATCGAGCACCTCTGGGATGGACTGTGCACCGCCGATATGAGACCTGAACCATATGCCTGGAATACGAAGAGACAGCTTCCCAGCCACTCCGGGCTCCTCTCCTTCTTCTTCTTTCTCTTTCTTTTTTATGAATACATTTCCGTGCCGAGATGGGAGGTTTCCTCCAGCAGACATGGCTCCTGCCTAGAGGGAAATCAGCAGAACAGCCACTGGGACAGACGAGCTTTTGCCCACCTGAGCTTGTCGGTTCACAGGGAAAGAGATGGAAAAAAGGGGATGACGATGGGCAGGGCTCGGCATTGCGGTCAAATCGAGCACAGTTATTCCCGGGACGGCTCAGAGCCGTGCACAGGACGGTGAAGCATTATGCACGTGGGCAACATCCCAGCACTTGGCAGCTCATGTCCGTACCTCGGAGCTTATTTAGGGAGCTTTAGTTTTCTCTTCAGACTGGGCTGTCTTCCAGCATCCTAGGAGGTCACGTTATCAGTAGCAAATAAGATGACCCAACCAGCCAAAAAAAAATTAAAAGCAGGGCCAAGCCACCAGCACTTGGCTCCACTTGCTGAGTTAAAAAGGGAGCTGAGTCATCAGAGCTGGAAAATCCGAGAGCAAAGGCAGGGTGGATGTGCCGGGGGTTGCCGTGGCCTGCAGGAAGCTGTGCCAGGAGCTCACCCTTCATCTGTCCTCGTTTGCGGGCAGACGGGGAAGCCAACGCAGAAGCTGGGTGGGAGTAGCCGGGGATGCTGCCGGGTGGTGCTGGGTGCTGCCAAGGGTGAGGTGGGGGATTTCTGGGTGTCCCCTGGCCATGGTGCCCAGCCGTGGTCCCTCCTGCACCCTCTGTGCTTCCACCAGCTCTCCACAGAGCCCTGCTCCTCCAGGCATTTGCAAATGCTCAACCCAACCCCCTGCCCAGGGGCTGATGATGGTGCCACCAAACCCAGGCACCGTCCCGATGACCCAGCTCGTCACTAAGGCGAAGCAACGTTTGCTGTTACACCCCCACCACCCCCAACCCCCTGTCCAGAGCCACAGATCGCTCGTGCAGGCAGGTAAGGAACAACGGTGCATAAAACCAAGGATTTGGGGCAGGGTGGGTGCTGTCACCTCCCCACGTTCCCCCTCCAGTGATGAGGGCAGAGGTATGGGACCAGGGGGGTCCCGAAACAGCAGCACCTCAAAGCACCTGGGGAATCAGAGCTGGCAGGGATGCGAAGGCAGGTCATGGTGGCCCCCCACCTGGGTGCCCATCCACCACCCACCTGCTCCTCTGCTGGTAATAAAACAAGAGACTGTTATTTTAACGTGCTGCTCTTCTGACTCTTCCCATGCATGAACCTGCGCCATAGGTTTAGTCCCTCCAGCCCTTCCCAGGGATGCTCAGGAGGTGCAGCGGCAGCTGGTGTCATCCCTGTCCCATCGCTGTCCCATCACAGTGACACTGCTCCTCAGTGAAGGAGCTGGGAGATTTCCATGGGGCTGGGATCAAAGATGAGCTGAAAACAAGTTGTTTGTCCACAGCTAGCAAGAAATCAGGGTTGCACCCATTCGTTTTTTGTCACCCCCTTGAAATCCCCAAGGAAACTGTCCCCAGAGGCCTCCAGGCAGTCTGGAGGTGTTAGTGGGGCAGGAGAAGATGCAATGTCCCAGGGATTTGCCTCCAGGATTTGGAGGGCAGGAACCCCCTAGGGCTCGGACCCCCCAGGCTGGACAGGGTTTCAAGCCAGCACGTGGCTCGAGGCTCAGGGAGGGATGTGGTGGGGCCTGGGCAGGATGCAGGATGCACGGAGCAGCCACGGGCTCCAGCTGCAGTGGCCACATTGGGTCCCCAGGAGGGTTTGTACAAGGCCCAGGTGATAGAAGGGTCTCAGAGACAAAATCTGTTCCCAAACCGTTTTGGTTTGGCTAAGGGAAACACCAAATCCTACTCAGGTCCAAGCAGATGAATTCTCTCTCTTGCACCAGGGTGATTTCCACGATACTGGCACTGTCGAAGGAGTTGATAACTCATATCTGCCACCCTTGGAGCAGAAGTCTGGTGCTGGGCTGTAGGCAAAGCCTCCAAATTTCCAAAATCAAAATTTTCTCCAGCCCAGAGAAAGGCATTGCCAGGTCGATGCCTGCAGCAGAACAACCCAGACCGTGGCGGCCGCCTCCCCCCTCGCTCTGTGTGTGTTGGCTCGGCCGGACCTTGCCAGCAGGTAATTCCCATTTGAGCTTTGCTGTGGTGGAGCAGAGGGGGGCTGCGACCCCCCAGCTCCATCTTCAGGGAACCAGCTTTGGGGCATTGCTGTGCGCAGCCCTCATCTCCCCCAGGACACAGAAATTGGAATTTCCTCCTCTGCCCGTACTGACCTTTTCAAAAATGCAGCAAAATTGGCTCTCTTTGCCTCGCTAGAACCTCACCAGCGACAAAGCTGGGAGAATTTACTGTATTTTAAGGAAAGGAAAGAAAAAAAACCAGGGAAAAAAATCCCATCTCCTCTGCTGTGGCGGTGCTCTCTGCCATGGGCTCTGCATCAATGGCCACGATGGAGCCATGCACCCGCCCTGGCCAGTGCAGGAGCCACATTTGCTCCTTGTTACCCCCTTAGGTGGAGAGCAGAGCCCTGCGCAGGATGCGGCCCCATCCCCTCCTGATGCGGCTCCATAGCAAGCTATTAAACCTTCGAGCCTGGATGGATCAGAGCTAAATAAAGCCCAAGCAAGACAACCCGTGGCCAAGAGCCGGGTTGATTCTGCCACCATGGGTTTAGTTTTTGCTCTGGCGGTGGGTGCTGGAGGTGCAGCCGGAGCAGTGGCGGGGGTACAGGGGGCTGAGGGTGGCCGGGGAGTGGGCAGCACCCCCAAGAGCCGAGGATGGCTGCTGGGTGTCTGGCTGCGGGTGAGGCGCATCGTTAGAGGGAGATGCTGAGCTTCTCTCCAGAGCTGCAGAGCTGCACCGGGGAGAAACGGCTTCTCCAGGCTCCCCCAGCTCCGGGCTGTGCTCACGCAGCCAGCTGCTGGTGGTTTTGCTTGTAGTGCAGCTGGGGTTCATGGAGCGGTGCTGGGGCTGCCCCTGACCCCATGCAAAGGCAGGGTGCCCCCCAGGTGCCCCCCAAAGCCTGGCTGCCCTTTACTGTGCTCCCGAGGGTGTGTGTGGCCGTGGGTCCCCCCTCTGCTGTGCCATGTCCATGCCAGCTCCTCATCCGCAGAGAAGAAAGCAGAAACCCTGCCAGGGTGCTCGCCGGAGCCCGAAGCACAGCCATCCTGGGGTGTCCCTCTGAGACTGCCCGGGCTTGCTGAGACCTGGCAGGACAGGGCTGGAAGAGCTGGGTGAAACAGTGTTCACAGAGCAGGCAGGAGGATGCCATCCTGATGCCCAGCCCCCTGCCCTAGCGGGGTCTGTGCCAGCTGCGCCTTCATCCCGGTAAGGATGGTGATGGTAAGAGCAGAGCATCCCTCCAGGCTGGCTCTGGACCAGTGTCTGGTGCCATCTAATGCCCTTGGCTCATCTGAGGGGCACCCAGGGCCAGACTCTGCCCAGGCAGCACGGAGGCATCCAGAGCAGCCCTGATCTTGGCTTTGCCTCCAGTGGCTCTAGGCATGCAGCAAAATCCTTCTGCATGGTGGCAGCGAGGAAGCACCATCATCCCCATGGGCTCCTGAGCGAGCACCTGGGCCAGTAGGTACTGCACTGGGATCCCCAGGTGCTACAGGGAGACGGGTACTTGTGGTCCTGTCCAGACCGAGGGAGAGCTCAGACACTCCTCAGCTTTTGCCGAGCAAGAAAAATACCTTCTATTTGTCTAGCACTTACCTGCCAGTGGTATTTCAGGCACTGCCCCAAAACAAACAGCACCAGACAATGAAACGCAGATGAATCGGGTGTAGTTTCATGCAATATTAAAACCAGACAACAATTAAAGTAAACAGAAAACACCAACAGGCAGCAATCAATCCCTTGCAGCAGGCAAGAGATGCAGGCAGCAGCACCAGGGTGAAGGGGCAGGCAATGGCAGCTACCGGAGAGCAGGTGACTCTGTCGTCTCTAATTAACTTTTCCTGCTTGTGGCAATTTTTTGCAATAAGCAGGACAGTACACTGCTGACATCAGAAATAACATTCATCATCTTCTTGTCTTATAAAGGAAAAATGCAGCAATCCCTTCTCAGTGGTAGAGGCAGTTTGCAGATTCTAGCAAGGTTTTCAAGCAGGAAAAAAAAAAAAGCCACCACAATTGCACATCGAAAATGCATGCCTAATTTGTCCAAGTAATTACTGAGCCCAGCTCGATGATACAGATACCTCCAGCTCTGAAACGCTGCTGATTGCGTCTCTGATTCAGGAAACGAGCCCTGTTCCCCCAACATTGAAATTCATGCTGGGCTATGAACGCAGCCTGCGATTTCCCTGGCTGCAGGGGGTGTGAGGACACAATTTGCTGAGCAGAGAGGGATGGCAGCACCTGCTATGCGCTCTGCTGAACTGGAGCCAGTTTGAATCTGAATGCCCATTCCCAGTAGATTACATGCTCAATCTAATTAGGACCCTGTCCTCCCATCAGTTGTCCAGGGGGAAATATAAACCACCCCAAATCATTGCATTCTTGGTGCTCTCAGGCAGCTCATTATGAGTTGGGTTTTTTTTTTGTACTGGAGACCTGCAGAACCCGAAGGGCCACGGCCATCAAAAAGGAGAAATCCCAGTTGTTGTTGGCACGTGTCGTGTGTCGGGGCCTCACAAGCCCCAGGAGAGGCAGGCAGGGGGTGGGTGGTGGTGGGGACAGCAGCCCGATGGGCCCACACGGGTGCTGGTGCAAATTATAGCATCCCGGGGAGGTGTGAACTGGGGGAGGCACTGGCATGTGGCTGCTCCTGGGATGCTCCAGCAGCGACATCCCGGCACTAGTGAACCTCTAGCTGCCTTATCCCGGAGCCCCGGTTGCCATCCTGGCTGCCTGGTGCCAGAGGACAAGACGGGGCATGGGGACACGCAGGGTCTCGCGGCGATCTCGGCAGAAGCCTTCTGCCCCAGCATGTCCTCGCTGCATACCCAGGGCTAATCAATCTTGATTCATTGCTAATGAACTCGAGAACAGTGTTGGGATGGATCAGGTGCCACTCAGGGTGAGATGGATAATATAATTAAGATTTCCTCAAAGGTCCCGTTTTTCTTACCTTGTTAATTAAGCTGATGTGGGGCCCTCCATGCAGAATGCATAATGAGAGGCTGCCAGAGATGGAGCTGGCTATTAGCAGGAGGTGATGCTGGGGGAAATGCCAACCTTAACCACAAGGCTCAGGGTATTTTGGCAACTCTTTGGGGCTTTGGTTCCCCCAGAGCGGCCAAAAGCTGATCTCTGCTGAGGAATCGCTGCAACCTTTGCACCACAGATGCATTTGGACTGTGCAGGGCAGAGCACATGGGCACAGGGATGCAGGTGGAGATGGACGGGTTCAACACTGCCCGGGACAAGCTGAGCACCATGGCAGAGCTTACGGCTTCCTAAAGGACTGCCACGATGTGGGGAGCCAGGCATTGCTTGCAGAAAGCTGTGAGCAGCCCCATGGCCTTGAGGAGCAGCTCTCACACGGCTCTGGGGTCTGCAGCACGGGGAGGAGGGGATGCTGCTCCACTCCCGATGGCCCAGGAGCATTTTTGGTACTTGCACTCTGGTGGTGACTTATGACAATGAATTAATGGCCTCTTAATAAGGGTGACAGTTCCCTTAATTAGAAAGTAACGGAGCTGGGATAATTGCTTCATTTCAATTTTTTCCCCTATATTACTTCCTTCATTTTTGGGTTCTCATTCATGGCTCCTGGATACCCGCTGGGAGCACTGCCTCCCTGGAGCCAGAAACACTCGCCAGCGAGGAGGGAGGGAGGTGGGCGCAAGTACAGCTGCGGTGCTGCCACTTTCACTGGGGCAGGGATGAGATAGATAGTTTGTCCCAAAATTAATACCATTTGGGTCAACCAGAGGTGTTCCCCAGCCTGGGTGCGCAAGTAGTCTTGCTGCAAAAACAAGCCCTGCAGAAACACATTGAAATATTGGCAGCATTTCACTTGGGTCGCTTTTGGAAGGGAAAGTTTCGGGTTTGGAATTGGCCCGGGCCGTTAGCTGGGGGGTTCATGTAAAAACCTTCGACCCCTCCAACCAAACTGAGCTGCTCGGCTTCCCATCAGAGGATGCCTTTTGTAAAACTAGGGAAAATTTGGGGGTTTGTGTGGGTTTTTTGCAGCCACACAGCTTTGTCACCAAGCCTATGCTCCCTCGGTCCTGTCCCACGCCCTGCATCTCCCGCTGCACTGCATGGGGCTGGGGGTGCCCCAGGGACCTGACGCCCCCAGTCTGGGACTGGCTTCTGGCAGGAGTTGCCCCGCACACCAATACAAACCTGTAAATAATAAAAAGCTGCTGGGACCTTCATTTTTCCCTGCAGGCAGGAGCGTTTCCTCCGTTAACCTTCTCTCTTTGCATTGCAACCATTTTGCTTTCTCGCCATATCTAAAATTAAATCTGTTAGGGTTTTCTGTCGCTCTTTTTTTTTTTTTTTTTTCCCTCTCCCCCTTTTGCTTGTATTTGCTGAGTGCATTCAAGCACAGGGAAGGAAAAAAAAATAATAAAAAAAATCCATCAGCATAATTCATGGCTCGCACAGTCATCGTGGGCTCCGGTTTCCAATCAGAGGCCCGTACTGCGGAGCCGTGCCGGGGAGGGCTGGGGCTGGCCCGGATGCTGCTTCACAAACCACCAGCGATTCCCTCTTTGTTCTGGGATCGCTCTGCTTCAGCTCAGCCAGCCCCCACACAGCCCGTCCTGCGGGTGCGGGAGCGTGGAACTGGTCTGAGGGCCTTTGTGTGTCCCCCCGCTCCAGTTCTGAGGATAATAGAGGAAGGAGCAGCAGCTGAGCAGGTTTGCATGCTCTGGACCCAGCTGGGATCCTTTATCCTAGGATAAAGGCCTGGGAGACATGGAAGTGCCAGGTCCCTCACCTCTGTGCCTGGTGCATGTGGCTTAGCTGACGTGGGCTGAAGGCTGGGCACCCAGTCCCTCCCAGTCCCACGCACTGAGCATCCCACCACCCCCGGCAGAGATGCTGGTTCTGGCCCTGCGCAGCCTCACATGCACAGCACTTTGCGGGAGTTTTTGAGACATCTCCAGAGCAGCGGCATGTGGAAGAGGCTCTGCAAACCCAGCATCCATTTTATTCTAACAGAGTTAATGGTCTGAAAAGTGCTGCTGCAGCTGCTTGGGTTAATATGTGTTTTAAAACTACTCACCGAGTAAGTGCCCAATCAGCCAGCCCCAGGCTGGGCGAGGGGCATGGTCCTGCCTTCAGGTCCCAGCACCCCAGGAGGGTCTGCAGGCAGAAAACCAGATTATTTCCCATCTTTCCTGTAAGAGGTTTTTTGCTCATTTATGGTGCTTTTTAACTCTGGGCCAGGTATCTTTACAAGCCAGGAGTGACCCTTGCCAGGGGTACCTGAGATGGATGCTGGCTTGTGGGTGGGTGTCACCACACCAGCTGCATCCTGGCAGACACAGGGGCAGCTTCAGGGAGACCTTCTGCTTGACACCAGCACGAGAGGCTGGGAAAGCCATGTCCGGAGCACACGTAGGATGGCAGCACCTCTCTGTGCACACAGCCTGGCCGGGGACTGCTCTGATGGGAGCAGTGGGGTCTTCAAGAGAGCTGGGGTCCCTGGGTGGATGTGGAGCCTGGTCTGTGCCTCCCTGGGGGTAGTGGAGCCACAGGGATCTGGCCTCTTGGTGACACTTGGCAAGATAAGCAGCAAGAGGAGGGAGGGCACACGTGTGCTTGTCCTGGGTGACACCCTGCTGGGTTGCCCTGTTTCAACTCCCTCCATCATTCATGGGGAGACAAGGCCGGGGTTGCCAGAACTGGTAAAGGCTGCCTTCAATACACCTGAATTTTCCCTGCCCTCTTGAGAAGACAGAGGGTGTCCCCCTGCCTGCACGACTGCCTGCAGCCCCTGCCCTCTGCACAGCCTGATGTGGGAGCGGGGCAGAGGCAATGCAAGGGAGCAGCCGCGCCAAGTGAAATGGCCTCTGTGGGAAGCCTGGCAACTAGGTCTGCACACCAAGATTTATCTGATCCTGGCTATTTAATTGCTTTTCCCCCCTCACCTCTTCCTGGGGTCCGTATCAATTTAATTTACATGCTCAATGGCCTGGGCTGCTTCATCCCTGCTGCCAAGTGCCTTCTCCGGCATTTATAGCCACGGCGTGCGCCGGGCTGCCTCCTCCTGCCTTGTGCGGTGGGAGCGGTGACCCAGGGGCCAACGCAACCGCCACTTGGCACGCGTGGCCCTGTCCCCCACACGGCATCATGTCCGTCTGCGAGGACAAGCTCTCATCCACGACCCACCCCTGCAACAAAGCCACGATGCAAGAGGAGTGCGATGATTTCCCACGAGCACGTGGAGAAAGGCAGCACTGCTGCCCTCACTGCTCTTCCTCCTCCTCCTCCCGCTCTTTCCAGCACGGCTCTTCCACACTGGTACAAAGCACGTGAAACAAAGCGCTCCTCAGCATCTGTTCAACATTTGCTGTTCTCAAGCACGTTCCTTGGCCCCCTCCCCTCAGCGGGGCCTGAAGGTAGCAACTGTGGTGGCCTTTATATTGCAGTATTTCAGAGTTTGTGTGCCTCAGCCAGCCCGTGGCCAGCCACTCTGCAAGCCTCCGTGCAACCTCCCGGGGGCTGGGCTCCCCAGCATCTCCCTCTCACCCTCACCCTGCTCCTCCAAATGCAAAATTGTCCTTTGCAGGTACAAAAAATGAAGGCGGTGGCGCTTTGCACACAGTGTGCGTGCATGCACGTGTACCCGGGGTGGCCATTGGGATGCTGCTGAGCGAAAGCAGCTGGGCACCGTTTGCAGTGGTGGAGGAGACTGTGAAGGTGCTGGAGATGCTGCCTGGTCCGTGCAGGCACGGGAAGCTGCCTGCCAGCCCTGACAGGCAGCTGCCTCCCTGCCTGCCGCAGGTTAACCGCTCTCCCGGCAGGCAGCTCGCTGGCTGGGAAGCAAAGCTGCCTCGGATATGCCTCATTTTATACAAAGAAGGTGGGCTGTGCCTGTCCCTCCCACCCCACTGATCACCCTCCGCTCTGCCGATAATAATACCTAGCAATTACACAAAGCTCTCCCTGCTCGCTGCAGACATTAATTAAGCTCTTTCCCTGCAACGGAGACAAAGAGGGGAACCGCAGGGAAACTCACAACTTGGGTTGGGGATTTTTTGGCTTTGGTTTTGCGTGGCCATGCCACGGGGCCTCCCAGTTCCTGGCAGCACTGCGTGAGCCACGTGCCGGTGATGGTGCCGCAAGGCAGCCCTGACAGCGACACTTGGTCTGGGCTTTGCTCTCGTAGAGCAAAATTTGTCCATTTAGCCCTAATTTCTGGGCTGCTGTGGCCACTTGCATGGTGGTGCTGGATCCCGGTGTGGCTGTGTGTCCCCTGTGCCAGTAACTGAGGCTGGCTCTGCTTGCTGGGTGCTGCTGGCTCTGCAGGGGTGACACCCCAGGCCTGGGAGCTGGGAAAACTTAACTGTTCCACAGGCACCACGCTGGCCTGGCACCCAGCATCGACTCCAGGAGCTGGGGTGGCTTTGCAAGGGACCTGGAGCCTCCTTCCAGCTGTCTGCATGCTGGGATTGAGGCAGGGGATGGATGGGCAGGCACCCTGCCTGCACCCCGGGGTTTGGGGAGTGTGGATGACCAGGCACCCTGCCTGCATCCCGGGGCTGGGGGGTGGGGGTGGGCAGGCTCCCTGCCTGCACCCCATCGGGCAGGATGACGGGCAGGGCAACGTGGAGAGGAGACAGGCAGGACACCCTGCCTGCACCCTCAAGGGCAGGACGATGGGAATGACACCCTGCAGGGGAAGACGACAAGCAGGATGCCCTGCCTGCAACCCGGAGGGCAGGAAGATAGCCAGGGTATCCTGCCTGCCGCCTGGAGGGCAGGACCACGGGCAGGGCACCCTGCCTGCAGCACGCACAGCAAGATAACGGGCAGGGCACGCTGCCCACCCCCTGCCGGGCAGAGCATCCCTGCCTGCACCCTGGCGGCGCGGGGGCAGCGCTGCCCTGCCCGGCCCTGCCCTGCCCGCACCGCACCTGCCCGCACCGCACCGCGCCGGGGACGCTGCCCGGTCCCGCCCCCCCCGCCCTCCCGCCGGCCCCGGCCCCGGCCCCGGCCCCGTCGGCGGAGCCACGCGAGATCCACCGGCGCGGGGCCGGCGCGGGCCGGCGGCGGCGGCGGGGCGCGGGGCGGGCCGGGCCGGGCGGGGCGGGCCGGGGAGCGCGCATGAGCCGCGGCGGCGGCGGCGACGGGCGGGCGGGAGCGCGGCAGCGGAGCGCGGCGCCGCCGCGGGTGTGGGCGCGCCGGGGAGCCCCGCACGGCGGCCCGCAGCCGGGGGCGGCGGGCGGCACCGCCTCGCCGGCCGGGGGGCGCCCGGCCCTGCGCGCCCCGCAGCGCGGCCCGCCGCCGCCGAGGTAAGCACCGAGCCGCGGGCCCGGCCCGGCCCCCCCGGCCCGCCGCCGCGGCGGGGACACCCGCACCCCCCGGCCCCGCGCCCCAGCTCCGCTCCGCCCGCCGCCGCGTCGCCATTTTGCCGCTCGCTCTTCCCCTCCCGGCGGCGCGGCCCGGCCGGGCCCTCCTCGGCGGGCCCCGAGCGGCGGGCGGCGAGCTCCGGCCGGCTCCCGGCGATGGGGCGGCCGGGCCCGGGGCGGCGGCAGGCCGGGGGGCGGCACGGCGGCCCCCGCTCGGGCCCGGGGGGTGGCGGGCCCGGGGCGGCCCAGCCCGCACGGTGGCGGGAGCGGGGGTGACAGCGAGGTGGCGCGGCCGAGGGGCTGGGGCCGGCGTGGCGGGGTGACAGCAGCACCAGGCGGGGCTGAGGTCCCGCTCGGCCCCGGGGATGCCCGGGGGGGGTGCCCCGGTGCCCGCCTGGGTGCCTGCCTCGGCATGGCGAGGCCTCGCTGCCCACCAGGCGTGAGCAGGGGCTTCTCCCCTTGGCTGCTGTGTCTCGGGGGGGGGACGACAGGGACAGGGGACAGCTAACGTGCTCGGGACAGAAGCCTCACAGCGCCGAAACGCCTCGCCCACACCCGGAGCCCGCTGGGCGGCCGGAGCACGGGGCCTTGTGCCGCGGGGTGAGTCCTTCCCCCCAGGAGAGCCACCCGGCTGCCCCGGGCTGGCGATGGCGCGGGGCTGTGCTGCACGCTGTCCCCCCAGCCACGCGCCCGGCCCGGGCACGCAGCGGGTCGTGGGGCTTCACCTGCCACGTGCTTCCCTCTCCGGGAATCCTCCAGCGAGGGCAGTTCCGCTTCCTCCCGAGGAAGTCTTTCCCGCCGTTTCCTCATCTTCCTTCCTGGGAAGTTTCTCCGAGTGTGTGGCTGCGGCTCTGGTTTGGCCTGGAGTCGGTGGGAGGCAGCGTGGCTCCTCGGGCAGTGGCGGCGGTGCCCTTCAGTGTTTGTCACCTGCACTGGCCTCATGGCATCTCTGCCGGCAGCCTGCCTGGCACGCCGTTCATGCCCGGGCACCGCGGGCCGGGAGCGGGCGGCTCGCTCGCCTTTTTGGCATTGCCTACATCTGGAGCCGTTGGTAACTGATGAGCGGGTCGATGGGTGATGGAGCCGGCTGGCGTGCAGCACGGTGCGTCCATAGCACTGGGGCTGGGGCTGGAATCCTGGCGGGAGAGTTTGTGGTCAGGAGCCGCAGGTGACATTCCCCCTTGTAGCCATAAGGACACCATGGGGCTGAGAGGCCATCCCTGGCTGCACGCGTGCTCCCACGGACCTAATCCAATGTCACAGACGGGCATTTATATGTGGAGTTATTCCCCCTTTTCCAGTTCATGCCCAGTTTCCAGGCTGTGCCCAGCCCGCAGAGCCCAACAGCTCCACGGGAGGGATCTGTCCCGGAGGGAAGGAGCCTGCTGGGGCTGCGAGTGGCTGGGACGTTGCTGTCCCTTGTCAAACCCGGCAGAGGAGCGTGTGGCTGTGCTGGCCGGGCAGAGCTGCCAGTGGCTCGGGAGCGGTGCCTTTGGCATGGTGGGCTCCCAGGCTTCGCTCCCCCCTTCCCACAGCCGCGGGCTTCCTCCTCACCCCTGCTCCTGGCACCACCGACTTGGCCTCTGCTCATCCCATGCTGGCTCCTGTGTTGACGCGGGATTTTTTTTTCTGGAATTGGAGTTGGACACTTCAAAAATGCTGCCACGAACTTCTAAAAAGTTAACTAAAAAGAGCTGGAGGCTTCATCAGCAAAGATGCTGCCAATCCCAACCTTCCTGTACCACATCCTAGCCCCGCTCGCAGGCAGGACCCGCCAAAGTCTTTTCCTCCCATTGCCTGTTGCAAAAGGGTTGTCACCAAAAACATAACGAAAGCATGGAAGGGTGTGGGCTGTTGCCGGGTTTCAGCGTGTGTAACTCAAAAATGAGTGAGAAGTTTGGACATTACAAAAAAAGAACAACTACCAACAATGGACTGATTTTTGCTCTCTGGCTCCGGGGCAATTCCTCTGGGATCCCTGGGGTTGTATCGGTGGCCAGGGAGCAGAATTTGGCTCTCGCTAAGTGGCTTATGGGATTTTTATTTTTCATTTAGCCGAAAAATAAGAAGGGAAGAGGACTCAAAGAAGTATTTGGTGTGGAAAAACAAAAAGGCCTTCAAAACCTCTTAAGCTGGCCAGAAAGGGTCCCTTTGAGGGGATGAATGAGTTAAGAGGAATGAGGAGTGTCCAGCTGTGGGAGCAAGACTGAGCTGGGCACCTGGAATGTTGCAGTGGTTTTGGGATTGGAGCATTGCAGGGTGGTGCTCAGTACCGTCCCAGCTCCCATGGTTTGGTGTGCGCTGCCATGGGGGGTCCAGGGCGCAGGAGGTGGGCACCTTGGCCAACAGCGGGGTCTGCCCTGCCCGTCAGTCTTTGCAAGTCATCCTTGAGCTGCCTAGCGAGGCGGGCACGGAGGTTTTGTGGTCTGTAGCCCATCTGACAGCAGCCCTGCCTGCCTGCATCGGGGTATCTTGCTGCTCGGGGTGCAAGTGTGCTGGTGGTCGCTCTTTGGTGTGGGAGGCCCTGCTCAGCCTTCGCCCCAGCGCTGGCCCTCCCTCCCCTCCCGCTGGGATGTGCCGGCCCAGGGGGCAAAGCCATGGCACGGTTGCATTGGTGCTAGCCCTGGTTGGGTAAATGTGTTAGCTGGGTGGGTTTCCCCTTGGTTTTCACATTATAAAGCACAGAGATCTTGTAGTCTTTAGTTTTCCGTTCACTAGTCTTTCGTGAGTCTTCCCCCTCCCCCTTTTTTTTTTTCCTTTGAGCAACTCGCCTGGGTATTGCTCAGAGGTGCCAGGAGGCAGCACAGGGAGGAAGGGGACTGGCAAGTTTGTTCCTGGCGGATCTGGGACAGTAGCAGTGCCTGCGTGGGTGAGAATGGAGCTGTGATTTGGGAAGGGGCTGCAGGGACCCCCATCTGTTCTGGAGACCAGCTGTCTCTGGGAAGGAGTGGAGCCACAGGCAGTCAGGCTGCAGCTCCTACCAAGGTCTCCCACCAAAAGAACCCAAATTAGCTGAATAAACGATCCCTGTGCTCAGCACCAAATGCTAGAGAACCTGTTGCCAAGGCTGGAATTTCTCACTTGATCCGATTAACCTTTGTGTCTATGCAAACAACCACATATGTGTCACCAGCCGAACACAAGCCGGAAGCTTTTGCCAGTTCTTCACGGAGCATCTGGGCTGCATGTGATGCACGGTGCCCAGTGCTGCATGGAAAGTCCCTGGGGGCGCCTCAGACAGGGCTGTTGGGCCCTTGTGTCCCATGTGTCGATGGCCTGGCCAGCGATCTGGGCACACGGGAGATGCTTCCCCAGACCTTTGCTGTCTCTGGGCGCCAGGATGGGAGGGATGAGTCTGGACGCTCAGGGCATCAACTCCATTGAGTTAAGCGATGCTGGACGTGATCTCATGGGAGGAATTGGGAGTGACGCGTCAAATGTGTTTTAAAAAACCTGTGTGTGTGGGAGAGAAGTGTTGAGCAAAAGTGAAGAAAGCACCATTTGGCACTTCCTTCAGTCACGCTGCCAGTACCTGGCTGAGGATCAGCATCATATCCCGACCAGGGTCTCAAGGCCGTGGTGGTCCAGGGAATCACCTCCCAGGGGCCTGATGCTCTTGTTGTGGAGGACACCTTTAGCCCAGCTGCATCTCCCGATGCAGCTGCTGTCCTCAGATGTGTCTTTGTGCTGTCAGGAGGGGAGGAAGGTGCTTGAAACCAACCAGGGCAGAGCCAGCCGCACCATGGGCTTCCTCCTGGCACCGCTGACGTGGAGGGGTGTCCTGCTACCGGCTTCCGTCAGGAGTGAGATTGGACCTTCTGCGATAATTCCTCACGTTCATTATTTATAGAGAAGCCAAATTGAATTATTAATACGGAAAATTCAGATAACATTAACAATTCTCAGTTTATAACAGTTTCCCATTAATAAGGAAAATTGGAAATTTATCACTACATCTGTTCATTAAAACTCACTATTTTTTTTTCTTTTGGTGTCTTAAATGAAAGCAGAGAAATAAACGAAGAGGAAAAGCCATTTATTCGCTACTTCTCTGGGCAAAGTCAGCCCATAATTTTTAATAAAGTCTTTGCAGTTATATGTGGAGGGGGAAACCAGCATATAATGAAAGCAGCTTTTCAGCCATGTCCATGGTGTTGCTCGACCATAGAACAAATACTCGGAAGCACGTCCCGTTTATTCTCTTTGTGGGAACCTTTAAGCTGCATGATAGTTTTTTAATTTCCCTTCCTCCTCAGCAGCTCTCCTTGCTTTCAGCATGTGTTGCTCCTGGCTCCGAGGAGTGAATTTTAACGCTTCCCCTGCTTCTTTCAGAGATGGCGGATTCCTATACCTTTAAAGGTGGAAGGAAAACTGCAGGCTCTAACAAACCCGCTGCCAGCAAAGAAAGCAGGACAGAGACAAGGATAAACCCACCGGCAGAGCTGCCCAAGCTCGGTAAGGAACTGGTTTTTAGTTTCTGCAGAGCTGGATGGGGCAGGGGGGATGAACCTGGTGGGGGGGGTTGGGGGGCAGCTGCCAAAATGGGGGGGTTGTGAGTGCACCGAGTCTCAACATACCTCTGCTCCTCACTTCGACCCACTGGTGAGGGCTGTGCTGGGCAAAAAAAGCCCCAGGCCCTTGGAGCTGCAGCGAGCCGATTCCTGGGAATTGGAGGGGAGGGATGGAGATGGTCTCTCCCTTTCGCGAGGCGTGCGTCTGGCTTAACGAGATGGGTGTCTCGCCGCCTATTTATCGTGTTGGTAGCTAAGTGTTACATCAAAGGATGGAAAGGCTTAAATGAGTTCAGACCATCTGCTGTCTCCCGTGTCGCGGCCCCCGGGATGGAGGCTTGCAAGCATACGAGCCCCAGGGGACCCGCTTGCTAAGGGCTGTCACTCTGATGGATAGCTGATTTCTCTATCCAGGAATCTCCAGGCCCAAGGAGATTGTTTTTCTCCTGTGTGCTTATGCTGGGAGATCCCCTCTGTGGGTGCGGAGGGGCTTTCGCTGCCTTTACCTTGCTAACGGCAGCCCTGGGTGCTGAGGGATGCCCGCACCCGGGGCGAGCATCAGACTTCAGAGGTGTATCTCAGACCTGGCACCCAAAATCAGTGGCCTGGCGGGGAAATGCTTGTGCACTAAATATTTCCCAAATGCCACTCTTCCCCTGAGGGCGCTGAAGCCGTAATTGCTCGTAGAGGAGTGTAACTTACTGCTAAGGGGAATGAGCTCCAGCTGTCCGCAGTATGAACATACCTGTGTTCAGGAGAGTGGTTTTCCTTGCGCCACATCTTATCAGCACCTTCTAAAGTAGAAAAGCCCTTTTTTTTTCTTTTTTTCCCTTCCTTCAGTTTAGGTGGACTGAAAGTGATGGAGTAAAGGACACTCTGTGATGAAGGTATTTCATTGCTTTCCCTGGGAAAGTGCTGGAGGTGGAAATGTCCGCCAGGGTTCACTTCTTGGGGGTGAAGACAGGGGCCTCCTGCAGTCGCTTTGCTGGCCTCCCTCAGATGCAGCAGCCCGGCTGGCGCATGCAGCATCCCTTCCAAGCCAGGTCTTAGTCCAGGGAAGCCTCGAGTCTATTGGCAGGCCACCTCCAGTCCCTGTTTCTGAAGAGCATGATGTTTTCACCTGGCTGATTTAGCCTAAAACTGCAGTAACCTGCTGCAGAGGTGCCCAGCCACGGTACCAGCCGTAACGCTGAGCACTGTCAGGTTTGTGTCTCCTGCAGGTGCCTGTAAGGGTCAGAGTTTCACACAGACAGCAGCTGGTAGCCAGGAGTGAGGTGTCGGGAGAGGACATGTATTTTCTGCTCCTCCCATCGCTGTTCTCGCTGTCCCCAGCCAGCAGTTGAATAAGGGGTGGCTGGACTGGGAGCTCTTGTGTTTGGCACGAAACATTGCCGAAAGTTTTGAAACTTGTGCAAGTTGCGAAAAGGAGAGGAGAGCTTTTTTTGCTCAAGCTTCTGTGCGAGCCGTGACCCCAGACATGCTGGGGTGCCGGGGACAGCTGCCTGGAGGGGCAGGGACGTGCTGTTGTGGAACATTCAAATTTGGAATATTTTGAAGTGTTTAGGAGAAAAAAGTGAAAACCAAGGAGAGTAATGAGCAGGTAACTGCAGTGTTGTGAGCTTTCGCTTCAAGTTCTGCATAATTTGGGTTTTTTTCATAAACTCCCAGCTCCTGCAGTCCCTTGATGTGCAAGAGCTGTAGCTCCGTTTCATGTGCAGGGGGAGGCCCTCGCTTACCTGAAGTGTGGAGGAAAAGCCTGGTCTGAGTGTGTGTGTGGGAGCATTGGAGAAAATACAAAATGCAGAGGGAAACTGTGATGCACAGACATCGTTCTTGGGCACTCACTGAGAACTTTGAAAGTTCTGGATCACTATTGCTCCAGAACTAGCATGGTTTGGGGCCAAGCTTGCAAACCCCTCCACTCTCTTTAGGACGATGAGCCATTTCGGGGCAGGAGCCAGGCAGGTAGGAATCCAAACTGAACGGGGTGTTTTAGGGACAGCTTAGAGGCTGCCTTGCGGGGGCTGGGGGGTGTAAGTGGCTTTTCTTGGACTTTCTCTTGTAGTCCGTAGAGGTCACCACCTTTTGCAGATGAGGCCACCTGGGCTAGAGGGATTCCCAAAGGATGGTACATCACCAGTGGATGCTTTTATGGGTATCCAAGTGGAGCAAACCGGCTGGCATCACTTCAGGCAACTGGAAATAAATGAGCCAACTGTCTTGTTCACTATTTTACCCCTGGCTGCTGGGGAAGAAGGCATGAAAAGGGAGAGGGTGTGTGGTTTTGGCAGTGCCTTTGTAGGTAACTGGTTGGCTTTCTGTTTGATCTCCCTTGTTCCAAAAAAATCCTGGATTGGCTTCTGAGTACAGCCAGTGCCAGGCTTGGAGCTGAGCTTCAGTTTCTCAGGAACTAGAGGGATTGCTGGCTCGGCTTCCAGCCTCTTATTCTTACCTGATTTTCACCAGAGAAGGGCGTTTTACAGATTCAGTTTAGCTTTTTTAATCTCAGTTCTCCTGTTGTAACTGTTTTGGGTTTTCTTCTCAGGGATGCTTTTTGACTTGTTTCTGTTCTCGTAGCAAGTGGCTTTTATTCCCAGCCGCTTTCATTAAGCCCTCACAGATCTCAGTCTCAGTTTTTGGTACACTGCTTTTCCCGTTGGCTGCTCACATCTGTCCAGTTTGGTTTTGGCTTACACTGACTCCAGCATCACTTAAAATTGCAGGTTAGCCCTCAAAATGCAGCTCAAGGCCTGCCAGGAGTGCAGAGCTCTGGGGGGACGGCGCTGTGCAAAGGGAGCAGAGTCTTGCCAAGGCTCTCCAGACCCGCGGGGTGACCAGGATGCTCGGCTCCTGCTTGGAGTGATGGGAGGTTGGATGTGAAAGTGGATTGATTTGGTGAACTGTACTCAGCCCCCGCTTTGCACAATCCATTTTGGGTGTGAATTAGGTGAAATTGGGGAGTTTGCTGCCGTTGTGAGCCAAAGTGTCTGGTCTGGGGCTTGGCAGTTTAGCGTGCTTGTATTTGGTGTGCCCCACCACACAACAACAGGGGCTTCTTAGTATCTCCTGGTTGTGGTGTCTGGTTGAACTGGGCACGTTCCTGCTCTGCTAGCATTCAGCTCGTGCTTGGGACGCCTCAAGAGTCTTCTCTGAGCACACACAGAGCTGTCGTCCCTCATGAAGGTGTTCCCATGGCTTCTCCTCCCCACCCAAGTCTCCCAAGCACTGACTTGCCCTTCCTTGCCTCCCAGCCATCCCTATCCCTGCTGCTCCCCATGGGCTCAACACATCTCCTGGGCCAGTGTCTTCCTCGAGCCCTGGGGCTGCTCAGCCACGCTGGCTGAGCAAAGAGCATGGGGGATTTCTGTGCTGGACAGCCTACCCAAGGCCCAGCGTGCCGACCCAGACGCAGATTTCTTTTGCTAAGTAGCATAGTTGTTGAAAGATTTCTTCCAACCCAAGCAGAATGTCCGTTTTCCAAGGCAAGCCCCAGCTGTGCTCAGACCACTCCGTGTAAATGAAAGGAGAGGGATCAGCAGACACCAGGAGAAGCAGCCGTCTCCGTGCACATATCTGCAGGTGTAGGGGCTGTGCACTGAATTGCAGGGTAGCTGGCGTTGCCTTCCAAAGGGGAATCTCTGTCCTTGCCAGGGTGGAGGCAGACCCTGTGTGGAGCGAGGGAGCCAGCCGGGTGGGGGGAGGCGGGGGCCAGGCAGCAGGACTGCCGGGACAGCGGCTCCTCTGGCACGGCTGGCCAGACGGCGGGTGACGTGCACTGCATCTGTTTGCAGGAAATGCAACCAGTGACAGAACTGAGGGCAGGAAGAAAGGACGACCCAAGGCCGAGAACCAGGCGCTGAAAGACATCCCCGTAAGACCCCACACGCTCTGATCCCTGATGCCCTCCCTGCCTCGCTCCCTCTGACTTGCCCTCTGCGTCTTGCTGTGCTGCGTGCTCCAGCCAGCCCCGCTCCAGGGTTAAACCTGCCTTCCTGGTGGTTTAATCTTCAGACCAGCCTTGTCTTGGGCTTGGCAAGATCTTGGCCTGTCAATCCCCTCCATGCAGCATCCTCTGAAACCCTGGTTAGGGAACAGTACCCTCCTCCAGCCTCCCCTTGCTGAGGCCATGCCCAGATGAGCTGGATTCTTTCACAGCCAGGACAGGTTTGGCTAATGATCTGGCAGCACCGGCAAAGGGATGATTTATTCCCCATGGAGTTGTGCAGTTTAATTCCTGCATGGTAGCGGGGACAACACACAGAGCAGTTTGTCATGAGAGCATGGGCATGGGGTGATTTACTGACTAGATGAAATGTGAGGTGATTAAATCACCCAGGTGACTTCTGGCCTGATTTATTCCCCAGCCTCACCGGGAGCACGTGTGTGCTCTGGGAGGCACAGCAAGGGAAATTCTCAGAAGGAATCATTAGCCTGTAGAGCCTGCAGAGGCTGTCCCAGCACCTCTTGCTGTGGGGAGCACCGCTGCACTGAAGCACGGCCCTGGGGTCCACTTTGCAGCTGCCTGCTGGGAAGGGGTGAACAGGAATAATCGGAGGTCCCATGTGGCCCCCTCGGGATGCGCTGGCACTCACATGGGCATGCAGTGGGTCTTCGCTTAGCTATACCTGTTGTCACTCCTGTTCCCAGCTCCCCCTGATGAACCAGTGGAAGGACGAATTCAAAGCCCACTCCAGGGTGAAATGTCCCAATTCAGGCTGCTGGCTGGAGTTCCCCAGCATTTATGGTTTGAAGTACCACTATCAACGCTGCCAAGGGGTAAGGAGACTGGAGGGCTGTCTGTCCTCCCCAGTGGCCAGCTCTTACGTTACCATCTACAGGGTAAAGCCCCTCTCAGGTGTCAAACCCCAGGAGAATAAAATGGGGAGGGCACAGATGGGCCAGGGATGGTTCATGGGTATGTATGAGCGGAGCTGGGTCCCTCCAGCTCAGTGTAAGGTCTGGCCTGGTTGGATTGTGGACCATTGGTAACTCTTCGGAGAGGCAGAAGGGATTACATACAGTTTGTCTTCTTGCCTGTGTCAGAAAAAGCCTGTCCCTTTTGTGGTCTAATGTCTGCATGCCTGCTCCACACAGGGTGCAATCTCAGAGAAGCTGACGTATTCGTGCTCGTACTGCGAAGCTGCCTTCACCTCCAAAACCCAGCTAGAAAAGCATCGGCTCTGGAATCACTTGGACCGGCCAGTGCCAACCAGCAAAGCAGAAAACAAAGTGCCGAAGGCCATTGGAAAGAGCAGTGGCAAGAAAAGGTAGCAGGCTGTGGCTGGGCTGTGTGGTGGTGGTGGTGTAGGGATGGCTGGGAGAGGGGGAATGTGCCCGCCTCCATTCCCACGATCTGGGCTGGCGAGGGGGGAGAGGTGTCAGGACATTTGTCTAACAACCCCTCTTTAAACAAGCCCTCTGTGCTTTGCCCTAGAGCTGCTGAGAGTTCAGCTTGCCCCACCATCCATCCCAAACAGGCAAAGACGGAAAAAGCTGCGGCCCAGGACCACGCCGAGAATGGCGAGTGCCTGGCGGAGAGCCGGGAGAGCAAGGAGTTTCAGATCGCAGCAGCTGAGGCAATGGCAGCCGCCACCCCCACGGCGAAGTCTTCGAGCGGCAAGGATGCTGTGCAGCAGCGGGGCAGCCAGGCCTCTCTGCAGGAGGAAGACCCCGAGAGGATGAAGCACAGTAAGATTAGAGCCTGGGGCTGTGCTGGTTCAGGAGCCCAGAGAGGGGTGTCCCGCAGGAAGGGGCTCCGCACCAGCCAGCGCTGCTGCGAGTGTCTCTCTGAATGTACATCCAAGCCTTGTTTCAGCATCCTGATAATTTGCCCCCCCCAGTTTCTTGCAGCTCCACTGGGAGTTAAAAACCAGTTGTAGCTGTGGTAGAGGTATTTCTATAGGACCTATAGGACTGGCAATGGATTGAGTTCCCTGCAGCACAGCAGGCTGCTGTGGCAGCCCATCTGTCCTCACCGAGTGTGGCAGTTTAAACTAGGGTCGTTCTGGCAAACCCATTTTCCTGGAGGATTGGGACAGGGTCAGGAGGCGCACTCTGCCCCTTTACTGCAGGGCTGGCAGGCAGGACCATGGTTGTCCCCATTGTGGCATGGATTTACACTGCTTGCAGGACCAAAGCGAACCACCGCCAGCCACCTTAGCTGCTGAGACTGTGGAAACCACGCAGTTTTTGGCATTAGACAGAGACACCACTTCCACTCATTGAATTAGCCCTGGATACCGTTATCTCTCCTGTATTTTTGGAGTGGGAAGCAGCATCTTGTTACTGTTTGGTGGGCGGGTGCTTCATTTGACAGCCCCTGTATTTCACACTGGTAAAAGGCTCCTCAAGGTGATCCACTCCTGACACGGAGCGTGTGCCCACCTCATGCCCTGGGACTGGTGAAGGCCCCCTGGCAGTACAGTTATTTGACCAAATCTCTCTCTGTTTCTCTCTTTTGAGTCAGGAAGGAAACAGAAAACTCCTAAGAAATTTACGGGGGAGCAGCCATCCATCTCGGGGACGTTTGGACTGAAAGGTAATACAGGGACAACTCTGGTCACCTGCAGGGTTGTAGCTTCTCCCTGGGGCATGTGAGGCCCCAAGAGCCCTCTCTGTGGTGGAGATGCATGGCAGCCACCTGCAGCCTGGGGATATCACACTGGAGGAGCTGGTGCCTTTTACCATAAGCGTGTCATAAAGGCAGTGAAAGGCAGCAGCAGAGCTGGCACTGAGAACCACCCTGTCTGCTCTGCTTGGGAACCTGTCGCTGGGAAATGAGAGAAGAGAGGAAAGGATCCAGGTATGTCCAGCTGTGACACAAGAGTAACGAGCTGCTGGCACAAGCAAGACATGAGAAGCGTCATCTTATCGTCATCCCACCACCCAGGGATGTCACAGTATTTCCAATGGCGTCAAGGAGGATTTCTGCTGCGTAGAAAGGCTGGATGACGCATCCATCCCTCAGACTGTCTCCAATGCTGGTCGCCCACATTCAAGAAAATGAATTCAGGGGAAAAGAGATGCGTTACTGGGATGTTTTCTGAGAGGAGGTTCACGAGTTGGCTGCTTCAGCCTGGCAAAGCAGGAGTGAGTGGGACTGTGGTCGTGCTCTGTAAATACACCCAATTGGGCTGGAAAGGAGGGAAGAAACCTGGAGTATCCCCGGTGTGAGAGCAACTGGATTCATACTGGCTATGAAATACATTTTATCAGGGACATAAAAAGCAGATTTCCAGGCGCTGCAGGAGGCAGCACCTTCTAGTACAAGGGGCGCTCAGGGAGAGGCACTGGTGGCTTTGAAGGAGTTACACACTTCCTGAAGGGCAGGCTCAGTGTGGTATCTGCAATTTCCTTTCCCCTGGCTCCTGGGAAGTCGGGATTGTTTCCCTTAACTTCCCCACAGAGGCACTGCCGTAGGCTGAAACATCTGTGAGTTCCTTGAGAATATAACTGGTGCCCCTGGTGACCTGCTGCCTCAGATGGAGACTGAAGATCAGGCAGGCTTTGCCTACATCCCCTGGGCTCAATGTGGCAATTGGCTCCCCAAAAACAAGGTGACACCAGCCCGTCACGGGGTGCTTGCCTCCATTCAGACCCTGGCTTTGCAAGGGTCACAACCCAGAAGTTCAGGGGGACGTGGACCCTCGTGGGACAGGTGTGGATCTGACCCTGGCATTCACCATGTTGCCTCCAGCACCTTCTGTGGAAGCACAGGGAGGGTGTGGACCAGGGGCAGAGCCCCCTCCTCTGTTTGCCAGCCTTTCCAAAGCATCGTTTACAAGTCAGGTTTTCCATTTCTTACCTCAGCCCAGGAACTGCCGAGAGATTCTGCGTGACAGAGGGGACTCGGGCGCATCGCTGCTGCTGGCATGCTCTCGGCATGTGCTCGCTTCAGCATGTGCTCGCTTGGCCTGCTCAGTGCAGGGAGGAGCTTCAGTGGTCAGCAGCGATCTATTTAACAGGCTGAATGGGAAGCACACGCTTTGCTGGTGCAAGTGTGCGGGGGTGAGGCACAGACAAGGTGGGAGGATGGATGTGTTTGGGAGAAGCTGGCTGAGAGCCTGGCACTCTGCCTGCACGGAGAGTCCTGGCTTCAATTTCCTCGCCACTTTGCAGGCAGGCTTGGTGACAGTCACCAGCTACCCAGGGTAGCTGCTCCCCATGTGCCTGTCACCCAGTCACCCCATCTCTCCTCCTGTTTCCTGACCCTTCCCAGCACCCAGCAGTCCCTGGAGAGACCTGTGTTCGTTGTGGCGATGATGGTATGTCATCATACAGATCCAGGGATGAAAGGTCCTGTGGGATCTAGTGTCCGGGATCCCAAAGTTTGCCCGGTTTTCTAAGGGGAACCCCAGTTCATTGGCCCAAGCGGTTAGAAAGCCTTTCTGATGCAGGAGCATCAGCAAGAACGCCACTTTTATACCCCGAGTTTGCTGTTCCAGTTCCCCTTTTCACTTTCTTGCAAAATGCTTTTTTGCTTTCACCCCAGCCTGCCTTTCCCACAGTCTGCCTGGCTAGAAGCATCCTGCCCTGCTTTGCCATGGCATTTCCATAGTTCATAAACTGTCTGGGTTGGGGGAAGAGATTCTGTTTATAAAACACCACAAGCTGTTACGATATTGCTTGTCATAATTACAGAGCTGATCTTACACATACAGCTGTGGCAGACCTACAGCCAGCTCAGCGTCCCTGGGTTAGAGGTAGAGATTTTTTACCTGCTACATGCAAGTTGGTCTGAGGGTATTAAAGCAAGTACCAAATAAAAAAAAAATCCTCTCTACCTCTACAGGTCTTGTTAAAGCAGAGGACAAAGCGAAAGCTCATCGAGCCAAGAAGTTAGAGGGTAACACCAACACAGAGGAGCTGAAAAAGAAACCTCCAGGAGCTGGTGTGAAGAAGGAAACAGCTGTACATCTACCAGCAGGTGAGCTGGTGGAGGCAAAGCACAAGCAGCAACTCTGGGTGCAGCTTAGCTGCTTATCCTCTGTTCTGCTCCAAGCCTGCACAGTCCCCACTTCACCCACCGCCTGTGGTTCCACACCCCTCCTGGCCCGGCGAGCTGTTTTCTAGCAGGTTTGCAAGCAGCAGCAGCACAAAATCAGCAGTAGGAGCACACAGCTTTTGAGGTGTAGCTCAGATGTAGGAACAACTACTGCTCCTAAAATATTGGTGCAGGCACAACTGATACCCTGAAAGGGGGATTCCTTACCTTGGCTTCACTGCCGGGACAGACCGCTGCTAGTATTGGGAGTTGATAGCCAAATCCTGATTCCCCCTGGCTTCACTGTGACCACAGTTTGGGTCGATGTCTGGGGTGATGACATTTTTCTAACATAATCTCCATGAATGATGCCAGTGCATACCTCTGGGTGTGATTATGTCTTCCCGAAGCCTCCGAGGAGCAGCTTACACCCTAGTGCAGGTTGCTGACTTTCACTGGGAGCTCTGACAGCAGGAGGAACGCAGGATGTGCAAGATAAACACAGCTGCAGTGCCTTGCACTGCTTTCAAATTCAAATAAATGACTCTGATCTCACAGCCATGCAAAAGCATCCAAATAAACAGATTTGGCAGTTTTTATTCGGACCGGACTTCCCTTGCTGGAAGCCCAGCACTGTTCCGCTGAGAGTGTGGTGTGAACTCTGGACCTGAGAGCAGGTTTTGGCCCCACGTATCTCTTATTTTGGGTGGATTTTTAGCCAGTCGCAGCCATTCAAATAAACAGATGCCTGGAAGCTAGCACTCCCCTAGCTGTCTGTGTGTCTGCTGGGAAAGAGGATTGCCAGGGAAGTTTTCCAGGCACACATCCAGATGGAGCCGAGATGCTCACCTTTGTTTCATTCCTGCTAATTGTTTCATTTGGCCGGGGCAAGTTATTCCACGTGGGGTATCTCCCAGTGCACAAGATACCAGTGGGGTTGGGAAGGCAGACTTCCTTTTCCCTATGAACTGCCAGCAGGTCAGCTAGCTCCATGCAAAGTGGCCCAGTGACCCAGTTCGCTCAGGCAGCTGTGGGGTAGGCAGAGCTGCAGGTGCCTGTGTGGTTTGTGTCTGGTTTTGGCTTGACCCATGCCCGGGATGGCACACCTGGTTTTAACATCAAGAACTTTTCCCACTTCAGTGCTTTTCAACGTAGCAAATCAAGGTTTACGACAGGGCTGTCGTGCCCAGCAGCCCAGGCAGGCCGTGTGGTCTCTGCAGCTCGGTGCGACGTCTCTCTCCTCTCCCTCACCAGCAAACCCCGAGGACCAGTGGCAGCGGGAGATCAGCGAGAAGGGAGAAGTTGCCTGTCCAACCTGCAGTGTTATAACCAGAAAGACTGTTGTGGGGCTCAAAAAGCACATGGATGTCTGCCAGAAGGTAAGGACTTGCTTTATTCAATCACGCACATGTGGATTTTGGAGGGGAAGGGATGTGTACATGTGCCACTCATAAATGTGTTATTGATGCTCCTAAAACCAGTTTTGGGCTGTGTTTGATAGAGCTCTTGCTGGTCAGCTTCAGAGAGCTGGCTGCCTCACATCGATTTAGAGGAATTTGGACACCTAATTCTCAGCCATTCTGAATCCCTCTGTGGTCTGGGCCCCTTGCCCCAGTGTCTCCAGCAGAGTCAGGTATTTCTGGTAACTAAATGAATGGGTTTAAGGCTGGAGAGATTGTTGGGGTTGTCTCTAATTTGGCCTCCTCCAGAGCCCTGGCTGTGGGATCTCGCTGTGTGCCATGCCTTGCGTCAGGCCAAATAAATTGTGGTTGAATGAGAGCACATCGCGGGGAGACACTGAGCTTGGATGTGCTCAGGCAGGCTGTCAAGACGCAGGAGTTCAGTAATGGTGCAGTGAAAAATTGTCTCTCTGCCACACCGCCATGCATCAGAGCACAGGATTACATCTTCATCTGTCACCTGGCGTGGTGCAGAGCCATCGCCACAGAAAGCCAACGTGGGATCGATGCCTCCTGCTTTGAAAATATGTGGCTCGGCTTTGATTCCACATTCATTTTCTGTAAATGCTTCCTCAGCTTTTGCCTCGCTATTTATACAGCAGTGGGAGGCTACTCTCCCTTTCAGCCCCCCTACTACATCGATGCCGGGCAGTCCTGCCTCCTCTGACTTCCTCCTGGCTTCAGTGGAGTGGGGATCTTGGCCATTGCTGCTTATATCTCCTGTGCTTTGGAGCATCTCCCAGACCAGGCAGGCTCCACGTGAGCTGCATGGCCAGACAGCCTGCCGAGCACGACACTGCCAGAGCAGTCAGGCATGTCTTCCCTGCTATAAATAGGCCAGTGGGTGTTCAGCTGAGGAATCAGGGCTCCAGCCCGAGGAATGGGTGTTCCGTCACCCTTCCCTGGGAGGGACGGTCCTTGCCAGGGCTCACTGTGCCACTCCAGGAGCTGGGGTGCTTGACAGAATCCCTGCCAGAGCAGCCTGTGGTGCAGGGAGGACAGTCCCCAAGCTCTGGGTGTGTGACCACAGGTCCAGCTCTCAGCATTTCACTTCTGAGATGAGCATCTGGCACATCATTAGCAAGGCGCTGCTGTGCAGGTACATGTCATCCCCATCAGAAGTGACCCTCTCAGCTTGCTCTCTGCTTTGGCTGAAGTATTTCTTAGTTGGACAATAAAGCAAGGATGTGCAGGCCCCTGAAACTCTTACAAAACAACAGAAATCGGTTTCTCCATTCCTTGCTTGTCACTAAGCAGTCTGCCCTGTTCCCTTTGGTTTTGGAAAGGAAATAAGGGATGGGGACAGTTGCAACGTGCTCGGGCCTGAAGGAGAAGAGGGCAGGTATATCCTTCCAGCATCCCAGGTGGGAGGGCTTGTTAGAATATACACATGGCACATTCTTCAGTGTTGACCGGAGGAGTAAACCCCAAATTGCTGAGGTTGGTATCTGATGAGGTAAGGAGCTTTTAGCATCCACCTTGTTAGGTTCAAGCGCTTGGGTCTGGAACAACATTAACTGATGGGAGCTCAGGTACAAGTGAGTCATGCCCAGCTGGCTGCAGTGAGTTTATTCTTCATTTTCCCGGAGTTCCAGGATGAGGAGGGATTTGCAGCTCCATCTTCATTCCCTCTCCAGCCTCTAGTCCAGGCTTGATTGAAGGGGAAGTGGAGCATCAGCTGGGCCGGAGAAGCAGGAACAGCCATGGCCATCCAGGCACTGGCTCCCTGTCTGGACATTCTGTCTCTCCCAGAGCGTTCAGCTCCTGAGTCAATAAATTCTGGTACCTGCCCCAGCAAAAGTCATGATCTGGTTACTGTCATTGCGAGTTCCCCTTGTACGTCGGTGTGTGCACTTAATGCATCTCCCCAGTCACTCGGGCGGCCAAGTTGGGTCAAACAGCAGAGCAGTATGAGGCAGGAAGCATTCTGCTGTGATCGTGTCCAGCAGCGTCTTAATGTCAAACAGCCCAGGCGCCCAGAAAGCGTATTGTACGCCAGCATCTGTTGTAGTTAATAGGGCTGCAGAGCACAGTCCGCTGACATATTGGTAGATCAAAGCTTCTTCTCTTTCCTAACCCTTTAACAGGAAGACTTAAGACACCAGGGCCAGATGTTTCCAGCCAGTGGGGCTTTAAATCTACATCCAAAGTGGAATGTTTTCCAAAAAAACGGGGCATGTGGGTTTGATATCAGTATCCAGGACAACAGAGAGAAACAGGCTGGGCTTGGGATGGGGGACGGGGACGCTGCGTTGCCTGCTGGGTCCCACCTCCGGGTACTGCTGCAGCAACAGCTACCCATGGGGCTTATTGACAAGCGGCAGCAGCCCTTGGAAAATGAGCGGCGGACTGTGGCCTCCACGGTGACTTGCCTTTAATTCATTCAGCTGCAGGATGCCTTGAAGTGTCAGCACTGCAAAAAGCAGTTCAAGTCCAAGGCTGGGCTGAATTACCACACCATGGCTGAACACGTCAGCAAGGTAAGAGCGCTGGGCTGCTCTTGTCTCGCACCTTGTTTCTCTCTGTCTTGCAGAAGGCGAAGCAATCGGCAGCCCGCTTTCCTTTGTCTTTGTAAAGGAAGGATTCACAACACCATCTTTGCAGCATTTCACATACTGCTCATGCAGACGGTGGCCTTCCCCCGTCCCTGCCAAGGAAAGCCATCCCTTCCCAGGTGGCTAGTTAGGCTCATGTTGATCCTGGGGAGTAGAGCAGAGGACTGAAAAAATAAAAGTGTTTCAAATCCCAGAATGGGGGAAGATTCAGTGAGTACAGTGAGGCGAATTTTGAGTGGCAAAGCTCTGCCTCCAAAACTGTGCCTGCAAATCTGGGACTGATAGGTTCTGCCTTGCACAAATCTCAAAATCTAGGCTTCAGCTCTCCACCGTGCATGTGAGAAGTAGCCACAAATTTACCTGAATAAAATCTGGCAGGCACTAATTTAGATGTTGTTCTTAATAATCTGGTCATGTACATCTCCGAGATAACGGGGCAAGGCATAACCACATTTCTATGTGTCCCGTGCTTACCAGTTGTGACTTGTCTTTTACCTGTGCATTAACCTCCTGCTCTTCAGTCTGGCTGGTGAATCCTCCGTGCAGGAGCTGCTCCTGGGTTTCTCAGCTGGCCTTTTGGGTGCAAATGCAGGAAAGGCAGGAGCAGATCTGGCACGTAACAGCGAAGGCATTGGCGTGCAGTAAAGCAGTGGGAGATCCAACTCCATTAACGAGAGGTTCCCCCTGGGCAAGGGCAGCTCCTGCGAGACAGAGGTTTACCACCCACTCCTGGCACAGAGGACATGAGTGAATGGTTGACTCTGTCGCTTCTGTTACTTCCTTGTTTCCAGCCTGTTCCTGTGGAAACCGCTGGACTTGGTGAACAGGAAGAGCGGGAAAGGCTGAGGAAAGTGCTAAAGCAGATGGGAAAACTGAAATGTCCCAATGAGGTACGAGAACAATTCCTGTTTCTCGTTCTGTGGAAAGGTGGAAGGAGTGAGTCCCAATGCAGAGGGGGGCGTGCACTCTCCAGGCATCCCTTGGCATGTGCTCGATTTTTTTTCACCTTAGCACCGCCATCCCGATCCCTGTCCTGCTGGCTCTGTGCACTCCGGCAGCGGGCCATCCCGGCAGGCAGGTGGGCATAGGGCAGGTTGAGGAGCGCTGAAGGGCAGGTTCTGCCTCCTGAGCTCAGGAGGGGGCACGGCCGGCGCTGTCCTGGGCACAGGGTAAAATTGCGAACCGATTGCAGACAAGTCACGACCAGGTAATGGAGGTGTGTGGCAGAGGTTTGTCCCCACAGATGCTTTACTCTCTGCAGGCAGTGCCTGCCCAATGCCTTCCTCCCACTGCCCACCATGCCTCTCTCCCAAGAACTCTGTTGGTGTGTTGGGGCGAGAAGCGCCAGGGGTGGGGGCCACTCCCCCCACCCCTCCGTTGCTGTTGTGCCTTTGTGTGGGTCTCTGGGGGAGAGGGGCTGGCCAGCGATCCCCCGTCGCTGGGAGGGGACGGGTTGACGGAGCTGCTCTGTGGAGGGGTCTCCCTGGGATGTGTTCCTCCCTGGAGCAATGGCACCCCGACTGTTTCGACATGGGTGCATGAAGCCCCAGCCCTCCTTAAAACCCTCCCCTTCTCCCTGTCACCGCAGGGCTGCGTGGCCAATTTCTCCAGCCTAATGGGCTACCAGTACCACCAGAAGCGGTGCGGGAAGCAGCTCGCCGAGGCCGACAAGCCTGTCTTCAGCTGCCCACACTGTGGCAAGAAGTACAAATCCAAGGCTGGCCACGACTACCATGTGCGGTCAGAACACATGGCCTCGGTGAGCCCCCTGGACGCCTCCACAGCCCAAGGAGTGGGGCCATCCCCCCCTGGGGGTGACTGCAGAGCTGCAGAGCCTGCGGGCAGGACAGAGCCGGGCAGGGCCGGGCCGGGCAAGGCAGGTGCAGATGTCGGACTGATGTTGTTTTCTCCCTCGCATCACCACGCGCGTGTGTTGTACCATGCGGTGTCGGGGTGGGGAATGGGCTGCAGCCTCCTCCACCCCTCCAGAAAAGCTGAATCGCTGCGTTTACGGGAGTGAAGTGGTTGGCAGCGTTTCCCTTCCCTGGTGCCCACAGGGCTGTGCTGCAGCCCACCCTGCATCCATGCTCTGCAGGGAACAAACACAGAGCTCCGGCTGCTCCCTTGGCAGAGAGCAAGTGCCGGCTGCTTGCCAGTTCTGGGGTGGCAGGATCTGTCCCTAGGGAGCATCCTTTTCTGTTCTGTTGATTCCTAATGACAGTGCATCTGACGCTAATAACTCCCCAACTCTAATAAATCGAGACGTTTTTACACGTGGGAGTGCGAAAGGACACAGTCAGTCTTAACACATGGCTGTCTGCTGGGCAGGGGGAGGTAGGGGTGCTCCCCTTGTTCCCTTGCTCAGGTGCAGAGCCACGCTGGTGTCTCTGCAGCCTCTGCCTGCACAAAGCAGGTCTACAAACGCAAGCCCAGCCCCCACATGCCCATCCCGGGGCCAGAGAGCTTGCCTCTTCTCCCCTCATTGTGCCCTTCCTGACTGTTGCAGCCTTCGGAGGAGCCAGAGGTGAAGCCGGAGCCTGGCCCCGTAGAAGATTTTGAAAGGACCCCAAGTGGCCGCATCCGTCGGACATCAGCCCAAGTAGCCGTCTTCCACCTTCAGGAGATAGCGGAGGACGAGCTTGCCAAGGATTGGACCAAGCGGAGGATGAAGGACGACCTGGTGCCTGAAACGAAGCGGGTGAGAAGCCTTTACTTCTCTTTTATTTTTTTTCTTCCTTTTTTTTTTTTTTTTTCACTAGCTGTACACAGAGATCCTGGGATGCTAGTGTGGCCTCAGCTGGCTGAGAGCTCGTGTGTCTCATTTTTTGTGCCTTAAATCGCTTAGATGTGATGGCAAATTTATTGCTAAAGAGCCCACCCAGCAGAGGTCTGCAGGCTCTGTACAAGCCTGGTAGCAGGCGGCTTTGCCCTTGCCGCTGCAAGGACGCAAGTCTAAATGGAGCAAAAGGTGGTGCTTTGTGGGCAGTGGAAAGGTCAGAGTCCAGCCCAGAGGATATTGTGGAGGGAGGTCAGTTCTGGTCTGTGCTCAGGAGTGAAGCAGGGGCTGGCAGCCAAGAGGAGCACACAAAGAGAGCAGAGGTTGGATCTGAAACCATCTTCCTTGCACTGTCAGAGAGCAAAGATGCCCCAGGCGGAATTTCTTCCCTTCTGTGTCTCTTCCTTAATTTCTGGGAGATGCTTTGCCGGAGGTAAAGGGCCTGCAGCGTTGCCGGCGCGTGGAGGCAGGGCTGAGCCCTGCAGTCTCCAGCAGCCGTGCACACATGGCCTGGTGCTGCGGAATCTGTGCAGTGAACGCTGGTGCCCTGGCGGTCTTGAGCTTCATGGAGGCATTGGAGTAACATGTTAAATCAAACATCCCTCCTGGCTGTGGGAGGTGGTGATTCCTGGGAATGTCCCAGAGCTGATATTCCCTGCAGGAGTGCTCCTTCAGGACTATATAATGAATGAAGCAGCAGCAAGTCATAAACTTTTTCAGTGTAAAAGTGAGAAATGAGAGGGGGCTAGAGTTTTATAATCCTATGGTTGATACTTTTTGGCCCATGCTAGGACTCAGTGCAGAGCCATCCTGCAAGTCTCTGCACAAGCTGCAGCCTGTTTCCTGAGCAAGTAGCTCTGCGGTTAGGTACCAGCTGTTTTCCTTGCTCTGAACAGTCCTGGGCATCTCTTGTCCAGTGCTCTGAAGTTCACCCTGGGTGGGATAATTGGGCACATTGTAAAGATCGGAGTGAGGAGCGGAGGGCAGCAGGTTAAAGCTTTGCCACAGGGAGTGTGGCAGTGCCTCTGCCGTGGGCGTGCAGAGTGCAGGAGAGCCCCAGCCCAAAGGACCTGCCTCAAGCCAGGAAAACAGCCCAAGTCCCAGAGTCAGCCTAGAGAAGTGATGTGGCTCGCTCCAGGAAAATGGGTGGCAAAACAGGAAAGCTTCAGCCAAAATGCCTTTCCACTGCCGCAGCCTGTCCCACACTGTCCTGGCACGTGTATGTTCTCGGCAGAAGTGCCACCATCCTCCTGCAGAGACCTGGAGGAGCTCAGCCTGACTCAGCTCCCAGTCTGCACGCAGTGGGCAGATGAAAAACCAGCACACAAACAAACCAGTATCTTCTTTACCCGCCTTGGCATCCCGGTGAGGCAGCTGGCGCAGAAGGGGATCCGGACATGGTGCTGCCATCCACCTTGGAGCAGAGCTGGGGGTTTTAGGTCTAGAACTGGTTGGAAACTTTTTGTTTCCTCAATGCTTGGTGTTGTCATTGTTGGTTTCCAGATGACTTCAGCTGCAATGCATTTATAACATAAAAAATTCAAACCCAAAGTAGCTGTTTCATTTCAAATACTGTGGGAGAAGAGGTGTGGTGCTCTCTTCTCCCCCCTCCAGCCTCAGCACTTGCATTCCTCTCTTTCCTCTTTGAATAGCTCCCCTTACTTTGGGTATTTTCTGTTTGAATTGAGGGAGCAGCCAGGACTCCCAGGCCTGGACAAAGGGGCCCATGTGCAAGCTGACATACAGAGGCATCGTAAAGGTCTCAGCCGCTGGCGTAATTGCTCTGTGAAATGCTGTTTGTGGTGGTTTGTTTTTTTTTTATGAGACTTCTTGTGTTCAGAGTTTAATTGAGCTCCATCTCGGTGTTAGAAAAACAAAGAGAATTGCTGTGAGGGTGGCGGAAGCAGGTTTGCATTGAAGGTGGGCAAGGGAGGAGCTGGACCGGCTTCCAGGTGGCAAAACAAGGCTCTTGGGCTGGAGGATCGGGACCTTGGGTCCTGCATGGGCTGCTCTCCCCAGCTGTGCTGGCCGTGTGTCGCACAGATGGATTTCAGGGGAGGTCAGTGCGGTGGGCGAATGTGTGTAGCTGTGAGACTGTCACGTTCCCTTGACAACACTCTAAAATATAATCTGTTCAGTCTATGACATTTTTTCTCGACGAGCAATGCTGGAAAGAGGTGGGAGGTAGGTTCTGCCTGGGGAAGCTGGTGGGAGCTTGCTGACTTCAGCACGCGTGGTGCTGCTCTGCTGAACATCATCTTGCATCGCTCAGGACTGCTCTGCGTTTACAAGTTGCTTTAATTCAGGGTGTGGAAAAAAACCTCCCAACTGCAAGTGACTCTAACATGCCAGCAAGCGCCCAGTTTGACCCTGTTACAGCCCCAAAAATAGCCTTTCCCTCAGAACTGGCTTCAGCCGTGCTGGCAGCACAGCTCTGTGGCAGGTCCAGCCCCAGGCAGCGTGGGAGGCTCGGAGGAGTGGGCAGCATCCCCGTGGCCCAGTGCCACCACCCTGCTGAGCATGCATGATGGCCATCCCTCCAAGGGAGCGGACACACAGAGCCACCAGAGTGGCAGAAGGACAAGCGCCAGTTAACCGTGACCAGGGCAGTAGGACTGATGGTTCCCAGAGGAGATGCCACGCCACCACCTCTTTTTTTCCCACGGGCCGTATCCAGCTGTTGGGAGTACACTGCCAGGCACACAGACACCCCCTGCTCTGCCACTGCCTTGGACCTGGAGAGAGGTGGGATGTCAGGGATCGGCAGCAGATTTCAACTGCTTCTGCACCATCTCGGCAGGACCAAGGGATTTCCAGGGTCCTGGAGGGACAGACGCTTTCCAGCTCGGTCTGTAACCTGGGCTTGCTGCAGCACAGGACTCGCTCTGTCCCCGAGTTGTCCAGTTACCGCCACGGTCCCAGCAGTTAACGTGGTTTTTAAGGGAGCTGATGAGGAAAGCCATCCCTCCTCTCCATCCCTTTTCCAGGCAGCAAAGCTTTTCCACAGGGGAAGGCAAACAGCTCCTCAGCAAGCCGATGGGGTACAGGGGCTCACAGCCTCCCGGCAGGCATGGTCCCACTGCAGCCCCCGCACCGTGGCCTGCCCTTATGGCCACGTGGCAACCAGTCCCAGCCGGGGAGAGGGATGTTGGGTTTGGATCCCGTTGGTGGCCCATGGTGGGATGCGTTTGCCTTTCCCCAGGAGGACGGATTCCTTCGCACCAAAGCTATGGCATTAGAATAAACGATTGCTGCTCAATCCCAGGCCCTGCGCTGCCTTCATTCTGCACTAACCAAATCCAGCATTTCTAAATATACACTGGAGTCTTATTTTCTCGCTCCGATCTTTATTTGCCTCTGGATAAGCTGAAACAGATGGAGTGTTTCACAACGGCTGCTTGCTGGGGATGTCAGATGGGGAAGGGCACACCCCTGCTGCTTTTCTGGGAAAAATCCCCTTTCCAGAAGCTCCATGAAGATGAATCCGGTCCTCAACCTCCTCAGGCCGTCGCTGGGGCCATCGCCTGCCCGTGAGCAGTCTTGGGGCCACCGCAGAAGAAGTGAGAGACCAACAGGTTCCCAGCTTGGTGGCGTGGGCAGGCGGTGGTGGACTCTGGGATCTGACGGGGGGTGATGCTCTTCCCCATTTTGGAGGCCGAACTGAGAGAACCTCCTTGAGCAGAGGGAAGAGGCATCTAAGGGATGAGAGGAGAGAAAATCCCATGGAAATCCCAAGTTTCATGGTGTGATGCTTTCCCTGTAGAGGTCGAGCAGGGGTTGCTTGTTTCAAGGTGCCACGAGCTTTGTGCCAGAGATGGTGGTGGACTTCCGCAGCCCAGGCAGCCACCGTGCTGCACAGGGAGGGATGCAGAGGTTCTCTGTGGGTTGCAAGGGAGTCCCGGTCACCTCCCCACAGCTCAGGATCTGAGTGTAGCTGCAGGGCTGGGGCCAGCCACAGAGGCTGCACATCCCCATGGAGCCTGGCTGCCGCGTGGCAGGGTGACAGGGGCCTGGAGCAAAGGGCTGACATAGGCCAGTCATAAAGCTAAAGGGGAAAAGCCACCTCCAGGCTCGAGTTAAGAAAACCCCATCCTGGATCCAGGATAAATTCCAGAGCAGAAGAGCCTGGCTCAGGTTTGTCCCCCAAGACGATAGCCCTGCAATGGGGCGGGAGCCAGCCTCAGCCCTGCGGACTCACGTCACTGGTGGGCCAAACCGGAGCCCAGCTCCAGCTGCAGCCCCGGAGCTCAGGGAGGCCATGTCTGCCCTTCCTCCCTGGGCTCGGCAGCACCGGCATGGTGTGACCCAGCCACCCGGAGCCACGTATGGGACCCGGCTGCTGGCCAGCACCCCTGGGTGTGCTTTGGCTTCGTCTCCCGGCCGGCACCAGCTGCGGTTTCCACAGGGTGATGGGAGAGCTGTGCCTCGCACTGGGGACCTCGGTAAAGCTTCCAGGGGTGCTTGTTGGCCAGGGCCGAGGCAGCCTGCATGGTTCTCATTTACCGCGATATATTTTGGGGAAGGGGAGAGCTGTCTAGGGAGTGCAGAGGGTTGAAATATGAAAGTTAATTAAATAAAACCATCAGTCAAAGAAAACAAGCCTTCCCACCCCAGCATCCTTCGACTGTTCAGAAGAGATGGGCTGCAGCCAAAACCAGTTGTAGTCGTTTAATGATTTGGCCATGAAGATTTTCACTTACAGGCTGTTTGAGGAAAATAAATGGAAAAAAAAAATATTCCATGCCTGGGGCTCCCTCTTAATAGAGACATAAAGATGACTTTGACATTCCCAGAACCGCAGCGCCCCGGGAAGACATGGGATTTGCATGTTATTGTGCAGGGCTGTTGGAGGAGAGTGGGGAGGGATTTTTCTCTTGAGTGGGAAGCCAGAGCAGCAGAGTCCCCATCTCTGAACATCCCCCCTCATCTGCTCCCCAGGGATGCATGGAGGGAGAGGTTGTTGCTGGGGCTGTGTGTGGTTACCATTAGTGTTTGCTCATTCATGGGATTGATTGGTTTTTAATTAAGGAGGCCGTTTGGCATCCCAGCTCTCAGTATCAATGACAAAAAAAAAAAAAAAAAAAAAAAGACTCCTGTGTTCTCCCCTGGAGGTGGCATTGCCTTCCCCGGGTGGGGGACCAAGCAGTTGGTAGATGCACCATCCCAGAGCTTCAAAGAGCTCTGCTGGCATCTTCCCCCAGCCGCAAAGCATGACGGAATAGCAGCACACTGGGGCTTGGGGGATTTTTCCACATCCGTCCTTACCAGCGTTCGTAGCACCGTTTTGCAAGGTCCTTTGCCCCTGCCACTCCCACGGACCCTGGCTCTCCCCAGGATCCCTTCTTCTCCGGCGGTCCCTGCCACGTGCTGAGGTGGGGGCTGCACGGGCTTGTGGATCACTTAAATTTGAGTGGAAAAGAGCGGTCGGTGTCCGAGCCCTCAGTGGGCGCTCCCCTTTGCAGGGAGGTTTGGGAGCTGCCTGTTTGGAAGAGCTGGACAAAGGCGAATTGCAGCTTTATCGGCACGTTCAGGAAAACTCATAGCTGGAAAAAAAATCCAGCCAGCTGCATCTCCACCGTGTCAGAACGGTGAGCTCCGAGTTCTAGGGGCACATTTCAAAAACAAGAGCCTGGGCTTGCACCTCTGGGAGCACTGCTTGCCTGTGCATCCTCCCTGGCCAGCAGGGATGCATTGATGCAGCTGTGCCCCACGCTCAGAGGTGCCCATGGAAAGCAGCATCCGTGGTCCTTGCGCCTGTCCTCGCTGTGTGCGAGCTCTGCTTCGCCCTGGGGCAAGTTTGGGCCTTGGGACCCGAGCAGCATCCCTCGGTTCTGGCAGAGCTGGCTGGCTTGGGCTGGGCATCATGCTGATGGTGCAGCAGGCAGACTGGCAGTTCAGGCTGCAGGCAGAGCAGCCTGGTGTCCCCTGCAGACCTTGGCGTGGTGGCACGGTGGCAGGCAGGGACGAAGCCCGCAGGTAGGGCCAAGCACGGCAGGCGGGAGACACAGAGATGCCGCAGCCGCGTTTGCTTGTGCTGAACAGGCAGAAATGGAGTTGGGAAGGCCGGCCTGCTATGCTAAACCTCAAAGTCGCTAATAAAGTGGTAATTAAAAGCACTTGGAAAGAGCAGCCCTGCCAGAAGGAGAGGCAGAGACACAAGAGCCTTTCATTGTTTAGCGGGTTGTGCCCATTCATGGGTGGAAGGCAGCCATGGAGGCTCCTGGCGTCCATCCCCTCTGCCCAGCGCGCGGGGTTGTTTATTCTCCCGGTTATGAAACACGGCTGAAGGGCCACACCGACACGATGCACCAAACGCACGGGGGCAGGCCTGGTCCCACGGTGGGGTGCAGACCCGGGAGCAGGAGCCCCTCTCCTGTTTGCCAGCACTGTGTGGAGTGGCTGCGGTGCCGGGGGCTCCTGCCCTGCTCCTGCCCCCCAGCCCAGCTGCCCCCTGGCCAGGGGCACAGCGGCGGGCAGAGCCACCCCTCTGCTTTGCAGTGCCCGGGGGGGGAGGTGGCATTGCTGGGGGAAGCCCCCCAGCTAGTTTTCGGCTCCGATTCACTTCTCCTGGGGGGAGGCAAGACCCACGTGAAGAGCGAGGACTCCACCAAGGACTGGGCTGGCGTGTGCAGCTCTGCTAATGTCTTCTATTGTTTGCAGCTCAATTACACCCGACCTGGGCTTCCAAAGCTCAATCCAAGGCTGCTGGAAAACTGGAAGAATGAAGTGAAGGAGAAGGGCCGCATCAACTGTCCCAACAACGTAAGGACTGTCTCTGTTCTCCAGGCTGGCTGGTCTCGGTCTGCAGGAGGAGGGGGGAGGTTTTGGGGCAGAAGCCCACCAAAGCCAGGTTCTTGTTGGGCCCTAGATGAAGCTGGCAGTGATGCTCAGACCCTCGCTTCCGCCTCCTCTCCCTGGGGTTGCTGCTGTGCCTGGCTGAAACGTGTCCCACCTTTGGGACCATCCTGGTGTGCTTGAGCCACCGGGCCTGGGGACTGGGCCACCCTGTCCCCGGGTGCCCTTGGGCTGATGGTTCAGGCTCTGAAGCTGCCTTTGGGAAGCTCCCGAGATCTGGACGAGGCGCAGGCTGCACACTCTGTGCTCAAGAGCCTTTTTATGCAGAGAACCTGCTTTTCCCAGACTAAAGCTGGGGCTGGTTTTAAGCCATTCTTTTTAAAGCCCTGTGACAGGCAAAGACCTTGGGGACGTGGTGCGTGCACTTCATCTTGCTGTAAAATGCAGCCTTGGCCTGAGCTGGCGGGGAGGTGAACTCCACCCTCATCCTGGGCTGTTGATTTATCATCTGAAACAAAGCCTTGCTAATGGGAGTTTTGAACGAGGCTGTTACCGCAAGGCCGGGGGGAGACGCGCTGGCTAATTAATGTCATACACAGGCACTTTGAAAAAGACATTGCTCAGAAACTGGTCATGCTGCTGCCCGGGTGATTTCTCTTCTCTGTTAAGCGTCTGCTGTGGCTCCAAGAACTCCTGTAGCCCAGCAGGACCTCCCGACTGCTCACAAATGTACGTTTTCCACGGAGACATTGAGGAGAGACATTTTTCAGCCCGTTGCAGAGGGATGTGGCCACATGACTCCCATTAGCACTAATAGGAAACGTGTGACCAGAGCCCTCCGCATCTCACAGAGCATTAACCTCACGCTGCTGAGCCTGGACCGGTGGCCTTGCTGGCGCAGTGGGCTCCTGGCCCCGGCGCAGAGGAAGGCATGGAGACGAGGGGGGATTGTGGCAAACCCTGCTTTGTTTCTTCCCACAGTGCTGTGAAGCCATTTACTCCAGCGTCTCAGGGCTGAAAGCTCACCTGGCCAACTGCAACAAGGTGGGTCCCTCCTTTTACAGCCTCGGCTCAGGTGTGGGCTTGGGTTTTGGTTTTCTCTCCCCCCTGGCTCGTTTGGAAGCAGCAGGCCAAGGGACAACAGTACAGGTTAAAGGATCGTGGCCGCTGGGAGGGCTGGGCGAGCAATGCTGCTGCCTGTTGAGTTTAGCACTGCTCAGCCCCATTGTTGCACCATCCCGGTCCAGCTGCTCAGCCTCAGCGTCGTCCTCCTGGGCAGGATCAAATCCACAGCCATGGACAAATGAAGGCAGAGAGGCTTGAGCCAAGCAGACGTGATGGGGAGGATTTAGCTACCACCCCAGCTTTGGAGGAGAGGTCTTGCAGCGCAGATTTCTCACCCCAGAGCCCAGACCTCTGACACAAAGTGCCTCGGAGATGGGGCAGCGGGAGCAAGCCTGCCTGCCTCGCATCCTCCCGCCTCGGCATCCCCATCCTGCAGCAGCCCCCACCCAGCGTGGTTCCTGCAGCCCCGAGTCGCTCACACAAGCCCTCGGCTAACCAGCGTGGCCAGCACCTTGCACGCAGCCACGCATCGACTGCGGCAGCTTAGAACCAGGGAGCTGAGCGTTGGAAGCTGAAAAGGCAGGTGGGAATCGAGAGTCTTTCTGTTGGTTTGGGCAGCCCTGCAGAACCTCGGGAAGCCCAGCAGCTTCCCCAGCTGGAGGGACACTGGTGCGGTGCCTCGTGGAGGTGGAGCTGAGGCCTGTCTCTGCAGGGACCAGTCCCTCTCTCCCGACAAAGCATCAACACTGCTGGCTGCAGTGAGCTCTGGTGGCCTGCAGCTGCCACGGGGGAGGCAGCGGGAGCTCAGCGTAGGTCCCTCAAATTGGAACTGAGTAAGAGCTGGTAAAGCTTTATACCCTGAAACGTTTCCAGCTGCAGCTTCCACTGAATGGAGCTTCCAGGAGGCAGCTCCAATACATACCCCGTGGTTATTAAAAACACAAACTCCCGCGCTCCTCCAACACTAGCTGGAACATCAAGCCTTAATGAGATCATTTAGAAAATAGGCTGCAGAGATCCGGCAGAAGAAGCTGTATTTATGCAGGATAAAAGTGCAAACACAGGAGACTAGGGCAGTTCCTTTGCAAAGCGTGCAGCACCAGGCAGCCCACCAGCAAACGGTCTCTGAGAGAAAACGGAGCCATTTTCTGGCTGGTTCTGTGCTCAGAAAGCAGCTGGGCAATTGCACGAGCATTTTTTTTAACCGCAGAGCTGCACCCTCCAGGTCCGGCAAGCCTGGCGTAGCCGGGACTGGGTGTTGGGGATCGGCACTGGGGGAGTTTGCTGCTTTGTGTCCCGCCGGCACGGCCATCAGCGGGGCTCTTGCCCTTACAGAGGATTTAGTTCGGCCACGGACACATGCACCACCAAGTCTGGCGTAAATCACAGCCCCTCCAGAGCTGGCCTGTGATTTCTGCTGTAAAATCCTGCAGGACTGGTTGAAACACATCAAGCCTTACTGAAAGCGGAGGATGCTCCCAGGCAGCACCCTGTCCTCAGCGGGGATTGATGCACCGAGGTGATTTTTGCATGAGTATTTCTGAAGCCAACCTGCAGCCGGCCCGGGCCTGCCTGCGTCCTGCCTGTTCCCGAAATGAAAGATCTGTCTAACTCCAGATTTACAGCATGGAGCCAGCTATGGAGAAATTCCCAGGGAGCATATATATCGCCTGGAGGGGCCCATCCATAAACCCCTCATCAGTAGAGAGCACATTATCTCCCCTGTGCCGTGAACTGTGGCAGAGCCAGGAGATCAGTCATCCCCACAAGGGCTCTAATGACAGAAATCCAGCAGTTGCTGCGTCTCTTTGACAGCGTTAAAGGAAAATTAGGTGAGTCTGTTGGACATAAATTAGGTGGTGGTTCATTCTCAGGAGATCACAAATCTGACAGTGAAGAAACGGGGCAATTGGCCCCATCAGCCTCCCACGTGCCCGGGAACACACACGGTGTCAGTGGTAACGTACCAGCCGGTGCTGGGGATGCACAGGCAGCAAAACCTGCCGCTCGCCGCCCTCCGAGCTCGTAGGACCCAGCGCTTTGATGCCTGGCCCAGTGCAGCGACAGCCAGCACCACCAACATTGCTGTGACACAACCGGCGCGGGCTGAAATTCAGAGCAGAAGATGCAGTTGTGAGTTCCTGGCCTGGAACCAAGGGCCGGCAGAGATCTGGTGGTTTAGAAACGAGCATTTATTTTCTGTTGCATCAACGTCCCTTCACAGGGGGGAGCAGGGTGGGGGGAGCCACCCCTCCAGGGCGTTTTCAGCTCTGCTTGGGGCTGCAGGAGGATGCTCTTTCTGTCTTGCAGGGGGACCACTCAGTGGGCAAGTACCGCTGCCTCCTGTGCCAGAAGGAGTTCAGCTCAGAGAGCGGGGTCAAGTACCACATCATCAAGGCTCACTCGGAGGTAAGGAAGCAGCTGGGGCTGGTCTGGGCTGGTCCCTGCTCCAAGTCGCCTATCCTTGGGCTGCTCTGCTCCATTCATCTCTGTCTGCCAAGCGCGGAGCACAGCAGCTCCCAGCAGCATCAGCAATACGGTGGCAGCCTCGTGGGGGACTTCCCTGTCCCCCTTTGGGTCCCCAACACCTCCAGGCTGGTTGCAGCTGGCCAGCTTGCCCTCAGGGAGGTGATGCTAGCAGGGCATGGGGTGGTCCAGGCTCGGGCATGGGTTGTGCGTGCCGGTGCTGGTGCGTGGACCCAGGATGGTCACTAACCCCCGTGTCACCCTGCGGACACAGAACTGGTTCCGAACCTCTGCAGAGGCCAGCCGGAAAAAGAAAAGCAGGGAACAGCTTTCTTCCAGCAAAGAGGAGAAAAAGAAAAGCACAAGCGGGAAGAAAAGGGGGAGGAAACCCAAAGAGAGGCCTCCAGAAATGTCCCCGAAGGGCAAAGAGAGCGTGGCAGCAAAGACTAATCACAAGAAAACCCTTGAGCACTGGGAAGGCCCCCGAGGCAGCCCCGATGGGGATGAGCTTGTCCCCAAGCCCCCGAGCCAGCGGAAGGGAGGAGCCAGTAAGATGCCTGAGAAATGAGCAGCTCAGAGACTCATCTCCGAGGATTCGTTTACAGCCCAGGGTAACAGGGTGGGGGTCTCTCCTGGTTTTCTGTCCTCCCCCATCCCCCCCACCCCCCCACCCTCCACTCACCCCCTTTTTAAAAAAAAAAAAAAAAAAAAAAAAAAAAAGAGACTGAAACTACCAATTAACCACTTTAAACAAGTTACGGACCTTGTTTCACACTGGAAAACAAACAGGATCAAGCAAGCTGGACCGTTCTGCGCCCCCTGCCCCTGTACATACCCCTCTGCCCGCGCCCCTGCCCGGCAGGACCCTGCTGTCCCCCCTGCCCTGCCCGTGACCCCCTGTCATAGCCCCTGCGCCAAACTGGTGACGCTTGAGCGAAAGAAAAGTGCAATAGCAGTGGGACCCCGGGCCGGGGTCTCTCTGCGGCTGCGTGCCGGGGCGGGGGGCTGTCTGCACCTGCGCTGCCACCTGTGCGGGCAGCCTCCGGTGGGTCCAGCCTCCTGGTGCGGGCAGCGCCTGCATCCCTGCTCCCAGGGTGATGTTTCCAAAGATGTTTGAACCGAGCAAGCGGCCAGGCAGGGGCAGGGGGACAGCAGGGTCTGGCAGCGGATGCTGTGGGGCATCTGGTAGCGCTTTCCCCACGGCCTGGGGCAGAGAGGAGACTTGCTTCGGCAGGGACGGGCCCGTGGTGTGTTGGCGTTGCGGCCGGCTCGGTGCAGGGATTTGTCTCGGCGGTGCCAGGTGCAGGCAGAGGAGCGGGCAGGGAGCGTGGCCAGGGCTGGCGAAGCATCGCCCGGAGATGGCTGCGGCTCCGAGGGCTGGGGTGTGTGAGCACCCCTGGGAGTCAGTGGGAGAGGGGGTTGCTGTAGGGCGGGTCAGGTCAGAGGGTTTAACCGAAAGTCGTTGGCATGCCGTGAGCACCGGGGAGCATCCCGGTGAGACCGCGGGGAGGGGGTGCGGTGGGGGAGCGGTGCCTCGGTGCTCGAGTTGTCTTTGCAAATGGAGACGGAGGAGCGGCAATGCTGCGATGGCAGCGCTGGGTCAGGGTGAGCCAGCAGCTGTTGAGCCGCCTGACCGGCACCGGGGGGTCCACTTGGCAGATTCAGGGTCCCCATCGTGCCCCGTCCCAAAGGTGCTGGTTGCCCAGGAAGGAGCAGTGGGGTTTGGTCACCCCGCTGTGGCCGCAGGAGGTGTGTAGCGGGGACGGTGGGCAGCATCAAGTGACAATCATGGGTCCTGCTTTCGGGTGAGTCCCAGCCGCTGCTCAGGCACCTTGCACTCACCTTGTCCTTCCAGGCTGGGACCCGCCACGGGGTGAGCCTCGCCTCCCCCGAGATGCATCCAAGCCTGTGCCCATCCTCCTCGGGGGACGGAGCGTCCCTGCATGGTGCGCTGTCGCTGTCCCTTGCTTGTTCTCCTGCACCGGGCTTTTCTTTGCACCTGTACTAATCCCGTCGTCACACCTCGCTCCGGCCTGGAGGGAACCATCCCCAGACCGGGATATGTCTTGTCTCCAGACAAAAACCAGGCTACCTCGGTCCTTGGGAAACAGGCATGTTTTCTCTCAGTAACAGAGCAGAAAACCTTAACTCAATTTTTTTTATCCTGTGCAGAGCTGGGAAGGTGGCATCGGGGGGAGGAGAGCTTCTGCTTTTACTTTTATCAATTAAAACCTCAACCCTCGGTTTCCTTCACTGCTCTTCACCGCCCGCTGCAGGCTCAGTATCGTTTCCCTGCTCCAAGTTGCCGCTCAGTAATAATTAATGTCCTTCTCCACTGGCAGGTTATGACAGCCCCGGAGGGAGGGAGGGGACAGCGGTGTCCAAAGCCAGGGCAGCTTCTCGGGGAGTGGGTGCCGCTGCTCCGGCCATGGCTCCCGGCAGCCGGGTGCCACCGTCGGCATGGCCCGGTGTGCTCAGCCGCCAGCTGGCCACGGGCTGGGGGCGAGGGACCCGCCTGGGTGCTGCTGGTTGTGCCGGGCTTGGAAGCAATTAGTGAGAACGCTCAATCAGTCGCTGCCGGTTCGCTGCTGGCGCTTCATCCGATCTTTGTTTTGATCGTGTCACCGATCTTTGTTTTGGTGGTGTCACCGGTGCAAATCCTGCCTCCCTGGGGAAGGGTGGAGAGCTCCAGGAACTGTAGGACCTGCGTTCCCAGATGTCATGGCAGGGACACTGTCCTGGGCGATGGCATCCTGCTGTGCTGAGCCTGTGGGATGGCACCGGCCGAAGCAATAGCCGCTGGGGGCTGGTGAGGAGGGACCCCACGCCTGAGGTGTGCTCGGGTGGCGCGGGGGACGCGCCATGGCTGGCAGGGGGTGTAGGCAGCGGCAGGAGGTGGGGAGCAGGCAGAGCTGGGGACCCGGCACAGAGTTCAGCACCAAAATGGCCACAGAGGGACAGAGGGAGCCACTGGATCCTGAAATCATGTCCCACCGTGGGGGAAAGCCCTGGCCCAGGGGGGGGATGCGGGTGGCCTGGGCTGCCGCTTTGGGCATTGACCTTAGGATCCCCGCTGCCTCTCCTCGGGGACAGCACGGGGCTCAGTTCTCATTAACGTGCGATTAATCGGCTTCTCATTGATTAAATTCTCAGGCAGCACTGTGCTCCGTGCTGGGGGCAAGCCCCGGTGCAGGAGCTCGGCCGCGGGCTGCTGGGGGTGGGCGAGACCTGGGGAAGGGCCGGCTTGGGGGTCGTCGTGGGGTCCAGCTCAAACCCCATCCTGCCGCTCCAGTAACGGGAGCAGCGGCACACACGTGTCCTGGGAGGAGTGGGGACAGCTATGGTGGCCTCGCGGGGGTGACACCATCCCAGAGGGGACCACGGGGACAGTCTGGGGGCTCGGGGCAGTGGGCACGGCAGTCCCGGTGCGGGGGCTGTCCCCCATCACCCTCAGAGCTGGGAGATGTGACAGCAGCACCTTGGGCACATGGAAATTTTTATGAAAAAGTGAAATCTTCAGGGGTTTTTTTTTTTCCCTCCCTTTAAAAAGTATTTTTCCCCTACTAGTCATCACTCAGAGAGGAATCCGTTCTCCCACTGCCGCCTTCTCCATGAGCCATCCTTTCCTCTCTGCCTGTTCCGGGAAGGCTCCAGGGCGATGCTGGGGGTACGGGCAGCTGCCTGCCCCGCGGCACCGGGGTGGCATCGCCGGAGCCCGGTGGGTTGTGCCGGCTCAGGTGCTCCCAGCGAGGCGGCGGCCAGGGGAGCAGCTCACCTTAATGGGGGGGGGGGGGGGCGAGACGGGGGACAAGCGTGCCCTCTCCCCTGCCATCCCCTCTCCCACGGGGACTTGGGCAGCGTGGGACCCCCGGGCCTGGCACCCCCTGCCCTGCCATGGGCCCGAGCTGCAGGGCACCCCCTGCGGCAGCGGGGAATAACCTACGGTTCATGTAAAGCCCCGTGAAGGGGAGTGGGGGGCAGGGGTCTGCGGCACGGTGGCACCCCCAGTCCCGGCCCATTGCCCAGGGGGGCTTGGGGTGCTCATGGTAGGTAAAAGGGAGTGCAGGGGGGCTCGGGGCACAGTGGAGGCTGTGTGTGGGGTTCCTACGACTGCGTCCCCCACTGGCATCTGCCCCCACAGCACCCCGGGGACCATGACACCATGGCCCCACGGCCCCCACGCCTCCACCGCTGCAGAACCCCACCGCCCTGTTGGCCACATCCCTGAGGAAAGGGCTAAACCTCCATGGGGTCGGGGCAGGTGGGCTGCAAGCCCACGGCGGAGCCTCGTGGAGCCGTCCCCGAGGCTGGGATGGTGGGGGGCTGCGCGGGCGGGCGAACCCCCCGGCACCGCACGGCATGGCCAGCCCCAGCGGGGGGGCCCAGACCCAGAGCACCCTCGCACCCACGGATGTTGGGAGCGTTTTGTTCTTTTCTTTCTCTCCTCGTGACACCCATCCCACGGCATATCCGAATGTTTCTCATCGATGCCAGTTATTAGTGCATAAGTGTATTTTGGGGAAAAAAAAATTACAATGGAAAAAAAGAAAAAAAAAAGAATTTTCAATTTATCACTTGTAACCATATATATAAATATATAAATATATATATTAAAAAGTGTTTATTTGCAAAAAAAATAAAATTGTTTTAACAGTAAACTATCTTATAATAAACTCCCGATTTGTGACGATCTGTTCTTTTGTTAATCATTGACAAATCCTCAGTTGGAGAGTACTGTACCAGCAGCGCGGAGAGCTGCGCCGCCGAGCACCGCGGAGGGGTAACTCGATGTACTGTATGTATTAAAAACAGCTGTATCGAATAAATGTTTATTGATTTTTTATTATTACTATTATCATCGTTATTTTGCAGTTCGGTGGGAGGGTTCCAGGTTTGTCCTTCCCCCCGGGGGGGGCTGGTGGTGGCCGAGGAGCCCTCCCGGCGGCACAGCCGGGTGTGGGGACGGGGCGCGGGGTCCCCGGTGATGCTCGGCTGCCCCCACTCTCACAGCAAAAATCCCCCCCGAGGTGCCCATGCACCCCAGCAGCCCCCAGCCCCAGGGGCCGCATCCAGCACGGGCCCTCCCCTCTCTGGGGAGCTCTGTGGGACCCGGCCCCCCCGGCTGCCCCAGCGTGGGAATGGATCCTGCTCCGCTTCCTGATGTCTTTTTTGGCGTCGACCCCACGTAAGCACCGGATTGAGGCCGGTGGCCCGGTCACCCCGTGAACCCCGCGTTTCCCGAGGGGTGGGCTGGGATCCCGAGGGCCTGATGGGGACCGTGGGAGCGGCGCTTGCCCAGGCCCCCAACCCCCGGCCCCCCCAAACCCCAGCCCCGGGGGACCCCAGGAGCGAGAAGGGAGCGTGATGCCCAGTAAATCCGGACGCTGCTGCTACCCGGGGTGCCGGGACCCCCCACCTCTGCGCTCCCCACACCCAGGGGCTGCTGCACAGCCCGGGGCCACCCGCAGCCCCCCAGCTCTGCGGGGTGTGGGGCGCTGGGTGTTGCACCCCTTGGCTCCCGGGCATGGGTGCTCCTGGGCAGCTGCCCCACAGCACCCCCCGTGCTCACAGCACCCTCCCGTGCCAACTGCACACATCGGCCCCCCCCCCCCACACATTCAGGCCTACAGCACCCACCTACACCCCACAGCACCCATCTGCACCCTAAAGCACCCGCTTGTGCCCCACAGCACCCACCTGCACCCCACAGCAGCCACTCATACCCTACAGCACCCATTTGCCCCCCACAGCATCCACCTGTCCCTGCAACACCCACCTGCACCCCACAGCACCCACTCATACCCCACAGCACCCACCCGTCCCTGCAACACCCATAGCACCCACCTGACCAGCAGCACCCACCTGCCCCCCACAGCTCCCACCTGCTCCCCAGCACCCACCCGCACCCACAGCACTCACGCACGCCCACAGCACCCCACAGCACCCATCTGCACCCCACAGCACCCACTCATACCCCACAGCATCCGCCTGCACCCACAGCACCCATCTGCACCCCACAGTACCCATCTGCACCCACAGCACCCACCTGCCCCCCCAGCACCCACCTGCACCCCAAAGTACCCACCTGCCCCCCACAGCACCCACAGCACCCCACAGCACCCACCTGCACCCACAGCACCCATCTGCACCCCACAGCACCCACCTGCCCCCCAGCATCCACCTGCCCCCCCAGCATCCACCTGCACCCACATCACCCATCTGCCCCCCACAGCACCCATTTGCACCCACCCGCACCCACAGCACCCACCTGCCCCCACAGCACCCCACAGCACCCACCTGCCCCCACAGCACCCACCTGCCCCCACAGCACTCACAGCACCCCAAAGCACCCACAGCACCCACCTGCCCCCACAGCACCCACCTGCCCCCACAGCACCCACCTGCACCCACCTGCACCCACAGCACCCCACAGCACCCATCTGCACCCCACAGCACCCATCTGCCCTCCACAGCACCCACTCATATCCCACAGCACCCACAGCACCCACATCACCCCACAGCACCCACCTGCCCCCCACAGCACCCACCTGCCCCCCACAGCACCCACTCATACCCCACAGCACCCAACTGCCCCCACAGCACCCACCTCTCCCCCCAGCACCCACCTGCCCCCACAGCACCCCCAGCACCCACTCATACCCCCCAGCACCCACCTGCCCCCCCGGCACCCCCTCCCCTCCTCCTCCCCCCGCCCCGCCCCCCGCACTACAAGTCCCGGGGAGCCCCGCGGCAGCGCCGCCCCCGCCGCTTCCCCGCCCGCCCCCGCCTCTCCCCGGCAGCACCATGGCCGCGGCCCCGGTGGCCGAGGGGGCTCCGGCGGAGCCGCACGACAGGTAAGACCCCCCCCACCCCCGTTACAACACCCCCACCCCCGGGGACGGGACCGGTACCGCAACGCCCCGGAGCCGCCGGGACCGGCGGCTCCGGGGCGTTGCGGTACCGGTCCCGTCCCACGAAGCCACTTCCGCGAGTGGGGCCTCCCGATCCCATCGCTCCTTCCTTTCCCCCCCCAAAATCCCTTTGCTTCCCCCCCCTCCCCGCAGCAAGCGACACTCCTGCATCCCACCGCGCAGCATCACCCTTCATCCCATCATTTTTCCAAACTAGCTTTCTTCCTCATTCGTATTTTTTTTTAATTTCTTTACCCCCCCCCTTTTTTTTTTTATTTCCTCTTTTTTTTTTTTTTTTTTTTTGGTAAATTTCTTCGTTTTCTTTTATTTTTCCCTTTTGTTTTTCACCCTCGCTTCGCAGCACAGGCACCCCCGTTTGCAACCCAGCCGGCACATCAGCACCGGCAAGCAAAACCTACAAATTTACTCCCCCCAAAAACCCACTCGGGATTAGTTTTTTTTTTTCCCCACACTCAGCTTTTTCCCACTATTTCCCACTTTTTCCAGCGCAACACTCAGGCATGGAGGAGCACAACCGCTCCCAAACGCCAAAAACCCGGGAATTAGCCCCGGAGCATCACCAGAGCACTGCTGATGTGGCAAATGGTTGCAGGGGTGCGAGCATCCCTTGGGGGGGGGGGTGGTCCCCGGCACCCCGGCATCCCCGCGGCACCAACCGAGTCAATGCCGAACCAACCCGCCTGTTTCGGCAGCTGAATGCGGGCGGCGATGGCGACGCCTTCGTGTGAGGCAGCAGCGAGGGTGAGGATGAGCAGGGGAGGAAGGAGCTGCCGCTGGTGACGCTGGCCGGGCAGGAGATGCGGAACGGGGGTGTTGAACCGAGCCCCTTCCCGCGCGGAGCGGTGGGGCTGGCTCGTTAGGCCCTCGCGCCGGGCAAACAGCAGCGAGATAATTGGGTTTGAAGAGGGAAATGTTTTTTCTCCTGGGGAATCGGGGTCCTTCACGGAGCAGGAAGAGCAGCCTGTGTGCCGGCGGCCCGGGGTGCCTGGTGGCAGCTCTGGCCGGGGTGGGGCGGTGGGAGAGCTGGGTGCCAGGCTGGGGAGGGCCAGGGGCGATGTTTGATGGGGCTGCAAGAGGAGCACAGTGTGGGCACGGCGTGGTGGGGCCGCTGGGCAGCGTCCTGGCACACCTGGAGCTGCTGGTAGTGGGGTGGCAGGCGGGTTCCTCCATCCCGGCAGGCTCCTCTGTCCCTTGCGAGCGTTGCTCCGTCCCTTGGGCAGGTTTCTTGTATGTTTCTCCATCCCTTGGGCAGGTTTCTTATAGGTTCCTCCATCCCTTGGGCAGGTTTCTCATAGGTTCCTCCATCCCTTGGATGGGTTGCTTCATCCCTTGGGCAGGTTTCTCATAGGTTCCTCCATCCCTTGGGCAAGTTCCTCCATCCCTTGGGCAGGTTTCTCATAGGTTCCTCCATCCCTTGGATGGGTTGCTTCATCCCTTGGGCAGGTTTCTCATAGGTTCCTCCATCCCTTGGACAGGTTGCTCCATCCCTTGGGCAGGTTTCTCATAGGTTCCTCCATCCCTTGGATGGGTTGCTTCATCCCTTGGGCAGGTTTCTCATAGGTTCCTCCATCCCTTGGGCAAGTTTCTCCATCTCTTGGATGGGTTGCTCCATCCCTTGGGCAGGTTTTTCATAGGTTCCCCCATCCCTCAGGCAGGTTTTTCATAGGTTCCCCCATCCCTTGGACAAGTTCCTCCATGCCTTGGACAGGTTCCTGCATCCCTTGGATGGGTTCCTCATAGGTTCTTCCACCCTTGGATGGGTTCCTCCATCCTTTGTGCAGGTTCCTCCATCCCTTGTGCAGGTCCCTTCATTCCAAGGCTTTGGGACTCCTGAAGCCTTTCCTTGTGCACTCCCTGCACGATACTCATCCCCCGGCCTGGGCTGCCCACCTGGTCCCTGGCCAGGGAGTCCTGGCGCCGGGCCCCACGTGGCTGTTGCACCACCAGGCTGTTGCAGCGCGTCCGCTTTCGGCTTAAGTTAAAAGGTGCAGTAGGAGGTGAAGGGCCTGGCTGAGGTGGCACGCATGGGTCTGGCCCAACAAAGGCCGTGCTCAAAGGTGGAGCGAAGCAGGTTTGGCCTCTGCGCACCCATGGGTGCTGCCCGCAGGGGTGGGAGCTGGGCAAGGACCCTCTCCCACAGGGCCAGACACCCCTTTGCTGTGGGTTTGGCACGTCCTGGGCTTTTACACAGGTCCAGTGACAATATTCAAGTTACAGCACCCAAACGTGGAAAAGCCACGTGCAATTCGGTTTCCATCCTTAAATCCCAAGGAAAACCCACCGAGCAGCTTTCCATCGCTGGAAGGGAAAGGGCACCCCAGCCTTTGCGCCTGCACCCCTATTTCTCCCAATTTTAAATCCAGGCTGCAATTACAGAGGAGGGATTTGTGCTTAAAAATCATCTGGAAGGAAAAAAGTCCAAACCCCAGGAGTTTTGGCTTGTGCAAGAGCTCAGAAACCGGGAGTTGGGAAGCGGAGGGGATTTGTGGAGGAGTGCGTACTGGGAGGAAGGCTCGGTTGCTGCCGGGGTTCAGAGCCGCTGTGGGCGATTCCTGTCCCACCTGGGATGTGGGGTGAGCGGCTGGGAGAGTTGCTCCCGTCGCTTGGATGTTTTAAACAAAGGCAGGAAAAAAGGCACCGGGGAGGGTGCGATAAGGAGCAACGTCACCTTGGCGAGGGCAAGGGCTCCTCACTGCCAAGTTCCTTGTCCCTTTTCTTTTTTGCTTCTTTAATGAGAAAGAATAGAAATTGCTGCGGAAGAGAATTTTATTTTTAAACTTCTGAAAGAGCTTTTGTGGAGAAAGGGGAGTCCGTGCTGGAATCACAGGATGGCAACGGTTCCTTTGATCATCGCTCACTTCCCTGGCATTGCTGGGGCGGCAGCTGCGGCTCGAACTGGGGACGGGTCACCTCTGAAACCCTCCTCTTGTGGCCCCCGTCTGGGGACCAGTCCCTTGTCCCTGGTTCCCATCAGTGCTGTAGTCACTCAAGACACGTTCCAGGGTGTTGCTGTCCTGTGGGTCCCGTTGCTGGACAGGAGCAGGAGGGGGCTGCTGTGGCCATGCCCAGTGTTCAGCCGGGGTTTGCTGAGGACGCCAGGATGCAGCACGTGTCCCTGGAATAGCCCTGGTGTTCAGGGAGGAGGAGGAAGGGATCTTCTCCCCATCTCTGGCCCCACTGCCAGACGTTCAGCCCTGCTTGATGCTAAGCGTGGGGTGAGCATCCTCCCTGGACCCCGTCGGAGGTGGGTGTACCAAAGCTGAACTCTCATCTTGCAGTGCCGGGCTGGGCTGGGGGCTCGTTCGGTGGCAGCAGGACCTGGTTGTGATGGGCCGTATCCCTGGCAGAGTCCTGGCATTTTGGTGTGTCCTCTGCTACCTCCTCCCTTCCACACCAGCCACGTGCTGCACGGTGGGTGCCGCTCTGCCCTCTGTGCTCCAGGGCCGCCTGGGACCCCCTCTGCCAACCTACCGGCCATCTCCCACCCCTCGCCAGGTGTCCTGCCCTTTGGCTGCTGCTTGGCTTCCTCACAGGGCTGCGGGGTGCTGGGTGCCCGGGCTCCCTGCCCTCCCTGGCGAGCCTGGCACTGGGAGAGGAGTGGGAACGGCCGGGGGGGCAGCGGGCAGCTGGCAGGGGGAAGGCTGAGAGCGCAGATCGCAGGGCCGAGCAGGCAGGGACGTTATTCTTAGCCTCCCGCAGCCCCGGGGTGTTGAGTTTCATCCACTTGTTTATTCCAGGGCTGAGGGGACGGCAAGGGGCAACTCTTCCCAGGGGAGCTGAGCACCGGGGGGCTCGCGGCGAGACCTCCCACCGCTGGGTGCTAAGGGAGGGGGTGAGTCCCACACCAAAACCCCTGGCACGGCCAGCAGCACCCCAGCCCCAAGCCCCAGCCGGCTCCATCGGCTGAAAGCGTTCTGGCTGGGTACCCCCTCCATCTCTGCCCCGTGGCCGTCCCCTCCTGCCCCCCTGAAGCCCCCTCCCCACCGGTGCTGGAGCTCACCGGTGCTCACGGCCGCACACTTACCGGGTGGGCGGCAGAGCTGCCCTCCCTGCTGCCCTGGCGAGCCCCCCGCCTCCGAGGCAGCAGAGCAAGCCCCCGTCCCAGGGAGCAGAGGCGCAGGGGGCCAGTGTTTATTGCCTGCACAGGGGGCGGTGAGGGGAGGTGTCACTTCGCCCCCCCAGCCCCCCCGCTTTTTCTTTAATCAAGCCAGTGCTATTAATATCAGGTAATGAACGTAATCTCTAGCTTAAGCTATCCTCTTATGCGTGCTGACCGCTCCACAGCTCCCAGCAAAAGACGCTTCCTTGGCAGCGCTCTTTTCTCCTTCCTCCAGCTTCCAGCCCGGAGCCCCCCGGGATCTGCTGCAGTAGGGGGTCTGCATCTCCCTGTCCCCCTGGGAGCCCACCGTCCCTGTGCCAGGGGACACACTCCCATGCATGGCTCCTGGCACTGAGATTCGCCCAGGGAGCCCCGCTGGCACAGCTGCCCCCTCGCCTCAGTAGCACTGGGAAGTTGGGGGACAGGAGCTGACGCACGGGCAGGGACAGGGGGTGACACCCGGCATCACCTCCTGCTCCGTGGCGGGGTGGCCATGAGCAGTCCCCCAGCCTTCTCCAGCGTCCGTATATCAGGCTGCTGGGCCCTCGGGCCGGATGGGAGGTGAGTTCCTCCTTTCCTTTGGTTTTGGGTGGGTTTTTACTTTTTTTTCACCTGTTTGCTTTCAGTCCGTGGGCTTGCTGGAGCAAGCCCTCACTAGCCCTGGTCCTGGTCCCCCGGTCCCAGTCTCCAGCTCGCAGCCAGCTGAGGGCTTCAAAAGTGCAGGGAGCAGCTGGGGGAAAGATCAGCTTCCCTTGGGCCATGGGCTGAAGCCAGCCTGGCGCCGTTTGGCAGGCTGCAGGGGGCTTGGCGTGGGGATGTGCAGGGCGGGTGCTTAGTTGGCGTGTAGTTTACGGGGCCAGGGCTGAGGATGTGCTCTCCTTTTTGCTTCCAGGTTCAGGTTTGGGGCTTTCCCGTTTTTCCTTGCTGGCTGTGGGAGCTGTTGGGACCTGCTGCTTTTCCCCTCCCAGCCCAGCACGGATCCGGGATGGTCGGGGGTCCCAGAGGGCTGCAGGATGCAGAGCCTTAGCACAGAGGGCACAGGGATGGGAGCGGCGGTGGGGAAGGGAGAGGGGTCCCCCTCTCACCCCAGTAAATCTGTGCTTGGGGTAAGTGGGAGTAAAACACTTCCTTCATTTGTGCCACTGCATCTGCGGGGCTGGCGAGCTCCTTCGGGGAGCAGCCCCCAGCGCCGGGCATCCCTGCGGTGTCAGGCTTCCTCCTGGTGGAGGGGCGCAGGCAGGCTCCAGCACTGGCTGTGGGGAAGGCAACGCGTCCCCAAAAGCTGGGGACAGTGTGCGGGGAGCTGGTGGCAGCCGAGCCCTCCAGGAAGGCTTTGCAGGAGAGGGGTTACCAAGCCCAGGGCAATGTTTTTTTTCATATTCACCTTACCATGGCATCGTGCCCCTGAAACCCAGCGGGTGCGCTGTGCTTGGGAAGGCTGAGGCAGGTCTGCGTGGGGCAAGAACATCCTTTGGTTGGAGCAGTGGCATTAACTTTGGCAATAAACAGAGTCCCGTTCCTCTGGGGGCCTTGCCTTGCGGGTAGGGGCATTGCATGGGCTTTGTTGCTGCTGCATGGAATTTTTAAAAAGTGGTAGGAAGAAATGGCCAAGTGAGATGGCTGTGAGAGGGCTGGGATCAGCTGTTCCTTCAGAGGGGAGGACAGGCCCTTCCTGGCAAAGGCAGCAACGGAAAACATCTACAGATCTTGAAGTGTAACATTAGGAGAAAATGCATGACCTTTGCAGAACTCCAGGACAGCCCCACAGCCCTCCCCACGGCTGTGCTTATTGGAAATAAATCACGGGAAACATTGATTTAGGAGGTGTAGAGTTTCTACTTCTTGTGTAGATACAGACGGTATAGATAGATATCTATAGAAACAGGATTTAGGTGAAAATCCAGAAGTATTTGGATGAAAAGAGGCAAAGCAGGCCAACTCTTGGAACAGGATTCAAGTGCTGCATCCAAGAGTGGCCCCAGATGCGCGGAGGGGACAGCTCTCCTTCTCACCAAGGGCCATCCCTGCACTGCTGCTGCATCCCTGTGTGTGTCCCTGCATCCCACGGCAGTGCCCAGGGTGGGTTCCCTCTGTGCCAGCACACTTGGTGTCCTGCAGGCACCCCAGGGAACGGACGGGTGACACATGGGAAAGTGGGATGTCAGCTCTGACCACAGCCTGTAATTCTGGGCACAGCCAGAGTCATCATGGTCCTAACATCCCCGTCCCTGCCAGGAGCTGGGTCATGTTGGTGCTGATTGAAGGCAGCAGCAAGCGGACCTTGCAGAGGTCAGCATCTCGCTCCGGCTCCAAAACCCAGAGTTTTGCCCAACTCTGAATCGCTTTGGGAATCGTGGCCTCGGTCAGCATCACAGTGCGCGGATCTGTGGGCGGAGGCTGGCACAGGAGAGCTTGGTTACACCAAAGTTACTGCGTTCCACCAAGGAGCAGAGCATCCTGAAAAACTTGCCTGTCACATGGAGATGGGTGTGCATCCCCAGAGGAAAGCCAGCTGAGCAGCCCTCAGCAGCAGCGCCAGCGGCATGGCTCGCGAGTAACCGCAGTCCCGGGAGAGGGGCTGGGACATAGATGAAAGGAACCGTTTTATTTTCTGGTAAACAACTGTGTTTTTGTCATCTCTGCTTTTATCAAGCCAAAATGACTTTGTTTATGCACCGGCACTGTCAGCTGATGTCAGCCTAGCTCTGGGAATAGCACGCGGTGGCTAATTGCTGCAGCATCACTGGTGGGAGAGGCGACCGAAATACCCCATCTGGGTTTGCTTCTCCTGCCTCTCTGGTGGAAGGAGCCATCCTTGCACAGAAAGAAACCCCAGAAGACTTTCCCGACGTGTCTCACCTCCTGATGTTGCTTTTTAAAAGCAGTGGTTGGGGTGTTTATGGCTCTCGGGTGAGCTGGAGGCCGGCGGTGCTCGATGCCGGCCCTGCGTGCCGATGGGCTCATGCAAGGGATGGCGTGTTAGTGGCTCTTGCGGGGTGGCTCTGTAGGTGCCCACGTGTAGGTCAGCATCGGTGTGAGATGACCGGGCACAGGGGCAGACAGAGGCTGCAGCCCACCTTTCGCTAAGGGGTCCAGCAAAGCCAGGCAAATTGCTGTCTTGTTGCCGGCTCCACAGGGATGTGCCGGTGCTGGAGGTAGAGATGGTGTGCCAGGGGCATCCCGCTGTGCTCGGGGGAGGTTTGCTGGGACACTTTACGTACAGATGGTCGGCCTCATATTTTGATCTTTATCTAAATTGTTCTAAAAAGGGCTAGGGGAAGGAAGGGAATTAGTCTTCATACCAAAACAGCTTAAAATCAAACCAAAATCTGTAAAGCCCTGCAGTTTAAGCCCTTTCAAGAGCAAAAATAACAGAGAGGGAGGAAAGCCCCGCCAGCTCGGCTGGGCTGTACCAAACGGTGCCGTGTTTGGAGCGTTCAGTGCCGGGGGCTCTCTGACCTTGCAGAGGTTTCATTTCCAGCCTGGTTCACGGCTAGGGAGAGAAGCAAGAATGAGCAGGGAGAGCCCTTTGCACCTTCTCACAGGGAGGAGACATCTCTCCCGAGGCAGCGAAACAGCTAGCGGGGAGGAGCAGGAGCTGGTATAAATAATCCTCCCCCATCCCTGTGCTGGCCGAGCAGCGCGGCTGCGGCTTATCTCCTGGCCAGGGGCCACTTATCACCTCCAGCGCTGCTCGCAAAGGGCTCCAGAGGGTGGTTTGTTCCTCTCCCTCCCCAGGGCTGCGGCAGGAGGGGAGATAAGAGAGAGGCGTTTAGCAGCTCCGGGGCTCTGGCGTGCTCCGCTCGGCTGCACCACAGAGCAGATGCAAATGGCTTGACTGCTGGGCTCTGGCCTGGCTCGTCCCCAGGGGTTTCAGGCCTAAAGGGTGGGAGAACTAGAGGTTTGGGTGGGAGCAGAGCGCTCAGAGTGGGGAGAGGAAGGGGATTGTGCATGGGGGAACAAGGGCGGTTGAGCTGTAGCCCCTGTGTTTGGCTTCCATCCACCAGCAAGGTCCCTCTGCACGTTAGGACAGGTTATTGCCCTCTGTAGTAATACCCCTCAGTGCTCCAGAGCTCACTGGCGTGTTTGTGTAATGCAGACATTCCCCAAGCAGTAGGTGTGTGGGAAGCGATGCCTGTGTTACACCTTTTCCAGATTAAAATTGGTCCTGTGGGAGAATTCCTCGATGTTGGCCACTGCCTGGGGTCACAGAGGTGTGGGTGCTGGTAGTGCCGCAGCAGGGCTGTGGTTGTCTCTCCCCCTTTTCCATTGCATCCCTCACCTGTACAGTGTGGGATCCCCCAGAGGCCCCACTCCCACGCACCAGGGATGCTGGCCCTTCCCCACCACCAGTAACGGAGCTCCTTCCTCTCCCCATCCCCAGCAACAGCAGTGCCGAATCCTTAGACCGGCTGTACCCTGCAGTGGGCTCCACCAAGCCACCCCGAAAACGGACCACTAGCCAGTGCAAGTCCGAGCCACCTCTGCTGCGGACCAGCAAGAGGACCATCTACACAGCTGGCCGGCCACCATGGTACAACGAGCATGGGACGCAGTCCAAAGAGGCCTTCGTGATAGGTAGGCAGAGGCAGCACATGTCCGGGCTCTGTCCCACCTCTGCACTTCAGCTGGCGCAGGCTGGCGCAGGCAGTGTCGATGCTGCCTGCCCCATGGCTCTCCAGGGGATCCTGGGGGGATCCTGCCCCACAGCCTCTTTGGAAACTTGAGGTTGGCTCCAGACTCCAAGCTGTGAGTTGCTCAGCCTGGCCAGGAGCAGGGAGAGTCACCAATGCTGGGCAGGCTGTAGGGTCGGGCAGAAGCTCAGAGGTTGCAGATGCGGGTGATCGATTATAGCAGGCACTGAGCAGACCGCAGTCTTTGCTTGTTGTTCCCTCAACTCTTGTTGTCTGTGTTGTCACGAGTTCCCAGGGATTTAGTCTAGGCTGGTTCTCACGTCAGCTCTCCCCTTGTTACACAGCCATCTAACGATGGGTTTCCCACTTTTGCTGTGCACATTGCTGGCAGTTACAGTTCGTGCCATTTGACATTTTCAAGGGTAATCTTGCTCTTGTAGTGCCTATCGATCTCCCTCTTGGGAGGTCCCTCCAATTTAGTGTAACGGAGCAGGACCTGGGCTCTAGCCTGTGGCTAGAAAGGCAGATTGTGGGATTGGTGACTTCATCCCCTTTTCCCTGGCAGGCCTGGGAGGAGGCAGCGCTTCTGGGAAGACCACAGTGGCCACCATGATCATTGAGGCTCTTGATGTCCCTTGGGTGGTTCTGCTGTCCATGGACTCCTTCTACAAGGTGAGGCTGTGTGTCATCCTGGCCAGGCTCCTTGGGCTGCCATGGTCCTTGGCATAACCCCCTGATGGGAAAACGCAGCGTGGATCTAGTGATGGCCTCATGGTTTCCCCTTCAGATGGTTCTTGGAGCAGGGGCAGAGGTTGCTGAGCAGGGCAGTGGCGAGGGAATGCTGCTGGTGGTGACGGCTGTGTGCACAAACTTTTTCTCTGTGGGCAGGTGTTGACCAAGCAGCAGCAGGAGCAGGCAGCCAGCAATGACTTCAACTTTGACCACCCCGATGCCTTCGACTTTGACCTCATCATTGCCACCTTGAAGAAGCTGAAGCAAGGCAAGAGCGTGAAGATCCCCATCTATGACTTTACCACCCACAGCCGGAAGAAGGAATGGGTACGGGACACTGAGAAGGGTGGGACTCAGGGTGGGGAGACTGCCAAGGCAGGAGAGGAGGGTGCCAGTTAGACCTCTGCAGCCTCTGTCTTTTGCAGTCAGACTCATGCAGTTGCCCTCTGCTCCGTGACTGGCTCAGGACACATTTTTTGGCTGAGCTGCTGCAGTCACTAACAACCCAGAGAGATTCCCCGAGATGAACATGTTCTGTGTCTAACCCCATCCATTTTGACTCCACAGAAAACCCTGTATGGCGCCAACGTGATTATCTTTGAAGGCATCATGGCATTCGCAGACAAGGAGCTCCTGAAGGTGAGGAAGGGCTTAGAATCGGTTCTGGTGAAGCCCGACAGGTGCGAGTGCTGCAATCCCCTCTTCTGCAGCCTTATGTCACAGCACAGAGAGACTCCTGGGTGCCCTGGGGCTCCTGTGCAGCGCTGGATGGGACCCTGTCCGCCAGCAGTGCTTCAGCATCGCCTCTACAAACCAGCCCTCCACCCCCATAGCCAGCGCGAGGAGATGGTGGGAGCATGCTTTCTCCTGAGGTTCAGCAGCAGGGAGGTGACCTTCTCCAGGTTACAGTGGCTGCTGCAGCACTTCGCCGTGTGGAAGAAATAGTCCAGATTTTTGTAGCAGCAAGGGAGGAGCCCCTGGCGGAGATCAGGCGTTTCATGAGGGACCTTGATCTCAGCCATTCATTCCCAGGAACGAGGAGCCCAGTGGTGACCTGGTCCCTGGCAGTCGCGTTGCATAAATATGACTAGAAATAGCCACCTCCACGCTGCATGCCACAGCTCGCGCAGCCAGAAGGAAAGTCTGCTGTCACTCGACTGCGCAAAGCCTGGTGTTCCTAGTGTGGAGGCTTTCTTGGGAATTATTTGGATACACGAAAAATGCTATGGGAGGGAGTGAGCCATGCAGAAACTTCGAGCTCGGTCTAGAAAGTTTCTTTCCCTGCCAAGCGAGCATTTGGGTTGCATTTTCCTGGAGCAACGGTGACCTCCAGTGGACAGCTGGGTAGATCCCCCTGGAGTTTCCCTGAGCATCCCTGCTCTTGTCTGGGGCAGTTCAGGGCAGTGTCATGAGCTGACCTGCTGTGCTTGGCTCCCTTCCAGCGTTAACAAGCCGGTGCTCCTGGGTTAAACCTGTTCATCTGCGTCGTGGCATTAACTTCCTTTGGCTCCTCCTCACTCTTAAATAACATCCAGACAAAGTGTTGGAGCTGCACAGAAGTGGAGACAGGGTTTGGAGCCGGACAGGCCTCCAGGGGCATGAGAGTAAGGGGCATGGTGTCAGCAAGGGACTGGCTGCAGCATCTGCAGTGCCAGCCAGGTTCAAGTTCAGGGGCTGCGGAGGAAAAGCTCCCTCCAGGCCGCAGCAGAGCTGAGCCGAGCTCTGCTAAACTGGTGGTGTGCTGTGCACAGGGCTCAGCTTCTCTTGTGGCTGGAGAAGGTCGGTTTGAGTTACACACCTGACCCAGTGGGGTTTGTGCCCTCCCCTCACGTTTCAGCTCCTTGATCTGAAGATATTTGTGGACACAGACTCGGACATCCGCTTGGTGCGTCGCCTGCGCAGGGACATCAGTGAGCGTGGTCGTGACATTGAGGGTGTCATCAAGCAGTATAACAAGTTCGTCAAGCCCGCCTTCGACCAGTACATCCAGCCCACCATGCGACTGGCCGACATCGTCGTCCCCCGAGGTACCTGCCCAGGGCTGCCTCAAGCTGCCGCGGGGCTCAGTCCTTAGTGGGACCTCAGAGACCCTGTCCCTCCACCCTCAGCTCTGCTGGCCATTCCCACCGCCCTCCAGCTGATGAGGACAGAGTGGCTGTCCCGTGCCGAAGCAAAGGTCCCTCTAGCTGAGTATCTGCAAACACGGGCCAAAAGCAGGTTCCTAGGGGAAAGTCTGCCCTTCCCCTTAACCCATCTCCTGCCCTACCGGCTCCTGCAGCTTAGCAATTTAAAAGCTAGAGGCAACTTGTAGATACTCAATAATAGAATACTAAATAAGAATTTAACAAAAGCGGGAATGTCTCCTGCATTGCTAGGAAAGGGCTGTTTGGGGAAGCAGGGGTACGGTGTGTTTCTGAACATGGCAGGGAGCGTGGGGAAGGATTGTTTCAGGCGCTGCTAGCACTGTGGTCCTGACCAGGCTGTCTTTCACTTCTGGTTCACTCCAGGGAGCGGAAACACAGTGGCTATTGACCTGATTGTTCAGCACGTCCACAGCCAGCTGGAAGAGGTAAGAGCTCCCTGGTCCCCTGGGTGTTAATGGTGGGGTGAGCCTTGCCTGCACAGCGGTGGCATTGCAGGAGGCTCTGGGTGCCAAGGTGGGAATAGCCTGGCTTCCCTCCGTGCTCCAGGGGTGTGAGCTGCAGGGCTCTCCCTCCATTCCAGTGAGGGAGACTGCCTTATCCCTGTGCTCAGGTTAGCACGAGGCTCCTCTGCAAGCTGTGGTCCAGTAGCAGCTTCCTTCCCTCCCTGGGAGAGCAAGTCTTCCGGGGACAAACCAACCATCCTGCAGTGATCTGTGGTGTGTCCTCCCTGCCTGCAGCTCCAGACCCTGCAGTACTTCAGCTCTCTGGCTCTGGCTTCTCCTCTTCACCCCTTTGCAGGCACTGCTGCACAGGCTTTTCTGTCCAGAGCCCATTTTTCCACTTCTGTGTTGGATGCAGCCCGTGGGTTTCAAAAACCAAAGTCTTATGTTTGATGCACAGGCTGAGCACCAATCCAGGCACATGCTCCATCCCTTCCCCATCACCAGCTTTAACAAGTCTTCTGGGTGTCCTGGGCCAGTCCTGACCAGTGGTTTGAGCCAGTGACCAAATGATGCTGTTGTGTGTTGCTGCTCCTTGAGCAGCACAGCCTCCTCCTGCCCCACGTTTGTAGCTTTGACGGTTAAGTTGTGGAGATGCTCAGAGTGATGTCCTGGGAGGTGGAAGGATCATGACCTGGGGATGGATGCACCTGAAAGTAAAAGGCTCGATTCCTGCAGGCCTTTCTGAGCTCCCAGGTGGCAGGAGCCACTCAGCCCTGGCTATGAGCTGGCACACGATAGCATCGTGCCACCTACGCTTGCTTAGGAGGGACCGCTTTTAAGCAAAGGTGACTTGGCAGGTTCCCCCTCCCAGAGCACCCCGCTCTCCGCAGGGCTGCAGGCGGCAGTCAGGGCTTTCCTGCTGCCCGGATTTACAGCCCCAAGCTCTGGCAGGTCGGGAAGTTGGTTTCTAACCCCTAGGTCACAGGAGAACGGATCAGAGCCCTGGCACTGTCGCTAGCACCGGGCTCAGGAGGGCATGCAGCCGCAGGGCACAGGCCAGGAGGAGGGAGATGGCTCTTTCTCCCAGCCCTTGGGATCTGGCCAGGAGAGCTCACAGCTGGACGCTGCAGTGAGCAAACACGGCAGCTCCTCCCCAGGGCATCACTGAGAGCCAGGCGAGGGGTTGGCTTGGGTGGGCTTTCATTTACCTGGGGAGGGGAAGAAGGGGAAAAGGCTACATGTGAATGCAGGAAAATATTCCTATTTTTCCTTTTTTTTTATCTTGAAACGACCCTGGTGTTGACAATGCTTAATACCGGTTGCATTGTGTCTTTGTGTTGCTGCCGCAGCGTGAACTCAGTGTCAGGTAAGAGCCCCTAACTCTGTCCTGTCTGTGCAGCCCGAGGCATTTCCAATGCCAGGCACTGCTTGGCCTAACCCTGACCTGCAGTTGAGACCGACAGCTCGCAGAGCACATGGCCTCATCACACTTGAAGCTGACAAAAGGCCACCTTGTCCTTGGCACTGGGACCAGCAGGGACATTGCTGCTCCCCAGGGATGTGTTCATCCTGTGAGGGTACCACCAGCTTGAGCTCAGACCCCTGAAGCTGGGGCAGGACCAGGTTTGTTAGCTGGGGACCTCCAATATCTGCAAGAGGGGAGGCTTTGCATCCTGGGGTTTATATCCCTTCATCCTCTAAGGTGAACAGTTGCTCAGAGCCACTCTCCATCCCTGATGATGAAACATCATTAAACACCTATTATTTGATTAACCAAAGTGGCTGGAGGGTGTTGGGAGCCCTGGATCCCTTGCGGCATGCAGAGGCTCTCGGCTGCAAGCCTGATGGCCCCCAGGAGCGTAGCAGCTTTGGCGTGGCAGGAGGTGCCTGCCTTCCTGTGGTATCTAAAGGCCACACAGCAACTGCCTGGGGACCAAGAAAATACTTATACCCTAATCCAGCAGGATTTCTAATTTCTCAGTACCTGCAGGTGGATGCTATAAAGTGTATGCTGATTACCTTCACCTCTCCAGTATGTGGATCCAGATGGGACTTTAGCGCTGGTGCTTCCATTAAGCAGCCAGCTAAGTTTCTAGGTGTTTTTGTAGGAAGCAGAAGGGATGCATTACTGCAAATGGGTTTCCATTTAGTTCTCCATCATTGCGTGGAGACACTTAATGCAAGCAACCCTAAAATTTACATTTGACATACAACAAGCTTTTAAAATACCTAAGATGAGCAGGGAAAAGGATCTGCTTTACTTATTTCTGCTGAAGCCATTCATTTCCTAGACTAGGCGCTGGATGTTCTATTTTATTTCCATTTGCTTGTTTAATACCATGGGGCCTGACATTTCCATACAGACAGCATAAGCTTTCCTGTGTGTCTGGAGGTCCAGGTGGGAAGGTGCTCTTTAGCATGGAGAGAAGTCTGTTGGTTTAAAAAATTACGGGAGTAACATTAGAGAGTAGACTAATGTTTGTGTGTGTGTATATATGTCCATGTGTATGTATATAAGTATACACATGTATAAAATTTCCTTTCTCTCCAGTGATTCTCACTCTTTAATCAAAGTAGTACTCAGTACAGGTGATCCTTTTGTGAACCTTAAAAATCAGGTATTTAATAACACGTCAGGAAAGTGTGAGTAGTTTTATGATAGCGTGTTTGGAAAGATAACTCTGACCTCCAGAAATAACTCCATGATGACCACAGCCACAGACATTTTTATGTTCTGTTTAAGGCTCATGGTTCCCATTTATGCCTTTGCCAGAAAGTCTGGAAAAAGTTTCCTGGAAAAAAATCTGTTTACGCTCCTGGTGTCCCAGTGCTTCTTACTGCTGCGGCGGTTTCCCATCAGCTCCTCTGTGGCTCTGCACTCACAAGAGGAGCGAGGTGGACAGAGACACACATGTCAAGTGAGATGCGCTTGGCAAATACGGAGCTTTTCATCTAAAACAGTTCCCTATGCGCTTGTCTTGAATGGCTTCATCTAAATGTCACGGTTGTTGTTCTGATGTCACTGCCTTTTGGCGGCTGTAGGGACGCAATGAGGCCTTTGTAGCTGGTAGAATAAAACCTGGATGCTTAGATCTGGCCCCAGTCCGAGATGCTTTTCTGGCTCTTGTGCTCCAGGCTGGCCCTGGGCTGCCTTTCCTGACCTAGCAGGTGGCTGGGACAGGCAAGGAGTGCCTCTCCCCAATTCTCAGCTGATCAGATGGGTGAATTCTGAGGAGTTTAAAGAAATTGGTGCCATTCCCTGGACCTGCAAGCCTTGTTTTCCTCCTGGCTGCTGAGGAGCATCATTGCCTTCCTCTGTATTCCCTCAGCACAGGTCAGACCTTATCGTCCTTGCAGTTGGAATATTTCCTGTCCTGCTTTCCACGCGTTTAATGGTGTGTGTGCTGGGCATGTAATTACATACAGGCACTCCCTTCCCATGCGTGCCCAGGTGAGTATTTCTCCTCAAGCCCAGCAGCAGGAGCCAGACCGGTGAGCCCGTGCCCACTGAGGCACAGTGCTCTCAGCTGAGCCTGGTTTCCATCCCTTCTGCCATGCGATTTCAGAAGCCAGCCCAGCTCTTGGAGCCAGTGTTCTTTTCAGCTGATTCCCTTCACTAATCAGTATTCCCCACCCCCAAGGTCTCGATCATCTTGGCATGCCCTTTGCCAATTGTGTCTTTAAATATCAACCCGTGGCGCAGTTTAATAGCCCTTGTTTGAAATGTCAGCCATGAAAGCCAGCTGCTGTACGTGTTTGAAATGCCTTGACTGCATTAGCTCCTTTGTAGCTGGATGTTTCTTGTCTGCTTCCTGCTTGATAGCATGCTCAACAAAGAGCTGAGGATGTTCCCTGAAGCCTTCCTGAGAGATGGTCACCCCTTTCTCTCTTTCTTTCTCTCTCTTTCTTCTTCTTTTTTTTTTTTTTTTCCTTTAACGCTTTTGTTCTAGGGGGCAAAAAAATAAGTTTCCAAAATGAGACGTTTTCTTGACGTGCTCATGGCTGCCTGTCTGAATTTTCCATCGCGGTCCTGCCTGGCAGGGGGAGGGACAGGAAGCCTTGCTCGCAGCCAGCAGAGCCCTGCTCGCTCTGTCCCTCGCGGCAGAGATGGGCAAGGGGTTCCACCGCAGGCGACGTGGCTGTGGCCGAGCAGCTGCTGGAGAAGCTGAGCTCTTCACTCGTCTTCAGCCTGCAGCCCCTCTCCAAGGGATGGTGATCTGAGGGCAGGTCCAGGTGAACTGGGGGGAAGGAAGCTCTTCCCATCGGGCAGTGATGTTCAGTTCAGAGCTGGGTTTCTCCCCGTGTTCCCAGCGCTCTCGGCTTTCCAGGCTCTCCGAGGCTTGAGCAGATCATCCCTCCAGTGTGCCAGGAGGTGGGCACCCCTGTGAGCCCACAAGCGGTTTGCATGCGGGGCAGGTTGGATGAAGGTTTTGCAAGCTTGACCTTGAACACTTTGTGCTTGCTCTGGGATTGCAGCAGAGCGCTGGGCGAGAGCTGCGCGTTTCCTCTGGGCTATGAGGGCTGCAGCTGGTGTTGCAGCGTGGTACCACCTGGGACAGAGATGGGACAGTGTCTCTGCTGTGGCTCTGGGGCGGTGAGATCAGATGGAGCTTTCTCCCCGTGGAGCCAGGAGTGGAGCCGGTGCTGTGGAGTGTGGCAGTGACATGGCTTGGTCCCCGAGGGAGGTGTGCTGGGGTCTGTGTAGTGATGGCCCACATACTGGGCACGTCTCGGAGCCATAGATCAATTTGGGCGCTTTTTTTCCCCCTTTGACTAATGACAGTACTTTTTCCTTTGTTTCATGTCATGTTTGTCCCTCTCCCCTTAAACTCTCATGTTTCCTTGTCTTGTCTCCCCTGAACATCCCTCCCACCTGGTGACCAGAGGAAGCTGCGCTGGGATATGTGAGGAGACATGCTAATGGCAGTGTTTTGGTTGTGACACTAACGCTGGGGAATGGGGGCGAGGGCTGCGCAGGGTGAGCTGCGTTACTAACCCAGACTGGGGGCCTTTGAGCAGGCAGCTCACAGGGTCCTGCTTTGCTGGGGCTGTGCATACCCAACCGGGGTGAGGGGGCTTGGGAAAGCATGTTCATACCGATCCCAAAGATGGGACTTGCCGCAGTTCCCCCAGAAAGCACCATGGGGACCTGACAGCATTCAGTGGCTTCTCTGCTGTCAGGAACAGGGGCCGAGTGGGGTGGCATCCAGACCTTCCCATCCCTGCGCTGAGCACCAGCCCCTGCGCGGGTGTCACAGGAAAGGTGCGGAAAGCTCGGTGACAAAATGCTGACAGCATTTCCCGGAGGTCTGTTGACAGCTCGGGGTGCAGGGGTGGTGTTCCCAGGCACACAGGGCTGCTCTCAGAGGTAGGAGCACTCACTGGCATCTGCGGCAGGGAGCGGGAGCCAGGTCACACCTCATCTCACCTGAAGCGTCATGGAGAGCAGGGCAGGAGAGCGGCTGCCCATCCCTCTGGCATGGTGGGATGCTGTGAGGCGGACCTGGTGGTGACAGAGGGGAGAGGTGCCGTGCCAGGCTCAGGCCTGTGCCCCTGGGTGGGCTGTGGTGTGTAGGAGACAGCCCTGTGGGCTACGACTGTACGGCCACCACAGCTCCTCTGGTTTGGGCAACAGCAGTTTGTCACCTTGGCAAACCCAACTGGGGCCGTGAGAGGGTGTGTGGCTCTGTGTTGGGGGGCTGATCTCTGCCCCCCGAGAAGCAGGCAAGCAGGGAGCCCCTGCGCGGGCACCAGCGTCTGCCAAAGGCAGGGCTCAGGTGCTCACCTACCACGTGGGTCTGCACCCCTGGGGCCAGGAGGGTTTTAGGTGGGGCTGTGCCCCCAGGATCTGTCCCCAGGCCAGGTCTGGCAGGAGAAAGGAGGCAGGGGGCTGTGGGGGCAGAGCTGCTGGGGCTGCCAGCAGCACAGCCCCAGCGTGGGAGCATCTCCAAAGGCAGCCAACCCAAGCAGCAGTGACTAACAGAGTGAGCTCGCTTCACTGACAACAGGTCCAGGGCCTTGAGGGCTGCTTGTCCCAAACAGGCGGTGGGGTCTGCGGGCAGCGGGACACGCTGGGCTCGGCCCCAGCCCAGCCAGGCTCTGCCAGCAGCGGGCAAGCCTGCACTGGGAGCACAACCCATCCCACACACTCCACGTGGCCAGCTGTCTCGGATTCAGGAGTGTTCCCTTTGCTGCTATGCCAGACTGGAGCTGGCAAAACCCAGAAGGAGCCCTTAAGTACCCACAGGCCTTGGGAATGTCTCGTTTGGTGTTGGTCAGCCAAGACCAGGAGATGGCTACATGGATGGAGGCCTCAAGTCATCTAGCTCTGCCCTCCTCCATTCCTACCCAGTCATCTTCTGTCTTCTCCGCTTGTGTGCCTCTGTGTGTGCAATTAATGCAGGTTTCTGCTTGATTTGAAATCTTAATCACCTGGAGCTTTTGTTTGTTTGCTCTCTTCTCCTCCTCCCCAACATCTCTCTGACTGGGATGCAGCTGCTGGCATGTGTGTGATCTGATGTGTGGCTTTCGGACCCCAGCCCTCCTCCCAGACAAAGTTGCTTGTCCATCCTGCCCAGCCTTATGGAAGCCAAATAGATGTGACCTTCATCTCATTACTGCCGCTGTCAAAGAGAGAGGTGACTAATGGGGCTCCATTGTGCACTTCCCCATGAATGGTGTTCCCTTGATCCAAGAATAGCTCCCAACCCTATTAGTTATGTTGAGATGAGTCACACAAGCCAGTCCTGTTCAGCCATAAAGTCTTGAAGCTGTTCCCAATTTGGTGTCGATCTGACTATCCCTGAATGGGGACAGTGACTGACTTGTAGGACAGAGGCAACCACAACAGCTCCTCCTCACCCCATCAGTTCAGGATCCACCACAAGACTCTGGAGAAGGTTTTGATTTTATTTTCCGCTTTCTTCCCAACCAGTGGAAACCAAGATGAGCCAACCATGGGTCAGCTGCCTGGGAAGGGAAGCGCCTGTCCTTGGGCTGCGAGGTCCTGCTGGCTCTACCGACCACCCGCTGCCTGCCCCGTTCATGGGAGCAGGTCCCTTTGCCATCGCAGGGGACTGGGCAGGGCTGGCCGCTTGTTGGGCTTGGCTGGATGGCCTTGGTGTGCGTTTGCAGTGTGAGGTGACATCTGGGAGGATGGCTTCGGCCATGTGCTGTGCACCAGCCTTTGGGCAGCATTGCCCAGAGACCTGCTGACCATGTGTTTGGTTTTCAGGGCCGCCCTGGCCTCTGCGCACCAGTGCCACCCCCTTCCTCAGACCCTCAGTGTGCTGAAGAGCACCCCTCAGGTGAGGGGCATGCACACCATCATCAGGTAAAGCCCCCATCGCTGCAGCCTCCTGGGGTGGGATGGGGCTTGGCTGATGGCTGGGGTGAGCTCAGCTTGCTTTGGAGTCCCGAATCTTACTTGTGCCTGTCCTCGTGGCTTGGGGACATGGGAGAGGGCAGACAGTAGTGGGCCATGTGCAGAGGAGCTGTGCTGTAAGTGCTCCCTGGTCTTGCCAGATTTTTTCTGCTTTTTACCTTAAAACTGCCACCACAATTCCAGGTTCAGCCAGTGGCCTCTGTGCAAACAAGGTGCTGAGAGCCAGACAGGGGCAGGGGCTGCCCTCCTGCATGCAACCTCTGACCTCTGTTAGCATCTCCTGGGGTACATTTTGGTCCACAGCTTACATTGCTTTTCCCTCCCCTCCAGAAACAAGGAGACCAGTAGGGATGAGTTCATTTTCTACTCCAAGAGGCTGATGCGGTTGCTGATTGAGCACGCGCTCTCCTTGCTCCCGTTCCAGGTGGGTTCAGGGATGTAGCTGGGAGGGTGGGCAGTGGGCGCTGTGTTTCCTCTCCGATTGCTAACCTGTAACTGCCAGGGAGCCAGCGCGGTCCTGGTGCTGCTCCTCCAACCTTCCCCACATATCAGCCCTTTCCTCCTAGATTCTCCTGTGATTCCATAGAAATGTGTAGATGCGGTGCTTAGGGACATGGTTTAATGGTGGACTTGGCAGTCCTGGGTTAACAGTTGGACTCAGTGATCTTAAAGTCTTTTCCAACCTTAATGATTCTACGATTCTGTGATTCTATAAAAAGGGGCAGGGCTCGCTGAGGCCATGGAGGAATGGCCTGGCCCTGCATGACAGCTCTTTGTCCAGCCTCATGTTCCAATGGTCCAGAGCAGCCCGCAGCTGGCTGGCTCCCTGGTGCCAGGGCTCCTCTGAGAGCTGCGTCAGAGCTCCTGGTAATGCTTCTCCCATGGTTCTACATTGTAGAGTTGCACAGTGCAGACCCCTCAGGGACAGGACTACGAAGGGAGGACATACAGCGGGAAGCAAGTAAGTGGAAGCAAAAAGTACTATTCAGACCTGCCCCATGGGGTTACACTGAAAGCCCTGTGGGTGCAGGAGCAGGACATCCTGGCTTCTCAGGGTTTCCATCAGGCCTGGATTTGGCACCTGCTCTCGTGAATATGACACCCTATATCATGGGGACAGGCAGCCAAGGGTGTCCTCAGCAATGTGCCACTGTTGCCCGCCCACTGAGGGAGACAGCTCAGACTGGGAGCAGCACAACCTTTCTGGAAGGGATGCACTTTGGGGTTGCCCATTAGAGTCCGCCACTGTCGAGACCCAGTGCCATACTGGGGTGGCGTGTACCTCCTGCCATGTGTCTTCCCATTCACCCTTGCTGTGTGCTGCAGATCACCGGGGTGTCCATCCTGCGAGCGGGGGAGACCATGGAGCCAGCGCTGCGAGCAGTGTGCAAGGACGTCCGCATCGGGACCATCCTCATCCAGACCAACTGCAACACAGGCGAGCCAGAGGTAAAGCCCGGGGCCCTGGCCTGCTGAGGGCATCTCCTGGTGTTAGCCTGCATGCAGGGGGTGACTCAGGTATTCCCTGAGAGCTCTTCAGTGATCTGAGAGCTGGTCTTGGCAGGGAGTGAGTGCTTTGAAAGCTTCTGAAGTGGGCTTTGCCAGCATGTTTGTGCATGCAGGGGCTGGTTTGCTGTCCAAGTGTTTGCACCAGTGCCTGGCTCCAAGCTGACAGCTGGGGTCCCAGAGATAGAGATGCATGAAAGATCCTTCACCTCTCTAAGAGAAAGGCGCTGGTTGCTCCATTCACCTTCAATCTGCAGCTTCTGAGCTGATCTCTCTTCCCCTGCCCAGCTCCACTACCTGCGGCTGCCGAAGGACATCAGCGAAGACCACGTCATCCTGATGGACTGCACGGTCTCCACAGGCGCGGCAGCCATGATGGCAGTGAGGGTGCTGCTGGTACGGAGGATGTCGGGCACGCTGCAGAGGACGGGTGGTTTGCTCACAAGTAACGTGCCAAACACCAGCCACAGCCATGATGAGAGGCTCTGTGCTGAAACCGGCTCCTCCTTGTGAAAGAGAGCGTCATGGGAGACAGCACAAGCTGGGGTGACTCTGTAACCAGGCACTGATAAAGTCACCCCTTCCTTGTGTAGCAACAGCCTGGATTTAGTTGGTGTCTTGGTCCTGTGCCCAGTAACCCCAGCTGGCCACAGAGAGGAGAGGAGAAAAAGTGGCTCCAGGAAGGGAGTGCTTGGAGTGCTGCTCCCTGGAGGAACGGGCCATAACAAGTCTTGGATACTCTGACCCCGGGCTGTCTCTGTGCCTTTCCTGCAGGATCATGATGTCCCAGAAGACAAGATCTTCCTCCTGTCCTTGCTTATGGCGGAGATGGGTGTCCACTCTGTCGCCTATGCTTTCCCCCGGGTGAAGATCATCACCACAGCTGTGGACAAGAAGGTGAATGACCTTTTCCGGATAATCCCTGGCATCGGTGAGTATCTGGGTAGGAAGGACCTGTTGCAGGGGGAATTTTGGTGCTTCTGGCCCACACACCAGCCCTGGTTGTCAGCAGCAGGTCAGGTCTGTTGTTATTTCACCCAGGGACACAGTGCCTTTCTCTTGGGTCCTGCTGCTGCATGGTTGCTGGGATCAACACACACGCTCTGAGAGCTGTCGGGCAGCCATAGCCTTGTTGGCAGAGGGAGCCATGCCACATGCCGTGAGCCTCCTCCAGCCCCACCTGGACAAGCTGAGCTGGGACATCTGGAGCAGACCTGTGCTCACCTCATTCCCTAAGCTGCCACCTTAAACAAGCTCATCCCAAACAAGCTCACTATGTTCTTCTGTCTTCACCTCTGCTGTGCCAGGAGACACCCCTGCCACAGGGTGCTAAAACAGCCTCCAGGCTGCTCCAGATCTGCTGCTACATGAGTTTTAGTGCTGTTCAATCTGTCGGATAAACCTGCTTTGGTTTCCGTGCCTGCTGGGGCCAGGGCAGGCTGGAGAACGGTCCCAGGGCTCCCTGCAGAGCTGTGACTGCTTCTCTCTCTTTCTCCCCGCAGGGAACTTTGGTGATCGGTACTTCGGGACAGATGCTCCTCCGGACTGGAGCGATGATGAAGACGCTCTTAGCACTTAGATGTGGAGATGCCGCTGGCACCAGGCAGCTTCAGCACCGCACCTTAACCCCTTCTGTCCATTGCAGATTTCTTCTTCCTCCTCACCAAGCATAGATATTTTTTTCAAATCTTACATTGGAGATCTAGGGCATATTTTTTCAAAGAAACACAAATCCTAGTTTGACATTGTGGACAGTCGCATGTCCCAGCGTAGAGTGGAGTTAATTTATTTTAATTTAAATATTTGCCTATATAACTTATTGGAGATATTTTATAAAGGAAAATAATAAATTTTTCTCTGGTTTTCTTGAATGGAGCCATTCTTTTGTCACTTCCCACTGGTGCCCAGAAGGTTTTGCCACCCTTTGGGATTGCTGCCCTGGGAAGGGAGATGCTGTGAGTGGTGGTGGGAGGTCGAGACCCTGCTGTTGAGGAGCGGCTGATGCTACAGCCATGGAGCAGTTTTTATGGCTCCATCTTTGTGCTGGTTACAGGCAGCTGGTCCGTGTTTCTCTTTGCTGAACACTGAAGCTCTTACACCCCAGGGAGAGCCTACCCTACAGGACGCGCTTGCTCTGTCTAATGCTACCGAGGCAGGGAGGGAGCCTTCACCCCGTGGGAGCTGGTGGGGACAGAGATCAGCCTGCAGCCTCTCTGCAAGGCTAGGATAACGCCACTCAAACCAGAGTCTCCTGCCTGCAACAGGGCTGTGAGCAGGAGAAAAACACACTGCCTCCATTCCCCAGCTCCCTGCTCTTGCTGCCATGCGCTGCGGAGGCAATACCATGCTCTAGATCCCGGTGAAGGTTGGTACCACAGGAGAGGCAGTTCATGTCTGCAAAGAAGCTGAAGTTCAGCTCAGATCATGCCATGCTTTAGCTTTAAAAGCACCAAGCCACTGTTTCAGTTCAGCGCTGAAGTGAAACATAGCTCACCCAAACACCAGCTTGCTCTGGCTGAATCAGAGCGGCTTGAGATGTGGTGAGGAGCGGGGCTCGTAACCGTCTCCAGGAAGCTGTTAGCAGGCTAGAGTAACCTCAGCGGAAGGGGAGCTGGCCAGTCCCACGAGGTGGATTTAGTCAGGGGAGACTGTGATCCCTGTGGATGAGCACAGAGTGTTTTCCATTCCTGCATGATTCAAAGTACCAATGCAACATCCTTGTGCTGGAGATGGGCCAGGAGGAGCAAACCTACCCCTCAGCTGGGCATCCCTGGCTTGGACCTGGCTTCTGAGGGGTTAGGCAAGGCAGGCAGGCACTGCCGGCAGCAAGGGGAGTGGGGCTGGGAGGGGGGTGTTCTGTCAGGCCCTTGCTGAAGTGGAGAGTCGCCTGGTGATAACTCAGTGTGGGCTCAGGTGTGATGAGCCCAAAATAACTGCCACTGCTCTGCGGCATGTTGTATAAATTCTCAACTAAATTTAAAAGAAAACACATGCCCGAGTTCCTGCAAGTGCTTGGCAAAAGCATGAGCCCTCGGCTTGAAAGCCACGCTCAGAGCCAGCACTGACACTTGATTAGTGTCTGCTAAAAATAGTTCCTTGCGTAGGTGGAAGGAGAGCTCATAAGCACAAACACAGGATAGGCAGACATAGGGGGTTTTGGCTGGGGCACCAGGTGAGCAGTGGTGGGACAAGGGACAGCAGCATCACCAGGCCCATGGAGGAGCATGTCTGCACCCACAGTCCTTCCCCTGGGCTGCAGCCGCTGGCACAAGAGCTTGGTGCTGGAGGAGCCTGATGTCTTCTTTCTAGACCATGCTCAACCCCATGAATGAATGCAACCGTCATCCTTCATGTACAAAACCCCAGCAGACCTTGTTTAGTCTCTTGGCCTCCTTGAGGGACACGAGATCATGTGTGTGTCTTGAGCAGGGTTTGCCCCCAGGGTCCACCATAGGAGTGAAGATCCCACAACACTTCCTGGGGGGGATGGGAGGGCAAAGCATCTCTTTTTTCCCAACATCCTTCATCCCAATCCACACACCCAGACTCCCTGAAACACGGTGGATATAGCCTTTGATGGGTAACATGTAGGAAGTGGCCCAGGGAGGCATGTGGGTGGAGAAGCTCTGGGTGCAATGGGGCTGTGACCCACCACCATCAGAGGGTGTTCTGCACCCATGGCCTCAGTGAGCCTGCGGCAGGCATAGACAGCAGCCGTGGGATACTCAGCCACAGGAGGGCAAGACAAAACCTGGTGTGAAGGGTGTGGGAAGGAGGAGGCATCACCAGAACCTCAGACTGCCACATCTTGTTTTGCAGCACTTCCAGGCTGCTGAATGCCACCCACGTACCCAGGCAGTCCCCAGCACCCATGGCCAGTGGCTGGCACGGCAGAGCATGGCACGGCTCTCCTTGCCACCACATTAAGGTCCAAGTGACCCATATCCTGTCCCATAGGCATGGCCACAGGGACCACGCAGCCCACACGTCTCTGGGACTTTGCATCCAGGGGAACTCTTGCTTTTAACCCAGTACTTCCATAATTTTCCCCAGAACATCTGCTTTTTTCCTCAGCAGGTTCACATTTTTCCTCAGATCCACATTTTCCCTCAGCAGATCTGCATCTTTCCCAAGTAGATCCACATTTTGCCTCAGAAGACCTGTACTTTCCCTCTGCAGATCCACATTTTTCCTCAGTACATCCACTTTTGTCCTAGATTGCATTTTTTCCTCAGTAAATGTGCATTTTTCCTTAGTAGATGCCCATTTTGCCTCAGAAGATGTACACTTTCCCACAGCAGATCCACATTTTCCCTCAGTAGATCCACATTTCCCTCAGCACATCCACATTTCACACTGGCTAACCCAGGTTTTGCCACCACAGCCATATTTTACCTCAGCAAACCAGCCATGTGCCCACACTGTGCTGCTCCCGCCACTTGAAAACATGGCGCCTTCCCCTCCCCTCCTCTGCGCCCTACTTGAGGTGACAATGGCAAACTGAGCAGCAAACAGCTGTGGCTGGTGGCCTCCACCAGAGGTGGCCTCGTCACCACTGCCGTTTCCCTCATCCCCAGGTCACGGCACCATCTTGGATCCTCTCAGCCTTCCGTGGCCACGGTCCGGAGCATCCTCCAGGCCCCTGTCTCCCACCCTGTTATTACCAGCGCTATAAAATTTAATTTCTTTTGTTTGTGACAAACTGCTGGCAGCAAACACGCCACATCCCACGTCGGAAACACTGCGTGGGAGGCAGGTGGCTGCCCTCCCCGCCTCTGCCGCCCTGCCCTCCTGGCCGGGACACACACGTGCACCCCAGTGCCGGCCATGCTGGCCAATCGTGCCAGGGCTGTGAGAGCGAGAACAAAAAAACCACTTTTTTTTTGCCAAGATACCGATCTAAGGCTTTCTTAGGCAGCCCCGACCATGAGGTTACACCACAGCAGGGCAGCCAGTGCTGCCCGCACCACCACTGCAGCCCTCCTTGCCAGCCCAAACAGCCCTGTGAGGGTCACGCCATTTTAATTAAGCGGAAAAAGAAGAAAATGTCGTGGTTTGTTGAGCCGCAAGCACCATGCTTCCCAGACACAGCTGGGAGAGGCAAGCACTGCTGCAGCCCCAGCTCATGCCTCTGTTGACCAGCAGCAGGGACACCTTGCAGGATGGCCACCCCTGCAGCAGCCACAGCCTTCTGAAACACAGGGATACAGGGCAAAAGGGGGGGAAAAATCCCTTTTTTCTCATTACACACCAGGGCAATGCCACACTTCCAGCTCCCCTGTTAAAATAACCGAAAAAACTTCCCAAAGGTGTTTGATTTATTGCTGTTGCAAGGTGCCTGCAAACCTGGCTGCAGCCCCCCGCCATCAGCCATCATGGGGGTCCTTCCCCACTGCTGCAGGACCGCCAGCCCCAGCAGAGCCCGCAGTGCCTGCAGTGCCCACAGTGCCTGGGCCGGCTTTGCTGTGCTTCCTGCCCAGCGTCTAGAGCAACCAAACCACAGCTGATCTGACCAGCAGCAGAGGCTCTTCAACACCACCTCCTTGTCACTAAAAATAGATGGAAGCGGTTAAAAAAAAAACACCAAAAAACACAAAAAACCGAGAATGATATCTGCTTGACCATCAAAGAGAAAACACATTCATTTTGAGGCAGGAGCACCTGAGAGGAGAGCTTTCAGGTTGTATTTTCTCTTTCTGCTGCAGATGGGCTTGGTTTTCTTTGAAAACAGATGAAATATGTCATTGTCACCAGCCAAAGGTAACTGCCTGAGGCATCTCCAGGGCTTGGGGCTGGAAAGCAATGCTGTGATCAATCGGGTCAGAACAAACGACTCATTTTCCTTTTGAGCTTGCTACCGTTTGTTTCCTATTTGTACAGAAAGAGGCAGAACTTGTGGGCTGAAACGTGCATGCTTGCCCCACCACTCATCTGAGAACTTGGCATTCATTGCAGGAGTGGGCTGCACTGACGAGCACAAGCAGCAGCCTTGCTGCTACCCTGCAGCACCTGGATCTGGGCAGAGCAGCGTGCCACAGCTCTCCGGACCTGGCATCTCCAGCCTGCAGCTCTGCAGAGTACCATCTTGGCCAACTATAAAAAAAAAATGCTTAATTTCTGCGTGTTATAAACGAGAAAATGTGTTGCAACTAACTGCTGGTGAGGCTCGCATTGCAAACACTGCTCTGCTAACAGAGGCGTTCTTTCAGAAGTTTTTATCAAAACAGCAATGGAAATGTTGTATGAGGAGTATTTGAGGCCGGCGATCAGACAATACATCTGACACGTTATAGCTAACGTGTTTACCTGAGGCCACTGGAAAATTTTTCACCGAAACCTTAAGTTAAATTCACACTGCCTGTTGCTGAAAGCAATCCTTGGTCAAGCTCGCTCACCACAGAGACATATATAAAAATCAGAGACATTTAGAAGACTTTATTTGACCTCAAAAAAACATACGCTTTTTTTTGACCCCTCTGGCCAAACGGAACAATTGCAACAAGAAGAGAAAGGGCTGGGAAAGAGTTCAATAAAATGATCCAAAGCGCAGGAGAAAGACGCGACATGCAACTGTCCGCGATGTCAAACTAGGAATTGTGTTTCTTTGAAAAAATATGCCCTAGATCTCTGATGTAAGATTTGAAAAAAATGGCTGCAGCTCAAGCTTCCAGCCATCAGGATTTTACAGTGCAGCACTTTGGGAACCTTCTCCTTGTTTTGGGAGTCTTTCACAAGCCCAGGGATACAGATGTCTCAGCCCTGGTCGGAGCAGGGCTCTGCAGCTGCCCTGCTGTTCTCAGTGGCTTTGTGCAGGTGGAGAGCAACATCTGGGGGCTGAAATGATCTGCACTACATTTCTGCTGTGGCCAAGCCACCATGGCAGAGCCATACCGACCGCTGGCCGGGGGCTGCCCCACACCACACGCCTGGGGCTCTGGCCGCAGCAGGCTGGGTGGGGCAGGGGTCTGGTTAACGGCAGGCACAAGAGTTTTGCAGCGTGCATCTGGTAGCTTTTAGCAGCTGGTCCAAGCTCATCTGGCTTTCTTTTCTAAGCCTTATCCCTAGTGTCTTACATGGCTCGTTAGCCAGTAAAATTACATACACCTTGAAACTCAGTGCAACATCCCTGAGAAGCAGCAGCAAGGGCTTCAGCAGTTTATCAAATACTGTTTCATTTCCCAGTGCTCAGCAAATACATTTGCAAAATTGTGCTATTTTGCCTGTCTTCCTTGCTGAAACAATTGTTTTAATTAATTAATGGGGAAAAATATTGTTGTGCTAATGACAACTTGCAGTCTTAGGTACAAAAACAGCAGCACACTCGCACACCATAGCTGGGAAGACAGACAGCTACTGAGAGTCGCGCTATTTAAGTGACTGTCATGTTTTCTCTGTAGCACCACAAGCTGTGCTGGGGAAGGGTAGGTTTAGCATGGAGCACCCATGGGTGCGGGCTGCAGATGCAAGATTCCCTGCTGGGTAGGAGCAGGTCGGCTCACACCAAGGGCAGAGGTCTCTGCCCTGCCAGGATCTGCTGTACAACCCACCACTGCTGAGTTCGGGCACTAAATAGCTGTGCTCCGGGGAAAGCACAGGTGTTAAAACACACACAGTCAGAGCAGAGGAAGACATCTTGGATCATGAGTATTCCTTTTCTGCTTTTAATTAAGTGCAAGAAAAAACAGAAGAATGTGCAAGTGCCCCCCTTCCTTCTTTTCTCATGCAAACAATAGCAGCGGTAAGAGACAAGGAGGGTTTGAGCAGTGCAGCCTCTCCAAGCTCACTGGGCCACACTGATGAGTTCATTACAGGTATCGCCTAGTCCCTGAGCAGCCCGGGCTGAGGTAACCCCCTGTGACACAAACAGGGAGGAAAACAAGAGCCCTGAGCAGTGAGACTGGAAAGGCAGAGCATGCAGGGAAGGAGATGGGCTCACAGCCTCCCTGCAGGCATCCGTCCCTCGGGAACAGGCGAGCCGGAGCCAGGAACAAGGAGGAGATCTCCACTCGTTGCAGCAGGACCCTGGGCCTGTTGCACCTGGGAGCCACTCTGGCACCAGGACCTCCACTCTGAGCCCAGTTTGAAGGATGTGACTTGGTTGGCTAAATATACCCTTCAAATGGCCAGCTGGTATATTTATATATATTTATAAATATATATATATTTATAAATATATATATATTTATTTATTCATATTTATAAATATACCCTTCAAATACCACTGGTGCTGGTACTGAGGCACTTCCTGCACTCATCGTTGCCTTTGCTGGTGCAGAGGGACACACACACTGCACGCTGCAGCAGAGGGGGTTTTGCAGATGGTTCCCACCAAAGAGATCCTGTGCAGATATCTACACCAAGGCTACAGCGAGCTCCCAGTGTCGCAGCTTTTCCCAGGGGTAACATGGCACTGTCACACAGAGCTTGGAAAGAGCTGGGCTGCAGCTCCACAACCCCTCTGCCATCACACAGGGTTTCCTGGAAAGGGGCACTGAAGAAGATGGTGAACCCAACCCAGGGCCTTGAGCCACCAGACTGACCCCCTCCACCACCACCATTGCTCACCTGCACAGCCCCATTTCAGCTCAGAAACCAGGACATGGGGTTCTTTACACCCTCAAAAGCAGGGCTCAGCACCGAGCAGAGTGAGACAGGGGCAGCCCAGGGCACTGGTGGGGCTGAGGGAGAAACACAGGCTGGAGCACACCAGGAGCTGTCAGAGACTCTGCAGTGGCCGATGGAAACCACCCTTTGCAGAGGCAGCGAGGAGCGCAGCTTGCCCCACAGCTGTGTGTCCTGCCTTATACACGCACTGCTCCAGCTCCACAGAAATGTGCTGTGCCCCTCCAGACCAAGGGACACTGCCTCAGGTGCACCTGCACCCTTTGGTAGCACCCCCATTTTCATGGCAGGCAGTGTTCCGCCTTATCCTTTGCTCTCCTCTGTTCTACAACCAAAATGGCTCTTTCGGGCACACCAAGGATAAATGAAAGATCAAAATAAATCACTCCCAGATCTGCTCTCTTTAAAGCTGTGAGGTGCAGAGGCTGCTCTCCACTCTGGGTTTGGCCTCTGCCGCCTCAGCTGGCGTGGCTTTAGGGTGGAGGGGGATGTAGACATATGCCACAGCCCTTGGTCAGAGCAGGACAGAGCTTTGCCTGTGCTCAGGCTTCATTCAGAGGCAGCATTTAGGAAACACACTTTTTTGGTGGGTTGGGTGGAAATGAGGGTCTTCTGCTTGTTGAACTGAGGAATTAGACCTCTCCATCCTCTCAGGGGCACAGAGAGGGGAAAGCAGAGTAGCTTCATGCCCAGGCTGGACCCAGACACTGGAGGATGCTCTGCAGCTCCCGCAGCCACAGCATCCCTCCTCACCACCCTCTCTATCTAACAGGGGCCGGGCACTTTCTCATTTTCAAATGAGTCAAGAGAACCACTAAAACGCAGAGTTGGGTTGGGTTTTTGGTTGGGTTTTTGTTGGGTTTTTTTTTGCTTCACTTCTCTTTGCCGCCCTGTCTGTCCATCGTGTAATGGAAATTTTACCACAGACGCTCGCGATGAACAAACAGGAAGCCAGCAGAAAGTGCGGCAATTCGCTGTAGCCCGGCTCAACTCAGCTGAGTGACACGAAAGGCCATAAAAGCCGGCATGGGGGTGGCAGGGTGGAGGAGAGCAGGCGAGAGGGGCCAGGCAGCTGGCGCAGGGGAGCTGGCTTCTGCCTCGCCTCCCCGGGGACAGCGTGGGTTTGCAGGTAAGGCAGGTGCTGCCCTGCGTCTTCTTTTTCTCCCTTCTGCAGAAATGATTTCTAATTATTCTTGGAAGGCCTTACTGCGTTTCTGCTCAGCTCCCTCTTGCAATGGGGGATGCTGGGAGCAGTTTACCGCTGCTTCATTGCTCTGTCCCAAACTTACTAAAAATTAACCTTGCTTGGAGAAACTAATTCTGTTTGGCTTTTCCTCTTTTTTTTTTGTCTTTGCAAGCCCATCATGTAAAGCTTAAAAAAACCCCAAACCCCTAAAAACCCCTAAAAAAAGCCCATCACAGATTTCCAACACAGGCATTTGAGAAGCTAAAGCTGTGCTGTGGCTCTGTAGTTCCCTTCGTTCTTGCCTGAAAGATTTTTCTTTCCTTTGCTCCTGGGCAAATCCAGAATCATTCTGTTGAAATAGTCTTGGCTGTGTATGGGGTACCTAGAGGTGCACCTGGCTCAGTCCATACCATACACGTGGGAATGTGTTAGGATCCAAACAAAGCAAGAAATCCGGAAAGGGGTTGAAAATGGATCACAGATTGCTCTGTGCCTTTTTCTGACAGCTTTCTAGGCCCGCTCACATCTTGCACGGAGCTTGTCAGTGCCGATCTTAAAAAATCCTTCCCTTTGTCTTTGTAGTTAGTTCACTCATCTTACTTGATGAGCTTTTAACATTCATTTTTCCACACTTACGGCAAATCACTCTGCCGTGAGGCTGCCAGATACAGCAGCCAGACATCCCTATCATCAGAGAAGCAATTTTCCATCCCATAGTATTAGGAAGCCAAACCAAAAAAACCCACCCTGTCACCTGCAGAGATGGGCAGAAGATTTTTGTGTTACTGAGATTCCAAATCCAGGGCAGACCCTGCAGAAGCACACCCTGCCGCTCCTGCTGCTTGCATGGGTGCTGCCGTCTGCAACCACGGGAGCGGCTGCTGCGGAGGGGAAGGACAGCTGTCTTCCCTCTCTCGGATGCTGATGGCCCAAGGAAACACAGCAAGGGAAGTGCATTAGGAGTGAAGATTATTTGAAGATAATGAGGTGCTAGAGAATTTCCTGGGGTGCAGGCAGACTCTCCATTGGTGGTGTTCCCAGGAACAGGCAGCTCTCAAAAATCGTTAAGGCAGAGTTAACCACACAGCCCGTGCCAAGCTCAGACCCATCCTGAGCCCAAACTTTTCGGTCCCCTGCAGCCCCATATGTGGTTCTGCACATTCCCAACCCTGGGCACTGCAGCCCTGAGCTGCCGTGTCCCCATTTAACAGTGGCACTGGGTGATTTCAGCTCAGCTCATGGAGCCCAGTGCTCTGCCCCACACAGCCAGATGCAAACCTCTGCACCAGGCGAGCTGGGCTGTTCCCAACTCATTACGCATGTTGAAATGCAGCCGATGCCTGTTCAAGCAGGTGTGCAGCTTTCCCGCTCTGTACAGCCCCCATCATGTGCTTACCAATGGCTGCAGTGCACCCAGGCATGCACCTCCTTTCTTTGAAAAAAAAAAATAAAAATCTACACAGGAGAGAAGTAGGGCCAGGATTTCAAAGGGCCTGCACTCACATGGCTACCCTCCTCCCTGCTCCCATCAAGGTAGAGGGGGAAGTTTTCCTCCACCGCTGAGCATGGGACCCTGTGCATCCCAGGCTGCTCAGGAGCACGGCACGGGGTCCCACGCTCAGCGGTGAAGGCCGTGACTATCCCTGCTTCTTCCCAACCTCGCTGAGCCCATGCATATGGCTTGACTGGAGCTGGTTCGCACCGACCACTCTCCCTGGGTCCCTGCATGATGCAACTCACACTCCCAGAGGCCCTGGGCACCTCCTGCCATTTGCATCGGTGGCTGGAGAGGGGCCCGGCTCCGAGTCTTGTATGCACGGCATGAGCCCTCCTGCCTGCCTTCTGCAGCTGCAAAAACCTGCAGGGCCACAACCAGTTCCTGACAGGAGCAAAGGCCTTTGGCTGGTTCAGTCTGAATCAGGAGATGCCCATGTGCTGCAGCAGTTTGGCTTGATCAAGTAACTCAAAGCCCCCATGGGAGCATGCAGGGCCAGCTGGCTGGGGATGTTAGGAGGATCAAGTAGGTCCCACAGGCAACCCCACCATAAAATCAGAGTCACAATGCCGCCTGCGAACACAGACAAGAATATCCACTGCTGGCTGTTAAACCCATGGACGCGACCATTCAGCTGGCCCATGGCTGCATGTCCCCAGCCTGGGGACATATCCCTCCTGCTGCTCCTCTAGCACCTGCTTTGGGATGCCGAGCCCAGAAGGAGTCCTGGATGCTGCTGTGAGCCACCCCAGCAATGTGCAATGGCAGGAACAAAAATGAAGGTGAAAGCATGGGGAGCAAGCTGCCAGCCCAGCTCAGGCAGTGTGCAGGCAGGGGTTCAGCCCTGCCAGACACCCCTTTCCCTCTTCAACAGCCTTGACCCCGTGCATCAAGGTGGCTCCAGGGGAAAAACTCCCACCAGCATCCCTTTGGGAAGGGGCTGCTCCATGGAGAGTCCAGGGGCTGAGCCGGGCTGGAAAGGAGCTGAAGTGCCACTGTGGGAAGGCAGAACCAAGGGGCTGCTTCTCTGCTTTGTCTTCCAAATTGCTCAAAGGCTGGGGGGTCTGGGTGAGCACATGGTGTGGGGCACAGGGCATGGGGTACAGGGCACAAGGCATGGGGTTCAGTGGCTGCCCAAGCGAGGGGCACCTCGAGGACTGTCTAACCTGAGAATGGTGAAACATAAGGGTCAATCTCAGGTTCGTCAGCCCATGAGATGTCTTCTCCAGAGCAAGGATGGGCAGCGCTGGCCCCCACCAACACCCCACAGCCACCCCCTCCACCTGCCACATGGGGATGCACGGCGGGGAGCAGAGGGGCACCACAGCTTGGTCTGCCGCCTTTCCCCGATACACACATGAGCCCTAGCACGGCTGTTTGTGATGGTGGGGAAGGACTGGGGTGGGTGCCTGCCAGCCCCCAAGGAGCAAAGGGAGGAAAGTGGCCGGCAAATCCTACCCATTCCCTAGGAGAAGCTGCTGGAAGTTCGGCCACGCTTTAGTTCCAAAGCTGTCATGGTCGGTGAAACAGCAGCTGCCGCGTGCAACTTGCTGTTCACGAGACAGAAGGCTCTGAGAGTTAAAAGCGCCTAATTAGGAACCTCTCTGACTCCCACCAGCTGCGAGGCCGCCGGATCCATGCCTCTGCGAGCCAATAAGCGCAGCTGAGGGGTGAATTTGGCATCCTTGAAAGCATCATTAACACGTCGCTCCTCGCACTCCTGACTAAAGGAAGAGACAGTGACATCCCTAAAAGTGACGATAATAAATCCCCAGGCAGCATGCGGGGCCCTTCAGTGCTGAATGTGTCAGTAATTTATGAAGGGAGCAGGAAAAAAGATACTATTTTTTAAAAAAATTTCCAAGTTGAGCTTCCTAAATAAAACACAAGGACAAGACGCACTTGTTGGATTCACTGACTTTTCTACAATTAAATGACTAATCCTAAAGCACATGAACTGAAAGAAAAAACAGTCTAAAGCATTAGCAGCCCTAGTGCTGGCCGTGGGGGTCACAGATGAACGGAGCTGCATCTCCCCATGTCTGCACCTGGCTGTGAGGTTGTCAGTGCAGGAGCAGCTCTCTCTGCCCAGAGCCACTGGCTCGCTTCTCCCGAGCCAGGGTGGCCCCCAAAGCCCCACAGGTGACGTTCCAGGCATCAGCCCCTCCTGCTGCAGCTCTCCCCCTGCAGCCCCTGGCCCTCCTGAGTGCTGTTTCTGCAGAGCAGCCCTAGGACATGGGGCAAAAAGAGTTTTGCAGAGAGAGCCCAGCCCCACTTGCAGGGGGCAGCCAAAATCGCTGCTGTTGGGACCCCCGGGCATGGGCTGCCCCTAAGACCGAGGGCTCCCTGGCTGTCGGTGCCTGGCTCTGCCACCTCAACTCCCGCAGCTCTGAGACATCTGGGGTCACTTATCCTCGTGCTTGGCCTGTGTAAAAATAAGCTGCAGATTCACTTGCATGTGTTATACCAATGCTGCCCCATGACAGAGAGCAGCTGGACAGGCAGGGGAGCACCAGGCAGGCAGGGGAGCAGCTGGGTTGGCAGGGCAGCACCAGCATGCGCTAAGTCCTGACCCAGCTTCAAGAAGACTTAAAACCATGCCAGGACCCCCACAAGTCAGCTCCATTCCCCTGTGCTGGCACTCCCCGGGGCCAGGGCTCCTGTCACTGGTGGAGCCATTCCCCTCTCCTGATGGGATTTGGGGGGTCACATTTGCCCACAGCTCCCAGCAGGTTGGGCAGATGCCCAGGGAACTGTGGGCAGGGCAGCAGGAGCCCGCATCCAAGGGCTCCTGCAGCGCGGCGGGGACCGGCTCAGTGCCTGGCACAGCTGCGGCACGGGGTCAGGCTTTGGGGCACAGAGGGAAAAGCAGGCTCAGGTGGAGCGCTGGAAATTACAGCTGTTCTCGATGATTCAGTAAAGAAAAGGACTTACAAAATACACCACGCACAAAGCAAGTGGGAGGCAGATGCTACCCGCTCCTGCCTGCCCGAAGGCCACTTTGCTTCTGCTAGGAGTTGAGAGGGTGTGGGGGGACCCCCAGCTCACCTCCCCCCCAAATCCCCTTCACCCTTTCCAGTGACCCTCCAGAAAGCAGCAAAGCCTATGTTTTTTGGGTGGCTCTTGACCTGCGGGAGGACGTGGGGTTCTTGCTATTCATTCAAGTTCTATTTAATGTGGGTTGCTTTGTTTTTTTCCCCTTCTCTTGAAATGTTTATTTCTCATGAGGGAATTTTAGTTTTAGAGACAGCAGCACTTTTGCAAGATGAAGTGATTGCTGAGCTCCAAGTGCCGAATAATGAAAGCTCCAGCAGGGAGGGAGGAAAAGGCAAATGAATCACATGCATGAATCCCTTGGACCCCGATTTGCACCCAGAGGTGTGCGTCTGCTGGGCGATCAGGCCAGGGAAGGAGCGTGCCTTTTTTGCTTCACCAAAGGTGCTCCAGAAACACATTTACGCTTCTGAAGTGAAGTTTTCATCTGCACAACACTAGATGAATCACTCGGAGGAGCTGGGGAAGGTGTCGGGGCTGCCTTTGCTGGGCAACTTCCAAAGGAGCTGCGGTCACCAGTGGGGAAAACCTTCCCTGTGAAACAAAGTGGTGCAGAGCTCCGGGCTGATCCCATGCGTGTACCCCACACGGCATGCATGGCCCTGCGGGGGGTGGGGGGCTCCGTGGGGGTTTCCAGGGGACTGAGTGTGAATTTGTGGCAGAGTGCTTGGAAACACGTCCCAGTGGGATGCGGGAACGAGGGTTTGGTCCTGTTGCACCATCGTTGTACACGGTGGGTCTGTTATGCACACACACACCCACACACACACCCCCACACACCCCCTCTGACCCCTCCTGGAACCCCCTTATCTCCTGAACACCCCCACCCCTCTGACACACAGAGAAACCCCCTTGAACCATCTGTGCCCACTTGCTTACACACCCTGCACACCTCCCACCCCCCATGTCCCCCCCGATAGCTCCAAAACACCTCCCTCACCCCACCATACCCTGTGTACCCCCAGATTCTCTCCACATGCCCATGAACCCCGCATCCCCCACCAGACTCCTACCCTTGCACCCCCCGGATCCCTGTGTCACCCCAGACTCTCCTCCTGTGATCCCCATGTCCCCCCAGACACCCACGCCCCACGATCCCCCATGTTCCCCTTAGACTCTCCCCTGGTACTCCATGTCACCCTAAACTCCCCCCCCAATCCCCTGTGTCCCCCAGACTCACCCCTCACGACCCCCGGTGTCCCCCAGACCCTCCCCACAGTCCCCGTGTCCCACCCCAGACTCTCCCCCTGATCCTCCATGTCATCCCAGACTCTCCCCCCAGGTCCCCCGTGTCCCCCAGACACTCCCCCTGATCCCCCGTGTCCCCCCAGACCCTCCCCCCAGGTCCCCCGTGTCCCCCAGACACTCCCCCTGATCCCCCGTGTCCCCCCAGACCCTCCCCCCAGGTCCCCCGTGTCCCCCAGACACTCCCCCTGATCCCCCGTGTCCCCCCAGACCCTCCCCCCACTATCCCCCGTGTCCCCCAGACACTCCCCCTGATCCCCCCCGTCCCCCAGACCCTCCCCCCACGGTCCCGGTGTCCGCCGGGCTCCCCCCACCCCCGCGGCCGTTCAGCACCGCGGACAGCTCCCGCCACCCCGCGCCGCGTCACGGGGCCCCGCGCCGCCCGGTATAGCGCGGTCACGTGAGTCCCGCCGCCGCCCCTATATAGCGCGGTGGCGGGCGGGCGGCGCGGCGCGGTGCGTCTTGCCGGGCGGAGCGGCGGCGAGCGGTGAGCGCGGCCGGGGACCCAGGACAGGGAACCCCCGGGAGGTGTCCGGTCCTGGGGGTATGAGGGTCTCATGACGGGGTTGGAGGGTCCCAGGTCCCGGGGGTCCCGTCCCAGCTTCTGTGGGTGTCGCATGCTCGGGGGAAGACCCGGTCCAAGGTGGGGGGGCTGTCCCACTCGGGAGCAGGGGTGTCCCATACCTGGGGGGGGGGGGTTCCAGCGCCCGGGTGTCCTGTTCCAGGGACTTGAGGGAGGGAGGGGTCTCCATCTGTGGGGGGTAGGGGTCCCGTCCCGGGGAGGTTCTATCCCCAGGGGTCTTACCCTTGGGGCGGGGGACTCCCATGGTGTGAAGCCTGTCGGGTGCCCCCTGACTGCAGCGGAGGGGTGCGGGGGGCTGGGGTGGGGGGGCTCTTGCAGGCATCTGGCCCCGGAGCGGCTGCGATGCGGATCAGGATGATTTCGGCTGCCTCCGTCCTCGTCCTGCTCTTCCTGCCCTCGGAGACCTGCTCGCCCCTGCAGTGGCCCCGCGGCCCGTCCCGCAGGCTGACCCTGGTCCCCCAGCCCATCTGGGAGCCCTGGCCGGGAACCCCACCATCCCCGGTCCCTGCTGCCGGCCCCCTGCCCCAAAGACTGTGCCAGCCCCGTGGGGCAGAGCCCACCCCGGCCCCCCGCAGCGCACGGGGGCTGCAAACCGGCAAGAGGCGAGATGGCAAACCCAACTCGCTGGATCTTACCTTCCACCTCCTGCGCGAGTTCCTGGAGATGTCCCGGGAGGAGAGACTGGCCCAGAAGGCGCTCAGCAATAAGCTCTTGCTGCAGAGTATAGGAAAATGAGGGAGGGTCATGGGGGGGAATGAAGGAGACCGACCCCATAGTGAGCAGCCATGGCAGAGCAGAGAAGAGGGGGGGATGCTGCTGCCCAACCAGGGGCTGGAGCCGTGCCCAGGGAGCCCCCCATTGCCCAGCGGGGTTCCAATTGCTGCGTCCTGCGTGTTGCTCTTGCTGTTGTGCATTAAAGTCGCCCTCGCACCTGCCGTGCTCTTGCATCCTACGTGGGGCTGGTAAAGGTGACCCTTTCCTCTGCTCCCTTTTGGGGTGGGGGTGGGGGCGGGGGTAATCCTTGATTTTGAGCCCTCTGGATCTGTCCCCTTTGCAGACACAGGGTTTGGGAATGCTTTGACATATCAGTGTTGCAGCAGTCACAGGTAGTGAGCACCCCTTCCCCTCCCAGAGCTGCTCAGTCCCTAGCACCACCCTTGGACCCAAACCAGGTCTCCCCAAAACCACCGGAGCAATCCCAGATGCATCCCTACATGAAAGGTGCAAGCACAAAGTGCTCTGAGTGTGCAGCTCGTGCCTCTCGGGTGGGAGAAGCAGAAGCTGCGCCATTCGGCAGCCATGGGAGCACAGGATGAACACGTGTGCACATGCATGCATGTGAAAACACACGCATTTCACATGAAAACATGTGAAAACCCACCATCAGCTGCACAATAAGAAGTGCGGTTGCACAAACAGCTCTCGGCACCAGGACAGGGCCGTGCGTGCTGCGGAGGGGCTTGTGGTCATTGCTGCAGGAGGGTCTCGAGTTGGTTGGGCTGTGGCATTGGTGACTGTGTCCCACCACAGCCCGTTGGCATCACCCGTGAGTGATTGGCATCACCCGTGAGCCCATCGCCATCGTCTACAAGCCCATTGCCATCACCCATGTAGCCAGGCACCAGCATCCCCCAGGGACCTGAAGGTCCCTCATCCTCCTCCCAGGGCTGTGCTAGCACCAGCTCTGATGCCGACAACCAAAGTATCCTGGAGAGCAGCCTTGGGTCTCAAAGCAGGTTCAATCTTCCCTGAAGCTGGTGGTTACATGGGATGGAGCTTCTCCTCGCACTGCTGATGCACTGCAGTGGCATTTTGGGCTGGGCTGGGCTGGTGGGGGTTTCTGCCAAGGTGCATTTTCTCTCATTATGAAAAAAAGGTAACGGAGACCAGAGGCAACCGCACACAGCCTGGGGCAGCCAGAGCGGCTCAGGAGCACCTTTAACCCTCTCCAGAAAGCTGGGACCTCGCTGAGCAGGATGGGGGTCAGCTGAGGCTCCTGACCTGGCAGGAGGAAGATGAGGAGGAGGATTTCTGCTGCTTGCAGGGTGCTGGCTGCCAGCAGCAGCCTAAGGCAGGACAAGCGCTCAGGGGGCAGCCTGGGACACGAGTGGGGGGACAGCTGGGTGTGTGGGTCCATCCCAGGGGGGCTGTATGGGACGTTTCTCTCTGGGACACTGCATGGGGACAGTGGCTTGGCAGATGCTGGTGGCTCCCAGTGCCCGGGGGATCCGGCCCCATCCCTGGGTGCCGGCCAGCTGGGGCCAGAGCAGCCACATGTCCTGCAGCCGCAGAGCCCTCCCAGGGCTTTTCCTCCTCCAGCTCTGCCGCGAATGGCTCCAAAAACCGCCGCGTCCTGGCCTCGCAGCACATCTGCGCCTTTCGGAGCCACAGCTGGTGGCTCAGGACAAGGTTTACAGAAGCCTGAGCCTGTGGCTCCTGGAGGAAGATGAGCATCCGTCTAAGAGATTTCCTGACTGCATCAAGCAGCAAGAGCATCACAGCCCCCACCAAGGGGTCCTGGCCCCCTCCCTCCTCACACTGTGTGCACTGGGGCACAGACCCCCCCAGCACCTCAGTCCCCCTCCCCAAACGCAGCCCCGTGCCCAGAGCGGCCGTTCCCACGGCAGGCTGTGCCCGTGCTGCCGGTGTGGGCTGTGCTACAGCACTGGGGCAAGACGGAGCTGAGCTGGGCTTGGGGAAGGCTCCTGGGCATGGCCCATGGTGGTGGGGTGTTTGCTCTGCCACATCCCCTGAGAGAAGGGTGAAAAGTGTCCTGGGATGGTGCACAGAGCCCACTGCAAACTGTGGGTCCTCGGTGTCCCCTCCCCACGGCCAGCCTATCCCTGGGTGACCGACTGGGTTGGGGACAGACAGAGAAGACCTCTGGCACCCCAGGGACATGAGGGAGGGGACAGTAAGGGATTGGTGACTGGTTAGGACAGAAATCAAAAGATCGGACCGTGCCAAGATGGGCGCAGGGGAGAGGTGCCACAGCAGAGTGACGCCGGCGAGGGCCACGTCCCCAAACGGAACAGCTTTGCCTTGGCTTTGTGAGCCCAGCCCAGGCCCTGCACCCGGGCCTGGCTTTCCCCAGGGATTTTCTGCCCCAGCAGCAATTTTCGTTTGCCCGGCAGTGCCTTTTCCAGGTGAGGCCACAGCAGCTGGCAGTCCATGAGCCAAACACCGGCTTTCAGTGAGAGACCGCTCCAGCCCTGGCTCCACATCGTGGCGTCCTCGCCCCTGCCCAGCCACCCTCCCTGGTGACCCTGTGCTTCCCTGGCCTCTCCGGCTGGCCTATGTGTGCCGAACTTCACTGCCACAGTCCCTAAGAGTGTGATTCCCAAGTTGTGCCGGACGGGATGAGCCGAGGACACGCTGCTGGCAGGCAGGCAGAGGCAGGACATCACTCAGCTGCTGGCACACGGGCAGAGCATCCTTCAGCCGCCAGCCCAGGGACCGCCGTTTGCCTTTAGCATTTCAAAGTGACGGGAAATCGAAGGTTCGCAGGCCGCAGCAGTCCCAGCGGTGGGAGCAAACAGCCCCGCTGCGCTGCGGGTGAGAGCCAGGAGCCTGCCCACAGCGAAGGGCCACGGGCGGGTACCAGGTCTTGTCCCGAGTTGGGGTGAAGATGAAGTGGCCCATGATGCAAACCCCGAAGCGACAGGTAAAGGGGTTTAATTTGTTACAAGGGGGAAACAATCAATGAAAAGTAACCAAAAGTCCCAATATAAATAAAATAAAATAAATACATAACCAGAAGAAAATGGCATTTTATCTAAAGAGCCAGCCCCCAGCTTGCTCCCCCAGCACCCCGAGGGCAGTGCAGCCACGAGGTGCCCGATGACGGGACCCCTTTTCCCAGAAGGCAGCCGGAATGGTCTCTGCTGATGTGTCCAACCTCAGGCTGCCAGCGGGAGCGTTGCCCTCTGTGCCCTGCCCATGCCGTGCCGGGTGTTCCCAGCCACAGGTGACCCACCGCAGGGCACGGTGCGATGGGGGCCCGTCCTCGGCTGTCAGCACAGCTGCCCAGGGTCACCGAGGTGCCCTGTCGTGGTGGCTCCGGGACATGGCCCAGCTTTGGTGCGAGGGGCGGGAGGTGGGAGGCAGCTCCCCCGGGATCCCGTCCTGCTGGGCAAGGGCTGGAGGGGGACCGGGCACAACCACAGCTGTGCCCACGTCGAGTCCCGCCAGGGAGCAGAGGCCAAGCTGGAACCGCCGGGTTTGTCCTTCCCTCCTCCCGGCAGATTTCCACCAAACACAGAATTTACCTTCCCAGAATGCGTGATCCCTGGGAAGCCAGTGTGGGTGACAGAAGCTGCTGGTGCCACCATGCAGGAAGGGCAGCCACCACCCGCGACCAGCAGGGCTTGGGGACGAGTCTTGTAGCAGCCTTCGCACATCTTTTCCTTTTGTTCTGTCTCTCCCACCAGCAACACCAGGAGAACACCCCATCCCCAACACCGCGACCTGCAAGAAAGGCCATTCCTGCTGCAACCACGGCAGCCCGAGCAGCCAGCCCCTGCCCTGCGGCCGGGCGATGGATGGTTCCTCGCGCCACCTGGCAGCTCGGAACTTGTCCTTACACCCCAAATACCTGCCACGGTCCGGCATCATATAAAGGTCTTTGGCCTTTAACATTCAAAACACAGCAGGGAGCCGGCGGTGGTGCGAGGGGGCAGCAGGCGCCGTGCAGCCCCTGCCCCAGGGACCCCGCACCCATCCATGGCTGGGGAGCCACCGCGCACCATGACGTGTCCGTCCGGGGACAGCAGGAGAAAGACCTGTCCCACATCCCACCTACCCGTGTCCCTCGGTCACGCAGGTCCCTCCTCTAGTAACAAGGAAAGAAGCCGATGCACTTTTCTGCATTGAAAACATTTATTTTACAACAGTGGTTTCAGATAACTTAGCAATCTTTATTTTAGTTTATATTCAGACATACAATACACAAATTACCATGCTAAAACATAAAATAATTCCTTCTGCCGTAACTGCGTGTATGTACAGGAGTTCAGTAGTATCGAGTGTTACAATCCACAGAGTTCAGACAGCCACATCTACTTACATACAAGTCAAAGTATGGTCCTTTAGTAACATAACAAAATATATATATGTCTATATTATAATTGTTTTTCAGATGCATTTATACTTCGATTGTGGTGGGGTTTGGTTTTGGTTTTTTTACAATTTTTTTTTTCTTTTTTAAAGATGGGCTCCCCCCCCCCCCCCCCCCCGAGTTGAAGTGCAGTGCAAACACAGAGCGCGTTCTCTTCTGGCGTCCTCAGCTCCCTCAAGCTTTGTGAAAAGGCCAACACAGCCAAACCCCACGATGAATTACTTAGTTCAGGGCCTTGCTCACATGCAAAATGAACATAAACCGCCTCAGATGGCGGCAGTAACACAAACTGAACTGCCCCCAGCCAGCTGCGGGGGAGCGAAGGTGGGGACACACGGAAGGGAGGAATGACGGCGGTGGGCTCGGACACAGCCGGTGTTTGGGACGTGCAAACCTCAGAGTTCATCCACCTGACGGACACCAACAACTTCAAGCGTGCAGCGCTGCCCTGTTTGCGCCCTGAAGCAGAACCCCCGTTCCGTGTGTCGGGGAGCAGCCCCGCAGGACAGCCCGGGCAGGGCCGGCGGTGGCTCTTCCCCCTCGCACTGAAGGGGTTTGGTGCTCACACAGGCGCCGGCCAGTCGTGCCTTTACACACACCACCACCTAACTCCATCTTTTAAGACTTGCAATAACTCCAAATCTGCCTGAGCCCCACCCACGAGCACCGTAAGTCGAGCGACCAACATAGACGCCGCAAGCGCGCCACACTGTGCACACGAGCTCACTGCTGCACGGGGGGAAAGACCCTGGCAGCAGGTTGCTCCTCCTGTTCAAACAGCACAGCTCTCCCCCCTGTACTACCCCTGTATTTATACAACAGGATCCTTCCACCGATGCCTTCGCCGGTCGTTTCGCCTGACAGGTGGTGTTTGGTTTTTCCTGCAGCCGAAAGGGAAAAGCACAGCTCCGGACACACGCAGCTCACGCCTCCACTTGCCTGGCTGAGAGCTCCCAGCAGTACTTTGAGCCAAATTCCACGGTTTTACCACCAAAGAAAAAACAGCAGCAAATACTAGGTGCACACCTGTTGTATAAATATATACATATGTGCATATATACATACATACACACACATGATGTTGCAACCCAAAGCCTACAGCGTGGGTTTGGACCTTGCTCTGTGAGCTCAGCGCGTCCCACTTCGGAGAGTACAACATGATGAAAAGCAGCGTAAGGAAAAAGAACCCCAAATCAACATGTTCTCCCACACCTCTAGCGATGAGCACATCGACCACATTTAAAACACCCCACGGAGCAGCCTGCACGAGTCCGAGTCATTCCAGAGACGGCCCCTGCCCTCATTACCGCTGGGTTTCCCTTCCTTCCTCCGAAGGAAAGCTGGAGCAGGCAATGCCTGGCTCCGGCTGGAGGGGCCAGGGACAAGGGGCAGCTCGCAGAATTCAAGTAGATCGGTAAATTTTTGGAAAAGTATGACAAGCAACCGCTCACAGATGGCAAGAGTACACCCACACGGCTGGCTGGGGGGGGAAAGGGAGCAGAGGAGACAACAGCACTTGAGAATGAATGGCCATTTTATATAACAGCTTCCTCTATACATATACATATATATATATATATCACCACCAGAAATTCCCAGCGTCTATCCTTTTAACAACAAAATTAACTGTGCATGAAACATTGGCATTTGATTTTCAAACGAAGGTTTGTCTTCCAGATTTATGGCATTTGGCTTGTGCAAACGTCAAAAGACAGGCAGCTTCCCTCGCGCAGTTTCCTCTTGTAAAGAACGCGTCTTCTTGGAAGGAAACGGGAATTTCAGTCTCGCCAAGTCCCAGACAGCATGTAAGCCTCCCAACGCAGCACGTGGAGTGGACCACAGTTCTTGCAGGACTTGAACACTGACAATTTTCCTGCCACCTTGTTCGCTATCGGTTACATTTCTTCCGAGATATTTTAAGCAGTTGTTGGTGTAATGATACACTACAAACTAGATGATTTCCACTATAATACAGAGAAGCGGCATCAAATGATTAAGCTTGTTAAATTTATACCGACCTTACGCTATGAACAATTGTACTGGGGGGGGTTACGTTTCAGTGCTGTAAGATTAACACGTATTTAAAGAGCATCCAGAATTATTAACATGAGGTGGGGGCTGTGAAAGCCTCCCTGGCCACCCTGCAGGAGTCGTCTGTTAAACAGGACGCCAATATCCAGTTGCGTCGGGTACAAAAAACCTGCGGCACAAACACATTTCCGAAATTACCTGGAAATGTCAAGAACACCGAAGGGCACCGGGCAGACCAAGGGCACAGACTAGCTGAGACAAGCGGGTACCCCCCTCAAGGAGTGCACATGGTACACCTGCTCTGATATAACCCCCCCAAGCACACCGGCGTCCCTCTACGCAACGCCACACAACCGCTTTATGGATGGGACAGGACTATCCTCCCCGTCAGGCTCCTGCCCTGCTTACACCCGCTGTGTCCACAGGCTGACACGGAGGGGTCAGACACCTGTATCCCCCGATGGCGGTGCTGCTGCGGGACACGGTGTTTCTCCGCATCGTGCGCCCAAGCCTTCCTCCTCGGTGTTTCTGGTCAGACTGCAGGCTGTGCTCACCCAAACCTCACAGAGCGTCACATTGTAAGAACACTATGAGCACTAATATCTAAAGCAGTTTAAAAATATTACAAATCTAAAAATAAGTCTGAAAGGTAACATGGCTCTAAAACATCACTGCGTGGGACCAGCAGAAATCTACACCCTATCGGACGCCACTGAGGTTTACATAAACAAATTTATATACAGATAAATATTTTAAGAATTTCCTACAAACGTCACTAACAAAATGAAACTGGCATTTAACGGGTGCAATGCCCCTTCATTCACTTCAAGTGAAGCGTATGATTTGTTGTACTACAGTGTGCTGGGGATCTCCCCATCCCCGGGAAGGAAGGATGGGCGCCGGGTCCAGCACCACCTCCTCCTCCAGCAGCCCCACCGCGGCCAGGAGGGATGGTACCCGAGCGCACTCGGCAGCTCTGTGGCAGCTCCTCACCTGAAGCTACCAACAGCTCTCCACGCAACACAGCTCAGGAATAAAGTCAGTGGTCCCTAACACCAGCCAGAGGAAGCTCTTCAGATCACTCACCCCAATCCTCCTCCTCATCAGGAGGAGCCGCAAGCGCCAAGAGAATCGGTGCTGAAGAGGTTCGATGAGCTAGATGGAAGTGGCCAAACTACGGAAACTGAGGTCTCAGGCAACTTGTAAAAAATGATACAACTTTTAACAAACAAACAAACAAACAAAATCAAAGCTCAAGTTTTCATTCTGGCAACACGCTGAACAGAGATCAACAGTGCTCAGGTTTGATTTCAGAAGGAAACATTCTGCACGTAAACCAGGTAACGGGCTGTGGTGCCGGCAATGCCACGCTGCTGCAGCTCCAGTGAGGACGGCGCAGCTCCGTCCGCCCGAGCTCAGAACTGCTGAGTGATCTTCTGCACCAGACTTTTAACCGCTATTTCCAATACAACTTTGCATTTACTAGGATTCAACTTGGCCATTTTGAAGTGCAACTCATGGTACAGCCCAGGATACTCTTGTACCTTACCGACAAGAGCAGAAAAAGAAGAGGGCATTAACCTACTTATCACACAATTCTTGTTTTAAAGCAGCAACGTTTGAATGGCTTTCTTATATAGCTCAAGAACTGCATTAATCAATAACCTTACATACAGAGATTAAAGAGTAACATGGGTGAACTTAAAGCAGTTTCAAAACCCATGAATATTCATCTAAAAACGTTGTTTCCCCATCATTCCCTGTAATGGGGATCTCAGAGTAGTTTCCCTTGGAGCATCTAACGTCGTTCTGGCATGTAACAGCACACAGGCTAATTTCCTAGTCACACCCCACCCACAGAACAACCGAAAGGAAAGCAGTCTCTCAAACTCATCCCTTGCCAAGCAAAGAACTAAACCAACAGATTTATCCTGGATGTCACCTTTTCCCAAACAGCACGGAACACGGGTAGCGGTACCGCCTCTGGCTCTCGTTTGCTGCCCACAATTCGGTTCCAACATCAGGAGACTGCAGAGCGACTCCAGGGGTGTTACACGGAGCCACAACCTCCCGCCAGCCTTCCTAGTTCAGTGGATGTAGCCCAGAGGGGTTATGAAATAAGAATATAATTCCAAATTAACACCGACGACCAGCCCAGAGCATCAGGGGTCACAGCTGCTCCGCAGTGGAGCAACCACCGAAACCGGCTTTGTGCCACCCATCTGAACGAACATGGGGCCACACGGTGTAACTAACTACAGCATGCAGGGCAACAGCCGCCTCATTCTACCAAGTCACTCCGATCAACTATGCTCATCTACAAAGCCAAAAAATCCCTAACTCTTTTTATTTATTTTTACCAAGAACCTAATTTGCACAGATAAGGGCGATTTTAACCAGTGAGTTTTTAGGGGACACAGCCTGCAGATACTCCAGCATGCAATTCAGCATCAAGAACAGGCTTCAGGCAAAATCTACAAGGACGCCCAATGTGACATTAATTTTTTAAGCCTAAAAATTGCTCTTCATTCCAAGGGGTCAAACAAAGACTTTAATTGAAGAAGGACCTCAAGCCAAATCATCCATGACTGTCCTCAAGACCACCCATGAGAGTTTGCCAGACCGAAAGAGTTAAAAGTATCTTCCAGTAAACCACGAAGTTTCAGGTCTAAAACAATGACTGACAAGGAAGAAATGACTTAACTGTGCTGCTGAAATCCAGCCAGTGAATTAAAAGTAACATTTCTTTCTGAATTTTCAGGACCCGATGTGGCAACAAAAGCAAGCTTATTTGCAACAAGCTCACATGCAGGCAACAATCATGTGCTCGTACCAACCGCTACTGGAAAGCCTGATTTTGCAAATGTCCCTCACTTCACATTGAGACCATACTGAGGACATTTTGTTCTACCCAGAACGTTTAACATGGTTTCACAGCAGATTTTACGTGCTCCATCATTTCAAATCACACAAAGATAGCGTGAAAATATAATCAGAACGATTCTCTGGCAGGAAAGTCCCTTCCTTTTCTGGTAGTTCTCTTATGGACCGACCGGGCTTTACCCCTTCAAAAGTAACACCGGGGTCTTACAGGAGAGCAGTGCACAGTGGCTGTAAACAGCCTCTCGACAGAAACAGGTGAAAAACAGAAAGGGGAGACGGGGGATACAAAGCACAGTAGAGGCATTGTGATATAAAACCATAAAGATCAAAACGAAATTGTAAATAACCATTAAAAGTGCCAAGTGTAGGTCCTCTGGTAGCTGTTCTAGATCCTGACTCTGTATCGTCTAAAGCAGGATTATTAACAACAAAATATACCAGCAATTCAGCAGCTGCCTAAAACGCCTTTTTAAATAAACCACAGTTTCTAGAGCAGTGTTCAAATATGATTTGGTTTCAACATAGTACAGGAAACCTTTCAATGGTTTCCCCACAGTTGTTCCGAGGAAAAGAAAAACACTGGTGTAAACAAATCTAAATGCAAGACAATATGCAAATTCTACAAAGCAAACACAAAGAAAGGTGTTTTGTTCTTAAAAAATCCATTTAAGCACTCCGCAAGCATCTTCATGAGAAAATTAAAGGGCTAGTGTATTACAAAAGCTTTAAAAAAAGACATGTAATATCCCATTTGTCTATTAAAACCTCAAGGTTTTAGAACAAGTTTTTAAAACCCAATTATTTTCTTTAAACATTTATGCTGTTGCCTACTGTCTGCATTTTACCCACTTGCTTATGAAAACCAATTAACCAGTTTCACTCTAAGATTCTCAGGCATTCAAAAAAAGCTGCACTATTTGGTCTTTAGCATTTCAGGACAACGACTGAACTTAAACCAAAACAGAATTGTGCTTGAAGTTAAAATCCCACTGCCACCACCAAGTAAGCCCATTCACAGTTGCTTTTGTGGCAAACTACAGTTTGCGGTTACATTGTCACCGAAGATCACCTTACACACAAAGAGCTGTTCAACAATTTACTGTTCAAAGATCGGAAACTCTCCCTTTTTTTTTTTTCCAAGGTAGATTTATTTAAGCTGAAAACCAGCATTAGAGAGAACTCCAGCTCTGCAGGATTGGCATTTTTTTTGGTTCTTGGCTTTGTAAACTTGCTTAGATAACAATCAGGAATCGAAGGAAGAATAAAAGAATTGGTTTGTTGCACTCAAGTGAAAATCACAAACTTTTAAAGGTCTTTGACAGCTCAGCTGTACGGAAGAACGGTGGCTTCTTTTAAATCTCATTTTTAGGCCAGTACCACTGCTTAAAATGCAGAATGTCTCCATCACACTGATATTGTGACAACTCAATACATTACACCACAGACAGTTAACATAACTCCATACATGCTATAAAAAAAAAAAAAGAGATGGGGTGGGGTGGGGGGAAAAAAAAGAAAGGAAACAAATAAGACCGTAGCTAAACTGCTTTAAATACTGCATGCTACAGCACTTCATGTATCATCAAGATACGACACTGAGAGGTGACAAAAGGCTGAAGGGATTACAAAATATTTTCGGCAGGTTGGAAAGCTGCCTTCTTACTGTGGCAGAATTATTCCCCCTCCCCATTCTCTACGTCTAATGTTCATGATTCTAGTGTTGAGTTGGCCATGTATTTTTTTTTATCCATTCTAATTACAGTGTTTCCTTAACTTAATTAAATCCGTCAGTGTGGTAGCTGGGGTGAGAGTCAGCTGTGAGCTGGGTTGTCTCTGTGGCTGATGCTGGCTGTATCACAATAGGTGCGTCTGAGGCCTCTGGAAAGCGAAGACAAAAGTCTTAGCACATCAAGGAAAAGAAACAGCGTCGTATGTTTTGGTAAGCAGAAAGTTACATCTCCCTACAACACTCTGATAATGTAATTTTATGCTCCTCTAAGAGTATGATGTTAATTTACTGGTTTCCAGTCTGCACACAGTACCACTAGGCTCAACTCTACATGTGGAACATGCAGCACTTACACCCACAAGGCTCTCCAGTTTGTCAAATGATCAGAACAGCGTTGCACCCTCATCCTCATACATCAGAGGATCAGATCAGAACAGACCAGTATCAGAGACAGCTGGCAGGGCAGCAGCCTTACCCTTTGGGTGAGAGCCCTTTCCCAGCCACACTGGTCTGGCTGGCACGTTACCCAGCACTGCGGGACGGAGGCCAGACGATGGTCACCAACCACTCCGAAGCTAGTCACACCAAGTTCAGTGAAGACCCTCTGGGTGTTTTCAGCAACTCTTACCCCTGGTGTCAGCGTTACCCCCCTAACTCTTGTCCCACCGCTATTCCCTGACCATCACCTACAAGCCCCGCGCTGATCTCTACACAAGAGCTGCTCCCAACCAAGCGCCCAGTCCGAGACCGACGGTCATTCCAGAAAGCTCACAGCGTTTCTACCTACCCCTTTCATCTGACTGCAACTGTGCCTCCAAGTCCTCTGGAGAAACGTAGTATTCCTGCTCTTCCCCTTCAGGAGGTTTAGGTTTACACTTCCCACAGCAACAATTACAGCAGCAGCACAGACAGCAACAGCAATAGCAGCCCGTGATGAGCCCACAGAACACGAACAAGGCCTGCAGAGGACACAAGGCAGAAGAAATATTCAGAACCTGTGCCTACCGCAGCAGGACCACGGTGTTTGTGACACTCAGGTAGGGAAACTGGAGACCAAATGTGGAACAATGCAGAGACACAACTTCCGAGCTACAGTTTTATAGTTCCTCACCAAGATATTTTTAAAACCATGTGTGAAACTGGCTACATTTTACACTGAGGTGAATACTGCCAACCTGGTTTACTTGGAAGAATTCCTACAGTTTAGGTTTAAGTGGGCTGTTCTGCTATACCTGGAAGAAGATATAGGTCTAAGGAGTGCCTCTGTATTAAAATCCTGTGGTGCAAGGGTTTAGGACAGATTGTAGCTTGCATAAAAATAATCCCGAAAAAGATTTACACCAGCTAGCTGACACACAGGTGGTGATGTACCTACAGCAGGGACGTCATCCCACCCAAGGCTGCAGGCACGGCTGCAAGGCTCACCACACCGAAGTTCGGGGCACTGAGGTTAGATGCGACCCATACGTGAGCAACGCACCTCAAAGCCAGCCAAGTCTGCCAGGGGCTTGTCACAGTGTCAGCGGGCAAAATTTATAATTTTCATATAGGTCCCTGTGCAATCGTTTGGAAAAAATAGTTTTAAAGATGGCAAATCAGCACAGTGATATAACTACTCTCTTACTGCAGGGGAATTGAGAGATGGAGACAACGCTGGTAAAGGTTAGAAAAATGAACCCATGAAATGAAATGTCAAGACTAGGAAAATATTTTCATCAGCCATAAAGCACTGTGAACAATGTCATGTCACTGAAGAAGTCAGCTGCTGCAGTTAAGGTTTCATACTTCAGTTTCACAGTCGTGCCGTCTTTTACTTATTACGTTCGCTCCAAGCAGAGCAGCCCGAAACGCAAAAGCCTGGACAATTTCAGCATGAGAAACGGGTAATGTACAAGGTAGAGGGCTTTTTCACCTTTGAGTAAATGAGGTGTTTTTAAAATGTATTACTTAAAAAAGACCGAAGCATATTACGCTTAAAAATAATTCCAAGTCCAGTGAAATGGAGTAATTCCTTGGTACTGGCAGCAGATTCCTAGAAGGCATCTGTACAACAGTTCTCACACCTCCTGCACACATGCAGTACCTTCTAACAGCTTTTTGCACACATTTGTGAGGAAACGTGAGCTTGCAGCGTAGTTCTGGTATAGTGCTGACACTCTCCTGCACAACAAACAAGGATGGGTAAGCGCTGAAGAAGTGGCATTTGTTCGGGGTAGCCTCCGAGGAAGTTGTAAGCATACTTCTGAACGGATCTCCCGCGTGAGCTCAGGTTCACAGTCAGGACTTCTTTTGCAAAATCATTTTGCCAAAAATTTAGCAGAAAACACAAAGAGAATACACCCCAAAGCCTCATCACTTTTAAATCCACTAGAAAGGTCCAAGTTTCTTTCAGCAACCTAAGTCTGGCTTACTAGGCCTGTATCACTCAAAGAAAATAGAAAAATTCCACTGAACCAGAAGCTGCCACACAGTAAGAGAAGCTTAATTAGCAGGTGTCAGAAATTCAGCAATTTCCAAAAGAAAAAAACCCCACAATTATCAAATGGAGCTCTCTAAGAGTTTTAAATGCCAATCCAGAATAACTTCTCTTTGCACTTTTATTTACCTTTGCCCACCAGCTGGAGAGCACGAAGTATGTGTTCACATTTTCTTCACCAAACTGCTCTGCCACATAGAGACCCAGGGAACCATACTTATCATAAATGTTTCGCTTTGTGGCATCGGTCAATATGGCGTGTGCATTATTGATCTCTTTAAATTTTTCTGCTGCCTCTGGATTATCAGGGTTTTTATCAGGATGATATTTCAATGCCAGTTTCCTGCAGAAAGAATAAGAGACGGTTATAGATTAAAAACTGGGATTTGGGTTTCTGGGTTTTTTTGGTATTTTTTTTTTTTTTAATTCCATAGCCTATCACTCAAGGCAGACTTTCAAGTTCCAGTTGGTTTCCTTCATCTGTGATTCAACTTCCCTGATGATTCTCCTTTAGATGATAACAAAAGGCTGCAGCAGTGCCGAGCTTAGTTCACAGGATTGACTTCAGACTGTTGGATTTGGCCCTCAGAAATCCAAAGGAAAAAAGACAGACATTGAAGAAAAGTAGTACTCCTCTTTTTTTTTTTTTTTTTTTTACCCCTTACTTCCAGCAATTTCCACCAATAAGTTTTGCTCCTGCTAAAGCAAAGACCAAGCTAACAGCAAAAAGACACACCAGAAGTCTAAGTATATAGTACCAAAGACAAAATAAAAGCAAGCTGCCACAGCTAATCTGCAGCGTCTGAACACAAAAATAGAATAGACAATCACATGTGGTTAATTTGCCAATTCCTCTGCAGGAACAAAGTACTTTTCAGTTCAAGGCTTGCTAGAACAGAAAATGCTTCAGAGTTTTGAGACATCAGGAAATCACAACGTACCTCCCTTAATCATGCTAGATCTCTCAGAACTAAACGACAGCAGTTTACAGTCCCCAGAGGTCTCTGAACTAGCACAAAAAGATCAGATTAGGCATTGATAAATTTTCTAGTTCTGACACAGCCCAGGCTATTTCTAGAAATCAGTAGAAATAAGTGGCCAAACACCTCCTTATAAACAGAAAAAATGTACTCCCAAGTAGAAAAACAATACAGTATGCCAAGAGTTCTCCTCCACCAAAAAGGTATTTGTCCTCCTACAGAAACCTGCCCCAAAGTCTGCTATTTGAGAAATACACAGAAGCCTGCAGATGTTTACGCATCTCAGTTTTGCAGTAGGGAAAATATTCAGACATACATAAAATAAAGGTTTGTGCAAGCACACATTCGGATGTGCATGCAAGTATATTGCAGTGGTCAAACAATAAATTGAGTGAAACGTTCAAACTGTGAATGATGCTGTTCGGGTAAATAACATCCACGGCTGCCACTAATGCCACAGCCTCAGCGAGGACTGAAACAATCACCGATTTTATAATTGGAGGGAAATTGTATAAACCTAGAAAGGGCTTAGCTACCGTTGGGCGCAATAGAAAACTATTTTTCATTTCCCCATTTCCTACAGGTACACAAACCCCATGCCCCCCAGGCCAGCAAAGGATGTTCAAACAGAGTGAAAGCAAAAGACGGTCAGTCCAACTTCTGTGAAGGAGCAGCTGAGGAAACAAGATTCGATGAAGGTTCAGGTAAGTACGAAACAGCTACTTTTCACCCTAGGATCCAGCTGAGTCATTCCTCCAAAGGAAAAACTGTTGTAGTCTTTCCCCTGCAAGAAGGTAAAATTATTTTCCAGTTGCCAAGGCTTGAGGATTACAGATTCAAGCTTCCACTTCAAGGTTTTAGGAAGACACAGCTAATTTCGGAGAGTCCGTGCACCCTGTTTATTCATACATTTCACCATGCAGTTGCCATCAGTATTAAAATGTAACTTTGAAAGGGAAAAAGTTCTGGTAAATGTTAAAGTCTAAAAGAAAACAACTTTGAAAAAGAAGAGTATCCTCATGTAAAGATTACTGCTGACCCCTAGTGTAACGTTAAATACATTGTCACTTGTCAAACAGTCTGCAGGACCCTAGCTCGTGCTTAAGGTGAAACAATGGCATTTAAGCCAATTTGGGGGGAATGTGGAAAGGGGGAATGTTACAGGACTCTTCCTTTTCTTTGTTGTTGTTTTTATTTATCAGTATGAAGCCACTTCACGTGTCTAACTTTTCCAGAAAAGAAAAAAAAAAATCCGTTTTTTAAAATAGTAACTCCACACAGAGTAAAAAGTTTTGAATTCATTTCTAGAAAAAAAGGCATTGTTGATACTCAAGTTTTTATCCTTATTTGCACCTTTAATCTACACCTCACTGTGCCAGAATTGGAATTGATGAACAAAAGGGCAGTACTGCACAGCTGTGGTCCCTGAGCCAGCCACAAGGCTACGTAACATGGAGAATTTAACTGATCACAGACTTAAAAACTCTGTTCAACTTCATCTAAAGACCTTTTAGAATGATACTGCGTATTTGAGAATTTAACTTACTAGAGAGGCAAGATGTAAATATTTAACAGCACTTACATACAAAGCCTAGGTGTGTTTTCACACCAATTTTTGCAAGAAGCAACCATATTTTCACCTGGTCTTCTTACACGTTTTTTCTTCCAAAAGGTTTAAGCAAACCAAGGCAAGCCTATACATAAACAGCCCATCTGCTGAATGCTTAATTAAAGCTATTTGTGCTATTTGGGCAACAGGTGTAAAAACTTGAACCTTTACCTGTATGACTTTTTGATATCATCTGAAGTGGCATTCTTGTCCAACCCCAGCACGTGGTATAACGATTCCCCAGAGGTAGAGAGCGAACGTTGCCTCTGGTCTGCCATCTCGAACTAACCTGAAAAGAGAACTGGCCCCTGCCAAAAAAAGATTAAGAAACGCTTAAACAAAGAAGAACACGGGTCTCATGAATCAAATCATCCTTAGAAACAGAGTTTGCATGTGAAAATCCATCTTTTATAAGGTTTAAATGTGCTTTGTAAAGAAAAGGCTCTTAACACGTGGAAGTTTAAAAGTTACAAAACTCAGTGAATTATCAGTGAAAACAACTATTACATTGCCAGCACAGCAGGCAGCTCAGAGTCACTACTGTATACACTCTTCTTTCCAAAAACACCAAACCAACAGCTAAGGTATAGCTACGTACTACGTAACATCCCTAAAGCTACTCCATCTTCTTTCATAGTATTAAAATAACTCACTTGTGATAATACCTATAGAAACTTGACAGCAGAGGGGTTGCTATTACATGGAAGCTGCCTTTTTGCACCAGGCTTGCACAGGGGTAAATGATTTCATTCGCATTTTCAATTGCAGACATGCTGTTACATTTAAAATAAAAAAAAAACCAAACCCAAACCCCAATCTCCACGCACCTCCCAAGACCCCAGCCTCCCACCTTACCACTGACACTAAGTCAAGCAGAATCCTTTAGACAAATCCAGGGTGAGCAGGCCTGTACATCCCACTGGGGAAGAGGAGACGCCCGCCCACTTAGGAGACCTCCGCGCTCATCGGAAGGCGCGGATCAAACATTTAACATGTACCGTAATTAAAATCACGCTACTTGAACATGGATTAACCCCCTGCTCCCAAACCCAACGTGCCAGCCCCCAGAGGCGTCCCCTGTGCCATGCCAGGGGCGGGTATGGAGTGTCCCCTCACACCTTGAGCAGCTTAGCATCTGCCATTCTTTAGCTGCAGAACTGCCGCAAGGATGAGCATCCCGGACTATTGGCTATTTTTGGATTATGTCATTACAGTTAGCCTACACCAGATTATGTAGTCTTTGAAAAAGATATTTAAAGCCCCGGACTTTTCTAATTTAACTCTTTATCTTGTATAACAAAGTTAGTAACTTCAGCTTTTAAAAGGTTCCATGGAAGGAACGCTCCCAGGCTCCGTACCCTGCCCTGCCCGGTTCCCGGTGTGACCATCACACACAGCACCATTCTGTTTGTACCAGCACCGGGTATCTCCCTGCCTCCACAAGTGTGACTAGGTGGCAAGGATGTGGACAGAGACACCACAACTCTCTTGCTCCATCAGAGCCTACTGTTAATTACCCTGTCACATCTGGCCGCCCCAGCTTTACATCAGTCCAACCCTGGACACTAGTCCAGTTCCTTCAGGTGGAATACGCCGGTTAAACTACTAAACACTCATCCAATTTCCTTCAAAAAGTCTTTGGCAGCTCTGGTAAGTTTAATTAAAAGCTACCTAATAAGGAAGCTATAAATTATTAACAATAAAAGGTGCTTTGCCTGAGAATTCAGAATATACCCCGAATCTGGAAGGTGAATGTGCGGGTAGGGAAGGGAAATCTTTCCCTTTCTTTCAAAAGGATCTGGCTCAGCTACCAGAAGCTTTGGTTACAACAGGAAAATCGCCGAGTTGCTGCAAGACACAACACAACTCATTCACTTGGGCACAATCTGATTCACCAAAAGTAAAAAAAAAAAAAAACCAACACAAAAAGTCAGAAAAGAAATCCTCCATCCAGGAGGAAAACACCAGGCACAACCCTCTGCCTTCTCCCTTCTGCAGCTACGGGTCAAGCTGGCCGCAGGCTCCCAGCCCCCCCCACCCCAGCAGTCCCAGTGCTGAGGTCAAAGACCTATGATCCTGACGTCTATCCGGTAATCTAGCTAATCACACAGGGCTGCTCCGGCGCTGCCCCGGCATCGGCTCCTGCTCCCCCGCCACCACCACCACCCGCAGCCTCCCCAGCAGCTCCCCACCACGCCGGCACTGCGCCCTGCCACTGCGCCCGCCACGGGAAGGGTGTCTGTCCCGACTCCTCGCCAGCGACCAGTGGGATTCATCTGAAGTCACAGGGGGGAGCATCCCAGTTGCGATTTGGCACGTTAATTTAGCTCTTCCAAAGAGGGCATATTGCCTCACGCTGGAGCTTCCAAGGTGTTACGAACACTTGCGTTGCTTTAAAAGCCTGTAGCTCTGTTTTAAGCAGAACAAGCTTCCTTCGACACCAATCCAATGTGCCCTCGGCGCACAGATGCTGCAGATCACAGGTATACACCATGTTCTGCTTAATAACATCTCCACTGTTAAATTAGGGCCAATTTATTATATAAAAATTAATTCAATTTGATCCAGGTGATATCTATCAGTCTGCAGGCTGCCTGTCAAGGATAAAGGCAAGCACAGGAATAAAAGTCCACACTGCTGCAATCTTTAATCGCTTCAACCTGAACAGCTCAGGCTGTCTGGAGTTGGCTGTAATGGGGTGTTGGCATTTATTTTTCAAAATGGGTATGAAATGGACACGCTGCCCTTGGCAGAAGAGTGGAAGACGAGGTGGTAATGGGAATTCAGCTGGGAAGCTTGTTATTTAAGGGAACAGAAGCGTATTATTACTAGGAATGCAACCTTTGGCATTTCAAATATGAAACAGAATAAAGGTGAAAGTTTTTTACGTTCAGAGTGCTTCATAAGCCAGGATATGATCTATCCTACTGTTTTCACAAGTGGCTCTAATTCACAATACTGAAAGCAGCTCTGTATTTTTAAAAAGTGTTGTATTCAGCAGCAACAAGCCATCTGCTACACATTCTAACCGAGCAGGATGCCCTGAAGAGGTTTCTCTGGAAAGCTCTGAAGAAAGGTAATCCCCTGGATTAAACAGCACAGTTTTTAACCACCTGTGTACCGGAATATCCTGCATTAGCCAGCTTCACCAGAAAACACAACAGTTTTCAGCATGACCAGGTAAGTATAATTGGTACCACTGTGCTGAAAAGACTTAGATTAAACCTGACAGGTTATATATGGAAGCCAGCCTTAACGTTTTAAATACATCAATGGTAAATTGAACCTTAGAAAGACTAATTTTCTTTTTATCTTCCCAAAAGCAGCCTATCAAGTTTCCTGAAACTGGTGATATCTTAGTTTCTGCCAGGTCTGCTGTCCCTTTTGTAAATTGTATTTAACTCCTTAAAATGGCAAACTATTATTACAGCCAAGAGAACTGAATAGTTCTCTGCCAGTTTAGGGAATTAAACACCCACAGAACATCCCAGTGAATGCCAACCCCAAAAAGGGTGGCAGTAGCCCCGGTGCATGGAGGGAGGGCTGGAACTCCAGCTGACCCCACTGCAAGATGCTGCAAAGAACTGGACGGGAAGGGGGCAGCGAGGGGGGACCAGTTTTTCCAAGGAAACATGCCCAGCTGTGCGCCAGGACAGAGCACGGAGGTTACCGACAACACTCACGCAGGGAGCAGACGCTCTTAATGACACCGAATCACATCCCTGCTGGACAGAACCGCCTTGTAGCAGCAGAGGGATGCAGGGCTGATTTGATGCAGGGTATCAACAAAATTTCAGTCGTTCACATCCAAAAGCAGCCTAGCAGCGGATCTTTTCACTTCGCTGCATTAAGTATTTTTTGTGAACAAACCTCTGGAAACCCTAAAATACCAAGTTGCCTAAAATATCACTTTTCACACTTCCCATTAATTCTGTACGTTTTCCCACGTCTGTGAGAAAGGCACAGCTGCCCACCTGACTGCTCTTGAATGGAGTTACGGCTGCTCAGTGCCACTGATGGAAATCAGAAGGGGCAGAGGAAACCAAAAAATATTAACTCAAAAATACTACTACAGCAGGACACTGGGGTCCAATCTTCACCAGAATTTTGAATGTTCTTAATAGCTGTACATTCCTAAGTTTAAGTTACTGTAAAAGGCAGGGCAGGGGGGATAAATCACACCATGCACCAATGCACAGACCTTTACACGTGCTGTTCACAACAATTTTAGTGAAGTGTTTATCTGCAATGTAGGGAATCTGCCTGTCAACAGTTGTTTCAAAAAGTGAAATCCCGCTTTAACAGACAAAATCCGCCACCTCCTAACCCAGTAAATGATACTTACCCACTGCACACGGGATAACAGCAGGTCATTAACCTCAATGGATACCCTCTATCCAAACTGCACATTTGCAAACGAGTTTGGTTGAAACCAGATGAACAAACCAGCTTCCCAGTCTTTCCATACGTAGCCAGTAACACAGAGAACAGAGAAATCCCCGAAAGGGACAAACAAGAAACAAGAGGAATGAGAAAGACAAACTCACAGCCATGTTGGACAGAAGCGGTGGGCTGCTGCCCCAGCACAGCCCAGCACCACCACAGCACCAACCCTGCAAGTGTCTTCAGCACAAGCTATCCGTAACATTGCCAAGCTCTCTGCAATTGTGGTTTGAAAGAGCATATTAGCGGATGATTAAAGAGCCTAGTTTGGAAATGATGTTTTGCCAGCTCTTAACAAAAATTACGTCTAGTTGATGCTTTATTATACAACTTCAGGAAGCGCTGGAGTATTTTAGGAAAGATTTGTATGCCGCGAAGCATTTCTGGTTACTGACTACATGGTAAAATATAATGCCAATTAAATTTAAGATTACTACCTTTTCAAAGATTTCCAGTGCAGAAAAATAACTATAGGTATTAATCTTCAACTGAACTATCTCAACCAGTGTTTACTAGTAAAAGTCTAAATAAAAACACCAAGCCAGAAAACACTTCAGTAAATACTGATTTATCACCAAAGCAAAGCAGCACCACTGGCCTCTGCATCCTGTCTGTCTGTCTCAGATTCATTTAGAGTCATTCTCACAATCTGGTATTTTTCAAGGGTGAAAAAGAAATAAAATCATTTTTAAAGGGGAGACAGAGGGGAAAAAACCCCAACCAACAAAGATTGTATTATCAAGAAAAATACGAGTCCTTTTAAGCTTGGCTTCATGAGGTACTAGATATTTTTATAAGGAACTTTGTTTCCTCGGCATTACTTTACATTTAAATGAGTAGCTACCAGAAATCAAAAAAATACAGTACTCACCTGGTGTCGTTTGAATACTCTAAGGTAAGTGGTAACAGCCTCCACACACCTCTAAAACTGAATCTCCTAAAGACAAAAAAAAAAAGCAAATCATTTGTTCAATAGCTCTTACGTTGAGGGCTTATTACAAAATTATCATCACATTATTTTATTCTAACAATCCTTCGTAATATGCTAAAGACAGGAAAGATAGAAGGTTACATTTTTGTTATTTCATTTCCATACTTATATAGAATTTTCACTTAAAGCAAGTAAGTATTGAAGCCACCGGGAGCGTGGGGGCACACTGCCGTCTGGGTGCATTGAGCGGGCACACACCTTCCTCCAACACGCTCAGGGGCATTGGCGAACACGTTTTAAAGGCTGCATTTAAGCATTTTCATGATGCTTCCACTCAAATGCCACCTTGATGTGAAAGTCCAGAGTAAAACACAAGTCTTTTTACGATCCAAAATATTTTATACTACAGCAAGTCTCCACAATGTAAATACTTATCTTTAGAATGGATTAGCTGTCGAAGTAAGTTAGAAATATAAATTCAAGGGCTCTCTGCTTTTATCTGCAGGTTCAGCCTCTTTTCCCAAACCTTTTCCCATGCGGAAGACGCACACTTATCTCAAAGATACGAGCTGCACAGAAACTCTAACAACCGTTATCTGTTTAAGACTTGGGACTTTTTCAACTTGGGCATTTGTGAAATATCTGTACTTAAAACAAGAGAAGTGTGTTTTCCAAGCCTTGATAGTCTGCAGCATTGTGAGAGTGCGTGCTACAGAAACTGAACCGACGCATTCCCCCGACACACTGCCGGGCTCTGGCACAGGGCACAGGGAGCCCCATGCCGCAGCCCAGAGCGCCTTCGTGGTGCTCACACACCTTTGTGACATTCAAAAGTCATTTTTTAATGTATTTATTTCAATAGAAAGAACAGTATCGCTGCTACAGCACCTTTCTTCACAAGTTATGCACAGCACCGCCACCAAGATGAAGCAGACGTGCAAAAGCACGGAGCAGTGGAATGCCACCGTGCCGTTCCTAACACCACTCCACCCGGCAGCAGAACTGGTTCGTGGAACTTAAAACTGCACAACAATACCAGCTCATTTTGCCAGGACAAATTTCCATCAAGAAAAACCCAGTGTTAGCCCATCCCCACTCCCTCTTCCTGAAGTAGATCACCCAAAGAAGACACAAGTCTCACCGTGGCACGCAGGGAGGAACAGAGCCCGAGATGACCCAGCAGCACGGCCCCCCTCTCCCAGCAGCCAAGGCACAGCAGGACAGATTGCTCCAGCCCACCGGCCACGGGAAAACAAAAGAATGAATGGGCAAGAGGAGCCTAGGAAATGCTAGATGATCCTGTGGGAACATTTAGGGGAAAATCACTGCAACTTGTTAAAATATCTTTCTGATTAATGGCATGGGTTAGATATATCCTGTACCTGCTTAATCACAAACTTACTTACGCATTAGATTACCAAACAATAAACTTCACAAGTGGAAGCTCGTGAATAATAATAATAATAATAAACTTCAGAGCAGCTTTTACCCGACAAGTCATTGCTTAATCATCAACCAAACCCTTTCAACAGATTCCAAAGAACAAGCTCCGAAGGCATTTGAGAAGTAAACTCCCCATTCAATTAAAAAGTACGCCTTTCATGAACTTGCAAGTTTGGTGCAGCAAACAGAGATGTTGGGAACACCCAGCAAGCTGTTGGCATTGCCGGCCGCAGGATTTGTTTTACACCAGCTGTAAGAAGCTGCTTCATCTTAGCAGCATACCCATAAATGACTAAGAACGAACCAACCAACAACTACATAATCGGCTTACTGTTAATGGATCTATTTAGTTAATTTGAGAGATACCATCAAAGGACTTTTCCTGAAAAATGAAAGGCAGGGAGTGCACCAGCTACAGGCAGAATTCAAGCTTTCCCACTCAGACAGAGCGTATGCAATGCTCAAGGGCAGGCTCTCGCTCAGGTGAGAAATGTCCTGTTTTGTGAACCTGTAGAAGCTTCCAGGTGCCCTGCCTGCCGCTCCCTTCATCACAAAGGCACAGCTCCAAGAACACTTCCAGAGCGATCCTCAGAAAGCCGTGGGCATTAGCAGGGCTCGCAGTCGGAATTCCAGCCCAGGCTCCCAGTGCACCGGGACGAGGAGGGACACACGCAGACCCGTCTGCCAGTCGTGCCTGTGCTCACTGTAAAACTTCTCCTTCAATCTCTAGCTAGCAGACACACCGCCATTTATTTTTCCCCCCTAACAATAGTAATCTCTGCCTTCATACCAAGATGAAGACCATCTTTAAAATTACCGCTAATTCCCTTTCAAAGGCAACCGATGTTTCAGAAATGTTGATGAACTGAGAAAACAGCACCAGTGCGCTCCATTTACCGCTGCACACAGCTGGAAACCTGTGAGAGAAACAGGGCAAGAAAGCAAAGACCAAATGTACTTTGGAGGTTTGATTGTACTTGCTCACCTCTGACAAAATAAGCCATCCTGCTAAAGTCAGCATTTGGCATATCACGAAGTAAACAAAGATATAATGATGCGGGGATAGAAGCTTCGAATAGTTCAAATACAAGATTCTGGCTCAGGCCTCATCAAAACTCCATCAGAAAAAAAAGTCTATTCTTTACAGCATACATAGGTAATAATGTACAGAACTTAGAATATATAGAAAAGTATTTTTATCTTAACATGGCTGCAAGCAGCAATATTTTCCTCAGTCTCCCAGCTACCCCAACACAAAGTTTCATTAGCCGCACAAAGCCTGATTTAGAGCTGGAAATAACTGAACAAGACGAAAATAAATTCCAAAGGAAACTACTACTTATAAAAATCTAAATAGATGAGAAACCCACGCCAGCTAGTTCACATCATCTCTTCATCACCGCATCCTCCCCGCCAGCACAGCAGCCATCTGCAGCACATCTTCTGGGGGTTTTGCTCGTGCAATTTCTATTGCGACTGGCAATTCTAATTTAGTGACTCAGGAATGTTTTGATCTACCCATCCAATCTCATTATTCAGCAGGCCAGATCCACTGACCCAGAGCTCTACATAATACCCTGCTTATAATTACTTGTAAATATCTCCCCTCCTTATTACATGATATTCACAACACAAACAAAAGGAGAGAAAATGTAAGGACAGATGCCAGAAAAGAAACAGAAGCATTGAAAATTAAGATTTATAGATGTTACCTGGTTCCAAAACCCACAAAAAGTCAAAGGAAAAAAATACCTGGGGAAGGGAATAAGTACTGGTTAAAGAGACAGAGTACATACATAAATATGAAGATAAGAAAAGATTAAAGAATGATGAAGATAAAAAGCAAGCGAAGTGACACAAATGCAAACTACATTCAACAACACGTTAAATTTGTGGTAAGTTTTGTAACACAAATGAAGAAATACACTCAGGAAGTCTGCCTGTTCTTACCAGCATTTTGCTCATACCAAACCCAGCTCTTCCAACCTCTTTTGTCCTGCAAACTTGAATCCCATTTAGCTAATATTGCATTTTCCCCATATACTGCGACCATAAATAGTGCTCAGCACCTTTTCTTCCTCTAACCAAGAGACATATACTACCTTTTTCCTTACAGAAATCAGACATATTCTCAGATCTTTTTGATAAAAAGTATGTATCTTTCTTCTGTCCATCCTGACCTCCTCCAACAGATGCAGGAGAACCATTTTTATTTAACAATCCTGCTAACAGAATTGTCATCATCCTGCTCCGTATGTTGTTAACAAAAAATATCTCTAGGATACCTTGCTTCATAATCCATCTCTATCATGTACATGAGCTATATCATAGTTATCAAGTACTTAAAGAAATAATGCTGCAATTAAGGCAAATAAAAAAAATATCAATAGACAAAACAAAGTCCCAAGTCTTTACTTTCACATCCTTACTTGCTCACATCACTTGCAAAATATATCACTGGAAAAATGATGTGAAAGGGCTGAAGGTAAAGCAAACTGGCTAATGAGTGCACTCAGACGACTACTATTTTGAAGCACTCTTCATGAACATTCCCCTAGCTGTCTTGAAATAGGAATTTTTAAGCTATTAATTGAAGCACTAACATTTACTATCTCATTAAAGCATCCAAGAGTGAGTGTTTTGATGTTGCTTGCTTTTTTCTTTTTTAATACTGCAGCACAAAAGCCTTTTAGCTAAATTTTGCTATTCGGTTTGCAGCCTTTTGCTAAAGGTCATGTGAGAAATTTGATATCAATAAAAACATTCTGTTTTAACATATAAACCCTGATGTAAAGCTAAACTAGTATCCAGGGAATTAATTGAAACGCAGAAAAAATGAACCTTACTATGGCCAAATTCATGTGCCTTGGGAACAGAAGACAGGTCTCCAACAGTGAAAGACTGCAATGCTAAAATCTTCGTTAAATTCTCTTAAGCAGGAATTTGTTTTTTATAAATAGAAACACAGAGCTTTTAAATAGATTAAATCCAGGACAACACAACTTCTCTGCTAAATTCAAGCCTAAATTGATGCAACATGCATCATTAACAACCAAAAGAGAGGTTACACTGAAACTTGTGAGAAACTTAACTACAGGGATACAAGTGTTGTTTCTCTAATAAGCTTAGCAGATTAAAATTTAGCCATTTAAGTCTGATTGACCAACCTGTTATAAAGACTTGTGACCTTGTACCCTATATAAGAGTAAGATTCAAACCTACTAAAGAAGTTATTCAATATGGGGGGGTGAGGAAAGTATTAGATTCACATTTTCTATCCTCTCTCCTCAGCTACAGGAGTACCTCTCTAAAACCCTGGCTTTTTGAACGGATTCCCTACTTAGGATTTCATGGCTCTACGTAAATCCTTCAGCAAAATTAAATTATTGTTTATGGCATTACGGTAGCTTATATGGCAAAGTGCAAGTGTCACAAACAGCATATAGCTGTGAAAAAACCCTACATCTATTTACTCAGCTATTTAAAAATTTATGAAAAATCAGTAGTTTGTTTGCTTGCCTCATTATTACTCTTAATTCTTTCTCTATATAAATCCATGCAGTGTTTGCATCGCTGTAACTAGCATGCAAGTTCACTAGAACAAATCAGAAACCCCACAACGTTCAGTTGCAGGTAGTGTGACACTGATGCCACTTATTTCTTCTAGAGAAGGATCTTTAACTTCTTCAAATGCAGCAGTGCAAGGCGCAGCGCCATTTGCGCTAGGCAGGTTGAATAAACCGTATCAATAAAAAATAATTGTTGTTAATGGCTATAGCAACATAGTCAAAGTATTAAACCTTTAAAATATAGAAAAAGTCCTGAACAAACAGATTGGTTTACGCACATAAAAATGGGATTTATACTATTATACCACACCTGTAAGGAAGGCAACTAAAGGCTTTTAAACAACAAGAACAAAAAAAATGACAAAAAGTATCAGCATTTAGATCAATCGTCAAAATGCAACCACCGACCTCTGGACAGCCTGCCCCAAATGCTTTGCCACTCTGGGTAGGTAGGGACGAGTCCTCTGCAGCAGGGACAGTAACTGTACAATAAACACAGAGGAACGCACAGCAGCTTTAGCACCAGGCTACGGCGCCTTGCTGCAGCACAGGCATCTGCCTGGTCGAAAAGAAGGGACAAATACAGGTTACAGAGTACATCTAACACAGCCGTGTCAGCAGTCTGAGAGGCAAAAGAAACGGTGCAATGATCTTCCCAGACCTAAACACATCCTTCACGTTACAAGTTGGTTGGCAAAGAGATTTACCAGAAATTAAACTGGACGGGCAGGGGAAGACTACCCTCTGCACTTGTACACAGTAGCAGGAGATGGAGGGGCGAAAAAAAATCCTATCTTCTTCTGCTATCAAATGTGGAGGCAGATGAGAAGGTAAATAATGGGGTCTCCCCCCCCAAAAAAAAAATTAAATAACGTAGAAGTATGGTTTTACAAATTGCAAAAAAATTTACAAAGAGCAAAATTCTTTTACACTACGTCATTACTGGAATAGCTTTGTTGTCAAATAAACACTCTTGGCAGTTTCAGTCATGAACGTCTTTGTTAATGACTTTCAAGTGGATAGTTTATTTTTTTAATGGGTAAAAAACCAAAAACGAAGACCAGTTCGTACCAACAGCAGAAGGTAACTCATGTATATATTCAACCTGATCTAAAATGATCAGGTCTGGTGTTTCCCTTGGAGAAACCATGTGTTTTCAGGTTATTCATCTCTGCCACGCAGCTCTTTAACAGCTATCTTTTCCCTCACCAAGCACACAAATCTTCCTCTTAAAAAGTTATGAATAAAAAAGCAAAATGAGCAGAACTGAGCAGCAGAATTTATAAAGCCAAGTTTCTAGAAACAAGCACCTACCAAGCACCCAGCTCAGGAAAGCAAAAATGGCTTTATAGGACCACCCGGCACCCAGCGGAACTGTCCCTGCAACGTCTGAACCCTTCTCTCTATTCCACAGAGTAGTCTTCAGTAGTCTACAAGATTTTACTCTAAAAATAAGCTTATTTATTTAATATTACAGGCAGAAAAGCATTCTTTTTCCCCTGATTTACTTTTACCTCATGTATGTGATCGGGTCCTCCCAGCCCAAGACGATGCACAATTATTCAAGCAGCACTTGCATCCGCTCAGTTAAGTCATGAAGGCTTTAGCTCCAAAGATTTTTTTCTTTTGCAAAGTTTAAAACTTAAGCATAGCTAAAAATCCTTTCTTCTAATTGCTCAACTGTGTTTCCCCAGTTTTTTGTGAGGAGTGGGGAAGAGACGTCACTGTTTCATTATTTCACTTCCTCACAGAAACTGCCAGAAAAATAACATTTTCATTTCCTCCCATAAAAAACAGAAAACATGGGCTTCTAACACACATTTCAAGCCTTATTTATTAGATTATAAAGAAAAAAAGGGCAAAACCAGCGCAACGGATTTGCCTTTCCAGGTAAGATTGAATACTAACAAAAATGTTAAAAAACAACAACAAAAAAAAAACCCAAAACAAAACAAAAACTAAAAACCGACCAAACAAAAAAAACCAACCAAAACCAAACCACTACTCCTTGTCCTTTCCCAACGCTGCTTCCCGGCAGCGCCAGCAGCAATGAGAGGAGCTGTGCTGGGGATCAACCCCCATGCCCAGCAAGGGCGCCTGCATACCGATAAATAATGAGTTTTGATAACGACCCGGTGGCCGGTGGGCACCAATTGTCACCGTTCCCTGTGCCACACATCACAAACACAACAGACAGTGGCTCCCGCAGCCCTGCCGCTGAGAAAAATGTGCCAAGACGGAGCAACTGGTGGTGTAAAATATGTTTTAAGTTTGAAAATAACATTTTCGCTAAAAAGACACCCCCAAAACCACTGCTTTCGAGAAACTACTGATTAAAATCATAATCACCCCAATCAATGCAATAAAATGCATGCTCTTTTCCATCCTAGAATCACAAGACTATGCATGAACTGAAGCGGCGGGAGCAAGCTGCAATACTGACACGAGTACTGCCTGCCACCAGCCAGGTAAACCTCAAAAAAAAAAAAAAAAAAGGAAAAAAAAAAGAAACGAAAAAGAAAAAAATAAAAGGAGAAAAAAGGAAAAAAGAAAAAAAAGGATAAAAAGAGAAAGAAAAAAAAAAACAAACAACATACCCAAAAAACTCAAACAAAACCACCACACACATCACCAGGAATAAGTGGTCCCCCAGTTGCAAATTACACAGTCTGGACACAACCCCCCTGAACACCGTATGAGGGGGTGAGCACCCCGCCAAGCAGCCCAGCCCCCCCAAGCAGCCCACCTCCAGCCCCCCAGGGAACATCTGCCCAGAAGTCAATTTGCCAACTGACAGAGAAATCGTAAAAAAAAATTAAAAATAATTCCACGGCCAACCTCATCCGAATGAAGGCCAACACTGCCCCAGCACCTTCAAGCTCTCCGTCCTGGAGATGGGAACTATCAACCACGGAAGGGGGAGAACAGACCTGAAAAAACTGCAAGTGAAACAGCAGGTCAAAAACACAGATTTGCTAAACTAATGGCTACAAACAAGAAGCATGTATATATATTTTTTACATGCAAGACATCCTTAGGTCACCGTCACCCCACAGATCCGTCCCCACTGGCTGTGTCAGACATTGCAGAAAATGGTTTGAGAGGCAGGAGGTGCTGAGCTTCGTCCCTGCCTCATGCAAAGCCCCAGCAATGGGCACTTAGACCCGTAAAAGCAGTTAAGATTTTCACGATAAAATCTGAACTGCCCAGCACAGCTTCTACCACTCAAATTTTTATTTGTTGTTTAGGCAGGAAAACACCACAAAATTCCTTTTCTTCTGAAGACTGAGCAATGCCGGAGGGGCATGAATTCAGGGCAAGGACTTTTGTTTCTTCTCAGGTTGGCTACAACAGAGCCCACGTCCCCAGGCACACACACAGCAAACCAAGCACAACACACCTGGGGACAGATGACAGTTATTCCCCAGCAACCTAAAGTTTTCATGGCACTGAACGACGACGCTGTGAACGCACTGCTAATGGAGCTATATCCTCATATATGCTCAGACTATATCAACCAGTATAGAACTCGTGTGCTCGTGTCTGTCTGGATCATGAGGTGCTCAATACATCATCTCCACCCAGCTCATTTGGCTAGAAACATCCGAACAAATCACAGGGCTCGATTAAAAGTGGTTTTAATTTAAACCACTATTTTCTCACAGGAGATAAAACTCTTTGGCCTCTTCTAACAATAGTGTGGTTTCACCACCAAAAAGATCTATTTTATACTAGTTTATTTCCACCATTCTCTCTGCACACATCTAACCTGCAAACGGCATGACGAAGTGTGTCCTCAGTTCTGCTGTTCAATCTGGCAAAGGTATTTCGTGGCTGCTTAACACAAAAAAAGAAAAAAAAAAAAAAAGAAAAAAAGGCAGCCCACAATATAGAAATAAGGCAGCAACGCAACTGAAAACAGTGTTAGTCCTACTGGCTTTCCCACTAACTCACCAGCGATTACAAGAAAAGCCACAGCTTGAATTTCAGACCCCAGACTTGGTTGCAAACCTGGCACTTAAGGAAATACCATGTCCCAGACTTTAATTACAACAGAGGTTTCTAACGTTATTACTGGGATAAGAAATAGAACATCTAACCACATATGGATTTTATAAACTACGTTTTTGGGCTGGCATCACACTTCAGAGGACTCTGAGAAGGCCACTATTATATCGATGCATCATTTAATCCCTGCCATTCCCAATGCACATGCCTTGTCGTTTCAGTGTGTAGAATTATCATATTTAGTCTTTTTTCCCTCCTAAAGTAGTAACCCAGAACAAAGCCAGAAAACTCTTGGGTTTTGTGACTGTGACACTTTTATTACTCTCTCTGATCTCAACCAACACCAGGCCATGACAGATGTCTCTTCAGTCTGCCTGTAGACATGATGTGACGCTGTCAATGCGATGTTAAACCCGTGTTATTCTTACGCACATTCCCCAAAACAAGAGTACGCCACCCTGAAGATCCTTAGCAGAAACAGAAATAGTCACAAAATAGCACTTTTCCTCGTTTAGGGTTATTTTTAAATGATATTTTATATGTCTACGCATTTAAACAGCCTCAAAACAGCAAGGAAGGAAGAGTGAAAGTCATCATAGAGAGAAAACTTTTAGACTAGATGGACTAACTGGGCTTCATACAGAAGACGTCAACAGAAAAGTCACTGGAAGAAACATGATTTTAAGATGCAGGAAACCTGGGGAAGGAGTTGCACGTTAGAGGACAACTATGGAAGATGCTGGGGTTTCCTCATCCAAGATACTTCACTCAACTTATATTCCATCTAGGACCAGTAATAAAAAATAAAGCCATGTTGATTGTTGTCCCTGCTATCCAAACCACTCGGTGAAATAGCAAGGTATGCTTTAGAAATTATAACTATGCACCTTCCAAACACCTTTTGATTAACTCTGCTTGCCTGGTTTCCCCAAGTTAATTGCCAATAGCAAATGTTGTGCCAAAGTAACTTTTAAAAGTGCAACAAGAATGAAGCGAGCGTGTATGGGAATTGGGAGCTTTGCAGGAAAAAAAAGAGCGAGACAGTTATTAAGGAAGATAAGTATTTTCACTAATTACCATTGAGACAAAATAATTCTGTTCGCTATGCATTTATTTTCCTTGGAGACAAAAATGGTCTACTCAAAGCAAGAACGTTATTTCCCAGCACTAATGTTAGGGCCTTCAAAAGAATGACTGACTGACAAGTGATCCCTCAAACCAAACCCCAATGACAATAAAAGAAATTTTCTTTAAAAACCCACATGGTTCATACCCTATTTTTCTTTCACCACTCAGACCAGAGTAATTCCTCAAGACACACATCAGAACCGTGCACATGCAGAGAAGCAGCATCCCTCCGCAATGGAGCTTGTTACTTATGAGATGGAAAATAGTAAGTTCACAGAGAACAGCAACGCAGAAATAACCTGGAACTTAAATCAATTCACTGCTCTGAACAGAAACTGAATCTGGTTTTTTTTAACACAATTTAGAACAGGAAATCTGGCTGGTTATGGCTTCCGAGACACAGGTCACTGGAGGCACCCAACAGTTTCATGGTCCATTCCCTTCCGCTCAGGGAGGAGCAGGTGAGGAGATGCCAGCGCCACGGGGAAGAACACAGGATCTAGAAGCAGCGAAAGCTAAACCATGCAGGTGAAGAGGGAAAAGAAATAGGCGTCTGCTCCCACCGAGGTCCCACGAACCACTCAACATCTCACCCCCTTCCAGAGCTCACAGCACGCGGCGAGGCGCCCGGCCCCAGGCATCACGTACTTAAGTCAGGTGAGGTATGTGGGATCAGCCTGCTTCGAACCAAAGCAGTTATCAGCCTGACCTGGAACTGCATCAGGGTAACTCCAGTCCCTGATGGAGCTGAACTAGAGCAGAACTTTTAACAAACAACAAAAAAAAGAAAGAAAAAGGAAAAGCACTGCTTCAATTCCCTGTGCAGATACCAGACGATTTCACAAGGATCCCACATGCCCTTTGCAAAAGCACACGAACACTCAATTAATTTTATTCCCCTTCTACCCACTTGTATCACAACATCACATGTCTCCCAAAGACACAGTGCCACGCTCCAGTATCTGAACAAGATCCTAACGTGGCTCATTTTTTTCCCCTGATCCCCCGTTCTCTTAGTTCTAAACATGAGAAGCAGGACCACCAACCTCCCTGCTGACCTACAGGGAAGCACAGAAAAATTAAGACATCTCTCAACACATTTTTAAATAAATTCCTGCAATTGCATACCATCAAGGAATGCTAGATGCAAGCTGAAATTGTAAACATCTCACTTGATGCAACCTTGTCTGGTAGGATAAATAGCCTGCACCTGCACGTTCAAGAATACTGCAGACACTGGCACTGGTAACTGCCCACAAACACCCTTGGAGCTGGGCTCCCATAGTCCTTCTCCTCTCTACAAGCAGCTTTAAACCTCATTATGTTTTTCCAGTAAGTGTCCCTAAATCCTCATGCCACAAGATTCCTAAGGAAAATTCTGTAATGACTGACCCAGTTTAGGAGGTGGCCTGTGCTACGCACCACACACTGGAACCGAGACACTAAATTACAAACTATTTCTGAGCATAAATAAAATTGCTAAGATATTACCATCACAGTAACAGAAAATCCTGCTAAGACATAAAATATGTAATGACAGATGGAAGGGAAAAGAATATTTTCATCTGAAATACAGCCAAAAATTTAGACATAAAAGGGGAAAAGCAAACAGAAAACCTATGCGAGTTCCTAATTTTGTAACTGCGTAGATGGCTACTGCAATGACATCAGCAAACTTTGGGCTTTTTCTATCTGCGCTGCAAAACGTTATCAACCTATAGGTCCCATACATTCACTTTTTCTACAGATTGTTCTTTAAAAGCCACAAACGCTCCGGGATCCCTACCACCGCAACGTAGCACAACTTAAGTAAGACACAGATGCAACCTGGTCAGGACTGGGAAGTCCCGTGTGACAAAAGCAAAAGCAGGATGGTGTAAGTCAGTGTTCCTAGAGCAAGCAGTTAAAAAACAGTTCTTAAGAGATATATAAATACATATTCTTGGAGGGAAGAGGAAGCCTGGAAGGCAAGTGGGGGGAAGTGTGGGGTGCTGCCTGGATCTCTGGTTTGTGCTCTTCTATCAGCTTCTCCCCACTGCTACGAGGTACTGCCTGTCGTTGCAATCACATCTACAGAACTACTCACTTGCCTCATTCATCTGTCAGAAGCAACCAGACCATCACATAAACACCAGTTAATGAAAGCATACTTGTATCACATCACAAGAATAATTAAATTAAAAAAAGAGATTAATTTGTGGTGCTTTGGTAGCAAGTAACTGAATGCCACTGCGTTTGTTTTGTTCAACCATTCACCTAACAAAAGTTTAGATCACAGTACTGAAGTATATTAAAAAGAAGAAAGTAAAAAAGTATTTTTCATGGGAAAAATCCTATTCTCATCACAAAATCCTTGACCAGATGATGAAAGAGGACATAGCAGCTGCTGATTTAAGTTAACTTGGGCCAAGAAGACTCGTTCCATTTGCACAGGAGCACTGCTGCGCACCACGCGCCTTCCATTTCCTTCTATCACTGCACACACAAAAGGATAAAAAACCTGCACCTGGAAGAAAACCACCCTGAAATTGTACAGTTGGCCCTACAACGTGCTGGCACTGAAAGTGTTTCAGCACTACTGAAGAAGGCAGAAAAGGACTTGAAGAAGGCACATTTTAGTGCAATGCAGATACAAGGTAAGTGCAATAAGGAGAAGTTGCCAGGACAGAAGCAATGTGAGTGGATGCTCAAGTCATCTTACTCACGTTCTTCCAAGAAAAAACTACACATTAGCAACACACTAAACCCCCTGCAATCTAACACCAATAATTATTATTATTTAGCTATTCCATGCACACAAAAATTATTCTTTTACTTTTTTGGTAGCTACCATCACTTCATTAAAAATACTCAAACAATCTTTTGAGGCACTTTTGTTCTGGAGTGCAGCTCTTTGGTATCAGTTTACACTGCCTGAAATAGGAACCAAAGCGCATCTGAAGCTAAACCACGTACTTTCTAGCAACTGTGCTTTGTATGTTTTTATTAAGAAAACACTTTAACTGAACTTCTAGGTAAATCTTAAGGTATAGCACCATTCAAACTCCTGTCTTTCAAGATTAAAAGCGGTCACTGGTTAACCAACCAGCATCAAGACATAGTAGTTAACATAGTAACAAACCCCTAAGAATAAAAACCACATTAAAACCAGGGTAAGAATTCCCAAACAGCTATTGAGGGACTGTAAGCACTGGCAACCTGCTGACAGCAAAAGCTGGCCAGGTGCACGATGATCACTCCAGTTCCTCCTCGTCATCCAAGTCTTTTCCTGTGCACACGTCCAGTCAGTCACCATGTCACCCTGAATGCGTGGAACAGCTTTGAGTGGCCAGCACAGGTAGCTAGAGTTAAATATGCAAAAAATATTTACATAGACACTTCTAAACCAATATTGCTTAATTCAAATTACTTCAATTATTGGAGTACAAGGAAAATAACTTTTTCACGTAAAAATAAAATAATAGCGCAATGCACCACTTTGGTCCTCAGCATCAGCCACGTTCCTCATCCCTCCCTCTGCATTTTGCCACGACCCATCTGCCTTATGGCACGGGTGGCCACACAACCATTTCCTGAGAGCGTGGACTGGCCACTGCAGCCCTCGGTGCCATCTGCTTATAGGTTGGGGGTCACCTCACGGACACCAAGTGGCTGGCCAACCTGCACGCACCCGCTCCTTGAAAATGCCTTTTCCTCAGACCAGTGGGGAGCAACAGGAGAGCCACATCTTCCCCAGCGGAGGCAATCCTCCCTCCCTAGTGCCACTTCATCTCCTACCTCGGCAGGTGAACCTGGAGAAGGGAGGCTGTGAGCAGAGCTGCAGCAGAGCCCCAGCTAGAACTGCAAAGAGCAAAGCCAAACAAGGAGGACTTGCACGGCTCTAGATCAGACTGTGAAGGAAATCAGTCAGTGTACAAAAATCACCTTAAATTACTCCCCATACTTACGTGTGTGTGACCGGAGAGCAGTGAAAATGCTGGCAGATGCCGTTTTGCACATTCCGGGGAGGACACGAGTGCTCAGTCCTACGTATAAGCTTTGCAGAAAAGTTCTGCCAACCCCTTCCCTTCCCAGACTGAAAAAAGTATTAAAATATTTTGATCTGGTTATTAACATTAACGATACTTAAAAAAAGAGAAGGTGCTGGCAAATGGATCAAAAGAGGGAAACAGGCCAGGTAGAGCGTTGTTATTGTACGTCAAGTCATTCAATGAACAGTGGGGATTTGCAGAACCACCCCCCAGTCTGAAATTGTGCCCACTTTCCCAGAGAGGATGAGTCTGGCAATTGAATTCATAGATTTTTTTTTAAAAAAAAAACGTCCTATCAGCAACTTTTACATTTAAGCTAAAACATGATTTCTTAAGCAATCCAGTTAGGCCTCCATTAGTATCCACTGTCAAGATACTTAAACACAGATAAAAATCCTTCTTGAAGCTCATAAAGAGTAGAAATACGATGACCAACAGCATCATTGCTGACCACCAGCTCCCCAACAGCATAACCTGCTAACGAGGCCAACGGTCTCAAATCAGCATCCCTGCTGTTAGGTTCCCAAGTCACATTCTGGCACTGCCCGATTTTTTCTTAAGTGTGAAGATCCAAACGCCACCGCTGACGTGCCCGATGCCTTCCCGTGGCACAGTAAGAAAAGCCTGTCCATATCGCAGCTGGATTTTGATCCCTGCTCCGACCACCCGCTGCAGACCAAGTCTCCGGCAGGTTCCGACCACCCTGGGCAGTGTGATGACTGAGGTCAGGTCGGTGACAGTGCCACCTCTGCCACCAAGCACACCACCCCATCACACCATGATCCAGCAGCAAAACATGGCGTGCTACTAACCGGCCGGCCGGCGCATCACTTCGCACGCAGGAAAGGCTGAAAGAGCCTTTATACTCCTCCAAAATAATCAACACAGGTATCAGGTCTGCGCTACGGGACAAGGCACGATACAAAGACATTACTTTTTACAGATGCTCACTGGTAGAAGACAGTTAATACGGCACACAGCAGCTACCCTGTGAGTTTGAACAATCTCTACTTTGTTTTCACTTTGGCGCTACAGCCTGCAATTTATCAATCCATCAAAAATTTAGGAGGAAAATGACCACATTGCAGCACCTCCCCTTTCATTTAAATGCCACGGACAATCACCAAAATGAAATAAAGCAGGGAGGGAAAGAAGCATTTACATATGCTTATAAAAAGCTGTTTGAATGAAAGTCTCCTCTCTAAACTGGGGGTTATCCACAAAGCAAGAACCCACACAGCCAGCATCGTGACAACTTTCTCCAAAGTCCTTAGAGCACCAGCAGAAAACCACAGGAAGCTGCTCAATAAAAATAAACTCCTTTTCATCCTACGCTCTATATATTAAAGTCAGTTTCTCTTCCACTCCAGTTTTTGCTTCTCCCTCCCAGAGCACAGCGTACTTGAATTATTAGAGCTAGTTCATTAATGCAGATGAATTTGGCATCTATTTCTCAGGATCTCTTAGTCAGATTAGAACTCTCATTTTCTAACAAAAGCAAACCAAAATGCAAACGCTGATCCTCGGCAGCCTGAAACCGACTGACGCCTTAGAATTTGGAAATGCCTCTACTGAGATTGTGGTGAAAATGATGAATTCCACTTAAAGGTGGCTGCTACTAGTGAAGAATTAGAACAGGTACGACCCTGACGCATTCCAAAGGGAAATCCTTTTCCGATGTGTGGAGTTCCGATGGCTCAATTTACCCAACCGAACAGGTGAATCACCAGCGGCCAGCCACGGCGACTGCGGCCTGTGAGTTTGTGCTTCAACAGCAGCAAACTAATACGGTATTTAAGCACAGATATAACATCCCCATCTCGTTAAGCTAAGCTAGCACGGGGGCATCAGGCAGCCATCAGCCGGGAGAGCTGTATTATGTATTATTCCATACTGCTGCAAGATGATGTGCCGAATTTATGCTGGATTTTTACGCTTTACCGCAGGAGAGAGACTATTAAGCACACACAGCCCTGCCAACAGCATCTTACCACGCAGGAAAATGAATACCCTGAGAAAAGCAAACCTAGGAAAGATAGAAACGCTGGGCACGGCTGGCTTCACCTTGCTCTCCGGGGGAAACAGGGCTCCACCGGGGAACATGCTCCAGCGATACAGGCAGCAGCAGCGTGTCGCTGCGTGCACAGCACCAAGGTGCTGGGCAGGCACAAAGCAAGAGCGAGGCGTTAGCGGGGATCCGTGCTCCGGCCGCCTGCATTCGGTCCCGCTGCATCCCCCCTCCCTGCATCCCCCTCACCTGCATCCCCCCTCCCTGCATCCCCCCCAGAACTACCTAACCCGCATCCTTAATGCCAGATCCAGGGAGACGGCACAAACCCATGGAATTATGCTGGAATTATGCTGCCGGTGCAAGTTTCTCATTGGAAAGGCTGGATTTACTTCCCACTGCTAATACGTCATTCATTAAGCACATCATAATCTGAGCAGTTACAAATTGATTTTTTTTTTTTTTTAAATTAAGCAGAACAATGTAAGGAAAGGGAAGGGGGGAAAGCCAACCCAGGTGCCCCCAGCGCTGCCGGCGAGCCGCAGCTCGCACCAACGCCAATGACTTTCATTTAGAATCCACCTTCCCAGGCCCTGGGGGGGGGGGGTCGGGGGGTCAGGGGGTCGGGTGTTCCCCTCCCCCCGCTCACAGCCCGCAGCCCCGCGGGAAGGCGCCCGTGGGCGGTGGGAGGGGGCCGGGCCGCCCCCCCGCGGCGGAGGGTCCCGGGGGGCACCGTGCCCTGCCAGGCGGGGACCCCCAGCCCCTCCGGGGCAGCGCGTCCCCCCGGCCCCCTTCTCCTCCTCCTCCTCCGCGCCCCGACCCGCCCCCGGCGCCCCCCCCGCCGGCGGCGGCACCAGCTCCATCTTGGCCTCCACCCGCGGGGCCGGGCCCGCCGAGGCCCAGCCCCGCCGCCGCGCTCACCTGCGCCCCGCGGGCGGGCGGGGGCCGGGCAGCCCCGGGCGGGGGCGGCCCCTGGGCGCGGGCGGCTCCTCCCGACGTCGAGCGGGCCCCGGTCCCGGCGCGGTCCCTCGCCGCCGCCGCCGCCAGACACCGAGCGGGACCCGGCGACGCCGACGGCGGGCAGGGGAGGGGCCAGGCCGCGCCTGCGCAGGCCGCACGCAGCGCCCCCACCGCCGCGGGCCGCGGCCGCAGCGCGTCCTGCGTGGCTGGGGGGGGCGTGGGGGGAGCCCCGGCTGGGCGGGGGCGGGAACGGCGGAAAAGCGGGCAGAGCGCGGCAAAAAGAGAGCTTCCCTGACCGGGAATCGAACCCGGGCCGCGGCGGTGAGAGCGCCGAATCCTAACCACTAGACCACCAGGGAGCGATGAGAGCAGTTTTCGCCCGCCGCACTTCGTGCTCTGCCGGCGGGGGTGAGCCGGGGAAGCGGCGGGGCTGGGGACTGCGGAGCCAGGGGCTGCAAAACGGAGGTTGAGTGCTGTGACACAGAGGCTGCAGCAGAGCCGGGCGCTGTGACACGGGGGCTGTGACACGGGGGCTGTGACTCGGGGGCTGTGGCAGGGCTGGGGACTATGACACAGGGGCTGTGACACAAGGGCTGTGACACGGGGGCTATGGCAGGGCCGGGGGCTGTGACACAGGAGCTGTGACATGGGGGCTGTGGCAGGGTGGGGGGCTAAGGCACAGGGGCTGTGACACGGGAGCTGTGGCAGGACCAGGGGATGTGACACGGGGGCTGTGACTTGGGGGCTGTGGCAGGAGGGCTGTGGCAGAGCCAGGGGCTGTGGCAGAGCCAGGGGCTGTGACTCGGGGGCTGTGGCAGGGCTGGGGGCTACGGCACAGGGGCTGTGACAAAGGAGTTGTGACACGGCTGCAGCGGGGCGAGGGACAAGGCCCAGCTGGTCACCTTGGGGCTGCAGCCCCGGGGGGCTGCCCGGCTCCCCGCGCTCTGGCACACAGACCAGGTTCACGTCAGGTTCGTGCAGCACCTCCACCACCCGCGCTGCCCCTCGGGGTGCTGCCCCCGCCTGCGCGCCCCACACGGGCTGCCCCCCCAGCTCGGGGCTCAGCCGGTGCCTCGTCGTGGACAAACGAGCACTTCGAGTTAGAGGAAAACTGGGAGGTTTAAACTCGTGCGGGAATGGTTTGCCCAGTTGCTCAAGTTTCCTGGCACTCCTGGCTGCTCCCTGGGGAATGATGCTGTTTCCCACCGTTGCTGAAAGCCCACCTTCCCCCCACCCAGCACATCCCGGAGTGAGTGGCCCCAGTGCTGGTGTGGGGACGATGCCTGGGCACCACCGCTTGCCCCGGCCCCCCCTGCCACCACACAGCATGGCCCCGCTGCTGTGACCTCCCTGCACAGTGCTAACGGCCTTTCCCGGCTGCTGCCTCTGACTCATGTTTTAAAGACGAGAAGGATGATGATTCCCATTTACCAATGGAGTCATCGCCATTAATCACACGCCTGTGCCCTCTCCTCGCTCCAGCCCAGCTTCCCTCAGCAGCTGCCCAGTCCCTGTCCCCAGCCCAGCCCCAATGCTCTGGATGATGCCAGTACCTCTCCCCTCCCCAAACACCGGCTACACGCAGGGCTGCCCAGCATCACCTCGCACAGAGCCTGCACCCAAGAAGAGGTGCTGAACCCACCCCAGCACCCACAGGCACACAGCGAGTGGGCCCCGGCTGGGAGCCCTGGGCCAGTGTTTGCCTCCAGCTACTGCCCGCTGGCCAGAGACCAGCAGAGGCTCCCGGCTGCTGGAGCCCTTGTGCAACCCCGCTCACGAGACAGATGTCAAATTCCTTAAGAAACACTTCGGCAGAGGGTCAGGACACGATGCCAGAAGGGAAAAGCGGCTCCTTAGAGCGTTTTGCAATTAGTTACTTTTCGATTCTGCTGTTTATCTGCTTGTTCGCACATTATGGGATGGAGGGATCCAGCTTCCCCCCACCTTCTCCTCTCCTGATGAAGCCCCCGCACCTCACGCTCCTCTGCCTGGGCTGTCCCACCTTCGGTTATGGGTGCTCACCCTCTCCTGTAAAGCAATGCAGGTTTCTTTTTGACGGTTCAGGAATTCCAGTGCCCTGCACTGGACTTTTCCCAAACTCTCCTTTCCAAGCCAGGCGATTCCAGCACACAAACCAAGAGCGAGGGTGCGGGATGCTGTGCTTCCCCGCTGCCGCACAGCACCTCACGCTTTGGGGCTGCGGAAACTCCCAGTGATGCAGGAGCGAAGGGTTGGTGCTTTGCTGGGATGAGGGCTCCCATCCTCTCCCTCATGGGCAGGAGACAAACATCACAATCCTCCGGGAGATTTTCATTTCAAGCCACGAGGGTGAGCCTGTCCCTGGGTGCTTGCTGCCTGGGGACAGTGTTGACTGCTGAGTCTCCCATGTGCCAGCACACCCCAAAACATGGCTTCAGGCTCCCTCAGGAGCACCAGCTGCTCTCCCTCCCCCAGTGAATCTCCTGTTTGCCGGGTGCTCACCCAGTTACGGACCTAAATTATCCCTCCAGCCCACCCAGCCCTGCCCACTGCCGTGGCAGCCGAGGCCAGCAGTGGGACCGGCTGTGCAGAGACCGCTGCACGAGCAGGCAGCTGGGAAACGTGTCAGAAATGGGCAGCCTGTGCCACCTGCCCCCTGCCTTGCACCACGGGGCTGGCAGAGATGAACAGTGGGAGTGGGAGGTACGGGGGGAGATGAGCATCCTCCTGGGGAGGAGGCAGCATGGGAGGCACCGCCATGGGAAAAGCCCCTTGGCAGCTACCGCATCACCAGTCAGTAACAGCCGCTCAGCACAGACCCCGCAAAACACAGGATCCGTCAGAGAAGGCCCAGTAAGTTCTCAGTGATGAGGAACAAAAAGGAAAATCACGTGGTAAAACCAGAGGAGCAGGAAAGAGGAGACACTGATGGGTCTCATGTGCTGGCCTCATTAGTGTAGATTTAATACCAGGATGTTTCATTGAAGGGCAACAACAGGAAAAAAAGGGAGGAGAGAGAAGTGACTCTGAAAAAGCTCCAGGATAAACCCACTCCAGGCTCCAAGGCAGCTGGAGAGCTGCCCACGGACACCGGGCTGCCCAGAGCCCCTCTGAGCAGCATCAGCCCACCGAGGCTGTTGGCAGGGGATGGACAAGGAGGAATATTGCTGTGAAAGCTGCCTCCCCAGTTACAACAGAGCAGGCGGGTGCTCACAAGGCTGCCAGGGCCTCATAAGCTCCTGGTCCCAGGTTTCTGCAGAGAAGGAAGCCACATCCCCACGTCCTTTGGGCAGGACGCCCAGTGGCGAAGGAAACTGGGGCTGGCACCCGTGAAAGCTGCCAGGAGCACACAGAAACTGGGAAGTGACAAAGCCAGGCAAGCCTGTAGCCAAGAAGGGAAGGCTTAATTAACCTTCCTTCAAAACACCCCGAGATTGCACGCTGGAAGGGACTGCGGGCGTGGAAAAGCATCCCCTGCCCCTGGGGCTGTCGCAGGGTAGCTCACAGCCCAGCAGCCTGCACCCTCCCTGCAGCATCTTTCCTGCAGGCTCCAGTATCCTTTGCTTCCAGACCCAGCTGCAGAGATGTAGTTTACCTACGGAAGTCAAGTAGCAGAAAACCCCCTGACCTTCAAAACAAACAAACAAAAAACCCCAAACCCCACAAACCCAAAACCAAACCCTCACCACCAAGCAGATGCTTTAGATGTGAGCAGGCATCCTTCCTCTGCAAACACAGCACAACATGCAGGCACAGAGCTCCACTGGCCTCTCTCACAACCTATGTGCCTGCCCTCCGCTGCCCTTTTACTTTTCAGAGGGCAGCTCCCGACTCCAGCCATCCACTCACTGCTGGCCCCACACCGTGCTGTTCAAGTCAGTAGCGACTGCCAGAGCTTCCAAGAAGGCGATTCCCTGCGGTATCCCACCGTCGATCTGAGCCAGCACCACAGCTGCTGCTTTTCCACATTAGAAGCTTCTCCAGCCTCAGCCCCCACCACCAAGGTTACCGCTGCGCCTGCGGTCCCACGCTCGCGAGGCACAGCTGGGTCACTCGGCACCGACACGATGGCACTCGGAGGTGAGTACACGCTTGCGGCTCCCCAGCCCTTGGCTGAGCACAGGTGTCTCGGGAACCAGCCAGTGCGTGGCATCTTGAAGAGGAAGCATCAGGCCGTCGGTTAGTGCATCCCTTCATGAGAAAGCACCCGGAGAGCCGGCGGACAAACAAGCCAGAGGGCTGGGACAGAACAACAGAATTATTTCAGCTGCCTCCTGCCTCAGGCTGCTGCAGGCAGTTGGTATTTGCCTGGGAAGTTCATAACACGTACCCAAGAGCAGACTTCAGCACTGTTAGAACAAAACAAGAACATCCACCCCATTCTCTCCCAAAGGAATGCTTTATTGACAAGTTTCCTCAGACTTTATCTGTAAAGAGAAACGGTTCAATACCCAAGCGCCGGCAGTCCCCGTTTCACTGGCTCTGTCCCTCAAGAGAGACCAGCTTCAGTCAAACAAGGAGCACCACTACGTGACACTCTACACTCCACCTACTGCTAGCACACCTGCCTTCTAGCATTTCATCCTGTGTCCCCAGGTCTGCAGAGGGAGGGGAAGCAAGGGTGGGGGAAACAGAGATTCATTAGCAGGTAAGTGTCAAAACTTGCTTCTCTAAATTGTCAGAGACTGTTCGGTCCCTCCAGGGTGATAAACCACTAAAACTACCCAGATATGTACACAAGCAAGTCTAAAGACCTGAGTCAGTCCCACTTCGCCTCTAAGGCACAGAATTGCTCACTCTAGGTATTTCTATGTGGAGGCACCTTGCCTAGAATAAGATCAGGCCTCTAAAAGAAAACTCAGATTTATTTTTTTTTTTCAGCTCCTGAGCAACAAAGCTGGACATCAAAAGAGCAAAACACGCAGCCCCTGGGGGAACTGGTTGAGCTCTGTGACTCTGCCAGTTTTGTAAAACAAGATTAGAGCTGGGGCTTTCAAATGAAAAAAAAAAAAAAAAACAAAAAAACCCAAAAAACCAAACAAACATCCAGTCAGAGTCAGATGTACTAGATGGAGGAACCTCCAGAGAGCAGAGTCCCTCCAACATAGCATCAGTATTGCTAGAGACAGCTTTGGCCTTTCTCATCTGGCCCTGTTGCTAGCAGCCTTCAGGAATTCCTTCTCCAAGAAAGAAGGCATAAACTGAGAAGGGAGAAGCAAGTTTCATACACTCAGGAAACAGAGTGTACCACTAAATTTAACACAAGAACTGGCTTATAAGCATGCTGCTACTACTGTATGATGCAAAACTCCAGTGCTCAACATCCAGCTTTATAACCCTTATGGTCTTCTCTATAGAAAAAAAAATTATCATAAACAAGTAAAGCATAAGGTGATGTAAGGCTTGCAATTCAGTTTCAGAGTCCAAGGGAACATTTCCCTAATATGATGCCAAAGCTTTTTGTTTTTATGCTTTATTTCTTTAAAGTTCATTGCATTTAAAAATAAAAATTTTTTAGTTTTGTTAAAGCTAGAGCATTAGTGTAACAACGAGGCAGCTGCTAAGTGAAGTTTCCCTTTTGGAAGCCCAGAAAAAAAGCCAACTGTTTACCCCATTTACCAGACGACTCCAATGAGAGCCAGAGAAAACAGTAATAGGAGAAGCCTGGGAGCTCACAGAGTAGCTGCATGGCATGCCCTGAACAGAGAACAGAGCCAGAAGCTGAAGCTAAGATGCCCATGCACTTGGCTTCTCCAGTAACTGCCCTCCTCACACTGCTCAGGGTGATGTATCGATAGTTCCAAGTTATGTCAGACAAGGGAAAACTGTTTTTGTTTTTCTTATCTATACCAGTGGCATTTCTGAGCTACTTTAAGGAAACTCCATCTTACATGCTCTCCCAAGAGGACAGCAGTGATACATTTAATCTACAAACTTTAGTGTAAAATATTATTTGTGTACAAAACTTTGCATTCTCTTTATTTGACTTCAATCCAGCAGCAGTGTCTATGAATGAATGATGGATCTCTCCAGACTGGTGCTCAGCCCCTTGTTGGGTTCACATGTTGTTGCTGTTGTGGAGATTCAGGAGGGAGGGGGCTCACTCTTACAGTCGTGCACAGCCGTGCAAAACCACATTGCAGGTCTAGAAAGGAGCGTTATCTTGTGGAGGCTTGTCTCCAGCTCCCGAGGGGGAGTGGAGGCCATCAGTGCTATTTTCCCTGCTGCCCACCACTCTGGACTGAAAGGAGAGAAGACAGTTAGGATAACAAGCCAGCACTGAGAATACCAACTCAATTCCCCCTTGTCAAGGTCACCTACTGTAGCAAAGACTTCACATATGAGAGGTCATTTGCCCGAATACTAGTCTACAAGAAAAACATTGCAGAAATTAAGTTTTCTGCGTAAGGCTTCACACTCTATGTTCACAGACAAGGCAGACTTACCTTTATGGTCCCAACTCTATCTTCAAATGACTTGAAGGTTGCAGAATTCCTTGAAGAAAAGGGAGGGGAAAAAATAAAGAGCAAATCAAAACAAGTCAGTTAAGTAAATCAAATCACACAGCATGACCAGCCCCTCTGGCCATTCCCATGCAGCGACAACAGCACCCAGAACACTTTCTGGTCCTCACAGCCTTTGACACAATCTCTCAGGCACACCACATTCAAACTTTGAAGGAAAACATTTATACCACATGCAATCCACTCAATTGCTTAAGCTTAAATGTTGAGGGAAACAAGTCCTTGTTCACTAGGGAATCAACACACAGTGAGTAGCGAAGAAACTAGCTCTTAGTTTTACAAGGCTTCCAACTAAAAGCACACCATCTTAAATAATGGAAAGGAAAAACTGAAAAGGGTTTAAAAGCAAATGCTGCAGTTTCCCATGTTACATCCTGTGGGCAAGAAGAGCAAGGGCCACGTGCCTGTACCTATGCACAGGTTTATTACTACAGGAGCGGCCATCTGCATTGGGAAATGCTCACAAAAACCAAGGTGTAATAAATTAGAGGATTTCATATTTCTAGCAAAGGAAACCAGGTCAATTGTTTGACAACCTAACAAGCTTCCTTGCTTACAAATGATTCCCGGGGAGTGCTTTGTACCAGGCATTCAGACCAGGCAGTTACTCATACAGAGCTGCTTTCCCCAGGCTAGGCTGCAGGAGCACTGGGAGATGACTACCCTCATCTCAGTTTTTGTTTCAAAGAATCACTTTCTATTTGCAGCCATAAAATAACCTCCATCTATCTGGAACGAGGATGAACAGAGAAAGAGAGGGCTTCTGTGGGCCTCGTCCAGCCCTGGCAGTCCTTTCTCCTGCAATGCACCCAACTGTACCCCAACTGCATGCCGGGAAGGGTGCTGAGCTTCCAGGCTGGAGACAGAGGGTTCAGGTCAGGATTCATCCCAGTATTAGCAATGGCGATGCTGTACGTTGCAAGAGGAGGACTGAACTGTCCCAGAACACCACAGGTACCAACAGCCCTAAGAAGAGATTGTGTGAGAAACCCACCCTGACCTACTCAGGCCAGAGACTGTGGTTACCCCATACTCTGAGTGGGGTCTGCTTAAGAAGGGAACCAGTTGTGCAAACCAGGACGACAAAAAAAACCCACAGCAACAGAGTGAGCTGTACGCTCCCACCATCCCACTCAGGAGACACGGGTACTTGCTACATTACCTCATCGCTGGCATACTTATCGAGTGGCGGATGGAGTAACTGCTACTCGGAAGCATTCAGAATAAGGAGGAAAAGGTTAAATGACAATTTTATACTGACACCACACAAAAGCAGTGTACCTCTGGTTCTTAAGCACTTACTGTCCACACACAGGCTGCTGTGGAAACCAAAGTGGTAAGAGCCAGCCCTCTCTTCCCTTATTTAACAGCTGCAGCCCAGAACTTAGGACAGTAAGCACAAGCATTTAACTGCAAACTGCAGCGTAATACAAGAGTCAATTGCAAAGCTTTGGTTTGTGGTAGGTTTCTCAATCTGTCAAAAGGGTAGGCAAGGCTTAAATAATCAGCTTCCCCTGTAACATCTGCAAGGGCCTGGCACAGAAACAAGTGCTCTTTTAGCGGCCTTGACCAGTATCTTACCTAAAGGAATGCGAGAAAGGGTGAGCCCTGGGAGAAGCCACCAGCAGCAGAAAGAAAAAGGAAGCAACAGTCAGACACTTGTATAGATCCAAACACTAAATGCAGGGCAACTAAGCAGGGACATTGCTGTCCAATGATTCTGTGACAATGTCAACTACTAAGGAGGAAGCCTCTCAAAATAAATTACAGAAGCAAGCAAAAAAGTAATTGCTTTTTATTAACTCAAGCCAAGCTAAGACATTTTTCAGAGAAAAATAACAGCACCTACAGCAACTTAGAGCCAGGGTGCTGGGGAGGGAAAGGAGTGGGTGTGCAACAACAAATCAAAATATTTTACCTACCCCCATCCATTGCTTTCATGTGATTTTTTTTTTTTTAGGAGTATGTTTTCCTAAACTGAGGGTTTTACCAAGCAGTAGCTAATTCAATAAAGATACCTCCTTCCCCCATTCCCCTCCCCATGAGCTCTCACACAAAGACAGCATTGCCAGGACTTCTGGTTGAGAACTTCTGTAACGGGAACCTGCAATAGATACCTGCACATTACCTTGCCCAGCCTCAAAGTTACAGCTCAGAGAACAAACACATCTCAGCATAATAAAGATAAGAGCATCTGGACAAGAGGTATCATGTTTACCCCATAACCTAGCTGCCCATTTTTAGGTTTCAAGGCAAGCCATTCCCCCACCAGGTTACCAGATTTCCATGTGTGATTCTGCAATAATGCAGTAGCACCTCAGTAGTCTGAAATAACAGACCAAGGTTTCTTACTTCTAACAGTAAGATTACCAGGATGCTCCAGAGGAGCTTCTCCTACCAGCAGGAGTGTTTTATTGCACTTAAATATAACTTTCACTTCTGCAGCAGGAAGCAGTCATGGCAAGTTGGATGTGAAGTACTTGGCAAGGAGCACAAGGGCTTTTCCTTACAGCCAGAGCTAAGACATCAGAGACTGTGGTTTCATTTCCCCATGCATCCAAGTCAGCTCTTTGGCAGGGTAGACTCCTTGAAATGCTGTCTTTGCACGCAAAATAAATTAACTTTCTACTTACTCTTGCTTAAAGGAGAACACCACAGATGACACGTGTCTATGCACCATGCTACTCTGCATGCAACACCACAAGCACTAGGTTGTTTGTTCAGTATCTTGGCCTGGACTTAGCAGTAACCCTTTTCCTCCTTTCATAAGGATTTAAGTTTTATGTAAATTCAGGAATTTGCAGGCACCTTTGGGGCTCAGGCTAACATTTCATAGTAAATGTGCTTGTAGTATTATGTACAGCAGCAAACCTCAGACAACATGAAGTGTATTGCTAGACACAAAAAACCACAAAGCAAACTGATCAACAAAAAGAAAACATTTTCAATTTTGCAGTTTACTGGGATCAGTAAAATACAGGAACAGAGTATCTAAAAGCCAATTTACTTTTTAACTCTAAGTGGAGATAACAGGAGAAAGATGAATTGGCCAAGATTTGAAAAAATCCCACCCACTAATTAAGCTCCATTTTCTCCCCTCAAGGCAATCTAATAGAGCAACAGCATTAACAGAGTTAGCACATAGTCACCACATTAACTTCACAATGTCTCCTTACAATCCACACCTATAACATTTAATATTTTTTTTGACCAGACTACAGCAACCCAAAGACTTCACCCAGAGACACATTACTTGTCTTTAATAGCATTTTGGTCCAAGCATCTTTGATGGAATTATGACTATGCCCTCTGTGTATAGGAGGCATTTGTCCCATTCATCATGCCTTCCTCACATTTATCAACCGGTGAAGGCTGACCAAACAAGGAAATCCCTTCTGTTATCTCAACACTTCCAGTGATGGAAAATAAGCTTGCTTTACAAGTGAATTTGTGGTGCAAGAAGAAAAAACACCCAGGAGTACAGTAACAGAGGTTGCAGTGTAGGCTACAAGGCCTGTAACAGATTCTCTGGGAACACAGATCATCTCCACTTGTTCAGAGAAGTGATCACAACAACGCAACAGACTTCACTCCTTGTTAGCTCTGATCACATATCAGAACAGCAATCACGAGTTTCACCTGGCAAGGGTAAAAGTGGGATAGTTCCTGCAAAAACTCATGCTCCAAGTTAAACCTTATTCAGAATCAGAAATAAAGACTTGAATGCAGCACAGGAGACAAGTCTGTTTATACACACACTGAAAAACCAAAAGTCTTAAAAAGAAAAAAATAAATCATTACTGTGTTCCCCACAGGGCCACATATATAAAGCAAACCCTGCTGAAATAACTTTGGCAGGGATTCTCAAGTGTAAGACAGAAGCTGCCTCTATTTCATAATACATCACCCAAGGTATGAGCTATAAAAAGGAATGCAGACATTTAAATTGGTGATTAATGCTGAGCAATACCATTGCTGCAAAGGTCTGACTTGTTTGTAGGCCAGCTGACTACGCAGCTGGTTTTCACTATGACCATGACAGGCCAGCTCTGTCACCAGGAGTGATGGGCACACTCTTCACTCGGCCAGGTATCCCTTCCCTCCATCATCTGCTCCTGGGATGGCACAAACATTTCTGCAGCTGCACGGTGAATTCCCCCAACCAAGAGAAAACAGGCAGGACCAGGTCTGTCAAAACAGCTTCTTCTGGTGGCAGCATGGGTTCGGGAGTTCCCCGTTTGGTCCAAGAAGCACAGTACCCAACCCCTTGCCACAACTGTCTGACCAGATTGCAGAAGTCTGGCACCACATTTGCTTATCAGTTTAGCAAAATGTGTCACCACCACATCTTGTACCAGTATCTGTGATCTACTGTGATTACATGTAATCTCTTCTTCCAGCAGAGTATACAGTTTCCAGGAAAGAAGTTAAAACTTCAATACTGGAAAGGGTAGGAAGCCTTTCCTGGGCCAAATTCAGAGAAGAGAGCTACTGAAAACACCAAAAGTTACCCTCCAGGAACACAGTAAATAACTCACTGAAGACAGAACTGGAATAAATCAGTACTATGTGATCAGAGGCCAACAAGTTCTTACCACTTGGATATTCCCAGCCACAGTGGAATAGGAAATTCCCTACAAAGAATGACAGCTACCCATTCAATCCAAGGTCTGATACATCATGTTGTTAAATACAAGCTCTAAAAATACTTCCTTAGTAACCTAGATAAGTTGTATATTTGGAATTAGCTCTCAATTCCAAGAAAAATGTGGTCAAGTTGTTCTGCATGAAAAACCTGGATGTCACCATTAACAGGGAAGCAATCTTTACCTGACCTTCAGAAATTTAAGCTAAATCACCAATTCTAACCCTGAACTTTGCAGGGCTGAGAAACACAGAGCAAGAGCCTCAGCCATCAACCAAGGGAACCAGCCCTCCACTTTCCAATGCAGAGAGGTTTAAATTTGCAATTACTTCAGCAGTCATCTGCTTAAGGAATCTAGATAACCACCAACCACAAGAAAAAAATTTAACATTGCCACAATCTTCTGAATCAATACGTACCTTCTAATCAACATAACTGTGCCTGGAAGGTATGTTGCCCTTCTCTGCAGAAAGTCAACACACAGGGCTCAAAACTGCAGCCATCCAGACTTCACCCCATTTTAAAGCACAACAGAGCACAGGAGTGATGACCCCTTTTAATTCTAAGCAGTAACACTGAGAAAACACACCCATAATCCAGTAATGAATGGAAAAGGCAAACTTTTAAGAAGTTTCTTATGTATGATTTAAAAGCTGCACTTGTAACCATATGACAATAAAAGGGGGAAGGCCGCTAAAAACATTCTGTCAGTTCTCCTAAGCCAAATCAAACTTGAATGCCTTTGAACAGGTTTTATCCCATCAAAAAGTCTTAAGCATTTAATCTGTCCTAAACTATGATGTACAGGGCCACAGAAAAGAAGGTAGTCCAACAGTAACATGCTGCCAGCTAAGCAGAAAAGTGGAAAAAACCTAGTTATTGTCTAAAGTCTCATTATTGTTTGAAACCTAGATCAAAGCACCAGAGCACAAAACAGAAGTCTTACCTCATGTCACCAAGTTTCCTGCTGATAACGGAACCTACATTGGAAAGGGCTGCTGAAGTCTTCTGTCCTGCCTGGGAAAGGGTTTCCTGGGTCTTCTTATAACTGAATAGAAAAAAAAAAATATATTGCACATTGAACTGGTAAGATCTGAAAGCAAGAAGCATCCCCCTTCGTTTTGCAAAAGGAACCCGTACCAAAGGAAAGAAGCTAGGTTAGTGAGCAGCACTGGCTTCACTGAAAGAGCCCCTTCCAGTCTTGCATATATTCAAAGGTTTGAAATTTTTAAAAAAGGCAGCAAGTGTAGGATTAGCCTTTCCATACACTCACTTTACTGTTTTGACCATATGTTCTTCAATCTGACAAACATTTGGAAAAAAATTCCAGCCAAAACAAAACCCAATTTCCATGTGGAACCTCTAATACCATAGTACAGTATCCTCTTTGCTCTACAACTATCTGTTGGTCTCTTTGAGAGGAAAATAAGACCAGGAACCTATTCCATAATATCCTTGCAGCCTTGAAGAAGCTATAGCATTTGTTGTAGTATTAGGTTATGGAGGAAAAAGGCAAGACTAACATCACTGTGTAGAAAAAAATATGCAGGAATTGGCACTATCTCTAAAACCACAGTTTAGAAATAAATTGGTAGAGAAGTTTCCTATCAGTTACCATTAACCACAATACTTCAGAAATGTCTGACAGCCTGTATTTGTCAGTTGCTTACATCAGAGCTTATACCAGAGCTGGAGAAGACAGACACCTGAGAACCTTTGTTTTCTCCAGATAAGACTAATCACAGGAGCAGATTCTTTGAGCCACTTTCATTCACTCATCCTCTCTAAGCTATTCCACAGTTGGCAATTAACATCTAGATCTATGGCATTCTTCAAGTTATAAAATAAGACAGACTCAGGCTGGAAAACTAGTTCAATAATTTAAGGCAAGTTTTCTTACTCCAAGTATTTCAGCTTGAGGGTTTTTTTTGCCTGACTAGGGTATTCCAGAGCAGGGCATTATAAACAGCCTAACACTCACTCACACCTGACCTCCCAAGGCTAAAAGCACCATCATGGCAACTGACTTACTGACATCTCATTCAGCACTACAGCACCTGAACTGGGTTCAAGCAAAACCAATTACAACATCCTGGTTTCTTGTCGGTTTTTTTTTTTTGTTTGAACTTTTTTTAAGACCAAAATCAAGTACTTCTGAATGAAGAATGCACACAAGATTTAGGCAGAACAGGGCAAAGCCACACCAGCTTTACCTTCCCTCTTCCTGCTCCTGAAAGATAATTCCCATAACCTACACATTTTTCAGACCAATTCCTCTTGAATTCAGCACCCCCAGAAGAATCTGCGTGCCCCAACAGCAATGCCTCAATACTGTTCTCCCCACAGCACAATCTTTTGCAAGCAGTAATCATCCTGGAACAATTTAGGAGTGAACTGGTCAGCATCAACACTGCTTGCTCCTACACATGCCTGCCTACTGCAACAATGATGTTTGAACCCTAAAGCCAAAGCTGCTTTGGAAGAGGAGGATCTCAATCCTGCCTTCAGCCGCCAGGCTACTACCTGGCCAAGTCTTGGCACGGGATTTGATTTACAGCTGCCTAACAGAAACATCCAAGCCCTCGTGCTCACCAAAGTACATTGTGCCGACTCTACGTCTGCTTGGCACTCAATTTGAACCAGCACTGAGCACCAGAGCAGCACTGAGAGAAATGGTTTACAGACTCAAAAGACACCAGCATGCCATGCACACACTGCAGACTTCCAGGTATCATGTCTAGCTTCAGCAAAGGCCGATTTTCCAATTGTGTTTTCCACACTTGACAGCAGTCTTCTTAAGGTAAGTGAAGATCCAGCTACTCGAGTGCTGCTCCTTCCGCCTCAGTGTGCTCCTTCACGATGCCAGCACAACTGCTTGTGCTGACACAGTAATCCAGATCAAGGAAACAATCCAGCTGAAATATAAACTTGGAAGAACAAAAAACCAGACAGCAGCAGCCAGATCAGATCACCACTCTAGCCCTGCATCCACAGCTCACACACCCACACCCCTCCACTGCTGCAATGCGGGAGGCAGAGCCAGGGAAGTGCAGGGAAGTGAGATGAGAAGCTCTTTAGCCCAGAACTGCCATCAGACACACATGTGGAACTGCATCTGTGATGACCAGGGATCAAGTTATACAAGACTTTAATGCAACTTAACCATGCCCAGCCCTGACCTAGAAGTTGCAACTACTCTCCTGCAAGTGACACTGCCAGGTTTACCATGGCTTTAAATTCACACTCGCTCACTTTCCTCCCTTAGCACCAGTACAAAGTACACCAGAATAATCCAAACCTGAGTGTAACAAATACAAGCTCTGATTAATACCTTGCTTTACTAACAGGCAACTGGCTGCAGCAGAGGCTGCAGAAATTCTCTGCCCTGTGATGTTCATCTTGTGATAATCAGGTATTTTTTTGCACCCCTCTCCTACAAACCCTGGGAGGGAGGAGCCAGACCTGCACCCTCAAATCCTCCTTTATCCATTAACATCAGGTTCCTCTCACTTGCTTTCACCCAGCCATCACTTGTGCTGCCTGGCTAAGTATACAGACCAGCTAAGTCACTCGCATGCCGGTTACAGTAAAACAGGAGCTGGGGATGGATTGTGCCGATTGCTCTGGGGCTAGGAACGGGAACTACCAGGAAATTCAGCAGCGCTTAAAAGCCCATAAGGTCATGAGTTAGGCCCATTCCCAGTTCAGTCAGGATACTTGTTAGTTATAATGCAGAGCAGCTCTGAAACAGGAATGAGGACACATTTGCATAAAAATCCCAAACCACATGAATAAAACCTCATCCTTGGATTTCTTGAACTTGACTCTGCATTTACTGAGCTTCAGACAGAGGAAGTAGAAATTCTGATAGTTTTCTGAACCATTGCTGGAATTTTACCTTTCAATCCCCCTGGTCTCTCCATTTTTATCAGCATCTACCTCGTTAGCATGAATTGTCATTCTGTCTAGTGCCAAAGCAAGCAGGAAAACTAGCATGCCACAGCTATTCAGGCCTTAAGTGCTCCACAAAAACACGCTTCCGCCACATTTCTGGTGCTTATAAAGTACAAGGAAACAGATCTGAGGAGAAGTTTTCTATTCCAGCAGGCACACCCAGGGAGGAACTCTGATTAAACACTGCTGGAATCCATCACACTGTCAGCAAGTGTAAAAACCAAGGTCATTCTATTTAGCAAGTGTAAATAGTGACAATTTACATCATCTTAATCTAGAAAACATACATGGAACATTGAAAGTAGACCTGCATACTTTGAAGTTTTTTCTGTTACTCCTACTTTTTATCTCTGCTCATCTTTCACCCATCCTATGAAGAAAACCTATTCACACACACTGACAAATAACAAGCCAGCTCAAAGGATTGGATTTCATACCCACTCCAGAGAACAGGAAGAGCTGGCTTACCCAAGACCTACCTTACCATGGTTTAAATCAGCTCAGAAGACAATGATACTACCTGCCTGCTCGCACTGCATCACTGTGAAAGACTGCCCTACATACCGTGGGAAAGATGCAGACAGAAGGACAAAGGCCAACTTCCATAATTTAGTCCAGATGAGAATCTAATTTCAGGCATTTAATGAAAACACAGCTAAGAGACCTTTGCAGCCAACAACTGGAGTTTAACAGCTGTGAGGTTTAAACTGTTAGAGTCCATTTGGGGCTCCCAACATGACAGAACAGCTGCCTTGGACACTACAGCTTTATTTTTCTCATCAGGTACTGCAGCAAAAGGAAAAGCTCCTGCCCCCCACAGAGCTTGTTGAGGGTAACAAGTAAAGGTCAGCCTGGCTTTCGCACAGCTTGCCAGCTGAAGACAGAACATGTGGCACACAGGTCTCAGCTACCCAGTGGTTTCAGCCAGCTCTCCTCTGACAGCAGGTAGGCATCTGAAGAGCATCACTTGGACCGCAATGAAATCATTCAAATAGTGACCTGAGAGAAAGCTTCCTCTCCCAGAAGAGGCCCTTACTGAGTTAAAAAAAGTGAAAGCTAGAAGAGAGAAATGTTTAAATAGATCTAGTCAAAGCAGAGGACTGAACAGGGGCACAGAACATTAGTGGCAGCAGACTGTCACGAAAGCATTTGTTAATGCTGAAGGTTAAGACACTCACGCTTCTGATTGAGTTAATTTTTCATTCCAGTCCTCCAGTGTGCTGCTGGCTGAAAGATATCTACAAACACAATGGAGGTTAGATACAGTGCCAGGATTCACTACAGGTGCTTCTTTTGACACTTTCCACATTATTTATGTCTCTTTACACTTACAGTATGATAGGCTTTACTTCTCTGACAATAGCTTCCCCCCTTCTCTGTTACAACCAGAAGGAAAAGAGTGGTTGTTTGAGAGGTGGGGAAACACCCAAGCCCCAGTTTCTTTCTTACTTAAGCACGTTCAAACACAGAGCATCAAGAAACAGAGCAGTTTAGAAGGTGTCAGGAATTGAAAGACTTGGCATCTTCTGCTCCCTTCCTACATGACGTGTGGTGGCTATGTATTAAAAGCACAGAGCAGTGAACTGAGCTCAAGGCCAAAAAACAAAAGTGACTACCACACCCAGAGCTGTATTTTACCAATATAGCATGACCTGGACAAACTTAAACTTAATTTAATTTTCTAATCTTCACAAATCATGTTTCTCTACACACAAAACAGTACCTTAGGCATTGTGAGAATTAACACTGGAGGTACAAAACAAATACAAGTACTACAGAAATTGTCTGCTACCACCTCGGACAACACGCAGAAGTGCTCAGCAGGTGACAGAGGCAATTCATGTCACCCAGGAATTAATTCTCCCCAATTAGGCCAGTGCCATCTTGCCTAATGCTGGGATGCTCCTAATCCACATTTTCCTCTTCGCTAAATAATGATTTCTTTCAACAAGACATAGAAGGGGGAGAATGTTCAGTGCAGAAAACATTCAAGGGCTCCCTCACGTTCAGCTATGCACCAGGAATTGAAATGATTCACATCTAATATAATTAAAGAATATATTTTAGAGACAAAATTGCCAGATGTTCTTTGTCCACGTTTGTTACCTGCTTGTATATACAGCAAAGACTAGAACTCATGGCTTTCTCATGTTGAGATCAGCACAAAGGTTCACACACACTGTGCAGGAGAGCCACTGCGTGGTGGCTTTCAAAAGCCAATATGTTTATTTGCATTTGTACTGCCCCTATTTCCAGCTACAAGTAAATGCCTTCAGGCACCTTCTCTCCTGGGTGGCCATAGAGAACCAAACCAACTCCTATCACATCCAATGGTAAGAGAAATAATTTCACAGTAAAGATAGAGGTTGACTAATAAGGCATTTGGTAACAACAGGCTAACCTACCAATGACCGGCTAAAGGGAAACTGTGGTTGATTTTTTGCCCCTTTTTTTGATAAAGTGTGGTCTGGTAACTGATTGGAATTTTTCTTCTGCAATAGCAAGACTATGAAAGAGACAATAGCAGTAACATTTACTCATCTCCTCTGCAACTGAGGGATACTTATAGCTGGAAGCCAAGCATGCTGCTAATGACAGTCCTGCTTCACCACGCCTCCAGCTCCCAATCAACCCCTGATGCCTGTGAGAACAAGCAGCAGCACAGATCAGGGAACGCAGCAAGGAGCAAGGAGGTGTTGCTGAGGAGCCCGAGGCACTCACAAGTCAGACTGTGTCACTTTGTCATTCCACTCTCCAAGTTTCTCAGATGTTTTCACATAACTATAGAAACAGAAAGTGTTAATGAATATAACTTTAATATTCATTTTTTAGAAGACAATGACACAGATTTCAGTTACAAAGGAATAAAAGAAGTTGGGCAGGGATATGGGAGGGAAGATGAGGAAAAGGAAAGAATAAACAGCGAGATGAACAGCTCAACAATCTGCTCTGCAGTAGCACTGTCAGTAACTCCAAATTCCAGTTAAGTTACACAAGACTTTTTAAACTGAATGGCATCTCTATGGGCCTCAAAAGTCCCTTACACCCCGGCACAACTGCAGGGTCAAACTTACCTCTTCGGCTCTCCTTTTGGCACTGTCAAGCATTGCAGGGAACACACCCTTAACACAGGAACAGTCAGGCTAATTTCATGTCTTCCTCAGGCATAGATGACTACGCATAGTGCACACTAATATTAGGTTTTTTCCTAGGAAGTGCAGGGTTTTTAGTTCAAGCTGTAAGACTCAGGAAACAGCTTCTGAACTAGCACCATGCAGCAGAGCTTTGAAACTTCTTGCTCCTCTTGTCGAGCCTGAGCTCAGAACAAGGCAGCAGCTGCCTATGTCTCAAAGAATGAGCAGAAATGGGAAAATTGAACTGTTAAGTGACAGTCTAAATCTCTAACATCATGGGAAAGAGCATCCAGCAATAATTTATCAACATAATAGATATGAAAGTTCTGTTTATGCCAACATAAAGACACTGACATACAAGAGAAACAATATTTAAGCGCCTTCTACTCTATATACCCATCAAGCAAAAAGCCTCCAGCCACTTGGAAGAGCCCTGGAACATGCTTCTGGGAAACAATTACTACAGGGTCCTATTTTAAATAAACATGCATCCCAAGCAACACTTACGCATTGGAGACTTGAACATCATGCCAGCTTTTTGACAGGTTTTGCTTTAACCCATCCAAAGGAGTCAAACCTAGCTTCCTCTTCAGCTCTCCACAGTGCCTCTCTTTAGCAGCCAGAACTTGCCTGAGAGTACCAATTTCTTCTTCAACCTGAGAGAGAGGTAGTTTTGTCTGAAATCATAGTTTAGCAAGATTCTGAAAATTAAGATGATTTTCCATCTCCCTCAAAACTAGCAAGATTTTGTTAGCACTAATTTAAAGAATTGGTGGGAATGTCAGGTACACGCAGACCACAAACTGTGCTGGAACAGGAGGTCTACAGATGAGACTGCAATTGGGAAAACAGCCACACTGTACTGGCGACTTAATGGCACAAAGATTAACAGAACTCATTCCTAGCATTGTAATTTCAACAGCAGACAAAGATCTGTTGCAAGTTTCATTAAACTAAGGCTTCCATTTTACAATTCTTTTCCTCTGATGTCATTAAAGCAAGGAGTTTCTCCTCAGGGATCTTTTGTACAACATTTACAAAGTACTCTGGTGTTCCTTCCAAGCAGAGAGAGTTCATTTCTACTTTAACTGCAGCTCACCCAGATCTGTGTGACCACCCAGAGCAGCAAAGTCCTCCCTCACTAAAACTTGCAAGTCAGAGAACCACCACAAGATTCTCTAATGAAAGAAAGGACAACAGAACAGCTGTGATTATCTTCAGCTACATTTCAGACAGAAATCACAAACTCACCTTTAGACCCCAAAAGGTGCCCAAAGTGTAGGCTATCACACTACAAACCCTCAGGTCTTCAAAAGCATATAGGCACCAAAAAAAGTTGCTTATAAAGCATAATAGATATTTAAGAGAAAGAGGTAGAAAAACAAAGCCCATTAAGGCTCCATTGTTTCAGCTTCCTAAGGAAAAATGAGTTTCTTTTACATATCGCTTGTCTAAAGTGTTTTCTCCCTTCAAATGGAGCTAAAAGCCTAGATAAAGCTCAAGGCATCAAAAGCCACTTACTTCCTTAGAGCTCTTAAGTAAGTTGTTCTGGGAAAGAGCACACAACATACCGCAGTGTTTGAAGTATCTGCCAGCTTTGTGCATTTTAACAATTAGCTGAGAGATCCAAAGGTAACACCACTGCAAAATTTAAAAAAACAAAACAAAACAAACAAAAGCCAGCAAAAAAACCCTCAAGTCCTGCTCCTGTGACTCCTGTTTGCTCCTTCCCAAAAGGACACAAATGCGGTCGCCCACAGCAAACACGGGCTCCCCATTACCTTGGCAAGCTCAGATCTCAACTCCTCCTCTTCAGCCAGAGTCAGCCCCTCGGGCACGGAGGTCCTGCCCGAAGCCACGCTATCCACCGGAACATCTGTCATGGCATCCGACAGCAGACCTTTGTTGGGAGAGTTAAGGTTGATATCTGTCACAGACAAGGAGCAGAGGGCAGAGAGGATAAGCAGCCAGCAAGCGAAGCACGTTATGCAAACCCGGGCAGTCTGACAGGAAAGGTGAAGGAAGGGGGCTCTGCAGAAAGAGGAAGAGAAACCCCCAGCGGAGTTTCCTCCATGCGCATCGATCAGGAGCGACAGAAGCACCGACCCCAGCGCGCCCAGAACGGCTGCTCCGCCCAGCGCCAGGCAGCGGGTGCTCAGCTCCCCGGGGCCCGCGACAGCCCGGGGGGGCGAGGGGGGCGGGCCTAGCTACCTGGGGGGCTCACCCGCACGGTAGCCCCCAGCCCCCCGGGCCCACCCCCGCCTCACGACGGCGGCGGCCCCCCCACCCCGGGCCGCCTACGACCCCCTCGCAGGCCAGGCCAGGCCAAGGCCAAGGCCAAGGCCAAGGCCAAGGCCAAGGCCAAGGCCAAGGCCAAGGCCAAGGCCAAGGCCAACCCACCCCCCTCAGGGCCGCGCTGCCCCGGGACCCCCCGCCACACAGACGGCGGGAGGCGAAGGCCCGTCCCCGGGGAGCGGAGCGGAGCGCAGCCGCCGGCCCTACCCTGGCTCGCACTCTCCATCACGGTGCCCCAGGCCCCTCCGGCCGCCGCTGAAGAAGCCGCCGCCGCCGCCGCCCCCCCGTGACGCAATCAGCGCCGCGCCGCCCGCCCGCTTCCGGGGAGGGTCGCGGGCAGAGCACGTCACACGCCGCGTTGCCACGGCGACGGCGCCACGTTCCCGCCCCGCCACCGGAAACGGCGGCCGGGCGGGGGTGACGTCATGGGGGCGGTGCTCCGTGCCCCCGGGGGTCAGCGGGCCGGGCGGTGCCGGCGGTGCCGTGCGCCGGGCCGGAGGGAAGGGGGCAGCACCGGCACGGGGCTCCCGGCCCCTAGCAGGCCCCGCCGCTCCCGTGCGAGCCCGACCCCGGGCCCTGCCCCCCGCCCCCTGCCGGTGCCGGCCGCCACCTCCCACCGGTCCCGCCCGTTCTCCCGGGGGGTTCGCCGCGATACGGGCCGCGCCCCCGCCTCTCGGCCTCTGCGGGCTCGGCCTGCCCGGGGGCCCGAGGGCGGTGGCGGTGCCCGGGGCCTCCCCCAGCGCCCCGGGCTGCCCCCGCGCCTCCCGATGCGTCTCAGAAACCGGATTTTTCCCCGGGGTGCGCGGCTGCGGCGGGCGGCGGCGGCGGGGGGACCCCCACGCCCCCCGGCAGCGGCGGGGACCCAGAGCTGGGCCCCGGCGAGAAACCGGCCGGCCGTGGCGGGGGTTGGCGGCCGAGCGGGAGTCGAAACCCGCCGGCAGCGCCGCCCCGGCCTCTGCCTGGGCTGTGGGGAGCGGGCCCGGGCTCTGGGGGGCGGCTCCGGGTGCGGGGATGCCCCGGCGGCGCCGCACCGAGACCCCCGCTGGGCTGGGCCTGGAGGCTCCTTCCCCGCTCCTGTCGCTTTCAGAGCCTTTCCCACCGGCCTCCTCGCGTTGGCCGGGATGAGGCGTGAAAAGGGAAGCAAATGCAGATGGAGAAACGGGTATGAATTTTTCAAAGGACAGGGAGCATTTAGCAGCTCGGCTCTTTGTTCTAGGATTTTTTGCGGGGTTGTTGTGGAGTTCGGAGCCCCGGCGCAGGTCTCATTTCAAAGCTGAGCTCAGTGGAAACCCAGGGAGTGGCCGAATGCTGAGTCCATGTGAAAAATCTGGATTTTTCTAGGCTCTCCAGAGCCCAGATTCTTGAAAATCCAGCCCGGTTTGGTGGCTGCAGCGGGAGGAGCTGGGAGGGCTGTGGCTGGCAGGGAGCTGCGCTGGCCTCTGCCAGCTCTGCCAGGCGTGAAATCCCGCTGCCAAGTCCAGTCTCACCAAAGAGCCAGGGATCAGGCTGTGCCTCGTGGGGATGAGGAGGATCACCCCCTAAAGATCCACTGCTCCAGTGGCTAATTGCGCTCTACCTTCAAGCGCTGGCTTTTAATTAAATGCATTGTGCTGCCAACTTAATTATTCCCCATCTCAAGCCCTTGAAGGGTGCTGGGAAGTGCAGAGCAATGCTGCATTTGGAGAGGGAAAAAAAAAATCCTCTTTGTGGAGGATCATGGCTTTTGTTCGAAACTGCTGCGGCTTTGCTGGGGCTGGGCGGTGATTTGGGGGCAAAACGTCTGCGCTGTCTGCAGAAGCATTTGTTCGCCCTGGGAGCCGCAGCTTTGCACCCTCCACGTTCTCCCGAGTTCCCCTTTTGCTGCCACTGGAATTTTCGTTTGGTTGGGGCTTTTTTTTTTTTTTTTTTTTTTTTCCCATTTGCTGGTGAAGACTGAAATGTCAGGCCTGGGGCAGGTTCCCTTCACTGATCCCTTTCCAGGCGTGTGGAGGCAGAGGGGAGGGAAGGGGCCAGCCTTGACAGATGAGGAGATGTCTCATTTGGGAGGTGAGCGGCATCTCCCTGTGCCTGGGCATCGCTCTGCATCTCTGGAAAGTGCATGTCCCTGGGCAGCACGTTGTTTTCCGACCCTGGCAGAACCAGTGCTACAAATCATGGTTGTTCCCAGCAAAGCAAGGAATTGTGTGAGTGGCCATGTAGACGGGAAGCAACACTCATGGACATCCTCAGCTGCGCAGCTCCCAGGATGGGGATGCTCCGGGTGAGCACGGACGTTTCCTGGCCACCGGTTCCTTGTGTCTGCACCAGGCTTGGTCAGACGCTGCTGCTCTGTGGCTTCGCTTGGAAGCCAACACGCTCTGGGCTCCATGCCCCCTTTTAAAGCAAGCCCTGACCTAGATTTCCCTGCCCGCTGCAAAGCCGGCTGGGCTCTGCTCTCTCCATTGCTCCTCCCCACGGCTGGGAAGGCCCAGCAGAGCAGTCCTGGCTGCTGCTTGTTAAGCCAGTGGCTATTAGCCCCGTCGGGAGCGAGCCTGCTCTGGCTGATAGAGCTCTATCACATTTTGCTCCACCGAACGTGATTCCCAAGTGCGAGGCACCAACGGAGCATCCCCCTTGTAGGAGGGGCAGCTGATGGGGCTATCTCTGCTCTGCAGATGGGCACCAGATGCAGTGGTGATGGCCCATGAGCAGCCCTCAGCCCTGCCTGCTCTCCCCACGGCAGAGCCCCCCTCCCTGCCAAGAGCCTGGCATGTCCCAGCCCTCCGCCCTGGCAGGACACCAGTGCCTGGGCTGACAGGGGGCACGGCATCGCCAGGCGGTGCGGTGGGGTGGAGGCTGCCTGCATGGCCTCCGGCAGTGTGTGGGTGCAGCGTGACCGTGCTGCCTGTCCACCCATCATTTCATCCATCCGTCTCTCCATGAATCCATCCGTTCATGCATCCATCTGTCTGTTCATCCCTGTGTCCATCTGCCCATCCATCCGTGGCTCCCTGGCAGAACCAGACCCCGCTCACAGCTGTGGCCCCAACCCTTCCTTGGAGAGCTGTTGCCCACGCCAGGCAGCTGCACAGGATGGTGGTTACGTGGGGACTGGTGGCAAAACACTCATTAACCAAAAACCAGCACTAAAACACAGCATGTGCACCAGGCCCCCTCTGCTCCTCCTCTGCTCCTGTGGTCTTGGGACATGAAGGTGGCAGCTGGGAGCATCAGGGGGTCCCCCAGGTGCATCAGTCCCCAGGCATCACCCCAGGAGCTGCCTGAGCCCCCCCTGTATGCCCCCAACAAACCCTTTAATGCTCCAGGTGAGACAGATCCTCTTTCCCCATCCCCCAGACAGGAGCGGGGGCACAGGGTGGTGTTGGCGTTCCTCTTTCCCTTCTGCCACTGTCCCCTGCGTGCTGCAGGGCATTGCCCACCCGCCACCGCAGCAGCCACCCGCCCGGTGCTGCCTTCCGCTTTTCTCCAAACCCAAAATAGCCCCCAGTTCGCGGTGGGGGGATGCTGGGGGTGACGCTTCCTCTTTCTGCACCGTCACTGCTGCTGCTGGGGAAGGTACGGGGACTCTGAGCGGGGTTGAACTGAGGGGACATGGGCGCAGCTTCTGGGGCCAGGGTACAGACAGCAGGCGTGGGGCCCGTGGGCTGGATCTGGAGCATCCTCTGCAGGCTTGTTGTCTGGACCAACCCCACATTGCCATCTCCCTGCTGGTGCGGATGGCTTGTTGCAGCCTCACAGACTGCGTGGTCCCATCCCTTGGAGCAGTCTGGGGTGGGCTGGGGACCTGGCAGCACCTGGGGGTCCTCATGCCCACCACCCCATCCTGAGCAGAAAGCCCTGTGTGCCTGCAGGCTCCCCGAGGGGTTCCCACCACGGTCCCACTCTTCCCTGGAAAGTGTCAGTGACTCGTGGCTGGTGCCTGGGCTTCCCTGCCTGCCCACAGAGACCCCCAGCTCCCACCCCCAAACCCCTTGGGAACCATGGGACTGATCCTGGCTGGGGCCAACCAGCCTCCTCCTGCTTCCTTTGGGGATGGTTTCGGAGCCCCTATCGCACCCCTCTGCCTGGAAATGGATCCCTTAATATCTGCCTCGTTACCCAGCTCATTTGGCTGCTCTCAGCTCCGAAGCAGCTCTTGGGGCTGCCTGAGCACACCGTGCCACCCCCCAGCGCTGCTCCCCTGCCACGGGGTTTCTCTCTGGTCCCCACCTTCTAAGCTGGTCTCGAACCAGCTTACGACCACTCATTTCCACCCTCGTCACCAGGAAATCCCCCGGCAGCATTCGGGGTGAAGTTGCTCATCTCTGCAGTCACAGCAGAGCCACCAGTGGGGCAGGGATTGCCCCGCTCCAGCCCCATGGCAGCATGCCGCTGCCCACAAGCTCCATCCCCATGGCCAAGCTCCCCCCAGGGGGATGTGGGGGGATGTGGGGGGAAGCCTCTGGTCCTGGAGCTTCCCATGCACTCACAGAATGGCGTGCACACCTGGGAGCATGCACACTCACGAGGACATGTGCACTCATAGGGATGGGGGACATCTGCAGCCCAAGGACCAAATGGGTGATGGAGCCAAATCCCGTCTCCGGGACCTTGAGCTCTGCAGCCCAGCTGGGGCACAGGGGCTGCTTCCCGGGGGGTGCGGGGGCAAGAGCTGTGCTGCTGCCACTGCAGCTGTGACCAGCTCTGGGCATCAGTGTGGGATGTCCTCGCTGGCACCCGGCATGCTTGGGAGCTGGGGGAAGGATCCAGTCCTCCAGCCCTCCCTCGTGCTTCTGTCCGGAAACAGGCTGGGCAAAAATCCTCCTCCTTCTGCCCCTTTTCCCGTGCCCTGCCCAGGGCTGCTCGGGGACCTGCTTCCCACCCTGCTAACCTCGCCCTGGGATCCATCCAGCACCATCTGCCGCTTGGAAAAACCCTGCTTCCTAAGCTGCTCTAATCCCCGAATCCTATCTGCATCCTGCAGTCAGTGTGAGCTGCCAGCGACGAGCATCTCCCTCGGCTCCCACAGCCCACAGCCACCTCGCTGCGGCTCTCCTGGCTTTCCCTGCCCATGGTGCCAGGGCTGGTTGGGTGCTGGACAGGACCGGGCCAACCCAACCCCTGCGCTGCGGGAAAATGCAAAATGCTTGGAGAGAAGAGGGGAGAAAGCAATAAAAGGTGCCCGATGCTGCTGCCGTGCTGCCCTCCGCTCATCCCCAGGCAGCGGGGCAAGCTCTGCAGCCAGGGCAGGAGGCTGGAGCGCAGGATGCAGCCTGGGGTCAGAAGGTGGCAGAGAGGCGAGACCCCCGGGGCCAGGAGCTGGGGGGCAGCTGGCAGGAGAAGAAAGGGAGTGAGGGGCCGGGGAGAGGTGGGAGAGGAGATGGGGGGTGGGGGGGGAGCCGGCAGTGAAAGAGCCCAATGCAGGAGCAGACAGACCCGGCAGCTCAGGAAGCTGGGGCTGGAGGAGCGGGTGGCCGAGGGGGGTCTCCCCCCGCTCTCCCCACAGCGGGATCACAGGGGAGAGCTTCCCAGAGGATGCGGGGCGTGGGGGGAGAGGAAGCGCCGGAGACAGCTGCACAACATCTGGCAGCAGCGTGGCCCTCCGGGACCCCGAGGCAGCTGAGCATGGAGGGGGGGCATGGGGGAGCGAGACAGCATGATGCTTCCTGCCACCCCTCTGCTGCCAGATGTGCACCCCGCTCCCCCCATGGGCTGAGCCCCCTGGCCCCCTGCACCCCCACCCTTCCTCCCCGCTGGCCTCTTTCCTCCGGGACATGCCCAACACCTGCTTCCAGTTCAGTCCCAGTTCACCGCCACTCCCAGGACCCTGTGGTCCCTGCAACACCCAGGGGACATGACCCCGTCACCTCTGGCATCCCCATCCTTTGATGGCCTTTCTGGCTCCCATGGGGCAGGCTGCGGGGGACTGTCAGCTTGTGTCCCCAAATGGGGCATGTTCCCCTCCATGGCACCGTGGTGCTGTTGCCCAGTGCCAGGCTGGGCGCTCAGCTGCCCTGGCTCCGCACAGGGACTGGGCAGAGCAGGGCAGAGTGTGCAGCAGACCCCAACCCAGCCAATTCCCAGTTCCTCCTGCCCTGAATCCTTCTGGATGCAGACTGCCCCGGGCAGGGAGCCGGCATCACCCGGCTCCAGCAAATAGCTGGGTCAGGTTGAAAAGCAAGACAGGATTAGCCGCGGGCAGGGAAAATAGCCTCTCTCCTCAAAAATAGCTTCCTGGATTAAAAATAGCCAGAGGTCCCAAAGCCATTGCTGTGGGGGGATGCAAGCACCAGCTGGGCGGGCCACCCACTCCCACGTGTGGGACAATTAGGGGCATTATGGGGAGCTTAGGGCTCCTCGGAGCCATCTGGCCATGGGCAGAGCCCCTCAGCTCTGTCGCTGCTGCAGGATCAGGCCCACTCCAGGTCATCCCTGTGAGCCCCATGGTGGGGATGGTCCCCAGAGCCCAGTTGTCCCCCTTGCCGGGGCACGCTGTGTGATGCAGTTGATGCGCTGGAGGGAAGGGATGGTGTCTGGAGGGATCTCGGCAGGCTGGAGAGGTGGGCCCATGCGAGCCTCGTGAAGTTCAACAAGGGCAAGCACAAGGTCCTGTACGTGGGTTGGAGCAATCCCAAGCGCAAACACAGGCTGGGTGGAGGAGGGGAAAGACTTGGGGGTGTTGGTGGAGGAGAAGACCAACATGACCAGGCAACATGCGCCCGCAGCCCAGAAACCCACCCGTGCCCTGGGCTGCACCACTGGCAGCGCGGCCGGCAGGCGAGGGGGGGCTCTGCCCCTCTGCCCCGCTCTGCTGAGACCCCCCTGCAGCGCCGCCCCCAGCTCGGGGACCCCCAGAGTCAGGAGGACACGGACCCGTGGGAGCGGGTCCAGAGGAGGCCACGGAGATGCTCAGGGGGCTGGAGCCCCCCTGCTGTGGGGACAGGCTGGGAGTGGGGGAGGGTCACCCTGGGGAAGAGACGGCTCCAGGGGGGACCTTGGAGCAGCTCCCAGTGCCTGAGGGGCTGCGAGAAACCTGGGGAGGGGCTGCTACTGGGGCAGGTAGTGACAGGACAAGGGGGAATGGCTTTAAACTGCGAGGGCAGATGTAGATCAGATACGAGGAAGAAATTCTTCCCTGTGAGGGCGGCGAGGCGCTGGCACAGGCTGCCCAGAGCAGCTGGGGGTGCCCCGTCCCTGGCAGGGTTCAGGGCCAGGCTGGACGGGGCTGGGGGCAACCTGGGCTGGTGGGAGGGGTCCCTGCCCCGGGCAGGGGGTTGAAACGAGATGAGCTTTAATGCCCCTTTCACCCCAGCCATCCTGTGACTCTGTGAAGTCCCCAGGGATGCTCTGGGCTGTCCCAGGGCGCAGAGCAGGTTTTCCCCATGGTCTGGATCAGGCCCGGCCGGGGGCAGGTGTGAGTGAAGCCCAGCCTGGAGCTTCGCAGGTGCCCCACGGTGCAGGGGCTGCCCCGCTCCTGGCGCTGGAAACCCCCAGCCTGGGGTGGTGCTGGGACATAGCCGAGCCCCTGCAATCCTGGCCATCCCCAGGGGTTTCTGTGCTGCGTTGCACCCTGCAGACTCCCATCCCTCCCCCAGGAGCTCGGACAGGGCTGCTTGACCCCGAGAACTTGGGCTGAGCTGGAGCAAAACAATTCCCCCTGCTCAGACAGGAGACCCCCGGGCAGCTCCCAGCCACCTCAGGGATGACCATGGGACTCGGGGGGGACGCCGGTGAGACATGTCCCCCTTTTTCCTGGTGCAGAGCAGTGGTGGGCATCGAGCAGCCCTTCCTGCCGGCCACCCCACACTGCTCCTCCCCGTGCCGCAGGAAAGCGGCATCAAAGGCAGCCGGCAGTGCCTGGGTTGGGAACACAGAGCTCAGGTTTTCCCAGAAAGCTCTGGCACAGGCTGAGCTCCGGGTGCCGGTGGCGATGGCCATGATGTCTGCTGAGCCAAAGCCACCAGCGCTGGTGCAGAAGCAGCCACGAGCATCACCACTGCGCTGGGGCCGGAGGCAAAGGTGGTCGTGGTGATGAGGAGCGAAGACTGAAAGCCACCGCCCAGCACCATGTCCCTGGCACAGCCAGCCCTGGGAGGGCGAGTGGGAGCTGGGTTTGACATTTTCACCTCCACCTCCTGTTTTCTGCTCTCCTCCCACCCGGCGCTTGGAAACAGCTCCTCTTTCTCTCCCTGCTTTTCTTCCTGCATTTCCGCCAGCCATGGGCTTTGCGCAACGTCTCCCGGTGGGAGAAGGAGAGTGGGGACCTCCTCCTGCTCAGACAGGAGGGCGGGGGGCACGGGGGCAGGCAGGGGTCCTGCAGGCAAAAAGGTTTTAGCAGGAGCCTTGCAAAGAATAAATCCTCAGTTCCTGGAGTCATGGATGGGAAAGTGCAAGCCGCCCAGCTCACGTTGCTACAGCCAGGAAGACAGCTGGGGTCTTTCGTCCCCACTCTGATGGTCTGAGAGTGGGGTCGGCTGGCAGGGGACAGCCATGTCCAAGCCTTGGGGAGCAGCGAGGCTGGGGGGCCTCTCAGTGCCCCCCAGTTATCATCAGCTCCATTCTCTCCCCAGCCCCACTCTGCCCCCGCCAGGCATTAGCCAGCTGATCCAGCCTGCAGCCTCCCTAAGGCACTTACAGGGGTTAAAAACAGCAACTGTCCCCGCCCTGACCCCAGGGGACCCTCTGACGTCCCCAGGGGACCCTCTGATGTCCCTAGCTCCCTCGGAGTGCTGGCACTGCCCCGGTGCAGGCTGAGCACCCTGGCCACCTCCCCGTGTGCGCGTCCCCCTGCCCTGGACCAGGAGGGTCATGGATGATATCTCCTGCTCACCCCATCCCCTCCCAGCTGGGGTGCTGGGGGCAGACATGGGGTGACCCACCCCCATCGCCTCCTGCCTGCCTGCCTGCATGGGGTGGGGAGGGGGGATGGACGGGTGACATTAATAAAGGGTGCTGGGCTGGGGGATGGTGGTGGGGGCTGCTGGCTGCTGCAGAGGGCAGGGGAAGAGGGGAAGGGGGTCCCCCAGCACCCAGCTGGTGCCCCCCTCCCAGCACCCTCCTCTCTGCCTTCCCCAAAACCCTGCCTGAAGGCGGGGAGATGGAAGAGGGGCTCACGCTGCCCTGCCTGCCCTGCCTGCCCACATCCTTCCCCGCACATTCCTCTCCCTCCTTCATCTCTCCGGGGGTGCCCGTCCTCACTCAGCGCCATGGCAGCCCAGGCTGGAGGAGACCTTGGCGTTTTCCCCTCTGTTAAAAATAGCATGAGATTTATTTTCTGGCAGCATGGAAAGCCCCCGGGGCGGACGAGAGGAAGCAGCCGGGCTCGGGCAGGCCGGGGCGGTGGGGGGAGAGCGCAAAGGGCAGGAAATAACCCCCGGCAGCGGCAGCCCTGGCGAGGGGAAAATGCTCAGATACAAACAGTGTGCGGTTAATGTGGAAACTCCCAGGGCAGCAACGACAGCCGGCCCTGTGCATCCTGCGCTCCGGCCAAGCTGCCTCCTCCTGGTCCCCATGGCAGGGCTCCAGCCCCCCCGGCCCCCCACCGCGCCCAGACCCCTCTGCAGAGCACCTGGGCTTGCTCTGACCCCAGCCCCATGTCCCCACACCCTCCCCGGCACCCGTCCTCCCCACTTGCCTTATTCAGAGGGGAGGTGGGATGCTGCGGGAGACCCCAGGATGCTGGCAGCCAGCAGACAGGGGAGGGCCCTGCTTGAGAGAGCATTTCGCATCCCACGGCCCCCTGCCCCATCTCCCTCGGGTCCAGCCCTAATTGCTCCTTGAGCGCTGGGCAGTTGGTTTCGGTCCCTGTCCCCCCATCCTGACCCAGCAGGGCCATTCCCGGAACAGAGCTGGCAGCTGCCCTGCACATAAACAACCCGGAGCTCAGCGCTGCCCACCTTTCCCAGCATTTCACTCCTGGGGGGCTCACCCACAGGCTCCCACTTGCCCTCTGAGGACGCTTGGGGTGCCTCTGCCTGCACCCGCTTCCTGCTGTCCCTCTGCCTAACGGAGGGTGGGGGGCCCGGGCTGACCCCACTCCTGGCCGGCGTTTCCCACACTGCCAGGCAGAGCATCCCACCCTTCCCTGCCTGCACACCCACCCCCAGGACCCCCAGTTCCCTGATCCCTCCTTCCCCGGGATGCCCTCTCTGTGCTGCTGCCCCTCTGTCTCCCTGGGGGCTGGTTCCTATTTCCTGGGGACATTTTGGTTCTTTTCCCCCTTCCCCAGCCCACTCGTTATCAGCCTCACGATTATTTCCTCCCTGTCCACCCACCTGCTTATTTTAGCTGCCTCTTCCTTCCTCTCAGCTGCTTTTGGAGCAGCGTCTGGCCCTGCTCCCCCTCCATCAGCACCCACCCCAGACCCCTGCCCTCATCCCCCGGCCCCTCCATCCCCAGCATCCCCTCAACACCCCAGCCGTGGCCCAGGGAGCGGTGCTGCGTGCGGGGTGCCAGGCTGTGCTGCCCATGGGCACGGTTCCCTGCCTGCCCACCGGCTGGGCGCGGAGGCTCTATTTAAGGCAGGATCCTGCCGTCACTCCTTGGCTAATTGAAGCCTGCGGCTGGCTGCCCTTTCAGGCTCCTTGGCTCACTGGCTGGTCCCGCTCCTCCCTGCCTGTGCTGCTGTGCTCACCCGGGCTGCCTGGCCTCTGCCTGAACCCTGCCTGCAGGCTGGCTGCCTGCACCCCTGCCTGCCTCTCCCAGCCTGCCTCCGCCTCTGGAGCCCTGCAAACCGGTTTGCAGTGAAGCATCTTCCATCAGGGAAAAATGGATGGGTCACATCCCCCTGCCCTGCCCGCATTCCCCAGCCTGCCCACATCTCTGTACCCACCCCGGCACCCCTGGCAGCCACAGGGGGCTTTCCCTCCTGGCCAACCTTCAGCATTTGAATCACATTTGCAATGCAGGGTTGTGATGCTCCATGACAGGAGGTTTTGAGGAGAGGGTTGGCAGAGGCCATCAGCCAGCACTGACCCTGCCAGGCACCCACCGACCCCCCCAGCCCTTTTCTCACCCCCACCCCCACCCCCCAACCCCTGGGCTGAGCTCCCAGCAGCCGCTGTCCCCATTCCCAGCATGCTGCAGAATGTGGGGGCTGCTGGGGAGAGCTCCCAGCGTGGCGCTGCCAGCAGAGAGGGAGATGCCGGCAGCTCGTTATTTATTTAAAGCTCCATCTTTGCAGGGAGTGCCTGTCCTGCAGGGAGGGATCCGGCTGCTGGGGGGAGCCACCGGCTGCCCTTGCAGGGGCTTTTCTCCCCCCAGAAGACGCCCCCCTGCCTGGAGGGAGGATGCTGCCGCCTTTGCAGCCCCTGCCCAGCACCAGCCATGGACTGGGATGGGGGGACATGCTTCCCAAGACCCCTGCCATCACCCCAACCTGGTGAGCAGGGTTTGGCCTTGCCACCTCTGTTGCCCGGTCCCTCAGTGGTGACAGGGATGTGCGGCTCGGGCGCCGTTTCCAAGGTAACCTTGGATGAGCTCGGCCTCCGCATCCCTCCATGCCCCCACACACCAAGAAGCCTCCTGGGGCCTCACTGCTGCAGGGGCTTGATGGGGACAGCAGCGGCTGGAGCTGGGGACTGGGACAGGGATGGGGACAGGGAGGGTACCGATGCAGGACATCCCTCCCTATTCCCAGCACAGCCGTCCCCTGGGCACGGGTGTGTTCAACCCATCCCAGAGATGGGATCTCGGGGACCAGGTCAGGGTGTTCCTGTCCTCCCTCCTGGAGCACCTCCCAGGGACAAAACCAGAAATAGGAGCTGTGGTTCCCCACCCAACTGTGGGCACAAGGCCAGGGCCACGAGTGGGAGCACACCCCAAGTCCTGAGGGGATGCCCTAATTGAGGTCCAACCCCGAGCATCCCTTGTCTGGGTGGGGTGGGCTGACGGTGTGCCCAGGGTCCTGGAGGGTCCCACTCCGGGGAGGTGGGGGACAGAGTGAGACACTTGTGGGTGCTGCCCATGCTGCAGTGCTGGGATGTGCTGTGGAGGAGACCTGGATGAGCTGCCCAATGCTTCCAAAACAGCAGGTTGTAGTAAATACCCTGGGGGGTCACCCCAGCACCTTCCCCCTGTCCCATGCTGTGCTCAGTGCCGGGTATGGCAGTGCTGAGCCATGCAGCCTGGATGGAGGGCTGCACCCTCAGCTCACCTCCCCACCGTTCCCCCCTCTGCCCACTGCCCACCCCATCCCTGGCCATGCAGCCCGTGCAGGCTGAACAGCCCCGGTTTTCCATTTGCTCTGGCTTGTGTTAAACCAATCTTCCAGGGTGGGCAGCCAGGGCTAGAGCAGACCGGGATGCTCCAGTGGAAATGGCACAGAGGGGCTCAGCAGGGGCAGGATAATCCCAAAGGGAAGCAGAGCTACTAAGGAGATGATTCCAGACTCTTCTCCGCTGTGTCGGCAGACCCAGGGGGACCACAGGGAGCGCAGGAGCCCGGCTCCCTGACACTGGCCTGCCGGCTGTCATGAGGAGGGGAAGCAGCTCTGCTGCCAGGATGCTGCCAGCCTGCCCTGGGCACCATTTCCATCGCAGCCCTCCCTTCTCCATCTGCTCTCGCCAGCTCCTCGGGGCCCTCCTGCGCACGGGGCCACTGACAGCAGCTATTTCTTATTACAATATGTTCCAGTCCATCGCCCCCAAGATCTGCATCCTTGGGAACTGTGTGAGTAGGAATTCGATTCCTTGTTATTAATGAGTTTATGCCAGTAAAGGGCACTGAAGATGTAAAGCTCCACATAGAAGCTGAGCATCATTTTTGTTATTGATTTCACTGCCCAGCCCCGAGACACTGCTGGAGGACACGTATCTTCAGATAAAGCCTCTCCAGCCCTTGGGGAGGCAGGAGGGAAGGGTGTAACCCCGCCTTGGAGCAGAGAAGGAGAAATCCCTTCTGTATAGACACACATCTCCGCAACACTTCCCAGTCTGTACCCTTCCAAGAGCAAACCCCCTGCATGCAGCTTGTGGGACAGCAAACCTCTCCTTGTGATGAAGAAGCTGTTGTATGGCAAAACCTCCCATCAGGGGCCAAGGGAGTGATCTGAGTCCTGCCCGGCTGCTAACAAAAATGTCATCGCTGGGAATAATGAACGGCTAATTACACCGTCCGCCATGAAGTGAAGATGAGAGAAAATTGCTTCAGGATTATTATGCTTGGCAAATTCCTGCTTTCAGTAAATAATTTCCATACTCTAACAGGGCTCCTTTTATTAATTGGATTTATTCTTAGCCTTTCCTTTAAGACTTTAGATGCTTCTTTTCCTTAGGAAAGGGTAAACAGCCTCATACCATGTACCGCATGCTGGGCATCTGTAGGAGGTGATGCCAAATGGGGATATTCTGCCTGCTCGGTGAAACCCCCCACATGTCCCCAGGCCAGCGGAGCCACAGGCAGCAGCAGCACCTGGCCCTGGATGTGTCACCTCGGAGAGGCTTTGGGGATGAGCTCTGGAGGGGATGGAGAGGGGCTGCAGCAGGGCTCTGGCATCCTCATCCCACCGAGGGGTGCTGGGTGCAGCGAGGGATCTCCAGGGAAGTGGCAAGGCCAAGGTCATGTCCGTGTGTCTCCTGGGTGGGATGGCATGCCGAGGAGCTCTGCCCATCCCAGAGCACCGTGCACACAGCGGGTTGAGTCTGGATGCAGATCCAGGCTGCGGGAGAGCGGGGGGCAGAGCAGACGCTGCCAGCACCTGGGAGCCTGAAGTGTCCTGATGGCATCCCACCACCCTGGCAAGCCAAGCCCTGGGGGTCCTGGCGCTGCACAGGACCCTGAGCTGTGAAGGACCCAGGGCAGCGAGGTTGGGGCCAGGGTGGGGCCGTGGGTTTGGAAGTGGCCCCTCGGCCGGAGCCGCAGGAAGGGCGGCCGGAGCCTTTTGTCGGCCTTGGCTGGCGGCAGCCGTGCAAAGGTCCTTGACAGGCTCCGCAGCCCCGTCCCCGCGCCCTCCCCGGGACCGGCCAAGCTGGCAGCTGCCCTTATTTCACAGCAAGCAAACATCGGGTGGCTGTGCAGCCTCCCCAGCTGCTGGTCCTCACTGGAGCAGAATGGCAGCGTGGGACCCCCTGCCTGCACCCACCGTCGCTGCCCTGGGCTGATGCACTTGGGGAGGGCAGAGACTGGAGCTGCTGCGATGCTCCGCGGACCCCCGGGGCTTCAGGAGCTGCCGGGGAGGATTTCCTGCACCACCGACAGGCACTGCTGCCCCTTGGCCCACGCGGCTCCTGGGCAGGGGGGGGTCGAGAAACAGCGCCCTGGTTCCCTGCTCCTGGGGCCACCCGTGGTCATTTCCCACGCTGGGAGCTGGCATGGGCGCAGGTCTCGCATCTCCCTTCCAGCACCAAACTGGGGAAATGCTGCCCTGGGAGAGAACCCCAGGAACTGCAAAGCTGAAGGCTGCAGGAGAATCAACCCAGCTAATTATCGGCAGGGGAAGGAAGTGGGGAGGGAGATGCTGTGCTGGGGCCGGAGGGTGGGGAGAGGAACTGTGCTGCTCCCAGCTCCACCACTGACTCACTGGCAGCCCTGGGAAAGCCACCTCGCTCCGTAATTACCGCACACAGACATCGATAACGTGCTTTTGACAATTGCACAGATTGAGCAGAGCTATCACCACACTTGTGCCAAACCTCAGGCATCTCCTGGTTAAATCCGGGATGGTGTGGGAGCAGGGGGGTGCTGCACATGTGGTGTGAAGCCCATCCTCGCCTGCCCAAAAAGCATCATGTGTTTTATTTTCTACCCTATGGATGCTCTTGGGTGGAGGCACTGAGGTGGTGGCTGCTGTTGTCCCTCAGGGCTGTGAAGGTGAGCAATCCATCCTGGCCATATCCTGACCTGAATGGCGCTGGTCAATCTAATGCATTTCCACTGGGCTCCATGGCTTTACTCCACATTTCCCCAGTGGGCTAGGATCAGGAGGGGATGGGCAGACGCAGCTGGGCTCCGTGCGGAGCCAGGGCAGGAGCAGGGAGTGGGTACATGCTGCTCATCTGCCATTTCCTCTCCAGTTACCCTGCCCGTCCCTGCAGCACTGGTGCTGCCCACCTTTGTGCCGAAAGCACCCAAAGGTGCTGGTGAAGCACCCCTCCTACCACCCTGCTCCTGGTGTCAAACCCGCCATTCCTCTAGATAAATCCTGGGAGCATGCTCAGATTTGCCCTGGCAGGATCTGACCCTTGGATCAGCATCCCTTGCTCCAGGTACCGCCGTGGGGATGCTTTGGTGGCTCTGGGGCTGCTGAGTGGGACTGGTGGAGATGCCATCATGGCGGTCAGCATGGTGAGACCGTGCCAACCACCAGGCATCAGGAAATGGCTAAAAATGTAGGGGGAAAAAAAAAAAGTAAAGAAACCAAGCGGAGCCCTACTTTTTTGGGGTCTCCAGCCCCCCCACCAGCCAGTGCCCCAGGGGTTCGGTTTCGTGTGAGAGGCACATGTCGCCTCCGTGCCGGGGGTATGGCTCCTGGCATGCAACATTCTCAGAACTGGGGAGCAGGGGGTGCCCCGTGCTCGCTGGGTGCGTGGTGGGGTTCAGTGGAGTTCCCGCAGGTCCTTTCTCACGGGTCGCTCCCACGGCAGGCAGGGCTGGCAGCAGAGGCAGTGGAGGCAGGAGCACCAGTGCTCATGAGAGGCACTTGGGCATGTCAAGGCCAAGTTTTGGAGGTGGCAGCGGGGGAGTCTGGTCAGCCCCCATGGGGTGAGCATCCTCCTGGGCGGGGGGTGGGGTGGGTGGGGGTGGGCAGCCACTGACCCATTTATCAAGGTCACGGCCGTGGGCAGTGCAAAGCAGAGGCGATGTGACTATTTCGGTGAGCTGAGGGAACTTCACTGGCCTGATTCCCATAAATAAAACATTCAGGGAACAGCCCCTGCTCTGTCCTATTAATTCTGGACCCCAGGGGCCCGGCTCTGTGTGCATTCAGCAGCTCGGCGTTGCCTGCTCCGCTCCCCCTCTGGAGCCTGGCTGGGCTCAGAAAGGTTTGAAAGCCCCTGCTTTCCACACAATGCAGAGTGTGAGTGCTTTGAGGGCAATTCATGGAAAAATCATTTGTTTTCTCAGACAAGAGACAGCCGGGAAGGATGTTGGTGTGTGGCTGGGGTCGGGGAGCAGAGGAGGGTCCTGGCTTGCTGCAGCCCCCAGCCCAGCCCCCTGATTCCAAGGAGCCAGAGCTGTTACCACCCGCTGCCCTTCCCCTTCTCCCGGACGCCTGGAGCAGATGAGCTCACACGGACTGGTTCCTTCAGTCCCTCACCAAAGGCATTAGCAGAACAAGGGAGTTTAATTATCTGGGTTTTCTTCCAGGAGGGCATGTACCTGTCTCTCTGTTGAATTTATCAGTCGCTGCTAGATTTTATCTCTTGCTTGCAATTTGCTTGTGATGGTGTTTTCTGCACCAGGGGCATCATGTCAGCAGCTCCCCTCCTTGCACAGCACGGACAAGGTAAATGATCTCACTCTTCCCTCTGCAGTGTCGGGTCCTGGGCGCTTCCTCCAACACACGCACCGCAGCATTCCGCCCACCCACCGGTGCTCACGTTGGTTTCGCATCAATTAGCGACTGTGGCGATGCCCACCTGACTGTGGCGATGCCCACCCAGCGCGGCAGAGCAAAGCTGGAGAGCCGCCAGCGCCAGTAGCAGGTCTCACCCGGGGGCTCTGCTAATATCCATGGCCCCGCCAGTCATACCCAGAGATGAAGGGCCCCCATTTTCAAGTGACTCAGACTCACCCTTCCTTCCTCAGGAAAACCTATGATCAGATAAAGCCATCAAACTATCTGGTAAGAATAAACAAGTTCTCATCTGCACGGATGCAGGCTATACCCCTTCTAACCCCTTGCAGAGAGGGGAGGCAATGTGTCTGCTGCCTTAACCTTGTCCTTAGGAGAGACGCCTCCAGCCCTGGGCAGAGAAGCAGGGTTTGCTCACGCATGTGCAAGGCTGGGAGCTGCTCTCCCTGTATAACTGCCCTTGCTGGAGGTTTGGAGAGTCAAATCCCAGCTGGCATGGCCCCGGTCCCTGCCCCGGCCCAGCATCTCTCCATCCTCCCTTGCCCCACTGAGCTGCATCTATGCTGTACCAGCAACAAATGCACAGAGAAAGCAAAGGTGCCCATGAGGGCGAGCAGGGGAGGAGCAGAGGGGGCTGCGCAGATACTGGGTGGAGGAGGAAGAGGGAGGGAGGAAAACATTTAAAAAAACCCTGCAACTGCCAGCAGATGGGCAGCTGCCCCCGCGAAGGTGACGTGCTGGCAGGCGGAGGGGCTGGCAAGGAAAAGAGCAAAGGAAGGTGTGAAGATTTCCCTGCAGATTAAACCAAACCCACACTGTGACTGCTGGTTGCCAACCCAAGCCTGGGCAGGGAAAACAGGGTGGGTTTGGGGTTTGCTGGACCCCTCCCGAGGGTCCTGGTGTGGCAGAGGCAGGACCCCCCAGTGACCTGCAGGTCTCAGCCCTGCCTGTGCCCATGGGGTGCCCAGGGGGCTATGGCCCAGCGTGTTCCCACCCTACCTGGGGGGCTGGCATGACCAGCAATCATGGGTAGGGGTACGGCCAGGAGCCCATGTCTCCACCCCAAAAACCCTTGGAGGCCAGAGACAAGGGAGCACGGTGCGAGGATGCAGCTGTGGGCACCAGGGGAAGTGACACCGGTAGCTCGGCGGCTCCAGCACTGGGAAAAGCAAGGATGGAGTGGGATCTGACAGAGGGGTGCAGAGGGGAGGCACTGGGGGTGGCTTGAACCCATGCTGGGTCCAGCAGCCAAGGGCCGGGACTGAAGCTCAGGGTTGGTGTGGCAATGGGGGGAGCAGATAATGCATTACAGGGAACAAACTCCCAGAGGAGTAATAAAAGTGAGTGGGATGGGTTTAGGAAAGAGCCGAGAAGAGAGCATGGACATTTTTGGAGGGGTTTGGAACTATGAAATCCAGGGGGAAAGAAAATAAAGAAGCCATCTGTCTTCTTTGCCCCCACCCCTGCGCCATTCCCTGGAGAGCAGGGGCTCTCCCAGGCTTTGGGGACAGTCGCCTTTCTGCCTCTGCCTGGGCGCATCCCTGAACCCGGGTGCAAGTGCCGGCCCTGCCAGCACAGCTCCGGCCCGACCGGGCTCCAGGGCTCATCCAGAAAGTGATTCCTGTCCCATCTGGTGGTTGAAATCGGGTCAGACGCAATGGCTGGGCTCCTGCATGGGGCTGAGCACACGGGAGGGATGAAGGCGAGCAGAGGGGAGGCTGGATTCATCACCGCCACTGCCTTGGGGACAGTCAGGCCCCGGGGACCATGAAGCCCTGCCTCCCCCGGACCCCCGCAGCCCTCTGGACTGGTATCCCCCTGCCCACGGCCCCGGGGCGATGCTGGACTCTGCCCGTGCCCTGCTCTGCCTGCCCAGAGAAGAGGAAACATCTTCCCAAGGGCGGCCCGCTCCAGGAGGGATTTTCTGCTGCCTGTTGGCTGTGTGTGGCCGGAGCCAGCCTGGCCCCTGCTCAGGTGCTGGATCTCCCTGGCTGTAATTTCATCCCTGGGCTCCTGTAGTGGCTCCGGCCGGGCGGCACGAGGGAAGTGACCGGGGCGCAGGTCCGAGCCCCGGCCTGGAGCTGCATCCGCCCGGCATTTCCAGCCCAGCCTTATCTGGCAGCTCCCCCCGTGACTCCCCATTTTCCTCCGCTCCCCTCCTTTCCCCACCCCACCCCACGCACCCGGAGGCGCTTCCTGCAGCCGGGCCAGGGCTGGGGGCTGCGGGGCACCCGGCCGGACCCCTCCCTGCCGACCCTGGCTCTGCCCAGATAGGAAATCCTGTGGGAGCCAAGGGCTGGGAACAGCGGCTGAGCTCTCCCCGGGGCTGGGAAGCACCGGGGTTTTGGCTAGAGGTCACATCAGCCAGCCAGGCTGCTCTGGGCAGAGGGGGAAAGCCAGGGTGAGCAGGGAGAAACCTGCAGGGAGTGCGTGGAGACCACTGGGAAGTGCCCACAGCGGACACCCATCACCTACACATGTACCATTGACACCAACAAGGGGGGGTTTTGCACTTAATGAGCCACTTTCCTGTTGGGAAGGGTGGGAAGGAGAGGTGGCTGTGGGCACTGCAGCAGGAAGATGCTGCCCGCCAGGACACACAGCCATGGGCGTGACCCCGACAGCTCCTAGGTCCGCAGGAGCCAGGCACTACCAGCGCTGCTGCTCACGGAACGGCTGGGTGATGCTGAACACTATTAACTGCCTTTGAACAGCTTCTAATATAAACTAATTTATTGTCAGCCTCATTGCTCCTCATGGCAAGCAATTTAATATAAATTCAAATATCGTGCAAAATGCTTCTTACTTACTTAAGAGCATTTTGTGAATGTTTTGTCAGGGTCTTCCTAATTTTTCTTGTTATGTCAGAATGGGAAGCAGCCACAGAGTTGCTGCTACCCCCACAGCAGCTCAGCTCCAGGCACTGCCCTGCGTGGGACCCCAAAACCTGGGCTGCCTGAGCAAATTCAGGACACTGGAGGTAAGAAAAAGGGGGAGCATCAGAGCAGGATCCAAATGAAGATGAGCTCTCCATCCCTCCTGAGCTGAGGGGGACGGGAGCAGAGGTGCAGTTAATCCACCCAGAAAGGGCTGGATTGTGCCCGCTGGACTGTCAGCCCAAGCTCCGCATAAATGAGAGCAGAACTTAACTTACTCTATTTAAACTAGCTAAACCTCAAATGTGGCCTGAATCGTTAGGCAAACTACCAATTGCCTGACTAAACCCCAAACCACACTGCCCAGACTTCAGCAGTTCTATATATTTTAACTGTTGCTTCTGCCTTTTTCGAGCGTGGCTCCATTACACACACAACTTACACAGATCGCATGAAACAAAGGGCTCGCACGGCCTGCAATTCCTTCAGGTTCTGAAGAAGACAAATTATTTGCACACAGAGGGATTTATTTCAGCTATATTTCTCTTAAACACTGAGTAGTTTGAGGTGCTGTAGCAAAACAGCTTAAGCTTAACTGAGCCAAATCAGACTGTCCTGCTTTGTGTCCACTGAAAAGAGAAACGGGTTTGCCCATTTCTAAAGGGGCTGGTGTAAGCCCGTGGGCAACAGCTGGGAAAGGTTGCAGGTGTGAAGGATGGTGATACTGGAGGAGAAAGGATCAAGATTTATTCTAAACGTGCCAACGTTGTGCTGTTGGTCTCAGGAAAAAGCATGGCCCAGGCAGTGGTTTTTTGCAGATGCAGAGAGGCAAATGTCAGCGGAGAGCTGAAAAAGGGGAAGATCTGGTTAAAGGGTGCTACCCAAAACACAGAGGGGTGAGCTGCTCCAGCTCCACACCTGGGAAAGGAGGAAATCTTTAAAGGGATGAAGTACCAGACCACTGCAACGTAAAATGCAGCAGAAAGCAACCCTGCGAAGAGCACAAACTCAGAAAAAGGAAAGCAGAGGTTCTTTATTGCAGGAGGAGGGCAATATCCACATAGCACAGTGATCTGCTTGAGCCTGGACCAGCACCAAAATGATCAGCAGCTTCTGGGTGGGGATCCAAGGGCCCCCAGGTTGGCTCTAGGCTCCCAAACAGTACTGGGAGGTCTCACACCAATGCTTTTGCTGGGGAACCATGAGTTACAGCCTCCTGTGTCACAGCCCATCGCCTTCCTTTTAAACCAGATGATTTGGGGTTTGTTTTTTTATTTTATTTTATTTTATTTCAATGTTATTTAATTAGTCACTGAATAAAAGTGTTCCCCAAATATTTCTTGTTGCAAACTGTGCTTCTGCCAGGCTTGCAGCCCCAAATAGCAACATAAAGTGCACCAGGCTTGTCACCCTTTTGGTAACCACCACAACTTGCACATCTTCCCCTGTGAACTGCCCTGCGTGAACATTCCTGGGAATGAAACACTAGGATTGTTATGGGTCCCTGTTTTGGAATGTTTTGAAAAGAGAACCTTTTCTGTCAGTTTGGGAATTTTTCTTTTGGTTTTAGCATTTCATTGGAAGAAGCAGAACCAGACTTTGGCTGCTGCTGGGCCACCCCAAGGAGGAGAACGAGCGAGAGGTGAGACAGAGCCAGGGCAGCAAGATGGGGATGGAGCAGGCAGGAGAAGGTCTGGGGACAGTGCTTGCTGCTGTGTCCCCCCACACCCCACTCCTGCACCCCTCTGTGCCATGGCCCCAGCACCTTTCATCCTTACCATCATCTACAGCCTTGGGTGAACCTAATCGAACACCCCGGAGCTGAGCTCACCCAGGCCATGAGAGGTTGGGAGTGGGGACCGAATTTGGCAGCCTGGAGGCTTCTCCACTTGAGAGGCTTTGAAAGGGAATGTATTTTTGGAGCATTAAAGATCAACTGTTTCTGACTCCGGCCAATCCCTTTCAACAGCAGCACCAAAGGAGGTCAGTGGGATGCGGCTGGTCAAATATTTTGTACATGAACATCATCTCTCACCCCCTCAAGTATTTACAGACCTGAGAGCATTTCCTGCTGTTCCCCCCCGTTGAGTATTTGGTGTCTCTGCTTTCTCTAGCAGGATGGTGTGGTGCATCTTGCTTAGTGGTGAAGATGTGAAGGACCACCCCGGTGCTGCCCTTTGGTACAGAAAATCAAAACTGAAGCAGCACAATGTGTTTAGTCACACAAATGGCGACGGATTTACCCGGCAAGAAGTGAAACAGCAGCGCACGATAATGAGAAAAAATATGCGGGGGTGGTGGTGGTGGGGAGATGGGGTGGAAAGAGGGAGTTTTATTCCCCAGGGATTTTTTGTAATCTTCATTCACCATATTTAGTAGGCTTGTGACTTGCCCTTGCTAGCTCATGGAGAATTCCCCCAAGTGTTTACTCCCACAACCTAGCAAATGCCTCAATACACATCATGGAAAAAATACAATTGACATCTTCACTCCCACTAGAGAAGGAATTCTAACTTGCCCGGCACAGACCGGGAGTATGTGCCTGTAAGAGAGACAAATACTGCTTCATTAGCTCGTCTCAGATGTGGTTTACTCCTCAAATGACCTGGTCAGGGCTTCTCACCACCTCCCTCCCTTCCTTCACCTAAAAACCCGCCTGACCTTTGGTCGGAGCAATAGGGACAGGAATGTGGGTCCTTTAACCCTTTCCTCTGACATCAGTTAGCTGCTTTCAACGTGGTTGACAAGAGTTGATGGTCCCAGGATTTGGAGGGATCCAGAGCTGCCATGAGGGGGAGGAGCAGAGCCCTGTGAAACAGCTTTCTTTATTCTGTAGTTAGGGAAGAGCAGGCTTTGGTGATGGAGATCCATGTCTATGGTGTACAGAACATGGAAACAAAATGGGGATCACTGCCAGCAGAGATTACAGGTCAGGGATCGCTCAGGATTTCTTTTCACATCTCTATTTCAGAGCACAAAACTTTTGTTGGGGAAAAAAACAGATAATTGAGCCATCTGGGTTTTCTTAATGTGCTTCCAAACTGACCGCATGACACAGACACACAAGAAATAATTTTCATTTATCAGTTGTAAAATCCCCTACAACTATGATGAGTATCAGGCAGAGCAGAGCTGAAGACAGGAGCTCTTGAGAATGCTTCAGCATTACTGATGATTTTGCAAATGGCACACGGTACAAACGCAGCAACCTAGGCAGCCGTTCCCCAGTCTGGTCCCACCCTACGCCAGCACAGGGGACAGCAGGAGGACAGTGCATGTGAGCACTGGCGTATTGACACCTGTAAGGTCTCTGAGATTGTCTAGTGAGTGATCACAGAGGTGCAGGTGCACCAAGCAGGCAGCAGAATTCAAGGACATGCTTGCAAGTCCACATGCGCTTGACTTGCGCAGCCAGTGACGATCATTAGCCACTAAGCACCGGCACATGGCTTCAGCTTGGCTGTGCTGGTGGCTGGCGGTATGTCTGTGCGCTCACAGGCTCTTCCTAAAGTGAAGGGAATGTGTTGGGGCGATTCCAAACACTCTTGTGCCACACGAATAGAACTTTTACTTGTTTTCCCAGTGGCTAAAAACTATGAATGGTGTGATTAAAGTCCTCACCTCCAGCGGTCTCTGCCTCGATGAGATCTGTGATATGGCGGCATGCAAAGGACATCGACTGAGGCTGGAAACATGCGGTCTTTAATCCTTGACATTTCTCCAAAGAAGTGCATCATTACACTCTTAACCTCTCCTTTGTGCATCTTGTTTATGGCACCTTGCACACCAAAAATCACTGAACTACCCTGATTTTTCCTCCAGCTCACTTTTTTTTTCCTGTTCTCTTTTTTTCCATGCACAATCTTTCCCTCTTTATGAGGAGAAAGCACCTCACTTCTAAGGACTGGCTGAGCAATGGCAGCATTTACCTAAAATACAATACAAACTTATAATTAAAGGAGGGGTGGTGGTGGTATGATTAGCAAAAGAATATTAAACCGTTTCAAGCCTCCTGAAATCCTTTGTGTGGAACAGCTTTGGGAAACTCGGCCTGCCGCCACCCTCCCCCTCTCGGAGAGCGCTCCCCAGGGCAGTGCCCAGGCTGCAGCTGCTGCTGCTCTGGGGGAGTCAGCCCAGCCTGACACACAAATAAATACTACATAAATAAATACTTTCATCCAACAAAGACCTGAGGAAGAAACCCTGGCTAGGAGGAGAGGAAGGGAATGTACATGCTGAACCTGAGGAGCTTTGGGGAAGCTCGCCCTCAAATACAGAGAAGTGAGGAAAGGCAGGAGTGCTTATATGGTATGATATAGATGTTATGCAAAATAGACATATTTGCATGAAGGTACAGCTCCATTTTCAAGCAGCCCCTCTAACCTTCAGTCAGCCTCTCACCTTCATATTTCAGCGCAGAGCCTAAAAACCAGGCAGACATAAAGCACAGAACAATTTGACACCTGCAGGTGCAGGAGGGACAGCTTCACATGAAAACTGGCTTGAGCCTTCAGGGTGGAAAAGGGATTTTGGCAGTTTAGTTCTGGTGCTCTTCACCCACAGGTAACCAAGAGCGGAAAATGTGCGTACGATGCGGCAAATGCACAGGATTGCGGTGCAGAAAGAGCAGGTGGCAGTGGGAAACTCCGCCTGGCAACGATACTGTGTTGCTTAAGTCTAAGAAATTGTGTCCTTCCATGACTTCTGCAAAGTCTTCATTTGCATTTTAATGGAACTCTTTCTAGGAAGGTGCTGCTTGGACTCTGTTGCAATATAAAATAAAGAGGTAATTAAAAACATGCTGGAGTTAAGACATTTCATTTTCATTAATCAGGTTTACTCATAGTCTTTTCAAAATTAAAACTATTTAGGGTACGTAGGAGGGAAGGGGGGGAGGAAAACACATGACGGAACATCCGTTTATTTAAATTACAGATTAAAAAGTGGAAAACACACTTTTTGTGAGGGGACATCCTAGAGATTAAAAGCACCTTGCAGAAATGGATTTTAATAAATGAAGAGCAGGTACAGAAGTCAGCTCCAAGGTAGGTCTGCCTACTTCAAAGCCTGAGATGAAGTAAATATATAGGATGAGGGAAAGGAAACCACGGAGGAAATTTTTAAACCTTAGGCACACAATTATCCAGGCAATTACTGTGATTAGACACCTAAGTCAGTTAACTATGCAAATAAATGGCCAACCCCAGTTACTCATAGGTATATTTCCCAACTGGGGGCACAGTCATGGTAGGAAAATGCAGGCAAACAGTTTGCAAACATTTTATCTGCTGGACCAGCTCCTGCTTTCACCATCCAGCACCCGCGGATTTTAAGAACGATTCCACTGCTCGCCACAGCTATCGTACGATCAGCGCTGACTTCCTCCACGCTCCAGACCTATCCTGTCCTGTTAAGCTCTGTCCTTTGAAATATAGGGCACTTTCTGTCAGATCCTTCAGCACGACAGCCAGAAGGGCAAAATCCTGCCCTTTGTGGCAACAAGAGGTTTTTCATCCCCGGATTTGACGGCCGACAAGGAACCGTGATCTCCATTTCACAGCGGCAGAACCTTTCTCCAGACCTCCCAGCCGTGCTCTCCAGCCATTGAGCCGGGCCAGCGCCCCGCTACCCAGGCTGGTCAGGGGGCTCTCAAGTCTGCAGGGCTGCGATTTTTTTTTTTTTTTTCCACTGGGGGTTGCGTGAAATATGACTTGTTTCTTAAGAGAGTGGCGAAGTGGGTTTTTTTTTGGCCCCTGCGAGGTGCCGAGGGGGCTATAGTGCGGCCCAGGCAGCGGCCCAGCCCCGCCGGGAGCACAGACTCCCGTGAAGAGCGAAGCCCCGGCCTTCGCCGCGGCTGATGCTCGCCCCGGCCCGGGCGCGGCGCCCAGGGAGGCCGCGCTGGGCCTGAGGGGACGCACCCCGCCGAGGGGAGCCCGCCGGCCGCAGCGGCGCGCCTCCTGCCCGGGCCAGGCGCACCTGCTGCCGCGGCAAGGGCAGGCAAGAGGCGCCCCGGCGGGCCCGGGGCGGCGACCGTCGGGGTGCGGACCCGAGGGGCAGGAGCGGGGGCACCCCCGCCCTCCGCCTCAGCCCTGTCACCGCGCCGTCCCGTCGTGCCCCGCGCAGGCGAGCCCGGGCGCGCGCCCCCACCCTCCCTCACTTCCGGTGTCCGGCAGTGGCAGAGCCGGCGGCGGCGCCCCCGCTCCCCCGGCGCAAGGGGGGGGGGGGGGGGGGGGGGAGGGGGGGGCGTAGAAAAGGGCGGTGCTTACGGAGGCCCGTGGCTCCTGCCGCCCAATCATCGGGCGCCGATGGGCGAGAAGGGGCGGGGAAAGCGCCGGCACGCGCCGCACGGCACCACCCCCCCGCCCGCCGCGGGCTCGCGCCCCGCGCGCCCGAGGGAGCGGCGGGAGCGCGCCCGGGCGCCCCCCCCACCCCCCCCCCCGCCTCCCCCCTCAGCCGGCTTCTCCCCCCCCCCCCTCCTCCGCCCTCCTCCCCCCTTCCCCTCCCCACCCGGGAGGAGAGGCACGGAGTGACCGACGGAGCCAGAGCTCCGGCCGCTCCGAGACCCCGCTCTCCTCCATGGGGCCCAGGTAAGCGCGCCGCCCCCCGCCCCTGAGGCGAGCGGGGGGTCGCCATGGCCGCCCGCCCCCTGAGGCGGCAGCGCCGGGCCGCCCCCATCCCCGCGGCCGCCCTGAGGCGAGGCGAGGCGGACAGCGCTCCGGGGGCGGCGGGGAGCCCCCCGCCCGCTGCTTCCGCACCGCCGCCTCGTTTATTATCAGCGATATTATCCCCCCCAGCCTGGCACCCTCGGCTGGGGCAGAGCCTGCCGCCCGCCGCGGGGGGAGCGGGGGCCGATCGCGCCCTGCCCGCGGAGGGGGCACGGTGCCTTCTTTGGGACGCGATGTCTTATTTGGTGTGGGTGGATGGCTTAACTTGGTAAGTGGCAGGGTTTAACCCCCCTCCCCCGGCCCTCCCCTCCCCTCGCTCCTCCGCCCGCCCCCCCCCCCCCCCCCCCCCTCCCCGTAACCTCCAAAAGGGGAATTTTCCAGCTGGTAATTTCTGCTGCGTCAACACCCAGCTCAAGGGAGAGGAGAAGAGACAAGGGGGCATTTTAACAGCAGCTCCACTTGCGAATAGCCAGCCTCAATCCCGGCTCCAGCATTAAACCCCTTTCCGCCCCCTAAAAACCAGCATCCGTGCAAGTTGGACCAAGAGTTTGTCAGGAGTGTGGTTCAAAACTGCTTGGAAAAAGGGATGAGGTAATAATACTGGTGAAGCATGTTGTATTTCTCTCCTTCTGCCGGTCTCTCTTTCTCTTTCTCCCTCTCCTCTCCCTCTCTTTCTCTCTCTCTCTTTTTTTTTTTTTTTTTTTTTTTCTCTCCTTTAAAAGCCAGGCCTGTTTTGGGTTATTGTCTCCCCCTAAAGCCAGACATAGATCGCCTGGCCTTGCCTCCATTTTAATTGCAGGCTGAAATGGGAGAAGTGACCCTTTTTTTTTTTTTTTTTAAAAAAAAAACAAACCTCAACAAGCAAACAAAAAAAAACCCTTGGAAAAAAAATACTGCTGTTCCTTTGGGGGATATAGGTGATTTTTCATAAGGCCGTAACAAGTGCAAAAGTGGCTGGAAATGTTTTCTGTCATGCTGGGAAACTAGTGAGGTGTCCTCCTCCCTGCTCCCCCAAAGAAAGTGTGTGTAAAATTTGGCTGTGGGAGGAGGAGAGGTGCTGCGAAAGGTGCTGGGAAAAGAAGGGGTTGTGCTGCTGGATTGCCTTTGTGTCTCTGTAAATAGACATGTCAGTTCCCAAAGTAATACAAGTAGTGTCTGATAACTCAATCCCAGATGACAAATAGAGAATGGAGCAGATTTTCAGGACTGTAATAGTGGGAGGATTTCTCTTTTGAAACAGAGGAAAAAAAAGAAACGTTGGTACCTCCTAAGGAGGTTCTTCACCGGCGCTTTATTGTGAAGCAGAGCGTTCGGATGAAATCCAGAGATATAAACTGATATTTATTTATTTTTGCACCTGACATGGGAAAGATAAACAAAGGAGAGTTTAACAGCTTTTTAATGAATTCCTCATGCTTTTTATTTTGCAATCTCAATGATTCATTTGGCAGGCTTTACAGGACCGGATTATTATCAGCATTGTTTAAAGCCATGCTAATTAGGAGATGTGTTTAGCAAACAGTAGTATTGTAGACACCTGTACCAAAGTTCCTGCATGCATTTTAATTGCATCACTGGTATCATTTTTAGCATTTAGTCACTATAATACAGATCTAGGTCTCAGTTCTTGAACTCGATCAAGTACTTATTACAAGTGTGGATTCTCTATGTACATAGAGCAGCCCTGCTACTAATGCACTAAATGTGTTTTCTCAGAAAGGAGGGGGGAATATTTTTTTTTTTTTTTCCCCTGTGGGGATTAAAAGGAAAAGCTGCATTATCCAGGATCGGTGAGAAAAATGAAATTTTGAGGAAGAAGCTTGATGTGGCTGGATAGCTCTTCCACTTTTATCAGTACCTTGCTTGAACATTTTATGTTTTTATAGCATCTTCTGATTGGAAGTAAAATGTGACTTTCCCCTTTTAAATTCTGTCTAGCTTCTCTTACTGTTTGTCAGGTTTTATATTTTGAAACCTTTAGTGATGGAAAAAATGGGTGGAGTGTATTATTAGTCACAATATTTTCAACATGTGGCAAGGAATTACCGCTTTAAGGTGTTTTTGGGGAACTGACAAGAAATGGGCAGAGAAGCCTGCCCCATGGGCTGGAGGGAGAGCTACAAAATGGTATTTAGGGGAGCTCCCAGACATACGTTCCTGAAAAATATTACGTGGTTTGGTATGTGAGTGGGATAACTGTAATTGAAACAGAAAACTAGTCTTTTGGTTTTGATGCAGCCTGTCCAGGAGGGGGAAACTCGCTCACAGCTAAACTTCTCTCACAGTAGTTTTCATAGACTTATCATTGGTGTAACTGAGTTAATTTTAGTGTGATACCAAAAAATGTGGTGTTATAATAATTCTAACATTCGATGTTTATTCATATACTTTAATGCTGCTTCATTGTGGAGTGTGTAGGATTGAGCCTTTGAAAACATGACCTGTACATGGGGTTCTTGGAGACTGAAGAAAATGGGCCAGTTTCTCCCCATGGTCTTGGTTTTCTGGGACAGTTGTACAACAGTGGATATGTTCTTCACAAGAGGATTTTTTTTTTGTTTTTTAATAATTGGAAGTGCTTAGAGGAAAACCAGTTTAGCAGTTTCCCCCCCATCCCCAGCAGTCCTCTGTCAAAAGGAAAAATGCCTCATGTTTGAAAGATGTGTTATTTGCTGTTAATATGCCTGCTTTTCCTCTCTTAACGTGTGGTGTTGCTGTGAGGTTGAGCATATTCTTTCGTCTTTGCTATCCACTTGTGTGGATTTTTTTTAGATATGTGTTTTTGAAGTTTCTATGCAAAGTTTCCTGTCCTCCCAGCAGTGCAGCAGCAGGCTGATGCCCAATCCAAACTGTTATTGCTTGCTTTCAGAGCAGAATTATTTCATAAACAGCTTAGCCTTTTCCCAGGACGTTTTTCCCTGCGTGTTCTTGCCAGTTTTACTGGCTGCTCTGTAACGCTCTCTAGACTCCCCCTAAACTGGTAAAAAGCATTCACAGGGGTTTTCCTTGCTCCTGTGTGCTTAGTTTAATGGGCAAACAAAAGGGCAAGGAGAGGGCTTAGTTTAAGTCTTTGAAGAGCTACCTGCAGTTGTAATGGTTATCCCACATGTCTGTTATAATTCCCAGGAGCCAGCAATTTGTGTCCATTCCTGGCTGTGAGCATACCCTAGAAAATTCTGACACTTTGGCACAAAAGGATTAATGCCGTGTTTATATTTTGCTTTTGGCTTATGACTGGCTAGAATATTTTTAAGTGCATGGCTCTACCTGTGTTTTATGTGTGTGATATTTGAAACTTAAAATGTATTAATAGTGAAAGCATGCATGCTGTAGGGTTGTCTGTAGATAGCAGGGGTCATGTTAGGCGAGAGTACAAGGACCTACCATGGCTGTGAGACAGAGGGAGGTGTTTGGTCTGCGGGAACTGCTGCGATCCTACTCCAGACCTAAGGATCCCCGCGAGCGTTTTTATGGTATTTTGGTCACGTACAATGACAGTCAGGACTCCAGTGTTAAAATTTGCTGCTTCAAAACGTCACTTTATTCCTTCTTGAGGACTTCTTGTTTCGCTAGGTGATATGTTTGTGTTACAGCTCCCTTAAATACAACCTTCAGTAGTTGGTTTCCTCAATTCCCTCTAGATCCTTAGCCCTTTAGGCGGAATGAGATATAAAAATGTGTGTTGTTTGTTGCAAGACTTCTTTCAGTTGAGATGCAAGAGGAAAGAATCTCAATTTCCCTGAACAGTTCAGTAGGTTTCTGGTTCTTGTTGCCTCAGTGTATTTGGATACACGGGGATGTCCAGTTTGGAGGGATAGGTGCTTGGGATTCAGTTCCCATCCTGCAGCTGTTGCCTGAATGTGCAGGCATCGTAATGGCTTTTTGTTGGTCTCCTCTTCTGTGAAACAGGGGTGCTGGGGTTTACTCAGCTCTTTCAAAGCATTTTCTATTAACACTGATGAAAAATCATAGTTGTGCCAAAAACGCCTACTCTTGGTAAATGAGTCTAATGGGAAGTCCTCCCTGAATTTCCTACACAGTGTGGTAGAGTTCAGAGGCTCGCGGGTGGGGTTTTGTGTCCCTTACCAAGTCAGCTGTGGCGCAGTTATTTTCTGAACAGTTGCTTTAACTTTCTTTCATACCCATGTATTTAAGAAACATCAGACTGCTGTTGAAACGTTGGTTTTGAATAGCTTCTGAGTGCTTTGCAGGCAGGATGAGATCCTTGACGGTAATTCTAATTAGATGGAAATGTGTTCCACTTTGCGGTGTTTTGTTGCGCGGAGGTAAGGGTGTACATGTGCATTGGAGCCGGTGGCGCAGCTGCGGGGAGGAGCGAGGAGGGCCTTGCTGAAATGTAACAGGTAGATGCTGAGTTAGAGGTGAAAAGCACCTTTCTGCCTTGCTTTTTGTGATGTGGCTCCCTTTTATTTCAGCCCATACGGTGATGATCCCTTCTGTCCCGTTACTTGCTTGGATATGCACTCGGGAAGAAAAATATTCTGCAAATGTTGGAAGTTGCCTAGTGTTCACTTTGTAGTAAAACTGAGTTGGGGTCTCCTGTAATGGAGGGAGGTAATGAGGCGTCAGAAATATTTTACAAACACAGCTACTAGCTCGTGTGTGGATTAAAATAAACTTAGTAACAAGAATGTCAGAGTGTGTGCCAGGAACTTAGCTGCTTAAGAACCCTACTTAGAAAAGTGAGTAGGGTTTTACATATTAAGGAATATGTTTATGTCTGTGTATACTTAAATACCTTGTTATCTTTCCTAATTATTTCCTCATCATGTGTTGAACAAACTGCTTATTCCATCCAAGCGAGTTTGCTTCCTGGTATTTCTCACCTTGCGAAGAAGACCTCTGCAGAAAGAGTTGTTATTTCAGGCAGTTAGCTCATTCTCTTTGAGGAAAGGGTTCAAGAAATGTGCACCTTTTGCACTGATATACCATTGGAGGAGATACCTTCCTGACTAGTGCTCAAATCGTCCTCTGAAACAGAAGAATCGATGGTCTGTATTAGCCATTCAGTGCTCAGAATACCCAAACCTGAAACCAACTAATTTAAGTACTGTTAAATGAAGTAGTCAGGATGCAGTACTGCTGAAAGCCCTGCCACTATAGTATTGGAGAATGAGGTGTTGGCTAAATATAAAACTAGTTTATTGACTTCCTTCTTATTACCACTGTATCCTTCTTGGCTTTGCTCCACTGTCTTTTTTTTTTCTTTTTTTTTTTTTTTTAATAATAGTTGATCAAATTGGGATTCTGAGATTTACACTAAAAAGTAAAAAGGGATACTTACCCAAGGCACTAAGTGTTTGTATTGCAGATTACACAAACAAAATTAGATTGTTCACAGAGTACCTTGTGTGTTATCTTTAGTTTTGCACTGGTTGATCTTTTCCCTTTTAGATTATTCCTGACCCCTTATGTCTGTCTCTTAGGTGCTCTCTTGGTTCCTCCCACTGCTATACTTCTCTTTAAAAATTACCTCATGATTCTTCCTCCTTTGGCTCCCTCCCTTTCTACGTACTGAGTTTGGGAACTTTAGCAAAGATCCCCTAGTTAAAAATCCAAAAAACAGTGAGAAAGTTTTGGGGGAATCATTCTTCAGGGCAATTCCCAGTGTGATATGCTTGCAGTTCTTCAATACTTTTTTTTTTTCTTTTTCTTTAAGGTGCTTTTTATGTTGTGTCTTGACTAATACGTGCACAAGGGCAAAGTCTTTTGCTTAGCTTTCTTTTGTGACTTTTTTTTAAGTGGAAGCTTAAGATCTTGTAGGAGTTAATGGCACTTGGATGGGTAAGTGTCACAATAGCCACAGGCATTTGGATTTTTTCCAGTTGTTTTTTAATCTTTACTAGAGTAGCAGATACATGTGTAGCTAAATTCTTGTATTTTTTTGGTATCACTAGACTTGTCAAGCCTGGTACCCTGTAAGGTACTTGTTTTGTAAGTGCTGGCTAGCTCTTCCATCTTTTGTGTTCTGCAAGGTCTGTGGCATCGTTCTCTTGGTGCAACCAGATGAGAGAGAATGGAGATCAAAAATAGGAGAATGATACAAGTAACTGTTTCGGTACTGAGATGTAGCTTTTCATGATGGAGAGACAGGCACATGGACATAGTTGGAAGTTACGGAGAAATGAATAAGGGAAATGCAGAGGAAATGCAAGTGCAGTAGAAATATTACTGCAAGTAAGCATTTTGAACTAGAAGCTTGCAGCTAGTGCCCTGTTGGAAAGGTGCATCCTGTTGTATTAGCAAATTGTAACCAGTTGGAATATTGTCTTTTGGAGTAATTGTCTTTTGGGCTGTGTAGATTTTACAGGCATGGAAGACAAAACTTTTACCTTCTGTTAGGTATTTGCATCTTTTTTCTGTATCTCTTTGAGTTTTCTTTTTCCAAAATACTTCAATTTTTGTAAGAGGAGCAAACTGCTTAGTACCGTTGTGCGTACTGCTTTTTAACTTGAAGGTAACACTGACTTTTGAAGACTGCAATTCAGTCAAGTTGGCTGGGAATAGAATTCAGATATCTTTTTTTTTTTTTGTAATGTGGACACATAATTTTCCTGTAACCTTAGGCAAATGTTTTGATTTGGGGGGGAATCGCTGTAACTGTATGGTTAGATTAATAGTAACCCCATTTAAACTGTGGATGACAGGTGCCACAGAAACATTACCTGAAACTTTTATGATGTTAACTAGAACAATGTTAACTGTTTGGAATCCTCGTATTTCTGGGGGTTTTACGGTGACTTTATATATACTGGCTCTTTTTAGTGACTTCTTCAGAGCACTTCTGTCTGGAAGCATAGTCAGAAGTTGTTAATAGTCTTAAAATTTGTGTGTTAAACTTCAGTTAACACAGGCTAAATCATTTTTCCTGTATGCTTAGTTATAGAAATCTGTCTGAAGATTTCTTGTTGGAAATGGCAGTGTTGTAAATGTGCAGTTATTTTAACGGCTGCTTGTAATTTTGTGATGCTGAATGTTTTTTCTATGAAGTTAAAGATTAGATTTTAATTTTTGCCACCTATTTTTTCCATTCCCAAATACAGGACATGTGATGAACCTTTTGGAGCTTGTTACCAGGGGCCAGTCTCCTCTCTTCATTAAAACATGCACTGTCCTGCTGTGAAACATTGTGACGTTTATTTTTGCTAACAGGAAACATTTTCAAATATTGGTAAGTTCTCAGCATTTAAACGTATTTTTGTGATGTGGTAAGGGAAGGAGGAGTAGCTGGAGATAATGTCATGAGGGCTTACTGTTCTTTATAAATTTGGGCTTAACATTGATAACAAGGGCTCATTTAGGAATCTTACCCAGCTGCAAAAGCTGAAGAAATACCTCTGGCTATTCTGCTCCTACCTTGTGGTAGGGGTGCCTCCATTAATCATGGTCATTTGGTTCTCATCTTGTCGATTAGAAGAGGAAAACAGGTGCAGAGCTCAAAGCAAAAAGAAAAAAATGCAGAGCAGTACAAAATAATACAGGTCTCAGCTTTACTGTTCTCGCCAGACTATTCTGGCTCATTTTGTGCTCTGGGACAGCAGCATAAATGAGAGTCTTAACAGTAACAGCCCTAAGTCTAAGTGAAAATACGTATTACTTTTACACTTCACTAACAAAGTAATTTCCCATGTGTCTGTTGGTCTGGCTCCTTCGCTCTCCCACTTTATTTTTTTTTTTAACTGTCTAAATAGCAGGACTAAAAAGAACTAGCCAAAACAATTGCTATGGAGAAGCAATCAGAATTAGAGAAAGGCAAGACTTGGCACTCTGAAATAGAAATTGAGAACAAAGTCAATGGTATTTGATTTAGTTGGGTCGTATTTGTTTTCAAGATTTTCAGTTCTGCGTGTTGCCATAAAGAATGCTTGGATTTTCCTTATTACTACTTTTATTTGTTAGATATGTTACTTCACCATATATTATGACATAAGTTTGTATTGGAAAAGCTTTCTTAATTTTTATCTTCTGATGTTTTCTTTCACAATCTGTTACTACAGAAGGTCGGTCTTGAAATCAACAGTATTGATTTATAGGTCATTTTCGTTAAGAGAGCTAATCTGTATATTCAAGGTGTCTGAAATGCAGAGATGAGAAGTATATGGCAAATACTTTGCTGTAATGGCTAACAGTATATAAGCAGTATAAAGTTTTGAATAAAGCATAGTCAGAAATTTTAGTTGAAGTTAAATGTTGCAAATGTAGTGAATATGCTATTCTGAAGAAAATAAAGCCTGTTTTATATAAGAAAAGCAAGTGTACAAGATGATAGCTACAGTGGATACATCCTCACTGACAAAAGACCTTTGTGTAGGTGAACTACTTCTTTGTACCTTGTCGTCAGAAACAATGTTTCATCTGAGAAGTCTACCTGTGAATGTGCCTTACTACACATAAGTATCTATATTTTACACAGAATTTTCAAAATCTTGGGGCTCTTTAGTCCCTTAAATTAGTATGCTGTTAGCTAGCTGCAGCTGGCAACTGAACATTTCAAGAAGAAATTCTCTTGAATATTCCATTGCAAACTCCTGTCAGGAGTTGTATTGGTAGCTTTTTAACCTTGATATTTTATAGGTCAGATAAGGTGAATTAGTGCCCTTCGGGCCACAAATGTCTCTTCAAAAAGTCATTAAAGTGAGAATGTTTTGAAAAGCTACCAAACAGGAAACCCCGTTGTTTCAAGGATCTGTTTGAAGTTCCATTATCTAAAATTAGACTTTTTTTTTTTCCCCCATACTTTTAAGAAGTAACTCTTGTTTTATTATTGCAAAAATGTAACCAGGCTTTAATTATCTGCAGTGTATTGATATGTTTTGAGTTAAAATTTTTTTAGGGTTCATTAAGTCATAAAAATAGGGGTGTTATAACTGAGCTTGGAGGGAAATGACTTAAAAATGCACCAATCGTTCAGTAATCTTGTAGTTTAATGCTAATAACTTCTGGTTTTCTTTTTGTAATAGTTCTGTCTTTCTCCTACAAGAGTTCACACCAGTGCTATCAGGAGGTCACAGAACAGTGCACTACCTGTGCTGCCCTAGGGCTGTTGATGTCCTCAGCTGTTGTAGGAGAAACACTAGACCTGGAACCCAGTTTGTTACTGGTAAGAAGTAATTGTCTTGGATTTTATTTAATTTTTTAACATAAAAATATTTTCTGGCTGCTTTCACTAACAAAATCAGTAAAAATCTCTTCAGTGCTTATTACTTTAAGAACGCTGTAGCAAAATGCGCATCTCTGGTCTTTTTTGGGTTGTTTTTTTTCCCTCCTATTTCTAGCTTTACAGTTTCTAAATTGCTAATTCTAATTTGTTATTGCCCTCCTTCCAAAATGTGGAGGCTAAGAGTTTTCCCTTAGCTTTCACTTTCAGACCTGATTTTCTCTTTAACTTCTTCAAGTGCTGTCAGAGGTAATGAAGGTTCATAAATGGATTTTTCCAAGATACCTTCAGAAATCCTGTCTTTTGGCTGCACCTTCGCAGTGTTCAGCTTCTACACGCTAACTGGCTGGCCCCATAGCATCAGGTAGACTGTTGGTAGGTCAAAGTCCACAGCCAAATCTTTGGTTTAAAAGTTTTGGAGTAGAGAGTGAAATGTTTAATGATAGCTCCCTGTTATTTTATGTTCTGCTTACTGGAGTTAGGTTTTGATTATGGTTCATGTTTGGCTTGAGGAAACTAAATTTTAACAATACGGTGAATGAGTAAAGTGTGTAGTGTTTTGCACTTGTTCTTTTTGCTGAAATTGGCCACCTTTGAATTCATAATTGCATTGAATCTATGTATTTTCATGGTAGAAGCAATTGTAAAATGATGATATGGTCTTAAATATATTTCCTGACTAAATGTAACCTGGACAGACGGGGAGTCGAAGGCTCTTTGCCTGCCCGGAGAACTAGGAGTTTGAGCAAGTGATTTCCTTGTCAGCGTGTTTACAGCTGCTGAAGGTGCAATGCTTGCCCTGCTGCTGCTGTTTGAACTTCACTTAAGGACTTTCTGGATTTTAACTACTACAGAGATGCTAAATGGAGATGTTGTTTTAATGCTGTTGATGATGGGATAGTGTTGGCTTGAAATCGGAGAAATTTTAGTGAATCATCATCAGGCAGGTGTTAATTAAATATTGGTAGGGGCTTGGTTTTTTTTTTTTCTTTTGCCCTACAATGAGAATTGAGTGGGCCTCTCAAACTTGATAATAAAAATATTAACTAGTATTTTTCTTAAAGTTCACTGAAAATCATTTGCCTCCCAAATTCTTGCCTTTTCTGTAATTCCGTAGTATTTCTTGAATTGAATGACAGCACACTTATTTTCTTTCTGTGACTCTTAACTCGTAAGGATGAACACACGCTGTTGGGCTGTAATTAAACATTCTTATCCCCAGTCATAAAGGAGAAGTGGTCCACTGTTGTTTTCATGAAACTGAGTTGTGAGTAACCTCTTTGGCCCAAGGGTCTGGTCTGGTCTGTTTACAAACATCTGCCTGTTTCTCTCTGAATTCAGAGTTGTGGTTGGAATGACCAACTTAAACAGTGAATGATCGGTTTCATGAGTCAGAATAGGGTAGAAGAGTTTCTTTTTTGGCAAACTGTTCATAAACTATTACTTGCATCTAATTTGAACAAAGCTGAACATACAAATATAATTTTGGGGTATCTAGTGTCAAGAAATGAAAACTTTTCTAGGATTGCGTGCTCTTCTTCCTCAGACACCCTCATGATAAAACACTCTGCTTCTGGGGACTTGCACTTGTAAAGCTCATGAGCAAAGTCTTTGCGTGAAGTGTTCATCCTTTAATATGCCTAGTAGTTTGCCTTTTCTCTCATTTAGGAGAGTAAGTATAGGTGCTGTCCTTTTCAGTTGCTAAGGTTACATTTGGGTTTCTTGTTCTCCCTTCTTTTCAGCCCAGGGCACAGGGATAGGAGGAATCCTATGCATTTCTGTTGTCTCTAATGGGATAAAAATGAAACTTGTATACACACTGTGTCCTGGGCAAGGAGGCGTTTCAAGCCCAATCTCACCTTACAGAACTCCTTTGCAGAGGAATTTTAAAAATGTTGGAATGTCTTGGGAGTGGAGACATGGACAGAACACAGGGGAAGCAGAGAAGTGGGGTGTGTTTGTTGGTTTTTTGTATAATAAACCATTGGAGTGAATTTGAGTTCTTCTTTAATCTTGTTTTTACCCTTCTCTGAAGGGGGAGGGGGGGAGGAAACAACACATTTTTGGTTACATTCCAGTTGGCATGTTTTCTCTGGGGAGCATAGAGTGGCTGGTGGAGGAGTGCACTAGTGATTATTTTGGTACTCTGTAGCTTGTGTCCTTAATACTCAGTGTAGAAACATGTTTAGAAAATTGTACAGATTAAGTGTCTTGTAGTTTAAAGTTTGGTTCACTTATGTTCTGAGAGCGCAAAAAGTAGATAAACAAAAACCCGCTACCAACAACAAAAATCTGAAAAACCCCTCTAGTCCTTTTTTTTTTTTTTGCTTCTTCCTTTTTTCCTGTTTTCTTTCTGAGTGAAGGGAGTTTATTTTTGTCCCCGCTATTTCCCAGGGGACTGTACTATAGAGGGTTTCGTGTGTGTACTTCATTTCTTGTCTGTGGCTTTTTGTCAAAAATAAAATAATGCACTGAGTTTTAGATGCAACGCATTTGTACCTCTTAATTTTATGGGTGTTGAGATTTTGGTCAGGAGACATTATGGGTATGTATGCGAGAGGTTGGCTTTGTAAGTATTACTGGTTACTCTTTTTAAAACCTTTCCTACAGTACGTGAAGATTGTGTTTGTTTAGACTCTTGTCACCAGGTGATATTTTCATGTTCAAATAACTGCTGGTAGTACAAAATAAACAGTTTTCATATATGCTGTCTTTGTAGAACTAGATTCATTCTAGCTAGGGTTAAAGATTATATAAATTATTAATGCTTACTTTAAGACCAGGCTTTCGAAAAGATGAACAATAAAAAGCTGGCCTGTATCTTAACAGAACTTTGCATGAAAGTGGTTATTAAATCTGCTCATGTTTTGTTCTTTTTGCTGGTACATGCAAGTGTTGTTTGTTTAGGGACAATTTTTTTTTTTTTTTAGTTATTTTTGAAAAAGTAATAGACTTGAATTACTGTACTGTCTGCGAATTGACTTATGAAGAAAGACTGATCTGCTGCAGTCTATTTTGTGGAATATCTACAGATAAGCTTTCATGGTTCATTGGCTTCTTGGAAAGCTGTGTGGTGGCCATGTGCTGTCATCACAGGCCCAGGCCTAGAGGGTTTTAGTAGGTGCTCAACATTGAAATCGTTCAGTGTACTAAAAAGCCAAATGAGATAAAATAAAAAATATATCATTGACATTCAAAGTCTAAAAAATTCTTCACAGTTTATTCCATCTTCACCATGCTTCCACTAGAAGTTGGAAGGGTACTGCTTTTCTGAAGAAATCTTTCCACAATGTTTTTTAAGTGGAGATAAATATTGTTACCAGGAAAAGGGGAAAAAAACCCTCAACAACAAGCCACAAAACAGCACGTAAAACTGGAACACAAGAGCACAGGGTTTTGAAGCTTCCTGAATTTTTAACTACTAGCGAATTGCCTTAAATTTAACTTGGATTAATTCCCTAGTGATCCTTGACATTAAACGGATGTGCTGGTTTGACATGGGTAGACAGAAAACTAATTAATTCCTCTGAATTTGAGGCATATTTAATTTTCTCCCCCAAAGACCTCTCATTTGAAAGGTACGATGCTGTAACAAATCTTGAATGTGGAATGTGGATAAGGTAGCAGACCTTTGGACAGAGGAAGATGAAGACACCTACAATAACAATTGCTGGTTTGGAAAATGTTAAATTTTATTGATTAGTCTGAACATGGGAGTATCCACATTATTGCTTGCATACTTGAAAGTGCTACATGTGCCCACTTGTCAGTGGAAAGGATGCTGCTCTTTGGGTGTCTTCCCTGTTCATCTCCCTCTCTTTGTACTTAAAGTACATTGGAACAAGGACAAGTTGTCTTCCCTTTGTGCAGAGCAATGTATGTTGTCATTATTTTTATTTGTTTTCTTATATTAATCACATTTTAGAACATCAGATACTTTTGCTTTCTTGTCCAAGAGGTACCTACACACCCTCTGCTCTTGTCCCCAGTGTCCTTGGAAATGTGGGCAAGGAAGGTACAAGGACTGTGTGATCTTATTGTTGTGACACGCTTTTGTTCATCCATGGCTTGCCTGGAGGGTGTCTTTTGTCAAGACTGGTGGGTGGGAGGGAGGCCAGTAAGGAATCTTGCATACAAGATTTCTGTGTGTTTAGTAAAAGTCTCTTGGTAGGAAATAGTGTCAGAGAAAAGCTGTTTCCTAGAGATGCTAGCAAGTGCTTCATCCATAAGAAGCACTAGATTAGTTCAATACCTGAACCTCAAACGGTCATGTCTAAAATCAAAGGTAGCAAGAGGCAAATATTTCTATCTGGGTTGCTGCCATAGGAAGCTTAAACAAAGGACAGGGTGTACCTAAAATAGGCTGTTACCAACAATGAGGGGGAATCCAGCCCACTGAAATAAGCTGAATAAATATCTGAAATGATAAAGAAACAAAATCTGTGAAGAAATCTGTGCAATTTCCAGGTGAAAACATTCAAGAAGAAAAGCTGCTGTTGTATAAATTCACAGAAGCAGGTGAAGACATTGACAAATACTCCTGATGCTAATCTGTATTAAATTGAGGAAGAGAAAATTATCCTTGCAGGAGATTCCCCCACCCCTCTTCAACCAATTCCAGGGAGTGATGCTTTAGAATATAGATTGCAATACCCATGGAGGAATAGCAAAAGGAAATGCCATCTCTGAAACCTTCTGATTGCTTTGTAATTGTGTGCTGTGAGGTTTTCTTGTGTCTTCCTCTGAATCACGTGGATCTGGCAGCTGTTGGAGACAGGATTGGTGATGGACAACTTGCTTTATCCTATGTGGCAATTCATGTTTCCTGAGGGGACTAAGCTGACTCTTCAACTCCTAAAAGTAGATACAGTAGTGGTTTCTGGAATAAAGACAAAACTGAACTGTCATTCTGCCTTAAGAGGTGGTTCTCTCAAATATGAAGATGCTGGGAAGCGGTGGCAGCCACCTTCAGAGCCTTGGTTAGAGAGCTGCTGTGCTGCCTGGTTCCATCACAACCTTTTCAGACCAAAGACATGAAAAATCAATTTCATTTTATTTTTTCCTTATTTCTCTTGATTCTTGGTTTGATTTTTATTTCATTTTTTTGAGATAGAGATGGTTTCTGTGTGAGAATTTGATTTGAGGTCTCCAGGCAGGTTTCAATGGTAAATAGGTAGTGTTACTCAGATACTGTAGAGCTACACTATTATTGACCTCTTCCAGTTCAAATAAAGATGATCAGCTTCTTTGTGCGTTCTGTGCTTAATTCTGTAGAAAAGCTGTATGGATTTGAAATAAATGAACACCAGTTTGGACTGACTGTGTTGCAGGAAGATGGTCCTTCCTCTCTTGAGTGAAGCAAATGCTTCTCAATGATCGGGGACCAGCTAGTCTTGCAAATTAGCATTTCTGACACTGCCGAAGAGGCAGCTCCACTCTTGCAGAACTGGAGAAGCTCGAGCAGGCAATCTTGCGTAACTTGAACTTCTGAATCATCAGGTGGCTCTCTAGAAGAAAAGTCCTGTATCATGTATGGTCTGTGGGCTGCGAGGTTGTTTTCCAGCCAATGGTGTTGGCTAAACTGTAGCTATTTTTCTCCTGGAGATGATAATAATAGCACAGACTAGGGGAAGGGGGCAGAGGTCTTGCGGATCTGTATTCCGCAGTACAGGAAACCCACTTGCATTTGTCAGGAAACTTTCTTAATCATAGCTGTCCTAGGACTGCTGTGAGCAGATTTGAACAGATGGGACTGAATTTGTGTTTGAACTCCATGTATGTTGGAAAGTTGCTTCAAGCTCTCATCAGTCTCCTTAATGATAGTGCTTGTATTTAACCATGTATGCTTCAAGACCATAAGACCTCAGAAGTACAGTGATTTTGGTTTTGATGTGTGTGCTTGCCCATAATTATATTCAGAATTTGGTCTTGTCAGCAGATACCAATTTTACAGTTGTACATTGACATGTGGACCCACATACCAGTTTTACAGGTGGAACTTCTTATATTGGAACAAATTTTTTGAGAGAAAGGAATGTATTTTTATATATATATATATATATATAAAATCCTTTATATTGTGTGGCACCTTGGCATTCTTAATTAGTTGTACTATTAAACCACTGTTACCCGGTATATAAATATTGATAGTAAGTTCCAAATAAGTCATAAAAGCTAGATAAAATGGCAGAAACTAATGCCAAGGAATTTGTAAAGCTGTGGCCACAAAGGTGAGTGTGGACCTGCAAAGGTAGTAACTGCTGAGGTACGGTGTTGCAGAGAACACTTCATCTGTCTGTTCTGGTGCTTCCAACATCCACCCTTAACGCCTTGGGTGTTGTGAACTTGAAGTTATCTCGCTTGAGAGACAGAGTGTGTTCATGTGCCCTATACCAGTGAAGTGTCACCTTGGGAGGCAAAGGGCAGGGAGTTTCTGCTGATGCTGAATGGCCACCAGATTAACCTGTGTGGTAGGAGTGACTTGCTGAACGCTGCAAGAAACGTACCTGTGCGCTTGTCCATGTTGATGTATCACTTCTCTCGTATTTGTACTTTGCAGGTGGGATAAAATTCAATCTGAAAATATTAGTGCCACTGATCACTGTCAACATATTCCCATTTAAGACCTTTTTTCTGTTTTGGGGTGTAAGAGGAGGGTAATTTAGAGCATAGCTTATAAGACAGGAGTCTCTGCCTTTATGCTTTAATGCTCCTGTCATTAACTAGCCTTTTTTTGGGATAATACTGTCAAATTTTATAAAAGATGATCAAAAGTCCTGTGAATTCTCTGCTTGGTGGATGCTTTGTTATTCTGGTCATAAGCATTCTTTCTAAACGTGAACGTTTACGTGATTATTGGAATTTCTCTATGCAGTATCATAGGGTGGTTGTGAGGTGAACTTGGAGATGTAAAACCAAGGAAATAACACACTTTATTGCAAAATTTAAATCTTGTAGCTTATAAGTAGTTAAGATTCAAATAACATTAATCTCATAGTTCTGATCTCTTGCCAGTTTAGTTTGGGTGGGGACTTAGAATTCTGTGATCTGTGGTCTTGGATTTGCCTATGGCTCTTCTGACTTGAAAACAGTATTTATAGCCCCTTAACGGCAATATAGCAAGGGAAATAGCTGGTTTCAATTGGCGTTTGCTGTTTGAGGATTTCAGCTATTCAGTGTGCTACATGTGCTTGTTCCCTTGAGAAAATTGTGTTACAGAGCGCTCTTCAATAGTTTGTCGCCATCAGCATGGTTTCAAGTGTGTAGTACCTTTTTCAAAACCAAACTTTGCTGCAGTCGAACTGTAATCTGACAGCTGTTTTACTCAAGTAACTTAAGACAGGTTTTCTTAGAAATCTGTAGTAATTTAAAGAAATATTTCTCTGGGATGTTATGAGCCACTGGAGGATTGAGCTTTGAATCTAGTCCCTTTTAACGTAAATTATTTGAAGTCTGGTAAAAATAAGCTGCATTGTGTAGTGAATGTGCAGTCTTTCTAGACAGTAGTTGTATTTTCTGGCATTCTTTCAAGATGAACCTGTTACTTAATTTGATACAACTTGGGGCTTGTCTCGGTCTTTGAAAAACACATCTGTATGCTTGTATTGGATTTTGTAATACTGTCATTTCCTTCCCAATACAGGACTTGTGGAAGAGGAAACACAAAGATTTCCAAATGAATAACCGAAAGGAAGATATGGAGATTGCTTCCCACTACCGTCATCTGCTGCGTGAGCTTAACGAGCAGAGACAACACGGCATCCTCTGTGATGTTTGCATTATAGTGGAGGGGAAGATATTTAAGGCTCACAAAAACGTCCTGCTTGGCAGCAGTCGCTACTTCAAAACGCTGTACTGCCAGGTACAGAAAACATCTGACCAGGCCACAGTCACCCATTTAGACATTGTAACTGCACAAGGCTTTAAAGCAATCATTGACTTCATGTATTCTGCACACCTAGCACTGACCAGCAGAAATGTCATTGAGGTGATGTCAGCTGCTAGCTATCTGCAAATGACAGATATTGTACAAGCCTGTCATAATTTCATAAAAGCAGCTCTCGACATAAGCATAAAGTCCGATGCCTCAGATGACCTCGTCGATTATGAACTCGGAGCCCCTTCCAGCAGTAGTACGGATGCTTTGATTTCAGCAGTCGTGGCTGGCAGGAGTATATCTCCCTGGTTAGCTCGGCGAACAAGTCCAGCAAACTCTTCTGGAGATTCAGCTATCGCCAGCTGCCATGAAGGAGGAAGTAGTTACGGAAAAGAGGATCAAGAACCAAAAACAGACAGCCACGAAGACATTTCATCCCAGTCTCTTTGGTCTAGTGACATGGGCTATGGGTCTTTACGTATTAAAGAGGAACAGGTTTCACCATCACATTATGGAGGGGGTGAACTGCATTCTGCCAAGGATAGTGCAATACAGAACACGTTCTCGGAACAAGGAGTAGGGGATGGCTGGCAACCCACTGGGCGCAGGAAGAACAGGAAAAATAAAGAAACTGTGCGGCATATTACACAGCAAGTGGAGGATGACAGCAGGGCAAGTTCTCCAATGCCATCTTTTTTACCCGCCTCAGGATGGCCATACAGCAGTCGAGACCCAAGTAAGTCGTTCTTCCGATTTTTGTGGCTGAAATGAAAAACATTGTTAATTACATCTGTTTATGGTGTCATCTTTTCTCTGAAAAACATAAGCTTGCCAGAGACTGAAAAATGGTAGAAACCTGTGTTGCCAGCTATTCAAAAGAATCAAGCACTGTATGGTTCAGGAGCCTCAGTCTCATGGTGTTGCGGGCTGGTTCTCCTCTGAAAGAAGCTGATAGTTTTGTTTTGGCCTGGAATGTAGGATGGTCTAAATCACCCCCAAAACACCATTATAATTGTCGGAATTAATGAGAGAAAAGGTTGGAATTTGTTAGCAGTTGTGCAAACTGATGTCAATGTTGAAGAATTTTCCTTGTGCTGTATATTGATGATGTAATTAGACCACACAGGTGTAATGATCCTATCTTCAGTACTTCCTGATGTTCAAGTGTCACTTTTTCATGTGTAAGAAAACCACCATAGCTTGTTGCTGGTAATTGCAAGACAAATGTTTGGTAATTCGTAAGAATAACATGGTGTTTTGAGGTACTACTGAGGCTTAAAATGTGTTTTGATGTGTGACTAGGTGTAGTCTTAGCTGAGTGGCTGCTTTTAAGGTGTATAGCCAGGGAGAAAAATGTTGCGTTGACTTCTTTTGAATCTTCAGTAGTTATTTTTCTGTCTCATGATAACTGTCCTATTTAATGCATTAATCACTGGCAACTAATAGACCCAGGAATGTTACTGATACAGGGGTTTGGGTGTTTTTTTCGTAAAGGACTTTAAGGGAGTGTGGTATTAAACTAACTCTCTCAAGCTGACTTGAAGAACTCAGTCTGTGCTGTGAGTTAGCCTGCATTTCATTGCATACCAGAATCCAAGTCAGCCAGGAGAAGGGTGTGTGAGGTTCTATGCCCTTATATTGCCAAATTCAGATGAAAAAAGCAGTATAAATAGTACTGAATGTCTGAAGAGTCTTTATGGGCTGGAAAGGGATGTTTAAATTGCCTACATACTGAAGTTTAAATGTGATTTTCATTGAACGGGTAACTCTTTACAAATGTCTTTAGATTTATTATGTTTTACAGTTATCTGCTGCAGCAAGCTTGCATGTAATTATTCTAATTAGCTGATGATAAAATCTAAACGTCAGTTAGAAGAAAAATACGAGATAACTTGAGGTAACAGTGATTTATGATGAATCCTGGTTTTATAATGCATGTATTTTAGGATTGTTTTGAATGAAGGTTCAGCATGGACTGCCTGGTATGCTACTGACACGCAAATATTTTTCACTTTCACGGCATCCCATGAAAACGACTCAATCACTTGTATTGTCTGTGGGGTGTGTGGGGTTTGGACAGGTATAAGAAGTAAACCACACATGTTGGAGTGATGGGGAAACAGGACTACAACTCTGATCGTCCTAGCAAACTGCTTAGAGATTGAATGCCTTTACATTACTGAAAACAGTGTGAAGTATAAGAGATCATATTAACAGGAAGCTGAATGAAGTTTAGATTATTTAATTCTTAATTGTTAAGGAATTAAATAGAAGTGGCCTTTTTCTTTGCAACTGTTTGCAGATGGGAGGAAGATGGCTTCGGGCATTGACTCAGCACAGTGCTGAGACAGCACGTCAGCAGGCACAATCAAGTTACTTGTTCCAAATCTTGCCTTAAATGAGGTTCCCAATAGAAGAGGTGTTTCTAATGATGGGAAAGGGGAAGCTGAAAGGTGGTGGTTGGAGGAATAGTTTTAATATTCCACTAGTGCTGGTAAAGCAAAAGGAAAAACTGAATAGCAACACTTCTCCTGTCCAAAACGAGAGGAGTGCCAGACCCAAACAGGCACAGGGCCTGCATACGCTGGCAGTGGCCAGCCGGTCTGGCTGCTGCTTGGAGAGCACTGTGTGCAAAGTAGAAGTACCCATGCTGAGCAAGGGGGATAGTTGGAGACTGAGCTGCTCATGGTTTCCCTATACTGGCCATCTGGAGAGGTGAGCTGAGATGAAATTCTCCTTTCTGCCCTGCTAAAAAGGGATGTTTCTCTGTGCTGTGGGGCCTGAGATTGTGGGATGGGCACATATGGACAACGATAGGGACTGTTTCTATGTGCTTCCCACAGGCAGGGCTCCTCCTGCTTAGATTTTAGGTCGAATTTTCTTGTCTTTTCGGTTTTGGTTTGGGGTGTTTTTTTGTATGATTTCAAAGGATTTGGGATCTGTGCACGTTCAGCTTAAGTTAACACTTGGACATCTCGTCAGCAGCGAGTCTCTCGCATGTTTGTGTGCGTAGTTGTGTGGTTTGAGTGAAACCAGAGTTGGTCACTCTGAGGTTGCCGCTTTTTCAGCGTGAAGTAAAGCATCCCTGCTCCCCCAGACCATCACTGTCATGGGCCCTATAAGCAGTAGGGTCTTTTGGTCTCACATTAATATTTCCCATCTCCAGCAGGTGGAAGCAACCCTCTTGCGAATTGCTCCATCTCCTAAGTTGCCAAGCTACAAGGTTCTGCTTAGGTTGGTTTTTGGTACCCCAGGTTCTTCCCTTTCCTGCTAGAGTTCAGAAGTAGTTTAGAGGCGTTGCAAACTTGGCTCCTATGCACGAAGGAAAACTGATTCTCTTGTGTGAAAATGGGTAATGGCAAGTGTCTGCGCTGTGTAATGAGTGTTTGGGATGTGTTTAAATTGCAGCTGGAAGTTGTCTTTGATTTAGTAGTGTCAGGCTTCATTCTTTAAAACAGACTTAATAGTCTAGGGCTGGTTTTTTACCTCATTTATTTAGAAGTGTCCCTATCAGTATTGTTCATAGCCAAGATGAAAAGGTACTGGTTTGCCAAGGAAATGGGTGTTGAATGTTCTTTCAATAAGCAGCTAAGAGGAAAAAAAGTTACCTAGAACTCTTTGTTCTTTGAGGCTCATTCATGTTTCTGATCTAATCAGTTATTTTAAGATGCTCCTTGTTAAGTCTGAAAGCCCTCGCTGTGGGATAATTTGGGTACCATTTCCAAATGCTTCTGTACTGGAGGACTAACAGACTTTCTGGCAATGCAAAAGCTGATGAAGAAGAGTCCATCTTAAAAGTTCCATGTTTGTGCAAGATACTCATTACATCTTGCTTGCAAGCAGCATTACATTTCAGCAACATGCAAGCAACGTTTTGGAAGGCGGATCTTACAGGTAATCATTGCATCACCCTTTTAAATCAGTGATTATTTGGGGCAGTATACTTCACAGATTAAAAATACTCTCCTATTCCTGTATTATACAGGATTATGTAATTTATGTTTTAACAAAGAAGCACATTGCAGTCACTGAAACTTTGATTTTGAAACAACTAACAATTTGTTTACACTTAGTAGTGGTGCTTCTTTCAGTGGGAAACATGTTCTTATCAATACAGGTAGGTAGGGTGTACCAAATTGTCCCGAATACATAAGTAGATGGTACTTAAATATGGATCAGTGGGGCCTCAAAAAGACACAGATATTTTTTAAATTTTTGTTTTAATTGAAAGGATAAGAAAATTCTTTCTGAATCAGTTGATTCTTTTCCAAATGCTGGTGGGGTGCTGCTGAGAGTCTTTGAATTTGTTCGCACTGTGGATTAAAAATAAAAAGGAGTGTCTGGAATAATCTTATTAATGGTACTCTAACATCATGGAAATAACAACTGAAGCAAGATTCTTAGTGTCTGCCATGCAGAGTATATCTTCTTCATCGAGAAAGAATGATCAAATAGGATTTGCAAAAGAATGCAAGCTAAGTTGAGATGCTAGATTGAGAATGTGATTAAGCTCTCAGTTTCTACAGGGTGGTGTTAGTCAAGCACAAAGCTTGATGAGGACCATCTTTTCAGGCTAGTTTCAATGTATTAACTTGGATACTCTGTTTAGCCTAAAACACATTCATTTTTTTCTGTCTCATCCTGTTTGGGTTGTTCAGGATGTCAGTTTGTCATTTCTTGTATGAAACGTTCGTATATGTTTTCCTCACCAAGCCACATTGCCTTGGAACAGCAATTCTCCAAAGTAAACTGAAGGATGGGCTTTTATAAATAATAACTTTCTTCATAACTGAGCCAAGAAGAATTTCCTCCACAGACTTGCCAAATAATAGGTCTGCCTTTTATTTTAACCTTTTTTCTTAAATCTTGTAGGTTTTCTAAAGAAACATACTATTCTTTGTTAGTCTTAATGTCAACAATGCTTATGAAATTCAGAAGTAGTCTTGTGCCTTGAGCATCTTTGTTTTCCTTAGGTTGCAGTTTCTTTAATATTGCTGGATAAAGTGTTTACAGGATTACACCTCCTGAGTGCATGGACTGCAGGATCGGGTGGTATTTAAAAGGCTCTTGCCAAAGAGGGCAGTTACCTTCACTAGAAAAGCTGTTAAGATAGCAAAACGTGGCTGGTTTTGCCTCTTCATATAATGGAAAACTCTTGTCACTTGGAGGGTGTCTTTTGAAGAATTTATTGATGGTTTTATTAATGTGTTAGTTCAAGCATAGTAGTTATGATTCAGGAATTTATTTTGAAGGAAATACTCCCCCACATCTTCTGAGTGTTTGCACCCTAAAGCTGCAAGTGAATTTCTGTGTGCCAATTGACTGTGAAATGAAGCTAATTATTTTTAAAACGGAACAGTCATTTTTAAAGACACTGCAGTTTGGGAACTTTTTGCTTTACTTTGCTTACATGCAGTGAAATGGTTGCATTCTGTAAGAGCAGCTTCAGGACTTAAGTAAGCCCAGAGCAGTGACCTTTGTGGGAAGCATGGACAGGACTTCACTATATCCTTCTGAATTTGCAGAGTTCTAAGCTGCTTCCAGCACTTTCCCATCAAAATCTTTAATTATGCACAAGTTTCCTCCCTCATGGTGAGGAGACATTAAAGTTCATCATTTTCCAATGACACAAGCTGATTTCGGTGCCTGCTGCAGGGAGTTGTGCTACTGGCTCTTGGTGAAGACTGGAGACAGCTGGTGTCATAAGCAGTTTCCTATCCCTTTTTCTGTCTTGGTTTCTAGAGAGTAAATTATGATTACACGAGTTGTTGGCAAGCACAGATGCTTAACAGTTGGATCATACAGTGAGCTTACATTTCAGAAGGCTTCAGAGGGAGGCAAGAAAGAGCTTGGTTTAGATGAACTCTCGAGTATTATTTTGTGCAGGTGAGGTCCCTGGGCCTGTCTGAGTGCAGGTAGGTGACTATGTGGATTGTCTTATTATGGAATGATTTTATTCTTGCTAAAAAAGTCTTTTTCTCAGCAATCTACTGAGCTTCCTGTAACTCCTTCACATTTTCAATGCAAATCTTCAAATCTTTCCTTGTATTATTATTAAAGAAAAAAAAACAGTGTAAATTTCTTTTTTTCTGTTGTGATATTTGGCAAGCATGTTAGTCCAAGCAGTGGAATAGAGGTCTTGCGTAACGAGAAGAGGGGGAAGAATGAATGTGGTGCTTGTATTCAGAAATCAGGTGTTTAAGGAACTCTTTAAGATTTTTGTTCTGCAAAACCTGTGTCATAGTTCTGGCTTTACATGATGCTTTATAAATAATCAATTTACCTGTCCTGAAGAGCTAGTGTTTAAAAGAGAAGAAAAAAAGGTCTTCAGGCTAGTACTGAGGGTTAATATTGAAGAAATAAAATGCTGCGTGAACAAGCTTGGAAAGAATGAGGCTTTGCCATTGATGACAAGCTGTTTGGTGTGAAGGATTATGCCAACATGGAATGGAAATGGAGAAAGGGAAGGAGAGGTGACGGAGTACAAGAGAGAAGAGAACAAGGAGCAGAAAGAGGGATAATAGAAAAAGGGAACTCAGAACAAGTTCTGAGAACAAAGACGCTAAATTTGGTGTAGGAAAGGTGCTATCTGAGACAGACTGAAGAGGTGAGGTAGGAAGGTTAAAGCAGACGTGTCTGTACCAGGAATACTTGTTGCATGTTAAGGCACAGAGAAGAAAAACACACATGTTTTTAGGCTTTTGTACCCAGCTGTTCCCATTAGACATGGATAAACCTTACTGAGGCTCTGTCCTGTCTAGTCGTTCTTCACTCTTTTTAACTTCTGCAGCCCAATGTTAAAACTCTTGCTCCAGCTTGAAATGCACGTAATAGTGCTCCCACATGCTATTCTGCCTTGCCGCTCTCCCATTAGTGGCACATTGATCCATCTATCTGGCCTATCCCAAACTTCTTTCCCTGCTCCTCAAAAAGCATATGAAAAGCATATATTTTTTTGAGACATGGTATCCCATACTTGATATAACTATTCATCTTACATAAAATAAAGATATATAAGTAAATCATAGATTTTTGTGGGATGAAAATGAATGTATTGAAGGAGATGCTAAGGGTAGTCTTAGCAGGTAGATTGAGAGCATGCAGTGTTGAAATGATCTGCCTAGTGTGGCAGCCAAAAAAAATCACTGGGACAGAATACAGTTGTTTGCTCTTCCTTTAAATGGATTTTGCTTTGAAGAGGTGGAGCTTCCAATCCATCTGCCATGGTTTGAGTTCTGGTTGCAATATAAAAACTTAAGGCAGGTGTTTAAGAATTTAACGGCCATGAATGAAAACTAAGTTGGTTAAAACTTCAATCCTCAGATTAGTATCTGATGTCCAAAACCAACATGGGCTTAAATTTTAACAGCTTTCCTACTGTTAGTTCATTATTTAGATCATTCTTTTATGCTCAGATTTGGAAAGATCACTTTTTATGGAGGATAGATGTTTTGGATCAAAATGTTCAGCTTATGGGAGTTCAACTTACGTTGGAGTATTTTTGAGGGTAGGTAATAGTAAATTACAAATAACCTGCCACTTGGAAAATTAAGTTAATTACTGCTTTTTTTCCACTTAACTTTCACAAAGTTGTAGTTATGCTGCAAGGTACTAAAATTTTCTTCGCTACGATTGAGGGGGGGTTTAATGATGTTTTTGTTGGGGAGATATTTTGATTCCTTAAGCAGTGGTAATCAGCAATGCCAGCCTTTCTTTCACAGCCAGACCTGGAGGGGTTACAGATTTGTGCTCTAATGCCACCCCCAGAATTCTTTCTTAGCGCCAAAATCGGCTTAGCCCATGTTCTGCATTCCTCTGGCTTATGGAGCTGCCCAGGTTTCTAGACTGTCTTTGGTACTCTCTTCATGTGCATGAAGTATTCTGTGTACTGTGTGGAGGCGGCTGCTAGTTGCAGCAAAATGCACCACCAATGGAAAAAACAAACAAACAAACAAAAAAACCCCAAACCAAAACCAAAAAACCAACCCTCCCTGACCTCTGTGTCCATCTGCTGAATTTTGCAGAAACTTTGCAGAGTGCTCAGTGAATAATTCATGTTCTCTGTATCACCACAGTTTATGGGCTAACAAAATTATTAGGATGCAGTCTTTGCAGGAATAACTCTTTCGAGTTTCTGTTATTAAAGGGTTAGGTCAGGTTATTTTCAAGTTTGGAAGTGAAAATCATTGCTTTAAACCCAGACACTTACTCCCTGGCTACACCCTGGCTTTAAAATGGTTCCACCCTAAACCAGCTTTAGCTCAAAGCTCAGTGTCTGTTTCCTTTCCCCACCCTGCATTCCATTTTCCCCAGGCTCCAAAGCTGCCCCCCTCCTCCTCCTCCTGCTCTTCCTCCTCCCTATGGTAGCAGCCTTGATTCTGTTAATCTGCTTTAACTCCAGAGATCAGAGGTACTTCCCCTCTCTTGAGTGCCCTTCTCACTATTTTACTGGTTCTGTGTGCCAAGGTTACACTAGGCTCATCTTTACAGAGATCTCAACCTTTCAAATAGTTGGTTGGCTGTTTTTTTTAACCTTTTTTTGTTTCTTTACTGAAATTACAAGTGAGAAATCAATAAGGCTACAGAATTTTAACATAAAAAATTCCTAATCCTGCTTTGCAATCATCACTGGTCAGGACTTTCACTTTCCAGCTTTCCCATTTGAAGTGCTGCTTTTGCATTAAAACATAGTAGGAATTAATGCTTTAGATGCAGTGTCTAGGAATCAAAACCAAAAAGTGACTTTGCTGCATTGGTCTTAGATTGTTTGGGTTTTTTGTTTACATTTCTTACAGGCACTTGTTTCAAAAGGTAAATATTTGTTCTGAGGGTTTTCAAAAGTTGTAACTCGGCATCCTGTCATATCATGAGTACTAGTGTTCATATTTAATGTGATACCTGAATGTTATATTTCTATCCCTTCATGTTTGTGTCTATTAATGTGCAGATGTGCAGCGAGAGGCTGTCTCTACACTGAGGAGCAGCAGAGAATAGTATCAGTCCTTTTACTGCTTGAGTTATGAGACTTAGAAAAAGAGGTTAAGCTTACAGTCAACCTTAGTATTTTTAAAGTGATAGTCTGTTTGAAGTTACTGTACAATTCTATGCTTATTTTGAGGAAACAGGAGTGTGGCTTAAGGTATTTCTGCACTGCCTGGTCATTCCTGCTCCTGCGGGGATGACTTTTATTATTCTGTTTTTTTAAAACAATTAACTTATTCATTTTAACTATTTTTTTTTCTTTGGATTTGGGTGTTTTGTTGTATCTTGTTTTGGGGAAGATCAGTTCGTTGACCAGGTTTACACTGTAGCCCTACAAACCATTGAGCTGAGGTCACTAACAGGTAGCAGTGCGCAGTAGGGTTTGGGGCCAGGAGCTCCTTTAGCTGACACAGACCATGGAAAAGCCTCTGCAGAATTTGGTTGAATGTTAGGAAAAAAAAAAATGTTACAAGAAAGAGATAGAAATTGGTCTTATTTTTTCCCCCAGATACCTGGAGGAGTGGAGGGAATTTTCCAGTTGATATTTGGACACTGATTACTGTTTTGAAAAAAATAGAGGGATGGAGATACACTTGTGCTTTTAGAATACCACTGCAGAACTATCAATATAAAACCAGGTCATATTTGTGTAGAACAAGCAAGTCTTGCTTTAGCAAGACTATTCTAGAGGTATTGAGGAGGATGTTGCTGCTGTTGGTAAAACATATATGGTGAACATCATATATGGTGAAAATCATATTCAAGCCTGTATGGTGAATGCTGCCTTTCAGTTGGCATGGACTCCCCCAAGCACTCCAGAAACAGTAACAGCATTTATTACAGTTTTATGCAGGATGGTGTTTCTCAGCAGCTCAAAACCCGACAGTGCAGGACAGTGTCCCAGGTCACCCTGCTTTGAGGCACAGCTGAGAAGCTGTAGTAATGCTCAGATCTGGAGGAGGAGGGGAAGAGGGGAAAGCGCAGCCTGAAGGAGACCATGGTTTTGGTTCCATAAGGATTCAATTAAGATATCTTAAAGTCTTTAACATAAAGGCAGTTTTTAATGATCATATATGTTGTGGTTAAATAGCTATGTTTGCCTTATAGTTTCCCAAGTTATGAAATTGGAGCTTATTTTGAATGCTGCGCACATTTATTATATCCACATGTATGCTATTATGTTTGTAAAATAGTGCTAATCAAAACCAATATAGTTTATGGCATCACTTCTCTATGTAAATATTACAGTATGTGAGAATGCTGGGTTTTGCTTAACAAATAGCAAGTTGTAAAACACTTGCGAAGGATTTCTGTTAGAAAGCAGGGGGTATCTGAAATACAAGCTTCAAAGGTATTTTTAGCAGTTCGTAGAAAATTGTCATTTTTCTACCAGCCCAGACACTTTTTTTTTTTAAGCCACTAGGAAATGAAAGCTTTTTTTTCTCCCTGTGAGTTTAAAAATTAATTATGTCTTTTGCACCAAAGGAGATCAAGCCAAATCTTCCTAAACTTATAGAAGAAGCATCATCCCTGGAATTTTAGATTAAATATACTGTCAGGCAGATCTGTATAGATACTTGACACAAATAGATAGATGAATCTCAGAAAACTGTCTTTGATTTCACCTAAGTTTTTTCCAGGAGAGTTCGGCTCGGGTCATAATTTGGCTGTGTCCTTGAAAGAAAAGCTGAGTTTAAGTGGCTCCCACTTTCCCTTGGTACTTAATTGTACCCCCACGCTCTCCTGCAGTTGTTCCGGTGAAGATGTCTGTGCAACCATGTAGTGAACCGGATTGGGGAACTGATCTGGGTTTAAAAATAACTTTTTTTAATAAACCAGTTTATTTTTAATGTATTAGTTCCTGTCTCAGGTTCACCTTGCAACTATACACGTAGTGTTGGTACAACTGAGGGAGTAGCAGGGGAGGATGCAGGAATGGACATTTGGGGTGGGAGAAGCTGCTGATGTTGGGACCTCTTTCCTCACCCCCTCTCTGCCCTTTCTGCCTGTCATGTTATAAACAAACAAAAAATTGTGTTTGCCACTGCACTAAAAATTACCCAGCTGTGTGCAGGAGATTCTAAACAACTACTCCAGAAAGCACGATGCCTGCATCCATCGCAGGTAGCTTCCAGAGCCAGTGCTCTGTACTTCGTTGGTTAACAACTTGGGTGGTGGGATGGAGCGAACCCTCAGCACGTTGTTTGGATCACACCAGACTGGGAGGAATGATTTGCTGGAAGGCAGCGGTGCCAGACACAGCATGGATTCAACAAAGACGAGTGTGAAGTCCAGCGTGTGGGACAGAACAGCCCCGTGCACCAGTGTGGGTTGGCAGCCAGGGAGCAAGAAAGCAACTTTGCAGAAAATGTGTTCGGGGGAGTAATGAGCTGAAGAAGGAAGGGTCTGCGTGCCCTCGCAGCTGCGAAGGCTGGCTGCGTGCCTTACAAGGAGCGTACGTAGCGTGTCAAGGGAAGTGAGACCACACTGGGGGTACGAGATCCTGTTTGGGGACCTCTAGGCCAAGAAGGACTTTGACAAGTTTGAGCAAGCCCAGCTGAGGCCATCAGGGTGTTGTGTACAAGGAGAGGCTGAGGCAGCTTAGTTTAACCTGGGAGGAGAGAAGGAGAGTGGATGGAGTGTCCAGAGCCAGACCCGTCCCAGATGCATATGGAGAAAGGGTGAGAGGTAATGGACACAAGTTACAGGAAGGGAAATTCTCATGGGGTAAAAGGAGGAAATTCTTTACAGAGTGGTCAGATGATGGAGGAAGGGCCGGGAGAAGCTGTGGTATCTCTGTCCCTGCAGATACTCAGACCTTGGCTGTACAAGCCCCTGAGAAACAGGATCTAACTCTAAAAGTAGCCCTGAAGTCCCTTTGAATTTATTTTTAAAAATGGTTCCAGGTAATACAACATTAACACTGTCACAAGTCAGGATGGCTTCTGGCTCACTGTCTGTTGGTGACACCGCTTAAGATACAACTCCAGTTGCTGTTGTTTTCAAACTGTACTCCCCTTGATCCTTGTCTTTCTGACAGCAGAATGGGTGCACCTGAAAGTTTGTCTTTCCTTTTGTTCACTTTTCCACCCTAATTTATGTAAAGACAGAGTATTCTCTGCACTTACAAACTTTGCTTTGTTCTTAAATGTGTTAAAAAGAAAATGAGCAGTATGATTTGCCAGCCCCGTGTCAGCTTCACATTTGCCTGTAGGAGGGAAAGTATTTGATGCACTTAACTGGGGGTCCTATTCTTTATGACTGTCAAGTGCGCTTTATAAATAAGAGTAGGATATAAGATTATTGAGTGTTTCTTTTATTAGTTCCAGATAGTTGGGATCTTGCTGTCACCCCTAGCTTTGGCAAGTGTCCACAAAATGCAGGCAGCCAGAGGCTTTGTCTGGGTTTAGTTGAGAGTGTTAGTGATGTTGGGTTGATAGTATGCTGGTGAAACTGGCAGGACGATGGTGTTCATTCTGCTGAAGCACCTAAAGGCTTAAAATCTGCTAAAACAGGTGCTGCAGCTGTGCGATTGGGTGAGCTGTGTGGAAAGGGTAAGGATGCTTTCCATGATAGGAGGTGCCTTGAATTGCCGTCATCTTTGGAGGTTGTGGGGACTTGTAAAGAATTTACTCCAGATGCTGAGCACTGATAACCTCCTGTTCGGAAAGGTGTGCTTGGAGGAATGGCTCATGCTGCGTGTAAAAAAAAAAAAAAAAAAAAAAAAAAAAAAAAAGTGCTAAATTTTAAGGGGGGTTGAGGATAGGTTGGAAGGGCTCCTAAAAGCTTCCTGAAATTTGCCAGGCATGATGGAGAAAACTTGCAGGAACTGGCTTAAAGCTTTGGCTGTGAATGATGAGCTGAGTACTGTTGCACGCCCTTCAAGGACCGCTGTGTTTGCTGGCTGACTTGCCCCACCTCGCTGGCGGCTGGGGCACTTTGATGAGGTAGGCAGTCGCTTGGTGGTGCATGTCGTGTGACCTCATCATCCTGGAAACTCAGAAGACCAAGGGAGAAACATTACTGCTTTGTATTTCTGCCAAACAGAAAGAGACTTTGAAGAGAAGATGACAGACTTCTTGGATCTCCTCTTACCCTGAGACTGTAATGAAAAGAGCAATATTGAGGAATAGCGACCTGGCAAAACGTTGCCTTCAGTTCTTGGGGAAGACCTTGTTTCTGCTTTGAATGCTTTCAGCAGCAGAGGTACTCGTGTATGGCTTTTATTCATGCCTTTCTCTCTTCTTACGGGTTAAGTCCTCCGGCTACATGTTTCTACCAACTCTGTATGTGAGAGAGCAGGAATAAAAGTTGAAAGATGAAAAAATTATTAAAGAAACTCCAAATTATAAAAGGGAATAATAGCATTGGGAGTCTGGAAAACAACAGAAAAGACCACTGGGGGTTTACAGAGAAGGTAAAAACACAATACAAACAAGAAATAAGTGGTGTGAGAGAAGCAAATACTGAGAAGGTAGTTTGGTAACAGCAGAGTTTAAGCTGTAATGAGGAAAAATGACTGTAGCAGGGAGAAGAAATACAAGGAAAAAACTGTATTAAAGTAATTAAGGAACTCAAATGGATTCTTTAAAATGGAGGAGCTTTTCTAGGGTCTTTCTGAGATGGCATGTGTGGGGTTTTTTCAGTTGTTTGGCTACATTTAATGCTCTTTACTGCCAGTTTTCTCGTAGATCTTGGAAAACAATTTATCACGCTAACATTTAATTTGGATACTTTTAGTAGGTTGCATCACCTTTCTCTCTGCTGTAGCCCTTGCTGAGGGGCTGGCAGATGTCTGCAGTGCTACTTGATTTTTTGACTAGTACAGCTTGGTTTTCTCATATGCATGAAGTGCGTTTTGTTGTGCCATGCTCAGCTGGGCTGTGTGGTCTCTGTGAGAAGGTGCTCATAATCGGGCTTCCTGTATTCCCTTTAGATAAGAACTTTACCAGTTAAATGTTGCTTTCAGAGATGCATGGAAATACTGTTGCCAAAGTTGTAAAAATGGGCCCTGTGTTTTATTTGAAAATAAAAGCTAATAATAAAAAGTATTCATCCAAGTCAACAAACTAATAAAGCTTTTCTAAAGCTTTTGTGTTTTGGAAAGTAGGCTGGTGTAATAGAATAACTGCAAAATAATTATTTGCTAAAGAGACTAATGAGCTCAGTTTTTTAGAGCAGCATTAATCCCATGTTTAACTTGCTGCCCCGACCGGGATTTCCTGCGCGCGGTGCCTGGAAGCTGTGCAGTCTCGGGGACTGTCTCAGCGGTGTGAAAAATGAGATGTGGGGGAGTTGGATAGAGCTCTCGGGCTGCCACGTGATCCGTCGCCTTGAATAATTGCAGAATAGAAGCTCATTTACTAAAGCTTGGTTTACGTACTGTTGAAGCACTGTAGTAAACAGTTTAGATTACTGGGAAGTGGCAGATACTTTTGATTCATGTAATTCTTTGACTGAATCTCGTTAAAAGAAGCTGCCTCCAAAACCACTTCTCTCTTTTCTCCAGAATACAATGTGAAGAGGGACTTCATGCATTTTTGGGTTTTGGTGCACTGAGAGTATTTTAGTGCTTATGTGACTAAGTGGATATTTATTTTGCCTTAATGTGTATTTGATTAGGTTACATCAGCTATAAATACTGGAAGCTCTAAAGCCTCTATTTCACTGTCTGTCTCTAATCTTGGCTTTTGAGGAACATTTAATGTCTTGTTGTGGTTACAATTAATCTCTGTGTGTTTTAGCAATTAGTGTTTATGTGCAGCAGGCAGTAACAGATTTTGGCAACTGTCAATCAGCATCTGTAATTGGCTATGAAAAAGGACAGGGCAAAAGGCAAGGTGATTTACTGCCTGTGTGGTTATTTGGCAACACCGTTTTGTTGACAAACACCCTTTCTGGCCCAGGTTATTTGCAGTGATTTGACGTGTAGGTGGTGAGGAGCAGAGAAATAGCAGTGTTAGCATGGCTTTGATTTGATAAAGCCGTCTGTTAACATTACCAGTGTAATGGGCTAGAATTTACTTACTTTGCCACCTTTTGTAACAGCTGCTGGTTTTTAAAGTCCTGTAATTTCCTTTTATGCAGAAATGTTAGTTTTAAAAACAAATGTCATTTGCTATCTAGAAAAATTATATTACCTGTTAGTTGCTCACTCAGTAGCAGAGGAATGACAAAATACATAAAAATCTGAAGCGACTGAATCTTTCTGCTTCACTAAGATTTAATAAAACTGCTAATATAAGGTTATACAAGCAAAACACAGATGGAGGAGGGAAAATCTCTTTAAAAGGGAGAGCATTTCTGAGAGTTCACATGGTTACTGCTGCTGTGTTTATAGCCCCCAGCCTTGGGTATTCCTTACGTCTCCAGGGCGTAGGAGTACCCTGCTAGTGATTGTTTTTTCATTATTGTTTGCTTTGAGTCTTTTTGTTTTTTGAAGGAAGTGGAAAAACTTAACAATAAGAGGTACTGGCAGTACAGCAGAGCTCAGTAAAGTGAATCTGAACGTGTTGAGGAACCTGTTGTGCCCTGGGCTGGGACTGGGGAGTTCACTGACTGCCTGGCTCCGTGGGCTTGGACACCTTGAGCAAGTCACCGCGTCTTTCTCTGGCGGTTACCACCTGTAAAATGGAGATAAAAATAACGATCATTTTCCTTTAGCAGTTTTCCAGGTTACAGGAGATAGGCGCTGTACCAGTGTCCTCATTAACATTTTTAATAAGGCTATGCAGATTGATATCTTGCCCTGGTTTGAAGCTGTTGAATGCTGCAACAGAGTGCTGGCGTACCACACTCTTCCTCTTCCCTTCTCGTAAGCTCTCCTGCTGGGAAACCTTCTGTACGGGAATAAGTTTATCGCTGTGGTGTATCTGATGAACACCTGGATTCCTTGCCCTGAGAAGTGCAAGGTGAATTTGTGCAAGCAGCAGAGTGTTAGTTTTGTACCCGTCATACCACTGTTTTGAACTGTAATAGTTGCATTAAGTAGACTTAAACATATTTTGAACTAGGAGGCAATAAAATGTTCAGGATCTGCGAAACAGCTTCCTCTTCCATCTGATCACTCATTATCTATGCCTTTTCTTTGGATTTGGATTTTTTTCCCCACTATGTCTTGATAGTAAAAATGCTACAAAGGCATCTGTTTGCTGGGAAGCTTTAGCCCTGTTTACCAGGTACTCAGTTGGGTTTTGAGCATGTCAGCTGTGTTGCTGTGGATTCTGGAGTAGGTAATTGCAGTTGATTTTACACACTTTATAAATAGGGCAACAACCCTTTTTGTAAATAACTTTTGTTTTGTGTGAAGAATAGAGAGGAGCATGAGAGTCACTTTCCTTTACATAAAACTACATATGTTATTTAAAACTGTAAGAGTCAAAGTTCAAACAAGGGAATCTTTAACTAGGCCTCCCCAAAAATACAAAAATAAAAAGTGTTTTGACAGGGAGACATTAACATTATGGTAACTTTTAAATTTTGTTTTGAGTTCACTGATGTTTTTGTTAGTAGTTTGTTACATTTTTATATAGCTGCTTTGTAGCTACCTGTTGTAAAGTGGCTGATCTGTGTCTTTGTATTTTAACTGTATCACTGCTGTATAAAACCTACCCTGTGATACATGCTGGGAACCACCCATTACTGTGTATTTTTCAGGTAAGTGACCCCGAGGGATTCATACTAATTATCAGTCCACTGTTACAGGCTGTTTATTACTGGATCTTTGAAAACTTTTATTATGGGGAAGAAATGAAAGAATAAAAATTTGTACTGCTGGTGTATAATTATGGAAAAAAACAGAACTTAAACATTGGAGTGTAACTTCAGTACTAGCAGACTATCCTGAAATCTTAGTTTAAAGTAAAGAAACAAAGTTTTATCCAGTTACTAGTTGTAGGGGAGGTTGCACACATCTCTCTCCCTCTGCCCTGCTATTGTGGTGTGTGGTGCTGAAGTTAAGACCAGGTAGATCTTAAAAAAAGATGGGGCAGAAGCGAAGGGTGCAGATGGGCACAGGCTGGGAGAACAGAAAGCCCCAGCCATGGGGTGGGTATGCTTTCTGTTGAGCCTCTGAACAGCCAAGTTCATCTTGGGACTTCGGGAAAAGAAGGGGCAAGAAGCAACACTCTCACGTGAAAAGTGAGAATAAGGCCAAACGAGGTGGTGATAAGTTCCTGGTTCTGTTATTTGGATCCATGATTAGGCAGACTTGTGTGGTTGGTGTGCCACATCTCAGGGGATTTGTTTGCACCTCTAACAGCATCTTCTGTCACACAGGTGCTGAGGTGGCAGTAACAGAGCCCAGCAGCTCCGACAGCAGAGTAGAGCGGTCAGACCCCTACCCAAATGTCGACGAAGCCCTCGTCGGCGGGGAGGCCAGCTACATCTCTCAGCCCTTGACTCCCGAGAAGGAGGATGCGCTCCAGGCTGCCACCGTCGCCAACCTGCGTGCGGCTCTCATGAGTAAGAACAGTTTGCTGTCTCTGAAAGCCGACATGCTGGGAGAGGATAGTTCTCTGCTGTTTGAGTACTTACCCAAAGGCACGCATTCCCTCTCTCGTAAGTTTGTGTTTTTATATTTTTTGTTTACTGATACTTTAAGTGAAATCTTTAGTGAGAAGAAAATACAAGTCACTGTCTTGTTTATTACTACTGATAGGTTTATATCAGTTTTAAATCCTTTTTAGTCCCACCTCCCTTAAAACTTGGAAACCTGTGTCTGGTATTGATCCAACTTTAATGTTAACTGCTGAAGGCATGGAAGAAAGTGTTTAGTGCATATGTATGTAGCGCTTGGCTTCAAATTCCTGTTTTATTTGTTTGCAAAATGGTACTTACAAATGAAATCCAAAGTATTTAAGTCCTTATGGTAAAAGAAGTAGCACCAAAGGTTTTGAATCCAAAACTGACTAATGTTGGAAGTCTTGAGTGTTGCTTCTATGTCTGTAGAAACGATTGTGAGTTCTGTAGATTGCATGATCTTCTTGCTGTTTACTTTTAGACCTATGTCCAAGTAATGAGCAGCTATTGATTGCTTTGTTATACTTGCACATGGAAACAAATGTTATTCTACTGGTGATTTGTTGGAGACAGCTGTTGTGTACCATTCTGTGTGGCCAGTTTACTTTTCAACATACTCTTGTATTTCCTTCGTTGCAATCATAGAACACATTGATTCGCTAGTGCATAAAGAAAGAAAAATGATTAATGGTGTATTTTAATAATAATCTCAGAAGATGGTGATATAATTTGTGATGTAAAATAGAGCAAGCAGTGGCTGAGTACTACTGTTTGTTTCCATCAGAAAAGGTTTATTTTAATCTATTACTGAGAAAATTGACTGATTAAATAGAATGAAATGTCCACTTAAGGTATTTATTATTTTATTTTATTTTTACTTTCCTATGGCAGAAGGTAGATAATGTTTAATGGTGGTAGATTCATAGAATATGTCATAGAATGGCTTGGGTTGGAAAGGACCTTAAAGATGACCTAGTTCCAGCCCCCCTGCCACGGGCAGGGACACCTTCCACTAGACCAGATTGCCTAAAGCACCGTGCGAGTGGCCAACTGGTCACTTGAGTTGTGTGATAAAGGGGAGTAGCTGCACAATGTAATGTCTGTCTTAGTATCTTATTTTGCTACTCGTGTCTGAACAGTGGAATCATTATTTTTTTTTTAAATATCTAAGTTCAGAGAGAAACAATACATTTTTTTGTACCTTATTCTGCAGCTTAAATCTTTAGGTGGAATTGCTGATGCAAAGTTCTTGTTTCTTCCGCAGTAGTTCACTTACTGAACGATCTCCAATTAAGTCAGATTTAGACAGTTCAAACCAGGCTCCTGGGTTGAAAATCCCTTTGTTGCAATGAAATAACAAAGATCCTGTGCAGCAGTTTAGTTGCTGGGCTCGCATGCAGTGAGAAGAGTGCCCTCAGCTGGCACCGGAACGGGTGGGAGCATAGACTGATGCGCAGCTGCAAGGGTGATTTATGCACCGCGTGTTCAGATCTGTGACTCGTGACAGGTGAAATCAGCGGTTTCATCTTCTGTCATGATAAACTGGAATAACGACAGGGCAGCCCTCTATCAGTCATCCTTCTCTTGGTTGGAGGATTTTACATTTTACTTAAAAGCTGCAGCACCACTTGGCGTAAAGACAAATGAGTATAAAGCAGTCATAAATTTGGGGCTAGAAATTAGAGATTGCCTAACCAGCTGAGAAGCGGAGTTCAGTAACAGGCATGGTGTAGGCAGAAGACCAACTGGGTTTAAAATAAAGCTTGGTAATTTAGAAAAGGGGGTGAATGATAGCACGTTGTGGGGTGCCATGACTCAGGAGGTCCTTCCAGCCTGTATTTGAGGTCCCTGCTTTCCAGCTCTCACTGTTGCTTGAATTTCATTCAGCTAAGCCTCAATAATCTTACCTTTATGGAAGCAAAGTGAATTGCGTAAGACAGACAGACGACTGCTGGATTAGTCTGTCGCTTCTACATCAGCAGGTGGATGTGGCTGTGGCCTGGTAAGGGGGTTTTTACAGAAGCAAGGAGTTAAGGGACCTATTTTTCTTTCATCTTATTCAGATTCACAGATACCGATTTACTTTAATCACTTAAAAAAGATGTTCTGATATAAGACTCTCTTGCTTCTAAGTGGTCATTACTGAATATAAGACTCTCTTGCTTTTAAGTGGTCATTACTGAATACAATAGGACATCAAGTTTAATGAGAATTTTCAGTGTATAAAGTGACAGTAAAGCAAGTGGTAAGAATTGCGGAGATCTAAAAGCACGGTCTAGGTTGGTGCTAGCTTTGTAGGTTTTTTTCACATTTTTCTTCAAACACAATTTGAGGATGTTGAGTCATTTTAAAGGCCCGGGTTATATTTAAAAAAAAGAGGGGAGTAGGCAGGAGCACAGTGAAAAAGATTTCTTTTCTTTTTTTTTTTTTTTTAAACCATCTGTCTGATGAAAAGGAAGCGCACTAATTTCAAGAATTTTAAGTGATCGATTCCCCTTGAGTTAAAAAAATGTGAAGTGTGCTTTTAATCTTAACTGCTATCACTGGATTGCCTTCGTATTCTCTTACAGAGCACTACAGTAAGTAACTGACTCAAGGAGCAGTGTTCGCATTCGCTTTTCTTTTGTGGAGGTAGAGACTTGATGGAGGCGGGCAGATCCGAAGAGTGTATCATACATGTTTAACATTCTGATGAGCCATTTCTAAAGGGGATATTAATCTCCAAATTACTGCACACATTACAAGTTTTCATTTTTTCTTCCGCATAGTTCATACTGTTGTAAAAGTCAATAGAGGATGCCGCAAGATTTTAGTTTTACCTTGTGTTCTTTTTTCGTAATTCATTGTATATTGTAATGATTGTATGAGGTTTGAAATCAGTTGACATTCTGCTGATGGAAAAATGACGCCCAGGATGTGTGTGGGGTGTTGTATCACTATGATGTAGTCAAACATAAGTACAGCATTTCTAAAGTTAACCGGTTCAAACTGATTTAAAACTAGAAGGGGATATTTAAATACCTTGCCGTTTGGGTAATACAGTTGCCAGATAACCTACAGCTGAGGAGCTTTGAGAATTTGATGTTCGTGGTATATAAGCAAAATTGACATTGTTCATGTGGTTGTCAGAAACCTAAAGAACATGGGGGTTTTGCAGGGGGGAAAAAAATAAGTACTTGCGACTTACGGGTAACACAGAGGTAGTCTTGGGAACCACTAGTTACAGAACCTGCAGTTTGTTGTTGGGGCTGTGTTTCAGATAAGACATTATAAGAGGTTCATTTTTTCTTGTCTTTACATGTTTTCGTGGTTTGCCTGTAAAAGCAGGTTATTCTTCTCTGACTTCCCACTTCAGCAGTGCTGTTCTGCTGAGCTCCTTGGTTTGATAATGTGTTTCTTATTTCGTTTGTAATACTGAACTTTGGTAGCATTGTTCCGTACAGTTACAGCACATCTACAAAAGCCTCAAAGGCTTAAGTTGAACGTTTTTAGCTGGTTTTGCCAAGAATAATCAAGAGAATGAGAATTTTAATATTCATTAGAAAATGAGTTGGTTAGTTTACAGCCCTGTTTTCTTGTAAAAAAAAATAAATAAAAATAAAAAATGCAGAAAACTTTTAGATTTTGGGGTGCCAGCTCCCTTAAAGGGTAACTCTTCCACATTTTCAGAATAGTACATTGCATACTTTTTTGTATGTCTAAGTTTGGCTTTTCCTGTTTACCCTGTTGCAACTGAAACTGTTTATAGAAGCAATTCCTATGAAGCTTGCTGTCCAAGTGATTACATGGTAGACAGAGCCCTTTTCTTCTGGGCAAACCAGCTAATACGTTATTTTTAGTTGGTGGTTCATTGGAGCCAATAATTTATACTTGCACTGGATGCTAAAGGAATACATTTTACACTGTGGTCGACTTTCCCAGGAGAGAGTTAAAGGTATTCAGTTTGGTGTGGAATTTTTCTATGTGTTAAACGAAGATTTGGGGGAGAATAGATGCAATTTTAAATAAGATATCATAACCTTTGCCTTTCTTTTTTCCATACTATGCTATATTCATATAAATACTGCATTCACGTAAATACTGCTAAACCAGTGCATCATCGTCTATATGCAAAGCTGATTGAAGTGCTTTTGATTTCTGGTTTAGAAGTTAAAATACTTTCATTAAAATTAATTTCAATACAAATTTAGGAGGGAAAAAGGTTTCTCACAGAACTAGTCAGAATGGGACAAAATGTAAATTTGGGTGCTGTTTGCGTTCTCGTGTACAAAGTATGGGTCATTGATGTGGGTTTCTCATGTTACTTGAAGTTGTTGAAACCAAATAAATATTAATTATTGTTTGAAAAATCATCTTTGTATTTTGTGTTGTAAATCTTTGTGGCTCACATTGGATTATTGAGTTTGTTTCTCCTTGCTCTACTTCATTGCTCATTCGTTAGCCTTAACTTTTGCTCTAAGCAGTGCATTGTTTCTCTAGGAACCTGTGTAACTCTGTAGAGGTGTTTAATAAGGAATTGATCAAGCCAGACCCCACTGGCTTATCTCTGCTCTACACTAAAACACTGTTTGTTTAAGGAAGCACAACCCAGAGATGCCTCTTAAGTCATCCGTGGTTGCAGTTTGTAGCTTCAATGTAAACAGGGCATCTTGAATCAGTTTGGGATGTTCAGGGGAAAAAAGGAACATGTGGATGACTAGGCAGGAATTCTGCTGCAGACGTGGAGAGCTGGATTCCTGCTAACAGTTTCTAACAAGAAACACTAATGAGTTTGCGTTTTCCCTTATTTTTTCCTGTCTTTTGTTTACGGGTTCTAGCGTTTTGCTGTCTTGCCTTTAAATTGCGACAGCTACAGATGAGCACCAACAGAATGAAAACTTCAAGTATTGTTACAACACTTGAATAGAGTTAATGAAGTTGTGAAAGATTTCAATCGGCGATCAAAGTGGAGGAAGGTAAATCAAACATCCAGCTTGTGGCACAAGAGCAGAATTTCCTTTGATAGCTGATAAAAAGTTAGGTTTGGGATTGTTCGCATTTAGAAACCTTTGTGTGGTTTCACTCGAATGCTTTGTTGTGACCCAGATCACAGTGTATTGTATTCGGATGTAGTATAAACTTTGACTTGTTATTTGTAGCTGCATTAAAGAGTGTGGGTTTTTATATCCATAAAGGTTTCAATCAGATTCTTTTGTGTTAGAAATAAAAAAGCCTTTAGGGCATAAAGTGCTTTAAATATGAATTTGTTTACTCTTATGCCATATTTGCTTCTGGTTTTGCCTGCTTGCTTTTCAAAAATAATGACGTGCTCGGTATGTCATTCCAATATTCAGTTGAGGTGCTTGTTAAAGTTTGTTTAAGACTTCGTAATGTACACTGATCTTGATAACACAGCCTTTATTTGTATTTAGATTTGTCATTGATTATCAGTCCAGTTTCTGGAATATTGTTTGCCATTTGGCTGTTGCTACAGAATAGGCAAGAGGGTACAATTCTGCTTCAGCTGGACAAGTAATGTTTTCCTTTTTAACTATGGTAGATTTGTAGAATGTAACGACTGTCGGGCATAATCGAACAGTTTTGTGCAAATACTTGAACTTCTGTGCTTGCTGTCTGTAGAAGGAAGGGAATACTTTTTTCCATCTTTTGTAAAGCACTTTGAGATCAAGGAAGTACCATATTAAATAAAACACCATGGTCAGATCATGAGATCTGAAGCTTTAACATACATTTTCAAGAAAGTTAGCAATAGAAAAAAGTTTGTGCGTATGTTACTTAAAGGTTGAAATGTATGTGTTTGAAGTGGTGCTTCTCCAAGAGGTGTCTTTCAGAAATGGGATTGCTCTGGATATTTGTGCTGGACTGTGCTGCTTTCTCCTGACAGACTCCTTAGTGACCTGCCACGCAATATTACTCCACTACATACATCGCGTACAGACGAGGCATTTTGGGTGGGGAGGCTGGTTTAAAAAAAAACACAACCACAGAACAAAACAAAACAAAAAAAAAAACCAACCCAAAAAAGCCTGGCATCACTGTCCTGCTGCATTCCCTCCCACTGACAGAAGATAAGCTGCGAGTGCTGGTGCACTGCCTTTGCAAGGCCTTTTTTAAAACCACCAGCTGGTGCTAGTTCACGTGGGTGAGATTCGTTTCCTGTGTTCCCCAGGGCCTGGCACCAACTTGAATCGTTCAAGGGGCGAATGTGATGGCAAAGTGGAAGCACCATCTCCCCCGCTGCCTTCATCACACCTTGCCACTCAGAGCCCCCCTGAGATCTGCTCTTCTGGTGAAATGTCACCAGAAACCATGATAAAAGGAGAGGTGCCTTCCTCAACCCAGGTAAGATCATGGGGGGAAAATGCAAAGACATTTAAATGCAAAGGTGTCTGTTTAATCAAATTCTGCCTGGCTAGGAGTACTTTGAAAGACTGTAATTCCTTATACTTTGATCTGTTCGCTTTTCTTTTTTAAAAACTATTTTAAAACTAGAAGTCTGTTGATGTCAGGGCTGGTGCTGTCCTAATTTTAGCCTTTCTGCCTTACCTCAACAGAACTTGCATTCAAAAAACAAGTGATTTTTATTTTGGGGTATACATGTCCTTTTTATTGTAAATCGCTTTGTTTGCAAAACATTGCATACAAGAACATAATATGGTATAAAGGTAGCAGAGATCCCAGCTATCCGTTGCCCGGTTCTGGTGTTTTGCATTTGGGTTTGTTGGAACTGTCTGAACAGGGACAGAAGCAGGCTGGCTTTCTGTGTCACGGGAGGCAGGAGTTTCAGGTAAGATCCATAGCTTCCTGTGGCATTTCTTATCCTTAATTAAAGGTATAGGTAGAAACACAGTTTTTCCTTTGCAGTCACCTTAGAGCAAAGCGAGCTGGCCAGAGCGGCTGGTCGCTGCTTGTCCTGTCTCCAGCAGACCTGCCCAGGCTGCATCATGCCCCTGCCTCATAGAGGGTTGCCATCTGCCGCACACTGGCATATTGCAAATGGTTTATGAAAAAATAAAAATAAAAATCTGCTTTTATTTATAATTTGGATCAGCAATGCCAGAGCGCGTTGCATAAAGGGAGCTACACAGAAGGTGTTTGTTTTCCATGGGCTTTTCTAGGTGGAAAGAAAAGGTCGCTGTGTAGGGCTAAGGGAAAATTTTCCAGCTCTGTTGTATCTGCTAGAAATTTTCTATCCAGTGTTTCCCGTTGGCCTGAGTGGGAGCCACAGGCGCTTGGTGAGCCTGGAAACTGAGTCGTTACCCAGGTCCTCAGTAGGCATGTTGATTGCTGTCTTCAAAACACCAGATCTTGCAAAATATGGCCCAGTTAACTTAGCTGCTTTGACAGTGAAAGCTTTGTGAAGGCAAACAGGGCTGCCAAAGCAAATGATGAGCCTCCCTTAAAGGAGTAAAGGCAATGATAAGATGGGAGCCTGAGCACTAACTGCAAAGATGTGTTCTTGTAAATGCTTGCCTTAACTTAAATGTGCTTTTCATTTGCAGGCCACTTACGATGGATTTTTAGCACTTTGGCAGTTTGATAATTCTCATTCAGGTAAGGGGAGAGAGAAAAAAAAATTTCAACTATCCGTGTTTTATACCCAAAGACGCTAATTTGTACACCTGTATGTGTGTGTTTCTGTTTCAGATAAGAATTTCTCGAGATCTGAAGACATGGACATAACCACTGATGGCCTGTTCCTGGATTCAGCCCTAGCCAAGAGGCTGACCTGTGGTTTCTGCAGGAGGGTTTTCCAGTGTGCTGAAGAGCTGAAGGAGCACATCCACAAGCATGCTTTCTCCGTGCTTCTCCCGTTTGACCTGGCAGACTGCTCCCAGCCTGGCCTTGTTGACAGCGTGCCTCCTGGCCACCTTGCCCGCTTCCAGTGCTCCAAATGCCCTGCAAGCTTCACTCTGAAATCAAACATGGATCGCCATGAAAAGACCATCCACTTCAACTGTAAGAAGATGCAGTGTCCTAACTGTGACAAGCTATTTCGAGACAAGACAGACTTAAACCGGCACCTTATGTCTGTGCACTCAAGAGAGCGTACTTTTGTCTGTCTCTCCTGTGGAAAGGGCTTTGGTACACAGAAGAACCTCACCAGCCACGTGAAAGCGTGTTACCTGGGCTCTGCCCGGCTGGTCGGGTTTGAGCTTTTGGACAGTGTAGGACAAAACGAGGATCCGGAGGACACATAGATACCATTGTGTATACGAGACGCTTCCTTAAAACTAGGAAAAGCAAATTGTTCCATTGTCCTCATACTGCAAATAAATGTGCCGCAGGTGTAATATAATAGAGTAATTCCCCAAAGCTGATCAGGTTGATAGTGTGCTGGTTCCAGATACTGTGTAACTGCAGCCACGGTGCTGGTTTTCTGCAAAGATAACTTTTGTCAGCCCATAATAATGGGCGCTTTGGCTATCTTGCTGGTGTGATCCTACTGTGTGCTTATACTACCTTAAACTTATTTTTTTTTTTTATCAGTAGATCTCAAAGTGCTTTATAAAAGAAACTGTGATGTTTTCCTCTTATTCCCTGGAAAAATAACATACCTCAGCTTGTTGGGCGTGTTAGCAATAGAATTAATAATAGAATTCAGTCGTCTGAGTTCTGGTCTAGTGCTCTGTCCATTAGACAATTCAGGCGTTTCAGGCTTTTATTCAGTTTGAGATGAGGAGCTGTGAAAGCATGGGGTTGCTCAGTCCTGTAAGGTGTTTGCAGTCTGGTTTTCTCTGTCATCTAAGGGATAAAAATGTGCTGCTTGTTCATGTGTGCAACAGGGTGTGTAATTTGGGCTTGAAAGTTGTTGCGAGGCCTATTTTATTGATACTATGTTCGAGTACTCTTAGGACTTTTTTGAAATATTCTGGAGTATGGGTGTGGTTTTCAGGAATTCTGTAAATTTTGCCGATTTGTTTGTTATACATAATGTAATTAAGTTAGCCAGACTGAATGTATGTTGTTGAAACGGAGGAGAGGATTCTTTACATAGAAGGTTGAACTGAAACTTAGGGTGCGCGTATAAAAATCAGTAGTGGTTGTTACTGGAGGGTAGAAACCTTACTGTAATGTCTATTTTATTATATAAAATTCATTTATTTTTTTAAATATTAAATATTTCTGTGTCTCTTGCTATATATTTACATGCAAAACCAGATTATAGTAACTGTGAAATTAAAATAGCATAATTACTTGTCGTGCTTCCCAGCTGCTCTGTGCACAGCACAGCTTGTCAGCAGCTTGAGCTTCAGCGCTGTAGGACTGCTTCCCTTCATGTGCGAGAGAGGCAGCTGAGAAAGCGAAAGCAACTTCTAGAAATGATCTTTAGAGTTCTCCAGAATAGTTCTTCCTCATAAGATTGTTGCATCTCAGGGAGGCAAAAACAAGCAATATGTGGTTGTGCACAAAGTGGACTTGAGCAGGCTGGAGGTCTCCAGTGGAGAGTTTCTGGCAGAGCTGTTCCCCGTGGAAGGCTGGGTGAGGGAGATCATCCAGGTCCTGCTGCCCTTGCTTTCCTAGAGAGGGAATAGTTATATTCTGGTGCAGCACTGCTTTTCCCACTCCTGCTGTGAATGGGAGCTTCAGGGATACGGCTCCATGCCGGCGCTGGGTTTTTGAGGGTAGGGGGGCTGGAGATTCCCTGCTTGGCTTAGTTCTTCCTCGTTGGTTGAGCAGGATGCGGTCAGAGTTGAGTCTGTGTTCCTATATAACCAGTGTAGGATGCCATACTTCAGTCATTTTTTTTTTTTTTTAATTTTTTTTGCAAAGTCACGTTCTTTTTTTTGCTCTGGTTCCCATTGACATCCTTGGTGTTGTGGATCACAGCTGTCTGTGTGTGTGTGTGGTTTATAGTCTGTCAGCTTCCCTTGCTACAAATATCCATTTATTTGCCTCATAATATATTTTGCTCTTCAATAACCAGCAAGTGAGGAAGGAGAAGGCCAAGCCAGAAGAGAAAGCTGTCACCAAAATGGGGAATTTGGGAGCAGCAAGGTAGGATTTGTCTGGAGTGGAAAAGTAAGATGCCAGCAGAAGTAACTTTAGCAAATTTTAAAAGGTTTAATTCATGTGGTAATACTCAATGACATTTCATATTTGTTCTTTTGTTTCCTCTCCTCATATTTGAGAATTTCATTCAACATGGAACTCTTCTTCTATAATCAGGGCAACTCCTTCTCTCTAATAGGGGTTTAAGTAGTGTACTTGGCCTGTACGTCAGAGTGTTTTCTGACTTCAGCACTGAGACTTTCCCGTGTTTCCCTTCAGGATCAGGAGTAGGTTTTTTAAAATGTTACAGCCATAGGGTATAACATAGCAGAGGCTTACATGGTGGAGAAAACTTTTAAAAAGTAGGGTTGCTGTGTGAGAAAATGGCACAGGAAGATGATGGGAAGTGTAAGTTTGGCGGTTAAATTGCACCTTACTATTCATAAACTTAAATATATTTATGAGGATTAAGTGGATGAGAATTCTCTTATTTGTGAATTCTTTGTAATAACCAAATGAGTGTAGTATTTCAGTGATTATTAACTACATATCAGTTTACAGAGTTGACACAAAGCAGCTGTACCGGGCGGTGTATCACTGGTGCTTTTCCTTCTCTCAAGCCAGGGATGTAGGAACCTGTTTTCATTTAACAGCCTCAGTGAAATAAGTGAAGTTACTTGAGATGACAATACCAAAGGCTTTTTCCAAACCGTTATTGTGTTGGTTTTAAAAATGCACATCTTTGTAAATATTTTAGTGAAGTACATAGATTTTCACCATGGCCCTGTGTATTACATTCTCCGTTTCTTGGTGCTGCTCTTCCTATAGAAGTGTCCAATAGCTCATTATCTGTGGCGCTGCTGTTGATGGTCTTGATGATCTTGTTAAAGATTATTTCTTAGGACCTTAATGCTGCTATACATAAACTCTACAAAATACTGTCACTTAGACAAAAGATTCTACTCGTTCCAAAATCGGTATGTTGTTCGTTGAATATACATACTTGTGGGTGCGTATATTTAACAGTACTGTGAAAATGTTAACTCTGCAATACAGTTGTTTTTTTTAACAATGCTGCTGTTTTTCAGGTGTTTACTTTTGTAGATGCAAGAACTAAATATATGGCTATTTGGTGAAAAAATAGTTTTCAATAAAACGAGAGCTGCAAAAGTGTTCTGTGACTGTTTTTAAATAGAAGCGTTCTGGAAGTTGAACATGTTATTCTCAAGCGATTTAAGCTGAATGCAGGCAGAAGTCGGCATGAGGGGTCTTGAAATTGGAAAGTGTTAGGAGTATGTTGTTGGAAATCCATGGATGTGTTGGAAACACATGGTGCCATCCGGAGTTGCCTTTCCAGCTCCCACAAGAGCTCAGCCGAAAAGTGAAGGGATGGGTGCGGACGGTAGATGAGAGGCGGCATCTGGTCATTTAGGAAATGACGGGATCAGGCACAATCTGGTGATGTAGGAAGTGAGGGATTTTGTGGTATTCTCTTCTCTAAAGCACTTTCGCTTTGTAATCTTGGGGTGTGGATGCTGTCAGGATCTCTGTGGCAGTTTTTTCCTGAGCTGCAGCCACCTCGCCAGGCGACTTGTCCTGCTGGCTGTGGGCTCCGCGTGCGGCTTGTTGGTGGTGCTGGGTACTGGATGTGTCCCCTCTTGACTTCTCCTGAGCAGCTTACACCTTGCTTACCTTGTCTAGACTCCATAGTAAGAGGTTTATAGTGATCCTGGGGAATGTAAGTGTTTGGGCTATCGCTAATAGTCAAGCAGTTACAAGAGCAGACAGGAAACGTATTTATCATAAATGGCTTTGTATCGTGACGTTGATACTCGTTGGGGAAGAAAGTGGGCTCCTTGCCTCTGTTTAGACAAGGGGGTCTGAAATCCCGAGGAGAAGATAAAGCAAAAAATACTTTCCCTGTAATATAAAAGAGAAAGAGTTTTCATATTCTAGGTTTTTTTAAAAAAATTCAAAATCTTGTATATCAGAGGGTAGGTGTGGGGTAGGGGAAGGACTGGGTTAGCAGCCCGAGCTTGCGCAAGGCTCTGGGCATGGGGCCATGTTAAAGTATCTCCTCTGGAAGGTTCCCAATGCAGTGCAAGTGCATAGTCACTGAAACCAACCCATCAAAATTCTGCCTGATCACAGGGATTAATCTTTACTGATGGGTGAATAAAATATTCTTTAGTGTTCACTTTCCCTATTGTCAGTATTGCAGCCGTGGCCCAGGTGAGTTGGCTTTTTTAAAAAAAAATATTTTATTATTATTATTTATTTTCCTTTTTTTTTTTCCCTTGAGCTAAAAAGTTCCCTTGACAGCTTTACAAATATGCTGGAAAACCCGCACCAAACCACTAAAAAAAAAAAAAAAAGAAAGAAAGCACCCGTAGGATGGGCCAGCACAGTTGCTGAGCAGCACAAGAAAAGAATATAAGAATATTAGATCCCATTCAAACTGCTAGTCAAAGGAAGTATTTTTTCCACAAAGTTACCTGTGTGGAGGATGTTTTTAATTCCAAGTAGTCAAAAGAAATGTGAAGACAAAATTCCTATCACAGCAGCTTGAACCATGCTTTTAATCTGCATTAGAACAATAAAAAAACTTGTTAGAATACTTTTTCTAAGCTGAGGTTCTGTTGAAATGTTTCTTCTGATCGTGAGGGGTGGTGTTACTTATTTAATTTAAAGATGTCTTCATAATGTCGTGTGGTTCGCACTTTCCCGTGATTAACAAATGTGGTTAACTTTTCACCTTGTTTTATCTGCATTGCAAATACAAAACAAACTTTAAAAATGGAAGAAAAGCAACAAAAATCCCACAAATTTGGCATCGAACAACACCAATCGCGTGAGCCTACTGACTTTCTTTAATAAACACTGGTTGTACATAGCTGGTTTGCAGGGTGCAGCGTAACTCCCAGGGTGTTACCTGCAGTACACGGGGGGCATGCACTGTACGTCAGTGAGTAGGGCATTTGTAGCAGATAACATTTCAATAAGCACCTAAAAATAATGCAAAATACTCAGTATGTTAGAAGCTGTGTAGTAGGACTGGTGTTATCCTTATTCCCCCAGCTCTCCTGCATAGATGTTTGCATTTACCAAGAGCCATTTACATCCACATAGGATACTTCAGGTGATTAACTAGAACTTGGCTTTCTTTTTTTTCCATTGTTGTTATGTAAACAATATATTGTTTTGAGAAATAATGCTAATTAGGAGAAAAAGTGGGTGAAAATTAACATACTAATGGAAAGGAATCGAATGACAAGAAGGTGGAGATTTAACATCCTATCCACGTGGACAGTCACTTCCAAACTTCTGGTGGGTGGATGTCCTCAGGGAGTAGCAAATACTCTGTTTTCACCTGCTGTGGTTTGCATATTGCACTTTCCCTTGGTTTGGAGGAGGAAATGCCACCACAGCTGCCGTGTGCGTTCTTCTGGCAAACGAGACCCTTGGGCTGGCAGTGCTGCGCGTCCCCTGGGGCCGCTTCCAGCGCACGTCTGAGGTGACAAGAAGAAAAGAATCAGCAGTGTCAGAATGGCTTCAAAGAACTCATCCCTTTTCAGCAAAATATGGTTGGGGGGGACAGAAAAAAGTCCATCAGGGGCTATATACAGCTGCCTCCTAAGGAGGCTCGCAAGGGTCCTGCTGCAATTCGACGTTACGCATCCTTTTAGATTTCTGTGTCTGTGCTGCAATGGTTACGCTGGGTGAGAGTTGGATAATGCAGAGCATGTTTGCTGTAACTGTCCTTTTTTTTCCTGGGTAATCCTTGGTTTCTGCATCTTCTTTTGAAATACTCCTGGAGTGTGTGATGATGTTCTTGCATCGTCCCATAACTAAAGCGCGTGGCACTGTCGGGGTGTTACAGCTGTGGTCTGCTCTTCACGGCTCGCCGCTTCCACAAATGGTGGTGGTAGAGTTTTAGATCTTGGTGTTTAGGATAATTCACTGTAAGTCAGAATCACAGCAGATTGTTAGTCCTCTTCAGCTGCCGTTCAGCAAGCGCTGGGCAGTGTTACAGACTGTTGCTAAACGTTTGTGCGTCGGCTTGTTCAAAAGCTGCTGTTATGAGGGTACTTCAAGTTGTTAGTTTTAATAATACAAGTGCATTAACATAGTATAAAGGTTTTAAAAAAGTGTAGGTGGTTCAGAGGTGAGAGTGTGATTTCACATTGAACTACTTTAATAGTGACATAGTAAGTGAGGAGACTGTCCCATTGAGAACGTTCTGAGCGTAATCTGTGTGTTGTGCTTCCTCTCTTCCAGTCAATGAGTTCACAGTCATCAGGAAGAAGTTCAAGTGCCCGTACTGCAGTTTCTCAGCCATGCATCAGTGCATCCTGAAGAGACACATGCGATCCCACACGGGAGAAAGACCTTATCCCTGTGAGATCTGTGGGAAGAAGTTCACCCGCCGGGAGCACATGAAGCGGCACACCTTGGTAAGAGCCCTGGCCGGGCAGCAGTGTGGGCAGCAGGTGCAGGCAGCACATCTGTTCAGCTGAAGGATAATGGGCTTCCTCCAATTTACAGCTGTATTTTGTTTTCCTGCTGGTCTGACAACTTCTCCAGGTTTTTTTGGTTTATTTTTTTCCCCTCCCACCTTTCAAAGGCACAGTGTTCTGCAGCCGGTTTGTGCAGAGGGAAGCCATGGCGGCTCTCCTGGCTCCACCGGAGGGTTTCCGAGTTGCTCCCCCGGCAGCCAGTGCTGCCTGTGCCAAGGGCTGAGCCGGCCTCGCAGTGCCAGCCTTGCCCTCCGGCACAGCCGCCTCCTTCCCAGCCATGCTGGCTGCCGGGGGGAGCCTGGGCACTGAGGACAGGAGCTAAAATAGCTAATGCTGCCTTTGGGGTGGAAAAGGAAATTTTTATTTTTTTTTTTAATAGGTTGAATGATTCGGTGCAGGAAGCTTTAAAATGCGTTGCTCAGCAAGAAGAACTCAAGGCAAAGCTGCTCTGATCTGGCAACGCTTAGTTATCAAAAATAATGTTATGCCTTATTGAAGGTGGTTCCTCAAAACGGAATAGGAGGCTGGCTGGTGCTGTTGGCCGGCCTTTTACAACTTCCTCTGAAACAAAATTTTTAGGTGAACTTTGATTTACTTATAAGGGGAGAATTAGTTGCCATCCTAACGTGGTTCCTCAGAGCTTGGTATAGAGGTGGTACGGTGGGTGAGCAAATAGTTTCTATGTCATTATTTCAGTAATGCACACCAGCAAGCTCTGTTGCCCCTCTAAATAAGCTTGTAGTGAAACCCAGATTATTTTTTTTCAATACTGGGGATGGCAGCTGTGAGGTTCTAGTACAGTGAGATACTTAAAAAAAAAACCAAACAGTCCCAAGAGTGTTTACAGTTCAGTGACTAAGAATCGATTTGTTGAGGTCAGTTAAATAACTCTCCCCATATTTATTATCTATATATATCATATGTATATTATCTATTAAATTTTGGATGTAAAGAATATCTCACTGGAGGAGGTGTGCTTCCGGTAATTAATACCTAATTTTCCTGGTTCTAACTCTCAAAAACCCCACAAAGAACCTGAATTCCCTCATCCCAGTCCTGCAGGCGTTGCGTCCCCTTCATCCCTCCTGCGGTGGCGGTTCAGCAGTGGTGACGCAGCTCGGTGCAGGTGTAACGAAATGGGCAATTCCTCTTCTTGCTCTGTAGATTTCTGCCCTGACGAGAATCAGCAGATCTTTACGTACTGTGGGGAAGGCAGGGAAGCGCCCTGTACCCTCAGGAGTGAAAGTGAGCCGATCTGCAAATTCGTTTTAGTGCTGCTGAAGCCGTTGTGGGTGACCGACACGGTTCTGTTCTGTCCCAAGTCCCATTAACGCACCCAGGGAGATGGAATCGGTGATTTGTGGATACGTACCAGGGGGCTGGTGTGTGTGTGTGTCTGCCTGCGTCTCTGTACGACTTGTTTCACGTCAGGAATTAGCTAGTTTAGGAAATACCGGCTGGATTACAGATTTGTAGTGCCAGCTCCTGAGCAAAGTGCCACCCCGACAAAACCGATTTGTTTTCATTTCCAAAGAGCCATCAGTGACTCCAGGGCACCTTGGAATGGATGGCTAAAGAGAAAAGGACAGGGATTTGGGGTTTTTTTGGTACTGTTTGAAGTAAGGCCCCAGAAAAAAATCCAGTTTCATTATTTATCTGAAGATTCTTTTGAAATGAACCTACAAAAAGGGGTGTTTTCTTACATGCAGATGCTACCGTGCTGATCATGGTTTACAACAGCAGTGGTGCGGGCTGCCCGAGGCGCTCGTGGCCGGATGAGCTGCTGGATTCGTGTGCTTTGCTTGTCTTGTTGTCTTATTTCGTCTGAAGTTTTGGGGCTTAATTGTGAACTCTTCAGCTAAATCTGTAAAGATGAATGCTAGTGTGCATCAAATAAAAATACATGTTATAAAAATAAGGTGTAGGAGAAGGAAGTAGGTTTAACACACCAAACCCCTTGTTTCTCTCAGTTCCTCAACTGATAACCACAGACATAAGGGGACTATTTTAATTTAACTCAGATTAAAAAGTGTACTTTTATAGTCTTGATATAACATTTAAATTTAATAGAAACACTTGTTTTCTTTGAATGGGAGTACTAAAGTAAAAACAAGAGTTTCTTTCTAAAAACCTTTGCACTTGGAGTGCTATTTCCGTGGGGTGGCAGAGCGGAGCTGGGTTTCCCACACCGTCGCAGTGACCAGGCTGTGTCCAGAAGGAAGCACTACCCCTGTGATACCCACCAGGTTTTCACCTTAAATGAAAAGAATTTGCCCAAAAGGGTCTTGATTTTTAATTTGAAGTGACTTGTCTCTGTACATGCCGAACTTTCTTACCTGGTCTGCCACAGCATCGCACGTGACGTGCAAACTGCTTAAAACTGGTGGGATACATTTAGGTGGGAAAGCGCAGGTTGGTTGGCATACTGAGCTGCTGTCTCCTTGCTGTAGCTTTTTAAAAGAAACTTTTTTTTTTTTTTCCCCCAAGCGCATGAGAGCCTGGTTATTATTGGGGTGTTACCCCCACTATGCAGCTTGCTCAATCCCCGCTGCTGTTGCAGAAGCGGGTGCCTTTTCCTGGGAAGAGCCGCTGCCCGATGGGAGCGGGGGGCTTACACAACACATTGCTGTGGCATTCCAAACCCCCCCCCCCCCCCCCCCCCCCGTCTCCTGCCACCCCCCCTCCGTGCATGCCTGTTGGGCTGAGTGCCCAGCCATCTGCTGGGGGACTGCCCCCTCCCCCCCGGCGTCCCGTCCCTATTGCCTTGGGGTCGGGGTTCTGCTGCTCGGGGGGCAGAGCCAAGCGGCGAGCTCAGGGCTGCTGCAAGTGCACAGGTTTGAAGAGCTGTTACTGGTTTTGCAGCAGGGAACACCTCGTCATGCCAGCTGGTTGCCTCCATCATTCCATTGTTTTATTTCTCAAAACTTTCCCCCTTTTTTTTCTTATTTTGTTTTTTTTTTAATTCTTCTCAGAAATTTAGGATGTTGATGTTGTCAGCACAATGTTTTCCCCTCTCCCCCTTGGAATATTGGTATTTAGTCTGTTAGTATGTGGTCTTTCCAATGGCATTTTCAGATACCGAGGACCAAACGCTGTTTCTGTATTCAATAATTACTAATTTGGCCATAAGAGAAGTAAAACTAATGCCTGCTCAGCTGCATCCAGTAATGTGGTTCACTTTGAATGTGCCAACTGAACTGTCAGTGCTGGCAAAGAGGGGGAGAGTGATCAGGTTTCTAACAAATACTTATCGTTTTAGTACCTGCTTCATAATTCCTTTTTTATATGGCTCTTTTAGCCCTTATTCTGTGCCCTTGACCACCTTCTGTGATCCTGTTTGGCTTTTGATGCCTGAAAATCATTCTTCTACCAGTTAAAAATGAGTGATACCGATAGATCCTGTTATACCTATAGATCCTGACTGACAGCCATGTCCCAACTGCTTCTGTAAAAGCTTACATGTAGTTTAAAAAAAAATAAATATAATGGCTTTGCTTGATGCTGTTGAACACTACATCACGGGGACTAGCTTGGAGCCAGGGAAGCCTGAAGCCGGAGCACATCAGAGGAGCTGGCGGGCTTTGAGCGCGGTGGGGACCGGTGCGGCACAGAGCCGGAGCGAGCATCATGTGGTAGCGAGGGCTTGAGGGGGTGAGGCGGGTCAGTTTGTCCTCATCCCACATCCCGTTAACTTGGCTGGCTGTTCGGATGAGCGACGAGCGCGGGGTTTTTGGAGGATCCTGTCTGAGAGCAGGCGATCCTGTGCTGAGGCAGGAGCAGGGAGCTGGCCTCTCCAGGTGCTGGGTTAAAATAAAAGGAAGGGCTTTTCCATGCAAGGCGTGTTTAACCAGCAAAACCTTCCCTACAGCCTGTTGGGAGCATGAAAAGAAATAATTAAAAAAGTAAAATAATTAGGTGCTGGCGATATGTGCCCAGCGGCTGTGGTAGCTGCTGGTCTGCATGAAGCAGCGTGCTCAGGACCACCCTGGATCACTGGCCACTGCGTAGCATCATACAGGGTGGATCCTCCTCTGCTTCTGCAGGTATCTCCTGCTGAGCAGTGCCAGTGACTGGGCAACGCGAGCTCCTGGCCTGTCCCTGTGTGGCATTAATGTATAATATATATATATACACACATAAAATTTTTCTTTATATATAGATATATATATGTTTAATGTTGGTCAGCCCTGAAGTAGTCAGGTGGTTGGGCTAGATGATTGTTGTAGGTCCTTCCAAATGAACTATTTTATATATAAATTGAATATATATCTGCATTTTATATAAATTCTTTATGTATAATGTAAATGAAAGTACCTGATGAGGCTCCTTGTGGTGGGATTGGGGAGCTCTGGCTGCACTGGCTGGCTGTTCCCTTTCAGAGAGGAGCAGGTGAACATTCTGGATGAGCTCCTTGCCTTCCACATGTGGCAGAAGTAGCCAGCAACAGATTTCACCTCTGATGAGGCGGTTTTGTGCTTCTCAAAGTAGGTGATTTTGCTCATTGTGTAGTGAAGTTTGAATCTTGGGAGTGATTTCTGGGATCCTGCAGAGCATTTTCCTACTTGCAGCTTATTCTGTAAGTGCGATAGCTCCCTCTGTGTGCCTGGCACGCTTGGACGTAGGCTGCAGCGTGATTTATAGAACAGAAACACTTGTGACAAACCATTTTTCAGCCACTGGAGTAGGCAGGATTAAGGTTATAGAAGTACGTTCAGCTGCACTTCTTGAGAGAGATTGGGTACGTTAACAGTGCTCCTACTCTGGGTCTTGGCAGCAGTGGGATCAGGAGGGAGATGGCTGAATTAACGTGATGTTAACAGCAGTTTGATCGTGCGTTGGTTTGCTCTGGTCTGAAGAGAACTGGGGCTTGGTGGTGGTGGGGTTTTTTCTTCCTTTTTAAGATCCTCCTCGTGGTGGTAGAGTAATGCAACTGTTGCACCCCAGAAGAAATGAAAAGGGGAGGAAAAAATGAAATGATACAAGTTCCTCTCAAAACTGCTAGTTTGATAATCAAAAGGCAGTCTTGAAAGGATTTTCTACTGATTAATTTTGTAATTAATCACAGCGGGTTTGAGTTCACGACAAGAGCCCACGACAATCTCAGGTTGCAGTCGCAGGCTGCGGTGGTTTTGCCTTTGCAAAGGATGGGGGAGCGAGTCCTTCCCTGCAGCTCTCCATCCCTCTCCCTGGGCATTAACTTTTCTGATCATTCTTCTTTTCCAGGTCCACAGCAAAGATAAAAAATACGTCTGCAAAGTGTGCAACCGAGTGTTCATGTCTGCGGCCAGTGTGGGGATAAAGCATGGCTCTCGCCGCCACGGAGTTTGTGCCGATTGCTCTGGGCGAGGCATCGCTGGTCACCTGGACCACAACGGGGGGGAAGGGTCTCCAGACGAGTGCTACCCCGGGGAGGGGCAGTACATGGAAGACCCAGATGACATCAAAGTGGAAGGAGACGAGGAGATGGGAGACGACGACGACATCAAGTGGAAGGATGACGTGGGCATGTCACAAGATGACGTGATTTTAGATGATGACAAAGATGTCGACTCTCCACAGGAGCAGGACAACTCTGGGGAGAACGACAAGGATTTTACCTGGATTTCTTAGGGATTTTTTTTTTTTTTTTTTTTTTTTGGTTTTTGTTTCGCTCTGATATTTGTAGGGGGAGGGAGGGTGGGGGAGGAAGGAGTATGTTGGGAAAACTAAATAGCCTTGTTGTCGTCCATGTGTGCAAAATAACTCTTGTGTTTTCTAAACAAGTCCTTCTCTGTTCCACTCAGATACTGTCTTAGCAGTGTCGCTTCCCTCGACACGACTGACTTCGCCTTCCCCCCCTCTCCCTCCGGGACAAGCCCGGATCGCGGTCGCCCCCTGGACCAGCCGGGCTGCACCTGGGCAAGGGGGACCCTGCGGGCGCGAGCGCTGCACCGCGGGGGGGCTGGGGGAGCACGAGTCCTCCTACCTTCCCACCCTCGACCAATGCCAGGGAGATTTTTGTGTCCGAAGCAGGTTTTTTTTTTTTTGTGGTTGTTGGTTGGTTTGTTTTTGTTGTTTTGGGTTTTTTTAACACCTTGTCTGTGTGCTAAAATCCCAGCAGCAGTGGAATTACAAGCTAACGTTGTGAAAGCAAATTGATGTGCGTGTTGGAGGGCTTCCCTTGATGATAACAGGCCTTTTGCAAAGTTATTTGAAGAGATTTTTTTATTCTTTTTTATGGAGCCAAATAGATCGAAAGGCAGGTCAGATTACAGCCTTACAAATTGTTTTCTTAGATACTTAGCTTCCAAAAGAATTGCCATCAAAGACAGAAAGACTATGACGTTTCTTGGACCTACTGGCGTCTTACCCGTGTCCCGTCTTCCAGTCTTGGTTATCCGCGGTTGCAGGGACGTGTGTGTGGGTGCTCCCAGAAGTGCCCTTTGCTGTAATGGGGACAGATAGTTCTTTACCTGTCGTTGTTCTCTGCAAACACCTTCACTTTCCTCCCTTTGCTCAGCTGCCTTTTTTGTCAATATATGCAAACCGTAGCAGAACGGAGGCATTTAGCAAAGTGCAGGATGAACTGGGAAGGGTGAGAAGCCAGGTTGAGGAGACCCCAGCTGGCTGGAAATCTTGCTGCTCCTGTCCGGTGGACTTTGCTGGGGCCAGGATTCACCTGGGTACATTGTTCTTCCCTGCTAATTTAAAATTTTTCGTGCATCACTCGTAGGTGTAACCCCTACTGAATTCACGGTGAAAACCTTCAGCTGTAGCTGCACTGGTTCCATGTACGTTTTTGAATAAACCTTTTTTTTTAAAAAAAAAAAAAAAAATTAAGAATCAGGTTTCTCCCAGTATCTCCTAACTGGCTCTGTGGGGCTGCTCCAGGTAGTTGGATTTTCCTTGTTCATATCGGCCACTGTTGCCTTCTTCCAGCTACACCTGAATGACAACAGCAACAAAGTGCGTTGGAACTGTCTCGTTCCTGAGTAGAAGCTTCTTTAACCCTTCGCCTCTTTGCTTCTGGTGCTTTTTTTTAAATAAGAATAATAATTAAAAAAAAAAAAGCTGAAGACCTCGCTCTTCCCTTGCCGTAGAGCAATTGTCTACGCTGTCTGTGACGGTGGTTTCTTGAAACCTGCCACCGCCGCCTGCCCGTTACCAGAAAGCCAAACGATAAAGGTGCTATTTACCCCGCGGTGGGACAGGTGAGCTCCGGGGGGGTGTGCGGCGCAGGGGGGGCCTCGCCAGCAGCGTGGTTCCACCCAGCGGAGCAAGGAACAAGGATTTTGTACAATAAACCCCAGTAAAGCAAATAATCTGGAGGGACTGAAGGTGTGCGGTGCCGGGGTGCGGCAGAGTGTGGGGGGAGCCGTGGGCCTGGCACCGCCGGCGGCCGGTTCTCATTTGTTCCCTGATTTAAGGTGCATCCCGGGTTTATGGTGTTCGACCCCCTTTGCTGCGCCTCAGCCCCTCGCCAGCGCTGGCCGCATCTCCCTGCCTGCGCCCTCCCGCATCACGCTGGCGATGCCCTTCACTGGAGCCTCCGGCCGCTCCCGACCCCTGCGGTGTCGGTGGGGGGGGACACGGGTCCTCAGCCCCTCCGCTGGGCTCGGCAGGGCCAGACCCCTGGGCTCAGTCAGGCTCGTTGCTTCTAGCCGGTGCGAGTGGGTGACCCTCTTTAAATACCGAACAGAGGCGCAGGGTCCCCCAGAAACTCTTTACTTTAATCCTAAAAATCTAATTCTGCGTTTTGGCTCCTTGCAGAGCCCTCCTACCATGCAGAAAAAGGCAGAACCCCACTGTTGTGCAATTAGACCTTGATACAGTCATTTCCCCACCAGCCGTAGCAGTTGGGGGGTCCCGGCGCAAGGTGCCCCCCCCCCCCCCCCCCCCCCCGCCCCGACCTGCTCCCCCGGGCACGGTCTTTGTATTTATTGTCATTTATCCTGTAAATATGGAGGGGGGAGGGGGTGTCTGAGGTCCTGAACTTGCAGCATCACCTGTTGCGTGTAGACAAATAGATACAGTACTGAACAGGTATCTGTAGCTTTGCTTTTTATATGTAAAAAAAGCTATTTTAAAGAATTTCCAAACCTGACCCCTTCACAGCCGCTGGGTTTTGGTGACATTCCGTCTCGCCCATCGCGGGTGCCGGTGCATGCGCCCACTGCCCACCCCTCCTGGGGGGAGCGGAAGCATCACTCCGAGCCCTCCTCTTCCTCGCTTCTCCCTGCCCTCGCCCTTGGGTGACTCGGGTTTTGTGATCAGAGTGACCGGGTGCTTAGCTTTACCTTGCAAATTCCTTTGGGAATATTTTATATTCTTTTCCTTTCCTTTTTTTTCTCCTTTCTTTTTGAGGGTGGGCAGTAGGGCAGGTGGCTTTCGGAGGTGCCTCCTGGCAGAGCTGCTCTGAAGCTCTTTGAGCTGAGGATGCAGAATTAAATTAAAAAGGAGAGAAAACCAGAAACTCCACGTAGAAGCTAACTTTCACCATGTTACCATTATTATCTGGCACATGCTTCCATATTACTAACATACACTATATATACCAAATAAAGTCATTCTAACACCTGATGTATATTTGAAGTGCTTTGTTTTGATGGAGGTGTGCAGATTCAGAAATGTAGGAATTAGTCCTTACATTTCCATGCTCTGGTGGATGCTTTGTGAGGCTTGGGTTCGAAAAAGGAATTTGGGCTTTTTTTTTCTTTTTTTTTTTTTTCTTTTTTTTTTTTTTTTTTTTTAAATGCTGAAACTTTATAAAACTTCATTAGTTGCTCTGTGCAACTGCAACCCTCGGGCTCCTCTCCGGGCACGTCTGGGATCTACTGCCTATGCAAACTTTTCAGCTCTTTGAGATTCCAACAAACCCCCAGTAATTTTGCCTGTGCTGTCCAGCGCTAGCTTGAGTAACCTCTAGCATCTCGTCTTTGTATTTCCTTTCAGGGCTTTGTATACTTCACTGAGGTTCCCTTTTTTTAATTTTTTCTAAATATACGTATGTGTATATATATATATATATATACAGATTTAGTTTAAAGAAAATAACTCCCTTATTGGTAAGAAAAAAATTGATACACTTGGTCTCGGTAACTTGCAACTAATTTTTTTAAGTCGTTGTATGTACTTGTAAATGTTCCTCCCGGAATTTCTTTGTTGTCCTTGTTATTTTTTTTTGACACACGAGAGAGTGCCAGGAGTAGAAAGAGCATTTCAAGCCGTGCTTGTTCTGCACGGGATGGGGTGCTCTGGCATCGTCCTGCCCTTCCCTCCGGGAGATGTCCCACGGGATGGGGGTCCTGCCCTGCCCTTGCGTTTGGCCAGTACCTTAAACAGGGGACAAACAAGGCTCGTGCGTGGCCTTCTGACAGTTTAGTTCCAAAAAAAATAAGTGATTTAAATGTCATGAAGTCCCCAGGTTGGTGTGTTTTAAGGTCACCCCAAAGCCCCACAGCTGGGAGCGACTTTGCGGGGCAGTGGGAGCGGGATGCGTCGCGGGGAGGTTGGCGGAGCCACCGTCCTGCTCCTTTTCCTTTTTATCCCAACTCAGCGCTGGGACTACACAGGGAGCAGTTTTCTTAGGAAAGGAAACCCGCCCTGGCGCTAGGGCCCGTTGTTTCTTCTCTCGACTCATGCCTTTAAATACTCCGCTTTTCCAAAGCGAAAGCCGCGTTGTTGGGGGGCTGGCGCGCGTTGGGGCCAGGGGCTGGAGCAGGGGCTCGGCTCATGCCCCCCAGGTGGCCCGGCTGCCGCTGGGGCTGAGCCCCCTGGCACCCCCACCTCCAGCTTCCCGTTTTGCACATCGCCCTTTAGGAAAGAAACTCCATGAAAATAATGCAAAAACTGGAATTTTTTGCAATATTATGAAAGATAATCTTATTTTAGCTCATTCTGTGACATGTGCAACTCCTAAGAAAGCCATACTTAATGGTTCTTTTTATTTTTTAGATTCTATATTGTGTTTTGAATTTCTGCCTTTTTTTTTTTTTTTTAGTTCTGCATAGTAAGAGTGCTGTGTGTATGCTTTCATATATATTTATTTTTCAACGTGCTTTAAACCTGTCTACACAAATAAAGCTAAACAAGAAAAAAAAAAAAAAGGACAGCGTTTGAAGACAGTTGACTATTATTATTTTTTTTGCTGGGAATATTCTATATTATACTGACTTTATATTAATTATTATAAACCTGTGTTTGTATTGAAGATGTGTTTAATATTTCGGGGAGGTTGAGGAGATGTAACCAGAGGGCAGTGGGAGAACATGGCTGTGTTGTACTGATTTTCTGTAAATGTAGTTCAGGTAACTATGACCTTATTTTCTAGTCGCTCTCCCAGTTCCGCGGCTGCCTCTGGGTTAGAATTACTTTGTGATGGGATTTAGCTTAGACATACTTGCAAAAATCAATCAGTTTCAATAAATTGGGAAATTGCTGCTACAATTCCGGCTGGAGGTCGGTGCTTGGTTTTGTTGGGGTTTTAATGTGTTGTTATTTCTCTGCTGCTGGCGGAGGGATGGGGCGATGGCGGGGCCGTGGGCACCACCCAGCTGCAGCCCAGCGGTGCTGCAGGGCCCAGCACCCCACACTCCCGGGTGCTGGGGGGCGGCCGGGGGGTCCCTGCACCCCAAAACCCCCCTCGCCCCGCGGGAAGCCCAGCACACCCCAGCTGCAGTGATGCCCCTTTGCCTTTGCCCATCCCAAATAGGTGCCTGTGGCTCCTTCCCCTCCCCCCCCCCCCCCCCCCGGGTGTGAGCATTGGGGGCAAATTTCTTATTTTTAGGGCTTTATTTGAAATTAAATTAATCCCTTTTGCCCAGCTCCTGGGGGGATGCACAGATGATGCCATCCCCAGGGGCTTTGGGATTCAGGAGGGGGGTGACAGCACCAGGTCCGGGGGCTGCCCCCCACCCTGCAGAGCCCATCGTAAGTAAAGAACCGTAATAATTGGGGGCAAATAAAAAAATAAAAATAAAAAGAAAATCCAAATATTTATTTTTTTTTTCTTCTGGATCTGACACGTCACGTCCCCGTTGGCGCCGTGTCAGGGACAAGCGGGGGCCCAGCCTGGCACAGCACCAGCCCGGCCCATGGGGCCGAAGCCGTCAGACCCCCTGCAAGGGGGGGGTCCCTGATAGGAAGGGAACCCTCCTGCCAGGCGGGTGCCTGCCCTGGTGCAGCCCTGTCCCCATCCCACCCATCCCTCCATGGGGAGGGGTGTGGGGGCGGGCTGCCAAACCCGGTCCTGAGCCACTGGCTGGGCAGGCAAGTGATGGGAATAATGGGGAGAAAGGGGTTGGGGTGGGTGGCTGGAAAGGGGGTTTGAAGGGAATAAAGCCCCTTAAAACCCCCCCAGGGCTGGAGGCATCGCAGAGCCGCAGCGCTGCAGCCAGTGCGTTCTCATGCCCTGGGAGGGAGTATTTAAAAATACGAATTTTCATATATTTTATTTAAAAAATAAAAACCACACGAAGGAAAAAAAAAAAAAAAAAAAGAAAAAAAAGAGGAAAAAAAAAAAAAGAAACCTCTTTGTGCAGTTTGGCTTAGTGCAAATGGGCGCGTTCCTGCAGGCACTTCCCGGAGCATCGCCCCGGCGGGAGCAGCTGCTCCCCCGATACGAAAAATAGAGAGAAACGACGATACAAAGAGTAAAAAACCCCTGGGAGGGGGGTAAGGGGGGGGGGCAGGCGCCCACCTGTGCCCTGGGCACTGGGGGTGCCCCCCAGGAGCGGGTGGGGGGCAGGAACGGACACCCCCTTTGCCGAGCCCCCGCCGGCCGCAGGCACAGCTTATTTGAGCAATGGCAGCCCCCCGGCCCCGGGGGGGGTCCCCAACCTGGCATGGGAAGGGGGGGGTCCAGGAGCAGCTGGCCACCCCCGCCAGCCCCCCGCCGCGGTGCCGGGAAAGGTTGGAGGGGTTGGATTTAGCTTATTTTCAAAGGGGAATAAAAAGGCCAGGGGGCTGGAGGGGGGGGGGGGGGGGCACAAGCTCCGTGGCAGGGAGGAGGAGGGGGCTGTGTGCATAAAGCTTTTGGGGGGGCCGTTCCCTGAGTCCGGGGGGGCCCCGGGGCGGCGGGGGGGGGGCGCGAAGGCACCTCAAGTGCAAAATGTGCAAGAAGGAGGGAGCACCGCGGTGGCGGCGTCAGTCGAGGAAGCGCTGGCAGGCCTTCTTCCAGCGGCACGCCGTGCACCACATCTCCCGGTTCTCCATGCCGTACACCTTGCGGCACTTCTTGGCCTCCCCCCGCGGCCTCCTGCGGCAGAGGGACACGTCACGGGGGGGGGACACGACGACACAGGACACGGACGCGAAGGGCCAGGGCAGGGGCGCGGGCAGTGGTGGCTCACCTGGGGACGGCGGGCGGCTTGGGTGGCGGTGGGGCGGGCGCAGTGGGGGGCACTGGTGGCCGGTGGGGGGCCGGGCAGCCCTGCCAAAGAGAGGACACAGCCCCCGCTGCGGCGTCAGGGCTCGCCGCAACCGACACCGAGCGGCTGGGGAGGCTGCAGGGTGGTGGTGATGGGGGGGGGTGCAGCAGCAGCCCCTCCATCCCCGCCCCCCCTCACCTGGTACGCGTGGTCAGTGTGGACGTGGCAGAGACTGAGAGGGGCCGGGGGGCTGCGGGGGGAGCCCAGCGCCAGCTCGGGCAGCGGCAGCGGCGGCCCCTGCGCCTCGGGGCCAGGGAAGGCGGGCGGCACCGAGGAGGTGGGTGAGACGGGCGTCAGGCTGGAGAGCCCGTCTGTTAGTGAGTCCACGTCCACGTCCAGCTCCGTGTAGTAGAAGTCCTCCTCACCGTCGCTCTGCTCAAGGTCGGCTTTCCGGCTGCAGGGAGAGCGGGGTCCGGCTGGGGCGGCTCCCCCCGCCCCCCCAGGCAGGACCCCGCAGGGGGCACTGGGGGGCTCTGGGGGTGTCCGGGGGGACCCCCATGCGCTTACCCAAGGTGCACAGTTCGGATGTGCTTCTGCATCCCTGAGGAGCTGCTGAGGACTTTGCCGCAGCTCTTCCACAAGCACTTGAACATCACCTTGGTGGAGTTCTGCCGGAGAGAGGCGTCAGGCCGGCAGCCCCAGCCCCGGCGTCATCCCCATCCCCAGCATCACCCTCCTCTTCTTCCCCACCCCCAACCTCATCCCCATCCCCATCCTCACTATCCCCAACCTCATCCCCATCATCATCCCCACGCCCAACGCCATCCTCATCATCATCATCCCTGTCCTCACTATCCCCATCCCCATCCTCACCCTCCTCTTCATCCCCAACCTCTTCCCCGTCATCATCCCCATCCTCATCCTCACTATCCCCCACCTCATCCCCATCCACGCCATCCTCATCATCATCCCTGTCCTCACTACCCCCATCCCCAACCTCATCCTCCTCTTCATCCCCAAGCTCATCCCCACCCCCAACCTCATGCTCCTCTTCATCCCTTGTCCTCACTATCCCCCTCCCTGACCTCACCCTCCTCTTCACCCCCATCCTCACCCTCCTCCATCCCCATCCTCACCATGCTCCTCCTTGACCCCATCCTCCTCTTCATCCCCATCCTCGCTCTCATCCCTCCCATCATCACCCTCCCCAACATCACCCTCCTCTTCACCCCCACCCTCACTATCCCAGCCTCATCCCCAACCTCATCCCACCTTCCTCTTCCGCGGGATGGGCTCTCCAAAGACGAAGTGGGTGCCGTCAGGCTCATCAGGGCCCTCGTCCGGCAGTGGGGCAGGCAGGAAGGTGCTGGGGACGTGGCTGGAGAGGGGGGGCGACGGGGTGGAGGGGGTGGAGCGGTCGCTAGGGGGGTCCCAGCTCCAGTCCCCGCTGGTATTGCTGCTGCTGCTGCAGCTGGAGGACATGGCAGGCGCCTCCTTCCAGACCTCGCCGCTGGGCTCTGGCGAGGAGGAGGAGGAGGAGGAGGAAGGTCAGGTCCTGCCGTGGGATGTGTGTCCAGGGATGGGGGGGGACAAGGGCACACTCTCACCTGGGGCGGGGGTGGCCGGGGGGTGACCAAGCACCAGCGGGCTGGTGGAGAGGCTGGTGAGCACCGTGGCCGCCATCACCTCATCGATGCCTGCCTTGCCAGAGAGCTTCCTGCCGGCGGGAGCAACACAGGGGCTGCGGCGAGACCAACAGCCCCCCAGGACCCTCTGCCCCTCCCCATCACCCACCGAGGTGCCAGAACCCCCTACCCACAGCAGTCAGGTCTGCACTCCCCACAGGGCTGACTTGGGGAGGGGGCACACAGGGGGCATAGGGTCACGGTGGCCATGCCGCGCTGGAGGCACCACCACCTGCGAAGGCACCCATGGGTGCCCCCCAGCACCCTGAGCTGCTGGGCTGAGCTGGCATCGTCCCAGCAGCCAGACTGGAAACCCGGCCGGGCAGTGGCGCAGGCAGCAGTGCAGGCAGGCAGCCAACGCGCCGTGTTTACCACTCGGGGGGGGGGGGGGGGGGGCAGGGGGGGACGAGACACCCTACACGCCCGTGGGCAGCCCCGCACTGGGGGGGTACCGGCAGCTGCATCCTGCCCCGAGCACCGAGAAACACGGGGTTTGCTCAGCCGGGGCCAAACAACTTCCTGAAGGGGGCAAAAAAAAAAAACAACCGACCAACTATAAAAAAAGATTAAATTAAAAAAAAAAAAAAAAAAAAAAAAAAAAGAGCAAGAGGTCAGGAGCAGCAGGAGCCATTTTGCAAACCTCTGGTGCCACGGGACGGATAAATACAGCGCTGGTGGGCAGCAGCGCTGCCGGAGCCCTCGAGGGCTCGTACACGGCACGTGGCTCCATCACTGGGGCTGGGCAGCGCCCGTGGTGCCGCAGGGATGGGACGGGACGGGACGGGATGGCACAGGATGGCATGGGGTGACGGGATGGGATGGGACAGGACAGGAGGGGATGGGATGGGACGGGACGGGATGGGATAGGATGGGATGGGATGGGATGGGATGGGATGGGATGGGATGGGACGGGACGGGATGGGATGGGACGGGACGGGATGGGATGGGATAGGACAGGGTGGGATGGGACGGGGTGGGATGGGACAGGGTGGGATGGGACAGGGTGGGATGGGACAGGGTGGGATGGGACAGGGTGGGATGGGACAGGGTGGGATGGGACGGGATGGGACGGGATGGGATGGGACAGGGTGGGATGGGACGGGACGGGGTGGGATGGGACGGGACGGGGTGGGATGGGATGAGATGGGATGGGACAGGGTGGGATGGGACGGGACGGGGTGGCCGCCCACAGCCGGAGCCCCCGGCGCCGTGGCCCAGCGGCCAAAGTCCTCCTCTCGCAGCCGGCGATAAAACAGCCGCTCGCCACGCGAGGCTGGTGCTGCAGGAGGTTTCAGCGCGGGGGCGGCCGTCACCCCCCCCCCGCCACCGTGGGCCTACCTGTGCCGGGGCACGGGGATGTAGGGGGAGTGCAGCGCCAGGCACCGCTCCAGCCCGGCGTCCAGCACCCGCAGCATCGCCTCCTGGCTGGCCGGCTCCCGGCGCGGCAGCGGCTCCCCCGGCGCGGGCAGCCAGCCCTCGGCTCCCGCCGGCAGCCCCCGGCCGCCGCAGGGGAGAGCAGCCTGCGGAGAGACAGCGCGTCACCGGGGGATCCCCTCAGCAGTGGATCCCTGGGGATAGCCCCCCCGAACAAGGAGGGGAGGGGAGGCAGGCCGGGGGAGCTGGATCAGCGCCTCCAGGCAGGGCTGTCGTGGGACCCTGCCGGCTGCTCGGTGGGTCCCTCTGGGGTAGATCCCCAGTGGATCCCACCAGGTCACGGTGGGGATCCAGCTGGGGATTTCCCCAGTGCTCTGCAGAGGCGAGAGCAGCCAATGTCCTCTGGCCAGGCTGCTCCCAGCGCTGTCACTCGCCGGCTGAGTGTCAGCAGCCAGCAGATCCCTTGCCAGGCAGATCCCCAGAGCCACAGTCAGGATCCAGCGGGGATCTCCACAGAGCCAGAACACCTGACAACCTCCAGCAGCATGGCTCCAAGGTGGCAGCACCCCACATGCCACGTGACAGCACCAAGCGGATCTCTCCCTGAGCAGATCGCCCAGGATCACCCCACAGAGCTATGCAGACCAGCAAACAAACTCTCAGCCCTGCCAGGCCAATTGCAGATGGCAGCACCCATTGACTGAGTGCTGGGACCAAGTGGATCCCGCTCCAGGAAGAGCCCTGGTGATCAGGTGATCTCCTTGGGGCTGGGGCTCTGTGGGGATCCCCCAAGAAGCAGGGAGCAGCCCTTCCCACAGGGCTGACCCAAGTCACAGCACTTGCTGGCCAAGTTCGGTCACCAGCTGGATCCCTCCACAAGCTGTGCCTGGGCAGATCACCCAGGGCTCAGATCCAGTGGGGATCTGCCCTGAGCCTCATGAAGGAAGGTGCCTACTTTGCGTGCTCCTCAGGGCTGCCTCAAGACAGCCGTGCCCATTGGGTGACTGTCAGCACCAAGCGGATCCCTCCAGGGTACATTCCTGGGAGATCCCAAAGGGCTGGGATCCACCAGGTTTCCTCTTGGAGTTGTGCAGAGCAGGGAGCGGATGGGGTCTGCTCCAAGAGATCACCGTCCTCTAGCTGTGTGGCAGCACTGAGCGGATCCCTCTCCAGGCAGATACCCAGCAGGTCCCCCGGAGTCAGGCTGGGATCCCCCAGGGATCCCCCTAAGCTCTGCAGCAGACTGCTCTGCTCCGGGCCAGCAGCGCTGCCTGCCCATGCACCGGCACTCAGCAGATCCCCAGCAGCAATCACCCCACAGCTCCTTCCAAGCAGATCCTGCCGGGATCCTGCAGGAATCACCCTGCAGCTCTTTCCAAGCAGATCCTGCTGTGATCCTGCAGGAATCACCCTGCAGCTCCTTCCAAGCAGATCCCAAGCAGATCCTGCAGGAATCGCCCTGCAGCTCTTTCCAAGCAGATCCTGCTAGGATCCAGCAGGAATCGCCCCACAGCTCCTTCCAAGCAGATCCCAAGCAGATCCTGCTGGGAGCCAGCAAGAATCACCCTGCAGCTCCTTCCAAGCAGATCCTGCTGAGATCCAGCAGGAATCGCCCCGCCGCTCCTTCCAAGCAGATCCCAAGGAGATCCTGCTGGGATCCAGCAAGAATCACCCTGCAGCTCCTTCCAAGCAGATCCCAAGGAGATCCTGCTGGGATCCAGCAAGAATCACCCTGCAGCTCCTTCCAAGCAGATCCCAAGCAGATCCTGCTGGGATCCAACAGGAATCATCCTCCAGCTCTGCCAAGCAGGGTGCAGTGCTCACGAGTGGGCTGAGCAGATCCCTCTCCGAGCAGATCCTGAGGGATCCCCCCACACACCCTGGGATCACCCAATCCTTGCACGAGCGGGTGGCTCCAAGGCAGGAGCATCCCCCGCACGGAGCGGACCCCCCCGGCTGCGGCCAGATCCCCCCCGGGCCGGACCACGGCGGGAGAGCCCAGGGAGTAGATCCCTACCATGGGACTCAGTAGGATCCTCCCCCCACCCCCCCCCACGCCCCCCTCCCCTTTTCAGCCTGGCCCAAAGCGCGTTGGCACCGGCGGACGGATCACACCGGGAGGGTGGGGGAGGCGGCGGGGGCGCGGGGGGGGGGGGGTTGTGTGTCCCCCCCCGCGCCCCCGCCGCCTCTTCCCCCCCCCCGAAGTTTCTCTCCCCGAGCGGCGCCATTTTAGCAGCGGGGAAAGTTTCGGGCGGGCCGCTGTCAGCTGTCACCGCCCCCGCCTCCCCCGGTTCCCACCCCGGTTGCCGCCGCCGCCGCCCCCGGTACCTTCGGGGCGGCCCCGCCAGCACCGTCACCGCCGCCGCCGGGCTCGGGGGGAGGGGGCGGCGGCGGGTCGCGGCGGCGGCGGCGGGCGACGGGCAGCGGCACCGCGGGCGGGCGCGGCGGCTCCATGCGGGGGAAGCGGCGGCGGCGGCGGCCGGGGCCGGGCCCGGCGGGGGAGCGCGCTCCGCCGCGCGCGGCCCGGTGTCGGCGCCGGCCAGGCCACGCCCCTTAGCCCCCACGCTATTGGTCAATCTCCTCAAGTTGGAACGAGAGCGCCGCTTTCCTCGCTTCGTATTGGTTCTCGCCCTCTGTCACTCAGCCCCGCCGCGCCACGCCCCCGTCTGAGACACGCCCACAGCGCGACACGCCCCCGCCGGCAGCGGCCATCTTCGCGCGCCCCGCCCTCCCGCCGCTCCGCGCGCGGCCCGCGGGGCCCCCCGAAAAAACACCCCCCCTCCCCCCCACCCCCACCCCCGCCCCCACCCCGTTAACCCCGGGACTCCCCCAGCCACGGGCGGCCCCGCTAAAGGCGCTTCCGCCTCCCGCCAAACTCCGGGGGGGTCCCCAAAAGTTGCCGGGTAGCCCCAAAAGTTCTGATTTTATTATCATAAAGCGGAATTAAGGGCCCCTCCCCCGAAAATACGGGGCTTACCGCGCCCGGAGGCCCCCCAGAACTCCTGCGGCTCCCACGAAGCTGCAGGGTGAAAACTTCAGGCGTTATAACTTGGGAGGGGGGGTCCCCAAAATTTGCCCCTCCCCTCCGAAAATCATAGGGCTCCTGAGGCGTTACAGGCGACCCCCCGAAGTCGCAGGGCTCCACGCAAAGTTACACTCCCCAAAACTTTCGGGGGTCCCCCAAAGTTCCCCCCCGAGTTCTAGAGCCGCTAGAAGCCTCCTGCGGGGCTCCCTGGCAGCCACAGCCCCCCCGGCAGCCACAGCCCCCCCGGCAGCCACAGCCCCCCGGCCCACAAGCCATGGTGGTTGCTGGGGGGTCGCGCCTGGAGCTCGTGGGGGGGGGGCGGGTCCCAGCGGGAAAGGGGTCCCCAACCCGTGGGGAGGGGGGGTCCTGCCCGGCACCAGGGAATGCTGCCAACTGCCACCAGGGCTGGCTCGGGGAAACTGGGGGACTGGGGGGCATGGGGAGTATGGGGTACTGCGGTGCGTGGGGTACTGGGGTGCACTGGGCGCATTGGGTAGCGGGTGCACGGGGTGCATAGGGTGCACAGGGTGCCCCTAGGTTCCCTGGGTGCATGGGTACTGGGGTGTAGGGGGTACTGGGGTGCAGGGGGTGCACAGGGTGCATGGGGTACTGGGGTGCATGGGGTACTGGGGTGCAGGGGGTACCCTGGGTATGTGGGATACTGGGGTGCAGGGGTTACAGGGGTGCGTGGGGTACTGGGGTGCATGGTGCACTGGGTGCAGGGGGTGCTGGGGTGCAGGGGGTGCTGGGGTGCATAGGGTGCCCTTGGTGCCTGGCATGCATGGGGTACTGGAGTGCATAGGGTGCCCTGGGTGCGTGGGGTGCATGGGGTACTGGGGTGCATAGGGTGCCCTGGCTGCATTGGGTGCATAAGGTACTGGGGTGCACAGGGTGCATGGGATGCTGGGGTGCATGAGGTGCCCTGTGTGCCTGGGGTGCATGGGGTACTGGGGTGCTGGGATGCTGGGGTGCATGAGGTGCCCTGGATGCTTGGGGTGCATGGAGTACTTGGGATATGTGGAGTGCACAGGCTGTGCTTGGTGCATGGGGTGCAGGGTGCACAGGGTGCCCTGGGTGCGTGGGGTGCATGGGGTGCTGGGGTGCATGGGGTGCCCTGGGTGCCCGGGGTACTTGGGGAGCCCTGGCTGGTGCCTACCGGTGCCCGGCTCCTCACGCACCCGAAGCCTGCGGGGCTGTGGGCGCCGGGCGCTGGTGTGGGGCCGCCCGGGCGCTGCTGCTGTTTGATTTACCCACCCGCAGCCTGAAGGCCGGGACAGAGTCCGTGTGGCTGTCCTGGCTGGTGGCCCCCGCCTGGCCCCCCCGCGCTGGCCAACACCGGTGATTCCCATGGCTGGGGGGCCACAGGGGTGTTGGGGCCAGGGGATTCCCTGCCTGAGGGAACCAGCGTGGTCCCCAGCGTGGCAGAGGGGCCAGTGTCCCGGGGTGCTCGGCCGCCCCTTGTCCCCTGCCCTCAGGGGTGGCTGGAAGTGCCACCTCCACCCTGCGCCATGCCCGGGCCCAGGCGCTTTCGTAAGCGTGAAAAAAATAAGTGGCAAACCAGGACCCCCCCCGCACATGCCCAGCCAAATGACCCGGTGTCACCCCCACGGCCACCCACAGGGTCCCCTTGCATACTGCAGGACGGGGGGGAGCCACCAGCATCCCCCTGGGAACAGCGGCATCCGCGGGGACCCCAACCTGCCCCAGCCATGCCAGGAGTGCCAGGAGCATCGCGGGGGCTGGCGGGGAGCATGGGAGGAGGAGCGCAGCCAGGGCAGCCTTCGTCCCCAGCGCCGGTGGCCAGTGCCGGTGGCCTCTGGCCTCGCCCCCCATTAGCATGGTCCCGGAGGGATTCAGGAGCCAGCCCCACCACGTGGGCGCGGGCATGATGCCTCGCCTGCCCCCGGGGTTACGAGACTCAGCCCCGGCTGTGCCGCAGCGGGACCAGGGGTGGCTCCGTCGGCTGCCCCCCACTCTGGTTTAATCGTTAACGCCGGCTGAAGCGCTGAGCTGGCGGCTCCAGCAGCTTCGGCGTTGTGCAACTCCTGCAGCATCGCCTGCCCATTGCACAAGGGCTCTGGTGCCACCAGCCTGACCCCCCTCCCGGGCAGGGTGGCTCCGCGGGGTGCCAGCCCAGCGCCGCATCCCTGCGAGATGCCCCCGTGGTACTCAGGTGCCCTGGCCAGGGCCAGGCTACCCCTCTGCCAGGGGGGTTGCAGAGGGAGTCAGGGCCAGGCCCGCACCACTTGTCTCACCTGAGCTGCCCGGCCGCCTGCCAGGAGGGCGCAGTGCTGCAGGGGGTACGGGGCTATGCAGGGGATACAGGGCTGCAAGGGGTACGGGGCTGCAGGGGGTACGGGGCCATGCAGGGTGTGAGCCTGCCCAGGGTACGGGGCTGCGCAGGATCCATCTGGCATGTGGAGCCGGGTGGGTGTGGAGCTGGTTTGGGTGCAGAGCCATATGCTGCACGCTGCCATACAGCGTGCGGAGCCATAGGAGCTGCAGAGCCATATGGGGTGCGGATCCTTACAGTATGCAGCACCATGCAGCATGCAGCACCATGCAGCACCACATGATGTGCAACACCATGCAGTGCACAGTACACCGTGCAGCACCATGCAACACCTCACAGAATGCAGCACCGCCCGGCGTGCAACAGCATGCAGCGCGCAGTACGTTGTGCAACACCCTACAGTGCAGCACTGCGCGGCGTGCAACACCAGGAGGCATGCAGTGCATTATGCAGCATGCAGCACAGCATGCAGCACTGTACAGCACCGCTGGGCTCCTGCTCACTCCCCCTTGTGGGAACAGCATCGTGCAGTGCTGTCCCTGCAGCAGCGGCCCCTGGCAGCAGGATGGGGACCTTGGCCTCCAGCGGGCTCCCATGGGTGGGGAGGAGCGGGCAGCCTGCAGCTCACAGGGCCCCGCACCCGGGGGGGGTTCCCAGCCCTACCCACCCTCCTCGCTCCGACACGGACCGTGACCTTCCCAGCCAGACCACGAGACCCCAGGCGATGTTTCGGGATGAATCCATCCTGAAGGCTTTGCGCCTCCAGCCGAGGTGCGTGTGGCCCCGAGGACTGGGCAGTTGTTCCCTTCATTAAACTGACCCTGGCTCCCCTGAGTGCTGCAGGCAGTGGGAATTACAGGCAACTGGGCTTTTCCTACTGCTGTTGGGGCACGTCTGGGAGATGCTTTGGCCACCCCCAGCTCAGCGGAAGCAGCTTTCCCTGGCGCAGGCGCAGCCCAGTGCCATGCTGAGCCTTCCCCAGGGAAGCGGCACGGCCATGCCCACATCCCACCTTGCCCCAGGAGCAAAGCCGTTCTGGTCCCGCAAGGATGTGATGCTCTCACGCCTGGGTGGTGCGGCCCAAACGCAGCTTCTGGGGGACTGGGGTGGTGCAGGAGGGACCCTCGAGAGCTGCGGGACAGGATGATGGAGGAAGGGAGCCAGGGAAGGCCACGGCCGGGGCAGCCCACGCAGCACAGCACGGCCGGCAGCAGGAAGAGCATCGGCACCAGCCGCCCTACGCCATTTTCTATCAGCGCCCTGATCTCACAGGGGGATGGGAGCAGCTGATGGGGCCGACTCCTCTATCTCGAGCGGCTGTGGTTTGGCACCAAGTGTGGGGCTGACAAAGTGGCACAAGCGCCCGAGCTGCCTCCCAGCTTCAATGTCTTCAGTCTGCAGCAGGTTTTGCCGAGCGCCTTGTTTTCGTTTTTAATCTCGTGTCACCTGCCGTGATGCAGGGGCGAAGCTGCTGATGGCAGGCACGTGGCTTCCTGCCCGCCCGCCGCACCGCACTGCACTGCCCGCCAGCTCTGCTGCACCGCGTCACCGTGCCACCAACTCCAGCAGCCCCTGGCCACCTGAGTTACACCCAGGGAGGCGGCAGTGGGACTAGGGCCACCATCGGTGCATAGCCTGGGGGGCCCCAGGCACCCCTTGGGGCAGGGATGCCCAACGCCCCGTTGGGGAAGGAAAGGAGGAAAGTTTGAGCCCTGGGATCCGAGGGCTGGGGGCGCACACCCAGCTCTCCCACAGGTTTTTGGCACCCGTTGGGGCTGTAGCACCCACAGGAGCGACATGGAGGTGAGCAGGGCAGCAAGCACCGTGCAAACGCTCCCCAGCTCCGACCCCCTGCAAAGCCCCAGAGCAAGTCCCTGCTCTGGGACGGGCCACCCTGTTTCAGCAGCTCTTGGAGGCTGCACATCCCAATGGTGGATAAAACCCGTGGAGGGGGCGGCAGGCAGGTGCACCCGCTCACAGATCCGCTGCACCCAAAGCCGCTCTCCCAGCACCAGCCCCACAGCATTGCTGCAGCAGCAGCAGCAGCACCAGAACCAGGCGTTTAGAGCCAGTTTAAGAGCATTCTCTCCTAAGGACAACCCACTCTCAGCCTTTTAATGGTGTTTGGGAGATGGCTGCTCACAGGAACACCATCACACGTGTCCGAAAGTCTACACTGCCTTGCACCGAGGCACAGGGCTGGCCCCAGGCCCCCACACCAGGAACCCTCAGTGATGGGAGCAAAGCTGCTCCTGGCTTCCTGGGGGCTTCCCCAGGCAGATGGAAGAAGACAGAGACCCTCACTTATGGCATAACCCTGTTGATGAGGGCCTGATCCTGCAGCCCAGGGCCATGGGGCTGGCTCACAGCCCTGCCACCACCAGCCTCCAGAACAGGACCGGTCCTGAAGCAGTTCCCATCGTGGTGGCAACACCGGCCCTGTCCCACTGGGCTCCCACATGGCACCCAGCACTGCAAACTGCCCATCTCGGGGCATCCCAACATCAGCCTGCTGGCACCGGTGGGATGGGTTTCAGCAAGGACACTTAAAGAAAAGTAACATGAAATACACACAGAAAGCGCTTGCAGGGCTGCAGCCGCCCTGGCTGGCACTGGGCTCCTGTGTGCCTGTCCCTGGGGGGCTCGGTCCCCTGGAAAGCCAGTCCCTGGGGAACCCCAGCCCTGGTGGCTCTGGCTGGGGTGGGACCACCCTGCGGTGAGGACCCCACTCCCAGGGGGATGCTATAGGTTGGTGATGTACACCTCCAGCCCGTTGGCTGCCGTCCTGGCAGAGGCTCGCCGGGACTCCCCTGCCCAAATGTCGCCAACACTTTCATACAGGTTCTCGGGTGCACAGGGCTTCCTCGGCTTGTCCCGTTTCACCACCTTCTTCCAGTTAACGTCCACAGCCTCATAGTCGGGGTCGGGGCTGCGGCCCTGAGCAGTCCAGGCTTTCTCGCTGATTGACTCATAGCAGGGGTCAGGGGGGCTTTGGGCTGCTGGAGACCAGCACCTGGCTGGGGCACCCTCCGCCTGGTGGGGGGGTGGCCAGCCAGCACCCCCCTCCCTCAGGGATGATGCAGGAACCTGGGTTCTCTTCTTGGTGGCTTTGCACACTGTTGAGTACATCTCTTCTAGCTGCAAAAGGAAGATGGAGGGTCACAGCAATCCCTGCCCATCACTGGGTATCCCCATGCCCCCCCAGCTTCCCACAGCCACTGGGAGGGTCCTGGCAGTGGATTAAGTATCGGGGATCCTGCTTTTTGAGCAGCTCAGGGAGCCTTTTGCAGGGTGTGGAGAGCAGCAGTATGGGCATCGCCTGACCTTGGGGTCTGGGCTTCATCCTGCACCCCCCTCCAAAAGCACTGCTGGAACTGCAGTTGCCTAATTTACAGCCTGCTCCAAACTCAGGTGTTACAGGGAGGCAAGGTATGACACCCCCCCTGTGTGCCCCATGCAGCACCAGCCCTGTGCCCCCACCCCACAGCCCCCCCACAGCCATACCTTCGCCTGGGGGGCATGGCCTGTGCCGTCCCAGTACTGTGGTGCTCCAGGAGGCCCCGCCACAGCCCCATCCTGCACCTCCACAGGCACCGTCTTCTTCACCTTATGGACACAGGCATAATCGGCTGCCCCGTGCCCAGCCCGTGGGGGGGACACCTGGGTGCCGGTGGGCACAGGGGCATCCTCGCCCCCCACCGCCAGGCACTCGTAGACGGTGTCTGGCACCGGCTTGCACCGTGGGGCAAAGAGCAGGTTGGAGTAGGTCTGGTCGGGGGCCGGGGAGGCAGCTGGGGGCTCGGGGACGGGGATCTGGGGCAGCTCACGGTGCAGGAGGACGCTGATGCCAGAGCTGTGCGGGGAATCAGTGCTGCTGGGGGGGGCTGTGGGACTGGGGAAATCCAGGCTGGCCGGCCGCTGGCCTGTGGGGACAGGAGAGGAGATGGGGGGATGCTGGGGATGCAGCAAGCACCGACCCCTGTGCCAGCAGCACACGGGTGCCATGGCATGTCTGTGCATGCCACGATGCGCTCACCGGGCAGCACAGGACTGCAGGCACCCGCCAGCCCCCCCGGCTCGACAGCCACTCACCGTCACCCCTGGCCTTCACCCGGTACAGCTCGTGCAGCTTCGTGTCGGACTTGCTGAGCGACCGCAGCTGCGTCTGTCTGAGCAGGGACTGCAACAGGGGGATGCACACGCTCAGGCTCATGGCTGGGAGCTGGGGGGCCCAGAGCTCCCCTGGGGCTGATCCTGCCCCCCAGCATGTGCTTACCTCGTCCACCAGCTTCACTCCGTCCGGAGGGACATTCTTCTTCCTGCCCCTTCTGTGGGAAGACGCGGGGCTGAGCCCAAGGCAGGCGGCCAAGGCAGGGGTGAGAAGTGGGTGCCCTGGGACCCCAGCCTGGCCACGATGGGCATCACTGCTTGCCCCTCACTGGAGCAGCAGCACCCCCCCAAACCCACAACCCTGCTCCTTCACCAGGCCCACAGAGGGCCCCAGGCTGGCTGGGGAAGTCTCAACTGCATTCTGCACTCCACTGAAATGTGCACCACTGCCATCCCCCTTAACATCACCCATCCTGCCCATCCCACGCGCAGCTCAGCACTCCCCAAGCTGCTCCTGCGAGGCCTTTGGGCACAGGGGCTGTGCTGGGGTCAGCAAGGCACCGGGGAGCAGGATAAGGCCAGGCAGTTGTGCTGGGGCTGCAGCCAGGGGCTCGGGGCAAGCAGAGAAGCAAGTGCCAGAACTCCCAGCCACGTGTGCAAACGCCACCGAGGGACCCCCAGCCCCAGTGGCAGGAGGGAAAGCAGCGAGCAGGGCGTACCGTCTGCAGGCAGCGCACAGGGCGCCCAGGTAGATCAGGATGCCGAGCAGGAGCAGGGCAGAGCAGGCTGGCAGGAGTGGGGTCCCCACCGGCCCCTTGCCACCGGCTGCAGCCATGGGGAAGCTGCTTCCAACACCACTGTGAGGATGAGCTCTGGGGAGAGAAAACAGGAGTCGGGGTGCAGCCGGGTGCCGCTGGGCTCACCCCAGCATGGGATGGTGCTCTGCAGCCCCCAAGGCTCACTGGGACCCACACACAGCAGCCCTCCCCAGGCAGGGGTTCTCTCTGGATGCTCTGGAGGGGGACATGCACCGGCAGCCCCATTTTCTGGCCAGCCGCTGCCCTCCCCGGGGTCACCGTGACACCTCCCCTGCTCTGCCCAGCCCAGTGCAGGCACCCTGCTGCGGGTGCTTTGCCACCCCCTGGAAAAACTTTGGATTATGGTTCTGTTTCAAAAAACACAAACCCAACCCAACCGGATTCATGCTCTCAAGTTGCCACCGAGATGTTGAAAAGGAGATGCCCAGGGGCCCTGAAAACTCTCTGGAGACACCCCAAAAAGTGCCAGTGTGCCAGTGCCAGTGAGACACTGCCCCAGGCTGCGGAACGGGGTGGCACTGCTCCCCAGCACAGGACATGGGGTGGCCCAGGCAGGACAGATGACTCCGCTTCCCGGAATCAGAGCGAGCTTCAGCCTCACAGCTGCCTCTCCCTCCTCGCATCCCAGGCCCAGCAGCTCGCACCGGGATACCCTCCTTCCCTAGTGGGTCTCCCCCTCCAAGCCCCATGGTATTCGGACCCATCCACCCGCACCGTGAGACCTGTGGAGTCACTGAATAGAAAATCCTGGGTGGGAGCAGCAGTGCTGCTGGTGTCACTGGTGTCGCCCCGTTTGCAGCACCGTGCATGGTGAGGTCCCCAGGGACTGAGCCCAGCCCAGCCCTGCAAACCACACTGTGATGTTTCTGCTCTCACAGGAACCCCAGTCGCTCCCTGCAGCATCCCAGCGCAATCCGCACTTGGGCCAGGAGCTGTGGGGTCGCAACCATGTGCCCACCCAGCCAGGCCGATTCTTTGGCACAGGCATACACCGAGCCCCCTTCTCCGCCACCATAACCCCAGTCCTGTGGCCACCCTGCGCTGTGACGCCCAACCTTTCCCCCGTTTGCCTAAAGAAGAGGCCGTGCCTTGCCCAAAGGCAGCCTCTTCCCTGCACCCCATTCAAGGAGCAGCGTCCTGCCCCGCAAGCTAAGGCAGCGGCAAGGCCAGAGCGAGCGGTCCGGCACAGAGAGCAGGCGTTCCCCAGCCTGTCAGTGTCCCAAGCCTTTCCTGGGGGTGCTCTTGGTGACACCCCGTCCCACCGTCCCTGTCCCTGCCCAGCCGCCAGCGTGCTGCAAAACCCACCGCAAGAGCTGACACCGCTTCACCCGCGCCGGTGCCAGGACGGCAGCTGCTGCCGGCTGCGTGCATGCCCCGCTCCCCTGTAGCGGGGGTGCATGCCAGTGTCCGGAACGCGCCTGGTCCGAAGGGAGACCACTTACCCTCTTACATATCTGAGCCCTGATGACAGAGGTGGGATGAGCCCCGGCGAGAAGCTGCCCTGCCTTGCACCAACCTCGGGTGCTACGGCAGCTCCAGCCCCGTGGTCAGCAGGGGGGTCTGTGCCCACGGAGGGACCGATCCTGCTGCCCTCTCCCCGCCACCGTGTCACACGGCAGCATCTCTGGCGCATCTTCACTCCGATAACTGGCAAGTCTCTGCCCACTTGTAGCACCCTTTTATCTGAGAGCTTCCCATGCCTTTGGAAACTTCTCTGACTGAAGCCTTAACCCCCAGAGAGCAATTATTTCAACGTGGAAAGTCAGACAGAGAGGTTTCAGGGACTAACCGGGCTGGACAGACTGGCTTAGATCAGAGCTGGGAAGGGAAGGCTGTTCCCTCTCCAACGACGTTTTAATTAGACAATGCTGCTTTTCTGTCTGAGCATACATTAATTATACGGATTACTTGCAACACAGGCATTCGCCTTAGACAGTCCTCACTGAACTTGCTCAGCTCATTACAGCGACCGGATCGCAGGCTGCAGAAGCGATTGTGTTCAGCGCAGAACCCAGCGGGCTGAGGTTTAGCAGACAAAATTATAATGAGGTCCAGTGGCCGGGAGCTGGTGTTAGGTCAGAACTGAAGTGCGAGCTTTTAACACGCTGAGGCGGGCACACGTGGGGCAGCTTATCCCACAGCAGGTGGATTTTCCATCCCCGAATTTTTAAGATTGAAGAATGAAGGGAGAGGCCTGCTAAGGTGAAATTAAGACAGAGAAATTCTTCTGACCTACTTTCTGTTGTGCAGGAGACCAGTGGTTTTTATAGCTCAATTTCTGAGCTATAAAAATGCCCCATGCATGCTCTTTGGTGTATTCAGGCTCAGCAGTCAGTGGGAAAAGCTGTTTCTTGGGACAACATTTTGGTTCTCCCAAAATTACAAATCTGGGAGGAAACCCCAGCACCTGGCTGAAGCTGCTCAGGTAGGACCGAGCAGGTTTGCAAGGCAAAGTCTCAAACAGACCTTCCGAAACCTACACCTGAATTTCCTGCCAATAAAGTTATCGATGTCCTGGTCCTGGGGCTACCCTCCGGGGCAGGAGACTCAGCAGACGGCATTTCGTAACGTGCTGGCTCTGCAAGCCAAGATGGCTTTGAAGATGACAGCAGTCACAGCCACCGCGTACGTGCGATGCACACCCACAGCCCACCGAGCAGGGAGTAACTCCCATCTGTGCCACCCGAGCACAGGCACAGTAAATGCAGTTGGTCTGTTACTACAGGACACAGGGGGTGTTTTTGCAACTCCCAGAAAAGGCACAAGTTTCTCAACTGGGCTTCACAAAAACAAGATTACATTTACTGTAAAACTAAGCACTGCTACTGACAATTTCACCTTGCTTCCGATTCATCTACCCAGATAAAAACGCACACAGCGTTCTGTGCAGGGTGACAAGAAGGTTTATGAAACTACTAAAAGCATAGTTGCAAGAAGCCAGGACAAGCACTACAAGCCGATTCCCATCAGTGACTGCGACCATGGCTGCAGCAAACGCAGCTCAGGTACCCTGGGGAGTTGTACTGAAAAAAAAAAACCCATCTCAAGAAGCAGAACTAGATTTTTTTCTTTTGAATTATGAAAAGTGAAAGCCCCATAACAGTTAGTCAACAACACTGCATCTGCCCTAGACCGTGGGATGCAATTAGTAAATTTTAAGACTGTTTCAAACATGGAGCAGGCATGATATCTCACCTGCTTCGCTCACATCTCTGCAGCAGGGAAGAGATTTCTTTGTCAAACTCCTGTGGAGGAGTTTCATTTAGAAAGGACCAACTATATTTCTAAATTCCAGACCCAAACATCACAAAACCTGGACACACTTCTAATTATAATCCTCATCGCTACTTATATGCTGAAGTGGCTTTTGAGAAAACAGAATTTTAAAACCTTAAGGTAAGCGACCCGCCTGCTCACGCCGTGTGGCCTTGGTCAAGGCTGACAATTCAGCACTTTTCTTTCTTCCTGCCCTTCTGTGATTGCTGGAAATGCACTCGCTCGGGCAGAGAAACGCCCTTCTTAGCAGAAGTCAAGAACCTGCTAGAGAGATTTTCTGCAGACCTGAGCCACAGCAGGACCAGTGGAGACCGTGGTGCTGCTGTTATGGAAAGCCAGATGACAAAACACAGGATGGGCACATTATGGAGATACGTCTCTTCTCAAGAATCACCTGCCTACCAGTGGTGGTCTTGCTACAAATTCAGTAGTTTTACATAATTCCAGTTTAGAGGACAGCGTTTCAATGCCCACACCCTTTTAAACCTCCCCACCTGCAGGCAGGAGCTCAGCCGTTCCCCAAGAGCCGTTCCACACGCAAGCAAAAACTCTAGTCCGCCTCCCTACACCAGGAAATTCTTCTCTTGAAAAGAAACAAGACAATGCCCTACACTCAACAATTCAGTCACCATGAAAGCCATCTGTAGACCCAAGCCCTGGGACCCCAGCAGCGTTACCAAGCTCAAGCACCTTTTTCTCCTTTCTAAGCCCAGAGCACCATGCACTAAAAGCGCAGGGCTTGCAGCTCCTCGCAGCCGACAAAGTTTAACCCAGCCGATGCTTCCCCGCTGCCGAGAGTTACAAACAGGAATCCTGCCTGTCCAGTCTAGCTGGCTGCAACAGCACCTCCGACAGCGCTGTGACTTCTATATAGATCAGGTGCTTGTAAGTATTCTTCAGCCCCTGGTTTAGCTGCAGATACCCAGGTTTGCCAGCCAGGCAAGCAGACAGCACTTACTTTGCAGAAACTCAAGAGCCGGTGAGTGTGAAGAGCAGGGATCTGATCATGCTCTCTTCCTTGCCAGCCCACCTGGAGGAGTTAGTTCCTTTTCTCCCGCAGAGTTATTCCTAATTAGGGGGTCCCGAGTATTTCAAACATCTTGATCTGAGCTCTCCCACTCCCCTTTGGCTCCTTCTAGAGCAGGCACCACGCAGCACACACCACAGCTCGCTTCCTGGCACTGCAGAGGTGGTTGCTTCACCCAATGGTAGGCTGGGTTCCTCCCCGCCTTAGCTGGGTGCAGCGCGGCAGACAAGCTCCGCAGGCACCCAGTGCACAAGAGCACCCTCTAACATGCTCCGCTCCCCACTAGCTGGTTTTAGCTGCAGCTCTCTGCCCGCAGGGAATATAAGGAAAGAATAGGTCACCACAGATCATCACCACCTTGCAAAAGAACAACGCCTTACAAGGACAGAGGGGGAAAAATAAAAATCAACTTTATTCACAGGGACGTGAACTGTCTTGGGTGGGAGGCAGCAGCCATTTGAGTAGGAGTCTGACAAGTAAGGCTGTGGAAATCCCAAGGAAAGGTCAAAACACGACTTAGCTGAGACACAGGGCTAAGAGACCCAATTCTGAAAGAGATGACGGTGTTAAATAGCATCAGAGAACACAACAAATCCAAGAAATTTCTCAGCCCAGCTCAGCTCAGCTGTCATGGGCCACTTCAGCGAGCACCCATGCTTAGCTGGGCACATCAATCCTTGTCACCACCCAACGTTTGAGTGTGGGAAATAAACACTCATTTGCGAGGGAAGGGCACTGAGCAACCATCGTTAAACCCTTAAGTTAAGCCGAGTGTGTGAACATGAACTGAGAACAACGAAGATGATACAGCTGATTTAGTTAGAAACTGATAGATGCTGAAGTGCTCAAGGCAGCCCACGCCACCTTGCACATCTACACAGTGCTTATCATAGCAGGATCCAAGCGCTCTTCAGGAGAGTCACTTGTAACAGGTTTCCTGAAGACGTTAATCTTGTTTACTTTTGCTGTTACTCTGTGTTTTCTGAGATGTGTCTGCAGCAATGCTAAATCCCACATGACTTGAACAGCTCTGATCGTATCTCCTTCAGCCTTAGATTTTCTGGTTAGTTTGGCAGCCTGACTCTACCAGTAGGCGCAGCCCTGCCCAGGCCAACAGCTCTAGAAGTTGCTTGGGAACAGATAAAAAAGGCGGTACTAAAGATGCAAAACTTTTCATTAGAAAAATGACTCAGAAGAAAAGGAAATAGATAAATTAAAAGAAAAATGTGTCTTTAAGATACTGGCATGAAACTGCAAACAATTATTTTTTTTTTTCTAAAAGCAATTACAATGCACAAGTCCCACCAGAAACGGAGTCTGACAAACCACCATCTCCTCTGGGGCAAGGACTGCCTGCCGCCAACGCAGAATATAACCTAGGGAAAAGACATCCTTCCTGTCCAAAGACTCTCCACGCTGCAGGGAAGGGCACTTCTCTTGCTTGGCCTGCTTCCAGCATAGCCTGACGCTCTCCCACAGGCAGGGCTGCATGCTGGGCACATACAGACCTCCTGATCTTTGTGCTCATCCAGCATCTGGGCCCTGAGGATTTTCAGTAAGAGGACCTGCGTTTGATGAGCCATCTAGGACAGAAAAACTCAAGTAATGATGGCAAAAATCGTAAGGTTCCCTGGGGATTTGTTCCCAGCTAGGAGGTTTGAGGATCCATTACTCTGCTGTGTTACACTCCCCCAGCTTTGGCACGCTACTTGCGGAACCACGCAGCTTTCCATGCCAAGTCAATGAGTTAGGCTACAGCATGTCCTGGGATACTCTTACAGTCAAACTGATGAAACCTGATGCGTGAGACCACTATTACCAACCTCCGAGCTGCCAGCTTTCTGTCTATTCTTTACACCAGGGCTACAAGGAACTGCTCCCCAAAGCAATGGGTTCTCAGACAAAGCCCACAGCAAAAACCAGAAGGTAGAGAGCAGCTGAAGCAACTTGCCTTTGTTGTTTTCACCCAGTACAAGCCTTTTCTGCTTCACCAGAATGTGCTCGGGACCCTGCCTCCACTTGCATTCGTCAGTTGGCTGCAAACACAAGCCACAGTTGATGGCAGGATGTGGGGCTTTCAAAGCCCCTCCTCAGCCAGTTCGCAGCCAGCGACGTTATCACCCAAGTAGCTACAGACTCTGGAAGGAGGTGCCACCACAGGGATAACAGAGGAAAAAAGTGTGCAAGAGAACAGAGAATCGTATTTCTTGTAGCTAGTCCTTATACAAGGCTCAGGCTTACTGAATGCTTGCAGGGCTGGACGGATGCACACCTCTCCCCCTCCCCGCAGAGCTCAGAACCACCTAGTTTTAGAAACTGCTGCTTTTCAGCCCAGTTTTCAGGCTGGGCAGCCTGAGGCCCAGAGGAGCAGGATGGCTCAGCCAGGCTCTGAGGCCACGAGCACCGGGCCTGACTTGGAAGGACAATCACTGCAGCCAAACGCCTTTCTCAGAGACTAGAACTCAGTCATCTTCTTATGCGTGTCTGCTTTCTTCTGCTCCCGCTGCAGGCTGGCTTCCTGGGCCTGCAGCTGCCCCAGCTGTTTATGTGCATTAGCCAGCTTCTCCTCCAGCTGAGCTGTAGCAATGCTGTGCCTGAAAGCAAAAAGTATTACAGCAATGTCATCCTGCACGGTAAGATCAAAGGACTGTCATCACCCCAGGAGGGTTTGCCCTTTCCTGTGGGATAAGTGCAAGTGACCTGCTGAAAGCCAGGAAGAACCCGATGCTCAGCACAGTCTGGGCTAGAAAATGTACTCCTGCGATGCTCAACAGCAACGCGGCAGGGATGGCCATGAGAAGGAAAGGACTCCGGTACCTTTCTGCAGAGAGCCCCCCTCTGCCACAGCCTGAATTCCAGCCAAAGAACCCCAGGCGCACCTGCCGGTGTCCAGACTGGTGTGAAGCACACACTAAAAGTCCCTCTCCCCCACTCCCCCTTAGGTCTCATCCAGATGTTTCACTTGTTCCTCCTATACCTCATTTCAAGGCCACCCCTTCCCAGAAGCGCCAAGAATCCTCAGCTCATCCTGCAGTCCCAAACAGAATGTTTTCCTACCGCCCAATGTTGCGTGCCAGGGCCTGCTGGATTCCTCTGATATCCTTCTGTGTTTGTTCAATCTTCTCCATCGTCTGGAAGAGGTGGACACTCAGGGCTTTCTTAGTGCTCTTGCTAGCGTGGTAGATCTCTTTGCTGTTCCTCTCTGGCATTGCCATCCCTCCAGCCTTCTCCCCGGTACTCTTCCCTCGCAGTTTTTCATTCAAAAAGTCAAACACATTGTGGGAAGGCTTACGGCTGCCCGCGGGGGACTGTCCACAGCTGTTCCTCTTTGCTCGGCATTTCCTTGATTTGCCTGGGTCCAGCTTCCCCTGTTTCTTTTTCTGAAGCACCTCAGCACACTGGTCAAGGGACTTCCCTCGAGGAAGTACCACAGCCTGCACTGGCTCCACTCGGCCTTCAGAATTCTTCCCTAACCCTGAGGAGAGACACCAAGAGAATACTGCAAGTGAGGACATCCCCTCTCCAAATCACCTCCCACCACAAGCTCATGTTGACAGTGACAAGCTTAGAACAAGCAGACGGGCTTCTGAGGTACAGAGAGCCCCAGCTACCACCCAAGTCAAGGGGAGCGGCGAAGGCCCCGGCACAGTGGATGCAGACGCTACAACAGGAGCCTTCTACAGCAAAAGATACGGGATAAAAAGCCCGAGGCCATTCATCAGGCCAGTTTCTGTGAAACTAGGTTCAGCCCTCACATTCTCAGCTTCTCAAGCCAGGTTCTTCCTAAAACTGGTTTGGTTCCTCTGGGAGAACTATAGACAAATGCAAGCAGCAGACTGCCCTCCTAAAGCCCCCAAGGCTCAATACAATTTGTGTAGCAAGAAGCTAGTTCAGCAGGCTTTGAAGTCTGTGTCTTGAGCCAGGAGATGCTTTAACGCAGACATCAGAAGCTTCATAGATCAGTTCCCTTCTACCTAAAGCCTTTGAACATTTCATATGACAGTTCTCATGGCTTTAATCATGAACTTGACCAGGGCTCCAAATGCCTCCAATTTTTGCTATGGCCATACAGGGGCTGGTGCACACATATACCTGTAGTTCAATTAAGTTATCCCTTCTTGCCTTCTAACGCAGCTGTGATTCATCACACAGCTTGAGCCTTATCTGACAGGCCCTTCAGCACAGGGAAGTTACAGTTCTACCCAAAATCTTATTTTTCTTAACTAGTTTTAGGATCCACCAAGCAGTCAGGCTCTCACAGCAGCAGGACCGCCTTCTCCCCTTACCTTTTCCAAATTCGTATCCCATCTGAACAAGCAGTTTGGAGCCAATACCACGAGTATGGGCTTCCCAGCCACCAAAAGAGGAACTGCATGCAGGAGTCCACTCCCCGTTCTCTGGAACTCTTGAATCTATCACTGTGGCACAGAATAGAAGAAACAGTGAAACACAAACCCAAAGCTTCTACACAAATGCTTCATCCGGGGCACCCATGGCATGAAAACCCCTCAGGAGGCAGTACAATATACTTCTCCCACCCTAGAATCACTCAAACAATCCTCCAGCCTTAATTAGTTCCTATTGAGCTGCCACTTTTTATGAACACTGTATAGCGAGTCACTTAAATGAGAGCTCTCACTTGATTCAATGCATATGCCATCTCACACTTCCAGGCAGAACCATCCAGAAGTTTTACGCTTCCTTTCCTTCCTTCTAGGATGGTGATACAGGCCGACATAAACCATTAGAGTAAAATTTGGCACAGTGGCAGGTAATACTTATTCTGTGCCTCTAGCTCATGTCTCTGGTATGAAGCTCCTCTAGGCCACAATGCTAATGCTGTGTTATTAGGATCTAATAACCTCTATTAGGCTAAGTGTAAAGAGCTCTAGGACTCAACTTTGTCCCTGTGACGTTAACTGTGCTACTAGCGCAGGGACAGAGTAATCTCAAAGAAGTCACTTGGGCTCTCTCTGTGTCAGCTTTCAATAATAAAACAGGGCATGGCTGCTCCTGTGACCTCATCAAGGCACTGGAAGGATCAAACACGCAAAATTACTCTTGTACTCTTGTGTCATGGAACTCCACAGAGCTCCCAGAGATGAGGAAGTCTCCCGATTCACTCGTCAGCCAGTCACATAAAGAACAGACTCAGAGCTGGGAACTCAGCACTAAAACATCACACCCTGTTCTTTCACGTGTTGGAAGTTCCCATAGAAACCTTCAACCTTTGCTGGCCCAGTCATCTGCATAAACCAAGTATTTTCATTTGCAATTGTAACATAATAGCTAATTCCCATTCTCTATCTTTCAGCAACACATAAAGAGATTAGTTATTCTTTCATCAGAGGTGAGACACTTTTAATGAAAGCTCCAGGAAAGTAATCCAGTAGGTCCCAGAGAAAGGCAGATGTAGATCACAAGTCACTTTTGCTCACACCGTCCCCGCTCTCTTACCTTTAGCATAACCAGAATCATCAACACTGTCTTCATCAGACTCAGCAGATTCGGCACCATCTTCACTTCGCAGCGGGGGAATGACACTATCTCCTTCCACAACAGCTTCCTTGAGCAGCAGGGAATCGAACTTCACAGTGTAGTAACCACTGTCGATGTCTACAGAAGGGAAAGCAAGGACAAGAGTTCCCGTAAGTCTCCAATGCGCAGCTGGCAGAGGGCTTTCAGAAACAGAGTTGGCTCCAGTGGAATGACACAGGCAAGGGGGAAGGCACAAGGAACGTGTGGTTTAAAAAATGCTGGCTTATCTTCGTGCTTTAGATTTCTGTTTCGGACAGAGAAGCACCCACTGCAGTGAAAAGCTATTTCCACAATGCCTATGTTGATACTTAAAGGTTTATTTCTAAAAATGAAGAAAGATGGGCTGTTGAGAAATGGAATTAAAGAGGTTAGACCTGCTCCTCTGTGACCTAATAACAGTCAAAGAAATATGAAAAGAGAGAATAAACCCTCACTCTTCCCAAGACATGGGGAAGCTTGTATCAGCAGGTGATAGGCAGGGCCAGCTTCCATGTCTTTTGGTTAAACAGGAGCAGATTATTGCAATTCTAACCTAATATGCATGCAAATTCCTGCAATACCTGCTTCTTCCCTTCTGGGGCAGATAATGACCACATAGTCATATCCCTTCCACATTCCTGCTCTGTATGTCTCCTTTTTGTCTAACACTTTCCTGTTTTCCAGACTATTCCCTTCCCAAGCCTGACAAAATTCAGAATGTTTTCTCAGCTATGTCAAGATTTTCAGTTTAGGGCTGCAGCTACATAGCTGATGTTTTTCTGTCATTAACCAAAATAGTCAAGTCTTATATTCACATAAACATCAGCCTTCATATTCCACACAGAATCCTGGCAAAGCACACTCAAACACGACTCACCAGTTATTTTTGCAGTGTACCATATTCCATCGCTGTGTTTCGCCAGGCAGGCTGAGCCCACCTCCAGCGTGCTCAGATTGGGCTCCTGAAATGGCTGAAGCTCCTCCACAGACACCACTTGCCCGTGTGAAAACCTGCCAGAGGAGGCAGAAGAAGAATTATCTCCATCTCATTTCAGCAGGCTTGAAATAAAAATTGCTTCCTGCCTTAAAGGAAATGCGAACAAGTTGTCAGCAGTGATGTCTTCACCAGTAGTTACAGAAATTTTATCGTGCATTATTTCAATTACACAGGTTATTCATTTTTCACCTTAAAACATTATTTATATCATGTAACAAAGACCGCATCCTACCCCAGACTTAAGCTCTCCTTCCTAGTGACACATTCAGCAAAAAAGTTCACAGGTCTTTTGAGATAAACAGGGTCACACTTTTGTGGGTCTCTGGGCCAACTTCCTCCAAAGACGGAGACTCTACTGCAATGTATGTACTATTGACAGACAAGCTTTGGTGTTTTATTTTAAAATACTTAATTGGTTATTAATTTAGCCACTCGACTGATTATGTAAAATCTCTGCAACTTTCCCATGGGATCTTCCATTTAATCTCTGCATTTGCTAAAGAAAACAGCCAAAGGGATGCCATGCTTACCATAACACATTTTTAAAACATAAACAAAAAGGCAAAATTTCATTGGGTAAAAAAGCCAAACGGTACAAACTCAAAGGTTTAACTCTTTGAGTGACAAGGCCATTAGCTATGGGAAGGACATAAGCCCCCTCCCACCCCTTTTTCTTTTTTACCGACAGTTCTCTTTAAATCTGCATTTGTCATCCAAGAAGAACGGGCACGGCTTCAATGACTTGTGAGTCGGATAGAGATACAGCACTCTGACTCCTGCACTGCCGTCTTCTAAGTCCTCTGTCCCCACAATCATGGCATTATGGTACTCCAGGGTCCCCCAAGAGCTGTAGTAGGGGGCTTTAACCTTCATTCCGCTCAATTCCTCCTCCCCCTCCTCTCTGTCAGACTCCACCTCTTCTTCACTGTACTTTGATTCACTTTTGTCATCAGTTTCTTCATCTCTCTTTGATGATATCTCACTGTTATTAGCTGAAGGCTTCTCATCAGTTCCAAGCTCAGCAATGGCTTCCTTAAAAGCAGCATACTCCTCATCCTGCGCAGAACTGTCTGGGTGGGTGTCCTGCTCCAGAAGGCCTACTGGAGAGGATGAGGAGGAGGCATTTGTATCTAGAGTAGCCAGAAGTTTGCTCTTTCTAACAGACACCAGGCTGGACTCGGTCAGTTCTATCAGCTGCTTCAAATCTTCCTGCAACTGAATCAAGTCCGACTGCTGTGAGGGGTCCAGGCCTGCCCCTAAAGCCAGCTCCACTTGCTGCAGCTGGGCATTGTAGCTCTGAATTGCTGCTTCCAGACTCTCTTCATCCATTATCAGCAAAAAAAAGGTGTGTTTAACTGTGTTCTCTCCGGGAACTCACAACACATTCGAAATGTTTACTTAAGACGAGCAACTTTTTGGATAACAAGCCCTTGTCTGCAGAAGCTACCATCCACCCCGCCGCCTCGCTTCTTCCCTCGGAAGTAACCAGGTCGAAGCTCCTGCAGCAAACGGGCGGCGACAGGCGATGAGGGAGGCCAAGGGGAGGCCAGGCCCTGCCCTCCCCCGCCACGGCGCCCGCTGGAGCGCGCCGGGCTCACACACGGTACCGCTCCTCCCGCAGCCTGGTCACTGGCGGCGCGACCCCTCCACCACAGGGCTGCCAGCAACTCCCCAACTTGACTCTGTCTCAGCCGCCCCACTCACCCCTCAGCTCCCCCTTCCCCTAGAGCGCCGCCGCCATAACACCCACCAGCTTCCGGCCCCCCGCGCCCCACTTCCGGCTTCCCCGGCCAGCGCGTTACGCCACTCAGCGGCGAGACCGTCCCTCTACTGCGCTTGCGCACTCGGTGTCCCCCGGCGGGCCGTGCTGCAGGGCATTCTGGGATTTGTAGTCCGTGCACCACCTCGCCATTCCGCCCGGCGCGGCGCGAGAACTACACTTCCCAGAGTGCCCCGCGCGGGACGGCGCCGGCGGCCCGGGCCGGTGGGCAGCGTTGAGGAGCTGCCTGGCGGGAGGTGCCTCCGGTAGCTGGTGAGGGGCCGCGGGTTTCGGGCGCGGTCCTCCGCCTTCCGCGCCCGTCGGACGTCAGGGGCCGCGGCGGGGCCCGCAGGGCACGGCTGGGCCTGGAGCGGGCCTGGGAGGCGGCACCGGCCCAGCCCGTCCCGGGACCTGGCCGTGGGCCGTGAGGGGGAAATGGCGGGGAGGGTCGGTTTCCCCCTGCTGCCCTGTCAGACCGTGGCAGGGGGAGGAGAGGGGGATCTCCCGGGTCTAGGGGAAACGAGGCGGTGCTTGGGCATGGCTCGGATCACCTGCTGGCCCCAAGGGGGAGCGGGCCGGAGGGGGGGGCCCAGCCTGGGCCTCTTGCAGAGCTGGGGATGAAGGGTCCCCACTCGCTCGGCCTGTACCTGTGGGGAGGCAAAGCCCCTGTGCCCCGAGGTGTCCTGTCCTCACGCTGAGTGCCCCAGCCTGAGAAATCCCTTACTTCTGGTCCAGAACGCTTTTTCCTTTCCTGTAGGTAGCAGCGTTTGACTTCAAAGTGATTGCTTACCTTCACACTTGCTTAAGGACAGTTGCCTCTCAAAGTCTTTGCCTTGAGGTTCTCTTTGTGTTCAAACGGGAGAGTTGTTGCAATGTTGTGTGAGTCAGCTGTAGTGCTTGGTACCAGTACTTCCTGCATCTTGGCAAGTCTTCTCTGCCTTGGTTGCAAATGTGCCAACAGAAAAAGTGTGGGTTTCTGCAGGTGTCGGTGTCGCCTTGCCTGATTCTCAGTCTTGTGCTTTTGCCTAGCTGACTGGCCTGTTTTGTCTTCATGGCATTCTAAGATGACAAAACACTTGTATGGTGGATACTGTAACAAGATTGTTGCTGGGTAAGGCTTAAATTAAGATAAGTAGGGGGTCTTATGCACCTTTTGGATACACTGCACTCTTGTTTGACTATTAAAGCTCCCATGATACTGTTATATGGATCAGGAACAGGGAGTGGGGGACCAGCCTGTACATTCTTGTTCAAAATACCTGTTCTGTGTATTTGTATGAAGTTGGCTTCATTTTCTTTGGGTCTTACGTGTATTGCAACAAGCATTCAAGCTCTTATTTGGCTCTCCTTTAAGCCCCAAAGCAGACAGGGTAGTTTTCCAATGAGGGCTGAGTTTGCAGTGGATGCTGGGCACTATGTGCAGAAACAGAGGATAGGCTTTTTGGAAAATAATGCCTCACTTGTATGCATTTGAAAATTTCATTTTGAGCCATTTGTGTGGTCTCTTTTGGATCTGTGATTTGTCCTGGGATTGCCTCGCTATGAGAGTTATTGACAAAATAATAATATCATTTATCTGTCTGGTGTTGGGAAGAACTTGTATTGTGGAATGAGAGACTTTTGGAAGTGACCTGTTTGTTAATGATTTCCTTGTACTTGTTTCAGGAGCAGGATGTATACTCTGCTGTCTGGACTCTATAAATACATGTTCCAGAGGGATGAGTACTGCGTCTTGATCCTTGGTTTGGACAATGCTGGTAAAACCGTAAGTGCTGTTTATTAACAACTGTGTGGAAGGCACACGCAGTTCTAAACATCCTCCAGAGATAAAACTTCCAACAGACAGGTCAGTCTTTCTTTGGCTGTATTGTGAGTTATTTTAGTGATGTTACACCAAAGAATCAACTTTTCCCTCTTACTTAAATTTAGCATAAGCTTTCAGGGATGTAGGTGAGGCTTTGTTAATCCCATAATCACCTGTGATCATCCCTTCTTCCCTTGCTAAAATAGGGACCAAGAAGAGTGGTTTGTTCCAGGGTTAGGTAGGGCAGTATCTGTTGGAGAGGATTCTGCAGAAATGAAAAAGCAGGTTTGGGTTAGCATTACCCCAGCCAGCAAAATATTTGAGAGTAAATACTTTTTCTTATTCCTTTTCAGACCTTCCTTGAACAAACTAAAACTCGATTTAACAAGAACTACAAAGGGATGAGTTTGTCCAAAATCACAACCACTGTAGGCTTAAACAGTAAGTAAATCTGTTTGGATTTTTTTCAGCTTTCCTGCACAGTTAGACAACAGTTGGTTCTTGTTTGAAATATTTAAGAATTGACAAGGGCAACATAGTTGTAGAAGTAGGGATCATATCTCCAAGCTCCCCATGTCCTTCTGTAAGAAAATAAAATAGGCTTTCTTAGCTTATGAGGAAAAAGCCTTGAAATGTTAAAAACCCAAGTATCTCATCTCAGTGCTACACTCCGAGGTTAAGCTAAATTTCACTGGTTCATGGGCCTCATTCTGATATTATTTGCACTGATATGACTCTGACATTAGTGGTCACCCTTTGCGAAGGTACTGTTCAGTTGTAGAGTGTAGCCACTCTATGTGATTTGTTCCTCTGGAAGACTGTTCTACCCCAGATTTCTTAGAGGGATGCACAGGTGTTTGTGCTTTAGGGACTGCCTTTAGTTTTCATTTGATTATCTTTTCTTCTTTCCCTTAGTTGGTACTATTGATGTTGGCAAAACTCGGCTAATGTTCTGGGATCTTGGTGGACAGGAGGAACTACAGTCTCTTTGGGACAAGGTAGCAGATGTTTTTTGGTGTTTTTTTTTTCTTTTATAAATATTTTGATCTCTTAGAATTGAAGCAGTCTGATCATTTAGTAACCATACAAGCTTATTGGTATTTAGCATCAACACTTTTCCAGACATTCAACTAGCAAGTTTAGCAGTGATAATGCTTAATATTTGCATTATTATTTAAAGGCAGCAAATTATCAACCTGTATCTGGGGTTTTGTCAGCAGAGAGAAGCTTTTTCACCTGCTGTATTCAGTAGGCCTGCAAACAGAACAGGCAATGTATTCTCTGTGCCACTCTTCTCTCCAGACAAATAATACAAAGACAGCTGGTACTAATTGGTTGATTTCTTCCATGTTTATCCACATTATACTGAATTAAAAAAAAAAAATCAGAAAGAGGAACAAATGGTCCTAGCAGATAGATACACTAATACTTGTGTTATCCTTTCAGTATTACGCTGAATCTCATGGAGTGATCTATGTTATTGACTCCACTGATGAGGAGAGGCTCTCGGAATCTAAAAGAGCTTTTGGTGAGTACCTTGTGTTTTAGCTGTACTGTGGTGTCACAATGTACTGTGGCACAGTTCTCTCGTTACTGTCATGACTGTTACTGTGTCCTTGAAGTAAGCTGTGTGGCCTGTTGGTGACACATCTGTAGCACTTCTGCACTTTTTTGTTGAAGTCTGTCTTGTCTGTAACACAGGACTCTTTTGTTGCCTATAATGATCTTGAATCTCTTTCTGTGCTTATGCTAATGATTTTGAAATTTTTATTTCTTATTCTGTATTTATCACCTCATTAATTTTCAGCAACATGCTTGTTGATCAAAATAAAGTTTGGAGTTTGATCTGGAAAAAAATTCTTTGAAGAAAATAGATCTGGAAGTTTGTATCTAAGGAAACTAATGCAGGAAGGAGCCTCTTGCTTCAGTCCCTGTGTCCAGATAGTCTGTCAGGCATTTGCACAACTTTTATCTTCCTGAATTTGCTAAACCTCTGTTTTTGTTTCTGTTCCTTTGCTTTGTAGAAAAGATGATTACTAGCGAAGCTCTGGAAGGGGTTCCCATTCTGGTGTTAGCTAACAAGCAGGATGTAGAGGTAAGATTATTGCAGATTTACTTCTTACGTGTGTGAATAAGCCTTGGAAAGGTGAGCTCTGCATGCATGTTAAATTTGTTATACATTCGTGGTCTGATCCTGTGGTGCTTTCCCACTGCTGTAAATAATTGCTTTGAATTTAGTTTTTATTTTTTTTCCTTTCTCCTCCATGCTCCTCCAAAGCATAAATCGGCTTACTACAGGCACATCAGTCTCAGCTGTTTTGAGATTTGTATGTAAACAGAACAGACTATGTAGCTGTGGTGGGTCTTTCTTTACTGTGATTTGATATCTTGATACTGTTTTTTCCTGTTGATCAGAAAAAGAATGTTTAGTGCACTTTGTTTATGGTGCTCTACTGTTACTGGGAACAGCACAACAAATGTATGTGAAGCAATACTGCCCATTTCCCATAAACAGATAATATCTAATCACTGAAACATTCTGTTTGTCCTAGAACATTCCATCTATGACAGCAGTGAATGGCAAGGAATGCCTTTTCTTGGTAGTATAATTTGAATTCTTTCTGGTACATCCAGAAATGCAAAACTTTTGGTTTGTATTTGACAAGTCAGTGGGCACTACAGTGTGACTGTTTAGGCAACGCACCCAGGCCAGTCTTCATCTCCCCCAGCACAGGAAAAACTGAAGTGCTCCCCCAGCACGTTTTCCTCCTCCTTTCCACCCGTTGTACCTGCAGTTCCAGTACTGCAGTTCGAGTGATTAATCTCTAGATGGAGCCTGAGATCTTCAGTAGATTTTGGAGTACCAGCCCTGGCAGCTGTGATCAGTATCTGTTTAAGTATGCAAAAACTTCCCAGCTTCTCCCCCTGGACTTTACACCTACTTCAGTGAGTGTACTTGTGGGAAATACTTGAGACTTCCATAGAAATAATTTTGGCTTTGAAGGAGGGTTTGGTTACACTTTGTGTGTATGACAATTTTTTTTTGGATGATCATAAGATTATCTAGTTATAGAAATAAAAGACATGTAATTCCATTTAAAAGACAGTGTGAGATTGAGACAGAATGCTCATTTATGGTCCTGACTTCCCTGTGATCTCTGGTATGTGGGGAAATTGACTGTCTTTTCTGTGTGGAAACCAAAATATTAACTCTTGTATTACCACACAAGACTACAGCTTTACAGCAGGGAGCAGTCTGCACTCCTGCCTTCAGCTGTTGAGAAATAAACTATATGCAGTGACCTGGAAAGCTGTTCCAGTTTTCCTTATGGCTGTATATGCATCTTTTGTTATGGGCGTACTGCAAATGCCAGCTCTTCTGGCACCCTAGCCAGACTAAAGAAATAAAAGTTGGACAAGTGGACTTCTTTATATGGTTAAAGGAGTTATTTGAAACAGGCTTTCAGGATAAAAACTATGACTGGCCCCTTGCCCTTTCTGGAGGGTCCAGGACCAGCTCATAGGTGTAGGACATTTATGCAGTCATAGAACAAGAGCTTAGCAAAGCCGTACCGCCTGGAGGTATGCCTATTTTTAAGAAATACCTATATTGTATATTTAGAGATCTACTGCTAGAGTGTGACCTTGGATATGGACACAGAGCAGAGAGACATCAATGCTATTAACAAAACATTAAGGGGACTATAGCTTATTTTTGAGTAATTATTTAGGTTCACTTAAGCAAGGTTTAGAAAACTAGAAGGCATGTTTCTCTTCCACTGATCTAGCAGAATCAAAGACCTCTGGAAGGAAGTTGAACGCTACAGAATTATCATTGCTAGAGATTTTTCTGCTCTGGATCTCCAGACATACAATCGTAGTGAGGAATTCTCACCAGTATCCCTCTGTTGTTAATGTGGATCATGACAAGGGAGGATAAGCGGTATCTTAACCTTGTTGGTATTTGCAGATGAAAGATGATGATTACATCTTGAAAGGCCAGCAGAAGACTTGTGGTGAAATATATCAGAAGTAGTACATCTGAAATAATTATTGTTTTTTTTCAAGTTTACATTCCTCACAGTAAGCTAACAAAAATCTGACTCAATGCCTGAAATTACATAAAGTGTAAGGATTTTTTGGCCCTGATGCTAAATTCCTCAAAGAAAAGCATTCTGCTGTTAATAGGCACCACTACCCTGGGGTAAATTGCCTCCACTTAGCGCTGCCAAGCACGAGCAGTATTTGGCCATATCAGGAGATGAAACACAGTCATGGACTTCAAAATACCAATTCTAAATACTGTGTATGATCTTTTTTTTTGTACCAGGAGAATGCTCCGTGTTTAGCAGGGGCATCAAAACTGAATCATTCTGTAATTAATTAGAGGACTGGGTCAAGTGTATGTTGTGGGAGGGAGTTTGGTATGTTTTATAAAGGGATTATTGCTTTATAGGGGAATTGAATGTCTAATATATAATAGTTCATGTGGACTCCCTTGCAAGTCAGAATGCTGCTTTTGAAACTACTGGGCACTTTGGCTCAGCTACTGTTCACTGCAGAAAACGCTGCAAAATAAGAATTTATATTTGCTATTTTGATGTTAAAAGTTTTATAAAAGCTATATATTTCTGAACTGTACAATGAACTGTTAAAACTGGAAGATAGAATGGTTTGTTTTGGAACACTATTAAAAACACTGGGAAAATGGAGCTGAAAAAATAGCATATGAAAATTACTGGGTGTTGTATGATGTCTTTGGGAGGAAGTTTTGCCTTCTGAATATTAAGGTAAATTTTGGAAATTTAATTTGAAATCTCCAGAACGTTGGAAAGCCTATTCATGTATTTGAAAAATGAGAGGAGTCATGCTGAGTAGCAGCATATATTTGATGACTCATAGTGTTATCTGTTTTCCATACAGTTTTTAGAAAATAAGCCTTGTGCGTGATGACCATTCTAATTTCCAGCTTGAGATGCCACAGCTTCCCTGTAAAATTAGTTTCAGCTTAAATAAGCTCAATTTAATTTAAACAAGCTCTAAGTTGTAATTTAAAATGAGCTTGTAAAAAAAGGTAGCACTGAACATGGGTCAGCTTGGTTAGACTTCTTATTAAATAGTTTTACTTAGGCTATCCACCTTTCTGTTGTTTATATTTTAATTCCATTCTGCCAATTGATTATTCTTGAGATGGCTGCAGAACCTATACGTCAGGTTTTATCCTGATATGAGACCAAGCAGCAGCACTGTATTTCCTGCAGTGGATCTGGCAGACGAAAAAAGATGCAATGCAACCTTTTTTGCCTAAAACAGCCACTCATGCTTTTCTGCAGGTGACTCCAGAAATGGAGCCTTTGCAGCTTGATACGATCCTAGGTGTACCATTCCTGAGTCTTAATTTGGGTAATGCTGTTCTGAACCCTTCATAAAAGGAATTTTGTTGTGCAGGCGGGTCAGTCCTGGCTAGAACAGGCCTTGAAGAGCCTTCATGAAAAGATGGGTTTCAGTGCGTTCTTTTGGGGAAGTTGAGATAGAAGTATGATTTGTCAAGTTGTGTGGGTTTCCTCTGAAATGTGTGGTAGATAACACTGCTCCAGAAAGGTCATCTGTGGATTTTATTATTGTGATGGTATGCTGTTTGTGATCAGGAATCCAGCTTCCCTAGTTTGCTCTTGATTTATGTGGTTTCAGTTGTGAAACAGAACACATCTGTAAATAAATATTTTGTAATGTCGATAGGGAGGTGGAAAAGAGGGGAACTTGGAAGCCGCAGCTGACATTTTCTCCCCAGCACGAGACGCTCAAATGCTCCTAGTTGAAGTGACGGGTAATCTGCCTCATCCTCTGCTGTAGGACGAGATTCCAGTTTGTGGCTTCCCCTTGAACACTAAAACAAGGCTTCTCTGAATAGATAGTTCAGGGGTGCTATCCCCTCTCATGTGTTAATGTATTTCATCCCAAGGGGAAAAAGATGTTCCTCAGAACAGGGGTAGTATTGTGATGCAGTGACATCCTGTTATAAACAATGCAAATGGTGCAAGGCCTCCTCAGAAGCAAAGCTCTCTGAGGCAGATTTCTGTGGGGAGCAATGGCTGGACAGCTCTGTGGAAGTTAGGGCAGGCCACGATTATACCAGAGCATGAGGAAGGGAAGTTATTATCTTAAAGGTCTTTTCCAACCTAAACAATTCTATGGTTCTGTAAGCTGGGGGAAAAAAATGCCTACAGCAGTTGTAAGCTGCACTGGGAAAAGTCAGCTTCTCAAAGGCCTTAAAGATGGATGAGTTGAAGGAGGTGGAATCCCTGTGCTGCTGAGTATGTGCAGGGGTATTGGTCTTCTGGTGGGTTTTGTGAAGTCTGTTGCCTGACTGCTTTGCACAGGCCTGTGCAAATAGAAATAAAGGACAGCATGACTATGCTCTGTGCTGTTATTTCCTACCTTGAACACTTTCTCTCAGATATATTTTAATAAGATTGTAAAATATACCATCATTTAGAAAAGGAGAAATTGTTATACTATGATATTAAGGTGTGATAAGCCTGAAGCATATTTCAAGAAACATTCGCTCAGTTTCAGCAGCCTTAGGGATTAACCTTCCTGCTGCCAAGTCAAAAAAAGGTGATGACATGAAAAATAGCTCAAATTACTGACATGCAGCTCTTCTTCCTTCGTAGTAGTTGGGTAATTGACTTACCTAGAGCTCTGGCTTAAATCAAGGGGCAGTTGCACCTGCCTTTCTTATTTGGCAGTGAACGTTACACCAAAACTAAAGTAGCATCTTTTACAAACTTGTAAGGAATGGTTGTTTGGTAGTAATTGCTTGCCCATCTTCCAGACCTACTGGTATGAATTCCAAGTCAAGTCTGACTCCCACTAAAGTTAGTATTAGATTAGGTTTTAAATTGATTTAACTATTTATCCTGTGGATGACAGCTCATATTTATAAATTGCAGATTTTTAATTTGGCAGAAATGGTGAAGTAAGTTTTTAGGGCTTTGGTGCCATGAAGTAAGTAATGTTTCTGGATACAGTTTCTAGCTCATTGATTGAAACTGCGAGTTTGAAATGCAACGTAGGTCATAAGAAAGTAGAGTCATCAGAAGTTGCACAACTAATGGATTCTAAGCCCTTCACATGGCAAATTGCAAGCCTGGATTCAAGAGCAGTGGGTGAATTGGGTGTTGTTAAAGTGCTCAACCCATTTCTTAGTACGTCTGACTTAAAAGCACTGAAACCTGCTTATTTGTCACATGGTCATCCCCACAGTAGTTTCCTGTAATTTCTCCAGAACCTGTATTTTGCAAAATGGATAGCTGGTATCATTAATTTCCATCTTCCTGCTAATTTAAGGGACAGACTTGTAGAAGACGACAGACTTGTAGGAGACTGAATTCCTGTTTGCAAGTAGTCTGTTCTTTCAAAGGCTACATCCACTTCGACTATTCCTTAAGACTCACAAGGGTCTGGTTTGGTATTTGAGTAAACACTTGCCCAGAACATGTATTTAAGTCTCAAGGCCACCAGACTTTGGTGCCAGCCTGCCTGGCTGGTGATTGATACTTCTACTCCATCCATTGAAGGTCCAAAAAATGTCTTTGCAGAGAGAGGAAGAAAGCTGGGCTTGTGGCTAGCTCAAGTGCTGAAATGGCATGTCCAAGGCTTCTGAGGAAAAAGCGAGCACCGAGATCAGAAAAGGATTTAAAGGCTGGTGATTCTTCTTGTCCCTGCTTCCCGTGTTCAGGGAGGAAGGCACAAATCTAGACTTCAGTAGGGCAGGGGTATTTTTGTTGTGTTTGTAACTTCAAGAATAAAAGTTTTGTGGTAACACTGGGATTTATGTCAGGAAAGTAACGCACTGGCTTGCTGGGATGTTTATGCATTTGTGTAGTTTAGAACCACTTCCCAGCAATCTCCTAGCAGCCTTATAGAAGTGCAAGAGCTGACGGTGATAAAGAGCAAAGTGACACCAGGCATTAGAAAATGTGCTGCATTCAGTGCTGTCAGCATTTTTTCCTGCAGGTGAAATGCAATCAAGTGCAGGGCAGCCATGCCTTTAGTGTCAAGGAATGTGCTGAGAGCTTAGGAAAAATCAGCGTCCAAGCCATTTTCTGAGAGTGTGCATGTAGGGAGACATGATCCAGGCCACTGGCAAAGAGTCAGCTGGGATTCTGGCAGGTTACACCATTTTAAAAGGCTTTGTAAATAGACATACATACATACATAGTCTTCGGTGAAAAAATAATATGTTCATTTTTTTAGAATGTAAAGAAGTGAGTTTGCTCTGTTAGTGCATGAGGGGGGTTTAACCTAACAGCATTGTACCATCCTCACTGATGCAGAGCTGTGGATGCGGAAGAAGGTCATCATCTCCTGTGGCATAGAAATCAAGCTCTTCTTTGCTTTCCCTTGCAGACTTGTCTCTCAATACCTGACATCAAGACAGCGTTTAGTGACTGCATTAACAAAATTGGGAAGAGAGACTGCCTAACGCAAGCCTGCTCTGCTCTTACTGGGTAAGCATGAGACTGGGTGGTGTTTTGGTTAACTGAACAGCTGCAGGGCACCGCACAAGCAGAGCAGCGCTATAGGATCTCATAACCCCTGAAAGGGAGCTGTGCTTCCTTCCCAGCAGTGACAGACCTTGTCTGTGAACTTTGGACTCGCACCAGGTCAGTAACTTCATCTGTGAATCCTGCCTATGAAACATGCTGAAAATGTACCGTTGGCTGAGAGCAGTGGGACTTGCAAGCACGTGGAGTTGTTGATTCTTGTCCTTTATCGTGCCTTCTCCATACACAGTAACCTTTGCGGTCGTTGGCATGCTGCTGCTCCTGGCTTTTATGTCAGTTGAAAATGTAGCTGTTTATGACACTGCCAGAGAAAAAAGTGGTTTCATTGGTAGTGGTGTAATTACGCTCTTGCTTTCATATTTCTTGGCGTGCAGATGAGCTTTGTTACGTAGATGATACAATCTCCAAGAGTGTTTGTACACTGGGGACCTCTGTGATTTAAGATACAATGACTAGGCCAGATCAAAATTTGGGACACTGGGCAGCCACACACCACCCAGCTGCATGCCGTGACCTTGACCAGCCCACTAGATTCCTGATATCCTCCCTATTGCACATTGACTCTTGCAATACTTTGGTTATGCTTTCAGTTCTTTGAGTGAAAAGTGCTCTTTGGCATAAGTCAAAAGTACTGTTCCAGATGGCTAGAAATACTCGTCTGAGTTACTGCCCGTACTGAATCCAGCACTTTGAGATGTCTTGTTTTTTTAATCTAGCAAGAAATCTGTTTTATTATACAAGCTACGGCAAAGGATAAGAAAAGCTTCTTAGGCCATGAGAAAAATCTCTGTTGACTGCACTGCTAAGAATCAAGTGCCATGAAGCAGGTGAATGACCACAAGAACAATGGTTAAGCATTGACTGGAAGAGAAGTATTAGATAATAATCTCATGAAATGACACCTTTTCAGTTGTTGTGGGTTTTGTACAAACACTTCTAGTTTTGATCTGTGTGGAATTCCCTTTCAAAATTTCTGTTTGAGTTTGCACTAAAACGGTAAGTTGTGGAAGTCCTGGTGGGAAGCTGCACAGCCCACCAATTTGCGGTCCCAGTGCAGATGATTACGGAGCTGGAGCCGGGATTGGAAGATCTGATACAACTAGCCTGAGGCTTGTAGCAAAAGAAGCTCAAACCAGCTGTCAGGTGGTGTGATGCTTGTTCGTTTCAAGGTTTCCACAGACCTGATGACTAACTAAATTGTATGTAGTCTTGTACAGACATCAGAAAAAAGAGATACATACTGAATTGAAGGAAAACAGATCCCCATTGTTTGTGTGTATGAGAAGCTAATCTCGTAATGCCAGTAAATAACTGCAGCGTGAAAGCCTTCACTTGCTCTCGTAAGGGCTCGGTTACGGACTACGTGAGCTACATTTTTGTTCTTGGTTGGTGTGTTTTAGGTTTTCTTCTTAAATCTTCTCTGCTTATTTCCTTAGCAAAGGAGTGAACGAGGGAATTGAATGGATGGTGAAGTGCGTGGTGAGAAATATACACCGGCCCCCAAGAAAGAAGGACATCACGTAAGGCATGCGAAGTCAGCCATGGAATGGACAGTCTTTTTTCACACAGTTTTGTGTTCCCTTTAAAGAAGGTGGTCTACTGGATTCCTATTACACCTGATTCTTTACTAAGTTTGAAGACAAACATTCTCTTTCTGTGTCTAAAAAACTTGAGCAAAGAATTCCAGCTGGGTGGGGGGTGGGAATCTCTTACATTAAGTATTAAGTCATTGGCCTGAGAGCATAGACCAAGTGGTAATCTATGCATTGTTGCAGATGTGAAGGACTTAATTTTCTACTGTATTACTTTGTGATTCTTGATTTGTTAGTCTAAGAGGCTGGAGGCCAGTGACATGAAGGAAATCCTGATGGAACTGTGTAGGTGAATACGAAAGGGGAGGGAAAGCCTGGGGAATCGCTGTCCCTTCTAACTGGGAAGTCACTTTGCTGCTCCAGCCCCAGGATTACCATAGAGGGTGTTACTGGCCCTGTTACGCTGCTGTTTGTATAATGGGGAGAGACAGCGTGGATTATAACTCAATTTTCAGTCGGCATGTTGATTTGTAACTTTTACCTGTGGTAGATGCAGATGTGGAAGCCAGCAACTGCAGGAGGTACACTGTTTAAAATGGGTATTCTTAACAGGACATGAACTCCAGGAGCACTGCCTTGCTTTGACTACCAATCTCTCTGTTGTGCATTCTCTTTAATTGTAAGAATAATTGGTATCTTCTGTAACTGGAATGAATTGAGGCCTCTCTGTGATCTTTTTAGGCTGAAAGCTGAACCTCTAGGCAGGGAGAAATCAGTATGCAATAAAGCTTCCTACTTTGAACTTCTCTTGCTGAAACAACAGATGTTTGGAAATGGTGGTACTTAGCCCGCTGTTTTTTTGAAAGGCAAGAAAAAAACAGAAAGGCAGCTGTCCAAGTCATATAGTGCACACTTATGTAGCCTACCCAGCTAGTAATTCTGCTGACATATCACTCACATTTCTCCAGATACTTCTTTTTACATGTGTTCTACAGTGGTTTGGCAGTGGGTGGTGTTGTCACATGTTTTAGTTACTCCTAGCACTGGTGACAGTTCTGTGGTAATTGATCACAATAACTAAGGGGACATTATTCGAGCTGTGTTTGAGCAAGTTAGACAGTAGGGTTTGTTTAAAGACATCTTCTTACTTGGCATCTGTCAAAGAACTTTCTACTAAATTTTCTGCATGCAGCTCATTGCAGGTTTTGGGTGTTTTTACAAGAGAACATAATTAATTCCCTCTCATTTGGGTCAAAGGGTGAGGGCAGCTGGACTAATGTTATTAAGCACATGAAGTCAGTGGAAGTAGTTGCACACTGGAAAGCAGAATCTTCTCAGTAAAGCCAGGATAGGGTAAGGCTAGGCAAACTGTCAGATATCAAATCCCTTTCTCATTACTTGCTGTTAGAACAGGTGGTGTAACACAGTACCTGAGTTTGAATTCAGATGGTGCCAATGTCAGTGCCATATCCCAGAAGACTTAAAATGCAGTAGATCTAACTCAGACACCATTGCATTGGGCTCCTCTGGACCTGGTGATCCGTCTCAGGTTTCTTAGGCTTCTTTGAATGTAGAGGATCCCTTGAAGATCACTCACCTACTCTAAGAAGCAGCACTTTCTTTAGGGTGCTGCATGTGATGTAGGGCTGAGTGTTTCAAGTGTACCCAAGTACTGGATACCCAGTGGCCACTGGTGGTAAGGGACACCTCTCTCACTTGGCCATCTCTGAAAACCTGAGTATTTTCAATGTATCTTTGTGGTCCTGGCTCTTCAGTTGCCAGGGTTGGTGTTAACAATTAAACTGAAGATGTAAATCTGTGACTGGTGGACAAAAGTACCTTGCTGATAGATGAAACGCTTCAGTCGAGTAACTTGAAATGTCTCTTTAATGGGACACCAGGGGTTTTCCAAACTTTCCACATACTCTTCTCATATCTGTTCCTCTCCCTATTCCCTAGGAGACCAGGGAGGAAAAAACCATTCTGAGCTTGAGCCCATAGCTGTTCTCACATAGACACAAAGACTGTTTTGTGTCACATATCAGCAGGAGATCTTAAATTAAAGCAAATATTTTGACTTCAGAATTCCCAGTTTCCAGAGTGGGAGAGTCTTTTACTCAGAGAGATGCATCTGCTGTGATAAGTATGAGTATGCTCTGATGTTCACAAGAGATCAGGGAGGATTTCTTTGAAACTGGCAGTGAAAAGTGCAGTATCACTCACAGTTAGCTTCTAGAGCAGTAACAGCAGTTACAGGATGGGGCACACAGATGCAGCTGTTTGGCACTCAAAAGTCTGTTTTAGGAAAGTGTGTCAGGTTTTTCCACCATTATAGATAAAGTGCACCTACCTGATACTTTTGACAGATTTCCTGAGTTCTGGGGAAGCCCAGCAGGTAAGCTGGGTAAGCTGTTGAATTGCTTTGGTGCGTCCTCCATGCTGCAGCATGACCCAAACGAAGGAATTCAGTTTGATCAGCCTACAGGTGTAAGATAAAGATCTTGCTGTGCAAGCACAACCTGAAGTTAGATTGTGCTGTTCGTACCACGTACAGTTACTTTTCACAAAGCACAAAGACAATGGAGTGTTGCCAAGCCAGCTGGGGTTTTTGGTTGTGTCTGCTTCTACATGGTCATAAACGGCTACACAAGGACACTGGTGAGTTTCTTCTTCTGTTGGTTTTACTGCCGTTTCAGTCTCTATAAGCTGGTCTGTTCTGCTAATGGTGCCCCAGAACGGACCAATGGAGTAGGACTGAACTGACGTGGAAAAGCATTCTGAAAAGGGATGGCAGTCAATGCATAAGCTCCACTAAAAAAAAAATCCCACTGGTGTAGCCTAAGACGATAATGCTGGTAGCTGATAACTGTTTTATATTTTGACCAGTAATTAATCAATAATTTATCATGTTTTAAACTTGCGCTTTATTGAAGTCCTTACAGGAGGCACAAACTTCTATTTAAAATGCTTTTGCATTGCAAGTAACCCCTCTGCAAGACCTCCAGCCAAAGCGATGGCGTTGCTGACTAGTTCAAATGCAATCGGTTTTCCAGATTTTTAATACATTTGAGATGGACCTATTTTGCCCTTGCCTGTTTACAGCAATTTATTTCTCTGAAGAGGTGCTTTATCTTTCCAAGGTGAAACAGATTCATCATCTGTACTTAGTAATCACTTTTTCCTTTAGCAAGCTTTACACTGAGGTAAAGCTAAGTGTCTAATAATCATGGTAGTTATTCTGCTTGCCTTATTTGAACATTGGCAGAAGATTAACTTTCTCTCACCCATCTGGAATTTTCCTGCTGTGCAAACATGTATTGGCTTTTATCACTGAGAGGCAAGAGTGTTCCTTAAGAAAACACAAAACCCACTTCTAATGCTTTTGAATACTCTCTGAATTACAGTGCTCTCCACGTGGTGACCATTTAATCTTCATTTGGAACTAGGGAAAGACGCAGAATAACCAAGTTACAGCACCTTTTGCTGGTACTGCCTAACCACGTCCCATCCTAGCGTGAGCCGACAGTGATGTTGCCTTGCTGCAATGGCTTGGTGGTCTGTTTCTCAGTGATGATGTCCAGTCTTGTCCCACTCACCCCGGCATCCTATCGCACAGAACCAGGGGAAATACCAGGACAAATCAGACACAGCTTTGTGCTAAGATCAACAGCTTCTTTAAGGCTCTGGCCTGTTTCAGAGCAGAGTGAAGAAGCAAGCAGAAGGCATGTATGGGGTGTATGCCCCCAGGCGTCCTTATTACTCTCTGCTAAACTGAAATCAGCCTATAACAGAGAAGTGGACTTATTATCTTTTCCAGTGCCATAGGGTTGTTTGATTCCTAACTGAGCTATTTTTAGTCTCTTCACCCTTAAGATCCTACTCCTGTACCACTGATACATGCTATAACATTTGTGCACCAACACGTCCACCACATCCATCAGTGCATTTAAGGTAAGGCTCTGCCTTTACACGGATTACAGATGGCAATCTTGAGCAAAAGGGCACTTTACTGCAAATCTGGAAGTTTGCTTCTCATCCTGATGATGTTTTAGCTAGGCATGAGACAGTTGAGTTAGTCATGAGTTCCAGAAGTGTGTGCTCATGAATAACTGGCTATGAGGTACTGTTGTGGGTTTGGAAAATGTAAGGTTACAACAGTCCTCAGCTAAAAACCTGGATTAAATTACATGCAGGTTTCTGAATTGATTTAGGTATTTCATTATTATTTGAAACAGTATCCTTGGACTTCTCTGATGGCAAGTGGTATTAGTTCAAGGAGAGAACTTCTAGAGGCATCTGCTAAGAAAGGCAAGAGTGGTATTGTCACAGGTCTTGACCATTATCCCTTTAAATTAAAAAAAAAATCTGATTAATGTAAATGGTAACTGGCTGGCAGCCACAGATGTGGTGTCCACACGTAAAGGAAAGTGGATTCTGCCCCTGCTTGCAGCTCTGCCTATGCTCCTTAGCTTTTACCAAAAGAAGTGCCACAGACTGAGCTTGCCCCCAGTCATGGGGCCATTTTCAGAGACTGAAAGCAATTACTGCCAAGCGTTTGTTTGTCTGTAGGTTTCCCAAAAGCAGCCTGGACAGTCAAGAAAACCAGGCTGAATAGACCCTGGCACAGAGACAGGATCCTTTCTCAAAAATCCCTTTTGGCACAGTTTTGTGGTAAAATCTGGTTTGAGTCTATCTCCAGGGAGATGAGAGGCAGCAGAGAGGTGGGCCCTCTCACCAGGACAAAGGGTGGCAGGGAAAGCAGAGCAGGTGCTTTTTCACACTGGAATTTTGTACAAGTTGGAAATCCCACACAAAACATTCCTGGTGTATAACGCATTATTTTGTTTGCTGGACCTCAGGCATTTCCTGCAGCGTCGCCCTTTGTTTATGTTTCTTTGCTTCTGAAGTTCCTTAAGGGCTCTTTTCTGCTCCTCTGATAGAACCAGCTTCTGTGACAATGGCTGGGGGCTTTCCATTAGTTTCTCTCTGCATGCTTAGGCTTTTTTATATACAAAACCACTTCACAAGGACCTAGTCCCAGCTGTCAGTAGTGCTTGCTCTCGTACAGCTTCAGCTGCACAACCGAAATCTGATCACAAGCCTTCAACCGTGCCACTCATTACCTCAGAAGGGAGTGTCGATAACATTTTCTGATGAAAGGAAGAAACAAATTGGTACTAAAACCAGTCAGAACGTCATGTAGGAAAATGCCTGAGGACTGGCGCAGAAAACTTGGACAGCAACATCACTGGGGACAGAATGACCTACATTTCTTCCATAAACTGGGTGCTTGTCAAGTGGCAACAAGGAGAGGAGGAACATTTGCAGAAAATTACTCACTTGTGGAATTCTGTCTGACATTTAAACACGTAAAATCACTTTCTGGAGGCAGGAATCTCCTCATTCCTTCTTGGTTGCACTGCCTTCCCTTAAAGCTGCTGATTCCAAATGAGTGTCCAAATTTCAGCTTTGTTAGCAGTGTCCTCTGTTGAATACCACGTTTCCCACATCCTTTTTTGAGGATGTCTTTGCAGCAGTCTCACCTTTCCCACAACCATGTTGTCACATGCTGTGAGAAGTACTTGTGATGATGAGGCAGTAGGTATATTTGCTTAGGAACTCACAGGATGAAGCATCCTTTCCTTGAAATAAAATCCTTGCTGGATGAATATCTAGTATTTACTAATGCTACTGACTCATGAGCAGTGACTTCTTTTTGAGCATGTCTATAGATGGTACTGGCTTTCCACCATCTGCAGATGTACTACCTAAAACATCTTCCATCCAGTTATCTCTTAACAGCTGCTCCCTGCCTCTGTGGCTGTGACAGGAGCAGGCACACACCGTGGAGGATTCCAGTGCTTAAACTCATCTGCTTAAACCCTTGTTCCTCACGGACAGGATTGTCTGTTGCTGACTGTGTCTGGGATGTGAAGCACAAGCAAGCAGCTATGCACAGCTGTCGCACTCGGTGCTGCCCTGTGAAGGAATTGCCCAGCGGCTGCTGGCCCATGACAAGCACAGCATTACTCAGTAAAAGCTTCATCATTTGAAGTGCATGTCCTTCAGCTGAATGGATGACATTTGGAGGAACTAATTCAAACCTCCAATCCAGTGCAGCCTGAAGGTATCTGTTCAGTGTACACCGTAAGTACTGCTCTGAGGATAAACTGAATTCACTGTAAAATTAAGTGTATCCTTAAATGCTTTCCTATAACAGAAATGTTCAGTTGTTCCTGTTGGGCCCCTACTTGTGTTCCAGTTCAATTCATAGCCAGGAACTCCTCTGCTAATTCTCAGAAGTCAAATAAGTTGATACCATCTCATCTGTATATTTCCTTTAGCTGTTTTTTGACTCATAGTCCCACAAAAAAAAAAAAAAAGGAAAAAAGAAAAAAGTTCTATAGGACAGTCATAAAGAGGAATAAGGAATCTGTTGTTCCCAGAAACTGGTATTACAAATAGCACCTCCTCACTGCCTACCCCTTTAAACAGCAAGTCAGATGAATACAAAATACAGGCAGCCCCTGTATTTTGCAGCGAGATTTTGCTGCATTTTGTGACCGAAGCCCGCTGCTTGTTTAGCTTTTCTATCAGGGGAACAAGATGATCTGTGAGATACCCACGGTTATCCTGCCCTGTTGAAAGATTTTGCCCCTCTGACACAAGCAAGGCTTATTTTCACAAGATATTTGCAGTTAGGCATAATACCCACATATATTGACCGCCACGCTTTGAACAGAAGAGCTTTGCCCTGGAGGTGAAAGCAGTGCAAGCAAAGGCAGCTGGCCAGATGTGGAAGGGGGAAGGACAACTGCCGAATCGAAAGCAACTGATCCCACGCAGCCCCGTCCTCTGCAAGGTTTAAGTTCTCCCGAGTCTGCACCCACATCCTCAGCGTCGTGGAAATTTTGACAGCTCATCTCCATGCCATGAGAAGAGACAGGATCACAGGATAGAGTGCACCACAGACTGAGAGAGACCTAGGAAATGCCCCGCGAGTACAGCTGTTGCACTAAAGGACAGGAGATCTCTGTAAACAAGAGCTGCTGAATCACAGGCTAGGTTGTTCCTGCGTGACATCACATCAGTGCACAACACACGAAAGTGAGTGAAAGAAAAACTGGAGTTTGGTCTTGTGAGACCTGGTTTGTTCTTTCAGGTTGAGAGTCGTGACGTGGGAAATGTACACTCCTTATCTTCCAAGTTTCCCAACTTGTCGTAGTCTTAACTTCTGGGAAGATCAAGAGAAGTCCAATAAATCACGGACCAAGCTCCAGTATCACAGAAGGAAGTACAGAGACAGGTAGACACCAGCATCAGGGAATCTGTATGTTCTGACTGAGGCTGAACAGGCACGTGGGAGCGTGTCCCGGAAGCCAATGTGAGCTCTCCAAACCTTCACCTAGTCCCTTACGCTTCATAGTCAAAAATGCCCTTAAGTCCACATGCCTGAGGCTCAGCAGCAGCACTCAGACCACCCAGCGCACATCCTCGCTGAGCTCGTGTCCTCCTAGCAATAGCTGGGAAGTCGTCATTCCCTGCACTTCCATAGAAAAATGATCGAGTCTCCTGGCTCCAGTCCCCTGGGTTACAGCTAAGTCACAACACAGCTAGAGCTCCTCTGTGCTCAGAGCAGCTGGGAAAGCCCCAGACCGAGCATGGGACACTGCTGGCACCTGGTGTGGTGGCAAGGGACACCACACGGAGCAGCCAGAGCCTTGGTTCTCCCCCACATACGTACAGCACTATAGGGTCTCTGATTTCCAATGCTGCTTAGTCATCTGGGCACAAGCAGGCTGTTCTAGCCCTCTGCCTAAACGCTGTGTTAGATGGAAAATGCCGTTGTTTTTAAAGAGTAAGCAAACAGTTGCTTTGGAAAGACTATTTTATGTTGACCCAGACAATAATACCTAAAGTGCTTGTGGTTCAATGAACAGCGAGGGTGTTGTGTAAGGATATTATAGCTGGAGTCATTGCAAGCTTCCTGACCGTGTTTCCCAGAAAACTGATGTAAGCTAAAGGGCACCAGAAGGTTTACTAATATTTTAATCAAGCTAAGAGGCAGCAGTGGCCAGACCTGAGCATTATAGACCTTGGGAGCAGATTCAGGGGAGCCAAACAATGGCTGAACAAATGGGACAAACAGACTTCTGATGTGACCCTGTGGCTGGATGGATTCCTGTAAGTGACCTTTCAAGCCTCTCGGGGCACAAGCAAGCTTTTCTGTAAGGACAGTTGTCCTCCTGACACTTGCTGGGAAGCAGACGCTGGAAATTAGTAAAAACTATACAGTGTTGGTTTCTGTAACCGCTACAAGAAACTGGATTAATTTCATGCTAGTATTTTACCTCCCTTTTTAACTAGCGATTCGGTGCTACAGCACTGCCTGGACAAGTCTGCTGGGCACTAAATACTCCCAAGTAACTGAATCTACTTTGGGAGGTGGTGGTTGAAAGGTACCGTCACCTGTCCTCGCCCTGCTCAGCGGCAGGCAGCAATCATCTGCTTATTTTGGAACAAGCTTACTGCAAATAGCTCTGAACGCTTGAAATGTGGAACCTAGAAAGCTCACTATATTTTACAAGGGGGAAAGAAGGGCCCTTTGGTGACAGACGGAGGCAGCTGGGCAGTGAGGGAAGGGGTGGGGGGAGCGAGCCCCCAACCGACACTGCGCCCGAGGCCAGGCGCAGCTTGGAAGCGGGGACCCTTTTGCAGCACTTGTAGGGTCATCAGGCTACCAAAGTGTTTGAGCTTCTTTAATAGGAGTAACACTGATGAACCAAAATGTTTCCTTTTCATTAATATTTTTCACTGAGGTTTTCATGTTTTCATTGGAAGGAGTTATTAGTCGGACTCTGGTTTAGATCATCATGGGGCAAAAATTCTCATTTCATTAAAAGACATGAGGAAAAGTGGTTAGGAGGCAGAGTTTCACCTAGCTCTGGCTGGATACAGATCAATGGTTATGAGCCACACCTGGCCCAAGGGCACTTGGTCATCTCCTCACCTGGCATGCTGAACCAGCACCAAACGGGGCCGCCTGGTCCTCACCGCTCAGTTCCGCGTCCGACCAACCCAGGCTGGGAACGGGTCACGTCTGCTGTGCCTCCTCTTGCTCTTTCAGACGTCCTGCTCCCAGGAAGCTCCTTGAACACAGAAGGGAGCAGAAATTCTAAACTGAGGAGGGGTAGAACCGAGGGCAGGGGCACGAGGTGAGACCCCTTAGGAGAAAAGCGTCTCCCTGGTCCCACATGCATAGCCAAAGCGGGTGGCACCGGAGCCCAGCTGGCGTGCTGTGAGAGGACACCTGCCACAGGCAGGGTGACGAAGCTCAATGCCAGCATGCTCACCAGTGACATGGAGCAGGTCAGTGCACCTCAGTAACTGTTTTCTGTAAAAACAGGGATGCAACAACTTCTGCTTCTCCTGCTGGTTTTGAGACTTCACCCCCTGAAGGCTCAGACAGAAACAAATGTGTACGAAGACCTGCAGCAGGGGAGGACTGGGAAATAGCAGCAGGGTGAGAGAAAGCCAGTGCTGCATTGTGGAAGGTCTGGGTCTGGGCTGGCAGCATCACCGGCGCTGCGATACCAGGCAGGGGCTGTGGCAATGGCTTTGTCCTGAGCATCATGGCACCTGCTTCCCTGTCTGAGTCAGGGGTCCTCTCCCAGGTCACATTCTCTGGCGCCCCAGTTCAGGTACCCCTGAGCTGAGCACAGGCTGGTTTGCCCTGCGTGCTTCAGCTCTCTCTGCTCCCGCTCTTAGGCACAACTGAGTTCGTCAGTCTGACCTTGGCTCGCTGGACGCAGCCAGCGCTCTCCAGCTGCAGCCGTGGCACCGGAGGAGGTGGCTCCCATCATTGGGTCACTACAGAAATAGCACGTGCAGCAGCAGGGGATGAGTCTCAGCAGGGAATGCAACACAAGGGATTACAGTCCGAAGTAATGATCATCATTTCTTCTATGATCAGAAGAAAAAAAGATGCATGCCTCCAAAGGAGATAGCATCGGTGCCTCTTTGGAATAGCGATGGATGAATTCGGGTGTGTTAGCGCTTCCGGAGCCCTGCCTCGCAGTGTCGGGAGGGCTCAGCCCGCTGCTGAGTGACATGGGAGGGCAGGGGGCAAAGACCCTCCTAGCAAAACAAACAGTGGGAAAATCTGCAGGCAGAAGGGTGAATTTACCTGTCTTGTGACTAGGTTGTAACCCCAGGGCCAAGGGTGGCTGGAGTCTGTTTCGACAAGCAGGATTATGAGTCTGCACTGGTCACATGCCCCTGCATCCCTCTGCACACCTCGAAAAATCCCCCCTCGGTTTCCTCTCGCGATCCTGGCTCTCCGCACTTGCCATGCTGCAGTGTGAGCCAGCTTGCATGACCTCACCAGAAAAACTCCCGCTGACTCCTTGAATGAATGGTAATCACACCTGCCCCGTTTCAAACCCTCGGGTGCTGGGCCAGCACACACGCTGTTCTCATTGCACTGAAGCGTAACGTGTCCAAACTGCTCTCGCGGGAGCATGTCGGCTCCTGCCGATGGTGGTTTCGTGGTTTTGAGGACCCGCTGCCACCCTGAGTCATTGCCACACCTGGCTGCCGTGAGCGGCGTCAGAGTCAGGCCGTGGCACAGGCGTAATGTGGCCGTGCCTCAACAGCTTAAATAAACTAGTTATTTTGGGGGTGTTTTTTCCCCTTATCTTAAGGATTTAACAGCACAGGGAAGCCCAACCCAAGAACAGCATGGGCTTGGTCTTTTTATGTAGTGCTCATAGCATTTGGGAAAATTACCTTCTGTGAAGTAAATATGTGTCATCCCCAGGACAGAGCCACATCCACATTTAAACGTTACTATGTACTTGTCGTTAGACACAGCTTATAAAGAAAGCAGCCATTTAAATTACCAGGAAGAAACTCGCACTGCTGACCGTTCCTCTTCTCTCTCCAGGCTTCGGAAACTTCAGTGAAAACCAAACGGGGTTTTTATCTTCTGAAGTTATTTCACCTTTTCAGCTAATTAAGCTGATGATCTACCCGAGGTTGGTCTGTGACCGCCTGCTATGGTCTGAGTGCGAGGCACCGGTGTGGAGCAGGGGAGGCGGGCAGGGAGGGCTGGGGCCAGCACCGCGGGGCTCATGCAGGCTTTTCCAGCAAAGCCCATTTCCTGGAAGCTGGGTGGGACTCGTGCTGGGGTGTTTGGACTCTGTTATAAAGGTCAATATTTACCAGAAAGATCCCCTACTGTCACACTGTCTGCAAGCCCACGCAGAGAAGCTTTGCTGTGCAGAAACTCCGACTAACTTGGCGTGAGGCGAGGGCGGGCTACAGCCAGAGGGAGACCTGGGGAGAGGGCTCGCACGGCTGAGAAACAGCCTGCAAACAGCACCGCTGCCCAAAACGCCACCTGCCTGGAAGGCGGCATCCCAAAGGGATGCTCCAACCTGCCTGTTGCTGGGCAGCACCCAAATGCGCACCGAGCCACCACCGGGTCTGAGCATGATAACAACACACGGTGCTCACGAGACATCCTGGAAGAACAAGCCATGCTGGCAGCACGGGGCTGGGAAGCTGCTGGGTGGTGCAGGGCATCGCCTGCCTTCCCAGACCCTCGGTCCTGGTTGCACTGGCCGGCGGCTGGGGGAACCTGGCAGTGCAGAGCCCACCTGGCACAGGCTGGGTGATCCCGTTACTGTAACCATCCTCTCCTGCTCCGGTGAGCTGAGGTCTGTGGTCCCCACTGTGCTGTGGCATAGCACACAGGTGACAGACACCCATCATCGGACATGATCGGCCCCTGCTCAGTGCTGGGGGGCCACAGGGGCTCAGCAAAGCATCACTTCTCAGGAGGATGGGAAGGAGCCAGGCGTCTCTCCCCACCCCTGTACCACCTGCACATGGGGGTGTTTGACCCCTCGGAGTCACGGCAGTGGGACACAAACTCTTGCAAACCTGTGGGCTGGAGGAAGCCTACAACAGCATCTGCTGCGTTTGCTCTGTGTGAAGGGACAAAGGATCGGTGCAGGCTGACATCCAGATGGGACAGAGCACTCGCGATATCAACTAAAGCCTCCAAAACAAACCCAAAACCCAACCCCAGCGCCCCTCTTATGCACTGGCATTCAGCAGGAAAGATGTTTCCTGGGCTCTTCTCCAGGCCAGGGCAAGCACAGCAGGGAGGACATGTGCTGGGAGGAGCAGGGGATCACGGCCCCATCCATGTTTATCAGCTGGTGGGCTCTGGCATCGCTCAGTGTGTAGACACGGAGAGCTGAGCCCAGGACTGAGCACGGCTGAGCCACAGCTGCTCTGCCAGTGCCTGGTGGGATCCGGACTCCCACGGAGCCCCCCACCACGTCACAGCCACGAGCAGCTGCTGGTGGGCAGCCACGGCTCAGCCAGGAGCCTGGGGGCTGCAGCTGGCTGCCTGTGGGTTTGCTTGCACCACTGGTGGAGCCCCCAGCCCACCCCCCAGCTCTTGCCTTGCTGGTGAGAAGGGCAACGAGCTCCAAGGACAACACGAGGCATCGCGAGACCCCAAGCTCAGCCGCAGTACCCCAAGGGCACTTCCATCTCAGGGCTGAGGGCTTTTATCACAAAAAATACACAAAAAAGGCACCTCTTTTCTTTGGAAAAATCACCCAACTAAACCAGCGTCCAAGATAATGACTATCAGATTCTTGCCGATAATATTCTCCTTTTGACTCCTTCCCCCTGCTGACTCTCATGGTGAATACATGTTTGAAGAAGCCAGGGTGATACGGACAAAGCACAGGAGGCAGCTCCCACACTATCAACCCCCCGTTCCCATTCTCCTTTAGACCAAGGGCACCAAATCCTTAGCGCAGCACCAGGACTAACTGCAGCGCAGCCAGGACGGGAATCCCCTGTGGAGCCGCAGCCAACGCCGGAGGCTCCGGCTGCTCCAGCCTTCGACCTGCCAGTGCTGGGTGCCCTGCCTCGCACGCTGCCTCGCGGAAAAGTGCTGCGCTGCAGCAGTGCTTTGTTTCTCACGTTACTCTGACGGAAACCCTCTTTGTCCATGGCTCATGGACTGTGCCATCGGCGCTTTCCTACTGGCAAGGGGCTCGGAGTAAATCATGCCTGGGGATGGAGCTGCAGCCCCCTGGAATAAAGCAGCTCACTAGGGCTGAGATTAGACAGTTATCAGTGATAACTGAGTGATAACAGCGATAACTGAGCCTTGGAAAGGGGAGTTACGGCCCCTTGTGCAGCCCCCCTGTAGGATTTCAAGGCCAGGCTTGGCAAAGCTGCGCAGGGGCTGCCAGGATCAGTCTGGCTCGGTGCAGGGGTGGGAGCGAGAGGTCCCCTCTCCTGCTTTTGAGCCATTTGCTTCTCTTTGTCCCTGGCTGAACTGACCCAGGACAACATCAGCATCACTGAACGGCTTCATTGCTGAGCCCCAAACTGGGGTGAGACGGTTGCAAGTCTGGGATGCCCAGCTGCGAGTCTGCAGCGCCAGGCTGGTGTGAGCAGGCACACAGGGGCTCTGGAGCAGCAAAAGGGCAAGTGGTGCTGCAGGGCCAGCCCTGCCCATCCAGCCTGGCCGGGGTGAACAGCTCATTATTGCAGCAGGGATAGCCCAGGATGTGTCTGTGGGCAGCAAGGGGAGGTCAAATTTCCCTCCTGTACTTGGTTATGCCAGATTTCCTCTCATGAAGGAAGGGTGGGGGCACTTCCACGTAGCACATGTTCTCAGAGTGCTTTTAACAGCTCCTCGGTGGGGGGAAATATTCCTCTTTTGAACCACAAACTATTCCTGGCGAGCTATAAAAAAGCCTAACTCATCCAAGGCAGAAAATGTAGGCTCTGTGTCATCATTGCCACAGGCTGGAAAATGCCTGAGAGTGTCACTTATCGACTTCCCTAAGTGGCACCTACAAGGTTTAAAACCAGCCCTGCCTGCAGTCAGCAGGAGCGCCCACAGGCACAGCTCTTGGCTGACGAAGCACCTCTTCATTTGCTGCAGCGTCTGCTCAGGTCTGGGGACAGACCAGAGTCTCAGGGTGACACAGTTGGGTCAACCCAAGAGATGTGACCTTCACTCTGGCTGTGTGGGCAGCAAATCCCAGCGCAGACAGGCAACACCCCGCTCGCCCGCAGCCGTTGTGTCGTGTGGGTGGCTGACGTGTGATGGTGGGGTGAAGCACGTGCAAAAACTGGGCAAGGGTAAGTGGAGTCAGATGTTGGTCTGGGACTTGCAACACTACCTTTCTCCTCCAAATGAGATTAGGAAAGGACTCTGGTGACAGGAAGTTGTATAATAAAATAACATCTTTTGTTTCTTTAGAAAACATCTCTCACAAATGATACAAAACCAGGTAGTTTAGAAATAAATCTAAAGCCAGCTGCAACGGTGACTTCAGGGGCATCCTTCACCCCACGTGTCTCAGCAGGAAACGCCTTTCTCAAAACAAAAGTGTGCTAACAAACGCAAGGGAATCCTCTGAAATACTGTTAAATAACTAAAAAACCAACCCCAGCAAAACCAAACCCACACAGTTTAAAACAAAGCCAGACAGTTTTCTAAAAGGAGGGAGCTGGGTTCTTCCCCAGAAAAAAAATGACGCTGGCCACATGTTTCTCTTCTGATAACATATTGACCTTTGTGTCCGCTGTACATCAGCAGCCCAGCACCCAGCGAGCTGCCAGGAGCCGGCCCGGCCACTGGCGCAGGGATGCTGCTGCCCACTGCATCCCACCCAGAGGCAGCGACCCAGCCGCACCCGAGTGGGACCCACCACATCTGCCCCCGCACGGCTTAACTCTGACCCATCGCTCATCTCTAATGCTTCAAGTTAGGTTTAGAAAGATTAATAAATTAATCAAGCCACAGAAGAAAAAACAAACCAAAAACCACCCGAAAAGTTCACTTTGTGTTCTCATTGCAGGAGGAAGCGCTGGCGGACCTTCTCCTCGATGGAGTGCAGCTTGGTGGCTCGCAGGGCGACCAGCAGCTGCCTGCTGACCTCATAGTGATCCCCTTTCAGGTTGGTGAGGAAAGCCCTGAACTTCTCCTGGCTGGCTGCCTTGCTCCCCAGCGCCTGCTTCTTCGGCGAGCGCTCCAGGATTTGCTGCAGGCGCTTCAGCTTTCGGGGGGGGATGTTCTGGTACGCCACAAAATCAATCATGGCTTGCTCACACTCGTCGTCTCCTAGAGCCGGTGGGAGAAAACCGCCCAGAGGTTAGAGGAAAGGTGACCATGGGACATCAGGAAAGCAGGTCACAGCCCTACCGAGCCTCTCCATGTGACATCTGCACAGAGGGGTGGTTGATGCCCCATCCCTGGAAACATTCAAGGTCAGGTGGGACGAGGCCCTGAGCAACCCGGTTGAGTTGAAGATGTCCCCGCTCATTGCGGGGGGGATGGACGTTAAGGTCCCTTCCAATCCAAACTATTCTATGATTTTATGACATTGTCCTCACCTGGGCACTGCTCTCGGGCCACAGCTCGGGCCGGGGGTCCCAGCCCAGTGAGCCTGATGGGAAACCTCTCACAAGCCATCTTCCAGAGTGGCGAGGGCATTTTAGCTCTCACATGGCCACGCACATCCATGACCAGGAGCTGGGGGCCACCTGCCCAGCTCTGCCCACGCACGGCGCCCAGGCAGAGCACCGGTCCCTGCCCAAGGATGCGGCAGCGTTTGCCTTGCGGTGGGCACATCCTTTGCCTAAGGGGGAAGGGAGGCCAGCCGGCTGGCGCTACCGGCTGGTGGTGGTGGCACAAGCAGGTCAGAGTAAGCATTTTGCAAGTGGAAAAAGCGAGGTTGGAAGGAAGAAGGGAGGAAAGCACCAGATACAGCATTGCTAACTGGCCAGCTAACTGCCCTGCAAGGCTGGGTCCAGCCCTCACCGCAGGCTGAATTTTCCAGCAGCAGCCCATCCTATAGGGAGCAGTTAGAAAACAATGGTTAAAACTTCCTGTCATTTTGAAAAACAATAAATATACCTTTCCCATATTCCTCCCTATCAGGGAGTAGAAAAAGAGGGAAACTCCAGAAAAATCTGAAGTAGTTGCAGTAAATATTTACACATGTTATTTTTCCTGAAAGTTTTTTTTGTTTTCCCATGCAGATTTTCACCTTTTGGGACAGGACCAGCTTCAAGCACAGCCCGGATCAGGACTTTTGGACAGACCTCATCCCAGCTGGTTAAAGCACTGCTGGAGTACATCCAGCCTAAGGAATGAAATCAGAAAGAATTTTCAAGACTCCAAGGTCAAACGATTACTCAAACAGGGAGAGACTAGCCCAGTTTCACACCACGGTAAACTGGGACGGTTTCACCGGTTATCATGGGGTGGGTCAGGCTCCCTTGCCCAGTCTCCATCCCTTGGAGGTTTTACTGAGTTGCTCCGCTGCTGCCATCGCCACAGCCGGCAGGTGCCTGCACGCCTCCCCTGTGAGATCATGACGAGCTGGAGTTAAAAACCCCTCTGGGCTCCACTGGGCGCCTCTCGCTCTATAAATAGCTGAAAGGCCGGTCTCGCCGGGGGTGTCGTTGCCTTCCGAGCGGCAGCACACGTGTGTGCTCTCATCTGGCCACCCCCTCTCCCTGGGACCGTGTCCCACTGATGACAGAACTTTCCATCCCCTCGTGCTGGCAGGATCACGCTCCTGGCAGGGAGCTGGTGCGTGAGTCAGGCTATGTGAAGGAGAAATGCAAAATGCCCTGCGCTGGAGGCACCAGGGGAGGGAAAGGCAAGAGCTCCTCATGCACGCTGCCGGGGAAAACAGCCTCCTCACTCCATCGCCGTGGAGAAGGAGATTTTATTTCTATCTATTTTATTTCTATCTATCTATCTTTCTATCAAGCACCATCTTGATGGAAGAAAGACTTTTTTTTTTTTTTTTTTTTTTAATACTGGAACAACCTCCCCAGGGATGCAGTGGAGACCCCATCGTGGGAGGTTTCCGGCTTATGGCTGGGCATGGTGCTGGGTAACCTCACCCAGGTTCCCCTTCCCATAAACGGTTGGGCCAGATGAATTTTCAAAGTCCCTTCCAGCCTGGGCTGTTCTATGGCTCTGTGACTGGGGTTTGGTTGGTTGGTTGGTTGAAGTTCAAGGGTGCAGGTTCACTGCCACCCAGATCAGTCACATTGAATTTTTCTCCTGTGTATATTGGCTGGATGCTCAGGGTAGAGCAGGTGGCTGGAACCAGCTGCCTGCCGCACTGCGGCTGGTGTCAGGCCCTTGAGATGGTCTTCAGTCTTTCTCATTCCCAGATCGGTTGGGTTGCGTGTTACAAAGCAGCCCTGGCACCAGCCCATCATCTCCCCTGCTCCTTTGCCCTGTGCTTTTTCCACGACAGATGATCCCTGAGGTCCCTTCCAATGTGGTGTTCTGTGATCCTATGAGCTGTGCCCGCTGGCGGCTCCTGCCAAGCCCCTGCCAAGCTCAGCGCTGTATTTGCACTATCACTGTGACACAGTTGACACCTGTTTCTACTTTTTCACCTAACAGGTCAAACCCTTACTCTCAGGTGATGAGCCTTGGCCTCTGCTCCGTTCAACCTGCACGGTACAAGGTTGCGGCTCCAATGAAAGCTTCCTGGAAAACAGGCTGAAAGCCCGGGAGAAGCGAGCGCAGGAGGCATGCCAGGAGCCTGGCTGGGTGGCTCAGCCCTTCACGTTGCATCTGCTAACTTGATTACCAGCTACTGATTATCACCGTGAGCTATCAGTTACAGCCGAACGGCTGCCAAAACTGTCCTTGTGTGCTGCTATCCCCCAGTTATCCCATGCCCTTGTAGAAACTACCCCAGGATTTCACTGCCAGCTCTTTGTTCTGTCTGAGCAAGGAGCCTGCACGGGCTCTGGCTGAGCGGTGCTCGCTGATTAAGCCCTGCACCCTGCCCTTGCCCTACAAGACTGACCCTGGAGGGGGAGGCAGGCAGACAGGCTATTTATCCACAATTATAATTAATTATGGATAGCTCTGTTCTTTTACAAGCTATTTCACCTCATTTTGCATCTAAGTAGGAAAAAGTCACCAGAAGGGTCGCTCTCACCCTGGCAGCATCATGGTACCAGCATCCTCCCGCTCTGCCCACGGAGCTGCAGCTCACCTGGTTCCTGTGTGCTGTTCCTCCTCCATGGCGCGCAGGAGGTGCAGAGGGTGTCGTGGTACTGGTTGCCCTGCACGTTGGTCACCTTCCCCTGCTGCTCGCAGTCCTGGTGCGGCTGGCACGGCTTGGTGCTGGAGTTGGAGGAAGAGAAGAAGCCGCGAGGGCAGGCGCGGCACTGGGTGTCCTCAAAGGGGGTACCTGCGCACGGGGAGGCAAGGGGACCATCAGCTGCAGTGACAAGCTGGCAAGGGGGCAGGAGCTGGGGACAATGCTGGCAGAGCAGAGAGTGCCAGACACCGTCTGAGGGTGAGGGTGATGTTTTGGAAACGATCACTGCCTGCAGCTCCCCTGGGAAGCATGTGTCTTCTTGTAGGACGAACAGCAATGCTTTCCCCGGTCATCTCCCAAACTGAAGCGTTTGGCACATGCTGATAAATTGCCACCAGCCTCCAGACACAAGAGGAGATCTCATCTGCTACTGAAAAAAGGCCACCTCCTGAGTAGGAGACACGAGCCAAGCTGGGATGATGGCTAAGCTGGGTGCCAAACCAGCCCTTTGATTCAGAGCGGAGTCAGGAGGCTCCTGGCCAAGTGAAAGTAAAAGTCACTGAGAAGGTGAAAGCAACGCTCGCTTCTGCAGTGCTGCAGCTTCCCCACCCCGGCTCCGGGCCAGACCTGTCGCTGTTTCACAGGGACAGTGCCACACGAGTGAGATTGCACCGGGCTGTCTCACACGTTGCCGGGGAGAAGAGGGAATGGCCCTGACGGTAGCAAATTCCACGTGCCTTTCCATCTCCTCTTCACCTGTCCACTTAAGAACGAGCTTTCTGCCTTATCACAACCCACTTTAGGCCATCGCTTTGGCTTTACTGCCAGAAGTCCCAGCCAGCCCGGCTGATGACACCAACACCTGAGCTGGTATTTGCGAATGGGAAATCCAAACTAGCCTGTGTCCCCCGAGGAGCCGCACATGGGCCAAGGCACCTGCCCAGCCCGAAAGGCAGCGAGGTCTGCCCACAGCCCCCGACCACAGGGTCACATCGTCCCCGTCCGCACACAAACGCTCACAGCCCCAGGGCTCTGCCCGCTCGTGCTGGACGCTCGGTCCTTGCTGTGGGGTTCAGACACCTGAGCTGGGGTGCTGTCATTCCCCGCACAAGAAACCATTTGTAACAAGTAAATAATAACAAAAATACCAGCTTCTCCTCAAACGCCCCAGCTTGCTCACATGGCTCATCAGTCCTACAGCCAACAATCCAGCCAAATGTGATGTTTCATTTCAAAGGGCTTTCCCCGCATTGCTTCAAGACCTAGTTCCCCTTTGGCTGCACTACTGCATTTGGTAACTGTCACGTCCTATAGAAAAATTAAACCCCAAACCTCAGCCATCAGCATCAGCTGCAGACAAATTATTTCTCCTCTGGCCCACGAGCCTGGAGCTCTTCTGTGCTGCACATGGGAAGACTTCAAAGCCTCCACACTTCAAAGCATGAAACAAGATAACGCTGTTTTTGCTGATGCTGCCCATGCTGGTTTATTACACCCAGGTGTTGTCTCCAGGCAGAGCCTGGTCCGAGCTGATTCAGGGGAGAGCGAGGCACAAACCTGCTCGTAGGCAACTTGTATTTTTAGAAAGTTTGCACACACACACACACACACAAATGGGGGCAACTAAATGAAAGACCAGGCAAATCTGTGCTAGGGAAACAATGGAAAAAATAAACGTCCCTAAAACCTCTCGTGACTTAAATCTTGCCAGGGACAGAGTCTTGGGCTTGTGAATCTCCCCCAGAGGTAAATCGAAACGAGGCTGATTTTATGGGTCTGGATCCTGTCTACGTATGCCTTTCATGGAGAGGCTGTATTCAAAACAAATTACTCAATAAAAACCGCAGAATGTAACCCCAGAGCTACACACATTCACCAGCCCTGCTCTTAAATCATTAGCGGTGTTTTTCAGTCCAGATAATTAGCATTCCCCACTCCCCCGACTACCTGCCTGGAAGAAGGAGCTGTCAGAGGAGCTGGAGCTGCTCGGACTTTCCCATGAGCTGGGACCCCGGCAGGGCGAGCGGCTGCACGGGGACGCTGGGGCTGCTGCATCCCATCTAAGCGTGGTGCTGGGGGACTGCAAAGGCTTTCAAAGTGAAAGTGGGAGGGAAAACCCAAACAAAGTCAATCCCTGGAGAAGAAGCCAGGAGCAGTTTCAGAGATCGTTAAGGATGGCACTGTGCTGGTGAGCAAAAAGGGAGCTCAGGCTACAGGCAATCATCGGCTGCTGTATCACGCCTCAATTTTTAGCTCCAGTGGAGCTTTTGGGATGTGACAAGAGCCTCAGGAGCATGCACCCCACTGCCACAGCTGCCTGGCTATGGTACTCACCCAGTTTCTCTACACCAGAGCCTGGTGGACACTCAGAGTGCCGGATGCAGAACTCCAACTCCGAGTAGTAGCCCTCCTGGCACTGACAAACGCGGTTGTGGGTGGAATTGCACTGCTGCACCTCCACCTGCTTCTCCTCGCAGATAACGTTACAGTACCGGCACTTCTCCAGGTAGTTCCAGTACTGCGTGTAGTGCAAATCCGGACAGGGTTTGCACACCGTCTGCCTGTCCCTGGTGCAGTGCTGTGCCACAAAGGTCCCCGGCGGGCACTGCTGGCAGGTGAGCTTCTCGTTCGTCACAGCATCCTTCCACTGGTAGGTGGGTTGGGCGCTGCAGCCAAGCTCAGCCAGGAAAAAGAGGAGAGGGGCAAACATCCACTGCAGCAGAGATAGCACAAAGAGCCCTTAGCTCATCCCCTCGCAGAGGCAGAAGCAGCAAATGAGGCTGCTGTGTTAGACAATTTGTTACCTTTCTAGATGCAAGAAATTATTCTTCCACCTCACGCACCCTCCAGCCCCAGAGGTAAAGCAATACAGTGGTACCGGGGACCAGCTGCTGCCCCCCACGTACCTCCCCCCCACTGCCCTCCACTTGCCATCCCAGGTGACAAGCATCCTTCCCAAACGATGCTGCTTGAACCCGTTTTCTGATGCCTTCGGAACCCTGTTTCTCTCTTTAGTACTAAAAGCAGCTCCAGCACATGCCCCTCCTCTCCACCCCATCTGCTTCCCCACCACCTGGGGTAGGAAAGACCTCTGCAGATCAAGAAACAGAGGACAAGTTTTCCAAACCAGCAAGTAAGTAGGCGTGTGCCGTAGGAACTCTAAACTGTTCTGGAAACCCAGCTGCTGGGTACAGGACTGAGGAACCCCGGGCTCTGGCTCAGCCTCCCTTTCCTTTCCGAAGTACGCGCACCCGGCCTCAGGAGCGGACCGTACCTTACCTTGGATGGATGCCTTGAATCCGGCACGTGGCAGGGTAGCATAGCACCGAGGGCTTCCAAGCGCCGTGATCAGAGACCTGGGGGCCAGAGGGTCCCTGGGCGGCGGCTCCTCCCTGTAGCAGCGGTGCCAATCCAGCCGTCCAGCTTCGGAGCAGAAAGAGAAAGCGATAGGTACGGGCTGTCAGGAAAGGGGGACTGCTCATCTGCTTTCCAGAGAGCCCTTCCCCCGAGGGAGGTGCTGGTTCTCCCCAGCCCAGGGGCAGAACCTGACCGAGCCTTACAGCGGCCGCGCTCCTGACGCGCTCGGCGCCCCGACGTGCGTAAGCACCCGGGGGGGGACGGTCACCCCCAGCCCGGCAATAGGTGGGACCCGCGGCCGGGGGGGGGGGGGGGGGGGGGGGGGGGGGGGCGGGGGGGGCAGCGGGAGTGAGCGAGGCGGTGGGGAGCAGCTGAGGCCTCCGTCCCTCCCCAACCCATCCATCCCCGGGGAGCGGCTGCCCTCCTATCCCTCCCCATCCACCGCCCGGGAGCGGCTGCCCGCCCCGCATCCCCGGCACTCACCGCCCCGCGCTGCGCCCTTCCCCTCCCCGGGCAGCATCTTATAGCCCCGGCCCCCAGGAAAGACCGACTCCTCTTGCGCAAGCGGCCCCCGGCCCCCGCCCCCCCCCCCCCCCCGGCCCCCTCCCCCCCGCGCTGCCCCCGCTCCCGCTTTCTGCTTGTGGGGGGCAGGATCAGGCTCCCGGCGCACCTTTACCTGCGCAGAGGAAGGAGGCAGGTGGGATCTGCGCAGCCACAAGCTTTGCCGAGGGGTGTGAGGGCTGGGGTTTATATAAATATGTATATATTTAATTTTTTGGGGCTAGGGAAGGGCAGGGAAATTCCCCCGCGAAGGCGCTGTTCCCTGGCTGTAAACGTTAGACAGCTTCCCCGTACCAGCACTGGTCTCGCACTCTCAGGGGCACAGTCTGTCCCCAGAAATATTCTCGCCGTGGCTCTGAACAGCGAAACCGGCACCGTGGGGCTGTTCCAGCTCCAGGGCACTATGGGACCCCCCCAGTGCTGCGAGGGCAGCAGCCCGCTGGAGCAGCCCAGGGCTCTTGCAGCCAGCTCAGAGCTTCAGCCCCCCCTCCAGCAACACTGAGGACCACGCTAACCCCAACCATAACACCGAAACACTCGGGGTTACCTTTACTGGGATAACGTCCAGCGGCCGAGGGGGCTGGTATTTAAATAGCTTACAGGTGACACTTAGCCCCAAGGGTTGGACCTCAAGGATTTCGGTGGAATGCGAACTCAGCCGGACAGGCACAGGGCTCGGCCGAGCCCTGGGAACGCGTGTCCCAGTGCCTACTCTTCTGCACCGCCCTGGCCAAACACATCAGGCTCGGGTGCTTTGTCCTTCTGCCTCGCCTTGCCAGATTCCCTCTGAAGGCGAGAAAAGTCCAGGGCACCCCTGCAAAGTGCTTTACATGCTGGGAAGGCAGAGGCTGGAGCGGAGGCTCCAGCTGTACCCGCTCCGCCTCCGCACTGAACGCACAGCAGGAAGGAAGAAACCACAGGACGTACCTACTCTTTGGGGTAGGAGCAGGATTGCTCCTGGCTGGGCCCACAAAGAGCACAGCACACACTGTACCTAAACCCCTGCCTCCCCCTTTCCTTCCAGGCACCATCTCACCTAGCAGGAGCTGTGCCACAAGGCAGAGAAGGGGAAAGCTGCAACCAATTCCAAACAGCTAGCCAAAAAAAAAGTTCAGGTTTTTTTCCTTGTTTTTAAACTTCCCAATCAATGCAAGAGAAGAAAACACAGCTACGTACAGATCACCCCCTAACGCACAGAGCACTCAGCTGGGAGCTCTGATGGGTGCTGTACTACACGCCTGTCAATGCAGGACCCCCCCTCGCCCCCCGTACTCAGCAGGGCTCTGCCATCCCTGGCCTGGCATGCTGAGCTAGTGACTAAGAAGAAAACCAGTTGGTAGGTTTTATACCAGTAAAGCACCACCACCTGTACCGCCCTGCAAGACAAAATAGGGACAATACACACCAGGTGGCAAAGCCTCGCTCGCTCTGAACGGAAGCACGTGAGACACCAGTCTGGAAACAGTAGCTGGTCCATAAACACACTGAATGTGCACAACTTGTCAAGCATCGTCACGTGGAGGGTCTTAAAACACCCTCTCACGAGCAATTTTCTGTGGAACTGCTGTTTATAGCTTTGCTGCTCTCAGGTCAGGCTTTGTGGTCTGCTCTGAAGACCTCCAAGGAAGAGGAACCAGCTGCTGCCTCCGAAAGCAGCGGCGCTCGGTACCCTCGCCTGCCCGTGCAGGAGCTCTGAACAAGTTTCCCACCATTGTTTGAGCTGTACAAAAGGTATTCCACTTGGGAATGCAGCTGTCCACAAGGAATACAGGCTTTTTATAAGCAGCCCAACATTATTACACAAGCTTCTCCAGCAGCTGTCACGATTTGCATTTTTCTCAAGCATCTCCCATTCCATGCACACCCGCGGCTCTGTTGGGTAGCAAAGCCTCCAGAAGCGCGGAGGACCCGTAGGCAGGAGGTGAGAGGCCGTGGTTTTCCCCCTCAGGAGGCAGCAGCCAAACCATTTTGTGTATCACTAGAGAACAAACATCTGAGCATTTGCCTCCTCAGCACCAGAATGAGCCCCCCTGCTCCAGCTGGGCACTGGACCTGCAGATGGTGGATCTCCTGGACTTTATTCTTAACGCTGTTAAAGCTTGAACCTACAAGAGCTAAACACACAACTTACAAAGAAAATCAAATCCAGTTTTCTGCTACCCAGCAGGAGAAGGAAACCCTGATGGTCAGAAGGAATCCAAAGCTCCTTCCAGCCAGACCAGTTTCTACCCAACATGGTTAAAGAAAAAAACCTCTATAAACTTAAAGAACAGGCTCCAGCTGGAGCCCAAGGGCTCAGTGTCCTGTTCCGACAGCACGGCCTGGGCTGCCTTTCTTTGCACCTACACCGATCAGGTGATGGGCTGATTTTCACAGGCTGCTTGGAAAGTTTTTAATTTTACTGTTGGTTTATCTCAATCATTTGCAGCTCTCCAGCATAATCCTGATGATTTCTAACAGCTTTTGACATAATCCCTGAGCCAAGGCCTGCTGGGGTTTTGCTTCATCAGTATGCATCATCCCAGTAATTAAATGTATCAGTTAATCTCCCAGCACTCCCCTGGGACAGAGGCACATCATCCTGAGGATATTTCTTCTGGGTGAAACTCACCACCGGTGTGAATCGAGCACGAAGCCCCGCAGCACGGCTTGCCCAGCTGGCGGGTTAAAACGAGCTCTCCTGTCCGGGAAGCTGATCTCAGTTTTCCTACCGTAGATTTCACATGGTGCTTCAGGCCTGTTATCAGCCTTCTTGCTGACACATCTAGACTTTTCCAAGTAATTGCAACAGAAATCAGGTCACTTACGACTTTTGCAAACCTGTGAGTCGGTTGAAGCGATGAACAGTCACACTGCGATGTTTGTAAAAGGCTTACCCGAAAAGAGTTTCTCTGACTGGCTTCATTTCTTCCCTGTCTCCCTCAGTATTCTGCTTACATTGAATCAACCCCCACCAGGAACACCTGCCCACACCTGGTAGCGCATCAGGAATCCACAGGATCTAGGATGTGAAGAGAGGTGGCACCTTCTGGTGGTCCCTGTACCCGCCACGGCAGCTGCCGGGTGGGTGCGATATGCCAGGGATCAGGTACGCAGCCCCTCACCGCCTGCAGCTCATTATCGTCAGCGACTTCTGAACATAACAAGGACCACAGTTGGTTAGACTGGTTCCTGGAGAGTGAAATACCATGTTAATGGGGCAGAAAGGGCTTCCCCAGGCAACCTCTGCCTTTTGGGGAAATAAGAGTCTGGTAGAACAATGACCTTCCGTTAACCTTTTCCCATCGGTGCTTTTGCTGGCCCAACGACTCCCCCGAACGGGTTAACGGCGGCACTGCCGGATCACTGGAGAACAACAGCTTGACTTACTACTGATTCTCTGGCCTGTGGAGGTAGCTTAGGAAAGGAATTCGGCATTGTATTCTCATGGCTCCGACTCACTTCCCCACACAGGGCGTTGTTTTCACACTTCTGAGAGTTTCAGGGTGTCCAGCAACACCCCTCTTCAAAACCACTCTTGCAAAATCAGGGTTTGTCACTAATATTTAGAGAAAAATCTGAAAAGCAAAGAAATTCCTTGCTTTGTCGGCAGCCACTTCTCCAGGCAAAGACACAGTTCATCTCTTTCCTGATAGAAGAGTTGCTTTGTTAATTTGGTCTCTTCCCAAATCCTTCCAGATTTATTTGGGAAAAAAAAAGCAAGGAAAGTTTTTTCAGTGACACACCAGTAAAACTGGAGACCATATTCCAGGTATAGTCATAGCTCAGTACTGCATGGACAATAAAAAGAGATTAGTATCTACTTCCTTCATGATCTGTAACTCATGTGTCATTTGCTTCCCAAAAATCAGCAAGGAGTGTCCACAATCAGTTTTCATCTCCCCAGGCATTCAGCACTTTGGATTAGTTCCTCTAATCACTTGTTATAGCAACACAGATTTTTCTGAAACAATTATCATTTTCACTTTCTGGCCTTCACAAATCAAGATCTCTCTCTGTCTCTCCTTCTCGTAAATTCAACCAGTTTCAAGATGACTTGGTGGTACGTCCCATCCTGGCAGCTGCTTCCTGGAGACCCCCGTTCCTGGGAAGCAGCTGGGGCAGGGCAGGGGGAGCAGCACTCCCAGCACGTTCAGGGGGACCACACTGGGGTCGGGGAAGATTCAGTAGCAGCTCTTTGGATGGTGGGGAGTGGGAACGCGCCGTCCTTTGCGAGAAGCGGTTCTTGAGCAACCTGCCATGGGGAATGTGCAAGTCAGAGTGTCCAGTTACCAGGCAGAGGTGGGAAAACTGGGAAGGGGAAGGGCCAGAGCTCTGATCCCAGGCCAGATAACATCGCTCTGGGCATCTGCCACGAGCCAGGCGAGCCAGGCGAGGATGAGCTGGAAGCCCTGGCATAAACACCCTCCAGCAGGTGAGGGGCTGCTATTTACTGACACCAAGTGATCTACAAGGGTAGGTGCCCCGAGACCTACCCTCAGGCTTGTAGCTGTGCTCTCCCACAAGAGGAGTTCCTCGGGGTTTATGGTAAAACCTGAAGGACACCACCACGTAAAAACCCATTTGCTCACCACCGGTCAGGGCTGCAGCAGCTCACCTTCTTTTAGCTGATGGGCGTAGCTTTTCAGGAAACCTCTCCAAGATCGGTCAGGAACAACAGAATCATTAAACTTTTTTCATTATTACAACTGAAGTGATGAGTGGCTAAGCTGCAGACAAGGACAACCCCCTGCAGGCTGGATGCTCTCCCATCACCAGCACCTGTCAGCACCCGTCAGCACCCACCTGTCCTGCCCGAGCCATGCTGACAGCAGGGACCCAGACAAGACCCGCTGCATCAGAAAGCAGCAACAAAACCAGAGCAGCTCCAGATCAATCCCATCTGCAGGCAGCAGATGCGCTGGTGGGGACACTGTTGCTGCAGAGCTTTTGGGGCAGGCGGAGCCAGCGAAGGCACACAACCGTAAATCTCTTCAGCAAGATGATCCGACTGCTGAAGAGGACAAGGAGGAATTTATGAATCTCTTGAAGGCACAAAGATATTCACATAGTTCCTCTGCCCCGACTAGCAACAGAGCATTCCCATGTAGGCGCAGCCTTCAGAACTAAAACAACTCTGGTGGCAAGTAAAAAGCACAGCTGGGGGGGAAAAAAAAAGTTTTCCCCAGCAAATCACACATACCTTTTAAGTATTTCATTGAGTCTTGCTGGATCTGAGGGCATTTTTGCAGCCCATAGCAGATAAAATTCCATCAGGCAAAGCCAAAGCCATCATTAAGGTGTTCCAAGGCATGTCCCATGCTGTGGTTTCCCTCCAGTGGCATAAGCAGTAAGCTGCAGTTCTCCCCAGGCAGAGATATTCAGAGTGGACTATCTTACTAACATTTTACCGCTCCCAGCCTTCACCCAGCTCTTGGATTTCCCCTTCCACCTTTTGCCCGGGCTGAAAGAACAGACAAGAATTCAAAACAAACATCTAAACAGCTGCAGGGACCTGCTCAGAGGTGGCTGTGGGGCTTCACCCCGTGCAGACCCCCCAACCCGCCCACTGCACAACGTCAGCACCGGCTGATCTGCTTCCCCCAAGAGCATCACCCTTCTTGCTTCTTTAATAAGTATACCTTTAACTATTGCACTACAGAAGTTTTTATAGAGAGAAGAAAAAAAGGAGAACTAATGATGATATAGAACACTCAGGGCCCAAGTTGCGAAGGTATAAGCTCATCACAACCCCCTTGACCCACAAATAAATTTAAGCACATTTCAGGTATGGAGTTGCTTTGGTTTTGGGAAACAAAGCTGTCTTCCATGCTTCTGGCAAGGTTTCAGTCCAGCAAACAGAGCTCTGCCACCATTAAACACGACGCAGTCACCAACGCTACAAAACCAGAGTCCTTTGGAAGGAGAAGTTCCCCCCTACTGCCTTCCTGACACCATCACTCCAAACCTGCCCCTGCGCCTTTTTACAACACATCTATGCATACATACATTTTCCTGTAATTTTCCCCACTTAACATTTCAAATATCTAGGGTTTTCTCTGCATGATTTGTTCTTTTTTTCAGAATGTAAACCACCATCAGTAGTGCACTGAATAGACAGGTGAATAGATAGAAGGTAAAATTCATTCACAGATTTAAACACGTCAGAATATATGCTAGCTCCAAATTCCCTTTATTCCTGTCTACATCTTTGTTATTTCTAATTACTGGTTAATGAAGTACGGGAAGTCCCTGCTTTGCTGCCATTTCAGAACACCGCTTTTCTTGCCCTTCCGACAGCCTGGCCTGAGAGCCCAGCCTGCACACACGCCAGGGGCCCGGCGTCACCGCTCCCCTAGGCTGCTCCTGTGGCAAGGGGATCCCAACCCGAAAAAAGAAATTTCTCAGTGAGGACCAATATCCCAGCAACTACAAAGAGACCCGTTTTGAATTGTATAATCAGGGGAAATAAGAACCTTTGAAATTTTTTGTTAAAATGCAGCTCACTTTTCAATTTTGAGTTATCAATTATTAACATAAAATTTTCCAAAATTCCACTGATATGGAATCTACCTAGACGCTGAGGAAAAAACCAACCTGCCCCTAAAATTATTGAAGTGTATGTTCTCCCAGAAAATTCTGGAAACATACGCTATATGAAGGGTCTCTGTCATCACAGGAACCCCACAACTAAGTAGCAAGTGAAAATACAATCAAAAGTATTCAAGTGTCAAAAATCCCACAGTATAAACCTTCCCACTTACTCCTACCTACTGTTTACATAACTGATAAAAATCAAACAAAACCCAATTAAAACAAAAAGGATTTTATTTATAGTTAAATTTACAGCAGCTACTGAAGATTTAAAATTGGGACAGGTTAACCGCTCATACCCACTACTGACAGAGAGTGGAAGGAGTTTTTTGTAACCCATCTAACTTGATTTATTTTAAAGTTTTAAGCCAATTAGGTCCTTTTTCTTTTTGGAAAGTGAACATCAGATCACACGGGCACAATGGAAATAGCAGCACTGAGCAGAAACTACAGCCTCCTTTGAAGCACCTTTCAAAAAAACCCAGCACGATGAAGGAGTCAGGCTTTGGGATACACAGCAGATGCAAGGGAGTGTTCCTGCTTGCTATCTAATCCCTGAAGTTGTTTTTAAAGAGCTCATCTTTAAAATTCAGTATCTTCTGCTACTGAAGACAGCAGCTGCTGCCAAACACCACACAGTGAATCACTTCTTCCAGGAACGCCAGCGCGGTAGGCTGGGGAGCCTGGCCTCCTCACCTAGCCAGCTCAGTTCCACTGTAGCACTACTGCTGGGTTTTTTTCCAGGATCTGGGATTACCTGAGAGGCTCATGAAGGACAGATGTCTCCAGGACATAAAGTTTCAAGCCTAAGAGTGGCCATAATATAATTGACAAGCTAAAAGTAGTAAGAAATTAACCTTCTTGGTTCCAATACAGGACAATACGCTGCTTTTGTCCCCTTCTCCTGCCAGGGGCTGGAGAGACCTTCCAGGCTGGATCACCTTTGTGGGAAGAAGTGATACGTGTCGGTGCACAGCATGTAATCCAGTGCCAAGGATTGAAGATATTTAAATATTCATCCTGCTTCTGTTCAGCTTGAGAGCCAGAGTGCAGCCATTTCTTTCTGCTGATACAAAGCACTTGCCCTTTCTGTCAGTGCGATTATGCCCAGAAGAAAGCTTGGATTAATCGCTGCTTCTTCACATCACTGCGGCACTCCGGGCACTTCTTCACCTTCTATATAAATAAACAAACAAAATGCATAGATAATATATTCAATTTCTCTATCAAGTTTGTGATCATCCAGTACCAACTACAAGCCATGCCAGTCATTTGACAGTCCCGAATATTTTATCTGCTATTTTTAAACACAGTGTCACTGTGCAGTTGGTTATTTAACTGCTAGTAACAAGAGGAGGACAAAGCCTCCCGGTCAAGTAGCAAACTTTACAGCAGGTGTCTCAGCCTAATGACAGCTGTGACAGCTGGAAGACAAATACAGGAACAAGGAACACAGAGGCTGCAAGAGCTGTTGAGAATTAGATGTACTTGTTATCAGTAGAATCCCGCGCGATGGCCGATGTGCTCCCCAAACTGCTGCTTCCTCTCGCGCAGACGAGAAGGAAGCTATCACCTGGGCATACCCCGACATCTCTGATACAGACCAAGAGCTTTGTAGAGGAAGGAACCAAGTACGTTTATTTCTTCATACCACCCCACACCTTTCCCAGTTAAGAGGGGAAGACTGGGTACATGAGGCAACCATTTCCCCATCCAGGTTTCAGTCTGCTTCTTCGCTCATCTTATTTTAAAGCCTGGTCTTTAGCCATTTGACCTGCAGCTGGACCCCAACTGTTCTTTCTATATCTTGCAAATTACTGGTAAAATTAAAATGCTCTGCTTATTTCAAAAGTGAGATAGTAATAAGTTTTTTTTAAAAAAAAATTAATCTTTGCAAAAAAATTGCCAGCTCAGTAGGCTAAAATGATTGTTGCCTACACCAGTGGCACTGTAGGTTTCCTTACAGTGTCGAAGTTAATTGTTGCTACAAAAGATGTAGACTGCAAAGTAGGCTCAGGCAGTGTATTTTGATTCTAGAAACAGTAGTTGAAACACCATAAATGGAGGGGGAGAGGAAAACTCATTTTACCTCCCAGTAGACAGCGATTTGTCAAAGAGCTCTGAAAATTAAGTGTAATAAAGTAACTCTGAAATCTTACAGTATTTGCCCATACTACAGATATCCAAAATAGCTCAGTCTCTCTGAAAGACCTGCAAAAAGAGGATGAATAAACATGATGCGTTTAAACATTGAAAAGCAGCAACAGACCTTTGCACAAAAAACGGCACCCTAAAGCTGCGTATACTGGCACAGGCTCTGCAAGGCTTCCCCTAACGCACCAAAAATCCTCCAACGTGCACAAGCGCTAATCCCTCTAATAACCTTTCCCAGCTCCAGGGAATTCTGTCTGCTTCTCCAAAATCTTCTAAAACATTCCAAAATTATTCATCGCCTCTCTCACCATCTAAGTTGTTTCAGTAAAACAACAAATCGGAATAGACATAACAATTTGCAAGAACCAAGTTACTGCATTTTGAATGACAGGCTGTTAGTCACTTCCTTGTGGACACCACCACCAAAGCACTTCTGAGCTGAAGAAACACAGTGAGTAACTTATTAGCAAGGAAAATTGCTAATATTTTTATTAGCAAGTTTTCAATCCAGCCCAGTCAGTGGTGACAAAGCCCAGGGCCACGGGGCGAGCTCAGGGCTCAGACACTAACTGGGTTGCTCATTTCCTGCTGGTAAGGGCACCCCCCCCCCCCCCCCCAGCCCTTGCCACGCACAGCCTGTACGACCAGCACGGGTGGGAATGCGGAGGGAAGTGTTGGGAGATGGTTCCTTTGGGACCGGTTTCAGAGAAACATGGAATAACCTCCTTCCCGCCTGCAAACCTGCGCTCTCAGCCAGGCTGCTCCTCCTCCTCCTTCTCATCTGCGTGACTGGCAGAACAGTTTTGCCTCATCACTGGGAGAAGTGTCTCTCAGACCTCGAGTAATATCCCAAACTACCAAATATTCAACTGTTCCTTAACTGAACTACACTTGAATCGTATCAATTCTAATGTTAGCTTGCTTACAGCATCATAATGTGTACTGAGACCCATTCATCACTAGAGCTATAGCATAAGGTAAGGAAAGGTGATGGACCACGTAATTTCATGTTCTGGAACAGTGGAGCAGAATGTCTCAGCTGGTGAGAAGATGCTTCTTACACACACACACTAGTTTGTTGTTCAAAGCAAGGAAAAAAACATTCTTCAAAATAAGGACTTTGATGTATGTTGTCTATGGAGGAAGCAAATGGATCATGCTGCTGGCGTACGTAGGAAGACTCCAAAGGACTGCTGATGAAGGACAGGGTACCCAGGATGCATTTTCTTGACAACTGGAAGCATATTTTATATGTCCTTGTTAAGGAAACAGAGCATTAAACTGAACTAGCAAGAAGCTAGTTCAAAAGGATGGCAAAAATTGTGGTGGCTCTTCACGTAACACTGGGCTCAGCTGTGGAAGCGCTTGCTGTAGGACATGGGCAAGCTCGCCTGTGTTCAAGGGAATTGGCTAATGTGCTGGAAATGCACCAGAGGTTTCTCAATGTGCAGCAGCAGCCTCTGGCTCAGGGAGTTCTTGTGCTGCAAATAGCTTTGGGGCAGAGATCACCTGCAAGAATAATCACTCAGGCTTGCCATGTTCTTTTTTGGCCACTGTCAGAGACAGAATGCTGCGCTGGATGAACCTTTGCTCTGACTCAGTATGTCTGCTGTCATGTTCTGATTAGTTGCTTCAAACTGTATCGGTCTTTCCAGATTATAATGGCTGTATTGACCTCACACGGCTGTGGTATGCTACCACAAAGCAAAGCTCTGATTCACCTTGCTAAGAAAAACACCTGCCACCACCTGGTACAACGTGGGACGAAGTTTCACTGTAACTAGCAAGATTATTCAGAGAAGTGGCAAATATGGAAGGCATTAATAATAATGATCCACGGGGAATGACTCATTTCCCCAAAGACAGTTTTGTATTGGATATCTGAATAGGACGGAAAGAATACTTCCAGTTGAAAGAGACCTGTAATGATCATCTAGTCCAACTGCCTGACCATTTCAGGGCTGAACAACAGTTAAAGCGTATTATTAAAGGCACTGAGGTATCGCCCCCCTCTCTAGGAAGCCTGTTCCATCGTCCGACCACCTTCTCAGTAAAGAAGTGTTTCCTAGTATCTAGTCTGAATCTCTCCAACACAGCTTTGAACTGTTCCACACAGTTCACTGGATACCAGGGGGAAGAGCTCAGCACCTCCCTCTCCACATCCCCTCCTCAGGAAACTGTAGAGAGCAATAAGGTCACCCCTCAGCCCCCTCTCTCCAAACCCGAGAGACCCCAGGTGCTCAGCACCCCTCACAGGGTGTGCCTTCCAGCCCCTCCACCAGCTTTGTTGCCCTCCTCCAACATGCATTCAAGCACCTGGGTTTCAAATACAGTCTAATCCAGTAAACCAGACTATTTTAATCCCCAGTCTGAGAGATGTGCAATCAGATAAAGGAGCTATTAAAAAAACATGTAGACAGCAATTTCTGTGATCTATGAGGTATGAAAATGCACATTCACTTCAGACCTCAGAATTAACCAATTTCAAGACAAAACCCATGGAACAGCATGGTACAATTGCTCAATATGCAGCTGTTCTACTTTTGTGGATTCTTAAGCTGATGAAACAACAATTGCAAGTTACATCTTACTGGCAAAAGGAGAGAGGTTTTTCCCCAGACATTAAAAAAAAAAAATTATGGGATGAGATAAGATAATCTCCCTGTGGGATAATAAATGCCTAACAAAAAAAAACCCCAACAACTCCCCAGGGAGCTCATTCTGTTCCTTAATCAACTCAAGTCTCAAGCAACAATTACAAACACATGCTATTAAAATTCTTGTTGTGGCTTTCCTAGAGCCTTTTCTGAAGCAGGGTATGCTGGCTGTCAGATGTTCATCCCCATTATACCTTGGCATAAAACGAACAACCGAGTATTCAGTGGTAACTCCTATCCAGGGTGACTGGTTTGACTGCCCAGCCTGCAGCAAAGATGAGATGCCTGCCTTTGGCTTTCTTGTACTTTCTTACATATATTCCTTATAAATCAATACTTTGTGATTTTAATTTTGAAGAAATATGGCATAGCAGACCAAGAATGAAATTTAGTTGAACAGCTATTCTGAATTCCCTCTAGGAGATACATGTTTGAGAATATCAGTCTGGACATTATTATGTATTCCTCTTGGGCCAAGTCTGTCTTGGTTGTTATATTTTATTTGGATGTTAGTATACTATTTTCTACACTTAGCTAACATAACTCAGTCATCTTCTTGAAAAAAAACCAAACCTTTTTCTATAGCTTGGAATGACTGATTATTTTGTACTTACTCATAGATTCACATAGTTGAAGAAATCTCTTCTGTAGTGTTTTTGTAGGTTTCTGAGCTTCATCGTTCACCTATAAATCTTTAGACACCACTCAACTTTGTATTTGGTTTCCATACCCAGGGCCCCAGATTACTAACACCTGGCTGCCGGATCCAATGTTGGGTAAGATGCCACCAAACACACAGTGTGGGAGCAATTACATTCTCTTACCTAAAGAATTTCAACCACCAATTTCCTCAGCCAGGAAAACCAAAGGACAGGATGACACAGGAGATAAATATTTGAGCATAAATTCAGAATCCCAGATTCATAGAACCATTTAGGTTGGAAAAGATCCTTATGATCAGTGAGTTCAACTGTTAACCCAGCACTACCAAGTCCACCACTAAACTGTGCCCCTAAGTGCTAGATCTACACCAGGGTGGTGACTCCACCACTTCCCTGGGCAGCCTGCTCCTGATGTGCCTCGTCTCATGATAGTGCTTTACAGTAGGTTTTTAGACGGGGAAAATTATGAAACTAAGCAAGGAGAGAAAAAAAAAGGAAAAGATTCTGATGTTAAAAAAAAAAACCAACCAAGACCTTTTTTTTAAGTTGACTCCACAGCTTGTTGCCTGTGTAGCTTTAGACAGGAAAACATGTGGAGGCAGCTCAGAAGGAGATGCAAAGGTATAAAAACCCCAGCAGAAGGCAGAGGTCTGCCTCCTATCACACTGCAGAACATGGAAAATAATGAAACAAGTGGTAAATCTTCCACTGGGATTTGGGCATACTCTCTGTAAAAAGAGGAATTCTGTTTCCAGGGCTGTCCACGTAGTTCTCCTGAAAAGCACAACATTTTCCAGCAGTTTCAGGAAAAACTGAAACCAGTAAGCAAGACAACCTTTAACAACTGCTCCCAGCATGTTTTGCAGCAAGTGAAGTCACACAATGGACATTTAAAAGGCACATCATCCTCAGACTTGCAGTTACAGCACTGGAATCTTCCTAGAAGAGAGGGGGAGTGGGGACAGAGAAAGGAAGGGAGGACATGACTAAATTCCAGTAATCACCTGTGAGATTTTCATGCATATACATTCCCAGTGCAGTCCAGAAAACAAATGAGCATGCACTTTATGGACTACCTTAACAGTGCACAGCGGGCCCTGTTACATTTTCTTTCATATGACCTCACTCAGGCTCTCAGTGTTTCAGATCCCCATTTAGAAACTGAGGTTACATCCTCACTTTACAAGGAAGTTGTAGAGAAAAAAAATTATCTAAGTTCTCAGGAAACTATTGCACCATTGTGATAAAGGCAACAAAGTACTTTGAGAGAACACATGGAAGTGACAGAAAGTTCAAATCTGACTTGGCAAACCGGGCTAATCAATATCGCACCTGTGCAAATACAGGCATGAACCAGTCAATGTATAACAGACCATCAGCATAATTCTCCTTTCTCTTAACTTATCTTTATTCCCCAGTATTAGAGCAAGACATCCCAGATCTCACCTATACCTACCAATGTCTGTTTCCATCTCTGGGGGAAAGACAGGCACAGCTCCAGAGCCTGTGGGTGCTCTCACATTTCTGGTTTCTTTTGATACTTTAATCTTTGGCAGTTCAAGTTTGCTTTCCTGCTTAAAGTGAGAGGAAGAAATATTCCTCTGAATTTCCTCCGGCACCTTACCCTCAGAAGTAGCTGCATCTGGTTATGAAAAAAAAAAAAAACCACAACCAAACCAACCAACATGCAAACCAGCATGATACAGACACAACACACAGCTCCGTAAAACACCGCTAGCAACAAGTTCAGTAAGTTGCCATTGTAAAAGAAAAACAATTTCTAAACCCACAACTTCTAAAAGAACAATTATTTTTTTTCATGCCATACCATTTGGTAACAGAAGTTTCTGATACCAACACATGCATTATTATTGAAAGGGACCCTTTATATAGAAAAAGCTCTGTGGAAATCTTTCCTAGACTGAGTGGATCTCAATCCACTCCTGCCCCCACCTCACTCAGAGGCAAAAATTCTGCCTTCACCCACAATGTACTTCACAGTTTACAGAAGATGGCACTATAATTTTTTTCTTATTTCTCTGCACTTCCCCATCTCACATTGCCTTCTATATTACAGCTAGTAAGTTTTTTGTTTGTTTTTGCTTTTTTTTTTGTTGTTTTGAAACACAATTTGCACAGTCAACTGCTTTGATCTTCCTTCACACATGTTGGGCGGGGAGGCCCACCCACCATAATAAATAAAGATTCTAAACTCCAGACAAATATTTGTTCCCAACCTTGTCCGTGGCTGTTGTCTTTACTGCTCCAGCTTTCTGAACTCCCCTCGCTTTGCACCTGCTGTCGCACTTGCTTTTCTCCCTCACCACAGGCCAGTCCAGTCAAATCTTTACACATCTGTTTGAACTGCTCTTTGTGATGAGGGCGCACAAACATGTTAAACCCTGTCAACAAGAAAATACAGTCAAAATCACAATAAATGCGTGACCGTGGGAGACTTTGGAAGGGAAAAATTCTTTGGAAGCTGAACAATATCAGCCATATTCCTCAGAGTACCTTCAGGTTGGTGGAACACTTTGGGTTTGTTCACATCATTATTACAAGGTTTTCCTTGTCAGAAGACAGGTAATTATATAGTATTGAAAATAATCTTGATTTACCTCAAAGTTATTCCGTTCTCTACAGCTAAGCATAAATACCTCCTCCAGCCCTTTACCTGACAAGTGATCTAGCAAAATCAGGTATATACACAGTATCCAAAAAGACTGTCAACAAGGAAATTCCTTGTTGCTGTTCTGTGGTGGTGTTGTTGACAATGATTCACCACACATACAGAAATTCTAAAAAAATCCCAATTATGACTTACTGCCAAGCACAGGCAACTCTACCACAAGTCTTCTGAGGTGAAAACATTTGCTCAGGAAAGATACTGACTCCGTCTGTCAGAAGGAATGCTCGGGGGAGAGGATGACTCACAGCGCCACACAACTTCCCTCCCACTCTTCACTGCATCAAGACTCATTGACTTGTTCATGGACCAGAAAAGTTATTTTCTAAAAATTTGGAGACTACGACATCTATTCAAGGTCAATGGAGTAGTTGTTATTGTTACTTCCTAAAGACAACAACCAAAACTACATCAGCATTTCCCAGAAGGCACCTTATGGATCATTCCCTGCAGAGGAGTTCCCAGCAGACACAAGGGAGAAGGTCGAACTGAGGTGTTACATAGCACAAGCCAAGGTGCATCCACAAAGGCAATCAAGATAAGCATATAATAAATTTTTTTTTTAAACAAAACCACCCTATTTCAAATTTTGAAAACTTGTATAGCTTCCTAAATCCTTTCATCATTAACCCCATGAAAGGCAAAAACCCAAAACAAACTACTAAGAAATTAAATAATAGCTTGGAATGTGTAGAAGATTATTATGAATGATAAGGATACTAAATTATGACACAGTTCTATAACTATTCAAAGTGAAGCTCTGTAGAGGAACAGCAAATCAAAAGTGCCACTGCTTATTCCAAAACCTGGAAGCCATCTAGGAGCTTAGCACCAGTATAGCAATCAACGGTCATGAGAGCAAAATTGAGTCAGTGCAGTAGTCAGCACTGTCTTTGCTAAAGAGCAACCACTTGTAGTAACTGAGGATAAAAAAAGGTAACAAAATAATTGGACTGAAGTTAGCTTGACTGAAGGTTAGGACTGGAATTACTGAGGTCTTATACAATGGTTTTAATGGACAATTTCTAACTGGGCAAACGGAATATTTTATAATCTTGACATTTTTAGCTCTCCAAACGACATTCGTTGAACACATCCGTCCTGCTGCTCCATTTAGCTGGTTTGCTAAACTGAAAGATGAGAGGTGAAGTTAACCAATGCTAAGTTTTTCCTGAAAGCGGAGAATTTGCAGACTAACGACCAGTGAAAGGTTATTGCTCACATGAGATCACAGCACCTACATCATCTTTCCAGCTAAATAAAAGTGATTTTAAAAAAAAAATCCCTTACTTTGTAGGAGATGAAAGTCTTCTGGACTCTCGGTGGTGAGGGCTGCTACCACCGAGATCATATTGTCATAGTTATTGGTCCTCTTGTAATCTAACAACGCTTTGTAGAAACGGCTGCAAGCACTTTTGTTCAAAGCCTTTTTTATGTCGTTGAGATAGGCAGTCCTGAGGGCCTGGTGGTGATCTCTCCTTGGGCTTGAAGCTTTTTCAGTGTCTTTCCTTGGAGCCTGACTGGCATTCTGCCCTGAGGGACAAAGAGCGCAGGTGAGCAGGGCTTGGGGAGGAACAAGCAGGTCGCTCCTTTGTACTGATGTCCCTTCTCATTTGGAAGGGAGCTCCTGGACCACTTTAAAGTGACCAAGCCAACACCGCCTGCACAGCCACACACCTCCCTCTGGCGTGGCCTTTGGCATCACCGAGACCTGCTCCTGGAAATGGCAACCGAGGAAATTAATTCTGGGGGTCACTTTTAGCGTTGTTGGGAGGTTTTTTTTATCTTTTACAATGAGAAATGTGACTAGGGAATGAGAAAAAGGCAACACAGAAAAGACTGTGCATGTAGCTCAGCAATAAATCAGGTTTTGTGCTACACTGGAGGAGCAGAAGCCTTTTAAACAGCTGGCTTAACCAACTCTGCTGGCCTGACACATGGGCAAGGAAACTGGTGAGAGCAATTTTAAAGACTATGTTACTCAACCCTTATTAACAAAATGAGAAGAGGCATGTGTACATGTTTCCCAACAGGAAAACAGAATGTCAAAAAAGAATAACTAAGCTGAAATAACACACAAGATAACACAAGAGCAATGTAGGAGTGACACAGAGGGTGGGAGCTGCCATGAACATCCTGCTAAATTCCAAGCAGACCTCTGTTCCCAACATCAGCCTGATTTCTGATACGTTTTAGAGGAAAAGGTTTTATTTTTCATATTACAGGCATGCAAATGTGAAGCGTATGATAAGAAACTGATCTAAATTAACTAGTCACACCTTTTGGTATTCAGATCTTTATTCTCCGTTAAAGTGCTTTTAAAGATGTTAAAGAAGATAATGAAGTTTTAAAAGGTGGGCTTAGTTCAGTTTCCTGAAAGGGGAAAAACATGGGTGTGAATTTTATAATCAGTATCTTTTACTGCGTATTACACAGCTTTCTGGCACATTCACAGGAGCATACTCAAGGAGTGAGCAACAGAAATAATGACAGCAATAAATTCAAGTATTTTCTTAATTTCTTTTAGTGGGAACAAGTTTCTGTGAAAATTAATCTCATCTACCTCAGGACAAAATAAGTACCAAAGATTCTGTTTTGTTCAAATGTTCTTAAAATACAAAACAGGAAAACAAATAAAAGAAACAACGCTGCTTCATACATCAAAAGCTTTTAAAACCTTCCAGGAAACATGGGCTTTTTATTTTTATTTTTAAAGAAAGGATTAGCCTTTGACTATTCTTTACCCTCTAAAGAAAGACTTCTAAGCTGTCCAACTATCCTACTCATTTCCTTGTGAGAAATACAAAAAAATTCCCAGCTGTTCTCAGGAAGATCTGTAATGAAATAATAATTGTGTCTTTGCCTTCAAAGATAAATACCGGACAGAATGAGATTAGAGGGATGCATACAGAGATTACACACCAGGGAGAGAATACATTTGCTAGTCTCCGTTTCTGCAGAAAAAGCAGACTGTTCACAAGGAGCATGCACATTACCAGTGACAAAAAAAAAGGAACTGTTTTCTTCTTCCTACCTGGATTCATAATGACCTAATCTAAAATTACACTCCTTAAACTGCTCTTTCACGAGCCCTGGATAAACAGGAAGCCCAGCAGTTCTGTGCTCAATGCACCATTTCCTTCCCTCACTGACATACACCAGGTCAGTCTGGTGTCAACAGAAGCATCTGGCTTTAGTTCGTTCCTTTCATATCTACCTTGATTTAACTTACTGGCTTGTGTGTTTCATTTTGTACAATCCTTGCTGAAAATTCTGAATTGGCACCACTCCAACCTACAGACAGTGAGCCACTGTGCTGGATGAACACAAAAAACCATCGCTTCCCACCAGGAGAATTTACAGTCAATGATGAAATAAAAGCATAACAGGTTATTACCTGGAGGCTATGTTTTTATTTAACGTGAAGGGTACCTGCACTATTCAGTCCTGTTGTCAAGTGGACTCCTCCCTGGTTCAAGTGGAGCCCGGGGTTCAGCTGAGCACACGAGCCCTCTGAGAATGCAGTTTTCTGCTGACTCTGGTTTTCTTCTGTTAAATCAAATCCATCCGTTAACAGTGAACTTAGGAAGAATGAACACAGAACGGTGCATTTCAAAGTATGCCACTCTAGGCTGAAAACACCACCTGAAGATGTAGATTTATTTCTCTGATAGGAGAGGATGAGCCAACACCCTGCTTTTTTTTTTAGGACTTTATTGTTGCAGGGTTTCAAAGATTTCACAGGTTCTGCAAGGACATGATTACCCTCTGTTCACAATTTGGGTGGCGCTATGTGGGTAGCAAAGTTTTACCACAAAGCAAACCACACAAAGTTTTAAAATTCACAGACTAGATCCACAATTTCAATATTTCAATTGAAAAGGATTTTACCCCTTTTGAAATAAAATGGCATCATTACTAACTACGCAGCAACTAACGCTCAGGCATCTGCGTATGTTCACAGGAAGGCAGGCAAGATCATACAGAGCAGAGAAATAGATCAATATTAAAATAAATTCCCTTCTGTCCTTGCATTTCTACATGTCACATCCATTTTGCTCTACAACCCAGTAATGTCCACCAAACAGTACAGCTGCTTGCACGGTGCTGAAGCCAGCTCACCTGTATTCTTGGCTAGTCCCTCTCTCTCTTCCCGCAGGAGGCTGTGCTCAGGTTTGTAGCCACAGCCCACTCCAGTCAGGTTGCAACATGCTTCATCAAACTGCTTTTTGTGTTGAGGTCGAACAAACTGGTAAAATTCTTTCATTAAAGAGAGGGAAGTGGGGGGAATTAAAAAAAAATAAATCAGTACACAACAGCTAATAAATGCCACAGAAACATACAATGGCAGCAATTCTAGGCTAGGTAACACGAAGATAAAAAAACCCAGCTATACAACTGAAAATTGAAATGTAATTATCTACTATCTATACAATAAGCACGCTTATAAGTTACAGACAGGTCAGCTGTCACGCAAATTCCAGCAATCTTATTACCAGTAGGTAGTAACTGTAATTTTTTCATTGCAAATATGAAGTAGCTTGCTTCTCAGTGAAACAGGTACCTGGAGCTTCATAAACAGTCATCAACCACGGGGTCAAAGTACCTGCTAGGCTGATACTTTGAATAACTGATATACTTAGGTTTACACCTCATCTTACTTAATTGCCACAAAACACTTGCCAACCAAAAGCCCAAACATCAAACGAACTTTAGGTTTTGAGTGCCTGTAACTTTTGAAAACTAGACTTAGACCTTCGTTTGGCAACCCAGTATTTTCTTATTTAGTAATTATTCTTATTTAGGAATCATTTAGTAAGATCAGCAAATTGGGAAAGAGACTGTGGCTACTATTAGTACTACATGCTCATGCTGTGCTTCCCTCTCCTTAACCTTAAAAAATTTACAAGATGCATAACTATGCTTTTTTATTTTTGTAGATGAAAAAAGTCACAGAAAAACCTGCCCATTTGCTCACAAGTTGAGAGGCAAATGAAAACTCACAGAGAACACTGTTAAACTAGAAGAAACACTGGTGGGAATCCAGTTCCTGTCACTGCAATTGTTAAAAGCCAAGAAAATACCAGCTAAACCAGCAAACTATCCACGTTTTCCCAGATAACTCAACTTTATACACATCATTAAATAGAAAATTTCTCTAGATATTCTGTCTACTCATTTACTGTATTAACACTGAACCCTTTATGAGTGCACCTATCCAACTCACACAACCACACTCTTGACCTTACCTCCTAAATCACAGGGAATAAGCTATACTACTATTTTTAGGCAAAGTTTAAAGTAACAAAAGCTTCCATGGAATGTGATTTTTTTCAGGCCTCTCAAGACGCAAACATATGAAAGCTAGGATTTTCTGTGTGATCTGGGGATATGAAGTGATGAATGTTCATGATTACCATCCTGACTGATCTGTACTTCAAATCTAAACCACTTACCTCTGAAACAGCCATCTATGTAAGAGACAAAGGTGACGTCATATAACTAGAGTAAGGAAGTCATCATACCTCGTAACAAGATATGCTTCTTTTTATCCTCTACAAAGAGAGAGCTCATTTGAGATAACATAGTATGGAAGTTGTCTGTTTTCTTGTAGTCCTGAAGAGCCTTAGAGAAGAGATCATAGTTCTGTTGGCTTAGGGTCTCCTTCACCATGGCGATGTACAGCATGGCACGCGTCTTCTTCGGGTCCATCGGGTCTGCTTTCTTATCTTGCTGCAAACACAGGAAGACTTTTCACTACATAGTAAGACATGAGAAGTTACTCTCCCATGAGTTCAGGTGGAAGCAATATATTTACACTTCTGCCAGCACACAGGACAATGAATGTTTTCAAGTAACAGTAACATACTGTCTCTTGCAGTTATGGTAGTCACCTTCACATCATATGTTATTTCCCAAAAAACCCAACAAAACAGAAGAAAAGGTTCAGTGCCACAGAATAAACACAAATCTAACTGGCCTACCCCCTGGAAATGTCCAATTAACTGAAAACAAATCTCTGAAGCAGGAGATAAAGACCACAGGATGTTCCAGCATTTCAGTTCTTCTAAGACATTTCTTGAAGACACTACACAAGTAAACTAGGTTACTCTCTCGTGTTGGGAAACTTACTTATTCTACAATCACAAGCAGCAGGGACTTGAAACACATTCAGAACTACCCGTCCTTTATGACGATGACACTGTGAGCACAGAAGCCGTTGGACCCTTGTCACATGCCTTCCTGACAAAACCCAGTATCAACGGGGCAACCCCCGAGGCACAATACACTGTTAATTTATCCAGCTGATTATTGTATCTATTTCTATAACATGAATCTCTAATATCTGTGAACGTTCATTCCCTCACAGAAGAGGGGAGCAACGCTGTTCGCTTTCTTTGCTGACAAAACTGACCCTTTCAGAGGAATATTCCTAGAGAAGGCAGCCAAGTCTTATTGCACAATTCCATTCTTGGGAGAAGGCTTAAGAGAAATGACATTTACTCCAAACCTTGAGGGCTAGGCTGACTCATCGTGACAGCAGATAGCAACCAACTGCAAACACAGCCTTCTGCAATGAACCTGCTCCCTTCCTCACACCTTGGATATTATCAGCTTCAGGATCTGTGATGAATTCTATCAGTTTTGTTTGCTAGGTGATGGAGCCTGACAGAGGCAGCACCGGGTTAAGACAGTATGTTGAACAGCACATATCACCCATGTGATTCTCCCACAATAAATTCTTGTTAATTTACCATGACTCCTATGCAACTAGCTGCATAATGAGTTAACTGAGTTTGGAGACAGGGCACAACAGTAACGCCCAGCCGCAACCACGACACACAATGCCCCACCGCAGGTGGGGTTCAGGTGTGATCGCTTACCCAAACAAAACTCGTCAGTTGCATCATTTGAGGCTCTCTTGGACTAAATGATTGTTGTAGGTCCCTTTCAACTGAACTATTTATTCTAATCAAAAAGAATGAAACCACCCACCACACCTGCTCAACGGGAGAGGTTTGCAAGGTAGTCAATGTCAGAAAACAATTCTTTTCACCTACTAGCCCTACCTGGACCCTATGATGTCTTGAGAAAAAGCGTGACAAAGATTTTGGATGTACATTGGTGATTATTTACAGTTTGGAGAAAAAAAAAATAATTGTTCTGGCACCAGTCATCTGTCTGCCTGGAAATTTCCAATTCAAATTACAGCAGTCTATGGATCAAAGGGATGGCACAGACACATAAAAACACATACTGTATTGCTGACTAGCTTTATTTTCTTCCTTCCTCCTTTCTGCTCATCAGTTAACCTCTTCTCATACTGAAGGGAAAGCGTTGACAGACGCTGTGCCTGGGAAGATTAAAAGAAAAGAAGAAAGGTCCAAAAAAATGCTTTTCAAAGTTATCGTCCATTTAATTTAGCCATTTCCAGTTCTAAAGCTCGTTAAAACAGTTTGTGACACCATTCAAGAAAGTGAAACAAGTCAACCTAAATTATTGCAACATAGCCTGGGACACATACGTATTTCTAGAAATTAATCACTTATGGGACAATTCAGAAAGAGAAACCAAAACAGAGGAAATTAATTACAAAGGTGGTCTTGAGGGTACAGATTCCCAATTAAGCAAAGCTGGACTTACAGCTGTTTTGGGGCAGCCCTGAGAGCACACACATATCTGTGTGTAACTGATGCCCCACATGCCCCTTCACTTTCCTGCCTGGAAGTACTTCTCTTCTGAAGAAAACCTATTATCAGGCTTTTCTTGGGGTACTGCGAAGGGAAGCCTAAGCAGTCTTGTAGAAAATATCAGGGCAGATAGGGTGAGACAGTGGCAGAAACACTTGTGGCTTGACAAATTCTTTAGCATCTCCCATTCCCAGTAACAGAGAACCATGCTTGTACTGCGGTGACTGGGAATACTGGTATATACAAAAGCTCCAAAAGAGAAGTGAGTGGGCATAAGCAAGAGGAGTAGAATTGCTTAATAGCAGTCTCCAATATTATCAGATCAAGCCAGTATCAACCACATTGAAACCAATCAATTAATTAACAGAAGAAACCACAGGATAGCCTCATATTGCCAGCTGGTTTCTATTCACCTGTTGCAAAAGCAGATATGCAAAGTGATTTATTTCTTTGCTCTTGCCCAATGAAAGAATTTCATGGCAAGTATGTGACTACCAGTGCATAACAGCGTTGTTTCAAAAAGCATTGTTTCAAAGTCAAATTAACTATGACTGAACCAACAATGCTTAAAACAAAAAAAATAAGCCAATGACCTCAGATTTGGCAGCTTGTAGTCAGCTGCTGGTACTCAAGAAATAAAGCCTTCAGTGCACTCATCATACTGCAGGGATACTGATTTCCAGACAAGCCTGACCATGATTTAAGTGCACATTTAAATGTATTTTCTTTAAGCATCATGTCATGGAATGAAGAATTGGAATACAAGCAGCAAATCAAACGTTTATGATACATGCAGTAAGCCAGAAAACCTATCAAACCCATCTTCTTTATCCTGGGCTTATGTAAAGGCACCACCTTGAATAGCATGATCCAGAAGAAATAAGACTTCTCAAAGATAGGTTTCCATACGGCATATCTCACAAGTAAAACTGATTAAGAGCAATTGTCAAATCATTTTGTAAAAGGGTTGAGAGACTATTTCTTCTATTTTGATTTTTTGAGATGACAAAGGCAAGAATTCTTCTCTTCTTTTTCACACTAAGCAAACTGTTTCAGAATGACCACAGCCAAGTTTCCGTTATTTAGGGATCAAGGGTACAATATAACCTTGATAAAAGAAAATATAGCCACACAGATACTATGATGGATGGTGAAGAAAGTTATGAAACCACACCAACCCCACTACCAGTCCAACTCCAGTGCTTATTAAAATCAGCTCAATACTAGACTCAGAGTGAAAGCTGGTTGCCTCAGAGGCTCTGCGTGTCTCAGGACTACACTCCCAAGGATGTCTGGTGCCAGGTCATCAAGCCACAGATATGTAGTAACACCAAACAGAAAGCGCAGTCAAGCCATTAAGACTGACCACCAACTTACTTGACTTAAGGAAATTATGCCAAAAGCAGTACAGCTGTCCTAATGAGACACTGTAGCAGAATCACCAAGTCCCTGGAGATGTGCCAGAGTTTCCAAAGAATAAGTTCTTGTGTCTGTCATGGTGGCCCATAGGCGATGGAGCAGATTTCTCACTCAGCTGGACACAAGTTAAATACTCACTATCCTGGTTTATTTCACCAGGTTTGTACATTCTCTCTGTTTTGTTCATGTCTCCATCTCCCTTAGGCCCCCTTAGATATTCCTGAGATACTCCTTACACCTCCTCACTTTCCCTTAGGAATTCTTTCCCTAAGCAAACCACTCAAATATGCTGCAACAGGCATTCCTGGAGTCCACAGACCAGTCATTGGCCAAACTCAAGTCTGCGAGCCAGCAACGAAATACTGCTGATGGTAGCCAGGTACAGGAGCTACCCCACCAACAACTGCAAATGGGGATTTGGGATAAAGCAAGAAGAACACAGCCTAATCACTGACATATTAAAAATACTAATCCAAGAGGGAAGAAAAGGAACAGCACAGAAACAGCTTTGTTGATCTTAATGCAATAGCAGATTTTTGATTCCAATAACATACTCTGCAAGTCTGCAATATTCAATATCTGAGGCAAATCAGATTTTAACCTGAAAGTGCAGTTTCTAATTCATAAACCCTCCCCCCATCCTCTTTTTAATTCAGTATCTGGTCACATATGAAATGTTGATGCAGATTCCCACCCAGGAGGAAGTGTGTAGCTACCATCTCTTCTTTGAGAACACCTTGTTCTCTGGAGAGCACAGGTAACTTCAGGAACCTAAGTGGTCAGCAGCTATGGAGAGCAGTACAAGTATGTACCTGTTGGTCATCTAGTTGAATGTGGCAAGGAAACCCTTTGATTAAGCTTAGTTACGAGAATCAGTGCTGATTACATGAGTTTTTCTTGAGCTGGTACTTTTAAATCAATGCCAAACTAATTTTGCTTTAGAGCTTACAATTTTTACTTAGAAGCATGTTTTGCTACACGATTGCCATTACCTTTTCCTCTCCCACCAAGGCACTTTCCTCCTGTGCATCTTTGCTGCTCTTCTCATGGCACTCCAATGCATCCAAGAGCCCGCAACATTGTCTTCTGGGTGAGACGAGCTCTTGTTCATATTCCACACATAGGCTGAACGCTCCACCTCCACTTACTGGCATCACAGCATAATACAGATGACAAATTAACATTCCACATTATCTCTTGTATTTTCTTTGACTTAGTAATACCTCAAAAACTTACACAGTAATCCACACAGATGAATTTGTTTGTTTAATCTTCCACGCCTTGCAAAGTTTCATTATATGGCTTAGTAAGAAGACTGCTTTGGTTAATCACTTCCAAAATTGCTCAAGCATTTGTTACCACAACCTGGTGGACTTCTCTCAAACTCTTCCTTAAGTTATTGTCATGTTTAACCTCAAAATGGCTTAGTATCAATGGAAAAAAAGTCTTACTGCAACAGCTGCCTGTGTTTAACTACTTTAGCATTATGGATTTCCCAAAAATTGAGTTCCTGTTTTTAAGAGATTCTGACATGAAATTATTTATTATTTTTAAACAGAACAAGCGTTTTTAAAGCCTACAATTCTCACAGTATCAATACCTATAAGACACAGTCATCCTCAGGTTCCAAGAACACATCAATCAGGATCCAGGTGTATTTGGTTTTGAATGTAAGAATTTAAAGCTGCAGGTAGTGTCAAATTAGCAACAATTGGCTACTTCTAAAAGGTACTCTCCTCAAAATATATTCCCACTATTTTGTGAAATTACTTCAATAGTTATTAAAGTCACTATTTTAAGAATGGAAGTATATTACACTATAAATAAAAAGTCAGTACAATAAATTTAGTCAAAACTACAATTACAGGTGCAGTTTGATGTTGATCTTAATGCAATGGTGGATTTTTGTTTCAGATAATGTATTCTACAAGTCTGCAATATTCATTATCTGAGGCAAGATTTTAATCTGAAAGTGCAATTTCTAATTCATAAACCCTCCCCCCAGCCTTTTTTTTTTTGTTTGCTAATGCACTGCAACTCAAAATCTACACCGAAAGAGGCAATGCAGCTTCTTCCCGTTACCTCCAGTCACACATTCCAGCCCAGCCTTTAAATTGATCTACCAGTCATGTGGATGAAAGGTAAATTGGTTCAGCAAGCTCATCTGCTTGCTCTGCAGCTGCACAATAGATGGATTCAATTCAAGGGAAGGAGCATAAGCACATGGTTGGAAATTGAGGCAGGAAAAAAGTGGTGGCCGAAGTAGCTCCTTTTGATCACAACCCACAGCCACCCTGGCTTAGATGTGACATGAAATCACCATCTCACTCAGCCATAACTGTTCTGGAACCACAGCTTTAACCATTTCATTGTTCTGTTCCAAAACAGCAAGCAATCTAGAGTGAAACATTCTGAAAGCATGGAAAATACTTTCTTCTCTGGCATTAGCTAACCACAAATTTTAAAATACTGTTTTGTTCCAAGGACAATGCTGTCTTTGTTTTCTTACTGTGTAACAGTCATTTATACAACAGGATGGGAGAAGGGCACATGAAAGTCAGTGCTCATCAGAAACCAACTTCCAGTTCATTTTTTTTAAACTATCTATGATATTCCATCAAACTGCTCCTGTTCTGCAGGATGCTTTTCAGGCCCTATCTGCCCCTCTGCTCTGTGGTTGCAGCTGGCTCCCCTGTTCTCTAACGCTGAGCTACGTTTCTTCTGATCAGACTTCTACATCAGTCTTTTAGCTCTCTTTGCTTTCTCTCCCATTCCAGTTTCTAGTCTCTTGCTTCTCCTTTTCTGGTTAAGCTTAAAACAAAAAAGTTTATCTGGAGCACCCAAACCTACCTGGTTTTTTCCTCTTCAAACTGGGAACATGGTCATCCAAGTTTTTGGCTTTTTTCAGGGAGAGGACGTGCTCAGATGAAGTAGATGGTGCCATATCACTTACACTTAGGGAACCAGCAGAGGCAGAAGGGCATTGTGGCACAGGTGGCGGCATCTGCAAGCAGTTTATGGAGTGTTATAGTAGACAAAAGCTACTCTCCCACTCCACTTCCTTCACAACCAAAAGTCTCAGCAACAACCCAAAGACACCTCTTTTTTCTCCAAATAACCCTTGACAGCAAGATCATTACACGTTCTGGATTTACGTGCTTTTGAAAAAGGCAACAAATAACTAGTAAGTGACACAGACAGATGAAGTGTAGTAAGCAGGCTTAGCATTAAGTGACCTCTGCAAGAGAAAAAGGGTCATGACCCCATTAAAGCAATTGCTTCCTAACACTATCCCTGCCACATAGCTCCTTCTAGCAAAGCACATTGGGCTGTGGTTCTTCTTTACCATGAAGCTCCCATTTATCATCAGAAAAGATCATCAAGTCATCCAGCCTCATCCATCTGTAACTTATTATTTTGAATAACTTGTATTTGGCTAAAGCATCTCCCAGGAGGTCAGCCAAGTCTGTATGTAAAATTTCAAGTGTTTATTTTAACCTTAACCTCCACTTTGGGGACAAAGAATTCCCCTGTCTGGCTTCCAGCCCATTTCTTGCAATGACTTTCTCCAATCAATTAGAAAATCTTTTTATAATGTTACTTTTTCAATCAAGGAACTGTTACCGAGAGAAGGAGCTTCTTAATACTAAGTTAGAAGCCATATTAATGATGATGACCCAGTGATGAACCGTAGTAACCACTGATGGGTTTGTCTCACTCTACCAGTCAGCTCTGATTGAAATCTAAGGGTTTGACCGATTCCTCCACGCATATACCCTCTCCCCCGAGGGTGAAGTAGAAAGCTTTTTCATACTAACATCAGTTCCAGTATTTGTGTATCATCCAGTGAAAGCTGTGTTGATTTAGGAAGAACTGGAGAAGGAAGTTATTTTTGTGATCTAACCTCATGAGCTGCCCAGCATGACAACACATCCTGTCCCAGCTCGCTCTTGGAGAAAACAGGGGTATACGGCTTTTCCCGTAAAGCTTCCGATGTTTAGAAGTGACAAGACAGGTCACATCTCTCACCTGGCTTAATATTCCCAGTTTCTAACACTATCAAGAAAATTTGGTTGTTGGGTTTTTGTTTGTTTGTTGGGGTTTTTTGGTGTTTTTTTTTAAGACACTTACAATTTCTTGAGCAACACGGAAGAACTGGGAAACACTTCTGATTGCATGCCCAAAGTTGTCATAAACATTCACGTAAGGGCGGATCCATGAAGGCAGCTTGGCTCTTACATCAGCAGCTGCAAACCTGTGTAGGATTGGAAAAGGAGAGAATTTTCTGGGTTGGCCTAAATGAATTAAAAAACCACTAGATCAGGGTCCAAAAGGACAAGAGAGGAGCAGCAAGTCAACAAGAGATTGAAACAGTGCAGTAAATATAATGGGGTGAGGTCTGCACTCAGGAGAAAAGGGCTTTGTTGATACCATGTCCCATGCGATCAGCCAATTCCTTTCTTTAATCCATAAAAATCTTTAACTGTACAACAGTAGTACTGAATGCAATGTGCTCGCTCTCCCCAGTCGAGCCTCAGCATTGAAGGTTATCACTTAAACTCGTTGCCTATACATATTATATTGATGGATATTAATGCAATATAATATTGATGTACCATATTAATATAGATTACATTGCTTCAGTAATATAACCTTTCTTCATTTCCATCCTCCTCTCAAAAAGCTGCAGTGCTGGTGACTGCCTTTTCAAATGAGAGATGGAGAAAATGCAAAACCATAAGTTATTACCAAATAATTTCCAGTAACATTATAAACACTAATTCAACAAATTGGCTTATTTTGCATTAATACTGTTAATATTTCTGCAGCTTCAAGACAGGATATTTTGGAAGAAGACAACAATCTAGTTGCTTTCTCCAAGTAGTACAATATTTATAAAACCTGTTACATAAAATAGTTTAATTACTTATGAACTGTAGCCTTCTCCAAACAGTAACATCAGCACTTTTATACACAAAATACCGACACCTGTGTTGGGATATAAAGATAGTGATGCATGTTTATGCTCTAGAGCCAAGGTTTTACCTGTGGTCACAGAGGAAGATGGCTCCATAGTCTTGACGATGTCTGATGACTCTGCCAATAGCCTGATTAACAGCCCGGGAAGCTTGATGACTGTACCACTCATGCCCAGATAAATACTGCAATAGGTGGGAGGAAGAATTAACATTTTTTACCAGGTAAAATATATTTTCCGTGCTATACAGTCACTATTTCTTTCAAAAGAAATTAAAAAAGAAATCACTATATCCAACAAGATCTTCTGACAGATCTCTAAAAGCCCATGAAAACCAAATAGAGGTTGACTTGAATATCACACCTGACTTAGGGTGCACAGAAAACTCCAGTAATATCCAGCCTGGGGGGCTATTTAGTACATGGTGCACCAACAGCCTTGGTAGTAAAACAGACTCACTGAATTATTTAGGACCTAACAGCTATCCCTGCAGGACAATAAACTAAATTCATAATGTCGCTCATTGTCATGCCTGAAGCAATAGAAAGAACAAACCCAAAACAAAACAAAACACAAACAACCAAAATCTCACACACACACACCCCTCAGACTTGCAAATCATCAAAACAAAAAACCCCAAACCAGCCAGCCCAGGGAATTCTTGCTGCCTGTCACCCCTCTGGATGAAGTAATTCCCTCATAGATGGACAAAATGCATACAAAGACTTTGACTGAAACTAAATTATACCATTTCTTGAGCCTACATTCGATTGAGACTGTGCCACTGGAGACAGAATTTAGAACCGTTAACATTATCAAAAAAAACAGTGACTGTATTTATGACAAACTCCCAAGGTCAGTTGACTTTTTGCTCTTCATTATCCCATAAGGCTGGAGAATAATGAAAGCAAAAATCCACAGAGACAAGAGGGAGAAACAATGACACAAACCCACAGACAACAGTGAAAAGTTGCCCGGTATTACCTGTGCACCTGCACGACTAATTCTGGTTTCATCCAGGAACTGCATCTTCAAAATGACTCTGGGATCCATACGAGGAGGATACGGAAGCCCAGTAATGATGACTCCTCGCCCATTTATGTCTGCAAAGTCCAAGCCTTCGCTGGCCTGAGGAGACAGAGCTTTCCATTAGCAACAGGATTTGAGGTGACATTTCAGAGCAATCCAGCAGCTATCAGCCCTTTTTCTCCATTAAATCAAATTCCCAGCCAAATGTAGTTTATGAATATATTATTAATAGTTTCAACTAGATTTTTGCTTTTATTACCAGGACTTTTAAGCTTAGCTTTTTCCTCTAGAATACCTCAGCCACCACCATTAACGCACGTGTCTTATTCCTGGATAAGCAGAACAGCTGTATTCAGAAGATGTCTTAAATGTCAGTCAATACCTGTGTTTAAACTTTCCATACACTGGATTGTTAAGACATGATAAGAACACAGCAAACCCTCTCTGATGTTAAAAACAAACAGTAATTTCAAAGCACTACTGGAAAGCTACCAGAAGTCTGCTCAGAATTCACCAGACTATAGCGTCATGGCCACCAGCTGTGCTGCTGACATCTGCTCAAGTATCTGTCACTCATGCCCCCTGAACGGCGCTCACTGTGCCGGCACATCACTTTAAATGAACAAAGTCAGAGTTAATCAGACTGAAAAAAAATTTGGAGGGGGGAAGTTGGTTTGTTTTTCAGCTGTATCAATTCTCCAGGCTTGTTTACCATGCTGCACAAGCAGCTGTGATGGAATACATCAGCGATGGGGGGGCAGGTGGAATGACCAACTCTGCTTAAGAAAAGCAATCACAGCATGCTCTGTAACAATCCAGTTGCTCACCACCTGCTGTCCAATGCCCAGCTCCTCCCAGTTTATACATTTAACATGATGTCCTGTGGTATGGAATATCCCTGTGGCTAGTTTGGGTCAGCAGCTGGCCTGGCTGTGTCCCCTCCCAGGCTCTTGTGCCCCTCCAGCCTTCTCGCTGGCAGGGCCTCAGAAACTGAGAAGTCCTTGACTTAGATGAGTTTGGTTGTTGCTGTGTAGAGTTTAAACTGTTATCAACAATATTCTCACACCAAATCCAAAACACAGCCACACACTAGCTACTAAGAAGAAAATCAACTATCTCAGCTGAAACCAGGATACCCTGTGACCAAACAGACTAAACTGTCTCTCCTCTAACAGCACGCTACTGGAAAGATGATCTCTCCGCCAACTCTGCACCTCCCGGGATAATACGCTATTGTAGGAAGCAGAGGCAGATTCAGCCCAGAGTCCCATGCTTTTTCTTCACTGCTGCAACAGCCACTTTGGAGACCAGGACCAAAGGTTTGCAAAAAGTTAAATCTTCCCTTGGTACGTAGTAAACAGCAGCAAAAAGGCTCAAAGAGCAATTTATAATTTTGCAAATATTTCCATTGATAATCATAGATCAATTTATCAGCACTGGAAAATGCAAATGAAAGGCCATCAAATGTATCCAAAGGACCTGAAATTAATGTAATTATTTTACAGCTAAGCAATATATTTTTGGTTTTCAGCAGTGTTGTTCTAACATGTTTGATTACAAATGTTTTAGTTCTCTTCCAAACCAGTTGTTGTCATCTAATGGATTAGGTTTCCCATGGGCAGCCAACAGGAAATAAGTATGTTGCTCATTTCCTTTAAAGAACCCAAAGATGTATCCCTTTCAATAAAACCAGGAATGAGGTATATGTAAACTTGACGTAATTTTGAAAAGGCTTCAGGGCATTCTTCTACTTTTGGGGTTTTTTTCCCTACATATAATTACAGTCAAATAACAGAAACATACTGAAATCCAGGATGATTGTTGTTTCCCCCCACCATCAACTATGTAAACTGATCTCAGACAAAACAAATACTCAATTACCTTCCCCCGACATACTGCCAAAAAAGAAGCTCCACTGGACTTAGGACGGACAAGTTGATCATAGTAGGCACCCATTACCTAAAAGATGAATTAGTTTAAGCAAGAACAGGAATAGTATTATCCTTCACATATATATGGATAAGTAGTAAAGTTGTACTAGCTAAATTTGACTTGTACACTAAGGTCTAAAACATGATTAATTTGGCTTAGTGTGATTTTCTTTACTTTTACTAATTGCAAACATTGAGACACCATTTGCTTTGCAAAATTCTTACATTACTGTGAAATCTAGAATACATCAGGGTAAGCATAAAAGATTAATGTCAAGATACTTCTGGTGAGAAAATAAAACCGTCCTGCGTTTCTGCAGATCCTTGAATAAATCAGGCAAACCATGAAAGCAATACAAGGATATTATTTACTCCAAGAACCAAACAGAACAGCTATAAATAAACAAGATGACACCGCAAAATTCCTTAATACCCAAAGCATGACAAGCTGCGAGGAACTGGGAGGAAATGCAGAACATTAGAAGATGCTGACTACTGAAGCGACAGCTTTCTACCAACTTGATTGCTCAGTACATATGTATGTTAGCCACTGTTACATCACTGGATTTCAAATAAAGACTGAACCCTGCACAACCAGACAAAAGGGTAAAGGAAGGATGCACAGAAGAACTATACCTCAAAGAAGCACTCAGAGTTTTAATTTTATCCTAGGATAAAATCTGGGTGTTTCACACCCGAATACAGCTTAAGAGAAGGTATTTAAACACAAAAACAGTTTCTGAAAACGTTATAGGTATGCAATGCAAACACCTCTGCAAAGCTTCCTTTGTTCTTGGGTTCCACAAATATTGGCTTAACTTCTTCTATTCTTTTAGTAAAATCATGCTCCTGTAAAAAAAAAAAACAAAAAAGCAATGAACAGATATAAATGGCCACCTTAAAGTAAGCACATACCTGAAGAGCCAACAAGAAAGGAAATGCTCAGGAATGGTCACCACAGACTCCCCCAACTGTCCACCCCTCTCTTGCTAAACGTAGGAAGAGATGGAAGCAGAAAAATGCACATCTAACTCCACTAACAGTGATTCCTTGCAGCTAGTGCAGCTCAGACATTACACTGATGGAAGATCCATTTCTTTTCCTTCCAACTTGCAAGTTCCCAACAACCAACTCCCAGAGACCCCCTCCATAGCATGACACCTCTGTCCCAGCACTCACTTTTAAGGAGGCGCATTCAAAACATAACTGTTCTATCAGGTCTCACCAGAGATGCTCAAGCCACTAGCATATAGCAGTTAAAGCTAGAGCTGCAACAGTTACAAATTAAAAATAAAAGAGAAATGCTCATAATGAGAATGTTTTCCTTAAGAGCTGAAATACAGACCAACTATAATTTGGAGGTTTAATAAAGAGGAGTCTGGTGAAATTAAATGAACTCTAAGATCAGACCAGATGAGATGATGTATTAACATTCCTTTGGGTTTAGTTTTTACCACACTGCATTTCAGTGCATTCTGATCATAATAAAGTAAGCCCGATGTGGGTTGTTACTTTCCAGGTTTTATAATTTACTTGTTAACAACAAATTTTTAATAAGCATGGTTAGATAGCATAACTACAAACCGACACATCTAACCAAACCACCTAATGAAGGCAGAGCAATTAACATACTCGCCAATATTCCAGGCTCTTATCCATGGCAGAGTATGATGGGAAGAACACCAACAGTCCGTGTGGTACAACTCGCACAAGGTTACCTGCAACAAGATAGGCAAATGTATAGCTGAGGGCATTTTCCTTCTGGGATGGAGTACACAGCCTGCAGAGGAACAATACAGCATGGGTTCCTTCCAAATATTTTCTACTTTCTTGACATGTATGTTCATGTATTAGAAGTTGTTTCATTTTTTTAAAAGTAATTTCAGTAACCTTGCTGCCAAGGTCTAAACTCTAATACAAATGCCTAACTAGTGTTGAGATATTATGAGCTACACCAAACACTATAGACAAAAGAGATACATCATCATCTGCTGTATTTTCCCCCGTGACAGTATGATCAATTTTGAGATCATTTTCTCCACTCTGTCCACCACAGTCTAAACATTCAAAGCAATGGATGAGGTACCTCAAGATTGCTTTTGAGAGTTTTCTAGTCAAATAGCATACACTTTACTGAAAAAACATTAATCTGGTATTCTGTGAAAGCACTTTCTTAACTTCACCTTTTAGGCTGCACCGAACACCTCTGAGCACGCTCCTCCGCTTCCTTCAAACAGTTCTAGATTTAACAGGTTCCTTTCAATCATATCTTAGCCAAGCTACACAAATGCTCTTCTTTTATTCTGTCCTCACATGTTAAAATTTTGTGGTTGTTACATTTGTAAAACATTAACAAAACAATAAAAACTGACTTAAGGTAGGCTTGGCACAGTGCCTTTAAAAATATCACAAGAAATTGCATTAACTTCTTGTGATCCTTAGTTGCTCTGCAAATGATGCTTGGCTGCATCATCTCTGTGCATTGATTTTCTAGTTTGCATCGCTATCAGACCATATTTGGGTCAAAAACATGGTTCCTAAACACAAACACTCAACAATAAAAATGAACTACCTATATTAAACCAAGGACTCAAATTCATTTTTGTATGCAATTACAACAGCCAGCTGCCTGAGCAAACAGAAGCACACAAACCCAGACGGCATTTAGATATGCAATTCAATCTTTTACCTTTCTCTTACTATCTCTAGATTTCTAAAAACCCTGTGCAACAACCTATTTTTGAAATCCACACATTTCACTTACCAATTGTTTTCCCCAGAGAAGACAAATAATCCTCTGAAAACCTACAAAGAAGAAAAATCAAGTGACATCAATGTATCTCCTTTTCTGTTTTTCATGCATATGGACTTCAATATTCACCTAAAATAGCGTATCCACAGTCCCAATTGCTCTCCTTCCTATGGCAAGCACCCCTAACAAGGACACAAAATTAGTCATACCTTGGCTTCGTTTTAATTCTCTTTGTATTAAATACTCTTATTATTAGCACTGAAGATGATCTAAGCTTCAGTACTATCAAAATGTAACAAGCGGAAATGGGCAGCCATATAAGTTTTACAATTAATACTAACAATTTAAGGGTGAAAATTCTGCCAGAAAAGTCTGCAGGTGCTGCTAAGCCTGACTAACCTTACAACTATTTAAAATAATTCTTGATGAATTAGGTGTGGTGAGGCTGCAGGGGCAAAAAGGGTGAATTTGGTTACTATGGTTATTATTTACTGGTGGCATAAGCCAAGTAAATAATTTTTGCTTTGACTGAAAAAGTACTGCTCTCAATGAGCAGTACTTATGTTTCTTTCAGCTTTGACTGAAAAATCACCTGTTGCCTCATGCCTTTATGTTTCTTTCTTTTAGTGCCCTTACTTTTGTGCACTGTTTTGCCAGGAAACTTACATATGCAGGGGAAAACCTGAACAAATGTATTTATTTAAGACCTACAAATACCAGTATCACCCCACAGACACTGTCAAAACACAGCGAACCCTGTGAATTCCCTTCCTTAAAAACAAAAAAAAAGTGTTTTAGGCCTTGCGGGGGGATCCCCAACCTTCCCTCTTCAAAAGCAGCATCTTCAACAAAATACACTGAAGCAGCACACTAAGCTTCTGAAAATGAAACAGTCTGAGGGTTTTCCGGACTTCTTCTCTGTAAAAATCAGTTACAATTGCCGAGTTCCTTTCCAGTTCTGTCGAACATCTGACATTTTTCCCCTTTCCTCAGTAAAAGCTCTTTGAGATCTATTTTTTTAATTTTGCTGTGCTGCTGAAAAAGAGTAAGTCAGGCTGCAGCAGGCTACATTGCAGAATTCTCAGCCAGAGGTTTGGCTATAATGTTGAAATCAAAACAGACTTAATGTGCCATTACATAAAAATGTGTGTACTACAAGAAGAAAGTTAAATGGAAGAATATTGATCCTCGTTTCAAAATCCTACAGAAGGATCACAACCCTACACACAGTACTAGCACCAAAGTGATGCCACTCTTTACTAACTTCAGAGAACTGGCAAGCACAGAACTTTCTGCCATGTGCACCAAAGCCTGAAATTGCCTTTTAAAAAAGTATATGGCAGAGATGCCAATGAGACTATCCCATTGCACAATGGAAGTCAACATACAATGAAATCAAGTTTTGGCCTTCTTTGCTGGCAGTATATTCTGCTGGCAGCAGAAGCACTGTATACTCTGAAGAGCAGAAAGTCACAGGCAAAATGATGAAAGGCCAAAGAAAAGCAAGTAAGATGATGATGAAGAGCTTTGGATGTATTTTCCTTCAGAAGGTAACGCAGACGTAAAAGAGAGGCTGGTCATGGTGACCGGTGACAAGCTTTAAAAGTAAAAATAGTTGTTGCAAAGGCCAGTCATGTTTCAAATCAATTAAGCTTTCAGCAAAGAAATTAGGATGGGGCTTCAAGTCAGGTAGGGTTGACTACTCTGTAAGGACAGGGACGTGGTACCCGACTACGACATGAAGGCATGCAGGGCAGGGGTCTTGCCGGCCAGGGCCCAGATCCACACTACCAGAGCAAGGCAAGCAGGGAAGTCTCAGACACAGTAGCCAGGCTCAATCACAAGTCCAGATCATCAGGCAAAGTCACAGTGATGGGGAAGGTCCAAGATCAAGCCAGGAATGGAAGTCAGTAAACCAGGAGCACATCCAGTGACAGTAGAGAGTGTCATAGCCCAGGGATGGTGAGGCAGGTCCATAGTGACCAGGAAGTCAATCAGTAGGTCAAGGTCAGATCAACAGGGTCCGTGGCCAGGTGTGGTTATGATGGAGCTGGAGACATAGTCCTATAGCTTGGGCAGTGATTGAAGACCTATGCCTGACCTTAAGTGGAGCTCTGGGTGATGGCTGTGGGTGGAGGTCCCAGCTGAGGCTGGTCAGAGCCGTTAAGAACAATTAATGCACTTAGTGCCCTGACATTTGATCCCTTCCAGCCCTCCAGTTCTAAATTTTCAACAGCAGTAGTTAAAGGAGTGTTGTTATTCAGCACAGTGTTTATCCAAGAACTACACTTATTTCACTAGCACCCTCCTGTAAGCAGAACCCAAAATGTCAGAACCCAAGACTTCAAAGCAGAATTCCACATGGAAGTTCATTACCTTCTTTCATAGGTAGAAGTAAGCACAGCTCCATCAGGTCCCTTAGGAATGATCCCAACCCAGAGCTGCTGTTCATTAATAACATGAGGATTCTCCAAGGAAACAGGAAAAGGGCTGAAGAAACACAAAAGGAAGATCCCAGTCATACTCATTCCTTACTGGTTATCAGTCCAGAACACCCAAAAATCCTGAGATAAAACCTAAACCCCACAGCAGTAGATTGGGCATTTTCAGTAATGGTACTCTTCACCCATCTAGGTACTTACATCTGCATTTCCATTGTAAATGATGAGAGTGGGGAGAGAGTCCCACTAGTAAGGATAATTGTCCTGACTCCCTGTCGAACAAGCTCATGCATGCTGTAGCCAGGACTGAAACACCAATAGCTTAAGGTCTTTCCTGTATCAAACAAAGAGAAAACGATAAGCAACAAGTCTGTATGTAGAAAAATGAGAATATGACTAGCATATAGCACATTGCACCTGAACTTCTGAAAACAAAATGGCCAGCATCTGAAGCTAAAATTACAGATGCGTGGCCTGTTCTGCTTTTGTCCTTCCCAGATTTAATTACTATGCCCATTCAAAATACAGTTTAAAAGGTTGTTGCTTCTTCACACCTTGAGTAGGTTATACTTTTAATCAAAAGATGGTCTAGGAAAGACAGCACTAGGTCTTTCTGTCAATCAAAAGTTGGTTCTAGACAAGACAGAGCACCAGGTCTTTTTGTCAGCAAGTAACAGGCAGCTTGAGCAGATAAAACTGCAAAGTCCTCCATCCACCGACTCATTTTCTGCTGTCAAGGACAACTGGAATGGGAAGCATCACAGAAGAACTGCAGAATACTAGGATGAAGGACAAAAGTTACTAAAACAAAATACCTCCACCCCTGCTCTTGCCTGAAAAGAGAAGAAACCCTTCTCCATCAGGAATTTCCAACGGGTATAAACCTTTCACCTAAAATTTCCCCTTCCCACAGTCAACTGCCAAACCTTGCAACTTCTGCTCAGATCTTTTGTGGGATGTGGATATACAACAGGCATGACAATCTGGCATACTATAAATTATCAGCAGAAAGGATATAAATAAAAATGGATATATCACACTAGTAATTTCATTCATCGCTCAGCTTATAGTTGTACCATTGCTGGTCTTGCTGAAAACTTAGCATCAGCTTTTCAGAGACAACCAAAGGAACAAGGGTACAAAAAAAATCATCTATGTCAAGAACAAGAGCAGCCAAATAGAACATTACTTTTTGTTTCTGTTTTGCATGATTAGTTTCAGTAAAAAACAAAGATTGAGCATCCACATATCATGTGAGTCTTTTAAACCTACACACTTCATTCAAAGACTCTTTCCAAAAAGGAGCTGACAGTTTCAGGAAATCCCCAGAAACATGTGCCCAGTGACTCACTCACTGCTTAGACTTACAAAAGCACATTTATTTTAAGCTAAAGTTTTCTCCTTCCATCTCATTTGGACAAAACCATCCAGATCATGTCCAGATTCTAGAAGAATCACATTCCAAAATTTAGCAAATTCTGTATCTCTAAGCCACACTAAAAATTGGTGCAAGTTACAGTTAGGACAGGCCAGTAAGCATCTACAGACAAGAGCAAAGTCACTTATGTCAGAAGCCTAAGAAATTCCAGCATAGAAGCAAACTGTGCTAATATGGGATGGCCTTGAAGAGAACACCACCAACCCACGCACATTTGCCTCGCCAATGCTCAGCTTGAGATGTACTCCTCTGTAACCCTGCAGGATGACTGCCAGGCACCAATTACCCAATTCTTGGAGAAGCTGGAATTGTAGTGCATTTGTAGCATGGTGTTCTGCCATTATTTCTTTAAACTTAACAATATTTAATCCATTTTAAATGTCCCATTCACCAGCAGACACCACTGGATGTTACACAAAGTAGATCTCTGCAGCAGCTTTTTCCAATCCTGGTAACAAGGACAGCTAATCCATGGAGAAGGGGGTTGCTAATAGTTTACAACATGGTGATTTCAAGCAAATCAAGAGCAAGAACATTTCATCTGAAGGTAAAACTGCAACAGTTCAATATTGCATTCAAAAATGTCATCTGTGCACAGAACAGATAGCTAGGGCAGCAATCTCATCTGCTATCCCAAGCTATGCCACGTCTCCTCACCAATTACAGTCTGTAGAGAATTACACTTCAGTGAATAATCTTCACAAAATCTTTTGAAAACAGCTAATCTTACAAGGTTTGCATTATTTCTATACAGTCTGCTATACCACTACAGGAAACGGGAGACTTGCTCAGTCTCGTCTGGCCTTTGCTAGGTTTGCACATAGCACAAGTCTGAACACATTGCTAGTCTTTTGCAGGGGTACTTTGCAGATCCTGTTTTTATTTGAAAAGCAAATGTATCAGTATGTGTCACAAAATAATTCTGTGACTGCTTTGTATCATTTTAATGTATAAATCCTCCACATTTTGCAATAGATGTAAAGTGTTTCTATTAGCCTTTCCTGCACACATATTTAACAAAATCTACTTGGAATTATTCCTTTAACTTCAAATTCCAATTGAGCAATACCTCAGGAAAACAATTATTTGCAGATTACCATAAGAACATGCTTCTGTTCAGAAACAGAACTTACTTTGTGGAAACATTTAAGGGGATATCATGTACAAACCCACTAAATTTGTGGTAACTCATTTTCTGAAAAAATGTTACTTTTGTCCTTAAGAAAAGGAATTCTCTGAAACAAATACTTACATTCCCAAGAGCATCTAACTGAATAATTAAGTAGATTGTTAATACCTTGCCTTATAATTGAGAACTTTGGAGAGTACACTGTTAAGGCAGCTTAGGTAAAGAGATCTGCATCTGCCTTCTCTAATCAGAAAATGTTTTGTTTTCCACTTAAATGTATTTATTAAAAAATAAATAAAAATATCAGGAAGAACAGATGTTGAAGTCCAAAGCAGCCAAACTCAGTACTGCTTTATAGGAGCCTTAGGACAAGCCTTTGATTCAGAAGCCAAGTTTTTCTTCCAAATATGTTCTTTTGAAGCATGGTTATATTGAGGTAGTTGCAGATACCAAGTTCTGCACAGCATAAGGAACAAAATAGGTGGGAGGAGAGAGACAGGAGACTGAGAAACCTCAGTTGAACAAGAAGGACTTAAAAGCATAGCTGAGGCCGAAACTCCCAAGAAGTGACAACATGCCTGGAAGAACTTTGGAAGTTGCTCAAAAAAGGTCCTATCTCAGAGAAGGTAACAGCGCCCCGAGGCTGTTACCTGGCATAGCATTTTCTGGCCTCGAATTCACATTGTCAAGCACTACTTCTCTGGCACTTCACATGAACCTACTGCAGAGCTTCAGAATGAGCCAACCAATTGTAACTCCTCCGCTATAAATGAGTAATTTCAACAGATCAAGAATTTTCATGGAATTGACTCTTACAATACTTCTGGCACACATTTTTACTATCATATCTATACATCAATCTCCTTCTTGTAAAGGATAGTTACAGCCTTAGCAACACTAATTTTGTGTTTAACACAACAATTATACAGAGAAATATAGCTGATATGAGGATAACAACATTTCATAAACCTCAGCATCGATCCTGAAGGAGGGCTTCCCATTCTTAGGCTGAAGATTTTCTCTACACCAATACAAGCAACCATTCCATAATGGAGATTATTTTATTTCACTGGAATAATTGCACTAGAAGAAATCCAGTAGTGCAGAAAGCAGCACTGGTACAAGAATGTTTTATATTGAGATTGCTTATGATACCTTCCCCTTGGAAGAAACTATAAAAGTGAAAAGCACCATCTCAACTCACTGTATCCACAATGGAGCTGCACTTGGAAACATAAAACTGCAAAAACACCCTCAAACAATCCTAGAACTCTTCAAACTTATAAGTCCCAAAGCCTTAGAAACCTCCCTGTTCTAGAGAAAGGGACCTCTGCGGCAATACTAATGCTCCATGTCTCTTCATCTTACAAATGACCAAAAACCTCTACTAACTGAGTGCAGGGGAAAGCAAAGGGGGGTAAAAGAAAAAAAAGTCTTTCCTAATCCCACATCTACCGATGGTTTTAACTTGGACCATGGCCACAGTAACAAGGCATACTAATCACAAACTTAAGACTTCCCAGCACCATGAGGAGCACCACTATGCCATTTGGGTTTAAAAAACTTTTTGCATATAGATAGATCTGAGGCGTGCCCTCATTGAGTTACTCTGTTCAGCCCTTCACTCCTCAGAGTCATTTCTAACATTTAAGACAACATAGGTGGTGTTTCACTCAAAATCCTACAATGACATTCCAAAATTTGCCAGAGGACTCCCTGTTCACAAATGGGAAGTAAGGCAGATTGCTGCTTCTTTCTGATTTGAATAAGAGAAAACAACTGAAGATATCTCAAAGTAGTTTTCAGTCCAGCTTTTGCATAAGCCTCCCCAAGACAGAGTCCTGTACCTTGTTTTTTTGGCAATGATGAATTCCAGAGATCTGTTCTTTGTTTCTTTTTCTTATTATCGTTATCTAGATGAATATGTACCTGAAGGAAAACAACAGAAACTGTTCTAGAGATGGCTACAGAAATGAACTTGCACTTCATCACTCAAAAAAGCTAGCCCATATTAAGTGTATTTAATGTAATTCTTTACTACGTAACACTTTTATAGTGTTACTAAGGTCATATTATTTCACGTTTGTCTTCCCTACTTTGTTTCCAGTCTTCCCTAACGTATTTAACAAGGAGCAAAAGTAGATCACCATTTAACCAGTCATTTTGAGTCAGATTATCAGAGCAGCTTTCCATGGGCTGCCCTGAGCAGAGACAAAGAACCCAATTATTTGGGTATTGCCCACCAGAATAAAACATGCAGAGAAGAAAAAAAAATAATATTACCGTATTAGAAAGATCTGATACTATCTTTGTTGCCAAATGATGCAAGTCTTAAACTTAATATGAAAGCCACCTTTTAGCTAAAAGATAAAAAAAATCTTCCTAAAATTCATTATAGCATTACAGCCTAGAAGTCCCAAAATCTAAATAAATAAGGACTTTGTGGGGGAGGTGGAGGGAAGTTTCAGTGGCTCTGCTGTACTTGCTTGGTAACAGGTTATTGGAAGAACACATCAGTTCTTGCATAACATGCAGTATCAAATTTTTCAATGATTCACACTTGCTGCACCTTCCAAATTTAATTACTGTGTAGCTCCCCTTTTTCCTTGGAACCTAAACTAACTACAGTTCCTTTAGTGGTGTTGTGTTTTGTTTTGGAAGAATTTACATATCCTCCCTATAATCAACATCTTCATCTGCTATACTGCCCACATCCTCCCAAGTCTTGGATACACTAAGCACAGACATTAAATGCCAGCAAGGAAAAATGTAGAGCACAAAGTATCCCATACCTTATAATGTTTAGATATTGACTGACGTGACATGAAATCTGTTGTGCCTTCCTGAGGATCAGTGCTGAATACTGTCTGGAAAAGTGGATATAAACAAAAGGAAAGATTTAACAACTGTTAACAGCAAAACCCCTAATGTATCTTTGCACTGAGAAGTATCTCCACAAAAGCTGCTGCAGTGATAACCTTAAATATATTTCCTTGCTCCTGTTATTAAATAAAGACAGAGAATCTTGAATAAATATTGTTTTTACAGGCAATTCCTGCTAACCACATGGCTTTCTCATTGTTCCAAAAAATGCGAGGCAGTATCTAAATATAAAGCCAGTATCTAAACTGTACAAACGACAGTATTATTATTCATGCTGTTCATCACTTCGGGCTGTGATTAAACAAACACACTACACGCTCACGAGATCAGAATCACAACTAAGTGTAAAAACTTTCTGAATTCCCTTAGTATAAAGTTTCAGCCATGATACCCTATACTAATAATGCTCTGCTTAGAGAAAAAAAAAGAAAAATCAACTTGTAATCATATCTAGTTGTCAATATATTAAATTAAAAGCTTCTATCAACTCTTCTGTACAGAGTTATGCATCTTCCCCTTTCCTGTATGTGGTATCTTATGACTAAGGGTGATGCTCTTTTGCACATATGGCATTCCAGTGCAACTTCAGTGAAAACAGCTGGGGTTCTCAAATATTTATTAACTTCTGTTAATTTTTCCAAACAAGATTTCTTTAGACATCTGAAAGGAATTATCCAAGCACATAAAAATATCAGCTAGTTACAACAAGAAAGATGTTCTCCAGTAGTTAAAAAAATCCTAAAATTATGATTCCTGGAAATATTAACTTCTGGAAAACAGCCAAAGATAGGGTGTACAAAAGACATTTTAGTAAGTGTTCTAAAAGGAAGCAAAAACAAGCTGTTAGAAATTAAGTCTTGAAGACAAGGCTCTGTAATAAGCAAGCAACACATTTAACGAACGAAGACTCTGTGACCTAGTCCTACTTAAAAATATCTCAAGACAACAAAGACTATTTGAAGTAACTGCCCAGATGCATACCCCCAGCAGCAAAGGGATTTTAGCTTTCAGCAAAAGACTGCTCTTCCAAATCAAGTCACCTGTCATCCATCCACAGGCTAAAAGAGCACACACCGACAATTATTCCCAGTCCTGCAGCACACACTTGCCTGTGGACTCTGTCACTGGGATCAGGAGACCTGGCTTCTACTTGTGAATCTTCTCGCCTCTCAGGTTTAGAACCCTGGGAAACTAACTTAAGTTAAGCACCCCTCACCTTCCCCATGGAAGAACAGTGATACCTTCCAGTACAAATCATTTTAGTATCTGTGTACACAAATTGCTACTACTGTATCAGAACATACATACAGGTTTTGTTGAACCACTGCTATAAAAATAAAATTCTGTGTATGCCACTGCAAATATTCCCTCACAAACATCCATGCATTTGATGAGTTCAGTATTGCAAACCTATGAGGACCGTTCAAAATACAGCTAGATAACTTGTCTATCATGCAGGTCTGCAAAGTTTGAATACATTTCTTCATGTCTAGTTTTACACAGGGTGTTATTCTGTGGTGTTCTTTTGGACATACAAGCTGCTCTCCACCAGCATAATAGGTGAAACATGACTTCATACACTACTAATAGACAGAGTAAGCACAGAAAGTCTTAAATAAAAAATAAAAAAAATCACCTATAGGAATCCCTGCGTTAACTTGAGCTGACTATTCTCCAACAAGTATCTAATAATGGGTTTTTAGGAAAAGTCCAAATTATAAAGATTATCCTTTTCTATTAAATTCCAATTCTAGAAGACGACGATACACAATTAAGCTAAGATAGCAAGTAAATCCTTAGGTGAAAAGCAGCAATACCGAACAATTCACACTTCCTCTTTGTCAGATTTTCCAGCAAGCAGCAGGAAGACAACCTGAATGTTGTCAGGAGATTTTGGTACCTATGACAAAATAGACCTGAGCAGTGTCATTCAAAACAAATGACTAAAATCCAAGACTCAGGACAGGTCTTTTAGAGAACATGGCTAAATTGAAATCTAGGTGATTTAATCCCTCCTATTTTACTTAAAAGGGACACTAAACCGTATAAACACTAATAATCTTGGGTAAAGGGAAACGTAAGTGGGAATGTTATAAATCCTTCAGCAAAAAGGGAAAACTGAAGTACGTAGTCAGTACCAGACCCAGACAGAAAAGATTTTAACAACAAATATTCTAACAATTGATCTGGAAATACGCAACAAAATTATGGAGGGGGTTAAAAAAATAGTTAATTTGCTGCTGCCAAATGCAGAGCTGGACCCAGAAATCATTCACTTTCCAGAATAAATAAATTGCTGTGTTCTCCCTCATTTCTGCTCTTGCATAGTTTTTACCCTCCTCCTGCCTGTGTTTCCATTGTTTTCTCATGTCTTTTGACACTTCTGTCCTTCCAATAAACACAGATTACACTTGTAAGCAGCATATTTTCCAGAAGAAAGATCATCTGTCATCAATGATTTCTGAAAAAGTCTAGCACCTGATCTATCATGCAGGCTAACAGCGAGTAGAACAAAACCAGAGAACTACAAAGAGACTAAACACTGCCAGCCACGACAGACTTAAATGTCATAAAATTTCTTGCATCAGTAGCTCAACTATAGTTTTTAATTAAAACCAAAATAATTAAACCAAGACAGAAAAACAATGATTAACACATTACAATGTCATGATTATTACCACCCACCTACTAAAGATGGATGGGAAAGATCTTTTTTATCAAAAAAATCCACAAGCATTTGGGACATGAAAGTCTTGTTTCACTGTCAGGAAAAGGTCTTATTCAACCTGACACCCAGTAACTCAGGCCAAGATGATGGTCTGAAATCACCAAATTCTGGGAATAGTTAACTTAATCCTAAGCATCTGCAGATTTTCCAGTAGCTAAGATGTTTGAACTTTAAGCTGTCCAAACATTACCCTCTTTTTGAGTATCACTCAAGAATATTAGAACTTCGGTCAACTTCAGAGGGAAGCTAGAAACAGAATTTCAGGCCACTGGCCCCCTGTACCTTCTAATTTTATGGGGCCCAGGTTTTTCATAATTGATATTTTGCAAGCTTACAACAGCGAGAGGACTAAACACTATATGGATACCCACAAGTGCCACTTTCAGTTCCTGTGGCACTAAAAACTTGTTTTACAGAGCCCTTATTTTAATGATTAAATGAAAAAAATACACTTAAATTATCTTTTGTTTGCCTTTTCTCTTTAGCCTGCCCTGTTTCATGAGAAGGTCTCACATTCTCAAACACTGCTGTTAGAAAGTAAATAGCTCAATAACCCAGCTCCACCTGGTGGAGGCTAAAACCAGACAAATTTAAATCGAGCATCTCCACAAAAGGAGATCAGAACCATAAAACAACAACCTGGGTAAAAACTGAAGTAGAGCATCCCGCTAGGCAGCAGCTTTCTCCTCAAAACCCCACAGACTTCCATCACTGCACAGACATACATACAATCAAGAATAAAATGGACCCAATGTCTTTCCTAATTTTTTTAACCGGCTCTTCTATCCTTCAGATGTATATAGAAGCAGCATTAGTTATTTACCTGGATAATATCCGAGAGCTTATGCAATCCAGATATATTGACAAATATCCCAGTACCTAGACATAACAACGCACGATTACTTTTACAGCACAAACATACATTCATTTGTACAGATCTATGTCTTACCTGAACAGCACAACATACTGAATACAATGACTTGAAAATACTATCTAAAACAAATTATTTCAAGTTTTTCAACATAATTCAAGATGCAGAGAGAAACGTGAAACTAGCATTCCAAAGGAAGTTTCACATCTCTGACACATTGGGAAGCTGTCATCTGAGACAGCTACATAAACTTCTTGAGGCTCCTCTACATTAAAAACTGGAAAGGAGATAATTGAAACCAAGATAAGCATGCTTAAGCTGTTTGGTTACTTTTTCAAATGCTCACACGACTACTATTAGTCTCACGAAGAAAAGAACAGAAAACTGACTACGCAGTTATGCAGAGAAACAAAGCTAACCTTTGCTATAGATATAGCCTTTTATAAATCACCTCCAAGCTTCTAGTATGCTTAAAACAGTGACTACAGAGCAGCTAAAAGACTATATGGCATACACTGATGATAAGAATTTGACCATGGAAATGAAACAGATGCACCTGTTAAGGCAGAGAGCAAATAGCCTAAAAGGAGAAAGATGCTGGGAAGAGAAAAAATAACGGGAAGGATAGATGTGTTCTCAAAGGATACACCTGCAGAACTGGCAGTCTATATTCTTAGTCTCCACAGACTGGGCTTGCTCTCATCAATTCTTTTACTGGAGAGCCTGCTAGTGAGAACTAAATAATTTTCTTAACACATGTAGAAGTTGGAGATTTTTCTTTGCAGAAGGGCAAATTAAGAACGAGATGCTGATAGACAGTAGAACAGAAGCTTGCTAAAACAAGGAAAAAACCCACCACATTGCGTGATTCCAAGTACTCCTGTTTCATAATTCCATGACCCCAGAAGAGCTCAAGACACTACAAGGGGCATCAGCAAAATGTCAACAAGCTCCACTTTGCAATCCTTCCAGTTTTGGAGAAAAAGTGTTGAGTGCAAAAATCTCTGTGTACGCACACATATGTACACACCCAGGTTTTGACACAAAGTAGTTCTTAAAACCAGTTCTGTTGCATGAACAGACATAAAACATTTCCCAGCAGCTTGCAGCAAGTCTTAATGGAAAGACACAGGCATTTGAGGTCAGATTTTTAGCTTTTAAAAGCTTTGTAACCTAAACAAAGCAGTCTTTCTCTCCCCTCTGCTCCCCAAACAATGCAAACTTCCAATTACTTACACTACAGAGAAAAGTCTGAGTGAAACAACTAACAGATTTACACTTACGGCCTGAAAGAAACTGTAAAATCTGCTCAAGTGACTCCAAGAGCAAGGATTTGGTCTGCAATGTTATTTGGGCCTCAGCGAACAGATCAAAGATGTAGCTGCAATTTACAAAGGAAAAGCACAAAGGGGTAAACACCGTAAATACTCATATGGACACTATTAGTGTTATTCTTTTATAACAGCAATAACTTCACCATCTAGTAGCAAAACATTCTTGTCTCCATGAGAAAGAAAAATTCACAGGAATAAAAATAAGTATTTGGTTATAAAGACAGCAGACAATATTGGCATGACAGAAAGCATACTGACCACATCCTTCACATTTTCCACAATTTCTCTATAACATACAATACATAAAATTTAGAAAGAGATTTGCATGCAATTTCCATGATTTGTTTTTTTACTATGTACTGTATGTATTAGCTTAGGAGACTTTTAGAGCAATGAGGTACCTCAAACCAAATCACTACAGCACTAGTACCTCTGTTTAAAACATGACGCAAAACTGAAAGTAGCATAGCGAGAAGCTTCTTCCAGTTCAGAACACCTGAGAGGTATACACCCAGCATAGGATTTTTCCACTCCTGAAACACTTTAAAAGGACGTTCCACCAGCAATAATGTTTACTACTGAAAGGGGATTTAAGGAAACCTTGGAAAAATACTATTCCCAGAAGCTAGAATAGTGCTGCCAATCCTCAAAGCTGACCCAGTGTCACCCAGCTCTAGAATCTGCTGTGCCTTTAGCATGTAAACACATTAACGAGAAGAAATTTACCTTCCCTCTTTGGTGACTCCACTACCATTCGATGGCAGCTCCACTGCATCAATAGCACTTTCTAGCTGAAGAAGAATTTCTTTAAGAGAATCAAGAAGGGAAAAAAAGTTAGGGTTCACAGAAACTCACTTCTGGGACACATCTAAGCCTCTTTTTCAAATGTACTTTATTACAAAGGCTTTTACCAGAGACAGCAATCTAGCTGTTTTCTCAATTCTGTAAACAAATCAAAATGATCAAAAACATTTCCTAGATGTCACCTCTAAATATTCATATTCAGCCTTAAGAACTTCCAGTTCTCAACTCTTAGATGAAGCTTAAATTGTCAGCTAAATGATAAAATCTTCTCTATAGACAGGGAAAGTTGTTCTTGGAAGTGCTTTGTAAACATGAGACATCTCAGGCTCTGGCTATTAACTTCACATAGCATGTTCTTACAGCAGAATGATGCAATCAATACAACTCCAGCCCACCGACAAGATTAGAAAATAGAGTACTTCTAGCAAAGAAGGAAGTGATGCATTCATCTGCCAAATCTCTCATCTTCTTGGGAAAAAACTGTAAGTAAACATTCCACAAAATTCTCGGAAAGAGACAACAAACTTCCATGAATTTCTCAGTCAAGAACAATGTCCACAGAAATGCTCTGTGAACCCCATTTATAGTTGTTGACCTTTTGAAACCATTTCAGCAACAATTTTCAGCAACAGCAAAAAACAGCCTTACTCTTTATCTTTGCTATATCTTCAAGTTCCATGTTCAGCCCTGCAGAAGAAAGGAGAGAATACAGAGAGGTCTGTTTCATTCCTAGTTTCTTTATGCCTTTTTAGACGTTATGGCTATGAAGGCTAGAACTCTGTATATAGAAAGACATCTGTATTCCACTCACTGTTCTTTTTCAAGACCCCTCATGTCACATGGGTTTAGCCAAATCTTTTCATCTTTGTCTGGCAGTGATTACTAATTAACAGTAATTTATCTACTCAGTAAATATTCCAGGAACTGCTAGGAAAAGTTATGTTTCAGTTCTTGGTACTGGCACCCTATACTCCCAGTGAAATGGTGGTTTGTGGTTGCCAACACACCTGAAGTGCCCAACTCCATACTGAATTCAGCCTTTATTTCATTCTGTTGAACTACTTTGGCTTGTTCTTCCAGTACGATGTTTATAGCATCCATTGCCGAAGCCAAATCATAGGGTGTCAAGTCAAAAGAAGATGACTCCTCACACAACTTTTCCTAAAAATAAGGAATAGAAGCATTACGTGGACTGCTCAGTGTGCTATTTGTTCAAGCAATTTCACAGATGATAAAGTCCAGATAACCAGGCTTCATTTCGTTTCTGGCCTCCAGTTAAAACATTCCCATGTAACAGCAAATCACTGCCATCATTAAGATCGTTTTAATAGGTGTCACCCTCCTCTGCATTCTTAATGTTGTTGCTAATAGATTTTTCTCTCCCACACAGTTGCCAAATAGCTTGCTGCCTGATGACAAATTGTTCAAGTACCAATTTTTTAGTTAGCAAATCAGTTTGTCCTTTGAAAGAGCTGCTTCCCAGTCCCCCTCATACTCCTAGGAGATCCTTGTATGCCTACACTCACTCATATAAAGACACAGCCCTTGCCGCTCATGAGCTTGCAGAGATGGGGGCATGGTGGAAAAAAAAGAAATAAAGGGTGGGCCATGAAAAAGCAAACAGTAGAATGCATGTTATTCACACACCAAATTTGGGCCAAAACGTATGCCAGAACAAATATTATCACAGGGAAAGAAGGAAACCTACTAACCTTCTATTAAAAACCGTAACTGTTTGAACACTCAAACTGGTAAGTTTGACAAAACTCTCTATGACCTTGAAAAAATAAGTCACATATTTTGTCACATAATTTTCATTCATGAAAAGAATCTTTTTCCCCTGAGGAATGAAGGGAAATAGTAAACTACACAAAAATTTGACTGCAACAGCTATGACGAAATGTTATGAAGAGAAAAAAAAAAGCTGAATTGGCTGCACGTATAAACAATCTAATCAGAAAGAGGTCAGTTCTGTTTCAACGTAATTACAAAGTTCCCCCATACTAACTTGGAACAGACAGTACTGTGGGAGAACTATTGCAAAATGAGTAGCTCTAGAATAGCTTTTCTGATTGATTTCTGCATGCTGGCACCAATTAATATTTTTTAGACACTAAAAAGGCGGGGGGGAGGCAGGATAAAAAAAAAAGAAAACTACAACTGGATCTCCACCCGTTTTTCAACAGAAATAAGATGTTCTGATGAAAGGAGCAAATACTGGATGCAACTCTGCAACACTCTCTAGTCAAATACAGCACACCCACTGGTGGCCTGTTACTGAACACGCAATCACGAAAAAAAACCCAAACGAACTCCACAGCTCTTTTGCAGAAATCCCACTGGGAGATTGTTCATGTGGCAGAAAAAAAGGGACACATTTCAAATGTTCCTTTGCATTTCATTATTTAGGCAAAGGGCTGCCATTTTGAGTCAGCCAAGAGGAAGATCTCATAATGCAGCATTTTCTCCTTCCCCCCCGCCTTAAGTGAAGACCTGGAAACATTAAGAGTCACGTTTGCCATCTACTGCACTTGGATAGCTGATGCAGCTGAGCTTAAGAATGGATCTTTCAAAATTTCTTACACCATGGAAGAGGACTCTCCAAACAAGAAAGTAAGCACCCCATAAATTTGGAGATCTACCCTTCAGGAAGAAGCTATCACCTTGCAGAAAATCACAGTAGCATCAAAGGACTGTTAATTAAACTACAAAGCTTTAACTGTCACAGAAACAACTATTCATGATAATGACCACTTACAACGTATAGCTGAGTACAGATTTTACAGACTGTGTTAGGGCACATGCCTGTTTTCCTCTTTGGATGAAGTTTGAAAAATGGCAACAGACCAGAAACAGCTTACCACGTTGTGAGCTTCATCAAGAATTACCACAGTCCCCTTCAGGTCCAAGTTGTGTGCCCTCCGGCTCTGAAGACGAAAAAGAGAACATGGGAATGGACAAAAAGGCCACAAAGAAACACAGATTTGATTGAGAAATTGGCTCATGAGACAGAAAACCTGAGTTTTCAAGTATCTTGAATTATTTTTAAAAAAAGAATACCGCAAGTAATTGCTGTGGTTACCTTTATATATAAACTACAGAATCATTTTCTCTGGAAATGAAGGTGCTAAAAAACACATCACAGAATCACAGAACCATTTAGGTTGGAAAAGATCTTTGAGATCATGAGTCCAACCGTTAACCCAGCACTGCTAAGCCCACCACTAACCCATGTCCCCAAGTGCCACATCTACATGTCTTTTAAACACCTCCAGGGATGGTGACTCCACCACCTCCCTGGGCAGCCTGTTCCAAAGCTCGGCCACCCTTTTGGTGAACAAATTTTTCCTGATATCCAACTTGAACCTCCCTGGTGCAGCCTGAGGCTGTTTCTCTTTGCCCTATCACTTGTTACTTGGGAGAAGAAACTGACCCCCACCTGCCTACAGCCCCTGTCAGGGAGTTGCAGAGACCGACAGGGTCTCCTCTAAGCCTCCTTTTCTCCAGGCTGAACAGCCTCAGTTCACATCAAAGTTTATTACAATGTAAGTTGTAACCTCCATAAAGAAAAAAAAGAAACAGGTGTACCATACTAGGATGCAGAAGTTTATCAGAATTGGTTTCAGTCACTATTTTTGCCGATAGGGCTCTCGAAGGAGAGGGGTGCAGAACAGGGGAATCTGCCTTGTTTTTACACATTTATGCTTGTGTCTTCAGAGCATCCGTTTCTTGCCCAGACCATACTCCAGAAGTAGATCGCATAGCTTCATTTCACAGTGCCTCTTTGCTTAAGGTGGTCACAGATATTTTTTTTAATTTAATTTTACTTTTTAGTTTATTAATCATATTGTCTTTTTGCCTTTTGTAGCAGTGGAATGTAATCTGGCTTTTATAATAACTCATTAATTACTCCAAGTTGCATGAAGATGTCTGCAGATTCATTTCTTCAGAGTTTTCAAAGGTTTCATTTTCTATCCATCAAATGTGGACAACTTATTGCAACAGCTTTCTTTACAAAGCCAGCAATTATTTCCAAAAAGAGATGTCCAACCTCTACCGAAAAAGTTTCCTTAGTCTAGAAATCATGCAGCTGGCTGCAGAAACAAAAATGTCTCAGGATGCACGCAAAAATACCACACAGTATGTGACTGAAGATTTGTATTCAGGAGGTGAGTATCACCAAACAAGAAGGGCATCACATTCTGCAAAGCTAATTCTATAAAAAGAGCAAGATCTCAAATAAAAGTAAAAAAGAGAAAAAAGAAAAAAAGAAAACAATTCTTATATGTGGGAGAAGTCTTTACAGAGAAAAAACACAGAATGGCATCTTCTATGGTTTTGAATTTGAACTTTTGATTAGTTTTCAAGTATAGGACATAATGCATTCACTTGCTGTGCATCAGTTCTTCACAGTTTATCCACTAAAAGCATATAAGATAAACAGAAGAACAATTGCATCTAAAAGCAAAGATATGTGTTACCTTTGAGTCTAGTAAATAGTTGTAAGGCATAAAAATAATATCTGCTTGCTGCTTCAGGCTTCGAGAAAGATAGTAAGGACAAGCTCTGTTTAAAGAAAAAATAGTACAAACTATAAAGAAATACTTGCAAAAATATTAAGAGTGCATTCAACATTTATGGACTATGTTTCACACTCTCAAGGGTTTCTAATTAATTTCTTAGGGAGCTGAAACTGGCATGTTTAATTTTAGGGCAGACTGCTAGCTCTATTCACAGAAGGCAAGTAAAAAGAAATGTAGAAAATAATACCTAGCTGTGCAGCTCAACCAAACAAAGGAAAAAATAAATTAAAGGAGAAAGAGTGGCATTCATTACTGCATTATTATTTTACCCCTTTAAGCTAGAAGTAAATGCTGCAGTGGACTATTTTATCTCAACAAATCAATCACGTCATGCTCTTCAACAAAACTGCAATATCATTTGTCATGACAGATGATATTGGTAGCCCCTGCTCAAGCAAGAAATAAAATACTGGTGAGCCTGACTCTGACCCAACTCAGTCTTTACCCAAGTAAGGACTGAAATAGACTGCTGTACAATGAAAACTGCCATGACAGAAGCTAAGGCCTCAGTGCATACATGATTGTGTTGGAAGCAGTTTCTGCAACTCTGCTTTGCTCCCATCACTGTTCTGCTATTTTAGTATATGTCAAGTTCATACCAAAGTTATTAATAAAAATGAGCAGAAACCCAGATTTCACTATTTTCACAAGTAAGGCGGAGGAAGGTCAGAGGGGGTTCTTTTACCTATGCTTGTTTCCATTTTTAACCAAGTCTTCAATATCCATGATTGGTTCAATCAGTTCTTTCTCCGTACTCTTTTCTGTGAAAAGTTACATTACAACCACAAGCTTAGGTAAAGGTATTACGCACAAATCCATTGTTACCCTGATCATCACTCTCACCCACTTTCTAACTCTTCCTCCTTGAAAGACACGAACACAGAGCAAGACACACAGGCAGATTCTGCCAACTCTTCCAAACTTCTCCACCTGCCTAACAAATCTCTCCCTCTCCAAAACATTGGGCTTTACTTCCACAGCCAAACTCACCGTCCACATTGTTATAGAAATGACAAGTACGAGCCATCACTTTCATTCGGCACATGTAGATCTGTAAAATATAGTAGATTTTAGCCAACAGTAGCACATCTTGTCAAGCACTGAGAAGCATGTTAAGGGGAGAAGAGCTATGAGCTTTCTCTAACACCAGCTACTGAATAAATACTAATCACAGTTCTTCAGTTTTGAAGTCACATGTGTCTCTGCCCACCATGAAAGTTAAGCTCTCTTTTATGCAGCACAGAACACTCAGACACTCAGAGGAAATTTTGTTATATTTTGCCACTAATATTTTTCAAGACAGTAATCTCTGATATTACTTGTAAAATAACAGGTAAATCAATCACTGAATCACTATTTTGAAATTATTATTGCTCTTGAAAAACACTTAAGTGGCAGATCAGAAAGTAAAGTGCAAACTGTTGCCTGCCACACTGTACACAATGACGTCCTCGTCTGGATGGAAAATGCTACCAGAGACTCAGAATTTAATTTTGCCCTCACAAAACTAGAAACCAGAAGTTCCTTGAAACACGTTTAGAACTACTGTCTTTCCCTACAGCCTCCAGTGGTTAAACAATGTCAGAGTTCAGAATTACACACCCCCCACCAAAACAAAACCCCTCCATGTTCTCACTGTGCATGCTTTCAAGACTCTATTCTCACCTGCATGTGGTTGCTCTCCTGTCGCTTCACTTCAGGATTGATGCAAAGCTGCTCTCTGGAACCCAAAACACATACCTTTGGCCTGTTCAAACAGAATACACAGACCTGTTAAAAATAAGGCAAGAAAGAAGAGCACGTATATGCCTAGGTTGGGTAAAATATATCAAAACTAAAAGGTTCAGGAGAAATAGATGAGCTCAAAGTAACTCTGTCTGTTTCTAACAGCTGTATATGTTATTTGACTTTACGATACTGCATTTCTCCTGGTAACCGCGGGAGATAATAAGCAGCAGTTTACAGCAGGAGGTAAATAATCAGCAGCTTACATCATCCACTATAAAATCTGCGTTCTGTTATGACAGTGCAGCCGAAGAAGCTGGGGTCTGTAATCTATTACGAACTATTCCAAGCTGGCTGTGATTTTCAGAGTAAGTTTATGACAAGAACTGATGCACTACAAACATTCACGATACTTCTTTGTTCATTACAGGGCTGTATCTTTACAAGACACATATAAACAAATCACTACTGCCTGTCCAAAGAACTCAGTCAACACACTGGCATGTCAACAGCTGAAAACTGTGACAGACGTTGATATAGAAAAACCACAAAGTTCTTTATAGCTTTAGATCAGCCTAAGGAATTCAACTTTGTAATGGCTTCCCCACTGCCTTAAGGAAATGCTCCAGAAAACAAAGAAAAAAAAAACACCCAGGTAAAAACCAGACCAAATTCAGGAAATTCTATGATTGAAGGAGATAAAAGAAGCTGTGAAATACCAAAAAAACCCCCAAACCCAAGTTCTATACATGCATATTAAGGAACTACATTTCACTGAGTATAATTTTTTTATACATTCATCCATATAAATTCAAAGAATAATTAAATCGGACAGTTTCACCACCTTTTCTTTTAATAGGAACATTACCCTAAATTGTATTTACCTGTAGACTGTGTTCTTTAACTCATTAATGACCTGTGTAAGTTGTGAGTGAGTTCTGGAGGCATAAATTATTTTAGGAATGTCAGTGTAATAAGCTGCCAAATAGAGGAGAAAAAAAAAAAAAAGAGGAAATACATTAGTAGCATGGAAAGAACCAGAGATACTATTAGCCCCTTTCCCAGCTGGTACTAGGGTAACAGTTTGCCTTGTAGAGGCAGCAAGAAATTCTGTCACCTAACTAAACTATTCACACACACAAAATGAGCTAAAGGAGTTTCTAATGTTCTAAGAAAAATTAAAAATGTATAACACACCTTTAAAATCTATAAATTGGTGAAACTGTGCATCACCTGCTAAACAATGGCTCCATTACTTTTAGAATTACATAGTTATTACAAAAGATAGATAAAAGCAAATGTTAATTAACATTCCTGTATCACCTCTACCGAGCATAAAAACTGCGGTACTTACTTGGGATATCGGCATCTGTGGCAGCATTGCCCCAGGACGACATGGGTCTGTCTGGAAAGAGTTCCATCCCATTCATACGCTGTGCAATTTTGCGGGCTGAGATAGTATCTTTTAAGTGTTCCCGCCAAGCCAGAGTGGAACACAGCAGGCAGAGGGTCTTCCCTGTGCCCGTAGGGCTCTCCAAAATGCCATTTACCTTCTTTATTGAAGAGAAATAAAAAGGGAACAAAAAAGTAACTTGGAGATGCAGCTAGAACAGGTCTTTGCAGTACTGCATATTGTCAGTACAAAAGCAATTGCCACCTGGCAGGCCCTACCACACGACAGAAACACACACAAGCCCTACGTAAGGTTGTTATAAATTCACAACCTGTAGGATCGTCTAATCAACTTACTGAGGCTCAATCTAAAACCCAGAGACAGCTATTACTCTTTACTTAGCAGAGGAATTCTCCACACTTAGAGCAACTAAAGTGCATCACATTTTAGCATAAGACACATGAAAATATGGGAAGTTATTGCAACAAAACCTAGAAAATGATTCTTAGATTACAGACCACTAGTGTCCTTTAGAACTGAGACTATATCCCACGTCAGTTTAGGCAGAAGATTTTGCAAGTACTTGTAACACTTCGTCCTACTGGATTTTAGTTGTAAAGGCTGTAACAATCCTAGAAGTTGCAGAAAAACTAGCAGCTGACCTTGCATTGCTGCGAAAATTTGTGTCCAAGAGAATGAAAATAATTTATACATATAATAGGCTTACAACACTTTTATTTTAGAATGAGGAGGTGCCGAGCAGGAACCAAACCACTGCCTGTGACACGGGGGCATACTGAGCCACATGGAAAGCCAAAGCTTCCACCACAAGCTTGTTTGAGCTTGCAGAAGAACAGGGACCATGAAGATCTGTTAAAGAAATCCAGAACAAAGGTGACTATTGTAAAAAAAACTTTCTTCCTTGACATTCATTAAGATTAACTTATTGGCGAGAAAATGAAAAGTCACACTGACAGCCGAAGAACTAACACCACGGACCCAAACCCCCAATAGTGCAGGCCAGGCTGCACGAAGACAAGGACAACCTGTACAGTTTTTCTTCCTTTTCCCAATTGACCCCCCTCCTGACCGCCACCTGCACGCCTCTGCGGTTTTAATAACTATACAGTAAAATAAAAACACAAGAAAGATTTGGAAAAGGCGGCATACAGATAACCAAAAGTCAACCTGAATGGTGACCACCGTTTTATCCAAAAGGTCGTTTTGCCCAGTTAGAAGTGAGGCGGCACTGACCTTCTGAAGGCACTCCAGCACCTTGGCCATGTAGGCCTCCTGGCAGCGGTAGGGCTGGAAGGGGAAATCCACCGTGATGCCGTTCAGCGTCACCCTGGGCATCCTGTCCGGCCGCCACCGGCAAGGCAGCGCGGGCCGTGGTTCACTCCGCCGGGAGGCGGCGCCTCCGGGGCAGATGGAGCGGCGAACGGCGCCGGGGGCAGGGCGGCCCGCCCGAGGGAAGGCCGCAGCGACGGGCCGCACACTCGTACTGCGCTGCGGGACCCGCAGCCCGGCCGGGGGGCTCCCGGGCCCAGCACCTCCGGTGCGGCTACAGGCCGCGCTCCCGGACCTCCCCCTCCCGGTGCGGTACGGGCCGCGCTCTCGGCCTCCCCCGGTGCGGTGCGGAGTGGGCTGCACCTCCCCGGCGCCGCCGTTCGGAATCCCCGCGCCTGTGTCACGTGACCTTCTGACTGCCCACGGCCACCCCTCACGCGCCCTGCGTCACTTCCGCCCAGAGCTCTCGCGAGAGCTGCGGCGTTGCCCCGGGAACGGCGGCGGGGGGCGGCGGCGCGGGGCGGTGGCGGGCTGCCGGTGGGCCTCACCAAGCCGGGGCAGCGCCGCGGGGGTCGGTGCTGCCTCTGTGAGGGGTGGCCCGAGGGGCCGCAGGCGGGGGGGGGTCAGGTGCGGGGGTGTGGGCCCTGCCGGGCGGACGGAGGCGGGAGCCGGGCCTGCGGCGGGGCCCAGCCGCGGGGTCCTTCAGCCGCCTCCCCCCGCCGTGCCCGGGCCGGAGACCGCGGCCTGGTCCCGGAGCACAGCAGCCTGGCGGGCCGGTTGCCGAAGACAGCAGAGCGGCTACGCTTCTAAAGCCTGTCGGGTCTCTGGAGTGTGTGAGGGCTGCCCGGGGCTGGCGGCCCTCTTCATAGCGGCTCCAAGCAGCCCTGTGACAAGCGTGCTGTGCACTCTGTGTGTGCGCAGTGTGTGCTGTGTGTGCTGAGCACTGTGTGCACTGTGTGCGCTGTGTGCTGTGTGTGCACGGTGCTCTGTGTGCTGCGTGCAGTGTGTGCACTGTGCCCTGTGTGCACTGTGCATTGTGTGTGCAGCGTGTGTTGTGTGTGCAGTGTGTCCCACGCTCCAGCGGGGCTGCGTGCAAGGGAGGGTGGAATGCTACAAATCATTTGTTGAGACTCGAGGCCTTAAAGCTGTGAGGGTTTCATGTCATTACGTTGAGCCTCGTGGCTTCTGCATTAGGAACAGTGATGAATTCTGACAGTTATCTTCTGCTGGGGGTGAATGTGCTGCTCCTTTGTTCCCTGCTTTTCTTCAGTACAATTCCTTCAGCTTCCAGCCCCCTGTCACTGTATCCATGCACATGGCCAGGAACAGCAACAGCAGCATTTCAGTTGCTCAGGCTGAGGGTTGGTCCCACAGATACGTGTGATTGTAGTGAACACTGGTCTGCTCCAGAATGATGGATTACTCAGTTTGTAAGATTCAAGTGGAGTCACAAATGGATAAATGGACAGGCATGGTTTACCTGGATCCCCAAATTTTGCAAAACCCTATTTTATGCAGTTACATGAGGAAGAAGGTAGGAAGAAAGTATTTTATACTCATCTCTGTGCTATGTTGCTGCATCTTACGCCATTAGATGCTTACTGCGTAGATGTAGAACAGGATGTGGCTTGTTTTATTATTACTTTAAAATGCATTTATTCCTAGCAAGCTGCACAGCTTGTTTGTATGTAGAAGTGTTCTGATACTTTATGAGTAATAACTATTAAAAGGAACAGACCTTAAACTTGAGTATATTACATAAGTTGTTCTCTTGTCAAACATGGTATGTTCTGTTTGGGTTAGGTGAGCTGCTGGCTGTTGCTGTTTTGGTTGCCAGCCTGTAAACTCCTTGAGCTGAGCTTGCCTGGTTTGTAAACTGTCTTTAATTTAGCAAATGGTCTAGAGAGCATTGAGTTATTCTTTCAGATCTCCGTGGTGCTCCACTCAAAATGTCACAACTGATTTTGTTCCTGTTTCTGACCGTGAACTCTTTAACTTGATACCAGTTGTGCAAGATTAAGCAAAATAAATGACCTTGTAAAGACTGTAAAATTGGAGTGCGGGATAAGGTATTTATAATGGAGAATAAAGGTTTGAAATTCCTCATAAATATATGGAATACTGTGTCATTATTTCCTGTAAATAGGCCTTTCCTACATTGAAGAACAATATCAATAATGTATCAAACCAGATTATTTTAACGTAACTGATGTTGATGGAAGCAGCATTGCCTTCCAAGAGAGAAGAGCTGGAAGGTTACCAAACCCAAAAAGGAGCATGAGTCAGTAGATACGCTGGTGTCCAGTGGCAAAAATGAGTCAGCACTGGCTGAGCGCTCCTCCTCCTTCTGGAGGGTTGTTCCTCTGCACCATTTACCTCACTTGACCAAGGCTGCAGTGCCAGCATTGGCAAGTCTGTCTTCAGCATTGCTACACCAGTTCCTTCTAAAAACAGAATGGAGGAAAAAAAAGTTGTAAGTGAAAAGAGAAAAAAATACTAAGGTTGCAAAAGAATTTTGAAGGTTTACTGAAGCTACAGCATCTGTTGATGTTGGGATACAGATATGATAAAGGTGTTGGTCTTTCTGGTGTTTGGCTCCCTAGGATAAACCCTGAGTTCTCATAAGGCAAGAGGTTGCAGAGGGAGAAGAGGAAAGGTTTGAAAAATTTGTCGGAGTGGCAGAGAGGATTGTATGAAAGTCTGGTCCTTACACCCGTAACAGGCCCTATGTGCAAACCCAGGCGGCAGGAACAGGGCGTTTCTGTTGCTCAGTTATTAGTGCATGGTGAAGATCTTGGATGAACTATTTTTCATTTAAAGTAGTGTCTTCAAGGGGAAAAAAAAAATGTAGGACAGAAAAAACCTTGGAAAAGATAACCCTTAAACACTGTGGGGAGGTGGGGGTGTGGGTGGCTGAAGAACTGCAGAGAACCCAGCGAGCAGAACGCTAGTGCGGTGCAGAAATACAAAGTGAATAACTGTCATTTTTGTTCAGAGGCCGCCTCGGCAAGAGCCCTCTTCCCAGGCAAGCAAGAATCTTGAGGAGTGGGATGAAAGAGGCTGAAGACCTGCAATGGCTGTGAAACTCCTGCAGTTGTCATGAAGGTTATTTTCCCTCTTTCAGATAGGAGGGGATTAAGTTGCCATTCATTGTCTTTCTGAGATGTGATGGTTCCCATAGCAACAGTCTAAAAGTTTTATTTGACCACAAGATTATTTGATTCCTTTGAATCCGATAATCCAGAGCCTTTCTGTCTCTTTACTGTTGGGAAATAACAAAATAGCTTTCCACTTTGACTCTCCAGTTCTAATCACAATCATCCTAGTATTAGGAAGGCAAATACTCCTTTTACAGATGAAGAAACCAAGGCAGATGGGATTAGTGATTTGGTGGAGGCCAGAAGGAAACCACCAGAGCAGAGCTCGCAGCTTCACGTGTTCAGCATTTGCTGCTCTTTACCGTTCGTAGTTAGTCATCTGACTTGGCATTGCTAACTTTACGTACGCTCTAACCTGTTGTAGCTGAGCAGACCCTATGGTGACCTGAATTCCCACCTTCCTTTACACCTCTACGTGATGGAATTAGTGCAACTCTTCCTTTTCTTCCTGATCCAGATTCTTTGGCCTTGTTTCTCAAGCGCACGTGACCAATGCTGAAAAGGAAACATCAGAACAACCCTGTTGTTTCTCTTGCCTTCAGGGAACGTTTTCCTGACTTAGTGCTGATGTTGCTGTCACTGCTTTCTCTCCCTCAGTTCTTTTTCTCCTTTCTCTTGTATTATTTTACAACAGATATTTTACAATATATTTACAATTTCAGGGGGTTGACTGCTGCCCTGTGTGGAATTGTTGTTGTTGTTGTTATTATTATTGTTAATGCTATTATTATTATTTCTTCATGCCAACTAAGAGATCTTCTTCCCGCTCTCCAGCAAACAGTACTGGGAGGTCTCACACCAATGCTTTTGCTGGGGAACCATGAGTTACAGCCTCCTGTGTCACAGCCCATCGCCTTCCTTTTAAACCAGATGATTTGGGGTTTGTTTATTTTATTTCATTTTATTTTATTTCAATGTTATTTAATTAGTCACTGAATAAAAGTGTTCCCCAAATATTTCTTGTTGCAAACTGTGCTTCTGCCAGGCTTGCAGCCCCAAATAGCAACATAAAGTGCACCAGGCTTGTCACCCTTTTGGTAACCACCACAACTTGCACATCTTCCCCTGTGAACTGCCCTGCGTGAACATTCCTGGGAATGAAACACTAGGATTGTTATGGGTCCCTGTTTTGGAATGTTTTGAAAAGAGAACCTTTTCTGTCAGTTTGGGAATTTTTCTTTTGGTTTTAGCATTTCATTGGAAGAAGCCCGTCCTATATCGAAAGACATCTAGGAATATTTTATTGTTAAAGATGTTGAAAACATTTGCCATAAAGTAGTGAAAGAAGTGCATGCTACAAAACCAACTTCTTTGCTGATTCTCCATGAAAATCAGTTGTTGCCTGATGGTTAGATGTCGTGTGGGAAGGCACAGGGCAAATTAACCAAATACTCACCAATTTTCCCTAATCCCCATCTTAATAAAAATAGCCAGTGTCTTCTAATGCTCCCTAGTGAAAATCAGGGAGAACTTTGAATGTAACCGTCTTTTCAGATAAGGAGGATATATTGCCTGGTGTTACAGATGAATTCAGAATTAACTGTATTAACATTATTTATATGACAGGATATCTGGAAAGTGTGAACAATATTGGAGCTAAAGTGTATGATGTGTGGCAGAGCCACATAAATTCATTCTCCACTTCTCATACGGTGTATTCCACTGGGACACATGCCACGGCACCTTGAAAGCATTCTGTGCCTTTTTCGAAATAAAAGGAATAAAATGCATACCGGATTTATGCCCAGAAAATCCAGAATGTTGCAAGAGGTAGACAGACCCTCTCAGGTCTGCTGGCTAAGTGAAAGGCAGAGCTCATCCTGAGCAGAGGGGGAAGTTACTCTGGCATTCGGGTGCTTGGGGTGGCTGCCTTCCTCTGTTAACGGGGAGTGTGTTTTTGAAATGTGTACAATTCAGCCTGCTGGCTTCAAGGTAACTTATAAAGTCTTAAAGATTCAACTCAAGGAGAAAGTAGAGGGAGTTGCAACTACAAAACAAGCCTTGGGCAGAGCAGGGAGCAGTTAATAGGAATAAAAAAACTCCTGTTCCAAACACGCATTGGAAATTTGTGGATAGTGTTAATATTATTGTAGAATCATAGAATGTTTTAGGTTGGAAGGGACTTTAAAAGTCATCTCATTCCACCCCCCTGCCCCGGGCAGGGACCCCTCCCACCAGCCCAGGTTGCCCCCAGCCCCGTCCAGCCTGGCCCTGAACCCTGCCAGGGACGGGGCACCCCCAGCTGCTCTGGGCAGCCTGTGCCAGCGCCTCGCCGCCCTCACAGGGAAGAATTTCTTCCTCGTATCTGATCTACATCTGCCCTCGCAGTTTAAAGCCATTCCCCCTTGTCCTGTCACTACCTGCCCCAGTAGCAGCCCCTCCCCAGGTTTCTCGCAGCCCCTCAGGCACTGGGAGCTGCTCCAAGGTCCCCCCCGGAGCCGTCTCTTCCCCAGGGTGACCCTCCCCCACTCCCAGCCTGTCCCCACAGCAGGGGGGCTCCAGCCCCCTGAGCATCTCCGTGGCCTCCTCTGGACCCGCTCCCACGGGTCCGTGTCCTCCTGACTCTGGGGGTCCCCGAGCTGGGGGCGGCGCTGCAGGGGGGTCTCAGCAGAGCGGGGCAGAGGGGCAGAGCCCCCCCTCGCCTGCCGGCCGCGCTGCCAGTGGTGCAGCCCAGGGCACGGGTGGGTTTCTGGGCTGCGGGCGCACGTTGCCTGGTCATGTTGGTCTTCTCCTCCACCAACACTCCCAAGTCTTTCTCCTCAGGGCTGCTCCCAATCCATTCTCCACCCAGCCTGCAATTGTGCTTGAATTAGGCTTATTTTCTTTGTTATTTATTTTTTTTTTTTACATACAGCATTGAACGAATAGAACATTTGAAGATTTGGGAAAAAAATAGGAAAAAAGGAAAATCTCTGCCTTTTTAACTGACTTTAGTAGGTACTGCCTGTGGCTTCTGCCCCTGGCCAAGCCAGAGCACCAGCAGCCACCCGAACAACCTGTAGTTCCCTGCAGCTGCTGGAATTGTTTGGGAGTGTCTGCATTGCAGCGTGCCAGGAGATTTGGGGTGTTTTCAGCCAGAGGGGATGTGCAGCTGGAGGGAGAACATCTGGCAGGAGAGGGCCAGAGGCTGGGAGGATTGCATGGGATTGCAGCCGCATGAGGTGGGGTTTGTGCAGCCCTGCTCGGGTGGGTGCAGCTGGCAGCAGGGACCGGGGAGGGTTCCTTGGTCCCAGGCATGTGTGTGATGCTCTGATAGCACAGATGCACTGGCCCCTAGCAACAGCCACAAATGGAAATGATAGAAAACAGAATAGAATAGGAAAAGATGTCCTGATGCCCGGGGCAAGGGGAGAAACCCCGAGAAGTCTCACTGAAACCAAAGGGATCTGTTCTGCTCTTCCTCCTCTACTTTTACAGCAGTTTCCCCTGCCCCCCCCGCCCGCCAAGACCGCAGCCCCTTTTGTGCCCCAGTGCTGGTGCAAAAAAACCCACATGCCTAAAAACTGCTGAGTCTGCCTGGGATCCCTCCTCCCTGTGCTGTTGGCCTAAAGCTGCTGCACAGTTTGGGATCTGGGATTTACACCTCAGCCTAGCTAAGCCAGACCCCAGACCTGGCCCTGTGGGTGGGAGCCGCCTTGGAATGGATGGGTTAAAAAAAAAAAAAAAGAAAGAAAGAAAGAAAGAAAGAAAGAAAGAAAGAAAGAAAAAAAGAAAGAAAGAAAGAAAGAAAGAAAGAAAGAAAGAAAGAAAGAAAGAAAGAAAGAAAGGAAGAAAGAATTTGCTTATTTCCATTTTCAGCAAGGGAAAAAGCAGTTTAGCCCATCTAGAGCAGACAAGAACGGGAGGAAGAAGAGGAAAAAGCATCTTTTGCCAGAGCCCAGCTGGGTGTGTCTCCTCGCCCCCCCCCCCCCGCGGTGGGTCTGGGTTTCTGGCAGGCAGTCTTGCCTGGGAGGGATCTGCCGTCAAAACCACCCAGGAAAGGAGGCCTGATACGCTAATTAATATTCTGAACTAGTGACCCTTCTTTTTCTTTCCACCCCTTCCCTTTCTCTGGCTCTCCAGCCTCTCCCCGCCGCGGATGGCTGCAGCCCCCTCCAGCTGAGTCAGTCCTGCCTCCCCGCAGCATTGCAGCACCTCCGCAGCTCCCTGCGCTCCATCCTGCAGCACCCGCACCGCGCCCGCCGCAGCAGCATGGCCAGCACCGTCTCAGGTAGGACAGGCATCTTCTGGGGGGTTTGTCATCGATGTGCTTATAGAACCATCAGGGTTTATTGTTTTTAATCATTATTTGGAGGGTTTGAGGTTGGGGTTTTTTTCCGTTTCGGGGGAGTTGTCTGATGAGGAGGCAGCTGGTATGGCAGCATTGTTCCCTTTCCTCCCCCATACACACACCCCTCTGATGCAAGATAGCAGGTGGGCTTTTTATTTTAATATGAATACACATGTGATAAACTTGCCAGTTTAAAATATTGTTGCCATTACATTATGCCACAAGAAGATGCTGCTGCATGACAATTTATTATTATTTTTGTAACGTGATGCAGCTTTTTTTTTCCCCTAAGAAAAATTTACATGCTGTGTAGCTGGATGCAGAGAAATCAGAAATTACATTTTGTTTTGTGAAGATTGTATATTGCCTAAATGGGTAACGGAAAGAAAGACATGGACAAGAGACTGACAGTAAAGCCCTAGAAAATCCCCCAAACCCAACCAGAAAAACCTGGATGGATTTCTGTGTATTCTCAGGGCTTCCCATCCCTAGATTTCTTCCACAGCTCACATTTCTTCGTTAGAAGATGCTACAGGGGAGCGGTCCTCTGATGGCGTTGGGTGAAATCAAATGCTGCAAGGGGAGCCCTTCCTCCCCCCTACAGCAGACGGGGATCTCGGAGCAGCTGCCTGGGAGCCTGGCACCAGGGTCGGCTCTGGCTGCAGGATGGCAGCCTGCCCTGAGGATGCTGCGCTTCTTTGGTCCAGCCGTTCCCAAGAGATGTGTCTTGCCCCTTTCAGCTGGGGAGGAGGGATCCAAATGGCTGAAACTGGGAAGTGGGTGAAGAAGAAAAGCCTGAAGTGGTACAATGAATAGTGGGTGGGTTTAGAGGGTCTTTTTCTTAAAAAAAAGCTGAGTTTTCTCTTTCAATGGCTCTGAATTCTGCAGTCCATAAAGAGGAGCTTGGGCGGGGGAACTAAACCCTGGAGAGCTGGGATGGAGGGCTGAGGGGGAACAGCAGACAAAAAGGAAAAGCAGGCAGTGCTTTGTGCCCCCCCCAGCAGGGGACCAGCCAGAAGGAGACCAGCAACACTTCTTGCTTCTTCCACTGCCCTTTGCCTGTGTTTCCTGCTGTGCCTTCTCTATTCCTTTTTCCTTTGAAAAGATTGGTAGATGCAGGGGAGAGAAGGACAGAGCGATGCGGGGGAGGGGGGGATGGGTGTAAGGGTGCAGCTGATCCCGGTGGGCTTAGCATGCAATGAAAGACAGTAAAGCAGCACTGTAAAAATGTGTCTCTATGACAGAAAATTTTCAGCTATTGTATATATTTCTGCAAGTATCCCTGTCTCAATGAAGGTGTGCGGCAGTGCACGCTCAGGAGGTCCCACCCATCTGCCTGCCTTCTCTACAGAACAGGATTGGACCTCGTTTGCGGAGTGGGGGTGGGAGGGACGGCTGAGGCTCACCAGCCATCGAAACCAAGGTTGCACCGAACTTGAGATGGACGAGGTGGTGGATGAGACAGGCGTAGGCATAACATGCATTTTCCAGTTGGTGCATTCTCTCCCTCCCAACCCACATATGCCTATGGCATATTTCATCTTCCCAAAGATGCAGTTTTACTGTTAAAGGAGACTCAGGATCATGAAGAAGTGTGTGCTTCAGAGAAACTGCACTTCTTTGTGGCTCAGACCAAGCAGAGAAATGATTTCAAGGAGTAGAAAGCCATGGGAAACCAGTGATGTGGCAGGAGGAAAGAGAATAGGGCAGTGTTTGCCAAGGGAGGGAGCAGGGCTGAGCCTCGCCCAGCTGCCTTTGCAGGGAGCAGCTCCCCATCACCTATAGCACTTATAGCAGGAATGGAGAGTAGCCTGGAATGGCAGGAGAAAAAGGCAAGCAAATCCTTAAATTAAGGAGAGTCTTGTTTGCTTTCTTCGTTATTTTCTTCTTTATTGGCAGCAAACGCAGACCCGTGCTGAAGGGAGAGCAGCTGCAATTGTCTGCAGCTGGTGCCCGGGGGCTCTTTTTCCCCTTGGGAAGATTTTCTTGGGTTTGTTTAAACAAACAAACAAATCCCTGGATTGAAAAGAAGTGGGGCTTGCTTCCCCCAGCCCAGCAGTCCTCCCTCTTTCCCCCCTGCCACCTTAGGCGTTTCTCCTGGCCATGGTGGCTGTTTTCCGCGCTGGAGCAGCGGGGTGGGCGGCACATGCTCAGTGCGGGCTGAGATGCGGTGCTGGCCCCGCTGCCGGCAGTTGCAGGGGCAGAGCCCTCGCACCCCCTCCCCACCTCGGCCGCACCAGGCTTTGGGCTTTTCTGCACCGCAGAAGGGGCATCTGGCCGGACCCTGCAGGGCTGCATAACTTTCCCCACCATTTGTAGGCATCTGGGTGGAATAAAGAGATGCGAGGTTATAAAATGATGCAGTAAGGTGACAGCCTCGTGGGCTTTGCTCCAATGTCTGCACATCTGAGAAGGTGGAGCCAAGAGGCAACACTGGTTTGTCATTCCTGGCCTTACAACTGGGCACGGTAAATGTGCTTTGGCAGATCCTGAAGTTTTCCCCTCCTACACAGACACGCGAGAGTTGTGTGACTTTGTGTAGGTCTGGGTTATCCCCTTAATCCCTTTTCTGGGATTTTACTGGTAGGCACCGTATGGTATTGCCCTGTCCTGACACTTACTGCTCATGCCGCAGAGCCAGAGCCCTTTCCATCAAGCTCTCCACCTCTGTGTTCTCAAGAAATCACTGTTCTCTTTTCTTCAGGTATTGATGGAGTCTATATGGTCTTAAAAACTTATGTTACTTCTATTAGGACTTCAGTTTTACAAGCCAAAAAAATCTATTGTAGCCATTTTTAATATTTTTTTTTTACCACTGTATCCAAATGAGGGGTCAAAATCCTCCAAAAATATTTGTTCTTTCTAAAATATAAATCATATTTTCTTTGATGGCAACATGTAGACTCTGTGAGGATCCCTTACGTATCTCAAAAGAGCTCTTTCTTGAGGCATAGCAATGTTGGTTCAAGTTTGGGGAAGGCATTGTTTTGGCAGATGAACACATTCTCCTTCTGCAAAGGAAAAGCTGAGACTGAGCGGTGTGATGTGGCAGCTGTAAGGTTGCAGATAAGACCTGGGTGGCAGCAGTGTGGGCAGCAGGATGGATTGCAACTTCCAGCTTTCTTAGGGTGAACGGGGCTGATGATTCTTGCTGACAATACTTGGAGGGACCTGAAGCTCACTAAACCTTCTATACCTCTGAAATAATGGGAAACAGCATGGCTGGCTGATCCCTCCCAGGTGTCCAACTGACATGGGCTTTATTCTTCTGGGTGTAAGCTTATGTTTAAAAAAAAATAATCTCCTGTCCAGAGGGCAGTTAAACCAGTGGTCCAGTCTTTGCCTGTGATTTAGAAATACAGAAGAGCTAGAGAGCAACCAAAGGCCATGTGCATGTGCTGCAGCGCTCTGGCACATCCCAACTGGTGAAGAGCTGATCAGCGTATTTCCAAATAATCCTTTTATTCTTTCAAGGTACCTCTACATGTTTAGTGTCATACTAGAGAACCTTGTGTTCTCTGAATGCGTTTATACAAATATTACCACTGTATAGCAGGCAAGTAAAATAATCTTCTGGTTAATGCAAAGGAAACCAAGATCCAGAGACCCAGTGGCTGTCTGGTCACACAGCATGTCTGTACCTGATGCTTCATGGCATTGGACTCCTGTCTCTGCCTCATGAACTGCTGTCTTATCTGGTCCCCAGCTCCTTTGTAGCTCTTTGCCTCATCCAGACCTGACCCTCTGAACCCTCTGTGTTTGCCCCAAATCCACAAACACCCTGGGACAGCCAAATCCACAAACACCCTGGGACAGCTGCCTGCATTGGGCTCCTTTCTTTGCTTTATGAAGCAACTCAGGCCATGCTTCTCTCCTTCCTGACAGTCACCCACCAGCTCAGCTGCCGGGTCTCCGCTGCCTGTTCAGCCCCTCTCTCTTGCCAAGCCCTTAGAAGAGGAGCTTTCCCTGGTTGTTTTCTGGAGGGCAGCCCACATGTTCCAGTGGTACAGCCTGGGTGATTTGCTAACCTGTTGGCTGTGCGGAAGACAGGTTGATGTGGTGTCCATGAGCTGCAGGTGAAACCCAGGGGAGCGGCCGGGTGACTGGGAACCCTTCCTGAGTGACAGTTTAGCAGATGTCGGACAGAAGGCAGAGTAACCCTCGCATCTGCCTCTTACCATGGATGGTTCCACATGAACCCACAGTAACTTCTGGGCCTCAGATCTCCTGAGGAGCAGCTGAGATGGTGTATGGCATCAGTGTGGGGTACAAATGCTGATTTGAAGAAAACCCCAAACCCACTAGTGTTTTCTGGTTGTGTGAGCTCCCCACTGACCTGTTTTCAGAAGCTGGGGAGCAAGAAGGTGGAAGCGAGTTAAACTGAAGTGAGGGTCTTGCCATTATTTTTATGCTAAGATTCAGAGCAGGTGACAATATCTAGGGTCTGTTGCACTCTCGAGGCTCATCAAGAACTAGGGTTGCTCTTGTGTATGTGGCATTGCAGTCTTTGTGCTGAAGGACTCCGTTCGCTGTCTCTCCAGCTTCCTTACCTTCTGGTTGTGCTTTGTCTATAGTTGTACTTGGACTGTTCCCATTTTTTCATGCTATAATATTCTTTATGGAAGCAATTTTTACTTCTCCAAAGTTATCTCTGCAAACCAAATTATTTCCTTATCATAACCTTCCTTTGACCTTGCTATTAGACATAGCACATCTGGTCTCATCCATTTAAAGTGCCTGAATTCACATAAATTAGTCTCGCTATGCCTCTGGTTCATTATGAATGACTCTGTATCAGCGTTGTGCCTAAATGGCCTCACTCTGTTTTGCTGGATGTCATTAAACAAGAAGACAGACTACTCAAGCAGTCTGCAGTTTAATTTTATCTGGTTAGGAGGCAGAGAACAAAACTTTTTGATGACTAATAAGTGGTGAGCACCACTGCCCAGGTACATCGTGAGTGGGAAGATAGTTCCCGTTGCTCACACGCTGCACCCATCCCTAGCCATTCCTCCATCTCCTGCACCACAGTCACTCCAGGAGCAGCTGGATGGTGTCTCCGGGGGGTGGTGGTGTATCTTGGAGATAAACACTTTCCACGGATAAATGCTGTACACAGGGCTCGTGCAAAGCAGCAAAGCAGCGAGGCTATGGAAGTGAAGTATGTGCTGTGTAGCACTAGAGGGAGCACAGGAGATGAGTGGCTGGAGAGAAAGCAAGCTGGGAGCAACCCGGCCCTCTTGGTGGCTTGATGAACGCCCAGGTGATCTCTCTTCTTCTCCTTGCCACAGGGAGAAAGGTGTTTTGCCCATGCAATATATAGAGCACAGAGAAAAGTTAGATGAAAAATTTTAATAAAGATTAATTGTGGCCTGGGGTGTGCAATGGAATATAAACAAAGCAGGATCTGACTGTGCTGTTTACAGGGCATAAATACTCAGAGATGCTGAGGACTGGTCCTTTTTAGATAGTATTCTATCTTAATCACTACCCAGGGCCCTATGAAACCAACTAAATGCAAGTTCACCCCTTTACAGGATGGGACTCTGATATATTTTCTATAACTTCTACAGTTTATTCACTCAATTTACACAACTCCGTTATTTGCAATGTTTCACCCCAATTCTGAGATGAAAGCTGTGAAGTGTTACGACTTAGTGATGAAGACCATACCAGAGTGAATGAGCTTGTTACTATTGCAGCGTTTGTCCAAAAAGAAAAGTAAAATATCCACAATTCATACCTGAGCGAGCAGCCTGTCCTAACCCTCTACCCATCAGTGGGACAAAGCTCTTGCTGTACCTCGGAGACCACGGTGACACTGTGGTGTAGTGTCCCTTAGGAATTGAGCCAGAGCGCCTTACTAATTTATGCACACATACAATATTTGCTCAATGTGAGCTGAATTTATGTTTCCTAACTTGGCAGAAGTAAAAAATGCAAATAGATGCTTAAATAACAAGTACGGCATTTCGTGTCTAATTGTTCTTAAATTATGTACATTTGTGCACTAGAAGACATACAGTCTGTCCTGGAAGGGACTTGGTGGCCATAGCATATTCTGGCCAGCCAGCTCTCTTACCTTGGCTCAAGGATTTTGTTTGCTGGCATAAATATGTCCTCAAAATTTTGTCTCCATTGTCAAATGTGAGTGCAGGTACTTCTGAACTAAATTTTAGTGCTGAGGTTTGCAGTGCTGATCTCCTACCCTTGGGCGTTTCAAGCAGGTCCTTGTGACCAGCGGCGCTGGAGGCACAGCCCAGGGGCTCGTTGGCAGCCCCTTGAAGTGACCCAGTCGTTGTGTTTCTTGCTTTTACTTGCTGGATCAGAGGATCTACCCCCCTGACAGGAGGCCTTTTCTTATTTTAGCCTGTTGACAGCGCGCTGGATACACATACCGCCTATTTGTCACTGATGGTCAAAAGCGCACAAGGCCGTGGGCGTTGCTGTGGGTGATGCTGTGTCCCACGGGTGACCGCGGGGACAGAGCGGGGCCGGGAGGGCCCCAGGATCCATCCACTTCTGGGGCCGTGGGTCGGGGTGACTCCTTCGGGGGCCGCTCCTGCCCCCTCCTCGTGACAAAGCCTCTGGGCTCGGTGCTGCTGGGGGCTTGCCGGGGGCTGTGGCGACCGGGCAGCTCCGGGCCGGGGTCTCTCGGGGCGGGGGTGCGATGCTGAGCGGGCAGCTCCGGGCCGGATCCCGGGGTCTCTCCGAGGGGGCGGTGCTGAGCGGGCAGCTCCGGGCCAGGATCTCTCGGGGTGGCCGTGGTAACCGGGCAGCTCCGGGCCGGGGGCTCTCGGTGTGTGTGTGCGATGCTGAGCAGGCAGCTCCGGGCCGGGATCCTGGGGGTCTCTCGGGGGAGCGGTGCTGAGCGGGCAGCTCCCGGACCGGGGTGTCTCCGGGGGAGGGGGCTGTGCTGAACGGGCAGCTCCGGGCCGGGGTCTCTCGGGGTGTGTGTGCGATGCTGAGCGGGCAGCTCCCGGGCCGGGGTCCCGGCGCCGCGCGGACCCTCCCCGGCACCGGCCGCGGGGTCTCGGGCCGCTCCCGGTGCTCCCCCCGCCCCCCGAGGCGCGGGGCGGGAGCGGGTTCTTCCGACGGTGGCGCTGCGGGAGGTGACCCCGCCGGTCCCCGCGGCCCCGCAGCGCCCAGCCCCGCCCCGGCCGGGCCCGCACGCGCCGCCGATGGCACCGGGTGGCGCGGGGGGCAGCTGCGGCCCCGGCGTCGGTGTGTGTGTGTGTGCACAGCAGCTCCGCAGCTCGGTACGGCCGTGCCGCATCCCGGCGGGGCGGTGTCCGTCTGCCCTCCTCCTTTTCCGTTCAGTTGACGGGGCGGGGGGGAACGGTCAGTGCGCGCTGCAGAAGGGAAAGCGCCGCCGGGAAGATCCGGGTGGGATGGAGGCAGCTGCGGAATTACTACAGCAGCTCTGAAGGCAGGGACCGCAGCGCACTCGTCTGCACAGAGCGTGGAACCAGCGCAGGGCAGACGTACTGCAGTCCAAGTAATGACACAAACAGCGCTGTGCTCCGTAACGGGGGCTAGGGGACAACTGAACGAGTGGGCTGCGGGTGCAGCACATCTGCTTAATGTCTTGATTTCACCCAGGACCAGACATAATGGTAGAGCAACGACCCCGGTGCATGGTTCGTATTAAGAGATAACATCTCTCATTCAGTCCAGGGGACCCTCCCCAGGGCCCTTGGCAGCACATGATGGGATACACCAGCTTGCTGCTGCATGCCCCGACTTCTAGCACGATACAGCACTCTCAGAGGCTTTCCAGTGACATTTTTCATTAAGAACAAAACCAAAGATGTCCTGCTCTGTGGCTAGCTCTGCTGATGGAAACTATTCCTATTTGATTTACAGGACTGCTCAGGGTATTAAAATCAGAACGTGCAGCAAACTAAAAAAATGTTCAGTAAAGAGCTGAGCTTCAGGGACTGTTGGTTAGCAAAAGGAGGGTGTTAATTAGGATGAAGTTCTGTATCTAGAAGGAAAAATAAGTGCACATATGAAGCAGGCATATGAAACCACTGTTTTCGCACCTGAGTAGCTGCAGGAAGGCAGAGGAGATCTGAAAGATGCTCCTAAGAGAATGTGGTACACAAAGTGATACTTTTTTCAAAATTGTTCTGTATCTAATGCCTCTTCAGATCACAAAGCTCTGGGGATTTCCCTTCCCTGGCCCAAAGGAGGGTCTTGCTCTGAAGGTGGCATTGGCGGCCAGGCTGCAGGTTCTTCTCTGGCTGGAGGTCAAACGGCAGCTCGGTCAGGAAGGGTCAACCAAGGCCAGGAGCACAAGGACGTGTGGGAAATCCAGAAGTAGGACCAAGGCAGAGCAGCAGCATGTCTGTGCCCTTGGTGGAGGGAGGAGGAGGGGCAGCATGAGGCTCAGGGCAGGTTTGGCCTGACACGCAGCCATGAAGACTCTCCCCGCATGTCTGGGTGTCCCCTGTGAAGCCAGGCCGGGGCAGAGCCTCACAGCATGTGGGAGACAGCAGCACCCACTGCTGAGCCTCAGCTGCTGACCTGTGATGTGGCAGTGTTGCTGCAAGGGTTACACTGGTGTGATAAAGAACTTGACAGCCTGATGGAGCACCTTTCTGTTTTCAAGTCCTTCTATTCTGAGGTTCTTTGTCAAGTGTGAGTGAACAGTTCACTGTCTTTAATGTGCTAAACTCCAAAAATACAGGTGAAGGTTGCCCCAGAAACAGACCCACTGCAAGCTGTGGTGCTGCTGTCGTTGGGGCAGCAGCTTGTGTACTTGTGATCACTGCGGATGCTGCAGTGCATCCTCCAGTCACAGGAATGATGAGCAAACTGGAGGGATCTTGCAGCAGTGGAGCTCGAAGGGTTTGTGTATTTCCCTGTCCTATGCAGAAGGCTGTGGGGACAGCATTTGCAGACCAGCATCAGCCTCTGCCTGCATGGGCCAAGGTGGTGACAGAATCCACTTACACCCTCCCTTATCTGCTTCTGCAGGGAAGGAAGCACCTCAGGAAGCTGAGTTACAGCAATCCCCCTGCTTAGCAGCACCCTGAACTGTATCTTCACTCAGATGCCCATTTTTTTTCTCCACATTGCTGGCTGCCTCTTGCTTCTTCACCCTGATGTCAGAAATGCATATTCCTAACTTGCCAGGGGTTGAGCAATGTTTCCAGGTATTGATGTGCGTTGTTTTACCTCTGAGTCTGGAACTGGAATGGAGAAAGAGTCTGGGCAGCTGTCCCGATGGGGTTAACTACACGGGCTGCAGTGTTTTACTCCTTCGGAGTGAAAATCCTGCACAGAAACTTATACCTCTAGATGTGGCAAATTCCTCCTGTGTCTTCCTACCACATTTGCCACACTGGCAGCTAGTTTAATCTGCTCTAGAACAGATGCTCATTGGGAACCTCTTGGCAAGCTATAGCACCCTGGAAAAGATTCCACAGAGTCTGGTAGCTGAAAATGTGTTTTCTTCTGTCCACTTGCTTCATTTCTCCGTGACAAAGAGCTGCCACTGCCATTAGACACTCTTCTCATTGCTATTTTGTACTTTTCAGCCTACAAGGAGAAAATGAAGGAGCTGTCTCTGCTCTCCCTCATCTGCTCCTGTTTCCACACCCAGCCCCATCCCAATACCATCTACCAGTATGGAGGTACGTAACCTGCTCTCACAGGGGCCACGACATCATTTGCGTGATGCTCCAGCAGACAACTTGGGAGCTCGTCAGAGTGCTGGGCTTTCCCAAACTGGAGCAGCAATCCATGCCTCAGCCCAGGGTCTTTCTGTTTAGTCTCCTTTCACAGTTTATGTTATTAACATAACCAACATTTTCCCAGAAAGTGCCTGCAGAAGCTGTCTGCTTCATGCTGGGGTGATGCGTAACATGTTAACAGCAATATGGCCATTCTGTAACTATGCCATGAATTTAAATTAATTGCATTGACATAGAGGGGGGATGAAGCTGATCACTAATCGGGAAATTTTGGAGACAGAACAAAATCACCCATATCAGGGCATGGGAACACCCTAATTCCTATGTGAAGAGCTCAGTGCCCTCAGGTGAATGCTTTCCTGAGTGTCATGGCTCCACAGAGTTGCTGTTTTTTGCCCCTCCCCCAAAGATATGGAGGTGAAGCAGCTGGATAAGAGGGCATCAGGCCAGAGCTTCGAAGTGATCCTGAAGTCGCCTTCAGATTTATCTCCCGAGAGCCCCATCCTTTCCTCCCCACCCAAGAAGAAGGATCTGTCCCTGGAGGAGCTGCAGAGGAGGCTGGAGGCTGCAGAGGAGAGAAGGAAGGTAATGAGATGTCCTGTAGAAGCAGTGACTTTTCTGTGATGGGTACCAGTTGCACCAAACCCTAAAACTGGCTTAGCAGGAGCAATCTAAATTGGCTGGGAAGAGTCTTCTGACAGTTATCATTATATTCCACTGTAAATTGTCAGGTGAGACATGGGAGTCATGGAGTGAGGTTCTGTAGCCTTGTTTAGGCAGGGAACTGGACACGATGATCATCATCGTCCTCCTGTTCCTAAAACCACACGGTATGGTGTCCTCTGCATGTGACCTGCCGGTGGGGGCTGTTCTCGCCAGCTGATGCTGCAGATGTAGCAGGTGGTCACACACCAGCCTGAACCACACCGAAACACAGCTGTGTGTTTCGGACAGCTGGCTGTGCCACATTTTATTGTAAGTGCTGTATGAAATGTCTCCTGGTGAAAACTGCTGAAAAGGAGAAAACCGGTAGAGTAAAACAGAGTATAAATGTTATGGGTATTGGTGGCTAAGAGGAGAGCAAGCTGGAATCATTGAAAGGATGAGGTGACACTTGGAGAGGAGACTCAACGTCCACGTGAAGGTCACCTTGGTTTTGCTGAGCTGGTGGGCGCAGCGTTGCATTGCCTGGAGCACCGGGCCCAGCAGACATTGCCCCACCGCAGGAAAAAGGTATCAAAGTATCTTCCAAGCCAGAGTGTTATGGGATGGAGGGGGGTGGCAGAGTGGCTTTGAGCAGAGGAGATGGTCAGAAAGCCTTTCTGGGGAGCTGAAGGCTAGAAGAGCCTCTTCGGTTTCCTTACGCCTCGGCAGACCCAGGAGGCACAGGTGCTGAAGCAGCTGGCGGAGAAGCGGGAACATGAGCGGGAGGTGCTGCACAAGGCACTGGAGGAGAACAACAACTTCAGCCGCCTGGCCGAGGAGAAGCTCAACTACAAGATGGAGCTGAGCAGGGAGATCCGCGAAGCACATCTTGCCGCCTTGAGGGAGCGGCTCCGTGAGAAGGCGAGTGCGATGCTGTGGGAGAGGGCTGGGTGCTGGTGGCCATGGCAGGAGCTGGGGTCTGGTCCCTGCAGGTTTGTCCCAGTGCGATGGGCACAGAAGAGTGAGCATCCCATTGCTGGTAGGAAGCGGGATGTGGAGCAGCTCCACTCAGGAGCAGCATGAGGAGGGGGGAATGTGTCTTTCAAGGTCAGTAAAGAAAATACCATCTGGCTGATCTTGATAAGTGCAAGCTCAAAGGCACAGGATCAGGCCCACCCCACATCCACGGGTGGGTGGCTGAAGGGCTTTGCAGAAGGCAGGAGCCGCGAACGTGTTTGCTGTAGGTTCGCATCACCTCCAGTCTCCCACAGGTGAGATGCTTTGATCCTTGCAGGTATAACCCGCTGCCCTCGGGGTGTGTTGGATGGGTGACCAGTGTCTTTTCTTTTGTTTTTGCCTGATGCCAATTCTGTGTGCAGGAGAGAAGGAAAGCAGAAATTGCAAGCACAGAAAGTGTTAGCCTGGTGGTGTCTCTCCCATCTTTGCAGGAACTGCATGCAGCTGAAGTTCGCAGGAACAAGGAACAGCGGGAGGAGATCTCTGGATAAAGGGCTTTTCTACACATCTAGCACCTGATTCCTGTTAACAAACCAACCAATCGACCAACCACCACATTTTATTTTGTTTGTCTAGATGCAACATTCGGTTCTCCATCCCCCCCTCCCCTGGTGTTCGTCCCCCAGCTACACGCTTCTCTATCTCTGCATCCTTAATAGTCAGTACTTGTGGGGATTCACAGATCATAGGGACCTCTAAGCAGAATAGCAACTAGTTAACATGAAATAGAGAATCAGTCAATCGACCGGTCAATCAAACAGCTTCTTTGGAGGGTTTTGTCCTTTTTTAAAAAAATATTTCTTAAACTGATGTAAAAAAAAATAATTAAGATATTAATAAATTCAACCAGCAGTGTCACAGAGATACGGATTTCTTATCTGGGGCTTTTACTCCTCTTGGTGTTTGCTCTGAGCCAAATATCAGTTTCAGAATAATGGGAAGTAAGTGGTAATTTCTGTGTGTGGAGTGGAACAGGGAACAGCCCCACGTTTGCCAGCGGTAGGAGAGAGGAATGAGAGGGTTGGATGGCTCGGGAGTCACGGCGTGCAGAAACCTCCCGCCCTCAGCGGTGCGCGGAGCCAGCCCAGGCAGGCAGTGAGCCAAAGGCCTCGTCTCTGCAGGATTCTTTGATACCCGTGTGGAAATAGGGGAGGGTCCCCACCCAGAGCTTGGTGCCCCTGGCACGGCCTGGTGCGCTGGGTGCCCGCGGGCTGAAGGAGCCGGTCGAGCGAGCTGCCCTCTCGAGCCCCAGAGGTCTTGGCCGCGCAGCTGGGGAGCACTGCGGGTGGCGGTGGCACCCCCAGCTCTGCGGGACCCCTGAGAGAGGGCACTCGCTCTGCCACTCCCCGGCGCTCCCACAACACCGTGTGTCACTCCATAAGAGAGCAAATCCAGTAGAGACGGTGCATGGTTGTGAACTAGCCTTTTAGTGAGCAGAATAACCATCCTTATTCCCTGTTTCCAAAGATGGATGTCGCTCTTCGATGCCGTTACAGACACCGAGAGTGGAGAGGGGCTTGGGGGCAGCACCCTGGGGGGCAGCACACGCCAGCTGCCTGCTGCTCCCTCCGGACCTGCGGCTTTGGGCGAGATGGAGCTAAGGGGCAGTAATTCTGCAGTAAGGGTGAAGAGATGTCCCCATGCTTGCTCCTTGTCTATCTTTCGCTTTTTAAGGCCTATTTTTAAGAAAAAAACCTTGCCTCTTGATGGAGGTAGGGATGAGCAGAGAAGATACAAGCATGGTAGTAATGTCCCATCTAAATAGGTGCCTGTCAAAGCCCACGGAGCTCCTCATCTTCGAGAGTCACAGCTGCGGAGGTAGTCAAGGTGCAGGCAAGGGGGCTGCCACCCTCCCGCCGAGACCTGCTCGCCTTGCCCCACCTCTGCTTCTGCCTTGAGAAACTAAGTGGAGATGTTGCATCCGAAAAGCAGGGACCAGCCACCTCCCGGCGCGGGGCCTCGCAGGACGCCGTGCTGGGACTCAGCCCTGGAGCAGGGTCCTGCAGCCAGGGTTTGCAGAGGATTCCATGGAAGCTGCTTTCATTGGAAGCAGAAGGTAAAAAGACTTCCCCTCTGTCCCATGCTTCGAGATCACTGGGTTCTTCTTTTTTTTGCAGACCGGTGCGGTGTTCCGGGGACATGGCGCAGGGTGCCTGGGCAGTATTTACACCAGGGCGCTGCTCCTGCCTGCCTCGCGATGGCCCCTCCGTCTGGGCTGCCCTCTCAGACCCCAGAATAAACCAAAGGGGCATCCAAGGCACCAAGATGTTTAATTATTAGTAATTGCTATCCTCTGCACGCTGTGCCTCCAAAGAGCCATTCCATGGGTGGGATCAGGGATTCCTGCGGTGGGCTTTGCAGGATTCTTGGGGAATAATTTAAGCAAACGAGGGGTGCCGAGTGGGCACGGGCGCAGCCCACCCAGGGTCCCCATGCTCTGCGCAGCAGTGGCGGACAGCGAGGAGCTAGAGCAGATGAGGGGTTTGCAGAGGGAATAGCGATCCCCTTGCTTCTCCTCCCCTCTGAAAAAGAAATCATTGCTGTTTTTGCCAGAAGCTGAAGTTTTCCATCTACCTTGTGCTTTAATTAGTTGAAGAATTGATTACGGCCTGGGGTGACCATCAGGCAGTGGCAGAAACCCCACAGAAAGCCAAAGAGCAGCAGCTGCTGGAGAACAGACCCCGGGGCTCTTTGCTAATCTCCCCTGAAGTCCCAGCTGGGTTTGGGAGGGATCCCCAATGGCCACAGTTTGATGTTAGGGGACTCTGCTCCTAAAAGGGTTGGCTTCCTTACTCCCAAACCCCTCCGCCTGGGCCGGCGGGAGCACAGGACTGTTAGAATGCCCCAGCACTGTCAGTGACAAAAAAAATAATAAATTATATTTAGGGCTAAGAGGGAAAAGGGAAGGAAACTGAGGGTTGAATTTCTTAACAGTAGCTAATGATCAGTTTATAGTAGCAGCTGTCTTAGATAAGCATCTGTGTAGAGCGCAGCATCACCGCCAGCATCACCTCATTCATATAGTGATGACAAATTTTAAAAAGTTTAAAAAAAAATTTAAAAGTAATTTAAACAAAATGTTTGTGTGTAAGAAATGGTTGAAACTGTCAAATGTCTGTGTCCCGCACGTTTGTGGGATCTGAGAAGGTATCTGCGAGATATTAACCCTGTCCTACTCTCTGTGGTGCTGAGTGTTTGCTTGGTGTGTAATTCTGACCTGGAGCTTGTTGTAAATACTGTTTTTAGTACTATGATTATTATGATTATTATGATTACTATTATCAGAAATGTTGTACTCATGAGCAGGAGTTTCAAACAAGAGAAACGACAGTTTTCCCTCTCTTCTGGGGGCTCTGAAGGAGTCAGAGGATCTGGTGAAGGCAGGGTGCCGGCAGGGTGGGATGCCAGACCAGAGACCAGCTGGAAAATCACGGAGTCAGGAGCTGGAGGCAGCTGAGTCCTGCAGGCAGGGCGGTGAGAGCGGTGATGGGCTGCTCCTCATGCTGGGAGGAGAAGGAAGGGCTGAGAGGTGAAATAGAGGTGATGCTTCAATTCTAGTACATATAATTTAGCGTTAACCCAAACCTCCTCATGTGTGTGGGGGTCCAGGCTCTTCCCTGCAGCCCCAGGGGAAGCCAGAGGAGCCGAGAGGTTTGGGGTGTGCTGAAGGAGGAGCGGTCGGTGGCAGGTTGTGATGGTTAGAGGTGTCCTCCCCATCTCTGGCCTCGGTTCCTGCCTGGATCTTCCACCTTGGTTCTTTGTGCTGCCCCACGCCTGCTCTCCTCTCCCTTCCTGGAGGCCAGCCTGGATCTCAGGTGGGGACTTATTCTTGCAATACCTTTGCCTGGCAAAAAATCCCATGGGAAAGGCACAAGAGAGTGGCCCAGCACAGGGTGCTCATGCAGGTGTGAGCACTGAGAAACTCACTTTTCTCACCTCCATTGGGTTGGTGCTGCGAGGGACAGTGGATGCGGCTGGGAAGTGTGTTAGTGCAGGGTAAGCTCCTGGGTCAGAGGAGCGGGTTTGTGCAGGGAGAGTTTTGCATTGGTAACGTCAGGTAACTGCTGCCGAGACGCGTTGTGCCAAGGAAATAAGCTCATCCGTGGGGCCAGATGCTTTAGGTGTAGCAGAGCGATGTTTGCCCGGTGCAGATGAATGTAGTAGGGATGTTAGGGAGCTTGACGTCTGTCCAGTGCCACTGGACGCTATCAGGGAAATGTGTGATTGCTTTGGCTGTGTGCACCAACTCCGGCAGGTTGGGCTGGAGACGGGGTGTCCGCCCGCCTACTGCCGCTCCAGACCCGAGGGATGGCACTGCTGTGGCCAGCGGCTAATGCAGCGCCGTGCCCGGCCGGCAGCACACCCTCTGGGATCACGGCTATTTCATGCCTTTCCATATCCCAGGGTTGCTAATGGTTGTGTGCAACAGCATACTTCATGCCTCAATTGAGACTAATTAAGTATCCTCATTAACATCCTTACTGTCCCAGCCTCCCTCATTCCCAGACTTTTCCCACGTCCTGCGGTCACAGACATGGCATGCAACCCCCCCGATTCCCAGGGCCACCTTCCTTATGGGAGGGCTTGAGGTTCTGCATTGATTCCCGTAGATGTTTATGAATCAAGCTTTGTAACGACAGTTAGCAACCCCATTTTTGCAGCAGCATATGAACATGAGACTTTGTGCGTGGCAGGGAGAGCATCCTCAAGGCAGCTGGCAGCATCCCTGCCTGGACCACAAACGTTTGCAGTTGTGTGAGGGAGGAAAGACGAGATGGTAACAATGAATTACGTGTATGCATCCAACTTTCAAAGAGCACTCCTGGAGCAGGGCCTCTGATTCGAGCAAGGCAGAGAAGCTAAAGCTAAACAAGTTCCCAGCTGGCACCGACAGCCGGGTGATGAGCAAAGTTGCGCTGAGCTGGGACAACTGGCCTCAGATCCCAAATCACAGCTCTGTGCTCGTATTAGCCCTTACAGCAAAGAGCTTGGCTCTGCCTGTAAACGGGTGCTTCCCAGGGATGCTGGCCCCTCAGACTGCTTCTGGACTAAGCCCATTCCTCATCCTATTAATTTGAAGTCATTAAAAAGTCTTGCTCTAACCCGGAGGTGGGGTTGCCTCTGAGCTGGCTTTCCAGGGACAGTGGCTGTTCATGATTGCATGCATCCTACCTTGGGGGTAGGTCGGTATTGCTGCTCCTTTTCAAATGTAAACTTCAGCTTGCTTGCTTCTGCTTAGCCTGGAGTGACTCTCTGGCCCTGGCTCTGCAAAGCCTGTCTCATGGGGTCCGTTTAATTCCCTCCTGCTGCATTACTTTCCTCCCTCACAGCGGCTGTGCACTGGGCTGTGCACATGCGCACAGAAATGCATACGTGGAAACAATATATGCACATACACTCTTACACCACGTGAAATGAGTCAGGGAATGGCTGTTTACGGTGCTAGAGATTTCTTACTATCCATGCTAGGGATGAGATGACATAGTAAGACCAATAAACTCCACCTTTGTAGTCAGTTGTCTTTAAGTAAAGCAAAAGAGGGGCACTGGCCAACGCCTACGGTTGGGTGCTCCGTGGTCCCCGGGGTGCTGGGAGGCGAGCACGGGGGGCACCGGGCAGCCCAGCCCCAGCATCCCCCATGCCTCAGTTTCTCCCCACCCCATGACAAGGGGCCACCGACGCTCCCTACCCCACGGGGACCACGGGACAGCCAACACAAACACGTCTCTCAAGTGCTCTGAAAATGGAAAGTACTGAAGTACCGAGCGTGGTACACAGCTGTCCGCCCCAGGAGGAATAAACTGGCCCATGGCTGCAGGCAGAGGTTTGGAAGATGACTGCGTGGCCACGGGGCTGAGCTGTAACCCCAGGGCTCAGCACCCTGGCTGCCCTCCAGGGCAGGATTCACTCCTCCTGCTGCAGCCTGGGCCACCTTTGCTCGTGCCGGGTGGGGAGCTGGCGTGGTGTCGTGGAAGGACTTTCCATCACTAACAGAGCCTTGTCTGGTTCCCTTCGGTCTACTGCGTGCATTTCATTGTCAACTTGAGGTTGTTGTTGTGCAAAAGAAGTGATTATGGGAAAAAAAAAAAGAAAAAAAAAAGAAATAAACTTGGTATGAAACCATATGTGTCCGTCTCTCTCCATAAATGGATCATTTTAGTTCTGAGGCTTCTCTTTGTATTGTGAGAATACTAATAAACTGCATTAAATGGAAATCTGACCTAAAGATTTAACAAAATAGACTAAGCATCTGTATGAGTACTATGCACCCAGCATAAAAGACGCAGCAACCCGCAGTTTATCGCCATTCCCAGAGGAAAGAAATAATAAGACATTTGAATGAGGGTACTGCTGACATCCCTTGCAGCTGGAAAGGTGACAGCACGCAAAGTCTTCACAGAGGAAGGTTGAAAAAGATATAAAACAATTACAAGTACAATAAATCCAGTTCTAGAAAACACGTGAGCTGCTTTTTTAAAAGAAACCCACTGCTTGCTTAGCAAGCTTTTCCTGAGAAACGGTCCAGCCTTCCCGCTGGGCTGGCCGCGGCAGGGGGAGTGGGGCTGTGCTTCCCACCGAGAGGGGCCCCAGCCCGGGAGACCCGGCACGGCCAGCACTCAAAATCACATCCTGGGGGCCAGGTACACAAAAATGCCCCAAAAGCTGCAACCGGAAACAGAGACATTTGCAATCCACAGGGACACCCGAGGGGAAGGTGCCTGGCCGCTTCCCCAGAGCTGCAGAAAGGACCCCCCACTTGCTTTTATTTGGGGGCTTCTGCTGGCATGAGCAGTGCCCGATGTCACTGACTGCTGCCCCCCACCCTCGAAGGGATATTTGAACAGCAGCACCCGTATGGGCTGCCCCACACCTAACGATCCTCTCCGAGTAACATGTGGGAGACTTCACACAAGTCTCAAGTGGCACCTGGTGCACAAGAAGCTAAGCCGAGGGGAAGGCAGGTGGTGAATGTTAATTCCTGGGGCAGCTCTTCTGGGAGAGCAGAGAGGACAGGAGAGCACGGGGGCCATCACCGAGTCAGCGCCTGATGCTCTTCCCATGTGTGCAGGATGCTGCCGGCTGCACAAACAGGAATTCTATATTTTGCAGCGTGACCTTCCTGAGTTTAGAGATAAGGACTTAACTGCCAATGCAGCATTGCTCACTTTCCTTCCAAGGTTCGCTACAGACCACTCACCCAGGCTCCTAAAACAAGTGGATGTGGTAAAGTAAGCCTCTGCATTTGTCTTAGGAAGACAGGCACAGCCCTTGGTGCCACAAAATTCAAGATATATTAGAGAGACCAAGCATGGTCACCCTCTAACTAGTTAGTTTGAGTCAGATCCTTCATCCTCTTGTGAGCTGAAGGAGAAAACTGCAGAGGAATGGGATCGGTTAGGGAGAGGGTGGGAGAGAGGAGCAGCAGCTGGGGCAGAGGCTCCCACCGCCCTCCAGTAGCCCTGTGGGGCTGAGTGCCTGCAGGCAGGACCCAGAGGGATTAAAGACACCAGGCTGAGGTCTTGGCAGCAGCTTGTAGAACCAACCAAAATGCTTCTTCAAAGATCAAAACCAGGCCAAGAAAGCAAAAATACCTAAGTAACTCTTGGAAGGATCCATACAAAGGGCTCAAACTGTGGCTGAGTGAAGGGAAGAGAACAGCGGCTCTGGCAAGGTGAACGCAAAAGCACACCTGGGCAGGCAAAAAGAAAAAAAAGATTTTGCAGAGTAATTTGCTGAAGGTTTGAAAAATAACAGGCTGCTTTTTCTCAGCACCCTCACTGATGCTAAGGCTGCGAGCGAGTCTGCCAGCTGATAAAGGCAGGAGCGAGTCTGCCAGCTGATAAAGGCAGGACCCAGGACCGGGAGCAGCCAGCAGATAAGGAGCCAGGAGGTGAATCCCTCCCGGCTGTGGGTGCTAGGGGAGAGCCCAGGGACGTTCCTGTTGTCTGGGGTCTGACAGCAAAGCCAGGTTTTGCTTCCCAAGAGGCCACAGGCTGCTGGGAAAACTGGAGCAGGGCAGCACCTCCGTGGGTTTGCTGCCTTCTTACCATCTCTATAATGCCTCTGCCACTGGGCGCCGTCGGGGGACAGTTGCGTTGGCAAAGGGACCCGTCCAGCCCCGCTGAGGTCCAAGGACACAGCTGGCAGGGCAGGTCCCTGGGGAGCCGCCAACAGCAGCATCAGTAGAAATATAGACAGGCTTCCTCAGAAAAGGGTGTTACTGGCCATTTGCAGCAGGTGAATTAACATCACTGGTAACTGTTGGTTATCTTGGAGAAGGAACAGAAATCCAATTCTTTGTGAAATATCACCGTAACAAGTATTAGCTTGGGTAAACTGGAAAGCAAGCAGGAACATGAGGGAAGCAGAGCTGGCAGCTGGTTTTTGGGCAGGTTTGGTTTGGATGTGGAGAATGGAAAGAGGAAAGGAAGAGCTTTGAGAAAAAAATAATTAAATAAACCACTACAAATCTATCAGACAGCACACACGTGCCGGGCCAGCCAGAGCCCAAGCGCAAGGCAGAAAATGCCACTCACCAAATAGCTTTGAAAACCCGACAGAACTAAAAAGTATCCAGAGAGTTTCAAAAAGGGATTCATGACTTTTTGGGCCTCTGGTTTGGCTCTGCCTTTTTTGGAGCGCGTCAACCACTCACTTGCAGAAAAAGCGCAGTGTAGTAAGATGATGCGAAAAAGTCCTCCCTTAAAAAGCACTGCGTGTCTTTCAAAGCCCCGACCTGGTGGGCACGGTGACCCAGAAAGGGCAGAAATTGCACCAAAACCTGTGTGAGCGTGAGGCAGCTGGGGGAAACGCCAGCGGGCAGAGCCACAGCATGATATTTAGTGCTGATGTGACCCCTGACCAGCCTGGCGGCCGTGCAGCGCCCCAGCACCTTGCATGCCCTGGGTGCCATGCAGAGTCCCCCTCCCAGGGACAATGGCTCTGCCCAGCCGCTGGACAGCCGTCACACCGGGCACCCACCGAGGGGGTTGCAAAGTGCAGGGGCAGCGCGGGCATCTCAGGTAGGAGGAGGTGTTGGTGTTGCCTTAACGGAGCAACTCCTGAGCCACCCTGAACAGCCACCATGCCTGCAGACCACCGAGAGGGCACTTTCCCTTGCAGGGGCAAAACACACATTTCTATCTCCCCTCTTACAACTCGCTGCTGATAAGGACAGCGAGAGCCCTCCGAGCACTCCTTTATCTCTTCGGGTTTTATTAGGCCTCTGAGCGCGGGCCGTGCCGAAGAGCACTGCAGGGTGAGATGCCTGACGCTCCCCCTTGGGATGGTCCAGGCTGGGAGGTCACTGGTGACACTCCGATGCCACCCTGAACCCCGGCAGCCTCCGGTGCTGCCCAGCAGTGGGGGCAGCCAGCACTGCCTGGGCAAGAGGGAGCATGGGTGGCACCCACTGCCGAGCTGCGTGCTGGACACCCCAAAATGCTGTGGGGAGCGGCACACACTGTCCCCCAGTGGCACCAAAGGCCCCAGTCCCCCATCAAATATGCTCCGCACCCCCAAGTGGCATGTGCACACCTCCCACCCGTGCACACCCCCACACGGGGGGGGAAGAAACAGGCATCCAGCACCCACACTTGGCCTCAAGCACACACAGCAGGATGCAGCCGTGCCTGGGATGGGGGGCGGCACACGTTTGGGGGCCCAGGGAGGGTGTGCATGCAGAGGGAGGGCACCATGTACCACCGCAAGGGATCACGCTGGGCATGCACAAACCGATGCATGCAGGGCACAGGGGGCACAGGCAGAAGATGGGGGCTTGCCAGGCCCTGGGTGGGGGCAGGCAGGAGACCTTGGCAGGCGGATACACAGAAGACACAAGGGGCTTGCTGGGCCCTGGAGTGGGGATGGGCATATGCAGGAGACATGGGGGGGGACACCAGGCCCAGGGGACACGTGCAGGGGACATGGGGGGCATGCAGGGCACGGGGGCTGGGGGCACACTAGGCCCTGGAGGACACACACACAGAGGCATCCCAGGGGGCATGCAGGGCCCTGGGGAGGGGGACACGGGGGAACATGTTCAGGAGAGCCAGGGGGGGTAGGTGTCCGGGGGAGGGGGGGCATGGGGGACATGTGATACACACAGAGGACTGGCGGGGCAGGCCGGGGCAGGCACGCAGGAGACCTGGGGGGCATGCAGGACACTGCCGGGGGCCCTGCAGGAGCCCCGGGGGGCACGCTGCTCCCGGGGCAGGGAGGACACACGGGAGCCCAGAGGTCACGCTGGGCACGGGGGAGACGTGCAAGAGCCCCGGAGGGGTGTGCAGGGCACGCGGGGACACACGCAGGAACGCAGGGCATGCAGGACACGGGGGGGGACGGGGACGACGACACGCGGGGACACACGCGGGAGGCCCGCACGCACACAGGAGCCCCGGGATGGCGCCGGGCCGGGGGACACGCGCGTGCAGCCGGGGGATGCCCACGGTGACGCCCACGCGCGGGTAGCCCCGGGCGGCGCGCGCCCTCTCCGCCCCGCACCCCCTCCCGCCCGTCGCGCAGGCGCACCGCGCCGGCCCGGCACCTATTTCACAGGCAGCTCGGGCCGCGGCGCCCCCGCGAAATAAGTCCCGGGAGCCGGGCCCGGCCGTGCGCCTGCGCGGGGGGCCGAGTGCCGCGCGCGGCGGAGCCCCGCTCCCCCCCACCCTGCCTCCCTTCCCTCCCTCCCTTCCCTCCCTCCCCGCGCCCACCGCCCGCCCGCCGCCCAGCCGGAGCGCCCGGAGCCGCAGCGGGGCAGCGGGACCCCGGCCTGAGGTAAGCGCCGGGCCCGGCCCTGGCCTCGGCCGCCGCGGGGCCTCCGCACGCGCCGTCCGGCCGCCGGGTCCCTGCGGAGCGTCAGGACGTTACGGCAGCGGCAGGAGACGGCGGCAGCGCCCGGCCGCCCGCCCCGCGCCCCCCCCCCCCCCCCCCCCACTCCTCCTCCTCCTCCTCCTCCTCCTCCTCCTCCTCCCTCCCGCGCGCCCGGCGCTGACGGCGTGAGCGCGCCCACGCTCCCCCCACCCCCACCCCCTACCCCGCCGGTCTCGCGCCCGGCGCCGCCGGCGGGAACGCGCGCGCCGCGGGGGGGTTGGGGGGGGAAGGGGGGTGGGCACCCTCCGGCTGCCCGCCCGGCGCCACGCGGAGCGGCCGGCCCCGGCCCTGGGGGGTCTTAAGCGAGGCGGCCCCCCCCGGCGACCCCCCCCCCCCCACCTCTGTGTAGCCGCGCCCGCCCGCCGGGCGCACCCCGAGTGCCCCCCCGCTCTGTGCAGTCACAGCCCCCCCTGTGCCCCCCTTACATGCACCCTCCCCCGTGCCTCCCCCCCCCCCCCCCCGTGCAGCCACAGCCCCGCGCGTACCCCCTTACATGCACCCCCCCGTGCCCGCCCCCGCCCCCGTGCAACCACGGCCCCCCCGTGCCCCCCCGCTCTGTGCAGTCACAGCCCCCCGCCGTGCCCCCCTTACCTGCACCCTCCCCCCATGCACCCCCACACCGTGCAGCCATGGCCCCCCATGTACCTCCTTCTATGCACCCCCTGTACCCCCCCCACGATGCAGCCACAGCCCCCAGTGCCCCCCCCGCTTTGTGCAGTCGCAGCCCCCCCCGTGCACCCCCTTACACGCACCCTCCCCCTGTGCCCCCCCCACCGTGCAGCCACGGCCCCCCGTGTACCCCCTTATATGCACCACTTTCTGTGCACCCCTCATGGCGTCCCTGCTCTGTGCAGTCACAGCCCCCCCGTGCACCCCCCTCTGTGCAGTCACCCCTCGCCCTGTACATCACCCCCCATGCACCCCCCTCCGTGCAGTCACCCCTCGCCCTGTACATCACCCCCCATGCACCCCCCTCCGTGCAGTCACCCCTCGCCCTGTACATCACCCCCGTGCACCCCCCTCTGTGCAGTCACCCCTCGCCCTGTACATCACCCCCCGTGCACCCCCCTCTGTGCAGTCACCCCTCGCCCTGTACATCACCCCCCATGCACCCCCCTCCGTGCAGTCACCCCTCGCCCTGTACATCACCCCCGTGCACCCCCCTCTGTGCAGACACCCCTCGCCCTGTACATCACCCCCCATGCACCCCCCTCCGTGCAGTCACCCCTCGCCCTGTACATCACCCCCGTGCACCCCCCTCTGTGCAGTCACCCCTCGCCCTGTACATCACCCCCCATGCACCCCCCTCCGTGCAGTCACCCCTCGCCCTGTACATCACCCCCGTGCACCCCCCTCTGTGCAGACACCCCTCGCCCTGTACATCACCCCCCGTGCACCCCCCTCTGTGCAGTCACCCCTCGCCCTGTACATCACCCCCCGTGCACCCCCCTCTGTGCAGACACCCCTCGCCCTGTACATCACCCCCGTGCACCCCCCTCCGTGCAGTCACCCCTCGCCCTGTACATCACCCCCGTGCACCCCCCTCTGTGCAGACACCCCTCGCCCTGTACATCACCCCCCGTGCACCCCCCTCTGTGCAGTCACCCCTCGCCCTGTACATCACCCCCGTGCACCCCCCTCTGTGCAGACACCCCTCGCCCTGTACATCACCCCCCGTGCACCCCCCTCTGCAGCCACAGCCCCTCTGCGCACACCCCCGCCCCTGTGCACCCCTGTCTGTGCAGCCACAGCCCCCCCCCCCCACACACACTTTTGTGCGACACTCCTCCTGCACCCCCTCCCCCTGCGGTCTCCTGCAGCCCCCTCCCACACACCCCCCCCTCTGTGCGCCCCCCCCCGAGCTTGCCCCCACTGTGCACCCCTCACCTGCAAGCCCGCCGCGTCCCCCCCCGCCCCCCCCCCCGGCTTGCTGCCCCCATGCACCTGTGGGAGCCCAGCTGTGCGCCCGCCCCTGCAGCAAATGCACCCCAAAAACCTCACCCTCCCTCAGAGTGGGGCAGTACTATTTTTTTCATTTTCCCCCCCTTATTATTATGGGCCACCCGCCCTTGTCATATAGGCTCCCCCCCTTGTTATACTACAGGCCCCTTTATTATGCACCCCCCCCCCCTTTTCTTCTTATTTCCTCCCTCTTTTTCTTCTTATTGCCCTCCTTTTATTTATTTATTTCCACCCCTTTTATTTATTTATTTCCCCCCCTTTTATTTATTTATTTCCCCCCCTTTTATTTATTTATTTCCCCCCCTTTTATTTATTTCCCCCTTTTTATTTATTTATTTCCCCCCCCTTTTATTTATTTATTTCCCCCCCTTTTATTTATTTATTTCCCCCCCTTTTATTTATTTATTTCCCCCCCCCTTTTATTTATTTATTTCCCCCCCTTTTATTTATTTATTTCCCCCCCTTTTATTTATTTATTTCCCCCCCCCTTTATTTATTTATTTCCCCCCCCTTTATTTATTTATTTTCCCCCCCTTTATTTATTTATTTCCCCCCCCTTTATTTATTTATTTCCCCCCCCTTTATTTATTTATTCCCCCCCCTTTATTTATTTATTCCCCCCCCTTTATTTATTTATTTCCCCCCCTTTATTTATTTATTTCCCCCCCCTTTATTTATTTATTGTTTTCCCCCTTTATTTCCCCCCTTTTATTGATCTATTATTTTCCCTCTTTTATTTATCTATTTAATTCCCCCCCTTTATTTATTTAATTCCCCCCCTTTATTTATTTAATTCCCCCCCTTTATTTATTTAATTCCCCCCTTTATTTATTTAATTCCCCCCCTTTATTTATTTAATTCCCCCCTTTATTTATTTAATTCCCCCCCTTTATTTATTTAATTCCCCCCCTTTATTTATTTAATTCCCCCCCTTTATTTAATTCACCCCCTTTTATTTATTATTATTATTTCCCCCCCTTTTCTTTATTATTATTTCCCCCTTTATTAATTTTTCCACCTACTTTTATTTCTTATTTCCCCCCTTTTATTTATTATTTTGTCCCCTTTCAGTTATTATTCCCCCGCCTCCCGCAATCTTCACTGCACCCACCGCACCCTGCTCGGTGCCGCCCATGGTGCCCTCGGGGGGCTGCATGCGGCTCCCCTGAGCCCCGATACAGCCGGGGTGCTCCCTGCCAGCCTGCTCCCCCCCAGCCCCCCCGCACCCCACTGCTGGTCATTACTTGTGTTTTCAGCCCAATTTTGCTCCGTCCCACACTGGTTCCTGCCTGGAGTCTGAGGCTTCCCGCAGCGCGGTGCAGCCCCCCCTCCCTGCAGGAGCTGGGTGGGCTGCCCAGAGCACCCCAAACCCAGGCACCCCGAACCCGGGCACCGGGGTGGTGGCTGGCGCAGGTGACACTAACGCAGCAAGGAGGGGGTTACCCCCAAACCAAGGACAGGCGTAGGGACAGCACCGCAAGGAATACTTGCAGCAGTTAAAGTGGACGCAGCTGAGCACCTGCGCTGTGTGCTGCGCCTTCGCTCGCTGCGCCGGTTTGTATCCTGATAAAATGCAGCGGCTGCTGCCGGGGTGCCGGAGCGATGGATCCGGGGTGCGCTGCAGCCCTGCCCGGCTCCGCCGTCCCTACGGTGCTGGTTTGTAGCAAACCCTCTGGTTTCTCGCGCCCTCCGCCCAGTTGCCGTCCCTCGCCTCGTGCCTTGCTGCTGCAAACAGTGGTGCTGGCTTCGTGCTGGCCCCTGCAGGGACCGCGCCACCCGTGGCTGCTGGGCTTGGAAGAGCCCCGGGGAGGGGGAGCTCATCTCCTGGGGGGTCAGGCAGATCTTTCTGCAGGACACTAATCCTGTTGCAAAGTCACGTTGGAGCCGTCGGGGCAGCGCGGTGGCCCGGGAAAGGCGCTGGGAGCCACGCAGCTCCTCTGCCGGGCTGGGTGCCGTGCTGGGTGCCGCTGCTCTGTACGGGTCCCAGCTGGAGCTGCCAGACCTCGCAGGGGAGCGAGTGCTCGCACAGCTGCCCCCCGAGGTGCTTCATAGTCACCTGCTTCTCGAGACGCAGGCATTGCGTGCGAGCAAGCGCTGCTCCCAGCGCAGCCGTGCTTCGCTCACGGGACGGGCTGAAGCTCCTCAGAAGCTGACTTGCGAACAGTTTTGTGGCTCTAAATAGCGTGTGCAAATTTTACTGCGCTGTCCTTGTAACGTTAATGATGTGTTTGGAGGATGTTTATGCATCTGTGTGTTGGTAAAGGATATTTATTTCTCTTTCCAACCTCTCCTATTGCTTAAATGGCTTAAAACTGCTTTTAATTCTATAGTTACCTGAAATCCCTAGGAAAGCAAGCGCAGGGCGTGAGGTGTCAGGAGAGGTGGGCGACGGGGGACCGGGGCTGTGCCCGTGGGTTACGTTGTGCTCTGGGTATGGAGGCTGGAGCCGCCGGGGATGTCACACAAACCGTGAGAGCATAAAGCTGCGCGGCGCCTTGTGCCTTCAGTTAATCAGGGGGTTGTTGGGGTTTTTCCCCAGGTTTCTGCTTGCAGATGAAATAGTGGCTTTGCAGGGGCGGATGCTGAAGTCTGGTTTAAGTGCTGTCTTCAGTCTGTTGCTGATTTACAAGAAACGTGCACTTCAAAATAGTTTTGGGATGTCACTTTGTTCCTGCAGGCTTGCAGTACTTTTTTTGATCTTTTGTGTGTGACTTTGGAGGAGGGAAGACTCCCCATTTCTGCCGTGGAGGAGACAGTGATGAGCTCCTCCAGCAGCGTGAAACCCTTCTGAGATAGTAGGAATACATTTGGAAACGCGCCTTCAAACCGAGTGCCTTCGTGGAGGTCTGGTGAATGCCAGGGCCATTTTTTTGCTTCCCACCTGTTCCCATACTCTGCCCCTCGCCACCTGCGCCCCAGCCCCTTCCTGTGCCCATCGCCCTCAGCCAGGCTGCAGAGCGTGCGTTGCGCTGCGAGCCTCCCCGCATCCCTCTGGGGATGGAGCAGTTGGGGGTTTGCTGATCCCCTTCTTAGGAGCGTGGGTCCCCTGCAGCCACCTCTCCCCTTCTTCCCACCGCGCCGGTGGTCTTTCCGTGCCCGGTTTTAGCAGGGGGGACCTTTTGACGTGGGGCTTCCCCTCGCTTCTCCGCAGGCAGCTGGTGACCGAGGGCTCTCCTGCCTCGCGATGGCAACCCCGGACGTCAGCGTTCACATGGAGGAGGTGGTGGTGGTGACAACGCCCGATGGCACGGTGGATGGAAGCGGCATGGAGGAGGTGAAGACGGTGCTGGTCACCACCAACCTGTCCCAGCACGGGTAAGAGATGAAGTCAGTGTACGCTATGGTGATGTGCTAGAAAACCTCTTGTCTGTGGTTGGAGTCAGCTGGGCTGGGTGTGTTTAATCTCCTGCTACCTAGTCCTGTGTCACTTCTCACAGCGGGGACCTTGGCGATGCCTGGGCAAGCTCCAGTTCCTTGTTAGGTCCTTGCTGGCACCCCCAGGACCATACCCGGGGCTCCCGGCTCTGTGGCTCCAAGCTTGCAGAGCAGGCTCCACTCTTTTCCCATTAAACCTGAGTTACCAGTGGTGGTTTTAAGCTGGGGTTAGCTGGAATAAAAAGCAGTGCAACAGTTTGGGTTGGACGTTTTGGAGAAAACTGGGAAGGGAAAAAAAAACCAAAAGCAAACCCAAAATAAAATATCTTCTGAGCGGATGTAAATGCTGGAGTGGACACAAACCGGGTTGGAACAGGACACCAGTAGCTAAATAGATGTTTTTCTGTTATTTATTTCATGATTGCTTCACTCGGCTGCGTACCCCCAAGAGATGAGTCTGCCTGCAGTGTGGTGAGCGCGGCGCAGCTGGGCCCCCTTCCCAGCACGGGTTTGGGGCCGTTTTTCGGCAGAGCTCTGCAGGAGCCTCCACCGTTGGCCATTGGAGCGAGAGAGGTGGCCTTGAAACCACGCAGCGCTGAACAGTGAGGCACTGCTCAAAAAATCAGAGTGACTGTGTCTGATTTTTAAAGTGCTGCTGCTTTGCTCAATTTCTGCCGTTCTTGTTGGTGTTTTGCATCCGGACCTGCTGTTCACTCGGGACACTCTGTTCAGCTGCAGGTCGGTCAGGTCTTTGCTTCCACGGCCAGAGTGCCTGGCTGGTACCTTGAGGGCCCGTGTAGCGGAGGCTGTTGGCTCTGTGTCTCCACAGTCTTTCATGGGACAGTGCCCAGAGACGTTTCAGTGCTTTTCTTTTTAGTAGGCAGAAAATCCCAGGTTCACACCTGGAGCTGGATCCGGGCAGGTTTGTCTGATCCAGACATCCCTGCGTGTGGGAATAAGGGGGTGGCGAGTGGCTCTTTGCTGCTCTTCGCAAAAAGGAGATGTTTGTCTCCTCAGATCCGCCCTGCTGTTCCTGTCGTTCCCAGTGGCTCGGGGCAGGGCAGCAGGAGAAGGGGGCAGCTGGTACCTTACAGCACAGGGGCTGTTCCCCTTGTCCTGCTCCAGCTGATGTAAAACTCTGGAGCAGCTGCAGCCCTGGTGGGGCGCGGGCCGGGGCAAGCCGTCAGCACCAGGGTGGGCAGCGGGGGTGCCCCCCGCTCCTCTGCATCCCGCCTCTGCCAGCGCTTCTGAGCGCCTCATCCATGCCCAGGAGAGTGGGGGGTGGAGGGGTGTTGCTGGCTGGCCCACAGCGGCTTCCTTGGCTCCCTCTGTGGAGAAGCAGCCAGATGTGAAACTTGGGATGTGGCTTCTCCTGGATGCAGAGCGGTTTCTGGTTTTAATGTGGCTCTGAGCCTTTGCCAACCCACGTGCAGCAGCGCAGTGTTATCTGAGGACACGGATCATGACAGTGGCTGGCTCCATCAGTTTTGTTTCCTTTTGCTCTTATTTCCCCTCCTATTTTACTTTGGAAGCCTTTTCCCATCCTCCCAGTGCCCCCTGGATGGCCAGGAGCAGGACAGCTCTGCACAGCTGGCAGGATGGATGATTTTTATTTACTTGCAGCTACGATCGGAGCATATCTCAGCAGGCATTCAGAGTCTCCCTGAGGATTTTCCGTGCAGCTCTCTGGAGAAGGGCCGGTGGACAGGCTTCTCACTCCTCCACGCTCTGGGACGGCATCAGATCGATGGGAAGGACGTGGATCTTGAGCTTGCAGAGCAGATCCCAGCCGCTGGGACTCCCCAGGGGTGCAGGGCTGGTGGTGGGTGGCAGCACGAGCCACCCACAGTCTCTGGAGCCTTGGACAGTTGCCTCTGCCAGGCTCTGCTCCTCCCGGGGAGCTGCCGGAGCGGCGCTGGCTCCCTCTCCCAGCTGGCATAAGGGAAGTGGCTGCAAGCACCAGCTGGGATTCCTCAGCTTTGGCTCAGTCGCCACTCACAAGGGGAGCAGCCTTTCAGCTTGTCTTATGTGACACTCGGAAACCAAGCTCAGCCTGAGGGTTGATGCCATTTCTAGTGCTCCTTTGGGTATGGTTTGCTATTTAAAAAAAAAAATAATTATACAAGCAATGATTAAGAGCTTAATTAGTTCATGTGTTTTTAAGATTGACTGGAAAAGGCAGAGGGAAATGGGAAGATAGTAATAATCAGCAAGAAGCTTTTCTCTTTCATCTGCGATCGGAAGGGACCTGCACTTGATGCTCTGATGAGGTGCTTGTATTTCTGATGGGCAAGCCCAGCACAGGTTTCTGATGGAGGCCTTTTCTCTGATGTTTCCAGGTGAGGCAGGAGCAGAGGAGAAAGGAGAGGCAAGCCCATTGCTTTATCAGCACGCACTTTCTTCTCTTCCTCCCATCTGGTTTATGGATTCTCCCAGGGAGGAAGACGAGAACCATCCTCCCCCAGCTTTGTCATGGCAACTGGGGAAGGCAGGACCGGCTTGGTGGGATGCACCACTGGGGCTGGGAAGGTGTTTGAGTTTTCTCCTTCTCCTGTATCTGCCTCAGTCTGTTCCTCTGGAATGGGATGGGGAAGCAGTGTCAAGAAACTCTCTGGGGTTTTTTGTGGTTTTCTCTTCCCCCAACCCAGTTACATCTCCATGGCAGATGCAGACTTTAGTTCATTGAATTTTTCATACAAGCTGCTGAAGTTGGTTGGTTTGTTTTTCTCTGGAGGATGGAGTTGAAACTGTGGGCTGGGTTATTTCTCCCGATCCAGTCATTCCTTTCAGTGCTTTTTCGGAGCGGTGCAAATGCGATGGAGTCCTGGAGGAAGCTGTGTTTCAGGTGTTGAATTTCTGCTGGGGTGTTTCTTCTAGATAAGTCAGTGGAGGTTTTTGATCTGGAGGCAGACAGTCAGGGCTGTGGAGTGCTGGGCTTGGCACATCAGAGGCAGCTGTCTCTTGTGGTGCTGGTGCCCTGCTGTAGCAGCATTGCTGGCTTGTCTCCACATGTGTCTGGAGAAGTGCAAGAACCAAGCCACGAACTGATGAAGAAAACCCAAGTTCCGTTCTTCTCGTGTCAAGCTGTCACTTCTGTAACATCCACCTGTGTGCAGATGCCTTGGCTCCCAGTTTACCTTTTTGAGTCCTTTTGTGTCACCCGTCACCCTTCCCTCCCAGGGTCAGGGTGGATGTGACACCGTGCAGTGCTTTTGTTCCACAGCTGGGGCCACGCTCAGCTCTCTGAAGCACCATCTCCTGAGTTACTCACCCGGTGAGGCTGAGCTGCCGCCCACACAGGTTCCCTTATCTCCGTGCTGCTTCCCACCAGGTACCTGCCCTGCAGCTGCAAGGGGAGGGATGCTCTGAAACTGCAGTTCCACCCCGGAGCTGTGTGTTAGGAGGCCAGGATGGAAAAACCGGTTGCTCTTGAATTTGCGTGTCCCCTGGCATCACAGGTGGGAAACATGGTTGCCAGTGGGTCACTAGGGCCATTCTTTTAATTCACCCGTGGTACCAGACCAGGGTAGATTTCAGGTTTATTTTCTCCTTACAGTTTTCCTTAGGAAGTTTATGTGCTGAAGTAGGTGAAAAGTTAACTGTGTTCCCAGCCCTGGCCCTGCAGGTCAAGCTTGCCACAGTAATGAGACACCTTCAATAACAAAACCAAACACAAAACCCATGAGGAATGTGGTTCATGCTGAGAGCTGGCTGGGGTGCGCAGGTCTGGTCTGTCGGGGTACCAGCACCTGCTCCCTGCCTTGCGCCGGACCCTCCCAACCGGGGGGTGAGGAACCATCCTGGATCCCAGACCTAAGTGTCTTTCCCGTCTGAGCGTGCGCATGGTGAGGGTGCGGGTGCTGCGCAGGACCAGCACCAGCTGCGTGTCTCCAGCAGCAAAGCACGAGAGAAGCCGGGGATCTCCGGGGGGGGGGTGTGTGTGTGCGCGGATGGAAGCAGCCAGATAGCCATGGCATTAACTAACAGCTGGCTGTGTTCAGTTGTAAGAGGCTCAGAGACTGGACCATGAGGGTCTACAGCTCATGTTATGTTCATTCTGCCCACGGATCCTCTGTCAGTTTGTCAAACTCCTTTAGGGCATGTTTGTGGCTCCTTGAGGTCTTGCTTCTGGGAGTATCCCGTGTACCGGGGGATTCAGCCAGTTCATCACCCAGACAGCAGGAGCATATTTCACACATGTTTTTCCTGGGGAAATCTTCTCAGACAAAGCTGCCAGAGGCTGGCAGCGACTTCTGAGCGAGGGGCCGTGCTGACAGCATCCTTCCACGCCAGCTCCCCAGCATGGGCCGCGTGCCGGAGGCAGCTCCGTGGGGCTGGGATTCAAAGGGCTGCTGGCAGCGGTCCTGCCTGCTGCGGGGCTCTGCGTCTCCCTACGGACAACTGGAGCTGAGCCTTTCAGAACCAGAGCTGACTTCCAGCTCTTGTGGGAAAATGTAGTCTGAGTGACTTTGGAAGTGATGTCTCCGTGGGGCATCGGGTGCGGGGGTGGCACATCCGCATGGTTTAACTCTGCCTCTCCGACTCTCTTACCAGCGGTGACATAAACGAAGACACACTGGAGACCGAAAACGCAGCTGCTGCGGCTGCTGCCGCCTTTACAGCCTCCACGCACCTGAAGGAAGCGGTCCTAGGTAGGTTCAGCCCCTGCCGTAGCCCCTCGGTTGAGCGGTGCCAGCTCCACCGCCCCAAAGCGGCACAGCCCGGTGCCGGTGCTGGTCGGGAGGGTCCGACTGTGCAGAGGTGCCGGCTGTGCCGGGGTGCTGTGCCGGGGTGCTGTGCCCAGCACCGGGGGAGCCCGGCGAGGGGAAGGGAGCCGCAGCTGCTGGCTGGGCGGCTGCTGCCCTCTCCTGGTGCAGGATGAGGCCCTGCGTCTGCCCGCGGCTGGCTCCTGCCCTCCCAGCTTGCGATGGGGCTGTCGGGTTTGCAGCGAACTCCCTGGCTTTGGTTACAACAATAGTGTATTTCGTGAGCAAAGGCTGTGGCCAGCTGGGCTGGAGTTGACTTACCAAAGTTTTAAAGTAAAACTGTTTAATTACCCAGGCGATATCACTGCTTTCATTTTTATCAAGAATTTACTTTCTTCAGCCCTGGCCACTGGCTTTGCGGATTTCACGCACTCACCTGCAGCCAGATCAGTATAAATCTGCCTGTCCGCGCTTGCCTGAGAAATCTAGGGGTTGAGTGCTTTAGTAGCAAAGTGCAAGTGAGTGGTCTCCATGAACCCCACCACGCCCCGCAATGCATCGTCTACATGTGGGTTTCTTTGGGTTTTTTTTTAATCCTGAGCTTCAAAACTCCTTTTTCACTGTACGTGTGCCTCGGTGTGGTGAACTGGGGGCTGTGACTCATGTTTCTTTTTGATCTGCCCCTTCCTCTGTTCCCTGTGAGAAGTGAAGATGGCTGAAGATGAGGACAGTTTGGAGGCAGAGATTGTCTACCCCATCACCTGTGGGGACAGCAAAGCCAACCTCATCTGGAGGAAATTTGTGTGCCCCGGGATCAACGTGAAGTGCGTGCAGGTGAGATAAAGGGCCCCAGCGCTGGACTCCTGCCTTCCCATGCCTGTGTTGCAGGCTCGCCTGGCTTGGCCTGTTTTAATGAGCTTTGGTACACTGCTTTGCATCAAACCATGTCGTGGTGGGGAAGGAGGAAATTTTCTTGGTGCTGTGATGCCTAGTATTTGCTGCCTTGGCCAAGTTGAGCAGTCTTGGCTGGAGAGATACTGCCTCAATTTAACTGAATTATTGAAGAATCTGAGAAATTTGGGCACTTCCAGTGCCTGAACAGTTTGGAAGTTGAGAATTTGTTGAGAAGTTCAGTGGTAGGGGACCTGCTGAAGAGCTTCTACTGTGTCCTGGGTAACTCGTGGTTAAAATTTGCATGATTCAGGAGCATATTCTGAGCGATGCTGTCATAAGCCATCGCTGGCAGTTATACACAGGCTAAACAATACCCTGCTGAGGCAGCGTCCCCTCTGGGCTCTGTTGTAAGAGGGTTTCCTGAAAGATGGTCCTTGCCCTTCGTAGGAGAGATGGTCTTTTCCATCTGTGAGGCAATAGGACAGGTACAGCTGCGAATAATGCTGCTGCCCAAGATCAGTCATGGCACCAAAGCTCATGTCCTTGTTCAGAGCAGCAGTGTCTCGTGCAGTAGTGCAGAGTGAGCTCTGTTGGTCAACGCGGGCATTGGAAAGGGGAGGCCTGGGCTTGGGAAATCCTTCCTGAGATCGGGGTAAAGCAGCTCCGTAGAGAAGTGCCTGATGCTGAAGACTGCTTTTAGATCAGCACGTGGGTTCAGGCGCAGCTGGGTGTGTGGGGCAATGAAAGCAGGGGGCAGAGCTGGCCGCTGACACGGTGTATGCCAGCTCCCTGGAGCTGGTTTTGGTGGGGGTGTGTGCGCTGCGAGAGGGGCCAGAGGTTTCACTGATACCAGCGGCTGGGCTCGGTAACAGGAGGTCAAAGACCGAACGAGCTTCTCCTTCCCTTGCTTGCAGAGGGTGTAGCGTGCCCCTGGAGCCAAACGTCACCAGTCACAGCCTGGCTTTTGTTGTGAGTCTGCTTGTTAGCAAGAGTGTGAGCAGCTACTGCTCTTAATTACACTTTGCACACGTTACAGTTTCTTTCCCGGCTGTCCCGCCTGGGCTGGGTATTTAGCAAACCCCTGTGCCACACACACCCCTGAACCCTTGGCTTTGAGCAGCTGTTAACCAACCGTCTGTGAAAGCAATATTTGTCTTTAATCTTTTTAACTGGGTCAGTGTTTTCTCTGAGGTTGGGCAGTGTGTGTCATCCCTGTGTCTTTGTGGTAGTAAACAGCACGTTGAGGCTGTGACGTGGCCAGGCAGCCTGGCTCTGCTGCTGAATCATGCTTGCAGGGCACACTGTCGTTGGCTTGTGGCTTGTCACACTGATGTTGCACTTCTGCCTTTTGCAGTTTGACGATCACCTAATTAGTCCCAAGGAGTTTGTCCACTTGGCGGGCAAATCGACCCTGAAGGATTGGAAGCGGGCGATCCGGATGAATGGGATCATGCTCCGGTTAGTCTCTTCGTTTGTATCTGCAGAGCAACAGCGGAGACTTTCTGGGGGATGACGGTGGAGTGGAACAGAGCCTTTGGCACGGCAAATGCACCACTGAACCGTTTGCCTTTATTAGAGCCTGGCCCAAAGTGTGCCCAGTGGCTTTCCTTTATCCTTGTGTCGAGGGAATAATTTGGGGCAAGTATTTCCTTGGTCTTTGTAGGACTTGAAGCACACCGAGCTCCCACCTGGTGTAAGGTCGTTGAAAATTGTAATGGCCGCTGGTGATCAGGCCGTGCTGTCTACAGGTTCCCAGTGTGACTTACCAAATGGAAGTCAGTCTGGTCATCAGCTAATGCTCCCATTGCAGCATGTCTGCTTTACATTGCTTTTTTTTTTTCCCCCCCCCAAGGACTTATTTAAAGCTTATTTATGCAAGTATTTCTTTTCTGTAGTCTTAACTACGGTAATTTAATTCTTCTACGGTCTTCTTGAACACCAGCCTGAGACTGTGATTTAATTAAAGTCTGTCTCTGCCTGTAGGCAGGATAAAAAAGCATCACCTCCTTCCCCAGGAATTGTCAGTGGTTTTGTACTCTTTTCACAGAGTGACATTGCCTTTGCCCCTATTCTTCTGTTTCAATACAGGCGGCTCCCATATTCCTTCTAAGCAGCTTTTGCTCCACATAGATTTTGCATAATAGGCTTATGCTTTGGCAAGGCAGGTCTTTCAAGGGGAAAAAAAGACTTGATGAGGAATGTGTGAAGGCAAGCCCAGCAGCCCATGGGAGCAAATCTTGGGAAGCTGGGGTTGTTGTTGGCCAGCAAGGCCTGGGGGTGCTTTGGAGGCGGCGTGCTTAGCCTGGGAAGATCACGTGCCAGTGCTTCAACCTCCTCTGCTTAAGCGGAGACACCTTATTTTAGTTTATGAATAGGGTTATGCTCCATCTCATTGAGGTGTAGAGTCAAAATGGGAAGGAGGAGGCGGCAGGCCGTCTCACCCTGAGCTGAGGCTTCAGCTAACCCTTCTGCTGGAAGCTGCAGGGCACTGGCAGGGAGGTGCTGGGGGGGCCGAGCTGGGACCTTCTTCCTCCCTCAACAAACCAGGAGTTCCTCTGTCCCAGCCAGGGTTCTGAGTTAGAATTACAGACCCCATGGCAGAAAAGCCTGCTCAGAGCAGTGAGACCAGCTTGGTTGGAGTCTGGGTACTGCCCTGCTGTTGGGGGGGTGGGAGGGCAGCAGCACAGGGCAGCTCTGCCTCTGCTCTGGGGACCCCACAGCCGTGTGGGAACACTCGGGGCAGGTGTGTGCTGCTCATACAAAGGCAGGGGTGTCCTCAGAGCAGGTCAGGAGATCCCAGGGAGGAGAACCCTGCTCAGCATCACAGGGCAGGGATAAAACTGCTGCCTGGGAGCATGGCCCAGGGTGATGAAGCAAAGCTCTCCCCACTGTGCTGCTGTTGCAGGAGTGGCAGTGTTTGGGCTCTAAATGGTGTGTGTTCCCTGAAGGCTTCCAGCCAGCAGATCATCTGCTGAGAGTGGTTTGTCCCAGTGCTTCTCAAAGTACGTTTAGTTTTACAGGGATATATCCTTAGGAGAAACTCATGTGTCTCTTGAGCCTCTCAAGTGCTCCAATGGTGAAAAAAGGACTTTCTTTCTTGGACAAAGGGAATTCATCCTCTCTGGGTTGGACTTGGAGAGGAACCTTTTCAGAGGGCTGAAGTCCCGCTCCCCCTCCTCCATCCCACAGGAGGATGCGGGATGCAGCAGGGAAGTGGTCAGAAACTGAATCTGCTGCAGCACAATGGGCTTTTTTTCTCCCCATCCCAGCCTCCTGAAAGGCTTTACCGCCCCTGGAGTATTGCGTGGTTGTTGGATCTGTGCATGTGGCCAGTACGGAGCAGGCTGTGGATGCTGGTTTAATTAATTCTTAGTTGATACTGCCTCTGAGGTCAGGACACAGGTACACTTGTCAAGGGGAATGCAGGACGTTGCCTCTGCCTGTTCTCCTGGCTTTTGCTTTTCACTTGAGACTTTTAAGAAGTTTGGGGGCGAAAGCTGCCAGGAGCTGTGTCTCAGAGCTCGCTGCTCCTGCTGATGTGCCTGTCCCTGTGCTTGCTCCCTGTCTTTCAGGAAGATCATGGACTCAGGAGAGCTGGATTTCTACCAGCACACAAAGGTCTGTTCCAACACCTGCCGGAGCACCAAAATCGACCTGACCGGAGCCAGGGTATCCTTGACCAGCCAGACATCGACAGAGTACATCCCTCTCACTCCTGCTTCTACGGATGGTACGTCCAGCCACTCCTCGCACCCTGAACAGGGGTGGTAAAGCATTAAAGCACAATGAGCACCGCGTAACCAACACCCCTTATGGTTGCCTCTCTTTCTGGCTTTACGGGTTGTTTTATCCTCTGCTTTCTCTCCCTGCTCTGTTGCAGGATCCCCCATAGCAGAGCTAGGCAGAGTCGTTGTTAGAGCATCTTGGCAGAGATGCAGTAACTCACCTAGTTGCTCTGTAACACTGCATGACCCGAAGAGCCGCCCTTCTGGCCTCCTGCCTTGCCCCAAACTGTGTAGCTGAAGCAGAAGACTACAATTAATCTGTAAGAAAACAGTAGTCATTGATTGATGAAGTTCCCTTTTGTCCTCGCTGCCGGTCGGGCACTGTGTCCATAGGGCTTGTCCCGGGAGGCAGGGATCAGCTTGGCTTCTCCTGCACAAGGTGCCAGAGAAGGGGTCCCTCCTCCTCCCAGCTCTGACCTGACTTCCAGAATAACTCAGGGATTTTCAATTAAGGCTCCTCAGCTGAATTATTATGGGATTTGTCTGATGAAAGATTAAAAAGAACTAGAGGTTACAACAGATTTATTTTTTTATCTGCACTCGTGTATGCTGCATTTAAATGATGATGTGGCTATGTAGCTGTAGCCCTAAACTTAACCTAACCTATAATTACAGGCAACTATTTTACTGGAAAGCTCTCTGATTTTTAAGTACTTGTGTATTTCTTAACTTCTTTTACTTCTGAGAGTTGAGGAGCCCCCAAAGAGCCCCACACCCTCGGCTCCTGCTGGTGTCTGTGGGAGCGGAGCAAGGACAGAGTGAGCCTTCAGCCTCTGCACCTGCCTTCAGCACCACAGCGCAGGATTGTGGTGGGGAAGCCGATGCCAGGGCACAGTGCAGCCTGTCCCCAGCCCTCTTGTCAAACGCGGACATCAGCTCACTAACGGGGAGATGCTTCCCACGCTACTGGGCTGGGCTGGAATAACCAGAGCCCTGAAGGCTGCAGAGTAAAGGAGGAGAGTAATTGGATTCAGTGGCAGCGGCTGAGCATTACAAACGCTCCACACAGCACCACAGGTCTCTGGCCAGATTCCCATTCATCCCGCTCCTGTGCACGGCTCAAATGACGCTGGTTCCCCTGGCTCTATGGTAACAAAAGCATTGAGATGTGGCAGAGCTGGAGGGAGGGAGCCCCCCTGCATCCCCACACAGCGGGTGGATGCTCTCCCCTTTGAGGCTTTAGAAACCCTCCAGACATCCCAGTCCTGCAAAACTGTAAGCTGGGTAAAAAAGCACTGCCAAAACAAATCAGACTCTAAATCTGTTTGACTTTTGCCCTGAGCAGTAGTAGTGTGTGTGCACGGGGGAAACAGGAGGGAGATGCTGCTCTTGGGCGTGTGTTCTTGTGCAGGGGTTGCAGAACTAATCCCCAGGGTGTTGCACTCGACTGTGGAAAAATAAGTACTGGTGGCACAGCAACGCGTGTGGCTCCACCACCCGCTTAGGCATCTCTCTCCACTCTGCTCTGAGAGCCACCTTCCAGGAAAAGTGGTCCTGTGCAGTAAAAAGGAGAAGTCACAGAAATGCAGCAAGGGAGTGCTTCCCTCAGAAACAGCCTGTGAAAAATACAGAGAAAAATCAGGACTTGGGGTTTTTTTTCTTTTCTTTTTTTGCTATTGGTTGCAGTGAATGGATCCCCAGCTACGATTACCATAGAAACCTGTGAGGATGCCAGCGATTGGAGCACCAGCATCGGAGGTACGGCTTAGGATCCCACTGGGCTCGGGCTCAGCGCATCCAGGGCAGTGGATGGAGGAGGTGAAGGGAAAGAGGGAAACAGCAGGGACGAGGAGCAGCACGCTTCTTGCTGGAGCAGCCCTGCCTGAGCCTCCACTGGCATTATTTGTTTGCTGCTTACCGGCACATAGTGCTGCACTGTATCCTGTCTGCGTGTGGTCTGGCGGCAGCATCGGCTGGGGATGAAGTTGTTTGTAAGCGCTAAGATATCAAAGTGTAGGCCAAGTGCTCGGTGTGGCTCTAGGAGAAAGAGGGGAAAAAAATAATCAGAGGGGTCATAAAATCTTACTTGTTCCTCTGGTGTGCTCTGAGCCACAGGCTTTTCTGTAGCATTGGTGTCCTGTTTGTGTGTGACAGAGGGTGGGGAAAGCGTATCCTTTTCCAGCTGCCCCTCCGGGTACGTGCTGGCGGGGCTTTGCCCCAGCACCCTCTGCCTGCAGCCTGTCGGGGCTTCACCCTTGCAGGGGCCAGAAGGGGATCTCAGAGCGCATTTGCCATTTCAAACCCCCTCCGAGGATTTTGAGGTTCTCCCGTGCTCTCTCTTTCCCCAGATGACACCTTTGCTTTCTGGCGAGGCCTGAAGGACACAGGTCTCCTGGAAGAAGTGATCCACGAGTTCCACCAGGAGCTAGTGGAGACCATGAAAGGCTTGCAGCAGCGAGCGCAGGATCCCCCGCTGCAGCTCAGCGGTAAGGACCCAGCCATGGGTGCTCGGGATCATCTCAGCAGAGGGCTTGTGGTTTGTTTTTTTCTTTTTCCTCCTCGGGGATATCTTGGTGGGACTACAGGGAGATAGTTCACCATCAATAAATCCCATTTCTGGCTGCTCCCTGGGCAGGCTCGTGGTTGTGCTTGGGGATGCTTCAGGTGGCCTCAGTTCTCCAATTCCCTCTGCCTGGGGCATCCTGGCTCTGGCTCTGGGTCTGAGCAAGCGCTTGGCTTGGGAACCGAGCTGGAATTTAGGCCATCGGGATAACGGTGCAGCAACCAGCTACTGTGCCAGCAGATTTCTTATCACCCCTGCTAAGCAGGAGAGCACTGTTTGTACTCTAGTGACCTCTTGCACTTTCTCATGACTTCTCCTGTCTTCTCCTCTTCCCCAGCCTCTTGCGTTACCCTCCCACAGATTTTGGCCGTCTCAGCTGATGTGTTTGCTGTCGTGTGGCTTTTTACCAAGCCATAAATAGTTTGCATGGGGAATTTTGCTTTCCTCAAAGATCTGTGTCTTCTTTTTAAGATGCTGTTTTACTCAACAACGTAGTCCAGAACTTTGGTATGCTGGACCTGGTCAAGAAGGTCCTGGCCAGCCACAAGTGTCAAATGGATCGCTCGCGGGAGCAGTACACGCGGGATTTGGCAGGTATTCCCCTGGGACATGCCGGTGCTCTGCCAGTGGCCATCGCTGCTAGCATGGGTTGTTCCTGTGTAAGGAGGTGGGTGGGGGGTGGGGGGGTGTTAAAGCTGGTGCGTGCTAACCCAGTCACGGCGGGGCTGGCTGCCACTGCTCCAGGCGGTGTCACAGTCCCTGGGAAGCTTGTCCCAGGCCCGGGCTGAGCCAACCCTCTTCTCTCTCCAGCGCTGGAGCAGCAGTGTGACGAGCACCGCAAGCGAGCGAAGGAGCTGAAGCACAAATCACAGCATCTCAACAATGTCCTGATGACCCTCACACCTGTCTCCGTCCCCACGCCTTTAAAACGTCCCAGGCTGACCAGGGCCACCTCTGGACCAGCTGCCATCACCTCCCAAGTCCTGTCCCAGCCAGCGCAGCTCGCCGTCACCCCCGGCGTGCCTGTCTCCCAGCTTGCCAACATCCCTCTTGGCAAAGTGGTCTCAGCCCTCCCGCCCTCCGTGCTAGGGAAGAGCCCGTCCCAACCTCCCACCGCCAGCTCCCCGGCCTCCCCACTGCTGGGAGGGTACACAGTACTGGCCTCCGCCGGCTCTACCTTCCCTGGCACGGTGGAGATCCACCCGGATGCTTCCAACCTGACGGTGCTGAGCACGGCAGCAGTCCAGGATGGCAGCACAGTCGTGAAGGTGGTGAGCCCCTTCCAGCTGCTGACGCTGCCAGGACTTGGCACGACCATCCAGAACGTTACACAAATGGCTCCCAGCGGGAGCACGGTCGTGACCGTCCCATCCGGTGCCACCGGGGACGAGCACGCTGCCGCCGCCATCGAGGTGACTGCAGTGGCTGACGAGGCAGAGCAGAAGTGAAAGGGGGGACTCGCCTGGAGGGACGCTGGCCGTGCCGCTCTGGGTGGAACTGCCTTTTTCTCTGGCTGCGCTGTGGGATGAGGAGCGGTGTAATGAGGGGCACGGGTTAACGAGACTCAGAGCAGCTCACGTCTGTAATGAGAAGGTGCAGGTCAGAGGGAAGGAGGGGGAGGAAATAATGCCTGAAGAAGCAAAAGGCAAAAAAACGCTCTGCCCTTTTTGGAGGAGAGAAGGGAAAAAAAAAAAGATTTTTTTTTTTTATAAAGCGTTCTTCCCCTGCTCTCATGGAATAGTTACTCTGTTTTAGCTCGTCAGCCTTGCCTCATCTGCAGGTGTAGCTGGAGCGGTTAGAGTGGGCAGGAGCAGGGGCGCAGGGCAGGGCGAAGGCAGTAGCGAAGGGAAAAGCAGGCGAAGTGCTGAGCAGGCACCAATCTGGCTGCCGAGGGGTCTGGCATGAACTGCTGGGGTGCATCGGAGCTGGCTGCGCCTGGTGCCTGGGGGCTCCAGGGAGGGAGAGGGGACACCAAGGGTAGGTTGTCCACGGGATGTTGTGCGGTCATCGCAGCCGGGAAGAGGCTCCACATGGCAGCGTAGATGCAAGCCCTGGGAGGTTGGCTTCTGCGTGATGCTGGCTTTGGGTGGCAGGAACAAGCAGGAGCTCTCATGACACTGGTCGTTGCGGGTTGCCCAGGTTTGCTGGGGGAAGGACTGGGGAGACACAAACCCAGAAGGCCAGGAAGAGCTGTAACTTCTGAGGATTAGGGTCTCTTTCTAGTTTTCTCAAAAAAAAAAAAACCAAACAAAAAAACAAAAAAAGGAAAAAATCCATTTTGGGGGGATTTTTTTAAGCAAACAGCCATTTTTCAGCAAAGCCCTTTGGTAGTGAAGATCATGCCATGAGGCAGAGATGTATGCAGGGAGATGAGCTGGACGGCAGCACTCCGAGGAGCTTCCGCTTATTACTGAGGTGTGACCCTGGTGCAGGATCCGGCTGGTCCCTGGTCCCCAGCATCTTGCTGATCGCCTCATCCCGTGGGAGCTGGATGCTGCTGTTGCCTCCCCGCCGAGTCTGAGCAGCCATTCTGTAATGGGGTGGTTGGCCCCCTCAGTACTCCTTCGACCGTTCAGCTCGCTGCAAGTCTCACCTGGTCCTGTTCTAGGGCACGCGCATGCCGTGGGGCTGCGGCGATGCTCACGCTGTCTCTGGCTGGAAGGAGTCAGGTGCTTGAAGTGTTGGGGTTTCTACAAACTTGATCTGGCAGCAGCAGCGATGACAGGTCACTTTAATGAGCTAATAAATATTTTTTTTGAAAGAGCGCTGCTGGTTGACTGTGTTTCTGTGTCTGACTGTGACAGCTGGGCTTGCAAAGTGGGGCTGAGTTGGGACAGGAATGTGCTTTTTGTAACTAAAAATGCACCGGCACATTTACTGTGTGCTTCCTGCTGTCTGCACATGTGCAAAGATGCTCCAAATCCTTTGAGGGTTGTGGGCACGTTGTGATGCTCTGACTGTATCCTTGGTGTTTGAGGAGGGTCTGGGCTTAGATACACCACTGCATTTGAGGGATTTATGAACCACAGGGAAGATAAAGGGGTGTTTTGTTTGTCTGAATCTGCTAGCTGTGGTGCTGTCTGCTAAAACACCAGGAGTGAAACTTGGGAGGTGGGGGGGAACCCTAGGGTTTGTTAAGGGAACACAAGAGCAGAGTTTTGCCTTAGAAGAGGGTGATTCTCCCATTGGAGGAAGGGAGAGAAACCTGATGCTGCTGTCGACCCTGACACGCATGTGAGTTTAAGCAATTTTGGTGCTACCTCTGTGAGTGGGAGCAGTTTTTATCTGAAATGTGTTCATAGAATAAAAGGATTTGTTATTTTTTTCTTTGCAGAGGATGCTCTTTAATTTCAGGAACTGGAAAGGTTGGGGCTACCCCGCGAGCCTGGCAGAGCAGCCATTGCATGGAGGATCATCCAGCCTGGCTGTAGGATGGGGCTGCCCAGGCCAAGTTAAGAGCTGTGGCTGTGCCGGCGTCTCCTGGCGCTCCGGGAAGGCACTGTGGGAGCAGGGGATGGAGCCGAGAGCCCATGGGCATGTGCTGCTCCGGGGGAAGAGCCTGGAGATGAAGCCCAGGGGTGTCGATGCTGCAGCTCCACTTCAAGTGGACACTTGGCCCTTTCCCGTGGCAGCAGACGGGCGATGCCGTGTGTCCGTGTGGAGGCACAGCCCGTTGCCATGGGGTCCCTCTCCATTAGCCGCAGGGTTGCTGTTAGGAAACCTCCAGTTCTGTGTGTCACCGCCCCAGCAAAACCATTAATTCACCCCATTATAGGCTAATTCTGCCTCTTCTGCCAGGCCAGCTTGGACTGTCCTTCCTTTCTCCTAGCAAATACATGTTAACTCCTTCCTCGCCCCGGGGAGGGGACGGCATGGCCAGGCTGTGGTCACTGGGGTGGGTGGGTGAGGACACAGTTCAGCAGTGCCACCTGCTCCTGCAGCCCCCAGGCCCTGCCCTGGACACCAAGGATGGGGAGGAGGCTGCAAGGGGGCTCCTCTCCATGCTCCTGCTGTTGGGGGAATGTTCCCACATCCTCTCTTGGGGGCAGGATCTGCCATAGCTTCAGCCACTTAATATTTTCAGGGGTTTTCAGCAATTTTTGTGTATAATTAATTTTGTCTTCAGGTCCAACCCTGGTGAGATGGACATGGTGATGAAGAAGAGGGGTGTTGCAAAGGGAGCGTTCTGCAGGTGCGGGGAGACAGAGTTGTCTCAAGGCTTTTTGAGTTTGCAAGGATGCTGGTGTGAAGTGGATGAAGCAGGAGAGGGATGTCTGTCTGTCCTGCCTGTGTGCCCACCGATGGGTGGGGGAGCCATTGAACACCCCCCGGTCCAGCCTGTGCGCCCCCAAGCCACAGTGGATGCTGTGAGCAGTGGCATCTTTCTGGAGACAGCTTTGGTGTCTTTAAGAAAGTTGGGGGTTTTTTATGGAGTCTGCACATCTGCTCTTGTTCAGGGATGCTCAGAGCGCTTTGTGTTGTTTTATTTTTCCACCCTTTGCCTGAGATTTGAATGTGGGTGGATGCAGCATCATCCTGGGAAAAATCTCCCTGCAGCCATGCCTACACTGAAATCTGCATCCTGAAATGGTGCAAGGAGGGTGGCGGGGCTGTCACTGGATGCCACTGGCTTTGCTCGTGGCACTCAATGCCATCTCCATCTCCCCCCGTGCTGCCCGTAACATCCTTCCTGCAAAGTACCAGTCTGAACTTTGAAAAGCTGCCAGTAGTTCTGAAGCTGAGCCCAGTGCTTCTGAGGGTGCTGTGCAGGGCTGGGCTGTTCGTGGGGTGTCCCTGGTGTGGGCAGGGTGTGTGGGGGCTTGTGAGCCTGAAACTTGGCTCCAAAGTCTGGTCATGCATGGCACGGCTGGGGCGAACCGGGCTGCGCCCAGCACTGATAACCGCCAGTGTCTTGAGTTGTATTTGGAAGAGTTATGACACACAGTCAGGAGGAAAAATGATTTATTCTTCTAAGGCATTATTTTCTGTTTCGTTTTGGCCAAGCCTGGATGTGGGGCCACAGACATTAGGAGGAGTTGTGCCTAATCAGAGGCTTTCCCCTCCCAGGCTGCCTGCGGTTAAGATATCACAGTTGTTTCTTCCTTGTTATCTTTGTACTTGGGGACAGCATGAGTATGTCAGGCCAAGGAAATGTAAAGGGTTGTGATCACCATGAGCCTCTGCTTGCCTGTCCAGCATGATCAGTGGTGCTGAGCCAGGTCAGGGGGTGCATTTCTAGCCCAAAACCCCCCGCTCCTGTGCTGCAACAGTGAGCATAGGTCCCTCTGGTCACAGGGACCCCGTCCCCTAGCAGTGCTGAGGCAGGAAAGCATTGGTGAATTTGCCCAGCCCTGGAGAGCTGCGGGCTGAGCACCCTGCCCCAGCCACCTCTGCTCTGGACAACCCCCTCCAGCTTATCCTAGGGTTATGAGTCAGGAGGGAATGGCCAGGTTGAAAGGTGATGGCTGCTGGGACCTCCTGGCTCCTCTTTAAGGTCATCTGAAAGGTGGCATCTGAGCACAGGGTGGAGCGGGGTTTGTGGCATCTCCACGTTGGTGTGAACAGTGCTGGGGACACGGCAGTGGGCAGTGGGCAGGAGGCAGCAGCTCTTCCCTGGTTCCACGCACCTTTACCTGCCCTGGAGACTACACACCACTTTGCTAGCAAAGCATTCCCAGTGTGGGCGTACTTTGCCCTGCAAGGCAACGCTTCTTAGGGAAGTAAACAGCTCCCCAAGCAATAAAATCTCTGCAGGCAGATTTTGGCTGGTGCAATCCTCCCCTCCCTTTGCAGCAGCATTTGGGGCAGCTCGGCAGGGAGATGCTGGCAGTACAGCCCCGTCTCCCTGGAGAGACTGGCTGTGATGCTCTGGGATGCCCTGGCAGTGTGCTCTGCTCCTGGGGGGCTGTGCCACTCCCAAGCGTGCCGTGGTGCTTCCTTGCTCTTGCAGGGTTGTCGGTGACTCATGGTAGGGCTGGGGCTGAGGCTTGAGAAGGAAAAGCAAAGGTAAGTCATCTGCAGCAAGCTGGGAACAGATCAGTTGGTGTGTGGATAACTGGCTTTGGGCTGGATGCAACAAGGACGCGGCCGTTGGGGCTTGCGCAAGACACCCTGGCCAGGGGGAAGGTCCTGTGGTGTGTGTGGTGACTTGTGTCCTGGCTCTTCAGCCCGGGTTTCAGCAGTGCTGGTAACGCGTCACTCATGGGGAGCGTGTCCCACCTGCAGACCAGAGGCACTGACAGCAGCACCGAGGTCTGAGGCTCAGCACTGGGGAGACCCCAAGCTCTGCGCCCCACCAGCGAGGCTGCGCTCGGGGGCTGAGTGCTGCCATGGAGCTGGGGTGGGCTCCCAGGGCTGCAGCGGGTGTTATGCACCCTGCAACTGGAGCATCAGGGTGAATCCCAATGGGTCAACCCACCTGGGGTCCCTGCAGCAGGGCTGGGGCTCCCCAATGCCCACCCTGCCAGCCCGGTGCTGCCGGCAGCTGCCTTCCCAGGGCCCCCTCGGGTGCTCAGTCGTGCTCCCCTTTCCTCCCTGGTACAAGGCCGGTCAGCGTCCCGTGGGGAGTGCAGGGCTGCTCTGCTCCAGCCGGGTGTGGAAGACTCATATCCAGAGGCAAATTACATAAGGGACGCAGGTGACTCATACCAAGTCACTGTTTTTCTTCAGACTGTGTGATGATGGAAGCAATGCTGTTTGTGTTTTCTCCTCCAGGCATCTGCGGGAGCAGCCTGCAGCATTTGGGAAAGACCCACATCCAACCGGCAGCATTGCAAACAGAGCCATGCCGTGGTCCTGCAAGCGCTGCCTGCACTCCTGCGCTGCCTGCGCTGCTGCCAGGGAGCAGGAGGCTGCGAGAAACCCAGTTCCTCAGCCGCCGGGTTGCTCTGGGCTGGTTAGGGGTGTTACCAGGGCAGGAGATGCTCCAGCATCGTCGTGTGAAGGCCCTCCCGGGTCCCAGCCCATCCTCAGGCAGTTGTGCAGTGCACAAAAGGCAGCGTGTCCGGGGCTGGGGGGGCTGCAGCAGCACACACCCCCGGAGCAGCAGTGATGACTTTGGGGGGAAACCCCTCCATGGCTGTTGGTCACGTCGCCGCCGCAGGAACGGAAACCGAAACTCGGGGCTTCCAGCTGGGTGTGTGTTTGTCTTAAAATCAGCAGATCCTGGGATTTGGCTCTTCCCACCTGACGCAGCTGATGCGGTGACGCAGCTTCACCTCCTCCCTGCTCCAGCTGCCGCTGCGGCTTCCTCGGCTCTGCTGCCCGGGGACCAAGTCCCAGGACCGCCCGGCTTCTCCCTGGCTTTCTCCTCTGTTTCTACCACTTTTTCATGCGTGCTGAGCAGGGGGAGAAGCTTCAGAGAAGATAGTGAAAGCTGTTTTCTCCTGGAGCTGTAGGGAAAATGTCCCACCTGTAAAATCAGTGAAACCTCCAAATATCCCACCCGCAATATCCCACCCGTAAACCAGGGTGACGCGCCGGCGCCCCAGCTGCTCTGCCAGGGAGAGCCTGGCACGCTCCGTTCGGGGTCTGGCGTCTGGGGGGTTGTTCGGGGGTGTTTTGTTTCTGGTTTTCACTGCTGGTTGATGCTGCCTGGGCTATGACAGAGTCATTTGCTGTGGTTCAGAGCAAGGGCTGTGGAGAGGGCCGCTTCTGCCCGCGGGCAACGCAAACCAAGGATGCTGTTGCACATCCGTGCGCCTGCACTTGCTCCATGCCAGAGCTGGGGACCAGAACCGCTGCCTTCTGGAGCCCTTTGGCCTCACTTGGCTCCAGGGCTGCATCTTCACAGGGGAAGGGACCACTCCTTTCCTGGGCAGGGATGGGGCCCCCACGCTGCCCGGCCTGCTAATGGTTCCCCAGGCAGCTGCAAGGCAAAGGCTGGGAAGATCCTTCCTGTGCAGGGAAGCCAATCGCAGGAGCTCTGTGGGGCCATCTGGGGCTGCAAGGCTGAGCCACCCACTTGCCCCTGTGACAAGGCACAGAGCAGAGCAGTGTGACCCTGCAGCTGTGGCCGTGCCCACGCGTCTGGCAGTGACAGGGCCTTTGGGACACAGACCAGGCGGGTTCAGCCAGCTCCCATGGCCACCCACTGCTCCAGCAGGGTCCATCCAGCACCCACAGGCCTGGGCTGCCCCACACCCCTCCCTGGTGTGAAAGCACTCGGGGCTCCCTGGGTGCTGCTGGATGGGAGCAGGGTGGGGGCTCCCCCCGAGGTATCCGATGGGTAAAAAAAATGACAAAACAAATGGTTCCTCTTGCTCCTTCCTTCAGTGTTGACAAACATGCCAGAACCCAGTCCCTGCCCCTCCTTCCTCCCTGCTCCTGCTGCCAGCAATGCCCCACGGGCTGCCTCTCAGCTCCTCGTTGTTTCCTCTTCCCACTTCTTTCAAGGATGAGCTTTTACTTCCCTCGCTGATGCTGGTTCATGTCAGGGCAGCCGCGCAGTATCACCAAGCACCATGTGCCCATCCGTCAACAGAGGGATTTAACAGTGTTGCTGTCAGCCCGGGAACTTTGCCTCCAGTGCCTGCAATCTTCTAGAGTCGCTCGTGGTTGGAGGTGCGTTATGTTTTGCCTGGTTGCTTTCCAGGGCTTGCAGCTGGCTGCTGGCATGAAGATAATTTTATTAAGTGGGAAGGCGGGGGCCTGGCCACATTGCTGTGTCAAGCACAGCATCCGCGCTGTAGCTTGGTGCTTTCTGAAGCGTCGTGTCCAGGCTGGTGAGACAATGCGCTGCCACAGCCCCTGTGCTCTGGTGGGCATTAGAGGAACCTCCTGGGCCCTTTGGTTGGATGCCTGTGTTTTGGGGGGGTCTCAGGCTGCTGGTTATCTGTGTCTATCACCCTCAAATTCACAGCAGCACCAAACCGTGCGTGGGGAGGATGTTGCTTTGTGCTGCGCTGGGGCTGTGCTGAGCTGCTGCGGGTTTGGCTGGGTGAGCTGGGAAGGGGTGATGCTGGGGGGCTGAGGAGCCCCCAGGCCTCGGGTGCTGAGTATCAGGGGATGGTGCTTTGAGCTGTGACATGTGCCTGCAAACCAAGGTGCAGGTTCTTGCTACCCAGGGTGTAGGTGCTGCTGCCTGGTACAATGTCATTTGCAAATGCGACTCGGCTGGCCTCAGAGCTGCTGGGAGGGCGGGGGGCGGGGGGGACGTTGGGTTTGTTTGGGTTTGGGGTGGTGGTTGGTTATTTCTATTTGGCTCGAGGTTGACCTTTCTGCAGTTGGGTGCTCTCAGGCCCGGAAAAGAATGGAAAACGAAACTGGTGCTGCTGAACCGAAAGGAAACCTGCGGGCTTTGCCCCTCCCAGACGCCCTTTTTAAGCGGGGCCGTCGGGCGGGGAGGGGGGGGCTGGCCGGGCTGGGCACCAGGGCTGCCGCTGGGCCGCTCCAGCATTCGCTTCATTCATTCCCCGGCGCCGGCCGGTACCGGGCTCTGGACAGAGGCTGAGTGCGGGAAAGCCCCGACCCCTCCTCAGGTGAGCAGCGGCTGTCGGCCCCGGCAGCACCCCGGGCAGCATCCCGGCAGCACCCCCCGCAGCATCCCGGGCAGCATCCCCGGCAGCACTCCCGGCAGCATCCTCGCAGCATCCCGGGCAGCACCCGCGGCAGCATCCCCTCCGCCCTGGGGGGAACCGGGGGGGGCTTGGCGGAGGTGGGCAGGAGGATCTCGTCCCCCGATGCTGGAGAAGTGGGACTTGGGGGAGCTGGTACCCCCGGGTATCGCCCCTCTCGTTGGCTGCGTGGAGCGCTGCTCCCCGATGCCGGCTGCCCGCCCCCCCCCCCCCCCCCCCCCCCCCCCCCGGTGCCGGTGCCGGCTCCCCCCGGTGCCAGCGGGCGGGGCGGGGCGGGGCCGCCGTGATGCAATTTCCGCGAAGTCCGGCCCCGGTTTGAATGCGGGGAGGCCCCAGAAACGAAACCGCCGCTGGCAGCGAGTCCCCGGGACGCCCCCGGCAGCGGTGAGAGCGGGGCGGAGGGGTCCGGGAGCGGGGAGGGGGCTGCGGAGCCCCCTGGGGGGCTGCAGGGCGCGGGGTGCTCCCATTAGCCTTGCAGCGTTCTTTAGGGTGCTGCACGGTGTGGGGTGCTCAGCTCTCCCGTCTGCTCCTGCCCCGGCCCGCAGCATCCCGGCCCGCAGCATCCCTGCCCGCAGCATCCCTGCCCGCGCTGGATTTTGGCGGCGGGTGTGGGAGGTGATGTCAGGATGCGGGTGTTGGGGTGCAGAGCCCGGGGCTGGCAGGGGTGCGGGGTGCTGCTGGTGGTGAGCCACCCCTGCAGGTCGCCCCTCTCTGCGCCGGGGATGTGGTCTGGGAGCTGCCAGGCAACTTTGGATAGTTGGGTAAAGCAAATGCAATAGCTGGGGGTGCAGGTGCCTGGGGGTTGCATGCAAGCTGGGGTGGCAGCGGTGCTGTGGCTGGTGCTTGGCAGCGGCCAGGCTGGCAGAGCCATGCCAGCTCTCTGGGTGGGACTTGGAATGAACTGTTTTGTTGAAAAAGACTGTGGAAAGGAGGAGCCCCAAGAATTTCTGAGGTTGGTTTTGTTCAAGAAGGAAATACCGGAGGGGGTGCGGTTTTGGTGCAGCCGGGACGATAACCAGAGGCGATGGGGTGGCACAGGACAGCATCCGCGGTGAAGCTCCTTTTCCAACGGTGCCAAACCCTTCCAGCCAACCCAGCTGTGCCGTTCACTCGCGGGGTGCTCAGGGATGCTGTGCTGGTCTCACACCGCTGCTCCAGCCGCTCGCAGTCAGGAGAGGAAAAACTCCCCAGGTGCCCAGGTCTGGTGCCCAGCCAGGACCGATAACTGGGGTGGGGGCTGCGGTCGCCCAAGGAGCACAGTCCCCCGGGTGTGCCGGTGGCCTGTCCCCATCCCCACAGAGGGCTGTCCCAGCACTCTGACCCATGTTGCTTGCTCTGATCGAGGGGCACTTGGCTTACTCCAGCATAGCATATTGCCTAATCTCCTGTCAATAATTAATTGCGGCAAGACCTGTGAAGAAGGCCACTTTCCGGTAGGCTGGGATGGCACAGAGGTGCAGCACAGCAGGACTCGGCCGCGGAGGCATGATGAGTGTTTTTCTGCCACCGCCTTGCTTCGACTCGCCATTTCCAGGGAAATGTGATTATCCCTGGCGTCAGCGCAGCCCCACGAGGCGCCTGCCGGGGGATGATGCTCGGACATAGTGTGGCCCGGCCCTGACCCGAAGTGTCTTCCTGAGCACGGAGGAAATGCCGCCAACGAGGCGATGGCACGGTTTGGGCTGGGCCGGGGCTGGGCAGTGGGTGCCTGTGTCCATGTCGGTGTCTCCCGAGGGTCCGTGCCACCGGGGGAGGCAGATACTCGCCCCGCTGGGGCGGTGAGTGGGTGTGGAGCTGGGCACGCAATAAACTGGTTTCTCCGTCTGCCAGACTGACTTGTTTTGCCCATCAGTGGGATGCAAGTGGCTTCAAATGCCAGGCTGGGCTTTTCAGGACGAGTCTAAAGGAGACTGTTTTTTCTTAAAATGTATAAAATTCAGCCTGCAAATCACAGTCTGTGGCTTGCTGATAAATACTGCTCTCACTCAGCTCCCACCTTCCTCTGGGCACTTGGATTTTGCCCTGTCGACATGAGAGTTTTATTGGCAGGACAGCTACCATGCCGTACAGCTCCCCAAGCTCCCTCCTGCCCTGCATCTTCCCCCCGCCCGGGCTCGGATTGCAAAAGCTCCCGTAGCTTTTTCCTTTTTTTTTTTTTTTCTTTCTTTTCTGGTATAAGATGGTTGTAGAGAGAAAAAGGCTTTAATTTGGTTTGAGTGCTGGTGCTGTGTGGGGACTTTAAGAGGAGTTTGTACTTCCCCTTCCTCTTCCCTCCCACCTCCAGACCCAGATCATGTTCTGGCAGCTTGCTCAAAATCAAAGGCTTTCTTAAAAAAAATAAACAGCAAGAGAATTGACCCTTTAAAGGTGGAATATTCCCTCTTAGTTTTTTCAAACCCGGATGGTCTGCCTAGGCAGGAATACCAGACCCAGCCCAGCTGTCCTGTGCAGCCTCTGTGGGTAGTTCTCACAGCGTTTAACCGAGCGGGTCCGTGTCACAGGACCGTGTCTCTTCTGGGCTCTGCGCCTGTGGATGTACCAGCACCGGGAAGCTCGGCTCCAGCTCCATGGAGCCGAGTGCCAGCAATTAGATTTCATCCTCTCTTGTGTGCATTACTGAGGTGTTTTGGAGTTTTCACCAGTGACAGCGTTGCACAGATGTTGCACAAGTCCTGAATGCAAGTGCCTTTCCCAGGAGGGCTTGTCGCAAGGAGGAACCTTCCAGAAGGAGGAAGGGGAAACGGTTATTGGAGGGAAACCAAAGTGTTCCCAAGGCTGCAGATGTCAGCCCCAGAACAAGCCCCGGTGCCACTAGGCCAGCTTCAAAGGAGCTGAAAGGCTCCTGGAGGCTGAGCGTGACCTTGGGTCCCTCTCTGGGTGCTCCCGCTGGCTGTGGTTCAGCAGCAGCTTGGCACCCCCGGCCCCTTGCTGCTGCTGTCCCCCCTGCCCCCCCCGCTTCTGCCCTCCCACTGCTGGACCTGCTGTGCCGGACCCTGGGAGCTCCTGCAGCAAGCTGAGCCTGCAGCAGTGGGAGTCTGTGCCTCTGCCCTGGGCTCCGACTTAACTGCAGCCGATTCCTGACCTCCCAGGGAAAGCCAAGCAGGAATTCTCCCTCTTAGCATTGCGATTTGCAGAAGGACAGTCTCCCCAGGCTGGCGCAGGGGGGATATTTGCCTCTGCAGGGGTTTCCCCTCCTGCAGCCATGCTCAGGGCAGACCACAGCTCCGCACGCTGCTGTCTCCTTTCCCAGCAGCCAGGGGTTTTGCAGGTGCTCACGACCCTGGGGGGTCTCAGCGAGAGCAGCCCCCAGGCACAGGGTCTGCAGCCCCATGCCAGTGCTGTGTAGCCTTCATTGTCTTGCTGGGGATCAGCGGAGCACCCCTTGGTGCCCTTGGGCAGGAGACACAGCGCCCCACTCCCCCTCCGGCCTTTTTATTGCTTATAGATGCTCTCCTATATTTTTATTGTTTTTTCAGTTATTTCATTTCAGTGCGAAGCATTTTTTCTACATCAGTTGGCAGTCAGGCAGCACCAAAACCTCTGTGGTGGCCCCAACCTTTTTTTTTGTGGCAGACCCAGAGCAAAGAAAGAGCTCTCGACCTCTGTGCAGCGTCTGGGCTGCAGAAACGGTTTTCTTCCAATGACCGTGACCTTCTTGCAGTCAGAGGCTGGGGATACTCTGGCTCTCCACTGGCCCCAGCAGAGGTCTGGGTAAGGGATGCTCTTCCTTGTGCTGCGTTCATGTCCAGCAGCTCTGCTGGGCCTGGGTACGCGCAGGATGCAGCACATAGGTGATGCTGCCGGATCAGGACCGCAGGGGTCCCTGCAGGTGCTGTAGCTCTGGGCAGTTTGTAGGGAACGCAGGCGGAGCTGTGGCAGGGCCGTGCTGCCCGTCTGGCTATAAGCTCATGCTGCAAGCGCAGGAGTGCTGCAAGCAAAGGTTTGGAGGCAAAGGCGCAGAGAGAAGTTGGGGTGTTTCAGCTCTCGCTGCGGAGAGCCGACGGTGTGGCACAGTGACCCGAATAATGGCAGAGTCAGCGTCAGCGCTGCCGTGGGACTCCACCGCGGAGTCTTGCGGTTTACTGAAACAGAAACTAGCACTTCTGCCCAGCGCCAGGCTCACTGCCAGACCTTGAGAGATAAACAGGGCTGGTGTTTATCCACTGAGCGCGTGTCCTACCTGATGCATGGCAAAGTGGGATTAGGCTGTTTCATCCTAGCTGGGCAGCGGGTGGGTGCTATGGCGTGGGGATGGGATGCAAGGAGCTCGCTAATGGTGAGCTGGGAGGGTGAGTAATGCTCCAGCTGCTTTCCCCTGTGGTCCTGGCTCAGCGTTTGCTGCCTGGAGCTTCAGCCCAAGGAGCAGCTTCAGCACCCCCCTGCCCACCTCCTCTGGCACCAAGCACCCCGTTTATCCCAGAGGTGGGGAAAGGAGTTAATTAAAAAATGAAAAGTATTTCTGCAGAAGCAGTGCAAAATTTGTCCCACTGCTCTGTGGTCTGCCAAACTGCAGCAGTAAATATTGCTCTTCCCCTGCTTTGCTAGAGCCGGTCCTTCGTGGCTGCGATGCTTGGCTCAAGGCTGGTGGCTTTGCCTGGCAGCACACGCTGCCCACGGATCTGCCCCACCACGCTCCCGTCGGCCCAGCCGCATGGCCTAGCCATGAAACCCTGCAGCATCATTCCCAGGGATCCTCCTGGGCTGTGGTTACCCAGGAAACTGCTGGCAAATGCTGGAGCCGGTGGCCGGGGAGGGCAGGGAGGTGAGTCACGGAGCTCTCCCGGCTGGGTGTTACCGAGCCGTTGGCTGGAGATGCTGGCAGGTCCCTGTTCCAGCATGCCCATCGCCCGGCCTTGGGTGCCGCATCCGAGGAGCAAAGAGGGTGGTTGCTTTGTTAATTAATTCCAATTAATCTTTCATGCCACAGAGGGAAAGGGGCTGGGCTGGAGCTGGGGTTTTCCCACTCGGCATGGGGCAGCGGTGGGGCTGCCCAGCTGGACCCAGGGGAGGGAACAGGAAAAAGAAAGAGAAAGTTGGCAGGAGCTAACCGAGGCGGGGAGGCCGTGGCAGCTGGAGGAGGAAGTTGAATCATCCGGGGCAGTGATCTGCGAGGAGGTCGGTGGCCACTGTGGGGCCCGTGCCAGGCCCTCTGGGGCAGCCGCTGCTGCAGCCGGCTCTCCTGGGTTGGGTGGTGGATGCTGATGGGCTGCAGGCTGCGGGACCGAGCCGAGTCCTGCCGGGAGCCCCTGCTGCTCCTGCGGGACACGGACCCCTGGGACCTGGGCTGGCGGGTGAATGGAGCTGGGTGAGCGGGTGAGGGCAGAGCCCAGGCACTTGGGTGCCGAGGGCAAGGGTGTCTGGTGGCTGTGGGTGCTGAGTGAGGCTTCTGGCCACTTGCTGGTGAGTGGCGCCAGGCTGTGCCGGTGCCTCGGCACGCGCCCAGCCAGGGACCAGCTGATGTTTCCTGCTAAGTCGCTTGTTCCTCGTTTCTTTGTCAGGCTTTGTGAACTCTCACCAATGGCTGGCAGGTACGTAGTGAGCTAGGACACGGCCACCCCATGGCACCTCCTCCCCCTGACAGCGCTTTGTAGGAACTTCCCGCCATTAATTTTGCTCCGCTCAAGCCAGCACCGAGGATGCCGACGGCAAACGGCCCGGCGGTGCTGCTGGGCAGCCTCCAGCAGCAGCTGGAGCTGCGCCTGGTCTGCTCCAAGTGCAGCATCAAGGAGAACGAGATCACCTACCAGCTGCGAGAGGTGGAGCACAGGTGCATGTATGAGATCCTCCTGGCTCGCTGCCACAGCCGTCGGAGCTCAGCCTGGAGGAAGGTGTCCAGGCGGCCGGGCTTCCCCAACCCGGCCCGCTACGCCGTCTGCAGGTACTACACAGCGGGGCTGGGCTGCAGCAGGCACAAGAGCCAGTGCACCTTCGCCTGGAGCTCGGAGGAGGCCATAGTCTGGAACTTTGAGAGGGAGCAGCAGCTGGAGCGGCGCCAGCTGAAGGCAGCAGTGCTGCAGGAGCAGCTGGAGGGTCACCCCGCCACCACCCCCAACCCCACGGCCAGCGCCGCCAGCGAGATCGCCAGCGAGTTCGGGGGGCAGTTCCAGGAGATCTGCAAGCGTTGCTTCTTTGGCTGCCCCCAGCGGATCTCAGTGGGCGGCCAGGGGCGGCTCTGCAAGTCCCACCGGACCTGGGACCCCCTCCTGGTGCACGTGGTGTCAGACAGCCGGAGGAAGCAGCAGTACTCTGCCATCCGGCCCTTCCCCGAGTTCATGCCAACCCTCAGCTACTGCAGGTTCGTCTCCAAGGGCCAGCCCTGCAAGCACGGCCCGCAGCGCTGCCGGTACGCACACAGCGACGTGGAGATGGCCATCTGGGAGGCCGAAAGGGAGCATGGCCTGGTTCGCTCTGACCTGCTGCCGGCCGTGGGGACCAGCAGCACCAATGGCGAGCTGGTGGCACCCACGCCGATGCAATTCTACTGCCGGGTCTGCCTGGTGACCTTCAGCTCGCAGGAGAGCTTCGAGAGCCACTGCGCCTCCGTGGAGCACGTGCAGATGCTCTCGGATGACAGCTCTGTCCAGTGGGTACACCGCACGCCGCCGCTCGGGCTGACCAAGTTCTCGCTGTGTAGCAGGTAAGGCGTCCACCCAGTGCAGCGAGGGAGAGGGCAGGGGCAGCAGGCAGCCACCAGCTCCCTGTGGACCCCCAAGCTGCCGGGCATGGGTCGCACCTGGGATACCTCTCTCCTGACAGAGCAGAGGTGTGTGAGATGGGGAACAGCTGCACCAAGGCTCATTCCCCTGAGGAGCTGCAGGAGTGGATCCAGAGGGTGAAGGTTGCTGTGAAGAAAAAGAAGCAAGCGCTGAAGGAAGGGCTCTTGTCGTACCAGGACCGGCTCATCGCTGAGTATCAGATGTGCTCCAACGAGGTGTTGATTGTAAGTCACGGGTGGCAGGGTGGGTGAGCGTTGGTCAGGCACATCGCGACAGACCTCACGGGTAAGAGCTTGGGAACAGGGTCCACCACTCACCTTTCTAACGGTGGTGCAGAAAGGGATGTTGCATCCCCCTTTCCCTCACCCCTTTTGAGACCCTGCTCAGGCTACCTGAGCACACTGCTGTGCCGGGTCCTTTCATTTCCCAAGGCTGCTGCGTGGGGACACTGAGGAGCGGTGGGTGAGGCCTGAGCATGGGGATTGACTGACCATCCCCTCTTGGGAGGATGTAGCATAAAGGCAAAGGATGAAGCTGGCTCCGTGCAGGGCTCTGCAGAGTGTCCCTGCGATGCTGCCTTCAGTCCCGCTCCTCCTCTGCTTCCCCCGCAGATGGCTGAGCACGTTGAGGGTGTCAGAGTTGTGTGTAAGCAGCCCCTGCACGTGCAGTCGGAGGACAGGAAGATGAAATACTGCTGGAAGTTCAAGGTCCACTCCCAGGTAAGCCCAGCTCTGTGCTGTGGGGGGCTGTGAGCCGCTGGCAGCACCTGCTGTCCTTTGGGGTTTTTTGTTTGTTTAATTATTATTTCTGCAAGGAGCGTAAGGACAGGGATGTGGGGGTGTCTGAGTGAGGGTGTGTGTTGGGTATTGAGGAGCAGCTCAGGTGGTGCCCGAGCTGGGGCTGTACGCGAGGGGAGCAGCCACCACATCTCCTGTCTCATCGTGTGCGGTGGGGCTGGGGCGGACCCGGCTGCTCTCAGCACCTCCCACATATCATCACAAATAACAAGATTCAGCTGCTTCCCTGCCCAGTATTTTGTGGGTGTTGTGGGCAGGAACCTGGGTCTGATTGTCCTTTACCAACACAGGAGATTTCCCGTTTGCAGCAGACTGGCTCAGTTGCTGTAAAACTGGAACCTGGGATTCTTTAAGACCTTAAAATAATTGCTGTGGGGTTGCATGAAAAATAAGCTCCTTTAAGGAGAATGTCAAGTGGTGCTGTAGATCCAGCATGGCATTCGGTTCCTGCAGCAGCCTTCAGTAGGAAATGCTGCTGGGAGGACCTCGTCAGCCGCTGGGCTCTTCCCGTGGGCTGCCCTGACCATATCCCTGTTCTCCTCTCAACTGGCAGATGCCTCTGCAGCACGTGGCGCTACTGAAGCGGGAACCTGGAGTCAACTTCTACCTCTCGGGGAATGGGCTTTCCCGGGGCCTCCACTACATTCGGGGGGAGCACGTGGCCACCCTGGCCTCCTCCCCACCCGCCGCGCTGGTGGAGGTCTGCATGGAGTGCTGCACGCTGGGCATCTTCGAGCAGTGGGTGGTCTTTGACTTTGGCAAACGCCCTGTCCTCATGCAGAAGATCAAGGTGAAGGTGGGCCGGCGGGAGACCCCCCAGCACATCCCCAGTAGCAGGGAGAGCAGCCGCCCCGTCAACTTTGTGCGATGGGATAGAGGTAACCGGATCATTGTTCCCAGCGTGCCAAGGACTGGTGAAGACATGGCTCTGCTGGCTAAGTACAAACCTCCTGCTCTTGCGCTGGACTACCAAAGTGAGGGTGGTGCCACTGTTCCCATCACCCGCCTCAACTATCGCGAGAGGATGCACAGATTCCTTTTCCGTGAGGAAGAAGCTGAACAGGCCCTGGTTGCCAAGTAAGTGCCAGGTGTGGATCCAGAGGGGTTCCTCCTTGCTGTGGACCATGCTAACCCTTGGGGCTATGCTGCTGCTGAAACCTCCGTCCCTTCTGGGCTGGGTCCTGGGGCGCCTTCCCAGAGAAGTGGAAACCTGCCAAGAAGGGTGGCTTGCTCTGTAGCAATAGGAGGGGAAGGGCTGGGTCTTGTCCTGTGGCCATGGATTAGCGAGAAGCACAGTTTCTGTGTGCTCAGGAGGCCAGCAGACCCTCTCTGGGTGTCGGTGGTGATCCTCCCTCTGCAGTGAGGGGGGCAGTTGCTGATGAACTGGTGGGCCAAGTTCTCTGTGGTTCATTTAGGTGTTTCCTCCTTTCAGACTCAACCTGCGGGTCCTCATCATGCTGACCCCCATGCTGCAAAGCCTCTCTGTGGGGATGAAGTTTGCCCTCTCTGGTGAGCTGTTTGCTGAAGTGCCTACCCCTTATAACCTCTCGCCGGACACAGATGAGGGGTATCTGCTGAGCAGGTCTGTGCCCACCGCTTTCCTGGCACTTGACCCACCTGTAGACAATCGGGTATATGAGGTTAGTGTGGAGCATAAAGCCACCACAGAGAAGACCATCTGGCTACAGATACCAAAGAGATGCTGCTTAGAGTTGAAATTCAAGCCAAACACCTCCCACAAGGTGGAGATCCAGTTCCAAATCGACCAGCTGCTGTTCCGGCAGTGGCATCAGGCTGTGGACCGCCTGTTGGATGAGAAGCTGGTCCTACCAGATGTTGCCAGTTGCTCTGTCCCCTACTCTCTTGGATCACCACAGAAAGGGAACAGCAAGCAGAAACTAGCCATCTCCTTCATCACGGGCCAGGCAACCACCAGCCGGCAGGTCCCACCTCTTCTCATCTACGGGCCCTTCGGCACCGGGAAGACGTTCACCTTGGCCATGGCCACCATGGAGATCCTCAGACAGCCCAAAACACGGGTGCTGATCTGCACTCACACTAACAGGTTAGCAGGGGGTGAGGGAAGAGGCCACCAGAGCTGTGGGCCGGGTCCAAGCAAACTGGTCCATCACTTGCCTGGTGGGATGAGAGGGAGCCAGGGTGCATGGGACAGAGCTGAGCAGCCCTTTTCTTAGCATGCATTTCAATTACTTGTTTAAATAAATTATTTTTATTTGGTATGTCTTAAACTGCTCTAGCACATCCTGCTAGGAAGAACCCTGGCATGCATGGAAGTCTTTGGGAAAGAGGCAAAAATATGCATTTTAAAGCATTATAAAATGGGGGTGGGCTTGGAGAGACAGTTCTTTCAGCCTTTACTGTGTGCCGGCAGAAGTAGAAAGCCATTGCCTGACCTTGCTGGGGTAGTGTTGCACTCTGCTTGCCCTTCAAAATGATTATGCTCTGCACACAGGCCAATTTTTTTACTTTTCCAGGGAGGGTTTGGGGAAGAGGAAATGCAGATCTGCTCTGACTGCCATTGAATCTGCCTTCAGAGAAACCAGGACAAGATTGTTAAAATTAGAGCAGTTAGACTGAAAAGAGTGTCCACATCCGATCCTGCAGGCTGTTACTGCCTTAGTTTTTTAATGTATAATAGATGAGTGAGCGACTGCTAATCCTGGCCTGTTTCGGGCTGTCTGCTTGCACTGAGGTGTCTTCTACAGATCTCATGCCACCTGCCTGGGCTGCGGGTGGTCAGCTGTTGGAGGAGAGGTCTGGTGGCTTGGCCCTAGAGAGCAGCAGGGCCACAGATTTTGTTAGGCACGTTGCGTTTTTCCATGTGAGCATTAAGACATGCCCTAGCCTCGAGTATCAACTCCTGTTTAAACCGTACCCTCAAAACAGGCTTGGAACCGGGCACCGCATGAACACCGGTGTCTTTGCACGTACGTGAATACCTCCTGTGGCAAGTGTGTTGTCAGCCAAAGCTGGGGAAGAGTTCGGGTGCGGGCTGGTGAGTGATCAGATGGTGCGTTGGAATGATGGTCATAGCATTTGGGAACAGCACTAACAATTCCTTGATGGTTTCCCCTTTTGTTCCCTTCCAGTGCTGCTGACATCTATATCCGGGAGTATTTCCATCACTACGTAACCAACGGGCATCCGTGGGCTGTTCCCTTGAGGATTATATCCACGGACCGTCCCATCAACCTGACGGACTCCATCACGCAGATGTACTGCTGCATCTCACCAGACCAGCGCTCCTTCCGCCACCCCACGCAGGTGGAGATCGACAGGCACCGCATCATTATTACCACCTCCATGTTATCCAAGAACTTGAAAGTTGCCCCTGGTTACTTCACCCACATCATGATCGATGAGGCTGCTCAGATGCTGGAGTGCGAGGCTTTGGTTCCACTCTCCTACGCCACTTTTGAGACCCGGATTGTCCTTGCTGGGGACCACATGCAGATAACCCCAAAGCTGTTCTGTGTTGAGGATGGACAATCTGCTGATCACACCCTGTTAAACCGACTCTTTCAGTTCTACCAGAAAGAGAAGCACGAAGTGGCCATGAAAAGCAGGATCATCTTCAACGAGAATTATCGTTCCACTGCGGGCATAATTGAGTTTGTCTCCAAGCACTTCTACATCGGCAAAGGCAATGCTATCCAAGCCAGCGGGAACATCCCACCCCATCCCGAAATCTACCCGCTCGTGTTCTGCCACGTGTCTGGCGTGGCTGAAAGAGATATGTCCATGATTTCTTGGCACAATGCCTCTGAGATAATACAAGTGGTTGAGAAAGTGAAGGAGATCTATCAGAGGTGGCCAGATGAGTGGGGTGTCCGAGATCTGAAGAGGATCTGCGTGGTCTCCCATGGGATGCAGGTAAGTAGGAGAACCATGCGTTTCCCAGCTGAAGGGGCTACGCTTGCTGCTGACTGCTCTCTAAACACTCCCAGATAAATTCTGGACTCTTTTTACAATAAACCTGTCTCTTGTGCTAGTAAAAGTAGGGAATCTGGGATCTTGCATACCTTCAGTGTTTTTTTGAGGCGCTCTCCTTTTGGATAGTATGTCAGGGGTGGTGGGAGCAGACATGCCTTGTGGTGGGATGGTTTAGTTGAAGATCTTCAGCATCTTCCAGGCAGGTCAGCTATAGGGCAGACTGGGAGCACTGGCTGAGGTCATCCCAGGACATGTGGCTGCTGTTGAGTAACTTTCTTGGAGAACCTGCAGCTGAGAAGGGTGAGGGACCTTGGTGTTGGGTGGGAGCCATTTCTGAGCTGAAACTGTATTCACTTGTGCCTCTTTCTTTCTTACCAGGTTTCTGCAACAAGACAAGAGCTGAGGAAAAAGCAACTGCAAGAAGTGGTGGTAGAAAACTATGAAAACTTGCCAGGTTTGTGTCTTGTGCAATAGTTGGTCGTGCCTGGCTACGTTTTGAGGTCTTCTGTGTGCTAGGGAGAACTTCTCCAGTCATGTTGATAGACAGGAGAGTCTATAGCAGCCACAGCCACTGTGTCATGGGCAGCGGGAGGAGACACTGGGTGGCTAGCAGAAGTCTTTCCACCATTTCAACATTGTCCTCCTTGCTAAAATGCAAAATACTGGCTGATCTCGTGGCAAAATACCTCTCTGGAAGGGTGCATGCGGTGTTGTTCGGCAGAGCTCCCTTGCCCTTCCCTGTGGCTCTGCCACCACTGCAGCTGCCGCAGCCCACATAGCACTGATTAGATGGGAGTGCCTGGAAATCCTTTGGCTGATTTCCACCCCCTTCTGGTTGGTAAATCTTTGATTTCGTCTTTTCCTTAATAAGATTTCACACCAAATTAAATCTGCACCCAACTGTCAACTTGTTTCAAATATACGAACGTTGCTTTGTAGGAGGGTGAAAACCCTGTAAATGCAATCCCAGGGACTTGAGCATGTGTGAATCATGTGAAGCCCCAGATACCAGTGGGGGAGGCTGGTAATAGAAGGGAATTGAAACCAGGATGGCCTGTGGGTACCAATCGCAGCAAAAATCACAGAGCGACTCACTAAAGGAGGCGTCTGCTGCTCTGGATGACAAGTGAGGGATAGGGCTGTTTTGTCCTCAAGGACTTAGTTTATGACTCACCCATGTTTTTATTTTTCTTTTTTTTTATTATTATTGTGCAGCTGGGACTCCTCATGGTGAGATTAACTGACCCCTGGGGTGTGTTTCTGATCTCCACACCCTTTCTTTGCAGTCTCTTCCCAGCTCTGAAATCACCAGGGTGCCTCTCGCTGTTTGTTATTTGTCATGCGATCAGCAGAGCCGTCCTTGAGGGGAGAGGGATTCTTGCCAACGGTCACTGCTCATGTTCCTGCAAGACCCTCGGTTCCCTGAGGAGTTTGGGATTCACAGAAAAGTCTGCCCATGTTATGAGGAGCAGCTGGCGGGGGCTGCCGGTGGCACTGGGCATGCAGGGGCTGCTCCATGGGCACTGACAGCTGCACTGGTCCAGTTCCCTGCCTTTCTCCCGTCTCCACGCTGCCCTTCCCTCCCTTGTGTGTGGGTGGTTGGTGGGTGGCCTTGTGGCGTCCATCCTGGTTCGTGCCTGGAGGCCCTCACGATCCCCAAGAGCTGCTTTATTCCCAGATAACAAGCAATAGGACAAGAGGAAATGGCCTGAAGTTGCACCAGGGGAGGTTTAGGTTGGATATTAGGAAAAATTTCTTCACCGAAAAGGGTGGTCAAGCATTGGAACAGGCTGCCCAGGGAGGTGGTGGAATCACCATCCTTGGAGGTGTTTAAAAAATGTGTAGATGCGGCGCTTAGGGACATGGTTTAGTGATGGACCTGGCAGTCCTGGGTTAATGGTTGGACTTGATGATCTTAAAGGTCTTTTCCAACCTGAATGATTCTATGGTTCTGTTCAGAACAGGTGGCTCCCGTGACTCAGCCAAGTGAGGCTACATCAGCCCACAGCCCTGTAACACAGTGTAGATGGGCAGAGCACTGGGCAGCATTCAGACAGGGTCTTTCCTGTTGGGTTCCTGTGAGTGACTTCTCCCTTGTCCCCTCTGGTGCAGGGCGGGAATTCCGGGTCATCATCATCAGCACAGTCCACACCAGTGAAAGCCTGCGCCTCTCAGCCTCCCACCACCTCGAGTTCTTCAACGAAGCCAGAGTGCTCAACACCATCATGACCCGGGCTCAGTCACTGGTTGTTGTGGTGGGGGATGCCGTCGCCTTGTGCTCCCATGGCCAGTGCAGCAAGGTGTGGAAACGCTTTATCCAGCAGTGCATCGAGAAGGGGAGCATCTTCCCGGAGAACCTGACGATGGCTCAGATAAAACAGGCTGCATGTGACAAAGAGAGCTGGAGCAAGAGGAGCCCGGAGGGCGATGAGGAGGACAGTGACACGGATTCCTGGAGCTCTGAGGCTGAGAGCATGAATCCCGATGATCCTATCCTCCAGGAGCTCTTAGATGAGAGCAAGAACGTGCTGGTGACGGTGTCTGAAGAAGGGCTGCTGAACGTGAAGTCTGAGGCTTCAAACCTGTGGAAAGACAGGCAGGAATACGTCAGCTTCTCTTCTCGGATGATGCAGGAGTATCTGCACATGCACCCTAAAATGTACAAGAGATGCGAGCTGATCAAAGAAGGGTTTGACAGAGCTTCTGCCTTCACCCTCAACGACTCCCCTGCGATGACCATTCAGATCAAAGGCAGAGTTCACTGCGGGACAGCCTTCACGGGGGACGAGGTGCTCGTGGAAATCCTGCAGAACATCACGGCTGACAGCGGCAGCCACCGCCCTCAGGGGAAGGTGGTGGGCATCTTAAAGCGCGCAGAGAGAGAATGGACCTTCATCTGCATGATGGATGAATTTGATCCCCGGGTGATGATACCCATCGATCCCACTGTCACCAAAATATTCGTCCCAGGGCTGAAGGAGAAACCCAACGTCATTCCCATCCGCAGGCTTGTCAATGGGAAGTACAGAGTGATCAGCTGTGAGAAGATCAGCCAGGAGATGAGGAGATGCCAGTTATTCTGCGTCCAGGTTATCTCCTGGCGGGAAGGGTTTTACTACCCTTTGGGAATAATAACGGAGATTCTGCATGCAGCGTTGACATTGGAAGAAGGCTTAAAGATCCTCAACTTGGAGTACAGTTTGGAGAAGAAATACCCATCTGCTGTCACCAAGGAGTTGGCCAAATATGCCTCCAGCAGCAAACTAAACTTCGCCAAGGAAAACCTGAAGGACTGTCGGAATTACCTGACCTTCACTGTCGACCCCAAAGGTGCCAGGGATTTGGATGATGCTGTCAGTGTTAGGGATCTCGGGCATCACTATGAGATTGGGATCCACATTGCAGACGTGGCTGCCATCATTCCCAAAGGCAGTGCCTTGGACCTGGAAGCAAAGAAGCGGGGTGTCACCTACTACGCTCCCAGCCAGGAGCCTCTGAGCATGTTCCCACCCCACATTAGCCAAGATGTCTGCAGCCTCCTGCCACAGAAAGATCGGCGTGTGATCTCCTTATTTGTCACGGTAGAAAAGACAACGGATCGGATGTTAAAGGGAGTCTTCACCATCTCTGTGATCTGCTCGGACAGGCAGCTGTCCTATGAAGAGGCAGAGCTCTGCATTAAGAGCCACTACAGAGGAGCGTCAGAGCCCCTGCGTTTCGATACCCTGGAGGACTGCATAGCTGTGGCTTATCACTTCTCCAGGATCCATCGGAAGTTTCGGCTGCAGGAGGACTGTTTCTATGACCGGCTGGATGAGGAAAGCTCCCCAGGTAACAGGGGGTCCCATCAGATGATAGAGGAGTTAATGATCATGTTCAACAGTTTTGTGGCCGAGTTCCTCACCAACCAGGAGGACACGAGAAATGCCACTCCTCTCCGGTGTCAGTGTGAGCCGAACCCTCAACAGTTATCACTCATGAAAAACAAGTACAACCACATCCTTCCTTTGTCCATCCATCTCTCGCACCACCTGGGAGAAGTGCCTCCCAGCCAAGACTCCTCTAAAAATGTGAAGTTCAGTTTCCTGGCCCCCATCTGGCAGCACCTGCAGTCAGCTGCTAATCGGCGTGACTTCCACAAGATGCTAGACCTTGTCGTTACTGATGACATCCACCCGAAGCTGGCCCCCGTGGCCCTGGAGTTCAGGAGGCTACTTGGCCGCTCCTATTTCAGTCGCTCCAACTCCACTGTCCAGTCGAAAGTGGGCCATTACTCCCTGCACGTTGACTCGTACACCTGGGCTTCCTCTCCCATCCGCCGGTACGTGGATGTTGTGGTCCAGCGGCACCTTCATTCTGTGCTCCACAAGAAGCCCATCGTCTATTCTTCGGATGACATTGAGTTTCTCTGTCGTGACTTCAACAAGAAGAATTCCCAGGCAACGACGTATGAGAAGAGAGCCCACTGCCTGCAGATGGCCACCCAGCTGAAGGACCAAGCCCTGCAGAAGGTCGCCTTTGTAGTGGATATTGAAGGGATGAACAAGTATTTTAAAGCCCTGTTTCCACTGAACAAGGAGAGTCTTCCAGATCCCCAGAGAATTAGCTACAGGTCTCTTCAGCTGATAGAGCAGCCCGTGTTCATCGAGGAGCGGAACAGCATCAAGCTCATGTGGAAGAGGAGGGTGTACTCCATGCAGACAATGAAGGAGCACAGCCTGCGGGAAGGGCCTCTCTGCGACTGCAGCGTCACCCTCTTCAGCACCCAGACTTGGCAAAACGTGCTCACGGCCATCAGGAGAGAGGAGTTTGAGACCGCTGCCTCGCTCCTGGAGAAGAGCAAGGAGCTGTACCGGCGGCACGTGGGCCGGATCAGGAGGAGCCCATGCTCACACTACATGGAGGTGTCCCTGGAGCTCAGCGCCGGCGACGTGCTGCAGTTCCAGCTCACCACCGATGTCTACCGGGGCTTCCTGGTGCCCTTTGTGCAGCTGTGGTGTGTGATGCCAGGCTTCGACATCTGCCTGCAGCACGCAGAAAAGCCTGTTGAATGCTTCTCTGCCTACGCCACCCTGCCATCCAAAGACAAGTACAAGCACGTAACGGAGTACAGCAAGGTGTGGATGCAGATGAGCGCCATAGAGTCTGCTTCGTGTGCGGTGGACAAAAATGACTCGATTATCCTCCATGATGTGCAGATAACCTGGGCGAGGCAAAGGACAAGCAAAGGACAGCTGCAAGGCAGTTTCCTCCTAAACAAAACGTTTTTGGAGGAGTGCTCTATTGAAGTGGACTTCAACCACTGTTACTTGTGCATTCGCTTGGGTGGGCTGAAGCTTGGGAGCCTTCAAAGCGATGAGGAATGCCTTAGCCATGGCCTCCAGAATCTGACTCTTCTTAACAAGGACAGCTCGGAAGGCAGACTTGTGGTTGATCCAGATACCTACACCTGGGTGGCTCACGGGGTCACTGAAGAGTTCAGCGACAACGCCAAGTCAGACAGGACTAGTCAGCACACTCTGACCTTTTACATTCACTCTATGTCTATGAGGAACATCCCTGTGGAAATCTCACAGGCGTCTGCCACGTTCACAGTGGAGCTCATACCAAAGATGCTGCCAGATATGTAAGTGTGCTCAGCAGTTGCGCTCTGGTTAACCTGTCCATGCAGAGTGACTGCTTCCCATGGGACTCCTTTGCTGCACCCAGATGGTGTGGCTGATCCCCTGAAAGATCTGTCCCTACCCAGCTCCGGCTGGCCGTGCTGCTGTGCTGCTGTTTGGTGAGGGTGGCAGCATGGCTCAGATCTGTTCTCCAGATGGTCTCTTGCTTTTCTGGTTGACTTTAAGAATGGGGAGATAGGGGAAGGTGCCATGCTGAAATTTCCCTGGGCATCTGTTTCTTATGTTACTGGATTGCTGCAATATGTGTCATAAAAGGCAGGGTGAAGCACTGGATCAGGGTTTGCTTAGCAGAAGTGCTCCCTGATTTCTCAATCATTCCCCTTTGTTGTTGCTGTGAAGCAAGATCGGCTCTTATTAAAGCAGAGCTGATGTCTGGTTTGCCCTTCATTGTACACGACATGGACTGCTATGCATCCATGGCTGCTGTGGCTTTTTCAGGGCAGAATGTGCTTCCTTTTTGTACCGTGAATTTCAGGGAAAAAATGGAAGCTGGGCCGTAATAAAAGGGAGCTGGGGCAGAAGTTGTGCTCCTTGCTCTCAACATCTTTGCAGGCTCAGCTCTTCAGACAGTTGAGAAATAGTCCCAGATGCAAAAGAGCAGAATAAGAATTGTTTTGGTTTAAGTTCCTTGTGAAAGCATTTAATGTAACACCAAAGCAGAGCAAAATAATGAACAAGACAGTTGTATGAAGCTGTATTACAAATTTTGCTGTTTTATGCTACATTCCATTCATTCTTATTTTTCTCTGTCAGACGGAAAGAAAAGGCAATCTGGAGGCTCAAGCATGCCTCTGAGCTTGCTAAAAGCATTGCCCTTGGCCATGAACCTCCTAAAAAAGGTAGGTGTAAATATTTGCCACTCTTGCCTTGTGGCTACTTGCTTTCTGGCTGGGCAGATGCCCTGGCAGCTTCCATGGGTCCTTGCCATAGGGGTTGTGCTCCCAGACCAGGTGGTTCCCCAGCCAAGGGGAGGAGAGGAGCTGCTAGCCTGGGAGGGTGAAGGTAATACGGGGTGCCCTGCTGGAGAGTGGCACGGGTGATGTTTTAATCCCCAGGGCTCACAGAGAAGGCTCATGGGCAGAAAGTCTTGGCACGGGACAGCTATTACTTTTGGGTGGTCTTTTTAGGTAAATGGGCCCCAATTGCTTGGTTCTTGCTGCATCCTCTGTTGAATCGCTTGTGTGCTGTCTTCAGTCACCTCCTTTAATCTTGTTTTCTTGGCTCTTTGCTTTAATAGAGACAGTGTCCAAAATCCTGCAGCAAAAATGCTTTGATCTCCCTGGCAGCCACAGGAAGCTTAACCAGAGTCAGAACCAGGCTATTCTAAATGCTCTGAGAAAACCCTTCACGCTCATCCAAGGCCCACCAGGTAAGGCTGGGGGGGGGTGGCAGGAGTACATGCCCACTTTGTTATGAAAGGCAGGTTAATCTGTTGCTTTCCGTAGGACCTTGGTGAGACAGGAGAAGGCAGCGTGGGTTGGCATCACCCGCAGCTGCTCAAGGCAGTCTCCTCAGTTCTTGATTTTATTTCATGGCTCATCACCCGGATGCTGACCTAGAGCACGGGTGTTGTGGCTCAAGTGTTCTCAGCAGCCTCCTTGTTTTTTCTAGGCACAGGGAAAACCATTGTTGGAACTCACATTGTCTACTGGTTCCATAAGCTGAATGACGATACCGTCAAGGAGCAAACACTTTCCCCTGAAGAAAAGCCCAAGGGGCAAAAGTGCATCTTGTACTGTGGCCCATCCAGGAAGTCTGTTGATGTTGTTGCTGGTAACTATTGGTTTTAAGCCCCTGAAGAGGCTCACACTGGGGGGAGGGAGATCACATGGCCGCAGGCAGGAGGGGGGAAAGCAGGGCTGGTCCTTAGGGAAGACCCCTTGCTGCTGGGCGAGGACCGGTGAAAGTGGGGCTGGTAAGCGAGCGGTGGGGAGGAGGCGAGTGAGTGCGCGCCCTCTCAACATTGCCGGCGCCTGGTGCTGTCTGAGCAAACCTGTCCTCCTTCCCCAGAGATGCTGCTGAAGATGAAGAACCTGAAACCGCTGAGGGTGTATGGGGAGGCCGTTGAGGCAATGGAATTCCCGTACCCGGGGAGCAACCGGCACTTCTCCCGCAAAGCCTTGCGGGATGCAAAACCAAAGCGTGAGCTCAGGTAGGACTGTGTGGCCCCGCGGGCTCCAAGGGTGCTGGGGAGCAATGTTTTCTGCGTCAGCAAAGCTGAACAAGCCAGAGCAAATGCAGGTTCCACTCCGCTACTGTGGAGCAGCACTATGAACCTGCTTGATCGTTAATTTTTTCAAGTGAAGGTGTGTAGCCTAATGTAGCGCCTAGTCAGGAAATCCAGGTTGTCAGAAAGATCCTAGATGTTTTCCTCTCTTTTGAACAGCTCTAAAAGTCCCTGACTTTATTCCTGCTTTCAACCACTAAAGAAAAGCGGTTGTGTTTTGTATCCTCGAGGGTCAACTAAGAGTTAGGTCGGTAAGGAAGGAGCAGTCTAACTGTGACTTCTTTAGCTCATGGGGTTTCTCTGCATAGGCGGATGTGGTCTGCTTTGCTGTAGAAGAGATCACTTCGGTCTGTGCTAGGGGGAAATATTTATATGTTAACTCTTTATTCAGCGAAATAATCCTGCATCATCGCATCCGGCGGCCACCCAACCCTTTCTGTCAGTATATCTGTAACTTTGACGCTCGGATGAGGAGAGGAGAGCAGATAACAGAAGAAGAAACAAGGAAGTGAGTAGAAGGAGACCCTGGTGAGAGATGGCTGACTCTGGCCGTGTGCCACCCCTGAAGCGCTGCCTGAAGGAGCACGGTGCAGCCACCTCCACCTCTGCGGGAAGAGGTTTGGGCTGTGCTCGCTGGCTCTCGGCTAACTGCGTGGAAGTCAGCAGATTTGTCCTGGCTCATGCAAGCCGAGGGACTAGGTGAAAACATCAAGGCAGATTAATAAGATGTGTGTTTGGAATGATGATAAAAAGTGATTAGCTTGGGGTTAGTGGTACAGTGCAGAGCCTCAGCATCACTTCTGCTCTCTTCTGTTGTCTGTCCGGACTAAAAGTTGTGTTATGTGTGTGTGACACTTGCATCCTCCACCCTGAGCCCCCTGCCCTGCTGAGTTGAGGACAAAGTACCTTTCCTACAGTGTCTATCCAGAGCCTTTTTCTGGGAACACCAGCTCATCCTGGGGAGGGAGATGGAGCCCTAATAATTTGGGAAAGTATAGCCTCTGCTTGGTTGCTGCATGAGGAACCTGGAGATGTTTCTCTTATGCATAACCTGGTGTCTTCTGCATTGACCACCAGGTACAAAAATCAGTTGTCGGCTGCTCGTATGTTTGAACTGGAGGCCCATGATGTCATCCTGTGCACGTGCTCTGCTGCATCGGCCACCTCCCTGGAGCAGCTCAATGTCAAGCAGATAATCATTGATGAGTGTGCCATGTCCACAGAACCCGAGACCCTCATCCCCTTGGTCAGCCACCCCCGTGCAGAGAAGGTCAGTCTTTTCCAAAAATGTGTCTCTAGGATGGCTGCTCAGGACTCCAAGCATCTGCATGTCTTCCATCCCTACCTTGCTGCTCTTCCAAGTTTTTTTAGGTTTTAATGTTGTTCTTGGTAGTATCTATGGTGGTGTATCAATATTTCAGCCTTCAGGGATTTGTTTCTGGAATGGCTGTACTAATGACAGTTAAACTCTCAAGGCACAGAAGGGTACGTGCAATACAGAAGTAATGTCACTAGATGCATAAGCTGTACGTTATCAGTTCATATCACATAAAGCAGAGTCATAAGAACTGCTGTAGACTTGAAAGCTGCTGTGAACAGTTGCATCTACTCACCTCTCTGCTATGTGTATCAGCTCAGCTCCTTGTCTTCTAAGAGTTACACCCATACTGTCTCCTCTAAACTTGCTCTTGGCTTTCTGCAAGAGAAAACAAGTGGTGGTGTGGCTGGATTTTTGGTGCTTCTTTACAGGGTGGGTATCACTGCCACCAAAAAATGTGCTGTGCACCCAGGTACAAAGTATTAATGTGACAAGAAGCATAGAGTAGATCTCAGTAGACTTACTTCATGATATCTTTCTCCTGTCAGATGGGAACAAGGCTCTGCATTCTCTGGGTCAGGATCTTTATATAATGTCCAACATGGTCTTCAATTGAGGTTGCTGTAACTGTAAAGTAAATAAGTAGCAATAAATGCCTGTGTACAAATAGCCTTTCAACCAGGTGATAGCCTTCACCAGTGTCACCGCCCTCATAGCTGAGATGTTCACTCTTTGTTCCAGGTTGTTTTGCTTGGGGATCACAAACAGCTGCGGCCTGTGGTCAAAAATGACCTCTGCAAGAGTCTTGGCATGGAGACATCCCTTTTTGAGCGCTACCGGAATCAGGCGTGGATGCTGGATACACAATACCGCATGGTGAGACCCTCACATGGATTGTCTTTTCTCCGTCACAGAAAATACTGCTGTCAGGGCTTACCTCCCACCACTGGGAAACAGATGTTCTGTATTACTGCTTCCCCTTCCTAGAGCAATGAATCATCCGCTTGCCCGGTGCCAGCTGCAGCACCAGGGTGCGGAGGTGAAGCGTGCCCAGAGAGGTGCTGCAGGTTGAGAAGTTCCTTGGTTTTTGTTCACCTCAGTTTCTCCCCTTTTCTCTGCCAGCACAAAAGCATTTGTGAGTTCCCGTCGCAGGAGTTTTATGAAACGCGGCTGAAAACATGCCCCCAGCCTCATCATAAACGCAGTGTCTTCCACCACAAAAATAACAACTGCTGCCCGATCATCTTTGGGCACATGGAAGGGAAGGAGCAGAGCCTCATGATTTCTACTGAGGAAGGAAATGAGAACTCCAAAGCTAACCTAGAAGAAGCGATGCAGGCGGTGAGGAGGGTCCTGGGGAATCTGGGGATATGCAAAAGGGAGGGTGTTGCGCTGAGTGACTCTGGGGATCGTGGAGGGATGATATTAGCGATACAGGATAAGGATCAGTGGGGAGATCTGGCGTGGCCTCCTGCCTGGTGCCTGCCCAGGTCTGCAGCACGCCACGATGGCGCTGGCCAGGGCGGCTGTAGGGGAGCGTGACCCGGAGCAGGGGGAGCAGCACAGCCAGGCACCACCGCTGCCCGGGGACAGGGCGCTGGAGGGCTGGGTCCCAGGTGAGCAGGACCCTCGGTGTCCCCAGGTGAGGATCGCGAAGCAGCTGACACTAGATGGCACCATCCAGCCGGAGAGCATCGCCATCCTGAGCCCCTACAGCGCCCAGGTGTCTGAGATCGGCAAGAGCCTTCAGAAGGAGGGCATCAGCGGAGTGACCACCTGCACCATCAACAACAGCCAAGGTGAGGGTGGCGGGGGCGGGGAGCCTTGGTTCTGTGCTCTCCTGCCTGCCCCAGGACCGAAACAACTTCTCCTAGAGACAGTCTTCCAGCAGGGTCCTTTCAGCCAGGGAGAAAGCATCCCTAGGCCAGCTTTCTGGGTGATTTGTGATTATAATAAATCCTTTGGAAACCTTTGGAGTGCCCAGGCAGGGTGAGACTGCTGAAGATAGGAAGGTGGAGGATGTCTGGAGGGGTGTTAAAGAGCTCTCGTAACGTGCTCCTCGAAGAGCAATGACTGGGAGCCCGATGGCCTCCAAAGCTGGAGAAACCCAAATCGTGGCTGCAGCTCTGGTGGTCTTGCTGTAGAGAAATGAGTGTCTTGAGGGGTGGCCAGATGCTTCCTGCTAAAAAATCTGGTTCCGTTCCACTTTCTAGGAAGTGAGTGGAGATACGTGATCCTGTCGACTGTACGCTCCTGCCCCCGATCAGAGATCGATAGGAAGCCCACCAAGAGCTGGCAGAAGAAGTACCTGGGGTTCGTTACCGACCCAAACCAGGTCAACGTCGGCATCACGCGCGCTCAGGAAGGACTCTGCATTATAGGTGGGTCTCCTGGGAGTGTGCGCAGGACGGCAGGGGAACAGGATGCCTGGATAAAAGGGTGGAGATCCCAACTAGTACAACTGCTGGTCTTGCTTTATTCTTTAGACTGTCTGTGGTATTGGAGCTGGGCTATCTGGACAATCTGGGCAAAGCAGAGATCGTGCATGGCTCATACACCGCATGTATAATTAGTTTTTCTCACCCTCTGCTTCGGACCACGTTGTTTCTGTCACTTGTGTGCTAGAGCTCTCTCCTAACAGAATCTGGCTGCATATTTTCCTCCTAATCACGCGGGTGTAGGCTGTGATGTGTAGGGAAGCTGCTCGCAGATATGACAGCTCTGAAAAGGGAGCTGGGATTTCACAGAGCTCTGGCTGAAGGAAATATCCCTGCAAGTTACCCAGCACTGTTAGGCTAGAAATGTTAGCCAAAAGTTCCCGTGACCGGTCTGTGATGGTATCGACCAAGCCTCTTGTGGCCACTAACCCACTGCCCCCATCCCTGTGCCAACAGGGAACCGGTACCTCCTGGAGTGCAACCCGTTGTGGAAGAAACTGCTCCAGCATTACAGACAGCACAACTGCGTCACTGCAGCCCAGGGGATCCTCGTCAGCAAGGTTTCAGCCTTCCGCCGATGAGGATGGTTTGTACCTTGATGAGCTTGTCCCGCTCTGCCTGAACTGCGTTACGTGTGCCTTGGGAAGGACACAATCTTTCCATTGTTTAATGACCTACAGAGCCAAATGCAGCGGGGGAGCCAGGATCTGCCCCTGCTCGGTGACAGCTCAGCTTCAGTGCGTGCTTTGGCATCTTGGGTTTTTTTTAATCAGTGCAACCTTGGACAGGACCTTTCAGCTGTAGCAAACCAAAAAGCATTTGAAATGGATGGCTGGGGCTGTGACTTTGATGATGATACTATTTTTTTAACTGTAAGATTTTCAGCGGAGCCCCCATCCTCTCTGCCAGTGCAGCTGCACTTTGGGGACCAAATACTCAGTCCATTCGCATGAAGGGTGGAACAACCGCGCAACGGAGCCACACGGCAAGCTGCGATTTGCCATAGAGGACCAAAGCTTCTGAGTACTACCACTCCTTTTAAAACCAAGGCCAGGGAATTTTTAAGACTTCTCATTTCTCAAAGCAGAAAACCAATTTTGTTTCTGTTTTTCTGTTGTTTTGGTTCTTTTTTAAATGAAGGAAAAAAGCAAAGAGACAACGATGCACCACTCTTTGTCTAACCGAAATGCTGTTCTCTAAGCATGTAAATATCACAGAGCCAAGGCCAAGTTGATTTTGTAAATAGATGTACTTATTCTTTGTACAAAGGATGTTGTCCTCACCAGTATAAAGTTAATGAAAAGTGAGGACCACTCCTACCAGGAAACATTGGAATTTGTAAGCATATTTTAAACTGTTCTGAGTTTTATCTGAAATCTCCTACAAGAGGCCCCCCCTTTCCTACCCAATATTTTTTTAAAGCTGCTTCTAATTTATTATTTTTTAATTCTGTGAATTTGTTTCACAGTCTTATGGCATAAGTTTTTAAGAGCAGTGATGGAAATTTGTTAAATATACCACAACATATATGTGTATAAGGTTGTTGGGTTTTTTTAATTGTAAGTATCCAAACTGCTGTGAACTGGAAGCTGTGATTCATTAGAGAAGGCTGCTTTTGCCCAGTAACGTATGGCTGATACAGATGTATAGTGGTGAAGCGGTGCTCTCTGCTGAATCATGGAGCTGCTTTTTGAGGCATGGTAGTTTTGAGGGAGGCTGTCTTTTATCTCATTTCAATTCTGAATGTATGAAGTGCCTGCCTCAGCTCTCCCCAAGACCACACGCCTGGCTGTCTCTAGATGTTCACGTGGGATGGAGCCAGGATGCAATCGCAGTGGTTGTGCACCAAGGATATAGCGTGCTGGGACACGGGTCCTCCTCAGCATAAGTGAGGGGTCCCCGTGACTTCACAGCACGATGGCAGGGATGAATTTTATGCTGTGTTTGCAACCGAAAATGCAGCATGGCTCTTCCCAGTGTGGTGGAATGTGCAATAAGAAAGTGTTGTATCTGGAAGAGTCCTTGGGTAACGCTGTTTCTTCTCATGCGTTTGTGTTAGACTTGACTCAAGAACCTATGGAGAAATTTTGTTGTTCTCTTCCTTATTTGAAACTACCTTCCTGCACTTCTGCATTTGGTGGGTTTGATTTGTATGCTAGAGACCACCCAGGCTTGCTCTTGTCTTTCTGAAGCATGATAACAAGCACGTGGTTGGTGACGCCATGAGGGACAAAAGCCTATGGGAAGTACTTCTTGCTGGTTCTAAAGGTGCTTGACAAAAGCTGGTAAGATGTAAAGTTCATTGTTCCTCTTTGAAGTTATCGTGGCTGGGATCTTAAAAGATTCTACGCTAGCCTGATTTTGCAAATATTGCAATTCCAAAATAAGCTTGTATGGAAATCATTTTGTAGACTACTGAAATGCAATCTCCAAGATGATGTGGAGAATCACAAAAGGTGCTGGAATTGTTGGGATAAATACTTTATCATGGTGGCAGCATAATTCCAAAAAAGTCACCCTGGTCCCATTAGAACCAGCAGGTCTCATTTTCATGACCTAATGAATAGTCTCTCCCCTGTTATTTTTTTGCTGGTTATTTCATTACATGTAACACAAACGAGGAGACTCACCCCAAGCGTAGTGGCTCTTAGCCCAACGCTCTTGTGTGAGGTTTAGCTGTGTGTTTGTATAGACTGAGAAAGAGATTTCACAAAGCATCTCCCTTTGCCCTCAGCAGGGAAAAGATGTTTACTGCTTCTCCTTGGAGGGTAACGGCTAGACTGAATGCTTTGCATGGTCACCTCTGTGTTGCAAGACAACATACTTTTTGTTTTTATTTTCCCCCTGAAGATGCATTTTGTGACTGGTGTTTAGAAAACGCTGCCCTAGACCACACAAGCAGCAGTAACAGCCAGGCTGGACTCGGGCTCTTTGGGCTGAGAGCAGGTACCTGTAGAGTTGGTCATGCAGCTGCAATAGTCAGGGAATAGCAGAAAGTGCAATTAATCAACCTTTTTATAGACTGTTAGTGATGGCTAAATATCATGTTCTTGTTCTTACGCTCATAGATAGAGAATCATATAAATGAATAAGAGAAAAGAAGTTCAAAGTAGTCCGGTTTCATTTGCACACAGAGCTTTGAATTTACCTTTGAATTTTATGTTCAAGCACATATTCTTAAAATACTTTAAAAAAAATACGAAACCACCAAACCTTTGATAATTCCGATAGGAAACCACTGGCAGCATGGTGCACAGGGTATCTGTCTGATCACAGCCTCTATGTTTTCCACAGCTCACAGAAGAAAGTATTTTTGCAGGGCACAAATGTCAGTTAATCCAACAAGATCATTTCCTTGGCACTGACTAGAGCTTGAGGCCAAGCTGAACAAGGGGAACCTGCGCACGCAGCAGGCAGTGTGCCAGGCATCAGCCTGAGATAGTCGGAGCGGTTGTAGCCATTGCCCTGTGTCCTGCTCGGACTGGCAGTGAAATTACAGACATCCAGAACTAGGAAACCTCTCCTTGGCTCCAGCTGGCCAAGGAGAAGCCCACTGGACTGTTTTTGAGGATTTGGACAGATCTGTATAGGACAATCAATTTACTGCAATAAATTGTTGGGATTTTTTAAAATGGAAATGAAATGTTAAGTGTCATGAAGTGTAAATTAAGGAACTCTAAATGTGGCAGGTTTTTATCTTTTGTATGTCTGTGACTGGCAGCAAACCTCAGATGACGTTTTGGATACAAATATTTTTACCTGCTTCTACCGTTTATAAGAATGAACCTCAACATTCCTTTTTTGATACTTAAGCCATAATTGTAAAAATTATTTGAATTTATTTAAATAATAAATTTTTATTACTAAAAGATCTGTTTATGTGATGGTTTGACTAGAATCTGTGTGGGGATGGCTACATTTGGACTGAACTAAATGGTAAAAAGAAAATTAGCATTAACTGCAGTACATGGCTAAAAAGATTGTTTTCTTCATATCGGTGGTGTAGATGTATTACCCTTCCCCATTTGTTGTAGGGTTTTAGGGGGTTCTTGGGCTTTTTTTGTTTTGTTGTTGTTGTTTGTTGTTCTGTTTTATTTAATCAGAGTGATCTTTTCCTGCACTGTAGGGGAGTGAGGATGAAATCATGCTTAGGTAGCTGTAAGGCACAGGGTATAGAGGGTGAGAGGAATCAGAGACGGAGATAAGCTGGGGTGAGAAATTTGAAGAGCTTAGGATTTAGTTCAGGTGTTTTAGAGGGAGAACATGGCAGGGCGAGGCATAACTTGTGGTAAAAAAACTGCAACTTGCAACATCATTGCAAGAAGCTGGCACGGGGCATGTTGCGGTGGATGAAAAGCACTGGATGATGGCGATGCTGTGCTATCCCTGTGCTTTGCATCTGAGGTGTCCTGCAAGACTGCCTGCTTCCAGCTGCTCCCGCCTGTGGGTTCTGGCAGTGGGAAGTGAGTGCTGAGTCTGGAATGCTGCCCAAGGATAGCATTTTGTGTGAGAAATTTGGAATGGGTTACTGTTAACCTGGAAATATTTGGGGAAGGTGCTTGTAAAATTGTTGAAAACAAATTGAGTCCAGTTTTACGCATAATGTTTTAAAATAAGGTTTACTTTTTCTCATTTGTCTTTTTGTAATGGATAAAATGAGAAAAATGTTCTTCTGTGCCATGTCATCCTTTTGGTGTCCAAGCACTTCTGTCTGCTTCTCCAACAGCATCAGTTTGTGTCGTCAATGTAATGCTGTCGTGCCATCTTTCAAAAACAAGAGTCTGAGTGTTTGATCTTCTGATGAGGAATGTGTATGAACTGCCAGGCTGCAAGTCCCGGACTACACACGTGTTGGAGATGACTACCTGAATCCTACCATATCCCACTTCTGCCTGACTCCCACCTGTCAGTAGCCTCACGTGCAGTTCATATTGTTCAAGGTGTGACTTTTGATCTTCGGCAAACCACTTGAGTGTGGCCCAGTCCTTGTGTGCAAATGATTCATTTCGATCAAAAATCAGTGGCATCTTGGTACGGAGAGAAAGCCTAATGTTGGGAAGCGTAGTACCTCTGAGATCTGCTTGTGACACCATCTGGTGCTTGACATGGAGCTTTCCCGGCACTTGCAAGGAAGTGAGAGTTTCCATATACTCGGAGAGCTTGGACAGCCTCTGCATAATCATGTCCCACCGGGAAAGAAAAGTTACAGTGTCATAAGTCTCTACGTAATGGCTCAGCTCCTCCCGTCCTCGTTCCAGTTGTTCTAAGAGCTCAGTTAGAAGTGACAGCTGGATTTCAGTCTGGTTTTTTCCCACCTTCTTCATCCTCTGGAATTGCCTGGGGTCTATTAGTTGCAAGATGTTAGTGCGATGCATCACTTGGTTCTGTTCTGTCACGGTCACGTGTTTGGGCTCAATATCTAAGTAAAAGTAACATTTGCTCAGAAGCTCAACTTTTTTCCGGTGGTGCTGGAGGTGGTGCAGGCTCAGGGTGGAGTTCAGGAACTGCAGAACAAAGCTGCTCCTTTCTGAGTACTGCTCCCAGCTGGCATTGTCTTGTGCTTCACTGTGTGCGGTACTGTCCAAACTGGTTTCAAATTCATTCAAAATCACAGCCATGATTCCAAAGCTCAGGTGCTGTGTAAGAAAGCAGTAATAATAACATTAAGAATCAGAGGAAAAGCAGCTGGGAGGGAGTATAATCATGACTGTGACTCTTCTCTTAATTAAAGCTTAGCTTATAAATTTATAGATGCAAAAGAACTCTTAGACTAGATGTAGTACCAGAGGAATTTTCCTTTATAGTTGTATGCTTTCTAATGTTTTGTATAGTCTACTTCTATATATTCCAACCAACTAGTTTCCTTCTACACCCCCACCCCCCGGGAGGTTCTACCTCTGCTTAATAGATTCAGAATGTCAGGAACTGTTCTCTGGTATACTCTGCCAAAATTTCTCCCTATCTTATTATCTTCTGTTTCATTCTAATTAGATGCCTTTGTACTCCTGTAAGCAATTTCTTTCCATTCTTCTACATCTCTGGAGATGTCTGTTTTTCTCTCTTTGTAATCTGCCAGGCTGCCGAGGTTTGAGACCCATTGTCTAAGCCCATTCCTACAGCTATATAATCACCTTGGTGATGATATATTAATTTATATAATATATTAATATATAATAAATTAACCCTCTGCCCCCTAGGCGAGCTGGTATCCAGCAGGCAGAACCATGAATGCCCCAAGTGCCACCTCACAACAGCTTTCAAGAGGAACGCTAGCGTTTTCCCTTGTACTTCCACCTTTCACAGTGGATTGACAGTTGTAACCTGACAATGTTTTCAGTGATGTATTGCTTTCCCTTTCTCTGTTTTTAATTTACATCATCACCTTGGACCATGATATCTACTTGCTTTCTTGTAGAGCACTGTTAGTCTATAAACAACATACAGTAAGAGAATGAAACACGTGTAAAGCACCTATGAACAGGTAACAGTTCACTGGAAGGAAGGTGTTTAGGTAGTGGCCCTTTGCAACTGTATCTGCTGTCTTAGTCTTAGCTGCTTCATTTACTGGCAAAGATGTACCCTGGGTGGTGGTGCCCACTGAGCCAAGGTGGAAGGTGTTTCTTTATTCTACTTTAGCTGAAGTACCTGTGGCTCATGCAGCTTACCTATCATAAACAGAAATTAGTTAAATGCCTGTGCCTCCCTGTTGTTGGTGACGTTGTAATGAGAACCCCGCTTGATGCTGAGAATGTGGCTTTCATAAGCTGAACACATTGGATTTGAAAAAGAAAGAAATACAGAATTCTGAGAGGAAGATTTTGTGACCCCAGTTAGACTGCGATGATGCCATCTAGCAACAGGTAACTTTCCTCATTCTATGTAATTTCCTGGTTATAATTATTTAAGTTCTTGTAGTATCTAGCTGGGATATTTTAATTCTTACATGTCTTGTAGAAGCTAGATGGTGATATCTAGTTGACAAAGCAATTTTTCTTAGCCTCATTTTCCATAAATACATAACAGAACTAATAACACTTCCTCATAGGAATTTCAAGTGTTTGTAAACCTTTCAGATGTCTGGCCCCTAGCTGCACTGCAATTTATTCATTTGCAGCAACTTTGTTTCCCAGAGAGCTGTCAACTTAAAAAACAAGCTGTATTTCCTTTCCACTTTTTTCTTTCCACAAAAAAAAAAAACACCTAAACCAAAGCACAGTGCCAGTTCCTGGCATCCCCGTATGGAGTGCAACAGGGACAGCACATGCACCAGGTTACATTACCCCGCTTTCAGAGTGATTTGGCTCTGTAGAGCAGTCTGTTTGCCCACAGACAGAGCTGTGATTGTGCTTGTTTTCCCTTTCTGTTTTTATATCCCATTTTTTTCGTGCCAGAGACGGCTGTTTTCCCAGTAGCACTGCTACATTTGCAGCCTGGGAGGCTGCAGTTGCCCAGGCTGGGGGCTGCGTGGCCCTGGACTCACCCAGGCCAGGGCTTGGAGGGGGTGGAAGGGGGCACCCATGGGAGCCGGAGCCACCCCAACACCTTCCCCGTGGCTCAAACCCAGCCCTGTATCCCAGGCCTGCAGCCTCCTCAAGCTGCCCTGGGCTGGGGGCCAAGGCCTGGCCCCTCTGGCAAAAGCCAAGCCCGGAAGGCCCCAGATTGCCTTGACCAGCACCAACCCAGCTTGCCAGGCCCTGGGGAGCTCCATCCAGCAGCACAGGGCTGGCCCTGCCTGCAGCCCGGCTCTGCCTGCGGCCCTGCCTGTGGCCCTGCCTGTGGTCCTTCCTGCAGCCCAGCTCTGCCTGCGGCCCTGCCCGGCCCTGCCTGTGGCCCTGCCTGCAGCCCAGCTCTGCCTGCGGCCCTGCCAGGCCCTGCCTGTGGCCCTGCCTGCAGCCCGGCTCTGCCTGCGGCCCTGCCTGCGGCCCTGCCCATGGCCCGGCTCTGCCTGCAGCCCAGCCCGGCCCTGCCCAGCCCTGCCCGTGGCCCGGCTCTGCCTGCAGCCCAGCCTGGCCCTGCCTGCAGCCCGGTTCTCTCTGCAGCCCGGCCCTGCCTGTGGCCCTGCCCGGCCCTGCCTGCGGCCCACCCCCTCTCCCTCCGGCCGGCCCGGCCACCCGCAGCCGCGGTTGCCATGGCGATGCTCCTGGCACTCGGGGCCGGGGTCCCCGCCTGCCCTGCCAGCGCCCTGCCCCGGGCGGCCCGGGCAAGCCCCAGGAGGGGGCTGCAGCGCCTTGGTCGGCCGCGGGGGCCGGAGCCTGGTACCCACCACCCAGCTGTGCCCCGGCTGGCGGCTGGCGGGGCTGTGGCACCCCCCAACCCCTCCCCCAAGCCCCCGCTTTACACCGCCATGCTTGTTGCTCGGGTTGTGGGGCCATGCCCCAGTTACCGGTGGGACTGTCGGCCCCAAAATAATTTGTACTTAACCCTCCATGAATCTCAGCAACCCACCTCTCAGCCGCCCCTCCTTCTCCCTGCGGTCCCTGGGGAAACACAGCACCGCGGCTCCCTGCGGGGTCCGTAGCACCGGGCCGGCCTCGAGGGGAGATGGCCGCCGCTGTGTGGAGAGGAGCACGGCCGTGCCCTCCTCTGCCCGCTTAACTGGCGGCGCCTGGGGTTGTACTGAAGCGGTGACACGGGTGGCTTACAGGGAGACAGCACACAATGCCCAGCTGCTGTGGTCACAGTGGGCGCATCCCTCGCTGCCAGGCACGGGAGGGGGAGGGGCCGCTGCAAACCCTGGGCTGGCATCGCCCACCTGGAGGTGTGAGAAGGCCCTGTCCCCCACCCCGGGCCCTGTCCCCCACCCCGGGCTCTGTCGCCAACCCTGAGCTCTGTCGCCAACCCCGGGCTCTGTTGCCAACTCTGGACTCTGTCCCCCACCCCAGCCTCTGTCCCCCACCCTGGGCTCTGTCCCCCGTCCCGGGCTGTGTCTCCCACCCCAGGGCTCTTTCCCATTGTACCGGAGGCCATGGAGGAGAAGAGCAGAGGGGCCAGGGGCTCTGTGGGTCCCCCTTGGCAGGCACATTGTGGTCTCACTCCCTCCTTGTGCCTTTGCTGTTGTGTCGGTGCTGTGGGAGTGCTAAGCTGATGAGAGGACCGTGTTCTGAGGACCACATGGTTTCTGATCATTGGGGCACTCAAAACACAATTTCCAAAGCTCTGCCTCCCTGTGTGTGACATTCCCGCTGCTCCTCCAGTGTGCTTCACCTCTGCTCCGTGGAGCTAGGTAGCAACGTCAGTGTTTTCTGAGCCCCGCTCCAAGGTCAAGGAGCCTGACTGAGCTGTTCACTGCAGGCAGGTGGAGAGCTCTGTTCTCTCTGCAGAGCCCGGGCCTCAGTAGCAAACTGCGGGGACACAGCCTCGAGCCAGGGGTCCTGGCGGACAGATGAAGTAGCTAAGGCAGGACAGCCAGAAAATGGTAAATGCTAGCTCAGAGCCAGGTGCAGTGAGTGCAGCACGGAGCAGAAAAGCCGGCCCCGTCCTGGAAAACCTTAAGGTTGTGGTGGCACCTTGCAAAGTGGCTGCTGTGAAGTGCTATGCTGGCACAGGGCTGCCCTGCTCCGCACACCCACAGGCACCTCACTGGGGTTTTGAGTTGCTGGGTGTAGGTACACCTCTGCCTCTGATGCTTAGTATCCTAACAGCCCCAGTTATCCACGCTGTTCCAAACAACACATCCATTTCTGGGAGCAGGATTGTGAATGACCCTGCCCTGAATTCCTGAGCATTAGGGCATCAGCAGCAGCACCCCACTGCTGCTCTGCCTGGGACCTGTCTGAGCCCAGTGCGGGGCGGATCTAGGATACCCACAGGTAATGCTTCAGCTTTGCTCATCACCACTTTGCAGATGTTAATATTTGCCCAGGAAAGCACAGGTAGTTCTGGGGTATTAATGGGATTTGCTGGGCTTTATGGCGTGCTGTGGGGTGAGGGTACTTTTGCTTTTTGAGAGTGAATCTTACACTCTGGTGCTTTGCTCTCCACTGTGAGACTGAGGCTGTTTCACAAAGCGTCAGGAGTTTTGTTAACTTAAACACATAACCCTTATTAAAGAGCTGTGTTGAAATAGGATATAAACTACTTCATGAAATGCAGCAAACTTCCTTTTGGGTAGGAAGGGATTTTCCTGCTCTGCTTTGCTGCAGGACCCGACTGGCCAGTCAGCTGTTTTATTGTGGAGACTGGCTCGTCTGGTTCACAGTGGGAAGCTCAATACCATGACCGGTATGTTCATCAGCAAACCAGACAGACATCCTGCGTGTAAAGGTGCCTTCATACTCCCTGCAATTAAATCTTTGGGTCAGGGCTTAGCCTTAATGCTGCCTTGTACGCTTAGCTGGTGCATCTCTGCTAAGCTTTTTAATTGAATGATGGGTAAGATCCATATCCTGCTTGAACATCAAGGGAGGAGGCGATATGTCATTTTAAGAAATCAATGCATCTTCTCAAGGCAGCTGGAGCTTACCATTTCACTTCACAGCTGCCAAGAGATTAACTATACAATTGTCAGGTGTGATTCTGTAACAGACAAGGAAGATAACAAATATGAGTGAAAGAAGGTTGACAGCCTTGCTTGGGGGGGGGGGGGGGAGGGCTAGCAGAGGTCAGTATTTGGTTATAATGCCAAGTTTCTGCAGGAAATGAGTGTTCATGCTCATGTCATGGATCCCAGTCCTGTCGTTCGGGCTGTGTGTGCTGGGAACTGGACCTGTCCTTTTCTCTTGGCCTTAGGGGTGTGAGGGCTTAAGGACATAAGAAGAGTCCTGCGGAGGTCCAGCTAACCTCACCTCCTATTCCAGCCACAGCCTGTGCCAGTTCCCTTGGGAGAAGTTCGAAGCAATGCTTGCACTTTGTGTCCATGTCCCATGATTTCTGACGGTGTGATGGTGCTTTGTATTTAATGGCTCTCAGTGGAGAGCATGTCTGCCTTCAGGGCTATTCAGGGTGTTCCTGTACCCCAGAACTGACCTGGAAAAGGTGGAGGGAGAAGATGAAAGTATGGCACAGCTGAGCCCTGTGCAAAGGCTGAGCTTCCCATGCAGCAAAGGTGAAGTCCTGGGCTTAACAAGCTTTGCTCCTCATTTTGGCAGGGTCGGGATGTCACCTGAGCAGTTTCTGTGAGCACGGCATGGTGCATGTTTGAAATGGGATTTATTGGTGGAGTTGTGCAAAGACTTTTGCACTGAGCTTGCTTGTACTTCTCATTGTCGGAAATGCTAATCTTCTTCCCGAATTTTGCATAGAAAAATGGAATCCCTTTGGCTGCCCCTATCCTGAACGGCTGGCCAAGCTTTTGATTTTAGGAACATGAGCATAAACCTGCTCAGTTCAGTAGTCTGCAGCTGAAATGTTACTGTTTTCAGTGCTTTTCATCAAGGATCAATTAAATTATAGGATTTTACAGCACTCTATGAATCTCTTTGATTTAATACAAATGTGTTTGAAGCATTCAACACCACATACCCCTCTTTTCCCCCCTCATCAGCTGAGCTGTCTCTGTAGTAGAGCTGACAGCCGTCGTCTGCCACGTTTGTCACTCTGCCCTGTCTTCCTGCCCGCAGCATCAAAATAAAGAACTTGTTAGTCCTGTCTTTGAGATCAAGATATAAGCAGACAATTGATTTTCCTCCCTCTTCTCATTAGTAAGCTCTGACACTTAATAAAACATATATTTCCACTCTCGGGGTAAGAAAAACATCCAGATAGTGCCTGTCAGAGAGAGCTGGGAGCGGGAATTCATCTTTATGGAAAATCAATAGCTGGAACAGAGAAATTGGCAGAACCCAAATTAAAAGTCGCTGGCAATTTCTGTCTTCATATTTCATGTCTGCTGCATGTCTGAAACAGTAATTTGCTGCAAAGGAAGCTACCGAGGCACAGGGGAGAGCACGGACTTTGTGCCTGGTTCTGCTGCTGCTTCCAGATGGGCCCTTGCAGGTGAAGGTGGCTGTCAGGTGGGCTCGGTTTGGTGCAGCTCTTCAGGCAGTGCCTGGTTCAAGGTGGCCCCTGTCCTGGGGACCAAGAGCTGTTCAACACAGACCTTTCTGTTAGAGCTTGTGTCGATCGCCACCGCCGCCATTGCTGGCAGCGCTGTCATAAAAGTCTCCCATTACCACCTCTTCCAGAGTTCCTGGCTCTGTCCCTGCATCCCTAGACAGTGCCCATAACTTGCCATGCTTGCCTGGCTCCGTGGGAGCTGGACTTTCAGAGCAGGGCTGCCCATCAGCCGGCTGCACTGAGCTGCTTCAAACCCCATTATCACAAGGGGTGTGACTAATTCACTCCGTGCTTGCTCCCAGTTTCGCTGGTGCCTCACATAACTGAAATAAATTACACATTTGAGATATATCCCAAATCCACACATTGTGAACTCGCTTTGCCCATCAGGTTGTCATTCAGAAGGCTCACTTTGGGAAGGAAGAGGGTTGTAAGTTTTCTACTTTTTCTGTTGTAATTTTTTTCATCTGGCAGTTGGGAACTGCTCTCCTGGGATGCAAAAGTCCCAGCTGGACCAGGCCAGGGAGGAGTTAATTGCACCCCCAAGGCAGCAATTATCTCCAGCTCATTATACCCACTAATGAAACCCTAGGAGGGAGCCCCCCAGCCTGGACCTGCTGGAGTTTGAGGTAGCTGTTTGCCTACAGCAGGCCAAGAATTTTGTGGGTTTGGAGGCTGGTCTGGGCCAAAAGTCCTCCCGGTTCTGTGCCCAGCCCAGAGACCTGCTGCGTGCAGGGCTGAGCGCTCGGGATTTCCTCAGGCAAGGGAAAGGGAGCCTTCGTCTGTTAGCTCTTCTCCCCTCCTCTGTTGAATGTTTGATGGTTGCACAGCCCGGACAGGTCTTGGCACCAAAGGGGAGTCCAAGGGCAGATGCACCCTTGTTTCTCCAGCAGTGACATTAGTGTAAACACCCCAACGTGAGAGGTGAGAGCTCATCTGAGCTGTGGGCTACAGCAGCGGTTGGTTTACCAATGACCCAGCTCAGGACCAATGACCCAGCCCAGGACTGATGATCCAGCTCAGGAAGATGGAGCAGGGTCATGGAAGCTCCTTCATCTTGCTTGGAAGCTCATCAAAAGCCCGTTCAGATATCCCTGTGTTGTGCTGCACTTTGCAAGACAGACATCCTTGAGCATAAGTTCAAGGCAGGCTGTCGTGTCCCAGATCCCACAAGATGGCCCTTGCTGGCAGGTTCATCCGAGCAGCGAGTGTGCATCCCCCTTTTTCCAGGCAAGCTTCCCAAAGGGGTCATGTTTACTTGGATGTGGGACAGAGAGAGAAGATGGGGAAGTCAAAACGTGCTGAGCCCGCACCCTGGTCCCCTGGTTGTCACCTGGTACCAGTGCCCGCTGGGGGCTGCGGCTGGCGGGGAGCAGAACCCGGCTGATGCCAGGGTGCAGCACTCCCAAGGAGCTGGGTGTCCGCCCTCCCTGAGGCTTGGGACATGAAAGCAGCTCCGAGGCTCGAGCATTCATCCTGCTGGGAGCATGGTGACCAGCACCTTTATTTAGTACCAGTGGGCAGAGCATGGCAGGCAGAGCTGGAGCCTGCATCCTGTGATTTACCGCTTGGCTGGCTGGCTCTTGCTCCCTTCCATCGCTCAGGGCTGGCGTGTTAATCTGCAGCACCAACATGCTGGATAAATCAGCCCAAAGCGCTTGTTCCCACAGCTGCCTCTAAGCAAGGGAGGGGCTGCAAACCCCCAGGGCATGAGCAAGGCAGGGGCATTTATTTCTTGCCATTGAAGGCTACAGTTGTTTTGGGAACATTTGTGTTCCCCCAGCACAGAGGCAGTACTGGGGCATTTCTGTGTTACAAGGAGGAGCTGAGGCCCACAGTGAGATAACAACCTGTTTGGGCTTGTGGAAGAGGGGAAGTAAACCCTGCACAGCCAGTTTAGTGTCCCTCACTGACATCCAGAAAGCTTTTCAGAGTAGGAATGAGCATCTTTCACATGACCACAGGTGCTGGCCTTTCCTGGGTTAAAACAGGAGGGACTGTGGGGCTAGATCCATGCAGAGGGAGCTTAGAGCAGCGCTGCTGGGTCAGGCTTTGCTGCTGCTCACAAGGATGCTCGCCCCGGGGGCCTCATCTAGCCCTGACGCTGGGGCAGGGGGCTGTGGCACTGCATGGCAGTGGTCCTTGGGGCTGATCCGAGGGGGCTGGTGGGGAGGACCAGAGCAGGGGGGTTCCTCTGGGAATACTGACAGCCCCTGGCTCCGATGGCAGGACAGCAAGGGTGAAGTCATGCCTGTGTCAGCTCATCCATCTCCACCGCTCCCAGGCTGCTCCCAGGGGAAGCGCAGTCTTTGGCAGCTCTGAGTAGGGTTGGAGGCGGATGCAATTCTGGAGAACAAGATTCCCTTGCAAAACCTGTAGAAAAAAAAAAATTAAAGTTCTTGGCTGAGAACCTTGTTTAAAGATCTTATCTCTGGCAGAGGAAATAAGGTCTTAATTCCCTCCCTTGCTGCTTGCCTCCCAGTGTGTCTTCGCAAGCGCTGGGTCCCCAGAGGAGCGCAGGCCATTAACTCTGCCAGGAAATGAGCTGGAGAGAAGTGGCTTTTGTTCGTGGAACGGAGATTGACCTGAAGCAGCTCCGGGTGAAGCTGCTGCCTCTGCCACGTGCGGTCCCTACTGCGGGGAGAGGCAGGTGGAACGTGCGTGGGATGGGCACCCTGCATCCTGTGCAGCTCCACAAATGTGCCGTCGAGGCAGATCACAGGCAAAAATTATATTTGGCTTTCTGACTTGGCCATCTTTCTTTTCTGAAGCCTTGGTTGGAATCAGGAGGTGGTTTGGGTGATGTTGCTCTCCCTGCTCCATCCCCTGGGTCCCCCGGGCAGGGCTGGCACCCCTGGGGCTGCAGAAGGAAGGATGGGGTGGCCATGGCTGACCTGTGCACACTGGGGGCTGTGCTGCTCCCGCCCAAGCTGGCGCTGGAGAGCTGTTGGGATGCTGTGTGTGATGGGGTAAAAGGTACTTCATGGCAGCTCGATGCCACCCATGGATGGCTTTATCCGCCGTGCAGCACTGGGGCTGAAGTGTCCCTGTGCCAAGGACCCCCATGACTGTCCTGCAGCCAAAGAGGGGGACAGAGGGTGAGGAAGGTCCACCTTTCTGCCTCACAGTACGGTGGCCGATGGGGAGAGCGGAGCCCCCACTCAACAGCGTGCCGGCTCTCATACCCTCACGTTTCATCGTCACCTCCACCCGCACAAAGAGCCTCGGCTGAGTCATCTCCTGGCTAAATGGAGTGTGTGGGCTTACCGCAGCTTTAGCTGTTCATCCTCTGCTTTGCTGGAGCCTGACACAGGGTAAAATAGAGCTATTCATCAATGTGGAGGTGAGGCAGATGAATGTCCTGTACCAATAAACCCGGCCTTGCTCTCCTCCTACCAGGTCGAGCAGCTGGTGTCTTGCTGTAGTCCAGCTAGGACTGCTTAAGTGGCTGCTGCTGGAGGCGCTCAGGAAATCTTAAAAGAAATATGGACTTATGTTTTGCACTGACTGACTTAGTGCTCTTGCTGTAAAACACGGCGCCAGAGCCTCTGTGGAAAGGAGGCTCTCGAAAATGTTCCTACCGTGTGTGAAAGCAGGGAGTGAGCGAAGCCGATGGCGGCGGCACCCCACCTCTGCTCGCTGGTGTTAAATCCGTCCGGGGTGAGGTTGGTGCTTGCCCAACTGGCACTGGAGACCACAGCTGTCCTCATGGTCATGGTGGCTGCCATGCCCTTGCCCTGCTGCCTGGCCATGGCCTTCGCCATGTGCAGCTCTACCCTGGCACGTGCCACCACCTGGTCCCCACGGAGCAGCGGGGCAGGGGGTGGCTGGTGCTAGGGTACTTTTGTCAGCTATCAAGTACTTGAAGCTCTTTGTGGTGCTCAGCAGCCCTCTTTGCATACAAAATAGCAGGTCTCCAGAGAGCAAAGCTGCAGTGAAACATTTCTCCTGGTGACTGACACCAAGCTCTCTCTGCTAATGATGTTAAAAGCTTTTTGGCTGCTGGTTGTGCCGTGTGGTCACCTGCCCTTACCAGCTTCTCACCTGCAGCGTGGCAGCACACGTGCAAGGTGGCCCGGGCTCACCCTCAAGCTCCTCCTGGATTTCATCTTTATTATGTTTACGAGCTAACGAGTGCTGGGGGCCGTGGGAGCTCACAGGGCACGGTACGTGTCTGGTCACGGAGAAGTACGTGATGCCATGACCCTGGAGGTGGGCAAAACTATCCTTGTCACTGGTGCAGCTTAAAACAGAGCGAAGCCATGAGAGCAGAAGGAGCCTGCCCGGAGGTGCAGCAGCATTTGTGCTGGGTACTTTGGGGGCGAGTGCATGTGGTAGGGGACAGCAGTGTGGCACAGCCACTCTCTGCAGCTGCACTTGTCACCAGGACAGGGACAGTCTTGGGGCTTGTCCCATACCCGCTGCCAGTGTGCTCCAGCCCATTCCCTGCCTGCAGGCAGGATGCTCTGGGCAGGACTGGGGAAGACATTTGAGCACCCGGGGTTCCCCTCACAGTGGGTGCCATACAGTCAATGCCCCTCGGCCCTGAGATAAACCAGCTGGAAGCTGGGGGGCCAGAAGGAAATGTGGCCTGGGCCCCCCCTTGCCTGCCAGTGAGTGGGGCAGCTCTGGCACCTCAGCATCACTCCAGCCGGGGCTGACCAGCCCCACTGCGATGAAAGGATCCATTTTCTGTCCCTGTCGGGAGTGATTAGGGAGCACAATGCTGATGGCCGTGCAGGGGGAGCCCGCAGCCACGTGGCCAGCAGCGCTGGGGCTGTCGGAGGGGGAGCAGGAGGGGAGACTGGCCGCTCGGCACGTCCCAGAGCGGGTGCTGCAGCTGCCCAGGGTCGCACGAGGCTGCGGGGCTGTTACAACAAGGGCTGGCGGGCGACGGTGCGTGGCCCCGCATGCCAGGACACCGTGTCCCATGCCAGCTCAGGGTGGCCCCAAGCTGCTCAACACACGGGAAATCGCTGGCTGATGCTCCCCGGCCAAAGGAAAACTTCCTGCTGCTGCAGGATGCGGCTGAGCCTTGCTGTGCTTTTCCCACCATGAATGTCACCATGGCACTGGGGGTCCCGGCTAGAAATGGGGCTATGGGGGCTCCCAGCTGCTGTGGTTCTGGTCTGTGCATCTGGGACCTGCGGCAGAGCATCTGTGCAAAGGGAGAACACATTTGTGGTTACTAAAGCAGCGATTCTGCAGGGCACATTCCTTGCTGGGTTTGCAGCCACCTCCAGAGCAGGTGGCCAGCTGGGCAAGAGGCTGCTCATCCTCTTTGCCTCCCAAACAGCGGGGCTGCGGGGGACGAGGCAGGAACGGGAGGCATTCCCGCAGGCAGCGTGCAGCAGAGCCTGAGCTCGCCCACCCCGCTAATCGCCGTGGCCTACTTGGTGTCTGCAGCGAGAATGGGGCTAATCCTAATCCAAGGTGAGGATAAATGGCCACGGGTGCCTCACGCCAGGGAGCCATGTTCTGGTTGGCACTGGCCACCGTGCCTTGGTTTAGTGCCCCAAGCCCCCGGGGTCAGGCCGGTTACCTGTCCTGCGGGATGGAGCCAGAATTGCTTTAGTGCCTTGGTCTGCCCAGCTCTGCTCAGGGACCCTGCTTCCTCGCAAACCCGCTGCCAGCAGCACGGATGAAGACAAACGCACAAAGCTTGTGTTTCAAGTTGTGTGTGGCTTTTCAACCCCACCAAATAGCTTTATTCACACAATCGTTTCTTAATTTACAAAGCCTCTGCCACTCATACACATCAGGGTATCCACAGTGTTCAAAGAACTTAAATAGAACATCTCATACCAAGCCAAGTAAACCAAGTACAAAAAATAGATATAAAGTTGTTCACACATAGGTCCTAGATTACCAGCTTCTGTGCAAAAAAAAAAAAAAAAAAAAAAAGAAAAATACAGATTCATTTACTAGTACCATTATCTTTAATTTGGAGTCTGGGTTTAAGCCTTCTGCTCTTGCTAGCTCAGCACAGGAGCTGCAGGGTGAGGGGGGAGCCTGGAGCAGGACTGGGCCAGTACGCCCCTGTCCCAGGGCTCACCCAGCACCACTGGGGCCTCAGCACCCCCCAGCACGGCAGGGCAGCAGCTCCTCTGCAAAGCTGCTGTGCTTAGCTGGATGAATGAGCTGAAGGCCCACGGTGGGCTGGGCAGCTGCAGGTGCCAGAACAGGGACATCAAGCACTCCCCTGTGGCCCCTGCCAACTCTTCCAGCAGCTTGGATATCACCCTCAGAGATAAAAGCACTTGGGTAGCAACAGAGAAGCAGGATTTGTCAGGTCACAGCTGGAGGAGAGCATCTCTCTGTGCTTTCCTTCCAGCTGCGCCCACTGCCCCGACACCCACTCTGAAGTGGGAAATGCTTTTAGACCTGAAGGGCCACATGCTGGGATGAGCCCGGTAACTGACTGAGCAGCAGAGGTACCGCCAGCACAGCTCACCCCACCACCAGCGACAGCTCCCAGCACTGCCTCGTCGAGGGAGCCAGCAGCATGAGCATCGCTCGCATCCCATGGCCGAGGAAGCCAGCGGCTCTGCTTCCCAGATGCTGCCCCTCTGCTGAGCCTGGGACCTGTGCAGCCTGGCTGGTGGGATGGGAGGCTGCAAGGAGCCAGGGGAAAGCACGGCAGCACGCTCCTGTGGCACACGGCTGAGCCGGCATGCCCGTCCTGCAGCAGCATCGCCAAAAGGGAAGCAGGAGCCTGCCTCACCTCAGGCAGCTGTAGTGTGAAGCCTGGGCAGCACACACCTGGGGGAACGAGGGAAAGCAGCAACGTGTTTCCCTGCTCTCATGACCTGCAGAAAGCACAGGGAAACATATCCCAGTCCGTGCCCTGACGCAGCTGGCCCACGATGCTTGGCAGGCTTAAATCCAGACTCAGTACTGCATACAGAGGAGACACACAACGCTCACAATGGAGGATTTCCACAATGATGGTAATGCTTGTTTTAAGTCTTATTGCTCCAGAAAGGCTCTGGGAGCCTCTGATATGTGAAGGAGCTGGGTCCTGAGGAGTAAAGGAAGACCACAGGGGTAACTCTTATCTGTCACTAGCACTGCTGAACCTCAAACACAGCAGCAAGGGGACAAGGGGGAGCTAATCTAACCCCTCAAGGCTAGAGCCATCTCTGCTCTCTCCTCCCCATGGACCAAAGCTGGCTGGGAGATCCCCGTGACACCTGCACGATGCCAGCAGCGTCAGCCTTGCTGCAGGCTGGTACAGATAACATGTTTCCCAATCCTCCTGAGGCTTGGCTTGTTCCCCCCACCCACCCCATATCACTCTTGTAAACAGCATAGAAGTAAACAGTTTCATACAATCGCTTCCCCGGTACGGGCACCAGCTGTGTTCCCCACAAGCCTGGAGGGTGGCAGGGTTTAGAGAGGGTACTTGGCTCCCCCCATACTGACCAGAGCACCCTCCCGCCACCTGGATGCTCAGCCTCACTGCAGCCAGGAAGAGATGGAGACAGCATGGCCCTGGGCTGGGCAATAGGCTGCAGTCTCAGTGCTGCTTTCTTAAGCTTGACATTTCCCAGCAGCACATCCTAATGTCAAGAACATCTACAGCGGAGGGAGAAGTTCAGCCTGCAAGAGCTGGCCAGGAGCTGCCTGACAGACCCACCTGGGAAAAAAAAAGCCTAAACATCCTCCATCCCATAGCACATGCAGGTTTGAGCTGTTCCCAGTTCCCACCTTGTTCTAGAGGGAGTGCTGGTCTGGGCCAAAGTAACTGGGAAGAGAGAATGCTGGGAGCTGTAAACACAAGGCAGGTTCCTGTATAGTCTCAGGAGTTGAGCACAAAGAGCAGCAAAATTGTCAGGGACAAATGCTCTTAAAAGGGTAAATTAATCAGGGAAACATCCGTATTGGCCAAAGGCTAGCAGCCCTAGGACTTGTCCTCAGGAGTGTTTGCTAAATCCTAAATAAGGCACTACGGTCTAGCTCACTAACATCAAGCTGCTTTAAAAACACATCTGCAACGCAAAAGCTGAGGTGGAGACGTGTGGTTTGAAGATGGCCTGAAATGGTGGTGGACCAAGAGGGCTGACGCTCCCAGGGCTTGCCTGGATGCTGCCTGCCTGCTCTCCAAACAGGAGCTGCCTGCTGGGCTCACCCTGTCCCCAGAGAGATGGGTGACAGAAACCTCCTGCTAGGAAGCTCCCTTCAACTGGGATGTTACACCTGGCGAAGGGCCCTTCCAGCAGACAAAGCCACGTGAGCAGGGCTGGGAGATAAAGCCCTCTTACCGCACCTGTTCAAGCCATGGTTAGGTTATTACAGTTATAACAGTCGGGAGCAAAGGCTCTGTCAGGTGGAGGAAGGATGGCCCAATGATCAGGGCACTAATGCTGTAACTACAGGGTTCAGCTCTTGTCTCACTGCAAGCCCCGCCCCCCCCCGGGAGCTGGGGGAGAAACCCACCGGCAGCTTCTTGGCACAGCCGCTGTGGGGACCTGCTGCTAGTCAGAGAGGAATGAGAGCAGCCAAGGTGCCGTCCAGAGCCCCCGCGAGTGCTCTGCAGCCAGGGCCAAGGACAGCGCCTGCTGAGCAAACTGCTCAGACCCCTGGAAGGAGCCTGTACAGCCACAGTCTGACTATGGCCGGCCACATCCCACAGAAGCGTCCCCAGGAACAAACAGAAGAGCAGCGTGGGAACAGGGGCTTGGCGCTGAATTTGTGATGTCCTAACCTTCACAAGTCATAGACAGATGGTCTGGAGCCTCCTGGCATCGTCCTTGTAAGAGGGCCCTGGCCTTCCTGCAGCAACAGCCTTAACTTTGTGTCCTAGAACCAAAGGAAGAGGGAAAAAAAAGAAACCCCTCCCTCCATTCCCTGCTTTAGCCCACCTGAATTTCCTCCATTTCCACTTATTCCCATGAGGTCAGCAAAGTACACTGAGTAGATACAAGGACAGGCAAGGAACAGTTCCCACAGCTGGGGACGAGGGGGTAGGAGGGACCCTCTCCTGCCTGTGGCCCTGGCCAGCTCCAGCTGCAGTAAGGGCTGAGCGCCTGGGCAGGCTGTGAGTGATGCTGGGTCAGAGCAGCCCACTCCTCAAACTGCTCCCGGGTGATTTAGCCTGGTGAGAAATGTTTTAGTCAGTGCAGAACTTGCAGGGTGGAGAAGAGGTGGTGCTTTGCATTTACAGTGAGCAAAGTCTAAAAACCGTTACCACAGGGTCAGCCCCTGAATATTAGTGTTGCTCTATATATAAACAAGGAAATCCAGTATTAACTGCTCAGCCTGAGGTTCCAATCTCCTTACCTGAGCTGTACTGCAACCAACCCTAACCAGTGGCTTTGCTTCCAGGACATAGCCCTCTAGCAGGGAAGTGTTTCACGGGAGGTTAGAATCCAGCCCATGAGCTGTTTCGGCCAAAACTCCTCTTCTCCCAAGCATTGTTCCCAGCTACTGAAGTCTGGCATTACATGGAACAGAGCAGTGGACTGCTTTCCGTTTCTCTTCTATGCAGACAATGTCCACCTGAAAAAAAGTATTTTGGGGCTGCCTGTTGCTCTCTGTAGGGAAAGTCTGTAACAAGTGTCGCTAGTGAAATCCAGGTTGGGGAGAACGAAGGTCTGCCTGTCGCAGCAGCAGACCTGCCTTAGCAAATGGCTTTCCAGCTTGTTCATGCTACTCTATTCTAATGTCAACTGCCCACAGCCTGGGCAGCATCCACCTATTCAGAAGCTGCCTGGCCATGAAATTATTTAGCTGCTTGCAAACACGTGGTCTGAGAGAGACTCACTTTTTCTAAACCATTGCACCGCCAGTGCAAACCTAGCAATCACTGTGCTCCCATTTCCCCTAGGCAAAAGCAACAGCTTTAAACCCAAAGTTGTGCCCAGCTGGACTGAAGAGCTGGTGCCTGGCAGCACACCTCGCTGCCAGGCTGCCAATCCCCACCTCCTTATGGAACCAGGTCTCCTCTAGAAACATCTACTGAGTCAAATGGCAGTACAGGAGATACAGGGAGGGCTGGGCAATAGAAGCTCTGCTCTCTGGATCTTGTTTAAAAGTTTCATAAGCATGACAATTGCCAGCTTGTGCTCTTCTACAGGCTCATACAGCCCCGTCCTGCATCCCCAGAACACCCCTTCCCAACAAAACCAAATAACACCCAAAGATTTCACATTGCCAGAGATCCTGCAGACCAGGGATCTTCCATATCATCATCTTCCCTTATCTTTGACTTCCCTCGTTGCACATAAATAATGGAGATTGTGGGTCCCTGGTAAATAGACCTGCAAGAAAAACAAGAAAGGAGAGAGAGAGGTCAGGTATGTCAGTGGTTTTGTCCCAGTTACCACACTGTGACAACGTCCTGCCAGTGCTCCTGCTGCCACCTGACCCAGACTGCAAGTAGGGAAAGCAAGCAGGATCGTTAGTTCAGTGTGCTCACCGCACCTCTCCTTTCATCCCAAGCCCTAATCGAGCATCATTTGAGGGTCTGGGAGAACTCAAGAAGAGCGCACGCCTTCTCGTTACACAGCCCCAACAGTCACTGCAAACAGCAGCGCCTACGAACAGCAGCACCAGGTGGAGGGTGCAATAGTAACTGGATTGGTGCTGGAGTCATCCGGCTGCTGGGCAGCAGGGCTGGAGGACACCACTGTGGAAAAGGCACCCACTCCCAGCGCCTTCCCACTGGTCCCAGTTAGTCTGAGATAGGTGTTGCAGCATCCCTCTGCTTTGTAGTGCTTTTGTTATCGGTCCAGGCACCATGGGTCTACACTCTGTTTACAGTTATTTCTCCCTCAGGAGCAATTCAGACAGCCCTGCACGGAGCACGCTGCCAAGGTCAGCCCACATCCAGCTGCCCCACTGCATGGGCTGGGCTGGGATGGGATGGGCTGAGCATCACCCCACAGCCCATAACACAGCCCCATCCTGTGGGGCTCACTGCAGTGATAGCCTGGCCAGAACCAGGACGAGCATTACCACAGCAGAGCCCAGCCTTGAGGGTCCACACGATGCACCCACAAGCGCTGGCTCCCAGTCCTCCACCGGGAAAGGTGGAACAAGCCGACACTGGGGACACCCTGCACCACTCACCCTGTGCGTCAGCAGCAGCTCCGGCTTCTCAAGTGGCACTGCAAGAGGTGGTTAAAATCCATTTGGTGCAACTGAAAGCAGAGCAGGATGGGTTCACAGCATGGCCCTGCTGTGCTTGAAACAGCTCATGAGGATGCTCAGTGCCAAGGATTTTAGGGAAAAACAGGCAGATCTGTGCTGCACAGTCGCTGCTCTGGCCCAAGCCCCTGTGCACAGCATCCCCCACAGCCCCTATAGCACCAAGGGTCCTGCAGTGATTCATCTGCAGCCCTGGCACAGCACCCTCCTGCGCTCTGAGGCTCAGGGATGCAGAAATTCTCAACCCCACAGGTAAGCCACCAACATTTTCCACCCCGTTTATTCGCAATCCAGCAAATTCCCTATGGACATCCCATCCAGCAGCAGCACTGGACCCAGCAGAGGAACAGCAGAACAGCACACATGGCATGAGATGTCACTTCTGTACCGGAAATACATCATCCAGGTATTCACAGCCTTCAGGAGGGAGGGACCAGCAGAGCTGAGGCCAGGGGCTGTGCTGGGAAGCAGTGGTGATGGTTTGATGAAAGCTGGGACCCACCTGGCTGACAGAGGGAGCTGGGGGTCTCCCCATTGCTGCCAGCTCGGCTCAGTGGCACCTCAAGGGCTTCCTGCAGCAAGGGACAGGGCTGGAAGTCTCTGGAACATGTGCAAACCTTCAACCCAAGGGGAGGGCCCTGCTTCACTTCATCACCCCAAGTCCTATGCACAGGTGGTAATTTTGCAGGACTTAGCAGTTTAATTTTTCCCCAATCTTGAGCTCTGAGCAAAGTTACATGGAAAAAATAGGGGATGAGTGTTCACCTCTCCCACCAGGAACAAGCAAGGGGCTCTGCAGAGATGCAGAGTAAGAGCAACAGAGCAGTGGGAGAGACCTGCTGAAGGAAAACTGCCACTGCCCAGCAAATTACTCAAATCTCTCAGCCCTAGGAAATCTCATTAAAGAAATCCATGCCCAAAGAACACATTTCTAAAGGGGCTGCCTCTACTGCTCAGAGCAGAAGCCAGGACAATGGGCACGTTGCTTTTCAGGAGAGGTTCACCAGGAGATGCTGCCTTTGCAGGCTGCAATCAGAAAAGCACCCTTCTGTTTGAGAAGGCAGGCTTACAAGAGGCACCAGGACATCAGGTCAGGAATTTTCTGGAAGTAGCTTCATTAGTAAGTAGGGCAGCATTTCTGTTTGTGCTTCCCTGGCATAGGAACATTTTCAGGGAAGGAGCTTGCCTGAGCAGCCCCGAGCTCACACACTGAGACAGGAGAGCTCACTCCATTGATGCACACTGTTTCAGGAGTTTGTTCAAGGGCTTTTAATCCCTCCACTGATGCCACTTATAGTTTTAATCAGCTCGAATGTTCATTCGGCATCAGGAAGATATGAACCAGCAGTCCCCAGAGTCCTCATCCAGCACCTAAGGAAATGACACTAATGCGTGGGTCACAGCAGAGATAGGAGATGGCAGTGCAGTCTGCGTGGTAGCTGAGGGCTCAGCGCAAGGCAGAGAGAGATAACCCAGCACCTTCTCTTGTCAATCATGTTATCTGCCCCTGCATGGGAACACAGGGTACCAGGGAATGGGGCTGAGGGCCTGCTTTGTCTTTTAAATCCTTCCTCATGCTCTCCTCATTTATTTGCAGCACACCCTTTAGGAGCTTCCTTAAATCCAACCTTAAATTCACAGGGGGGAGAGCAGGGATGACTTCGAGCAAATGCAAACAATAACACATCTGGCCAGAGGTGATCCAGTTCACCCTCAGGGCTTTGCTTCTCCCCAGGTAGAACCCAACACTGCCCAGAAAGATGTGCACACTCCGCAGTGTGGCCCTGCGATGCTGCACCCGCGGCTACAGCCAAGAAGAAGATCTGACCTTGCTTTTACTGTCCCATGGCTTTTGTCCATGCCAAGACTAACAAACCACACCGAAAACAGACTGAGGTCAAATCCAACATTATTTCAGAAATGAAACTGCTATTCTTTTCCTTGCCTTCCTGCCCTGTTCCTGGCCAGGGGGTCAAGGCACTTTTACCACATGGTAAAATTTGAGTTGAGTGGTACTAACAGACAAGACATCACTGACAGCTCGCAGAGATGCTGCTGATGGGCTCCCCATCCCTGTCCTTCAGGTCTGAAATTCTGTAGGGCAGCAGTTTATCAGGAGCGGCTGGGCACAGCACCAGAGAGCTCTCGCCGGGTGCAGACACCGTCATGCAGGGAGAGCAGATGAGCTTGTTCAGCATCAGCTCCTGTTGCATTTTGAAAACGCAAAGAGAACAATGCAAATGCAAACAGTTACTTTCAGCTGAAACTGGAATGATCGGAACCAGTGACAGAGGAGTGCTGGAGTGAGTCAGGCTGGCCTTCACCTCAGATACCTTCCTGCCGAAGGCAGCCGAGATGGTGCAGGCTGCACCACGCCACACACAGATTCCTGCCACTCACCTTGAGCATCCACTCCAAAGCCCAGACCTACTGTTTTATCCACAGCAAAACCATCGCAGAACACGATCTATCAGAACAAGCTGCCTTCCACACTGATCACAACCATTGCAGATGGATATCCTACATGAACTAAAACAACAAAGTCTCTTAAATGCATAACTGCAAGTGGTGGGTGACGCTGCCACTGCTCCCCTTGTTTCTGTGGCTGAGACCACTGGTGCCACTCCAGCGAGCAAACAGCCCGCGCTCTCGCTGTACCTCGCTCCTCAGCAACTTCTCTGAGCGTTGCTCAACCACACTACACAGCCCCACAGCATCAGAGCATCCCACCGAAGCAGGGTCCACGGGAGCCCCCTCGCCTGCCCTGGGAACTTGGAGGGCAGCTACAAGAGACACGCAAAGAAAACTATGTTCCCATTGTAGGAACAGAGGAGGGGGAGGGCAGCCCCAGACTCCCAGTATGGACGTGGAGGGGTGAAATACTCCTTTAGTGTGCCTGCAGGGACAGTGCCGGGCTATCCACGGCAATCAAGAGAATCAGCAGGTACTCGCACAATCCAGCCACTCCCTAATTGCACTATAAAAAGGCTTTTGTCCTCCTTGCCCAAAAGGCATGCTTTTGGGAGCAGCGATCTGGGGCTTTAGATAAACTTGCTGCAGAGGGTGGGGAAGCAGAAAGTTCAAATGAGATAAGACTTTCCTTCTCCCCACCGAAATGCTGCCCACCTCTGCTGGCCTTTACCGCCCCTGGGCAAGGAGAGCAAGGGATAAGCAGGCTCATCTCCTCCCCAGACACCAAGCCAGAAACAATTTCCCAGCTGAGAACTGACATTTCATAACTGCATTTTGGAAGGGTAACAGAGCATGAAGCCTGCTGACTGGCAGGTGCATGCAGCATCCGAGGCTGAGCTAAAGGCAAAGCTGTTGGGACATGAAAAAACAATCCTAAGGGGTCAGCGGCCATGCCAAAGACTAAGCAAAAATCTGACTGCCTGGGTCAGGAAGGGTTATGGTTTTCCAGGTTATGACATGGAACAAGGCTGAGCAGGGGCTGAAGCTGTCCGAGGGAAGAACTTCCTGCATGACCCAGCAGCCTATAAGCTCACGCCAGTGCCACAATTAAGCTGTAAGAGGTTACTTGAGTTTCTCAGTCAAATTACCTGAGAGCAGAATTCAGGCCCTGCTCTAAATCCTACTTTAGCTTCTCAAGCAGGTTTCTGATTTAAGATTTGCATTTACTAGGAGCCAGAGGTAGGCTGATAGGAATGCACAAAGCTACACAACACATTAGACAAACCCTATAGGAAGGCACACCAAATATCCTGCTGCCCCATAAGCAAGCCAGAGGACTGCTCCCCACAGCACAAAGCTCTGGGTTTGCGGTGAACATATGGCCAGCGCCGGGCTCCTATCTGGGCCAAGCAGCCGCGCTAGGGATGCCAGGTTGCGTTATGCAAGCGCATCCCTCACCGCCGCAGCTGCGTCACCCACAAGAGCTCTCGGTGCAGACTCACGGCTGGCTCCGGCCACGGGTGGGTAGCGGGGAGGCTGCAGAAGGCAGCTGGGTTTTAAGCAAACAGCCCCCGGGTAGGACTGTCCCCTTGGTGTTTGTTATCCCTGCATGTACTGTTCTGCAGATCTGCGCAGGATGAGTTCTCCCCGCAGGGCGAGGGCTGGTTGTGTAACTCAGCAGCATCATGGCAGGGAGCGATGGCAGATGGCAGCAGGCGAACCCCGACCCTCGGCGAGCAGCAGCACCGCTCCCAGCAGCCAGGAGCCCCACACCTCAGCCTGGCACGCAAGGTGGGGTGCCCTGCGCTCGCCCCAGGACCGGATCACACCCAGCTCCAGGGCTCCCATCTCTGCGGATTCGCTCCCCCACCCTAATCCCCAGCCCACACTTGCACTGGGACCAGTACCAAGCCTCAGCCCCAGGCATAAGCAGTCGCATCAATTACTTGCACTGGAGTCTTAAGGGTGTTAAATATTTTGCGGGGGGGGGGGCCTGGTGTGCAGATGGGACAAACCAGCAGTGACAGAACTAGACCTACCAGCGGGCCTTCCCATTTCTATATTGCTATTGCTCTGCATACAGCACAAAGCTCACCTGGGTGGGCACAAACGCACAGAGGGGACAGGCAGCACGCTGCTTTACATGAGCTCAGGGAGAAGGCTCAGGTGGGCAGCCATGAGGGTGTTTGGTTGTTGTTTTGTGTTTGGGTTTTGTTTGCTTTTGTTTTTTGGTTGGGTTTTTTTGTTTTGGTTTTGGTTTTTTTTTTAGCAAAACCTGCCCAAAATATCCCCACCTTCCCATCACCCTGCTGCTGGAGGCTCGTTCTCGGGAGCGGGCCAGGCACACAGCCGTGGGCTGCGAGGGTGAGGGCTGAGTGTTTGCTGGCTAGGGCAGCCATTTCGTCCCTCTCTGCTCTCCCGTAGCTGGGATCTGCTCTGGTCCGGCAGGATCTGTGGGGGTTTGGGGTGAGGTATGGGCTTGGAGCCCAAGCTGCAATGCCAGCGCCAAACACGAGCAGGCTCCCAGATGTCTCCTGCGACCTGCAAGGGCCTGGTGGCTCTGCAGGAGCCTGAGAAAGGCCCTGGGCTGGGAAGACATCAGCCTCGCCCCTTGTAATCTGTATTTTTTTGGTTTCATTGAAGCATTTGGCCAGGAGAATGCCTAGTAACAGCTCCTGTTTACAAACTGCTTTGCCATGCAGACACCACCTCCCAGTCCTTCGGCATCACTGGTTAATGACATCACCAGCTGCCCCACATCCTGGGGTCCTTCCAGACCATGTGTGACCACTCAGGCCCCTGGAGCAAGACCTCTGAGCTTGGGACTATTTAGGAACCAAGCTGGGGGAGGAAGGAAGGGACTCTGCTTGAACAGAGCTGAGGTCAGCCTCAGCACAACTGTTCTGTAAGCTTCCTTCCTGAGCAGACACAGGTCTACAAGTCTACAAACTCAGACACGGGGGACCAAAGCATCCTACTGGGTTTGGGCAACTGCAGCTCACACCAAAGGGAAGTCTTGCCTTTAGCAAGGAAATGAAACAGACCCACGAAACAGACCCACAAGACAGACCCCACGTGCCTCGTCGGTGAAAGCAAACAGCTTTGTCTGTACAGAAACAGACGTGCCGCTCCACTCAGTGCCTGCTCGCCCAGCCAGCTGAGCCCCAAGGTGTCCTGTCTGAGTCTGAGGGGAAGGGGACTGTGCCAGACAGCAAGGTGCTCACTGCGCTGACCACAGAAATTATACCACACAGCAGAGGAGACTGAACTGGCAGCTCCTTCCCTGCCCCCGGGGAGAAAGAGACATACCCAAAGAAGGTGCTCACAGGTCTCTGCCATGCACCAGTGTGTCTCAGCCACTGGCCAGGACCTCCAAGGAGCAGGGCTCCTGCCCAGCCCTGCCAGCCCCGCTGGGCCTTTAGGCAGCAGTGGGACATGCAGCTGCTAATTCTGTTTCCCACCTCTACTTTATTTTTGCAGTAGAATAGGTGGAAAAAACCTCAGAAGCAGCACTCTGATGAGTCACTATAGAAATAACTGGGAACATAAAAGAGTCTTTTGTGTCACAAAGTGCATTATCAGGCTGGTACAGCAGACAGAATAATAGAAAAACTGTGGATCACTTACCCAGCTGCAAAGCACAGCTGTGCCCTGCCCTGAATTTAAGCAGCACATGTAACCTGGTCCATTCTGGTTTCAAGCTCAAAGGCATCAGGTCGATCCTGCGGGTTAGCAGCCAACATGTCTTTCAAGAGCTGCTTGATTCCCTCAGACATGGAAGTCCTGAGTTTCTGAGGGATGTGCAGCTCCATCTTTGGGTTTTCTAGCAGCGCTTCCCCAACAGGCACAATCTCGGTCCCCTGCTTGATGTAGGTCCCCAGCAGCTCCTTCTTGGTCTCCGCATCAATGAAAGTTATCCTCTCAATCATGGCCCAGATGATGATGCCAAGGGCGAAGATGTCAGCCTTGGCGGTGTAGTGTCCCTCCCAGACCTCGGGCGCCATGTAGAAATCGGAGCCGCAAGCCGAAGACAGCCAGTACTTGTTCACATTCACATTTTTGTTCTCATGCCCGCCCTCCTTGCCCCGAGCAGTCAGGCCAGCGCAGACCTTACTGAGCCCGAAGTCAGCCACCTTGAGAACAGGGGTGCCAGACTTCTCGGTGATCAGGATGTTGTCTGGTTTCAGATCCCGGTGGACAATATGGTTCTTGTGCAGGAAGGCAATGGCACTGGTCAGCTGCAGCATGAAGCTCTTGTTTGTGGCCGGGTCAGGTCTTCGTGAGAGCACGTACTGGTTGAGGTCTCCCCCTTCACAGAACTCCATGACAAACCACAGGTAGCAAGGCTCCTCTGCATAGCCCAGGATCCTCTCACCTAACCAAAAGGGACAAAAACAAGAGTGGGTTTTTCAGGCACATTACAAAATGTCCACACTGACTCAGCACAGGCAAGAAACGGGTCTGGTTTACATCAACAGTAAAGGCCTTAGGAATGTGGCCGGGACCTATCGCACCACGGGGTACCAGTAGTGATGCTGGTACTGCCATGGCTTCACATGCTTTAGGACCTCATCGAGTGCCACGCACCAGCACCACGTTTATCTGAGCCCATTGCCTAGGAGGCAGCTCAGGGACTTGCTCCCAGCAAAGTGCAGGCGCATGAGTGAAACTGAGCGCACACCTTCTCAGGTGCTTGCAGGGAACTTGGAAGCAGAGAGTTACTTTCCTGCACTACTGTCAGGCAGTTCTCCCCAGGCTCTGACAGCCAAAGCAGCAGAGACTAAACGCACAATTAGCAGCAAGTCCCCAGGAAAAAAAAAAAATAAATCAGTTTATGCGAACACCAGCTCTCCCACCTGAGCTCTGCTGCAAGAGGCAAAGGCTGGCTTGTACCTTATGCTTTACTAGTATAACTGCAAGTGAGGAGTAAATCACAAGTAAATCAATGCTGTGCCAGTACAGCCTTGCTAAGAGCTGTCACACCAGTGTCAAAGCAAGCTGGCTCTTCCAGACTATATCTATGCATTTAAGCATTGTGTTTGTGCTAGAGAAGCTCTGCCACTTCAGACAGTTTTCCTTAAGTGTCAAGAGGTCTTTAAAAAGAGGAAACTGGAGACTCAGGTAGCAAATGCTGAGCGCAATCTCAGCCACGCTTACAAATATAACTGTAACCTCACTTGCGAGTACCGCTACTCAGTATTATGTCCTGAACAGCTTCTTCCTTCGCCAGATGTTCACTGAGCTCTTCAAGCTTAGAGCATCGCTGGTCTAGCTTGGCTCCAAACTCATCTAGGTTTTACTCCACTATGCCCCTGCCCGAGCAAACCACTCTCCTGCACATAAGCTAGATCCATCGAGAAATATAAAAGCACCGTATCAGCTAATGGGACCAGGTCTGCCACCGGTGCTCCCAGGGCATCCCCTCACAATGCTGTGATGCTCTGGGGAGCACCAGCAGCAGATCTGGCCCTGTCAGCTGATACCAGGATGCAAACCCTGCTGCCAGATCCCAGTTCACCTTCACAGAGCACCCAGGTGACAGGCAGAGCCTGCACACACAACCAGGGCATTGTTTTGCTCTAGGAACCAGTTTTGCTGTTTTTGTTGGGTTTTGTTTGTTTGTTTTTTTTTTTACCCTCAAGCATCATAAGAGAGAAGCTGGAGGACACCACTCGCCTCTGCCACAGTTAAGTCACACAGACAGACCCAAGTGTTTTGAAAGCAGTTAAATAACTCCACCCTTCTGACAAAGTTGGGTTTTGTTTTAGCAAAGCCCTAGAGAGCATCTGGGAAAGCAAACTTCCAGCAGCAGGTAAAGCCAAGGACTACCAGAGACACCCAAGCCCTGGGCTGCCCAGCACCCGTGCCTGGAACAGTCAGTGATCAGTATGGGTGGGAATATTGGTTATTTGCACAAACAGTCTGTATCCATGGCTACTGCTATGGAAATGAAAGTCTGCACAACAGAAGGATTTGGCTGCACCTCCTTGCCCTCAGCAGAAGGTAAAGGTTAGCTCTGGGGGATGGGAAGGACCATGAACAGGCTGGAGATATGGGGACCTGGGTGCGCTTTGAGGAGCCAAATGAGACACACACCCCCCCCCAAGTGCTGGAGGGGCAGCACGCAAGGCCAAGGACCAACTAGGAGCAGCACAGGACAGCTCAGCTCTGGAGACCAAAACGTTGACCAGGAAAAGAAGCATCTCTGGCATGAGCCAAGACAAGCATGACAGCACGGGAACTGAAGCAGAAGCTCCTCATCCTGGGAGTGGAGCCCTTTGCACAGCCAGGACAGCTTCAGCTCACACCACTGCTGCCACCTCGGGTTTGCTAAACCCCCGCAACGTTGCAGCAGAGCACACGGCTTTGCTTTCCTGCTCCCCCCAGCATCCCAACGTGGGTTTGGCTCTTCTCAGCCAGGAACCACACCATTGATGGGGAGCATGGCAGATCCCTGTGCCCATCATACATGGCCAGGAGCATCAAGGATATTCACACAGCAGCACTGCTGACAACCCCTTCCTGCAGAGAAGTGGCTCAAACATCAGCTCACCAGCAGCCAGGACCTGCTGTCTCTGACAAGCCAAGGTTTGTTTTTAGCATAACTAAGGCTCCGATTTAAAACTTGGCCCCTGAACCTCAGCAAGCACAGGGAGGATGCTGCCGACCCAGCGGTAGCTGCAAGCACCAGGCTCTTCACTTTGGGTGGAGCACTGCTCAGAGAGGCTTAAGCCAAGAGTAATATTTCCTCATTTTCTTTCTATAATCTGAAAGTGTTTTAGTCGTTAAATCATCTTCCTGCCTTCAAAACAAACAGCTTTAAACATAGAGATGGCAAACAGCTTCCTAAAGATGAGATGTTAGCAAACTGAAGTCAAGCAGCCAAGAGCTAAAGTGATGCAGACAGCAGGCAAGACCTGTTCTCCATCACAAAGCAAGCATCCCTGCATGCTCCCCGCCCAGACACCGGACCGGACTACATACACTAACCTCTCCATCTTTGCAGCAGCCCTCCTACAACCCATCCTGGGAGCTCATTAACAGCTTGCTAATTTGCTTAGCATGACAGAGTGGAAAAAAACCCTTACTGACAGAAGAACCAATATCCCCCTCCCCACCATTGTGTGTAACCTCTGACTCCCCCCATGCAAAGGGGCTGTGCTAGAGAGATGAGAGCCAGTGGCACGAAGCCTGGGTCCACCGGCTGATGGTAACATGTGTGAGTGATGCCAGGGCAGCCCACAAGCGAGTCTGAGCACTGGTGGCCCCACAGGTGACGTGCTAGGAAGCAACACCTTATACCTGTTCTCTTATTAAGACAGCTCTACCACTGCTATGGGCACATGGCCATGCACAAGCCTCGAAAGTGCACATGTATCAGGACACCAAGCACATCGCTCAAGTATGTGCCTGTCCTCCAGGCACAGTGCCAGGCTTTCAGCTTCCTTTTTGCTCTCTGCCCCTAAATTTATTATTCCACAACTCATTAAAATGAAGAGGATTTGAGCTCTGCACTGTAGCCGAGACCCAACATCGCCTGGTATCCCAACAGTTGTGCTCCCGATTCAGAAGGTCTCCAACTAATCCCCCCTGCGCCCTGAGCCCCGGCATGTTGGCACAGCATCTGTGCTGGCCTGTAAATAGCCCAGCTGCGGTCGTGCAGAATGGCACGGCAGCACAGCTACAAGTTGGCTACCTCAGCTGGAGCGACAGCACAGCAGCTCCACGCACACAGCTCATGAGCTGCAGGCAGGGACGGAGAGCAAGCAGACCTGGGAGGCTCATCTAGCCCTAACTTTAGCTTTGAAAATATTTATTGGTGCAATATCAGACCCAAAGCTTGGGAAGGCAACAAGCACAGCCTCTGCCGGAGCCTGTGGCCAGCACAACACAGCCTGGGGGGCAGTCAGGAGGAAGGCAGATAGAGGGGAGAACACGCTCTGGTTTGGGGAGTGAAACTGCTACTCTCCAGCCTTGGGATGGAGAACCCAGCTCTGCTCCCCTCTTCAGAGAACTGCAGCAGGACCCAGACAGGCAAAGCCCTCCCCACAGCAGGGAAGTCGGGGTCACCTATAGCTGCACAAGAGCTTTCTCCAAGCCATGCCACCTCTTCTTGGGGTGTGCAACATGAGAAAGGAGTGCAGGAAACACCTGTACCTGCCAGAAAGAGCTTGACTTACTACAGCCAGGCATGCACACGAAGGGAAGAGCTGGCTCCTCTCCCGAGGAGTTGTGCCTGCAGGAGCACATGAAGGAAGAACACAGGCTACACAGAAATTAGGACACTGTCCTTCTTGGGAAGGCTCCCTTGGGCAGTTGTGTGTGGAGTGTGAAGGGAGAGCAGGATCAGGTCTGCATGGGGTAGGGCCAGGCAGGTCTGGACGTGTCACCCCCGAGAGCGCAGAGGGGACAGGCAAGGCAGGGGCAGCCAGAGCCAGAGGTTTGCTTGGAAGATGCACCTCAGCAGCCTCGCAGGAAGTCTGTGCCGGTTACAGGGTTTAAAGGCTGCCTACACTAAGGGACTCAGCTGGGTGGCAGGGGTGGGCACAGGGAGACCGAGCTCACCCCAAGGAGTGTTCGGGAGTCCAGGCACACAAGTTTGGGGAAAGAGGGTTTGGGGTGAGCTGGCTCTGGCAGGCTGGGGGGGGGCATGGGGGCATTGAGGATACAGGGCTCTGGTATTTTTCCACACCTTCACTGCACTTTGGCAGAGCTGGGTCTGACAAGCAGCCAAGGGAGCAAGGGGAGGGAGGGAGCATTTCAGAGATGTCACCATCACAATCATCAGCTGTAGCAGAAGAAAGTGACTCCTCACAGTCCCACAATGCTGCTGAGGGACCTCAGGGGAAGGAGGGAGCGTCAGCCCAGGCTGCAGGCACTGGTGCTTCCAGGGCTGTCCCCACAGAGCCAGCACTGGCATAGGAATGGTGACAGGAGAGCTTGAAGAACAGTCCCAAAACTGTAAGAGCTTGAGGGAACAGGCAGGGCACCGTAACAGGCTGCAGCCTTGGGGTCCTCAGAGGAGATGGGATGCTGTGCATCAGGTGTCCCCTTGGGGACCTTCACTGGTCTCTGGCCCGGTCACACCAAGGGACATGCATGGGCTGTGGGGCAGTTCAGGGTAGTGGAGGGAGCCCCAGGACTGGGGATGTAACTGAGGAGTTAAGTGCTGGCAAGGGGTGCAGGGAAGAGCTGAGGGCAGCACACAGGGACAGTCCCCAGGGCTGGGTCTGAGCCTGAAGATGACAATGGGGTCCCTCAGGAGGAGGGGCACAGGGCTGGGGGGCTGCAGAGGTGTAGGGTACAGGGAGGGACCCCATGGGCAGGGCACAGGGCTACTGAGGCACAGGGTGGGGGCTTAGGAAGGGGTGTCCCTGTGAGCCACACACAGAGGAGGAGAGAGTAGTGGGGACACAGCAGCAGAGCCCAGGGATGCAGCACAGGGCAGGGTGCAGGACAGGTGATGCTGGGCAGAGGTCCCACAGGGGTGGCTGGCAGCAGAGCAGGGTGCTGGGGCAGCAGAGGGACCCTGTGGGGGAGCCCCATGGGGACACATGGAGGTGGGTGATGGGAGCAGCAGGGAGCACGCCTGGGCAGGTACCCCGGCAGTGCAGGGAGACCCCAGGGCAGGCAGGGGCGAGAGGAGAGCCCAGGGATGGTTATACTGGAAAAGTGGTGAGTCAAGGTGGAAGGAGGGGTGTCGTGAGAGCTGGGGGGAGCTGCTGAGAGCAGGCGATGCCAAAGAGGGATGCGGGCAATGGGGTCGTGCTCTGGAGCCAGGGACCAGCAGCAGCACCTGGGGTGTGAGTGGCCGGGAAGGGCACCCCAGGGGCAGGAAAGGGGACGACCCCAGGGGATCCCGCGTGGCTTATCCCCGCGGGTACCTGCTGCGGGGGCGCTGGTGACAACGGGGAGGTGGCAGCCCCAGGGTGCTCAGCAGGGGGTAACCGGGGGGTGAGGCTGAGGGGACACCCCGGGAGGGCGGCGCTGGAGCAGTGCCCAGGCCGGTGCGGGGGGTCCCGGTACCTTTGAGGGAGGTCTCCACGAGGCGCAGGTAGAGCTGGCTGCGCTTGTTGCCGTGGCTCATGCGCTGCCCCAGGCCGTGCCGCTGCAGAACACACTCCTCGAAGCGCACCACGTTGGGGTGCTGCCGCCGGAGGCTCGTCAGGGCCCAGAACTCGGCCAGCGCCAGCTCCACGTTCTCGGGAGCGTCGCAACGGATCCGTTTCACCGCCAGCCGGGCGCCGCTGCGGCCCGACACCGCCTCGTACACCACGCCGTAGGCCCCGCGGCCTATCTCAGCCAGCAGGCTGTACCGTGGGGCGCCGCCGCCGCCAACCGGGCCGGGCCCCGCCGCCGCCGTCATGGGGCCCCGCCGCGCCGCCCGCCGCCGCCGCCGCCGTCCCGCCCTTTGTGTCCCGCGGCGGCCGCCGTCCGCCGTCTCCATGGCACCGCCGCGGGCCGCACGCCTGCCACCGCCGCCCCCCGCCCCCCCCCTCGCCCGGGAGCGCCGCGCCGGGGAGCGCCGCGCGGGCGAGGGGGCACGCGCCGCCGCGTCGGAGGGCGGAAAAGCGCGCCCTGCCTGCCCCTTTAAGCGCTCGGCCAATCGCGGCGGCGCGGGATGAACCACCGCGACGTCGGGGGAGGGGGGGGGGATACGGTACCGGCAACCGGCCTCCCCCCAGCGGCCGGGAGGGCGAAGGGGGCGGCGGGCCGGCTTTCCGAACCCGCAGCCGGTAGCCGGGGTGCAGCGCCGCCAAGGATGACTCAGCGTGGCGGAGGCTCACAGCGGCAGTCGGACCTCCCACCCCCCCCCGCCGCCGCCGCCGTGGTACGCGCCGGCCCAGTGCTAACAAGCCGGTCCTCGGGATGGTGGCGCCCGGCGGCGGCCGCCCCGGTGTGTGTGTGTCCCCTCCTCGCCGAGCATGGCAGGGCACCGGCGGGGGGGGGGGGGAGCGCGGCGAAGGGAGGGACTCGCCCGCGGGGCTCACCTGGGGCGCGGGGCCGGGCTCCGGGCCGGGCGCTGCGCGGCGGCGTGTGAACGGGCGGGGCGGCGGGATAAAGTGGGGCCACGCGCCCTGACGTAACCCCTTATGTAACGGCGGCGGGGGGCGGGGGGAAGGGGTCACCCGTCCCCGTCCACCCTCCCACCGTCACCGGCACGGCCGGTGCTCCGGGGGAGGGGGATGATACCGCATTTTAGGGGGGTGATGCCCCGGGGGGGGGTGATGCCCCGGGATCCGTGCACTGCGTGCAGGACCATGAGGGGCGGCGGGGACCTGCTGGGACACCCCCCCCCCCCGGGGCTGCAGCACGCCCCCTCCCCCAGGATAGCGGTGCTCCCGGTAACTGGGACCCCGGCTCCCCGCGGGGCCGCTGCAGCTTCACCGCTCCCCGGGCGGGCAGCGATGGGTGCTGGGGTCCCCCCCCGGCCGGGGGCTTCGCCAGCGTCAGTCCAGCCCGGGCAGTGCGGGGGGGGCGGGGCGGGGCAGGTTCTGCACCGGGCTGGGGACCGGGGGGAGCAGCCGGCAGCCCGCGGGGCTCGGGGCTCTGCACGCCGCTCCCCCCGTGGGCTTCGCGGGGGGGTGATAGCCACCAACCCCCCAGACTTCATTTTCCAGCCGCTGCTCCCCACGGTTCCCGGCCGTTTCCCAGCGCCGCCGTGGGTGCCGTTAGCAGCCACCACGCTGCGGGCGGCCAGGGAGCACATCCACAGAGCCGGGTTACGGACGGAGCAGCTCCCAAAATCACCGTTTCTGGACTTGTTCCTGAGCGATGCCGCTGCGCTCGCCAGCCCGCAGCAGCTCTGGGCTGTGTCATACTGGTCCCCCCACCCCGGCAGGGATGGAGACCCCCAGTGCCCCCAGCACCCAGGGCTTGGTGGGGCTGACCCTCTGCGGCACACAAGCATGGCGCAGGCTGCGGCTCCCGCCAGCGGCTTGAACTCCATTTGCTGTTAAATGGAGCCGCTTCACCTCCTGGCCCTGGGATGAGGGGGCCGGGGGCGAGGGGGCCGGCGCGGTGCGTGCCGGCGGCAGGGATGATGGCAGCAGGGTGATGTGCAGTGTTTACGTGGGTTCTGCTTTTTTGTACCGGCATCAAGTGGCCACTTGTGCCTCCTGCCCACGCAGGGAGGTCACCGCGTGCCCGCACGCGTGCCCACCTGGGCTGCGCGGTGACCTCGAGCCACCGCAGCGTGACGCAGGCAGGGGCTGAATCGGCTCCCGGTCCCACGCTGCTGTTCTGTCGGCTGCCGCGGCCCCCGCAGCGGTGACCTGCCCCTGCTCTGCGCTGCCTGCCTGGCATCTGCCTCCAGATCGCACCCGAGCAGTCACCGGAGGTTCGCTCCGGTGCTGTCGTGGTTGATCGGAGATCGCGTGGCTCCTGTGGGTGGTTGGAAGAAGACCCCCAGGCTCAGCCCACCCCACAGTTCTCCCCACAGAGCAACTGGTACCTCTCATGTCCCGCAAAATGCATCGATGTGTCCCTTGCCCCACAGTGGGCAGCCGCTGCAAAAGGGCACCCTGCCCTGCCCATGCAGCCGGCGGTTGCTTTGGGGCCAGGAGGGAGAGGGGATGTTTTAGGAGTTTCTGGAAAAGCCCCGTCCCACTGAACAGGAGAAAGCAGATGGTGCTGGAGGAACCACAGCGGAGCGCCTGCTTCCCTGTGGATGCTCCTGCTGGCAGTGCTGGCTCACTGTCCCGCTGCCTGGGGACAGCCCAGGCGGCCGGCAGAGCTTCTCCTGCCTGTGGGGACAATTTATGACATGGCAGGATGGGGGCCCAGCACCTCGAGGTGCCCTGTGTGGTCGGGGGGTGAGTCCCCGGGGACAGGCTGGGGGTGTCGGGGCAGCGCAGCAGTGCCGTCTGACGTGAGCTGCCATCAACTCCCACGTGCTTTCGCGGGAGCCTGGTACGCACACTCGTCCCCCTCCTCGCTGAGCCCGCTTCTCACTGATGTAGTTAGGAAAACTTAAACTTCTCTATTACTGCACATTTCTCTTACCCAGGTGCTTAATTACCATTGTCCCAGGGAAATGTCAGTGTGACTCAGAGACAGTTTCCCATTAGGAAGCGACAGATGAATATTAATCAAACTTGCTGGTGGGTGGGCTTGCTCCCAGCACCTTTCCCGGGGGGACCCTGTCAACCCCCATGCCTGCCCACACCGTGACCGACCCCCGGGAAGACCCTCTTGCCCAACTCAGTGTATGTGCCATGGGTAGAAAATAAGACAGCTCTGCTCCGGGGACGGGAGTAACCCGACCGACCTCCTGGAGCAAAAGGAATCAGCCCTGAGGAAGGAACCTTATTACAAATGACTTTTCTCTCCCTGCCTGTGGGGTTTGCTCCATCCCCAGCAGCGCATCTCCCTCCAGTGCAATTACCCTGCGTGGGGGGGTGGCTGCACCCCGGGCCATTGGGCTCCGGGAGGGATGCTGCAAGCAGGTCTGCATTTGGGGGGGCTGGCGCTGGCCACATTGCTCCCCCCTGCGCTCTGTGGTCCTTGGGCGGGCACCGGCCTTTGGGGTGATGCTGTCACTCTCGCCTGGAGATGCAGCTCTGGGACAGAGCCATTTTCCTGCATAGTGGCAGGTTGAACCAGGGAGGCCAAGTGCTGGGGGTCGACTTCATGGGTTTGGGAGGGCTGTTTGATAGAAATAAAGGTTTTTGGTGTAAAAAATGCTCCTCTCTGCCTGGTCTGAGGTGCCTGCAGGACCACTAGTCCCAGCAGCAAGAGTTAAACCTGCCCAGGGTGTCACCGCAGCCCCTGGCTGAGTGTGTCTGTGGTGGTTTGCAGCTGCATTTTTTCTTGGCTTTGTTCTGTGCCTGCACAGCCTGGCATGGTGTGGTGAGGGGGGGCCGTGGTGCCCTCTGCCCATGACCCTTGTGGGGCTCAAGCCCTGTCGCCCCTGGCCACAGCGCTGCTGCCTCCCAGAATGGGTCCCAAGGGGACATCTCCTCCATCATCGGTCCTGGGGAGATGCAGGATGCTCTGCCTTTGCCTCGCCCCCCCCTCCCCAAGCCCTGCTCCCTTGGTCCATCTGTGCTGGTACAGCCCCATCCCGGGTGAGCCAAAATCCACCTCCAAGCAAAATCTGTGGGGTCCCATGTGCTTTTTGGTGAGCAGAGCCTGGCACCCCAAACATGGGTGCTAGTGGAGGCAGCCACCAGCCTTGGGGACAGGGGGCCACGGGCAGCTGGCGCAGGCTGCCCTGCTCACCCAGCTGTGGCTGCTGGGGGGCCCGTGGAGCGTCCCGGCCATGCCAGCGGCCCCCGCGCCCCTCACCAGCACCGGAAGGGCTGAGCAGGGGGCACGGGGTCCGGCAGCTGGTGTTCAAGCCAGGAGAAAGGCAGGTTGCTGGGAAACATCCCTCTTGAGCTCCGATAAAAATAGCTCCGTCTTCAAGGCGAGAGGATGGGCTGCGCTGCCGGTGGCACACGGGGTGCGCTTGCACCTGCCGGGATGGACCAGCCTGGCCCTGTGGGGTCTGCGCCCCAGACCCCCAGACCCACACCTCTGTTGTGACATGGTGCAGGGGGACGGTGGTGCAGGGGTCCAGCAGGGGGGCCCAGCGCTGCCCTTCTCTACCCCTAAATCAGGCTTGGAAATGTGTGAGCAGGAATCAGAGCTGGGCAGGGAAGGTGGTGGGGGGGGTCTCCATGCCCCCACTTTGCTCCCCCTTCCCCTTTGGCTCATCTCTTTGGGTTTGTCCTCAGGAGGAGGGGGGGCAGTGGAGGGAAGGCTGGCGGGTGCAAGCCCCGGTGGTGCAGAGGTGGGGGGTTTCCATGCGAGGGCTTGGCTGCCCAGCCGGGGTGGGTAGGCTGTGGAGGGGGGGACAACCAGCCTTTCACAGAGCGTGAAGACCCTCTCGCCCTTCTTGTGGCTGTGGACAGGCTCACTCCTCTCCCCAGCATCACCACAGGGACGATGCCTCTCCCCAGCCTGGGGAGTGGGGGGGCGGGGGGACAGGGCTTCAGTCCCCCCACCTTCTTGGGCAGGCTTCGAATTTGATGCCCAGGGGGATTCTCACCCCCGGCAGCCAGACTCCTCCGGCACTCAGCTGGGGGGGGCACATGCACCCCGTCCCAGCCCCTCGCCACCTCCCGCATTTGGGGCATGTTTTTGAGCCCCAGGGACCGAGGCTGGCCCCAATGGGGGTCCCCAAGGGGCGCAACCAGCAGTGGTGCAGTGGCGGGACGTGCACCCCGATCCCTGGGGTGGCTGGGTGGCCCCCGACACAGCAGCAGAGCCTGCTCGGGAGGTGGTGAGGATGCTGCAGGTCTGATTATTCACAGCTTCCCTCGCCACGATTGGCTCCGCGGAGTGAACGCAGCCGGGCCCCGCCGCAGGAGGAGACTCCGTAGCCATAAAAGCGGGGTGGCAGCCGGCCGGCGGTGAGTCCGGTGGGCACCCTGTGCACTGCCGTGGGGCCACCAGCCAGTGTGGCCTCGCCACCGCCATCGATGACCAGCTCAGCCTGACGCCCGTGGAGGGACACCCAGCACCCAGCACCCATCCTGACTTCGTGGAGCTGGCACTCGGCGGGACAGGGAGCAGCGGCAGGTAGGGCTGCCAGGGCCGCCATCCCACTCACATCGCGTGGGCACACGGGGGTATCGCTCCTGCTCACCAGAGAGTGACTTTCTTTAAAAACGCCCCCCCGAGCCGCGATGTTGAGAGCGGCTTGTGGTTGGGCTTGTTGAGTTATTTTGGGGGCTCCCGCCTGGCCACAGGTGCTCCTCTCGTTCCTCGAGCGATTTGGTAGCCCGTGAACTGCTGTCCAGAGCCTTGCTGGGGTTCATTTCGATGTCGATGTCATGCTTGCCACCCTAGCAGTGGGGACACCCAGGGCTCAGGGGGGCAAAGGGAGCGGGGAGAGGGGATAGGGGGAGGTTTCTTTCTCCCCCCACTTGGCTCCAGCAGCAGCGGCAGCTGCAGTGCTGGGTTTTCCTGCAATTCTGTTCCAAAAGTCATTGACTTTTTTGGGAAGTCTTGTCCTGGTGGCGTTTCCAGGTCAGTTTTAAAGGTGAGGTAAGGAACTGTTGGAAGGTGGTTCTTCTCCACCAGCAATACCTGCAGCGTCCTGACTTGCCTGAGCTGCAGCGGGGTGGGAGAGAGCTGCTCAGCGCAGGAGAGCTGTTCACAGCCCTCACTAGAAATGATCACAGGTTATTTGTGATGGGGGAGCCGGTCTCTGGGCTGCCTGGCACATGCAGTGCTGGTTTCCCCGTCCCTCCTTGGGTCACCCCGTCTGTAACTGGCCCCCGGTGTGCACAGATGCCGCTCAGAGCTTTTCCACACACCGGCAAAGCCTGGGCAACAAACTGGAAACAGGACAGGGGAGAAGGGGACCTGGCAGACACTTGACACAGGTAGGACACACTGGGGGCAGCCGGGGACTGTCGTTGGCATTGCCAGACACTGCCACGATCCCGCTGAGGTGTTTCTGCAGGAGCGACAGCTCTGGAGCCTTGGGACTCCTCCAGGTAATGCAGGATCAAGCTCCTACACTGCTTTTCTTCTTCCTCCCTTTGTGTGCTGCTGCTTTTTGCTCTTGCCCAAAGCCCTTCGTTTTCCTCCCCTTTTCCTGCCCCAGTTTTGCCAGTCCCCTCGCAGCTGCAGGAGCAGGCAGAGTGCTGTGGGGCCGTTCATGGCACCATCTGGACAAGGTACGTTTGCAGCGGGGTGTCCCAGGGTGCCCAGGCGCGGGTGGTCCTTGGCCATGCTGTGCCCCAGAGAGCTGCAGCTCCCCTGAGGCTGCAGCAGGGCCAGGTGCTGGGTGACAGGAATGGGACGTGCCGTGTCCGACATGCCATGACACCGAGCTGTGCTGAGCTGGTCGCACCTGCAGCTTGTCCCGAGCTGCCGGACACACGTGGGGTGAAAGTTGCCATCGTGGCCCCCGCACGCTGCTCCAGCAGCACCCACGGGGCTGCCAGCAGCAGAGGAGCACAGCAGGGGTGAGGGAGGGGAAGGGGGTGGGAAAAGAGGGGGACAAAGGTTCCCGGTGGGGCTGGTGGGAAGCAGCCGGTGGCTGTTCTTGGGAGCATCATTCCTCTTGGTGCTGCCGCTAGCACCTACCTGCGTGGCTGGTGAGTCCTCGCCCATCGGTGCCGTGGTGGTGGTGAGGCAGTAGGGGACTGTCACCGTGTCTCAGCGGTGAGGGCTGGCTGGGATCCCACCATGCCCAGCCCAGTCACCTGCCTGCCCCGTTACCTGCCGCTCTGCCGAGGCGAGACGAAGTGATGCGCTGAGGGCTGTGTGGAGCCGGTGTGCGGTGCAGCCAAGGAATGCAGACGGCTTGACACACAATGGTGCAGATAATTCAAATTAAATTTTAATCTAGCATGAATTAATACTGTGGCATTAACATTTCTTCATCAGTACCAATTACAGTACATTAACAGATACTGCTGGAGAAGACAATAGTCTCTAACATGCGTCATTAATGTGTAACAGATCCCTCTGGGTCATGCCTTTCCACCCCAGATAAAAGCAGCAGGCAGTGCTTGCTGCCAGTGCACCCCTTTGGGGTTGGCTCTTGTTCCTGGGGCAATCATGGTCCTGGTGGCACCACAGCCCTGTGACATTGCAACCAGGGCTGGCACCGGCCCCTCCAGCCTCACCTGGGGGGCTCTGAGCACTGCTGCCGGCACAGCCACCCTCCCAGCCATTGCACAGCCCCCCTCCCAGCTATTGCACGGTGTGTTCAGCCCTCCCTGGCTTCATCCATGGAGGCCAGAGGCTCTGACAGGGCTCCCCGCAGGCTGAAGGATGGCGATCACGGTTTGCAGGTAGGCTTGAACCTGAAATCTGGCTTTTTCGCCCTCCTGCTGCACCAGCTCAGCAGAAGTGGCAGGCAGGAGGGAGGGGAGCCGGGCTGTGCTGGCATGGGGTACAGCAGCATGGGGTGAGTCCATACCAGCTGATGGCATCCCTGGTCCCCTTCCTGCTCATGGCTCCAATCACGGTGCTGCTCTTCCCCAAGGCCAAGAGGGAGAGCCAGTGATTAATCCCCTCCATGCTGATCACAATATTGCAGAGAAACTCAGTGCTAAAGAGAAAAAGGGTCTTTTCTTTCTAATGATATGGAAAGAGAGATGGGGGAGATGGGGTGGGGTGAGGTGGGGTGGAATGGGATGGGATGGGATGGGATGGGATGGGATGGGATGGGATGGGTGGTCCCTGCCCCAGGGACCAGGCTGCAGCCAGGGTAAGGGATCGCATCCCATGGTGTCCCCACTGGTCAGACCTGCCCCCTTCTCTCCCTGCCTGGGACCAGGAGCAGCACCCGGAGGTGAGTTGCACGGGCACAGGCACAGGTCGTGGTGCACATCCCCAGGAGCGTCCACACAGGTGGAGGCAGTAGGTGTCCCACACCGAGGGTGCCAGCGGCATGGTGATGGGTTCCCCAGGGCCAGCGCGGAGAAGGTGACAGGCTCTGAGCTGTCTCACCTTCCCCCAGGCAACAGATGCGGGGTGAGATGGCACAGCGGGCACTGGCGCTGGCACTCTGCCTCTCCCTGGCCACAGCGGCATCCACCAACTGCGTCACCCAGTGCTCCCTCTGCACAGCACAGACCCACGGCACTGAGAGCAGCATCTGGCCCCTGGTGAGTGCTGGCCCCATGCAGCCATTGGGGGGGGGGGGTGTCCCAGCAGCGGGGGCATCGTGGGTGCCAGTGCATGGTGAGCAAAGCTGGGTGTTGCCACAGTGATGGTTGTGGGCACCCCAGGGTGCTGGGAAGGTGCAAGCTTCGGCTCCTGGCTGAGCCTGGCAGCATGGTGAGCACGGACTCCTGGGCTTGGGGCAGGGGCACCCCTGGCACGGGGTGGGAGGAAGGCAGGGGATCACCCTGAGCAGTGGGGTGATGCTGGCGGGCACCCTGGGGCCGCTGCGGCCGCTGTCTTGCAGATGTGCCTGTGGGAATGCCAGGGCTCCTCGCCACCCGGACCTGAGTGGGAGATGTGCAGGAAGGCGCTGGCGCTCCTGGCCCCGCTGGTGGCCCTGGCCGAAGGGACAGACCCATCCCCTCAGGGGGCAGAGGAGGACGAGGCAGAGCCGGAGGAGGAGCTGGGTCCTGGGGAGCTGCTGATGGCACCGGCCAAGCGCTATGGGGGCTTCATGAAGAAGATGGCCAAGGGGAAGCTGCTTGCCCTGCTGCGCGAGAATGCCCACAGCAAGGGCAGCTTCAGCAAGAAGTTCGGGGGCTTTGGCCGCAAGCCGGGGGAGCGGGCGGCCCCTGAGGACTACCCGGGGCCGGTGGGCGCTGGGGCTGAGGAGCCCACGGGCGCTGGGGCCGAGGGGCAGGAGCTGGCAGAGCTGCACAAGCGTTATGGTGGCTTCATGCGCCGGATCCGGCCCAAGCTCAAGTGGGACAATCAAAAGCGCTATGGAGGCTTCCTGCGGCGGCAGTTCAAGGTCACCACACGGTCAGACGAGGACCCCAGCGCCTACTCAGGGGAGGTCTCGGACCTATAGAGCCAGGTGTGGGATGGGCGGCACCACGGTCCCCACACTGCCAGCCCAGACTGCGCCATCACCCCCAGCCCCAGCCCCCGCCCAGCCCGGTGTGGCCGGTGTCACCCCTGCCTCGTCCCCCTAGGCGACCATGGGTCAGTCCCCCTCCCCAGTTGTCCCTCTCTGGTTCACCTGCCCATCCCTTAGGGACCCTGTGCATCGAGGGGACAGCACCACTCCTCCGGCTGCTGGTGGTGTGGCCGTGGATCCAGCCCCAGGGCTCCAGGGGGCAAATCAAGGTGGGGGGACATATCCTGCACCCTGCCGCAGCTGCAGAATTGCAGCTGGGTCTGGAAAACATCACAGCTGATGTACAGGGCAATGGCCTCTGAGCAGTGGGAAGGATGAAATGGGGCAGGATCAGGCCCTCTGGGCTGGTAGATGGCTCACACAGCCAGCACCACCGTGGGGAGAGGGGGCTGGGCAGGGCTGGTGCCACGGAACCATCACCGGGGCAGGCAGCCGGCTGAGCACAACCCCAACTCCCCTCCCGGAGCCACTCGCCACCTCCCACCTGTCCCAGTGCCCGCCTGGTGCCCCTGGGCTTCCCCCTCCAAGAACGACCCCCGAGGCAGGGTTCGACCCCTGCCCCAGCCCCTGCTCCCCCCCGCAGCCAATAAAAGGCAGATGCCAATGAAGCTGAAGCCGTGCCAGGTGCTGAGCATCTTCCACAGTGAGGACCAAGTCCTCAGCATGAGGGAACCATGCACCCCAAGCTGGGGCCTGAGGGGGCTGTGGGTGCCCAGGCCTGGGATACCACACAGGCAGCGCATGGTGGCACCTTCCTTGTGCCACGGGTGCCAAGGGGGAATGTGGGACCCCACACACCCCATCGCTGCTGCCACAGGGGAGGCAGGGCCCCCCAGCCCAGCAAGGGCAGGGATGCTCAGGTGCACCCCAGGTGCTGGCTGGGGACCTCCCGCAGCACAGCGGGACCACCCACTCACCCCCAGCTGCACCCAGGGGAGGCTCCCGGGGGAATCATGGCAGCTGCCCCAGCCGGGAAGGGCAGTGGGCAAGCTGTCCCCTTCCCCCTCATGCTTTGAGGAGGGCACAAGCCCACCGGCAGCAGCTCAGTGCTGAGAACACCCAGCCTGGGCAGCAGCCCTCCTGTTGAGTATCTCCTCTGTGGCCTCACTCTCCACAAGGCATCATCACCTCATGTGCCAGCCATGGCCCAGGCGCCGGCTGCGGGGTGGGAATGGGGGGAGGTCACTGCAGAGCACTGGCACGCTCAGCTCACCCAAGGCACAGGCTGTGGCCAGCACCTGGCCTGCCTGCACCCCGCTTTGGGCACACCAGCTCAGCTCCCAGAGAACGGGGGCACCTAAAGATGCAGCTGGCCAGATGCTGGTCTGTCCTTGCCCTTGGGGTGGGCTGCTCCCCTCCCTCATGCTACCCAGGGGAAGCAGCACCATAACCCCCATCCCAACCTCCAGCTCCTGCTGTCTTCCCTCCCTGTGCAGCACACCACGGGGCTGTGCAGGATGAGACCCCCCTCCCACCTCACTGCAGGACATACAGGCCCCCCACCCCACCACGCACCCCCAGTGCCTGTGACCAGGTACAGCCCCAAGCACGGGGACACAGGGGTGTGCAGGAGCAGCACAGGACTCTTCACTTTTATTATAAAAATATCTTGCAAGCAAAAAGAAAAAAAAAAAGGAAAGTCTGTACAAGCAGTCACATGATTCTCAAAGCATCACCAGGCCCCCCTGCCCCCCCCCAGCAGCCACGGGGGGCCAGCCCCATGCCTGCCTGCTGCTGCAAGGCCACCTGGGTGCTGCAGGAGCCAGCGATGCGGTGGCACATGGAAGACACTTGTCCCCACGGGTGGGCTGCGGGGAGTCTGCCTGGCCCCCGCAGCAGAGCTGCGGGGGGGCCATGTAAAACTCTTAGAAACTCTACAGGGCTTAGAGGTCTTTACTGAGGCCTCTGTCTTAATTTTGCACATCTTATTCTAGTGTTAAGTACACAGCAGTACACCCACGTACAACACAAAACATTGGGGTTTAGCTCTAAAAATTAATAGTTACATGTCAAACAGTCAAAACATGTTACACAGTACCTGTGGGGAGCTCCGGGAGGGTGCCAGGCTGGCGGGGGCACCCGCAGCCCAGCCGGCGTGGAGCTGCACACTTTGTACAAGCCTGGGGCAGCGCTGGTGGGTCCCTGTGTGGGGCAAGGCTGTGCAGAGGACGAGGAGGAGGAGGATGCTCGGTGCCAGGAAGCTGTACCTGGAGCCTCCCCGGGCAGCAGGATGGGGGACAGCCTGCAGCAGGGGGGCTCGGCTCACCAGCCTTCCCAGCCTTATTGGCCTTGGTGCGAGACAGAAGTCCCGCAGAAGGGACACTTGGGAAGAGAGAGGTGGACGCTTCGGTCCTTCCTTTAAAGCCAAAGTTTGTTTTCAGGTGCCGGCAGCAGAAGGCAGCACAGGGGCCCCAGCTGGTCCCTGCAGGGTCAGGGCACTGTGGGAAGCTGTGCAAGCCTGGCCAGGCAGCAGCATCCCCATGGCAGCTGGCACAGAGTCACTGTCCCCATCCCCTCAGCCCGGCTGGAGCTTCTCAAGGAGCGGCTGGCAGGCAAACCTGGCACCCCAAGGCTGAACAGCCCCAAAGGGATGGAGCTGGCAGCCCCAGGACCAAGTTGCCCTCCAAAACTGGGTCTCTGTGGGGGGGAGCCAACCCTCACAGTATTGGTGGCTCCACTTCCATCCCAAAACGCGGGTACCGCAGTGCATCTTCACATCACTCTTGGTGCTTCCAAGAAAACCCTCCTGGAGAGGAGCAGGGCGGCTCCCCGTGAGACAGGGGGTCCCGGCAGCCACTGCAGCCTTGCTCATTTCCTCGGGATCTGGACGCTGGCATACTCTGAGCTGGCCTCCTCAGGGCGCGGGGCCGGTCGCCTGGGTGCCTTGCTGAGGTGCACCATGTCCAGGTCGGCGTAGGTGAGGTTGTCATCACTGGTGGGTGCCTGGCTGGTCTGGATGCAGGCGTACTCTGACTGCTGGCTCATCTCCACCATCCGGCGGATGGTCTTCCTCTCTCTGTCAAAGTTCAGGTCTGCGTAGGTCAGGTTGTTGGGGTCGGACTCCTGTGTGAGGCACCAAAAGTTCCTCCTCTGGGAGGACAAGAGAGGAGCCCCCACCGTGTCCACCCAGGCACCAACCCAAAGCCCCTCACTGAGGTCAATCCGGCTGCAGCTGTGACCTGGGACAGCTCAGTCGCTGCTTGTACAGGGGGAAACAATCCTGCAGCAATGCTTTACCCCACGCTACATCTTCAAAACCATCAGCCACAGCTGCCACTGACAGCCTTGGGAGCCACCACCGCGATTCAAGAGCCACCACTGCAGCCCTGCCATCACCCCATCCTGGCAGGGCTGGGCAGGGGCCAGGCTGCCCAGCGATGCCCACGTGGGAGCTGGCAGAGGCTGGGTGGGACAGGCAGATTGATGCTGATCACGACTTTGCCCGCAACGGCGTCACCAAATGCAAAATAACTCCACAAATAGCCTGGCCGGCTATCGCACAGCTGGTTCTGCAGGCAGCACTAACCCAGACTTTCCTGGGAGGAGGAGGAGGAGGAGAGAGGGCGAAGGCAGAAAAGATGCTGGGAAGTGGCTACCCCATCCCTGGGGCAGCTTCTCTTCCCTCTCCAGCCACAGCGTGGAGACACTGAGATGTTTCACAGGGGAACCACCACCCTCCACTGGAGACACGGAGGTGTTTCACGCAGGAACCACCACTCTCCAGCTCCTGCCTCTGCCCCTGGCCCGGCTCCCTCCCTGCGTGCGGGGTCAAGCAACACACCTGGGTAGTGGCCTCGCTGCTCTTCTCCGGCTCGTGTAACCTGAAAGGGGGAACAAAATAAGTCAGATCGACTGAGCGCCCCGTTGCCTCTTCCCTAGTGATGGAGCAGCTGGGGAGGTTCAGATGCAAAACCAAGTCCTTGCAGCAGCACGAGTCCTCACCAGTGAGCATCTGCTCACGTCCTGGTCCAGCTACACCTCTGCAGGCTGGGGAGCTGGCTCCCACCTGCTCATTCAGCCTCACCAAAAGCCAAGAGTTTGGGTACAAGATCACTGCAGGGGCAGAACCACAACCAGGGAGACTGGCGAAGCTTGCGCTCCTGCCTTTCCTTTTGCAACAAACGGGCATCCAGCTCCATCCTGATCCCAAGGGACCCCCTTTGCAGGCTGGAGGTGTCCAGCTCAGAGTGCTTACGAGTCACTCAGTGACTAGAGAAGATGTGAACTTACCTAGCAGATGGTGAGCTTTTACCTGCCAGAAGAAAAATAGTTTAGGAAAGAAATAGTTTAGGAAACAACATACACACACCACCCCCACCCACCCCCAGCTTCCCCGGGCACGCAAGCCCACATGCAGAGTGCAGAGACTGCTGCAGGAGCAGATATGCATCTTTTCCCAGAGGCAAGTTCCTGCAGTTTTGTGGAGTTTCACTCCATTTACCACATGCTCCTGGCAGAGGGCAGGGGGGTGTCAGACATTTTAGGTACCAGGAACAACACGTTTGCTGCTGGCAGGCACTGGCGCGCAGCAGCAAGCAGGCAGAGCTTTCCCTGCAGCCTGCAAACAACCTGGCCAGCTCTGCTCCATCCTGCCCTTTGGGCAGGAGCTGCAGCAGCACAGGCATGAATTCAGCCTCCAAGCAGTGATGCTCAGGAGAGAGGGAGAAGGGGGTCGGGAGCAGCTGCTTCCTCGCCATGCACTTGGTTCCTTACCCTTGCTCTGCTTTGCTCGGATGAGGTAAAGAATGGCAGCCACCAGCAGTGCCAGCACAGTGCAGACCACTCCCACCACAATATAGATGAGCAGCAAATTGCCTGAAACATGAAAGAAAAGGGTCACCACGGGCCTGAAAACACTGGTACCAACCATGTCCCTGCAGCCTTACAGCTGGGTAGACCTGATGACGCCTGAATCACAGACAATGACAGCTCAGTACCTGCCAGCATCACGCCCCTCCTCCCTCCTCCCTCCCCCCTCCCCCACCGTGGAGATTTGTGTCCTTGAACCAGATTCTGGTGGGAGTTTGAGCTTTCTCAGGCAAGTGACATCTTACAGTCTCCCCGGCAGGGACAACAGCCTAGTGGCTTCCACGCACCATTATATGTCTGGGACCAGTCGCTCAGTCCATCTCTGGCTGGGGCAGCGATCCGCAGGGTGGCCGTCCTGCTGATGGGGTCCTGGGCGTCGTGCACCACTCGGCAGGTGAACACGGACCCGTTCTTCTCCTCCGTCGCTTGGACCTGCAGCAGGCTGCTCAGCTCAAACAAGCCCTGTGGGGTCTCCACCAGCTGGGAGGTGTTCTCCACCTTTATCTCCGTCCCATTCTCCAGCCAGGTGATGGTCACCCCTCGCGGGTAAAACCCCTTCACGTGGCAGGTGAAGTTCGCGGTCTTGTTCACCTCAGAGAGGCTCGGCAGGTCAGCATCCACGTGGACACTGGGGGAAACTGGGAAGAAAGGCAGCACCTGGTGCCTGGTGTCCCCTGGCTCTGCTCCCCGCAGGGTGCCCTGTCCCTGCCCCAGGACCCCCAGCCCCACAGAAGCTGGGCACCTCAAGTGCCGACTCCCCTCCCAGCCCTCACCTCGCAGGGCTTTGCTGAGCTGGTACGTCCCTGTCAGCGGGGCCGTCAGTGTGGGGTGCTGCACCGCGCAGATGAGCTGCGAGCGGACGTCGTCCTCCTTCAGCATCACCGTCAGGGTGCTGGACATGTTGTAGGAGGATTTCAGTTGCTCAGGGGTGATGATCTGGGGCTGCCGAGCCAAAATTGGGCTCCTGTCCTTGAACCATTTCACGCTGATGTCTCTGGGGAAGAACCCCCCGGCCGTGCAGGTGAAAGGCACCGACTGCCCCGGCCCCGCTCTGTGCTGGGGCCCGGACACAACCGGGGGGCTGGGTTTGGCTGTGGGAAGAAGTGTGGGGCCATCAGACCAGGCTCTGCCACCCCCAGCCAGCGCCAGGGCTGCAGGGAGCGGGGTCTCCTGTGGGGGCACAGATTTGCCCGGGGGTGGCCCACAGAACCCTCCTGGGACCGGCCCCCGAGCCCCTTCCCCATCTCCGCTCACCCACAGCAGAGCCCACCGTGCTGGGCTGGGCTGTGCTGGGGGCTGCGCCCAGCAGGGCTGGCATCCACCGGGAGCTGCTCTGGGAGCCCCACTCACCGTGCACGGACACCTCTGTGCCCTTGCCGTGCTGAAACACCTGAACACCACCCAGTGATTTGCTGAACTTCACACAGTAATAGCTGCCGGCATCCTCGAGGCGAGCATCCATGATGTGGATGGTGAAGTCCACATCAGACCCACTGACTGCCCTCGTCACACGAGGGAAAGAGCCTGTCTGGTCGTAAATGGTCTCGTTCTCGCTGCCCCAGCCCTTCAGCCACTTCACAGGGCCAAGGGGACCACCTCCGGACGTGGTGCAGGTCAGGGTGAACATCTTCCCCTTGTTCACCGACACCTTGGTCTGGGGCTGCTGCAGCTGGAAGCTCTGACCCGCCTGGGCACCCGCACCTGGGGAAAAAACAGACCAAGTCCCACCTGGCACCACACGCCTGGCCAGGGTCCCCACCTGCCCTCCCCAGCCACGGGACAGGCTGGACACACAGCTCTGGTCAGCGGGGCCCCTGGGTGACAGGGTTGTGCCAGCACCAGGAGCCCAGGGGAGAGGCTGCGGTTACAGCAGCTGGCACAGACCTCTGCCCGCAGGTCACAGCGGTGGAGCTGGCCGGAGCTTTGCTAGATAACAGCACATGGCATGTATTCTGCACAGCTAAAACATCAAGCACATCCCAGCTGCCCACACACGCCGTGCCACCTTCTGTAGCCGCTTGGCTTTGTCAGTCAGGAGGAGACAAGGGCACAAAATGCAAGGTGCTCCAGAAAGCAAGCTCCCCTTGCAGATGCAATACCGTGTTTTCTGCGCTGAACCTGCCCCATTTCTGCACCGAAGCCAAGCCTCCGTGAGGCCAGCAGAGCACAGCCATTAGCCGTACCGGTGCCAGCCAGGCAGACGCCATTCCCGCTTGTCACCAACAGAGGAGAGCAGTCCCCTTCGGAGCACCTCAATAGCAACATTCCCTAATCCAGCCAACCGTCCCCGCACAAACAGAAAGGTGCTGTCCCAAGCGACCCCCACCTAAGCACCCATGGGTGCCAACGCAACTTCCCGCATGCACTGTCAGGCTGGGAGAAACTCCCAAGGTCTCCAGGAAAAGAGCAGGGTCTCCGCTCTCCCCAAGGACAGGCAATACCAAAACCCATCTCGGCGGACCTGCAGCCAGAGCCGGCAGGGACAAGGGTCTGAGCTCACCGCCGCATCAGTGCGGTGCACCAGGAGCTGGTGCTGCTGCTCCCCAAAAACAGCTGCAGGAGAAGGAAGAGCCACCGCGCAGCACTGCTCCTCCAGGGGTTAACTTCGGCAGTGCTTGCCATGCCGATATAGTTATTGCAACTGAATCGAATGAGATTTCAATACAGGTCACTGCTCAAAGGAACATTTTAAAGCAACGTGTGAGAGAGGTGGGAGAACCACTTAAATCTGCCTGCTGCTAACAGGGGCCAGGCACTGCTGACTGCTGCAGTCCCGGAGCTGGCAAGTGGCACACAGAACCAGTGTCACGCTCACACAGAATCATAGAATCTTTAAGATTAAAAGACCTTTAAGATCAAGTCCAATCATTAACCCAGGACTGCCAAGTCCACCACCAAACCACATCCCCAAGCATCGCATCTATGCATTTTTTAAACACTTCCCAGGATGGCGATAACCAGAGACTACTATATCTGAGCAGGTAACTCCTGCTGCAGCTGAGCAGCATTGGGCACGTATGGACCAGCATCCTGGGCATGTGGGAGCCGCATCAGCACAGCCGGCTCCCCAGCCTTGTTGGCTGGAGGGCTCCAGCTGCACCCCACATCTCTCACAGCAGAAAAACCCAGGGCAGCGACTCCTGCAAACACTGCCCTTGGAACCTCCACAGCCCCCGCCGCAGCCACCCCTAGCATGGGACAAAACTCTCGGCTGGATGTTCCCAGGAGGACCCACTGCAGGATGAGCTGCTCTGACCCCTCTCAGCCACAGCTGGCTCCTACTGGAGAGGATTTTTGGCAGCTGTTAATCCCTTCTGACTTCCAGTGGTATTTGATGTACCCACAGATGTTCTCACTGCACAATTACTCAGTCTCAATGGCCAAAGTCACCAGGACCCCACTTTCTACAGACTCCCCAGGTTAAAAACCTTTTGCCCAGGGCATTAGTCCGTTGCCTCCCCGGCACAGGCTGATGCTTGCAGCCAAAACCTTCAGCCCTTGGTGCTTCCCTTTGAAGCCACGCCAAGGCTGATGCAGTAGTAGCACTCAGCACCAAAACAAGTTTGTCCCATAAGACAAGCACAAAAGCATGGAAACCTGATTAGTGTCACGTCCGAATGAGTCGTTCAGGCTGAGCCTCCTCTGTCTTGTGTCTGAGCAGCAGCACCCTGAGCTTCTGCAAGGTGAGGGGAGCCCACATTTCTCAGGTGACCCCCCAAATCGGGGCGAGCCCGGGCCCTCAGCAGGAGCTCGTGCAGCCCTGCGCAGAGCAGGGCTGTGACACAGGGCATGCATCGCCAGCCTCCGCTGCTGTGGCACCTCCCGAGCTTGCTGCCTCCTGCCCCCAGACCTTTCGCAAGAAGCAGTTGAGAAATGCCCAGAGGAAGTCTGAAAGGCATCATCCACCTCTTGCTGAGCCTCCACATGGGGACACGACGCAGGCAGGGGACTGGGCTGCCCTGGGCACAGAGCACCCACCGCACAGACCCCCCAGCCCCTTCCCATGCCCAGGGTGGTCACATTGCTAATTGTTCACTCCACCAAGTTGGGCAAATGAAACCAGTGCTGCCACACCACGCATTAGCAGGTGGCATTGCAATGCAGCAAGGGCTGTGCAGCCTGCGTGCAGCCGTGGGAAGCAGGGGCCAGGAGCCAGGCTCCCTCCCCCTGCAGGGGCTCTGTGCCCTGTAATGAACACTCACTGCTCCTCTCTACAATCCTGTGTAAAAGCAACTTCTGCAGGGTGGTGACCCACCCTCAAGGTGTCTCCTCGAGGGTCCACTGCACCGGGGAGAGCTGCCCTGCTCAGGGGGCCCAGCGCCACCCCGCTCAGCCAAGCCCAGCCCAGCCCGCAGCCAGCCAAGCGCTTCCTCTTCATCCTCCCTCCCTCCATCTGTCCAGTTCCCCACGAGGCACATGCCACGCCAGAGGGGACAGAGCCAGGGGAAGCACCCGCCTTGGGGTCCCGGAGCCGACCCCAGCGCCGGAGCATGGTCAGGGCGAGCAGCACGAGCGCTGCCCGGCCTCAAAGCACATTTCTTTGCAGCGATGGGGTCTCAGAGCAACACCTGCAAAAGCACCGGGCAGTTAAACCACGCGTGGCTGGGTGAAGCCATGCCCGGGGCCAGAGCCCCCCACCACCTCGGCACAAGGCTTCTGCCTCCCTGGGGTTCCAGGGGGGTATTTGCTTTGCAGGCAGCAGGGCTGCCTCTGCAAGAACCCACGTTTGCAGCCAGGCTGCCGATGGTCTGCATGCATCTCACACCGCCCAGCCTGCATCACCTCCTCGCCGGGCAGCGGTGTGAGAGCACCCTGCCTGCTCCTTGCACCAAGGGATTTGCAGGCAGGGCGCGTGCTGTCGGGCAGCGACAGGCTGCCAGAGGTGCCACTGCAGTGGGGCTTTTCTGGCGGTGCTGCTGCTTCCAGAACAGCCAGGGAATAAGGGGCTTCATGCTGCCCCCAGCACAGCCTGCCAGGAGGCACCACTGGCAGCGCTCAGTCTCTCGGTCACTGCGGAGAACACCCTGTGGCTCTACAGAGCCTCTCAGATAGGACTAAATGAGGCTTTTCACATATTTTCCCCATGCATTCTGTTGTGAGCCACCACGTTACGGAGACTTTCACACACAGCTCTGCTTGGCCACTGCTCTTCAGATCACGCTGTGCAGGGTTTGCTGGAGATCTATTATAGGTGAGCTCTAGCCATGATATGCCGTGTTAACACCACACTGCCATAACAAGACCCACGCACACCTCCCGGCTGAGCAGCATGAGTCCAGTCAGGCCAACCAACTTCTCTACCTGCCTACCCGGCACCAGGGCTAACCTGATCCACCACGTGCTCAGAAACACCTTCAGACTCCAGCAGCAGCAGCACCCCAAGGATGCATCCACCACCCTCATCGTGGGAAAACACAAAGGGGAAGTTGATAGAAAACCCCAGTATATGCAAGTCAGAAAACGCAAAGTTTCCACTAAAGCTCCTTTCCTCCCTTCCCCCTGAAGGCAGCTTCTCCTTGTACCCAGCAGAAGATGTCTCTCCTCCTTCCCCTTTCTGGGTGCTCGCCCCAAGGAGTGGTGGGGCCAGGAACCTGGCTGAGCCCCCTCCCAGCAGAGATTTGCCAGCAGCCTGTGCGAGCCCTGTATGCTCACAACACACTCTTGCACCAGGAGTAGGATGCAGGGGGGGGTGGTCTTCATGCTGCAAACACATGGGACACACCACGATTTCTCACCACAAGCACCACTTCAGCGCAAACTTGCCTCCCACCCGCACATTCCCAGTGCCACCCAACGACACTATTTTCTCAGACATCAAATCACCTAGCATCAGAGTACGAACTGTTTGCCCCCAAGATCGAGGGGACTTTAGGTGCTCTGACCTTGTAGTCTGCTCTGTCTTATGCTCCAGAATTATCAAAGGGGTTTAGAGCCCTGAAAATCAGCACGTGGCTGTTCCCACGTAGGTGGGAGCACCCTCGCAATGCGGACCCAGAGCACTTCCAGCCCAGAGAAGAGGCACGAGCACATACATCGTGCTGCGCCTGGTCTGGCAGAGCCTCCCTCCTGTTATTCAGTTTAATTTGAGAGCAAAATAATCCCCAGCCCTCTCACTGCAGTGCAAGTTTTCCACCTCAGTGACACATTTTTTTTGCTATATTCCACCTTTTGAAGTATTTGATACTGAACAGATTGCCAGAGGCCGGGGTTTAATTCAGGAGAGGCTGCTCGGATGCTTCCTGATAAAAATAGATTTTAATTTTTTTTTTTCTTCCAAAGGAGCTGGGTAAGGAGCTCCAGGATGGTGAGAGGAGGGCTGCATGCTCCAGAAGCAACGTGCAGCTGGTCACCGGCATCCAAAGCTCCAAGATCACTCCTTAAAGGAACAGGCTGATGGGCAAGAGAAGCCCCAAAATAATCCTGCTGGAATTTCACCTGCAGTGGGGCTGCCGGCGGGGAACTAACAGGTGCTGCCTATAAAAGGGGCCTGGAATCCACAGTTCAGGGGAAGACAAGAAGAGACCTGGGGATAGCTGTCAAGTGCTATGCAAATCCCAGAGCAGCATGGGGACGGTTATAGTAAAGGCTATATTTTACATGCGTGACATCAGAGGAAGCCTCGGATCACACGCAGCCACCATTTGCGAGCGTTCCTCCTACAGCATTAGCAGAAATTCAGCTTGAAAGCCAGAGCCCCACAACCAAACAGATTTCCTCTTTAGAGGAGGCTCTGGGAAACGCAGCTGAAACCCTCCATCAAGAAACGCCCGCACGGCACAGATTTTGCAACAGGGCTTTGCAATTTGGTTTCCCAGCATCTCACTCCTCTTTGTCCTACAGGAAGATCTCCTGCAGGACCTTCCCTTTTCCCTTTGCTTCTGCAGAAGCGCTGGTGAAGCAATTGCCCTCTGGCATGGGAGCCTGGGCCAGCTCTTCTGGAGTTCATGCTTAGCCTGAGCCGTGGCCCAGGAGGGGCTCACTGCAGGGTCTGCACTGTGTGGGGGTGGAAATTAAAAAAAAAAAAAAAAAAAATTTCTGTGTGCCTGCACCTGGAATCAGGGATGCAAAACACCCTGCAACCCGGGCCTTTCTGCCCCAGGACAGCTCTTTCCCTATAGCTGCCTTGGAAAAATGGGGTTCTTACTCCAAGGCCACGTTTAATTAACTCAGGAGCTTTGCTCAAGCCATTCTTTCAAGGCAGGAAATCGCAACGGTTCGCTGGAGCCGCTCTCGCCGCCAAAGCCTTCTTGGCTTTCAGCAACCGGGAGTTTTCAGCTCGGGGCCAACACTTCTCAGTTGTGATCAGGCAACTCAAAGCCAGGAGTGCCGTGCTGAAAGCATTTGCTTTCTGCTCAAGTTTGCGCTCAACTCTCTGCCCTAGTGAAGCTCTGACAGTCAACGTTTCCAATGGGCCTGGGAGAGCGTGGCTTTCCCTCCTGTGGGACAAGCGTGTCAACCACGTGGGAGCCTGGGCTGGCCTGCGTGTAGCAGGACCCAGTTGGAAGGTGCGCAATTTGGACAGATCAGGCAAAACACTCAGCAGTGCGATCTCCTGCACGTGCACTGCGATTGCCCCAGGAGGTTTGCCCAAAAAGCCCCATCCCTCCCCGAAGGTGCCGACAGCACTGGGCAGGGAGGACAGCAATTGCTTGGCGATACCGCCGGAGACGAAGAGCAGTGAAATGAAACATCCTAGAAAGGGAACATCCTTGAAAGCAGCAGCCACCATGGGGCTTCGCCGGCGGTGGGGCGAGAAACTTCCCACTGCTCATAAGGGAAGGGAAACAGGCGGGGAGCGGCGCGCGCTCTGATCATCCCTTCCCAGGCTGCATCCCCGAGCGCGCACCAGGGCCCGGTGGAGCCCCAGGGAGGGCTGGGGTACCCGCTGGGGTACCCGCTGGGGCTGGCGCAGCAGCCCGAGGTGGCCCCAGGCCAGCACTGGATGACACCAGGTGCCTGGGAGGACGATGCAATCCCACCGCTCCGGTGCTCAACAGTTGGGTAGAGCAGCCAGGACTGCGTACACCAGCGGGGGAAGCAGGAGGGCAGCAAGAAAAACAAGTTGCTGGCAGAGGAGGCCGGCAGCCCTCGCCAGCCCCCCCCTCGCCCGGCTCCACCGCTCCCCCATCCCCGGGCCGCTTGGAGATCTGCCTCGGAGGGAGCTGGCAAGGGGTGCCAGCACACGGGTGGAACAACATGCCTCTTCACGTCCCTGCCTGCTTCCCTCGTCTCGCTGGAAAAGGGGAATGTCCGCCTGGAAGTTTGCTTCCAGAGGGGCCGTCGAGAGAGCCCCCCTCCCCCCCAGCCGCCGCTCTAGGTCACCCCGCGGAAAGGTCAAACCGGGCGCGCGGCGGGGGGCAGCAGGGAGAGATGGAGGGGAGGGGGGATGGCAAAGGAGCCAAAGCGGCAGGGGGGTGGCAGCAGGGGGGAGCCGGGCAGGGGCAGCCATGGCTTACCTGGCCAGCGCAGGCAGAGCAGCACCAGGCAGGTCAGCGGCCAGGCGGCGCGGCCGGGGCCCCGGGGCAGCGGCTCCATCGCGGCTCCGGCTGGGCAGCGCAGACCGGAGCGGCTTCAAAGCGCGGCTCCGCGGCGGGCTTCGCTTTTTTATGTTAAAGGAAAAAAAAAAAAAAAAAGCAAAAACATAAAGGGAAAAAAAAAAAAGCTGAATTGCAGCTGGAGAAGGAAATCGCTCTTCTCAGCCCCAAAATGAGGAAGGAGGGCTGCCCCCCGCCCCGCGGCTGCCCCCCCCGCCCCGCAGCACACGCGCGGCCCCGCCGCCCGCGGGCGCTGCCCGGGCCCTGGGGCTCTGACGGGGCCGCCGCGGCGGGGCCCCGGGCGGGCGCGTGCCCCGGTGCCGAGCGGAGCCGCGCCTGCCGCCCGCCGCCGCGCCGCCTCCGTTGCCGTGGCACCGGGGCGGGATGGGGCCGGCCCGGCGCGGGCCCCCCCCCCCCCCGCGCTCCCCGCCCCGCGCTCAGGCCGCTTTCCCGGTGGCGGGGGCGAAGGCAGCACCGCCCGGCCCGGAGCGAAGTTGCTTTGGTAACGGCACCCCCGGTGCGCCGCCGCCTTAAGGTGGGCTGGGGGACACCCCCCGGGCCGGTGCCGCGGGACCCCCGGGCAGGGCTGCCAGGAGCCCCGGGGTGCCCGGCCCGCCCCGGGCCAGGAGGAAGCGCCCAGGGCAGGCTGGAGGAGGAAGCAGCTGGGGCAGAGGAAGGATGGTTGAGTGGCACCAGGGCTGCCAGGTGGGGGGCTGGGGTCCCCCAGCTGGCCACAGGCTTCCTGTGCCAGGGCCAGCGTGGCCACCAGCACGGCTTGGGGCCCTGTGCTGGAACTGGGGGGCAGGGTGCACGCAGCATCGGGGCTGCTGGACACGCAGGGTGATTTGTGCCCCCCAAGGGCCCACGGCTGAGCTGGGACAGCCGGTGGCAGGGGCACGAGTGGCATTGTGGCGGTGCCATGCAGGCAGGCCGGCTCAGCCCAGGAGGGTCCGAGCAAGGAGGGGACCCCAGTGCAGCACAGACCGCTGGGGTGGATGGCGATGGAGAGGGAAGACCTGTCCCTGTCTTGGCAGCATGGGGACATCCTCACGATGTCCCCTCATCAGGAACCTGTGGCAGGGAGAGGCAAGAGCCCGAGGCAGCTGCAATGGGAGATGAAACTGAGGGAGGGTGCCAAGGGCATCTGGATGAGAGCATCCCTAGGATGCACATCCCTGCACTCCCCTGCTTCTCCCTGACACAAAGTCCTTCCTGGGGAGACACAAGGACATGTCCTCCACTGCCTGTGCCTGCTGCAGCTTCTCCCACCACCCACGGGCACTTCAGCAAGGCCAGGACAGGGGTCAGCTTGTTCCCCAGTGCCCTGCATGGGCACAGTCCACCTGCAGCCAGACATGATGCTGGCAGCTCCCAAAATCACCCTGCTTTCCCCTCTGCCCACCCAGGGAGGGGGCAGACGCTCTGCAGACCAGGGCTGAGCAGGAGCTCCCAGCCCCAGCATACACAGGTAGCACCCAGCACCCCTAGATCACATCCAGCTGCTCTCCCACACCGGGCTGGACCCCGAGGGCAGCACCGGGGGGCTGGCTGCCAGCTCCCTCCTCTCTCCCCAGGCAGCTGCTGGGGCTGTCGGCTTTATTTAGAGCTTCGCACAAACAAACAGCAAAGATATCTGAAGTGACTTGGCACCATCAGTCTGCGCACAGCGTCAGCCTGCGCGCGTTCCCATCCCCGCCAGCCTCCCCCTCGGCCCCAGCTACACCCATGTGTTGCATTCAGCCTTAATTTAGCTCCCTTGGTGCTGCTGGGAGCTGGGACTGGCCTCCCCAGGCATCTTGCACCGCACCTCCCTCCGGGAGCCCCCCAGGGGAGCTGGAGGCTGCGCTCAAGTGCTGCAGCCGCTGCTGCTCCTACTGTAAAATAACTCGTGGCCAACACCAGGGTGCAGCCATTGCTTTTATTTCCCCTTCGCACCACCAGTGAGGGCATGCAGCGGGGACCCGGAGGAGCCGTTAGCTTTGGCCTTTTGCACATGCAGCATGGCATGAAAACAATCACTGTGCACAGGAACGGGACATGGGATTAGCAGTGGTTTGTGGAAGCCTACACTGCCACCAGGGCATCCCACCCAGCCCCAGTCCAGGAGCAAGGCACCCTCGGGGTGCCCAGCAAGAGGGAAGTTACCGAGGATGGGCTGCAGCCGTTCACAGCCACTTTCCTGGTTATTTTTAAATGGAAGCACAGTTCCTGGAGGCCTGGCTGACTTCAGCCTGTCTGGGCTGTTCTCCTGCTCGGCGATGAAGGTTCAGACAACCTGTTTCAAGGAGATTACAAAGCGGAGACAGCCTGTACGCAAGCAGCCGCCGCGGAGTGCTTGGGAAGGAAAGTTGGAGCTTAAAAAAGCTCTGCAAGGGAAGGTACCACGGCAGAGCAGATGGTGCAGCATGAGCTTCCCGGGAAGAGCTGCTATTGCTCCCCATTAGGAAGCATATGGGCAGGCTCAGCTGCCTCCCCTCCTGCCCACGGCCCTTCCACTCGGCATCGCAGGGGCCTGCTCACACCCAGGGGGGTTTAAAGGATCCACCCCAAGAGGGCAGCCCCTGCCCCATGGGCTGGCAACAAACCTGGGGGAAGAGAGGAGCACTCTGCTCCTTCGTATGCCCGAGACCGAGCAAGAGCGCAGCATTTCAGGAGGCGCAACGCCATCATTAGAGCTCCCTTCTGCACCAAACACCCACGGGGAGCAGGAGGCTGCTGTGGCGCTTGGCAGGGCAGGCAGCACTGCCAGGATCCCTGGCTGCCAGCGGGCAGCCCGGCTGCGCTCGCTTTTGCAGCATCTTCATGCTTCAGCTCAAACCCACTGCTCCTGCAGGGACAACTTTAAGTGCCTGGGTCTCGCCGGGAGCCGTGCAGCAGCCAGTGCGGGGGGCGCAGGCAGCGTTTTAAGAGAGCTTTTCAAGAATAGGTTCATTTTCACAGCTTTGGGGCACAGCGAGGAACAGGCATCACACTGCCAGCACCCTTCTGGGGAAGGCACGTGCTCCGGCTGGTCTGGGCCAGCTCACCCACCCTGGCAGGTTTGGGTGCTGGAGGGAGGCTGGGACAGGCAGGGTTCTGGTCCCCCCTTCCTGGGGGCAAAGGCTCCAGCCAGCATTGTCACTGCTCCCGGCAGGGACCAAAGGGCCCAATGTGCTTTTGCATTTCCCCATTTTCATCTGGGAAGCTCCGCGTGGGCAGCAGGACCAGCTGCACAAGTGGCTTCCTCCTCAGGAAGGGGGCTCCTTCCCCACACAGGGACCCCCAGCCAGGGCAGGAGCACCCCTGTCTCTGGGAGGGACCCAAAGAGACCCTCCTGTCTAAGCCCAGCAGGAGCAATTACAGCCTTGCTAGGGTGATCCCAGCTGAAAGTCTTGCAGCACTGGTTTTACCCAGACTGCTCTTTAATTCCCTAACGAGCAGCCGGTCTGATCCCCTCCCAGCACTAATAGCCTACGGGGACAGCGGTGGCTCACTGCTAAGGGGGGACTCACAGGTGATGGAGATGGGAGAGGTTTCAATTCCTCCCTGTAGTGCCAAACCTAGGCCTGTTAATGAGCCATGCTTCACTAATGACAGAGGCGACTGGTTTCTTCTCCTGCCCAGAGTTTTCTCCCTCGGGATTCCCAGCCCAACGTGGTACAGCGCAGTGGGAAGGTTACCAGCCACATCGTACCAGGACACAGCACCTGTCCCATAGGATTTATAGGCACAGCTCAGCCTCAAAACCCCAACCGGCAAGGAAATTTTAGAGATAAACATAGGGAAGGCACCAACACTTTGGACATCAGCCTAGAAAACACCCTAAAACCAGCATCTAGCAGTGCTGTTTTGGGGCCATGGGTGCACAACCATGCCTGAGCATCAGTGAGCAGCCAGCACCCATGGGACCCCTCCACAGTAAACCCAAATAATTGCACCACACGCCCTTGCCAAGGCACTCAGGGTTGCAAGGACTCGCTGCCCCAGGAAAGCTCGGAGCCTCCCGGTCGTATCCTAGCCCAGGCCCAGCCTCAAACACAACCCAGCCCAGTCCCAGCACCATAAAAGATGCTGCTTTCATAGCTCACCACAACAAAACGAGGCGTGCAACCACATCAGAGCACCAAGTCTGGCCCCAGCACCCACATGGGGTCTACTCCAGTGCACACAAAGCAGCACAGCCTCCCTGCAGCTGGAGAGCAACACATATGGAGCTGGGCACACCCACCCCATCTGTCCTCCAGCTCCAAAACCAAATTTCAAGACCCTTCCAGCTTACAATCTAGGTGAACACATCCTACAGCCCTCCTGCCTCTGCCCACCACCCCTCAGGCTTCAGAGTCAGCACCCTCACAGGGCTCTTAGCTGGGAGAAGTGCCACACAGATGCCTTCTAAAGTTGATAGCACCAATTACACTGCTGATATTTAGGGCTTCCAGCACAACAAATGGAGCTTCAGCTTCATTAGGTACCCTGCCAATTTAATCCAAGACATCCAGTACAGAAGGAGCTTAAATTAGTTTATCTGATGTTAACTTATAACAAGCAATATGTTAACACAAGGATGGAAAGAAGTGACCTGCAGCCTGTTTGCAAGGAGCAGCTGAGCTGGACGGTGACCCAGAGAAGAGGCAAAGGGGGCAGGCACCCACAGCAGGAGCACCCCAGTCCTGCAAACACCGATTTAAGAAACAGGGATGTGTATCATACCTCTCTGCTCACCACATGCTCCTCCTGCAGTACCCACCACCATGAACACCTTGCAGCTGGAGAAGGGACACCCAGCCACCCCCTTATGTGTGAGAGGCCCTGGGGGGCTGGGGGTGGTAATGAGCTGTAGGTGCTTTGTTAAGTCTGTGATTGCTCGAAGAAAGGTGGGGGTGGGCTATGGAGGCTGCCGTGTGAGCAGCCTGTGCATGGGCTTTGCCCCTTGCCTTTTGTGGGGGGCTCACGGGAGCTGCCTGTCATTGCTTTGGTCAAGCTTTTGTTGCGTGATTTAGGGCTGAGCTGAGCTAGCTCAGGTCCTTATCCCACATCCCATCGGTGAGACGGTGCTGGGGGTGAGCAGGGAGGAGCTGCTCCCTAGTGCAGGGGACTTTCTGAGGAGGCCACCGCTGTGCACACCAGCCGGACCTAGCACCTGTTACCGCGGCCCCGCTGGGGAGCTGGGCTCCTTACCATAGCCTGCTTCACCGGAGCAGCCCTTGAATGCTCTGCCAGGGTCAGCTGGTCCCTCCAAGCCCATAAAATGACTTTCAGGGAGGATGAGGGAGGGATGCTGGTACTGCCTGCCTGGCGCTGGACTGTTCTGGGATGGAGCAATGCTCCAGTGCCATCATGGTGGCCATGCACCATCACCCTGGGCTGCGGCAGTGGCAGCAGAGCCCAGCCAGCGTCAGACCACCCACCACCGTCTGCTGAGCAAAAAGGGAAGCACATGGGTTGCAGCAGGAACCGCATCTGCGCCGCAGGTCGCCTGTGGCAGTGCCATGCAATGCTCCCAGGATGCTCCTGCTCGGCAGCAGCACCCTGCACGGTGCTGCAGACCGGGTAACTTGGCCGGGCTTCCTTAATGCAGCCCTGCACGCTTCTGGCCGGGGGAATTCCTCCTGCCTGTGTCAGAGCAGGAAAGGTGGTTTATATCCTGTGCCTGGCCTGGAAGCGGCTGGGCTGACCTGGAGGTGATGGGCAGAGGGATGGAGGGTTTAGGGTGAAACTGCTGACTGGTTGGGAAAACCCAGCTGTGGGGGATGGGGGGCTGGGAAATGGCCCTGGCAGGGCTGGCGCGTGCTGCCCAGTTAGCTGCCATAAGCCCTGGGGGGGCTGTGATGACCTTTGTTTGCAGGCAGGATCCTGCCTCTTGCTCTGGAGAATGATTTACTCGCTGGCTCTAGGTGCAGCAGGTGAGCAAAGCCTGAGCAGTCCCACACCGCAGCCTCCTGGGTCCACAGCACAGGGACAGGGATGGGGGCACAAGGCAGCTCCCACCTGGGGCAGCTCCCTGGGGGCACAGGGCAGCCCCAGTCCTGCATCACTTGTGCCAGCGGTTGCAAAGCTCGGGGGCTGTGGGGAATATCTGCACTGGCTGGGGGGCTCGGCCAGGGCTCACCCCAGCTCTTGTGGGCTCCAGAGACCTGGGACCCTTCCCGAGGCCGGGCTGGGTACAGAAGGGATGCTCAGCCCCGGGAGCAGTGGTGCTGTGGAGGAGAAAGCGGCAGGGAGGGGCAGGCAGGCAGGGGCAGCCAGGGAGCTCCAGCCATGCACGGGGACATGTCGGAGCTGGGTGTTAATCATTGATGGGCTCCCAGGAGCTGTTTGAGCTGGAGCCTCCATCCCTGCTCCGGAGCGGGATGTTCTGCACCGTGCTGGCCTGTGGGGACATAGTGGCAGTGCCAGTACCCAGATTCCCGTGACACACAGGCAGCTCCCTGCAGTCCACGGCCAAATGTATGTACTGGGGGCTACTGGGAGGCCTTGTCACACTGACGCAGACACATTTATTTCACCCGTCCAAGCCCCTGCAGCTGTGGCCCTCCCCAGTGGGCCAGGCCCCTGCCAGAGCTGCTGGTGATTCCCCATGTTGGATGCAGCTCGTCCCCCTCCAGCTGCCCCCTACTCTTAACCTGGGGGCTGCCAGTGCCATGCCCGTGCCCGGGGCTGGCCAGGGGCTGTGTGGGACAGCCTGGTGGCCCAGGGCTCCCGGGGTGCTGCAAGCGAGAGGACAGGTTGCAGGGTGTGGGGATGCACATGGGGACTGTGGGTGCCTGTGACTACAGCCCCATGGGGTGATGCTAGGGAAGACCTTGGTTTCCCCTTGGCAGTACTGGTATGACCATGGCAGGGTGTGGAGCCCAGCTGAGGGAAGAGCGATATCATCTCAGTTTTCTTCTGCCTTTTTTTTTTTTTTTAACTCTGCGTCCTCTCAAAGTTCTTTGTTGATTGCAAATTGTTATCATGAAAGCTCATCCAACGCTGCAATAGCAGATAATGCTCTGTGCGCTCCCAGGCACGGCTGCTGTAACTCATTGCAGGCTGTGCTGCCTGATAAAGTCCTGCGGCAGCTGCAGATGAAAATAAAAATGCTAACGTGGGGGGATTTATCATGTTAAGCTATCTCAGCCCATCGCTTCCTGCTTGTCAGAGCTCTCACTGGAGGCACCAGCATGGTTGCAGGACTTTGAAGCCCAGGTTTGGTGGGGGCATTTGTGCTGTTGGACCTTGGCTGGTCAGGACCTCGCACCTCCAGAGCCAGGGAGACGGCCCGGCGGAGGGCTGAGCTGGGGCACATGGGATGCAGGAGACCTGGTGCAACCCCCCATCCCACTTTCCCAACTGTTATTAATGAGAGTGCTGAGACATAACAGCGTGGCTGGCAGCGAGGGCTTTCACCAAGGTTATTTGTGAAAGTGCTGTATCTGATGCATTGTGGTGGAAATGGCCATTTCACCATGTCTGGGATGCAGCAGGGATGTGCCCCCCCTGACACGGCTGGACCCAGCCTGGAGCTGGGGGGTGCTGCTGTCTTGACCAGCCCCCAGCACCGTCAGTGCCGTCCCCAGCACTGACACCGGGCTGTCCCCGTGGTGGCTGTCCCCACAGCAGCCTCACAGCTCAGGGGCTATGCGCCAGAGCTCAGTGCTGTTTGCTCTGGCCCCATCGAGACCAGGCACATCCATGCTGCCTGACCCAGCACTCCCAGCTCTGTGGGACTGGGGCCACGCTGGTCCTGCAGATGGGAGCATGAGGACAATGCTTTTGCAAGGGGGTTGTGTTGGTTTTTTGGTATTTTTGGTTTTGGTTGTGGTTTTTTTTTTTTTTTTTTTAAGCTGAAAGGCAACAAAAAGCACAAGGATTAATTCCGGCTCTGCAAGATCCGCTGTGTGCCTGGTGACTGTATTGGTCCCAAGGGTCTGGCCTGGCCCTGATAAGGAGCTGCAAATCAGAACTACGAAATGCTGCTGTCCTGCCCGGGAGCTCAGCCTGCCAGAGCCATGGAGGGGGATCAGGGATTTAGAGGGTCTGCGTGATGTCTGACAGGTTTAGAAAATACTGCCTGGGATTATCTATTAGCAGTGGTGACCAGAGACCTTTGAGCCGAGACGCACGTCGGCACCAGCTGATGTCTGCTGAGGGGGGGTTCATGCACGTGGGGAACCTGTTCCGCATGTGCATGCGTTTGCATATGTGTGCATGTACACACGTACCTGTGTGCACACAGGTGCATGCATGTGCAGCAGCGACAGCTCTGGAACAGGCTACAGGCACAAATGGGGCTGCTGGCCTTGTGGCATTGCAGGGTCCAAGCCATGCATGGCCCCTGGCAGCTGCCAGACCCGTGCTGGGTCTTTGGTGCCAGGAGGGAACGTAGAGAGCCGGTGGCAAAGCATCTGCCCTGCGCCATACGTGAGGGACGCACCAGCCTTCGTTGTGCTGCAGCCCTTTAACAGCAACTCCTGACCGCCAGCATTAATGATATCCACCCAATTAGCTGCTGCAACCTCCACCTAGCCTGAAGGATTAGCAAACGAAATCATCATCCCAAGGCATAAGCAGTTAACACCACTAATTAGTCATCGTGTGAATCCTAACCCAAACAGTATCCCGGGTGCGGGCAGCCAGCCGTGGCAGCACTGCGGGCAGGGGGCTGCTGCTGCCCACCCGGCCGGGGCCTCCCTCAGCTCCTGGAGACGGGAGCTGTTTATGGAGAATTTGCCGGGCTCGGGGATACGATATTTTTACATGTTGCCATAGTTACTGATGCCATTATAAAATTAAGCCTGAACTTTGCGGAAGAAATGGATCTGTCAGAAGCAATTATTTTAGCAAGCACGTTGTTGATCCCACTGTGCTGCCCACCCCATGGCCGGCAGCGAGGGGCTGAGCCCAGCCGGGGCGATGGAGCTCCCCGCTGAAGGCTCTGCAGGGGCCACATCCTGCTAACGCGTGCGTTGCTGGGCCAAGATGCCGGAGCACTGGGTTCGCCTGGTTGCACCACTGGGAGCCACCGGCGCCGGCACAGCCCCTCGGCGCTGGCAGTGCCATTGGGCACGTCGGGGCGAACAAAAGCCGGCTGAGAGCGCGCTTTCAGCCGCTCCACGGCTCCCTCCCGCAGCGCCTGCTTTCCCCCTTCTCCTGCCTCTCTAAATATTTTTTCCTTTCCCTGCACTTCTCAGAGGGACGCTTGTGCTGGGCTCGGGGCACTGCCAGTGCTGGGGCCACTGCCAAGTGCATCCAAGCTTTAAGGTTGCTCTGTGCCAGGAGGAGTGGGAGCCCCAGGGACCCCGGCAGCATCCTGCCCTTGCTGGCTAACAGGGATGCCCTGCGCTGCCCTTGGGGAGGAGAGCTACCCAAAGGGTTTCCCCATCCCGAGCAGCAGCCCCCGGCTCTTTTACCTGGACAAAACCCACCAGAGCGTCCCCAGGAACATGCACAGATCACTCTGGGCATGGTGCATGTGTGGATGTTGGGGGGACCAGGACCACACCAATGGACCACCAACAGCTGATCCAACAAGAAGAGCCCTGGGCACCCCCAGAGCAGGCAGTCCCCTCCTGCCTGGGGTGAGAGGTCCCCTCCCTGGGACCCTCTCTCAGGCGCTGGCAGGACCAAGTGCCACAGCTGCATCCACCCTTCCCGTGCTGGCTCTGGAAGGCAACCGTCCCTGCGCAACGTCCCACCAAACACCAAAAGCACAAAGCGAGTCTTTCTTAAGCACTGGATGTTCCTGTTCATCCCACGGTCCTGGAAATCCCTCTTTAATCATTGCCAGAGTCTTGGCCTCCACGACATCCTGCGGTGAGGGACCACACGGGCCAAAGGAGTGTTGGACACAAAGGATTTCCTTTGAAATGTGTTTGACACTCTCATTTTCACTGCTTACCCCCTCTGTCTGCAATAGAAGAGATGGAGAATGGCTGGAGGGCAGCCCCCGATCTGCCCCATGCCCCTCCAGCTCCAGGGATTTAATGAAAATTATTCCAGGTCAGGCAGGGAGGTTCTCAGTAACAATAGCTGCAATAGCACAACCTCCTATTAGATATCAGAGAATCCACACAGACAAGCAGCATCCTCCAAGCACCTCTCCTCAGCTTAAAGCCCCAGACTGCAGCCCTGGGGTCCTGGTCCGCTTACCCACGGCCACAGGGCCAGGTTGTGGCATGGGCACAGCCTGGCAGTGCCTGGGAGCCCACCTCCTCCCCAAACCCTCTGGGGGTCCCGCAGGGCACCCCGGTGCCGTGGGGTGGCTGTGCTGTAATGCTGCTTTCACTGGGGGTGGGCTCAGGGGGCTGGAGAAATCTCTGCTGTGCTGGAGAGAGCCCTCGCTACGTCAGGAATCCAGGAGGAGGATGAGGCTGGCAGCGAGGCTGTGGCACCAAAACAGTTCCTATGACAACCCCAAATCCCAGACCTGTTTATCCCCTTTAATAAAAATCCACAATAACCATGAAACCAGGGAATAAGATTCAATAAGTAAGACGCAAAATAAATCAGGAACAGTGCAAAATATGTCACTGTTTTACTTTGGCTTTATTCCTTGTTTTCCAAGGAAAAGCCTGAGAAATGGGGAGCTGCAAAGGGGTGAGCTGGCGGGTCTGGAATTGGTGGGAGCAGGGTCTGGCCGTGCAGCATCCCTGGGCTTCTCCCTCCAGTTCTCTCTCCTGGGAGGAGCGCAGCCCGGGGCAGTCAGCAGGCACAGGCAAGACCCACGTGGCATTTCTTGGGGACAATCGAAGGTGTCTCTGAGACCCTCTCACCCTTCCCAACCCCCTCAGAGCACCCCAGCTGTTCCTCCAGCTCCTCGTGCTGTTCCCTGTTGGTGTCCTGGCACAGCATCCCCATGGCATCGCCTGGTACCCATGGCACCACAGGGTCCACATGGCATCGCTGGGGTCCCCATGGCATCACAGGGTCCACATGGCATCACTCGGTGCCTGTGGCATCGTGGGAGCCCTGTGGGGTCCCGGTGGCATCAGATGCTCTTGGACCCATGGTTGCTTGGCTAATGCTGATGTGCCAAGGGACCAAGCTGTCTCTCCCTGGGGATGGGCTTGTGGCCACCACAGACTCACAGTGGCAAGGACAGAGATGGGGACAGAGCAGGAGCTCAAGGGCATCTTGAACAGAGACAGACACAAACCAGGGCTGGAGCTGCTGCCCCGTCAGCTGCTGGAGGGGACAAGCCAGAGCGATGCCAGCTCCCGGGAGACATGATGGCCCCTGGGCACCCATCCCCGTGAGAAGCACTGCCAGCGCGGGGGGGCTCTGCTTCTCACCCAGAGCGGAGCATCCCAGGGCAGGGCATGAGGCACTTAGCCCTGTCTCTCCCCTTTTCTCCTTGCTCAGCCCTGGCTCCAGCACAAGCTCAGCTTTGTCCCACTCCCCAGAGTGCTGCCAGCCCTCTCCTGTCCCCTGGGACACCAGGGATACGCCCGCATCCCCCTGTTTCAGACAGCCCCACGTGCTAGCTGAGACCATACTCTTCCTCCGTGTTAATTAAATCATTGCTCCCCCTCCCCTCACTGCCAGGGCCAGCCTCCTCCATCAGGCATGCGCCCTGGACTAATTGCTCTCTGTAATTGCACGCTTTCCTTTGGAGGCACACACTCCCCCTTGGCTCTCAGCACAGCCCGTGCCTCCAACGCTGGCTCCCTGGCACGGCATGGCATGGCACAGCACGGCATGGCACAGCACGGCATGGCATGGCACAACATGCACCACCACCCTGTCAGGCCCTGCCAGCCCTGTTGCCTCAGTGCCTCCGGGAGCTGTTTCCCACCTCCCAGGGCCAGGAGCAGGGCAGGCAGCCCCTGAGCAGCCCCTGGCCCTTCCCCAGCTCCTGCTTTCTGCTGCTCCCCAGGGTGGGGGTCTGTGCAGACCCCCACTGCAGCGCAGCCCACCTCAGCCTCTCTCCAGCCCTTTTGCTTGGATTTGCCATCCCACAAGGTCCCGGCACTGGGCTCACACACCAAAGCTCAGCTGAACCCGCTGCACCACCCACGTGTTGGGAGCTTCTCACCATGGTGGGGGCCACTGCCAGGGCTGTTTGCCAGACACACCGCCGCAGCCTCATCCGCTCCACTGCACGCTTGCCCTGGCATGGCATTGCCCCAGGGTGTCCGTGCATGGGGTCCAGCCCTGGGACACAGCCCAAACCCTGGCTGGAGCTGGCGTGTCCCCTCCCTGTGACACCAAGCCTCTCCTCACTGCCTGTCCAGCCTCAGCTCCGCACCACAGCGAAGGCATCTTCACTCGGCCCCAGCTGCGGGCAGGAGGAGCTGGGGGGCACCAGCCCCGGCATCGCCCCATGCCCACCCCAGCCACTGCAGCTGTTGACAGAGCACAAACACCCGCCTTTCTCGCTCGAGCACCCGGCGGGTGACTTAGTGGGACGTGACGACCAGCAGCACCAGGAAAACACCACGGACAAGCAGTTAATCCCTGCCCCCAGCATTGCCTGGCGCTGCCCCCCAAGCGAGGCGCTGCCCCCCGAGCAAGGTGCTCCCGGCACGTTCCTACCTTGTGTCCGTGCTTGGGCACTTGTTTGTGCTTTCACTGCTGGCACACCTCGGGCTGGTGGCTTAAAGGATTTTCCTATAATAAGCACCAAATCCCTCCCCTGGGCAGTAAAGCTGCAGACCTGGGCCCTTTTGTAGGTGCAGAGCGCTCCGCAGTGCCCTGCTCGCTGGCTGCTTTGCATATGCTAGTATCAAACTGGATTTCCCCCCTCCTGACCCAGCCCAGTGCTTAAAAAGCCCTAAATCCCCTTGAATTTCATTTCCCCTTGTCTGCGAGGTCTATCCTCAGTTTCAGTCTCACCCACATATTTTACATACTCCTCTCAATCCTGGTGTGAGCTTTCCATGAGCTTCTCTGTGCCGAGGCTGCCCAACCCGTGTCCTGCTCAGAGCAGCCACCACCTCAGTGGAGAAAGGAGCCGCTGCCCGGCATGGCCATGGCTCCACCCGGGAGCTGGTGCTGTGGGAGGCTTCACTCCGACCCCACAGCCCTTTACTGTTGCTGGGGTGGTGCGGAGGGGGCCAGGCTGGGGACAGGTGCTGTGGTGGTGGTGATGGACCCCTGCCCTGGCAAAGTCCCCCTGCCACCATGCCCACCGGGTGCCGAGTGCCCCCAAGCTGTCCCGAGAAAGCGATGACCCAAAACTGTCCCCAGTGTACATCCCCGGAGCAGAGCATGCTTATTCAGTCATGCAAATGAATTTCAGTAGTGGCTTCTCACCCCCCGTAACAGTTCTGTCCCCAGGAGGATCTCTCCTGGCAGATAAGGCTCTCCTGGGTATACGCACGCTGCTGTTTCATGCTGTCTTGTTTCACTTCTTTTTTGATTTCATGGTAAAAAGTAGATAAAGTTGGAAACTGGCAGCTGCAGCGGCTTACAAGGTTACAGGCAGCAGCAGCGGCAGAAACAGCAGGTTCCTCTGCCTGCAAAGTGTGTTCTGCCCTTAGCCCGTGCCTGCAAAGCAGCCGATTTGCTTGTGGCAGCACACACTGGGGTGGGAGTGCCTGCCGCCACGGGTGGGTGGGTGTGCGCACCTTGTGCCGGGGTACAGCCAGGTGCTGCCGTGGTGCCTGGCATGGGGCACACACTCTGTAGCTTCCTGCTGTCACCGTGTTCCATTGCTGGCCACCGGCCTGCTCTGCTCGGAGGTGGGCACCCAGCACGTGTGCACAGAGCAGGAGATGTGCAAGGAGCAGATGTGCAAGGAGCAGGGGATGTGCATGGAGCAGATGTGCACGGAGCAGATATACAAGGAGCAGATGTGCAAGGAGCAGGGGATGTGGACAGACCAGATGTGCAAGGAGCAGATGTGCATGGAGCAGATGTGCACGGAGCAGACTTGCACGGAGCAGGGCTGTGCATGGAGCAGATGTGTATGGGCTGGCGGGGGCTGGAGCAGGAGATGTGCATGGATTGGGGAGAACGGGTAGAAGGGCTGGCTGGTGCCAGCTGCCCCGATTTTAACGCAGCATCCTGAGGCCCATTCCCAAATACCAGCCCCGTCGGAGGGCAGGGAAAGGTGGGCGACAGCTGGCCCTCAGCCCACGAGCTGCAGCAAAGCGGCACCGAGGGCTGTTCCTGAGAAGTGACTCACACATCAGGAGATGTGGGTTTCGGAGGAGCCGGGCAGCCACCCTGCCCGGGGAGCTGCCCGTGGGGCTCAGCACCAGCCCAGCAGCAGCACAGGGTGAGCTGGCACGGGGCTGCGGAGGGCATGCATCTCCCAGGACCCCATGGGACCAGCGCTGTTTCTCTTGCTCTGAACACAGCAGGACTGGACGACACGGCTGTTTGATGGCTTTAATGAGGATGGGATTGATGAAGTGACAAGATAAAACAAATTATGGGCGTGCTGAGCCAGGAAAAGTGCCAGTAGTGGCCTACGCTGGTGGCGACAGGTGTGTAAGTCCTTCTGGTGTGACTGGCACCGAACAGCTTGCACAAGGCAGAGGTGCTTAGCCTTGTGGCCTGATCCTGTGCTTGAGATGGCTGCTGGGTCCTGGGAGAGCTGCTCCTGAGCCTCACCCAGCACCATTGATGAGACGGGAATGAATTAGGGGAGCTTTGCCAGCTCTGAGCATGGCGTGCCGAGCTTAGACCAGGGTGTGCCATGCAAACAGATCCGCTTCTTTTTTGTGCTCTGCAGCAATGCCCCTGCTTCCTCCCCCAAAACAGGCTCTTTGGCCTTGCAGGCTGTGGTGCCACACGTCACTTGGCAGCCACCCTTATGCTGGCGTACTCGGAGCAGGCTGGGCCGGGGTTTCTGCCATGCCGTGAGGCCACGGGCAGGGGCTGGAGATCAGCGTAGTGGATGTCATTGTCCTCCTTGCTGCTTTGCTGCAGAAGTGCATACAAATGGTGAATGCTGTCACAAGAAAAGTCTCACAAAAATAACCCTCACGGCAAGTTCAAGGTGGGATGGCAGTGCCACAGCTGGACAGATGGCCCTGTGCCATGGCGTGGAGCGTGCTGGGACCACGTGCAGGCAACTATTGCTCCCCCAGGGCCCACCCTGCCCCAGAGCCTTGCAGAGTCCCTGCAAGTCAGGGCATCAACATGGGATGCTCTGCCCTGTGGTCACGGCTCGCTCTTACCTGGCTGGGCAGAGGTGAGGTGACTGCATCCAGGACTTCGCTGCTGGGGGAGAAGGATGGCCATTAGAGCTGAAGGGAGCAGGGTCCCCTCCCCACCCAGCACAGCCCTCCTCAATTCCCCTCCCGAATTTCAGCCCCACTCTGTAGCAGGTGGCCACGTGATGCCCACGCTGAAGGCAGAGAGGGACAGTGTGCTGTCTGCATGCCTAGGCCAGGCTCAGACACCATGGTGAGGGGCTGCAGGGAGGTCTCTGATGCTGGGTGCTCCTCACTGTGCACTTCTGTGAAACACAGAGCAGCAACACAGCGTAGCAATGCGCCTGTGAGTAAAGGACCTTTTCTGGGGAAAATCACTGCTCCAGGAGAGAAAACCAGGATAAGGCAGGTGGATAAAGCGGATCACTCGTCTCAGGGTGCAGAAGAAATAGGTGGTGGGTACAAACCTGGGGGTGCTGGGGGTCCCTGCACAGCACTGCAGAGGGATGGGTGAGAGGCTGCCTACAGCTGCTGGCCCAGCTTTGCACGGGCTCACTGCCTTGCCTCTGTGCTTCCTCCTGTACATGCAAAAGGCGATGAAAAGGCTGAGGAGAAGGAGGAAACAGAGCACTACAGCTGCAGCCACCACGCCAGGAACCGGGGCTCCCTCTGTGGATACAAGGCAGAGAGGGGAGTGGGTGGTGGGCACGGGGCAGTGTGGAACCTTGCCACAGGCAGGATGGGGGCTGTGGGACAGGGTCCCTGGGAGCAGCGTCCCTCAGGCTGCACTCACCGTGCACGGACACCTCTGTGCCCTTGCCGTGCTGAAACACCTGAACACCACCCAGTGATTTGCTGAACTTCACACAGTAATAGCTGCCGGCATCCTCGAGGCGAGCATCCATGATGTGGATGGTGAAGTCTGTGTTGGACTCACTCACCGCCCTCGTCACACGAGGGAAAGAGCCTGTCTGGTCGTAAATGGTCTCGTTCTCGCTGCCCCAGCCCTTCAGCCACTTCACAGGGCCAAGGGGACCATCTCTGGACGTGGTGCAGGTCAGGGTGAACATCTCCCCCTTGTTCACCGACACCTTGGTCTGGGGCTGCTGCAGCTGGAAGCTCTGACCCGCCTGGGCACCCGCACCTGGGGCACAGTGACAGGAAGGTTTGGGGCTGAGCAAGAGGTGACAGCTTGCTCCACTCACCCCAAGTGGCACAGGCAGAGCAGCCCCGGCTTGCTCCAGGCTTGCAGCAGCAGCTCAGCTGAGAAATATCCCTGGATATGGCAGAGACCAAACTGCAGGCACCGGGAGCGGTGGAAACCGGGTGCAAAATGAACAAGGGGCCAATTTGCATCCCCCTGCCCTGTTGTTAACAGGAGGTGCTGCAGGTGCTTGGAGTCCAGAGAAGTACAGAGGGAGCCAAGGGGAATTCCTGGCAGGAAAAACTCCCAACTGCTGTTAAACATTAATGCCCCAGCTCAGTACAACACGAGCCAGGACTGTGGGGGTTCTGCGAGGCAGCGGGTTCACAGCGAGGGCTGTGTGCGGCCAGCCAGGAGCTGGCTCTGTGCGGGGACGTGCCCTGGGGCCCAGCACAGCCCCCAGACCCCTTCTGTCCCCAAACCCCTCCTGCAGCCCAGCACAGCCCCCAGACCCCTTCTGTCCCCAAACCCCTCCTGCAGCCCAGCACAGCCCCCAGACCCCTTCTGTCCCAAACCCCTCCTGGAGCCAGCACAGCCCCCAGACCCCTTCTGTCCCCAAACCCCTCCTGGAGCCCAGCACAGCCCCCAGACCCCTTCTGTCCCAAACCCCTCCTGGAGCCCAGCACGGCCCCCAGACCCCTTCTGTCCCCAAACCCCTCCTGCAGCCCAGCACAGCCCCCAGACCCCTTCTGTCCCAAACCCCTCCTGGAGCCAGCACAGCCCCCAGACCCCTTCTGTCCCCAAACCCCTCCTGGAGCCCAGCACAGCCCCCAGACCCCTTCTGTCCCCAAACCCCTCCTGGAGCCCAGCACAGCCCCCAGACCCCTTCTGTCCCCAAACCCCTCACTACGTCCAGCACCGGCTCGGCGGGGCTCGGCGCTGCCCGTCCCGCCCGCGTTGCCCCCGGCAGCCCGGCGCAGCCCAGCAGGGTGGTCGCAGGGGGCGAGCCCCTCCGTCCGGCGTTTGCCTTTGCCCTCCTGCTCGCCTTAGCGATCTGCTCCGGCGGCCGGGCCTCCCCCCGCCGCCCCCGGGGCAGCCGCCGTCGGCGGGGCAGGGGCTGGGGGCGCTGGCGGCGGGGGCTGCGCTGCCCCCTCCTCACTCACCCCAGAGCCGCGGTGGGAGGAGGCTGAGCGGCCCGAGCAGCAGCGGAGCCACCGCACGCCAGGCCATGGGCACTACCAAACTTCGGGCTCCGGCGCCGGGAGAAGGAAAAGGAGAAGCCGCGCAGGAAATGGAAGCGAGCGGGCGCGGGCTGTTAACGCTTTTGGTGCCTGCCCCGAGCAGAGCCGCCGGGCGCTCCGCCGGGCTTCACCCCCAGAGGCATCCCCCCCAGGGGCATCACCCCCACGGGCATCACCCGCGAAGGGCGTCACCCCCACGGGCATCACCCGCGAGGGGCATCACCCCCAAGGACATCACCCGCGAAGGGCTTCACCCCCAGGGGCATCACCCTCGAAGGGCTTTACCCCCACGGGCATCACCCGCGAGGGGCATCACCCCCACAGGCATCACCCGCGAGGGGCATCACCCCCAAGGACATCACCCCCAAAGGGCCTCACCACCCAGAGGAATCACCCGCAAGGAGCATCACCCCCAACGTGCATCACCCACAAGGGCTGTCACCCCCAGAGGCATCACCCCCAGGGACATCACCCATGAGGGGCATCACCCCCAAAGTGCTTCACTCCCCAGGGGAATCATCTGTGAGGGGCATCACCCCCAGAGGCAACACCCCCAGGGACATCACCTGTGAGGGGCATCACCCATGAGGGGCATCACCCCCAAAGTGCTTCACTCCCCAGGGAAATCATCTGTGAGGGGCATCACCCCTGAAGGGCATCACCACCAAAAGACTTCACCATCCAGGGACATCACCCATGAGGGACATCACCCCTGAGGGTGAAGTGCCTCCATGTCTGCCCCGACCCCAAGGGGCTGAGCTGGGCTTGGGGCAGGACAGCGGCTCTGCCCCCTGGGTTTGGTGAGCCAGCTGGATGGGGCTCAGGCAAAACCCTGACTGAGCTCTGCACCACGGGCCCATCGGAGAGGCCAGCCTGTGCCCTGATCCTGCTGGCAAGGGCTGGGCATCCCCCCAGCGCCCCGGGGTGCTGAGCTGTCGGCTGGCCACGTGTGGGGGAGTGTGCTGGGTCGGGGTGCCGCTGGCTGGCTGCCAGGTGCTGGTGGCCATGGCAGACATTGGCACGGCAGAGCGGGGCTGACATCACTGCAAGGCCCAGCCTCATGACGTGAGATGTGAACACAGCAGGCACCAGCTGGGACTTGTGCAAGGGATCCGTGGAGGAACTTGGGTGGTGAGCTCCTTCCTTCCCCTTTACCAGGAGGCAGGCCAGCACCCTGCTGAGCCGAGCCGAGCCAAGCCGAGCCGAGCCAACCAACAAAGCCAAGCTGAGCCATCGGGGAGTGGGACGTGGGAATCACCATGGCTCTGCCAACACAGGTGCTGCCTCTCGCCTGCCTGATGCTGCTGCTGCTCTGGAGAGCCCTGGGTGAGTGGGGACCTGGCACAGGCCCAGCGGCTTTCCCACAGCCCACCCCGCCATGCCACTGACAGGGCAAGTCCTTCCCTGTGCCCACAGGTATCCAGGGCCCTTCTCTTGCTGCCTCCCTTCCAGCTTGCTTTTTTCCCCAGCCAAAGAGTTTGTTTTACTCCAGCAACTCCCAGGCGCCCTGGCCCCTCCCCATCCTGCAGTCCCCATCAGTGCCAGCTGCCACTGGGGGTGAGAGTCGGGGACATCTCTCTGCCCACTGCTGGGTTTGGAGCTGGCAGTCTGGCAATGCTCCGTGCTGTGCTCTGGCCCCAGGGTCCCTCGTCAGCCCCAAACCTTCCTGTCACTGTGCCCCAGGTGCGGGTGCCCAGGCGGGTCAGAGCTTCCAGCTGCAGCAGCCCCAGACCAAGGTGTCGGTGAACAAGGGGAAGATGTTCACCCTGACCTGCACCACGTCCAGAGATGGTCCCCTTGGCCCTGTGAAGTGGCTGAAGGGCTGGGGCAGCGAGAACGAGACCATTTATGACCTGACGGGCTCTTTCCCTCGTGTGACGAGGGCGGTGAGTGAGTCCAACACAGACTTCACCATCCACATCATGGATGCTCGCCTCGAGGATGCCGGCAGCTATTACTGTGTGAAGTTCAGCAAATCACTGGGTGGTGTTCAGGTGTTTCAGCACGGCAAGGGCACAGAGGTGTCCGTGCACGGTGAGTGGGGCTCCCAGAGCAGCTCCCGGTGGATGCCAGCCCTGCTGGGCGCAGCCCCCAGCACAGCCCAGCCCAGCACGGTGGGCTCTGCTGTGGGTGAGCGGAGATGGGGAAGGGGCTCGGGGGCCGGTCCCAGGAGGGTTCTGTGGGCCACCCCCGGGCAAATCTGTGCCCCCACAGGAGACCCCGCTCCCTGCAGCCCTGGCGCCGGCTGGGGGTGGCAGAGCCTGGTCTGATGGCCCCACACTTCTTCCCACAGCCAAACCCAGCCCCCCGGTTGTGTCCGGGCCCCAGCACAGAGCGGGGCCGGGGCAGTCGGTGCCTTTCACCTGCACGGCCGGGGGCTTCTTCCCCAGAGACATCAGCGTGAAATGGTTCAAGGACAGGAGCCCAATTTTGGCTCGGCAGCCCCAGATCATCACCCCTGAGCAACTGAAATCCTCCTACAACATGTCCAGCACCCTGACGGTGATGCTGAAGGAGGACGACGTCCGCTCGCAGCTCATCTGCGCGGTGCAGCACCCCACGCTGACGGCCCCGCTGACGGGGACGTACCAGCTCAGCAAAGCCCTGCGAGGTGAGGGCTGGGAGGGGAGTCGGCGCTTGAGGTGCCCAGCTTCTGTGGGGCTGGGGGTCCTGGGGCAGGGACAGGGCACCCTGCGGGGAGCAGAGCCAGGGGACACCAGGCACCAGGTGCTGCCTTTCTTCCCAGTTTCCCCCAGTGTCCACGTGGATGCTGACCTGCCGAGCCTCTCTGAGGTGAACAAGACCGCGAACTTCACCTGCCACGTGAAGGGGTTTTACCCGCGAGGGGTGACCATCACCTGGCTGGAGAATGGGATGGAGATAAAGGTGGAGAACACCTCCCCGCCGGTGGAGACCCCACAGGGCTTGTTTGAGCTGAGCAGCCTGCTGCAGGTCCAAGCGACGGAGGAGAAGAACGGGTCCGTGTTCACCTGCCGAGTGGTGCACGACGCCCAGGACCCCATCAGCAGGACGGCCACCCTGCGGATCGCTGCCCAGTCACCACCAGGTAACACTGTGGGAGCACTGTTGGGTCCCCATGGTGGTGGGGGGCTGTGGGGTGCCTGCGCTCAAGCCCCAGCTGCTCATGTCCCCTATCCCCACTACAGGTGTGACCCTCCTGTGGAGCCCGGGCTTGTGGCTTGGCATCCTGCTGGAGAAGGGGCTCCTTGGCGGCCTCCTCATCTTCCTCTTCAGGTGCATGAGGGTGTGACTGGGGACACGGCGGGGCTGCTGCCCTGTCCTGCTCTGTGTGGACACCTGCTTCCTCGGGTGGTGGTGCTGGGAACGGGTCCTGGGGCTCGGCCACCGTCAGTTTTGTCATGTGTACCTGGAAATAAATGGGCCGGGATTAAATAATAAATTAATTAATGGGCTGTCCTGGGCTGCTCAGCGCCTCTGGTCTGGGCGCCTGGCCCTGTGTGCAGCCTGTACACCCACCCTCACCTGGTGCTGGGCGCTGCCCGTCCCGGTGCTGGGCGCCGCACATGGAGCCGCCGGGCCGCCAGGGGCCGCTGTGGCGGGAGGGGCAGGGCAGGGCGGCACGCGGCGGCAGCTGTTCCCGCCCGGGAGGCTCTGGCGGCGCACGCGGGGCGGGGCGGGGCGGCGCGGGGCGGGGCGGGCACGGCGGGGTTTGGGCGCTGCACCGCGGCAAGATGGCGGACAGGGAGGAGGCGCTGAGGGAGTTCGTGGCCGTGACCGGCGTCGAGGAGGAGCGAGCGCGCTTTTTCCTGGAGTCCGCCGGCTGGGACCTCCAGGTAGCCCCGCCGCCGCCTCTCTCCCCTGCGGCCTGCCCGCCGGCGGCTGGGCCGAGGCGGGGGGCTCGGTGGAGCCCGCGGCCTTAGAGGCCAGCGCAGCGGCCGGGGGCGGGGGCAGCGCTGGGCCCGGAGCTCGGGCCTCCGGCGGCCTCCGGCCTCTCCCCGCGGCCGTTCCCGAGCTCTTGGCCCGTCGCCGAGCTGCGGGGGTCGGGCGCAGCCCTTGCCGCGGGGCCGGCTGGGGCCGGAGCCCGCCCTGGTTCTCACGTTCATTTGAACGTCGCAGATTTTCCGCATGGGGCCAGGGAGCGGGGCCTGGGCTTTGGGAGGTTTCCTGATCGCTGGCGAGGCAGCCGGTGCTCTGCCGGCAGCAGGCCCGGCACCCCCGAGTTAAGGGGGACATTGGCCACTGGTCTGACCTGTTCCCGCCACTGACCCCCTTCAGGTGACCTGGCTTTGTTAAATGCTGAGGCTACTTATGGGCGTCAGCGACTGGTTCAGAGCAGTAATTTTAGCATAACTGCTATAGAAATATTACAGAATAAGTGCCTCCTGTCGGGGAAGTTGCTCTGGCATACCTGCAACGAAGCCAAATATTACAAGCTGGCAAAGCCCTGTCTGTTCTAGGACCTTTAAAGGGGGAAATTACATGAAGTGTCTTTAGTTTGATGTGCCTCACGAGGTCCAATGTGGCAGAAACTTTAGCTATGTTGTCTGTGTGCGGTTTTGCCATTGTTCTGGAATGCTTGCTCTCATCCTGAAAAGCTCCTGCGGTGTGCCTTTCCAGATTGCGCTTGCCAGTTTCTATGAGGACGGGGGTGATGAGGACATTCTGACTCTTCCCCAGCCGACACCCAGCTCTATATCCAGAGGCACTGCAGCCAGGTGAGGAGGGAGCTTCAGCTCAGGCTGATCTATTTATCTGAGGCCTGTAAACCAATTTATGTAAAAAAAGCAGGCTCTATCTAACGTTGATTTTCAGGAAAGATAGCCCTGCATTTAGGTCTGCTTCACCTCATATGGCTCTAGAAATTGTGAAAACCTCAGTATTTATCTGTCGCAAGCGCAGATGGTTATTGCACATCTAATTCAAAGGTCAGTTAGGACAACTTGCCTCCTTGTTCAGGAACGTTTCATTTGTCTTTTGAGGTTAGAAGATAATCGGTCAGTGATGCTTTCATCTGAGCAGATTGGATCTCCACAGGAAAAATACTTTCTTATTTTGTGTCACACCTGATCTGATCAAGTTGAGCATTTTACAAAAATAAGTTAATTTTGCCTTACCAAATCCCTGTGCGGTAGGGAAGTACTATCCAGTTTTAAAGAGGAGTTGCTGACTATATCCTGAAGGAAAAGTGCTGTCGGTTCAGCTTTGGTGAATAAAATCCATATTGCAGAAGAGCCTGTTTTCAGTTTGGATCACAGCTAACAGTCTTGGCAGAAACAACAAGAAGGGAAGGACATGGAGGCTGGACTGCCCTGGGGCCTGGTAGAAAAACCTGTGCAGGTTGGGAAGCGGCAGATCTTTGGAAGAGGCAACAAAATCCAGTATGCAAACAAAGGAGGGGTGACTGAAGACTCACTGCTTTTTCTATGGTTTCAGCTGCTGTCTGAGCCTCCTCCGGGGCACCCGCTCTTGTTTTTTGTTGGTAGAGTTGGCAGAGAGGTCCAAGAGCTCAGTTCACCACTCTGTTACGCCAGTGCTGACTGTCACAGAATAATGAATCAGGCCCTAAAAGTAGAACAGGGTCAACCTAACTGCTGAGTTTGGGAGCTTTTGCTTATGTGATTGAAACGTATCATGAGGCTGACGTACTTCTCCAACTGACTTTTGCAGTGACCATAGAGTAACATCGTTTAGAGACCTTGTTCATGCACAGGATGATGATGATGAAGAGGAGGAGGGACAGCGGTAAGTTTTCAGTTAAAAACTTGAAACCTGTCTGTTTATCTCTGCCCTTTTGTGATGGCTTGCCACTTCTGTATAGTTTTTTTTTAAAAAGCAGATTTGTGTCGATATGAAATTTCCTGTAGTGAAAAATCTCAGGTTTGACATGGAAAGAGCAAAGTCTGTCCACAAGCACTTGCTCAGCATGGCTGTGTAAGCACCAGTTTTCATCGCTGAATTGATGAGAATCCTGTTGAGAGAAAGTCTAAGGTAGGATGTGGAAGCCCTAGGTTAATCATAGACAAAAGCTCAGATCATTTGTGTCGGTAGAGAATGGAAATGTGGGAGTAATGCAGGGATTGCTTTTCTTTCTGTTTGGTGGTTTTTGGGGTTTTTTTTGGCTGGGGATTTTGGTTGGTTGTTTTGGTTTGAAGTGCTGCTTAAGGGTAATGTAGAGGAGTGTGGAGATGGAAAAAAAAATGTAGGTCCCCTTTCCAGTGGGAACATGGTGTACTCATGGGAAAGTCGTCTATGATGCCAGCTGTAAGTAGTTAAATACCCTTAAGGTTAACACTCAAGGTAAACTGAATGGAGCTGATGTATCTTAAGGTGGCTTAACCTAGGTAGACTGTGCGGTCTTCTGCAAACAGATGTGAGCTTGCTCTGTATGTGTTACAAGCAGTCTGGAGCTAATAAACCTGATCTTCCAGAAGTGCTTAATTGCACTTCACCGACTGTGCATTGATTGCTGCCAGTTCACATCGCTCCTGTGTGTGGCGATCTGTCACTGTGGCATGAATGTGTGCTTTCCCTCAAAATACCAGTTAGATACTGGACATCTTCTTTCATCTGACAGGTCAGAAACTTGCTGGAAGTCTTGTTCAGCTTGGTAATATAGCTGGTACTAGCGTTTGAAACTGAGCCTTGTCAGTCTGGACGGTTTGTCTTGCTAGGTCTGGCAAAGTTATTATCACTTTATTGCTATTGATCAATGGATAATTTTACAGTAACTGGTATAAAAAGAAAGTCCCTGCAGTACGGGGACTTGTAAGTGGCTACGATAGCAGGTATGCTGGTAGTAGCTAATATTTGCAGATCCAGGCTGTTTCATTTAGCTGCACAAATATGAACAAGTAGATCCTGATATAAAACTTCTGGGTCCTGTCCCATGCATCTCCTGGAGAAGCAGTGGTCCAGTCTTACCCAGAAGCCGTGTGCTTTCTGTTAGGTTTTATGCCGGTGGCTCGGAGAGAAGTGGACAGCAGATCGTTGGTCCTCCGAGGAAGAAGAGTCCCAATGAGCTGGTGGAGGATCTGTTCAAAGGAGCAAAGGAGCACGGTGCAGTGGCGGTTGATCGGACGGCCAAGAGCAGTGGCGAGACTAGCAAGCCTAAAGTGAGGAGTGATGACTTCTTCTTTCTGCTCCCCATTTCAGTTCAGGCTCCCACCCTGACAGCTGTTTGGGACTGTGGAGTCCTGGAATTGTCTTAAAAGGACAGCTAAGTCTGGACTCCTCTCCTAGTGCGGCTCCAATTCATGTGTCTCAGTGGCAAGACAAGCCACTTTCTTGTGCTGTATTTATTAACTTGCTGGTCACTGTTCCTGCAGGACAATAGATACTGCTGGTGCTGCAAAGCCCCCATTTTTCCATAACTGTGTTGGGGAAAGGGAAGCAAGCTGTCTCGGGTTTGTGTCATTCTATAACCTCTTTGCCTGCCTCTCTCTCTCACAGCCTTTTGCAGGGGGAGGATATCGCCTCGGGGCTACTCCAGAGGAGGAGTCAGCTTATGTGGCAGGAGAGAGGAGACAGAATTCTGCTCAGGATGTGAGTATCTCTCTATTCTGTTTTGTAGATGTCACTTGAGGGATTTCTTTGCTCTAGCTACATAGCTTGTGAGCCCAGAGAGTTATAAAGCTTTATAGAAATTCAAGAGGACAGAAGTATGGTAAATCCCGCTTCTCGTGGGATTTCTGATTAGAAAATAGTAGATGCTTGGGTCTTGGTAAGCAGTTTTCTGATGAACTTAATTAAGAATCTGAGTGTTCCTTAGAAGTGCTGATGGTAAAATGTAGCGTGCAAAGAGCACTGGGCTATTCACTCTGTCCACTGAAGAGATGTGGAGCTAAGGGCAGCAAGGCAAGATTCTCTTGTGCTTGGTTTGTGACAAATATGCACCCTAGGCCACGCCAGGAGCTTGGTTTAGGCTCCTTGCCTAACGCACTCTTGGCTTTTCAACTGTATTTATCAAAAAGGGGTCTGTGGTGCTGCCTCCAGGAATGGACGCATGACCATTACTTAGCCAGTGCTTTGGGTTTTTCTCCTAACCCAGAGGAGTCTGGCTGGAATGTTTTCTGCACCTTGAAATTCCTCTGCCAGCCAGGAACTTTTCCCTTTGCGTCTGGTTATTGTTCTTACTAAGATGCTTCAGTGAGGCTGATTGTTTGGGGGCCACTGCAGGTGCATGTTGTACTGAAGCTCTGGAAGAGTGGATTCAGTCTGGATAGCGGCGAACTGAGGAGCTACCAAGATCCGTCCAATGCCCAGTTTCTTGATGATATCCGCAGAGGGTATGTAGCAAGAGGGGAGAGAAGGAATAGCAGTTTTCTGAAACAAGTGTTTGTGGAATCCAGGATGCTGAATCAATGGCACGTTTCACCTGGGCTTTCTTATAAGAGCTAGATGCTTAATATGGAAACAATGGGAGGGCAGAGCTGACAGTTTGCTTCAGACAAATGGGAAGTGGCTTCGGTCTGTATGGGGCCTTGAGAATTTGAAGTGAACAAACAGACTTTCCTATTTGGGCTGAGAATTTCTGATGCATCATGTCACTCCAGGTGAGGGCTGGGGAAAAGTAACATTTCATTTGTGTCTGTCGTTGGGGAGGTGTGCGTCTGCCCTGTTACTTAAGCAAGGGCTCACTGTGATTCCTGAAATTCCAGAGGTGGTCTGTGGCTGGCAATTTTTCTCTGCACTTGCCTGACGTGCTTTTTTGGGCAGCTGCCTTAGGACACTGTCTTTGCAGGGAAGTCCCAGCAGAGCTGCGCAGGTTAGCACGGGGTGGACAGGTGAACCTGGATATGGAGGATCACCGTGATGAAGAGTATGTGAAACCTAAAAGTGTCTTCAAAGCTTTTACTGGAGAAGGACAAAAGCTGGGCAGGTGAGCAGCGCTGATTTGCTACGTAAGAGAGTCACTTGAGAGTTTTGCTAGGTGGAGCCTTTTGATTAGTCTTTCTGAAGAAAAGGCACTCGGTGCCTGTGGTATGGGAGGTGTTCCTCTAAAAGAGGAAATGAGGTTTACTGGTGTGTACTGTGAGATGGCTCAGCCTTTCTGTGGCAAGAGGCAGATCCCTAGTTTGGAACCCCCATGGTACGTCACGTAGAAGCAGTGTTTCCAAGTTACAGTGTCCCTGTCCCTCCAGGTGTGTGAAGACACATGATGCAGTGTTCCAAAGGGAGATGGTAGAGGTGAAGTTCTAGACAAGGTCTTGCTGACTGGCTGACTCCTAAATTCTCACTTCCAACCTGCATTGGTGTCTCTTGGCTAGGAACCTTGGTAGCTGGCCCAGCAAGCGATAAGCTCACTGCCTGACTCCTGGCACCCTGCAAACAGGGGAGTCATTTGGTTTTTAACAGCTTGCCTTTTATCTCCCCGTCCTCAGCACGGCACCACAGGTGATGGGCACCAGCTCGCCAGCCCAGCAGGCAGAGAATGAAGCCAAAGCCAGTTCTGCCATTGCTATCGATGAGTCGGAGCCCATCACCAACATCCAAATCCGGCTTGCTGACGGTGGACGACTGGTCCAGAAGTTTAACCACAATCACAGGTACAAACACAACAGGAAACACAGGTTACTGACTGGGAAGGCCTGAACGGCACTGCAGACTGCACAAGTGGAACAGATGTTAAAATCCTGGCTAGCCTGCTAAAGGGAGCTCTGGGAATATTTCGGTATAGGTGAAGAGGAACAAAATTACGGTGGGGTTTTAAGGCGGTCGTTAACTGTTGGAAGGATAGGATTTGCTTTCCAAATAGTGATGGATTATAGCCAGCAATACTGCACCTGGGAGCATCAGTGTTATCAGCAGAACTTTCCTTGATGCCATCTATAAAAAAACTTGAATCTCTATAAGGGCTCTAGAGATTGGCAGATAATTAGGAAATTGGTTTGGTTATTCTGACTCTCAATTCAGTTTTCCACTGTGCTGTTCCCTGTGTTGAAAGGAGCACCAAGGGGTGTTCCTACAGCAGTTCTGTTCCCTTGGAGGAGTGAAGCTGGCTTATATACACAGCTTCATTAGACTTCTCTCCCAAAGCCCTCACCTACCTTATCTCAAAGAGCATGGCCATTTGTTTGTACCTGTTCCTCCAGTTTCTAGAAGAGAATCAAACATGGTACAAAGAGCTATAAAAACCTTCTGTGATTTGGTTCAGGAAATAGATCCAGTGTCACTGTTCTAGCTGCTCTTGGGAGTTGAGATCATCTAGGTTATGCTGTGTGTGAGGAGCTCAGTCACTTACAGCAGCTAGTATCAAACAACTTGTTAATCTGTTTGTCTTGAAGGGTTCAGAAGCGTTCAATTTTGAATAGCCGCCTGACAACAGATGTTACCTTTGGGCAGCGTAAAAGAACATTTAGCTGTAAGTCTTTAGCCTATAAAGCAGCTTGTGTTATTTCACTAAATGGGAGCTTACAGAGGGGTAGGTTAAATCAGAATTGTCTGGCTGTGGCCTCTACTGTTAACTGAAAACAGAGTGCAGTGACTGCAGGGTTGTGCGCACTGGAAAGGGTGAATTTGGGCTGTTGCTGTGCATTTTCATAGGATGTTCAGTAACAGGGTCACCCTTGTGTGTTTGATCCCTTTGGACAGGATCCGTGACATCCGACTCTTCATAGTAGATGCTCGGCCAGCGATGGCTGCCACCAGTTTCGTCCTCATGACCACCTTCCCAAATAAAGAGCTGACTGATGAGAACCAGACCCTGAAGGAAGCCAACCTGCTCAATGCTGTCATTGTTCAGCGATTAACATAAAGGAACCCACCTCTCGCCACACGCCTGTCTGCAGTGCGCATGTGTCGTCTCGTCCTGTGTGCGCACCCATGCCGTGCAACACAGGCTCACATCTACTCGTAGCTCTGGGTTCTTAGGTCTTGGTTGGACTTTTTTTCCTCTTTAGTTGCATTTCCCATGGGGTTTTTTGTTGGTTTTTTTTGTGATGATGATCAGTGGACTTCAAAATAAATAAACGAAACGAATCTGTTTTGAAAGGAGCTGCAGCCTATTGTGCCACAAATTCTCCCACGACAGTTCAGTTACTTTTGTGGATTGTGTTACTGCAGTCTTTAGAGGAGAGGAAGGTAAGGGGGAAGGGAGCTCCCAGGGAGCAGTTTCTGTCCAGTGCCAACTGGCTGCTGCAAAGTACTCCCTTTATTGTCGCTCATTAAATATAAACCTTACGAGAATGGATGATCTCATTGTCAGGATAATGGTGATACTGCTGTAAAAGTGTTGTCGGGGAAGTCTTTGTGAAACAGCTGTTGCTCAGAATGGGGAGAACTCCAACATGTGCATGTGGGTGCAAGGTTTAGCACTACTCTTGGGCTTTTTCAGAGAGAGAGCCTTGACTTTCCTTCCCTCGGCAGAACTCTTGGGGACATTCATTGCAGTACATCCCTGCTCTGCCCGCCCCTTCTCCAGCAGTCCAGGCTGACTGCAGTTTTAACTTGCTGTATTGCGTTTCTCTGAGAAACCCTGCTGCTGACTTTTTCTTTCCAAGAAGGCACAAAGCTGAATCAGCTTGAAGTGACTGAAAGTAAAAGGCAAACAGAGTCTATCTTACTGGAAAGCAAGTTATAGTTTAAGAGGTGAATTACTGAGATGATGGAAACAGCCCAGGTGGAAAAGCTCAAGGCTGTAGTACCCTTTTATTTCCTCTCCTCTGCTGAGGACTAAGCTGAACGACTGGAATTATCCAGCTTTGGTCTGTTCCACTGTTTGTGTTTTGGGCTCAGGTCTCCATATCTTTCTCTTCATTGAACAGAATCCTGCGGGTGAATTCATTATGCCTAGACATGAGTGACTGGTAGCGCTGGTGTAGTGTCACATGTCTGAGTTGCCATTTAGTGTGGTGCTACGGCACTTTGCAGTGACCGGCAGTGTGCTTGCTCTTCTAGCTCTGGGCTTTGGAGCACAACTCCAAAGAGCTGTGCTGAACTGTGGGCCTCCAGATGTCAGCTAACCTGGAGCTGCGCTGTGCCCGGTGGTATTTCCTTGAGAGAGGCTGGATTGCTGCCCTCCGAAGGGCTGGAGCGCTGTCCGCTCCCTGCCTTAGTCACTCTGGACCCCTGCGGCTGCTGTGCTCTAAGTCCACCCCCCTCAGCACTCTGAAGCTTCCAGGTCCTGGCCTTGGTGTGAGGAGAAGGAGCTCTAGGGATATGCAGGCTTGGGGAGGGCCAGCAGGTCGGACAGGTTTGGCATGAGAAACTTGCTTGGCTGCCTGTGTTAATACGCAACTGCCAGCATAGATACCAGACCTTAGCAAGGGCGTTTTTACAACAGTTTCTCAGTTGAGAGCTGAATTAACTTAGATTTTTCATTTCTAAATGGATATACAATGTGCATAACAGATTTGTAAATTATTGTGAAAATTGCCATTAAAAGCCCTCAAAATAGGAAAATGGCGTTTGACCCTTTCTAATAATGGCTACCATTTTTTCTCGTAATTTGGGTGATGTGCATGCTGATGTCTGCTCTCACTGCTTTGGGTTGCTCTGCAAGCAGGCTTTGTGCTGAGCTGTCTTCAGCTCAAGGAGATTCAAAATCTCAGCAGCATTTTCAAAGTTTTTTGTTGTTTTTTTTTCCTGACAGGTGAACTTGGGGTTTTCCTGCCTGCATCACTTGATGTTGTATATTATGGCCACTTCGTGAACCAGTACAGAGAGAATTCAGGAAGGGAATTTCCCTCTGATCTAAATATAGCCGGAACTGCCTTGTGGGATGTCGCTCATTTTAATTGTTTGTTGGAGGAGTTCTTGTATCCTCATCTCCACACGTGCCATTCTGGGGACCTGGGACAACATCTTCCAGAGTGCTGGACAGGATGCGCCCCTAGACCCAGAAAAAAGTTTTAACAGAGTACAAATTTTGTCTCCTGCTTCTGCCTTGGTCAGCCAGTGGACTGAGGTGGTGACCAGCAGCATCTGTGGTCTTTGGCTGGATGAGCTGTCCCCACTGGTGTCCCCAAATTAAATGAGGGTTGGCAGCTAGACAGCAACGCATCTCCCTGGAGGATTTTGTGGCGCAGATTCTGATCATTGATGGGAGCCTTCACATCCAGGACTCCTCCCAGCTCTTTCCTTGCCAGTGAGATGGCAAGGTGATAAATTCAGGGGAGTTCCGGCCTTGGAGGTGCTTCTCTGCCAGGAAAAGCGCGTTTTCCCCTGAGCCGGAGGGTGGCACTGCTGCAGAGAAGCCGCTCCGCCTTCAGGGCTCCTGCTGAGAAACTGCCAGCTCCCCCCTTTCTGAAGGGAGCTGCACCTTGTTCTCCCCTGCGTCTGAGCCTCTCTGGGATGCGGCTGCCAGCTCCTTCTTCCTCTCATTCTCTTCTTAGTTTTTGTTTTTGTAAGTAATGAGCAGTCCTTATGTCCTGGTGAGCAGGATCAGTGCTGCTCTGTCGCCAGGCTATCTGAAGCACGCCTGCAGCGGAGCGCTGGAGAGGTATCGGGAGCCAAGATAGGCGCATCTTCTTCCGAAGCTGACAAAAGAGCCTGTGGAACAAACTGGAAGCAACATACATGCAATCTCCTGTATTAAACCACCTCCTTCTGTGAGCTGGTGGAATTTTTCACTATAAAATAAGCTATAAAGCAAGAATGACAGCCAGGCTAATTAATGGGGAAAGGCTTATATACCAGAACAGGAAAAAGGCAGATGGTGGAAAGAGACACCTTGATTTTGCAAAGAAAATCACCTTCCCTGTCACTTGTGCAGCTCTTTGGTGTTTGACGTGCCCCTGCAGGGAGGTAAATGCTCATTTCTGACACTCCTATAGTTTGTGATGGTTGTTAGCGAGTTTGATATGTCTCTCTGCTAAAATCTCCTTTGTCATCCCATTTCTTTGTTCTAACAGTCATAGGCTGAGATTGGGCTTTTCTAAAACTGACATTTATGCTCACAAAATACTGTCTTTTTCTCCTTCTTTGCCCAGAGAAATGTTTCACTTTTAAAATGTCCTTTTTTCTCTGATCATTCCCTCCACAAGGGAGTCTCGCCTGTCTTCCTGGTCTTTCGCACGCTGGTGTTAAGGCAGTGTTCCACATTTCAAGTGAGAACTCGCTTCTTTTAAATCTCTGTGTGATAAGTTTTATGACTGTGCTGTCCCATCTGGGGCTGATGTCTTTCACTGTGTCTGAGTGTTTTTCTCAGAGCGCTGTATTTGAACGATTTTCTCTTCCTCTGACAGGTAATCGTAGGACTTCCTTGGATTTTTTTCCTTTGTACATCATTCATTGTTTCCTCCTCTTCCTTTTCACGCATCCTGTTGCTAAGGTTTAGTTCCTGAGTTTTATGATAACATTTTTAACCATTTCCTGGGAACTTTACCTCCCCTCTGTAATGCTGTTTGTGCCATGGGATGTTTCCTGGTCCATGTTTCTTGCACGGTCAGTGGTCTGCTTTTACCTCGGGAGGTTCTGCTGTTCTAGTGCCTTTGGTCAAGTAGTTTTTCAGTGATCCCTTTGTATGAACATCCATTTCTAGGCATAGCTGCACCTTCAGCTGCCTGTTTGGATAGAACAATGTTAACAGCACAAAGCAGCTAGTTGGTTGGCTTGTTCTGCCACAAAACTTGGGTACCTCAGCTAGCGGATAAATGGAAGCAGTGACAAGAGATAGGGAGCAAGAAATCTCTGGGGACACCTGCAGCTACAAGAGGATAAGTGTAACTTTAGCCTAATTTTTTTTTCTGCCTTTGGTTATAATCGGTTATATTTAATTTAGTCTTTGCTCCTTGTTGCTGAATAACACCAAATCTTTCCAGAAGGAGAAAGTGACCTTCATGCCATGGCTGCTTCTTGGGTGGGTCTTCAACTCCCTCGTGTCTTTATTTAGAGGGGTGATTAAAAGGATGTCAGTCTGCTCCTGGGAAGTTCTTTGGAAGTTCAGTCAGGAGAGTTTTCTTTTGAAAGCAGTGCTGCTTTACAGATCCTTATGGATCCTTTGTTTTCAAGAAAAAGGACCCTGAGCTGACGTTTCTCCTGACTCTGTAGTTACAGCGGAAAACTGGCTTGGGGGATTGGTGTTACAGTCACATAAAGCAGGATGCTTGTGGGTTTTTTCAAAGCTCACCACCACGAGGGGAGGAGCTGTGATATCTGTTTGAATCCTTGGGCAGGAGCTGGTGTCTGTTGAGGAGTTTGCTGTTCTAGGTAAGCCTGTGTGAAGAATTGCTAGGTTGTGAAAGAAAGCTACCCCCCTACTGCTTCTGAATGGTCTTGTTTCTGTTGCTGAACCAGACTGTTTAGAGATAGAGACTGGCAATTTTAAATGACAGCAATTAAGCAACGAAGTTGTTTTTCTTACCAGGTTGTGGGTTTCCATTGGTGCTTGTATGGTAAACACCTGGCATCAGCCAAGGAAGGGTGTCTGACAGTCACTCCAGGTGGAGCTGGTGTCCCACAGCTCTCAGCCGTGCCTGCTGCCCAGGTGTGCTTTCCTGGCAACCCAGCTGTGTCCTCCATGAAAGACAAGCCTTTCAGTTCCTATTGTGCTTCAAGACTCAGACCAGACTTCTCTGAGCTGCATGGTTCTGTACTTGTCCTTCAGGCACAGCAGCAATGAACATACGTGTCAGGGCTCTGCCTGGTGCCAAGGGAATTGGCCATCGCACTGGCTTGCTGAACTGTGCAAGCTGGGTACCCTCACCTACAGTCCTTGTTAACGAGGTGTGATCACCCTGCCAGCTTTCAAGGTTTAGGCAGTTTCACTATAGGAAGAAAAAAAGCCCCAAAGGTAGTTGATGTCTGCTGAGAGTTCAGCTGCAAGTCTCCTTCTTGCTCTGATAAATAATGCTGTACCATGTGGCATAAACATACTCAGCAGGCACGATGGCGAGAGTGGCTCTGGGAGCTGGCGGAGCGTGTGTCACTGCAGACGGCTTGGGGACTTACGTATGTTGGCTGCTGCCGAAGTGCTAAGTAGGCTCCTACGGCAACGCTGATGGAGCAAGGAGGCAAACACATGCTGTCTAAACCAAGGGAGCTGCTGATTGCAGCTGCAGGCCAGGTGATCAGGCTGGCTGTCACAGGGATCCCGCAGAGTTCAACGGAAATGGGAAGAAATCCTTTCTTAATTACCTGTTAGCAGAAGCTTTTCCAAACAAGTCCCGTTCTTTCCCAACTACAGACTTCTACAGAGAGTAGTATAATACTAATTATGCAACAGGGCCACATCTTTGGCAGTTGAACAGCTCCTGTGTTAAGCACCTCTTGATTCACTAATTTATCATTTTCTGACTTATTTACTACATTCCTAAATGCTTATCTTATTTGTTGCTCTGTCTTGTCTGCACTGAGCCTGTCTGTCCCAGTGCTGGGAGTTCCTGAATAGATTCCAGATGTGCTTATTTACTCAGGTACGATTCATGACTCTTCATTAAATTAACTCTTTATTGGCTTATGGGCCTATGGTAGCAACAGCTCTTCTTCTTCTGTCTCATCCATCTTGGTGGCTGCAGAGAAGGCAGCTGTGCTGAAGGGAACACAAGAGCCACTGGCCATGCTTAGAGCAGTCAAGGAGGGGTGAACCTTTGGAGGACTCACTAGTGGAATGTCTCCAAATACTGCCACTTGTTTCTGTGCCAAAAAAATCCCATTTGCTGGCTTTAGACTTTTTTTTTCCAATGGGCCTCCCTTACTTGAGCAGCCTGTCTCTAGGTCATAGGACCCTGAGAAAAGCTGTTCAGCTAGCGTGGCTTGGATTGGAGTTGTTTGTATCATGCATTCCTGGGCCCTGGGCTGCCTTGAGAGATAAGATCTCATGCTTCTGCAGTGGAGAAGGGGGTTCTGGGGAGGGGACCTTTCCTTTGCAGTGAGTAAATTCCAACATGACCTTGTTTCTGAAACTGCAGAGCTTTGACTTCTCTGTGCCTTTTGCTGAGTATTTGTGCAACAGAAAAATGGGTGTAGCTGCAGTGTTGCTGAGTGCTTTCCCTTTTTCAAAACCTATTTCTAAGGAACTGATAGCAAAGGATCAGCGTAGCGATGGAAGATTCATCTGCCTTTTGCTCCAGACCCTTGGTGTGCACAGTGTATGGGTAAGCTGGTTTGGTTAAGATTTCAGACCTTGACACACAGCATTATTAGAAAGCTCATTGCTTGTAGTGAGTAGCCCAGTGTGTAGCAGTGATTAACAATGATACTGGTGCTTTTCACTGAAATCTGCCTTTCTAGCACAAAGCTGAACCCCCCTCTTGTGCAGAGGCAAGCTGTCTAGACCCAACGGGTGATGCTGTCTTCTGTAAGGCACTGAGCAACATGACAAAAGGCTTTGGGAGGATCTGAGCAGAGCAGAAATAAAGCTTTCCTGTGCTGAAGATAATTGTGCGCTGAACTAGCTAGGGAGCAAGAGCTACACAGCTACTCTGGGAGGTAACTGTTGGTCATCTGTTGGCTTTCTAGTCTGTGAGCAGAAAATGCAGCTATTTGCACCTGGAGAGTAAATGAGTGCCAAAGAGCCAGAGGATTACGTGCTGAGTACAATTTCCAAAGGTACCTTGTGTCTGTCCAAATGTAATTGTGTGTGGTGAGTGGGTACAAAATGGCCTAGAGAAAAAAATTAAAATCAGGTTTTTATATTTCCTTTTGAGTTTCCCCTTTCCTCCTGGGTGGGGAGAGATGTATTTTGCTTTCTTATAGAGATGTATGCTTAGATATGCTGGTGGGAGACAGGGATTTGGCTCCCACTGCACTGGCTGTGGTCCAGTGTGAGTGATATTTGTTATCTGGGATGTCAGTAAAACAGCAGTGAAGAGAGATGCCGCTGACTCAGTTGTACTGTGGCTTATTAACCAAGTTCTGACTAAGCCTGCGAAATTTTTTGGGTTTTTGGTTAACCCCCACTGGACAAGGCAAAGCTGAGCTGAAGATGACACATCTTTCTAACAGTGTTGTGATGAACCTTGCAGGATGGGTGCTTCTGTTCCCCTTGGCCATGGATGGTGGTACAAAGACACTAACATCGATTTAACGCTCCCAGGGGCTCTTGGTTCCTGGGAAGAGCGCAGGGAGAAGGTTTTCCCTGTGTTCTTCTGCCCTGGCTGCTGATGTAAGTTCAGTCTTGAGACTGAATTTGATCTAGTTGGAGAAGCCTGTTTCTTAAAGAGCTGCCTGATGAGACTAGATGTGCCAAACAGATGATTAGCGGGCAGAGCGGCAGTGCGATCCCTTTCATGCCAGCCTTTTTGCTGTGTGCCTTCTGTCCTCTGAAGCCAATTCTCCCTCTGTCTTTGCTTTGCCAAGTACTCGTAACGGTGACTGGCTGCATGCTGTGATCACTGCTGCCTTGGGAACTTGGCTGCTCCCACACAGCCAGCGCTGAGTAACTGGGCTCCTACCACTCTTAATGTAGGAGTAATTTTTGGTTTGTGATGCTGAGACTGCTGGGCTCTATGGGCTATGAAGGGTCTGTGAAAGGGGACTAAGAAAAGCATGGTTCTTGTCATCAGGTTAAAACATACTGTGTGGGGTCTGCATTGCCATGGGAGACCTCTCAGGAGCTTACAGGCTGAAAGAGGTTGATAATTGCAGATCTCATTTAACAGAGAAAGGAAAATGTATCCCACACCTCCTGCTTCCACTGACATTGTCCTGGGCTAGCGCAGTGCCAACACCTTGCACCCATTAAGGATAGGGCAAAGCAAAGAGGCAGGGGGTTTCCACAGCCCCACACAAGGAGCCAGAGCTGGTCTCCTGGTCTTCCTGCACTGCCTTGGAAGAGAGTGGCTTTGTCAGGGAGCAACCTGGCGCATGAACTTGCCTGTTCCTGCTGCCCTCTCCCTGGCTGCTCCAGCTGCTTTGGTTGCCCGCCCTGGGTTTCGCATGTTGGTTCTGTGCAGCTGGTGGTTGCTGGTGCTGAGGCAGGAGTCCTGGGGTGGCTCGAGCATCTTCCTGCAGTGGTCTGGAGCTCAGGCAAAAGACTTCTCCACACCCTTACGATGTCCATGTGGCAGTAGCCCTGGGGTGGGAGGGAACTGCTGGACCCAGTGTGACCTTTTGAAAGGCACCAGTTTTCTCCACTGCAGAGAGCCGGGCAGCCACTGCCCTGAGGACATGCTGCACTGTGAGCCCCACCAGCCTTCCTGCCTCCATGGGCAGGGTCTGCCCACGCTCCTCCCTTGGGGCCTGTCATTTCCCCTCCATCAGCTCCCCCGGGGCCCCACAGATATTGTATCTTCACTTGTCAAATCTCCATCCAGCTCTGATCTGCGTCTGCGCTGCACTCTGACGTTTGAGGCATCTTCTTCCTCAATCCTGGGTGAGGAAGCTTCTACTTCCCTGCCACATGCTGCTGAAGGACACAGTCATGTCTGCAGTCATGCTTCCAGGTGGTCATGAAGATGCTGAGCTGCACACGTTAAGCCAGGAGGGAGCTCTTCCACAGGGGACAGTGGTCGGCAGAGAGGTGAGATCAGTGGTCCAAGGTGCTTCTTTCTCACATGCAGAAATGCATCTCACACGTGCACACTAACCCTCACGAGTGTGCACACCCACGCAGAGCCTACCCGGATCAAGCAGCCACAGGCTGTGGGGGTGTTTCGAAGTGTTTATGACTCGAGCTCAAGAACACATTGTTAAAGTAAGGCTCTGCGTTTTGTTGTTATTGCTGACTTTCAAGTGAAATGGGCAGAGACGTGCAGAGTGCTGTCCTACCTGCTGAGAGCGTAAATGGAACAAAAGCTGCCGCAAAACCTTACAGCTGGGAGAAATGCCTTTGTTATTTTAGAAACAGAGCTGCTGTGCAAACAAGATGTTGTATGAGTAAGTGCTCCTTAGTGGTGGTGCAAGCCTAATGCTTCAGCTATCCCTGTGGGACAAGGTTGCTCTGCAATTTGAAATAAAAGGGACCTGACTCTTGCTGTGAGGTATAAAAGGCAGAAAGTAAACTCGGACCAGAAGCTGTGAGGCACAAGCAGGCTGCTGAGCTTACCTGGCATGGGGAAGGCAGGCACTCTGCTCCCCTGGGTGTGTGGGAAGAAACCGGGCCCTCCAGCCTGATGGGCACAGCGGTGTCGGTGCTTTTTCCATGGCACGGGCTGTGGAGGAGTTATTGCTAATCACTACATGAGGGAAATGCGCTTGGTGCCTTCTGGAATGCTGCTTTCTGGGATTGTGCCTGTGTTTTTGGAAGCTGCTCCCTTTTACCATTAAAATGAAGGTCTGTGACCCCTCGAGGGTGGCTGTCAGCTCGACTGGTGCCAGCGGCACAGCAAGCTATGTCCAGCCCAAACAGGCAGGGGAACCAGCAGGTTGCCCCCTCACCCCATGAGCGATGAGGGCAAGTGGGAATTTGAGGCGTTCCCTGACTTGATTTCCCTGTTACCCAACTGTCTGGGTGACCCTGCAGTCTGTCTCTCAGCCCAGTCTCTTGCACAGCTGCCTCATGCCAAGTGTTCATCCCTCCTCATTCTCAGCTCTTCTGCAGAGCTCTTGCTGGAGGAGCTTGCAGCCTTTTACAGCCATGTCTGGACCAGGCCTGTTGCCTGGGATGGCCGTCTGTGCTGTGCGAGCAGTGGAGCCTTCTGTATCTTTCCAGAAAGGGCTGTGTATTTTTTGGGTGCAGGACAGCAACCCACCTGCTGCACTCTGAGCTGTGCTGGAGCTGCGCAGTGATCAGGAAAGCTGAAACGTGGTGTACACCAGGAACCCGAGATGCTGACAAGCCCTGAGCATCATCCAAGGCAGGCTGTGCTGAAGTGGGAGGTCAGCCCTGGTCTCCAGGCATCTGTGCTGCAACCCCACCACTGCTCCTCTGATCCCAACCGAACAGCCTCTAGCAATGGTCTACTCCTAGGAGAGCTGAGCTGCGGCCAAGGCTATGTGCTGCTTCAGCCAAGTGGAAAGCCGCCCCCCGATCGGCTGTCTGCTTTCTACGTGGTCTCACCCTGTATGCTGCAGGATACCCCTGGTCTTGTGTGGTGCAGAGGTGTATCACGCTAAACAGAAAGCTCAGTTCAGGGCTGGGAAGAGATCAGTGCTGTAGGTTGCCCCTGGGAACTTGCCAGGTACTTGAGGCTTGGTATGGTATTTACTAAAGCTAACCACATCCAAATAAAATAGTGGCTTTGCCATCAGTCCTTTTCCTGTGCGCTGAAACGTTCCTTGTGTTTTCCCTGTTGATCTGTAGAAATCCCCTGGGCTCCAGCCTTTGCAGTCTCTCTTCTCAGACTCCCTCTGTTACAGGTCACTAATCACTAATGCAATGTGTACTTTTTAATATTAAAGAACTTGAACCACTGGATTGTAGGTCAATAGAATAGGAAAGGACGTTAGACCCGCTCAGCAGATAGCACAGTGTCTGGCATTAGATACATATCACGTTTGTTAGCAGCCTGTAATCTTACACAAACGTGCCTGTGAGGAGAATCAAGGTGAAATGCCAGGATGTGGCCCTGGTGACAAGACAAGCCTAAGACAAGCAGATGAGGCAGATGTCCACCGAGCAGCTTTTGCCTTGGGGCCTTGGCTGGTGGAGGAACAGATGTGGGCCGGTGGGGTGTGGTGAGGAAAGTGGCTCGAAGCGCTGTGCAAGAGACCTCGAAGGTTTATGAAGAATAGGAAACGCCGCTGAGCAGGACCTCAGGAGTCGGGCTGCTGCCTGCAGGCAGATTGCGCGTAGGAAGCTCTGTGCCCTGACCCACCAAGATTTCCAGCAGATGGGGAAGGACTCCACAACACCCCAAATGCCGTGACCACCTTGCTTGTGAATATCAGGTGGAGTGATGTCCAGGCAAAGGACAGGTATATGCATGGTGGGTGGGTTGTGTGAGGTCTTATGACATGACTGAGGGTTTAGATGGGCTTTGGAGAACCCAGCGGATGAGACGAGCAGTGCTAAAGGTTAGCTGCCAGCCAGAGGTACGTATCATTTCTCAGGTGGGCTTGTTCCCTGGTGTCTCGGCTGCAGGAGAATCCAGGACCGACGCTCTGCAGAAAGATTTGCTATGCTGTTGGGGGCATTCCCTACCAGATGACAGGCAATGCCCTTGGGTTTTTCCTCCAGATCTTCCTGTTGGATGTTGTGCAGGTGAGTGGCCACGTGAGGTGGGGTTATCTGCAAAGGGGCTTAGCATAATCTCAGCAGACTGGGGCAAGCATAGGGTTTGGTGGGTGGCCAAAGCCCTTGGAAATGCTCATCAGAATTACATTCAAACTGGATGAAAATTGCATGATGTAAATATTGTTGGTGGGTGTGTAGGAGATGTTTCTGGGCCACTTTCAATGCTTGGAGTGGTCTCCAGGGGATGCAGATGAAACATTGGCTAGCATGACCTGCATCGTGCTGACTGCTCGCAGCTTTTCATCAGGGCTTCTTTCCCTTTCGAGCTGTGGTTTCCATTTCCCCCCCAGCTGGAGCCATTCCATGCCTCTTTGATCATTTTCCTTGGAAGAGCTTGGGATGCAGTTACTGACCCTGCTATTGGCTTCTTAGTCAGCAAGAGCCCAAGGAGAAAATATGGCAAGCTGATCCCATGGTGAGTGTCCGGGCTGGAGCCTCAGGAGGGCTTTTGGGCTCAAATTCCTTGACTGCTAGCATAAGGAGGCAGCTGGGAACACCTCACCAGGAGTTTAATGTGGTTGTGGCTTAGAGAGTTATGAAACCTTAACGTCACAAGGACGCTGAAGATAACATAACTTATAGTGGGGTCCATATGTCATTGTGGTGAAAGAGGAGGAATGTATAGCAAACTTGTATGCGTGCTGTTTCTCTGGGACCTCAAGTTTTCGAGGTCATGGGGTTCAGTGCCCTGTGAGCCCTGTGTGGTGGCATGTGCAGAGTTTGGTAGTCAGCTGTGCTAGCAGATCATGAAACCACAGAATGGTCAGGGTTGGAAGGGACCTCTGGAGATCATCTAGTCCAACCCCCTGCTAAAGCAGGTTGTCCTTGAATAGTGTCCAGGCAGGTTTTGAATGTCTCCAGGAAAGGAGGCTCCGCAAGCTCTCTAGGCAGCCTGTTCCAGTGCTGTGTCGCTCTCACAGTAGAAAGTTTTTCCTCATCTTCAGATGGAAGTTGCTGTGCTGCTGTTTGTGCCCATTGCCCCTTGTCCTGTCAGTTAGCACGACTGAAAAGAGCCTGGCCCCATCCTCTTGGCAGGATCTCCTCTAGGCTCTAACCACAGGCAGAACTTGCACATAGAAGGTGCTGCCCCCAAGGTTCTGCTGCAGGACAAGGCCTTCAAGTAGTTAAGCAAGAGAGTAAGAAATGCTGGACAACTTTGACATTACTTTTTCTCTGTGTTTGTGTCTAGCCCTCCCAACCTGACTTGATGGCCACTCACTGTGCAAAGCTGCTTCCTCTTGCAGATCCTGATTATGCAGTAGCTGGGCTGTGGTTTGGAAGCTGGGGAAGAGGCTGCGCTACATAGTTCAGCTTGTGCAATGAGAAGTATTACCAGCTTATCTGAGGTTAACATCTGACCAGCTCTGCTTCCTCCCCAGGATCGCATGCTCCATGCCGTTCGGGGTGCTCTGCTACTGCATGATGTGGTCCACCCTCTCAGATGCCACCCCCACCTCCCTGAAATTCCTGTGGTACCTGTTCACGTACAGCTTCTTCCAGACTTGCATGACTGTAAGGAACATGATGCCTGGGGCTGTCTTACATGCCATCTTACACTGCACGGTCAGCTGGGGAGTCCCAGCCTCCCCAGGAAGGGAGCTGGAGCAGAGCCTTGGAGAGCTCTAGATGGGGAGTAGTGAGGGGTGCAGGATGGTGCAGGCCATCCCTGCTGGGGTGGTGAGGTGGAGCGGTGTATTTTAATGCTGGGGATTTGGCTGGGCTGCCTGTATGTGATGACGTGAACTTCTCCATCACTGGTTTGTGGGAACAGAGCTAATCACAGAAGAGGGTGAAAAGCCACGAGTGCAGGGGGGACACAAAAGGCAGCATTACCTGCTGTGTGTAGGGACGAGGCAGGTCATGACCAGCAAACCAGGGAAGCAGCAGCGTTTGAACTGTGCTCTTCCTAGTGCCATCATGTGCCATACTCTTCCCTGACAATGTTCCTGGGAGGAACCCAGAGAGACCGTGACTCAGCCACTGCCTACAGTAAGTGTCTGTGCCCCTCCAACCCTGGTCTGCCTGCATTCCTCGGAGACCCTCCCCAAAGGAGAGGTGAATAAGTTCTGGCTTTGAACAGGCTGCAGAGTGGATGGGGTAAACCAGGGATATGAAACCAGTCATTTTCTGCAAAGAATTTATCTGCAGAAACATTTCTTAGATCTATATCATCCCTAGGGGACTCAAGAGCCAGATTTATTGGTTCCAAACTTTAGAGCATTTACTGCTGGAGCCAAGAGGAAAAAATCAGAGCAGGGAGAAACAACAGGTCTCCTCTTCTGGGACAGCTCTGGATGTTGGTGCCTCCATCCCATTTCCAGAGCTGGTCTTTTACCCTGAGGGATATGTCCCATCAGTGAGGAAGTGGGACTGAGGTTTCTCTCCTCATCGTCCTGACAGGAATGGGGTTTGAGGTGTTCAGCACACTCCTTGGATCAGGAATCCAGGGGCAGATTGTGGGCAGCTACCATGCCCGCATGATGAATGACTGTTACGTGCCAAACGAGACCCTGCCCAACACCAGCACCCACCACCTCACAGACTCGCTGGAGAACACAGTAAGGGCTGCCCCGGCTGCCCCTCTGCTCCTCCTGCAAGCTCTGGGGTGGGCACCACTGGCTGTGCTGCCAGCTCTGTGGGGGTACCCGCATTGTCACTGGGCACTGTCTCTCATTTTCCAGCGTAGGGCCTATGTATTTGCATCCCTGGTCCTGGGCTCGATCTATTGCCTGTCCTGTCTGATTCTCATCTTTGGAGTCAGGGAACAGCCTGGTAAGTTCCATTTAGATGCAATTTGGAGGGTGCATGGTGGCAGCGGATGGTGAGGATGGGGTTGTAGAGGAAGGTGCAAGGCAGAGGGAGCTGGGCTTCTATATGGGGATGGCTCTCTGGGTGTGGGGCTCAGAAACACAACACAGACTTGGATACTGAGATCCTCCTCAGTTTGTGCTGGGAGCTGTGGGCCTGGGACAGGGTCTGCAGCACACTGCTTCACACTGAGCAGGCCTCGCCAACACAGCCTGCAGAGCCACACAGGCCAGCCCGAGCATGCAGCATGAAAAGGCAAAATCCTGCCTGTAGCTGACACCATGGCTGTTGTCTCTGCACCAAGATATCAGACCCCAGTAGCTCCCCACCCCTTGTGCCTCCCATCCTGTGCGTTTTCTCTGGCAGCTCCAGTGCCAGCCCTGCTGTTTCTCCTCCCAGGGCCCCTCAACCCCCTGGGGAAGGCTGAGCTGTCCTTTGTCAGCTGCCTGAAGATGATTGCGGGACACAAGCCCTACACCCAGCTGCTGTGTGGCTTCCTCTTTGCATCCCTGGCCTTTCAGGTAGAAGACCTGCCATGGCAGGCAGAGAACTTGGAGGATAAAGATGTCCAGGCAAGTTTTCCAGACAGAGAACTCGGGACCCCCAGCCATGAACGTCTCTGTGTTGCCTTCCCAGATCACACAGGGGATCTTTGCCTTCTTCTGTACTCATGCTGCAGGGCTAGCTGGGAAGTTCCAGCATTTAGTGATTATCATGTTGGTAAGTGAGCCCCAGGCAGACCTTCCTGGTGGAGAAGTTGATCCCTGGGTCGCCTCAGCCCCTGAGCATGGGCAGCTCAGCCTTGTGGAGTCATGTCCTGCTGTTTCTGCCCATCAGCAAGGCTGTCACCCAGGCAGAGACTGGCAGTCCTGGGGGCACTGCTGAGACCCCTTTGGTTCTCTCCTCAGGTCACAGCTTCCCTCTCTATTCCCTTTTGGCAGTGGTTTTTGGGGAGATTTGGAAAGAAAACAGCAGCATCGCTGGGTCTGGCGGTGAGTTGGCCCATGGTTGTGGACTGAGAAGCCCTGCAGGGGGACAGCTTTGCCCCAGCTGCTCATGGTGTCTGTGGAGAAGAGCTGGCTGGTGGCTAAGGGTGGCCCTGAGCACATTGTCCTCTGCACTGCAGGTGACCAGGTGTTAAGTCAGTAGCTGATGGCAGCTCTGCAGTTCCTTGTGTCTGGCTGCTGCTGGTGTCAGGGGCCTGGGCTTTGCAGAGCTTTGCGTTAAGGTGCAGGGAGGCTGAGGGACCAACTCTGGGACAAGGGGGAAATTATACGTTGCCTGCAGCATCACCCAAGCAAGGGCTCACACTGTGAGACTCTGTGGCTGCAGATTTGGTGAGCAGTGTGTGATCAGATGTTGTATCAATGCACCAGTCTCATGTGTACACGCAAGCATCATCCTGTGGCCTCTGTCCTGCTCCAGGATCTTGCATGCTTGATGCAAGTGATCCAAGTTCTGCCAGCCAGTTCCATGAGAGGCATGGGGAGGGAAGGAAGGGCTGTGTGCCACGCTTGGCACTGGCCAGGAAACAGCCTGCTCATCAGACACACGTCTGGCTGCTGCCTGGCTTTGCAGGTCAGCAAGGACATGCCATTTAACTTTTTTGCGGAATTAGGTCCTCAAATCCCATTGAGGAGCTATCTCCAGATGCCTTCCTCACAGACATGGGGTGCAGCCACAGCAGATTCAGCTTTCCAGTTCAACCACTTGCCTCCATTGCCCCCCATAACCATCCCTTCTTTATCCATGAGGAAGGTTTTCTTGCCAGTGTCAGCCTGCCCAGGGCCTCTCCATGCTGCACTGCACAGGGGACAGAAGCAGTTCTGTTTGTGAAATGTGTGGGGAAGTGGGGAGCACGGCTTTTGGTTGGGCAGACGAGTGCAAACTGCCTGTGAGCAGCAGAAAGGGCCCATGTGTGCTTTTGTTTTTTCCTTTTCCTCTCACTGTGCAGCTGATCATCCCAGCCCTGGTAGCCATCACCCAGGTGACACACAACTTCCTGGCCTTCATCTTCTTGGTGATCATGGCAGGCTGCAGCATGGCTGTGCTCTACCTTTTACCATGGTGAGCAGCGGCACCTCAAGCCACTTGTCAGGTGGAGAGGAGGGGAAGGTTATAGGGAAAGCACCACCCATGAGGTGCCAAGGCTGCCTGTTTGCTCAATACAGCAGCTTTTGAGCTGCAGAGGGACACATGGAGGTGGGAGTGGGAAGGCGCATGGATGTAATGCACGGTCCCCCAGCAGCATCGCTCAGTCTGCATTCGGGCTCAGCAGCAGGACACCCATCATTGTGCAAGGTGCTGTTTGTCTTCCCTTCTTCTGAAGCAGCCGCTGCACCCTCTCTGTAAGATGCTCTCTGCCTAAGGCAGAGGACAGACACAAAATGGTCTCCAGAGTGGGGTTCTGCAAGGGGTTTCTGTCTGTCTCTGCTGCTTCAAGAGGCCTGGAAGCAGCTAGAGCTGAGCTCAGCTGGTGTGGGTATCACCAACACATCTGTGGGGCTGTCTGTCCCCAGGTCCATGCTGCCAGATACTGTGGATGACTTCATGCTGAGGAACCCCAGCTACCTCAACCTGGAAGCTCTCTTCTACTCGTTTTATGTCTTCTTCAACAAGTTTGCAGGTGGCCTCGCTGTGGGGATATCGATACTGAGTTTACAGTAAGGCCCAAACACTACCTCCCCTATTTTGTCATCCCTGCACAAGCACTTTCCACTGCTGTTTTCTAGAGCCTTGATAGGAGATGCTGGAATGAGTCACAGGGGTATCCAAATTTGTCTTTCCAACATTTTCTGGGAGTAAGAGGAGCAGAAAGGAGTGGGAATTCCCCAAAACTGGACCTCCAATGCCAGGCTCTAGAGGAAAGTGATGGAGGTGTCTGCTTGCCTTTCTGCAGTGACCCGTTGGGGCTGGGGGAAGGAAAACTGTTCTCCTCTTTAGTTTCGCAGGTTACCGTGCTGAAAAGTGCATGTACAACCCCTCCGTTGTCCTCATCCTGCAGCTTCTCATGGCCCCAGTCCCAATAAGCCTGCTGCTCATTGCCATAATCATCTTCTGCCTCCATCCCATCAACGAGGAGAGGAGGAAGCAGATGAGAAGAGAGATGGAGGAAATGGGGTAAATATAAGCTCCCTGAAGCCAGGTCACCTAGCATTAATCTGGGTGTCTGCCTTGGTCCATGCCCAACACAGAAATGTTGTACAGGGCAGGGGCTCTGTGTGTCCAGTCCAGCACCCCGTCCCTGGGCTATGATCGTTTCAAGGGGTGCATTTCTTAAAGGGCTTTGGGGTATTTTGGAGACCACTCCAGATTTCATGAGTGCTTGTGTTCCTTTTGACAGACATCAGGTACAGCGTGGCAGCGGAGAATAAACCCAGGGCTGAAGTGGGTGAGTTCTTTGGGAAGGACACGGATTTGCTGCCCTGTCAGGATGTGCTGCTGTCAGGGAAAGTCACCGCTTCCTGTTGTTTCCTGTTCCCTGTCCCAAAGGCCTGTTTTGCATCCTGACCCACTTCCCTCTCCTGGCTGGCAGGCACGGGATGGGGAGGGGGTCCTGCTGCAGCTCCAGCCCTGCCACCTCATCAGAGCTGCTTTCTCCAGGGTTTGGCAGGTCACGACAGAGCTGGGCAAGGGAGATCTGTGCTGTCCTTCTGGGAGACACTGCAGTGCCAGAGAGGAAGGAACCCTGCCAGCCCCAGAGCAGTGCTCACACACACCGGGGTGCAGAGGTGTCACATAACCTTGTGGGAAAGCATGCACAAAGAACACGGAGATTATTTTTGAGAGGACCAGGTTTTAGGGAAAATACTGCAAAGATAGTGCACATCTTTGTGCTTAGACTGCCCTTTCACAGGGAAAGGTTTCAAGTTTCTTTGAACAAGGGTGAAGTTCAAGCCAGCAGTGTTTTAAAGCATGTGCAGTGACAATGACACCTGGTAGCAGGGTGGTGGAAGCCAGCTCTGTCCATCTACCTTGGCCTTGTTAGCTGAGTCACTACTGGGAAAGCAGGAGCTTCCTGGTGCAAGAGACTGTGGGAATGGGCTGCACTGCCTCAGGTCAGGCAGCTGGGGGGGGTGTGTCTGGCAGCTTGTCCTGGTTTTTGGTTGGGAGGTTACATCAGAAGTGTCAAATGAATGTCAAGAGACGAGTTGCTTTTAAATTGTAGCCCATAGCTAGAGCATCTTGCAAGAGCTGCTCAGCACCCCCACATCTCTCCTGGCAACAGTGAGGGGGCAGTGGGGGGAAGAAGAGAAATCAGCCATCTCGTGGCTGGTAGCACTGAGCTGTGTTCAGCCTTGTGCAGAAGCAGAGCAATGAGGCTGGTTATTTTTAGGGCTAGAGCTGTATCTGACCGTTGGTTGACCTTGCAGTTCTCCACTCTGGTGCACACTGGCAGGATCTGAGCAAATTGCTCCCCAGTTGTGTGCTGAATTAATTTGAAGCCTTAAGTCTTGTGGCGCAACCTTGCCATGGGTGAGGGAGATGGTGTTTTTGCGCTGTGCCAGGGTACCTGCAGGAGCGTCACAACAGCGCAGATTCAGAACAATTTCACAGCAGCACAAAGAGCCTCCTCCCATCGTGCCCCCTCCCCCCTGTCGTCCCTGTCCCCCGTCCCCACCTTTTTTTTTTCCTTTCTTTTTTTGTTGTGTTGTTTTCTGGAGTGTGAAGGATGTTCCTTGGGATCACCTGACTAAACCCATGGTCAGGTGTGTTGGGACGCACTGCCCTCTGCCACGTTCCTTTCAGCCTTGCTGCCTCTGGATTTACAAACAAGCAAATGCCTTTGAGCACTGAGGAAATGCTCTGATTGTCGAGCGTTTAAAGTCCTGCAGAAGCATGAATTACAGAATCATAGAATCGTTTAGGTTGGGAAAGACCTTTAAGATCATGGAGTCCAACTGTTAACCCAGGGCACTGCCAAGTCCACCACTAAACCATGTCCCTAAGTGCCACATCTACACGTCTTTTTAATACCTCCAGGGATCTAGTCTCCACCACTTCCCTGTGCAGCCTGATCCAGAGCTTGACAACTTGACAAACCTTCTCTTCAAAGGCACACACGCTCCTTGGAACAGAGGAGTGGGCTTGATCTGGAGCTCCCAACCTGCAGCACGGGCTGTGAACAGGCCACGGGCCACTGCAGAGCAGGACAGACCCCATGCAGAGCAGGGAGCTGCTGATGGCGTGCGTGGTGCCTGCCAGCCCCGCAGCTGCCTGGGGTGGTGCTTCTGTGTAGCAAATAATGTCCCATTTATTTTTTACAGTATTAAATCTGAATGGTCATGCTTTTCATTCTTGGTATTTCTTGTGAGTTCTGCCAGCAGATGGTCCAGAGGGCAGGGAGTGGTTTGGGCAGAATTCACTTGTTTTCAAGCCTTTGTGCGTTCTCCAGAGTTTAGAGACCAGAATCTGACCTGAACCTTTCCTGGGTCTTGATCAGCTGGACACTGAGCAGTGAGGGGTGGTCAGACCTGGTTGGGCCCCTTGCCCCTGTTGAAGTACTGGCTGTTGCAGCGACCTTGCTTACTGGTAAGATGAGCAGGTTATGTCAAGGAGTAGAAAAACCCCAAGAAAACACCCCACCCAGGGCGAGAGCTGCAGTGCCTGACTTGTGCAAGCGTGCCTGCACTGGCATGGCAAGGGCTTTAGCGTGGGCATACACAGAGCAGTATTTTCCCCTTTCAGATCCTTGTTTGTTACTGCCTCTTGCAGGGAGAGCAGGCCCAGCTCTTCTCCGAGATGGCATTAATCGGGAGGGATGAGAACGTGCCCCTTTTTCTTCCCTGTTATTTTTCATCTTGACTCTGGGCCTCACACATCTGCCACGCTGACGGGAAGTCAGGGACCACAGGCACCATCTGCGTGTTTCTGCTTTAACATAAAAAATAATGCTACGGCATCAAGCTAGAAGAAAAAAAAACCCACCCTTGGTATTTCAGTATTTAAAAGATGCAAGCAAGGCACAGAAGCAATTAAAGCTTGTTTCATCCCATTATCTGTTATTTTAAGAGTTTCCTCCTCTTGTGTCCCATTTTAATGCACTTGCTGAGAATACTGGCTTTTTATTAGTCTCTTGGCTGTCCTTGGAACTTCTCTGTTCCCTTGTGGACACTCAAGTTCATCTCCTTGAAGTAAGGAAATAGGACGCTTTGAGGCAAAAATCCTGTGCCTGGAGTGATTTTTTTTTTTTTTGGACCAAAAAAAGACAATAGTTCCAGCTGTTCCCAGAAGAAAGTCCTTTTGCGTGTGGGCTTGTTCAAACCTGCGTGTCTTCTGCTGAACCTGTCCCCGTGATGGGGTGCTGGCGCTGACCCCCCGGCCTTGCGCATGAGGAGCAGCACGAATATAGATGTGTACATCAGCACGAATATAGAATATAGACATCAGCACATCGGCGGCTCCCCGGCGGCTCTCGCTGCGTGTGTGCAGCGCTCCCGGTTCCGGCACAGCGCCTGTCTCGGGGGCTGTGGAAACCCTGAGGGCTCCTGGCTGGGGCCTGCGGCCGGCGCCGGCACCTCGGCCTTGCCGGGGAGCGCCGCGCTGGCAGCCTTGGGCCCGCGCCGGGCCACGCACCCGCGGCCGGGTGGGCTCCCCGCGGCCGGCCCGCCCCGCTCCCAGCGCCTGGAATGGCGGGTGGGTGGGCAGAGCCTGCCAGGACCCCAGCCCGGGGGGGTCCCCAACCGCCGGCTCCCGCGTTTCCCCGGCAACGGCGCGGTGCCAAGATGGCGGCCGGGGCCGGGCAGGAAGGGGGGGGGGGGGGGGGGAGCGCGGAAGATGGCGGCCGCCGGGGGTGGGGCCCGTCTAGGCGGCGGGCGGGCGGGCTCTATGGCGGCGCGGCGGCCGAGGCTGCGCACACGTGGCCCCTCCTCCCTCGGGCTGCGGGCGCTGCGGGTGCGCGAGCGGCACCGGCACCGGCATGGGCGTGCATGTGGAGACCATCGCCCCCGGCGACGGTGAGCCGCGGCGTGCCTTCCCTTCTCCCTCCCCTCCCCGCCGGACCGGTGCCGGGTCCCGGTGCCGGGTCCCCCCGGTGCCGGTGGTCTGACGGTGTGTGTCTCCCCGCAGGGCGGACGTTCCCCAAGCGCGGCCAGACCTGCGTGGTGCACTACACGGGTGAGTGCCGCCCGCCGCGGGGCCTGCAGGGCGGGGCGGTCCCGCCGCCACCGGGGCACGGCAGGGCAGGGCCGGGCGGCCGCGGCCCGGACCGGTGACCGAGGGGCGCGCCGGAGGAGCGGGGTCTGCCCCCCACCCCCCGCCTGTCTGCCGGCATCCCGGGCCCGGCCCGTGAGGGCGGCCCGGCGCTCCACAGGGGTCCGGCTCGCCCCGGGGGCGCTTTGCCGGGGCGGGGGGGGGGGGGGTGGCCGGGCCCCGGGGCGGGGGTATGGCGCGGGAGTGGGTCCCTGTGGTCCCCGCCTGTCCCGCTGCCCCGTCTATGGAGGGGCCTTTTCCGCTCACCCCCAGCCCGTTTTTTGGGGGTGCCCGGGGGGCACGCAGTGTCCCGTACCCAGCGGCTCCCGGCGGGGTCCCAGGGCAGCAGAGACCGGCGGGGCGAGCCGAGCCCCCCCCCCCCACCCTGGGTGCTCCCGTGGGACCCCCACCGCCCCCCCCAACTTGGGGGCCCGCTGTGTCAGAGCGGGGTCCCCTCTGCCAGAGACCCTTGCGGGTGGGGTGGGGGGCAGCCCCCTCCCCAACACCATCCCTGCAGCCCCAGCCCCTTCTTCCCTGTGGGGTGGCAGCCGGGGTGCCCGTGGGGCAGAGCTGGACCCACAGCACACCCCGGGCCGGTTTTGGGGCTGGGGGAGCATGGGGCAGGTGGGCCTGGCACGGGCAACGCGGGGGCTGTTCGGGTGTGGGATTCCCACGAGGGGCTGCCACGAGGGCTGGGGAGGGCCCTGCTCCCCACGGTGCCCTCTGCGAGCTCTCGCGGGGGGAGAAAGGAACCAACGGTGGGACCCCCCAGAAATGCTTCGGAGGTCACGCCGGGGGTCCCTCTCCCCTTCAGCCCACCCCTCCAGCAGCTCCGGCTCATCGCGGTGGCCACTCTGCAGCGGGGTGAAAACATCGACCCGTTTGTGGCTGTGCTGCGCTAGCCGGCTCCCCTGCCACCCTCCCCTCGCCCGCGCTGGGGGGCTGGGGGTGCCCCTCTCTGCAGAGCGGGACCCCGGGCAGCGCTGCCCGCCGTGGGGCTGGGGGGCATCCAGCCCACCGCCGCCCCTGTCCCCCCTGTCTGGAGGGAGAGGAAGCAGCCCGGTCTCCCCGGCCACCCTGTTTCCTCCGCCGCTGGAAGAACAAAGAGCGGTTGGCAGGCAGTCAAGTGGCTCCCGGTGGGCCAGCCCTGCTGCCTGCCAGCCCTCCCGGCTCCCGGCGCCCGCTCTCCCTTCCTGCAGCGCTGCCGGAGCTCTGCCGTCCTCCCCGGCCCTGGCAGAGCCGCTTGCGGGTCACCAGCATCCCAGCCCCACGTCCCGGTGCTTCTGGCAAAGTGCTGCATGGTGACTTGCTCCTGACAGATCCTCCCCAGCAGCAGCGATCCGCTGTGCGTGGGGGCGGTTCTCTAATTTCCTTTTTCTTTTTTGTTTGTTATTATTGTCTCCTTTTGTCCTTTATTCCCCCCCCAGTTCCCTCTGCAGGCAGCTTCGGGCCCCCCTGCCTCAGCAGGCAGCAGAAATCAAACACCTTCAGTCCCTGACACCGTTTTTGTGGCTGAACGCTGCCTGCGCCGGCAGCGTGGTGCTGGGCTCTTGAGAAACGTTAGAAACCCCTGATTCCCCAGCCCCTTTACGGTGCCCACGGGTCCTGATCACCGTCGGGGACGTTGGCAGAGCACAGCGCGGGAGGTGCCACGCTCCGAGGCTCCTTCCAGAGCCCTGCGGTGGCTCCGTCCCCAGCTGCCCTTTGCTCCCAGGCAGAAACCTGCCGGCACTGGGGAGATCCAGCCTGTGGTGTGCGGTGAGCCAGCTCTCCCTGCGCTGGGCTATGGATATGCATTCAGTTAAAAACAATTTTGGAAAAAAAACCCAGTGACCCAAGGGGAAGGGAGTGTGGGGAGCCAGCTCGGCTGGCCATCCTGCGGCTGCTGCTGTTTCTGCCTGTGCCCAAGCCTCTGCTCCGCGGGCCTTGGCCCCACTGACAGCAGCTGTTTCATCCCAGGGCAAGGGACAGACAGACAGATGGCCCCGGTGCGGGTGTGCAGCACTGGGGAAGTAGAGTGGAGCATCCTCTGGGCCACCTCCTTGGGAGATGTGGGTTGCTCCTGCTGGGATTGCGGAGGTGGAGGCGTGGGTGGGAGCTGGGGGAATGGGGCTCCTTTCCCCTTCTTCAGTCCAGGGTCTCTGCTCCTTGTGGAAGATGGTGCCTGCAGCCCCGGGGGGAGCCAGGGGAGTGCTGCCGGAGAGCTTGCGCAGCGGGGTGTCCGAAACAGCCTTTGATATGAAATCTGCTACAAAGGGCTCTTAAAAAAACTAAATGAAGGATAAAGTTCCCCAGTGTGTTCGGGACTGCTCGCAGTAATTGGCATGGGGCAGGAGGGCTGCACAGGAGCACGTCAGTGGGGAGGAAGGTGTGGGTTGAGGCCCGGTAGACCTGACCCCCCTGGGTCTGGCTGCTGGGATGGGAGCCAGGACAAGGTGGGATGCTGTGCTGGCTCGGCTGGGGCTCCCGTGATGACCCAGAGAGCTGCTGGGGCTGGGTGTTGCGCTCCCCAGGAGTGGGCTGGGGGTGAAGAGAGTTGGTGCAAGGGAGAGCTGCTGTCTGAGTGCACGGGGGGGCTGCAGAGAGGGTGGGGAGACCATGGCCACCCCACTGTGCTTATGGAGGGGAAATGGGGGGGCCGTGGTCATGCTGGGGAGCACCGGGATGGGAGTGAGCCTGGCTTGGTTTGGCCGAGCACGCCCAGCATGTTGTGTCTCGGAGGGGAGGTGAGCTGGAAGTAGGGAATGGAAGCGCTGGGAGGGATACTAGAGAAAACTGGCTTTCTCCAGCAGGATAGCCGCAGAGGGGACCGCCATCCCTCCCCAGCACCTGTGTGTTGCTGTGCAGGCTGGATGCAGCCTTGGTGCTGGCAATTTCTGCTGTCTGCACAGTACCTGCTGTGGTGGAGCTCTCCCCACTGCGCCTGGGTGCTGCCCGCTCGCACAGCAGCAGTGAACGCTCTGTGGTTGTGAGGTGTTTCCTACCGAGCTGTGCAGCTGCCGACTGGGGGATTTGGGGTAGCTCAGCACCTTCTGAAGCACCCCCTTCCCTGCCTGCCCCAGGGGTCCTCTCTCCTGCCAGGCCACCGCGAACGGTGGGCAGAGCCCCCCTCCTGCATCCAGCTGCGGGTGGTGATGGGCTGCGTGGTGGGAAGCGCCGGTGCAGGCAGCTCAGGCCCTGGGATCTGAAGCACCTGGCAGAGGCTGCTGGTGGAGGCAGGATTTAACTTCAGCCTGGGCAGCCCCATCCTGACGCGGGGAGTTGGAGCGTGCGGGGTATCCCAGGGTTTTCGGGAAGGGTTTCCCATCCTGTCCCTTCCTCGAGCTGGAGCAGAGGTGCCTGCCCCACTGCTCCAGTCTCTTGCTTCCTTTCCTTGGGAAACTGGCTCCGTGCAGGAGCCCCTGGGCAGTGGCCGTGCCAAGGACTGGCATCCTGGGGCAGAGGGGATGGAGGGGGTGCAGGTGGGGCTCCACACCCCCTCAGCAGAACCCAGACCTGCAGGTTTATCTCAGGGGCTGCCTCCGCCTGCCTGCTCCAGCACTGCTCTGCCGCCTCTGCCCGCCCAGGGGGACGGGAGCCAAGGCGCACGCTGCAGCTGGCGTCTCCTGGCTGCTGCCTGCCAAGTGTGGCAGAGACCTGGCAGGGCTGCGCTGCTGCCTGTCCAGAGCCCCCCGCTCCGTCCCGCGGCTGCTGCAGCCCCGGCCACAGGGCTCCGTGCTCTTCCTCACTGTGCTTCCCCCAGACCCCCCTGGTGTTCATATAGCCCAGCTGAGATCTCTGCAGGGGTCAGATCTTTCAGGGTGGGGCAGTGGGGTCTCTTTACAGAGACCCACCTCCACGGGCTCTGCCCTTGCGGGGCTGGTGGTGACAAGCCAGGAGCGCTGCCAGGGCTGTGATGAACCAGGATGTGCCAGGGGCTGGTTGCTGCTTCTGGAGCTCTGGCAGGGCAGCTGCTTTTGCCAGAGGATGCTTTGCCTCTCCTAGCTTTAAGATCTCGTTATCTCCTTGCTTTGGGATGGCAGGGATGAGGAAATGGTTGCTCATACTTGTCCAGGGCTGGAGAAATCTCCCGGGAGCCTCGCGGGCAGAGGAGGTGCCTGAGATGAGGATGCTGCCTCCAAAGCATTGGAGCCTCTTTGTTTTCCCCGACGATGTGATGGAGGGAGTGTGGCAGCCCCATGCCGCGGAGCACGGAAAAGCTCCTGTGTGTGACTCTCACCATCCTGGGCGAGGGGCAGCCTCAGCGATTGATCCCCCTGGGTTGCTGCAACCAGCTTAGTCCATTAATCCCTCTCTCCTGCAGCCAGGGTGCTGCCAGCTCCAAAACACTTCCCACAAGGTTGGATTCGGACAGGTGATCTGCGTGGCAGAGGTGGGCAGTGCCACTCACTCTTGTGCGAGGTCTGCAGCATCTCCTGTGCCACTGGTGATGCCTTTACATTCCCCTCGCTGGGGCATTAAACGGGATGCACTTCTGCAGGCTGCGGATGCCCCACCAGCATCCCACAGGTCCCGATTTGCCATGACAAGCAGAGGGGTTGTGCTGCGTGGCCCCCGCGGTTTTTCTGCTGTGGGTGCCTGGGGGGAGAAGGGTGGCAGGCTCCCTTCCATCCTTCTGCAGCCTCCCCAGCTTGTTGCAGCGCCTGAGGGCTCGGAGCTGAGCTCAGGGTCAGCTCGGGCCACAGCCAAGCGGCACGGCCTGTGCCAGCCGGTATAGCCTGCCCTGGGTCCCTGCTGCCAGCATCCCCGCCGGGCGGGAGGAAGGCCAGCGGACGGGAGCAGGGAGCAGTGCCAGACGTGGCTGGAAGCAGGTTCAGCGAACAAGAGGTTTATCCTGGAAGGGAGAAATGAGAAAACTCCAGATTTACTATTCCAAAGTCCATGGCTACACTGTGACCAGCTGAGCTGATGCTTGAAGCCCTGGAGACGGGATTTTTGCTTTCTGTGAAATTAAAAGCTTAATTCCACTCCCTGAGAGAAAGGTGGGCTGCCAGCCCCCACCCCCTGCATCTTCCTACAGCCCGGGTGTTTCGGTGCTTGTTGCCCCTGCACAGGTGATGTATTTTTTTCCTATTCTCTTATTTCCGTTCAGCATCTCACGTTACTGTTGGCTGCGTGCCATTTGCTCTGGTCGCGGTGCGAGCTGGGGAGCGATGTCCTGTCCCAGCTTTTGCACAGATGCTTTTTCTCTTGCCTGTGGACAGTGCCCTAGTGAAGGGAAGTCACTGTGTCCCATGCGTTGCTGGGTGAGGTTGGTTTTTCAAGACTACAGAGCAGTTTCCAGCCAGGAAAACAGGATTTTGGACTGTTTTGGGAAGTGAAGAAGTGAGAAGTATTTGGAGGAGGGTTTTAATATTGCTTTTATTGTACAGGGCAGTGACTGTGTTAATGCAGAGCTGGAGCTGCCTTATAGGAGCAGCAGCTCTGCTGGCCAGTGGAGTTGCTGCTCCTGTAAGGCATCTCTGGCTCCAAGATTCCCCAAGAAGGTCAGGCAGGGAGCAAGGGAGGGGAGGAAATTCCTGCCTTGCTCGTGTTGGGGAGTTATATTTAGCCCTGGGGATATCAGCCTCGCTCAGCCCTCCCCGTGCTGGGGGAAGGAGGGGTGCTCGGGGCAGATGTGCCCAGCACTTGGTGCTGCCTCTCCCTGTCGTCGTTCCTGGGTACGGGAGTCATTTGGCTGTGGATCAGTGGGACACAGCTGGGCATGGGGAGGGCTGGAGGCTGGTGGCAGCTGAGATAGGGCACCGGAGCTCTGGATTTTTTGGGTGCCTGACGATGGAAGCCTGCCCATGGCAAGGGGCGTGTTTGCTGGCCGGATGGGAAGCGCCTGGCCTGATCCTGCTGCCTGCAAAATGGCTAACAGTGGTGCTGTGAGGTGGGGAAGGTGTTTTTTCCCTGCTTCCATCTGCTCCCCTCATCTGTGCTTGATCCCAGCCCAGAGGAGCGCTGCTCTCTGGGTCGAAGCAGCCAGGAGCAATCCTGTCCTGCTCCGCGGCTGCTGCTGCCAGGGTGGATGGTACCCTTGGGGGTGCTGGGGCGGGGGGGTGTCCCTTCCAGGCCACCCCGTGCAGGTGTTCCTGTGGGGGAAAGGCTGAGCTGAGAAGTGTCTTTGACTCAGGGCCCTGTGAGCTGTCCCGGGGTGAGGTCACCTGCTCAGGCTGCCAGGTCACAGCCTGTTTCACGCCATCATGTGTGCATCTGTCCCTGTGTCACCATCATCTCCCTCCCTCTCTCCCCAGGTATGCTGGAAGATGGGAAGAAGTTTGATTCCTCCCGCGACAGGAACAAGCCATTCAAGTTTGTGATGGGCAAGCAGGAGGTGATCCGCGGCTGGGAGGAAGGAGTCGCTCAGGTGCCCGTTGCTCCTCCGCCTCGTAGTCTGCCTCACAGGGCTGCGCAGAGCCGCACGCCTGGGGAGCTGCAGCGTGGGCAGGAATCGCTGTGTGCAGCTCGTTCTCTTATTTTTTATTTTTTTTTATTTTATTCCCCTGTGTTTTCCACCCCTCCGCCCCCTCGGCGCTGGGAGGTGTGGGTGTGAATATCACCTTCTGCATTGCCACCTGCCAGATGGCAGGAATGGAGCAGGGCCGGGCCCCAGGAACACCTACGGCACGTCGGTGACTCAGCGGTGACATTTCCCTACTGAGTCAGCTCTGAAGGAGCGCGGCGGGGAGCGCTGGGGCCTCCCGCACCGAGCGGAGACAGCTCCTGGGCTGCGAAGCCCACGCAGAGGGAGGGCTGGTGGGCACGGCACAGCACCGGCTCCTGCACGCATGGCTGCGTGGGGACGCAGGGCAGCACGGCACAAGGGTGCCAGTGGCTGTAGGGAATGCCAGGCCATTCCCTGCATTCCCTGGTGTGACAGACGTCTCAAGCACTGCTCCTTTTCCAGCCCGTGCTGCCAGCCCTTCTGATGTTCTTCCCATTCCTCTTCTGTCCCCTCCGGTTTGTCCGGCCTGGGTCCTTGCTCTTGCCCAGTGTAGGGAGAGGAGTGAGGACAGATCTGTGTCCCTCTTGCTGTCACTCATCTGGCAGTGCCCATCTCCTGACATCCCTTTATTTCTGTCCCTGTCCCCAGATGAGCGTTGGTCAGCGGGCAAAGATGACCATCTCCCCAGATTACGCCTATGGCTCTACTGGCCACCCAGGGATCATCCCACCAAACGCCACTCTAATTTTTGATGTGGAGCTCATGAAATTGGAATGACCTACTCCTGCACCCTGTCCTTGGGTAAGGAGGGGCAGCTGCTGGCAGGGAGTGTTGTGGCCTGGGGGCAGCTCGAGACCCCCATCCTTTGTTTCGGGCTGCTGTGGGTGGAGGTGATGGCAGTGGGGGGTATGAGAAGGAGGGGGTAGGTTTATGGCTGTGGGTAGAAGTTGCTTTCAGGAGGCTGGTGAGGTGGGGGTCGCTCTGGTGGTATGGGCAAAGCTCCCAGCCTGGCAGAGCGGGTTCATGCCATGGAGGCATTGCGAGGCTGGTTGACCGTGCCCTGGGTTCCTTGCATGGTGTTGCTGCATGGCGGGTCTCGCCTGCCTGCTCCCCCTCGTGCTTCTCTTGCTGCTGGTGTGTGGGTCCTGCAGCGTGGGCAGGATGGGGCTGTGCTTCCCCCCTGTAACCGGGGCTTGGCTCCCGCTTTGGGCGAGTGGTGCGGTTTGCGCGGAGCCTGCCCGCCCATGCCCACGCTCCCTCTGCCAGGTTTCCTCCGCGGGCGGGTGGGCAGCTTTGTGACGCTGCCTTTCCTCTCCCAGCAGGTTTGGCACATGGAGGAATCCAGAATCTCAGCTTCAAGAAGAGTGCACATGACTTTGTACGGAGCTTTTCCTGATAGTCCACTACACTCATTGTATAACCTTACACCTTGATTGAATGCCTTTGGTCACTAAGCTTTGCGTCTGACTCTTCCTCCTTGTATCGTGTTTTTATGTCTTTTTAAACTATACGCCATAAACCTCAAATCTTTTTTGGGTCAAGTTCTTAATCTTATTTTTGTTCCAGGTGTAGACTGCGTTTTGCCCGTAGCACGCAGGTGGGCCACCCTTAGATAGGAGTCATTTGAACAAAAGGAAACCTGTTAGTTACTTGTTTTGGTGCAGATCTCTATGGTGTTTTCAAACCAGAAATTGCTGCTGCTGCAAAAGCCATAGCAGAGTGAGGCTGTCGAGGCTGAACGGATGCGGAGAGCAAAGTAGCGCTAGGATTGTGTGTAGGTATCTGCCTGGATCCGGGGCAGTGGGGGAGCAGCGTGTCCTTTCCCTGCTTCTAGGGAGGGCGCAGCATCGCTGCTGGCACCATGGGTTTGCTCCTGGGAAGGGGGGCTGCTCTGCTCCTGCTTCACTGCCATCTCACGGTGGACCTTCCTTCCCACCCCGCTTTCGGATTTATGGAGATGGGTTTCCACCAGAGCTCCACCACACCCTGAAAATTCAGTAGCGTACATTGAGCTTTCTTTAAAGGAAAAGGAGAACAGCAGGCAAAGGGAAGGTGCTGTCTGCAGGGGAGGTGGTGGGGCTGGTGGGGAGTCAGCTCAAAGAAAACGCCCCTGTCCCCTCTCTCCCGCCCTGGAAAGGAAACATCAGGCCCCAATTGTCCCTGGTCTGAGCACACCTGACCGTTCTCTCCTGACACCTGATGCTGGTCATCGCCGCTTGTCTGGCCTCATATGATGCATAGCTTCCCCTGCTGCTGTCCTATCTGCCCCCCTCTCCACCCTGCCTAGTGATTTGGTAAGAGAAATTGCCGCCGTTCACTTCTTCTCCACCGCATAAAGGTATCAAGTTTTATTATTGCAATAAAAATGCTTTATGCTGGCTTTTCTCAACCCTGTGTCTTGGAGGTTTTTCCCTCGCCTGTCTGTTGCTCAGCACAGCGGGTGCCAGGCCAGGCTCGTGGGGTGCCAGGGGTGCCGTGCTGGGCTCGCGGGGTGCCAGGGGTGCCGTGCCGGGGTTCCATGCTGGGCTTATACGATGCTGCGGCAGCAGAAGGGCCAGCCTCTGGCTGTGCTGGCTTGCTTTGGCGTGAGGCTCGGCTGCTTGGCCCTGGGAGCGTGGAGGGATGCCTGGGGCTGGCTGGGCTCTGTGGGGAGGTGATGGTGGCCTGCTGGAATTCGCATAATTAATTGCCTTACCATAACCTATTAAGTGTTGCCCTCACAGCCTCTCACCGTTGCGGCTGTGACTCAGCCTGGACTGGGAGCGTGAAGGGCAGACGGATGTGCGTTCCCAGGGTGTCTCCAGCTCCAGACACGCGTGTCGATCCATCTCCCTGTGTTCATTTTGGTCCTGTTCAGAGCCTGGATGTTGCAATGGGTGGCACGGCACATCCAGGAGCCAGCATTTGCAGGTCGGAGCCCCACAGACCTGAAGAGCCTCTTGGGGTTTTTTCAGTGCCTTTTTTAGTGACCCCCCAGCATGCCTGCTCGGCGGGGCTCCCCGAGCCCCCCGCTTCTGGGCTTCCCTGCTGCAGCTCAGATGTTTGCTGGCCATGGCTGGTGAACATTGCATGGGTTCACAGCATCAGTGCTGCTGGGGCACTGCACCCAGCTCCTCTGCAAACGGCCTTTGCTCCATTTGCCACCATTGATTACACGGCCATGATCGATAACGCGGCTGTGATCGATAACGCAGCAAGTCCCAGCTCTTGAGCGGTTTGCTGGGAGCAAAGTTTGTATTTAATGGGGCCCTGGGGAGGCTGGGGAAGGCGCTGGAGGGAGCCGCAGCTGTGGGGCAGGAGCAGCTCTGCTGCTGGACTGCGTGCGGGAACACCGATGCTTGCACAGGCTCGTGTGGGATTGGGGCCAAGCGGTGCAGATATTAGTGCTACCCTTAATTGCTCCTCAATTAAGCCGAATGGGGAGCTGCCAGGGTACCAGCGTCCTGCTCTGCCCTTCACTGTAACCACTTCTAGGCGGAAGCTCAAGGCAAGCTTGGATTTCTCTTCCTGCAAAGCTTTTTTCCTTTAATTATTAACCAGTGCCAGGTAGTGCCGTGGCTTCTGCCTGGGGGTAAGCCGGGGCTGGGGGAGCCTGGTGCCCTTGGGCCAGCAGCTGCCCTCAGCACGCAGCCTCCCGCGCCAGCTCCTGCAGCACCCACGGGTGCAGATGGGGTGTGGGTCCTTCCAGCTCCGGTTTGGCAGAGATGAGGACTTTGGAGCAGGCACAGATCCCCTGGGAAGCATCCTTCTCTGGCTGCTGTAGGATGTCTCCCTGCTCCTGGCTGTGTTCATCAGTGGTCAGGCTGCTCTCGTCCCAGGCTGGCTGAGGCAGCCGGGCACCACTGGGCTAAAAATAAACCCAGAAAATGAAATGCTTCCTGGCCTGGCACATGGGAACGGAGGCACGGGGAGCTGGGATGTGCCCAGCTGCTGCTCTGTGGTGGGGCTGGCCTCATGCTGGCAAGTCCTGGGCTAGTGCCACTGGCTCCGAGCCCGGCTGGGTGCCTGAGGAACCCATTGCCCAGTTCCTGGGGACGCGGTGGCCCATGGCATTCCTGGTGCCAGCAGCAGGATGTCACAGGTGGGTGCTGGAAGGCTGGATCCCAGGGTGATGCAGCGATGTCCCATGGCAGTGGGATGCCAACGTCTGCCCCATGCCCTGACTCAGGTGAGCTCTGTGCTCGCTCAGGTTTTCCACCTGCGGTGCAGGACTCCCATGGGGCTGTCACACCTGGCACATGCCCCGGGGCCACCAGTGATGACTGGAAGGATGCAGGACACGGCATCCCCATCATGGCTGCGTCAGCCCCACGTGCCTGGGCAGCGAGATGTCAGCGGGAGCCAGCCGCCCACACAGGGCTGCTCATAGTGGGGCACCCCACTTCACCACCACCCCCGGCAGCACCCTTGGTCCCCAGTTTGGGGCACTGGGCTGGGGCATAAGGGCTGCGGTGGGGCCAAGCCATGTGCTGGTGCCAGCATGAGTGGTGATGCTGTGGGAGAGGGGGCTGCTGTGGTGGCTAGTGGGGGGGCACAGCATTATCCCTGCTCCCCCAGGATGCCAAAGCCACAGAAAGCCATCCCCATCCCTGTCCCCATCCCTGCAGTGCCAGAGCCCTGTGCAGCTTTGGCTTCACCTTCCTCTTCCTCACCTGTGCCCTACCTGGCAGGGGTGACAGTCAGCTGAGGCTGCCTGGCCCCTCCCTGGGCTGGGCACGGCAATAAAAGCCCAGGGCTGGGCAGAGGGTGGCACAGGGAGCTGGGATCTGTTGACAGGTGAGTTCAGGGGTGCCAGGGTTGGGCTCTGGGGGTCTCACCTGTCTGAGAATGCTGCTGCGGTCCCAGGGCTGCATGTGGGATCCTGCCTGGCTCCCATGGGGCTCGGAGCTGGGTCCAGATTTGGCTCCTACACCCTGGGTTCTGGATGATGTGTTTTGGGGCACGCAACGCTGTGGGGCAGGGCTGGGTGGCACAGGAGCACTGGGGGCAAAGGGGACTGATGGGGGGCACGGGGGACTGTGAGGAGCAGTCAGAGGGACAGTTCCCATGGGACATCCCACTCCTGTGTCTGGGTGATGCTGGAATGGCCCCACTGGGCAGGTTGATAGGGGGAGCAGGACCCACCACCAGCCAAGCGATGCTCAGGGTACCTGTGCCTGGAACACTGCTGCTTGTGTCCCCACTGCTGGGAAGTGGCAGAGGTGGTGGCTCTGGTGACACAGCCATGAGTCACGCTGGAGGCCCTGGGGTGACAGCCCATCTCTGGCACGCGGAGCCAGGCACGCGGGCCAGGAGGGATGCTCGGGGAGAGGTGCCCCATTCCTGAACCACCCGTCCCCGTCCCCAGGCACAGCTGTGGCAGCAGCAGCAATGGCAACACTCTACCCATCCCTGGAGGACATGAAGGGCCACCAGATCTTGCAGGTCAGTGTTGGCAGAGCAGTGTTATGGTAGGGTGAAAAACCCGTGATGGGTCCCTGTGAGGTCCTGCCCTCAGAGGGTCCCCAGGGCTGGGGGGCACAGCCTTGAGCAAATCCTATCCCTTGGCAGGCGCAGGCTGCTGCTGGCGTGAAGACCCCTGCCACGACGGTGGTCACAGAGAAACCAAAGCTCGTCTCAGGCACCGGTAAAGTCGGTTGCAATCAGCTCCCCCCGTCAAGGAGCTGTCTGAGGGTGCGGGGCAGCAATGCTCACCGTGCAGGGGGGCTCACAGGGCAGGGCCCCCCCACAGCATGGTGCATGGGTAGAGGATGGGAATTGTGAGGGTTTCTCTCGGCTGGCCCATGGCTCCTGAGAGGCTCCCAGGGAAGAGGCAATGGCTGTGGGCTGGGGACCCCACGAGCTGAGGCTGCCCTTGGTGTGTGCCACAGGGCCGCCCGTGCTGTACCCCAACCTGGCTGAGCTGGAGAACTACATGGGGCTCGCTCTCTCCAGCGAAGAGATCCAGAAGAACCTGCTCCCGGAAAGCAGTACTGTAGGTGTCCAGGCTGGAAGCTCTCTCCTGCCCTGCGTGGGGTCCCCATGCCACAGCACCCCTGCTGGTGGGCATCCCTCCAGGGCCGCATTCTGCCTGGGGAAGGAATGCAGCATCCCCCCAAGGGCTGGTGTGCACAGGCCCCTGTACCCCCGCTGACCCCCAGCTCCATTGCAGGCACTGACCCCTGCCGGGCCCTCTCCGGGCCAGCTGGTCGCCCCCCTGAGTGGGAACAATGCGGGGCTGCGTCGCGCAGAGATCAAGCCAGGTGTGCGGGAGATCCACCTCTGCAAGGACGAGCGGGGCAAGACGGGGCTGCAGCTGAAAAACGTCGACCAGGTGAGAGGGCTGCGCTGGCGTGGGGCTGTGCATGGTGCAGCACCGCATGGCACAGCACAGCATGGTGCACTGTGGCACGGCATGGAATGGAACGGCATGGTGCACCATGGCATGGCACGGAATGGAACGACATGGTGCACCATGGCATGGCACGGAGTGGAACGGCATGGTGCACCATGGCATGGCATGGCACAGAACAGCGTGGTGCACCATGGCATGGCATAGCATGGCATGATGCACCATAGTTTGGCGTGGAACAGAACGCATGGTGCACCACGGCATGACATGGCATGGATCGGTGTGGTGCACCATGGCAGGGCACAGTGCAGCACAGCATGATGTTGCATGGCAGGGCAGAGCACAGCACAGCACAGCACAAGCATGACAGTACAGCGCAGCATGACATGGCACAGTGCATCATGGTGTGGCAATGTGTGGCATTAAATGGCACAGCATGCCACACTGCCCCACAGCAGGCTGCAGCATGGCATGGCATAGCATGATACATGGCATGGCACAGCCACTGAGTCCCCATGCCAGCACCATGCCATCGCTCCCCCCGTGTCCCCAGGGCATCTTTGTGCAGCTGGTGAAGGCCAACTCGCCGGCGGCGCTGGTGGGGCTGCGCTTCGGGGACCAGATCCTGCAGATTGATGGCAAGAACTGCACGGGCTGGAGCAGTGACAAGGCGCAGCGGGTGCTGAAGAAGGCATCCCCTGAGAAAATCGTCATGGTGGTGCGGGACAGGTGAGCGGGCAGGCAGGCAGTGCTGGCAGCAGTGCTGGTGGTGGTGCTGATGCTGATCACGCTCTCCCCGCAGGCCTTTCCAGCGCACCGTCACTGTGCATAAGGACAGCACTGGCCACATTGGCATCGTGGTCAAGAAGGGGAAGATTGTGTCACTGGCCAAGGACAGCTCTGCTGCCCGCAATGGCCTCCTCACCCACCACTGCATCTGCGAGGTGAACGGACAGAACGTCATCGGCATGAAGGTAGGGGCTGTGCACAGCCCAGTGTGGAACGTGCCCGGGGGTGTCCGGATCCCACTGGGGAGCTGTGAGGGGCTGCCGTGGGGCAGTGGGCAGAGCTGGGTGCCCCATGGGACCCACCCGCTCTCTCCCACAGGACAAGCAGCTCACGGAGGTGCTAGCAGGGGCCGGGAACGTGGTCACGCTGACCATCATCCCCACAGTGATCTATGAGCACATGGTCAAACGGTGAGAATGCAGGGCCATGGTGCTCGCCCCCACCCTGCTGGGGCCCCCCGGGGCCCCCCAAAGAGCTCCCCAAGCTCCCCCCGCTGAACACCCATCCCTGTGCTCAGGCTCTCGGCGGGGCTGGTGAAGTCAGCCATGGACCACTCCATCCCTGACCTCTGACGTGATCGCTGCTGTCCTGGGGAGCTGACGCTGGAAGCATGAAGGGGCTGCTGAAGTACCCCTGCAGCATCCCCGAAAGCAGCTGTTTTAGCACAAACCCCCTCATCCCTACAGAGGCTGGTGGCTGCTGGGTGGTGTGGGGGAACTGCTGGCCTGGGCTGTCCCCTCCTCCTCCTCCTCAGCAGGGATGGGGCATGTGCCCTCCCCCTGTCCTGGGGTCCTCACGTCCCCCTGTGTCCCCGCTCAGGCCAGCCCCCCTTGGGGCAGACGCCAAAGGCTGGCTCCAGCCAAAGCAGACACAGACCCAGTGACATTTATTACATCCACCACAGACAGCGAGTACAGGACAGGGGAAACAAGAAAAGGGGGGTTACAGCTTTTTCAGTTCTGTATTTAAAAAATATATTATATAGATTTGTCTTTCAAATATAATCGTTACATTTATTTCTTGGCAAAGCTTTGGATAGTCTAACAGACGTGTACACAGATCCACAAATACATTGCACAAGAGGCGTATATCCTAGCTCCACTTACATCGGCCGCCCCGGCTGCCTGGCCACCGGTTCTCCCCCAGTATTTTACCCGGCACCTGGTGCTGTGCCAGCGGCTGCCGCTGCCTCCACAGCCCCCCAGCACGGGCAGAGCCCCTGCCCCACGCTCCAGCCGCCGGACGGGGGATGCGGGGAAGAGCAGGGCAGGCAGGACACGGTGCGTGCCCCTCCAGGGACTGCTGGATGCCAGCGCGTGGAGCATCGCCGGCTCCCAGGGCACCTGGCTCGTGGGGCACCTGTGGGTGGTGGAGTGGGCTTGGGTGAGGGGGAAACACTGTTAGTTCAAGTCACGAAGAAGCCACAGACATTCGTGGGGGTGGGAGTGCTGCGCACCCAGGGGAGTCCCAAGTCTCGCATCTCGCCAGCCCCTGCTGAGCAATCCTTGCTGTCTTTGTTTCTCAAAAAAAAAAAAAAAAAAAAAAAAAAAAGGCAATTTTCCAGAGGCCACCAGCAAAACTGGGATTTGGCTCGGCCAGTGCAGGCAAAGGCGCTTGGCTCTGCCTGCGTGGCCCTGCCCGCACCCCCTCGCTGCCTCCCGCAAAGGCATCCTCGAACTCCAGCACAGGGTGGGACCATCGGCATCACCAGCATCGCGCTGCCAAAGCCGCGAGAACCCCTAGCCCCGCTCCATGGCAGCCAGAGCCAGGGCTGGGGGTTTCCCACCCCATTCGCTGCTGCCACGGCCCCAACAACCGGGGTTCAGTCTGTACCGAAAGAAAAAGTGAATATAGTGCAAAGCAAAGGGAGGATGGACCAAGGCTTCCTCGGGGGCCACTCTGCCTCGCTCGGGGGTGCGGGAGCTGCAGCCTGGGTCCATCCCCATGGGGGGTCACATTTCCCAAGCAATGGGTGGCTTGAAGAGGGGCCGAGCAGGATCCGGCCAGGGCCTCATCCCACTAGAGAGAGGAGGACAGACACCAAAGCAGTCAGCAGGCCCGGGCAAAAGTGCCCCATGGGCTCCCACTGCCACCCATCCCGCTCCAGAGCTGGTCCCTGCATCCAGGCGGGTTCCCCCTGTCCTCCTGCCCACAGCCAGGCTTTGCTGTTGCAGTGCAACCTGGAGCAAGAAATGCACCCAGGGAGTCTCGCTGCTCCCCTCGCCCAGCCAGGCGGCCCCTCGCCATCTCCCACCTGTGGCAGGGCAAGGGCAGCCAAAAGCCAGTGCAGTGAAGGGCTCAGCCAGAGGCACCGTGGCAGCGGCGGGGCAGGGGCGTCCATCGTGGTGCTCGGTGCCTTGTCCTGCATCGCCGCTTGGCACCTCTCTTCCAGCAACAGTCCTTTCCCTCCTCCAGGACAAAGGAGCCGGGGGACAGGGGGCAGCACACCCCAATGCACCCACAGCCCCCCCCGGCCCTCTCCCACCCCCACCCCGGGGCTGCGTAATGAGCCAGAGCCGACGAAGGACCCCAGGAGAACAGGGACACGCCGGGGCTTTACAATCAGCAGTCGGGTCTGTGGGGGTGGGCGGGGGGTGTCCGGGGGTGTCAGGGCTGGGTGCTGCCCCCGGGGCCGTGGCTGGCGACAGGGCGACAGCCCATCCTGCGGATGGAATGGAGGGCCACGGTGCAGCAGCCCCGCAGCAGTGAGCTGATGTTGTAGATGGGCTGGCCCTGCCGGCGCTGCGAGCGGCACAGCCAGGCCACCGTGGGCACCGCCGGCACCACCACTGCCAGCAGATCCACGATGAAGTGGCGGCTCCAATAGCTCTTGGAGGGGGCGGCCTCGCAGCCGGACGCCTCCATCGTCTCCTCCTCTGCCACGCAGGCGATGGCCACCGAGGGGCTGGCGCTGGGGGGCTGCCGCACCGCTGGGTTGCAGGGGGCACCCGCCTCAGCCCCGGCACCCACCGTTGCAGTGTCGGGCTCGGCTGCCAGCAGGTCCATGGCCCCGGTGGGGTTGGAGAGCTCGGGGCCGGGCATCACGTCTTCCATTTCAGAGACCCAGGCTGAGGTGGGGCTGCCTAAGCTGCAAGCCTGGGACTTCATCACCTTCTCCAGGATGGTGTCCAGGTCAGGCTGGCAGGGCACGAAGTCTGTCTGGATGGCCCGCTCCTGCATGCAGCTGGCTTGCACCCCGGCCTCCACGCCGCCCCGCAGCCCCAGCAGCTTCTCGTAGGTGGAGCTGGGGGGCAAGCGGGTGCCAGGCTCGTCCCCCACCTCCAGCGGGTCCGTGTGGCAGGGAGCCTCCTCCACCCCCACGAAGCCGCTGTCGGCCCCCTCGTCCAGCGAGATGGTCTGTGAGCCCCCCACGTTGCGGTCCCCAGCCCCCTGGTCACTCAGCTTGGTGTAGGTAGAGCTGCGGGTGAGGGATCGGGCTGGGGACCCCCCGGCTGACTCGCCAGCCCCCTCCTCCTTCAGTGCCCCGTTCTGCGCCACCTCCATGCTGTGCAGCAGTGTCTCCAGCTTCTTGTTCTGGATGTTGATGTCCACAAAATACTTCTGGAGCCCCTTGTCCTTCTCCAGCAGGTTGTTCTTCACCGTGTCGATGACCTGCTTCAGCTGCTTGATCTCCTTGCGGGCCTCCTTCAGTGCCAGCTGGGCCTCCACGCGGTGGCACTCCTCCTCGATCCAGTCCTCCTGCATCCGTGACAGCTGCGTCTTCAGGTCCTCAATCTCAGCATCCCTGTGAGAGACGAGGAGGGCACCGCCACTGCACTGAGAAGGCTGCGGGACCAGCCGTGTCCTCATGTGCCTGGCACTGAGTTGGAGCCAGATCACCCAGTAACACTTGTGGCTGGGACCCAGGGATGGATCCAGTGGCTCAGGGACCCTTGGGAGCAACGTTCAGGGACCCCCGGGAGTGATGCTCAGCCTTCTCCCGGAGGGGCTGCAGAGCCCGGGTCTCCCGAGGGCTGCGTGGGGATGGGCAGGTGCCCTGAGCGGGCGCATGGCAGCTGGCATGTCGGCGAGGACGTGCCTAAGCCCAAGAGGAGCAGATGGGGATTAGCCACCCTCTGACGCTGAAATTCAGAAAAAGCGTGGCAGAGACTTAAGCGGGGGCGCAGGGGAGAACACAGCCACCACAGGTGGGATGTACAGGCTCCACAGCCCCAAAATCCGCCGCTCCCTGGTTAGACGGGCAGCAATGCCAGATGCCCACATGCCTGCAATGCCACTGTAAAGCTGTGAACCTGGTGCCTGGGCATGAGCCCAAGGACAAGGTGCAGTGCTGGGCACTGAGAGCCCCCAGAAGGACCAGTCCCACACAGGAGCTGCCACTGCAGGTGCCAATGGCTGGTGCCGGGACCCTTCCCAGTGGCTCCCGTGCTGGGAGTCTGTGCCCACTGTTCCTATGCTCACCTGTCCTGCAGCCGCTCCTGTGTGTCCTTCAGGCGAGCCTTCAGGTGTCTGATGCAGACCTCCTTCTGCTGCAGGGGTGTCAGGTACTGCTCCGGCGTCGGTGGCTTTATCCCATGGTTGTCGCTGCAGAGGTTGTACTTGGACGAGCGCCTGCAGGGACACAGATGTCACCCATCCGCCGGTGCCAGCGCTGGCACCAGCTCAGCAGAGGGGCCCCAGGGGAGATGCTTGCTCTCAGGGTGCAGCTCCATAGCACATCCCAAAGTAGCCCTGCAAGGCAGGAGGAGCAAGGTGGGTGTCTGAGGGTGCTGTGCCACTGGCAGGACAGTGGGTGCAGCCTGAACCTGCTGGTGCTTCCCACAGCCACCCAGCCCTCTGCAGAGCTGCAGGTTTTGCCAGGGCGGCGGGCACATGAGCAGAACTGGGAGCAGGTGGGCACCAAGGTCTCTGTGTGCCCAGAGCAAGCTTTCCGGGGAATGACAGAGGCAGACGGAGACCCCAGGGTGGGATCAGCCCCATCAGAGATGGAAGCAGAAGTGGGTGATGGGAGGGTTTGGGATGGAGCAGGTCTGGAGCTGGCAGCTGTCCTGCCCTTGGACAGCAAGCTGTGGAGCATCTGGCACCTGCTCCAGACGGGGCCAGCAGCATGTCCGCACCCTCCTTGTGCTGCCACCAGGGTGGATGAGGTGACATCTCTGGCCCAAAGCCCAGGGCAGCCTGGAGAGCAGGAGCTGGCCAGGGACAGGGCTGCATGCCTGGGCTGGAGGCACAGAGAGAACTGGGTGCAGCGCGAGATGCTCCTGCATTGCAGCAGGGTGGACCAAATCCGCTGTGCATCGCAGCAGGGTGGCACGTTCTCTCTGTGTGTGACAGCCCCCATGCATGCTGGCAGGCAGCCCAGCAGCCTTCGGCCAGAGACATAAGGATCATGTTAGGAGCAGCCAGGCAGACCCGTGGCCTTGCAACACCCCACGGCAGCAGGATGGCCACCACTCCCTGCTGCGGTGTGCACAGGCTCTGGGCACAAAGTTACCCTCAGGCCCCTCATATCCTCCCAGATCTGATGCCAGCTCTGGGGCTGGAAGGTGGCTGGGGGTGGGAGGAAGCAGCCCAGCCTGGGGACCAGCCTCACTCCCTGGAGCAGTACACCAGCAGCCCAGAACGCTGGCACAGGCTGGCACAGCTCAGTGCCCGGCTGTTTATGCCCCAGCACACTGGGAGCTCCCCGCTGAGAAGCCAGGCTGCTGCCAGCCCTCGCCAGACTTCTGCCGGGCAGCACAAGGGGATGGAAATCAAGCTCTTGTCCACTGTGCCTTTGGTCCTGAAGGACCCAGGTGCTCCTCAGAGAGCAGGAGCAGCAGGAGGGATGCGAGCAGCGTGCAAGCCACAGCCATGGCAGGACAGAGGGAAGGGGATGGGGCACCAGGCTGGCAGGCGGGGGGACAGGGAGGTAGAAGACACAACAATGGCGGCAGAGAGGTTTGAAGGAGGATGGTGGGGGTCTTTGTGAGACACAGCAGCGGCTCCGCCAGCTCTGGCTCCCCCAGCGCACAGCCTCACTCCACCGGCCCCTGCACTCCTGTCCCCGCCGGGCACCAGCACCGGCAGCACGGGCACTGCTCCCCCGCTGCCCGGGGACACCCGGCAGCTGCCCTGGGGCCACGGGTGATGGGTTACCTTGGGGTGGGGCTGCTGTCGCTGCCCTTGCAGGAGCCAGAATTGCTGCTGCTGCTCAGCGAGGAGGTGCCGTAGGTGTCCCTCCCGGGGGGCGAGGGGCGCCTGGAGGCAGGGAGAAGAGGCTGTGTCTCAGGCCGAGTGGCTGAGGGCGCTGAAGACTTAAAGAAGGAGGCAAAGCCACTCCGTCCATAAAACCCGCGACTGCCAACCACCACACCGAGAACACACAAGACAAAAGGACAAAACAAACAGCAGGGATCAAAATGGCACAGACATGGCGACGGGCACAAGGCAGGGCTGGGGGTGGACTGCCCACCCACTCCCCACCCAGCGTGGCATCCCCCGGACGCTGGCACAGCATCCCTGCACCCCAAGGATGAGGAGCCCCTTGGGAGCCTCCCAGGAGCATGGCCCTGGCAGAGCTCAAGCCACCCCACTGCCTGCTGCCAGGTCAGATCTGCCTTCTCTCTCTGCCCACGCTGCCGGTGGCAGCCAGTACCTAAATAATGGCAGCCCAGGCCATGGAGACAGTTGGAGGGGAATAAATGCTTTTTTTCTCCTTTATTCCCTCTTGCTCTTCATCACTGCAGCTCAAGGAGAGGCTTTCCAAGGGCTAACACACCTCCCAGCTTCACCCTCCAAAACCCAGTGCCCTCACACTGCTGCCAGGGCCCTCCACCACCACCTGCCTTTGCCCAGAACGGGCAGAAGGGTCGGTCCCAGCTGCAGCAGAGACGGACAGAGAGGGATGGGGGGTGCAGCGCTCGAGGGGCTGCATGCACGGATGGGGAAGTGCTGTGCAACGGGCAGCGACATGCAACCCCCGAAGAGCTGGGCGGGGGGTTCGTGCTGCAAAGTGGCAGCTCGTGGTGTAGGTGGGGATCGTTCCCTCCCTGCTGCCAGCCAGGAGAAGTGCCAGGCAGGTGCCAGTGCCCAGTCCCAGGGGCCAGAGGCCGAAGCATATTCACCTCCGTGATCCGGTGGACGAGCGCCTGCTGCCCGGCAGAGACATTGCTGCGGTGCCACAGGTCCTGGGCACAAGGGAACTGCGGGTTAAATGCAACAGAGAGAGGAGGTGAAGGCAGGGAAACGGCCCCAGTAAGACAGTAACCATGCAAAGTGCTGGCACAGGGGTCAGACCCTGCACCAGTGCATCAGTTCAGTCCCCAGGGCCACCCGTACAGGGACAGATGCAGACGGTATCCCCTGCACAGCTGGACTGTGCTCCCTGTCTGCTCCACGGCCCAGGAACGCCGGGATGCTGCATGTCCAGGGTGCCACCCTGGCAGGGCATGCGGGAGGCACAGGGTTGCTTCATTTCTAAGGCAAAACAGAAGCATAGCAGGTACCTGCCCATGGGCTAAAGCCCCCTTCCCACCAGTCTCCAGACACAGGTCAAGCTTTCCCCTGACCCCAGGTCCCCATCCCTGCCAGGGGAAAGGAGGTCTGCCACAGGGACCAGTGTGCCTGTAGCGGTGGCATTAATTAGGGCAGAGATGGGACAAGGGCACTGACACCCAGCCCGGGACCTCACCGAATTTCCACCCAGGCAGGCAGCTGTCCCCGCAGCGGGCTGGGCGCCCGCTTTTTCTTAACTAAGTCCGAATCACCCATTCGCCAGTGCAATCAGGTAAGGAAGCACAGATCCCTGTGTGATGCGGCAGCAGCAGCTAATCCCTCGGGAAACACACAGCCCGTTTTCCTGTAAATAAATAGGCCAGATCCAGAGGCTCGCAGCGACCAGCGGGAGCTGCTCAAGGAGGCAGCACCTTGGGCACATGCAGGGATGTGATGTGCTGCAGCAGAGGGGAGTTATGGAAAGGACCTGCTCAGCACATCCAACCCATTGAGCATCCCATGGCACTGCTGATGCCTCACTGTGCTCAGAGGCTGCTGGGGACCAGCCAGGCTGGGAGCACCGTGTGGGTCCCCCCCCCATCCCCAAGCTGATTCACAATGCTGGTATTTGTCCCAGATTTTGGCAGTTCCAGCCCAGAGCAATGTAAGCGATGGGACCGGCCAGCTGATAATCGATGGGCAGTCGGAAACTCTAAGTGCTGCTTGGCCCCAGTCCAGGGGAGTGCGAGGAGCAGGACAAGAGGGGGAGGCAGGAGAGGAGGGAGCACAGCCAGCTCACCCCGATGTACTCTTTGGTATTTGCCACCCCAGGGTTGTTTTTTCTAGGCTAACTCCTGCCCAATGCTCAAAGCCCACAGCAGCCAGCCTGGGCCTCTCTTCTGCCCAGGATCTGGCGCTCCCTGATCCCCAGACCAGGGCACCGAAGACCCCAGAGAGCTGGAGCAGAGGAGACAGTGATGTGCAGCCACAGTGAGCCCCCAGCCCCAGCAGGCACAGTGCCCCATGCCATGGGGGTGCCAGCACCCCAGGGACACAGTGACCAGGATTTGGGGGTCCTGCTGCTCCCCTCCAGGATGGATTTGCCAGGGGAGGACCTAGGCAGGGGGAGGCAGCGCTCTGCCCTGCCAGAAAACCACTCCTGGTTCTACAGCATGCATGGCTGGGTGGCTGCGGGCTTTGCTAATGCAGCAGCGTGAATCAGCATCCAGAGTGAGAGCCGAGCGTGGCCCCGGCGCCGGCAGACGCATCCTCCAGGATGCAGGGCTGCGGCACAGCCGGGCTCTTGCCCGCACAGCCAGTCCCTCGCTTCTCATGCTGCAGGGTGCTCCCCAGGCAGCTCTCAGGCAGGGCTTTCGGGAGATTTGCGGCCATGGGAGTTAGCTCCTCACCCCCTCACAGCCCCAAGCCCTGGCTCAATGCAGGGCAGCAGTACCCGGCATCCCCGCTGCCTCCTGCTCTTCCCTGGTCACAGCAAAGTTACCCATATGCCAAGATGGTGTATGTATGAACTCAGGGGTCCCTCTGCACTCCACTAACATGCAGCACCAGGCAAGTGCCAGCACTGCAGATGGCACATGTGTGCCCAGCACGCTGGCTGGTACCACGCTGTGGGCTCCTGCCAGTGCCCCACACTGCACCCCAGGTGCCTGCCACCAACACCCGCACTGGGAACAGCTCTGTGGGGAAGCCTGGAGTCAGCCTTGCACCTGGGGAGCTCAGTTGTTGTTGTTCCTCCTCCTCCCACTGCTGCAGACTCACCTGGCACCCACGCTGGGGCTCAATGGCTCTCGTGGCACTGACAGACTTAAGGGGGGAGAAACTCAGAGCAGCTCCGTACTGCTGCCACAGGGAGCCTGGCCCAGGTCTGCCAGCAGGCACCAAAACCCCATGGAGGGGGAAGCATCATCCTGCACCCTGCCTGGGTCCCCATCTCACAAAGGTGCTGGGCTGTCCATTCCCTCCCAGCCGGGAAGCAGCTTTGCCTCACCAGGCTGCCCTAGGGCAGCTTCAACAAGCAGGCTTGAATTCAGTCACTGGTAATAAATTGTCCCTGTCTTTATTCCCAAAGAAGCAATGGGCCATTTTGGTCTCCCCAAAACCCCACCGTGCCCCCAGGCTGCCAAGAACAGGCAGATTGGGCAGACTTTTAGCACCAAAGCTGAAAACACACCATTCCCACGGTACATGGCTACTTGGCGTCTGAAGGCAGAGGGAATTACTCATTTGCAGTCAGAATTATCATTATCCCATGGACCAGGATGAGCAAAGGGAGCCTTGCCATGAAAGCAAGAGGAAATCCAAGATTATCTTACCACATTTGAAATGCGAGAAAGTGAGAAGCAGTGAAGACCTCTGCTTTTCCAGGGATTTGCAGAGGGGATGCCCCTGCCCCCCGTGGGACCCACGCCAGCCCAGCCCTCACCTCCCTGCAACACCTGGCACTTGTGGAGGCTCCAGCTCGCTGCCGCGGCTGTTCATTGATTAGGCATTAGGAAAAACACAGGAAGAGCAAATGAAAAGCATTCAAAGGTGAATAACCGTGTCCCCAGGCGCACTGCACACCCTCCAGCAAGGAAGACGATGGCAGCTGCAAGGGCCAGGAAACAAGAGCAAGTCTCACTAAAATCTAAAAACCATCTAATAGATGGGGCTTGCGGCAGGAGTCAGAGCAAAGCTGCAAGGGAAAGCAGAGAAGAAATCTCGTAAAAACATGGGGGTGGAAAGCAGCCCAAGCCAGGGCAGAGGGTGGGCTGGCTCATTGCTCTGTGTCAGAAGCACTGGGGATGGGGCCAGCAGAGCTGCCCGTGGCTGGCCCTGCACGCTGGCCCCACATGGGAAGGCAGCTTGGGGGACAAAACCTCAAAACCAAACATTGGGAGCCTCAGCAGTGGGAAACAAAACCTGCAGGCCTGGAGGAACACATGCCACTGCCAGCAACCCTGGCTCTGCAAACCCCAAGTCATGCAAAGGAGGGATGAGATAAAGCCAGGTCCCATGTGCCAGCGGAGATGCCCAGCTGACAGCCAGTGTGGGGAATGGATTTCCTCTGCACTTCATTTTAATCGTTGCAGAATGAGGAATATGGGGACCACCTTGCAGAACACAAATGCGGCAGGATCCCTCGCTTGTGGATTGATTCTTACAGAGCTGACAGAACCAGCTTGTGCCCCAGAAGAGAGGATGTGTCTGCAGCACGGGCTGCAGAGAGGCAGCTCTAACCTGGCCTCAGAACCCGGCGCTGAGCCCAGCCACACCAACCACTGATCCCCGCAGCCAAAGACCTCATCTCCACACCATGACCCCACCGAGACATGCAGCCCCAGCTCCTTAGTGCAGCCCAGGCTTGGAATTATAGATTTCAACAGGCATTGCCAGTGCGAGTGTGCTGGCACCAGGAGTGGGGTTAGGGCGATTTGGGGAGCACTGGCTCGTCCCCGTGCTGGGGTGACCAGTGGGACCCTGCTCAGCACAGCACGTCTGCAGCCACGCTCACTGCCTGGGGACAGTGGAACAGCCCAAGGTCTGACAATCAAACTCACACCAGATCCAGAGATCGCGCTGCAAACCACCTACATGTGTCTCAGCATCTTGCAAACCACCCCAGAATGCAGCTTGGGCGGATGGGCAGGATGAACGCTGCTCAGCACAAGGTCTAACACTCTCTCCTGGAGCCACCGACAGCAAAACTCCCTGTGAATCTCCCAGCCCAGAGTGGAACAGAAAGGCAGCTCGTTTAGAAACAGCAGCACAAAACAGCACTTACTCTGTGCAACAGAATTAGCCCGGGGAATTCATGCTAAATAAAAGCCGTGGTCCCTGAAAAGCTCATCACGAAAAGCTGATACCCCACGCAGGGTGGGATGGAGCACAACTGGGTATGAGAACCTCTCACCCCCAGGGGTGGGAGATGGATCCCCCCTCACTGGCACGTTGTGCTGCAACTGCTCCAAGCACCTTCGGCACCTGCTGTGGTCAGCAGCACCCAGCCCCCGGCAGGGCTCAGGCAGCCACTGCTCCCCACACCCAGCACTGGCCATCCCAGCACCGGCCACCCCAGCACAGCACGTGTCCCCTCCCCACCAGCACAGGTCGTTCAGCCATCTCCCAGCTAGAACCCCAGCATGTCCCCTGGGGCCCAGAGCCCCTCACTGTCACTGGGCTGGCGTGGGTGACACCATGGGGCTCTGGGTGCACCCGAGCTGCGTGCCCCCGTGGGTCCTCAGCTCCTGCCAGCCGCAGAGGGGACCTGGGGCACTGCTGACCCGCAGATCATGCCACGATGGTGATGCAAAGTGCGATGGGTGGCAGAGCGGTGGCAGAGCAATGGCAGAGCGGTGAGAGTGCCAGCAGAGCACCCCGAGGTTCAGCCTGGTGCCCCAGAGAATTTCCCCAAGAAGAGCAGCTCAGCCATCATTTTGGGATCACTGCCCCATAGAGATGCCTCCGTGGCTTGAATGCCGCCGCTTGCTCACTCCATGCTGGATCCCCTGGCCGTGCCAGTGACGGACAGAGGGGGTCAGGCAGGGATCACCCCTCCTAGAAGCTTTCTACATGGGAAATGTGGCCATGGGACCCCTGGAGAGACCCTCGCCATCAGCTCAGTGAATCCTCTGATGAGTCCTCAGCTTGTTCCTCCAGGGCTTTGACAACTACAAGCTCTCAAGTTCACCTCTGTGAGCTCCCAAGGCATCTCCCTTGGCTTGACTCCTGCAGGGTTGAGCAGAAGCCGGCTGCAGCACCAGCCTGAGCTGCCCCACTGGCTTGTCCCGGCCCCACCAGGAACATGCAGAGAAGGTGCAAGAGCAGGCAGCTCATGTGGCAGCCCCAGCCCTCGGCACGCAGACACCCGGGGCCAGCAGCTGCTGCATTTCCCAGATTTCTCGCTCACTGCTTCTTTTGTCGGAGTTCCCATCACCCTGCCTGCTGCCGGATTCCTGTGTTTTCCTTGATGCATCCCGTGTTAGGAGCATTTTGCAATGGTGGCACCAAGCCCAAGCATCTAAGAGCAGCTTTACCGGATTCTGCAGAAATCTTGGGAGAAGAACCATGCCTCCCCTGCAGGTCCCTCCCCACCGGGCTGGGGGCGGCCGGGAGATTTTCAGCCTTCCAGTACTAACAAGATTAAAAGCAGAGAGCAACGGGGGGGGGGGGGGGGGGGGGGGGGAAATCACAGCTTTGTTTTCCCAGGAAACAAAAAGAGCTCCCGAGGAGACCTCTCTGCCTTTCTGACATGGGCCCTGCTGTTCTTCACACTAAAAATAAGCAAAGTGCTGAACATGGCAAACAACCAGCAACCGGATTTGAGACAGAGCACTGCGTCCCCAAAACAGCGGCAATGCCAGGATCAGTTTCAAAAGGAACTGGGATGCAGTTGGGTGGTGGTGGGAAGGAGCAGGATCTGGCAGCCGGGGCCGAGGTCGGCAGAAGTCCAGCGAAGGAGGGGGTCAGCACTGCAGGCACCATCCGAGCTGCTGGAGGCAAATGATGACTGCCTGGCGCACGGTGGTGACCATGTTTGTGCTCCTCCTTCTGCCACAGGGGATTTTTTGGAGACAAGGGCTGCTTTGCTCCTGCTTGGGAGTTTCCAAGGGAGCGGTGAGATCTCCAGGGGTTGGGAAACTCTGTTCCCTGCTCCAGTAGAGTCGGGCTCATCCCAAAGCAGGCAGAGATTCACCTGGGTCCCGGATAGAGGGAGATGCTCCAGTTCCTGCCAGAGCAGAGCGCTCGGGCAACAGTGGGGACAAAACGCACAGGATGTTTATGCAACACCACCAGAAAAATCAATTTCGCTAAGAGTTGTATCACGTAACGAAACACAGGAGCATCTCCTTTTATTCTCGTTTGTTATAAAATGCTAAGTCGACACCCAGAGATTACAGGAAAATAGAGACCATTCGAAAAGATCGGGTTATGCAGCTCATCACTTTTCCAGCTGACCTGGCTGCAGCACCAAGCGGGGAGGTGGCAAGCCCTGGCCCTCATTAGCTAAAAATAAGGTGCCTGACCAGAGGGAACAGGCTGGTCTCTTGCTGAGGCCTCTGGAGGCAAAGGGCAAAGAGCTCTGTGACAAATGCTGCAGCAGCAGCAGTTGCTGTAAGTCGGAGCTGGGTACCAGGATGAAACCCTACGGCCATCCCCAGGGCTGGGCAGGGGGGCAGGTGGGGGACGCAGGTGAGATCACACTGCACAGCCCCTTCTGTGCAGGAGCTCTGCTCAGGAGCTGACTGAGGACTGGTAAGCAGAAGGAAGAGCCCACTCCTTCAGGATACAAAGGCAAAAACATGGAAGGCAAATCCTGATTCCAACACAACAGCTAGTCTCCCCCTCCACACGGTTCCGGTGCGGCAGAAGCAGGTCTCCCCTAACCACCTTGAGCGAGGGCTGGGAAAGACGGCGGTCACGGAGGATTAGCCCCGGGTCCCTGCACCGCTGGAATGGCCTACTTTAACACCACGCCAGATCTCCTGCCTCAGCCCACTGCAACACTGCCGAGGTGCCAGCACCTGCATTGCCCCCTCCTGACCCCCCAGCCAGGGACCTCCACAGCCCCAGAAACCAGGAATTGCACCTTCTTGCACAAGGTCACGGCACAACGCACCCACTGCCCAGAGAGGGTGGGCACACCGCTCCTTCATAAGCACAAGAAATGCACAGCAGCGGGTTTCTGTGCGACAGCCAGGCAGCACTGACCTTGTAGGGAGGAGAGAAAAAGAGCACCCGGCTCATCAATCAGCTCATGTGTTTTCTGTGTCCCTTCAGAGATGGAGCATCAAGCCATTAAATCATAAAATCTCAATTGCACAGCCGCTCCGGCTCCTGCAGTGTCCTATGGTGCTGGAGACACATCTGGTGCTGTACGAGCAGATGTGGGTCTGGTGCATGCAGGGAGGGTCTGGTGCACGTGATGTGGGTCTGGTGCATGCAGGGAGGGTCCAGTCAGTGCACTGCTGGTCTGTGTGAGCATGGAGTGTGTCCGATGCATGCTCTGTGGGTCTAGTGCATGTAATATGGGGCCAGTGCTTGTGATGCAGGACAGATATGTGTGATGTGGGTCCAGTTGCATGCAGTGTGGGTCCGGGTACATAAGATGTAGGTCTGGTGCATGCCATGGGGGGCCGGTGCATGCAGTGCAGGTCCAGTGTGTGTGCTGTGGGTCTGGCAGGCGTGACGAGGGTCCAACACATGCCATGGGGGTCTGGTGCATGTGCTGCAAGTCTGGTGGGTGTGACGTGGGCCCAGTGCATGCCATGGGCATCTGGTGCATGCCATGGGGGTCTGGTGGGTGTGACGTGGGTCTGGTGCGTGCCATGGGGGTCTAGTGCATGCAATGAGGGTGTGCTGCGGGCCCGATGCGTGACCCGCCCCACGCACCCCCTGCCCCGTGGCCCCCACACCCGATGAGCTGGCAGCCCCGTGCGGTCCCCCCCCCCCCGCAGGCTGCAGCCAGAAAGGGATGAGTCACCGCGGCCGCGGGGCCCCGCTGCCCCCCGCCCGCCCCCCGCCCCGCTCACCTGCGGGGGCCCCGCCGAGGTCCGGGGCGGCAGCGCCGGGGGGGGCTCAGCGACCTGGCGGGGAAGGGAGAGAGAGCGGCGGTGAGCGGCGGCTGCGCGGGGTGCGCAGCGCAGTGCGGAGCGCGGTGCGGTGCCGTGCCCCCCCCTCTCCCCCCGGCCCCGGCCCGGCCCGGCCCGGCCCGACTCCCCCCCCCCAACCCCGCGGCCTCCCCCGCCTCCATCACCTGCGCTGGCCTCCATGGGTGCGGCGGAGGGATGGAGGGATGGAGGGAGGGAGGCAGGGAGGGAGGCAGGGAGGGAGGGAGGGATGTGCCTTGCAGCTGCGTAATTTGCCTCCCTCCCCTGCGCTCTTAAAGCGACGGCGGCGCGGGTGCCCCCCCCCCGCCGGGTTTCCCCCCGTTTCTGTGGCAACTCCTCTCTGCCGAGGCGCAGCGCCCTCCAAAAAAACCCAAAAGCCGGTCCCTCCGCGGCGGCGGAGCCCCCCCGCGCCTGGGGCGGCCGGCGGCGGGTCGTGCTTGGCTCCTCTCCCCGTGTAACCCCGAGGGGGGGAGGGGGGTGGGGGCAGGGGGAGGAAGACGCCGGAGGTGGGAGAGGCCCGGGGCAGCCACATGCTGCATCCCTGCATCCACCTGGCCCTTGGAGTCTCCCCAGCATCTTAATTTGCATCTAACTGGTCCAATTCTGAGGGCATCCGTGCGGTTTAATTAATGACGCACTTTCATCAAGTGAAATAAATACAGAAACGAACGGCAAATCCCCCCTGAAACACCGGCGGGTCAGTCCAGCGGCCGCAGCGGGGCTGGGGAGCCGCGGGCATCAGCAACGCCGAGCTGCAGGGCTGGCACATGGTGTGGGCACTGTGTGCCCCGTGCCCCCCTCCCCCCGCCCCCCCCCCCCCCCCCCGCTTGCTTGGTGCAGAATCGTGCTGGTAAGCGCTGGCACAGCACATCCGAGCTCCCAGGCATGGCCTGGTTAATGGGTGCTACCTACACATTACTCTCTGCGGCCATCCAGCCTAACCTTTCCGAATTCTTTAATGAGCAAACACCTCGGGCGAGGCTGCTGGGCGCCCGCTGGGAGCTGCCCAGTGACTCACTGTGGTCCATGTGGCACAGCCGGGGCCTCAGCTCCATCCCCGCGCTGCATGCCCCCGCGGCGGCTGCAGGCACCCTGTGGGGCACGGTGAGGTGCACACACACGTATGTAACGTATAGACACGTAACAGCCCAGGTGTATGCACGCAGGTATAGACTTACGGAGGGAAAGCGTTCACCGGTTGGCAAGGTGGGGGCTCCTGGGCTGGGCCTGGACCCCGGGCTGGCAGGCTGGGCCAGGTTAAAGCCCAAGCCCCCGCCTCACTCACACCGCTGCACCCCGCCAGCACTGAGCTTCCCCTGCCATCGCAGGCTCCCTTGGTAACTCCCCCACGGTTATTTCAGAACACTGACAAACCTGTTTTGTAAATACACGCCAGTCTTTCTTCCAGGACTATTTCCTGCAAGATTTGTACCTCATTTATTCTGACACTCAGACTGTTTTCAATGTACATATATATCCTGCCTGTCATTTATTCCTGCCTGCCTCCTGCCCGCCTCCATCCTCCTTTTGTTCCCTCTTTCCTGGTGAATCCATTGCACAGCCTCTCTCCTTGCAAGGAAAATTAATGAGTTATTGCATCTGCTGCTGCTGGAGCTGCTCTTGCCATGCGGCAGCAGCAGACATGGCACGGGCGGCAGCTCCGATGCGGGGTGCAGAGTCATTTTGGATGGCTTTTGGGGAAGAAAAATGGTTTCTCTTCCCTCCCCAGCCCACCGTGTCCCAGGAAGTGTGGCGTGGAGCAGGGGGCTCACCGAGATACATGCTGCGCCAGGGGGGATCAGACCTGCTGTGGGCTTGCTCCCGAGGTGCCGAGCATGAGATCTGGAGAACTGAACCCCCTCCTCAGCCCGGGTCTGTACTCAGCTCCTGAACAAAACCGTGGCCTGGCCCCAGAGGGGAGAGGGAGGTGAGCCACTCCCGATTACGGCCTTGGCCTCAGAGAGCATCACTCCTATTCACATCAGAAAAGGGAAATACTATCTCTTCTGCAGAAAACAGAAAGGTTTTTAACAAACAGGGTCCCTTTTCCCTCCCGTACACCCAGAAAAGGCTTCTTATTGCTTATTTTAATCAAATACTACATGGAAAATGGGAAACCAGGTGAAACCCTCGCAAGCAGGCAGCCCAACCCCCAGCCCATCCCTTCCCACCCAGCACAGTGTCTTCACTCATTTTAAAATCTTTTTATTCCTCTGAACAGACCCCTCAAAATCAATTCCTGGCACCCCCTACACCCTGCCTGCACAAATAAATCAATGCATGACAGGAACAGCACACGTCAGCAGGACCAGATGCACGGGGTGCAACTGAACACCCACAAAACCAGGATGACAATATCATCCATCCGTTTAAATTTTAAGGAAAATCACCAAACCCACTTGACTCTGAGAAGGCAAACCCAAAGGACAGCTTAGGCTGCGGCTGGTTTTGATCCTTCAGAACAAAGGAAACATCTTCTTGTGATTTTTATTGATTTCAGATTAAGAGATATCAGCATACCCGCAGCACTGTAACACTCCAGAGTGCTGAGCACACACAACCGTCCCGTGCATCACAGGTTTGATATGACTGAAAAACACTACCTTTACAAAAATGACAGCAAAAGTATTAAAACTTATCCTAAATTAGATCAAAATGCAAAGAAGTAATAACATTTCAGTTTAACATCCATTTTTAATTAGGTCTATGCCTAAATAAAAGTTTTAGTCTCTAAGTAAACATGCTCCATGATATCTAACATGGGAGGATTTCTCCTGTGTGACTTTTCGGGGGATAATGTAACTCCTCTCTGCCTGAACACATGAAAACGGTGCTGGAGACAGGAGCTTGCTAAACCTTAAAATATCAAATACTGAACATTCTTGAAAGGAATAATTTCAAATAGACTAATTTTTTGGCAAAGTAAGCTTAACAGACTTCTCTTGCTGAAGGCATTAGATAATTCACACTCACAAGCCCTGTTAATCACCTAACCTCCAAAGCTGCTCTCTGAGAAAGGTTTTTAAGGACTTTCATACAATCCTTCACAGTGTAAATCACTTATGTAGAATATGTATTTTAGCTATATTGTATTAATGGAATAACTAACTGCTCATCACATAAACATATATATTAAAATAAACCTACTAGTGAACACCGTGGTGGCCAGCACTGAGGCAGCACACCTGCACAAGCTGGGACCTGGCAGTTCGGAGAGGTGGTATAACATAAAGGCAGCTCCGCTCAGTTACCACAGCTTGCCAAGACATTAAATCATCTTTTTTTCCCCAGGAAATCTATTTGCTGGAAAAATTAGAATTAAGATATTTTTGTTAGCTTATCCAAATATTGCATGATTTCAGCAAGTGTCAAACATTGGGCCAGTGGTGGCTGTAATGTCAGCAAAGGGAGCGCTCTGATGAAGCGCAATAACTGACTGCTTCTTCAGGACAAGGAAGATGTAAAACTGGGCTGCGACTTCTTTCCGGTTGTTTTTCCAACAGAGCTCCCGAAAACTGAACGAACACATGCCTGATCTCTTCAGGTGCTGCATGAGAGAAATGAGAACATCAGTCAGGTCAGCTTCCCTGCCCATAAACCCAGATCCCATCAAGGCTGAACCGAAGAGCGCTGCTCGGAGTGAATATTTTCTGCTTGAACACCTTGAATAGGATCTTATCTTGGCATTTGCATTTATGTAAGTGGCTCTTAACATTTTATTGCCATAATATTGCTAGCACCTACCTACGTTACTAAAATCTACATATGCCCAGTTCCACTGAATTCACCGAAACAGTATTGAGGCATGCGATGAAGCGCATCTATAAGGGTTCTCATGATTCAAAATGATAAGAACCCCCGCATGCCTTGTTCGTGGGATACAGAGTACCGGCTGTATCACAGGCAATTTCAGTCACATCTAACGAAGTGGTATTATTGCTTGGTTTTTAATGGCGCTTGGACATTCAGCATCAGAGCAGCCTGTTAGAGCTGGCTTCTGTTAGAGTCCTGGCGATACGGTGTATGATGTCTTACATTACAGTTTCACCAGTTTCACCAGGATTTCTGCAAGAAAAGCAGAATAAGCCTTCCCGAGGCAAAGGCTGCCCTCCCTGGTGAATTTCAAGCACCTTGAAAGCACCAGGGCATTAAAACCTCTTAAAGAAGGTGATACCAGCTTTCTTTTTAACATAACCCTGATTCATTTCCCTAGCTGACATCTCAAGAGGATGAATAGCTAAACGATGGCACCCCAGCAGTGCCCAGCTGAGATCTGGAAACCTGTAAGCAGCTGTGAGTTGGGTTTTGTAGAGATACTCCAGAGCATACTCATAGAAGGAAGAGAGCAAGGGCCTAGCATTAGAGCAAACACTGCCCTGGAAGCAAACGTTCAGGAAGTTCTAGCAATTCCAGCAGCTGTGGGAAGACACCGTGTCAGGCACTCAGACTTTTCCTATGTAAATACCCAATAAAATGCAGTTACGCGCTGCGTATAAGAGGCAGCAATATGACCAACAGTCTAAGTAGGAGATTTTCTGACATGGTCCACCTGCAATCAACACCTGGCTTTGGCATCTAATGACTAAATCCTGCACAGTACCTGTAAAGTTCTTAATAACTGACGAGTTCTTTTGCTCCACCTTAGTTCTTCACTGTCTTTCCTGTTCCTTGTTAGTTCCTCGAGAGGAAACAGAACAGAAGGTTAGACAGCACGTGTAAAAAGTCACACCCCATGATGATAAAAAGGACAAGAGTTTTAGCCTAATTGAAAATCCAGCTGGAGCTGAGCATTTTGATGGCCATACTCAGGATAACTGACACCTCTGTGGCCATACCGGGCTTTGTGAAACAGAGAAAAGAATGTGTTCTGGTTTTGACTTTGTGAAAGGTTGTATTGGTCAGGGGCCAAAAAGAATGTTCAAAAATTTGGATTTAGATTTTGGGCTTCACCTCTGAAGTCAACAGGAGAAGACTGCCCTTGTTTCAGAGTGTCTGAGCATCCTCACAGCCAGTAAGTTCAGAAACTGTTTCCTTCTTACAGGAAGCACCATCTCTATGTAAGGAGCTGTTTCCCTCCCAGACTGTAACCTTTGAATGTGGGAATACCGCAGCCCTGATTATCAAGCTATACAGTTTCTGACTAGCAAAACATGTACTAAAGATGATGTTAGTACACCAAAATGCACTGTAAGTTCATGACGCTATTACAAATATTTTTAAAACATTGCTGAGAAAGAACACCGTTCTCTTCTGAAATAAGTCAGAGGGGTCAGCTTCGGGTATGCATACATTTGCTAACTCAGCTGGCTGTGTTTCAGCTTCTTGGCCCGGGCAATTGCTCACCAGTGAGGAGCTCTCAGAGAAAGTCAGTCTATCCTGCTGTTAGAACAGAAAGGATGATCAGTAGGCAACACCATTTATGCATACAGTGCACTTCTCGATTACATAATTCTGCTCAAAGCATTTACTGTAATAAACCAAAATGATTTAATAGCTGCTATTTCTACCATGTCTATTCTCACATAGGCAGGGACGTCGCTGTAGTATTTGTCCTACAGCTGGGTCTGTACCTATGGCCTCCGTTCAGACACAGACCCTGCATTTTCTACTCCTGTTAGGTCCAATTTTGTCATTCTTTTTCAGCTTTAGTGAGTTTCATATTCTCTAAAGAATGCCCTTTCAAGTCAGCATAAATGAAGACAGCAGAAATAATTTGTTATTGCTTAAGTATTTTCTCAATACGAGACACAAAAGGTAAGTTTTATCCTTTATCAAGATGATTATATTTATCTCTTTAGTACAAAGAGTCTGTATTTCCTATTAAGATTTCATTTATGCTTAATGGTTAGACTGTAATCTATACTTATTAATAGACATTTTAATTAATCATTCATTCATTGTAAAGCTACTAAAGTGCTAATAAATAAATTTTCGTAACACAAGCTACTTAATGCTACATCAGCTGTTTCTAGCATCCTTTTCAAACATGTATTAGTAATTTCTTAATGTGTGTTACACAGAACCCTAGCATAAAATGAAACCAATAAATACATATAGGTCTCTAAAATTTATGGAAACTGCTCACTATCATTTCACCACAGTTATCATGAGTTTCTTTTCTGTTATTCTGTGATGTCAACATAAACAAATCATTTCTAGTTTTTCTCTCAGTCTCTGAATGAGCTGATTCCTGCAGGTAACTTGGCTCTTCTACTATCAGCATCTCTGTATTAATAAAAAAACAAGGTTTAAGAGGCAATTACTGTGAATCACTGTCCTTAAAAAAACAAACAAACAACACTGAAAAACAAAACTCACACCCTAGCTAGCAATCTTTGAAAGAAAGGGACAGAATGAGTAAATACAGAATAAATATTATTCCCAATAGGACTGTGGAATAAGAATCACCTTCCAAGAGAGTTTCTCCTTTTCTAAAAGTTGACCTTTATGGACTTGCAAGAGGTGCTTTTGTTGATTAACTTGTGGGGCAGACATACAGATTATACTTGTGGCAGAGCAGTGGAGTAAAAGCAGATACATCACCCTCTCAGATCTAAAATGGAACATTTCTTCTTGCTTGATATTAACCAAAACACAATCTTTAGGTTACAAACGGAAGTTATTTACATGAATTTGGAAATCTAGAGAGCAGTTTGATTACACTCAGAACAAGTGAGAAGCTTTTTTTAAAAAAAACCACCACCACCAAATCTGGTAGTTTGGTAGACAATTACAGAAACCAAAGCTGAAACCAAAAATACTTCCTTATGCCACAAGGAAGAAAAAGACTTCCATTCAGTTTCTGATCTAAGGAACAAAAGAACAGCAAAGTACTTACAAAAACAAAAAAACTTTTCATTTTTATTTTAAATAATTAACAGCCACTTTCCTTAACATTTAACTTTCTTGGCCTTTGATTTATAGAACACTGCACACAAACACTGTGCACATGTCTCTCAAACGTTATGTAAAACAGAAAACATTTTCTAACAGCTAATTCTGCAACAACAGAACTAAAATATTACCTGTGGTATCTTGCTCTTTTCTTGTTTCTTCCATTTCAGACTCCCTCTGTATTCCTTTTCTTCTCATGTTAAATCTGCGACTCTTGAAGCATTTTGCAAACAACTGAAATACAAGCTGTATATTAATTGCTGCAACCCAGAATTCAGATATTTGAATCAAGTAATCCTGAAAATCTGGAATAGCCTTCTGCAGCTTCAACTTTGTCAGCAAACTTCATGAAGAAATAACTAAGGGACAGCTTGGATCATTTTTCCTTGAAGCCAGTAAGCAAGGATGAAAAAAGAATATCTGCAGTTATGTGTGTGGATTTCTCTCCCCATGTACTGGTATATGAGTATTTTTCATCCTCATAAAGAGCAAGTTGTAATTCTGCACCTCGACTCTAAGTGGTGAAGCTGTGCTGCTATAATGAACCTGCAGAGCTGTTTGCCTGGAGACCTTGCCTCCCAGATCTCTCCAAGCCACACAACAGAAGAAAGAGTGCAATTAACGTAAGGCTGCTGCACACAGGTCACACCGTTGTTATTCCCTATCACCTTGTGTGCCTGTTGAGCTCTTTTTTATCTTATCACCAGCTCTAAACTTACAGCTTCTTTGAATGATCTGTCAGATACTACGCAGGGACACAAGAGGCTTTGATAGATAGTATTTCCATAAAACTGTCTTGTGCAAAAAAGACCAGTAAGGTGCACAGCCACAGGAAAGGGTGGTCTGGCCCACCCTGCTAGCCAAAATGATCAGCAATCAGGAACCTCTTGGTCCTCTGAAAAGCAAGTCTCTGGCTGCTCTCCAGCTGGCAAGTGCAAAACAAATTGGCATACTGATTTTCTAAAGCCATTAACAATATCATAAGAATAATGTTCATGCCTGATGTACTTTAAAGTAAACATAGAGGAAAGATGTGGTCTCATATTGATTACAGAGCAGAAACAAAACGGAAAATAATAAAGTAGAAAGCAGAAAAGAAATTGACAGAAATCTAAATAGTTGTGTATTAGTGTACAGTCAGGTGCCAGTATGTGAAATGAAACATCAGCTTTCAACTTTGTCGTGTTTCACCTGTTGTTGGAGTGCTAGAGATAAAAGTTGCGAGCTCTACAGACTGTCTTTCTGATGAAGCAATTAGTGGTGAGTTTGCAAATAATCATCAGGTATCCAACTGAACTTTACTGCAAAACAATACTTTCAGTGATGCTACGCACCTGCAGTTTACTAGGAGTTCACATGAAACCAAGTCTGCAAAATGTCTCTCAGTTAGACCCTAGGTGTGCAACAGTCCCATAATCTATACAGTGACATTAAAACCTACAAGAAATTGATCTTTACCATTTGCAGATCAGCATGAACCACAGGCTGTGTAGCATGGAACAGGATTTTATCCACACCTCCTGATTTCTTCCACATCATTGTTTTTTTTGTTGGGGGTGCAAGGTCTAATGTAGTAAGAATGTCCGTGCAGTTGTTAAGTTGGTTGTATATAGTGTTACAGCTGAGTTCCTTCCCTACATCCACAAGCAACTTCCTCTTTCTTTTATTTTTTTTCCTCTGGGTCATAGCTACATAGAACAAGTATTTAAAAAAAAATATCTAAGAAGGTCTAGTCACAGAACACTTAGGCATAAAAAAAAAGCACTGTGAATCAAAGGGACAGGCTGCTGACCTCCTGAAACACCACATAGACTTGAAAATCAAAGTACAAGTGCATGTGCCGTTTCTCCAAAATTTTTCATAAAGTATACTCTTTGTATCCTTGTACAGGAAATTCATGTGTTTAGTTATGGAAGACATATGACTACCATACTAAAGAACCAGGAATGTGAGGACTTAATGAGAACACAAGATATACCAACAAAATTGAGTAAGCTGTCTTTAATCCATCAGGAAGGTCATTGTTCCAAGAACTGCTGATGTACTCAACAGGTTTCATTACCTCATAATTAATATCTGTATTTGTCAGTTTAATCCTTTAGGAATTTAATTTAGATGTACATAGTAAACATGACAGAAAGACATGGATTGGTTATATAGCTGTAACTTATTGAATATTATTTTAGCAGACTGGAAAATTCCAGTATTTTAAATATTAATGTCAACATGAACTTGTTTATTTGCTAGCAGCCACCAACACGATGGGTGACATTTAAATTTACTTACAGAAGAAATTAAATATTTTTCTTATTGGATCTTATTAAAGTTAAAAGTTTGCAAAACAGAATTTTACAAAGGCCTGAAAGTTTTAAGATTGTTATTTTACACATAAAAATCACTGATGTGTCACTAACAGTAGAAGTTCTTTGGCTGAAACCTCAGTAACATTCATGAACAGCCCACGCTTGCACTGTTAGCAGAACTGAAGAGCAAGGAAACTTGATTTGGTACGCAGAAGAAACTGTCAGCAGAGATTTGGGCAGATCAGGTGAATACCTGATATTGGTTTGTGTAATAGTTACCATAAAATAGAACTATGACAGTAGGAGCCAATGAAATCTAAAGTGGGAATAACCTGTTTTGTTCCAACAAGAAGAAAATGAAAGCTAGTTAGTGCTAACATTCAACAAGAAACCGGTCAAGTTCTGACCTGTATCATCAACTGGCTCAAGCACAAATCCATCGTGTTCCATCAATGAAGGCATTGTTACATTCATTAGATGACTTACTTCCTTAATGGTGGTGTCTGTGCAGCTGGACTCAACTGTAAGAAAACCCAGCAAATAATCCAAATTAAAAAAAAGTTTACAAGATGAAAAATTTCTTAATCTCACAACAAAGAATGAAAGCAGACAAAAAGGATCAGAATTAGAAAACTGTGATTTTATCTATGATCTCACAATCACCTTAACCAGTAATAACTGTCTCTGCTTCTGCACTACACATTTCCCTTTGCTGACACCAGAACCTGTATGACCGGGTGGTGGAACAGACGGAAGAACTGGTAGAAAAACCCACCCAATGAAAAATGTTTGGGGAGAAAAGTGGTTATTTTCAATATGTATCTGTTTCCAGTTCCAGGCAACTGCATGGCAGTGTGGGCATCTCTGTCAACATAAAAGGAACAGGTAGTAGCAGGACTAGTGCAAGGAAAGGCAAGTGCCACTGTTTCACTTCAAAGCTGTTCCAGAATTCTCAGTTTTAAAGTAACAGTGTGATGGGGGTATAAGGATTTAAGATATAAAAAAATTTCCAGAAATACTTTTCAAAAAAATTATTTCTTTCACCAATGTCAAACCAAAAGACGACTAGGAACTTTATGAACTACTGAAGTGTCATTTGCTGCTGAAATATGAAGCCAGAAATACTCATAGGTAAAGTTCAAAGTCACAGCATACCCTTGTTCAGTTTCCTTTCCCCTACAAAAGCCTTATCGTACTGCCTAAGCAGCAGGGTGGATCAACAGCGTATCCAACAGGATGTCACATAAAAGTGTTTCTAAGCAATGTCACATTACAGATCTGGAATCCCTAGGTCAAATTAAATTGTACCTAAAATGGTGGATGGATATTAGAAAAAAAAATAAAGGAAAGGAACAAAAGAGAAAGGCTCCAGATATTATACAGAGCTGAATGTGAGTAACTTTAGGCATTAATACAGAGGGTTTGTGTAAGACAGAGCAGACACTGCAGACTCACTGGCTATGCTGTTCTCTGGCAGATCTTGTGACAAAGGATGTTCTTCCTTCATATCAAGAATGTCTTTATCCAGACCATTTTGCTCATCCCTCAACAGGATTTCTTAAATACAAAATGGATAGTTTTAATCATTCTAAGTCTCAGTAGTTTTAAATTAGTCTGATACAGCCTAATGTTAATTATTTAAGGTTAATTCTCTGCAAACTAAAATAAGCTCAGCTTCCACAGATGGCTGTCAACAGTACAGCTGTCTTCAGCAGTACAAAAACGGGAACGTTAGTCTTACTTCTGAGATTTCCACCTTTTCTTTGAAAAGTAGAATACTGATACTGGTTTAAAAGTATAAATAAAGATTTACATAAATACTCTAAACCACATAGATGTAGAAGCTACTTTGCTGCCTTTGTTATTACAACAATAAGGATAAAAATGCTGCAGTATATCACCTCTGAAAATATAAATTAAACTGTTAAATATTAGGTATAAATCAAATTCCTTTAATTTTAAATAATTTATATCCTTTAAAACAATTTTATGTGGCAATGTCTAAGTGATCATAGATTTAGTGACAAGTAAAAAAAAGTATGAAAACAACAAAAAATATAGGATTTATGTTTGAAAGCAATCACTTTCATTCTATCCTGTTTGTTTTCCTGTAAGAATAAAAATATTTGGAAAGAAGCTAATTCTGTTTATCTATGGCAAACCCTACCAATCATATCTACAGCATTCTCCTCATCTCCAAAACAGTCATGCTCAAAACAGTAAGCATCTTCACGCAGCGCAGACTTGTCTCCATTTACACTCGCAGAGTTGTGATCAGCCACAGGACTCCTACTGCTCATTAAGATGCTGCTGTCAAAGAAGCTCTGTTTTCTTAGTGCATCTGGTTCTTCATCTGAATAAACACAGAATTTCTGATGCTTCATCTGCCTGAATTTTTGAAACACGTATTTATCAATTTCCTAATTTTTCACATATTTTTTAAAAGATTGTAACATATCCCATACCTCAAATGGAACAAACAACAAACAATTCTAGCTAATTCAGTAAAAAGCAGAAAATGTTTGGTTTGATTCTCAGTCTCCAATATCATATTATATTACTTAGAGTACTTACACTAAAACTTAAGCATAAGACAGTATGACAGGCCAATCAGCACAAGTGTGAAACACACACACTTTCAATAATGCACACACTTTTTTCACGTCTGGAAAGCACTCAGACTGTACAAATTTTTCCACACAAACACACTTTTCCTTATGGAATATTTCTAATTTCTCAACTTCTCTCACCAAAGTTTCTATCACAGAGAAGTATATTGCTTTCGTAATCCTCTGTAAGTGTGATGTCTTCAGCTCTGCTCTGATTCAAGGTAAAATGTTCAGCAACATCAATGGAACTGACGAAAAAAACATTATACAAAATATAGGGTGAACTGAAACCTATTGACCAGTTAGCTGGAACATGAAAACTTGGTCCTAAACAGTCTTCAATCCTGACACTTTGTCATGAACCCCCCCAAAAGATAGCTTCTGTTTTCTATGGCATTAAAAGTACCCTGGCTGCTCCTCACTTCTGTGGAGAGAGAACAACTGTTTCCCAAGGCTATTCGCAGTCAAATCGTTTTTAAGGGGGTTTTGATAAAATTCACTCTTTTGGATTTCCTCTAAAAGCTGAAAATAAGCATATGGAAACCAGGTGCTATAGGTTTATTAAAATTGATACCTCTAAGCAAGTAGGCAGCTGCTGCCTTTGCTAGCCAAAATTTCCATGCATGCAATCACCAATGTATGTCATGCAGCGAAGACTGAACCTGCACTAGCTGTGAGAGGAGACAGCTGGGAGAGGTCCGTGAGGAAGGGGAAAGCACTGTGTTACCCAGCTTCAGAATACTGCCCACATCCGGAACTCCATGGACAAATGATCCAGATGTATACTCAGACAGCAGCCCCCACAAGAAACAGCAGGCATAGCTATAAGGACAAGGGCAGCAGCCGTACTCCTTATTTCACATTTTGCCACTCTCTTTTGCCAGAAAACTTGGTCTCATGCGAGTTTGTTCACATCCAAGCCCTGCTATCTACCGGGCGCTCACCCCATAACAGGCATCTAATCAGTGTAACGCCATCATCTGTAAATCAAACCACACAGACTCTTTGGGTAGGCAGCAAAGGCATGCTTTACAGTTAGCACACTGAAGTACTTGAATAAATAGTTTTACCTGGCAGCTGTACTTGGAAAATACTAAATACTAACAGATCCCATCAAGCTGTATTTATGACAAGGTACAGAGGAAGCTTCAGCAGAAATCCCTTATCCTGGACCTCTGGGGGCATTGCAGACACCAGAAACGTGTCTTGGCCTCCCGCTTTTTATCAGTTTTTCTACATTCTGTCAGAAAAGCCAAAGAAATATGCTGGCTTTTCATGGGGAGCCAAGCTGACTACTGCTGATAAAATGCCCCAGCCCAAAGAGCAATGGAGCAGAAATTAAATACAGTTACACAATGGAACAGTGCAACATTGCAAGGTTACTAGCCAGAGCTTCTTGGTCTTACAATGGCATTTATATTAACTTTTATATCTTTTCTTGAGGGCAGAAAGTTGTTTGCAGGCTTCACTCAGACAATTTAAAATCCTGAAGTTCCACACGTTATTTCATTGTAGATGTCTGGACTTTGAGGAACCCTACCAAAGTACAATTCATGTGACTGTAAAGCCGACTTGGAATTTAGGAGAATTCAGTTATCAAATCAGAGCAATTCCGAGTCCTGATCAGATAACAGAAAGGATATGCTTTACTTCTAGAGATTCTAAAATAATGAGTAAAAACTAGGAAAGCATTTACTTTAAATCAAGTAGTGGCATTTCAAAATCATGAAATTCTTCAGGTAATGTAATGGACAGATAATCAGCCTCAAAGTTCTCTTCTGGAAGGTCAACAAGTCCTAAAAGAAAGAGACAACATAACAAAATAAGTATCAATAAAAGTAATGTTCTCCCAAGTACATATAATAAGACTGTAAACCTGTCAGGAATGTCTGCTGCCATTCTAAATAACAGAAAGGTAAAGCTTAAGCACTTTGTCAACAGGACTCCGAAGTGGAATTAAAATCCTTAGTTTACATATACTTTAGAAGCCTTATTGTTTTACAGGCAGATACAGAAGAGTCTGCTGCTACAGGACTTGAAATACAGTCAGACCATTGGGGTTATGAACAGCTATATTAAGTCCCTGAAAGATTCTCACAACTGACATTTGGCCTAGCACCTTCCATAGCACTTGAAATGAATTAGTGCATTTTCTTTTTCTCTCCCGTGTCTGTATAACACTGTTCTCCAGCATCAAATAACTATGAAGTGAGACTGCAAATATGTGGTCATCAGAGAATCCTGGAACCATTTGTGAAGTAACAGATTTCTGAAGGCCATCTAACCCAACCTTTTGCTCAAAACAGGGTTAATTTATAAGTTTGATCACTTCTGTCTATTTCTGCTGATGGAGATTCACAGCATGCCTGGACAGCCTGTTTCAGCATTTTACCACTTCCACTGAGAATTCAACCCCCACCCCCTGCCCCCTTAGATCTCATGGGAGTCTCCATTGCCACAGCTGTGACTGTTGTGTCTTGTTCTTGTGGTGTGTAGTCCTCTATAACTACTATAATAGTAGGCATTCAAACTAGATAGTACTGGGTACTTATTGTGTTTCTTCTAGAGATTTCCAAATGTTGACAAATGCTAACTTGTCGCAACACTCTCCAAACTAGCCAGCTGCAACAAGGTCTTTTACCATCTCATACCAGCATTCTCTTCATGCCAGTCCCTCCACTGCCTTCTCCTCATCTCACCTCATCCAGAGCATACACACACACTCTCTCTGCTTCTTCCTCGGCTGCTCTCTCTTCATTGGCTCTCAACCACTTAACTTAACCAGCCACAGCTGCACCTTATCTACATTGGCCAACCCACCGCCCCTGAAGCCAACCCACAGTTGTATATTATCAATACTAATTAACCCAGCTTCATTCTTCTACACTAACTAACTACTCATGATCGTTAACCAGTTCTGTTTAATATCTTTATTGATGATCTGGATGAGGGGATCTAGTGTACCCTCAGTAAGTTTGCAGGTGACACCAAGTTGGGCAGGAGTTTTAATCTTCCTGAGGGCAGGAAGGCACTGCTGAGGGATTTGGACAGGCTGGATCGATGGGCCAAGGCCAGTTGTATGAGGCTCAAGAAGGCTCAGTGCAGGGGTCCTGCGCTCGGGTCACAACAGCCCCTTGCAGTGCTGCAGGCACTGGGCAGAGCAGCTGGGGAGCTGCCCAGTGGGAAAGGGCCTGGGGGTGATGGTCATCAGCCAGCTGAATATGAACTGGCAGTGTGCCCAGATGGCCAAGAAGGCCAACAGCACCCTGGCTTTTGTCAGAAACAGTGTGGCCAGCAGGACGAGGGCAGCGATTGTCCTTGGCACTGATGAGGCCGCACTGTGAATACTGTGTACAGTTTTAGGCCCCTCACTACAGGAAAGACATGGAGGTGCTGGAGCGTGTCCAGAGAAGGGCAACAAAGCTGGTGAAGGGTCTAGAGCACAAGCCTGATGAGAAGGAGCCGAGGAAACTGGGTTTCCTGGAGAAAAGGAAACTCAGGGGAGACCTTCTTACTGTCTACAACTACCTGAAAGTTTGTAGGCAGGTGGGAGTCAGTCTCTTCTCCCAAGTAACAAGCAATAGGACAAGAGGAAACAGCCTCAAGTTGTGCCAGGGGAGGCTTAGATTGGATATTAGTAAAATTTCTTTACCAAAAGTGTTGTCAAGCATTAGAACAGGCTGCCCAGGAAAGTCACTGTCCCTGGAGGTTTTTAGAAAATGTGTAGATGTGGTGCTTAGGGACATGGTTTAGCAGTAGACTTGGCAGTGCTGGATTAATGGTCGTACTCGATGATCTTAAAGGTCTTTTCTAAGCTAAACAATTTATGAGTCTATCCTTAGGAATAATGTAGAGTAGGTATTCTGCAAACAGACCAGGTCACAAAGCACATTAGGGCTCACAACAGATGCTGGTGTCCGATTCTTGGCCTTTTTTTAGACAAATGTGCCTCCCCATTTGTTGCCTAAGTATGACAAACAAATAGCGTGTTGGAAAAGGACCCAGTCATCTCTGCTGCATTCTTTCTGGCTACATGGCTGGAGCTCAAAACACACTGTCAGATCTGGCACTAACACCCTGTTAGACATGTTGTTGGTGTCATTGGAAATTAAAATTAATTATCTAGCAACTGAAGCTGAATTCAAGCTTCTTCTTGTAAGACCACTTAAGACACCGCTTCTTTTAAAGGAGTCAAAGACCTGAAATCACGTTAAATTAAGCCAGACTAAATGTCAGCAGTAGGCACTAGTATGTTCAGTTTCCTTTGTTATCAATAACATGTATTTAACAGAAATATCAAAAAATAACTTTTAAAATGAGAGCTGTAAAGGACACAGATGGAAAAATGCAGAATTCTGTACACACCTGGGCGAAAGGCTGTCTTCATTTTTGTCAAAGCTTCACCACAGTCTGCCAAGAGGTACTTTACTTTCCTGTGGTAAATCCGCACCACTCCTAGGAGTAAGTGCCCAGAGGTTCGCAGAGCTATTGTAAACTTTGATGATTTAAAAAAGTTGTTCAGGAGTTAGTATTTTTGGCAAAAATATCAAAATGAAAATATTACACAATAGTAACAGAGTTCCAGTAACATACCACAATACAGAGCTCTATGAAATTCAACAGGGCTTTGTACTGATATAGAGGATTGTAAACATAAATGAATTTTCAGAGCTAGGAACTTTGAGTTGATTCTGTTCCTAAACATTGCCATGCCAAAGTGTAAGTCCTGAACCGGTGCACTTACTTTATCTAAAACATCTCAGCTAAACGCCAAGAAACAGTGTAATGCAACCTGAAACAGAAAGTAGCTGCCCTGTATCCTAGTATTTGACACTTTGGTTATTTGAGTGAACAGACAGGGTACCTATGCCCTTACTTCTGCAAAGAAAGGCCGTAACTATGGCCTTATTTATGCAAAGTCTTCCTGCACCAAACACAGTCAAGGTGGTCATGCAGATGCTAGGCAGGACAGCATGCAAGGGAAAGCAAACAGTACTCAACTAGCACCTCTTGGAAAACACTTCCAAATAATACCAAGATTATTTTAACAACACTCAACTAATAATAACCCATGCAAGACAGATGATGCAATTCAGGCTACCAAATATCAAGCAGGTATTTTCATGGAGAAAAAAACCCCAAAAATCTGCTTGCACCAGCCAAAAGCCTTGGCTCGCCTGAGCCATCGATTAGTGACAGTGCAAAGCGTTCCTCACTGTTCCCTTGGATGCAATTGCAACGGAGAGGCCAAGGACTGAGTCATGGCTACTTGACTGCCTGCATCTGTGCTTGCTTGAGTCATACCTTCTCTGTGATGACAGAGGACTTCAGCCTCCAGGACTGTTCATACAGAGTCTCTAATAAGCACTATGTGTGCTTAATTATATGTGTATATGATTATAATGGGGGACCTGGAAGAAGTCCACTGAAAGTGGAAACATGGTTACAATATGTCAAAAGTTATTTATGACAAGATCAGCAAAAGCATTCTCTGTGTACAATTTCACAGCAGTTTTCTTTGGTTAAGCTTGACTTTGGTTAAGCAGCTGACTTTTCAATTTTTTTGAGACAATTTCCTTGTATTTGGGAATACCAGTATTTCCCAAATTCTGTTGAATACCCACTGCCAGTACTCAAAGGCTCTGAAGAAAGACCATTGCTACCACACTGCACTGACGGGCTCATGTTGCCTCACGGGTGGCTGAAACCCACCTACCGTGATCCCTTGGCCAGCAGTGCCCACAGAGCACTCCCTGGAGCTCTATCAGCATGCGGAAAAATACATTTGAATATACTGTGGTAACATTTGCTTACACTGTACATAAATGTATGCCACAGATCTCCAGGAGTAAAATAGCAAGTAAAATATTTATACAAGTATAACTCAATGAGATGGAGATCTTATCTGAGTAAGAACTGAATAAAACCAGAGTAGGATTGTATCTCACACTGGTTTTGAAATAGCCACAAATTTGTCCTAAAGTAAGTCCCCATGATAGCAACAGTCCTGTTCCCTACAAAAGATGAACACCACCCCAGAATTTACCAGAAGATGCCTTCTCATTTAATAGCATACCTTTGGTGAGATGATCTTTTCAACTGTAGTCTCTAAATTGCACTCAAATACGTGAGCTTTGGTAAGCTTCCTCTCCCAGTGGGCAGCAAGCCATATTTTGGCCAATGGCCCACGCTTGTTGATGAGCAAATGCAGGTAGAACATGATGCCTGGGGCAATGCCCACAGGCCAGCCCTGCTGCCACCTCCCGGGCTCTTGTCCTCCCAGTGGGAGAAGGGTCCTGGGGCATGAAGTGGGAAGAGGGATTTAGTGGGACCCTGAGGGGATGGAGGGACTCCACCAGGCGTTGAGGGGACAGGGGGATTTAGCAGGATCTGAGGGGATGGGGGAACCCAACCAGGCTCTGAGGGGACAGGGGGATTTGGCGGAACCCTGAGGGAATGGAGGGACCCAGTCAGAACCTGAGGGGATGGGAGGATTTGGCGGGACCCTGAGGGGATGTAGGGGGGGGAGGGATTTGGCGGGACCCTGAGGGAATGGGGGGACCCAGTCAGGCCCTGAGGGGGTTGGAGGATTTGGCGGGACCCTGAGGTGATGGGGTGTGAGGATTTAGTGGTATCTGGGGAGATGGGGGGTATCCAGCCAGGCCCTGAGGGAGTGAGAGAATTTAGCAGGACCTGATGGGGTGAACACAGCTGGGCACTGAGGGGACAAGGGGGATTTAGTGGAATTTGAGGGGATGGGGGACCCAAGTGGGTACTGAGGCAATGGGGCAGGGGGGATTTAGTGGAATCCTGAAGGGATGGAGGGATCTAGCCAGGTGCTGAGGAAATGGAAGGAGATTTAGTGGGGCCCTGAAGAGATGAGGGGAGCCAGCCAGGCCGTGAGGGGATGAGGTGACCTCACCAGGCGCTGAAGGGATCCCGCCAGGTGCTGAGGGGATGGGAGGATTTAGCAGGACCTGAGATGATAACGGGACCCCACTGGGTGCTGAGGGGATAGGGGGAAATTAGTGGGATCAGAGGGGATGGAGGGACCTCACCAGGCACTGAGGTGATGCAGCCAGGTGCTATGGGGATGGGGAGGGGATTTAGCAAGACCTCGGGGGACAGAGGGACCTTGCTGGGCACTGAGGGAACGGGGTGTGGGGTGGGGGGTGTGTGGGGTCGGGGATTTAGCAGAACCTGAGGAGATGAGGGGACCCCGCCAGGCGCTGAGGGGACCCTGCTGGCGGCTGGGGGATTTAGCGGGACCTGCGCGGACTGAGGGACCTCGCCGGGCCCTGAGGGGCCGGGGGGGATTTAGCGGCCCCTCCTCGGGCCCTGCGGCGGCGGCTCCCTGCGTGCCGCTGCCCGGCTGTCACCGCCTCTCTGCCCGTCTCCGGGTCGGGTTCCGTGTCCTGCGCCGTGCGGTGCCGCGCCGTGCCCTGCAGTGCCGTGCCGTGCCGTGCCGTGCCGTGCCGTGCCGTGCCGCGCCTGTGCGGGCAGCGCCTGTGCGGGCAGCGCGGCAGCCGGGCGGCGGGCGCTGCAGGGACGCTGCCTGCCCTTGCCCGAACCTGCGCGCCCGGCGTGCCTGCAGCTGCCTGGCCCCGGGCAGGGCAGCCCCACAGGCCTCCTCCAGGCCGGTGTCAGTGAATCCCCGCTCCTCCCTGGCGCTCACAGCGAGCGTGCACGCACCTCCAGGAGCCCGATGCTGCTCATTTGAGGTTCCTGTGCCTGGCCAAGGCGGCCCACAGCACCCTGGCCTGTATCTGAAGCAGTGTGGCCAGCAGGACCAGGGCAGCAATCATCACCCTGCGCTCGGCGCTGGTGGGGCTGCACCGTGAATCCTGTGTGCAGGGTTGGGCCCCTCACTACAAGAGGGTCGCAGAGGGGCTGGAGTGTGTCCAGAGATGGGAACGGGGCTGGGGCACAAGGCTGATGGGGAGCGGCTGGGGGAACTGGGGGTGTTTGGCCTGGAGAAAAGGAGGCTGAGGGGGGACATAATGGCTCTCCCCAGCTGCCTGACAGGAAGGGGTGGGCAGCAGGGGGTTGGTCTCCCAGATAACAAGCAAGAGGACAAGAGTAAATGGTGTCAAGTTGTGCCAGGGGAGGTTTAGGTTGGATATTAGGAAAAATTCCTTCACCGTAAGGGTGGCCAAGCCTTGGAACAGGCTGCCCAAGGATGTGGTGAAGTCACCATCCCTGGAGGTGTTTGAAATATAGGATGCTTAGGGACACGGTTTAGTGGTGGGCTTGGCAGTGCTGGGTTAACAGTTGGACTTGATGATCTCAAAGGTCTTTTCCAACCTAGATGATTCTATGAATGGAGAGCACCTCCCCAGCACCCTCCTCCTCCTCCTCCCAACCTATTTCACCCTTGACATTTTAAAAGCCCACTTGAGAGGCACCATCCCATCTCTTTCTCTGCAGGTGAGCAGGTCCTGTGTGGCTCCAGGCACATTTGATAATGTCTTGGTGAAGCAAATCTGCAGAAGGAAAAAAAAAAAAAAGAGCTTCAGATCTGAACTCTATGCAGAGGGGATAAGGGTAAAGGTGTGCAGCCACCCATCTGCATCAGCCACAGCCAGCACTGAGAGGAAAAGGCAGCCTGTGTGCACCCTTAGGTGTCACCAGCCAGAAAAAAAATTAGTTCACCAACCCTCTGCTTCATGCTTTCTGTGCTTTGCTTTATATTCAGGCAGAACACAGCAAGTCTCCTGGTGCTCCTGAGCCACAGCATCAGCTGTTGCCATATCACAAGGCACCTGTGGTTTTCCCCATCTCCCCGGCAGCCTGGTGTTAGCTGAAGATAACTAGATTTCAATTATCACCAGGAAAGTTTTGAGCCTCTTCCCAGTGTGGCTCTGCAGCTGGTCTTAGTGGAAGGCAGGGCTCTGTTCCTCTGGCTGCCTTTGGGCAGAGATAGCTACCCTGGGCTGAGGCTCAGACATCGCTGTTTGGGGAAGGAGAGGGGGTTCTGCTATAAAACACCCTTGGAGTGACACATCCTCAATGGGGACCTGGAGGAGAGCCCCGTGAGCTTCAAAGCAGCCGTCCACCACCCCTGCAAGGGCACCAAGACTTCCTGGATGCACCGTGCCCTGCAGTGAGGAGAATGACCTACCCTGGTGCCTGGCTGTGCCGGCTCCAGCCCTTCCCAGTGCCGTAGCTGATTTCCAGCCCCGGGGTGCAGAGCCAGCCCTGCCTGCCTCACTGGTGGCAACAGCTCCTGAGGGCACCCAGCACTGCGAGTGCATCCTTGTGTGCATGGGGACTGGGGTGCCATGTCTATGGCGTGCAGGGACCAGCAGTACCAGGAGGGGAGGCCACGATGTACCAGGCACCTCTGGTCCTTGCACACTGCTGGATCTCCCCGCCAGTGCCAGCAGCTGGCTTGCAAATTGATTGCCCGGCTGATTTTCCCCTGACCTCCAAGTCACCTTGAACAGTGCTGGCTGCAGGCATTCACTCTGCCATGGGATGCTGTGAATACTAAGGAGGCAGGAATGAAACTTCACCTCCGCTGCTGGGCTGGATGAGGGTCAGCACTGCCGTTGGGCACCGGGCGGCCACAGCAGCCGTGCACACCCCAAAACTGTGCAGTGCTGGGGTATGCTGGAGGGGGCCGGAGGGACAGAGCCATGTCCACAGCCCTGCTGGCTCCCTCCCGTTCCTGCTCCCACCGTCCTTCTCTGCTGGCTTGGGGCTCGGGTTCCCTGTCCCTCTCATCCCCATTTAATTATTTTGGCTGAGCAGTGGCATGTTCCCACTCCTGGCAGCGCCATCCTGCTCCCTCACCCTGCTCCGTCTCCCAGGCTCCCTCCCTCCCTCCTCTTTCCATTTCTTTCCAAGCCCTCAGGCTCTCCTCTCCAGTGCTCCTGCAGATTCATTGTGAATTTTGGCAGCGCTGCCTCTGACCTTGGCTGTCTCCCTCCTCTCTTTGCTCCTGCGCTGGCAGCATAAATCTTGGCTGTCTCCATCTCTCCTCCCTTCCCTTAGTGCCAGTGCCCTGGGGGCAGAGCAGCCCTTGCCAGCTCCCAGTCCCATGCTCTGCCTCCTCGGGATCAGCCGGGGAAGGCTTGGGCTGCCCACCCCACGCCCCGCAGCCCTTCAAAGGCCCGAGGCCATCTTGCCAGCTCCCATCCAGCAAAGGCGGTGGGACCCAGGGGCAGCACACTGAAAGCAGCAATGCATGCAGGATGCATCCCTCTACCTCATCCATTGCAGGTGTCCCCTCAAGCATCTCTGCAGGATTGGGGTGCAGGAGGAGCCCCCCCGGGTGCCCTGACCCCATGGCAGATGTGGCATGGACCTGACTGCTACAGCAGCTGCCTCCATGCTAGCGGGCTTGTCCCTGTCCCTGTCCAAAGGCAGGAGAGAGCCACAGCACAAGTGGTTCTGCCTCTGCCCCCCAAATCCCCAGCCTCACGGGGGTCTCAGCCGTGGCACCCTGGGCACTGCTGGGTCCCTTGTCAGCTCAGGGCTCGGGTGCTGTGAAACAGAGGGCTTGACCATGGCTCTGCACAGGAGCAGGCCAGTGGCGTTTCTGTTTTTCCTAGGGAATTTGGTGATGCCAGAGGCAGCATTCCCCAGCTCTGCCATGCTCTCCACCCAGCCCTGCTCCTGCCTGCCCACAGGGATGTACCCGCCTGCTCCAGATCCATCTCTTTCTGCTGATTTGGGACAATCTGTGTCCCGTGACCTACTTGTCTCCAAGCATATTCTGCCTTCCTGCCGAGTGGGTTGGTACTAAAGCCTCTCTAAATGTGGTTAACGTGTCAGGATGCACTTACATTTATTTTTAATTCTGCTTCTTTCTCGGCCCACTTCTGGATGTGTCCCCAGGGACGCTGTGCTGGGAAGCCTCTGCATTTCGACACAGCGCCATGAGAGGAGACGGGAGCAGCAAGCAGGTGGGTCGCAGCATGCACAACCTCCACTGCAAACTTAAAAAATAATAAAATCATGGGTGCCCTTGCCCTTGGTATGGCACAAGGTGATGGAAGACCCCAGCCCATCTTGCAGCCCCTGGCCCTGCTGCAGCTCAGGGACTGGAGGTACCGTGGGTTGGTCCCTTTTCAGGTAGTGCCACGTGACCCATGAGGATGCCAGGCAGCATCAGCCGCGATGTAAGTGCATCACAGCAGGGAACCTGCAAACCCATTTTGCCAAGCTAAACCAATAATTAAAATAATAAACCTTGCCAGGGCACCTTGGAGGAAAATTTAAAAAAAAACAACAAGAAAATGGCTATCGAGGTTAATATTTAACAGAAACTTTAGCATTAAATGAGGGGGATGTTCAAGGCAGGATAACGTTGTCACCCATCATTGAACAGCAGTGGCACAAGCCAAGCTGGCCCTGCTGGGACTGTGCCAGCACTAGCACCTGGATGGGTGCTGAGCCTGTCCAGCCCTCAGCCTGGCTCCCTCAGAAATACAAACACACTTCTTTATTTGTGCCTGCGTCCCCCCTAAACTCCCTGAAACCTTTTGATCACTTTTAGCTGTATTCGACAGAGACTTCAGAGAAAGTCCTTGCCTGTGTCATGAAATGGGTGGTAGGAGATTCCCATCTGCTGCCCCCACGCAGGAAAATGCCCCAGCGCCATGGGTTGAGTGAGCCCAGCACAGCTGCAGAAGGGCTCGTTGCGAGGGGGCAGGGATGACACACAAAAGGGTGTAGGGCATGGGGGGGTCAGGGCAGTGGCCACACATCCCTGCGGCCCCAGCACTGCAAGCTCGCCCAGCACTGGCAGCAGCATCGATGCATCATGTAGCGTGATCGCAGGTGAACTTGTGAAGATGCTGGAGGCATGTGAGTGTGCTGAAAGGAATGGCAATGTGATGGACATATCTTCCCGGCAGCTTTCAGCAGCCCACCCGCTATCGCTCAGGATTTACGTCCACAACTCCATCTCCAGGCACCGCTCCAAATGTGGAAATAGCACACGTCTCATTAACAAACAAGCTAAAAGCGCGCTGCTGCCAGCAGGTCACTGCCGGGGCTCAGGCCGGGATCCAGTTTCAGGTCAGTGCAAAGCGGAGCGCAGGCACTGACACCAGTACACTGAAAAATGGAATAAATAGCGCGGTGAGAGGTGGGGGTGAAAGGGGGCTCTGTGCCACAGGACTGAGGTGGGACCACGGCAGCGGGGCCCAGACTGGCTGGGGGGATGGCTCTGGGCAGTGAGCATCACTGTGGGCTCTTCTGTCCCAGGCTGGAGCATCTGTGCCTGGCCCAATCCCAGGTCAAGCCCTGAAGGTTTCCCCAGGATCTGGGGGCAGGCTTGGCCCTTGCAGGGGTTCTCGGTGGGCAGCCGACTGGGCTGGAGCTCTCCCTGCTGCATTCAGGGCTGCAGGGCTCAGGATGCCGTCCCAGTGTTCCCATCTCCACCCCAGGTCCCCAGCGGGGACAGCCAGTTATGGGGTGCCCAGCCAGCACCCCATGGGTACATCCTCCAGGCATGACCCACAGTCTTCCCTGTGCAAAACCCACCGTGGTGGTCTGCCCTCTCCACCTGTGCCCCTCCGCATGCATCCCCCCACGGGGTGCCCACGGCAGCTCCCAGCGCTGTCGGGGGTGCACGGAGGGCCCCCCCCTGCAGGTGGGGTGTTCACAGAAGGTGCTGGTGTGCAACCAGGCATGTGATGTGTGTGCCCCCCCGGGGCAGCCCGCTGTACGTGTGTGTGTGTGTGTGTGCGTGCGTGTGTGTGCGCGTGTGTGTGTGCACCCGCGGGGCCGGCAGCTCGGGGCACCCACAGCCCGCCCAGCCCGCCGCGGCTGCACGGGCACCGGCCCGGGGAACCGGGGACGCGGCGGGGGTAGGCAGCCCCGGTGGCAGGTTGAGGGGGGGCGGGTCGGTGCGGGCACCGGCGGGGTGGGCAGAGCGAGGTGAGACCGGAGAAGCGGGAGCGGAGCGCGGCGTGGGGACCGCGGCCCCAGCTCGGTGCGGGGAGAGGCTGGGTGCGGGGGCCGGGGGTCTGGGTGCGCTGCGGGGCACGGGCGGGGGAGGCGGGTCCGGGAGGGGCAGCCCGGCAGGGTCACAGGGACACGGGTCCCGGGGGGTGGGGGCAGCCCGATTTGGGGAGGGGGAGACCCGGGGGGACGACAATCTGGTTCGGGGAGGCAGGTGCCGGGTCCAGGGAGCGGGAGCAGTCCGGTTCGGGGGCCCGGCTCCGCGCGGGGGGGCCAGCCTGGTGCAGGGGGCCAGCCTGGTGCGGGGGACCAGCCCCTGGGGCAGCCCGGTTCGGGTAAGCGAGATCCTGGGCGGAGGAGCAATCCGGTTTGGGGACCTGGCGAGGGGGATTGGCGGCACGGGCTGCGGGTTCGGCTCCGGGGAGGGTGACAGCCTGGTTCGGGAACCCGGCTCCGGGGAGGATCCTGGTTCGGGGAGGGGGAGCAGCCCGGTTCGGGGACCCGGCTCCGGGGAGGGGGACAGCCCGGTTCGGGGAGGGGGAGCATTCCGGCTCGGGGAGGGGGAGCATCCCGGTTTGGGGAGGGGGAGCATTCCGGTTCGGGGACCCGGTTCGGGGAGGGGGAGCATCCCGGTCCGGGGCGGGGGAGCATCCCGGTCCGTCTCCGCCGCTCACCTCTGGCCGCGCAGGCCGGCGGCGGCCCCATGGCGTCCCCGCGGGCGGCGGAGCTGCGGAGCCCTGGCGAGGCGGCGGCGGCGGCGGCGGCGGCGGGCGGGGGCGGCCCGGCGGGCCCGGGGCTGGCGCTGGCGCTGGGCTGCGCGCTGAGCGGCGCGGCGCTGGTGGTGCTGGCGGGGGCCGTGCCGCGGGCGGCGCGTCCCGACCCGGCGGTGCCGGCGCGGCAGATGGAGCGGCTGGAGGCGCGGGCGGCGCGGCTTCGCGCTCGCCTCGACCGCTGCACCGTGGCCGGGCTGGCACTGCTGGCCCTGGGCGGGCTACTGCTGGCCGCGCTGCTGCTGGCCGCCGCCGCCGCCCGCCGCCGCGCCCGGGCCGCCCGCCGCACCGGTGGCACCTACGGTTCGGTGCGCCTGCGGATGCGGAGGGTGTCGGTTGAGGGGACGCGGGCGCTGCTGGAGAGCCAGCTCAGTCCCCCGCCCCAGCCCCCCGAGGGGCCGGGCTCCTAGCCCCGCACGCCCTGGGGACCCCACACCGCTGGCAGAAGCAGGGCTCCCCTCGCCGCACCCCAGCGCCAAAGCCGTCCAGTGAGGCTTCGCCCACGCCTGCCCGGTAGCCTTCGGCCACCTTCTTCACCTTCCCGGACCCTTCTTGGATGGGGCTCCTGTCCGGCAGCACTGGCACGATGCAGCTTTGGGATGCCCCACTGGGGCTGTTCCCCACCACCGGTGCTGGGGCAGTGTGGCCTTTGGATGCCCCGCTCGTCACCCCAGCACCTTCCTGGATGGGGTCCTTCCCACCAGCACCGGGGCAACGGCACCTTCGAGACACCCATGGAATTTCTGTGCCACGGCCGGTCGCAGGCTGGGCTGGACATGAGGCCAAGCTCGCTGCTGCTGCCACGGCTCCTTCCCAGCAGCCAGAGCTTGGGACCGGCTGCTCCTCTTTGGGATGGAGCTTCTGATTTTCTGCTGTCGGTGACCTTTTTTAGCAATAGTTTCTTGTAAAACTCTGTGGCATGGAGTTGGCACTTGCACCATTCTGGGCAGAAGAGGAGGAGACAGCAAGCACGACCACCATCTGTGCGGCAGGGTCCAGCCCTCCGCCACCTCCCAGCCCTTGTACCCCACCAGCCCCACTCTGGAGAGCAGGATGAAGGCTGGGACACACACTCACACTGTGCTGAGCATCCCGCTCCCACCAGCAACCCCGGAATGGCCTCCTCAAAAATCATGGTGCTCTGTCCAGAGGAGAGAGGATAATTCCCAATGCCTCAAAACGATGTGGTTCGTCTGTTCCCACGTCAGGCAGGCAGCTCTGCCCGCCGGGGTGCCCGCGCGTGAGCCTTTGTGCTGATTGCAAGGGCCATTGTCTGCGGCGTGAAGGTAAAATTGCATCTTGGGAATTAAACATGAAGTATCATTAAAGCACAGTGTTCTGTGGTAAGAAGAATTGGTATGAGCAGGATGCTGAGAAAGGGAAATAATTATCCCATAGGAAAATGCAGACCCACAAAAGGTGGTGTTTGTCATGAACTGCCACCGGCTTTCAATCCATCCCATAAATTACTTACTTCAAACATTTCCAGGTGGAGACAAATCTCTCCAGAAAGCCCAACACAAGAGGAAAACCATTTTACATGTGGTGCGATTGCCTGGGTCAGGTTTTATTTCAGGGCTTCCAGTGTCCTTCTCGGATGCTGGTGGTGGCTTCCTCTGCCCTGTGTTTTTGTTTTTAATGGCTCACCGATGATTCCTCCTGCTGCAAAGGGCCACACATCCCTCTTGCTGTCACTGCGTCACTCATCCACGCTCTGTATTTATTGTAGGGTCCTAGGAAACAACCTCGAATGGCCTCACACCTGCAGCCCTGGTGGCCAGGCACCCTTCCCTGGGATTAAACCACGCTTGGGGTGAAATGGGTGGCTGTGCTCTGCTGTCCCCCAAACCAGCACTGCCTCCCCCCCCCCATGGCCCCCGGGGAAATGGCCTCGAGCAGAGCTGCAAGGTCAAATGAAAGGCCCAAGCAGGGCAGGGGGAGTAAATGCCATCGTGGCTGTCACAGAGGGGCTGAACCTGGGCTGGGGGAGGCAGGGGGCACACTGCAGAAAGAAGGGGAGGAAGGGGAGGAAGGCTGTCAGGCAGGGTCTGCCATGGGAGCCCTGGCTGTTCGCAGGAAGGCCCTGGGCTAGGCTGGAGTCCCTCCCGCAGTTCTCAGCACCAGCCCTGTGAGCCGGGATTAGAAAATAAACCCATTAGATGGAGAAATCATCCTCATCAATTTTTGTCAGTTTAAATAAGATGGAAGGTGTCTCTGTAGGACGAAAGGCTGAGCCTGCTTGGAGGTGACATCTGCTGAACACCTGCTTTATGTGAGCACAAGAAATACTCCCGTGGATTTGAGCGTGAGGCTGCTCAAGGGACTCTGTAGGAAGGGGCTGTCGTTGCTTTGTCAGTGTGTTGCTGGGCTGTCTCTCCAGGACTGGCAGGGCTGGGGCAAAAGCCCCTTGGTTGATATATATATATGTATATATTTAAGGTGAACAAACTGTGTTGAGGAAGGAGTGCCATTAAAGAAGCTCATCCATCAAGAGCTCCAGGACTGGGAAGTGATTTCATACAGAGACCCCCAGGGCTGAGCGGAGGGTGACTGCAGTGGGGGGACCCAGAGCTGCCTGCAGCCCTGGAGCCGCTCTGCCCCGGCGGCCCACCGCTTCCTCCCCGGCTTGGCCTGGCCACCCCCTTCATCACGCCCGGCGGGTGCAAGAGCAGCGCAGCCAGCTTGAGGCACCCTGTGATGGGTAACGTGCAGGGATGTATTTAGGAAACACTCAAAAATATTCCTGGGTGGTGAGAAAAATCTGGCTGGGAAAGGCAGGCTGGTGCTGTGCAGCCCGGGTGGGATGAGGGTGGCTGGCCCCTCAGCACAGGGGGCCCTGGGCCTTCACCCCCCACAGGAATTAGGTGCTGCTGGGGTCAGAGGCAGCTTTGAGACACTTCAGAAGTTCCCCACCCAGCCCCTGGAAGTGCAGCAAAACCAGCCCGATGGGAGAGCATTTCACCCAATGTACCATTTCTGGATCTTCTCCAGCTTCCATGGGAGAAGCCGGTTTTTCCGGAGGTGGCAGGAGGTATGGGATGGGCACCGGGGAGGCGTGGGGGATGCCCGTGGCACCCAGCGCAAGGGGAAGGGCTCTGATGAAGGTGGCAGTGGGCATCAGCCCCAGCCCTGCTGCCTTCCTGCAAAGCTGTGGGCAACAGCAGCTGCCTGGTCCTGCACAGCTGCACCCCGAGCAGGTCGCCCTGACACCACGGGGATGGGCAGTGCAGGCATAGTGCGCGGCACCGGGCCAGGTGCGATACTGGCTCCCCCCAACAATGCCACTGCAGCAGGCCATGGAGTTTGGTGCAAAGTCAGGCAGATGGCAGTGTCCTTGTCCCCCTGCTCAGCACAGGGGTCTCCAGTCCCCCAGCTCCAGGGCTTTGTGGGTGTCTCTGCTTGTGCCAGGAGCAAGCAAAAGGGAAGGGCCCGGTAGGCCTTTCCCAGCCCCGTACAAGGGGGGCTGCTTTGTCTTCTCATCTGTGTGATACACACGAGTTCCTGGTACACAGGATCCCAGGGGCAGAACATCGTCTGCAGGGTAATTAGCAGTGCTGGGGGCTCTGCCTTTGGGACCGTGTGGGACAGGTGCTGCTGGGCTGGGTGGGCTGGCAGATGGCCTGAAAGGCTCTCCGGGGATCTCAAGCCATTACCAATAATCCAACATCTTTCGTGATGTGGAAGCGCCTCGCCGGTGCTGCGGGAGGAGGGAGGGCTGTGCCTGTGCCAAGATCACACACACCAGCCCCTGCCGACCTTCACGGGCCCCCCCCCCCAAATTAACCCGAAGTGTGCTTGCTGTGCTCCCTTGCATGTTAATGCTCGCCGTCACTTAGGTTAGCAGCAGCCATGCCTGGGACACACAGCCGGGGCCCTGGATTGTCCCGTCCTGCTGGAAGGAGCCCTAGCCCTTGCAGCCGCTGTGCTCAATGTGGGTCCAAGTCCACAGCAGGGGAGGCTGCCTCTCAGCTGTGCTCGGGGAATGGGGATGCTGCCTGGCCACCAGCCCTGCGGATGGAGCAAGGAATATGCTTGGGATCCCTGATCCCCGGGAGCCACCTCTATCACACTCTGAGCAGCTCTGCGGTGGCCCTTTGGTGTGAGCGGAGCCAGCCACAGGGACAGTCTCCTGTCCCCACCATCCTCTGACCTGGAGAGGAGGATCCTCACCTCCTTTTACCTACCCCCTCTGAAGAGTGGATGGCACAGCTCTGGGAGCCCGAAAGCTCAGGCACGGGCCCTGCAGTGGGCACGGCTCGATGCCGGGCACTTGCCCTCCTTGAAACCCCTTTCCCTTCCCACCTGGTCCCACAGCTGCACAGCTCCATGAACCCGCTGGGGTTGAATGCTGCAGACAAAAGATTGTTTATCAGGACCCGACGCAGCCTCCCCCGGCGCTGGCTCGCTTTAATTAGCCCCATCAAAGCCGGCTGCGTCTCTCTCTCCTGAAAGGTTGCAGAACATGATTAATTCAGGCGCAGAAAGCAGCCGCCTCCCGCAGAGGGGCCCCTCTGATAAGGCCAGAGCTGCTCCCTCTCCCCAAGCACCCAGTGTCTCTCAACCCCACGAGGCAAAGCCGGGGGCTCCTTTCTCCTGGGGCAAAGCTGTGGATGGGCTCAGGCTGCTCCAGGAGCTGGAGGGGATGAGCCTAAGCGATGGTCTCCCCAAGCCCTGGGCCTCTCTCCCCATCCCACCCATGCTGCAAGCGCAGCCACTGTCTGCTGTGGTCACAGGTGTCACCCACTGCCCATCTGTGGGTCTGCAGGTGGGACTGCCCATCAAAACCCCCAGGGATGTGCAGGGGGGGATGATGCATCCCCACTAGGTCTGGGCTCGAAACCAGCTCCTGCGAACATGAGGCTGATGTGCAGGCCCTAGGGAGATGCAGGGGATGCTCCAGCTGCCCCCAGTGCTGAATTTCTACAGCCAGTCCTCCCTGTTCCCACCTGTACACAGCCCAGGGTTGTACGCATCGTAACGCAGCTTTATTAGCTACATTTGTAGGCAAAGGGGTTTTAAAAGGAAAAAGCCTTTGGGGACAAGAGACAGACAGGGGGATCACTTCCCCCTTTTTATTTATGCCAGCACAGTTGTATGCAGTGTACCGACAGCATTCAATACCCCGGAGAGCCAATTACCGCAAGGAGCGCAGCCAGAGCCAAGGCTGGGCTGTTCTCCACTTAATTTTCTTAACACAGTCACATAGTCTCAGAAAACCGCCACTGCTCAGAGGAAGGTACAAAGCCGGTTCCCAGTGTGAATCCTGTGCCTGGGGGAGGACAGGCGCAGCCTGTGCAGAGCTCCGGGGCTTCCCTTCTCATGATGGGGAAAAGGGGGCTGCGGTTGGGGCAGGGGAGCAGGGGGGGCCACCAAAACAACACTGTTGTCAGGTTTTTATTTCAATCTCATGAACATCCTTCCAAGAAATCAAACCACGAGAATAAAAACATAGCATGAACCCCTGACAGGAGAGATGAGCTGCAGTCCTCAAATTAACTGGGGAAGGGAGGAGATTTCCAGAAAGAGCTCAGGAGCCTGAGCCACACGGATCTCCACTCTCCCCGAGCTGTCTGGCAGAGGACAGCCAGCGCCACACCAGCCTCACGCAACAGGACTGATGACACGGAAACATGTTCTGTAAACCTCTTCTGCAAAGCAAATCCCACAGGTGAGCGAGGCCTCTGTGCGCATCCCCAGCAAGGCCCCAGCTCCGTGCTGGGCTCAGCAGGTCATGCAGGCACCCAGCACCCTCCCTCCGACTCCAGCCTCACAGGCAGCCCTGCGGGGCGTCGTGTGCACCCTGGGAATGAAAACCACCAGGGCTTCAGGGGAGAGATGGGGCAAGGTGGGGCTAGGAATTCAATCTATGTCTTTTCTCATGTACATTAAAGGCTTTGCTGGTGGTGCTCTTTAAAGCCAGCGGGCACAGCCATGCAGAAGCTGATCTGAGGCCGCTGCTGGGGGTCAGCCCATAGAGACTCCATGGGTCGGGCTTTCTAGCCCTTCATGTTGATCAGCCCCTTGCTTGGATAAAGAGCAAGACAGAAACCATCTCTGCATGGGGAGCCCACTCCAGCTGTCACCTTCAGTGAGGCAACTGTAGCTTCCCAGCACAGGAGCAGCAAGATGCCAGCTCCCTCCTCAGCACCGACCACTTGCGTAACCCCAGCAGCAAAAGCGGTGCCACCCCGGAGAACCAGAGGAGGAAACCACCCCACAGCACCCAGGCTGTTCTCAGAGCACCACGCCACACTCCACGCCGCCACCTCGCGCAGGGCAGCACCACTTCAGTTGGGTGCAAACGGTCAGGCACCCTCAGAGGAACATGGAAAGAAATGGACCTGCTGCCTCCTCTTCTGTTCTGCACACAGGGCAACCTTTATAGCTGGTCTGACATGAACATGGTCCCAAATGGGGAGAAGAAAAATGCTGCTGAAAAGATCCAAGTCCACCGAATGGAGAGCAAAGAGGGGAAAGTGCCCCTGCTTCCCAGGAGACTGCTCTGGCCCCAGCCATGAGAAGCCATGCGGTAACTCCTCACATGAACATGTCGTCATAGCCTGGAGGGGGAAGGTGGTCAGGATCTGGCCTGGAAAAAAATTCAAAGCAGAGTCAAACCAGGAGCGAGAGCACAGTCCCACAGCAACAGGAATGAGCCAAGAGCTCCAGGGGCAGCCCAGAGAGCAGGCTGGGGATACCAGGCATGGCCAAGTACCTACCCGGATCTACCAGCCCCTAACGGGCCAAAGGGGTCGAATCTGGCACCTGGTGGAACTGCTCCCGGGGGAAGCCGGCCAGGGATGCCTGACGATGGGTCAATGCCAGGCTGTGGGAAGCCAGACCGGAGAGGATCCACGATCATTCCCCCAGTCCGACCTCTGGGGAGAGAAAGGCAGAGAAGGAGACGAGACTGGCACCAGTGAGAGAGAAGCAAAGCACGTCCCTGTGCCAAACCTCTGCTGCAGGAATTCTGAACATCTGAACGTGGGGCTAAGCAGACACATGGCCTGTGGGAGGAAAGCACCCCTAACCCACTGCAAGACGGGCCAGGACAAGCCAGTGAGGCAAGCCCATGGCAGAAAGACAGAGAGCCCTTCATGTGTGTACATGTGCACGTGTAAGAGTGCTGAGGCACATCTCATCCTTGTCCTGTGGAGGCTGCTGTCTGCAGCAGGAAGAAACCCAAATGCACCACATCCTGCTCCTGCCCAGGCTTACACAGCCCTGCAAACCTGCCCGCATTACGCCGCAACACAAGGTCTGGGGCAGCATGCGAATCATGGCTCATCATCATGCTAAGGTGGGAGTCTTATGGCTGCAGAGTATATGCCCAAGCCACGGCACCAGCAAATACCCAGGTCTTGGGCACCGCAGTGCCAGCATCCCCCAAAGCCTAGCTGGAGACAGGCACAGGGACACAACAGCTCTCACCCACCTGCCTTCCTCTGAGCCAACGCCAAAACAGAGACTCGGAGCAGCAGAGAGGCAGCTTCCCTCTTCCCCCAGTTCCTACAAGGAGCCATTTAGGGCATCAGCAATGGCTGGTAAGTCCCAGGGGGCTGCTGACCGTCCCCTGTGGCATCAGACCCGCTGGCCCTCGCTGCCGGCTCATACTCCTGTCCCCGCTCTCCCGGGTAAGCAGAATGTCCTGCCCTGCGCAGTGTCGCAAGAACTCGTGGACCGGGCCAGGGCTCCTGCCAGCCTTTCCAAAGAACTGCCTGGAAGTCATTTGCTGACCACGGTGGCTCCTCGGAGCTGCCCCATGCTGTGAGTGCCATTCCTCATGGTCGGCTTTGTGCAAACTCGGCTGGAGCCTCTGGACACTGCTCCCGTCATACAAGTCATTAACAACCGTGCTAATGAGTTCCATTACGCCAGGCCGGCTGCCCAAAGTGCCCCAAGACAGCCGGGCCCCATGAGCATATGCCTGGGAGTCTGGGTCTCCAGCCTCAGCGCTGGCAGGTGTCAGTGCACAAATCTGCTTCCATTTACAACCTTTATTTGTCATTTACAGAGAAACTTCTGATGAAGGGCTGGAGGCAGTGAGAGAAACATGGGGACAGCCCCCCAGCTGAACCCCCTCTCCTTGTGCTATCAGGTTTCCTTCCAGCCACACAGGCTCCAGGCCTCTCCTTCCAGCCGGGCAGGAGGTAGCTGGTCCTTTTCTAGCCAAACCCATGGAGAACCAAGTCTTGCAAGAGGGGAAAAAATGCCATCCCCACAGGAAAGTGGTTCTAAAGAGGACTCCCCTGGGCTGCAGGATGCTCTGCAACAACTCTTAAGAGCTGGTTTTTGTCTGACTATGTGCTTTTAACTGGAATGGAAGATGACAGGTTCTCCTTGCCTGACCAAACCGAAGAGTGAGAGATGTATCTGTGAAGATCAGTCCCCCAGCCAGCCTGCTTCTGCCCACCTTCCTCTGGAGTGCCTCAGACAGCCGGGAGGCTCAAAACCAGGACTCGAGAATCTGTGGACTCGGGTTTAAGCCTCCCCTTCTCCAGGCTGCTGGGCTCTAGACACAGCAGCTGGTAACATTTTAAATTAGAGGCTTACATTCACTTAACGATGTATTCAGCTTTGATTTACTGAAGGAATTACTGCATGTTAAATGAATACAAGCTGATTATTAAACAGACACAGATTGCAACCTATCATCTATGCAAGAGACGGGATCTTATTACGATATTAGAACCATATTGAGGTTTAGCAACTGTCAATTGGTCCCTTGTAATTTGCACTGAGCAACTGTCCCATCCTCATCCGCACTCAGAGACACTTCACCGGACGCCTGAGCCAGGAGGATTCCAGCTACTCCAGAGGCCTCCAGCCATGCCCTCCCACCCCAAGGGCAGAGCAGGGGATGCTCCCTGGGCACAAAAAGCATGACCTCTCCCAGCCATACTCACCCAAAAGGGTCCAGGTCTTCCCCACCAACAGCAAAGGGGCTCAAGGGGGAAGGCCTGAAACACAGAACACAGTGAGACGTTCAGTGAAGGGGAGACCGGCTGTGTGGAGCGAGCAGCAGTGAGCACCAGGCAGGGCAGTGCAGCCACCATGACTGCCGCTGCTGTGCTCATGGGTGCTCTCCCATGGCAAGCACTGCAGCACCCAAAGGGCCCTGGGACCTGCAGGACCCTGTGTGAACAGGCGGGCGTTGGGAGCTATCCCGTGCGTAGGACACAGAATTCCCTGCTCCAGGGTGCAGCTGGGTGTGGACACCGGTGCGCATGGCAGGCTTGCGGGAAGCCTGCTGAGATGAAGGGGGCCCTGCTGTTCCTACTGCTCTGGGCCGAGCTGTCTGTGGACACTGGGAGTTTCCATGCCAGGGGCTCCCTGAGCGCTGCCGGGCTAGGCCAGGCTCTCCAGCACGTCACAGCCAGAGACACAATGACAGTCCTGCTTCCAGGAGTGCAAGGACAGTGGGGCGGTGAGCCTGCAGCCAGCTGTCACATCTCCTTGCCAACAATATGTGCCAATAACATGGTTTCAGAGCCTTGCCCAGCTCCAGCCTGTCTGCCCAGGCCTCCCCAAGGAGCATCTCGCACCCTGAGCGCCAGCAGACAGCAGTGGGGTTAAAGAAACAAGAGGTGACACGCAAGGCAGAAGCCACAGCCGGTCCTCAAGAGATGGCACAGCCACTGCAGTGTCTCTGACTTCCAACCAAAGGGGATTACAGCTTGGGGTGTGGGGGGGACCCTGCCTGCCACATACAAGGGATGGCTGGGCACAGAAGGGCCAGGGAGGGATGGTGAAGCAGGTGCCATGTTTCCCTTCTCCCCACCTTTGCCAGCAAAGGGTTTCAAAGGGAAAGCGGGGTAAGGAGAGCAAGAAGAGGTCTCTGTTCTCCCCCACACCTCCTGCGCCTTGCCCCAAGCCCCAGCTGGGTGCACCTTCCTGGGAGGGCAGCTCTACCTCCCACAGCAGGCAGGAAGCTTAGAGGCAGCCCTGGCTCCACGCCAAGTGAAGGCAGAGCTCTGCACCCCCCACACACCCTCTCCCCTCTGCCATGAGCACTGACCCCACGGCTCTTCTAGAGCCCACAGCATGAACTGACACCCAGCACTCTGCTGTCCCTCCTGAAGCCTGCTTGGCCCCACAATGGCATCGTCCTTCCCACTGCCATCCCTGCTCTGCCCAGTCCCCCAGCCAGCACAGAGCAGGGCCTCCCCTCCTTCCACCTCACACCTTCCCCTCAGCCCTGCATGCTGCCCTCAGAGCTTCCTGGGTCTGTAGGTCTCCAGCTACACCCCCAGCAACGCCAAAGGAGGGTAAAACCAACACACAGCTCCAGAACAGGCCACCCCTCAGCGAGCAACCTAAATCAAACCCAAGCATTCAGTCAATGAGGCTGAAACTGGCTGGGGAGGGTTTGGATCCTCATCACTCCCCATCCCACGCGTGCCAGATGGGAGACCAGAGGTGTAACCTGCAGAGCTGTGCCAGGACCATGTCTTGTCTAATGGACCATCAGCAGCCACCCACCCTTTACTCACCAGGACGGTGCTCTTGTCCCTGCTGGGTGGTGGTGAGGGACTCTGAGGGGGTCGTCATCCTGGTGCAACTCCGGATCCTTCTTCTTAGCCTCAGGTTCCTTTTTGGCCTTTTCTGTGGGGGCCCCAAGGGGAGCAATGATGCCTGAAGCAATCCTTGTTCTCAGCTCCTCAGTGTTCTTGTACACCCTGCAGGGAGGAGAGGCAAGGTGGTGGGCTGGGGAGACCACAGCACCTGGGCATGAGGTGCTGGACAGGCTGCGAGAGGGGTGGTGAGGGGACAGACAAGCTCAAAGCATCTCTGGCACAAAATGCATCCCCAGTCGGCAGCAGAGAGGGGACAGAAAAGGGTAACAGCACACAGTGGCACCAAAGCCCTCACCCCATTTAAGATGGCGAAGGGCCACCCAGCCCAGGGGACTCCCTTTTGTGCTGTGGCCACATATTGACCAGTTTGCACTGGAGGAAAGCACAGCACATGGCACTGGTCTTCAGCAAGGCCACAGGGCGTGTGGGACACAGTTGAAGCTGTAGCACCACTGAACAGTGTCCACCCAGCACAGACAGGCAGGCAGTGAGGCAGTGCTCTTCAAATAAATAGTGCCAAGGTGGCCTGGCCTGTTCCCAGGTGGGGTGGCTCTCCCCTGGGCTCTGACCCATGGTCCCACTATCCCCTAAATCTCCCTTGCCTGCCAGCAGTGCAGGAGGCAGCAGGGGAGGGAGCTCTGGCTGGTCTGCCCTTGGGTTTGTACTATGGAGGAAAGTCCTCCAGGTTCCTCCTAACCTGGTCTCTGCCCCCCTCCCCACACTGGTCGGACAGAATATACCAGACAACTGAGATTACCTGTGGAAATCATCCAGGTGCTCTGGATTGACATAGTCCGCCACTGCCAAGGTCACATCTGCTACCTTCTGAGAACTGCAATCCTAGCAAAAGATAAGTAGAGCATGGAATCAGCAGCCTGGCAGAGCTGGGAATGGGGGAAGGAGCAGGTATAAGCAGAGCTGGGGGCTTGGGACACAAGGAACGGGCTCACTTGCTTCCTGCTATGTCCCTGTGCTGTGCCCGAATCTCCAGGAGCAAACTCCAGCGTACAGCGAGGCTCTCCCTGCTCCCTCCCCCAGTCTGGGCTGCAAAGGGTGAAAGACTGAGCAAAACCACCCTGGGCAGGTGCTTGCTTGGGACAGCAGGAGATCTGCGGAAAATTCCTTAGCTGGGAAAGGGACAGAAATGGGACAACTCCTGGGCCAGAGTGTGGCAAGGCAAACTGCATCACTCCCCTGATGCAGCCAGTGTTTGACCAGTTTCAGGCTGGGCCACATCTCCTGCTGCACAGGCAGTCCCTAACACTCCCTGGGTCTGCCCCATCCTGAGGGACAAACACCGCTGCAACGTAGAACAAGTAACAGCAAAAATTTAAGAAATGGGCCCTGCTGTTCTTCGCAGCCACTGCTCCCAAAGGACCCCAAACCCACCAGAACCAGTGTGGGCACTCACCATGATGTTGAGGATCATACTGTCTTCCACCATGATGGCCTTCAGCAGCAGCTCACGGGCATCATCCACGGACTTGTAGCGCAGTGTGTATACCTCCTTGTTGGCTTCCCAGCCGGCAGGCAGCAGCTCTGACTTCCTTTCATCAGGACCTGGCTACAACAGAACAGATGTACTGCTGAGACCCTGCCCATGAGCTCAGCACACGGCAGGGCTGCAGGGACCTGTCTTGGCTGCACAGAGCGATCCAGGAGGGGATCTAGGTCTCTGGGAGTGGATCTAGGTCTCCAGGAGGGAATCTCTCAGCGCCTTCCAGGTTTTGACTGCAGAAGCAGGGCTTTATTTCCTAAAGGCTGGCCCTGCCTGCTTGCCAGCCTCCCACCCTGTCCCTGTGCCAGCACAGGAGGGACACAGCCACCCACTGCTGAGCAGGACCAGGCAACGAAGACCCAGACTGGGGGATGACGCTCTTCCCTGCCTGGCACCTCCTGGCTTCCCAGCACAGGACAGGGCTGCCTGGGGCAGCAGGGAGGCCATCATCCTGTCTGTCCCGGCCCCACAGTGGTGCTGCCGGGGGGCACTGCCCCACACTGTCCTCTCCCCCGGTACTGGGGGGTTTCTCTGCCAAGGCAGTGTCCTGGACCTCCCCCAGCACTGTGCCACCCTCCCACCCCACCAGACCCCTGCCTCAGCCCTGGGTCCAGCACCAGACTGGCCCCCCAGCGCTGGGACACCCCAGCACCCCATTTCTTCCCCAGCACTGCACTGGGCACCCCCGTTTTGGCATGGGGCTCTCCCACAGCACCGAGCTCCCCCCAGCACCTGACTGGCGCCCCTCCTGGTACCGGCACCCCCCACCTCCCGCTTCGCCCCCTGCCCCGGGAACCCCCGCAGCCCCCGCCAGCAGCACTGGGGCCCCTCGGACCCCGCACCGACCCGGCTGGCCCCTCCCCCGCCCGGCAGCGGGCGCCGCGCTCGGCCCAGCGGCGCCGGCAAGCGGCGCTAGGAAAGGCCGGGGCTCGGCCGCGGCCTCCGCGGCGCAGGAGCCCGGCCCGGCCCGTACCTGGTCGCCCGCGCCGAGGCAGCGGTAGCCGTGCCGGACCAGCTCCCAGTGCACGCCGCAGATGAGCGCGTCCTGCGGGCGGGAGACTGCGGCCCGCGCCCAGGCGTACAGCAGCTCCAGCCCCGCCATGGCCGCTGCGCACGGAGCAGGCGCGGCCGGCCCGGCCGGTGGGGAGCGGCCCAGCAGGGCCCGGGCACCGGAGCGCGGCCGCGGCGGGCAGCGGAGCGGCGGGGCGGGGCCGGGCCGGGCCGCCCCTCACTAGAGGGCCCCGTCGCCTGCGCAGGGCCCGGGGACTCTGGCCGCGGAGGGGCCCGGGGGCTAACGGGAGTTCTCCCCCCGGGAAGTCCAGTGTGTCTGCAGCGGGAGGGAGGGGCCTCGCCGAGGGGTCTCTGTCCGCTGGCAGCTCTGAGCGGGGCCGGACACCCGCCCCGCTCCAGCCTGTGGGTTAGGGTCTGCCCGACCCTCCTTCCCTGCCCCTGCCCCTTCCCTAGGGCCTGTCCTTGTCCAGCCCCTGCCCCTTGCCCCTGTCCCTTGTCCCTGCCCAGTCCTTGCCCCTGCCCCTTGCCCGTGTCCCTGCCCTTGCGCCTGTCCCTGCCCCTGGCTCTTCCTGGCTGTCAGAAAGGCATTGAAGTCTGCGTGTGCGCTGTAGCGAGCCTTCCCGCTGGGACCAAAGGGACCAAAGCGGCCATCGATGGTTTATTTCATCCCTTCCATGGCTCCTTTCCCCTTTGTAACCCCCACATTCTGTTCAAGTTGCTGCTGAAAGGTATTCGGGGCTTTTTTTTTTTCGCCCCTGCCCCTGGGCTAGAGCTGGTGTCCTGGTCGCAGATGGCAGGAGGCTGGGGCTCAGGATGAAGCAGCCCCATGCCGGGGAACACCATCACCCGCTGCTTTCCCAATCTGAGCTCCAGCTCCTTGGGGATGCTCATCTTGACTTCATTATGCACCAATTAATTAACTTGCACTGTCCGCTCTTTCCATTTCCCTCTCAAAAAGTCACTGAGGCTGAACAATCGACCGCAGACCGGCAGGCCCGCCTGCCCGGCAGCCCCCACAGCTCAGCCCTGCCTGCTCGCACGAATCCTGCTGGGTGCCGCTGCACCTCTTGCGGTTCCCCCTGCTGCTCCTGGCTCCACGGAACATGGCTGTGGATTGAAAGCCAAGTGAGCCATGCCAGCCGTGCCGGACTCGGTGGGAAAGCTACCACTGGATTTTCCACAGGGCCAGGATTTCAGCACGGGAGCTTTGCAAGGGAGGCATCGGATGGGGATGCGATGAGAACAGCAGGAAATGCCTCAGCCGGAGCTTTTCCAGCGCAGAGCTTGTGATTCACAGCAGCAGGCAGCGTTTCCGCCCCACAGCTTGCTCCCGGCAGGCAGCAGCCGCGGTTGCAGGCTTTGACGGCATCCACATTTCACTTTCCCGGCACAGCCCACCCCTGGGTGGGCAAGGCAGGTACTGGTAGCTTTGCTCGAATGTCCCCTCCTGAGGAAGAATTTAAAATCATGGGTCTCCCTCCAGAAACCTGATCCTAAATCCTGTATCCCAGCACCTCTAATGGGCTTCACCTGCCTTCGGACCTGCTGCAGGTGCAGGAGTGCATGGCTGTTTGGGATCAGCGACTGTGGGAGCCGGCGGTACCTTGGTGGGGCAAGAGGCGACAGGAGTCACACAGAAGCTATGCCAAGGGCTTACCGAGCTTTTGTTTTTTTCTATCCAGCTTGCTGCCATCACTGTTCAGCTACCATCTGCTGTCCACCCTCTCATTATCACCACGCGCTCCCATCCAACCATTGCCTTGTCCTCCTGTGGCCTCACCTCCGTGTCCATCCTTAATTTATTTTCCCTTCCTCACGTTGTGCCGGCTGCCCCAGACCACACATGAGGAGCGACTTTTGGTGCCGAGTCCCCCCTGGCCCGAGCAGCCCCTCCATGGTCATGACATGGGTAAAGCGGGATGCCTCCCCACGGGACCCTGGTGGGAGCTGGGCCCTCGCTGTACCTGAGCCCGTGGCCCCAGGGCTGCCTGCCGCTACATCAAAGCTGCCTTTCCAGCGCCTGTGGTGCCTCGCCGGGCTGGCCCACACCGACTGGCTCCCCGTTGGCTCCATCCTCTGCTCCAGCGTCTCACTCTGTGGCTCGTTGATGATGAAAACCACTGGCCACATGAAAGTGGCTCCCCTAATGTGAGTTAGGGGCCTGCAAGCTATGTGGGAGGTAGCGGACAGAACAGCCCCGGCTAGGATGCAGCGGCCAAGTCATTAATGAGGTGACAAGGATTGCAGAGCTGGCTCATTAGCGCTGCAAGGCAAGTGCGTCACGGCTGCTGGGCACGCTGGTGCTGTTGTCAGAGCAGCCGCATCCTCTTTGTGGGCTGCCGGAGCAAAGCTGGGAACAGGAGCGATGCTGTGAGAGCCGAGCGAAGGCCCCGGAGCAGCCAGCGCCTTGGATGCCTTGCACATGTGCATAAGGATTCATGCCCAGCTCTTGCACCAACCCTCCTGCCCATGGAAATGCAGGGGAAGCTGTATGTGGCCATTTTCCTCCCTCTTTTACCTGGGAATAAGATCTAGGGGGCTGTGCATCTCATGGAGAGCTGCTCCCCGCAGGAGCAGGGCCAGAGGCGACGTCCCAGGGGAGACGGCAGCTGGAGCCACCCCAGCAGCGCGGTGGTGCTTAGAGCAGGTACAGGGATGCATCAGCTGGGGTCACCTCCGTCACACAAACCACAGCCTCCACTGACCTTCATACTTTCCCGCTGCCTCACTGCTCCCGGTGGATGCGCCCACTGCGGTGTCGTAACGAGCAGAAGAGGAAACAGATTTCCCAATCGCCTGCCCCGCTGGCAGCCTGTGAGCCCTCCGTGCTGGGAATGGCAGCCGGCATGGCCGAGGCAACTGGCTCACCCCTGCGCCGTGCTGCCGGCACCGGGTATGACCTGGGACCCAGCAGGAGAAGGCAGACGGGCTATGGATAATCACTGGCTGATGTTCAGGTGTTGCAGGCTGGTGCTGCTTGGGAGCATTGTCTCTCCCTCAGAGCCAGCTTGCTGTCACTCCTTTCGCGTGGATGGGAAAGGCCAGGCACCTCACCTCGCCAGGGGCAAGCAGGGCCAGGTGCCGGAGGATGGCACTGCCATGTCTCCTAGCAGGCTGCCCACGCTGTTCTGTGCAGGCAGCGCTTTCCCGGCACACAGCTGGAGGGAAGGAAGGGAACCCCCGCTGCAGAGCAGGGAGAGCAGCACTGGGGCAGCCTCCTCCACACTCTGCTCAACACCCCAGGGCTCACTGGCAGCCACCTGAAGGTGAACAAAAAGGCTGTGCCAAGGGACATTGGGTGGGACAGGGCATCGGTGACTCCTGGAACAGGCTTCAGCCCTGCCTTTCATGGGGCTCCCTTCGTTGCCTTGAGAGGGGAGGTAGTGACTCTGTGAGAATTTGGCCTCTTCTTCATTTCCCCCAAATTCAATTCCAGGGAAAGACGACACCGAGGCAGGAGAAAGGGGGTTTTTCTCCGGGGAAGAAATTCAAACCACATGCAGGCGGGCTTGCCGCAGTAGCAGGAGGAGGGACTGGGGCTGTGAGAGAGCAGGCTCTCAGCGGCGAGGCCAAACGTAAAGTCAATTAGCGCTTTCAGGACTCCGAACATGCTTGAGTGCTGTGCTTCGAGCAGGCATAATCCCTGTTGGAGGGAGGCTGCCAATAGGGTTTGAAAATAATTAGGAAGCCCTGAACTCCAGTGCTTCCCAGAAAAGCCTGTTAGCTCTGCGGTGGAAACCTTGCTTTCAGGGAGCACATCACAAAAACACAGTCGTGACTCACCAACTGGATGGAGCTAAACTCAATTTTTCAGAGGTCAACACACTCGAGTCTTAACAAGCTTTACCCTTGGCCCAGGGCTGCTGTGCTCCCTTTGCCTGCCTTAATTCAGGGGATGCCCAACACCCGAGAGTAACAGGGGGCGGTTTCATGGGATGTGTTTCATCTAGGGACACCAACACCTTCCTAAGGGGCAATGCCAATGGGGAAACTGAGGCACAGAGGGCTCAAACCACCTGAGCCAGCAGCCCGGCAGGCAGCAGCAACCCTGGTGCCCTGACCCACTGCCTCTGGCCAGAGCCTGCACCCCACCGCCCCATCCCTGCAGCCTGGGTGGACGCTGCCATCCTCCCCCCTGCTCTCGGGGGACCTCAGACATGAATCTAAACGGTCCAGGACAGCCTTGGAGGAACAAAACAAGACAATCAATCACCCTTACTTCACTCCCACCCCAGTCTGCAGGCTGAGCCGGGTTGCATTGTGCGGAGCCGGAGGGACTCCACATCAAAGCAGGGACCAGCTGGCTGCCAGGCTGCCCCAGCGCCCAGACGGGCAGCGCCCTGCCCATGAGCTGCCTGTCTGTGCTGCCTGCGCAGGCTCTGCCTCCACTCGCTGCCCAGGGCCAGGCGGCAAAGCTGGGATGCAATACTGGTCCCGGCTCGGGGTACAGTGGGACATGCCTGAGGCCACATCGGCTGCAGACAGCATCAAAGGCAGGAGCGAAGGGATGCTGCCCCAGGGCTGCGACCCCACCGCAGCATCCCGGGGCCAGCAGTGCCTTCCCTCTGCGAGGGAAAGGAGGAGGAGGAGGAGGCATCGCACACTGAGGAAGAGCTGGTCCCATCCCGAGCTTGTCCCGGAGCACTTCAGAGGCTGCACAAAGCCGGCGGAGCCGCAGGGATGGTACAGCCTGCTCCTGCAGTGCAGCTCCCGCTATCCTCACAAGACCCTTTTCTTCGCAGTTCCTTCCATGACACATGGCGGTCACTTCCCCCGGGCTGCTGCCCCAGCGCTGCTGCAGACAGTACATTCATTTTTGGATGTCTTTTGCAGCTCCCTGGCGTTTCTACCCATCCCAGGCACGCACGGATGGTATGAGGCAATGTTCTCGGGGAGTATCAGCTTCCCAGCGCAGTGCTGTTGGGTAAGCGCTCGCCTTTCTTCTGAGGAGATGGTGGCAAATCTACCCCGATGAAACTAGCCCGATGTGCTGCCCGGTGGGGCAGGGGATGGTGAGGTGGGGGTGGGGGGCCCAGTTCTGGTGGGCTGGGCCAGGCCATGGTGAGCCAGTGTGGTTAGCTGTTTGGGATGGGGGGTCTAGGCAAGGGAGAGCACCCAGATCCCCCTGGAGCAGTGCCCATGTGCGGGTGCAGCAGTGCAACAGCAATTTGGGTGCAACCCCCCAAACAACCACCATTTCCCCACTAGCAAAGGGTGGGAGTGTCCCTGAGTGTGACCCACGGCACAGGACAGAGTGGGGCAGACCACATCTGCATGCAGGGAGCCAGCCTGAGCCCCAGCACCTGCACCAACCAGCCCCACCATGCACAGCCTCCTCCTACACCCCAAAACAGGTCTGTGCCCCATTCTGGCCCCGCTCCAGGGCTCGCTCTGAGGCCACCGACACCGCAGCATAATGGATACAGCCAGGAAAGAGGCAGCAGTGAGCAGAGACTTGCCAGTGGCACTGGCAGCCCAGAGACCCTGAGCATTGTTGGGGAGGGGATGGAGGCAGCAAAATCCCATCTCAGGGTGGGTCTTATCATCTGGGCTAAGGGCGGGGTGGTGCTGCAGCCTGTGCCTCTGGGAATTTACCTTCCCCGAGGGCATGAGGGCTGTGCATGCAGCACTGGGGGACCACCTCCTCCCATTGCAGCCTGCGGTACACACGTGCCCATGGTAGGTAATGATTGACATTTTTTCCAGACACAGAATAAAATTCACCAAAATGCAAGGCTGAGTGTTTAAAGGGAAAATTCTCATCCAGGTGCCAGATTTAATTAAAAGAAGGGGAAAAAAACCAAGGGGGAGAGGCAGGGCCACAAGCTGGACAAAGAACATATGGGGAAGGAGGTGCCTTTGTGGGATTCAATGGTGCTATGTGTGTGTGTGGGAGCAGTGAGCATGGGGGCTGCAATAATCCCCCATGTCCCTGTGCCACCAAGACCCCCAGGTGCAGGTGGCCCCCAGGAAGCCATGCCCTGGGCATCGCTGTGAGGTGGGAGGTCCACAGCTCACTCCATGTGCCTGGAGCATCATCCAGTGGGGCTGACACCCTGGCAGGGCTGATCCACACCCTTTGAAGACTGGTATGAAACTGCCCTGAAACGGGGGGGGGGGGGGGGGTGATAAAGCAGGACACGCTCTCAGCATTGCCTCTGGAGATGGAGCTGCCGGGACACAAGAAAGACGTGCTCGGCCAGGGGCCGTGGTCTGATGCAGTGCTTGGGGCAGCAAAACCCTCCCAGCTCCCGCAAGCCAGCCCCGGGGGAGCGGGGGCTCCTGGAAGCGCTGGCAGTGAGGCTGGGGGTGGCAGAGCTGCGGCCCCCAGCCCCCACGCCACCCACCTCCGCCGGGTGCCTGCACACAGGCGTGGCATTTGCACTTACATATGTAAAGCATTAGGATTTGTTTAGAAGCCCTTTATTGTCATATTTTGTTCTTTATTTCCTACAAATTAAATTTGCTGAGGGATATGTGCAGATTGTGAAATTATTTTGAGAATAGTTCCTCTGGGTTTTTTAATTTCCTTTGTATTAAATTTTTACAGTGTTTAAAAGACTATGAAAAATTTTAAATAAAAAAGTAGGACAAAATCCCCTGGAGGAAAGGAGAAGAGCCAGAGAAGGGGACCAGCCGTGGGCTGGTGCTGGGGCTGGCCACTGCCGCCTCTGTTATCGCAGGCACTGGGGACAGGCGGGCACAGATGCCCCCCTCCTGCTCCCACTCCGTCCTGGCCCTGCTGGGCACCAGGGAAGCAGGGCTGGGAGAGCTGCTGCCGGCTGCCCCGGCGCCAGTGCCAGAGCGGGACCTGCCATCTGCGCAGGACTGGGCGGCTGCGGCTGCTCCCACTAGGCTCAGCCTTTCCCTTTCCTTTTCTCCCGAAGCTGGATCTAGGCAGGGATCCCTCAGACGAGGCTGTGGGGCTCCGCTGATCCCCTCACCTGTGTTTCCAACCCAGAGCAATTGTTTGGTGCAGACATGAAAGCCCACAGCCAGGCTATCGGAGACTGCCCTCCCCTGCAAGCAATTTCCACTGCGATAATCTTCCCAATTATTCCCCTGAGCTGCAACTGCTGCAGAAAGCCAAGCTGCCCCCCGTGAAGGGCTCCACATCTTGGAAGCATTAAGGACCCCTTTCACTGCCGGGGCGCGCGTCGCCACAGCGATGGCCGGCCGGGGGCCGCCCTCCCAGCCCTCCGTCCGTGTGCTGGGTGTTTCCAGCTCATTAAAATCGCAGACACATTTTTCATCTCTTTATTTCTACCACTGTCATCGTCATTGTTTCAGACTGGTGCAAATTGGGAACTGGTTGTGCACTGACGCTGCTGCTCCGCTCCACCCCGCAGCTGCCCTTGCCCCCACGATGTGCAGGAGGGCCCCGCTCCGGGGATGGGGATGGAGACCGGGATGGCACCAGCCTCCTGCCACCGCTCCTCTGGTGGCTTTTTCACCCAGGTCTTTGGCACTGCCCAGCACAGGACCCCTGGCATGCTGCCTCCAGCCTCTCTCCAATGTGGTTTCCCCTCCACCGCCTGCCCATGGGGTGCAGAGCTTGGCCGGGGGCAGGAAGAGGGTGCCGTGCTGGTGAGGATGGTGCCGGGGCTGTGCCGATCTCTACTCAAGGTCTGGGTGAGACCTGCGCTGCTGCTGGCCAGGGCCAGGGGGGACAGAGGTCTGGGCGTAATTGCAGGACACCACAGTGCTTCCAAGGGGCTCTGGGGGCTTTCTAGCACCTGGCATGAGGGCTGGAGGCCGTGGAAAACTCAGAAACAAGGCAGCAGCATCCCCAGGCTCGAGGGACTGGGGACAAGGACTCTCCTTCATTATGCACCGGTCCCTGGCAGTGCCAGGGCACCTGTCCCCAGGCGAGGGTCCCTGGTCTCAACGTGGTCATTCCGTCCCCCACGCAGGGGTCCACAGGAGCGGCTGGTTTGTGCCTCTGCAGCCCAGCCAGGCAGGGGGGCAGGAGCAGCTGCGCTCCTCCCAGCTGTGTGGGAGCAAACAGGGGGATGATGTGGAAAATAGTTATGCGACAGGGTATCTCCATTAAAAACAAGGAAAAGGAAGAATTCAGTGAATGTGTAACTTCAACTGAGAGCAAGCAAACGCCAGGGCTGCACATGGCGAAGCTGTCTAGTGCAGTTAGATGCTACCAGAGAATCAGCAGCACTGTCCAGCTGGGAAGAATGGCAGAGGGTGTTTGAATAAGCTGGGAACATCACAGCCTCCCAGGGCTGCAGGGAGGCAGGGATGTGGGGATGCAGGGTTGTAAGGATGCAGGAATGTGGGGATTTGGAGATGCAGGGATGTGGAGATGCAGGGTTGTGGGGGTGCAAGAGTGTTAGGATGCAGGAATATAGAGATGCAGAGATGCAAATCCCAACTTGATGGTTCCTCTACCCACCACATCTCTCTCCCCTTGCAGACCCTCTTCTCAGCTTCAGGGTGTTGAGGCCTCCAGCTCAGCTCCGCTCCTCTGACCTCACTGGGGAACTTGGCAAAATGAAGGGAGAAGGTTGTTGAGCAGAGCAGAACCCAGCTCTTGGTCTGTCCTACCAAAAGAGAGGCCACATCAAGAACTTTCTGGAATTCCTTCCCAGAGCTGTGGCTGAAAGCCGCTGCCTCTTTGCTGAGGCATTTAGACCCTGGCAGTGCTGGGACTTGATCCTGCCCCTTCCCAGCATCCCGGTTGAGGGAGCTGCAGCCTTTGCAAGGGCTCGGCCTCCCTGGCCCGTGCACCTCTGCAGGTGTCCAGACACGGAGCCACCCCTGCCAGGCACCTCCTGGCCCCTCTCTGTCACTGGAGACACAGGGTGGTGGCTCCTCCGGGCCAAGGGACCCCCAGCATCACTCTCCCTGCCGTGCACTGGCAAATTCCTTTCACATGAACAGGAAATGTGAGTTCTCCTCTTCTCTGTTTTTTTCAGGAAAAAAATATGTAAAAAGAAAAAATCTAATCAAATCCTATTTGTTTGTGGTCTCAGTGGTCTCCAGTTATTTGGTTGAGTCTGGAACTCAATGCGATGCTGTTGGGATGGCCACAGGCTGTGCGTACCCCGAGCCTGCTGCAGACCTGGACTCCCCCAGCCCTGCCATCAGCTGCAAGGGCCAGGGCTCACCCACATGTGGGGACAGACGGACATCCCCATGTCTCCGCTGAAACTGGGAGTGATGGAGCTGGAGCAGATTCGGCTCAACGAGCTGTTGCTGGCCCTGCTCCAGCCAGGCTGGCTGGGAGAGGCTGGGGGAGAGACAGGAGGTGCGGTGGGCATCTGCCGGGAGCTCAGGGTTTGCTGTGTGGTCTTCTGGGGGGGCTCAAATTAGCAACCCAGCATTGTTAAAGAGCTGAAAACATCAGTAACCTCTAATTATCCCCTTTGCTCACAGGAGGAGGCATTTTGCACGCCGGGGAGCATGCCACACATCACTCTTTCATTGCAATATTATGGTATTTTCCCCCAATACCGATGACTGGAACCAGCCGAGCTCCCACAGCACAGCCCTGCTCCTGCCCTCAGCAGGCAAGTGCCACCATGCCAGGACCCCAAAGACCCCCACCCATGGGGAGTATCACTGCAACTCTCATGGGATCCCTGTTCTTGTGGGGGTTCTGAGACGGCCAGACCAAAGCAGAGTCCTGGGCATGGCCCAGCATAAAATGCACCTCCTCCTGCAAAGAGGTGACGTGAGTTTAGTCCCTGTCCCTGAGGGGCTGAGCCTGCCCTGAGCAGCATAACATCCCTTGGGACCAGGTTCACCCTCTGCATCCAAGAGCACCCCATGGCTGGGGGCATGGCAGGAGGGAGCCTGTGCTTGCAGGAAGATGCTGGAGCATCACCATCATGATAGATAGCCGGGTCCGAGGTGCTGGGAGCCTCCTGGCCAGCCAGGGAAGAGCAGGGATGGATAGAGCTGTCGAGACGAGGGCACCAGGTCACAGTGTTCCTCCCTGCTGGGGTCCCTCCTGAGCCAGGACAGAGCTGTCCCCCCGGGGTGGAGAGTCGTAAATACCCGAAAAGCTGTGGGGAGGAGAGATGGCAAGCTGAGAGTGCCCAGAGTGCATGTGGGGTGGGGAGGAGGCTGGGGATATTTGGAAATGTACTTTTTCCTTCATTTAATCTTTTTTGCTCAAATTCCCAAGTGAAAAATTCTTTCCATGAGCCAGAGCCTTCCACAGCGGCTTTGCGCCTGGCCGTGGGCACTGGGGACCAGCTGAGGACCGTTGCCCCTGCATCCCTCCTCCAGTTGCAGCAGCACTGATGCTCGGGGGCTGATGCTTGGGTAAGGGCAGTCTCGGCCCTGCTGATACCCTCCTTGGCAGTACTTCGGCTCCACACGCCCACCCTGACCCTCTTTTCCTCCCACTCCTGCGGTTTGGTGCTTTTGGGGATGATGGCAAAGTTTAACCTCCTCTGTGTGCTTTGAGAGGGGAGCTGCCCGCAACCCAACAGTGTTCGGAACAGCTCAGACTTTGTCTTTATTCCAGCTCCTGAAAATTGAATTTGTTAGTGGCATAAACAGGATATAAAAGGCTGAAAAAAAAGGAAAGGAAAAGGAGAAGGGAACATTTTTCTCCATGGCTTTGCCTGTAACAGAGGAAGCGACCTGTGGGGACCACATCCCCTGGCACTCCTGTGTGTTAGTAAAACTCCTCTTCTAATGGCAAACAGACACCAGGGACTGGCTCCATCCAGTGTACCAGGATGGCTCCTGACCCTTGGGGTTTTGCTAATACAAAGATCTGCCCTTCTCAGTTCCTGCTCTTTCCTTCTTTTTTTCATGGTGTTCTCCAAAATTCACGGTAGTTTATGGCGCTCTTTGACGTCAGCCACAAATGGGGTTGTCAGGTGGTAATAATTTTCCTGAATGTCGGCTAAATACAATTATCACTCTATTTTCACATCAGAAATATTAAAGTTTGTGTCCCTCCTGTTATTAATTCTGAGAAAAGACTTTATAAGTCACTGTGACACACGGCCACGGGCCCTGGGGCGCTGGCAGCCACTGTGGGCCTGATGACCATGGTCCAGGCTGGCCCTGGCTGTGCCACATCCCCGGGCTGTGCCGGAGGGAAGGGATGGGAGGCAGTGCCCGGCGGGCATGGGGACCAGGGCCAGAAGCTGGGATGTCAGTGTGGTGAAGACGGAGCCCAAGGCTAGGAGAGTGAGGAGGGACCCGTGTCCCCATGGCAGACCCAAAGCCCTTGTTCCCATGGACAGGGAAGGATGCGCTGGGGAACCAGGGATGTGCAGGGCTGCTCTGCAGACCAGGATAAGGCCAAGAGCTGGGGCTGTGTTTACAGTGATGGTGGAGCAGGTCCTGGTTGCCTCTTCACTCAGCTGTGTGAAATCAAGCCTTTCTGTGCCTGGGGACATTCTCCTGGGTGTTTCCCATCCCTGTGCCAGTGCAGCAGAGTCCATCAAAGGACTAACTCGCAGACAGCCCCTAGGACATGCTGTTTCCTCCTGGCTTGCTGTCCAAAGCATGAGTACATCCGTGCAGTTTTGGCCAGGCAGGCAGGAGCGGCGGAGCCATCAGCTTCAGCCACGGAACAAATCGCATCCTGCTGCCAGCAGGTCCGCGAGGGTCAGGTTTGCTGTTAAGGGTCCAGTTCCAGCTATGGCCAGCAGAACCTGCAGCAGTGACCAGAACTGACGCAGAGAGGTTGGATTTTAAGCAAAATGGCTTAAAACTAAGCTCTGAGACGGAGACAGACTGTCACAGCGTTTGACAGCTGAGTCCCAGTCGGGCAGCCAGTCAATGCTAACACCGACAGTGGGCTCTCAGCCCTGGCGTGTGCTGGGGTGCAGGTACAGCCAGGCTTTGCCTTTCCTTCCCTGTGGGCACCCAGATGGGCACCCCGCTTGCCCCCGGATACCCAGGGGCACCACCAACCTCTGCCCTGAGTCCCCTCACCAGCAGCATGTGCACCGGGAGCAATGGGGCTGGCCTGGTGAGGGCAAGTGACGGCCATGGGCACCGGCGGCACAAGCGTGGCAGCTGCCTCCACAGCCTTCCCCAGGCTCTGTGGCTGCCAGGGGGAATTTCCCCATCCAGGACCAGGAGCCTGCCCAAAGCCTTTGTCTTCTGCTGAATTCCAGCTGGTAAGAGTCATCCACTGGAGTCAGAGGATTTACCCTCCTGGGGAATTATGTTCAAGAGGGAACCATGTAGTCACATTAAAATTATTTGAAAAAGGATGGGACTTCTGAGTGCTGTCTCACGTGGAGCCAGGAACATCCATCTGACTGATGCTTCCATCTGTCTTTCTCAATAGTTTCCTGAAATAGTGCAAATATTAAAAGAAATTCAGTTGGAATTTGGCATAAATAATTCTTAGGAGAATAGAAGAGGGCCAGCGACTAAAATACCACTGGCTTGCTCCCTTCCAGTAACAAACACATGATTTTCACTGCTAAGAAATCCAGAGGCAGCTGATAGCCACGCCTGGTGAACAGGAGGATGCCCTGTGGCCACTGATGCTTTGGCTTTGCCAGCTCTGCCTGGGCTGAGGGGCACGGTGGACACAGTGGCAGCATCCATCTCTTCTGGGGAATCCCAGCTCCCTGATGGCAAAATAACCTGCAGAAATTCTGCAGTTTGATGTTTCCAGGCTGCCTGAAAACCCAGTTCTGCTGCCCCAGCCCCAGGCTCCTGACCCCACATGCTGCAGCCCATTTCCCTGCCTTTTCTCGGAGAAACCTTCTCCAAACCCCAAGCTGCGGGGAAATTCTGCAATGGCAGGAAGAGATTTCGCAGCAATTTTTATGCCATGTCTCAGTTCCCTGAAGACCTCCCCTGCCTTTTGCTTTTAGTTTCACCTCCCATCAGATCTCCCCAGGAGCCCTGCAGTGCTGCAGAGCTGGTTCATGGCCTGGCTCAGCACAGGGGACTTTTCGCTATCATGTTTGCTCTTATTTTGTCTGTCCAGCTCAGCTGCTCCTCAGCGAATAAGCAGAGATGGCAGAGTTTCAGTGGCACATGCAGGGTGGAGATTGATGGCAGCTGCTAGGACAGCGCTCGGTGCAAGTCCTTGCCTGTGGGGATGCTGGAGCTGGGGGGCCTCTCTGCAGAGACCCTTTCCTGATGCCTGCCCGCTGCTGGGGAGGAGCTGAATAAAACCTTCAACAACCCCCAACCTTCATGTCCATCTCCTTCGTTTGCCTTCTCCAGTGAGTACCAAGGTCTAAGCGCAATGGTTCACTCAGCAAGCAAACGCATCCTCCCTCCTTCCAGGGCTTGCCCCATTCCACCATCCTCATCTTCTGGCTACCTGTGAGCACTGCCCAGACGCCACCTCTCCCTGAGAAATCCTGGCTCAGCTGTAACCACTGGCCCTGTCACAGCAGAAGAGCCGCAGCACCGGGGCCATGCCCTTCCCACAGCCCATCGGCGAGCCCATCGGCACTGGCCGGCACCAAGCCCGTCCCGCGCGAGCCGCCGTGGTGTTTTTCCCGCTTTGACAGCTGTACGGAAATTGGAAGGCGACGCTGACATGTGTCAACAATAACCAGCGAACAAGCGCCGACGGCGGCGGCTGTCCCCACCACCTAGAGGAGGCTGGCCACTCTTGGCTGAAATCACGACAAATTGTGGCTGGGAAGCAGGAGTATTGTTTCAATTATTTCCATTATATAAAGTCAAGCCATTTAATATATTCTGCCTCAAAGGGGCTCAACTAAAGAGATAAAATAAACATTGGAAATCTGTTCCGCTGGCACAGATCAGGAATTTGGTTTCAACACCAAACCTTCCCTCCCACCTCTCTACTCGCTTCGCTTTCCTCCTCTCGGCTCCCTCTCCTCCTCCTGCTGCCCCTCGGCCTTCGGCACCGCTCAACACCAAATTCGTCTTTGCGCTTTGCTTCTGTTTTGGCAGCCGGAGCACTTGGAGCCTGCGCAGCCACACCGGCAATTGCAGCCAGAGCCGAGCCAGCAGAGCCATGCTAGCAGGAGGGGAGCGGGAGCTCTGGTGTGCTTCCTGGGATGGAGGCTCTGATTTAAGACAAACTTTAAACCTTAAGGCAAATCTTAAACCTCTTGGGTTGCCGCATCCCCCTGAGAGCTGCGGGATCAGTGGGTGGCACAAACCCAGGACCAGCTGGAGAGTGGCAGGAGGAGGAGGAGAGCAAGCATGCTGCGAGCGTGCTGCAGGCTGCTTGGCGCACTTGGCCGATGCCAGTGGTGAAGTCAGCCACCTTCACGCCATCACGGCTGGGAGAGCTGACGGCTACCCGGCACCAAGGGGCCTCACCAGCTCCATGTGCTGGCACAGGAGGCGGTGAGGGGCTGCTGGCAGGCTGGAGCTGCATCTCACCGTGCAGAGCCCAGCTGCCCCCACCAGCTTCAGCCAAGCAGGAGCCAAGCTTCCCGGCCTCGCCAGAGCTCTGCTTGCCTGGGGCTGTGCTGCCCTGGGTGCTCTTCATATGCCAGAGCACAGGGAAGAGCGCCCGGCCACGCCAGGCTCCTGTGTGGGCAGCGAATCTGCAGCTTGGCCTTTCCCAGCAGAATTCCCTGCGCATCTGCTGAGCTCTGAGCTCTTGGGGGTCATGGGCAGTGCTGCCACCACGGACCCAGGTGACGGAGGCAGCCATGCCACGGGGTGCCCGGCGAGGGCCACGGTGTGGTGTTAGGTGGATCCGGCATTTCATAAGCATGGGGGAAAGGGCCTCTGCAGGGCTGGCGCAGGGAGCGTCTGTGACTTTCCATTCCTGTGGGAAGTGGGCTGCCACTGTCCAAGCATCTGGGCTTGTTATGATGGGAGAGGAATGCCAAATATTTTTCTTCCTTATCCACTACCATCCGCTCAAACCCTCCCCTGATCAAACCCACATTCATCACTTGCGATGCACGAGGGCCCCTGCTCTGGAGCAGATATCCCTCCTAGAAGCTGCTCCAGCCCCCAGGGCTGCAAAAATCTCAATGGAGGGAGAAAACCCTGCTTTCATCCAGGGACTCCCTCCATCCCATGCCCCTTGCTGTCTCCTTCCCCCCGCTGCCAGCCAGCTCCAGTCATTTCATTTTCACTTTGCTGCCTTGGCCAGGAGCACCCATGGTGCCTATATCCCTGTGCCAGCATCTGTGGTGCCAGCATCCCAGTGCCAGCATCCCTGACTGACCTGTAGCCCTGGCAGGACTACGGTGTCCCCTCCAGAGCCCCAGGCATCCTGAAAGCAGCCCCTGGGGTGGTACCCTGGGGCGCTGGCTGTGCCGGGAAGCAGGCGGTGCTGCCTTGGAGGCTCACCAAAATTTTTCCAAAGATGAAAGCATGCTCAAGTGTCAAACAAACTTTCCAAATTATCTTCCTGGACACTTTCTCCCTGGTGCTTTGGAAGACAGAGGAGGAACATTTCATTCCCTCTCTGCTGGCGTGGAGTGGGGCTGCGTGAGGAGCTGGGAGCTGCCAGCGGCACCCGCAGGCTCAGCCTTGCTTCTCCCCGGCATCACCCGTGAGTCACTGTGGTTGCCGCCCCAGCACCATCAGCCAGGCTCCCCCCACCCTCAGCCCCCCAAAACATCTCCCAGCACAACAGAGAGGTTACAGACACCTGACTAAGTAGCAGACAACACATCATCCCTTCCCACTGCAATTTTCAGAAGACTGGTCATAAATAGCCAAGTGAAGGCAAATGAGAGGATTTCTCTGCTCCCTTGGGGACACCCAGCATCCCCAAGCGGGGATGCGGGAGCAGCAGCTCTGCTGTCCTTGGCATTGCACAGCTCAGTGAAGAGCTGAGCAAATTGCCACGTGCTGTCCCCAAGGACCCAGTGCTAATGAGAGCCATCTAATTAGCACGTTCCTCCTGCAAGGGGGCTCACCCTGGCAGGGCTCTCTCTGACATCCACTTGCTCGTGCCAGCAGCCAGAGAGCGTGACCGGGGACAAGGCACTTCCCTGGCCCTTGCAAAGCATTTTCCTGCCAGGTCTGGACAATGAAAATTTCCAACCATCTTCTGAGGAGCTGGCCTGGCCCCGCCACGGGGCACGCTGCTGCCACAAGCCCTGCCAGGGTGCAAGCCCAGCCGGGCACCCGTGGCTCCCCCCGGCCACAGCCATCCATCACCGGCAGCCCCTGCAAGCACCGGTGCAGCTGCCTGCAGCCGTGATTCGAAGATACTCAAGTCTTTCCAATGTCATTCCCATATCTATATTTTCCTCAGCTCCTGTGCTGGGATGGCACCGCCAAGCCCATGCCCATGCCCATGCCCATGCCCATGCCCATGCCCAGCCGACGCAGATCTGCACTGGGGACACCGTGTTGTGGGCTTGCTTGTTTATGGAAAGTAAGGCTGAGCCAGATGCTGAAAACCTGCATTTTATGGGTAATTTTTCAATTTATTTCACATTGGCATTAGAAGAAACGTAAAGCAATCCCAACTGTTATTACTCCTGGTTTCCTACTGTGAGGCCAAAGGGGTCTGAAACGGCTCCTTTGTTGTCTCAATCATTAACTCTTTGGAGCGAAACATGGTGGTGCTGGATGGGAGTGGTGGAAGGAGGTATTTGGGGGGGCTTGGGGAGAGGGGGAGCAGGAGGGAGAAATTTATGGGGGTAGAGAGAAGAGTAACCCATATGGGCTCTCCCTGGGCACCATCGGGTGCCCCAGGACACTGATGGACACATCCACTGCAGCCCTGCGGGTGGCCCTCCCCCGTGCAAAGAGTTTGCTGGTGCTCAGCAGCCCCCCAACCCATTTGTTCCTCCCAGGTAAAGCAGAACCAGAGTATCCCAGGTGGGAACGAGCCCGCTCCAGCTGCCCTCAGCCTTGCCTTCAGGAGCAAATCCCAGTAAAACTGATGCACCCTGCAAGAGTGAAGCAGACAGAAACTCTCCATTAGCTGACTGGAAGCCATCAGGACCAAGGTCCAAACCCCAGCCTTTCCGTGGCACGAGTGGGGACACAGTGTGCTGGCAGAGCCACCTGAGCACAGCTCAAGAAATGCTGGGTTTCCCCCTGAAAGATGGGAGAAAATTTTTTGCCCTCTTATTTCCCTGTGCCCCACAGCCCGCTGGGCTGTGGGATGGGCAGGTGTGTCGGCATCTGTCCCAGGGATGCTAATGGGGCAGGGTGGTCCTGTGTGCCCGAGAAGCCCCCTCTGTGCCCTTGGAGAGGGGTGTGGGGGGCATAACACGCTGGTTTGCACTTGCTAATGCGAGGGGTGGGTGCACTGCTGAGCGCTACCGTTGGGGCTGTTGCCGGTGGCCAGTGGCCCTGGAGCCCTGGTCACAGGGTCACCAGGCTGCTCCAGGGCATGGCTCCTGGCACAGGGCTGGCATGTGCCAGCATGGTGGGGTCAGCATCTGGACCTCACAGGGGACCCGCAACACTGGCATCGTGGCTCGCTTAGGGGTACCTGGTGAGCGAGGTTGTGCTGACAAACCCCTTCCCTTTCCCACGCTGCCCCCCACTCCGGGCATCCAGGAGCCACCACGGCATGTTCTGGGGAGCAATGGGTGCGGGTGGCCACGTGGGAGCCAGCAACAGTTCAGTGCAGCTCAACTCACACCAGCTCAGCTTGGCTCAGCGCAGCTCAACTTAGCGTGGCACGGCTCGGCTTGGCACAGCTCAGCTGGTCTCAGCTCAGCACAGCTCAGCTGGTCTCAGCTCAGCACAGCTCAACTCAGCTCAGCTCAGCTCGGTTCAGTGCAGCTCAGCTTAGCGTGGCACGGCTTGGCTTGGCACACCTTGGTTTGGCTCGGCTCAGTTTAGCGTGGCACAGCTCAGCTCGGCTCAGCCCAGCTCCTGCAGCTCAGAGGGAGGTGAGTTACAAGGCGCTTGGAAAATCGGAGTCAGCTGCAATTCTGGGGCAGCCAGGGCAGATCCACAGCGGCCATCGGAGCTGCCGGAGCCCCACCGCGGCTCCCAGCCGGCCGGCCTGCCGGGGGGCTCGGCCCTGTGGGGGGCTCAGCCCTGCCGGGGGGGGTCAGCCCTGTGGGGGGCTCAGCCCCGTGGGGGGCTCGGCCCTGTGGGGGGCTCAGCCCTGTGAGGGGTTCAGCCCCGTGGGGGGCTCAGCCCTGCCGGGGGGCTGCCCCCACCCGCCCAGCCGTGCCGGGCCAGGAGCGGGGGCCGAGCCGGGCGGGCTGGCGCAGGCAGCGTCACCCGCCTGGCTCCACCCCCCCATCGCAGGGGGCTCCGGCGTGACCCCGGCGCTGGGATGGCAGCGGGACAGTCGCACCGCGGCGGGACAGCGGGACGGTTCCCAGCCGAGCTGGTGGCCGGGCGCTCCGGCGGGGGTACTCCAGCCCATTTGCTTGCAAGTCGCTTTGTTGCTGCTGGGGGATTTTTTTTTATTATTATTTTTTTGAAGGGGGGGGGGGTGAGGGGGGGCTGGCACCGGCTATAAAGGCAGGGCTCCCCCAGCAGCCGGCATTCCCCATCACCATGGGCGCTCCCCTGCCCTGACAGCCCCTGCCTCCCCCGGGCTCGCCGTCCTCGCTGCCTTAGCGTGGCCCCGGGGTGGGATGGTGTGAGCTCCCCCCACCCCACCCCCGGCTGGTTCTTGGCAGCAGGCGAGCCCGCCAGCCGCTTGGATGATTTGATTTCTTCCCTGCCCGAAATTACTCCTGCCCAGATGCAGTGGATAATATTCATGTTGCTGTTATTCATCAGCTCCATGGAAATGCTCACGCAGAACCGATGGAAGAAGCAAGGTACGGTGCGCGTGGCTGGCTCGTCCCACTCAGGTACTGTGGAACAACTGGGGGCTGTGGGGCTACCGGCTCCCACCAGCACCAGGGCTGCCTGTGCTGAGTGGGCAGGAGGTGACAACCGGGGCTGATCTACGCCTGGGGCTGGAAGGAGCTGGGAACCAGCATCCCCCCAACCTAGGCTCTCGGGCCCCATTGGAGCCCAGGCGCGTTCCCCTCTCAGGCATGGCACGGGGCTGGCTCAGAGGTGTGTGTAGGAGGCAAAGCGCAGCCCCATGGCATTGCCTGCCCAATGCCAGCCCTGCCCTCCAGGCTGGCAGGGCTCAGGGGGACGCTGGCTGGCATGGGGACCAGCTGTGCAAACTCCAGGAGAGACAGGCACAGTGGGGATAGTGCGGAGCTGCCTGATTTGCTGATATTTCCCTTCTCCGCTTAATGCATTAAGTGCGTGGGGAGCAAAACCTCCTGGAGGGATGCTCAGAGCCACTGCGGGCACTGCCTGTCCCCCCGCCCCATCCTTCGCCCAAGCAGAGGCACCAGCCGAACCGCTGCTTGGTGCCAGGGCAAGAGCAGGGTGTGTGCCGAGGCTGTTCTGGGGCATGTTCACCCCTCCGGTGGGCACTGGCTTGTGTTCCCTTGCCAGGCAGTGCCGGCCAGCTGCAGGGAGTGGGGCCAGGGCTGATGCTCAGCTCCATGCTGGCAGCAGGTTTTGGAACTGGCATGTGCCAGGGTAAAGACAGAACCTGATGGGGCTCTCAGGGTCTGGAGGTTGGAGCCCAGACAGCTTTCCATGCGGCTGTTGCATGTTGAAGACACGCAGAGGCAGTGGGTGCATGTGATTATAGGGGTAGCCAGGCTGGCTGACAAATGCCCCAGGTGGGAAACGGCCTGGCACTGAGAGGGGCTCAGGGTGCCGCAGGCCAGCGCTCCAGTTGCTGGTACTTGTTGCTGAGCAGCCTGATGCTATGGGATGCACGGCAGCCTCAGGTCCTGGCAGCACCCAGGGGTCTGGCTGTGGCTCTGCACCTCAAATCTGTTATACCTCCTGGTACAACCAGTGCAGAAGGGCTGGCGCAGTCTCTGAGAGCTGGGAGCGCCGTGGGATGCTGCAGCACCCCACAACCACCCCAGTGCCGCCGGGAGCCGCCTACAGCCGTGCTCTGCTGCCGCAGAGGGATGGTCCAGGCAGCCCCATGCCCGTGAGTCTCCCAGTGCCTGCAGAGCCCATGGCGGCAGAGCTGGGCTCAGGGCAGACAGTGATGGGTGGTGTCGCACCGGTGTCTGGCACTGCTCAGGCACCCTGGTACCCTGTGTGCCCCCTGCCCAGTGCCCACCTCAGCTCAGCCCTGCACACCAGGTCTGCAGTCACCGCCGGGCAGGGGGAGGTGAACCCACCAGCCATCCCTCATTTCCCTGGTCCCACGGTTTCTGTGTGAGCCACCTTGTGCAGCACAGCCCTCTGCTGCTCTGCGGCGGTTCCCCGGCTTTGCTCCCAGTGGCACAGTCACATGCCATGCCATCAGCCCTGAGGCTTGTGGAGTGGAGGAATGGGACCTGGCCAGCTGAGCCTTACCCTGGCTCCACACCATGGGGCTATTTTTAAAGCTGGTGACAGGAACGAGGCCCCAGAGCCTGTGCAGGGCTCCCCACCTTCCCTGCCCCAGATGGGGGTTGGAAGGAGACTGGCAAAAAAAATAAAATCATCAAAAAGAATTAGGGAAGGGAAAGAGGCTCGTAAATCCCTGGGTCTCCAGGGAAGCTGCTCCAGCTGCAGCCAGGAACACGAATGTTGTCAGCGTTTGGTAAATATGTAACGGAGACCATAACAACTTAATGGATCCAAGGTGCCTCGTTAGCGCACTCCCAGCAGACGCAGAACTAACGAAGCCTCCTGGCCAGGCCACACCACACTGTGCTGCTGCCCAAGCCCCTGTGCCCCGGCAAAGGGATCAGGATGAGCCAGTTTGGGGACAGCTACATGGCACAGCTGCACCAGGGGCTGGCTTGCACTGGGGAAAGTTGTGCTAGCAACCAGCACACAGGGCTGTGAGGCATCATCTGCCAGCAGCTCCCCAGCTTCCCCAGTACAGACCTCTGCTTTCCATCAGCGCCTCAGCCCTGGCTGCTGCAGCCGTGGGGCACCTTCTGCTGTCAGCTCCTGGGAGTCAGGGAGGACCAGTGTCAGGCATCGCTCCGGAGGCTGAAACCGATGTCCATGCTGGGCAGCACCCAGTGCCGTGTCTTATTTGGCTCAGCCTCACTTGTTTGGCTCTGCGAGGACCAGAGCTGCTCCACAGCACATCCCTCCAGTGCCTGCCAGGGCCTGGACCTGGGGGTCTGCGTCAGCCCCAGGCTGTCCCAGCCACAGGCACTGGGCTCTGCTCTGGCCAGGCAGCCACCTCCTTAGGCCTTTGCTACATGCAAAAAAATCTTAATGCTCTAAAGTCTGTGGTCCGAGCGTGCTGTTGCTGCTGCACAACACGAGCCTTTGCTCAGGAGCACGTGGGGAGCCCACGGTGCCAGAGCTGAGCAAACTCTTCCCAAGCCAGCCAGGCACAGCAGAGGCACAGCCGCCTGCGCGCAGGAGCTTGGTGGCCCCTTACTGAGATGCCCAGCCAGCCTGTAGGTGCACAGACACCAGGTGCAAGTGGCCCCCAGTGCTCAGGGCTCAGCTACCCAGCTCCCAAAGTGCCCCTGTGCTGGGAGCATCTCTCCAGGCTGCATTTCTCTGGGTGCAGGGAGCTGGCTCGGGGAGGAGGAGCGGTTGGCAGGGTCTCTGTGAGCTGGGGCTGCAGGCTAGTGGGGGCTGGCACCCTGTCCTTGTCCCTGGGAGCAGAGGCCACCTCAGGGCCAGCTGCCAGCACACAGGTTGGGAGCACTGCAGACAGCCAGGCAGGCAGCTGGAGCAACCAGACAGATCCTTATCTCCACTCCTCTTGAGCCTTTCCAAAATGCTCTTTGTCCCCAGACACTTAACAGGCATCAACTAATTAATCCAAGCCAGAGCATATTTCTACCCACTGACCAAGCTGCTGTTTAGCTCCTATTAGGATGCTTCCCATGGGATGGGCACGGCTGGTGGAAGGACAGGGCTCTGGCTGGCACCTGTGGGCAGAGCTGGGCACAGGGCAAACCCTCAACCCTGGATGGGGTGACTGAGGCAGTGATGTGGGGAGCAACGGCTCCATGTGTCCCCACGCTGCCAGACCGGGGAGAGGCAGGGATCTGGGGAGTGGAGGGAGGTGTTTGCAGGGAGACAAGGCAGTGCTGTCACCCTTGCAGGTTGGAGAGGGGCTGCCACAGGGCTGGGACCGTGCCTCGTGCCGCAGCTGTGCCATGCACGTGTGCCGCAGCCCCCCTCCTCCGTTTGTCCCCCGCAGTGAGCGCTGGCCTGCTGGAGAACTGCACGGGCTGCGTCCTGTGCTCGGAGGACAACGGCTGCATCACCTGCCACCACCGGCTCTTCCTGCTCATCTGGAGGGATGGCATCCGCCAGTACGGGATGTGCGTCCACACCTGCCCTCCCGGCTACTTCGGCGTGCGGGGTCTGGAGGTCAACAGATGCACAAGTATGTCCCATGCCAGCCGGCGTCCCCCGCTGCTCCCGGTGCCCTCGCCTCCCCTCACCACCCTGTGGGTCCCAGCGCTGTGTGAAGGGCTGTGGCTGCGTTTCCCGCAGCATCCCTGGCGGCACGGAACCGCAGAGAGCCAGGGGCAGCCGGGCCATGGCGCTTCCTCCCCTTGTCCCTTGGCCAGAGCTGCAGCCCGCACCCCGCAGGTCTGCAAAGGGCTTTGGGGCCCCAGTGGGTACCTGGGCTGCCGGCACCAGGCTCACCATGTGCCAGCCCTCGGGCTCGCCTGGCTGACCAGCCCTCCTTCCCGGCAGAGTGCAGGTCACCCAGCTGTGAGAGCTGCTTCAGCAGGGACTTCTGCATGAAGTGCAAAGACAAGTTTTACTTGCACAAGGGCCAGTGTTTTCGGCAGTGCCCCCCCAGCACCACGGCACAGCCCGGCACCCGTGAGTGCCAAGGTAAGCAGCACCTGCACCCCATGCCGGTGGTCCCTGGGGATGTGCCTGGTGCTGTGTGGTCATCGTCCCCATTCTGCACCCCTGTCCCCCCCGCAGAGACGTGTGAGCCGGGTCCATGGAGCGAGTGGAGCACCTGCACCCACGAGAGCCGGACCTGCGGCTGCAAGTGGGGTGTGGAGACGCGGGTCCGGGAGGTGCCAGCAGCCGCCCGGGAGGAGGGTGCTGCCTGCCCAGCGCTGCTGGAAACAAGGAAGTGCCGCATGAGGAAGCACTGCCCAGGAGGTGAGCACCGCACTGCCTGCTGTCCCCAGGCGCCGGGGGTGGCTTCACGCCTCTCTGAAGCGAGCCTCGAGGTGCATGGCGGGAGGGGGTCAGTGGCGGCAGTCTGGCGGTGGCCGGAAAGCCTGGCTGTCATCTCCCAAGCATTTTGAGGTCAGTGGCTGCAACTGTGCGATTCTGGAGAAAGCCGCCGTCTCAGGCACATGTGCTGAGCAGCCCTGGTGCTGGCACTGGTGCTGGCTGCAGGGCTGGCGGGGACCCCTGTGGGCAGCATGCCAGGCTGGCTGCTCCCACCCCACAGCCCCCAAGACCGCCTGGGACTGGCCAGTGTCCCTTTCCACTGCTGGGCTGGGACAGGCACTGGCGTGAGCCACCGCAGTAGGACGAGGCTGCCAAGCTCCAGCTCCTGTCCTGCCGTGCTTGCAAAGGAAAAGGCATGGCTGGGGCTTTCTGCACCACAGCTGTGAATGAGGAGGGTTGAGACCCCCAGGGTAAAAACCTCCAAGCCTCAAAAATACCTGGAGCGGTCATGGAGCTGGAGGGCATCACCCAGGGGATTTCTGATGGCCAAAGCTTTGGTTGACACCCCAGGGCAGGGTCCTCCTCCATGGCTCACCCAGCCAGATGTTTGCCCCTGCGCCTCCTCCCACGGTGGCAGCACCGTGTCCCCTGGGTGGGGGGCTCCCAGCCACTGCTCCCAGCACCCAGACCTGTTGCGGGGGCCAGCCAGGCGGCGCAGGCGAGGGTGCGTGGCGGGCGATGGGAACCAGGAGGTGGCTGATGTCATTTTTGGATGCAACCGGCTGGACTGAAGCTGTTTTAATAAATCTCCACTTAATAACTGGCAGAAAGGGGGATTGCATGAGATACCGATCTGTAGGGCCTGGAAGGAGATCTGAGCCGCTGGCCCCAGCGGCACAGAGGTTTGCGGTTCAGAGCTGCGGGCTCACTGCGTGCCGCGGAACACGCCGACCGGCACCGCCAGTGCGACGGGGGCCAAGGGCGGCGGAGGAAAGGACTGTGCCAGGGGGGGAGGGGGAAAAGGATGGAGAAAGGGGGGCAGTAACAGAAGACATGCGTGCTGGGGCTGGGGCCACGGAGCCACGGGAGCAGATTCATCTCAGCATCATTGATCATAAATAATATTTCCCTGCTGACAGCACAGAGGGGCTGATTTCCTTCCCCGCCCAGGCCCCGACTCGCAGCTTCGGGGTGCCAGGTGGCATCGATTTCGGGGACATTCCCCTCCCTGACAGGCTGTGTCGGCTTTGGACCCGGAGAGCTGGTGACAGTTTGATGTGGCAAGTTTGGCGTGGGAGGACAGGCTGCTGTGGAGCACCGTGTCCTGCGGCGCGGTGCCGGTGGGTGCCTGCAGTGCTGTGACCACGTCCAGCCCTGCCTGGCACACAGCAGGTCCTGGCGACAGACACCGCAGTGCTGGCGCTTCAGAGGCGCCCAGTCTCATCAGGTGACTGAGAAGGCAATGGCACCCTGGAAAAGTGCTTGGCCTCCCGGCTTTGCCCGGGCCACCCGCTCCTGCAAGCTGGGAGCCCTGAGGCCACGGTGATGGGTGCAGGGAGTGGCAGGGCTTCTCTCTCGGGTCACTATCTGGGATCAGCTCCGGAGACCAGTCTGGCCCCAGGAAGGCAGAGGGAAATCCCTTCAGTGCCCAGGGAGCAGCCTCCACTGCCCCGGCCGGGTGGGCAGGAGAGGGCAGCCCCTCAGCGTCTGGCAGGCTGGCCTGGCCACCAGCTCCCGGACAGGCTGCTCCGTGTCCCCACCAGGGCAGAGCGTGCGTCTGCCCTCGCTCCCAGGCTCCTGCCCACCCGGCCAAGTGCTGGGTTATGGGATCCAGATGCTGGAGGAGGACGGCGAGTTCACTTGATGCAGCCGAGACACCCGCAGCCCGGGTGAGCCAGGGAAGGCAGTGGGACCCGACCGTGTGATGAGAGATTTGTGCCACCACTTCTGAGCTGTCTTTGGGCAGCTGGAAGGCAGAAGCATCTGCACTTGGCTGAGGCACAAAACCCCTCACGCTGCTGTAAATCTGCCTTGTGTGTCTGCCGCGCTCTCCAGACGCTTGGCGTTCGTGCTGTGCCCTCTCCTTTGTGGGTGGCAACTGTCTGGGAGATCAGAGCTGAAAAACAGAGTCGGGCAGGAAGAGAGCTGGAGCCCTTGGAAAGGATCGGTGACAACGGTGCTGGCACATGCAGCACCAGCCAGTTGCGGTCCCTGTACCGCTCACACTGGGGAGAGTGGCACTGGACCCCACTGTGTCACCCAGCTCAGGGTCAGGAAAGCACATGGTGGGCACAAGCAGGAAGGAGAGGAGAAGCTGCCGGGATCTGGGGCAGCTGTTCCACTCCCTAGCATGGGCTCCCCTTCCTGTCAGAGCCCACAGCATGGCGGGGCTTATCTTGCATCCCTGTTTGCTTTGTCGGTCCCGCAGCGACAGCTCAGCCAGCTGGAGGGTGCTTGGGGCAGCCCCTTGGGGCACGCAGAGGTTTGGGTCCCAGCAGCCTGACCGCACAGCGCCGAGTCCCTGGCGGGCTGTCAGCGGGTCAACCTTACCGGGATGCAGCCAGGCTGCGCTGGTGCGTGGCTCGTGCCACCTGGACAAGGAGCATCCACACAGGGAGGGCATCCCCAGGGAGATCATTAGCACCTATGCCTGGATGCACACTGAGGCCACCCCGCAACCCACCATGCCCAAACCCTCCTGGGGGCCGGCGGGATCCTGTGCCAGCCCACGATGGTGGGCAGCACCTTCCTCCAGCAGGGAGGCACGGCCCTGCACGGTGGCAGAGCCCAGCATGGCTTGGGGATGTTGGTGCAGCTCCTGTCCTGCTCTGACATCTGTGGCCCTTGCTCAGAGGGAAGCTGGGGTGCGCCCAGGCAGCCCCCTAGTTTGTTTGAGCTGGCTTCAGCCCATTCTGGGAGGTTTTGGGGGTATCCCTGGCCATGGGAGCTGGGGGGGCAACGCATCGGTGTCCTCTGCCCATGCCACCGGCACACTCAGACCCCCTGTAGGCCCACGCGGCTGTTCGGTGACCTGGAGAGGGCTCTGGGGTACCCCAAATCAGGAAGAGGGTCCTGTGCTCACACCCGAGGGACGATGTGGGATCCACATCCAATGGATGGGGCTCAGGCTGGATTTTGCTGCCCAGTCGACAAGCGAGCCCTCCTTTTCTCCTCCTTTTCTCTTCCAGAGAAAACTGAACCCAAAAATAAAGGCAAAAAGCGACAGAAGAAGCCGAAGACAGAAGCACACGCGGGTACCTAACGGCACTGGCACGGGAGCTGGGGCAGCACGGCGGGAGCCAGGCGGGAGCTCTCTGTGCCATGGCCAGCAGCACCAAGAGCTCCCGACCGGCTCCCACCGTGCTGCCCCGGCTGCGTCGCCCCCATTTTTCCATCCACAAAAAAATTGCACAATTTTCTCCCCCTCCTCCCCTTTTCTTTTGAGACAATTTATGGCCTGTAAAACATTTCCTTTTCAGAAAATCTAATTTGCAGTGTCCAAAGCAATGCCCTGGGGCTCGGGGAGGGGGTGACTCCTTTATTTTTCTGTTTTTCTCTCTCCCCCAGCCTGCTTGGCCCCTTCCCTTGCTCCAGCTGGGTGGGATGGGGTTGGTCCTGGGGTAGGACCCCACTGATGAAGACGATGCCTGCCTGAGTACCGTCCCTCAGGGCTGGGAGATGCCCTGTCCTCATGGGATCCTGATTGCACATGGGTGCTGGGGTGCACAACACACCACTGACTTGCTCCGGGTGCTGGACTGGGTCCCTCATCCTCAGCCACCGGCATGGAGGATGGCAGGACCCCCAGGATTGAGATCCCTCTGGGGACCATGTCATTGCTCACAGCAGCCCAACCTGGTGCTCAGCATCCCCACAGGCACAACTGTGGGCCAAATCCTGCCATCCTCAGGCTCACAGAAGGGCTGGAGGAGCTGCTCTTCCCAGCTGGATGCAGGCACAGAAATTTGGGGTGGTTGTGGCCGCGTTCGGTCCAGGACAGGGGTATACATGATGCAACTGCAGCTGCAGGAGGAAGCCTGGGCAAGGGATGCTGCTGCCTCCTGCATCCCACAGCCGGGATGCACTGGGGGCAGCCCCCCCAGCCCGCTCCCAACCATCATCTGTGGCATGACCTGGGGGTGCTGAACTCAGCTGTGCCAGCCTATCCTGCCAAGCCAGCTGCCATACTCGTGTCGCCTGCAGAAATAAATGGTGTGTGTCTGTGAGACACGGAGGGCTGTATCAGCATATTTGACACGTGTTTGCTCAAATTGCTGCTCCAGCCACAGGCATCTCTGTATTTGGGGGTTTGCCAGGGTCAGAGCCCCCCATCCCTGCTCCAAGCGTGGGCAAGGGGAGGCTGGGTCTGGCAGTGGGGTGTAGGGGCTGCGAGGGCCACACGGACCCTTCAGGGTGAGGGCACTGGGTGTCAGCATTGAGCTAGCCCCGGGAGCCAGCACGAAGCTGCCATAGCAGCTCCTCCGTTTGCTTAATGTCAAATAAATATATTAAACCTCCAGCATCCCTCTCGTCTCCCTGTTTTCCTCATTTCCATGAGATGCTGCTGGAGGGGGGTGCAGATACTGGCTGCAGCCACGGCATTACCCCTGCATCCCCAGCCCCGATGCAGTGGGCACAGGTGGTGGGCACGGCAGCCTGGCTCTGTGCCAACTCATGGCACTGCCAGGGGTGCAGGAGCAGTGGTGCCCCCCCGAGCCCCTCCTGCACTCAGCCAGACCCAGACCCTGATGTGAAGGGAAAAGCATCATCGGCATCAGACCCCTCCGTCCTGCAACGTCAGTCTGTGCCTGCAGGGTGGCTGTGGAGGGAGGGGGCACCCTGCACCCTGCCCTGGCCCCCGAGCACTGGCCGAGTCTGGGGAAAGATTTTATTTTAAAGTTTTTATTTAAAGCATCACCAGCATCACTTGGTGCCCGAGCCAGTGGCTGGAGCAAGCAGCAAGTGTGTCACCAGGACTGCTGCCCTGCTGGCCACTGGGCAGCATGGAGGGGCTCAACCACCATTTGCTAACCGGGTGGGAGCACCGAGTCGCACAGAGCCACGCCAGCTGGGCCCAGCCACATCATCTGGCGATGGTGAGGGCACAACCACCGCATGCTGACCCCACGGCAGCTCCAGCATTTGCCTCACAGGGCCTGGAGCACTCTGCTCACCGGGCAGCCCTGCTGCGTGCTGCAGCCAATGCTCTCACCAGCCGTTCCAGCAGTCGCAGCATCCCTGGCCATCCCGCAGTGACTGGCATGGCAGCAGGGTCTCTTCCCTGGCTCCAAGCAGCCTGGTGTGTGCGGACAACCCTGTGCCCCCCATGCTGGGAGAAAATCACCCTCTCCTGAGATGCTTGGGCATCCCCATGCCAGGTGTCCCCACCATTGTTTGTCCCCTCCTGGGGTACGCAGCCTAGATCTATCCCAGCACGTAGGCTGGAAGCCATGGTCATGCCTGGCTCTGGTGGGTGCCCACCATGCACAGCCACCCCAGCTCCCAGCAGACCCCCATCCTGGGAGCTGGGCACTCTGAGCCCTGCGCAGGATCTAGCAGGGTCCTGCCAAGCTCGGCCTGGCTCATAGCCCCCGTCCTGGTCCCCACGGGCTCATCCCGCGACTGTGGCAGCCAAATCCAGGCCTGGCTCCCTCCAGCGTTATAAATAGCCGGGTTGCGGGGAGGGAGCTCTGCTCCCCAGGATGGGGGTGCCCCAGGGGCAGCAGGTCCCAGTGGGTGCTGGCTGGGAGGGACTCGCCGAGTGCTGGGTCTGGGGGGTGTGAGGGCTCGGTGCTGGCAGCTTGGCCCGGCAGGCTGCCATGGGGCTGCCATGGGGCTGGTGCTGCAGGAGGTGCAATGAGCTGTGCAGAGAACGGCCGGGGGGGGCTGGCGGGTGCCTGTAGCTGGGGGAGGGACGGGGGCTGCCTGTGCGAGTGTGTGTGCAAGACATTTATAGATCACGTGTGAAACTTGATCTCCCCGCAGTGGGCTTAGGAGGAGAGAAAAAAGATAGAAGTATTGTTTTTAAACAGATTTTTTCCTTTGTTTTTCTTTTTTCTTTTTTTTCCCCCCTCTCCCCCTGCGAGGGCTGCGGCCGCCTGGTGATAAAAGGCCGGGGCGGCCAGAGCTGGCTCAGAGGGAGGAAATGCCGAAATTGCAGCATTTCGACTCGGCGGCGAGCGCCCACTGACCCATCCCGGCAAAGAGCGGCGTCGCGGCCACCCGGGCAGCGGTGGTGCATCCCCACCCGCAGCACCCTGCTCTGCCCCCCCCCAGCGCCACGGGGACCCCCACGCCATGCAGGCGCTCAGCCTTGGCCTCGTGGCCCTGACCTGCGCCACGACGGCACTGTGCGCAGCCGGAGCCCAGCGCCGGGCGCTGGAGGGGGGCAGCCGCCGGCATTACCACCGGGTGCAGCACGGCCACTGCAGCTACACCTTCGTGCTGCCTGAGGCCGACCCACCACCCTGCCCGGCTGCCCCCGCCGCCCCCAGCCCTGCCAATGCGCTGCTGCAGCGGGACTCACCGGCCGGCACCGTGCACACCGGCCACGGGGCCACCCAGCGCCTGCGGCACCTTGAGAGGATCCTGGAGAACAGCACCCAGTGGCTGCTGAAGGTAGGGTGCGGGGCGGCGGGGGTGCGGGCAGCAGGGTGGCACGGGCAGGGGTCCCAAGTGTGCAGCATGTCCATAGGGCTGCCTGCTCCAGCTCCCCGCCTGCTCCGGGCTGCCGAAGGCAGAGCTGGGTGCCAGGGGCTTTCACACCCACCCGAGCAGCAGCATTGTGGCCAGGTCAACGTCTGCAACCTGGGCCTGATCCTGGCCCATTTGCACCAGGAACTGTCTCCTTGGAGGGGCTGGGTGCTGCAGCTCATGGGTGCTGCAGGTCACCAGTGCTTGCCACTGCAGCTGTATCCCTCTGCCATCCCTGCTCCTCGTGGTTCCAGATGGGCTGGCATACCCTGGGGCTCAGGGCTCCCTGTTCTGGGTCAAGACGGGGCCTTGCTGGAAAGCTCTTGGGAAGGGTTTTTGCAGGTGGCAGAGTGAGGGACCTAAGGGCAGGGGCCACCAAAACCCCTCCAGCTCCATCGTTTTCCCACTTAATGGGCTTTGCAAAAGCTTCTGGCATTTGGTGAGACTTTGAGCGGGACCTGTGGCTCTTGGGTGGCCGTGCCACACGTGGGCAGGTTGCAGGGGGCAGTGGGGTGCCACACTAGAGGGGCTGCATGCCAAGGGGATGCTCCCCACTCTGGCTCGCCCCATCCCCACTGCCTGAGGCAGGAAGCAGCATTTCCTTCCTGAGAGCTCACAAGCGCCGAAGGAGCCCTCATCTGCGGCCAAGCACGGCCGCCTGCGTCAGACCCAGGAATAGCTCCCAGCCGGCTTGTCCCAGGGGACACCTTCCTGGGGGTCCACAAACCCCACACCCAGGCGAGGCAGCAGCAGCAGGACCCTGGGTGCCTGTGCTGATAAGGCAGCAAACAGCTTGTCCCCAGCTGTCACTGACCCTCCAGCTGAGTGGCATCAACAGCCCAGCCACATCCACGTCGTGGCAGTGTCCCACTGGGGTGCAATGGGACCTGTGTGCCTCTGTCAGTGGCACTGTGAGATGGTGTGTGTCGAGCCCCCGCAGTGTTTGGGGCCAGGCTGGAGCCAAACACACCAAGCAGGGGTCCCGGGGCTGGTCTGTGCCAGCCACGCTGCTCAGCGAGCCTCCCCTGGCCATGGGGGACAGGGCAGGCATCAGGGACATGCAGGTCTGTCCCCTGTCCTCTCTGCCATCCGAAATGACAAATTCCTCAAAAACTGGGAAAACACTGAGCTATGGCTCCACTGACAGCCAGCCTGGGTTGTAGCAGAGGGACTGGCAGAGCCAGCTACCACCTGGCTGGTGGCAGCAAATCTCCATTGCTGCAGGACCTGCTGGATCTGCTGTGCATGCACAGCCCTGGGGTCCCTGCGCCCAGGGATCCCTGCACCCTGAGGTCCCTGTGCCCTTGGGGTCCCTATGCCCTTGGGTTCCTGCAGCCTGGGGGCCCTGCACCCTTGGGGTCCCTGCACCCTGAGGTCCCGGTGCCCTTGGGGTCCCTGTGCCCTGGGCTCCCTTTGCCCTTGGGTCCCTGCATCCTGGAGTTCCTGCTCTGGGGTCTTTGTGCCCTGGGGTCCCTTCTCAGTCATCCCTGTGCCCTGGGTGCTCAGGCCAGCTCTGAGCTTCCCTCACACAAGAGCAGCCTTTGGGCATGGCTGAGCAAGGCAGGGGGCTAGGCGTCCCACCAGAGGTGCACATGGCCCTGCCCAGGAGCAAGCAGCCACAGGCAAAGTGGGGTAGCACATCTGGGCAGCTGTGGACAGTGATGCCCTCCGCTGCAGCCCCAAGGAACAGAAGGCAGTGGGGCACTGGGCAGCCAGGACCCCATCCCACCCCATCCCATCCCACAGCGTGGCCCTCTCCATTTAAAGGCAGCTTGCAGCTATTTTTTTTTCTGTTGTTCCTTGGCTTTCTTAATTTAACTGGAGCTGCCCAGGGAGGCTTGTTTTGGTCGGACTCCAGGCCTGAACAAACAAACCGGGGCTCAAAGGAGGCATCGGGTTTGGGGACAGATTGTAAACAACACAGCATCCCTGTCTGCTCTGCCCTGGCATGGGGACGCCACTTGGGCTTCCCAGACCTCCTGGGCACCCCCAGCACCCAGCTTCCCCCAGGAACCCCATCTGCAGCACTGGGGTGCTGAGTCCCCCTCCCCACGTGCAGCCCCCCATGGCTGGGAAGGGCAGGGATGTGGTGAGGACCCAGCGCACAAGGACACGTGGCTTCTGCTCGCCATCCCGTTGGCCGTGTATGTCTCAGGAGGAATTAACTTTAGTTCAAACACAAACATTCGGTGGTGCCACTGGGTCTGGGGTGGGGGGGGGATTAGGGTGGAATGGGGTCCCCAGCGGGGCAGGTTGGCAGCTCTGGGGTGCCTGTGGCACAGGGGCTGATGCTGCTCACCCTGGCATGGGTGAGGGGTGCAGGCGGGGAGGGGGCTTCTCCCATGCCTGGCACAGGGCCCCCCCCAAGCTGGTGCTTGTGGGCTGCTTGGAAATGCTAGGGCAGGATGGGGACAAGGACAGTGGAAGGATGCAGCTGCAAGAAAGCAGCACAGGATCATCCAGCTGTGGGCAACTGGTCACTGGTAGTGAGACAGTGGGGAGGGTGGGGTCCCTCCTGCACCAGGGCAGCATTTTGGGGTGACCCAGAGCACCACAGTCTCCCCTCCAGCCCCTCTGCCCTTCTCAGGAAGGGATGAGGCTGGTGGGACCCTCCCAAGCCCAGGTGAGCCCCGCTCACCTCGGCATCTATGTGGTGAAAGGGGGGTGATCCCATGTTCCCTGTCCTCTGCACAGAGCCTGTCCCACTTGGGTCCTTTGCGCCACCCATGGCCGGGGACGTTGTGTCCTGCTCCAGCCCCAGGTGCTCCCAGGGCCGGGAGCTGGGGCTCCATCTTGGGCTGCGCTCAGCCCTCCCCGTGCCAGCCTGACCTTTTTCATGGGTATGTACTGCCCTCGGGCTCAGAGATATGTTTATTTAAAAAAGAAAAAAAAAAAAGAAAGCAAGATTAAGAGGGAGAAAAGGCCTCCCAGAGCCCTGTGAAGCAACAAGATTAACGACGTGGTTAAAGGGAAACTCTCCAGCAATCACTCAGCTCAGTGAAATGTTTTCCAGACGTGGCTCTCCGACCTTTCCCCGCTTCCTCCCCGCGAGCATGTTCCCGTGAGGGAAAATCCCCAGGGAAACGGGGTGCAGGCATGCTGACCGGGATGCCCAGCCCTGGGACCCTCCTGCCCTCTGTGGGTGCTTGTGGTGGGGCAATAGTGTTATCACTGCCCGGTTCTGGGGAGGAGGGAACGGGTCCTCACTGCTGCCAACCAGATTTCATCATGCACAAACAAGTGCAGAGCAGCGCTCTGGCCCGCTGCCTGCCCTGCTCCTGTGCTGAGCATCCCGGCACTGCTGCCTGCTTGCTACACTGCCCAGAGAGCAGCATCCCAGACCCGTGCTGGTCCCACCTGGTCCACAGTCCCAGGAGATGTGCAGGGATGTGGGGCTTTGCCGGCACCAGCTGGGAGCTCAGGCAGGGAGCAGGATCCGGGCAGTGTGGGGACAACAGGACCTGTGGGGTAGATGGAGCTGGGCAGCCCCCACCCCCTCCTGCTCTTGGGGGCCGCTTTCCCACCGTGGGCGGCAGCACAGCCCCTTCCGCTCCCTGCGGCTCCCGCCAAGGGACCATGCCCCCAGCGAGGCCGTTGCCCCAGGAATGGGAACCTCGTGGCAGGGCCGCCAGAAATAGAAAAGCCTTTGGGAAAGGCGGCTCCCCCATGGGCTGGGAAAACGGAAGCGACATCTCAGCTGTGTCCGCAGCCAGCTTCTTCCCAGCCCCGAGCGATTCCCTGTGGCGAGGCAGCACCAGGCTCCAGACACCCACCTTCCCCAGCCAATGGTGCCCCCCACCCTCCATGTCCCCAGCCCTGGGAAACCAGTGCCCAGAGGCTGGCAGCTGATGCCGATGCCAATGCCGATGCCAATGCCGATGCCGGGCACTCCCTGCCCAGCTGCTCAGCACAAGCCACCCGGGCCAGGCAGCAGCCCCAGCTTGCCAGCACACCCGGGCGCACACAAGCCCGTGCCAGGTCCCAGCTGGCTCCACAGCCCAGGAATCTTGGCAGCCGGTGCTTGAGGGGGCTGCCCTGCTGCGGTGCAGCATGTGGGCAGCTCACTCAGTCCTCCCGATAAGCTTCAAAGGGCCCCGGGATGGGTCATTCTGTGCCGAAACACTCCCAGGGATGTGTCAAGTGGTGCCAGGCTTGGCCAGTGTGCTGGGGGAGGACCTGGCAAGCTCCCCAAATGACCTGCCGTATCCCCACTCCCCTCCACAGCTGGAGAGCTACATCCAGATGAGCATGAAGCCGGAGATGGCGCAGCTGCGGCAGACGGCGGTGCAGAACCAGACCGCCACGATGCTAGAGATCGGCAGCACCCTCCTCAACCAGAGCGCCGAGCAGAGCCGCAAGCTCACGAGTGTGGAGGCCCAGGTAAAAGGGTGGCTGGGGTGCACAGCACACGTGTCCCCATGTCCCCACCACCCCTGGGACTGTGGTGGGTGGCATGGTTTCTCTACTGCTAAAAGTGGGGCAATTCACCACGGTGATGCATGGTTTAGTGCCCCAGTGTATGGAGGTACTGGGGTTGTGTGCCAAGAAGCGTGAGCCCGGTGACATCTGGGGACATGGGGTGGCCCTGGCTGCTCACACCGACACTCCCCTCTGCTGCTGGGGCAGGTGCTGAACCAGACATCACGCATCGAGATGCAGCTACAGGAGAACTCCCTGTCCACCACTAAGCTGGAGAAGCAGCTGCTGCTGCAGACGAATGAGATCCACAAGCTGCAGAACAGGAACAAGTATACTGGGCCTGGGGTGGCTTGGGGACCCCCACAGCCCCCGGGTCCCTCCCACCCCAGAAGTGCGGCTGCATTTTGCTGGGGGGGGCTTGAACTCCTCCAAGGGCTGGCTGGGGTCCCTGGGGCATTGCCCAGCCCCAGCACAGCGCCCCAGGCTTTGGTTTCCCCTAGCTAAGCACATCCCAGAGGTGCCAGGCGGGGTGTGATTTGGTGGGTGCAGCAGGGGATGGGGACAGTTCTGGGTCTCCACAGACATCCTGGGGCACAGCAGCTGGAGCTGGGTCCACTGTGCCACCCACTCCCTGCCCAGCTGCTGAGTGCAGACACAACCCCCCATCACCGCTGCCTCCCCCTTTCAGCATCCTGGAGGTGCGGGTGCTGGAGATGGAGACGAAGCACCAGGCAGAGCTGGCGGGGGCCCGCTCGGAGAAGGAGAAGCTGCAGCACCTGGTGAGCCGGCAAAGTGGCACCATCGAGGAGCTGGAGAAGTCGCTGCTGGCTGCCAGCACCAACACCAGCCTGCTCCAGCGCCAGCAGCTCCAGCTCCTTGAGACGGTGCAGAGCCTGGTGCGCCTTGTCTCGCAGGGCAGAGGTGAGCCGGCAGTGGTGCAGGCAGGGTGCAGGCAGCAGAAGAGCTCCTCGCCCTCCCGAGAGGGTGCCAGGGTGCTGTGCCAGCCCCTGTGCTCAGCTCAGGTGTGGGTGACTTCGCCCTGAAAATGAGCCCTGCATCCCAGCCGGGGAGCAGGTCCGAGCCCCAGGGGAGGGTCCGTGGCCCAACGCCGTCCCCAGCTGTGGCAAATCCCCAGGCTTAGGCTGGAGGCAGCCCCAGCGCAGCACGACCCCTCACCCAGCCCTAGGGAGACAGCACAGAAAAAAGAAAAATAATCTGTGAGCACAGAAGTATCCAAAGGGAGAGGGAAAGAGCAACAAAACCAGGCAGGGCTGCGGGACCGGTGGGGTTTCTGCCGTCTCACCGTCCCCTCTGCTGCAGCCCCACTGCCGGGGCAGCAGCAGCTCTTCCAGGACTGCGCTGAGGTGCGCCGGGCGGGCATCCATGCCAGTGGTGTCTACACCCTCCACATCACCAACCTCAGCGAGCCCAAAAAGGTGAGCATGGCCTGGAGGGAGCACCTTGGGGTGCTGCTGAACCCAGTGCCACCCAGTGCACGCTGGCCCTGGAGCAGAGTGGGTGTCCCTGTTGCATGGCAACCCCATCTCCCCTCACTGGGGCACTGCCCCCCACCCCATTTGCCCATGAGGGATGAGGTGTCTCGGGGGCTGCAGAGGGGGTAAAGGCAGCAGCTGCCAGGTGAAGGCAGGGCTTGCACAGCCCTAAATTGATTTTAGAGGTACCCCCACTGATGGGTGCTGTGCCCCAGCCCCTGCCCACAGAGGGAGGAGAGACCCCCCAAGCCAGACACTGGGCATAGCACATGCTCACCAGCCCCTCAGCAGCCTCTAGCACCCATGCAGCACCCATGCTGGGCTGCCCAGCCCTTTGGAGGTGCACCCAGCTGCCCACCCCAAGCCAGCCCTCATCGCCCCGCTCTGCAGCCCACCCTGGCTCTCCCCACTGCAGGCATACTGTGACATGGAGATGGACCGAGGGGGCTGGACAGTCATCCAGCTTCGTGCCAACGGCAGCCTCAGCTTCCAGAGAAGCTGGAAGGAGTACAAGCAGGTCTGTACCTGCCCAGCAAGGGGGACACCCTTGGGGGCACCCTGTGCTTACCCACCCCGTTGCTCCCCCAGGGCTTTGGGGACGCAGCAGGCGAGTACTGGATGGGTAACGAGGCTGTGCACCTCCTGACCAGCCAGGCACCCTATGCCCTGCGCATCGAGCTGCAGGACTGGGAGGGCGGCCAGGTCTATGCCCACTATGGGAAATTCCAGCTGGGAAGCGAGCAGCAGCTTTACAGGTAGGAAAGAGGAAATGTGGGGGACGGCCGCCCAGCTCACCCCATCTCCGGCTGTCCCCAAGCCCCACAGGCAGCCATGGCCATGGGCAAGAGCTGACTGTGGTGCCCCAGGGAGGTGCATGGCCCTGGAGGGGTGCAGGATCACACGGGGCTTTGCTGGGAGTTCCTGGTGGGGTTCTGCCTAAGCAGAGCTCCCTCCAGGCGTTGGAGGAAATCACTGTGCCACCCGTTCCTCCTCTCCCTGGGCTCCTGAGAAGCAGATTTTCAATGCACAGCATTGCATCAGGGCAGTGGGATTTCCCATCCCAGCTGGCAGCCCAGCATGGTGCCAGCCAGCAGCCAGAACACTCGCACTGTGGCTTGCTGCTTGGGCAAGTGGGGGTGACATGACCATGGCCACCAAGTGTTCCCAGGGATGCTGGGCATCCCCAGGCTGCTACACCCGTGTCCAAGGAGGGGTGCTGCGCTCCTGCTGCCAGGCTTGTGAGGATGGTGTATGCGCCGGGCCCCTCAGCACAGCCACAGGCAGGAGGGTTGGCAGCTGGGTGCTTTGGTGCTGGGCTGGAGATGGGACCAGACTCCAGAGATCCCCTGCACCATGCATCCTGGGCATGCACCAAGCTGACCCCAGCAAAGACGATGGGAGGAGCCTTGGGGAGGTCTCCCCTGCCCCAGTACAACATGGCCTCCACCCTTGGGGACCCCAGGACAGGCCCTGCAAGCCAGCAGACCCCAGCCAAGCTGGAGCTGCAGGATTTCTGCCTGCATCCCTCCGCACCAGGCCTTGCTCAGCATGTGGCACCCATGGCCTTTGACACCCCCCCGAGCAGGGCTGAGGGGCTTTGTGACCCGCCCCCAGCAGCAGCCAGCTGGCACTGATGGTGGCCATGGCCATGCGGTGCCGTGCTGGGCGGCAGGCTGTCGCTGCAGGACTACAGTGGCACAGCCGGGCAGCAGAGTGGAATGGCGCTGCAGGGCACCCGCTTCAGTACCCGTGACGCCGACAATGATAACTGCCTCTGCAAGTGCGCCCAGATGCTGTCGGGAGGTGAGTGGGGCAGGAGACCCAGACAGCACCCATGGGTGCCCACCTGGGATGCCACCCTCCCACCCCGCTCCTTCCTCGCAGGCTGGTGGTTCGACGCCTGCGGTCTCTCCAACCTGAATGGCATCTACTATCCAGCCCGGCACAACATCCGCAAGCTCAACGGCATCCGCTGGCACCACTTCCAGGGGCCCAGCTACTCCCTGAAGGGCACCCGCATGCTGATCCGACCCACCAGCTTCTAGCGTGCTGGCAGTGGGGCAGCACCGTAACCGGTGCCAGCCTGGCACGGAGAGAGGGCTCCAGGAGAAGGGATGGTTGCAGGAGACTGAGCCCTCCCAGCCGCCGCAGGGGAACTTTTCCCCCAGTTATATTTTTTACTCTTGTTTATCCCATCTTCCAAGAGCCTGCACATTAAGGACCAGAGGGACCCACAGGCAGTGACAAGGGGCTCTGGTGCTGCAGGAGCTGGTGTGGGGGCTCTGCCTTGAACCAGCCCCTCTGCAGTGGGCTTCGGCACATGGAAACCACTCGATCACACCTCGGTTTCTCTCCCTGTCCTGCAGGGCCTCCGATTTTTGTTCTGGGGACAGGGGTCCAAGACCTGCCGGGCCCCCCTGCACACTCAGCTGGGCTCCAAGGCACGACAGGGGCTTTGCCTTATTTTTGGGCATTGCAAAGCGCCCACCATCCCGCTTTCCCCATGGGATTAGGGGAGCTGGAGAGGATGGGTATCCTCACGAGTGCAAGAAGCCAGTGCCATCCCTCCTGCCCAGGCATGGCTGTGCAGGGGGATACAGGCCATCCCCTCTGCCGTGCATGGCCCAAGCCACTGTCCCCATGCAAAGCAGCACAGGCACTGCTCCTTGCAGGATGGGACTGAGCGCCTCCAGCCCCCAGGGTGCACGAGATGAGCAGGGGTTGTCTTTGGGGACCCTGGGGGGACCAGCCCTAGGCTGGAAGGTGCTCGCTGCAGGGGGGCTGCACTGGCAGGGGCAGGCAGAGCCCCAGAATGGGCAGGTTAGGGCTGAGGGGTGGCAGGTGGGGAGGGGGCTGCAGTTTGTGATGGGGTTGGGGGGTGGGAGGTGGTGGGAAAGGTCCTGGGAGTGGCTTTCAGGAGGATCTGAGCTGGGGCAGAGGAGGGAGGAGATGGGCATGCAGGAGGGGGAAGTGGGGCATGGGGCAGGGACCTCTTGCCCACGGTTGCATTCAGAGAGCAAACCCACGCTGAGGGCACTTTGGGGAGCAGCCTGGGAGGAGCAGGGTGCAGAGCAGCTGGGTGTCCAGCTGGGGCCCCCCAGCCACCCCCCCAAATGGGAGGCTGGAGGCACTTTTATTTTTGTACTAAGACATATTTATTTTCCAAGCATCAACAGGGCATGAGTGGGTGGGGTGTCCCTGCATCCCATCCCCCCAGGGCAGGCATTGATCCCCTCTCCTCAGCAACTGGGACAAGGGTGGGCAGAAGGGCTGTGGGACAGGGCAGGACAGACAGACTCTGAGCATCCCAAGGGGACCCTGAGCCCTGGGCAGCTCAGTGCATGGGTGAGCCCACAGGAGGCAGGGCTCAGTGACAGCCTGTCATTGTCACCCTTCTGCAGGTAGTCCTGTCCCCCTACAATCCCTGCCCCCATCTCTCAGCCCCATTGCTACCGGAGGTCCCCCGCAGCCCAGTGGCAGCCCCCCGCAGCACCCTCACCCCTGGGAGACAGCGTTACTCCACTGGGTCCCCAGGTCACCTGTCCCCCTGGTACCCAAGCCCTGGGGACCAGTGGCAGCTGCCAGGGAGCCACTGCCTCCATGACACCCAATTATCCCTGTGTCTCCCTCCCCAAAATGGGTCCCTGTCACCCCAGGGAAGTGGGTGGGTGGGTGACAGCAGAGACCCCGTAGAGCTGAGGAGCAGAGGTGCCGGGAGACCACCCGCTGTCACCTAACCCAGCCCCACTGTGGCTCCCCAGGGACAGGGACAGTGGGGTGAGGGACACAGGGACACGCTGTCCTCCCCGTGGGGACGGTGGGACCCTCTGGCAGGGTGCTGGCACTGGCACCAGCTGCGCCCATGGCAGCGGTGAGGCTCCTGATGCCCTGCCCTCAACGCTGTCCTGAGGCATTCACTAATTAACAGTGATTAAAGCACGTGACGTAGTTGGCACTTCCAGAAGATGCTCATAAGTGGGGTTGTGCGGAATAATTAAAAAATGGAAAATACAGGGCGGGGGGGCTGCCTGGGAGCCTCGCCCCACTCCGGGTGAGCAGCACTGCAGGCAGCAACCAGCACAGCACAGCCGCGGCCCCCCGCAACGGCTGCACCTGGGCATGGGGCCCCGTGCCAGGTGGGGGGGCGGCCCCCACCCCGGGGTGCTGGGCCTGGCTCCCAGGCTGGGGTGCTGCCGGTTTTCTCTCTCCCAGCTGCCTGCCTGCAGCGCCTGCCTGCACGTGGGGCACCCATGGGAGACCCCAACATGTGGGGTGAGGGCGACGGACACCATCCCCTGCCGTCCCTCCTCCCTGGGAATAACAGACGGGCTCAGCTGTGGCTTCCCACCGAAACCGGAGCCACCGAAAGGCAGCTGCCAGGGAAAGCGATAGGGAGTGCTGGGGCCACCCTGCTGTGCCCGGCAGGGACATGCGAAGGTGGGGGCATTCCCTGGGGGGCACACGTCGCCTCAAAGCATCTGTGCCGGGGTTTCATGCAGGCAGCCCCAGGGGTGCAGGGTCAGAGGAAGACTCTTGGCTCAGGATCATGGTTCCTGCTATCTGTGCATCTGCAGACATGCATGCACACAGACATGCATGCACACAGACACGTGCACAGACATGTGTACACAGAAGCATGCATGCACATGAGCATGCATGCACATGAGCATGCATGCACACTTGGATACACATGCACACGATCATGCATGAGCACACAGGGCTTTGGATGGCCACGCAGCCACGGTGGGTCACAGGACACCAGAGCCGAGCTGAGGGTCCACAGTGCCTGGAGGGCCACGCTGGCTGCTTGGCCCCAGGCCTGGCAGGGGCCGGTGGGTGCCCCCCCTCTCCTCAGCAATAGCAGCATATTTAGACCAAGCCCTGGGACACGCCAGGCTGAGGAATCCAGCAGCACAGCCGGTCCCAGTCACCAGCAGGGATCCATTACCCGCAGAGCTTTCCCCCAGGGTGAAGCCTGTCCCCAGGTGGGTGCCTGGGGTCCCTGTCATCATCATCACCTGGTTTCCGGCTCCTCGGGGAGGCACTCAGCACCCCACACGCCATCATTAAGGATCCCTTAGGTGTGCGCTTCCTCCCCAGCCCACTTTGTCAGTCTGACTCACGGGCTCACATCATGCCTTCATCCTGCCACCGCATCCTGCCACCGCATCCTGCCACCGCCTCCTACCACTGCATCCCAGGCGGCTGGACCTGCCTGGACCCACAGGGACCTGGATGGATCCTGCACCCTGTGCACTGGTTCTGGGCAGAAACACACAGTGCAGCAGCCAAGCTGGGTGGGAAATACTTCATCCCCATGAGGGCTTTTTGGGGGACCTCAGGTGCTGGGTGGAAGCACTGGTCAAGAGGAGCCCTGGTGCTGCTCTGCCAGCAGCTGCCAGGATGGGGCTGAGCAGGGGGAAGCACTGGCTGGAGCAGCACAGGGCGGCAGGAGCTCTGCTGTGCTCAAAAATGAAACCTGCTGCCCTGGGGTCGGTGGCTGGACCTTGCCCATGGCCTGTCACCACCCCCGTGCATGCGGTGTTTGCACCCACTCCAGGCAGGCTGGCTCCCCGCACGTGTGGAGCCATTTGCAGCCACCACCACAGCTGGAGCCGGAGGGAGGTAGTGGCAGGGCCAGTATCCAGGCAGGGTCCCCTGGGTGCAGGCAGGTGGCATTGGTGCCACCTTCCCCAGCAGCCCCCTGCCCACATGGGATGCATCAGCACTGGAAGGAGCAGGGGGACCTCATCAGTGCAGGCAGCACCCGCAGTGCTGGGAGGGCCATGGTGCTGCGTGAGGCCGCCCGGGGATAACGCACAGGCGCTTTTCATCTTCAAAGCACTCCCTGCATCAACTTTCATCCTTGCACCTCCCCAGCTCGCCTGGGAGGTCTCCGCTATCGCCGCCCCCATCTCACAGTCCCAGAGGAACCAGGACTCGGCCAAGATCAACAGGTGGGGCGAGGAGACAGGGGAGGGCTGCATGGTCCGCACGGTGCTGGCTGCGGCACAGAGGGGAATCCTGCCAGCTGGGGCTCTGCTGGGACCTGCCGGACCCCACCGCCACCCCCACCGTGCCCGCTGGGCCCCGCGCTGGCACACCATGGCACAGCACCCGTCGGTTCTGCCCGCACCTGTCCACTCAGCACCATGAATCCCTGCTGAGCCATGGGCACCCCAAGGATCCCCATCCTGACCTCCACTGCCTGGAGAGACAGCAACACACACAGCCTCCAAAGCACAGACATTTAATAAAACTAGCTGTATTGTTATTATTGTTATTTACAGATCAAACATCAGGAAAAACAGTGGAAATGAGGAAAAAACAACCATCATCTTCATAAATACTGGGGCCCAGCGTGCTGGGGGCTGTGTGCCCACTGGCACCTGGGAGGGGACACAAGCACCCACAAACACACACGCACGCACACACACGGAGCCCTGGGCTGAAGCAAGGGGCTGGGTTTGGCTCCCCCAAAAAAACCACCCAGCTTCTCCCACATTTTCAGCATTAAGACAGGTGTCATCAGGATACAGCCCCCACCGCTGGCAGTGTGGCCTCCCACGGTGGAAGCTGTAGGGGGCAGCTCCTTCTCTGGGGCTGGGTCCCTGCTCCACGCAGGGGGAAGCAGTTTCTTGCCCCCCACGCATGGGTGCTGGTGAGGAGCAGGGCAGGCAGGAGCTTCTGGCAGCACAGGGAGGCCGACCGCACACGGATGCCCACGGGAGCAGGTGAGGGAAGGGCGCTAGGGACCCACCACACACCCGGGGATGTGTCCTCTGCCCTCCCACGGGCTTGCAGAGACCTGGCTCTCCAGTGCCGGCACGGGGCTCTGATGGAGCCAGAGTCAGCAGGAAGGGTGCCTGGCCACCACACCAGTGCCGCCGTGGCACAAGGCAGGGTGCTGAGTTCGAAAGTCACCGCTGAGAGGTCTCTTCTCCTAGGGCACAGCCTGTGCTCCCTCCCCAGCCAGCATTGCCTGCTGATGAGCAACCTGTCCCCAGCGCCTGCTGCCACCACTGCACTGCTACACATTGGAGACCTGCTCAGGCTCCCTGGCCTGGCGCAGCCCATACAGCCACTTGATGACACGGGCGTTACGCTCGATGATGGAGATGCCGTAGGGCACGCGCTCAGCTGGCCGGCCCTCTGGCGTGGCAGTGCTGGGCGGTGAGCGGCCGCCCTCCGAGCTGGCCGTGCTCACGCTGTGAAACTTGAGGGACACGATGTCAGAGCTGGCACGGGCAAAGCGCTCGGCGCCCATGTCCTGCACCTCCTCAGGGTCGAGGCCGCAGTAGTTGAAGAAGCGCTCCAGGTCAGCAGTGGCCCGCGAAAGCCGATCGCTCAGGTCCGACTTGGAGCGATGCAGCAGGGGCTGCCGGCGGGCACTCTCGGGGCGGGTGGGTGAGCTCCGTGCCGGGGCTGCAGGCAGCCCGCCTGGGACAGGGGATGCAGGCACCAGTGTCACCTGGCCCCGTGGAGCCCCGCAGGGACGGACGTCCACCCTCCGCACAGCCATGCTGCCAGGGGGCTTGGCAGCAGCGGGGCTCTCCAGTGGCTTGCCGGCACCATCCGCCCCATCACCCAGTGCCGCTGGCGCTTCCACCCTCCACTTGTGCTCCCTGCCCAGCGGGCTCTCTGCCTTGGGGAAAGGGCTGTCGCAGAGGTTGATGAGGTTGTTCAGGATCTCCAGATCAAGGGAGGTCTTCGGGCTGCCAGCCTCGGTGCGGTGCAGCCCTGGGGGTGCCCTTCGGCTGGAGGTGAGCACAGCCCGGCGCACCCCTGGGGTGAAGAGGGGCTGCTTGAGCAGCAGTGGCTTCACTGGCTCCTGCTTGGTGCTGGCGACCCTCTGGCTCTTCACGTACTTGGCTTTGTCGGCCTCCAGCCTCTCCACTGCGCTGGGCTTCCCAGCACCTGGCTCGGTGCGCCGGCGGAAATACGCAGGACCCTTGCGAAGGATGCGGATGGGCATGGCCGAGGTGAAGGGCGCCGTCACCGTCACCCCCTTCATGGCATCACCAGCTTGCAGTGCCTCGATGGGCATCCTCAGTGCCAGCACCGGGGCACAGGGTGGGCAGCCACCCCGAGCAGCGAGGGGCTCACGTGCTGTTGGCTGCAAAGAGGGGCTGGAGTAAGGGGTGGTGGTGGTGGCCAGTGGGCGCTGCCGGCTGCCTAGCCCCTGCCTGGCCCTGGCCCCACCAGCAGACAAAGGCTGCCCAGGGCCGTGCGGTGCCGCACTGTCTGCGCCGGCCGCGCCGGGACTCCTATTTATTCCTATTTGAAGGCAGGAACCACGCCTCCACCGCCACCGAAGCCTCCCTGAAACGTCCCCTGGCCAATCCGCACAGCAAGCCAGCTTCAAACCGCACCGCACCGGGCCGGCGGGGCCAGCAGGGAGGGTGCCTCAGCATGGCGAGGGGCACCCTGGCGAGCGAGGCCGGGGCGCGGAGGGTTGGTTTGGCCCAGCACCCCTTGCCGATGCTCTTCCCACATCGGCTGCCCGCGGGGTGCACTACCCACACCAAGGGGTGCATTGTCCGCTCCTGGGGTGCACCACTCACACCAGGGGGTGCATCACCTTCACCCACATCAAGGGGTGCATTGCCCCTGCCCAGGGGTGCATCCCCCACCCGACTCACTCCCCACCCCACCAGGCTGGGGGATTTGGGGCTCCACTCCCTGTGCTGCTCCCTTGGCTCTCAGCCCCCTCGCAGGTGCTGGGGCTGCTCCCAGGCTCCCCGTTCCCACCCTGCAGCCCCTTGGAAAGCACCAGCGGGGGTTTCCACCCGTGCTTGCCTGGCCAAGGTGTGCCTGGAGCCACGCTGGGGCCCCGTGCACCGCATGTCCTTGGGACCCTGCCAACCCCAACAACCGCAGCCACCCGCCCCAACGGTCGGTCTTGCAGAGGCACTGGCCCGCCCACAGAAGGGGGGGGGGGGGGGCAAACCAGCCCTGCACCCCCCTGCAGCCCCCTGCTCAGAGGTGGGCGCAGCCAGAGGGGTCTCAACACACAGAGGGGCTCAGGCAGGGTGCATGCTTCGACCTGCCCCCACCTCCCCATGCCCCCTCCTGAGCTGCTCTAAGACCCCCCCCAGGAGTCCCCAGCTGCGGGCACAGGCAAGCCCTGGGGAGGTACCGGTGAGCCCCAGCACTCACCGGGTGGGCACGGTGGGGGCCAGTGTGCCGTGGCCCCACTCCGTCCCACGGTGTCCCTGAGCAGGCTGCTGTCACAGTCACTGCCAGCCGCCCGCCAGTCCCGCCAGCCTGCACGACTTCCTGGGTGCAACCAAGGGCCCGTCCCAGCATCAGCCACGGGCGGCAGGAGCCAGCCCCAGCACCCACAGCATCACGCCACGGCCATGCTGAGCCACAGCTGCACCATCTGCAAGCCAGTGCTCACCAACATGTCGGCCCAAGCCCCCCGAAATCTGTACCCCAAGGGGGTCTCCACTCCGCAGCCACCCCACAGCACACGGTGCATTCGCCTGATGTGCTCTGACAGGCGAGCAGCCTGGGGGAGACTGGCTGCCCCTGTCCCAGTCCCCGGCTCCGGGAGGGGACATGCTGCCTTCTGACCTGGAAAGTGTCTGCAGGGGGCCGGCCAGGCGTGGGGACAGCTGGGGATAGTCCCAGCACCACCACAGACCCTCCTGCTTCCCCCCTGGGGACAGCTTTCTGCACCCCTCTGCAGGGAGCCCAGCAACGGGGCGATGTGGGGACAGAGCCAGCAGTGCTGGGCACCAAAGTCCTCACTGGGGAAAGGGCAGGGACAGGCAGGCCCCCCCCAGAGCTGTGCTGACAGCCCCCATGGGAAGCAGGGCCAGGCTGTGCTCTGCGTTGCACAAAGACATAGGCAGAGGCAGCCCCGGGCTGGTGGCAGAAACCCGGGGTGATGGGGAGCTGCCAGGTGCCCATGCGGCAGCACCCCATGAGTCCAGTGGTGCCCAGACCCCATGCCCCATGGTGGCACCCTGCCAATGGCTGGCCCCACTGCCCTCAGACCCTGTGCCTCGTGCAGGGAAGGCTCCCTGGCTTGGCACAGAGGTGCAAACATGCCTACCTAGGCAAGGCAAAGCAGGGATGCATCCCCATGGTGGGTGCTGGAGGTCAGCTCAGTGCCAGAGGCTCGGCCCTGGGGATAAGCCACACAGAGGCGGCTGTTGGGGGACAGGGACGAGGACATAGGGTCCCCCCCAGGACAGCCACTGGTGCCCACTGTGGGCTCCCATCCCTTTCCTGGCCAGCAAGGACAGCCCAGCCAAGCACAACCTGCTGCTCCACATTCCTGCGGTGCTGAGCTGCCTGCCCTGGCATGGCCGCGCTGAGCTGGGCTGCACTGAGCCATGATGAACCACCCTCCAAACAGCCCCAAAAACACAGCCACGTTATCCCATGCTCCAAGCCTGGCAGGAGCATGGGGATCCCAGTGCCAGGGCTGACAGCCCTGCTTATGCCGGACTATAGCCAGCAGTGGCCCCAGCTCCTCTCCCTCCCAGTGAGGGCAGCCCAGCCAGGCTCACTTGGCACACGGATCACCTCCTGCCTGGAGGCAGCTACTCCAGAGACCCATCCTGGGAGGTGTGTGGTTGTGCCTCCCCCTCGCCAGGTGACCCTGCTCCACTCTGCTGTCACAGGACTGGCACAGCATTGGCACCAACTCTGCCACCTACCTGGATCAGCCCTGAGATGTGGGAGCCTCCTTGGCACGGCTCAGCTGCCACGCTGCTTCTCCCTGTGCTTGTCCCAGGGGTGTCCTGATGTCCTCCTGCCTCTTCCTCCTCCTCTCCAGCCACGTCCTCCCCTTCTCCCCACAGGACGGCGGCTGGTAGGGCGCTGGAGCAGCTTGTGCTGCGGCTTCTCCTGCTGAGTCAGCGCCGGAGGAGGACGCTCTCCGAGGCAGCTCAGCGCTCACATGGGATTAAAACCACAGGGCATTCTTCCTCCATGCCAGGCTGCGTCACACAGCATGACGGTAGCTGGTGACGTCCTAGTGTGGGTGCTGGTTCAGCCCATGGTGCTGGCCAGGCAGCATGGATGCACAGTCTGAGATGCTCACAGCCAAAGGCAAAATGCCTCTGGACAACCCCTGCCCGCTGCAGGCAGGGGGTCCTGATGCGCTGCCAGGGCTTCAGGCAGAGGGAAAATTCCCAGCCCTTGCATGGGCAGGAGCTGCCGTCCAGCTCCCTGTGTGCCACTGGCACAGCCAGCTGGCAGGGCCTGCTTTGATTTGGAAAAATCACTTTGCTTCCCCATGCACCCGGCAGCAACCCTCTGCAATAAACTCCAAAATGCAGCAAAATAACCCAGATAGCAGGAAGGGAAGTGCCAAACCAGAGAAGGGTCATCAAACCCACAGCCACGTGGACGTGCTCGTTTGAGCCCAGCCCCAGGGTGGCTCCTGCCCCGTGGCATGGGCATCTCCAGCAGCAAGGACCAGCTCTGGGTGGAGGGACCAAGTGTTTGGCCCGTGCAGCATGGAGCTCAATAGCAGCTGTGCATTTTTCAAATTGTTCTTGGAAGCAAGACCAGGAGCTGGCAGAGAGAGAAGAGCCGAGCAAAGCACATGGAAAACAGCCACCCAGGCGCCGGAGGGCTGCCCTGGGCTTGGGCAACGGCAAAGGTGGATCCGCACAACAAGCTCGGCTGGAAAAACGCTGCCCGGTGTGGCAGGTGAGGGCAGAGCCTGCAGGCACCTGCCCAGCCAGGCTGCGTCCCCACATGGCCGCTGAGCCTGTGCAGGGTGCAGGTGCTGCCTGGGCACGCCTGGGCAGCTGGGTGCCTTTGGAGCTGCGCGTTGGAGCCAGGCAGCGCCCCGGAGCCTTGCCCTCCCTGGGAGCACCCTGGGACAGGTTTCGGGAGGGCAGCCCGCTGTGGAGGCGCTCCCCCAGCACCCAGCTCGGTACCGCCGCCACTGCCCCAGGTATGGTCAGGGATAGGGGGAGCGGGGTTTGGAACAGAGGGACAGGTGGGTGCTGGCACTGGCGTCGCCCTCACCTCCCACAGGCACTCGGGGCTGCGCCCCCTGCCTCATGCCGCTTCAGGGACCTCCCGGAAGCAAAATGCAGCCGCCAATGAGTAAAAAACACACTCAGAGGCCAAATCCTCCCTGGAAGTGCTGGGTGGAGGTGGCTGCAGGTGCCCAGCGGTGCCCGCAGAGCAGCGGGGCCAGGGCTTGGTGCATCTTGGGCAGCCCTAGGCAGAGGCATCCCCAGAGCTGGGAGCCCCCCACTGCCCTCATCCTGGTGGGTGCTAATTCCTGGTGTTTAATTACAGCCCCTTCCCTTGCCATGCCAGGCTGTGCCCAGCTTTGCAGTGGGGGAATTGCCCCTGTGCCATGTGCCCCGGCCCGGGGTGAGCCACCGCCTGCTCCTGCCTCAGTTTCCCCAGCCGTGGGCTCTGCAGAGCAGCTCTGCTGGGCGAGGGCAGCTTCCCAAGGGATTTGGGGACTCGACAGGGAAGCTCTCTCTGCACCCAGCGTTGCCTTGCTCCCCACTGCCTGTGGGCAGAGGGAAGGATGCTGCCCGCACCCGCCTCTCCCCACACATAGTCTCCGCAGGTGGCAGCTCGGGGCCAGGAGCCGGGGAGGTGACAGATGGGGACATGCTGGGCTCGAGGCCTTTGTCTGCACGGTGGCGGTGGCGCGGTGGCACGGACCCGCAGATGGCGGCTGCCGGCGGGGCCGTGGCCACAGCCCGTGGCCAGGCGAGCACCGGGCCCTGGGGATCCGGCCCTTCTGCCGGAGCCTCACCCCGGGCAGCGGCCCCTTCCCGGCCGCCCCCCACCAGCCTTTCAACTTTCAACTTGACCTGCTCCTTTCACATGGAAATGGGATGCAAATGAAGCCGGGGAGCTGCCAGGGGCCAGCGGCTGCGACCGGCCAGCGGGTCGCAGCGCCCAAGTCTGGGGGGTCATACCCACTGACCTGGGGTGGCCGGTGGTCCCTGGGCTGAGGGGGTCCACCTTGTCGCCCAGCAATGGGGCAGCAGCCTTCCCCTGCTCAGTGAGACTGTCCCCACTGCTCTCAGCTGGAACCAGATATTCGGGGATGGCTCTTGCTAGGGCTGAGCTCCAGAAGGATGCCCACTCTGCTGGGCTGCCAATCCCCCCATGCCCTCCCCCCCCCGGCAGCCCCACCGCACGGGGCAGGTGCCCCCCCCGGGGAGCCCTGTGCACACCCTGCGCTGAGCTGTGTGGGTCCCGAACCCTGGCCCGGTGGGGAGGGGGCTTCCCGCTCCCACAGAGTCCAGTGGCCAGGGACCACTTGGCTACCAAATGTTGCCATCTGCCTCTGGGGCCTTCGGTCGCATCTGCCGGGGGTGAGGGGGGGCAAGGGGCCAGGGTGCTGGGGGCTCAGCTGCAGCGCGGGGAGGGGGCAGAGGAAGCACAACCATCTCACACTGGGCAGGCAGGGCAGGCAGCATGTGTCAGGCAGATTTGGGTGAGGAGTATGAAGCAGCGGCATGGGGGTCTCGCACCCAGCACCCCCTCGGGCTCCCCTGCCCCTGCCCCACAGCCATTTGCTGTTGGGAAGGGTCTCACCACCGGCAGCACTCCTCCTTTGTGTTGCCAAATTAAACAGGACAATTGTTGTTCCCTCCTCATCCCCATCCTCATCCCTATCCCCATCCCCATCCCCTCCTCATCCCTGACCCCAACCCCTCCCTATTCCAGTCACCATCCCTGTCCTCCTCCCCATCCCCATCCCTGTTGCCATGCACAGAGATCTCAGCTGGCCTTGGCCCAGCCCAAGCCCCCCATGCCTGCCTTCTCCTAGCATCTTGGACCTACTCCCCTCCCAGCTCCCTGGGCACTGGTACTGGTTTTGGCTGGGATAGGGTTAATTTTCTCCATAGGAGCTGCTATGGGGCTGGTTTGGATTTGCGCTGAAAACAGCACTGATAACCCAGGGATGTTCTAGTTATCACTTGCACAGCGTCAAGGCCTTTTCTGCTTCTCGCCCTGCCCCACGGGCGAGCAGGCGAGGGGCGCACGAGAAATGGGGATGGGGCCGCTGGCCCCCCTGCCCAAGGGATATCCCAGACCATAGGACACCCAGCTCAGCAATAACAGCTGGGGAAGAAGGAAGGGGGGACATTGGGACCGATGGCATCTGCCCACCATTACACGAGCTGGAGCCCTGCTGTCCTGGGCATGGCAGAACACCCGCCTGCGTGGGCAGCAGAGAAGGAATGTCTTGTTTTGCTTTGCTTGCGCACGCAGCTCTTGCTTTCCCTGCCTTCAGCTCAGCCCTTCCTGTTCTCTCCTTCATCGCATCCCCGGGGGGGTTGAGCGAGTGGCTGGGGGTGCTGAGCTGCCTGCTAGGTTTAAACCACAGCAGCACCTCAAACCCAGCTGTGCCAGCACGGTCCCTGCAGCCCCAGGGGCACAAGGACACTCTTGTCCCCGCTGCACCCAATGGGCCCGGCTACCCCGTGGTTGGGGCAGGGATGGAGCCAGGAGCAGGGCAGGGGGCAGGGGCTGGCTGCAGCCCCCCCGGAGGCACAGGCACAGGCAGGGGCAGGGCAGGCAGGGCAGGCAGGCCACGGGAGAAGGCAGCCCCGTGTTTTGCAGGGCTGCAGCCTGCTCTCCCAGCGACACCCGGTGGGTGCTGGGGGAAGAGCCGCCCGTGAGGCATCCCGGGGCAGTGGGTGCTGTGGTGGGATGCGGAGGGGGGGGTTGTGCTGCTGGGGGTGAGCCGGTGTCTCTCCCACCTGTGACACCTCCTGGCCGATGCAAGTGGCTCATCCACTGCCTCACGGCTTGGCTGATCGCCTGGACGTGGGCTCGGAGGTGCATGGCCCCGCAGTGCACCACCCAAGGTGGGACAGCCACCACACTCAGGGGGTCCCCAAGGGCCCCAGCCCAGCCCAGGACCCTGCAGAGATCCCTGGTGGGGACAGACACCTTCACCCACTGACATTCACACCTGCAAGAAGCAGCCTGAAATAGGTGGGACACAGTTCAGCTGGGGACAAGTACAAAGTCCCGGACATGGCCAAGAATAGCCACTGGCACCCAGCCAAGCTGGGGCTCACCGGGCCAGCAGCGGCACTGCGGCGAGCACCCAGGGCCACGGGCATGGGACTGTCCCTGACACCAGCGGTATGTGGGGACGGAAGGCAGGTAGGGAGTAAGCTGCCCCCGGGCTGGCAGGGAGGGGGCAGGAGGTGACCAGGAGCTGGAGATGGCACGGTTGGACTTTGGTCACTGGGATGGAGTTTGGAGCTGAAAGGCCCCAGCTGACACCCGGGGTCAGGCTGCGTGGTATGAGCAGGTGGCTCGGTGGTGGGGAGAGGAGAGTGGGACCCCATGCCCGCCCGGGGCTGGGGGCTGTGCTGGCAAAAATCGGGGACAGACCGGGAGGGGAGGCAGAGTCAGGGGAGTCCCAAGCTCCTGCCCCCTCTGGCCGTGCCTCCATGCCCAGGGTGACACCAGCCCCTACCCTGCCCCACGGGTGGGGGCGGGGTGTCTGGGACCGTAGCTGGTCCCTCTGGTCCCTGGGCACTTGTCCCTCTGACCACGGTGGTCCCCTCAGGAGCAGGACCCCCTCCCCATCCTTCCAGGGACAACAGTGCTTTTCCTTAACGCTTTGTTACCACTTTTATCCCATCACACCCTGTGCCTGCAGCCACCCAGCCCCGCAGCTCAGGTGCCCCCCTGGGGACCAAATGGGACCCCCCCCAGGACAGGCACCCTGAAACGCAGCTTTGGACCCTGCTGCTGAGCATGTGGTGGGAGGGTGTGGGACCCCCCGGCCACCCCCAGACCCAGGGTCTCTGCCAGCTGGGACAAGGACAAGCACGTGGCAGGAGGGTGTGGGACCCCCCGGCCACCCCCAGACCCAGGGTCTCTGTCAGCTGGGACAAGGACAGGAGCAGAGCGGGGCCAGGCTCTGAGCCGTCGCATCCGGAGGTGGTGACGCGGGGCCTCACGTCACCGCTCCGGCAGCCGGGACTCGCTCGCGCCCGCGTGCTGCTGCCGGGCCCCCACAACGCAGTGAGTCCCCCCGTGAGGGATCGCCGAGGCACCGGCAGGCAGGAGCCCGCTCCCTCCGGGGTTCTTGCTCCGCACCGGCGCCCCCCGCCCCCCGCAGGGCCGCAGCCACCGTGGGTGGCGGCCCCCGCCGGGCTCAGCCCAGGGAGACGCGGGTTCCCTCCGCCGGGCGCAGCGCTGCGGTCAGGGCCGGGGCTGGCGCTGCGGGGCACGGGGCACGGGCCGGGAGGGTCCTTCTGGGAGCGGGATGGGGGCTGGGTGGGTGGCGGGAGGGGATGGGGCCGATCCTGGCTGACTCAGCCCCCTGGTATGAGCCGAGGCTGGTTTGCAGGTGGGGCTGCTGGGGCCCTTCTCCCCGCGGCGCCGCAGCTGGCCGGAATCGCCCGGCGCTGCTTTGCCCGGCCCTGTGGATGCGGTGGGAGGTACGAGGGCCCCGTTCCCTGCAGAGCACCTGCCCAGGCCTCTCGGCCCCCAGGTGAGAAGCCATCTTCACCCCATGCCAGGCTGTGCCGTTGCTGTGCCAGGCTGTGCCATGTCATGCCGGGCTGTGCCATGCCGCACCAGGCTGTGCCATGCCACGCCAGGCTGTGCTGTGCCACACCAGGCTGTGCCATGCCATGCCAGGCTGTGCCATACTGCACCAGGCTGTGCTGTACCGCGCCAGGCTGTGCCGTGTCATGCCATGCTGCACTGTGCCATGCCAGGCTGTGCCATGTCGTGCCAGGCTGCACTGTGCTGTGCCAGGCTGTGCCATGTCGTGCCAGGCTGTGCCATGTTGTGCCAGACTGCACTGTGCTGTGTCAGGCTGTGCCATGTCGTGCCAGGCTGTGCCATGTCGTGCCAGGCTGCACTGTGCTGTGCCAGGCTGTGCCATGCTGCACTGTGAGCTGGGGCAGGTTCAATGCCCTGCCGGGTCCGCTCCCGGCTCTGCGCCTGGTGCTGCCAAGCCCCAGCGTTCTGGGACAGAGCACAGGTGGAATCCAGCAGGTCCTGCACCTGGTGCAGGAGGACGCAGCGTCATCCCTGTGGGGAGCAGAGGGGTCCCCAGGGCTTGCAGGGGCAAAGTGGTGCCAGGCTGTGGGGAGGTTGGGCTGCTCTGCCAGCCCCACACCCTCATGGCATGTGGGAGAGGAGCCGCTCTGCCTGCCGGAGCGGGAACACAGGCAGCGGTCACAGGGGGCAAGGCTGGTATGCAGGGGGGTCAGGTCTCACTCCACCACTGATCAAAGCTTCTCCCCACAGCGTGGCAGTGTCACCCCCAGGCTCGGGCACCCAGCCCTGAGCCATGGCGCTGCTCACCCATCTCCTCGCCTGCACCTTCGGCACGGGCTCCTGGGTGGCCATCAACGGGCTGTGGGTCGAGCTGCCACTGCTGGTGACAGTGCTGCCAGAGCAGTGGGACCTGCCCTCCTACATCACCATCATCATCCAGATGGCCAATGTGGGGCCGCTCTTCGTCACCCTTATGCACCGCTTTCGGCCCGGCTTGCTGAATGAGGTGGCTGTTATCTACGTGGTCGTGTCCGTGGGTGTTGTGGCCTGCTTGCTCCTGGCCTTCCTCTGGCAGTACACATCCCTCATTGCCGAGAGGCCCCACAGCACTGCCTTCCTCATCCTCACCTTCTTCCTGGCCCTGGTGGACTGCACCTCCTCCGTCACCTTCCTGCCCTTCATGATGCAGCTGCAGCCCCAGTACCTGACCACCTTCTTCATAGGTGAAGGGCTCAGCGGGCTGATCCCTGCTCTCATTGCCCTGGGACAGGGCTCGGGCATCTCCAGCTGTGCCAACATCACCCGCGTGGTCAATAACACCACCGGCAACGAGACCGTGGAGAACACAGTTTTCCAGCTGGAGACCCGCTACCTCCCAGCCAACTTCTCCACCCTCCTCTTCTTCCTTCTCATGACTGTAATGATGCTGGCCTGCTTGTTGGCCTTCTTCTTCCTCACCAGACAGCCCAAGGTGTGGGAGCTCTCCCAGCAGCAGCTGTTTCCCAGCAACATCATGCTGAGCTCATTTGACCAGATCTCCGATGAGGGACCTGGCTCGCGGCTGAGCGGAGGCTGCCCATGCCCAAAGGATGCCAAGGGGCCCAGGGACATCCTGTCAGAGAAGGTCTCCTACCCCCCAGCCAAGCTCACCTTCATCTACCTCCTCATCGCTTGGGTGAGCGCACTGACAAATGGGGTCCTGCCATCTGTGCAGTCCTACTCCTGCCTGCCCTATGGCAACACCGCTTACCACCTCGCAGCCACGCTCAGCTCCATGGCCAACCCGCTTGCCTGCATCGTGGCCATGGTCCTGCCCAGCAGGTCAGTAATGGGGCACTGGGGGCTGCGGCAGGGTGCACTCCAGGGCTTCTGCCCCAAGAACGGCCCCCGCTTTGCATTGGCGGGGTGGGGAGAAGGCACTGGGTGGGAGCGGGTCTGTGGGGTGGCCGTGCCGTGTCAGCAGAGACGCCCTGGGAAAGGAGGGTGCAGCCAGCATGGAGCTGGTCAGCCTGTGCCATGGCTCAGTGCCCCTCACCAGGGACAGGCTGGCAGTGTTCCCCAGTGTCACTTGCATGTCCCTTCCAGGTCCCTGGCCCTGCTGGGCACCCTCACCATGGCGGGGACAGGCTTTGGTGCCTACAACATGGCCATCGCAGTGATGAGTCCCTGCCCACTCCTTCAGCAGTCCCAGTGGGGCGATGCCACCATCGTAAGTCACGGGGTCCCTCACCCAGGGAGGTCACCCGGGCCTCCTCCAGCTCTGGCCTCACCACAGTGTCCCCCATCCCCCCTGCAGGGAACCCCCCCCTGCCCTGCTGACCGCTCTCCTGCCCTGTGCCACCAGGTTATCTCCTGGGTGCTCTTCACCGGGACGCTCTCCTACGTGAAGGTGATGGCCGGGGTGATCCTGCGGAGCTGCAGCCACAGTGCACTGGTGTGGTACGGGGCAGTGGAGCAGCTGGGCTCCCTCCTTGGTGCCCTGCTCATGTTCCCCCTCGTCAACGTCTATGGCTTCTTCAAATCCGCCGACTACTGCAGCCTGCAGTGCCCGACGTGAGCGGGTCAGGCACCCCTGGACAGCCCTTCTTGCCAGTATGCACCCCCAAAAACAGTGAGGGCCGGTGGGCTGGGAAGCAGCGCTGGCACCGGGGTGGCTGCAGGCACATCTCTGCACCGGGCTCTGCCAGGTCCCTGGGCATGAGCAGCTCCATGGTTTTGTCCCCAGCCCAGGCACAGGGCACCCCCTGTCATGTTCAGAGCAATAGAAGGTGTTTGATCAGCTGTCAGCCTCCCTGCTGCCTGCGCCCCCCCATGCCAGCAGGCAGGGAGGGGATGCCTGTGCTGGTGCCCCTCACCTGGGTACCACTCAGCTGGGGCCACAACCCACCCTTTCCTGGGGGGTTCTGGAACCATTTGGCATCATCCCCCATGGGTTTGCAGCCAGCTGTGGGGAGCGGGGACAAAGGCGGCATGGGCAGGGCTGCGCCGGAGATTCCTCTGCCCTGGCCATGGGGAGAGGGACCGTGGGGGGCACATGGGGCAGGGGGCTTTCACCAGTGCCCCAATAGCAGCTGGGAAAACTGAGGCATGGTGGGACTGGGGGGACCTGCCTCATGTTTGCCAACCTCTACTGTGTCCCTGTCCATGCTTTCTGCTCCCTCCCCATAGCCCTGTGACCCACTGCACCCCATCTCAGCCCTGCTGCACCCCAAGATGGGCAGCGCTGGAGGTGCAGAGCCGAAGAGAGGCCACAGCAGAGCCCTGCACCCAGGGCAGGGCTGAGCACAGTGCCAGTAGCAGGGTGGCACAGGACCAGTGCCAGGGCTGTGCCACCTGGTATCCAACTGTGCCCCGGCCGTGCCAGACAGGGTGAGGGCCAGGTGGGCAGTGGGGCATGGTGGGGCAGGGGGCACTGGGGCATGGCGGGCATGATGGGGCAGGGGGCAGCGGCAGCCCCAGCCCAGGCCGGCACCCGTGCCCTGCACGCGCCTGCGCCCCTTCCCTGGGGCACGAGGCAGCCGGGCCTTTGTCCCCGGCCCTTTGTCTGGCAATCTGCTCCCGGAGCCGGCGGCAGCGCCAGACCCACGCCTGTCATGCCTCAAAGCCACGGGCTGAAACCACTTTGGGGCTCCGGCTGTGGCCCGGCCACCTCCGGGAAGGACGTGGCTGGAATAGCTAATGGCCAGCAGCCCCCCAAGCCAGCGACACTAGAGGGGTCCCACGACCAGGCAGTGAAGAAGGCAGGAGTGAGGGCAGTGGGCTGCCTCCCCTGGCATCACCAGGCATCCCCCGGGCTCCTGGCTGACCCTACAGCACCACACAGCCAAGATCCGGCCCAGTGGGGGACAAGGGGCAGGAGGGGGGCTGAGGACGGATGGGAGGTGTAGGGATGCTGCAGGGCGGCTTGTCTTATCCCAGGAGCACGATGCATCCCATAGCCCTTGTGGGGAGACTGGGAGCTGAAGCAGGGATGTGGCCCCTCTCCCCCTGCACCCCGAGAGGATGCTCCTGCCTTTGGCAGCCCACAGAGACCCTCACCCACCGGACACCCGCAGCCCCCTCCTCTCAGCAAGGAAACAATTGCCTCCGATGGGAATTATTTCCATACAGCTGCTCAGGGAGGCACAAACCCGGCCGCAGTGGAGGAGAAAGGCTGAGTCTTTCTTCTGGCGCTCCCCTCCCTCCTCCGCCACGGCGGGGGCAGGTTTGGGGGGGCCCAGCCGCTGCAGTCAGCAATATTAGCACAGCTCGGCAGGACTGATTGCAGGTTATTAACATACATTATCTCAGTCCCCTGCCTCTGAAAGGAGCCGGGTTCCTATTCCCCCTCTCCCAGCCCTCCCTCCCCCTGTCTTTTACACTTAATTACCTCCCTTATTACACCACAGCCTGGAGAGAGACAAAATCCCAGGGCAGCGGGCAGGCAGGCAGGCAGGCAGGCAGGCAGGCAGGCAGGCCCGACCCAACTAGGGCGTAAGTAATCGCCCGTTCTGCAAACGTGCCTTCCAGGAGAGAAATGGCACACGTGCGGATAAATAAATCAGGAAGCGGAGGCCAGGAGCCCGGTGTGCGGTGGGGGGACACTGGAAGCAGCCTGGCAGGCGACATCTCCCTAGGGCCGCAGCCCTCCGGGAGAGGTGACCTTGAACTTGGCACAGCCCTGACGTCAGGGCGGCGCTGCGGGGCCAGATGGGACTCGTGTCGCTGCCTGCGAGCCCTGGCTGAGTGCTGCGGGAGGGGGGAGGCGAGACCCCAGCCCATGTGGGGAGCAGCCCCAGGACCCCCACCCCTAGGAGCTGGCCTGATGGGGTGGGCTGCAGGGTGCCCTGGATTTGGGGTGCTGCGGGATGCCCTGGGGTCTAGGATGCTGTGGGATGGGGGATCTTGTGGGATGTGGGATGCTGTAGGTTCTGGGATGCTGTGGGCTGTAGGATCCTGTGTGATGGGATGTGGGATGTTGTGAGCTATGGAGTACTCAGGGCTGGGGGAGTACTCAGGGCTGGGGGATACTGTGGGCTGTGGGATGCCCTGTGCTGTGGGATGCCCTGGGCTGTGGTATGCTGTGGATGCTGTGGGATTCTGTGAGATGCTGTGGGCTGTGGGATGCCCTGAGCTGTGGTATGCTTGGAATGCCCTGGGCTGTGGGATGCTGTGGGATGCTGTGGATGCTGTGGGAGGCCATAGGGTGCCACACAAAGCAGTGAGCAGGGGCCCACTGGCCTGATGTGATGCAGGGATGGCCTCAGCCCAGGCTCTGCGCACGACTGAAGCAGCAGACACAGCTGTGAGCAGGAAGGCCTAGGATGCTGGCCACGGGGATGCTGCTTTTGGTCCCCAGGCCCAATGCCACATGCTCGGCCGAAAGGGTTGGTGCCTCCTGAGGCCAGGGGTGCCCAGGACTGCCCTGCACCAGCCGTGCCAGCGCTCTGCCTTGCGGTGACAGATGATGGACTGTCCTTAGTTAAGTGCTGCAACGCTCTCAGTATAGCACAGGGCTCAGGGGAGCAGGGCCCACTGCCAGCCAGGTGCCGGTGTCACCCGCCAGCCCCAAGCTGGCACAGCCCCAGGGAGAGCCAAGCACCAGGGCCACCGACTGCCTCAGGATTGGGGCCTCATCCTGCTCGGGGGAGGGCGGCGGTGGAGCATCAGCGAGGGGAGGCGGGGAAGTGGGGGCTCAGGCAGGGAACAATGCACCGCCACGAGCCCAGCTATTGTTGTGGGCTGTGAAGGTCACGGTGCTTCCCTGGGGACTGGGATGGGGATGGGGACACGGGACAGGGAGAGAAGGTGGGAACAGGGACAGGGAAGAGGAATGGGGAGAGGGAAAAGGACAGTGGCCAAGTATGGGGACAGGACAGAGGTGGGACAGGGATGAGGGCAGGGGAGAGGGAACAGGGATGGGGACAGAGAACAAGGGACAGGGAAAGCAGTCAGTGGAAAGGGACAGGGGACAGAGATGAGGACAGGGAAGGTGGGCGGGAATGGAGGCAGGGTACAGGGATAGGAACAGGGAGCAAGGACAGGGAGAGGAGAAAGGGGCAAGAAACAGGGACAGGGACAGGGGTCAGGGATGGAGACAAGGGACAGGGCACAGGAATGGGGACAGGCACAGGGACGGGGATGGGGATCCCCGCCCCGCAGCCCGGTCCTTCACAGGCCCTGGGGGCTGGCAGCAGGGAGACAAAGGCGGTGGGAGGCAGTGGTGTGTCCCACCCCCCCATCCCCGCGTGTCCCCATTGTCCGTGGCCGGGGTGGGGGAGAACCCGGGGGAGGGCCGGGGGACCCCACACTGCCGTGGTGCCGGGGGCACCCCGCGCTGCCGGCGGCTCGGGGGGCTCCGGGGGGGGGCCGGGCGCGGCCGGGCGGAACGGCCCCCTCCCCCCCCCGGGCGCCTGCCTTCCTCCCCCTCCTCCTCCTCTTCCTCCTCCCCTCCTCCTCCACCTCCTTCTCCTCCTCCTCCTCCTCCTCCTCCTCGCCGCCCTGCTGCCTCCTGCCTGCCTCCCCGCCCCTCGCACTCGGCTCCCCGCGCCTCGCTGTCCGCACCGCCGGGGCCGGAGCGCAGCGCGGGGCCGGGCCGGGGCGCGGCGGGGGCCGGGGCCGGGGCCGGGGCCGGTGGCGGTGCCGGTACCGGAGCTGTCCAGTGCTGAGGGCGCCGGCCCGGCCCCGCCATGCCCCGCTCCTTCTTGGTGAAGAAGCTGAAGGCGGAGGCGTTCCCGGCCGCCGGGGCCCCCGCGCCCCCCTACGCCCCCCTGGAGCCCCCCTACGCGCTGCCCGGCCCCGCCGCCGGCGATGGTGAGTGCGGGGCCGGGGGCTCCGCGGGGACCGCCCCTCGCCGCTATTGTGTGTGCGCCCGGCGGGGCACCGGGGGAGCCGCGGGGGTGGGACACGGGGACGGGGTGAGGGTCCCCGGCGTTGTGTCCCGCAGCCGGGCGGCGGGGGGCGGGGGGTGCAGCGGGGCGGCGGGGAGCGGGGGCGGAGGAGCATCCCTCCTCGCCTTGGCCTCTGCTCCGGGGCCAGCGGCCCCTGCCGAAGTTGGTCCTTGGGGAAACATCCCCTGCGTGACAGCGGCAGACCCCGTGGGCAGCTCCCGCTGCCCCGGCCCCGCTCCCCCCGCGCCCAGGGTGCAGCGAGGCCGGCTTCTGCCCACGACAAGTTTTGGTGGGGAGGGGGCACGAAGCAGGCAGGGGGGGCCGGCGGGGGGAGCGGGAGCCTCGTCGTGTGCCTGCGGGTTTCATTGTTCGCAGCGGTGCCCCGAGCCCCCCTCCCGGGAGAGCGGGGGAGGGCCGTCCCCTCCCCGGGGCACGGGGAGCAGGTGGGGGAGAGGCGAGGGGCAGCCCCCACTGCGCCACACTGGGGGAGGTGGGAAGAGCTGGGCTGGGGGGGCTGGGGTCCCTGGAGCCCCGTCCTGCCAGGGGACATGGGGGCAGACTCTGGGACCGGGATCGGCAGAGACCCCCGACGGGGCGGCCCAGGGTCCTGCCCTAGAAAAGGAGGTCGGGGGTGGGGGGGGGTGTCCGTCCCAGGCCGTGGGCTGGCGGGTCCTGGCTGCTCGGGGACCGGGAGACTGAGCTGGATGCGGGAATGGGCCTGATCCAGCCACACACAAGCCAACATTGCTGCTGTGTTGCTTGTGCCCCCCTTTTCTACTGCTCGCTTCTCCCAAGCCTTTGGTGGGCTTTCTCTGCTGGGCACAGGGGTGCGAGGCCCGTCTGGCCCAGGGGGGTCCTCTGATTCCCCCCCACACCATCAGGACCCAGGAGCCAGTGGGGGAGGGATGCGCTGCAGCTGGGCAGAAGCTGCCGACGCTGCTCTCCTGGAAATAACCTTGCTGCATGCTCGGAGGCAGCGTGAGAAATTGCTGAGCAGAGCGCTTTCTGCACAGCCCGCGCGACCGCGCTGTCAGCACGGCGCAAGGGGGATGGGGGGGCCCAGCCCTGCCCCCCCCCCACAGCCCCCTCCCCAACGCAGGCATCCCCAGCCTCCATGGGACAAACGGCAGCAGCCGCTCACCCTGGGCAGGGAGGCCCATGGGCATGGGGGTGCATGGGTTTAGGGGATGCTCAGGCGCAGCTGGGTTGGGGTGTCCATGCTGCCCCACTGGTGTGCACGACTGAGCCTGGATGTGCCCTTGGCCCCCAACAGCCCCTGCTGTCACCAGCAACAGGGACATGTCTTCTGAAGCAGCTGGCAAGGGCCAGTGTGCACAAGGCAGGAGACCGCCGGGACCAGTTTGGGGGACCCGGGGTGGCAGCATGTCCCACAGCATCTCTGACCCAGCAGGGAGAGGGCTGCGCTGCTCCTTCCGCGGTGACCTTCATATGCCAGCGTGGAGGGACAGGATGCCCACACAGCACCCACTCTGACCCGGGCCAGGAGTCCCTTACTTGGAGCTGAGCCATGAGCAGACCAATGTCACACAGGGGTGACACTACTGGAGTGGCACCCAAGCCCCGCTCCATGGCTGGGGGACTGTGGGTCCAGCTCCTTGGCAGGACCCCAGGGCCCCGGTGCTGCTGCTCTCCAGGTGCTGCCCCATCCCCGGGGAACAGCCCCTCCAGGGGACAGGAGGGAGGCAGGGGACCTTTCCCAGCCCCCTTGCTGCGGAAGGGAGACCTGGGGCAGCCTCTTCGCCCTCACCTCAGCCACCCCAGGTTTCGGGAGGCGAGGAGGTGGATGGAGCAGAGCTCATTACCGGCGCCTGCCCGGGTGAACAATGAGGCTCTCGGCACTGACAGCTGTCTGGCGGCTAATGGCCCCCAGGGACTGCCTGCAGCCGGGGCACCAGGGCAGCACCCGGGCAGGCACAGCTGGATGTGCCGCAGCCCCATCTACAGCTCTCACCCAGGGCAGACTCGCCGGATGGGACCCATTCTGCCAGCAGATGCGGACAGGAGCTGGGGCAGACTCAGCCCCGGTGTGGACGAGGCAGCTCCAGTGCTCGGGGTAGACCCCAGGGCTCAGCAGGGACAGGGACCAGTGCAGGGGGGACAGCCCTGGTTCTGCCTCAATGGTCATTTTTGGCTCATGGCTTCCCCTGTCCCCAGTGGGGCTGGCCAAGAGGGATGGTGACCCTGCTGTGTTGTCCCTGCAGGGTACCTCCAGCACTGCCTGGCACCAGCTGGCTACGACACTGACAAGAAGCAAGGTCTGCCACCACCACCACCAGACCCAGCCTACGCACCCAGCCATGAGGAGTACAGCGACCCCGAGAGCCCCCAGTCCAGCTTTTCTGCCCGCTACTTCAATGGGGAGGCAGCAGTGACGGACAGCTACTCCATGGATGCCTTCTTCATCACAGACGGGAGGTCACGCAGGCGCAGCGAGAGTCAGCGCCGTGGCAGCCACCGTCACTCCTGCCCCGAGTGTGGCAAGACCTACGCCACCTCCTCCAACCTCAGCCGGCACAAGCAGACCCACCGCAGCCTGGACAGCAAGATGGCGAGGAAATGCCCCACCTGCGGCAAGGCTTACGTCTCCATGCCTGCCCTGGCCATGCACGTCCTCACCCACAACCTCAAGCACAAGTGCGACGTGTGCGGCAAAGCCTTCAGCCGGCCCTGGCTGCTGCAGGGCCACATGCGCTCACACACCGGGGAAAAGCCCTTCGGTTGCTCCCACTGCGGGAAAGCCTTCGCCGACCGCTCCAACTTGCGTGCCCACATGCAGACCCACTCCGCCTTCAAGCACTACAAGTGCAAGCAATGTGAGAAGACCTTCGCCCTCAAGTCGTACCTCAACAAGCACTACGAGTCCGCCTGCTTCAAGGGCTCCGAACACAGCTGTGCAATAGGAAACTAGCCCCCCAGCCCCCTGTGGCGCATCCCCATCCTCATCCCCATCCCTGTCCCCATCCCCTTTCCTATCACCACCCCCATCCCAGTCCTAGTCCCTGTGCCAGCGCTCCTGCAGCTGCAGCCAGTTGGTTTGTGGCTGCACCGTGGCCAGAGGGAACATCCCCACAAACTCACTCCCCACCTGGGAGGAGGGTGCCCCAGTGCTCCCCAGGAAGGGCTGGATCTGGCCGGGCCCACAGCGGGACCCAGCTCCTTGCCCATGGGTCCCCAAGCCCCCACGCAGCCAGGCAGGTCTCTCTGCGGGGGACACGCCTGGGGACCTCTTCTAGACCCAGGAGAGACTTTCCTCCCCCAGTTCGTGACTTTCACCTCTATTTATTTAATTTATTACTATTATTTATTTAGAGCTGCTGCTTCTCCTCCCGGGGGATCCCAGGGGAGAAAAGACACTTTTCTGCTCCCCCCAGGAGCAAAACCTCACCCTGACCCTAACACTGATGGGACCATGGGCTGGTGCCACTGACGGCTCGGCGGGATTGACGGACAGCACGGCTGACAGGAGGGCAGGGCTGTCAGTCACCTTGGAGGCTGGGGTCCCACTGCCTGGGCCCTGGGGCACCCTGATACCCCCTGCCCTCACGGTCCCGTGGGACACAGCCCCGTGCTCACCCTGGCATTGCAGCTCCACAGCCCACAGGAGTCGGGGGAAGAGCAAGGGGCTCCCAGCAGAGACCTGTGGGACACATCCCCCACCAGCTCCCAGCTTGGCCAGGCATGACTGGCCTCCGCCATGGTGATGGGCTGAGGAGCAGACCCCTGGGCAGTTGTAGTTCCCCGTGCTGTGCAAACGGCCAGGCTGGAAGCTGGGCTGCAGACCCAACCCTGGGGCAGCAGCCAAGCCCCCAGCTGCCCCTCCACGTACCTCCAACCTCCAGCCTCTGCCTGGCCCCCTGCCTGGCCAGCTTCCGGCCCCCTAACCATCACCCCCTGCCTGCGCTCGGGAGGAGGGGGTCAGTGTAGCCGTAAAGTTTGGGTGAGTCTATTTAAATGTTCTTATTTATATTATTTATAACTTATGCTTTTTACTATTTATTTGCCAAGATTGGCAGAGCCGTGCTAGCACTGGCTTGCAGGAAGTAGCAGTGCTGCAGCAGAGGCGCTGTGCCCAGGACACAGCCGTGGTGACATGGACAGGGACAGGACCCTGAGAGCAGACTGTGCAGCGGGCACAGAGGCAGGAGGGCACGAGCTGGCCCAGCAGCCCAGGCTCCGTGCCGTGCAAGCCTCGCCCAAAGGCAAAGCCCTTTTCCTTGGTCTTCCTCGCTGCCACAGGCTCCTGCTCTGCTCCCTGCCCTGCGCCAGCCCGGTGGGGACAAACCAGCCATTCTATGCAACCTCCTGGCGGAGCATCCCCGCACCGGCCCCGGAGCAAGCACCGTGCACACGGCATCCCGGAGCGGGGCCTGACCCATGCCTCCGCTTCCTACCTCGGGCTGCGAGCTGCCACGGCCCCATCACCCTGTGCCGGTCCCTGACACCGTTGGGGTTCAGCCCGTCACCCCATGGGGCTGCACTCGCATACCCCCACACTGTCTTCCTGCGCTGTCTTCCTCCCTACACCGTCTTCCTCCCGCCGCCTTGGTTTGCATTGCCACGGCCGCGGCTCATAGGCTCAATGCCTACCGGGGACATCCCTGTCACGGTCCTCGCTGCCGTGGTATGGTGGCCACGCACCTGCCCCCCATGCAGGGGAAGAGCATCACGCCAGCCATGCAGGCACCCACCAGCGAGTACGCAGCAGTTCAGGCTTTCCCCGCGATGCCGGTGCCTTTCTGCGGCAGCACCGCGTCCCTTGGCCAGGTGGGCATGGAGCACCGCGCCTCTGCCCCTGTCTATACTGTAAATAGCAGATACTACAGCAATAATTTTCCGTGCATGATAGATTTTTTTCTGCCAGGTTTTGTACTCGCCAGCCCCCAGTAAGACAAGTCTACTGAGAACCGGCCGCCCGCAGTATTACTTGTAACGCAATTCAGGGATATAAAAGGGATTTCTGCCACTAACCATGTGTCTCGGGGGATTTGTACAGGGGTGTGGGGGGTGATGGCACACAAGCTGATGGTCTTTCTGTCCCATGGTGCCCTGTGCCTGCATCCAAGGGCATCCCTGGGTAGGAGCATTGCAGAGAAAACATCTACCCTCAGACCAAAGTGGGGAGATATCCCGGCAGCTGGTTGTGAGGGGGGCAGCTGATGCACCCAGGGCATCCAGCGCTGCCTGCTCTGCCTTGCCAGCAGCTGGTGGGCAGCAGCCAGACACTCTCCTGCCGAGGTGAGCAGTGGGTTTGCAATGCCACCCTGCTTGCAAAAGTGCCGGAGGTGCTGCGAGCAGCAGCAGAGCATTGACCTGGAAGTAAAGCACCGTGTAAAATCCCAGCAGTGTGGTGGGGAGCCCAGCGTGCAGCCTGGGGGTGCCCAGCGATGCTTATGCACCCCCAGCCTCACCCCCTGGGCCTGGCTGCCCTGCACGGCAAGGATTTGGTAAGCAGATTTTATTTCAACTGCTGTCATGTACACATCCACTCCCACCCACCCAGGCACATGCTGGGGGCAGTGGGAACAACTCAGCAGAGCCCTGGTTCCCAGGGGGCAGCCAGGCACTCCTGCCCCCACACTCCTCACTGCATTTCTTCTGCACAGACGGGTGCCAAAGAGGGAGGGCAAATTATTTTCAGCCTCCAGCTCATCAGCAAAGCCCTCACTGAGCCCTGCACTCCCGGTGACATTGGTGCTGTCCCCCAGCTGAGAGCTCAATAATTCACCTACAAAGTTATCACTGGATTCATCCTGCAAAAATCTCATCCCAGAGCCTCACAAACCTGTCCCCAACCATCACCGTCACCAACTCTCATACTGGGCAGTGAGTCACCCAGTGTGCCCCATCACACTGGCATGTTTCTGAGTCAGCGCTGGGGCTGGGGACCTACCATGTCCCCCAGGAGCCAGGGTGAGGGAATGGGAGCAGCCATTCACTGGCATCACAGTCCTGCTGGGGATCCAGGCTGCCCCAGCTGTGGCAGCCGATGGGGTGGGAGACCCAGTTCTTGCTGGGAGCCTCTCCACCATTTGGGACACTGGTCTGGAGAAATGACCTAGAAAGATCCAGACCTGGAGTGCCGCAGTGTCTGCCCGGCTGCAGAGTATCCATGCTTCCCTGCTCAGCTCTGGGGCTGTTTCATGCCTCCTCTTCCTCGCTGAGGACCCCGTGAGTACCAGCACAGCAGGGAGGGGGCTCTGGGGTTGGGGACGTGTTCCTGACACAACCAGGCAGGCAGGGGGCACATCCCAGCTCCCAGCTGAGATGCCACAGATGATCCCTCGTGCTCTGGCATGGCCAGGTAGGAGCAGAGACCCCCAGGCAGCCACCGGGGTGGGAAGCAGGACAGGGATCCCCAGCACCCCGAGCAGCCCTGGTGGGAGGCCCAGCCACTGCGTGCTGAGGGGTGTCCTGTGCGGACGAGGAGCTGAGGGCAGCCCTGACCGCAGCCTGGCCAGTGGAGAGGAGCAGGCAGCAGGCCAGCTGGTGTTGGCACCGGTCCCGGCAGCCTGTCCTGCCCCTTCACTGTGACTGTGCAAAACGGTGGGGCGGTGGCGATGACGATGGCGCTGGCCGGGACAGGAGGAAGCAGAGGGGCCCGGCTCGGTGCTGTGCTGCTCGAGGCGAAACGGCAGGCTGAGACGGGCAGGCAGGGGGAAGGACACGGCCAGCTCCTGGCTGCAGCCATGGCTGAGGCTGGGGACCAGAGCATCCACACGCAGCACATCTCAGCCGTGCATAATATTCCCATGCATGTCCTCATCCGGCCTATCCCTGCGGAGCTGGAGCCGGACAAGGTGCAGAGCCTCATGCAGACCCTGCAGGTGAGCATGGCCCTGCTCCCCCCAGGTGCTCCGGGCTGCCACCCCTGCACCAACCCCTGCCACCCTGGGGGCACTGCCAGGGAAGAAGCTCGCAGCAGCACCGAGGCCCTGGCACAGGCGGGTCGGGGGGTGCCGGGGCATGTGTTGCTCTCGGGGGTCTCTCCTTACCCAGGAGGAACCCGAGCGGGTGCCCCCCATCGACGTGCTCTGGATCAAGGGCAGCCAGGGTGGGGATTACTTTTACTCCTTCGGGGGCTGCCACCGCTTCGCTGCTCACAGGGCGCTCAACCGGGACACCATCCCCGCTAAGATCGTCCCCTCCACCCTCAGCGACCTCCGCACCTACCTGGGCTCCTCCACGCCGCACCTGCGCTAGCCCGGCCCTCCGGGGGCTGCACGGCCCCCCGCAGGCCCCCGCCCCCGCCGGTCCCCGAGCGCTGGGCTGGGGCTGAGCCGCGGGGCCCGTGAGCCTCCGGTGAGGATGGGGTCAGGGTCCCCCCCAGACCTGGGGGCGCTCCCTGCGGGGCTGGGGTCTCCCCGCGCCCCTCCGGCCGGGCCGGGGTCGGGGTCCCGCTGGCAGCGGGAGGAGCCCGGCGCGGGGGCGCGGCGGGGCCGGCAGGTGGCGCTATTGTGCCGCGCTGCGCCTTGGCGAGCGGCCGCGGGGACCGGGACGGGGCGGACAGGGGTGGACCGGGACAGACCGGGATGGGACGGGATGGGACGAGATGGGATGGACTGGGACGAGACGGGACGGGACGGGATGGGACGGGATGGGATGGACCCTGATGGACCGGGACAGACGGACAAGATGGGATGAACCACGATGGGATGGGACGGGATGGACTGGGATGGGATGGAATGGGACTGGATGGTATGGGATGAACTGGGACAGAAGAAGATGAACCGGGATGGACCAGGACAGGATGAACGGGGATGGGACGGGATGAACTGGGGTGGGATGGGATGAACTGGGACAGGCCAGGACAGGATGAACCAGGACAGGACAGGATGGGATGGACTGGGATGGAATGGGATGAACTGGAATAGGGTGAACTGGGATGGGACGGGACAGGATAAACCAGGATGGGGCAAACCAGAATGGGACAAACTGGGATGGGGAGGGGATGAACTGGGACGGGCTAAATGGGGGCATGGCTCAACTGGGAAGGCTGAACCGGGATGGAATGGGCTGTACTGTGGCATGGCTCATCTGGGAATGGCTGAACTGGGACAGGATGGGCTGAACCGGGATAGGATGAACTAGGATGGGACGAACTGGGACGGGACAGGGCAGGATGAGCTAAACCGGAGCACAGCTCAGCCAGGAATGGCTGAACCAGGACGGGCTGAACCGGGGCACACTGGAACTGGGCCAGGTCACAGCCCATCCAGGGCACAGCCGAACCAGGAAGGGCTACAGGCAAACCAGGACACAGCCGAATTGGGACAGAGGCGTACCAGGAAGAGGCACATCTGAACCAGGCACAACTGATCCTCAGGCCTCTCCCAGTGACTCTGGGCTCACCCTGTGCCCAGATCAGGAGGACCCTGAGCTATGCCTCCCCAAAACCACCTGCCTCCATCCCTGGACACATCCTGTGGTCCCCCTCTCCATGAGGGACATCACTGAAATGGTGAGGGGGGGACACCTGCTGTGGCACTTGGAATAAAGGCAATCAAACCCCCCACGGCTCTGGGGCCTGGTGCTGAGGGATGCTGGGGTCAGGGGTATGCAGTGGTACGGCATGGCATGGCATGGTGTGGAGGCCTGGCACCTGGGACAGGTGCTCTGTCAGGGGATGGATGCTCTGCAAAGGACCAGATGCTTTGCTGAGGGATCAATGTTCTGCAAGGGAATGGATGCTGTGCTGGGGACGATGCTCTGAGAGGGGATGAATGCTGTATTCAGTATGGATGCTGTACTGGGGGATGGATGCGGTGCTGGGGACGATGATCTGCCAGACCACACTGGCACGCAGCTGAAGTCAGGGTCAGCTCTGGCTTAGCTGTGGAAGATGTGCATCCCAGCACCATGCTGGAATGCTGTCATTTCTTCAAATGCCACATCTTCAACCTGTGTACAGGCTGGAAAAATCGCCTGGAGCATCCCCCAGGCATCTCGGCATCCCTCTGAGCTGGGAACCTCCATCCAGGGAGCGGAAAGGCCACTGACTCACCCCACCACACTGTGAGTCAGCAGCAGGACTGGGACAGGAACCACAGTTGGATGCTTCTGCCCTCACTCTGCTCCCTTGGCCACGCTCCTCCCCAGATGATTCCTGTCTTCCCAGGGCAGAAATGGGCTGGGGAGAGGGTCTGGGAGGAGGGCACGGACCCCTTGAGCGGTAGCTCTGCAGGGCAGCATGCACGTTGGCCACTGGCAGTGCTGCCCACGGACAGGGCATGCTTGCAGCTGCCTGCCAGCACAGTGTTTCCGCAGAGGTCACTGGGGAGGAAGGGCAGGGTGGGCTGGGGGCTGCTGTGCCGGAGGGTGACTGTGGCGGCCGAGCTGCATGTGCCGCATCAAAGCTGCTCTGTGCCGGGAGGAAGCCCTGCAAGTGTTCACGGAGAGAGCAGCCCTGGCCTATGGCTCCCTGATGGGCCATAAATTTCTCTGAAGAATTGTGGCGTGCTAAAAAGTTTCCTCTTGTTAGAGAGCCAGGAGGGGGGAAAAGGAGGAGGTGGCAGCTCCTGCAGCAGCACGGGACGTCGCCAGGGCGCCCTCAGATGGGTGCCCCATGGCAGGCACTGGGTTTTGCCCAGGCCCTGGGCTGTGTCCCCAGTGCTGGGCATCTCCTATGGGCTGTGCTCACCCCCCTCTCTCTGGGTCTGTGCCCCTTACAAAGGGAGCTGGATGTCAGGCAGCTCAGCAGAGCTGGGACCCCACGAGTGGGAATGAACCAAGGCTGCCCAGATCCTGCAACCCTCTTCCTGCACCCCACAGGGGCTTTCTCCAGCTGAGAGACCCTCTGCAGGATCCACTCTTTCAGCTTCCCATCCCCTGCAAACAGTACCAGGACATCCGTGCCAGCCCTGTGGATGCCCTGTGACACTGCTCCCAGGGCTTGGGGGCACAGGCTGGGAGCCAAAACCAGCCACTGTGTCCATGGGGCTGTGTCAGCATCTCCAGGGCTGACGGCACATCCCAGGGGCTGGCACAGTGCGGGCAGCGTGACCTGGTCCCCAGCTGGTGCTGCCGGTGCCACAGCCCACTGGCTGGCACAGGAGCTGGTCTTGCCAGAGCCAGCCATCCCTGCATCGGCCTCGTCTGGCCATGTCCCTCCACCTGTCCCCCTTCCCTCTGCCTGACCCGCAGGGTCTCTAGTGTCGCCGGCTGACAGCCGATCCCGGCTGCCTCCAATCCATTCGTTCCAGGGCAGGAACAAAGGCGCTTTGTGGGCTCCCCCCAGCCTGGGCTGGGCCGGGGGGGGGGTCCCAGCTCCGGAACTGGGACAGACTTCCCCGCGTGACAGGCGTGTAATGCCTTCCAGACCAGCAGCCCCGGCCTGCAGGTACAGCCTGGCTGGCGGAGGGGGCCCGGGGCTCCCCACACTGCCCTGGGGACCCCTGCCACAGCCCCGACCCCCGGGGTCAGGCCGGGACCTGTCCAAGGGCAGGGGCTGCCCTGGTGGAGAAATGCTTCTGCTCCCCAAAAGGTTTCACAACACCCTGTCCCCTTCAGCCCATTTTGCAGTGCCTCCCCAACCAGGGGGCTCCCAGGTTTGCCAGTCCTGGTCTCCCCATGTGGGTAAGTAGGAACAGCTGCCCCTCAGGCCTCGGCCGGTCTCAGAGCCGGGTGCAAAGCGGCTGGATTTGGATGCTGCACGCACCCGGCTGGCCGGGGCAGAGCGCCCTGAGCTCACCTTCAACCGGGCAGCTCCGCAGGGCTGCAGCCTTGCTGGCCTGAACTGCCCCAATACTGGGGAGCCACGGGCAGAGGGGCCAGTCCCAGATGTCCCCCTGTGCCGGGGGGCTGGTCTGGGGCTGTGGGTGAGCAGGGCCAGGCAACACCCTCAGGGGTCTCAGTAGGATGGAACTGGATGGATGGGATGGGATGGGATGGGATGGGATGGGATGGGATGGGATGGGATGGGATGGGATGGGATGGGATGGGATGGGATGGGACAGGTCAGTCCAGAGCTGCTTCGCTGGGGCTCAGCAGGGTCAGGCCTGGTGTCCTGGCAGGCACATGTGCCGGCGTTACCGCAGGTCTGGAATCCATTTGCCTCGCCAGCAGCAGTGTTTTCCCAGCAGGGCTGGAGCAGCCCCGCGGGGCTGGGGGCAGCCCCGGCCCCCTGGCCCATCTGCTCTCTGTTTATTTTCTTACACTTAAGTATCACCTCGCAGATAAACACTCCCTGGAGTGCGGGCCAGGGGGCATTTACCCCGCAGCAGAGGTAGGACCAACACCCCAACTCTAGGGATGCTCCCCAGGGCAGCCTGCACCCAGGGGGTGCCTAGTGAGTTGGGCTGGCATCACGCCTGCAACCCCATGCTCAGGAAACGTCCCCTCCGTGCCACATGTCCCATGCTGGGTCCCAGATGCCCCGGGCCCACCATCCATGCCTGACCCACCACCTGGTGCTGCTTTCCCAGTGCCCAGGGCTGTGCAGCACAGTGCCGCTGTGCTGGGACAGCAGCCCTTGGCTTGGTGACTGGTTGGTTTGGCCAGATCAGCTGGGAAAACCGTGATGCCAAACACAACCATGCCCTGACACCCACTTAGGTCAGCCATGTGGTGCAGCACCAGCCGGAGGTTTGCAGTGCCACAGCCCCCCAGCTGCACTTCGTGCCACTTGGCTGAGTCAGACCTGAGGCACTCAGTGTTGGGGGGGAGAAGGGGGTCCGGGCACAGGGACACACGTCCTGTCCCACGCGCCTGCCGGGCAGCACAGGAAAACAGGGCTGCTGCCGTGCGTCCTCCCACCCCAGCGGCAGCAGCATCCGCAGGCAGCTGGCAGCCGGACAGGCAGGGAGCCGGCAGCATTCCCTGCTTCCCGTGGCTCCTGTTGCTCTCCTGGCCGGGACTGGTGGCTCCTTCTGTCTGTCCATCTGCCCGTGTGCAGGGCCTGGCAGGGCGGTGGTCTCACACACACGTGTGCCAGCCTGGGGGCTCTCTGCAGCAGGAGGTGCTGGCACTCGGGGTGTACATGGCACCCTGCGTGCACAGACATGCTGCATGCACCAGCACACACATGCATGCACACACATGCACATGCACACACATGTGCAACTGCATACACACATGTGCACACACCTATACTCACATACATCCACACACACACGCCCATACAAGCATGGATGCACATAAATGTGCACAGCTGCACATCCATGCACACAGCTTGCATGCATATATGTGCACACACATGTGCTGCCCCTCACCCCACACTGAGCCATATACAATGCCTGCTGCTCCTTCCCTGCCTGTGCCCCCATGTGTCCCGTCCTCTGCAGCAGCAGCACAGGCCACCATCACCCCACATGTGGCTGTGCCCCACAGAAATTCCCGAGGGCAGCTCGGTTGGGCTGGGGGACCAGGCTCTCCCCCTCAGCCTGTCCCTGTCAGCTGGTGGCCATGTGTGGGGTAGCCACAGCTGAGTACACAGCCCCTGCCATCCGTCTTGCTGCCTGTCAGGGCTGGGGGCTGCTGTGGCCCCCCAGCCACAGCCCAGAGGGGTGGCAGGGCGAGAGTGGGGCAAGAGCAGAAGCTCCCCTCTCTGTGCAGGCACCTGCCTGCTCCCTGCCTGCCGTGCCAAGGGCTTGCCCACCCCCAGCTCTGCCCCAGGCACTGCTTGCCCCCCCCACAGGGGTAGAAACAGCCCCTGGTCTGTGCCCAGGCAGGGGCTATCGCCAGGAACAGGAGAGGGTCGGGGTCCCTCTTGGGGACTGATGCACAGGGAGGGGTGGCAGGGAACGGAGCCAGCAAGGGACATGTCCCCATGACAGCACAGACACCCGGGACAGCTCTGCCCGCCCCCAGACCCAGCAGGACCTCCAACCCCCAGAACGACACTCTCCCTCCCACTGTGTGATTTACAGGCTCTGCACAGCAGACAAATGGCAAAGGAAAACAGGGCAGGGGGGTCCCTTGGGCAAGGGGCTGCCTGTGCCCTGCGGGGGAGAGATGGGCCGTTTGCTCACAGCCAGCAGGATGGGTGGGCAGCGAACTAGTGCTGGTGCTGGCGCTAGGCAGCACAGCAGCCCCTGCCACGGTCCCAGCAGCACACACCGGGACAACCCCAGTGGGGGAACCCACTGGCTCAGCCAGTGTCCATTGTCACAGCCATGGGGTTTTGGCCATGGTGACGTGGTGACATGGTGCCACCCCATCCCATATTCCCCAGGCTCCCCTGTCGACCACCTCACTCTGGGGTTTGCAACATGCCTACTGTGTCCCTTGGCCACCATTGGAGCACCCAGCAAGCCCCGTCGCTGGCTCTTTTTGCTTCATTAATGGAGGTTTCCCCCAGCGTCCCGCTCCAGCTGCGGGGCTGCCAGCCAGACAGGGGCAGCAGCTGGCACGGGCTGGCACCGCGGGGCCAAGTCCCCAGCAGCCAGGTCCTGCCCTCCGTTTGCCTTTGCCACTTGACCTGCCGTGCCTGCAGCATCGCCGAGCTGCCAAGTTCTGCTGGGCTCGGCCGCGGGCCGGGAGGGAAGGCAGCAGGGAGCCTCCTACCTGCCTGGCTCAGCTGCCCATCCCCCTGCCTGCTCTCGGGGTGCTGGGCTTAGGGCCGGGGGGTGAAGGCAGAGCAGGACCCACACAGATCTCCCCAGCGAGGAAGAGCAGAGGGTGGCCATTGCCTGTGGTATCGGGTGCCCAGGAAGGACTGGGAGCCAGCCACGGGCTGGGGGGACACCTGGACCCTCCCCGGGACACCAGCAGCTGCCACTGCTGCCAGCTCAGCTCTCCCCTTGCAGGAAAAGACTCCGTGTTTCCACTGCCAGTGCACACCTTCCTCCCAGGCAGGAGGAAACGCTCCTGGCTGCCTGGCAGTGCTGCCTGCAACGCTGCCCGTGCTCCTGACCATGTCCCCCTGTACACTCCTGTGGTGGGCATGCAGGGTGCCAGGCCCTGGGGACAGAAGGATGAGGGGCATGGAGCATCCCTGTGGTGCTGCCTGCCCTCACTGCTCCCTGCCTGCCCCGGGCATCCTCCCGGGCACAGACCCAGTCCCAGTGGGACATGGTGGGATGTCAGGAGCAGCATGTCACCCATTGCCATCCCTGCCGACAAACACCCCAGGGACCACAACAGTGCCACATAGTCCTGGGTACCTGCCCCATCCCTGGCCCCACACCCCATGTTTTCCCTGGGCTGCCCTGTGTGGGACCCAGGGCTGGCAGGGGACAGCTGGGCAGGGGCTGGGGACACGCTGCCCATGGGCTGGCACTGTGTGTGGCATTGCCCTGCAGGCACCACAGACTGGGGGCTGCAGTACAGGGAGCACTCAGCATGCAGTGACCCTGGCAATGTCTGTGGCACTGCCGGGGTCCGGCAGCACCAAGGGCACAGCCTGGAGCCTGGCCCTGGGTGCAAGGTGCCTGCGGCCAGGCTGGCGTGCCGGAGCAGGGCCAGGCCCATGGCCAGAGCCAGCGGCGGTTCCCGCAGGCTGGGCGAGGACGCTGGACGCTGGACGCTGGACGCTGGACGCTGGCCGGCAGCTGGAGGGGCCGGCTGGGGGTGGGCTCCGGCGCCAGCCCCTCCCCGGCCATATAAATTCTGATTCCCCCCACAGACAGTCGTCCCAGCCCTGCTGTGCCGCTGGAGCGGAGCAGCAGTGGGAAGACGTCCGGAGCCGGCCGTCACAGCCGTGCCGGCGGGGGAAGGCTCCCCGCAGCCCGGGGGGTCCCCCCAGCAGGGCCGGGGGCACGGGTGGGCACCCCGCCATGGCCTTCACCATGCTGCGTCCCGTGGCTGCCCGTGTGCTCTACCCCGACATCAGCATCCTCTCGGAGGACGAGGAGAACCGGAGCGAGAGCGACACGTCGGACCAGTCGTTCGGCTGCTGCGAGGGCACCGAGGCTCGCCGCAAGCTGCCGCGGAAACCGGGCCCGATGGTGATGGTGAAGCAGAGGCAGGCGGCCAACGCACGGGAGCGGGACCGGACCCAGAGCGTCAACACGGCCTTCACTGCCCTGCGGACCCTCATCCCAACTGAGCCGGTGGATCGGAAGCTGTCCAAGATCGAGACCCTCCGCCTGGCCTCCAGCTACATCTCCCACCTGGCCAACGTGCTGCTTCTGGGCGAGGGCTGCGAGGACGGGCAGCCCTGTTTCAGTGCTATCTACGGGGCCAAGGGTGACCTGGACAGCAAGCAGCCCCGCAGCATCTGCACCTTCTGCCTCAGCAACCAGCGGAAAGGGGTGAGCGGTGGGGCAGGGGTCCCTGGGCTGAGCGGGGCAGGAGGATCAGCATGTCCCCAAGGGATGGGGGGCGGCAGTCCCTGCCTGGGCTGAGCGGGGCAGGAGGCTCAGCACGTCTTGGTGAGAACAGCAGGCTCTGGCTCCAGCTCCCGCTGGAGGTTTTGGCTGTTCTCGGCCAAATCCTGCTCGTAGCCACACGCCCACAGCTCCTGCTCGCGTCAGAGGGCCGGGCTGCTCCCCCACGTCCATCCGGGCTGAGAGGTCTCAGGAGGTTAAAGAGTCACCCCAGTGCCGGGGGCACTTGGCTACCCAGCGACAGGGAGCTCAGAGCTCAGAGGCTGACCCTGTCCCTGTCCCCAGCCCTGCCAGGCTCCCCGGGCACTGCAGCAAGGCTGCCCCAGGCAGCTCCCTGATGCGATGGAGACAGGCAGGGTGCAGCCCACACCCCACACGGGTGGGCTGGGCAGGGGTCCCCACCCAGCAGCCCCACACAGGGTCTGCCAGAAGCACCAGCACGGCTCCTACGTGGACCAGGGGGCTGAGATGGGCCATGCATGGCAGCACGGCACCGCTGCCCTGCCCAGCTGACCCCCCCCAGCACCCTGTGACTCAAAGGTGGTGAGCCTGTCCCGCTGCCCAAGCCAGGGTCCTGGGTGCCCCTGCCCCAGTGTGGGCTGTGCAGGGTGAGGGGCTGGCAGCTCCCTGGCTCCATGGGCATCCCTTGGTAGGGCCGTGAGCAGGGGTTCCACAAGACCCCCAAGCTGTCCCACGTGCCATCCCAAGCAACATGGCCATGGGGCTCACTCCAGCCCTTGGGGCTCTTTTGGTTTCCGCTGCTCCATTTTTAGTTGCTGCTCCTGCTCCCCTGCCTGCCCCCCCTCACAGTGGCTGGACTCTACAGCCTCCTCAGCCTTCCTGGTGGGACCTCCAGCCCCAGTTCTTGGCATGGCTGGCCCCAGCTGGGACCCTCCGGCTGGGGTAGAGCTGTGTCCCTGTGCTGCTCCCCGGGGCTGGAGCTGGGGGTCTGGCGCGGTGCTGGGTCCCCATCAGGGGACCCTGTGGAGGTACAAGAGCCAGGGAGCTCCTGTTGCACCCAGGACCCTGGGGGCAGTGGCAGGAGCTGGGCTGGCACCTAGCTCTGCATCTCCTGGCTCTGGGGCTGGGCTGGAAAGGCGCTTTACTGGACTGGGCTGGGCTGGAAATGGACTGGGCTGGGCTGGAAATGGGCTGTACTGGGTTGGAAATGGGCTGGGCTGGGCTGGGCTGGGCTAGGCTAGAAATGGGCTGTACTGGGCCATGCTGGGCTGTGCTAGGCTGGAAGTGGGCTGAGCTGGAACTGGGATGTGCTGGGCTCTGCTGAGCCATGCTGGGTTATACTAGGCCATTCTGGGCTAGACCTGGGCCATGCTGGTCTGGACTGGGTTATACTGGGCAGTACTACTCGGAAGTTGTGCTGATGCACTGGGAGGTTGGGATGAACCTCCTCACCTCCAGTGGGGCTGTGGGTCTGTCCAGGGCTATGGGTCTGTCCTGAGGTGGCACCAGCCCCCAGCCACAGGTCAGTCACAGTGGCACTGAGCAGCCAAGGGGGCTGTGTCCCTGCAGGTGAAAGAGCCATAGAGACTCCCCTTGGGGGTCTCACCGCAGCACCCACGCCCCAGCCACCTACCCAGCCACTCTCCAGGCACAGCCCCATCTGTCTGTCCATCCCGAGCAGCGCTGAGCTGCCCCAGGACCGTGGCACTGGCCATTTCAGAGCAAATTCTCCATGCAGAGCCAACACAGGGTGGTGGCGGGCAGAAGCGGGGCACCCCCCAGCTGGGACCTGCTCCGGTGCCTGCAGCTCTCCCCTCCTCTCTCTGCAGGGTGGCCGGAGGGACCTCGGGGGCAACTGCCTGAAGGTGCGGGGAGTGACCCCCCTGCGAGTGTCACGGAGATGAGCCGGGGACCGGCAGCACCCGCCTGAGACAGCGGCAGAACCGGCCAGACCCCACGCACGCACGCCAGCCCCAGAGACCAGATCGGGGAGGGAGGGAGCTGCCCGCCCGAGGCGACGGCAGCTGAGCCCAGGGCCGAGGGCTGGCACCACACCGACACCGGCCCCGGAGCTGGCAGCGGGGTGGGAGGACGCTCCCATGGCCCAGGCTGCCCGTGCGGGGCAGGGCCGGGGAGGGGGGTCCCCGCGCCCCGGGGCTGGACTGGAAGGGGCCCGTGTGCGGCCGGCATTGAGGCGCTCCGGCGGGGACGGTGTCGTGGCCCCGCAGGCACTGGTGGTGCACATGCAGCCGCTTGGAAAATAAATCTTATTTTTCTGATGGGCCGGTGCCTGCCTGCTGCCCCGGTGTGGGGCAAAGTGGGGGGCACATGGGGTCCCCAGGATGTCCCCAGCTCCCCAACCCTGCACCCACCGCTTCTCTGTGCCCCCGGAGCCAGTGCAACCATTCCAGCTCTCTCCATGGACATACCCGTGGGCCCCAGTGGGATCCACGTGGGGTGAGATCCCCAGGCACACACTGTCCCCATGTCCCCAGGCCCCGCCAACAGCTTTGGCCCTCAAGGGCCATGGGACCCCCAGCGCGGTCAGCACTGTGTTGTGCCACAGGATGGGGACAGCACTGCCAGCCCCGTGCCACAGCCACAAGCACCTGGGCGGTGGGTCGGGGTTGGTGGCTCTGCTTCTGTGCCTTCCCCTCCGCCCAGTACATTACAACTGCCGCGACTGCCACCACCGTCATGACCACCACCGCCGCCACGATGGCCGTGCACGGTGGGGCTGCAGGCAGCAGCACCTGTGCAGGGTCAGGTGGGGACGTGGGGGGTTCCCAGGCCGCGCTCCCCCCGGGACCCTGCTCGGGGGGGCCGGGCTGGGCTGGGTGGCGGGGAGTGCTGAGCCTGGGAAAGGTGCCGTGCCGGGTCCCGCGGCTCCCAGGGGCCAGCGTGTCCCACAGAGCAGAGGCAGCTGCGGATGGGGCGGCTGGGGGCTCCCAGGGCAGCCCCCCAAGGACTGTGGGGCTGGACCTGCTCCATTTCTCCAGGGCGCTGCAGCCAGCAGAGAGCAGGGGAAACACCCTGGGGGTCCCACAGGAGTCTCCCCCAGCCCAGCTCAGGGAGGCAGCGAAGCAGGAGCCCACCGGCACCTTTCGGCCCCTGCTCAGCCGAGGTGAGCCTGCCCCAGGCTCCCTCCCCCCGGGGTTGATTTATGGAGCTGACAGCGCAGCGCAGCTGTGAGAGCTGGTCCCAGGCAGGGACCGGGGTGGGTGGGAGAGGTTTGTTCTCAGCGTGGCTAATGTGTCCCAGACCCCAATAAACAGCCGTGAGATTCTCCAAACAGCCCAGGACACAGAATCCCTGCCCCCGGGTTTATCGGGGGGCAGGGGCAGTGGAGGAGGGGGCTGCGCTGTGCAAACAGCCCAACCCACACATGAAAGGGGACCATCCCCTTGAAGCAGCGGCTCCAGAGCCCCAGGGGAGCCAGAGAGGGCTGGTGGTCCCAGTGCTGGGGGCACAGCAGGTACCAGCACTGAGTGCACGGGTCCCAGTGTGTCCCAGGGCTGAGCATGAGCGTCCCAGCATGTCCCAGTGCCAGTAACTAGATTCCAGCAAGCGTCATGAACACCATGGGTCCCAGTAAGTCCCAGTGCAGAAGCTGTGCACCCAGTATGTCCCAGTGCCAGGGACTAGAGCCACAGCAAGACCCAGTGTAAAGTCCATGGACTCCAGTATGTCCCAGTGCCAGGGACTAGGGCCCCAACAAGCTCCAGTGTAACAGCCATAGGTCCCACTATGTCCTAGCACCACAGCTGTGTACTCAGTAAGTGCCAGTGCTGGGACTGCACACCCAGTAAGTCCCAGTGCCAGAGCTGTGCACCCAGTAAGATCCAGTGCTGGGGTTGTGCACTCAGTAAGTTCCAGTACTGGGGTTGTAGAATCCAGCATATCCCAGTGCTGGGGCTGTGGATCCCAGCATGTCCCAGCACTAGGGCCATGGGTCCCAGCACGTCCCAGTGGCAAGGCCATGGGTCCCACCATGTGCCGGTGCCAAGCCCACAGGTCCCAGTACATTCCAGCCCCTCCCAGCACCACAAGAGGGAAACGGTGACTCAGAGGCGCTGGAGCCTGCTGGGCTGGTGGGAGCCGGGTGCCCCTTTGCCCCGTGCCGGGCAAGCGTCGCGGCCACCACAGCCCGTCGCCCACGGATGCTGCTGGCTCGCTGGCTGCCGCAGCCCCACACTGAGCCCAGCCGCACCGCCTCTCTCGCGCTCCCCTCCCATCCTCTCCCCTTCCTGCGCGCGGACACCCTTGGAAAGGCTCTTGGCCGCTTTCTCTGAGACAGGAAGGTGTCCCCGAGTCTCAGGAAGGAAAAACACTCAGTGCTGAACCCACAAAGACCGTCTCTGAGGGGCCGGGGCTGGAGAGGCTCCAGGCCTGACATCACCTGGGAACTGGAACCAGAACCGCAGCTGCACTCCGCGCCTGGTATTTTTTTCTTTAACTTGTGTTTTTAAACTTTCTTTTTATAGATTTTTTTTTTCCCCTTTCCCTTCTCCATTCCCCTCCCAAATATTTCAGCCTCTCGGCAGGCTGGCCAGCAAGGCTGGAATGCAGCAGGGCTGCACCCGTGAGCGGAGCCCGGTGGTGCTGAGCTGCTGTGCCGGTGGGAGAGCTGAGCCATGGGCTGGCTGGGCAGGAGCTGCCGAAGCCACGGGCAGGGGGCTCAGGCAGGGGCTTGCTCCCCAGTGATGGGGGGCCAGGACCCTCTAGCCCCCAGTGCTGCTGTGCACCAGGGCTGGTGGAGAGGGATCTATGGCCACACAGGGACCTAGGAGGGTCTATTTGATTATGGGGACGTGAGGGCAGAGGGCAGAGGGGTCCAGCAGAGCCTGTGTTCAGTGGGCAGCGCTGCTCTCCCGACCCACAGCCCCCAGGATGGGGCAGCGGAGTTAAGCCGTGCCTGAGCCTGTGCCAGCAGGGGGTGGGGGACACAAAGGCAGATTTCAGCCCCACAACCCAGATTTCCTCATGCCTTGTCCTTTAGCAACACCTTTGGGTGCTGCCTGGCACCCCCAGGCTCCTCCCAGAGCAGAGGGTCAGGACAAATACCCCAACGTGTCCTGCACTGGCACTGGAGCAAAGCTCAGCCACTTGCTGCCCAGGGAACCCTCCCTGTTGCAGGGACCACAGCAGTCGACTGAGCATCCCAGGTCATCCCTGGCCCTGACGGACCTGGGGGAGAAGGATTGTGAAGTGACCCACAAGGTCTAGATGGCAGCGGGGTGTGGACAGGGGGACAAGGCTCTGCTGCCCAGAGGAGGGGGGAGGACCAGGGAGGAGTGGGCATCCAGGGCTGGTATGGGAGAGGGTGTATGGGAAGCGATGGGATAAGATGAGACAGGATGGGATGGGACAAGATGGGACGGGACAGGAGGGGATGGGATGAGATGGGATGGGATGGGATGGGATGGGATGGGATGGGATGGGATGGGATGGGATGGGACGGGACGGGACGAGAAGGGACAGGACAGTCTGAGATGGGATGGGATGGGACAGGACAAGATGGGATGAGATGGGACAGGATGGGATGGGTTGGGATGGGGTCGGTGTGATGGCCCCCAGGCTGGGGTGCCAGGTAGTCCCTGCCTCCCTGTGCCAATAGACACAGACTGTACTGACCCTGCCAGCACCCTGCCAGGGTCCCTGGGGAAGGAACAAGGCAAAGGGTCTGCTTGAGGACATCCATCAGCTCCTCACCACCCTACCAGGGCCAGTGGTGGCCCTGCAGCCTCGCACCATCCCCAAGAGATGCACAACCCCAGTGCCCCAAGGTCCATGTCCCAGGGGCGCAGGGGACACAGGTGCAGGGCTGCCAGCCCCTGGCACAACTGCCCACCATGTCCCCCCATGTACCAGACCCCTCGGAGATGTTCACCCCACCGGGACCCTGTGCCGGCTGCAGTCCCTGGGGACGAGGTCCCTGCCAGCAGGGACAGGGTGTGAAGCCGCGGTGCGGGGTGAACACCAGGTTAATCTCCTGCTGGAGCTTCCCTCTGCAAACAATAAGACAATGCCCGGCCGGGGCCGCCTGCGTAACCAGCGGCGCGGAGGGGAAGTTGTAATATTTGGATTTAGCACTCAGTAAATTAAGGAAGAAAAAGGAAAAAACGCTGGGGGTAATCAGAGTGGGGCTGGCCTGGTGCCCTGCCCCATGGCCAGTGGCCCCGGGGGGCTCAGCCCAGCCTGGGGACGGCCGTGCCAGCATCCCGGAGAGCCAGCACAGCTGTGCATGGATGGGAGAGGGAGATGGCCCCACTGTGGGGACACACAGCCTGGAGGGTCAAGGGCCGGGTGCTCAGCAGGGCTGTGGGCAGTGCTCATGGCAAACATGGCATCTCCTGCAACACCAGAAAAGGGATCTGGGCCAGGAGTTTATTTTAATCCAGACCTCCTCACACTCCTGGGAAATAAAATCTTGTTTCTGCAGCTGGGGTGGCTGGTCAGGAAAGGGCCCCGGGAGGGACAGTCACTGCCAGCTGACAGCAGTGGGGGGGCAGGAGGTGACAAGTGAGGGGGCTTCCCCAGGGTGCCTGCACGGTGCAAGGGGCCCCTCTGAGCAGGTCCAGGGGGATGCGGGCATCGCATCTCCGGGGAGCAACAGGAATTAGCACCGAGGAAGGTGTGTCTGGGGAGCTGTGCCCCGTCCTGCCACAGCACAGCCCCTTCCCCAGCACCAGCCCTGCAGGGGTGCTGGCCCCCTGGGCTGCTGCGCCAGGGGCTCCCAGCAGCACCATGGGGCTCGCGCCACCTGGCCCAACAGGCACCGTTGGTGGAGGTGGGGCTGTCACTGGGGGCCAGGGAAGGGCCATGCTGCTTGTCACCCCTGTGGGTGCCTGGGGCAGGGACAGCTCTGCAGGGCCAGGCTTAACCCCTCCGAAACATGGTAGGGGTCCCAGCTGCCTTCCCATCTGCCAGCAATCCTGCTCCCTGCTAGGGCACACCACTGCCTGCCCTGGCCCCACTGGGGTGAGCAGGGCAGGGGGCATGTGGGGAGCCCCAGGGTGCTGGCTGGGGGTGCGGGGTCTGCACCAGGGGCTTGGGAGGTCTCCATTCCACTTTGTGTGCCCTGGGCAGAGGCCTCCCCTCGTTTGGGGACCCCAATGTAGGGGTCTGGTGCAGAGCTGGCAGAAGAGCTGGGACAGGTGGGGGAGAGGTGACTAGTGGGCAGCAGCAGGCAGCCGCGGGTAGCGGCACGGGAAGGCCTTCGGCACGCAGCCCCGTGCTGGGAGCCCATTTCCCCACAACAGGGGCCGTTATCAGCGGTGAATACTCAGAGTGGTCCCAGGAGGGACCTCCAGCCCTTCCCCTCCACCTACCCCACCACTCTCCTGCTCCAGCCCACGTCAATGCAGTCGCGAAGGTGTCGGAACAATCGCCTGACAAAGAGCTATTTTTAGGGGCCTGGGCTCAGAGCGAGGATACAGCCCAGCCGCTGACAATGGGGGGAAGGGGGCTGGGCTTCCCCCGTGACCACTCGGCAGCAGAAGGACCTGTAAGATTTCCTCGATGACCCAGGCCCGTACAATACAAGGAAAGCGCGAGAGGGAGATACCCCCGCCAAGACGAGCTGCTCCTTTACCTAATGGGAGTGACCCGGGGTAAGGGGCTGTGAGATTTGGGCCAGCAGCCTCCCGCGGGGGAGACTCCCACACCAGGAGGGAAGCAGGGTGAAGCGTGGCCGTGCTCAGCTTTCCATGAGGCCACAGCTGGGGAGAGTCTGGGGGGGGCCCAGGCTGGCTCTGATCTGCTTGTGCCACACATCCACGTGCTGAAAGGCACAGGATCTGTGCAGGGGTGGCTCTGGGGACACGCCTGAGCACAAATCCCCCTCCCCTCCGGGCTGGCTCACAGCTCCAGGCAGGTTGCAGCGCTTGGCCAGAGCCCAGCTGTGGTGGCCACAGCCCAGGACTGCGTGTCCCTTGTCAACCTCGTGCCCAGGGTGCTGCGAGCGGGGGCAGCTCCCGCCGTGGTGCTGCGAGCTGGGGGCACGCTGCTGCCGCGGTGCTGTGAGCAGGGGCAGCTCCCGCCGTGGGTGGGGGGCTCAGTGCAGTTTCAGAGCAAGCAGCAGAGGGGTCCGGCTGTGTCCCAACACGTTTCCTCCACCCCAGGCTCTCCCCCGGCTCAGCCTGCGATGAGGGCTCCGTGCATGATCTGCCTGGGCCAGCCCTTGGGGGAAACCTGGGCCACACCACCGGGAATCGGGGCTAAACACACGACAGGAGATGAGCGGGCCCTGCAAGGGGCCGGGGCTGGGCCCCGCCGGGCCCAGCGCTGCCGCAGGCACTACTGGCACTGCGGAGGGCACAGCCTCTTGCAGCAAGGGCCCCGCAGCCGCCCGGCTCGGGGCTCCCCCGCTGCGGGGCCGGGCGGGCCGGGCCCGGGGTAAGGGCCCCCCAGACGCGGTGCACGGGCGGGCCGGGGGCGCTGCGGACCGCGCTCGGCTTCGCAGGCCGCAGTTGCCACCTGGCGGCGGGCCCCGCGCACAGCCCAGCCGAGGGGCGGTCGCCGGCGGCCCCGCGGAAGCCCCGCGGGGGGGAACCGGGAGCTGGCGGCCGCCGCGCACGGCCAGGCCTCCTCACCGGGGCCGCGGGAGGCCGACACGGGCGGGCCGCGCTGGGCTGCGGGCCCCGCCGCGCCGCCCCGCCTCGCCTCACGGGGCGGCCACGCTCCCCGTGCCGGGACAGGGCCCGGGGCAGGGAGCGGGGACAAGACCCGCGGCCTCTCCCGCCACCCGGCCGTGCCACTAGCACCGCCGTCCGGCTGCGCCGCGGACTACGGCCCCCAGAGCGCCCCGCGGCGCCCCGCCCCCGCCGTGCCTGCGCGCCCCGCCCCGCCGCACGTCGCGTGCCCGCGGGGCTGCGGGGTTTCCGCTTCCGGCGCGCCTCGCTCTGGTCCCTGCGGCTGGCGGCCGAGCCTTGTGCCTCCGCCATATTGTCTGTGTGCGGCCGGCGGGCGGGCGGCGAGCGGGTGGCCGCGGCAGGTACCGGCGGACCTCGGCGGCTCCGGCGCCCCTCCTGGGGCCCGGCGGCGGGGGTGGGTGGAGGGAGCGACTGGAAGGAGGCGCCGCCGTGTCTCTTGCGCCCCTCTGCCCCGCTGCGGGCACGGTGTGGGCTGAGGGGCCAGGGCCGCTCCTCAGGAGAGCTGAAGCGCGGCGGGGGGCCTGGGCCGGCGACGCTGAGGGGGAGCGGGCGGCGGTGGTGGCCGCGGGGGCGGAACGGCTGGGCCCAGCGCGGCGGGGAGGGCAGCGCCCGCCGCCTCCTGCCGGCGGCAGGGCCTCCGTGCCCCCGAGGGGGGAGCAGGTAGGCCGCTGTCGGGGGGCCGCTTCGGCTGCCCTCAGCCTGGCCTGGGGCCGCCCGCTGCCACCGGCCGCGCAGGAAGGGCAGGGCCCCACGGAAGGGTAGCCTTCCCCTCCCCCTAGCTCTACGACTTCGCACGTTCAGGCGGTGTAGGTGTTATTTACTTAAAAGGCTCTGTCTTGGTTTTTCCCTGCCTTGCACAAAAAAGCAGAGGGAGGTGAGGTGTGTGGAGGGGCAAGGGGAGGCCTGTTTCTTCTTGCTCCCACCCTCTGCCACGCAGGGACTCTGTTCTGGGCCTTTCTGGGTGGAGGAGAAGGTCGTTTTCACAGATTTCCATACCAGTCGCTCTTATCTTTGGAAAGCAATGGTGGTCAGTGTTGCCCTTGCTGTAATTTAGTTAATTGTGCCTTGGGGCAACAGGCTGTGTGACTGTTGGTAAAATGTGCTTTGTAAATGTAAGGGCAGATAAGGTTATGAAACCCCATGTGTGTCATTTATCAGATGGCTTTATTCTTTTTTACTAAGGACTTTGGGTACGACTGATAAAGTTTGCATTATAAACACTCAGTCATTGGTATATTTTCTGCTGACAGTAGTGGTTGATCTATGCAGAGACTCACAAGGACATGTGCCTCACTTCTGCAAGCTAAATTTATGCATCCTGAGCCTGTGTTGTTTGGTGGTGTGGTCCTTTGGGCCTGTGCTGATCCCTAGTACCTGTGAGAGAGGTCTGCAGTAGCACAGGGTTTGTGCTGTTCAAACCTGCCACAGGGTTGGGGTCTTGGGGAGCTGCTGTCATGCTGGCTGTTGATGCCAGGCTGTGAAAAAGGGTGCTGCACATGTCTCTTTGGAGGTGGCTGTCAGTGTGCTCTGTGTGCATTCACCTGGCTCATGCAAGCTCTGTCCTCAGTGTGCTCCATAAACTCTTTGGGAAGAGCAGCTCGTTCTGCATCTGGGGGTAAGCACCCATTGGAGGTGACTGAGCGCAACACCATCTTTTTAGAGAGAAGCACACAGAGGCAGCAGCGTTTCTGGTTGGGGACAGGTAGCAATTTAGGGTTTTGTTCCAATGTTCTTTTCAAAGACATAATAGTTGCTTAGGATATTCAGACTCGAACAGCACTGGTGTTCACGTCGTACCACCACTTGACCTGGGTGTTGGATGTGACTGCCAGCATGGATTCTGGGTGTAGCATAGGTAGGTGCAGAGAAATCACACATCCCATGCATAGCTCATGTCAGCATGATGTAGAAGAGGGCAAAGATTATGCTAGGAGAGGGGAGACTGAGTGTGGGAAGGCTTCAGGCAGCATTTGGGGAAAGCGTGTAGCTTGATCAGCTCCTTCTTGAGCCCTAAGACTAGGGTTAGGGTAACATTACAATTCTTACAGCACAATGCAATGTCTGGGTAAAACATACCAACAGCAGTATGTCTCCTGTGGAGACACACACTGTGTCTATAACTGGAAAAAGAAAACTGGAATGGGATGCACCTCCCACCAGCTAAATAGTGTCGGATCCCATGCACAGAGCAGTCTGTGTTCCGCCCCTGGAGAAGATCTTGTGGCTCGAAGTCTGGCTCTTTGGATGCCTCGTGGCAGAGAAGTTTATCGTAAAGATTCAAACCTTTGCCTGAGTATGAAGTATGTAGATCTTTGGTGGTGGGCAGTGATACATCCCTTTCATCTTGGCAATGGAGAGAGATTTCCTCATTTTTCACCTTTCTCTGTTACCTGGTAGTATAATTTCTATAATTTATGCATTATTAGTAAAACCTTGCTGTCTTCTAGTTCCCAATGTGGGTGGTGGCAGGGAGTTCAGTGTATACCTCCTGCACCTTAGACCACTGAGCTTGCCAAGTTGACCGCTGCCCACAAGGAATTGAAACAAGGTTGAGGAAGGTAACATCAACCCTGGAGCAAGGAAGGTAAGGTTTTGCTACAGCCAAGGCAGGAGGGGAAGTTAATGTAGCTGAATAGCTAGGTAACCTGCTGCAGGGGAATAAAGCACAGAGTATGGAAAAATGTGGTGAGAGAGTCCAATGCTGGAGGAGAAAGCAGAGACTTCTAAGTGGGAGATTCAGAACAGGTTCTCTGGGTTTGGCAGGGCACAGGAGTTCATGGGTTGAGGAGAAATGGGTTTTGTTGGGAATATGGCTCTTTGGAAGAGAGACAGTAAAATTGGCGGTAGGTTTCCAGCAAATGTGGAGAAAATTTGATTGTGAAATGTTTCATGATGTTAAACAGGGTTTAGTTTTGTGCAGGGCCGGTTAATAGTACTAGTTTACTTGAAAAAAGCTGATGAAATGTGAGAACGAAGATGCAGACCTGTGAGTAGGGATTACTGGGGAAAGACTTGGTAAAATACTGTTTCCTGAAGGTGAGACATGGAAAGACTTTAGTCTTTGAGATTTGAGGTATTTTCAAGTAGTGCAGCTTAGGTACACAGGCATGAAATGGGTTTGAGGTAGGAATCTTGAGAATATGGGATGCGGAAAGGGGGTTATTTATAGATTTGTGGAGTTTTAGAGAAAGGAACTGTTTCTGCTGTGATAAGAGGGGTGGGAATGTAACTTTTCCCAATTCTATTAAATGGTGGGTGTCTTTACACCTTCCACTTGAATACTTTTTCTGCATTTTCTCCTTACAGAACTAGTTTTCTCTTTCCATCTTTCCTCGTGTCCTCTGAGGAATAAGGGAAAGGAATACAGGAGAAGCAAATGGGTGACATTGTGGTGGTGTGATTAATTTCATGTCACATTTCTGAAGAGGCAGGGATTTATTTCTGGGTTACCAGACCTGTCACCTCCACTGTTCCTCCATTATTGAATTGCTTACACTAAGGTATCTGTTTTATAAGGTATCTGTTTTATAAACTATCTGGGTGACATTGATGCCACATTAGATTTTATTGTTCCGTAAGGGTCTTGAGAGAATAAACTCCACAGATTTTAAGATCAGGAAGGACTGCTATGACTTAGTCTGGCTACAAACATTATCTGGTTTTGATTGCGAGACAACTCTTGGATAATTTTTCTGAGCTTGGCTATCTCCTTCCAGGGGCTTCCAAGAGCTGACTGTCATGGAATTTACAGAGCCTAGTTGGAGAACAGGAGTTCTCCTTTGGACCTAGAAAAACTGTTTTGAAGAGGAAACTGCAGCTTTCTGAACTAGCATTAGTGCTCTTGCTGAAAGCAGAGTGTTTTTACAAGCTGGTTTTTGGACCCTGTTTGCCATCAAGGTGCCAAACCTATCTGTTGGTGAGAAAGGTTGATAAGAAAAGGGGTTGTTGATGTGGTCATACGATCAATGGTTCGTGGATATCTTCTGCTGATTAGATGTCAGCAGTAGAGGAGCAGCAAGCCTGGCACAAGTCTTACCTGCTCCTTTGTTCAGACTGTTCTGGACAGTTTTATTCAGATAAATGATTTTATTATCCATTTCATGCTGCTGCTTTGGGAAGCTGAAGAGCAGAAAGGAGACGGAGTTCTTCATGGATTCAAGACAATACCACCACAGACTCATATTTGGAAGGTTACAATTTCAATATTTCTCCACAGAGTTTATTTCTGAGAGATAGGTTCTACCCACCTTACAACCAACTCCTAATTTTTATGGAATATCACCATTTGCACGGAGGTGCTTTCTAAAGCAGGCTGTTGAGCCTAATGGCTGGATTATACTATGGCAATTTACTTGAAGTGAATGGTGAATAAGATGTCCACTAAGTGGAAGTGGAAAATAGTTTTGGGCCAAGGTGGAATTTGGCTGCAGGTTGCCAATTGGATAGTCATGTCTTCGAGTGTTAAGAGCAGTCCTAGAAAAATGAAGTTATTCAGTCTGTTTTGGCAGAGAAGTAGGTCTCTGCCCTTGCACCTTCTGGAACAACTGAAGGGTAAAGTAGTCGTCTTTTAATTAAGCTAAGTGTAGGGAGAGTCCAGCATGTTCTGCGGTGTTAACACAGAATTATTTGCCAGAACTTGCTTTCACTGCGTGGGAGAGGCCTCGCCATGTCCTGAAGAAGTGCTCCCGAAGTCCTCGTATGTGTCCAGGGAGGTGAAATGGTGTCTGTCCTGTGTTCTTGCCAAAGCCCTCAGAGAAGACAGTTTCTCAGTGCATCTTTGACACATGTGCATGAGTTGTCAGTAAATATTTTTAGTGATCTGAAAATGGTTGAGTGTGGATGCACACAACAAATTAATTTCCAGTGTAGAAAAGCAAGAACTCCTGCAATGTTTCTTCTCTTACAAGTTTTGTCACAGATTTCTTTATCTGTTACCTATGTGCTGTTAAATTCCAGCCTTGCCTTCTGCAGATTAAGCAGCACTTTGATTGTACTCCAGAAGGAAAAGGAGGGCTTTTTGCTCACGGAGGAAGTTGTGCAGCATTCAGATTTATTTCAACTGAGTTTACAAATTAAGTTACAAGTTTTGGTATTTTAGAACGTCTAGCATCCAGGCATATGTCCAACGTATGCATCTTACCAGGCATATAAATATATATTCGTCCTAAGCCATGACTTAGTGCTGCACAGTGATTTTGTTGGGTGACTGCAAGGTTTAAAGATGATGCTGTGGAGATGGACAAACTTGTCTTTGTATGTGGCCAACAGTGGTGTGGGTTTGTTTGGTGTGGCAAGGGTGGGTTCAACATTCATGTCGCTGCTGGGTTACACCGAGTGATGAATGCTGTGGTCATCAGGCTTCAGTTAATCTCTAAAACACGGGTGTAAAATATTAAAACTCTAGTCAGTACACTTACATCACTTGCAAGGTCTGGGAGAACTGCCCTTCTGACTGTAGCTGTATAAACCCAGCACTTGGTGTGTTGTGTTAGGGTACCCAATGCATAATAGATACTGATTTCTGGAGTTTAATAGCAGGTTTTTTCCATTTGATTTTTTAGAACAGTTGTGGCTAGGTTGGTCTTGTGTTAATAATGATGTATTTTTGGAGAATTATGTTAGAACTTCTACTTTCCGGCAGGGATTTACACCGGGTGTCTCTTGCTGAGCCTTCTGGATGCCAGCTGAACAGTGAAGATGGTGTGCAGTGCATTGCCTGCTCGGTGGGAACAGCTGATCACAGGGATTTCCTGAAGAAATAGTTACATGCAGTGTACACTGGTTTATCCTTTGGCTCTGATAACTGTTCCTGCCTCTAGGAATCGCATGATGAGATAAATTGAAAATGCTAACTTTTACGGATGGTAGGTACAGTTCAGTTGTCTGAGTTACAGCTAAATCACTCACTGGACATGAACCGTAGGAGTCAAATCAGCTGAACAATTGGCCTGTCAGTACTCTGTGTGTACTAATTAATGAGGAAAACAACTGTGTCACTTAGCAGTAATTAGGGAGGTAGAACTTTCCAGAGGACACTGCCAGTTGACATGTCAGCTGTAAAGAGCCTGTAGTGGTGCTGAAACATTCCCCTCCATGAGCCTTCAGGACCAGTTGTTGCCAGGATCTCAGAAACCGTAGTTTTTGGCAGCTGATTTATTGGAAAATACTGTCCAAAGCTCCAGTGGTAGGAGCTTTACTTTTTTTAATGATCCTAGAAGAAAAAGAATCACTTCCTGTTGAAGTCTTTGCAAGCGCTCTTGCTTTTTGGCTTTAGGTCAGACCTAAAGAGATGTGCCTCCCAAAAAAACCCTACCACCTTGCCTGCACTCCATGCTCAGCCTGAACTGTCAGGGCGGGGAGGAGATGCCAGCAGAAGTGGATTGTCATCAGTTTCTTTTGGTATGTGTGTGCCGACAGGTTAGATTGGCAATTCCTGGTTACATTTGTAGCCCTTTTTATTTGATTGTGTGAGGAGCCCTTAGTGCTGGCAGTGAGGATATCCACATTGATTTATGAGAGGCTGGGAATGGTGGCAAGGGAAGCCACAGGCATGGGAAAGCCGCAGAGCCTGCACTGAGCTGCTGGGGCTTGGGTGCCTTGCCGGTGTGGCTGGCTACTGCAGCTACACAGCCTCATCCAAGACCAGTCTTGGTGTTTTTTGTGTTAGGGAAAGCTTTGCCTTTGCTCTGTGTGCTAGCTTAGCTCTAAAAATACAAGGGAGAGTCTGATTTTTGGGGAGAAGTGGGAAGAGAAGAGCTTTCAAAGTTGGCTATTCTGTATAAAACTCCGTAGGAGATGGAGTGAGGAGTGCTCCCATCACTGGCAGCTTCCTGTCTGCTGGAGAAAAATCCCAGCTCTTCTGGCCCAGGTACACTTGCTGTTTCCCACAGCAAAGTTTCGCAAAGGACAGTAGTCCAGCCATGCAGAGATACTGAAGATCTGTAGAGGGTCTGTGTAAGCGCCACTAAAATTTAGCTGTCACAGGTCTGAACAAAAATGGAGACTAACTGTGACAAAACTTTTGCTAGGAGAGCATGTGGGCACCAGTGATACTGCCAGGGCAACCTGGAGGGTGTCAGACATGATAAGACATTGCTTTCTGTGTTTGTAAAATGGGAGAGTTAAGGTTTCCCCAAGACTGTGGAGGTTATAAAATAAGGAGTTGCAGTAAAGCCATTTTGTGGCCTTTATGTAGATTGTGATCCTCATTACAGGGGAATGATTTCTTCATTGGCAGGAGCTGTGAGGAATTCGGAGGAGGAATCGGTGAAGCTGATGACGGGAGAACCAGTCTCAATTTTAGTATGTTGCTAGTACAGAATTACTCCAAGTCTTCAAGTTTAACTAAACCCTTCAACTGTTTTCCCTAGTGACTGGTTATATCTTATTTTGAATTAATCACAACTGTTCCTGTTGCTTTTTTAAGAGAATGTTGAGGTCATTATACATCATGATTTGTTATTTCTCCACAGCTAGACACAACCAGCTATTTAAAAGAAACCTGGAAAATAATTTGGTGGAAAAATGTGCTTAGAGCAGACTGTGCTATTCCAAAAAAATACCAAGAGAAAAGTTTGATTTCAAACCTAAGCTTTTTTTTTTTTAACTCAATTAGATTATAAAATCTGCTTTTCTATTGATGTTGTCCTTTTAGTAGGTGGATGGTCTTCAAGAAAGGGTATAAAATGTCAGTTTTGTTAATCCAGGTTTGTTTCTATTTCAGCTATAAAATCCTAGAAAAATATAGGTTGCAAGGGACTTCTGGAGGTCATCTGTTCCATACTCATATTGCTGCAGTTCCAGTGTCATGAAAATACACAAATCAGATTTCTTTTGTGAGATAGAATGTATTTTTTTATGAAGTTGGTTACTGTTATTCCTTCTTTTAAAGGTAAACTGTGTTTTGATTAATGTTGGCTGCCAGCAGGCTGTACTGTAGTATTTAAGCATGCCTTGATCTTTTAATTTCAGTGGCATCTATCCAGTATTAGTTATTCTCCAAACTCTGAAGAAGTGAGTGCTCTTTCCCTGAGAGGCTTACAGGCAAGGGATAAATGGCCTATGTGAACGAAATCATAATCAGTTTTATCTGATAATTGTAATGCTTCCTCTCACTAATAAAGTACATTGTACACTCGTGATTTCAGAGGTTGAGTTTCAGCCATTCAGGTAATGTCTCACTTCCAGTTGTGGATAAAAGCAAGGAATAACCTTTTGATTCCAGACTACTTACTGTAATTCTGCTCTTCTCAGCTGACAGAGAGCTTAGGTTTTTTCAAAATTAATCAGCTGCTGTCTCTCTTAGCCTGTTTACAGTCATAGTCTGTCATAATCACTGCTGGTAATGAGCTTACATAGGGAAAGCAGAAGTGAGAGTAAAGTCTCTAGACCTGTTTGACCAATCTGTGCATCTCGCTTCCTCCTTGAGAGGAAGATGAGGTTGTCTGGGACAGTCTATCTGGAATCGATAAAGTGATGGAAATATTTTCTTGACTCTTTGAGTTTGGTTTGGTACAATTTGGGGCCTCTCACCCCTTTGGGACTGCCCTCTACTAACTGAATCTGAGTTCAGGTGGGTCAGTGGTAATAACACTGTGTATGTGCTGTTGAACATAGTGCACTGGGTTCATTCTGCTCTGGGTGAACTTGGAACTGCTCACGCTGACGGCAAGTTGTCCTGTTAACAGCACTCCACAGGGAGGCCACTGTCAAGCAGTGTTCGTGTGCTTGCTTGCATTATTTATACTCCAGACCTCATCCACAAAGGTCATCGCTTGGATGGCACTTGCAGGTTCCTCGGGACACCAGTCTTCTGGGAAGCTCTTGGCTTCCAGCTCACTGGGAGTCTGTATGTATGCTGCGTCATACTGGTGCAACTTCTTAGGTTGAAGGTTCTGAGTGAGTAGCTGCGTGCTTGAGAGAAGCTCCATGCCAAAAACATTTCCATTTAAAAGAGGGGGTGGGGAAGCTTCCAGTGTTAGTTATTTTTGACTAGAAAAAAAAAAAAAAGAGGGAGGTGAATTTTACTAGAGGCTAAGTAGGTAATGTTTCTCAGAAACTAACCTGCATAGATTTCTTAGCTATGTTTCGTTGCTGCTTGCTGTAAATGGATACATCTGGAAGGAACAGAGGGTGTAGGAAATTCCTATACTAATTTGGTATAGGTGCTGTAAATATTGGATACCTCACAAGAGATCAAGTCCTCTGTGGGGGCACAGGTTGCCATTGAGATTAGAGTGCATTCTAAGGATGATAAAATCCTTTTTTAAAAAGGAGGGGTTTTGTAACAGTGGGTTAAATTAAAGAGAACATTGAGAAGCTTTTTACCATTTTACTGAACTTTAGGCATAAAAAGTCTAGCTTTCCAAGCTGCTCAGATAATAGGCTACTGTTGGAATAACTCAAACTTCTAAGAATGGGCCTCTTTAATTAATAGATCTTCCAATTAATAAATTTCTATATGGTCGTAGCAGGATTGGTTTTGTCTCTTGACTGGGGGCTCTTGGGCGCTCCAGTGGAGTAATTATTGGTAGTACATGCAGTGCTGTATTTGACTATGTTCTTTTGATTTTTTTGTACGCAGGATGAGCAGGGTCCTTTGGGGTGCTCTTGATAAGGATGCTGTATAAGAGACTAGCTAATTATCAGTTTGCTGATACTTAAATGACATTCTTAAGAGCAGGCCTATGTGGGAAAACCAAGCATTGAAAATTTGCCTGGTGCTTATTTGCTATAGCTACCATGTGAATGCTACTTGGTCACATCTTCCCAAGGGCTGTCACCACAGGTGCTAAAACAGAAAAGACCCATTTTCTGTCCTTGCACAGGCAAGCCTTAGCATTGAACAGCATGTGTCAGATGGTGACTGGAAGCTTTGTCTTCCTCTCTCTGTATACCTCTGGTATATTTCCTAAAAGCTCATGGTTATGATTCATATTTAAGCACTTCTAGAGAAATTAAAATTTTCAGAGATTCATTGTAGTTTTTGGAGATGCTAAAGGCTACATTGGACATGGCAACCTGATCTAGTTAGATCTACTTTGACTAGATTACTTTTATCAGTTTCTCCTAATATAAATTATTCTACTATTCTGTCGTTAATGCAGGAATTCATAAATGACATTTTCTGTTTGAATTCTGCAGGAACAGAACTCATCTTTTGTAACAAGCTCAGGACACTAATCTCATTTAGGTGTAATCACGGCTCATACTGTAGATTTTCCACCTCAAAACTACAAGCTAAATGGACTTTTGCATGACCACACCTATCATTATTTGTCCCTATTTGTGTCAGTCCCTTCTGTCAAAGAGCTCAGATCCACTGCAGAATTGTCCCCCCTTCTAGGGACAGTGAAAGCAAAGTATATACAAATTCTTTAGTGGTTTGGAGCTGAGGGAGAGAACCTTTCAGGCAGGGTATGTTTGTATATGTGTGTAACTTTGCTTTAAAACCAAACTGTCTGTGCAGACTCTCCCCTGTCCCTGTATAAAGAGCAGTAGACGATAATACCTACTGTTGTAAATACGCATTGTGTGCCATTCTTAGAAGCTGCAGTCAATGATTTCCTGCAAAAGTCCTCTGAGCAGTCTGTTACAACATACAGCTTGTGCTAGGCTAGAGCTATGTGACAAAAAATACCCACTGTGAAATTTGATCTATCTTTAGATAATACGATTGATTTTTCTTTGTTATTTTTTCCCATGCTGAAACTGATCTTGTGAAGCTGGATGAGGTGGAGCAGTTGCATGTTCTTTATTGGTACTGAGTTGTGCTTAAAAATTAAAATTTCTAAAGTCATCTTATATGTAGGTTCGGTTATTTCCTACACGAGGAGTATTGGGCAGAGGAAGTTAGCCAGTGTCAGAAGCGCATGGAATGAGGAGAAACAAATACACAGTGATTAAACTTTGAAATCTGATGAATTTCGCTGTACTAAAAGTGTTGTAGTAAACTTGCATGCTCTGTTAATGCCCAAGTACATTTTTGGAATATACATGTAACTTCAAAGCGTCTGAGTCACGCCGCATAAATGGTTTGAGGTCTTAGATGATTGCTGCCTAATCTTCTGAAAGTGTTACTTTGTTAGAGGACCAACACTTTGCCCAAGAACAGACTCTGTGTTTATTTTTTTTCTTTTTTTTTTTTCTCAGTAATACTGCCTATTCTTCTGTTAGCTGAACACCTGGCTGAAGTGCCTCATCCTTTCTTTACTGGGCCACAGCCTCAGTCACAGCTCAGTTGTGGACTTTGGAACAGTGCCGCATCCCTTTTTAACCTTGGGGCTGGATTACTGCAGCTCTGCCTACCTGGAGCTGCCTTCAACACCGTTTGTGTGTCAGTAGGTCAAAAAACACCCCCATACTGCCAAGGTCTTGTACCACCTGAGGAGGCTCGGTCCGCATCAGAAAAAGCTCATGTGGGTTTCTGCCTCCAAATGCAGAACCAGCTGCTGGTCAAGTTGTGTGACACAGTGAAGGACATCAGACCTGTGTCACCCAGGTCCTCCACTGTTTTCATAGCCAGTGGTTCTTGCTGTGGTCCTTGGAGCAGACTGAAGTGCTGCAGACCTTGAATAAATGACAGGATGCTGCCAATAGAGCAGGATTTTGCTTCTAGAATTTTCTTCTGGTGTAATGTATCCTGATAGCCTACTCTGAGCAGATTTCTAGATCTTTCTGATTAATGGGGCTATTCCTTCCTCCTGCAGCCTGGCAGTTGCCCTTTTTCTGTGAAGGGGTAAGATTTGCATAGCAAATATACATTATATTTGTTCAGATTATAGCATTGCCAACTGATTAAGTGCCTTTCTATAAAGAGGGTCGTATAGTCTCTGCCGTATGCTACGCAGCAGGCAATACTCTTTCATGCTCCGATACAGCTTCCTTCCTTGTAAGTGATCTTGAAAGCTGACAAAGAGGTTCTTGTACTTAAACATTTTAAAGTGTGTCAACTTTCACTCATGAAAGGTTTGAATGGTGCAAAGACACTCCTTTCATTTCAGGTAGAACAATATTGGTATAAAAACTGGAGTGAGTTACTGTTGTCTTAAATATTCAGAAATTAGAATATTTGTCTATACAGTAAACTACTTTTGAGTTATTTTGATCAGTCTCAATACTGATAAAACTTAAAAGAATTTTTGCAAAAATCACATTCTAAGGAGGAAGAAGTAGAGGTGCTTACCAAATCCTTTGGAAAAGCAGAATGCAAAGAAACATCTTCAGACTGTTGCAGCAGAATTTTTCTTCCGTATTTGGGTAAAGCATTGTATTCCAACACAGATGCCACTGTTTTTCGGACAGTCAGATTTAATGGCTTGACTATAGAAAGTTATGACCAAAACTGGTGCCTCATCCCAGCAGAACTCTGGCTGCCTCGGTTTGTCATGAAGTCTTCTGAGCACTGAGCCATTCAGTCCCTGAATGGTTTATGACGACTGGCCTCTGATATCTTCCTAATGTCCTTTCTTGTCTCCATGCTAATTGGGAATGTACTTTTCCTCATAGTCTAATTAGTGTGGATGTATTTTATCACTATAAATGTCCTATATCTGGACAATGCTATAGTTGGTAGGACTTAATTGCATTGTACAGGGTAGTGCTGCTTTTTTAAGTAAGCCCAGAGATGAGACCCCATGGCTGCCTGCTGTGTAAGTCTTGCTCACTTTCAGGTGGGCACTGGGTTATATATAGAAGGTATCTGTTGTGACATGGTGGAATGAGATGTCCGTGGAGGAGGGCATGGACAGAGTAGCCAAAGCCGCCTTCAGAATGTGGAAAAATGATGTAATATGAAAATCCCCAGTGTGCTGTTCAGACTTCAGCAGTCTTACCTTCACATAAAGTTTTAATGAAGTTTTGGTCCTGATGCTGGTTTCAGGTGAATACGTTTAATTTTTATTTTTATTTTTTTGTGGGGAAAGCAACATTGGCTTATTGTGTTGAACTGCTGTTAAGCTCTTATATGAGCCTGTAAGTTAATATAAGGGTGGGATGGTACTTATAACTGAGAAGATCCATGCTCTGACATAGTGTCTGGATTCCACTGCTCTCCAGAAACCTGCTTCTGAGCTGACTGGCCTTACTTTGTATGTAAATGCTTCAGTTAGTGCCTGCATTTTCCAGCGGGTGCAAAGGGCAATAGTAGTGGTGGATCAGTTCAGGTGTTTTTTTTCTTTCCACAGAATGGATCAATGTAAACCACGCAAGTCTCTGTGTGTGAGCACATGAAAGGCTTCAGTCCTTTTAAGAATCACAAGTAAATCCTGAAGTTCTGATTTAAATGAAAAGTGGTGTTTCTACAAGTTGAAACTTCAGAAAGTGCTTAATTCAGGTTGTATGGGTGACCTTGTCAGTCTGTCAGCTCTGTTTGCAGCATCGTTTGCATTGCAAGAGGTGATAGTTGTGCAGCCTTAAGTGAATGAAGTGTTTTGGCTACATGGGATGGCGCAAGACTTATTCCTGGATGGGGAAGAGATTGTGGCTGATGGCTGTTGCTTTCACTCTGGAGCTGAAAAGAGGGAATCTGTCTGCAGAAACAGGGCACGTTGCATTTCTTCCCTTTTGGAAAGTCATCTTTGCAACCGTAAGTTGGAAGCTACATGCTGAAAGTTGCAAGGTCAGGGAAGAGGAGGGTGTTACTTTTGCTGGTGGGGCCAAGTAGTCCCATCCTGTGTGAGGGAGAGCCGGCAAATTGTTTTCAAGCTCTGACAAATGATCCCAGGCCTGTGGCTGAGCTCCAGCCTCTGCTTCTCAGCAGCTTTTAATGATTAACTTAAATATTTTTATAGTATCTTGAGATTTTAACCTCTGGTTTATTTTCTTTCTGCAGGTGGAAGAATCTGAGGCCTCTATCCTCTGTCCAGCTTTGCAGTTTGAGTAGCCTCTGATTTCAAATATCTCATCATTTCCGCCTGCCAACCTGTCTGATATGTCGGGACCCGTGCCGAGCAGGGCCAGAGTTTACACGGATGTGAACACACACAGACCCCGGGAGTACTGGGACTATGAGTCGCATGTTGTTGAGTGGGGGTAAGTCTCTGTGCTGCCTGTGGATGTCCCTGGAGTGGGATCAATCCCTGTAGGATCCTGCATAGTGGTACACAGGGAGTTCAGGCACCTGTGCTGTGTTAGGCTTTTTCATGCTCCTTGGCAGAGGTCTAGTGAGCATGGCAAGTGTTAAAATCGCAACTTTTATTCAGAAAAGTGTTTCTTGTCAAAATCTCAGATCCCCAGCAATGCAGGAACATTTTTAGCAGCATCCTTAAGAGTTTGGTTTGAAGAATTTTTGCCAAGTAGTCAGGAGACAGACCCTTTCAGAGGGAAGAAAATCTTTTCTGAAACAATGTAAGCAGCCCTGGGTGCAGGGCTGAAAAGCAATGAAAGACATCCGGAATTGCTTCTGACTTGGATGAGTGAAGAGACTCAGCAGACTTAAATAGGTACATGCTATTTTGTGACTTGTTGCTCAGCTCTCTGTGAGTGACTGGAAGAGACATGTCTGCTGCTTTTTGAAGGAAGGAGGTGTCTAAACTGAGCTCATGACTAAACCGTCCCAGAATCACAGCAGTGATGCCAGCCAGCTTCATAGCTCTGCGTTCCTGCTTTTGTATAGCAGGGCCCAGACTAAGTTTGGCCCTCGGCTTTGGTGCAGTTCCTGGCTTCTGAAATGTATACAGTCTTCTGAGCATAAGTGGTGATTTGTGCCTAGTCTGTTTTTAAACAGGCTAGCACTTAAATTTTTGGTTTTGCTGGATTTGTTGATTTTTAACAATACTATACAAGGGAAAATATAGCTTCTGAAAAGAGAAGACCAATAGAAGGGATCACTTGAGTTTGCTGATGCTGAAATGCATAGTTGGGCTTATGTTACTTGCTACAGAAGAAGTAAGTTCTGGACTGAATGTAACTTGGGCAAGTAAAAGCTCCTTCTTTCTCTCCTAATTCTTAGTCATTGTGTTCAGGAGACATAAGACACTAGTTAATCCACCTTGTCTGGAAGGTGAGGCGGTGATTCAGTGTTAAGGAGCAGTTCATAAATTGTGATGGAAATGACTGAGCTCTTTGGAACTCTCTTTTTCTCCACAGAAATCAAGATGACTACCAGCTAGTTCGAAAATTAGGCCGAGGCAAATACAGTGAAGTATTTGAAGCCATCAACATTACAAATAATGAAAAAGTAGTTGTTAAAATTCTCAAGGTGAGCTGGGGATTGGGCAAAAGATAAAATATGTCTTGAGGTGATCAGGAGGCTAGAAAATGCAGTTCTTTGTCTAAAACCATTCAATGTTCTAAAACTGAAATCCTCAAAGCCTGGTTTTGGAGCATCATTCAGTGAAATAGGCTATCATTTTGAGTCTCCTAATAGAAGCTCCACACTTGGATATTAAGTCAGATCTCTGCCTGTAAGGAGTTAGCTTCTGTCTCAAAGAAGTCCCGATGTACAACAGATTTTTACTTGGAGCTAAGCAACATTGCAACAGCTGACAAGAACATTCTTACCTTCTCTAACTACCAGTGAGTGCCCTGGCGTGCTGTAATGTGTGAAGAGGCCTGTGTACTAATGGGACTAGTGTCCTTTAAAGCCACTGATAAGATTTGGAGGCTGCTAACCTCAACATTTTCATTTCTGCTCTGCATGTTCCCTTACACATGTAATACCTTTCCAAACTGAGTCAGGATCTCCTGAATGCTGGTAATTCCACAGCCTTGATTGGTGAAATACCTTAATTTAGTGGCACTCAGATAGCTCACGGACTTCTCATAGTTAGTTACACATTTACCACATGCCCAGTTAAGAAGCTTGAACTATCAAATTATGTTCAGACAGCTTTAAAAGAAATAGGCCATCTTCCTAATGAAGCTCATTCACATGAAACTAATGTTTGTAGCTGTCAGGGTTGTATGGTTAGAAAGGAGACTGCATATATGTGAGCCCTTGCTGGAGTGATGCATAGTTGGGGTAACAAAAAGATCTAGCTGTTTGAACTTAACTCGCAAAGGCTCTGATGTAAGTTGCTGACTTGCAGTCACCTACTTTTGTCATTTGGATGTTAAGCTGCCTATTAGCCTCACTTTACTGCAGTAAGTACTCTTACACTTTGGGTTTTTATTCTTCAGCCTGTTAAAAAGAAGAAAATCAAGCGTGAAATCAAGATCTTAGAGAACTTGCGAGGCGGTCCCAATATAATCACTCTTGCAGATATAGTAAAAGATCCTGTGGTGAGTATGGAAGGAACTTAAAGGGTACACTGGGGTTATGGATGAAGTTGCTGTTCAGCTCTGATCTGGATTTTTGTTGTTCCCACCGCACCCCCCCGCCCCCCCTTCTTAAATCCTGCTTTTAAATTGCCTAATCAGATCAGCTCTTAATCTGATTAACTTCTTTCAGAGGGCCCTTCCCCCGCAGGTCCCTTTAGCCCCACGATCTGTAAGGATGAGATACCAGTGAACTGAGACAAGTTAATTCATTCTACAAACAGTGCTGCCAGGGGCTGCAGGCTTTGGCTGTGCTTTCTCTGAGGGGAATCGGAAGTATATTTGAGGCAGAGGGGCTTCTAGCAGTTTTAGGTCTAAAAATAGTTCAATTCATTATCCTAGATGAAAACATATTATCTCAACTTAACGTGACTGAACACTTTTCTCTCTGTTTTAGTCTCGGACACCTGCTTTGGTTTTTGAACATGTAAACAACACAGACTTTAAGGTACAGTGTGGGATGTGAACTTCTAATGTTTTCCATTTGAAAGCCGTTCATAATTTTTTTCTGGGGAAAGGCAAGTATGGAGGGGGCAGGCAGGTTATTTAAACATTTCTTTCCAACATAGCAACCATCTTTAAAGAGAAATACACTTGGGGCAGAAGTTTGTAATTAGTCCTTTAGCACCATTTTGCCACAGAAGATACAAGATGAGAGTCCAGATTCCAAGTGGTATTCCAGCCTTTGGAGCAAATTAATCTGCTATCTTGTGGACCATCAGTGCCTTTTTGGAACATTTTACTTTTATGTTCAGTGTATAACTATGTATTTGGACCACTTTAAATGTGGGCAGCTGTTTCTGTGGCTTTTCATACTTACGGGAAAAGGGATTTAAATGTTTTTGTCCTCTTCCCTACTGACCTGCCTCAGGAGAAGAATGGCTGTGCAATGCAATCTGGAATAGCCGCTTAATGTTGCAGAGCACCCTTGGTCTTTTTGAGACATCATCTGCAGACAAAATACATCGTGCTGGTGGTGGGCAAGTGCCACCTGAGGGAGTTAGTGACAGGAATCAGAATGTACTGCCTGAGCAGAGCTGGAAGTAAACTATGTGATTTGTAAGGGGAGAGGAACAGACTGATCAGTCTTGGGTGTGGGATCAGAGTAACTTGGGAAACTTGTACTGTTCCTTCAAATGGGTTTGGAGAACCATAGCAGCCGAGAACAGGGCTGGGTTGTTCTGGATTGGTAGGGATGTGATGTTTTTCTTGGGTGTTGAACACTGATACAATGTGTTTGTGTCCCACAGCAATTATACCAGACATTAACAGATTATGATATTCGATTCTACATGTATGAGATTTTGAAGGTAAGTTGGTGCTTTGCTGTTTTGTCGGTTCATTTCTAGGATTTGCACTCAGTTAATCCTATAGAGATGGTGGTCACTTCACTAGTGGGGATGATCGGGGAGGAAAGCTACAGAAGAATTAGGTGGAAAAATATATATCAAGTCAGAATCAATTGTTCGCCCTTGTTTCTGCAATAAATTCTAGTCCTGATGGGTTTTTTGAGGCTAGCAGAGCCTTTGGGTACACGAGATAATTTAGATCCTAAATCAGAAGTACATGTAGCCTCTGAAAACAGAATACTGCAAGCTGTTACTGGCTGATTTTGCACTCTGATGTAATGCAAGTCAAATGTATTTGTCCATCTTTCTGAAACAAATATTTCCTCCTTAGGAGTCCAGAGAAGGGGAGGCTTGTTTGATCTTAAGTGCCCAGTAACTATGCCCTTAGGGACTCTGAAGTTCCATTTTTGTGAAGAAGCACATGAGGTGAAGTAAAAGCACTTCTGCTGCTGGCACCTCCCTTTTAGAGGGGGCTGTAGAAGCCTTTTCTGTGGTCCCTGAGTCTCATCCAGGATATAACACTAGACAGGTCTTGCTGCCTAATTAGACTTGATATATGTGGTAATTGTTCTGAATATGATTGAACTTGAAAGATTGTTGTGACTTCAGCATTTGTTTCTTTGTATGTCACCTACAGGCTCTAGATTACTGCCATAGCATGGGAATCATGCACAGAGATGTCAAACCTCACAATGTCATGATTGACCACGAGCACAGAAAGGTAATGTGGAGTGGCTGGAGGGTAGGGAGAGGTCCTGCTTTTCTCTTGGAAAACTAGGATCCCTTTTTGGTGCTTCTCTGTAGTGCTACTAGCATACATCTTCAAGGGGGGAGGGGCGGGGGGACTGCACTTATGTTAGATGGAAAAATGTAAAATTTATTTCTGTGTGCTGCTTTTCTTTCTATGGGTTACATGTAACCCATAAACAGGGTTAGTAAGGAGAGATATTTTATTTAGTCTGGTTGCTGATAACAGGTTAGGGGAGAATACCTAAACAGATTCTCTGACCAACTTCAAATTAATTGGAAATAGGAGACTTGTAAATGAAGCTTCAAACTTAAGTTCACCAGTAGTGTCATTCAGCCAGTGGAGAGCTGGAGCATCCCTTGAGCCTTTTTCCTTTGTTTTCTACCATTTCTAGCTTAGACTAATAGACTGGGGTTTGGCTGAATTCTATCACCCTGGCCAAGAATACAATGTCAGAGTGGCTTCCAGGTATTTCAAAGGACCTGAACTCCTTGTAGATTATCAGGTAAGAATTACCAGGATTTCTCAGTGACTTTTGTGTGGAAAGTCTGTGCCATTTCAAGGTAGCAAACCAGAAATTTGTATATCTGGAGACCTGAAGCTAAAGACAGTCCATTCTAAAATGTATCACAGAAAGCAGTGGCTATAAAGCCTCTGAATTAAAGAAATGAGTAGTCTCAGGACCCAAAAACTTCGGAACTATCATCATGGATCTTGGAATACAAATCTTGAGTATTTTTTTAGCAAGGCTCCAATTGCAGTAAGGTGCAGGAATGAAACAAAGCCCTTATGGGAACAGCTAGTACTGCATGAACTTCTAAATTAAGGTATAAAAACAACCCCATATCTGATGGCAGTTTGCATTATGGAAATGCAGTGGGCTGGAAATAGCAGTGTTACTGGTGACTTTCAGATCATGCTGGTTCTGAATGAAGGCACTTCCTCACCTGCCCATGTACCGTGTGGAGTCCACTCCTTTTGTTGCTTGTGATGCTTCCCTTCTCAACGTATCTTTCTGAATGATTCATAACTCTGAAGTCTGCAGTGAAAATAGAAAAAGCCACTGGTCTTTAATATCTGTATGGACAAAGATGGAAATAGGATACCTGCTGTTCTGCTAATTGCTGTATCCTAATTTGAGTAACTGGAACATTGAGCTGAACAGTGATCTTGCGGTGAAGAGGCATGAAGATGTTTCAGTCTGTTCCCAGTGTAATGTGGCTGTGTTTGTACCACTGGAGGGAGGGGGGACCCTGTTAGTACTGGGGAGTCTGTTCTGCTTAATTCATTAGAAATTGAATTGTCCTTCTGGTTTTGTACAGATGTATGATTACAGTCTGGATATGTGGAGCTTGGGTTGCATGTTGGCTAGTATGATATTCCGAAAGGAGCCATTTTTCCATGGCCATGACAACTATGATCAGGTGAGAGCTGGTCATGTACAATCTCTGTTCTCTTAGCACAATGAAGGTTTCCTGATTACACTTCTATCGAGGGATCCAAAGAAGAATTTAAGCATTTCTCAAATGGCTTCTTTGCTCAGTTTGAAGCCACGTTCCTTCTGTCAAGCGGGCAAGGTTATTTAACCAATTAAATGGAAATAGATTTATATTGCTTTGTACTGATGAGCTTCTCAGTAGGTATTAGGAAGTTGTAACAATAGTTATGTTAAGGCTTGGTGTGTTCTGGTACATAGATCGACTGTTCCTGAGGTTAGGTTATGTGGAAAATCCTCGCTGCTATCCACCGTCCCTCCCCTCTGTATAGAAACTGTGAATTTGATACAGTTTTATACAGATTCTGAAATCTTTGATGTGTTGCCTTTAGGCCAAGATTTTTATATTTAAACCTTTAACATGTACTCGGCATCTAACATTCAAGAACAGTGACCTTCTGTTCTCAGTCCTTCATTCTAGAGCCCTTCCAGGGTGGTGCTTCACCCATCGCATGCAAGTTATAGAGCTTCTGCTTTTTTGACCACTTAGCCTTGTTGGTTTTGAATATTTTCTTGTTACAAAGGGAGTTAGTGTTGCAAGGTCTCAAGTCTTAGTGATGTTAGGGCATGCAGCTCCCTCCTGGCTGCCTTGGGTTACGGAGCTCCAGCTGTGAGTGGAGGCGTGTTCATGATGCCTGTGATTGTATGTGACGGGGGAAGTCAGAGCCACAAGATGATCTTGTGGCTGCTGGTTCAGACTAGGTTCAAGCTCCCAAGGGAATATGCGGCTCATATCTTCACATGGGCTCTAGCATTATCGTACCCTCACAGTAGTGACGTATTTTTCTGTTTGTTCCCAGTTGGTGAGGATAGCCAAGGTGCTGGGAACAGAAGACCTGTATGACTACATTGACAAATACAACATTGAACTGGATCCACGTTTCAATGACATTTTGGGCAGGTGAGCCAAGGTCCAGAGTAGCTCATAAGCTCTTGATAGACCCGGACAGCTACTGCTTTGTCAAAGATGTTGAAGTAAACAAAAAATTACGCTTACGGGAGCCAAGATTCTTGAGAACTGTCACTTTGTGCCTTTCATCCCTTTTGCCAGTGCTTCCCATGGTCTTTTATTTGGAAATGGACTTGAGGAAAGGTTTTTAAATGTCATCTAGGCAGTAAATGAACTGCTGGAGCATAAAGCATGAAGGACAAATGCTCTCTCCAGTGTTCTGGGGGAAAAAACAAAATGGTCTTTCTCAGAATTACAGTGCAGAAAATCAATTGCTGCATAAGATGGCATTTACATATTTTTCCCCTCAGAGTTATTTTGTGTGACACATACTAAAACTACAAGGAACTAATGGTGGAGGCGGTGTAAAAGAAGAGCAGAAGCAGGGATTTTAGTTCTGTAAATTGGTTCTGAACTCGAGTCCTCCTGCTGTGCGGGGCTGTGGTGGCTGTGCCGCCACGTGGAGGCACGGTGTACTGCTGCCTTGTGCTCTAGTGTGGCTCGGCCCTGTTGCTGCCGCACCAAGCAGCAGCCCCTCTCAGAGATGGACATCTGTGGCAGTTCTTGCTCTTTTAAAAAAGAGGAATTTTGGCATTGAAGTCCTTTGCCTAGCCTGATTGGGGTATCTTTTTTTTCACAGACACTCCCGTAAGCGATGGGAGCGCTTTGTTCACAGTGAAAACCAACATCTGGTGAGTCCAGAAGCTCTGGATTTCTTAGACAAGCTGCTGCGATATGATCACCAGTCACGACTCACAGCGAGAGAAGCCATGGAACACCCCTACTTCTGTAAGTATCAGCTGCTGTCCAAAGAGTTCTTCCTCTGCCTCTGGGAAATCTCAGTTCCCGTAGGTTGTGCAGATATGAGCTAAGAACAGGAACATAATAAGCCTGGTCTTTGCAAATAATTGCACTGGAGCTGAGGCTGCTTGTCTCTGTGGTGGATAAAGTAGGCCACTGCCACCTACACCAGCCGAGCAAAAAAGTGTTGTATGCCCGTGTCAGGCCAGTGAATCAGCAGCACTGTGTTAAATAAGCTTTGGTGCTAAACTCATGCTAATTTCAGCAGGTGTTTGGGTACACAGATCCCACATTTTGATAAAACCAGGTAACTCTGGTTCATTGAGCAACAGGCCCTTTTAACTGCTTTTGTTACTAAATGTGTACCTGAGCAAATGGTATATTCAGGTCTTGGTTTTGCAAGCAAAAATGTAGTTTTCCCTAATAAATGTTTTCAAATGCTTGCTGTTTTTTACAAATCTTGATATATAGGTTTCTGAAACAGCTGTAACGGTGCAAAATGAGTATTTGCTCAGGGTTGTGGGGTGGTGGTTTTTTTCTTGCTGCTGAATGGAGTTGTGTAATTAACAAACCGTATAGATCTGTGTTCTGTCTGTGGCAATGTTCAAGTGAAATGTTCTCAAGTATGAGAATTGGTAAAGCTGAGAGCTTGGAATGTGAGAGTTGGGCAAATGGCTGAATTAACTTGTGTCCAAATAGAGATGCAGGTTTTACTGAACTGAACATGAGGAAGGGCAAAATTGGAAATTCCCTTGTCTGATGCAGTAGGCTTGGGAGGCAGGAAGGGGTTGCCTCCATTCAGATGGTAGTGTTATTTACCTGCAGCTAAAAATAAAGATGCAGTAAGTTGGGAATGTCTTACAGAAGGCAACAAGCTCCAGTAACACTCATTACAACTCACAGGCTGCTGTGGGGTGTGTATAGAGACATGACATGTGATTGTAATTAGCGATAATCTTTCTGCTTGCTACACCCATTTTTCTGGGATTGGCTTTATGCAATCATGCAGTTGCTTAGCATAGAAAGGAGATCAACTTCATTTCCTTCAGCTTTTCCTGTCAAGCATTCCCGCTGAACTCCAAAGCACATCATTTAGGTGACTTTTTGCAGATCACGTTACCTTGGTACCTTCTTGGGTGCTTCCCACTGGAGTTGGTGGAAACTTCTGTGTTCCAGTAGATGATGGTTGATACTGTTTGGTACAGGCAGCTTGCCAGGGCGGGCTGAGCACAGAGGTCGCGGGGCAGTCAGTGTGCTTCAGCTGCTGTCTGGCAACACAGCACCTAAAGGTAATTAATATGCTCTTCCTAGATCCCATTGTGAAAGACCAGGCTCGGATGGGCTCGTCCAACATGCCAGGTGGCAGCACTCCTGTCAGCAGTGCGAGTATGATGTCAGGTCAGTTCTGCTGTCAGCATGTTAAAACATTTTTATGTGCTGTGTGGATGTGAGGATCCAGGAGGGTGAGTTCTGCAGGTGGGGTGTTAGGTCATCTCCTGGGACTGATGACAAGGGCAAGGAGGGCTATGAAGAAGTGGGTGGGAGAGCGTGATAAATAAGGCCTCACTGCAACCTGACCTGCTTTACTGGTCTCTTTTTAAAAGGGTTTTGCTGCTGGATTTTTTTGGCAGGTGTTTTAAGGACAGTGATGCTGCCGCACATCTGCCTGTCAGTGACACTCGTACGTGTACAAATCTGCGTGCGCTTCAGGGGCTGCAGAGAACAGTGACAGATCTTTAATCTCAGCTTGTTTTGGCAGCTTGGAAAATGTAACAAAGCGGCAGCAAACTGACCTGCAATGATACCGCTTCATTTAAGAAGCTGAGCTGTCCTAGATAGAGATGCACTGGTTTCGTGCTAATTCCTGCTTACCTGTCTCTCTTCCAGGGATTTCTTCAGTGCCAACACCTTCACCCCTTGGACCTCTAGCAGGCTCACCTGTCATTTCTGCCACCACCACTCTGGGGATGCCCGTTCCAGCTGCTGCAGGCGCTCAGCAGTAGTGATGGGCTCTGTCTCCTGCTGCCTGAGCTGAGTCAGGTGGGGAAGAGGTTTCCCCCTCCACCTCTCCTCAGGACGCAGCTCGTGCCTGGCAGGGGAAGGGAGGGGATGAACGCTTTGGAGGCACCGTGTCTGAACTGTTGCTTGTGGATTTATAGTAGTTCAGTCATTATATACAAAATTATTATAGGCTGATTTTTCTTTTTTTACTTGAACTTTTCGTAACTCAGGGGATTCCCTGAAAAATACCTACAGATGGAATATTTCTCGGACAGTTTTTTGGTTTTCCCCCTCCCCTCCCCACCCCCCCCACCCCCCCCAAAAAAAAAATTACTCTTCATTTAAGAACAAAGATGAGTCAACAGCATTTCCAAGCTCTTGCATCCTGCTGGAAATCTCTTCTCTTCATGTTCCCACCATTAATCCTCCACGAGCCTGCACCTTGGGGGATTGTGCTGTTCTCCAGAGACTACCAAACCAAGTCTTCATGAGGCAGGGGAGGGGGATTCTTAAAGTACCACTCACCTTTAGCCCCATGTCCTGCACATGACTCAGCCAGGGTACACTGAGGAGACAGTTCCAGTATGGAGAGGTGGTGTAAGTGCAGATAATATCTGAAACCCTAATTGGATTGAATGAAGTCTCCTTAGGAGCCAACCAGATTGCCAATTCACCCCTTTGCATGTAGTTTTAGTCTTTTAAGATGAAGTTACTGATCCAATTGGAGTCCTTGCCACCTTCTAGGAAAGGTGCTCCTGTAGGGTAACCCGTACTCTAATCAGCCCCTTTCTCATGGAGAGTTCTTCCTGCCGTTGCTTGGCTTGGATCTCTGGAATTAGTTTGTTATTGGGTATATTGTTTTTAAATTGTTTATATAGGTTTCAAGCTGGTGGCTACTTAAAGCTGGAAAAATCAGACTGCGCCAAGTCCGATACCACACCTTCACCCACCATCCCCTCCCTCACGTGCCATGTGGTGAGAATACCAGTTACCTCACAGTCTTGTAAATATGCACTGAGAGGAAGGAGCGAGCAGACGTTAACTTAAACTGAAATGGTAGATCAGTAATTGTGGACAAATATTATCATTGACAACGGAAAAGCACCCTTGTTACAGCCCTGCTACCCCTTGCTGTGTATATATACTTTGTCCTTCATATGTGAAAGATCCAGTGTTGGAATTCTTTGGTGTAAATAAACATTTGGTTTTATTTATCGAGGTTAGATTTAAGTTCCCTGTGTAGAGGCCTCTCTGGGGTTGGTGGCACACTTTGACACAGGAGCAGCCGACCTCCCCGCACATACTGGGAAGGCTGTGCCCCCGTTCACACGCACCATGCATGGTGAGCAGTGCAGAGAAGCCTTACACAAATGCCACAAACCCAAGTATCTCCTGAGAGAAAGGTCTTTTGCCATAAAACCAAAAATCTCTCCTGTCTCAGCAGTGTGATGGATGGGGAGTGGAGGTACTGAGCCAATCCTTAGGTTTTTTTGTTTGTGCTGCTGTTGGATTTCATTGACTGGCTTTCAGTCACGGAAGGCTTGTGGGCCTCAGCCAGAGCGTCTGTAAGCACAAGGGCCACCTGTCCCTCGGTGACCTCCTGTCCTGGAGCCATCTCGGCCGGCGGTTGCCTGTCCTGAGCATTGAGTGCTTTTTCCTGTTCTCAGCAAGTGCTGGAGCCTTGGTCTCTGGCTGCTCCTCATCCTCTGAGTGCCCATCCCTCCTTTGTTCTTTGGGGGACGTGGCTGCGAGCTTCCATGTTACCTCAGTTAATTTTGCCGGATAGGACGGAGAGAAATGGGGCAGGAGACCGTTAAACTGCCCTTCCCGTGAGGATCGCTGGCAGGGGCAATGAGGTTTTCCATGTGCACCAGGGTAGCTTTCCTCCTCCATGGCTTCATCCAGTGGAAATGTATTGTACTTAAATCTTTTATATCCTGGAATGATGTGAAAGTTGGACCGTGTTGACTGTTACCTCGATGTGCTGTAACTTAAAAGCAGCCCGTGTGACAAAAATACAGCTTGTGGTTGTTTGCATTAGGTCGTGAGCTCCGCAGAACGTTTAACCCAGTTATTTTCTGTTGTTCCGAGCGAGGAAGGTTTGCAAAGCGGCAGGGGGCCCGGTGCCCGCCGGCCCTGGCAGGAGGAAGCGCAGGGCCGGGTGCCGAGGGACGGTGCTGGACGTGACGAGCCTTCGGGGGGCGCTTGGCCTCGCGCTGCCGGCGCCCACCGGGCGCACCCGAGGGTTCAGGGTGTTCGTGGGGTGGCAGCGGCCCCGCGGGGGGTGCCGTGTGCCCGGGCCGCGCTGGGCAGGGGCTGTGCGGGGGGCCCGGGGGGGCTGTTGTTGGTTTTAGTTTTTAATAAAACCCCCGATGCCACCGGCGCGGGGGCCTCCACGTGTGGCGCCCGCCCTCTGCGCATGCGCTCCCGCCCCCCCGCGTGACCCGCCGGCCCGCGCCGCGCCTGCGCACTGGGGCACCATGACGTCCCGCCCGCGCGCCGGTGGCGGAGGGGCGGGGGAGCGGCGGGGGCGGGGCGGTGCTGGACGGCGCGGGGAGCGCGGAGCCCCAGCCCGGCCCGGCCGCGCTCCGGCCCGGCATGCGCCGCAGCGCCCGGGAACATGGCCCGGCGGAGCCCGCCGCGCAACGGCGTCGGCGGCCACGGTACGGGCTGGGCCGGGGCGGGCGGGGGGCACCGATTTCTCTCGGGTAGGTGGGGGCTGGAGCGCCCCCTGGCGGTGCGGCGGCGCCCCCTGGCGGCGGGGCGGGGCTCGGCGCTGCGCTCGTAGCCGCTCCGGCGGCGGGGGGGGCTGGGGGGCCCGCCGACCCCCAGCCCTCAGCTCGGGCCGGCCCGCAGCGGCCCGGGGCGCGGGAGCACGCTGGCCCCGGGGGCAGCCGGGGCTGCGCTTTGGCCACCGCCCGCCCGCAGGCCGGGCCCCTCGGGCCTGCCGTTGCCAGGCTGACGGCGCGGCGCTCCGGGGGGGCAGTGCAGCAGCGCCGGGGTCGCTCGCCGCGCGGAGCCCCGGTGTAAGCGCCGCCGCCTGCGCGCTGTGCCGGCTGTTGGGAACGCGGGGCCGCTTCCACCCCGGAGCCGCGCTCGGGGGCGGGCGGGCAGCGCTACGGGCCGCGGGGGTCGGCGGCCGGCCCGGCCCGCGGGCGGGAGCGGCACCGGGGGCCCGCCCGGGAGTCCTGCCGCTGCGTCCAGCCGCAGAAGCGCCCGCAGACCCGGGGACCTTCCGTGACGGTGCGGCTTGCGTTCGGTGCCATCAGCCCCCGCGCCCGTGTGTCCCTCTGCCCTCCCAGGCGGGACCGGCACCGTGAGGGTTTGAACTGGAGTTTTTGGTAACAGCTGCAGCCGCTGCCGCTGTGCATTCAAACGGTGGAAACATCGGGGTGTTGCTGGTGAGTCTCAGAAGAGGAGCCCACAGTGCCTGCGCTTTCCTTCATACTATTAAAGTTCCTTGTGTGCGATCAGGAGTTTCTTCTTCCATAGGCTTTGTCTGCTCCTTCCCGAGGCTCCGGTGGGTGACAGCCCCGTGCCTGCCTGTGGCAGGGGCAGGGAACGGCCAGCTGAGCGGGGCTGGTTGCTGTTCCTGGTCAAATAACTTTGCTTGCACAAGGGGCAGGAAAGGCAACAACAGGAAATTGTGGTCACTGGGGGAGCCTTTAATGTTACCAGGATCATGGGGGGCACCTGCAGATCTGTCATAGGTTGTTACAGCTTTTCATCTAAAAAGTGTTTAAACAGAACACTTGAGACAGCATCCACTGCTTGACCTACTTAGGGTGGGTGCTCCTGAGCAGCGCCTGTCCTGCCGTCTCCCGCTCAGATGCTGCAGGAGGCAGTGCTTCCAGCCGGGTGGTCCACGTGGTCCCCCCCAGGAGCAGGGAATGGGCCGGGGCAGCACCGAGGCAGCACCGAGGCAGCGAGGTGCCACGTGGGCTGAGGAGCACGCTGCCCAAGTTGCTGCGGGGAGGGTGCGGCACTGAGAAACAGCTGTTTCTCCATCAGGATCCTTTTAATTCCTCCCACCCCAAATCCTATTCAGACATGTTCCTTATCGAACAAATCCTGCTCGGATCCCAAGAGTAGTCAAACCTGTTGAAAAAGCTTCCAAGGTAAAGGCAGCGTTTGCGGCCTCATCCTGCGCTCCAGCCCCACAGCTGCTCGGTACAGCCTCCTTAGCGGAAAGTCCTCCGGTGTGGGATATCGGTGTGGGATATCGGGTGGCTCCCAGCCACCTCTCTCCTTCCTTGCATGAGACAGCGGTAACAAATACCACAATGCAGTGTGAAATAGTGTCACTTCTCAGCTCCCCAGGAAACCCTCTTGTGTCCTGTAAATGCATTTAACCCATCTGAAACCAGAGCACCTCGTGCTTTGTCTGTTATTCCCTTCCCTACCTGCCCTCAAGTTTGTGTGCCGTACAAAAGAGGAGTATTTGTTTAATACGAGTAACCTGCTTGAATACTAATAGCCAGCATAGTGTTTGTTGGGAGAGAAGTCAATGTGCTTGTGATTCGTTAACTCTGGTGTAATTATGTCCTTTTTTTGTGATGGTTGCTGTCAATGGAAATGCTCAGACTTTTCCCTAGGATGACTGCATCCAGGAGCTGCTGTCTAGCTGGGAGTCCATAGGAACGTAAAGTTTGGTCTTGGGAAACACTTGATACCTGAGCTGGCAGCTGCGTCAGAGAGCAAACAGTTGCGGGATGGCTCTGTACAGCTGTCACAGTCCTGAATGGAGCCGTGACCCGTTGGGGTGTGTGGGAGCTGAGGGTGAGGGATCTACTCGGGCAGTGCTGGCGGCTCCTGTGCAAGGAGCAGTTTTAGATAGATAGATAGATATAAGCAAACTCTTTACCAATAATTCTCAAAAAGTGATACAAAAATACAGTATAATAATACAGCCTTCAGTGTATAAAAATTGCGGTTACAGCAGGAGTTTCTAGAACGTAAAATCCCAGACAAGTTACTGGGTGAAGTGGCAAGAAAGTGAGGTGTGGTCCAGCCAAGCGGTGGCCTCCCAGGGTGGGACCAGCGGGGTGGATAGGGAAGCAGGGGGATTCCCTGTGAGCCATAGTGCTGAGCTTGTGGAGATGGTGACAGTCAGCTGGTGGGTCACCCACCCGGGTCATACCTAGCCTGTCCTGGCAGAGCGTGTGCTGACTCTCCCATGTCATCTCCCTTGTGTGTGTGACATAGCTGAGTGGTTTTGCCCCCCTGATCTGACTTGCTGCCCCCACCCCCATGCCAGTGTTGCCTATCAGCTTGCCTCTTTGTGGTCTTCTTACAGACTTCGATTCTAAGAAGAAAAGAAAAGTGGCAGAAATTTATCAGGCTCTGAACAGCGACCCCATCGATGTGGCTGCGCTCAGGCGGATGGCAATCAGTGAGGGGGGGCTCTTAACGGATGAGATTCGTTGCAAAGTGTGGCCGAAGCTTCTAAGTGTTAATACAGATGACCTGCCCCCTCTTCCAGGTATGGAACAGCCTGGACTCAGGTGCTTTGGAAGAATTGCTCGGTGATATCCGTGCACACTAGAGGAAGGATCGCAGAGGCTGGAGCATGTGCTTTCCGACCAGCTTTTTCCCTGTATGCACTGGTGTGTTTCCCACCAAGCTCGTGTGCGAAGGGGACTTGTGCTGCAGCGTGAACGCTGTAGCTTCATGCACTGGTTGTATGTAAATGGCAGATTTGGAAATACTTAACTTTCTAAAAACAACATTTCCATTGTGCCACAAGGGTGTTATTATCTTTAGTGACAGTGATGGAAATTGGTTCACCTTGGATGTGGTTGGTGGGGCCCTGAGCAGTTAGCTGGCATGTGTAAGTTCATCTGCAGCAGAAGGTACCAAACCTAATTTTTGTTGCTGCCATGGAGAGGTGGCTGTGCCCTGGCTTGGCCGAAATGCTTCCGACGTGTCTCTTCCAGGCATAGATGAAGCAGTTTGTTGCATGAAGCACGTGTGGTGTTTGGTCAGAGCAGAAGCAGGGAAAATGACCTTCGTGATGAGGTACCTGCATAGGTTTTAAACCTGAGCAATGCAGAAGCTTCGAGTCCTGTAGCTTTTACAGTCCCCACAACAGATGTTATTGTTGTTCCTGAATCTGGCCGTTCAGAAGTGTGCATCCCCCCACGTCAGTCAAGAGCTGGATTATGTTAGGTGATCAGAGCTGCTGGAAGACAACACTTAATTTCACATGATCCCATAGATAGTTCTATGTGCCAGCAAATTCCTTTCTCTTCTGTTGTAACTGTCTCTAGCTCCCTGTGGAATGGGGTTTTCTTCCAAATTATTTCTATTTAATAAACTATTCTTTGTGATCTCCAGAGCACATCATGCCTTGCTGCTGCTGAGTACACTTTGAATTGCACAGCAAAGTTGTGGAGCAAAGATGTTTCCAGGAGTGCTGGGAGCAGTGTCAGTTTAGGCGGTTTTTATGTATGTTGTTTGAAGAAATAGTAAGTCTCGTTGCCTCGTGCTGAAGCGCTGTTAGTGTTAGAATGTGCGGCAGCGCGAGTGAGGGGACAGGGCTGGCATGTGATGTATGAAAAAGGGGACGTACGATGGGGTGCTGTGACTGTGTGTGCAGCCGCATCCTCCTGCCTTCAGCAGGATTGCTCCCAGCTCCCTTGCCCAACTCTCTTCCTGGTACCTTTGCGCTACTCAGTGTTAATTATATTCCTTTCTCTGAGCAGGAAAGGAGCTGCGAGAGGACAATAAAGATTACCAGCAAGTGTTACTGGACGTGCGGCGATCCCTGCGCCGTTTCCCACCAGGTGAGAGGGGATTCTCCTCTTCCCACTCTGCAGGGGGAAGATCTGTGCCGTGGGGCTCCTCCTGGTTCTGTCCTTACTTGGGGGGGTTTGCAGCAGGTGATTGCGCTGAGAGCCTGACTTCTTGAAAGCTTTTCCTTGTGAGCTTGCAGCAGCTCCTTCACGCAGTGAAGCCGTTCTGCAGCTATCAGTTTTCTTCAGCTGCCTGCGCCACCGCCGGGTTTTGGTGTGGCTGTCCCAGCGCTGCCCCCGCCCTGCCGAGCCCCTCTGCTGGCCCGCTGGTACCGTCACACAGCTGCAGGCCCAGAGCCCGTGTGTCCCTCGGCTGTTGTGAACAGGGTGACGTTAGGAGAGGTTGAACGCTTGAGAAATGTACCGTTTGCTTCAGTTTGGTTTAGGCTGTGGTCTAGCTCAGCGGCATGGAGGGTAGGTTTGTCAGTGGTTAGGACAATTTCTGGTGTAAAACAGTCTCAAGATTGGGTTCATGCACCAAATTTAAGAGAACTCTGAACCTTTAAAAGCAAACTGGTTTTGCAGTTGTTTAGTTCTGATGGGTGGCGGGTGCCTTGTGCTATTTATAAAACACGTAATCCAGCAGATATCTAACTCTGCAGAGCAGTTGTTATTTCTGGCCAGAATCTGCTTCCCTCTTCTGCTGCTTTTATTTTGCATAAACAGTCGATTCACTCTTACTCTGTTTTGGGTGCAGATACTGTGTGCAAGCCTGATTCTTGAAGGGTCTGCTAGTACAGATTTTTTTGCCCTTGAATGGCAGCCTCCTGCCTATTTTTAGACACATTAGTGAAGCAGGGGAAAAGGAGAACTTTGTCATTGCAGGATCTCCGCTGGGACTTTCTGCTTGGCCTTTGGGCATTTTATCTGTTGACAACTGCCAGAAACTGGCTGCAGCTGTGCATCATGGGAGCAATGTTTTTCCTGTGACATCCTGTCCCTAAACGCATGTTGTTAGCAGGGGACCGATATAAAGTTGTGGTGATGGAGGCCTTGCAATCTGATGCAGTTGGCACAGTTTCTGTGAAAATGGGTCCTGTTTAATTTTTTCTAGAACCCCTGGGAAATTAAAAATGATTAAAATGTCCTTAGCAGCACTGGATGTGCAGCGCAGTTCGCTCTGCACAGCACTGTACAAACATCAGTAAACCTTGCTCCCATCCTCCATGGTGACTTCCTCGTAGGTAGGAGCACTGCAGCTCCAGAAATTAAGCAACCTACCAACTGGCTGGTTTTCCCTGGGCCTTTGGAGTTCTGCGGGGCAGGATTAGGGCTTGGGATATTTTTTTCTGCTAGTTTTACCTCCCTCCCCTTTGCACCACATCTCTTGGGATAAGGCAGGTGGGTCCTCTCCTTGCATACCGCAGCCGCGCTTGCTCCCATGGCAGGCACTGTAGGCGATGCAGCCTGTCCCACTGCTGCCTGGTGCTGTCCCCACAGGGATGCCGGATGACCAGAGGGAAGGGTTGCAAGAGGAGCTCATCGATATTATCCTCCACGTCCTCAAGCGCAACCCCCAGCTGCACTACTACCAGGGCTACCATGACATCGTGGTCACCTTTCTCCTGGTGGTGGGGGACAGACTGGCCACAGCTCTGGTGGAAAAGCTCTCGACGCATCATCTTAGGTATTCAGCAGACTCAGCTGGAGGAGGGGAGCCGCCTGCATGTTCTCAGGTGGTGGGGACACCCGTGCAGGTGGAACTGGCCTGGAAGGGGAGCCTGGGAGGCAGAGCCTTGGGCCGGCTGCCTGTCACATCCATACCCAGAGGGGTGCTGCGAGAGAGCAGCGTGACCATACAATAGCACGTGGCTTTGCAGGGAGTTGTGCTCTGGAGAAGGGATAATTGAAGGCTGTCAGTTAATTTGTAGCATCTCTTGAAGTTGAAAAAGCCAACATGTATGCATTATTCATCGTTCTCTGGCCGTCTCTGCTGTTGGGGCCTCTGCAGCTCCTGGGGGCTGGCTCAGTACGGTGCCTCCCACTTAGCCGTATACTGCCCTGGACAGCGTGGTGGATACCGCCTGTGTCCTGAGCCCCAAGTCAAGTGACGCTCCTGTTTGTGCACTGAAATGAAAACAAGCCTTCAGCTGGGGAGTGGTTTGGAGGAATTCTCTCTCCTCTCCCAGACGGGGAGTTGGATTTTGGATGCTGGAAAGGCTTTGCGGTTCACGCATGCACTGCAGCAAAATAAGTGTCAGCTGACACCAGCGTGATTGTCTGGGTCCGGGTTTTCTGGGCAGATCAGCCCTGCGTATCCCAGGCGAGTAGGAAGGAGGCTACCCCAAGCAGGCAGAATTCCTTGGGGCTGGGGGCCACTCTGCCAGCAAAGCTGTTTATTGCAAGTACTTTTACTTACCTTCTGGCTGCCTCGCTGGAGGGAGAGCTCCCCGACGTGGTTGCTTAACAGAGCTTCTTTTAAATCTTTCCTTAGGGATTTTATGGACCCAACAATGGATAATACCAAGCACATCTTAAATTACCTGATGCCCATCATAGACCAGGTGAACCCTGAGGTGCATGACTTCATGCAGAGGTACGCAGATGTTCCCTCGGAGCCTCCTTGCTCTCCCCTGCCAGTCTCATGTTACTGTTCATGGGGCCGTTTGCACCAGCATGTCCCCAGCTAATGGTGACAGTTTGAAGCCACGTGACATCCTGCTTCTGAGCAGACCCAAACCCCTGCTGCCTGTCTTGAGGGGTTTTGCATGGTGCCGTCTTCACCCCAGGGGTTTGCAGTCCGTGTTGGAAGGGCTGGGGGGTTGTGGGCAGTGTCACACAAAGCTGCCACAGCCACTTCACATGCCCAGTTTTGTGGCTGGTGTGACCTTGCTGTAGTTTGTTACTAGTTCTGGGGAGAATTCCCAGGTATTAGTCCAGGCAGATTAAAGCAGAAGCAGGAAGGTAAGTGGGAAGGTTCAGTCCAGAGTCCTTTTCTGGGCAAGTGTCTGTTACCTTTCATGGCCGGGATGTCTTTGGGTACCAAACTGTGATTACAAACTTCCAGAAGTTAGTAAGCCTTTAGGGTGGAAAGGAATCTGAAAAGTTGACTGTGCTGCAGGACACTGAGTGTCCTCGGGTGTCCTGGTGTGCCAGGCAGCGATGTGCTACATCACACGTTCAGGCTCTCCTGAAAGCACACCATTTGGACCTCTACTGTGGACCCCACTGGATGTGAGACGAGTAGTGGCAATAGTTTGCCTTGGGACTGTATCAGAGGTGCAGCTGATGGATCTGGACTGAGCTCTGAAGGCTCTGCTGATAGCCAGTTCTATTTCCCCTCCCAGGCGCGGAGGTGCGGCGCAGGGATCGCCCAGGAGCATTTCGGTGCTGGTTCCGAGCTGCCCTAACAGCGCTTTCTTTTTGTGCAGCGCGGAGGTGGGAACCATCTTTGCTCTCAGCTGGCTGATCACCTGGTTTGGGCACGTTTTGTCTGACTTCAGGCACGTCGTACGATTATACGATTTCTTCCTGGCTTGCCATCCATTGATGCCCATTTATTTTGCTGCTGTGGTAGGTATCAGCTGGGATGGCAGGGGGATTAACTGAGCCGGCGTGAGATGGCTGCTAGTTCAGGGCCACAGAGAGGGGCTGGTAAGCCCAGTGCTGCTGCTGTCCCCACTGTCCCCAGCTCTGCAGGGGCCCCCCAAAGCCAGTGATGTCCTTGGTGATGGCAGAGGGCAGGTGGGATCCAGAAAAGCTTGGGCCAGCCCGGGAGCGTCCAGTTGTGCAGGCTGTTCTGGTTCAGTGCTGCAGAGGCAGCATGACCTGGTGTTTTTCTTTGCGTTCATGTGCTGGCTGTGCTGCAGGGTGCTTGCTTGGGTGCTGGCAGCCGGGCTGGCTGGGTGCAGCCCTGCGCTGGGCAGCCATCCGCCCTTTCTCCTATGAGGGATCCAAACAAGTCTGTTTGAGGGCAAGTCATGGAGTCAAGCTACTGCTGAGATTCTACCTGCATCTCTGACCTGCAAGTAGCAGGCTCTGCCCAGAAGACAGAAGTAACTGCCCAGAAAGGGGCTTTTTGTGGCCTCGGAGTCTCAGGAAGGGTTTGGCATTTCTCTTCCCAGATGAGGAATGTTTCACGGCAGTGTGTCCCCTTGAGGAAGGGCAGGTCTCTCGCCGGAAGCAAAATGTTTTTCTCTTCTGGCTCTGAAGTGAGTGACAAGGAGTGGTCCCCGCTTCCCCAGCTGTCCTCATGCTCTCGCTCCTCTCTGCAGATCGTGCTGTACCGGGAGCAGGAAGTTCTGGACTGCGAGTGTGACATGGCCTCAGTCCACCACCTCCTGTCCCAGATTCCACAGGACCTTCCTTACGAGACTCTGATCAGCAGAGCTGGGGACCTTTTTGTCCAGTTCCCACCATCCGAACTTGCCAGGGAGGCCGCTCAGCAGCAGGCTGAACGGTGAGTGTGGGGCAGCCCGTATGCCGCGTGCTCTCTGCATCCCCTCACCAGCTCCTGCTTGCACGTGAAGATCTTCCTCCCTAGCAGGAGGCCAGTCCTGAAGGTGAGGTGGGGGCACTCCTTGACCTGTTTCTTCTCTTGCAGAACTGCAGCTTCCACTTTTAAGGACTTTGAGCTGGCATCAGTGCAGCAGAGACCAGACACTGTGTTGAGGCAGCGCTTCAGGGAGCGGCTCCGAGGGGAGGAGCGGACGAAATCCATCTTGACAAAGCCGAGGACCAACCGCTTTGTCAAGCTGGCGGTGATGGGGCTGACGGTCGCGCTGGGAGCAGCTGCCCTGGCCGTGGTGAAGAGCGCGCTGGAGTGGGCACCCAAGTTTGAACTGCAGATTTTCCCCTGAAGTCAGAGGAAGAGCCTTCCCTATCACCACGTCCTTCCCTGGTGGGAAGGGGTGACGACTGATGAAAGGACGTGTCCAGAAACGACTTGTCTGAAGATTATTTTTTATTCTTGCTGCGTCCAGTGACGCTTTTGGCCTTTGCGACAGAGACTGATGGGAACCAGCCCAGCAGGATTGTTCCCCCCACCGATGCTCACCTTGTTCTCTCCTCCCTGTGCCAGGGTGAGCAGACAGGCACTGCCACCGTCTCGTGAGGAACCAGAGGTATGGACGAGTCCAGCTCTACAGGCTGCGCACAGGTGACCGTACGAGTGGAGAGCTGTGTATGGGCTATGCCAAAACAATCCCACATTCTCTGTCGGGGATAATTAGTAGGAGTGAGGGCAGATCCTTGCCTGGAGGAGAGTGTCACGGCAGGGTTTGGCCTAGGTGCGTGCGTGGGTGGGGGCAAGGGGCCGTTACACTCCTGAGGAACACAGGGCAGCCCTCTGGCTCTGTATTGCTCCCATCCGCAGGCTGCCAGCCTGTCCTGCTGTCTGTGTTCAGCCTTACCAGTGGTCCAGCCCTTCCCTTTCCTATAGGCAACCTCTGAGTAGAGCCAATCCTTTCACAACTCCCTGTCAGCATCCTGCCATAAGGTTCTGTCCAGCGTATAACACTCCCTGGCTCTTTTTGCTTCCTCATCTTTTGCAGCATGATCTGTTTACAGGAGGGAAGGGCAGGGGACAGGAGCACACCCACAGGATGGCCAGACGGAGCTTAGCTCTCGGTTGCTGGAGCTCCTTTGCTGGCAGTAGCATGACCGTATCTTGGGTCTGCTCACCCTGCCAGAGGTATGTGCTGTCATGTGTCAGATTGCATCACCACAAGTCTTAGCGGCACCATAAACACCCATTGCGGACTTTTTTTACAGCTCTGGAAGCAGGCTTTAACACAGAGAAAGGTTTTTTCCACCTTGTGAAATGCTTTGCACAGGACAGAAGTCATTGCGGTAGGAGATCTGTCATAAATCTCACCCACAAGCTGATCAGACTTCAGCATCACCTCTCAGAATAATGCAAGTGAGGGAGTTTCCCAGAAAGGCCACCTTCAACCCCTGCATAGCTCCTGGCTCCCCACCTGGTCCCAGTGACAGTCCTAGCGCTCTCTGCCCTCCAAGCTAAGCAGCAAATCCTTCTAGACAACTTGGTGTCCCACTGAGACAAAGCCAATAGACAATATATGCCTCTACCTCTCCCCTGAGCTGCTAAACCTCCCGCAAGTGCCCTTACCTGTCCCTGACTGCTCCCACCCAGCTCCCCCGCCATTGCTGCATTGTGCCCAAAGCCATCTGTGCCGTGCCCAGGGGCTGCACCCCTGAAAATTAGGTGTTGGTTGAAGAGTTACGGATTTCGGGATAGAGCAGAAAACTCACGCCCTGCAAAGCTCAGCACCCTCCTGTTCCAATCCCCTGCCTGTTGGTTGATAACTGCCTCTGGGTGAGTTCTGGTTTGCCCCACGGGCCCTTGCTCCCGGGGCGGCTGTGCCTTTCGGACCTGGGCAGAGCGTGCAAGCAGTCGTCACGTCTGCCCCATGTTTCTGTACAGCTCTGAGCAGAGGAGTTTCCTTTGCAGGCTGAAACCCGGAACACGTTGCATCCGCTGTGCTGCACGCAGGGCAGTGAGACCCCTCTGCTGCCCACCCGTGCCAGGGTTGGCTGTGCCAGTGGTGAGAGCCGGGGGCTGCTCACGGGTCTCTCCCGGTGCGGTTGAAGGCAGAGCCTGTGCCGGGGGCAGCAGCGGTGCGAGGCCGAGTGCTGGGTGACTTAGCACTTTAGAAACTTGTGGTGCAGGAGAGTCTGTGGTGACCTGGGGGTGCTGCTGGAGGTCCTGGGACCCCTCCATACACTTCCCCCACTGCCCCAGAAGTGGCTGGAGCACCTCCAAGGGGGATGCCCCTGCAGCCCCGACACTCTCTGGCCATGATGCACTTTAGTTCTTGCGTTGTCCCCGAGGGAGGAAGGGCCTGGGAGGAGACGGTCACTTCGGGTGCTTCAGTTACTCTGTACAAAGACTTATACATACCCGTGTAAATGCAGATTTGTACAAACCCTATAACTGTAAAATAAACAGTTACTAAACACGCTTTCTTCCCTCTCCCTGTGCTAGCAGGGGCTGTGGTGTGGGGCCGGAGGTGCCAGATCTGCTCTCATGGCATCCTGTAGCCTGGAGTTGGCACGTCCCCTTCTGCGGTCACCAGCCCGCGTGGCCTCACGCCCGGCAGCCCCGTGGGGAGAGAAGCCGGAGCAGCGCCAAGCAGCGTTTGCGTGCCCCAGTCGCTGTTCCCCTTCCATCTGCCTACCTTTGGTTAAGTGCCAGGACCTGCGCGTGCCGCTGGCTCTCCGGGACAACCCCACTGCCCCGATCCGTGGCGCGGTGGGCAGAGGGGGCTGGAAATAGCCTGTCCTCCTGCCACTTCTGCACCCGGGCCGGGTGCCTGGCAGCGGGAGGGGATCCCGGGCACCGTGCCCAGCAGCGGAGGCCCAGCTGTCACCCCTGTCCCCTCGCAGCCTCCAGCAGCTGGGCTCCACTGAGCCGGGGTTGGGAACGGGCTCTGCTGGGTGGTGTGAGGCCGGTGGCTGTGTGTGCCGGATCCGGACAGGGCTTCCCTCTCCGGAAATTATTTTCTTCATGGTGCTCAAAGCCCTTTGGGAGGGACACAGAGGCCCCCGGGGTGTGGGGGGCTGCTGGGGGCTTGGCAGGGTTTTGGAGGGCAGAGGGCGAGCAGGGCTGTGTGTTTACAGTGGGGGGAGGCCTGGGGAGCCAGCAGAGCGCTGTTCCTTGCACCGTGTGCCTTTGCACACTGCCAGGGCTGGAGCCCAGCACCAGCCGAAGGGTTAAACGGCCCTGTGGGCACAGAGCTGCCGCAGGCTCTTCCCAGGCATGTCTGGGACCCGGTGGAGAAAAGAGCCCCGGAGGAGGTGTCACACGTGTCTTTTACTTACCCAAAAAAAGCACAAACCGGGACATGGGGGTCTGTGCAAATGCCCAGGTCATTCCCAGGTGCTGTTGCACGGATGTAGTGACTTGGCACCACTTGGCACGGCTCAGTGCTGTGCTGAGGGTGGGGGCTGCGGTTGGGCTCAACCCCCCTGTGCCTGCATGCCTGTGCCATGGCAGCTTTGAAGGCACAGGGCCGGGCACCCGGAGCTGACGGTGCACATGGAGCCTCTGGGCAGCATCCTGGTCTGGTGGCCTCGCCCTGCTGCAGCCTCCAGCTGTGCTCCTGGGCACCTCCACTCCCGGCCCTGGCGCCCTCCTCTTCCTCTCCTGCTCACCAGCACCTCCAGGCACTTAACTGCAGCTCTTCCTCCCTGTCCCTGTCAAGGAGTGGTTGCCCGCGGTGCCCGTACCTGGCAGCTGTCCTTGGCCTCGGTGGATCCATGCACAGTGCAGCTCCAGCAGGACGTGGGGCCCGATCCACTGGGACCAGTGGCTGGGGGGCACGGGGGTGGCGCATGGGGCTGGGGGTGCAGGGGCTTTGGCCTCACTGGCTCAGGGCTGTCCTGGGGCTTCGCCAGCCACCTCCTCCAGGCTGGATCTGGGCCGCGCTGGGTGGCCACCCGCTCCTGTCACATCCTGTCCCTCCCTGCTGTGGCTGGTGCTGCTGTGAGCCCAAGTGCAAGATCCCAGCTGCCCTGCTTGCCTCCCTGCCCCGCCACGTCCCCCTGCATGACCAGCATCAGCACCTCACAAGGGCATGGAGATGGGCCCCTCTCCCACTCCCCATCCTCGCCTCGCCCTCCCACCCTGGTCCCCAGCTGAGGGGATGGCTGCTGCTGCACCCAAGCCTGCCCAGGGTGACCAGGTCCTCCAGCGCAGGGTTATTGGAGCAGCCGTGTGCCACCAGCCAGGTCACTGCTGCGGCATGGACGTGCTCTCACCCTGATGCTGCGAGAGGCAGCATGGAGACATGCCAGCATGCCAGGCCACCAGCCATGCCGGTCTGCAGGAGCAGCTCGGCTTCCTTGAGGACAGAGGGCCAAGCCAGGGGAATGAGAGGCAGAGTCTGGGGCCCTGGCACCCCCATGGTGCCCGCTGCCAGCAGGGGTGGGTGCCCCCAGGGCCACATGTGCCAGGAGTGCATTATGTGTGTGTGTTGCAACGTTCCTGTGGGGTGATACAAGGCCCTGGTGGGTCCTGGCCTCAGGGAGACGTGGGACAGGGGCCTGACAGCACCCGGTTGAGCAGCAGTGATGGTGGTCTTTGCCCCCAGAGTGATGCTGGTCCCCAAGCACGGTGGGGCTGTGTGACGAGGACCCTCCTGCTGAGACACAGCAGCACCCTGGTGTGCAGGGGTGTCCCAGGGAGCTGAGGTGGCAGTGGCCAAGGCAGGTGGTGCGCAGGCCTGCACCAGGCTGGCAGGAAAGGGCACACTGCTGCATGTGCCCCCACACACCGTGTCCCCAGGGTGGGTGCCCACCACTGTACTGGCAGCCACCAGCAGCAGCCTCAGCAGCCTCCAGCAGTGAAACTGGGCCAAATGGTTTCATTCCCAGGTTCTGATCCCGTTCCACACCAAACTGAACGAGGTGCTGCTGGCGGTGGGGGCAGGCGGTGGCCGTCACACATAACCTGGTGCTCACGGGGGTTTGGACACAGACACAGCAACAGCCATTGAGCCACCAGCAAAGTGATTTCTTGGCACCTTTTACTGCTCTGCGGAAGCCGGGGTGCAGGGGCCGCAGGGCCAGGGGATGGCAGGACATGGTGGCCATGCCAGGACTGAGCCAGATGTCCTGTAGTGCTGGCCACAAACCAGCTCCAGGTGATCCAGCTGGTTCCAGGGTGCAGCACAGCTTGGCCCCATGCCGGCCATCACCCATCACACCCCTGGCCCCAGGTGCTGGGCCGGGGCTGGATGCCGTAAAAGCAGGAGGTGTCAAAGGGCATCGCTGTCCCCACTGGGCGGCAGGGGACCACATGTGGCGGGGGGCTGCCCCACAGGATGGGTGAGAGCTGCTGTTCCTCTTCCTGGGGGCAGCGTGGGGCCAGCGCACAAGAGAGGAGCCCAATGGCTCCCAGCGCCCCAGCCATCGCGCACAGCACCATGCCCACCAGCCAGCACATCCCCAGTGCGTGGTTGTACCGCACCACCTGCACATCTAGCACCACAAACTCCTCCACCATGATCCCCTCCAGCTTTGGGGGCACCAGGGAGCCAGCAGCCAGCATGGCAGCCCCCACAAGCAGGAGCAAGGTCCCTGTGAAGAAGCTCACCTGGGGACAGGGCCACCCAAATGCCATGGTGGGATGCACCCCACGCAGGATGTGGGCAGGAGGAGGCAGGAGGAAGGGTTCTGGGGTCTCTTACCTTCCAGATGAGGGGGGGGCCAGGCTCCGGGGGTCAGGACCCATCCTTGTCCCAGTCTTCACTGGACCTGGCCCCGGTACAGTCCTCATAGAAGAGGTGGAGGTAGGAATGGACCCCATACCACTTCCCCTGCGCCACGCTGGGCCCGCGGCCGCAACTGCAGTCCAGCTCACAGGTGGGCATCAGGCCTGTGGGGCACAGGGGGAGTGGTCCAGGCTATGGGGAGGGTGGCAGGACCCAGGGACCCACAGCCACCCCCCTCCTGCAGCAGCACCCACAGGGGCTCCTGCCCTGGCGCCGAGGTGCACATGGGGGACAGGGCACCGGTACTGGCTGCATGCCCCAATGCAGAGGTCATTGCTTGTGTTGGGGAGCACAAAGAGGGATCCCAGGAGCTGCCCCCCAATGCAGAGGTCATTGCTTGTGTTGGGGAGCACAAAGAGGGATCCCAGGAGCTGCCCCCCACCCACTCACAAGGTTCTGTCTTGGCACTAGGACCTGGCTGGGGCAGTGAGGCCAAGGCCACATCCTCAGGGTGACTGAGCACATCACTGCCCGTATCCCGGTGGGGCTTGCATATGGGATGGAGGAGGGGACCCCCTGCCTTGCACTGCGGGGAACTGCCCGTCCTGGGCCGCCTCCAGACCCGGCACAGCCCCAGCATGGCCCCCGTTGCCGCGTTGGCAGGATGAGGCTCGACATCAGGCCACCGGCAGCCGCCCAATCGGCGGCGGTGGGAAGGAGGAGCGGTGGCAGGGAGGGACGCAGCCACCCTTGGGGTGGCCAAGGAGCCGCTGCCTTCCGGGGACACGGGGACACAGCCACCGTACTGCAGGGACAGGACCACCGCGTCCCCTCCCGGGGGATGGGGCATTGCCATGGGAACTGCCTGCTCAGCCCTCGCCAGGGTGCCCCGCAGCCTGGCGTTTGCATGTGGGTGCACGTGTGTGTGTGCGTGCATGTGTGTGTGCGTGTGTGTGCACATGTGTGTGTGCGTGTGCATGTGTGTGTGCGTGCATGTGTGTGTATGCACATGTGTGTGTGCGTGGGCATGTGTGTGCACGTGTGTGTGTGCGTGCGTGCGTGTGTGTGTGCGTGTGTGCGTGTGCATGGGGATGTGTTCAGGGCTGTCAGCCCGCAGGAGAGGGGCGGGGGGGGGCGGGGGGGGACTGGGACCCTTTCGGTGCCGGCCGCAGCGCTGAACAAAGCCCTGCACTGGAGAGGCCTCGCAGGGGGACACTGCCCACGGGACTGGCTGTCCTCCTGCACAGCCCCAGCCTGGGTGTCCCCAGAACCGGGGACGTGTTTGTCCCTCTGTCCCCACACAGCAGCAGGGCCCTTCTTGCATGCAGGGGTCTGGGAGGGCCCAGCCTGCCTGGTGCTACCAGCCTTTGGAGGGGGGGCTCATCCTGGGGACCACCCCAGTGATGCCCATCCCTCTCCTTCCCTGGGCTGCCCCCACGCCGTACCCCCTGTGTCCCCCCACACAGGCTCAGCCCTGGCCACACCCCAGCCCTACCTACTCCCCACTTACCTCGGGGGCGCGGGGTGGGGGGCAGAGGCCTTAGCACATCCTTCCCCGTTCCAGTGCTGTCACCAACAGCGGTCCCTCTACTGTCCTTCTGTCCGGGAGGGATCCCATGGCACTGCCCATGGGTGGGCAGCCAGGCCCCAGCTCCCACACAGCCCCACCACTGCCCGTCCAGAGGTGGGGAGGGGAGGGGGGGCTGTGCTGGGGCGGGGTGGGGGACAGTGGGGGTCCCTGGCTCTGCCTGTGGAGCTGGTGATACGGTGCCGGCAGCCGCCACGCGTGGAACAGAGCTGGGCTGGCCGCAGCATGGGCACGGCGCCGGGCACCGAGCACCAGCCCATGGCGAGGTCAGGGGGGCAGCGGCGGTGGCCAGCGAGCCGGGGCCATGGCTGGGCCAGCCCCACGGGCCTCCCTGCTCCAGGCCGTGGCCCCGGGCAGGAGCCTGCTGCTGTGGCCGGGGGCTGCCCTCAGCCGGCACCAGAGCATCACTGCCCCCGCGGCTTCGGGGACTGCAGGTCCACGCTGGGTGCTGTCCCAGAGCGGGTGCGGCCCTGGGCTCCCATGGGGCTGGGGGGTGTCACTCAGCACAGCCATCCCCACCCCCGGGGACAGCTGGGAAGGGCTGGTACCCGGGGATGCTCTGGGCTCCCCTTGTTGCCGTGGCAACAGCTGCAGGTGGGGGTGTGTGTGACGCAAGTGGCGCATGCCCCCCCCGTAGCCCACCCCCCCTCACCCCCCCCCTGAGCCCTCCTGCGGGGCTGGATTAACACCCCAGCCCCCCTGGCCTTTCCCCGCGGGGGGAGCCGCTGGGGCTGCGCATGCAGAGAGCAGGTACAGCGCACACATGCAGAGGCAAACAGGGAGCACATGCATGCACAGGCACCTACACATGAAGCACACACATGCAGAGGCACACAGGGAGCACACGCATGCACAGGCACACATGGAGCACACATGCAGAGGCAAACAGGGAGCACATGCATGCACAGGCACCTACGAAATGAAGCACACACATGCAGAGGCACACAGGGAGCACACGCATGCACAGGCACACATGGAGCACACATGCAGAGGCACACAGGGAGCACACGCATGCACAGGCACACATGGAGCACACATGCAGAGGCACACAGGGAGCACATGCATGCACAGGCACACATGGAGCACACATGCAGAGGCACACAGGGAGCACACATGCAGAGGCACACAGGGAGCACATGCATGCACAGGCACACACAGAGCACACACTGCACAGTGCATGCATGTGCACACACGCCAACACATGCTGTGCAGCCACACACCCCATGCACACCCGGTGTATGTGTCCAGCCTGCATACAATGTGCACTGCACACCACACAGCTGCTTGCACACATGCAAGGAGATGCACATACATGTGCACGCACACACACACAGAGGTGCAGGCTCACACCCCCCAGCAGCGTGGCATGGCTTCCTGGGAACATCCAGCCCTCCTCAGGGGATGGTCAGTGCGGGACCAGGGTGGGAGCTGACATGGCTGGGAACTGGATGCTCAGGACTGGGGACCAACATCCTCCTGGGAATACCACATCTCCCTTGGACCCCACATCCCCCTGGGGATCCCCATCTCCCTGGGACCCTGCATCCCCCTGGGAATGCCACATCTCACTGGGACCCCACATTCCCCTGGGCACCCCCATCACCCTTGGAGATCCACACCCCCCCTGGAAGGAGCGAGGCGGTGCAGGAGGAGCCAGAGCCATAGGGAGCAGACCAACACACTTTATTCCATAATCACAACAGTCAGGATAACCGTTAGCCGAGTTTCTGCAGCACCGGAGCCAGCTGCGTCACACCCCTCCGGAACGGGCCGCGGCTGGGGCTGTGCCTCGGCTAAAAGCCTATTTCTCCAAGACGACAGATACAGGAACCCTTCACTAACACAACACTACAAAGGTGACCCCGAGCGCTGGTGCCCGTCCGCAGGCTGCGCCGGGGCCCCGCCGGCTCCCGGGGCCCCCGGCCCGCTTGGCCGCCGCCGGGGCGGCTTCTTCCTGAGAGAGGTTTGGTTTATTTTTATTATTAATTTATTATTATTATTATTATTCGCTTTGTCTCTAGTGATGACGGGATGTCACACGCGCACGCACACACGCTCGCACACGCATGCCAGCCAGCACCGGGCAGCGGGGAGGCAGGGGCGCAGCAGGAGGGGTCTGCACGCTGGGGGGGTCTCTAAGAACTACAACCACACAGCACAGAAAATCCACCACTGTCCACAACGGTTCTCCCCTGACAAACACACCCAGCGAGTCTCGAGGAGGAGGCAGGAAGGGGACGCAGATGGGGACAGGGACGAAGCGGATGGTGTTGTGCTTGCGGCCAGGGCTGGGGGGGGGCCCGGCTCTGGCTCTGGTTCTGGTGCTGACCCAGAACCTGCTCCTGAGGAAAAGTTTCACCTGACAGTCCGTGGAGGGAGTGACCCAGCCCACAGGCGATGCACAGCATGCAGGGGACTGCAGAGACCCTGGGCCACCCCTGTCCCCGCTGGGAACAGGGGATGCAGTCCCAAGCTGTAGGACCGGCAGAGCACATGTCTGATGTGGGACCCTCGCTACGGCTTCAGGCCCTGCTGATACCTGGGGGCTTTGGCTTCCCCACAGATGGGGATGGAGAGGTGACCTGTGGCCTCGGCACCTTTCCCAAGCGCCCCTGGCCATGGCACAGGGCAGCCGCGCACCCCAAGAAGGCACCGAGGTGCTGAGCAACATCTGTGCGCATCAGAGAGCCCCGGGGCCACGGGAGCCCATGGGAACCCCAACCCCAGCTCACACATGGCAGGGGGCTTGGGGTGCTCCTGGCACAGGGCTCCCCGGGGAGTGGGAAGGCAGATCCCCCCCCCCAGGGCGGCGGCAAGGCAGGAGCAGGCTGCCGGCATTGCGGCTGGCCTGGTGCTTATTTGGCTTTTCCACCTTGGGTGGGACTGGGTCCGGTGGGGAACGGCCGGGGGGGCAGGGACAGGGTCGCGCTCTATACGGGGGACACGTGTCTGATGCGTGATGCCCACCTGCCTGCACAGGCTGGCACCCGCACCGGGGCTACTGAAACACCATGGCTAACGCAATGCCGACACACACACGTACAGCTACCGCTACACACCGACACATCTACAATGCTGATGGCTGGCCGTCAGGGGGGTGCCTGGCGGGGACCCCAAGGCCACCCGGGATGGGGATGGGGGACACCGAGCATCCCTGCAAAGAGCCCGGGGACACACCTCTCCCGGCATCACAGTGCCTTTCCCTACGGCTGAGCCAGGGCCACTGGCACCTCCGGCAGTGAGGCCAGGCAGGTCCCAGCTCTGAGCCATACTGGGGGGGTGCCAGGACCCGGTGTGGGGGGTGCTCTTCCCCAGGTCACAGCTCCATCCAGTCCCACAGCAACGGACAGGCACGGGGCCGCCTGTGACCAGCAGAACCGGCAGCCCCAAATCGGGGAGGCAGAGCCCCAGGGAGCAGGTGCCCCGCTGCCCCCAGCACCCCACTTCCCAGAAAGGGCCAGAGGGGCTTGTGCACACCCAGAGCTCTTGGAGAATCGGGGCCAGGGTAAACGTCAGAGGGTGCTTCAAGCAGCAGTCCCTGATGAGCCCAGGACGGCTCCTTCAGGTGCTGCCAGCCCCGGCCATGGCCATAGGGCTGGCAGCCCGGGGTGGTGGGGGTCCCCACCGGCACCCCCCACAGCACAGCCGTACCTGAGCGCAGCCCCTGCCCCACAACTGCAGCCCATGACCGCCGAGCCAGCACTGCGGCCACGTGCTCCCTGGCTCCGGAGGAGGTGGCTCGTTGCAGGAAGAAGCCATTAGGAAAAGCAAAGAAAAAGCCAGCTGGAGCAGCTGCTGCGGCTGGACCTTTCCTGCCGGGAATCTCCTTGGCAGCACTCTGCCGGGATGCCCTGCTCTTGGTGAAGCTGGCAGCGGGGCATGGCACGGCGATGCATGGAGGACCGTGCCAGAGCATCACCCACACCCCATGCACTCACCGGCATCGCTGCCGCTGCTCTCAGCCCCATCCGGGTGGTTGCTTAAGGCAGATTTCCCGCAGTATCCCTGCCCTCCTGCTCCCCGCCACCATCGCCTGCCACAGCCGGGCACGGTGGGACCTGGTTCCACTGGCCAAAGCGAGCCAGCCCAGAGTGGGTCCTGCACGGGCACCCGGTCCAAGGCTAAAATGGGGGCTGGCTGCTTCGGGAAGGGCTCATCCCCACCGGGGTTTGGGGTGGCTCCGGGCACGGACTCCCCCCACGGCACAGCCCCTTCTGCACAACCGCCTGGCGAGAGGCAAAACACAGCCTCCCACGTCCACGTGCGGATCACGTGTGTGCAACTTCGCTCTTCCCAAAGTGAGCAGTGGGGAGCGCGCGCCACAGGGAAAGAGCTGATCCTGTGGGACACCAACCCCGCAAAGCTGGGGACCCCGACGAAATGGGGCGTTGGGCAGGGAGGCATGGCTCCACATCCCTCCCCAAGGGCTGCAACAACAGGGAAGAGGAAAAAATTGAAACTGTGCTTTAAATGCAGTCAAAAAGCAAAAGGAATTGGCCATTCCCAAAGGAATCGGGCGGGATGGGCACCAAGAGCTGGGGCCGGTGTGGGTGCTCTGGCTGCCCAGCAAGCGGGAGGGAGCACTGGGCAGCGCTGGCAGGGATGGGAGCAGCTGGGAGCAGCCATGGCCAGCAGCACCGCCACGGCCAGAGCCACGGGGAGAAGGGGCCAGGCACTGACAATGAAAACCCGATGAGATGTTTGCATTTCACGGGCAAATAACCGCGGCGGTCAGCCACGCATCCCACGGCCACGAGGCGAGAGCCAGACAGACAGACAAGGAGTGGGTGTGTGCCGGGGGGGGGGTAGGGTGAGCAGGGAGCTCTGCCTTCCAGCGGCTTCAAGGCAAAATACCTGATTCCTGCATGTAAACAGCTGGTTTCGATTCTTTTTTTTTTTTGTGGGTGGTTTTTTTGTGGGTTTTTTTTTCTATGACCTGATTGTGGGGGCGGGGGGAAAAAAAAAAAAAAAAAAAAAAAGAGCATTACCTGCAGAGCACGGGACTCAGTAGGTAAAGACCAAGTCTGAGATGCTGGACATGAGCCAGTCCCCCGCTATCATCTCCGTCACCTCAGGCGTGCAATAGTCCGGGAACTCGAAGTGCGAGGAGCCTCCCCGCGGGAAGAGGTCGTGGTCCTTGTCGAAGACGGACCAGTCCAGGGCACCGCAAGCAGTGCTGGTGGGGGCGCGCCCCGGCAGGACCCCCAGCAGCTCTTCCTCCAGCTCCTCATCAGAGGAGCTGAAGGAGGAGGGAGGAGACCCGGCTGACATGGGAGAGGGGGACTCACTCTCCGGTGACCTCCCCGGCTCAGGGCAGGTGGCAGTGGGGCTTGGGGATGCAGGGGGCTCCTGGGGACCATGCTCCCCGCTGGGTGCCAGGTGCCAGGTGGCTGTGCCGGGTGCCACGGTGCGGTCCTCAGTGGGCACCTCTGGCATGGGCTTCTGGGAGGCGTCGGGCGGCTTGGCTGGCTGCCGGCGGCTGGCAGAGACACGGCCCAGCACGGAGGGCTTGATCTTCACCGGGAGCCGCGGACGGGACGTGCCGGTGCCCACCTTGCCCTTTTTCCGAGGCCGGTACTTGTAGTCGGGGTAGTCGGCCATGTGCTTGAGACGCAGGCGCTCAGCCTCCTTGACAAAGGGGATCTTCTCAGAATCGTGGAGGAGCTGCCAACGCCGGCCCAGGCGCTTGGAGATCTCGGCGTTGTGCATGTCGGGCCACTGGTCCATGATCTTGCGGCGCTCGTGCTGCGACCACACCATGAAGGCGTTCATGGGCCGCTTGATGTGCCCGCTCGGCGTCTTGCACCAGGCGGGTTCAGCGTCGCGGGTGGGCAGCGGGGCGCAGGGCTCCCGCCGAGCCTCCACGCCCCGGCCCCGTGTGCCGCGCTGCACCATGCCGGGGCCCGGGACCACACCGCCTCCTCCTCTTCCTCCTCCTCCTCCTCCTCCTCCTCCCCGCCCGCCGCCGCCGCCGCCTCCCCGCCCGCCGCTACGCGCCGCGCCGCGCCGCCCCCATTGTGCGGAGCGGGCGGCGGCGGCGGGGCGGGGCGCAGGGGGCCGCGCCGGGGCCTGGGGGCGCACGGCGGGGGCGGCTCCGCCGGAGCGGCGGCCGCTGCGATGCTCCGGAGGGACCCCGAGCCGGCCCTGTGGCCTCCGCCTCCGGGATGCTCCGCAGCGCTCTGGTCCGGGGATGCTCCGCGCTCGCTCGGGGATGCTCTGTACCGGCCCAGGGATGCTGCACGCCGCGGGGGCTCCGCGCCGCCCCGGGGATGCTTCCCCAGTGAAGTCGGTGGCTGCTCCGGTGGCGGGGGATGCGGGGATGCTGCGGCGGGTCCGGGTCGGGGGGTGCGCGGGGGCGGCGCGGGCAGCCCAGGAGCCGCACGCCCCCCGGTGCCGCTCTTATAGGCGCCGCCGCTCCGCCCCCGCGCCGCCCCCGGTAAACACCGCCGCGCCGGTTCTGTCAATGGGAGGCACCGCCCCCCCCGGCCCATTGGCCGCGGGGCGGGGGGGAATATCCAGCTCCGCCAATGGGCGCCCTCCGGAGAAGGGTTGCTGGAGAGAATGGCAGGGCGGCACGCCCCGGTACCCCCCGGTACCGCCGCCGCGGCACCCCGGTAGCCGCCGATGCCCTCACCCGAGCAGCACAGCACCCCTCGGTACCTTCACCAGCGTCCCAGTACCCCGGCCGGGGCCCCTCGGGACTCCTCCGTGCCCTCCGGTACCCACTCGGGGATGCTCCCAAACCCTGCCGGTATCCGCTGCTCCCCCTGTGTGGCCACCCCGGTGCCCCCTAGACCCGCACGTGGGCACCCCCGGGAGCCCCCACACGCCTCGCGGCCCCCTGGGAGCTGCACCCCGGCCCGGGCACGGCTCCACGCTCCCGGACACTGAGCATCCCCCCGGGACGCTGCTCCCGGTGCCCGGCCCCGCCGGTTCACCGGGCCCCCACTGCCCCCAGTACCCTCGGCAGATCCCTGGCCCAGGGACAGCCCCCGCGATCCCCGGTGGGGCTTGCAGCGCTCGGCCCCCTGCGCCCTGGGAAGGCCGATGCTTCGTGGACGCGCCTGTGTATGTGTGTCCGCCGCTCCCCGACCCAGCAGCGTCTCCGCAGGGCTCGGCTCCCGGCGGGTCAGGGGGGCGGCGGCCCACGGGGCTGCCCGCCGGTGCCACGAGTGGGGCCTTACCCCCCGCGGCGCAGCCCCGCCAGACCCCGCCCCTCCAGCCAGACCCCGCCCCTCCAGCCAGACCCCGCCCCCTCGGCGGGGCTGCGGGCGGCACCAATGGCGCGGCGGCGGCGGACCTGTTGCCCCGGAGACCGCGGGCTGCTCGCCAGGGGCCGCGCCCATTGGCTGCCGCCGTGGCGCGCGGGCCCGCCGCAGGGCGCGCGCCCATTGGCTGCGCCGCCGCCGCCAGTTGCTGTGGTAACAGGGGTCCGAGCACGGCCTACACCGGGTACGGCGGTCCACACCGGGCACCGGGGACTCAACCAAGCATCGCGGGCTACACCGGGCACCTCAGCCCACACCGGGCACCGCTGCCAGCTCCGGGCACTACAGCCCACGCCGGGCACCGGGGACTCCACCAGGCATCAGGGCCACACCGGGCACCGCGGCCCACACTGGGCACCGTGGCCCACGCCTGGCACCGCGGCCCATGCCCAGCATCGCGGCCAGGCCCAGGCTACGGGGATTCTGCCAGGCATCGCGGCCCACACTGGGAACCTCAGCTTACAGTGGGCACCATGGCCCATGCCGGGCATCACGGCCCACGCCTGGCACCGGAGACTGCACTAGCGCCTACACTGGGCACCGCGGCCCGCGGCCTGCCCTGCACCCCAGGGCTCTGCCCACACCCACCTTGAGCCCCGCTGCCCGGGAACCACCACACAACCCTCTACCGCGGCTTCCCTGTCATGCTGGGCCTTGCACGGAGGCAGTGGGGAGCCATTGTCACCGTCTGACCCTGGCACCGTGCACCTGCCCGGCCATTCCCCCTGGCCCCCCGGGCGGGGCCGGCTGCGTGCACGTTAGCCCGGGAACGCCGGTGCCGCGGAAGGGCTCTGCGGGGCCCTGAGGCGGCTGCCCCGTGCTCACCGCCACGCTGCGCATGGCCCGCCCTGCGCTGGGCTCTCCAGGCCTCGCTCGGTGCTACCGCCGCGGGCTCTGCTCTCCCTCAGCAGCCGAGTCCCCGTCCCGCAGGGCTCTCCGGTCTGGCCCGGCTCCCACCAGGCCCGGGCACCCAGATCCCGCCCCCGTGGATCCCTTCCCGGCTGATCCCTTCCCGGTGCGAACCCGTGCCTCTGCCGCCGGGCTCCTGCCGTGCACATCCGGCAGGGGGCGCTCTTCCCTGGGCGCGGGCCCCGCTCCGCTCCGCCTGCTGTCGCCATGGAGACCGGGACGGGGCCGGGAAACGGGGCATCTGCGGGGTACGGGGCATCCGCGGGGGCCGTGGGGTACGGGGGGAACCCCGGGGCGCAGGAGGATGGCGGGGGGCCATGGCGAAGTGGGCTCCCGGGTGGGTGAGGGGCTCCCAGGAGGACAAAGGAGTGGGCCGGGGAGTGTCCCCGTAGGGGACAGGCAGGAGGAGTCCCCGGCGGGCCTGGGGTGGGGAGGTGGGCTCGCCGGCGGGCTAAGAGGATAGCTAGGGAGCTCCCCAGTGAGGCAGGGGGGGTAGGTGACGATGGGGCTCACTAAGGTACAATAACCCAGGAGTGTCCCTGGCTCTGCTCAGTCTTTGGACCCACAGGGGCTTATCCCTGGGGACAGGCAGCACTGTGGGGCTCAGCCGCTTCAGTGGCGTTATGCTTTTGCCTTCCAGAGCCTGCCTGGAGATGGATGCACAGGGCCCGCTCCCCAGTATTGTGGAAGAGTTCAAGAGAATAGTAAGACTCCTGTTCCCATGGGTTTATGACACTTGCAGTGTCTCTCAACCAGGCCTGGAAACTGGCTGCTCCAGGCCGGTCAAGGGGCACCTGGGAGCCCCAGAGGAGCTGCGGAGGGGAGCTGGAACTGTGGGTCAGTTCAGAGAGGTCTCTGCTCACCAACTTCCTCTGATGCCCCGGCTTTTCTGTGCTAACTGTTGTGCTGAGTTTAGGATTACAGCAAATGGCAGAAGGCAGAAGCAGAGGAAAGGAAATCTCCAGCCCACAGGATGACTTGGCCACCGCTCACTGATGAGGACAAGAAGAAAGGGGAGAACAAGCCAGGCTGGGAGAGATTCCCTGACACACCACCCTGCTGCCCTGGCCCACCGGTGCCACTTCTGCATTAACCCAGTGCTTTCTGCAGGGAGACATTCAGCAAAAAACACAAAAAGCAAATTACCCAAGGTGAAATGCTGAGAATAAAGAGGGAGAACTAGCAAAGGCCAGGGAGTGCTCTGTAGGCTGGGCTCCTGGGCTGGAACTGTGAGCAGCTTTTGCTGACGCTGTGGAAGGTTTGAATTCAGTCTCTCAGTTGTTCATTTATTTCCCTCAGCCACGTATGATAAGAGAGACTAGATGTAAGGTGTTGAAACTGGGCTGTGAAATAAGCACAGGCCTTTTTCTTTTTTGTTTTGGGTGGGTATTTTTTTGTTTTACTAGTTGCATTTATACCAAGTAGAAAACCACCCTTGCCTTCAGAGACATCATCCCAAGAGAAATACAGAAGTTCTACTCAGAGGAAATCAGCTCTTCAGAAGGCTGAACTAGCTAAAACCTTGGAAGAGATCAAAATTACCACAGTACGTGCCACAGATACCCAGTGCTGGGATGCAGGTTGCAAATCCATGCAGTTACCCCAGCTGCCTTTATGGAGGAAATTCTAGCAGCCTGACTTGTTCTTGCAAAATGGCATGTGTTTATTTATTAATACACTGGAGGTAATTATGCTGCTCTGCTTAATGCTGGTGAAATCTATCCTTGATATTGTCTATCAAGAAAAATTAAGAGAAACCAAGAGAGAGTCCAGACTGTAGCAGCAGGAGGGATGAGATTTAGGAAATGTGACCTGTTAGAAAAGACTGTTGGTATCAGATTTACTCAGTCTAGCAGAGTTGAGGTGGAGGACACTACCACAGCTTTTTAGTAGGTGAAAGATGGTTGTAAAACATGGTGACCGTGCAGCTGGTAGTAAGGAACATGGGAGCAGGGGTGTACTGTATGGGGGAAGTCAGAGTGCCTTACCCTGGGATGGGAACGTCCCGGGGATGGCAGACGATGGTAAGAAAACTTGGGGCAGGTGGACTGGTGGAGTCTCCAACACTATAATTCACAATTTCCTGTAGAATCTGATTAATCTGAAGAAAAACACCATTGAGGAGCTGAGGCAGCTTAGCACCCACCTGGCAGAGACCAACTACCAGCTAATCAAGGACATCCAGCACACTGACAACAGCACTGCCAAGCAAGCCAGGAGCCTGCTGCAGCAGTATGAAGTAGTTCAGGTGAGGCTTTAGGGCTGACCGACAGACCCAATTCAACAGAATGGAGAACTTCCCATTACTCATTAGTACTGCAGAAGGGTCAGGCGCTGCCTGGCCCCTTCCACTGCACAGTGTGTGACTGGGGCATCCCCAGTCCTGGGGGGAGCTCCCTGGTGCCCAAAGATCCTGTGAGCTGCTCTTGTTTTGTGACCATGCTTTAAAGCTGTGAGAGCACTTTGACTGTAACTGACCCAAGCAACAGTAGTCACCCCTGTAATGGCCCAAATCCATCCCTCCATGATGTCCTTGGCTCCAGCTGGCTCCCGCTTCCTAGAGCAGCTCCTGTGCATGAACTGGCACCAGCCACAGCGGCAGATCCCTCTGTGCTGCTAATGCAAGCAGCAGCACCCAAGAGCACAGTCAGGGATGGTGCTGGGGGACGTTTCAGAGCTCTGTGGAATAAGCAGTGGATTTCTCCCCATGCAGAGGGTGAAAGCAATGGTGCAGACCTTCAATCAGAACCAGCTGGATACAGCAAGGGCAGAGCTCCAGGAAATGGAAAAAACAGTGGAAAAGAATCTGGGAAGTGAGTTGCTCACATTACTGTGAAATGCAGTCTATAGGATCATATTACCTTCGCTTTCCATCTTACTAGGTTAAAAACACTGTGTTGATCTTCTGAATGTCAAACAATTCCATTTCTGAAAATTAATCTTGTTTGCTCTGTGGGGATGATCTTCCTGTCAGCCTGTCAGGAGGGAGAGAGCCCTGTGACAGGTGGCAGCCTCTGCTCAGGGGCATAGGAAGAATCGCCTCCTTGGCAGCCATACGTACGTCCTGTTGGGGCAGGATCTGGTCAAGGTGGTCTGACTCGGGGTGGCCATTGCCACTTCCCTCAGGGTGTGTAATCTCTGTAGAAAGAAGGGCTCAGGCAAATGCAGGACAGACTCCTTGGCTCAGTGAAGAAGCAAAGCTCTGGAACCCCTGGGTTGAGATTTTCTGTTTTGATTTTCAGTCAGAGCTCCAGCAGCAGCTGGATGAAGTCACATCAAAAGTGCAGGTTCTCCAGGACATCCTGTGGACCTACATCGATGGACAGCATCTGGAACAAGCTGTCCAGACAGTCTTTCTGCAGCACAGCATCCAGAACCTGAAGGAGCAGCAGCAGATGCAGGGACCTCTCCTTCCCTGCCTGCAGCATTGCCAGGGAGGAAGGAGAGGGCAGGGGATGAAGGAACACCGTAGTTATCTTGCCTAATGCTCCTGTTGTTTCTGTGCACCGCTTCCTGCTGTCCTCAGAAGGAGACAGACAAGGCAGAAGAAATGGGGAAGGCCATCTTGGAGGAACTGGAAGAGAAGGCATGGGCGGAACAAGAGGTGCTATTACAGAAAGTCATGGAGATTTATGGAGTTCACATGATGTTCCAGCAAGGGAGATCAGTTTCTGGGAGCTGGGAGACAGGGCAGGGGCTGCCACACATTGCCCGTTAGCAATAGCATGGCACAGCCAACACCCAGAGAGTAACAGGGCATTGCTGCTCCCCTCCTGATGCTGTGCTGGAACTGTTTGTCAAGCTGGGAGGGTACACAAGGAGCACTTCTGAGTTTCTGCTGTAGTCTGATGTGTTGAAACAGTCTCAGGCTTACTCCTGAGGGTTTGCCGCATGGAGGCGAGTGCACCGTGACCCAACATTCACCCTGCTTTTATGGTCCCTGTTTTATTACATTATTTAGGTAGCTGCTTTGCTAATTGGCTGTGACACCGCTGTGGTAGCACACATATGTTTGTAATAAATTAATGAGGAAATTAAACTATATGCAGCACTACAGAGCAGGGACTGCTGTCATTCTTCCCAAAATAGGAGAAACTCCTATTGCACAGTTCCGGCTTGCATGATGTGCTTAGCACTTTTCATGCGTTAGCAGCTTGAGAGCACTAAGAAAATATTAATTACTGACTCCATTTACAGCCTGCTATGATGCAGAACTGCTGTGCCCTTTTACAGCTGAATTTGTAAGCACAGGCAATGTAAGTTACCCAAGTAATATTAATAACCTTTCCCTGGGAAAATGATCTCTTGAGTTCCTCAGTCTTGTCCCATGATCAACACAACCAGTCTCTTTCTAGAGCTAGAACCCAAACCTGGTTCGAGCAGAAATCATTTTCTTGATGAGTGATGCATCTGGACATGGCCGCATTGACATCTGGCAGCATCAGGGCTTCACCCTGGTGGTTAGCGTGGAGTTTCTTCAGAAGATTTTCTTCTCTTCACCCACACAGGAGATGTTGCTGCACCAGGGTGGCCCAAAGCAGATGGTGATAAACAACTACAGTCTGCAACATGAAATACTGAGGCAAAGGGAGGTGAGCAAGCTGGGTAAGAACCAGCCAGAGCCAGCCACTCTCAGCCTTTGCCCTTCATGAATATTTTGTCTGCCTTAGTGGGGTACGTTGCCTTCCATTTTCACTGGAGCCCAGTGGACAGTTAGGACAACCTGAGGACGAGCAGTCCAGCAGGTGTTTCAGGGAGCCTGTTAAGGCCTTGCTTGCATGAGGGATGTTTTCTAGCTCTGCTGTTTGCAAAATCTTTAAAACTTTAATTTCTGCTTCTATTGCAAAGTAAAGAACTCTTAGAAATGTCATTCATTCAGATTATTAAGGACCTGGAGGAGGAGATTGGTGAGCTGAAGAGAAGCATCCAGACACTTCACCAGAGTGCAAGAGACCTGATCTTTGCTGACGTTCTTCTCTACAGACCTAAGTAAGGCTGGCCAGTGAACATGCATGGTTCTTTTTCTGTGGCCTTAGCCTGCAGAGTCTTTGGCACTGAGCGCTAATAACCCTACCCCATCATTTCCACAGACATCATGGCTAAACCTACACCCAGCCTGAGCTATAAACCCACAGCTAACGCTGGGTTTTGCTTGGGAAGACGGTTGCAGGGTCTCATGGTCTCACCTAAGAGCAGCTAGGAGCTAGCCACAACTGATACCAATCCTTGGTCTCATCCTGTCCCTTCCCTTTGTGCAGCCTGCAAGTGGAGATTGTTAGTGGCTGCAGCTGGGGATGGTCGGCACCAGCAGAGCTTTTCAAGGCCCTTGTGCCTACACTAACTTACTTTATTGTTGTTTTCGCTTTGCAGTTGGGAAGCAAAACTGAGGGCAAGGGGCAGGCTTGCGAGGAGCATCCTTGTCAAGGTAGGTCCTGCCCATCTAGAGCCGCCTTGGTTGTATGAAATGGCACCAATGTTCTATGAGAACCAAGATGGGCAGACATTTCCCTAATACGTAAAAAAATGTTGTCAGCATTGGCTGGCAGCAAAAAAGTAAACCTTTGTTATCTTTCTCACTGCTGTTTCCCTGCCCCAGTTCTCTGGTAGCTAATTACGTCCCGAGTGGAGGCTGTGGGTAATCCCCACTCCTGCTTACCCATGTGCGCTGTGCTGATACTGGATATAAGAATTACAAAGCGTAAGGTGACTCCTCACTTAGCATTGATGGGAAGAAGGCCCTACCAGCTTGATCACAGGAATACTGGGCTCTCCCCAGGGACAGACCCAGACAGGCTGAGTCTGTGGGCTGAAGCATACCAACAGCCAGCTGTGACAGGCTGTTTTCCACCAAACCCACGCAGGCTGAAGGTGTGATGCTGCCCCTTGTCCCACGGCAGTGGGGTCCTGCCCAGAGCAGGACAAATCGCAAAAAATCACAAAACCTGAGAAAAAATGGATCAAATGTGTTTAAATCTCCGGTATGCTGTAGTCAGAAACCTGTAGCTGTCTGCAGAACAGCATGCATATGTGCATTTATTTACAGCAACTGCCTATATAAATTGTTCTTGGCAGAGAGATGTCTGTTAACAGTCATTCCTTCCCAGCGCATCCCACTGCTGCAGGTGTGGGCCAGCCCCTCGCCTCCTTCGCGCCTCTCGTGCACGCAGGGGTTATTTTGCATGAAAATATCATCCCTTGGGATGAGCAGACATTCACCCAGCAAACCAGTGATGGTGCAGGTGACAAGAGGAGCTGGAACGCCCCACTCCAGGGCCTGGAGTTTAGCTGGAAGCCAGGTACAGCTGCAGTGCTGTGGGGGCACGAGCCAAAGCAGGGAGAAAGCCTAGAACATATCAGGAGATTGCAGGGGGAGGTGGGCAGCTGTATGATGGATTACAGCAACTTAATTTTTTTTTTCTGATAAAAAATGATAAATAAAAGGGAATTAATTAGCCTCAATAGCGGCTGGGGTTACTGAGGGTGGCTGGGAAAAAGAGTTAAAAATAGCAGGAAGGCCCAAGTGGAAAGTTTCTGTAACATCACAAGTCAGGCATTTGGTGCTTACCCGCCCTGACAGGCGGGAGCCTGTGCCAGAGCCCTCTTCGCCATCCCTCAGCCCTTTCCCACCGACCTCCTTGCAACTTTTCACACGACTTCACCAGCCCTTCGTTTCTGATTAACCCATTGGTTCCACGCACTGGATTTGCTTCCTGAAAGAGTAAAATCAGAAGTGAGCTGCGCTCAGCCTGGGAGTGTAAGGGTGCGTAGGAGTGCAGGACTCTTGCTGGCCCTCCTTGGGTCCCTGTGTGTTGCTGGCAACCCCTAGAACCCTGGAGGAGCTGTAGCCCCCTGCGTATCCATTCCCATCTGCATTTCAGCTTCCCCTCTTTATAAATCCTCTTGCTTCATGGGGCCCCAGGAGCATTTCACCAACTTCAGGCCCTGCGCTGGGGGCACTCTGGACGCACAGTATGTCCTGGGCTGAGACAGAGATGGATGAGCTCAGCCCTGAGCAAGCCCAGCCTGCTGTGCTTGTCTTCTCTCTGCGAGAAAGCAGATGTACCTAGCTGCTCCAACAGGCTGCCTGCACTTCTGTTTGTCTTTCAGGATGGACAGTGAGGGGCAGCTAATTTCATTCCTTCTCCCTCAGAGCCCTGGAGGTTATATCTGGCTGTGCCTCTCTGGGAAGGCCAGCGAGCACCGAGCCTGCCTTGCAGAGGGGCTCTGTGGCAAGCATGATCTAATGGCAGGGTGCAGGCTTGGAGCTAATTTCTTTTGTAGGCAGAGTGGTTAGTGGCTGGGCTAGACCATGACGGCTGAGCCGAAAAGCCAGAGAGTGCTGCAGTGAGCTGGAGGTCAGGCTGGGCTCTGGTTCAGGTTGAACAGGAGCTGCACACAACAGCCCTCCTCTGGTTTTAAAGTAGTTTTGCCCCTGCTCACCCCAGCTGCTGCTTGTGTCCCAGAAAAAGTATCTGCACCCTCCCCACTTAAAACCTGTTGAAGCACTCTCCAAACTAGCTAGCTACAACAAGGTTTTTTACCATCTCCTACCAATATACTCTTCATACATCCCTCTCCTGCCTTCTCCTTTCCTCACCTAGGGCACATGTTGTCTCTCCTCTTGCTTTTTCCTCTCTCTGCTTCTTCCTCAGCTGCTCTCTCTTCATTGGCTCTCAACCACTTAACCAGCCACACCTGCACCTTATCTACATCGGCCAACCCACAGTTGTATATTATCAATGCTAATTAACCCAGCTTCATTCGTCTACAAAAAACATCTGGGATAGGCATACCTGGGGACTCAGAGAAGATAGTACAGCTACCATCCATCTTATGCTTTCTGGTGATGGGGCTGCTGTACAGGGGACAAGACACCTCCAAACCCTGAGCGTGCCACACAGAGCACCCAAGCAGTCACCCACCTCCTGCCTTGCCCATGCAGGAGCTTCTCCTCCTCATCTCACCAAACTAGCTGAAGTACGGCAACTTATTCCCACCCTTTGCTTTGTCCCTCCTAACTGCCCTCTCTCTCAGGCACATGCCAGATACCGAGGTGGTCCCCAGCATCCCCCCCAAGGAGATGTACTCATCTGATGCTTGGCCAGGCTCTTCTTCTAGGCCCCTCACCCAGCGCAGAGTGCGGCCGGGCTCAGATGAGGTGCTGAGCCACAAAGTGCCTCCTTTGCTGTCAGCAGCTTCTCCATCCCAGCTCTGCTCAGCCTCCTGGGCATCTTGCTGGTGGGTTATGTGGTCCAGTAAAGGTGTTACTGGCATGGGCTGAGCTGCGCTCACAGGCTGCAGGCCCTGGGAAGGCACATGGGGCAAGCCCCACAGCTACAGCTATCAGGGAGCCATCGCCAGCCCTCCCCCACGTGCTGCCGTGCCCCTTGGTGCTGTATCGGTAACACCGGAGGGGCTGAAGCTAAAAAGGACCTCCCAGTAGCTGTGCTCTGACCGTGAGGGGTTCTTGGGATGGCCCTGGTGCCACGACACTCTGCCAGCGCATCCCAGCATGGGCCAGACTAGTGTCCCAGTGTGGGGTCAGACCCGTGCTGGGCACTTTGGTGCAGTGCTGCAGCACTGGCGCAGGTCTGAGCCAACCGATGAGTTCAAACAAAACCAGCTCCTGCTCCTGCCGGTGCTCAGCGAGCTCCGGCCACGGCTTCCACCGCCGGCTCTTGGCGCCGGTGCCCCGTGACGCCGGCCGAGCAGGGCTCCGTGGTCCCGGCAAAGGGCCGTGCACCGGGCAGGACCGGCCCGGGCTCGGCTCGCTCCTTACTTGGCGAAGCGGCGGAGCCCTGCGCTGCCCCCCGCAGCCGCGAGATGGAGCCGAGCCGGCCCCGGGACACCGGGTCCCCGGGGGACCTGCCCCACGCAGGACGGGAAGGCGGCGGAGCCCGCGGCAGCGCATCCCGCCCGGTGCCACCGCCGCTCTCCCGCCCCGGCTGCTCCTGGGGACCGAGGGGACGCGCCCCGGGGGAACTCCCGTTCCCCGGCACAGGGAACCCTGCGGGGCCCGGGCAGGGCGGGCGGGGGTGTGCCCGGCGGGGGAGGGACCGGCCGCGGCGAGGGGGCTCCACCTCCCGGTGTTTAAAGCATCGGGGCCGGGCGGCAGCCAGCTTGTCCCGGGGAAAGTTGTGCCTGAGCTGCTGCTGACTCAGACGGGCCCTGGGAGCGGCGCGGCCGGGGGCCCTGGGGGCGCCTCCCCCCGCCCGCTGCCCTCGGTGCCGCCGATGACCCTGAACACGCAGCGCGGGAGCAGGAGCCCGCTGCGGCGGAGGGCCAGCACCCCCCTCCCGCGGCCGGGGCTACCGGGTGCCGCGTCGGGGGGCGAGCCCCGCCACCCCCAGCTTGGCCAGTCCGCCTCCGAGCCCGGCGGCAGGACCGCGGCACCCCGGGGCAGCTGGTCCTCCGAGTCCTCGGGCTCCTCTGGGCCCGGCGAGCCCCGGTACCGCGTGGTGCTGCTGGGCGACCCCGGCGTGGGCAAGACCAGCCTGGTCAACCTCTTCGCCGGTGTCCAGGAGCGGGACCCGCTGGAGCAGCACAGAGGTGGGTGCTTGGTGGGGGCGCTGCTCGGGGCCCCTCTGAGGGTCACCCACCGGGGGCCTGGAGGACGCGGCGGTGCGCTGTGTCCGGCCCCGTGATGGGAGAAACCTGCGTGCGAGGCGGAGAGGAGCCCGGTGCCAGCACCGTGTTCCAGCCTGGGCTGTGCTACGCCAACTGGGCTCTCCCGCTGTCTTCCAGAGGCCGTGTATGAGCGCACGCTCTGCGTGGATGGTGAGGAGACCACGCTGCTGGTGATGGACACCTGGGAGCCGGAGCAGCCACCGGGGATCCCACGGTGCCAGCGGGGCCGGGTGAGCTGGGACATACGAGACATTGTACGGGCGCGGCCACAGCTTCAGGGCCTCTGAGTGCCACAAAGGTCTCCCTGGGGCTTCCCTCGCCGTGTCCCGGGCCCACCGCTGCCCTTGCTGCAGCGTAGAGGACATGCTGGGTGAGCCAGGTGCTGGGTCCCATCTCTGACCAGCTCTTTGCCCACTTTTCCCTGGCATGGGAGGCTGCCCACTGTGTTCTTGCCAGCGCGGGCTCTTGTGCCGAGGCACCGCGAGCACAGCAGCAGCAGTGTGGGCACAGGGTCCCCCTCGCACGAGGAGGGGAGGACAAGGGGCTGTGTGGAAGGAGTGTGGTGCCAGTCCACTTTGAAATGCATGGGAATGGTTTGGGAATGGGGCTGAAGGAGCTGACTGGGCAAATCCACATGTGAGTGCTGCCAGCCAGGGCACACGCTTTAACAGGCGGAGCAGTGGCCCCAAGAGCCTGGCATAGGGCATTCCTTCCACCCAGCACGTGAAGGCATCTCCTGGGCAGAAATGCCAGCACCACTGTCACTGCCTGCCCCGAAACGCCCTTTTGCCTCCCTCCACTCCGGGGCTCTGTGTTCCTGTGGGTGCCACAGGGCAGCAACTGGTCCCCAGGAGCAGGGATGGAGCCAGTGCCCAGGCTCTGAACGCAGGCACAGCACCCGCGTGGGCTGGGGCTGCATTTGGCACGCACAGCTGTGCCTTCTGGAGATGCCCCAGCACCGTAACACCCCCACAGTGGCCCTTTATTTCCACTGTTGCTTAATTCCACCCTGGCTGGCAGGGAGCAGGGCCTGGTTCATGCAGGGTGCTGCACCTATAATGCTGGATCAACCTCAGGCCCCCAAGCCAGGCTGAGCCCACAACCCGTTTGTTGCTGATAGAGGAGGAAACTCTCAAACACCCCCCAAAAGCAAGAGCTTTTAATCTGCGTTTTTTTAATGGGACCCATACGCCTGCTGCCCATGATATGGGGGCTGGTGGGGTGCGCTGGCAGGTCCCATCAGTGCTAGGGTGCTCTGCTGTTCCCCCCAGCAGCAGCAGGGCTGCCAGCGGCCCCTGCAGAGCAGTGACATCTCATTTCCCATACGGTGACAGGGTGAGGAGAACTGGTGCCGCAGCCAGTGCCTGCAGGTGGGGAACGCCTACGTCATCGTCTACTCCATCACCGACCGGAGCAGCTTCGAGAGCGCCTCAGAGCTGCGCATCCAGCTGCGCCGTGCACGGCAGGCCGAGGACATCCCCATCATCCTGGTGGGGAATAAAACCGACCTGGTGCGGTGCCGCGAGGTCTCTATTGAAGGTGAGCGGTGGGGAGCGGGGTGTCTGGCTGGTCAGGACACCCAGGGGGGCCCTGCACCTGGGCTCCTTGTCCAGCTGCTTCTCCTGTGTTTGGCCCCTCGTCCCTGGACGTGCAGCTGCTGCCCCACATGCAGCAGTGCCAGTCCCCCAGCCCCCAGGGTGCCAGCGGGGCTGTGCCCCCTCCCTGCCCTTTCCTTGCAGAGGGCCGTGCCTGCGCCGTGGTGTTCGACTGCAAGTTCATAGAGACATCGGCAGCTTTGCAGCACAACGTGGCTGAGCTCTTCGAGGGGGTAGTGCGGCAGATCCGCCTGCGCCGAGGGGGCAAAGAGTCCTGCACACGCCCCGTGCCCAGCCAGAAGCGCAAGGAGAGCCTCACCAAGAGAGCCCGACGCTTCCTCGACAGGCTGGTGGCCAGGAACAGCAGCAAAGTGGCCCTCAAATTCCGCTCCAAGTCCTGCCATGACCTGTCTGTGCTCTGAGAGCCGCCGCTTTCCCATCCCTCCGCACACGCAGGCTGGGACTCTCCTCTCTGCCAGCAGCATGACCAGTGGCTTTGTGGAAAGCCCAGATGGGGCTGGAATGATGCTGAGGACATGGAGCTCTTGTAACTGGTGTTGAGGGATGCCTGGGGTGCTCTGGATCCGGCCACTTCCCCTCCAGGAGGGGAGACAAGTGGAGCCGGGTCCCTGGGTTGCACCCGTGGAGCAGGGGGTGGGATGGGCACCTGCACTTGGGGTGGTGTGATCCTGGATTACAAACGCTCCCGGGGAGCGGGAGGTGAGGGATGGCCGTGCCCTGCTGCAGGACTGCCTGCAGGGATGGAGGCTGCCAGAAGCATGGCAGGTCCCACTCATGGTGCCTGTCATTTGCAGGGCAGCAGGGACCAGCAGTGGACCATAGTGGTGTCCACCTCAAGGGCATCCTTGAGTCTGGCCAGGGAGAGGGGCTGGGGGAGCACCGGCAGCATCACCTGGCACTCCCAGCCCCTCTGTGCCAGGGCTTTGTGCCATGTGTCCCTAGCACCAGTGCTTCTCAGACAGAGTGTTTTCTGCTGTCTCTGTACTGGTGCAATGGGGAAAATCTTCCATCTGCAGAATAAACCACATCAGGGAGGTGCTGGTCTCTGCTGGGTCCCTGCCATGGGGAGCCACATCCCAGAGCCACGTGGCTGGATTCAGGCCTGGTTCCTTGCCCACAGCTGGGCCAGAGGATCTGCCTCCTGCTCCAGCCAGGCTTTGGTGGGCTCCAGCTTCACCAGCTGAAACCTCTCAGGGCAGGGAGAGCTTCTGGTTGCCGCCCATAGTGGAAAAACTGATTTCTCACCCAGTGGTCGCAGCATTGTCCCCTGTGACGGCAGAACCCCCAGCCCCCCTGCACCTCTCAGCTCCCAGTCTGCTCTGGAGAAGCCTCTGGGAAGGGCTGAGCTCCACTGAGGTGCAGCTTTCCAGCCCCCAGGCACCGTGGGAGCCTGGGCAGGGAGCCGGCACTTGGTGGCTCCCGCTGCCCCGGGAAGGGCAGGGAGGCAGGAGCCGGGCAGTGTGGCACCAGCTGCAGCGCTGCACAGCCGGGAAAGGACGTGCTTGGCTGCAGCAAGCAGTGAGTGACCCCGGGCACCCGGGGAGGTGGTGCTGGAGCTGTGTGGGCTCTGCCGGTTGTTTTTAGGCTGTGCTGCCAGCAAGCAGCCGGGACGCCATGGGATAACCTGCTCAGCGGCCCCAGGCCCAGCGCCAGGGAGGATCAGCGGTGCCCTCCCTCCCTAGGTCAGGTCGGGAGTTTCCACTCACTCTGTGGCTCGAGTGTGGGGAGCCACTGGCTGCGGCCAGCACCGTGCAGCCAGAGAGGGGGTCACTGGCGCAAAGGGGAAGCAGGGATGGGGCAGCAACCCAGTGGGAAAACAGTCTCTCCACAGGTGCAAACCCCAGTGAGGGTTTCTCCCTGCCAGCTCTGTCCCTGGGACTGGGGAAGCCCACTCGGGTTTTGCTCTGTGCTGCCCAGTGCCTCCCTGAACTGTTGGTGACAGTGACATTGCTGCTCTCTCCTCGCCGTGGCTCTGGCCCTGGCTGCTCTGCCAGGGCCCTGTCCCGGAGCCCCCCCACAGCAGCTCCTGGTGCCGCTGGATGCAACGCTGCAGTTCACACAGCATTGGCCACACTGGGGCTGGGGGCTGCACAGCAGAGACAGGGGCTCCTTCCTGCTGCCAGTGTCTCCCACAGCTGCAGCCGGCATTTCCCTGCTGCAGGAGGTGGCGGCGAGGGGGGGGCGGGGGCACGGGGTGGAAAGTTGGCAGCCGGCAGAGAGGGGAGTGGAAAGAATGAGCTCAAACCCAGAAAAATGCGGCTGTGCTGGAGGGTGGGAGGAGAGGCCAAGGGGGACCACGGCGAGGCACTGAGAAACGAGGGAGGAAGGAGGAGGTGCGGGCGGGGGGGCGGGGGCTGCCTGCAGCCCCCACTGGTCCCACACCTGGGGCAGGTAGTGCCGGGGTTCAGCAGCCCCAGCCCCCCCAGCAAGTGCTCTCGGGGCTGTCCCAGTGCCAGCTGTCCCTGCATGGCCATCGGCCCTGCTGCAATCTCCCCAGCCCCACCTGCTCCCCAGCGCTATTAGTCCCCATGCCATTCCCTGGTACCATCAGCCCCAGTGCCACCAGTCCCGGTGGTTGCTGCTCTGCCCCCTGCCTCCCTGGGACAAGGACCCCGTGGGCTCCCAGCCGGTGCATGGCCGCACTGGGATGCCAGCCCTGAGAGCTGCCCCAGCCCTCCCCACACACCAGCCCCTCTCAAACGGGCTGCAGAGACATGACTGGTTTTTTTGTTCAGTTCCCTCAGTGGGTGCACAAGGAGATCCCAGCCGCCACGGCAAAACCCGCTCCCACCCGGGCCACATCTCAGAGCCTAGAATGGGGCTGGAGCGCTGCAGGGCTGTGGTGTGCGGGCAGCGCAGTGGAGGTGAGGCTGGGAGGGGAGGCATCACCCTGCGTCCCCTTTGCCAAGGGTTCCCAAGCCAAGCCAGGGTTTAGGGGGAGGGTGGGCACCCCGAGGGGTCCATAAGGGTCTGGGTGAGGGGGTCGATAAGGGGGTCAGTGCTGTGCCAGGCCAGGCCATGGCAGGCAGCAGGGTGTGTGTGGGCACGCTGCCTGCGTGGCTGCCTGCTGCTGCCCTTGGTGCCTGTCCTTCTCCTTTGTGGGAGAGTTAGTGGCAGGGAGAGGACAGCATCCTGGGCAGGAGGCCAGCCCTGCAGAGAGGGGCTCCCAGGAGGCCTTTCCATCTGCCCTCTGCCTGAAACACAAAACTATGAATCACCCCTGGTCCTGAAATAGATTCCAGGAAGAAAACATTAAAAAAAAAAAAAATTAAATTGCTTTTTAATCCCTTCTGTGCTCCCTTCCCCTGCCCGTGGCTCAGATCTAAACTAGGGGCAGCACCATTTAACTTTTCTCAATCTTTTCCTTTGCTGATGTCTCTGCTTCTCAGCAGACTCTCGTCCTGGCGAGGGCGATAGGGATGCGCAGCACCAACACAGAGGAGCTGGGGAGGAGGAGGAGGCTCGGTGGCACAGCCAGGCTGCCAGCGGCTTGGGAGGGGAGGGAATATTTGTGAGGAAAACACGCATTTCAGCCAATTTTCCAGCAGAGCCCTGGCCCCGGTCCAGCGGCAGGGAGAATTTGCTGCCATTTATGAAGCATTTTTACAGAAGGGCTGTTTGTGCAGCCACGGGTGGGCTGGGGCAGGTCATGGGGGAGCCCCAGCAGCGCAGGGGGGTCCTTGAGAAACAGCAAAGGGCAGGAAAACCCAGGGCAGGATGGAGGAGAAGCCCAACTCGCTTGGGCTGGTGGTGGCTGCAGCTGCCACCTTCCCACTTGTGGCTGCGGGGGGCTGGGTCCCCCCTGGCCGCAGGGACCCCCAGACTCTCACCCACTCCTGGCACCGTGGGATCCAGGCAAGAAGGGCCAGGCCTGTGGTCAGAACCCCCTGCCTGTACGTGGACAGCGCCGCTGCGCTCCCCCTTGCCGGCACAGCGTCAGCACGGACCTCTGGGAGCCAGGATAAACCACCATAAACCGGGGTGATGCAGGGCTCCGGGGGCCGAGGCGGCACAGCCCGAGCCCAGGCTGGTGTGGGCACTCCACCAGCGGGACCACTGGCGCTGCTCCGTCCCACCGGCCCCGGGCTGCCCTCACGGCTCCCGGCCCACCCGCGGCACGGGGGAGCCGGGCCCACCGCCGTGCCCTGCGGCGGGAAGCCAGCCCGGAGCCCGGCCCCGAGCGGGGCGGCTGTGGGGGCCGCAGGCCCCGGTACGGGATAGGCCGCGCGCAGGCCCCCGGCTGCCGGTCTCCTAGCAACGCGGCCCGGGTTACCGGGGGCGTGCTCAGCGTCGGCGGCGTCGACGTTTGACGCACTTCCGGTCGGTAAGAGGACGTGTCCCTGGCGCGCGCGGGCCGGAAGCGGACGGCGGCGGGAGCAGCTGTCATGGAGGAGGCCGCGGCGCACAACGGTAGCGCCGCCGGGGCCGGGGCCCCCGCGCCCGCCCGCCCGCCCGCCACCCCCGAGGGCATGGCGCTGGCCTACGGCAGCCTCGTCCTCATGGCGCTGCTGCCCATCTTCTTCGGGGCGCTGCGCTCCGTCAGCTGCGCCAAGAGCAAGGTACCCCCGCGGCCCCGGGGCGGCCCGGCCTCCCCCCAGCCCGGGCCCGGCGGCGGGGGCTTCCCCCGCCCCTCCCGGGAGACCCTCCGGGCCTCGCTCCCCCCGCCAAGGTGGCCCCGGCCCCCCCCGGTGCCCCGGCCCGGCGGCTGTCTGTGCCCCTGGCGAGGCAGAGAGCCCTGCGCCCCGGTGGAGGCGGGGGGCCCCGGGAGAGATCTGGCCTCCCCCGGCTCTTCTCCGGCCCCGGCCCCATAAATGCAAGTGCTGCAGAACTCACCGCCGCCCCGCCGTCCGGCAGGAGGTGCAGCGCCGGGGGGACTCATGGGTGGCTTTGCTCCCGCGTCCCGCAGCGCTGGGGCTGGTCCCCGGCGCGCTGCCCGCACTGCCCGCACTGCCCCTGCAGCCCAGCTGTTGCTCCTCTGTCTTGCTCCTGCCCTCGCTGGTAGCAGCTGAGACTCAAATTCCAACACTTTGGCTCCTGATGTTCAGGAGAAGGGACTCTTTTACACAGGCAGATTTATTACTATTTTTTAGAAGCCCCTTGTCCAGCCTTAAGCCTTAAATCAGGGGGTTCAGATGATTTTAGTGGGGTTCCTGGCAGCCCGGGCAACTGAGATCACAGCCGAGCAGGGCCTGGCTGTGGTTTGGGGGGGGATTTCTCTTTGCTCACACCACAGGGAGCCAGCCGCTCTTTGGGCTCTTGTTTCTGCACCGCTGAGTACTGTGTGGCAGTTGCTGTGCCCGGCATAAACTGCTGTTCCTTCATGGGGTTGTTTTGCTTCCACTGACATGCACTCTGTCTGGCACTGGCCACAGGTGTTTGCCTGTGCAAGATTAGATCTCTGAGCAGCGGCCAGCTGGGCAGGGGAGCAGGCAGGGCAGCAGGCAGCCCTCTGCCTCTCAGATGAAAGTCTCTCCTGGGAAATGCCTTGAAAAGGGGCTGGTTCAGCTGGTGCAAAGATGTCTCGGAAGGCGAAGGGGGTTTATAAATTGACGGCTTTTGAGCACAAGGAGTACCCCAAGAGCGAGGTGAAGGATAAAAAGGTGATTGGAGAGAAACATCATTCAGAGAGTTATTGACATATGGTGCGCACAGATGGGAGGGCTGTTGGGGACAGCTGGCTATAAGCAGCGAGGGACCCCACCTCCCCTTTGGGTAGGGAGGGACAGGAACACCAGTGCAGGGTTTTTTTCCCTTGTCCAAGAGGAAAAAAGCAGTAAATTGTGGCAGCCCTTGGAAGGATGAGTGCAACGTTTGCTTTTTCCATCTCAGGCTCTGCCTGTGACACAGCACTGCCTCTTGAAATGATGGGGGGGGCAGTGGGTGTCCCGCCCGGCTTCAAGCCGCTGTGGAGTCCCACTCATGTCTGTTCACCTTCTGCACAGGTATGAAGCCAGAGTAGGGACTGATCCACTCCTCTCCTCTCCTCCCCTCTCCAGAACTCCTCGGAGATGCCAGAGACCATTACCAGCCGAGATGCTGCTCGTTTTCCCATTGTTGCCAGTTGCACCCTTCTGGGGCTCTACCTCTTCTTTAAAGTAAGTGAGCAATGCCAGCAGGTGCTGGAGCCGCTGCCTGCCATCCTCCCTGCCTGGTCAGGAGCTCCCAAAGTGGGGCTGACTTGATTTTTGGCCCTTAGTGTTGGGACAGAAAATGTTTAAGGCTGCACAGCTCGAGTTCTTCAGTGTCACTGCGCAGGAGGACATCCGTTCTCGTGTGAACTGTCACAGCTTGGGGGAAATCAGGGCCTGTTTGTGCACAAGTTGGTTCTGGAGAGCTGCTGTGGGGCAAGTTCACCCTTGCGCTCTGTCTGCCTCAGTGGGCCGACCTGACAGTGCACAGAAAATCAGAGGGTGCCAGGGACTCCTGCGTTGCAAATGCTGCTGTCTCAGTGTTGTGCTCCATGCTGTGGTTCCGAAGCTGTCTTGGCTGCAGGCCTGGGGGATTGCTACCTTGTGGGTGAGCCCCTAGGTATTCAACATGAAGTCTTTTACATGTGCAGACCCAACAAGCAGAGTTAGATGACCATTCCTGAGTCACAGGAGATCCCAGCAGCAGGTGCTCTTGGCTGTGTAGAGAAGATATCTTGGCGTAAAGCCCCTTTGGCTGTGCATGCTGTGGCTGAGCTCCTGGAGAGGCCTGATGAGCCATGGGGTCACCACAGCCAGGAGCTGAGCAGTCCTGTCAGCTCAGCACCTTCCAGCCCTGCTGGCCTGGGCTGCCTGCAAGGTAGCAGGGTGCTTCTGGCTGCCCAGGAGATGAGGTTTAAGGTGCAGAGTTGGGAATACTGCAGTTTACAGTCCCTTTTCTGGTAACTCTTGCAATTACCATGCAATAGCTGACTGACGCTGTGGGCTCCTGCCCTGGGTTAAGTGGGCTGATGGCTGTGTCCTGTTGGTCCTCACCCTGATGTGGGCCTGGGTGCTGGCCTGTGTTGTGGCTGCAGCAGAAAGGCGAGTGCATGCCACAGCCTGCGCAGCCACAGAGGTCAGCTCTGCAGCAGCAGACAGGATCAGGCCTCCCCAGCAATATGTCCTGCTTTCCCAGCAGGGAAGTTTAGCCTGTGTGCTCACTGGGGCTGCAGTTCCTCTTTTAGGTCACCAGTAGTAAAGCCAAGCATCTGCTGAGCCTCTTCTGATGGTGGGGTATGGAGCAGGCCCACCAGACCTTGCCGCCCGAGCCCCTCTGGCCACTGACAGGACCCCCAGCAGCCCACCCCTTCCCTGTGGCCCATGTCTCAGGGTACTCTTCCACCTCCTCAGGTGCCTTTTCTGTCTCTTGCTGCTGGCTGGGATAGAGACACCAGGAGAAGAAGTACTGGATGTGCAGTGTGGCCCTGCTGCAGTTGCTGCATGATCAGAGGCTCTTCCTTTTAATTTCCGCAACCTGCCATGAGCACTCATATTCCAGCATTCCCCTTCCAGGAGAGCATGGAGGACCCCGGGGACCCTTGTTCTGGGCTGTAGGGGTGTGATCTGGCAGCAATGCAGTGTGTGCATTGGAGGGCAGGAGTTCTAGTAACACGGTGTTTAATTAGGGCAGGATGCACTTGGCCCGCTGCAGTAACAGGGCAGGGGTGCTGCTGCTCCCCTCTGCCAGGACAGCCCCCAGGAGTGGTATGGTGCCTCGCTCCCTGCTTGGGCTCAGTCTGCAGGGGACAGGCTGGGGAAGCTCTGTCCTCCTTTCTGCAGTGCAGGAGTTATTTTTTGACCTGAGCAGCTCATAGATGCACAGCAACTTGTAGGCCCACTGTGCTTGTTCTGCGAGCACACAGCTATTTCCAACATATTTCCCATCAGCAGTGCATGAATTTGGGTTATTCCAGCTATTCTTCTTGCCTCCCTGGAGCACTGACACAGCAGCTGCTGATGGGAACATGAAGTGCTGTAGATGGGGAGGATGCTAGGCTAACTAACCCCTCTTTGGATTTGTCATGCAGATATTCTCTCAAGAGTACATCAATCTTCTGCTTTCCATGTACTTCTTCGTGCTGGGGATCCTAGCCCTGTCCCATACCATCAGGTACAGCGGAGGGAAGGGTGCAACTGGGGCAGGGGTGTCCAAGGCTGCCCGCTTTGTGAGGCAGCAGGGTGTTGAGTTTTAACGGGGGGCTTCTAGAGGACTGTTGCCTTGCAGCAGAATCAAGTCCCAGCTCTAGAGTATTGTTCCTTAGTGGTGTGAAGGGCCCAGAGCATGCTGTGAACTCTTCCTTGGGGGATCCAAAGTTGGGGGGGTCCCAGCAATCCGGTACCCTGTACTGCGTCACTGGGATAGCTCATGGAGGTGTGAGTGGCCACTATCGTGGGACAAGGCCAGCTCACCCTGAGGAGCTGCTATGGCCTGGCACAATTCTCACTGCCCTGTGGAGGGGAGAGCTCCTCTGCACCCATGTTCCCCTTATTGGGACAGCTGAAACAGGCAGCTGGAGTTCACAATAACATCCCCCAGCCTTGCGTGGATGCTTGGCACAAGGTTTTGAAAGCATAGGCTGTTTCAGTAACTGAAAAAGTAAAACTGGTTTCCTGTTTCCTGAGCTCTAGGGCGTTGGGGACCAGAGGCTTTCCCTAGGCCGGTGCTGGGCAAGGGCTTTGTCTCTGCTCCCAGCTCTTCAGGAGAGCCATTCAGTGGTGGCCCACCCAGTTCTGGGTGCCCAGGGGGCTGCTGGGGGACACAGGGCGCATGCTGTGGTCTGGGGTGGGTCCTCCCTTCTAGTGGGTGATGCTCTGTGCCTGCTACCCTAGAGCGCTGGGAGGGAACGTCACATACGGCAGGTCAGACCTCTGGGGAGGACAAGGTCCCATGTCTGTGGCTTGGTGAGTGAAGCTGGGGCTCCTGCCAGTCTTTGGAGTGGAAAACTTGACTCCAGCTGCATCTGGAGTACTGTGTCCAGTTTTGGGCTCCCCAGTTCAAGAGAGACAGGGAACTACTGGACAGGGTCTAGCAGAGGCTACAAAGATGCTGAGGGGACTGGAGCATCTGCCTTATGAGGAAAGGTCGAGAGAGCTGGGCCTGTTTAGCCTGAAGAAGACTTGAGAGGTGATCTTATCAATGTCTACAAATATCTTAAAAGTGAGTATCAAGAGGATGGGACCAGGCTCTTTTCAGTGGTGCCCAGCAACAGGACAAGGGCAATGGACAGAAACTGCAACACAAGGAAGTTCCATCTGAACGTGAGGAAAAACTTCTTTGCTTTGAGGGTGACAGAGCACTGGAACAGGCTGCCCAGAGAGGCTGCAGAGTCTCCTTCTCTGGAGACATTCAAAACCCACCTGAACGCGACTCTGCAACCTGCTCTAGGAGAACCTGCTTTAGCAGGGGGTTGGACCAGATCTCCAGAGGTCCCTTCCAACCCCGACCATTCTGTGATGCTGTGATTGTGTGAAAACCTGGCATTTCCCCATCTCGGGAGGGGGTGTGGGCTGATGGCTGTGCTGCAACACCATCATTCAGAGGTGCTGGGCAGCGTGTCCTGCGGGGTTTCTGTCAAACTGCCCTTCTCTACACCTCTCATTTCAGCCCCATGATGAACAGATTCTTCCCTGCAAATTTCCCCAACAAACAATACCAGCTTCTCTTCACCCAGGGCTCCGGGGAAAACAAGGAGGGTATGTTGGCTCACTGGTCTCCTGGGGGCCTGAATGTTTTCTGCCTTTACTGTTCTGGTTTTTGTCACTTGATGCTTTGACTTCCAGCCGACTGAGACAACCTTATCCAAGATTTGCCTCTTACTGCCCGCTACGCTTCTGTAGCCAATGTAAGCCCAGTGTATCCCTGCAGAGCTGGGGCTGCTGTGTGCATCTTCTTGCACTGGCTGGTGCTCTCCCTCTCTGCTGCTGGTGGCTGGCAGCGAAACTCCAGAAACAGATCCCAGAGTGCTATAGGAAATGGAACTAGCACTGTGGTTAGATTCACTGCCTTTATTTAAGCTCTTTGGGTAGCATAGTACTGACTTTTTTGTGCTGCCTTATCTGATTCAGTCTTGGCACTGGTAGAAGATGCTTTGATAAGTATCCTGCCCAGTAGCTTTACTGGTAAGGGAACAGTGAATTGCAAGAATTTTTCTAGTGATACCACCAGGAGTTAACTGGTGCAGGAAGAGGGAGAAGATTTGCCTCTCCATGCCTTAAACAGTGCCTGAATCCAATTTCCTCATTGACAGAAGGATCGCAGATGCTGTCCATGTGGCAGAGTCTGGCTGAAGGAGAGGGGCTGAGCTTGCCAGGGCCGGCTGCTCACTCGCTTGCAGTTTGTACTTGTTTACTGTGGGCATGGCCGTTCCTGTGGGTACAGTCCCTTCATTTAGGACGTAAGCGCTCTGGTCTGTGTTGCTGCGCTGCTGTAGTCACCCATCTCTGCCCTGCGCGGGAAGGGGAGCTGCCTGCACTGCCCAAAATCTGCCTTCTCTGTTTTATTGCAGAAATAGTGAATTACGAGTTTGACACCAAGGATCTCGTATGCCTGGCCCTGAGCAGTGTTGTTGGGGTCTGGTACCTGCTGAGAAAGGTAAGCGAGCCGCAGCCCTGTTGCAGGGAGGCTGAGGCAATGGCTGGGCACGTGCAGTGGGACCCAAATCCCTTTTTCCTATCATTCTCAGCACTGGATTGCCAACAATCTCTTTGGGCTGGCGTTCTCCCTCAACGGGGTGGAGCTGCTGCACTTGAACAACGTCAGCACTGGCTGCATCTTGCTTGGGGGCCTCTTCATCTACGACGTCTTCTGGGTAAACGGGAGTGTTCCCCGGGGCGGACGCGAGTTGCAGCCGTTGGCGGAAGGCATGTGCGTGGCGTTACGCCTCTTTGGAGGCAGCACGCTGGCTGGACACACGTTTGCAGTCAGGATTTCCACTTTCTCAGCCCAAAGGCGTGTGGTGGGGATGATGACAGAATCAAACAGTGGCAGAACGTGGCTCAGCAAATGCATTTTCTTTTAATCTCTGGCTTAGAAAGCCCAGGGCTGGCAGGGATCCTAGCTAGGCTGTTGGGTACCCAGGTGTGTGGCATATCCAGTTCTGGTGACATGTATTCCCTGCTAAGGTCTTTCCAATGCCTGGTGGAGCTGCTGGGTGGGCTGGAGGACAAGGCTGCTGTGGGGCCTGCTGATCCTGCTTGTATGGGCTGTGCCTCTGCCAGCTTCGTTAGCATCCTTCTGTTCTCTCGCACAGAGAACCAAACACTGGAATGCCTCCAGTCTCTTTCCCTCAGCCAGTGCACCACCCTGACATCTTTATTTTGAGGTTTTCGTCATGTCTCTGCAGTGGGCCTGGAGGAATGTTTCTCCTTGCAATGCCCATATTTGCCAGTCCTTTCTGCTGCCTCCACCTTCTGAATTACTGTGTTTCCAAATGTCTGAGACACTTGTATACCTTGAGGTCTGTCCAGCAGCTCTGCAGCTGCCTTGAGTAATCATTCTCTATTTAAGCCTGGCTACTGTATGTTATTTTGCACTAGGCTGGTGCTGTCCCTGCTTCACAGGCTTGTTAACAGTCTCAGCTCTGTGGTTTGTTAGCCTGTGTGCCATTTGCTCTGCTGCTGTCAGCTGGAGAGGATTCAGCCCTCCTGGCTTAGCACACCCAGTGCCTTGCGCCCTGCTCGGGGTGCAGGTGTCTTCCCAGTACTTGGGAGATGGCAAGAGTGCGACCCTTGCTGCTCTGCACTTGCTGGCTGTCTCCTGCCTCAGCCTCCCTGGCAGGTCAGTGTGTTGCCGGAATCTCACAGAAGGGCCGTCTTGAAGTGGAGACCCTCTTACTGTGCCCCTCTGCAAGGACCAATTGCTTGGATCTTAGCATGAATTTAATCACAGTGAGATCCAAGGAGGAAGGAGAACTGCTCCGTGGATTGATGATACTGCCCCCTGCATAGTCTTGGGATGAATTTGCATGTGATGCTTTTCCCTGGTCCCAATGCAGAGTCCTGTCACTCCATGGTCATGCCCAGAGCTTGCTGCACCTTGTGGGAGTTAATCTGATGCCCGGTGCTTGCTTTAAGGTTTCTCTTTAATCCCTAGCTCTAGGATCTTGCTGGTGCTAACCAGCACCTGGTTTATGTGCCTGCTGCTGGTGTAGCCAAGACTGGAGGCTTGGAGATGAAAAGGGAACCGAAATAAGGGTGGTTGACCTATGTGTTTACAGTCCATCCCCTAAATGACGCCAGTATTTAAAGCTGATAGTGCAGTACAAATAAATGACCTCAGAGTAAAATACAGCTGATCTGTCAATTGCTCTGGTCCCCATTGGAGTTTTATGGGCAGCAGCCTGCCACTGGCTGGGACTGTCTGCTGGCACCTCCTGCCCTCAGATAATGTCCTGTGCGGCAGTCAGGCTTTCCACTGAGTTGACTAATTGGAGCTGAACTGACCCGCAGGGGTAGGTGCTGAGGAAGGCCAGGTGGTGGGCAGCACTGCAGCTCTGCAATGTGAGTGGGAGCTGTCTCCCTGGTGCCATTCAGGAAGCAGGATGGATGTGACATGCTCACCTCCTTGAGTGCTGTCCTGTGCCTTCTCCCCTGGGCAGGAGGCTCACTCGCAGGACTCTCTGCACAGTTTGGCAGCTCTTTTGCTGCTCTGCCACTGAGGCCAGTCTGCGTTGTGAAGTGAGGCTGTAGCTGAGCATGCTCCTGTTCCTGTGCAGCTGTGATCACCCAGGACTCCTCTGCTTGCCCCTAGGTCTTTGGCACCAATGTGATGGTGACAGTTGCCAAATCGTTTGAAGCCCCAATAAAACGTGAGTAGATCTTCCCTGTGTGCTGGAGGAGGGGCTGTCTGTTCTGCTGCAGTCGCTGCCCTGTACACCCTCTGCCTTCTGGAGATAGCTCAGAAGGTGGGACATGTGCAGGAAGGTTTCCTGCTAGTGACCCCCTTAGCTGCCTGGTGACACCGACCTGCAGGGAGCAGGCCAGGTCTCTGGAGGGGGATGGTTTGCTGAGCCCTGAGCTGGCTCCCTTAGTCTGCATTAGTCTGCACCCTCAGAGCAGCCAATTCCACCTCAAAAAAAAACCAACAAACCAGCATGCAAAAGACCCCACAGACCCCCCTAAAAGAGAGTGAATTCGTGCTTTGTTGAGCACGTAGTAGTTTGGGTCCTGGGAGCTGGGCTTGAGTGCTGTGCATGGGGCTGGCTGCAAACCCCTTGGGTTCTCATCCTGGCGCCTGGAGTCATCTCAGGAAGGAGAAGGGGAGCTGCAGGGGAGGAGTGGGCCAAGGGCAGGGACAGGGGTCTTGCCCTGCTCCAGTTCCTTTTTGCCAGGCACAGCGGTGCTGCTGAGGTCTGCTCAGCACAGATGCTGCCCCCTCACTCTGCCTCCCTCTGCCCCTTGCAGTGGTTTTCCCTCAGGACCTGCTGGAGAAGGGGCTGGACGCTGACAACTTTGCCATGCTGGGTCTGGGAGACATTGTCATTCCAGGTAAGGACAGGAGAGGGGGAACGTGACTGGGATCCCCCATCTGGACAGGCTGCGGGGCCATGCCGAAGGCCCTGGAGGTCTCTTGCCGGGCCTGGGGGCTTCGGGGACCCGGGGTGCGGGGCTTCCCCCAGGTGTGGGTGCTGTCCTGGTGCCTTGTGCCGCGAGGGGGCGCTGTGCGCCAAGGCACCGCCCGGCGCGGCTGCGGGTCCTGCCCTGCCCGCCCTGCTGCCGTCCCTCACTGTCCCCTTCTGCCCGCAGGGATCTTCATTGCCTTGCTGCTGCGGTTTGACATCAGGTGAGTGGGCGACAGGGAAGGGTCCCTGGCAGGTTGGATCTTGCAACATACTTGAACTGCTTTTGTAGAGGAAAAGGATAAAGGGAAGGCAGGAGCGCAGTCGTGCGCTCCCCTCCGGGGCTTGGCGTGGGACCCAGGAGAGTGGCTGGGACAGGGGGCGGAAGAGAAAGTTCTTGGAAGAGTAGATGTGAGCAGGGCTGGCTTTGTGGGTAAGTCCTGAGCACGGGGAGTGAGTCATTCGAGTTCACAGAGGTTGCTGTACGCATGGCAAGGTGGGCAGGGCAGGCAGCACAGGGGAAAGAGCCAGGCCAGCAGCACGTAACAGTGGGAGCCTCAACCATCTCCCTGGCACTGAGGAGGGGAGGGCAGGGTGGCTGTGGCTGTGCTCAGCAGTGAGGGGAAATGGTGACAGTGTGGGAAAGAGCCGGGGGTGCTGGCACCTGGGAAGTGCTCTTGTGGATGCAAATCAGTGCCTGGCATTGCTGGCTACTTCTGGATTGCTGTTGACGTTGGAAGCTCCTTCCTACGCAGAGAAGCTGCACCTAACACCAGGCTGTAGCTTTCAGCAGTTGCCCCACACTGAAAGTCTTTGGCTGGGGAGCTGCTGGGAATGGGCCCTTCGTGCGACTGCGGTGGTGTGGCCCCGCTCCCGCTGCTGTTGCACAGACCCTCCAGTCTGTGCCAGGTCTTCCAGGTGTTTCCACCCACATCCTGCCTGCACCTGCTGGGAATCTCAGTTCCCGTGGCCTGCCCTTTGATAAAACAGCACGTGCTGAGAGTGGGGTGCCAGGGACGGGCCGTGCTTCCCCCAGGAAGCTGGGTCCCACCCGGCACAGATTCCTCCCCTCCCTGTAGCTGTCCAGCAGCAGGATTGCACGCCTCCTTCTCTTCCCCAGCCCCTCACCTGGGTGTCACCCCATCCAGTCCCTCACTGCTCCTGCGGGGTTGGGGCTACGCTGGTGGCAGCCCCTGTGCTGGCCCGAGAGCACGGGCAGAGTACAGCTCCCCTCACCTCAGCATGGAGGGAGGCGACTGAGGGCACTGGGCAGCTCTGTTCCAGCCACTGGCGTCCCAGACCCGAAGTCACTGGGCTTTGCTCCCTTTCTCTACAGCTTGAAGAAGAACACACACACGTATTTCTACACCAGCTTTGTGGCCTACATCTTCGGGCTGGGCCTGACCATATTCATCATGCACATCTTCAAGCATGCCCAGGTGAGCTCTGCTGTGCTGCCTCCTGCAGATGCACATCCCAAGCAGGAAACACCAGCTTGGTCATGAGGTTCCTGCGTCATGCCAGGAAAAATCAGATACACTCCTTCTCTTGCCTTTGCTTTTCCAGTGTTGCCTGTACCTTTCCGTGCCCAAGGCTTCTGTGCCTGGCTGGAGCAGAGTCCTGTTTGGGGCAAGGCTGGCTTGGGCAGCTGTCTTTCCAACAACAGTACCTCTGCCAGGCTGCCCTGTGTTTTTGTGGCTCTTTACAACCAAAGGGCCCTTGAAAACCCACCCTCTGTGCTGTGGGGGCAGCCTGGGAGCCCGTACACTGTGGGTGCTGTCACTGCTCTGCGCAGGGGCCCTCTGTGTGTTCATGGCCTGCAGGGACCTCATGGTGAGGTCTTTGTGCTGCTGCAGCTGCAACTTGGGTCTCGAAGCTGCTTTCTGGGGCATTAACCTTCTCTGCCATGCTGTGACAGACGCTGCGGGTGCAGAGGGGACAGGGCCAGCTTGCCTCACGCTCCTCCTGAGGGGTGATTTTGTGGCTTGGTTTAACAGTTGTTTTTCTTCCCAACAGCCTGCTCTTCTGTACCTGGTCCCTGCATGTATCGGATTCCCACTTCTTGTGGCTTTGGCAAAAGGAGAAGTAACTGAAATGTTCAGGTGAGCGTCAGCTGGGGACGGAGCTGTTTTGCTGGCGGCACTGGAGTGCATGAAGCGTGCAGATGTTCCCACGCCTGGGCACAGCTGGGGGGACGAGTTCATCTGGGCATTCTCTGGGTGTGCACGTGCACGTGCGTGGGTGGAGAGAGCGGGTCTGTGTTTGTACATGCCGGCCCTGGCTCCAGCCACCTCCTTGTAACCGGGTGGGAGCTTTGGTGCAGTACCAACAGGCAGGCAGCATCTGGTATTGCTTTACGCCCTGGTGACAAACTCTTCCCGTGCGCTGGCAGGCAGGGGAGGGTGGGACCGCACACCTGGTGCTGAGATACTTGGTCATTGTGTCCCAGGGCCTGTGGGTGGGGGAGAATGGAGCTGGATCCAGCTGCAAGAGCAGCCAGGGCTGGTTTGAGCACATCCCAGCCTCCCCGCTCAGGTGAAGTATCCTGGTTTGCAGCAGCCTCCCTGCCCCAGGGATCGTAGGGGCAGAGAGAGGAGGCTGTGCTGTGCTGTTGTGCTCTGGCCCTTCCCTCAGCCTGCCATGCGCCAGGCATTTGCCTGTTTGCTGTCAGTGGGCAGCTTTTGGCCACCTGCCTGTCCTCTCTGAGCTGCACGGAGCGTGGTCTGGCCTGCCTGGGAGCTTTCTCCACTACGCTCATCCAGTTGTGCTCACAGTTCAGTGGTGGCCCAGTGCAGTTGCTTGTTTGAGAATGGCTGAAGAAGAGGAGGGAGGGGAACATCCCAAAGCAGTGTTTGCACCCCCCAGCCTCCCCGTTCTGGGAGTGCCTGAGCCTCCAGCCTGGTCAAAGGGAAACCAGCATCCGACTGGGGTGCAGCAGGGAGCTGGCTGTGCTCGCCACCTTCCCCTCCCCTGGGAGATGCAGGTATGCATGTTCCCACCAGGCTGTCAGCCGGGCCGGCTCCCCAGCCCTGCTGCACCTGCCCATCCTTTGATGTTTGCTTCTGACAATCGCTGCTGCAGGCGCTGAGTGTCCTGGGATCGTCCTTCCTGTGCACCTGGGATCCTGCAGCCGCTCTCCCCCAGTGCCGTGACTCACCAGCTGACAGCAGCACCACCTCCCGCACCAGGAAACTGGGGAGAGACGCTGTGAGCCTGGCCAGCCAGGCAGCGAGGGGCCTGGGGAGCCCAGCAGTCGGGCACGGGGGGCTAGTGCCCCCACAGAGCATTTGCACAAGCTGCTGCTGTTTGCCGAGTGCTGCTAGGCCAAGTGCAGGAGGCTTGGTTGCAACCTTGACGGGCCCTGGGGTCCAGCCCCCCTCAAAGCTGCTCCAGTTGCTGGCAGAGGAAGTGGGAAATGATGGGACCTATGCCTGGAGGGCAGCGGCTCCCACCGCACGAATCTCACCAGGTGTAGCTCACCTGCGTGGCTTTGGTGCACCCTGATCGTCCCCCCTGCACTGACAGCAGCCCGGAGCTGGCAGTTCCCCTGTGGTCTCAGCCAGCCAGCTGCCTGCGCGCAGTGAGCTGCCTGCACGGGGTGTCTCACAGCAGCCGTCAGGTGCCGTGGGAGAGGGCAGCGAGGGTCTGGTGCCCTGGCGAGTACAGGCAGTGCTGGGGGGAGTGGTGTGGGAGCAAGCAGATCTGTGCTGCAGGCCTGGGGAAGGGGTGCTGATGGAGCAGAGGTGGATGATAATCAGGGTCAGTTTCACAGCTCCCAGCCTTGCCAAGTCTCCCTAGGCAGGCAGTAAACTTCACTCTGCCTCTGTCAGCAGTGGGGAACGCGTCGTGCTGCTCACGCCTCCTGCAGACCCGCTGTCCTCGCTTCAGCGGGAGAGGCTCTGCCACATCAGTCTGCTTCCTGCACAGCCCCTGGGCCGCCCTGCCACTGCCTTCCCAGCGCCCAGGCTTGCTGTTCTGTGGGTTCTGGCTGCCGGGCCCTATGCGTGCCAGTGGGAGCTGCCTTCTCCCCGGGTCTCAGCCCTTGCTTTCCCTTGCTGCAGCCCTGCCCTGGGGTCTGCAGGCAAGGGGGGTGCAGGCAGGAGCCTGCCAGCACAGCCCCGGGGCCACCCCAGCCTGAGCTAGCGGGTGCCAGCAGCTGGAGGGGACAGCAGGCTGCCTGCACAGGGGGTGGGTTTGCAGCAGTCTTACTCCAACACTCTTCTGCTTTTTCTCTCTCTTCCCCCTCTCCTTTCTGTCCTCGTCTTTCCCCTTTCCCTTCCTGCTTCCTCTCTCTCCTGCAGCTATGAATCCTCTGCTGAAATCTTGCCACACACACCAAGACTTACCCACTTCCCCACCGTGTCTGGCTCGCCGGCCAGCCTTGCTGATTCCATGCAGCAGAAACTGTCCTGTCCCCGCCGACGCCGGCAGCAAAGCCCTAGTGCCATGTAGCGATTGCACGCGGTGCCCTTTGTCTGTCGCTCTGGCCAGGTAGGGGCCAGAGGATCTGACATCTCTGCCCTCGTCGTGCTTCCTGCTGGAAGGCAGCGCTCCCGGGTTTCCTTCACCAGGGCCTCGGGGCCGGTGCTGGGGGGGATTTGCAGCCAGAGGAGCAAGACCCTGGGGGTCTGTTGATCTTTCTGTGGCTCCCCCCGCTAACCGGCCCCCCTGGCTCCCGTACTCAGCAGGGCAGTGGGGGGGGAAGCGTGGTGCTATCCAGGATATCTGATGGTGCTCTGGGAAGCAAGGGCAGAGCCCCAGGCACTGAGCTGGCCTGACAGCTCGACTGGGGGAAGCCCTACCCCTGGCTGGTCCACCCCATCCCTGGGGGTGTCAGGGGGGTGTTGCACCGCTCATCTCCCTGTCTGGGCTCTGCCCCATCAGGCTTCCTGCGCTGGGGGGGCGATTGCTGGAGCTGACCTCCTCATGGGCACAGCCTGGCTGGTGCGGCAGGGCTGACCCCCAGCCGATGGCCTGGGGCTGGGCTGTCCCTGCCTGGCACAGGTCTCTGTCCCCAGAGAAGGTCTGGCCTCACTCATTCCTTTGTCCCTCTCGTTCCCAGCTACGAGGAGAGCTCTACCCGCAAGGAGGTGCCGGGGGCCTCCAAAGAAGAGATGACAGAAGCCTCCAAGAAGGAGAAGTGACCTTGCCCACGGGCTATGCCTGGCACCGCTGGGCTGGGGCCCTTCCAGACCCTCCACAAGTGACAGACGACGAAACAATTGTGCAAGAGCATCGTGTTGTGTGTGTCGGAGCAGCCACCCAGGTGGGGTATCGATGTATGCCGCATAGCCACCCCCCTCCCCCCCCAGCTGGCCCCCCGGGGCCACACCGCTGCCCCCCTGCCTATCTTCCTATGGGGGTACAAGGGGAGGGGGGGGCAAACCACAGGCCGGTTTTTAAATTTTGTATTGTGCATTTGCTTTCTCTCATATTAAACTATGTCGAAGGAAGGAGTGCTGGTGTGGCAGTGCCAGGGCCGCTGCTCCAGCTTGTATCCCCGCTCAGCCGCCTGCCAGGGCCGCCATTGCCATCCCGGCTCACCAGCAGCCACCTTCCCCCTGTGGGGCCCGTGGCCGTTGTCTGGCTGTTTCCAAGTGACCGTCCCCTTCCCCCTCCAGTGCTCAGCCTTTCCCCAGCCTGTGCCCCTCCCCGCAACACCCAGATTTGGGGCCCTGGTTGCTGAACACCCGCACCCACCGCCAGCCTGTGCCTGGGTGTGTTCGGGCCAGGGTCTGGCTCCCGAGCGGGGTGACTGAGCAGGGATCGGGGTGCAGTAGCCTGGCAGGATGGGGATGTGCTCTGCCTTGACTGCCGGGGCTGAGCCCCCACAGCTTGGGGGAGAGCGGGCATGGAGGGAGAGAGCTGGGTGACCCCAAACCCAGCCCCGGAGTGGGATGAGGAGAACGGAGTGGGATGAGGAGAACGTGGGCTGTCCCACCTCCTTGCAGGGTGCCAGGCGCCAGCCTGCAGCCCCTGGGGCTGGGACAAGGCGGGGGGGGGGGGCGGTGCAGGCAGGAGGGCTGGGGCAGCTGCAGGCAGGGGCAGCTCCAGCAGTCGCCTCAGCTCTCACTGGGGCCGGCTGCTGCGTGTCCTGCAGCACCAGCAGTGTCCTCCCTGGCCGCCCTCGGGGCAGGCATGCGGAGGACCCTGCATCCCTCTGACCATGCCCACTGCCAGAATAAATAGAAAGTGTTTGCCGGCTTGGCAGCCCCTCCACAAAAGCCGTATTGAACCATTATTCCCCACGTCGGCTGTGAGCACTAAAAGTGGCGCCTCGCGTTCTGCCATCTAATGACCCTTCGCAGTCTCCTACAGATGTTTTCTATGACTTACAGCTCCTTTTCCAACAGCCCTGTCCGCAAAAACAAGAGGGGCCACTTTAATTCCAATTAAATACCTCCAGCTAAGCAAACAGTGTGCAGCAGGGCTTGGGTATGGCGCAGCCGCCAGGCCCGGCCCACGGAGTCGCTGAGTCTAGACTCCAGATGTGATTTCACCAGCCTCCAGTGTTCCGTGGAAAAGGACGCTGGCTCTGCCGCAGGGTGCAGCACCCTGCCCCGTGTCGGGGCCCACTCAGCGCCGCGGTGTGACAGTGCGTGCCCCCCGCTGCGGCTCTGGCACTGCGTCCTGAGCCACTACAACCTCCCTGCCTTTGTGTGGTGGGAGCCTGCTGTCACCATGGCATTGCACCTGTCCTGTGCAGCCTCCGGAGCCCCCAGGTGTGCAGGAGCAAGCGGGGGTTTGGGCATGGTACCCCTAGTGCCAGCATCACCCTGCGGGGCTCAGGGCAGCTCGTGCCAGCTCTGTACGTGTGGTGGGAGCACGGCAGCAAGCCAGGGGCTTGCCCAGGGCCCAGGGCTGTGGGGAGCGGAAGGCCTGGGGAGGGGACAGAAGGGTCACCCCTCACCCTGCCTGGCCGATAAGCTGTGGCCGGCCGGGAGGAAGGAAACAGGCCGAGCCCTGCGAGGAGCCGGCGCCTCAGTGGCCCCGGGTTCGCTCGCCCGCTGCACCTGGGCTCCGTGGCACCTCCGCTCCCGGCACCGCTGCGGCCACATGGCTCCACTCTGTCTGGGCTGCTGCTGGGCCACCTTCCCTTCGCCACGGGGTCCCTCCGGCCTGGGGGGGCTGCGGAAACATCAATGTGCCGGCTCCGGCAGGAAACCTCCATCCGCAGAGCTGCGCCCAGCCGGGACAGGGACAGAGCCTGCCCTGCTGCTGGCAGCCCTGGAGTTTGGGGTAATCCCCCCACCCATGGCCCCTCGGGGCAGTGATGTAGATGCCCACTGGCGGGGGGAGCCGCTGGGCACCCTCCATGCCAAGCTCCTGCTCGGTGGGGTGGGATGGGCTGAGCTGCGTGTGCACCCATGGGTGCAAACGCCAGGCAGTGGGATGGTGGTTTCATGCGTGGGGAGTGCTGGTGCCTGGGGTGGGGGACACACACCGGGGCTGCTTGTCCCCAGAGCCCTGCAGAGCCTCCTCGGCGGTGGAGCCATCCCACTGGAGTGCAGCTGGTGGGATGGGTGCTGGGCGCTGCCATCCCTGGTGCAGCACGTTCTGTCCCACCGTGCGGGGCTGGGGATGCCCAGCTGTGGTGGGGTGCTGGCAGCGAGAGCCGGGGGCCTGACGGGTGGTGGGTGCCGGTGGTGGGTGCCGGCAGTGGCGCCCGGCCGGCAGCTGCAAGCAGAGAGAGGAAGCAGCCGAGAGCAGCCCCAGCCCCAGCCGGCCGGTGAGGAGGGGCAGGAAGCTGGAATAAATCCCAGGAAGAGCTGCCTGGCTCCAGCTGGTCTGGGCTGCAGCGGATGGAGCTGGGAACGGGAAGGGAGAAGGCGGGAGAGGAACGCGCAGAGGCTTTCTCGGGCCTCAGCCCTGCTCCAGCTGTGCCGGCAGCCCCAGCTCACATCTGCAGCCCCGGCTCAACACCATCCTGCGGGCACAGGGGGCTGGAGGCTCTGCACAGCCCCAGGGCTGATCCACAGTGTGGGGTGAGGGGACCTGGATGGAGCCCAACCCCAGCCCGGGTTTGGGGGTGCGGTTCACTGGGCAGGGGGCTAGCCTGACCCATGTTGTCCACTCTGCCTTCCCTCCGGCTCGCAGCCCTGCAGACCCCCACATGCCAGAGCGCTGGGCTGGGTGCTGCCCAGGCTGGGGTGCTGGCTGGCCCCTGTCCCCACTGTCACCGCGCACAGGCAGCCCCTGCGGCCCCTCGCCGGCCTGGCGCGGCCATGCCCTGTGTGGTCCCGGCGGGGCGGGGGGCGGCCGGGGGCTTTGATGTGCTCGGCTGCCAGGCAACCTCTGCTCTGTGCAAAGCAGCCGCCCCCCCAGCCGGGCTGAGCCCAGCCAGCGCCATATGGCCGAGGCCACTGTTCCCACTCCACGCGCCCCGTTCCCAGAATTGACATGGAAATGAAGCTATCTGTCCTGCCGGACAACGAGCGTGCCGGGACCCCCATGCCCAGCTGCAGCCAGGGCAGCGTCCTGGTGCCACACTGGCAGCCCCAACCACAGCACCCCATCCCTGTCCCCGGCACCCCATCCCTGTCCTCAGTAACCCATCCCTGTCCCTGGCACCCCAACACACAGAGTGCCGGGGCAAGAGCATCTCACAGCCACAAGCCAGGGCCACCAGCAGCCAGGGCAGCTGTGCCACGTGTGCTGTGACACCCGCCACGGCAGCAAAGCCCGTCGTGGTCCCCACGCCACCCGGGGTGGCCGGTGCTGGGGGCTGCGGGCAGGGCGCCTGCTGGGGCGCGGGGGCCACGGCGCATTGTTGGCGGCGCAGCTGGCGGCAGCGGCCGGCACTGAAAGGCATTCCTGCGCACAATGTCCTCGGCCTCCCCGCCACGGCCCGGCCGCCACCGCCAGATGGGGGCTAATTAGCAGCTTTGAGAGCCGCGGTGGGAACTGGGCAGCACCAGGCCCTCAGCCGAGCCCTGAATGGAGGGGGCGACCCCAGTGCTGTGCCCACCCTGGGAACCGCCGCTGCACCAGGATGAGGGACACAGGGAGGAGGGACGGAGGGAGTGACAGAGAGATGCAGCTCCCCCCAGGTGGGCTGGCAGGGTTAAAGTCCATCCATGCTGTCCAGGCTTGCTGCCCCCACCCCGAGGAGGAGGAAGAGGAGGGGTGGTCTCAGCTCCCTGCATGCCTGGGGAGGCTGTAGCTTCTCTGAGCATGGCCAGGCACAGGGGGTCTGGCCCCCAGCCCACCCCCACACAGGGTAGGGCAGTGTCATCCTCTGGACCCACACTGGGGCTCTCCGCACCCACCCCAGGGCCAGCCTGCATGACATGCTCTCTGGTTAGGAAGGGCACAAGGTGTCCAGGCTGTCCCCATGCCCATGCCTCCATGAGGGTGCTATCACAGCACTGCCACTGCAGCTGTGCAGCCCACCCTGGCAGCCCGGTCCGCCGGTGGGTGGGGGGCAGCTGAGCACAGCTCGGGATGGGATGCACTGGGACTGAGCTGTCAGGGTGCCCTGGCCCTGCACTGGCTTTGTTTGCAGCCGGGTCCAGTGCAGCTTCCTGCTGCTGCCAACAATGCAGCGGCGCAGCCGGGCCCACAGCACAGCCTCACGGGGTACATGGAGGACGGCAGGGGCTGCTCCAGCACCTGGGCACATGCATTGGTGGGCAGGGTGGGGTGTGTGTGCCTGAGAATGCATAGGTACATATGCATGTATGTATCTGTGTGTGCGTTCATCCATGCATGCCCCTGTGTGTGCATGCATCTTTGTGTGTGAATGTGTGTACATGTATCTGTGTGTGTATGTATGTGCATGCATCTCTGTGCATGTGTGTGTGTGCATCTGTGTGTGTGCATGTACTTATGAACATGGTTCTACATGTGTGTGCATCCACAGGTTTGTGTATGGGTGTGAATCTTCCTGTGCATGTATGTGTACACCCATACCCATACATCCCTCTGTGTGTGCATGTGTGTGCACATGCTTCCACGTGTGTACACACATCAGGAGTGGGGTGCACGGACTCAGGCTTCAACCTTCCCTGCACGCCCCCTGCCCGTGTTGGGCTGGGCCAGGGGGACCCCGTCTGAGCTGCCCTGTACAGCTACGGGACCCCCTCCCATTCAGCCCCCGCGGCAGGACCATGCTGGCAGCCGACTGCCCCGCCGCGTCCTCCCGGGGGCTGCACCCACCCCCTCCCGGTGCACCCAGGCCCGACGACCCCCCTGCCCAGCAGCTCCGCAGAGGCTCCAGCCCCGGGACTGGAGTGCGAGCGGGGCCGCCCTGCGGCGGGGGAGGGACACGGACCGGGGCAGGGGGTGCGGGGTACGGACTGGCCCTGGCGGCGATGACCGTACCGCCGCGTCCCGGTGGCCGTCCTGGTGTCCCCACGGGGGTGCCGGTAGCCCCGTGTCCCCGTGGGTGTCTCAGTGCCCCCGTGGGGATGCCGAACCTCCCCGTGTCCCTGTGGAGTGCCGGTGTCCCCGTGGGGAAGCCGATGCCCTCCGTGGGGGTGCCAGTGCCCCTGGGCCGGGCCGCAGGTGCCCCCCCGCCCCGCCCCCGTCGCCATGGGCACCGCCCGCCAGGCGCCGCGCTGACAGCGCGCGGGGTTTATGAATGGGTGACGTCACGGCCCTGGCGTCTAACGGTCTGAGCCGCCCGGGAAGCGGGGGGGCGGCGGGGGGCAGGGGAGCTCAGGAGGGATGGGCGGCCGGAGGGGCACCGGGAGGCCTGGGGGGGGGGAGTGGGGGAGGAAAAGGGGCAAGCGGGGCTGTGGGGAGCCCCGGGGGCGGAGGGGAAGCGGGGGCTGCGGGGCGCCCGCCGCCGGGAGCCCGCGGGGCAGTTACCTACGTTAACGGCGGGGAAGGCGTCAGGGCGGGCGGTGCCCGCCAGCGCTGCACGCCCCGGTAGCCCCCGCAGCCCCTGTGCCCCCGGCGCCCCAGCCCCCCGGCACCCTCTCCCCGCCACTGCCCCTTTAAGGCGCTGCCCTTCAGGGGCGCATGAATGGGGTGGGCGGGGACGCCCCCGCCCCCGTGCAGCCGCGATTGGCCACAATGCTCCCATGGCCCCGCCCCCCCGCCGGCTGCGCTCTATAATTGGCGCGGCGGGGCGCGCTTTCGGCTGTCCGCCCCCAGGGTCCCGCCGCCGCCGTCCCTCGCGCCCCGCCGCCCCTCGCCATGAAGGTTGTCGCCGCCGCCCCCTCGCCGCTGCCTGCGGGCGCCGGTGGCGCGCTGAAGGCGGTGCGGCCCGGGGAGGCCGCCCGCTGCGGGCCGGGCCTGGGGGTGTCCCCGGGGGCGGCGGAGCAGGCGGCCGCCGCGCTGTTGTACGACATGAAGGGCTGTTACTCGCGCCTGCGGGCGCTGGTGCCGACGTTGCCGCGGCACCGGCGGGTCTCCAAGGTGGAGCTGCTGCAGCACGTTATCGACTACATCTGGGATCTGCAGCTGGCGCTGCAGCGAGGGCCCCCCCGCCCCGCCGCCGGCGGGGACCCCCCCGAGGTGAGTGCGGAACCGCCGGCACCGGACCGGCTCCGCTCTCCCGCCGGGCTGCACCGGCCCGGGCGGCTTCTCGGACCTCCCGGCTCTCACCGCACCGGCTCTTTCCCGGGGGCGGCCCTTCCCCTTCCCCTGCCCCTTTCCCTCTCGGGACCCCCTGACCGGCCGTTTCGCCCCCTTTTCCCGCAGGCTCCGTGCATGCCAGCCGCCGACCGGATCCTGTGCCGCTGAGATGCGCCACGGACACCCCGGGACCCCGGCCCCAGCGCCGCGGCTCGCCGGGACCCCTGGCGGGGCTGCTCGGGGGGTCACCCCGCAGCCTGGGCAGGGGGTGCTGCCCGGCGGCCGCGGGACGTATCCTTCTCAGATTGCTGAGAGCATTCCCCGTATTGTATATTACAATGATGCTGGAGAATATTGTTCTACAATAGCTGGAGTTTTGTTATTAAACAAGCCCTGATGACCAGGCATGCCTCTGCTTTCTGCACCCCCTCCCCCCACCCCGGGGCTTCAGGGGGTCTGTGGCTCGGGGATGTGCCCCCAGGGAGCATGAAGCTGGGGGGGAGCCTGTCCAGACCAGTATGGACTGGGGTGGGTGGCAGTACTATGGGATGGGGGTCTCCCGTGGGCTGGTCCTGGTTCTCACCAGTGTGCTGCTGGGGGCTGTGGGTGGCCTGTCCCTCTCCCAGGCAGGGCTGTGTCCTCACAGCGTGTCTGGGGCCAGACAGATGGGGGAAGGTGGTTTGCATCCCAGTTTCTGCCGTGGGAAGGTGCAGCAGCACTGGGATGCATCTCCCCTGGGCAGGCACCTTGGTGGGACAATGACACAGCGGGGGCAGTGCTGGGTGCCAGGTGAGGGGTCGTTGTCTGCCTGGGCAGTAGTGAGGTTGCAGACTGGGCCTGCCCTTGCCCTTTTTCCCAGCAGGGCCGCCCACAGCATTCCCGTGTCCCTGTTGTGTCACAGCTGAGGCCGGGGCGCAGGTGGCTGCAGTGTGCGAGGCTGGCAGGGGACAGTCCCATAGCAGGGCCCTGAGGGAGCGTGGGTGCGAGCCCTGGGCTGCTGCTGCCCCTGTGGTTCCAGCTTGCCTTGGTGCAACTTTTTGGGAGAAGGAAATTGCATCAGGGGTTGTGCAACCCCACGGGCTGGGGTGCCCTGGGCTGCCCAGTGACTCACTAGTGCCTCAGGGACATGTTGCCTCCTGCAGCAGATGTGGATGGACCTTCCTATGGGCCTGGCAGGGTAAAATAGGGGTGTCTGAGGGGGCTTCTGCTACCCCAGCCATCACCTGGGCAGCAGGTCAGCTTGGGGCTGCTCTAGTGAGACCCTCCCTGTCCTCCAGGGCCCTGCAGCTGTGGGGGGTGTCTGGGGCTGGAAGGGGTTGACTGGCCATGGCTGCAGGTGTGTGCATGTGTGTGCCTCTGCATGAGCATTTGCGTGTGTTTGCATGTTCACAGGCTCCCCCAGTGTGTGTGTCTGTGCCTACTCGTGGCTCCCCAGCCCGGCAGATCTGCTGGCAGGAGGGTGAGCAGGGGCAGGTGACTCGGGGAACCAGGATGCTGCCTGGCCTGGCCAACTTTGTCCTGGCTATGACACAGCAGTGCGGGGACGTGGATGACCTGTCCATCAGCCCTGGTGTCCCGTCCATCGTTGGATGGGTGCCCTCCACCAGCTCCCTGATGTCCCCTCCACGGGATTCCCACTATCATCCCCACTAGTGTCCACTCCATCGCTCCCCAGGTGTCCCCGGGTCCCCTCCATCGCCCCGGTGCTGCGGCAGCCCCCGCCTCCCTCCCGGTCCCGGCGCGCGGTGCTGCCGGGGCAGTGGGTCCCTCTCCCGGTGCCCGCCCGCACTGCACGGCCCGGGCCGCCCTCGAGGAGCCCGGAGGAACCCGGGGCTGGGAGAACCGGGGCCTGGGGGCTCTGCTCGGGCCGGGGGCGGTGTGGGGCGTGCTGGGGCTCTTCCCCGCGGCGCAGCAGTCGCATCCATGCCGTGCCCCGCGGTGCCATCCTTGCCTGTCACTTGCCAGCAGGTGTGGAAGCTCTGTCTGGAGCCGTGGGGAGGGGGGCTCCTTGCCCCGACCTCCTGCCCAAGCCCCATATGCCCTTTGCTGAGCCCTCGTGATGCAGCCCCAGCCATCATCGCCCTCCCTGGGGTACAGGGACATGGCATGGCACTGCCACAGGACTGCTGGGACCGTTGGGACAGCCAGCAAGCAGGTGATGGGGCTGCGTGGAGCCGGCCCATGCCCGGGAGCAGGGCTGGCGGGGCTGAGCTGCCTGGCCGCGGGCTGGGATGCTGGGTGCTGTCACACCGGGATGTGCTGAAGAGCCCCAGGGAAGGCCCAGCCCTGTGGGCACCTGTGCCCCAACCGGTTCCCTCATTGTTTTCATGGGACCTGATTCATCCCGGAAGGGATTAGGGACCAAGGAACTGGGTGACGTTATGTTCCAACCAGCCTGGCCACCGCGGGATGGACATCAGCGTCAGAGCCGGACCCTGCAGCTTGCTGCCACGTACAGCCCTGGGGACATGGCAGAGCTGGGAGCTGTGGTGGGACCTGCGGTTCCCATGGCACAGGGCGCTACACCCGCGTGCCACGGTGAGTCTTGGTGCAGGGTGGGGGCACCTGGCGATAGAGGGGCCATGGGGGACGCAGGGCTCGGAGCCAGGCTCAGCACTGGCCTTTAGGATGCTGCCAGGGGCTGTGGCCATCACTGTGGTGATGGTGGGTGGCACTGGGGGTCCCAGGCAAGTGGGCAGCTGCTCCTGAGGGGTCTGTAAGGTGCATTACACAGAGCTGTGGTCCCTCTGGTGAGGTCGGCCGTGGGTGCTACACTCCTCCATGGTGCTGGGATGGGGCCCTGGCCCCCACAGGGGGATCCCTGGGTCCCTAGGCTGGATCCAGGTGGGTGGCCGGACCCCTGGCAGCCATAGCCCATGGGACCCTCTGGCCGGAGGGGCTCACTGCTCCTGCCAGCAGCTGGTTTGGGAGCATGGGCAGATATTCCCCTGCGGCTGGGGCTTTTCACAAGGGACTGTAGTTCTGCTCTCGCTCTTACTGTCCTGACCTTCCCATCATGCGATGGCCCTGGGGGCTGCCACCATGTGTCGGCCACCCTGACCCCCAGTGAGGTTTGAGTGCCCCAATGCAGGGTCCCCAGAGCTCTTCCTGAAGTGGGAACAGCCACCGCTCCCCAGTGCAAGCAGGTCAAGCCCTGTCCCCCCAGGGCAGCCCCCCTGCCCTGGAACTGACTCGCTGCGTCCCCCCACTCCTTCATTGTCACCAGGCCCAGCCAGGTCTCTGTGGGTCCCCACATGCTGGCCACATGTCCCCATGGGGAGCCCTGGCTGGTGCCCCCAGCTCCTGCGCACCCCAGGGTGGGGGCTCAGCAGTGGCGCGGTGGGGGACCCTGCCTTCCTCCGCTCCCACGACACGGGCGCGAGTGGGGAACAACGGAGAAACCGGCTTCCCCTTTGAGTCATGTGTTGGGCAAGGCCGGGCTTTTGGTGGCCAGAGTGCCGCGGTGTCCCCTGCCCGTGCGCAGGAGTCTGATGTCACCCTCAGGTCCCTGTCCCTGATATAAGTCCTGGCCAGGCTGGTGCATGGGCATAGGGTCTCTGCGTCAGCCGGGCATCCCACAGCCATGTCCTCTGCTCCAGCCTTCAGGACCTGGCACCGTCCCCGAGGCACACCAGTTGTGGCATGGCTCTGCCTCCTGCTCCTGCTGTCCGCCTTCATGCCCGCCACCAGCACCAACCCTGGCATCAAGGCCCGGCTGACCCGGAGGGCGCTGGAGTTTGGTGGGTCTATGCCCCTGATCAGGCAAGGGGTTGGGGGGGACCAGTGGGACATCCCCAGGGATGATGCCCAGATCACTGAGTATGGGGGATGGAGGGGTTGTCCTGGGTCCAGCTGCTTGCTCCCCACAGCATCCCGGGTACCCCAGCCCCTTTCTTGATGTCATCCCCAAATCCCCTCTCTGCCCCAGGCTGGCAGTTTGGGCTGGAGATGCTCCAGTCATTGCTGCAGAAGGAGCACGAGCTGAATCTGAGGGGCAGCTATGACAGCCCGCTCCTAGGGACACTCACGTACACTGTGCCCCGGTAAGAGCCACTAGTGGCATCCGTGTTCTCATCCCCTTTCCCAACCATGTCCTGGGCACAGTGGCGAGCCCAGGCTGCCCATTTTGTGCAGGATCCACATCCATGAGCTGCAGATAAACGATTCCACCGTGGACTTTGTGGAGGATGTGGGGGTGAGGCTGAAGGTGCAGCATGCCCGCATCCAGCTCAGCGCTGACTGGGGAGCCCAGCTGGGCGCCATGTGAGTCCTCATCCTCATAGGGCACAGGGACGGGGACCTGGGTGGCTTCACTGTGCTCACCCACTCTGTCCTCAGCCAGGACAGGGGCTCCATCGAGCTCCGTATAGGTGACCTGGCCGCAGTGGTGGTGCTGGGTGTGAGCGCGGACAGCAGCGGCCGCCCCATGGTGTGGAACACCGGCTGTGATGCCCGCAGCACTGACCTGCACGTGGAATTCCACTGTGGACACAGGTGATGCTGAGACCCCTGCTCCCCTCCTGTCCCCACCACACGGGGACTCCCCAGTGCCCCCAGCTGGGGCGATGGGCTGGAGGAGGCTGGGATGCCGTGGGGTGATCTGAGGACTCTGCTCTGCCCTGCAGCTGGCTCTACAACCTGCTGGCACCGCTGCTCCAGAGACCCCTGCAGCAGGAGCTGAACAAGCGGGTGGGTGCTCATCCCCCGTGCCATGGGGTGTCGGTGTCCCCATGTGTCCCCCCCGGTGAGCTCAGTGAGTGGCTTGGGGACCCCCATCTGTGGGCTCACTGACTCCCTGCTCTGCTTCCAGCTCTGTGTCGAGCTTCACAGGGGCATCCGCAAGCTGGAGGCTGTCCTGAAGCACATGAGAGGTGGGTGAGGGGACCCTGGGGAGCGGGCGCAGGGCAGTAGGGTGCTGGGCACAGCGGTCTGGGGGTGTGTGGGGGGCTGGTGCCCAGCAGGGTCTGCAGGACCCCACTGTGGGGCCAAACTCCTTCAGTCCCCATGTTAGCAGAGCTGGGGCTGTGGGAGGGGCTGGTGGTCTGACTCCCCCCAACTGCCCCTGTGTCCCTGCAGTGTCCACCCAGCTGGACTCCTTTGCCGCCATTGACCACTCCCTGCTGGGGCAGCCGGCCATCACCACAGAGCATGGGGACGTCGCCCTCAAGGTAACGCCATCCCGGGTGTCCCTAGGCTGGCACTGGGAACTGGGCGTGGGGGAGCAGGGCTGAGCCTCACGCCCATCCATCCATGGGTCTGTCTGTGCAGGGGGAGTTCTTCAGGGTGGGCAAATACCAGCCGAGACCCTCCTCAGCACTGCCTGTAGCGCTGCCCATGGCCCTGCCTGCGGTGCCTGAGCCCATGCTGCTGCTGGCCGTCACCGAATTTGTCGCCAACTCGGCCGCCTTCGTGTACTTCACAGCCGGGGCCCTGCGTAGGAACATCTCTAGTGACATGGTAGGGATGGCTCTGCCTGCGGCCACAGGGCAGAGCTGCCCCCACCAGTGTCCCACCAGGGTGTCCCCATGCCCGCCCATGCCTTGTGGCCCCAGCACCCTGACCTTTCTGCTGCCCTCCAGCTCCCGCGACGGTTCCCGCTCCAGCTGAAGACCAAAAGCATGGGAGTCTTCTCCCCACAGGTGGGTGCAGGTGGGATGGGACACAGGGAGAAGGGGATGTGGAGTAGGACAGGATGCAGGTGGGATGGGATATAGGATGGGTTGCAGGAGGGACAGAACATGGGATGGGTTGCAGGAGAGCTGGGACACAGGTGGGATGGGACATGCAATGGCACAGAGGTGGAACAGGATGCAAGAAGGAGAGGAGATGGGATGCAGGATTGGTGGGACATGAGATGGGATGTGGGCAGGATGGGGCGCAGGAGGGATGAGCTGCAGGAGAGATGGGACACAGGGTGTGAGCAAGACGGGCAGGTTGAGATACAGGATGGGGTGCAGTCAGGATGGGACACAGGCAAGACAGGACACGGGCAGGTGGAGCACAGGCAGGGCAGGACTCATTGCCCACCCTGCCTGCACCCAGCCCAGCACAGAGCAGTGATGGGGCACACGGGCCCCAGGGTGGTGGTGGTGACCAGCCAGGAGCCTGGGTGGGTGCCCGCGGTGCTGGCAGTGCCAATGTGGCTCTGTGCCAACCCAGCCCTGGTGCCCTCCAGCTGCAGGAGCGCTACCCAGACCAGCCCATGGAGCTGCACCTCTCGGCCCGCCGGCAGCCCCTGCTCTCCTGCCGCCCCGACGCTCTGCACGGGGCCCTCTTCGGCTCTGCTGAGGCCTTTGTGGTGCTGCCCAACGCCACCCGTGTCCCTGTTTTTCTGCTGAACATCGTGAGTGCTGGTGCTGCTGTGGCACGGGGAGCCGGAGCCTGGCCCCAAACGGCTTAGCCAGGGCTGACCTACTGGCACTCCTGCCTGAGGCCATGCTGGGTGATACTGGGCAATGCTGGGCGATACTGGGCAATGATGTTGCAATGCTGAGTGATACTGGGTGATGCTGGGTGATTTTGGGCAGTACTGGGCAGTGCTGGGTGATGCTGTTGAAGTACTGGGTGATACAGGGCGATACTGGGCAATGCTGCTGGGCGATGCTGGGCAACACTGTGGGGCAATGCCAAGTGATACTGGGAAATGCTGGGGTGATGCTCTGTGATACTGGAGTTATGCAGGTTGATGCTGGAGTGATACTGGGGTGATGCTGGGTTGCAGGCAGCGCCCTGGTCTTTCCAGCATCTCTTGTTGCTGCAGGATGCCAATGTGACAGGGAAGCCGACCATCACCGGGAACAGGCTCGGGGGCACCGTGAGCCTGACGGGGTGAGTCCCCAGTCCTGTGCTGGGTCCGGCCTCCCCTGGGACATTTGTGGGGAGCTCCTGTCATTCTCCACCTTTGGCCATCTGCCTTCCCTTGTCCTGTACCGCCTGCTTGGACCCCATCCTGCCCCTGGCTCTTGTCTATGCCTGCGGCCCTGGCACTGGTACCCCAGCTGGGTCCTCAGCTGGACCCATGCTGCCAGGTTCCCATCCCTGCCCTGGGAGGGGACAGTCCCCTGTCCCCGTGCCTGGCTCTCACACTGCTCTCATCCTCCAGGCTCAGCGTAGCACAGGTGACATCGCACGTGGGCCCAGTGGAGGTGAGCAGCCATGGCAGGGACATGATGGGACAGCTGAGGGGAGCCTTGGACATCACCCTGGGATCAGGGGTTAGGGAGGGTCCCGGGGGCGCTGTGGCTCCCGTGCGAGGCCAGCACTGCTGGGTGCTTGCACAGGCAGCGGGGCGCAGCTCTGGCGGGGGAGCTGAGCCCTGCCTGCACCGTGTCCCCTCTGCCTGTCCCGTGCCGGGCTCAGGGGGCTGCCTGTCCCACAGGTGAAGAAGCTGGAGACCCTGCTGAAGTTTGGGCTGTGGCTTTTTGGGGTGCCCTGGGCAAACAGTGAGTGCTGTCCCCATGCTGTCCCTATACCCCCCTCTGGCTGCCCTGGGGCCGCCCCCCTCATGACTCTGCTTTCCCCGCAGAGCGTCTCCGAGCCGGCGTCCCCCTGCCTGCCCCCCCCGGCCTCAGCCTGCTCAGCCCCCGGCTCTCGCTGCAGGAGGTGAGTGCTGCTGCCGCCTCCTCACCCCAGTGCCCCCCCCCGTTCCCCATGTCCCCCCTCTCACCCCGACTCGCCGCAGGGCTTCGTGCTCCTCGCCACGGACCTACAGTATGAGCGGTGAGACCAGCTGCCCCGTGGGAACGCGCCAGCCTCCTGCAAGCCGTGTCCCTGTCACCGCTGCCATCCCACTGGCAGCCAGGGCAGAGCGGATGCCATCATGGCCCCGTGGCCAGCAGAGCCACCCGGCCGCGGGCCCCCCGCCCCCCGCTTGCTGGGGGTTCCTCGGCAAGGATTAAAGCTGGGAGCATGGCTCAGCCGGCTGTGGGGTTGTGGTGTCTCGGGGGGGCCCCGCAGCCAGGTCCCCCGTGTCCTCTGTGCTGGAACATTGCCATGTCCCCGCTGCGTGGGGCTCCAGCTATGCCTGGTGAGGGGTCCTGTCCCTTGGGGGTCCTGCAGCACCACCAGGTGCAGAGGGGTGGGGGGCTGGGGGCACAGGGTGGTGGGAGACTGGGGTCCTGGGGAGACCCATAGCCCTCACGCCCGTGCTGGCCATGCAGATGCCCTCTGCCCGCCCTCCCCCAGCAGCTGCCGCAGCTCTACGGCAGCTTCCCCCGATGCCCACGGGATGGTGCTCGTGTCCGTGGCCTCCCACGGCCCCGCTCCGTCCCGCCGCCCCCTGCCCCGGCCGCCCCCCGCGCACCCCGGGGGTCCTGGGGAAGGCTGAGCCGCAAGTAGGGGTGTGGGTGCGGGGGCGAGTCGGTGTCCCCCACGCTTGGGGCATCCTGAACAAACCCCGGTGTTTGTGGGGCTGGGCCCACCCACATGGGGTTCAAACTGTGCCGAAATGAGCCCCCCCACCCCCCGCAAAGCGAACGTGGTGCCGGGAGGGTTCCCCAGCTCCTCAGCTCAGCCCCGAGAATGTGGAGGGTTCCATGGGACCCAGCGAGGCACCCGCTGGGCTGTGGGGCTGCAAGGCCCTTGCCCTCCTCACCCCACCGTGGCTGTGGATGCCCCCCCGTGCCCAGGTCCCTGCTGGTGCTGAGCCCACGGCCCCATATCGGTGCCCCCAGCCCACCTAAGAGCCTGGCTTGGGCCCTCCGCCCCCACAGCCCCCTAACGAGGACACAGGAGGGGCGTTTGAGCCTGGCCCTGGTGAGTAGAGAATCACGGAATCCTTGGTCAGTTGGAAAAGATCTCCAGGATCATAGAAGGGATGGGCAGGGTTCTGCCCTGATGCTGCCCGTGATGGAGACAGGCAGCACCGTGCTCAAGCAGGCAGTGCCTGCCATGCCAACCCTGCCCAGCACCATCCCCACCCTGCCCAGCACCATCCCCTTGGGACAACAGCGACACCCAGCCCCCCCCCCCCCCCCCCCCGCCCCATGTCTTAGAGACCCCAACCCTCCCCCAGGCTGGGAGAGGAGCCGCCCCCCTGATCCACCCCGCTGAGGGCAGCTCCTGCCCAAAGCCACCTGAATCCCCAAGACCCCCAGCGTTCGCAAAGACCACAGCACCAGCAGCAGCTCCAATGACGAGTTTATTAGTGGACTCACCTCCACCTGCAAACCGAAGCGTTCAACGGGCTAATGCTAATCCTCGCGCTCCCCATGTAGGATCCGCTTCCAGCGCCAACGGCACCGGGGTTGGATCCTACACGGGGAGCGTGAGTCCGTGCTCAGTGGCCAAGCGGGACCCCTTGGAGCCTCTGGTTCTCCGCCCTGCCTCCAACCCACCTTGGCCTCTGCAGGGAGCACGGCCCCACACATAAATACGGACAGACAAGATAACAAAAATAGCATTAAGAGTATTCACAAATGAATTAAAAACTACTCGGATATGTACAGCAGAGCGCGGGCGGTATGTACACAGACAAGCCCGCGTGGACAGCTGGGTCTGCCGGTGGTGGTCTCCGAAGGACGAGGGATTATTTTTGAAGCTAATTTCAGCTCAAAGCCCGGAGGTTCCCCTGCCCCGATGGCAGCAGGAGCAGCACGGGGTAGGGGGGGTGGGGGAAGCCAGGCACCTCTGCCACTGCATGCACCCGTCACAGCCACACCACCACAGCCACACCACGGGGACAGGGATCTGCCTGCGCTATGGGGACCGGCAGCAACCGGGGCAGTACAGGAGAGGCCAGTGGCTCCCGCTGACCCCTAAGAGGCTTCCCAGTGGCCGGGGTGGCTCTCAGCTGGTGCCAGCCCTCGTTCCCACCTCCCCTGGGCTTGCTCCCCCACTGGCCCCATGGATCGGTTGTGGTGGGGCTGCTCCCAGGGTTCTGGCCTTCCCCTGCTGCCACCCCCATGAAGAGCAGGAGCTTCGCTCCCCCCTGCCTCTTCCACCCCCCCGGCTCTGTATTCCTGCACCTGCTGGGTGCCACGGCCCCAGCTCTCTGCAGAGGCCTTTGTGCTGGGATGGGGGCCAGGGAAAGCGCTCTCCCCCTCCTCACCTGCCTCCCTCCTTTGCCAGCCCGGAGGAGCAGGCATCGGGAGAGCTGTGCACTACACCACAGCAATCTACATTCAGAGGGAGGAGGAGGAAGAGGAGGAGGATCCCTTCCAAGGGGGCACAGCCCTGGGCCTGGCACACCATCCTCACCCAAGACCCGCCCCAGCTCCCAGCAGCAGATGTCTGGGGAGAAAGGGGCTGGGGGGCTGATGCAAGGGCAGAGCTTGTTGCCCCAGCCTCTGCCTCTTCCTCCCAGCTCCCTCCCCACCACAGGGACGAGCTCTGCCTGGGGGAAGCAGGGATGGGATAGGGATGCGGCAGGGAAGCTCCGTCCCATTTGGCAGCCTGCCTCTTCCCGGGGCCTGAGCATGCCGGAGACAGGGGCACGGAGCCTGGACCCTTGCTCTGGCTGGGGAACCTTATATTAGTGACACATCTACACACACGCACGCACTCACACATGCAAAAATAAGTCTGTTTATTCTCTTCAAAGTGATCTAAAGGACCCTGCAGGGCTGGGACACCTTCTAGCCAGTACTCCCCCCGGCTGCCTGGATCTCCCCAGTGCTAGGAGCTGTTGGCTGAAGTGCTGCATTGGTCTCAGCGCCTTTAAAACACAACGGAACGGTAAATAAGACGGGCTACAATAAAAGGAGCTGGCGGCACGAGGGAGAAAGCTCCGTGGAGCAGGGCGCTTGCCCAGGAGGTGGAGGGGCTGCCCCCCTGCGCCGGTGACGGTGCTCGGGAGCGGAGTGTAGTGGATGTGACAGTGAAGGCGCAGCCGTCCTGGCGATTGGGGGACTCGGCGGTGGGTCACTTGCGGCTCAGCAGGGATCCCAGCAGAAGCACTCCTGCCACCGTCGCCCCGGTCAGGAGCCATTTGTTGAAGGTCTCCTGGCCCTTCCTCACCTCGGCAGCAGCATTGTTCCCGTAGAGGTCCACAAACCGCTCCTGTGGGAAGAGAGGAGCAGTGAGCAGAGGGGTGGAGTGAAGCGCAGCGATCATCCCTGCTGCTTTCTGGGGTTCCTTCCTCCTCCCCGGGAAGGGGCAGGAAGGCTGCTGAGGTCCTGCTGGCAGGAAAGCGGTGGTGGGGACCAGGCGGATGACAGATGCCTTGTGCTTCCTTGCTCTGAATCACACACAGAGGGCAACGGGGAAAGCACAGGACCAGTCATGAGAGAAGTGGATGCCAGAAAGGATTTGCAAGGAGAACACCACGCGGGCAGGGCAGGAGATGCATCACGTGCTCTAGCCTCTCTAAAATTAGCATTGAAGTGTGATAGAAATCATTGCAGCAGGAAAACGCTGGGCTGTATTCCAGGGCCGAGGCCTGGGGGAGCAGCAGCAGGGTGGGTGCCCATGGTTGCGGCAGGAGGCCACACCATGCATGGCCCCACCACTTTTGTGTCCAAAGTGGAGCCTCCCACCTCCCTCTCCGCATTGTCGCATCCCGGCAAGACAAGCACTCCCATGTCCTGGCCATCGCGGGTTACTATGCGGCACGATCTGTGTTTCATGAATCCCTGTGGCAAAGGCAGACGCTCTGGGTCGCAAAACTCCTGCCTTCCCCTGGCTTCGAGAGAGCAGGCGAAGCACAGGGCCCGGCCAGGAATGCAGTCACTCCGGCCTGGCTCGTCCAAGCCGGCCGCCTCCAGTCCTTCATCTCCAGCAACAGCAAGAGTGGGGCAGATTTCAACAGAGCCACTGCGCAGCAGTTGGCCACTGCCCCTCTCCCTCTGAGGGAGGTGTGTGACAAGGCTGGGGACAGATGGCCATGGCCATGGGGCAGACAGGAGGGCAGGCAGAGACCACCAGAGCTGAACTGCTCCTGAAAACAGGCTCAGAGAGCATGCCTACCCCGGTCCACGCAGCAACCCCACGGCATGCCACCACCCTTCCTGCTCCCCTGGGTGCCCGGGGACCTCAGACCACCGCGAGGATAGTTGCTCAGGTCCTTGGGCCACCCACCCCACAGGGAAGGAGGGGGCCACGGGCAGTGTACATGAAGCAGGCAACTTCACACCGCAGGAGCTCCCAGGTTTATCAGGGCCGAGCAGAGGCACCGAGGCTAGAGGGAGCTGGAGCTGCAAGCTCCAGGATTGCCAGCAGCTCGGAGTGCTGGGCAGCTCGGCGTCAGCAGGGACTCAATGCTGTCACATCTTAAGCCCATCTTCCCGGCAAGGTCCCCTGTTCCCTGATAAGTGAACGCAGTTCCAGTAACCCGGCTGTCCTGGGAAAGCAGAGATAAGCCCAGCTGACGCTGTGCTTGTATCACGCCTTACCATGGCCTCCCTGGAGGCAGGGGCAGCATCCCTGCCTGCCTAGGTCTGGCAGCTCTGCCTGAAAGCTGCCTCCCACACCTGCCCACAGCCTCCAACAAGCTGCAACCGCTGCCACAGGACCTGTGGGTGTTTGGTGCCCAATCATGGCTGGGATCAAGAGGCTCTTTAGGCAGGTGCCTCTCCATCACTCATAGAAATGTCGTGCTGGCCCCCTGGCGCCCCCAAAACAGCTGCAGCGTGGTCACAGCTTGCAAGGTATGTCCTGACCTTGCCACATACACATGATCAAGCTCACATGCAGTTTTTCACCGCAAGGAGTGCAACAGATACTCACACACACAGCCACAGGCCTCCCCTCCACGGGGGATCAGGTACCACCCAGGTGAGCCTTTGTCCCACCAAAACTCTTATCTGCCTTCCACCAAACACCATCTTCAGCGTTTTGCAAATCCTCTGGCTGCCTTTCACACCCCTTGACTGTGAGGAGATAACAGCAGACTTGGGGGAAGCATGCTGGGACAACAGGGACTTTGCTAACTCACCCTGGGGCACGTCACTGCTGCCACCTCACTCAGAGTCCTCTTCAGGGATGTTACAACTGTCCCCGTGACTCCTGCCACCTACGCAGAGCAGCAGAAGGCAGCTCGCTTCCCACCAGGCCTGCCAGCTGGCGCAGGCTCTGTGGAGGTGTTGTATTGCATCCCAGCCCCGCAGGAACGGGCAGGATGGTGGCTCACACGCAGGTACCATCCAGGCAGAAAGGTGAGGGCTGCTGCCTGCTGCCAGCCCCTCTGCCCAGCCGCTCACCCAGGGTGATGGTCATGGGAACGGCCAGTGATGTGCTGCAGGAGAGGGATGGGAGGAGAATCCAGGCCCAAGGAGGGGATATTTTTAATTACGGCACAGGAAATCCCTCTGCTGATAGGTGGTGACAAGCAGTGGAGTGGTGACAGAGCACAGCAAGTGGCAGTAAACCAAGAGCAGGCTGGCGGGGATGGAGGGCTCTGGGCAACTGGGTCAGAAGGCACAGGCACATCCAAAACCACCAGCTGTGGAGTGCCTCCACCACCCCTACAACATCTCTCTGTACCAGGGCCCTCGCCCCTGGGGAAGGTCCTTCCCTCGGACACATGTCCCCACCACACACTCACAGCACCCAACGCTGCAGGAGCTCTCAGTGGGAGGAAGGATGCTGTGCCCTCGTGAGGTATTGCCCAGAAAAAGCCACTTTGCTTGGGGATTCAGTAAAGCCTGCTCCACCGAGAGCCCCATGCATCTCTGCAGGCTCCTCCTGACCCGCGGGAGAGGATGTCTCCACTGTCCCAAGGAAGGCTGCAGAGGCAGAAGGGGTTGTGCAGTCACTCAGCCTCTCCATAGGGCCAGCAGTGGGGCAGACCAGGAGAGGGCCCCCACATCCAGGGCAGGAGCTGGGGAGGGCTGGCAGCTGAGCCTCCCTGCTGCCTTCTCGAGCTTGGGGAAAGGCAGTTCCAAGAAGCATGTTTTGAAGCCCTTACTTCTAAGAAAAGGAAGTGTTTGCTGAACAAGAGATAAATAGTATTCGGTGAATGAAGAGCTATCGGGTGCTACAGACGGAGAGGAGCACGACAAGAGTCCTGTGCGGACAGGGAGGGGACACGAGCCCCTCTGTTCCCCTGTCCTTCCCCCGGGAACAGAGCAGCAGCTGCTGGAGACGCAGCTGGGGGCCGCAGGGGACTCGGGAGGAAAGCGCTTTGCACTTCCTTGGGGAAACCATCGCCAGAAGCTGCGATAGCTCAGCCCCTGCACAACTGCGATTCCAGATGTGTCCCCTGGGAATAGCAATCCCAGACCAGGGGGAGTGGGAAAACAGGCAGGAGCATCCTCCCTCCCCATCTTGGGGGTGGGATGAAGGTTAGGGAAAGGCAGCTTGCTCAGTTCCCACACAGCCCTGGGCCTCGGCCGCTCTGCACCTGAAGCCCAGCACTCCCAGTACCAATTCTGACCTCTCCGGCCTGGTGTTTGGGATCTGAGGCTTGCCCAGACACGTCCAGATATTTCTGGCCTCCCCCAGTCACCTTTATCTGAGAGGAAATATTTGGAATTCCTGAGTTGTTCACAAGGACTATGGTAGCAACAGCACGTCAATGTCTCAACAGCCCTCTCTGCATGCCCGTGGGCCTCTTCCACCCCAGAGAGGACAGGCTGTTCCACCACTGAACACCCGTCACATCCCCTTCCCCACCCCGGGTGACAGACACGTCCAAGAGGAGGATGCTCTTGGGGGCAGGCCATGAGGAAGCAGTGAGACATTATGCCTACGCAAAAGGCAATCCCGTGGCTTTGCCTCTCCTCCCCCAGTGCTGGGGAAGGACATGACTTTTTTTGGCTGGAGCCTAAACCAGCACTTGCTGGGGGAGGGCGGGGGGGCTTCCCTGCAGTTGAAGGTGCTGCTTGCAGGAGACGGAGGATCAGGAGGAGATCCAGACTCCACCAGTGTTCACCACCCCACAGAGCTGGGGCAGGGAGGTTCTGCAGTGCCAAAGGCTCCTGAGACACCTGCAGTGCTCCAAACTGCAACCCACCGCCAGGGACGGCTGCGGGGGCAGGGGGGGAGGAATGCAGCAGCCATTTAAACACTGCACAGTGACAATATGTGACACCGGGGTAGAGAGAAAAAGAGAAGTATGTCCGTCCCAAAGTGCTCTGTCTCGGACAGCAGAATAATCAAGCACAGTCTGGCTGAGACAGCATTCACATCCTGGCCTGGAAACGGGAAGGGGAAGACCCGAAGTTTCAGCCTCTTCCCACCCCCAGAGGTTCAGTGGGTTTCATTCATAGCCCTGCTGGAGCAGCTTCCCCGGACGAGCGGGAGGGGGATCAGTTGCTAGATCCCATTCAGATCGAGCGGGGCAGGCCGGGTTCCTCTTTCAAAATAAGACCCAACACTTGGGGAAAGAGGATTCAGTGACACTGGCCCATGAGGGCAGGTGAAGGAAGTAGATGCGGGCAGTGAATCCCCACCTGGTCTCTTGTTAGCCAGGGGCAGAGCAGGGAAGGGAGGGTTCTGGCTGCTGGGGAGGGCTGAGTCTGGGTGCTCAAAGCCTCCCTTGCACAGGGAGGTAAAGGGTATGGAAGTCATTGAGACACCAGCACAGAGCTCTGAAAATCAGCAGAGAAGAGCCAGGCTCTTCTGGGACTATTTACAGTGAACCAGTGGTACTTGTTGGAGTCTACGTGATGAAGTCAGACCTCCAGCAAGAACTATAGAGCTTCCCCACGGCCCAGATACCCAGCCAGCCTGTCTTCGTGACAGACACCCACAGCAACCAGCTCAGCATACACAAAAGCCTTTCCCACCCAAGGATCTTAATGTGTTTTATTAAAACTTAGTTGATTCTCCAAACCCTCCTGTGGGCTAAGTCAGCATTGTTCCCAGACAGATCCACAGAAGTGCGGAGAGGTTATGTGCTTTCCCTAGAGTTGCATAGAAGTCAGCAGCCTGAACCACAGCATCTGACTCCCAGTCCAGGCATTCTTGTCATGAGGCAACGTTTCACTTGAAAACAAGGCTGTTTCTGTTACACCTTTGCTGTAAGTACAGCTGTGTTACTGCTAAGAGGTCTAACGCCAATCGCTGGCCAGGAGTGGAGTCATCTGGATGACCTGACATTTGTTAATGAGATGCTGGGAACAGTTTTGTGCTGAGCAGCGAGACAAGCATGGAAACAAGAAAGGCAGCAGCTCAGCACAGACCACAACAAAGCCCTGCATCGACAGCAACCTGCTCCCAGAGCCCCTTTGGGCTGCCAGCTCACTGCATGGGACTGGCATATGCGAACCTGGAACTGAAGCACAGTGGGAAAAAGGCAGCTGAGATCCCTCAGAAAAGAAGAAAATGTAGGTATCCCCAAAGGCTGCACTAGGATCCTGTAAACACAGCTTGGTGGGTCTTTACGCACTACGGAAGTGGAAGAGACATCCTGGAGGTTTTCCCTCCAACCTGCTCCCCCAGACATCGCATCCATGTGTGGCCCCCACCACCCCCAGCCCTGTCAGAATCCCAGGCCCGAAAGCAGGGCAGCACGGACACCGAGCATGCCTGCACCAGTCACACACCACTGCCTGCAACATTGGGACTGGAGGCCAACGTGAGCACCCAACTCGGGAGCATGCCAAGGAAACCTGCCACCCAAGGCAGAGCTTGGAGCTTCTCCGGATCCCGTTTCACTTCGCTGGTCCCTGTCAGCCACCCTAGGCAGGCTCGGAATGGGGTGGGAAGGGCTCAGGGGACACGGGGAGGCGAAGGGGCTCTGGGGACAGCACACTCGCAGGTGCAAATACTCCAGACCCCGCTCTAACTGTTATGCAAATGGTGACCTCCAGGGAAGCAGCTGCTGATCTCCATGACAATGGCCGGGAATGCCACCCACTCCACTGCCTCTACGGCATCTCCCGCCCTGGGAACAGGCACTTGGGTGCTGTCGGCACTGTGGTGCTGCCCTTGCCCAAGCTCCAGGGCTCTGCATTCAGAGGAATCTGTGACTCTGAGGGATGCAGCCATAAGCTCAAAAGGGTTAATTAAATAAGCACATCCCTGCCTCTCTCTCCTCCGGGCTGGCCTAGGCACAGACCAAGCCAAGAAGCAGTGGGGTGCAGCCTGCAGTCCCCACAGGGAGGCTGTCCTTGGGGCCGAAGCCTGAAGCCCAACACACCTGCAGGGCTTCAGCCCAGTTGAGGGCCAGAGCCAGACCTTTTCTAACCAGAAACAAACCCTCACTAGCACATTCCAGCCCTAATCCTCACCGCGGCAGCCTCCTGTCAAACTGGTTTCATCACCATCTCCAGGGAACCTGCAATAACCCCACACCATTCAGTACGATTTCAGCATTTTCCAAATACATGAAAGGGGCTATGGTGACAGCTGTAACCCCCATCCCTGCCCCGGGAGACTGCTGTGCACAGCACGAGATGGAGAGCAGGGAATTGCGCTCTTCGCTCCAGAAATGTGCTGAAACATTCATCTGTATTAAAGCTGGAGACTGTGCGAATGACTAATCCACTTGCATCCATCTTTCATCAGCGTTTCTCCCAGAACGAACCGGGCTGAGGGCTCCCAAAGGTGCTGAAGGCCCGGCCAGCACCGGGCGTGCTCAGCAGTGGGACGGCTGGCAGGCGACAAGGCTCTGGTACAAAGGCACAGCGAAGAACACATTGGCTGAGCCGGATCCACTCAAGAGATTAGCACCTGCTGGGAATGGGATTGTTTTCCAAAGGGCATTAAGTGGAATAGTCCGAGGAAAGACGGTCTCTCTGATGCTTCTCCCCACCGGACAGATGGTGTCTGAGCCCCAGCAGGCAGAGCAGCCTGCCTGCCTTTGTGCGAGGGGCACGCTCGGGGGGGCAGGGGAAGGCTCCTGCTTTAATTTCATGGTTATCTGCTGCCCGTGGTGCTGGGAGCCCGAGTGCCACAGCCAGCTCGCTGCACCAGACAAGCATCTCGACAGGGTCACCTGCACCCAGGGAACGAAGCTCAGTTTTCACCTTGTCGTTGCTCTTCCCAGACGTCACAGCTCCTGTGCAATCATGCCCTTGTGTAACTGTGGGGAAACCTGCGCCGAGGGGACGTGCCTTGCTCACGTGTGCCCAGCTGCGGAGCCACGTTCCCTCCTATCCAAGGGCTGAGTCGTGCAATGCCGACAGCTCTCCCCAGCCCTCAGCTGCACCACAGCCCCTACCCCAAACCCACCCTGCAGGGAACAGCAGCATTACCAGAGCATGAGGGAGTGAGGCTGGGTGCACGGATGGTTCCTGGGGAGACGGGTCCCAGGGAAGAGCCGCCTGGTTCTCCCACCTCAAGCCACTCATCCTCCAGCATCCCGGAGGAGCACTGGCCAAGCCTCACCACTTCCCACTTCAGCCCCAGAACTCCACAAGGCTGCTGTAATTCTTACAAGCCACTTGAATGAAAAAGGGGAAAGGGTGGAGGTACAGGAAGAGGAGGAAGATGTGCTCATTCTGTTTTCACTTCCTGTTAGTCCACATGAAATATCAAATGATTCAGGCCGCAAAGTCCTTTTTAGCAAAATCCTTGCTGACTTGAGGGCAGGAAGCAGAGTAGGCAGCTGATGTAGCAAATGTGGGAGAGAATGGTGCAGCACGAGAAGGAGACTTTGTGCTCTGCCCTGGGCTCCTCCATACGTGTTGTTGCATGAAATAATCACTGGCTGGTGCACTGGAAGCTTTTAAATGAGGTCAGTTGCTCTAATAAAAGATATTAGCTCCAGCAAGTTTAATACACTGGTGAGCCATACCATAACAGGATGGAAGCACTTGCAACACTGCTGTGAAGGCTGATTTACAGGTAGCAACACCTCATTTTCTCCATACATAAGTCATATGTCACCCAGACACTACCCAGGGCCACACACACGCCCAACTCCCACATTCCAGCCCAAACCCTGAGCCAGCTCACTACAATTTACACACACAGAGTAATGTCTCGTACTGCCACCAGCCGTGCTCCCTACACAATGCTTGTAGCATCCCCAGCTTCAATGAAGGCAGAAAACAGACAGATGTGCAAACGGGACTAGCATAATTTGGAGAACTAATGAAGCTGAGAGCTGTCCTGCTCCACCTGAGCGTGGTGCTAGCTGTATTCAAACCACGCCAGGTCCGTGCCAGCCTCAGCCTCTTCTCTGAGCTTCCCAAAGAGCCCTTCACCCTCCAGCAGAGAAGAAAACCCTTCTATACTCCTTTGGGAAGCAGCCAGCTCCAGCAGCTTGCTCCCCTCAGGCGTACAGGCCTACCCCCAAAAGACAGGTCCCTGCACAGCTCTGCCCGTTGGCCCCTCACACACCTCCCGGCATGAGCAGCTCCTGCTCCTGCTCCAAGCCCTGCCTGCTGCTAAGCTGTCACGTTTTGGAGTATTTGATTTCAGTCTTAAGAGCACCTGGCTGGCAGCAGTACTGGCAGGGAGAACCTGCCTGCTCTTTGTTCTTGGCCAGGTGGAGCACGGAGCAGAGGACACCTGCCTCGGTTTCCCCCCATGCTCAGGGCTGCGAGCTGGGAGCTCCAGGTCCATCCTAGATCAGGAGCAGGGGCAGAAAGGCTGAGCCCAGCCTTGCTCCCACTGGAGGCTTCTCATCTCCAGGGCCCATCTCCCTGGGCAGGATACTGGTGCCAGAAGCTAGCTACTAATTGGATCTACTTAAATCAGAAGCTATGTCTGCAGACACAGCTGAAACACAAGCTTGAGCAGGAAGGAGGATAATGCAATAAATTCAAGCAGCTCTCCCCAAGGGAATTGCACAGACCCCTGAAACTTCCCTCCTCACAGATACAGCCCATTACCCTTCCTTGGGCACGCTGTGTAAATGCAGGGGCAAGCAGTGGTTGAGAGTTACCAGCCCAAAACCTCCTGAAACACCACGCTCACCCTGCTCCCAGTAGCAAAGGGAAGGCAGACCGGTTACAGCACAATGTTCAAACGGTCCCCATGGCCACGGGAGCCTCTCTGGTTAATGCTCCGAATCCCGCTCCTCCTTCCCTCGCTACCCTGGAGGCAGGCAGCAGTGCTGAGTGCACTGGGTTTCCCATTAAAGAGATCCTGAGAGACAGCACTGGGCTGGTACACGTGAGCACGTGTCCGAGAGAAGACACGGGCGGCTGGAGAGATGCTAGCTGCACGAAGGAGCTGCAGCGGGCGTTCCCGCCTGCAGGCAGTCCTTCCCAGCACTGCTCAACCCTCAGATTCTTTTGCTAACTAAATTAAACATGAGGATAAAATAAGCAAAATACCTAAAAATAAAAAATAAACCGAGCATTTCTATAGCACAACTAGGTCACAGCTCCCCAGCATGCAAGTCGTGGCAGCCACGGCTCAGCCCCTCGAGCCTCCTGGGTTCAAAACTGACATCTCTCTTAAAAGGCTGCCTCCCGAAACCCACACCTGCTCCCCGGTAAGCCCAGCTGGAGCCATCTGCTAACGGCTCTGCCTCTCAGCAGTCCTCTGCACCCTCGCTCTGCTGGGCTGTTCTGCTTCCGTGGCAAAGAGTAACCCTTCTCCCCACCTGAACGTGGCCAGGGCCAACCCACACCCTGAAGCTGTGCCGGTGCACCCACGGGCACACCGCTTTTGGGTGCCTCCAGAAAGCACATCCCCTAACTTAATCCCTTGGCATTCCAAGGACAATCAGGAGCAGGACTTCAGAGAGATCTGGCACCAAACACCCCTCTGCACATCCTTCCAGGTGAACAGCAGGGAGGAGGAACAGTTTCCCTGTTCAAGGCCAGGGCAGCAAACCAAGGAGAGCCCTGGCACAGAGGCACACCGCTTCCCTTTCATGCCTCCATTATCTACGTTAATCTTTAGTTGCTCAGAACAACAACATTTTAAGGGTAACATCCCTCTTGGGAGGGAGGAGGAGAACATCGCTGCTTTCCTGCCACCCAAAGGCAGAGCCACCCTGCAGAGCTTACCTTCACACTGAATCAGACAGCGGGTAGGTCAACATCCCAACTGCTATGGGGGTCACCAAAGGGGAGAGAGCAGCTGCCCCCATTAATCCCTCGCCTCCTGGTTCAGCAAGTCTGCAACACTCCCACAACTGATATCCAACCCTTCCCCCAGCTCCTTCTGGGAATACTCTGGCTTTACAGCTAGTGAGGAAAGAGCTGCTAGAGAAATACGCCTTGTAACGTCAAGATGGGACTGTGCTTACAGCCATCAGCAGCTTGGTAAAAATCAAAGGAGAGAAGCCTAAGCAAAGGCCTCAAAGCATCGCCCCGCCGTTCAGCCTGTATGCGGTGTAGGCCACAGGTGTATTGCTGCTCCTGGGGGTACACCACATACACAGATTGTACAGGAGCTCCACAGAAATCAGGTGCAGCACCCCAGAGGCGTACAGAAAACGGCATCTTCCACAGGGGAAAAGAGAGCATGGTGCTCCCTCCCATCTCTTCTGCTGCAGTGGGACACCCCATTACTGCTGAAATGGGGAGGGACCCCGGGCAGTGTGCAGGGGGACCTAGCTTGGGTTTCAGAGGAACAGCAGGATGATCAGGAAGACTGACATTACCTAGAAGAGTTGTGAACACAGAGCAGCAAGAAAACACTTTTTAAATTATTTCACAGGTCTTTTTTCTAAATAGCACTCGATTCTTCGGATTAAAGAACCTCAGAGTGCTTTACAAATCTGAGTTCCCAGTGGCTCCCCTGGGAGGGCAGGAAACGCTATCCCTTTTGCTGAAAGACCACGGGGTTAAGTGGGCTGCTCTCAGCCACAGCCAGCCATGGGCAGGACCTCTGCCTTCCAGGCGCCTGCTCTAATCACAGATCTAAGGAACGTAACCAAACTGCACCGTGTACCGAGAGGCAGCGAGGAAAACAGGCAGGGCCCCAAAGAAGGAGAACCGAGTAAAAGGGGCGAAGAGCAAAGCTCTAAAAACTCGCCTCTGCATCGTTCTGGGTCTAGCGGCAGGAATGCTGCTGCGGGCCGGGCAGGAAGCTGCAGTGGAAGTCATTCCAATGGCATTTCCTGGAGAGCACTGCAGAAAAGCCTCCCAGGTTGCAGGCAGGGCGAGAAGCTGTCAGGGATCTGCACCATGAGCCCGATCTCCAGCTGCCAGCAGGGATACAGCTACCTGGGACGGCCGTGCCAGGCAGGACAGCCTGAGCCAAGGCCCTGCCGGCAGTGACCGGCAGTTCCCATAGTTGGAGAGGAACGTCCAGGACTGTGAAGGGACACAAGGGGACTCAGCTAGCAGGAGAGTATTTTTTCCATCCCAAGCAGGTGATGACAATGGGGGCAAGTGATCCAGATTGTAAAATAATTACAGAGGACAGAGTGGAAAGCTGTAGCCCAGCTAAGCTTTGCAGACCACTCGTTGGGATTCATCTCTAAGACAGCAAATCGCAGCCTTGGCTATCCACAGCCACCCCCTACAGCCAGCTCTGCTGCGTGTTGGCCAGCAAGCGAAACTGATGGCTGTGATCTCAGACGGGATTAGCAGCACCAGGGCATCCCTGAAACCCCACATGTTAATGCTCAGAATGGCAGAGCTTGGGCAAACAGTGCTCACCCCAGAGGGAGCTGCGTTCCCCAAACAGCACAACACGCATCTGCGCCTCTTCTATGCGCGCCATGCGCACCTCGCATGGTGCTCCTCTCCACGTCTCAGGGTACAACAGCAGCAGAACTCTAACTTGCTCTTACCTCACGCTGCCCAAAAAGCTTGGACCCAGAAGGTCTGAGGATCCTGGGGCACCCGGGATCAGCTAGATAATGTGGTAGTCACAGTGAAGGCTTGTGTGGGACAGCTGGGCAACGGCACAAGGCTAGAAAGCATTTCAGAAGAGCTGAGAAGTGAAGTCTAGCTCTCAACCTGAAACCATTGAGAAGGTTGGAGCAAGAGCACACTACAAAATCCCAGCTGCACTCTGTCATATGACACAGGCTGTCTCATTTCCTATCATTTAGGAAAAAAATCACAAAGATAGAAAATGAGTTTGTTATATTGACATCTTCTAAGGGTTTTCCCCAAACAGAACCACAAGCTTCCAGTCCACTGCAGAGTGACACAACATGTACGTGTCGGCACACCAAGCCCTGCGCAGCCAGGGCTGCCTGAGAGCCCCAGGATGCACAGAGCCAACACGGGAAGCAGTCCATCCTCCTTCAGCCCAGCCCAGCGTGTCAGGATTCAGATGTCACAGACTGGTGACCAAGATGCTGTTTGCATCAGTCCTGGCCTGACAGAGCCCTTTCATGCTGGTCCCCACCATATGCCCTGCAAATGGGAAACCTCTTGCCTCTATGTCCACAGATCTGCTTCCAAGCCCACACAGAACACCCTCTTTATATCCCACTCCGAACATAGATTTAGCCTCAAAGGAAAAGCTGACATCCACTGAAGGGTCACAGCCAGGCAGGAACTACTGTTCACTTTCCTTTCTCAGATTAAGCACGGTCAATACATCTCTGCCTGGCAGGCTCTCTCCCACTCACCCCACACTTCCCCCTCCAGCATTCCCACTCACCAAATTTCTCACCCTATGACTCCCAGTCCCCACTGGGATCACTGTTTGAATTTCACAGCTAGTGGAATCTGGTCCCAGACAAAGCAACTGCCCCAGAAAAGCCGTCTCTTTGGTTTTGATGGCTCACTGAGGCAGCAGCTCTCTTCTGGCTGGTTATTAAATGCACCCCTCGGGTTGTTCTTGTTTGCTTGTTTTCCGAGTGCCAGATTGCAGAGAGGAGGGCAAACCAAGGCTGAGCCAGTAAACGTGGCAAAACACACCCACATTAATGTTGCGTAGCAAGATTTACGATTTCTCCCTCACCTCAAAAAATGGTTTTCTCAAGAAAACTGCTACAGCCCAGCACACAGCAGCCTTAGCAGGCCTCTCCAAAGGCAACCTGCACCCCATGGCCATCCTATGCTTGCCTTTGTTCCACTGATGGGAAATGAAACAGAGCTTCCTACGCAACCATGCTGCACGACACTTGTGATGGAGCCACGCTCCTTCCCTCTTTCAGAGGGGCTTTCCAGGAAGAGAAGTGCTGCAGTGCTCCAAACACACACCACCTGCCAAGCAGGCCTGCCAGAACTTGCATCCCTCTCACCGGGACCCGCCTGCTGCACCTCTCAGGAGAGCTTTGTTTGCATGGGACAGGCTCTAACAGCTCAGATGCACCAAACAGGCTCCCCATGCAAACAGGGTGGCAGGAGAGGGACTGCTCCACAACAGCAAGTGCAGGGTGGCATTCTTCTTGCAGGGAGAGCTGGCAGCAGGCCAGCAGCTTTCTCCCCGCAGCTGGAGTCGCGCGAGAGCGAAGCAAAGCATCCGCACACCCCATGCACAAGGCACTTAGGAGCTCTTATGGCCCCTGTGCTGCTGCTGCGCTGCACCGGCTGCCCCCCCCGAGAAGGGACACGGTGAACCCTGAGTACGGAGGAAAGTTACAGCTGAGATGTCAAACAACCACTGGTTGGGGTTTGCAACAGGCGCCAGCAGCCACATTGCCCAACCCCCCCCCCTTTTTTTTTGGTGACTGGTGGGGTGAATCCCCCCACTATGGCCTTTACCACCCTTGCCTGGGTCCCCTTCAGCTACTGGCGCAGTCTGAGCAGTGAAATTAGAAGCTGGGTTCAAGGTTAGAAGAGGAGGGGCAAGGCTGCTCCCCTGGGTGGGAAACATGGCTAACGGTGATCTTCAAAGCAAGAGCTGGTGGGTGGGCCAGATAGAGACAAGTCCTGACCCTTCCACAATCTGTTGAACAAATATTTGCTCCAAACAATTAATTTACAGGCAGACACAAAAAAATTGAAGAGTCTGAATCGTGATGGGTGGGGGTGGGGAATAGGGAGGCGGTATTTCATTCCCCACAAGCAGGGACCAGTGATTTTCCACCAGTGATTTAATCTAAATCCCCCAGAGAGTTCATTTACAAAAAATCAGATTGCATTATCGCCTAGGTCTCCAGGATACAGCCCAATCCGTCACTAACAGCAACAGCCACACTAGCTTGGAAACCTCAATTTGATCACTCAATTCCAAGACTAAGCTGTGGCTTTAAAAGCCAAAGCCAGAGGGAGGGGGAAGGAACTCAGCATTTGGCCAGGGTTATCTGCAGGATGAGAGGGCTAATGGGCCAGATACATCCTGATGAAATGGCCAGCAGATCCTGGGCTATTAATCGAAACCAAGCTCCTCTGCCTGAGCAGCCCCACCCAGGCAGTGCCCCAGGGCAGCCGCATTCCTGGAATTCCTGCACCCTGGGTGAACCCGTTCCCTTCTCCTGGGTGCAGTGGCTCCCCCTCTTCTCTGGGGTCCCCAGCACTGCAGGGCTAGCACGAGGAGCTGGGGAGCTCTGCAGGGCTCCTGTGCCTCTCCTGTCAGGAGGGTGCAGAGCACAGCGCTGGGCTGAAAGATTCTCACCCCCTCCTCGCAACGCAGGGGTTTGCTGATGGACTAGGATATGAAGAGGGCCAAAAGGCCTTAGCTCACCAGCAAGGCAGTTCCCCACCGTTTAGTTGCTAACGCCTGACAGCATGAACTCTTTCCAGTGGGCACCAGTAAAGGTTACACCAGCAGGGAATCACTAAGATGCAGAAGCAAAAAGAAAACTCAGACATCTGTAGGTCATATACCTCCCACTGGCAGTCCCAGGCAGCACCGCAGAGCTGGACCCGGCATTTCAGGAATGCTTCCTGAAGAAATGCTTATTCATGTTAATACCTCACCACTGAAAGCTTACAGGGTTTGCTGCTGGGGCAGCTGGGAGCACTGCTCCCTGCCAAGCAAGAGGCAGCTGCAGGTTTAGCAGCTCCCCAGCACACTGAGGTTGCCCCCACCTCAACCTTGGCTCCCACTGCACCAGCTCAGACAGCCCCAGCAGCTCCCCCCGCCCCACCCCCCCCCGCCAAGATCTGCTGTGGGATTCACTTCACCATGAGCACAGCAGAAAGCAAAGTCCTGTCTCCAGAATGAAGAAGTAGCTGTTACCCTGGCAGACCACAGGCCAGCCCAACCGAGCACTGCACGCTTGGAGAGGAGGAAGCTCCACTCCCTGCTGTTAAATGACACCAGGAACATGCCTGAGAGCAAGGGCTCCCGGTTGAAGAACAAGCTTGGATGACATTACATTTCCAAAGGCTGTCGGAAAACACATCTTTTATGTAACATCCAGGGAGAAGAAATGGGGTGGAGAAGAACACATCTGAGCATAAACTGGTTGTGTCATTGTGGAGGACTGACCCTCTTGGGACAGAGCGTTTAAGAACACAGAAGGGAAGGCCATGCGCTCCTTTATCTCCCTGCAAAGTCTAGGACATATGCTAGCATAAACATTGCAGGAAGCTGTGCTCTGATTTGACTGGCAACACTGTCAGCCTGGAGCTAGGAAGGATACGGGTAGCCATCCCCACCACAGAGAGGAGTTCTTACCCATCCGCCATTCTCCTGGATCCAGGGATCTAGGTGGTCGGTCAAGTACGTGGTCATCCAAGCTACAATGCGTCCCACCAATACCCGCATCTCCTTGTCAACGCTCTCCACACACAAGGCTCCTCCGAAGGAGAAGAAAGCCACGATGCGACCCCAGTTCACTCCATCGCGGAAGAGTTCATTCACTACCTGCTCAAAGCTCTGATACGCTGTGCCGGGGGTGATGTGGAGCTGGGAAGTGAGGTCGCTGAAAGCCTGCCGGTACCTCAACTCAAACTCATCCCCTGCCTCCCTCAGCGCCTGCCTCACATCGGCTGCTTGAACGATTTCATGGACTTCGAGGCTGCTCCGGTGCACGGCAGCTCCATTCACTACGTGGCTGGCGGGCGGGTGCCAAGAGGGGCTCCCATTGAGGACGCCGTCCATCTCAGCCTCCTCTGCTGCAAAGTCAGTCCTGTTCTCATCCTCCTCCTCCAGCTGACTCCAGCTGTACCCCTTCTGCGAGAGCTTGTAGGAAACAAAGTCAATCACTAACTCCCGGTTACTGCTGGACATTTTCACACCTGGGACGCTCTCAATGAGTCCATGGTCCGGAGGCACAAGCAGATCAGCACTTAGCAGGTCCCAACTCCACTCTTCTTCAGGACCAATGGAAACATCTGACCTTTGCACAGACAAACACCAGAGAAGGAGAAAGGAAAAGAAACGGTTAACGCCACAGCTCCTAGTTAATACACCCAAAGCCTTAGGCTGAGATCATCCCGCAGCTTTATGCTGAGACTCGGGACCACCGGATTGAAGCCGCACAGCGAACCGACCGTAACACCCCCTCCCGGGAAGCCAACGGCGAGCCCCAGGAGGCCCCCAGGCTCGCTCCGAGCAGCCCCTGGTCCCCAGCCCCGGGGTCTCACCAGGCGCAGGCACCGCCTGGCAGGCGGCTGCGGGCCGGGCCGGGGCGGAGGCGGCTCCCGTTCTGCTGGAGCTGCAGGCCGGCCCGGCCGCGCTCCGCCAGTCCCGGAGTGCCGCGGAGGCGGAGGCAGCACCGCCCCCGCCCGCCCCGGCCCCGCCCGTTAAAGGGCCCGGCTCCCCCCGCCCCCCTCCACCGGCGTTGCCCAACGGCGGCCGGCGGAAGCGGTCAGGCGGCGTTGCCCAAGGGTCACGGCTGCTCCGTGCGGGGTCCGGTTTGACGGTAACCGCAGGGCAGCCCCCTAGCCCCGGGGGTTAGCCGTGCCCAGCCCGGTCCCCCGGAGCCCCTCGCTCCCCGGTGCACGGAGGGCAGCCGAGCGGATAAAAGGCTGCAAACCGGCCAGCGCTCCCCACCGGGGCCGAGCTCTCCGGGCACCGCCCGCCCGGGGCTGCCGCCGCCCGGCCGGCCGGCCCTGCGTTCTTACGGGAGCGAGCCTTGGCGAGCCGGTGCCGCCGTGGGGCCGGGCCGGTGGCACGCCGGGCCGCGGGAGGGCCGCAGGGGGCGGCCTGCCCCCCGGCCACCGCACCGCCCCTCGCGGCCACCGTACCCCGCGGGGCGGAGCGGCCAGCACGGGGCCCGCGCACGAGGGCCACACGGCGCCCGCGAGGACGGCGCCCACCCCTCACTCGCCAGCCAATCGCCCGGCGGGAGAGCCCGGAGGGGCGGAGCCCGGGAGCTGCCTCTCCTATTGGTTGAGCCGCGCGTCGCTCACGGCCTAGCCCCACTCCGCCCCTCACCTCAGCGACCGATGGAGGGTCCGGGTCTTTCCCGCCCCTGCCCCGCGGGCCCGGCTGGCAGCGACGCCGGGGGTCGCCGGGAGCCCCGCCGGGCCTCGGCCCGCTCAGCAGTGCCCGGGCTCCTTCCGCATCGCCCGCCGAGCGGCCGCCGTGCTCCTGGGCCGCGCCGGGGGGGTGCGGTAGGGTGGGAGGGGGCAGGAGGGGGCGGTGCGCATGCGCACGGCAGCGCGAGGCTGGGCGGGGAGCGGCGCGCGTGCGCGGGGTGGTCTGGGCGGGAGCGCTTGTTGGCCGGAGAGGGAGGGGAGGGCGCGTGCGCGGAGCGGGAAGGGCCGGTGCGCACGCGCAGGGGCGCCGGGTGGCGCGCTGGGCTCTGGCGCCCCCTGTCGCTTTCGCCGGGGCCTGGAAGGGGCCGCCGCGGCCTGGGCTGCGGCGTTACACTGGGGGATCTGGTCTCTGCCCCTGCCACGGCGAGCGGGTACGGTAGGGCCCGCTGCCACGGCCGCCTGTCTTACAGCGGTTTGGGTTTAACGTGTGATATTTTTGTGTCCCCACGGTGCTCCGGGAGCCTGCGGTACCCCTGCGCCTAGGGCAACGCTATGAGGTGCAGGTAGCTGTGGCCGAGTCCCCCCCCCATTAGCGGCTTCTTATCCGTCCTTCTCCAAGTGTCGCTGCCACGGGGAGCTTTATGCAGGATTTGGGGCAGGTAGCGTCACTGCGTACAGGGCACTTTCTGCCAGCTGCTGGGAGCCCGGCTATGCTCACCAGAAGGGGCGGGCAGTGGGAGCCACCTTCCCTGGCTCAGGCAGCCGGAGGAGCTGATCTGGTGAGACAGCTGGCGGCAGGAGGAGGTCGGGCAGGGCTTTGGGGGTGCAGGCAGGCTGCCTGTGCTTGATCGAGGACACGAGCGACGGGAAGCCTGCTGCGTGCTTACTCGAAGCCGCAATCTAGAGCTCCAGCGACCACCCGAGGTACAGCCGCGGTACCAGGGCCCGGCTGCGGCGGGCTCCTGCCCGGGCGGCTGCTGCCACCGCGGCCGAGGCCGCCTGGGCCCGGCTGCGTGCAGGCAGCGGCTCCCCGCCGCCCCGTCCCGCTTGGGGAACCCGCCTGCCGGCAGCTGGTAGGCCGCTCCAAACAACACTCAAAGCGCCGCCTCGTCTGACTGGCTGCGCGCGTTCCACGCTGTACGTTATGGGAGTTGTAGTTTGCTTCCCGCCTCCTAAGTGTGCCGGGTGCGCTCGAGCACTACGTTTCCCGTCAGCCCTTGCGGCCAACAAGCCGTGAGGGGTGAGGTTGCCTTATCCGGGTCTTCTGACCTCCTGGCGGTTCGTCCAATCGGCACGCACTGAGGGCGTGGCCGGGGCGTTTGATTGGTCGGTTTGTACCCATGACCGCGGTTTGAAATCCGTTAACGGTGGCAGGCGGAGGCGCCGCGTAGAGCGGCCGCGGCGCTGAGGTGAGTGGGTGGGGGTTACCCTTGCTGCGAGGTGGTTCTTGGCTTCGCCCCTTCCCTGGAAGACGCCGTTACCGGACGCTGGGCCGCAGCCCTTCCCTGGGTTCCCGTCGGGTCTCCCTGGATGGGGGGGCCGCGGGCCTGCTCTGAGCCAGGTATCGGTAACGCGGCCTCAGCCTCTCGCAGCACCATGGGGCCGAGGGCGCGACTGGGAAACGGTGGAAAGTGGATGGGGGCGCTTAGCCCGTGCGCGGAGCCGGTTTTGCCGCCGTCCGCCGCGATGACGGGAGGGCAGGGTGGCGCTCGGAGCCCCGTGCGCGGGCCTGAATCCCGAGGGCTGGTTGCAGCCCCCGCGGGAGCCGGAGCCTGGGGCTGGCCTCAGGGCGGGGGCCTGGTGGCGGGGGGAGCCGCCGCGGCGAAGGGCTCCTGATGCCCAAGCGGCACAGAGTAATTGCTCGGGGATGAATTTTGTCTTCAAACAGAAAAGGTATTTATTTCGTGCAACGCTGGGGGGCTAGCCGCTGTGCACCGGGCAGACTAGCTGCGAAGTTTTCAATGAAAAGTCAGGTAACCTATACAGTTTAAGTGAAAGGTTACAACATCTTTATGTACACATTCATTTGATTTCGACATCTAATAATCATACTCATAATCAATGGGGTTTAGGGGGAGCTTGAGGCAGAGTCCTAGAATCATCTCTTGGGGGGATTTTTTGGTGGTCGTTCCATTCTTAGGCCTCAGTCTTGGGGGTCGCTCAATCTTCCTTCTTTGAACTTCTGACCTTTCTTTGTTCAACGATCTCCTGACTCATGGTCTCCTCATCTCCTTCAGGTTCCCAGTGTGTCGGCGTCTGTCTTACCTCAACACAAACGGAGCATCACCCAGAGCATTGTACCATATTCATCCTGACTAATCTTTTTAAGACCTTGCTCTGTTTCACTCCCTCTCTTGAGAGAGGTTCATAATACTGAAATAAGCCTTATGATGGGGTAGCTGCCTCATGAGTAAAATAAACTTGCATGTTCAGATGCCAGTCTTCAAACAATCACAACATCTGACAATGAAATTGCATATTTCACAATGAAATACAACCCAGAGTGCTGTGCCAATGCCAGTGCTATGCTGTGTCCTTAACTGTTCATTCACATGCACTGCTCAAAACCTGGAGAAGTATGCATCTTAATTTTGGAGCTCAGAAAAACTATGTTACTACTTATCAAACCAAATCCTGCTTCCTGGGAAAAGGAGGGAAGAAAACCAGGCAAAACCTGGCCTAAGTAACAGTAAATGCATTGTTAGCTATTTTTATACAGTGCTTTTTTTAAACTAGAGGTGCTTCAACTTAATCTAGCAATAAGTTGAGGTTAGACTGGCTAAAAATAATTTACTTTTCCTTGAGCAGCTATTCTCAGAATGTCCTGTCTTCTAAAACTTGTGAGATCTGCAGAGAATGTCAGGGCTGTTTATTTTGGGCTGTTGGAAGGGAGGTGGGTCTGGGCTGTTAGCAGAGCAAAGGCTGCTTGGGAGGAAAGCTGCTGCTTCAGCACCTTGCTCCTTTTGCTGTAGGTTAATGATGGCAGATCAAGGCGGTCTGCAGTGTGCTCTGTGCACACCTATTGCCTGCCCAAAGGCTTTGTCTCCCATTTTCAGTATTATATGATAGAACAGCAGTGTTGCCTCTATCCCGTGTCTGGGATGATAAATTCAGCGTTGATTCTGTGCTGCGGAAAAGTACACTTGAGCGTTGAGTGAGGAGCACCAGAGAGGAAGGAGAAGCTGTAGATCCATAATTTGTTAAAGTGTTTGCTTAACCTTGCTCAGGGAAGAGCAAGGATGACTTCTGGTGGTTGCTGGCATTGTGCTCAAGTAGTTCAGGTGGAGGCTTTGTGGTGGGATAGCTTCCTATGAGGTGGTGGTGACAGGACTGTGCCTATAGAAAGGCAGCTTCCAGCCCTTTGTAATGATCAGATTTATCTATTAACCCCTGAAAAGCATCTAGGAACTTTGTCTGGATTTATTGTCTCTATAAAAACAACAGAAAGCTTTGGGTTGTAGGACAACAAAGAAGCTGCCAGACTGAATTAAATGAGTTGCCTGGTTAGTGCAGTGTCCTGTGTTTAAATGGCAGCTGGTGTTGAATGCCCAGCAGAAGGCACCGGAATTACTGCAGCACATTGCCATGCAGCTCTCCTGGCCTTGGGGAAGCTTCTCTTGCTTATTCCTGATTGTCCATCTTTGGTTTTGAGGCATACAGATCAACTGGCTTCAGGTATGTGCTGATGCAACTTGGAATATCTTTTTTGTGTATCTGGTACTATTTTTTTCCATGTTCTGATCCTGTTGGGATTTGGAGGAAATAGCATCTGTAGCTTATGAAGCTCCAGTGGTGTATTGTGATAGTGTCACCTCAAGTTGGGCAGGGGCTTATCTAAATTACATTGCAAGTGGGCAAGAAAGAACAGATCTTCTCTGCACCCTCTTCCCGCCTGTTTCCTTGCTGCTTTCCTAAACCCAGACTCCTCCAGCCTCTCTCCTTCTGACCTCTAATTTCTCATCTTGGAATGGTGCTTTCTCTCTCTGACACAAAGCCCTGTACTGCTGGGAGGGACCTTTTGTCCCACGCAGTGGGTGCTGTCACTGTATTGCCTGACGACTGTCAGCCTGGGTTTGCTGGTCTAAAAATAAGAGGCTCTTTTGGTTAGGTCATAAGTGTGAAGTGCATCCTTATGATGCACTTGGTGCCGAGTTTCACTTACTGCAGCTAGGGCAGTACTGCATAGGTCTTGTTGGAGTTACTCCTCCCCAGCCTTGTCTGGCCTAAATGTTTTTGGCAAGAAATTAACTACTACATTGAGAAAAAGACCCTGAGCACATCTGTGATGGAATTGTGTCAGCATTTTAAAGCTAATTTGGATTAGAGCGAGGTGTGAAGTTATTCCCAAATACCTATTGCACTTGCTGTTGGATCAGTCTTATTCTGGGATAGGAATGCTCGTTCCAATTTAACTTAATCCTTTCTCAAAGCTAATGAATCTAAAGCAGGCCAAGGCACTCTTCTGGAACGTGCCACAGTGTAGTTATTCAGAAGAAACCTGATGTCAGAGAAACCTGCCGTGTATTCCTCTTTGTGGGTTTGGCTGTGCTGCTCCATGCAGAAACTGTATGGGGCTGTGGCTGTGTGAGGCATGCTTAGGTCAGTGAGAGGAGCAGATCTAGAAAGAGAATTAAGGTTTTAGCTGGGCAGTAACTTTTACCAAAGGAATTTGGTCTGTTTTTGAAAGCAAGAGAGCCAAATTCTCTGCCTTCCATGTGAAAGCGGAGCCTGCAGAACAGGGATGAGGGTTCCTGGCTGGCTTGCTGAGAAGCTCTGTGAACACTAGTGTTGACATAGAAGGTGGTGGATGTTGGGGAGAGCAGAGCTACCCTTTAAATCCATGCTGTAGTTATATAGGATTACAGTGTGCTTGTAACCATGATCTGGTAAATGTACACACTGCCCGCTAGTTATGCAGCATCCTTATTAATGAGAAGAAAATTCTGCACCTCGCTTCTGGTGGAAGAGTGCTACGGTGGAGAGAAAGAATTTTGCTTCCTGTCTTTAAAGAAAAGATTGAGGTAATAGTGGTCCTACTGTCAAAATCACAATTGGGTGTTTTAAAACACCTCAGGGTAGTGGGCAGCAGCCCTTGGGCTGTGCTTGGCTGAGCCTTTCAGTTGCAGAAGCATCGCAGTGGACGTATCATAGTGATAAATCGCCATCATGTTCCTCACTGACTGAAGCTCAGGCCCAAGCAGAGTCGATGGGTAGAGGAGCGAGATGCCTTTTAGCAAACTGCTGCTTCACAGTAAATCCTGTCCTGCGCAGGACTGATGATACGTAGGGATTTGAAAAGCGGATGCTGTGAGTTCATCTGACTGAAATGGACACTCTGCAGCTCAGTCATGATGACACTTACCTCCCCACTGGCTCTTTCAAGAAACTTGGAGTATGAAACTGTGGCATTGACAGGCTCCCTTTCTTCTCGTGACTATTTGCTTCTGTCTGGCATGGAGGGAGGGGAGAGAGAAGAGGTTGGTGGTGAGGGTGCTGATGCTATGAAAAAATATGGACTTCACACAGTAAAAAGCTGCAGCAGCGTAGCAGTGGACACAAGCAGCTGTGAAACATGATGCCAGGAGCTCCAACTCGGTGGACTGCCTGGGGAGGGTGAGGGGGGAATGCAGATGACGCATTTGATTTTTAAAAAAGTGGATAGTGTTGACAGAAACCCTATCTTGATTAAAGGCGCTAGGAAAGCATTTGATTCCAGCCGTGTCTTGAGCTCAGTTACAGTTAGTTTTGGCTCCAGTTCTTCTGTGTGCCTTCTTTGGGTCCTATCTTGACATCTTCACAGTCCTGTAGCTGAAGTTTCTGTAATGACATTCTTCCCCTTAACTATTGCAATTCTGTGCTGGGGAGCTGAAGGCTTCTCAGTGCAGCCATCTTCAGGAAGGAGGGCTGGTGACTGTAAACAGCAGTGGTACCTCCTAAATGCTGTTTTGATTTAATCTTGAACATTTTCTTATTTATGGAGCGTACCATCTGGCTTGAATGATGTGTGGTCTGCCAAGACAGATGGTTTAGGTCTGAAACTTTGTGGATTAAGAATATACTGATTTAGAGTTGGTTGGACTCATAAAAGCAAAGTTCAGGTGATTTCCTTAGGGAGTGTTTTGTAACACATCCTTAAGGGCTTTGCCTTGCAGCTGTGCGAGGCATCATAAAAACTTGAAAACACCTTTGCAAAAGGTTTTGCTACAGTTTAAGGGTTTATCTTTGTTGTTGGCTTTATTCCTGTTCCCTTGAGTTTAGTATCACCTGTTGACACAGGGACTCCTCCTGCTGTCAGTGCTCCACTAAATATCTTCAGGGACTGTTCTTGATGAAGTCACAGTGCTTGGTTTGTTTATAGTCTGGCCAGCCTCAGGGTAGTGCTCTGGATGCTGTCCTGATGCTGTCCTTCTTCCTACTTTCTGCCCAGTAACAATATGCTACAGAACTTCTTCCTGCTTTGAAAATCCATTTATTCTATAGAAGAGCCATTTGTGTCATTAGTTCTTGTTTGTAGCCCTTCAGAGGGAGAAAGGCTGTGCTTTGCGGTGCTCTGGAGTCAACCCATCATCAGGTTCTTGCTTCAAAATCTGTTTTGTGGGAAGGCTAAGAACTCTTCTTTGCTGCACGTGGTGAGGGAGGGAAGGGCAAACCAGCTGCTCTCTGGAAAAACCTTTGTACTTCCTTTTTAAAAAAAATCACAATTCTAGCACCTGCAGGTACAAAGAAAACCTTCAAAACTTGATCTTTACAGGTTCAAAACTATCAAAATGTCAGCAGTGGTAAAATCCCTTTAGCTTTGCCAATCAGCAGTAGAATAACCAACTGCATTGCTTGTGGGGTGTTTTGTCTAAAGGCTGTGAATTACAAGCGAGGAAAATGTACCAAAAGCTGTACTGGTGTCTGTCTTTAGAAACTACACAGGGGAAGAGAGGTGGAGCATGATATAGCTGACACCTGTGTTGGGGTTTGGCATAACAAGTGACCAATGCTTGTTGTCTAAATATCTGTAGCAGTGCAAGCGGTGAACTCGTGGGGAATGGTGTGAAGATGTCTCGTGCAGAATCTAGATATTCCTTTGATGTCCCAAACCCTTGCATCAACTTTGCAACTCTGAATGATGATGATGATGATGAGGCACACAAAGCAGATGCCTGGTTTGGTAAGCTGCTTCCAACTCCTTGATTTGTTTTCTCTTTGGATGAGTGCTTGGCGTGATCCTTGTTTTGGGCCTGGCTTCTGTGCCTGTTGATTAGTCTTATTAACCACATTGTTCATCGTGCGTGGGGTTGTGTTTTTTTGGTTTTGTGTTTAAATTTTGATTGTAATCTGTAACTTGGCAGAGGACTTTGTTAACATAATGATACTCTGAGGTATTGTTAAAAATTCCTAACGTAGTATGTACAGTGAAAGTCTCTCTTTCCTCACAGACCAAAAAGCCAATGCAGAAAACATCCCTCCTGCAGAATATGTGGCACAGGCCTCACAGAACAGCACTGCTTTTTCAAAGCCTGATATTATTCAGTCTTCTGTCACACGACAAGGAATAATGAGTAAGCTGGCATGGTGTGGGGGGAGGGAGAGAATAAATTTTACCTACTTTTCATTGGCAAAATGCAAAGCCTCTGGCTTTTGTTGGACCATCTTCATATGTTGTTGTCTCGCAAGGCCGTGTGTGGTTTTGCTTTAGCATTCTTCTACATGTGTGTATATATATGAGTTGCCATTTGTCACTGTTCATAGGTGAGAGCCATGCTGAAGAGGACAATGAAGCAGAAAGTGTGCAAGCCAGTGCAGTTCCTCCGAATATCGTTGGATCCCTGACTAGCTGGAGAGCTGCTGCTCCTGCAAAGGCCTCTCAGAGGTGAAATACTTGTGTTCAGTTTGCATGAAGATCGATGACGGTGTAACTAAGCAGGTCCTTGCTCTCAGGATCTGCAGTTCTAGCTGTTCTTGGGTCATCCTATGGGTCTGAAGTTCTCTAGCGCAGAGATAGTGTACTGGGGCAGCTGATCTGCTCGAAAAGCTGGAGGGACAATCTCTAGGGGTGGAAATATACTGCAGCGTCTCACTTGTCAAATGAGACTCAGTAGCACTAGGAGCTTCTGGAATGCGAGGACATCTGAAACTGAGGTGGCTTATAAAGTTTCTTTGTTTATATCTGCCTCAGTTGGGCAGAACTCGTTCTTGATATTAAAGCAAGGGGCTCTGTGTGCTCATATACCAAAGAATATTAAATTTATGGATTGTTAAATAATTCATTCTGCATTTGGATTCTTGTGTTAAACACAATTTGCATAGGGGAGTATGTTCGAGTTAGGTGATGCACTGGTATAAGAAGTGTTTTACAGATTGTGTGTCGTCTTGGACCTAGGGAAAGCTAACTTCCATTTTCTGTTCTACTGTAGAGCGGGTAGAAGACAGGCTACAAAGCAGAGAAAAGCACAGCAACATAAAGGGCTGGATGGAATCGAAGTGACAAGAAATGCTGATACCCAAGTTAACAAGGAAGAGGTTCCACCCCTGAAAAAAATGAGAGTGTATGTCATGAAAGCCCTTCTGTTTGGGGCTGGGAAGGCGGTACAACTGTTTCTTTGGAAAGGATTTCCACATGGCTGCGAGGGTTTTCACTGGAAGGTTAGGGTACGGGGAGGTGACTGATGCCTGATTCCTGATAGTGGTTTCATAAATAGGAAGAAATGGCTGTAAGACCTGAAGGAAACACTGTTTGGAGATAAGAGATGTGAATGAAACAAGCTTGGGTTTCTTAAGCTTCTTCGTACTTGATGTCTGTCAGCTAGCTTTAAATTTGGCATAGCTTGTCTGTCAGGAAGTATAGGCTATGAAAGAGTCGCAGCTAAAATATTTCTCAAATTAGTTTAACCACTAAGATACCCTATGGTGATAAGCTTGAAGTCAGGAAATTGGAGTGCAATCTCTCAAATGCTGCTGTACCTAGATGAGCTACAGCACATCTACCTCCTCAAGAAAAGCTTAAGTTCTGCAAACTCAGTCATTTGTCTTCCCTTCTACAGCCTTAGAGTACCAGGGCAAACTAGTCGATCTGTACCTGGGCCTGTGATGAGGTAAGGCTGGTCTGGTGTACCTTAGAATTCACCAGGTGTTGGGATGTTATGTGTGGTGGTGAGAGCTGCAGGTGATCTTTCATTTAGAGCACAGTTAATTGAGCAGCTTGCCATAACTTGTTACCTTAGTTGTAGCAGCAGAGAGAAGCTGACAGAAGTATCTGCAAAGAGAGCGCCCCTGCAGGGTCCTGCCCGCTCCCCAGGGAAAGGGAAAAGCAAACTGACCATGCCCTCCACGCCAACAGTGCTAAAGTACGTAGCTTTCTTGTGACTTGTCTGTGCTAATCACAGCTGATTTAGGTGACAGCCCTGGCTAGAGTGTTTTCAGCTTCAAGTTAGCATGCGGTGGTATCACATTTAGTAAACACTGGATCAAGGCAACAATATTGGGATGAAATGTACTTCACCAGCTGAACCTATGCAAAGGAAAGCTTTTGCTTTTAATTTGAAACAAAAGTTGTTCTTGCTAATAGGCAAAGCATGCATACAGCAAATAGGTATGCAGAATACCAGTTAGCTGCAGGCTTTCTTGAGCCAACAAAATCTAAAGAGTATACTTTTTATAAAGAGTGATGCTCCTGCAATGAATTCGGAGATAACTGTGTTCTTGCACTGACATCGTGCTAATAACCAGTGAAGCAGGAAGGCATGTCTCAGTCTCTAACGTGCTTCTGCAGGAGGACCAATCTTTCTGGCAAGCTGAAGAGCACAGAGGAACAGGAGCTGGAAAAGATGCAGCAGTTGCAGAAGGAGGTTACGGAGCTACGGAAGAAGAACGAGGAGTCTCTGAAAGCAGCTATTGCTGGAGCAGGTGGGCTCTAGCTGAATTACAAATTGAAGCTGTACTGGGCTAAGCTGGAGAGTGCTGTGCAAAAAAACTTTAAAAACAAATATTCCAGATTTTGTAACAAGTATTAAGATTGGGTGGCTTTTAATGTAGAACAGCCCCTAAACTGCCTGGAGGCAGGTTTGTATGGTTTTGTCATGTTTTGAAAAGTTATAGATGAATTCTCTAAAAATTATTCAAGTTATTAGAAGTTAAGTGCTTTTTTTCCCCCACTCCCCTCCAAATCCTCCCCCCACTCCAAAAGGCTTCCAGACCTCTCATGTTCTTTGTCTTTAGGACAACTTGTGAAAAGAACTGCTGGTCAAGTAACAAAGCCAATAGACTTCCACTTCTGCACAGAGAATAGAATTAAACATGTAGAAAGCCAGCCTGGGAACGAGTACAAGGAACTGGATTTTGCAGCAGCACTGAGAAAGCATCCTCCTTCTCCGGTGAGAACCAGAGTGTTGCCAGCAGTCAGCTGACTGATTCTTGACATCACCTTCTTTCTGCTTTTTGCAACACACACGCTGCTGGTAACCCACAAAGGGTTACCGTAGGAGAGGCGAGCGTTGTACAGATGTAACTTCACTCACTGCATGTCTGCATTGCTGCAGCACTCCAAAGGCCCCTTTTGGAAAAAGGGGCCCTTTAGTGACTGGAAGATCTGACATTATACTTATGCTTTAATCTTCCATTTCTTACAGTTTGCCAATGTGACTAGCTTGTGCATGTTCAGACAATTAAGACTGATGTGTAATGTTAAGTGTTGCTGCCTTTGAGATAAAGGGAAGGAGAAAATACTGTGAAATGGGGAAGGGAAATATTATCAAAACATCCTGTATTAAATGGCCATAATGACTGTAGTTTTTTTGTCTTCAGGTGCAAATGCCGAAGGGACCCACTGTCCCCAAACCTTTCAATCTGTCCCAGGGAAACAAAAGAAAACTTGAAGAAACCACATCAGAATATGTGTCCCTTGCTGAGCAGGTGGAAGCATTCCAAAAACGCACGCCCTCTCGTTACCATTTGAGGAGCAGGAAATCTGATGAAGGTGAGCGGTCCTGGCAACATCCAGCCAGGAGGCTGTCCACAGAGATTGTGGAAGAGCAAGAAAGATGCTTTGACTACTGTACTAAGCAAACAGCCTGTGTCTGTTGAAGGCCTTGCCATTAACTGCTAGCCTTTGTGACTTGAATTTATAGGCCCAGTTCCAGCAAAGTTGGTGAAGCCTCGGCTTACAAAGCCCAAAACGCCAGTGCTTCGGACGAAGCAGCGCTTCAGACCTATCACCTGCAAAACTACAGCAGAGTTAGAAGCAGAGGAAATTGAGAAAATTAAACAGTAAGTAAAGGTTTACTCTAGTCCTCCAAGTGAGAATTGTATTGCACTGGAAGTATCTTTCAGATGCCAAAATATCACTTCTCAGGAATACCCTTTTTGCATAAAAGAATGAGTATTGTAAAAACATTGAAAATCTATTTAGCTTGAACATAATCCTATGGCTCTGTAGGGGTGTAAAAAGTAGCTTCTTCATTTTGAAGAAAGTGCTGTTAGGAGAGCAGAGCTGATCCTGGGTTGAGTACAGTTTACAATTAGTTAAGCAAACCTGGTATAGTGTATTGCAGTACAGCCTGCAGTACAACTTGCAATACACTTCAAAACTCTCCTGTATACAAAGTTTTGGATTTCCAAGAAAGCAATCCATAAGGTTTCCTTCTTGCTGTTTCAGAAGCAAAGGAGGAGTTGCTAACTAGAGGTGCACGCTATGTAATGTTTTTCTTGTGGCACAGCTGCTTCTGTACCTGACTTGCTTTTTTACACAGTGAGAGAAGCTGTACCTTGCCATGTACCATATATTGCTGACTATCTCCGCCTTTTCTGTGTAGGTACAAATTCAAAGCACAAGAACTCAATCCCAAAATCTTTGAGGGTGGACCACTCCTGCCCAAGAAACCTTCTGTGAAGGACCTCACACAACCCATTGGCTTTGAGTTAGAAACTGAAAAAAGGATTCAGGAGCGTGACAGTAAGAAGCAGCAGGAGGAAGAGCACTTTGAATTCCATTCCAGGCCATGTCCAACAAAAATCCTGGAGGATGTTGTGGTAAGAAGTTTAGTAATACCCAGACCTGGGAATTAGGACTGAGGTGGCAATTAGCTTCAAAATATCTGTAGCTATGTTGTATTATGTATTTGATAATCTTCAGTAAACACTGTCATTAGGAAGAACTGCAATGAGTAGGTACTGTGCTATGTCAGGTTGTTTCTCTAGCGCTTTTTCTTGGCACGTAGGCCTGAGTAACTCCTTACTGGCTTTTCTGAACAGGGTGTTCCAGAGAAGAAGGTGCTTCCTATTACAGTTCCCAAGTCTCCAGTCTTCACCTTAAAAAGCAGAACCCAAACATCTAGCAGAGATGAAAAGGTAACTGTTGTGAATAGGCTGTAGTCAAGCCTTCTGGTCCCACTGTGGTGACTGCCTTGGCCAGCCTGCAGTACCTCTGCCAGCTGGGTGTGGTGGCCTGGTTTGGTTAGCTCCTTCCCTCCTGTTAGGCAGTTCCTCTGTAGTGGATTGACCTTGGCTGGGCACCAGGTGCCCACCAAGCTGCTCTCACTCCCTTCCTCAGTAGAACAGCAGGGGAGAGAATAAGATGGAAAAAAACCCTTGTGGGTCAAGTTAAAGGCAGTTTAGTGAGGCAATAGCAAAAGTCATGTATGCAGAAGCAAAGGAAAACAAAAGATTATTCTCTACTTCCCATCAGCAGGAGATGTTCAGCCACTTCCTGAGAAGCAGGCCTTCAGTATGTGTAGCAGTTGCTCTGGAAGACAAACAAGTAAATAACTAATGCTCCCCCTTCCTCCTCAGTTCTCTTAGCTTTTATATCTAAGCAGATATCATATGGTATGGAATAGCCCATTGGGTCAGCTGTCCTGCCTATGTCCCCTCCCAAGATCTTGCCCACCCCCAGCCTACTGGTGACGGGGGGGAAGGTTGGAGAGACAGCCTTGATGCTGTGCCAGCACTGGTCAGCAGTAACCGAAACACTGGTGGTGTGATCCCTACCTTTCTAGCTGCCAATACAAGCACAGTGCTCTGAGGGTGCTGTGGGGCTCAGCCAGAGCCCATACATCCTCCCATGGTAGTCTTCCTCTGTGCTGTTCCCCTCTAGCAATCTGGTTGCTGCTATTCATTTTTACAGAAACTGAATTCTCATGCAAAATGAAGTCAGTCAAGTTAAACATGAGGGCAATGACTAGGGTTTCTGAGGTGTTGCTACTATGCATGAGGAAAGTAAACTGCTTAGATTTCTAAAGGACGTCGCCCTTCTCTATTCTGTTATTGAGAAGGGCAGATACTGCACATGACCCTTCTCCTCACAGTCATTCTAGATCAGGGGTCCTCAAACTTTTTAAACAGGGGGCCGGCGTGCGGATTAAGTGGCAGGAACTCATCTGCAGCTGCTTGGTTTCCCCCCCAATCCCCGGTGGGGCAAGGGGCGAGGGGGTTCTTTAAATACTGGGGGCCGGATTGAGGACCCGGGGGGGGCTGTATCTGGCCCGCGGGCCGTAGCTTGAGGACCCCTGCTCTAGATCCCTGGAGGTGGGGAGCAGGATTCAGAATGCATTGTGTCCTTCTTTCTCTCTTCCCTCTAATGAAGAGGACCTTAAAGAATTAGACTAACTTGGATGAGTACTAGAACTGGTAGTGGCTTGGGAAGAGGAAGAACATGCCTGTAAATTGGTACTTATAGGATTACTAATTCTAGCCGTGTCCAGAGTATTTGCTTGATGCTGTTGTGACCCTCATGAAAGGAACCCCAGTATTCATGGCTTGTTGTCATCTTTCTGCAAAAATCTGGTGCTGTGTCAGATCCTAATGCTAATATCCCTTTAGGAAAAAGAGGTGGTTCCGGTGATCAGAGCTAACCCTATGCGACATTATGGAGTGCCCTTCAAACCTAAAATGCCAGAGCAGAGGCACGTGGAAGTTTGCCCTTTTTCTTTTGATGCCCGTGACAAAGAGCGGCAGATACAAAAAGAGAAAAAAATAGAAGAGTTGCAGAAGGAAGAGGTAAGAACTAAAAGCTAACTTGGATTCCACTCCTTAAGTAAAAAGTGTGTGGCAGGACGTGCCTCCTGCTGTTGGCTATTAAACTTCCAAAGCTTTGCCCTTTTGAGGAAAAGGGGAGAAATATCTTGTGTTGTTTCTTTCAGGTGCCAAAGTTCAAAGCATTACCTCTACCTTACTTTGACCATGTTCAGCTGCCAGAAAAGAAGGTCAAAAACCCAACTCAGCCAGAGCCATTCAATCTGCAGGTTGATGAACGGGGAGCTGCCAAGCTGCAGATCTGGAAACAGCAGGTGAGATGAAAAGGATAATGGGTGTGGCCAGACTTAAAGCAGCTTGTTAGTTGAGTTGTAATAGACTTCAGAAAGTGTCCTACTTGACTTGAACCAGGATCTGAGTTTGAGCAATGAATTATTCTGTCCTTTGCATGAGGCTTGTGCTATGGGTTAAGGCTTTTTTCTCCCTTTTATGGTAAGTGATGGGATTTACCACCACTGCATGAACAGCCATAGGGTATTTTTTGAGCAGTAACTATGTGCAGCTGGATCCCTTTTCTGACCACCTCTGTGCTTGGGGGTTTATTGACACATAAATAATATACTGCTTTTCTTATGCAAATGCTGCAGTGGTCATCTGAAACTTTCAGGCTGTTTTTTGGGAAAAGTAACTGACAGGCAACAAGCGTCAACTTTTTGGCTTCAATGTAGTTTTCTGTGCAAATGATTTGATCGAAGTCAACCTGGCTCTTCCAGTGCTGGGAGTGCTGATGTCTGGGTGGGGGCAGATGGTCTTTTCAATATACCTGGCACTTGATGGGCTCTTTTCTGTTGCAGCTTGAAGAAGACTTGAAAAGGCAGAAAGAGGCAGCATGTTTTAAAGCTCGGCCTAACACAGTGGTGTACCAGGAGCCTTTTGTGCCTAAAAGGGGAAATAAGCCATTATCAGGTACAGTTACAAGTACTTGCCACGCAGGCTTGGCTGATAACTCAAAACTGATGCAATGATGTTTAGACTGGCTGTTGCCTCTTTTTTTTTTTTTTTTTTTATCAGCGCAGCCAATAGCGCATTGCATTTAATCAACTAATTCACTGACAGCTTGTGTCCGCAGGGACTGGGGGAGTTTCCTGTCCATTGCCCCCCTGTCCTGCACTAACATGGCAGCTGTATTTAACAGCTATGCTACAATTGGCAGATGATTGATGTGTGCAAGTTTGGGTTAAGGGTAAATAGTATGCAAGGGGCTCCCTGCAGAGACAGCTGGCATTTCTGCAGCAGCTGTCAGTCTTTTCCTCCCGTTTCTAATGAGATGAAGGCATCTACAGCTTAGGATAGACAAAGCTTCATAGCGTATAGAACCTGCCAAAAACTTCTCTGTACTAACAGTTTTGTGCTTGCTTCCTCCTATGAAAAGGAGTGTCACAGACATTACACCTGTGACAGGGTAATGTCTGCACTAACACTACTCACGTTTGGGTGTAAGGCTTTATCTTTTCCCGAAGCCTGGAGTTATCTACTAACTACCCTTGCAAGGTGAAGCGTGCCGGGGGAGGCTTCCGTTTGATACTAGTACTGCTCTGCTTTACCTGACTGTCTTTGCACCGATTTTATTTCCTCTGTCTCTGAACTTAGAGAGCCTTTCTGGTTCTGTAGTTCCTGAAAGCTTTGAGCTGGCGACAGAAAAGAGAGCTAAAGAGCGGCAAGAATTTGAAAAACGATTGGCAGATAGAGAAGCCATACGGGAGAGGTGTCAAGAGAGGCTCAGGCAGGAGGAAGAAGAGCGTGAAAAGGAAGAAGTTGCCAAGCTAAGACAAGAAATGGTAAGAGAGCTATTTCTGAACAGGGGCTGTAAAGTAACCCAAAGGGATGTGTGAATATACTAAATGGGCTAATGTCAGTATTGAGCTGCATTGAGACTGTTTTTTCAAGTTTCCCTGTTGCAAACTGACTCCTTATTAACTTTATAACTGGTCTTTAAAAAACAAACAAAAAAAATCCACACAACCAAAACCCAATCTAACAAAAAAGGCAGCTCTACTGAAATGACTGATTTTTTTTTTTTTTTTGAGTTGTACACATGTAGTCATTGGGGCATAATGCTCTTTGTAAAATCTGTGATCCCAAAGTGTGCTGTGCATGTTCCTGGTGGCTCACTCCAGTGCCCTAGGCAGCATGGCAGTCCTGTAGACAGACACCCACCTTTGTCCCACTGACAGCTCACCTGAAAGTTTCAGCTTCATCATAGCTGCAACCATTTGCTTCATGTTGTCCTTGTTTTTCTTTTTTTTTTTTCCAGGTTCACAAGGCAAATCCAATACGCAAATACCGCAACGTAGAAGTGAAGCCCAGTGATCAGCCGCTGACTACACCAAAGTCTCCCAACTTTTCTGATAGATTCCGATGCTGATGTGCATCCATGTGATAGCAGGATGGAGCTCCCATCCTTCTCTACTGCCTTGACAGGCAGAGAGTGAACAGTTGTTACTACCTGACTCCTCAGTCTCAATTGTTACACTTGGTTCGATTATTGTTATGTTGAGTAGTTTAACTCCACCTGAGGCAGGTGACTGAGGCACAGTGTACAGGCAGTACCGAACAGCATTGCTTCACATCTAGACCTCTTGTTTTCTAAAGACCGAACCAGGTTTTTGGTATTGTATACAAATATTGTGTACCTGAACTAATAAAAATTCCTAATCTAATCGCTTTTCTGCAGAAGAGTTTTCAGTAAAGGGATCTTAGTGAACATACAGGGATGTGTGCATCTGGAAAGAGCTACCTTGTCTTTGTGCATATTAGTATTGGTTTCAAGTGTCTGTTTCTTAGGCCTTTAGCCCATATTAAGCTTGAATCATGTTAAATACATGAGGCTTCTGCGAGCCAGCATATTGCAGGTCTGGCCTTTCTTCTTGGTGTTTAGATGAGTGCTAACATGAATCTTGCCCACACTTTAAAGTAGTTCTCTGTATGTTAGAGCATTAAACCTTCTGCTGTTTTTATAGCTGAAGCCATTCTATTTGGGGAACCACTTCACTGGCAAATGACTTGCTGTAAGCTGCCTCCCTGGCTCCTGCCAGCGCAGTTCTTTTGGATAAGGACTCATCGTCATCTAGCCAGTCTAGTGCAGCTAGCAGGGCTAAATATAGATGGAGTGCTCTAATGTGCTGGAAGACAAAACTTCCAGCATGGCAAAGAGGTGATCAAATTTAGATTAAAATTTACTAAGAATGATTTCTTGCCTTAGCATTGTGATATGATTTGTTGCCTTGTAAGTCTGTGTTTGAGGCCTTTCCTTGGACTTGGCTTAACAAGGATAACTCCAAAAGGCTGTGTGAGGGCAAGAAGGGGTGAGGGGTACAACTACATCCATACGATACCCTCAGACACCACTGCTGCCTGCTGACATGGCTGTTGCTGTTACCTGTTCTGCTCACACAGGTGATCATGTTGTGCTGTTTCCTGAGCCAAAAAGGGACCTGTTTAAAAAAAAAAAAAAAAAGAGGGTGGTATGGCCAGTGACTGGAGGTGTGCTTGAAGCCATTGGCAGAAAGAAAGAGCAAGCTCTCTAGTTCAGGTTTGGAAATGTGTAAAGCTCTTTGGGCTGGCTTGAGCTGTAATGGCATTGAGGCTTTGCCTTTCCTGTGTTTATGCGTCTTTTACCTTTATTGCTTGCTGGAACCCATGTGAGCTGGGCTGCTTACTGCTGTTGTGCTGTTTTGAACAGAGGAAAGCACATGAAACTTAACATATCCCATTTGGGCAAACTGTTTCTTATTTGGGGATTATGGCAAACGTTTGCTTTCACTTCCTCTGATTTGCAGAAGTGTTCTTAAGAGTGTGTGGCTTTTTATTCAGATCTGGAGAAGAGAGGGAGTTCAAACTTGTTAGGTGTCAGACTCCAGCAAAGGGGTGTGTTAAGTGGTACTGTCTCATTATCTTTGGCAAAGTGTATCAAGTGATTGCTGCTCCTAATCTGAGAGAAACAAGAGGCAGAAAGTCCTCAGAGCTGAATTCAAAGACCAACATTTATTATACCTGAGGATGATGGTTCTGCAGGAATTCTCCTAAAAAGTGCAATGCTCAAGGATATCATTGCAGAACAGTTGCAGCCAGCGGTCAGCAAGTGTTTTGCATGGCCGTACTGAACTTCAGCACTTCAAAGAGCACCAACCTCAGACTTTTACTCTGCTTGGGCCAAAAGAAAAGTCGCCCCTGCTGAAAAATAAGGATGAAAAAGAAAAAGGTATTGTGCAGTTAGTAACTGAGGAACTGGAGAACCAAGGGGGTTTGACGAAGCATGTTGGTACTAAAAGATGAATGACCCCGTGACAGCCTGGCCTCTTCAAAAGGGTGAGCTAAGAGACTTTGCTGAAGCTTCAGCTTTTGCTTCTTTTATCTCGAGGATTTTTACACGGCTGTGGCAGCACTGGGCCTGAAGGTTGACCCAGTCACACAGGGTGCCTTCAGCTGCATTTTGCTGATTTTGCACCTTCAGCTCAACAACGTGGGGCTAATGGGGTGGGGGGACTGTCCGCAGCAACAGCCTGGCCAAGAAAGCTGCTTGTCCCAGGTGCAGCCCTGTGACAGCCTTGCTGGTGTGCAGCTTACAGGAACGACTGGAGCAAGAGGGATGTGTAAGCATCCTCTTCTTGAAATCGAAGGTCTGTGTGGATCTGCAGATTTTGCCTTGGTCTGCCTTGATCTTATTTCTGTCACAGTGGAGCTGTTCTGTATGAGCTGCCCAACAGGGACATTGCAGGACCTCGAATGTGCAGTCAAGGAAACTTCTGCTGCAGCCTCGAGTGCCAGCTCCTCTGGAGTAAGTGGTGTGTGTACAGCAGGAGGGGCAAATACTGATGGTGAGTCAGAGGAAAGCCTGAATAATGATGAGCTGCCGAAGAATGTAAAGGCAAGCGAGATAACAAGGCTGCTGAGCTGGAGCAGATATGGATCCCTGAAAGGATGGATTTCCGTGATGGCCCTACATGGCCTCTGCTTCATACCTGAAGAAGAGTTTGTATGCCTGGCAGCTTGTCAGTTTTTTCCCAGTGGTATCATTGGGTCTAATAAAAGATATTACTTCTTCCTGCAAACATGGCCTCTTATATTCCTCATACACTGCAAACTTGGTGAAAGCAAGCCTCCGGCTGCCATGCCCTGCGGGGTACCGGGTGTCTGGCAGAGCTCTCCGGAGGGGATTCTCACAGGCTGGCGGGTGGCAGGGGGTTAGTGCAACCTGCCCTCTTAATCAGGAGGAAACTGGTGATATGCTGGAAACACTGCTCTAATGTAGAAGATGTGTAAAAGATGGGTATGCTGGAGGAGCAGAGTGCCTGTGAGAATGGCGTCTGGGTAAGGCTTAGACAGGGAAATGGCAGCAGGTGCCTTTCCCAGTCCCAGCAGAGTGTAAGTGGGAGAATAAAGTTATAGGACTGGAGCCGGAGACCGGGATTTAACCAAGTGCCATTTCAGCATGTGTCTCTGGAGTCAGGGTCAGTTGACAAACTGATGTAAAAATCTATATTCTTTCTGTGTGGATTTTGTGAAAACATTCTTGTATTGAAGAACTCAAACCTCATCACCTCTGTGAGTGTGTCTTGAGCTAGTGGGGCTGGGAGGAGGAGGGGTAATCAAGGAAAGCTGGAACTGGGTCCAAAATCTTCCTTTGAAGCATCTCTAGTTGAGTTGTTTCCAAAGTAATTTGTTGAGCTCAGACTAGAGCTGGAACTAAAAGGCAGACAATGTTTTCCTGGACGGTTCTGTTGAAGGGTACTGAGAATTGCAAGTTCTTACTAGCTGGTGAATGAGATTGACAAAAAGGCTTGAGGATGCTCTCAAAACCACAGCTTTGCCTCTTGCTTGCCTCTGCCGAGATACCTGGTTGGCTGCCAGTGTGGCCTGGCATGAAGCTACCTGTGTGTGCGCAGGTCCTGGTGCTTCAGACCAGTGTGGGATGCTCGCTGGTGTCACTGCTGGCAGCCACCGTGCTGTCCTTGAGAGGCTCTGGAAGCTTTTTTGAAGATGTTGGGATTTTTCCTTGTTTTTCCCCATCACCTTGATGGGACCTGTCATGACATGATGGCAGCCTGTCTGGGGAAGTCCTGGGTGCTGATGGAAGCAGTTAAGCTGCCGACCACGTGCCTGGGTTGGTCCCCACCGGGAAGGGCTGGCTGGCTTGTGATACAGTGGCATGGCTGGGATTCAGGTGGGGATGTTCTCGCCTGCCCTACCGCTCGATTTAGACGGGGTGTAGGGTTTCCTGGAGGACGGGCAATGTTGGCTGCACAGAGCGCCTCGCTTACCCATGAAAAGCATAAAGGTTAAAGTGTGCTGCAGAAGTTGTGACAACCGCGTAGCTAGGGAACTGGCATGCTTGATGCTTTGCCAGGTATCCCCAGGACAGGCTGTTTCCAGCTGCAGCCAATGTAGACTGGCTTAAGTTTTTGAATGGGGAGGAAAAAAAAAGCAACACCAGCCTGAGAAACCTTGGTGGTGGTTGGTTTGCTTCTGTGCTCTGCAGAGACCTGGTGCGCCGTGCTGCTTGCTGCGGCATGGGCTTTTGGACCAAGGCATCCGAAATCCTGTTGTGGAGCAGCTATTGTGCTTCAAAACTAAAAACCTTTCTTGTGAGGGGACTGTTTTCAGCTTATTTCCCTTTTCTCACAAGTGAATCTTGTCTTGTAATAGTGCTAAGCGACAGGACACTCATCCTTTGCAGGCATTTCCTTTGCAGAACCATTTCCACAGCTCCCCCAGCACTGTAGGTCCTGTTCTCAGAGCTTTGCATCCTCCCCTTGTCCCAAGGTTCGCATCCAGGTACCAACACCAACTCCCAGTGACCGTGCGAGGTGACAGGCGCCCCAGGAAGGCTTGGCCGGCTTCCAGGCAGGTGCTTCGGTTCTCCTTGGAGAATTTTATTCCGGCTCCCAGTGCACCAACCAGCCTGAGGGGGCTGTGGGGCATGGCTGTGGCAGGTGGGTGCTCCTGCTCCCCTGCCCGGTCAGTGGATGTGTTCCTTCCACCCATGGTTTGCCGTGAGGATGCAGAGCCTAAGGCTGGCGCAGTGGTGGCAGCGCATGCCTGAAGTGACATTGGTGGCAACCAGGTGCCTGGCAGCCCTTGGCCAGAGGAGGGGAGAGGCAATTCCAAACTGTACCTTGGTGATGACAGTCGGTGGGCAGAGTCCCCAAGGCACGACATCTAGCCAGTTATTCCTGCCGGCGTGCCCTGCGGAGGCAGAGTTGGGGGACTCCCGCTCGCCACGGGAGCAGTGGCTGTGCCGGGAATGGGCAGCGTGGGTCCCACAGTCCCTGGGAGCCCTGAATGCGGTGACGTTCAAACCTCTGCGTGGACATGACTGCATCGGTACTGCCGGTTGGAGCCATGGGCCTGCTGTTGTATGATCCCTGTTGTTGTCATTGCATTCCAGGTTCTACCTTCCCTTGGGAAAGGGGACGCTCACCAGCTCCAGCACGGAGCTGGGCTCACTGAAGCCACATATCCAAGCTGTGAGGGCTGGGGCACGAGAGCCCGGTGTTTGCTCAGGAGCCCCTGGTTGCGTCTTGCCGAGCAAAGTGATGCTCTTGCGTGAGGTGGTGGTGGGTGTCTGAGATGCATCTCCCGCCCCGCTGCTGCATGGATTGGCTGTCAGGACTAACTGGGCTCCAGAAAAGGCAACTTCGGCTGCGAGTTTTGATTTCTCCTTAGCTTAAACCTTGCCTGCGGGCTGCCTGAGCAGCAGGGCTGTGCATCGTGGCTGGGGGCTGCAGCAACGAAGGAGGTGGGAAGGCTCCGTTGGCCAGTGCTGCGCCCGGGTGAGCCAGGGCAGCACCGGCTCCTTCCCCTTGCTCTCCAGCTGCTGCCCAAAGCCAGATGAGCATCCATCCCATCGATGAGACATGGACTGGCCTTGGGCTTGAGCTGCTGCTCGTGGCAAGGGAAGGGTCCTGGGGCAACTTGTTTCTACCCTTGCACTGCTTGCTGGTGCTGTCCCTGTCCTGCTGGCTGCCTACACCTGTGTGATGCCTTTGTGCTCCCCCTGACAGCTGCCCAAGGGCAGGGGCAGGTGGGGCAACAGCACCTTTGGGACAGGGGGATGGTCGTGTCCCCATCCTGGCTTGTCTTGCTCTCAATGCCATGTGTGAACCACAGCTCCTCTGGTGCTGCCTGACCCCAGCCCATGGTGTGCTGACGCTGGGAGCCAGGGTTTGGCAATGTGGAGCAGCACTGTCCCTTCCCCTGCCTGGACAGCGTTTTATCCTCCTGGGAGGTGCTGCAGCAGGGTGAGCAGTGCTCTTGGGCTGCTGCTGCCTGCATTGGCCACATGTGAGTCCTGTGTGGGAGCAGCCAGGCTCTGTCTGGCAGGACTTGAGCTCCGTGTGGCTGTGGGACCAGGATGGAGAGCTCTGGAGGAGGGACCTGCCACCCATCAGCTGGCAGGGGCCAAGGCTGGAGGAGCCCATGGTAATCTCAGCCTCCCCGGGGGCAGCTGGCCAGGCCAGCCCTGGGGAGAGCCTTGCTCCTCCAGCAAGCACCAGCACTCAGCCCTTCGGTGCTCCTCTGCCAGCAGAGCACTGTGGAGGTGCTGGGTGCCCTGCCCGTGCCTGGCTGGGTTAGCAAGGAGTGATGGGGAGCGGGCCAGGAGGTTGCCCGGTGTGGGGCAGCTCCAGGGGCCAGTACCTGACCCTCAGCAGCCTCTGCCCTCTCTTTTTCTCTCACTCTTTTGCTGCTTTACCACTAGTCACTGAGCCCCAGCCTCCCCTGTCACCCCAAAACAAGGCTGAGCTGTGGGTGAGGAGCCGAGCCTTTCCTCCTCCACCCTGCGCTGGCGTTCGTGCTGCCCTGACATGATAAATGAATGTTCTGGGTTTTTAATAGTTGGTATTATTGGAGTGCTTTTTCTTGGCAGTGCTAGCTGGGAGGGCTGGGTCCAGTTACAGGGGGTTCCTCCTGCAAACCCCGGTCCCTGCCCCCAGCAGCGGGCAGCTGTCTGTGCACCCTTGGCAAGCAAGGCTTTCCTCATCTTAAGGTTCAAAGATTTAAAGTAAACAAGGCTCTGCTGGGTGGGGGAAGCAGGCAGAAACTTGGCATAGCCCTTGGGAATCCATTGGCTTCGGGACTCTGTGTGTGCCCTTGCCCAGCTCCGCTCGGGGCCTCTGCACCCCTTGGCACGGTGCAGCCTCTGGTGTCCCTCTGCCTGGGGCTTTTTCATGCCCAGGTTCAGCCCTGCACAGTCCCTGGGGCTGTGCCCTGGGGTGCAACACCCCAGCAGCATGTGCTACACCTTCAGCAGCGGCTGGTGATGCCCATGCAGCACCCATGCACAGCCTGACCCCTCCGGGAGCCCCCAGGTCCTTTGTTTCTTTCCCCGATCTCCAAAACACTTCATTTTGCAGGAAACTAGTCTTTCAGCCAGTTCCTGGAGGAGGCTGCAGCCACCAGTCAGTGCCCACTTCCCAGCTGCTCTCAGTTCTGCTTCAGGGACCAGCGGCAGCGCCCAGAGTCGGTGGTGCCCTCGGGTGCCACGTCGTGCTCGTGGAGCGCAGGGTCCTTTAGAGCTGCTATCCAAAAGGGCTGGTGCCTGCAGACAGAGCTGGCCACAGCTTAGTGGCATGGAGAGAGCCAGCACCATTCCTGACTGTTCCTGGCCACCATCCCCATGGGGTGGCCAGTGGCTGCCTTGTGTCACCTGTGGGTACCTTGGGAGGCACTTAGCCACCTAGACCATGTCCAGCTCGGCCAGGCTACCCCTGTGGGATGTTTTTGGGGTGCTGCTGCGGCTGGTGCCAGCCTACCTTATGGTGCTGTGCTGGGACAGGATGTGGCCCCGTCCCCTGCGCCATGTCTGCGCGTCCCCAGCCCACGGGGGACAGGCAAGAGTGGCGTGTCCTTTGAACAGGCTCCAGCAGTGACAGGTGCTGGGAAAGGCGAAGCGGGATGGCTCCTGCTGCTGTAAAGGATCCTCCTCTGCCCGCACTAATCCGGCTCCGTTACACCCGGGATAGAAGAGGCTGCTCCCTCCGGGCACTGCCACAGTGCGGATGCTGCCCTCCTGACCGCCCTCTGCACCAGGATCCAGGTAAAGGGGCCGGGGGGGTCCCCATGGTCTCCCACTTGGGCCATGGCAGTGGGGGATCCTGGGGGAAGCGGAGCCCCCAGCCTCAGGAGTAACGTCTCCGCCCCTGCGAGCTCCCTGTGCCGAGCTGTGGGATGTGGGACCACTTGGCTAGGGACTGCTTTGCTACAGCTTCTGTTCCAGTAAGTCCAGCAAGTGGTTCCTGCGTTACTGGGATGGTCGCTGGTCTGTTTATTCCAGGGCTGAGCTATCTTGGCCTCTGGACAGTTGCTCAGGGAGGGTATTTTGGGACAGTGTGAGGGGATGTAGCTGAACGGGGGAAGGTAGCAGAGCCTGGGGCAAAGCAGGGATTGGGGATCGGGAGCTGGGCGGGAGGGGATGGGGTGGCAGCACGTGCCGGCAGGCCACGCAGGTACGTGGGCACCAGCAGGTCCCTTTGGTGAGCACTGCTCAGGCAGGAGCTGTGATGACCACCGGGCATGGGGATGGGCAGCGCTGGTGGCTGCTGTGGCCAGGGGTCTGCATGGCCCCCAGGTAGATGGGGCTTTGCCTGTGCGGCTGGACCTGCCTGTGCCACTCAGGGTGGGCGGCGGTGGGGCCGTGCTGGGGATGCTCACCTCACCTGATCCCGCACTGCCAGCCTGGGGCTGGAGCTGCTGTCTCTGCCCCGCCATGGGGGGACGTGGCCTTAAATTGGCACCCTGGCTGCACCGCGCCGGCTGTTTGCGCGCTGGAGGCCCCGTGGCAGCAACAGGTGCCGGCATCAGGCCATCGATCAGTCACCGTGCTGCAGATATCGGGGCACAATGGGACGGTGCAGGGACTGGCGGCCACGTGGGACCCCTGGCTCGGTGCCACCAGCCTGGGAGCCGCCGACTGGGCGCTGGGGGCATGGTTCCCAGCTGGGTGGCAGCAGCTTGTCCCTCTCCTGCAGGAGCAGAGCCGCTGCCGAGTCCTGCAGTACCCCTCTGCAGGGGAGGATCCTTTACAAGTCAGGTCTGGGGAGCCCTCAGCTTCTGTATTCTCCCCAGCAGGAGCCTTCGCCGACCCAGGAGCCCTGCAGGGCAGCTGCCTCCTGCCCAGAGAATCCCCATGGAGCAGGGCGGTGGGGTGGGCAGCACACCTAGTGCTGGGGCTGGTGGTGGCACAGCCCCTGCCGAAGCAGAGGCCAGTGCAGCCCCAGCTGCCCCCGAGGCTGCCCAGCCCCAGGGGGGGACAGCACTGGCTGCCACTGAGGTGCAGGATGGTGGGCAGGCAGAGCCTGGGAAGGAGAAGGCTGCAGGAGAGGCTGGAGGACGGAAGGCAGAGCCAGCGGGGGAGGCAGCCCCGGCTGCTCCAGACCCCCAGGATGGAGGGCAGGCAGCACCAGCAGAGGAGGCTTCAGCTGCACAGCACGATGGAGGACAGGCAGCATCCACGGAGAAGGTGCCAGCTGCCACCAAGGCCCAGGATGGAGGGAAGGATGAGCCCGTGAAGGAGAAAACTCCAACTGGAGAAGAACCCAAAGGAGGGCAGGCAGTGCCTGTGGAGGGGAAAACCTTGGCTGTAGCAGTGGCTCAGGATGGAGGAAAGGATGAGCCCATGAAGGAGCAAGGCCCTGGTGGGTCAGAGATCGAGGGCTGTGGGAAAACGGAGTCTGCAGAGAAGGCTCCGTCTGCAGTAGAGGCTGAAGGAGGGAAAACAAAACCCACAGAGGAGACAACCTTGACCACAGCACAGGCTCAGGATGGAGGCAAAGAAGTGCCTGCAAAGGAGAAACCCACGGCTGCTGCAAAAGCTCAGGATGGAGGGAAGAAAGCTGTAAAGGCAGAGAAAACCCCAGCTGATAAAAAGCCTGAAAAGGAGAAAGCTTCAGGTGCTGCCAAGGCTCAGGATAAATTAAAAAAAGTGGCAAAGGAAGAAAAAGCCCCAGCTGCAAAAAAGGCTCAAAATGGAGGCAAAGAGGAGCCTGCAAAGGAGAAAACCATGGCAGCTGTAAAGGCTCAGGATGGAGGGAAGAAAGCTGCAAACGCAGAGAAGACCCCAGCTGATAAAAAGCCTGAAAAGGAGAAAGCTTCAGGTGCTGCCAAGGCTCAGGATAAAGAAAATAAAGTGGAAAAGGCAGAAAAAGCCCCAGCTGCAAAAAAGGCTCAAAATGGAGGCAAAGAGGAGCCTGCAAAGGAGAAAACCATGGCAGCTGTAAAGGCTCAGGATGGAGGGAAGAAAGCTGCGCGGGTGGAACCCCCGCCAGCTGCAGCGGAGGCTGGGGGTGGAGGCGAGGAGCCCGCAGAGGCAGCGGCCATGGCTGCTGCCAGGGCTCAGGGTGAAGGGGAGAACGTGGCAAAGGCAGAGGAGATGGATCAGCAGCAGCCAAGGGGGCCGGAGCCCCCGCGCCCGGCTCTGCTGCAGAGCCTGAGCTGCCCGGCCGCCTGCCAAAGGTACTTGCACCCTCCTGGGATGGGGTCCCCTCCCCTGGCTGCCCCCGGCGAAGCCCCGGGTCCCTCGGGGCAGAGGGGGGCTTTAGGCCTGGGGGCTGCTGGCTGGGCACTGCTCATCTCCTGCTCCTGCTTCCAGGGAGGAGCAGCCCTGGGAGGATCCGGCGGTGATGGAGACAATACTGGAGGAGACCGTGGCAGTGGAGCGAAGAGAGGGTCCGACAGAGCCTGGCCCTGCCCCGGCAGCCCTGGGGGACCCGCAGCCCAGGGGCAGCAGCCCTGGCACCCCGCAGGGGGGGACATTGCCTAGTGCCGCAGGAAAGCCCCCAGATCCCACCGGGGCCGTCGAGCAGCCTGGCCCTGGTGGGCAACCGTCCTCACCGGAGGCAGAGCCACCCCCCAGCCCCTACCTCACCCCCGATTTTGGGAAGGAAGACCCTTTCGAGATACTGGGTAAGGCTGTGAGGTGCCTGCCTTGTCCTGGCACCCTGGGACCCTCCGCGGGGCGGCAGCCCGGGCTCCCCCAGTCCTCCCCTGCTGCCGGCTCATGCTGTTGGCTCATCGCCTGCCCGGTGGCCTTCGCGCTCCTGTGTCCCCGTAAACAGGGCTAAATGCGTCGTGTCCCCGGCTGCAGCCCCGGCTGCCCGGGAGGAAGGGGAGCCTGCGGAGTGACAGCCAGTGCCTGGCCGCTGGCAGGGGACAGCGTGTCCCCGTGTCCTGCACCGCTGTCCTTGCGGGGATGCCAGGGCTGCTCGGGGCGGTGGGTGCTCGGGGGGGCGCCCTGCGTGGCCAGATCCTGTCCTCGGGTGGCCAGGGGCTGGGGGTGTGGGGTCTGCCCGGGGAGGGCGAGCAGGGCCGGGTGGTGCGGAGCGGTCGTGGCCCAGAGAGGGTGACACGCAGCAGCATGGCCTGGAGAGGGCGAGCGTGCCACGCGGGATGGTGGGGAGGGGGTGCCACCAGCGGGGTGCCGTGGGGTGGGTGCCGGCCAGCAAGGTGATGCTGCAGGCAGTGGCGAGGGACCCGTGGGAGGATGCTGTGCCTCCCAGTGCAGCAGGCAGCCAGGAGACCCTGATTTGCAGCCAGGCACTCAGTACTTGGTCGCATCCTGCACCCACAGGCTTGGCTGGGCTACGCAGCTGGGCGCCTGCCTATGGCACCCCGGGGTGCCCCAGCGGTGGGTCCCCTGGCTGGGCAGCCCACCTTCTCATCCCAGTCCTCCTCTCTGGGCAGATGACGTCCCTCCGCCGCCGGCACCCTTTGCGCACCGCATCGTCACCCTGCGGTCCGCCAGCGTCAGCTCCCAGTTCAATCTCAGCTCCAAGGACATCCTGGGGGGGTAAGGAGGGACCCCAGGATGGCAGAGGGTGCCTGGCTTTCCCCTGGCACTACCCTGAGCTGCTGGCCAGCCTTGGAACACGGCTCGGGGAAGTCGGGGACTTCTTTGGCCATGGTGGGTTGGTGCCTCGGGCAGGATGGGTGCTGCGGGGAGCATGGGGCAGCACCCCAGCACAGTGTAGGGGTCCCCAGAAGCCTGGGTGGCTGATGGTGTTGGCACCTCTCCCTCTCTCCCCAGGGGCAAGTTTGGCGAAGTCCACACATGCACGGAGAAGCAAACAGGGCTCAAGCTGGCGGCCAAAGTGATCCGGAAGCAGGGTGCCAAGGACAAGGTATGACCCATGCTGGGGCAGGGGGCTCCACCTGGCTTTGGTAGTGGGTGGCTGTCCCCTGTGTGTTGCCCATGCTGTGCTGTGCCACAGCCTGTCCTAGTGCCAGTGGCTTGGCCAGGGCTGACGTCCTGCACCGCAATGGGGCTCCTTCTGCAGGAGATGGTGCTGCTGGAGATTGACGTGATGAATCAGCTGAATCACCGCAACCTCATCCAGCTCTACGATGCCATCGAAACTCCCCGGGAGATCATCCTTTTCATGGAGTTGTGAGTGCTGGGGCAATGCCTTGTGAGGCCCGATGCCTGGGTGAGGGGCCCCATTGTGGAGGATGCTTCAGAGATGGAGTGGATGTGTCTGCCCCTCACCAAGCAGAAGGGATTGGTCCCAGGGAATGTCCCCCACCTTGCCTGTCCTTCTTGAGCACCTCCCTGGCTTGCTCCAGGCTCACAGACAACCTCAGGCTCTGCCTGGCTGGGACAGTATCTCCTTCCATCACGGTTGCGTTGAGGGTGGACATGATGCTGGTCCTTCCCACACAGCTCCTTTTCCCCTGCCTGCTTGCTCCGAGGAGGCTGGGGCCTGTGCTGAGGCTGTTCTGCTCTACAAACCCCAGGGGAGCTGGGGTGTCCAGGGGTAACCCCCCCATGGCTGCCTGGGGGGGGGGGGGGGGGGGGGCATCTGATCCCAGCATGCAGGCATCCCACAGTGGCTCTGCCCAGCCTCTACACCAGCATCTCTGTGGTGGGGCTGGGGCAGGGTCCCTGGGGCAGGCAGGGGGCTCTGCAGGAGGAAGGCTTGGGGCAGGGAGCCCCAGCTGACCCTGCGCTCCATCCCCATGCAGTGTGGAGGGTGGCGAGCTCTTCGAGCGGATCATCGATGATGACTACCACCTGACGGAGGTGGACTGCATGGTGTTCGTCCGGCAGATCTGTGAGGGCATCCGCTTCATGCACCACATGGGCGTCCTCCACCTCGACCTCAAGGTGTGGGGCCGGCGGGTGACAGCAGGGGCTGGCTGCTGCTCGCAGGGATGGGGGACGCTGGGGTGCAGGGGTAGCGGGTGTTTGTAGCCACCGAAGTGGGGAGCTGCACGCTGACTCAAGCCCTGCCATGCCCGTGAAGGCGGTGTGTCCCCAACATCGGCCAGCCATGGGAGGGATGCCTGGAAAATTGGTGTCATTCTGGCAGGGGTCAGCTGCAGGACCCGTGGGCTGCCAGAGCTGTGTGCTGGGGGTGTCCCTTCTCAGCAGTGGGGCAATGGTGTCCCTTGTCCCCACAGCCTGAGAACATCCTCTGTGTGGCCGCCACCGGGCACATGGTGAAGATCATCGACTTTGGGCTGGCTCGAAGGTGCTATCTTCCCCCCACCCCGTCCCTTCTCCCCATCCCTTCTCCCCGTCCCTTCTCCCCACCCTTTGGCCCCATGTGCTCTCGGGGTGCTGGGAGCCCTGGGACCTGCTCTGGCCTGGACTTTGGCCATGGCTGCCTGTCCCAGCTCTCCCTGTCTGACAGGGGGGGCTGGGGAGGGCAGTGCCTGCTGGGAGGGGGGCAGTGGTTTGGAGGAGCATCCTGTCCTTGCTGAATTCCTCGTCCCTGGCTGCAGGTACAACCCCCAGGATAAGCTGAAGGTGAACTTCGGCACTCCTGAATTCCTGTCCCCCGAGGTGGTCAACTATGAGCAAGTCTCCTACTCCACGGACATGTGGAGCATGGGTGTCATTACCTACATGCTGTACGTCAGTGCTGTATGGCGGCTGCCAGCGCCGTGCCGGGGCACAGCTTCCCTGGGCACAGAGCCGTCCCCAAGCCCTTCAGGTGCCCCAGGCACCCAGCTTCGTGGAGGGCTGGTGGAGGGCGCTGGACGGGGAGGTGGGGGGGGACTGGGGAGCGTCTGTGCCCAGATCTGCAGGCACTGCATGCTGCCAGCAGCCACACACCACATCCCTTCTCGGGGCCACCCTGCCTTGCTTCCCTGGGGCAGCCCTGGCCAGATTGGCCCCATTTTGGGGGTCTGGGAGGTGCTGTAGCCTGAGGGCACCTGGCTCCTCACCCCCCTGTGCCCCCAGGCTCAGCGGCCTCTCCCCCTTCTTGGGCGACAATGACACCGAGACGCTCAACAATGTCCTGGCTGCCAACTGGTACTTTGATGAGGAGACCTTCGAGAGCGTCTCTGATGAGGCCAAAGACTTCGTCTCAAACCTCATCATCAAGGAGAAGAGGTGTGAGGCCAGCAGTGGCCATGGGGGTCCTGGGGTGGGCACCCCCAGAGCTGCATCCCCAGACCCTGGGCATCACGTACTGCCCTCTGCACTGGGACCAGAGGCATCCCCTGATGCCCTGTATCAAATGAGATTCATGGAGCCCTGCCCTGGCTCCTAGCTGCCCCTGGCAGAGCCCTGTGTCTCTCCAGGGTCACCTGCACCAAGCAGGACATGCTGGACCACTCAAAGTTCTGCCCAGCCCCACCAGTCCATGGGTACATCCCTCCAGTTTGTTCCTCCCTGCAGGTTTTTGAGCTCTGGGGCTCTTAGGTGGCTGGAGAAGGGGGTAGCTGGGGGACAGGGGCTTGGGTAGGGGTGACCTGGGCTCCTCTCACCCCCAGTGCCCGGATGAGCGCTGGGCAGTGCCTGCAGCATCCCTGGCTCAACAACCTGGCAGAAAAGGCCAAACGCTGCAACCGCCAGCTCAAGTCTCAGGTGCTGCTCAAGAAATATGTCATGCGGCGGCGCTGGAAGGTATGGGAGCAGGCACAGGGAGGAGGGTCAATGCTGTCTGGGGGAGCTGGTGGGGGGGCTGCCAGCCTCTGCTTGTCCTGGCAGATGGCATCTGGGACAGGAGGATGGCTCTGTCTCACTGTGCTGCTGGCAGCTGGGACACAAGGGCTTGGGGACCCCTGCACGTGGAGAAAGGGCTCCTCAGCACAAGGACCCTTGCATGGGTGCCCCCAGGGTGGGACCCCTGTCAAGCAGAGATCCCTTCATGGTGGTCTGCCCTGAGCCAATCCCAAGGGCACCTTTTAGGGGTAGGAGTGGTGTCAGGACAGTGTCGGGGGTGATCCCCAGCATCAGCCCTGCGCTCCCCTTCCATACAGCCTGGCTAAGTGGGCGCCCGGGCAGCTGCACACTCCCCAGCCCAGCTACTCACAGCCTGGGGAGCAGCATCTGGCTCAACCTCTGGAGCCACAGCCCTTGCGGTAGGGTGAGCATCTCTCCTCTTCCCCTTTACAGAAAAACTTTATCGGGGTGTGTGCCGCCAACCGCTTCAAGAAGATCACCAGCTCGGGGTCGCTGACAGCACTGGGTGTCTGAGCGGGGCCTCCCGTGGGGACCCTGAGCCAAGTGTGAGTCAAGGCCAGAGAGGAACCGCTTCACAGGGTCCCACATCAATCCTGCTTCTGGATGACAGCAGCACCTTGCCGGATCCCTCGCTTCCCACCATGGGGGCCAGGGGCTGGAGTCACGCAGCCCCCTCCCTGCCTGTGCTGCTGCCAGGTGGCTGCTCTGAAGCCCATGTGCTGCACCCCTGCTCCATGCCCCATGCCACCACCGGTGCTGTTCTGCTGCATCCCCGGGGCTGCACCCAGCCTTGGTACCCAGCGGCTGCAGGACTGCTCTGGGGCTGGGACCCCACTGGGCTCCTCAACTGCACCCACCGCTCAGCCGAGCTCGTCCCACCCGGGTGGCACTGCTGCGCTGGGGACCTGCTGCTGGGGATGCTGGCTGTGCCCTCCTGGGCTCCCGGGGCTCCAGCCCTCCCCATGCCCATTGAGCCAATGCTCCTGTCTGGATTTTCTTGAACTGCAAGGCCACTCCTGAGTGGTATTTTCTGACCTCATCCCTGGCCCGGCTCTGCATCGCCCGACCCGCAGCATCTCTGCTCCACTCGTGCTTCCTTCCCCTGGCCTTGGAGGAGAAGGGCTGGTCCAGCGTGAGCCCCGCTGCCTGGGCTGCCCCACGCGCTTGCTGCTACCTTGGACCCAAAAACCCAGACTTGCTCGCTCTGCCTGTAAATGCCACAGCCCTGCCCTGCCTTCACTCTTGCTGGACCTTGAGCTGCCCAACCTCCCTTCCCAGCACTGCGGCTTGGCATGAGGATGCTGCAGGGCAGGCGTGGACCCTCACCCTGGCCTTTGGCACCAGAGCCAGCACTGAAGCAACTCCCCGGCCAGCCGGGTGTGAGGGAGCGGAGCTGGCCCTGAGCTGCTGCTCGCACAGGAAGGGAGGAAGCGGGAGCATGCTTCCAGCAGTGTCCCCAGCTGGGAGCCAGAGAGGGAAGAAGGAGGCTTTGTGTTCCTCCTGCCCTCCCTGCCCTTCGGCTCTGCCAGCGGGGGAAAAACACAACCTCTGCTTCACCCGCCAGATCAAGATGAGTGAGGCGTCCTAATGTGGAGCAGCTGGACCGCGCTCCCCCGCTCCTGCGAGCATCGCTCCAGCCCTGACCACCAACACACAGGAACTGCCGGTGGCTGCGGCCGCCAGCTCCCCCCGCCACGCGTGGGGGCTCGCTGGGACTGGCTGGGCTGGAGGAGGCAGGTGCTGCCCCCGCCTCGCCCCAGCCCCCTCTCCCTCTGCCTGCACCCCTGGGCCCCCCCGGTGTTGCTGGAGGTTGGGCATTCCCCAGGATTTGCAGCTTCTAGCCTTGCCCCCTGCAGGAGGGGTTGGGGGGCTGGCAGGGGGGGCCCGGCCTCCCTCTACCCCCCAGCTTTGGCTTACACTGTGATTGAGCCCCCTCTGAGCCAGGGCTGTGTGTTTGCTCCGGGGATGCCTGTGCCCTCTGCGCCTGCTGCATAAACCCTGGGGAGAGATGGGGGGAGGCGCGGGCCCCCCAGCCCCACTGGCTGCAGCAGGTGAAGGGGCTTTGGGCTTATCCCCACCGGGCAGTGGACATGGCTCACGGGACCCCTGCCCAACGCCAGAGTCCTGCCTGGCTCTTGCTTTCTTGTAAATAAATGTACAGTCTGCCTGCAGCCCCTGCCGGCCCTGCTTTGCCGGGGTGCTGCTCCCAACCCCCTCCCTGGGCCACTGCCCCCACCCACGCAGGACCCAGGTGCAGCTGGAGGGCTGCAGATAAGCGGGGAGGGGATGGAAACGGCGTCTCATCCCCAGGGTAGAGGGGACAGAGAGAGCCACCAGCTGTGCTGGGGACAGGGACCACCTGGTGCATCCCAGGCAGGGCTGTGCAGCCGAGGGGGTCTGGTCTGTGCACCCCATGGCTGTGCAGCTGCCCCAGGGTGCTGGAAGGAAGGAGGGTGGGAGGGATGGTGAGAGGTGTCCTCATGGCTTCAGCATCTGCCCGAGTGGGGTGGGATGCCCAGGGAATGCTGATGGGGGCCGGTGCCCCTCTGTCCGGTGGGGCTGCCGCTGGCCCCGAAGTGGTTAAGGCTGCCTGGGCCTGGATGCGGCTCCTGCCGCGGGCGTCCCTCCCAGCCCTTCCTGCCGGCAGCCTTTGACCGGTTCCTGTCGGTGACCACCCTGCGGGCCTGGACGCCAGCGCAGCCCCATCTGGTTTGAGTTACACTCCGTGGCGGTGACGTCTCCTTCCTGTCTGGCCCCAGGAGCCACGCGTTGCCCTGGCCCTGGTGGACCATGGGGGCTACAGGGTTCTGCTGTAGGGTGGCCCACGGAGGTCCTGGCTGGGCCATCACCCCCTGGACACTCCTGGTGCCCCAAGCCGCTCTGGGACATCGGTCCCTGGATGCAGCCTTGCATGTGCACGGCCACGGCACAGGGATGCATGGGCACCAGCATATCCTGGTGCCCCAACACCTGGGTGGGGGACCCCCACGCCACAGCCCAGTTTGGCTTCTCCAGCCCCCTCTTCTCCCACCCCAGGACCCCACGGAGCTACCCATCATGCCTCCATCAAGGCCAGAGGAGAGGGCCTGCTGGGCCAGCACCCATGGCCCCATCCTGCACTCCCAGCTGAGGGGCAGGACAGGGCTCGGGAGCCCCATGGAGGAGACCAGTCCTGCTGGGGCCAATGGGCATAGTGACAGGTCTGGTCCTGGTCCAGCACAAGGTCATGGCAGCCAGCACCATCCCTCGTGCTGGGGGTCTTCATCACCCCCCACAGACACACAACGTGGTCTGGGGTATTTGCACATGTGTCCATAGCATCCATGCCCAGAGTCTTGAGCCCTCGCACGGAGCAGCACCCTTACCCATCCCTGCCTGCACCCCATCCCAGTGGCACCCACCCTGCCTGAACAAGCGAAGGGTCCTGCAGGCAGCATGGGGCGGGAAGGGGAGCAGGCAGACCTCCTGCACCGGCAGCACCACCAGCAGTGGCAGCAGAAGGTTTGCCCCGTGACTGGGTGCAGCCTGGTCCCTGGCCACAGCACGGCCCATGCTGGGAGCGGGTGAGTGGGCCGTGGGCCAGGCCACCCACCACGAGCCGTGGAGTGAGCCAGGGAGGAGGCAGGGCAGGGAGAGCAGCGGGTCTGCAGCCGGGAGCACCAGCAGAGCGGATGGCCCTGGTCTGCATGCCAGTGCAGGCAGCCAGGCTCTGTGGGATGGGGGACTCCATCCCTGGGGGCTACAGCTCAGGGAGGGAGCGATAGGATGTGGCCATGTGATGCCACGCTGCTCCCGGCACAGGGACCCCGGCCTGGGGCTGTGGCCACGTGTTCCCAGGCAGCGAGGGGAGCCTGGACGGGTGAGGGGCCCAGCCACGCTGCGTGGGAACCAGACGGCCCCTGGGCACAGCTGCGGAGCTCGCTTCCTCCCGCGCCCCCGGGGACCGTGTGAAGGAGGGGGCTGAGGTCAGCCGCGCTCGCCGCCGGCCGCTCCGGAGACGCCAGCATGATGTAGGCGCTCAAATATTGTTTTCCACTGGGGAGGGGAAAAAAAAAAGGGAGAAAAGAGAGAGGCCCAGGGCTGAGTGGCCGTCCTCGATGACGAATGGTGGCCCCCCTCACCCTGCCTGGGGCTGGGATGTGGCCATGGCCCAGCAGCAGCCGTCTGGGGGCTGATAACGGGACTGACGCGGCTGTGGTGCTCCGGGTCCCTGAGTGACGCCAGCGCCGTCCCTCAGTGCCAATGCGGCCCCCACAGAGACCCCCACGACTGGGCAAGCTGGGGTCCCTCTGGTTTTGGGGGGCCGGGGGGCTCTGCCACAAGCCTGCTCCCTGCAGCAGCATGAAGAACCTTGCCAGCCTGGGGTCCTCCTGCTGTGCCTGCCCTGGGACCAGCTGTGCTGTGGAGCCTGGGCACCACTGCTCCTGGGGTCCCCTCTCTCCCAGCCTGGGGTGGGCAGGATGGGGGCACAGGCGCAGCCCCCCGCTATGCCAGCATTGCTCTGTCCCTACTCCAGCACTGCAGAGACGATGGCCCCGGTGTCCTGGTGGTATGTAGGAAGGGGCTAGCGACCGGGTCCCAGCCTGGGGCTGTGTGGGGACCCCTGCCCACCCCAGTGCCCCCCAGCCTGGCCACCCAGGGCAGAGCCCTGTGCCCAGCCCGGTACCGGCAGTGGTGACTCAGCTGGTGCCTCCTCTCCAGCAGCCACCCGGCATGATTCAGGTCGGAGGAATCCACTTTCCCTGGCTGTTCCCATCGCAGCCCCAGCCCCTGGCACAGCAGGGCTCTGCGGGCTTCCCTGGCCTCACGGTGTTTGCCGGAACCTGGTGGGACCCTGGCCAAGCCAGGGCACAGCCCTGAGCAGGGACAGAGAGGGGAGGGAGCCCTTTACCCCTCCGAGCAGAGCCCCCCACACTGTGCTACTGCCCCCAGCTCCTCCCTGGCATTTTTCTGGGACCACATGGGTGTGTGAGCGGGGCCACATGCTGAGGCTGGTGCCAGTTGTGACATGTGTGGCACCCGGGGTGAAGCCAGGCCCTTTGAGCAGTCCTAGGTGTAAGGAGGTGGCAGCGGGGCTCTGCAGGGGCTCACCACTGCTGCATTGTGTCCCCCTGCCCCTCATGGATGAGGGTCCCTACTGCTACCCTGGGATGGGGCTCTGAGGGCTCCTGGCCCCATGTTGCAGCAGGACCTTGTCCCCAGCATCTCCCAGGGATGCAGGACCTGGACGCAGGTGCTGGCTCAGGCCCTGCCCCGTCCCCCTGCAGCCTCACTGTTCAGTCAGCGATCGGCAGTGGAGGGGCCTGTAGGGATGAGGGCTGCACCGGGTGGTCTTGGGGATGCATGTCCCCCAGCCAGCACCCGGGATGGGGTAGAGGGTCCCCAGCTTTCCCCTGCCCGCTGCCCACCATGAGCGGGGTGCAGAGACCACAGAGGCAGCATTGGGGAATGTGCTTTATTTGGTGCCGGGGCCAGGGGTGTCCCAGGGTGGGCCAGTCCCTCACTCGAAGAAGAACATGCCGGGTGTCCGGTAGAGGCAGGGGGGCAGCCCCAGTGGATAGCCATTGCCCCCCTGCAGTGGGATCGTGCTCCCTGGTCCCCACGGCTCCTTCTGCTCACTCGCCCGTGGCCCCATGGCCCCGAAGGGCGGCTGGCGGGGGGCGGGGGGGGCCGGGGGGGCTGTGGCCAGGAGATGCTCCAGCGCTGTGCTGCATGGCCGCTCCTTCACGCAGAAGCTCAGCGCCTGCACCCGGCACTGGTAGCTGCTGCCCAGCGCGTCAGGCCCTGACCGGCTGAAGGAGCCGAAAACGGGCAGGGGGGGCTGCGGGTAGCCGTCCCCCTCCAGAAAGCAGGATGGGGGGGGTTTGCCTGTGCCCAGAAGGGTGCCAGGGAACGCGGGGGGCACCTGCCCAAAGGGCTGGCCTGGCCCTAGCCCAGGGGCGGCTGGCTCCTCACCCTCCAGCTGGCCCGGGGGGCTGCTTGGAGGGGCCGGTGAGTCCTGTGGGGGGTCCCTGGCCTGGGTGGGCAGCAGGGCGGGCAGCAGGGCAGGGTGCGGTGCTGGGCGCTCGCTGGGCAGCGGGTACTGACCTGGCCGGGGCAGCTGCAGCGCCGCCGGGAGCCCCCCGAAGACAGTCTCCTTGGGTGGGCGGCTCTCCGGGGGGGCGAAGAACAGCCCCTTGGGCTGTGGCACATCCGGCAGGTACAAGCAGGGCTGCCTGGCCTTGGGTGGCTGCCGCCGGGTGGAGGGGTCAGTGCACCCGGGCACCCCAGCACCCTCGGGCAGCATGGCAGGGCTCGGCAGGTGCCCCGAGGCTGCCGGTGAGGCACAGCCCCCATCTGCCTTCACCTCCTCGGGTGGCGGGGCGGCAGGCGGCCCCTGGACCCGCTGCCTGGGGGGCTTTCCACACCCCTCGTCCCCCTCGGTGCCTGGTGCATCCCGGAGCCCCCTCTTCCTGGTGAAGCGCCGGCGGCGCCGCAAGAAGCTGCCATTCTCGAACATGTTGTAGCAGTCGGGGTCGAGTGTCCAGTAGTTGCCCTTGCCAGGCTTCTTGTCATCACGGGGCACCTTGACGAAACACTCGTTGAGGGAGAGGTTGTGGCGGATGCTGTTCTGCCAACCCTGCTTGTTCTCCCGGTAGAAGGTGAAGCGGCCCATGATGTAGCGGTAGATGCCGCTGAGCGTGATGCGCTTCTCGGGCGCGCTCTGGATGGCCATGGTGATGAGGGCGATGTAGCTGTAGGGCGGCTTGGTGGCTTCGGGGCTGGGGAAGGAGCCGCCGGCCGGCTCGGGGGCCGGTGGGCTGCGCAGAGCCGTGTCGCCGACGGGGAGGTCCGGCTGCATCCTCACGGCCAGCCGCAGCCTCCCGCTCTGCCGCACGGCCCCGGCACGGCCCGTTAAAACCGGCCGCAGCCCAGCCTCCCGCCGGCGGGCGAGGGGGCGGCGGGCCCCTCCTCTACGGGGCCGCCCAGGGCGGAGCGGGCTCCGCCGTCCAGCGCCAGTCCCTGCGGACGGGCGGATGGACGCGCCGCCAAGGCCGGCGGCCAGCAGCCAGCGGCCCCGGGGCTGGCACGGCCGCGGCCTCCCCGGGGCAGAGGTGGGCAGCGCCGGCTGTGGCCAAGCCCCGGGCATGGCCCCCCGCTCCCACAGCCCCTGTTCCCACGGGAGGTTCCCACGACCTGGGTCTCATCCTGCCCTGCCCACGGTGAGCAGCTGGGCCCTGGCCAGGGATGGCAGGAGGCTGAGTGGGGGGCTGCTGGTGGGGCTGGGGCTGCTGGCAGCCCTTGGCTCCCCACACACCCCCTGCCCACCCCAGCACTTCCGCCCCCGCCTCCAGCCTGGCGCTGTGATGGGTCCTGTGCACCGTGCCCCAACTCTGCTCCATGCCAGATCCCTGCACTGCACCCAGCCAGGATGTTGCCCCCAGGGTGCAGCATGGCCCCCACCTCCCAGAGCCCTCCTCACTCCACTCACCAGGGGAAACTGAGGCATGGGCAGTCAGCACCCTTGGAACAGGCTCCTGGGTTGCCAGGTTGGCAGAGCAGCTGATGGGCACCTCGCAGGGGCCCGCACCTCCTGCCAAGGGGCCAGGACGCGGGGCAGGGCAGGTCGTGAGCTGGCGCAGGGGCAGGGGTTAGCTCATGCTGTCCCCACGGCTGGGGTTGAGCTGGCTTTGCCCACAGTGTGAGGCTCTGCCCAGGCTCGGCTCCCCCAGATGCCCGTGGCCCCCCCGCACCAGCCCCAGCCCCCCACCCCAGAGTCAGTGGTACCAAAACACAACCTTTATTTCTAAGGTTTATAAACAACGAATCCTTGCCGTGCAAGGTACAAGGATGGAGCTGACTGCCCCGGCTCACCAAACAAGCACACAGGAAATCCCACCCGGTGGCTCCTGGGGAATAAATACCACGATCTGTGCGGGGGTGGCAGCCGTCCTCGTCCTGGGCAGTGCCCGCCTGCACGGCCCTGCAGTGCTGAGTGCCCCATGCACAGCGGCTCGGGGAACGTCACCGGAGCGTGGCCGAGGGGCAGCAGAGCATCCCGCTCCGAGGCTTTGTCGCAACTGGGCTCTTCTGTCCCACTCACTCGGGCTCAGGGCTGGCAGAGCTGTTTGAGGACGTGGATAATGTGGCTGGAGGCACCGGGGGTGCAGGGTTGGGGGGAGTCACGGAGCAGTGCTGGCCCTATGCACTGGGCGTGATGGAAGAGCTCCCGCGCAAACACCGGCTCCACCTGTGGAGGCACAGAGCCGATGGAGAATGGGCACTGGCCCACAAGCCTCCCAACCGCCACGGCCCTGGCGCATGGCTTGGGGATGCCACGAGCACCAGCCCCGGTGCGTACTCACGTGGGCCATGATAAGCTTCTGGAAGTGGTGCCCAGCGCTGGTGGGGTACTCCTCCCCGAAGCACAGGTGGATCTGGTACTGTGGCGTGGGCTGCCCGTGGCTCAGGTACCCCCGCAGCTCTGCAAGACACTGGCCCCGTTAGGGGACACGGCACCCCTGGGGCCCCGCAGCCCGGAGCAGCTGTGCCGGGGCAGGACCTGCCCCTGTTCCCGAGGGGATCAGAGTCTCCCCGGGGCCGGTGGAGCCCAGGGCAGCAGGTGGGCACTTACGCTGCAGGAACTGCTGCGTGTCCAGCAGCTTGTAGGTCTTCTCTCTCTCCAGCTTGTTGGGCCAGTCCCTGTGCGGGGCCAGTGGCCCGTTCCAGTACACCCTACCCTGGCACTGGCGCTTCATGAAGACCCCCTCGGGCGCTACCCACAGCAGCACACCGCGGTCCAGGTGGGGCAGGAGCCGCTCCAGCACGTCAGTCATGCCGGCCAGCCGTCCGCTGCCGCCGAGCACTCGCGGTGGGGGGAACTCGATCTGCTCCATGCAGGAGGGGCCGTAGAGGCGTTCGCTGTCAGCTGGCACGGCGCGGGAGGTGATGCGGCAGCCCTCGGCCGTGCGGGTGGTGACCTCCTTCACCAACACGTCACAGTAGTACAGGCGGACGTGGAGCCAGCAGTCTGGGGTGAGGGGAGAGTCAGCTTGTGGGCAGCCCAGTCGGGGGGGCCACACCAGGCACTGCCCAGCCAGCATGGCTCCTACCTGAGTGGTTGATGTCTTCTACGGGGAGGTAGGACGGGGGTCTGGGGAGGAGGTGGCCGTGGGTTGGGTTCCAGCCATAGAAGACTCCCCTCACATGGTACGCTGAGCCAGGGCAGAGATGAGGTGGTAAAGGGACATGGGCAGCTGTCCCCAAGGGCTCCCGGGTGCTGTCCTGGACCCAGCCCCTGGAGTCAGGCAGACAGCAGGGTCCTTCCCACCGCTGCTGCTTGTTACTGGGCCTCATTAAAGCCCCTAAGTGCATGATCAAGTGGGTCTGCTGGAGCAGGGAGGGAGTCCCCAGCCCATCTCCATCACCATGGGCACTGCCTGCACAAGGGATGAGACGTGGGGCTGTGGAGAGAGGGCTTGCTGCTGCCGGGCAGTGTATACCCCCCACCCCAGCCCTATCCTACCGCCAGGGACCCTCCTCACCTCGCTTGGCCAGCTGCGCAGAGAGCAGGGGCAGTGGAGACTCGTGGCATGTCTCCATTGTGCCCTTCTGGTTTGCCTCCTCCAGACTCCCCGCAGTGCTGCCCTGAGGAGCAGAGTGGCTGCGGTGAGGGCTGAGCCAGCACTGGGGGGCCCTGAGCCAGCTCCTGCCTTCACCATGGACCCCGTGTGCCGGCAGATCCCCTGCCTGAGGCTGGCAGCTGCATGGCACAGGGGACCCTCAGCAATGCCCAGGGGATCCGGCTGCCCAGTAGGACAGATGCAGGCAGGGCAGCAGCCGGTGGATGAGGCAGGATTTGGGGCTCCCACATTCTCCAGCCTGTAGGCAGCTCTTGTGGCAGATGGCACAAGGTAGGGGGCTGGCTCACCTGCTGATCTTTGCTGTCCGGGGACTGCATGTCACCATCCTTCTCTGCGGAGAGCAAGGAAAACCTGATGAGGCCCTGGCAAACAGCAGGAACAGCCTCCAGGAAGGTGCCTGGCTGCACAGGTCACTCAGAGAGGAAGAGGAGTGGGGAGGAAGGGTGACATCTACGGGACACAGGGCTTGTACAGGCATGGCACAGACACCAGCCCCAAGTCTGGTGCAGGAGGAGGGACATACCTGCATCCCAGGCGTCATCGGACACAATCTGGTACACCTTATAGGGCTCGGAGATGTCCAGCTGGCTCCGCTCGGGCACCTCCTGGAAGTCGGTGCTCTTGTTGAGGGCGCAGCGGAGACGCGTCTTCCAGGTGGAGGGGTCAGCCTTGTCCGTCCCCTCGTGGTACTTCCCCTTGTAGATGGCCCAAGCCTGCCAGGCAGAGGGTGCCCTGCACTGTGGGGGCTGCCAGTGCCCTGTTCCCCCATTCTACTGTCCAAGGGGGCCTGCTGGGGTATGAATCTGCCAGCCAGGGCTGGCTGCGGGGCAGTGGGGAGCCAGGACTGTGTGTCCTGGGGGGCTGCAGGGAGCTGGGCGGTGGGGGGGGTTCCTGGGGGAGTGCACAGGGACAGGCAATGGGGAGACCCGGGGGTGCGCATGGAGCTGGGTGGGGAGTCCCAGGGGTGCACAGCAAGCCAAGTGGGAGGTCCTAGGGTTGAGCACAGAGCTGGGCAGTGGGGAGCTCCGGTGCTCTGGGTGGTGGTGTGCACAGAGCCAGGTGGGGGGTTCTGGGGGAGTGCACAGGGCTGGGCAATGGGGAGCCCCAGGGGGTGCTCATGGAGTCAGGTTGGGGGTCCCGGGGGAGTGCACAGGGTTGGGCAATGGGGAGCCGCAGGGGTGCGCATGGATCTGGGCAGCGGGGAGCCCCGGGGGTGCTCACGGAGCTGGGGGGGGGGGGTTGTCTCAGGGGAGTGTACAGGGTTGGAAAATGGGGAGCCCGGGGGTGTGCATGGAGCGAGATCGCAGAGGGAGCCAGTGGGGGTCCCGGGGGAGTGCACAGGGCTGGGCAACGGGGAGCCACAGGGGTGCGCATGAGCTGGGCAGCGGGGAGCACCGGGAGTGCGCACGGAGCCGGGTGGCGGGTCCCGGGGACGCTGCCGGAGCCAGGCGGGGGTCTCAGGACCCCCGGGGTACCTTGAAGAGCGCGGCGTCCTGCTGCTGCCGGTAGTCCTGCTTGGCCGCGTGCTTCCAGGGGATGCGGAAGAGCGTCCGGTGCCGGTTCTCCCAGCGCAGCCCCGGGTACCGGCCGCTGTCGATCTGCGCGATCAGCCACTCCTTGAGCCGCATGGGCGCCCCCGGCTCCGCCATCGCGGCCCCGCGCCCGGCCCCGCCACCCCGGGGGAACGTGCCGGGGCTCTGAAAGCGAAAGCGTCGCGCTGGCTTTCACTTTCCCTTTCCTGCCCGGCGCTGCCGGCTCTGGCTGCGCTGCCAGCCCGGGGCGGGGGGGACACGGGGCAGCCCGCGGTAGGGGACAGGCACCCTGCGCCCATGGCAGAAGGGACAGGTACCCTGCACCCTTGGGAAAAGGAGCAGGGCAACCCACGGCAGTGGAGACAGGGCAGCCTACAGGTGAGGGGACAGGGCCACCCATGGAGAGGGGACAGGCATCTCACACCCATGGGAAAGGGGACAGGGGCACACACAGGAGAGGAGACAGGTACCTCGCGCCCATGGGAGAGGGGACAGGGCCACCCACAACAGAGGGGACAGGGCACCAGGAACACAGAGGACTCCCCTGAAGCCCTGCACCCATCTTGGGTGCTTCCCCTCAGATTTTCAGGGCTCCCACATGCTCCCTACAAGGAATAAGGGACCCTCCTCCCCTGTCCTCCAGCTTCGGGGACTAGGACACCTCCCTGCTCCAGGGGCCATGTCCTCCCACGGGACCGGCATCTCAGCCCATGGGTGTGGGGACCTGTGGGAACAGGCATGGGTTTTCCAGGCTGGTGTGAGCAGGATATTGCCCCATCTCTCAAATCTCAACTTGCCTCTAACATTCACATCTGCTCCGTGGAGTGCTGGGTGCTGAGTTGAGTCGGAAACAAGTGGGAAGGGCCATTATGAGCTGTGCCAAGGGCTGCTGGGGGGCTGGTGAGGCAGCCTGACTCATCCTGTAGCTCCCTGCTGGCCCCAGGTTCCTGGCAGAAGCTGTCCCTGCAGAGGAGAGGTGGCACACATGGTCATGGCGCTTCTGGGCACCAGCCTTCCCACACCTGGGGAAGCAGCTTCCCGTGCCTGTGCTGCTCTGCAGGGAGGTGGGTGCATGTGTTGGTGCATGTGGGTGAAACAGGGATCAGTGCCAGGAGAGGGCTGGGTCCAGTGCAGGGTCCCACGCAGCCCCTTCACTCCTGGCTGGCTCCTGAGCATCCTTCCTCAATGCCGCAGCTACCAGGAGGATCTGTCCCTCTCCCCTTCCAGTGGAGGAGCCCAGCTCAGCCATCCTTTCAGGAGGAAGAGGAATTCTACCCTGTGTAGGGCAGGGATGGAACTGTCTGGTACCAAGCACTGCCTGGATGCCCTTGCAAAGCAGCACAGCACAGGCTGGGTGGGCTGGGTGGGCTTTGCCCTCTGGAGTGACACTGGTGTTGGCCCCTCCATCACCACTGCAGAGCCACATGCCACTGCACGGGGAAATCCGGCTCCTCCACCCAGCCCACAGCCCACTGGGTCTCCTTTCACAGCCCACTGCATTTGCTTTCCAGCTCTGAGTCAGAGAAAGTCACCTCTCGCAGGGAGGAGAGATGAGGCTCCTGAGAGCTGGCAGGCTGCTTGGGGCTGCAAAGCCTCAAAATGAATAAGCCGTGGCACAGCACCCAGCCCTGGACTTTCCCGAAGGACCTGGAGGCATGGGCACAGGGTGTACACAGCGTGTGAGGACCTGGAGGCATGGGCACAGGGTGTACACAGCGTGTGAGGACCTGGAGGCATGGGCACAGGGTGTACACAGCGTGTGAGGACCTGGAGGCATGGGCACAGGGTGTACACAGCGTGTGAGGACCTGGAGGCGTGGGCACAGGGTGTACACAGGTGTATGAGCCAGCCACACTGGTGGGGGTTTGCCCCTTCCTGAGCCTGTTCATGGCCCCTTTGCAGGGCAAAGCCTGCCCACCCTGCCCATGCCTGCTCATGGTGCGGGACCACGGCTAACCCGGCTAACCCGGGCTCTGCCCGCAGCACAGCTCTCCCTGCCTGGGAAGAGGAGGAGGTGGTGATGCCAGCACTGAGTACTGGGAGATGGGGGAGTCCCAGTTTGGAGAGGGGGAGAGGAGCAGCAGGTAGCGTTAGGTGCTCGCCCTCACCCTGGCAGCCCACGGCCGTCCCAGCCGGTGCTGCCGTGGCAGGGCTGGCAGCTGCCGCGCTCGGGGTGACGCAGGACGCCGCTCTGTTCCCCACCACACCAGCCAGTGGGGATTTCCAGCCGGCTGTGCCTCTGCTGGGGCTGTGCCCCGGCCCCCCCGCACCCCCCCGTGGTGGGGGGAGCTGGGGCCCTGTTCTGGGAAAAGAGCCTGGGACTGCCCGACAGAGAATCTGCATCTTCCCTTTCCGCTGTGGGAAGTGGGGTGATGGGGAGGGGTCGCTGCACAGCCTCTCCCAGTGGCTTGCACAGATTACCTCCAAGGCCAGGAGATAATCATAGCTGCTGACTTGTTAGCCAGCCCCAGCCCGATGGGATAAGCCTTTATCAGCCAGGGATTTCATCTCCTGTGACAGCCACACAGTGACACATGGGGCCCGTGGGATCTAATTACCCCGGCATCAGGGAAGATGCTCAGAAGCCAGTTTTCCTGCTGTGCTGCTCCCTGCGCAGGGAAGGCGAAGCAGCTTAACCCTTAAACTTTTCATGCTGAAATGAGCCTCAAAAGGAGTCAAACATTAACTCACAGCTAACCTTGCCCTTGCCTGGGTTTTTCCAGTTGTGCAAACCAGATCTGCCAAAATAAATAAATATTCTTGTGCTGTGGAGCTGGGCTGAAGGTGCCATTGCTCAGTGTCTGGCCTTGCCGTGGGGTTTACAGCATGAGCAGGGAAACCCTGCATGCAAGTGCCTCGGCACAGCGTGTCTGGTGTGGGGCTGACAGGAGGGTGCAGCCGTGCATGGGGCACACCATCCATCCTGGGTGCATGGTCCTGGGGCATGGGGCCACCACCCTTCTGGGTTCTGGGAGGGCTAAAGGGTGCCAGAGAGCCCTGGCCTGGGCATGAGGGAGTGGGAAGAGCAGCATGGCAGGAGCTGGGCTGAGAGGGTGACCCCACAGCGGACAGTGCAGGAGCAGCGGATGACAATGCACCCCTGGCTCCTCTGTGGGCTCAGCATCTATCCAGCGAGGCAGGAGTTGGGCTCCCAGCCTGCTTGGGCCACCCCAAGGCAGCCCCCAGCCCAGCAGGCAGGTGCTGGCAGGAGGAACCATGGCCCTGCACTCTGTGGTGGTGGAGCAGGAGCGGCTGTGAGGGTCCTGCCAAGGGGCTGCTTGCACAGGAAACCACAGGCTCACAGGAGTGGCAGCAGCACCCTCCAAAATTGCCCTCGCCTAAACCAAAGGGGAGGCTTAGGGCACCAAAACTCGAGCCTGGCATGGTGCAGCAGCCTGGGGGGTGTGTGTGTATAACGCCATCTCAGCCACCCGTCCCTCCTGCCCCTGCTGCTCTGTGCACCCCTCACAGTGCAGGGGGACTCACACTGCCTAAGCGCTGGCACGGTGGGCATAAAGGGACCCTCATGATGCCCAGCAGGATGTTCACCTTCCGCCACAGCTGCCATGCAGGGATAAACGAGCAGTTATTAATTACTGGTGGGCATGCCTTGTCACACACTGATGTCTCCTGGAAGCAGCCAGGGCAGAGGCAATCCCTGCTTTCCTGGGAAGTTCCTTCACTCTGGGACCCCTTGCCTGGCACCCCACCACACCACACACTGGAAACCTCCCTGTAGGCACTTGTCCCTGTCCCTGCCCCTGTCCCTGTCTGGCTCCTGGGGGACACCCTGTCCCATGGGAGAGGGGTGGCAGGGATGAGGGGGACCCCAGAAACACACTCTGGCTCCCAGCAGAGATGCTGATGACCCAGCTGGGCATCCCCAGCATCTTCCACTCCTTCCCCAATCTTCCCTGGGCTGCAGAGAGTGGCTAGAAGCAGCCTCCAGACCCGCCCCATGCCAGGATCTTCCTCCTCAGCATCCTCCTTCCGATTAGGTCATCGCAGGGGAGTCAGACCATGCCCCAGGCAGGCCATGGAGAATAGGTGTTTATTATTGGAGGGACATAGAAAGTCTTTAAGCAAAATGGCTTAAGGCTCTGCTTTAGTGAGGTCTGGCCAAGTTAAACACTTTGTTCCCACCTTTTACATATTGTGCCCTGGGATGGGTAGGAATGGGGTGCAATGGACTCCTAAAGCTACAGTGCTCGCTCAGGGCTAGTGCTTGGCTGGACTGGAGCTGGACCCTTGCCTGGGGGCTGGTGCAGTGGCATTACCTGCTGATACACCCGCGCATCCCTGCTCCGCAGCCACCTCGGCTCTGGGAGCTTGTGCTGCTGGTGGGAAAACCGCTCTGAGGGGAGTGCCAGCTATCCTGCACCCTGTGCACCCTGAGGCCCGTGCAGCAGGTACCTAAGTGCTAAAGCTGCTGCTGGCATCACCTGGGTGCTGGATCCATGGCAGGAAAGACCCCCTTCTGTCACTCTGCCCCAAGCAGGAGCCCACAGTGACCTTGGGGCACAAACCTGCGCCTTTCACCAGGCATCCCCAATATGCTGGATGTGAAAAGGCTGAGCCCACCGAGCGCTGCAAAGCCTGGTGGTGCACATGAATCCCTCCCCGACAGCTGAAAGCCAGGACAGAGGATGGCACACTGACACCCCAGAAGAGAAGAAGGAGCTGGGCTTGGCGTGGCTCCCCTGCACAGTGATGCCCCGGCCCGCTGTGCTGTGGCTCCTTCGTCTCTCCCAGGCTGTTGGGTGATTCTTGTGCTCTCCCTTGGCTGGGGTCACTTCAGACAAGCTGGGATGCAGGAGAACGTCCTCTTCACCCGCAGCAGGAAGGGAGTTGTGCTCCTGATGTCTCTGGCTCTTGGGACCAGTCCTTGCAGAGCTCCCTCTGTCCTGGATGGTCCTCCTCTCCCCACTGGCAGCAAGGCCTTTATTTCTTCCTCGTCGTTAAAAGGGGATGTCCCATACCTCTGCTTCAGGTGCCTGCGGACCTGGGGAAGGAGGGAGAAGCAAACTAAGGTGTCTGTTTCCAAGGGCAGGTCCAAGCCCACCAGCAAGGGGAGCAGGGAAGCAACCGGATCCCCTGGGGACTCATCCTTGCTCTGGCCCCCGTGGGCAGGCTGAGCTGTGGAGCAGAGCATGGGTGGCAGAGGCTGGTCCCACCTTGCGGGCTGCGCCACCGCTGAACTCAGCCAGCTGCTGCCTGAAGCCGGGGTTGGGGTTGGCGACGGGCCGGACGGTTCGGATGGCCTCCAGGACCTCCTGGCAGCTCAGCTCTGTGACAGCCATGACGTAGGCAACAACCACGGTGGTGCTGCGAGAGATGCCAGCAAGGCTGGCAGGGGAAAGGGCAGAAGAGCTGCTGTTGGCAGTGCACCCGGACCCCATGCTCACCCCTTCCTCCACCCCTGTGCTTCAGCTATTTTGGTTCCTCTTCTCTGAGAACTTGCTCTTCGGGAGGCCTGAGCACTTCCAAGGTCCTCTCCATCAGTGCCTATAAATACCCACTCCTCCCTGGGGAAATGAGAGCAGCGGTTGCTGCCTGGCTGCCTGCCCCAAACCCCACTCTTCCCACTCACTCAGCTGCAGCAAAAAGCTGCCCCGTCTCCAGGGCTGTCTGGATCCCGCTGGGTTTGAGTCACAACCCACAGCCGAGGGTGGATCCTGGGTGGATCCATGGGCATGGAGCCCTCTGGCACAGGCCGGCTTTGATCAGGGGTCTGCAGCCAAAGCATGGGGCCAGGGGCTGGATCTTTCCTCTGCTGTGCTGGGGGGCCATAGCATCAGGCATGGGAACAGAAGTGTTACCAGTGAACGAGGCAGTTCCCTCCGTGCAGGCGACACTGGTGGATAAAACTGATGCATTCCTTGAAGTGCCTCTTGCTAGCAAGAAAAATAAACCAGACAGAACAAGGACTTCAGGGATGGAAGAGGATTTTTAGGCTGCAGGCAGAGCAGCGCTGTGCATTTGAGGATGAAGCACTCATGTAAACTGCCTGTTGCTTTATGGGCACTGCCAGCAGCTGCTGACACCTGAGCAGCTCAGTGCTGTTGTTTCCTAAGGGAAGGTGCAAGGCCAGGTCATGCTGTGCTGGGGACAGGAGTGGGTGCCGCTGTGCAGCTGTGCTGGGGATGTGCGGCGTTGCCCTGGGACTCCTGTGACTTGTGCTGGGGCAGTAGGAGCTTGGCTGCTCACGCCTCCAGCCATGCCAGCGCCCTTGGCCGGCTCCACACCCTCTACCCACTCTCCCCTCTCCAGGCACCTCCTGGGGGTGCTGCAGAGGGGCTGCCCCTGCCTCGCACCAGGGCTGGGACCCACTGTCCAGTGGTTACTGAGCTGGGATGCTGTCAGGGTCCAGAGGTGGCCCCCAGCACAGGGGCATCATGCTTCCAGCCTGCAGATCACTGCGCTTGAGGAGCTGGAGGCACCACCTCAAGAGTTTGGGATGCCGTGAGCCCTCCCCTGATAGCCCTGCAAAGCCCAGCCCTCCTGCATGCCCTGAGCCAGCCCCAGCCTCCCGGGGGTACTCACATGTTGGCCTCAGGGGTGTCGGGCAGGGGGATACGGAGGTAGGTAATGTCCTGGAAGACACAAAAGGAAGAGGATAAATTTGGGTGCTGTGGTCGGGGTGTCACACATTCTTGCAGCTGGTCTAGCGGTGCCTTTGCTCCTCACCCCAGTGCTGCCTGTGGGCTTTCCTTGCCCAGCACAGCATCCCCCTGCACGGGGATGAGGCTGCTCTCTCCCTTGGTGGAGGGGGGGCTGTGGGGGACAGGCAGCTCATGGGAGGGGGTCAGAAACAGGATGAGGCTGGAGAGCTGGAAATTGTTTCCCGTTAGCATTCAAGGCCAGGTTATAGTCACAAGACAGCCAGTTTCCCATGCTGGGGGTGCTGCCCAGCTCCTCTGGGACCACTGACCAGGCAGCGGGGAGCGGTGTACAGGCCATGGGATGCTCAGAGGGGGAAGGAAGATGCTGCAGCACGGAAGGAGCTGCAGAGATCTACACAGTGGCATCGGGCATGGGACCTACCTGCAGCAAGGGCTGGGGAGATTCATGGATCGAAACAATGTGGGTGATCTTGTTCCGGCTTAGCTGCTCCAGGTCTTTGGCATCTAAAGGATAAAACTAGATATTAGTATATTCTTGTTTCTTATCCTTCTCTTCCCACAAGCGCATCTGCTGTGCTTCTGCAGATGTGCAAAGCCGTGCTCCAGAGGAACAGCTGCATTGCACATGCTGCATGCAGCGGCACAGACATGGGCAAAGGCACCCTGGAAATCTGGAATGTGAGTCCCAGGACATCAAACCAGAGACTTCCTCCCTGTGAAAGCACTTGATCTTGCTGCTCATGCTGGGGTAAGCATTCATACCTGCATGGAAAACCTCCCTCCTATGTAAGCAGGCAGCTTCATGCCTGTCTGTTACCCATCCCCACTTTGGGGAGGAGACGTGTGCTCTGCCTGCACCTCCCTTGTGCAAACACGCATGTAGCAATGGGACTTGCTGCAGCCTGAAGGATCTGCTTCATCTTGTGAACTATGAAAGTAGAGCTTGCAGTGATTTGTATCAGTCTTGAGTTTGGCTCACGCTGCCTCTGCGCCTCTTTAGCACCTGAGGAATCTGCAGAAAACACTTGAACAGTGACTTAGAGCACTCTGTGTGTATTGTCTCTGTGGTTGCATGCACAAAACCCGTGTATCCTTAGCTGCGACCTGCTCCTCACTAATGCTTCAGCATCCCTGGCTGTGATCCTGATCACTGGTCCAGCACCGTGGTTGTTATGCTGGGAGGAGAGCATGCTCGTCTTGCTGGCTGAGCAGCTTCATAGCCATCTCCCTTTCATGCCATGACCAGAGGATGCTGCACAAGCTGCTGGAGAGGAGAAGTAATGTTTTCCCATCTCATCCCTTTGGGTTTCTAAACTTCAACGTGGTGTAAAACCTTGGCTCAGGAATCTAGACCGTGATGTGCTAATGGCATGATGTGAATTTTAATAGGGGAGAATCTCAAGAGAGACACTCTGCAGGCGAGCTGTGCGCTGTGCCTGTGGGGAGGGACCCTTGTGGGGACTCGCACAGCACCCGTCACCTTTCCACCCACCTTGGGCAGGCAGAGAGGTGACAATTAGTGACACTCGTGTCAAGGCTTACAGCAGCTGGAAAAGCTGTCTGTTGGAGAAAACATCTCTGTGAGCAGTCAGAGATTAACGTAGCAGGCCTGAAATCTCTGTTGTCACCCTGGATTGCTTGGTAAAGCGATGCTGGGGTGGCATCAGGCCAAGACCCCACATCAGTGGTAACTCGCAGGAACCCTTGCGGTGAACCTGGGAGCTGGGTGTCCTTGCACCTCTGCTCCCAGCAAGTCATAGCACCCCAGTCCCCGCTAAGGTGCTCCATGGGATGCAGGGAGCACAGGGCTACCTCAGCCAGGGCTGCCACTCAGGCTCTAATAACATTTTCATAGCAATTCACACGTGTGATCTTAAACCTTCTCTGCTTCTTTGGAAACAAGTTGCCAAAAGAGCCATTAAGGAGGCAGGAGCACTAAAAAATGCTGGTTTGTCATGGCAGGTGCCAGTACTTGGTCATGAATTGTGCCCCGATAATGAAAACCCCTTAAAATAGTGAATTGGTATGAGAAGGAGTGACTCTGCCTCTGGGAGGAATTCCCTCCTGAGGATGGGCAGCCCCCTCCTGCATCTCCTAAAGCAGTGGAACTGGGCTGCATCACCTTAAGCTGCCCCAGTCCTCCTCCCTTGTGCTGGTGTGGCACTACCAGCTCCTCTGCTCCTGGCACAGGATCCATGCCAGCTCGAGCCCATGGCACAGCCCACTGTGGCAGGTAAAAGCCCACAGGACTTGGAGGGGTTTAAAGCAAATCCTGGCTTGCCCTGTGCTGCCCCACATGCTCCCGTTCCCTCCCAGCCTGCCCAGCTCACTGCCTTGTGCAGGTGAAGCAGGACAGCTGCAATGGCTTCCTGGTCCTGGCCAGCAGTGTCATGCTGGGATGCCAGGGTGTCAAGTAGGGATCTCGCTGGCACTGCTGGGACCTCTTCACGGTGAGGACATGGCCCCCTCAGCTCCTCCCCCCGTGCATCCTGAGAGAGCTCAGGGCAGCCATTAAATAAGGAAACCAAAGAAAAGGCAGAGGGTTTCTGCTTTGCGCTTCCCCCAGTGCCTCCACTCTCGCTGCTGCCAACACCAGCCAAGCGGCAGAGCAGAGCGCGTGGTGGGCGCTGGCAGCGTGGCAGGCAGCGTCTGCAGGCAGGGAAGCACGAACGCAAGCAAGCCCAGCTCCCCAGCTGGAGGACATCTCTGTGGTGGCAGGATTCCGCTTACCGATGAAGTTGCCAAGGTAGAGGCCGGGAAGAATCTGCAAGACACAAGGGAAAGCAGCAGCGTGAGCAGGAACCTTATGCCGTGGTACCCACCATGCCAGGACCCCCCGTGGTAAGCAGTGATCTTTGGCTGGAAAGGCCAAAGTTCTGCCATTAACGTGACCACCACCAGCCCCAGGGCAGGAGTGGTGCTGGTGCAGCTGATCCTCAGCGCTCCTGGGGCTGCTGCTGCTCTGGCACCCAGCACACAGGGCTGGATGTAGCCCTGGCACCCCAACTTGTGCAACTGCCCAGCGCTGCACCCTCATGGGCGCTGGGAGTTGGCCATGGCTTTTTTATTGCTCCTCTTGCTTATTATTAATAAATCATTTGTCAGGGCTTATTATCTGAGCTCAGCAAGCTGCACACACCTCTGTACAGCCTTGCACTATACCCACGACCTGCAGAAGTCCTGCTGCCCAAGGGATAGGGAAGCAACAGGCGTCGAGAAGCCTGGGAGAGATGCAGTGGTTGTCGCCACCCCCTTCCCCAAGCTCTGCTGCTCCCCTTGCTCTGTGCTGCAGGGAACCCGTTTCTAACAGCCCAGGAACAGATTGCTTTGGACACTGTATCTTCCTTTTATTTTCCTTGTAAAATTCCACTTCTCATGATATAATCACTTGACAATGCCTCTGTTAATAGCACTGCAGAAAGACGCAGAAGCAGTATAAGTTGCATCCCTTCTCACCCAGAGCTATTCTATATTTTCCCAGGCTCTCCAGGCTGTTCACACCCGTGTCCAGCCAGCTTCTCCCTGCTGTGATTTTTGGTGCCCAGGACCTGGGCAGGCAGAGGTAATTTCCACCTGTACAGCTGGGCTCACACCTCACTGCCCACATTTGGAAACGTTTCTCTTGGTTGAACAGCTTAAAAGGTGGTGTTTTTTTTAATAATTCCTAAGATTTCCTAAGATCAACTTTCCATTGACAAGGCGCCTTTAACTTGCAGCTGCAGCACTGAGAGGAGTGGGCAGGAGAATGCCAGTTAGCAAGGGCAGCTCCCAAGGGCAGGACACTGAGCCATGGATAATGGCATGTTCCCGTCCCCAGCACCCTTCTGACCCACATCTTGCTGGAGAAAACAGGGCAGTACAGACCCATCTGTGGCACCAGGTGCTCCCCCAGATAATGCGTGGTTATGGCGGGGGGGGATATTTAAGGCTTAGGACCTGGAGATTCTTGCAGGGAGATTTATCCGTTCAGCTGTGACAGGGAGAAGCTCAAACAACCCGAAGTAGAGCCGGTCCCCTCTGCCCAGGGATGCTGAGCCCCATGCACAGCCCGGCCCTGCTGAGCAGGGGATGCGGGACCACTGGGCTCGGGGTCACACAGGGCTCCCAGCATGTGCTTGGGAGCTGGTGCCTTGGGTTTATAGGTGTTGGGAAAGGTTCCCTCCTCCCTCGGAGGGGCTCTCTGTCACCCCTGCCTCCGCACCCCCCGGGTGGCTGTTGAGATGAGCCCTGGCTGCCGCCTGGTGCCACGTCCCTGCCTGCTTCTCCTCCGATTGTGCTCTGCAGGCAGGTAAATACACTGCCCAACCGCCGAGCCTGGGGCCCGACCCGGTGCCGGCAGGTGAAATGCCGCTTGGCACGGCAGAGCGAGCCACCAAGCCAGTGTCCCCCACCTCTGGCACCAGGACACGCCGCCCTGGCATGGCTGGCCCTGCAGAGCAGCCGCCTCAGTGCCCCATTACCTGGCTCATGCCGTTTCCCATGGCCGGCAGCGAGTGCTGCAGGGGAGACGGGGGCCAGGTGTCCTTGTCCCCAATGCTGCCGTCCTCCCCGTCCCCAGGCGCAGCTGCAGTCCCCGCTCTGGACGCTCCCCGCTCGGGTTTCCGTCATGAAAAGCGTGGCCCCCGCGGGATCGCTGCCCGTGGCGGGTGGGCTTGCTCCCAGCGCAGCAAGGCCGAGCTGGTGGCAGCTGTGCCGGAGCAGAGGGAAGCTCGGCCGCCGTCCTCTGCGGCTCCTGCCAAGGCCTTTCCCTGGGTGCTCCGGCACTGCCGCGCACTGGCTGCTGCTCTCGCCGGGAGCAGACAAAGGAGGAGAAACTCCCCCTCTGCGCCGTGGCGTGGGAGCATGGGGGCCGCGCTGGCTGCTGCCTGTCGCCGCTGCACAAGGCCGCAGTGTTGGGAGAAGAACAAAACCTTTGTCCTGCTCCATCAAGGAAGGTCTGTGCGGCCACGCGGTGAAGCTCCTGGCGGCATGCCCACTGCTGCCTGCACCGTGCCCACCCCTGCCTGCACCGTGCCCACCCCTGCCTGTGCTGTGCCCACCCCTGCCTGCACTATGCCCACCCCTGCCTGTGCTGCCTGTGCCATGCCCACCCCTGCCTGCGCTGTGCCCACCTCTGCATGTATGGTGCCCACCCCTGCCTGTGCCGCCTGTGCCGTGCCCACCCCTGCGTGCATGGTGCCCACCCCTGCCTGTGCTGCCTGTGCCATGCCCACTCCTGTGTGTGTGAGACCCCAGCCCGTGGCCCTGGGCTGCTGTGGGCAGGCAGCGGTGCCCACCTGCAGGCAGGTGATGTCTGCCCTGCCCGGGGGGGGTTGCGGGGGCTCTCGAGGGGCTGCAGGGCATCTGGATCGGGCAGTGCCAGCAGGTCCCATCACGGGGGTCTGTAAGAGTGCACCCGCTGCCTGTTACCCCCTGCTCCCCCACCCCCTCCTCCCCCCCCCCTCCCCCCCCCCCGAGCGATATCCTGGGCTGGATTTTAGGAGGTTTTAGACCCATTCGCTGCCCCGGCCCACCCCCCGCCCCAGCAGCCGTGCGCACCTCGCTGGGGGGCTCACGGGAGCGGGGAAGTGCTGGACCCCGTCCCTGCCCAGCAGCAGGGTCAGGGACCACCTGAGCCCCCCACCTCACCCAGGAAGGGCTCCCAGGCTGCCTGCAGGGACTGCAGCCCCCTGCCTGCTGCATGGCCCCCACCTGCCCAGCGTGGGGGGAGGTGGCTCCCGGGTGTCACAGGGGTAGGGGACAGCTCCCAAACCCTACCCCTGTGGGGTGCCACGCCACGGCCCCCCGTGCAGGGTGGGGGGACACGAGGTGGGGGACTTGGGGGCACCAAGAGGGGATGGGAGCACATGGGGCAGGGGGGAGGAGGCTGGAACTGCCATGGGCACAAAGGCGGGGGGTTGCTGAGGTGACAGGGCTGGGGCCCAGGGGGGCAGGTCGAGGGGGTCAGACCGCAGGGGCGGGGTGGAGGTGGGCGGGGGGGGTGGGTGGGCTGGGGGTGTGGGTGGGCAGGGGCGGGGTTCCAGTGCGGCGAGCGCCCCCTGCTGGACAGCAGTGCGGTTGCCATGGGGACGGGCGCGGCCTGGTGGGCCCAAAGCCCAGGCCCAGGTGCAGGTTAATGTTCAGGTTCAGGCCCAGGCCCAGGCCAGCCACCAGCAGGGCAGCGTGGAGGCGGCAGCTGCAGTGAAAGGTTGGCAGGTTGCAACAGCCCAGAGCGGGGCATCCGGCGGGTGCACATGCTGTGTCACACCCCCGAGGCAGCATGTTAACCCCCAGGTGCTCCCTGTGCAGGTGAGGGTGAGCACAGCACCCGCAGGGCCTCCTGCACCAGTGCCCCGCCTGTGGCTGCGTGTGCTGGCTGCTGTGCCGTGCGCTGTATTCTGTCTGCCCAGCTAAAGGAGTTTTTGCCTTAAAACCACCTGAGGGTGGTGCATTGTGAGAGGGCCTCTGACATGGCTGTGTTTTGGGGAGTCTTGTTTGTATGTGTGGGCAGGTTTAGTTGCAACAGGTAAAACTCTTCCTGCCCTGTCCTCTCCAGGGCATTATTTCCACTGCAGCACGGTGGCTGAGTGGGGTGCATTCCCGCCCTGAGCCTTCATGCCCATCAGCCATGGCACGAACAGAGGCTGAGGGTGGTTTGTAATGCTGGGCTGTACGCTGCCTGCAGAATCAGTGTGGGCAGCGCTGATCAGTGCTGCCTGTCCTGGTGAGGAGGGTGCTGACTACAGAAGAAATGGTAGAATGTGGATTGTCTGTTCTAGCTCCCTGTGTTCATGCAGAGAAAATTGAAATCTAGCCTTCTCCTCCACGAAGAAAAAGCAGTTCTCAATGGTATCTGTATTTTTTTGTCTTTTTTCTCCTCAGAGTATGTAGTGTAGTTGATCCCCAGAAACTTCTTAGGGGCAATTAAAGTGAGTCAGACTGTGGGAGAATTTGTTGTGCTGAACCTTGTATTTCTCTTTCTACCCAGCTGAGTCAGAGGAACTGGTTAGTGAAGAGTCTGAAGACATTTCGGAAGCAGTTAGAAAGTGAAGCAGGAAAGCTTGAGACAACAAAATATGCCTTTATTCCAAAGACCTTCAAAATGCCTTCAGAGTACCATTTGTTTGTGGAAGAGTTTAGCAAGAATCCTGGCATCGCTTGCATTATGAAACCTGTAAGTACGTGCTCTCCCAAGGAAAGTGAGACAGAGATGAATGGATGCTTTCGTTCTGCAGAGAGAGAAGAAAATATGCAGGAAATCCACAGGAAGAACTGGGCAGAGCAAGGTGGCTAGGAGCAGCAGTGCTCCTGGCCAGTTTCGTGATCAACACGTACTACCAAAAACACCTCTTGTGTAACAATTCATTTCAGCAGTTAGAAGACAGCTCAGTTTATTTTTAGAGCCAAAGTTAACTCAGTAGTGAAGGTATAAAGTGCAGAGTTCTTGTATGGAGGAACAGATTGTGCTCCCTGGGGTTCTCACTGTGGGGTTATGGCTGAGTTCATGCTCTACAGTCTTTCAGTTTGGTGCAGGTGTGCAAGAAGGTGGATGTGTGTGCAGGGCAGCTGTCTAATTGGGCTTCAGGTGAAGCAGCATTCTGGGGCAGCCCCTAAAGATGGAGCTATGAAAACATCTGTTTGGTTTTAGGGAAATCCCACTAGGTTAGATGTCAGCTGGTGTAAGTCCAGCCAATTTACTGAACGGATGGACTTCCATCCTGAGAATGTGAAGAGATTACTGGAGACACCACAAGCAGCCTGGAATGCAAGTTGAGGCGGATTTGTTTGGCATTAGCTTTTCCCTGCCCTGTGGTTAGAGACCTGAGGGGTAGCCTTATGCTCTGAATCACATTTCTGCCCCTCCCTGCTTTGCCCCCCCGCCCCGCCCCCAACCTGAGGCTGTGCAGCAGCTTCCACTTCAGCCAGTGTCCTGGGGACCAAGGAAATATTGTGTTTCCTTTAGAAATTACAACAATACAACATGATGCTGAAAAATGCCTTGCTTCTGCCAGATGATTCAAGCCATTTAACATCATGAGTATCGTGCTGTGGTGCCTAATTAAAAATACACCCATCTGTGAGACCTGCAAGCGAGCAGTCACTTTGCTTCGCGCAGCAGGTCTCGCGAGGAGGCTGGGACAGGAGGATTCGCCTTACCCTGCAAGTCAGGCCTGTCGGTAAGGGCACACTTGTGAGAAGTGAATGAGAGGTAATTATGCAAACTAACGTGAATTACAGCCAGGAGGATAGCAGCTAGTGATTATCTAACTCAACAAATGGGGATGTGTTAATTGGCAACAAAAAACCTTATATTAAGCTGATTTTATGCCCACAACCTCAATTAACATGGTAAATAACCAGAACACAGTAAACAAGGGTATATGAAAAACTGTGATTACTGAAATTATACCAACAACTTAAACGAAATAGTTTGTGGCTGACCTCAAAACTCACAGACAAGTAAAAATAAACTCCATGTTACTCCTTCTGTTGGTCTGTGCTCTTGAGCAGCCCTGGTTTGTGATGTCTCAGGTTGCCTACTCCCACACTCAGATGCAGTAGTAGGTCAGGACGTGCACAGTGCCAGATCGTGGGGCTGCAGGAGTCTGGGCCTCCTTTGGAAGGTGCCCTGGGGAGCCTTGCTTCTTGGGTGGCTTATCTGGGCCACTTGTCACCCCCTTTTCATACATCATGCAGCCTAGGCTGTCTTCAGGATTTTTCTGCTCTTGCTTGCTATAGTTCTATGACATCTTTCACGACTTCCCTGTTTAATTAAGTTCTGTAATGTATACAAATTTAAAATGTGACTCAACAAAATCCCCAGCAACATATGTTGTGTTACTTATATTTCTGCAAGCATGTGACAGAGTTTGTTTATTCGGTACTGTGGAACTTCCCCATGGGCTGCCTGCCTGCTCTGCCCTTTCCTCCAGAAATCCTCCTAACAGTTACAAATCTGAGTTTTTTTTCACTAGAGAGCTGTTGTTGGAACCCCCTGCCCCCATAGCCTTAAATAAACGTGCTTGCATACAAAGAGATGATGAATCAGGTTATGCAAGGCTTCTACACTGGAATTCTGGGAAACCACAGGAAATGCTAACATTAAGGGCAGTAGCTCTGCTCTTCCATCTGTAGGTTGGCAGGTCACAAGGTGAAGGAATTTGCCTGTTCTGAAAACTGAAGGATATCATTGATTGAAGAAGGTGAGAACGACTCTCTGCCTCCTCTTTGGGGAGTACCCAACAGACATTTTGTTCTTTTGCTCTTACTTCATCCTCCTCCTGCTGGTGACTTGTTCTGTTCTCCTGTGCCTGTCTCGTGCAATACTCCTTCACCGTTCCCCAGGGCAACAACAAAGTTTTTTACGGAGGATTTTCCCACATGGTCAGATACTTTGTCTGGGATCTGACTTTGTACACTTTGTGTACAGTTTTATATATAAACTTCTGACCTTAGGCACATTAACATTAGGCAGCAACATCAGCAACTGGGTTGTATCAGACATTTCTCTGTGGTTGAATGTTTGACTTGAGTTTATGTTCAAGTGACATGTGTAAGTGCAAACTGCCATTACTATGTCAGAAATGTATTTCCTTGCCTTCATATCCAGTTGTTTCTTTCCTCTGCTCCCAGAACATCCCACTGGAGGCCTGGTTATCCATTGGAGGTGGATCTCCTCGCTTTTCTAATACACAATTTAGTTTGAATAGCAGAGATGATCACTGTATCTTACCTGTCTGTGTGTGCCATAAAGAAGGGTAAGAAAAGGATGGTACAATTCTACTACTTGATATTAGATGCATCAGATAAACCTTGTCCCTTCTGACTCCTGCAAACACCTACAGGATTCGGGTGTCCTGTCACGGTCACCCTGTCTCCCTCCAGTCTTTTTTCATTGGAAAACTGGTGTCACCAGATCACTAGAAATGTCAGTGTTGACAGATCAGCTTGGACCGAAGTTGAAATGTCATTCCTGGTTTTATTGTTAGTGGTTGAATTTTGGCAGCCTTTCTTCTTCCTTAGCTTCACAGAACGTAAAGACAGGGTGATTCATGGGAAAGAACTATTTGATTTCCTATGTGTCACACTTGCTACTGTATTGAGTTTGGTAGCTTTCATTTGATTAACACATCTTCCCAAAAGGTATCCCACCTCACTTTGATGGCTTAGGAGACAGAAAAATCCATCACTTCTGTCCGTGAAAGTTCATCAGAGTTCACGCTTGCTCTGAATGATCAAAAGCCTTTCCAGAGTGGGGGTACAGCAAACTGCCTTGGGTGAGAGTGCGCAGAGGTTTGGAGACACGGTGACATGAAGAGCTCCATGCCAGCCACAGGGTACAGTACTAGCTCAGGGCAGTCACTCTTTCATTTTCTAGATATCCATCTTGATTACTTCTGATTTTTTTTTCCTGCAATTTTTAGTGAGATGCAATCATGCAGTGTTGGATTTAAGCTCAGATTGCTGAAGCCTTTGATTACAGTCAGGGAAGACAATTAATTAGTATTGGGGCAGAAGAGGAACGTTTAGAGAGATAATTCCATATTTGCTTGTTCAGTGTCTGTCTGTCTTTGATCCTTATCTCTGCTTTATTCCAGATGTTCATCTCACACATGTGGCAGTGCAAAAGACTGCACCTGATTATGATCCTGGGAAGGTGAGGGTTATGTACTGTCTGCAGACTATTCCCCTGCTGCCTGCTGTTGGGGCTGTCCTGGCAGATGCAGACAAAGCTGACCTCATCCTGCCAGCTGCCACACTGCGGACGTGTGCTGCTGCCACTTCGCTGTGCTGCCTTGTCTCCTGTTACCCATCAATGTGATTTCATTGATAGCAGCTTTCAGAGAGAGGCTGGGAAAGTGGCTTTAATGTCACTTTGCAGCTGTCTGCACATCTATAAGGCTGTTCTTTTTGACTTTAAACCTAATAACTTTCTGGTTAGCGCTCTTCTGAGATGTAGGTGTCACAGCTTAGCCCTTTGCTTCTAAAACCTCAGCGGTACAGCAAGGTTGATATTGCTGCACACAACAGTCACTATTAAGCTTCCTCAAGAGGTGGCAGCTGAGAGAAGGAGAGGGAGGGAGGGGGAAAAAATTTAAATGAGCTGTCAGATTCCTCGTGAATCCGAGGTGAGGGTCAATGTTTGAGAGTAATGGAGGATGCTGTTGAACTTATTTTATGGGCTGTTGCCTTCTATAAATCTCTCTTGTCTGTAGGGAAAGGAGAGTCTTTGCAAGTACCCTGATAGAAGATGTTGATTGCTCTTAGGGATCTTCTGGTGGGGACCTGGGGACTTTTCCCCCTATAGCTGTACAGTAGTCCAGCCTGAAGAGTTTAACTGCATTGTGGTTGGTGGCCCCTATCTTCTGGTCTCTGGCTTTTTACTAAGAATTCTTGCTGGGCTGTGGAGACCATAAGGTCATGACTGAAAAACAATCATGTGGACTAAATGTGTGGTCATCTGTTGGGAATGGCTTCATATAATTGTGTTTGGATGTCTCAAGGCTGCATGTAGGTGACTGAGCAGCTCGGACAGAACTTGACTGCCAAGCGTGGGGCAGGGTGGGTGTACCTTTTCTTTGTGGATATGGATAACACTTTCATCCACAGCCTCCAGAGTGTGCAGAAGGTGATTAATAGTGACAAACATTGCTTTGAGCTCCACAGCTAGGACATCCTGATCCATCAGGATCTGAAACTGTAGTAGTGTTAATAAACATACAAGGGGTTATAGCATCAGGCCAGCTGCTTTCCCTGGGACAGGGGCATCTCATGATGCTTCTGCATCTCGTAGGTAGGTGCTTTCAAGCTGGCTGAGGGTGACCCACTGAGGGGAAAGGCAAGTGTAGAGAGGTTTGAACTGTTCTACGCGAAGGCAGCTGATGTCTGGAAGGATAGTGCTGGTTTTGCTCAGAGTATCAGGGTTTATTACCTGGGTGCAGCACCACGTAGGTGCTGTAGGATCTCTAGCCCTGTGTTGTGAAACTGCCAATTTGGCTTTTTCTGGAATATGTTCCCCTCCAAGTATCAGCATATCACAAGTACCACAGCACTTGCCAGAGGTGGAGGGTTACTATCATCTTTTGCCTTACAGCAGTGCCCCATCAGCACTGACAAACCTCCAGCCAGTGCCAGTTGGCTGCCAGCACTAAACATAACCCATGTCTGTGGTACACTGGCTAAAAGGCAGACCCCGGCTGAAGGAGGTCCCTCCTGCTAATTGCGGAGAAAAATACTCCACAGGAGTTGAGGATATTAAAAAAATAACCAACAACACAACCCACATAAAAAAACCCCAACACTTTAAAACCTAATTTGACTCTAGATATTTATTTTTAAATACAGATTTTCTTATTGGCTAAGTAAAAATATGTATCATTAAAATTCAGCTGAAATTCTTAGAATTTTATCTGCCACATACGCAACTGAAGTATTGCAACAGCAGGAAGCCAAAAGTGCAACTGACTTGTCATTACAGGAGTTGAGAAAAACAGAAACAGCAAATAGCACTTCAGAAATGACAAGCAAATAGGAGTATTATTCTTTCAACCTTAATCATGTAAAGTGCAAGCAGTACCATAGGTAAGGAAGTTTCCCTTAGATAGGATTTGACGGTGCTCTTCTACAAAATGTCTTCTCTAATTTTTTTTTTTTTAAACTCTTCCCTCTAACGAGACATGGTAGCTGGTATACCTGTTACATCCCTGTGTCCTGGCAGCTTCAGTCCAACATTTCACGTGGTCCCACTGGGGACAACTTTATTTCACATAAGCAAATAAATGCAGCTCAGCTGTGGTCCTGGGTAGCTCTAACTTGCAGAATCTACTCTGTTCATAGCCTCAAACCAAATCACCAGGCTTAGGCAGCCTGCACATAAAGAGCTGGAGTAACTTCAGTTGGTCAGGAAACAAATGAATCAGAATGAAGTCCTCAATGTCATCACAGCACACCGATAGTGCTGCGGTGCTCTTGTAGGAGAGCTGTTTGAATACTGTGTTGTGCTAGGAAACTGTTCGCAGGAGACATCCACATTCTGCCACTAAAAAAGGGTTAATGCTCATTCCGTGAATTCTCCTCGACATTTACTGCTTTAGCTAGACTTTGGTTTTCACTTATATGTCTTTCTGGAAGCTGGAGGGATTTTTTTCTGTAGTACCATTGAGAACAGGAATAGAAACTTTGCAATAAGCTCAGAATGTTCTTTGGCTCAGCACATGGGAGAGAGATTTAGGGTTGGATTTCCGATTGCTTCACACTTACTCCTGCCTGCTAGCAGGGTAATGATTTTGTGGACAGGTGTTTAGATGAACCATTGGCAAAATTGCCTGTTTCTCCCCAATTTACTGTTGTTGTATCTCCTCAGCTGGCTTCTAGAGGTAAATGATTCACTTTCCTTCACTGCCAGTAGCAAGAAAGAGCGTAAGCTCATGTCATCTTCTCAAAGACATACTTCATATTGTGGACAGGCAGAGCAGGTGGGCAAAGATGTTTATTACCATCTAAGGGGTTTTATTAAATCGCTTGGAATGGTGGTCTGGTTCCATGTATTTCTTGGCAACTGATTGTAATATTCTAACCTTTATAGCGATTAAATGATAAATTTCCAGGAACAGAGCAAACCAAGCAAGTGTGCTGCCACTTCAGAGTGGGAAACAAAGCAGCACGGGGCTGCAGAAAGAACGAGTCCATATCAGAGCTGGGACTTGCACAAGAGCTCTCTTTCAGAGGCCCTTCTGCATTGTGCCTCCCACACTCACGGCTTCTGGAGCACTCTGTTCCAAGCAGCTTGTCTTGCAGCATTTTGTGATTGACTTTACAACTGTGCTAAGATATTAATAGTAGAAAGATGTCCGTGGCTTTCAGCTGTTCAACTTTGTCGCTGATTGTCTGGGAGTTTATTCCTGCGTGCAGACAGATAATTGTCATTGCTCAGGTACTTCAGTACATACATTTGACATTGTAGGCTGACAGGGAGGGGGAAATGGAGGCTTTGACCTGATAGGGAACAACAGACCTGCCAGCAGAGGGGAGGCCTGGGTACTCTGGTGAATGACAGCATCGTGGCACACACATTTAGGTGACTGCTCATCCAGTGCTGGCAGGGTGCCCTCCTCATGTCCATCTGCACATCAGCAAGAGGACAGCATACACCTTTCACTCAGGATCAAAAGAACACGAATGGGTGTGTGAGCCCTTACAGGATTAAGAGACCAGAAGGAGCAAAAGCTTTCCAAAAGTGGGTGTAAGTGACCAGGCTGCAGAAGTGCCATTGAAAACAAGCATGTGAATGCAATGGCAACGGTTTTGTTCCTAGTCCTGCTTTTCAAGTGTTAAAGTCACAGCAAAGTTTGTCACATGCCAGCTTTGCTGCAAAACCCTCTCTGCAGTCACTGTGGTGACTGTTTACTGGGCACTTTTCTGAAGCTAGTTGAGTATTTTACTGCTGGGAAGTAGTACTTGGATTATGGAGCTTACTTCTGAGAGGCTGACATGCATTGTTACTTGGTTTTGCAGTATGCAGCTCAGTGTGCCTACAATCTTCTCTGGCTCTAGCTTCTAATTAACAAAACACGAGAGCAGCTTCACCTGAAAGTAGGACATTACCTTACCTCTACAGGAAGAGATTGCGATGATGTGTAACTCCCCTTCTAACATTTTCATTGCAGGCTGCTACAATGACAGGAAGAAACAGCTTCTCAGGAATCTTTCTGCACAGCAAAGTGTAATGCTGATCCCAAGCTCTATATGGGAGAGATGACCACGGATGAAGCTCACTCTTCCTCCTGTCAGGCAGTACCAGTTCCCACTTCTCTCTGGTTACTGCTGGTTCAGCACCAGACATTGGCCTTCTTGCTTCTGAAGGTTTCCCAGCTCGGAAACTGCAGTGAGAGATTTCATAATGGCTGACACAAGACACGAGGGATGCTGGCTTCTCAGCTGTCCATCTGCACTCGCAGAGCTTAGTTCTGCACTGTGTAAGAAAATAAAGGGGCCAAACATTTTGCACAGCAAAACAAAGCTTTTGGAGAAGGCAGGGACCTAATCCTTCTACTGCTACTACTATGGAAACATGTCAGAGCAGAAAACCTGTTGCCACGATACTGTAAAAATAACCTCACCATCACATTAGAGACGTTGACTGGCTGTACTACAGAGGTTATGTAAGAGTGCGGCTCTAACGCAGGGTCTTGGCACCGTGTACTGCTGCTCACTTCCAGAAGAGATGCAATTTTCTGAAAAAGCTGCAGGCAAGACAGTTCTGGTGATAAGTCCGTGTTATTTTTAATCTGTGTATCTGAAACTTAAGCCTGAAGTGGATGGCCCTGCTTCTTGCAGAGGTACATTCAGAGTACATGGTGTTAGCTACAGAATTTTAAAACTTAGATCAAGCAATGCTAGTTGGCTTTTTAGATTTAACACACTTCAGTCTTAAGGAGTCAGAAACAGGATATTTTTTGGAATTCTGCATAATTTGAAGTCTGTGTGGAACTGGACAAGGCAGCACAGGGCTGCCTGGAGAAGGCACCTCTGACCTGTTAGCTGGAAGGCATTCAGGGAGCCAGGAAAATGGTGGTGCTGTGTTTAAAGTTCCACACAGCTGTGCAGAAGGGAAGAGAGCAAGGAATCAGGCCCAGCTCTGTGTTAGGCATGCAAGGTTTGACAGAATGGGCGAGCTGCCTCAAAAGCCAGAGAAAGAAGGTCGACTGCTGTGTTTAAAGTTTTCAAATTCTATCCAGAATTATCTCTACAGAGGTTCAAAAAATAAAGGGCTTGGCTGGACCCAAACACTTTCCTGTACACAGAAAAAAACCCCAAACACTTACTGGAGTCCATTACTAATTATTATTAATTTTTTTTTCAACTTCTTATGGTCTTAACAAAGTTGTGCTGGGGTAGCAAGTTCAGACTGAAGGAGGTAGTGTAGAAGACAAATTTTAAAACCTTTGAAGAAACTATTACTAGTTAAATCAATTGTCCTTTTACTACAAAACAGGCTCAGTGAGTATTCCTCCTCAGCCCTCTTCAGGCTGTTTTAAATACACATACATTTTATCCCTTCATCTAGTTTTGAAACCCTTGTTTCTGTGGTGTCTTGCCTTTCAACTTAACAGTAGAACATGTTTTCCCAGCAAGACTGAAAGGATGCTACCACCTCCTGTCCCTCCCTACACATCTTTAAAGGGATTCCTGACATGCCTCAGATGTACAGCTTTGCTTTGTTTTAATACCACAGGCGCACAGAACTCCTCTTCTGTGCTTTGGGCACACTGTGGATTCCCAGTTCCTCCTACTCTTGTTCCTGACATGACAATGAACCAGCTCTGAAGCCAAACTCCAGAAGCGCTTGCATAAAAAAAACAAGAAACACACACGGAGTTAGGAATGTCCTGCTGCTCTGATTTTAATAATCCCACTTCCACCCCAGCCATGGGCATTTATTTGCCTGGTGCTGTGTCCTAGCCCGTGCCTCGGCACAGTTCTGCCACCCGGGCTGCAGCAAGGAGCAGGAAAGGGTTTGTGATCCAAGGAAAGTGCAGCGTCGTAGCTGAGGAGCCAAACACTTCCCAGCACCTGCCAGGGACCTCACCCGGGGTGGGCCCCAGGCACACTGATGTCCTCCTGCAAACCGCAAAGGCTGCAGCTATTGCAGCATGAGCTCCATGAGCAACAGCCTAAAGAAGCGCTGTGACGATGGCACGGCCACCTCAGCCCTCCAGGATGCGATTGATGAGCTTCATTTCCTCAGCCGTCATGGGGTTCAGGTTAAATCCCTTCAGCTCAGCTTTACCTAAGAGAACACACAGAAAAATCAGGATTTTGCTACAAAATATGTGAAACAGTCCGCATTAAACTCTAGTGGGGCTGCAGGGAGGGCAGGGACAGTCCCAGAAGCTGCTGTGGCTGTGGGGTCACCCTGGCGTGATGTGGAGCCTGTTTAGGGTGACAGCTGTGCACCAGGAGCCATACAACACTGCTGGAGCAGGGAAGGCATTGCAAAGCCAGTGGGAAAGCAGCTGCAGGAGCACACAGAGCTCAGGAGTTTCTGGACCCTCCTGACATGCGATGTCTGCTCCCAGATACCAAGAAGTATCTGGGAACAAGAACACAAGTGTTTACCTTGAGCTTCAAAGAGGCGGTTGACCTTCACACGCAGCTCTTTCCGGAGATTGTTTATCTCCTCATCCAGATGTTCCTGGTCTGAGACAAGCGGGACAGGAGTGAGGAGGACTGCAGGCTCTGGGGTGAAGTCTGAGTCTCCCACAGGACACTAGGCACAGGAGCCCAGGCCAGGGGGTGAGAGAGGGCTCTTCCCCAGCTACCTTGGGGTCCCACCTTGCCCTCCGCTGCCCATGGGACTGAGCCCCAGGCTGCTTCATGCCCGAATCTGCTTCCCATGGCACTGCCTGGGACAGCTGAGTGATGGCCAGAATCAGTTTGTGGCTGCTATTGAGAGGTTTCGGGCACTTGGAAGCTAGACAGAATCCTGTTTGTTTTTGTAAAACCTTATCGTTAAGAGTGCACGTCGGCAGAGCCTTCGGGGCAGCCTGCCTTACCCTTCTGCAGCATCTCCTTGGTCTGTGCTTTTGGGAGCTCGATGAACATGTTCCCGAAGCAGACCATGGCCTTGCCTGGGGGAGAGGGGGGAAAGGAAAGGGCTTTGTCACGGCAGCTTTTCTCCCCGGGCACTGCTGTCCCTCCGGCTCAGCGCCGGCTGAGGCAGCACCGAGGAGCCCAGCCCCACCGTCTGGCTCCGGGTCCTTCTGCAGCGCCCGCAAGGCCTCGCGGTTCCGGTTCCGCTTCACGTCCAGGTCCACGATCTGCAGCGGGAGAGAGGCTGTCGGTGGGGCCGGGGCCGGGACTGGGGGCCGGGGCCCGGGGCTGTGGGCCGGGGCTCGGGCTCGGGCTGGGGCCGCGGCCGCGGCCGGGACTGGGGGTTGCGGCCGGGACTGGGGGCTGTGGCCGCGGCCGGGGGCGGGAGGGCCGCCGGGGCCACCGCGAGCGACGCCGGGCCGGGCCGTACCTGCTGCCGTGCCGCCAGCACGTCCTCGGCCAGCTCCTCCACCTCGGCCAGGTAGCGCAGCACGAAGGCCGGGTCCCGCGCCATGGCGGGGCCGGAGCCTGGCCGCCGCTCGGGGCCGGGGCCGGTCCGGTGCCGCTCGGGGCCGGGCGCAGCTGCAGCCGCGCAGGCGGGTTCCGCGGCGGGAGGGTCCCGGTGGAAGCAGCGTCCCCTGGCGGCCGCCCCTGGGATCGCGGCCCCGCGCGGGGCATCGGGAAGCCCACGGGAGTGGGGGCGAGCCCGCTCTGGAAACACGCGTGGCCGGGCTCGTGGGAGGGAGGCGAGAGCAGGCGGGAGCAGGCGGGCGGCACCGCGAGGGGCAGCGATCACCGGGGCCCGGGAGGGCTCCGTGCCCGCGGGGACTCGCCGCCCGGCGGCAGGACGGGGCGCTGGCTGCGCCGAGTGGTGCTGAGCCCCGGCGGCGCGGGGAGCCAGCCCCAGCCCCACAGCCAGAGCCAGCCCCATCGCCAGCCCCGCTTCCCGCAGCCCGGAGAGCCCCCCCACACCCCTCCCGTGAATTATTTATCCCTGGCCGTATCCCACCCCCTCTCCCTGCTCCCCCCAGCACCGCGCCACTCTCGGCCCTTCCTCGATGCCGGGCACTGCTGCCATGCAGCTGGGCTCCCTGCAGCATCAGGTCGCCTTTCTGTCCCCTTCCCCGCCCCAGAACAGAATAAAAAGCACTAAACGCGCTGCGGGATTGGCTCAGATTCCATTTCATGAAGCTGGGTCGCTCGTCCCGAGCTCAGCGGAGGGGGGCTGCTGTCCCCGGGGGGGAGCCGGCTGCAGTCCCGGTGGTCACCCTCAGCCAGCCCCGATGCCCCCCAGTCTGCGCCGGGCAAAGACCAGCCCTGGGGATGCTCGGAGCAGCCACAAGGCACTGCCAGGGTACCACATCCATCCTCTGCCCTGAGTGATCCTGCCCATGGGCAGGGGGAAATACTGCACCTCAGAATGGCTTTTACCCCCCCCCTTCCCACCCCAGCCAGCCCATGAGCAAGAGGAGATGGAGAAGCAGTGTGGGAGGTGCAGGGAAACCCAGCGCTGGTGGCAGGGACGGGCAGACCCTCACCGTGTGAGCTCTGTGGTGGGAGAGGGGCCCCAGGGCCCCCCAGGGCCAGTGGCTAACAGGGGATGTGGGTTTTGTGTCCCCTGTCCCTGCTCTGGACAAAACCCCAGAGCAGCGCTGCTCCTCCCTGTGAAACTGCCCGGCTCCCGGCTCAGAGCCACTGGCCCTGCTGCTCCTCCAGTGCAGGCACCTCACGGGTGCTGGTTCTGCACCTGTTGCTTGCTGGTACAACGTGCCGCACGCTTTCCTGGGGTTCTGCATTCTCAAATTGCCCAGAAAACGTTGACCATCCTTCAGCGTGGCAGTGCCCAGCCAGCCCAGAGTTGTAACCTCCAGCTCACACGGTGCTGCCGGCTCCTGCCTGCTGCGGGTCCGGCCATGCCGTTTCCCTACCCAGGGAATGTGGTGCCGGACAGTCATGGAGAAGCGCTTCTCATCGACTGGCACCTCGGAGCCCTGAGGCCAGGGTGGAGGGTACTGCCTTGGCACCAGCCCCCCAGCTCCTCCCTGCTCTGGGGACCGCTGCCTGCTCTGCTGCTGTCACCAAGTGGGTGCTGACCCTCAGCAGTAGCTCTCGGCTTTCTGAATGTAGCCCTGTCCCCATGCGGCTGGTGCTGCCTCCCTGGCAATGCCATTCAGTGCTGCGTGATGACAGCGACGCTGTTGCTTCCCCATTGATGGTGGAGGGACCTTGGTGTCTTGGATTGGTGCTTTCACGGGAGGGAGCCCTGACAACCTGCCCAAGGCACTGAGCGTGGGCTGGGGGACAGGAAAAGCACCAGCTGGGCTGGGGAGACCTGGCCTGCTGGCTCATGCCCTTCACAGGACGCATCTTAGCAAGAAGCTCCCCAAAGGATGCATGGTGACACCCCCTCCAAGTGCTGTGGCACCTCTGGGCTGCTGGAGATGGGAGTGGCTGCACGGGGACCACAGGGGACAGCAACGGAGGGAGTCAGGCGGTGGCTGGCTGGTGGTCACCACACTTCTGTGGGCAAATAATCCCTTAAGGGAGATTACCCAGATCAGAAGATTACTGGCCCTAATCCCATAAGGTCATTTGTTACAGCTAACTGGGGAGACCTCCTCCGTCTGCGGCAGCATGTGCTAAAATAAGGTGGCTTCCAGGGGAGCAGTGGAAGTGAGTACTAATGCACAGCATCCTGGCTGTGCTGGGGGTGATTCACACTCAGGTTGGATTTTTTCCTGACATCAACCAAAAGAGGCAGCGGGATTGGGGCTGGATGCCAGTGCTGGAAAATGCTCCTTTTACAGTGAGGGTGGCTGGCTGGAGATCTACAGACTGGATCGGGGGCCAGCTGACAGGGGGACTTCCAGAGTCCCAGTGGGACTTGGGCACAGGGGTCAGCTGCAGAGCGGGATGCAGGACATGGGATGCAGGATGTGGGTCTGCTTTTCTCCTGCAGCCTCACACCACAGCATCCACCACAGAGTGACTGGCTTCAGTTTTCTGCTGGGCACAAAGGCAGCATTTGATCCTTATTGCTCTGATGGAATCAGAAAAGAAAAGTGCCTGTGTCTCACGGTGTGTGCTGGGACCCCAACTAGAGCTGGCGCCACACTTACCTCCCAGAGGGACACATTTTTCAGAGCAGTGACAAAAGGCTCTGTGGGCAGTGAAAGCCCTAGCTGCCCTTCCTTCCACATGTGCATGGACACAGCTTCTGGAGACTGGGGTTTGCCTGCAGAGCTCGGAGCTGGAGGTGGTGCTTGGGAAGCATGGCCTGGCTGGGTAGTGATTGTCCCCTTCAATGGGCTGGAAACCTTCTCCCACCACCTACCGCAGCAGCCCACGCACTGCCCAGGGAGGCGAGGAGGAGGGAGGGCTTTCAAAGTCTGTGTGGGAGGGATGGGGATGGTAAGGGGATGGTAACGGGATAGGGATGGGGATGGGGTGGGGATGGGGATGGAGATGTGGACAGGCATAGGAATGAGATGGGGATAGGTTGCCCATGTCCTGGCAGCAGCAGAGGGAAGCACGGTGACCACCTGAGGTTGCCAATGACAGTGCGATGAAGGTAGGGTTTTGCCAGGGATGCTGGGCTGCGTGGAGGGGCAGGGGCCACTCTCTCAGGGAAGGGGGGCCCAGCTCAGCACAGGCCTGGGGGAAGCTGCAGCTGAGTCTGCTGCAGCAGGAGGAATCACAAAGCCACCAGCACCTGAAAAACATTCGCAGGGCAGCGAGCAGCGGCTGGTGCTGCACTCTGTGGGCCTCTCCCCAGCCAAGCTCTGAGCCCAGCTGCAAATCATGGATTTCTCCTCCTGGAGCCAGCGCCAGCGGCAGGCCTTTTCCTTGGAAGCTGGACACAGCCCGGGACCAGCGGTCTGTTTGGACCAGTTGCACGTTTATGTGTCCCCTGGGAACTGGGCAGTCGGAGGGAGCAGCTGCCTGCCCAGTGCTGAGGGCTGCTTTGCTTTCTGTGTACTTTGTTATGGAAAGAGCAGGGTTTGGTTTCAACATGTTCCTTTTTCTTCCTTGCAGCACTTTTATGTATGCAGCTAGAAACCCTCCCTGCCTGCTGACAGCTGCACAGGAAGGCTTCGGGGATGTTTATAGGTTTTTTTCTCTCTCATTTTTTCATGTGGCTGCCAGGGCCTGTTGTTAAGATAAATCAGACTTCAAACCACAATCCCCGTGTTTTCAGACTGTGGATCTTTAACTGCTGTTTCAGAGGGGGCATTTCAGGATCAGCGAAGGAAGGTAGGTCTGTCTCGTCCTGGTTTCCAGGTCCCCTCTCCCTGGTGCTGTGCCCACCATCGTGGCAGCACCGGCTCTGCTCCACGGCCCAGCCAGGACAGAGATTCCCCAGGGACCGAGCCCAGAGAGGGCTGGGGCTGGCCAGCCATCAGCAGGGGCTCTGGCCAGCAGAGCCCGTCTTCTGAAGGGACCCTGGCTCTGACCGGTGGTGGATGAAAGGTTTTCTTCAGGCTCTGGGATGCTGGGAGCATCCCCTCCCCCAGGCAGGCATTTGTCGAGGGGATCTGTCAGGAGTATCTCAAGGTTAGGTATTTAAGTCGCATTACCCATGCTAATACATGCAGCACCGAGAGCCTCGCTGAGGGACTGGCTCTGCTCCCTTGTGCTGACTAACGCCTTCTCCTGTCCCACTTGCTCCCCTCGGCTTTGTGCACCGGGAACCCAGACATACACTGGGTGCGTGCTTACACTGGGTGCGTGCTGATCCCCCTTGCTGCTCTGCAAGGCAGAGTTTGGAAGTTGGCTGCGTTTCCTGGGATAAAACACGCTCCCCCTCGCTGCGTGCTGCAGCATGCTCGCCGTGGGCCAGGCTCCAGCCGTGGGCCAGGCTCCAGCCTCTCGTGGCTCCTCCGCAGGCAGGCATGCGGGGCTGAGCCCTGGGGGCTGAAATGCAGAGAGCCAGACCCTGTCCTCTGGTCTGGGGGCTGAGGCTGCCTTCACGAGGCAGCTGCCTGCATGTGATCACCCTCCCTGGAGGCATGCTGCAAAGGCGTAAAAAGCCCTTTCTCTCCCAGCAGCGCCGGGCACGCCGGCACAGTGCTGCTCCTCACGTGAGCACGTGTCCTGTGAGGGCACCAGCCCCTGGCGCTGCCAGCTGGGCCAGGGCAGCCTGGCTCTGCCAGCCGTGCTGCACCCGAACTCTGGTGGGCAACACATAGAGGGGAGATGTGGCGGGGCAGAGCCAAGGAGTGGCCAAGCACAGCCGCACCCAAACCCTGGTGCCCATGGTCCCTGCAAAGCAGACCCCGGCGCTGGCGCAGCTGTGTGACCCTGCAGAGGCTTCCCCGGGGCTGGGACTCTCCCCCAGAGCAGGGCTCAGGTCCAGCCCAGCAGGTCCCGGCTGGGGCTCCCTCAGGCCACCTGTCGCAGGAGCCTGGTGGCCTGTGGCCCTGGCCCGGCCCTGGGGGAGCGGGAGCACCCGCAGCATCTGCAGCCCCCGGCCCACGGGGGGCTCATGTTGCCCGGGCCCGCTGCAGGGCTGGAGCCTTGCGTCGGGGCTGGCCGGGGCCGAGGAGTGACGCTCGGGGCCGGGGGAGCCCAGGACCGCCCTGCGGCTGCCCGGGGAGCCCCGGTTAGCCGGGTGGGGGGTGGTCGGGCGGCACGGCTGCTGCCCCGGGGGGTCCGCCGGGCCCGGGGCGGGGCGCGAAGGGGCACCCACCGGCATCGGGCAAGGGGCGGCGGGGAGCCCGGGGGCCGGGGCCGAGCGGGGGGAGCCGCTTGCCCCTGCCGGCAGGGGAGCGGGGATGCGCCCAGCGGCACCGCGCTCCCCCGGGACCCCGCGGCGGCAGCGGGGCGGGGCGGCTGCCCCCTCCGGCGGGGGCGGGCGGGGGCCGGGGGGACGAGCGGCGGGGCCGGCGGCGGGTGGCGGCCGGCGGGCGCGGGGCGAGGCCGGCAGGGGCGGGCGCTGCCGGGGCGGGCTCGGCGGCGCCGTCCTCCCTCCGGAAGTCTCTCCCGCTCCCTCCTTTCTCCTCCTCTCCCCCGACAACATGGCCGCGAAGTCGGACGGCGGCGGCGGCCCGGCCGTGCGGCTGGAGAGCCCGGAGGGCGGCGGCGGGAGGCAGGCGGGCGGCGCGGCCCCCCCGGCGCGGCGCTACCGGCTGCGGGACGGCTGCTGGGTGCTCTGCGCCCTCCTGGTGTGCTTCGCGGACGGCGCCTCGGACCTGTGGCTGGCGGCCCACTACTACGTGCGGGGGCAGCGGTGGTGGTTCGGGCTGACGCTGCTGTTCGTGCTGCTGCCCTCGCTGGTGGTGCAGCTGCTCAGCTTCAGGTGGTTCGTGTACGACTTCGCCGCCAGCACCAAGGACAGCGCCGGCAGCACCAAGGACAGCGCCCGCGGCCCCCGCGGCTGCTGCCGCCTCTGCGTCTGGCTGCTGCAGGGCCTCATCCACCTGCTGCAGCTGGGGCAGGTCTGGAGGTACGGGGGGACGGGGGGCTGGGGTACCATGGGGCCGGAATGGGGCTGCTGCAGGGCCTCATCCACCTGCTGCAGCTGGCGCAGGTCTGGAGGTACAGGGAGGATGGGGGGGGTGTGGGTGGACAGTAGAGACCAGGATGGGGTTGTTGCGGGGCCTCATCCACGTGCTGAAGCTGGGATGGGTCTGGAGGTACGGGGCTATGGGACGACAGGGGGTGTGAGGGTACCAGGGAGCCAGGATGGAGCTGTTGTGTGGCCTTATCCACATTCTGAAACTGAGGTGGGTGTGAAGGTATGGGTGGCTACAAGGGACACAGAGACAGGATGGGGAAGACAAGGAGCCAGGATGGGACTGAGTGAGGCTGCTGTGGGGCCTCATCTATTTGCTGCAGCTGAGGCAGGTCTTGAGGTACACAGGGACAGGGGCATGGGGGTGCCAGGGTTACCAGGGGGCCAGGATAGAACTACTGTGGGGCCTCATCCCCCTGTGGCAGCCAGGGCAGGTCCAGAGGCACAGGGGTCATGGAACCAGGCTGAGGCTGGAGGGAGTGGCAAGGTGCAGCAAGGGACATGGGTGGGGATAACAGAATGCAGCATGGAGGACACAGGTGGGGACAGCAGGGCATGGGGGGGACATGGGTGGGGATGGCGAGGTGCAGCAGGGGCCCAGGCAGCTGGGGAGGGCATGGGGGTCAATCCCTTTGCAGCCACAGCAGGATGAATGGCAGAGGAGAGGCCCAGCAGAGCCTGACTGTGGGTGCAGGTGGGCACGGGCAGGAGCTGTGGGTACAGGTGGGAGCTGGTATGAGGAGCTGGCAGCCCAGCTGAGTGGCACAGACTGGCCAGACGGTGCTGGGCCTGCTGGGGAGCCTGCCTGGCCATAGCAGCCGAGTCCCAGGGAGTGTGAAATGCTTCTGCCAGGCCCCAAATGCCCTGGGCTCGCATCCTCATCCCAGACATCTCTCCGTACTCCAGCCTGGAGCTCGCTGTGGTCTGTGGGATCGTGGGTGAGGAGGTGCTGTTTGTCCCCAGCCTACCCAGGCTCTGATGCCTGACCCTTCCTGGGCCCAGGGAAAGGCAGGCTATGCGGGCAGGGCAGCAGCTTGGCAGGTGGGAGCAAGCTCAGGGCCCTTTGCCTGCATCTCCACAGACCCTCCAGAAGCATGAGCTGACGGTTTTTTGGCATCTTCCTCCCCTGTGCTGTGGAGCCGGCCCTGCTCCCTCCCAGCTCCGCTGAGCTCTGGGCGCTGGGGAAGAGCTGTGGCTCTGGCACCGAGCTGCTTCCCAGGGAGGTTGGTGCTGGGAGGGCAGCGGAGACAATGGCAAATTCCCGGAACAATGCAGGGAGCGGGCAGTGCTCCCGGCTCGGGTTTCTGTGCTGTTTCCCCTCCTGAGCTACTGTAGTACAGAGGCTCCTCCACTCCCTGTTGTCTGCATGCATTTCTTCTGCTGCTGCTTTTCCTGGGATGCTCCTGGGATCTCTAACTGTTTCACAGGGCAGCGTGCACCGTGCTAGAGGGGCTCCTGCCCCTTCCCTCATCAACAGAACTCCTGTTCCTCCCTGATCCCACCCATCCCCATGGGAGCTCTTGGGGTATGCTGGCTGCAGGTGCGTGCAAACCCTGTCAGTGTGCTGGAGGAGCTGGTGAAGGAGAGGATGGGAGTTCTATGGCCCACCAGCTGCTAAGCCTGTCTGCAGGCAGCCTTGGCCCCAGCACCCTGGGGGCAATTACCTGATCCTGGCCCGAGCCAGGTCTGGGCTGCAGGCAGGGGCTTTGCTCCCGGTGGTGTCAGCCACAGTCTCCTGATCTGCTGCACCATGGAGGCTCTTAAGCTAATTAAAATGGTAACTCTCAGCACTGACCCTCCAGGACATGTTGGTCTCAAGCTGCAGCTGAGGCTCTTTCTAATCTCAGGATTTGGGATTAGCTCGGGTGACCAGTTAAATGCAGTTTGCTAAACCCATTAGTGAGGTTGGATCCGGTGCAGGTGCATGTGGCAGTTAAAGAAGTGTTGAATAAATGCTGCATGTGAAGGGAAGGCTTTTCCCTGGCCAGGGCACTGTAGCCCTTGCCAAACATCTCCCCTTTCCCCAATTTACCTGCCTCCTCCCTGCCTTGCGATCACCTCAGCAGGTCTCACCCCTAACAAATCCATCGCTGTGCAGCTCTGAGCCCCAGCTGTGGCAAAGACCCCCAAATCCTCACAAAAGTACAGCTGCTTTCCAGCTGCAAAGGCAGCTCCTAGCACTAACTCTGAGATTATCCCAAATTACAGCTGCTGTGAGAAGCTGCTGAAGTTAGTTGTCATCAGCATGTTCATGATGCACATGCAAATACTCTGCCATGGATGCTCTCTGGAGACCGTGCCAGTTGCATGACCATGTGCTCGTGTAAGCATGTGCCCGTCCCCCAGCCGGGCCCACACCACGGGTGCGCTTGTGGGCTGCTGCTTGGATGCTTTTGCAGCCTGGGAATTGTTATCCAATCTGCTCGCAAAAAAGTCACCAACTTTTTCACCAAAGAAACACCGAAGGGAAGGGATGCTGTGCACGCCACACATGCCTCCCACCTGGCAGTGTGCCAGGGGTCCCCTGCCACCTCCATGGGCTGGCAGCTGGCTGGTGTGTCTCTGTGGGTCCCTTTGCACTGGGGACAGCCCTGCCTGTGCCCGTTGTGTCCCTGTGTCTGCTTTAGCCCGGGGTCACACCTGGTTTGGCTGCCTGGGGTGGTCACCGGGGCCAGACCTGTGGTGCCTTCTCTATGTGCAGGTCCTCCCCAAAAACCCCTCATCAGCCCATGTCCCCCCATCCTCTGTTGGCTTGGGAACTTGGTGCCACCCCTTGGTCCTGATGCCAGTCTGGTGGCAGCCCTGTCGGGCACAGACACCCTTGGCAGCTCCCTGGGTGGGCTTATGAAGGGTGGCAAAGCTGGGACCCACAGGTTTCCCCCCTGCCAACACCTCTGCCTGCTCGGGGGCAGGACCCCTCTTGGCCCTGGGAGTACCTGACTTTGGGGTGTCAGCTTGTCCTGCTGCAGCACCCAGCACAGGGGTCAGGCCTGGTGTGCAGGACAAGGGGCTTTTTAGGGCTGGACTGAGCCTTTCCCTGAGCACAAGCAGCCTCGTCTGCCCCCGTCCACCCCAGGGGACCCAGAGCATGTCGGGGTATGGGAACAGTGGGACACAGGGACTTTCATCGGCGCGGTACCAGCCCAGCTGGGTGCATGTGCAGCTTTCCCTGGTGACTTGACTTGGTGGGATGTGTAAGGGATTAAAATGGCTGCAACAGGGAAGCAATTTTCTCCTTGTTTAAATAAAGGATTAAGGGATGATATCCCAAATTACCTTCTAGGAAAATCGCACTCTGTATCGCTCACTCTTAGACCAGGGGGTCCCTCGTCCTTTTCCATCAGAGAATGATGATTAGCAGGTTTGGTTAAGACCAGAGCTGAGCTTTTCTCCTCACACTTCTTTTTTTCCAACACTTGAAAACTGGGGTCAGTAGTAGGGGGCAAATGGTGACGCTGGTGGCAAACCCAGCTGTGGCGGCACTCTGGCAAAACTGGTGCCTGCCCGAGCCCACCACCTTCCCGCTGCAGGGATTTCATTGGATTACTCATTGTAATACAAAGGAGGGAGCAATTAGCCCTGAGAGCTCTCGTGGTAGGTTTCTGCCTCATCATCGTTTTTTTTTTAAATTAAATGATTTTTTTTCAAGTGATTGATTCTCTATTTCCCATGCAGCTGCCGCGGCACTGGGTTGGTAAGCGCCCGCCGTGCGCTGTCAGCGTGGGGAGGTTTCTCTGGGCTGAAACACCACAGGATGATCAAATGCATAACAAATAAGAATCAACATTTCATTCTGGCAAGTTGATGGGAGATGAAATCTTGTTTTAATGAGATCTATGGAGCCGATGGGAAGACGGGAGGATGATTGTGCCCTCTCCAAAAGCTGGGGGAGGCCACAGGTCACTTGTTGAGCGGCTGAGGAGCCAGGGACGGCACAGCTCTGGCGTCTGTGCTTGGGGGGCTGCTGTGCACCACAGACAGCAGGATCACAGTGCTGATGAGCCCAATTAGTGAGGCTGATTACCGGGAGGGGATGAGGTTGCCAGCGCCTGTGCCTCATCTGTGTGTGTGCCCTGGGACCAGCTGTGGTGCCCTGCAGCATCCTGGGCTCTGCATTGCTTCTTCTGTTGCGTTCCCCTATGCCGTGCCCTCCGTCCCCAGGCCCCCCTGGTTTGCACCCTGCCAGCGAGGGGTGGTCCATCCCCGTGCCCTTCTGTGGGTCTGGGAGCAGTGGCTGGAGGGGAGAGGGGTTGGGGGGCAGTGGCTGCGGCGGTGCCACAATGGCAGTGCTGGCTTGGCTGGCCACGAGCAGGTGGCACTGGGGTGCGAATCTGTGTTGGGAGCCAGGCGGCTGCAGCCTCTCCTCCCAAGCAGCAAGGCATGGGCAGCAGCAAAGTCTAAAATTAGCTGCGCCCCCCCCCCGAGGTGAAGGTTAAAGCGTCATTTTGATACCAGCACAAAGAATCTGGTGGGGGCCAGGAGCGGGGCTGTGGGCTGGCCCCTGTGGCCATCAGCACCTGCTGAAACTGGGACGGAACTACTAAAATTGTGTGATTTGCTGACATCAATGTCTTGCCCAGTCACCAGCTCTTGGCAGGGCTTTTTGGGGCTCCCGGCAGTGCGGTGGGAGAGGATGGGGCAGGCGGTGATGGGGCTGCCAGGGCATCAAGTGGCCTCGCTGGGGAGGACCATGGGAGCCCCATGGGACCAGCGTACCCACCCTGCCCTCCCACACACTGAGGGAGCTGGCAGGGCTGCCCGGGGTGAGAGCAGATGGCAGTGGGGTGGCACAGGGGCCTCGGTGGCCCCTGCTGATAGCCCTCACTGTGGTCTCAGGGCTGTTCAGCCCAGGGGAGGGAGCACCCAGCCGCCTCTGCAGCGGGAGCAGGGCCAGCTCCTGCCTCCTCCCGCTGACGGATGAGCTGAAAGTGCTGGGATCAGGGGTTCTCCTGCGCTCCGGGCTAGTGGATCCGTCTGGCAGCGCTTTCTGGAGCTGATGGAGAGGCTGTCGCTCTGCGTGAGGGTTTTACTCGGCTGAGAGGAAGCTTTATGGCCCATTGTCCTCCCCGTCATCGTTCTTTCTTCCTCTTCCTCCAGCTTCCCCCTTCCCTGAGGCAGCAGAGCCACCGGCCCATGGTGCAGGCAGGGCTGCCCGGGGATGCCCTGCCCATCCGGCCCCATGTCCCCTCCTGTGGTGCCCGGATCTGGCCCTGTGCCACAGGGAGGGGTCCCTGGTGACAGTGACTCAGGCAGTGCGTGCATTGGTGCCACGCACACCTCCGCTGACCCCCGGCCGACGACCAGATGGCCGGGGCTGGCATGTACCTATACCTGCAGCCCTGCCAAGAGCCAAGGCAACGCCGGCACAAGCGGCCGGGTGCTTCCCGTAGGCAGCGCGGCACGACCAGCTGGTGCCTTTGTCCTGGCCAGGGCAGGGGCAGGCAGGATGGGCTCCACGCCAGGTGGGACCAAAATATCCCCTTTGAGAAGCAGCCGGCTGTGGTGCTGGGCTGGGGCCAGAGTACCGAAATCCACCGGTGACCGGAGAACGGGGCTGTGGGCAGGATCCCTGGCTGCAGGAGCAGCCAGACTCTGCGGGGAGGGCCCAGGGGCAACACTGGGGGTGGAGGAGTGGGGTGGTGGCTGGTGGGTGCTGTGATGGCTGGATGGGCAGTGGGGTGGTGGCCAGGTGAGCCATGGGGCAGCAGGGTGCTGAGCTGACTTTGCACAAGCTGCCCCTTCCCAGCATCTCGGGGCCCTGGGGAGGGACAGGGACGTGCTCAGCATCGCTGCTGCCCTGCAGCCCTCTGCACCCCCAGCATGGGGGGTTTTCCATCGTCCCAAATCAGGGGGGAAGTGCTTGCTGGAGCGGGTTGGTGGTGGTGATGGGGCATGCCTGGCATGGGCAGGAGGAGGCAAGCTCGGCTGCCTGGGCGGTGGTGGTGCATCTCACCCTCCCACCCTCCTTGCGCAGGTACCTCCGCACACTGTACCTGGGGCTGCAGAGCCGCTGGCAGGCTGAGCACCGCCGCCGCCACTTCTACTGGCGGATGATGTTTGAAAGCGCAGATATCAGCATGCTGCGGCTGCTGGAGACCTTCCTGAAGAGCGCACCCCAGCTTGTGCTGCAGCTCAGCATCATGGTGCAGCAGAACAGCATCGAGCCACTGCAGGGTAAGGGGCACGGCCCAGGATGGGGGCGGCTGGAGGGGGGACCCCAGGCTGCTGCAGGCTGTCATTGCTCCTTCCCGCTTTGTGCCCGCAGGGCTCTCGGCCTCAGCCTCACTGGTCTCCCTGGCGTGGATGATCGCCTCCTACCAGAAAGTGCTGCGGGACTCGCGGGAGGACAAGATGCCCATGTCCTACAAGGGGGCTGTGGTGCAGATCCTGTGGCACCTCTTCACCATCGCCGCCCGTGCCATCGCCTTCGCCCTCTTTGCCTCTGTGTTCCAGCTCTACTTTGGCATCTTCATCGTCACCCACTGGTGCATCATGACCTTCTGGATCATCCAGGGTGAGACGGACTTCTGCATGTCCAAGTGGGAGGAGATCATCTACAACATGGTGGTGGGCATAATCTACATCTTCTGCTGGTTCAACGTCAAGGAGGGACGGAGCCGCTATCGTATGTGCATCTACTACATGATCACACTGTCGGAGAACGCTGCCCTCACTATCCTCTGGTTCCTCTACTACGACCGCAAGACCACCTCTGACTTCGACGCCTTAATCCTCGTCTGTGTGGTCAGCTCCAGCTTTGCCCTTGGCATCTTCTTCATGTTCATCTACTACTGCCTCTTGCACCCCAACGGCCCTATGTTTAGCCCCCACGCTGGGGGCTGCATTTTCCGGCAGCGACCAGCCCCAGCACCGGGGTCCCCTGCGGACGCCGTCACCAGCCCCCCCCGCTCGCTGCCGCGGACTACAGGGGGGGAGCGGGATGGGGCACCGGGGGAGCGGGACAGCTGTGTGCCCGTTTTCCAGGTGAGACCCTGCGCCCCGCCGGCACCGGCCGCCCGTGCCCCGCGGACAGAGGGGCCTGTCATCCGCATTGACCTGCCCAGGAAGAAGTACCCAGCCTGGGATGCCCACTTCATCGACCGGCGCCTGCGGAAGACCATCCTGGCACTGGAGTACGCATCGCCCACCACCCCACGCCTGCAGTACCGCACCCCTGGTGCCCCCCAGGAGGTGCTGGAGTATGAGACCACTGTGTAGGGTGGGGGGCACAGGGCCGCAGTGGGGGCCTCCTGGTGCCATCCTGGCCACCCTACATCTTTGCAGCCGTTTGCCTTTCTGTTGGGTTTGCCGGCCCTCCTGTGCTGCCACGCTGAGCGCCCCGCGGGCGGGGGCCGGGGAGGTCTCTTGGTGCTATCCCCCCTGTGCCACCCTCCCACCGCCAAGACCCCTGTCCTACCCTACGGCAACCGCCCCAGCTCCCCCCAGGGCTTGTCCTTGCCAAAATACCTCACCGGTGCCTGAGCCCAGGGTGGTGAGTGCTGTGGCCCCGCAGTGCTTGACCATGTCAGTGGTGCAGGATGGGGATGGGGCACCCAGGGCTGGGGGCTGGCAGCTGCGAGGGGCTTGGGGCACAGTGGGGCAGAGTGGGGCACGGTGCACTCCAGGTGGGCAGCACACAGGCACATGGGTGCCTGTGCCATGGCAGGGCTGTGGGGCTAGAGCACGGCTGCACCAGGGTGTGCGTGGGGCTCATAATTCCCAGGGAGCTTGGGCAGGGGACAGCCGAGGTCGGGCCAGCCCCCGCCGTGCCTCCCACTTCCCCCACACTCTGCAGTGCTGGCACCGGGGGAGCCCCTTCCTCTCCATCCTTGGTCCCCCTGGCTCAGGGTTGAGCCATGTCCCCCAACCCCACGGGGTCCCCACTCCCCTGTGGGGTGCACACTCTGCCCAGGGGGCTGTCATGGGTGGGCATGGACCCTGCTCCCCCCCAGCTCTGAGCTGGGCCCCTGGCTCCAGCTGGGATGGCTGTACCCCATCATCCCCCCAGTCCCCACAGGAACGCTTCATCTCATCGGATTTGTTTTCACCTGAGTGGTGACATTTTGTGTGACATTTTCTACCTCCACTGTAGCTGGGGGTGGTGGTGAGGTGGGGGTGGGGAGCAGGGCCTGGATGGCACTGCTGGGGGGGGGGGGGGGGGGCCTGCCAGTGTTCCCAGGGCCCCCCAAGGCAGGATTCACCCCCAGCCGTTCTGCCCTCCCAGGTTTGGCATCGCTTCCCATTTGGGAGCGTTTCCATTCACACCCCCCCCCGCCACCGGCATCATCCCCCTCCAGCTCCCCAGTACAGTATAAACCTGAACTGGGATCCTGCCTCCCCCCGGCCTGCCCCTGCCTGCCCCAAGAGCGGGGCTGCTCCAGGCTCCAGGTCTGAATGTGTCCCTGGTCCTGCGCGGATCTGTCGGCGTGCCAGCGCCCGAAGGGCTGTGCTGAATGTACCCCGTGTGCCCTGGGGCCAGGCATGTCCCGGGGAGGTGCGTGTGTGAACACGTGTGTGTGTGTGCATGTGTGTGCAGGGGGTTCACAGGGCTGGGGAGCTGCTGCACCCCTCAGCCATGCACCACCCCAGCCCCTCACCCCCTGTGCCCATGGCCCCTGTGCCTTCCCCGAGCCCCCTGTTCCCCCCCAACAGCCCCACGGGGTCCTGGATCTGGCTGCCCTGTGCCGTGGTGCCGAGTCCTGCCTTGGGCTGGGGGGTGTGGGCAGCTGTGCCAGCCCCGCCGTGCCATCAGGCACCATGCGAGGCACGGCAGCAGGCACGGCAGAAAGCACGGCAGCAGGCACCGCGGCAGGGATGGCAGTGGGAAAGCTGGGGGGTGGGGGGGGCTGGCTGCCACCCACTGTGCCGGGCATGGAGACCCCGAGGGATGGTGTGGGTGCCTGGCCCGGTGACAGGTGGCGGCGGCATCACGTTACTTTTGTTTCCCATTTCTTTGTAGCTGGAAGGCCGAGGTGACAGCAGGCTGGGGTGGTCAGTTGCTGGGGTCACTGGTGCTAACTGGTGCTAACTGGAAGCCTTGGAAACCCTTCTGGAGGAGGGTGCAGAGCATGTCTGGGGCTGGGCAATGGGCTGGGCCTCCCCACAACCTGCATCCCTCCTTCACCACCAGTAATGGGCAGACCACGGCGGTGGGTGCTGGTGGTGCCAGGGGCAGCACCAGGCACCGGGCGGCTCTGCAGAGGGGTCTCTTTTCCTCAGGGAAGGCCAGGGGCAGTGGCTGGGGTGGGGACTCACCCCCATAGGAGTCAAGCGGCATCACCACAGCCCCAAGGCAGTGCCCAGGATGGTGGCCCCTTGCCATGTCCCACTCACGGAGCTGGGAAGCCACCGGAATGGGGATGAGTCACGTAGGGACTGGGTGACACCACAGGGCAGCTCCTCTGGACCCTTCTGCCCCAGCCCCTCTCCCCGTCCACCTGAGGAGCTGCATTTGGTGCCATCTGCACCCCCTATACCCTTCACCCCAGGGGTTTGTGTGGGGACCCCAGGGCCATGCCAGCAGGACAGAGGGACACTTTTCTATGCACTCAAGCCACGGTACCCTCAGCCCTGGGCTGCTCCGGGCAGGGGTCTCATCCCCTACCCAGGTGGTGCTGCCCTGCTTGTTGTGGAGAGCCTGGCCATGTGTGGGGCTGGGGGGCAGCCATGGGCCCTGCTCCTGGCCCGGGGGCTCGGCCACCCCCCTGTCACCCACCCAGGCTGTGCTGCAGGGGAAGCCAAACCCAATGCCAGCGGCAGCACTGGAAGGGGCACAACCTGGGGCCAAGCTGGGCGCTATGGGATGGGGGCAGCTCCGGGGGTGCTTGAGCTCCCACTAGGGACAGGGGTCCTGGTCCCTGGGGGTGTCACCCCCCTCAGGGTGGCAGCAGGGCCACCCCAGCTTCAGGGAGCGGGGAGAGGTTTGGGCCAGGGCCCAGCCCCATTTGCCCTTGGCCAGGGCCGTTTGTTCCCAGCAGGGGCTGCCGGGGGGTCTCGGCTGTGTCCCTGGCCCCCCTGGCACCGGGACCTGGCGGCTGCTGTCATGTACTGTAAATACTCTGTGTGCCACCTTCTCCTCTGGGACCCTCGGCGCGGGGGCAAGCGGGAGGCCGGGGTCTGTACCGAGACTTTTTTTGTATACCACAAACTTTTTGTATATTTTTAATTTTGCTGCAACATGAGATATTAAATTCATTTCAATAAGCCCTGCCTGTGGGAACTTGTCCTTGCTGGCACCTGCAGCGGGGCAGGACCCCTCTGTCCCAGGGTGCTTGGGGACCTTGGGGGACAGAGCAGGGTGGCTGCAGCGGTCCGGTGTTGGTGGCCCTGGCCAGTGTTGGCCCCAGTGTGGCGGCTGGCAGGGAAGGGGTGTGCGGGCAGGATGCAGCAGGAGGAAGCCTGCGGACATGGCTGATGCAGGGCCAACCTCCTCCCTGCCCCAGGCGGAGGCCTCCAGCCCTGGCTGACCCCCAGCCCCACGGGGAGCTCAGGCCCCATGGGTGGCCATGGGAATGGGGTGCTGGGTGCAGCTGCACAGGCTCCTGCCGGTGCTGCTCCCCGTGCCAGGGCCCATGTGGGCAGGGAAGGACGGGGGCAGCGAGGGCCGGGACCCCACAGTGCTGCTTCACAAGGACTGGGCTGCCGGGGGCCACGGGGCAGCAGAACTGCCCCCAGACCCAGCAGAAGCCCTGTGGCAGTGAGGGGCAGGGGCTGCTCTGCAGCCAGGTCTCAGGGGCACCCCCAGCCCTGGCATCTGCTCCGGTCCCATCCCAGCCTACTTCAGTCCCTGCATCTGCCCCAACCCTGGCACAGTCCCAGCCAATGTCACCCCCAGTCCCAGCCCGACATCCAGCCCAGCCCAAGCCCCAGTTCCAGTCCAAGCCCCTGCTCCAGTCCCATCCCAGCCTACTTCAAACCCTGCTTCTGCCGAAGTACCACCCAGCCCCAGTCCCAATCCCAGCCCCAGCCCCAGTTCAAGTCTCAGCCCCAGTCTCAGTCCCAGTCCTGTCCCAGTCCCAGTTGCCATCACAGTCGCAGTCCTGTCCCAGTCCCAGCCCCAGTCCCAGTCGCAGTCCCAGTCCCAATTTTGTCCCAGTCCCACTCCAGCCTCAGTCCCAGTCCCAGTCGCAGCCCAGCCCAGCCCAGCCTAGTCCAGTCCCAGCACCCCCCAGGAGGGGCAGGAACTCACATCCCGGCCATCCTGGTGGAGTTTCCGACACAGGAAAACGCAGCGGCGCCGAGCGGGGCGGTGGGGGCGGCCGTGCTGGGAGGCAGCGCCGCAGCCCCGCCATGGACTGCGAGGCCAAGAAGGGGAAGAAGGTGCGTGGGCCGGGGGCTGGTGGCCTGGGGGCTGCTGAGAGGGCAGGAGGGGGTCAGATGCACAGGTACACCGGGACGAGGGGCCCTGCACCCCATCCTGTGGCGTGGTGGGGAGAGGTGGGGTCACCGCTCTCTGCCCCTTGAACCACCCAAAGGGTGCAAATTTGGGATCCGTGAGCAGAGGGGCCCAGCCCCTCCTGGGGCACTGGGTGCCCACGGACCCCGGGTGCCAGGGTTGGGTGCCTGGTGGTGACATGTCCCCATGCCCATTTCCCCTGCCAGGGCTTCGTGTCGCCCATCAAGCGGCTGGTTTTCCCCAAGGTGGCTCGGAGGCCGGCGCTCCGCAGCAGCGTCTACCGGCGGCCGCTGCACTCGGTGCCCCTCTACCCCCCTGACTACCTGATTGACCCCCAAATCCTGCTGCATGACTACGTGGAGAAGGAGGTGAAGGTAAAGAGGTGGGGTGTCCCCAGGGATGCCTGGGGTCCCTGCCTGCTTGGGGTGGGGCATGAGGCCACCATGCCATGCTGAGAGCCACCAGCCACGGTGGCCAGGAGGGTCCTGGTCCCCTCCCTACACAGACAAACAGCCAGGGAGGGGGAGTGTGGGCTGAGGGTGCAAGGAGGACCCCCCATTGCAGGGTGTCCCTGCACCCCAGGGACATGCATCCTGCCTTGGGGATGTGGATGCTCTGGGGGTGGCTCTGGGCCATGGGGTGGGGAGGATGCCTACCCCAGCGCCCCCCCATCTGCCCTGGGTTTTGTCCCCTGCAGTTTTTAGGCCATCTGACATGGGTGACATCCTCCCTGAATCCCTCCAGCCGGGACGAGGTGCTGCAGCTGCTGGACACAGCCAGGGTAAGAGGGGTCTCCACTCCCCAGGGTGCCCCCCAGCACAGCCCAGAGGGTGGGCGCTGGGTGCCCCACACCACAGGGTGCCCTCCTGCACAGCCCAGAGGGTGGGCGCTGGGTGCCCCACACCACAGGGTGCCCCACACAGCCAGCACATGCTCTGCTCCCACAGCAGCTGAAGGAGCTGCCGCTGCAGACAACGCCGGAGCAGGACAGCATCCTCAGCCTCTCAGCACGCTGCCTCCTGCTCACCTGGCGTGACAACGAGGAGCTGATCCTGCGCATCCCCACCCACGAGATCGCCGCAGCGTCCTACCTGCGTGATGACGCCCTGCACCTCCTCATCCTCAAAACCGGTGTGGGGCTCCAGCTGGCAGCACAGCTGGTCCCGAACACCTTGTGTCCCCAGGGCACGAGGGGCCAGAGCCTGGGGGGTGCTGGGGAGGTGCTGGGGGTGTATGTGGCAGCAGCTTGGGCCAAGCACTAAAGCCCATATTGCCCCCCTGGCTCGGTGGGGATCTGCTCCCCTGGGGCTGGAGGGGGGCACTGCCTCAGGCTCTCCACTGCCCTGGCAGGCAGGTCCCAGCTGCGTTCCCAGCGCCAGTTGCTTTAATGGCAGGAGGAGATGAGGCTGGAAGTGACCCCCGTCCCCGTCCCCCGCCATGGAGCTCCAGAGGGGATCAGGGGTGCTTTGATCATCAAACCTGAGCTCAGCTGCCAGCCGCAGGCAGGGTCCCTGGGGAGGGGGCTGCACTAGGCTGAGCTCCAGCCTGCACACAGAGCAGTCCCCTAATCCCCTGCCCTGCTGCCCCTAATCCCCCTGCCCCTGCCCCTGCCCCACGGTAGCCCCACTGCCCTCAACCCACTGGGGCTTCCCCAGCCCCACCTCACCACCCCCATCCTTCTGCTTCCCACCTGGTCAGTGGGACGGGGCGGCCCGGGCAGGGGCTGGGGGCCAGCAGGGTGGGCAGCAGCCCCCTGCCCTGATGCCCCATTTGTCCTTGCTGCCCCAGGCCTGGGAGTGGACCCGGTCCCCGCTGGAGCACACCCCGAGGCAGCCCCAGCCGGTGTGCCTGAGACATTCCCCGCTGAGAAGCGGCCGGGGGGCTCGTGGCCGGAGGGGTCGCGGCTGGGGGGCCCGATGGAGCGGCGGCACACCATCTGCAGCCTGGACTGGCGGGCAGCGCGGGGCGGGCAGGAGAACCGGCAGGGCGGCAGCCTGGAGCGGCGGCGGGGCGGCAGCTGGGAGCGGCGGCAGCGCGGGCGGCCCTCGGGCAGCTGGGAGCGGCGGCAGCCCTGCGGCGGTAGCTGGGAGCGGCGGCGGGCTGGCATCGCCGGTGGCAGCTGGGAGCGTGGCACCGGCTTTGGCAGCTGGGAGCGGCGGCACACCGGCAGCAACCCCCTGGACCCCCAGGAGCCTTGCCCTGACGCCTACTCCAACCTCATCATCCTCGCCGTGCCCAACAGGGTGAGTGGCCCCGGCACATGCCCACCCACCGGCACACGGCCACCCACCGGCACCCACGCTCGCTCTTTCCCTCCTGCTGCAGGATGCAGCCGAGGAGTCCTGCGCGCTCATCTGCCAGGTCTTCCAGATCATCTACGGGGACCAGAGCATCGAGTGTGTGGACCGCGCCGGGTACCACTACACCTCCACGCCCACGCGGCCCTGGCTCTCCAGCAGGAGTGAGTGGCTGGGGACAGGCATGGGGACACTGAGCGGAGTGGCACGGGGCTGATGGGCAGCAGCAGCAGGCAAGTACCATGGCAGAGGCTTGGCCCCCCTCTGAGACCTTCACTCTCCCTCCCCAGGCGAGAGCTGCCGCACAGATGGGACCTATGGCTACGATGCCGACTTCAGCTGCTGCAGCTCTTTGTGAGTCTGGCTCCCCCAGGGTGCTCCTGCTCCCGGGTGGGTGCCCCTGCCCCTGCCCCTGGGGGGTGGGTGCCCCTGCACTAGGGTGAGTGCCCCTGCCCCCAGGTGGGTGCCCCTGTGCCAGGGTGAGTGCCTGCCCCAGCTGCAGAGATGCCCCAGCCCTGCCCGATGGTGGGTGCTGTGCAGCAGGGGGTGGGCAGCTGGGTGCATAAGGGGTGCTGGGACCCCCTGACTTCTGTCCCCTCCACAGCAACGGCTCCCATGAGACCTTTGAAGCATATTACAGCGGTGCCTCCTCGCCCTCCTTCCACCAGTCCCACCACAGCCTGGCCACTGCCTGCAGCGGCAGTGACCAGAGCGGCACTGGGCTGGAGCAGCTGCAGGACTACATGGTGACGGTGCGGGCGCAGGGACGGGCGAGGGATCCCACTCAGTGCTGGTGGCTGGGAACAGGGTGGGGTGGTGGGCAGGCCTGAGCCCCCCCTGCAACAGAGAGCAGGCAGTGGGGTGCAGGGTGGGGGGCCGGGGCTGTGCGCTGCTGGTGTCCCCAAGCCTAACCCATGCCCCTGTCACCACAGCTGCGCAACAAGCTGTCACCGCAGGAGATCCAGCAGTTCGCCCTCCTGCTCCGCGAGTACCGCCTGGGCATGCCGGTGCAGGAGTACTGCACCGAGCTCCTGCGCCTCTATGGGGACCGCAGGAAATTCCTCCTCCTGGGTGAGTGTCTGGGCTCATGCTGCAGCCACCCTGTGCCATCACGGGCCCCTGGTGATGGCCGTGCACCCCTTGGGGCTGGGGTGCTGGTGTTGGCTGTGCTCTGGGGGGTGTTGGCACCCTGCTGCTCATGGGGGATGGGATGGGACAAACCCCCTGCCAGCAGCCGGTGGGGCTGCCTGGCATCTCACACCAGTGCTGCCCACTGGGGCAGGGTCACCCTGAGGCTCACGGTGCCCATGGCAGGAATGAGGCCGTTCATCCCTGACCAAGACATCGGGTACTTTGAGACCTTCCTGGAGAGCATCGGCATCCGGGAGGGTGGAATCCTCACTGACAGCTTTGGCCGCATCAAGCGCAGCATGAGCAACACATCAGCCTCGGCTGTGCGCAGCTACGACAGCTGGTCCCTGCGCTCCGAGTCCGAGTCCTTCAACCGCATGATCACGGACATCACCCATGACATTGAGGCGCTGGCGCGGGATGAGGAGGAAGAGGAGGAAGAGGAAGAGGACAACTACTTGTGAGGGAGTGCTGAAACGCAGTGGTCCCCTCCCCACTCACTGATGCGGTGCCGCATCTCCAAGCCCAGACTTACTAGGTGCCCAGCTCTGCCCAAGTGCCTGGGAGGGGGAACATTGTCCCCCACTTTGTTACACAGGAGAGGTCAAGGGCTCTGCACCACCCTGGCAGCTCTTGGCAGGGCTAACAGCATCGTAGGGCAGCCATGGTGGTGAGACAGCCCCCATCTGGCAATGCCATGTGCTGTAATTTCTGCAGATTGCAATTAAAAGCCACAGCTGGGAGCAGAGCAGATTCTTCCCCAGGGAAAGGCCGTGCCAGGGTGCAGGGGCTGCTGCGGTGGGGGGGTGAGCTGGGCCAGGGGCACTGCTCACAGCCCTGCCACGCACCCTACCACTGCTGGGCTGGGAACACCCTGCCCACCCCAGTGCCACATGCAGGTCACTCCCAGAGTCAGGGTGCTGCCAGCTGGGCTGGGCTGGCCCTGGGGGACACTCCTGGCAGCATGGGATCCCAGGGAGCTCAGAGCAACGTGGGGGGGCCAGCGATGGTGTGCTGGGATGGGAGGGGGCTGGTGGCCACAGCTGATGCACCGCTGCCTGTGCTGCTCGTAAAGCGCCTGTGCAGTCGGCTTCCATCACGGGCCAGTGGCAGGAAGGCACCCAAGAGCCCCCATGGCCCCAGGGATACCCTGAGCCGGGGCTGCCGGCACAGTGTCCCCCATCCTGCCGCCAAGCACCCTGGTGCAAGGGCAGGGCAGGGGGACACTGAGACATGGGCCACGCTGCGGGCAGTGGTCCCCCGTTCCGTGAGCGCCGTCGATGCACCAGCTGGCTGCTGCCGGTCGCGGGCGTTTCACAAAAGGAAGTTCCTGCCCCAGGACACGACTTCCTGCAGCCCCGCCGGCCAGCTGGCCCCCAGCCACTGTCCCCCGGCTAATGTCCCATGGCCCCTGGGTAGCATCCCTCGGTGGGGACTGTGGGACGGTGCTGGAGCCCCAGGCGGGTGCACGGGCAGACAGATACCGGGGCTACGGGCAGTAACTTATTTTTTTCCTCTTAAACACTTTACATATGCAAATCCTCATGCTGGCAGGCGCTGCCTGGCTGCTTCCCCTGACACTCCTGAGCCAGAGCAGGGCTGTGCCCGGCCGCGCTGGCCCCTGGTGGCCAGTGTCATGGCGCAGCTGAGAGTCCCATTGCTGCTGCTGTCCCCGTCCCAAATTCCGGGGTGCTTTGGGGGAATTAAAGCAAAGGCCGGAGCGGTGGGGGGCTGGAGGGGGTCCCCGGGAGGCCCTTTGGCACAGGGGCAGGGGGACACAGCAAAGCCCCCCGGGCGCCCTTGCAAGCTGCTTCTGCCGCCGTTGGTCTAGGGGGGTCCCGCATGGCCCGGGGGGGCCCGTTGGGTGCGTGATGGAGACCCCACTCCCATTCGGGTTTGGACCCCCCGGCACCCGTACAGGGAGGTATCGGCCGCGTCCTCTCCGTCGGGGAACCGCGGCGAAACGGGGGGCGGGGCCTTACAGGAGGGGGCGGGACCTCACCGGCGCGGGCAGAGCGAGCGGCGGCGGCAGCCCCGGCTCCGGGAGCGGCACCGGGACGTGCCCCGGGACGGCGGCGGAGGTGAGAGCGGAGCGGAGCCCCGGGGGCGGCTCGGGCCGGCCCCGCTCGGTGCGGCGGCCCTGGCAGCCCGGCGGGGAGGCGATGGCGGGGGGTCCCGGTGTAGTCCCGGGTGGGGTCCCGGCGCGGTCCCGCGGCGGGGTGCCGGTGCGGTCCCGGGGAGGGCACGGTGCAGTGCTGGAGGGGTTCCAGTGTGGTGCCGAGGGGTGGGCGCCGGTGCAGTCCCCGAGGGGTCCCGGTGCCGTCCCGGGGAGGTGGTCCCTGCCGGTGACTTTGCAGGGGCCATGGGGGACCCGCCGCTGCCCACCCTGCCAGCGAGGGCATGGAGCAGCACGGGCACGAGCCATGGGCAGTCACGCTCCCGGAGCAGTGGGCTCCCCAAATCCCACCAGGTCCCCATGGCTGAGGACAGCCACACGGGCTGTGGGACGTGGCTCTCTGGGGTGGGATGCTCTCTGGGGCTGCTCTCACCGGCGTGCCTTGTGCTGGCCAGCCTCGGCACTGGGCTGTGGGAGCTGGCAGGAAAGCCATGGCACATGGGCTAGCCGGGATGCCAGGGGGGATGCCAGGGGGCCGGCTGGTTGTGGTATACCCCCAGACTCCCCAGAGGTGTTTGTGCTTTGTAGGGCCAAATGCTCCGATGCGGTGTGACACAGGCACGGCACATACCCACCACAGTGCCAGCATGGGCCATGGCCGAGTTTCAGCCAGGCACTGCATGGGTTTGCCAGGAGGGATGCGGCACTGGGCTTTGCCAGTGGCCCAGGGCATCCCTGGCAAGGGGGATGTGCTGTCTGGGGCTGCTGCTGCTCCTGCTCTGCTCGGGGCACACTGGGAAGGACGAGGAGTGCCCATGGGGTGGCTGGGAAGTGACAGCCATGTCCCCCGAGGGCTGTGGGAGTGCTGTGATGCTGCTGGTGCCTGATTGCTCCCCCAGCAAGGCCGGCAGTGCTGTGCACCTGAGCTTCCTCCTTCACTGTCACTGCTGGCATCTTCTTCCTCTGCAACAGGGTCTCCCTCGGACAAGCGAAGTGCCTTTGCGGGGGGGTTCCCCCTGTGCTTGCTGCTTGCAGCATGTTTTCCTGCTGGTTTTCTTGGGGACCCAGAGAAAGTGGAGCATTTCCATTTGCCCTGGGCCAGTGGCTGCTCGAGGCAGCTCCACCCTGGCAGAGAGCAGCCAGGGAGCCCGGTGGAGAGCGGTGACCTGGGGCAGTGCAGGGCAGCCACAGGCATGAGGGGAGCCCACAAGCACCAGCCGTGCCAGATGGGGAGCCCCCCGCTGCTGGGGAGCCCCTCCATGAGGAAGGTCCTGCTTTGCAGGATGCCGAGCAGCTCTCTCCCGCCACAATGCTCAGTGCCTGCACCCCTGTCCAGGAGAGGCCTTTTTGGGGAAGGGCTGTGAAGCTGCTCCATGGCAGCCGCTGTCACCTGCCCAAAATTCACCTCCTGTGACTCTTCCTTTCTCTGCACCAGGACATCCCCTTTCCTCCCCAGCACTCCACCATGCACCTTGCTGGGCACCCTGGCATCCCACAGCCGCTGCCCACCTTGGCTCTGCGGGGCAGCGGACCCCTCTCTGCCCCCAGCTGCACATGGTGCCCCATGTCGTGTGCCAGCGCTGTGCCGTGCTGGTGCCGGGTGGGAGCTGCTGGGAGTGGGGCTCCAGCGGGGCTTTCACCTCTGTCGCAACGGCTTCACTTCCCCTCCCTTGGCTGCAGGATGGGTTGCGTGAAGTCAAAGGAAGCTGACGTCCAAGAGAAGATGATAAAAACTGACCCCGACCCCGACCCTGGCCCCAGCTTCCAGCAGGGCCACTACGTGAGGGACCCCACAGCCCCCACCAGCAGGGTGAGTGGGAGCCAGCAAGCGAGTGGGGGGCATGGGGCTAAGCATCACGGGGGGCTCAGCCCCTCTCTTCCCCATTGCTGCCAGCACCGAGAGCAGGACCGGCTGTGGCGCTGGCAGTGCCTGTGCGCTGGGACAGAGGGCTTGGCGTGGGATGGGAGCCCGCTCTACGCTGGGTCAAAGCACAGAGCGAACCTGATGGGAATCAAGGAGTTACGGAAAAAGGGAGAGAAAAATGAAGGTGTTGGGAGGGGCAGAGAGGCTGGTGCTGGGTGGGCTGCTGTGTTGGGTGGTGCTGGTGCTGCCCCTTGGGTGCCCTCCTGCTGCTGCTGCTGGGGGTTGGGACTGCAGTGGGGCCAAGACCCCAGTGGGGTATGATTCTTTGTCACTTGTGATGTCACTCTGGTTTTTGTCCCACTTTCCCAGAACAATAATGTCCCCAGCATGGCTGTGCTCCCACACGAGGATGGTGGTAGGTACAGGGGGGCTGCAAGTGGGTACATGAGGTGGGAGCGTGTGTGGGGCCTGTGGCCAGGTCCTCTCCCACCTGGGTTGGAGCTGCTGGTCCCAGCAGGATGGGAGCTCTAGGCTTCCTCAAAGGCTAGCCGTGGCCATGGTACGATGAAGATGGAGGCGCTGGGTGCCATGGGGGTCCTGGCTGGTGTCTTGGCTGCACATGGCAGGGGTGGCTGGATGCCCCATCCCAGCACGGGGAGGGGTGCCCACAGAGCTCCCTTGCTGCAGGCTTGGGGGACAGCATGGTGCTGGCGCTCTACGACTACGAGGCGACGCACACTGGTGACCTGAGCTTCCAGAAAGGGGAGCAGCTGATGGTGCTGGAGGAGTAAGTGCTGCCAGTGTCTCCCCACCCCAGGGTCTCCCAAAGGCTTATGTGACCCTGCCGGGTTTTTTTTCTGGAATTTGCCCCTGGAGGAGCTGGTGGTGGTGCCGTGGGCTGACCCAGTGCTGTTTCTATCACAGGTCAGGGGAATGGTGGCGAGCACGGTCACTGGTGACGGGGCACGAAGGCTTCATCCCCAGCAACTACGTTGCCCAAGCCGGCTCACTAGAAACGGAGCAGTGAGTCCGTCCCTTGGTCCCATGGTCTCATGGTCCCCCACCACAGCTGTCCCTGCTCCTGCCCCATGTCCTGCCACCAACCCTGCCCCATGCCAGCCTTAGCTCTGCCAGCCCCGGCAGTGCTTGTTGGTTCCTTTGTTCCTGCCACAGGTGGTTTTTCAAGGGCATCAGCCGGAAGGACGCAGAGCGGCACCTCCTCAGCCCCAATAATGTGGTCGGGTCCTTCATGATTCGGGACAGCGAGACAACGAAAGGTCCAGAGGGGTGCCTGTGGCGTGGTGCCGGGGCACAGCTGCCCTGGGGGAGCCTTCCTTGCCCGCAATTGCCTGGCAGAGGAGCTCGGGAGGTGCCTCCCCAGCCCAGGGGCTGTGCTGTGCTGCAGGGCAGGGACTGGGGGTCCCATGCTCCCACTGTAAGAGTCCTCAGAAGAGCCCATGGTGCTGCCCCGTGTCCAAGCCCCATGGCAGGGACAGGGGGGAAATGTCCTTTTGAGGCTGTTTTCTTTGGGGTGCAGGTGTGGCTGGCCTCATAGCCGGGGCCGAGGGGGCAGTGGCAGTGTGGTGGGGATGGGTGCTGCAGTGATGGCTCTGCTGGGTGATGGCACCACATGTGCCATGAGCACGGGATGGATGGGGACAGCAGGGAGGTGCCCTCTGCATGGGGGCTGTCAGCTCACCACTCCCGAACAGGCTGCTACTCACTGTCGGTGCGGGATGAGGACAACGTGCAGGGTGCCACAGTGAAGCATTACAAGATCCGGATGCTGGATAGTGGTGGCTTCTACATCTCCCCACGCAGCAGCTTCAATACACTGCAGGACCTGGTCCAGTACTACAAGGGTGAGCCCTGGGGTGCCTATCCCCCCCCATCCCAGACCCTTTGCCCCTGCACCCAGCTCAGCCACGGGTGTGCAGAAGCTCTTGCCTGTCACTGCTGGGCTGCTGCTGTGGCTCGGGCTGTGATGAGCAGCAACTCCCGGCGCTTCCCTGGCTGCAGTGGCTGGCTTGCTGGCCATCACAGCTCTGAGTGTCCCCAAACTCCCCCTCCCTGGGTGGGCCAGTGCCCTGACTGCGCTAGGGCAGTGCAGTAATGCCAGGCAGGGCAGAGAGATGCTGGCGGGGCCAAGCTGCGACAGCCGGTGTTCGATGTGTCCCCACCATTTACGGTGGGGCATGTGGTGCCAGGATATGCCCCACGGCCACGGAGGCTGCCATGGGCTCTGCTTCAAAGTGTGAAGCAGCTGGTGAGACAGGCTGGCTGATGGCTCTGGCCGCTCCCCGCAGGGCAGAGCAACGGGCTGTGCCAGCAGCTCACCCACCCCTGCTGTGTGCCCAAACCGCAGAAGCCCTGGGAGAAAGATGCCTGGGAGATCCCTCGGGAGTCGCTGAGGCTGGAGAAGAAGCTGGGAGCCGGGCAGTTCGGGGAAGTGTGGATGGGTGAGAGCGAGGGGGAGGCAGCTGGGAGGAAGATTAAGTTGGTGGTGAAGGAGAAATGGTGAGGGGTGGGAGATGAGGTGGAGGGATGGCAGGGAAGGAGTGACCTGGGGGAGAGGAGCATGGAGAACTGGAGGTGGCCCTGGCCTTAATGCAGATGCTGCTCGGGGCAGGGTGCGTGGGGACAGCCCTGGGCTGCACATGGTCTCCAGGCCTTGCACAGCTGCTCCGGCTGCAGGAATAGGTGCTTTGGCTCCAAAATCCAGTGCTCCCAGTGCCTGGGAACTGGGCAGCCTGGGAATCGTTTGTTGTACCATCCCCCAGCTACCTACAACAAGCACACCAAGGTGGCGGTGAAGACAATGAAGCCAGGCAGCATGTCCGTGGACGCCTTCCTGGAGGAGGCGAACCTGATGAAGACGCTGCAGCATGACAAGCTGGTGAAGCTGCACGCAGTTGTCACCAGGGAGGAGCCCATCTACATCATCACCGAGTTCATGGAGAAAGGTGCCGACTGCATCCCTGCGCGCTCGCCGTGGGCCAGGCTAGGACCAGGACCTGGGTGCCCCAGAGATGGTGCAGGATCAGCCCCTCCTGCATCCCCAGGCTCGGCCATGGGCTCTGCGCTGGCTGCTGGGACACTGGGAGCAGGGCTGGATCCTGCCTGTCTGAGCGCCCTGGGGCAGGGTGCTGGGGGGAATACGGTGGTGGCCCTGGGAAAGGGAGGGATGGGGGCTGAGAACAGATGAGGAGGAACGCTCCGCAAGGCAGGAGAGAGCCTGCACTGGGGCTTACACCTCTGCCTGATCCACGGGAGCAGGATGGGGGTCAGGTGTGTTTCCTGACCATGTCCCCACATCTATGCTTGGCTCCCTGGGACCCTGTGATGCCCCGAGGGTGGGCACAGGCTCCAGCTGAGCTGTCAGCCCTGGCACCCTTCCCTGTCTGCAGGGAGTTTGCTGGATTTCCTGAAGAGTGAGGAGGGGAACAAGCAGCCGCTCCCGAAGCTGATCGACTTCTCTGCCCAGGTGAGGAGGTAGCCGACCTTTCCCAGCTCCCCACTCTTGCTCCCCCTCGCTCCTGAGAAGGGTGAGCGAGGGGGTCAAGGAGTCCAAGAACTGACTTGGGATGGGCTCAGTGCCAGCCAGGAGCCTGGTTTGAACAGGCAAACACTGGGGGTGGCGGGGATGCAGGGAAGGGGCCGGTGAGGCCTCCCTGTGGCACTGCCCTCAGCCCTGTGGGCAACCAGCCACTCACTCGCCACCCTGTCCCAGCGGCAGGGGCAGGTGTGTGAGAAAAGCAGAAGTGCCGTGGCTTCCTCCCAGTAGCATGTTGGCTGCGGCATGCAGTGGCTAGCCTGCGCCCAGGCCCTGCCCCACCGGAGCTGCACAGAGCACGGGAGGTTTTGCCAGGCTGCTCCTTCCAAGGAGCCAGGAAACCTGCATCTTCTGAGGCCGACGTGGTGTGTGCAGCCCTTGCAGCCTGTGGTGCCTCTGTGCTTTGTGGAAGTCACAGGAGTGAGGGTCGGAGATGATTTCACTGCTCTCATTTGCGTGGTCCCTTCTCCAGGACATGCCAGTGCTGGTCAGTGTTGCCCACTTGAACTTGCCCCCTCCCGGCAGCAGCCCTGGCAAAACCATCGATTTCTGCCCATCGCTGCTGATGTGGTAGTTACCGGCACACACCGTGCTCTGGGTGACAGAGCCTCATCCGCAAACTCGGCCAAAGCCCCCCAAAGCCTCACGTGGCCGCATGCCCACGCTGTGCCACACACCGGCACGGCTGCGGGGCAGCGCCTGATGCCAGTGGGGCTGAGCCCCTGGGCAGGACCCACCCACAGCTGTGGCAGCGCTGAGCTTCACGGGTTTAATAGGAAATCTACACCCCAGTTTTGTTGCTTTCACAGTGCCTGGAAGCCTGAGGTGGGCATGGTTTCTAGAAGAGAGTGTAGCATGTTATGTTACCCACATGCCTGTGGGAGGTTTGTGGATCATTAAAATCATCTACCTGCCATAGGGCTGTCAGGGGCTGAGGGAAGGCAGCTGGAGAGGCAGGAGGACTCAGTGAAAATAATTTTGGGGGTATTTTCAGGAGCTGATTTTGAGTACCGCTGCGCATGCTACTCTGATCTATCTTCGTATGTGCAACTACTGTCTTGTCCCTGCTGCTTCTGTAGTGTCCCCAGATGCTGGCCAAATCCAGAGACTCTGATCCAAGCTCGGTACCTCTATGAATTATTTCACTGAGATACCTGAGCAGCAGGAAAGTCAGGATGGGAGCCCAGACCCCAAGGGCTTAGACCAGGCCACTGGCTACTCCAGCTGGCTGTGCCAGGGTCTGCAGATCAGCTGTGCACTCTTGCATGCCATCTGTTCCCAGCAAGCTGGCTCTTGCAAGCTGCCTGGCTCGGCTCGGTAGCTCGGAGGGGCTCGAAGGGGCTGCTTTCTGCAGCGCTGAGAGTGAAGGCTGAAGTGCTTTCATGTGCAGGCAGCAGGCAGGCAGGCAGGTAGCGAGCCTGGCGCCCAGGCTTGTGCTGGGGCTGAGTCACTGCAAGCAAAACTGTATCTGCGGTCATGGAAATAATCCTTCCGCTCTTGCAGTGCTTGTTTACTTCTGTATTTTGTGTGGAGAGCTCTGTGAGAAACTGCAACTCGCCCCGGCCCAGCTTGTGCGGTGGCTCCGGCCCCTTGCCCTCCTGGACGCTGGTAGCATCCAGGCACGGGATAATTTGGCACAAAGCTGGGGGTTGGTGTGACCTCTCCAGGTCATCTCTGCGCTGATCGGGGCTCATACCTGCACACAGCCACAGCCACTGAGCGCTGAGGCTTCAGGAGACAGATCTGGAGATGGCATCTTCAGGGGTTGTCACAGCCATCCTGCTCCCAGGCAGGACTGACTCTTCACAAACTATTCTTGAAGACCTCAGGCATCTCCCCACCCTCCTCGGGAGACTGTGCTTTTCTGTCCTCACCAAGGAAGCGCTGCAATGCTGGCCAACCCTCACTGCAGCAATTAGTCATTTTGTTGTTCCCTTGGTGCAAGGTGAGGATAATTTACTCCCTGCTTCTCTCAAGCTGTGGTTGATGTTATTTGGAGACTGGTCTCACCTCTCCTCTGCACAGAGAATGATCTACTCCACTTCTGCATGGCTACGACTGAAGCAGTTACACCCTGCCCTGCAGTCATCCACTGACACTTGCCTGTGAGCATGTCAGCTCCACTGACACTGGTTCTCACTGCTTTTCTCACACAGGCACTTAAAAAGGGCCATGCTGGGCCGGTCATCCCAACCCTGACCTCTTCTGCCAGGGATTCCCTGTGCAGAGCGCGGTTCCCACACAGAGGAGTCAGTCACATCTCCTGCTGTGACTCAGCCTCCTTTTATCCCCTTTCCAAGCGCTGGCCAGAAGCTGTGAACCTCTTTCCATTCCTGGTGACAGCTGAGTTGCGGGGATTGTGCTGTTTTGAACAGCCTCTGCATTTTTCTTTTTCCCCTTTTTATAGATTGCAGAAGGAATGGCTTTTATTGAGAAGAGGAACTACATCCACAGAGACCTGAGAGCCGCCAATATTCTGGTGTCGGCAATACTGGTGTGCAAGATTGCAGACTTTGGGCTGGCCAGAATTATTGAGGACAACGAGTACATGGCCCGGGAAGGTGCGGGAGCTGCTGGGGGCATCTGGCCGCTTTCTGAGATGGCGAGGGGTTGTGAAGCCACTAACCAGGATATAACCTTGGTGGCAAGGCCCCCGGGAGGGACGTGGAGTGTAAGAGGGAGGGAAGCTCCTCTCATTTGCATCGCTTCATATCTTCCTCTTCTGTTTGTTTCTTGTTCCCCATGTTTCACCACCGGTTTCTCAGCATTTGGGTTAGAGCTCATGTTTCCCATTGGCTTTCTTTGTCCAGGTGCCAAGTTTCCCATTAAATGGACTGCACCAGAAGCCATCAACTATGGATCTTTCACTATAAAATCAGATGTCTGGTCCTTTGGGATCCTCTTGACCGAGATCATTACCTATGGGCGCATCCCATACCCAGGTAAGGAGGTGAAATGCCTCCTCTAACATGGTTCCAAAAGATGTGCTCCACCTTCTGGGCCCCATCCATGGGATCTGTTTCTTCATGAAGTTAGATCTCTGAAAACAGAGGGAATGGTGAGAAATTGGAATCTCACACCGGGAGCAGGGTTCAAAGTTGGTGGCACAAGGTCTCAAGACGGCAATTCTGTCAGGGAGCCATGGAGAGGAGCCCAGAGCACAGGATGCTCTCTGAGCAGTCTGCACTACTCGTTTAGCTACGTCCAATGTTTGGACAAGAGCTCACCTAGGATGGATGATTAGGAGGATTTTCTCCCTGGGAGTCCTCAGTGGACACCAGCTGTTTTCAGTGATCTGAAATTCATGCTGACATGACATGGGCTCCCTCTTCTCAGTTTCCACAAAGCAGAGCTGGGACGTTTCCTCTGGGGAACCCACAAAATGGGTCCAGGTAGTGACGACTTTGGGGTGCCCGCTGCTTTGGGGAGAACGGCAGCTGCTCTATATAGTGCCTTGGGGTTGATCCTGCAAGGAGGTCTTGAACTCCTCCAGCTCCATGGGAAACCAACAGTTGTCAGGATCTCTAAAAGACCTAGTCTCTCTGTTTCTAAAATAAAGATCATGTTTCTAACATGAAAGTGTAACTGACTGGCCCCAGGCTGGGCTGCACAGCCCTGGGAGAGCGTCTATTGTACACCCCAGGTTCCTGGCTCACAGGTTTGCAGCACAGCACTAACCCCTGGCTTTCTGCCTCCTGTGGATTAAGCGTGTTTGGAAGGAGTACATCAGTTCAGGGCTGGTAGCTGGGCCAGGTGTTTTTGGCAAATCTAAATCATCATCTTCCTTAGGAACCACCCTGTATTTTGTACTAATTGTTACTTTGGTACTTTTTTTCAATAGGAAATTATTCTGTACAAGAAAACTAAACATTGCCACAAACCAGGCATGAAGGATCTGGGGTAGCGTAAAGGATTGTTCTGGAGGGTTGGTTCTGCCATCACACTACCTTATTTTTATTGGGAGGAATGGCTTATTAAAGACTCAGCAGATGGAGAAGTGTAGCCTTTATTTTTTTTTAATTTTATACAAAACGATTCTAATTCCCATCTGATCTGCTCCACTGGAGTACAAAACTGCATGCTACAACTAACCCAGCATCTCAGTTGGCTGCATGTTTCCCTGACCAGGAATAGCAGTTCCCCCCTCCCAACCCCTCTAACCTGCCCTTTTTCTTCCTACTGACTTTGTCCAAAGGGTGGGTAGTTTTGGGCTTGGGGTTTTTTTTTTGCATTTAAAGACATCAGTGATAAACCATTAAATGTTCACCTGTCCTGCCCTGTTTCTCCAGGGATGTCTAGCGTGGAGGTGATCAGGGCACTGGAGCACGGGTACCGGATGCCCCGCACAGAGAACTGCCCTGAGGAGCTGTATGACGTTATGATGAGATGCTGGAAGACCAAACCAGAGGATCGTCCCACCTTTGAGTACATGCAAAGCATTTTGGAGGATTTCTTTACTGCAACAGAGAGCCAGTATCAGCAGCAGCCATAACACAGGAAGCTTGGTGAAAACAGCGGATACCCTGCACTATGCATGCCATGTTAGCAGCAGTGAGCATATGCACCCTGCTCTTCCCTGCCCCACTCGTGATCTGCCTGCGCACACCTTCCTCTGTCAGCCTGGCCCAGGAACCAGAGCCTTCCTGGTGTGGCTGGGCTGGAAGCGGGGGCACGGGGAAGCCCTCTGGGGCTGCCAGATGGAGGGAGAGGTTACCCAGGGCTGTACCTTGTGCCTTTTGTGTGTGCCTGAGTGTCTGCAAGGCAGCTGCTCTGGGAAGCGCTGGCTGGCTGGTAGTTGCCTGCACCAGCAACACCACAGAAGGAGGGCTGGGTCTGTTTCAGCTACAAAGAAAAAAACCCAGATTATTACTATTTGTTTAATCCTTGTCATGGTTTAACCACAGCTGGCAGCTAAGTACCACACAGCCACTTGCTCACTCCCCAGCCCACCCCTGCGGGATGGGGAGAAGAATTAGAAAAAAGGTAAAATTCATGGGTTTGAGATAAGAACAATTTAATAATTGAAGTAAAATAAAATATAATAATAATAGTAATGAAAAGGAGAGAGGAATAAAACATAAAGAAAGAAAAAAACCCAAGTGATGTATAATACCATTGCTCACCTCTGCTGACCAATGCCCAGCCAGACCCCCAGCAGTGATCGGCCCTCCCCAGCCAGTTCTCCCCAGTTTCTATACTGGGCATAATGTTCTATGGTATGGAATAGCCTTTGGCCAGTTTGGGCCTTCCCAGCCTCTTGTGCACCTGCTCACTGGCAGTGTGTGGGAAACGTGAAAAGTCCTTGATTTAGAATAAGCATCCCCAGGTGCTTATTTAGAACAAGCAACCCCAGGCCGCTGCGGCCCGGCAAGAAGCCCCGTCCGCTCCCAGCCGCCATTTCACCTCGCCTGGGGGTACCGGTGGTATCGGCAGCGGGCCCGGTGTTCCCTGCACGCACACTTTATGTTGTTATTTTTAGTATTTAATTACGGGTCATTTGGGAAAAAAGCGGAAGTGGTTTGGTTTTTTTCCAGGTTGCCCTGTAGCCTCACAGCAGGGAGCTTCTGGGCCTGTCACTGGATTTTCCTCATGCCAAGAAGCAAACACGGTTGCTTCCGTACCTTCGTACCAGCTTTGGAAGCGTCTTTTTGTTATCAATAAAGTATTTACAAACCCCTGGTCTTTTGGCCCTGCCCCACGCTCCCCGGCCCAGCCCCCGGCCCGGCGGGACCGGGCCCGCCCGCCCCGCCGCTTCCGCGCCCGCACCCAACATGGCGCCCGCGGCGTCGCGCCCGTCCTCCGCGCGCAGGCCGCTGCCCTCAGCAAAGATGGCGGCGCGGACCACCCCTTACCCCGGCCGGCTCCGCGGGGCCGGCGACTCGCTGGGGAGCGGAGCGGAGGCCCCCGGCCCGCCCCGCCCGGCGGCAGGGCAGGGCTGAGCACGGCCCGGCCCCGGCGCCGCCCCGTACCGGCAGCAGGGAGCTCGGCCGTCCGGCCCAGCCGCGGCCGCTGTCGCCATGGCGATAAGCCCCGCAGCCAACCGTGCGCCGCTTCCGCTGACGTCCGCCCCGACACGTGGATCCAAGATGGCGGCGTCGGCGGCAATGGTGAGTGCGGCGGCCCAGCCGCCCGGCCCGGCCCCGGTGCGGCCCCTTGGCCCGGCCGCCTCCTCCTGGGACGTGGGGCGGGCCCGGCCGGCCCGGGCAGGCGGCGCGGGGTGCGGTGCGGAGGCTCCGGCCCGAGCCTGCGGGGCACTGGGAGGGACGCGGCGCCCGGCCCGCGGCCCCGCCGGCCCCCGCCCCGCGGGCTGCGCCGGGCCCGGCCCGGGGGAGGCTCCCCGACCGCGCCGGGGGCTTCGTAGCCGCCCGCGTCTCCGCGGGGCGACCGGCGGTGTCACCGGGGGAGGAGGGCAGGGGCGGGACAGCCCTTGGGGCCCTGCCCGGCGGCGCCGCGCTCCCTCGGCAGCGGCCCTGGCTCCGTGTGCGGGGCTCCGGGCGCTGGCGGGGCCGAGGGACGCGGGGCCGGCCCGGGGGCTCTGCCGGCCTCTCCCCCCTCGGCGCTTCTCTCGAGGCAAGCGCTGGCTGGAGCCGGGTGCGGGGCCGGGTGCGGGGCTGTCGCCCTGGGTGCGGTTTGCACGGGGTGATTCTCGACCCGGGCTGCGAGTGGCCGTTTTGCTTCCCCGTGTCTCCCCGTGTCTATTCTTGAGTTATTCCCGGAATCCTTGGACAGCCGAAGATGTTTCTGGTGGGAATTTGCAAAGGCAGGCGAGCATCGGTGCCACCTCACGGAGAAGAAAATGAGCTGCTGAGATGTTCATTATCTGCCTGAAGTGTTGTAGTAGAAAAATGGACTTTTCTCCTTGCTTTCACAGAAAGATATTTCCTTGATAGTGTGGTGTAAGAATAGCTGCATGAATAAATGATGTGTGCTGATACAAAGGTCGCTGTTGGCCAGGGAGGGGGATGTGAGGTGACTCATGTAGCTTAAAGATTGACAGAAACTGGAATGGAGATTGGAAGAGCGGAGGTTTTCATTTATTTTGTTTTAAGTATCTTCATACTCTGCTGGCTTTCCTCCCAGGCAGGGAGGAGGGAGTATCTGAGTTGGCCTTGAGAGCTGAAGATGGTCCTGCTGGGAATTTCCTTGTAGCCTTCTCTTTCATAAAAGGCAGAGAAGACTGCTAACAGCTCTCCTGGTGTCAAAGGAGCTCTCTGAAATCAATGTGAATGCAGCACTTGTCTCCTATCGAAAGGCTTTCAGTGACTCCTCCAAGTGCAAGGGTGAGCTGGGCAGAGATGCAATAAAGATGAGCTTGTCCAAACAGTTGTTAAGGACATCTAATGAGGCAGCCCTCGAAAAAGGGGGGCAAGTGTCAGGCTGGCACCTCGAAGGGGGTGAAGAGCAGGTGCTGTTAGCACTGTGCATGTCCTGTTAATGTGCCTGAAGGTAGAATAAATGTGGGAGAGAGCTTTGATTTGCTCTCTTACATGTGGTGGTTTTTTCCTCCCACGAAGCAGTGGGTTATGTCTGTCTTCCCTTTCTGTAACCATATTAAAAAGTTTTGGTAAGTGGAACAGGGTATCAGAGCTTTGTGAATCCAGCTGGACAAGTGGCTCAGCATAGCTTGTGTTTTCCCTGTTTTTCTTTGAAACTGTCTTTGAAAGTTAAAACCTCTTGATTATGGCTTTTTGATGTCCCTCTTGCCCTTCTGTGCAGAAAAGAGGTGGGACGATGTCCATCATTTTGTTCATATGATATCCATCATTGTTGCTTCCTTTTCCTTCCTTTCAGCAAATACTATATTGTGGTCTTAAGTTTGCATGGATTATGAAACTGTAAGATGTAAACCAGCCCTAGTACAGTATCAGCTCTATTAAAATGCTTGCGGGATGCTTGAAATTGCTGCTGCTGTTCAAAGTTTTTTTCAAGCTGTCAGTCTGTAGAAAATAATTGCCAGCAACCTGGGCAGGGATGTCCTGGACTCAAATGGGCCAGCCATGGGCTCTCTGGGTTAGGTTGGAGCGTGTGGCAGAGTGCCACAGGGAAAAACTTCTTGTTGGCTTCTCTTTGCCCCTTCCCTTAAATAAATGTTGGAGTTCAGACCCTGACAGTGGTGGCTTCAGGGAGTGCAAGCCATAGGGAAGCACACACATGTGCCTGGTAGTGGCATAAATGCATGTTGTAGGGTCTCTTTGTGCTTGCTCAAGCTGGGATTTGGCTAAACAATTCCTGTGTTTTCAATTCCAGTGTGTTCTGTAAACTTTGTGAATTTGCAGAAAATGGCAGTGTTATTAAAGTAATTCTAAGTGAGGTAAATCAGAGAAACTGTGTCCTGGAATTGTTTGTAGATATCGTCTGGTGATAATTACCCAGAAATACATTCTCAGAGAGGGTTTGAGTGCAAACTTCCGTTCTTGTTGCTGCGCACAGGACAAGAAATACTGTTAGAATGTCTGCAAGGAAGGTTTGTATTAATTTATTCTTACAGTGAAGTGCTTCGTTCTAAAGGTAATGATAGGAACAGATTTTCAGAACCTTTCAGGAGAGATCCCACAGACTTTAGAGTAGTTGCTGTTGCCCTTAGAGGACAGGAGTGCCAAGTTATGTGCTGGTGGGGAGAGCAGCTGCCGCCACTGCTTGGAGGGGTGGTTAGTGTGGCTGTGCTGGCAGCAGTGCCAGCTGGTCCCGGGGTGACGTGCTCTGCCTGCTCTGTGCTATGATTTCCCCAGGCTACTTTCCACTGGTGTGAGAGAGAAATCTGAGTGTGACTTCTGCCAGGGTGCTGCATGCAGAAAGAATATAGTGACATTTGAAATAGCCACACCCCCACACCCAAGTCTATTTCCCCCGGTTTTGAGAGAAAGAAGTTTGCTTTCCTTCAGCAGGCTCTTTGCATGTGATCGATGACTTCAGTGTGAGTAGTGCTGATTTGGGGAACAGGGGCAGGAGGGGTTGATTGTGCTTCTGCTGTTACTTCTCTCATTTAGGTCACACCCTCCTAAGAAAGGCCCTCTTGCAAGTCTGTGTCTGCCATGTATGCATATAGTAAAATAACAAGGTTTAGTCAGTTATTTTGCAACTGGGTTTTTCTTGATCTGGAGTTGTGCATGTTTATTGTGCTACTTGTTGCTTTGTTGAACAATTTCCTGGCATCTCAGATGCAAGGCTGTGATCTGAGAGATTTATTTTTTTTGTGCATATGTTTTGAAGTGTAAATAATTGGTAAAGGCCACGAAAGCAGTGTCTCTCCTGTCTGCTGGAAGTCTGTGCCTCACCAGGGCTCTGTGACAACTAAAGCAGAGCTCCATCCTGTGAGTTTTAACTTTCCATAGGAGATAACTTAGCTTGCAGGCATCTCCCAAATGAGATGATTGCCTGGCCAGGCCCATGAGTTATGCAGATGTTTTGGCATGTGTCCATGTTGTCATTGCTAAGCTGCTGCCTTCATTTGGACAAGATGAAGCACATCTGTCAATGTGAAAGCAAAGATCCTGATAAAGGCACCTGGCTTCAACCTGCACGTGCTCTGCTGGGTGTGAGCTGCTGGGTTGGGAAACTGCGCTGGGCATTTCCTTCAAACTTCACTTCCCAAGCTCCCCCCACCTGTTGCATACCAGCGTTCCCATTTCTTGCTATAAAATGTTTTTTTCCTGGCAAGGCTTTCCATAGTCTCCCTCTTGTTTTCCTGTTCCCTGGTGCTGCCTGAGTCATCGTCATCTGTATGCAAAGAGCCTGATTTCTGCCAAAGGTGTCATCAAAATTTTCACCTTCTCCATGCTTGCATGTCTCCTGGGCACCTTCCAAAGTTCGTCCTTATTTTGTTGTCTCGCAGGCTTTTCAGGGCAAGGATGGCACTGGTGTATTTTTTGTTTTTATTAAGTAATATTGGCTGTGTGTCGGGCACTTCAGTGACAAACAAAGCAAGCAAATTGCTGCAGGGTGCTGGCTGCTGGAAAGCATGTTGTAGGACAAGAGTGCTGTTTCCTTCCAGTGCTTCACCTACCCAGGGACTACTTGGTTGGAGAGTCACAGGGCACTCTTTTACAAGATCATAGAAGGCAAAATTCAGTGAAGCACAGAAAACAAGCCCCGCATTGTTTCAAGGTAGATTGGTATTGAAGTCCAAGCAATTTTAGAAAGAGTGCTTCCCCGGTTCCTTCCCAGATGAGGCTTTTTGCCTGCATTAAGCTTTGCCTAGAATAGATCTGAAAGTCTCCCTTGTACACAAAAAAGATATAGCTGATAATTTGGAATTAACACATTTTATGTAGGTGCCTAGCATTTGCATCTTAAATGCATTTTAGATTTTTCAAACCCCCAACTTTTATGACTTCTTTATTTCATCCTGCTCAGTTCCAGTAACTCTGGATGCTCTGTTAGCCCTTGCTGGTGTCTGGGCCAAGTGTACCTTACTAGCCTCAGAATAAGGTGGAAAGAAGTGTGGGGGCAATGAATGCAGATTATCTTTTTTTTTTCCAGATTATTTTTTTCCCCTGACCTGACGAAGGATCCCTGTGATAGAGCTGCTATTTGTCCACACCTGGCTTGTGAATGTGAAGCTGTTGAATGTTTCCTCTGGTGCTGGGTGCGTGCTGACCATGCCCCAGTGCTGTGCTGAGAAAGGCTGTGGCTTTAGCAGCCCATCCCTTCCAGGCGGGAGGAGTGATGCTGCTGGCAGTGCCCTGGGGCTGTGGCTGTGCCCAGAGCTCTGGCCAGCTGCCCTCTGGGTCCTGGATCCCAGCTCCCCTCCACCTTCCTGGTGGATCACTGCTGATGGGGAGCAGCCGTGCCAGGGCTGGCTGTTTGGGACAGGCTCTGCGGGCAGCTGCTGGGAGCCTGGGGCTCGGTGTTCTTTCTCCTTTGCTGCTTGTGGTATCGGTCTTGTGTCCATGAGGGAGCCTTGCGTTTCATTCCCTCATGGCCTGCCCAGACGACGTTAGTTGGTGGGAGGGTAGTGCTGAACCCTGGGCAGGCACCGGGCTGGTGGTGGCTCTTTTCAGTCCAAGCCCATCTTGCTTGGTCAGTCTGTTTACTCTCCCTTTTCCCTTCTATATTTGTCTTCCCACCCCTGATTGCAGAGCTCCTGCGTGTGGGTGGAGGGGCAGCAGGGCACAAGAGAGCGACTCTGCCTGCCCTGCCTGAGGACGTGCAGTGGAAGGCAGCAATTGTGTTTGTTGTGGCTGCAGCATTAGCTCAAGAGCTGTCCCAAACCAGACTCCGGGTTTTGTGTGGTTTTCCAGTGGTACCATACAGGGAGTTTAGGAGAACGGGCTGAAGCTAGTAACAGTAGAGCTGATATTCTAATCCAGCTAATTACTAATACTTTTTAAAGCTTGATTTTCATTTCACAGCCTTCCTGCTTGCACTTGAGCTGGGCTAGGTTACCTGAAGTATTGGTAGGGACTGGGGAGGTAGCAGAGTCTGTTAGAGGGTTTGCTGCTGCAGCCGGCGTGCAGGGTCTGGCTTGTGTTGGAGTCTCCGTGGAACTGATTGAACCTTCCAGCCTGACCCATCTCCTTGCTCCCTGAAAAAGGGATACTTTTTGCCATGTGACTGAGCAGTGTTGTGGCCAGGAGGGGCGACGACAAAAGATTGGAATAGGAGGGACTGGTGATGTGACCGTCCCTTTGGATGCAGCCAGCGGTTAGTTTGGTGTCACTCCTTACCCTACACTTACTCTACTGCAGGCAGCAGTGTGTGACCATCAGTCCACAGTGGCTACTGTGCAGAGCTGACAGAAACCCAGTGCCAGGACTACGACCCTCTTCTCTAGTAATCCATGGAGTTTTCTAACACAGGGGTGTTAAATGGGTGGGAGTAGAAAAGTCAGATGACAGCCTGCTAGGTGAAGCCTGTTACAGATAAGAAATGCATTTTTCTTGTGGCTGAGCAAAGCCAATGTTTTCCTAATTGCAGAGGAAGAGACAGAGATGTGCAGAGTGAAGTGATGAGAGTCGCAAAACAAAGTTAAGAATAGCTTTTCTGAATTTAATTTGTGTTTAATCGCCTGACTGTACAGCTTTTCTAAGTCTAGGATGAACACTTGCAGTATTGTTGTCAATCTCTAATGTTCCCACATTTCTGTTGTATTTTAATGGGTTTTCTTATTTTTGCAGGAAAGGCTAAGGTATACACTCATCTTGCTGTTGTTGCTACACAGCACAGACTCTTTCTATGTACCTGGTGTGGCTCCTATCAACTTTCATCGCAATGATCCTGTAGAAATAAAGGTAGGATGAACTTAGATGGAGCTGATAGTCTGTTTGGTATGGGTTTTCTTGTGGTTTGGTTTTTTCCTTCTTCGTATCGTAGCAGCTAAGTGGGACTAGAAAGTCAAATTTGGGGATCCTGTTAGTAAAATTTTGGGGGCAGATATTTTATATTTTTCACGTTTGTGTAGGGTGTTGGGGATGAGCAGCCCTCAAGTGCTCACTGGTGCTGTTGTACGCTGCAGTTGGCAACATGAGTTTCTGTCTTGCATATCTTCTGCCAAGTTTCTTCAGCAGTTTCACCAAAGTCCTTAAGATGTTGCTGTATTTGGGGAAAAAGAGCTCTCTTTCTCACTTTAGCTTTGAAGTGAATTTAATCAGAGATCTGTCTCCAGCATTATACTGACTCTCAAAGTGCTTGTTGAGGGTGGGCCTTTAGGTAGTGGGTGAATGGTAGAATGAAGAAGTGGTTTGAATCAGACCTTTTCAATTTTCTCTTCTACTTAGTTTGCTCATGTTGTGTCTTCAAGTCAAGTGAAATCCATGGCAAGCCTTTTCCAAGTGCAGGCATTTGTCCTTGAGCGTTGTACATCTTACAGTCCAGGCTGGCTGAAGGGCTGTACCTGTGCAGTATTGCTGATAGTGAACGACGGAACTGCTTCACCCGTACAGGAGGAAGCCAGGCTTGGTTTCCAGACATCAGCAATATATAGCCTATTTCATTTATTTTTCTAAAGCTGTGGCTTCTGTCTCAGCAAAATCCAGCACCCTTGGGGATGCTGAGGTTGGCTGCTCCCATATGAAGCACAACACAGTTTTCTCTTCAGCCACAGGCTGCCAGATGTAGGTTATTTTTAAGCAAACAAGACTTGCCTGTGGCTACAGTAAGCTTCCCAGAAGAAGGGGGTATTGGAATGACTGTTCTCAAAGGGATTTCATGAGCCAAATGCTTCCTCAAGTGATAAGGCAAGTCAGCAGGTTTGCCAGCGCTCTTCCAATAAATGAGCTTGGCTGTGTTACAAAACACTTCTGGTTTTTGGAGCAACTGTGGCCTTGGCTATCATGGTATATCTCCACACTTCCCTTGTGCCATGTGATTTGTGGGACCTCTCCAGAAATGTTTGGGTTTTGTCACCATCCGTTGTCTTCCCAATCTGATGGCTCTTTGGCTTTCCTTGCAGAGGTGAAAATTGCTGAACTGTAGGTCCAGTGTGACATGATTTATTTATTTATTTGAGAAAATAACTGCAGTCTTGTATGAAATGTGTGTCTCGAATCTCTTTTGAGCTCTTTGTTGTTTCTTAAGACTCCACTGAGTCATAAATTTGTGAAACCAATCCACCACGCTTCTTTCTTCAAGTGTTTCACTGTTTGTGATTGAAATGCTACTAAATCGTAGTGTAGAGAATGTACAACTAGGAATTGTGCAAAAGGAAAGAAAGCTGCAGCTCTCCCAGGAACATCCGTCTTGGTTTTTTTAAAATTTTTTTATGATTTATTTAACAGCTTCCAAAAGTGACCTTTATGGGAGGTGTCTTGAAGTAAGCTTCAGCTTCTGGCTGATGCTGAGAGGACAGGAAACTATCAGAGTTCTTTCATGGGAATAATCCTTCCATTTTTCCTCCAGGCTGTGAAGCTCACCAGCTCACGAACCCAGCTACCGTACGAGTACTACTCATTGCCCTTCTGCCAACCCACCAAGATAACATACAAGGCTGAGAATCTTGGTACGTATCTGTTGAACAGCATGTTCCCCAGCAGTAAGTGGGCTGCCATTAATAAGCTGCGTGAGGGGGGTATGTTTACAGGAGTAAAAGCAATTGCAAATGTCATCTCTAATAAACTGCTTGTGGAGAGCCTACTTCTTCTAATTTGTTATATGCTGGCTGTTTGCAAACTAGGATGTCCATATATTGGAAAGAGGAAATGCCTTTCCTGAAGGAGGGCATATAACCTGCTTTATAAATAGTGCTTGATACTTCCAAGAAAATAGCTAAACTGTCCTTCAATCTTACCCTTGCTTGTGGTAACAAAGGGGACTTGCTGTTGTCACTCCAACTGTACAGTGCGCTGCCAGCCCAGTGGTAGGATCAGTGGCGAGAAGCCTGGCCGTCTTCCACCCTGCCCTTATTTTCCTGTTTTCCAGGTGAGGTTCTTCGGGGGGACCGAATTGTAAATACCCCTTTCCAGGTTTCCATGAATGTGGAGAAGAAATGTGAGGTTCTGTGCAACTTTCCCAATAAGCCAGTGACTCTGACGGTGGAGCAGAGCAAGCTGATCGCTGAGAGGATCAGGGAAGATTATTATGTCCATCTGTGAGTCATCTCAAGCATGGGTTTGTGTCAGGGGGGTTCTGTGCTGTGGACAAATTTGATCTGAAATCTGTGTTTTCAGCATTGCTGATAACCTCCCTGTGGCAACACGGCTGGAGTTTTATTCCAATCGTGAGGAAGAGGAGAAGAAGAAGGAGAAGGATGTGCAGTTTGAGCATGGATACAGGCTTGGATTTATGGACGGTAACAAGGTAGAGACTGCAGATGCTGTCTGAGGGGTACCTGGAAGAGATCTGGGTGTCTGTCAGAGGTTGTCGGAAGTCTACCAGAGAGCATCGGAATTAGGAATGCAACCAACGGCTTTTATAAAGAGTGGAAATATGAGAGAGAGGTCTCTTATTGGAAGAAGGGGATGGGTGCTAGACTACTGGTACGATAGCCAGGAGTCCTAGCTTTGGCTTGCTGTGTAATGTCAGACAAACTCATGCAGTCATTTCCCCTCAGCAGAGCAAAGGCAGTGTACCCCAAAGGCTAGCTCGTCTTTGACAGTCTTGGAGCATCTTGTATTTAAAAAAAAAATAAAAAAAAAGTCAAGTGTTTACTGGGGGAAAAGCTGCTTAAGTTTGCAAATGGAAACATAGCACGTGTGTTCCTGGCAGGTATTTTCCATGATTGTGTGCCCTAAGATTAGCTATTTGATTTAACACACATTGGTTCATCATACTCAAGTGTTCAGTGCCACACACAGCTCTGATCTCTTGAGCCCAAGTTCTTACGGGTGGATGAACCTGCTGTGCCTGCTTGGGGTCATTGTACTTTGTTCATGTAAGAGCCTTTTGAAAGCACAAGCTGAGGACAGCTGTGGGGCCCCACAGAGTCTGGGGAATGTATGTCTGTCTGGGAGAAAAAGCAGGCAGGAGACTCGGGGTTGTAGCTACCATGGTCTTTCCAACCTAAATTTGGTGATTTTGCTGCCACTGTTTGAGATGTGAAATATAATGGTATTTTCCATGCCAGAAATAGACCAAACATTGTCCCTGATGCTTGGAGTGGTTGAGGCATTAACCTTTTCAATGTCTCTGTTCCCTTCTCTTATTCTTTTAGCCTTGGAAGGTGTTAGCCTGATCTTGCTCTGTAGCACAATGCATGCAGGAACAGTTGGAGTCTAGTTTTCTTCACTGAAGCTGCTTTCTGTAGTTATTGCTTCTCAACTTTGCCTGTCCCTTCCTTGGGGCGCTAACACTTTATTTAATGTCAATCTATTTTAGTTCTACCTGCACAACCACCTCTCCTTCATCCTTTACTACCACAGAGAGGATGTGGAAGAGAACCAGGAGCCCACCTACAGGGTTGTGCGTTTTGAAGTGATTCCCCAAAGTATTAAACTGGAAGGTAAGATCCTGTTAGGGAGGGGACTGAGGGAGAAGAATCTCTTGTAGGGCAAGGGGTTGAATGCCGCTGATGTAGCAGGTTGCCAGGTGTTGCTTCCATTATAGTCTTGGGGCACAGAAAGGAGAGAGTCCAAATTACAAGAACAATTAACCCTTTTGTTATTAAGGAAGAACCAACAGTAGAGAGAGAGATCCTTGAAATGCAATCCAGGGAAAATTAATTCATATAAAAAGATCAGAGTTTGACATGTTTGGGGTTGGATTTTTTTGCACTGTGTTATGTAGCATGAAGAATGCATGGCACCTAGCTCTTGTTGGGGCCCAGATCTCCACCACTGGGATGCTGTGTGCTAGTCCAGAGACCCACAGAATGTTTGCAATTACTCTAGGGGGATTGAATTTTAGAAATAATAATTAGGGGAAAAACACTCCTACCTCAGTAAGCCCAACATGAAACAGGTGTTTGAAGGGAAGCTGCTCATCATGTGTATCATGCTGTGCAACTCTGGCAGTGGCAGGCTCTGCTGGAGAGGTCTTCTCAGCGTATCATGGAACAGAGGATTTTTTTTGTGGTCTGGATCCTCTGCTTCAGAGCCTCTGGCTTTTATCCTTCCAGTTCAGGGAAGCCCTATGCACAGCTTTCCTTAAAGTTTGCTAATGGTGCTCTGCTTCCAATGGGAAGAATAGTTTTGCAAACTGCGAAGCAGGTGAGAAAGGAATGAGGGCTTCCCCTGCAGTGTTTGGAGCAATTTCAGCTCGGCACTTTAAAGGTACCTGGGGCCAGGATGGGCAGTCGGGGAGGTGGTGCCTGAGGGATCAGCTGACCTGGTGTGTGCAATGTCTTCCCTTACAGACTTGAAGGCCGATGAGAAGAGTATGTGCACCCTGCCTGAAGCTACGGGTTCTGCCCCTCAGGAAGTAGATCCTTCTAAAGAGAACCAGTTGCTCTTCACCTACTCTGTCCACTGGGAGGTGAGTGAGTAATGGGAAGCTGGCTGGCAACTCGCTACCCCTGGCTGGCTGGCAGTTGGTGCTCCAAGTGTCTGTCACAGAGGTGGTGTGGAAGACGTTGGGAATGTGCTGATATACGAAGAACTTTCCTGTTCTTTCAGGAAAGTGACATTAAATGGGCTTCCCGCTGGGACACCTACCTGACCATGAGCGATGTGCAGATTCATTGGTTTTCTATCATTAACTCGGTTGTGGTCGTCTTTTTCCTTTCAGGTGAGTGAGGTGATGAGAAGAAAGCGTTACCATTAATCTGCAGGGAACTTTCTTTAAGCCTCAGCTGCAGATGGTCAAGGAGGATGTGGCCACATCTGAGCCTGATCACAAGGGGCAGGAAATGAACATTAGCAGATAAAATGTCCCGGTTCAGGCAGCACTCTGTGGGGTCAGACAATTACCCACTTCTGCTCTCCGTCTGGAGTAGCTGAGGGAGTAGAATGTGGTTAATGCAAATATGCATGTCCATACTTAAGGAAAAAAAAAACCCCACAAACCCCAGAGGAAAGCCACAGTGCCCCATTCCTGCTGGAATACTACCTTCCCTACTTCCTGGGGTTTTGTTTCTGTCTTTGCTGAAGGCTGAGGAAAATGGCTCAAGGCTTCCTCTCCTAGCCAGAACTGTGTGTTGGTGGAAGCCATGTAGTTGCATATCATAAGAGTGGCACAGCCATGTGGGAGCCTCTTAAGTTAAACTTGACTTGTGCTTTTTTCAGGTATTCTCAGCATGATCATCATCCGGACGCTCCGGAAGGACATTGCCAACTACAACAAGGAAGATGACATTGTATGCATTTGTTCTTGGGGATGGGATCAGACAGGGAGGGAAGCACAGATGAGGAGAGATCTAGTCTAAAGACTTGGATGTATTGTCTCTTTTCTTGCCCTTGTTTTGCTTTGAGCCCTGAAGATGGGAGGGGCAGTACTGTCCTGTGCTGTCGCAGCACCTTTGGCTGTCTGTGTACGATGGCAGAGATGTCTTCAGACCTCAGTAATGACTGCAGACAGTTCCGTAAATGTGTGCTGTGTGCACTGGCAGTTCAGGTCTGAACTGCTTTAAGGCCAGGAGGAATGAAGTTTCTTAACTAGAATGATAAAATTCTGTAGAAGAACCAGATACAGAGAAATTAACCTCTTGGGCTGGCTGTGGTAGGACCTTAATTTCCTCTGGTGTATTATATCTACGTTACCTTTTTATCCTCTTGTTGCTACAGGAAGATACCATGGAGGAATCCGGTTGGAAACTTGTGCATGGAGATGTCTTCAGGCCTCCACAGTATCCTATGATCCTCAGCTCTCTCCTGGGTTCTGGAATTCAGCTCTTCTGTATGATCCTGATTGTCATCTGTAAGTGGCAGATGTTGCACAGGGTGGCTGTAACAAGAAGCAGAACGATGCTCAGGGGTGTTTGTAGCTCCCGTTGGCTTCAACCTGTGCTCACCTTAGCTTGAGTGAGGTCGCATAAGGCTCCTTCCTGCTGCAGGGCTGACCAAGGCAATAGGCCTGTGCTCAGCATTTCAGAGTTTCTAGATAGCATTTCCCAGCTATCTAGAAGGCATCTTTTTGTGTTTATATTTCCTGTTATCCAGATAGGAGTCCTGGGTGATAGTGGGCTGAGAGACTTTTGCACATGTGTGTCTTGCCTTCTGAGCTGCACCTGCTCAGATCTCTGGGGAAACTGAGGCCAAAGCATGGTCCGTAGCTTGAGATCAAAGCTGTGGCATCTCTCTGGCTGGTGCTGGAGGCTGAGGATGCGTTATGCTTTGAAGGAAATGAGGTCTGTGCAGAAGGCAGAGATTCCAGGCAGCTGTGATCTGCATATGGGACGGGCCCCTGTTCTCCAGATGCGGGCTCACACACGTAGGTCAGAGCCGCTGTTCTTTGTCCTTCTTGCCCTCCACAGTTGTTGCTATGCTGGGGATGCTGTCGCCTTCTAGCCGGGGTGCACTGATGACTACCGCCTGCTTTCTCTTCATGTTCATGGGGTAGGTGCCTCCACTGCTTCCCGCAGCGGTGCTGTCCTGCCTGCCCCTCCTCTCCCTCTCCCCAACAGTGAAAGCTAATTTTCTTTGTCTTGGCTTGTCCAGGGTTTTCGGTGGATTCTTTGCTGGCCGCTTATATCGGACTCTGAAAGGACATCGATGGAAGAAGGGAGCCTTTTGTGTGAGTATCGTAGTGTTCTGTCCTTTTTATCCAGGTTTGATGATGGCGAGATACGTGGATAAGCTCCATGCATACTTGTGGGTAGCTCTGGTCACAGCCTGGCTGTACTGCGGAGATCTGGTGCGGATTGAGTCCTTGTAGCTGTATGTGGAAGGGTGAACACCAGAGCATGTACTGTGGTAAAGCGAGAGGATTGTTTGAGATCCTCCCTGCAGGCCACCCGCTGTGTATTAGTGCTGCAGCAGAAGGGATGCTTCCTCCATGTGTGCCTTGTCGCAGCAACAGACTCATTAATGAGAAACATCTGGCTGATTAGTCACGTGTTTTCTCTTAACCTGTGATTGCTCTTGCAGACAGCTACCCTGTATCCGGGTGTCGTCTTTGGTATCTGCTTCATCCTGAACTGTTTCATCTGGGGGAAACACTCCTCTGGGGCGGTAGGTACTGCCTTGTGCTGGAGCCTGCTGGGTGGGAGGAGGGGGACTGGGCTGGCGGTGGCTTGCTTAGTGTCCCAGTATCTTTCTATATGTGGGTGTCAATGCAGTGGTTGACTGGAGCTTTGGTCTGGCTGGTGACTTCAGTCTTGGGCAGGTGAGCTGTCAGCCTCCCTTTTGTGACTATTGGTGTGATTCCAGGTGCCTTTCCCGACCATGGTGGCCTTGCTCTGCATGTGGTTTGGGATCTCCTTGCCCTTGGTCTACCTGGGTTACTACTTTGGATTTCGCAAACAGCCGTATGACAATCCTGTACGGACAAATCAGATCCCCAGGCAGATCCCGGAGCAGAGGTGGTATATGAATAAATTTGTTGGGTGAGTGAGTGTCTAGGAAATATGGTGAGTTCAGCCCCCTCCCCTCAGTCTCCTTGGGTCGCTGAACATCATCTTCTGCTGTTCTCTGGACACAGACAGATGGCAAATGTGTTTCTTCAAGTAATGTGATATCAGAGACAGTCTTTATAATTGTGATGCGGAATGGCTGGTGCTTATGAAAGTGGTATGTGCTCAACAGTGGGAGCAGCTGTGCCATTTACTCTGTGAGATTTATTCTAGTAATCTGGAGCTGTAGAGCTTTGCTAGGAGCACTCTGTGTGGTTACAGGGGACTTGTAATGGCCAGACAGTTATATTGTGCTGCTTATGATTTTTTTTTTTTCTTGCTCTATAGGATTCTCATGGCTGGTATTCTGCCTTTTGGAGCTATGTTCATTGAACTGTTCTTCATTTTCAGTGTAAGCATTTAACCCACTTTGCTCCTGAATAGGATTCCTCTTGTGCCAAAGCTTTTGAAAGGGAGGGGGCTTCCACTGGAGCACTCCCCTATTCCTGTACCTGCAGAAGGGGCCAGCAGGTCCTCCCCAGGCTGCTTGGTGTTGTTTCCAGAGAGGACTGGGATGTGGGTCTCTTCAGACTGTCCTTTAGCTGAAACCACCTGGAGGTGTCTATGGGACTCTCCTTGGTGATTTGAAGGATGGTGGTAAAAGTGAAAGCTTACTGTAACCTTATGTCAAGGAACTGTTCCAGCTGCTGCCCATTTTTCCCCTTCTGTGGTCAGGGAGGCATTTGCTGTTCCATTGCTAGGGAGATAAAGGGGAATGAACAAACTGCCTCAGAGCTGTCTTTGGGCACCTTTTGCAATCTGATTCTTCTGAATTAACCTGTGAAATGCGTTAGATCTGCAATTTCATCTACATGAGGCTGAGGGGCATCTCGGTTTTCCTTGGGTGAGCTGCTAGAAGTTAGTCTCATGTTCACCAATTGATCACAGTAGCATGGAAACAAATTTCTGCTGTGTCTTTGTTTCAGGCAATCTGGGAGAACCAGTTCTATTACCTTTTTGGCTTCCTCTTCCTGGTGTTTATAATCCTGGTGGTATCGTGCTCCCAAATCAGCATTGTCATGGTGTACTTCCAGCTTTGTGCTGAGGTGAGATTTCCACATTTGTAGTTTCGGTAGCTCAAGGTACTTGCTTCTGGAAAAGCACAGGTCACGTTACTGCTGCTGCTTGGCAGAAATCTAGCATGGCCCAGCTTCGCGAGCGTGATTGCTCCGAGTGCCTCTTGACTTCAATGAGAATTGTAGCTACTTGATTATCTGTGAGGCTGGGAACTATGGTTTCATACAAGAAATTCTGCTGGGAGCAGGGTATTTCGAGCTGATAACTGTTCCTAAAGAAACTGACTTCATTCCATCCACATAAAAAATGAAACACAGGGCCAGAGGTGAGCCATGCTGTTCGGCAGCAGGTGCTGTGATACTGACCTGGCTTTGTTTCACTGTCAGCTTTTCATCCTCTTTGTTTGGAAACACTTCTGTGACAAAGTAGTGCCCCAGCCCCAAACTGTGGTTCTCCTTTGAAGGAAGAGAACCTGAGATGGTGATGCAGGAAAAGGAAGCCTGTGGGATAATGAGGCTTTTCACCCTGCCAGGATTACCGCTGGTGGTGGAGGACCTTCTTGGTGTCTGGAGGATCTGCCTTCTACGTGCTGATCTATGCCATCTTCTACTTCGTAAACAAGGTATTGTTATTCCTTCCGTATGAAAGTGCCACATTTCTAGAGGAGATTGTGGGATTTGGGAAAGGAAATGGTGAGACTGCCTGGTCCTGGTCTGTCCCCATGCCAGCCTGAGGCAGCACACCAGTGGACTGTGCTAACAGAGGGAAGAGAAGGTTGGGAGTGCCCGAGGCCCCTGCCCACAGTACCTGTATGCATGGTGTTCTCCAAGCCACCTCGAAGAGGGTCTCTCTTCAGCTGGACAAAACTGCCTTGAGTGGAGGGTTTCCTCCCTTTGTCACATGCTGCCTTGTCAAGGGCATGGCTGGGTTGGGGAACAAACTCCTTGTTACTTCTGTACTTGATTTTGCTTTTTTTCCCCCTTCTGTTCTAGCTGGATATTGTTGAGTTCATTCCCTCCTTGCTATACTTTGGCTACACTGCCCTCATGGTCTTGTCCTTCTGGCTCCTCACTGGCACCATTGGCTTCTATGCAGCCTACATGTTTGTCCGGAAGATCTATGCCGCAGTGAAAATAGACTGAAGATGTGGAGACCCAGCAGAAAGTAGACACCTCTGAATGCGTGTCCTCCTGGGAATGAAGGGGACACCTTCTCCCAACTCTTTTAAGGAAACAAAATCCAGTGGGAGAATGACAAGAGAAATAAATAACTCCTCGTTTTGGAATGTAACTTTGGCACAGTGTACATGGATTCTGGGCTACTTCTAGGGGGAAAAGGGGTCTGTAGATACCTTACATTTTAACTTTATTATCCTGTTCCATATTCGAGGGAGTTTTTTTAGCAGAGAACTATCCCTCTGTATAAGTAAACCCCCTTTTTGCTAATTCTTTTTTTTTTTTTTTTTTTATGTTGATGAGGAATGGATTTCAGACAGCAGTGGAAACACTTGTGAAAATGTTTTCTTCCAGCCCCTGGGGTGCTCTAGGATTCAGGGAGACTCTTCAGAAAAATATCAGACTGGGTTTCTTTCCTGCCTTCATGTCTACACAGAAGAGGGAGCTTGACTATGGCAAAATAAAAGGAGCCTGAAGGCTTAGCCAGCGTGAGTCTGGTGTGCTCTGACCGTTGAAGCCCTGGCTTCGGCTTGTTTACAATTTGATGGAGGTGCCATTCGGAGCCTGGGAAGTGCAATTTCACCCTGAGAGAGCTTGAGAATTGCAACCCTCGGCATCGCTTCTCCATCCCTCCAGCCTTGGACAGCATGGGCCACTTCGGATGCCTGCACTAGAAGGGCTGAGGGAGGGTGGGATTTCCTCTCTTTTGGAAGGTGCAGCCAGCAGCAGCAGGACGTAATGTTCTGGTGGAAGTGACGTGATTGTGCTGGTGCTGGAATACAGGACTGGAAGGATGCGCGAGGTAACTACAAAGGTTTGTTCTGTTGATTAGCTCTGCTCCAGCTGCGTGAGGAAATGGGGCAGGCTTCCTTCCCGGGAACCCCACTGGGATTGTGCAGAATCCCTGTGGAGAGAAGGCTTTGACACCACTGCTTTAGTGCCAAGCAATCTGATGCAGTATTGGGCCTGAGCTGCCGCGAGGTGTGTGCAGGCCCTGCAGAAGGGGCTGGGGACATGGGGAGTGGCCCCGAGGAGTTCTCCCATTGCCAGGAGCGGGCTCTCTCACCACCTGCTCTGTGCTCCAGCTGCTCTTGCTGCTCTCTGCTCCTCCTCTTAGATTCTCTACCTCCACGAAACAGACAAAGTGTACACCCCTAAAAGCTGTATCTTGTTCTTCTCCACAAAATGGTCCAAGCCCTCCGGGACAGCCAATGTGGGCTCTTCTGCAGTGGGCTCCTCCCTTTTTCTGTGGCTCGATGCCTGAATCAGCCCATGGGAAACTCTTTTTAAAAAAGAGGTTAAAGGTTGGTTGTTTTTTTTAATTTTGCTCATTTAAATTATATTTACCAGAAAAAGGTTCCACATTACGGTGAAGGCTTCTTCCATCCCCAGACTAGCTGGATTCAGGGCTACAGGGGGGAGGTTTTTTAGTGAGATCTACGAACGTTTTGCTTTTGCTTCTTGCTGTAGTAAGCAGCAAGGTCTCCAAATGACCAGCTGCTACAGGTGACGCCATTCCAACCCAGAACTGTCCAAAGCCTTCCCTGTTACCAGCACTGATGTGCACTCTTGTGTGTTTTGGGGCTTTTTTTTTAACTCCAGTTGCTGTAAGTTTCCACCAGGTCCATGCAAGGACCTGTGTCCCTTATCAACAGCCTTGCCCCCTGCAGGGAGCTGGCTTCCCAGGCAGCTTGACTCCTTGGCACCGAGTCTTTCCAGCTTTGCCCAATAGCTTCTTCGGCTGCCTGTCATGCCAGCCTAATCAGCTAGGAATAAAGGATGGAAAAAGGGAGAAGGGGATGTGTGAGCCAACTGTGCTGTGGAGTCCTGCGTCAGTTCTGATTTGAGATCCCTCTCTGAGACTTTGGTTGACTTTTATTTTCTGCCCCTGCCCCAGTGGAGAGGCTCAGCCAGCATTGATTTCTCTCCCTTCCCCAAAATGTTTTCTCTGTATTCTTTGTAATTTTTAATTAATGTATGTATTCTTTGTGTTCAATTGTAAATAAATCTGCCGTTGTCCTGTTGTCCTGCTTTCCTGGGTTCTCCTAAGCCACCTCTTGAGACTTTCTTTTCATAACACTTAGCCTGTTTGACACCTGTGTGGTCTTTGACACGTAGCTTCAGTCAGAAGTGGAACTTGGAATACACTGTGGTTTTCTTTGTAAAATTTTTCTCCCAGTAAACTTGACTGAGCAGTAATGTTTTTCCCAGCATGGCATGTCCTGTATACTGCCATACATTGTAATTAAAATGCCACCAGTCAAGGTATTTGGGTCTGTTTCTTGCTGTACTGCTCTCCTGTGCTACAGGATAAGACCCCTTCAGCAACTCATCTCTTGTGTACGCAATGTTATTTGACTTGCACAGTACCGAGGACTGTTTGGATGGCTGACGGGCTGGCAGGGTCAGGCAAATACGTGGTGTTTTTGAGCAACGGGCGAGAGTACAGCTGAGAAGCGAGCTGCCATTTCCTTCCCCTGTGGAGTATTTTGGGGGGTGTTGGTTCTGCAGAAGCTGGACCTTCATCGTCAGTGTGATGCCTTTCTGCTGGCAGGTGTCCATGGTGGGAAAGCAGCAAGTGTCCTGAGGGAGGGGCAGTGAAATAGCTTTTTCTTGTGCTGAGCAGAGCAATGGATGTGGCAGCCGGGGCTGGAATGCGTTGCAGGGCCGCTGGTGGTCAGGGCTGCTGGGTGGCTGCGACCCTGATCAGCTGCCGAGACCAGAGCAGGCAAATAACTTACTCGGAACAGGTAAATCTTTGCAATAGCACTGCCCTTACAAAAGGGAAAGGAAGGCTCCAGCTCCACCAACAGGACAATTTTTTGAACTTTTCATTTGTAGACAGACGTGGAAGCGGTGCTGCCGTGTCGTGTCCCGCCGGAGCCCTCGGCGCGGGGGAAAGCACGGCCGAGAGCACGCGTTACCGGTGGCTGCATGAAGAATGAAACCTAGCTCATACCTAGAAAAGCATGTGAACCTGAAAATGGTTGTCAGCTTTTAAACTGTTCTGAAAAGAAATTCCCGAGAAGGCAGGGTGCTGTTCGTCCTTTTTCATCTCTGCAGCACGCTACTGCAGCCGCAGCTGGGGCTGTAGGGCTTGGCTCTGGTCTGTCGCCTTGTGAAAGCACCGTCATAGGGTGCAGAACGTGTGGGGGTTGCTTGGAAGAGGGGAGTGGGCCATCCCCATCCATGCAGGCTAGTAATTTTACTGAAACCAAGTGACCAGAACTTTGTCAAGAATAATGTTGGACACAGAGGGTAATGGCATTGGGTGTCACTACGCGCCCAGCAGCGGGCCATGTCCTTTTCTTGGTCTAATTCTTTGCTTGAATGAAACTTAAAAGTCTGCGTGGATTGCTGTAGGGAACTGGGTCTTTGACTTGCCTTATGACTCTGTCTTTACTTAATAAAGCAACCAAAAGGCCTCTAAGAAGACACCTGGGGCAGATAATTCAAATGCTTTTAATAAACAACTTCATTATAAAAAATGCTTTCAATTTGAACTTCATTTTGCAGGACAATGAAAGAACTAATTTCAGTGATAAACCGTACGTTTCCTAATGGCACTTAGCATTTTTACAATTTAAAAACCTTGTTTATGCCTCCCAAAATACTCCATAAAAGAGGTTATTCACTGTGTGTAAAAGTGCTAGAAAGTTTGTTTTTTAGAAAACCAGTTGAGCTTGAACAATGAGAAGCTTCTGGCTCCGGCAGCTGTAGCTGCAGGAAGGGAGGTCAGGCACTGGCCTGGCGAGATCCCACACGAGAAGAGAGCATGAATTGCAGCCTCGGTGAGAGACACACCACATCTCTCCCATCAGCTTCCCAGGGCTGAGAAAGCCCAAACCTTTCTTTCCCCTACACCGGGATGTTTGCCGGCTCTGGATCAAATGCTGCCCTCCAGTTGGCTGCAGCCTCCGACGCGTGGCAGAGCTTGCGGCAGGGCAGCCCTGCCTGGGACAGGGCTCTCGGCGCACTCATGGCTGCGAAGGCCACTCAGTAGCTTTTCTTCCAGCAGCAGTTTCAGAGCTTGATTGCTCCTGGGGCGTCTCTGTGGCTTCCACGGGTTGCTTCTGCCATCCCTCTTGCAACCACCCGGTTGTCAGACCACCTTGAAAGCAGACATCTGCAGGTTTTTTTATTCAATATCCTCCTTTAAGGAAAATACTGGTACAAATATTACAAAACAACCTTTCTAAAAGTAGTTCCTAGATACTAGGGGTCACTAGAGCGGAGAGAAAAAAACCACAAAGCAGTCAAGGCTGAGGCACTCAGTAGGGCAAGGAGAAGTCATAAACTCAAGCCAGGCTTCTAGCAGAAGTTACAGAATCTGCCCGCTGCTGATGCTAGCTCTCTCCTCAAGTATGCAGGCTTGGGTACCATTTCCAGCTGCACCTTCGAGCAGGGCGTGCTGGTGAGTTCCATAAGCAAGGCTTGTGTGTTACCTTCAAGCGTAAGACACGGAACGGCAGAGGAAGATGGGCTGCCGGGACAGGTAAGTGATCTGTTCACCCGGCTAAACCAGCCAGGACCCATGTGCTGAGTGATGGATGCCATAGCTGTTCCTGTCCTGCAGGCTTCACACAAAGCTGTCCCTCATCGTCTCAGTACATTCTGCATTACAGCTGGTTGTCTACTTGCATAGTAGTTTCAAAGAAAGACACAGTATGTGAAATAGAACGAAGGTGAAGATAGCTGTTAAAATGAGGGATGGTTGGTTTTTAACAAAACACTTTAATGTTGAGGAGTTTTCGCTAACTGAAAATGAAGACCTGACCTATTTAATAGTAATAAAAAACACCCAGTTTCCAAAGTCCCTACTCTTTATCTTCTGCAATGCCTTTAACTTTCCTTGTTGCTGTGATCTCTCGATATAGATGAGCTCCCCCTGTGTCACATATGTTCCTTATGTGTGCTGGTATTATTTAGGCACTGGTGGAAAGGATGGCTGCAGACCTAGCTTAAACTACGAACGCACAGTGAGGAAGATGCTTCAGTCTTCTCCTGCAAGCCAACCTGTGCACCTAAGAAATAAAATGTACTTTTGATAGGAAAGCTAAGCTAACCTTGTGGCATAGATTAGTGAGAAGCAGAATGTGATGTTTTCTGGGTATCATTTCTGATTGCCAGTTCCATTTCTGCTTGACCTGTTTCTGTGGCAGCCTAAAGCATTTAGTGGCAAGTAGTCTGTGAAACTGTGTCGAGATGGTTCTGCATGCTCGGGAGAAAACTCCTCACCTGGAGCTACAGAGTGGCTGAAACATGTGGAAAGATTCCTAAAGGATCCTGGTTATTCACCAGAATGAAGCGAGTACACTGTGGGGTGGTGGGAATAGTATGGAGGTGAGCCCGATGCGAGTGTATGGCAGGGACAGCAGAACCTGAGAGGAGTCTGCTGACATTGGAGACATGGTGGTAGGAGGAAAGGGAAACAGTGGTCCTGTGAGAAAGTTGTCAGTGGTAACAGCATGTTTCCCAGTCAGCTTTCAGCTGCGTTACAAGGGAGGCTCGGTATTGCTGTGGCCCCTTAGAGGGAAACGCGCACAGAAAGGGCGAGAGGTGGCGGGGTCGGTGACACGAGTGAAAGCAGTCGTGGTTTCCCCAAGTCCTGGTCCAGCAAACCATGCTGAACCAAACCACCTTCTGCTAGGCAGGTGTCAGGCAGGACCGTATTCAGAGCTTCCGATGGCAATTCCCATCTCTGAGAACCGGGAAAAACACAAAAGTAAGTTACAAAAAAGAGGAAAATTCCATCTTTAGATGGAAACCCATAAAGTTTTAATGAAGTGCTTCTGTCCGAGCCATTCATCCACTTTGCTCTTTGGTGGCAGGATATCTACAGGGCTTGGGCAGGCAATTAACTAAAAATAGGCACCCAAGGGAGAATTCAGTGAGCCTGACTAACCAGGATTAGAGAGGATAAGCAAGAAGGTAGGGTGATGAGGAGAGCATCTTTGAAGATTTCTTCGTAAAAATTGTAATTGCAGGCAGTAGAAAATGCCTCTGTGGGGTTATTCTTTCCAGATAGCAAAGGTGATGCAATGGTAGAGAAAGGAAACGGGGATTTTTCAGTGAACTGCAGGAGATCTTCCAAGCAGCTGCTATTCACCTGTCAGCAAGGAAGGAATTAAAGAACAAAGAGCTGAGCTCCCAACAAAAGTACTGAAATCATCAATCTACTGGAGGGAAAAAAGGGATTCCCATTGAAGTGACAACATTTTTCAACACTAAGGCTAAAGAGCAGGCACTATTGTGAGACAGCTGAACAGGGTCTGTAAAAACGCTGTACGTGGATATTCTGTCAAGTGAAACTCAGTGGAAGCAAATGCAAGTTAACATGTTGTTCCTTCATACAAATGGATTTTGTGCGAGCTGTAATCCCATGGGGAAAAAGATCTTCAGACTTTCACACAGCTCTAGAAATCTGAGCCTGGGAAGGACTGGCTAGGTGAGTTAACCCTCTGCTGCCACAGAAATGGCTTCTCCTGCGTATTTTCTAATGAGCAAGCTGGAATCATTCTTGTTTCCAGTGGGACATTATGTCCTTGCCTCTTTGTGTGTGGGGTCTGATTGATAGTGGCTGGCATGTTCATGTCCTGTCCTTCCACAGACTTGAGCTCTATGATTTTATATCTTAGCTGTCTGCACTGTTTCTGTTGGTCTTGAATGCCCTCCACGTCAGCCACACTTTAAAATACCTCTTAACTTAACCCTCCCGACCAATTATTTGATGTAGTTGCTCCTCTTGGGCTCAGTCCGATGCCGCCTTTCTGATACAGATGTGCCTGGAATAGAGACCGTAACAGGGTGGTTCACAGGGCTCTGCCATGTGACGAAGCCCTTCGTTTAGCACTTAAAATGCTGCACATATTTACTGGCTGCTTTGCACACTGTTTGTAGGGTAAGATGTGAGACTTCTACTGACATAACGTTTGTTACAGTTGAGTTTCATCAGCTCTGACAGGTTCAGCCCCCTGAGCTGTCCTGCTTTTGTACAGCTGGTGCTTAGTATCCCGTCTCAGTACTTCTCTGCTACCTTATCTCGCTGTAAAGTTCAGCCTCACTTGCTGTCTCCTGTACTCGTTAAGCCTCTGAAAATGCTGCTTTAAAAGCTCCTCTCTTCCGTCAAAAGTATTTTGTGCCTCTCGAGATGGTTAAATTTGTATTTGTGCTGGCTGGCTGGCAGCAGTACCCTGTACCTGGAGCCCCTAATTTGTGGTCCTTGAAACAACACGTAACTGTAACGCTTGGTCCTGTTCACAGACACTGCTGCTATGAGTCTCTGTCCCACATTCACCACCCTTCCCCATAGTTTCCTATTCCCTAGATTAACAATGATCTCTGAAGAGACAGTAGCATGTTGACTTAAACATTCCTAAACCTTGATTTAAAACAAAACCAAAAAAACACAAAAAAACCCCAAACCAAACCCTTTCTGGGATGAATTTTTTTTTTAACATCTCACATAACTAGCATAACGGCTGCCATTCCTTCACGCACGTAAGTCCTGCACAGACACAAGAGAAGTTTTCCAGGCTGCGCTGCAGCAATCAACACCCCAGGGAGGCAAGTTTACCATCGTGTTTTACCTATAGTCACATTAGCAGGAGCTTGTCTAAGCTGGCTTCCGCTGATTTTTGTAACAGCTCAGCACATACGTCCCAATGAACTTTGATTCCCAAATGGTGTAGCATAGATGCTCAAAGTTTTTCCTTATGAACAGGTAAAAGTTGTTCACTGACTAGTTTCAGGAAATGAATTGTTTTGAAATGAATTGTTCATTTCAGGAAATGAACTGCACACTTAGTATTTCCAACAGAAGTAGCCTCGTTAGTTTTAGATAGGCTGACAAAATACTTGCAGATTATAAACTCTGTTGTGTAACGGGAACTTTGAACTTGTTTTCCCGTGCAAATACCTAGTATTAGCTCCAGCGCGCTAAATGCGCTCCCTTTGCTGGTTTAGACTTCCCTTTCATTGACAAATGTTCTTGCAATTCTGCTTGTTAGAACAGGTGTGGAAAGCAAATCACACATGCAAATAATAGCAAAATGAATTCCATTTATTCTTTGACAGCCTACTGGTAGGAAAAAGATGCCTGGCTCTAAGTTTAGCTACCACTGCTAAAGGAATTCCAGTGATGACATCTGTTCAGAGTACAATGCAGGCAAAAAGCAAGAAAGCCGAATGCTCTGAAATGGAAGAAGGTGTATGATGGCGTTGCATAAACCTGACAATCCTCACTTGCAGTCAGCAATCAGTTCTGACCATTTATTTCTAAAACAAAACAAATCCTCTCAACCGAAAACAGGGATAAGGCTTGCATATAATTGATAACAGTGTGAAACTCTCTTAATTTGCAAAGAGAAAAGCAATAGAAGACAGGCCTGAGGTATTCAGTGATGGTAAACAGAAGACTAGCTGAAACGCCCTATTTACCTTTTCTGTGTTAGAGAAGAAGAAGGCACTCGTTGAACTTCGAAAGGCAACATTTTACAGTGGAGAGAAGGAAGTACTGCATTTAACTTGGGGAGATCATTGCCACAGGATATTGCTGAGGTAAATAAATCTTATATTACATTTTGATACAAAAGTATTATTTGCAGCATTGCTGGCTAACCTAAAACAACCGATCTATGTTTTGGAGAATCAATGGATCACTAAACAGTCATTCTGGGAAGAATTACTAAGCTAAATTAAAAACAAAATTCTTGAGTAAAACAGAAGGGGGACAAGCCTATGAACAAACGAGGCACAGCTAATGTCACACTGTAGGATCAATGGCTCAGCAGAAAGCAATATGCATCAACTGAAATGAATGTGCTCTGGGGAGATGAGGGGGGGACAGCATCTGGCTTCACTGACGGAGCTGAGATAACAGAGTAGAGGTAGATTTTTGCATTTTCTAGACTTATGGAGAACAGTATTGACAAATTTCCTGGTTTATATTGGCCTACAATGGTTCCTCCATGCTGAGGTATGAAGATTTGCGTGACTGCATTCATAAACATGCACCAACGTATAGTGCGATTGACCTCCGTGTGTTATTATCTGAAGTACAAGCGCCCAGGAAAATGAGAGCAGGAGACAATACAGATGCCAAGTGACCTCAGCAGCTGGCTGCCACTTCCCAGTGTAACCCTTCTGCCTGCAGTAGGTAGGCAGTCCCCGGAAGAATTTAACAGATGGGGCAGGCAGCAAGGGAAGCAGGACTTTAACTTTGGGAGGCAAGGCCTGAGAAGGAGTGAACAAAAAGACTGGTGGAATCAAATCCTAAGTGAAAGGGTGACTGCAGGCCCAAATCCTCAGTGTTTGTTAGAACTATTAGTGTTGGGGAAAATGCTTCAAATACACTGAAAAGAGTGTACGTGAAGCTGGGACCAATTTTTCCTCCTGATTCCTGGACGTTATCACCCTAGGACTGAGGTAAAAATGTACCTCTTGAGACTGCTTCATGGATAAGCCAAAAAAAGGTACTGACTTTACTGAACTGTTGTGGTAAAAAAAAATACCTAGAAACTCATACTCTGTTCCTCATCTCAAAGGAAACTATGAAGCAGGGGCCTGGGGCCTGTGGCCTGTCCTCATCCACACCTGGTATGACAGTACTCGGTGCTGCTGGCCCCGAGCTCCTCACCTAGCTTTTTCACATGCTTTGGTTTCCAGAACAGATGCACAATCTGTTTGCCTGTGGGAGATATTTAAAAGGGTTCTATCCATACACCACAAAAACAAGCTAAGCTGTGAGAGCTGCTCCATCCCCTTGACGCGTGGATAGCCAGAGAGAAAATGCAGGAAGCTGCTGCCTACAGTGGCAGAGACTGAAGTGGTCCAAAAAGCATTGTATTTCCCCATGGGGGAAGAACATGATAAGTGAAGAGAAATCAGTGCAACCTGACTTCATTGTGTAAACAGTGTTCTAGCTACACCAGATATAAACCCAGTGTATTCTGGTGCCTCTTATTTTTATAATGGCGGAAACAGATTTGTGTTGTGTAAACAATGTTCACTATAATGACTTTAACCTAACGGCTCCGCAAAGAAGAATGAGGTGATGTTTCTGAATTCACTATGTAAACGGTCTTGTTGCTTAACACTGATGTGGAGTAAGCTGTATTCGGTGGAGTAAGCGCTATTAGGTGATGGGATGAGAGGTAGTGGGGAAGGACAGCATCTTCCCCATTGGCTTCAAACAGAGTGGGTATCCTGACTTCTCCTTCTCCATGTGGAGGTGTTGGCTGTTTTGCCAGAACTGCAGTGTGATAACATGAAATGGAAGCTGGACTCTTCAAAAGTTTAGCCCAAGATGAAAGAGTCTCAACTCCTTCTCAGGGACAGTCCCTTCCCAAAGAGGAACACAGCTCTGGGATCTCAGGGAAGGTCAGTGCTAAGCGCGGCTCCTGATTCACAGATTAAAAATTAGATAGAATATATCCAGTCTATTAGACGAAATCTTTTCGCTGTACAGGACTGGGACTTGCACGGGGATATCTGCTGTTCCAGTCTACAAGTGCTCCCTCCAGAGACCAGAAACCTCCTGTCTGAAACAGCTTTGCAAAGCTTTCACACCCCAAAGGGAAGTAAGAGTTGTGCGTTTTTAAGGCTCTCCACAAAAGGGTGACTGAAAGATCTGTTCTCCAGTGCTATTTTCAGCTTATTGGAATGCCTGGTGGAAACGCGGCAGCGTAGTTGTGCTCAAGCTGGAGGTGAAGACAGGGGGCAACGAATGAAGGGGCCCAAAGTTCAGCGAGGCCCCGGCTCCAGCAGATTCTTGAGGTTGATGTTGCAAAGTGGTAAGCAGTGGCTGTGTCTCCCCCTGTGAGTAGCCCATGACCAACCCCCCTGATGATACAGGTGGATTGCAAGGAGGAAGATTTAGGGGGAGGAAGCCAAGAAGATGAGAGAAGTCCATGTTAGCAGCACAGAGAGCCTCTGAAAGATTAGCAGGGCTCTTGGAAAGCAAAGCCTCATCCAGGGGGGGTGGCTGAGGCGAAGAGGACTGAGGCTCACCAGATGAGAGAGACAGGCTGCCAGGGAAGTCTGACAAAAAGCTGTCCACCTCTACTTTGGGTAGTTTCTCAGGCAAATATGAGGTAGATCCAAGCTGATACTTTGGAGGAGGTTGCGGCGGGGAGGAGATGGGAGAAGAAGACTCCAGAGGATAGCTCATTCCCATTGGAAGAGAATTGGGAACCAAAGAATGGGGCATCCCTGAGCTTGGCATGGATTGGAGATGTGTGCTGTACATGCCCACAGGTAACATGCCAGGGAAGCTCTTACCACCTATCATGTCTCTGGATGCCATACACAGGACAGGACTCAGCTCTTCTTTCACTGCAACAGATGAGCTGCAGCTTAGGAGACCCAGCATGTCAACTGGCTCTGTCTTAATCTTCAGCAGTTCCTGGGAGTGGCTTTTCTTCATATGCCTGGTCAGATGATCTTTCCTCCCAAACCTCTGAGCACAGTACTGGCACAAGAAGTCCTTCCGCCCCGTGTGCACTACCAAGTGTCTCCGCACATCCTTCCGGGTGTAGAAGCGCCTATCACAGTGATCACACGGATGCTTCTTCTCCTTTGCTCCACCAGAAGCCCGCCTAGAATGAGCTTTGAGGTGCTCCAGCAGGACTTGGGTACTTTCAAACGTCTGGAGGCATACCTTGCAGCTGAGATCACCGCTGGCAGCTGCATGCATGGCCAGATGTCGCCTGAAGCCGAGTTTTGTGTTGTAGTTTTTGCCACACTCAGGACAGTGGAGGGCCTCCTTGTTTGGATCGTGAGTCTGGAGGTGGTTGCGAAGGTGATCTTTCCGGTGAAACATCTTCTCACAGTACATGCACTGATGAGGCTTCTGAGCAGAGTGTGTGGCCATATGCCTTTTGGAAGAAAAGCAGGAAAGTTTAGACTAGTATCCAACCCCTAAGAGAAGACACACTACTTTTTCAAAATTTTCCTTGTGCTCTACACTTTATACCACAAAAACTCCATGTGGCATTTTATCACCACTAAATGACATGCACAGAAGCACACTTCAAGCAACCGTTACAGAGCCTGTCTCAGCAGTGCCTGTCCTCCCTAGAACGCATCACCTCCACACAAGTGTATTTCAGTCATCTACTCAGCTCCTGCTCTCTGCTGAGGCTATCAGAGGAGGAAATGACAATGAAAACTGGTAGTTTATGACAAAGAACACTTATCTGCTGGTGAGACAGCTTCATTTCATCAGGAGGCATCAGACTGTGGCAATGTCTGCTGACAGCCACTGTGGACTGATTGCACCTTAGTATCTTACACTGTCTGACTGCAGTTCATCTAATTTCAGGTTCCTAGGGATCATAGTTTAATTATTTTGTGCTGTATTTTGGTACATGAATGGGAATTCTATTCCTTTGTGCAAGAACAATAGCTACCACAGACAGAGTCCTGTGATTAAAGTTAGAGGTAGGGCTTCCGAAATGTGAATGCTATTCTTGCTTTTCATTTTGTTTTTCAATCTGTGAACTTCACTTTCTGCTTTGATTCCCTCCTTAGTAAAACAGGAAAGAGCTGAGCGCAGGATAAAGTATTATCTGAGGTTCTCTGGAAGGTGCTTGAAGAGATACCAAGTATGGTAATGTCTGGGACTCAACCGCTTTGCAAGGTAACAAGGGCATTCCCCCTCCTCCACTTTCTCAGAAATTCAAGCAAAAAAACACGACGGAGGGATTTTCCCCTCTCTTCTGTCAGGGTAGCACTGTTAGGTAGAGGCACTCAGCAGTTACCTACCTATATAGCTTGTACTTAGAAGCAAAGGCTTTGCCACAGTGCAGCTGAGGGCAGTTGTATGGTCTCTGCTCAGTATGAGAAAGCGTGTGAGTTCTCAGCTTATCGACATTAGAGAAGGAGGTCTCGGAAATTTCACATTGGCATTTTCCCTGACTTTCGGTCTCTTCACCTCTTGGTCTGGGGACTAATTTCCAGCCTGTCTCTTCCTCCTCCTGCTTTGCATCTTGAATCCAGTTGGGAACACTGGGAAAAAATGCCGTCATGGCAGGTCTAGTAGAACATGGTCATGTCAAGCAGAACTCAAGCCTGCAGGCGTCTTGCTGTGATGTTGTCCCAGTGCAGTTTTCTGTTGGAACCCTCTGTGACCAAACTGATTTAATAGCAAAACATCTTCATCTGAAATCACAGAACGGTTGGTGTGACACATGTGAGCATTCAACAAGCACTATAGACGTGAAAATAAGCGTTCACAGACATGGGAAACTCCCACCTCTGGAACACCTTCCATCCTTTTCTCCATTAACCCCTTTGACCTGAATAAAATTATGTTAAACTTTTTTGGAACTACATTTTTGCAACTATTAAGAGCCAGTGTTACCTGTTACATGCGTTTTCTCCTGAAATATTGTAGACAGGTGTCTCTTTGTAGCTATAAATACCTTACCCTTTTCCCCTCGTGTTTTATGGATTGCTTTGCATCTCCCTTTTTTCATGTTCATACCCCATTCTCACTTTTGCTCTTTGCTTACATGGAATTGCCTTCTAGAGCTTCTCAGAGAAACTAAGGTTCTCATGTATTTTTTTTTTTTCATCCACTTTGCTACCAACCTGGTGCACTAGGAAGACCATCTCCTAGCAAACCAATCTGAATGACCACACATGGGTCAACAGGGGTGGGGAGGAAAACTTGCTATTATTGGCAACATCACACCTTTTTCAGGAAGGCAACAGATGCTGCTTCAGGGTGTGATTAGTCATTGTATTTTCACTTTTCTACTGTGGGGCAGATTCTGCCTCTCTGGATTAGCAAGTTTTCTACACTAATGAGCAATTTTTTTTTTTTTTTACGCTCTCATCCACTGCTAATGGAAGCTCAGACTGTTTCCTGTTCAACTAAACATATCTCCTGCATGCTCTGCTAGCTGTCATGTTAATGAAAATCTACATTACTTTCTCTTAGCAGGTTGTTCTTCAGTTGTGCTTGTCTTGTTGGTAAAGTACTGCATTTTTATATGGTTCTACCAACACCTAAACTGGTTAGCTGAAATAAAAACCTCAGAAAAGATCTCTTTCACTGAATTTAGCTGCCTGAGAAACTCTTCTTAAAATAGTATCAAACCCTCAAGCTCTTTCTCGCTCCATGATTGCTTCAGAGGGAGGAACTTCCTGCCGGCACATCAACATGAGTGCCAGTTGTGGGCAGGATGTGCAACTACGAGGGAACTAACCAACCCCCATTAAGAAAGTGCACCACTGAACGTTATGAATAGCTGAAATAACAATAACTGTAACTGCACCATCACTCACAATACCCTGAATAGTTCCCTCAGGATGGAAAACGCTGAGAAATAGGTTGACTCTGAGAAAACTTGTCACTATGAGGCTTGGAAACATCCATGAAGAGCAGAATTCGGTTTTGTGCAGGCTGAATCTACTTGGGCAGAACAAAACAATAAAGGACTGGAACTGCTGAGCTGCCACTTTGGTACAACCCAGTGCAGTGTGACAGGCTGCTCTGACCCCTCAGGGCGCAGGAGTCCTGTGGTTCAAAGCAGTCTTCCTTTGTAGGTGTCTAAGACTCTGAATATTTCACCTCTGTACGAGATGTGTGCTGGAAAAAATAAGCGTTCTCTACCTCCTGCTTCAGAGCTGTGCACGCATTCTGGGAGTCTCTGCCACTTTTGCCAGGTAGTTGCTTCTTTCCCTCTGAACAAGCTCACCCATCTGTGCTGGTTTCAAAGCTACCTGAAAGAAGACAGACTTTCAATTTTGCTGTCTCTAATAGTAAGGCATGTAAACAATCACCTTCAGAGCAGGAATCCAAATACAAATGAGCTAAGACATGGTAATCTCTAACTCATTATGGTGAAATTTCATCAGCTTTCCTTTAAAATTGTAAGGATCTAGCAAGAAAAAGGACTCTACCTATTTGGGTCTAAGTCAAAATGTATGTCCTGGGACACTGACAGCTGTGGAATAAGGAAGAACAAACAAGATGAGGGTCTTGCATAGTCCTGCAACCTTTTCCTAGTGAAACACAGTTGCTGTGGAAGGTTAACAACATAATTTGTGTTTGGCTAGAAAACTCTGCCTGATCTAGATATTTACATTTCAAAAAAATACATTAGTTTTCTTAGTAACATTTTCCCAAATAATGTTTCCAGTGTGGTCCCTGTTCACTATAGGTCCGTAGCCACCACAGAGAAACGTCCCTGCTGTATGGAAACACTTCGCCTACACCTGTTGAAGGAACATCTTGTAAATGATGGTGTTTGTACCAGCACCGGGAAACCTGGTTATCTTAGAAAGTTTTGTACTAGTCCTGGAAAACTGTGGTTAGCCTCTGCAGCCCCAGAAATCTCAGATAAGTCGGTTACAGAAAACTCCCATCACCAGATGAATCCTCCTCTGCTTCAGTTCTACAGGGGTTAAGAGGTTGACAAGGTGAACACAGAGCTGGAAAAAAATATGATACACCTGGGAGCTGGGTTCCCACTGGCTACCAACTTACATGAAATATTTCATTATGACAGTCATCAGGTTTGTGCAAATTCAAGCTAGAAGAGCTCATATAAGCTGATGGATCGTATGCTATGTAGGAGATTCCAGCCCCTTGTTACTGCACAGAAAACAATGAGGTATGTCTGACTTGGTACATATTACAAAAAAAGCTGTCAGGCTTCACAGAAAGTCCCTGGGATAGAATTTGCCACCTGCTTTGACAGTTTTTCCCACTGTTTAATCTTTCTCAAAGTATGGTTCAACAATACAGCATTTCTGCACAGTTTATGCCCTTGGAGTCACTCCTGCGACACGGAGCACCTTTCCTCAGCTGTGTGGGAAAAACTTGTAACCTAGGCTGGGAACCAGACTGGAGAACTGCCCAGGTTAAAAATAATCAGGAAAAAAACAACAAGGAGCCTGGATGACTTCTCTGACTATACCAACAGCAAAGCTGTGCTGATCTGGCCAGAGCGGGTATGCAGCAGCAGTGGGAGGCAGGGACACGGGGCCTGGCAGGCTGCCTGACTAGCCCCTGGATTGTAGAGTTGCCGTTTCCCTTTCCTAACAGGCATCTCTTGCATCTGATTTGTATTTGGCTGTCCTTGGCTTCTACCTGCTGAGTCCTACTGTACCTTCACTATGGAGCTGCTCCAGAAATGTCACTCTTTTTCCTCCAGGGACAGAGAAGTTGGCCCAAGGACACCTGTGTCCCTCAGTCCTCACCACCCACTTCTGCACTGGCCGGCTGTTTTACAGCTGCTTGATGGTGCAGCTGAAGGAATTTACCCAGCTGAAAAGCAACTTCTTTTTACATCTTTCCTCCACAAGCCACATCAGTCCCCCACTCAGATCTGTTAAGCTATTTTAAGTTGTTAAAGCTTCAACTTGAGCAAACAGAAGGTACCAGCTACGTGGCAGAAAGAAGAGGCTAGAATCCATGGTTGGCACTCAGCCTCAGCCTGGTATCGTGCCTCAAACCCAGCTTCTGCAGCAATCCCAGCTGTGGTGCCAGGCCTGGACAGGACACCGGTTCACTCATTTTTTTACTGACTCTCCTACACAAAGATCAGTGACCGTAACACCTTAAACTGCTGCAGCAACATCTCTCAGAGCACACCTTTCAGAACGCCCACACAGCATAACAAATTCACCCCCTACTTTTCGTTAAAGTGTTCTGACCAAGTCCAGCTCCAACCCCTGACTGCAAGGTCTGCTTCCAGACCTCAGATCACATTGTGACTTTTCTGAAACCTCTGCCGTTTTCCAATATCATTTTCTTAATTATAAGGGAAGAAATGGGGACACCAGACCTAGATGCACAGTACCAGCCCTACCAGTACAACACCTGGATGTAAAGAATCACTCTCCCACCTCCTCACACATCTTGCATTGACCTTTTTTTAATAGTTTTTTGACACTCACAAACACCAACTCACATGTCATTATGATTCCCTGATTTCCCCTATAAAAAAACATTATTTTATTGCATTGAGTGACTCTGGCCATTTCTAGATATGTAGGGTTTTACATCCAAACAGGCTCATTTTTCTAGTTAAGCTGCTCAAGCCTCAGTATCAGTTTCCTCCACTTGATCACTTACAGACTTTGGAAAACTCTGCGTAAAATTCGCATTTACTTTTAAAGCCCAGGAAAAACCCGCTGCACCTTTCCCATAGGAGGTTAACCACACACCCCATCCTCGGGGATGGTTTTCCCATCTGACCGAACTCCTTTCACCCTCCACTTCCCTGGCATGACAACAGACGCGATTCCAACAGCCTAAACCCCTTCGCCGCACCAGCGGGGAAGCCCCAAACGCCAACACAGCTCCGAGATGATTTATTTATGATAAAAGCCGCTTTTTTCACCCACTTAGCCCCAGCCTGTCTGCAAAGCCCCCAGGACAGTGTGCGGCCGTGCTGGTTGCAATCGGGTTGCAAACCCCTCCGGGGCAACTCGCCCTTCCCTACTCCGACAGCTCCGCCGTTTGCACCGGGAGGGAAACGGGAGCCCCACCCCCACCCCGGAAAGGGTCTGCGGAGGCGGCCGGGCCGGTGCCAGGGGGAGCACACGTGCCGCCCCCCCACCCCCCCCCGTTACCATGGCGCAGCCCTGAGGGGTCCCTCCCGCCAAGAGGAGGGGGCCGCCGTGACGCCGCCCCTCACCCCCCTTCCTCCGGTGCCGCCTCCCCGCCTCCCGCACTCACCCCGTTCCCCCGGGCCCCGCCAGGCGCGGCTCCGGCCCAGGCCCCGGCGGCCCCATTGTGCGGGGCATTGTGGGAGTGACGTCGCTCTCCCACTTCCGCCTCGATGGTGGCCGCTTCCCGCTAGAGAGGCCGTTCCGGCGGGCCCCGGGGCATGCCGGGATGGGGCCGCCTCTCGCTGACCTCCGCCGAGCCGCCATGGCAGCGTCGCCGGTCCTTATCCTGCTCCTCGTCTTGCTGCTGGAGGAGATGGCGGCAGGAGGCGGCGCGGCGCCAGCCTGGGACGCGGCCGGTTACGTGCTCTACTGTCCCTGCATGGGTGAGGCCCTCCCGGCGCGGCGGGGCCGGCGCGGAGCCCCCGGCGGAGCCCCCAGGGGAGGCCCCGGGAGATGCCCCGTCTGAGCCCCGCTCTCGCCTCTGCTGCAGGCCGGTTCGGGAACCAGGCCGAGCACTTCCTGGGAGCCCTGGCCTTCGCCCGCGCCCTCAACCGGACCCTGGCCGTGCCGCCGTGGATCGAGTACCGCCACCACCGCCCGCCCTACACCAACGTGAGCCCGCGGGGGCCGGGCGGGCAGCGGGGGCAGCGGGGAGGGGGCGGTGCGCAGGGCGGCGGCCCCCGCCCGGGGTGAGCCGCGGGAGGCCGGGCGGCGCGGGGGCAGTGTGCCGCTGCCCGTGAGTGAGGCGGGCCTGTCCTCCCCAGCTGCACGTACCCTACACCGAGCACTTCAGGCTGGAGCCGCTGCTGCGATACCACCGTGTTATCAGCTTGGAGGACTTCATGGAAAAGCTGGCGCCCCTTCACTGGCCACCTGGCAAGCGAGTGGCCTACTGCTTCGAAGCGGCAGCTCAGAGGAGTGCTGACAAAAGTACCTGTCCCATGAAGGTGAGTTCCTCCTGCGTCCCCGCCGGCACAGCTGAGTTCTGCTGCTGTTCCTGAAGGGAATGACTGCCTCACTCGGGTTGCAGCCTTCCTTTCAGTGCGTCGTGGTGTGGCATGCTGTACCTTCATGCTCAGCTTGGTCAGCAGGTGCGTGGGGCTCAGGAATATGGTCTGCGTAAGTGAGTTCTATCACTTTGGACTTGATTGTGACCATAAGGAGAACGGGTCTGTAGCTTATCTCCTCCTGGTCTCTGCCAGTTTCCCATCTGTGGTATAGTTGCCCGCTGGTTTTAAAGCAACTTCTTTTAATTACAAGTCTGAGAGCTGTGGCATTCCTGTTCTTTTAATATGGCCTGTGCTTTAGATCTTTTTTTAGTTTTTTTCATTCTCTCCTTCCTGTGGAGCTGATATATGGCAAACAGGCTGTTGTATTTGGCCTGCTTTCCTCCAGTAACAGAAAAGCTCTTTGGCTTTGCCCTTCAGGATCTTGCTAGGTCAGCCTTTTGGGCTCTGTGTATGTGCTGAATGAACACCTGTCTTTCCTTTGCAGGATGGAAACCCATTTGGTCCCTTCTGGGATCAGTTTCAAGTGAATTTTGATAAGTCTGAACTCTTCAAGGGAATTTCCTTCAGTTCTGCATACAAGGACCATTGGATCCAAAGGTAGCAAGAAGGTGGAACAGTGCTGGCACGCCACTGTAGGCATTTCAAGTAACTTGTAAAAACAGTTGTGCTAGTCACTGTGTAAAGCTTTTGCCTTTTGGGGGAGAGATATTGAAGTGGTTAATTAGCAATATAATTAAAAATCTTAGTGCTTTTACCATTAAATATTTGCTGAGCATGCTCTTCCTGTGAGTGTTATTAGGTGTGAACTCTCTAACGCTGATTTCTGAGCCAGTAATACCTAGCTACAGTATTTACTGATTACACATGTAATTATTCTTCAAAAAGAACTTGGTTCTCAGTTGCTGATCATGAACTGTATTTTACTGGTTACCTCGTTTTCAGAGCTACAGGTGGTATCAGTAAGTTTGGGTGACAGAATTGCTCTCATCTGGGGTGAAAATATAAGCTGTCATTGCTTGGTGGCTCATCACTGCATGTGAGATTCTTACCTTTTTGTCTGTTAAATAAAAGGTCTGAGGTAAAGTGCAGCACCTGCATTTTCTTCAGTGTTGCATTCAGATGGGAAAATGGTTAAAATTTATCCAAATTTAGAGCAATAGATGCTGTATATTTCAGGTTGTTCATAGTTTCTGTTTTAACCTTCACAGTAGTCTTTGGGCAAGATGACACATGCAAGGTTATGTCATGTTTCAGACTGGTGGTTTTATTTCTTTCCTTAGGTTTTCACCCTCTGAGCACCCTGTACTCGCCTTACCTGGAGCTCCAGCCCAATTTCCAGTCTTAGAGGAACACCGGCCCCTCCAGAAATACATGGTGTGGTCTGATGAAATGGTGAAGAAAGGAGAGGCCTATATTCATTCTCTGCTGGTCAGGCCCTATGTAGGAATTCACCTGAGGATCGGCTCAGACTGGGTAGGGTTCCCATGCGGGACTGGTTGTTGTGGTCTGTACAGTTGCTATAGACTGGTGGCTAATGCTCTGTGGAAGAAGCTGCCCAAAGAGGAGCTGTGCTTCTGGGGTGGCAGCCTGAGCCCTTAGCAGTGCTGTTGGGATTCCCCTTTCAATCAGGCTGACGCTGCTGGCAGATGTGGCGGACGTGACAGTGTTTTCTCCCACTTGCAATTCAAAAGTGATATTTTCTTTCCTTCTCCCAATAGAAAAACGCCTGCAATATGTTAAAGGATGGGACAGCCGGGCCACACTTCATGGCTTCACCTCAGTGCGTGGGCTATGACCAAAGCGCTGCAGTCCCTCTTACCATGGACATGTGCCTGCCAGACCTCAAAGAGATCAAGCGTGCTCTCAAGCTCTGGGTGAAAAAGACAGAAGCTAAATCTGTTTATATCGCTACTGATTCTGAGCCCTACACAACGGAAATACAGCAGTTTTTACAAGAAAAGGTAAGTATTTTAGAAACCTGTTCAGGTAGGAGAGCTTTCATAAAAACATTCCTTGGATTTTGGTCTGATGCTGCCACCCACAGCAGGCAGGCAGTTGTGTAATATGCTATTCACAGAAATATTGGCATCTCAAAGTGGTTTTTCTCATAGCAATTAAAATTATACTGTAAAACTCTTCCTTTCCCAGAGGTTGAAGAGCATTATTCTGCATGGTAGTTAATTTTGCCTTGAAAAAGACCTCAATTAAATAAATCCAAGTGATTTGCAAAATTTTTGACATTTATCTATTCATAAATGAGTTAAAGGGCAACTTAAGATGGAATCCACTCTCTTTTTGTTGTATATTTCCATTTCTAATATTATGCCAAGACATTTGGATTGTAATAATAGATGACTGGATTCATCTGCTTTCCTCATTTCTCTGCAGATCAAGGTTGTAAGCTTGCAGCCAGAAGTGCCTCAGATTGATTTGTACATCCTCGGTCAGTCTGATCATTTTATTGGAAACTGTGTCTCTTCGTTTACTGCCTTTGTGAAAAGAGAGCGCGATGTGCATGGAAGACCCTCTTCATTTTTTGGTATGGACCACCCACCGAGATTACGGGATGAATTCTGACCAGAAGAGGAACAGGCTCCATGGTTCTCAGGCCTCTGAGCTTGGTACCGTGCTAAGGGACCACTCGGCACTGTGTTCTGCATGCAGAACACACTGCCAGGCTGCCACAGGCCTGCTTCAGCCCTGTGATACTCCTCACAATGGCTTCTAGACTGTTTTGTCTGTCTTCTCCTATATTTTCAGTGTGAGGTCAGGCAGAAAAGAAATTTTAAATCATATAGTTTATGGAAAAACTATAAACTATGTACAGTTTTTTAGATGTAGTTTATATAGCTCTCCATTCTCACTGTTTGGGGTTTGCCAGCTATCATGATGAAGCAGCTGCTCAGGTGTCCTCTTCTTCATATTTTTTTTCCCGTTAAATCTTAAATTTTACTTGGAGAAGTTGTGAAACTTCTTGTCCAAAACTGACCATAAGTTCTCTTTAAGTGCAGAGTATTTTCAGGCATATTGCGGTCCCTGGAAAGAAAGTGCAAAGTAGAGCTCTGGACTGGAAATTACCTCTGGGTTTTATCAGGTGCCACTGTTGCCTTACTAGACCTATGTCACCTCAGTGCCTCAGTTTCCATTTCTATGTCAAAAGACATTTCATACCTGCTCTTCAGCAGTGCTTTGGGGCACCTGGATCTCTTCAGCGGCACTAGAGAAGTGCAGCAGGGGCATGTTTTAATGTGCTGCCTTTTCAGCCTGTCTTTGTGTTGAACTGAGGAGAAGGCGTTTGCGGGAACACAGGCAGGAGATCTTTCATAGCCAGTTGAGAGTTGGAGATTTAGGGCTTGTAGCTTTGTAGCTGTTGATGTCAGGTGGAGGTCTGTGGTCGGAGTGAAACTGGTTTTGAGCTAAGACTTCTAAAGTAGCTGTAGTGGGGTTGGTGTATGTTGTACCTAGGTCTATGGTAATGGCTTCTGTTTTCTTACTATATTTTGTAAAAAAACCCCTCTGACAACACAACTCTTGTCTGCAGGAGTAGTTCCCTGTGGAAATTGGTCGCTGATGGTGAAACAGCAGCCCAAACCCCTTTGTTTGGCCCAGTGCAGTTTAGTGCTGGTAACACCAATAATCTTGATGTGAGACTCAGCTTGGCTGATGCCTTCTGGTACTCCTGTGATGTTCTTTTTCTTTTATCCAAAGACTGAGTACAGAACTTGCTGTTGCTTTTTTAAAAATGCCACTGAATTGAGTCAGTGGTACCGGGACTGGCTGCCTCTAGTGTGCTACTGTGGTCTCAACGGTGCTGTCGTGGAGCGTTTACAGGGGTTTAACTCTAAATGTCTTTTTAGTGGTGGGATTTTTCCTTCTTGAAAATGTTCCTCAGTTTTGAAGGCTCAAGGGAGTGACCAAAAGAAGGCTGAACTAGCAGGTCCCCAAGTGTCAGGATGGCAGAGGCTCTCATCTCTTGTTTCCCTTGGTGCTGGCTTCCAGAAACTGGGGAACTGGGTGGTTGCAGGGCCTGGGGCAGCTGGGTGCCTGGAAACCTGCACACTCCTGGGTGTTTCACATGGCTTCGTCTTGGATGGTGCCATCGGGGCTCCTTGCCGCAGGGCAGGGCAAGGGCAGCCTTTCCGCATAGTGTTGGGAAAACAATGTATTGAAACGGTTGTGTGTTTGGTTTTTGTTTTTTTTTTTTTTTAACGTATTTCTTGTAATAATAAAACCTCGATTTTATATTCACGGGTGTGGCACCGCCATTCCTTCCTCTGCCGCGGGCTGCGGTGAAGCGGGCACGGCTCCGGCCCTTAAGGCGGCCCGGCCGGGTGGGGCCCAGCCCGGCGCTCGCGGCTGCGGCAAGAACCGGGAATGGTTCGCGAGGCACCGGGGCCGCCGGGGGGCGGTGGCCCCTTTGTCCTGGCTCCATCCGGGCCCGGCGGGAGGCGGCGCCACCGGGGCCGGTAGCTACGGAAGTGGCGGGCGTGGGGGCGGGCGCGCGCGTTGCTAAGGAAGTGCGTCACGCCCGGGGGGCGGGGCCGTCTCGCCGCTTCCGGTGCCGCGGGAGGAGGCGGCCGCGCGGCTCCATGGTGACGGCGCAGGTGAGTCCGGCCCGGCCCGGCCGTGTGCGGCCCCCGCCGGCCCCGCCACCCGCGCCTGTGCGCCGGGGCCGCCCCGGGAGCTCCCACGGGCCGGCGCTCACGCAGGGGCACCCGCCCCAGGGCCGCCCCGGTGCGGCGCGGGGGTGACAGCCCGGGGAGTCGCTGCCCGTGAGGCCGCCTCCATTTGCACGCGTGGGCCCAGCCGCGCCTGGGGGGTGTCGGCCGGGAGAGCGAGCGGGGGAGGCGGGCTTCGGCCGCCGCCTGTAGCGAGGCCGCGGGCGGGTGGCCCCGTTCGGGCGGGTGGCCCCCCGTCCCCACTCCCCCATCGGGCCGCGTGTCCGGCTGCCTCCGGAACCCTTTCCCCGCTGCGCCCGCTGTCGCAGCAGCGAGGGCGGTGGGTGATGCTCGGGTGACCCTGTAACCAGAAATTAAGTCGGGTTCCCGGCTGGAGTTGGGGTCCCGTACTCACGTGCCACCTCCCCGGGCAGGGGACACCCGTGGGGTGCCGTGCTGGAGGTGACCACAGACACTAAGTGACATCAGGGCACATGCTTTGGGGGTGTCCGGTCTGCCAGGCATTCAGCAGGGAGGTGAGAGGAGAACGACAACAACAGGGGCAGTCGGCTTATGAAGGAGGGAAGACACAAGCAATTAAGCCAAGACATTATGAATCCACAAATATTTGAAAGATTTAAATTGAAAGAAAGCAATGGAATTTTTTGAGTGGTACCCAGCAATCTGCAGAGAGATGCGAGGGAAGAGTTTAGGTAGTGTACCAAGAAAATCTTTCTGACATCTTTAATCTTAAGGCAGGAAGCGGAGAAGCCTCGGGGCAGGTGGGATAAGGGGATAGGTAGGCGGTGGGATGTGGTGTTTCTTGGGCACGGCTGGCTGAGCCGTCAGGTCCCAACTCCTGAAAGTTTCTGACGAGCAGCGGTTACCTTAGCTTACCTTCAGATTGTGGCATTGCTTATTTTCTCAGGCACAACCTTGTGTTGACTGAAATAAACAGCAATGCTTCCATTTCCACCCACCCTCCCCTCTTGGTCATCTGGAGCACATCTTCAAATGCATTCATCTTAGCCTTGACCTTGACTCTTAGGGACCAGGCCCGGGTCACTTTAGGCTGAGCTAATTCCATGAACAAAGTCCACCTGCCCATAGCAGAAGAGCAGACAGTACGGCGGCCTTCCCCGCTCTGCTGGCTGTCCTGGGCAGCTCAAACATTGCCGTGGAGTTTCTGGGGAATACAAACACTGCCCACTAATTGGTTTTATTTTCAGTTTCACACTTGGGTAAATCTGAGAAGAAACATCATTTGTTATGCTTCCAGTAAACTTCACAGCAGTAGCTAAAATAATTGGAGATGATTCGTGATAGGTTGTTACAAAAATAGCCCAAATCAGGGGTGAAGTAAGTTATTTGTGACTATAAAAAGAGACTTGCAAGTGAAATAGGGAAAGGTGTCAAAAGGTTTCCAAGCTCATGTTGATGAGATACACCCAGAGGAACAGCAAATATGCAACATAATTTTTGTTCAGTGTTTACCTCTGCCAAAGCTGTTGCAGAGCAGACATGCTGGGTATTTCACTGCTAACTTCCTGATGACCATATGGATGCCTATGTGTACTCTTGTGAAAAAATAGTCTATGTGAAGACTAACTTAATTCTGATCATTTAAAGTTAGTCACAGTTGCTTTCAAAAATGGCACTTCTTATCAAAGTATTTTGGATATCAATTATATAAAATGAATCAAGGCTCTCTTTTTCAGAATTTATGTCTAATTTGAGTATTTGTCAATGTGAACATTCACCATAATAAATGAAGCTGCAGTTGTGATGTGAAATAAGTATGCTGACAAATGAAGCAGCAGTTGTTTTGTGAACTTGTCCAAAAAATTCAGTGGTTAACTTGAACTATAGGAACATGTCTGGTAGATATGGACAGAGGAGCGTGTATTGTATATACAGCTATTCATGATGAGTAGAGGGAGAGTTGCTTTTTGTGATTCTGCAATACTTGTCCCCATTCACATATTCTTTCTCTGTTAGTACTCTAGAAGAGGTGTTCCTTGTGGGTCAGACAGTAAGGTCATCTTTATTCGGCATTGTTAATTAAGAGGGAAAATTTTTATTCAGTTGCGAACCAAAATTCCTGTAGTAGTTTGAATTCACTGTGCAGGTTGTGAAGTGCTTCTTCTGGATGATTGTCTAGTTTGGTCAATCCAACCCACATTCCTCATCTTCCTCTTGGCAGCTACCATGCACTTTCACGAGAATTGTGAGGAGCAAGGATTCTCCCCTCACAACCAAAGGAATTCTGAAGGCCATATTGAGGTTTCCATGCAGTTCTTAAACATGTTTATTTGTTACTCTTGTGTTATTCTTTGTAGTGCAGATTGACAGTCTGGATATTGGGCTAGAAATATGGTGCCTTCCTCAGTCCTCTAGCTCTGTTCCTGAAGTTCTCTGTCACCTTGTTTGAGAAGCTCTCCTGAGACATGCAATTACTGAGTGAAAAACAATCAAGACAAGATGCATGGGTTGCTGTCGATCCAGCTGGTAGTGGAACAGTGAGAATGTCCTGAGAAGGCCAGACTTGAACATGTGCCACCGCTACCTGGGGTTCCCAGTGTGTAATAGTTTTACATTTATTTCCAGTTGGCAGAAGGATCTCGGAGCTCTTCCTGAAAGGTAATTTTGGAAAAAAAGCATATTAGAAATCACACGGCATTGCACAAGCTGTGCTGCTCAGATCTTCCATGTAAGGCTGTCGCTTTAGCAGTAACAGAGTCTTTTTGTTCTGTTGTAAATGGCAGCTCATTGTGCTAATGACTGTGGGATGCAACAGCCTGTTTCTTCCTCTCTACCCAGTCATGAAGGATTCGGATCTGTGAACTGGGTTTATGCAATGTGAGTTAAGACTAATGCTGAATCTTGTAAACCTAATTCAGCTGGAACGCCAGCGCAGGAGCTATTTCAGTGGGTTACTGTGCTTGGGCAGATCTGGCTTTTGTGGGAAATCCCAGTAAAAGTATATTGCCAAAAGAAAAAATAATAGCATAGATCTGCGTGAACTGTTGTGCTTGAAATAGCTAAAGCAAGTACAGTTGTCTTCAGTTTCCCGAGAAAAATGGATGCGTAGTTCCAGCTGAGGAAGACACTCAAGCTGGTTTGCAGGATCCTTTTGCGGAGGGCAGTCACATTATAGGAAGAGGAGGGTGGGCTCGAAAGACTCATTGCTTTTATGAAATTTTTATAAGTGATATGAAAGGAGCTTAAACTCATCTTCAAAAGCCTGAGAAGGGCAAATCCTGGCAGGTGTCCACTTCACACCCTGATGTCCCCTGGTTGCTTAAGCATTAGATGAAGCATAATGCAGATTACTCCAACCTTATAGCTCTCCCTTCTGCTCCCTGCTGAGTGCAAGTCGGAATGCTGCTCTCTGTGTGAAGTGTATTGATGATACTTGTGCAAAAAATACAAACTCAAGATCAACATTGACCAGGAAGTTTGGAAGTGGAACAGAAAGATGAGGAGTTCTGGGGCTGCCTGGTACACAACAGTGGCTGTCCAGCATTGGCGGGGAGTGGCTGTGCTTTGCCTGGACCCCCCTGGGCAAGCGCAGGGCCAAAAGTGACTGTCAGTGTTGGAGTGTGACAGGCCTGAATTTACGAGGCTGCAGCAGTGCCCTTGGCAGGGGACAACACAGGCATCCTGTGGCTGCATGCACCCTCGCCTCGCTGCAGTTAGGTGGTGGAAATACTCCTCTTCGTGGCCCACTGATTTCAGACCCCACCTCACTGGGGTAATTCACTCCCCTTGCTGGTTTGTTTTACCATATTTGCAGGCATTCGAAGACTGTGCTGCATTTGGCTGCTTTAATGATTCCCTTTGTAGTGAGCTAGATTGCAAGACAGGCTGAAAACGTTTTTGTAACACTTATTTTCACTTGATTCTTGACCAAAAGGAAAGGTAACGTCAGTTTTCCCAAGTGTTGAAATGCAGGTTATCCAGGGGATGTGATGCCTGAAAATGGACAAACTATTTTATGATTTTGTCATGAATCCTTGCAGCTGCTGCACCCCAATTAAGACCTGTTTTTCTGCAAGCAGGCTTCTAGAAAGTGACTTCAAAAGTGTAAGGCACAAGAGGAGAGAAACATTTGGGCAGTATTCCAGGGATCTGCTGTCATTTAAGAAAACCCAGGCATAAGTCTTAAACCTTCTGTGGCAGAATGGTCCTGATGACACAGCACATCACATGAGAGGGGATTGTAATATAAATGTCTCAAAAATATGAGGTTTTGTCAATACCTAGGAGGCGTAAGAAGAGGCAACTCTGAAAATGCTTTATTTATAATTCTCTCTTGAATTTTGGTAGGTAGGTGCAGCGCTTAAAGCACCTGACTGATTCCTTTTCAAGTCTGAGAGCAAGTCTGTACTAGATTTTCAAAGTATGAGATTTAAACCAGAAAGCCTGACTACAAAGAAGATCAATGGAAAAGTATCATATTATTTTTAGAAATACTTTAAAAGGCATGATGATTCTTCTAAGGGTCAAGAAGAGGATCTCTGCCAACTGTGAAGGTGTGATTTGATTAAGATTTTTTGCAGCAGAGCTCGTAGAAATGATACCATTTGAGGGACAGGCTTTGGTAAAATAATCCTGTCTCAGTTCAGGCTTTTATGAAGTGTTCATGTTGTACATTACTTATATTCTTCAAAATCCCTCGTAGCTTAATGAATATGAAATGCTGCTTGAATAGATGAGTTGAATCTTTGGCTTTGTGGAAAATTGTCACCGGCTGAAAACTGCCTTCACATTTTCCTCCTCTGTTTCCTTTTCAGGTTTCTAGCACGGGATCATCCGTCGATCAGATCACGCCAGCCACAGACCTGCTGTCATGTCTAAATTAAAGAGCTCCGAGTCTGTTAGGGTGGTGGTACGATGCCGGCCAATGAATAGCAAAGAGAAGACAGCTTCATATGAAAAGGTCGTTAACGTGGATGTCAAGTTAGGGCAGGTCTCAGTGAAGAATCCGCGGGGAACATCTCATGAACTGCCTAAAACTTTCACCTTTGATGCTGTGTATGACTGGAATTCCAAACAGGTTGAACTCTATGATGAGACCTTCAGACCTCTCGTGGACTCTGTTCTGCAAGGGTTTAATGGGACAATCTTTGCCTATGGGCAGACTGGGACAGGGAAAACGTATACGATGGAAGGGGTGCGTGGTGATCCTGAAAAAAGAGGGGTCATCCCCAATTCATTCGATCACATCTTCACTCACATCTCTCGATCTCAAAATCAGCAATACCTTGTTAGAGCATCTTATTTGGAAATATACCAAGAAGAAATCAGAGACTTGTTATCAAAGGATCAATCCAAGCGGCTGGAGTTAAAGGAGAGACCAGATACAGGTGTCTATGTTAAGGATTTGTCCTCCTTTGTTACGAAAAGCGTCAAAGAGATAGAGCATGTCATGAATGTGGGAAACCAAAATCGCTCCGTTGGTGCCACTAACATGAACGAACACAGCTCACGATCTCATGCCATTTTTGTGATCACTATCGAATGCAGCGAGTTGGGACTTGATGGCGAGAATCACATCCGTGTTGGGAAACTCAACCTGGTAGACCTTGCAGGCAGCGAGCGGCAAGCTAAGACTGGAGCACAGGGGGAAAGGTTAAAGGAAGCTACTAAAATCAATCTCTCTCTTTCAGCTTTGGGCAACGTTATATCTGCCCTAGTAGATGGCAAAAGCACACACATTCCATACCGGGACTCAAAGCTGACTAGGTTACTTCAAGACTCGTTAGGTGGCAATGCCAAAACTGTGATGGTGGCCAATATAGGCCCTGCCTCGTACAATGTAGAGGAGACTCTGACAACGCTGAGGTATGCCAATCGTGCCAAAAACATCAAGAACAAGCCACGAGTGAATGAGGATCCTAAGGATGCTCTGCTACGAGAATTCCAGGAAGAGATTGCTCGACTCAAGGCACAGTTGGAAAAACGGTCTATTGGCAAAAGAAAGAGGAGGGAAAGGAGGAGAGATGGTGGGGAAGAGGAGGAGGACACTGAAGAGGGCGAGGATGAAGGAGATGACAAAGATGACTATTGGAGGGAGCAACAAGAAAAGCTGGAGATTGAGAAGAAAGCTATAGTTGAGGATCACAGCTTGGTAGCAGAAGAAAAGATGAGACTGCTGAAAGAGAAAGAGAAGAAAATGGAGGACCTGAGACGAGAGAAAGAAGCAACAGAAATGTTGAGTGCTAAAATCAAGGTAGAATTTTTCCTTGTTGTGCTTTTTGAAAGCGGTTTAGGCTGTGGGGAGAATAGAGGGTTTCCCTATTTGGAAAGACATTTCACAAGAAGTTTCCAGGATAGTGATTTGTGTTTAGATTGAAAGATTTTAAAATAAACTGTTTTAAGACAGAAGATGACATTTCCACCATTAATTACATATTTCAATATTCATGAGTTGTTTCATTGTTCTTATGTGCTCATCTTGTAGGATCTTAAGCAATCTGCCCAATAAAGTGTGATGACGCATCTTTTCACAAGCTGTAGCACAAAAAATGCTTCATTCTGTCACAGATCATTAACAAGTACTTTACAGGGGAGCCCGTGTCTTGGTTCTCCAGCTTTGCCACACATTGCAGCAGTGTGTAATTCTGAGCAAGTTACGATTTCATTAATCCCACAGTTTTATAGGAATTTTAAGAAATAGTAATTCTTGTAGCAGCTGACTTGAAAGAGAATTCCCTGAAGAAGTGGTATCTGTATGAGAGAAAGCTGCATTCCGTAGTCACTGAAATAAACTTCTGACCCTGGTTTTTCCTTTCAGGCAATGGAAAGCAAGCTTCTGGTGGGAGGGAAAAACATTGTGGATCACACAAACGAACAGCAGAAAATCCTGGAACAGAAACGACAGGAAATTGCAGAACAGGTACAAGGAAGAACATTTATTGTTTTGTATAAAAAGCCTTGCTGCAGAACTTTTATAAAACATTGTGTCAGGAGAAACTTAGAAAATTTTCCCAGGGTTAACCCTAAAATTGGTTTAATGGCAATAATTTATCTCAAAAGATGGGGGAAGGGTTTGTGTCCTATTTACATTGTATAAAATATGTAAAGAAGGTTTATAATAATTTTCTTTTAGCTATTCACGTTAAAGATTTATGTCATATCTTGACTGGAACTCTCTGTGGGTAAAGAAATAATTGGGAGACCTCAGAGAGTGACAGTTCAGTCATTAGCTTGAGGGAAGGATGTTTACTACATGCTAAAAGTTAATTTTCTGTTATGCATTTTCTGTTGGTGATTCTTCAGTGCAATGATGAATTGATAAAAAGAAAAAAAATTACTAAACCTGAAATTTGATTCTTTAATTGAACTTGAGCACTTATTCACACTATCTGCTTTTAGTAGCAAAATAAGAACAAAGAAGAGTTAATGCTTCTCGTATTTCTAAGGCAAGAGATAGGAAGAGCATGAAGCTAAAGCAAAAGCCCTGGAACCCAGGGAAGTAAAAACGTCCTGAGCATTGGTTTCATTTATGTCAGCCTGGAGGTTGCAATGTAATTGCGGTCTTTAATTGTATGTCACGTCCTTCAGAAACGTCGGGAGCGAGAAATCCAGCAACAGATGGAAAGTCGGGATGAGGAAACACTAGAGCTGAAGGAGACCTATAGTTCTCTTCAGCAAGAGGTGGACATAAAGACCAAAAAGCTCAAAAAGGTAAAAAGAAAAATATTCGATGTCTAGTGAGTTAGGAATAAAATCAACTTTTGTGTGAAAGTGAAAGGAACATTGGCAGGTTATGACTTTGGCACTTACTGTGTGTTCCAGTTGTTTTCCAAGCTGCAAGCTGTGAAGGCAGAAATCCATGATCTCCAAGAAGAGCACATCAAGGAGCGCCAGGAACTGGAACAGACCCAAAATGAACTTACCAGGGAACTCAAGCTAAAGTAAATCCCATCGCTTCATTGCCTGCTGTTAGCTGTAACAGAGGCAGTTTCTTTGGGAGGGGAGCGGAGGGACTGCATTGTTCACACTTGTGGAACAAAATTTAAGCATGAGAAAACTAAAATATTCCTCCTTTTCCAGGGCTGGATTAAGTCATTGGGAGAGGAGCAGTGGAGGAAGTCATCTACTAATTATGTTTCTTGTGTATTTCTCATTTTTGTGGTTGCACGTAGGCACCTGATTATTGAAAATTTTATTCCCTTGGAAGAAAAAAATAAGATCATGAACAGATCATTCTTTGATGAAGAGGAAGACCAGTGGAAACTGCATCCCATAACCCGTCTGGAGTGAGTGTATTTCTAATCTTTTCTTGAGATAGAATTACAGGTCACAGAAAACCCTCTAGCTGTCAAGAACAAGGAACATCAAAAGAGGGATTGAATTGGGGATTTAAACTGGCCCTGTAGTTCGTAGCTTCTTGCTGCACAATAAAATAAAAAAAATATTCCTCTTAGTAGGTTGAATAAAATAGGAATGTACAGTTAGGAGAATTCTTGGAAGACTGGGATTTTTCTTCTAGATGAGCCCAATAGTTATATGTGGAATATATGTAATAGTGCATTCACTACTAAAATAGCAGTAAATTCCTATCATATTTCTTTCTGCTTTAGACTGGAAAGCTCTGAAGAATAATCACTATTATGAAAGCTGTGGCTAGATCCTGCCTCTCTACACAGAAAGTTCTCTACAGCAGGTTTAGAAAGTTGGGTGCAGCTGAGTGTAACTGCAGACTGTATAGTAAAAGCATATAGAAATGCTCCCCTTTGCGCAGGGAGCAGATGATGCAAGATAACTCTGTTATCTGCTTGTCTCTGGCTGTGAGAGCTGTTCCTGCAAATGCAGCCTAGGTAGTTTTTGCTCTCTTGAAACATATTTCTGTGTGGAATTTGCAGATGTTTTAGCTCATAAACTCAAAGAGGAGTTATTGTTTCTGTTGTATAATAGACTGAATATTTTTCTGTAGGAACCAGCAGATGATGAAAAGACCGGTATCTGCTGTAGGATACAAAAGGCCACTGAGCCAACATGCCAGGAAGTCCATGATGATTCGTCCAGAGGCTCGGTACAGGGTAAGCCCCGATGTGGTTACAACCTTCCTGTGTTTACCCTCCTGATCAGGGGAATGTGAATTTCAGAGGATTTGGAGGAGTTCTTCTATGGGATGTAAATTTTTACAGTGTCCTGCATACATTTATAAAGTACTAAAGAATAAGCTTCTGGAGGGAAAGGAAATAATTTGTGTGAAAACATGCAGATTTGCATTCTGCTTTTATTTGTTTCAGGCAGAGAACATTGTACTACTGGAACTTGACATGCCCAGCCGAACAACAAGAGACTATGAAGGTCCAGCCATTGCTCCCAAAGTTCAGGCGGCTCTAGAAGCAGCTCTGCAGGATGAAGATGAGATACAGGTGGATGCTTCAACCTTTGAGAGCACTTCAAATAAAAAATCAAAACCCAGGTGAGTTGGACCTTTAGTAAGCAGACTAGCAGACAGTGGTACAGTTGCTGTTTGTCAGCGCTTCGCATCAGTGAAGTTAATGTGAGCTTGGCTGTAAAGGAGAGAGAGAGAGAGAAAGGAATATAGGGAAGAAAAGAAAGCTGAGACTGATTATAGAGAATAAATCCAGTAAAAAAAAATAATTAGCTTTTTGGAAGATTAATTTTGACAAGTAACAGGTGACATTGTTGGGGTTTTTTGTTTATTTTTTCATTTTTACTTCTTCAGGCCTAAAACTGGAAGGAAATCAGGGGGATCCTCTTCAGCAGGCACCCATAGTTCTCAGCTCTACCCACAGTCCCGAGGGCTGGTTCCAAAGTAAAACCAGCAGTTCCTCTCCAGGGCACCAACAGCCTTTGCCTTCTGAGAGCAGAGACAAGTAAAAACCTGCAGAGAGAACTCCCAGCCAGACTCCAGCCCCTTTCCTCTGGAGGTGGCCTCTTTGCTGTTTAACTGACTTGTGCCAGTCCAGGTGCACTGAGCCACAGGAAGATACGTACTTGCAATTCAGCATTTGGCCTCTGTGGGAACAGATTTTAGTTAGGAAATCAGAAATGCATGAGGTACATTAAAGTGTATTAGAAGCAATGGGAAGCATGGGGATCACCTCACAGCATCACCGTCTCTCCTTCTGCACTAGCCCTTTTGCTGCACTGGGCTTTTTTCTGTTGGGCCATAAGAAGACAGAGTTGAAATTCCTCTCAACAGAACCACCGCTCCAGAGCTCCATAGTGAGAACGAAATGAGGCTAAAAAGCAGAGGATCTGTTCAAACTTGACTAGGTGCATAGTTTTTCCTCTTCCTGCTTGAAAGACTGGCATCATCATTTGGGGTTAAGAAGTTGGTCTGAACAGGCAGGAAGGATGGCAGCGGTCAGCATGTGCACACCAGCAGATAGCTGTGCCTCCCTGTAGAGCTGTAGGACAAAAGAGGGGTCTTGGAAGCAACTTTGTGCTCTCTAAAAAGAAAGGAAGCAGTAGAAACTGAAGTCCTTTCCTTGTTTACAGGCATAAGTAAGAGCTCCTCTAAACCGACCTCCTACAGACCTCACCCCTACCAGCAGGAACCACCTTGTCAAAGAATACCTCTGCATACCAGTGCCAGCTCCACAGCTTTCCTCCTCTCTTTTGCCTCCATCTTTACCCCTGGCATTTGAAACCAGTGTCCGTACAAAGTCTTGAAACTCCGGGGTGGCGTATGGCCATTTTCTCACGTCTCCCCACTGTTCACGAGAAATGTAGCATTGGCTCAAAGCTGTCCTCCTAGCAGGCTGACGGGGCTGACTCTGCTCTCCCCTGTAAGCTGGGTAGAGGGCAGAGCACCGGAATGTGGAGCTGCCTTTGAGTGCACTCTTGTAAGTATGGTCCCTCCCCTTGGTGTCTAAGGAGGTTCAGCGTTTGGCACCTCTTGTGCCTCACCCGTGGAGTTCCACATTCCACGTCAGCAGCTTTCTCTTCGCACCTCCCAGCCCATGCAGAGCCCACTGGGTGTGAAAGCACATGTAACAGAGCCTGGGTAATGGAATCTGGTATTCATTCCAGGGCTTTTACTTTGAAAACAAGGGAGGAAGAACTGCTCTTGACAGTCTCTTTGCAAAGCTGCCCTATGACTAAAGCAGGCTCCTGTAGCACTGCAGGCTGGTGTGGCAGGGTAGAGGGAGGTGGAGCTGTCACACTGAGGACAGAGTAAGGTGTCCCTGTCTAATGTCTCACAGCTCATCTGTAAGTTTTAGTTCACTGTATATTGAGCCTTGGAATGTTACTTTTTCTGGTTGCTGTTGGCTGTCATCCTGTGAATGTTTTTCCATTTCCTCTCCCTCACTGATGACTTCCTCCAAACTGACATGTGTGAGTGTATGAGGACTTGCCTGGTTTTAGAAATGCTCTTGGACTCTGCCTTGTGTGCTCGTTAAGTATCTGCTGAGTGACTTCATCCAGGCTGGAGAACTCCATTCTGTCTGACCCCCATGAGCAGAAGGAACCAAATGCTCAGCACAGCTCACCTCTGCATCTTGCAGGCATGATGCCTCGGTGAGCCAGCTGCCCAAGCGGGCCCGGTTAAACACTAACTCAGCTGCTTTGATTCATGGAGTGCTTTTCTGGACCACAAGATTAATATATATATATACATATATGTGCATATATATATATATTTATATTAGTTCTGGTGGAGGAAAGAGGAGTTTGCTTATAATTGAGAGAGTGGGCATCTGGCAGATTTCTTTCAACCTGATTATGGAAACCTGGCATAATCTTCCTTTTTATAAAGCACTGTTGTACAGAGAGCCTTTTAATTGGCTCTTGTTGCATAATATAATGTCACCTTCTCTTCCCTTTCCTCCCTCTTTCTCTCCAGCACATAATCTTCTGTACTCGGACATTTTAAAAGATGATTGTATGGTGTAAGTGCTCAAGAGAATTGAAATGAAACAAGGCGGGGGGTGGGGTGTCCCAAAACCTGAAATAGCAACAAAATATATAACCTTGTATATGTACATACCTATGTACACATGTTTTATGTGAATAATGCATACACAGACACATTTGTGTCTGCACATGTGCACACTCTTCTTCAGTCACTACTGTTCTGTAGGGAATTCTATATTAAACTCATATGCTGGAAACCCCCTTGTAGCAGGACTGGTACAGTGGAACTCACAGTGCAAACCCAAACTGTTCTCGTTTTAGTGTTGATAAGCTAGCTGGTTAATATGTCAGAAAGGCTTTGCTTTTAATTCTGTAGAAATTCATTAGCAAGGTGAAAAAAATTCAGTAGGGTGGAAAAAGAATAAAACTGCTTATTTAGTCAGTGTATTTAAATTGGAGCTGTGGTTGGAGATTGGGTTAGTGTATTCACGGGCAATCTCAGATTGTTACAGAAGCTTTTAGATTCTCGTTGTGATGGACTTACCCTCAACCAGATACTCGGTGGCACTGACATTAAGATAAAATACATTGTCTTAAGCTGTACAAAACGTGCTGAGCTCTGGGTTGAAGTTTTTAAGGAACATTCCTGCCGAGTTTGCCCCTCTGTGGGTGTTATCTGAACCATCTGGGCTTCCTGCAGGTTAACGGCCAAAGACAGGAAATCCAGCCGACTCCTGGAAGAGGCCCTCGGACAGTGTGCGCCGTCACAGTTTCTTCATAGGAATGTTTAACATCCTTCTCGTCTTTGCTCTGATCTGTATAATGGGATCTTTTTTTAAAAAGTGACGTGGAGCAGAAGTCAGGCCTCGGCTCTGGGAGCAAGCACCACATGACACTGAAGCATAGGAATTTAAAGCACTTTCTTAAAATCCTTGACATAGGTCTAGCGCCTTTTTAAAAATACTTGCATGCTGCTTGAATCTTTTAAAATATATACCTCTGTCATAGTATCTCGGGCTACCCTGATGCATTATACAGATCAGATCAGACTTGTGTTTAGTATTTTTTTTAGGTGTACTAAGTCTGCCTTCACTGAACACAGAGCACTTGCCAAGTTTTGGTGAGACACCCATAAACCTGGATCTGTCCCCTCTTCTGTTTGTAATGGTTAATGTGCACCAGGCTTTAAAACAGTTCAGTGTGACTCCTGTGGGTCCACTTCTGCAGTGTTAAATCACGAATTGGAAGAGATAACCTGCAAAAGCCATAATTAGATGCAGAGATGGAACTGAAATGAGAACACTTGTCTCCGCTGCATTTCACCCTGTAGTGGGGGGTTTAACTCTCTGTGGTCCAGGTGCTTACTACCTTCTTCAGTCCCCTTCCTTTTTGAAGAGACGTGCCCAAGGCTTTCCCTGCGGGCACAGCTGTCCATATGAGAACTCTCAGCTCCTTGGAGATCCACCCATCTCCACCTTCTCCTAGGTGATCTGTAGACAAAGAACCTGTCAATAGTTCTGTCCATAGTTTTACAGCTTATATTTATTTGTATCATCTCTTTTGTCTAGGAATGTAAAGTGATCTTAAAATACAACGTGTAATAAAGTCAATAAGATTTATTGCATCTATCAAAACGTGCCTGGTTTTCATTTGTAATTTGTAAGTGATGGCAGCGTTCAGTGCCTTCTTCATTTACAAAGCCTTATGTTGTTTTAATTTAGAAAAAAAGAAAATCTACCCACTCTCTGGGCAAGTGAAGGTATTATTTCGCTGTAAAATGCAATTAAGAGTAGGGCCGCCTAACGTCGCGCGATGTCCGGCTCACGGCACCGCGGGGCTGTGAGCGCTCGGGAGCCCGGGCCCGCGCTCCCCGCCAGAGGGAAGCACCGAGGGCGGCGGCGACCACGGGCGCGCAGGAGCCACCACCAAGCGGTGTCGGTCTGAAGCCAGGGCGGTGGTGTGGGGCAGCAGCCGCAGGCCCGAGCGCAGCTCCCCACAGGCGAACAGCTGCGGGCCCCGACCGGGAGCAGCGGCAGGCCGTGGCAGAGCCCGACACCTCCCTCCTTTCGTTCCCCGGGGCAGAGAGCCGGCCGTGGGCCCCCGCCCTGCGCCGCCGGGGCTGAGTGCGCCGGCTCAGGCCAGGCAGCCGCCCCCGGGCCCGGCGCCGCCGCTCCCCCTGCTGCGGCCCAGCAGACAGAGCGCGGCGCCGCCATGAGGCCAGGGCGGCGGCTCCCGTCATGCCGCGGGGCGCGTGGTGCCCGCCGGGAGCTGCGGTCCCGCGGAGGGGGCGGGGTGGGGGCGGTGACGGCGCGTGGCACTACAGCTCCCGGCAGCCCTCGCGGTTTGTTTTCCTTCAAACGAGGCCCAGGTCCGCCGGCCCCGCCCCTCGGCTCGCGGCGCGCGCGCGTCCCACCGTGTCCCGCCGCGGCCACCGTCGCCGAGCCCCGCCCCCTCCCCCCCGCTCCCGGCCCTTTGACCCCGTTGTTATGTCGGGCCCGAGTCGCCGCCGCCGCCGCCGCCGCCTCCGCCTCTTCCCCCGCCTCCTCCCGTAGCGCCCGGAGCCGCCCCCGCCCCGCGCCCCGCCCCGCGCGCCCGCGCGTGCCCGCCCCGCCCCCGCCGCCGCCGCCCGCCCGCCGCCCAGCCCGCCCGCCCGCGCGCCTAACGGTCCGCGCCCGCCGCGCCGCCGCCCGCGCGGGAGGAGGATGAAGGAGATGAAGCAGCGGAGGAAGAAGGAGCGCACGTGGGCCGAGGCCGCCCGCCTGGTGAGGGGGGGGGGGTGCCGCCCCGCCGCGGGGGGGCCTGGGCGGGCCCCGGGGAGGGGGCGCGGGGCTCGGCGGGGCCTCCCCCGCCCGGGGGCTGCGCTGGCTCCGGCTCCGGCCCCCCGCGGTGACGGGGCCGCCTGCCGCCGCGGGCGGGGTGAGGCCGGGGGCTGGGCCGGGGGCGCTGCTACCCCCCGCGGTCGGCGCGCTCCGGTGCCCCCTCCCTGGTTGTTTCCCTCCCCCAGCCCGGCGGGGAGGGGAAGCACCCGGCGGGGGGGGCCGGGGCTGCGGGGGCGCTGCGAGCCCAGCCCCGGGGCCGGCCGGGGAATGCGGGGCTCCCCCTGGGGCCGCCGCTGCCTCCCGCCGGGCCGTGGCGGGCCCCGGGCCGGGCTCGTGGCGGTGCCGTCCCGGGCCCTTCGGGGCTTCTGCCCGGGGGTGCCCGGCACGGGCAGGGCTGCGGCCGGGCTCGGGCAGGGGTTCAGGCGCGGGGGAGGCAGCGCAGCCTCGGGGTGGCCCGGCCGCCGTTCGGGGCTGCGCCGCTGTCAAAAGTTTCTGGTTTGATTCCTGAGGCTGCGGGTTTGGGCCCAGCCCCGGCAGAGCCCAGCGCGCCTGCCGTGCCTGCCCGGCTCTCCGTGCCTGCCCACGCCACGGCTGTGCTGAGCCTGGTGTCCGCAGCGCCCAGCAGCCGTTATCTTGTTGCTTTTCCCTTTAGGAGACGTAGCTGCGGGTGTACCTTGGTCTTTTTTGTCTTTAAGAATGTCTTTTTTGTCTTTAAGAATGTGCTTGTTGACGGTTTAAACTTCCAAACCCAGGTCTGCTTTGATGGTGCTTGTGTAGGGCTGTTGGGACGGTGCTGCCACTCGGCCATCGCAATGGGAGCAGAGTGATTTCCCTCCATGAAGCCTGTGAGCCGTATCTGTCTTGAACCCTGTTTATAGACCAGGAATTATAAAAATAACTTCTATGTCTTTCAGGTAGCAAGCACAAACCAGTCAGAAGCTTTATTTAAGGGCTGTGTTTGGAGGTGCTTGGGCTTGTTGCCTGCACGGAGTGCTGATGGTCGCTGCTGTCTGCTTTTGCAGCTGGCTGGAAGGAGCTTTGCTGTCTCTGGCCTCTGCCTAGCAGCTGCTCCCTCTCAGTGACACAGATCCGTGCAGGTACAGGAGTGGAGTAAGGGACGATCTGGCTGCCTGCTGTCGGCATGAACGAACCTCTGCAGTTTCCTCCGTGTAGCCCTGTCAGTGGTACTCGGCTTGTGAGGATACGAGTGTACTGGCTGTAGTAGACGTGTAGAAATGGATTTACAGGGTTTGAGGGTGGTTTTTTTCCTTTGTTTTTTCTTTTGTGCATGTATTTATTTTGGCTTTGCTGGGCCAGGTTACATTGGAGCACATAAACATTCAGAAGGAGCAGTACGGGTGAGTCCAGCTGAGACTCATGTCTGGTATTGAGGATGTTCAGGATAGCTCTTGGTGCTCCTCCTGAGTAAGATTTGTTTGGCTGTCAGAGTGTTTTCTTACTGCTTGCCAGGAGGAAACCTAATCGGACAAGCATCTATCTTCCAGCAGCTTGCATAATCTTTTGTGTGTAAATTATAATATTTTAGATGCACATGACTTAGCTTGAAAAACTGGAGAAGGGCACGAGCCAGCTGCTGTAGAACTTCACTGCAGGAATCTGGTGCTCTAGTACTTCATCGTGCAGTTCTCAAAGATCCTGGCTCTGTGAGCCAAGCACGTCACTGCGGGTGACAGGGATGCTTTCCTCGTAGGTGACCTCAGGGGCAGAGGCAGTACTGGGTGACCTTGCATTCATTCAGATGTTCTGAGCTCTAACAGGTGAAAAAAAAAAACCAAAAACAAAACAGTATTTATAGGCTGCCTAGAGCAGCACGTGAGACTGCGACTCTGAAGCAGTCTCCTAACACGCATCCTCACCCCGTGTGATGGCAGAGGGATGGATCGCTTCACACAGCTCCTCTCTCCTGTCGTTTGGTCAGAACCTCAGGCATAGGCACTGTGGGTACAGGAGATGTCTAAGCCTCAACAGCATCTTAGAGCCATTGATGAACCAGAAATAGAACAATCTCATACTAGATTATCCACTTAGACCTACAGTTGCGTAGCCGCACTTCCAGCTTGCAGGACTGATTGTAAATCCACTAAAAATAGATCTTTATTTAACTTGTCTTACATGTGCTCCCTGTCAAAATGCTTTTAATTTTCCTTTCTGACACACACTATTGTATTTTGTGTTCCTCTCTCTTTGTTTCTGAGAATCATCAGCAAAAGTGTATTTCAGTGTTGCTGCTCCTACAGACCTAATACTACACACATTCCATAAACTAAGCCTTTAAAGATTCGTTTGAACACTCAGAGCCGTAGGACTATTCAACAAGTGCTGTCAGAGCTGGTTGTCCGGTAAACTGATGGGGGGAGTGATGGAAACTTCCATCATTGGGGGCATAGGAACACTTGACTATGAGTATTATAAATAGTGGAGGAGGGGGGAAAAAAAATCTTTTTTGGGGGTAAGAAATAGCTAATGTTGTTCAAGGTGTAGCTCCTGATGGAAGGTTGACGTGGTGCTGGCAGGCTGGAGAGGGCTGGGACAGGAGTCCGGCTTCTGGTGGCTAAAGCTGCAGGACTGCAGGATCTTCTTCTTTCCCCCATTTCTGCCATTAAGCAGCCTGTACACTTAATATAGCTGTTGATTGGAAATTGTTCCCCTGAGTGTAGAATCTTTTATCTTTATGTAAATGCTTGTTGATGCTCAGTTTTAGGCTGTGTATTTCGCTTGCTGTGCGTGTCACTTGAGAGGGAGTTTATAAGCTGTGGAGAATTTCCTTCTATTTCAAAACCGGCATGTTCCATTTTGTGGATCTTGCGCTCAGCCTGGGAGTGATGTGTTTCCCCTTGTCAGCTGTCTCCTCCCTTTGAGTGATGGGGGGTGACAGTTCACGAGGAAGGCATGGAAACGTAACCTATGGAGGTTTTTTGATTAGTGGAGGAAGAAGGGTGAGAGAGCTGTATTGACTGGGAATTAAAACTGTGTACTCCCTCTGAATATGGCTTATCACTTTCTTTGATCTTTTCTTTAAACTCTTTGTGTTTTCATTGTGCTTTATCTCAGTTTACGTAGTTCTCAAATTTCCATCCCCTTCCAGGTTAGCACCACCAATGCTTATGATCTTCAAGCATCTGAAAAATGCGTGTTGGCTGGATATGATTTAAGAAATTCCTTTTATCACAAAATATAGTTGAAGTGCAGAACTACAGTGACATGGATTGGGGTTTTTTTTTACTTGTGGATGTTGGAGATGGTGTGGAGTTGCAAAAGTTGCACTGCACAACTTTGTTTTTTTGGGGTGTTTTTTTTTGTTTTGCAAGTGTCCTGTTCATGCCACTTCAGAAGGCAGACTGGGCTTTGTGCCTTGCCATGGTGCTGCAGTGACTCAGTTCTAGATGTCACTGATATAAATGGGGCATTTGGGTTCCTCCAATGGCTTCTCCCACAAGTCAGACTGAAAGATAGCGTGTTGCTGACTCCTCTAAAGCATGGTGACAAATGAAATCAGGACCGTGCATCATCGTGGCCATTACGTTGGGGGAATTTAGACCACAGTTACGATCAAAACCTTCCCAAGTGAATACCCCTTGCAGCTTTTCTTGAATGTTTCAGGCCATGTCCTGTGCCTGTATCGCAGCCGTTTTGCTCAGTCGGACCCAGAGGTCTGTTGAGTTCAGTGTCTTTTGCATTCAGAGAGCAGCGCTGTCTGCTTCAATGGAAGGCGCAGGAGACAGCGTGTTAGGCAGCTGTAGGGTAATCTGCTCCCAAAGAAACATCGTGGCTTACATCTACTGCAGCTTATTTTTGTTCATTGTTTCCTGTTTATGTGGGTAATCATCTTATCCACAGAAATGTCCGGTCCTGGTTTTGAATTCTTGAGTTCTTGCTTCTAGATGTTTTGGAGCAGTAAGTTCCACAGGCTTTTTTTTTTTTTTTTTTAAATAATAGCCTCTTTAGTTCTTTGCTTGTAAGTGGCAATTCTATTCTTCATGTAATATATGAAAGGATGAGTTGTTACTTATTGTATTGCCTATTTAATATTTGATTTTACTCATTTCTTTCAAAGGCAGGCTATGCAAATCTTTTTAGTGTCTCTAGCCATAACTTTTTTCCACGTCCTTTACTGTTATTGTTGTCCTTTTCTGAATTCTGTCCTTCTCTGACAAGAATTCTGGCTCTTACCCATGGTACCCTTCTTGAGATGGAGCGAAGATGAAATGAATGCAGTAATCCAAGGAAGGTATGCTGTTGAATTATAGAGTTGTACAGTAATACTTGTAGGGGCAGAAAAATACTGGATGCTTTATTGAAAGGTAGGAAGGTGTATGGCAGGGGGAACATGTTACATTGAGGGCTGCTAACCACCGAGCAGTTCTGAAGGCCGTACGTGGCAGCAGCTCGGTCTAACCTAAATTGAAGTCTGTGGTAAAGCTTCCACTGGTTTCATGCTATGGGGTCAAGGCCAAATTCTTCTTTTTCTCTCCTTCATGTTTATATTTCAGTTAATTAGGGACCAGATAAAGGTAAGCCTTTTGCTGTGCTTACCGTGACTCTGAAATTTTTAGTGTGTGTCTTTTGCAGATGAATAAAGTTTTAAGAGGCACATTATTGGATCTGAACCACAGTTATGGGGCAGTTCTGTTAAAGCAGAAGCAAATTCTGTAATGACACGTGGTCTTTCTGTCTTTTCAGGTGCTGGAAAATTACTCTGATGCTCCTATGACCCCAAAACAGATTCTGCAGGTCATAGAGGCTGAAGGACTAAAGGAAATGAGGTTAGTATTGATGATCTTGTCTAAAACATAGTATGGAGCATGGGAGAGACTGCGTATGAAGGCTTGTGTTGCTTCGTGCAGTTCTGCCCCATCTCCAGCCCACTTCTCTTCCTTTTTTTATCTTTCTAGCTTTGTAGTTTCAGATGACAGTATAGACATTCGTATACAGGTTGGGGTGGGGGGGGGCAGTGTCTGTGACAATAACTGGAAGCTGCTCTTGGATTTTTTGATAATGTACAGAGTCCCCTTCATCCATCTATTGTAAAATAAATGCCTGTTGCAGATCAGACTCCTGCATTGTGTTGTACTTACCACTTGTATGGTTCTCTCATAAGTAGCTCTCAGTAGTTTCTGCTATTGTGACTCTAGTTTGAGAACAGTTTAATTTGGTCTCCTCTGATGCTTCATTTCTAGAGCAGACATTATGTTTTAGGAGACTCGTAAAAGTCTTCATTTTATATTACTATACTAACTTCTGCTCAGATTTTCGAGCACTGTGGTAGCGCTGCTCACACTGTTGCGGCTCTTGACACTGTATGGAGGAGATGCCCATACAGTGGATTTCATATGGAAAAGAACCTGATACAGAGCCTTGGAAACGCTAGGAGTGGGAGGCTGTTTCCCTTGGTTAAATTCCTGTGACAGCAGTAGAAGAGAGATGCAGTGTGTCTTGCAGATCCAAAAGAATAGGTAACCATGATAGCCCAAATGCCTCAGCTAGTGCTGCATGGCAAAAAAAAGCAAGTTTGACTCTGAGAGACAGCAAAAGCAGTCTCTTTTGGCTGCTGCACAGTGGTTGACTGCTTGGGAATCCAGATGTGTGGACTAGTCTTGCTTCCCCCTCACCTTGATTCTGTGGACTCTTTTCTACCATGGTGTTTGTGTTTCCTGAACCTGTACTTTGCCCAGCTACAGAAGGTAAACTAAGTCCTGGGACCTAACAACTCAAAATTTTAGCTTGTTTCTGCTCCTTATTTGTGTCTGAAATCAGGAAACAGCTGAGATTGTTTGAATAGTGGAAACCAGTGATGCATACAGAGGTGTCATGTGTAGGAGTTCCATTGTTTGGAAAGGGACGATGCTGGCATGTGTTGCTGCATCGACACTGGAGCTGTTGGAACGCCCACGTGCCGCTGGCGATCCTTGCTGAGGAGATCTTCACCAATGTGGATGCAGGCAGTGGTTTCACAGCTCTGAGTCTTAATTCAGACAGGCTTTTAATGAGGACCTTCATATAGCTTTGTTGTAGTCAATACTCCACACCTTTCTTGCATCGGTCCTGTTACTTAAGCAGGTAGTTGAAGATCTGCATGCACAGGCTGTCCTCTGCTGAAGGCAGTAGCAGGTCTCTTTTCACACGTGTAACCTGTCTTGGTGCTCTCCCCATTTTGACAAGTGAACTGTCACAGTATGTTACTAAAGACCAGACTTTGGAGCATGTGTCCAGTTAAATCTCACAGAGTAAAATCGTTCCTTTAAAGGTCGGTGTTTTTCCCTTGGGATGTCTGCTCTTCCTTCCCCAGTCATTAATTCTGTGCTTTAAGAAAGGGCTGTTTTCTTCAGAGTGTAATTGTTCACAGAATAAAGGCGGTGATCCTGCCTGGCTGAATATGCAGCAGACCTTGCTGGTACTTGTGTAGCAGCCCTTCCTGAAACTCCATTTCCTGGAGGAAATGGCTCAAGGGGCTCGAGATGTTTTTCCCTTTGAATCAGCCCTGAGGCACTGCTCCCTGGTTTGGGGGTCACACTGGTCTGTTGCGGGGGCAGCGTTCCTTACGGGTGGCACTGATGGTCCCGCGTGGCTGACGGGACACTTGGGCCCAGCACCACTGCTGAGTCCTAGCTCCTAGGAGAGTTTCTTAACTGTTTGGGTTTTTTTCTCATTTTTTTTTTCTCAATTTTTTTTCTCATTTCGAGGAAAACTGCTTATTTTGCCATTCTGAGAAGGCAGTCTGCGGCTGGTTAGCGTGCTTGGAGCGTCTGTTGAACACAGAAGGGAAAACACTGTCTAACAGGACAGAAGGCTGGAATTTTTTTTTCATAGGATCTAAAAGAGTAATTTTTTCTGTTGCCAAGGCTTGTGAAGAAATGTCCAAAAACTAAACGCGTTCAGGGTGGAAATGGAAATTGTTCTAAGTTTTCAATTTGAGAAAGATTTTCTTTGAAATATTTTATCTCAATCCAGTTTTTAGTTTCACTTTCAATAATAATGAAATCAAGACCGCTTTAATGTCTCTTCCAGGTAACTTTCTGCCTGTACATGTGTAACTTACTGGAAAACATGAGATTTTGTGGCACAGAAGTTCCACCAGTGTGAGTGTAGGAAGGTTACTTTAACCAGGGAGTTACGTAGGACGTGACAAATTAGCACATCAGACCTTGTCTGTCTGACTCTGCTAGTGCAATTTTGTCTGTGACATGTGAGGGAAGATGTTCCAGAAACACACATATGTGTACAATTTGTGCTGGTTTTGTTTACATCTCTCTACTGCTAAAGAATTCTGGGGTTTTTTTGTAAAATCAATCCAACTCTGAAAGTTTCAAGCAGAGAAAGGGAGGAAACAGGTAAATTTGTTAAGCATCTAAAACGGACTGAGAGTAACTTTAAAATTGGTGTAACATTTCCTGTTTTCTGCTGGTTGCTTCGCTGTGATGTGTTGAGGTTGATGTACAGGTCAAAAAGGATAACGGTAGTACTGTTCTGACTGAGGTGCCCACCCCGTAAAGTTCATGAGCAGCATCTCGGTTCCCCTCAGCTAAATGATGCCCGTTTAAACAGGTCTTTCGGGCTGTTTTCTTGATAAGGCCATTTCTTAACACTTAATGTTTTCTTTCTTTTTCTATTTCAGTGGCACTTCTCCCCTAGCATGCCTCAACGCCATGCTCCACTCCAATTCCAGGGGAGGTGATGGACTCTTTTACAAACTGCCCGGACGCATCAGCCTTTTCACACTGAAGGTAAACGCTGAGTTCCTGCTTGCAGCTGAGGGCCGAGGTGCAAGTTCTGCTTGTTACGCATAGCTGAGTGTTAAACTGCCACGGAGCATCATATGAGCTGGATGTGCCGCATGTGAGAGTGTCATGTGAAAGGGTGTCTGGAATTCATTATTTCATTAGAGCTTGTACCTTTCAGCTATATTCAGCCATAATAATTCCTTTTTTAAAAAAAAAAACCTATTATTTCTTGAATTTCACAAAGAAGGTAAATCCTCTTATTCCAGTACTTGGTGTCCAACTCAGGTGGCTGCTTATCGAAACAGTTCCATGCTCTCCTTTTCTGCCAGCCTCAAGGGAACACAGCCAACCAATAAATTAAACTGGTCTGAGAGCTTGTAGCTACAAGTAAAATCTTGATAGAAAAATGTGTATTCATTTTTCTAGTTGTTTGTTTTGTGTTCCACTGCATTCTGTGTCTATTTAGCATCACCATTTTCCTCAGATCTTGAGATCTTTGTGGAATGTTTTTTATTTTTAGTTTATTGTCCTGCTCATCTTAAATGTTGAAAATGTTTCTGGTCTTAGGCTTTTCTTTTGCATTGTTTTGTACCATTGGGTTCCCTGATAAATGTCAGCATGGTAGACAACAGGTATCTCAGCTATTTCATTTGTTTTTTGGTTTTTTCCCCTGATATCAGAAAATGTTAAATTGTTGTGTTTTGCTGAAAATAGATGGCATTGAAATGGCTTTGATTATACAAATAGCAAATACAACTCTTAAGCTCCCTGTCTTATTATTTGGCTATCCTGACGCTACCTGCTCTTTTATAGTAAGAATGAGATACTTCTTTTTAATAGAAGCTGCTTGCTTGCAGAAAATTGCAATCAGTTATTATCCTTATGAATTTTGAGTATGTTTGAATTACTCAACTAGGAGGTGTCTATGAAGCGTGCTAATAGTTTATATGACTTCTGTTCCACTATGAGCCTAAATACACTTTAAAATACCTTTCTGCATCAAGGATTAAAATAGGGAAGATAAAAAAAATAAGCTTAAAAACTATATCCGCTAAACTGTCTGTTCCCAGTGGTTGGGAGGGAGGACCGTAGCCATGCTGGTTCTGTTTGCCCATTTAGAAGGATGCCTTGCAGTGGTCCCGGAATCTGTCTGTGCCAGAAGGGGAGGAGCTGGAGGATACAGCAGACGCAGAAAGCTGTGAGTCCAATGAAGCAAGCACTGTGAGTGGTGATAATGATGGTAAGTGTCTAATGACATTAATCTTAAACTATAGGATCTACTTCTGTGTCTGACTGAGTGCCCATTTCTTTCAGTGTCTCTTGATGACACCTCCTCTAATGCCTCGTGTTCCACTGAATCTCAGAGCAAGGGACCTGCTACTACCAGGGAGAGCTACAGAACCGCCTCCCAGGTAGGAAGAAGTGGGGCTGACGGGAAATGTGAAGCCTCGCAAGGGGAGCTTCCATTACTGTGTGATAGCTGGGTTGGCGTGGCAGGGATTAGTTGTGCACAGGTCCTCAAAGAGTTACAGGGCTGTTTGCTTAGGTGAGGAGTTTGCAGTGTGGGGAGGAGTCAAGTACAGGAAAGTATTTTTGAATTCTCTGCTATTCATACATGTTGACACCTGAAGATTTACCTAGGGGCTAGGTAGTTCTTTGAGGACTGTGCTGCTTAGAAGATTATTTTACCTCTCCATAATGTCTTTGTTCCTTTGGATATTTTCTTTTTGTTTGTTTCTTTCTGGACTGCAGACAACCAAACAAAAGAAGAAGACTGGTGTAATGCTGCCACGTGTTGTCTTAACACCCCTGAAAGTAAATGGGGCACACATGGAGTCTGCCTCAGGTGAGCATTGCTTTTGTTGTGGTGGTTTTCTAATGACATTATTTCTAATAATAATTCAGTAGTCCCTAGTTATCTGTAAGTTTGCCTGAGGACAACTTTTAACTCTTGACGAGAATGCATGTGACCACAGAGAACTCTGTGTACGTTTAACTCCACCAAAATAGTTGGTAGATAGGCAATAGCCTGTAAATACTGGATCTCCTATTAGCACGTAATTCTTCTCTGTTAAACCACTCTCCAAGTTGGGCTTCTGTTGGTCTTTGTATATTTTTATGGAATCGTTTTGCTTTTAGGCTTCACAGGGAGGCATGCTGATGGGGAGAGCAGCAGCACATCCAGCAGCAGCAGCAGCTCTTTGGCCCTGTGCAAAGCCACCTTGCGCAGTAGGACAGAAATAAACAGGGATCCTCCGCAGCTTCTGAGAGGTATCCGAAAGCCCACAGCTGGTAGGTGTTTCTGGTTAAAGTTAGAAAAATAACTGGCCGTAAAAGCAGGCAATGTTGAAGTCCGTGTATATCTGAGAAAAGAACAGCGAGGCTGTCTTCCTTCAGAAGGCGTATGATGACCTTGAGGCTCACAAGCCAGGTCTTCCTCCCTGAATGTTACTGAGGCAGTAGTTTAAAAGTTTGCCTAGTCTGAAGAGCAGCATCAAGAATTGTACATGAATATGACAGAAATGTGGCCTCATATCAAAATTCCAGATGCATGTGTGCTAGCTGGTGTTCGAGAGTCTTTCTTCATACTTCAATGCCACAGTCTTTTCTCATATATTTTGCTCCTTTTGCTGTAGTAGTTTGAGATTAAACTCTTGCCTGTAATGCTGAAATACTTTTATATGACAATGATTATTTTATTTGCCTGTCCTTAAACTACAGGGCAAATGAAACGAAACAGGGGTGAAGATATTGACTTTGAAACACCTGGTTCCATTCTTGTCAATACAAACCTGCGAGCTCTGATAAACTCCAGAACCTTTAATGCGCTCCCATCACACTTTCAGCAGCAGCTTCTTTACCTCCTTCCAGAAGTTGATAGACAGGTATGAGGGTGCAGCATTGGAGTGTTTTCATCACATCGCCTCTTGGTTGCAGAATGGCTGGAGCAAATGTTTTTTTCTGTTTGCCCCGTCAGGTTGGGGCTGACGGGCTGATGCGTCTCAGTGGCAGTGCTCTGAATAATGAATTCTTCACCCACGCTGCGCAGAGCTGGAGAGAACGACTAGCTGATGGTGAGCAGCTTTGCTTTCCTGGGTGGCTGGAGGATCGGTACTCATGGGATTATTTTTTGGTTTGTTTTGTTTTCTTTTACAGTTAATGAATGAGAGTTTAGTCCAATTCTGCAGTCTTATCTGACTATGTTGCCCCCAACTTGTCTTCTTTTTTTGTTTTGTTTTCTTTAAAAACCAAAGATGCATTTTCCTTTGGTGCCACGGGACTTTCAGAACGAAGTGGTTGAGGTGTAAAGTAGTGTCAGGCTTATCTTTCCTTAAATGGTGGCCTCTGTCTGGAAAAACATGATTCTTTTTTTTTTTGTCAGACTTGCTTGAGGCTGTGTGACCATTGCCCGTAAGGAGTGGCTGGCAGCATGTAGATCTGTAGTAGGGTGGAGAGCAGGGCGATAACAGAAAGTCTGTCCTTTGTATATAGAGCTGCTGTACTGTTAAAACACAAAAGGTTGCATTTGCAGAATCACTTTTGTTTGGAACTGAATTTCAGTCTCTTGCCTTCCATGTAGGTGAGTTCACCCACGAGATGCAAGTTCGAATTCGGCAGGAGATGGAAAAAGAAAAGAGAGTGGAGCAATGGAAAGAGAAGTTCTTTGAGGACTACTATGGGCAAAAGTGAGAAATTGTACCTCATGTGTCCTGTTCTGTCTGTGTTGATGCAGGTGGCAGGGTGTGTTTCTGCTTGTAGATACCTGAGAAGTTGCAGCATAAACTGCTTGAAAAATACAGGTTTTGGGGTGAAACATTCAGACTGTTGCACCAGGGAAATCCTTGGTGGAATTGGCTGTGTCACAGCAGAATTTTGTAGCCTGTGTATGTTTTTTTCCAAGACAAGTTAATATGACTCGTTTTCCATCAATAATTTTTACATTTTCTTATTTTTCTCATTCCCTGTGATAGTCATGTGGGATAGCAAATGTATAGGTTATCTCATTGCAGACTGACTTAATAAGGTTTTGATGAGTCTCTGCTTTGTGATGCGTTACTATGTATAGTTGTGTGCAGTACAACTATAAGTAAAAGATTAAATGCTTAAATTGGGATGGGCTGTAGCTTTTAGCTGGTTTTTGTGTTTGCCTTGTAGGTTGGGCTTGACCCAAGAAGAATCCCAGGAGCAGAATTTGGTGCAAGAAGATGCCGAGAACAGGACAGGACTGTCTGTTAAAGGAGAAGCAAGACTGCCGCGCGGTCCGTCTACACGGCAGAGAGATGGGCACTTCAAGAAGCGCTCTCGGGCTGACCTGAGATGCAGAGCCAGGAGGAGCCTGTACAAATTGCGTGAACCTGAGCAAATGGAGGCTTCCAAAGAGACTGCTTCTGTAGGACCAGATTCCTCTCTTCATAAAGAGACAAAGCCTGAAACAGACCTGAAGAAAGATGACCTGACGAGCCCTTCGGCTGCAGTACTGAAGCCAGAGAGTTCAGAATTGCACCTCTCTCCAGAGACTTCCAAATCACACAGTAAATCGGAGGATCTGTCACTGGCAGCTGCAAACAGAATTCCCAGTTTGCCCCCAGAGTACTCTGCTCGGGAGTCCAAGGACCAGAAGAGGAAATGCTTTGAGGAGGCTGCCTCTGCATCCTTCCCCGAAAAGAAGCCCCGGCTTGAAGATCGTCAGTCCTTTCGTAACACAATTGAAAGTGTTCACCCAGAAAAGCCACAGCCTACTAAAGAGGAGCCAAAAGTCCCACCCATCCGGGTAGGAAAGAGAATTATAGCTGCTTGGTATCTCGGGGCTGTCACGCTCAGTAGCATCAAAACATTATTAAAATGTCAAGTGTTGTCATCTTAAGCGAAGAAGTGGAAGGGTTTCACTGGTAGAGCTGGCTAAGTAACTCTGAATACCACAGTTTACAATCTTATTTAGACAGGCAAAGAATGGAAAATCATGGCAAGGTTTTTGCACAAGAGCACAGGGTAACCTTGATTTACTCCGTTAGTTTGCATTTCTGTCGATACAGGAACGACTTTTCCTGAAACTAGCTGACTTGCAAAAGAGTCCTTCAGATTCTGCTCTTTGTCCTGTGTAATTTCTCAGTTCCTTTCCTTTTGGGCAGAATCTTAGTGTTCCTTCTGGCTTTTCCCATTTTGACTAGAGGCATCCATCTTAGCTTCAGGGCAGTCATCCTGATGTAAAGGAGACCATTTTGATTTCTGAAGATCTGTATGTAAATCACTTATTTCGTATTTGTCTGCAGCCTCTGGTAAAACAACGTTAATATTTACTGAGCTTTCATGTATCACATGACAGAGCACATAAGCAGAGGTTACAGGGAGCTTGCTACTTCTCTGCCAAAATTAGTTTTTTAAGTTGGAATTTTAAATTTTCGTTGAATTCTTATGGTAAGAATTGTGATGAACGGATGCTAATGAAGTGCATTTCACTGTCTGAAGTAATTGCTTTTCCCTTTCTTTCAGATTCAACTTTCACGTATTAAACCACCCTGGGTGGTTAAAGGTCAGCCCACTTACCAGATATGCCCCAGGATCATCCCCAACACGGAGCCCTCCAGCCGGGGCAGGACTGGGGCCAGAACACTCGCAGACATTAAGGCCCGTGCTTTGCAAGCCCGAGCCCAGCGAGAAGCTGCTACAGCCGCCATTGGAGGTGGGGGTGGCCCAGGTGGAGGGAGAAGCACTGATGAAGGAGGTGGTGGAGGAGAATCCAGCAGCCATACAGAGCACCGGAGATCAAAGAGAACTCATGGAAAGCGTTCGTCAGATCTACAGCGAGCACAATTACTGTCGTCTCTCCATCTGAATGGAGAAAAGGTTCACTCCGAGGTGGCTTCTCAGGAGGCTGACAGGAATTCCTTCCTCTCTTCGAGACAAGAGCCCTCTTCTTCAAAGAGCGAGGGAAGTGGTGTTCTGGAACGCGCTGCAGGCACTAGCTCAGGGGAAGCTCAGCCTGGTGATCGTTCACCTAGAAGGCAGTTCTGTGATGCTTTGACTGGGTCATCCTTAGACAACACGACTCCTGAGAGGCAGGAGGAGAGCCCTGAGCAGCTCCTCTGTGACCTAAGGACCGAAACCCCATCTTGTGTTGCGTCACAGGAGAGGCAAAGTACAAAGCTGAGATGCGTGGGTCCTCCAGTAAACGGTCTGTTGTGTTCTCAGGTGCAGGGAGCTGCGCTCAGTCCTATGGAAGATGGGGTTGTGTTGGAACTCAAAGGTGTTGGTGCTTCCACCGTACAGCTGGATTATCATTCTGATGTAAAGGAAAGTTCCTCCAGTTGTCCTGCTCTTCTGCCAGAATTGTCATTGGGAGGTAAAGAATGCCATGAGCCAGAAATGGTGTCTAGATTTAGATTTAATGGCTCCGAAACATGTGTGGCTGATAGCGATAACTCCAAAACAGTGACTGCTGGAGTGGAGAAAGCCGTCCCCGTGCTGTGCAACTTTGCACACTTGCAGGCAGAGAAAGAGTGTGATGGCAAACTAAGCAATGAAGAACAAAATGCAGAGTCTCTGGTGAAACCTTCTTTACACGATGACTTTATTTCTCAGAAAAGGATAGATACCTCTGAAAAACTTCGGCAGCTGAGGGAGAGGTGCCCCAGAACAGAACCAGAAAATGCACATCAGCCACTGAGAGAGACCCAAGAGTTCAAGACAAATGGAGATGATGAAATACAGAGTACACACAGTGAAACAACAGATACTGCTTCAGATTTTGAAGGTGACGTACCTGATGAGAATGTGGAGATGGATGTATGTTTCAGAAATGCCGGCTGTAGGGAAGTGGCTGGGAAAGACTCCTCCTGTCACAGCAGCACTGAGAGATGCAATAGGATTAGAACAACATCGTCTGTGGAAACAGATAGTCTGGCCTATGTTGTGGACTTCCCTGCAGCGGTGAGCGCTGCACCTCCATCTCAGAGATGGGGACCACATGCATCGTTGCCCCAGAAAGCTGAGCAGCCGACAGGTTCTGCTCGGCCCGTATCCTCTATTGAAACCAACAACCCTCTGGTGATGCAGCTGCTTAAGGGGAACCTGCCACTGGAAGAAGTTCTCCCAGTATCTCATGCCAACATCAAGGTGGAAATTATGCAGCCACCACTGGACAAGCAGTCAGAAAGCCTCTCTCTGCAAGTGGAGAGAGGTAGCAGTTGCTATTTTGGCAAAGAGTCTTCTGCAGATGTAGGAATAAAGGGGAGTGCCCTAAGCAGGAGCGATGACTTCCACTCAATGAGGTCTTCCATAGATCCCCAGGAAAATAAGTGCGGATCAGGAGCAGCGTTGCCTAGAGCAGCAGATGCGGAGGATCAGTCTATTCCAGAAAAGCATTCCAAAGTTGGCTCGACTTTAAGCTGCCGAGACCAAGTGGCAAATGTGGGAAGTGCCTCTCAAAAGCCTGAAGATACGGGCCCTCAGGAAAGAACTTTTCCTTCCTGTAGCTTTGAGGAGCAAAAGGAGTTGCCCAAGGTCCATCGGGTGCCACAGCACAACCCATTGGCAAGTGTCGTCACAAATAAAAGTCCAGAGAAGTTGAACGCCTCTACGGAGCCTCGGTTTTTATCTCCATCTGTAACTTCTCTCAGTCCGAGTCAGACGGGAGGTGTGTCAGTCAATAAAAATTATGTTGGAGTTCAAGGCAAAAAACTCTTTGGTTCCGGTTTTCCTTGCAAACCCAGTGTTAGACTACATCACTCCAGAGCTTTGGATCAAGTTTCAGCCATGGGAACCTTGTCTCCCAGCAAACAGATTCCTGTAGACAAGAGCTGTGCATCGGGAGAAGGAATCCCAGCTGTGAGGGAAGAATGGACTCCAAAGCAGCACACCAATGGCCTGGGAGGAATAAAAAATGAGAATGTGTTGGCATGTGGCAGCCCAGCCAAGAGGAACACAGAGAACCGGAAGGATGCAATGCAAAACCCCACGGAGCTGACTGAGCATTTGCAAAGTGTTCCACTGGTTATGGACTTGCCATTTTTTAAGTTTTCAAGGGAACCAGGGAAAGGACACAATCACCCTTTGGAGCCTTCTTCCATACCTTCTCAGCTCAATATCAAGCAAGCGTTTTATGGGAAGCTTTCTAAGCTGCAGCTTAATTCCACCAGCTTTAATTATTCATCCAACACTCCAGCTTTTCCCAGAAGTCTTGCTGGAAGCATGATGCAGCTAACCCACAAAGCGAACTTTGCTGCAAACCATAATACGTCCCTTTCTGTGCAGATGTTTGCTGATAGCAGCAGTGTTGACGAGATACCGTTCAAGTGCTCGTGCAGCCTTAAAGCCATGATCATGTGTAAAGGCTGTGGGGCGTTTTGTCATGATGACTGTATAGGACCCTCTAAGCTTTGTGTATTGTGCCTTGTGGTGAGATAATAAATTATGGCCATGGGACAAATTGTATATTCAGTGTGTGTATTTTGATAATGACTGATCCTAAAACCTGTACACAAAATACTATTCTGTTTATAGTAGAAATGCTATTACACTTTGTTTTGGTGAGGAAAGTTGACTTGCCTTCCCACTAAAACCTACAGTGCAAAACCCTTTCTTGCTCACGGTTACACTCCAATCTCGGTGGGCTGCGCCCCGCTGGAGCGATCCTTCTGCTTCGTGCTATTGTGGAAATCCTGATTGTGCTTTGATACACGTGCTGAGGCTAACACCTGAGCGAGAGGCAGTTTGCTGTGGCAATCCGTGGACCCTCTTGTCGAGGAAATCTACATCCAAAGGAACTGGAACAGGGTGTTTTCTATTTCAGGGCTGCGCTAGGTGAGGCCCTACAGTCTTCCACTCTCCCTTTCTGCCATCTCCATTCTCGGTTTGCATGGGAAGTGCTGCTGCACAGTGAGCGTAAGCAAAGAGCTTGCTCTGCCGTGACGGTTCTGTACGGTTTTTGGATGCTCCAGCAGAACGTGGTGCCCAGTGACGCATGCTGCGGGTGGCTGTGGAGCCGTATACAGCGAACCATATACTGGATGGAGCCAGCTCGGAGGATGCAAGAAGAGGAAAAGAAATAAAATAAAAAAAAGTGGCAGGTGCCAACCCGATGCCTTCTGCTGGTCTGCAGGAAAATGTGTGGCCTGGGGAACTGTGTGCCTGGCTGAACTCTTGGACCAGCCGATGTGACTGCCTCTTTTGGCTGACTTCCACAAACTTGTGTGAAACGTTGGAGGTTCCTAGAAGCTCGTTTATGTGGCCTGCAGTCTCTGCATTGCAGCCCTGCAATGAGGACTTGAACACGACAGCATCTGACCACTTGCAAGCGTCTAGCTGTGCATCTGTGTGATGATCATCCTAACATTTAAAGCAGTGTTTTTTTCTTCTTTTTTTTTAATATATTTTCATTTTTGGATGTATAAAGTGAATTATTTGGCTCCTGTAAGTATCCTCTATGCATCTGTTTGATCATGTATTTATATGTTGTACACAGTACTGGCCAACTCTGTAAATGGATGTAATGTACATAGAACATAAAGGGTTCTTTTTTCTTTTTTTTTTTTTCCCCCTTGGATTTTCAGGCTCTACAGCAGTATTGCATTAAAGTGGTTGTTAGTTATTAATCTGCATCTGTAGTCAGAGCCACTGTATTCTGTCTTGGCTGACGTGAGGCTCAACATGCAAAGGTGTGTCTCGGTTCTGACAGCCTCCCTCTGCCTGGGCGTCCATGCCACGTTGTGCAGGTGACTGGTGTGCAGACTCAAGGATGACCTGGTGGGATTTGCCGAGTCGAGCGCGCTTCACTGGTCACTCCTCCAAGCTGCCGGCAGTTGTTGCTGTAACTGATCTCCTGGAGCATGGCTGTAGCTGCATTGCAAGAAGGTGAACATCCTTGTGCATCCATAGATTGAGAGCAAAACTGACTTTCTGCCTCTTTGGAGCGATTGCTAATCGAGTGAATTGCTTCACTGTGGGGAGAAGTCAGCTCTCTTGTTTAAGCAGGCAGTAGCAAGAATTATAGGGGGTTTATTTTCATTTTTTTTCTTCTTGTCCCTTTTCTAGCTCTGTCCTACCTCCCTTGACCGTGTGCTTTTTTTTCTCTCTCTCTCTTTTTTTTTTTCTTTTTTTTTTTTTTTTTAACATGCAAGTCCCTATTTGAGATGCAAGCCTGAGGGATGCAACAAGTTTAGTCTGTGAAATGGTTTATCCTTAGTGCATCTGACAGCCTCATGTTGTGGGGACGTGGGAGGGAGACCAACACGCCTGCCCGCACCCTGGGGTGAACAGGACGGTGGTGGTGGAGGCGGAGCGGAGGTGTGAAACCTGCTTACCAAAGATAGGGAGTGGAGCTGGGGGTCTGGCTCTGCCTCCTTTGGGGCCACTGTAGTGTGCAGATTGAACTGGTCTGGTTTGCAGAGCCCTCGGGGGGGTCTGCTCATGTATGTCCCTTGTGGTATTGGAAAAATAAACACTCTGTAAAACCTGCATTTGTGGTTTCAATCCTCTTTTTCTGAAATCATCCTCTGTGCTCTCCAAGGCAATATTGCTTTTCCTCTCGTGTTTTTTAACTGGGAGCGTTCCAGAGCTCTGCTCAGATGATGAAGGCGGTGGGGGTGGGGGTGGGCTGTGTTGCTGTCTTGGCTTCATTAAATCGTGTTTTATGCACTTACAGATAACTGAAGACAGTGCACCTACTGCAGATGCGGTGTGGCTCTTGGGACTCGGATACCCTGGAGCCTCCAAAAGCAGCAGCGTGGCTGCGGGAGCGATGGCTGCGACTGCATGAGCCCCCCGGTAACGGGGCTGCCTGCCCAGCTGGGGCGATGCCCATGGGCACCGTGAGCAGCCCCGGTGCTGCCAGGCAGGTCTTGCTGCTGCTCGTACGTGCCGTTACGTTGCTGTCATAATTGCTCGATAAACAGATCTGAAATTGTTTTCTAAAGAGCGTGACAGCGTGATACCAGTTACACTGTTTATTGAAACTGCCTGTAAACGGAACGTCGCTGATCCACCCTTCCTCTCTTCTAGGTAAGAAAAGAACGGGAGTTAAGTTTCGTGTCGGGGTTCTGGTCTCGTCACGGCGTGAATCTCCCACCAGGCAGACGGTAGATGATTCCATGAACTGAGAAGCAGGGCTGGGGGGCTGAGATCTGCGCGGGGCCGTAACATCGACCTTTCCTGCTGGCGTAGTGCTGCGGCACAGCAGCGCCGGTGCCCTGTTCTCCCAGTTCCTCCACGTCCTGGTGCTGGCATGTTGGTGGCCACAAAGGCAGCAGCAGCGGAGCCTCCTGGCTGCTTGGGTCTGCTCGCTTTACAAGTGACGGTGACAAGGAAAAGGGGGCCGAGCCCAGCATTGCTGCGTTGGCGCCAAGGGAGCTCTGTCCCAAGCCTTGAGGAGGTTTATGGTTTAAAATCTGCCTCGCTCCGGCCAACCTCGGTGTCTCCGCATGCTGTGGCATGTGCCACAGGTCTGTGCCAGCACAAGAGCCGTGGCCAGGGCAGTGGCTGGTCCAGCACTGTTTTTTTTCAGGAGAAAAAAGGCTTTTGTGGTTTTTGGTAGTTCCTTGATATTCTCCTGACTCTGGCAGCCTGTTTGCAGACACAGGTGTGGTTAAAGATACACCATTAATCTAAATAAGCTATAAGTAAGGAATGCAAAAAGTAAGAGTTGTTACTTAGGTAAGCTTTAAAACTAAATAGTCAATAATTATCTATTTTATTGGTCTGGTAGGTGATGTCAGGATTAGTTACCTCTAGAACAGGGGAGCTTCGAGGTCTCAAGAGTAAAACCCTATTAATGCTGGAATTTCACACAGAGCAAATGTAAATTGGTGGTTTTTTCTCTGTGGTATTTCTCTGCTAAATAGTAGATTTTCTCTCACAGACCATCTGCTGTTGGGGTCCAGCTCTGCCGTGCGCTGGAACATCCTGGCTCCGCGGTGGAGCTGGCTGCGGACAGAGGGGACTGTCCGAATCAGCCAAGACGCCGCTGCCCACGGCGCTGCAGAAGCAGCAGCAGGTATTGCCAAAGGTGCTGGAAGCTGGTTTGCACGCTGGTGTGACGGAGCACAGCTAATCCCCACGGCTTGCAGCCATCTCCCTTGCTCCATTTGAAACCTAGGAGCAGAGCTTATCCAGAGGCTTACAGTTACTAAACCTGTGCTGGGGCAGAGGAGAGGCGCTTTACCTGTGTGCTACAAACCCCTCGCGTTAGCTCTGTGTACACGCATCCGTTAACGAATTACTATGGAAGGGCCATTGGGATGTGCTGTCCGGGTGAGTACACACAAGCTCGAACGCTCAGGTGGGTCCTGGCCATCGCTCAGGGCTGCAGCCGTCCTGGGGAAGGTGCAGGTCGCGCCGCGCCGCAGCCCAGGCGCAGGTGGAAAGGCAGTTTCCACCAAAGCTGCAAACCGACTTGACTGCTCTGTCCTGGCCCCTCCTGTCAGCCAGCTGCTGCTGCACATCAGGAGAGTTTTATCTACACAGTGCTTTGAGGTAAACGTTTTATGGATGCAAAGGTTTATTATATTTAGTGAATAAAGCTGGTAACGAAAAATCAGTACTTTCCATGAGGGAGAGGGAAAACTTTCCACAAACTTCAATGAAAACTCCATTATTATTTTTTTCCACAAAAAACAGACACTTCACAAAATTAATTTTTCAAAATATAAGTTAAGCATAAAATTTGTGACTAGCCCCACTTGTGAGTGCTAATGCTGCTCTCTATGGTACCCGCGGCTGTCTGTTAAGGAATGGAAAGCACAGCTTATGTCAAAATTCTTGAAATATTTTTTTTTTTCCCTTTTAACACCTAAATTTAGATCCCACTTTGGTGCCCAATGGCACTGACCTCTCGCACAGCGCGTAGGCTGGGGCTGGGGAGCAATGCAGGCTGGCGGTGGGACGAGGGGCAGCGGCTGGAGAGCGCCTGGTGCCAGCAGCGCCCAGCGGTGCGACAGTGGAGGAGAAAGCCCTTTTTGTTATACAGTGTTTATTAAGTAGATTCAGTCTTATATATGATATACAGATTCAAAAGAAAAAAAAAAAAAGGATTCCACATACTTATGAAATCAGTGCATTTAGCAAGTAATACCATGGAGATAACAGCTTGATTAACAGCTCATTGGTCTTTGTTAAGTGAGGGGAACAGGGAGTTGGCCTGTGCTAATCATTCCACAAACAGAACAGAATTAAGTTGCATCACATATATAATAGACACACATTCTAAGAATTAAAATATTAAGCCACATTTACTGGAAAAATCCACAGTATATAACACAAATAACTCTTATCAAGCTCGTTGAGGAGGAAGTGCTCATCTGCTTAAGAGCCACGTTAAGTTGCATAGGTGCCTATCTGCAAAAATATCATTTCAAAATGAATCAATTAAGCAATAAAGTGTCACCTTAAAAGCTGGATTAAGTGCCATATGCTTTCTATCTGAACCCTCGGGAAAGCACCGACTTCCCAAAGAGCCGTCTTCTGCTCTATCGCGGAGCCCCCCACCCCTGAGGGAACCCGCTCCCACCCTCCATCTGAAACCAGCGGGTGGCCTGGGTGGTTTCACCAGGTTTGGTAAAGGATGTTTCCAGTTACGCTGCTGAGTGGCTCCCCCCCCCCCCGTCCGGCTTCCTCACAAGCCCCGTTGGCTCCAGTGCTCTTCCGCGGCGTTTGAACCCTACGCTGAGCTCGGCAGCTTCCACCCTCCTGCCTCAGTGGGAGGAGGAAGATGGTGGAACAGCAGCACAGTACGACTCTGCCTGTTCGACTTCTGGCTTCGGTTAACTGAGCGCCAGATCAGCTCTCGATTTGAACTGCAGCCAGTCCATAAATCGACTACTGGAAAAAAAAAAATACAATAGCTTGTGCAAAACCCAAAATTGCTTACAGGGCATTTCAATTTTGTGGGGTCTTCCTTAGGGTAGGTGCGTGTGTCAGTGGGTGAGTGAAGCTGTGGCTTGGTTAAGCAGACGAACTGGGTGAGGTGCATCTTCCTCTTCAACAGCAGGTCTTGCAGAACACACAGGGGCCGGGAGTTCTGTACATGTAAACAGTACACTTTCACTGAGTCCAAAATTAGGAGCAAAAATACAAAGGTTCACATTGGTCTTAGGTAGATACAGGCGAAGAACTGAGCTGTACAGCTCCGAAACAACCAAACAAAAGTTTCTAAAGCACCACTAAATTATATAAAAATCAGACCATGGACGGATTGTAGTTGGTATTCTGGTGAAATACTATGCTACCTTGTAAAAAGTTTTACAAAAAATTACAAATCAAAAGTATATTAACCCTCTGAGTTCAAAGCAGCATTTTTTTTCATGAACTGGTACTAAATCCGACGGCCACTCGTGGGAGGGAAATGGCCCTTTGGATCGGGGAGGTACAAGTTACGTCTGCTCACAATCCCGGGAACGCTCTCCCATGTAGAAACACCGTCATGGGAACTGCACATCCAGGGCAGGATGGTTGTGTTTAAAATAAAATTAAATTAAATTTAAAAAAAAAAATCTATTTTCTCGACCAGTGATTAGCTTTTCTTAAACAAAACCAAGAACATCCAGACCATTTGCTAACCCAGCATTCTCCTTCCACCTCTCAGAATATCTGGTAAGCCGGTGTATTCTGCTCCTGCTCATTCCTTCTCGTTGAGAACCCGGACTAGCGATTCCTGACCCCGTCCTGCCTAGTGAGAGCGCAGGAATGTGGCTGTGAAACAGTCCTGGAGCACAGAAGAGCCGCCACTGAGCATGGATCAGCTGAAGAGCACTGAGATGTCTGTGGAGCTCGCTCCAAAGAAACTATAAAGCTGCGGCTCACCAAAAAAAAAACCAAAAAAACCAAAAAAAAAACAGAAAGGAAAAAAAAAAGAAAGAAAAAAAAAGATCCCTGACAGAAATTCGTAGTCAATCCCATTTGTTTCATAACTTGTCACAGATGTGGCTGTCACCGGGGCTTTGGAAATCTGAGTCTGTACCATTCAGCTGCCAGTTATGAACATCAGTTGTTAGGACAGGGTAGACCTTCCTATGCAACCATGAGCCTCATCTGTTTTCTACAGCAGTTTAACAAAGTGTAAGAGCTACTAAACTTCAATACATGCTAAGACAAGTTCAAAGGTGATCTGGTAACGACAGCTAAAACTTGTATAAATAAAACTTTAAACAAACTGTAGCTGATGGTGATCTGTCCGTAAGCCCCTGGGTAACCTCTTTTTCAGTAAACTGGATGGCAAACTTATGGCTAAATGTTCTCGATGGCCTCTGACGGGGAGGGAGGCACCAACTCGGGTGGGATAACGCGCAGAGAGAGAATCCCGGGACAGCGATTGTCTCTGCCTCTCCTTCCTTAACGTTAAGACTTTCACAAATGGCTGCGGTTACATATTTTTGTCAAAGGTTTCTTACTTCATGGTATTCACACAAAAATAAATATTTACATAAATTCCAAGTATGGGAGGATGCAGTGGACAAACCAAGCAGGCTTGTGAAGTGCTGGGGAAAGCGTGAGTCTGAGCCCTGGCGGGGGCTGGGGCCCCCATCGCTCCTGCCTGGGGCGCTCGGCACCGGCGCGCCTGAAGCGGCCGCAATGCTCCCGCTTCCAGCATCGCCTCGGGTCTAACAGGCCACCCTCCCTGCACAGGCACCCTGACTGCCCAAACGGCCAGGGCTTAGGTCCCTTTTCTCCAAATGCTACGGAAAGTTTAAGGTTTGGGGAAAACAGTCAATGCAACGGTTAATCCCTTCTGCTGCCGGGCCAGGCGAGCCTGTCCTCAGGAGCCGGTGGCTGTTCCTGTACTAAGAGCAGGGCAGAGGTCCTGCTCCTCTTCCAGTGTGTGGGGAGTATAACCAGGGATGAAGGCTACTGAGCAAACTGCCTGCGGCTGCTCCTGGCTGGGACCGGCCGCTGCCACCTGCAACATCTCCAACCCGAGCAGCGGCACCAGCTCCCGTGGAGCACCAGCCTCTGCCCGCCAGCTCCCTGCGGCCGGCAAAGAAAAAAGCTGGCTCTGGAGAGAGAAGGGATCTGCCTTCCCTATGAGCATACAGGGGTTTACACTTATCGAGCATCTATCTGATGGCGAGGCCTCCTGCCCGGGTTGGGGGGCTGTGCTGGCGCAGGGGTGCGAGGAGGAGCTGGCATCCCTAGCAGCCAGCTCTGCTGCCCTGCACGGCTCCGCAGCGCGTTGCATTGCTTGACTCGGCTCGGCTCGGCTCGGCAGCTCTGTGCCTGAGCGAAGTCCCTGGGTTTAGCAGCACTGGTAGTAGGTATTGCACTGAGCAAAATGAAGTGCATTATTGGGGGTGGGGGGGTGGTAATGGGGCAGAATGGTCATCGGACTACGGTTTTTCCACACTTTGGGAATTGTGGGCTTGTTCCAGGACTGTGAGCAGGGAGAGGGGAGGATCCTGGGCCCCGGAGAGGACTTGTCAGTTCTGCTGCTGAATGTGGCCTGTCTCTGTCTTCTGCAGGAGGGTGAGCAGCTCGCCGCACTGAGCTCGCTCTTCAGGCAGAGACCGGCATTAGCCTTTATTACACCCGTGCAGTTCCTAAAGGGTTTTATTGTCCCGGTGCTAGCCCAGGGCTGGTCTCCCACGGCCTGAAGCACCCAGCCGGGCGCAGGGGGTGGGAGCGAGCTGCCGCCCAGCACCAGGACCCCAGCGGATCTGCTGGATCTGCCAGGTTGGTTCCAGCCTCCTCGGCATGATCCATGCGTCTGTGACACTCACTGTCCCCCAGGACCAGCTCAGCCAGTCCTGGAAGAAGCCCACAATGGAGTGTGAGGTAGAGTACAGATGGTGAGCGCAAGACAGTGTTTCTCAGGTATTTCCTTCCTTCCTTCCTTCTCTTATCTGCAATGACTTAAATGAGTGCGAGACGTCCTTCTAGCCGGAGGTCTGCTGAGCTTGCCGAGTCTCTGCAGGAGATTTAGACCCCACTGCTGCTACAGGACCGCTTAGAGCAAAGGTCTAAGCAGGATGCTTGCTTGCTCCGTTGTTCAGCTGCCACCTACACTTACTGGAGGCTGAGCAGCCTCGAAGTCTAGGGCTGGATGGCAAACTTGCTCCCTGTGGGACAAGGGCTCCCCAGAGAAACAGGCAGAGGTGCCTGGAAATTAGTAGTGTAGTGATATGGAATGTGTTATTTCACAGGAACAAATTCCTTCTGATCAGACAGACAAAAAAACTGGCAATCTGTACAAACTCAAAAGAATCCATTTTCAGAAAAATAAATTACTAAGGGGAGAGGAGGGTCCATTTCTCAATAAATATGTGATTCAGCTCACCTAAGACTTGGAAATTATCCGGGGACGGGAATCTAACATTTGGGTCCACAAAGGTCATTCTAAATACATCTGCAGCCCCAAACCTCCCCAGGCTCCCTTCTGCCCTTGAAAGTCCCACATCCTTCCAAGCCGCAGATTTGGCTTCTGGTCGGCCGGACGCACAGGTGTTGGTACGGTTCAAAAACATGTCCTTGTGCCTGAAGTCCCAGGTGCTTGGAGTGTAAAAGAAAACAGGTCTTTTGGATTCCACCTTCTAAAACTACATGTACCCGCCACTTCATGGGAGGACGATGGCGGTCCTGAGCAGGACACCGCTGGGAGCCTCTTTCTAGCAGGTATAAATTGTCTTCTCGACAGAGGAGCGATGCAGACACAGGGAGTCAGTTCTGCTGTAAAATGAGGTTTTCCAGTTCGTCTGCAGATCGAAGCAGAAACGCCGCCGACTCTCGGTAGCCAGCGATGAGCTGCCGCACCGCACTGATCTCCGTGGGGCTGAGCTGGGCAGCCTGCATTCCCCTGCTGGTGCTGTTGGAGGGGGCCGTGCTGGAGGCCCCACCTTTCATGCTGAGATCGGTCGGACCTGCCAAGGAAAAGCAAGAGGGAAGCTCAGGCTGAGCAGCCATGCCCGTGTCTGTCCTGCCATGATGAGATCCCAGCGGGAGCCACTGCTCCAGGACCCCAGCACTAGCAGGAAGGTCCCCGCAACCGTGGTGCCCCAGACAAGGTGAGGAGCCCCAGCTCCTGCTGCAGCCAGCGCAGGTGGGCAGCACAGGCAGCTAGCACAAGCAAGCCACTGCCTCTACCACAGCCACACGGAAAGAGCCTTCAGAGTGCACGTGAAAAAAATCCCATCGTGCAGCCTGTCCCATCCACTCTGCAAAGGGAAAGTCTGCAGCCGCGCTCTGCTAGGAGCTAAACTAGTGCCTGGGGGATACCTGCCACATCAGTCATCTTCCAGGGTCTGTTTTTTCCTCTGCATATGGTGAGTAACATCCCACACGGGGTGTTTCCCTGCTTTAGTGCTGGGTAACAACGCGTCTGTGCCCAGCACATGCGGGGCCAGGCTGTGCTGCATGGCGAGGAGACCTGCCCTGCCTGGGCGCCTGCACACCACTCCGGCCACCAACACAGTTACAAGCTCTGCCTTAGGTATCGGGTTTGGGTGGGAGGCTAGATGGGCTTACTGGGCTGCACATTGCTGGGGCTCAGTCCATAAATGAACTAAGTTCTGCTAAATCTATTATCTGCCTGATGGGCAGGGATAATTTCTTCTCCTAAGTTCACCTCTGCTGCACCTCTATCACATGTGATTTTTTGGCCATGTATGTGCGCCCGTCTTCTGCAGAACAGGACACATGGCTGCTCCCAGCTCACAAAACCCTGTGATCTTAAACCTGCAAAAAATCATCAAATTATCAAGTTCTCTGAGACCCAGGAAACAAACTCTGCCAGCCACAGCTCTGGCCATCCGCAGGTACTGGTGCACAACCACAGGTATGTGTGTGCAGCCCAGTCTGGGTGGCTGCGCGTGGAAGACTTTGGCAGGAGAGCTGGTACACAGCCTGAGGAGTGACACAGCCAGGTAAAGGTAGGGGAAAAACCCATTTAGCCTCATGCTGGACTAAGTATGAGAAGCCAAACAAGGTGCAAGAACCACACGATCAACTACAAATGAAGACAGATGAGGAAAGATGTTTACTAGAGATATGACACTAGTTAGGGAGAGGAGTCAGGCGAGGCTGCAGCCTGGGGTAAGGAGAAAGAGAAGACACTGAATTAATCCCCTGGCTGTGAGCTGGAGTGTTGCCGGCTGATGGAGCAGTTGGTGATGCTGGAGAAAGGCTTCGGGAGGGCTGAGCTCCTGCTGGGTGGCCTGACACAGCCGAGGGACACCAGGGATGCTGAGCAGGGACCCAGTGCTACAGCAGATTGCAAACCAGGATGAGAGAGTTCTGCAGCCCACCGAGACAGGTGGGTCCCACTGGGGACCAGGGCAGGGAGGGGAGCCCACACCCCAGGGTGGGAAGGGACTCATCCAAGAAATGCAATGCTGGAGCAGCAAATGCTGCAGCAGCAAATGCTGCAGCAGGAGTAGTACTGGCAGAGGACTTCTATGCTGCGAAGGGGAGGAGGAGGAGGAGGCTCTCATGCGAAAGCAATTTCACTGGACAGAAAGGGCAGCAGTAAATGGAGCCCGTTTCCCAGCTCACCAAAGGGGAAGGAGCTGGCAGTGGGGAGTGGGTTTGAGCAAGAATCGACTTAGGTGGGGGATGGAGGGCGAAGATTCTTCTGAGCAGCGAACCCCGGCAGGCTTTCTGCTCGCAGAGGGAGGAGGAGGTGCAGAAGCCAGCACTATGGCAGCATGCTCTTGCCTCTAAAGGACTGGGCAAGTGCTTGGGCAAAGGGCAAAAAATAATAGCAAAGCAGAGGTTTAAAAATCTATTAGAAAGGAGCAAGGTGCTGCTGTGTGCTGCCGCTGCGTGCTACACCCAGGGCCCGTCTGCTTCTCCTGGGCCAGGCGCTCGCTGGGGCTGCTCCAAGACGTTGCTGCATGTTTGCTGTCTCATGTCAAGGAGCCAGTGCTTGCAGCTGGGCTGGGTGAAAGGAGGGTCCCTTGCAGCATGGGGGGCCGGGGGGGCCTGTGATGCTCTGGGGAGGAACCATTGCTGCCTCCGCCATGGCTGCAAGGATTAGGTCTCAGCAGCTGGAGGCCAGGGTGGTATCTTTATTCAGGGTTAAGAAGCATTAGGAAGGGATGATAAGAGTTAATCCCAGACAGGCATCTCTCAGGGCTCCGGAAATCACATCCTTCCAAATCCTCACTCCCTCAGGGTAGGCAGGGGCAGGGCAGGAGCCCAGAGCACACTGGGGCTGCTTTGCCCCATCCCACTCCTCTCTAGCCTGGGCACCAGAGAGTCCCCAGGTACCGCAGGACCTCACCACAGGCCCTGCTTGGCCCCAGGCTACTCAGCTCTGATCACTCGCTCCTAACTCGGCAGACCCCTCAGAGGGCATGCCTGCACTCTCCTTCTGCTCGCCTGCACTCTCCTTCTGCTCTCCTGCCCTGCAGCATCGGTCCCATTTTCCCAAGGGCTTTTCCCATGGGGGCTCTCCCGGGTACTGGTGCAGAGCCCCCAGCTGCGCCAGCCCCGGCCCCATCTCCAAGAGCAGCCGATGCAGGCTGGGGAAGGAACAGCTCATACCGGCAACAAGATCAGGGCAGTGATAGCCGACCGCTCCTGTTAATAATTAATAGCTGGTACAGATTCTCTTTTTTTTTTAAGTGACACTCATTCCCTCCACCAGTGGCACCTAGACCGTCCTTCCAAGTTCAGTTCAACGATCAACCGCCCACTGATGAGGCAAGCCGAGGAGCCGGGCAGAGGCCTCCGTCGGCTGCAGAAGTGCAGCTTTCCGAGTGGCTCTGTGGGAGGTGCTGCCATGACTGGCCTTGGCATGACCCGCAGGAGCAGCCCCTGCCCCCCCGCCAGCGACCAGCTCAGCGCAGGGTGCCGGGAGCCCATGGTGCACAGCCCAGGCGTGGGGCGGAGGCGATGGCTGGGTGGGCTCCCTGTGCTGCCGTGGGCCCCGGTGCAGCGTGCGGCCGCTTACCGTTACTGTGGTTGCCTGTCTGCAGGGAGGCGGGCGGCTGCAGGCTGCCCCCCAGGGACCCGTAGCCACGGTAGCTGTAGTTCAGGCTTCCATTGATGTAGACCGGGTCTTGGGAGTAAGATGAAGCTGGCAGTGAATAAGAGGAGTGGGTGATGGCTGTGGAGTCTCTGGAGTGCTGCTTGTCTAGAGCGATGGGTTCGTCCTGCGCAGGGGAAACACAGACTTACTCCAGCGAGGAGCCTGGTTGTCCTCTGCGGCCACTGGGAGGGACGGCACGGGGATGCCAGGCCTCCCATGGCTGCAGCGTGGCCAGTCCAAACCACTGTCCCCATCCCCGCTGGCCTGAGTCTCAGGATGTACCATAGGCCCTGTTCTTCAGCCCTCTGACCTTTAGAAGCGCCTTTAAAAATGCTTTGTCAAATTGCTCAGAAACATCTCTCCTTTTCCCCACCCCACATTAGTGTGCTGTTGGCTCCAGCCCTTGCCCGCCTCCAGCCCTACCAGCAAGCACCATACCTGGGAGGTCTGGTAGATCTCCAGCCGCATCCTCTTGGCTGCTTTCCGCGTTTCACTCTCGCAGGCGGCAGCCAGGATGTTCTCCGCCATGGCCGAGGTCAGGTGCGGCGGTGTGGGCCTGGTCTGCAAAGACACAAGCAGAGAAGACACTCAGGGACCTGCTGCCCTTGGAGCAGTAGCGAGCAGCAGGGCTGTGGGGCAGCTGCTGACCATCTCCATCCCGTTCTTCTTCATGCGGCGGCAGGATTTGAGGTAGGTGCGGATGCGCTTGCGCGCCCGCTCCTGGAACTCGGGAAATTGCCGGCTGCAGGACTCGATGATGGCCTGGATCTTCTCCTTGGGCTGCTTGGAGATGGGAACCATCCGGTCCAGGTTCTCATCCACAAAAAGGCGCACAAACATCTGCAAAGGAGAAGACAGACAGTGGGACCACCGAGATGGGCAGCAGGTGGGCTAACCCTCTCTGCAGAGCCCTCCTTACATTGAAGGCCTTTAGCCTCTCTGGATCCATTCCCTCCGAATCATTTATCTTATCGTTGTCTTCATGGTCATCGTGGTCATCGTCATCTTCATCGGCCGTGGGGGCCCTGCCAACGGTCAGGTCCTCGGGGCAGCCACTGACCTCTGTCTTGATGGAGTCATAGCTGCCAGAGCTGTATGGAGGGGACTGAGAAGAGACGGGGGTTATCACATGCAGCCCTTGTCTGCCCACCCCTGCCCAGGATCAACAAGGAAAAAGCCCTTTCTCCTTGGCCCACTGTTTCTGTCCCCTTCCCTGACATCCTCCTGCAACTCAGGGAGATGAACTCACAAGTCGGGCTCCCTCGAAGCCCAGCTCCTGTCTGCTTGGGGTAGGGGGACACACGGTGGCCTCAGGGAACCTGTGGTGGCCCAAAGTGCTGGCAGCGTGGCTCTGGCTGCTGGGGGCCGTGGCTCTGCCTGATCCTGCAGGAAACGCTGCTCGGACCCTGCAGGAACGGGCTCCTTCTTGCACGGTGGCAGTGGCACAGCTGGTCAGGGCGGAGGCGAGCCTGCTGCAGAGCCCCAGCTCCGGGGCAGGTGCGGTGTGGGGATGCCCCGGCTCTCCCAAACCATCCCTCCCTCTCTCCTTCCCTTTGCCAACTGCTTGCTCGGCACTCCAGCCAGTTTCTGCTGAGCAGCAGCAGCCCCAAGCCTGGAGCGTGGCCAGGCACAGCTGCTCTGCCGCAGCAGCGGCGTGCGAGCACAGCACTCGTCCCTCCTTCCAGCCCTACATGGGAAAGGCCCCCAGCTCTGCCGTCCCTGCTCCGTGCCTTCCTGGTGCAGGGGCAGGACCGTGTTCCCTGCCTGGCCTTGGGTGCCTTACACATGGCCCAGTGTGCCATGCCCCGTGCCCGGCTCTGGCCAAGGACACGCAACTGTCCTGTCTCGCCCAGCCCCAGCAGCAGCTGCCTGCAGCCTGGGCCGTACCTCTGCCGTGGTCTTCACCGCGTACTTGACCCTGCTGCGCAGCCCGTCGGCACTGCAGCTGTCCGACTGGTAGGAAGGGGTGACGTGGGCAGGTGTGAGTTTGTCACAGAGGTTGATGGGCTGGTCATCGGCGGAGGCGGTGAAGTCCATGGGGGCCGCAGTGCCATTCCCGTTCATTTCGGGGAAGGCGCTGTCGCCCTGCGTGCTGCTGGAGGTGGAGGGGTTCAGGGTGGAGGAGCCATTCCCACTGCAGCTCTCTGACGAGGAGTCATCTGCAAAGAAGGATGTGTGGTCACCACCATGGCACCCTGCGACCACCTCCCTGAGGTGGGCAAGCTGCTCTGTCCCCACAGCGCCAGCCCTCCTCAAACCCTCCTGTGGGATGCTGGCACGTGCAGCGTGGCTGTGCTGCTGCTTTGGAAGCTCCTGCCCGGCCGGGGCTGCTCCGGGCTCACTTGGTCGGGGAGTCACCCTCTGTGCCATCGCGATCTGGCCCGGCCCAGCCACGCTTCGACCCTGGGATGCAGCAACAGGAGGTACAGACACCAGTGCCTGCGCCTGGAGGACCATCGCCACATGGCTCTGCTCCCTCGTTCCTCAAAGCACATTGGCCACTGCCATGCCCATGCCCCAGCAGGTAACAGTCCCTGCGCCTCCGCCTGGAGCCGTGGCACCTGGGCTTGAATAAGAACTTTGGAATTTGGTCCTTTTTGCTTTCTGTTTGCATTGCAGGGAGGAGAAAGGGGCATTGCCTCTCCCCACCAGGTCCCTTGCCTCCTCGTGAGGTCCTCCCAGCCCAGTTTGGGGCTGGGTGTGGTGGCAGATGACAACCTGCAGAGCCAGCGGCTCAGGGATGTGCTGCCCAGCAGAGTGCGGGGGCATGGGTACAACACATGGGGACGGGCTGGCTTGGGTGGAAAACCCTGAGCTTGTGCCACTTGGAAGCAGCGTTAGGAGCTCTGTTCACAGGGGACATGCTGCCTGGCAAGGCTCCTTGGCATGCTGTGGTGGGGAGGGGCAGGGGCTGCGTGGATGTCCCTCCTGCCCCAGTCAAAGCCCTCCTATACCCTATGCGGACACTCCTGCTTCCCCATACCCCAGAGCCATCCCCACGGCAGCTGCAGCGGCGCGGCCATCCCTTTCTCCCACCATCCCAACAGGCAGAGCCCACAGCTGGGGACCCGGCACACCCAGTGCACAGCCCAGCTCCTGCTCTGTCTCGGTCACATTCACACCCCAGCTCCTGGCACCGGCCCCCTGCCCACGCATGGCTCCCACCACGCCAACCTCCTGCCCTCTGCTGCTCCAAAGAACAGCCCAGCTGCAGCAGAGCCCAGCCCAGCCCTGCCCGTGCCCGGCGCTGCCTGCGCCCAGCCCTGCCTGCCCCCCGCTGTGCCTGACCCAGCTCTGCCTGCCCTCGGCCTAGAGCCCTGCCTTGGGGCCAGGCACTACGTTTTCCAACTGCTCACCCGCTTCCCCCTCCCTCCCTGCCGCAGTAAATCCTTTATTTCATTAGGTGCCTCCGCGAGGGAAAGGGCGCAGCACGTGGGGAGCCGCTTCCTGCGCGCGCTGCCGGGCGCGAACAAAGGAGCTGCTGCAGCCCGAGCAGATGGCGGCCACCACCGGCCGCCGGACAATGGGTCGGGCTCTGGGGCGGCCCCGCACCGCAGTGCCGCGGGGCTCCAGCCCCAAAGGTGTGCGGGCGCGGCGGTGCGACAGTGTCCGGCTGCTGCCACCCGCCCTCCTGCTCCTCCCCACCAGCACAGCGGGAACTCCCACGAGCGGCCTGGCGAGCGCCCCGTGACCCCGCGGCAGCCCAGGACTTTGTATCCCTTAAAACAAACAGACTCGAGGACGCTGGCGCATCCAAGCTGAGCGTGGGGTCCGGCCGGGGCTGCTGCTGCGTGTCCCCAGCCGCCCCGCCACGGCAGCCAGCGCTCGCTGCCCAGCCTCGGGCATGCGCCAAGGCAGCTCCTGGCCTCACGAGCCCCGAAATGAAAAGGTCCCCACTTGAGCTCCCCACTCAGCAGAGCTCCCTCCCCCTCCTTTCCCTTGTGCTGATCCACTTATTCGTCTGAGCAATGACCAGAGCTGACCTAATCCCTGGGGCAGTGTTTATGTGCCGGGTGCTCCGGGCTGGCAGCAGGCGGCACCCCCCGGCACAGGGCACAGGGCCGGCTGCAGGCAGAGGCCCTTGCTCTCGCTGGCTCTGCGTGCCCGGGAGTGCAGGATGCCGGGGCAGCCAGCACCACCCCGGGGCACCCTCCCGCTGCCCCCGACCCGCTCTGGGCTCCTGTCCCTGTGCCACAGCAGTGGGCGCCGCAGGGCTTCTGCCGCTGGCTCGGCCAGACCTGGTGGAGCAGGATGCTGAGGGCGCTGCCCCCTCCTGCCCCCACACCCCTCCCGTCCCATCGCACCAGGGCACTGACGCTCTCGGTGCTCTCAGGCTCTCGGTGCTCTCAGGCCCCGGTGGGTTTTGCTTGCCAGCACGGCTTGCCCAGCTCAGCTCTTGTACCACCCCCGCCCCTGGGGGTCTCTGCCCCGGCCAGGCTACTGCAGCTCTGCCCCACGCACACCTTGCCAGGGCGCGCAGCCAGACCCACCCCTGGCACTCTGCCCCTTCGGTGTGGGTGCAGGAGCGGTGCTGGCCCGGCCGCAGCCCCGTGCAGCAGCGGGCAGGTGGCTGGGGGCACAGAGGCCTCCCTGCCGGAGGGATGGCGGCTGTCCCTCCCCCTGCTCTGCTCTCTGCGCCAGGCGAGACGGGGCTCCCAGAGGGAGGCTCCAGCCTCATCCAGTGATGCCTCTCAGAAGGATTAAGCAGAATTATTCCCGTGCACAGAGGCACGAGCCACACGCCAGGGCCTGCCATCAACCCGGGCACGGCCACAGCAACAGCACCACAGGGCCAATCAGCACCGGTCCCCCAGGCCGGTGGCGGGGACCTTCTGCCGGCTCCTTGGGGTGGCAGGCAGCCCCCGGCACAGCTGCCCACACTGTGGGGACCCTCCATGCTATGAAGCCCCTGCCAGGCAAGGGCACCAAGAGAGGCGTCACCTGGGAGAAGACCATGCCAGTGCCCTGAGCATCCCCAGTCTGCCCAGAACATCCCCAGACTGCCCTGGGCATCCCTGCATTGCTCTGAGCATCCTCAACCTGCTCTGAGTATCCCCCATCCGCCTTAAGCCCCCCCACTCCTCCCTAGGCATCCCGCTCTGCCCTTGCCTATCCACCTCCAGCCTCCCAGCAGTCCCCAGCTCTGCCCCCAGTCCCCAAGCTCCTGTCCCCATAGGAAGTACCAGTCCTGCATCAGCTGCTCACACTGGGTAGGGTTCCATGGGTGAGGTTGGGACGCCCCGACTTCTCAATGTCTCCAGTTTTCTTTTGTGTTGCACAAAACACACACAGCAATGGCAAATCGAGTTTCTACCCAACTCTGCTGCATTTACAAACCTTGGGTTTGCTACAGCCAAAGAATATTGAAAACAAAGAGGAAGATGTCTCTAGGAACCTGTCCAGGTGGAATAAGAAAATGAAATGGGAATCTAAAGTAAGGGACTAGCGCCTACTAAAAGAACAATATAGTTTACACCAAGGATGAACTCCACTAGCTACAGATAATTTTCTTATTTCTACATTTTTACAAGTTATGCTCTCCCAGAAGCTCTGCATATAAATTAGTGGATTAATCTCAGTATTGTGAGCAGTGAAATGGCCACCAATTCAGATTGCCGAGGTTCTTGGGTCCAAATGGCAGCAGCCTCAGCCAGCCTAAAAATGCAGGTGGGCTGGGGAGGGAGCACTGCGCTCTCCTGGTGTGGATGGGATGGGGATGGTGCCAGTGCCGCTGCTGGTGCCAGTGCTGCTCCCCAGGCAGCTTTGCTGGGGTATCTTCCAGCCCACGGCCAGCCCCAAGGAGTGGCTGGGGCACCCCACAGCAGAGCAGGACCTGGGGGGAGAAGGAACAGCAGCCCTCCCACCTCAGGTGCTGGGACCAGGTTTAGGCTCCCGCCCCACCATCAGCAGCTGTGGCAAGATGCTAAGCAGTGGCAGGGCTGTGTTGGCTGCACTCCCAGAGAATCACCGTTTTGGTAAAATCCACCAAACTTCTGAGCTTGGAGAGGTTTTCTGCAGCAAGTGCCCAAAACACACGCAACGAGCAGGGCTCCGGCAGCAGCAGGCAGCAAGGCCAGGCTGTGCAGCCATGAATATATTCATTATCAACCAGCACGAGCCTGGTGAGCTCCCTGCTCACGGCTGGAGCTTGGCTTCACAAGGAGCCCCTCTAATGAGGATAATTGGGAGCCACCCTGCTCCACCCCCGTGCCCTAATTGAAGCAGATGGAACTGTAAAAACAATGTCACTTACAACCGGTTTGATCTTTCGGTCAGAAAGCAGAGTATTTCGTTCCCCTGTTTAATCCCCTTGAGCTGGGGCTCCACGGGCTGGAGGCGGAGGAGACCCCGGCACTGTGCAGGGGATGCCAGTGAGGCTGGAGAGCCCAGCAGAGGCTGCCTGGCCCCCAGGCCCACGGAATGCTGCCCTCCTCGGCCCCGCTGCACAGGCCAGGCGAGCAGCGAGGAGGCCATGGGGAAGCTGCCTCATGGCTGTGCTGCGGCCTTGGCATCTCCCCGGCGGTGCCCAGCCCACGAGAGCGAGAAGCAAAATGGCTTCTTGGGCCGCGGTGCTGGGGGAGGAGGAGATCAGTCACTTATTAAATGAATTAATCAGGGCTCAGCGTTTTCATTTTGAAGAGGCTGCTGGATTATCCTTGATTTCTGTGGTGCTGGATTTGCAGAGATCAGGAGGGGAAGGGGCGATTTCCAACACCTGCTCCCCGGGAGATTTTACGGCAGGGAAGTGGTTGGGTTTAACGTCTCTGTCGGTGAAGGCCACCACACCGCTCTCCAAAAGCAGAGTTAAACATGAATGGGGCAAATTGTTCCTCCTCCTGTCACATCTCCAGAGCAGAGACAAAACCTCTTTTGACTCGGAAAACAATGAGCTTATGTAAGAGCCAGCAGCCCACGGAAACCTCGCCGCAGCCCCGCACCATGCGGTGGGCCAGGGGCTGCCCAGCCCTGCCTGGACCCCACTGCAGCCACAGCCCCTGGCCAGCACTCCCTCGGCCACCGCCCACCCACCTGCGCAGCCTCGGCCACTGCGGCCATCGCTGGGTCCCACCAGCGACCCTCGGTCCCCCATGGACCACCATGGAACCACCAGCCATGGTTCTCCCTGCCCACAGCCAGCGGGGCAGCGGTAGAGATCACTGCTCCCACCTGAGACTCCCCATTGCTACTGGGAGGGGACTGCCCTGTCCCCAACCCGCTGTGGCACCAGCATGGGCCGGAGCAGCGTGCCCAGCCCAGGGTGGCTGTCAGAAGGGCGCAGAGCATCCCACCGCCGCCTGCCTGCAACAACAGCCAGGAAGATGAAAAGTGCCATAAATTATTCACTCACAAAAGAGACGAAGGGGGAAGAAGGGGAGGAGGAAAGCCCGAGAGGAAGGGATACTTAATACAAATTAGAGAGACCGAGGGGGAATGGGGGCCCTGCGGGGGGCCATGGCCGGGCGGCAGCGCTGCAATCGTTAGGTGCAAGTGAGTGGCACCCTGGGGCTCCTGCACCCACAACCGGGTGCTTGGAGAGGCAGGAGAGGCCCCAGCTGTGCTGGCTGCCATGGCTGCCCTAGCCCTGCGCTGCTCACATGGCCGGAGCACGAAGCTCATTTTCTCCAGGTCCTGCCCAGCTGATTGCCTCCAAGATGTGTAAGAAAGAAAAAAGAAATGTCGCTGGGGGCTGCGGAGCGGTGGGGCTGGCCAGTGTCCAGTTAAGACGCAATATTTCCTGTCTTCCTTCGTTAATGCAAACCTCGTTATGTCCCAGACAAAGTGTCCACCCTCCGTGCTCCCTCCCCGGGTCCCTGCCTTCGACCAGAGCCCTCGATGAGCCAGACATCTGGCACGGCTGGACACAATGCGCATCCGCAGGCAAGCTCGGCCGGACAAGGCAGCGCTGTGCAGCCAGCTCCCCCTTCCTCGGCATGAAAGGTGCCCCCCAGTGCCATCTCCCCCTGTCTCCGCTGCCCAGCCCGAGGAAGCAGCTCCCTCCGACACCGGGACCTCACCGCACTGGCCCCATGACGGACATTTTCCCATGCACAGAAGCTTGGCAGCTCCTGCTGCAGAAAGCAGCCTTGCCACAAACACTCTGCTGCTCAGTTTTCCCTTCTCCTCCCAACCCCTGTTCCTCCCACCGCTGCTCCTCTGGCCGCCTTGCTGCTTGTGGGGTGCTTGAGCCAGAAGTCAGCCCTCGGCCGTGGCGGGGAAGGAGATGGTGCAGACCAAGCCTCTCCTTGTGCCACTGCTGCTGGCAGCCACCCGGATCCTGCTGCAGGGAGGGGACACGGCGCAGCCCTGGGCTGCCTGGGCACTGCCTCTCCCCATGCCAAACAAACGGGTTTGGTGGCTTTGGGCAGGACTCACGTCAAGCTGGTGACTCCAGTGCAAACTGCTGCCAGAGAGACCCTGCTGCTCACACACAGTCCTTTGGGCAGGACAGAGCAGGGGACCATCCCCGAACCACTGGCCTCGGCACCCCTTCCAGGACACAGCGCAGGGCTCACCCCACAGTCCCCACTCAGACCTTCGGCTGGGAGGGCTCAGTTTGGGGAGGAAGGTAGGGGCACAGGTGGTGCTGGCTGCCCAGCAGCGTGGTGATCCTCTCTACTCCAGACCAAGGAAAAGCCCCCCAAAACTCCGCTCTGTGCACCAGCAGGACAAGCCAACCAGCTTGGCGGAACCCACACCAGCTGGGAAGGAGCCCCGAGCCAAGTTCAGTGCAGAGCCTGGTGGAGCCACCGTGGACCCACAGCCTTCATGCTGCACTTCTCAGCCTTGCAGCAGGAAAGGACAGCTCTTCAAAAGACACTGAAAGGAGGGTGTTTGTCACTGCTGAGGGCCTTTGCTTGGGATGAGCTGACATGGAAGAGGTGACCGGGAACGGAGCCACCAGCCCAGACTGCCCAGGCAAGGCAGGGACACGCTTGCTGACTTATGCTGTGGAGACAGCATGGCATGGGGACACCCAGGGAGAGAGGAAATATATATACAAGAAAAATAAGATAAGGTCATGTCTAGCTGTTGTAAGGCCTAGATGCTGGTCCTAATCTTGTTTAGGCTCTCAGCTAGGGCTTCTGGGAGGGTGAAATCCAACATGGGTGCAAGAAGCCCTGAAAATAGTGAGGATTTTTCATCCTGGGAAGAGCAAGGACCTCGGGGCTCACAGACCACCTCCCACAATGGCCAGCTGTCAGGCGGCTGTGTGTGTCTGCTGGGCTTTCTCTGTGGTGGCAAAGGTGCGTTTGTGTTCACCTGGAACAGGGACTGGGCCAGCCAAGGAAAGCCCCAGTGGCAGAGGGGAACTGGGAGCCATGTGACACCTGATGCCGCCTGCAGTAAGTGACCCTGCTATGGCAAAGCGAGGAGAGCTCCATCGCCCTGCCGGGTTTCCAGCTGGCGGGGAGGTGCAGGTGTGGAGCAGGGCATCACGGCTGCCCTGGGGATGAAGACTGGCACGAGGCTGGTGTGTGGGGTCCTGCAGGCAGGAGCCGAGCTCGCTGTGCAGGCACGGGCCTGGCTTCTGGTCTGCACTCGGCAAGAGGGCTGCTCCCCTCCCCAGAAAGTGCTCTGCTAGGTTGGTGGCTCAGGGAACCTGGTGATACGCAGCATGTCATGGGCACCTTGCCAAATAACAGCAGTGTGACCTGGAGCTGTGGGACGCATGCCATACCAGGAGAAGACACTACTGCGCTGGGGACAGCTCGGTGCTGGCCCTGCTGGCCTCAGGGCAGGGTGTCCAGAGTAGTAATGTGCCCTACCTGCTCCCAGGATAACAACCCGAAATAACGCCTGCCTGCATGTCCTTGAGGTCCCTCCTTGGAGCACTCCTGAGGGATGTCCCCAACAACTCGGAGCCTTCCCACCCAGCTGCCTTGAGGGATGCCCCCAAGAAGCGTGTGTCTTCACAGTTAAGTAGGTTAAGAAAGTCCTTGCTCCCCTTTCCCCAAGGTCTGGATTAGCCACTGCTGCTCCAGGCAGGACAGGCTCCGTGGGACACTGCCAGTCAAGTAAGGACTGCATGCAGGGACCTCAACTGGAAAGGGATCATGCCATGTCACATACACTGGGGTATTGGGGGTCTGTGTCCTGCTTCCTTTTCAAGAGCACTGCACTCACCAGCAGGTCACAACATCCCTGTGGTGGGATACCTGGCTCAGACCCATGTGCCAGACCAAACTGGGAGGTTTCATGGTGCTGCACTCGCCTGTGGATGCAGACAGGCTTTGAAGATGGACAGACTCCAGCTGAAACTGCTGCAGCAAGACAGGGCCAGGAGCCGGGATCTGCGCTCAGCTGGGAGTGGGCACAGGACGCCTTCAGGGATGGTGACAGGCACAGGGGACAGCAAGATGGCACAGCATTCAGGGTCACTTTGCTCTGAACGCATGCTGGTTCCCACAAACATGTCCCTCCAGGATGTCCTGCACAATAGCTCCGCTTCAGCAGCAAAGAGTTCGTGTTGATCCTGCTGTCGCTTTGGGTAGCCGCTGGCTTCCTGCGGGCACGTATGCTGTGAGCAACATCCGACAGGGAAGGGATGTTGCAGGGAGCTTCACGTTTTCCGTGCTGGGGCCTGCAGGATGAGTAACAAAGGAAAATGGAAGGAGCGAGTGTGTGCGTGTCAGCATTGCTCCTCAGAGCTGGCCAGTGTGTCCTGCATCCTGCCGTGCGCCTGCCAACGCAGCAGGAACCCCGGCTCTGCTGCTGATGCTCTCCCGATGATGCCTTCTCTGTCCCTTACCCACCAAAGTCATTAGGTCTAATTTGTTCTCCCTGCTGTTCCAAGGGCTGACGCTGGTTGCAGCATGGCTATACTGGGCCAAGGTTTCTGGGCATGGAGACAAAAGAAGGTGTTGGCTTTCGTCCTAGCTGCTTTTTAGCTCTCTGGAGATTCAGCAGATACCTGTGTATCAAAGCATGGGACAACAGTTCCCTGCTCTCCTGCCTCTCTGGATTTCATACCACTCTGCTCATATGCCATAGGAGAGCACTTGCTCCTCCCAGGCCTCTGAAAGACCTGGAGCTGATGCTTCGGTACTTTTTAAACAAGACTGTTTTTTAACAAGCATGTCAGACGATACTGCTCTCCTACTAGGCAACTCTTCATTAAAACTTTATACTTTAGGACGCCTTTCACAGAAGACACACTCCAAGCATCCTGCCCATTGGACGGCAGCAGGTGGGAGCAATTTAGTAACCCAAAAGGATTTCCCACAGGAGGAGAGTACTGAGTCCTGAACAAGCTCCCAACCGAAGGCAGTGGTGCACATCCAGACCCCTCTGCAGTGCTGGGACACTCAGAGGTGAGCCTGGCCTAGCTGCAGGGGAGGCGCAGGACATGCTGTGGCACTGGCCACATGTCCCACAGTTGGTGGAAGAAGGCTGGGACTCTGCAGTGGAAGAAGGCTGGGGCTTTGCGGGCTTGCTGCAGGGCACACTAGACAGCTGAGCACAGGAGACGTGGATAAACATCCAGGTTTGGCATGGAGTAGTTTGACCAGAGCCCTTGAGACACCCCATGTGGGCACTCTATGCGGGCACCTTGGCCAGCTGGGCTCCAAGGAGCACACAGCTCACGCAGGCTGGTGACTCACATTTACATGATTTCCCTGGGAAAGCCTTGAAGGTGTACGGCCTTAGCAAGCCAGTGCAAACCCATTTTGTGTAAATGTAAAAGTGTAAAATACTTTTGCTTCCAAAAAAAAAAAAAAAAAAAAAGCTTTCATGGGTCAAGAGAAGAGGAAACTGAAGCGTGCTTGACACTTTGATCCACACACATTCCCTTCCCCATGCCAGTGATTTGCCTTTCCTCTTGCGATGTGTTCCATCTCTGCTCTGTGCTCCTCTAACTGCACGCTTCCCTCCCGGGTTGCCTGGGCCTCTCCATCATCCTTCTTCCCTTCACAGCCTCGTGTGTGCTTCAGCCCTGGGTGGGAGCGCTGGTTTGGCAGAGGGACTGACACAATGCCCTTCACCCCAGCAGCATCAGCCTGTATTTCAGAGCTCCGGTACAGGACACAGACATTCACCACAGTGACAAAAACCTCTTTTCAGTCCCATAAAATACTCCCTGAATTATGACGGCCTGATGGAAATCCCAGTCCCTGGCTGCTTCTTGATGGGTCTCCTTCATAACCCTGGGCTTGGCTTGCTTGTTCTGTGACTCCATCACTTCTGACCTGCCAAAGTCTACCTGGTTTAGCCTTCTGCTGACCCCGGGGACAGCCTGGAACACCTGCATTCCTGACAAAAGGGAAGGGACTATTTGTGCTTTATTGCTCACCACTGAACCTTACGAAAGAAATTAAAGAGCCAAGAAGGGCCCCAAAGAGGACACCTGCTTCTGAAGAAAAACCACAGGGCATGAAAAATTGGAGGCATTTCCTAAGAGGGCAGAGAGAGAGAGTGAGAGGATTCAGCTTTAGTGAGAACATCTTGATTTGCCTAAATATGCGAGTTCTTACTAAATTACTGTCCTGTTGAATAATATTATTCAGCAAAGGGATCAAAACCATGTCATTCTAGATTACAAATGAGACCTGGGAATTCACAGGCATAACCCACAAGCCCGGAATTTCCTAATGGGAGAATGGCAGAGTTCAGAGGCTGCAGAGAGACCTGGCCAGGCCACAAGTATGAGAGGCAACGCTGGCTCAGGGTGGAGGCTGCAGCCAGGTCCTGAAGAGCCGAACGCTTCTGCTGAGACCACCTGTGTTACCACCGAAACACCTTCCTCCTGCCCCACGGGAGGGCCCTGAGGGGCCTGGGCACAGCCAGCCTTGGCACAGCCCCACTGCAGGGCCCTGTACAAGGAGAAGTGCCACTGCCCGTCCCGTCAGACAGGGACATGGTGCAGCACAGGCAGGTTTCACATCCTCATCAAGGCTGCCTGACTCCAGGGTCGGTGCTAGTTAGCTAAAACCAGCCATTTCCCAAAACGGTAGGTTTGCAACAGAAACTGAAGTGCCACAACGTGTTCGGACTGAAGACAGCCGTGTCCCTGCTGTCCCTGCCGTCCCAACCATTCCTGCCACTGGCCACACAAGCAGCTAAAAGCCACCCCAAGGAGACATGCCAGCACAAAAGCCCTTTCTTTCCTCTGGGGTGGTTTTCTAGTCCCCTTTCTTAAAGCAGCACCAACCCAGCCTGGGTTGTCCCTCAACTCCTCCACTCCCTTCCCGCTCTCCTAGCAGCAGCCGGGCTGGGGACAATGAGGGTTTCAACCTCCTGAGCAAAAGCCAGTAACAGTCCAACCACCGAATCCTTCCAAGCATCACGGAGATGAACTCTGACCCGAACTTGTACTTCTACCACTTATTTACTTGCTCTTTTATTTTAAACTAGCATGTTTCACAGAAGTAACACACCACCTCTCTTCACCAAACACTTCCTCCCAGCCAACCCATGTATGCCACCTTCAGCCTCTTCCAACCTCCTGCCCCGACTGAGGAGACACTCACATCCACCCTGCACTCAGATAGTGCAGATTACAGATTCCTTGCCTGGGGGACCCAAGACGCTGCCTAAGGCGCAACTTTCCAAGCATGAAAAGCTGTGACCCGTACTGCGAAGCCCTGGCATCCTTCCTGCAGTGGGGCAGCACGCAGCACACGGCTCAGGACTAATGGGGCTCTCCTTGTCTCACCCCGGGAACTACAACCTGATGCCTTAGGAGAGGATTTGGTGACCTCTTTCTGGAGAAGCTGGGAGCCAGGGTCCGCACAAGGGACCATCAGCGCCGGGTTGGAGAGGGCCCTGGCTGAGCAGGAGCCCAGAGGCTAAATAGGAAGGACTAGGAGTCAGCGCTGCTTCAAAGCCTGTGCTGACATGAAATCCATCCTACAGGTGGGACACCTGATCAGAAAGGACTGGTTAATGTTTAATAAGTCACAAAAACATCCTGTGGCAAAGGCGCAGAGCACTTCCTGCCTGCTGGGGCACTCACCATCCTCGTGGCCGTGCAGGTTCTGCGGGCTGCGCATGCTCTCGTCCTGGCTGGGGCTCAGGCTGGAGTTCAGGTGCTGGTCAGCTGAGATCCATGTGGAGTCATTCATATCAAAGTCCTCGCTGCTCACCGATGTCTCATCCTGGAGGCAAGCAGGAAAGAGTTAATTGGCTGAGCTCTTTTCTTGCCTCCTTTCTCTGCCTTTAACACCTCCTCACCGAACTCCTTCCTAAAAACAATTCAGTCAGCAGCTCGGCCCAGAGAACGGAGAACACCCGCTGGCCCCTCGGCGCTCCCCAAGGCCAGGCAAGCAGCCCTTCCCTTTGCCTCCACCGGGCTAGGACGGGGCTCTGCTTCCTGCCTGAAGACGTGCCTGAGCAATGGCACTGTCTCTAATTGAGGACAATTAGAAAGAGCTCGCATCCTGTAGGAGCGGATGGCTGAGTCCTGGAGTTTACCCTTTAATCTCCATCCACCCCAGAGTGTTTCTGGCGAGGCAGCGGCGTGTGGGAGTGGAGGACGGGTGCAACTCCATTGAAACAGCTCCATAAAACATCTCGGACTTATTTTTTTTGAGATCACATCATCTGCTGCAACCGGAATCACCGGAGGACCCCGGCACCGGCAGGGAGTGGCCGGTGGGGCAGGTCTGGATAGCGGCACGGTCCCCACAGACCTGCACTGCCAGAGGCTGCAGAGCAGGCTCCTGCAGCGCAGCCCCGAGGGACTGCTCCTCCAGCGCTCTCCGAAGGGATATCACCTCTGCACCCTTATCAAAAATGACAACACACACCTTGGGAAGCGGCTGGGGGAGTGAGGTCCCCAGCGAGACAAGGACACCCTAGCTCACGCTGGGGAGCCCGGCCAGCCGCCTGCTCCCTGACGGCATAGATGACATTCCTCTCTCCCACTCCTGCAGCTGAAAGGACATTTTCTCTCTCCCTCTCTCTCCCTTCTCGCTAACCTTTACAGTACTTCAAGACACAGCCCTTGGATTGCTTCCAGCGCCGGAAAGGTCAGCCACAGGATTTCAAAACCATCATCATAAAGGCAGCACTGAGATCCTCAATGAGAGGAGGGGCTGTGGGACCTCCCTGGGCTGAACTCTCCGAACATGCAGCTTGGGAGGAAGCAGATACGTGTTCCCATATGAACACGGTCCTGCTGGTGATCCCTTTATCTGCCTTCCTCTCCCCGCTCCCCTCCCAAAGCAACGGGCAGAGACCGCGTCCAGAGCCCTGGGGTGCAGGGGAACACCAAAAATGTTTCCAGAACTGCTTTCAACTGTGCCTTCCTTTGATTGAAACATTTCAAAGGCTTGTAAACTCTCTGCTCTGATTTTTTTTTTCCTCCCTTGGTCCTGGGATAAAATACAATCCCCGCTCCCTTTCCGTGTAAGAAGCAATTGGCAAGCGCCCCTCCAACCTATGCCTGCGCCTCATAAAAACTACCCTGTCTGGCCGCTGCTGGCTGACAGTTTTTATTGTGAACAAACAAATGTCTTTAAAGACAGGTTTGTGCTTTTCCTCCCATCTCCTCGTCCCTACAGACACATCTGCTGGCTCAGGGCTTGTGCCCGCCCCCAGCCCACTCCCTCGATGTGCCTCCCGGGGAGTTTCCTGGAATTTACAGCTTGTGAAACCCCGCACGCACCAACAGAAGGACAGGGCTCAGCATGCCTGCCACCCTGCCAACAGAACGGGGATGCCCTGACCCCCAGGCCCCCGACACTGCCAGCCAGGTGCCCTCACGCAGCACCACCCCCCCATGCCCAAGTCAAGCAGAGCTGGAGAGGTGGGAGGCAGGGGGGAGGCATGGCGTCCCCCAGCTCGGCTCAGCACAGCACTGCTGCTATGCCAGCCACAAAGCAATCCTGCCTCTCCAGAAACTCCATCTTGTACACACAGGAACAGAACTGCAAAGGTCTCCCTGTTACAAACTATAAATAGTCTCTTTATTGTAAGCATTTGCAGGGAGGCAGCCACCCTAATATCTGGCCTTCTTCACAAGGCTTACTCAAGATTACTGTCAGAGCTTAAGAGACAAACACAAATGCCAAGGTCCTTGCTGCTGACAGTCTCTCACCTGTCCAGTGAGGAGGAGGAACCCTGGGAACAACCCACGATGTTTTCGGAAAGCATCTGGCTCAGGCATGGGATCTGCGGGGCTCAGCTGCAGCGAACACCCAGCCTCAGCACGCAAACCACAACCTGGAAGGCATCATGCCCTCCATGTACTCACGCATGGTGGAAAAGCAGTGACATGAAGGATGCCTCGCATGCACATGCTATGTAAAGTGCTTCATAAATGCATACAATTCTCTCGAGGTGCAGCAGCATTTGCCTATTATTAGAAATACTCTGACTATCAAACCAGAAACTGATAAGCTATAAATGACTCAAGTCAAACAAGGCCGTCGCACGTTCACCTGTCCAGGATCCAGCCACCAGCAGAAAGAGGAGGTTGCTGCTGTGGGACCCTGCCAGGCAGCCCTATTCCGTCTCCAGTGTCACCCCTTGCTTTCCAGCCAGTTTTCTGCTTTCCAGCACTAACACCCTTGGCCAAAACACCAACAGGACAACTTCCCGGCAGCGCACAGCTCCCACAGCACAGCCCACCCCAAGGGAATGCAAAGCCAACCATGCAGGTGGCAGCAGGTGAACTGCAGCGGAGAACAGCCAGAGCTGGCAGCGACAATTGCTGAGAGAGCGTCTGATGCCCCAGGAGCTCCTCACACCTTTGTGCCTCTTCCCTAAAGCAAGAGAAAGGCCTTGACCTTGAGCGCGGCTCTGGTCATCCCCATCACTGTGGCTCTGGCATCCTCCACTGCCCCTCAGCTGCATCCCTTGCTGCTCACTGGGACACCAGAGGTCACCAGCAAGCTCCCTCCTCAGGACAACCCTCCGAGACCAAAGGCTGAGCGTTGTGACCTCCCTGACTGCTGCATGTTAGTGCCAGTGGCAACTGCTGGCACTGCCACCCTCACGTCGGGAATAATCCCAAGGACAGGAGGCCCTGGCAGCAATGCCCAGAGCACCGGCTGCCCAGGCACGGCCCAGGAGCAGCTCCATTTCAGGTGGCTGGAGTGGAGGGAGAGCAGCACAGCACATGTCCCAGCATCAAAACATAGGACACCAGAGCAGGATCAAACTTTCTGGCTGGGTGGGCAGCTCTGAGTTTACCCCAGACGCCAATAACCTGGCTGAAGGCTGAGCATTGAAGCTGGCTCCACCATCCAGCCAAACAAGGAAGCGTTTCTCAACAGTAGCAACAGCTACGACTCGGAGCAATACGGTAAATCTAATCTACCCTTCCACGCTCTTTTGGCTTGCAAGTCAGGCAGCTCATTCTTTTTCCTCTCTGGGTTCTCAGGAGAATTCTCTCTGCTAATTTCTTCTTTCCTGTAAACAAACTTCAAATGAAACTTTCATTAGAAAACAGAGCGCAATCCATTACCAGCGCCTGTCTCAGGACCGGCCGCCTTTTCCCCAGTTCCATGCCACTGATGGGACAGATGGAAGTGACAGTGGCTGCCCCAACCAGCCAGCCCAGAGCTGAACCCCGAACCCCAGCACCACTGCTGCCACCCTGCTCCTTCCTGCCTTTCCCAGCTCTCCGGAGAGATCTCCTCACCCCGCAGTAAAGTCCCATCGCTTTGTTCAAGGGATTGAGCGATCAAGGGTCAGGCAACGTGCGTGCAGCTCCTCTTCTGCAAGGGGAAGTCGGATCCTGCTGGTGCATTCACAGGCCACACCCAAACATCGGAGCATGGCTCCCAGCACCGCGCAGGGTTTGGAAAACAACATCCTTGCTCCTCTCCTTATCTACAGTCCAACATTCACAGCTGCTCTGCAGACACTCGCAGCCAGTACTTTCTAACCGGCAAAGGCAGACACTCACATGTGCAGGACTCACGCTCCGCGTTTCTGTCCCACTTTCCATTCACCAATCTTCGAGCACCGCGTGTGCACGCGTCCGCTGAGCCTCTCAACTTCCCTCCGAGTTAGAAAAAGTATTCTTCCTATTATAGAGCTGGAAACCCCGGGTACTGACAGCCGCTCTGGCTGCTCCAAGAACACAGCAAGTCACTGGCAGATCTAGGAACACAGTCAAGACCTCCAGGCTGCAAGGCTTTAATTGCTAGACAAGGTTTCTCCACCAGTGACTCTCCTTCCTGGAGAACAACCTCCCATAGCGCGGGCTGGAACAGGGCAGCGGGGGAAGCTACTCTTATAACCGTACCTCGTAAATATATGCAAGGCTATCAGTAACCTGCTTATTTTACAGCCAGGCTCAGTTTCTTGGGGACTGCCTTGCAAGTCTCTCTCCAGTCATTTACATGCTGTGCCTCACGCTTAATATTCCAGGCTCCAAGTCTCAGGATGGTTTATTTTTCTCTCTTTGAGTCCTTTTATTTTAAAACGCGTCCTTTCACGCCACAGCCTACTATCCCGATGGGATTTCCTTCCGCGGAGCAGGAACCGAGGCTGTGTGCCGCGCAATCTCCCCAGCACACAGCCACACTCAGTTTCCCACCAGAAGCAGCCGTGTTTTTAGAGTCAACAAAAGGCAACGCTTGACTGCCAGCCCCCGGAGCCGCTCCACCACCGTGCCAGCCGCAACCTGCCCGGCACAGGCAGCCCCCAGCCCTGCCAAACCTGGCCAGGGCAGAGCACCTCCCGCCGTGACCCGCAGCAGCGGCACTTGGGGACGAGCTCTCAGGAAGGCAGCCTCATCTCCGTCTCAGCCACTGTTTAAACCCAGCCCTCTGAGCATGCCAAGAAGGTATTGAACCAGATTTGACCCTAACTTAACCAGTTCAGCGCAGAGGAAGGCTTACTAATGGAAGATAAAACACTCCAGGTCAAAGATTGATACTGCAGCCACAAATACTGTGGTGGTCATTGCTTCAAAGAGCCCAAGAAGCCTTAAAGCACAAGGGTGTACACTGGCTGTGGTGGCAGCAGGCTGTGACTGTGCTGCCTACTCGTGTGTGCAATTCACACACCAAACAGAACATCCCCAGCGCTCTTTGTCAGGTCACTTACATCCTTATTTACTGCAATTTCTGTTGATTTCTACGGGACGTGGCAAAAACGTGTATTTTGCTAGTTCCCCCAAAACGGGCAAAAGAGTTCATTTCAAAGGCGAACGGCAAATGGAAGAGAAAGGGAAGATCATCACCTCCTCCCCTTCCCTAAGGGCTCTCCTTCTGGGAAGCTCCCCGGAGCGCTCCCGAAGCGGTGCCGGGCGGGTGCGGGAGGCGGCCCCGCAGCCCCTGCCCGCAGCGCTGCCCGCGCTCCTGCTGTTCAGCTCGGAGGTGCTGAACGCGGGGCCGCCGGCCCGGGGAGGGGGCACTGGGGTGGTCCGGCCCTGGCCCCGGCCCCGGCTCGCCCGGCCGTACCCCCCCCGCCGCCCCCCCAGCACCTGAACTTGCTCCCGGCCGGGCAGGCGGCTGCGGGCGAGGCGGGGACGGTGCCGCGCGGTGCGAAGAGGCGCTCTGCCCCGCCACCAGCACTGGGACGCGGGGGCCGGGGGGCGCCGGCCCGGAGTGCCCGGCTTTTGGGGGAGGGTGCAGCACCGCGGGCTGAGCGGAGCAGCCGGGGGTCCCCCCGCCCCCGGCGACCGCGGGACCCGCCGTTTCCCCCCGGAGGGAACGTGGCTCCCACGCGTGTCTCCCCGCAGCTGCCAGGCGCTGGCAACCGGGCGAACGTCCCCGGGTCCCCGTCCCGCCCCCCGCGCCCCTCCGCCGGCAGGTAAATAAATACGGCCGCGATGGAGCCCTGCCCGGGGCTGCGCACGGGGCTCAGCGTGCGGCGGGGATTGACACGTAAGTAGGGCTTTACCTCCAGGGAGGCGGCTATTTCCAGCACAATCCCCGCCCGGGGCCGGGGCCGGGGCGGGCGGCGCGGCGATGGCGGCGCGGGGCCGGTGCCCGGGAATTGATGGGGCCGGAGCGCTCCCGCCGCCGCCTCCTCCCACTTTCTTCGGCGCTTTTGTGCTCTTCCGGGGAAGGGGGAGCCGCGCCGGGCGCGGGGAAGGACGCGCCAGCCGCCCCCCGCCGCCGCCGCCAGCCCCGCGGCCGCCCCGCAACTTCCCGGGGCAGCGGGGCGGCACGGCCGCTCCCCCCGGAGTTGGGGCCGGGCCCCGCGGCCGCCCCCCCGCCCCGCCCCGCCCCGCCCGCCACTGCCCCCCCCTTCCTCCTCCTCCTCCTCCCCGCAGCACCGCGTGGAGCCCCCGCGCATCCCACCACCCCCCACATCCCCCGCCCGGGGCCGCCGCCGGGGGCCGGGGGCCCGGGGGGCCGGTGCCTACCTGGAGCGGGGCCCGGGGCCTGCCGGCCTGCGCCAGCCCGGCGGCGCGGCTGGGAGCGCGGGGCGGAGGGACGGAGGGACGGAGGGAGGGGGCCCGGGCTGGCGGCGCTCCGGAGAGGCTGACAACCAGCTGCTGCCCGGGGAGAGGGGCCGGCGCTGCGGAGCGCGTCACTCCCGGCTCCCGGGGGGGGGGGGGCCGGGGAGGCGGAGGGGGGCGAGCGGGGCCCGGCCGCAGGCGGAGGCGGCGGGGGAAGGGGAGCGGGGCCGCGGGGGGCGGGCGCACCGGGCCGGGCGCGGCGGGGGGCGCGGGGAGCCGCGCCTGGAAGAGCACATTGTGGAGGGCCGGGGAGGGCCCTTCCTCCCGGAGGAAGAGACAATGTCCAGGGCCGGGCGCCTGCTGGAGAGCCGCGAGAATGCACGGCCGGAGGCACGGCTCGGTACGGCACGGAACGGATCGGTACGGCACGGCCGGGGGGGACGCAACCCGCTCGGGCATCCTCCGCTCGGCACGACCCGGGGGGGCTGTCACCCATCCGGGCACGGCACGGGGGGCTGCAACACGCCCGGCTCGGCTCGGCTCGGCACGGCACGGTGAGCCGCAGCCCGGCCCGGGGACACCCCTTGCAGCCCGGCCCCGGGAGCGCCGGGCCGCGCAGCGCCGGGGTTTGGCCGTGCCGCGGGGTGCAAGTTGCGGGAGCCCGGCAGCAGGTCCCCGGGGTGCGGGGGGGGGGGTTGCCCCGCAGCCCCCCTTCCCCTGCGCTCCGGGGGTGCAGCAGGGCCCAGGCCCCGCGCTGCCGCCTCTGCTGAATCCTTTTGTTTCAGACGATTCTCCCTCTCGCACCGTGGGAGCAGAAGAGGACCCCGCTCTGCCAGCAGCAGCAGCACTCAGCGCCGCAGCCTCTGCCTGAACACTGGATCTCAGCTGCTGTTAAACCAGCCCCTCTTCAAGCCAGCTCCGTGACAGCAAAGCTGCCCACCACGCTCAGCCGTGCCCCCAGCACAGCCCCGTTCAGGGCACCATGCCACCGGGTCCCCGGGAGGGATGGGGATGCTGCACCCCGGCTCCAGACGGGCAGTGTGGGGTGTCCTGGTATCCCCCAGGACTGGTACCCGCTCCCAGACAAGGCCCTGAGGGCAGCAGGGCGGTGACCTCCCGCCCGCCCAGCTGTGGATAGCATGGCCTCGATGGGTGCCAGCACCTTGGCACACCCCTCCCCAGCCCATCTCATGTCTCTCGCTGTTTAATGGTTACAAAGGAAATTTTTATGAAATAAACCAAGTGTAACAGATTCAGCGGCGGAGCCTGCGGTAGGCTGGTGCCAGAGCCGAGGATGGGAACTGCCACTGCCACGTTGGTGTTTATGGCTTGTTAGTGCGGATGTCCAATTATGATGTTATCTACTCCCGAGTTAACGACTTCACTGCTAGGGAAAGCAAGGGAGGAGGGGTGGCTCAGGAAGATCCAAGGAGGCCAGAGGTGGGAGGTGAAAATGGGTATCGCACAGTATTGCATTTCCATCTCTTCGGGGCTGATCCATGGAGCCAGAAGCTGAAGGGTGAGAGTGGCTGGGGGGCCTCCCGCAGGAAGCAGCCGGCCGGGAGGGCAGCGGGCTGTGAGCCCCCAGCTGCAGGGCCTTCTCTGCTCCCTTCCAGCTCAATGGCTGCTGCTCCTCCCTGAAGCTAAAATAAAATCCTGACCATTTAAGGTGAACCGGAGACTTGCGTGGACCTCAGCGGAGCGGGCTTTTAACCCCTTCCCATTGCTGGGCTTTGTTTCCTCCTTGCGCTCCCTTTGGCTTCGAACTAGACCAGCTTAAAGCCATTTAGGAGAGCAAGTCCCCCTGGGAGCAGCCTGCCCCTCTGTTTGGAGAGCTCGCAGAGGACACAAACCAGCCAGGGTGCAAGGTTTGAAGCACAGTCACTATTCTGTGCTGCCTCACCATGTGGACACTTATTTTATACTAAGTGCCTTTGTGGGGGTTAGGTTAATCCACTTTGGAAATGGATTAACCTAAATTTCGCATGGGCAAACTTAGTGCCGAGCAGCCGTGTCCACACAGGGAGCAAGGGAGGAACAGCAGTTCAGCAATAGCTGCTGGGCAGGAGCTTTTCCCCGGGCAGGAGAGGGGTCCTGACCCCAAGGGGGGGTCACTGCCGTTACAAGTGGGGTCATGAGCCCAACAGAAATGCAATTGTTTGTGCCAGCACTCAGGGTCACGAGGCTGGCAGAAGTGGAGCTCACCGGCGGAAGAGGGGCTGCCTCCAGAAACAGCTAGGGAAGCTTTGGGAAACAGCACACCAAGCTCCTTTCCAGTGGGTATTTTTTGGATTAAATTATCTAGGGGGAAATAACTGGCAATTAGATATAGAACTGGTAATAATAATTTATCAAGTTGTCATGAACAGGGGTAAGTGCCTTACGAGATTCCACGTTAAAAAAAATGCACACCACAATAAACCAGTACTACTGTTATTATATACACATCAAATATATTATTTATAAGCTGCTTCCTTCCCTCTGTCCTCACAACGTGTTCATTAAATCTGGTCCCTGCAAACCCCTTCACGCAGACACAGATCTGCCCATGCAGAAAACCAGGGGCTCCCCATCAGGCTGTGCTGGCCCAGACAGGGTCCCGTCGGCTGCCACCAGAGCCACACGTCCTAGGAAGAGCCGTGCCCTGGCTGCAACAGCCCCTGCACCGCACAGCCTGCCCACGTACCAGGCAGTGACGCTTCCAAGGACATCGCTGACGGCGCCCTGACCTCATCTGTTGTAATTTCCTAAGGCAAGGCTCCACAAGAATACCGGGACTGCTGTCAAACCCAGGAATAAATGGCATTTAAGGCACTGTAGGAGCTTAATTGAATAGTTGTGGTGGTGATGAGTGTGAGCACGGTGATCTAGTGGTGAGAGCAGGGGACTGCAGGACAGCAGGATCTGGCCACGATGCCAGAGGAGTCACTGACTCATGGGCGACCTTGTGCGAGTCACTTGATGTTCTTGTGCCTCTGAAAAGTAGGTTAAATAACAAATGGGCCCTCCTGCATCGGGTCCTCTGTGACCACCAAACCCTACGGGGTAATAAGCATTAAAAAAATAATCTCGCAAAGGCAAAGCCAGGAAGGAAAGACGGGCAAGAGGCACAGCGCTGCAGAAGAGCTGCCGAAGGAGAGCCCCAGTCGCATGGCACGAGGGGGATGCGCAGCTCTTATCAACACTGTATTGTAACTGATCTGCCATCCAGAGCAGAGTCAGGAAAAAAACAGAGCGTAAAGATTTGGGAAAGGTTATTATAGACCAGATTTGTTGTGGGCTGAGGGCTGTATTCATTCCCATTTCATCTTAGTCGCTCCTTTGGTAAAAGTAGCAGTTGTTAGCATCTGGCATATGGATGAATAAAAGGTGGTTGGTTTTTTTTCCCAGGAGCCAAGGCCAAGAGATGGAATGGAAATACAGCTCCGTACTTTATGGCTACACCAGTTACTGCCAAGTAAAGGAGCAGGAAAGGAGTTTTTTCTGTGGATGGAATTTGCCTTCCTCTGGAGTACAGGGAATGGGTACCTGAAGCGACGGGTGAATTGCAGTCAAATATCCCCTAACATTTCTTGCCAAAGCCTGAACCCACAGCACCACCAAGAAAGTCTGTGTTGCGTTATACATTGAAGATGACCCTCACAGCTTATCTCTTGGCCACCCAAATCAGAATCAAGCCAACATAAACAGAACCACCACTAAACCCATTTTTGGCCATTCTCAAGCCATACCATGAGTTTCAGAATCCACCTTTGCATGTAACATGGACGCCTCAGAGATACATGCACTCCTTTTGCAGGCACACAGCTCACGATGTGGGTCTTAGGAGCCTGTGCAACCAGGCAAGGTGCAAGCCTGCCTGCGCAGGTTTAACAGCAGCGGAAACAAAAGCACGTACGCGATTCAAGGTTAAAAAGCTGAACCACACAGCTTCATCTTCTATAATAACGGAAATCATTAATAATAGTTCGCGCTCTCAAAGTAGATGCCATCCAAGCTCTTGAAGAGCTTTATTAGTGAGCGAGACCTCAGAAGTCTCTCTAAGGTATTATCCCCTTTTTAAAGGGAGAAGGCAATTAAGAAACAGCCATTTGTGTGACTTGATCAAAGTCAACATATAGCACGTCAGCACCTGAGCTTGGGAGACGATGCAGAAAACCTCACTGTGCAAAGCCTTCCACAGGTACAGGGCAAATGGAACTGGACCCATGAGACTGTTCCATGGATGTCAAATGCTTTTGTCACCCTGAGATTCAGGTCTTTGCTTTTTCCCTTGGAAATGTTTCCTAGCACCACTTTATGAGACCTGAACCAAAGCTTTGTTTCCAGTTCTACTGGGAACAGACGCCTTTGATGCTGGTTGCTGCACAGGGAATGGGCAGCATCTCTCCTCGTCAAATAGGGGAGGTACTTGGAAGGAATGAATTAAAGACAGACAGTGTGGGGTTTGGCCCTACTCATTCAGGGTTCCCAGAAACAGGCTCAAGCAGCTCGGCTTTAGTAGGCTACTTGGACCACACTGCTGGATAAAGTGCACTGGGGGGTAACTGTGCACAGTGGAAGGCAATCAGCCCTAATTACCCACAATGGATCAACCCCAGTGCAGAAAAGCCTTGTTGTGAAGCAAGCGGGGAACCCACGTGGGCTTTGCGTGGCCCAGCCTGTGCGGGACCCAATGGCTGCGTCTGTGCAGGGCTGAGCTCCATGGAGTCACTGTCACCAGCTCAGGGGACTCCACACATCCCAGCCAAGCGCCACTGACCCGTCCTTCCTCCCAGGCACTGCGAGCACAGGCTGCTACTGCCTGGTTCGCACCTGCCTGCCATGTCCTGCTCCTGTGTGATGCGACCCAGCCTGCTGCTAGCACAACAATCATAGCTCCCCCGAGGGTGAGATAAACTTCTAAACAACCCCCAGCCACTTCCCCAGGACCTTAGTTAAGCTGCACAACAACACAGGGAAGCAAACAGAGAGTGGGAAAGAGATCAGCTTCTCTCCACTGGTGCACAGCTACCAGTGAGTAAAACAAACCAGACCAGTCACACGCAGCAACTAAATACAGCCGAGCAGCTCAGGAGGATGAATTGCGCCTAGAATCGCTGGAACTGGGCAATGCCACCTCCTTTCTTACAGAAAAGAATGTGATTTTCCCCCAAAACTGCAGAGTCAGGGCCTTGGCATCACATCTCATTTGAAGATGAAAGCAGCAGTGGCAGGATTTATCCCAGCCAGCCCAAGCTGGGGTCTCAAATTGTTTGCTTGCATTGAGCACTGCATTGAACAAACACAAAGCTCACCTGTAATGCAGCTATGCTGGGAAAAATACTGAAAGATGTACGTAACAGGAAAGAAAAGCTCCTAAGTTTTTACTAGCTGGGAACATCAGAGTTAATTCCAATAACAAAAATGAGTTGACCTTCACTGAAAGCAATCCATTCACACGAGTTTGAAGCCAGGCTAAATGGTTTGATCATCTGACCTCCTGCATCTCATGAGCCATTAAGGCCAAGGATGAAAGTTTTGCTAAACTATCTTTGCTAGTAAAGAACGCTGTTATGACAGCCGGACCTGCCTCCTTGGCTTTGCCTGGACAAAGTCTGTCATTTAGGGCAGGATTGAAGTTTACCAGGCAAAGCCCACTTCTGCCAGCAACCTCACCAGCAGGCTTTGCTGGCGCAGACCTACCGGCAAGCCTTTATCGTATTGATTAAATCTATTTCAAACAGCTATGGTCATGATGCCTCACTCTGTGTACGGCCAATATTGCCTTTTCTTCTGTGTGTAAGGGTGCATTTAGGGAACTTCTCTAGTGCCCCAAAGTGTGTTAAAAATTAACAGCAGGAAACAAAGATCTTCACAAGCCAAGGAACAGCCTCTTGAATGGGAGTTATCAAGTTGATTTAGAGATATTTATTCCTGGAGATGTTTAACACCCTCTTTAATGGACTGGGAAGTATCTTATCATTCTCATGTGATGCAAACGCATCATCCCACTTCCTTCTAAATACTGACTGCACGCTTCGGCCTTCTCTGCACATTGATGAACACATACAGCGTTTCTTGGGGATCCCTTCGCTAAGCACTCCAACAGCTAAATCCGGGTCCCAGACCTCACCCAGCAGCTGCCAGCTCTGCCAGATTTGTTTCTGGTCTCTGGACTACATGAAATGAGACGTTTGCAATTCTCACCAGTGAACTTACAGACTGAAAATGAAAACCTAGTGTGCCTTCTTCTGCAGCTGCTTGCTCCCCTCCCTGCCTTGGCTGCCTCCCCTGTGCCAGTTCTGCACCCCCAGGATTAGTCTGGAGATGGATCTGAAGCAGAAGGAAGCAAGCGAGCTGCCAGAGGAAGATGTTCTGGTAATACCTGAGCCTTCTGGGACACTGAAGTGAGCAAGCGCTGTAACAGGGGGACCAGGGAGAAAGGAGAGTGGAAGGAGGAGGACTTAACATTGCAAAGCAGCCTCTGGTCATGAGGCTCCATGAGCTCCCAAAGCCTGCAGAGGATGCTTGATCCTCACCAGCACTAGATGAAGCCAACTTCTTGTACATCCGTGGGATCTGAACGCCTGCATACCCCCCTTCCAGGGTTACTGTGGTGTTTGGGTTAAAATATTGCCTGAAATTGTGTTTTGTAAACTGCTTCACATCCGTGCACCATCACACACTCCAGGTTTACTGGGAAATTACTGGGTGGATGGAGTGTGTGGCAGTGCAGGACAAGGCTCTGTCCCTCTCAAACGCTTACAAGTCAGCGTAGCAAAGCCATAGCAACAAGAAAAATGCTCATGTTATTTCTCATCCAAGAGCAGCTCCTGCTATTCACTGATTGCATGACCTTCTGTCAGCAGTCATTGAAGCAACCTTTCAAAACATTTCTGTATCATTTAAATCTGGTTACTCGGCCCTGGACTGTATCTGCCAAGGTAGCAGCAACATCTCCAGAGCAGAGAGAGCCTGGCATTTCAGTACTAGGATTTGTTCTCTTAGAATCTCTATATTCCACCAGCCACCAGTGGAAATCATGCCCGACAGTGTGGAATGAAAAATAAATCTAAAGCTGAGTTTAAGTAAGACAGAAAATGACTGCAATAAACTCGAGGAACCAACCATTTAAAAATCCTAATATTTAGCGTTTGAAAATAAGGTGGAAGGATCATTATAGATAAACATCAAATATCTTCTTTTCATTCCTTTTTGCTGCTAGATTGGGAAGGTCAGAAGTTCAGAGATGCTTTAATGCCTCAGTAGATACCCTGAAACATGGCTAATTCAGCACTCTGTGGCAAGAGTAAGGGTCCCAATTTATCTCACACATGTGAGAATTGATATAAAATGGGAATGAAGGAAGACTCACACCCCAGAAGCTTCTGCATGTTCTAGTGAACCCAATTTAAGCAACATGGGTCACAGTTGTTTTCCATCATGCCAAAATAAATGTACTGACTCTGAGAAATATACCAAAGGATATTCTGCAGGAACTCTTCATTTTGTGAGCAACTATGTAAAGAGCTCCTCTTCTGACTGCTTTTTGTCCCTAAGCAGAGATAAAATGCTTTCTCTAAAGTTCTTCTGGCTGTGCTTCCTTCTGGAGACACTGTTGCCTTAATACTGATGTGCTTAGCAGCACTAATAAATTACAGTTACACGTACACTTTTTTTTTCTCTGAATAATGAAGTTAAAAGGCCACTTTGGCATAAATTCATTCATTGTTACCCCAAGTGAAGCAAGTTCCTCCCTGGTGCTGCTGCATACAAATAATTGCTTTTGGCAAAAGCCTAGCCTAACACAAGTGCGTTGCTTAATTTATTTCTGTTATCAGCCTCAAATGTTAGTGAGTGCAAGGCAGTAAGGTGGCATGGCAGAAAAGCTGTGCTAGAGAGCAACGAATATAATTTTGTAAATATTGATATACAAAACCCATGCAGGGCATGTTTATGTAGTGCAAACTTTAAAAGCAGGTTGTATTTTCTTCCTGCCTTGCATCTGTAGCAAAGTCAGAATTATTTCTATCCTCTTTAGAGGACTTTGCAGTTTGTAAACACCTGGAACCCCAACAGCTGCAAGCACTCCCTAACCCTAAAGCTCCCTCCCTGGGGAGAGGGAGAGCAGCAGCCCACGTTTCACAGCCTGTGTTCCACAAAGACTGCCAGGATCCTCCAGGCAAAAAGGATGGTACTGTCATGTTTCCAGTGCAAAGTATGAAGAAGGAAAAAACCAGCAGGGGAATGCTTTGCAGAGGGAACTGAAGCCTGGTATTGATAGTATTACACACATTTTCTTCACATAGACTTCAGCGTGAGCAGCTCCGAGTACAGCCACAGCTGCCCTAGGAGCGTGGCACTTGTTTCCCCAGGGGAAGCTGGGGAGCGTCCCGTATCTCAGCACGGATGGCACCCAAGCCCACTGGATTTTCTCCAGCATGTCCAACCACCTGTATCCTCTCCAGACTGTCATTACCTCCAGATCTGATGGAAAGCTTTAATCTGTCAGAAGTCTGAGCAATAAGACTGATCTTTTGTTATTTTGCTCTCAGAAACCAGTTTCAGCAACACACTGAACAGCAAATTTTACTTCTTCCAAATAGGTTTTTCCCTTGGCTGCTGCAGCTTGAAAAGCTTAGAAAGCTGCACTGCAACATACTGATGAGAGCTCAGGAAAAGAAAAACTTTAGAGGCAGAGAATAACATCAAGCCGTTTGATTTATGATCTAAACCAACAACTGCTGGTTGCCTCTGCTGGTCCCTTTTTTGTTCCTGTATGACATATGCTTCTATTCCAATCCTAGTGAGCTTCAAGATTATTCATGTTACATCTATCTAGTGATAGCTCCAGTGCAAACTGCTGCACCAAAATTCAGGGTATAAACTCAAATCACTAAATTACCAACCAAAGTTGTCAAAACAAGCATACCTAGGCATGCTTCAAAACTCAAGATTCAGTACTAAAGCCTGCCAGCTTCTGGGGTGTTTTTTTATTATGGAAATAAGATCAAACTGCATGTTTTCTACCTGTATAAACCGGGTACAGTAGTTTAATGAAGCTTCATAATGCACTTCTCTTGCACAGAGCTTTGGAGCCAAGAAGAATTGGTAGAAAATGCATGAACGGTAACTAAACAAACCTCTCAGACGGTCCTTTCGTATACACCAAACTTAAAAGAACTGCCTAGAATGCTGAAAAGCACAGTCAGCCTTCATGGCCCACTGAGCCCTTCACCTTGGTGAAGAACAGGTTGGTAGCCAACAGTACAGACAACAGCAGGGTCTGCAACCCCAATATCTCTCTGCTAGGAGCTGCACCGAGACCCAGCAAACACTTTGCAGAAGCCAAAGGTGGTTGGAATATGCCAGCTTTCAATCCTATTTATCCGAAAGTGGTCCTGCGGCAGCCATCAGAAGACACAAAGTGACGCATCCATCCACTCCACGTCCCCAGCCCAGCCCACCTCAGCCCAGCCCAGCCCTGCCCAGCTCAGCCCAGTTTAGCCCAGCCTAGCCACCCGGAGCTGTCCATAGTTCTACTGCCCGACCCAGCTCGAGCGCAGGACCTCGCATATTGCAGCCTTTCACATTTCAAAAGCTGCAAGATAACCTACTGCAAACAAAACCTTAAACCCACTCAAGTGTCCAACATTCGCAAAGGAAAAAAGCTGCAACAAACAGAAGTGCTTCCTGTCAGGTGCCATTTTGTCCTCCAGCAAGAAGGTTTCACTGCTGAAGTGACAGAGGAGCTCGGTACCTCTCCAGCTCCTGACAGCAAACCCACATCTGGCATTTTACACCCCGGCAATGGATGCTCTAACCAATGTCCCCTTGTGGTGCCACTAGATGAAAATACCCATTGGGCACGACTTCACAGTTCAAGCTCTCAGCAATGTTTTCCACCACTGCATGATGCAAACTCTTTCACTTCTTGCAGCTGGCAGTAATGTACAAGATCAGATTCAGGTTTCAGTGTGCCGGAAAGAAAATCCAGCACTGGCTTCCAGTGCAGATTGTGGGGAGCAAGTAAAACATACCTTTCTTTTTATAGACTGTTTCCATGGTGCACAGAGGTTCCCATAGCTAATTCTGCAGCTGCAGAACTTCAGAAAATTGCACAGCCTGGGTATAATCCTGTGGCAGTCTGCCCCATCCATTCCTGAATCAAAATCCAGTGGCGTAGCACTGTCACCAAACAACTGAGCCTTCTCCTACTTTGATGTGACGGTGGAGTGGCTGCATTTGAACTTCTTCAAGTTGCCAGTCAGTTTAACAGAGCACCAGAGCAACCGAAGACAGGTCTGGGTTTCAGACCCCACCAGCTAAAGCTCCAAGGCAATTAGGAGGAGTTAAAGAAACAAATTCCTATTTGCCATATTTGTTCTTAAGACTATTTTTTGGAAGAATTGTACATCTAAAGAAGGAGCAGACTGTTATAAGCATTAACTGCATCAACTCCATCTCTGCTCCTCTCCACTGACACAACTCTGAAGTAGGCATGTTTGCTTTCTCTGAGCCAGAAGACCAGAGGCGCACTGCTCTCCCAGCTCCCATGCACCAACCCTCACGGTACTCAGTCAGAGCCCCGCCTGCCTGGGACAAACTGGCCATTTCCAAAAGCATCCTCCAAAAATCGATGTGCCAAGCACCCGTTACTCCCTTCACCCCTTCAGCACGGGCAGAAACCTGCTATGCACCTCACACTGCCCTGTGCCCGGAGCGCCACTCACCTGTTCCTGTGAATTCATTACCCGCAGCTTCATTTGCTTCAGATAAGTAGAGGTGAGGGGCATGTTGTAGTCAATGATCCCAGAAACCAAAGAGGAAGGTGGTTCGCTCTCTGAAGATCAGAGGAAAAACTTTATTTAGATACAGGGATGTGGAAGCACAAACCTATGATGTGTTCTCATAATCGTTAAACATATGTATTTGGAAGCACTTCAAATCCCTAGTGAGAGCTGGTGCCCGCTGAGCTAAGGTTCCTATAAGAACACGACCCCACCAAGAACATAATTACAGAACAGATGTTGTTTTGGGGAAAAAAAAAAAAAAAAAAAAAAGCATTGCTGTCACCTGCAGAAAAGACTACACATAACATGTAATTTTTCAGTCTACCAAACTAGAATGGCACAGAGGATGAAACCGAGTCTTGCTGATGCCTCAGAAGCACTTCCATGCAAATGGGATTTATGCAGAGGTTGATGAACAAGAACATATTTACAGCTTGCTTTAGTATTGCAAAGTCTTGCCAATTTTGCTGGGATTCCCTCAGGTAGGAGTTAACATTAAGGCAACTTATTAAGTATCTCTATCTGGTGATGAAGATTATTTTTAACACCCTCATTAAAACAGAAACTTAATTTTAAAGGTCTTTAACTTAAATTGTTCCTGTTGGTTCCTCTGGCTGCGTCATAACGAGCTCTAGAGATCACTCTAGATTCAGACCGCTCCTGCAGACCATTTTGTCTAGCCAGTCTAGAAAAGACCCCATAAAGCAAATGCTCATGCTTTTTCTGAATTCTCAAAGATTTGTCAGCTCTGCCATCACTACTGTGGAGCTTGTGAGCTCTCGGACAAGAAGACTGCTAGAACTGTCTATTCTAACACTGAATTTACAAGCTCGTGCAATGGGCTCGTTCAACAGGGAAGCTGGCGTTTCCCACTGGCATGGCTGCTGGCTAAAAGGAAGATTTCTTTGCCTTCAGTACAGGCAGATGCAAGTGTGGTGAATTAATCCAGTCTCCCAGCCCATTCTGAAGGGATGTGTGGTGCCCACTGGAAAGGAAGCTTAAGCAACAACGGATGGGGAAGAAAGATTTCCAGGAGCTGAAGGTGAACCAATAGTGGGAGGTTTTCATTCCTGCCTCTGAATCTCCCTGGCTGGCTTGCATTTTCTGGGGTCACTGGTTTCACAGGCACCTCTGACAGCCCCTTGAAAAAGAGCCTTCACAAAATGTTTTACAGCACCTTAGAAAACCCATCAACCCAAACGTAATGGGCCTGCTTTTCAGAAATGCTGAATATCAAAAAATCCCAGTGAAACTCAGCAGATACTTCACACCTCCGGAAATAGCAGATCATGCCTGATTAAGAAATGACCTGACCCAAAAAGGGTCTGTAAATGACTTAAAGCTCACAGTTTTTTGCAAAACTTCTGTATCAAGATGCTAACTGAGTCCATGGAAATACAATGCTTTTTTCCCAGGTCCATCTTACTCATCCCTGGGCAGCTGAAGCCCTCCTGCCTGTGGATGCAGGAAAGGGTGGCCAAGAGCTACCCAGGCCATTGGCTCACTCAAATATGAAGGTGCAAATGTTTTTAGGAGCCTTGTAAACTAATTTCTCCCTTCTTTTGTCACGGTGTTAGTGATCTCTGTCATGCTTCAACCTACAGATTAATTAAGAGCATTTCTATGTCTCTATATACTAAGCACCCAAAATAACCCATTATTCTAATGTGCAAGGATGTTCCTTTGTGGTGAAAAGATGTTAAAAATCACAGAGCAAGGGGTGCTTCTTGCAGTCTGGTTCTGCAGCAAAAGGGAAAACAGCTCCCAGAAAAAAACCTGCCACCTATCCAGGCTGGCTAAGGTCATCGATATTAAGAAGAGTTTAGGAGAGCATTTGCTAAGAGTAACAAAGACAGAGCTGCTCCTTCCTTGAAGCACAGGAGTGGATGAGGTGAGTCTTTCAGACCTGAGGATGATATGTTGCTTTCCTGGCATCCCCCACTTAATAGTTCAGTGATGCAGAAATGAAAGAGGCTCAACAGAAGCAGCTCAGCATCCTCAGATGGGGAGGGAGGTAGATGATCTTTGGTGCTTAGATTCTGCCTAAAACCATCCTGATGTAAATCTGGAATAATCCCATTAGCAGCCACAAATTTACTGTGAACTTGTGCAACTGCAACAGATAAGAGCTTGAGCCCAAGAAACTGAAACCTTTTTTGTTTTAAAAGAAAAAAACTCTTTGTTTTAAAAAGCCTGGGGCACTCCATGGGAACAATTCTCATAGCCTACGTCACCAGAGGGGGCTCCTGGAATCCTTTAGCTCATTTTGCAAAAAAATTATCTATATCACATGCCCCAGTAGTTGGACACACAGACGGAATAGGCAGAATGGTTTAAAGTAAAATGGTTTCAATCCTAATTCCACGCTTGACAGTGTAAAGAGATCACAGTGAAGTCCAGTGATGTTAAAAGTTTCCCATGAGCAAGACAATTTGATTTTAAGAACTATGTGGGTGCCCTGCAGGGTTTGATGTCAAATATATTTAATTAGGGATTTTTGTGATCGCAAATGAAATGTGTTGAGACTCATTTAATGGACAAGAGAAGCAGGAAAGGATGGGAATGACTCAAATTTTTTCATCTTACTGCATTAAACTGTATCTACATATGCTTGTACGTGTGTATGTACATGCACACACCTAGGTAATTCTTCTATGACCCCAAGGCAATTTGGTCCCAATAAATATCTGAATATGCAGCAGTGAAATCAGGCACTCTTCCCCAGTAAGGGTTACCTTATCTAATCTACTCTGAGCATTTTCACAGGTACTTAGCCACTATTTAGGCACTACTCAGAGCAGAAAGGCACTTCTTCCATTCCTGGTGGGTGAGAAGCAGGACCTTTTATGTGTGGGATCCTGTTCTCCTGTTTATTTTTAAAAGAACTGCTAAGGGGGAAAGCTTTATGTAAATAACTGATAATTTATATTCATTTATGAATTTGCTCAGGACAGCCAGATCTCAGCCCTGATGATGGTTTCCACAGCTGGGACTGCTTTGGGAAGGATACTCAGTACCTGGTGTTCTCTGAGCTCCTTCTGAGCCCAGATTGGTGCTGTGCCACTGGGAGAGGCACGGGAGAAGTGGGGATGGTGGGTGGGCAGGAGAGAGCCCCTGAAGGAACAATGAGCATTTTCATCAGTTGCCTTCTGAGAAGGGATCCTGAGCTCCGGGGCTGACTGCTCGGCTAGAGCCAAGTATGTAGTAAAGTGTCCTGGTTTGGGTCAAGCCAACAGGCAACAACCTTGTTGGCCTGACTCATCCCATTGTCCTTCCCATCCACTGAGCTAACTGCTGCAGCTGCAGTACTTGGAATGTCACCCATGATGGATGCAGCACAATCAGTGTAAAGGTCAGGTTTGCCTCCAGTGAGGCCAAAGGCCAAAACTTCCCTTGACCTAATTGGAAAGTGGGATCGGGCCCTTAGCCGGCAGAGTGGGAAGTGCTGCAGTAATAGAGCTTAGGCTAATAAATGTCACATAGGATTATTTGGGAGAGTTTCTAAAAAAATATAACAGGTACAAAGCATTTCAGTCACTAGCTTTGGATAGCTGGCACACATAATCCACTTAAACGGAACCTCTGGGTGGTCCTTAGCTCTGCTCCTAGCAGTAAACAGTTGGAAATCGATATTTAATACTAGAAATTTTCTATTGTTGGGTCCTTTGTTCATTTAATTCTGCTCCTCTGCTTGATAAGAGCTGCCAAATGAGCCTGTTTGCTTTAATAGTTCTGAAATAGTCTAACTCTCTGCAGCTTACTTTTTTTAAAGTAGCAATTTTTTTAAAGAAGCAATTCTGTTGGGTGAAGCCTCTCAGAGTCAGTTTGATGCTTTGCATTTGATCATGAAAACAAGTTTGTAATTCAGAAAACAACACACAAACATCAGCCTTAACCATTCACTCTGGAAGGAAACGTGGTCCCACCCTATGCACTGCTCATATCTTTTAGGCCTAGGAGCTGCTGGTTGATTCCGTTTACAAAAGAACCGTAATGAGCCAATCACCACAATGGCCACGCTAATTGGTTGTATACATAGGCATAATATAACTTTGATTACCAAAACACTTTCTGCTATCAAACATAGGATCACGATAAGCATATCCATTAATTATTGCAAATTACTCCTTTATCAGAAACTTGAGTTATTCAGATATATCCAGTGTCTTTCATTACAAAATTAATAGTTTAAAGGAAAAACTTTAGGTCACTTTTTTTCAGAAACTGAAGCTTCCACCCACACACAATTATGGGTTGGTTGCAGACATATCTGTAGTATTTTTGACCCATGCTTTGTATGGTTGCACTGGGGAAGCTTGGAAAGAAAGCTAGACTGCTTCTACTCTTTAAGCTGAAAACAGTGGCAGAGAAACCAGATTTAAGCAATTCTTTCAGCTTGGCTATAAAAGTGCATGAAAAATAACACACATTAGGAAAATCGTTAGGTTAAGAAGCATCTCATCGATGGGGCAGTATCCTGACAGCTACCAGTGCTACCACGCTGGTATGAAATGCTGTGTCAGCTCTGCTGGCAGAACTCATGTCTTTACCTTTGGGCTCCAGTCCGTTGGAGTTGAAATGCATCCTCTTCTGGCACTCGGTGCAACTCATCAGGAACCTGGTCACAGCTTCTCTCGGGAGAAAAGCATAGGTCTCTGCAATCTGGGAAAACAACGAGACAGCTGTATGTCCTGGGTGAGGGGGAATGCCTAATGGAGAGCCAGGTGGAGGGCAGGGGAGACCACGGGCAGCCTCCCACCTCACCCTCTCAGCCTAGACGAGAGCATCAATGACTCACAGCAACACATCGTTCCCTTCGGGTTGGTCCTGGGATCCCTGAACCCCTCCCCCTGGAGCAGCTGTTGATGGAGAAACATTTTGGGAGCACAACTGGTGTGTCAGAGCAGCACTGGGATGCAAATGAACAGACCCTCGCCCTGCGTAGCCATACCTCCCCAGAAACTCTTCTCCATTCCCACCCAGAGTCTGGGAAGAGGGAAGCTACGAATGTGGAAGAATCAAATGAGAAGGTAAGGTCTCATCAGCTGTTTGCATTGTTAATTACCATCACACCAGTAACCTGAAGAATCCATTAATCTTTCGTAAGGGCAGGTCACTTTTTCCCACAATGACAATCAATTACTGTTAATAATACTTTGCACTTCTGTGACATATTTTATCTAGGGAATTGAAAACATTTTTATAAACAGTAATGAATTAAGTCTCCTGAACCTTTGTGTGATATTTATATTTTACAGAAGAGGAAAAGCTAAGGATAAATATTTAAAACTTGGATGCTTGAAGTTAAACACTATATCCAGACCTAAGCACCCACAGAAGGTGCCTGGCTATCCAAAGTCTTATTCCAATTAATACCTGCCAGCAGCAATTTTACAGCATTTCTAGTAATCAGGACTAGGTTATTAGAAGGAATTAAGCAATTTTAATGTAGATTTCTTTAAGGCCGTAAGAGACCATCAAATCATGGAGTGTGACCTTCTGCATAGCACAAGTCGGGGAACATCATCCAGGTTCTCTTGCAGCCCAGTAGCCTGAGGTTTCCCTAAAACATCCTCCAGGAAGACATCTGGTCTTAATTGGAAGGCAGTAAGAGGTGGAGAGCCCACCTCTTACTTTGGGGTTGGTTCCTACGGTTAATCACCCATCCTGTTTGGTCTAAGTGACTTGTCCTAGCACGGAGGTTCCCAAACCAGGGGCCGTGACCCCAGGAGGGGTCACAGCACTTACAAGTGGGGTCATAAAGCAGACAGAAATTCAATTGTTTGTGCCAGTCCTCAGGGCTGTGAGCCCGGCAGAAGTGGGGCTCGGAAGGGAAGCAGGGCTGCAACCAGACACCTCGCGAGTGATGGCTGGTGACGAGCCAGGAGAGCAGCCCAGGACGTCCTGATCCCTCTCCTCTGGCCGGTGGGCATCATCCTCCTGCCCTATTTTGTTAACAAAGATTAAAAATACCTAAATTCCAAGCGTTTTTCTACCCTACAGGAAAGGGTGATGCTGAAGCTTGGAATAAAATAATGTTACAGAAGATTCTACGATTCTAAGAAGTGCAATGGGGCAGAGGGCAGAGGGTTTGCCTGATCGCGGCTAAAGCAGCCCCGTGACCCAGCGCTGCGGTGGGAGAGAGACATTCATCTCCACTGAGCGGCAGCAGAGCCCGAGGTTTTACACGCACGCTAGTGCCAGATGGGTGGAAAGTTCAGCCAGGGACCTTGTCCCAGCCGTTCAAATGGAGGATGCAGTGCCTGGTCCTCATGGCATTCTGTCTATTTAGCTGCAGCCCCATCGAGCTCGGTTGTGACTGAGCGGATGCCCCAGCTCAGCCTTTGCCCCTGTGCAGTATTTATCAATGCAGAAGCGCTAGGGACTCCAGCAGAAACACTGAAATCAGGGGCCTGAAAATTGCTGGTGGCAAATGTGGTATTGTGGCGCAGGCAGAGAACTGTCCCTGCAAACTGCCCGCGGGGCTGAGCCCAGTTTCCCTGCCTCTTTTTGCTCCAGCAAGCCCATAATCTCTGCCGCAAATGTTCAGCTAATTTTAGTGATACAGTTGTTATTTCTCAGCTGATTTGATGCTCTGCAGAGCAGACAGCTTCCTTGATGAGTTATCTCCCATCCAAATTCCCTTTCTGATTGCCTCCCTCCAGAGGTCACGGACAAGGGCAAACTCTCCAGTGCCTCTAATCAGAAACGGTGGGGAAAGGGAGAGGGAGGGAAACGGCAGGGGACACTGAAGCCTCCCGAGCTGACTGCCCAGCAGCCTCCCTTTGTGCACCCGAGGCACGGCGTGGGGCGTGCTATGCAGCATTTCACCTCCCAGACCCGGCTGCAAAGGCGCTCTGGGGAGACAGGGCAGGAGGGAGGCCAGCCAGCCCTGCCAGCAGCCTCCTGCCAGGTCAGGAGGGGATACAGGCCGCTAATGTGATGATCTCAGCTCAAGAGGGAGACGGAGGGGTGGAGCGTGAAGCTCTGACTGCTGTGAGCAGGCCTGGGAAAACAGACGGATCCAGCCTGCTCCCCTGAGGCTGTGCAGGGCACAGATTAGCCCTCCAGAGAGCTGAATTGAAGGAATTAGGGGAGGGTCGGAGTGGTCTGCGGGGGAAATGAGCGGAGTTTTTCAATTGTGGTCATGCTGGTGGGGCTGCCCCCCCTCGCACCATAAAGAGGTCACCTGCCCCCAGCTGGGGAGGGTCAGCCTGTGCCCTGGCCCCCGGCCCCGGTCTCTGCCACAGGGGCAGGAGTTGCGGAGCAATGCCATGAGCTCTGTGTTCAGAGCCTGGCTCCCTGGAGGTCCCCACCACGTGCGGGGGGCTGCAGGGTGCTGGGCTGCCAGCGTGAACAGCCGGGGATGGACCCAGGGACACACACAGGCAGGACAGGCAGGGCAGGCTCCACCCCTGAGCCGGCTCGGGCAGCGCACCAAGCCCTGCATAATCTCAGGCATCATCGCAGAGACCAGGGCAGCCCGCACAGACCTCTCCAAGATGATGTATACACCAGAGACACGAGCTGCCAGCCAGCCACTTCTGTCTCTAAGCGACCTGGTCCTTAGGGCTGTGGGATTCAAGGGAGCAGACTGGTTTTGGACAGTAAATTCAGCTCTTCTTGTAAAAGCAGAGCCCAAATGTTTGCATTGAAGGGCTGTGCAGAGTCAGGAGAAACAGCAAGCTCCCTGGAGAAGCACACTTCAAGCTAAATTATTCCTGACCTAACTAGAGTGGTTTCAGGATGGATAGAGCTGGTTCTCAGCATCCATGGAGCACCTGACGAGACTTAGCTCAGTGCCTGCCTCCATTTTGTAAGGGAGGGAACCCAGGATGGGCTGGTGAGAGCATCTACCCAGCTGGGGAAGAGGGGTGGGCTTCAGCCGTGCCCCATCCCCCTTTCTGGCTGCTCCTGCCCTACAAGGCCCACACGAGTCATTTCTCTCTGGCCAAGGGAGACAGGGAGGCAGATGGCACAGAGCAGAGTGTGCAGGGGACTGGGCAAACATCCCCTCGCACATCAGTAATACTAAGCATTTCCCTTGTTCTTTTTTTTTCCCCCTCAGATACGTACAGTTGTCTTTGTATGATTCACTTGGTCTTTCCAAGCAGCCGTACCGCTGTGCTGCCACTGCAGCCCGCTTTCCCATCTCCCAAGCACAGCTGCTCTGCCTTTAAACGACTCCTTTCTCACGCCTCCCCGCACAGGCAAACAGGACTCCCCTTCGCCTCTGCCTCCCACCAGCAGCTCTGCTTCTGCCTCCCCTCTCGTCCCCATCCCCGTGGGATGCTCGTTCCCACAGCCCCTCTGCCCCTTCGCTCCCATCCCCTCGCTGCTCCGGGCATGCAGAGGGGGAGTCTCACCGCTCGGTAGGTTTTCTTCTGCCCGGCATGTTTGGGTGCTTTGCCCGGCTCCGATGAGCTCTCCACATGCATCGAGTATATGATGTCAAAGAAATCTTCCACCACAGCCACACGTTTCAGAGAGATGCCCTCGGGCTCCGACAGTCCATCTGCCCCCTACAACAGTGCAGGCAAGTTGAGTTAGTGTCAGCAATGGGTGACAAGGGTGACAAGATCGGCCCGGGGCTAATGCGGTTGGAGGGGGCAGAGTCACAGTGCTCCAGCCTGGGGCTGCGTTGGGCACGGGGGATGCGGGGGATAAATTAAACAGTGCTCCAGGGAGGATCCTGCTGTAGCCAGGGCAGTGGCGGCTGCTGCTGTTGTGCTGCTAAAGCTGCCAGTGAAATTGGGCCAAGAACAAAAACAAGGGAAGAGTCCAGAGTGGAGTCACCACCGATCAAGAAATTCAATTTTCATAATTTGGGATGATTCTGCAAGGCAGGGAACAGGCAGGGAAAGCTCTTTGGACCTGTGCATGGTACTAAACCATCCTGGGAAGCCCTGCGACATGGGCCAGCCTCGCTGGCTTCAGTCCCCGCGGACACGGATCAGCCAGGAGGACAAGGTTTCACTGTGATGCCAGGATACAGCCCCTAAAGGAAGGAGACAGAATCGCCCTCCTTTCCTGCACTGACCTTTCCAAGGCACCCTCCCTCTCTCGCATACGCAGAGCAGCTGAGCGCTGGCAGCAGCAGCACAGCTCTTTGTGTGTTAGGATGTGCTGGAGAGCAGGAGGCAGTAATTCTGCCACACGGCAGTGGTGACAGACTGATGGGAGTGGGAAGTGTGGGGAGCAGTGCTCCTCCGAGCTGACTGGCACCAACGGTGTCAGCTCACACTGGCAGGGTGTGCTGTGGGAAGGGGAGGCAGGCTTTGGTACCCGGCAGCTGCTAACGGCGCTCCGGCACAAAGCACCAGAGCGGGGAGTGCTAATGGGAGGTAGTAGGTGGCTACTGCAATGGCAGGGGCTACTGAAAAAGGGCCAGGCTTTAGGAGGTCACTTAGCTTCCTCCTTGAAAAAATGCCATTGTTGCACAGAGAGCTGTATGTATACAAAAATACATCTATTATATATATGTATGCATACTTATATACATGCAGACTATGTCCCTGTGAGGCCTGCTTTCCAAAAAGATATGCAAGGATGCATCCAGCTGGTACACACCAGGCTGGAGAGCAGCAACCTGCACATCTAAACGACCTACAAACTATCTTTTTCACGTGCATTCATGCATCTGTGAGTGCAGGCAGAGGCTGGCAGAGGTCTGCATGCAAAGGGAACACCCAGTCTCCTACCCTTTATTTTCTGTTGTTATTGGCAGTTGGGCTCTGTGTATCTTATACGGTCTATAGATTGAATAAATGCTGGTTTTAAGCCACCAGTCAAGGGACTCCCAAAAATCAATCATTTAGAGGGACCGCCTTCTGCTAAAGACTACCCAACATCTTGGGGAAGCAGTCTCTTAATGTAAAGTGCTGCCTATTAAAGTTGGCTCCTCACCCTGATTTCAGAACGGTACAGGGCACGGACTGCAGTGGGACGGGTTGGTGTGCTCACCCGGGACATGGGCACAAGGATTTTCCAACACAAACCACCTCTGCTTTCCCTGGGGAGCCCTGAGCCTTATATGAAGGTGGCTGTAACAAAGAGAATATTGAGAACGAACACAAGGGGCAGGGTGGCAGGGCTGCTGTGGTGGGGGTCGGGAAACTTCGCCCGAGGGAGTGTCTTTGAGGAATATAGATCTAATTTCTTCTGTCACCATTCGGGGAGTTTCACTTTAATCGAGGGCATGGGTATTCCCCTGCCAAGGAGAAACGGGCATTAGGAGGCTTCCTACTGACCAATAATCCTCAGAGCAGGGTTGAAATGAGGATAATTACAGAAAAAGGACAAAGGAAAATGCATCAGGAGAAAAGCACAGTCAGATGCAACAAGCAGAGCCCTCAAAATAAAGGTCGTAACTGACCCCATACACAAATCACCAATTCCGGGGCCATCCCAACCGACCAATACCCTCCTCCCTGCATGGCCAGTGGTTCCCTATTTCCACCTGGGTTTCAGCATGAATGCAGTTAAGGTAACCTCAGGGTCTGGGCATGGCTACAGCCTCTCTGCATCTAGCACTGCCTTCCTCTCCACCCCAGCTGGATGCCGAATGCTGGAGCTGCCTCCCTGACATCCCATTCCCTGCAGCGACCCTCCCCTGACTCCTCACATCTCTCCATCCCCTCTTCAGCCTTGTGACTTCTCTCCCCATGATGATTATTTAGCTCTGGGAAGCAGGTGAGATGCAAGCGGTATCAAAGCCACTGGATGTAAGAAGCTGTATCAAGTAAGTGCTTCTAGGATTACAGAGGTTTATATCTGGCAATATAACAAAACATTGACCTAGGACTTAAAGAGGACATACGTGCTATAGACTACCTTTCACAGGGGCCCACGCCCCTCTGGCTCCTCCTTCCACACCCAGTATTGCTCACAAGTATTTAAGGCACGAGTCAGAGCCCGTAATATCTCAGAATGCTTTAAAACCCCTTAGATTTAAAAAGCAATAAAAATTCAGTTGGGAAGAAGGGTAGGAATAAGGGATGCTTTTACCCCCTCCTGGTGTTGGGGCTTCATTGGAAGTCGCTTGCTCCCAAAATAAAGATTTCAGGAGCAAAGCTCAGCCTTGACACAGGCACTTGGAAGCAGGCGGCATTTCATGTCCTGAGGAGAGGAAGTCCCTTTGCCACCTTCCAGGCATCCCCTCTTTCCCTACATTTGCCCAGCATTAATTTGTCTCTCTCCCTTCTGGGTCTCTCCTGCTTTTCCATCCCTGCGTTCCCCATCCTGCGGGTCTTGCCCCCCTGCTCCTGCCTCCTCCCCAGCGCTCCCTGTCCTTCAGCTTATCCATCAGGTCCTTTTCTCGCCCAGTGTTCTTTGTCTTCCCCATCTCCTCCAGCCCCACGTCTCTCCGCATGCCCCCTCCTCACACCCCGCAAGCCACTGCACCCCCTGTCCTCCTGCCCTCCGCGCCAGCCCCCGCACGGCCGCTGTGCCACGGCCCCCGGCAGCTGCCCAGTGCCCCCGGCCCCATGCCGCCGCTCCCCGGCCGCCCCGGCCCCGGCTCCCCGGCACAGCCGCCTCCTGCGCTCGGCCCGGCGGGCGCCATCCGCGGCTGGGAGCGTGGCTGCCTCGGGCCGGGCTCGCCTCACGCCCTGCATCGGGGGCTGCGGCGCACCGCCGCGGCCAGCCAAGAGCACGGGCGGGCGACAGCCATGTCGGGCTGGGCTGCGGCGCGGGGCCGGGCCGCGCTCCCTCACGCGTGGGGACCGGCCATGGCGCTGGCAGCGCCCGCCCGCCGAGCCCCTGCCCCAGCAGCTTTGTTCTCGGCAACCGCCTGCCGCCGCGGGCAGCCCGGCCCCGGCCCCCGGGGCCTGCCCGCACCGCCCGGCCCGCCGCGTGGTCCCCCCGCCCGCCGCGGCAGCTCCGCCGCTGCCCGGCCCGGGCCCTCCGCCCTTCCCCTCAGCGCGGCCGCCCTCCGGCCGGGCGGGAGCGGGCTGGAGGGGGGCGGGAGGGGAGGGCGGCCCGCAGCGCCCGGTGCGGCGGCGGGGGCCGGGAGCCGGCCGGCTGCGCGGCGGTGACATCTGCCGCGGCAGCGGGGAGGGAGGCGGGGAGGCACCCCCGCCCGGCCCGGGCTGAGGCCCGCCGGCAGGTAGCGGGGTAGCCATGGCAACCGGCGCGCTGCCGGCAGTAATCCGCTCCCCCGGGCCGGGCCGGGCCGGGCCCGCCGCCGGCTCCTCCTCACGCCCGCCCAGGGTGCCCCCACGCCCGGCATGGACCGGCCGCGGGCAGGCCCCCCAGGCCAGGCCGCCTCCCGCACCTCCCGGACCCTGTGCGGGTCAGCCCCGGGGCCGGGGCAGGCTCCGGCCGCCCCCAGGCCCCAGCCACCGGCCAAGCCCCCCCCCCCGGCAGCCCTGCCGTGGCTCCCCCATGGACCTGCCCTGCCTTGGAGCCCAGCGGCGGCGTCCACAGGCTTCCCTGGGTGGCCCTCTCCACTCCCAGCGCCTGCTGGGGCTCCGCAGGCCTCTGCAGCCGTTCCTCAGCTGCCTGGCCTGTGTGAAACCGCCAGAGCCGGAGCCATTCCCAGCGACGCTGCAGCGCTGACAGCAGCCTGGGTTTTCGGCGGGGCAGCAGGTCCGAGGCCTGCAGCTGCCATCCGATCCCCTGGGCGCTGCCCCGCGCTGACCTCCACGCCGGGCCCCTGCGAGCGGCCACAGCCCCGCACGAAACCAGACTCCCTGCCCGGGCCAGCTCCACTGGGAGGCCAAGGGACGAGCAGCGGGCTCGGCACAGCAAGCACCCTGTCCCTGCAAACCTTCCCCACCTCGGACTCTGATTTGGGAGAATCTGGGATGATTTCATCCGAGCTGCAAGCCAGGGAGCCAGCTCCCTGAAGCCTGCATGCTCCCAGCTCCAATTCAGACCGAGCAGGGTGGGCGCTGCTGGGTTCAGCAGCTTGGAGGGTCCTGGCTCTGCCCTTGCACCGGCTGGCAGAGGCAACCTCTGCCTGCTCCAGCCAGGCCGCAGCTTTAGGGCCCAGCAAGCTGCCCCGCTGCAGGGCTCCGCAGGGAAGCGTCCCTTTTGAGAGGGGGTACCCTGGAGGGCCATCAGGCAGGGGTTGCTGGAGCAGGAGTGGGATGGGAGGGAACGCCGACTGCTTCCCCATCTGCTGCGTTCAATGGCAGATAAAGCGCTGCCCCGGCCTTCGCATGACGGGCTGATACCAGCCAAATTCAGCTTCCTGTGAGTCAAAAGACGCTTCCTGCCGGCAAAGCCCTGCCTGATAATGGCTGCACTCTGTTCTCTGCCTGGGGAGCAGACCCTCTGCCCTCGCCTCTTCTCGCACTTCCCACATGAAAGCATTTGTCTCCGTATCTCTCAACCACAGCATCTCCCCCCCGCCCCCCCCCCCCCCGCCCCACCCCACCCCAGACAGAGTCTTTCGGTTAAACTCTTAATTTCCTGCTGCTGTCTGGAAGAGCTGTTGTCACTGTCATCCCTGGGACACCTGAACGGGAGGTTTGGGGCCAGCTGTTATCGAGCTGCCCCCCAAGGTCACCTCCCCTTGCATGCAGGAGAGGCAGCACGGTTCGCTCTGCCTGCGTCTGGCAGCGGGGCACAGCCGCTGTCCCCTGGCCAGGCCAGGATCAGGGTTCCCCGATCCCACGCTGGCGTAAGCCGCCCCATGGCGCAACTGTGGGTTCCTCAGCCCAGGGCCAGCAGCGCTCTCCCCGTGGCAATCAGCCATCCCTCACCCTTCCTGGGTGGTTCCCTCTGCTGCATGCACAAAGGTGCCATCACATACCTATTTACAAATAAGCACACTTGGGTTTATGTTTTATCTGAGCACTCCACTGCTCTTTTCTCTTCAAGGCGCCTTTCTAATTTCCTACAAGTTGCGTTTTTGTTTTTCTGAAAAAAATTACCAGCTGTAAGGGGGAGTGGACATGCACAGAAAAAGCAGTTGGCACCTGCAGAGGACAGAAACTGCGACATAGAGTGAGGGATGAAATCCTGCCATGCCATCAGAGTCATCCCCGTCGGGCGCTCCAGAGATGATACCTTGAGTCTGTCTCCCCAGGCAGCCCACCACCACCCCTGCCACCTCCTGTGCCCGGTGCCACAGGCACCCCCAGCAGTACAGCCCACCTCTGCAGTTACTCCTGCACAGGCTTCAGTACTGAAAGACTTTTTATTTCAATATGGACTCTTACAACTTTTGATCAAGAAACTGTTCTTGGTACTTCTCATCTCTGGGAAGTCAGCCCTTGATTGGCTTCTATATTTAGACTTCTCCAGGGCTTTAGGAAGTTCACTCCTCATGGTATTTAGGTGTAGGATGAAAGCAGCTTTTGCGGGGGATATGTTAAACCACAGCAGGCTCCCTCTGCTAATGCTGTGAGGAGAAAGAAGAGCTAGATTCCTCGAACTTCCCTCTTCCTCTTGTCCCTCATGCCACGGGCACCGTGCGTGCCTTGGAAATAGGCACTGGGGAAATGCTAGGCTGAGAACATATTAGCTGTATTGCTCCTAATATAAAGAACCCATGAGAAGAACCGAGGAAATGCTCTCACAGATTTTGTGCTTTTTTTCTCCTGGAAATATTTTGCTGGGAAATTTTTCTGATCGTTTCTGGTTGAAAAATGGGGGGAAAGTGGTTGCTAAAATGTTGATGATGTTTCTCTGTGCTAAGCATTTATATGTCATTTTGCATGAACCACCAAGCAAACATGAAACTCCATCCTGCACTTACAGCTACAGCCCTACTTACTGCAGTAAAAACAGGCCCGGCTCTGTGGATCAGCTAAGCATCACTCCAGCCCAGGAGAGTTCATTTCTCCAGGGAAAACCAAGGCACAAAGAATAAGTCACTTTCCCAAAGCTACACGTTGACTCAGGCCAGGAGCCGGCAGACTGGTGTGCCCGAGGCCCCAGCCACCAGCCTGCGCCGGGTGCATTCACATTGTTTCTCTATGCAGAACTGTACACAATACTTTTTTTTTTTTTTCTTTTTTTTTTTTTACCCCAAAGTAAATACCTCCTTGTGAGGGGGAGCCGGGCGCATTATTTTTAGACAGCAAACAAAGCTGAGGTGTGTGTCTTTCGGTGGGGGACAGGCGCCTCTTACAAGCGAGCTGCTCTTTTCAGCAGCCTCAGCTGCCGAGGTGGGTCCAGGCCTTTGCTCTGACCTCGGCTTATTCCTCTCCCGGCTCCCAGGCTTGGGAATGAAAACACGGCGGCCTGGGAGGGGCGAGCCTGGAAATGGCAGCCCTGCCTCCAGCTGCGGCGAGGGCCCAGGTGGGCTGCGGGCTTTGCTGCGGGGCGCCTTGCCGGCCTGTGCCAAGGGGAGGTGGGTGGGCACGGGGTCTGGTGGGTGGCTGCTGCCCTGGGGAATGGGGCTGCCCTCCATCCCAGGCCTGCCTGGAGGAAGGAGGAGAAGCCTGGCAGGCAGAGGCTTGCTCAGATGCCTTCTCAGCAGCTTGCTCAGATGCCTGCTCTGCCCGGGATGCAGAGGACATTTTGCACCGCGCAGGAGAGCAGAGCTGCCTCCCGGTGAGCACTGCCCTGCGTGCCGGCAGGGGCAGCTGGCGGAGCAGCTGGATCTGGCACACAGAGGTAAGTGCAGCACTCCCCAAAAACCATGACCCCGCAGCTGGCCAGGAGCGAGCGGGGAGCACAGGCAGGGTTACCAGGCAGGCGAGCAGGCTGTTTCAAAGGTAACAGAATACTGGGTGCTGTGGAGCAGCACAAGCTGCCGTTGGAGCACCGTTTCTCTTGGCTGTGGCAAGAAAAGCTGGTGTGACCTCGTGAGCAGAGCACCCAAATGACCTGCTGGGGAACCTGCTCCCCTGGAGCCGTGCTCTTCCCACCCGTCAGCTGGGGACCACCACACTGCTGGGCTCTGCGGCATGCCATGACCTGCATGGGAGAAGCGTTGTGCCATGGCTCTCTATGAGGGAAGGGGTCACGGACATTATTATTTGGGCATTATTATAACGTTGCAGTGTTTCATCTTATTTTGAAATGGGCAGAGTTAAAATGTGAGTTTGAGTGCGTTTTTACTTAATAAATCTGCAAAGATGGGCAGCAGTATCTTAAAGTCGTTTGGATTGTGGTTTAGGTGATTGGGGGGGCATGCTACCAGGGTGGAAAAAAGGGGGTGAAATGGTAAACTGCATTTATAATTAGAAGAGTGTTCATATTCTACAGCATCCTGAAATGAATCTAAAACTAGAAGTCTAAACAATATTGAAAATATATAGCTGTAACATAAACTCAGAACGTATTCAGAGCTGGCTCTTCTTGAAGTAACTTATCACTGTGAGCAATCTCTGGGCCACTAATCTAACAAAAATCACCGCCAAAGCAAAATCTTTCAAGTTGGAGGGGGACAAGCCACTGTAACAAGTGAAGAGGTTACCTGTCACAGCAAGGTGACCCCTGTCTTCCTGGGAACAGACCCAGCAGTGTTAGGGCAGCCGGGCGACATCATCATACCTACAGCGAGGACACGGTGGTGTCAAAAACTAAGTAGGAGGAGGTACAGAGCAGCAGTGGCAGTTCAGCTCATCAGTGGCAAGCAAAATTATGTAAAATAAGTTAAAAATGATGCTACAGTAAACCAAGGTCAGGCTGGGCTGAGAGGCTGAGCCCTGGATGCATGGCATCCTGGTGTCAGCTCCCTGTTCCCTGGCAGTTCAGAGTATGTGGGCCACAGTCGGAGACTCCCACAGGAACAGCAAGATGTGCCTCTAGGAAAATGCTGACAGCTCAGCAGCCCTTTGGGGGGGGGGGGGGGGGGGGGGGGCGGGGATGACGACTACACGCCTGCACACCCTCCCCTCCCAAAACCCAGCCTCCTCGCCAGGTAAGGGCACTGCAGGACTCAGCCATGCCACACCACAGTGGCTCCAGCACAGCCCATCCCGGATGCCGGAGCCTGGAAATACCGATTTCCCGCTTTACGCCCCAGCACCACCACATCGCTTGCTGCTGCTCCCTGCCATGCACTCAGGATTCAAGAATACTGCGCCTTAAATGCAGACAGTGCCAAACCACAACGATCATGTTGGGCTCCATCACCCCCTTTCCAACACAGGAACCCAGCAAGACAGACAGCAGCAGCTACCCTCGGTGAGAGCAGGCGCTTGCATTTATTCTGGGCTGCACAGGTGGCTCTGCAAGGCGGGGTCCTGTGCAGGGAGTTGGGGTGGGGAAGCACAGGGGGGAGATGCTGATGGAAATCTGTCCGGTCTCTCCCTGTGTTCAGGTAAACCCTCTCTGCATTCTAGCTCATTTCCATCATAACCACACTAGGCTGACCCCAACTCTTCCAAAAGCCAAGCTATGACTTGTAAATAAGGCCCAGGAAGGACTCACCATTAACCTGGGATGACAAAGTGGATTTTTTTGAGCTCTTGACTGAGACTACATGTGAGGGGGGAGCGGAAGTCAAGCACGTTCTGTAACGCTCTGTCACGGTAATCCATCCACAGAGACCCCTCTCCCATGTCTGACACAGGCCAGCAACATCCCATCACATCTGGTCTAACTGCCACGTCACTGCAGGTTGGACACACGGGTCACATGGAGTGGCCTCGCATCTGGGTCCCCCTGGCTTTCTGTGAGTCTGTGTCTCCAAACAGGGGTGCTACTAGGAGCAGAAGAGAGGGAGGGCAAACCAAACCGGGCCGGGAAGCCAGACAATTAATATAACCTGCCCTCTGCCTGAGGAATAAATTGGCAGCTGACAGGTTATAATCTGTGCAAGCAGGATCTTCACAGGAGAGGTGAAGGCTCCATTGGGGGCCAATTGGATGGTTAATTAGGAGGACAAAGCAGAGGATTCGTGAAAATGTTTATGAAGCAGTGCTTGGCAAGGGAGCCTCTGAGAAAGGCTCACCAGAGAGGAGTTGTTTTTGGTTAGGAGGAGGAAACACGAGGGTGAAACAGCAGAACTGAGCACTGAGAGAGAAAATAGCAATGCAAATGTCCGTAAGAGGGACGGGGGATTCCCAAGTGCAGTGTAGAGAAGTTCAGGGAAGGACCCTATGACATCTAATTTTTCTAGAAATACATGGGCTGTGTCCTCCCTCTCCCTCCTCCCTCCCCGGTCCCCATCCCTGTGACCAAAAGCGCTGGGGCCGTGCGGAGCAGCCCCCGCGGGAGCTGGCAGGCAGCCCCGCCACAGCCAATCCGCACTCCGTTCGCTGTGCAGAGAAGGGCACGAGGAAAGCAATTAAACCGAAGCTTTGATTAGGACTCACAGATGACTGCTTGTGTTAGAAATGCCTGAGCTTCTTTAAGCGTCTTGGCGGTGGCTGGAGCCGGCCTGATCCCCCATCCCCTCCTCGGCGTTGCTGCTGCAGCAGCAGGAGCGTGACTGATGCTCTCTGTCCCACACACGGCTCCGAGAGCTCAGAGGTAGGAACCAGTTGCTAAGAGACAGGACTGTACTTTCCAGCCCACATCCAGACCTTTGTCACCAGCTCAAGGGCTTTCTGCTGGATCAAAACGCCCGATGCAGGTGAGCAGGAGCAGGCAGGCCTCCTTCCAGCCTGGCAGAGATGCCTGGTCCCGGCTCAGGGAGCCGCATGACTGGCACCCAAACTGATGATGGGAAATGACAAACCCAAAAGCATCTCGAAAGCGTCTCCAAGGGACCAGCTTCCCTGGGCTGGCTGCTTGCCCCGGTGCTGTGAGACTGCAACGTGGAACACCCAGTTGGTACCTGGGCACCAGCGCAGGTGGTACTTAGCACCAAAACATAGAAGGTTATGGATGTCTCAACAGCGTGGATGAGTGGATGACACAAGGTTTGTTTTGAGATCCCTCCTTCAAATGCAAGCCAAGAGAAGACTCCCAATTGTTATTCTCCTTTTTTTTTCCTGTCTTTTTCTTTTTTTGGGGGGGAGGGAGGCAGTGGGCAGGAGGGACTGATGCATCTGAATCCATTTTTAGTCTAGAGACTCCCGTAACAGAGACCCATCACTGTACCTGGCAACTGGAAAACCCAAACTCTGAGCCACAGAGACTGTTACCCCATCTTCCCCAGCACACACCCCCTCCCTCTCAGCCAGGAACAGGTCCCTCTGAGCTGCTAGCATCGTCTCTGCCTGTGTGCTGGAAAGGAAACGTATCCTTGTGGTGTGCCGAGCCAAAGAAGAGCAAGGACAGAGAGAAACTGTTCACACAGTGCCTTGGTTTCCCGACTGCCATCCCGCCAAAGACCCTGTACCACGCTGGGAAGACACAACCAGCCTCTGATCAACTTTCTGTGACCACTGCCTCACCCTCAGACACGCAGCAAAGGAACCGTTACACCAACCCTCTGCTCTTACCGTCTGCTCCCATGTACATGCACGTACAGTCTGCAGCTATTACTCCTCAAATAAATTGCTACTCTTTGGCACCAGCCATAAAAGTGGAAATCAGCAGCATTCCAACAAAGAGGACAATTTTGGCCAACAGGTACCTGTCCTTGCTACAATCAGCTAATTAAACCAGACACAGAAACTCAGTAGTGGCTTTGGCCCATCTTGATGCAATTCTTTAGAGGTGGGCACAGCTAATATGAGATCAGGGGAAGGTAATTACTAATTTGCACTAAAGAAAGAGGTATGAATATGCATCCCTCTGTCACAGCAATGCAGACAAGGCTTTGTGAAGCCAGAGCATCCACATATTGATGCTCCTCTATGCCTCTGTGGTTTCCCTGCCATTTGTTTGTCCACAATGTAAGTACACAGACTATTCATATATTCATATCAGGCCTAATGTCAACAGCAAAAACAAAACTGAAGAAATAATTTTAGCAGATTATTGCTGAGAACAGTTTGGACAAAGAGATTCTTGAGAAATTTCTCACTGAAAGGAGCGTGGCCACTTCTCCGGGGCTCTGCTGCTGTCTTTAGTCAGCGACCGAATTCCCCTGCCTGCTCGTGGTCAGAGCAAGCCCCTCTGAGTCACAGCAAGGAGGTGCGAACAGCCCACATGCTGCTCTGACAGTCCCCCTTGCTCCTCGCTAACCCAGGGCCCTGGCGCTTAGACCCCTCTTCCTTTGCCAACATGGGACATGACCTGAGGAGCTGGAACCATGGCACCTGATTGGACCCACAGTTCTTCCCATTTCAGCTTCATTTAACCAGGCCTCGCAGAGCTGTGCTTTGTTTGCTTTTTTACCTTCTCTAGAGCAATACCCGCCCAGAACCGCAAAACTGAAAGCAGTTGCGGGGTGAGGGAGATAACTTTCAGATGAAAGTTATCCAAAAAAATGCTGTTCCTCTCGGATCAGCAATGCTGTCAATGTTTCTGGAATCACATAGCATATACAGTGCTGATGGTAGAGAGATCATTCTTTCAGAAGCTGTTCAGCCAGACTGATTCAGGGGACTGGGACCAGGAAGAGCGGTGCGATGCGGGACCTGTGCTGATGTGACTCCAGGTCTCATGAGCACCGGTGACCAAAGCCAGTCCCCGATGCTGAAGCTGCCCGGGGATGGTGGCATCTCCTGCTGGAGTTGTACCATGTGTGCCGTATCGCAATAATAATGACCATGGTGGGGCTGCCTTATAACCAGGCTTACAGTCTTGGCAGAGAACAAGCAAGGACTGAATTAGATGCTGGTTTCCCCCCTTATCCCTAGAAGAGGCTTCAGCAGGCTGTCCCAGAGGGGTGGGAGTGGGCAGAAGCTGGAAACTGGTTCTGCTGCCAGATCTCCTGCTCCCAGCTTGGCGAGGAACTTCATTCTGCCAGTCTGTGTAACTGCAGATCATCAGAGCTCTTTAAATTCACCTTGCAAAGGTATTGGAAGCTTTTGCTGCTGCCTGGTGAGCTTAGGCCAGCTCTCAGGCCCAAAGGACTGGGTGTCACTGCTGTGACTCTCACCATGAGCAGCTTCAGAAGGCAAAACTGACAGATGTGCAAACTCAGAGCTGAATCTGGAAGGGATGCTGATGCAGGAGATTCTTCTAGACCAGGCTGGATGGGACCACACAGCCAGGCCAGCGCCGTGCCGGTCTCCTAGGCACACGTTTAAATGTAAACCTGCCATGGGTTCAGCTCCTTGGAAAAGGCAGCGCTGCCCCGCCTGCGCATGGGTAGGCTATTCCACAGCAGGTGAAGGCTCCGTATGCTCTAAGTATGGCGCGTGCTATAGAAGTAATAGACAATTTCTCAGATAATACCCTCAGGCCCATTTGCCTTGTCTAAGGCTCTTCTGAATGGTCTTGATTTATTTTTTTTTATCACTTGAAGTCCACACAAAGTCTAAGTGGTTATTCACATACTGAAAACCTTCTGTTGACTAATGTTCTTAGAGGTTATAGATGCGCAGCTTTTTGGGGCACTGAATATGGGCATTGAAGGGTACTTGTACCAGGAAAAATGTAGCCTCTATTAGCTGTTGGAGCAGCATCTTTCCGACATGTCCAGCTTCTCAGCTCAAGCGTTCTGCCACTGTGCTGTGCTGTCCCAAGGCCTGGCACCGTGGCTTCCACATCACAACGCTCACTGTTTCCGGAGCTAAAATGTATTTAGGGATAGGCTGTACTGCAAGATTTATCCGGTGTCCCATGTGATGCTTTTCCTGCTGTTGGTGAAAGGCCTCCATCCATTTTGCTTTTTGGTCTTGTCAATCCTCTTTATAGTGCTCCTCCCGCTATAGTACCTTTCCTCGGGTGTGCTTCACCAGGCACAACAGTGATACAGTTTCACACACAGGTGAACTGTACTCGTGCAACGACAGCAGCCCACCCGTGCCAACGTCCCCAGCCTTTCAGTAATGCCTACAAGAACCCCAGACCCTCGGTCGGCTCTGCAGGGGACAGGGAGAGAGCAAGAAAGCAAAATCAAATGTGGGCAGCGCTGTGGAGCCTACCCAGTCCCCAAGCCTCCGCGCAGTCCCTGAAGGGCCGGTCTGATGCCAGGCTTCCCCTGCCTCATCCCGCAGTCCTCCAGCCTGCATCACGGACTGCCAGGATGAATCTGTCCTGCCAGGCTGGCCACCGCTCCAGAGCTGTGACAAGCTCCCACCACGCACGGCGAAGTACGGCATTGATTTAGAGAGTGTGCGTAACCGCTCCCGCAGCTAACGCCTGAACCAAAGTCTGAGGCTGACCCCCGCCTCGCACACCCTGCCGCTACAGCCAAATCCATCTGCATCGCCGGGTGCCACCAAAGCGCTGTTCCTCTCCCTTCGCCCTGTCTCCATCTCACTCCACATTTGTATGAGAAAGACTGTCTAAATGATGCTAAACGCTTAGGACAAGAGGGACACGAGATTATAATGAACTGCATCTTAGCACCTTGTCACGAACAAATTCTCCCACAGTTCTTAGCAAATCTGGGGAGAAGGGAGAGCGTGGTGCATCCAGTACTGGGGTTCAGTCCAGCCTGCAGATAATGAGGTGTTTTACACCTCCGCACGCATCAGCCATGTGAAAGAAGGGCAGATCTGGGCACTTTGGGCTGTATCCATTGTCTGTGCTGCAGTAGCACACAAAGATACCCTCCTCCTCCTCCTCAGTACAGCCTAAACGCATTTTTTTCCAACTCCCTGACCTAAAGGATGCGACATCCAGCCCGTACGTGAATAGGGCTGTCAGACAACAATGTCCTACACTGCTAAACCTCATGTGTTTATCTGTGTAGGTTTTTTTTAATTGTATGTGTTAAATGTCCAGCATCTTTGGGACATTCATCTGGGAAAAAGCAATCTGAACAGTCTCTGTGCCAGACATCCGTCCGCACTGCTGTTCCTATTCCCAGTGCATTCTTTGAGAAGACCACCATCTGCTCTGACCACCACCTAAGGCAGATGCCCCCTTCTCAGTGCACAGTCCCAGCTCTCAAGCCACCCAAATCTGATTAGGCCTGTTCTGATGAGAGGCCTGGAGGAGGGCAAGGGAAAGTTACTCAGGAGAGAAAATAATAACCACACGTTAATTATGTTTCGCCACAGATGCGCAGAAAATACACAAACCAGCTCAGGATGCGTAAGGCAAAAAGAACAGCCCGACCGGGTTGCTGCTGGGGGAGTTATTATTTTGGGGGGGGGGTGGTGGTTTATTTTTTTTCCCCAGAGTAGGAGTGGCCCCAGCCCTGTCAGGGGAAGGAAAGATCTTATCCCCACTGCTGCCCTCTACACGCTCTTTACCACCTCCCTGCTAGCTTTCGCTCCCGGTACCTCGGATTTCCTGTAGCGACCTGCAGACAGAGCAGCGCCGCGCCCCCGCCCCCCTGCCCCCCCACAGCCCCGTGCTTTGCCTGGCTCCAGCCGTGGGACAGTCCCGAGCACGGTGCTTCTCCAGCAAGCGTGCTCCGAGGAGGACGAGCAGGCAGGTTGCCGAGGAGCACAGCCAGGGGAAAGCAATGCCGCTCCAGAAGTATTTGGGAAAAGCAGCTGAACAGGCGTTAAGCCAGAATACATGCTTTACTGTCGACAAAAAGGGTTCTATCAGCTTCATGACTTACTTGACTGAATGCATGGAGAAAATGAAATACACCCACAAACCCAGCCCAAACCGCCGAGGAAGAGGAGAGCACTGAATTATGAGAGGCTGAAGAAAATCCCTGTCAAGTTATCTCTAAATGGGAGAGCACTTCAGGCAAAACCAAAATGCAGCCACTGCATCTGTCTGAAAGGGTCCACGGGATTCCAGGGTGGAGAGGGGCCCGGTGGGGCCGGGGAGGGCCGGGACAGAGGGGCCAGGAGGTAACAACTTCTACAGACCCAGGGCCAGAGGATTTTTTTGGCGGGGGGGGAGGGCAATGGCTGGGCTTCCCTACAGCCAGTGGCTCCGCAAAGTGCTCCCAGCCCCACCGCCTGGCTGGCACCGACAGCCCTGGGATATAAGCGGTATTGCCCCTTGGAACATTCAGCTGTCCCCCGAGGGCATGCCTGCTTTTTGTTTGTTGCTTTACGGGAGCCTGGGTGTATCTCCTATCTGTGCCTGCAGGGACTCTCTGCTAGGGAAGATGCGGGGGCCTAGACACACGCTCCTTGCTGAAACTTCATCTGTGCAGAAGCCCTTTGGGAATACGCGGGCTTGCGCCGGCCTCGTTGAGCTGCTGACCCTAGGGACTCCCTCACGGACAAAGGGGAGGGGGCGTCTAGCTAGCGGCAGGGTCGAGGGAGTCTGGCTCGGCCTCTCTGGGGTACCATGACTCTGCAGCATTTGGAAGATCTGGGATAGAGTCGCCGGCTAGATGGAGAGGACCCGGGGGAAGTGCTGTATCTGCGGAAAGGGGTACCGCTCCTAATCCGCTCTCGGCAGGGGCCCTTTGGGGCGGGGGCGGGGGGGAGAGGGAGCGGAGGGCTGCAAGGAGGTCTCCCAAAAAAAAAAAAATTGCAAAGAATTTTTTTGGGGCATGGCATGGGGGAGGGGGGCTGCAAGGGGAGAAAGAAAGGCGCCTCTGAGCACCACGAAGGGAAAGGGAGAAATAATGACCCTTCCCCCTCCCCCCAATAATAAGGCAGACCAGATGGGAGGTAAATAGTGCGTTTAGAAGCATTTGCCACAGATGGGCTGCCCTCAATGGAAGCATCCTCCAGCCACATCAATGCTAGAGTCTGTGTGTGCACAGAAAACACTGCACCCTTTAGAGCAGCGGCAGCAGCAGCAGCAGCGGGGAGAGGAGGGGAGGGACGGGGGGGGGGGGGTGGAGAAAAAAAAATTTATTAAAAAAAAAAATCCCTCCCGGAGCCCTTCTGTGCCCGCTGGCCCGGAGCGGTCCCCGGCGGGGCGGCGGGCCGATCCTCCCCTCGGCGGGCAGCGGGGCCGGGGGAGCGCCGGGCGCACCCCTGCGCGCAGGGACGCGAAAGTTGCGCGTTTCGCTGCGCGCCGGGGAGCGGGGCGCGCTCGGGACGGGAACAATGGGGCGGCGGGGCAGCCCCGGGCGGCGGCGGGGCGGGGGGGCAGCGGGCGGGCAGCAGGCAGGCGGGGAGGGAGGCGGCCGGTGCGCCCCGCGCCGCCGGCCCGCCGGGGCGCCGAACAATGAGGCTCCGGCGGGGGAGTTTCCCGGGACGGCGGCCCGCGGGCGGGCGCGGAGCCGGGGGGGGAGCTGCCCTAATCCGGGCTCTGCCGCTGCCCGCACCCCCCGGGGCACCGGCTGCAGTGGCCGCGCCGGGGCGGGCAGCGCCGCGGGACGCCGGGGCCGGGCTCGCCGCAGCGGGCCGGGCTCGCTCCGCTCCGCTCCGCTCGGCGCGGCGGCCGGGCGGGCAGGGCGCGGCGGCGGCGGGGGCGGGGGGTGCCGGCGCCCCCTCCCCGCCGCTCTGCCCTTGACTGCAGACCTGTCCCCGGCCGTGGGGCGGATGGGAAATGCCGGGCGAACGTGATCGGACAGGGCGGGGGGGCGGCGGGGCCCGCACCGGGCGGCGGCGCGGCGCGGCCCCCCCCCCCCCCCCCCAGGGGGCAGGTGCACGGCAGCGGGCGCGGAGTACCGCCGCCCCCCCCCCCCCGCCCCCCCCCCGCAGCGCCCGGGGACGGCGGCCGCACCGGATGGGACGGGGACGGGGATGGGGACCGGGGCGGGGGGATGGGGGGGCGGGCGGCGGTAGGTGCGAGGCTCCGGGCGGGCGCCTCTCCCTATCCGCATCCCGGGCGGGTCGGGGCGGCAGGGGCGCGGCGGGTGCCCCGGGAGCGGCGGGGGCTGCGGGAGCGGCCGGGCCCCGCGTCGCGCCCCGCATGGGGCATGCGCGCTCCCGGCGGCCGGCGGCGCGGCGGGGCTGGGCCGCCCGGTGCTGACGGGACAGGGCCGGCGCGGCGGTGGCGGGGACAGGGGCCCCGGGGGTGCCCGCCCCCGCCCCGGGCAAATACACACACCACCCCCACCACCCCCCGCCCGCACCCCCGGGGAGGACAGACAGACACGGACAGGCAGGCAGACAGACAGACACAGAGCCCCCGGGGCACGGAGCGCACTAACCGTTCCCGTTTTCACCGGCACATATACCACCACTTGACCCATCTTCGTCGCCTCCCTGGTGCCGTTTCCCAGGCGGAAGCCCTTGGACCGGACCCAGAACTGGAACTTGCCTTTCTCCCCCCCGCCGGAGCCGCCGCCGGAGCCGGATCCCCCCTGCAGCACCTCGGCGATGCGCTGGTACTTGCTCCGGGTCACCGTCTTGGTTTTGGCCGAGTCCCCGTAGGTGCGCAGGCACCAGTCCCGGAACTGCCGCCCCAGCTCGCTGTCCCCGGGGCGGCTCCCCCGCAGCAGCAGCGGCGGCTTCGGCATCGCCCGGCCGGCGGCGGCGGCGGCGGCAGCAGCGGCGGCGGCGGCGCCCGGCCCCGCGCCCTGTCCCGGAGCGGGCGGAGGGACAGCCGGGGCGGCGCGGCGAGCCCGGCCGGCGCTGGCGCGGCGTGGCCCGGGACGGGCTGCGGGGGCGACGGCCGGGATGGAGCGGGGAAAGGGAGGGGGGGCGGGAGGGGAGGGGGGCAGCCGCGGCAGGGGGGGCGCCGGGGCTCGGACAGCGACCCGGCGAGCCGGGCGGAGGGAGGCACCGGCGGCGCCAGCAGCAGCAGCAGCCGCTCCTGTCACAGGATCACAGGCGGCTCCGGCTCGTCCCCCTCCCTCCCTCCGCCCGCCCGCCCGCCCGTCCCTGCCTCCTCCGCCCCCCTCCGGCCGCCTCCTCCTCTCAGCGGGATCCCACCTGTTAGAGCGGCCGCGCCGCCGCCGCCGCCGCCGGGCCCCCCTCCCCCGGCCGGCCCGCCCCGGGGCCGCCGCTCCCCCCCGGCCTGGCCCCCGTGATCCGCGCCGCCCGCCCGCCCGCTCCCCCGCCGCGCCGCCGGTGGGATGCGCTGCCCCGGCTCGGCCGGGCCCCGGACGGGCCGGGCAGCGGGGCGGGGAGCGGGGGGGGGGGGGGGAGGCCGAGCCCGGGGGGGTGTCGGGGGGCGCGGGTCCAGGTGCCGGTCCCAGACAAAGGGCCGGCGGGGCGCGGGCGCACGTGTGCGGCGGGACGGGCCGGCGGGGGCGGAGGCGGCACCTGCCGAGCCGCCGCAGAGCCGGGGAGGAGCCGCGGGGGCAGCGGCAGCGGCGGGGTCCGCCGCCCGCCGGAACGGCCTGGAACGAGCGGGACGGAGGCGGGGAGCGCCGGCGTCGCCCCGCAGCGCCCTCGGTCGGGGCTGCCCGGAGCGGCCGAGGCTTGTCCCGCTGGCCCGGGAGCGCCGCACCCCGCCCCAAGCCCGGCCTCGGGGCAGCCGTGATCCTGCCGGCCCCGGAGCGGGAGACAAAGGCCGGACCCCGGCCCCGCTGCCGCGCCCGTTTCCCGGGCGAGCGGCCGGCAGAGCATCCTCCCTGCGCCCGGCGGCGGGGGGCGGCCGCGGGGCGGGGGGCTCGGCCTCCCCTCGCCTCAGACGCCGGGGGAGGGCGGGGGGGGGGGGGGGGAGGGGGGGGCGGGCCGGCCACGGGGGGAAGACGGGGCCGCCCGTCCCGGCCGGCAGCTGGGGCTGCGTGTCCCCGCGGCAGCCACATGCCTGTGCCGTGTTCGTGGTGGCGCCACTGCCGTGGGTGCCACGCGTGTGCTCTGCGCGTCCGTGCCACCTATGTGCGCCATGCCCACCCAGCAGTGCCACGCGTGTGCCCCCAGTCTGACCAGCACTGCCACGCATACAGTCCTAGTCTCTGTCGATGCCACACATGTGCTCCCTGTCCGTCAGTGCCATGTATGTGCTCCATGCCCATCTGGCAGTGCCACGCATGTGCTCCCGGTCTGTCCGTCAAGGCCACATGTGCTCTGTGCCCACCCAGCAGTGCCATGATGTGCTCCTGGTCTGTTCATGGGTGCCACACATGCTCTCTCTCTGTCCATCAGTGCCACACGTATGGTCCCAGTCCTGTCCATTGGTCTCACGTGTGTGCTCCCTGTCTGTCAGTGCCACGTGTGTGCTCCTGGTCTATCCATTGGTGCTACACACGTACTCCTGGTCTGGAGTACGTACTCTAGGACCACGCATATGGCCTGAGTCTCTCCGTCAGTACCATACCTGTGCTCCCTGTCCATCAGTGCCACATGTGCTACGTGCCCACCCGGCAGTGCCACACATGTGCTCCTGGTCTGTCCATGTATGCCACACATGCGTGCTCCCTGTCTGTCCATCAATGCCACACGTGGTCCCATTCTGCCCATCAGTGCCATGTGTGTGCTCCATGCCCTCCTGGCTGTGCCACACACATGCTCCTGGTCTGTCCATTGGTGCCATGCATGTGCTTCTGGTCTGTCCATCAATACCACATGTGTGCTCCCAGGCTGTCCATCAGTGCCACATGTGTTCCATGCCTAATCCAGCAGTGCCACACATGAGCTCCTGTTCTGTCCATGGGTGCAACACGTGCCCCCTGTCTGTCCATCGAATCCACACAAATGGTCCCAGTCTGTCCATCAGTCTCATGTTTGTGCTCCCTGTCCATCAGTGCCGTGTGTGCTCCAGTCTGTCTGTTGGTGCCATACATATGCTCTTGGTCTGTCCATCAATGCCACACATTGCTCCTAGTCTCTCCATCAGTGCCACATGTGTGTTCCCTGTCCGTCAGCGTCACATGTGCTCCATGCCTATGTGGCAGTGCCATGCGTGTGCTCCTAGTCTCTCCATCAGTACCATACATGTGCTCCTTATCCATCAATGTCACATGGTGTGCTTCTATGCTGTCCATCAGTGCCACATGTGCTCCATGCCCACCTAGCAGTGCTATGCGTGTGCTCCTGGTCTGTCCATGGGTGCCAAACATGCGTGCTCCCTGTCTGTCCCTCAGTGCCACACATATGGTCCCAATCTGTCTGTCAGTCTCACGTGTGTGCTCCCTGTCCATCATTCCCATGTGTGCTCCCAGTCTGTCAGTGCCATATGTGTGCTCCCGGTCTGTCCGTCAATGCCACATGTGTGCTCCCAGTCTGTCCGTCAGGGCCACATGTGCTCGATGTCCACCCAACAGTGCCATGCATGTGCTCCTGGTCTGTCCATGGGTGCCACACATGTTCCCTGTCCATCAGTGCCATGTATGTGCTCCATGCCCATCTGGCAGTGCCATGCATGTGCTCCCAGTCTGTCCATCAATGCCACGCATGTGGTCCTAGTCTCTCCGTCAGTACCATACATGTGCTCCTTATCCATCAATGTCACATGGTGTGCTTCTATGCTGTCCATCAGTGCCACATGTGCTCCATGCCCACCCAGCAGTGCCACACATGTACTCCTGGTCTGTCCATGGGTGCCACATATGCGTGCTCCCTGTCTGTCCATCAGTGCCACATGTGGTCCCAGTCTGCCCATCAGTGCCACCTGCGTGCTCCTGGTCTGTCTATTGGTGCCACACACGTGCTCCTGGTCTGTCCATCAGTGCCACACGTGTGCTCCTGGTCTATCTGTCAGTGCCACATGGGCTCTATGCCTGCCTGGCGGTGCCGTGCTTGTGCTCTGTGCTCTGTGCATTGCCAGTAGTGCCACACATGTGCTCCATGCCCACCCGGCAGTGCCACATGCCCAGTCTGTGCCAGTTTGGTGCACGTGGCAGTGGTGCATACTGAGGGCTGCCTGCATTGCCAGCAGCAGTAGGGCTGGCATGAGGATGTAGGAGCAGGAGCTGGGAGCCTGTGGGAACCTGGAAGAGGAATTTGATGTGTCAGGGAGTTTTCTGAGGCTGGTGCTGGAGGTGCAGGGTGCCGTGGTGCCGGGGCCGGCCAGCACACAGTCAACCACAGTGCCGCACGGCTGGGGCTGGAGACAGGGGGAAGGTGAGGACACTTCACTGGCCAAAGGGCAGTTTTCTTCACTGCCCCTCATCCCGTGCCAGCCACCCTGTGCCTGTCCGACAGATCCCAGGGGTGGGAATTGAACGCTGCAGGAGCTAAGCCATGTGTTAGCCATGCCAGGGGGAATCCAGTGAAAACGGAATGGCTGTGACACTGGAGGAGCATTGAAGTTAATTATTGACACACACCATTGGAAATCATGTTGACTTTCTCTACCCCACTGGATGTCTGGACACCTCTCAAAAGATTCCCAGTGTCACTATCCAGTTGGCACTGGGCCCAACGCAACACTGTTGGAGAGGGACTTGTGGAGCGCAGAAGGTCTTCCCCAGTCTGGGGCTTCTGCCCAAAGGCATGTGGTACAGGCTGCTTACAGGAACTTGCTCGTGCACTGCAGTGTTTTTGCTGACTACTAAAAATAAGATGGACATCCTTTCAAGCCTCAGCCATGGAAGCACAGCTTTCTCAGGGGACTTCCAAAAGGAGCAGTTGGGGAAATGGCAGAACAAAGAAGGATATTCTGCACCACTGGGGCTCGGTGGGCAACTTTCTTGCAAAGACTTTGTGGATGAAGCCAGGCTCAGCTCCTAGCCTGCTACAGCAGTGGGCACCCTGCCTGCAGAGCGTGAAGCGGTGACCGGCTGAGCTTGGTGTCCAGCACCAGCTGGCACGTGGGGTGGCTGTGGCGGGGGTGGCATTTCCTATGAGAAGCCTGTGAACAGGCTTTGGAGGAGGTGTGGTGGCAGCTGGCTGTCCGGGAGTGCCAGGGAAGCACTCGCCGCTGGAGTCCAGCTGCACTGCAGGAGGTGTTGAGTGAGGAAGAGAGTGGAAGGACACTTTGCGTTTGCGGAGTAGCTCTACCCAGGGGTGGGGTTGCCTTTTTCACCATGGTCAGACCTCCTGGCTGATGTAGTTGCTGATTTCCCCACCTTGCAGTTCAGCTGCTTGGGAGCCAAGGGAAAAGGGAGTGTCCTCTCGCACCACTGTAAGCATCGACAGAAGCCTTCTCCTACCTCAGCCCACCCATTTGAAGCTGGCATAGGAGTCTGCACATCCACTGAACCTGGATATTTTCACGTGAATGGCACCAGTTGGAGTTTTTTCACTGCCAAATCCCAATGACCATCAAATGTTACGTCTGTCAGCGCAAAGCAGAGTGAGAAGCATTACTATTTCCGTAAATGAACAGACACCCCTTCCTGGCGTGAATGGCACTGTGCAGAGTAAGGCATCAGCTGAAGGGCCTGGGTCTCTCCCAGAAAAGGGGAAGGAACTGGCAGAGGGGAGCTCAGGGCGGGGTGAGGGGCCGTGCGTGGTGGATGGTCGGGCACAGGCTCGCTGAGCCTGCTCACCGACGGCACTTTGTTTGGGTGGACTCGTACTTGGCATGGGGTGAGCCAGTTGCTCCAGCCACATGGTAGGCGTGCCTGGTGGGACGGAAGGACTTTAGCCATCTTCTCTCTGGTGGTGACTGTCCTCTGTAGAAAATTGCTGGAAAGTGCAGGATTTCCAGCGAATGACCTTAGTCTGGTGTACAGCACTCACTGGGCTTGTCTTTGCTTTGCAGTCCTCTAGATGTGGTGAGCTATGTCCTGCTAGCCTTTCCCTTGGCTAGGTCTCTCGCCTGCCTTCCACCTGATTTGGTTTGTTAATAGTTGTAGTTAAATACCTTGTCTGCTCTTTGGCGTGAGTCTGTCTAGTCTTTCCACTAAGGTTTGAGGGCCCACCTAGAGCACGATACGGAGGGTCACTCTGGAGAGCATGGGCAGGAGTTTTCCCAGCTTGGGAAGGCAAGGCCAGCCAAACCAAGAGCTGTTATCCTCCGAGCAGGGATTTTGGGAAGACCACTCACACATGGGCCGAGTGTTCAGATCAATATTTTAGGTCCCAATCCAGCACAGATCCAACAAGGGTTTACCTTGTGGTGCATGAGCAATCTCATGACATGCTGGATTAGAATTAGCGTGATATCGAGGCCACTCTTGTCCTTAAAGATAGGGGAAAGAAAAAAAAGTGGAAGTGTTTGGTGGCACTGGACCTTAAACTGTCGGTTCTGGATGACAGATGCTGGGTGGTGTTCAGCACAGGGTGCCTGCTGCAGGCGTTTTTATAGACAAGCACGTGATAGCCCCAGGTCCATTGCTATTTATACTATATAAATAAAAGTTGGTCTTAGTAAATTCCAACAAATATAAACCAGACACTGTACATTATACCGCATTTTTGTAACGTTTTTTTCAGGTGGGGGTACCCCAGACCCTGGACTGTTGTACTGGCTTGTGATTATTCTTTCACAGACATAAAACCAAGGAAATCAGGAATTAGCAATCGTAATACCTAGAAAATATTTAATTGGAAATATCAGGGCAGCTTTGCTGAGATGGGAGCTGAAGAGGGAAGGCTGTGGTGCCTCTAGCATGGTGAGTGTCCAGAGAGAGTACATGGTGTGTGCAGAGATCTCTTCTCAAGGTACAAGAAAAAGGGACGATCAACAAAAGCAGGACTCATCCAAACTGATTAAAGCAGATCATTTTACCCATCTTACAGCTAACTGGTGGAATTTATCACCACAGCGAGTGATTTGCATATGCAAAAGAACTGTGTGCCTCTTTGGAGGAGGAACACCTGGGAAGGTATGGTTTTAAGAAAGCAAAGGGCAAGATAAGCACTCATGCTTTAGGGGATAAGTCTGAAACTGATGGTCAGGAGTGAGAAAGATGCTTCCTTTGCGGATATTTCCTTCCCTGTTTTTTTGCCGTAGCGCATGGGCCTTCTTCTGAAGTGTCTGGTGCTCATCAGGGCAGGGGCAGAACAGAGGGACTGATCCAGCTCAGCCATGCTTCCATGTTCCCTGTTCCTGCAGCCATCCTCTTCAGCAGTGACAGCAGCCAGTCCTCACCCCGCACCCAGCACCAGGAGCACAGCAAGCCCTCAGCCTCTGCTGCAGACTCCTGCTCCTTCTGCAAGAGCCTGGCTCATGCCTTGGGGGTGCAGGGTGGTGGGAGAGCTGGGTGTGGGCGGGTGGGAGTGGGGACCCCCGCGGCTACCTGCTGATGGGGGGTGGCAGTGGTGGACACTTCCCAGCCCTCGCCCTTGACACCACCCCAGTTACATTTACAGCTTACATGGGAAAGTGATGACTGGAAAGTACCCTTCTCCTCCAAGCTGTTTTAAATGTAATATATCAGCTGGAAATGAAGGCAGCCAAATACCATGTAAAAAGTTGTGTGTGGCAGGCCAGCAGCCGGTGCCCCCCAGCTCCCAGCTGAAGAAGGTGCTGTGCCTGTGGGGGCTGCAGTGTGCCCAGCTACGCTGGTTCTCTTGGTTGGCATCTGGGACCCAAACTGGAACCATTTACCAAAAGCCCTGAATGCTGCTGGGTGGGATAAGAGAGGCAGGCAGAGGGGTGGGCGCAAGGGGACCAAACCCGTCAGGGGACGTAGCCTGGTTCCAAGCAGTGCCAAGTGAGCTCAGGAGTTAATGACCATCACTTCTGCTGGCAAGCTGGGAGTGCTTCCTTGGGAGAGGCTAGAGGAATGTTGAGGTACTTACGGGATCACTACGGATGATGAGTGTTTGGCTCTCGTAATTTCAGTTGTTCAAAGCCGGACAGCCAATGTTACCTGGGCATCTAGACTGCTGCTGCAGTCATTGCGTGATGATGAGCACCTCCAGAAACCGTTCATCCCAGTGCTTTAAATGCTTACCATGGAGTGAGATGAATCATTTGCTGGAGCTGTCTTATTCTTTCCATCAAACACAAAGGGAGCCCCTGTGTCTCCACAGCCTGTGTCTGAGACGTTCCCATACCCAAGGCTGGGTGGGAGAGCTGTGATCCACCAACAGTATGGTTGTGATCCACCAACAGTATGGCTGTGATCCACCAGCGGTGCAGCTGTGATCCACCAATGGGAGAGCTATCATCCATCAACGGGATGCAGTCAAGAAAAAGGGGAATGATCCCAAGTTGTCTGGGAGGGTTGTTTCGAGAGAGGTGCAGAGAAGTATGAAGGCTGTGGTGAAGCTCCAGGCTGCTGTCTGGTTCTGGTTCACCATATTGAGAGAATTTAGCCTGAAACTAGTGCAGGGAGAGTTTGCTGGATTGTTCAGGAGAAAGGAGAGTGTCTTACAGAGATGACTCAGCTCACTGATCTCAGCAAAACGAATGCTGAGAGAAGGCACATTTGTGGACAATCAAGAGAGAGACACCAGGGAGGGACACGGGCTAAACCCCAGCACCACCTCAGCACAAGAGCGAGTGGGAATAAACGGACTATGTACAAACCCACACTGGAAATGAGGAGATGCTGACCAAGCACTGGAGCCATCGGTCTCTACAGGAGTGATCCCAGAGGAGAACTGGGGAGAGAACCTGGCTGCTGCAAACACAGAGCTTGGTCAGGTTGTGCATGACCTGGCACAGTGTGGCTGCCTCTCGCAGCAGGGACTGTGCACCATCTAAGGTCACTTAGGGCTCTCTGTCCCCAAAGTGAGAAATCAGTTTTAATTCTCCTATAGTTTTCGCTAATTCTGAACCTAAACAATGAAATTTTTCCAAGTAGAATTATTCTTGACTTTAATCAAAACCTAATTTAGATCCAGATCAGATAGTAAGTCAGAGCAGCTAAGGGTAGTCAGCAAAGAACATGAATTCCTTCTGGAGCCCATTGGATTTCTGTCCCCGTCACAGCACTAAAACATGATGTGGTGTGGCTTTTGCTTGGGAGAGAAGCCTGGTACTGACACAGGCAGAGGAGCTGGAGTAACAAATTGAATGGAGATTTGTGGAAATAATAGACTTTTTGCCACCTTCTTATTCTGTCTCCAGTGTGGCTTCAGAGGGCTGGGAATCAAACCACGTGGATGCTCAACTGATGTGCTTGGGGGGAAAACCACAGAAGGAGAGCAGTCGCCTGAGTGCTGTGGTGAGGACTGAAATACCCACCAGCTGCCAGGGTTGTGTGGGAGCCCGGGACAGGAACAGCCAGGGAGCTGCAGATCAGGACTGAGCTACATTTCCAGAGCTGCGTGGGGAAGGCTGATGGCACCTGCCCACATCCTCTGCGACTGCACATGATGCCACGTCTCCCTCAGTTTCAGGATCAGCAAATTTACCCTTCCATGCATTTTTTTTCTTCTTTTTTTTTTCTTCTGGAGAAAGAAGAAAAAACCCAACTGGGGGATCACAGATTTCCAGAGTAGGCTGTGCTGGCATGGTACAAGCTGTCACCAGGCAAGGCTGGAGGGGATGGGATGCCCTCTGCAAGCTGGAGTTCTCATTGTCTGTGTGGCAGACGACAAGAAGGGAAGTTATGTGAACCAAAAATAGTCTTACAGTTTGGGAAGTGAAACTGTGTTCCTGTGACCTTTCACACTTGTGCTTATGTGCAGGGCAGTGGGTTGTCTTGCTCTGCCAGCCAAGAGGAGGGTTCTCTTCTTTCTTCCAGGTGTGATCCATCCCTCCCAGCACATCTGCTCGGGCTGTCCTCCCTCGGTCCCATCATTCTCCTTTGAAATCCTCACTGTGGGTGCACTCCAGAAGCATCTGCAGCTGCAAACATCTGGATGGGGCTTTCCCATGAGCCTGTTTACACTGCTCTGAGGTCGAGGGATTGCTGTGGGCTCTGAGGAATCCCCGCTACCTCTGCAGGACCTCCTGGCCAGGGTGGGCATCTCCCATCCTTTCAGAAGGGAACTGCAGAGTGGGGGTCTGGCCTTTAGCTTAAAACATGAAAATGCTACTGCTTGAAGGAATGGCTGGCTGGTGGGGACGGGAGGCACAACAGAAACCTTGTGCCTGCAGCGGGGCTGGCTGCTCATCCAGGCCCCCAAGAGAAGCTGGGTTTATATTTTCAATGTGCTGGTGGGCACAAGGACCCTTGTGATGATATTTCTGGGTGGGATTTAATGGACTCAGGCTGAATCCTGGAAACCTGTGCAGCAGCGGGATAATGAAACACCGGCTATTCTTCAGTCTGGCTGCATCCAGCCTCCAAATACTTTTAAAGGCTTTGACACAGCTGTTAACTTTGCACTGGATGCTCATCCATGTGGTGCATCCAGCCCCTTCCCTGCCCAGCTGGGTGCCTGGCATGGTCTGTGTTGCGGCCGCTGTGTGGGTGCTGGCTGCAGAGAGCTGTGTGGGTGCTGGCTGCAGAGAGCATGCTGCTTGCAGCCGTCCCTGAACAGGTTCCCCAGTGCTGTACATCTCCAAAGGCTCATTACCACCAGGCCCAGAGGGCCTCGCCTGCAGCATCGTCCCTAGGAGATGCTGAGCATGAGCAGGGCTCGTTACCCGGACAGGACCAGCAGCACTGGGGCACTTGGCAGAGCCAGGCCACCAGCCTGCCAGGATGCTGCTGGTTTCGTTCAACTTTTTGTGTCAGACAGTGGCTGAGGGAGCACTGGGGCAATTTCTCTCGATTTTATCTGGGGTGTGTGTGGCTGGATTGTTGCCCAATTTCCTAGAATTTTCTCAGGGATCTTGAAGTCTGGTCTGGTCCCGGAATAAAGTGGATTCTGTGGCATCCTGGGGCTGAAGGGGTTAATTTTTGTGCTTCTCTCCCCAGCTCGCTGCGGACTCTGGCTGGGACAGAACATCTGTCTGTTGCTATGGCTGCAGTACACTTGAAGGGGATGACTGGATAATTATTGCAAACATCCATCCTGCCTGATGTGCTCCGGGACCCTCCCTGCCCAAACACAGGGGTAGCAGCCGCTGTTGGGGCACAACTTCAGTCCCAGGGATCCTACCTAGGGATGAGTCGTTGGCAGCACCTTTTCATTTGCATAATTAATGAGGCCGAGGCTGCAGGGCTCCTGGGAAATCCAACGCAGAGCAGCAGAGATGAAATGGCACAGAGGGCTCCAGCCTTCTCTGTGGCTCGTTAGGGCTCTGCTTGCTGATAACACCCTGCCTTGGAGCTACAGGGGAGTTCTTCTCCCATTTCCATTAAATTACCACCCACTTCTATCTGAACAGATTGCTCTGGGCCCAATCCTGCGATACCTCCTGCCAGGCACAGGCTCCAGGCCTGTCTGCTGACAAGCAGGATCCGGCTGGTGCGGCAGTGGGGCACACGCGTCCCTGGTGCAAACCCCAGGGGCCATCCGCTCTGCTCAGAGCTGCAAGCTCCTGGGTCTGGGTCATGGCGTGGACCCAGGGCTTCCACTGCTTCAGCCCATGGGCAGGCTGCTGCCTGCAGCCGTGGCTGCTGCTGGCAGCGCTGCCTGGGCTCCCTGCCTGCGCTGCCACCGCCTGCAGCTCGGCGACTTGCTGGATCAAGCTGTGCACGCTACTCACCCCTGCAGCGCCTGGGCACCGTTCTGTGCGTACAGCCACAGTGCTGGGTGACCGGCTGGTACATCCCCCGGGCACTGCTGGGGAAAGGTGGGTGGTTGCTCTGCAGTGTGAGCCTCCCCGCTGGTGCTGGTCCCCAGTGCATGAGCAGTGGTGGGTCCCGCTGCCAGCCACTGCCCGGTGATCCATCCAGGATCCCCAGCCTCACCTTGTGGCTGCATGTGCTTTCCCAGCAATGCCCTTCTCCCTAACCCCAGCATGTCCCAGCAGCTCCCTCCTCTGTTCCTGGGAGCCAGCCTGCCCCTTTGCCTGCCCGAAACACCCACATCCCCTTTGTTCCTGGTGTTGCTGCTGTTCTTATGCCCACTGGCATTTAACCCTGCCCTGGAGCTAACTCTGGGGGTGTTCAGAAATCCAGATCCAGCTCTGTGTCCTGTGAATTGTCCCTGTTTCAGCAAGTCCCACCTCTGAATTAATAGAGCAAAAAAATAATGCAGAAGTTCCCCATCTGATCAGACAGTGCTGTACTCTGCTTAACTATGAACTTCAGTGCATCCCTTGTACATTTCTTCCTGTTTATCAACATGTGGTAGGGTAGGAAGTCCAAGTGGAGCTGGGACCACAACAAGCATGGACCTTCACAGCCACTGGCCAACAAACCACATCACAGCTGGGACCCTCCACCGGGACCGCACTCACTGCACCTATGTCTAGGTAGGCTGTGCAGGACAAGGCCACCCCTTGCTTTTTCTGTTCTCTGTAACACTGGCAATAAATAATAAGATTTTCATACGGAACTTTGCATCTGCAGAGCACCCAGGAAGCACTCGTTGACGCGGAGCATTTCCAGAGGCTGAGCACCTTGCTGGAGGCTGGTGGCAGGTAAAGATAGGGCCCAAATCTCCATCAGTGCTGCCTCTTTAAACAAGGGAAGAGGATAGCACAGAGCACTGTGGGCTACTCCTGGGTGCTGTTTGATCCTTATCATCCCTACATTTTTGTGTATGATTCAATAAACTCCTTTGCTTGCACAACTTACTTGATTTTCATCAGCATGACTCAGGTGCAAATGATCTGTTCACATTAGCAAGTGTCAGAGTTGAGCCCCATGGCTACAAAACCTTCAAGAGATGCGAAGTTTGATTCAGTCAACCTGGAGCTTCCCTCTCTGAGGCCTTTCAGAGGGAATGGGGCAAAAAAGGCTGGCAGGGTGGGTAGGTACCACACTGGCTCTGTGAGGGGTGCTCCCAGGCACGGCTGAGGCTGGCATCTGCTTGCTAAACCTGCAAAAGATCTATTAGAGTCTGGGGGGGCTCCTGGAGCCCCTCTTCCCCCAGCAGCTCATCTGAAGGAGCTCTGGGATCTGCTGTTCTGGGTCAAGCCCCAGCCTCAGGCAGCCAGGGCAGCCTGGGCACTTGGAGGGCTCTGCACATCTGCTCCAGAGCTGGCTGCAGGGGAACCACAGGCACTCAGCACCTCTGAAAGCCCAGCCATTGGGCTGCCCAGCTCTGCTTGCAGGTATCTCACTTCTAGGTGCCTGTGTTTGGAGATGACTTGCCTGAAAACACACAGGGCATCTGTGAGCTGCAGGTCTTTGGGAGGATCCAGGCAGGAGGATTGGTGTGGCAGGCAGATGCCACTTTTGGCTCACGAGAAGCTCCTACATCCGTGGTGTCCTGGAGCTGTGGGTAAGCTTCTCCTCTGGCCCCAGGGCTTCAGGGGCTTTAGAAGACAAGCTCTCTCCATCTTCTGCTCCTATATGTAATTCTGGGGGAAGGGCAGAAGGACATGCACTGTCCTGTGGCAAAGTGCAGGGCATTACCTCCTGACAGTGCCCCAGTGCCAGTCCAGCGGTGACTGCCGTGTCCCTAGCCCAGCTTGTAGAGGAAGAAGAGCTCTTGGGGACAGCTTTGGTTTCCATGCTTCCCAAATCTACAGGCAGGGAGGAGGGCAAGTCACTACAAAGCCAGGGCTGAAATGCGGAGCTGTGCCCCGCAGCCTGGGGAGTGGGGCACTGTCTGCAGGGTAAGGAGTGGGTGCAGTGCTCCCCCAAAGGCAGTCCTGGCCTGGAGCTTGAGATGGGGACTGGCATGGGGATGGAGGCTTGCCATCTCCCCTACCTCCTGGGCTTGGCCCCGTTTCCAACGTGTCTTGGCACCATATGGTGCTTGCTTTATTTGTTCTCCTGTGACTTGGGAAGGAGGGCAGTGTTTCATTGTCTGGCAGAGGAGGTGGGACGCAGGCACAGGAACATGCCCATGTCCCATGGGATCACCGCCTGAGCCAGGCGCTCTGCATCTTGCCCGAGTTGCAGGTCAGTGTCCTCATCCCTGCGCAGCCCTTTGCTCACGGGGGGCTTCCCCAGAGATTCACCCACCCACGTGGCTTCAGAGCTGAACCAGAACCGTGTGCGCGGGAGCATCCCGGTGCGGAGCATGACCGACCCGCAACGGGACGCTGCCTGGTAGGAGGAAAACGTGGCAGTGCTGCTACTGACTCATCAGAGCACAGGCAGCGATTCTGCGACAGCGATGCCGGGCTTGCCCAGCACCAAAAAGTGACAGCACGCTCCACCCACCCGGGCTTGCGGGGAGCGGGAGCCTGCTCCGCATGCCCGCTGTCTGGAGGAGCCGCTATTCTGCACACATCTCCCCGTCCTGCTCCCTGGCATCCCAAACCTCAGCCTCCAGCCTCCCCTGCCACCCCCGCGCTGCCTGCGGCCCTGCCTCTCCCTCCCCCGCGCCGCTCAGGGCTCGGCTCGCTCCCACTGAACCCCGGGGATGGATGGGGGAGGAAGGCTGCCTCGGAGGCTCAGAGGCCCAGCCCTGCCAGATTTGCATATTTTTCACTGGTCCCTAAACAAGACATCTCTCAGGGGAAATAAATGCATCATCTTCAATCCCCGAGGGTGCTGCGTGCTGGGACAGCAGCCGTGGCTGGTGGAGGGGCCACGGTCCCAGCACCCACTGTGGCCTCGTCTCGGGCACAGCCCTGGCCAGCATGGTGCCGTCGCTGCTCGAGCAGGAGAAGCGTTTTTTCTCGGTGGTTTCTAAACTCACGGGCTTAAATGCTGCTGACCTGGGACCAGGTCCCGTCCCTCTTCGCTCACGGGAGGAGTCCTGGAGGCAGCCAGGCTGCAGACGCCTGCACAAACCTGGACATTTTTTTTTTTTCACTCGAATTTCCAGCATGTCCCTCCTCTCGTGTATAATTTAGTCGCATGAAAAGAAGCCGTGCGAGGAGGGGAAGAGGATGGGGAAACTTGCAAAGTCAGCCATGGAGAGGGAATCTGTGTCAGAAAGCATTACAAAGGGAGCTGGGGGATTGGCTCCAGTTGCTTCCAGTTGCTGTTTGTTCGTGCCAACCCCTTAGGAGATTGCCCAGTGCAACGCGCGGCTCTTTCTTTCCCTGCGTCCCTCTCTCCTTTTATTGCACTGCAGACTCCGGCTGGGACAGCCCATCGCTGTTGCTATGGCTGCAGCATGCGGGGGGGGGGGGTGGGGGGGTGGTGGTGGTGGGGGGTGTCGGCCGGATAATAATCGCCGGAGAGCATCTCTGCATCCCCCTCCTGCCAGCCGTGCGGCTGCCCGGCCCCCGGCCCCGCAGCCCAGCGCCGCTCGGGAACCGGCTCCGGCTCCTGCCCCGGCAAAAGCCGCAGAGCGGATCCCGCACCCCCGGGATTAGCCGGGGCCGTGCACGCGCTGCCCGCGCCCGCGGCAGGGGGAGGAGGAGGCGGAGGAGAGCAGGGCAGCTCCGGGCTGGGCAGCAGCCAGCGGCCCCGGGGAGGGCCGGGAGGGGCGGCGGGCAGGTAGGGCGGGCAGCGCGGCGGGGGGGGGGCCTGGCGGGAGGGGGGGGGCCCGGGGCCGCCGCCCCTCCCCGGGGAGCGGAGCGGAGCGGAGTGCAGCTGATCCCTGGCCCCGGCGCGCAGCTGATCCGCCACCGCCCCCCCGCCAGCTGCCGCAGCGTGGGCAGCCGCCGGCACCGCGCAGCCCGGCCCGGCCCGGCGCGGGGGGCCGCGGGGCGGGGGGCGGCGGGGCCGCGGGACGGTGCCCGCTGTGCGCGGGGGCGCGCTGGGTCCCTCCTGCGGCCGGAGCCCGGCGGGGCGGGAACGGGGGCGGGCGAGGGCGGCAGCCCCCCACCCGCAGCCCGGCAGCCCCTGACCCGCAGCCCGGCTGCCCCCTACCCACAGCCCGGCAGCCGCGGCCGGGAGCGCGGGAGCCCGGCGGGGTGGGGGCGGGGGGCTGAGGGGAGCAGGCTCCTGCCCAGTGAGGGGGGGCAGCTGCCTCCAGCTCCGCCAGCTGCACGGCCGCGGCTCTGCCAGGCTGTGCCTGCCTGCAGAGGGGCTGCTCGGCAGCAGCCGTGGCACCGGCCCCGCCGCCGCGGGGGTTTGGGGAGGGTCACAGAGCCGCGGAGGCTGGAAAAGAGCTTTAAGATCATCGAGTCCAACTGCTAACCCGGCACTGCCAAGCCCACCGCTGCACCGTGTCCCTCAGCACCGCGTCAACGTGGGGTTTGACACCTCCGGGGGTGCTGGAAGCTGCAGGCTGCAGGGACGGTGCATCCCCCAAGCTGCGATACTGGCAGGGTGGGAGGCAGCCGCACACCGAGCTCTGTCCCAGGGGGCTTGGGCCAGGCCAGTCCCCGCTGCGGGAGCCATCCATGCTGCACCGCACACCCACGGCTGTCACAGGGCCAGGCTGTGGCGTGCGGTGCTGTCCCTGACATGGGGACGCTGTGCCCACCCAGTCCCCCCACTGCCCCTGTGCCCAGGCTCTGCGGGCAGCAGTCCTGCTGGGGCCAGCAGCTGGGCTGGGGGCAGTTGGGACCACCACTGGCACTGGGCCCTGGCAGCCCTGCGGTGCAGGAGCCATGGCCATGGCCTCAGTGGTGCCAGTGATGCCAGCGGGCCGAGCCCCCGGCACTCCCAGCCACGTGCCTCCCATGCTCCTGATTACCATCTTGCTGGGAAGCAAGGCAGCAGCTGTAATACGATGCTCTCAAAGTTGATGTTTACAAGGGACAAGGAAGCCATCAGAGAGCTCTTCTTGTTCTCCCACTGCAAAAATATTCCTCTCTCCAGCAGCATGTGGCTGCTTTGTGTGCCAAGCACTGCCCAGTGACACTGAGCACCTTGCAGAAAACCTGATGGCGTCAGTGCCTGCAGAGCTGCCAGGCTGCAGGGCTGGGGACCCCACAGCGGGGTGGTCGGTGGGACGGCGGGTGCAGACCCTCTGGCACAGTCGGCTGCTTGGGCCAGCTTGCTCTCGGGTGCCAGCTCACTCTCGGGTGCCTGTGGTGGCCTTGCATTGTCAAGAGGCCGCCGTCAGGCAGGAGGTGCTGGGAGGCAGGCGAGCTGGCAGCCCCGTGGGACTCATCAGCTCCCTGTTGACAAATCCTTTCACTGAGGAGCAAGTGGAGCGGGATGGAGCCCGGCACGAGGCTTCCCAGTGCTGCTGCAGCCCTGCGACTGTGGTGGTCTTGCTGGGACGCACTGGCGTTTCGGTTGCTGTTGTGACCCTGCAAGACTCCCACGTCCCCAGGTGGTGGGTGGGCTGGCGAGCCCACCAGAGCCCTGGCATCCTCCCCTAAAGCTGCTCCCACAGCCCCACCCAGCAGTGCTCATCTACTGAGCCGGGGAAGGTGCCACTGGCATCAGTGCCCTCGTCTTTTCACCAGGGCTGGAAATCACATCGGTCACCACTCTCAAACCCTGATTCCCGTGCAGGTGCCCCAGTGGGGTCTGGGCACTTTGGCATCACTCCTGCAGCACAGCGTGACATGAGGCTGTGCCTACTGAACAGATGGCACCACCACAGCCAGCGCCGCCGCAGCCGGTTTTGGTGACAGAGGAGTACCTGCTGCCCTCTGGCCAGTCTGTCACGGCTGGGAGCTGGGGGCTGTGCCCTGGCCCCTTCCCCGGGGCCCTCAGGAGGGCTGTTTGCAGAATGCCAGCTACAAGGGCAGACTCCGCTCCAGGCAGGTCTGGAGTAGCAGCGCAGGCATCAGCAGCAATAAAAGCTCTGCGAGCCCTTTGTGCTGCACCGTGTTCAGGCAACACTGTCTATCGCAGGACAGCGGATCCCCCATTTGCCTTTTTTTTTTTTTCTCATGCCCCCAGCTCCTAGGAGTTCTGCTGGGAGGAGGGTGAGAGAGAAAAGCCAAACCAGCAGCAGGAGGGAGAAGCGTTAATGAGGAGCTCTTGGGTGGGACTGAGGACTAGTAGCACCTGGGCCAGGACAGGTGTGCAGCAGGACAGTGTAAAGCAGGCTGGAAACCAGGGCACGTCACCGCAGGGAATGGCCTTGCGAGGGGATGAGCTGGAGGCAGAGCAGGAGCATGCAGCGGGCTGGGAGGCTGCAGTGAGTGAGCTGCAGTTATTCACAGTGCCATTATTACAGCCACCCATTTCTAACACCCTCGGCAAGGCAGGAGCGTGATGTGCTCCAAGAAAATGTGATTGCCGGGTCCTGCCCCTTGGCCCGGTGGTTGTTGTGTTGTGCAGATGGAGCTGGCAGTGCCTCAGTCTTGCTGCCTGGAGGGTAAGTGAGATGGCGGAGGGGAAGGCAGGACTCATCCTCACGGGTGCAGGCAGAGCTCTGCAGGAGGGGGACAGAGCCGACACCGTGGGGGATGGCGATGGTGACAGGGAGAGGAGAGGCAGTCCCTGGGCTGGCTGCGGCATCAGCTCTCCCTGCTGCGTCCCTGCCCCAGCCAGGAGTGCTTTTTCCTCCTTCCCTGGGGTGGAAGGAGCAATGAGCTCGTCACCTGTTAGGGATGGATGTGCCGCCTGTGAGCCGCTCTCGTTGGCAGAGCTGTGCTTGCATCCGTGTATCTTGAAACCCTCTGAGTCCAGTGCAGGGACTGGGTTTGGCTTGGCTCTTCCTCTGATCCCCCTGCTCCTGGCTGTAAGGTTGGTTTCTAGGCAGAGCCTTAAAACCAGCATGCATATGAGTACTAAAAAAAGCATAATTTTATTCAATAACTGCATTGTGTGCTCAGAATTCACTTATATGTGAGACGGATCAAGTGGAAAAGCTGGTGGAAAGGTGTGTACTCCCCCTCTTTATCCTGCTCCAAAGCCGCTCTGCGCCTGCAGCCTTGCGCGGAGGGGCTCTGGCTCCTGCGCCAGCTCCAGCTCCCTGGGCCCTGTCCCCCACCCCCCCAGCAGCAGGACCTCGGCAGGTCAGCCTGGGGGGCTCTGCCTGACCCCAGGGGTGCCCCACTCTGCACCAAGGGTGGCTGCAGAGGGTCCAACATCCCGCTGGCATCTGGCCACCCCTTCATCCCACACTCCTGCTGCCTTCCTCAGGGCCTGGCCCTGCAGGGGCTGCTTGCAGCTGCGGGTCCGGGCACCCACCAGCATCCCACACACCCTACCTAGATAGTGGCTTGGTAACTTTTATGTATACACACACACACACACAAATATATATATACACACACACACAACCAATTGCTAAAAATACAGCCTCCCTGGCTGGTAACCAGATGCCGCGAGGTGGCCCCCAGTGAGGCAGTGTTCCTCCCTATTATTATTTATTTTTAATTTGCTTTTAGCAAAGCCAAGCGGACTGATGAGCTGCCCTGAGTCGGCACATCGTGGGGTGCGTGGGGTGGGACGGGCCCCACTCAGGCACCATCCCCAGGCTGTGGTGGGGAATGGTCGGTTTTCAGTTTTATTGTGTTTAGAATAAATCTGGAAAGTGAGGGGCGGGTGTGCTGCAGTGACACGGCTCCTGCCCCCAGCCTGGAGGCTGAGCCAGCGCAGGGGGCTCTGCTGGGGTGAGGGGCACCGGTGCTCACCGTGCTGCAGGGGTAGTACTGGGGGGGGGGGGGGGCAGGGGAGCCCAGCCGGGCGCTGTCCTGGGGGCAACACTCAGTTTTGGGAGGGGGCCCAGGGTTGTGCAGCTGGGCACTGTCTGGGGGTCACACTCAGCTTTGCGGGGGCTCGGGGGGGCCAGCCAGGTGCTGTCTGGGGGTGACACTCGGCTTTGGGGGGGGCGGCCAGGGCGGCTCCGGGGCTCCCGGATGGGAAAGCACTTGTGGGGACTGCGGGGGAGCTGGTGCTGCTGGGGGCGGATGGAGCGCGCGGGGGGAGCGATGGGGCGGGGGCCGACCGGCCGGTGGGGCCGGGCTGGCAGCCTGGGGCGGGGGAGAGATGCTCGAGGGGGGGATGCAGGCGGAGGGGCCGGGGGCCGGAGGCGGGGTGCCCGGGGGCGGCGTGCCCGGGGGGGGGGTGGGGGGAGGGGGCGCGGGGCCGCTGTGCGGTGCTCTGGCGCCCTCTGCTGCTCGGCGCTGCGCACCGCAGCGGGGGCGGGGCGGGGGGGGCAGCTCGTCGCGGTGCCGTGAGTTTGCAGGGGCTCAGCAGGGATGTGGGGCGCCGAGGAAACGGGGCGAGGGGAGGCTCTGCCTGGGGACCCCCACCCCGAACCCTGCCCCGCGGGGCTGCTGAGCCGGGAAAACGCAGGTGCCCCGGCTGGTGGTCCCCGGGGAATGCTTCCCACCCCCCCACCACCCCCCCTGCGTCCCACCCAACCCAGGCAGCTGGCCCCCAGCAGCCGTGGGGCAAATGGCAGGGGTGGCTCCCAGCCCCGGGGGACTGTGGGCCTGGCCAGCCCGGTGCGGGGGTGCAGCAGGGTCCCAGCAAGGGAAGCGCCCTTGATGCCACTTGCAGCCCCCCAGTTTGCACATGGAGCCGTGAGCAGCGCTGCGGGTAGCGCCGCTCCCAGCGGCCTCGGCCGTGCCCCGCTCCGCCTGCAGCATCCCACCCGCTGGCATGAAACAAAGCTAAGCGAAGGGTCCGCGCTCGGCTCCTCATGGGGACGCGCACAGCCCTTCCTCACAGCCCCTCCTCACACTCATCCTCACACCCCCTCCTCACAGCCCTTCCTCGGGCTGCTGCCCCAAACCCGCCCCCAGGGCACAACGCACAGGGGCTGGCGCTGCCGCGGGGCTCAGGCTGCGGTTGTGGATGGGGGGGATGCTGAGGGGAGGGATGCTGTGGCGCAGGGCTGGCATGGGGGGTCCTTGCCTGGTGTTTCGCAGCAGCCGATCACCACTGGGGTTTGTGAAGAGCACGCTTTCAAACAAAGGTACTCCCCAGCACTGTGAGATGTGTCAGCAACACAAGGGTTAACCCCGCTTTCCCTCTCTTTCCGTGGCAAAGTCCTGGCGTGGTTGGGGATAACCTCGTTAGCGGCTGCGCTGCGGCATCGATGCCCCTGGGACAGAGCAGCCCTATAAAATGGAGCTGTGCGCTGCGGGGGAGCGCTGGGAAATGGTAGCTGCGCTGCCTTGGTGGGCGGCTGGCAGGGTGCTCCCCCCGCCACGCGCCAGCCCACGGCTGCCTGGGGTGTCAGGGAGGGGAGCAGCTGGACCAGGCTGTTGGGGACAGGGTGGGTTTGTCACAGCAGGGCCAGGTGCTGGTGACGAAGCTGGGCCTGCATGGGAAGTAACTGCAATTAGTCCCAGATAGAGCCTCCCCAAGGGAGCTGGGTGCTGCAAGGGGCCAGTCCAGCCCTGACCCCACAGCTTGGGGGGCTTCTCTCCAGCCCCCCGGTCTCAGGGCATACTCAGCTGCCTGCAGAGCGGGTGCTCAGGGCTGGGGTCAGGGCTGGCATCATAGGTGCACACAAGAACCTCAGCTGGCCATCAGGGCACCTGTATGGTGCCCACCACGCAGCCCCCAGCCCCCCACAGTGGGGGCTGGGGATGCCCCACAATCCCCTCCCAGTATGCTCTTTCTCAGATGGGATGGTGATGCTCCCACCATCCTTCTTGGGACTGGTACTGGCACTGGTGCCCGGGAATTGTTTGCTGCCTATGCTGTTGTGCCACAGGCCCTGTTTCTGGTGGCCATCTCCCCATGCTGCAGGAGAAGATGGGTTCCTTATGCCTGAGCATTCATTCACTCTGCTGATCGACAGCCTGCGGTCTGGCTGAGCAACCCCAATTGTTCCCAGTGTGCCTGGACAAAGAAGAGCCTAGAGAGATGGCAAGGCTTAGGAGAAGAGGACATGCTAGGAATATTTCCACTGCCTTGGACACCACCGGTCCCCCTGCTCCCTGCAAGAATGAGATGCAGCAGCTCAGTTTCATAGGCAGGGTGGGATGCTTCCCCTCCTGTCCTGAGCAGGGCAGGCGCTGGAGAAGTCTGTTCCAGGGCAGGCTGGGTGCTTGTTCCTGGGGAGCGTGTCCTCAGCAATGGCAGGGTGCTGCACTCAGTGCAGCACTCGCCTGTCTGCTCCCAGTAAGGGAGGCAGACACCGAGGTTCTCTCCCCGGGGCATAGCCCATGGGAGCCCCAGGTAGCCCCATCCACCCCCTGTGGGTCCCTGTCCCGTGCTGCTGCCCTACGGCCTCCTGTGTGCTTGGGACTGCTGTTCCCAGGCAGACAAAGCCATTTTGGCAGCTGCAGTTTGCAGCTGGTGGTTTTGCTGGTGACAAGCTGGGTGCTGCATCACCCCAAAACCTGGAAGAATTGGGGAGGGGAACAGCATGGGGTGAGGAGGGGCAGGACGAGCTTCCTCAGCCATGATGATGCTCTGTGCGGGTTTAACGCCATCATGGAGGCAGCACCTTTTCCTTTCCCCCAGGGCCTGTGTTCAGCTAGGGCTGACAGGACCATGCACCCTGACCACGCGCCATCACGGCAAGCTGTGGGCTTTGCCTGCTGCTGGGCTGAGCTCTGCGTTGCTTTTAGTGCCGTTGCCTCCTGGATTTTCTCCCCAGCTTGTATCGCCTGCTGCGGCTCATCCCCAGCTGTTGGTCAACCCTGAGATTTTTTGCCCTATTTTGCAAACAGGAAAGCTGGGACAGGGGTAAAGACCAAGCTTTCAAAGCCCTCAGCATGGAGCAGCTCCCGGTGAGGGCTGTGAAAGCAGCGGGGTGGGAGGGTCCCACGGGAGCTTTGCCAGTTCCTACACAACCTGCTCAAGGTCAGGCAGAACCGGCAGCGAGTCCCGGTTCCTTCCTTCCCCACAGGCCTGTGGGCTCGCAGGCGGGAGCGGAGGGGAAGCCTGTGTCTGCTCTGCACCTCCGAGCAGGGGGAGGCGGCGGGCAGTGCCGAGGCTTTTGTTCTCAGGGCTTGGAGGACTCCGACACTCGTCCCCACCAGCCTCCAGCAAAGCCGCACCGGAGCAGCCAAGAGCCAGGGGCTGGGCTTGCAGGGTCTGTTCTTCCCAGCACCGATTCAATGCTGTTGTGATTCAGCCATGTCAGATGCTAATGACCGAGGGAGCCGGGATGTTTTTGGATGCAGCATTGCCATTTCCAGTGGGGAGAAGATGCAGCATTGAATCAGTGCCGGGAAGCAACAGACCCTGCGAGCGCAGCCCCTGGGTCGCAGCTGCTCCAGTGTGGTTTTATTGGAGGCTGGCAGGGATGGGTGTGTGGGATGCCTGCGAGCGCCAGACCTCTTGCAGCCTGGCTCTTGGGGACCCCCTGCCATCTCCCCTGGGGGCAGCCCGTAGTGCAACAAGGTGCTCCCCCAGATGGCAGAGTAGGGCTGCACCAGCATCTGAGCATAGGTGGGGGGCATGCTGGGGAGGCTGTGCTGCAGCTTCGGCATGGCTGAGCCACCCCTGCCCCACTGCAGCCCCCACACCTAGGGCTGCACTGCAGCTGGCAGGGCCCACGTGTACCCCCTGCTCCACAGCAGGCGCCTGGGCAGGAATGGGGAGGGGGCTGCAGCACGGCTACCCCCAGAGGAAATGGGCCGAGAAAGCCCCTGGGGAGGCAAACCACTGCAGGATCACAGTTAGCTTCACCCCAAGCCGGTAAGGGGCCGTTTCCCCTGCGCCCGCTGTCCCGCGGAGATTAGCTCTGGCTGGCTGCGCTTGATGGGCAGCAGGAAGAGGCTGCGCGCACCGAGCACCGTGAGCTGCCCGCAGACCCGGGTGAAACGGGCACTGCGGCAGCCCCTTCCCTCCCGGCTGCGGCTCAGTCCCCACACAGCCCTCCCCATGGCTCTGCCGGGCTGCGCTCACCACCTGCCCAGTCCCAGTGCGGGGGTCCGGGCATTCGCCGTCACCCCACGTGCTGGCAGCAAAGCCGGGGCCACGTTGCACAGGACAGGCATGGCTGTTGTGCTGCGCGTGGCCGTTGTGCTGTGCAGGACAGGCATGGCTGTTGTGCCGCACAGGACAGGCATGGCCGTTGTGCTGTGCAGGACAGGCATGGCTGTTGCGCTGTTTCGCAGCACCGTGCTTGCCCCCGGCCGGCCCGATGGGGAGGGCAATCCGGTTCCCCCACCGCTGGCGTTGCCCTGTGCCAGCACTGCCGGAGCTGGCTCCCTCCCCGCGCCCCCTCCCCGCCGCGGCTGCCAGTTCGGCTCATGCACAGCCAAGTGCGCAGGATGAAAGGGCTCTCCCGGGGTACCGGGACCGCTGGTGGCAGCACGAAGGTCACGCTGCAGCACGGCGGCAGCGCTCTCTAATGCCGCTGATCAGAGGTGCCCGTGGGGATTGCGGAGCAGCATGGAGGTGACCCCTGCGCTTGGGGTCAGCGGGCCGCGGCATGCGTCAGCCCCGAGCGGCTTAATCCCAACCGGGCAGGGGGAGGAGCGCTGGGGGGTGGCGGATTCCTGACCCACGGCTGAGCCTGGCATCTTCTCTGGCATTGCCCTGGTCCACCTCCTGCCATAACCAGACAGGGTTGAGTGGTGCCATCCTGGCACCGGGAGGGTGAGGAGAAATAATAGGAACAGACAGCAGAAAATGTAAAGCAAAAGAATTTATTTTGTCTTGAGAAAGCAACGCTTCAGACTTCCTCCCCAAAACAGCTTTTCCTGCCACCCAAAAGGAGATGGAATATTTTGCAGGGCATTATTTCAGAGGATTTTTTAAAAATTATTTTTACCATAATCATGTGACAGAGCTTGAAGTGCTTGTGAATGGCCTAATACATGGGAAAATAAATACACAAATACTGTCCCCAAGTTTGTCAGCAGGATTCCCCAAGCTGGTTCCCAAACACATGGCGAGGTCCATACTTGTTATTGGTTCTAGTCACTCATGCAGAACTGCATGAAATGCAATGCAGAACAGTGCTGGGCTTTCTGCAAGCTGAAAACCTGCGGGTAAAGCTGTGAGTTGCAGGGAGCTTTGTAATGCCTTTCTCACAGAAAACTGTCTTTTTGTGCACGCTTTAACTGGAAGCAGATGCACAAGCAGGGAGCCACGATGCTTCTTGTCCTACAGCAGATTTGCAGGATGCTGCAGGACAGTTAATTACTTCAGGAATCGGGGATTATCTTGCTGGTGTCTTCCCTGGTGCTGCAGTTTATTCCCCCCACTGTGATGGCAAAGTGTGTCAGGGACATAGAGGTGCTTCAGAAAATGCCAGTGGTGGAAGAAGCGTGCTGTAAGAGGGAGCTTCGTTCAGCTTTGTGCCATGGGAGGAAGCTACAGCGAGCTCAGGCTGGCAAAAGGTGCTGGACAATTAAGAGTCTGGACACGGGAGGAACCTCAGTGAACATAACATCTTCCACTGCCCCCATGTCAGGTCAGGAGCACCCCTCTGCTTCCCCATGAAGCGCTCATCCTCGCCACCAGCCAATGAAAGAGCTGAGCTAATGGCACTTCATGGGGTTTGAACGTATGTCCACCAGGAAACGGGCTGGATCCAACTGCGCAATGTCACACAAACTGCAGATTAAAGAGCTGCTCGCTAGAGCCCAGCACATACAAACTGGATTTCTCTAGTCACCCCCTGAGAGGTCTTTCCCCCCCCCCATGCATGGAGGCAGATGTTTGGTTGTTTAATATTTGAACTCGTCTACCACCGAGATACTTTTTCATGATGGGGCATGACTACGGAGGATGTAATCAATCCATTTCTCAATACAAGAGAAGTGAGAGGCTTGGAAGCAAGTGCGAAGTGATTCACTGGTTAGATGCTCTCCTTGCTTCCCTTGTCCTCTCTGCTTAGTTCTTCCAAGTTTGAAAATTATCCTTTGCTTCTGTTTCTCACAAAATCAAATTCTGATGCAAATGAAGCAGGATGGGAATGGGTTTATTTCTTTGCTGTTTTAATACAAGTATCCACATTATTTCTGACCACAATTTCTTGTAATAGTATTAAAAAAAAATAAAAGAGATGAGTGGATTTGTAGCTGCTTCTGAACACTTGCTGAAATTACAAGTTCTGAGGGACTGATGGGTCCTTCTGGGCAGCAACACCACTGCTTGTTGCACAGACTTGTATTCTCCTATCAGAGTGTCGGCGTCAGCTGGGAAAGAGCAGATCTGCAGGCCCACAAGGAGAGATTAACCCTCCTGGACAGATGTTGGTTCAGGCCCATGCAGTTTCAGCTAAAGCTTTCCAGACTGGCTTTGACTCGTTCCATTTCATGGAGAAAACTGTAGAACTGGGGCAAAGTTAACTCTGCAGAAAAAAAGAGGCACTGAGTCTTAAATTTCAGGTTACACTTCCAACATTGGAAAAGCTATTCTGATGCTCCCCCAGAGCAACTTGTGTCCATTTAAGCTAGGCAGGATTAGACACTGTGACTTTCGGCAGCCATTTCTTTACACTAGCTGGACTGCATGGGGTTCTGGGCTAGGATTCTCCTAACAGCAACTGACACCTGGGAAATACTTACTTTCTTTGTCTGCCATGCTGCTCTGACCGCTTTTCACAGCTCTATGGCATATCTATCTATCTATATTTACTTATGCAAAGATGTGAAGATAGCTCAGCAGTCAGTGCTCCTCAATCATGCTCCCAGCATGAGTGCGGCAGGGAGGGGCCAGGGCAGAAGTGGCCACAGCACCCACCAGCGAGGCTCTCGCAGTGACCCTTGCTAGGGTCTATGCCCAAAGCTCCCCCACCTCCAGCAATGCCCAGAAGCTCTTGAGCAGCCACTCAGCTTTCGCATACTTCCTTTCTGGAACTGTTAACTCACCTACATACACGTTTTCCATTTGGCTCCCTTTTTTGATCACCAGCTTCAGCTTAAGGGAAGAAAAGGCAGAGGTATTTTAATTCAGAGACGTGTATTCTGAGCACCATGAAAAGACAGAAGTACAGGAGTCTGCTGTGAGTTTCAGACAGGCAGCGTGCTGCAAAGCACACACATCTTTGACAGGCTTTTCAGGAAATGTCACTGTAGGAATAGATTCCTTAGGCATTGGGAGGATCTCTGGAAGTCCTTATAAATGGCCACATTTCCCCTCCCTCCCCAAGACAGCATGACCTTTGCCAGATTGAGCTTTTTGAACAGCTTTTCAGAGTGGGCTACACTTCTGTGATACACGGTGTCTTCAGAAGAGAAACAAATAGCAGTATGCCTGCTATCTGCTGCCAGTTGCACTCAGAAGCCTGAAGCAGATGCACTGTTGCAGAGCTACTTATGAGATCTAGCTTTCCTCTAGCTCCTCTCACAGTCAGTGCTTCCCACATGCCTGCTCATAGCTTGTTCCTTAACTGCACTACAACCTGAACTCTCTGATGCAGGAGATTTACCTGTAAGAAGATACTTCCCACTTTTTCCAGTTCACTGCTCCCAGCAGTCACTGTGAGTCAGAAAGAAGGGAGATAATCTGTTAGCTAAACTGTGAAAGAAAAAGTTATTTAGCTGAGAGCTGCTGTTGGGTTTCCCAACCCATTCAGTTTATGTTTTAGCGCTATTACCTCCAAACTTCCACTCCATATCTATCAGCTGGTTAATCATCAGCGTCTGACCAACAGCTAGGTGTGTCAGGGTGGGGGAATTCACCTTCCACTGCAAGAGCAGAAGACACACAAGAAATCAGTTCAGAGAGGCCTCTATTTAGTAATTTCAACTAAGTCAGAAACAAGGCAGACTGATGGCAGAAGCCTGAAATGGAGGTGTGCGAAGGGGCAAACTAATGTGGTCGGGAGGGCTTTCAAAGACGCTTGAGTCCTGCTAGGATTTCCATCTCCCTTGTCACTTCTGTAAACAAAACTCACTGGATTTGTTTTAGTACTGGTTCAGTGTAACAATATCTGTGCAAAAAGTCATGTGCAGTTGTGTGACTGCATGACCTCGGGGCTCAACACGTGCAAAGGAGAAAAACAATTAAATGAAAGCCACACAGAAGTGCAGGAATCATGAAACCGATGAGGCAGAGGACAAAGTGCTCCTTGTCAGTTATCCAAGGATCTTCAGTTCAAAATTCTGAACTAGTTTTGAAGAAGATACCTAAGTGCTGACACATCTCAGTAGCACAGCAGGGCTTTACAAGCTCCCACTCAAAGACTGTCGTTTTGTTAGCTTAGAAACAAGCAAAAATATATTAATACCTGTTCTGCAAAATAACTGGCTTTCTCTTCACTGAGGCCTGTGGGAGAAACCAGATGAGATTACTATATGTGATAAATATTAATTATCTTTTATTTAGTGAAAGTCAGGTGACCTACCTAGAGCAATAAAATCTGCTCTGACTTGTTCGGAAGACAAATTCCTCTTCAGGGCACCTGAATAAACAATGCAGAGAATAAAAATCACTTTTTATTGAGTCAAACCAACCTTTAGTGAGTCAAACCAACACAGGGATGGAGACCCCGCGACAGAAAGCCTCTGTTCTCAGGCTGTGTTTTGAAACAAACCACAGCTCCTCAGGATAGGAAATACAGTTGTGCCTGCTAGTATCTTTGCAGATGCCCAGTGCTTTAAAAGTCAGGGCTATGGGAGTGCCTGAGAGAGAGGGCGAGATTTCATTGCAGGTAACCATGGAAACAGCAGCAGCAGTTGTGTTTTGAAGTCACTGCTTTCTCTCCTCTAGAAGCTTTGCTTGTTAAAGGAGAACTGTTAAGGCTGGCAGGCTACTAATTTGACCTACCTGCTGTGTTTTGGATTATGGGTGTGAACGTGTGCATATAACACTTTCGCCTGCTGTGCCTGCCTCCTTTGTTCTGGGGCGCAGGCAGCACATGGAAGTTTACAAGGATTCTGTTCTCTGAAGCCAAGAGCAGGAATCTCATAAATTGAAAGAGACTGCCAATCCCACGTGGCTTCCCGTCTGTGTAGCACATAGGCAAAGTTATCTGCTGTAATCTGTTCTGATACTGTCTGTGGCATCCCAGAGCTAAGGAAAAGTTACAGCGGGATTGGAGCCAGTGCACACAAACAGGAACGATGAGACTGAGTGTACCTAGGCCAGGATCAGGAAGTGAGAACATGCTGATTCCACATTAAATACCCCCAAGACAGTTATAGGATAGGAAATTATTCATTGCTACTCCTGGACAGAAGGACTGGCTTGAAGTAGCAGAACGAGTCTGGACCAAATGCAGGAAACAGTTGTGCATGGCTTCACTGCTGTGAAGAAAGCTATGGGGAACACAGGACTGAAGGATAATAGCCGGGGACTATTAATAACAAGAAGGAACAATGGGATGAACGTGCAGTGGAGGTGTTTGATGCACTATCATGTCAAACAGCAGCCACAACATCACAGTAATCTCATAAAGTGCTGGAGTCTGGGGTATTCAAGGGGAATCCCCCTGCCCCTCTTCCCCACTATTTATGAATGACAAACTGCTGGACACATAAGTGTTTTTCTAAAACAAGACTGGTAAGGACAGATGTCTCCTTTATATGGCCTAGAACTACGCCACTTTCCAGACCACTCTAGAGGGATGTGTACATTGTTCTACCAGTCTCAAACAGCGCTTGTCCTTGTAGGAATTTACAGTACTGGCCCACTTGGATGGCAGTTACTACAAAGGCTTGGTTCCAACATAAGGCTGCACTGGTGTGGCAAAATGGATTTACAGGTACAAGTTAAACCAAGCGCTGTCACAGTGTTGTGCTTGCATTTAAAGCCCAGACATTTAAGTGAGTTTAGTTAAGCCTGTGAAATGTGTGTGCAGGCAGAGTATACAGAATACAAAGCCCAAGTCACCAAACGGGGTTATTTCAACAGAATTTTTGATTCTTAAATACTAAGCCATTTATCACCAACCATTAACACTTAATTGTGCAAACCAAGCACACTGCAGTTCTGAAGACATACTTTAGCAGCACGAAGGAATGGATGCAATAGTTTGGCCTCAGGGCACCATATGCAAATGATCACTTACCATTGGGCACCAGAAGAATACTTTTGACAATGTTTTTCAGAGGGCCTAAGCTGATTTTATTCATGGTGGCAAAGTCTGAGAGCTGAGTCAGAAACCTTTCTACCTGCCCAAGAGAAAAAGCAGTGACACAATCTTATGTCTGCATGTTTCTCACCAGAGAGCTGCATTCACACACTTCTCCTTGGTGTTCTGCACATGCCTTACCTCCTTGGGCTCTGTTAGAAAGCGGAAGAGCACTTCAGTCAGTGCTGAGAATTGCTGTGAACAAAAAGGACAGTGTTACAGACAGGCATCAGCACACTTCATTTCTCAGCACCTCACCACAACCATCACCACCACAACTATATATATCATCTATATCTGTATCTATATAATCTACATCAAGATACACCACCTTGATGCAGCTCCACCTGCCCCCGGTACATTGGTCCCAGAGTTTGACCTCCCCTGCTGGTAAGGTACCCCTGTCCTTGGCATTACAAGATGCCTATGGAAGGGATTTGCTCATGGATGCTCTTCAGAGACTCTCAAAGGGTTTGTGCAGCTGGTAGCTGGCACTGTACAGGCTTTTGTGACTCGTGACTAATCAGAAGCTGCTGTTCTATCCTGTGTAATCCAAAAACTGTGAGTGGGAAAAGATGCAAACATCTAGTCTCATGTTTCACAAACTCCATGGGGTAACCAGACTAACTTGGGAAAGGAGAACTGGTTAAGGGTCTAGTCACTGCAGTTTTCTAAGCGTGCAGCTGGCAGGGCTGGAGAGGCTGCCTGTAGGGCAGAGCACTGCCACCCTCCCTCCTCTGCTGGCCACGACCTTCTGGGTATGGCTGGCTGGTCTGCTGCTGCAGCGGCTCATCTTGCCCTACCCTTGTCATCAGCTGTGTAACAGAGTCGGCACCAGGCTGTTACCCACAGTTCTGGCAAGCTGAGCTAAAAAAGCCTCAGATCTTCCACTAACTTTAGCAGGAGCTGAACCAGCTTCTGCAATCCGGCTGCACACCTGGTGTGTCGGTGACCTGGAGGCAGACATGTACTGCTGGCCGGCAGCACTGACGTGGGGCAGGAGGGCCGTGGGGTATCAGTCACCCCCCAAATACTGCAGTTCCACCGAGAAAACACAGTGCTCCACAGGACCCTACTCCCCACACAGGGGACAGCCTGAGCCCCTTCACTGGGAAGGCCTTGCGGCCTGAGCAACCAGCTCCCGCGGTGTGCGGGGCTCACCCGGCCAGGCCTGGGGCTGCGGCTGAGCCCTGGGTCACGCTCCACAGCCCTGCCCCAGGCACCAGACAGTGCAGGTCCCTCCTGGAGCAGGCCGAAACCCAGCAGGGGCCCTGGCACTGGGGTCTGGAGGCCTGACTGGGCCCCGTACTGGGGCTGTGGGGGCTGGAAGCCTGACGGGGCCCTGTACTGGGGCTGCTCAGAGAGTGTGGGGCCTGCTGGGCCCGATGGAGCCTGATACCGGAGCTGCTCCAGGGCTGTGGGGCTTGGAGGCTTTATGGGGCCCCGTACCGGGGCTGCTATGGGGGGGTGAGGCCTGGCAGCCTGATGCAGCCCAGTACTGGGGCTGCTCAGAGAGTGTAGGGCCTGCTGGGCCCCGGTACCGGGGCTGCTCTGGGGCTGTGCGGCCTGGAGGCCTGATGTGACCCAGTACCGGGGATGCTCCGAGGGTACAGTGCTGGAGACCCAGTACCGGGGCTGCTCTGGGGCTGTGGGGCCTTCCTGGCCCCAACTAGGCCCGGTACCGGGGCTGCTCCGGAGCCGCGGGGCCGGCTGGGCCCAGCACCCGGGCTCCGGCTCAGCCCAGCCGGCTGCGGCCGCCCTGCTGCCGCGGGCCCCGCGGGCTCCCCGGCCGGGGCTGCCCCCGCGGCCGCGCCCCGCTCCCCCCCGGCCCGGCCCGGCCCCACCTGGGCGCTGAGCTGGTTGAGGTTGTGCATGTCGCCGCTCACCGCCTCCGGCACCGGGTCGCGGGTGAAGTTGAGCAGCCCCATGGCGGCGGCCGCGGCTCCGCCCGCCCCGCCCGGCCCCAGCCCCGTTGCAGGCGCCCGCCTCAGCCTGAGCATTGGCGGCCGCACTTTCCGCACCGCCGCCGGTGCCGCTGGGTGCTGCCGGGCGGCCGCGGGCACCGGGGGGCTCCCCCCCCGCCCGTCCCCCCCCGCCCGGCCCACGGCGCAGCCCCACGGCGCTGGGGGAGCCGCTGGCTGGCGGCGGGCGGGGGGCCGGTGTGGCGAGGGGCCGGTTGCCCACGGCGGGGCTCGCAGGGGGGCTGTGCCACGGGCCCCGAGGCCACGCAGGCCGCAGGCTGCGCCTGGGTGGGCAGGGGGGAGCGCAGCTGGGCTCGCCCTCAGCTCATCTTTGGGCACCGGTGCGCGGTCCCGGGGTGCAGGTGGCTCTGGTGGGACGGTTTGGGACAGGCTCTTGCTTTCCTACCCCGGGCAGTCGGCAGCACCCCAAAATGAGCGCTGCCTTGCGAGTCTCGTGGCAGTAAGTGCTTATACTCTTCCTTCCACTGAGATCTCCGTCCTAGAGTTTTTTAGCCACACGTTTAATTTTATGCACTTGATCACTTCCATGGAAGGTAAAACATGTTACTGCTAAGCCTGGAGCCCCGGCTGTGGGCAGAGAGGGGGAGAACTGTGGGTACCCCCTGTGCAGAGGCTTGAACCTCACCTGGCTGACGGCTGAATAGCCTAAGTTGTTTTTTTGTACAAAAACCTCAAATAAATTGTTTAGAAAACATAGTTGTAGGGTGAATGTGGGTTTTTTCCTGAAAATTCCACTGAGGACCTGAAGCTGGGGTGCGGTTTCCCCCTCGGGCTGCGGCTGCCAGCGCTGAGCCAGGCAGGGACTGGCGGCCACCTCACAGCAGCTCCCTGTGCCCGCGGAGCCCACAGCCAGCTGCTCCCTGGCCCGGTGTTGGGTAAGGGGGAGGCAGCTCTCGGCAGAAAGTGTCTGTGTTCGAAGGGGTCAGGGTTTAACAGGGGCATTTTAACTGATTCTTGCCATAACCCATAAGCAGGAGGTCTCCTTGGTTCAGAGACACGTAGGAACACGGATGAGTTGTAAAATTGCCTTCTCACCCTCTGTTACCTGGTCTCATTTCTGTTTGTGCTCGGGAGGAAGGTCTTGATTCAGGAAATACTAAAACCTGATGTATTCCCGCAGAGGTCAATGGAGCTGATTGCATCCTTAAACACTCCCTTGCCTTAAGCTGCTATTTTGCAGCTTTCCAAGAGCAAGAAGATAAGCTCTCCAGCAGCTATTCCACTATCAATGCGAATGTGTCTGATCTGTTTTATCTGGGAAGGTGTTCGCTGGCTGCCTGGCAGACGGACAGCGTATAAAAGCCTATGTGGAAGGTAGAACTGCAGCAGCCCACAAGGGCTTCTGTTTTATTACTGACACTTCCAATTGCAAATGAGACCGTAGGAAATTTTATAGTGCCTTTCATTGTGAAGATATCCCAGTAGTGGTTTATAGACAAGGAATTAAGCAGCCAAGTACCGCTAATGGTGAGTTAATAGATATTTACTGGTGGTCTGGCTGGAAACAGCATTTAGGCTTCCTTTTCTTCTCTACCTCCTAGCCCACCTGGGAGATTTTCTATTTCATACATGCAGGGTGCAACTGTGTACCTCCATGGCGTAGAGTTGTTGAAGTGAAAAAATTGCATGTGGGTTGCTTGCAGGATTTGACCCTAAATATTTAGGACATCTCAAAACAAGGTGTTTTTTCACATTGGAACAATTTATCAGGTTCTACGCTGAACTGTCCACATTGGCATGTCTAAAACCACAGGATATGCTTGTCTCTGAAGGATGGTTAATCTTAAGTAAAACTCATTCAGGGAGATGCTGGGACTGGGTAGCACGGGGTGGTAGCGCATGTGGACACAATATCCCTCTCTGGCTTTAAAACGTTGCATACAGCCTCATGTAAATTTTCCTAAGTGTAAATTAATAATTGCAGTCAATTATTGCACGTTTTCGTAACCACCCAAATTCATTCACCTGCACTGTGTGGCCGAAAAATTGAAATAAGGAACGAGGCAGTTTTCTGTCTGGTCTGTATGCCGGGATTAGCTGTGCAGGAGCAGCATGTGACTGATCTTTATTTCCCTGTGTCTTTCTAGGATGATGCTTTAGGAACTGATTAAAGGTGCTCTCGGTGCACGCGTGTGTGCTTGTGCGAGTATGCAGGAGGTATGGCGGGAGGGAGAAGCCAACGTTGCTAAACAATTTCCCAGGCAGCAAACCAAATTCTTGGGGAAAGTTGAGTGACAGGATCCAAGGAGAAGAGTTTAAGTTGAGGTACGTGTTCATAACATCCTGTTCAGACAACCCCCAGGAAACTGGGCAGTCTCACCTCCTGGGATGGTGGTTTGGCTGCAGTGTGGCATGCAAGTGCCCTGAACCCCATTATGGCACTGGCAGTTCTACGCTGGCAGGCAGGCTTGGTTCTGCCAGCATGCAGTTTTGAAAAGGATTTACTCAAATAAAAGAGAAGGTTGCAGGGTGACTGGATTAGTTAGAGGGGTGCCAGGTGCAGGATGGTCCCCAGCGCCCCGAGCAGAGCCCCAGGGCTGTCCCTGCCCAGTGCAGGCAAGCTGTGTCCCCTGGCAGCCATCAGCCCCCTGGCTGCCTCTGCCAGGCCATTCTCATGCAGAACATGTCCTGATCGACTCATCAGAGCTGAGGACAAGCTGGGGACAGCAGTTCAGAGTTACAGATATGCACGCTTGTTCACCACAAATACAGTCAAAGCAGCAGCGAAAAGCCGTGGGGGGAGGGGACACACACAGGAAAATAGAGTATTAAAAACGGTGCAGTCCAAAATGAGACAGAGGATCAATGTGCCCTACTTCAGATGCATTTTTCAGCTTCATTTCACCTGTCAAACTTGAAAAGCTTCCTCAGCACTTGGAGGGTGGGAAGGGTCCTTATTATATAGTCTCCAGAGATCAAATCCCGGGGTGTCACCGTCCTGTTCTCAGCTGCCACTTTCCATGCAAAGCTCTCAGAGCCCTCTGCAGTCATCCCAAGGTCAGGCTTGGAGCACCTTCCTGAAGCAGGGTAGCGTTGCCTGCACTTGCTGGCCTGAAAAAGGCCTGGAAAAGGTAAGAGTGTGTGACCGAGCTGGGGATAAAACCCAGACCACCTTTCCCCTTAGCTGGTGCTGAGCCCACCCGCTTTCTGTGTGTTCCGCCCATCTGCAGCATCTGCCTTGAGCTGTGTGGACCTGGCAGAACATCTCTCTACATGGACTGAGGGATGCTGCAGCTCCTCCTGGCTTGCTGGTGTGATGCAGATTGCCCAGCTGAAACTTTGGAGGGTTTAGTTCTGTTCCCAAGGGAGGCTGATATAAATGAGATCTTTGAGACAGGGATTTCAGTGTCTTCTGCAGTTTAATGCCCTTTCCCCCATCACACTCTGCTCCCAGACAAACGCTGCTACAGGAGTAAATTATTGCAAGCATTGCGTGCCAAGGTGCTGGGTGCTGGTATGCTCCTGCCTTGTGACTGGAGGCAAAACCCTTCCTTTGCGACTCCGCTGCCCGTGAGCGGGGATGATAATCCCTCACCCGCGAGGGAAGGAGCAGCTCGGACCTGGCGCAGAGGGGCTCTGCTTGTTGCTGGCTGACTGCATGCTGGCAGCCCATTTCTCTTGATAAAAGTATATGTGCTTAGGAGGGCAGCTTGGGGAGGCCTCGTCACTTCAGATTAGGCTGTAGCAGGCGTATCCTGTTTTCTAGGAAAAAGAGGATTTTGTGGCCAGCTTTGTTAGAGAGGCATTGAAGATTTTTCTTTGTGTGCCTTTGCGTTTGAAGTTTACACACTGGTAGCTGTGGACTTTCTAGATATTCTGGTTACATGGATGACACTTACTTTTAACCTTATTTTTATTAGAGGTTTGTATCATGTGGTCCTGGCCAGCCCACAGGAAGGGCTAGAAACTTCATGTAGGAGGGGTAACACTTCCTATCTCCGTGTAAACAGCAGTTCCCTCCAGATGGGAAAAGCCAGCTGTAGGGGAGGCTGGAGGCTGTATTCCCACATATGGCAGCAGGATGAGGCATTCCCACAGTGGGGACAGACCTTGCTTCCAATAGCCAGAGCCCTGCCACCATGTAGCACAGCTCTGTCCCAGGCTCAGGAAAGATGCTGGGGCCAGGAGACCTTCTCTGAGGAGCAGTGGTGAGGAGTGGCAGCTCACCAGGAGCTGGTGGAGCTAGTGGTGAGGTAGGCAGTCAGCATGGGGCTGGGGCAAGGGCTCAGGCCATGGAGCAGCTCATGGAAGAGGAGGACATGTCCCATGGGACATGCTCCAATGGGGTCTTGGAGTGAAGAATGCCAGGCGGTGAAAATGATTGTTACTGTGGGCTGGGAAAGAGCTGCTGTGCTGTGGGCTGTGTGTACACCAACACAGGAAACCCCAAAGCTTGAACTTAGCAGGAGCATCACCACCAGCTTTAGCAGAAGGAAAAGTTCCTCCTGCTCCCTACCCCAGGGCCTCTAGAGGAGCTTGCAACTGCCCAAGGTGATTTAATGGTGCTGATGCTTCTCTCTACCTTCCAGAAGACTCAACAAGCACTTAGCCATTACTGTGGCCTGGGAATCTGGGACCCACAGATCCAGAGATGACAAGGTTCTGCTGCTCACAGCTGTAGGTAATGACACATATTTGCTCAATTGCTTTATCTGTCTGGAATCTCCAGGTATGCTACTTGTGGAACACAGAGCAGGTCCCAGCTCAAACGCTTTGGTGCAAAGCAAGAGACAGCAGGTGGTTGGAACCAGAGCAGAGTGCTGGGCAGGGAATGGTGTTGGATTGCCTGGCCAGGGTGGCGAAGGAGAATCTTAGGAAGAAATTTGAAGTGAGAGACTTGAGTGAGCAGAGAGGGGCTGTGCCTGGTGCTGTAGCCCTGGGGACACTGCAGAGAAGGCAACGCTGAGCAGCCTTTGGTGAGGAGGATTCAATCGGGAGTGATGAGTCACGCATGGAAGGGCTGGTGCGGTCACTGGGAAGCATTCCCAGTGGAAGATGAGGACAAGGAGTCACTTCAGATGTGAATGGATGTTGCCAGTTCCCAACTCTGTTGTGATGGTGACAGAGAGTGGCTCTTTCAGTTGGTCGGTCACCGGCTCCAGGGATGTGAAATGCTGGCTGAGAGAGGCCAGTGAGGTGTGAAAATGTCTCTTGCTGGGCTGATTTTTTGCAGAAGTGTTGCACAGTCCAGCTGTGCTGCAGATGGGAGTCCCACCGTCACAGGGAGACATCTGTCCGTGGCACGGTGTGCAGAGGACGTGCAGCCTGCACCCAGGGGTGGGGAGGGACCCCCCACCTCTCCCTGGCCCCTGCTCCCTGCTCACATAAGCCCTGGCCACACTTCCTGGCTTCTTGCAGCTGCTCCAGCGATGGAGCGGAGGAGCTTTGTGCCCACAGCCATGTCCCACCACTTGTTCATGCTGGAGAGCCCCAGAGCTGATGGGGAGTGGTGCGGGGTTGCTCTGGTACCTGCCTGGCAGAGGCTGCCAGCTGCCAGCCTTTGTGCAGCAGGAGCGGCTGAGAGCCTGGCAGAAGGTACCAGAAATGTCTGGCAGGAGCCTAAATATAAAAATCCTCTTTAGAGGTACCTTTTTTCTGTGAGATGACATACAAAGTCTCTTGACTGTTAAGAAATAAACTTGCAGCGTCTCTCTGTGGTTGTGTGTAGCAGAGACAGGGGAAAGGGTCAGGGTTTGGCTCATAATCTACCCAGAGCTGCTTTGTTTGGTGCCAGGCCTGTTTCACAAACAGTATGCACAGCCGTGCTCTCCTGAATTAAATGATAACTGAGGGGAAGAGAGAGAAAGAGGGCGTTCCAGCCGGGTGGGAGATTGATGGCAGGTCAGCGAGGCCAACAGAGGCAGGAAGGTTTCCGTAGAAAGGGAGAGGAGCCCGTGGATGATTGAAGCAAGGGCTAATTCCACCCCAACAGTGCCCTGGAAACTCTGATGAGCACAACCAGCAAAAGCATTTTGTTTCCCCAAATTTGGAAAACCAGATAGGAGTAAAATCTATTTGCTTGGTTTTAACCTACTCAACAGAGCTGCAAATTAGCTTTAGGTTTATGCAGCTTGAACTGTAAGCTCCGGCATTCCCGATGGCTTCCCCAGAACAGATTTCTTGGCTCCTCTTGTTCACTTGCAGGGCTTTTTTTGCACGTGCAGCCACATTTTTCGTGCTTGTGTCTTGCAGGGATGGAGGGGTGGTCTGGGGAACCTGCTGTACAGGCCTTGGGCTGGTCCAGGCACTTCCCGCGGTTTTCAGATACTTGGGCTAACTGACTCATTTTTCCTCCTGACCTTGAAAGCTTATTTCTGTCACACCAGGACAATCATGTTCCTTTCCTTACTGTTACAAGGGTTCCTGCTGGATCTAGAAGTGATAACAAGTGAGTAGAGATTATACCCCACGTGGACTCTGGATGCTTTGTCTGGGGCAGGAGAGACGCAGGCTGTTTTCCTTGTCCCCAGTCCAGCCCTTGCAAGTATCTCACCTCTGTAAGGGAAAGAGCAAGCAAACAAAAACTGACTGTAAAACTTGTGAGGCTTTGTCTGCCCGCACTGCGAGGGGCACCTGGCTGATGGGAAGGTGGTGGGCAGAGGGGTGGCTCGGCAGGGCCAGGGCTCTGCCAGGCCTGGGGTGCTCCTTCTCCCTCTGGGTACTCCTCGGCCTCGGAGGCTGAGCTGTGGGGGTCTGAGGGCTGAGCCCCGGAGGGATGCTGAGCCCCAGAGGGATGCTGAGCCCCGGAGCGATGCCGGAAGCTGAGGGTGGCTGTGAAGTACCAGGGGATGGGGAGCCCCGGGAGGGTGTGAGACATCAGGGGGGCCGTGGAGCCCCGGGAGGGGTTGCTGAACTCTGGCGAGGGGCTGCGGAGCACCCAGGTCGGGGGGGTGCGGGGCAGCCGCGGGGGGATGCGGGGCACTGGGCGATGCGGGGTCTCGGGGATCCTGGGGCGGCGGGTGTGTGGGGCCGCGGCTGGAGGATGCGGAGGCCGGGGGGGCTTCGGGCCGCGGGGGTGCGGGGCACTGGTGGAATGCGGAGCCGTGGGGGGTTACAGGGGCGCCGGGGCTGCGGAGCGGCGGGCGGGGGGGCTGCAGGGCCTCGGGGGGTGCTGGCCCCGGGGGGCGTGGGGGGCCGGGCGGGTGCGATGCGGTGCGGGCCCCGCGCTCCCCTCCCCCGCCGTGGGGCGGCGGGGGCGGCGGCGGCGGAGGAGGAGGGGCTGCCCAGCACGGGCAGGGTTAAAGCGCCATGTAACCGGAGCGCGGGGCTGTCGGGGGCCGGCCGGGGCGCGGGCGACGGCGAGCGGCGGCGCGACCCCGCTGGACGGTGCGTCCTGCCGCGGCGCAGGTGAGCGCAGGGCCGGGGCCTGGCACCGGGGTGGGGGGGGGCACCGGGGTGGGGGGAGCCGGGGCCGGGGCGCATCCTCGTGGGCGGCTTTGTTGTGCGCGGCGGCGGCGGGGGACAATGGGGCGGGCAGGGAGGCGGCACCGGGCGCACCGGAGCGCGGCGGCGGCTGCTGCGGGAGCGCCCTGGCCCCGGCCGATCGGGCGGCCCCGCGCCGGTTCCCGGGGGCTCGCGGCGCCGCGCCCGGGGGCTCGGGGCAGCGCCCCCCCCGCCGCTACTTGTTGCCGGCGCACGGCCCCCGGGCGGGTTTGGGGGGCGCGGTGCGCCCGCAACCCCGGGCACGGCTCCCTCCCGGCCCCGCCGGTCCCGCCCGCCCCGCCGGCTCCCGTCGCAACTTTCGGAGCTTCCCGCGGAGGCGCCGCGGCCGCGTATCCCGGGGGCGCGTCCCGGGGCTGTCACGGCGGGGGCGGGCCGGGTGCCGGGGACCCCCCCCGCGCCGCGGCGATGCCGGGACGGGCAGGGGAAGCGGGGCGGGGGCGGAGCCCGGGGCCGCGGCGGGAGCCAGGCGAACCCTCGGGTTCCCGTCGGTGAAACGCAAGTGATGGCTTCGGGGCGGGGAGGGCTCGGGGCGGGCTGGGGTTACCCTGCCCGTGGCTCGGCGGGCGCGGGGCAGCGCCGCCCCCAGGCCGGGGGGCACGGGGAGGGCTTCCGGGAGCCCGGGATGCGGCGGCAGCGCTACCGGGGCTGAACACCTTTGTTTTCGGTTCTGGGCTCGGGGCTCTGTCAGCGCATCTTGCTGCTTCTCTTCCCGCAGGAGCGCAGCTCCCGGCCGACGCCTCGGGCGTGAAGTGTCCCCGGGGCGGGGGACGGACGGGAGGGGGCGGCCGCAGCTGCCAGCCCCCGGCCCAGCGGCAGGTACCGACGCGGAGGCAGCCGGGGGCAGCGCTGCCGGCATCCTCCTCCTCCCCCCGGGCCCGGCGGGCGGCCCGGCTGGAGAGAGCGGCGGGGGAGGGGGAGCATCGGCACCGCGGGATGGGATGGCCCCAGCGTGGGGCACAGGTCCCAGGGATCCGGGAGGGAAAGGCAGCGGGGGGGGAACCGGGGCGAACACTGGTCCTGGGGCTCTCGCTGGTGCTTGCCCGACCTCCCTCCCTCAGAAAGGGGGGCAAGGGGAAGGCGCGAGGGGGCTGAAACGTGTTGTCCCTGCAGCAGCACTTACCTTTTCAGCCTCTGTCTCCAGTTTCCTGGGTTTTAATGAAATGAGGAGTGAGCCAGGGTGTCCCAGCCCTCGGCTCCAGGAAGGGCTGGGGGCTTGAACCCCACTGTACGGGGCCAGGTGTGTGTGTGGAGATGGGGACGACGAGGTGTCATTGTCATCACTTTGTGCCCTCTTGTGCAGGAAGGGGAACGATGAAGCAGTGACGGCTCCAGACAGAGGACGTGCCACCGCTGAGCGAGACCCACCAGCGTGACGGCAGAGCCCCCGCAGCCCCCAGCGCTGCCCGCAGGAGCCCCGGCCTGGGCGCCTGCTGCCCGCCGGGCACATCCCTGGGTGGGGGGCTCGGGAGAGCCAGCCTGGCTGGTCTCGGCGGGACATGACCGAGATGAGCATGGTAAAGAGCCTAGAGCGGCTGGAGCAGCGGCTGGCCGTGATGGTGGCTGCCCAGGAGACTTCTCAGGCCTGGTCTTCACTGGGAGAGGAGGGGCCGGTTTGTTTTTTGTTTCTTTTCTTTCAACTGAGCTTTGCTGAAAGGCAGCGGGCGACGTGCCGGAGCCGGGGTGGCCACAGAAGGCTGCTGTGGTGCGGTGGGGAGCGGAGCGGGGCAGGAGAGGAAACAGGGGGGAAAATGGAGGGAAGTGGTGAGCGGAGAGGGGCCAGGCACAGGAAATGGTCGGGGGGGAGAGCCTGCCCTTCTTAATGAGCATATCTGCCAAAATGGGCTCCCTTTCTTGCTGAACTGCCAAGCCAGCAACTCTTTTCTTCCCAGGATTAGAGGGAAATGCTCAGGTTGGGGAGAGTTAAAGGCCATTTGTGTGTGCGATAGCCCCAGAGCCAGCCTGGAGGGAGCCAGCCCCGGCCATTGGGGTCCTTTATTTCTTTTTGTTATTCAAACAGGGCTTGGGTGATGGCTGCCATCCCCGCCATCAAGTAAAACGCTTCCCTCCAGCCTTTTGATATGCATGCCCCTGTCTGGAGGCAAAGTCCGGCTGTCTCCCCTGCAATCTCTCCACCTACTGGGGACACGCACCTGATAAGGGCCAGCTTGTTTTCTCAAGAAGAAAAACTGAAACCAGCCCGAGCCCAGCTGGTGGAGCAGCCCTGTACCCAGGGACGGCGGGGTCCAGGGGCAGCCCCGCCGGGCCGCCTTGCAGGTGAGCCCACCCAGCCCCTGCGAGCCCACCCAGCCCCTCTGCCCGCAGCTGGTGAGCTCGGCAGGGCAGGCACCGGCAGCCTCTCGAAGCAGTTAATACTGTGGCATGGTCTTTAACCAGTTTGGCAAACCTTAAAGAAACTGGTATTGCAAAACTAGGGCGGGATCCAGAGTCAGCGGGTTCATTGTCTCGGTGGGGTATCGCTGCAGGGCACGTCCTGGTCACCAGGCAGTGTCAGGGCTGCCGCTAGCGCCAGTCTCTCAGGGAGCCTGCAGCACCGGAGCTGGAATTCTGCATTATTTCATTTTTCGTGGCTTCTTGTATGAAGCGTATGGCTGTAGTGCATGCCTGTATGTTTGCAGTGCATTAGGCAATGCAAACACTGCGGTGCTGGTTTTCTCCTCCTCCCGTGAGACAGAACATGTGAGGGGAGTGCTCTGTTTCTTATTATTTTCGTAATGCCCTGTGTGCACGTGTTGGTGTGTGTTTCTACGAGGGGAGGAGAGGACAAAGAGCTGAGCCTTCCTCCCTCCTAAGCAGGAGGTGGTGAGGCTTGTGAGGACAGTGGCTCCTGTGGCAGGAGACCCTCAGTCAGAGGGGTGCTGGGCTGGCCAGCCAGCCCTCTTCAGCAAGCAGGATGGTCTTGGGCTTGTGGCTTCCTTGCTTGTGCAAAAGGCAGCAGCAGAAGGGAAGGGAATTGCAGTCCTGCTGACTAGGTGATCTCAGGTGGTGTAGCTGGAGAAGTGCACGGAACAAGCAGTGCGTATGCTCTTGTGTATGTGCTGGTTGCTCCTGCATGTATGCTGCAGGCCCTGCCTGCCCCTGGTGAGCTGAAATGCCTGTGCTTAAGCCAGTGCCTGTGGCTGGACCGGCAGGGCTCTGGCATGTGGGTCTCCGGTTCTGCCAGGGAGCGGTTCCTTCCAAAGTGATAACTCTGTTTTCCTACTTTAGAATTGGAACAAAGACGATGTTGGAGCTCCCTGAGCACGTGGCAAAGCTGAGCTTGGCACATCGGGTGCTCAGTCCTGGCTGTGTGTCCCTGGAACACCTGGCCGCTGTGTCACCCTCCTCTCCACCTCCCCAGTGCTGGGCTGGCAGGGACACACTCGCCCGATTGCCTGCCATGGGCTGGCCGTGCCGGGCACTGGGCAGCCGCCAGGGCTGAGAAAGGAAAAGCCATTTTGAGGTGCAAGTTTGAACCTCCTTGGCTCGGGCTTCCAAAAAGGCTCCTGAGAAAGGATCGAATGCAAAGGTCTTCTGAAGGTCCTGGTGGGGTTTTGAGGGTGCAGGCGTTTTGCAGGGCTGGGAGGTGGCCTTGCCTGCTCCTGTCCTCCCTAGGTCTTAGCAGTGTCACGCTGCCCCATCTCCTGGTCCCCAGCCTCTCCTCTGGGTCACCCTTATGCTAAGAGAGCGACATATCCTCTCACATCTCCCTGTATTGATACCCAAGTAAGATTCACTATTTTGTGGTAAGATTTGCTATTTTTTGTGACAGCATCACTGCTGGCTATGACTGCTGCTGTTCCTACAGCATTGCAGACCAGGGAGTGGGAGCGGACCCATGAGAAGCTGGCCTGGCTGTGCCGCACTGGGGCATGTTGCTGCATCCAAGAGCATCCAGGGCCGGCGTGCGTGGGGCTGGTGTGCGTAGGGCCGGCGTGCAGGTCCGTCTGCCCAGACTAGGGGCAGCCCAGCGTGTCTGGGCAGCTCCCAGGAATTGTTTGCCGGGTCTGGGAGCCGATGTGCTGCAGCAGTGGGATTTCTGCATGCAGCTGTAGGGGTTTATGCAGCTCTAGACTCCCTCTGGTGCCATTCCTCTCTTTCTCTGTCCCTTTGTTGGACAGAGATGTCTGCAGGGGGAGGCAGATGTGCACCCAGGGGCTCTGCTGCAGAGGTGGGTGCTGGACACCTGTTTTCTTTCGGGTTTGGATCTTACCACGTTTTTAACACTGCCCTTGGTATCCAGAACATCAGACCCTAACTGGTCTTTGTTTGTCTGAGGTGCTGACAGCCGATCTCAAAACAGAAATCTCAATTGTTAGGGAAGCAGTTGGAGGCAATGTGGAGTGAGAGCGCCGGGGAGGGGGCAGCAGGGCTGGAGCCCGGGGTCTCTTTGGGGCTGGGGAGGGGCTTGCTTTTGCTTTCTATAACAGGGCCTTAGGTGGGTAAAGCCCTGCTAGCTCCTTAGCTTGTTGAGCTGATTTATGTGCTCCTGAAATGACTGTGCTGGCGAAGGGGCAAGTTGCAGCACAGATCCCTAGCCCAGCAATGAGGCAGCTCCACGTAGTCCGGGATGCCTCTGGGGGAGCCTGGGAGCCTCCACTTCCAAAAACAGGATCCAGGGAGGGCACCCGCAGGAAGGCAGAGGCATCTGGGCACAGGTGAGTCGTGCCCCACCTCTCCCTGGGGGATGCCTGGCTGGGCTTTCTCTGCTCAGCAGCAGCTCAGCAGGGGGTGGTGGGTGAGTGCTGCCAGTGCAGACCCCTGCCCTGCCCCTTCACCCTGGGGCGGGGGAGCTGAGGCCAGGGTCGGGGCAGGAGGAGTTTTCTCCCTTTGCATTTTAGCTCACTGCAGGCGCCAGGACTTTGCCCCCCATGGCGAGCTGTCTGCCATGTCCAGCTGCTGCTGTAACAGCCCACCCACTGCCGGGTGTGCTGGGCGACCAGAGCACGCTGAGGCTGGTGCCCAGAGGGGTGGGATGTCCCCTGGTTTCTGCAGGGTGGCTGGGAAGTGCAGCTCCCCTCCAAACACGGTCTCAAGCTGCCTCTGGGGGACCCCCCCTGGCAGATCCAGCCTGGGCTGGGCAGCACCAAGCCCCGGAGCACCCCACGGTGGGGTGGGCCAGCGCAGCCTGGAGAAGAGCACCAGTGCTTCCCTAAGGACAAATGAGTTGTGCTTGGGGGGGGTCTCTTCACAGGAGCTGGTGGATCTTCAGGGCTGCCGCATGTGTGTGTAGGTGTCCAGGTGCCCATCAGCTCTGGTACCACTCCAGATCCATCTCTGTCAGACCCCTCTGCTAAGGGCATGAGAAGTTGTGGCTGGCTTGAAGAGCTTATGCTGTCTGCTTTGCCTTGCCTGGGGCTTTCTGCACAGCTAAATTTTTGTTTCCACTCTGGCTTCCACAGGCAACTATGAAAAAGGACAAAAGCCATAGCCGGGACGAGGCAGACTGCAGGGCAGAGTTGATCCTCATCAACGGGGACTGCACGGGTCCCACTAACGATGCACCCAACCTTGTTCTGGAGGCAAATGGGAAGCCCAGTGCTCCAGGTGAGTCTCGCCATTCTGTGCCTGGGGTGCACGGAGCCAGGGGTCTCCCAGCCGTGTGCTAAGGGCTTGCTGGGGTCTGCAGCACTGCAGCTGTGACCAGGGTCCCTCTGTGACTCCACTGGGTTTCTGCTTTCTGGCAGTACTTCCAGACCGAGGTGACTGAAGCAGCTGCGGAAAGGGGTGCCACACTGGGATGGTGGCTGTGCCCCTCGATGCTTTAACTTGCTGGGAGTGAGGGAGGTGGGGAACCCCACTTGCCTGAGGGATGCTGACAGCCCAAGGGGCTGCATCACAGCTCCTGGGGTGCTCCAGCCGTGGTCCATCCCCACATCCCACCTCTTGGGTTTGTGAGGTGACAAGCCCTCAATAGCAGGCATATGGTTTCCTTATGTCTGAGCTTTTGGGAACAAAAAAGTACATAAGAAGGGTCCCCACACTTGCTATCAGTCCCTCCCTGTTTTGGGGGCAGGTGGGTGATCTGGGACTGCTGGTGGCAGCAGTGCTGTGATGGGGAGCCTTGGGGACACCGCTTGTCTTCTGCTCTGGGCCACATTTCTCCAAGAGGAGGTTTTGGTCTCTTCAAATCACAGCTTGCTGCTCGGAGCAGTTGCGGGCAGAGGCGTGCGGGGCACAGCCAGGATGGCTCAGGGAGTCTGAGGCTGTTCTGCCTTATCCCTGCGCAGATGCTGGGGGCCTGGGGCTGCCGTCCCTGAAGAACAAGAGGGTTAGCAAGGGAGACCTCTCCAAGGAGGACCTGTCCTGGCCGCTCGCTCTCGCAGGGGTGCAGGAGGTAAGTGGCTCCCCAAGGCTGCTCAGAGACCTTGCTGCCCAGGGGCTTTGTGGGCTCTCTGTGGGGGGAGCTGGTGCTTGGGACCCTCGCCTGTTCCCCTCCAGGGTGGCTCTTGTGCTTGGTGCTGGGGGAACAGTCCAATGTCAGATGCAATATTAATTTGCAAGCATAATAATATTTGTTTTCACTTTTAAATTCCTGATTTACATTATGGCAACAGCAGCAGGAGTGTGTGGTACAAGATGCAGTGATGCCCACTACATGTTGCAGCAGTCTAAGGATTATTATGCTGAAATTTTCTTTAAATGTCTTGGCCGTATTGATAGACCGAAGCATCTCCTGTCTCCTACCGCCAGGATTGCCTGCTTTTGGCTGCTTTGGGGCTGGATCCCGGTTTTGCCCCGACTCTTTTTGTTGACTAGATTGACAAACCTCCAGGGTCTGGAAGCATTTTTTTGCCTTCTGGCTCTATTGTTTTGACTTTGAAATAAAACCCCAAGGTTGGAGATCTGCCTGTGATGAGGCAGCTTCCAAAAGAGTGAGCCATAAATCCAACTGGGGTGAAAATTCTGCATTCCCACTATGTTGGGTTCAGAGGTTCTTCACTAGCAAAAGCTCATTTTATTTTGAAACTCTGTTGTGCCGGATGCAGGAAACGTGCCTGGGTTTGACTGTTTGTAAACTGCGGCTGCTGAAACCACAGGGGAAAGGCTGCCTTGGTGCCTCTGCAGGGCCGGGCTGCGGGAGGGAGCACGCCCACACCTGTGTGGGAGCACCCACATGCGTGTGAGCAGGGTGCTGTGCCCGGGATGGCTGCTCTGCCGGGGCCCCTGGCTCTCATGGTGGCTGGTCCTCCTGGCTGCTGGCTCCCGCTGCTCTCGGTTGCACCGCAGTGGCTGTAGCTGCAAGGAGGGAGGGGAGGGTATCGTTGGGGAGGGAGAGTATTGTCGAGGGTGCACGTGACGGCTGGAAACAAAAGTTGATGTAACAACTGCTGGTGGGCTGCTGCCCCAGTGCAGGGTGCTGGGGGCTGGAGCAATGGGTGCTCCTGAGCGTGGCTGTGCAGCCCAGCAGAGATGCTGTGAAGTGCACGGTCGCACCAAGAGGCTCAGCCTAAGGCACCTCCCGCAGCTGCCTGTGCTCCTCTTGCCTCCCCCATGCCCCCGTCCCCGCGGCTCCAGTGCTGCTGGTGCCCAGCCCCGAGGAGCACAGACTGTCGCTGGCCCTGCGTGCTGCTGGCGTGGGAAGGTGTCTGTGCCACAGCATCGATGTTCTGGTTGCAGGTGCGGCCCCAGGGCAGCACCGGCTGGGAGAGCAGCCTCAGGCAGAAGCCCCCCGTCCGCCTCATCTTCCAGGCAGGGCAGACCCGGCACGTGATGAAGATCAAGGAAACAAACAGCGTGGAGCCTGTCAGGGACCTGCCAACTCCCCTGCGGGTGAGGGTCTGTGGGTGAGGGTCTGCGTGGGGCCAGGGCTTCCCTGGGTCTCCGGACACCTGCCAAGTGCTTTCAGGCAAGCAGCCTCTATGCCTCAGTTTCTCCTGTGAAGTGTGTGTGTGTGTGTGTCTGTGAAGTGTGTGTGTGTGTGTCTGTGTGCTGTTGCTTGCTCCTGCTATGAACTGGGTGCTTTGAACGCCCTGGGGTGAAAAAGGGGCAGGGAAAGGGAAAAGAGCAAGTGGAGCGCTGCTTTCTTTGTGTCTTGCAAGTGAAAGCAGAGTAGTTTTCCCTCAGACACCCCAGTCCCGGACCCTTCCCCCTGCTCCCGTGGTGCCCCCGCTGCCTGGCTCTGCGATCCCTGGCTGAGGGGCTGAGGGTGATGTGGGGCAGGTCTCTGCTCCCCCCTGCCCCTCTCCCTGCCTTCTTGCTGCACTCACGCTCTGCTTTCTCCACTGCGCAGAGCTCCAAGCGGCGCCTGGCCGCGTCCATCCCTGTGACCATCGACCTGGGGGAGGAAGATTCCAGGGACTCGTCCCAGAGCAGCAGCATGCTCTCCGGCAGCAGCTCCCAGGAGGGGCAGAACGGCTCTGCTGAGCTGGGGGCTGAGGAGCCAGAGAGCAGAGACCTGGGGATGGCGCTGGAGTACCAGGTACGGAGGGGCCAAATCCTGCTCCTGCACTGAGAGCCTGTGCCCGGGACAGTGCAGGATGAGGGTGAAACCTTCCTGGCTTGTCCCAGGTCTGCAGGTGAGAAGACCCTCTGGAAACCTCACTGCTGCTTCTCCTGCCTCCTCTTCCCTGCCTGCCCTTCCCTAAGTGTCCGGGGTGTGATGGTGCCAGGCTGTCGCCATCCATGGGGCAGTGACAGGCAGCAGGGTCGGTGCAGCTCCAGGGGCACCTTGCTGCAGATGGGTGCTGTACTGGGACCAGCCCTGCCGAGCCACGTGCGGGGCTGCAAAGCCTCCAAGGGCCCCCGAGAGACGCGTGCGTGGCACACGCTCTGCCGGCAGCCGTGCTGTGCCGTGCCCCGCCGAGACAGGCAGTTGCATGTGCAGAAAACATTTCTGTTGGGGATGCTGGAGAGAAACGAAGCTGCTGGAGCTGCAGAGAGTGATTCAGTGCCTGCGGGCATCAGGGCAGGGCCCCAGACTTGCAGGAATTGGGCAATTGCATCTTGCTGCATAATTAGGTGCCTAATTGCAGAACAAAGCTGGGAAGGAGGGCTCTGCAGGGGGAGGTGACTCTGCTTCTGTGCGAGGTGCCTTCCAGGTGCCTTCCGCTGCCCATGGCCCCTGTCAGGCTGCTTGTTGGGGGCCCTCAGCATGGTCACGACAAAATTCCTGTCTCTCTTTCTCCTCCCTGTTTTTGCCCTGCCCTGTTCCCTGCTCTCCCCTGTAGGAACAAGAGGAGGATGGGTGCCCTCTCCCTGGGTGCAGCCAGAGGAGCTGAGCTGTGAGCGCTGTGAAGGGGGCTTCCCTGTGCCAAGGAGCAGCCCCATTTGCTCAGGGAGCAACCTTGGTGCAAAGTCCTGCCTGTGGCAGGCGGGACACATAGCATCCCCTGCCATGCTTCCCACACCCCTTGGCCTGGGCTGCGGCTTGGCACCAGCATGCACTGAGCCAAGTTCTCCCGTGGCTGTGGTGGGCAAGGGGATCAGGCGAGGCTGCTGTGCTCCCTGGAGCAGCTGCCCACCTGCCTTGCCCATCCCCATTACGGGGCCTGCTGCAAGCTCTTCAGCGACAGCCGGCCCTTCCTAGCTGCTGGTCTGTGAGGGCAGGAAAAGGCTTCCCACGGTGTGCAGAGACCCCGGGAGGGCAGACAGGAGTGGGCACGCACAGGGCGCCGGTGCCAGGAGGGCTGTGCAGGACGGAGCACGCACTGCTCTGTGCATGCCAGGCGCCAGGCTTGGCGAGGGGCTGGTAACGCACGGACCCTCCCACTGAGCTCCTGCGTGGTGCAGGGCTGGGAGCCAGTGCTGCGGGGGATGTGTTCTGCCATGTTTGTTGAGGGACGGGAGGTGCGGCTTTTGTAGATCATTGTGCAGAGGTCCTCGCATGTGGCTGCTCTGCTCCAGTGAGTGACACACGTGGTGGAGCAGCCCTGCAGGGTGCTCCACGGCTGTTCCCCCACGCTTCAGAGCTCCACTGCCTGGCTGTTCAGATAAAATGGGGAGTTTGTGCTTTTGGCTGATCTGTGTCATCCTCTTTTGCTTTCAGGATGGGAAGGAATTTGGAATTGGGGAGCTCGTCTGGGGAAAGATCAAAGGTTTTTCCTGGTGGCCTGCAATTGTTGTCTCCTACAGAGCCACGGCCAAGCGCCAGGCTGTCTCGGGCATGCGGTGGGTGCAGTGGTTCGGAGACGGCAAGTTCTCCGAGGTAAGCCTGCTGCCTGCCCCTGCCTGCACCCAGGTTCGCCCAGGCTGAAATCCCCTCCCCTGTCTGTCCCCTTCCTGGGGCTGCCTCTGGGGTGTGTGTGCCCCCAGCTGCAGCCTCCCCAGGGGGCAGGGACCCTCGGTGTTTAGCGCTGTCGGGCTCTGGCATGCTCTTGGGGCTCTAGTGTCTATACCTAGGGACTGGCCACCGTAGGGTGGTGACGGGATCCAGCAATGGGGACATCTGCCCGGCCCATTCTCAGGGTTTTTTCCAAGCCTTAGTCTCTAGGGCTGCCCCTTGGCTCCCTGCCTGGGGAGGGATGCCCTCCCGGAGCCCCATCACCCCTCGGCCATCCCATGCCTCCCTGGGGCTACAGGCAGGAGGGAGGGAAGGACTGGTGCCGGGTACTGGTGCTGGGAGAGGTTTGGTGCCAGCAGAGGGTGCAAAACACACATCCTAGCCTCCAGTGCAATGCTGCTGCCTCTGCCCTCCCCCTCCTGCCGCGTGTACCCCACTGCAAAGCTGATGCTGGGCTTCCTCGTGCGGCTGCACAGTCCAGACAAAGCCCCAGCAGCACAGCACAGCCGTGGCCTGGCGCCCTCGGCTGCGGCGGGGCGTGTGGTGCCGTGGGGGGCGCAGGCGAAGCGAGGCATGCCCATGCCGTGCCCGCTGGTAAGCTTTTGTCGCTCTCTCCCAGGTTTCTGCAGACAAGCTGGTTGGACTGGTGGCCTTTCGGCAGCATTTCAATTCCTCCACATTTAATAAGCTGGTCTCCTACCGGCGAGCCATATACCATGCCTTGGAGGTGAGGCAGGGCAGAGCTGGGGTGGGTGGGTGAGGTGCCAAGTGGAGCGGCTGGGCTCTGCGGGGGGCAGCGGGGGGTAGGGAGGGACAGGCTGTGCTTGGGGTGGCTGGTGCAGCTGAGCCAGCAATGGTAACTCTTTTTTGAGCTTGGCACTGAGCACCCCGTGGGCCTGATCCTCATCTAGGGGATGCGTAATGCTCTTAAGTTACAGTGCTGCAAACCCACCGACACCTCTTCTGCCTTTTCTTTGCTCCTGTTGTTGGCCAGGGAGCAGGCTCTGGGCTGGGCTGTCCCTGCTGCCAGCTGGGTTGGGGCTGGTGGAGGTCAGATGGGCTCATTGCAGAGAGGGGAGGCACACGAGCGTGGCCAAGGGCACACTCAGTGCAGGAATCTGGCAGCTGCTGCTGGGCCAGGGATGCTGAGCCCTGTGTGCGTGCGTGCGTGTGCGTGTGTGTGTGTGTGTGTGTGGTGGGGAGGGGGCCTGGGACCATGGCCCTGGCAGGCATGTGGTCCATGCATGCTGCAGCCAGGCTGCTCCTTGGCTGGGGACCAGCCCTGGGCATCCTGGCCCATGATGTCCCTCTCTCGGCAGATTGCCCGGAGCCGGTCGGGGAAGACGTTTACAGCCGCCCCTGGGGAGTCCCTGGAGGAGCAGCTGAAGCCCATGATTGACTGGGCGCTCACTGGCTTCAAACCCTTGGGCTTCAAGGGACTGCGACCGCCCAAAGCTTTAGGTGAGGTGGTGGCACGAGCTGGGCATGGGGCTGGCGCGGGCAGCAGCCACTGGTGCCCAGCTGCTGCAGGCCACCCTGGCTGGCACTCTGCTGCAGCTGTGCTGGCCCATGCTGAGGTGGCCCTGGGGCTCCTTGCTCCTCAGTGGGATCCCCCACAGCAGCATTGCAAAAAGCCGCAGGAAAGCACCCACAGAGCCATTGCTCCTGGAAGTCAGTGACCTGGCCAAACCTCAAGCCATGCGTGGGGAGTGTAGGTGGTCAGGAAGGGCTCTGCTTTTGGGGGGTGGGACCTGGCAGGAGATGTGTGCCCGGGAGCTCCTGGGGCTGGAGGCTCATCCCCAGGGAACCACCTTTCCTTTGCAGAGAACGGGGCCCTGAGGAACGGGACGGAGGAGGTGCTGTCCCTTGAGCAGTGTCCCCCCACCAAGAGGCTGAAGACTAACCTCTGCAACAACAGCAAGGAGCAGCGAGTGGAAGAGGACCAGACCCGAGGTAACCAGCAGCAAGAGCCTGGGAGCGGCATGGCCTGGGCTGTGCATCCCAAAAAGCACTGGGAAACCTCTGGGAAATGGCTCAGCTCTCCCCAGTGGCCATGGGCTTTGGTTTCTGAAGGCAAAAGCTGTTGTGGTCTTGTCTTATGCTCACTTGTGCCTTATAAGACACCAGCAAACCCAACTGCAAGACAAGGTGCCACAAGCTGGTCTCCATTACTTGCTCAGCTTGGAAATGATCCACGTGTTGTGGCTTTGAGCTTTAGTTCTAATATCTCCAGCAGTGATTGCACATGGGTTTTGCACCAAAATATCTGTCAGGCCCATTGCCTGCCTTCTCTGTGCAATGCTCAGCAAAGCTGTAGCAGTTTTAATGCAATAAATAAGGCAGCTGTAAGTAGAGTGTGTTTAAAGTTTCTTACATAAGGAATAATAAAGATCTCTCTTTTTAATTTTATAAAGAACAAATGGTTTCCGAAGTTACGAACAACAGTGGGAGTCTCGAAGGTAATCGATTGCCGTTACTGTCTGTCTTGGGAAGGTGTGGGGTGATGCGGTTGCCTGCAGGCAGCACTAGGCAAAGGTTGTGGGTCCCATTTTAAGCACGCTGTGGAGAAAGGGGGGCAGCGCTGTGCCTGCAGATTGCCCGGCCTCCCTTTGTGCTGAGGGGAGCGGACAGGTATGTAGCTATGCAGGTCCTATGCAGAGTCTCCCCTGCGGGAGCTGCAGCTGGCAGAGGCTCCAGCCCCTGCATCCCGCGGTGAGGCGGAGGTGGGATTCTGCGCCGGTGCGTGGGCTCCCTGCACCGGGGTGAGCAGAGCTCTCTGTCCCACAGACAGCTGTTTGTCCTGCGGCAGGAGAAACCCAGCCACCTTCCACCCGCTGTTCGAGGGGGGCCTTTGCCAGACGTGCAGGGTAAGTGCCACCGTGCAGGGCGGAACGGGGGGTGGGTGGGTTCCACCACGAGGCTGCCCCTTGGCATGTTCTCTCCACTTGAAGCACTGAGGGTACTGAGTATGTACATCTCCGAGCTACTGGCATGCACCAGGGATGGAGCTAAGCTGCATTCTCTCTTCACCCTCTGAGCACAGATCCTGATCCTCTGTCCTTCTCTCCTCCCGGCTGTCATTTTGCTAGGATAGATTCCTGGAACTCTTCTACATGTACGATGAAGATGGCTACCAGTCCTACTGCACAGTCTGCTGCGAGGGCAAGGAGCTGCTGCTTTGCAGCAATGCCAGCTGCTGCAGGTGAGCCCTGCGCATCCCTGTCTCAGCTCCTTGGGCTGAGCTCCCAGCATTGCTCCTGGGGAGCAGGGTCATGCGTGAGCCTGGCCAAGGTGCTGTGCTGGTCCCCAGCTGGTTGCCATGCAGCAAGTCCCAGCACAACCTACCCATCCCTGCTGAGCCAGGCTTCACCTGAATTAACCCCTGGGGAGGCTGGCAGGAGCTTTACCGCCCATACCTGGGTCCACCACCTTGTGTTAGCAGCCTTAAAAAACAGGGTGCTGCCTGGGAAAATGTCTTGCAAAATAGGGTGGGGGTTCTGGTGCATGGCAGGTGAGACTGCAGGAGAGGCTAGGGTGACCCCATGGGGTTTCTGGAGGTGATGGGCACGAGCTGTTGTGGTTTGGGCAGGTGCTTCTGTGTGGAGTGTCTGGAGGTGCTGGTGGGGCGAGGGACGTCGGCCAAGGCAAAAGAGCAGGAGCCCTGGAACTGCTACATGTGCCAGCCCCAGAGGAGCTATGGGGTGCTGCAGCGCCGGCAGGACTGGAACACCCGCCTGCAGGACTTCTTCACCAGTGACAAGGGACAGGAATACGTAAGGGCTGCGGGGAGGCAAGCCCAGCACACTGGGCTTTGGGGGAGAGGGCCGCAGAGGGCAGGGTGAGCAGCTCGGAATTCCTCGGTCTCACTCATCCACCCTCTCCAAGGGTGCTGGGTTCTTGGCCCCACAGGTGCTGCCCTGAGGGCAGAGGCGATGCTGGTAGAGCTGGGGTTTGGCCTCGTAGAGCGTTGCAGCGCTGCCCAGAGCTGGGGCTTCATTGCTCTCTTCATTGCAGGCTGCACCCAAAATCTACCCAACGGTCCCGCCGGCAAACAGGAGACCTATTCGAGTGCTCTCTTTATTTGATGGGATAGCAACAGGTAAGGCACTGGAAGAGCACTGTCCTGGTGGCTTGAATGAGTGGCTTCATGGCCTCAAACTTGTCTCTGAAAGCTTGGTGGGGAGAAGGGGACAAAGGGCAGGGAGGGGGGTCCCCATCGGAAAGGGGATGAGGGCAGTGGCTCCCCTTCCTGCTGGACAGGGCTGTGGGGGAGGGAGGGATGGAAGGAGAGCATGGGAATTTTGCTCACAGAGGTAGAGGTTCCTGCTGCGCCAAGTGCTGTCTCGGGTGGCTGGCTTCGCAGAAGCAAGAGCTGTGGGAGCGCTGGTAACCTGGCCTCTGGTGAAGTACCCGAGGGCAACTGGTTTGAGTCAGTTCACTCAGCTCTGGGGTTTTCTACTTTCTGGAGCAAGCCTGCCTGGAGGAATGGGTCAAAAATTAGTTTGCTCATCCAGAAGTTCTTTGTGACTGCACCCACCTAGGACATGCAAGAGTGGCCCCGTCGAGCTTCTGTGCTGATGAAAGAGACTGGGAGACTAAAGAGAGCAGTGCAACCTCAGACCTCTGTCCCTTGGCAGGGTACCTGGTGCTGAAGGACTTGGGCATCCAAGTGGAGAAGTACATCGCTTCGGAAATCTGTGAAGACCCCATTGCCGTGGGCACCATGCGGCACGAGGGCAACATCACCTACGTGCACAACGTCAGGAACATAACCAAGAGAAATGTGAGCACGGCTTCTGTGGGAGTGTGGGGGAACATGCCACCATGGCTGTGTGGGTCTCACCCAGCCCACCAGCCCTGGGACGGGCTTTCCTCTGTGCTGCCAGGGAGGAGAGACCCGCTCACGGGGGGTGTCTCCTAACTGGGTCTGTCTGTTCGCTCTAGATCGAGGAGTGGGGTCCTTTTGACCTGGTGATCGGTGGAAGCCCCTGTAACGACCTCTCCCTTGTCAATCCGGCCAGGAAGGGGCTGTATGGTAAGGCAGCTTCATCTACGGGCTGGGGCTGGGTACTCCCGGGTTGTCCCTGGGGCATGGAGCCCCACCTTAAGGTCCAGGGAAGTGGTTCAGCTCTGGTCTGTTTGGTGGTGGCTCCCCTCTGAGCTGCAAACCCTGGGGTGGCACCTGCAAAGCACAGGCTGCTGTCTCCGTGCCAGTCATGGGGGGGGGGGGGCAGCCGTGCCCCCCGGAGCTGTGTTCCCCCATGCCGCAGCTGGTCCCAACCTGCCGCTCTGGCTTTCTCCCTTGCAGAAGGAACTGGGAGGCTGTTCTTTGAATTTTACCACCTGCTCAATTATGCCCGTCCCAAGGCGGGAGAGGAGCGCCCCTTCTTCTGGATGTTCGAGAATGTGGTGGCCATGAGGGTCAACGACAAGAGGGACATTTCTCGGTTTCTGGAGGTAAGGATTGCTGCCGGCTTTGGGACAAGCATTGGAGCAGGAGACACTTGCTGGGCTGTGCAAGGGCCTGGCCCCGATGCTGGAAAACCCCCTGCCTAATGCACATGCCAGGGATCTAAGTTTTCAGTCTTGGCTCTGTATGGATCCCCTCTGGCTTTTCAGCAGGTTAACCCTGAGTGCTAGTTCTCGGGGTGTGTGTGTGTGTGGGGGGGTGTGGTGTGGTGTGGAGAGATTTTTGCCAGCCTTGCAGAAAGCATCTGTTCAGAGGAATGCCTGTTATTTCTAGGGAGAGGGAGGTCAGGGACTGGAAAGGATTTTTAACTCTGTGGTAGCCAAGACAGGCTGTGGGTCAGCAGGGACCCTCATGTGTAAAAGTCCCATCAGAGGCTGATGGTCCTGATCCTGGCTCAGAGAAACTGGCAGTGACGTGTGCTGTGACTGACTGGCTGCTGGCCATGGTGGGGAGCCCACGTGGCTGACCAGACCATGCTGTGGTGTGGAGCAAGGGTTTGCTGGGCTACTTCCTTAGGAGGACTTGCTGAAGGCTTTAAGTCCCTGTAGTGCAGTGGTGAGGGGCTTTCTGTACAAGAGGGGGCTGAGCCCACACCTCTAACTTTTATTTCCCCCCTCCTGTGGCCTGCAGTGTAACCCAGTTATGATTGACGCTATCAAGATATCAGCTGCCCACCGAGCACGCTATTTCTGGGGCAACCTTCCAGGGATGAACAGGTAATCCTTTGCTGTCGCTTTGAATCTCTCGCTGTAGTTTTGTTTTCTTTCGTGGTGCTTGTGTGGTTCTTTCCTCCTTGGCCCTAAGCCCAGCTCCTGGGAGCTGAAGAGCTGCAGCTCCCATAAGGTGCAGTTTCCTTCCCTGTGGTGATGCACACATGATAATGTGCTTAGGAACGAGCAACGATGAGACTGGGAAAAGTGAAGCAGCATCCTCTGCCCTGGACCTGAAGCCGTGGAGGGAAGAGTGATGGGGCTTGTGCAGGATGCTGTTGGTGTGTCTGGCTTGGGGATGTATGTGTCTGCTGGCCTTTGGTTTAGAGCCAGGCTGATGCGGCGGTGCTGCATGGCAGCCCCTCGCCCTGCTCAGTGCCGTGGGGGCTTTGCTGAAGATGAAGCTGAGCAGCCACCTTGGCTGGGGCTGCTCAGCCTGGTGCTGTGGCAAAGCATGACTGTGCTCCTCCAAATTCTGTCACACCTCACAGCACCCCGAATTCATGGCAAAACACAACAGAAAGCATTAAAGTAGAATAAATTTCAGTTACTAGCAGTCCTGCACACCAAAACTCCTAGCAACAAAAACTGGAGTTTTGTCACAGCAAATCCCTCAGCCAATAAATGCAGACTGAGTTTAAATATTATTGCATGTTTGTATTTGAACTGCCAGTATTTGTTGGAGTTAAAACTAATTAAAGCTGACTGGAGGCATATAGGTATTTTGAAGTGAAACAGCAATTACCTTCCCTCTGCCGTGTCAAAGGGCGGGTGAAATGGCACTTGAACTTTCATCTGGCTGGAGGCGAGCCCAGCGCTGCGGCTCAGGGCGATGTCCATGGCACAGCCTGGGGTGGTGCTGGCAGAGGTGGCTTGCTGAGCAGAGGCAGGCAGGATGGCATGGGCACGGCGCTCCTCCAGAAGCATTACTAGGAAAAACTACAGAGGGTGTTGGGGGAAGTGGGTTGGCGCTGCCTGGCCCTGTTGGGAGCGAGGCCAGCCACACCGTTCAGGTGTACGGGGCTCTGACCGTGCTGGGGAGCAGAGTGCCCTTCCCATAGCAGGCTCCTGAAGGTTGGCACCCTCCGCGTGGCTCGGGAGGTGCTGCCCCAGGGGAACGGGCTGCACCTGCCGTGGGAGGAGCTGCTCTGGTCTGGGACGAGCTGGAGTGGGCACAGGTGGGCATTTGTGGCAAACAACCTCTAATGACTTGGTGGTTCCTCGCCGAGTGATCTATTGACCTCATCCAAGCCAGAGAGGCTGCACGAGGACTTGACTCACAGAGCTGGGAAGAGGAATTTAATATTGTTTTTAGATATTTAGCGTTTGTTTTTGGCTCCCCCTATTCAGTGCTGGTGCTGATTCCCAGTGGAGAGATTATTGGTGGCTCTTCTGTTTTGCTTTTCCTTTTATTTTCCTAATTCAATTTTAAAATAGAGCCAGCATACTGGTGTCTTAATCCCTGCCAGCTTTAACTGGGAAACCTGAGCTCTGCTGGGGTGTGTTACCAGGGGCATCGGCTGCTGGTGGTGCTGGGCTAGGACCCTGCGCATGGGATGGCAGCATTTCTGTTCCCACGGACAACTGCCTGGAGCAGTGATGCTCCAGCATCTGGCACTAATGCTCCAGCCTTTGAGGCAGGCAGTCCATGGAGGTGACTGGTATTTCGGTAGGAAAGCTGTGGTGGTTGGAGGAGAGGCCGCTGGTGGGATGAACACGTCACTGCATGCTTCAGAAAAGCACAGCACGCTTGCTGGGTTTCACCTGATGGCTGTGCATCAGGGCACTTCAGTAAGACAAGAGCCCTGCACCGCATCCTGGCTCTGAGAAATTTGCCTCTTAATTGCAGTAAGACTCAAAACCTGAAATGATAGTGACTGCCCAGGGTTGCTGCTTTCCTGTCAAACTTACCAAGGTGTACATCAACATCTCTTGCCTATCTTTTTTTGGGTCACCCAGGGGCACCAGTGTTTCAGTACAGTGTATATCAGTGCAGTATAGCAGCTTAGTCTACTCCAGAGCTGTAATGGAAAATTTTAGCATTGCTGGTCTTTAACTTTGGCTGCCCTCAGTGTCTGTAAATGCATTGGTGCTGTGAGCCCCTGGAGCCGGGGAAGCCCGCTGTTCTCTGCCTGCAGGCATGGCTGGGGCGGGAGGCACATCCACGTACTGGCCACGTGTAGGTCTCCATGAGCCAGGAGGTGAAGCGTGGGGCTCCTTCCATCCCAGTTGGCTCCCCTGGGTGGGTCATGTCCCGAGTCCGCAGGACACTTGGGCCCCGTCTGTCAGCGGGTTAAGTTGTGTGGGGCAAAGGAGCTTGCACAGGTACGCGTGGGGTGGTGTGTTGGCTGCCTGTGAAGGCAGGAACAGGGCTGCAGGAGGGGCAGGCACTGTTCTGCTCCGCTGCTGCCTGCAGCGAGTCTGGCTCTGGGCACAGCCGGAGCTGTGGCGGTGCCTTTGCCAAACGCTCCGAGGGCTTTTGGGTGGAAAGCGATATGCGTCTGCTTGCTGCCACTTTGGGAAAGAAAACCTGAGAGCTTGGAGGAGTCTTGGCAGTGAGAAGCTTCTGCTGAACAAGACTGTAAAACACAGGCTGGGGCTTGAGGGAGCCCCGGGCTGACCACAAGGATGGGATGGAGGGATGGGATGGGATGGGATGGAGGGATGCTGCATCCTGGCTGTGGCCAGTGAGGGCAGGGGCAGCCACTAAGCTGTGCCCGCGCCTCTTCTGCCTCTCCTCTGCAGGATCTTTGGCTTCCCCCTCCACTACACAGATGTCTCCAACATTGGCCGCGGGGCTCGCCAGAAGCTGCTGGAGAGATCATGGAGCATCCCAGTCATCCAGCACCTCTTTTCCCCACTCAAGGATTATTTTGCCTGTGAATAGCAAGCCGAGCGTCCCTCGTCTCTCTGGTAAAGATGCACAGCTCCGCTGCCGTGGCGGGAGAGGGACGGGCACGGCCACCAGACTCTGCCATGGCACCATCCCTCCCTGGCCACGTGCTGCGGGAAGGCAGTCTGGCCCCGCAGGGAGAGCTGAGGAAATGTCTTTAACCAAAGAACCTGGCAAGGTAACTTCTCTTTAAAGGGACTAACGGCAGTGATATGTAGAAAGTGATGGACAAAAGAGCTTTAATTACCCAGCGCAGGAAGCTCTGTGCATAACTGATGAGACGGGAACTCTCCTCCAGAGCATTAAATATTCCGTTCTAGCCTAGAGCTTGAAGGTCACAACTTGCTGAGCAGTAGGTGTGGAGGCAGCTGCCGGGGCGCTGCAGGCAGACGTGAACCACAGCAAATTACTGCTTTTCCTAAACAAACAAAACCTCTCTTGAAGCAACTGCCAAAAATCCCCAAATTGTAGCAACAGGTGTAAGGGACCCTGGTCAGGTTACATACACTGAACATGCAGGATACAGAAACCAAATCTTTTTTATTTTTATTTTTTGATAAACTTTAATTTTGTTGTTTAACGTCTATTGCTGCTTTAAGGCATTACATAAGAATGTGGAGATTCCTAGACCTGAATGTAGCTGAAACTGAACTGTGAGGTGATAGAGTTACTTTTCTAGCTAGAACTAAAGAAATATTGTTTTATATGTTTGGCTGTAGTTTACAAATATTCACTACTTCCTTTTTAAAGCATCTAAAACTTTTCTTTACATTTTAAGATCCTGCTGAGTGGTCTGAAAGCTTACACAGTAATCAGAGCAGGGAGGATCTGGGCTCCAGTGTCCATAACGGAAAATGTTCTCTGAGCATTCATTTCCCAAATGAATGTGGTGCGTCGGCAGGAAGGGTGGCATTAGCGTAGTGGTCAATGTTGTCTTCAAAATACAGCCCCCCAAGATGTCCCTACAGCGTCACAAACCCCAGCAGTATTGGCAGTGTGTTAGCTGTGGTGCAGGAGGGTCCGGGAGCACAGCACTGGTCTTCCCCGTGCCCACCCTGCTCTGTGGGCAGGGGGGGTGACCCTGCGAGCACAGCAAGGTGGGAAAGCTGCTGTGGCTGGGGGCTGTGCGTGTCCCCCCGCCACAGGCAGTGTCACTGGTGGAGGGGGGGGTGGTGCTGGGGCAGGTCCTGGGGGTCCGCAGGCAGGGGCTGTACCTCTCCTTCCGTGCGTGCCCCTCTCCCCGTGCATGAGGGAAGGATGCTGCTGCTGCTCGCGTGCCCAGGGGTGGGGTGGGGGGCTCCTGGGCCATACCCCTGCACCAGGAGCTCCTGTGGCCACCACTCTGCTCACTTTTGACTGCCCTCGTCTGCTCCCTAACTTCGCTGGAGTGATTTCCTCGCTGTCGCTGGAGCCCTGGGCGTGCTGCTGCCATGGCCAGCGTCTGGGGAGATGCGGGTGTGTGCGCAGTGGAGCCCGGCCACCTGCGCCAGGTTTTCTGTAGCTGTGGGGCTGCTGTCCTGGCCCCATGGACTCCTGACTCCAATGCACATTTCAATGCACTGAAACAACTTGTAATGTTCCCTCCTCGGTCCCTCTGTCCCCCCCTACCTCTGCTGTTCACTACAACCTGCTGCCTGGGTCTGGCAGAGTCCTTGGGTGCCTTCTCAAAATTAATGTGGTCCAAACCATGGGCCAGCCCTCTGCCTGATGCCAGGCTGTCTCATGAGGTGTTGTACAGCATCAGTGGTAAATGAGAGCTCCTCTCCCAGCTCCTTCTACCTCTCTGACACATGGGGACCCCCTCGCCACCCTCCTTAAGGGTGGAGGAGGACGGCAGCCTCCTGGGAGGAGGGAGCCTCCCATTTTCCACTCTTGTTTGCAGCTTTCCACCCTATGCCCATCCCCAGCCTCTGAGGACCATCTCTCAGTCTCCAGCCCAAGGCTGCGCTCGGGAATGGGCAGGAAGGGAAGCCCAGGTGGTGTAAAGGCTTTTTTTCCTCGGTCCTGCCTGGAGGTTTCTCTTGAAAGTCTTCCCGTAGGGGTTTGCTCTCAGTGCTGTGTGTTGGAGCCGCACACCTTCGTTAAGGAAACGTTGGAGAAAGCCGGGTGGTCTCCATGTCACTGCTGGCACCTGTGATGCTCCACAAGCCCTGGGGACAAGTAGCACCCTCTTGCCACCTTTGTCACCAGCCCCCTGACTGGGATGATGGCGGGGTGGGTTATGTGGGTGCCGGAGGTGTTCAGGGATCCTGGCATCGCCACAACTGCACCAGCTGGTTTCGGACCCCTTGCCAAGCCCCGATCCTTATGCCCAGCCTGGACCCAAGTCACAACACTAATCCCTCCGGCCAGCCCCAGCTGCGGTCCCTGAGCGGAGCCGGCACTGGGGCTCGGGGGTGGCAGCCATCCTCTGCCTTGGGATGCTCCCGTGGCTTTTGTTGTTCCAAACGGGCTAATATGAAACCTCCACTCCGTGACATCTCTTAATTTCATACTGCAGATCTCACATCCTTTCCTATCTGATCAAAAGAAAAATAGACGAGGAAAAAAAGGACTTGGGGAAAGTAAACAAAGATAAAAGAGGAATGAGAATTGTCTTGGCATTAAGCTTACTTGATAAGAATTGTAGTAGACAAGTCTTCCTTGAAATGTTTTTCCCTGTAAGAGCTGCCTTTTATTATGTGTTTATAAAAATGTGGTAAGGAGAGGTAGATTTCAGAAATGCCTTTTTAATACTTTGTAAAGGTTTCTAACTCTCCCTGGTGCTATTTTTTTAGGTTAAGGATTTTTGATGTTGAAAAGTTTTGCAGGTCTTTATACAATCTTTTAAAAATAAAAGTGCATAATTTTGTTGAACACATTTCATACACTTTTTGTATTGGGAGTGCAAAAACTCAGAACTGCCTTGTCTACACAGTCTGACTGATTTTCGTGTGGGGGAAAAAAGGGGAACCATGTCAACAGTTTACCATTTATCACCGTCTAATTAAAAACCAGTATTTCTGTATGACCGGACAGTCCTTATTTGATAAATTCATCATGTGCAGAAGAAGGGGCTTTTACAGGGGGGCGAGTGTCACAGCAGATGAGCTGGGTGGCACTTGGGACATGGTGCAGCGATGGGCTCAGCAGTGCCAGGGTGACATCGGGCTCAGTCATCTTGAAGGTCTTGTCCAACCTCCGTGGTTGTGTGTGACCCCGCTGGGATGTGTGAGCCCCCAATGGGTTGTGCAAGCCCCTGATGGGTTGTGCGTGCCCCCGCTGTCCCCCAGGGGAAGCAGACGCCTGACTGAAGCAGCCAGGCCTGGCCGGGCCTGATGGAGGTATGGGGGGTGTTGGGGTGTGGGTGTGCTGGGGTATGGGGGAGCCATGGCATGGGGGTACAGAGGTAGCAGGGATGCGGGGCTGCTGGGGTGCAAAGGTACAGGGGTGCCAGGATGCGGGTGTGTGGGGGTACTGGAGTGCTGGGATGTGAGGGTACAGGCTTGTGGGAGTGCTGAGGTGTGGGGATACAAGGGTGCCGGGGTATGGGGTTGCGGGGGTGCCGGGGTGTGGGGGTGCCTGGGTGCGGGACCGGGCTCGCTGCCGCTAGAGGCGGCCCCACGGGTCCTCCGCCCGGAGCCGTCGGACATCGCTGCGACACGCGGGCTGGCAAGGCTGTGGGCGGGGCTGTGGGCACCGCCAATGGCAGGCGAGCCCGCGGCCGCGGTGGGCGGAGCCTCGCCGTAGCAACCCGCCGAGTTGCCCCTCCCCCTAGCAACCGCCGCCGCTCCCTGCGCGCCTCGCTCTGCCCGCGGCCGCCCAGCGGCGCTCGCCGCCGCCGCCGTGACGCGCGCGTGACGCCAGCGCGTAGCGTGCGGGTGACGTGCGGTCCCGGGCAGGCGGGCGGGGCCGGTTTGAACGCGGAGGAGACGGGGCGAGAGCGGGGCAGGTAACGGGCCGGGCCGAGGCGCCGAGGTGGCGGCGGGGCGACGGGCGGCGGGCGGGCGGCCGGGGGGGCGGGCCCGGGCCCGGGGAGCGGCCGGGCGGGGCGGGCCGGCCCGGCGGGCCGTGAGGCGACCGGCGTGAGGCCTGCAGGGCCGGGCCGCGCCTGCCCCGGGCGCGGGGTGCCGCGGGGCCCCGGCGGGAGGCGGCGGAGCGGGGCACAGCGGCGGGGGCGGTCAGGGCCGGGGGGGCGAGGGCCGCGCCCCACCCGCGGCGGGGCCGTGCGGCGCGGCCGTGCGGCGCGGCCGGCCCTGCCCGGCGGCAGCTGCCCGGGGCGGTGCGGCCGGGCGGCGAGCGCGGCGGCTCCGCTTTGTGCCGGCGGGGCCGGGCGGGGGCCGCCCGCTGCGCGCTTCCCCCCCGAGGGACCGCGCGGGGCCGGGGCGCGTTGGGGTCGCGGGGGTGGCGCGGGGGCGCGTGCCGTGCGCGGCCGCGGTTCCTGCCCGCGGAGGCCCGTGCGCGCCCCGGTGAGCCCTGCCCGGGGGGAGCGCGCAGCCGCCGCCTTTGCTTCTGGGATCGGCCGGGGCTCCCGGCTGGGGCAGCGGGGCTGTCCCCGCACCGCCCTGCGCGGGCGGCTGGGCCGTGGCGGCTCCGCGCCAGCCTGGGGCGTGTGGGAGCGCGGCGGTGACAGCCGGTGGCCGTGGCGGCCGGGGCCTTACACCTTCCCTTCTGTCTTTCAGAAAATGGCAGTTAATGTGTATTCTACTTCAGTGACCAGTGATAACTTGAGTCGACATGACATGCTGGCGTGGATCAACGAGTCTCTGCAGCTGACGCTGACGAAGATCGAGCAGCTGTGCTCAGGTAAGGGGGCTCAGGGGAAGCCCCGGTTCGATGGGTACCCTGGTTCTGTGGAGGTGCAGCTGCGCTGGGTGAACTGCCTGTGCTGGCCTTCTATAGCCATGCTGTTGGCTTAATTCCTGGCATCAGCAGGTTCATGGTCAGTGTTACAGTCTGGTTATGGCTACGGTTTTATTGAAATGGTTGTTAGTAACATAAGCATGAGGAAGAGGCTTGTTCTTCTGACTCGCTGCAGTATAGATGCAGTAAGAATGAATGAGGTCAATGTGGGGAAAAAAAAAAAAAGACTCTGAGGAGAGGGTGTTTTCCAGTGAGGAAATAAGCATTTACTCTTGATGTATAGAGTAAGTCTTAACAGGCATGGTAACGAACATGAACAAACGTGACTCCTTATGGAAGAGATCTACTAAGAGGGAGGAACTCCTCTTTGGGAAGTTGGGCAGAAGGAGAGGTGTGAGGAGGGTGTACTGGTGACTCTTGGGTTCACCTTCTGGGCTTTGCAACTCCTTATAGTAAAGGAGTGTGTCAGTCTGTGTCAGCCCAGCTGACTTTAGCATGGCTGAATCTTGGATGGAGTTGTAGGCAGAAAAGGGGAAGTGGTTGTGGTACAGAAATGGAGTCAAGTGTCATCAGAGGGAGGAGTGTGTGTGTGTGGGAGGAGGCTTGTAAAACTGAATAGCAGGTAATGGTCTATGGGTAAGAGTTGAAAAAAAACCTTAAGGCTAAAAATGCAGCCTTGGTAAAAGATGGTGATTTAGAGAACTGCAGCAGGTAGGTGGAAGGGACTCGGTGAAAAGTGGAAGTGCAGCCCATACAGTGAGTTTGAGATAAGGTGTTGTTCACAGGATGAGAGATGTGGAAATTGGAGGTGGAAAAAAAGGAGGAATAAATTTAGGTTTGGGACTGTCAAGGCAGCCTGTTGCTGAGTCCATGGAAGAAACGTCAACAAAGAATATAGAGAAGCAGAGGACTTACAGTAGACATCTGGCAGGTGTTTGTAGTGGCTTTTGTCTAGTGAGGTGTTGGAGAAGAACTGTAAGGGTGAAGGAACTAAAGATCTACAACCACAGGAGTAAAGGAAATGATAAGGATTGTCTGCTTTCAGATAGGCAGGTTAAAAAACCTGTTGTGTGCAGCATTGACTTATACAGCTGAGAAGTTTTGCTTAGACGTGGTGCAAGTCTTGAATGCTGTGAGAGTTCTGCCTAGAGAAGTGAGGATAATTAATACTGACTCTGCAGAATTTCAGCTCACCTGTTCTCAGGAAAAGCCTGTGAGCTATTGATGTGGCATGTGCAGAGTAATGTCCCTTTCCTGTGTCTGCAAAAATGCTTCATGCCTCTGCAAGTATGGAAGTGGGTTTTGTTGTCTGTCATAGTCATGTGAAAGCAGGAGTTTCCAAGCTTGCTTTTGTTACCTTTGGCAAGGGCAGTAGTGACAGCAGCGATTTGAGGTTGCAGAAATGCACAAAAGATGACCTTTGACTCATAACGTGGTCTTTTTTTTTTGTAATGATGCTTATTGCTCTGATTACCAGTAGTTAGCAAACCCCTGATTTCTGGCAATTTACTAATTTTAATTAATTTTGAGTTGGGCACTGGAGTTTTTCAGCAAGTGAACTGAAAGACAGTGCAGATCAAATGGCGAATTTTTTTTATTTACACCAGTGGATGAGCAGCAATCTTCTAGGAACAGGTGAAAATGGGAGACCCAAAAGACCCACAAAATAGCCTGACAGAAAGTGAACAATATAGGGCCTTCTGTTACCTGTGGTTGCAATGAATAGACTAGTTTAGGGCAATACCACTATGGTTTACTTCTTGGCCTCACAAAAGCTTGTTGTGTAGCTGTTTGATATTTTAGGTTAAGGTTCCCACTACTCTCCGTGTGCATCTAATTCATTGATATTGATAAGGGAATAACGGTAAGAATGTTGCAATTGTATTATCAGTAGCACGCAGTTGCAGATCACTGCAGAGTGAGGATATAGTTTAAAAATATTTTTTTATTGGGTATGTATATTATATGAAAGCTAATCTACTCTTTGGGGCTGAACTGAATCCTTCTTTTGGTCTTATTACAGTAAGAGCTGAAATGAAGGACATGAACTATTTAAAAGTAATAGAAAGAAACACTGTCTTATTTCAGTTCTTTGATTAAGGCTTGATTTAAATGTAATACAGCTTAATTTGTCCTCTTACCTTTGAGGACACCTTGAATTGTGTGTAGGTTCTGTTTGTAGTAAGTGAATGTATCACTATTTTAATAATGTTTAAATACAGCTTTTAGAATAATTATTTTTTCTAGTTTAGCTTTATTAATGTTGGTAAGAGGATAAGATAGCTTTGATAAGAGATTACATGGCTGTTAGACACCTGTGATATCTCAGATCTGTCTGTATTGATGTCCATGAAGAAAGGAAGGTCAGATTACTCATTTGATTTTTTTTTTTCCCCTCTTTGAATTATAGAGGCAGGATTGCTCTTGTTCATTAGAGTTCAAGTCATGAAACCAAAAGTTTGGTTCTGCAGCTTGCTTAAGGTTATTTACAGCCATGCTGCACTAAACAAAGGAGAATGAAGGTTCCTGTTTTCTTGCTTTTGATGCCTTTAAGGGGTTGTGTAGCTGAGGAATGAGTCAGGTCAGTTTGCTGATCTGACTGAAAAACAGCTTATGTAGGCTAGTGAGCTGACTTGATTCATCCTGGGATTTGTATTCTTTTCCTTTTGGCAGGTGCTGCGTACTGTCAGTTTATGGACATGCTCTTCCCAGGTTCTGTAGCGCTCAAGAAAGTGAAGTTTCAAGCAAAATTGGAACATGAGTACATTCAAAACTTCAAGGTTCTACAAGCAGGTTTTAAACGAATGGGTGTTGACAAAGTAAGCTGGTTTGTAATTGATTCAAAAGTAGATGGAACATACTTTAAAATTTAGAGCTAAATAAATCTGGGAACAGAGTTTGCTTTTTGTTTGTAAATCTCAAAACTTTTGGTTTTGGTTTGCACTGGTGTCATCACTTGATCAAGGATGCCATCTGCTTTACTCCAGCTAAGGTTAGGTTTCCATTTCTTCATGATGACATGAATTCTTAGATTTTAATTGTGTGCAACTTACGTAGCAGAGGCTAACATTGAAATTCCTATGAGATAAGGTTTACTTAAGCTTCCTATTTGAACCGTCTTTGTACCAGGTATGTTACCATAACCTGCTGGTATGATAGTCCTAAGGACTTCCCATTCCTCTTTACAAGCATGTAGAATCACAGAATTGTTTAGGTTGGAAAAGACTTTTAAGATGATCAAGTCCAACTGTTAACCCAGCACTGCCAAGCCCACCACTAAACCGTGTCCCTGAGCGCCACATCTACACATACTTTTAAATGCCTCCAAGTATTGAAATATGTAATTTTAAGCTAGTGAAAATGAGATCTGTGAAAAAGCTTTTCAGATCAAATGGTAGTTATGCTTACAGAAGGGTGATTTATCTAGGTAATAATTACCGACAGCTTGTTTAGTGTGATGCAGAACACTTCTGTGTTAAAGCTTTTTCCTGTCCTCTAAGAAGGCACCTCATTCAGTGTTGACTGGCAGCTTCAACACACACTGAATCTGTCTTCTGCGTGGGGGAAGGAGCTTGTGCAGTATGTCCAAAACTGGACACGTGCTTTCAAATGCCAAATAATCACATACTGGTAATGGCTCTTGGCCCCAGGTCATGGACTGTCAGCTCATGGCCTACAGACAAGACTTCACAATTTGCTGCATCTTTTTAATAATCTTCAGTTATACTCCTAATTCCAGAGAAATTGTAAGTAGCAGGTCTGTGTGTTAGCGGTCTATGAAATTGGCCAGCAGTCCAGATTCATGAAACCTAGCACTGGATGAGCCAGCTTCACGTTTACAGAAGGAAGTTTTGTGTTGAAACTTGATGTAGCAGAAACCTTGCTGCAGAATTATTTAAATTATGTGGACCCTCACAGTGAAAGCATGATTTGTTTTTAATTCCAGTTATTAGCAAAAATTCTGCTATTTGACATACAGTTATGTTGAAGGAGGATTTTCTTTAGACTGGACAAAGAATTACATTTGCATATCTTCTGAGTGCACTAACTTGAAAACTTTTTATATAAAGAGAGAGAGAGGTTCTTTATCCTTAATATGAATTTGACTTTTTTCCTTCCAGATAATTCCTGTGGACAAACTAGTGAAAGGAAAATTTCAGGACAACTTTGAATTTGTTCAGTGGTTCAAAAAATTTTTTGATGCAAACTATGATGGGAAGGAGTATGATCCTGTTGCTGCTCGACAAGGCCAAGAGACGGTAGCACCGAACCTTGTTGCTCCAGTTGTGAACAAACCCAAGAAATCTCTCAGTTCTAGCAGTGCAGGTAGAGAATATAGTTAAAAAGATTATCTAGATCATTAAAAACTCTGGGGAAAGTAAGATTGGGTTGCTATTTAAGATCAGTGTATGAAATTGTAGTATTTTGCATCTTGTTTCAGAGGTGCTAGGCCTCAAACACTGAGTCATCCTGTAGTAGCCAGTTATCTGGAAGCTACAGAAAGAACAACCTTTAAAAGAGAAAGTGGCAAGGATCGGTGCCGACACATGCGAAATAATAATAAAAAAAAGAAGACATGTCACATGGAGTCAGGAAGAAGGAAGGAACATGTCTTCAAACTCTTAACTGCCTAAGCATGTTTGGAAGGGGGTTAGTACCTTTCTAGGAGGAATAAAGATGTTCTGAGAGGAGCTAACACTGAATTAATCTTGCAGCCCCACAGAGGCCCATTGTTACACAAAGGACCGCAGCAACCCCGAAAACTGGTACTGGAATGGTCAAAAAGGCTGGGGGAGATGACGAATCAGCAGGATTGATTGAGCAGGTGTGTTGGCCAGAATGGCACTGTGCTGACCTGTGCTTTATAGATTTATGTGCAGGTTTTTTCTTTTTTTTTTTTTTTTAATAGCTTGAAATGACTGGGTCAGGCAGATGGAAGAAAATGATCTGAATCTAGTAAGCTCATTTAAAATCACTTAATCGGAAGCCTTCATTATAATGGTCTTGCTTTCCTGATAGGAGCGAAACCCTTTCTGCAGTACATGAGTACCCCCGGACATTTAAACCTAATATGTGCCATATCATGCATAGCATTGTTTTTAAGTATTTCCACAGCTGTGTTGCAGCTATCACAGCATTCCAACTGAGCTATGAGCAGCTGCTACTTCACTGAAATACTGAATGTAATACAACTAAAACTGCCATCAGTGTGAGCGTTGTCTTGAAAAAATGTCTTGGCAAAGAAAACTGCAGGGTTAGTGCTTTACCTATTTCATGTAATAACCCTTTAGAATTTCCAAGTGGTATCACTTGTGTTGGACTGGGTGTTTGTTGTGGCAATAATATTACAATTTGAGAAATACAGCTTTTCCTCCTCTCACAGTCCCCCTTCCCACCCCATCTTGGTTATCTTTGAAGTGCTTTGCATATTAACACCCTTCTGAGACGTTCGGGGAGCCTGCCTTTTCGATAGATACTACTGAATTCTGTCTTTGGTGGATAAATTATTATTGGTGCCTTTTGGCAGATCAATGTATTGAAACTTACTGTTGAAGATCTGGAGAAGGAGAGAGACTTCTACTTTGGCAAATTGAGGAACATTGAATTGATCTGCCAGGAGAATGAAGGGGAGAATGATCCAGTGTTGCAGAGGATTGTGGAAATTCTTTATGCCACAGATGTAAGTAATCTGGTATAAATTATATTGCATAGGTCCTCCCTCCCCTTGTAATTGGAAGCTGGTTTGCTTTCCAGGGGCTCTGTCTATTTCTACATTATTATTTTTTTTCTTTAGGTTTATGGCCTAGCTTTTTCCTGTAATAAAGGAACAGATAACATAATTATAGTCAGGCAGCAAACAAGGTTAGCCTTTCATGAAGGCTAACATGTAACAAATAGATCAAAGCTGAGGAAAATAACTCTTCTGGTAGTATGTCTTGACGCTGTAAATGGTGTCTTAAGGGTATTTATCCTGAGTAAAAGGAGGGGAAAAAAAAAAGAGCATACAGAGTAGCCAGGAACTGGTTTGACATCAGATATTCATTAAAGCACTTGTTTTATTCCCCTTCAGGAAGGCTTTGTGATACCTGACGAAGGAGCACCGCAGGAGGAACAAGAAGAGTATTAACAGACCACATACTGTACCAGCAGAGCAGCAACATCAGAATTCTTTGCCCCAGATCATGTGCTTAACTGTAAAATACTCCACTTTATTCTTAGAGGACTCACTGGTTTCCTTTCATAAGCAAAAAAGTACCTCTTCTTAAAGTGCACTTTGCGGAAGTTTCACTTTTGACAGTGGGTTTGAGTTAGGAGCTCTTTCTCACTTCGTAGCAGAGCAGTATTCACATCTAGGGTGGTATATTTAGGGAGCAAGAGGCTGAATATTTGGAACTTGTTGCAGAATGGTTTGCTGGTAAAACACTGGTTTGTGGGAAGACTCTTTTTGTATCTAAGGTGGTGTGTAGTAGAGAAATTAAAGACTCTGACTCACAGAAAGATTGAGTTAATGTGAAATTGCAGCACAGAAATTATAATAAAATGCCTTAAGAGTATTTAAAATATGCTTCCATATGCCAAATTGAAGTAATGTGACAGGAGATTTTATGTGCTTCATATTGGGGGTAGACGTTTGTTTAACTCCATTCACTGCTGTCTGAGAGGCCTTGCATGGCAATCTCACTTTGTCAGCAAGTGCTCAAAAGGGGCTATTAAAACAAAACTCCATTCCTATGTAAAGCTGCTTACTAAGTGATTAGTTCTCGATGAAATAGGCCTTAATGTTGCCTGTCACAAGATTAGAGGGAGTATGAACAGCTGAGACACATAAATTACCTTGAAGAGTGCTAAATCCTTTTTCTGTGGCATTGTGGCTAATGACTTTGCCAAAATGTACTGTGTTTTCTGTAAGAAAAAAACAACAAAAAAAGCAAAGGGCATCTAGTCTTACTGCCTAAAATGTTCTTCAGAAGTAATTTTCCTTTCTGGCTCTTGTTTCTATTTGTCCTGTTTCTCTATTTTTGTTGCTATGATTTTGGTCTCTTACTTGTTCCTTTCTCTTTGCCATCCCAAGAAATGCTGATCAAATCCAACAGTTGTAACAGGACTTGCACTGTGCAACTGTCTTAGAATGAAAGTGAATTGAGCATGAGGATGATGATTTTTCTGTTTCTCTTTTTTTTTTTTTTTTTTTTTCCTTTCAGACCAGGGCATATCTAATAATACTTGCCAGTTCAGTAGTCTTCTGGGGTAAAAACTAAAAGATGCTGGCTAACAGAGCTAATGTTATTGCAGAAAATACAGTACTGAGACTAACTTAAATATTAATATTTAAAGTACTTTCTTTAACTGTCCTTTTTTGCTATCATGCCCCTCATTACTGTTGTGTTTGGCAAGATCCTGCAAGACTTCTGATTCCCCTTCACTACTGAGATTGATCAGTCCTGTTGTGCTTGTACTCATTTGTTCCTGGTGGTAGCTTGTCCTAAAATGTGTGTAGGAGAGCATTTTATGGTAATTGTTGTGTAGTGCATGAATCTTTGTGAAATTCAGAGAAAAACCCAAATTCAGTGAATGCCAAAAATGCAAGTATTTAGCCATTGTTTAAAATTGCAGTGGTGCTATTTCTCTTGTGGCCTTTTAGACTTTTGTTGCCCTAAAACTCCATTTACTGAGAAACCATATTTGACTTGGATTTTTCTTGACAGGGTTTTTCTATTTTAAGCAGTTTCTAAATAAAGTTCTGTATTTCAAGAGTGTCATGTCTACTGAAGTCTCTCATGCTTTCAGATACATTTAGGCAAAGCTAAAGTTTGTGATGGTTTTCATGATGAAGCTTGCAGGACCTGGAATATCAGCTTTCATTCTCCAGTCCTAGTTGCAGTCATTGCTGACTCGAGTAGCAGTAATGTTGAGACTTTCTTTGGAGTGTGCTGGGGGAAACCATTGCCTGAGTTTACTGAGTTTCTTTTTTTTTTCCTTTATATTTTTTTTTTCTCTCTCCTTCCCACAAGTGGATGAAATGTGAATGTGTTGTTGGCTTCCTCCTCCTAATGGTGTGTGAGAGAATGGGGCTTTGTAACAGGAATGCTGTCATGTGACTTTAAGTGTGCTTTAAGCATTTAAAAACTGCTATAACACTGGTTATTAGTTATAAACAAATGAGGTGTTAATTGCATCTGTTACCAGTCTCTTATGAGCAGATTGGCTGTAAGCTTAGTTGATTTGTTTCATTTGAAGTGCGTTTTGTAGATGAGCTTAAATGTTACTGTCACAGATGTGTGCCTGGACCAGCAACTTCAGAGAAGCGCTATGTGATCTATCTAACCCTGGCACTGGGAGGTGTTCCCCGCAGGGTTTCTCTGTCATGCTGGAAAACACCCTCCTTGCCCCCAGAGTGCTCTATGGATGCCTTATTCTGAAGAATTGGCACTGCTGGCATTGCCTACTGGTGTTGGACTACAGAAGCGCAGACATAGAATGGGGATTTTGATGCACATAAAATCTTCTTTACCTTTACTTATTGCTTTGAGGTCGGAAGCATATTTTTTTCGACTCTAAATACTCCGTTGTTAGAGCAACTCAAAGCAAAGGATGGCAATAGCATGTGACTGAATTTGAAGATGACTTGGGTGTCTGCTCTTTACAGTCCGGTTGTGCGCTTGGACCTGGTCGCTGCAAGTCTCTTTTCCACACATGCAGTCTTGTTAAACTGTGAAGCGCCCAGGTCAGCAGGTGGGTTGTGTTAGGTTGATTTTGATCTCTGCTAGCAAAGCAAGCAAGGATCTCTTAATGCTATGCGAATGATGAGTCACAAGTACTGCACCTTGCAAGACTGTTGAATGTGTGGACCTATTGGTAGTGCAGTATAAACCGAAACGGAAACTGCAGTCTTGTAAGGCAAATGCTGCTAAGATTCCCGGTTGCTTACATCACTTCTTTGCTACCAAGATGAGTTATAAATAGAATGGGAACAAACTCATGTAGTCAATTTAGGACTACGTTACAGATATCTTGGCATAATCTGTTTTTTAATGTCCTTTTTGGGAAGAAAGTAACAATCGTCCCAACTCAAACCCATAAACTTAACATAGCTACTCTGTTACACTGGTACAGTATATGCTGTTAAATATTAAATGGTCACCTGCTGGAACAATTCTGATAGCATTCAACCTTTCTTAGTGTCTTAGTTCTATCTGATATTTGAAAAACAAGCAGATTGGAAGAAGTAAAAGCTCACCATCTCCTTTTTGTACCAACATGTCTTACTTGCAGGTGGACTTGTGGATGTTTTTTAAACTTTTATGGCTCAGTTTTTGAAAAACTCCTGGTTTGCAATGACAATTCTTACTGTAACTGTTAAAAGCCTGCAAATAAAGGGCAAAAACTTACTTGCTGTTGTATCATATCACTGTTATGACTCCTTGGAGCACTCAGTCATCTTGTAGCCTGTCTAGTCAGATGTCCATCCACAGCAGCACGCATGTCCTTCAGGAGTGGGAGTTTTTCTTTCTGAGAACATCCTCCCAAGGATAAGACTGGAATCTACTTCTCACAAGAGAAGGATTTTTTTTGCAAATCGGTGTGTAAATGTAATGAGGGCTGTATTATAGACCCCAGGCTGGCCTGGCAGTACGCAGAGTGTGCCTCTCGGCTTCTGCACTAGTGCAAGATCTAGCGGGGGTAACAACATGGGCCTAACGTATGGGCTTTATTGCAGGGGCTGCAACCCCACCCCCCCCCGGTTACTGGTGGAGAAAAAGGAACGTGCATCAGGGTACCTGGGCTGCGTTAGTGGGGCAGCTGAAGAATTTACTGATCTTCTAATGCAGAGAAAGCAAGGAGAGACTAAGTAACCGCAGAGCCACTTCTGGTCAATTGGAATATGAAATTCCAAGCAGTGGGATGAGTCTGCAATGCCGTAGCTAGTTTTGCTTAAGAATGCAGGGAACAAAAATGCAAACCATGATTTTGCAGAAAGGAGACCTGAATAAACTTTTGGTAAGTAAGGTCTCCTGGGATGAGATTTTGTGTCTGCGGCTGTCGGTTCCTCACAGAAATACTATTTGGATAGTTAATGGGCCCAGAATTGGGGGAAGGAAGGGTGTTAAGCACATGTGACTAGGGAACATGAAAGGGATATATGGAAGTAGAGATCAGAGAAGGTTGTGGTTACACAAACAAAAGATAAATGCATAGGAACAAGATTGTGCTGTGAAATGGTACAGATCAAACAGGGAAGGAATATGATGTGGGAGAACACCTTTAAGAAAAGGAAGGAAAAGTGCAATATTCTGTGGCTAAAGAGTAATAACAGGTGCGCAAATACTGGGCAGGGATGGATGGTGTGGTTAGGTGGCAGTACTGCAGAAAAGGAGCTAGTTTTAACACAGGCACAGTCCATCCAAAGAAATGGAAAACAAATGGGTTTTCTTTTTTTTGAGTACATCTGTTAAACTGAAGGGTCAGACTATCTGGAAGAAAATGGTATTTTTGAGGATGTGCATACTTGGGGTACAGACCATCTGTACCTTCCAAGAAAACATTTTTTTTTCTTTAACAGAGAAGGAACAATGTTGAACTTAAATCCTGAAACTTTCTGAGATCAAAACCAAAGTCTCCGGATGGCAATCCCAGCTTTGAAGAGGCCACTTTCTGTAAAGATGACCCTTCTCTCTTCTTTAACACAGCTGGCTGGCTTTTTGAACTGTGGCCTTTAAATAATGTATATGTATCTAGCATATTGATAGATATGATTATATGGATAAATATTAACATTAAGTATAAAAACATTTCAATAATATGACAATGAACATATCATATTAAAATAGTATTTATAAATATGTAATATGTATATATATATAAAAATATCTTTGGCTGACCTGTCAGAACTGTAGGAAACATGAACTGGTGTCATTTTTGTTTTTAAGTCTGAGAGAAGTTTTGCAGACATTTTCCTCTTGAAAATAATTTCCTAAAATGGTTGTCTGTCAATCTTCTCGTAGTGTTCTGACTCTGATTTTGTCCCCAGGGGATGCACAAGGATGAATGGACATTCAGGAGGCATTAAGTCTCATGGGACAGCATGGCTGTAAGTCTCAACATATTCAAAGCTCTGCAGATTGTTATTTATGAAGTCATGAGCAGATGAGGTTAAAATGAGGGGACAGTGGAGGTGGCTCCATTTTCAAGGCCTGAATACAAAACCTTATTTCATCTTGGCTTTTCTCTTGAAGAAGGGCTTTCAGGGAGAACAAGGTGGAAAACAGACAGAGAGGTTCATGACAGTGGCTGTCAAGATGATGCTGAAGCTCCACAGCAGCCCCACGTAAAGGTAGGGAGGTGCAGCAGTTGCCCTGTGGCTGGTGATGCACAGGGAGGTGGGAACCGATGCAATGCAGTTGCTGCAAGGGTGAGTAGCACCACAAGGAGTGACAAGCATCTTACTCTGACAGTGCTGAAAGATGGGATGCAAAGAACTGGTGGGAACTGGTTTCCTTTTCCAGATAAGGCTGTTCTTTTTGAACCTCCCTAGAAATCCCGGTCACAGCAGATCCTTATTAAATGCTTGGGCGGATACAAAGAAGTTAAGAGCTCACAGTTTCCTCATATGTAATAAAGTAACGAGAGACCTTCCTTCCTATGGCTGTATCGGCGGGGTCAGCTGGAGCCGGGAGCCGCCGGCACAGCCTGGTGTGGTGGCACTGGTCGGGCCGCTGCCCTTCATTCGCCATGTCAGGGTAGACACGGGCTGCTCCTGTTTAACGATCTCTTTGTCTTCAAAACCAGCAGAAGGGCAATGAGCAGACATGATGCAGGTGAATAGAAACAAAACCCATAAATCTGCATTCTCTAGCTCTGTTAAAACCCACGTTGGATGGGCTCAGTGGGACAGCTGCAACAGGCCGCTCATTACTCTGAAGATTCTTTGAAACTTCCCATCACTGCTCCAGGTGTTCTGTATTGCTTTGCTTTGGGATTTTTTATAGATGAATAAATAGTTCTAAGTTCACGTAAAGATGCTGAAATGTATAGCTGGCGTTAAACCCTGCCAACCAAATCTACGGCAGGGGGGAGATGCTCTCGGGGTCCTCAGAGGTGTGGGGAGAAAAGTTTTCTGTACAGGAAGTCTCCTGCACTGATCTTTGATCAGAAGTACGTGTGTGCAGTTATCCTGGCCTCCGGGACTGCTCCGAGCAGGAAACATCCTTGTTTACGTAATCCTTCTGCAGGGCAAGCTTTGTTCTCAGGGCTGAGCAGGCTGTTTGAGGCTTTAGTACCTTCACCCTGTTTCTTCCTGGGCAAATGAGCCCCACAAGCCCATGTGCTGTGGGCTGCTGTGGCTGCAGAGCCAGCTGGGGGGGCCGTGACCGTGGGGCTGAGCCCCCTCCCCAGGTAATTCCCTGCTGGCCACGCTACCGTGATGCACTGGAACCTGTACTACTAAGGGCGGGTTGAAATTTGTCATAAAACACGATCAGAATCGGGGTTTGACATTGCGTTGCCCCAGTTTCTCAGGCAGCGGTGCTCTTGGGGGGCTGTCCGCAGTGCAGGGGTGCCGGGCTGGCTCCAGCGGCACCTCCCGAACAGAGCCCAGTTCTTAGGGCTGTAGGCAGTGTCTGTGTCAGAAATGGCAACCTTGGAAGAGTCTTCCAGTTTTCTTTGCTGTACTGCAGCTCCTTCCTCTGTTTCTGCAGGACGTTGAGATTGAGCACCGTAGCAGCTCCCTGCAGCCCACCCTGTATCCAGACTGTTTTGCAGCCTGCGAGACTCTCGGGCTGCCCCTGGGAGTACCCCCTGTCCCAGCGAGTGGGAGAGATTATTTCTTTCCACTTACAGTAAACAACAAACTGGCTGGGAAACTTCTCTTGAAATAGTTGATGAAAAGAGTTTCCTCCTCTCCTAATTTATTATATGCTTCTTACGAAAAATGTATCCTCACTGCCTTCTTCAGCCATTCAGTATTTAAGGGCAATAACGTTCATGCTAGAGATTTCTAATAGTAATGCGAGATAACAGCTGCAACCTTTGATTCCTTTTTGATCGATTTAAGAAAGTTTTGATTAGTGAGTGTTACTACACAATTTTAATACTTCAGAGTTACGTAGTGGTTTGTTCTATGTGCAAAATTGTTGCGGATACATGTGTGAACTAGAAAGCGGCATGTATAAATGGCCAATTTTAAAATAACTGCATACCGTATCTGTCTGGGTGCATAATGGCTGCGAACTGCACCATTTAGGCTTCCAATAAATGCATTTGTTGGTTTGGAAACTGTAGAAATGTGCTGCAGGGTTCTTTTTGGGTTCACCTTTGATACAACGCTATTACAGCATGCCATCTTTATGATATTTTTTCTCGGTTATGAATTATCTGGTTGAGTCTAGGTCTCAATTTGCAATGCTTGTTTTTGCAGCTTTGAATGAGTCCTGCATGGCAATGAAAGAAATTATAGATAATACTAACAATAAAGATGTTGATGACATGTTATGAAGAACTGACTGTGATGCTTCATAGCCTGGGTAATGACACTGTCCTCTGTGATGAAAGATGAGGGCTAAGGAGTAGCAATTGCAAAAGTAATTTCCTGATTTATGTAAAAAAAAAAAAAAAAGCAGCAGAAGAAAGAAATCAAACACCATTTGTTACTGGTGGTAGGGCAGTGTTTATATTTATAGCTATCTTCCATAGTTCTTGCTTTTTCAATGCCACAGAACCTCAGATAATTAATTCTACTCTCCTTTGATACCGTGCAAATGAAATCCCTTTCTGTCTTGCAGGAAGAGTATCTGAACTATGTGCTACCCAAATTCAGAAGTGAGGATACTGTGGTGGAAAGCAAATCGTACCTGCTCTCCAAGATGCCCAAGAAAGTAACCTGACTGTAAGGTATCTCTGAAGCACAATCCTGTGTTAAGAGCTGCTTGTATTTGTCACAAGAGAACAATGGTTTTCTTGTGCTGCCATGAAAAAATGTCTGCGACTTAAGCATTCATTTTTTTATCAAACAGAAAATGTGAGCATCCTCCCTGATGAAATTGTCTTATAAACCAGTCCCTTATTTAAGAACAATGCCCACTATAAAGTAATAGATTTGGTGATAAATGACTCCTTTAAATGGGTTCTGGTTTGGCTTTAGTTGGTGTGGTTTGGGTATTGTACGTAAAACTGTGAATTTAGTGGATTGTGCTTGTTACAACACCAGGATACAAGACCTGACAGCTATTCTCCTTCATAGGTTTTAGATTTGCAAAGGTAAAATGGGCTGTTTAGGAAGACTGAAAGAACTGAGGTTAATCTAACCTAGAGAGAACTACACTGAGGCTGGAGGAAGAGACTTCAGTCTTTGTATGCAGAAGAGGCTGTTGAAAAAAAAAAAAATCTAGCTGTGCCCGTGGTGAAACAAACTCATGGAATTAAATTCCATATTAGACAAATATTTTTTTTCTAATGACTTTCTAAGGAGAGTGTGAGAGTTTGACATTTAGCAGAAAGTTAAAGATCCTGACTCCACTGTAGGCAGGTGTTGGATTACATCCCCCCTGCTCTGAGGTACTTTCTACTTCCATTTTTGATTCTATGATCCAAGAAACAAGTGGTTCTGATTCTTTAGGGATTATAGAGGTTTCCAGTGAGGTGAAATAGGATGAACTTCTTGTGTATGCTTGCCCCTTCATCAAAGCACGATGCCCCCTCCCCTACTTCATCCCACTCCCATCTTTTTCCTTTGCTTTGCAATTCTCTCTTCCCCATCTAGAGAGCCCATGGAGTGGAACCCTTCCAGATGACTCCAAAGTTAGCAAATCTGTGTGCTGAGAAAGCAAGGACAGGAGCAATGTCACAAGGTGGTGGAAGCGTGCATGAATTTAAGGTTGAAAATGTCTGTGAGAAATGCTTTCCTTTGTATTGCCATTGCTTGCCTGGAGACTTTTTAGGAAGTGTAAGAGGGAAAACAAAACTTGTTCACTTAAGGAATGTTTTTCAGTAATTTCCCAGGAGATTCTCTTCAAACAGAAGCGTCCAGTCTCAGCTCAAGTTACTGCCTGCCAATGCAACTGGTCTAGAGTGAGCACAAGGTAACAAATCCAGACTGAATTCTGGAGAGGTGCAGTTAGACCCTTGATTCCAGTTTCTTTCCATTTTGCCACGTGTGAGCTTCAAGCTAACATCTGTAGAGTTTTTCTTGAACTTTTTGTTTTCCTCTAAAGGTTATTGTGGATGAAGAACATGTGTCTTGCAGCTCTTTTGGACTGGAGCTCATCCAAGAGCAGAGGCACGAGGAAGCCCATTTGTCACTTGGTGTGACAATGACGTTGAGAGGGGCAGGTGGTGGCACCCCTTTTGTCTGAATTCTGAAAACAACCGGTTTCTTCTCTGCAGCTTGGCTAGGTTAATGAAGGACTACATCAAAAGGTGTGGGTCTGAGCAACATCAGCTTGCTGGAGGTAAGGTCTGCTGATGAAACTATTGGTATTTACACAAATGACTACCTGTTCTGGGGCTCTGAACAGTGTCTCTTGGAATTCAAAGGAACTTTGTCAGTTGGTTTGTGATTTTTGTATTTGAGGATATTCCCCGCACATTGAATACTGTGCATGCTTGTGAATCACTGTCAAAATGGCTGTGGATGCGTAAGGTTAAAAGTGTGACGCCACGGTGTCATCAGTGTGTCATTAGTCCTGTGTCATGGGATCTCCCTGCAGACCTGCCACCAAATTCTTTGATATCATTGACAACAAATGTGGTGGGATCTTTTGCCTCGTTGAATGGGACAGCTGTGACATGGCCTTGGGTTACTGGTGGGATGCTTCTCCGAGCGGGTAAATGATTTCTTACAACAGCACTGTGGATCAGGCGCCTGTGCCTCCCTTCTGTGGAAGGGGTCCCTGAGCGGAGGAAAAAACCTGTGCTGGTGGGCTCCGGTTGTGTTCCCCAGGGTGTAAAACGATGCTCGATGCTTGCTGTTCCTGGGCGCTCTGCTCCCAGCGCTTAGAGACGATTCTGCTCAGCGCTGGGAACTTTTGCTTCCAGTTCGTGGGACTGAGCTCCGCGCTGACCATGTCGCAATGTCCAGGGTGGCTGCTGAGTGCACCTTAGTCATAGCGGCAAATTCCATGTAATGGCTAATTTGTTCCTCATGGATTAATTCATGTTCCCGCTTGTTGCTCATTCATGTTTTGCAAGTATGTCTTATTTAATTGTTTACTTCTCACTACTAAATGGCATGGAGAAAATTAAACATCACTTCTGCCATTTCAGATATATTTTTTAACCATTCGTAACTCTCTTCCAGGTCCAAGCAATGCGTTTGTCTCCTGCCAGGCGACCTGACATGTCCCTGGGAGAACTCTGTACAGACAAGACCTCAGAGCCTTTTCTTGCAAGGCAGTGCAGCAAACTTGTTGTGGCTCTATATCTTATATCTCAAATGGGCAGTGAATCTTGTGTATTAAACTGTTCTTGGGTATTTTTATTGCTCATAAGCTACTGGCATTATATAAATGTTGTGAGCAGTAGGTCAGTGGCACTCCTGCTCCTCTCCTTTCTTCCCCCTTCCTTGGCTTGGTACAAATCCTTGGCTGCTGATGCTCCTGCACCTTCCATGTCACCAGGGGATGGTGAGTGTACCTTGTGAGCAGGTCTGCTGCGCCCCGCCCCCCCCGCCCCAGCATCCGGCTCCACACAGCGCTCACACCACCCCAGATGGCTGATGCATCTGCACGTAACCTTTGCTTACTGCCTTATGGGAGCAACCCCTCTGGGGCAATGCTGCTGCTCTTGTTGCAGTGAAGACGCTCTCCTGGCCTTTATTCAGTGCAAATGATGCACGCTTGGTCTTCTCTTCATCTTGAACCACTATTATGCACAGAAATGTTCTATCTCCTCTGTTCTCCATCAGCTTTCTGTCGTGTTTCTCTTTTCTCTGCCCAGTCCCCTCCACTCGTCCTGTTTTCTGCTTCACCTCAGACTCTCACTTACCATCTGTGCCCCACTGGACACTTTCTGAAGAAGCAGAGGGAGCAGACTAGACTGAGTGGACCCCCCATCCTGTCTCCTCTCCTAAAAGCCAAGTCTTTGCAGGAAAACACGGAGAGGCTTAAACCACGACGCCATTAAGTGAAATCATCCCTCTTTTGCAGGCACTCCTTGGGAACCAGTGCCACCAGATAAAGTTCATTCCTGAGCTCAAGCTTGTTGCCTCCTGCTCAGCCACTGATAAGAGAGCTGCGATGCTTTGCTTCCATGTAAAATAACACAGGCAAACTCTGGTAAGACAGGTCTCGGCCTCTGTTCTGTAATTTATCCGTTGCACAATGGTTTCGGGCAACGCTGCTGGTATTTTAACATTCTCTTCCTTCCAAGGACATGCTGGTACCGAACTTTTGGGTGCTGCAAAACAGGAGTTGTGGAGAAAATGTGGAAGTGGGTCACTTATTTTTAAAAATGATTTATGTGTTGGGTTTTTTTTTTAACCTGTAAATAAGCAAGTCTTTTGGAAGTTGTTTTAGGCCGTGTGCAGACGGCTGCTGCAGAGCAGGAGAGTGATTGGGTGTGACAGAATCAGTTTCTGTAGGAAAACTGTAGGAAGTGTTGCCTTTGGAAGCATCCCCTTGGGCTGGAAGGGCATCTGCAGGCATTCTCCTTCCTCGTAGGAACCTGAGTGAAGTGAATTGGCTTCAGGGCTTTGCAGCCCAGGCAAAACTCGTGGTCTTCTGCCAGCAGAGAGGTATTGCCTTTGGCAGAGCTGGCAGCCGAGGTGTGGGGGGATGATGTGAGCCTGGAGCCCAGTGAGCCGGGCAGCGGGCTGTGGCAGAGGCGCAGCGGCTGGTGGTACCCTGCTGCTGCTGAGGGTCAGCCTGCCTGTGGGGGCTGGGCAAGCTGCTGGAGGGGTAAGGTAGTGGAGGAGGCTGGATTTCCGTTCAGGGAGAAGGGGGGTTGTACTGGGTGGGTGTGTTTGGGCTCTGCTTTCCTAGATGAGTGGAGCAGGATGGAGCCCAGCAAAAGAAGGGGTAGTTTGACAGGGATGCTTGAGGTCTCCTTGCTCACCTGTACAAATCACCTGTCTTCCTGGTCAGTCACCTCCCTCACCTCTCCAGTTTACCTTTCAGTCATATTTCTCTGCCTTTTCTTGCAAACATGACTCAACTTTCTCAGCATTTGAATTCCCCTGTGCCTTTTCTTCCCATCTCTTTCTTCTTTTTTTGTTCACACCCCTTGATTGTGTCTCTCTTTTACATGCATCTCATTCCTCTTTCATTCCTGTTTCTCACTTTTTCCCCCTCTCATGGCTCTGCATTCTCCCATCCCCCTTCTCTGCTTTCATAATGCATTTAGTCTGGCAGCAATCCACCATCTCCTGAAAGCTAATGGGGTACAACAGAAAGCCCCGTAGTCGCCATTTAGCGTGCTGGCAATTATCCAAACATGTTTCTGTATCTGGTCTGCTATAAAGTTGGGAGACATCTGACAATTTTTTTTTCCCTATCTACAGCTGTATTGTTTGTAGTGTTTCTTCAGCCTCGTTAATCACCGTTTCCTCTCTGGTTTACCTGTCTGGGTGATGCTCTGCTCCTCAGCAGTGTAAGCTGAAGAGTGTCAGGATGGAAATTGTGGGTCTCTGCCACTGCAGTTTCGCCTGTCCAAACAGTTCTGCAATAACAAAAGATGTGAATGTGAAATTATTGCTTCCAAGAGTCTAAAATCTCAATTGCTGGCACCTGGATGCCTAAACATCTCTGTTTGGGGTGCTGGTGGATAGGGCACTGTTGAGTCTTCTGTGGCTGTCGTAATTTATCAATCTGTAAGAAAGAAAATAATCTTTCTGGCGCATCTCCTCCTGCACCCGGGCAGATGAACTTCGAAGGAGAGGCCGTGGCCATGTGGCAGTTCTGCAGGTGGGCTGGCGGCTCTTCGCCCGGCCTGGCCCAGCCCTTGGCAAACCCACGGGTCTCGCACCCGCTGTGCGGCCGGCAGCTCTGCTCGCTCGGCGCCGTTTCAACCCGCCTGCTTCTAATATGCTGAATAAATTTAATGATTTCTTTTTTTTCCTCTGCTTCTGGCTGTAGCAGAGGAGGATTTCCACGGGGTGGTACTGTTGGGCTGTCGTTCGTGCTGTAAACAGCCCGGCTCTTTGTGTACGGTTTTCAGGGAAGGATTCATAGAGTGGGATTAACCCAGGTCATCTCTGCGGAATTTTTTTGTTTTGAGTTTTGTATGTGAAGGAATTTCAGCCAGTGAGAGGTTTACAAAATCTTGACTGCTTCCCAATTATTCAGAATTTGGCATTTGAGGTGTGCTGTTGGTTGTTTAAATTGTTTTATTGGGGGCCCGTTGCTGCTGTTATCTGTACACCTGCATCCTTTCAAACCATGGTGCTTGGTTTTATCTTTTTAGCAACTGAACAAACCTGGGACTATGCTGCAGGGCCAGGACTGTTCCCCATAGCTACCCCTCGTGTACGTCGTGGCAAGGGATGGAGAAGGCCAGTCCAAAAGAGGTTCCTTTCAGAAATGCCTCTTCTGTTTGCAAAGCAGTTTTCTCTAGTGCAAGGAGATGCTAATTTCCAGGCGTCTTGGTACATGACATAGGTGTGAGCTTCCTGCTTTAAAGCCAAAATTTGACCTTGTTTTTTAATCAGTTGGCCCCACGCTTCCTCCCTCAGCGTTCACCTCCTTTTTTGCCAGGGTTCTAGTTTTCAGCATAACTGTGTTTCTTGCATTAGGGTGCCGGGTGCTACGGGTTTGGGAGGCGCCTGCTGGGTGTCTGAGCCTCCTGCTCAGGGGCACGTCCAGAGCTTGTAAGCCAGAGAAACCAACCATCCCCAAAAGCAAAGCCGGACCCCCTGTGCCCCCCGCTCCTGGCAGAAGAGCCCATTGCCCAGCCTGGTCATTCCTTTTCCTTGACACTGTAAGTGGCTGCTCCGAGGGGCTGGCAGGGCTCTGCAAGCACCATCACTTACACTGACAGGTTGTTATTTTTCTATTAGGACCCTCTGATTTTAGGTTGTAAATCACTGACTATATTACTTGCCAGTGACCAGTCCTGGCTGTTGTGCTATCCAAGGGATTGTATGAAGAGTGGTTGCACTTCTGTGTCCTAGTTGCTCCTGCTTGCACGAGGAGCACTTGCTGGATCCCTCTCCTGAGCTGTTCTTTGCACATTTTGTTTCTCTGCTGCCTTTTCTGCATGGGTCCTTGGTACCATGCATCTTTGTCTTTCCTTCTCTTTGCAGTCTTTAACAGCTTCCAATATCCTACTGCCAGCCTAGTGCAAGAGATTTCCTCTCTTATTCCTCAGAAAGGGAGGGAAGAGACAGCTGTGTGCTGTGTTTCTCTGGTTTTCCTTTTGGGAACAGATTTCACGTAGCACTTGCATGTAGTGTTGGCTTTGCGTGAAATGAAGGCTGGCAATGGCCCCTGCTCTTCTGTAATCATTTTGTACCTGGATATGGATCTAATCAATTGAGCTTCACTGTCTGGATGGAGGCTTTTTCCTAAATCTGTTTAGGTCAAGAATTTCTGTCTGTGATGACTACAAAGGTTGAAAGTTTGGATAGTTCTATAAAAACGTCTCTCCTTTGTTCCTTTCTCTGCCTTGCCTTCTTTTTATCCAATCTCTCCTCTTTAGTATTACCTATTTTTCTGTAACTTTTCCCCTTTTGTGTGCTCCTTCCTTACCCTGGAATTCCTCTCCTTCATGTAGACTCTTTCAGACAGACACATAGACCTGTCCTACATGGCCTTTGCTGAGAATCTGCAACGTGTTCCAAACGACCTGCTGTCATTTGCCGGCAGAGCTGTATATTTTCTCTGCTCATAGGCCATCAGTGATTGCTTTAGAGAAAGGCATCCACTGTTTTGATGGTTCCCCAGAGATAAATTTATTGGCAAGACACCATAAAAGTTCTTTTTTTTTTTCTTCATTCTGTAGCTGAAATCATACATGCTTATAATGGCTATTATTTCTGTCACTCTCTGTTTTATTAGTAATATTGAGATTTGTGTCTTAATCATCCAGTTGATGCTGGCCAGCATTAATGGCAGTACTGTTCTAGTAGTAGGGCAGAATTGTGATAAATTTGGTAGAAATTTCTGCAAAGGCTGCTACGTAAAGCCTATATTCTGTCAGGGTTCTGTTGTAATCTTAAAAATAATTAAGTAGCATTTGTGCAATTAGAATTTTTCTGCCTTCTGATTCCCTCTCTTTTTGGTCTGGCAATGTTTGTTGCATGTTAATGTGGTTTTACTGTGTTGCAGGTAATGGATCACTTTTGTCTGTAAACGATTCCTGGCAGGAATGTATCGACGGACCATTGTCCTGTTGTTGATGCCTGTTATAGGAAAGTAACCAACTTGTTCATATGCACCACGTTCTCGGTGGAAGAGGGGCTGAGAAATCCTCCTCAATGCACCTGCAAGGAGGTAATGATTTAGACAGATTCTGCATGACAGCATTCCGGTATATGCTCGGCTTTAATGGCACTCTTACTACTAACCCAGCACTGCAGATGTCCTTAAGGCATTGTTTCCTTTCTCCTTTCAAATTGTTACTGAGTCTCCAATTCCAACAAGCTATATTTATGGATCTTCTAATCCAGTTATCGTGCCATTACATTTGTCTGATGATAGCTATCATGTCCTGTCTCCATCAAGAGCTAGTAATGAGTTTGGTCTTCATTCTCATTTATAAATTTATATAATGAATAGTTCTGAAGTTATACGTTATGAAGAGTTTGTGCATAACTGATGAGATCTGGATGATCTCTCTCCTCTGGGGACAGCTGGCATGAGCCCTAGCCACAAAATCCATCAGGGATGCAAAGGCATCCTTCTGCACCACTGGATGAAACTGCAAGACGTGTGTCTTTCAGTGTTGGAAACGTGAGCTCGTCTGACTCAGTCAGGTCTGTAGTGCCATCATCCCATTTCTGATGGCATGCACATACCCGAGCCCAGGGTGGGCAGAGGTAGCTGCTCCCTCTGGACTATGACGTTACCAGTTCTTCTGATGGATGCTTTGTTTGGTTCATGCTGGCACTCAAATTATATGTTGCCCAGCTCATCAAGTTACACTTATGCTTACTTAACAAATTTTTTTAAAAGTAAAATTTGTTTCTTGTTGGTGCTAATTAACATGTGGGGTTTGTTACATTATGCTTTATCACTGTTCTGCAGTGCTGTTTGTCTTTAGCTTTTCCTGGGCTGGGACTGTGGTGAATGTTTGTAGAGGTATTACAGTTTTGGAGAAGCGCCCACTAGAAGCTAGTTGAAGAGCGATGGAGAAGTTATCCAAATAAAAGTGGTACCAACAAGTTATTATTAAATGTTTATTATTAAAAGCAGTATTAAAAACATATTAATAGCACCTCAGCAGTAAAAAACCAAGTGGAATTAAATGGACCGTGTTTCTAAGAAATATCTTGGCTTCTAGCAGACAGAAAGATGAGCTAAATCTACTCACTTGCACATCATAACGTAAACAGCTTGATGTGGAACAAATCTTCTGCTACATCAACAGAACAAATTTAGATTAAAACTCTGATCATGACTCGCTCGGTGCTCTGATTTATGTGTTGGTGCTCAGAATCTCTTCCAGCTTCCAGATGGCACCTGAGCAGGATTCTTGTACGCTTTGCAAATGCATCATGCTCTTTACCTGAAGTTCCTCAAAATCAGCTGCTTTGGGAAAAGCAGGGGGGGGATTTCACCTTTTTGGTATTCTAATGAATATCGTTTGGACATGGAGCTTATCCTGTGCTGAGCTGATGGCTCTGGCCTATTCTCGGGGCTGTTATGAGTTGACTCTTGAGGAAACTTCAGGGCCACGCCTGACAGGACGGCTACAGCAAGTGATTCAGCTTTTCCAAGCACTTCTTGTAGTAAGTAGTTTTGCTCTTAGTGCTCTTGGAGCCAATGAATGGTATTAAATGCAGCACGATGAAAGAAAGATAGTAGAGAACATAATAGAGGCTTTCATGATGAAACATGACTCATTTCCAGTGGTCAGATATTTACTGAGAATCAAGAGGAATCCATGAGAAGTATGCAAAAGAAACAGAAAGTTTTTGTGCGACCTATAAGTGAGGCTGATGAGAGGGTAATGTGCTGGGTGGGCTCATCTAGCTGGTCTTCAGCGATGCCTCAAGGTGCTAAAGAGACTTTGGTTTCCTGTTTTTGCTTTTGCAGAGACTTGGCATCCGCTTCGCTTCTCCCAAAACAGCCCAAAGGACAAGAGACTGCTCAAGCAAAAGGACATCAGCAAGTGTGGATCTGTGCTTTAGGTAAGAGCTGGAGCAAAGTCAGGCTTGATCCAAACTGCTTGCCCCATGTAAGCAGTGTTGCTTCTTCTCTGTGAACCCTGCTCCCAAGCAACAGATTCTTTTAGGAATGAGGAAGCATCATCTCCTCGCATTCTTGCTTCTCTCTCTGCCTTGCCTTGGTCAGCGGCATAGCTTTCCAATTTTGGCTATTTTATCTCTCAGTAAAGTTGCTGCAGAATCTGTCTTTAAATGACATTCTCTTATGCTTAATCTTGAGAAGAAATAATGTCCCTCAGAAAGTGCTGTCACAGATTTCAAACATATCGAATGTACTTCAGATAAAAGCAGGACTGTAATGTTCTGAGGGGTATGATTTTTAAGCTAGGAGCTTTGGGTATGCGATGATGCCTCTGACATTTGCGAACAACCCCACCAGCAGAAGGTGAAAATGTCAAGATGCGTGTCGATTCTCTCAAGATCTAGAGAGCTGCTGCTAAAACTTAAGTTTTAGCAAAAACAAAATGAGCAAAACTGGCAGAAAGATCCAAGGGGTGAAGCAGCAGCTGTACAAAAGGTTGGAAGTGTTGGTCCTGCTCTGCAGCCTGCCCACGGGTCACAGGGGAAGCAGAGCAGGCAATGCATGAGTCATTCTGTGGTCTCCCTTCCAGGTGATTTTACAACAGAAATGTGAACAAAATCCTGACACAGTTGCCCTAATTGCCAGTTCTGAGGGTGGGTGCATTTATGCTCTGCCGTAGATCAGAAAGGAGGGATGCTGGGCAAATCCTGAGCAGAACACTGTAAAGGTGAGTGCAGTTGCCCGTGCCTGTGGATGCTAAGGACTGGATCTTCCTGGGCGTTAAGGTGAATTAGAGTATCTTCAGGAGGAAACTATACTAAAATATTTACCTGTGCTGAATGCAGAAATATGGTCCAGCAGAGTCCTGACTTCACGTCAGGCAAATCTCTACACAAGGCTGTGCTCAACGGGTCTGTGCTGTGTTTATGAGTCATAGATTTTGGTCTAATATTTTCTGTGAACTGCTGAACCCTACAAGCTGTTATTGCTGTCTGCATCACTGAAGAGATTAAAGTCCCCCCTCTTTTTTTTCTTTTTTTTTTGGCAGATAAATTTCTTGACGTTTCTTAAAGTCACAGTGACAATTTCTACAGAAATAATTCAGATAGTGGAGATGTAAAGGTTACCCAGAAGAACCTCCATAAATTGTTGAGCTTGTCCTTAGCAAGAATCTTCATGAATTAATTTTATTTTATCTGTTCAGCAGATTGTGAATGGTTGGATTTCATCCCTGGTCCCTTCAGAGCTTCTGAGCTCTTGGAGGGTCATTTGAAGAACATATCTCACATTTTGTATATAAAAAGTCTCAGGCTTATCGTTCCTTCAGTGGCAGCTGCAGTCAGGCTGTGGAAGCTGTCAGGGAGATGGTAGGTATGACCACATGGAAAACTCGCCCGTTAATATCAGCCAGCCTTTTGTGAAGTGGGACCTTGGTTCTGTGGCAGGATAATCTCATCTGAGCAGATATTTACCTTCTGGTGTTTTATTAGCTGCTATGACTGGTTTTATAATTAACTTGTGATTTGTTTACACTCTGTATATTCTTATTTGAAAGTGTAGAGGGATGCCTGGTTCATGCCAGGGTTTTATTCTTAAAAATACTTCTATTCTTCAGTCAGTTGTGGGAGATGAGGGAGCAGGATCTGAGTCCGGCGGGAGTGCCAGCAGATCCAGAGATTGTGCCATGCAGGCACTGAAGGGGCTGAGACAAGGCAAGTGCAGGAACGGTCCATGGCGCTGAGGGCTCCCTGATGGCCCTTACAGTAGGCTCCTACTTATGTACAGATTTTAAAAAGAAAAGAAATACATAAATACTTATCTCTGTTTAATTTTAATTGCTTTGTCCCCAAAGCGTTAGTTATTTTGGCCTCTAGCTTTTGATCCCCTAAGATGGGGTAAGTTGTGTTTCTCTTGAGCAAACAGATCTGGGTTAAGCCACATTTTAGGGGCAGACACTTAAATTTTAGAGTTACAGCAAATGAAAATTAATTTCAGCCTCGCAAAAATGTAATCAAAATCAGTGGGAAAATGCTGCAATTCTTGTTACCTCACATTGTCATTTTTGACCAGGAATATTTACAGCCATTCTTCACGTGCACAGTAATTGCAGCTGTTAGTGAATATACCCTGAACTAACTCTTGAGCGCAGGTGTGTAGGCAGGGCAGGTTTTGTGGGGATCCCGTCACCAGCAGATGGTTCCTGAGAGGTTGCATGGGATGGCAGCATCGTCAGGTGGGACCACTGCAGCCTTGCCCCTTCTTGGCTGGGTCTTCCTGTGCCTGGCGTGGGTGTGTTGGCTTCCCACTGAAAGCGGAGATGCTCCTTGAAATAGTTTGTTTAAAAACTCAGACAATGAAAACCAAGCTCACTGAGAACTGGCCGAGCAGGTTGTTCAGAGCTGATGAACAGTGCAGGCATGTTGCTGTCTCTGTTCCAAGAGTGAAGTCTGTTGGGGCTGGGTATGGGATTATTGGAAAGAGCAGGGATGTGAGAGCAAGAAAAGGACTTGTGAGCTTTTTTTATCAACGACTGAAATGTCTCCTGTGTAGTCCTCTCTGGCCTTGTGATCCTTTTTGGTCCCTGTGCCATTGCAGGCATTGAGGGCGGTCGTCTGCTGCAGCTCCATCCCGTGGCCCTGGCTGTGGAGCAGGATGGGGCCGCAGGTGACATGAGTGCAGGGGGGAAGAGACCTGGCCATACGGATTTATACAGGGAAGCAGCTGGCATGGAGTGCAAATACACCATTTGTACAGGCTTATAATCCTTCCTGTGAACGCTTGGTCTTTAAAACACTGATAGTTTGTTATTTTTATTGCCTAAAATTCCAAGCAGCAGCCTGTCAGCAGCTTTGGTTAGGGGAGAGCAGTGTGTTGCCTGGCCTTAGAGGTTGCTTTGCACGCGTGCGAGGTGATGGGGTGTTGTGGTTATGGTGGCTGGCCAGAGACCCTCAGCAAGAGAGGCAGCCGAGTGGCTGAGATCCCTCCTGTGGCGGCACCCTAACTGCCAAGGACACATTCATGTTCGCACATGTTATTTGGTAATTATAATTAGTAGACCTTAGGGGACAGTTAGGAAAGCTTAAACATGTGGCAGCTTCCACTACATCATCAGGGTAGGCACCAGCAAGGCTCGGACTGCAGCCTTAGAAGGGGTTAGTGCAAAGGCCCGGGAAGCAGCTTCTCCCAGCAAAGTGCAGAGAGCACGTCTGGGAAGGCAGGCGTCACGCTGGAGGTCTGGGTCACCTTCTTGGCTATAAGGAAAGGAAGAGATGCCAGTAAATGCTTTTATTGAGTAATCGATGTTGTGTTTTTTAAATCTAAGCCTGAGCTTTACTGCACATATGTTGAATACAAAGGTAAACACAAGTGGTGGAACAATGCTTTATACTGTACAGTGTGCCTTGGTGTTTTATTAATTCATAATTATCCCTTTTCTGGAAAAATTTCATTGTGAAATGACTTGGAGCTTGGGAGCCAAGTGAAGCCTTGACAGTGCTCCTGACAACACTGCTGATGCCAGCCCCTGTGTCTGCCGGAGCCAGGCAGTGTCCAGAGCATGTTGTCCCCCAGCGCTAGCTGGGCTCCAGCCTTTGCTCGCTGGGTGCTGGCTGTGCCTGACGGGGAGCTGCCACCCCTCTGAGCAGGGCCACGGGGCAGCACAGAACAAGCCCAGTGAGCGCTGCCTTATTCCAGAAGAACTGTCTACCGAGTCCTTCCGAATAATTCTGGCAGATGTCAAGGAGAGAAGTTCTGTGTTTGAAAGGTGCATTTGCACGTGAGCTGGGTGAGGCCTGTATCTGAGCCAGGAAGGTGGCTGTGGCAGCACCAGCGCAGGTTTGTGTGCCATCCCGATGGTGATGTGCTTGCCCAGCCCAGGCAGAGTGGCCCTGCAGCTCAGAGGTGGCCACTGCCAGTGCAGAAACTGGGGGGTTAAAGCTCTAACCTGGGTGGGCACCTGTGAAATAAAATTGGCTGCAGCAGACCACTGATAACCTCTGATGTGCAAATCTTCCAATGCTTGGTGAGACAAAAGCAGCTCAGGGTCTGAGCTGATATGGGTCAGGCGGCACCTTTAGCTGTGTGTAAGGCTCTGGGGCGGGTGGAAACCTCTCGAGTAGCCTCTACACCGGCTGCCTCCAAAGCTGCTGCAAGTTGTGCATACAAGGCAAGAGGGCAGAGCAAAAAGAGACCATCAGTGGTGGGTTTGAGGGCAGAGCTTTCCGAAGCAGGGGTTCTGGTGAAGTGGACTGGCAAGACAGAGCTCCGATGACACCCGGGATGGCCAGCAAAAGGAGCGCTACTCAAATCTGGATGGTGTCTGTCCATGCTTAAAAGGCTGTTGGAGGTTTTTTGTGCTTCTATTTGCCTGAAGTTGTTGGCCTGCAGTTGACAGAAATGCTGGATACTGACATTTCATCTGTAAATCTAATCTAAAATACAGGTTTATATTTTCGGGGTCTGTCCCCTGGGACCATAGCCAAGCACGTGGCATTATTGTGCAGTGGCAGACGAGCATTTAGCAGATCTGTGCAGGAGCCTGTTCCTGTGCAGAGCTCTCAGGGCTGTCCTTAGCAGGTGGGTATGGGACTGCCTTGAAGCATCGTGTTGTTGATGATGCAGCTTTGGACGGAGTGGAGCCTGCATGGTGCCCGACGGTAATATCGCAGCCAGCAGCCCCTTCGGTGGGCAGAGTGTGTGGCTTCCATCGTGGCAAACTGGCAACAGCATGTGTTGACCTCTCTGTGGGCTAAGTGAAGATGTGCTGAATGGCATGGGTGGTGTAAGAGGAGGGAGGACACCGTGGGCTCACAAGGAAGAGGGTCCCATCCTGCTCTCCGTGTCGGCAGGGGAAGCTTTGCACTCAGCATGATTCTGTGGGTTGATCTTTCCGCTCTTGCCCCTTTAGCTACTGGGGTGGCCTGAGAGGTTGGTGTGACTTGTGCTAGGGACCAAGGCCAGCCCGGTGGCTGCCCAGGTGGCCGGAGCAGCAGCGTCTCTGTTGAAGGGGGTTCCCCAGGCGCTGAGTACTGCTTGGGCTGGTGAGGGGGAAGGGCTGCGGGTTGTGTGCTTGGCATGCCAGCTGCAAGTGGAGGAGTGCACCTTCACTTCATGCTGTTGACCGAGTATGTTTGTTTGCTCGTTTTACTCGGGAGAGGGAAGGACTTTGGTTTGCTAGGCAGCCAGAACGTTCTGCGGGTGAGCTCAGAAGGGGTACGTTTGCCAAGAGAGGCAGGTGCCTGAGAAGTCAGCGATGAGGCTGTCATAGCCTGGAGAAGGTGCATTAATCATTGGCTTTGCATTCTACTTTTCATGAGATTTTAGGGTGTTTTCTGATCTTTTGTATTCCTAAGCTTTTGTGCTGAGGGGCTATTTAGTATCCACATCTCATCACTCAACTCCTTGGATCTAAGCACATTTTTCTCATTGTTAGAGGTAAGAGTAAAGCAACAGGGCAAGTAATGTTAGTTATATTTATTATGGGTGTTTTGTACAAAATTATCTTTGTTTTGTGATTTGGGGAATTGAGAGTCATAACAGCACATGATAAAGCTTGTCTGCATGAGTGTTTTACAGGCTGGGCTTTTTGCAGCACGCCCGGAGTGGTCTGTCGGATGACCGGCTAGCGAGTAGCTGTTGCCAGGGCTGGATTCTGTAGCAGCTGTTGGGAGAAGGACCTCTGGCTCCCACTCTGTGAGGGAGGATTCCCCGCACAGACCAGTCTGTTAAATAAAAGAGATTCACGTTACTAAAGTGTGTGCTTCAAAAAGCAATTCGCAATTGCCCTGCAAACTATTTCAGACCCTGAAATCCACCAACATGATGTTGGGTGGATTGTTCTAGAGAAAAACTAAAAAGAAAAATTACAGTATCTTAAATATTTTGTAAGGTTTTCTATTCTTTTACCTGAACTGTTGAGTATGCCTGTCCTTCTGTCTGAATTATCAGTGGGAAAGTTGGCAGAGGGAGAATTCCCTTGTACAGACAGAGGTGTCACTGGCAGGTTCTTAAGACTGAAGATGAAGAAGGTTTGAGTCTTTCCCTGTGTGGGCTGCTGGTGTCACTGCAAGGTGCAAATGCAGAAAGTGCCATCATGTCTCAAGAAGCATAAGAGAAGGGTGAGTAAAACCACTCGAGTTTTATCCCAGCTGTTTTGCACATTGTATAAGCATTTCTCCATGTCCATTTCCACACTGCTCTGTTTGTTTGTGTGTCCTATTAAAGTCCCCAGTCACCTCTTTTAGGAAGCTAAATGAGTCTTGTTCTGTAGACCCCTTCCTCCTCACCCCTACTGAGTTTTGAAGGACTCAGTTTTTCCATCTATCCCACAGCATCAGCTGTTTCTGAGCTGCAGTCCCCTTGAATTAAAACCACAGATGCCTCCCCCTGCCCTGGGCAAACCAGGCAAGCTCCCTGTTTCCTTGCGTGCGGCTGCGTGCATCCCGGTACCCGACCTCTGTTGTGTGCAGCTGACTGGAAACACGGAGCCGGCACTGGGCTCCCTTCGAGTGCTGCCTCCTGTAAGGGAAGAGAAGTGAGGAAAGGACAGCTGAGATGCTCCTCCTGATTACAGGGCAACATCCCGAGCTTACAGCTTGGGAAGACTCAACAAATATCCTTTTCGAGTCTGAAATGAACACATTTGCATTCCTAGAATTAAAGGTGGATTCAATAGCTATGGAAGGATGAATGGCAAACAGAAGGAAGGCTTCTACGTGATTCTTTATCTTCGGACGCTGTCTCAAGGCCCAGCTGTAGGCTGAGGTGTCTCAGCAGCGAGCGTTGCTTGCGGCATGGCGGTGGCTGCAGGAGGAGCTGTGGGGGGCTGCGTGGGGTGGGAGCAGCCCTCCCAGCTGCCTGCGGGGTCAGCGTGCTGAGGGGGCATGTTTGCAAACAACCTGAAGCTGAGCCCCCATCTACAAGGAATTATCTGGAGAGAAATGACAAGGCAAAATAAAACAAAAAAAACCATTTTATTGATCAAATGTGTCTGTTGCTTGACAAGAAAAGATGCAGCCTTGGACGCTTGCCTTGCAAAAGCCAGTCTCATTTCTCTCTGTCCTCTCTCTTCCTGCCAGGGCTGTTTAGGGACAGTTCCTTCTGCTGTTCTGTATCTTTAACTGCCTGTTTTTGTTGTGTGGGGTTTATTTTGTATTGTTGCGGATGTTTTAAAAGCAAATAAAGGGCCCTGCAGGAGCTGCTTTGCTGAATGCTCTGAGACTAAATACCTTTGCTCATGTTTTGTCTTGTTTCACATCATGAATCTTACAACTCTTCCAATCAAGGCCACGTGTGTCCTTGGAGTTGGAGTCACGGTGGTTTTTTTCCTGGTCTTCTCAGTATCTTTAGTACTTGGTGAGATTTGGCTGTGAAGGCTCTTGTGTTGTTTGCATTTCTTTCAGCAGCGTAAGAAAAGTGTGATGAAGGCTTCTGACAAGGGCAAGAGGAGGCAGGAGACATTTTTCAACAAGAAACTTAGCAGAAATGAAATGCTACACCTAGGTCCCTTCTTGTTAAAATACGTAGAGAGTCCCAAAAAACAGTAGATGATGAAGAGCTAAGATTTCCCAAGGATGCTGGATGCCGTTATCACCGCAGAGGTTTGTGTCGATCTCTCGGCAGCTCCCCAGCTCCTGGTGTCTGTGCCCTAGTGAAGTGAGTGGAGTGAGATGCTAGCGAAGATGCTGCCTGTTCTGGTTAAGAGTAGCTGCAGTGTGTTGGGGTTGAATGGTGTGTGTGGCAGATTGAGCACTCTGGGGCATGGCAGCCGCTGCAGAAGCATGCATCGTCCCCAGCAGAGATGTCAGCACATCCATCCGGCCGTGCTGAGCAGCGTTTGTTGGGAGCTGGGGCTCCTCTGCAGGGCTGTGCAGCAAGCAGCTTCGGGAAGGGCAGCAATGGTGGGTTTTAATCCTGCCTTCTCCTGCAGAGAGCAGCTCTCGGGAGCTGTAGTGGTGCTTGGTAGATACTCAGCATGGTTTTGCCTCTGCAGTGGAAATGCCCTCGTCCCTGGCATGGTCGCTGTGGGGCTGAACTGGCAGCCCGCTTGCAAGATAACAGTGCTGGCATGTCGGGGACGGCGCATATGATGCGAGTCTGACAGATGTCAAAATAAGCTCGAGGTGAGTGCTGCTGGTTTTTCACACGCAGGAAAGTCTGTGCAGGCCAGTGCCCTGTCAACAGCTCTTATTTACTGTCTCCCACCTTTGTTTTGGATTTATTTCTAGCAGAACAGCTATTTGTTCAGGTGCTTGGAGAAAGGTTTCCTCTATGTTTCTGCCTATCACAGTGTCACCCATTAAGAAGAATATTTTGATTTTCAGTTCCCCTTGGCAGGTTCACCTCTGCCTCTGTGCCTAGGCAGTGACTTGCACAGATGCCAGCTCACCACAAAACCATCCTGCTGTTTGCTTCTCCACAGCCTTTCATTAGATGTGAACCATGTTATATTCTAGACTAACTTACAGCCATGTATTTTGCTAAGAGGCTTCGGCTCTACCCTTGGAGAGGGGGAAAATGCTCTTATTTAGGTAAATACAGAGTTCCCACCGCATTGCATGAGCTGTGTGGCCCTGTAGATGTGAAGGCTGAGATCCAGCTGCTGCACGAGGACGGTGGGAGGAACACACGCTGCTGGTGCCGAGCCTGGGCTGGCTGGTGGGGCTGCTCAGCTGTGGTCACCCTGGTCCAGCCCTGGCCCTGGCAGGCTCTCGGCACTGAGCCTTTCCAACCAGCCTTTTGGCTGTGGGCTTGGCTGGGCTGCAGAGAGCTGTGAAATGCAGCCTGCTGTTGTTTGTCTGCTCCCTCTTTGCAGGAGTAGAGTTCATCTGCTTGCTAAGACTGCCCTCTCCTGAGGCAGCAGCCGGGAGGCAGCACTTAAAAATATTAGATTGGGTTCAAACCATCTCCTAATGATCAGTTCTGTTATTTCTCTGAATTGCTTTTGTCTGATAATGGTTTACTTTGGTTCATAATGGTTTCATTTTCTCTGCAGCAATATTGATGCAAGTGTGGAAGCCACATTAAGAAACAACATCCCGTCGGAGTTAAAACCCAGGTACAGCTCATTCCTGATGGTGTTCCCCACAGCCACGAGGAAGAGAAGAGGGATTTTTCTCCCTCAGCTCCTCCAGCTGTAGACATGGAGCCCATGCTCAGCGAGGCACCCTTCTGCAAACCCACGCTGCTGGACAGGCCAGACCCGGGGTTTATCCCTCCGGACCGTGAGCATGTCATCTCTTCTGGGCTGCCGCCAGCGGGGCCCTGCTCATCTCGTTCCACCTTAAACCCTTCTGAGCAGTGTGCCTTGGCCTTCTGTGCCCCATCTCTAGAGGAGGAGGAGATCTCTGCTCAGTCCTGCAGTGCTAATGAATAGCAACATCTCTGAAACAGTGTGACAGCGTGGGTGAGGTTCTGCCACCTCTAAAAGGAAAAACAATTAAGCCTATTTTCCCCTGCCCCAGTTTAAGCTTAAATCTTAAGCCTGGGATGGAATAACAGTCTCATGTGTTTCAGACACCTAAATTACTTTCAAGCTGCTTCTCCACTGGGCATAGGAGGCTGCTGCACCATATAAATTGTAAGTGATGCTCCTTTTCAATTTCCTTGTGTGCCGGATCGCGCTGGTGGGACGATGCCCTGGCGCTTTCCCGTTCTGTCCAGGTGTTTATGGGCTGTGACACTGTGGGCACCCCAAATGCAACGTTCCTCTTCCAGCTGCACACACATAACTCTGTCAGCAGCTTCAAGACACAGAGCACCATGGGAGGGTTCGCTAATTGTTTAGAGAAGCTACTCTATTTTTAAATGCTGCCCTAAAGGTTTGGGAAGTGAAAAACTTACAGAAAAGAGAAAGGAGGAGGGCGGGGATGAATAAAGTTCTTTCCATATGTTTCTGTATGTTTCTAGTTCAGTATCTTCTGATGTGGCTGTTTCCAGATCTCTGAAGAGCTTATTGCAGTGGTACCGAGGGCTTATAGAAAATTTAGGCATGTAAAAATTAGCTTTCATCCTAAATTGTCTCCTTATTTTCTCTTGAATCAGGAATTGACAGATATATTTCTGATTTGTTTATTGTCTGCAAATTGCTGAATATTGGCATCCCTGTTATCTAAATATAAATTTGAGAAGAGCTAGAAGACTTTTGCAGGGGTGGCCCATATCTCAGCGTATATGTGGGGTTTGAGTTTATCAGAGGAGCTATGCAGATTGGGAACTAAGCCTGCTTTTTTAAGATGGACTGTTTTGTTGTTTTGTTGTTGTTGTTTTTAAAACAAATAGCTCTTATATATCAAGCAAACTTGTTTTAACACCTAATTAAGTTAATTTAGGTGGTTTAGTATAGTTCAGCAGCAGCCCCAAGTCGTGGTCTTCCACCCGATCTCACATATTGATTCTACTGGTGTTTTGTCCATAAATCTTTTTTCTGTTTCTGTGCAGCTGTAATTGTGTTTGAGAAATGGAAAAATCTTATGTGCCCAAGCCACCTAAAGTGCATAATTACTCCACTGAAATACCTTTGGAGGTAAGTGCGAGCTGGGACTGAAGTTTCACAACAGTTTCTTGGTAGTTTCTGAAAGAAATTGTGTACAGGCAGCTTACAGGAGCAGTGGGCTGGGGGCAGCAGTGGGGGCCAAGCCTGCGACAGTGCCAGGCAATGCCAAAACAGCTTCCACCCTGGCTCCTGCTGGCACCGCAATGATGTGCAAAGCCTTTCTCACAGAAATGCGCTTCCTGCTAGGTGACTTGAGCAGGATTTCAGCAATGCTTCTTCTGACTGCCTTCTGAGGCACCTTTTGTTTTTCAGATCAACCTTCTTCAGGATCCCTTGGGAGCTTTTGTTCTGGAAATCGAGTCCACAGGGGTGTTTTCTTTCCCTGACTTCTCATTAGTTAAAATCCAAATTATACAAGCCAAGAGGGGTTTTGGCAGGTTGGTTTGGGGTTTTTTCCCCCTTTTGGAGCAGTTCAAGTATTTGTTCCTTGCTGGAGCAATTGCATACTTTACAGATGTTAACACCCAGCCTGTCTTTTAAGAATTAGGAATTGTGCACATACACAGCCATTGGTTTGGTTCTCAGACTGTGCGGTTTACATGCTAAAGCAGCGTGTGTGTGTGTGTGTGTGTATATATGTTGTGTGAAGATGTGGTTGTCTGGGGGATTGAACAGTAAAATTCAAAAGACCTGATGCATGTTTCTGCCTACACCTGATTTGGGTTTGTTTATCTCCAGATGTAAGCACCGAATCCATCTGTTCCTTCACATTGTAGTAAGATAATTTTACAAAGAATTGAGTAAAGGCAGCATGTTGTCACTGGAGTAGTATTCCCATATTGTAAATGCACATCAGCTTGTGCAAATACAAAAGACATTTGTTAAATATCTGCACTGAACCTTTCTGGTACTTCCCTTCGCCTTGCATCCTTGTTCTTGTGGAACCTTGATGGGGAGACTGGGCAGGCCAAGGGCGTTGGGATCTTTGTGATTGTTAATTCAGCATACCTCAAAGCTGGAAAAATCCCAACACTCGGGATCCTGGGTCTGAGAGATAAAGACATTTAATGTCCCCCCTACAGGTAATCCCCTGGCACACAGGGTAAGCCCACTCTCCCCCTTCCCTGCAGTACCTCAGTGTGCAGTGGCTTTTCCCAATACCAAATTTTTTAAAAATACCATGTCCAGCAGAAGCTGCACAGAACCAGATACCTCTGAGGAGGTATCTCCCATCCCTAAGTGGTAGCTGGCCTGTTATGCTGGCTGCCAGGAGGATTTATGGACAGGCTGTCATTGTCCTCAGAAACATGTCCTGTGCATCACAGCCAGGACGTGGCTTAATGGATGCCTCTCCCTGCTGTCATGTCTGCTGGTCCCTTTTGTCTGTGCCTCTCTGCACAGTACGTTTGCTACACCTGTGAGTTCTACCACTCATGCAAAGATGTAGGATTAAACAGAACTGCACCCTGCAATACTGGAAATGGTTTTCTGGAAATGTTAATTTCCTAAGGGCTTTAAATCAAAGGTTGGTAGATGGAGCTGCCGTGATTTAAGTGCTTTCTGCCTTCCAGAGCAGTGGTGCAGGTACGTCTGCAGAAGGCAGGTCCAGCTGGCTGTGCCCCTATGCAGCCCTGTGCCCAGGCCAGCACAAGATCACCTAGAGTCAGGAATGTTTATTTGCATTTATGTGGTCTTGAAAGACTTCTTAAATTGTGTGAATACGATGGAAAATGGATTTTTCCTGCCCACCTAAGCAAGCTTTTAGTGATTAATGCTGTAAAGTAAAAACAACAGCCACAAATCTGGTTTTATAACGTGCTGTGGATTCCAGGTCTATGAAAAATGCATGCTTCATAAAAGAAATTTTTTCTTCTCCTAGTACTCTTTCAAAAAATACCTTATCTCCTTAAAATCCTCTTGTCTCTTGTCTCCATAGCTGCATTTTAATGCTAATGGGATACATAGCTTCATAATTCTTTGTCTCCTTGCATTGGTACAAGGCTAAACTCTACTGCAGAATAGGTATGTTCTACTGGAGAAAAACTTAGCAGAAGAGAGAGGATTCACTCATCAGCTGTGAAATTAGTCGAGCTTTTTTATCTGTTTTTCCCCTAGAGATGTATTGTGTGCCATAACTACCCCAAGGAAAAGGAAATCTTGAGGTACAGGATGAGTTGCTTGCTGTTGTGTCTCTGATACTGAACAGTAAAGAGAAAGACTGTTGTGGGCTGCAGATATTTCAATTCACATAATTCTTTATTCTAAAACTGTGATTACTTTCTTTCAATGGTGGGAGAAACTGTCTGCTTTTGTGTTACAGCTAAGGAAGTACAGAGGCTCTGTAAACAAGGAGGTCTCCTTGTTAAAAATACATTTTGCTGGAAGCGCTGCTTTCCAGACCAGGGTCTTACTTGGTTTTGTGCCTCAAGGGAAAGTCTGGGACACTGACCATTGTTCCTGCTTTCTTTTGGTTGCTCTGTGTAAATGGCTGTACTTCGGCAGCATTTTCCTTGTGATCTTTTTCCCCATAACAGGACTTTGTTCCTTCTTGTTGCTGTTCTCCAGGGAGGGAGCAAGTGGCTGCACATTGCATGCAGACCGCAAGAAACAGCGCGCAGAGCAGCAGATGCGCTGCAGGGTAGCCGGGGGTTCCTCCCACCCTTTCAAGCAGCAGAGCTGCACAGATACCCCTGTGAACTGGCCATGTTCAACCTCCCTTGGCATGAGAGCAAGCCCAACAGATGTGTATCAAAGCACGTTGGTAGGTGGTTGGGAAGGCTGCCTGGGCAGCGGCTGGTATTGCAGGGCTAGCAGTGGGCTCTGCACCTCTTGTCCTTTTCTCTGGACAAGAAGTAGCTGCAAAACCTCCCTGCCATCTTTCAAAAAGTAGATGAGATCAGCTGGGTAGGTCTTTCAAAGAGGCTGGTCTGTAACTTCCCTGCAAAACTGGAGCTCAGTGATATGAAGCTGCTGCCTGCAGGTCTGGTCCTGAGTGCCTGGGAGAGACCTCGCAGAGCTGGGCTGAAGGTGCAGGGAGTGACACAGGGGAAGGCAGCGAGGGCTTCAGTCAGCATCCTTGCTGCTGTCGAGCATCCTGTACAAAATTTCCGTAGATAACATCCATCGTTGTCCAAACCTGCAAGAAGCAGCCGTGCTAGCAATGGGCTGTCCTGGCAGGAGCGTGCCCTGGCAGCGGTCAGCAAGGATGGCTCCGTGGCTGGCTCAGTGGGAAGGTGGATGCCCAGCATGGAAGTTGGTCCCTGCCCTGCTCCCGTATGGCTGCTCAGCTCGCCCGGCACCAGTCCTAGCTGGTGTGCTTGACCCAGCCTTCCTGGAGCTTATCCCTAGTCCACTGGGCTGAATGTAAACCGAAGGGTTTTCTTTGAACAAGAGATTTCAGAGGCTCTGTTCCTAACTACAGCAAAGCACGCTGCTACTCAGAGATAAAGGCACGTTGTGAGTCAGGATATTCTTCCTGCTCGTGAAGCTATCCTGAAATTGCAGATATGGATTATATGACTTGAACGCTGCACTATTTATGATGTGTGTTCAGTCACCTAAATCATGTTGGCAGTGTTTGAGCTTTGCCCGGATAATTGATTCAAATGTAAATTGAAGAAATAAATCCTTTACAGCTAAAATATGCCCTCTTTTTATCTTGATTCTTTTTCTTCTTTTTGTTGAACGGCATAGAAAATATGTAGTTATAATCTCATAAATAGATATTTGACTACCTTTGTAGGAGGGCAGGTAAAACGAGGTTTGTATGGTCTGTTCTGAAATGCTTTACTGTTTTGTTTATTGAATTACTAACCTGTCTGTAACTTGGCTTCTGTACTTCTGGTCAATAATCTGCTTGTAGAAATGTTTGTGCCATTCTTCAACACCAAGGCCAGGTGGTTATTTATTTCTTTAAGTTCTTAAGCACATTAGTTGAGGATAAAGGATCAGAGAAATATATATATATATTTTGTTTTAATAGCCATGAAGTGAACGTGTGGTGAACGTGTACCCTGCTGGCATCAAAGGTTTCTTTGGTTTGTGAATCTGCGCAGAGGGATGCGGACTGGCATCAGGACAAGCCTTTGCAGCATTTTGTGAATGTTTTAAGCTATTTCATTAAAGACAGGGCTCACGCGCTAACTACAAGCCAACAAAACAGTGCTGTTTGAGCTTTCCTTGCAGTCGGGGCGCGTTTAATCAGCAGTTCTGCAGATGGTAATTCTTGGAGCTGGTGTCTCTTCGGCGCAGCCTGGCAGGACCCTCGCTCCCTTACCCTGGCAGCTCAGGGACGGCGGTTCTACTCCCCAGCAAGCATTCAGCCAGTGCCTGGAATCAGGCGCTTGGCATTCCTCGGGCTATAAATATTTGGGCGTTTTTCATGTCTCGGGGCAGGAATCCCAGCACTGCAGACGCTGGGCACTTGCTGCCTTGTCAGGATTTTGCTCTGCCCTTGTCAGCTTTTCCCTTTGCTCTGGCATTAAAATAATTAAACCACCCTGAACGGATCATGGCTGTCCATTCAGGACTGGCACTTCTTGCTGACAGCTATTGCTTTCAGGTCATTCAGAGGGAAGTACCAGCTCTTTGTAGCACGTGTGAAAGCACTCGTCCACCTCCCCTCATGGTTTTGGTCTCAGAGTCCCTGGGAGCAGGAGCTGGAGCCCCCCAAAGTGTAATATCCTTGAAATGTGTCACCAGTCACTGCGATGTTTCTCTGTGTCCTTGGTGTCTGCATAAATGTCCAGACCTCCTTTTGAATCTAATTAACTTCCTGGCTTCGGAGATGTCCTTTGGCAGAATATCCCATATTTGAATCATCCATGTGAAAACACATTTTTCCTCTGCCAGTTCTCCAAAAGCCAAAAATCCCTGCTCTAGCTGTTCGTGCCACAGTCCTGTTTGCTGAAAGTCTTGTGGTTGTGTGATTTCTTTTCCCTTATTTCACTTCTGTCTTTGCTTACCTCACCGCAGTGCTGGGGCAACTGGTGCAGCAACCCAGTGTACCAATGCGTGATGGTATTGTACCCCAGCTTGACTGCCATGGTGGGAGATGCTGCCTGTGCCACTTCCAAAAACATAGCAAGGTCCATCTTTCCTCGCCACTCTCCACCCTCTCCTCACCCTCCATCCACCCGTCTCTTGGAGGCACTCTGTGTGCCTTCCAACACTCAGTGTTCCCTTGATTTCTTGCTGGACCGAAAGGGCCTGGGTTGCTTCTGTATTCGTATAACAAGGGTTTTTTTGTGCCCTGTATCATTGCTGCCAGTGGTTAAGCATCAGTATTTATAGGTTTTGTTATACAGCTTCTTGCATGTTCGTTCTGTTTATAGGGGAAAAAAATTGCAAATAAAATGGTTCACGCCCAAACTCGCCACTATCCAGAATCTGAATTTTTCCCTCCGTATCTCTGTGCTGGGCTGTTATGAACAGCAGATTTTGTGACTGGCTTCAGAGCCCGACTCTGCCTATTTAGAAAACATCCATTCAATAAATCATATGGGGAGCAGCTGCCGCTCTCTGCTGAGCCAAGGCACATCAGATAAAATATTGCTCATTTATTTAGTTTGGTAGAAATAAAGTTGCTGTAGTGGAACATCATTACAGGCTGTTCTTAATTCACCTCAGGGCTATTTCTAATAGCAGCACACAATTCTCCTGTGACAGTCTGAGTGAATGAGATGGGTGTTTTGATGTCAAGCTGAATGTAAGAAAGGTTTTAGGAATCAAAGCTTTGAAAGAGAAATAACTACTGTTTGTGCTCTGATACTGGAAGAGGTCCCTGTTTTATTATTAACACTATAGCTATTGAAAGTCCTGACACTTGTTCCTTGGGGATTTGAAGCAATTCAAGCCACAAAATACTGTTTCAGCTCAGCCTTTTACAAGTCACTGCATGTTGGTAAAGCCGAAGGTGGCTTTGATAGCTGGTGGAAGCACCCAGGGCTGGCATTAACTTAACGGTGTTTGATTTTTTTTCAGCTGTGTGGCATCTGGGAAACCTATTTCTGCCCAGCTCTTGGCTTGCAGCAGATAGCTGCTCTTGCCCAAGCAGAATGGTTTCTGAAAAGCTGTCCAAAGCATTTGAATTTAGACCTGCTGCTTTGCACAAATGTCATCAGCCTAATATTCAGCAATGGGGCTGTGGCATCTGCAGGCATGTTGCCTGCTGATCTGAAAAGATGCTAGAGGCTGTTACTCGAAAGAATGAAAAGGAAAAAAAGGTGAAGGAGTAGGAAGACAGAGTGTTGCAATGTAGGACTGGGTGCACGTTTTCTTTCATAAGGGATAGGCATCTAATCAGGATCCTGCTTTTCTCCTTAGAAAATGAAGTCTCAAGATGTCTCATTTCCTCCTTGCATCATGGCATGGTGAGAAGAAGTGAGAGAATCGTGTGGCTCCAAAGCCGTTACCGTACCACAGGCAAGGCAGACAGCCACCGTGACTGTGCTTTGTGTGTTATGTCTTTAAATGCCCGGTCTCCCGAGTGAGGCAGCAGGCGTTTCACAGTCATTTTGGGTGTGAAATGCTGCAGAAGGGAGCCATGCATCCCGCTCTGCCATGGCAGCATTTCTTTGCCCTTGCTCGTCTTAATGATTCTCTATAAAATAGAAATAACTGGCAGAAAACGTGTAAGTGGCTCCAGCTTCCAGAAAAGCAGCTTGTGTCGCTGAGAGCGCTAAAGGTAACGATGCAACAGCAGCGCCCGGATTCCCCCATGCTGAATTGCATTTTGGTTGACAAAACAGATGCTTTTTGTACAGGCACTGCCCTCGCTGCTGGCGGGATTTAGCACCGGCAGCACTGTGACCCTGAAGTCCCGGGTGCTTGATCACCGGCTCCTCCGCGCCAGCTCCCAAGGGCGCAGTGTCACAGGCACGCCGAGAATTCGTGCAAGTGACAAGCTGCTCGTGGTTCCTGGGAAGAAATGAACAACAGGAGAAAATGATTTACAAGTCGCTGGTCTTATCAGGGTCTGAGTCTGAACAGCATGGCAGCAACAGCAATATTGCTGGTGCCCATGGTCATATTAAACGTGGTCCCTCTCCTGACAGCCCAGACCACTCCTGCCTGAGAGTAACGGCTCCTGGAAAGGAAAAAGGTTTTGTCTGCTGAAATAGCAAAGATCAGGGAGCAGAGTGCTCTTTGCTGACTGCTAGAGATGACCTTGATTCTATGTGTGAGGGCTGTGAAGTATCATAATTCAGTGAAAATACTTATTCTGAGCTGTGCGGCACAAGCTCAAAGAATCTCAAGACCCCATTTTCATCTGAGTAATTTTATGTGGCAAATAAGGAAGTAAATTTTTTTTATTCAGGCTCTCTGCTCCAAGTAAACCTCCAGAGTGCTCATCTCCTGTACATAAAAGTTTCTCAAAATGCTGGTGATAAAGCTGTTTAGTTCAGCTGTATTTCCATGCTATCGGTGACTTTGTTAAACAGCGGTTCCCTGCAGACAGCTGTCGCTTTGATGCTAGTTGGTGTATGGCACATTAAAAATCCTTAACTTGTTTCTAAAGTCTCACTAAAAACCCTACTGGGACTTTGATGTTGAGAAGATTCCACTCAAAGTACCCAAACTCTCTGAAGCTCGCCCGGTCTTATCTTGGAGGCAGACCAGGGAGCGGTTGCCTCAGGCAGTAAAATATCAGTGGCAGCAAAAATGTGTAGTGATTATTTATGGTCTGAGCATCTGCAGTCAGGAGAGGCTGCTGGAAATTACCAGAGCCTAGCGACGCCTTGAAGAATCCAGTTCTTCATTTCGGGGACAGTCTGAACGGCCACGTGCCGTGGTTCGGCCACCTCATGCCGAGGCTGATTCCAGCAGGACCACGGCAGCAGTTTCACGCTCAGATTCCAGCTGGAAGCACCTGTGCCCCCAAATGTTTACCAAGGGGCGCTCTGGCTAAACGATAGGCTGGTAAAGCAACTGTGGAGCCTTATTTAGGTTTTAATTAGATGGCGGGAAGTTTTTAACCGTGACACTTGTTTCTCCCTGCCATGCAGCTGAGTGCGGTGGCGCGGGGGGCATCGCTCGCAGGTGGCAGGGGCCTCGGTGTGGCTGCCTTGGGGGTGTTGCCGTTGCGGGTGTGAGGAGCTCTAGCTGTGGGGCTCGTTAGTGGATATTGTTAATGGATCACTCTGTGCTCTTCCAGCATTAATGGAGTCTTGTTTTTACTGAGTGAGTGAAATTGGCCTTGAACCAATTATTATTTTTTTTTTTCCTCAGCTTCATTCTATAGTGTGAAATACCAGGGCCGGGTGTGTGCCTCGCTCTGCTGTGCTGTATTTATTTTCTGGGTTGTTGCTTAGTTCTTTGCAACGGGTCAGATACGCATCAAATTGATTTTCAGACTTAAAGGAGAATTAAGTGACATTTCTCTTTTTCTTTTTTCCTGTGGGTGTCTATCTTGCATTTTTGTGCACAGGAATCAATCTGACCCTACTGTGAGTCGCTTTAGAAGAGCGTTATCCCATGCGTGTCTTTGAAATCATTTTCTGCACAACACTCCCAACCGCTTCAAACCCAGCCCCAGCGGTGACCACCGCGCTCCAGCGCTGCGCTGGACGGGGCCAGGCTCCAGCAAAGCGCCTCTGCCGCGGCCCCGCCGCGGAGGGCTGCCCTCCGCTGCGGGGGATGCTGCGGGGGGGGCGCGGGGGTCCCTGGCCCCGGGCTCGGAGGGGTTCTCTGCCCCCTCGGGTTGTGTGTGGGTCCCTGCCCCGCCGCGCCGCCGCCAGCAGGGGGCGGTACTACGCCAGCTGCGCCGCCCCCCGGAGCACCCGCCCGGAGCGGGGCCGCCCGCCGCGCCGCGGGTCGCAGGGTCGAGCCCCGGCCGCCTTAGCCCCGCGCTGGGCATGCACCGGGCCCTTTTCCTGCCCCCGGGGTGTCCCCCCCGGGTGCTCCCACCCGCGGCGGGGCGCTGGATGCGTTCAGCAGCCTCGGGGAGGCGCGCCGCGGCTCGCTCCCCCGGGGCACCGGGGCTGGGCGGCGGGGGCCCGCTCCCGCCCCAGCTCGGGGCCCCCCGCGCTGCCCCACCGTGGGGGAGGAAACCGGGCTCCTGCTCGCTCCCCTTCCCTCACCTGAGAGCTGAGGTCCTTGCCCGTTTTTTGCAAGGAAGTTGCCCGTCGGTTTGGAAGCAGGGAGCGGGGGCAGATGCGTGTGAGATCCGCCGGGTCTCCGGGGGCGTGAGAGCTGGGCAGGGGCTGGGTGCTCGGCACCCCCCGCGCCAGCTGCAGCCGTGGGGTGGGTGCGGAGTGCACGGGGCCGGAGGCGGCAGAGCTGCCTGCCCGGCCGCCGTGACCCCGTCCTGCCCTGCCTGCCCCACGTTGTGTCCTCTCTAGCGTCCCTTCGCCTCCCCAGTGCCGCCCTGGTGTTTCGAGGCTCCTACCCTGAGACAGGACCCACACTCCGACCGGCACCGCACTGACCGTGGAAGGGGAAATAGCATATGGGTGAGTTAGACCTGTCCTGCTCATTAGGATAATTAACTCATTAGCAAGGTTTGTTTAACATGAACTCTCTCTTCTGTTTGGGCTGTGGTTTCTTTAAAGCAGTTGGTATCTTCCTAGAAGTAAGCACTTATTTACATAATGCTGACTCCAAACCCCTGACTGCTTGTAGGGGCTGTAATTTATCCCCTGAGGAACGTCTGGACAAAGCACAGCACTAATTCTGCCACCTGTGCTGATGATGTGTCCAGAGAGACCATGTCAAATCTCTATTAAAAGCTGAGAATAAGATAGAAAGCCTAAAATCTTTACTTAGAGAAGATTTATGTGTGTAATATAAAGCTGCTGCTAATTCTTCCCAGGGATTAATAGAGACAATCAAGGACAATTTCACTCAATATTGCATTTCTTTTTGTAAAGCGAAGCTTCCCGAAATCTGAGGCGAGACAGAAGCATGGCTTTGGGTCTGTGTTGCTCTCTTTCAGTCAAATGGAAATAGCTGTCTTTATTTTAGAAGTCTCTGTTGGCACCACAGTGCTGACACTTCCTGAGACAATGAAATGGACAGAAATCTATTTTCCAGGCTGGAAGGAAGGCAAAAAATAAATTAGAAGAATGAAGAGTGAGGAGGAATTGAGGCGTTCACAGCGCTCGCAGCGCAAGTGAATGGAAGTGATGGGAAGAAGGCAGGAAAGGGATTCATTTGTTTAAAATATGGGACTCGATTTGACTTTGAGGTGCACGTTGCATCAGTGATAAACCTGCGCTGCCCTGCGGGGCGAGCGCCGGGCAGCACACGCGCAGGGATGCTGGTGTGGATGGGCCACGGGGCTTCTTATGGCCACGTACCCCAGACGCGGAGCGAGCCCGTGCGTGCCCTGGGGGCCCTTCGCTGAAGGCTCCTGGCAGTCCCCAGGGAAGGTTACAGGCTCTTCGGCTGACCTGACCAGGCTTCTAAACTGCAGGTGATCTGGGGCAAGCAGCCAGGCTTGCCTTGTGTGGGGCCAGGTGAAAAGGGATGCCCAGGGGAAACCTGGGATGTGCCAGACCTGGAAAAGTCAAGGTGCGAGATGTCCACCCAGAAGAGATGCTCGGGGTGTCACTTTATCATCAGGCAGAGCTGAAGTCAGGCACTCACAAAACATTGCAAAACAGTGGAAGCAACGGCTGACCAGAGCGGCTGGGGAAGGACTTGCAGTGCTTCCTGGGCACCCCTGCCTGCTGGGGCTCCGGCCCCCTGCGAGCCCTTTGGCCAGCGCTGCTGCCCGCGCTGCGTGACTGCAGAAACGCCTCCGCTTGCACACTGCAACTTGTCACGTTATGTCTGGCTAATGAAGTTTGTCTTTTTTTGCGGCCGATAGCATTGCGCTCATTCTACTTCAATGCACATCTTGGAAGCAGAAAGTTTCCCGTCTATAAAATTCCTTGAGACATTGATTTGTTGTTATCTCATGGCAGCGATTTTACCCTGCCTGGCTGTTTATGCTCGGCATTGCGGATCCAGAAATCAATGCTGCTGTTCTTGCTCCTTTTGACAGGCAGCTCCTTAGAGCAGCTGCCGGTGAGTCTCGTGTTCTTTTCCATGTTTCTCCTGCCCGTGCTCTCTGCGTGGCCCTCCCCTGAGATCATGTTTCTGTTTCTCAAGTTCCCTATGTAGGAGACTGCATGGATGAGTGATCAGACAGAAGCCAATCTGGAAAGGATGCTTCTGACGTGTGCCCACGCACAAGGTGCCACTGGCCCCTGGGACATGCGCTAAGCAGGAGTCCCGGGTCAGTGCGAGCCTGGGATCGATTTGGCAAGGCTCGCTGCTGTTATAAAGAGTGATTGGTATTAATTAAGCTGCTCTGCCCTTGTGGGCTGCTGACAATAGAAGCTGCTAAACCAAGTGTAAATCTGGCCGTGCGGACTGTGGGGTTCTGACAATCCTGGGCTAAAGTCCAGTCCCAAAACTTGAGGAGGTTTTGATTCCTTCAGTTCTTACTAAAACCCTCCAGTTCCTTTCTAGAGATTTTAGTTCATGTTTTGATGAATCTTGTTGCTAGAAATCAGCTTTTAAGACTGGCTCTGGGAGGATTCATCCATCCCAAACCAGACGGGAACACTGGTAACTTTACAAAGACAGAAGCTTTGCTAACGCAGCGTTTCTGGTTAGCATGATGCACATGTTACACTGGATCAGGTAGTGCAGAGAGATGTTTCCTCCTTCTGCTTCTCTGAGCAATTCCATCGACAGGAACGGAAAAAAAATCTCCTCTGAGCAAGGCTGCTTGCAATGAGGCAGGGTGAATACAGCATCAAGTGACACTTTTCCATGCATTTATTTTTCCAGTCTCCAGACTGAATTGCCACTGACCAACACGCCGGCTGAAATGTCAGACCCACTGCAGTGCAAGTCCCACCGTTTCACCATCGCTGCTGTATTCTCCAGTAAAGTGCCAGGTGAGGAAAATGGTTCATAAAGCTGAACTTCAGCTATTTGGGAACCAGGCTGGAGGTTCACAGCCCACGTGCAGCCAGAGTTTAAAACTTACTGCATTTTTTTCCCCCTTCCTTTTCCAGTTTCTGTTCTAGCAGCCTAATTTAATTTGAGGTTTGCTGTGTTATTTTCCTCCCTGAGTGCTTTCTCTTGAGCTGGCTTCTTTTTGCTGACATCAGGGAAGTTACTTTCCATCAATGTTTGAACTGAGCGGTTTCATTAATGTTCACAGCATCCATTTGGAAGTAGTCACGTACTTCTAGGAAGCCTCGCTCCAAGAGAACAGGCTGCATATTTGCACAAGGCAGCTCCATCACAGGGTGTAATTCATGCCTCCAGATTTAGGTTTTTCACCTCAAGAGGCAGGATTCAGTTTATGTATATTCTTAATAAGGAGTTACTATTTGCCCATTAAAGAAGTTTTACAGGCTGAGGTTACTCTTTTTTTTTTTTTTTTTTTTTAAAATATGTATATATATATATATTCACCATATAAAAATGAAGAAGCTTTGTGCTCCTGTAGCTTACAAACCACCTCTGGAATGTCTCAAACCCATCATTTGTTATAAAAATGTGGTAGTGTTCTTATTTCACTGTGGTGAAAAAATTCTGATTTTTTGGTTTGTGTTTTGGTTTTGTTGTTCTTTAATGTTGCTTGACATTTTAGTTTCAGATGTATGCAATTCACCAAAGTTTCCCCTAGGCTTCTATGGTTTGGAACATTAGAGAAAAAATATCAGTGAATGTAAGCATATTTAATAAATTACAGTATTTCTTTAATATTACTCTTCTAAAGTTCCTGTTGCTGTTTAACCTGCCATCTTTCTAAGCCACAAGCTCAGGGCCGTTCAGATGCCAGAGGCTGCTCCGGAGCATCTTTCCTCTGCGGGCGTTAGTCTTTCGATAAGCCCTTCCACTTTCCAACATTTGTGTGGTGATAATCTCTTCTAGCATTTCTTGCAATGCTTCATTTTAATATATATTCCCTTGTCACTGCAGAACTGAATTCAGCCTCCCAGTAAGTGATATCTAAATCACTGCTGCAAGGAGAGAATGAAATATAGGTGTGTGAGAGAGAGGGAAAGGATATGACTGAATAAGAGAAACTCACACAGCAAGAAGAAATATCTGCAGCGGTGTACAGAAATGTGCTGCTTTCCTCACGGCTTCTGCTGGTTGCCGTTGGTACAACACGTGTGTGTCAGGTATGAACACCGGCGTCTGCCTCTTGCCATTAAATGGCAAGATGATCAGAATTGAGCGGGCAATCGTGTTGTGCATATGCAACGACTCGTGTTTGTTTATTGCACACACAGGGACATGTCTGAAGCTATTTGGAAACCTGCTTTTGGATGTGCTCAGTGGGTGACCTTTGCCAGCAGCGATATTCCTGTAGCATGTACAAGGCCAGAGCAGAGTCTCCTGAACACTTTGCTGTGGGTACTTATGATGACCACTTGGCCTTGTGCATTAGGATGAGACTTTTTGAAAGGGAAGAAAAAAGGAGAAACATGGATAAGTTGCCCCAGGCAGTAAAAGTGTATTAGGGCAAGCAGCAGACTCAGCAAAAAGCCCCACCCAACCCAGTAAGTGTAAACCACCTTGAGACATCTGGGGAGAAAATGGGGAAAGCAGGACTAGAGCTGGCGGTCGGATGCGCTCCGGAGGGATGGGCTGCCTGGGGGTCAGCTGCGGAGGGGGAGGACCCTGCTGGTGTGGCTCTGCACATTGCACCCCGTGAAGGGCCGGGGGGGGGCTGCAATGTTGCTCTGTGTCTTCTCCCCGCTGACCAAGCACTGCAGTCACGATCTCAGCGGGCAGCTGGGCTGCAGCTCCCAGAGGAGATGGTTTTTGACTTTGCTGCTCCAGTCTTCTCAGAGGGCCTAACTTCATTCCCTGGTTTTGGGACTAGGCTGTTATCAGCACACCAAATGCAGCCCAGACTGAGTATCTGTTAAATAAGAGCTCATACAGCGTTTCTGCAACGGGGTTGCTTGGCTGGCTCTGAGCCCTTGGAAGCATCTTCCCGCTTGGTGAGAACGTGTCGCTGTTACTTCAAGAAAACAGCTTGTGTGGTGTTGAAGAGCATCCTAAGACTATTTCTGTTGCCTTCTGTATTCCCATGGGAAAGCTAGCCCAAAACTTGCCGTGGTGGCAGCAGCTTTCTCTTAACTTCAACCTGAATGTATTGGCTGGGGTTTGTTCCTGTGCCAATACTGTCCCTGAGCCGGAGCACCTCTCCCCTCCTCTCCCTCCCTGGTATTTACCCCTCTCCTGCGTTTGTGGGGAACGATCGTATCTCTGCTCGTCTTTGTTCTGCGAGGCTGAGCGCACCGGCCCCTCACCAGTTCCCCAGTCATCTCGGCAGCCCTTTGCTGCCTGGTTTCCATCGCGGTCCATCCCTGTTGAACATGGGTGACCAGACCCGAACAAAGTCCCCAGATAAGATCTTCCTGGGGCCCTGCACAATGGAAACTTCCGCAAAGCCCGGCCAAGGCATCTGTGGAGGGACGAGATTTTTTTCATCCCTGCGGGATGAGATGTTCCTTTGAAGTACGTGTTTCTGCTGCCCTTGGCTTATTCAGCTAGCATAAGTATGGTTATTCAAATTATATTTATTGTTGGCTTTATACATTTCAACACAACTTCATTTTTTGCAGTCAATTTGTGACACTCTTTACAGATGTAACTGAAATGAATTTGAAGCTTGGTATTAACAAAGCCAACATTTATCAGGTTTCTGCAACCTCTCCACGTTGCTTTTTGTCAAGAAAATCTTCTCCCAGTGCTGCATTTGAAATGGGAGTGAGCACTGTAAGTCTCACAACTCCTCGGGGATTGGCAAAAGTAGATTGTTTCCTATGATAAGCCTCCTTGAATCTGTGCCCACACTCTGTGTGCTGCCTTCCTGAACAGGCAGCCCCATCAGCCTCCTGCCAGATTTAGATGCTTCAGTAATTCTCACAGTTTCCTAAAAAGTTGGTTTCCTCAAAGCTCAGGGATCCCCACTGGGGCTACCACTACAGAGCATCCTTTTTAAGATGGAGCCGGGGGGGGGGGAAAGCAGCATCTGAGTGATCCAGGCCACAAAGGGAAATGGCAACCATCAGGTCAGTGGTGACGTTACCTCGTATAAATCATGAGAGGTGGCAGCTGGGTGTTGCTTGCAAAGAGCAAGAGTATCGAGGGATGCCTGCTCATGAGACCTGGAGGCTGTGAGGAAAAGGCGTGTCTGGCTGGCTGCAGATTTTATATAAGGGCAACTTCTATCTCAGCTGCAGCAAAAAAAGAGAGGACGACGCAGAGTCTCAACAACTTCCAGAAGAGCCTGAGCGGACCCAAGAGCCCTTCCCAGCTGGCTGCAGCTGATGCAGGTAATAACATCGTCTAATAACATTGTCTGTGCATCAAAGCCTCGGCTGGTGAAGGCTGCGTGGTGGCGGGGAGACGTGCATGCTGGTAGTGTCACCGCTCTGGAAGGATGCGTGTAGTGTGCCTGGTGTGTGGCTTCTTTAGTTTGAGATATCGCTGTGCCTCAAGCTCCTCATTGTCTGTTATTTCATAGTTAAATTCATGTTAATAATTAGTAAACTATAACTTTATGGCTAGCTGATTTTTATCACTTGAGCTTTAGTTAATTGCTTTTGAAAGTTAAAAACCCCAAGAATAACCCTTAGCTGCTGCCTTTGGCAAAGGCCCTCAACAAAACGCACATAACTTCATCTAAAGGGTACAGAAATAAAGGCCACTTAAACGTCAGTTCAGGGGAAAACCAGTTTGGCTTTCTATTGTGTGAACACAGAGTATTTTTGAGTAGTCACGAAGGACCAGGAAAGGGCTTTTATTGACCCGTGCTTGAAGCCTGTCAGTGTGTGCGGCCATGAGCGAGGCGTGCTGCCCCAGGCTCCAGCAGGGTCTTACCTGAGCTCGGTCAAGGATAGAGGATGGGTTTGGTTTCTCACTCAACCTCTTTCCTTGTAAAGACCCTGGGATCTTTTCCTAGAGGTTTTTCCCCTGCTTTTCACCCTGATGTCTCCCTTGCCAGCAGGGGAATCTTCTGGAGATGACGATGTTGAAGCTTTTTGGAATCATTTTTTTCTGTGGCCTCCTTTCACCCTCCCAAGAAGTCCTGTCTGGTCTGTCCTGTGCCGTCAGTCCTGGGGCGATGCAGAACGGTAACTGGGGAACATGAGTTACCTTTGTTTGGGAAGCTGTGTGGGACCGTGACATGGAGTAAAAGCTCCTGAGTGTCTTCATCTTTACTTTATAATTCCTTAGGGCTGCAGACTTTGCTTCTGACAGCCATCACTGGGTTCACAGGCCAGCGAAATCGCCCTGCTCCAGAACTGAGATGCATTTCAGCACCAAGCAGCCCTACAGAATTGCAGGGCTAAATCTGAATTATTTCCTCATCTTTGTCTTAGTTGCCAATTCCCATATGGGAGCAGCTGATATTTGGCAAACAACTGCTGTGAAGTTTAGCAGCCATGTTAATATTTGCAATGCTCCAGCAAAAAAAAGATGCTTGTTTCAAGTTGCTGCTATTAAAAACCCCCAACAAAACCATAAAAAACCGAAACAAAACCTCTTTACAAATCAGATACAAATTGTGACTTGACACACAACCACTGAGTGGGGTTGCTGTCATTTCTGGTAGTGCACAACCATACTGTAATCTGTAAATCGGAAGTCTGGGATGCTCTCTGCTGCTACCCCTCCTGGTTAGTTCACTAAGGGCAGCTTTGGGTTAGTATCATCCCCCGTGTGATTTGACTGCATTGAGACAGCGAGCGACTTTATGAGAGTTCTGGGGAGTGGTGGGGCTTTGTTGTGGGACGCCTTTGCCAGGACAGATCTGTCTGAGTGGAGAGAGGTCATTGCTGCAGCTCCCAGTTCTCATGCAGAGATGTTTTCCAGTTCTCTCAGGTGCCATACTTCACAACGGGCTTCTCCAGAAGCACCTGCAGGGCCTTGTGCTTCCGAACATCATGGGTGAAGGGGGTCTGCTGAGCTCTCCCACCAGCATCACTGGGTGAGTGGAGAGTGAGCGCTTCTCCGTGAGTGCACCTTCACCATCAATGCTGCAGCAGCAAAAGCTGAGCTGCAGTTGGCCCGAGTGCCCCCAGTAGTTATCCTCAGTTTATTTTGATGCTGAAATTCTGATCCAATTAAAGTTTTCTGTGTGGTAGCAAGGCGGACGGTGAAGTGCACTGCAGGTTATGGATGCAGATGCAGAATGACGGCTCTGATGCTGCTGTTGGTATCTGAGATGCTTGACAGCACTGAGAGAGGGAGGAAGGGGTCACAGAGAGAAGAGGTTGACTGCTCTCTAAAGTTGGCTTCCACCCCAGTCTGACTCTAGGTTGCCTTCTTTTGGGCAGACTCTGTCTCTCATCCTGGAGCTAGTATCCCTTGCTCATAATACTCGTGCCACCAGCTGGAGGTGGCCATGGTGAAGTGGGCACTGCAGGTTCCTCAGTGGGTACAGCTGCTCAGCTGTTAGAAGATGCTTTTACTTTGTGCCAGCTTTTTCTGTTGTTTGCAGCCTACACCTTGTCAGGGTTCAACTCCCCAAGCTGTCGGTGGTGCTGCTGCCAGGAATCGGGGTCCAGCTGACCATTGCTGCAAAGCTGGAGCTTAGTGGCAAGTGGTGAGTGTGGTGTTTCAGGGTGGCTGACAAGGGAAATCCCTACACACAGGCTTCCTTCTGGGTGGCATTTTGCATCTTTTGTAGATTTCTAGGTGTTTCTTACCTATAATAAAGTCAAAGAGCAGAACAGGCACCAAAAGATGGCCTGTGGCATTTGTGATGAATGGCAGGAGTTGGAGGTGCCATTTGTTGCTACTGGCTTTGCTGAGTTTCTTTGAGGCCAAGAGATGAAATCTGTTCAACCCGTTTACTTTTTCCAGCTTGGTTGGCCTTCTTTCAGAACTAATTGATATCTTAGTGGATGTGAACATTACTGCAAACATTAAATGCACGAATTATGAATCGGGCACGGTCCAGGTTGTCATTGAAGACTGCCTCTGCATTCTTGGTGCCATAAAGATCAAGCTCCTTTCTGGGTAAGTGCCTGTGGATTTATGTTTTCCATTGCATGCAGTCCTCTTCTCTTTATCCAATGATCTAGACAGTCTGCCAGGACACAGACAGTGCTAAGCTGATACAGAGCCAGGCCTCAGGGAAGTCATTTCTTTCTCATTGCTAAAGCCAGGTGCTTCAGTTGAACTGGCAAAAAATTTGGTTGTTGGAAGATGAGGGTTCATTTGCCCTGTTTGCCTGTGGAAATTTCAAGATCTGAAATTGGTACCTCTTCCAATGTACTTTCTTTAGACTTAGCTAGTGAATTGATATCCAAAGGGTAGGACTAATAGGGCAGGGAGTGTTGCAGGAAAACAGCACCATTGCTTGCTCTGGTTTTATGCTCTGCCTTTGGCTGCTGTCGTGGAAAGATGCTGGGCATATGGGTTTTCGGTCTGATCGCTGTGAGTGTGTGTAATTCCATGCAAGCGTCCCATCTCTTGCTCAGTCTTATTAAAGTCTTGGCAGAAAGGATTTGCTGACTTCATGTATTGATGAATACAACAGTAAATTGATCATGGGGAATATTTTCTTTTATTGCTTTTGAATTACTCACTTTTCAGGTTCATTGAACTTCTAATTAATTTTTGCATTATGCATTATATTTCAATCGGTGAGGCAGCTGGTTTGAAAGAGACTCTGAAAGTGAATAGGGGGCCACGGCTTGCCCACTCTGAGGGTCATATTTTAAGTTTTAGCAGGATCAGGTGATGGTGTGCAGGAAGTGAGCACCCTGTGGGGCAAGGGGGAGTGGGGATCTATGTGATTGACTTCGTGGCAGTTCCTCAGATGCATCTACGGGCAGAACTTGGGCATAAATAATGAGATGCATTATGAATTCCTGCTGTCTGTGGCTTGCCAAGTGTGCTGCTGCATATTCTACTCAACGATCCAGAAAAATATTGATTATCAAAAGTAAATGGCTCTGTGCTGCCTGCAAGCATCACACATCCCAGAGTGATCTATTTAGCAGCAGTGCTGAAATGTTACACAGCAGATTTCTCCTCTTGTTATTCCACATGCAAACTGTTTGTTTCCAATAACTAACATGAAGATATTTCATAACAACTCCACCTTCCCTTAACTACAGCACTCATTTAAATACCAGAGGGAGATGACCAAAGTCAGGTTGCACTGTGAGAGGGTCACTCCTTTTGTGCAATGGTGTCTGCACACCCCAGGTGCTGACACCTTCACTACTCAAAAATTAGCCCAATCCTCCCCTTGGTGAGACAAGCAGGTCCTTGCCCTCCCTGCTTTCTGCACAGCTCCTGCTCTGGACAGAATTAGCTGCAGCGGTGTCCCTGAAGGGATGGCTAAGGACATAGTAGCGTGTAAAATGAAGTCTGAGATCCTCTGGTCTGCTATCTGGGGGCTGTCTTTGTAGTGACTGGAAATTTTTTTCTTTCCTTTCCAGCTTACTCTCCCTATCAGTAAATGAGATAGTGCTTAACCAGCTGAGAGCGACTCTGCCCGGTTTGGTAAGCCTGGAGATTGCCCTTCTTTCACAGCCGAAACGCAGAAATGTCAGGAACAACATGTGAGGCCACAGCAAGCTGCATGGTTCTTCTGTATTGCTTTCCCACATCACTGGCATGCCGCTCAGCAGGGCTGCCCGTGGCCAGCTTGGCTGCTGCCGGCGTGTTTCTGCCTGCAAGAGCGAAGCCTGAAATACTCCCCAGATCAAAGCAGTCCCCTTTGGTGCGGTACCACAGCTCCAGGAATGCTCCACTGCCCCCAAGTCCTTCACAGCATCCCAGCCACTGCCTAATGCCATGCAGCAGTTTTTCCCTGGGGATTTAGATGAAAAGGGGTGGGTCTGATCAGGCTGGTGATGGCTCCCTGTGGAGGGCTGGCGAGGGGGGTTGAGTGGTTGTGTTTCTGCTTTGTGTTGCAGCTGTGTCCAGTCGTTGATATTGTGGTCAACCTTGTCAACATCCAGCTGCTGGGCACTCTCAACGGTGCGTTCCTTGGGGAGGATGAGGTGCCGCTTCCCTGCGATCCCGCGGTGGGAAATGCCCTGTCCCACGTCTAGTCCATAAGTGCGTCAGGGAGGAGCTGCACTTCTGCAGGACAGTTACTGAACCTTGAATTCACACCCAAGCGGTCCGAGTGAGCTGCTCACACCTTGGCCCTCCTTATGCCATTTGTATACGTCACCCTGGGATGATTATCTTTGATGCTGGTTTGGGGCTATATTCTATAGGCAGATCCCACAAAGCTGAATTTGGGGACGTTTTGGCCATTTTGAGTAGCAGCAAGCATCCCATCGAAGGGAATGCTTGGGAGCTGGTTTGTGGGGGTGAGGTCTGGCTGGTGGCCTGCAGTGCCAGGGTGGGGGAGATTGTGTTGCTGCTCATTTCTTGATGTTGTGATGATCTTTTTTCTCTGTGAAGCGGTGATACCAGTCGGTACAGCAGGAACGATTCACTACCGGCTGGCCAGCCTCCCGTTTACCTCTGGCTTGTTCCTTGGGTTGGATTTAGATGTAAGTTAATGCTGGGCAGCAGGACCCTCTGAGTGTGGCTGCAGCGTGGTGCCTTTCAGACCACTCACCCCATTCTGTTGGAGCAGTTGTCTCCTAGTACAACCACATGGAGGAGCTGGGCTAATGACTTGTTCTGGAAATGCTAGCTAAAAATTTAGGTCCTTATCCAAATCATCACAAAGTGCACTTTTCTTCAAGCCCTCTTTTGTTCTGTTTGCAAACTTATCCCGGGATTGTGTCTGCTGTTAGTAACTGTTGGGACAAGCAGTTTTCATCCTCTCCCTTGCCCTGCCTGCAGACTGGCTGTCAGTGCTTTTTGCCTCCATTATTCAGTCTCTGTGGTGGGTGATGCTAAACCAAGCTAATGGATGTGGTTTTTTACTTCTGTCTCACTATGGGAAAAAAAACCACAACCAACCCAGCAAAAAACAAACAATACTTTCAAACAGGAGAACTTAAATAAAAGAAAGTGGCTAACAAGAAGCAACAGGGAGAGAAGCAATCAAGAATAGCAAGGGCTAATAAACACCACAGTCTGTATGATCAGCGCAGCTGCTCTTGCTCTAGTGCAGACATTTTGTTGGGGTCAGTCTTTGTGTGTCCCCCGACCCAGATGGGCAGAGTTGGTCTCCTTAGCAAGTAGATGGTATTGGTGCAAGTTTGTTGTAGAGTCTGAGGGCAGCTCAGGGCTGGCTGGGCGCTGGAGGGAGGGAAGGCAGGGCTGGCACCGCTGCGCTGGCAGCATCTTGCCGCTCATTTGCTCTTGGAGTGAAATCTCAAGGGTGAACTGAAGCAGTGAAGTGTGATTTGGACAAAGTGTGTTATTATCTAAAAAGGCCTCCGTTATGCACTCTGGCCTTTATCAGCTCCTTTTGTCTATTAAATATAGAGGGAATGCTCCGAGTGCAATGCTCTCCCTAAGCTGCTGGTGAGGGGAGGGCTTCTTCAGCTGGCACAGACCCTGCACGCTCAGTCTCAAGGATCTGGGCACATCTCATGGCTTTGAAAGATCAGTTTAATGCCTGTGTCATATCTCTTTGCAGGGTGCAGTGAAGCAGGTGGGAGGTAGCATCATCCCCCATGACTCGTCCCCTTCTGCATTACCTCCACTGCTGGACAAGCTTCTGGTCTTGGGACTGCGCCAGAGCTTTCTCAGTGCAGTCCTGTCCCTCCTGCTCCAGATACCGCCACAGACCTTCACCTGCACGCCAGAAGTCGTGAGTGTAGCAGCACCTGTATTTCATGCCAGAGGAGGTGGCAAGGGACGCGCATCAGGCCGCCCTTAGCTCAGGGGGCAGGCTGCGCAGGGCACTCACGGCATGCCCAGCCTCTGGCCCCGGCATGCAGCCGGGCTGGGCCTTGCATGTGCCCGCGCTTGTTTGCGGATGCTCAGGCCCCAGCGCTGCCTCCTTGCTGCTCTCTTCAGAAAGCTGTAACAGCACGTGCAACGAGCAGCCATTCTTGCTTCTGTATGGGCACCCGCAGGGATCCCTGTCTGAAACCCTGCGTCCTGGTTATGCCACAGACTCGTGGAGGTCTGTAATCCATTTTGAAGGGTCTGCAAAATGTCACTGGGAAAAGCAACGTGGTATATGCAATGCAATTCTCTAGGTGTATGCGTTTTCTGTACCTCTGATCTGTACTTCCACTGGGAAATATTAGGAGTCTACACACTGACAAATGTTGATAGCCTCTGGGTTACACCTCCTTCCACTGCTGGTGGCTCTCACCTTAACGACTGACCAGGAATCACCCAGGCAGCTGGGGAGGAATGGAGAAGGTGGAGGGCTCGGGGTGCTGCCATTATGTAGGTCTGTATGGGACTGAGCTGCCTGGGGCTTTGCTGGGACAGTGAGTGAATGAGGGCTTGGGGACTGGCCCCAGGAGTGTGAACAAGCTGGCTGGGAACACGGACACAAGTGGGAGAGGGTAGCCCTGGCAGGACGGGTGTTGCCGAAATTGGCTGGAGTGCTCATTGGGGCTGCTTGTGCTTTTGTTCCAACAGTTCTCTGGTGCCAGCCGTTTGCAAGAAGCCATCAGGACCCTTTTTCCTGCTGCGGTGAGTAACTTTTGCTGGTGTGAGGGTTTCTGTAAACCTCTCCGGGTCCAAGGCTATCCAAGCGATGCACCTGGATATGCCAGTGTGCTGCTGCCAAAGGTGTCCAGTCTTCTGCTCCCCTCCTCTTGGCCATGCTGAGCATGCAGCACGGCTGAGCCACGCCAGCACAGCTCGAGGCTGCCCTGCTGCCCAGCCGGCTGGTGGGAGCAGGTGGAGGGGCTGGGGGTTTGCGCCCAGCCCTCGGCAGCCTCTGCACGGTGCCCGCTCTCCTGGGTGCCGTCGACTATAGCCAACCTTCTCCCGCTCCCTAAGCAGGGGCATGGCTTGTCTCGCAGCTCACAGCCATTGTCAGGAAGAGCTGATCAATGTCTGGCATCATGTGTTTCCTGGCCACCACGGGCACCCCCTTGCAGCTGCAGCCCCCTTTGTGTCCACCTTTGCTCCCTCAGCCCCTTCCTGCCCGCAGCAAGGAGTGCTGGCCCGTGCTGCCGGCCCTGGCTCCTCTGGGCATCTGGCTTGTCCAAGGTCTGTGTGACCTTGGGGGGAGCCCTACAGAGTTAGGGGCTGTGAGAGTTCACCAAAGGACTGCTGGTCCCGTGCCTGGCCAGTGTGGGGGGTGCCACCTCCATGTGTCCCTGATTCCCACAGTGCTCCACCTGCCATGGGACCAGTCCTCTGAGCATTAGGCTAACGTTGTCTGGGAACCCGCTCATCCTCTTGGAAGAAAACAAAGCCACCGTTGAGCTTTCGGTCATGATTCAGGTGTTCATTAAGCGTTTAGATGGACCCATCCTCAACCTCCTGCTGCTGAAGGCTGTAAGTGTGGACGGAAAGACCTCAAACTGGTGAAGTATGCAGCCATCTGAGCGACTGGCAGCTGGGATGGGGGCGTCTCCATGGGCTGATCCTCTCCCTGTCTGCTTGTAGGACCTCGGTCTAAACGCCCGCATGTCGATTGCTGGAGGCAGACTGGTGCTGGGGCTGTCCCTGGGCAGGTAGGCTGTCCCTGCAGCGGCTGTGCTGGGTGCTTGGAGCAAAGCCTGCTGCAACACCCAGCCTGCTTGCTCCCCTGAGGCAGCCCTGGGTGGTCAGTGTCACTAGGAGACTCCAGCTGTCCTACAGCTTGGGGTACAGGTTTGGTATCCTGGGACGCAGTGGCCAGAAGAGAGCAGGATGGCAGGAAGGGGGACAGTTCACCAGGGATGCTCCAAGTGCCATAACAGCATGTCCCTCAGTGACACGGTGCTGCTGGAGCTGCCTGAACTACGGCAGAAGGGATGGGAGGGTGGCACAAAGCCAGCCGTGACAAAGCCAGGCAGTGCTGCCCTCTTACAAGCTGGTGAACGGTCTCTGCATCGCAAGTTAGCGCTGGGGCCACTAGCTCAGAATGTGATTTTCAGTGTCTGTAAAACAGACATTTCATTTCCTGAATCTGAGAATTTCATACCTGGCTGATGGCACGAGGTGGACAGGTATCGCTGACTTTCAGGAAACAATACAGCAGTTGGAAAGTTTTAGGAGACTGGAGGAAAAGTCTGTGTCAGTTTTATAACAAGGAGAAACGAGGTAACTTGAATAATTGTAAGACTGTCAGCTTGACTTTGATCCTGGGCAGTAGTTGGAAATGTCTGAAATTGGACATGACTGATAAAGGAGTAAAGGAAAGTACTGTCATTAATGCCAGTCAAGGTATGATTAAAGAGTGGAAAACATTCCTTATAGTGTGAAGTTTGAGATTTTCAAGCCATTTAGCTTGTCAAAGAGCTAGATTTAGAAGCAAAATTGGCATAGCTTGTGTGCAGCAATATAGAGAACAGAAACGCATCAAAGGGCTTTTAATTCAATAGACAAAGATATAACAAGATTCAATAGAAGTAGAAAAGAGAAATTCAAAGTGGAAATAAAGCACACATTTTAGCTATGGAGATAGTTGTGTGGTTGCAGTGATTGATTAGGAGCTGTAGCAAGTTCTCCAGAGTTCATGTTCTTTAAATCCAGACTGGATGCTTTTTCTAGAAGCTCTGCCCTCAGTGAGGCAGGAGCTGACTCCTTCCCGGAGTGGGTAACTACCTGGGCGTGGGGAGGGGAAGCCGGGAGCTGGTGTGTGCTCTGGTGCAGTGCGGTTTCCATTACAAGCAAATAAACATTAGGATAAGCTTTTATTTTCCTATTTTCTTTTCTTCCTTGGAAGCACGGCAGTGCCTGCTTTTTATGTCACCATATAGTAATCCCTTTATGGCCACCCCGGTGGTGCCTCACGGGGGTCCCTTGCCCATGGGCTGAGTAACACTGCCCTCGGAGGTGGCAGGGGTCTCACTGTGAGCTCTGCTCGGTGCCTTGGTGTCTGACAGGTTGTTTGCTTTCCTTTCCCTGCAGCACTTCCTTCTCCTTGGAGTCTTCTGACATTGGCATCAGTAACGTAAGTCTCTGGTACCAGTCTGGGTTTTACTGGGTGGGCACAGTGGCCGAGCGCGGTGCCCTGCGGCTTCAGGGAAGGAGGGAGACACACAGTCGCTGTGTGATGCTGTAATGTATCCTGGCTGTGATGGATTACATCTGCCGATGGTCTTAGATGTTAGCTGCTCTACTTTGTGGGTTGCCGCAATTCTTCTTTTGCTGTTTTTTTTTTTCTTTTTTTCCTGCTGCCTTTTCTAATCATGCAAATGTAAAGCCTGAAGTTGGTTTGTGTATTCGCCCCTACTCAGGCAAATCTTACTCAGAACTCCAGCCCGGCGGGAGTTTTACCTGGTAGAAGGTTTCCTAAATGAAGCACCAAATACAAATTGAGGAGGAAAAGTAGTTTTGCTTTAAAGTAAAGAGGGACTATTGTTTGTTTTGCTGTCAGTGGGAAATGATTTCCAGTCCCAAGGCTGTCTTCCAGCCGCAGCGCTGGGCTGTGCTTGCGCTGTCTTGTGCCTGGCAGTGCCGCTCACGTACTTCTTCCTTCTCTGATTCAGATCTCGAACTTGAAGCCACACTGCAGGACTCTGCTGGTGGAAATGTTACTGCCCCTTATCAATGGTAAGGTGACCGTTAGCTGTAAGGTGGCCTGGATGGCTGTAACATTTGAGAGAGCTTTGCCAGAGTTCTGGGGAAGGAGGTGCGAAGGGTACGTGTGCATATTTGAAAGCTGTAGCAGGAGAGCTGAAGCAGTTAAAGGTCCACAATCCCCATTTTGAGGCTGTAATTAGAAGTCCCAACCTTATTCTTACACCATCCCACCCCGTCTTCAGCTCTAAGGACCCTGGCAGCAGTTAGTGGCAAAGAACATAAGGAACGTCACAGCACATTGTGCGTGGTGCTGCCGCAGTTGTGGGGCTCTGCTCCCTTCGTCCTCCCCAGGAGCAGCTGTGTCATGGGGTGGGAGCTGGGCTCACCCCTCTGGCAGCATGTAAGGACCTGTCTGTCCCCCCAGGTGCTCTGGACATTGGGATCCCTCTGCCAAACGTGCTGGGCATTCCCTTAATAAAGGTGGATATTCAGATATTAGCGGTAAGTGTTCGGAAAGGCGATTTCCTCCCGGAGGGCACCGGCGCAGGTCACCGGGGCTGCTTCCAGCAGCTGGCTCCTGTAACAGGCCCCTGCCAGTTCCCGTTTGGTGTGCAAGGGCCCTAGATTTTAAGGTCAGAAAGGGTTCCTCTGTCTGACCTCCTTCAGGTCAGAAAATGGTGACCCAGTACGTCATGTCTATGGGAGCTATCAAACCAGGTATGCAGTGAGCAAAGTTCGGCCTCTCTGGGGTAAGTCCCTGTTCCCCCCTCCAGGCTGCCTTTCCTTTCTGGAGAGAACTCTGTGTGAGCAGCTCTGATATGGGGGTCTGGCAAGCCCTTTTGAATGGTAGCCGTCAAAGAGTCTTGAATTGCACCAAATTCAAGCACTGTGCATCCTGACGATGTCCCAGAGGAGCCGGGATATTCCCCCACACTTCCCAGAGGGCACCATGCCCTCCTTATTACAAACTTGACGTGAAGATTTTTGCAAGAGGCTTTTTGCAAGAGGGTTTTCTGTTCCTTGTGTGTTGCTGACAAGCTGTTGTGAAACAGCATCCCTTGCAGTCAGGAAATAACGTGGATGGTGTCGCCCCTTGCACTCCTTCAGGGCCTGCTGGTGATTCTTGTGTGAGCTGGAGAGTGCGAGGCACGGAGGGGTCCTGTGCAGAAAGACAGACCAGCGAGGATGGAACATCAAGACTGGCGTTATCTACTTTTCTTTTCTAAACTTGATTCAAGATCCTTGATAACATTTAAGAAACTTTGAAGTTAATTGGCTCGTGTGAACACCAAGATACTTGCATAAGCCAAAACCCGATAGGCAGCTCTGTGTACAAATATTTATTTAGAGAAATGAGTGTGATTTTGGGGTCACAGTTATAGCAGTTTTATGTGATACCACAGTGGAATTGTTAAAATTGTGCTGAGGGAAAATTGTTCTTGATATAATGAAAAAGAAAACTTGTTGCCTATGGTTTTCTAAGTAAATGTCATCATCCATGTTCAAAAGAGTATGAAGTGCTGAGTGGGGGCTTAGGATACATTTGCCATCTAACTCTGAATAAATATTCCTACTTTTTTAGTTCTTGGAATGAGATTCTGGTTTCTGGTGCTTCTCAGGCAGAGTGTCTGTCCTGCCTTCTGCTATGGCATCTGGTTCCTTTGTGACAACTGTATTTTGGTCTTTGGTTTGAAAACTTCTTCCACTCAAACTTCCAGAGGAAAAAAACACTTGGATTTTCAGTGGCTACTCCTGGCCAGGTAACCTACTGACCAAATGCTAATCCACAAGCAGAAATCAGAACGAAGTCAAATTTCCAAAGGTCATGAAACATTTCCTAGTAGAATCTGAAGGGAAAATGTCGTTACCGGATAACTGGGAAGTATGAGAACACCGGAGCACACCCATCTGCCTGCAACAGTCCACCTCTGCTTAGATGGATGTAACAGTCAGTTGGTCTCTGCACATTACAGGGAAAAGAATTCAGGCATTTTTGACTTCAGAAAAACAAATGGTTCTGGGTAAAAAAATAAATAAATCTGAGGTCTTAAATGGCCTCTTAAACACCTGTTTTCCCCAGACATTATTACTAGTGTGTTGTTTATTGCTAGTGTCCCGAGGCCAGTGGTGGTATGTCACTGTTAAGGCATGGGTGATGCGTGGAGGGAGGCTGGCACCAAGCAGGTAACAGGCAGGGTGATGATCCTGTTCTGCATTTCTGCCTGAAGGTAAGAACAGTTTGGTATCTGCCAGGCAAGAGCCCTTGACTGTTGCATTAATTTCCAGCATCACCATGAGATGTTGCAGAGGGATCACTGAACATAGCAGAGGAGATGCTGGACCCATTGGCAGTCCCGGTTGATGTAAAGAGCCCAGAGCTCTCCTGTGCTGTGCCAAGTGGCAAACCTGGTGCTGCTCCCTGTCATCACATGAGCTGGCGTGCCTCGTGTCACAGCAGAAGGGTTTTGGGTGGGTTGAAGTACTCTGTAATGCTGAAAACTGCTGTTTTGGTGAGTCTGAACGGCTCCTTTGGTTCCCAGCCCTGTGCAGGCTGATGGTGCTGGGGGAACCATGCTCTCCAAAGGCTTTTCAGCCACTGGCAACAAGGCCCTGGCCCTGGGCAGAAATTATTCTCCTGCATGGTGATGGGACTCCTTGCTCAAGCAGCAAGCTGTGGGCAGCCCCAGCTGAACCACACGGGTGAGGAGTGTCTGTGGTGAAGCAAAGTATGAACAAGAGGGGATGCCATGGACCATTGGGCCATGCTCGGGAGCTTCAGGTGCCACTGCTTGTGCTCTGTGACACTGCTACCTCTGACACTGGCATGGCAGAGTGGGGTTTCGGGGGGCTGTGTGACCCGGTGAGCAGGATGAGCAGCCCCTCTGACCTCCGCTGGCAGCTGCTTTGTGCCGCCTCGGGGTTACTGGATGATCATGCTGGGCTTCTCCAGCCACCCTTTCTGCCCGCAGGTTGGCACAATAGGCTTTGTTTGTACCAGGTTTCATTCTGGTTCCTGGGCAAATGCCTTCTGTACAGTAAGTAAAGTTTAGCATCATTTTTGCACGCTCTTTTGGCCAGCACTTCTGTGTGCATTCTAGTTTGCTGGAGGGGATTAATTTTGCTGGCATGCTACAGAGTAATCTGTGATCTGTCACTGTCCCAGAGGTCTGTTTGGCTTGAGAAAGAAAAGACGGTGGGAAGTGTGTAACAAGGGCTTGCTGTCTCACAGATCTGGGGCAAGGGCTACATGAGCCTAGGATCACAGAAAAGTGGCAAAGTCGTTTTCTGCATCTGTAAATGGCTTTTCCTCCCAGGCCTGGCCTCTCTTGTGCCATTTGTCACATGGGGCTGAGTGGGAAAGAGCAAAGGAACCTTCTCAAAAGGAAAGGGCAGCACCTTCTCTGTGTAACTTGCTACTTCTGCGACTCCTAATCTAATGCTCTGAAATGCTGGTGGATTCAGGAGTACAGCCTGAGCAGGAATCTGCAAGTTAGAACTCATAAGAACTGGGTAAATCCTGTCCACAGTGGAAAAACTACTGAACACTTGTTTTCCAGTGTGCCGGCACCCAGCATGCTGGAAAACCTTTTTATGGGTGAGCAGTGGGAGCGGCTGGCTGCTCTGCCCAGGCTGTGTGCCGGACCTTGGGCTCGCCAGCTCTCACTCCAGGAATGTCTCCTGCAAAGCTTCATCCCTCTGCTGCTCCTCGGGGCTGGCGAAGGGGCTTGTCTCCATCTCTCCAGTGTCTGAACCACCTGGTTGTTACGTCCTGCTCCATGTGCCTCTGGCAGGGGAAGCTGTGTGTCACCAGGCAGCTCTCCCTGTGGGACCCTGAGGCACTGCCCAAGAAAATTATGAATTTCGTTTATCCTAAAGATGCCAATACAAACACTTTTTTTGGCATTTCTTTTTCCAGGTGAGCCCAAACTTACTGCTGGGGACAACACCGGCCGTCCTCTGCAGATGCAGCTGTGCTGGGGGGCTCAGTGAATTGGGTGATGGGAGAGAGGAGCAGAAGACCCCAGCTCTCCAGCGTGAGCCAGCTCTGCCCTGAGCCCACAGCTGGTCCCAGGTAGGACATGTGCTGGGAGTGGGGGTGTGTGGCGCCCATGACCCCAGCCCTCTGTGGGAGATGTGGAGCCATGCAGTAAAGCCTAAAGCCAGAATATCCACTGGCAAAGAAATACACCTTTTTACTGCTGTAGCTTACTCCTTTTGGGAAACTGGTTTAAGATATATTAGTCAAAGAATAATGGTTGCAGCTCTACCAGGAAACTTTTATTAGGAGCAGTTCCCACTATTGGCAACTTTGGGCATTAAAATCATTAGTCAGGTCCCCAAGCTGGACATATAAACCTTCAGGGTTTTTTACTCCTTGTAATAAATCAACCTGGCTTGTTTTGTTTGCTTTCCTATTTCTGAGTCTCTGAAATATGATGTTCTGAAGTGCTTTTCAGCAGCTCCAGAGGCTAGAAATTATGTGTATAGCTGTCGCAAGTGAAAGCAGATGTATATGTAATTAATATGGCTTCACGGCTGGGGTATTATGTGAAGCGTCACCATCAGAGCGCTTACGGGAGAGCTGCACAGTCAGCCGTGAGGCTGCTTTTCCCAGGCCCTGGCACAGCGATGTGCTTGCCCTGCCCAGAGGCAGCTGCCAACAGCACCCAGCGACTGACAAACTCAGACGGCTTTCAGAGGTCAGTTACCAGCCCACCCTTCCATTCTGCCCACTCAAGTCTGTTGTGGGTTCCCCACTCTCCCACCTTTTAGTTTCTTGAACAACCTCTCGAGCATAGGGACATGTTTGGTCAGCGGTAAAGAGCATCCCGACGCTGACAGATGCAGCCGCTGGTGCCCTTGGGTGGGCACGTGGCACTGTCTGTACGCGTGCGTTCAGCATTTTCTCCATGATGAGCTTTGTCAGAGGTATAGTTCTGAAAATATAGCTGCCTTCAAGTCTAAAATTAGAAACCATTGCGCAGACTGATTCCAATATCCCCCCCACCCCCCGCCTCTTCCTTCTGACCCAGGGAAAACCAGCAGCCGGAATGTTCCCATAGTAACACGAGAAATGGAGGAAAAGCAGATGAGAGATCTCTTGTTGGTAGGCACCATGTTGTTCTGCAGCTGAGAGGCACAGGGTTGCTTTGCATCCATCTAATTTAGTGGAATTTTCATGCTCCCTTAATTAAAGGTAAGGTCTGGACATCTGTACTGGCACTTAGCAAAAGAAAATTCATCTGTCTTCAGGTACAAATCATTGAGGTGAAAAAAGTCAATAGTCATACTGGAAAATGCAGCATTAAAGAGAAATGTTTAATTAAAACATGGCACATTGTTACAACCTATTCTCTCTGTGCAACAAAAGTACCAACAGTAGGACTGAAAGAGAAAGGTGCTAGTGCAATGCTGTTACCCTAAATACAAGAAAGTGTTGTTCTAGTAAGGCAAGAAAGATTTTCAACATTTCAAGCAGTGACAAAACACAAAGCATGATTTAAGAGTCAACAGAACAATTTTGACACTTGTGCTCTGGGCACCAGACTTCAGCCCATGGTCTCTACTTTCCAATCTTCATCTGTAGCTTGAGGTTGCAGGGGACCAAGACATAGTCCTACAGGAAGGGAGGAATGAGGGCTGAGCATGGTGCCTGTGTGGCTCACGCCAGCCCACACAGCGCTCCCCACCAGCCACTGGCCACTCCAACATGGCTACTGCTCATGTCAGTGGGGCTAGGGAGGATCTATGCTTATTTAAAGCGATATAACAGGGTTCTGTGTGTTAACAGGGCTTGGGGAGCAGGGTCCAGTTTGTTCTGGAGCCAGGAGGTAAGCGTTGCTCCCAGGTTCTCTTTAAACCAAACATAGCAGGGAGCAATTTAAATGTCTCATTTCTTACCTTGTGAATAATAACATTAACGTCAGTGTAGGTAAAGCTGGAGATGTGGGGCAGGAATATGCCTTCACTCAGGACCACTAGGAAAAAGAAGAAGGAAAGTTGCCAGCTGGGTGCTGCCTTTGTCCTCATCCTGTGACCTGTGTGGCAGCACCACTGCAAAACTCCCAGCTCCTCACCATTCATCTGAGCCGGTACCTCCTCACGGATTGTGGGCAGAAATAGCTCCTCCAGCAAGGCAACCTGCCAAAGGGAACCCCCCGGTCAGCTCACAGCGTGACTCTAAAGCAGGAGGAGAGGGGCAGGGGCCAGCAAGAGAGGGGTCCTGAGGCTCACTGCACCTCTCCTAATCCTGCCTGGACCTGCCTCTCCCCTCTGCAGGGTGCAGCGAGCACCCAAATTAAGTATCTCCCTGCTGGTCACTGCTGCCCGGGCTGGGTTGGGGCACTCTGAGCTGGCTGGTGCAGCTGGGGGTGACCAGGCTGTTAGAAGACGGTGCTAAGGTGCGGGCTCTTGCATTCAGCAAGTCACAGCAGCACAGTGCAAGGAGGGGATGCAGCTGCCCTCAGTCACTTGTGGGGTGCGTGGCTGGGGGCACCTACCGGAATGGGACCCACGTTGGAGGCAGCCAGGCTGAGCACAGTATCCCTGGAAAACAAAGAGTGGCACAGGAGTTGCTTGTGATAAGCTGTAATCAGCAGTGACTTTCATGTTCCCCCAAATACCATAGCTGGGTTTAGGGCCAAGCCAGCAGCGAACTTGGTGCCTGGGTGCATCCGAGCAGGTGGCCGGAGCCTGACAGCAGCAGGGGCTTGAGGATGTTTTGGCCCCCAGGACTTGGACTGAGCAGCGTTTGTGGGACACTGCGGGAGTGGGCAGCCTGTGCTGGGGTGAGTGGGATGCTGTGGGACTGGGGTCTGGAGCGATGGGCATGCCAGAGCCAACCCAGCTGAGGGCTGTGTTTGCAGATCGGCAGCCAAGCGTGTGCTTTTCCCGGCAGCAGTGCCAGTGGAGTGGTAGGAACAGGCAGAGGTGAGTGGTGTTGGCATGTGCCGGTCGCCTGTGTATGCCTGTGCAGAACGTGAGGAGTGGGAGGGGGTGGTTCCCACTTGTCTCTCTGACTGTGTTACCAGAGTTGCACCATTTCCCCAGACCAGTTTCCCTCTCTTTTCCTTGCTATGACTGGGATGCCTCCCCTTTGAGGACTTGGAGCATAGCAGGGTTCATTACTCTATCGCTGCTGCAGAGATCATCATCCTGGTGTCGACGACGCTAAGGAGGAGTCCTGCAGACATATCCTGCAAGGGGAAAGAAAAGAGAGGACAGGATCAGAGCAAGCAAATGGTCCTGCTTAAGCTTTGAATAGTGGGATGCAACGAGCCATCCGTGTGCTGCAATATGCTCCTCGCCCTGCTCTATGCAATGGAAGCAAACGCTGCTCGGGACCATCGGTTCTCTGGCAGGTAAAGGCTAAATCAGCCCCCTGCAATGGCTGCAATTGGACCGGGTCTCAGAGCAAAGGGCATTGCCCGAGTTGCAGGGCACACTTGCAGGGCATGCTTGGCGTGCTCACAGGGCACACTCACCACGTTCACACTCAGGAAACTCTGGAAAGCTGGCAATCCCGCCCCAACATGGATGGTGAGGAAGAGCTTCAGGGCTGCCTTGCCTTCCTCCAGCACCACCTGAGGTGAGCTCCTGAACACAGCCTGCAGCACCACCGGTACGTCCTCCTGGAAGAGGGAGCCCACCTGCCGAGGGAGGGGGGTTATCTCTGGTCACAGCAGCTGTCCCCCTGCACCCCCAGGGTGCTGGGCAGGCAGCTGGGGGGCACTGCCTGAGCTGGGACTGTGCCTCTCGGAGTGACAGCAACGAACCTGAGTGATCTTCTGTGCCATGGTGGCAGTGGTCAGTGGGCTCTGAAAAACAAAGCACAGCTTGTGGTCCAACTGGCGGCTGCTTGGGGCTGCTGCTCTGGGGTCACATCCAGCACGGCCCCTGCGGTGAGCGCCTGGATGCCTGTGGATACATGCTGGAGCCTTCCTGCGTGCCAGCATGGGCCAAGGGCAGCGTGCCAGCTATGCTTCATGGCAAATTCTCTGTGCATCATTAGACTGGCAATATTTTTGAGAGCCTGGGGGTGAGGGGCTGCAACTTCCATGGGCACTCAGAGCCACTGTCATTTCTTTGCAGGGTGCACAGCTCTTCCAAGCCATTTGTGGGGCAGGGCTGTCCCTCCAAATATGTATTTTCTATTCCTTCCTTGCTCGCTCTACTCACCGGGATGGTCATGTTGAAGGATCCAGCCATTTCCAGGGCGAAGAAGAGGCTGGTGTAGAAGTGCTCAGAGAAAGCCAGGGTGAGGTGGGAAGAGCTGGAGCTCGCCGGCTCAGGCATGCTGAACGGCACAGGGCTGACTGGCAAGGGGATCGCCATCCCTGCCACCTGGAAAGTTGTCTGCAGGGACACAGGCAAGGAGAGGAGTTTGTTGTGTCTCAGGGCACATGGCACTGGGAGGAAGCTGTTCTCCCAAGGCCTGGAACTGGCTTGTGAGTGCTGGAAAGCTGTGACTTACTTGCAAGGATATGGTGATTCCCTGCTCGGAGAACACGGGGGCAGCCAGGGGCAGGTACTGGACCTGGCAGCTTGGCGTGATGGGGAACTGAGCTGCAAAGCGAGCAGAGAGATGCTCAGAGGCAGGAAGGGAGCAGTGACAGCAGGTTGGGTCTGGGAAGCATCTGGGTTTCCCAAGTAAAGAGACAGGGAAAGAGAGCTGGGCGGAAGGAGGGGATCCCCGAGTGTAGAGGAATGAAGGCAGAGGGTTGATTAGCATTGATAACATGCAGCTGTGGCCTTGCCTCGAGGGCAGTGGGTTGATGGACATGGACGATGTGCAGGTGTAGCTCGTTCCCGCTAAGTGGGAGAGGGGCTTGGATGGAGGGGGAGTGGTGTGGTCTGACCTCTGGAGGAAGGACAAACAGCACGGACAGTAGAATCTGACCGATGGTAAAAGCCATGTTGCAGCCCGATAGCTTGCTTGTGTTGCAACAGTGGGTGCCCTGTGTGAGGCTGAGTTGGACTCTGACTACAACACCTGAGGATATGACAGCAGCAGAGCTGCTGCTGCTGGGTTTCTGTGGCAGGGTGGGAGCCTATTGCATCTCATGCCTTGCTCCAAAAATGAGCCCTGAAGCCCTCAGTTCATAACGAGACTGAAAGCCAAATGCTCACCTGTCAAAGACACCAGCTGTTCATTTGGCAAAAGCAGCAATTTGGAGACTTCCAGGCAAATCTATGGAATAAGAACAAAAAGAGAGGGGGTGGGTGAACAAGGGACTCTGCCAGCATCCCCGGAACGCCTCTGACGCGGCCATTTCTGGCAGCCAGGACAGGGGATGGTGGTCAATGACACCGGGGCTGCTGCTCCTTGCCCCGCATGTGGACTGCGGGGGAGACCTGGAAAAGCACCAGGTTGACTTGAAGTGCTCTAATTCTTGCAGAACTGTACAACTTTGTCTTCTCCCATCTCATGCCTTTACAAGCTTTATCTTACCTTATTGACGTTAATCTCCTTGTCCATGTCTGAGCTAGAGGACTTGCTGGGTGAAAGCAACAGAACAGAAGTTAGGCAAGAACCAGCTCAGCCAAGGGGAGGGGAGCATCTTTTATCTGACCCCAAAGGCATCCAGAGACAGTATTACCATTATTTTCTATCACCTATTAAGCTACAATTACAATTCAGAATCCTAAACCACTGAAGAAATGCTGTTAGACTTGCATTAAAAATGCTCCTGCTGCACTACTGTAAAAGATCCGCTCCCTTGAGAGAGTATGAATCTCTCTTAAAATGGGAGAAACCGATCCTGCAAGCAGAACTAAGTTTCTCCCACGAAGATAATGTTTTTGTGTTAACCTTTCTAAGCTTTTAGGGCAGTGAGCAGATCCTAGGCATATCAACTCCCTGCCTAGCAATGCTTCTGCCTCAGTTTCTTCTTTTCACCATTACCCAGATCCCATAACAAGAAAACCCATGGGGCTGACCTTTCCGTCTCCTCAGTGCTCTGCACCTCCTCCGCAGTGGATTTGCAGGAAGGGGTGACCACCTCCAGGTACCCTTCGGGGTTCATTTCTGTGTGGAGTTCCACCAGGATGGACAGTCTGATCACCTTGGTGGTTGAGCTGTGCCAGGGAAGGAGAAGTGGAGGCTGGAGCATGGGGGATGCTCCTGGTCCCACTTGCCCCAGCTCCCACAGGCAGGTGCTGGATGCGGCCCCATTGCTCTGGCTGGGAGCTTGGGCTCCTTCCAGCCCCACAGCCTCAGCACTCACGGGGCAGGTGTGATGCCAAGGTCCACATCGATGCTCAGCTGCAGTCCGGTGTCAGGGATGAGTGACAGAGACAGCTTGGAGACTTCGACAGAGTTAATTTGATTCCTGGTGGAGCCGAAAGGAAGGTGTCAGGACACCAGCACAGACTGATGTGCGATCTCTGGCTGCACTCACAATGAGCAAACCCCAAAAGTCCATGAGATCTGAATGATAAATCAGTGTCCCGAGGGTTGCTGCTGCCCTTAGACCCCGAAGGAGGAGCCGGGAGCTTGTTTCTAAACTGTTGGTCTCCAGGAGGATTTTTGCCCTTGTTGGCAGAACGCTTTTTGTGGCAATATTTAAAGTGCTCCAGCTAAGCACCAGCATGAACTGGTGTACGGTAGCAAAGCCTGGGCAAAGCAGAGCTGGGGACTTACCTGCTGGGCTTTGGGGAGCTGAGAAACAGGTCTGGGACTGTGGGGGCCATTAGGTTCTGCCTGAGGACTGCCTCCGTGTGTGGCTTTGAAACTTCAGCAACTGTGAAATAGGGCAGAGAGTTTATGAGACACTCTGGAGCTTGTGGTCTGAGATGATGGACATGCAGCAGATGTCATGATGACAGCAGAGAGATGGACAGACTGGAACCCATCTAGGTGACACATTTCCATCCCTTAACACCCCCGCCCCTGCCCCCACCCAGTTACTTGCTATAGAAGGGGGATGATGTGAGCGAGCTGATTAATGGTGATTCTGGTGACAGTGATTGGTATTTCGTCACTGGGCTGCACGATGCTGCTGCCTGCCCTCCCCGCCAATGGCATGCGAGATCCGGGGTCCAGACTTACGGTAGCTCAGTCCTGATGGGGTGAGGATGCCCCCGCAGTCGGGTGACCTGAGGCTGTGCACGGGGACCAGGAGGCTCAGGAGGATGCTCGGGGCAAGGAGGTTCACCATGCTGGTGCCTGGAGGGGCGGTAGCCTGGTCAGGGTGGCATGGCCCTGGCCCAGCCACCGAGACACAGAGCCATGCTTGGGAGCCATGGATCCGTGCCTGGGTCACATTTGTGGTCCCAAGCTTGTCAGCTTTTGTGCAATAACAATGCACAGCTCAAATGCCAGGCACCACAGGAAAAAGAACTAAGGGAAGGCTCAGCCTTGGAACCCCCTGCGAGTCTGTAAGCTGGAAGGGTGCTGGCAGCAATACCAGGCCTCCTGAAGAGCATGAAATAGCTTACAACTGGTATAAAACTAGCAAATAAACAGGAGCTAAAATTAATTCAGGAACGAATGGAAGTTATGGAGAAGGCTACAATCAAATGAAAAGGTGAAAGTGTTATCTACCTCTCTGAAAAACATTTGAGAATTGTTGATAATGTTTGTAATGCTCTTACAATATTAAGAAAACAAGTAATTCAGAAAGCTTAACCTGCAGAAAACATAGATATTTATATCAGTCTTTGCAGAAAGTGGGCTTCTGGTGAGAAGTGACCCTTACAGAGAGGCACCGAAATAAGTACAATCAACACCGATATTGAGCTATTCAGTTTGCAAATGCATCTTTACCTTTCCTGGCTGGTCTTCCCATTCTTCTGAGTCAGTCTGTGTCTTGCTGTGGCCACACCGAGAGATTGGGCTGGCCTTATATATCCTCACAACCACAGTAGATGGGGCAGAAATTGGCAAAGAGGGCTGGAAACCAGGACATGGGGTGGACAGTTTGTTTTATATACCATTTTTATTGTTTCCCCATATTCTTGATTACTTGGCTGTTGACCTAGCGAGGTGAACTATTGAACAGCAGGTGCTGGGGCAGCTTGCCTTCATCGTGGTGTTACTGAGGAGCACAAAAAGGTCTCTAAGTGGAGCGTGCCAAGAAATCAAACATTGTTAGAAAAGTGTCTTTGCTCTGCTGCCATGTTTTCTGCTGAACACCACAGGGACAGCCGCCACCACTAGCCAGAAGCTGCTGTGGTTTGTGCTGCTCTCCTGGCTGAGCAGTGCAGACCAGAAGGGATGAGACCTGCATGTGTCATGCTGAAGGAGGTCTTGGCAATTCATCAAGGATGTCCTCCATTTCCTTCAGGTCTGGGTAAGTCTGTTGAAGGCAACAGGAATGTTTCTGTTTGGTTCAGTGAGTTTTAAACCTGACAGAAGATCAATTTTTTTTAAGGTATCTCCTCTAACCTCTGGAAAGGCCCACATGCAAGAATTCCTTCCTCTCTAATCCATTCCTAATCAAAAGCCATGGGCAATATTTATTACAACCGATAGAAAAAATGGTGGGTGATATCCACCCTTTTTGATAATGTCTCTACAAGCAGTGAAAGTGTTTGTGGAAGGGAGCCACAGTCCCTCTCCTTCCTGCGCATGGGGCCATCATGTACTTCTGGCTTCTTTTTGGCCTGGAGGACAGAACATGGACCACCTGCAAATGCCGTGTAAGCGCATCCTCCGTGGTCTACCCAGCTCTCCTTTGTGCTCTGTGTTCTGGCTTTTGCTGCCCACCCCACTCCCCCACCCCCCCCACCCTGATATTTGTGTTCTCAGCTTCGAGGTACGGCCAGTCTTCTGGAGAGGGTTGAGTTGCCCATTTTGGTCTGAGTCCCTTGGCAAGGGGATAAGGTGTTCAGTGCTTGTTGAAACACCTGCTGCCCGGGGAGGCAACCATTGTCCTTTGTGCATCGGCGAAGTGAGTTATTGGGTGCTGGTTCCAGGTGCAACTTGACACGTTCAAAGCCTTTGGCTCTCACCAGCGCTGTGTTGCTTTCCTTCTCAGCATGACAGAGAAATGCCAAGGAAAGCAGAGTTTCATCCACATTGTGCATTTCCATTGAAGGCATCCAGATAGCAGTGTCAAGAGAAAATATGAAGACATATGTCTAGCAGCCTACCAAAGGAGAGCAGGATTTACACTTCCATGCTGATGTATGCAGCCCATCTAGAGGCAAGAAATGTGTTTAGAAAAGTAAATCCATTGACAGGCTGTAACCTGCAGACAAGTCCCCTGGGGTCACAGGAGGTGCTTTGTGGCATCTAACTTTGGTAGGGACATGGACACAACCTAGAAAAGTGTCTGAGAAATTTTTTTTGTGTTTTAGAGTAGTGATTGGAAATTTGCCCCTGCTATACCTTGTTCGAGCATAGGTAATATTGGCAGCTCTCCCCAGGGTAGCACTGGAGATTTATCTGTGAGGCATTAGTATCACTTACAGCAGTGCAAGGGTCTGGGGATAAGCTGCTGGGAGGAGATGGCACCATGGTGCTTAGAGGTGGATTTTCTCCTCCTGAAGAGCCGTTCTGGACCCAATGATCCCTGTGGAGCCTTAATTAGATGTCAACTTATAGCATAATAGCTGATCAAATTACTAGCACAAAAGTGTCTTTCTGGCATGATGTGTTCCTCACTGGGTGTTATCTATGAATCTTACATTCCTGTTAGATAAGATGTAAATCTCCCTGTCCGGGCTTAGCAGAGAGCCACCGAATACATCACTGGGAGGAAGGTAATGACAGATTAAACCTCATTACATGTTTTATACAGGAATGAAGAGAGGAAATAAATTACTCAGTGCTGCAGGACCCCACTGGGGTGAACTCCCAAAGCCAGGTCCTGCAGAGTGGGGTACCCGGGAGGGGACAGGAGAGGACACCATGGTGGCCGCTAGCCCCAGCTCAGGCAGGTCTGGCTCACGGGCAGCCACAGCAATGGCAGCAGCATGGCCAGCCCGGAGGTGAGCCTTGTGCAGCCTGTCTGCGGTCTGGTAGGATGCATGGCTGTCCCGTGGTGGAACGGGGACAGGGCTGAGAAGCCCATTCTATGGGCAGATGACAGCTCTTCTCAGCCTCACGTCAACCCTGTTTGAAATCACTAAGAATATTACTGACTTTCTCACAATTTCCACTGGGTTATGCACCAGCAAATCCCACATGCTCCAGCAGCATTTGCACAACCTCTATGAACTTTTGGGGAGTGAGAGCCACAGTTACACGGGTGTCTCCAAAAGCAGAATTTACCATTGCACATCTTAGGTTTCTCCTCACCCCCTGCTTCTGTCTGTACCATGTAATTAAACAGATCAGGTTTTTCTTTGGACTCAATGTGCAAGTCTTTGTTGGCTAATCCTGGGCATTGAGCAAAAGCGTTGGCTTCAGCCTCGTACCCAAAGCCTGAGGGCTTACCCAGACTTTTGAATTTATTAGTGAAATTACTTGTATTGCCAGAAACAGTTGGGGGTTAGGTTACACCACAGCCGTTACCCAGCCCTTTAATTCTCAGGTTTTTCCTCTTTCTCGGCCAGGGTTTATATGTGGGCTGTTCCTTGCCTCTCTCCAGAAGGTCAGTGCAGAGCCTGGACAACCTCTGGGGACTCTCCAGGTGAGGTGATGGCAGGGTCCTTCTCTCCAGAAGTCCCTGCTGTGGCAAGGTGCAGCAGATCACATCATTTCCCTCTGGTGCAAGCAAGAAATGAGGGGCCAAGCCAGAGCAGACTGGTGGAGCTGTGTTGACAGTCCCTGGAAAGGCTCATCCCACTCCTGTCATGGCCAACAGCCATGAGGTCTCCTGCTGCTCCTATGGACAGGGCTCAGGGTGGCCCTGAGATCCAGTGGGCCATGTGTTCCACCAGGCAGCTCCAGCCCTTTCTCTGTGGCAGATTTTAGGCATCATGAGCAGCTCTGGTGCTTGTCTAAGGGGAATGCTTAGCATCTTGTTTAGGCACTGACCGTGGGGTGGGTGGTGCAGGACACAGGCACGCCCCTATGGGGCTGCTCTGGGGTGTCCATAGGTGTCTGAATTTTGGGAAGTGATTCTTGTATTTAGGCTGTGTGTTGGCCTAGTACAGCTCTGCTGGACTTGCACAGAGCCCTGTTTGCTTTCCTCCAGCATGAGTGCAGTGTTTAGCCCCTGATCTGTGGTTTGGGAATAGTCTCCAGCTCATTGTCTCTCTCTGTCTGTTGAAGTCCGCACACTCCTGTAAGCCTCTGGAGCTCCGTGAGCAGCTGTACTGGATTGGAAGATGTCAAGGGTTTGGTGCATTTTATTCCTCGGTGGCTGGCTAGCATGGTCAGGAGGAGCTGCTGGCCCAGGAGCAATCATCAGGATTGATCTTGGAATGATTGACTCAGCCATGGTAGCATCCATGCGTGGACACGTGGCAGCAGTGCAGCGGGGAAGCTGCCTGTCAGTGCCACGCAGCCTGCATCCCCAGCACATCCCTGGCCCGCGCAGCCTGCATCCCCAGCACATCCCCAGTTGCAGGGTGCCGCCGGCTGGCCGGGCTCCAGCAGCTGCCCTTAATCCACAGCAGAAGCCACTTCCCCGTGGCCTGCACCTCCTGTGTGGGATGCTGCAAGCAGGACCCCTCAGCTGTGACACCCCAATGTGGGCACACAGGTTGCCTCACCGGTGTGCAGCACGGTAAGGTGGAACCTGAAAATGTGCCAGTGTTTTGTGTCTAAAATCATGATGTGTGTGCAGCAAGTACCTGCTGAGCTCCAACTGTTACCCAGGGACAGCGGAGATTGCTCGTAATCTGAATTTACAACACACAAAACATCCTGCTGTTGGGATTTGTTAATAACAACATTCTATAGGGTGTAGTGGGGAATGCTGAGTCCCCTCACCCTCCAGCACAGGCTCCTCCCTGGGGATTTTGTGCTGAACTCCTCGTCTCGTGCAAATCTTCCAACAGTCTCCACTGCTCTGAATGAGAGTGATGTTCTGCAGAAAATGGCAGAAGCCACAAAAAAAAGCGCCGAACACCAAACCCATCAAAGGCATCTCGGGGTGAGCGATGATTAGCAGCCTTACAACGTGAGCCTGAGACTGGGAATGAGAAAATAAAAGCAGAAGGTTGGGAAGTGTCAGCCCGGAGGCAGAAATGAATCACTCCCTGCTAACAAGTGTGATATTAAAGCCGGTGATTTTCTGCCTGGTTGTGTCCACAAATACATGAAGAAACTATAACTTAAAGGCAACAAAGCGCGTCAGCTCCTGCTTCAGCACTGGCCGGGGATGGCTGCAGCAGCTCTGCAGCACCGGTGGGGTTTGCTCTCCAGGCTGGGGGTGCCCAGCTCTTACCAGTGATGTTCTGAGGAAACCCCAGGATTTCTGGGGGATCAGAGCTGGCCCTCTACCCCACAGGTTTGTGCTGGGTGAAAGCATGGAGATATTTTAAACATCAAAACACCTTTTTCCCAAGTTTTTTCAAAATTAAACAGTGCAAGCTTTTTGTTTGGAAGAAACACATTTCTAAATTTAACAGTGGTTTTAAACTGAAAGTTTAAACAAGGAGTGGAGAATGAAGATGGCGATGGCAATATCGGTGATAGGTGACTTTGATATAAGCAGCCTGACCTGGCTGCTCTGCAGGCTCCTTCTTCCCAGCTGTTTTCCTCTGGTTTTTTCCTGCAGGCTGAAAGTGAAAGATCTCCGTCCCCCGGTGATAGCGCTGGCACTCTTGCTGGGCTTGGGGCTCTTCGTGGCCATCTTAGTCCAAATGACCATCGCTGGGAAAAGGTGAGCAGGAGCTGAGGCTGGGGTGGGCTTGCTCATTGCCAAGGGTTTGTCCCACGGTGACTGAGCTTTGCTCTGAGCAGCTTTATAGGAGGAAACATGGAAATTGCCCTGGCAGCAAACCCGACGGCCAGCAGCCGGCTGTGGCAGGACGCCATGGGCATCCCCAGGTTCAGCTCCAAGAACTGCCACATTGCTCTCGTTAGCGTTAAAACCAACCTGCCCAGCAGGTGAGTCCCAAAGGACATCAGTGATATACCAGTATTAATGTTGCCTGAGAGGCATTGTTAAATCTTTCAGTCTCTAAGTTTGGATTTCTACAGGACACAAATAGTTCTTACTGTTAATTTTTTCCACTAGGAAAACCAAAATGTTTTATGGACAAATTCAGGCCAGCTTTAGTGTTATTCTATGCAGTGTTTGTCTTTGGCATCAGTGCTCATTTAAGGGCTGCACTCCTGGGGTATCGGAACTTCTTTTAGGCATGGAAACGTTCTTTAGCTTTGCGTAAAACCAGAAGATGGCATTCTTGAGAAAAGGTTTGTAAAGAAAGAAAACATCTTTTATCACAGATTAGCCATATGTTGGCCTAATCCATACCAGACAGGTTTCTTTAGTGCTTGACTTCCTTGCCTTTTGATCTTTAGTAAATAATTATTGCTATGTGCATAGTGGCTGTGTCGGCTGACGTGTTTTCTCTGCCCAGCATGCTGCCTGAAGTTATGAACATGTTTCTGGACAGCACCCTTCAGAAAGTGCTGCTGGCTCTGGTAAGTCCAATCCTCCTCCCATCCTTGTTTCCTGGAGATCATCTCCTCCTCCTCCTCCTCCTCACTGCACTGTAACAGGTTTCACAGTTTTGCTGCAGAAGGGAGCTCGCAGGCTGGTAAAAGGGAGCATTTTGAGCAATTACTGGTTTTATGCAGCCAACACCCGCAGCAAAGGCACTGTCACTACCTAAAGCCTCCTCGTCCCAGCTCGGCGGTCAGAGATGCGGTGCCCAGGCAGAGCTGAACTCGATGCTGAGCACGCTTGATCCTAAAGGCTTGTCAAAGGGCAGATTTGCAGCCTCTTAATGTGTCATAAAGTCTGTCTGGTTTAGTCAGATATCTGTGGAGGGCCTGGCCCTGTTCATCGCTCAGCTTAAGACAGGTTTACTCCAGAGTAACTCACTTCAACCAGGGACAGAGAAAACTGAGTCAAACTCTTGTCTGAGTGACTGATAGTGGAGGGTTCTGGTGCTTCTGGGTTCGAGTTGCACTGTTCTGGCAAAGCTCTTCTCCCACCAGAAGCCTCCGTGCAAGGTTTTCTGACACTTTGTGTCCAGCTGTGGATGAAGCGCTCAATCTTGTGAATGCAAAATTCACCACCATGACTTGTAAATTGACATCCATCCACCCACTCACCCATCCATCCATCCACCCACCCACTCATCTCCTCCCCTTCCCTTGGCAAAGGGAAAGTGCAGATCTATCACCAAGGATAGGCAATCTGCTGAGCTCTGACTAGGACCAGGTGCAGACAAACCCAGCCGGGGCCACACAAGTATCCAACCCCTCCTTGGTGCAGCTTCGGGAAAGCCTGGCACCACAGAAGCTGGCAGGGATGCTGGAGCCCACCAAAGCTGGAAATGGCATGTAGTGCTCATGACCCAGCAGTCTGGCACTGGTGAACCAGTGGTTTTGGCACTGGTGAGCACTCTCCCCACACCACAGAGCATGCACCTTCTGGTTAAGCATCCCTTTTTGTTTCCATGCAGCCGAAATCCCTCTTGGGTCTGCTGGGACCCTCCAATACGCTTTGCTGACCCCCGCCCCCATGACCAATGAAACTTTCACAGAGCTGGATTTGAAGGTGAGTGCTGCTGCCTAGTGCCAGGTCTTGGAGCAGTGATGTTTCTGACATCCATTTGCTAGGAAGCATTGTCCTCCTCAGCCTTGGGCAGCAGAGGCTTTGGGAGGGGTGCAGATGTGCTGGTTGCATTATAACACCTAAGTGCCTCCTCAGCTCATCCTTTTCTCTGGAGTTTATTGCTCTGTTTCATTGTTGAGACTACAGAGCAAAGCATCCAGTACCTTGGGCCTGGTCCAAACGCAAATCCTGACATGGATTTTGCAGAGACAAATGCTCTCTGACATTACTCTTATTACTGGTCCTTTTAGACCATTCTCCATGAAAAGGAGGGGAAGGAGGTTGACATTCCAATGGAGCAGCTACCTCTTACTTGTTTGCCACCAAAGAGGGATGCTGCTATCCAGCTCATCCTGTCTGCAAACTTCTTGAGTGCTGAGCTCTCTATCCTGCGGTCATCCTTCAACCTGTAGATCAGCAATAACATGGTGGGTGATTAGGGCTTGAGATTTTCCTCAAGACACCACTAAGAAATCTACACTCAAATACAAGGCAGATCCATGTGCTGTCAATGCCTCTTCCCTTCCCCATGTTAAACTCCCCCACTCCCCCAAGTGTGAGTGCATTAGGTCCCTGCCCCCTGACACTTTCTCAACAGGTTCTTGGGCTTCCCCCACTGGTGACTATGATGCTTGGAACCCTCGTTACTGAAGTGGGTGGACTTGGCTTGATCCTACTGGTCTGTGTGACATCTTAGGCTACTTAGGGCAGCAGATAAAGCTGCTCTCCATTCACAATGACACGCTGGGAACCTTTACTGCAAGGTCAAACAGGTGCTTTCATAATTTTATTAGTAAAAATTTTATTAATAAGATTATTTAAGGGACATACTACTGCACAGTATGGACCAGCTTGACTGCCACTGACTTTGGTGAACGTGACTGATGCTCAGCACCCACCAGGACAATCCCCAGAGCCGTGAAGTGGGCAGGAGAGTGAATGTCACCCTTTTGCTTTGACTGTACAGATTTCCAGGGTGCTGCCTTCATCACAGCCAGTGGTGATTGAAATGCAGGGAGTCAAAGCACCGGTGGTGACCATAACCACAGACAAAAGCTTTGTGCAGCTCTTCAGCACCGCTGAGTTTTGGGTTTCCCCTTCAGACTCTGCTCCCAAAAATCCCTCTTGTCCTGGATGTTGTGAGTTGAAGGGGTTTGCAGCTGGCAAGGGCTGGCTGTGGTCACCCCTGTCCTGACCCAGCAAACCTGCACCAACACTGGAGCCAGAGATGTGGGACAGTGGGCAGGGACATATATTGGGAAGGTGCCTGGGCAGAGGGTCCTGCTGGGCTGGGGTAGTTGGGGGGGAACAGGGTCCTGGTGGGGGGACACCCTTCCCTTTCCCCTTGCAGCACAGCAACCTGGAGGCACAGTTTGCCATTGCAAAAGAAAAGCTGCGGCTCTCCCTCGCTCTGCAAAGGTAAGGCAGCTACCAGTCCCCAGTGCCACCATCAGCAGTGAGAGTCCCTGGGCTGCTCGGGAGGCCACCCGCTACCTGTCACCCCTGCATTTTCAGAAGGAACCTTTGCTGTCTCTGCATGACGACTTTGCAGTTTATATAACAGCTATTTAAAAACAGATGAGGACGAACGTGACATAATCCAGCTGACCTCAAACCTGTTTTGTTTATTTTTTTCTCTTTAAGTCTGAACAGCTGAAGTTGTGATGGCTCAGGGTAGGGAAAATGCTCCCAGTGGGAAGCGGCCCCTTTCTGGAAGGAGGCTGGTGGAGCCACGGCCCCTGGTGCAAGGGGGAGGTTTTCTGGACGTCAGGGTCTGGGTGAGGAGTTCGTTGAGGGTGACAGGGCAGCTTGCTGGGGGGGGGGGGGGGCTGTGGGAGGCAAGTGATGCCCCTTTCCTCTCCCTGCAGCCTGTCTCGGGTGGCCTTGGCTTCCTCCTCCCTGGGAACGTTTGACGTGAGTTGGGCAGTCTGCACCGTGCGTGGGGCTGGCACTGTGGCTGTGAATCGCCATGCTGACTTGCATTACCAAATACAGATTTTTTATAAAAAAACAAACCAAACCAAACCAAAACAAGAAAGCCAAAGTGAATGCTGAAGATTGAGATGTTATTTCAAGGAATAATATCTCAAGGAATAACAAATGACAAATAACTGCCCAAACCATTTACCCACAGGCACGAATGCTCTGGAAGGGGTCCCCGCTCGCACCGTGTTTATTTGTGGGAGAGTTTTGGCCATGAGTAACTCTCCGCTGTGTGGTACCAGCATGGTGGGAGTGTGGGCTGGTGTTAATTTTCCTCATCTCCCTCTAATCCTGATGCTGAGATCAAGACACTTGGGTGGGCGAGTGCTGGTAACGTGTGTCTTGTAAGAGTGTTGTCCCCTGGAGCTGCACACAGCTTTGGGCTTTGGGCTGCGAGGAGGGTGCCTGGCACTGACTGCAAGGTGGAGAGCAGAGCACTGCTGGGGCTGGGAACAGTCTCAGCTGGGGCAGTTTTCATAGTAATTGAGGATTTTTCAAGTGTTCCCATTCTGCTCGGGGGAACCTTTACAATATCCCTGCAACTGGAGAAGGTGCCGGATGAATTGATGGGGTGAGCTGGGTGGACAAGGCTGCTGGCAGGCGGAGTGGTGGGCAGTTTACACCACTTCTCTGTGTTTCAGGAGCTTCTGCTGAAAGGAGTTTTGGCAGATATAATTCACATGGCTTATGTGCCATCGATCAACAGTAAGCACGGCTATGGCTTCATCTGGGGATTCGCTATCTGTACAGGGGAAATAGTTCTCATTTCTTTTCCTATAGACTGTTGCCTTTTTTTTTTTTTTTTTTTTTTTTTTTTTCTTTCTGGAAATGGCATTGCCTGGCTGACCTTGCATGCTTTTCCTGCCCTCAAGGCTGTGAGTGACTCTGCCAGGAAAATCACTTGCAGGCTGTTTTGCACCCGTGGGTTTTGCAGCAGGAGCTGGAGGACGGCAATGCCTCCCACTCAGGGTTCTGGCACACCAACCGATCTATTGCAATGGGCAGGCTTCTTCTCTGAAGCCTCTTTGAATGTTGTTCCTGTCCTCAAAATCAAAACCACTTGCTGTCATCAGATTTTTGCCTTTAAGTCTCCAAAAATCAACATGTCCCTCTTTACCATACCTAAAAACCAGCCAAAGTGTCAGTAAAAAAGCCCACCCTGGAGCGTCAATTTAGCTGCTCAACTCATATGGACAATATGCCAAAAGCAGAGATTTTGTTTATGCTAAAATACCCAAACCCAGGAATTCCCACCCTGTTAATTTTTCTTCTGATTATCCCCAAAGTCCCTTTGGCAGGCATGGGCAGGCAGCACGAGGGTGGGCAGGCAGGGAAGCGCTGGAGATGCAGGCAGTGGCCGGAATGCCTCTGAGAGCAGCTCCCACTCGCTCCAGGGGTGCTGGGCATCACTCACTGGGCAAACATCAGTGGGTTTGAGGTAAGCATGCTCGTGCAGTGGTTTTGCTGTAGCTTGGGTCAGCCCCGGCGTCAGTGCTGTTAGTCCATCACACCTGAGCACAAAACAACTGTTAAATCCTGCCCGTGTCCTTTTTATTTTTAAATCTGCAGGATGCTCTAGTACTGGACGTGCCCATTGCAGAGACCTGAGGCACGGGGAGGTACGGCTGAACCCACCGCTGCTGCAGGGACCCAGCAGGAACAGGCGGGCAGGAGAGCAGCGAGGGTGCTGGGGCTCCTGGGGCATTTCTTCCTCTTTCCATGGCTTTAACTCCACAAGCTGAGATAAAAAAGACCCCATCACCCCATGACAAGACTGGCCTGCCGTGTGCCTGGTGGAGCCAGCTAGGCATGCCTGGGCAGAGGTCGTATTTCTTGAGAGGACTGGTCCCTAAATAAATCACGTTTGCAACCAAAATAGCACGTGCATTAGCGTGCTGCAGGCAGCAGCGTGGGCTGTCATCGGGGTGCAGCATCCACATCTTCCACAGGAGGAGGGTGCAAGAAGGGAACCCTCCTGCTCCTGGGGTGCATGTGGGAGAGGAGAGGAGTGTGTCCGCAGTCATGGGGGGGGGGGGATTAGGACTTCTCAGAATGAGTTAGAGACGGGCATTTAGACATCTTTACCTGTGGTTTATCGGCTGCATTGCAGATATTGATCACAAGCATATAGTCCACTGATTGCTGGATAATTACCTGTCATTAGCAAGTCAATAGACGGCTTTGATCCTGATTTCAGCAAGCCGATATGATTTAAACATTTTTTTCCTGGTGACAGGTAGCTGGTGCAGAATTAAGGATATCTTTGAAAAGGTTATTGTGTTTTTAATAAATTGTCCCCAAGGAAAATCTCGCTGTGAGGCAGGCTCTGAGAACTCCATTTGTTTTGTTGTGTGCGCTGCCTGACCCAGCAGGCATTTGTTCTGAAACGCGTGTAAGGAATTGTCCTCGTCAGGAGTCCTAAGCAATGAGGGAAGCAGCCATAAAACCAGCTCCCCATGAGGACTGGTGTTTATGGTGCCTTCTCTCCTCATTTCATTGCAAACATTGTCAATGACAAGCACATTTTTTTAAAAGATATTTCCCTGATTGTGCTTGCATTAGCTAAGAAACAATCAAACAGTTTCAGCCTCCTTAAGAACAAAAAATGAATCAAAATAGCTGTACGCAGCCCCCCGCGCCCCCCAGGAGAAATCAAGGCTGGAAATCACAGAGGGCACCTGTTAATTTTTCATGAAACACTTAAGCATGCCGTGAAGCTGCACTATCATGTAACCGGTATTTGACGCCCTGGGGCACTTGGTGGAGGTGCAGCCTTCAGACATGTGCAGACACCAGCGTTGTCCCCTGGAGCTGTACACAGGCCCCAGCAGCCCTGAGCCCCCCAGCAGTGAGGGCTGTACCAGTCCCTCACAGTTACTGGTTCCGGAGGGATGAATAAGAGAACCAAGACTGCACTGGCTCAGGGGCCCCACAGAGACGGTTTCCTCAGGCAGAAAAGGGACGATGCCATCAGCAGGAGAGCAGAGCAGAACCATCTTGTTTTTCAGCCAGGGCTAACGAGTTTCATTCTGCCTGCCCTGGCCAGAGCCTACTGCCCTCTTGCTAAGGTCAAGATCTTTAACACTTCTTGAGGGCACATCCCTTTTACTGCCTGCCTTTGTGTCCCAGTTTCCAAGTGATCTGAGCATCAGTACCGTGTCTGTTCACATCAGTCTATTCTTCTCCCTTTGATCAAGTCCGTTCTGGCTTGCTCTGTGTTTGTCCTCACACAGTGGTTTGGCTTCGTGTTCTTGGGGCTTTGAAAGTTGCTTTAGCAAGACCTGGACATCACAATGTCATTCTTTTTATGGGAATCTGCTTCAGCTTATCCAAAATATTTAATTGTCAGAGACCTCTGCATTCAGCAACAGCTGGTGAGAGGCCAAGTTACTGTCATGCCTGAAAGGTCACTGCACAGAAGCTATTCTCTGTGGTGCCAGAGTGCCCCTTTACTGTGTGCTGACCATTATCAAGTCTGGCTTTATGGTAATTTGGGTTTTGTGTAGTGATTGTCCAAAGTATGAAATGATTCAGGAGGGATGATAACATAATACCATCTTGTTAACACTCTCTTCCAGTTATCAAATGTCATGATCTAGCCATGACAGCAAGGCTTTGTGCTCCCAAGGTGCCTGGCTGATCAGGTTGCAAGGAGAGTGGCAACTCCTTAAATACTTTGGCACTTTTACCATCCCTTCCTTGGCCTTTAGCTAAGATAATTTTTAAAGCCGGAATTAATGTGTGACAAAAGCTGGCTAATCTGCTGGAAATACTTATTTCCAAGTTTGCAGAAGGTATTAACTCTGAGCAAGCATTTTTCTGGACTATTATTGCTCAGAGCTGGGGAGCAGCCCTTCCACCCCTGTCATTAATGAGCACATCGGGGATGAAGAGTTCACTGCTGTCCCCTGGGCTGATGCATCCTCCCCTCTGCCATGGACAGCTTTTGCTGTGCCTGTCAGGATGTGATCCGCACACAGGGACAACATTTGGTCTGTGGCCCACAAAGGAGGGGTTTCTTTTTCCTGCCCCAAAGAGCTGCTGCTTTGGTGCAGCTCGAGGCAGCAGGTCCATGTATCCGTGTGGTGCTGGTGACCAGGGCCAGGCAGGGCAAAAGGGGGAAAGCCAGCAGGGCTGTGGGAGCACATGACACGTTGGCTCAGAAACAATTTTTGCTCCTTTTCTTCTGCTTGCAGCAGTAAATGAACTGGCAACAAATAACCCATGATGGACGAGGTGGGACACAATTTTTCAGCATGGAGAAAACATGCCCAGAAATTTGAGAGGGCAGGGGCCTGGACAGAGCTGTGATGCAGAGGCAGGAGACCCTGGGCAGTTGTAGCTCTGCCGGTATGCCCACACTGGGATAAACAGTCCCTCCAGGACTTCAAAATGATCCAGAGCTGACAAGCTCTAGCCGGGGAGCTCCCTGGCTCCATGGTCAATGGCATCACCCACTCAATAGTATCTCCCCATGAGATGTCCAGTCCATCCCATGTCCGGTCCTCCTGGAGTGCCATGAGGCAGAGGTGATGGACCTGGATATAATGCCATGCCAGTTAGACCAGTACAGTGCTTCCAAATCAGGTGATGTCTCCTCAAAGAGTCTGTCAGCTCGGGGTATCTGTAAAGCTGGGACACACCATCAATATGCCTTGTCATGATGTCACTGTTCCTTCCTGGTTCAATACCTCCTTTTCCTCAGTTATCAAATGGACTACGAGCCATTCAGGCCACTGGGCAGGTGCTGTTGGCTTTGGCCACTCTTAGGTAAGTTCACAGTCTGTAGGCAAGTCAGGATGGGAACACTGGGCATGGCTGGTGAATACCAGGCTCTGTTACTGTCTCTGCAGCCTGTCTTTACATGGAGAAAGGTGCTGCCTGCTCCTTCATTTATCACCCATAGCGTGTGGCACCCCCTTACTGCATGGGCTTACTGTGAGGGTGAAGTGCTCAGTACCACAGCACCAAGAACTGTAGAAATATTTAACAGTGAGGGGTGGTCAGCATTTTGACACATATTTCAGCCAAAACTTCAATTTTATTGGGGGGTGGGAAGGTATTTTATCAGGGCATGACATTTCAGCCATGTTTGCATCTTGACATGAGAACAAGGCCAAAAGGATGATACGCTAAACCAGGCAGCGGCATGCGGACTGGCACCGAGAGCTGGCCGAGTCTGCTTCTGCATCTACGGGTTGTTGCTCAATGATTTACCTAACTCCTGACATCTCTAAGGAAATATTTGCAGTGGAAGTCAGCAGAAACCATACATTATTTGTTTTGCTCCCCATCAATTATCGTGGGTGTCCTCGATGACATCGCTTGCCTCTTTCCTGCTGTAAAGCTCTATATATGAAGATGCTTGATGCAGGTCAGCTTCAGAAGACAGCCACATTGGCTAGAGAGAGCCTCGTACTCAAGAGCGTGGTCAGGTAAGAGCAAACGTATTCTTCAAAAAGTGTGCTCTTAGCTTCTGCTTCTGCAAACCTGAATACTTCCCAAAGGAGAACCCTTAAGGGTTTTTTGGGAGTATTGGATTTTTAACAAAAATTGTTATTCTTGCCTGCTGCCTGCCTGAATTATGCTCCAACAAGTAAAATTCATGGTGGTTTTCACTACGAGTTTCTCAAGAACAGACATGCATGTTCATTGTACTTGCAGTCCTTGAAGAAGAAAGGGTATTTCATGGTTTTCATAACCAATTATCACTTAAATTATTTTTGGTGGAACTCTATTATCTGAGTTAGATTTTAGCTAAGGTGAATTAGACCTCTCACACTTGTTTTGATCCCTTTTTGATGTGTTATTTACATTTAAATAGATTTGGGGCAATGAAGTTCATTATGGTTCTTTAAAAAAACCCACTGCTTCAAGTTGTAGGACCCACAGAAATATTTCAATTACACTGAAACTCTAAAAATTATCTTTTCCTTCTTACAATTCTACCAAAAGGTGCTTTTATGAAGAGGGAAGCCTCAGATGTTTGATGTTTGCACAGAGGTCATGACATTCAAACAAGGACATGTTCTTCCTAGATATGTTGGTGTGTTTGCCCGGTGTAGACCAATCGCTTTTCTTTCTGTGACTAGAGATGATCATGTTGTCAGATATGTCCTGTTTTCCCATCATGAAGGATACAGGATCTTGTTTCTTAGAGAAATTGCCACCCAGAACAGATGTGCCCCAGATCAGCCTGATCAGTCGCCAACATTGCTCACGGGCGCTGAGGGGTTAAAGCAGGAAAAAACCGAACAAGCACTTGCTTATCACTTGGCTGCCATGAGGGTTGGTCTTTGGAGCAGCTGCTGTTGAAGTTCTGGTTCCTCCTGCAGGAAAATGCAGTTTTACCATGCCCACCAGTCTGGCGAGGAGGCCAGAGTGGTGCCAGCAACTTCCTCTCTGTTTTTGTCCTCTCTAACAGGAATTCCTCCTTTTTCTGTCCTCGATCCTCCTCTTTCCTCCCTCCACTGGCTTGCACTTGCTATCCCAGCATTGTACTGATGGAAATTACTTTCCACAGTTATTGGGACTGAAGATGACTACGTTCTCGATTATTTTACTTCTCTACAGCCTGCTGACCCCTTCACCAGGATTTTTTTCTTCAGTTGCCAAAGCTGATAAAGGTAAGTGTATGGAAAAGCTTTATGTTCTATTTTTTGAGACCAGTTCTACTCTTTCTGTCTCTTGACCATGCTCAGGAAATCAGAAGCTGGTCCAGATCTGTTCAGTCATAGGGACAATGTTGGTCAGTTGGATTTAAAAAGCACTTTGGAAATGACACTTCACATACTTCACAGTGGCTGGTGCCACCACCCCTATTGCATAAAGAGGGAAACAAAGGGGAAGGAAAAGCCAGGCTGACACAACATGCTTTGCACTGAGTTCACATAGCTTACAGTGTCCTCTCATCCTTTTTTTTTAGACCTTGGAGATCTGCCAATCAAATGTAACCCCAAGAAGTTTCAAGGTGGTCTCCTTGGTGGCAATCTGCTCAGTGGTCTCCTTGGAAAAGATTGTCCTGTTGGCAGAGGCCGTGGCAAAGATGGTGTTGTTGGCAGTCTCCTTGGTGGAAATGGTCTCCTTGACAAAGATGGTGTCCTTGGGGGTCTCCTTGGTGGAGATGGCGTAGCTGGCAGCCTCCTTGACAAAGATGGTGTCCTTGGGGGTCTCCTTGGTGGAGATGGCGTAGCTGGCAGCCTCCTTGACAAAGATGGTGTCCTTGGGGGTCTCCTTGGTGGAGATGGCGTAGCTGGCAGCCTCCTTGACAAGGATGGTGTCCTTGGGGGTCTCCTCGGTGGAGATGGCGTAGCTGGCAGCCTCCTTGACAAAGATGGTGTCCTTGGGAGTCTCCTTGGTGGAGATGGCATCGTTGGCAGCCTCCTTGACAAAGATGGTGTCCTTGGGGGTCTCCTTGATGGAGATGGCGTAGCTGGCAGCCTCCTTGACAAAGATGGTGTCCTTGGGAGTCTCCTTGATGGAGATGGCGTAGCTGGCAGCCTCCTTGACAAAGATGGTGTCCTTGGGGGTCTTCTCGGTGGAGATGGCATCATTGGCAGTCTCCTCGACAAAGATGGTGTCCTTGGGAGTCTCCTCGGCAAAGATGGTCTTGTTGATGGTCTCCTTGATGCTGTCATTGATATCCTTCTTGGCAAAAATGGTCTTCTTGGAAAAAATGGTCTCGTTGGCAATCTTCTTGGTGGAAGTGGTGGAGACCTCACAGGGTGAGTGAAAGTGGGAGGTGGATGTCCCTGAGCAGCCCTCAGTGAGTCTGGGCCATACTGGGGAAAGGAGGGTCTGGTCTGGAGCCTGCTGTCTGAACATATGGACCCCCTCTTTCCCCTCGTGGGGCAGCTTCATAAATGATGGTTCAGCTCTTGGGAGTTTCTATATGCCCCAGTCATGCAAGGCTGTCCTGTATGTGCTGCAAGGTGCTCCTGGCTGTCAGGGATCCCTGCTCAAGCAGGGTGAAGGCCTGAGACTGCGGCTCTACGATCAGCTGCAGTGCTGGGGGCTGAGGGGACAGGACCTCCACTGTACAGATGTGCTATTTATTGCCTTTTTCTTGTTTCAACCATCCAGGCTGAAAATTGTGAACAACACCCTTCCAAAAATAAGTCTGCATTCCCTACCAGGTGTTGGGCACGAGGTGGGCTTCAACACCCAGCTACTGGTAGAGAGTACCAGGTATGGCATGTCTGTCATGGGCATGGCTCAGGGCAGGGAGGTCACCATCTCTTTGGGAAGTAGATGGCCAGCAAATATCCTGAGCCGCATGCTGTGTTTCCCCCCTTGCAGTGCTCTGGACAAAGTGCTCTGTGTGCAGGTGGAAGCAGATGTGGCCATGGTGGTCCAGGACAACTGGGAGGCTCGTCAGAACAATGTCTGCAAAACTGTTGACATAAACATCCGTCTGAGGTAGGCATCTGTGTGCGGTAGCATCCGTGTGAGGGGGGTGCTCATGGCTGGCACGTGGCCCTTACAGCAGTGGGAAACCTTGGTGCTGGTGGTGTTGGCCATTGAAGGCAGCGCTTTTGTGCCTGACACCTCAGAGGCTGAATTAGCTGGCTGCTGGCCTCAGAGAACTGCCAACTTTCTTTTAAAATCTGGGCTAAAGAAATAATATTTCTGGGTTGTGCTGGGAGCCTAGCACTGAGCTGGGTTCGGAGGGCTCGTGTTTGGCAATATTTTGGCACTGAATATAGCCCTGGACAGCACAAGCGAGGCCTCATATTTCTCATCTGCAAAGTACTTTCATTTTCCAGCCGTTAATCTACATCACTTTTTATTTCCTATTTTTCCATTATCCAGGCCCAAAGTGCCACTTCTGGATCAGCCTTTAAAACGCCTCCTTAGTGATGTCCTGCGTGAGGTGGTAAGTCTGCAAAGCGATCTTCATGCGAGCCATCAGCACAGTGCTGGGCGGGCAGGCAGCGTGGGCAGGGCAGGCAGGGCAGAGAGCAGGCAGTGCAGGCAGTGCAGGCAGCGGGCCAGGTTGCCCCCACGGACACGGCTGTTTGCACAGCTGTGGGCTCAGCCAGGGCGGTCAGCCTGTCCTCCCTGCTGACGGGCACCAGCACCATTGCCTGTGCCAGGCTTTGCTGGCAAGCAGGTTTCTGAGATGTGCTGGTTTAGTGGTCACAAGTGGTGAGCAAATCGCTTAAAGGGGCTGCTCGCCCGCCCGATGCTGCAGCAATGGAGTGTCCCACCAAGCCCTGCCAGGCAGCGGCTCCTGCCCGCACTGTGCAACCCCAGAAGAACCAGTTCTTCCCCACTGTGCTAACACACCACACACACGTGAGTGTTGCAGGTCCTTGGACTCTCAACTTCCCTCTGCCTCTTCAGGGGTGCAACGTCATCAACTCCAGGCTCAGCACAGTGAACACTCTGCTTGGCTCCAGGACCCGTAAGTGCTGCACCCTCCTCTTCCTCTGCTCCTGTGTGACCCCCTGCACTTAGGGTTTGTTGGCTTTTTTACATTGAGTGCATACAATAATTTAACAACTTCCTAAAACCACAACTCTCAGCTCAAGCACAACACTCAATTCCCCTTGCCCCAGAGCAACAGCAGGCAGTTTTTCCTGAAGAAAGCCACTGCAGGAGCTGTTGCTTTTAGAAACAATATTTTTGCTGCAAAACAGTGCTTTCTAGTGGCTTGTCCAGCTGGGAATGCTGTGGGCAGGAGCTGCCATCAGTTCCAATATCTCTTGGGACCATGGGATTTGCGAGCATCCCCCTCTCCTTGCAGCTTAAAAGTTTTCCTCCCTGTGTCCCACAGCCACGGTCCCGCTTGGGGCTCTGGGAGATCTGCCCCTCTTTTCCATCATCAGTGGCGATGCTATCCAGCTGGATCTAAACGTAAGTCCTACTGCTTCCCCAGCCCAAGAACCTCTGAGTGAGTGAGTTTGTGTCATTCATCTGAATGTGGCAACTGTTTGCCGAAGGCTCCTCTTATTCCACCTGTCTTCAGGAGAGTGTTCGCTGGAAGGTGCTGAGCATGGTCCAGCCATGTCTGTACTAATGCCACCACTGGGGCTCTACCTTGTTTTTTCACTTGCTAATCCTTGAGAGTAGCATGAGCCAGATTGGCTTGACGCTGCTTAATTAAGCACAATTATAGCATTTTCATAGTTGATCATCAGCAAATTTTGATTTCATACAGGACCAGTGGTCATCGTTCACAAGCAGGTTCTGTTTATAAGTGGTTTGTGAAAGTTTGGCATGTAATTGGTGGGGACCGTGATCAGGCGAAAAACACTGGCAATGTGTCTTTCCGATGGGAGATGTGATGGTGTTTTAAAGGGAAAGCTGTAGCAGATGCAGCTGTTGCCTGTGCTAGAACAGCCTGAGGCAGCCCTATGTCTATTAAAACATTGATTAACCCCACGTGAGCATCTCCGCAAGGTCCACAGACGAGTAGGGTGCCCAGTGCGACCACAGCCCTCTGAGCCCTGCCAGCATCCCTCCACTGTTCTGTCTCTGCAGCTCCTCGTCGGGGACACAGAGAGCGGTGTGGTGGCCTCCACACAAGGACCACCGCTTGCCGCCACCTTGCTGCTGGCCACTGGTCGCCCACCACAGCTCAGCCTCTCCGAGCATGCCCTTGGCAAGCTGCTGGAGCTGGTCCAGGGGCAGGGAGCCTTCAGCCTCAGCATCACCAACTCAATGGTGGGTCACCATGCCCCTCTGCATGTCCAAGGTGGGGTCCTGGATGCTCTCGGGTGACCCAAGGGTGCTCACCACCATGTGCTTGTATTTGTTTGCGGGGCCCAGCTGAGCCCAGCGTGGGCTTGGCACAAACTCCTGATGGCTCATTTCACTGGTGCTGTTCCCACAGGTGCCTGATAGTGTCTTGCTGTCCACATCTGCTCTTCTCCCACTCATCCCCCAGGTCAGCCCCCTCCTTCACCTGCACTGATCTTCAACCCCACCGCCCTGGCCATGCAAACACCCCCTTGCTCTGACCTCCCTCTGCCCTGTGCAGCTCGCCAAGATCCTCCCTGACTCTTTGCCACTGGAGCTGCGCGTGCGGGTGGCCAACAAACCAGTGGTGGCCGTGAGGGACAAAAGAGCTACTGCCACCCTCAAAGCCTCCATCGACATCTTCAGTCCTCCCCTGCAGTCGGCCCAGCAGCCCCTCTTCTCCCTTGACACGGTGAGTGGGTTCTCGGGGAATGAGACCTTTGAAACAGGGAGTGGAGTGAACCTGGCTGTTCTCTGGCATCCCCTCGGCTTCTCCTGCCCTTAGCCATGTAGTACTTGTACTTTGGGGTTTTTTGAATTTACTATTTTTGTATTTTTGAATTTACTACATTGTCAGAACAGTGGTGCCCAGGCCTTTAAAAATGCTCTCAACCAAGTGCAAGTGAAATGTTTAAGGAGTAATACAAAATAGAAACAGAAGGGTGAACCCTTGGGAGAGAAACAGATGCCATCCATCAAAAAAATGTGATTTCTAGGCACAGACAGGTGTTTTTTCTCAGAATGGATTATTTACAAATACTCTGGGTTTTCTTTTTAGTCTCGGGAGCTATGCAGGGAAATAACCTCATTTCTTCTGTTGTTCCAATTTCAGGACATTGTTCTGAACATCACGCCATCGGTCTCCGGTGGCAAACTGCAAACCTCCCTGGCTCTTGACAGGTAGAGCCAAGCTCTGCGGTCACTGTGGGCAGGGGAGCTCTGCCTGGGGATGCTGCTGGGGGCCTGGCAAGATGGGGCTGATGGCAGCAATCAGGGAGTGTGATGTAGATGTGGTGGAAAAGATGTGCTGGAGCTTTCCTGCCTCCTCCCAGCCCCAACCTCAAAGCAAGTGCATGTCTAAAGTGATGAAAGAGTTGTAAAAAAGTTGCCCTGCTTTCAAAATCCTCATCTTTTCATGTGGGTGAGACAAATTCCAGACCAAGGAAGGGTCTGGGCAGCATTCGGAGAGCTGGAGGAGCGCTGCATCTGATGCAACCTGACTGCTTGTTTTTTCTCTTTTGTAGCATCAACCTGACGCGGGTACCCCTGAGACTTGACCCCCTCAGTGTAAGTGCACGCTGCTTTGGGTTGAGACTCTGTGTAGGGAAAGAGAACCAAAACGTCAATTAATCTTCAGTCTTCACGTTTCTTCTGCTCTTGGCAGAGGCCAGTTGCTGTCTGCCATGTCGATCCCCTGTGCCCTATAGCAGTGACACTTGGATCTGTATGTTCACCTGCTGGCAGTGCACCGAGGGTGCTGGGAACAGGGGACGAATAATTGAGGAGAATTTACCCAAAGAGCCTGTCCCTGTGTATCTGCCCACATTCAGTCCTGGAGGAGTTTCACTGAAGGAAGCTGCCCAGCCTTTGTGTTTTATAGCTCCAAGCATCCTGCAGTGACAGAACTTGATAACCCTGACATTGCTGTTTTCATTGCCATAACCATTGCTCTCCTTCTGACACTGACACCCATCTGCTTCCCCCGCAGATCTCCCCAATTGCAGAATGGCTCAAGCAAGTCCTCGCAGCTGCATATGTACCTGCCATTAACGGTACGGCCGGGCTCTGGGTCCTCTCTTAGCTCAAATTCAGTCGGATTTGGGGCTCTGCCCCTTCCCTTGCTGCCTGCCTTCAGGGTTCTCCCCATGATGAGATGCTTTCACTTGCTTTTGCAGATGCCTTGCATGTGTCAGTCCGCCTGCCCAGCATTCTCAACACCAGCCTCAGGAACGCCAGGGTTGACATCACCAACGTAAGGACCCATTTCCCACAGCACTGCCTTCCCGGGGAGCGCGGCATGCTCCCACCCTGGGGCAGGGACCTGCAGACCCCCTAGCCCCATGTTGCTCCAGCCAGCCCCATTTCCCATGGGCTGCTCCCACTGTCTGGGAGGTGCCTCTACCAGTATGGACCCACAGGAAAACCTCCCATGGGATACAGGGAAAAGTCCAAATGAGAAAACTGAATAGTTTTTGTGCTGCTTCTTCCAGGCAGATGACTCTCCCGACCAGACCAATCTAAAAAGATTCTGCTCAGGAGGACCCATGGCACCACCGCTCACTGTCTGAGGCAGGCAACGTGCCGCCAGCCCCAGAACCCTGCTCGTCTCTGCTCCCTCTGACTTCATTTTCCCTCGAGTGCTGCCCTGTGCTTTTGCTGAGGCCCAAGGGGGACAGGCAACCATCTCTGGTGGTGGCCTGGCGTGGGGTAGGGAAGGCTGCTGGGCTGGTGGGTGTTAGGGGCAGTTGCTGTGGCCACTTCTAACATCTGTAGTTGGGAAGCAGAGCTATTTCTTAGGCATAAAGGTTGCTCTCTTATTGCTCCTTCAATAAAATCTTTCACTGCCTCAGCATTTCTCTCTCTGAATATTTATTTGATATGCGTTTCTGGCTGCCAGCACCCATTTGTCTCCGCTGTGTGCCTATGCCACATGCCCACGGACAGGCAGTGCAGCTGATGGGGAGGCTGTGCCTATAACGAACAAGCCGGTATGTCACAGAAAGCCTTTCTGAAGCTCAGTCTGTGGCACAAGGTGTGGAAGAGCAGCTCCCACTGCAGCTGGGGTTTCGTGGGCACCCTGCTGCAGCCCATCCCCTGCCTGCCTGGGTGCCGCTTGTGGCAGCCTGGCAGCGGGCAGAGGAGGTGCTGGCAATGCAACCACGGCGTAGGGTTTGCAAAGTGCTTGCTGCCATTCCCCACTTATTTGGAGCCCCTGGCGCAGACACTGCAGGGAGAGCAGCTCCCTGCCCGGGGCTCCTTTGCAGCATGTCCCAAGTGCAGCCTGGTGGTGCTTGTCATGCAAGGCTCTGTAACAGAGCCAGGCACAGATAAACTGAGCTTACGCCTCCACACTGCTTTGTTTAGGAGCATATTATCCCCTTATTGCATAAGATGCACCAGATCATTACCAACACGTTTTATCTCACAAAGGTATTAAGTGTTGAGGACACCAGGACAAAAGCATTCATGTTGTCTGGAGCCAACAGGGAATGGATGTCCCACTGCACAGGGGCTTTTCTGAGGCTGTGGCAATACTATCTGCAGGGAAGCAGCTGGCAACTGCTGGGATGGGTGGGATGGTCCTCAGGAACTGCTTCTTGGATTGAGCATTAAAAGAGATAAAAGTCTCCAAGAGCTTTTCTGGAGCCTCCCCATGTGCTCGCTGGAAACTTAGAAAATTACCCTGATACAGTAGTTTGTGTGTGACAGCCTGGGTGCATGTGTTAGCAGGAATTTGTCCAGTCTAAAGTGATTTTCCAGCATGGCTCTTTCAGGATCAGCAGCAGCCTCACATGCTGCAGCCTGCAGAGTCTTGGACTCCTTCTTTGCTTTTGGGCTCTTGGGTAACTACGCTGCCTGATAATGGAGTATCCAATAACCCCTTGCTTAATGCTTTTCCCTGTTTTACAAATCTTTATTTATATTGGAATATATTAAAACCACAAATGCTGCTTTATACACTTTATCCACTAGCCCAGCTTTTACAGTTTAGGCATCTTTCCACTTTTTCTGCATCACCTTTGCTATATAAGGGCCCGCTGCTCCCACATGGTACGCAGCAGAGGTGCCTGAGGAGCTGTAAGGTCTCCCCTTGACCAAGAGCTGAAGACCAAATTCAGGCTTTGAAACTCAGCATAAGGCCAGGTAAAGAAAGATGATCAAAATGCTGGTACGGGTGGTTGCAAGGTAAAGACAGTCAAAATAGTGGTATTGGGTGTTGTAAGCCTCCAGGGACAGAGTCACCATTTTACCTACGAGCCTTACAAAGTACTCTGGTGAGCAAGAAAAAAACATGGGAATAATACCAATAGTGGTCGAAACACAGGTAAGAAATTCTATTTTATATATAGTGACCAGCCCAAAAATTCAGCAAAGGTGGTTGCTATAGCAAAATGAAAACCTTCTCTGAAGAAAAAACACATTCATTTGACAAGAAAAGTTAGGGATTTTTTGTTTCGCAATATCCTTTTAAGTTGGTTACTATTATTTTTATTGTTATAAGGTTAAAACATGCCATTTTAAAAGAAAGGCTTTATGCAAAATGTGAGTTGCTTGTATAATTGCAGCACTAATTTGCATACCTACTCATGGGGCGGTTATTAGCAAGGGGAGCTCAGTGTAGGCTATAGGTTATGAGTAACTATTTCATACTGTAAGTTTACAGTTATGTCACGGTGACCAGGGATGGAAAGGACCAGGCTGCCTGGGGTGCCCATAAACAGGAATAAGCAAACAGCTGCTTGGGTAGTGCAGAAGCTGGCTTGAAAGGTTCCCCGCAGATGTGATACAGGCACCCCCTTCTTTCCCCTGTTTTGTGTATGTTCAGCTCTGTTTGCCAAATGTGGCTTTAACTCCTGAACTATTTTGGTCCTCCTAAAGCTCATGCTTTCTATTCACTGAAAAAATGTCACCCAGATCGAATATCTGACTCTCCTTCATCTCCAGGGGTTCACCTAGCTTATTCCACTCTTTTCCCATTTTCCTTCTCCAGGTACTGCCAGCACCCACAGCTCTCAGCTGAGCAGAAGACACCATGCCACCGGCTCTGGGCATCGCCCTCTTGTATGCCCTGATGACCCCATCACTAAGCCAGCCAAAAGATGCCATCCTCAGGCTCAGTAAAGGTGTTTTAAGTGATGGTGAGTCATTGCCACCTCATAGTGGGACCCTGGGAAACAGGAATCGATGGTGGTGGTCCCTGGGGGTCAGCACCCTTGTACCAGCACAGCATGATCAGCTGAGGAAGGGAGGGGAATTGCACATGGAAGGGGAAGAGCATGAGGCTTGCATGCAACTCCCTCCCCCCCGCCGCCCCCCAGCTCCAAACTGAACCTGGAGTCATTTTCTTATGTAATTAAAATTTCAAATGGCCAGGCTCCTGAAAAGGGAAAGACATCGCTTTCATGGGGGATCGCTCCTCCCGGGGGCCTGCACCGCTCAGGAGGTGTGAGCCACATGGCACCTCAGCTATCTCACATTCAGGATTGATCAGTGCCCAGCCCCTACGACCCTGCCACACCATTTGCTGTCCTACCTGGAGCAGCTGCAGATAAATCCGCCTGAGCTGCTTTACACCAGTCTTGCTATGGTGCCTCCTGCCCAGATCCCAAAGCCCTTCTGCTGTTGCATCGTATATGGGAAAAACTGACAGCGCTAGTGAGGGATGGGGACAGGCAGCCAGAGTGCAAACTCCTCGACAGCCTGTGCTGGAGGAGCATGATGAGCAGTGGTGCGGGCAGGGGGCTGGCAGCTGCCTGCCGGCCCCTGCTCAAGAGCTGCTGTGGTGGCCGGGGAGGCAGCTCTGCCCGCAGGCTGACAGCGGGTGATGTTTCCAGCTCTTACAGACTCGCTCAGGCAAGGCAATGCCCTCCAAGGTGCCTTCGGAGAGGTGCCACTTGGGAGAGGACGTCCCGGCACAGATGGAAGTGACGACCTGTTGGGTGGCCTCGGAGGAGGTCTCCTTGGTGGTGGTGGTGGTCTGCTTGGTGGTATTACTGGTGGTTTGCTGGGCAGCAGTGGTGGAGGATTGCTGGGGGGACTTACTCGTGGTCTGCTTGGTGGAGGGGGCAATGCTGGTGGTGGCTTGCTTGGTGGAGAGGGTGGTGAAGGTGCCTACATCAGGGGGACCAGAAACCCTCCCAGAGGCTGGTCCACAGCTGGTGGCAGTGTCCCCAAAGATGGCATCCCCACAGGGGTTGCTGGAGGAGCACTGGGACAAGGAGGTCTGCTAGGTGATGGAGGTGTCCTCGGCACAGCAGGGATTCTCGGTGGCACTGGTGGCCTTCTTGGCAGAGGAGGGCTTCTGGGCAATGAAGGGCTGCTGGGAGGCGGCGGCGTGCTCGGCATCCTTGGGGAAGGCGGCTTGCTCAGCACCATCCAGGGGCTCACCGGGTAAGGACAGCACCATCTGGTCTCCTTGCAGGGGCAGCAGCCTCAGTGCTGTGGGGGGGAAGCAATGGTGATGCTTCAGTAGATGCTCAGATAGTTTGGAGCTGATGCTTTGAGATAAATACTACCTGGAAGTCAGCACCAGATTTGCATCGCTTGGCTGCAAAAAAAGCCTCTTGAGCTAAATAAGGAAAGTTAAAAGAAACAGTAGTTGGAAGGCGCTTGCCCATAGAGGGTGCACCAAACCACGCGTTGGCCCTCAGAGCCCCTGTCACTGCTGCCAGGCCAGTGCTTGCTTGTTTGCAACAGCCCCATTTTAACTCTTATTTGAAGCTCAGCCCCAAGGAGACGCGCAAGCAATAATAAGGTGACTAGAACAGAGCTTCTGATAAAACTGGAAAATAACTAAAACAGGAAAACAACTGAGAAAACTCAGTGTCTTTTGCCATTTCTGGTCTAAATGGCCTCTGACTCGCCCACCCCTTCAGCAGTGGCTTTGCGCAAGCGGTAGAGCCTGGGTGGCAGGTGCTGGACCCAGAGCTGTCACTTATGGTGTCCCCATGTCCCTCGCTGTCCCTGCAGGCTGAGAATCGTGGAGCTGACACTCCCCAGGGTGTCCCTGCAGCTCCTGCCTGGCATCGGCATCCACCTCAACCTCTACACCCGCGTGGCCCTCAATGCCAAGAGGTAGGTCAGGCTGGTGCTGCTGCTGCTGCTGGCAGTGCCAGCCGTGCCCCCAGCCCTGGTGGAAGCACCACCACAAGGGGTGTCTCCAAGGGGGGACGCAGTTCCTGTTTGCCATTGTTGCTTCCCCTTGCACAGCCTCCTGGGTTTGCTCGACATCGCGGTGGAAGTGAACATCACATCAAGGGTCAGACTAACCATGGACAGCACAGGCTACCCCAAACTGGTGACAGAAAGATGCAATACCCTCCTCGGTGGCATTAAAGTCAGACTTCTGAGAGGGTGAGTGATGGAGGTGTCCTCCTGTGCTGGCGTGAGCCACCTCACCATTGGGCTTTGCCAGCCCCAGCCCACACCCACAGAATGACAGACACACAAGGGCATTTCCCCTCGGTCCCGTGGGTGACAGCGACACTGTCAGCTGCCATCCCTGCAGGTGACAGTCGCCCACTGCCCATGTCACCAGGCTGAGCAAAGGGCTGCTGGTGGTGGTGGTCCCTGTGCACCCCTCATGCAGCGGCAACAAATGAATGAGTTGTCCCAGAGGGCTGCACAACCTCACAGCCGCCCCAGGGGACATTTCTGTGCCACATGCCACATTCACGGGTCATTTTAACTGACATTGCAAGGGGTCTTCCCAGACTAAGCACTTGGTATGTAAATCATACAAAGCATTTGGGCTGAGGTTGTTTCTGCTCATTTAAGGAGACTATACACTAGTAGATAAAAGGCAGCAATAAATTTGCCACTGGCTATTTTGGGATGCAAATTACACTTATCTCACGCAAAATCCAAGCGTGCACAATTCACTTGGCTGCTGCAATTGCCTTACTCCAGGAGGTCTGCGCTCTGCGCTATTCACAGGGAATTGTTTAACAAGACCCATTTACTTTGCAGCAAGTTTTTTTGATGGTGCTCCTTTATTTCTCCACAGCCTGCTCCCAGTTGTGGATAATTTATTGGCAAGTGTCCTGAACAGACTTCTTCCTAACCTGGTAAGTCAGGAAAAACCTCCACCCCAGAAAGGAGTGAGTCTGAAAAGTTGTGGTGCAGCTCCCCGCAGCATTGCTCTTGTCCCAGTGTGGGAGCATGGCCGCTGTCCCAGGGCTGCTGCATCCACCCACCTGCCTAGTGGTCTGGGATTAGTGGGGAACACGTGCCATGTCTCTGTCTGGTTGGGAGAAGCTGCTCCCTCCTTCCAAATGCAAGGTTGGTGAGCCCAGCAAGTCTGCCCAAGTGCCTGGGAGTTTCTAGTGATGTCCTGGACTGTGCTACGGGCTAATTGAATCTCTCCTCCCTCCTGAAAGCCCCAGGGTCTCTCTGGCCATCTCACTGGCTCCTGGGACCCAGTCCTAACCCCACTTCTTTGATGAAGGGCAGGGGTGCCCAGGGCCAGATCCAGAGCTGATGCAGCCTCAGAAGCACTGCAGAGTCACTGGTGGGGACTGCCATCCTACACACCCGGTGCTCCTGCACCCAAGGAGAAGGTGGCAGAGCTGAGCTGGGCTGTGTGTTGTTGTCTGGCTCCAAACGCTGGTTACTCACCATCCCTGCCCAACTCTTGCAGCTTTGTCCAGTGGTCGACATCGCCCTGGGACTCGTCAATGACCAACTGGGTCTCGTGAACTGTAAGTACATGGTGGGTCCCACACCTTGCCCTGCCTTGCCCCTTGTGCCACCTCTGCTCTGGCTGCATGAGGACTGTGATGCTTTTCCCTCAGCTTCTGCACCCCCAGGTGAGAAAAGCAAACCCCTCGCAGACCCCAGATCTGCCCCGTGCCAGGAGCAGGGACCCCCAGCAGCTCCTTGCCCAGACCTCATCACCCCCAGGCAGTGGTCAGAGAGCAGTGCCCCAGCACGCTGTGGGATACACTCTCCTCCCCATATCTCCCCTTTCCCTGCCTCTGATCATGGACAGAAGGACCCCCAGGTCCATAAAGGTGGCATTGACGGGGGCTATGAGCTGTCCCCTCCATTTGCAGCAGCGGCACACACTGCTCATTAGGGAAGTGACATCTCCTGCAGCGTTACCACAGAGCACTCGGCGCTGGGGCCAAGTGGCCTCCCTGAGTCCACCTGCAAGCCAGGGCTCTTCTGGAGGAAAAAATGCTGCCAGGCAGGGGTGGGGGTATTTGCACCTGAGCCCAACAGGGAATCACTGACTCCCTTCTTCTCCCCCCAGCACTGGTGCCCCTGGGTTTGGTGGGCAGTATCCAGTACACTGTGTCTAGTCTTCCCCTGGTAACCGGCCAGTTCCTTGAGGTAGACTTGAACGTAAGTCCTGGACCTTCTCCTTCCATTTATGTACAAGGGTTGGGATATTTCACTTGGGTTTGGGAAGGTCTCCTTGGGCCACAGACACCTGAGCAGTGAGCTCTGAGAGATTCCAGCTTGGTGCCCTGTTCTTGCTGCTGCTGCCGTCATGGGAGAGTGCGGCAGGGTTTGCATTTTGTGAACTTTTGGAGAAGGAAGTGTCACGGGTCCTGACTTGGCATGGTCGTGCATACAATGATTTCACACCGAAGGAAAATGAAGTTAACCGTAAAGGCAAATACTGCATATGTTTTGGCCTGTGCTTCCTTTCCCTGTAACTGCAGACCGTCGTGGGGCAAGTGGCAGGAGGTCTGGTGGACTACCCACTAGGAAAGCCAGAAGCTGTCCCTGCAGCAGCACGGGTCCCCATGCCCGCCCTGCCACCGATGGCAGACTCCAGCTCCTCCCAGCTGGGCCTCTCTGTGAACGTCCTCAGCTCAGTGCTGTCCACCCTGCAGAAGGAGGGTGCCCTGGACCTGGACATCTCCACCGGCATGGTGAGCAGGGAGCACTGCCTTGCTTGGCTTGGAAAGGAGTTGGGGCCGTCAGCCGGGTGGCGTGCAGGCTGGTCCTACCGAGTGATGCTTTAGCACCTCCATACCAGTTATCTTAGACAAAAAATGCAAGTGAGAGAGACTATGGTAAAAGCCTCATTACCGGTGAAAGCAGACCCTGGTGAGCACCATCACACATATGTGCAGCGTTTATCTCTTCTCTGCCACAGTTTCCTGAGCTCCCGCCACTCACAACATCGATGCTTGGAGCCCTGGTTCCTGCGGTGAGTCCTGGTTCCCCCTTGCACTGCAAATAACCTGGTAAGAGGAGCAGCATCCAGAGGCGGGGCGGGGTTGTCGCCCTGTCCCTTCCTCCTCAGAGGCACCATTCCAGATGTCCCATAGAGGTGAACGAGATCTGACTTTGGTTCAAAACTGGAAACCACAGCAGGCCAGAGCCCAGGTTGTCGCTGTCTTCTGTAGCAATTTCAGGTCACAGATGAGCCTTGCAGCTGCCCTGTCTGCCTGCATGCGGGGCTCTCCGTGCTCCTCCAGCTGGGCGAGATGCTCTCCGTAGGGCTCAGGGCATCCGTGGCGCTGGGCTCACAGTTAGCTCAACTTTGCTTCAGCCGGCTGAGATGCAGACTTGTCAGACTGGAGCAATTCAGGATCAGATCTGCCCCCTGAGAACAGCACTGTGCAAATGCTGCCAGCGTAGGCAGTCTGCTCTGTGGTTCCTGGTCACAGCACTGTTTGTGCTCCTGCCAGCAGAGACTTTCCATTTCTGGATGTTGACAGGTTTTCAAGGCATACCCTGAGTCACATGAATTGCTGCTGAAAATTGCAGTCCCTGAAGCACCAGTAGTGACCTTAATGAAAAATAAAGGCATGATCCAGCTCATGGCTACAGCAGAAGTGATGGTGATCCACTCAGACAACATCCAGAAGTCTCTCTGCCTTCTGAATATTGTATGTATGAAGGAAGAACCCATACAGATATTCCTCCTGCAGTTTCCCCCTCCCCGTATGGCACGTGTGGGGGTGCCAGTTGATGGGACCTGCACCCAATGTGACATGGCCAGGCTGCAGACAGGGCATGGGCTGGAGGAGCCACCTCTGCCCTGCCCTCTCTGTTTGGCTGCAGGATGCCTCCTTGCTGGCCCAGTTTTCAGTTGAGGACAACAAACTGAAGATCGGCGTCAACCTGGAGAAGTAGGACATTGGTCTTTATCTGGGGGGTGGCTGGGGAGGTCATGGATGTGGGACCTCCTGGGCTGCACAACGACGAGGGCATTACAGCACTGGTTCATCAGAGGCCCTGCTTGGATTTTACTCACTTCTGCTTCCTCCTACAGGACTGATCTCTCCTTGGCATCTTCATCCATCGGTGGTTTTGATGTAAGAATACGAGCAGCCTCAGCAACATGTGAAATCCATTGCAGAAAGCAAAGCACTGACAGATATTGGCTCAGGAGAAATAAGGGCCAGTTACATTCTAAGGGTTGTGTCATACTTTGAATAACACCTTTCTTTCACCTCTGGGGAAGGATTTCTTTTCATGGATAATCCATGAGTGATTTTCAGAAAAAATCCTCCCTGAGAGGGAGAAGTTTTGGGTCCCTGGTGAACCACAGGGCATCCTGCGCATACCCACAACATCCCCTGGGGATGTGCCTGGGGAGGCTCCTTCCCGTGCCTCACAGGGGATGATGGCAGAAGTCAGGAGGAATCCTGGGCTCCCCTGTGGCAGGATACCTTCAGATAGAGCACATCTGGTCTCCAGAGGTGATTACTACAGGCAACTTCAATGCCAGCAGGAAGGGGCCTGGGGAATGGCTTTATTTTGGGACTAAAAATTGACCACAGAATGCTGTGAAACTGGGAGTTTGCATTAGATGGGTGAGGAGCTGGAACACCGAGGGTTTAGGTTGAGTTTAGCTGGTGTGAGCAGAGCAACCCCAGGTGCCCGAGGGCAGGGTGAGGCTGGGCCAACCACGGGACCAGGACCAGCGATGGCACTGAGTGACCCCTCTCCCTGTCACAGGTCTCGCTCCTGGAGGGGCTCGTTGGCCAGATTTTAGATGTTGCCTTCCTGCCTGCAATGAACAGTAAGGAAGCTCTTACGCCTCGTCCACATATTCGTTTGTGCTAGACTGTACTCTCAACACTGAGTTTATGCAGGTGTAGCTCACCTCGCCCTAAGAAATGGGAGCCAGCGGGACCCACCTGCACTGACAGTGGGGGGGCTTATTTCGGGTGGTGGGGCTTTGCCAGGTGGTGAACCCACACATCAGGAGCAGTGCCCCTCTGCAGGGCTGCTCGGTGCCTGCCGCTTTGCTGGCAGCAGCAAATGGCAATGTGTTTTGCTGACCCACTCAGTCCGATGACACAAAGCCTTTCTGGAGAGCCTTGCACTGGCGGAGGGAGGGGCTTGCACACAGAGAGGATGGAGCTGGGGACCGAGCCCCAGCCAGAAGCTTGGCAGTGATTCCCCCTCCTGTGGCACTGAGCTGGGCTGGTTTGTGACCCGCAGGTGTGCTGGGAGCAGGGGTTCCCCTCCCCAGGCTGCTCAACATTGACTTCACCAATGCAGACATTGACATCATCCAAGTAAGTGCTTCAGTTGTGTCCTGAGGTTCCCCCAACGGCACCTCAGCTCCACTCTGGAGCAAAGACAGTGCCTGTCGCTTGCAGGGAGGATGGTTAGAGGGAAGTAACCCCTTTGCTTCCCCAGGATCTCATTGTGCTGTCGGCGTGAGCCAGGGACAGTGGGCTGGGAAGGGACCCCTGCCTTCCCCGTCCGCCCGCGGAGGGATGGGAACCCAGCCTGCCTGAAGGATCCCCGCTGCATCTCCCTGTACCTAACACAGCAAAACAGCAGCTTGGTCTTCTCCATGCAAATGTTGCATCCCGCCTACATTGCCTGGAACAGAAGCAACACAAGTGTTTTTTGCCTCTGAACATTGTGTTTTGAACTCTTTTGTGGATGCTTAGAAGGATGTGGGTGTATTTCACATTCTCATGCTCAGGTTTGATAAAGTCCAGCCCTCTCTGCAGGTACAGCAGGTGCTTGAGCCTGCGGGAGTGGCTGGCTCCGGTGAAGCCCAGGGGCTCAGGACAGACCCCACTGTGCAGGTGACCCCAGCCGTGGTGGGCAGGAGGGCTGCAGCCCCCTGCCTGGATGCCCAGCCCTGGCCATGTGCACGCAACACCCAGCTCAGGGTGTGCAGAGACCTGTCTGCCAGCAAATACTACCTGTCGGCCTCTTCTTGGGGCCTGGACACAAAGTCGTGGGTGTCTCTTGGTCATCTTGAGGACCCCTCACACCATCACCTGCCCTTGGCTTTACTGGGGCTTTGTCCTGGCAGTGTTCGGGGGCTCAGGGTGATTCGCCCATCGATGCCTGTGAACTCCGCATGCACCACATTGTGTGTTTGTGCATCGGCTCTTTCCTACAATTCAGCTGCCTGCTGAAGCGGTGAAGCCTTTGCTGATGTAAAGCTCTGAAGCTGCCTATTGCTCCTGGGGTGAAAGAGAAGGCTGGGACGGCTGTAATGTTGCCACCTTTGAGACTTGTCCTGCCCCTATCCAGTCCAGATCCACCCTGAAAACCACCTAAAACCTCAGACTTGGGTTTTTCTGTCATCTTTCATGTTCCTTTTCCCTTCCCCTCTGTATCTATTTCCCCGTTTTCTTTTATTTGTTGTCTCTCAAGCCTCCTTTATACTGTCAAGATCTCTCTTGGAGGCACAAGCCATCTCCTGCTTACCTCTGGGTGACAGGCAGTTTTTGCAGTGCAGCTGGTGTACCGTAAATCCACACACTCTTTAGTTTGCGATAACTTTCTTTTGTAATCAACCTTGTGCTGTTTCTGTACATAATTAGCTCATTGGGAGGTAACTGCTCACCTCTCACTGCCCTCAGATTCTCATGCTCTGCTGAATGTGATGGAGCATCCCCTGGAGCAGAGCTTCCCCAAACAATCCCTGGGACCCCCTGCTCAGCCAGAGACCTGGGAGCATCCCCAGCCCCTGCCACATCCCTCTGCACCCCACTGAGGTTGTCTCCCAGGAACCACGGTGCTCAGGGATGCTCTGTGGTCTGCATGTCCTATGGAAATTCGGAGGTGTGGGGAGAACAAGGGATCACGGATTTCCACCTCTCTGCCTTGGCAGTGAGGGCTGCCGGGGGCCGGCCACTACTGCTGCTGTAGCTGTGAGTGGTACCCGCTGCTGTCTGCAAAGCACAGCGCCATCCTGCACCACAGCTGCGGTTCTGGTGGCTGCCCTTGTGGTGGGGTCTGCACCTTGCAGAGGGCTCAGGGGAGCGGGGAGGATTTGCAGCTGGGGGCTTTTGGGTGCCAGCACCCTCCTGCTCTGCTCTGAGCTGCTTTGGGAGAGCAAAACGAGAGAGACACTGAGCAGCTATGAGCAACAACCTGTGCCACAGCCTGTGTCCCTGTCACGGCCATGGCCAGCCACGTTGGGCCACATGCAAGGGCCACATGCAAGGCGCTGGGCTGATCCAGAGCATCCCTTGCCCAGGGACGTGAGCTCCTGCCCCAGCACCCAGGGGCTGCCTTGCTGGACCCCCAGTCCCGGCACAGCTGCCCCAGGCGTGCACTGTCTTGAAAGTCCAAGGGGGCAGGAGGGGAAAAGCCCTGGGGAGCAGGGGTGCAACATGTCCTGGCCCAGCAGGAGAGCTGGTGGGCACCTAGCCCCAGGGGAAGGGGCGAGCAGCCAGGCTTGCTGGGTGCTGCTGGCCATGGTCCAGCACTGCTACGTGAAGGATTTGGGGTCAGGCTGGTGCAAGGCTCACACTCCACAGCCAGTGACGAGGAACTAACTCTGCTTCATCTTTCCCTGGACTTTCCTTGTTCCTGCAATTCGGGTATATAAGAGCTGCTGCTGTCAGTCACCACTGAGAGGCCGTGGGCAGCTGCACCGCAACATCAAAGGGCTCCAGGTAAGTGGCATTAAGGTACCGTGGCCACCAAGCTCCTGCTCCCATTAGATGACCTACAGCAAAGTGTAACTCAGCTTTAAAAGCAAGAATTTTAATGATGTTTTCCTTTGATTTCTGTAGCAGCATTTAATCATTTATGAAAATTAATTTTTAAAGCTAGTGGAGCTCTTGCTTGTCAAATCCCATGTTTATTTTTGTTGTTGTTAGGTTTGTTATAATGACTAAGCTAGAGGAATTGACTAGGATTCTTTTCATGGTCTTGGTGACCAGAATTCAGAACAATTTTCAGCTTGTCAGATCTCATCCCAGCTGGTATAAAATAAACGTTTATCTGCAAAGCCACACATGCATTTTGCATGTGCAAGATGTTGAGCTCACTTAAATGCGTGTGACCAAGAAGGTAGCAACCCGATAGATATTGTTAATAACTGCATAGATAGTTGTCTGCTTTGTCACGCATTCTCTCTAAGAGCTCTTCTAAAAGACCTGCCAACCATTTTGGTATCCTTTTACAATGCTACACACGTCTTGCAGAGACCCTCCAACAAATCCTACTGATTTTATTTGACATGATTTTCAATAGGAGCTGCTCAAGCCTCTATCTTTCTCTCCTGTTCAATAATCACAGCTACAGGAGCTGTGCATCATTACATGCTGATCAAAGGGAAAATGTAAAAGACAGTCTAGTGAATTAAAGTCTAATTTAATTGTGCCAAGAACTGTCATAGAGGGATTTTTTTAAAGTATCTGGAACAGATAAAGAAGTTGTTCCATCTGACCTAAATAATATTATTTCTCAGTGCTGAACCCCTGTAATCTGCAGCCTGTACATTGTTTTTCTTGGGAGAAAAACAGAAAAAAAAAGGTGGAGTGTCCAGCCAGGGACATGGGCTGTGCAGGCAGGCACTCCCTTAAACCAAGACCTATGGTAGTGCTTCAGCCTCTTTTCACTCATTTGCAAACACCTTTCTGTGCATAGACAAACACTCCACAGCACTGGTTGCAACCTCAAGAAGCCCAGCTCATGCGGGAGCATAAGGTCCTTGAAAGTGTTTTCTATTGAGTAGGGGCAGTTCAAACACAGGGCAAATGGGCTCTTTTCATAGCCTGAATGGAGCAAGATGCGAAAAACAAACAACCTGCCCATGGAAAATTGAGTGTGATTTTGGCTGGGCTTTGAGCTTTAATAACACAAGGCATTCTTCATAATGGGAAGAAGGACTTGACTTTGACACATGCCAATTCTTATCCAGCTGTGCCTCTTACAGCATTCTTCTTTCAGGGCCATTTTGGAGGAGTTGGAAGCCATCTGTGTCTCAGTACAAGGTCCTCCTGCCTCACCTCCATCCCTCTTGCTCTCTTTAAAATGGCATTTTCTCCCTCCAGCCTTCCCTGCGATGTCAGGCACCCAGCTCTGCAGCGCAGTAGCCCAGTTGGGCACGGAGCCATCAGTGACTCAAGCAGCACATCCCCATGCTTCAGTTGCTCCCTGATAACCAGAAGCAGTTTGACCTTTCTGAGTGGGAAAAAGGTGCTGCGGGTCTGGGGTGGTCCCCTGGCACTGGGGGACAGTGCCTGGGGGCTGTATGTCCAGGGGCGACCTGTCCCACCACCCCAAGGTGGCGCATGTGAAGGATGGAAAGCTGGACTGGTTCCCAGGCTACCAATTCCCATGTGGTGAGACTGGTGTTTGGGCTGATGTGGGTCTCTCCACAGGTGCCAGGTCAGAAGATGCTGCTCTTCTTGTATCTCATCCTTCTTGGGGGCCTCCTTTCCTCCTCCCAGGGCTTCCTCAACCTGGACAGTGTCCTCGGGCTGAGCCCAGCACAACCCAAAAAAGGTAAGCTTGGAGGTTTTCCGTGTTTCCCAGGGGAGTGTCATGGCACAGGCAGCCATGTGCCCATCTCAGTCCCAGTGTGTCCTGTGCCACGTTGGGCTCATGAGGCATCCTTCTGCTCATCAGGGACCTGCCTCCTGGCAGGCTCGGCTCCATGGAGAGCCCAGCTTTGCGCAAGGGTCCTCAAAGGTCCCCATGAGACCTCATGAGCAGGTCAGCCGAACGTAGCTGAACCAACCTCTCTTGTCAATGAAATCTTTCCAACAGTGGAAGTCTGATTAGTAACTTGGTTCAGGTCTGCTTGGAACTGGTCTTCTCGGCAGTGAAGGTCTCACCGGCGGAAAGGGAGGACTGCTTGGGACAGGCCTTCTTGGTGAAGGTGGGCTACTTGGCACCGGCCTCCTTGGCAGAGAAAGTCCAAGTGGAAAAGAAAGTGGAGGCTCCCTTGGTGCAGAAAATGCATCCAGCAGCTCTGGGGTCCTTGGCACAGGCCTTCTAGGTGAGGAAGGCCTGCTTGGCATGGGTGTGCTTGGGAGAGGAGGGCTTCTGGGAAGTGAAAGCAGGAACAGTAATGGAGTTGTGACTGTTGCAGGAGGACAACCTGGCAGCAGCGGTCTGCTTGGCACAGGCATCCTTGGTGGGGAAGGTCTTGGCGCAGGCATCCTTGGAGGGGAAGGTCTTGGCAATGGCCTCCTTGGCAATAAAAGCCTTCTTGGAGAGAAAGGTCTGCTTGGCACAGGGCTGCTTGGAAATGGAGGTGTCCTAGGCAATGGAAGTCTACTTGGTCTCGACGGTGTGCTGGGTGGTGGAGGACTGCTGGGTGAAGGAGGACTGCTGGGTGGTGGAGGACTTCTGAGTGAAGGAGGACTGCTGGGTGGTGGAGGACTGCTGGGCGACGGACTCCCTCACAAGTCAACAGGCCTCACCTGGTAAGTCTGAGCAGAAGCACAGTGGTGGTGCTCACTGCAGGGTAACAACGCCCAGAGGATGGGCTTCCCCAAAGTGGTGCTCCAGGGGATCAGAGCCTCCCTGTTATACAAACCACCAGTCCTGGGATCGCAGCTCATGTGAAGAGCTGCAACAGGGGAAATTCCAGCCAGAGACGGGAAAAGTTTTCCCCATGGGAGTGATGTGACACTGACATGGCACCCCAGGTGGTGGGGGAATCTCCACCCTTGGAGATGGTCAAGACTCAGTGGGACACAGCCCTGAGCAACCTCAGCCTGCTTTGAAGTTGGCTTTTCTTGGAGCAGGGGTTGACCCTTCCCCACCTTCACTTTTACCTGGGAGTGCCCACACAGGTAACAGGTCAAATGATGAACAGGAAGAGATGGGACTGTAGGCTCTGCTCCTGCTGATCCTGTAGTTCAAGGTGGGTTTGCTTCGGTGTTGACCCCCAGGTGGAAGATGCTGAACCTTGAGAACATCCGGATGTCGTGGAAGGTCCTTCATGGACGCGAGCTGGTGCTGAACCTGTACTCGAAGCTGGTGCTTCGCTTGCCAGGGTGAGTAGGGCTGGTGAGCGAGACAGCAGCATCAGGCCATGGGGGCCTGAGGGTACTGGGGAAGACAGGATGTTCCCAGATCCTGGAGAAACATCCCCAAATGCTGAGCAAGCAGCTGGTGAGCAAGATCTGCACTGTGCTGCTGCCTCTCCCTGGGGACATTTCCAGCTGTTCTCATTCCAAAGGCATGATCTCAGTCTGTGGTAGCCAGCAGAGGCAGTGACCCTCCTGTGGACATGGTGTTGGAAGCAAAGTGCCGAGAAGGCTCCATGCTCCTTCATGTCAACTTGTCCTTCCTCCCCTGAAGTAAGAACTGGCCTGGAAAACCCTCTGTGCCTGTTTGCACCCTGGGACTTCAGTGGTCCGCTAACAATATCAGGAGCCTGACACAAGTCCTGAGACTAAAACTTTGTCCTGGTTGAGCCCAAGCTTGCGACTTGGCCACCGATACCACTCGTTTGTGCTGCTTTGGTTTCCTCCATAACCCTCCAAGCTACTTCCTTATTTTTCAGGATTTTTCACTTTCTGAGTGGATCCTCGGTAGAAACAAACATCACCACGCACATGGTGCTGATGCAAGACACCCCCGGTGACCTCAAGTTAGTGATGAAGGATTGCAGCAACCTGCTCGGGGGCTTCAGTGTCAACCTGCGGAAGGGGTGAGTGCAGGAGCGTCTACCACCACTGGGCTCACCTTGCCTTCCGAGCAGCTGCTCACGCAGAAGTCCCAAGGTGGTTTGCAACGACAGATCCATCACATGCAGGAGCTGAGCCTGGGCTCACCTGGGCTCAGCTGTGGCCCCCGCGTGGGGCTGCATTTTGCGCTGCAGACAGGTTTCTGCCCCCTGCGCTGCCCAGCCGGGCTCTGGGTTCCAGGCTTGAGACCACCCAGCACTTCACAGGCAAGGTTAATTCAGTGAAAATCTCTGAGGCAAACGGCAGCTCCATTATCCAGGCATGAGGGATTTTCTCATAGGAAAGCCAATTTTTTTTTGTTTGTTTGTTTTTGAGAAACCTGCAAGGGGATGGGGTATTTATATGTGCACGGGGAAATGGTTAATGTAACAGGTGGGACTAGCCGTGCGTCAGCTCTTTGTGTGTCTACGGTGGGGCAAAATTTCCATCTTGGATCTGGGCACAGATTTACACCTTAACAATCAGAGTTTGAGAACCAGGTAAGAGTCCTGAGCGTCTATAATTCCTGCTAAAGCCTGGGGGAGCTGTGAGCTTGCAGCATCTTTTAACCTCAGCTATAAGAGAAGACAATGGGCTCATCTTGGGCACTCACGGTGTTGCAGACCAGCAGAGGCGTTCAGGTTTGTCTTGATGCTGAGCTCTGGGTTTTGACAACTTCCCTGGTAATTTTTGTTCCAGCTTCTTCACCAACCTGGTGAGCAGATTGCTGAACTCTTCTCTTAAGTCTCTCGTGCCTGCGCTGGTGAGTGCCTGAAAGTCCTTTGCTGTAAGAAGCTGCATTTCAGCTGACATTAGTGCTCTTGCCATGACTGCCTCAGCAGATTTACACACATGTACATATATATATATATATGTGCATGCACAGACACACGCCCACGTCCCATAAGAGAATTCGGCAAACTTCCTTGATCTTTCTTACAGTCAGGATTTATTTGTTAGAAGTAATTCAAATTCCATCATGCAATGTTATGGGATAATTTGTGACCAATTGCTTTCTCAAACACCTTCTGGTACCGCCACGGTGCAGTAAGCAGAAGTGACAGCCTCACTTAGAGAAAAGGTGCTTGTTAGAAAATCTTTTATTCTGTTAAATAGAACCTGTGCCATTTTGAGAAGAGGGCTGAACAATTTATATTGCTCTCTTTCCATGGAGGAAACTATGTTCTAGGACCTGATTGTTCCAGCTTGATTTAGAGTCAGTGAAACACAAACGATGTTAGGGAAACGTGTTGCTACACCCACAATATTCTCACCAAGATTGTGCCACTTGTTACCGTTGCAGCTTTGCCCATTAGTGAATATTTGGGTCAGCATCATCAATATTAAGCTACAATTCCTCAACCGTAAGTCATTACATTTTCTTTTCTATGTTAATTTTTGCAGTGATACTTGAATTTTGTGTGTCTAGCTATCTTAACAGGCTGTGGGTGTCCTCAGGAGAGCTGGAGTCATGGGAGAAGGGGAGCAAGAGCAGCTCCGCTTGGCCGGCAAAGCTGCTGTGGGGGGCACAGTCCTGGCTCACCCTCTTGCTGCCTGACATCATTAAAGCATTACGATCCTGCTGTTCCCACGGTTGTTTTTCTAACTGGGGCCAAATCCAGGCTGCTGCCAAGAGAGGCGGCTCTGCCGGGACCCACCAGCTTGCAGCCCCACAGAACTGGGGGCGTTCCCCTCTCAGGGGGAAGTCCCTCCCCAGCTGTGTTTACTTCAAGTCCCACACAGATATAATTGCTGCTTCTTTGCAAGGAGTGTTGTCCCCATTTACCCAAAACATTTCCCGTATGATGCGACGTGCACCAGCTGGCTCCAGGACAGCAGCTTCCATGGGAGCCCTCGAGCCCTGGGAGGGGTGGGACCTGCAGGAGGGACGAGGGGTTTCTCCTGCTCTGGTGCTGGGGACGTGGCTGGGCAGGGGCTATGCCCGCCCAGCTTCTGCCAGATGCTCCACTTGCCAGCGCGGCTCTGGGTAGGCAGAGTGCTCCAGTAGCCAGCTCTGCCCAGCCCTGACGGCCTCCCCCTCTCCCCAGGTGTCATCTCCTTTGGGCTCCTTGGGAAAATCCACTCTGCCCTCTCCAGTCTGCCACTGGTGACCGGGCAGTTCGTCGAGCTGGATTTACAGGTATGGCCACGTCCCATCCCTGGTCCCCCAGCACTGCCTGCCCTCCTACCTGCTGCTGTCTCCACAGTCACATGCCTTAAACACCTTATTTTTTGCAGAATTCCTTGTTCCCAAATGCCTTCATCAACTGGCTCCTCCAGAGTAAGTCCAGCCCTGATGCCACGATGGGGATCCCCACTGGTGTCTGTGAGCCAGAAAGGGGCAGCAGGCATGGCAGCGGGGCTGCTGGGGGGGATGCAGCCCTGGTGCAGGTAGTGACCAAGAGCAGGGAGGGGGTCCCCATTCGGGGTGCAGCCAGTGCCATGGGGTGCTGATGCAGCTCAGAGCAGCCCCACAAAGCATTTCACCCCACATGGCTCAGTGGTGCTGTGGGGCAGTCAGGGTCCCTGGTCCTTGGAGACATCCCCCAGCTCAGGTACGGGCAGGTTTACCCCTAAGCAGTGGCTGCACTTGGTGGCTCCAGGCATACGGTAGCAAGACAAAGTCTGTGCGCTCCTGCTTACACCCTGCACAGCCCTGGAAAAGTCACTTCACCTCTCATAAAAGGATTTAATAATATTTACTTAATAGAAGTGAATAATGGTCCTCAGGATGCTGTGAGGATTAATTAGTATTTGCAGAGGTGATTGGGAGAGCTTTCAGCTTCATATGCAAGCAAAGTTAATATATAGCGGAGGGAAGGAAGAGCTGGAAGCCGTCCCAGCTTCCCCAGAGGTGTATTCCTCAGGGCACTAAATCACCTCTGCCCATAAAGCTGGGGCTCTCAGGCTGCCGGCACGTCGGGCACTGCGGAGCCTGGCCCCATGGGAGGGGGCTGCTGGGGCTCAGAGGGGCCGGGGCTGGGGTGCACTGACCTGGTCCCTCTTCCCCAGTCGCAGGCATCGACCCCAGGAGCACTGCTTAGCCGCGGGGCCGGCAGCGCCGTGGGGTAAGGATGATTTGCTGGCTGGGAATCTGGCCTAGAGCTCTGCTGCCAGATGTGCCGGTGCCAGTGCCTGGGCTGGGCTGGGTAAGATGAGCCCACTAGGGCTGACCCTGCTGCCTGGTAGCGGGATGTGATGGGGGGAGCACAGAGCTGCCACTCCAGGCTCCCGCGCTGCCCAAAACTTCAGCTCCGGCCTCCCCCCAGGTGCCCCCGCAGGTGATTTCCACCATTTTGCCCCGACAAAAAGGAGCGAGGGGAGGAAGATGACTCAATACACAGACAACAGACATGAAAATGGAGAAACCTATCCAAGAAAATACACTAAATACACTATTTCTTCTGCATTGTATTTCAGCCTTATCAGACTTTGGTGTCTCTGTCCAGCCCAGGGTTAGCTGTGCCAGTGGTTAACCACACCGATGGTTAGCAGCACCAATGGTTACCCATGCTGGTGGCTAGCTGTGCCAGTGGTTAGCCATGCTGATGGTTAGCCATGTCAATGGTTAGCCATGCTGCTGGTTAGCCATGCCGACGGTTAGCCATGTCAATGGTTAGCCATGCTGGTGGTTAGCCATGTCAATGGTTAGCCATGCTGGTGGTTAGCCATGCTGATGCTTAGCCATGCTGGTGGCTAGCCATGCTGATGCTTAGCCATGCTGGTGGCTAGCCTGCTGATGGTTACCTGTGCCAACAGTTAGCCGTGCTGCTGGCCCTGCTGGCAGTGGAGCCAGAGGCAGGAGCCCCAGGTGATGCCCACATGCCCTCCCGGCTGCCATGGCCGTGCGTGGCTCGTGGTGGCAGTCAGTGACAAAGGCACTGCCCTGGCCCTCCCGTCCTTCCTCACACACCCGTGTGCTGCCCGGAGCGGGGCTGTGCTTTGGGCCAGGTAATTGCTTGGCACAGAGGACACTTTCCTGGTGCTGGACCAAGGCAGCCCAGCTGGTGGCAGCGATTTGGCCCCCCACGCAGCTGCCCCATGGGAATTCTGTAAGTTTGCACCAACGGCACCAAATTCCTCTCAAGGGAAGAGAGAAAAGGGACAAATGCTGATGAAATTAAATGCCGTGTCTTTGCTCTTCTTCTACTTCTTGATTAGTTTACCATTTCAAAAGCAAATTTTGCTGTTTCCAGTGATTTCATACTGTTAAAAAGAAAGCAAAAAAGGCCTACAGTCTAATCCAGACGCATACTTAGCTTATTTGTTCCCCAACAGTTGTGCTTTGAACTGATCAGAGTAAATGCTATCCTGTCTTGTAATCTCCAAGTGGATTTGGATGTGTTGCATTGTGGGTGAGGTGGATTCACATCCCTTCTGTTACTCCTTACAATAAAAAGGACTTTTCTTCATCTGCATTCAGCACATGATTTGGTTTCTTTCCAAACTGCCGAAGGATTTTTGCATTTGCAAGGATTTTGTTATTTATCTCCCCAATCAGCTACAGGAGTAACTCACATGCAAAGAATATTTAATAGATAGGTCTGCTGGAAAGGTGGGGAGCCATGATGAGCTGTGGCCCCGGAGCAGAGCCTAAGCCCTGCCAGACCTGTGCCTCTCTCACAATTTAAAGTACCTACAGAAATGTGGTCAACACGAGAAATAAATATTCCCTTCGTTTGTATTTATGCAGATTTATTCTGCCCTTGTCCCTGAGCTGCTGGTTCTTTTATTCTCTGTTCCTGCTTCCTGCTTGTTGCCAGCAAGCTGGGAGCTGTTTGACATGAACAAACACGTCCCTCGTGCCCACCCAGGGCAGCCCCCCCAGGCTGGGGCCAGGACCCCTGGGACCCTGGGGGTGAGCAAGCGGCGATGGAGGCGCAGGAGGAGCTCACTCCAGCCATGGCAGCTGGCTGGCTGTGCACCACCTCCAAATGTGTCCTGGGGTCGGCTGTGCCGCAGCCCCCGCGCCCTGCACAGGAGAGCTGCTGGGGCCAGTGCCAGAGCCCTGAGCCCTGCAGCCTCCAAAGCCACCAGCACGGTACCACGTGCCGCCAGCCACTTCCCAGCACTCACGTTGGCTTTGCTGGGCATCCCTGCTGGAGTGCACCAGCACCCTCCTCTGCCTCTGCCCATCATGGGCCCCTCCACTCCCAGGGCCCCAGGCAGGGGTCCCGCAGGTGCAGGGGAGACCCAGCAGGTTTGCAGCCAGGGCTCCCAGGGCCAGGGCTCCTGCTCATGTCCCAGTGCCTGGGCCAGAGGACGGTACCTGCTTCTCACCTGACATTTATGCACAGCTTTGCAGTTTGTCTTTCCAGCCGGTGTCTGTGGCTGGCAGCAGTTGGCAGCGTCCGTGCCACCACACGGCCAGATGCCCCAGCCCCGGCTGCAGGCACCGCCTGCTCCTAATGAGCTACCTTCAGAAGGAAAGGTGAAGAGAAGCAGAACGGCTCAAGATGTTGGGAAGTGAGGAACGGTGGTAGCCAGCTGGTAGCCAGAAAAAGCAGCACATGCAGCTGTGGTGCCAGCTCAGGGTGAGTATTTCCAGCACAGACCCCAGCCCACACCACCGTTCCTTGGCTGTGGCTCACCCCCTACCTGTGCCCTGGGCTGGCTTCTTGTCCCCAAAGCACTGATCTGATCCCATCGGATGCAGGGCTGCTGAAGAGCCACTGGCTGGCACGTCTCTGGCCCCTGCAGCTGGCATTAGTGGTGTTCCAAAACTTCAAACCTGAACTGATTTTGACAGAAAATGTTTTTGGTTTTTTTATTAATTTGGCTCTGTGCAGAAACCACAGCTCTGCCAAGCAGCAGCAGCTCTGGGGAGGAAAGGCTCAACTGAGTGAAGAGCTCCTGGTGCAGTCGCTCCAAAAATCAAATTCCCCGTAGAACTATTTCAATTGTGAGCAAAAGCTGTCAGTTTTCTCTCTTTTTTTTTTTTTTCATGAAAGAACAAAATTTCCATTGTGGAAAGACCATTTTCCTGTAGCCTAACCTACAGCTCCTGCACATGTGGCTGAACATTCAGGAGTCTAAATGTTCCTCTAAACACCTCGGAGTCTCCTGCTGCCCTTTTCTCAAGTTGATGGGGTACCCGAGGTGCCCGGGGACTCTAACCCAGCCTCTCCTGCTGCTCCTCACTCCTTTTACCTGGCTGCTGCAGCCTGCGAGTGAGCGGTGCCCCTAGCAGCCTGACCTTGGTGGAGGGCCCAATGCCACCCCTACCCTGCCAATTAAACACAGAGATAACGATGCTATCGAGATGTGGTCATTAGGCACCGCTGGGCTGCAGCTGGTGCATCCCTCCTGCCTCTTGTGCTGGCTGCAATAAACACCGATGTGCTGAGTGCTCCAGGAAACTGAACTTTAAGCCAACGAGCTGTGTGTGCTCTGCGGCACAGAGACGATGAGCAGACGGCTGGGTGTCCTTTGATGGCCGCGGCAGAGCTGTGAGGGGAAGGACAAGGACTGATGGCATTGCCTTGGCCCAAGCTGTTTAATACGTAACACCTCGTTGGGCACGTTCGGTTTCCAATTCCTAAGGAAACAGAAGGAGCAGGATAAAAAAAGTGCCAAATCCCAACCCAGGCTCACTGGCTGTGAATAATTACAAAAAGACAGGTGTAAAGGTTTCCTTATTAATCCTAGAACCAAAATGCCAAGAAACCCAATCCTTCCAGCTGGCATGGTGCCATCAGGATGGTTCCCACCTCTGCTTTCGCAGAGCAAGGAGGTGGGCAGCCATTGGCCACCATGAGCCCTGCGGAGCCAGCAGCAGTACCTGCCTTGCCAGCCCGCACCAGTTTGCCATACCAGTATTGATGTGAAATGGTGCCACGGGGAACAACCCTGCCACTGGCACTGCCTGGCCCTGGTGTGCGAGTGTGGGCAACTCCAGGACAGCTCAGACCCCTGCGAGCCCCCCCAGCAAGGCCCCCAAGGTGGTTTTGTGCAGGATTTCCCCAGCTGGTGCCCAGGGGTGTCACTGAGGGTGAGGGGGACCCAGATCCCCCCACAGCAGCTGGGATGTGTGTGGGGAGGGGACACTGCACGGACAGTGCGTGGTGCCTGGCCGAGCATGGCTCTGAGTGCTGCCAGCTCCCCCCGCACCGTGTTTGCCTTCATGGGGTTTGCTCTGCCAGCGTGCCATCCCGCTCTCATCTGGCCCTGTTTGCACAACAGAAAAGCAGGAGGCTGGGGTTGCCGGGTCAGGGTTTACTTTGGCCCATCTCAATGCAAAACCGAAGCCCTGACAGCAAACAGCACCCTCGGCTTTTCCTGAGGCGCTGCTTTCCTCTTTCGTAAGCTGTTGTACAAGAGTGCCCAGCCCTATCCCAGCCCAACACGGGTGGGACAGCAGGAGGGGCAGGTCTGAGCCTCTCCCAGGATTTTCCACCCAACAAGGGGAGCAAAGAGCCCGGGGAGGGTGGGGAGAAGCCCATCACCTGTGGCCAGGGCTGGGAAGGTGCTTGGTGAGGAGGAACACTGGGGAAGCCAGCTGCCCAGCTGCCGGGGTTTGGTTTGTCCCCCGAGCCCCGGGGCATCTTCCTGCTGCCCACAGGATCCCGGGTCTGTGCCAGCAGGTACCGCTCCTTGCTCCCAGCAGGACTGTGCATGGAGTGGGGAACATTTTCCCACCAACAGTAAAAGGGTTTTTCAAAATGGCGTTTTGATAAGAAATCATGGGAAGAATCTTTTTTTTTAAATGCCAGAACATTTCCCTTAGCAAAACTATTTTTTGAAATACCTACTGTTTCGTTCTGATAGCTTCAAAGAAAGCCTCCTACTATTCTTTTTTAAACTTCCTGTAATTAAATAACTGAAAGATGACATTAAAAAAGAAAGAGGAAGCAAGTTAAAAGATGAGGCTAAATAATCCAAAGAGAATGAAGTATCTTCTTTAGGCTCAAACCCCCTCTATCAACTTGACCAAAGTGAACCTTGTTTTTGCTTCTGTGCTTCAGCCATTACCCTTGGCATCTTCATGGATGCAGAAAGGGGAGGAGGACAATTCTGTCTGGCTTTTCATTTTCACAGCAGTGTGCTGAATATTAATCAGCCTAAACCCAGTGCTGTAGGCACTGCTGCAAATTACCCATTCTGCAGTTGGTTGTAGTTTGCTGTGTAATTTTTGCATGCAAGCCAACAGCAGGGGCTGGGCAAGCTAATTCTCCTCTGTGACCTGACTTTGCAGATAGCAGACACACCATGAACAGGAGCATCCCTGAAGCACCCTGATAGCTCTATTAGAAGTGCCACTGTACATCAGGCTGTTGTCATAGCAGGGTTTCCTTTCAAGGAATTGGAACCTTTTTCCTCCTTGTTAATGCAAGAAGTATAGTTAGGGAAATGAGGTTTGTTCGTACATTAATCGCTTCCCCACACGGCCAACCCAGCCCCACTTCCCACCCCTGCCCTGCCTTGCTCCATGTAAGCAGTGCCTGAAAATGAAGCCCAGCGAATGCATTTTCCTGGTCTTAAGGAGACTTTAGAGATTTGACTGTTTTCAGCACCGATGGGCTTTGCTTTTGACACTGCTGAAGATACAAAAAGACAACCCCTGAAGCCAAGGGAAGCCAGCCAGACCAGCAGCCCTGCCTGTCCCCGCGCTTCTGCAGCAGCTCCCACCACTGGGGAAGGCAGGGGCCCCCTTGCAATAACATGAAATAATTTCCTTTTGCTTCCAGTTTCCTAGAGGAAGTTCTGCTAATAGGGATGAGAAGAGGCACACGAAGCCCTGCAGCCAGTACGCTGCAACATTCCACGCACACGGATCCCCACGCGTGGCACTGGGACCGAGGGTCCTGCTGCCAGGGCAGGAGAGCGCAGCTTTGGCCACGCTCTGATTTCCTCTCTGCGGGTCAGCAGCAGACGTCAGCTCAGCCAAATTACCGTGTGCAGTGCTGCACTCCCTGCCTTCTCCCCAGTGGAAAACAAGTTCCCGAATTTCCCTGTTGGCAGTGGTATTTGCAGGCAAAAGAGAAGCTGTGGTATCTCTTGCACAGCAAATGTAGCCAGGCCAGAAAGGGCCTGAGTGCTCCCCACAACACAGGGGGAGGCGTGGGGTGAGGGGGGGGCTCTGCACGGGGCAGCTGTGCTCCTGCTGCGTGCTGTGCACAGCGAAGGGCGGCCGCCCCCCGCCGAGGCCAGCTCAGCTCTCTGAACACTGGCATTCTAGGCAAAATGCTGGTTTGAATCCTACTTTGTTGTTTGATCTTGTGAGATCTCCAGGTAAAACATCAACATTCCTGTTAATGTCCACGCTGACCACTGAATTGTGGATCATGAGCTTGGCCCGCGTTCCCATGGTTTGCTGCTGCTCCAGCTCTCCCGGTGTCCCAGTGCCACCCTGCCCGGTCCCATCCCCGCTCGTGTGGCAGAGCAGCCCAGGGTACCGCTGCGAGGATGTCCCATATGTGCAGCACGTCCCTGGGGCGTAACCCAGACGAGATTTCTGAGTGGGAAGGAGGATGTAAGGGGATTGTATGGGGAATGGGAGCTGAGGGGTGCCCCGAGCCCTGGGGCTATTGCCAACGGGCCGGAGACAGTGCCTGGGCACAGGAGCGGGCAGGCGGGGGTTGGAGGGGAGGGAGCCTGCAGGAGGGGCACAGAAAGTCATCCTCTCTTTTTCCTGGAAAGTCCAATACAAATGAGTGGCAGCACCTTTGCCCCACAGAAGGCATTTTAATTACTCTGTTGACTTGTGCTCTTGAGAGCACCTGGTGCGGCACAGCCAGCCTGGGGTTAGAGGGATGCAGCGAGGGAGCGCGGAGCCAACCTTGCCAGCCCCATTGCAGCCCCATCCATCACCCTACCCTGCACATGCAGCCTGGGCCACTCCACGCATGCCTCTGACTGGCATCTGGCCATCCTCGCATCGCTGATCTGTGCCTGACTATGAAATAACTCATGCAGCAGGGGAAAAAAAAAATACTTGAAAAAATATCTGGAAGATATAGAGCCATTAATGAAAAACATCAGAAAATAGATATCAAGTAATGACACCACAATGAGAGCTTATTAATAGGAAAGTCTAAAGATAAAACTAATTTAAACCTGATGAGACAGGACATCTCATCTTCAGGAGAACGAGAAGTCAATAGTTAGCTGTCAGTAAAGGAAATAAATTGCTCACAAGGGAGGAGGGAAAGCTGCAGGACTCACAAGCCCCAGAGCACAGCAGCTACTGTGACAGGCTTGTGAGATACACTCGGAATTCACAAACCCCTGAAAAATGGGAGATGCCAGTCACCATCAGCGCCGCTGCCATTGACATGCAGCGCACAGCCCAGCGGCGCTCCAGGGAGGCGCATTGCTATGGGGAGGGTCTGGGGGCAGATGGAAATGCCAACCCCAGTGCTGCCAGCGGGAGGGGGTTCTGGGTGGGCTGCAGAGCAGCGTGAGGCTGGCCCAGGGAGGGGATATCCATGGGGGGAGGCAAGCAGGGCCTGGCAGTTGCCTGGTGGAGAGCCCAGTGCATTTCCAGCACAGCAGAGAGCTCGGCATCAGCTGCGAAGGAGCCCTTAGGGGCTGTCGTAACCTTCCAGCTGGAACCTGACCACAGCCAGTTCCAGAAAGGAGTGAACTAAAGCTATAACTGAGTTTAGCAATGGAAAAAAAAAAAAAGTTCTTTATGTTGCATTAAATCCCTAAGCTTTACGCAAAGAGCTGGCTTCAGCAATGATGATGACAATCTACAGAAGGAAACCTCCATGGACCCCAGCCCACAGCAGTAGTGGTGGAGGAAGAGGAGGCAGCCTGGGGGAAAATGGCTGGCAAGTACATGAAGCCTGCCGGCTGAAGCAAAAACCCACGAGAAGAGGGCAGGAAAGCATCTCAGCCCCGGTGCATCGCTCCGAGGCAGCACCTCTCATCACCTGCCACCACTTCAGCAGAGCTGAGGTCTTCAGCTGACCTGAAGCAAACTGTGCTTACAAGCTGCCGTCAGGGAAACCGTCCATCTTTCCTTCCAGCTTCACTGATATGCAGAGGGAAAACAGATTGCAGACCACTGGGGGTTCTGGGGAAGGACGCGACACTGCAGCCAGCTCTGGCACTGGGAAAAGCCCAAGTGCCCTGCCTTAGCTGCTTAGAGAGTCTTGGAGAAGGAGGCAAGGCTGGTGAGGGGTAGCGTCTATAACAGTGGGCGCCTGCTTTGAGACTGTCCTCAGGCCAACAACCGGCAGCGATGACCTGGTGAGTGCTGGCCGAGAGCGCCCACTGCCACCTGTCCCTCCTCCTGTAGGCACAGCCCAGACCTGAGGACAAGCAGGTTTGTTCTTCAGGGCTGTGTGATGGGGACCTAGAGAACAAACAGGCTCTTGTTCCCTCTGACAGCAGCCTTTCTACCATGTGGAGCTACTTTTGTGTTCACAGAGATGTCCAGCCTCACCCAATGCACATGCAAGCAGACAAGGAAAGCGTGCAGGCTGCATGTTATGAAATCCCAGTCAGGAGATGCCTCGGAGCACAGCTAGCACTTGAAATTAAATGTCATCCCAGTACCTTAGGCCTGCGCTCAGACAACCCAGCTGCCAAATGCCTTGTTAGGTGTTTGCCCATGGGTGTAACTGGGCCACTACAGGCTGCCTAGAGGCAAAAAAAAAGTTTGTGTGTTGTCCAGAGTGACCCTGGGAGAACTGTCTGGGAAGGAGGGAGCTGCTGGAGTGGTGAGGCTGGGCAGGGCTCTGCTCTCCCCAGAAGGACTGGCCGAGCCTTCAAGATGTTGATGTAACCACAGTTCAGCCCACCCAGCACAGGAGACAGGACACCGCATAAATCCCGATGCTCTGCAGCAGTGGGACAGGCTGCAGGGGCCAAGGCACCTCCTGGCTCACGCAAGAGGCTGCGTGATGCCAGAGCACGGGCGCTGCCATTACCAGTTTGGTAGAATTGGGCCCAGAGTTGCTGCGTAGCACCAAGATCTGACACCACCTACAAGCCTGGCCCCATCCTGCTGTAAATCAGGGGGGACTTAAGGGAGTCAGAGAGGTGCGAAGGAGAACAGGTCCCCAGCGCTGCTTAGCTCTGACAGCAGGGGCTGCGCTCGGAGACTCCGCTTTAATAAGTGACAAGATTAAAACAAACCGAGCAGCGATGTTGCAGGGCAGGGGCTGCAGAGCCCGGCAGTGCTGTCCAGCACCTGAGGCAGGAACACTTGCTGTCGCTGCAGCCCAGCCACCCTGGGCATGGAGGACAGCACACACCTGTTGTCAGCACCAAACCCCAGTTTTTACCACTATGCATTGGTAAGGCTGGACCAGGCCAGCGCCCCCGGGCACAGGTACCCACACCGCTGCAGCAGTGACCCCCTGGGGAGGGCTCCCAGGCAGTGCCACAGCCGAGGGCTGTTTTGTGTCTCATTTACGCACCTGACTGAAGTCCCCAGAGGCTGGCACAGGCTGGAGGCTGCCACCTTGCTTCTGAGCAAAGGGAGTTTAACCTGTTTTCCAGCAGGCTGGTTTGCTGGCCGATGGGCTGTCACCGTCCCCTGCAGTGCCCCCGCCACCCAGCCCTGCAGACAGCAAGCGAGGGTTGACTGCAGGCTCCTAATGAGCCTAGTCTCGTTTTGCAGGTAGCAAGAGTGGCTCTTGGGCTCCTCATTTTTATGCTTATGCTCCTCATATACGTGCATTTCACATACATCCCATTAATCTCTGGGCTCTCAGCTGAAGATCTGCCTCAGCAAAGGACTTGAACATAGATGGCTGCTGTGACTTTTTCTGTACCTTTTCCAGGGTGTCCCCTGAACACAGTATTTTGTGGGAATGGGTCAGGGCAGGATTGGTCTTCTTTATATATATCTGTATCTATATATATATAAGAAGACCAAAAGGTGGTTTGTCTCCTTATACTGGGAATATAAACATGGAACCACAGGAATATAACGAGCAGAAAGAGCAAGCAGATAACCCCAAACCCATGTGAGTTAATATTTCCATTGCTCTGACATGCTTTTTTTTTTTTTTTTTTTCCTTGCTGAGGCTGGTGACTTCTAGTCTGGTGATGTTATTGCCAGCAGTTTCCATCCCAAGCAAGTGGATACAGGAAGGCTGAGTGCACAGGACACCACTAGGGCTGTGCATTGAGGAGAGATTTAGTTATGGGTCTGACTTGAGAAAGATGCTGGAGTCATCCCTAAAAGAAAATTGCACCCAGCATCCAACTAGTAGTGTTTTACCTCTGAGGAACACCTCCCAGAAGTAAGTGGAGCATGGCAGGTGCAGATTGCAGCTCTTTTGAAAGAGAGGATGAGTAGAATCCAGCTTTCAAATTGTAACAGGGCTGCTGTCTCCTGGGGCCCCTCAGGAACACACCAGAACTTGTTCCAAGAGTTTGGGATACTAGAGGTGAGGGCTGAGCTTCATTACAAAATGTGTCTCATGAGGACACTTACAAAATTGGTTGAAATTAAGGCTTGTAAACACTGCACTTTGGATAATAAAAATCTAGGAGGCCTCTTTAATGGTAACAAATCCCAGATAGTCATGTTCCTACCCAGCCTGAGTACAGATTCCTGGATCTGTGTTTCCCTACAGATCAGGGATACAGTGCATGCTTACATCAACCAGAATTTTGGTCTGGACCCACAGCTGCCTTACAGCAGCAATCCCAGCAAAACAAATCCCTTCCATCCCTGAGGTATGCCAAAATACCGCAACACTTGAGCTCAGTGTGGGAGATGCGAAGTCCTGTGGCATTGGCAACTCTTGTCCCTGCTCAGGCTAGGAAAAGAAACGTGCAAGAACGAGCACAAGGCAGAATGAACACATGACACAAGTTCAGCTTTCCCAACTGCCGAATTCAGGGAGCAAATCTTCTGACAAGCGATACAGAAACGACATCCCACATCTAGCCCCTAAGACAGAACCATTCCACCTCTAGCCCCTGAGACAAAAACATTCCTGCTTTCAGGCAGTGCCAAATGACTAACTCAGCCTCCAAGGTCACTGCAAGCACTTCCTAATGGATGCTTCGCTGCCTTAAAACTTCAGCCTTCATTCCCAAGGCCTATAAAAACTAAGGAGGCGAGGCAAATGGTAAGCACTATGGCTCCTTGGGGAGTCTGTGCAGTGAGCATTATCACCTTCTCATCAAAATGTAAAACCCAGCTCTCCTCCTCATTAGTCTCTTGCTCTTAAAATAATGATTGTAAAACGACTGCAGCTGGCCTCAAAGCTGGACGGAGTGGGGAGGGTGCACTGCGCTCTGCAGTTCTCACTTGCGATAGGTGTTTGCAATGAAGTCAAAATAAGCACTGAAAGGTGGGTGTCAGCCCTCTTCAGGGGGTCCTGGCTTGGGCCACAGTCTCAAGATGCATGGGAAACATGAGCTGCAAGAGACATTGCAGGGCAGTTAAATCTGGGCCACTCACCCAGATGTTTTAATTAGCAAGCACATGTTAGCTTCAACGCTTGTCAATTTTGAGGGATGATGCTTATACATCCTGCTGCTTCCTTCAGCATTTCAACCAGCTTCTCACTGCCTCTCGCTTAAAAACCCACTGGTCAAAGGCTTACACTCACTAGGCAGCAGAGAATTTGTGAATTTGGTTTGTGAATTTGGGCTTAAGATGCTTCCTCACTTGGAGGCAGGAGAGCAGGATGGCACTCTGTATTCCTTAGCACCTCAGAATCCACACTGACTAGCACGGATTGTGCAGATTCACTGCTATGAGAAGAGAATCAGCTCAGAAATAATAAGCAAAATGCATTTGTTTCTTAAACTAAGGTCCAAGGAACATTCAGTGAACCATGATGGTTTTTTCGAAGAGATACAACTACATTGCAGAAAGAGCTGAGCAGGAGAGAAGGTTTTCTAGCAAAATCCTTTCGTGTTTATTTAAAAATTCTGCAAATTCATGTGGTGACTGCTCTATGACAAATTGATCAGCTATTCCTTCAAAATTTGTCACTGGATAGATACTTTTACAATGACTTCTTTTAACAACGTTATTAACTGTATTAAAACCAGTGAATATTTCTCACATCTCCTAAGAGAGAGTTTCCTTACAAGTGCAGGTTACAGATACCTGTTTGTATTTAGCAGACCAGGCTGGAATGTGACACAATGAAGCCAGGATTAGCTGCAGGCTGATAAAAACAAGGAACTGTAAGATGTGCTTAAATAACTTTTTGGCCGCTTAAATCAGCACAACCATTTCTCTCTGGTGAGCAAAGGGAAGGACACCCACAGACATATGGATTACAAAATTGCACCTAAAGTTTTAACAGGCTAGAGATCACCCTTGGCTGGCAGCCAGTCCTTACTATACATCCCCTTAGGCATGGACAGGGAAATCCTCTCTAACCTAGATCCAAATATCCTCAGTACAAGGGTGAGGCTGCATTCCCTGAGCCTTGGGTACAACAAATTAAGCATCACTCATGCACATTAAACATCATTTTATATTCCACAGTTCAGTGCCAAATTCCATCATACAGGCATGGCGCAGGTTCTTAGTTCCCCTTTCCAAGCATTTTGCAAATAGGGAAGTTACCGATATTTGGAAAGAATTCATCACAATCTTCTCCTGTTCTTTCAGTTCTTCGTCCCCTTTGGCAGTACTTCTGCCATTCTCCAGCAGTTACTGGAGCTGTATTTTGTAGGCACGACCAGTTTTTGCAGCTCCTAAACTCAGCTGAGCTAGTATGAATGACCTGCTCTGCAGACACACATTTCTCCAGCTGGGCTGCAGTACAGGACATGATCGCAGCCAGAGGACAGACCTGCAGCACTGCAAGGGTGGGCCAAGCCTGAGAGCAAGTGAAAATATAAGATCACACAGTCCCTGGGTTTGGCAAGTCCCTACACAGCTTCCATCCCTTTTGCCTACAAACTTGCACAGATCTATGAGGGATAGGTTGCTGCCAACACAGTATAGATCATTATTACTATTATTGCATATATATATTCTACTATACATACATCTCCCTGTTTCTACCCTGTCTCCACCTGACCAATTGTCCTTGTTTCTTCCTGGAGAAAATGTGCTGCTTCTGTCCACTGGCAGCAGGGACACCTCAACGACAAGCCGCAGAGCGGGAAAGGGTAGTACGACAGAGCAGAACTCCCTTCAAGGTCTGAGAGCTGGCAGAGGTTACCTGAAAGAAACAGTACAACAGTCCTCAGGAACAGAAAGTCTGAGGAGGATCCATTCTAATTTATCTAGTGCTCTCTAGAGAAGAGCACTATGCAAGAAAAAGAGCCCAAGGAAACAAGCATTGCAGACAGGTCACCTTCACCAGGACATAGTCGCCTGGTTGGGCTCTGACCAGAGCCTTGCAGCCCGCAGCATCCTCTATCTCAGCATCAGGGAAGATCACCTTGATATTGCCGTCATTTCTCCCACACAACTCGGAGGCAGAGCGCTTGCTGGGCTGAAAGGAGGACAGGGAAAATTACCTGCATGGCAATAGCTCTGATCCCCTGCTGGGCTTTATTGACTCGGGAATTAATTGAGCACTATTGTTTTAAAATCCACATTCCACACTGTTAAGCATGCCATGTAACAAAGGGCTATGGCCAGTGCTGCTGTGGTGACATTCACACCAATGCCAATGTTTCAGTCTGCACTAACTCAGTGCTTGGCCAGAGACGCATCTCTAACCTATTCCACCCCCCTGTGCTCAGCTCAGTGCTCTGGAAAAATCAGGCTGGCTGCTTAAGTGTGAAGACAGTGTCTTGGAGTCCTAGGATTGTGAGAAGAGAAAGTAAGAGAGGAAGGTAGAAGCGATGATTGCTGTGTATGACCTAAGAGCCTTTTGGCCAGCAAGAGGGGAGAAGGACAACTCTGTTCCAGGCACACTCACCCCCTCCACCAGCACCAGCTGAGACTGGCCCACCATCGCCTTGTTTGCCCTTGCAGCCTCCTCTCGAAAGACAGCAATGAGCTCCTCCAGCCGCCTCTTTTTTATGGCTGCTGGCACATCGTCTTGCAGCCGGTGATATGCCCGGGTTTTCTGTAAACAGACAAAGCAAATGTGGCCTCTCAATAACCAGAGCCTGAGATCAGAACCTTGTCTGACCCCAGCCAGCTTGGGTGCTCTCAAGCAACAGCCTTGCACACATTACAGTTTATATTTACAATCTCAAGGAACATTCTGAGGTGGTAAGGACCAGAAATGTCTTTGAGTTCCTCACATTCTTTCGGCATCACCTGTCTGGCAGAAGGTCTGATGTAGGGCACTGTATTGGTGGCTTTGTGAAGCAGTTCTGCAGCTCCTGCGTGAGATGGGTCTGTTGCCTGTCTGTCCGTAAGGACAAGCAATGGATTCTACTACTTCCAGTCCCATGTGCTGAAAAGTGATCCATATTCCTTTCCTCCCTTATGTTTCCCAACCTCCTGTCCTTTCCCCCATCAGCATCGTACATTTTGGAGACCATTCTAATGGAGACTTGTCAACTACCCACTCTTCTCATGGAAACGCCTTCTGAAAATTCACCACTTCTCTCCAGACTCCATTGATAGAATCTCTACAGCTGGGCTCCAGCCCAGCTACATCTGCACAATTTCTCATCAACAAGTACAAATACGCCTGCAGCCAGGCCTCTGCAGACATGGCTGCTTCACTGCAATCACTCTGGAGCATCTGCACCAGGTCACCCGATCCGTAACCAACCCCGACACACAAGGGAGCTGGAAGCCTTTCAGGCACAAAGATGGCCCCTGCAGAACCACATACCCTAGAAGTGCCGCATACAAGCAAAGAAATCTACCCATATGCCAAGTCTTTAGGTATTATTTTCAAGAGCTTTTTTTTAAAAAAAATATCTTATTGTGAGAAACACCACTCAGGAGCTAGACGGGATGCCCAGAGAAAACAGTCTTCTCCATCAGGTCCTGCACTCACCTGTCTCATGCTGTAGGCAAACAGGAAGCCTATGTTGTAGCGGACTTCCTGCAGCAAGGACACAGTCTGCTGGTGATCTTCTTCTGTCTCTCCACAGAAGCCAGCAATGAAATCGCTGCTTAAGCTCACTCCTGTAACAGTGACGCAGCTTTACACTTCCTCCAAGGAAGAGAGGAACACTTCACTCAATAAAGGACAGTGAGTTACAGCTGTGCTGAGCTGACACCAAGAACACCTACCTGGAATGGAGTCCCGCACGTGGTGTACAAGCTCTAAATATGCTTCTCTTGTGTATCTGCAATGAAAAACATATGGATTTGCTAATCAGAAAACCATAGCACCAGTGAGGAGAAACCAGCATCCTAAATCAGAGGGCAGGGCACAGGACACCCCGTGGCGGTTGCTCACCCTCGTCGCATGGCCTCCAGGACTCTTGTGCTTCCACTCTGAGCTGGGAGGTGAAGCTGTTTGCAGATGTTGGGTCGCTCCTGGATAAGTTGCAGGACCTGTGATGAGCAATTAGGAGAGCAACATCACAGACAGCTCAACCCTACCAGGATGCCAAATGGAAGAGTCTTCCTCAGGTAAAAGCCAGCTAATTACAAACCTGCCAGATTTAGGACAAACACTCCCCCTCCCAGGAGCTACTGTCCCTATTCTGGGATTCCATGTTCCCTTTGGGAAGGAAGCACAGCTCACACCTAGCAGTTCAGAGCTGCCTGCAAGGAGAGGTCCAGGTGTTGATTTTACACTTGCCTCATCAGGAAAATCCTTGGGGTGTGGAGAGGTGAAACGGATCCTCATTTCTGGATCAATTCTAGAAACCTGGTCTAGAAGATGTGCAAAGCGCAAGCCTCCTGGTTTAGCTTTGTAGATTGTGCTAAAGCCACGACTGAGGACTGGGGCAGCAGCTGACTGAAACTGCACCACAGACATGTCTCGAAAGCTGTTGACGTTCTGACCCAAAAGGGTCACTTCTTTCACTCCCTACAAAAATAAACAGAGAGGAAAAAAAAAAAAATATAACCCAATCAGGATGGCTAAGCTGCAAGGGCAGCCACAGTTTTACTCTTACTTCAAGGAGTCTCCAAGGGAAGCTCTCCCTTCCCTGTCTGTCTCAGAGTATTACAAGGGGAATCAAAAAGCCACTGTGGTAACCTCATCTCCACAGACAAAGGTGGTGTCATTAGTTAAAGGTATGACTGAAAACACTGTCACTGAGAACAATCGGGCCTCTCATGGTTTGGGACTGGTGGGAAGGAGGCTCTGCCTCACCTGATCTGAGAGCATCCTCACTTCCTGCAGGATGGACGCGATGGGGCGGCTCCTTTCACGGCCACGGGTGAAGGGCACAATGCAATAGCTGCACATGTTGTCACAGCCCCGCATGATAGATCTGCCAACAGGTAAAGCGCAGGTCATGCTGCAATCGCTCCTGAAGAATCATCCATGTTGCACCCTGTCCTGATTTGACCTGGCCCAGCACTGCTGCCTTCAGCCAACCCCCTCGGCCTGCGGCACACACAGCATCAGCTCTGAATGCAGCTCTGCAGCCTCCCTGTATGCACCATGCCAGCCAGAGCTGGCTTCTGCTTGCCCCTAGCTAACTCCTCCTAATTCTTCATGCACGTTTCCAAGAAACTTGGAAAGCAACTAATGAAGCATGGACTTGCACTGCAGTCTGGCAGTGATGAAAGATCCTTCTGCATCCTGTTCCCACAGAAGGTGATACTGTCCTTCTGTACCCTACAGCCACACTGAGCAGACTTCCGATTTCATGTTTGGGAATCTTATTATCAAAGCTAAACAAATGGAAACAAAACCAACAGAAGTTACAACGCATGGGAGCATTAAAAGAATTAAATATGGTAACCTGGGGCAGGACACAGCAGAAGGCAGAGGATGAGAGAGGCAGACTTTAGAAAGGCACAGATGTCAGTGGGACAGAAATCACTTGGTGCAGCATCAGGCTCAGACAATCAAGATTCTCAAAGGAGCGTAAGAGAAGCCCGCAGACAGCCAGAGCATGGGGCAGTCTCTCCAGGGCTCAGTCAGGCAGCAAAGCAGCAGTAAACACACAGTCTGGTAGGCTCATGCCTCTGGGCTGCCAGAAACAAGTGCAACCAGGCATTGCATCTCTTGGGTAGCTACTGTCACTGGCATGTCTGCTCTGCACAGCAGTATTTCCAAACCAGAACCACAGAAACATGCACAGAAAAAAATGGTACTTACACAAATGCTGTCGTGCCACCTGCGCTAGTCTGGACAGGCAGAATATCTGCATAAGTCTCATCTAGCGATAGCAGAACATTAGCAGCTTGCTGGCCAGACTCTGCCACAGCCAGCAGCCGGGGAAGGTCACGATACGCATCAGGGCCTGCCACAATATCGACTAGCTTCTCCCTGTGCAGAATCTCCTCCTTAAGCCTCTCAGCCATGCATCCTGCCGCCAAAGGAGAAGGGTCCTTGTAAAGAAGTGCCCACCCTCATTACACCTCTGCACCCCTTCACTAGCTGCTTTTATCCTGCAGAAAAGGCTTGGTGCTGTCAGAGGGCAAGAGGAAACACAACAGGATGACATGTGGCACAACAGTGTGTGCTATCCCCTGCTGCGCATCCCACCAGGTACCTAGAATCCCGATGCGGAGAGGTAAGCGAGCCCGCTGCCGTTGGGCTTTCAGCGCCTTGAGATGCTGCAGGCGATTCCAGATAGCCTGCTCTGCCTTCTCCCTGGGAAGCCAGGAGAACAGAGATTATTCTGACTGCTGTGCTTTCACAGTCCCCCAACCTGAAGCGGCCCAAGTCCTTTGAGAGAAGAATTCAACTAAAGACAGGGAATCGTCCACCTGATGGCACACGGAAGTGATTCACGGGGTGTAGGTTATGTCTTGACTCTATCTTATCTACTATCCTTTTGCTCACTTGGGAGCATCTGCACTGGGGAAACAACTCGGGGACTAAGCTCTTGTGGAGAAAAAGTCTGCCTTAGCCAGCCAATGTGAGCTACTTTGCAAGTGATAATGAGCATTCAGAATCTTCTGCACACAGAAAAAAACAAGTGAAGTTCCCTATATATTTATATCCCAAATTGCCCCTAAACGTATTTCCCAAATCTCTGAAGTACAGACCCTGACCTAGATGGACAGTCACATCAAGAGAAGACAAAAGAATATTTTAAAAAAAACAAAACAAAACCACAAAAAACCATAACAAAAATCATTCAAGCATAAATCTGTGATCTTTAACTGCCCATGGCTTATACACAGAGCTTACACTACCAAAGAACTTCTTCCTGCTATACAGAAAGGCAATTCACAGCACAATTTGTGTTACACATTGTAGCAGCCATTAGCTCTACTCTCCACTAAACAGGCAGTTTCACATCTGCATGCTCTTTTCCTCATACACTTACTGCCTTGGTTTTCGAAGGGCAATTCCTTAAAAACTGTTCAAGCCCAGCAATGACAAGTTTCCTTACCTCACAGAACAGGTGACAAGGAGAATCACATCTGCCTGAATTGAAAACAACAAAAAAGGAGGAATTTGTAAAAGCCAAACAGTAAGTCCTCATGCCCTGCACAGATAACCTGAAAAGGCAGACTATAAAACTCACTTAACTCAGTGAAAAAGATTTGCCCAAGTATGCAGTGGATTTCAACAAACAAAGATGCAAGAAAATAATACAGGACAAGCACAGTCTCCTGCTAAATGGCAGAACTAAACTCAAAGATGAGTCAGGAGCATCCTGCTGTGTCCAATCCCTCTCCCACTGAGAGCGATCCCAGCAGTTTAAAGAAAAAAAGGACAACCCACAGCTTTCTAGCACACTTGTTAAGTAGTTCCCCTTACTCCACAGAACTTAAGACTGCAAAAATCAAGTGTCCTGCAGGACTGTGCTCGAGACAAAAGTTGGGACTCACAGGCATGGCAGCAGTGTGATGCCCTCGCAGGCCCGTGCTACCAGAGCGCTGCCAAGGTGCCTCACCTCATCCAGCTCCTTTGTCCTCGTGTAGCCATTCTTCTGCAGGATGGCCCAGGCGACCTCCGTGTCATTGACGTTCATCTGGCAGCCATACGTCTCCAGGTACACTGCAACAAAGGCGTTTTGACAGGCGGTGTGACCCAGAAGCCTGCTTCGGCTCTCATCTACAACCCGTTTCTATGACCTTTCCCACAGGAAGGAAAACTGTCCGACCACTGGAGAGCACAGGGCCAGCAGCACAGAGACTACCCTCACTCCGGCCCCGCACAGAGAGGACACACCAAAAAGGGACCCTGGGAGGCCCGAGCGCCTCGCTGCAACCCTCATCACTGCGACCCATGTCACTGCGACCGCCAGGTCTGGGCTGGGGCTCGCAGGGAAGCAGGGGCTGTGTTATTGCTGAGACGTGGCGGTTACCGCCGTGACCCCCCAGCACCGCAGCCCCAGGCCCTGGCGTAGCCCCAGGCCCTGGCACAGCCCCGGCCCCGGCCCTGCCGAGGGGTGCCCGGGCACCCGGCTCCGGCGCGGGGACAGGCCGCTGAGCCTGTGGCCTCCGGGCTGCCCTTCCCCCAGCCTCAGACCCCCCTCGGGGCCCCCACAGCACCGACCCACCCGCTACCCCCCTGCCCCGGCCCTCGCAGCGGGGCACGGCTGGCCCCCAGCCCCCGGCCGGCCCAGCCCCGCCGAGGGGGGAGGCACCACACACCCACAGACCTTTCCCGGTCCCGGGGAAAGAGCCCGGCTGCGACTCGGGCTGCCGCCCGGGCCCGGGCACCGCCGCGGCGGCCCCTCGCAGGAAGCGCGGCAGGTCCGGCCCGCAGGGCGCTCGGCGGGGGGCGGCCGAGCGGAGCAGCCCGGCCGCCCGCAGCGCTGGCCCCCACGGCAGCATGGCGCGACCTCGGCGGCGCGGCCGGGCCGGGGGCGGCTCCAACGGGGAGGGGGCGGCTCCGCCGTGCGCCGCCGAAGCGGTCCCGGCCGCCGGCCCGGCCCTGAGAGCAAGGTTCCGCGCCTGCCGCCGTTCCGGTAGCGGGCGGAGCTCGGGGCCGGCGGGCGGGCGGCCGGGCCCGGCCCCGCCGCAGGGAGGTGGCATGGCGATAACGCAGCCGGTGCTGGGTGCTGCTACGCCGCCTCCGTAACGAGCCGCACACACGGGCGGTCCCGGACGCCTGCACCTCGCGGGGCGGGGGGGCCCGGCAGCCCCGGCGCAGGCCCCGGGCCGAGGGAAGGAGGCGCAGCCTCGACACAGACAACCCCGACACAGACAGCACCGCCATGGCCGCGACCCCAGCGCCTTTATTGCCGCCAGCTGCCCCGGCACACGGGGGAGGCGGGAGGGGAGGGGGGTAGGGTAGGGTAGGGTAGGGTAGGGTTGGGTTGGGTTGGGGGCCCAGGGTGGGGGCCCAGGGACCCCCATCTCTCAGCAGGCCCGGTGGGGGCCATGGGGCTTGGACGAGGCAGGCGGTAAGGGCCGCAGCGGCAGGGCTTCAGCTCCGGGTGTTTGGCTCCAGCGGTGGGGCCGGGGGCAGAAGGAGCAGGAAGGGGCATTTTTGATGCTCGTGGCCCCTCTCTTGCCTTATCACCGTCCCCGGGGCTGGTAGTGGACGTCTGCTCCGAGCAGCAGGAAGTTCTGGGAGAAGGAAAGCTGGCGTGAGGCTGCAGCCAGCCCTGGCGGCACCCGCCGTGCCTCCCTGTCACTGGCCGCGTGCGGTTCCACCGTCCGCCGCCCTAACGCCAGCCCCGGAAGGGCTCTGAGGGCACCTCTGAGGGCACCTCACAGCCGCCCCTCGCAGTAACCCTGCAGCATGGCACGGTGTGGTGGCACCCTCCGGGGCTTCCCAGGGCCTCCCACACTGTGTGGGGCAGCGGTGGCACCGGGCAGGCACTGCCACCCGGGGAGGGCTGGGGCTGGTGCTGCTGCGGAGCTGCATGCGCTTAAAAAAGCGTCGTGGGCAATTCCAGCCCCGGGTGTGAGAACTGGAGAAGGACACAGTGCTGCCCTAGAGGAGCGGAGCCCAGGCCCCAGCACCGCGCAGGCGGGCGAAGCGAGGCTCTGGTTTGCAGCTGTGCTGCGGAGATCCCGGACGAAGGCACCCTCCTGCCTGCTGCCCTCCAGCACGGGCTGGGGAAGGGGCTCTGCACGCCATGCTGGCAGGCGGGGGGCACAGGGGTGGCAGATCGGGCTCCGGCCAGGGCCAGGTGCTCCCCCTCACTCACCTGGTGAAACCTCACGAGGATATTGGAGAGCGTTATTCTGTCCGGCAGTGGCAGAGGGAAACCCTGTTCTAGCCTGGCTGGAAAAGACAACACATGTGGCCACATTGGGTTGGGAACGGGAGCAAAAGAGGGAGCACGGGCCATGCAAAGCAGGTGGCCACCTCCTCCTTCCAGCACTTTCTTTGCCCCTGCTGCTCCCGGGGTAGGTAGAGGGAATTCCTCCTCAGCTCCACAGAAGGGCTGGGGGCTGCGTGTGCTTTGCCACCCCTCCCCCGGTCCCTGGCAGCCACCAGCCCTGCTCTGGCCCAAATTGGTGGGGAGTCACGAGAAGCCCTGAGCAGGGGAGAGACTGGAAAGCATTAGGATATGCGTCGTGCTCATTTTTTCCATTGTGTTCACTGCTGGATGCATGTCACAGCACCAAAAGGCTCCCGCACGCTGCTGCCTGCGGCCTGCCTCCGCCAGATGCTTTTACTGCCTTCTCCTGCAGGCTTTACTCACCGATCAAGCTTGGGAACAGGGATTTAATTAGCAAGCTGGGCCTGCTTGGACCGAGCAACCTGGCCAGCAATGGCTCCAGCACCCCCATTCCCCCCAGCAGCTTCTCACCATTAAGACGTGGGAGCAGGATACTGGAAGTGAAGATGTTCATTATGGACTGCAGCATTCGCACCTGGGGAGTGGAGAGAGGGGGAAGGAAAAGGGCTTTAGCCTGCAGGAGAGCAGGTGACTAGGCACTGGAGGACAATTAGAAGAAGCAAAAGAGACAAGGAGTTAGGATAGGCACATGCTTCACCAGAGACCAGCGGCTTTGTCTGGTCACAATGGCAGCCTAGGAAGTGTAGGGCTGAGAGGCAATGGCATCTGGCTCTGCATCCTCTCCTAGTCTTGCAGGCTGAGGCAGCAGGTGTCTATGGGGACCTGAGTACACCCCCAGGTCCCATGTTGGAATGAGCCTTCTCCCTGCCCCCCCAGCAGGCTCTTTCCTTCATGCTCTGATCATGGTCCAGGATCACTCACCTGGAAAGTGCCAACATCTGAATTCTTCACAGAGAGCTTCATCCTGCACAGACAGAAGCGGTGCTGTCAAGGCCGTCCCAATGGAAGGAGCAGTTCCCACCACAGTGCCACCCATCGATGGCCACACAGATCCTGCTCCCTCCAGCCCCAGCTCATCCCCTCCATGCCAGATCCACATCCCTGGGACCCCCCCACCTCACCTCTGCCCCCAGGAGCCCACCCAGCCCCCTCACCCAGCAGCAGCTGCGCCTGGGGCACCGGGCGAGCCAAGCCCTGCGCGGCGCCCTCACCGTACCTGCCCACCTTCAAGCTCCCAACTATGTGGCCAGATTTCACGTCGACCACAGCAGACACGTTGCTTGTCTGGGGAAAGAGTGCAAGAGAGGTGAGTGCTCACCCCACCTCACCCCAAACCAGATGCCCAGGGGAATGGCTTTGATCCTCTGAAATGCAGCAGGACCACTGCCCATGTTTGCACGCAGCATTAAACCCAGCATTTGTCAGCTCAGGTGTTTTTCTGTTGGGGACACCCCCACCGCACCAGGACTGGGCTGGTTTCAGGCAGCATGCAGCAACCTCCCCTGCCAGGAGCTTGGCAGCAGTGGCTCAGCTTTGCTGAATGCAGGAGGAGGATGGTGCACAGCTCATACTCCCATCTTTGCCCAGCTGAGATGCAGGGGAGAGCTCACCGACACACCATGTCAGCTGGAGCTGTGGCTGCACCCAGAGCTGCCCAGCCAGGAGCGCAGACATCGCTGCAGGCTGAGCACAAACTCACCAGGCTGAGGAGGAAGAGAGGAACCAGGCTGGTGTTGGGAAGGATGGCGTAAGCCTGGATATCCACAACAGGCTTGAGCGAGAGCCCCTCTGGTCCAATGTTCAGGAATGGGGCAGAGGGGGTGGACAGCCTGAGCTTCATCGGCATGTCTGGGTACATCTTCTCGAGCTGCAGAGGAGCAGGGTGAGTGTAGGGGCAGTGGCACAGACCCCCATTCCTGGGGGAGACCACCTTGCCCTGAGCAAAGGCTGTGCATGGCAGGAGCCCTGGGGAGGCAGAGCTGGACCACTCACCTGGGGAATAAAGGCTGAGAAGGTGGTGGTGTTCAAGTGGAGGTCAACGCCCTTCGGGATCTGTGGGAGGAGAACAGTCATGCCGGGGCAACGCAGCATGGCTGAGCCCCCGGCGAGATCAGCCCCAGCGCAGTGCCCGGGCTGACAGTGCTTTTCCCATCCCACAGGCCCCGGGCAGCTCGCTGGGGGAGTCCTCTGAGCCCACAGACTGTCACCAGGGCTCCTCTGCAAACAGACCCGCTGCCCAGGGGCACAGGGACAGCCCCTGTCCCACCTGCGCTGCTCACCGTGGAGTCCGTGATTTCGAAGACCAGTGCCCCGGCGGCATGGTAGGTGAAGCTGGCTGTGTTGAAAAAGTAGCTGGAGGCCCCAAAGTAAACCATGCGGTCGTGATCCGGGGGGAAGGCCAGTGGCAGCGGAGGGAAGGGGACAGCAGAGCGGTGGGCCAGGGAGAAGAATTCACCCTGGGAGAAGGGAGAGAGGTGAAGCAGGAGAGCAGAGGGTGGTGGGACTCCGACGCGGGCTGGCAAACAGTTGCAGGAGGTACCTAAACCTGGTTCCCCACCCACCTATGGCAATGGCATCAGTCAAATCAAGCCTTCCCAGGGCAGCCTCTCACCTTCAAGTCCGCATCCAGGGACTGCGCGGTAGCAGTTGGGGGTGCCACCAAGGAGTAATCGATCCCAGCCATGGCATCTATTCTGGCTGTGACTGTAAAACACGAGACAGACAGATGAGCGAGAGGGAGGTGGCACAGGAGAGCCGGGAGTGATTGCCTCTGCCAACAGCCAGGCAGTGCTGTGCCCGGGCTTCCTGGTGCAACAGCTCAGAACCAGCTTCATGTGTGCTTGCTTCTGTCACATTTCCCTCCTGACTGTGTCTCAGCCGTACAGACTAACTCCTGGACCCAAGGAACAGTCTGGATCCCCTGGCTAAGGCAGCCCGTGTCCCTGCCGGCACTGGGGCGCAGCTTGATGGAGGCCATGCAGATGAGTGGTCTCTGTGGCTGGACAGGGTGCACAGTGGCAAGTCTCTGCTGATGCTGTGTTCCCCAGCTCCCAACTTGAGTGCAGAAATACAAGGAAATGGGGAGCGGGTACAAAGTACCCCCCTGTCCTCATGGCTGGGAAATGCTGGGAAGAACTACTCCTAAAATCCCGGGCAATCCTTCTGGTACCTGGCAGGGTCTGGACGTAAGGGTGGAGATTGTTGCGCACAGACGTGGCCACCATCTCACAGACCTGCGGGAAAGAAAGGCAGTGAAGCTGAGCCAGGGCAGCTCTGCCAGGGGCAGCTGGTTCACATCCCCTGGGTCAAAGCCTCAGCCACGCTCTCTGCTTTGCTGCCTGGTGCCGTTTTTATTCCTTGCAAAAGCCTGCTTAAATAAAAGAGCACACGATGTTGGTCTCTATTCATCAGGCAGCACATTCATGAAGTGGCCAAGATACAAGTGCGGTTTATACCTGCAAACATCTGCTTGCAGTAAGCTCCCCATGCACAGTTCAGCTCCATGAGGCCCTTGGAAGAAATCTGTGTGTGCCCTCCATCTTTTCCTATGACCCATGCTGGAACGAATTGTGCTGAGCTGCCAAAACTTAGTCAAAGCAGAGCAATTAAAAGAGAACCCACAGGGGCAGGAGCACTAACTGGACCCACAAAGCAGAGCCATCCTGAATGCCTACAGCTCTGTGCTGCCAGGACAGAAGAGCAAATCCCTCTGCCACTGTCATCTACTGGTGAAGCCTCAGCATTAGTGCGGGATTTCATTGCAGGCTAAACACTAGCCCAGGAAATTTACTGCAGGATGCAGTCCTGCAGACAACTGAGATAATCTGCACAAGCTCTCTTCCAGTGCTTTCCCCATAATGGCAAGGAAACCATCAGGCAGGATCAGGCCATCACCTGTCTGACCGGGCATCCCGCCTGCAGCAGCTGATGGCAAGGTGCAGAGCTCTGGAGGAACAGCAACCAAGCTGACAGCAGTGCAGGCGTGCAGCACCAGGAGGGAAGAGCAGGGACAGAGCCTTGAGCATGGCCTTATCAACACAGGGCTGCTGCTCTTCCCTGTGCCCAGCCGATAGTCCTCTGTCTGTGCTGGAAACACCCCATCGCTGCCTGGGAGGGTGAAGCTGCAGATGTGCAAACATAGCCCCAGTCCCCATGGCTGGAATCTCCCCATGACTGGGATGAGAACTGCTCAAGCATGTGCAGCGAGAGCAGGAGGCAGACACGGGATGCCAGCGCTGGGTTGGGACCAGGCTGTGCCCCAGGTCCCTGGTGCAGTGCACCCCCAGCCCCTGCCCCCTCCTGCCCATGACCCCTCGCACCATTTCATACATGGAGAAAGTCACTAAGGAAACATGCGTGGGGCAAAGGGGGCTCGAAGGAGGCACAGAGGGCAGCAGAAGTCCCCTCAGAGTCCCAGAGCTGCTCTCCTTCCAGGAGGCAAACCAGCAGAAAAGGCCTTTGAGCCCCAGCTTCACTCCTGCTGCCAGACCATCTGCTGCCACAGCTCCCAGGAAAGCCATTACATGGCATCGGGAATAGTGCCCGGGCAGGATGGGATATGCCACGGGAGTGGGATTTGCCTGTTCTCCAACTGCCTCCTTCCTGAGCAAGGTTCACATCCAGGGAGGTTGTAACTCGTGCCAGTTAGCCTTGTAGTAATTATTGCTAACAGCTTGTTTCCATGTCTTGTTGCAGGTCTCCTGCATGTAGGCTTTTGTACCGGGTGGCCAGGACCAGGGCCTCCCTGATGTGCCCTGCTAGAACAAGGCAGCACGTGTCCGAAATCCAGAAATGTGAATTTCTCCCCCAGTGCTCCCCGAAGTGCACAGGATTGCAGCCATTTAAAGGACAGCTCTGATCAGGTTTCCTCTGTTAGAGTGAGTTTGGCCAAGGAATAAGATCTAATTAACTGGCCACATGGAAAGAAAAGTCTTTGTTAATTAGGAACCAATTACACTGGACTTTGGCAAAGGCTGCAGGTTTCAAATTCAGCCTGAGCCACATGACGCTATGGAGACTGCAAGTTAGCGATGCCCATTCCTCTGGTTTTCACCACATTGGCAACACACCTGTAAGATCTGGATCTAGTTAAATCCCTACATGTGCTCCAATCCTTCCAGCACAACAGCTACAAGTGACAGCTAAAGACCACTGGAAAAACCCGGAGCTCTGCCCTCCTTCACTCACATACCTTGCTCTCCAAGATCTTCCGGAATCTGGACTCAATAGCGCTATGGAAGAGGTTGTAAAGCCATCTGCAGAGAAAATCGGAGAGGAGGCCTCTTTCTCTTGCTCAGAGGCTGCTGCAGAAGTGTTTGCCCAGGAAAGGGAGATACTAGAGATGCAGGACCCTGAGGAACATCATTCCTATACCAATTTGGCTTTGCCTCAGGATTTACATTTGCAAGCAGACCTGCTTGCAACCATGTGCACGCAAGTCTAGTGACTGCCTTAAATCTCCCTTAAATGTGCAGCCACAGCAGGATAAATTCAGGCCAGATTTAAGTTCATTCAGTTGCATTTCGGGATGAGAGGTACATCACAAGGGTCCAGAGCCAGCTGACCAGTGGTGTGCCAGTGCAGGCAGCCTGTGGGCAGAACGGGCAGCCTCCAAGGGACAGGAGATCTGCCACCAACAACTTGCTCCTTGCACCAGGGCCTGGAAGCCACGTTCCTGTGGCAAGTGGGCTAACACACAGCATTTCTAGGCCTCAGAGTGAAGTTACATACCCAAACTTGCCCGAGAAGTGTACCCGGACTTTGGAGATGCGGGTACTGCAGTCAGAGGTGTCAACGGTGGGTTTCCCAGCAGCGTCGCTACCCAGCTTCAGGCTGATCTTGATATAGACATTCTCCACCTTCAGGTCAAATGAGCCATGGTCCCGGCTGCAGGGAGAGGAGGGCGAGAAAGGGACATTTCTCAGTGCTGAGTCCTGGTGAAGGGATCCCAAATCAGCTTCAGGATGGATCTCTCTTGCTCAGACTCCCCCCTGTACTGAGCATCCAGAGGAGACTGGGAAAGTTTTCAAACTCAGGGAAACCAAATTTCTCTGGAACATAAACTAGGAGAGGTAACCTTTAAATAGAGAGGATCAAGAACAAGTAGGGGAGATGGAAGAGGGACGGGAGAGTTCACACACAGCTCCTCCATCATCCACCTTTTCTTGCCTCCCACCTTGTTCTATCCACGTCAGTGGCTGTACGAGTGGCAGCGACACCTGCCCACCCCCTGTCCTGGCTCAGGTCTGTCCCTGTGGGTTCTCAGGAAGGTGCCCCCCATGCAAGCAAGTAGGAGTGGCTGTCCCTCGCCCCCACGTGCCACAAGAAGGGGTATGGCTTTCATGTTGTCTCCCCAACCACTGGCAAGCAGGATAAACGCTGCCTGGCCAGCTCTGAGGGCTCCTGGCATGGAGGGGGCCTGGCTGGGCTCCCCCAGGGTGCGGGGCTCCCAGGCATGCATCAAAAGACAAATCAGCACATCTGGAGAGAGCAAAGCATCAGCTGCCCAAAACATGAGGGAGAGGGAGAGGAGAAAAAACCAGTTCAGACCCAGAGAGGGAGATGCAGAGCAAAGCGCCTGAGCAGGGAGAGGGGAGCGGGGCACACACATGAAGTATAACTTGATCCGCCAGTTTCCATCCAGCTCAGCGAAGGCGTTGGAGATGGAGACCTGCAGACCCACGTTGGGGACCAGGGAAATGCGTGAGTATGGCAAGTTGAAACTGCGAAGGTCCAGCCTAAAAACAAACAAACAAACAAACAAACAAATAAATAAATAAATAAAAAGAGAAAAGTCACATTCCAGGGGTGCCTTGCCCCTGAGCACATTGCTGGGGAGGAAGGGAGCAGGGCCACCACACCAGCAGCATCCCCAACTCCCATCCTGCCGCGGCAAAGTGATGCCTGGCAGGGATGCACAGAGCAAAGCGGTGCCTTCGGAAGCACAGTCCCTGCAGCCTGTGGGCAGGAGCATCTCTGCCTGCACCGAGGGCAAGGCCAACATCTCAGGGAGCTGTGGACAGGACAGGACAGCCCTTGCTGCTCCGGGGTATCCTCATCCTCCTCCACTCCTGCTCCTCGTGTGGGCTGGGGGTGCAGTGAGCTGTGCTGGGACACTGGCAGGGCTCACCTGGAGATCTCATAGTACACCTTTCCCACGTGCCGGATGCGAAAGTCACCCGAGATGTCCGGCAGCTTCAACTGGGCCAGCTCCTTCTCCAGGACCGTGATCCCATGCTGATGGGCTGCAGGGGCAGAGGGAGAGTATCACTTCCACGTGCTTCCCACAAGAGCTGGGAGCATGCACCAGGCACACAGCCAGAGGATTAAAGGAAACATGCAGGAGATACCCTGGCTGCTTTCCACCTCAAAGGCTATCTTTAAAGCTAATCTAGGTGCACAGAGCCCTGTGAGCACACAGGCAATGCTGCCTGATGCCTGCATGCTTGCAAGCTGCAGGGGAAGGTGGTGGCCAGCCATGGAAAGCAGGGAGAGGTCCCAGTCCTCACTCTCTGGGCTGGGCATTGTATGAGGTGTGCAGGAGGTCCCCAGCACCACCCCATTCCATGCCCAGCAGCGGTGAGCAAAGCTGGATGGAGCACACATCCCAGGGAACAGCACGGCGTGAGTGGGTGCCGCATCCCTGCATCCATCTGGGAAGGGGAGTCACGTCCTCCTCTCCCACACGGCTGGCAGAGCTGTCGGGTAAATGAGCTGTTTCTCACACAGTGTATTTCAATCCATAACAGCGCTCCGCTGGAGCCGGGGCTCTGCCTGCTTCAATGAAACCAGCGCGGGGCCCATCCATCTCTGTCACTGCCCCCCTGCAGCTCCCCACTTCCTCTCTCCTCCACAGCTCACCCCTCCAGGGCTTACGGCTCAGCTGCCTGGACACGTGCCATAAGAGCAGGACCCTCCTGCCCTGCCAGCCCTGCACAGCCCCCCGAGACCCCACAGACCTTGGCCCACCTGCAGGGGCTCCATGAAGGTGTGGGGGGGGTGGGGGTGGGGGCAGACAGGTGCATCAGTAGTGGGAAGCCCCAGGTGATGGTGCATTCGGTACCTGTGGCCAAGGTTACCCCTCATCCTGCCCCAGGACCCTGCGCTCTCTGAGTGGGCAGCTGGCTCCATGCCACAGCCACCAGCACGTCTGCAAGGAGAGAAATCAGAAGCCAAACCCACCATAGTCCAAGCCTGCCTGAGTGATCCTCACCACGAAGCCAGGGTTGGTGGCCCTGGCGAGTGCCAGGCACAAAGCCAGGACCCCGCAAGCCACCAACAGGCTCTGTGCTCCCATCCTGGCTGCTCTGCAGTGCCACGCTGCTGCTGGGTTCTCCCTGCCCACACTGCCTTTATATCCCTGACAAAACAGGAACCGCGGGCCAGGGAGGCGTGCAGAGCCACTGCCGCAGCCCACGCGGGGCGTCCCCAGGAGCCCCAAGGCTTCCTGCTTGGCCACCACCCCACTCCCCTGCAGCGGGGGCACCCGCAGCTATGGCATGGCACGGCACACCTGCACCCAGCAGCACACCAGGCCTCTCCTCGCAGACAAGGAAGGGGGAGCAAAAACTGGAGGCAGTGTCCAGCTGTCCATCGGGTGGGAATGGTCCCTGCCTGCAGCAGCAGCAGGTGCTCGGTGAAGCACACCTGCTGTGGGCACGGGTTTGGCTCTGCCAGCTGTGTCCAATGGGGCTCTGCCTGCTCTGCCTTTGCTGAGCAAAGGCTGGGAACAGCCCGGGCTGCCCCTGAGCCATCTACCAGCCCCGATGCCCCCCACCCCTGTCCCACAGGGCTCTGGGTTGCTCTGTGCTCCTGGGTGTTAGCTGCTGCTGTCACAACACAGACCAGCCAAAGGCACTGGTTGTAACCAGAGCAGCCTTGGGGCACAAGGGCTAAAGAAAGCAAGTTATGGTTTCTCACCCCATGCAAGCAGACCCCAGAGTCCCCCCCAAACCTGCCCCAGGATGGCTGGCGACGGGGCACCTGCCTGAGCTGGGCAGCTGCAGCGGGGCACTGGGGGCAACTAAATCAGCAGGGTGCCCTGTGCCTCCAGCCCAGCTTGCTTGGCACCGGGCTCCATCACAGAGCAGCCGTGTATGGGAGCAGATGTCCAGCACACTGGGATCAAGCCCCAAAAGCAAAATTTCTGGGGCTCTGATGTGTCACAGTTCTTGGGCTCATGATGGCTGGAGCTGGGTGCAGCCAGGCAGGGGCAAGGGGGGAGCACCCCACGGCCCCCCAACAGGGACACCTGAGCCAGCTGGACCCTCTCCGCAAGCTGCAGGATGGAGGTAAGGGAAAAAGAAATTATTTAAGCTACTTTCATTTCCCATTGGGGAAGTGGCAGGACCAGGCACAGGAAACCCACTGGAGCTGATGCAGGCAGATCTCATGCTGCATCCAGGGAAGTCTTGGTTGCCAGAGGCAACATCCCTGAACCAAGCGCTTGTGAAATGCAGTTATTGCTCAAGCACAGCCACCAGGACGGCCATGCCCCGCAGCACTGCAGCCCCAGGAGGCCCTGAGGGACAGGGCGAGCAGAGAGCCTGGAGCCTGGTGCCTGTGCTGGAGGAACCTGGCACATGAAGGATTGGGGCCAGAGAGACCAGGGCTCTCAGTTCCACTTTTCCTTTCTTCCACCAAGTTTCAGACAGAGGCACTTGCAGGCTGCCTGGCAGGTGCACAGCAAACACCCATCAGACTTGCATGCATGGCTATGGCTTTGGAGAGCAGCACTGCAGTCATCATCAGCTCTCGGACCTAGAACAGGAAAACGAGGACACAGCAGCCCAGCAAAATCCCACTTGCAGCCTCTGCAGTGCCATGACCTTGCTGGCCTTTCATCAGTGCTTGCTGAGTCTTGCTTGGTACAGAGGAGAAGGTCCCAAAACCCTCCTATCCATGAAACCGCATCTCAGCAGAGCTGTTTCAAAACAATACTTAAGACACTCAGGACAAGCATTGAGGAACCAGAACCTCTTCCATGGGGAGAAACGAAATTTTATAGGGAGCAGCACAGAGAGGAAGCAAAACCAGAAAGTCATCCTTCTGGGTCTGAGTAAATTTTAAAGTTGAACTGTAAAACCCCTTCAAACAGCACAAACCTTGACCAAACACTCACGTGTTTGGCAAGCAACTGCTGAAACCACATCTAATGCTTGATACGTGGGCTGGTCCTGGTTGTGCTTGATGCAAGGGATGATAGCAGGGAACTGAGCGCAAAATCCTGCCCTGCCCAGCCCAACCCTTCAGATGGGAAAAGGCTTCACCTGATGGGACAGGCTGCTCTGCCAGTCCTGGGAGTGCAGGGGCTGCTGTGCTGGGGAGGAACTGGGCTCCCTGGGGATGTCAGAGCTGGGCTGGGGTTTGCTGGTCTGTATGTGCAGGAAAGGGTCATTGTCAGATGAGAGACAAGAGTCTAGGAGGGCAGGGAGTTGCAGGAGGTCCCTCTCCTGTGCTGCTGGCTGTCCCCTGCCCAGGGCTGCCGCTCCCTGCTGTCCCCAGGCCACCCCCTGCTCCCCAGCTCAGGGCTTCCTCTACCCTCACACACTCCTCAGCACGTGCAGGCAGTTCCCGATACTGCCCACAGCTCTTTCCGCATCTCTTGCGTGATACAATGGCCCAAGCCATGCTGCAATCGCATGCTCAGGCTCCCTGGGGGGACTGCAGGAGCTGGGCTGTGGCTCTGCTCCATCCCCAGCAGCCACCGGCTCGGGTCTACTGGGCTCACCATCACACCCAGACCCTTCCCAGCTGAGCACCTGCAGGGGGCCCAGGACAGCCTTTGGCAGATGCAGGGCAGGCAGGCATTATTGCTCTTTGGGCCATGAGCAAGGACAGCCATATGCATTCATCTTCTGCAAGGAAATCCGGCCACATCGATTTCCCGCAGTGCCACAACCGCCTCGGGAATTCCCCAGGGCCCAGGCAGCGCTTGCTGGTGCCAGAGGCATTGCTGCTGCCACGCGTTAGGCTTTCACTTGCATCTGTGGGGCAGAGCTGTGGGCTGGCAAACACTGCTGGGGAAAAGCAGGGGAAAACCCGGGCACTTGGCATGAAAAGCAAGAGCAGCCTGGCTGGTTTGGGGCAGAACTTGGAAAAAGAGAAGTCCATGGCCAGAAATAAAACCTCCCACTATCCATTTCCAGCCAGGACAAGTTCACTGCCACCAATAGAAGCAGGCTCTGACCAGGACCTGTGGCCACCACAGTTGTCCCCAGACCAACAGGGACTTCACCAGAGCTCTGTGAAATGCTGTCAGCGTCAAAGATGTGAGGGAGCTGTGGCTCCTGCCCTCTCCCGTGTGTGTGGGATTGCTGCCCATCGTCACCTGCAAGTCCCTGACGTTTGATCCAGCAGCATCTAAAAATACAGTTGGGGGACACACAGGGGGCTCCTCCAGTGTTGTTTTCCCAGCTGCAGGATCAACGTGACCCGGCCCCGGCTGTTCCTTGAGCCAGGAGGGCTCTCTGCCAGCACAGGGTCGCTGCTGACGCCAGCCCTGACCGCTGCATCAAACCCAGGCAGCTGGGAACACCCGGGGACCCGAGAGGTAATAAAGCAGGAGCCCTGCGGGGCACGGTGAGCAGCTGCACCCAGTGACGAGGACCCTGAGTGCAGGGGCATGGCCACAAGCAATGAAGCACCCAGCAGGAGCCCAGCCCCAGAGACCATCCCCGATGCTGGGCTCACCACCCTCGCCCTGCCTCCACCCCAACATCCCGGTGACACCCCGGGGGTCCCCCTGGGACCAGTGCTGCAGTCAGTGTGTCTTCTCCGCCCGCCAAGGGCTGCCATCGCCCCCAGACAGGCGGGCTCCTCTCACAGCACGCCAGCTGTGACACAAGGTCTGGGAGCCTGTGGGAGAAAAAAGAGGATGCAGAGAGCCGAGGGGGATGATTTTGCAGAGAAGTAAAAATAAAAATGCAGGAATGGTGACCTCCGGGCAGAGCCTGGGGGGATCTGAATGGTGGCTCTGTGCCGGCTGAGGGGCAGGGCAGGAGGCCACATGCAGCCTGTCCCAGCAGCTGCTTGGGACAAAGAGAACATGGAGAAATGGAGCAGAAAAGGAGGGTGAGCTCATGAGGTCAGGGGCCGCTGGGCACCCAGCAGGCCCCCAGGAGCTCTGTTTTTTGCTGGGCACGCTTGGCCCCCAGCACCCTCACTCCCACCTCCATGCCTTGCTGTCTCAGGGTGTCAGGAGGGCACAGGCAGCTGCTTTGGGGTGCTGCAGGGATGCAGGGTTGGATCCAGCTATGCTGGGTGCATTTGCAGGGTGGCCCAGTTGAGCACAGCTGATAAGGCATGGCAGGGAGCTGGTGGTGGGGTCCCTCTGGGCTCAGCTTCACATCCGTCCCCTCCTGCTTACCGGTGCCACTGCCACGGAGGGATCCAACCGGCCGGTGCTGGGACCCAGACAGTCACACTGCCTTCCTCCCTGCCCGCAGTCTCCTCACCCGGCGCCAGTGCCTGCCAGAAGGCGCATGAGCCAAAGCAAGTTCTTGGGCTCATTTCAGAGGTAACCACACCATTAAAGAAGGTCAGAGCATGATCTCATACTCCCCTCACACTCAGGGAAACTATAAAAAGGCTGAAGCAGAGTAAGAGAACTGACACAATTAAAGGAGCAACCAACCGCTCGTGGGGAAGGGAGAAGCTGGCCCAGTGGGCCCCAATTTGTGTCAGGGATCCCGGGCAGGCCGCTTGGACTGGGTTTGAGCCGAGGGGAGTCCTGCAGGGAGCTGCGGCAGTGCCTGCGTGTCCAGAGCTGCACGGTGGGCTCCAGCTGGGGGCTCCAGCCCTGCTCCCCCCAGCCAAGCCTCTGCCCACCCGGCACGCCTGCCAGTGCCTGAGCCCTTGCAGCACTTGCGATCTATACAGGCAGCGACAGGGCTCTCACTAGCTCCCAAGGAAATGGGAAGCAAACGCAAAGCGCCTGGCGCCGTCCTCGCTCCAAACAAGCCAGCAACCCAGCTGTACCTCCTCCCATCTCAGCTTGTTTTCACAGTGTGTCCTTTGGCCGCTCGCTAATCCCTGGACAATGTTCGTTATCGAGACTGCCCCGGCAGCCAGCGGCCCACGCTGCGGCCATCCTACCCATCCTGGTCCCGGCCCCCACCCCAGCCCCGGTCCCATCCTTGAGCCTGCGCCAGGACCACGGCAGTGGACATGACTGCAGCCCGAGCATGGAGCAAAGGGTCCGAGAGCGCCGGGTGCGGGGGAGGAAGAGCTGTGCCAAGCAGCAGTTTGCATTAGGATAGACCCAATCTGTGGCTTTGGCTTTTATGCTAATTGTTTTTGTATGACTTCTGGTTGCTAAATCACACAATTCTGCCTTCAGTTAGGTACTTTACATCCCTGAAACAGCCCAAAGACCCATCAGAGACACTTTTCTTCTGCTGTGCTTTTAGGCCGATTCAGAAAGAAGAGCCCTGAGCTGCGCAAAGTGCTCTGTTTTCAGTACAGACCCGTGCGGATGGTTTGTATCAACGCTGGCCTGCGTTTATTTAAAAAGGGGGAAGCTGCCACAAATACTGCATGCCTGCATGCATGCACATACATGCAGACTGGATGCCTGCACATGTACATGCACACATACATGCACATGCAGCTCTGTACTTCTCCCGGTGCTGTGAAGGATCCCGCAGCACCGAGCAGTACTGGCCCGGAGCTGCCCGGGGGGGCGGCGGGGGCCGGGGCAGGACCCTCCGGGGGCAGCCACCCCCCGTGGGGCTTTTTTTCTTCCGGGGGTCTCGCACCTCCCCCAGCCCACCCGGAGGGCAGGAGCCGGCACCGCCTCCAGTGCTGCCCGCCCGCCCGCCGCCGCCTGGGGGCATCGGCCGGGGGGGCACAGGGGGGTCCCCGGGAGGAGCCACCACCGCGTGGGGGGCCGGGAGGGGGTCCCCGGGAGGAGCCATCGCCCCGGGGACACCCGGTGGCGCGGCCCTCCGGCCCGGCCGCGTTCCCAGCCCCGGGAGCGGAGCCGGGCGCTCCCCGAGCCGCCCCCGCCAGCCCCCTCCCCCGGCCCGCCCCGCGCGCTCGCTCCTTCTTCGCCTTTTCTTTCTTTTCCCTTCTTTCTTTTTTTTGGGGGGGGATTTTTTGTTTTTGTTTTTTCCCCCAGAAGAGGCGCTGCGGGCGGAGAGAGCCGGGCCGGGGCCGAGGGGGCCGGGGCTGCCCGCCCCCAGCCCGGGGAGGCGGCGGCCGGGAAGAGCCGCCCGCGGAGCCGGAGCCGGAGCGCCGGGCGGTGGGACAGCGCTCGGCCCCGGGGCGAGAGGGAAGGGCGAGCTGTGCCGCGGGCTCCCGGCCCCCCTGCCACTTCCCAGTAAACATGGTAATTCCTTCTGCTTTCCTATCCTTTCTGCTGGCCTGCCCCGCTTGCCACCGGCCCCCGCGACCACCTATGGGCCCCGCACCCCCAGCTCTGCTGAGCACAGGGTGGGCGCTGGGGCGACGGCGAAGGTCGGGGGCGAAGGCGAAGGTCGGGGACGAAGGAGAAGGTCAGGTGCGAAGGCGGCGGCTATGGTCGTTGGCCACTCGGGCAGGCGCGTGTGGGGCTGCAGCCCGCGATGTCTGAAACTTCCCCGTGAAGTTTGGCAAGATGATGGGGCGCAGCAGAACGGGTGCTGCTGTGTGAACCGTGCCTGGCATGCAGGTACGGGACGCTCGGTGGCTCATCCCTGGGCTGGCCGGCTCGTTTGTCGCCAGAGCTGGCATGTGCAATTGCCCCGGGCTCCCGGGCGATGCTGTGCTGAGCCCTGGCCTCCCGCACCGCCAGGCTGGGGCAGCTTGTCAGTTCGCATCCTGCCCTGCCAAAGTTGCTGACAGTGAGAGCTGCAGGAGAGGGAGAGGAATTGCTATTCAGGGCTGGTCCCGGCACTCAAACCTTGCTCCTTCCTGAGCAGGAGGGAGAAAGGAGATGGAGCTGAGTCATCCTGTGGCTTTGGATACGAGTTAAACAACTTTACAGCACCAAAACACCAAAGCCCAACTCATCTTGTTGGTGTAAACCACTTTAAAAAATATGAGTATTTGGGGAGAAATATCAATCTCTATTTAACAGCACTTTGGCTTATTAAAATGGAAATAGCTTTGCAAATGTAAATCTCCTTATGCTCTCTAATGCCTTTTGTTTCGGGTTCTGCGCTCCCTCGCAGCTGGTGGAGAGACATGGGCTAATTGGTTGCTTTTGGATTTCTAACGGCTCCCTGGCTGCCCTGGCCTCAGCTTCTCCCACGAATGCGGAGCCGTGGCACCTTGGTTACCCTGAAAACCTCCCCTAGTAATGAAGTGCTTTGTGACACTCAGTGAAAACAGTTTTAGTCATTCCAGGCCAAAATACTCCCCAGCACAACCCAGGCTGTGTCTGGTGCCTCCATCAGTCAGTAGTTCACTCCCGATGTTGGCTCACACGGTCCCCAATGCTGGATGAAATCCTGGGCGTTTTTATTCCATTGACAGGAATGCGGCTTTGTTTAATTCAGTTGATCCATCCTCTGGCGCATTCCTTTGCTGTGGGGTTTTGGTGGTGGTTCGGAAGATTTTCCTTTTTCCCCTGCAGTGGGGCTGTCCTCCATCCCAGACAGCCCAAATTTATCCCAGACAATTTACCCCAGCTCCGGGCATTCCAGTTCCTCCCCAGTCACTGAGGCATGGGACCGGGAAGGCTGGGGAGCCTGGCTGCATGTGCTACAGCTGCCCCAGGGTTTGGGGGGACGGTGTCATGAGAGACGGTAGGTGTGGGATGGGGCTGCTGGAAGTGTGTGCCTTCACCCCGTTGGAGCGTGGTCTGCACCCCCTGCCCTGCAGAGCCCTCCCCAGCGGCGCAGCCAAGCTGGGAATGGCTGGGTTTGGGGCTGCCCCTTGCCCCGCGATGCAGCCTGCCCGGAGTCTGCCGGCAGCCCCAGTCTCAGGGGACCCGGCTTCTCTTTCTGTTTTCCTTTGCTTTTTTGTCAGTGCCGCACGAGCTCAGCCAGTTGAGGGCAGTTTGGTTTCCAGCGAGCTGGGTTTGGGATGTGCCAGGGCTGTGCAAGGGGGACTCTGGGCAGCGGGCTCTGGCGAAGGCAGGCGCAGGCAGGTCCGGCAGTGCTGGCTTACCTCTCGAGGCAGCATTAGGAGCTGGACGAATCCCCCTTTGCTGTTGCAGATGGCAGCTCCTCACCTCCGTGCTGGAACAGGGAAGGAGCTGAGCTCGGTGGTGCCAGGCAGGGAAGTGGCGGGCACAAGGTTCCCGCAAGGCAAAGCAGGGAGCTGGGCTTTACTCTGCAGTGGGGCTTTTCCAGAGCAAGGTCTCCAGTCCCTCCTAGGGACTGTGTGAAGACCAAGCATAAGAAGACAGGTGGTTCAACGGCAGAAAGCCTGGCAGGGGAACGCATTTGCAGACAGGGCACTAAGAAGGGACTGGCTCTCCTTGTGTTCTGCCCAGGCCCCACGGCTCTTCCTGCCAGGACAAAAGGCAGGAGATTCCTGTGTGGAGACACAGAGAAAAAGTCAAGAATTAACCAAAGCATGACTGCAAAATGCTTTAGCTAAAGCGCCTTAAAGCTAATTAAGCTGAATTAACCAAGGCCACTTTGTCTGTCTATAGGCTCCCAGACCATGGATTAGCTGTCTGAAACTAATGCTCACCTTCAGCTAATCACACCTTCACATAATCCCACCTTCAGATAAGCCCACTTGACTTCCCAGGTGCCCACACAGGAGCATGGGGACGATGGCGAGCCACAGCTGCCCAAGGCGCAGGACCCGGCTGCTGCCCCGGCTGCTGGGAGGATGCTTATCCCTGTGGCAGCTCCCACTGGCTGCCTGCAGCTCTGGGGTTCCCTTAAATCTGGAGCTCAGCCCCAGGTGACTGGCTTGGCTTTGCTGTGGGCTGCAGCCGGAGGCAGAGCTTGGGGTTCCCTGGTACGCGGCGGCTGGCAGAGGTAGCACACGCCATGCTCTGCGGGAGGAGGAGGAGAGCCACCCCGCTGCAGAGCGGCAGACCCCCAGCTGGCCAGGCTGGGCCTGACCCTGCACCACACTGAAACCTGCATCTCTCCTGCAGCAGCACCATTTCCAGTAGAAAGGGTGCCGTTTGGCCACCTGCCCCCAGACACCAGCCGCAGCCTCATTTATTGCTCGGCAGAGCCTCTCCCACAGAATTACACACACACACACACCCCGCCAAGGAGCTGGAGGTCTCTGTCTTTCCCGCTTGCCGATGGGCTCCTTTTGGCAGCCATGGCTGTAGTCAACCCCACGCTGTCTGTAACGCAGCTGGGACTCAGCGGGAGCCGCCTGAAGGCTTCCCTCCATGTACCTGGTGCACCAGTTGGGTCTGCACAGCTGATGTCTCCGGCAAAGCTGGGAGAACAAACTCAGAACCACCAGTTTACACATGACACAAAACTGGCGTCCTTGCACTGGTCTGGAAGTGATGCAGGGGAGGGGGCTGTAACCCGGCAAAGTGCTTCCCAGAAAATGCTTGGAGTACTAATTTTGAGTTTGGCATATTCAGTGATGGGTCTGAACCAAAACACCCTATCTATCTTCAGATGTTTGTCCTTCCTCCCATCTGCTGCATTCCTAAGCGAGCTGCTGAGCCCAGCACATCCCCACGCTCCTCGCCTGGCTCAGCTTAACCCCTTGGCTGCTGCAGCCCCTCCGCCTCCGCATGGCCAGCGTTCCCAAGAAGGGCAGCAGGCTGCGCGCAGGGCTTGTCTCGGGCTCCTTAAACTGCAGCCCAATGCTGGGAACCAGACCCAGCTGTGCTCATGCTTCCCAGCTGCACGGAGCTTGGTGTGCTCTACACCCAGTTCCTCTTCAGTTTCCAGCCCAGGAAGGTTTGGAGCCTCCCGAGCTCATCAGCATTGCCAGTGTGGGCATACCAGGGACTCGGTAGAGGCACGGTGCAGCGTGGGATGTTGGGCACAGGCTCCGTGGGGGGTTATGGCATCCCATTGTGGGGCCACTCTCCCCACCAGTGACGCTTTCCTCCCGCAGGACGTTGGCTCGCTGGACACGGCTGTGCAGAGTGCCCTCCAGGCCCTCTACCCGCCCTTCGAAGCCACGGCCCCCACGGTCCTGGGCCAGGTGTTTCAGCTGCTGGAGACCAGCTACCGGGGAGACGGGCTCTGCTGTCTGCTCCAGTTCCTCATCCCAGCCAAGCGCCTCTTCGAGCACGTGCGGCAGGCAGCCTGCGTAAGCCCGCATGGCCCCGGTGCTGTGGACCCTTGCACCCCACTCCTGGCCATGGGGCGGTTGCCCTGATGTGGGATGACAGCACAGCCATGCCCTGTGCCGGGCTGCAGGCTCTCTCTCTGCATGTCCCTGTCTCTGTCCCCATGCCCTCCCTGCAGAGGGGACCATGGTGCAGCCAGCTCCCTGGGATGGCTCTGGCACAGAGCCTGACACGTATGGTCCCCGTGAAAAGGACAAGGGGACTCCAGAGTCACCCTGTGTTGCCTCTGGGGAGTCTCCAGTGAGGCTTTCCCCTCTGTTAGCACATGGGGAGCACACAGCACCCCAGGAGCGGCCATGGGCTTGGGGTGGGCTTGCAGGGCCCTTGTGTGGCTTGGTTCAGGGATATCCCATCAGGTCACCGGGTCTTCAGTCCCTATGGTGGGAGGTGCAGAGCAGGGCAGTGAGAGCACATGGGCTGGCTGGGAGGGTACGGAGCTGGCAGGGGCTCTTGCTTACATGCTGTGTTCTTCCTCCCTCCCAGGCTCCCTACTTTAACTGCATCTTTCTCCATGAAGGCTGGCCCTTGTGTCTTCATGAGAAAGTGGTCGTCCACCTTGCACCACTCAACCCCCTTCTGCTGCGCCCTGGGGACTTCTACCTGCAAGCGGAGCCCTGCGAGGAGCACTCAGCACGCATCACCGTCAAGCACCTCTCCCAGGACCTGCACACAGTGGAGGAGACACCGGTGCCTGAGGCTGCCTATGCGCTGCTCTTCACCAACGAGTGGCTGGAGGAGATCAACAGCAACCAGGCCAGAGCCCCCCTGCACACCTGCCTGGTGGCCACTGAGAACGGCATCACCCCGCTGCCATGGAGTAAGATTGCCACGCCGGAATTCATCGACAAGCCAAAGGCTGGGGCTGATGGCACGCCTGCAAGCACCCAGCATGGCCCCACTCCTGAAACTGCAGCCGAGCCAGCAGCACCCAGCGTGCTTGTGCCCCATGGCACAGCAGACATCCCGGAGCCCTATGGCAATGTCGTCGGCACCGTTCCGGGCTGCAAGGTCACCTCTTGGAAGTCAGGCCAGGGAAGATACCCGGGACTGATCAAGGTGGACCAGGCTGGGCTGCGGAAGAAGCCAGCCACGCTGGCTGTGCCCAGCCTCTGCGAGATTGTCAGCCAGAACTTGGAAGGGGAGTACGTGGACCTGCTGGAGCTCTCCCAGGAGCAGCTGGACCGCCTGGCCAGGTCCCTGCCACCCGCCTGCCCAGAGGGGCAGATGGGGACCAGGGCCAAGGTGACGCTCCCCTGGGCAAATGGGGGGCTGGGGGCAGATACTTGGCACTGCGGGGAGGTGCTGAGCTCGGAGGAGGGTCCCTGCACCCCGTGCATGGGGACGAAGCTGAACCGGGAGCCGGGGCCACATGGCCCACGGTGCCGTCAGCGCGATTCCTACCTTGCCGCGCTGCAGAACCCAGTGAGCTTCGGCCCCAGGCTGATGGCAGCCATCCTGGAGGAGCCAGATGGCCACAGCCCCCAGCCTCCCCGCCCCACGCCCCGTAAGACCCCTTCACAGCACGGGAGGGGGGCTGGCAGCCCCACACTCCTCACCCGCCGTCCCCGCCGAGAGAGTCCTGGGATGCAGGCGGAGGCACTGGTGCAGCAGGGCAGCTCCCGACTTCCCCCAGGATCCAGCCACAAGTTCTCCTTCTTGAAGGGCCCGTGGCTCGGGATGGCCCCCGGGGACGAAAGAGCCACCAACCAGCACGAAGGGGCCTGGAAGAAGATGTCTGCCATCTACTCGCCCAGGATGGGCAGAGCCAAACCAGCTGGGAAAGGTACCATCCGAGCAGGGCTGCGGCACCTGCCTGGGCTCTGCAGGGGCTTTTGCATTTCTCTGCCTCGTTGCGCCTTGCCAGCTCCTCTCTCCTCTGTCCCCATGGGCAGGTACAGATGTGGCAGCCGCTGCCCCCACAGAGGAACGGTCCCTGGAAGGTACCAGCTGCAAGAACAGTCCCTCTGTGTCTGGCGCTGGCACCCCTGGCCGGGAGCCGCCGGCCTGGCAGGACCTGCACGCCGGGCTGCTGTGCTCGGGCATCGTGTGCCTGCCAGGTACCGCTGGTGCTATGAGATCCTCAGGGGGATGTCAGGAGAGGCCTTGGAGGGAAAACGCCATGCTGCTGGAGAGGGTTTTCTGGAGGAAGGTTTCAGGGTTTTGCTGGAGGCCAGAAAGCCCTCAAGCAGAAAATTTCCTCTGAGCTGGGCAAAAATATTAAAAACATAAAAACAAGCAGTCTGCTGTGAGCAGCTGCCCTGTTCCCAGCTGCATCCGAGCCCTCCCACACCATTCCTCACCAATGAAGCCGTTCAGCTTTTAGCTGCCAAACACTAAACATTTGGCTTCTTCCTTTTCCCAAGAGCCGAAAAACAGTGACAAAAACCATCTTTTTTTCAGCAAAAACGTCCCCAGCAGCTCTGCCCTGGCATTTGCAGGGCTGGCGTTTGTGCTGAGAGCCCTCATGGTCTGGCACTGCCCCACCAGAGGGGCCAGGGGAGGCTGCACTGGGGTGGCCGCTGCATCACTACAGCTGCACGGTGTTAACCCAGGCTGAGCCCCCCAGCCAGGGCAGAGCCCACTCCCGCACCCCTCGGCAGTCGTTTGTGCTTGGCGAGCAGCAGAGCGAGGCCCATGGGAGCCCCAGGCCCACAGGTGGTTGCTCAGGGCTGGTGTTTGCGGCCGGTGGGTGGCTGCTGTAGGGGTCACTCACCCCTTTCCCCACAGGGAGCTCGGACAGGCTGGGCAGGGCCCTCCTCCAGGTGACCACCAGCGGCAGCGCCTGGGGGGCCACATGGTGCTCAGCTGCCGAGCTGGCAAGGCTCATCCTCTACCTCTGCTCCCTCCCCAGGTAAGGGCCAGGAGGACCTGCCAGGGACCCCCTGGCTGCTGCCCGGCTTGGAGGTCCCGGGCAGCCCCTGGGCAGTGCTGGGATGGATGCCCAGCATCCTGCACATGCTGGTTTGGGCACATCCCACATGTCCCCCCCACCCCGTGTCAGCAGTCTTGCCTGCAGCTACACCTGAGGACCCTGTGCCGTGCCTCTGCCAAAGGCACATGTTTCTGAAGGTCTGGCACTGTCTTTGGCTGGGGCATCCCCCAGGGACGGGGCTGCTGCCTGCAGCTGCCGGTTCCTGCCTGGGAGCACAGGACTGCGGGAGGGGGCTTTGAGTGGGTCCTGCCCATGGGGAGGGATCCCCCACTTCATGTGCCACTTTTAACCAGTGCAGTCTGCCTCCTACTTTATTCCCCTTGCTAGGCAAGAAGCAAAGGATGGCGGGCTCACTGTCGTCGTGGATGCCAGGAAGCAGCCACCTGCTCCCGTCCTCTTCTCAGCTCTCCGCTCTGTCCAGGTACACTGCAGTCCTTGTGCCTGTGCCATGGATGTGCCAGGAGGGGTCCCTGCCTGGGGGCAAGTGCTGCTGCCCTTTGGGGGTCCTTCAGAGCCTGCCGTGTGCCCACTGTGCCATGTGATCCCCCAGCTGGCAGCAGCTTCTCCGGCAGCCCCTGGTGCTGTTGTGCCTGGGGCCCCAGTTTTTATCTCGCTCATGGATTTTACCCATAAACTTCACGGTGTAGATTTACCAAGGCATCTCTCAGCTGCCTGTGGCTGCACCACAATGCACTGATCTACAAAGCCCACATCTCTCTTGCTGCTTCCTCCCCAGCAGCCAGTTCTGGCCCCCTGTAGGTCTGGCAGCACTTAAACAACTGCCACTCTGTTCCCAAAGTTGCTGATAAATCTAATTTCTGAGCACGTCTGCAGTGGTGCAGACCGTCCCCCATGGCACAAAGACCCTGTTTCCCCAGCCCCGAAATGAGCTCACACCTGGCACTTGCATCTCTCCAGCTCCTCGAGTGCCAGCTGTGAGGTGCTGGCTGTTTGGGACCAAAGGTCCCTTCCCAGCCCCGCAGGATCTGTCCTTGGCCTCAGCCCCACTGTCGCCTGGCACCGCAGTGTGACCCAAACCCCTTCAGCATCCCGCTAGCTGAGCTCACCTGGAAATCAGCTCTGCAGCGACAGTCAATTGTCCTGTCAGGGTTTCTGTGCCAGTGCTGAGGCAGTGCTGTGGGAGTGCTCTGTGCTGTCCTGGGGGCCATGGGGTCTTCCCTGCCACGGCACCCTTTGCCTCCGCATGCCCAGGGCTTCAGGACTTGGTTGCAGTCTGATAAGTCCTGTGCTGGCCCTGATGCTCTCCATGTGGAGAAGCATTACTGGTATGAGGAAAGGGATTTGCTTACAAGGCTCTTTCCGTGAGTTCGTTCTGCCAGGGAGCTGGTGCTTGGGACAGGGTTATGGCCTGAGCAACCCATTTCCATTGCCCATGCCAGCGAGCTTGGGAGCCTTTTTCTTCGTAATGAGCTCACCAGCCTCAGCTGACTTGGGAAACTGCCGCATCACCGTGGGGAACTTGGGGGCTGCACCATGGGGTTTGCCATGGTCACTCTTCCCTGTCTCCCACAGAGCGTCTCACCAGGCTGCATCCACACCATGCTGCTGCTAGCCGAGAAGGAGCTGGTCACCCACCGTGAGAAGCTGCCTGGGGTTCAGGTGAGCCTGTCCCTTCCTTGTGTCCCCGTGTTGTCTCCCGTGGGAAGAGCCCAGCTAGGGTGAAAGGAGCCTCCCGCCTTGGGGGACCCTCTGTCCTGTCACCTGGAGACCCCAGTTCCCCTGCTTGGGGACCCTGGGCAGAGCAGCACATTGCTGGGGCAGGTCACCCCTGCACCGGGTGCAGCGTGAAGCCACACTGGGACAGGCAGTTGCTGCCCTTGGGCTTGCGGGGCTGCACAGGTGGATGAAAGCTGCCCCAGGGCATCCAGCACTTTCCCAATTACTTGCAGTGGCCGGATACAGGCACTGGGATAATAAATCTAAACTTGAAAGAGTTTATTGCTCTTCTAGTGCTGCTCAGTTTAATTAATACAATGTGAAATATTAATGAACTTGATTAGCTGGCTTGGCTGTCATGGCAGATTATTGCAGTGCCAGCAATCTCCCGTGCATTTAAGCACTGCGGAGCCACTGGGTGATGCTCCAAGTTGGAGCTGCCACATGGTGTGCTCAGCCCTGCCGGCAGGCAGCACCATTAATGGGGCAGGGTGCTTAGGGCAGGAGGGGGTTATGGCCCCTGCTCCAGGTTGCCCCTGGGGATGTTTCTAGGGAGGGACCTGGCATGGTCTGGCAGCACTCATAAGCCCCATGCCCCACAGGTGGAGACCCTGACATCGTTGAAGGCTCTGGGCCGCTATGTTGACAGCTCCCAGCTGACACAGGAGCTGGACGGTGCCTTCCCCTACTGCCACGGCGAGTGGGTTCAATTCTTCCAGGTGTCTGTTATCACGCCATTAGCCATCACCTCACCTCCCCACAGTGCCCCTCCATCCCCACCACAGCTTCTATGTCTTGCAGACATCCCTGGAAAAGTGACAGGAAAGCCCAGGAGAGGGGAAGGAAAAGGAAAGCTCTGGGCACAGGAGGGCAACCCCCTGCTGCCTGCTGCTGACTGCTCCTACCTGCTTCTGACTGCTCCCGCCTGTAACTGCCCAGCCACCTCCACCTCCCCTTCCTCCTCATCTTTTACCTTGTGCCTCATGGTATTCCCTGCTCAGGCCTGGCACTGCTCCTCCTCCTTTTCCTCCTCCTCCTCACAGGCAGGCTGCCCTCGTGCCCCGCTGCTTGCCCAGCCACCCTGGCCCCACTGACCCTCTGTGTGTCCCACCTGCAGAAACTGCATCCCTTCACAGCCAGCCTCAGGCAGGCATCAGAGCTGCTGCAGAACTGCATCCAGGAGCTGCGAAGCGCCGATGCACTGGCAGGGATGCAGGTAACGGGGGCTGCGGCACCGTAAGTTGTAGACATTTCCAAAGAGCCTGTCCGCTCTTTGTTTAGCACACATTAACATTTCAGCCTGGTTGCCCAAAACTTGGTGCAGCCACTCCCAGACTGACCACTCCTGGCTGCAGGACTGTCCCCTGTCCCTTCACTTGTCCCTTGGGGCGCAGCCCCAGGTGCTTGGCCTGTGCTGGCCTGGGAACCACCCCGTGAGGCCCCAGGTGAGACACATGTCCGACCCTCCCTCCGCAGGATGCAGCTGTGTGCATCGGGAAGCACCAGGAGCTGATGCAGAGGGTGCTGAGCGACCCGCAGCTGGTGCATGTGCAGCGCGAGGGGGGGGCCGTGCTGGCCAGGCTGCGCAGGGAGGCGGCCCGGCTCGGCACCTCTGCTGATGTCAGGTAGGAGGGGGCAGCTTTGCTGGTAGAGGGGTCCCAGCACTGGGGACTCCTGGCCTGTGCTGGCCAACATGGCCTCCTCCCTGGGGACAGCCCCATCCCCCAGAGCATCAGCATGCCCGGAGCTGGTGCCTTGCTTCCTCCTGACCTGCCAACCCTCCGACCCTGGAGCTGGTGTCACAGACAGCCCTTTGCAGGGTTTCTTGTCACCCCAGCTGGGGAGAGTGCATGGGTCCCTGGGACAGTCCTCTGCCCGACACCAGGCTCCAGGGCTGCTCAGTGCAGCCCGCAGCGTGGCCCGCAGCGAGGCCCCCAGCAAGGCCTGCAGTGAGGCCCCCAGCGAGGCCCCCAGCAAGGCCTGCAGTGAGGCCCCCAGCGTGGCCTGCAGCGAGGCCCCCAGCGAGGCCTGCAGTGAGGCCCCCAGCGTGGCCCGCAGCGAGGCCCCCAGCGTGGCCCGCAGTGAGGCCTGCAGCGCGGCCTGTAGTGAGGCCTGCAGTGAGGCCTCCAGGCTGGTCTCAGGCAAAGCCACTAGATGGGGCCAAGCCCTGGCAATTCCGTGCTCGTCCAGCAATGCCACACTTGTCCGGCAGTGCCGCATGCATCCAGTGATGCCGTGCTTGTCCGGCAATGCTGCGCTTGTCCAGCAGTGCTGTGCTTGTCTGGTGATGCTGTGCTCGTCCAGCAGTCCGTGCATGCAGGTAGCATTAATCCCACTGCTCCCGTCTCTCAGCTGGGCTGCACCGACAGCCAATGCTTTCCCATCCCTTATTTGCCGGCATCCATCTTGCTCCATGGGACGGAGAGATGTAAGGGCACATGCGGGGCTCCCCTGCAGCATGCCTGGCATGCAGGGCCTGGAGCCCACTGCCCAGCACACCCCAGGGAGTGCCCTTGTGGCCCAAGGTGGGCTCTGAGGATGCACAGGGTGGGTGGGGAGGAGGTCTCTTGGTGGGCTCCTGACCTGGCCACCTACTGGGCTCTCGCCAGCCACCCATGCGGGGTCATTGCCCATCCTCTCCCTTGGCTCCTGGCTGCCTGCATGGCCACATGCCAGCACCTGCTTCCATGGAGCTGCCCCATCCAGAAGCTTCTTCCCACTGGAGAGCTGCCTTGGCCAGCATCTTCAGGAGGAGCTTGACCAGCAGCATCTGGCACTGATGGCCCCTCTCTCTCCTCCCCAACCACCACAACCAGCATGGAGTCAGCTGAGGGGCTGTACAGCCAGCTGGAGGAATTGCTTCACGACCTGGTGTCCCAGTCCAACAGCTGCCTGGAGCACCTGGAGTTCCTCCGAAAGGTCCAGGAGCTCAAGACTGAGTTCGGCAAAGTAAGTTGGGTGTCCCTGGGGTGCTGCTCCGGGTGCGGCAAGTTGAAGTTGTCCTCTGCGGTGTTCCCATGGCTGATCACCTTGGGTACATTTCCTTGGGTTTTGATAATGAAGGAAGCCCAGAGAATAACAGGATTGCCTGAGCTTTGAATTTCATTAAGGGGTGACTGTGCATAACCGCAGCTGGGACGGGATGCCCTGGTCAGGGAAGGAAGGGGAGGTGCTGCGGAAGAGCTGCTGCCAGCAGCCAGTCGCACCTGACCCTTGACCCTGCTCTCTTTTGCAGCTGGGGTGCTGGCTGGACGGGGAGGCGGCGGCACAGCTGTGGGAGATGGGCACCGAGGAGTGGAGCTCCGACAGCTTCCAGGGCTCTGACAAGCAGTTTAATGAGTTCCTCGTCCAGGCAACAGTATGTTTGGAGGAGGCTTTTCTGTAACATGCATCCTTAGGGTATGGCTGCCAGCAGTGCTATTAGGTGACTCCGTCCCCTGCCTGGCACTTAGCAGAAACTGAAAATGCCAAATTAGAAATATCTGAACATTGTTAACAAAGTTTGATACAATCAGCCCAAATCCCCCAGGTTTGGAATCAGGCTTCTGGGCAAAACTGTGTCCCCAGGCTGTCTGCATCAAGCTGCAGTTGCCAAGCCCAGGTTTGCAGGTGTCTTTGGGCAGCCTTGTGCCAGCAAGGGAGCAGTTGCACAGCTCCTTGGTGCACTTTGTGCTGGGGCTCCTGCTCCCAGCCTGCCTTGTGCTCTGTCCTTTGCAGCCCTCCTCCCACAGGGCTAGGCTGCAGAGCCTGGATGTCCATCAGACTGTTGTCTGTGGTGACAAGGATGGGTTCCTGCCATACCTCTGCATACAGAGGCCCTTTAGTTACATGCACTGCAGGGAGGATGAAGCAAGGTGACTCCACTTGGGAGAGGACAATACGTTTGCTGCATTTTTAGCCAAGCCAGGACAGAGCAGAGATATGGAGAATCCCCATTCTCTTTGTTTCTTCTCATTTGCCCAGAAGTAGTCCCTGTATAGCTCTGATAGAGCCTCACCCTGCACACACGTCCCAGTGCAGCAGGTCAGCACCATTCCCTGAGCGTGGAGCTTGTTCCTTCCTGCTGTCCCTGCAGGCTCAGTACCAGCATGGCCTGGCCCTGTGTCAGGAGGCGGCTGAGGTCCAAGATGCAGCTTTCCCCGAGGCAGACCCCTTCCAGGTGGCTGCAGCCCTTTTCCGGACAAAGCTGGTGAGCTTCTACAGGCAGGTGGAGCGGCGGCAGACTGAGCGGGAACTGCTGCAGGAGCTTGACCGGTTCTCCAGCAAGGTGGGTGCATGGGCTCTTCTCCTGCAGGACCTGGTGCCAGCTGGGCAGCCATGGAAACAGCTGCTCTTGCCTTCTCTAGATCACAGGGCTGAAGCTGGACTGCAGGCAGTGCTCAGCCCGGGGGAAGTGTGGGGAGGGCCAGGCGCTGCAGTGCCTGCAGACCTCCTTCCAGAAGCTGTCAGTGGAGTTCGCCCTGGAGAAGCTGCAGGACATGAAGGCTCAGGTGCGCATGATGCAGAGCAGCCGAGGGCTGGCAGCCTGGACGGAGGCTCGGCACAGGTACCAGGAGACCCGGCAGATCCTGGAGGAGATGCTGGCAGAGCTGCAGGAGGCCTGGGGAGCGCAAGCTGACAGGCAGGGAGACTCCTTCGTCCCTCCCAGCTCAGGGTCTGCAGCTCCTTTCAAGGAAGCCCCAGTCTGCAAAGCAGCCACCAGCCCCAAGCCAGTGGTGTCAGGGGGCCAGGGGCCAGTGGAGCAGCCAGAGCCCAGTGCCGGGGCGCCAGGGCAGCCCTGGGCCAGCAGCGTTCCTGAGCCTGCACAGCCCCGCTGCCAGCAGGGGCCAGAGGGTGACCGTGCCTTTCACCACCACGAGTCTGCTAACTCCTCCCTCCCAAAACCTGAGAGCGGAGCCTGCTTGGGAGCTGCAGGACACCTTGCCCAGGAGCGCAGCCATCCACTTCAGAGGAATCCCTCAACCCTGCCTCCACGAGTGCGTTTTCCAGGTGCTGACCCATTGTATCCCACCACTGTGTCCCAGGGGACTGTCTCAGCCTCTAGCACACACCATCCACCTGCAGATAAGCAGGCAGAAGCCACCCAGTACTTCCAGGTTTCCAGCCAGAGCAGTTTCTCCTCAGAAGACTCAGACTCACAGAACTCCACTGAAGAAGTCCCAGCAGCACGCCTGGCTTTGCCCCGGGACCTCCAGAGTCCCAGACCACCTTACCCCTCTGAAAAGCCCCCCCCGATTGTTTACCTGGAGAACCACCACACCGAGAGTCCCGCTAAAGCAAATGCCAAGTAAAACCAGTCCTTTCCAGCTGGGGCTGTTTCTGTCCAGTTGTGGAAGTCTAGGTCACTGACTGGATGGAATGTCCCATGCTCGGAGGTGGGACACTGGGACCTGTTGCCTAACCCTCGGTCCCAGAATCCTTCAGTTCCCTGTACTTAGCACTTGCCCTGCTGTGGAATGGCAGTAACCCCATCACCAGCCTCATGAGGTTCATTAATAATCTACTAGGTGTGTAGCAATCCTTGTATAAAGTGCATTTATCCCTACAAGCGCCAGGTTTATCTCAGAACATCAGTGAGGGTTGCCTGCCGTCAGCAGCCATGCTTGGAGTGTCCCAGGGCAGCACAAACCTGTGATGAGGTGTTTCTGCCTGCTGGCCCCACCACGTTCCCTGCTCTGCTGCTTGATTCTACTGACCAAGCGACAGCGACAGGAATTTTGTTCATGTGCACTCATTAACATGGGACTAACATTATTAATGTTAATAAACGTGAAGAGAAGCTCCCAGTGTGGTCCTCATGGAGCAGAATGAAAAGCCATGTCCTACCAAGAGCCAGGCACTGGGCTGCTTGCCAGGGCTCCCTGCTGCTGCCCCAGCCCAGCACCAACAGGCAGCCAGCACCACCATGAAAGCCTCCTATGCCCCCTGCACGGGCTGTGGCTGCAGCCTGGCTTTCCTGCCCACTGCCAGCATCTTGTTGCTGGTAGGGTGGTCCTGCTCAAACTGCTGCTGGCTTGTCCCTGCTGTGCCCTGCCCTGCTGCCGGGCTGCAGCCATTTGCAGAATGAGTCCCTCCCCCTTTTGTAAGGGTTAAATGCCTCTGTCTCTGGTTCTCACTCCCATCCGACCTCCTCCCCAGTACATGGGCAATGATGGTGTCATCCTGCCCAGCCTCCCCACTCGCTGGGAACATGCTGTCCCAAAGTCCTGGGGATCTGGCTGAGCTGGGCACGACCTTGCTGATCGCCATCCGAAACAGCCTGGGGTCCCCAGAGACCCCATCCCTGCAGGTGCATCCTGCCAAGCTACACCGCCTGTTTGGGCACCTGGGAGCAAGCAAAGCCAGGTGGGGAATGGGCTGTCTGGGCCAGGGCGCTGTGCTGCCCACCACCCCAGGCAGCCACATCATGAGCTAATTAAGAGACATCATAGAAAAAGCAGCATCTCACGTAGAGGTTGTTCCAGAAAAGCACTTTCCTCCTCCCAGCCACAGTGCAGTCATGGCTCGCAGCCCTGTGTGATGCTGTGCCTAGGCAAAGGACACTTGCCCATCCGAGTGTTTGTGAGCATCACTCACACCCCCCTCAGCCTTGTTTTTGCCAAATCCCCAAGCCAAGCCCCACTGAGCTCCTCTTTGGAGCCTGCGGTCCCAGCTACCCTGCGTGGCACTGTGCTCCTCCTGCCCAGGTCGTTAATGGAGTGTTAATGAAGACCAATCCCAGCCTGCTCCCCAGACACTGCCCTGGGGCCTCCTGCCCGTTTCTTCTCCTGGTCCCACCCATTGTCTTTTAAACAGTTCTTTTAAATTCCATCTTCTCCAGCTCAGACGCTAACTTCCCTAGTAGCACTTCTAGCACTGCTTCACTGAAATCCCAGCAGCTGAGTCTACCCCACTCCTTTTGGCTTAAAAGTAATTATCACAGAGAGACAGCGGGGGAGGTCTGCACAATCCACCCTGAGCGAACCCAGCCAGCTTCTCCAATTAACGCCACGTCCTGAATGTCACTGAGGTCACCCCAGTCAGGACACTCTACAATACTTGTGGCCAAGTGTCTGGCCCTGCACCAAGTTAAAGGGCTCCAGAAATCCGCTGGCTGTGGAGCTGATATAGCACATAAATCCAGAGAAAGAGCAGACGGACGTGCCTCCCCCTACCTCAATATCCCTGTGAGCTGCCCAGCACTGGCTCCCCTTGCGCCAGCCGGCTGAGCATGCCCACTCCCCATCCCCACAGCAGCCAGCTGAGCATGCCCACTCCCCATGCCCACACCGGCCAGCCGGGCATGCCTGCCCCCCATTCCCACAGCTGCACATGCCCGCTTCCCAGTCCCATGCCGGCCAGCTGAGTGTGCCTGCTGCCTATGCCTACACATGCAGTTGGTGAAAGCTGTGCCCGCCTGGATGGCACCCAGCTCATCATGAGAGCCAAAAATCTTTTCTACTTCCAAAAACATTTCAAGCCTGGCTTGACAGTTCCCTCAGTTGATTTTCTGCTCTACCAACAGCTGATTTGTTGTATCATCCCGTTACACACTCGCCTCTGCAGTGCACTGAAGAAGCATCACACCTTCCAAATTCCTCTTTGGATACCAATTTTTGCCTGCCATTTCACAGAAACCCGTGGCTTCAGAAGACCTTGTTATCAGCATGTGGCCACCTGCAGCTGAGCTAAGCCTCCTGTGACCGGCACAGCACACACAGTCCCACCCTGGGCTTGTGCTGGTGCCTTGGCAGGCTGGACACGCCGTCCACATTACTCATCTCCCTTGGGAAAGGCAGACCGCACGCGGGTGATGAGCCCTGCACACCCTGTCGCCATCACAGGCACGCCAGCTCCTGCGCAGGGAGGCCTCTGCAGGGACCTGTGCTACAGCACGGCAGCTCCCGGCGTGGCGAGGGCTGGCGGGGATGGCTGGGACCAGCTGGCATCTGCCGGGGCCGAGCTGCCCAAAACCTGGGCAGCTGCCTGCATCGGCCCCCCCAGCATTGGCGGGGCAGGGGGTCCCAGCATCAGCGGGGGCAGAGGGTCCCCTCCCCGCCACTTCTGCTCTCTTACCATGTCCAGGAAAGTAGTAAATAGACAGGAATTAAAAATGAACGGCTGTGTAAATGAACGAGAGCAAGGAAGAGGGATGAGATTATTATTACTGAAATCATATTGTGTGGAAGCGTTTGGGTGATGCCATTGTTGCATATAAACCGCTCGCTGCTCCGCTGTCATGCGGTGTCACTGGATAAGCATCTCCCATCCACAGCTGAGGCTGCTTTTTATTGCTCTGCAATGCTCCCAGAGTCACAGCACTTCCAGGCTGTGAAGAAACAAAAATGCTAATCAATACTTTTGTCATTTTTGGGATTGATTATTCTAATTAATTCTGGGAGCCGTTCAGCCAGGCTGTGAACAGATAGCTGCTGGCACACAGGGTGGCAGGCGGATTGGGATCTCGTTTATCCCATCATATAATTCAGGAGATGAAATCTCTCTAGTGGCAATGAGTAAAACTTCTTATTGATTCTGAAGTGCTTTGCTTGTTTATAGGAATAACACCTCCCATGCTCCACAAGATGTTTTATGCTTTGCTGTTCTCATGCACCATTTCCAGTGGTGACACAAGGTCAGAGGCTGAAATGGCCCAAATCTGCCAAGGATAGAAGTGGCCAGGACCAAACCTTGGCTTGATGGCCCTGTGTTGGGAAGTTGCCTCTTTGCTTAACTGGGGCAAGCAAAACCTATTTTAGCTTCCAGATTGAAATGAAAGAGGAGCTTACCATTTTTCTTTTATTTTACTTGTGTTTAACTAGCCAGTTTCCTAGGAGCCCTTTCAAAAGGTGCTCAGATCCATGCTGCTGTTCTCTATCACCATCACGCACAGAGCAATGTCAGTTTGAGTCTCAGCATCCCCAAACCTCACCTGGAAAGATTCTGGCACCTGGTCCCAGGCTGTGCAGGAGAGCACCCCCTTACCCCATCCCACAGGCTCTGGGGACTCCGACCCTGCCCTGCCCACGACAGCCAGGTCTCAGCTCCGGGACAGGCTGGGAGGGGATGGGCTGCCCAAAGGTTGTGAGGAGCCAGAGGTAAATCTCAGAAGAACTGGATGTGGCATTTAAGAAAGAAACCCAGGCAAAGCAAACACCCAGAGGCTGGGAAGAAAAGAGACTAGTCAAGACAAGACTGAAAGTCACCAATGCCACAGCAGAATGGACGCCCGGGGCCATACCGAGCCCCTCTTCTGCTGCACACCGAGACAGGGGTCTGATGGCATCGAACTGGAGCAAAACCAGTGAGCTGGGGGCATTTTCTAATTTGCCATTTTTGAGCAGCAGCAGTATGGCAGCAGTAACAGGGATGTCTGCGGTGTGGTTTTGAGATGCCTCGTATTAACATTCTATTCCTCAATAAAATGCTGGGGAGAATCAGGGAAGAAATAATTACTAACATGAATAATAAATGCTTCACATCTGCAACACCATTCCCTGCCCGCGCTGGGTGCTTGGCCAGAAGTGCTGGTGGATCTCTGGGGCTGGGGCCAGGGGAGTCCCTGGGCTGTCAGGGACCTCTGGACTGGGCCAGTGCTCGCCAGCGTTTGCGTTTACTCAAGCCCACGTGGTGTGGGAGCACCCAAGGTGGTGGGATGCCTGAACCAGCCAGAGTCCCTGGGGTGGAAAGTTGCTGCCATCAGTCTCTCCCCCCTGCCCTGCTGGGAAGAGCCTTTTTCTCCATCCTCCACTGCCTTCCTTGGCTAGGAAAACGTTGGGACTTCTTAAATTTTAGGTTTTAGTTTGGAGGGAATAGCATTTCTCATGGAGAAACAGAATCAGCTTCCAAAACAGACGGAATTGAGACTCTTCTGAATAAAGCAAACAATGGCTTTCCTGTTGTTTTTCTTCTTCCAAAAGAAAGAAAAAAAAAAAAAGTATTTTGCAAATCCTGAGATTAACTGATAACAGAAGAGAGAATTTCCGGCCCCTAGCTGGAGGGTGAATCGTTTCCTTGGAGGAGCTGCGCTCTCAGCTGCCCTCAGCCCCCACAGCTGGATGGGCACAGCTGGGTGCCTCCTACCAAAAAGTGTTTTGCAACATTCTGCAAAAATTTTCTTATCTCTACTGATCCTTCATTTCATGATTTATGACTCCAACTCTGACCAATTAAGCTATAACCTTTCCAGAAAGGCAAGCACAGGAGTTAATCAATGTCTTTTTTCTACCCATGAAATGGCAAAATCATTTGTCATGGGCTGGCGGGGGGTGTCCGGCAGGGCCGGGCTGGCAGGGGTCTGGCTGTGCTGGGGCGCAGGGCACAGCAGCAGCCCAGCTCGTGGAGGGGAGCTCTCGCAAGGCTCCAGGGAAATAAATTTTTTTTTGAAGGAAAAAAAGTAGTAAGTATTAGCCTGGAGATGGAGATGGCCCATGTGTCAGGCAAAGATGCCAGCCCCAGGGGCACTGCCTTCCCTTCCCCACGGCCGCTCTCAGGGGCGGCTGGCCCCCCCGTGGCTTCTTGCCTCCTGCTCCGGTGTGATAGCTGGTACCCAGGTGGGCACTGAGCAGGGAGCTCTGGCCGAGGTTGGCGCTGCACTCTTCCTCCTCCTCACTGCCACGCTCCCGTCAAGCCCTGTCCTGCAGACCATGGGGCAGGAGGGACACTGAGGGACCAACCATAGCAAGATGGAGAGAAGAGGAAGGAAGAAACAAACAGGGCAAGAGGCACCAGGGCTGCAATGCTCCTGGCCAGAGCTGCATCCATGCCCTTGCCCTGGGCCAGGAGGAAATTATGTGCAGCAAGGCAAAGGCACAGGGACAACTGCAAGCGGGGCAACACAGACCCCTGGAGGGACCCCCAGCAGTGCTGGTGTCAGCAGAGCTGCCACGGGCCCATTCCCCTCACAGCAGCCCCCATGCCAGGGCTCAGCCACCAGCAGCTGCGGATGTTTTGAAGCACAGGATGGGGACTTGGCCTGTGTGGCAGCCAAAATGCAGTCGTGCCTGGATTTGTCCTCCTGGGGGGCAACCAAGACACCCGGTCTGGCTTCAGCAGGTAAACACAGAGGGAGCCTTTAATCCAAAAGGAAGCTGATACACAAAAAACCCAATGCAGCACCATCCTTGGCTTCACAAGGGCTTTGAAAGGGGCTGCGAGCAGAGATGTCCCGAAGCAGCTTCATTATCTCCAAGCTCCTGCTCTAACAGAGCAAACTTGTGTCTCGCCTGTCATCAGGCTGAGGTGCCTGCTGCTCCTGGGGCAGAGTGGCCATGAAAAAAAAGACAAACCAAAGAAACAAGTAATACCAAAGGAAAGCAGGAAGGGTGAAAGGTAACGCCAAAGGGTCGAACTCTGACAGCTGAACGTAAACTCCTTTGGTCTGAGCTGGCTGGGGCAGGGCCAGCCCAGATGTTTTACAAAATCCCAGCTGTGCCCTGTCCTGCTGGAAAACACAAGTGTGCCAGTGCTCACCTGGGGGCCTGGTGGACGCCCACCCCTGGGAAGCTGCTGACGGGACTGACAGGCGCAGGTGACCCACTGCATGGGGAAGCACATCACTCGCGTTCGAGTCCTGGGGCAATCATGCACCCTCGGCATTTAAATGTGGACACGTGCACTCACAGAGGAACACAAGGATGCTACACACACCAAAGCTGTGGCCGGCGAGTGCAGACCTCTCTTGGTTTTCTTCCACAAACCCCGTCGGAGCCTGCCTGCAATGAGGGAGGAGGATTACTGGGGAGAGGTGCCTCGGAGGAACAGGCAACCTGGGGGCTGGAGGGCTTGGGGGATTTCCAGCAAACTGCTGGGAAATGACACTGGGAGACTGGAATTCAGCTTACACCAGGTTCAACAAGTTTAGTTTACAAAACACTGTATCTCTGCTGACAGCTCCCCTGGCAGCACACGAGTCCATCCTGTGCAGCACCACAGCCCACCCTCCTGCGCTGCAGAACTGCGCCGGCAGCGGGACCGGCCTCATGTCCATCCTGGGGCCACCAGCACGGAACAGAGAGACAGCTGGAGAATCCACCTCCCCTGCACACATCGCTGCTGCCTGCCCGCAGCTGCCATTGCCCTGGGGTAGTGGGACTGGGGTGCCCCATCCCAGGGGAGCCCTTCCCGAGCGAGCGGCGGCACAGCAGGCAGCAGGGAAACCCTGCCCCAGCCCTCCTGCCCCACGATTGAGCTCCGAGACCAAATAAAACAAGAGACATGCCAGAGGTTTGTGTTTCTTCTTTCTTTTAAATAACAACATGGACTCGGCCTAAGAACAAAGATGGTGACATAACAAATTCCTCCTCAATCCCCCCTTTAGGAGCCAGTTGGAGTGACTTGCCCCAAGGCTTTCCAGAGAAAAGCCTTATCAGCTGGCCAGCTCAGCACTCCAGGAGATGCTGGTTTGGCGCTCTGCACTTCTTGGTAACAGCCTCTGGCTCGGTGTGTGCTGAGAGCCATGAGCCAAAGCCCAGGACTGCGTCTGATGACGACAGCACATCCCTCCTCCTGTCTTGTGAGCAGAGAACACTCTGACCCTGCGAGGCCATGTCTACTGCACACCCCCTCCGTGGCTGGGGCACCAGAGCATGCCATTTTCCCTGGGCCTGGCTGCAGGGCCAGGTGGAAAAACAATCTGCTTTTCCTTGGAAAAGCCAATTCTCCTCCCAAAGGAAAGGCCACCCGTTTGCTGCGCTGCGCTGCCTGGCCTGGCAGGTAGCTGCCCTTTCCTGCCCCACCGGCACTGCCCGCTGCACACGCCAGGAACAAGAGCCCCTTTGTGCCTGCTCCCGAGGCCACCACGGAGCCCCGGTGCAGTGCCCAGCTTGTCTTGCTCAACCACTCACCCAGCACCACAGCTGCCTGCAGCAACCAAAAGCCCTGAAGCAGGATTGGTGCCTGTACAGAGCCAGCTGCTGGCCCAGCCCTGAACAGTGGCATTTGCCCGTGCTGCAGTCACCGACCCCAGCTTCTCCCATCTGCTGCCCGGTCCTCCCTCTGCCCAGGCTACGGTGCCTTACAGACCCTGTCTGCCAGCACTGCCCAGCCCTCCGCTCGGTTCCTACCGGGCACAGAGCAGCTACAGGTTCCCCTCCCTTTTTGAAGTATTTTTCCATGCTCCTCTGCGGCCCCAGCATACAAGGAGTAACTGCTGTGTCCTACGTGCCAGGATCCCTACAGTCAGCCATGAACACTCCCCGCCGGCTCCGTCATCATAAGCAAAAACCACTTTCTCACCCTTTAACCTTTTCCCAAAGTCACATCCCAGCCCTGCTTCCTCCTTTCCAGACCCACCACCCCAGCACGGCCGGGGCAGGGACTGGATGATGCTGGGCTCCCCGCCGACAGGCTCTGGCTGCTGGGGTCCCTGCGCAAGGCAAGGAGCGGACCAGTCCCCGGCTGCGGCTGCGGGAGGCACCGGCTCATGGCTCTGCCAGGGCTCACGCTTTGGGGAACACCCAGGGCAGGAGGCAAATAGGCAGATCTGTTAAAAGTCAGTTCACAACTTCAGGGCGACTCAGAGGAAGACACTGTCCCTTTTTACGGCTTGTTTATCTGCCTGCACAAGAGACTGAGTCAGGATGTGTGGGTGCAGCTGGGGGCTGCCAGCCTCCCCGGCACACACCCAGCAGAGCAAACAGAGGCTTTGCCTGCGCAGGACCAGGGAAGGTGCTTTGAAGCAGCGCCAGGACTGGGGTGGGTGGGAGGGAAGTCACAGTCCTCTGCTGAACACCTTGAGCAAAGAGGAGTTATTTTGGGCATTCAGCAGCACAAACACCCTCTTAATGCAACCTTGTCTTGCTAAGGAGAGTAAAAATAATGCCATCAGTGTGGTTGGCCTTCCATGTGCAGCATTTTCCAGTGCCTGGGCAGACAGATGCCTCTGCAAGACGTGGTGGTGAGCAAAGTGGGCTCTACAGGCAGAAACAAGGGAGGTTTCCTCTTGCTGAGATGGTGGGACCAAGGCTGGGGTTTCCTGGGCAGTCCCATGGGTCTCAGCTCCTGCCACTTCTGACAGAGGTGCCAGCGCAGCAGGGATAGACGCTGTCAGTCATTCCTGCTCTGTGCTTGGCCAGAAAACCAGACAGAAATTAGTCCCTGCAGCCTGACCAGCACCAGGCACCCCAAACACACCAAGAGCCCTCACAGCAACAAACTGCTCCTGCCTCTTGAGCTGAGCAAGTGGAGTCTGTTCCGCTTGCTCTGCGGCTGACAGTGCCATTATGGGCTATCTGTCACGTTACGAGGAGCAAATTAAACACATCCCGAGCACGGGACCTCAGGCTGCTGGGTGCATCCAGAGTTTGCGTGGGGTACAGGCTTGTACAGGCAGAGTAGGACCCTGCACCCTGCAGCAAGAGCACAAACACTGCACTGTCACTGCCGATGGTGAAGGCTCCTGTGCCCAGGAAGCAGCGCTGGGAGCGGGGCCAGCTCAGGGCAGGTGAAAACAGCTGCCAGTGGGGTTTTGGGTTCCCCCTGCCGCCAGCCTTTCCTCAGCCCTGCCACTGCAGTGGCTTGGCAGAGGAGGGGGATTCCTGCACCCCTAATGCTTGGAGAGCTGGGCAGCCCCCTGGCCCCACACCCACAGTGAGCCTTTCATGCATCCATGAGAATGGCTTGACCCAGCTCTGCCCACGCTGCTGGCACTGAGGGGTCTGGGAGGAGGAAGAGGGTGAGAGCTCTGGGAGGAGGAAGAGGATGACATTTTCAGAGGCTACTCCTGACTCTGAGCAAGGAGAGCGGGACCCCATGGCAGTAATGGCACAGATACAGGCAGTACCTGCACAGTTCATCCCACGATGAGGTGAGCACAGCTCTGGGTTAGCAGCTGCAGGGGTGAGAAGGGCTGTGCCAGCACTGGTGGTCCCCCCCAGCACTGCCACTGCACACCCCCAGCCTGTGCACACACGTGGTGGAGCAGTGCATGGACAGCTTTCACTAAAACCACCTGCCCTGAGATGTCCCTCAGCAAGGATTTGCTGCACTCGCTCCAGCCTTCCTCCCAACCTTCCTGGCAGATGGTAACGAAGGATGGGGCTCCCCCAGCCATGGCTGCAGTGCTGGTACCAGCTCAGCTCCTTCACCGGGACGCTGCCTTTCCAGCCCCTCTGCCTACTACCTTGCTGGGTAACACTGCTGCAAAATCGGCCGTGTGCCCACCACAGCGGGGCCGGGGCCCAGCCACACCAGCAGTCCCCAGCTCGCGGGGCTTCTCCTGGGTCTCTGCTCTTGGCATGCTCAGATCTTACCGTGACACTGTCTGTACCAAAAAGGCCCTTGTGGAGCTGGAGGAATTGCACATCTCACTGCAAACCCTCCCGGCGCAGTGCTCCAGCATGCCCGAGCAGGAAGCATCGCTGGTGGCTGGGGGCCCCTCGCAGGGACCACCCTGAGCGCGGGGGGAGCAGATCCAGCTGCAGGACTGGGACAGGGCACACCAGGACACGGGACAGCCCAGGACAGCAGGCCTTTACCTGGGCACAGCCCCGTGCATGGGCCCTGTGGGACAACCCTGAGCACACCAAGCAATGGACCCCAGCCGCTTTCAGACGTTGCCATCCACAAGAAGGTTCTTGTTACCCGCAGCAGCCCTGGAGTGATGCACCATCCACCAGAGCTCCTGGGCGCTGGGAAGGGAGTGGGTCGAGGGGTCTGGGGGGACAGGGGGGGACCTGCTGCGCTGAGAAGGGTTCCCAGTATGCAGCTACCTCTGGCACAGGGGCTGCAGCGTCCTGCACCCGGCCAAGGGCCACACAAAGAGGGTTGGTATGGGGCTGCACCAGGGACAAACCCGTCCTTGGTCCCAGCCCTGGTCAGCTGAAATCCCATGAAGAAAAAGCAGTAACTGAACAAAGTCTGCTCCAGAGGTGAAACTTCTCAAGACCTTACTCATGACAAGCCAGGCCTTTGCTCAGGTACCGAGGGCACCCCAAGACCCCAAGGCCCCATGGAGGTGTGGGGTCTCTGCCCTCTGCCCCTGCAAGGTGGTCCCAGGTGTGTTGGGTCATGCTTGGGGTGCACAGGGAGGGACAGCCCAGGCCAGGCAGCCCCAGGGGGTACCGCTGGCGGTGCCGCGGGGCCAGAGATCCCGGGCCAGGAGCAGGACAGCCAGTGTGTGGGGTGAGGGCTGCCAGGGAAAGCGGTGGTCCCTGCTCCCCATGGCACCGTGTCCCGGAGAGGTTTCCAGCATGTTCCCTCTGGTCACAACGCCCCCCAGGGCCGCCTTTACGGGAAGGGAGACTGGCAGTGCCGAGCAGCCAGAGATGTCCGGGTATGGAGATAAGGCACGGGGGAAGAAAACTTTATAAGGAGAAAACATTCCCCAAGTTACTGGCACCTCGGTGTGAACTGCACAGCCCCTCTCCTCCCCCTATTTTTTTTTTTGTCCCCTCCCCTGAGCTGGCAGCGCTCCCAGCCCCAGCTGGAGGGGGGAGTGGGGGGGGCCGAGGGGCTGCGCAGGGCGGGCAGGGGGAGCCGAGCCCCCGGAGGCTTGGGTTTGTTTTTTTGTTGGGGAGGTGGTTTTTTAAATAGGTGGGACCGAAACCACGCCGTTTCTTGGAAACTTGTGTTTTCCCTTTTTTCCCTCGCCATCCCGGCCGCGGGGGTGTGCACGGCGGCAGCGGGCGCCTATAAACGGGGCGGGCGGCGGGGCAGAGTGGCGGGCGCTGAGGGGCAGCTCCCGGCACCGGGACCAGCACCGGGACCAGCACCGGGACCCCAGCGCAGGGCACCATGGCCGAAGGTAAGACCACAGGGTGACCCCCTCCCGCAGCGCCCGGGGTTTCCGGCCCACGGGAGCCCCCCACCCCCGGGCGCCCTCCCCCCGCCCCCCCCGCCGCCGCCCCGGCACCTGCCCGGCAGCGCAGCGCTCCCGCAGCCGGGGCTCGGCCGCACCGGCAGCCGCTGGCCGCTCGCCCACTGCCCGGCAAAAGAGCCGCTCGCCGCCCTGCCGGCTCTCGCCAAGGGCCATAGGGAACGGGACAGACCGAAACAGCGGACGGCGACGACCAGAAAGGCGCGGTGCTGTGCGGGGTCCACACCTTCCCTCCCGCTGCAGCTACAGGGCTCTGCGGCCGGAGCGGTGCCACTATTTGCAGCACGAAGTTCGGTGCTATTTAAAGCTTTCACTGCTCTTGGAGAAGAGCGTTGACAGCCGGACTAGGGGCATGCACCTACGTTCCACCCTAGTTTAAGGAGGATTTCTGGAGGCTCCGTTATGTAATGCTTCTGGCCTTCAGAAATCGCTCCACGGGGGTGGCTTTTCAGAGCTTGTGTGAGGGGGCAAGGACAACCCCCTGCCTCCCACAGAGCCATCTCCAACATCCCAGGGAACGGGACTGTGCCATACCGACGGGCACGCCAGGTGAGACGGCATCACTGCTCCAGTGCTGCAGGCTGTCCTGGCTCCGTGGGCTCCCGGCACCACAGCAGCGGTGCCAGCGTGGGTCCTTCTGGTCAGGTACTGACACAGGCACCACTGGTGCCTGGCACAGAGCTGAGCAGCTACACACCAGGCAGCTCTTGTTCCTGTGTGCTGGTGCCTGGGACCCCACTGCTACCTGCACACCCTGGCAGCACTGGAGCCCCCTCCCCGCCCACCTCTTGGCACCGATCAGTTCGGGAAGAGGCACCTGTGCTTTGAAAAATCTGCTTTTTGCTAAATCCACTGAGGATGATAAGCCTGGGTGACTGGGACAAGGAGGAGCCCCGGTGCTGCTCTGTTAATATGCTTATTTGCAACAAGTTTGGCTCCGTGGCAGTGAGGTTTGCACTCATGCAGTTCACGTGCTGTAGCATGGAACCATGTTTCTGCTTACAAAGGGGGATGTGGCAAAGAAAAGGACCTTTCTGTGCTCTGTCCCTGCTCCAGGGACTTTGCTCTTACTTATGGACAGTCCCAGCTCTCAGTAGTGTGGTGGGAACCAGTGATGAGCCAGACGCACGCTGTGGGGTCCCCATGCACAGAGAGCTAGGAGCAGGGTTTCCATTTAGCTCGGGGAACAGTGAGCTCAGGGCCAGCTGTTTCCATCGGGCCTTGGTCTCTGGAGGGCTTGGTGACAACCACGTGCTGGCACCGGGAAGGGGACAGCCAGGGAGAGCTGTGGCACAGGGGCAACGAACAGAGCATCGCCCCTCCAAGCCGTCCTGGTCCCTGGCTGGTGCTGAGCTCGCTGTATGCTCTCCTGCACTCAACGCTTTTGCTTATTCTGGCAACTAACGCATTGCTGGCGGAGCATTCGGGGGTCACTGGCCTTGAGCGATGATGAACAATATCGCATGCTCCAGCGCAGCGCCTGGGGCGGCGGGGATGCAGCCGTTGTCTGCTCGGGGCTGGGCTGGGAGGCAGAGCAGGGCAGAGCGCCTGAGGCTGGGTAATCAGACACCCTCTTTGTCATGGACTTTACAGTCAGTCACACCAATTTGTCAGCAGTCACAGAACAGTAAAGCTGGTGGAGAGCTGCCCTCAGCCTGGCTGAGGCACAGAGCCATCCCTAACATTCCCTGGGCTCAGCGGCTCTCATTTGGGGTGGGGGCACGCATACAGCAATCCCCAGCCGACGGGCCCCAAGCTTCCCAGAAAGCGGAGGTGGGCACTGGGCTTTGCTCCAGTGCTGGCTGCTGTGAGCCATGTACCTGGTACAGCTCTGGCAGCACATGGTGCCCCTCCTCTGTGGTGATACTGCGGAGAGCAGCACCACAGCACAAGAAATATGGCACAGAGCTTGGTTGCCAGCTGGCTGCAGGACCTCTGCCCCTGCCCTGGCAAGGTCGCAGCATACGATGTGAGCCCAGCCTGCAGAGCCCTCCAGGAGGGATGCTTAGAGCCCAGCATGGCCGTGGTGCCCAGGGCTATGCCGGACGTACCAGGGGCAGACAGGGCAGCTTGGGCAGAGGAGGCTGCTAAACCCTGTCACCAAGGTCCACAAATGCAGGGCTGACAGCAACCCCTTCTGCCCAGGTGCAGGGGCTGCGTGTGCAGGGCACAGCTGAGCCCTGAGGCCAGCAGCACGGCAGAGGGGATGGCTGTACACACTCTGCCTTTGCAGATCTGGTGCTGGAGACATGGGACCTGCAGTGCGAGCGCAACGGCCGGGAGCACCGGACAGCAGAGATGGGCTGCCAGCAGCTGGTGGTGCGGCGGGGACAGCCCTTCATCATCACCCTGCACTTCTCAGGCAGGGGCTACGAGGAGGGGGTGGATAAACTCGCCTTCAACGTCGAGACAGGTGAGTGCCACCATGCCCTACGTCGTGAGTGAGCATCTGCTGCAGGGCAAGCTGCCCTCTGCCCCAGGTTTGCCCCGTGCTCATGTGGGTGCTGTGCCGAGGCCCCCGACCCATCTCACACAGTCCCAGTCCCCTCCCGACAGAAGCTGGTGCCATGCACAGCTTTTATACTGAGAGAGAAAAGGTGGAAACTTGGCTCCTTAACAAGAGCCAAAGGGAAGCAATAAAGAAATAAAACAAAAAACCTGCCACTTCCTCCTCCTCCTCCCACGGCTGAGCCAGACTTGGGGCCATGCCAGAGCTGATGGCTCACTGGGAAGTGCCTTGGCTGAGGCCGGGGAACCCACCCAAGTCTCTTGCCCTTCTGAGAAACACCAGCAAAAGCCAAACTTTTCAGCCAGAGGGTTTCTCAGCACTTCTGCTGATGGTCCTTTTACCCAGCCACCCCGTCACTCAGGCATCCCCAGAGTGGGGTTTGCTCAGGAAACACAAACCCTGGAGGAAAGGAAACATTCCCACTGAGCCTCCCCGAGCAGTACCGGAGATGGTATGTGGGAACAGCATCCAGCAGGTCCCTGGGGTTCCACGCTGGGGGCTTCTTCTGTGGCTGCTGCTGCAGCCCTGGCCAGAGCCTGCTGAGGGTGGCAGGGACACGGTGCAGCCACCGGGCAGGGGCTTGGCCCCTGCCAGCTCGGAGCAAAGGGAGAGGAAACTTTCTTGGGCAAGAATTATTTTGGAGCAACAGTGTCCTGCTGCATCAACCAGGCCAGAATTCAAAGTGAAACTGCACCCGGGTTTCCTTGCAGTGCAAACACTCTACTTCTTTCCCCAAAAAAGCTCCAGTCCTGCCATGGGGTCACAAACATGAACCCAGCACCACCCAGCTTCAACCTAAACCAGCAGCTCCCCTGTTGCTTCCCAGTCCCAAGGCAGCTGTGGCAGGGGTCTGTCCACCCACCGGCTCTTTATGATGCCATGCCGCATCCCGGGCAATCCCCAGCTGGTTTTGCAAGCGAGGAGGAGCCCCCGCGGCGCAGCCTCCTAGGGTGAAGGCAGAGGCTGACGGCAGCTGCCATGGGGCTGGAGTGCAGCCCGGACGCTTGCAGAAAAAGGGCAAAGGTGCTCTGGGTCTTACAAAGGCATGTGGTGACGCTGCATCCCCAGAGGTGGCCCCGGCACGTCCATCACTGCATCGGGACCCGCAGCCCTGGTGGGGCAGGGGCTGCCACACGTGAACCCCACCTCACCCTGGGACAGCAGAGCTGAGGACATGTGCCATGGCAGGAAGGAGGGGAATGGCTCCGTGCACAGTTAGAGCCTGTATTTCTAAAGCAGCCGTGTTTGAAGAGCCCTGCTCAGGTGCCTGCGGGGATGCTGTGGGCTTTGCAGGCAGGGAGGAGGAAGAAGAAGAGGAGGAGGCAGGCTCCTGTGGCTGCTCATCCCCACAGCAGCGCCAGGCTGACCCTTGCCAAAAGGACACGGTTACCTCAATCCGGCCTCCCCGAAAGGACAGAGAGGAGAAACTGTGTCACTCTCATGAGTTCATGAGTATTTTTGGTGACTCGCCTAGTGTCCTGCCCATGCCGTGGGTGAAGGCTGGCAGGGCACCCAGGGCTGCACGCCTGGCACGGGGGAGTGGACAGTGGTGGCACCACCAACCTGGCTGCCGGCCAGCCCTGCACAGGCACTGGCATTGCCACCACACCGTGCTCGGCTGGGCTGGCTGTCACCGGTCCCCAGTGGAGCAGTGCTGGGAGCCGGCCCAATGCAGGTGGCGTGGGTGCAGCTGCTGCTCAGAGGGGCCAGCCGGGATCACGCTGTCCTCGGCTCCAGCGCTGCAGCCACTGATGTAATCGCTAATCATGGGATGTTTGCAGCAACGCCTGAGGCTGCGCACATGTAGTGGGGCTCCTGCCAGGAGCACCCCGGTGGTGATGGGGGCGCTGGGGTTTGCAGCCGGGACTCCCACACGTGGGGCTGCAGCAGGACCGGGCTGCAGTGGGACTTGGCGGCCCCGGTGCAGCCTCGGGAAGGAGGCATGGCTCTGTGGGAAGGGGGGGCACCCCCTCTGCTCTCTTGGCCCTGGGGCACATGTGGGGTGAGTCCCCCTCCCTGCTGCCCCTTCCCAGACAGCAAGGGATGTGCCTGAGCTTCCTGCGGCTGGGCTGCCCTGTGGCCCCAGCACCCAACAAACCAGTGACCATTCCTGTATTGCGAGAGCCAAGGTCTGGGCAGCCACCACAGGGCAGGGGGCACAGGAGCACCACGGGGCAGGTCCCCTTGGCACAAGCACTGGGAGAGCTGTTGTGCTGCTTCTTGGCAGGGCCCTGCCCCATCGAGACGTCGGGAACCAAATCCCACTTTGCCGTGACCGACTTCCCAGAAGAATCGGGCTGGAGCGCCGTGGTCCAGCAGCAGGATGGGGACTCGCTCTCCATCTCGCTCTGCTCCCCTGCCAGCGCCTGCATCGGCCGCTACAGCCTGACGCTGGAGACCTCCACCGGCTACCAGGGCACCAGCTGCCACATAGGCCACTTCGTTCTGCTCTTTAATGCCTGGCACCCAGGTGAGGCTCTCACCTTCCTGAGACCTGGGGCTCCCGGGTAAGGAGAGCACAAGCCACCCCCCAGCTCTGCTGGGGCAGCGCATCCCCATGGGTCTCACACCACTGCAGACCCCAAGTGCCCCAGGCCCTGCCCTGAGCTTATGTCTAAGCAGAAATCCCTACTTTGCTTCCACCTCCACATGGTCCCCACAGCAGGTCAGGGCCATGAGCACAGTCCCCTACCCCAGGACACACACAGCCCCTTTGCCAGCCCCCCAAACACCCTACCCGAGCTGCCCCATCGGAGCTCACCACTGCAGTGCTGGTGTGAAGCCCTGAACAGCTCCCAGCTGGGCACTGGGCAGAAGAAAAGCCCCTAATTGCCCCCGATTGCCCCCACCTGGCCCTGCCTGCCTGCCTCACCCCCAGCCCCAGGACCAGCACCCCGCTGTGGGCTCGGGGACCAGCCCTGGGTGTTCCTGTCCCGGTGAAACTCAGGCAGCCTGACACAGAAGGGAGGCTCCGTGCTGCAGGGTGGAATGACCCTGTGCAAACAACAGCCGGGATTTTCATCTATCCACGTCCTTCCTCTGCCCCGAGGAGCAGCCCCCTGCCCCGCTCTCGGCTCCCCCGGCAGACCTGGCTGACATGGCGTTTCCTGAATCCCCAATGCTCCGTGTCGGCTCTGCCGAGATAAGGAGCTTTAGGAAGCTTCGCTCACCCAGCACTGTGCCAAGCATTGGTGCTGGGGATGTTATGTGTTGGGTTTTTTTCTGAAAATATTTCCAGTAAATAGTGATTTTTCCAGCAGTAACTGCTGTGCAAGCAAAATGGCTTCAGCAGTGATCTCAGCCAGTGCTCCCAGTTCCCACTGCTTGCTTCTCCCACCAGGGAGGTCTCCCCTCCTGGGAAAAGACCCAACTCCATAAAATAAAAGGGAGGAAGGAGAAATGAGGAAGAATGGAGAAGGAATCACAAGCCTGCTGACAATTTCCCATCAGCTCAAATCAAGCTGCGTTGAAATCCTCCAGCAGCTTTTTCAGACGGGAGCAGTTCCAGCCCTGTTGCCTCATTTCCCACCAGACACATCCCCTGTTACTGCCGGGCATGTCCCTGGGGAGGGGGGAGCCCTGAGGCGGGGGGGGACAGAGCCTGCTCCCCATCTCTTGCTCTCCCCGCAGAGGACACGGTTTTCCTCCGAGACGAGGATGAGCGCTGTGAGTACGTGCTGTCCCAGCAGGGTCTCATCTACCAGGGCACCTGTGACTACATCACCTCTGTCCCCTGGAACTTTGGCCAGGTGAGTGGGGCATGGCCCCCAGGAGCCCCGGGACCCCCGGCCAAGCCCAGCTCCGTGCAGCCCTGGCACTGCAGGGCAGAGGGGCTGGTGCCACATGTGTGCCCCGAACATGGCCAGCACCTTGGGGATGATCTGGCCCCGCCATGCAGCCGTGGGACAAACAAGCCAAGCTCTCATTTCCAAGAAGGGAACGTGCTGACTTCAAAGCGTGGCAGGGTGAGGGGAGCGTTCTTGCATGGCTCCTGGGGGCCCTGGGGCCGCACGCTCCTAATCGGGGTGGCCACGCTGCACCGGGAGCCAGCACCCGATAACACACTCCCTGGTGCCATGCTGGCCATGCCGATAAGGCAGCAGCCGTGCCCCAAGATGCAGCCCCCCCCCCCCACTGGGCCCCAGCACAGGGGACCCCCAGCCGCCCCCCCAAGCCCCGGGCTCTCCCAGAGGGTCTGCGGGGCTGGCAGGAGCAGGACAAGCACTCGGTTCAGGGCAGGGCTGTGAGTCACCCGGTGATGGGAAATCGGTGGTTTTCCCCAAGGTCAGCTCCGTGCCTGACGCTGGTGCAGGGGTGGCTGCAGGGAGCAGGATCTGGCCCCAGCGCGAGGGCAGGAGCTCGCCCTTGGGCTTCACAGCCTGAGCCCCACCAGCTGCAGCGCCAACCCCTTGTCACGGTGGCACAAATGGGGGATGTCACTTAGCAGGCACTGGCTCGGGGAGAGGACCCTGGAGATGCGTGACCCCTGTGTGCCAGGCAGCTCTGCTTGCAGGGGCATCGTGGTGAGCCAGGGCGTGAGGCGGGAGAGCCTCCGTGTGCCAGGGGGGCCTCACACACCTTGTCTCCCCTCTCTGCACCAGTTTGAGGATGACGTCTTGTCCATCTGCCTCAAGCTGCTAGACACAAACCCCAAATTCCTGAGGGACCAGAACCAGGACTGCTCCCACCGCAATGACCCCGTGTACATCGGCAGGGTGATGAGTGCCATGGTGAGTCCTGTAGAGCTCTGGCCACCAGCGCACCCAGAGGGGTGGCCCCATGTCCCCTGGGGCGCAAACCTCCCTCTTGCTGTCCCCCCAGCTACAGCCTGCAACTACAACTGTGACAGAGGTGGCATTTGCCATTCCCCACTCTGGTCACACCATTTTCCCTCCCTGGGGTGTTTCACATCCCCTTTCCAACCTTTCCTGCTATTGCTCTTATATCACATACACGTGTAAGAGCTTTCTAAGAGAAGAGAGATAGCAGAGGTGGGCACACACCACCCCAGGAGCAGCCTTTGCTCCTTGCTGGCTGCTGCAGGTGATAATCACACCCAAACTCCCAGGCAGGAGGACATGCTTCTCAAATCCATCCCCAGTTAGCACATCCCCACTCTCCCACCCTGTGCCTCCCCAGCAACTCGGGATGTAGGCGGAGGCGGTGGCGGTGTAAGACCACACTGGGATGCACACAGATGCTCTTGCACCACATCGCCTGCATCCCGGTGAGCTCTTGCACAGCTCCAGGTTGGCGAGGTGGTGACGGCATGTGTGAGCTGGGGGAAGGCACTTTCCCTCCCTCACCAGCCTGCTCCTGCCCCATCCATCGCAGCCCCTCTTGTCGTGCCACAGATAAATTGTAATGATGAGGACCTGGGGGTGCTGGCGGGGCGGTGGGACAACCATTACGAAGATGGGACGAGCCCGATGGCCTGGATCGGGAGCGTGGATATTCTCAAGAGGTGGAAGAAGTTTGGGTGCCAGCCCGTCAAATATGGCCAGTGCTGGGTCTTCGCTGCTGTGGCGTGTACTGGTGAGATCAGCCATCTCCTGTCTCCCCTTCCCTGCAGGTTGGGGTCACCCATGTCCCCCCTGTCTCCCTGCCCTCCACCTGCTCCCTGTGCTGCAGCAGGAGGGAACCGCTAGGGCTGATTACAATTAGCCTGCAATGATTGCTTAGCAATTAAGCTCTCTGTTATTCTAAGTTCTCAGGAAACGGAGGGAAAAAAATTATAGAAAAGAGCTCTGGCTTTTCAATTAGCAGAGAGGGAGGAGCTGGATGTACTGCACAGAAGAAAAGCAGCTTTAAGGTCAAGTTTACAATAGTCATGAATCCACTGAAATAAAAATAATTTCACTGCCATCAGGGCAGTCGGGCTGGGGCAAAAGAGAAGAAAAATTCCAGGCTCGCTTCTGTTGTGAAATGCATGCACACACTTGTGCAATTTTGCCCTGAGAAAAGCGCTGTACTTGCAGGGATGCATGAGCGCATGTGTGCATTTATGTATCACAGATATACGAGATCCTTTTTAGAGGAGAGAAATAGCGAAAAACTAAAGTGGATCTTCTGCAACTCACAGAAGTTTATAGCTTTCCTTTGAAGCATTGTAACTACCTCCTGTTCCCCAGGGAGCTCCGCTCGCAGTAAAAGGCAGCTGTGAGATTAAACAAGAGGTTGCCGTGCGCTGCTGCCCGTGCACTCCCTCAAAAGCGCTCACAGCCGCTTTTTTGCCTTTTTTCTACTGCAATATCAAAACCCAGCAGACTGTCGGTGCCGCGTGCCACCCATCTTGCCCACAGCACACCGAGCCCCATGATGACTGCAGGAACTGGCTCGTCCTGGGGATCAGTCCCCAGGCACCTCTCCAAGGGGGAAAGGGAAGGGCAGGAGCTGCGCAGACCCAGGGCTCCTTGGGGCAGGAGCTGTGCAAACCTGGGGCTCTATGGGATGGGAGCCGTGCAAACCCAGGGCTGCCCAGGACAGGAGCTGTGCAAGCCATGGGCTGTGCAAACGTGGAGCTCCATGGGGTGGGAGCTGTGCAAATCCAAGGCTGTGCAAACCCGGGACCCCACCTCACCCTGCCCTGCCTCCCTGCAGTCATGCGGTGCCTGGGGATCCCCAGCCGGGTGGTGACCAACTACAGCTCAGCCCACGACACCAATGGCAACCTGGTCATTGACCGCTACCTCAACGAGTCAGGGGACTTGCAGCAGTCCAAGGAGAAGATTTGGTGAGTAGCATGGTGGGACCCCAGCTTGCCCACCCCCAGGGCAGTGTTGACTCTTCCCCAGTACTTCCCCAGAGCCCGGCGGGTGCTGGGGGAGGCTGAGGCCCCTTTGTCCTGGCTTCCCTTGCAGGAACTTCCACTGCTGGATAGAGTCCTGGATGGCCCGTCCAGACCTGGCACCCGGCTACGATGGGTGGCAGGTGCTGGACCCAACACCCCAGGAGAAGAGCGAAGGTACGGCACACCCCACGCTGGCACTGCATCCCGCCCCACACCTCTGACATGGCGGGGTCTCCCCCCACCGCAGCCATGTCCCACCACGCTGGTGGCCAAACCCTGGGTGGTCGGTGATGGCGGCTCCGCTCCCTACAGGGGTTTTCTGCTGCGGGCCGGCCCCGGTCCGAGCCATCAAGGAGGGCGACCTGCAGCTGAAGTACGACATTCCCTTCGTCTTCGCGGAGGTGAACGCTGACCTGGTGTACTGGGTGGTGAAGCACGATGGGTCGCAGAAGAAAAGCACCCAGTCCTCGCTCGTGGGGAAGAACATCAGCACCAAGAGTGTAGGCAGGGACAGCAGAGAGGACATCACCCACAACTACAAGTACCCAGAGGGTACGGGGCAGCAGTGGGGGCAGAGACGGGTGGGGGTGGCTGCTGGGACACAGCGGGGAAACAATTAATTAATGCAACTGCACCAGGAGAGCAGAAGCAGCCTGGACCATGCTCCCCCGGACCCCCCTGGGAATGATGTGTTTTCTCATGCACGACAGGGTCTGAAAAGGAAAGAGAAGTGTTTGCGAAGGCAGAGCATGAGAGGAGCTCTCTCGGGGAGGACGACGAGGGGCTGCACGTCAGGATCAAGCTGTCGGAGGGTGCAAACAACGGCTGCGACTTCAATGTCTTCGCTGCCATCAGCAACAACACAGACACAGAGCGAGTCTGCAGGCTCATGCTGTGCGCCCGGACTGCCAGCTACAACGGCACTGTTGGGCCCCAGTGTGGCATGAAGGACCTGCTGAACGTCACCCTTGCGCCCCGGGCAGGTAAGAGATCTGCTGGCAGTGAGGACAGGAGGCTTCGGTGAGGGCTGGGTCAGGTCAGCAATTTTTCCATGTTCAGCTCCCAGGGTCTGCAGTGAAGCTGTGGTTCTGGGGTGGGGGCCGGGGCCAGGTCCCCCCAGCAAAGCAGCGCTGCCACTGGGTTTGGGCTCTGCGCCGACAGCTTTCCAGAGAGGAAACCTGGTCACAGCCGCCCACTCCGTGCACACGACAGCTGAGCGACAATAAGCGCTGGGTACGTCCCGTTGGTGTGGGGAGCCACGAGCAGCAGGACAGGCTTCAGGCTCGCACAGAGTCCCCCAGCCCCGCTCAGGACCTGAGGGCCAGCACCAGCTCCCCAAAAACATGGTGTGAGCCAAGGGCAGGTTTTGCTGGCAGCCTTCTCCATCCTTGTTTCTCCAGCCTGGCATGAGAACTGCCGGTGCCACAGGGGCGATGGTACCCCCTCCCTCTGCCTGTATCCCCTTGTTTGTACCACCACCACCGGTTCGCCAGGTCGGCATGCTCTAGGCTGGCACAGGGCAGCGACTGGAAGAGTTTGTTTAATCCCATGGAAAAACAGCAGCATTAAAGCATGGGCAGGGGCTGGGCAGCACGGACAGCCAGCACCCAGAGATGGTGCTGGGGCACTTCTCCATCTGACAGCCCCATGCCATGTCACCCCCATTTGCCAGCGACTGCCTCGGCAGGCAAAGCCCCAGGCTGGTGGGGGCTTGTGCAAGCTGCAGCTCCAGCACAAGGCTGCTCAGTGAACGATGCCTCCTTCGGGGTCTTCCTCCTTATTTATCTACTACTGTGGATTTTTAATCTTTGATGAAAGGATACGGAACATTGCTCAGGCAGGGCGCAGGAAAGGCATTTAGAGCAGGACTAAAGTCACTGCCATTACATCCATCATGCCCAGGGAGCAAGCTGCATGCATCCCAAGGCTGCTGTCCCAGAGAGCTCTGTTGCACTTGTCTGCATCCCTCTCTTGCTCTTCCATACACCTCTGCTTTGCAAGCTGGAGCCGGGCCAGGCTGGTCTCTGAACAGGATTTTCCCACAAGGCAGGGAGAGCGGGACTGACCTCAGGTCAGCTCCAAGAGCACGGTCCCAGGCTGGGGGGAAGCAGAGGGTGCTGGGTTTTGACAGCCACAGCAGCACTGGAGCTCTCGGCATCTCCTCCTTGTGTGGGCGCAACGTTTCAGTCCTGGTGCAGGCCAGCTGAACTTTCCTTTGACTTTGTTACAAATTACCATTACCGCCTGGTAATTAAACCAGAGTTTTGATTTATGTCAAGTTTTCCACAGACCCTTCAGGGTTTAGAAACGTAATACATCTGCTGTCCTGGAACAGCCTAATTTTTAATCTACACCAAAATCTGCTCTCCTAACCAGGCCCGTAACAAATGTAGCGCTCGGCTCTCTGCTATTTATTGAGATCCATTAAGGGAATAACAAATGTGCCTGCTTTTGCTGCTGCGGAGCAGGATGCTGCCTTTGCTCCTGCTGGCAAAGCCCTCCCCGTGGCGTCGGCGCTGGCAGGTACCAGCACCTGTAGAGCTGCTCCAGAACCTTCTGCTGGGCTGGATGGGGACAGCAGGGGCCACATGGTGCCCAGCCCACCAGAGGGGCCCTGCTGGCCTTTAGAGTCTTTAATGTTCCCATCCACAAGTTAATCTAACATCATTTTCTCTGAAGCTTTAACTATGAGCTCCTGAAGCTTCTTCCCCCAGCATGTGCTTGGGAACGCAGACCCCAGGACTCCCAGACCACAGCCTTTCAGGAGCCCCTCCGCTCCATGCTGGCACGGGGAGCCCAGCTGGAGCGGTGCTGGGCCCGTCCCTCTCCCCGCAGCCTCAGCCCTTTATGTCCTGCCCCGGGAACGCCAAGCTTCACTTCCAGTGGTCACGGCCTCCCCAGGGTCCTTCCCCAAGACAGCTCCGCAGCTGGCTGCCATCTGCCTCTCCCGCTCAGCACAAGACCACCCAGTCCCCAAAGGGCTTTGGGATAAACAGGGCTCCGAGCTGAGCAAGGGCAGCTGCCAGGGAGCTGGGCTGTCTCCCGCCACCGGCTGTGAGGGCTGGCAAAGCCCCTCCAGGGCCCTGGCGCAGGCGCATCCCTGCGTGGGTGGCAGCAGCACCAGCACCCCAGGGACCCAGCTGCGCACTTGACTGGCTGCAAGTGTCAATGGCTCATTTGGGAAACGTCAGTGATCTGGGGCTTGATGACAGCTAGCTAAATATAACCTATTTTCTTTTGGAAATGATAAGGATTGACATCCCCCAGCACAGGCTTGTTTGTGGGCTCATGGTGCTGTGCTCACCTCATGATGCCCCTTCCCCACATAGGGACCCAAGTGCTGCGGGGACCCCAGTTCCCCCATCCTTGCAAGGCACCTGGAGAAGCTCCTGGGGAGCCCACAGCATCCCAGCAGCAGCTGGGTGCCAGTGCAGGGCCGTGGGTGCTGGGCTGGGAAGGGGGTGAGTCCTGACCCCACTCTGCTTCCCCTTCCAGAGAAGACCGTGCCCCTGTGCATCCTGTACGAGAAGTACAGGGAGAGCCTGACCCAGGACAATCTCATCAAGGTGGTGGCTCTCCTAACAGAGTACCAGACTGGCAACATTGCCGTGGCCATGAGGGATGTCTACATCCAGAATCCAGAGATCAAGATCAGGGTAAGGGCCCCAGACCCTGTCCCAGGTAGGTCTGGGGGGAACACTTCCCCTTGACGGGGGTTGCTGCGATCACCATGGGGGGTTGCTCTCAGTGACCCAAGCCCTAGGGCAACCCCACAGTGGTGGGGCTTCAGCAGCATCCCCGGGGACCTGCCTCAGCCCCACCAGGCTCGGGGTGGCAGGGGGAGCACCATGGCCCCCAGGCATGGCAGTGCTGGGGGTCCAACCCCTCCTGCTTGCAGGTTTTAGGGGAGCCGATGCAGAAGCGGAAGCTGGTGGCAGAGATCAGCCTGGTGAACCCCCTCACAGACCCCCTGAACAACTGCGTGTTCGTGGTGGAAGGTACCGGCCTCACCGACGGGCAGCGGATCAAGGAGCTGTAAGAGCTTTTCCCGTTGGGAATGGGGTGGAATTTTGTGCCTGGAGCCCTCCAGGGAGGGCAGCCCTGGGGCCTGGCTCCGCTATGGACACAGTGGGAGCTGGGGCTACGCTGGTTGCTGCAGGGCACAGGGGCTTTGAGCATCTGTGCGTCACTGGGGAGGGGGGCTTGGCCACACCACAGGGGGGTCCCTGCTTCCCAGGGTCCCAGCTCCCTTCGGCAGCATGGTGGGCACAGGGAGGGTGATGGATTGTGGGGAGGGAGAGGGGCCACCCTGCTGACCCCTGCCCTCCTGCAGTGAGGAGCCCGTGCAGCCGCAGGCTGAGGTCAAGTTCAGGCTGGATTTCGTGCCATACCAGGCGGGGCTGCGCAAGCTGATGGTGGACTTCGAGAGTGACAAGCTGATGGGGGTGAAGGGCTACCGCAATGTCATCATTGCGCCCCAGCCCAAGTGAGCGGCCACCTCCGCCCCTGCTGCCCCAGAGACCCTGCCTCTCCTCCTGCTCAGGGGCTCACCAGCTCCCCGCTCGCTTTAGCCCAAGATGGTCCCAGAGACGCATGGAAGGATGACTGCCAAAGCCTAGCGCGACCCCAGCGCAGTGGCTGCGGTGCCATGCTCTTCCCCAGGGCACTGGGTGCTGCAGGGAGAGAAGCAATGGGGCCTTCGGGGGCTCCCTGAGGCAGCTGCTCGATTCATCACCTTTCCCTCACCCTGTGGGGTGGAAATGTCCCTGTCCCACCTGTCCCCCAGCCTGGCTGCAGCAGGGACCCCTGGAGCCCAGCACGGCCAGGCCATGGCCAGCCCCCTCCTCCTCCTGCAGCACTGGCAGCCCCAGGCTGCAGAGCAGATTTCATAACCAAACCGCAGAACAACTTTCTCCAGCACTGACTGCACCTCAGCCATGCCCACGCGTGCCATTGCCATTCGGTAGAGAAAAGATTGTATACTGTGAGCACAAAGCTGTTTATATGCTACCGACATATACAACAAATCTGTTTATAGCTATATAAATATATACTGCATATAAGCCTACTGCACAGGTAGAGCAGGGTATTCGCTTTAACAACCGTTCCTGTTGCTGCAAACAGCATGCAGTGTGGGATGGGACATTACCTTGACATGAGTTAACTAAGCCAGCACTGAATAAAAACTCTATTTTTCACTTTTAAAGCCAGACCCGGCTCTTCCTGAGCATCCTCCCGGAACAGAGGCACCCAGCAGCTCCTCGCCCAATGCCCAAGCGGGTGCACCCCCAGCCCAGCACTGAGGCTTTGGGTTTATTGCTGTGGCCAGCACTTTGCTGCAGTAAAGCCACGCTGTCAGCCCTGGTTTAGCCACCTCCTCTGCCCTGAGCCACAGAGCCAGCACACCCTGGCATTCCTGGGGTGCTCTGCAGCTCGGGGGTTGTACCCGGAAAAAGCCGTGACCCCTGCGACTTGGCAGCACCCACAGCGTGGGGTAAACCCGTGCTCAGCCTCCACGGCAGCATGGCCCCAGAGGCCAAGGCAGATGCCACATGTTTCTGGCGCGTTTCTCCGGTAGCAGAAACAGCACAGTGCTGCAACTGCACAAGGAAGAAGAGAGAAAATTCATACAGGAAATCAGAACAGGTTTTGCACGCCCAGGTTCTCAGGGTTACCTACGGGCAGCTGCCAGCACAGCCGAAGAAAGCGCAGGCCAGCAGCCAAAGGATGAAAACCCATCCTGGGAGCGAGGGAAAAGGGGTGGCTCAGTGCAGGGTTGCAGGAGGAACGGGGGTCAAGCACTTCCCAGAGCACAACCCTCCCACTTTCTCCCCACAAACATCGTGAGAGCCTCCCTGCCTGTTACACAAACGCCATAAAAAAACATTACAGAACTGATGGCCTCCAGCTGCAGCCAGGGGCTCCCGCACCCGCAGCGGCCCCAGGCTGAGGGGACGCACCAGCCCAGGCACTGCCTGCCCGAACTGGGGGACAGTCTGTAGCAGCCGGGGTCCCCGCTCGGTGGGCATGCACCCGGCTGGGGCTGGGCCCCCTGTCCCGGCCACAATCCGGGGTGGATGGGGGCTGGGAGCATTCCCTACCCAGCACAACCTATCCTCCAGCTTCCCCTTCTGTTTAAGATGAGCTAACATCTCCACGTGCAGCTGCTGGCCTCTCCCAGGGCCGGCTGGGTGCCCATGGCCAGACACCCCAGCGCCCGGCTCTGCTCAGCCCGGGGCAGCCCCAGCCTCAGCTTCTGCCCCAGGCAAGTGGCTGGGGTGGGCACTGCCAGGTCAAGGATTTGTGCGTGGCAGCAGGTTATTTGGCTGACAAAATCTTTCAAGATGACCCTCTTCCAGGATGGCCCTGTGGTCCTTCTCCCCCTACCCTGGGGAGGTTTAACCACCACCGCTCTCCATCCTGCTTTCTCGAACGCAACCAGAGCGCGCAGCTGGGACCACCATGGGCTGCAGTGGGGATGCCTCCCAGGTCTGGCCCACGGGAGGGCTGAGGAGCTGCCACAAGCAGTTCTGAGGGACAGAAACCCAGAGTGCTCAGCCTGTGGCCTGGGAAGGGGACAGGAACTCCAGGAGAGATGAGGATGGGGGTTCTCTCCTGCAGCCAGGAGCAGGAGCGGTGGGGCCGCACCAGCCCCCAGCTCGGGCAGCATCAACCCCTGAGACACAAGTCCCAAGAGCACAGACAGCCCCGAAGGAGCAGCGGGGCCCGAAGGAGTTAATAGCATGAACCCAGCGCTGCCTTCCCTTGTCAGGAACATTCCTCAGAGCCAGCGATGATGCACAGCCTTACTTTAAAGAGCATTTGTTACACACAGCTCTGCTGAGCCAGGCTTCAAGCTGCTCAATGCCTGGTTTAAAAATAACCAGCAGCTCCTCTGGTTCGAAGCTGGGTCCTGATAAAATAAACATTAGCACAGCTATTTCTGAAGGTCACTCCCATCCATCTGAGGCTCAGCAGAGCAAGGCTGCCTTGAGAAATAAACTCGTAAGAGACTCCAAATGCTGCATTTATGGTTTGGCTCTGGGGTTTGGCTCTCTTTAGGGCTCGTTTCTCCCCCATCATCCACAAACCACCACCCCCTTCCAGACTGTTTGCAGAGCTTAATTAATTCCTTAAGGCACCTCTGTCAAGCCCGTAAGTGTTCGCCCCACACACTTTCTTAGTTGCCCTTTAAGGACTGTGGAGAACAGCATGACTGGTCCTGCAGCCTCTGCGGGGCCTTGCCTGGGCAGAACAGGCACCGTTGGCTGCCATGGCTTGGAGACAGCTGCCCTGCACCATCCCTGGATCACCAAACGCTGTACTGTGCTACATCCATAAGACTCTTTGGCACTCTAACCATGCAAGTGGTAAATTATCAATTAAACATTTACAACATCCATTCCATGGGAGATTTTGTAATTCAGCATTAGCCTGAGTGCCAAAGCAATGTAAGACTGTTTATGTGTAGAGGAGATGTTATTAATACATCTCAGCTCACCAGAGATGCTGACTTGTCAGGAAGTAACTGCAAACTCATTTTAGACTTGAGGACCTTTAACTTACCTTCATTGATGGATTGAGACTAGAACAAACTACCATAAATCAGAGTGCATGCAAGTGCAATTCTGTGGGACTTTCAGATCCCACCACCTCTCCAAAGTTCTCCCTCCTCTGCAAACACAGATGCGTTTTTACACTCGCTGAACCAAGTGGACACACGAGGCACCGGCAAGCCAAGAGAAAAAAAAACCCACAATAAAACCCAGACGGCAAGAGCTCCCACATGAAGCCATCCCCCTTTTTCCAAGGCCATGGGAGGTGCAAGAGACTCCATGGAGTGACACTTCTTTCAGTGTGGCTATCAAGTATAGATAGAACTCAACCTTTCTATCCCTGCCTGAATCCTTCACGCAGCCCCCAGGAGGGGAACAGCCCACCAGCCCAGCCCCGCAGTTTTGGTCCTGGCTCTCCTCTGCTCTGCAGAGGTCCCCGTTCTGCTCCTCACATCATTCCTGCCTGGGCTGGACTTGCATAGACAAACCAGTAAGGAGACTGGTGAAAGCCGGCCAGGCGCTTGCAGCAGACAGGCATACTTTCACTCAGCCGCTTGTCTCTTCCCAGAAAAAGACAAGACCCTAAATCTGCTGATTTATTATTAGTTCTCACACTGATTCATTTCAGCAGCAGCATGACACTGGACCATAGTGAGGCAGCCAGGCTGCAACACCACATCGAATCCCCGAGCAAAGGAAAGCTTTAAGGCATGCATTTGCAACCACTTTCAAGGGTGCAGGTCTGAAGGGGCTGCAAAATGCCTGCCCCTCACGCTGCCACACGCTTGGTGGGTATTTCTGTGCCCAGACTGCTTATTTGCCCTAAACATCTCCTCCTCCTGGGGCTGCACGGCTCGCACCCGTGCTGGCTGGTCCCATGGAACCTCCCTGCCCACTCCCCGATAGCTTCCTACCTGCTTGGGGATGGAAGGGAAGCAGCCCCAGGAGCTTGCTGCCACGGCAGGTGCCACATCTGGGCAGGGGCATCCTCAGCGCTTCACCACCACGTTCCTCTGCAAGCCCCAGAACAGCCGCAGCGACGCAGCCCGAGGGAAGCAGAGAGGAGATTTTGCGTTTTCCTTGCTGCTGCCAGCAGTTTGGCTGATCAAAACAAAATAGAAGAACTACTTGAAGCCATTCAATCTCCCAAGACAAGTATTAAGCTTCCCTCACCCAGAGTGTCAGAAAAACTGTGAAGACACTTAAACAGTTTTAGGTGAAGAAAAAATGTTTCATAGTTAACTCTGTGCCAGAAAACACATGAGGCAGATGCAAGGAGAATGCAACTGAGTGTCCTATATTAATACACATTTTCGCCTCCATTCCCTGGACAGCACACAAAACATCTCAAAACCCGAATTTGACGACTGCAGCAGAGTAAATGATTGTCATCTGCTGTGGCAATTAGAGTGGCAGATGTCCCGTCATCTCACTGGAATGGCTGCTTCATTGATTCGCGTGGCAGAAGCTGGGCAGTTTAGTAACAAGAACGAGGGGATGCCAACCATAGGATTCAGGGCATGCTCCCAGTGCTGCCACTCTCTTTCCAGGTGAAGCCCACCTCCACGCCTCATCTCCCACCCTTCGCATCGCTGTGCTGCCTACTGGTGCTGGGCATTTTACAGCCAGGAGCACTGATCCCCTCCGTAAGGGCCTCGGGTGCTCCCGCATTAAAAGCCTCCCTGCATTCTGGACCAGCACAACCATGAAGTTTCATCTGCTGCAGCATATGTGGAGGCTTGGTAGGGTATTAGCCTTTATTAAACTTCTTGCTAAACGGTGCTGTGTGAAGCCCCTACTGAAAATACAGATAAAGAAACAACTTTCTACCTACTGTTGCCTTCCAGCAGACTTTTCACACCATTCCTGCAAGTGGAAAACGGGAAGGAAAGAGAAGGCAAAGGCTGCATCAGCTCTCTAGAAGACATGAAAGCATTTACGTTGTAATTCGCACCCATTTCTTTTCAATCCTCTTTCCACAAGACCTTACTTTTCACAATATAATCCCTTAAAGAAGCTTATTTGCTTCTTGGGCTTGCCAGAGCAGCCCCGATCTGGGCACACCAAGCCCCCCCCAGGCTCAGCGTGCCGCCTGGCACCAGCCCCCCCCTCCCCCCCCCTCCTCCTGCCACAAGCCTAAAGCTGTGAAATCCAAGCCTGCAGGTATGTGAAACCTCGATCTTTGATTCTTCCTTTCCAAATCAGGTGCTGCTTCACCGAGCCAGCTTCCTCCACCCCCAGCCCTCCCCACTGCCCACCCGCACCCCAGACCAGCCCCGGCATTCCCTGTACCTCCAGCCTTTCCATCTGACACTTTTTACTTGCTATATTGTAACAGGAACATTTTTATCCCTCCTTGACAAACCACTGATTCAAACTTCAGTTTCATTTTACTTGCCTACGGAGACAAGCATTTACTTTCTAAGATGGTACAAAAATAATGCTTTTAGCGCTACAGCAAAACCCTTTATCTTTGTACTACAGCAACGTTGAGCCTCCAAAGCTTCCCTGGTTCTTCTGGTTCATTTTCCTTGCTTATCCAAAAATGTCCCAAAATAACAGCTAACCCTAGGAAAGGTGGTGGGCCCCAACCTTACAAACCACGGCAACGTTCAAAGAGGAAAAAGGCCGCAGATGCCTGCAGCACTTCCCTAAAAGCAAGTGAACTCCCTGGCCAGCACCTGCCCCAGCCCCAGCACGCTCACAGACCTTCTCACCTGCTGCAGACGCACAAGCCGGTGTTCGCTCCTACGCAGCAACCGTGGTGAGCACGCAGAGCGAAGGGAACACCCGCCAGCGCACTGAAGGAGTGAACCACACAGAAAGCTGCATGGCAGTCAAATATTTTTGGAGGTACTTGATTCACCTCTTAAAAAAACCAACCAAACAAAAAAACCCACAAACCCCCAAAGTCTCAAAGGCAAGGAAGGACGTCCGGTACAGAGTCATGTTTTATGCCTCTGAAAACCCCACTCTTGTTCCTACAAACATGCCACAAAGGTGGCTTTTCACTGGGAGGAATCACGTCAGACTCTCCCCCTCCCAGACAGCTGCATATCAAACTTCTGCAGGCCTTTTAGGAAAGCGGTACTAAACATAGTCTTTTTAATGGAAGATTTGTAAATTGGTATAAAATCGTGAGCATCTTTACAGATACTCCCCAAGGCTTATGAAACAATTACTGCGTTCATCCAAAGAGACCATTGCAGAGCAGTTAATTGAGGAACTCCTACGTCCCCCCAAACCTCTAAGAGAATTAACACCCAACACGATGCGAAGACCCCCTCACCCTAAAGCAGTATTCGATTACGCGGTATTGCAGATCCTGCTGCGACAGCAGCTCTCGACGCCTGCACAGGAAAGCCAGTTTCCCAGCTTCCAGGTTTGGCTTTCGTTCATTCCTTTGTATTTTTTTCAAAAGTAATTATTTACATGTCCTCCATATAACCTAAATTAATTATGAATTAAGAAGCTAGTCTTCTGTATCTGATGCCTCTCGAATCAGAGGTCAGCGCAGGGGAGCATATTTCATTTTTGTTCATTGCAGTAATCGCCCGAGACACCTGCATATTGATTTGGCTCATAAGCTGTCAGAAAGCGTAACTGGGACTTGACGCACTCCAGCGATCCTCCACATCTACAAACTCTGGTGTAAGGACTGTTCAGCAGCGACAGCTTCTGACTTTAGAGGACAAAACCCCCGAAACAAAGCCCATGGTGTGCCAGGGCAACACCTGCACTGGGGGGGGGGGGGGGGGGGGGAAGGGGTGGGGTGGGGGAAGTAAAACCACTACTATTCAACGACACCCTCTTTATTCAAAAATAGATATCTATATGACATTTCAGAATATACTGCTGTCACAAATGGCAGCCTATATGTCTAAATTAATTCCTAAATCAATTCATATACAGATTTAAGCTTCTGTTAAAAAAAGACACACCTTGGGGAAATCTGTTTAACCTTGAGAGAACATCACCCAGTTCACCACATGCCCTTTGCCCAAAAAGCAAAACAAAATTAAAAACCACAGGACTTCATTTAAATTAAGCAAAATAAAACACACATACATATATTTGGAAAAAAAAATATCAACATTTCAATTAAAAAAAAAAGACATACAACTCTCTCACAGAAAATCTGCCCAAAACAACAGCGTGAGATGTCAACACATTTGCCTAAATAATATTTTTTATGACAGCTTTTTTGTCCTATAATGGATATACATTCAGTCAATGGTCAAAATTAGTATTGGTTCAAACAGCCTCAGGGTAACTCCATAAGCTGAGGCAGGATAGCAATGAGTCTTTTGGTTTGGGTTTTCAAGGTTTTGGGGGTATGTGTGTGGGGGTTTGTTTTTCATTTTTGGCAAAAGCAGAGAGAATGTACAGTGCTTTATCTAAATAATGTTTGGACCATAAATGGCTGTACAATCAAACCAATTCATGGAAAGAATAGTTCTGCCACTGGAAAATTTCCTGTAAACTAAAACCATATTTCTTGCCTGGGCAGGAAGGGTACAAGGAGTTTTACAAAAAGGACAAAACGAAGTGTCAGTAAGAAAAGGAAGTGAGCTTCTTAACAGCTTAATGACCAAAAAATGCTGTATTATTTAACTGAAAAGGCTACCGGATACCCTGTAAAATAAATTAATGAGGACGCAGAACAAGCTTTGCACTTCTGTAGGTTTCCTCTCAGGTCTTTGACAACAGCAGCTTAAGACTATAGGGAGACACAAACACAGCACACCAACTAATTACAGCCTCTGTGTTAGAAAACCTGTATTACCAGATCAAGTGTTTCCAGAAACATAAAACGTTTTATAGTGAGAAGTGCTAAATTTAAACAGAATTGTTATCCAAATTGGAATGGTTTTCAGTGATCAGAGTCAAATTGGTTAGACTGAACACACAAACTGAAGTGTAACTACATCCATGGCAGCTAAAACATTAGCTAGCAACATAATGCAATTAAGAGTATTTTAAATTTGCCTTCCCCACCCCCACCCCTTTTCCCAATTATAAAAATCAACTCACAATAATCTGCGACACAAAATTAAGTACATCTTCCTAATATCTACACGCTTGAACATGGTAGATGTGTATACAGGATATGTGCATATATATATGGGTCTATTTTCTAAATAAATAAATATTTATACCACATTTAACTTCTGCGCATCAAATAACTTCACTAAAGCTATAGAGAGGATTTATAGAATAGTATTTTCAATGTAACCATCCTGAGAGTAAATCAGACTGACTGTCACAGGGATATCAACAGTTGCAATACACCATTCTAACCTCTCAGTTCATTAAACCAAAGCTTCTGTGACCATCTAATTTTGTATAATGAAGAGGAAAAATGTGGTATAAATCTAAGGCAGCTAGAACAAAATTTACTTCCACTCATTTAGGTAATATCCAGTTCTGCATTGCTCAGCAGAGTGTAAATTATGAAGCTATCTCTAATTCACAAAGAAAAGCTCTTATTTTTATTGCCTGTGGTGAGTTTCAATTTTATGTACATGCCAAATAGGAACTATGTTCATGTCAGTCCCACAGCAGCATGAGGAACTGTAGACTTAAGAAAAATATTTCTCTGGACCATTGCTCAGTAGATGCCTTCTACTTACAACGACATGGTACGGTACCTGCACATACACACACATCCCTACAAAGCCCACTAGCCACTACTGCTCTCAGAGATGAGGTTCAGAAACCCAGCTAAAACAGGCAAGACTTATTCAGAAATTATACAATTCTTTTACAGAGGAAAAGTATTATATGGTCAAACTTTCGTTGAAAACTTTCCAGGTAAGTATGTACATGATTCTCATGACTTTTTTTTTTTTTTTTGGGGGGGGGGGGGAGGGGATGGTAACAAGTGCTAAGAGCAAACAGCAACTAAAAAGTACAGAAAATGAGAAAAGTTTGCCTATATGGACTATCCCTGCTCCCTTTAGAGCTCACAAAAACTCACTCTTCTTCCTCCCCTCAACGTGAGCGAGTGTACACAGAGGGTGAGCATGAGCAGTCAAGAGGCTGAAAGCAGGGTCTGCAAGTTCCTTCCTACTGTAGGTCTTGGAAGACTGGATTTCCAGTCAACACCAGAGTCTTCTTACTTCTGCTGGTAATAATGGAAACTGGGGGACACCGTTTGTTCTAGTCTGTTGAAAACAGGTCACCAGCAGACGGCAGAGGTGCCAGACCTCCTGTGACATTGGGCAGCAGTGACAGATCTGGAAGGCTCTGGATGTGGGATTTCAGCTCCTTGCGGACCTGGGTTACCCGAGCAAGCTTCTGTTTATATTCCTGAGGGAAAGAGACAAGAGAATGAAGATTAAGCACAGGTTAATTAACAGTGCTTTTAGCTAAGCCAGGAGTATTTTCCAGGTGAGGATTCTGAAAGAAGGTGACAAGGTACTGTTTTTCTGAGCAACTGCTGGCATTACTGAAGACTCTGTCATCTGCACCCAAATTCACAGCCTGTCCCCAGGCTTCGGCATCCCTAAACCACTACTCCTGCCCTGTGTTACTTTTAACAGAAGCTATGTAAAATACCCCCAAACCTACACCCACTGGGGCCCGTTGGAGTATTTGAGAGAAGTGTCATTATGTAGTTGCTCCATTCCTGTGTTCTTCCCCAGGCTACTGACTTCCACCCGCTGCCAGGGCGTTCCTCACACCTCTACCCAGAGAGGCAGCACAGAGCTATTACTACTACTGTGCTGCCAAGTATTTTTTTTTCTCCACACTGGATTAATTTTGAATATTTAGATAATCCAATTTTCCCTTTCAAGTCATTAAATCAAACCTAAATTTTGGTTGTGAAACCAGAGAGGTTGGTCTCCTCTCTGAGCTGTTAGACAACTGGTGTCAGCAACCACAATAAATGTACCATGAGACTGGCATGTTAGCGAACAATACAGAAATACGTGTACGATCACTAAATGTCAACCAGAGAAAGACATATCCACACTGGGTTGAAACAAGCAAAATACATACACTAAAATTTTCAGAATTTTATTACAAAGGGAAAAAACCAGTACATTCTAAAATCCCTGACGAGGAAATTTTCAAGCAGTTTTTCCACAAATGAGGTCTGGACTGAGCATTAGAAGCCAAGTAAGAAATATCTATCCATCTTCAGAAACCTCCACAATCTAAGAGACACCAGATAACAGTGAATAGTATTTCATAAGGAGAAGACAAGAGGAAAAGTTTGCACCCTGAAAATGCAAGAAAGAACCGTACCTTGTCAAATTACATTTAAAGGCCATCTAAGAGTACACCAACACACATCTAAGTTATCCAACACAAAAGATCAATTAAAATTTGATGTTTATGTAATTTTCAAAGCTTTGTGATTCTAAAGATCTAAGCAACAGTCACAGAAGACAGCTATTGAATTAACCAAAAACCAGTATCACATAATTTCTTTTGAAATGCACCAGTCTTTACCCAACTATCCAGAGCATATTTTTCGTGGCATCTCTAGCATGCAGGAAAAGAAAACAATGAGCTTAAGAAAAATCATACACAGAATAGGCTTCCATACAGCCAGTTGTAACATTAACTTTTCATTTCTTAATTACCTGGCAAAGAGAACAGTTTACTAGAGAATCTAAGTTCATCTTTGAAGATCAAATAAAACCAGGCACACATTTAATCAAAACATCTTTCTGAAGTTTACAACTTTAATCCAGTCTTTCTAACCTCCTCAGTGATGGAAATTCTCTTTACCTTCTCTAAATATCAAAGTACAGCAGTTCCTGCAGGGTTACAAGCAATGAGTTTACACTCTCTGTGTTTCATTTGTTTGAATTAGAACAGTGAAAGCAGCAGTCAGTTGCAACAGCTCAGAACAGCCCTATGCCTGGAATGGCTACATAAACATATTCCATGAACTTCCTGCCAGCACCAAATAATGTCCTCTAACAGCCCATTTCAAACTTCAATCCTTTTATGAGGCTCAGTGAGTTAACACACCATCATAACCAAACACTTCTGTTAATGTACATAGGATATATACCGAAATAATCAAGTTCAAACAAAGCCCTAGCAGCTTCATAAACTGAAAGGTACTGCTCTGAAGCCTAGAGGAGAACAGCAACAAAAGAAACCCTCAGGGAAGATACACCTATTAATTTAGGATCTTGAGGATTTGTTTTGTTTTAATGGAAGACAAAGAATCAGGATCAAAATAACAATGCACCCCATATCCCTAGTCATACCATTTTGGGAATACAAGGAAATATATAGGGAAAGAAGTCAAAGTCACATTATGAAGACAGAGAACAAAACCAGGAAGACACCCCAGATTAAGCATGAATCCAGAATAAAAGCAGATAAAGAGGCAAGCCATGGAAGTACTGTATTCCGACATGTGGCGTACTTCTCCAAGAGAAGATGGAAGCCAACGCTGGGGAAAGAGAGTGATGGTAAATGGAGTGCTCTGCTCAAGGCTGGCACGTCACGAGTAACATGAGGCAGGGAGACCGCAGAACACCAGCTCCTGCATACATGGGATAGAGACGACTGCAAAACTATTTATTGTATTATTGCATTCCAAATGCTTACAGACAGAAGGTGAAAGAGACAGAAGGATTCAGAGGCTGCTTTTCGCCACTGCAGAAGACTGTCTTACAAATAAATAAATAATTAATAATTCAGGACATTGTCAGGGAGTGATGAGTATCGAGCCAGGAAAGAAAAATGAAGTGCTTTCTCAAGAATGCCAAACTCTGTCAAGAGTGAGTATCTGCAGGGTTGTTTGGGGTTTTTTTTTTGCTGTAGAAATTCTTTGTAAACATAGGAAAGAAATCAAGAAGGGCAAGGCACCTGGCAAGTCCAAGTCTGATAAATGGGTAGAAGGTGCAAATTCCAAGCATAAGCCAAAAAAAACCACTCTTAAATACTGCTTGAATTGCCAAGATCCATGCACAAGAATCCTGTAAAGAACAGGTACAATGCCATGTTTACCTCTACAGGAACACTAATGTCCTGCCACTTGCAGAGCAAAACCGACAAGAGGACCAGGATGTGCTATTGCTAGTGAATCATCAGTGCTAGGACATTATGTTTTTTTAGCTGAAGACAATTTCTGTGACTATTACAATTGTATTAGATGTAAACAGTATTTCTTTCCTGATAGAACTATTTAGGGGAGTGAGAATCTTTCCAATGCCTTGCTTGATAGCCCACTGCTGAGAAATCACACCAACAAATGAGGAACCACTAAGATATATGCAAACCATACTTCTGTTTCGGTTTTTATGCTATGGCAAACATACAGACTTAGAACCAATTCCCCTGCATATTAACAGCAGCAACCTGTTCCCAGATTTACAAGAGCTCTGAATGTTTAGGAAAATACTGTTCTCAACATATGCTCAGTTTTTAGGGATACTCCACACTGAGAGCTACATGGAGTACTGATCTATCAGAAATACCCTCTCCATTTTAACAGCCTTTTGTACATATATGATGACAAAGTAAAAACCAATCAGGTCACTCTGAGAACCACATCTGTTCAATTCTAAGCAAGTTTACCTTACTAATAGGTTAATGCAGGCATTAACTAGTCCACAAAAAAGTTTTTATTAAAGCAGTGAGGCCTAAATCCTGTCTGTTAAATAAAAAAAAAAAAAAAAAAAAAGACAGAGAGGAAAGAGAGATACTTACAAGGAAAAGGCAGCAACAGCCACAAAACCATTAAAAACTCTGGCTCAGAAAAACATCACTAAATTCAGGAATGCAAACAACGTTTTAAGGGAGTAATCCAGGAACTGAGACTTCCTAGAAGAGATGAACACTTGCAGACAGATTTGATAGACAACGCAGACTATGTTAGAGAACTGTCTCCTGCATACTTAATGCTTTCCATCTGCTCTGGTACCAAACCGTACTGATTCATGGCACAGCAGTAAAGAATGCGAGGGACCGGATGCCAGAGCTAGGACAGGGAGTGCTGCCTGCACTAAGGCACCTGGCAGGAACACCCACCAAGAACAAGGCAACCATCCGAAGACAGGCGATTGAAGACAGAGCCCGGAGGCAGCTTGTCACTTCTGGGTGGCTGCTCCCAGAGGTGGAGAATTCTGAAGTCCTGCTGCAACATGGAAGAAGCGCCTACCAGGGAGACTTAATCTGTTGTATGAAGTGCAAGGCACATTTATTTGTACTTGCCATTTGCACTATTCGGGAATACACCTCAGCTCTGCTCAGGAATATGCACAAGCACAGAAACTTAATCCCCTCCCAGGCTCAGGGGCTTTTCTTTTTCCACAGAGTTGTGGCCATATCCTGCAACAGAAGACTCCGGATGCAGGTTTTATGGGAAACCATGTTTTTCATGTAGCCCTTCACATGCTTTGAAACTGCATCTTGTAGATTTTTGCATAAGGTCCCTCTGTTCTATAAAACCAAAAAAATACAAAGTGCACTTAAAATAAACCACTGCAGTCTGAGGTCTTAGTTTGTAGTCCATGTGTCTAGCTAATTGCCTGGCTGAATAGTAGGCTTTCATTAAGATTAATAGTATTTGGATGCTATCTGCTTTTTTTAGACAAAATAATGAGATCTTTACTGTAAGCAGGAGTTTTAGGATGACACAGAAAAACCTGGCGCTGTGCCACACAAACGCTTTTGCTAATCAACATTCCCTTTCAGTATGCAGCATTCTACATCCACAGTGGCCAAGTGAGTTAGACACGTAGTCCTTGAAACAAATGCAAAATCAGAATTAACACCACTGAACGAATCTGGCAGCAGTGTTTCATTCAAAAGAAGCCTTGCCTGAACATGATAAAACTGACTGTAATCAATATGACAGGAAATTCATTCTGAGAACTGCTGCATGGCTCAGTTCACCTTGTCAAGTTACACATCACAGACCTCATTTTATTTTAGCTTAGAATTTGTACTGGACACTTCCATTCCTGTGCTGGGTCAAGCATTAACATGCTGTAAGTCATCACAGCAATTGCATCTACTGAAAAACATCCAGTTAAGCATTAAACAAAATGTAGAAAGTGAACAGGAAGAGCAGACGGTCTCAGTTTGGATATGCTGTAGCTTGAGCCAGATGTATGGAAGCAAAAGACAGCAGAAACTGGGGGAAAACATGCACCAGAGGCTTGACTGAAATTTGAAAAGAACATGTACTGAAGTGGCAGGTTTGACAGTAATATGTTTATATGGTCATGTAAAATCTGTTTTAAAATATTAAATACACAACACTACTATAGCAGGTTGATTAGGCATTCCTTAGCTTTTGCTTCTTCCCACTTAACCTATGCAGTCCTCATACAAACATGTTAATAAGAATGCCACAATGACAACATATTTATAAGAAATTACCAATATGAAGGGTGTTGGGAGAAAATTATCAAAAATCAAAAGCTTCCTAAAGCAAGGAGAATCGAGTTCTTGCTCAGCAAATATGTGACCACCACACATAAGCCCTCATCTTATATCCTGACAGAACATTTAGACGTAGCACATCAAAATTAGAACATTAAGAGTTTTTTTTTTTCTTGGTTTGGGGTATCCTCCCCGCAATGTTGCTCTTTATTATTTAAGCAAGCAAGGATTATTATTATTCAGCATTTCCAGTATATATACACCTAGAGGACCACCCAGCACATTTTTTTTTAAGCATAGATGATTTCTTAGATAACTTATAAAAAAGCCTACCGTTTGATTTCAGTTTTGTGAACAACTCCATAGAAAAGATGCCCAGCTTGCATGCTACATAGATGTTCAACTCTGCCTCCTACCAGGCTATTCTTTCTGGCCTTTTCAAAAGCAGTTCAAAATTCCCCTTCTCTAACATAAAGCATGCCAAGCGTATCAGCACTTTTCTCCTGCCTTCAAACCCACCTCCTTCCACATTCTCCAAAGTGTCACGTTTGAATAAACCCAGTTTTAAAACTATATTCTATCCTGTATTTCATATCATATAAGCATAAATCAATCTTCCCTGCATGACAGAAGGCGGCACTGGTCAGTGTGCCAGGCAGAATTACTAACAGTTCAATTGGTGAGGGGGGAACAGCTTTCTCCACATCAGTTACAACCACGCAAACCTGATAGAAAGCAAATTTTAAAGAGTCTGTTTGCAAAACAGATGTGAATTTGCTTTGTAAAGAAACCCTGGAGTTGTAGAAATAAAAGTAGTCTTGGTCAGAAGGCAGCTGACAAACATTCACACAAAACTCAAGAACCAGAAACAGAACACGGACTTACTATATAAATAAATATCCACAAACTTGCTTCTTTCCATGCAAATTCAACTGAACACAAGTGAGAAATCAGATACATTTAAGGCCTGATCCAGAACCCAAAGTCCTCTGAAATAGTTTGTCTGGAGACTGGCTGGACTAGGACATATGTGCTACTTTGAAGATGACCTGCACGTGCTCTGGGGCAGCTAGGCAGCTGCACCAGGCTGGCAGCCAGGCTGCCCTGCCCTCCTTTGCCAAGCAAACCAGTGCAAGCCCAGCACTGCACAGAAACGGCTTCTTGGCAAGGCAGCCAAAAACCTGCCAAGAAGAGGGTAGAAAAGTCCACAGCTGCACAGTGCATCATCTGTGTCCTGACCTCCTGACTGCAGGAGCGCGTGTTTTAGTGCCAAGGGGACAGAATATTCTCCAGCACCTGGCAGAACTCAAAAGCAGTGGTGCAGTCAGCACAGCAAATTCCTGGAGGGGTTCTTAACAACCACATAATCAATTTGCCCCTGCAAGATATCAGTCAACAGAGATGGAAACACCTTCCATTTTACAAGTTCAGTACAACACAACTCCCCTCAAAAGCAAAGTGAAAACAAATGCTAGCGATGAAGTCAGTTCTCTATTTTGCAGCAGCACTAAACCAACAAACCTGAGGTTTTTATTCAATGCATCTGAAAGATGCAGTCCATAAATCAATGCTTGAATAATACTATTTTCCTAAAGAGCTTCAGTTCATTTTCATACCTTAAATTTGTTCACAGTCTTCCTCTTTTAAATTTGACAAGGCTTCTTTTGCAGCATTGCTCATCATGCTTCACCAAAAATGCTGTTTCTGCTTCTGGCACAACTACATGGTCTGAAACCGTAACTTGCCTCCTTGGTCTTCTCTGCTTAGGACAACTTGAAGTTATCCAATGGAAAAGTTGGCAAGAGGTCTCTACAGAGCATGCCTCCAGCTGCTGGAGATGCCTCCTCCTCATGTACCAGCCTTTGTGACATTGAAAAGCTCTCTCAGAACTGGCCCAGGCTGCCACTGTACAACAGGGATGAAACCTCACTTCGTTTGCAACATATCCTTCCCACACCGGGGGGGTGGGGGACAGAACGCGACACAGTAGCATTTGCTTGATGTTCACAACAAAAATCAACATTTAGGGCACAAGCAAACAGCTCCATATTCACCTCTCCAAGCACCTTAGTGCTTTTGATTGCTATATACTGGTTCACTTCAGTAAAATGCACAAAGACATATATTCAAATTGGATTATTTTTATTTGTTTTTTTTTAGTATGATTTCTCTTGCAATACTACTGTAATTATGAATGCCTGCAAGTACCTACAGAGTGAAAAAATTACACCCTTGCACTGTGCAAAGAAACAGAGCTGTGTCTTGAGCCAGACGCTGCACAACAGAACCAGATTCACTATAACGTTAGTTTATTGTATTGCTATGGAACAGCCTCCGCTCCTGTCCCACACCAGAGGCCAGGACTGGCTCACGGCTGGAAACACTGATGTACAGTTAGTCACTTTTTGCCGTGTTAATCAGTGGTTCAGTTTCACAGACCTGAGCACACTTTGCCTGGGTGTTCCTGTTCAGGATCCTCTTGCCCTGCCCAGGGTGTGGAGCAGGAGATCTCTCTCTGCTGCCTCATCCCCACAGCTGTATCTCCTGGTGCTTCCATGCATGTAAAACATTGACATTTTTGTTTCCTGGCAGAAAACCTAAAACTTCATCTCTTGTTCCCTACTAAACCACTGAAAGGAACATACCATAACCCAAGAATTCTCTTCCGAGAGGAAAGCAGCAGCCAGAAAGGCATACCAACTGTGATATGCAACAAAAAACTAAGCAGTGGAAGCAACACAGCAATAAATTGCAAATTAACCCACTGAACTAAGTGTATTTCAAGAAAATGTGTAGCGCCGGGCAGTCCAGAAAACCTCAAGAGAGACTGTACTTCATCCTTCAGAGACGCATTATAAAAGAGGGTTTGCAAATTTATAAGGGCACAGCTTTAACACCTTATTAAAGGTGACTTGAAGCGATGAATATTAAAAGCCACCAACATCTAAAAACCCCCACAGCTCTCAGCAGGATTCTAAGTCACAATTTTTCAGGTGCAGTCAATAATCAGAAATTCTTCCCTAAACTGAATCTTAAATACAACATGTTCTTTATATATATATATACACACACACACACATATTTGTATGTATATATACATATCCCCACATACAGACCCTATATACTTTAGCATGTTCCTCATGTCACCTTTTACAAACGCAGGTACAGAAAACATTTGGAGGTTATGGGGAAGAACTCAGCATCACTGACTGCAAGCCAAAACAGAAATTCTGAATGCACATTCTCCTCTTCCCGCCCTCCCCCACCTTCTCCCCATTTGATTAAAATAACCCTCCCTCCACTTACTCCAAATTTTCTATTGTCAGTAGTTATCTCAGATACCCACACAGCTTCCACACAAGTTGCCATTTTCTAGCTGTACTTTCACTTAGTTCTTCCAGTCCCACCTACTCAGTTGACTTCATTTTACAGTCAGCTGATATACCAAGATGGGAATGTTCTCCCAGTTACCTCCTCTCTAAGTTTTAGTTTTCACATGAACTGATTCCCTGGATTTTTCTACTTGCCTGCCATGTATGGTGGAAGAGTGCACTGACTTCAAAAGACAATCCTTCCCCTTGAAGTTCTGCAGACTCAGGTGCTGAAGGACAAAAACCCTCCCCAGCTGATTGTAATTGTAACAGGGGTAGCAATGGCCAAATGTTAACACAAATCAGAGGATTTTCACTGGAAGTTAAAAACTGTCATATCTCACATGAGCATATCTCATTTTTATAGAAACACCAGTTCTTGTTTCTATGCTGGTCTCAAAACAGATTTTATTTCCTGACACACACTATTATGAAAGTCTAGACCAACCTCTGATCCAGTCCAGGCCATGGAAGATCATACAACGGCAGCAGTATCAAGCCCACAACTTCTGACCGAGATGAAGCACCATTAAAAGTCCAGCATTCAGACACTGAACAGCAGAATCCACCATACCTTTCAGTAAGTTCACCTAAGGAACATTTACCCTTAGAAATGTATGCCTTGCTACACGCTGTTCAGCATCAGCTTTGGTCCAGCTGATTTAGCCCTGCAGCAAACTGCTAGAATTAAAGGAATTCTGCCTTCTCCTTCCAAGTGCTTTTAGACTACAATCAAATTATCACAATCTTCTTCTCACACACAGACACACACCCTCATAAAATAATCCTAATTATTACACTGATTTTTTTCAATTGCTACCCTATAAGCAGAGTTTGTCCAACGTTATGACATCCAGGCTCTGGGCTAGCTTTCTCCCTTCAAGTTACCAGTGCTCTTAGCTCTACGTTGTTCCAGTCCTTACGCCAGCCTGTATCAATGCTGAAGTGTAATTCATTGTCCAAAGCCACCTTCCTCAGCATATTGCCGCTTAATTTAACAGCTTTTCTGCAACTGATGACAAGAGCTCTGTGTCACAGGGTTTTGACATTGCAAAATACTTTGAGCATTAGCCCACTCGACATAAATACACTGAGTTTATTATGTTTTGACAATCTGCTGTGTTTCATGGCTGATAGTATTAACAGGATTAGTGAACAACCATAGCTCTTTAGACCGCAAAAGCTGCTTTTCAACAGATGCAGATTAGCTACTTTCACTGCCATCATACTGAAAGACTTTGAGTAAATAAAATACAAAAAATATCCAGAATTATTTCCAAATCAGACATTTCCATTAAAATAAAGCCCTGAGTCATATTACTATCAGAAACCCCCTTCCCCAACTAGTAGCCTCGGTTAGCTTAGGATAGTGAAGGAAACGATCCATCTTCTATCTAAAAATGACATCTCATCTGAGAGTCAGGCACCTTACTTCACAAGAGAAAAAGCTTACTTTCAATAGTACCAAAGAGTCTCAAAAGATACCTTGAGACAGCAAAGCACACAACAAGATGACATGTAAAATTAGATTGGTTTAAGTTATTTTCTTATTTTGGTCTTTGCCTGAGTAAATGTTTTGTTTTTTAATACTTTCTTAATTGCTACAAGGATTTCAGATCCTTTTATTAAAATGCTTATTAGCACTACAAAGAAAAATCTAAGTTTATCAATAATGTTACTGTGAGAACATCAAAGGCTCAAACAAACCTGATAAGCAGATATGGCCTGCCATATCTGTAACCAATGTCTTCCACTATTTATTAACCCTCTACAACTCAAGAACAATGGAATGCTTTAATCAGGCAATACCCCTCAGCCAAGATTTCACATTAATATGAATTATGCCTTCATGTTAAGTATTAAAGAGTGGCATTTCCTGCAACTAATTTTAGACTTCTACAGTACTAACACGACCTTGTTTCAGCAGAATGACAAAGATGCTAACCTAAACAGATACTTAATAGGATCCATGTATTTAATAAGGTCATTCTCTAGTTTCCAATATATTAAAGAATGTATTTACACTTGAAAAGTGAGCAAGCAACCTGTCCTGTTGCTATCAGCCGGATTATTCCCATTAAAGTAGCTCAGCCAGTGAACCACTTAATTTTGATTACACTTCTGCCTCTGCCACAGCTACAATTTTCAAGTAACATTCCTTACCAAAAGGATATTTTCCAAAACAAAAACCACCACCATTTTCACATTTCAGCTAGTGCATCAGACATTTAACATTGTCGTTATAAATTTCCTAATTTCACAGTCTCAAACCAGGCTTTTTAAAACACTGCTCTGCAGCATTTTGCTACCTATTTATTGCCTTTTTTAAAAAAGTAAACAGCAATACATCTATCATTTTTATATATATATATACATACAGAGAGAGCGAGAGAGAGACATATGTATTTCTGCTAGACAGGTGCCCTTTTTTCAGCAAGGAAAAAAACCCACCAAAAACCCTGACTCAAGATTTCCACTAGTGTTCAGAAAATAAATCGGGGGCCAAACAAGAATTGGGTTTATGGCATCTTTCATTATCAATGTCTGAAAGTGCCTTTTAATAACTCAGTCATAAGACAGACACTATGCTTGAGGAAGTTAAAACGTTAAAGCTAAACAACGTAACAGAATTATTAACTATCCACTCTAACTTGGAATGCAGAATGAGCATTTGTCTCACTGATTTGGAAAAAGGATTGCTCTGGAAAAGCAACATGTTCACAGTCACAAGACACTGAGAAACTCTAACATAAACACACATGACAAAGAAAACACTCAAAGTGAAATTTACCTCAGAACAATGTTGCCTAGCTGTCAAAGAATTAGGTTTGTCATGACAGTAAACAGACCCTGCAATTGCTACAGCACAGTCTCCTTCCAGAAGATTTTGTCCTCTACAGCAACTCATGTCCCACCCAGCAACAGCTGCTCATAATAACCAGCAGCCGACAGCAGAGGAAGCCCTTAATGTGCCGCCGAGGGGCCGTTTAACAGATGGCAGAGTGACATACAACCACAATCATTAATTAAACTTCCACACGAGTCCCAAGATGCAGTGCTGAAAGAACTTCCACTGAGAAAGAACGCTTCAGATAAACGGCTGGCTGCTGCAGCCTCTGCACACACTCTAGGACGTGCAGCTGGTGCTTGTGTCCAGGCAGTGCAGCCTCATTTTAGTGTCCTGCCCTTCTTGTTCGAGGGAGCTATGGCAGGAAACGCAAGTCATCGTCTTTCAGTATGAGCCCAGTCTACACCCCACCACAGAAGCCGTAGATAAGAGTGGCTGAAGGATGGATACCAGAAGATCTTGTTTACACTGCATCCCCTCATCAAGCAGGGGCTGGGAAGGCAGACGAGGGGCACCCAACCATAAGGAAAAGAACAACAAAAAAAAATCCAACCAATCAAAAAAAATCTCCATCTAATTATGGCAAAGGGAGGCTGATTTTTTGGAAACTGAGATTTCCTAAAAAAAAAAATAGGGTAAGTCTGAAGAAACTGTTAGGTGAGCCTATTTTTAAGGAGTACGGAGTTCTGGGCCTTCCATGTTCACATGTATTAAAACACACTAGACTGAACATCAGAACAGATTTGCTTTCTCCAAACTGTTTACACTGCTTTCTTACCTCTGTTTTACTCCAAATGTAAACACCTAGTATCATCTCTCTTGAGAGAAACACATAGATAAGGAGTCAAGTGGCAGCATTTGGCGAGACAACTGGCTTTCTGGCACTGGTGTAATCAGTACTCACTTCTAGCTTCTTCTCCTTCTCTGTTAATACATCCTTCTGATTCTGGGTGTACTCGATCAGCATGCGTGCCAGCTGGCGACGGTCCTCCAGCTCTGCTGCCAGCCGGCCATTGTACTCTGCTAGTAACAGGCATGCTTCGTCCACAGTCTTCGAAAGACGTTCGGCTGCCTCTTTGTCTACACACAAAAGCGTTGGGTAATTTACAGGACAAAGTTTATAACTTTCTGTCTTTGACAGAAGGGCTACAACTCACCAGCCACACACAGAGTAATATCTCATTCATAAATACACTTCTACCTTGACAGCAAAGTAAGAGTTCTTATCACAGGGATATAAAGGAAAGAGGCAGGACTAACAACCCAGCAACAGTGTTTCTTAGGCACTGACAGGACTTACTGCATTTTATCCTTGCAGAGATGTCAATGATTGGGGGGCAATACAAATCTGTGAAGTTAGCCTCTATGAACAAATGAAACTAACATTAGGCTGTATTTTCAGCTAAATAAATCAGGCAGTTTTCACATTTAAACATTGTGTGCACTTTTAAATTCCTATTTTTGCTGAGTAACTCCTGATGTATCAATACAAGCAAACACGAATTGCACACTAGTCTCCACAGCCAGGATACCGTAAGAGTATTTTATAAAGGACTGACAGGTCATAACGAGCTCCAAATTAAAACTACTTCCAGGAACATGAGGCAAATCAGTTAACCTTTAAATGCTTCTATTAAGATTACTCTTCAAGTACAATTCAAAAGTCCATTTAAGCAAAGACTGACAAACTAATGGGGGGTAGCCAAGTTTCCTTGTCCTGTAGCAATCAAGGGGCATGTACTTAGCACAGTCTGATAAAACCCAAAAACATCAAACAGTCAAGGTGCTCAAAACCAAACACACCCATCTGAGAACTCTGGCCCTCTTTCCTTCACATTCCTGCAAAATGTTGTTAATGCTCTCCAAGTACAAATGCCTTGCTCCAAGCCAAAAAAATGGAAGCTATGCGAGTTTCATCTTCAATTCTCCTTCATAGGATTGATATCTATTAATTACACAAGAGCTACAAAACAAGGACACAAAAGCAGGAATTCACTCCACCATACATTGTGATTAAAGAAAAAGAACACTTCGATTTCTAAGTTATTCTTTCACTCTAATTCATCTTACAGTTTCATACCTGTAATTTTCTCCAGTAATGAAACATCTTGAACTTCCTGAGGCAGGGAGGCAATTTTTTGCCGCACTGTTGCATCTCCTGATGCTGCATTTTCCAGGTCTTGTAGGGCTTTGATCAAATCCTCAGTCTACGAGACAAGTTAGCCAACATTAAAACCAGGGAGCTTTTATGCCATTTCCTGTGGATGTGGCCTCTTCATATGAGGTCACCCACCTTTGAAAGCAACCATTTTTAGAATATTTTCTTCAAGAGATTTTTAAACTGTTACTTCCTAACACAGGGATTATTCACTAAGATTACAATATCCCAGTGTTTAGGAACTTATGCATAATTACAGTAGGATCATCATTTTCAAGACTCTACAGTGGAAGAATTCTCATTCCAATCAAGAGAAGTGACCATTTAAGACAAAGCTGAAAAGTACACAACCACACAAGTCTGAGAAACAGCCATCAGCTCTTTGTGTTGCATCAAGTGGGACTGTATCTTTTAGCTGAGCATCGCTGACACTGTCTTAGACAAGCAGAAGTGTACGTGCACCTTTTTGTTCTTTTCCAGAAATGCATTCTGACACAGGAAAAACAAACCCCAAACTAAACTTGTATCAGTCCAAACAAAACTGTGTCAGATTTCCATCTTTGTAAGATTTAGAATTTTGTAACTGGTTACACCTACCATAAACTTTGATGACAGTGAAAGCTGTCCCTGTTAAAGCAAACTTTATATTGTTCTGATCTTGCAAAGCCATTGCTCTCCTCGCTTAGCTCAGCTGGCTCTTTGGAAGCACACTGCAACTAAAATGGACTCCACTGCATCCCCTCAACTTCATCTCTCAGCTGGTTTTAGTACATTGAGGAAAAACGTGTCAGTTTAATTGAATACATTCAAAATGTATCCTAGCTTAAAAAGGATGTGGGTGAGGACAGCCTTAAGAGGACCTCCCCTGACACATGGTATTTCCCCCTGCTAAAAAAAAAAAAAAAAAATTAAAAAAAAATAAATAAAAAGAGACTCCTTGGTCTCCAGGAAGAAAAAAATGTTGTTTCTTTGTTTTAAAAAACACTGAGGTTTTAATGGGAGGTTTTTGAAACTGGAATACTAGCCCTGGAAAAAACATCACTGATGTTTAAACTACATTCCAATAGTTTGAAAACTAATAAAAACACTGGAAAAGTTTTAAATATTTTTTTAATCTGAAAAATAAAAAAGTCCATTACATAATATTTACTACTATTTTGCAAACTGCTAATGATTTCCAACAGCAACAAAGACAACGCTTATCATCAAGAGAAACCATAAGCTGTAAGGCATCTGGAGGTAAAAACAACAAAAAAAACCCCTCACTAATTTCCCTAACAACTTATTTTTATTTTTCAATGTTTACAGTCTACCAGATGGATGGTGTATTTTTTTATCCATTTTCAATAGACAATGGTTTAACATATGCGCATTCTGTAGCCTCAAAATGGTCAGAATGATCCTCTATTTCATTCCTGCTATTTCCATGCAACTAATGCATCAGCCTCAAAATAAAGTCTTCAGAACTGATTTTCCTAACCAGCTCCAGACAAATCTATCAAAGGTTGAGCTCTTTAATAGCTCACGGAAAGAGATGTCCTACAAAAAATAATTAAGTTTTAACAGTGTTACAACTTTGGGTTTGAGAGATTACACACTGATCTTAAAAAATTTAAAATATGGTCTGTTCTTCTAACAGTCCTTTAAGATTCGTTACAGGTAGTACTACTCAGACCTTGGTTTAGACTACCTGAAATCACAGTGGCTCAACACAAAAAAAAAAGAATCTGTTCCATTTCCCATGGACTTCTCCACCCCCAACTGAATTGCTCCATTAAAGCATTTCACTTGTTGGCAGCTCCATCTTGTGGCTGTACCACACAGGAGGGGGCTTCCAGAACTCCCAAAACCTGCCCCACATACCAGCAGCGGCCCAGCACTAGGGTCTTGGGGTGAGTAGCTCCCAGGGTAATCATCATCTTCCTCCTCCTGTATTTGCTGAAAAGTCCTCTTTAAAGACTTCTTCTCCTCTGCAACTAAAGACACATATAAGGAACTCATTTGGATGCTAGATCTGCCCACCTTAACTACCTCTACTTCAAAAAAATTGTACCAGATACTCTGATGATTAAGAGAGGGATCTCTAAAGAGAGGGATGACCACAGATGGATATCATATTCCAAACACTCAAATGCAAAACAGCAATAAAAGGTTGATTTTGCCCACACATGTATCTCTGTACACACAAGTACAAGGACAGAGTCCTCTTACCAGCAGTGTGCACTGTATACATACCACGTGTCCTGCACTAGAAGTGGGAAAGGCAAGTGAACATCCTATTTGTCAATAAATGGCAGGTCTTCAACCCTGCTCAGGCTCTCTGGTTAATACCATGTATGCAGGTGAGGGTTTCTACCAGTGGAAATGAACCACTGGTGCCAAGATACACATGGACAGAAGAATTTCAAGTATCTTTCTGCACCACGTATATGCTCACTGTGGTCCCACAATCAGCTGAACTGCTAGGTATTCAATCTTCCACTCTTCCATCAAAATAAAGTTTCACAGAGCTGTCCAGAAGTCTAAAACTCTAAGATGTAACAGCAACAACAGCTATGAGCACAGCATGATCCAATCCACAAGCAGGTAACCTAAAACACTTCAGAAATAAGGACTTCAGAAAGCAAGACAGTGTTGGTTAAATGAACCTTAGCATAGCATACTTTAGCTTGAAAGGAAAGAGACAAGTTTATTTAATGAGTCAGAAGTCTCAATGCAGCCTTTGACCCAGTTACAGAACCTTCAGAAGAAGACAGATCATTCTTCAGACTCTCCACCAAAATTAAGAGCAGCCAGGGAAATTTATAAGAAAGCTTTGGGCAGAGCCTTGAGAACATCTCTTCAAGGGAATCAAGTCTTGCCAAGATAATCATGGAGTTCAAGGGAAAAAGCCTGTATACACATTGATTCACAGGAAAATCCAAGATTACTCTTGATTTTAAATGAAATCAGTCTGCCCAACTCTAATGAGGAAGCAAACGGAAAGGCCTGTCCTTAAATGCTGAAACTTGCCTGCCTTGTCAGAGGGCACATATATCAGAAAAAAATAAAAATTTAATGGAGAGAAAGTGAGAGATGCTGGATATCCTGATTGTCTACCTTGACAAGGTAGACACAAATGCATCTGTTAGAGAACAGATTTACTCGGGAGAAGACAAAGAAGCACAGAAAGTTACCCTAAACCAAATGAACTTTTGAGGTATGCTAGAGCAAAGCTATCTAGGCTAGAAAAAGGAACAGTCTAAGTATTGTATATATACGACTGATGCAACAAAAGTGCTTGATAATCTGACTGACAAGCCAGTAAGACACGAGATCAACAAAAGAAGTGGCTGCTGTCCACTGAGGTCTGCAAAAGACACAAGCTGAGTTGAACCAGAGATGTGCAGATGACAAAATGGCCAAAGAGAGCATTTAAAGTTACACAGCCCAATACAGTGTGCCATCAATATTTATCACTTGTGTGTACTTGTAATTAACCAAAGCTAAACACAAGATCATCAATAGAAGAATGCATGGCCACAGCGTGCACACAAGGGAAAACAAGAACTGGGATTCAAACTGCTGAAGAGCTATTCCTGCTGTGCTGCCAACTGGTCTACCACAAGACACAGTATTACGCTTGCTTACTGCTCTAATGTAGAGCATTCAGAATTCATTGAATTTTCCATCTGAACAAGACCAACTGAATTTGATTGAAAAAACTCTGAAGATAGGTCCATGAACATCTGCAGTCTTAAGCAAGAGTCACTAGCTGGCCTGCCTGGCAAGAGGCACTCCCTGAGCATAGGAATGGCCGCTGATGAGGCAAAGTGGCCAGCATAAAAAGGAGCACAGACAAAAGAGTCAGCTTTGAAGTAGGATTTTGGGCATGAACAGTGTGACAAATGTGGACTGTTACACTTTTCTCCTTGGCACTGGTCAACAGGGTCAGCAAAAAAACTTAGTTGAAGAATCCTAGAAACACCATCTCCATTTCATCAAAACAGAAGAAAAAAAAACATACACATTTTCAAACTCAAGAACATATGGTAGAAAAGGGCCCCTGAAAGGAAGCAAGGCATAACTAACACACCCTGACTGCGTAGCTTTCAAAATCTCCTAGCCAGAAGTAATTTAACCATCGCAACCATTCTGAAAAAGCCCATCAAACCCAACAAGAGATGAGGAACGCAAGTATAAAGAGCATCTAAAACTGATCAGAATTCAACAATGGCACATAACACACACCTTCTGAAACAATCCAGATATGCTTGAAGAACATGGACAGCTTCCAGGTAAACCAAGAACCCATTCCTGACATGGACATAAAAACGACAGAGAAGCCACTACCAGAGATGAAGTCAGCTTCATCTTCAGCCAGCTCTTCACAGTTCAGAAATTGAACTACGCCCTAAAAGCCTTCAAAGACCAAAGCACTTTTGTTTCTCAAAAATGACAGACAATTGCTGTCCTAACAGCTTTGCAGCAAAACTCCAGGTTGCCGTTATCTTGTTGCAGTGTCCAGAGAGACTTGGAACAAGTATTTCCTCACCACCTTTCCAGTCTTCAACACATTGGTTGTGGTCTGAGGTAGCTTACAGTGCCAAAGGCCTTAGTGATAAAGTATGAGTTTTTCCTGTAAGCTGACAACACAGGCGATCTTCCATCTAGGGTGTTCACCTTTTTGTTCTCATCTCCAGGCGACTGCTTTTGGAGGTGAACAGGCCTCTCTGATTCAACTCCAGGCTCATAGGCACAGTAAAGAAAAAACAACTGTGGAATCTGCATACATACATTCCAAAGGATAACTAGAAGTTTAAAACTTTGCTCTGTTAAAACCAGTGGGTTTGTGTGGGCTTTTTTCTTTAATCTCAAGGCAATATAAAATTATCTTCTCTCATGAGAATTTGGTTACATTAATCTCCTCATTCAAGAAGCTGCCATGACATGGTAAGGAACTTCCCATGTTTGGGATAAAAAAAAAGGCAGATAATGCCTTTCACTGGAGGGAACTGTTCCGACTTTTCTAAAAATAGTCCTTAATTCACATGAGGATTTATCAGTCTTGGTGCAGCTACGTCATGTGCCTTTCCTGACAATTAAGCATACAGTTGTACAAGTTGCATGAACAGAAACTTCTGTCTATAGGGAAACATGCAAACAAATACCATTTAACAGCTACTGTAATTCTAGAGTAACTGGCAAACCTGTAAAACAGGGGGTTCTATTTCTGAAATTATATAGGTACCTGTTCACTTGAATGGCAGACCAGCTAAATTTAAGTAGGTTTTTTATGTGTTGGCAGGGCTATCATCCTCAATCAGGATAACAAAAAATAAACCTCCCAAAACTGTAACTAAAACTCAACTTTTGTAGGCTGCAGGTTCCAACCACCAGGAATTTAGCAGCTTGTGCAAGATCCAAACAAATTTATATGAAAGACACTTTTGGAAAGTGATTTAGGACAAAATACTGAAAACAACAACAAAATAGACAGTTTTCCCACAGAAAACAGAAGACCATCAGAAAACATCAGAAGACACAGAAGAACAAAATAAGACAAACTTAATTGCCCAGTGTACTCCCCAACTGTTCTAACCCTTTGTGTCTTTAGGGGTAGATTACCGATGGTTAAGTTCTCATTACAACACACATTTCTTAGTAGCCCCTTCTAGGTCAAGCATAATTGGAGTTGGTCTGCTCCAAAATTATACCTAGTCCTGTCCCCAGGTGCCTTTATTTCACTTATCCTTGGAAGCATCCCTGTCTGCTCTTGTCTCTTGGTTATGTGTATGAGTCTGACAATGTGGCCAGGGCAGAGGAAAAGCCCTCCCAGATGTTTTTCTCCATATTTTAATATGGGTCTGACTTCCTGTGCCAGAATTTGCAATATGAACACACCAGAACAGATCAGTAGCAGTTCAGTTCTGTGTTCTAGTGTGATACTCCTACATCAGAGCACACTCAAGGACTTCCTTCAACTGCTTACTACAAAGATAATGAAAAGAAAACATGTCAGCTACATAGCTTATATTACCTAAAGGATTTTACATCAAACTTCTACAGACCTAAGCTTTCCCAGGTTTTAAGATAAATGGGTCGTTCTTCTCTTCCCTACTGCTTGCAAAAAGAAACATTCTAATAAAAATGAGATTAATGAGAAAGCAAATGCAAGTTTAATGAATACATTTAGAGTTAAACCAATACAAGATACCCATATTCAAAAGCTTATTTCAGGTATATGCATATTTCTTTAAGGAACCCAAGAGTCTGTAACATGGTAGCAAGCTGCACCACTGAGGAAGTCAAAACCAGGGAATATAATGCTTGGAAAGGGCTGGTATGCTTTCCCCTCTGCCTCTCTGAAGGGAAAGCTTCATTATCTGTGCAATCAACTCCGCTCCACAGCAGGAGCTTAGCATGTGCCACCAACTGAATTATTATACATTTACCCAAGGCCTTGCTACAAATGAAACAAGAAATAAGTTGCGCTGTTGAAACATGCACCAATAAGTTTTAAAGATGTCTGTCTTCACTGATACAGGACTACCGTGGTTACAGTGGGTTAGAATTAATTTTCTTCTTAGTAGCCGGTGCAGTGCTGTGTTTTGGATTTGATGTGAGAACAAAGTTGATAGCACACTGGTGTTCTTGGTTGTTGCTGGGTAGTGTTTATACTGCATCAAGGGCTTCCCAATTTCTCAGGCCCTGCCAGCAAGAGGGCTGGGGGCAAAAAATTGGGAGGGGACACAGCCAGGGCAGCTGACCCGAACTAGCTAAAGGGATAGTCCATACCAGGGGTCCTCAAACTTTTTAAACAGGGGGCCGGTGCATGGATTAAGTGGCAGGAACTCATCTGTGGCTGCTTGGTTTCCCCCCCAACCCCTGGGGGGGGTGGGGGGTGGGTCTGTAAATACCGGGGGCCGGATTGAGGACCCTGGGGGGTGTGTGCATCCAGCCCGTGGGCTGTAGTTTGAGGACCCCCTGGTCCATACCATATGACATCATACTGAATGTATATATAAGCTGCGAGAAGAAGAAGGGGGAGGGGGACATCAACACCACCACAGGACATTGGGCATTAATGGCATTTTGTCTTCCCAAGTAACCATTATGAGTGATGGAGCTCTGCTTTCCTGGAGATGGCTGAACACCTGCCTGCTGATGGGAAGCAGTGGATGGATTCTTTGTTTTGCTTTGCTTGCGTGTGTGGCTTTTCCTTTACTCATTAAATTGTTTTTATCTCAACCCACTAGTTTTCTCACTTCTACTCTTCAATCCTCTCTCCCATTCCACTGTGGGGGGAGTAAGCAAGTGGCTATGTGGGGCTTAGTCGCCAGCCAGGGTTAAAACATGACAAGGACTCTGCTTTATTTTGGAAAGTTTCACAACTCTACATGTAAAGCGGTACTCTGCCACACAAGCAAAGCCATCCTTTTCAGAAAGCAGCATCTACCAGCCCAGAAATTTAAGACACTGCAATATGAAAAAGCTATAGAGAACAACCTGCGTAGACTTGTTGCAATTCCTTAGGCTGAAGAAAAGAATACTCATCATCACAGCACCAGACACTCTTAAGGAACTTTAAAATTTTGTTTTAATGGCACATCCTTGCACCAATCTACAGACACTAGTACTACCTGTTTCTCAGCTGGATCTACCTTGGGTGTACACAAACCCAGGAAGTCAGAGTGGTTTTGGAGGAGTGGTGTACTACAGTTTTCCACATTTATGATACACATTATATCTGTAAAACACAAGACATTGTCGATCTCGCTTATGTTCACCTGTTTGAAAACAGAATAGAGTAACTACAACAAAACCTTCTGCAATAGTTGCCCACCAGAAACTGGACAAAAAAATTTATTTTAGAAATCCATAAAAACCCGATGTGAAACTAGCATTTACCATTAAGAAGCTAACTGGAAAACAAGTCAGACAAAACAAGGAGAAAAACCTCAGGAGAACTCCGCAGAGTTTTTCAATTGTCTTTTTCTCTTAGTTTAAAACCAGCAAATTTCTTTCTCACAATGAACTGACAAGAAGGCAGCAACATTCACCCTCATAAAAAGGCCTGAACCATTCTCTCAAATAAGACACTACATTAATATCCCCAATTACCCAGACAAAAAGCGAGTTTCTCACCAAGTGAGGACAGACACACATGCCACAGTTATTAAAACATTTGTATTCCTTCATTCTGTTTCCCACAAAGGCCTGTTACATGGAAGGCTCTGATTTTGTATAAAAGTTTTTAAGTGGAGAAGGTAACAGTAGCAGGACTGATTGACACCACCACCAACCAAAGCAAGGAGGACAGTGAGCAACAGTTGGTTGCCAATTCACCAGGAAATCACAGCTGTGTTTCCCGGACACAGAATCATTTTGTTTAGAATAAAAGTGATACACTTAAATAGGTACCTTAAATAACAGTTTCAAATCCTCAGTTAATCAGCTCAACAGCAATTCAGGCGTATGAATTCTGTCCTTTCATGTCAAATAAGTGTCTTATACATTGCACTCTGACAACAGCAAAACCGCAACATGAGCTATTTCATGTAGAGACTGTACACCTTCCACTCTCCCCTCTCCCAGCACTCAGACCAGAGACCCCCTCTGTCCAACACAGAAGAGACAACCCCTTTGGTCAGGGCAGTTGGTCGCCCAGCATTTGGGGAAAAAACCCAGCAATACTACCTCCATGTCATACTTAAATTACGGTAAGCTGGAAGGCCTCTGTTGTAAGCTGCTAAAGCACCCATTCGGTAATTTTGCCTGAAGAAACATGAAAAATCACAAAGTTACAGCCATAGATGTATGTCTTCATATGCATTCTCATATTAATGTTCATGTCTTTCTATCAATTCTGCATTAATTAAAAAATGGCATAAGAGCACTTTACTAACGACTGAGCCAACTTTCTCACAAAGTATCACACCTCTGCTGGGAACAGAACAAAATTCAGTCAAAGCAGCAATGCTAATTTGAAGACACTGACACTTCCTTTAGCTGCAAAATGGACAAATATTCCCTTGACCAGAACACTCTTGATTTTTAATGACCTTCACCTTTGATAGGTCAGACATCCTACTGCTGACCTCTTTTCATTACAGTACTACCAGTTAAATACTTTCAGGTGTTATAGAAGAGGCAGTACCTGCCAAAGCAGTATAAAAGCACAGTAAACACAAGCAGCTTATACTCAGTTTCTCACATCTCACGCAGTAATAAGGTTATAAACGTGATTTCTAACAATGCTAAATGATGCAAAGTTATTGCTTTCCCCAAATCATGTCAGCTGGCATAGGAAATAAAAAAAAGAGACCAGACAAGCTTCTGGGCATATATTCCAGCCTTCAATTATTAAAAAGTCCTTGCTGAATTATAACAAAATAGAGTAACTACACAAAATAAAACTGTAGGAGAATGAAAGCACAAACAATTCTGAACAAACTATTGTAACAAGCCAGCTGACTACTCTCAGAGACATGGAGTGGGACAATTTTAACTCTCAGGGCAGAAGCAAGAGTACCCTGCACCCTACTTGTCTTCACATCAAAGGCAGCCCTGGAGTATTCTGTCTGCATGAGCAGAAAAGTAGGTTACCTTAACCTTACTGCTGGCCCCAAGTCACAAGGCAACACACCTGCAAACTGGAACTGTGGGTTTAACGAAAACCAGTTCTCTCAAGACAGTCCTGAACAATCTCCCAGACCAGCTCTGCAGCAACTCAACTACAGCAACTCAACTACAGGAGCCCAGAGCTCAACTCCTCATAGTACTTTCAGCGAAACATGTATCAATTTGAAAAAAAACAAAGCAAAGCACACAACAAAAGCAATATGCATTTACCTTTAGTTTGTGGGCTATTGGAGTCTTCCATAGAAAGTTTCAGTTGCTGTATGAACTCACTGCCATACACACTCCTTTCTTGCCAGATATTAAGCAGTCGTTCCAAGGGCTTTTTACAGCCCTCATCTGCTTCTCTGTTCAAAGATCAGAAAATAATTATAGTTCAGCTGAAAGAAATCCTTACATTTTAAGAAAGCATCTTCCAAACTAGCAGCTGCATCCATTGCAATATATGCATATTTGGAGAGAACTTTTCTCATCTTGTCTGAGACTAACTGTGCAAAACACATTTGTGGCCAATTTTCCTCTTTTACTGGAACCAAAGTTTGCCTGAAAGTGCCCCACATTCCCACCCAAAGTAAGAGCAGGAAAAGTTTTGGAGGGAGAAGCTTTCTATCATTCAGAATCTGCAAGAAGAGTTATAAAATACCCCCAAAGTTGACATGTTTACAATTCAGGGCATTAACTTTAAACAGTTGTTTCAGTCAATAACATACCAATTAAAAAGCAGGTTGTTTGGATCATTAGACACTTAAATGTACTCGTATAGCACACTGAAAGTTAGACAGCCATCCAGAGCAGCATACCACTAAACACACAAACATTAAAGTTGCTTAGTAGAGATAAAAGGAATTCTTATGCTACTTAGAGAAAATCTTAACTAAATGATAGTCCATTTTTGATAGGATGGTAGCTGCATCACTTCTTCCCTTTTATGAATAAAATTCTTCTTTCCTCTAGCAAGGAGACTAATGAACAGATAAGCATTGAAACGAGCAATACAAAAAGAAGCCATGCTCAAACCAGAAGACCAACGAGAATCCAGTGACCCAAAATATCAGCTCTTTTTAAGTCTTCTGACAATGGGGAAGAGCCATTCATTATGTGGCTTTAAACACACGCATGCAACTACTCAGTTTCACTACCCACGAACAGATCTGCAAGATCTTTTGGTAACAATTAAAATAAAGTACATAGAAGGTGCATGCAGAGAACAAATGTGTAAAGCTGTGAGGGGCCGATTCACATACAAATAAGTTTGCCCAAAGAGAAATACTACTGCTGAAAAGTTTCTAGCTGCAAAGTATTTACAGTCCAATCTCTACTAAAAAGAGGGTACAAGCATCCCTGAGACTTAGGAAAAAAAAACCAACACCAAAAAAACCCACAAAGCAAAAAAACCCCAACAAAATCCAGCTGAATTAAACTTTGTATAATAAGAATGCACATCTCTAGAGAGAAAAGTTGAAGAAACACGTAACACAGCAACATACCTGGCAACATGAGAAAAAGCATCCACAAGAACAGATTCAAATTCCCTAGTAAATTCAGGTCCTTTCCTCTTACTGTTCTGGATGACATCGTTTGCTAAATATAGGAAAGTAAGTTTCCTACTCGATTTTGCTGGGAGAGGGAAAAAAAAAAAGGGGGGGGGGGGGGGGCAGAGGAAAAGAGAGAGAGAGAGTTTGCATTTATTTCTTATTTCTTTCACCTGGAATCATTAACATGGGTTTCAAAGTTACTTACAGCTTTTCAGTCTAAAAACAAAAAGTTCAAAATACTTCCCTATTCCCAAGGCAAACCTGAAGCCTTCAAGGCAAGTAGTTCTTGACCTCCTTACTTCTGCTCAGGTTTTTTTCTAATTTATAAATGAAACATGAGCTTAATACTTTTTGTGCACAGTGACACCTCAACTGTGAAGAAAGCTGCGTAAGAAATAAATTTTCTTGATTAAAACTGTTCTAAACTACCAGCAAATTAATATAACAATAGACTCATTTTTCATTAACTTCAGAACAAAAAACTTGGTACAGAACCACTTAATTCAGAACAGAGTAAAACTGTAGAAAGCTGTTGTAGAGACTCAAATATTTTCCAGACAACAGTGTGACAAAGCAACATGAAATTTCTTCCATACGTCATAACTTTCCCCATCTTGACGCCATCAGTTTCTATTTTACTACAGCCAGAATCAGTGGGAAACACTGTTCTCCGGAGTGCAACAGCCATAGATATACACGCACCAGGCAGCAAACAAAAGCACTTACTTCCACAGGAGGCTGAACCTAGATCTTTCAAAAATTCAGGCCTAATATACTATAAATGGCAACAACTAGCAATTACATAAAAAAAAATACTCCAGCTAGGGCTTCGTACAGCATCATCTGCTCCAAGGGGCTAATGCTGCTGGCTGCCCAGGATGCGAAAGGTGACACTGGCTGTTTCCACAGCTGCCCCTGGGGACAAAGCATCACCACTGACACCGGCAGCCTCCCCGACTTCACTAGGAAGCAATCTGAGAAGTTCCAAAAGCTAACTTTTAAAAGTTAATCTGCAAGGAAAAAAAAAAAAGCACAAAATATTTCTGGACGATGCTACCCGTTTTTATAAATAGTGATAGCACAAGTTTTCACAGATTTTACAACCACTTTTGTTCTACTTGCCCCCTAATCCCTTAGTACAATTCCAGAATGGATAAGTAGCATAAATCCCAAACCAAACTTTAAAAGCAAAATCTAAAAGTTAAACAGCCAAAGCAGCACTTCGCAGTTAACTCGAGCACTCCCAGGGGAGACCACCGAGCACATCTCTGCCTACAGCCCGGCTGCCCGGCCCGGCGCGGCCGAGAACAGCCCCCCGCGCCCCGAGGCGGGTTGAACCAGCCCCGCCACCGGCCGCCCCGCCGACCGCCGCCGCCACCCGCACGCCCCGCACGGCGCACCCCGCGCGGGTATCTCCTACAAAGTTTAATAAAGCAAGAAAACGCCGGCCGGGCCCCGGCTCCGCTGCCGCCTCGCAGGGCTCCGCCGTGCCGACCCGCAGCGACCGCCGTGAGAAAGAACCGGCCCCTCGGGTGGTCACCCGGGGCGGCGAGTAACGGGGCCGCGTCCCGCCGGGATGCCCCAGACCCGCGGCGCCCTCGGAAGCGGAACGGCGGCGGCCGCCGGACCCGCGCCCCGCACCGGGCGCCCCACGTACCTTTGCGAAGCTCCCGGTGCCAGACGGAGACGATGGGCCCTGCGTGTTTGCGGTGGTGGATGAGCCACAGCGAGAGCGTCTGCACGCTCTGCTGGGAGTTGCTCAGCTCCGACAGCTTCTTCTCCAGCGCCGACTCCGAGAAGGAGGACATGGCGCCCGGCCGGCCCGCGCCGGGCCTGCTCCGCCCGCGGGGGAGGGCGCGACGCAGCCTCACCGACGACAAACCGCCGCCACCGCCACAAGATGGCCGCCCGACCTCTCACCCCGCCGCGGCGGGTCGAAGGGCAGCATCGTACGGATCGCCGGAGGGAGCAGGGCAGACCCGCTACCCTGGGCACGGGCGGCGGAGGGGGGCACAGCGCATGCGCGGCCGCCCCAGGGAGCCCGCCAAGGGAGGCGCATGCGCATTGCGGGTGCCCGGGACTTTTCTCACAGCGCTTTCCCCACGGCGCCCCGGCGGGGGCTCTTTGTCGCGCTGACGGTCCCGGTTACCGTACCGTCACTTCCGGCATGTGGCAGCTCCACTACGGGAGCAGGTAGGCGCGCCGGCCCCCCGGGGCCGCCCCGGGCCCGGCCCCGAGCACGGCGGGCCCAGTCCCGGCTACGAGCCTGCGACGCCGCCCCGGGACCCGGGCTGCAGGCCGCTGCCGCCCGGCCCAGCGCTGGAACGGCCCCCGGCGGCCTGCCTGCCCTGCCGCGGCCCTTCAGCTGCTGCTGACCGAGCATGGCCGTCTTCGACACCCCCCAGGAGGCCTTCGGGGCCCTGCGCCCCGTCTGCGTGCAGCTGACGAGGGCCCAGACCATGGAGAACGTGGCGAGCCTGCAGGCCCACCTGGCAACAGTCAGTGCCTCGGCCCTGCAGGAGCTGCAGGAGTACGTCCTCTTCCCCCTGCGCTTTGCCCTGAAGGTGCCGGGGCCCAAGCAGGAGCGCCTGGTGCAGAGTGTCGTGCAGTGCATGTCCTCCATCCTCGCAGCAACGTGTGTGAAGAAGCAGGAGCTCCTGCAGGAGCTTTTTTCTGAGCTCTGTACATGCCTCTCTCCCCCTTCTGGCTCAAGCAAGCCAGCCTCACTGTCAGAGGAGTTAAAGCTGGCTGTAATCCAGGCACTCCACACCCTGATGCATTCAGCTTATGGGGATGTTATCTGGTCTCTCTATCAGCCTTCCACACTTCCTCTCTTAGGATTTGCTGTATCTTTGCTTCTGGGCCTAGCAGAGCAAGAAAAAGCAAAGCAAATTAAGATCTCTGCTTTGAAGTGCTTACAGGTCCTAGTCCTGCAGTGTGACTGCCAGGAGCATCAACACCTAGAGGAGGACGAGGCACAGCAATGTGGGGATTTGTTTGCTTCTTTTCTGCCTGGGATTTCCATTACACTGTCTCGGGTTATTACCGGAGACATCAAACAAGGTCACAAAACCACTGTTTCTGCCATCAGACTCTTTTATCAGATCGTGGGCTTGGTAATGGCTGATGCACAGCTAGCCAGAATCCCAAAGAATAAAGAAAACCTGCCAGTGGAACAAAGCAGAATATCAGAACTAATGGTCCACAGAGGACCTGACTGGAGTAAAAGTACCGCTGAAAAACTTGCTCTCCTCCTGCATAAAATGGTTGAATTTTCTTCAGTTCACCCCCACTGGAAAGTGAGACTGGAGCTGGTGGAACTGGTCTACCACTTACTGAAGAGCTGCAGTCGATCACTGGTGGACTCATTCAGCCATCTTTTAAAGGCCCTGGTTGGGCTGGTTAATGATGAAAATAGTGAAGTCCAGAGCAGGTGTAACGAGGTTCTGCGAGGCATTGCAGAGCAGCAGATTGTAGCACAGAACAGGGCTCTTGCCGATGTCCTCTCTGAGAACCTCCATTCCCTTGCCACAGCTCTTCCTCGCCTGATGAACTCTCAGGATGACATGGGCAAGGTTTCCACTTTGAGCTTGTTGCTCGGCTATCTGAAGCTGCTGGGTCCCAAAATTAACATTGTTCTCAACTCTGTATCCCACCTCCACCGACTGTCCAAAGCACTGATGCAAGTTCTGGAGTTGGACGTGACAGATGTGAAGATAGTGGAAGACAGACGCTGGGGCTGTGAGGGTATGTGTGGACCTCCAGGCTCCTTGCAGCATGGTATGCAGAAAGGCAGATGTCAGAAGAAATACTTCCGCTTCTTCACGGAGGAGAAAGTTTTCCAGCTCCTTCAGCAAGTTTGTCGTGTTCTTGGCTACTACGGGAACCTCTATTTGCTCGTGGATCATTTCATGGGGCTGTACGGTGAATCTGGCATGTACCGAAAACAGGCAGCGATGGTCCTCAATGAGCTGATTGTGGGAGCTGCTGGAGTGGGAGTGGATGTCCTTCAGGAACGGGAAGTTTCGCTGAACGTGGACGATCTCAAAGGGTCCGTAATGTCCATTCTGGATGAGTACACAGACCAGGCAAACTGGTATTTGATCACTAGCATTGATACAGAAGAAATCGGCCATGATCACTCGGTGCAACATTTGGGACTTACTGCCCGTCCAGGAGGTGCATGCAGCAGCATCCTCCTTCCATCCCCAGAGCTGCTCATAACGACCTGCACCATGAACAGCAACATCTGGCAGATATGCATCCAGCTGGAAGGTATCGGCTGCTTTGCTGCTGTCCTCGGGAAGGAGTTCCGGTTGCTTCTGCTGTCAGCTCTCTACCCTGTGTTGGAAAAGGCTGGTGACAAGACTCTGCTCATCAGTGAGACGGCACTGGGGACACTGGTAGACATATGCGAGGCCTGCAGTTATGACTCAGTGCAGTGTTTGATTAATGAGAATTCTGATTATCTGGTGAATGGGATTTCCCTGAATTTGCGCCAGCTGGCACATCAGCCACATGCTTCCCAGGTCCTGGACACTATGCTGAGGCATTCAGATGCCAGCTTGCTGCCACTGGTAGAAGATGTTATCCAAGATGTCCTGTCCGCGCTAGATCAGTCTTACAATAACCAGGCTTCCACTTTCCTCGGGGTCCTCCACTCAGTAATGACAGCTTTAGGTATCTAAATGATGTTTAGTTTGCATAATTCAGTCTTACTGTAACTAAGGGTACTTGTCTTTGACTTTTAGAGTTGCCACGGGAGATTATGAGTAGCTGAGGTACTGCAGCATGATGGCATCTTTGCTTGGTGGGCCAGCACTCAAGCAAAGATTGCCAATAGCTTTGCCTCCCCACGACCAGTTTCTGGTTGTCTGGCCTACAGACTTGTGGCCTTTAGTGGCTGAAAAAGGGTGGATTTACTGCTTTCATAAATTTTCTGTAGAAGCACATGGAGCATGTTCCTGTCAGGGAACCTGTTTATGTCAGGGTTTTAACACTCTCATACTATCAGGGAGGTCATGGTGATGTGACAGCAGGTGCCTGAATCTGTAGTTCAGCACCACAGGACTTGAAAGTCACGTTTGTCTCTCAAGGAATCTGGTACCTTGCTGACTTGGAGGAGGGGATTGTGATTGCTCGGTGACGTATCAGTTCCTCTTTTGCAGTCCAGTGGTTTGGATCGTCCTGCAGCGAGGAACACCAACAAAGGCAGACCGCTGAATGGCGGAGTGGAACTTTGTCCCAGGGGCAGCAGGTGGTGACAAGGCAAGAAGTGGAACGATTCTTCCTTGACTATGTCAGACAGAAGCAGGTCGCAGAGGGCAATCTTCCTGACACAGGGAATGAGGAGGCAGGTAAGTACATGACTGGAGAAGAGTATGTTCAACTTGGAGAAATATAGTGACCTCTGAGGTTTCCTTTTGTCAGATGGGGGACTTGGAACCAGGCTGGAAGCCTAGCATACTCCTGACAGTCTCAGGAGTGTCTTACTCTTAGCTCTTGTAAGGTGCGGGTGCTGCTGGGTGTTCTTGCTTTGTTCTGTGCAGGGGAGTGAAATGTTTGCAGATCAAGGCTTGTCTAGCTTTAAGACACAAGACTATGTTTTTCCTTACCTCATAACAGGCCATTTGGGTTCAGGACCCAAAGTTTCCTCTCTGCAGGATCCTACTGCATTTTCCTCACCCTCCCTTGGGAATCCCTGTACCATTTTCTCCTGGCTAATGATGCCACCGCTCTCTTCTCACTCGGCCGTGGCAGGCCCTGCAGACATTCATACAGGGAACTTTTTAGTCTTTACTGGGCTATGCTGCAATCCTGACCTTTAAATACTTCATCTTTAAATACCCAGGCTTTTCACTTTTAATAAAAATCAATGAGAAATAAGTCCATGGTGAGGAGAGACTGCAAATGTCAGACCAACTGCATCGTCCAGTAAAGAAAGCAGACCTTCTCTAGTCCCACACTCTTAACTGAATCTCACGCTTGACTCGCAGACTGTGAGCATAGCCTTGACTAGATCTAAATATATTTAAAAATGCCAAAGGCCTCACTTGGGAATTTGCAGAGTAGTTGTGGAGTGGGTATTTATGATTTCCCAGAACTTTCAAGTCGTTTTCATGGCTTCAGTAATGCTTTTGTCTTTCAGATGAAGTTCCCCCGCTTACTAAGCCGGAGCCAAACAATTCTGACACAGAAGGAGAAACTCCACTGCCAAGCCATGCTCAGCTGGGCAAAGATGTGATGGAGCGGTGCATCCACTTGCTGTCTGATGGGAACCTCCGAGTGCGGCTGAAGGTTAGTAAACGCCAGCTTTGAGGGGACAGGTGGTGCCCATGAAGGGGGCTGGTAGTTCGTCAGCATGTGCACAGTGTGTGTTAGGCTTCCTGCCACGATGAGGTTAGTGCTTCCGCATGCTTATTCGGGACAGATCCTCCCAAGTCTGGCAAGAGAAAGGGAGACAATTTTCTGGGAGAAGTCTGATTTAGAAATGGCAGCCAGGCTGATCAGAATCTTAAAGGTGGCTTTGTATCAGGCACCTTCCCTTGATGCTCCTGATAGGCAAGCCTTGTGCCTCAGCCTTTGGTGGAGGAAGCAGAAGCATCTTTCTCCCATCTAGGCCTCCCATCCCCCTTCCTTAGACTGTAGTGCGCAGACTGATGAACATTTTTGAAGTTGCTGAGGTGATGATAAGCAGGGCTAGAAGCCTGGGGTTTTTTTAATTATGAAAATCCTTTGAAGGTGGCCTCCTTTTAGACTGCAAAGTGAGACAGAAAATGCATCAGTGAGGCATAACCCAGATTCTTACCACAGAGGCCCCAGCCCTACCAGGTGATCCTGCGGCAGCAGTGGTAGGGTCCTAGTGCAGAATTCAGCTTGCAGGATCTGGCCAGGAATCATGCCCTGTTTCCAGCCCAGCTCTGTAGCCCAGCATGGGTTATGGCACTGTGCTGCTTGTCGCTTTTGGAACAAGCCTGTGCTCTGCACATTGTTCAGTTATCCTAATTCATGCTGGTAAAAACATACCCTTTTGTGTTAAAACCCTTCTTCTGGCTCCCCAGCATGACACTGGGGGTCCACCTGAATTCTTGCACTTCAGCGCTCTGAAAGTCTGTTACCTACCCCTCCTGCCCAGGTCCTGGATGTGCTGGAGCTCTGTATAACTGTGCTGCATCCTCACGGAAACCATCTGCTTCCCATGGCTCATCGTGTCTGGCCAGCTCTCGTCACCCGGCTGATTAGTGATGACCCTCTGGCGGTGCTCAGAGCCTTCAAGGTACAGCAGCGAATCTCTGCCAACAGCCTTCAAGCTGGTGCTTAGAAGGCAAGTGGCTCAGGCATCACTGTGGCGCATGAGAGAAGCACTAAGCTTGTGGAGCGATTTTTCTGTGTGGTTCTGAACACAGGGGTCACCACCCTGCAGTGGGTAGGCTTGTACCACTCCCACTGCAGCTTGTTCGCAGATAAAACCTTGACACTGTTCCTGGGGGAAACAGCAGTATTAGTGGTTATTGGAGAGAAGAGAAAAATAGTTCTTTTACAGCTTAAGCAGCTGTCAGAGGCACCATATAATGCTACTTGCCCTTGCTGGAGCCATAGTCTCAGCACCCCCCTTTGGAAGTTTTAGACTGAAGAGAAGGGATCATTTCGTGACTGAGGCTTTGGCAGGGGAGCAGAGAGGTTAAGCAAAGACTCAGCCTCATAACATTATTAAAGAGCTCCTGACCACGTCAGTCAACTGACTGCGTTCTCTTCCTGACTCACAAGTTGCGCAATAAAACATGTTCCCAGAGGTTGTCAGCCCCGGGGTTTCACAGAGCTTCCTCTGCTGTGCAGAATGAGATTAATTTTAAAATCCTTTGGTGTGAATAAAAGGAGAGTTTTGATTCCCCAAATCCAAGAAGCCATGCACTAGCATTTCAGAGTAGCCATACCTCACATGTGCCTGCCCTAAAAGAAGGTTAACTCTTGAAAAGTTCAAGGGATCATTACAATTAGCACTGAGCTTGGGGTTTGTTGTAGGAAGATGCTCCTGGGGGGTTTCTTAAATCTCAGGGCAGGAAGCGTAGTATCAGTGTAAGCCAAACACAACATAACCAGTGCTTCAGTCCTGCACACTAAGACCACAAGCTTAGTGAAGTTCCAAGAGAGAACAGTGTTCCTGCCATGTGAGTTGGCCTGTTGGATCCCCCCTTCATTTTTGCATGTATTTAAGGCCATTCTGTAGGCCAGTTTGTGGGTTTTTTTATCCTTGGCACACACCAGTAGTGCTGGGTGCCCTATGCTATAGCCAGTTGGCCTTTCTGTTCACTGATGTGCTTGTAAAGATGGGCTGTTTCCACCACAAAGGGGATTTATATTTTAATGGCATTTTCCATCAGAGGCTCCTCAAGCAATTCTGAATAAGACTTCACAAGCTGCTCTTAACCTTTACTATGCTAATGAGAAAAGGGCAGTCCCAGGAGGTTAGCCATGTGAAACTGAAGAGCAGGGTGCAGGTCACTCGGCCTCTCAGTCCAGCATGCGTCTTCTGCTCATTATGGGAAACCATGGCAAGTGCAGTCACATTGCTCTCAACTGCAAAAAAACTACCAAGGGAGAATGAATGCCTGATCCCCCAAGCTGGTGTGGATCCCTGAGCTCCTCCCCAACCCATATGCACACTTACCCTCCAGTAACTGATGTTTCTCCACTAGGTGCTGTGTACCCTGGCTCAAAAGTGTGGGGACTTTCTGAGGCAGAGATTCTCCAAAGATGTCCTGCCTAAGCTGACCAGTTCCCTTCTCAGCCAAGCCCCAGCAAGTGCCAGAGCTGGGCCTGTGTACAGCCACACGCTTGCCTTCAAGTTGCAGCTGGCTGTGTTGCAGGGACTGGGTTCTCTGTGCAAGAAGTTGGACATGGGTGAGTACCAGGGAAAGTGTAGCTTGTGTGAGATCTCTGCCGGAGTTACCTCTTCTCTTTTCATCTCAGCTGACCAGGCCTGCATTTGCTTCTTAGCCTTCTGCTGCCCCATGAGACTGATTCCTTGACCTTCTCCGGCCTCATCCCATTCAGGTCCTGCTGGGCCTAAATCTGTCCTCTCTGAGTGCTCTGTAAAGGAGGGCTGGTTGCTCTTTACTCCCAAGAGATAAACGGGAGAGAAGATTCCCAGCACCTTGCAGAATCTTGACTGCTCATCTCACTTGTGCATGAGAAGTGGGTATGAAGTGGAGTGCCTGGGTTGCTACAGCTAGGCATGTTGGGCCATGCTTTGTTCTTAACTGACTGAAGAACTGGAGCCCAGATTCAACTTCTGGCTAACTTGCCTGGTTTCATTTTGGGGCATCTCTCTGGGTGACCCTTTAAATGCAGCACATCACATTCCTCTACTGTGAACTCTCTGAAATTCTCCTAGGTTAAATTTCTGGAGCTGACTTTGATGAAGGAGAAGGTTTGGTTAGTTGCTCTTTTCCTCTCTCAATGCCCTTGATTGCTTTCCTAGCTTTGCAGCAAGATGCTTAAGAGGTCAGGTCAGAAGAGCTCTGGGTCAGACAGTTCAAAGGCTCGGAAGCCTCTTGCTGCCAATTTAGAGCTGATTCTGTTAGGCAGCAGCCACTGAGTAGGTTACCTCCTACCCTTCTTTTCTGTTCCATTTCTGCAGGCGAGAGTGACCTGAATAAAGTGGCAGATGCCTGCCTGATTTACCTCAGTGTGAAGCAACCCATGAAATTGCAAGAAGCTGCCCAGAGGTAATGTCTCTTAAATGCAGGTGTATCAGGTGTACAAATAATGTGGGACCAAGGGAGCATGGTAACCCCTTTCCTTTTGCACCTTTCCCATTCCTCTGGCATGTTGGAGTTCTGTACAACAGGGTCTCTCAGGGAAGTTAACCCCTTTCCCTGGTGAAGCATATTTACTGCCCAAAATAAGCTGGGGAGGTTAGCTTGCCCACAGGTTACAGTTGACTTTCAGATTACCTTGCAGTGCATTTGGGGACAGAGGGGGATAGATGTGCTGCTTGCTTTTTTCTAACCGCCTCCTATACTAGAATACTTAGAGCTCTTGGCCCAGTGGTGGCATAAAACCGCAGAGGGGAAGACAGCTATGCAAAAGGATGTGCCAGGCATTCCTGTGTAGTTTATCACTTAATACCTTCTGCAGGCTCAGGGATTTACTTCTGTTTTCCTTCCGTTTTCCCTGGGCTCCTGTGATCACGTCAGCCCAGGCTCTGCCAGGTGGACCAGAGTTTGTTTGGGAAGCTGTCAGTCTTGGCAGCAGTCTTGCTCTTGAGAAGGGTGGGAGAGGTTGAAAGTGCACAGATAGGTCAGGTGAACACACATCAGCTCTGTGAAGTGTTGACAGACATACTTTGCTGTTCAGTGTACAAAATCCTACTCAGCATGTTTCCGCTGTCAGGATAAGAAATCACTGTTGTCATATGTTGTCACCTGGAAACAAGGCCAGAGATTTCAGCAGACAAAAGGAGTCCAGTTACGGAACATGGGAAGTAAATAGGAAAGCCATGTACCTGTGTCTCCGCTAAAGGACAGGGTAAAGCCTCCCCTCTTTCTGTGGCCAGCCTTGCCCTCGCCGAAGGGGAGAGGAAGCCAGCGGTGAGCAGGTTCGGCAGGCACTGCGGATTTCAGAGGGCAGGCTGTTGAAAAGGGAAGGGCTGCTGGTTCCCTTTCACCTGAGCACAGGCCTCCCAGGGGCCTTGCAGGGTGTGAAGGGCTTTTGTGTGGCTGGGCAGCAGTTTAGAGGGAGAGCACACTCAGAAGCCGTAGCTGTACCTTTGTTTGTATTCCTGTGCTGGTGAGAGTAGGTTTATTTTTACCTTAGTGGCTTTTATTGCATCGCAGCAGGCTTCAGCAGCATTTGTTCTGCAAAGGGGTTCTTTGCTGTAGGCTTGCATACCCTTAATACAATGAAGTGTTCATCTGTGTAAGCAGTGCTGGAATGGAAAGTAGAACACCAGGATTTATCTAGATACTTGGAATCTTAAGCTTTTAAATCATTAACAAAGCAGTCTGAAAAGCTGTGCAATTTCCCCCCACAGCAGGGGCAGGGGGAAGATACTGAATTAGCCCTATGATGTGATAGGGTCATTAGAAACTATATCGTGAAGCAAGCTCACTGTTGTTGGAGAAAAAAGGCAGCAAAGTTCAGAGCAAATAACGTTTTTCTCCTGTATATTATTTTTATTCTATTTTAAGGGAAAAATTCCACATGTTACAATGTTACAGTGCTCTCCCCCATGCCTTTGATGCACCATACATTACATATTTCATCAAACAAAGCAAGGCCGCCTGTGAACACCTATCTCATGTGTAGCTCTGTTGGCCAGATGCATGTATGCATGGAGGCATGCATCATGTCTGGCCTGCTACTAACCGTGCACATGGCAGTACTTGTTTTCTTTTTTTCTTCTTTTTTTCCTTCTTCAGTCTAGTCCTGCCTGATCCCTGCTCTTGGAGCTATCACAGTCACTTTTAACTATAGGATGCACAATATGAGGTTTCAGCTTGGAAGAGTCAAAATTAGTTTGCACTGTAACAATCAGCTCCAGTGCCAGGATAAGAATCACTTCTCAGCCATGCTTCAATTTCCTTTCTCCAGCTGCTTAACCACCAGATTCCTGTAAGCTCCGGTCCTTTGCCTTGCTCTCCAAGTGCCTGAAAGTAATCCTGCAAGCTGACACAGGTTGTCATATGTAAAAGGCCCTTTCCATCTAGGCAAGGGCAATGTTATCAGCCTGATACATGAAGAATTCTGCATTTTAAATGCTTCTAAAAACAGATAGACCAGAACTAATCTTAGCGGCAGCCTGAGTGCCAACATACGTCACATAATTCAGCTTTATCACGGTAGAAATCATACAAGGTAAAAAGATGTTTGGAATCAGCTTGCCGTATTGATTTATACTAACTGGCCTTTGTTCAGCTTTTTGGATTTTTACTCATCTCATGAGTTGTGACCTGCCAAGAACAAGGTCAGGTTTACAGTCAGTTGTAGCTCCAATAACTTCCTGCGCTAACTAAGTGAGGATTCTGTAGGTATGTGAAGGGCTAAGCAGGAACTTTTGGCCAAGATGCTGGAGTCACACACACAAAAAAAGTGTTTTGGCTGTCATCCAGGGATGTTATCATGCCCCAAGGAGGCTGTTTAATCCCATTTATGGGACCCTGCAGTTTTATTGGGTGAATCAGTGGGAGTAAGTGAATTTTGTAACTGCAGCTTCATGCAATGCTCAACAGGTAAAAATAGACACTGGGGAAAAAAAAAAACAGTTCCAGCATATCTGAGGAAGAGAAAATGGGACAATAGGCTTTATTACAAGATGACTGCTGAGAGTATTCCAGGAAAGGAATATTACCTAAAGCTTTAAAAAAAAAAAAAAACCACAAACCAAAAAAACAAAAAAAAGAAACTCGCCAATAAAACCCCTAAACTTACTGAAGAAGACTTTGGCAAAACCAGGGAACACTAGATGGGTCTCAGCTGCTCTGGCGTTTCTGGTCACTTTACCTGTGATTGCAATGGCTTATTTTCAGTGAAAGAAAAGCAGGGGGGTTGTGGGGCCCAAGCATAGGGAGCAAGGTGCGGGAAAGGTGTAAGCTGAAAGTCACAACACGTACATCTGAGCTTCTCATCAGTTTATTAAGTTGCATCATCCTTGACAAGCTTTTCACTCCAGGGGAAAAAAAAAAAACGACAAAAAAACTTCGAATGAAAAGATTAAGACATTGCCATTGGCCTATGTCAACACTTCACAAATAGATCTGATTATTCAGTTTGAACTACCTGTTTTGAAATTTGCACTTAATTCCTAATAAATGTTTACAGCCTGTGAAGTTTACCATTTGACCTTTCAGTCAACAGTCTGGATAGGAATTTTTTTTTTTTTCCAGGATGCAGAAATAATTTCCCCAGTTCCTGCTGAAGTCTGTGGTAAACTATCACTAGCTAAACAATCAGCAGAGATGCAAAAGTGAGAAAGACTTGTCCTCTTGCCAGCCTGTTTGCTGTGCCATGGCTTTGCTTAGAGCTTGGGAAAAGACAAGTCAACAGAATAGCCAAACTCTGGGCTAGCAGAATAAGTTGTTTAGCACAAATGGAACAAATATGAGCTATTTTTGGACCTTTTTAGATACTAAAGTGGATTATGCAGCATACCTGTTTTGGTTTGATTGTGTAGCTTATCAGATACTTATTGACAGCTGTCATTTGCAAGCTGGGCCTGAAGTACATTAAAACAGCCACCTGCACAAGGCAAAATTCAATACAATTATATTTAAGTGAAAAAAAAAAAGCAACAACTGAAAACAAACTTGGATTAACCCCAGGATTCTTTGCCATGGAAACAGGTTGCTTAGAAACTACCCCAGAGTTAGTTTGAAAATGTAAAAGTCAAGTTGTTCTCTAAGCTCCACAGCACTCCAGGTTATCAGGAGATAATCACACGCCTCAGGCCATTACGGGCACTAGAGGCAGTGGAGTTCTCCAGGGAGCAGTTGTTCTCTGGAGGGTTGCTCTCTCCAGAGCAGCTGGTTGGGAAGAAGTGGGAGAGCAGAGTATCTTTGCTGTGAATATAAGAGGTAAAGTTGTGCATCTGCTGGAGAAGCAGGAAACAGCTGAATAGTATTCCCTGTTCCCATGTTTACTTCACAGTGATTCATCTTGCTTGCCCGGTCCTATCCACCCCAGCCATGAGGACTGAGGGTTGTTTCTATGCAGCAGCCCACCATAAGCTTGGGGAAGCCACTGGGACCTGCTGTTTGCTGGCAGGCAGGCAGCCGCACGCTCACACTGTCATGGCCAAATGAGCACCAGGAGAGCCAGGAGAGCACTGGCAGCTGGCAGGGCTTAGAGGGCTGCTGCAGGGATGTTGGCAGGTGCAAGCGCTAGACCCTGCCCCAGCGAGCCTGCCTGCACTTTACTCTATCTGGCACTCGGGTCAGGACAGTCCCCCCTTTCCCAGTCAGGAGAGCTGCAATATCAAAGCCAGGGGAACAGAGAGCCTCACAAGCTCACCTGCACCTGGCCATCCCCCAGAAAGAAGGCACATTGCCGATGCAGTTATTGCCAAGCACAGCTATCACTTTGGAGCAAGTTCACGCTGGGTTCCTCTGGAGCAGACAGATAGCACTACAGGCACCTTCAGGAGGGGACACTGCCAACAGCTTGCAATGATAACACCTTCCCTCATTGCTGTTCAGAGACCTGCACTGAGAGACAGGCAAGTGGTTGATGGCAAACAAGCAAAAGCAACAACTTTGGCTGCTCATGGAGTAACAAGTCATACAGCCACGAGATTATTGTGAAGGTATGAGGGAGCTTTCTTGTGCCTTCATCTCATTTCTGTGCTTTTTCAGGTTACCCGTGGCACGGTACTCTTTCAGAGGAGAGCTTCTTTAAGGGGTTTCTGCCTGCTTTGCATAGGAAGCAAGTTCACTTTAGCGATAAAAGTCCTTAGGGAGAAGTTTTGACAGCAGTCAGGCCTGGATTTTGTGTGGCTTTTTTAGCAGGTGATTTTGGATTTTGGAGAGGGGTGTTCTGTCCTGGGGGAACAGAGACAAACCTACCCTCAGATTTCTTTTCCCATTATCTTACCCAGCTGATGTTCTTCTCATGACTCCATGATTTCAGTGGCAACTAGAGACCTGAAGATGTGTGTCTGGGTGTTTACTGAGGTCTTGGAAAGCTGACCCATAAGTTTTGGGAGCGCTGAGTACCCTTGGTGCTCACAGTCTCTGTGGGAGGAGGGAGTACTTGGCGCCATGCAGGAAGAGTCCTTGCAGTGCTGGCAGGGCAGCCCGCAAATTCTAGTTTAGATTTATATGTGGCACAGCCAGAGAACTTAATACCAGTTAAACCCGATACACCTTCCGTGCATTAAACCCTGACACAGACCTAGCTAAGCCCAAAGGTTACAGTGAGAACTGGCAGGAGGAAATGAGTAAGTGTATGTCACACAAATCAGCCATTTGCTCTTTTGCTCCTAGGAACTTCCTGCTTTCTGGCAGGACTGTCTGCAGTCTTTGTTACAGCAGCTCACAGCTGGAATCACAAGTGTGAAGTGCATACTCAAAAGTCAGATCCCTCATCTTACCTGGGGTGTTGAAATTCGAAGTGACAACCATCAACGCAGCAGTAAGGCATTAGAGGAAGTTGTCAGTCCTCTCTTCCTCCACTCTATTGTTAATGAAAGTTGTCGGTGGTGGTGGTTGCTTCTTTGAAGAAAATCCCACTTTGCAAAAGGTGCTGTGCAGAAGATAGAAAATTTTGGGGCAGCTAATAAGGGCTTGGGATGAGGAGAGACCTCACATAAGCAAGAAGCCCTCAATACAGCATTCAACTTCACTGACAACACAGCCTGGAGAGCTGTCCAGAAATCCCCTTTTTGCCACCTCTGAAAAGGGAGAGGCGTCCAGATGGGTTGACCCTCCTCACACCCAAAAACCAGAGAGGGTGGTGAACAACATATACAACTTATTTTAAGAGCTGTGCAGGAGCGATTGTCCAAAACGTACTAGATGTAAACAGCACATGCAGTACTCTGCGGTCACCTCCCCAGCCCTGGGACAGGCTGCTTTAGAAAGGCTTTTGCCAGCAGCAGCCCATGATGCTGAGACCAAAGCCTGGGTCAGTTATTCACCAGCTGCTTGTTTGATGTCAATAACTTACAGTGTAGCATAATAACTTTTTCTCCTAGTTGCCAGTAGATGTGAAGCCACTGAACTGTCATCTTCTAGGCACAGGAGCCATTTTAAAGGCTCTGTCTCTAATGAGCCTCCAAGTCTGTTCAGCTGTCGGAGGTTGCAGACAACATTAAAGCTTTCCATAGCTCTCAATGACCCAGTTGGGTGCCAATCAGAAGGCCTTCTCCTTACTCTTCTTTCCTTTCTTCCCACTGTTTTCCAAAGTGTATTCCTCCACTTGATGCACGTGGACCCTGACAGCACCTGGCTCCTCCTGAATGAGGTCTGCTGCCCTAACCAGTACGAACCCCCCCACATCAGCCTGCAGCCTGTGAAGCTAAGCGGGATGGGGAAGCAGCGGAATGAGTTAACCAACAACGTGCTACTTCTACTGGAGAAGCTGCAGCAGCAGGAGAGTGTGACTCCATGGGCTAGCACACCAGAGGCATCTCCTCCCTGACAGCAGCTGGAAGGGGAAAGAGGTGCCTCCAGGATAAAGCTTACCTGGGAAAGTGCCATCATTTAGGCCCTGAATCCTTCTGGGAGCAAAGGAAGGATTGCCTGGTCCGGGGCACTGGCTGAGATACCCTCCCCATGGGCAGGAGTTGTTTGTTTGTTTTAAAGTGTTTGAGGATGAGGTGGGTACGTTGCCCTGATTCCTCCTGACTTGTACTTCTCTGCATGTGATGCAGGAGTGAAGTCAAGGGTCATAGCACCTCTATTTCAAATTCTTCAGCACAAAGAGAGAGTGATTTTCCAGAAATTAATTCCCAACATTGGATCCTTGGGTGGTGCCCCTTCAGCACCCCCCACACCCCTCTGACCTCCTCACAGTTGTGCTATTCCCTCCTGTTCCCAGCTGGACAATGATTGCCAACTCAAAACAAAAGCTTTTTCTGGCCACAGCCCTTCCCAGGGAGAGAATCTGGTTTGGGGTGCATTGAAAACCTTTTCTTTTTAGAGCCATTTGATACCAGAAAAAGTTAAAATGCATTTCCAATAGATTCCTCACCAGTATTACTGGCAAGAACAACATGCCCTCTTAGAAACATCAAGGCTGTTCCACTTGCAGTTTGCTAAGACTGGCTGCTGAGACCAGTGGAAAGCATCGTGCTTCCTGATTCTCAGCACCAAGTGCAAGAGATTCTTTAGGAATATGGCTAGCCCTGATTTACAGCTTGCAAGTGATTTAAGACTTGTCCTCGTTCCCAGATTGCCTGCCATTCTTGCAGGCCATTCCCTAGACCTCTCTGATTTCTAACACCCACCCCAAGGAGAATTAGATGAAGTAGCTGCCTGCGCCCTGGTACAGCCTCCCAGGTGGGCACATAGGTACTCAGACGGTGCAGGCGGTGACACTAGGCCCCAGCATGGCGATGCTGCAGTACTGCTACAGTTTGAGCAGCTACAGGGCAACGCAGGGAGGAGGACAATTTGTCTTTGGGGTCTGGTTGCTGCCCCGGCAAAGGGCCTCCCCTCCAGAGCACAGCCTGGGCTCACTGCTTGCCTGGAGGCAGCTGTAGCTTACTCCAGCTCCCAAGTTCCCCAGGGACTGTCAGCAGTCACTGCTTTCCTTGGCTGCTCACAGACCATGCCGGCTCCTGGATTCATCAGCTTCACCCAGAGCTATGTCTGGCAGCAGCCTGCCTCCCCACACTGGCAAAAGTTTTATGCTAGTGAAGCAAAAGGACAGATCTTGACTGTAAATTTGGAAGCAAGCTCAGAAATGCAAAAACCAAAGCAATAAACTGATTGTTACATGGAACAGGCTTTGTGCATCACTGTTGGGGATCCCAGGTGAGCATCTGAAGTGTGTCTCAGCTGCTGGGACCAAGGGGACTGCTGCTGATTCCCACCCCTGCCTCAGCTGAGATTACCTCCCCTTGTCTCCCCAGGTTTGTTCAGCCTTTACTCCTGGTTGCTTCTCCAGGAAAAACACAAGTCAGCAGCTTTTTACTAGGTAGGACAGGGCTGCAGTTCAGCTTTTATCTCTTTTTTAATATATATTCAGTGCTTAACACTGGGTTGGATTTTGTGAGTTGATCTGACAGGGAAAGACGGGAGAGGCAGAAAGGTGAAATATTACCTTTGGTCTCCAAAGTGCCCTTGGGGTTGGTGCAGAATTTTCTGGATTGTTGTAGCACTTGATAAAACTCATCCATCAGGTGCACATGCTGCATCCAACCTGTCTCTGCCTTGCCTTCAGCGCTGGCTGGAGCTCACATGTGACAGATCAGCAGCACCATGATGGCACACGGTGCTCCTGCCCAAACCATCAGTTCGGCTCCCCCCCACCCCACCCCCAGCCTCACCCTGCCCCCTGCAGCCGGCGGTGCTGGGCTGTCACAGGCTCACCACGGGCTGTGGCTCTTGCCAGGGGGGTACAAGCGAAACATTGCCATGGGAAACCTGTGCCATCTTCCTGCGGCTTGGTGTCAGTCCCCAAAGCAGCCTGAGGGGAAGCACCCCTGTTCTTGCTGGGCTTCACCAGCTGGTCACGGGCTGCAGGCAGCAAGGGATTTTTACCTGCGCGTGCTCTGCACTGCTGCATTGGTCACCCCTGGGAAGCTGTAGCAGCCCAGCCTTGCTGGACTCGCCTCTGCTGAGACAAGGCAAGCTCAAAAGAAAACCCAATAACCTTTATTCTAGCTTTTTTTAGAATAAAGTTGTATAAGTTTCAAAGGAAAAGCATAAACCCAAACGGCATCTGCAGTATCCACCACAGCAAAACAGCTGCCCAGCACCAGCCCTGTAGACCAGCGCAGGTGGCAGCAGCAGCCTGTCCCGCCCGGCCGCAGGGTCCCTGCCCACCGCAGCAGTGGGGTCTCTGCGGACACCAGCCTGCCCGCACCCACGTCAGCACACACCACCACGCTGAAGGACAGGCACGGGGCTCAAGAACAGCACTGGCACATGGCAGTCCTTCCCCCCACCCCTGCCGATCACGCACATCCCTGCTGGTCACGTCTGCGCTGGCTCACGCTCCCAGGGCTCCAACAGCGCCGGTGAGGGCTGTGCAGCCACAGCTCCCGCAGGCAGCGTGGCGAGGCTGTCTCCCGTACAGCCCCCGGGGGCTGCAGCCCCTGCTGCCAGGGTGTGCCCCATGGGCAGGGGTCTCACGGTACCACCCCAGAGCCCAAACCAGCCACCTGCCTCCCATGGGCAGGGCGAGGGAGGCAGCTGCTGTTTCTGAGCAGGATGGTACAGACAGCAGGAGGGCTGTGACGACAGGAGAAGAATTAGCAAAGTTCTCTTAATTACCATCTTCCCCGTGTAACAGAGCTGGTGGAAGGGGAGCAAATGAAATCAGCTGCATCCATTGGGAAGGGGGCCTTGGGCTGCCGCTCCAGCATGGGCTTTCTGGTGATGCCATAACACAGCCGTCTGGTTTCAGGGCTGATAGAGCCCCAGCGCTGAGCCAGGCAGCACTGGCTGCGCACAAAGCTGGGCTCCTGGAGAGCTGCTGGTGGGGCTCAGGGGCTGCTGCCACGAGGCATATTGCCTCATGACAAAGCGCATCGCACCGAGACAGCGGGTCACTGCCCCAGCACGGCACGGACCAGGGTGCTCAGGTGCTTACAACAGCGAGGGCACAGTGCTGCCATGCCCCTTGGGGACAGAGCAAGACCCACCACACTGTCCCTCCTGTGACGCCCCTTCCCAGCACAGATTGCTGCGTCCATGAAAGCAAATGGTTTGGCGATAGGCTTGGCAGTCGTGGGTTAATGGTTCATGATCTCAAAGGTCTTTTCCAACCTAAATAACTATGATTCTGTGAAATGCACCTCGCCACACAGGCCCTTCTCTCGCTGGGTGCCCCTTACTGGGCAGGGCAGAGGGTGCAGGCAGGGAGCTGGTGCCCGCTCCCCCAGGCCACCCTCCTGCCTTGCCCGATGAGCAGGTCAGTGCATCGGTCACGACACCGCTCCATACCCCAGTGCGCAGGAACCCACTGCACCCCCCCAGCCGGGCCTCCAGCACAACCAACTGCACCGAGATGCCCACAGAGCCCCAGCAGACCCCCCGCGCTGGTTTCTCCCAGCGCAGCCTCCAGGCCTCACCGCCCTCCCCAAGGCCACAGTCCCCAGCCAGCGGTTCGGTGCAGGCAGCGGGGAAAGGCTGGCCTGTCTCAGTCAGTCAGCCAGCCTCCTGTCACGGCTCTTCTCAGCTTCGTTATCACCCCTGCTTTATTACAGGCAGAGTAAATTGCTTTTGTCTGAAGCAGGATAATGGCCAGAAGAGTGACTGCGTGGAAATGGCATTTTCATGAGGCTGGTTCCTCCCCAGCAGTGACTTGCATATTAAGCTCAGCCCATTTGCAAGCGAGCCCAGGGGCTTCTCCACTGCCCTGCCTGCAACCTCCTCTCTGGGCAGGCACCTGAGCAGTCCCCCAACCCACCGGGGTCCAGAATGAGCACCCAGGGGTGCAGGAGTTGTGCCCAGCTCCAGCCCATTGACCACCCTCAGCATCACAGAGGAGACCTGGCCCCAGCAGGCAGATGCCCCATGGAGCCCGAGGGGCTGTGTGTGGGGCAGAGCCCTTCCCAGGCAAAGTGAGCGGGGCTGCCAGTGGCTCCCCCTGACCCCAGCCACCCTCCCCAGGGATGGGGAGCTGAGAAACCTGTGCCCAGCTACCTCCTCCATGCACAAACCCAGGCAGGGCTGTGGGGAGACCCCCACTCCCGGGGCTGGACATGGCCCCACACACAGCCCAGGGGCTGGGTGCTGCCCCAGGGTGCCGGGTCCCACACACAGACCCAGTCCTCGCCTCTGACTCCCGCACCCAAGATTTCACATAAGCTCAGCAAAATTAATCTCTTCTAATAAAACCTGTTATTTTTAAAGCTTGCCTCTAGGTTTTGCAAATTACTACACCACACAGCAATTTGTTTACTCTCCATTTGAGGTGATTTGCAGCCTTTTACCCTCCCCAAAGCAGCTCTGGCTCTTCCTTTCCCCCTTCTATAGATTGTTTTTTACTGCACCAGTGCCCAATGTCCCCCCACCCCCTGGCCCAGTGATACAGTTCCCTGAAAGAGAGCATCCGAGTGCCACCCAAACCCCTGCAGCTCTGGCACGGAGAGCTACAGCACGGCGGCTGTTATTGCTTGTGGCAAAACAGGATTTCCAACAACAGCCCCCTTGCCCTGCAGCTGCTTCATATTTTCCTCCTGACAAAGTACCCTGCATCTTCCCAGGCTCCTGTACCGGTTGCTCCCTCAAGACCGTGGCTCTGCAGGTGAAGCCCGCAGCAGCTGGCAAAGCAAAGTGTGGCTCTCGCCGCATCCCGCGGTCACCAGCCACGCTGTGCCCTTTCTTTGCTGCCAGTGCTGGCTGACACCAGGCCAGCGGCTTGTGCTTTGTTACTCTTAACACATGACAAATCGCTTCATATCAGCAAAGTGAGAGGTGAGTGCAATGGAGCTCCAGGGATTAATAAACTGCAAAGCAGCCAGGGGACTCCTGGCAGCTGAGCGCTGCCAATGCTGGGCGCACCTCTCCCACCGGTGGGGCAGCACCCAGCCCAGGGGGCAGCCAGCATCCCCACTTCGGGGGCCCCAACCTCCCACCCGGCTGGTGATGAGGCCTCTGCCCCAGATGCGCCGGCAGGGGTTGAGGCTGGCACCCAGCAGCACAGAGGGGCCTGATCCCTGCAGCCCATGCATCTCCCCACTGCACCCAGCACCCCGTGGCCACAGCACGGAGCAGCCCCCGCTTACCTGGGAGCCAGCCTTATCCTGCACCCACAGGGCATCATCATCACATTCCCAGGCAGAACAGGGAGCTCCCAGCTGCAGCTTTTAAATGCTCTGAGCCCTCATCTGCAGGTGATGATGCCCACCCTTATCCCCATCCTCATCCCCATCCCATCCTCGTCAGCCAGCCTGGCAGCACCTGGGGGCAGCCCCAGCTGTGCCCCTTTTTAGCTAAGACAGTGCCAAAGCCACAACCCCTCACCGTGCCAGGGACAGACTGCAGACCCGCAGAGGCTTTGTTTAAAGAGCTTTATTAGCTGCAGCAGGTCTGGTGGCGGTAGGCTGGGCGGCACAGGTGAGTGGCAGCAGGGGAGCAGCACCCAGCACCCAGATGGGGAGACTCAGGACCCCCCTCTCGGTCCCCACGGCTCTATCCCCAGCAGCGGTGTTTACCCAGGGGGCAACAGGGACAGGCTCTGCCATTTGCACTGTGTTGTGGGAGCCCATGTGCTAGACCCTGCCCGGGACGATGCGGTGCCATGGTGCAGGAGGAAGGGATGCTCAGCCGTGAGCAGGGGGCCGAGAGCCACGCCAACATGGGCAGTGGGGGTGGAGCGAGGGCAGACGGGGCTGATGGCCAAGCCCCCTCCTTCCTCCATGAAATGCAAAGGGCCAGGAGGAGCAATGGGTGGAAGCAGGCCAGTTCTGACAGCATGGCTCCCTGGGCACATGTGGACCACGGGCAGCTGCCTGGCTGGGCGATGCCGTGGCACAGCCCACAGTGCGATGGCTGTGCTGGGGAGCGCGTTGGGAGCGTGCCATGCCACCCTTCCAATGCTGAGCTCAGGCCTTGATGTGCTGGGGTGGCACTGGGGCAGGCAGGGGCAGGGAGAGGTGATATACACGGTCTAGAAGATGGACGCTGGAACTTATATATGCACTGCGGGGCTGGAACAAAGCAACTAAAGTAGGCCTCCTACAGGAACAGACGGTCAGTTCTGCAAAGCACAAGGGAGGGAGGGAGGGTCCAGTGGGCAGGGGGGGCCTCCACTGGGCACACAAAGCTGGGGCGCAACATGGCCCGTGGTACCGCGGGTGGCAGCAAGCAGTGGGGCACCCACCCGCACGGGGCCAGTGGGGACGGGGACCACCATGTGTGGGCATATGCCTTGGCCCTGGTCCCAGCAATGCCCCCTGGCACGGACACGGTCCTGCTCCCACACCGAGCCCTGGCACCGCTGCGCCACATGGCTGGGGAAGAAACCCAGCCGGCAGTGGCCGGCAGGAGGAGGAGGTGGTGGGGGTTGGTGGGCAACACGGGGCGGTGGGGCCAGTCTCTGGCAGGGGGCACGGGACCCTCGACAGCTCTGCTGAGTCCGGGGCAGCGGGGGGCTCCGGTGTCCCCCCGACACCACCCGCCTACAGCACACAGGAGACGTCTGCCGAGCGCTTCTTCAGCTCCTTCCCGGCTTTGTGGTGGTGGTGGTGGTGGTGCGCGTGGGCTGAGCCTGGCACAGCAGGGTCTGGCATTGGGACTCCCCGCAGCTGGGTGTCCTGGGGGTGCCCCGTGCCCCCCGCTGCCTCCACCCGCAGGTACGCCTTCACCTTGTGGTGCCGTGCCTTGCCGTCGCTGGAGTCGATCACCCGGCACTCGTACGTCCCCTCATCCTCCAGCTTCACCCGCGACAGCCGCAGCTTGTGGGAGATGTTGCTGCCAACCACCTTCACCACCTGTGGCGAGGCAGACAGGGGGTCAGCTGGCCCCCGGGACCCCCCCAGCTCAGTGCCACCCCTGACCGCGTGCCGCCACGCCGCGTGCTGGGGAGGACATGGCAAAGGTGGGCAGTCAGCATGAGGGGACCCCGGCCCCAGCCCCAGACCACGGGGTGATGGAGTCCCTGGCGTGCGCCTGGCCGCGTGGGGCTTGCAGATCGATGCAGAACCACGCTGGCTAATTAGCTTTTCTACCAAATTGATTCGCTCTCAGTATTTATCACCCAATGAAATTTAAGACTTACTCACTAGCCATAGCCGCGGCTGCTGTTGGGCTGGGTCAATAAATCAGATTTATAACCCACCCCGAGGCCCCTGGCTCTGTTCCCTATAATCACACTGGATGGCAAAGGCCATTTTTCTACTTGCCGCTGCATTTGTTAGCTGAAGATTTTATGGTGTTTAGAAACGGGGCTGGGAGCCGCAACCAAAGGAAGCAAACTCCCAGCCCAAAAGCAAAGGAGGCAGCGCCGAAATGCGAGCAGCAGCACCGGGACCACCACCCCCACCCACCCCCCGCTCCGCGCAGGCAGCCAGCACCTGCACATGCACACACACATGCATGCCCATACCAGCACATGCAAGCACACATGAGCACACGCAAGCAGGTGCGTTCGACTGCCCCGCACACCATGGGCTGCTGAGAGGCAGCCGGTGGCCACAGCCACCCCAAAGGGCGGCTCTGGGGCTGCTCAGAGCCCCTGCGCAGCCGTGAGCATCGATCCTGCAGCACGAGGAGTGGGGGTCTGGGGGGACAGGATGAAGCAGGCTCCCAGCTGCACCCGTGATGGGGCAGACAGGGGCTGGGGGGCTGCACATAGGGGCTGTGGGGCAGGAGGGAGATGAGCTGCCAGGCCTGGTGCGAGCATGCCTGGGTGCTGAGGCTGTCACAGGAAAGGAGCTTCAGAAAAAAAACCTCCATTGTGTCAGAAGAGCAAGAAGTCACTTACTGAAATTAATGGCTGGGAAATTTAGAACTAATAAAAGAAAAACCCCAATTTGCTGGTGCCGCCAGTGGCCATGCAGCCGCTGCCCAGCAGGTCACTGAGCCTCAGCCTGCGGCTCGGTTATCAGCGGGAGGGATAATTTTATGACGGGTCATAACGCTCATGGCTTCGCAGGCTGGGGCAGGGCAGCGACGGCCTGCGCTGCCCATGGGAACGGGGCAGACACCCCGGGCCAGGCCGGGACGGCCAGGCAGCCGCAGCGGTGCCCAGCATCAGCTCAGCCCTGCAATACGCTGCAAGGAATTCAAGGGGGGAAAAAATAAACCCAGACCCATGGTGTTTGCTACCGTATGGCAAAGGGCAGCAGCGGTTTCCCTCTCCACATCCCTGCAACGTGCGGTGGCTCCAGGCAGAGCTGGTGCTGGCACTTCCAGCACCAGCTGTGTTTTGGTGGATAAAAAAGTGGCCAAGGGGTGCCTGGCACGGTGGTTTCTGCGTATGATTTACATCATTGATGCTGCTGTTTGTTCCCAGTCAATTGCCACTGTGGCTGTAACGCACGTTTTATCAGAACCACTCGTGGTAGTGTCTCACCTGTGTTCATTTACCTTCTCCATCCTGTAAACAATTAATAATCAAGGACATTTAAAATAACAACACCACACCAAAAAAAGGGTTTGAAACTCAAGCCTCTCTCTGCTGGCTTGATCTGGAGGAGGCGGCAGAAGCATCGCACCCTGAGCGCTTCAAAATAAATCCTGGTTACACATGCGCATGCATCGATTTCATTCCAGTGTGCAATTAACTGCCTAATTATGCTGAAAAATGCAATGGCCAAGCTGAGCAGGAGCACTGGCCCCAGGATGGCTCCACAGCCCCGGCCCCTGCCTCAGCCCCTCCGCCACCCTGTGCGGCTGCGCTGGCTGTGCCGCAGAACCTGCCTTACCTTGGCTCTAACACGGCACCAGTCCCTGGCCGCGCGTCCCTGCCCAGCGCAGGATTTGGCCCCCAGCTGCTGGCTGGCATCAGGCACCGGGACCCCAGCATCCTCACAGCAGGGTGCAAAGCGCTGTGCCTGGGAGCAGGGCTGGGGTGGGACGGGGGTGACCAGCAGCCCTCTGAGCCGTGCAGTGTCCTGCAAAGCTTCCCACCAGCTCTGGCTGCCCGCAGTGGGCAGCACCATCCCCCGCACTGGCAGCACCCGGGCTCCAGCCACTGCAGCACCAGCCCCAGCGCTTTGCTGCTCATGGGGCAGCAAGCCACAGCACCCCGCTGAGGGACCGATCCTGAAGGCGCTGGGGGTTGGCCGCAGGTTGTGGGCACATCACAGTGCCCATCACAGGACTGGTGACCAGCAGGGCTGAAACCTCAAGGAGCTGACATGAACAGATAAAAAGCGGTATGTCCCCATGGGGGACTCATAACTGGCAAGAGAATCTACCCACACCGATCCCCACAGATGGGCAGTGAGAGGCCATGTGCTTCATCGTGAAATTTTCTGGTGTTTTACCCCTTGTAGCTGCCTCTGCCATTTCCCAGGGATGACAGTCAGGCAGAGGGACCGATCCTGGGCACCAGCAGCACCCAGCCCTGAGGAGTCATGGGCCATGGCAAGCCCGTTCCCCCTTGCTCACTCAGCAAAGGGTCAATGGAAGAAGCAGAAGAGGCTGCCAGGACAGTGGGGACAGCGGGAGCGCTTCCCGATATTGCTCCGGTTCTGTGGCACTCCCAAACGCAGAGCCCCCCGAGGTGGGGAGGGCCAGCAGCGGGGAAGGGGGCACACACCTGACAGCGGGGAGCCAAAAGCGTTGATTTTATTTAACTGATTAGTGTCTCCTCATTCTGTTCACGTGAGCCTAAATGGTTTTGGGATGCTAATCCAGTGAGTAAATTAGATTATTTTCTCCTTAGCATAAACACGTCCCTCAGATGCCGACAGGAGAGCCAGACGGGGCTGATGGGCCAGGCTGTGCCACTCAGCCTGGACAGGGGGGAGCTGCCCCCCTGCTCCAGTGTTGCCAGCGCAGCCCCCCACCTCCCAGGATGCCTCGTTGGGGGCACCCAGAGACACAGACCCCCGAGACCCTCCCACCACCCCAGCTCTGTGCAATGCTGAGTGCTGGCGTCGCAGGCATCGACCGGAGCCCCTGCAAGAGCCCTTATCCAAACTCACGCTTATTTTTGTCGCGTCCTTCCCAGGCTCCTCCTGCGGCGATGCTTTCAGCTGTTGGAAAGAGAGGGATGGAGGGGGAGACCAGAGAGGGAAGAGAAATTGTCAGCTGGGCTGGGACGAGGCAGGAGCCCACCGGACCCCTGCCCACCCCCGAGATGGCTGCCCCAAGCAAGGAGGTGGGAGGAGAGGGCTGCTCGGCCCCAGCAAACGGGAGCCAGCCGGGGCAGCAGGAAGGGGAGGGAATGGCAGCACGAGAGTGCCACAGGGGTGCTCCATCAGCGGGTGGTCCCCGTGACCCGGGGCTGGGGACAGAGCCCCGCTCCCTGCAGCAGCATCACTGCAGCAGTGACCCCTGTTCCCAGCCACCCTGGCCCCTTCACAGCCAGCACCTGCCCCGCTTGCCATAGACGTTCCCAAATCAGCTGGCAAACTGGGCAGCAGCCTGTGACCCCTTCAGCAGCCACAGGCAGTACTGGGGCACAGGCGCCCAGGCTCCCTGCTGTGCCATGCAGCCCGCTCCCATGCCCACTCCTCACACCGGGCATCCCCACCACCCTGCAGCCCCGTAGCCCCCTCGGCCCCGCAACAGTGCTCCCAAGCTGCAGCACTTCTCTAATGCTTCTCTCAATTTATGGTAATGCCGGGAGCAGCTCTGCCAAAGACACAATAATAAAGGCTCATTAAAATACCTAAAGCTGCCTTCCCATTATTTGGCCCTTATCTCTGTGCGAACAGAAAGAGAAATAAAGAGACAGCTGTTTGCTGAGACCGATACACACGGAAATGGGGAAAACAAGAGAGGGCTGGAGGTGCAGATGATGCAGGGGTGGGATGGATGCAAGGGGACGATGATGAGATGGGAGAAGGCACAAACACAAAGACAAAGCCTCTGCCTGGGATCAGTCCCAGGGGAAGGGCCACGTGGCCCCCGTGGCTAGCTGGTAAGGGTGGCCAGGACAGCCCAGCCTCGCCAGCCCCATGACCCAGAGCATCCTCAGTGCAGCTGGACACTGTGCACCCCATGTGTGGTCCTGCACTGCGGGACCCCCAGGTTCCACTCTGCCCATGAGCGTGGAACGGGGTGAGACCCTGCTGTTTGCATGTCGGGTCAGTGCTAGAATGCTGCTGCAGGACCCCCCACCCCTGAGCCCCAGCTGCAAGCGCAGCCCCCCAGGCAAGCGCAGGGGAATGCTCTGCCTCTGGCTGCTGCTGCCGGAGGGGGAGGATGAGGGGTGTTACCTGGTTGGAAGCCCATGTCTGTTTGTCTGTCCAGTCCTTGTGGTTGCGGACGTACCACCACTGTATCTCAAGGGAGTAGGAAGGGGAGCCACTGCCTCGGAAGGAGCACGCCATCTCCACGTCCTCACCTGCCTGGGCCGTCATGTCGTGGGGGGTCTCCGTGAAGAGGGCTGCAGGAGACAGAGCGAGGGCTGCGGGCGCCTGCAGGGACATGCCACCACCCCAGCACAGGACATGCCACCACCCCAGCACGGGACATGCCACCACCCCAGCATGGAACAATGCCACCAGCCACACCAGCAGGGTTCCTGGGAGTACCTGGACCCTTCCCTGGCCATAACCTATATCCAGATGTCCCTCACCCACCCCAGTGCCCCCTCCCCAGTCCGGGAAGAGCTGCCTGGCCCCTCCAGCCCCTGGCCCTTTGCAAAGAGCAGTGGGAGGAAAGGGAGACAGCAGGAGCCTCTGCCCCCCCAAGTGCCACGCCATCCCCCAGGACCTCTGCCTGAGTGAGCACGGGACCCCACGCTCCTCCAAGGTGTAATAAATAAATAAAGCATGATCGCATCTCCACTTAGATCAGAGCATAAATGAAAAGCAAATCCTTGTTTAATGCGGCCCCCAAACAGTCTCCCACATGCCATATGGTTTGCTTTCCTCGCTCAAAACAAATATTGTTCAGAGATGTAATTAGAATTCTTTTCATCTCCTCTGGAGAGATTATTGTTCCTCTGTAAAGACGGCCCCAGCATGCAGGTCACCAGCAAATATTATTGCCACAATCTACGGCGTCTTCTCCCTGGCATAGCATGGCACAGCACGGCATGGCACGGCATGGCACAGAGGCTGAGCCCCCAACACTGGCATGGCCAGGCCCAGGGCTGCCAGCTGCCCTGTGCTCCCCTGGCCACCATTTTGGCCACAGAGATGTCAGGACATGCAGGCAGGGGCTGCAGGGCACGGGGCCACCTGCCCTGTCCCCACTGCCCAAGGAGCATCGCTTCGGGGCCAGCAGCAGCACTGGGATGAACCAGGTCCAGCTGGAATCTGCTCCAGCATGGGGCCAGCCGGCAGCCTGTCCCTGCCCTGCCATGAGCTGTGGCACGTGGTGCCTGGCCCAGGCAGGTCACAGAGGTGGATCAGGGTCCCGCTGTATCTGTGCCGGGTGCCCTGTGACCCCCCCCCCCCCCGCCCCACCATCTTCCCCGGCCACCCTGTGCTGCCGGCACTGCCAGCTCACAGCCACCATGCAGGTCCCTCCGGTGCCACCGGAGCCCCCCCAGGACACACACCCTGTCAGGAGCAGCTCCCAGCTCCCCGGAGCCTCTCATCAAGCCCTCATCCCCTCTGAAAACGAATTATTATCAGCCCAGATGGAAAAGTTAATACCTTTAATATCTCCCCGTCCCTTTGGACACATGGAAATCCCATATACTTATCACTTTCCTTTAATCCATCTTAGCAGGGGAACTGAGGGAAATACCCAGCATAAGGGTTTAACAAGCCTGGGTCTCCCGGTGGGGTTCCCAGCACAGCTCCTGCACCCCTGTTTGCCCAGGAGCCGGGCACCAGCACTGCTCAGGCTCTGTGCCAGAGAGCAGAGGGAATCCCAGGCTGGGGTGCAGCTCCAGTGGTCCAAGGTTGTGGGAAGAGCAGGAGAGTGGTGCTGCCCGGCATCATCTGCTCTTTGGCACATGGCAAAGGGCTCATCGTGCTCCTGCCGCAGCAGTGCCAGGGCCGTAATGTCCAGCCATTCGCCAACACTTGCCCACCCATTCCAGAGCCGTGGCCCAGGATCAGGCTTTTGCTCCACAGGATTCCTGATGGCAAGAGCGATGGCCAGAGAGGGTCCCAGCAGAGCCGGCACCAGCCCCCCGGGACCCTGCAGTCCTGGCTGGGCACATGGAGCAGAGGCAGGGGTGACGGCCTGAGGGCTCCAGCCATGTCCAAATTACTGTGAACACAATTAAAATCTGCTCTCACAGACGGGAATTTGGCAGATGAGTGGAGAAAAGGCTTGATTGAAGCAAGCGTCGCCTTTCTTTCAGATTTAATTGGGAAGCGTATGTATTAATTAACCCCGGGGCTCGGCCACCTCAAAGTGCATCCAAAGGAGGGCAAGTCCCGCTGACAGGGGCCCAGCGGCAGCCCCCTCCCACAGCATCCCTGGGACCGTAGAGCCCACTGCTGTCTCCGACCCCTCCCCATCTCCCTGCACAGCAGTTGTGAGTGACAAGCTGGGAACTCCCAAGAGAGCCTAGAAACCATCCCGGGAAAGGGATGGATGGGCAGAAGGGAAGGTGAGGCCGGTCCCTCCCTCCCTGCACATCCCGGCCCTCCGTCCCCTTCTTCTGCCCCACTGCCTGCCCCCGCCACCCAGCCTCCCACCCATGGCCCCGCTAAGGGGAGGGGGCTCCAGTACCCCCATGCCAAGGAACAGCTGCGCAGCTCACATCCACAGGGTGCTGGGCTGCTCTGCCCCGCCCCCCCCCCCCCCCCGTCCCAGCCCCAGCAGTCACCCCCGGGACACCCCAGACAAGGGGCAAGCCAGGCCACCACCAGCACAGTCCCCAGCCCCAGAATCACAGCAGGACAGTCCCACGTGGCACCGCAAGAGCAGAATGCAGTTGATGGCGCAGGAGAGGTGCCAGGACAGCAGGCTGAGCCTCGCAGCAGCCAGAAACAGCGGCAGGAACAGGGACAGCACAGCAGAGGGGATGTGAGATGAGAGACAACGGATGGATGGACAGAGGCACTCCGGGTGATGGGTCAGTGACAGGAAAGATGCCACAGGGACAGTTCATCTCTCCTGTCTGTGCCAAAACATGAGGGAGGGGGTGTCTGACGGACGGGACAGCAGCGCCTGGGGGGCAGTGAAGCCCTTTCTTTACAAGAGCCGCCTGGAAGAGCCGAGGCTGGGCCGCTGGGGACAGGGTGCCTTGGTGGGGCGAGAAGGAGGCAGAAGCATCTCAGGGCTCAGAGTCTGCAGGAACAAGTGACCAGCATCATCAAGTCACCCCTTTGCTGGGGATCACATCCCTTGGTCTGTCTGGTCCGTACTCGCGTGTGCAGCCTTTGCATGGGGCGGGTGGTCAGCACTGGGTGGGCCATGGAGCCGGTGGGAATCCAAGAGCTCAGACGTTTGCAGAGCTGCTGAACCCCAGCACGAGCGCTCGATCGTGCTCTGGCAGGGCGTGCTAAAATCCACCCCGGCACTGAGCTGAGGTGCAGCTCCCTGGCCAGCCCAGCCATGGCTCAGCCCTGTGCAGGCTGCAGCCAGAGCCCCGGCACAGCACCCTCCCTCCCGCGCACCGCACCGTGGCTGGGCGCCCGAGCCGTGGCCAGATCAAGCCCCCTGCCCCAAGCGGCAGCAGGCACCGAAGCGCAGGGCAGGAGCAGCAACTCCCTGTGGCTCCAGCAGCACCATGTGCCCTCCCCGATGGATGCCGTGAATCCCAGCCACCTGGGCAGAGGCGTGTTGGTGGGGACAGGTGTCACTGCACCCTCCAGCCCCAGCCCTGCAGCTCTGCAGGGAGCCAGGCAGAGGAGATCCAGGGCCTGCGGCAGCCCCCAGCCATGCGCAGCCCCCACAGGGTGCATGGGGGTGGCTGAGTTGCCTGTCCCCCGCTCCTACCCACACTGCTGGCAGGGACAGGGGAGAGCCGAGCTGCTGGAGTCGACCAGCACCCAGCCCCTGCCTGCCCTGGCCCCCTCCCTCACCCAGCACCGTCTCCTTCCCCACCGCTGACATTGGTGCCGCATCCTCGCAGCGGCAGGGAGGGGGCTGGCGCCAGGCTGCTGCTCTCTGTGCTTTATGGCCTGCTACCTGTCATAAACTGAGAAAATCAGGATCAATAAATCTTCTGGGAAACAAAAATCAGGGGAAATAAAATGAACTCAATGGGGAAACACAGATAAACGGAATTGAAAACGCCTGCTGGGACAGCTTGGTGCTCTCATAAACTGGAGATATACAGGCTGCCACGCTCCCTCCGCACAGCGAGCAGGATTCATTACCGCGGCCCCCGCTTGGCACGGGCAGGAGAGCTGCCGGCAGCGAGTGGGCAGCACGGAAGGGGTGCCCCCCCTGCCAGGGGCAAGGCCAGGTTCTGCATCACCCCCGGCACTGGGAAAGGACCTGGCAGCCCCCGTCCCCGCAGCCGCTGCCCTGTGGAGCACGCGAGGCCATGCAGCCCCGGAGTCTGGCCAGGACCCTGCCTGCTGCCGGAGGCTTTGGTGAAGCCCTGCGAAGAGCTGTGCTGGCTCCTGGCCCTCCCAAAGCACCAGCCGCCGGCTGCTGAGACGGCCGCGGCTTAAGCAGCGATGTGGGCATGCACTCAGGTTAACATTTGTGTAAACATGTATCAGAGGGTGATTAAATATGTATTGCACATTTGCAAATGCATGTTAATCACCTAGTTAGCACACTTGCTCTGCGAGTTATTTATCACTGAAACACTACAGCACTGGTCAATCAGATGCCTCTTTCCCTGCCCAGGCTAACAGGAGCCCCACAGCACCCGGGGCAGAGGGGCAGCACGTGCCGGACAGGTGGCAGTGGCCAGGGCTGGCTCCATCGCGGGGCAGGGGGAGGCTGGCAGGCTCTGCCTCCCCTTGTCCCTCCCTCCGGCTGCCGCTGTTATGCTGTGGGCTGTGATCAAGTGTGGTTTATTCTTCCCTTCACAAAGCTCCCAGTCATAATTCATGGTTTATTATGGTTCGGTGAGTCAAGACACTTGGAGGACTAATTGCCAGCTCAGCCTCGTGCTCCCGACACTCGCTCCCTCGGCAGCCCCCTGCCCGCGCCTCCGCAGCAGGAGTGTGCCATGGGACATGGTGGAAGGGAACCAGCTCTGACATGGCCACTGCAGCCCTGAGTCCGCACTTGGGTGAGGGGCACCCTGACCCCGGCCAAGGGCATGCCCCCTGCAGCTCCCATGGAGCCTGGCCCCAAGCAATGTCAGCAGCCACATTCCCCCAGCTGCCTGGACCCCCTGGGCTGCATCCAGGAGAGCTGGTCCCTGCCAGCACCCAGAGCTTCCAGGGGTGCTGGTGGGGTGCCAGGGCTGCCATCACCACCCGCCTGCCCTGGGGGCTGCACCACTGTCACACTGGCTACCTACCGGCAGCAGCTCCTGGCACAGATGCCACCAGGCCCCTGCTGCTGCCATTATGGGGCAAAATAAGAGGCAAGAGAAAGCAGCCAGTGCTGCCAGGAGAGCCAAGCCGCTCCCTCCCCACCAGCTGCACAGCATGTGTGGAGATCCCCCGGGGAGGACCCTGCAGAGCTGCCGAGACAGCTGTCCCCTTCCCTGTCTCCCCCATCCCCATGCTCTCCAGCTCAGCCCTCCCTGGGGACAGCTGCGGAGGGCCTGCTCCTGCCCCAGCCGCTGGGGAGACCATGCAAACCCTGCCCTGTGTCCCTGGCGCGGGGCTGGCTCCTGACCCGCTGAGTTTGCACTGCACCGCGCGCCTGCACCACCGCAGGAAAAGTAAATGCGTCTGACAGCAACCACAGCCAATGACACCTTCCCCTCCCCAGGTACCTGCGTCCCCTCCAGCTGATGGCAGGGGACAGCCTCAGCTGCAGAGCTGCCCATGTCCTACTGGCACCAAAGGTACCAGAGGCGCAGCCTGTCATGTGCACTGGGCAGTAACCTGGGGAGGGACAGACCCTCCTCAAGGCCATGGGGTCCCTCCACCCCTCAGCACGGGCTGCCTGTGCAGGAGTCGCCCCAGGAGATCAGAAGGCATGGGAGGCACCCCCCTGGACAGATCCAATAGCAGAAGCATGTGTACCACTCCAGCATGCTGACTGTGCCGGGTCCATGCTGTCCCAGCAGCAGGGACACAAGGGTTGTCAGTGTCTGCTATGCAGGTTGGACTAAAACCTCCCTCCTCTTCCCATCTGCCCATTAACATCTGTGAATGCATCTCCTCCTGACAAGCCTGTGAGCAGGGATGCTGACTCCAGGTCACCAAAAACACATCACGGCTGCAAACCGGTGCATAAACACAGCGGTGCGATGGCCAGTCTCACCAGCGAGAGCAGAGCAGGCAGCTCCGACTCCAGCAGCTGCGCCAAGGGCAAAGGGCTTCGGTGGCGAGAAGCCGGCAGGGATGGGACTAGGGCTGGGGCTGAAGCCCAGGACAGATCCAGCCACAGACCTGCTTGTGGTAGCCCAGTGAGTGTCCGGCCGGTGCCGAGCAGCTCGCAGCCTGGCCCTGGTGCTGCGGGAGCACTGCTCTCCTCTGGCAATCCTGCAATTGCCCCTTCCAAGAGAAGCATCAGGCTGGACCACTGCGAACACCGGCCGGGGACAGGAGGGCTCCCGCCGGCACACTGGCGATGGGAGCTCCATTTCTCTGCCCCTATTTACTGTCATATTAGCAGCAGAATTAGCTCGATTTTGCAGCATAAATTAAAAACAACAACAACAACAAAATCCAGATAATTCAGTGATTGTGATCAGGACAGAGCTCACTTTCCCAGGGAGCTGCAATTAACCTTGAAACCCTTGAGTATTTCTAACAGTGAACCGTTACGGCCAGGCTGCCCCCCAGCTCCTGCCCTTCCTGCTGCCCAGGTTCTACCCCCATGGCAAAAGAGACGCCGGCGGTGAGATTCCTCCCCCAGCCTGGCCCCAGCTATGAGGAGCTTTCCCCAGGCAAGGGTACTCATTGCTCCCAGCTGGCTCCCCAGGAGTCATGGTTCTCAGACAACTCCCTCCTGAGGGGAACGAGGAAGAGCAGTTATTTGATAGTATAAGTAGCAAAAACCTAAAATGGCCTGTTACAACAGCTCCCAGTGGGACCCCTGGCAGCACCGTGCAGCCATCCTTTAGCCGCCACTTGCTTTGGTGCTGGTCTCTGCCAGGGGATGATTCCCAGCAGGCAGGGGTTGGTTCCCAACAGGCAGGGCACCTGGCAGCAGGCAGGAATCGGGATGGGGCAGACAGGGGCTCTGCTCCACTGGAGATCGGCACCCCTTGCCCATGCACAGCGCCCTCCTGCCCAGCTCTGCCTGCCCCATGACTGCTGGGCTCATCCCAGTCTACACAATGCAAAGCATCAACGCATCCAGTGTGGCTGAGCCCAGCTGGCAGCCCTGGTGCCCAGCTGTGCACCCACCGCAGCCAGAGCCATGGGGAGGGGGCAGCAAAGGTGGGAGATAAACCCACAGCCAGGGGAAATGACCACGAAGAGGGGGAGCCCAGACAGAGCCGGAGCTGTCGGTGGCCAGGGCCGGGAAGAGCCATATGCCCCACCATGAACCAAAACGCCAGAGGAACTGCGAACGGGAGAGCACCCCCCTAGGTCCCCGCCTGGGCATTCGCCCAGCCCCGGCCCCCAATGTGGCACCTGCCGAAGTGGGGAGCGAAGCGAAGCCCCGGGGTCCCCATTCCAGCCCCGCCACGCTGCCCAGGGCTCCCGGCCCATGCGCAGCCGCACCAGCTGTTTGTTTGATTTGCTGCCTCGTTCACATGGAATGTTATGATTAAAATTAGCTGTCACTGTCCTAACGTAATAATTCCCAGTGTCTGGCCCATCGTCTGTCAGCTTCTTCAAGGGAAAAGAAAGCACAGACATTTGATGAGGAGAGGTGTCAGAAGTAATTGCGTTGAATGACTGCACGAACAGCAGCAGGAAAAACACATCGAGTGGAGAATTCCCATCAGGAAGTGTGAAAAAATCCGGCAGAATGCAAAGTGTTTATGAAAGTAATTGATAGAATAATCATCGGGGTGTGCAAGAAAGAAGGGCAGCACCCTGGGGAGCCAGGGCACTGCTCCCTCCAGCCCTCAGCCCTTCAACAGCAGCTTTATTGATGGTGAGACACTAAGGCTTGCAAACGATGCAAGGAAGGAGCCAGGCTTCTCCTCGGGAACGCAAGCTGCTTGCCAACCGGCTCTCCCTGCCCTGCTCCGGGAGCCGGCAGGCTGGAAGGCGGCTGGAGCTTCCCAGCTAGCACCGGTTTTGAACGCCGATGGCACCAGCCCAGCCTGCACAGGCTGTCTGCAATGGGGGGCATGAATAATTGAAGGCGCCAGCCTGAGGAGAGGAGAGAGGAGGGGAGAGGCAGTGCTGTGGCTAGGGGAGGATGCAGGGGGGGATCCTGCGGCTCAGGCGCTCTGCCGGGGTGGTGGGGCAGACGGAGTTGACCCCCGCTCCAACCCTGCTCCATCCCTGCTCCAGGCAGACCCTTTGCTGTGAGGACAGGGAAAGGACTTTCTTTGACTGAGAGTTTTTCCCTCCCCAGGCAGCACTGGCTGCCATGTGAGCAAAGGCAACGCTGCTCACGCCTGCAGGGCAGTGGGCTGGGGGATCTGCCCTCAGCCACCCGCTGATGCCTGCCGAGACCACGCTGCTCCTGCTCAATTCCCTCACTGCATCCTCTGTGGACAAGTCCCAGGTAGCACCGAACGCGCTCCCAGGCTGTGCCAGACCCTCATGGTGCAGCAGAGGCTCCTCCAGGCCGCCTGCACCGGGCAGAGATGGTGGTGAGCTCCGGGTGCTGCCTGCTGTAGGCAGAGTCTGGAAGGACTTGCCCGCCCCCACTGGCCCCAGCCAAATCCACCCCATCGGCCCCGGCCCCTCTCCCACTCCGTGCTCCTGGCCCACGGGGCTCTTGCGATGCGGAGGGAAAGCTGTACCAGCAAGTAATGAAATGATCAATCTCCGATCTGCTAAACAGCAATTTATACAGGTTTTCAGCACACACAGCTTTTATCAAATTGGTATTCACCTACTGAACACAAATGGCTTATTATACATGACCCACTTATTCACTGCTTTTCAGTATCGTTAATAAAGGTTTCTGTTGTGATTAAGTGAGTTGCTGCAGAACTGCTCGTAGTAGCAAGCTGTAATGTGGCTCCGAAGTGCACTCGCCCTCGCAGAATATTTCTTCTCCTTGGCTCCCTGCTCCCTTGCAGCGACCATTTCACTATTTATTTGCCTATTGCTGAATTTCTGAGGGGAGCAGCAGCGGCTAATGGAGGCTCTTCGCCCACGTCTCCTTCCGGCACGCCAGGCTGGCAGGTCCGGAAACCCTCCTGCCTTTGTCCCCCAGCACCACGGCGGATCCTCCCTTCCCCACGCAGGCAGGTACCCACCGGCCCACATGCTGCAGGACTGCGGGACACCGCACAGCGCCCGGCCCGGGGCTCCCTACACCTGGAGGCTCCTCGGGGCAGAGCACAGCTCCCCACCACATGCCAGGAGCTCCGGAGCCGTGCGAGGGGGACGGCTGCGATCCCGCCACCCCACGTGCCCCCTGTGCTCACTGCTCGGGCTCAGACTTACACCTGCCCGTGTCATCCCGCAGAGGGCAAAGAGGGCCTCGGCACCCTTCTCGGGGGGTCTGTCACCCATCCGGCACCCTGCGGCTGGAACTGCCCCCCACGCTTAGACTGACTTGTCCACGGTGGGGGGCTGCAGGGGTGCCCCTTTCCCAGTCCCCCTTGGGCAGCAGCACCGCCTGGCCCAAGCCCGGCGCAGCGGGGCCGGCGGAGGAGCCACGGCAGGCAGGGAACGGGAGCCGGGAGCGCTCCAGCCAGCGGTGCGTGGCGGCACACAGGGATGTGCGGCGGCGTGCACGGGGGTGCACGGGGATGCGCGCGGGGATACACACTTGCACGGGGATGAACACGGGGATTCACACTTGCGCGGGGATGCGCATGGGGATGCACGCGGGGATGCACACTTGCGCGGGGATGCACGCGGGGGTGCACGCGGGGATGCACACTCGCACGGGGACGCACCGTGCAAAGCCCCCCGCGCTCGAGGCTGCCGCCGGGCCCCAGGGACCGGGGCGGCGGATCTCAGCCCCGGCTCGGCCGGGCCGCTCCCCGGCTCCCCGGAGCTGCCGGCGCGACAGACCGCGACGCGCTGCTGCCCGCCGGCACCCCCCCCGCGTCCCCCGTCCCGCCGCCCGGCCAGGGGCCGCCCCGACCCGCCGCCAGTCCCGCGCGGCCGAGACGGCCGGGAACCGGCTCCGCGAGAGACCAAGCCCCGGGAGCGCCCCGGGCGCAGCCGCCCCCCCCCTCGCTCCCGCTCCCCGCGGCAGCCGGTGCCCCTGATTCCCCGCCGCCGCCGCCCCGGCCGCCGCCCGCCCCGCTGCCCGCGCCGCTGCCCGCGCTCACCGCTGCCCGCCGCCGGGGCGTCCCACGGGGGGTGCCGGGAGGCGGCGCCGAGCTGCAGGTAGAGTCCCAGGTAGTGGAAAATCCCCAGGGCCAGGGCCAGGGCGCCCATCTTGCCGCGGGCGCGTCTGTCCCGGGGGCGGCGGCGCCGCCGGGCCGAGCCCTGTCCCCGGGGCTGCGCCGCGGTCCCGGCGCCGCCGCGCTGCGGAGCTCTTCCCTCGCGCGGAGGGCGCCGCGCGCCGAGGCGGTGCCGCGGCTCGCCCGGAGCCTCCCCCGCCCGGCGGAGGGATCCCGGCCCCGCGCACACCCCCAAAGTTTTTCGCACGGTTCATTCTTAAACTGCGCGGGGCGGGGCCGGGCCCGCCGCGCCCACGCGAGACCCCCCGCCCGGACCCCCGGCACCGACACGCCCACGCACGACCCCCGCCCCCCGCCCGGACCCCCGGCACCGCCGCGCCCACGGCGCCCGCGCAGGGGAGGGTGTCTCGGCCGGGGTCCCGGCCCGCCTCGGCCCCGGCGGGGGCGGCTTCAGCACCCGGGACAGCGCCCGCCGCCGCGCCCGGCTCCGCCCGGCCCGGTCCGGCCCGGCCCGGCACAGCCTGCACTGTGCGGGCGTGCAGGGAGCGGTGCCGGGGGTGCGGGCCCCCCCGCCCCCCGTTTCAGCCCCCGGAGCGCGGGACGCTCGCCCCTCCCGCCCCGGGCAGTGACGGGTTTCGGGGCCATTCAGGGGACCGGAGGACCGGGGGCAGGGCCGGGGCCCGGCGTGTCGGTGTCTTTACCGCGAAGGGAAGAGCAAGGACACAACTCCCCGCGCGCGCCCCCGCCCGCACCCCAGCGCGTGCAGGATGCGCCTCCGCGCAGCCCCCGGAGCCGGGGCAGCGCCGCTGGGCCACGCCGCGCCACGGGCACCGCGCTCCGGCCTCTGCGCAAGGAGCCTCCGCTGCGTGGGGCGAGGTCCCGGGCTCCCCAAACCTGCGCCTCGCAGGTCGGAACCGCGCACCGTGAGCTGTGCGGTGGGCACGTTCTGAACAGTCCGAAAATGCCCAAAGGAGCCCGAAGGTGGCACAAATCCACCCTAAACACCAGCGTCGGCGCTGGGGGGAAGGCACGGGCACAGGCTTCACTCGCTGTTCTCTGTGCACGTGTAATGATCTGAAGGATATTTGCTCTCTACATACAGTAAAAATCAGATTCTTTCAGGTGTTTTCTGCCATAAGATGACAGACACTTGCTACAAAAAGATTCTTTAAATTGGACTTGAAAATACAAACTGTATTTCTTCACCCTTCCCTCAGCAGGAGGAGCGGGAGCGTTTTTCCCGTTACCCTGGCGAGGTGGGGTCCCTGGGCTCAGCCGGGAAGAGCCCCGCACGCCACTGCAGGAGCTGCGCTGCCTCGTACCTGCCTTACAAATCAATAGTTTAAAAAAAGTTCTACCTGCTGCAGTGTTCTCCACATGGCAGAATAAAGCCCAGATGGGAGCGGAGCAGAAAGCATTGATCTCTGCCCAAGTTCATTACTCCATCTAGAGTTAAAAGCTGGAGGAAGGAGGGAGCAGCGGCACAGGATGAGCTGGGCGCCCACAGCCACGGCTGGTTGGGCTCAGAGGGTCCAGTTCTAGGCCAGCGAGAGAGCAGAGGCAGCGAAGGCCTCTGGGTTTCCTGCGGGAAAGCTCCCAGGAGCCGGCAGCAGCCACGCTGCACTGGCCAGGAGAAGGAAGAAGATGCCGGAGGAGCTCAGGAGGCACCAGCCACCTGGGTGCGGGCAGCTTCTCACTGCACCCGGGGTGAACAGCCCAGGGCTGGTCTCTGTGCTCTGAGAGACCCTTTCCTTGGGTCCTCCAGGCTGCCCTGTCCAGGAGCCTGGAGCATGGCCCCCATGTCCAGGAGCCAGCAAGCAAATATGGCTGCCTCTGGGCTGGATCCTGAGCGAAGCAAGAGCATCAGCTCACCCAGAGTCACGTGTGGAGGCAAAACACCCACACACCAAAATACAGGGGTCACACATGGGGTCACGTGCAACAGGAAAAAGCAGCGAAGGCCAAGCAGGAGTGAGGGGACCTGGGCGAACCCGTGCTGCAACAGCACCTGCAGATGGGGGCGTCAGCTCTGAGGGGGCACCACTTTACTAAGCTCCCACTTGTGGGTGCAGCTGGAGTGGGAGACGGGGACATCACCCCGCAGGGACTGTCCTGGGCAGGGGTCCCCATGCCAGGTGCAGGTCTGGCACCCCCCGCACCAGGGGCGGCACGGCCCCCCCTGGCAGCTAGGACAGCGGGTGCCGAGGCTGCGTGACTGCACCTCCAGGGCTGAGCCCTGCCAGGATCTTCCAGCGTATCACCAGAGCTATTTAAATCATGCCATCAGGAAGCAAAGAGAGCATAAATTCCTCTCGGTGCTGGGAACACCTCCAGATGCAGAGCCTGAATTAAGTCCCATTTCCAGCTGATTTTCTGCCACCGCAGCAGGATGACAAACGGACACTGGGTCTGTGCAGGGGCCCAGCAGCCAGGGAAGAGCCAAGTGTCCACATGTCTCGGGCGCACTTGGAAGGTTTCATTTTCCTCCTCAATTTTAATTCATCAGTGAAAAGGCCCAGAGCAGATGCTGTCTGCTGTTGCAGCCACACAGCCCTGATGAACCCCTGTGTGTCTGACAGGGACAGGAAGGGAGGTTGCTTGCAGACAGAAGCGAGAGCAGAGCCAGCAGCTCCCAGACCAGACAGACGCTGGTGCTCACTGCGTAACGATGTCCCTTATCTGCACGCTTGCTATTGCTCTGAAATAGCTGGTGCCTCCCTTGCAAAGCTCCTCTTCCAGCTGAACATGCCCAGGGACTCGCTCTCAAGGATGAAACGTTCCTTACCTCCCTTAGCATCAGGTTTTCTGCCTACCATATGATTTTGCATGTGCCCTTGGTCCTGCTCAGGGTGGGCACCTGCAAGATGGGGGAATCTAGTGGCCATTTCCACATGGTGACACCAGAGACCCTGGTGGCACCACATCCACCACGGTCACAGATCCCGTGCCCATGAGGTTTGCAGGTGAGTCTTCCCTGAGCTGCCCATCTGATGGGTGGCACAGGCAAGCCTGTGGAGCTGGAGGCTGTGGTGAAGCTCTGAAGAGCTGGATGAGAGGTTGGAAGGGTGGGGGAGGTCCCAGCCACATCAGCAGCACCTCCTGGGGATCACCCTGACCAGGGCCCCAGGAGGACTTGGGCCCTGCCGTGCAGGCTGAGGCACAGGGACTGGCCCCTGATGGCACAGCCCCAGCCTGGCACTCCCCAAGGACACCCAGAACCAAACCGAGATGGTTAGCCCTTCCTGCGCAACCAAGTGCTGCTGGTGTTTGTTCTGATGCAATTCAAACCCCGTGTTTTCTTTCAATAGCAGAGCTACCCAGCAACTGCATCTCCAGCTTAAGGCATCCAGGGAAGAAAAAAAACCCAAACCACCCACCCCAAAAACCCCACGGCTACTGCAGTACCGAGGGTTGCCTCATGCATTATTTTGAGATTCACTTATTAAAAGGTTCATGCGGGAGCACCCCGAGGCTCAGCACCCCCTGCTCTGGGGCATGGTGGGATGTTGGCTCTGTGGCCCCCAGCGCCTGCCTGCCCTGTCTGCAGCCACTCTCGCCCGCGACGCTTCCCTGCAGTGGCCGGTCCCACATCCCCATGAGCTGTGGGGCTGGGCACCAAGCTCTCCTGATGTCCATGAGCCAATGCTCAAATCCACAGCTGCCTGAGAGATCGGATTGGGTTGTTCATCTCTCTGACGGGCAGAATAAACACCCTCCACATTGATATCGAGCTCATTGCTGATACTTGTTTAGAGACTTGACAATCCCTGTATAAAAGGATTTCCTTCTACAGCTGAAGTTTGACATTCCTGCATTATTAGATTATTTGCAAAGGTCTGCGTGCACTGCAGGAAAACAACAACGCTACCAACATCCAACATTACAACCTTCTCCTCCACAAATCATCCCAGGCGCAATAAGCCACGGAGACAGCACCTATTTGAAAACCCCTGACGTAGAGAAGCAGCTGAGGGAGGCGGCAGGGTGGGCACTCAGGTGAGCAAACACAACCCAACCATGCCATTAACAACAAAACATAATAAAAATGAAATAAAATCAAGGAGGGAGGCAGGCCTGGGAGAGGGTTTGGGGTCGAGGGAACCCAGACTCACCAGCTGCTGGGTTCAGGCTCCAGCACCACCATGGGCTCCTCGTGCCGCAACCAGTGCAGCCCTTCCCAGTGGCACAACCTAACTGGGAGAGCACCAGAGCCCTGCGGACTGCCTGAGTATCCATCGGCTATGGAAGCGTGGCAGCTCCATCCCCCTGCCTGGCTCAGCCACAGCTCTGTGCCCCCGGCACTGGGAGCCCTTGGGGGTCCCAGCACGGTGTGGGGGAAGGCAGCGAGAACCTCCAACCAGCACATGGAGGCTTTGGGAGCCACAGCGCTCTGCCCAGAGCAGCCCTCGCACAGCGAAGGTTATCCAAAACATAAAATTAAGAAGAAAATTACTTGAGAAGAATTATTTCTTCAGAGAACAATTCATGCCCATTTCCAGGCCATTAACTCCTTCCTTCTCTGCAGAACCCACCATCAGGTTCCCAATGGAGAGAAGCGCTGTCACAGGTGTCAACCATTTTGGCAACAGCTCCCTCTTTCCAAACTACTGTTTCAAGGACCAAAAAAAATCAAATGTAAAAAAATTAAAAAAGCCAATCCAAACCCCCAAACCAATGACCCCTTCCCCGTCCAGATTATTTACTGCCATATGAGAAAAGCCTTTCCTGAAACCCAGGTCTTAATAGAAAAGAAAAATAAATTAAAAAACCCAATCGTTTAAGTGACTTATTTGTGCTGCTGAAGGTTTATTTCCCAATTTTGACAGTGTCTCTTTGTATTTAGTGCAGCCTGGGTCTCTCTAGCGGGATGTCAAGAGATACTCCTCAGTCATGATTTGCACTCATTTCTCCCCTTTTAGAGAAGAAGCGGAGCTCAAGATGGATTCAGAGACACGGTGAGGACAGTGCTGGTCCCCGGTGCCCACGGGGAAGTGCCACCAGCTCCTGCCACTCCTGGTGGGAGGAAACCAGTGCTTCTGCGGCTGCATCCAACGCCTTCCCTGGTGCCATCAGCCACCTGCACTGGGGCTCCCACCCCATTGCCCACCGCAGGGCTGGTGGAACCGTCCCTCCCTCCCACACCGGCTTCCCCAGGACTTGCACCAGCCAAGCCCTGATCGGCCCCAGCCTGGCGAAGACCCCACCGGGGCTAGCGCCTGCATGGAGCACAGGGGAAGCCAACGGCCCCGCAAACCAGGGACAGCATCTCCCCTGCCCCTTGCTGCTCTCCTGCTTTCCAAATCCTGTGCTGGTGCTCAGCAGCCTCGTGTGCCCAGTACCCGACCTGACGCAGAGCCCAGGTGCCCAGGTGATGGGGTCACATCCCCTCCCTGCAGCAGCTGCTGCCTGCAGCTGGCCTCAGCCTGGGGCAGCCCTGGGCTCCGCTGGGGAGCAGAGCCCCCGACACCATGTCCCAGGGTCCCTCTGCAGAGGGGAGGGGAAGCATGGGGTAATGCAGGGGAAAAGGGTGATGCTCTTGCTGCAGAACACTCTCCCCTCTCCTTTCTCTAGGAGTGAAAGTTTCCTACCTCCCCATCACCAGAGTGCCTCATCAATCACGTTCCCTCTAATTAACTTCTAATTTACCTCTTTAGTCAAATCTGTTTACAATCAGAGACAAGAAAACACGACCCAGAGAGATGCAATGAAGACTGGTGTCTCTCCCCACACGCTTGGCTGCCTCTGTGCTGCAGCCCAGCCCGGCACCCAGAGTATGGGCAGCGGCTCCGCCAGTCCCCACAGAGCAGGGAGCGGCAGGTGCATCAGCCCCATGTTCTGCCCGAAACACACAGCGGGGTTCCAGGTTCCCAGTGCTCCGGCCCCAGCTTCTGCTCCCCGGCGCAGTGCTGTGCCCACCATCCCCGCCCTGGGGAAGGTTTTACCGTCTCCCTGTAGGCGAGATGGGCACCCTGCCCCAGGCCCCCGGGGCCGGTGCTGCCTGGGGTCTGCGCTGCTCCCTCGCCCCACTCCCCAGACCCCACATTGAGCGCAAAAGCCAACAGCGATGCTGCTGCCCCTGAACCTTAACCCAGGGTCAAAATAATCAGAAGGGGTTAAACCAGGGAACAAACCCCACTGTCCGCCACCTACAAATGATTCGTTAAGAAAGTCTGTTATTAGCTCAACCCTTTAATCCTCCCCCAATTAGAATAACCACATTCTCCACAGCTGCTAAGACTCATGGCACCCGTCCTTGTACCTCCAAGGCTTTTCTGTTCTGCTCAACATTACAGCAAAAATGAGCTGGCCTGCAGCAGCACATTAAGCTGAATAATTATCTTAATTAATAACAGCGGGCCCAGGTGGGCCTCCAACCCATCCCAAGGACCAAGGCAGAGGAACCAGTGCCTCCCAGCAGCAGAGCTTGTGGCTGTGGCGCAGGTGCACGGTGGAGCTGGTGCCGAAGGCTCCCCTGACCGCAGGAGAGGCACAAAGCCACCTCCCTGCCTCAGGCACTGCACCGATCAAATCTGCTTCGGAGAGCGCAGCTCAGCTCCCACGGGCCCACACCAAGATCACCATTTATTGGTCACCGCCCTCTTTCAGTGCATCTCCTTCTCCTCCCCAAATTTCATTATTTATCTGCTGAAAATGTTTATGGAGCAGGGATTTCTCCAGGCACAAGCATTAGGAGTGGCAAACGCAAGCCCAGAGGCCAGCCCATGGACAGGGCTGGTCCTGGGTGCTGGGGGAGCACAGGTGGGAGCAGGGGGCTCTGCCCCGCCCCTTTGTGCCGGGGGGTGCCAGAGAGCCTGACCCCACCACAGCTCCCCAATGCACAACAGGCCCTGGGGACACTAAGTGGTTTTTTCATGCTTTACCAGGGGTTTGTGCAGGATAACGGGTTTCGCGCATCCCTGACAGGGCAGGGAGCTGCCTCCAGTCCCCCAGGCAGAGGATCCCAACTTCTGCACAGCAGGGTCCCTCCCTCTGAACGAGTTTGGAAATTAGGAGGAGAGAATAATTCATCATCCATCTTCTAAAAGCCTGACTTGCCATAACAAGCTCTGCACTAATTCCTCAGCAACATCTGGACCACCCTTATCTGTCAGAGAGAGACAGAGACGGCTGGGCTGTGCTCAGGTAGGCACGGGTATTGCAGCCTTTCATAATCCCCCACAAGTATCTCCTTTGGCTCAGGAAGAAAAAAATAAATAAGTGAAAACACTTGGCACAAGACGTTCCTTCTCCCAAGGCCAGGCCTGTGCTCTCCCTGGGGAGGGCTGCAGCTGCGGTGCAGCGTGGTGCGGCACCATGGCAGGGCCCTGCCGGCCTCAGGAACCGCGAGGGATAGCACAGGGGGTGGCACCACGTCCCCTGCCCTGCAGCCCCCAGGAGAAAGCTGCTGTGGCACAGGCACCAGGTGCTCCTGCAGCTGCCCGGGCTGGAAAGCCGGCAGCAGCTCCAGCAGCAGCTTCACCGTGCCCAGCTGCCCCTTTGCAGCCTGTTCTGGCAGGCACAGAGAACACCAGCTCACAGGACGATGCTAAACCCCAGTCCCCAGCACCAGTTGTCCCCAGTTCCAGGTGGGAAAGTCATGACACCCTTCTTGTGAGCCACTGGCACCTGGGGCAACACCAGGACCCTTCCCCGCTGCCCTAGGAGTCCAGTGAACCACCAAACATGGCAGCACCATGGCACCATCCATCTGGTTCCTCCGCTCCCCGTCCCTCCACATGAATGCTCCCAGGACACGTTCACTGCCACCACCCACTGTGGCAGCGACTGATGTCGAGCAAATGCAAAAACCCAGAAGAAAATGACCCTGAAACAAGCTGGTGAGAACCATTAAAGCTCAGGAGCGTTTCCAGTGCCAAATACCCACTCCAAGAGTGACTCTCCTCCCGGCAGAAGCAGCAGCACCCCGCGTAATCGCCGGGTACACACCACATTAAATCACTGCTGCTTCAACACCAGTTCTTGCAGTGAACTATCCAGAGACTTAAAGGATTTGGTGAAGCGCTTCGAAGAGCTGACAAATTACAAAAGGGAAAAAAAAAAACAATCAAAGAAAAGCTGTCTTATACAAGAGGAACATTCATTATGAGCAGCCTGAGCTCCCTCCAGCAGCACCGCTCCCAAAAGCGAGCCGGCCAGCCATTAGAGCAGGGAATGATTTTCAGCTCAGAGTCTCCATATTTAGCAACCCAGCTAATGCGCCCAGAATGGCAATGGTAAGGGAGGAGAAATTTACTTTCTGAAAGCCAAACTCCAGCTGAAGCAGCGGCACAGGAGAGGTTTTGCTCCCTCCAGGTGTTGCTGGAGGTTCTCCGCAAGAGGGGCTGGCTCAGCGCAGCGACTGTGCTCCACACCACTCAATGGTTGCGCATACGCACACACGCTGACATCAGATTAAAGACAGTACATTCAGGTTTAAAACCACTTACCTCGCACTCAAGCGGTTTATGGTACTGTTTTCAAGATCTGCCCTTTTCCTCCCCAGATACATGGCCCCTGCTTTTCAGTCAAAACTGAAAAAAAGTGAAGTCCCCTTTCTGTCCTGCCTCACACCTCCCTTCTCACACCCCATCCCTTTCTCCCCAGCTTCCCAAACACAAGTATACTGTGAGACAGGGAACAACAGATCATCTTCCAGGAGGAAAAGCAGAGACCAGCCTTGACCACAAATCCACTGTCTGTGGTGTGGAAAGGGAACAATTCCCAGATGCAAGTAAAGTAAAATACCAACTAAACACATCGGAAAGATAAAGGAAAAAAACAGACCTTTAAGGAACCAGGTTGAAAAGAGAAGAAAGAAATGAGGAATTCAAACAAGTTCTGCACCAGAAATGTATTTTTGCAGCTTTTTGTGGCTGCTGAAACCATGGCTTCCATGTCCATCCCCCTGAATAAGTGTTTGATAGCACTCAGGCCAGCAGTGCCCAGGCAGTCACGATTGAAGGAAGCCTTTAAGCTTCCCTGACAATGCATTTTTCTTGGAGATAAAAAATGAATGCTGCCAGCATGCAAATCTCTCTAAATTAGGCAAGGCCCAGCTTGCTGGAGCTGCGATGTTTTGTGATGACAGTCATTAACTTCAGCAGAAGAAAAGAGGATGTGGGAAAATATTCTCAGCTACTTCTTGTCCCAGTTGGGAGTCACTGCTCGGGGAAGTGGTGGGGTTTGGCACGCTGACATCTGAAATTACATTGCAAGCGCAGGAGGATGAGCTGCAGTCTGTTCCACCGCAATCAGCCAGTCGGTCAGGGGCACATCACTTGGTCTTTCTGCAGCTCCCATGGCACACCTGCAAACGACTGCACGAGCCGGGTTTACCCTCTTCTGTTGGTGAACTTATTGCTGCTATAAAAAGCCAGACTCTGAGTTCAAGAATCAGAACACTGATTTTCTACAGGACAAGTACAGCCAAGACCTAAAGCCGACTGTGAAAGGAAGTCAATGGAATCCGGGCATTTCATTACTTACACTCCCTCTTAGTTTTGAGTATAACCTGGACAGACTCACTCCAACATCCCCTTCAGGCTGACGAGCCTGTGCCAAAACAGTACCGACTTAGCCCCGGGGAGATTTAACAGGAATGGCTAATGTGGTTGATTCCTGGTTTCCCTCTGCCACTGAGGAACAGCTGAACTGGGCACATACCAATGTCTCAGCCTCCCCATTTCACATCTGTACAGGGTGTTGCACATTTTCATTAACGTATCAGGCTGGAATCACCTGCAAACAATCTCCTGAGCTATCTGAGCTTCCTCTACCCTCCCTCTGATACATATACTGTTGTACTGTTTCACACTGATCACAGCAGTTTGACTTATGGGGGTGGGGCGGGAAATAAATAAAAGGAAGAATCTTGAGCTGTCCTAATGCAAGGCATGCGGGTGCAATCCCACTCACAGCAGACTACTTCAATAAGAAACAAGGAATTAAAAAAAAGCAAACTATCTTTAATATCTTGAAAATCCCATTAGGAAGCAGTTTCATAGAAACATTGCTTTAATCGTGCAATGAAGGCTGGAGGAGGGTAGCAGAACGAGAGAGAACCAGAAGCCGCATCCTCATGGGCAGACACGGAATTTGTCCCACCCTGAGTCCTCAGAAATTCTCCAGCAGATCCAGGATCCGCTTCTGCTCGCTCTCCCGAAACTCCTGGTTCTTCCCATCCCCGATGTTCTCCGCATACTCTGCGGGGGAGAAAGCAGACAGACAAGAGGCTTTGAGTGAGACACTAATGAACAATGGGTAACTTCTCTTGCAGATAACACAGCAGAATCTAAATCTGCGTCCACTGCGAACAACTGAACAGGAATTTATGCAAGGAGCATTTATGTTTTTTCTCCCCATCCCCAGGGTTAAAGCTCTGCATAACAAACATCTACTGACCCCTCATTAAAAGCTTCTGTAGCAAACAGAGACGGTAGGAGGAACATCCTGCTCTCATCACTAAGCAGCACTACGAGCCCGAGCAGACACTAGCACCACGAGGCAGCAGCACCCGTTCCGCGTTCTGCAGCACCTCACCATTCAGAAAGGTGACAGTCTAGGTGCTCCTCCTAACTCCTCAGCTATCCCAGTGGAGCAGCCCACTGGCAGCTGTTCAAACTGGACAGTCCTATCAATGGCCTCTTTCAGCCCACAAAATGCAAACAGTCCTGGACACCGCTGGCTTTCCAGGCCCCTTCTAACCCCAAGTACCACACAGGAAGGTCAGGCAGGGGCTGTTACACAACCATTAAACATTCCTAACCCCGATGACATGAACCTGTCTGTTATCCAAGCATCCTGAATGAGGATTTTTGTCAAGTAGAGACCAATTCCCCAATCTACAAGTGCTTTTAACCCATACCGAAGATAACACCACTTCAGATTTAACTACAAAACAAACTCTTTGTCTTCAGGCAGAGGATACCAGACCCTGATCAAAGTCTTGCACATCCATACACAGGACCAATTCCACGGAAACAAAGCGTCCTCTGCAGCTCTCCTTCCTGACATTCATTTAAAGCTGGCAGCTCTCATGCCTGTACCAGCTCCCTCCTTCCTGCCACCAGCACCTGCATATTCAAAGATGGTTCAAAAAGAAAAAATAAAAAAAGCAGGTTTTGAGCTGCAAAAGCAAGGAGCTGAACAAATCTTAGTAAATCAGGAGCAGACTGCCTGGTTAGACAGTGTTTTCCAGCCTCCGCCTTCTCACATTCTTTCCTCTCTTCCTAAACAAACAGAACAGCTTGTATTCAGCATCTGAATGGTAAGTTGCTGTAGAAAGTTTGCTTTAATATTTATATGTTCAGCACTGCTACATGCTTCTGAGCTCCATCAAAGCCTTTATTATATGAGCACTGAAAAGAGTGAGGACAAGGAGAAGTTAGCTGATGTGGGAGTCTTCCCTCCTGTGTGTGCTCTCTCTCTCCATGTACAAGAAGCGGAGTTCTTTGCCAGGGCCTCTGGGAGAAATCCTTTTAATATTTATAAACTGCTACAGTACCTGTAACCAGAGCAGGTGGGTAATGCTGAGGTTTGCTGCAAGTGAACCTAACCTCCTCGCTGCCCTGGAGAAGGGGGACCAGCACAGGGCACTCTTCCTCCCATGGAGGGGAAACTCTCCATTGCACTTAAAGACAGCATAAAGCGAATAGGTGCATTGTGGCCACCTGCATATTAGCTAATTGCATAAGGACAAGGCCCCAGCAACCCAGCTTCAGCTCTGCTGCGGTTTCCACACCCCAGCAAAGGGCTGCACCGCAGCATCTGGGGATCCAAACCTGCCACCCGCTTCTGGCAGGAGATAAACCCCACTGTGGCAGTCTCCCGGGGTTACCTTCCAGGGAAAAAGTGCCAGCTAAGGCCAGCGTTTAGCTCAGGTTCTCCTGTCCCCTTCAGGCAGCACCAGCGCTCTGTCAGCAGCTGTGTTCCCATGGGGAGCTGGCGGGGAGGCAGGCTCTGTCCCCAGCCGTGCTTTGTCAGAGTAAGTGCCTCTGAAACAGATGCAGCAACTGCAATTGCCTGTGTTTATTGCAGCCCAAGGGCAACGTTTCCCTGTCTGCTGCTACCTCTCGACAGCTCAGGATACCCGCGTGAGGGATGGATGTGGTCCCTGAGCCTGGCGCGGCGCTGGGGCAGCCCTGGCTGCAGGCAGAGCCCTGTGCCCCAGGCACCCACCGGCTCCTGGCCCAGCGCCCGTTTTAGCTTTAAGGACTGCCAGAGTACTTGAACACACAATACAACTCAAGCAGGGAAACTGCCAGTGCCGCTAATGACACTGCCCTATCATCCCCGTGGGATCACTCAGACAAAAGTAAGCCACAAATTCCTCTAAGATTGCCCAAAAGCTCAGCATTTTCCCCTCTAAATATTTAAGGTTTGTAAGACTAAAATCCCAGTGACTCCCAAGGCAAGACTGTTTGCTGGGTTACCAACAGTTGCTAATGCTGACTTGAAGAGACCAGATAAACCCCCCAAGAATGAGGCTTAAAAAAAAATAATCTTCCACTGAGGTTTTATGTATTTACTTTTTTTTATTTAAAATTCCACCACTTCAGTGAGACAGCAAAAAAAAAAATCAAATGTAAGCTCCCCCTGCCAACAGTTAAACAGAGCTTACACATTGCTGTAGCTACACAAAGGGAAAGGACCTAAGATTGGTTTCTGCTTCATTAGACAAAATACAATGGTTACAGAACAGTAAAAATCAATAGGGAAATATTGAAGCTTGTAATGGATATTGGAAGCTATAAAACCTGCACATACTGAGGGACCACAGGCCAAATTTAGCACAGTCCTCATAACATACCTACCTTTTCTTTTTGATTACCCATGCTAACAGGTTTAGTTTATAACATTCAGTAGGCATTCCACCCCCCCGGGCTCCCTGATGGGCCCACTACCTTCACTGAAACCAGATGTTTAACAAGGCATCACACTGCAGCGCTTCTGGCGAGGGACCTCTGCATCTCCGATTCTGCAGGGCTCCTCTGACAGCAGCTCCCAAAGGCAGCAGGTGCCAAGGCTGGTCTCTGCCGATCCATAAGGAACAGTGCACCTTCCCATTCCTGGGCTGAGTATCGCTACTTAGAGAGGTCCATGCCTCGCTCCATTGCCAACAAGAGAGATGAAGACCATGCGCTGCCCCAAGATGCAGACACCACTTTGCTGTCATGAAGACCAGTCTCCATCCCCAAAGCATCCCCCCAGCCAAGGCACACACACTGGTCAGTCATTTTCTTCCAAAGGATAAACTAACTGTCCCGTTACAAGTGATGCTTCATCTTCAAGAAAAAGGAACTGTGGGAGGACTGGTCAGTCTGCAGAAATGCATTTAATGAGCCTTCACTTATTCCCTGCCCACTCCTCCCCCTTGAAAGCCCTACCAAAAGAAAACAGTCTTGCTTCCTTGCTTGCATCATAAGTAATTCTGAGCAACCCCAAGGGATCCATCAGCTGTCAGGTTGCCAGAGAAACATGGAGAATATGTAGGCCATAAAAATCAAACTAAAAACCAAGCACCTAATTAGTATGCAAAAATAGAAAATAAAAACTGAACAAGAGCAAAACACTTAACAAAAAGTAAAAATAAATCAGCCCTCATCTGTCCTACAGCAAGTTGGAAAGGGGCCTGGAAATGTTCCAGCCAAGGCTCAGGGCTCCTGATCTCTCAGTCATTTGGGATAGGGTCGTACAGTTCTGACACCAATTAAATTCTGGAAATCCCCCGCTGGCCCCCAGCCCCCCGGGAGGCACACTGCCAGGGTCCACCACCAAACCCACCACTCCAGCAGCCAGGCAGCATTCAACAAACTGACAACTCTGGAGAGGCAGGTAACTCGTCCGTGTTGTCACTTACATTGAAAGTTGGTGAATCTACACTGACAACATATTTGGACACAGGTGTGTAACTACTGGAAAAAATGTCACCAGCACAGACTGCAGGTGACTCAGTGCTGCTCCTACCTGGCAGGAATCTTCTGGGCCCCACTGCAGTATTTCACAAGGGCCTGCCAACAAATTTATTTCTAAGGTCATTGACAGTTGCAATGGCAAAAGTCTCTAAAATTGGCAAGCATAAGAGTTGGGGAGAGCTGGAGACAGAGCCCCAAATACTGTGTCTGTCAGCTGTATTATTAACAAGCCACGTGTGGCCTCTTCAGGCAGAGAAAACGTTACTGCTGAGAGTACTGAACCTACTGTACAATCCACAGCTTGCAAGACATGATAAAACCACTGAAGAAGTTTCACAATGCAAGTCACTGTCTGTGAAAGAAAGAATCAGATGAAATTTTAATGCAGCTGCCCACCAATTCATCTTGGTATGTAAATCAACAAACCAAAGACATGAACGTGAGGTGTGTAAATACAGCGAGGTGTGCAGACGAATCCCTTGGGCACCCTTGGCCTGGGTCAAGCATGAGAATCTGAACGTGGGTGAGAGCCAGGCTCTAAATCTGGAAATGGACAGTTGGGAGGCAGGCACTGTCAAGTATCATAATTAACATCAGCAAAGATATCCTATCCAGTCCCCCCTGTTCATCAGCAGGCATTAACTGGCACTTGCTGGCAAAGGACAAGGGCCAAAGAGATTGCCTATACCTGCAGGTAATCTCACACAGTCGCAAAATCACTCTTAATTTCATCATACCAGCCATCCTTCTGATCCCCCTTCTTTCCTGCATACAGGAAGGAAGAAAACCAACAGGATCTGCAAGAAAAAAGCTGCCTGTACTGGCCAGTGATGAGGGGGCTGAGGGGGCAGAAACAGTCAGGAGAACATCGTTGTTACTGCCAAAGAAAGCAGAGACACGGAAACAACACAACCCATAGCCCAGCACCCCAGAGTTGCTGCCAGCCTTCCTTTCTCTCCAGAAAAGAGACTTCTTACCCCTCACCAAAAACAGCATAGCCCCTCAGGAGCAGAGACATCCTGCACAACCCTCTGCTAAATAAGGAGGCATCTGTGGTGGGCAGCAGATTACCAGCTGCTCCAGCTAAGCTTTGCAGCTCAGAGGGGGCCGTGGGGAGAGTCTGAGCCCTGTCTTCCTCCCCAGTTCAATTGGCTGCTTCTGCTGAAGGACAGCAGGCTACAGCTGAGAGCCACAGCTCAAATAAGCATTGCTCTAATTCAACATAAGCATTAAAAATAACAAGCAGTACTTTAAAACTGGGATTGCAAATAACAACAGCTACGTTTTAAAGCTACAGAGGATACTTTAATGCTATAATCCATATTAATCTGACGCTAAGAACAAGACAAATACACCATGGATACTAATATGGTGCAGATGGTAAAGTGCAGGGCCATGTTAATGAAAGATGAGACTCCACTATTCTTCCCTCTAGCATGCATATACACTTCTCTTAAATATTTACTCTAGTGTTAATGTTAGCAGCGAGTTCCAGCCAGTCTGCAGCTGATGGCAGCATGAAAACGGATGTGCTGTTCCATGACAGCAGCCAACACCAAGTGTCCTAACTCCGAGGTAAAGCACACCTCTCATCAGGGTGATTCTAGCCTTGCCCAGATCTCAGAACACTACTCAACTGCTGCCTGAAGGTGCTCATGAAGTCAAGGAGAATTACATGTGAAGGCTCGTTCTGCAAAGCGATGACCAAGCCATCCCTGGTAGAGATGAGACACATGCACAGGAATATCTCAACTCACCCTTTAGGATGTGTCGAACGATTTTAATGGAGCTGCCTCTCATGTTCAGAATCTGATGGACTCTCTGACGAATCTGATGTAGGATAGGAAAGAGAAGAAAGTAGTCTTCAATACAACACAAAACCATGCATAACCCCACTTTTTCCCATTTTGAGGGAAGAGCAGAAACCCTGAACACCACAAAACCCACCTCAGGCTTGCTAGCCCACAGTCTCAGAGCACCTACTCAGAAACGTTCAGGAAGGCATGTGGCACGGGTACAAGTAACCACATACAATATTCACAAACCCCACTGTATTCACACCAGCAGAGATGCAGCATTTTTCACAAATCAAGAAAAGTCACTTGTTGTAGCCTGTGCCTTTGTGAGACCTTCTGAGAGAACCTCTCCTTCCACTACTCTCTCAGCATGGCATAAGCAGGGCCTTTCATTTCAAACTGTGACCTCGCTCATGGCAGACTGTATGAATTCAGTGACAACGATCAGCTTCTCTACCCACTAATGCCCTCCTAACTGCTATAACTTAATGAAGCTATATGGGCACAAGTGCAATAAGCAGGAGGTTTCCTCCCAACAAAGGGATTAAAGGTAAGATTACTCAGTAAGGCAGTATTTGCAAGGATTTAGTGTCCTGTTTGTATCATGGATGTAAACACAGATGATCTGCCAACCTTGTATATAGCTTTACCTGGGGAACATTGGCATTACAGATCTCTGCCATGATGTAACAAATGAGCTGTAGAACAAAGAGACCGGCATCCAGGCGACGGAGATAGAATTCGTCTTCCATGTCATCATCTATTATCTCTCCCCGACGCACCATGTCCTGTAAAGCAACACAAAGAAAAGGTGCGATGACTGCCTCTCAAAGTAGTTCTCATTAGCGTTGGCAAAATATTGGTGATATTTGCAGTTTTTTAAGAAACACTTTGTTCCCCAAAACGTTCCATATATTTCTCACCAAATAAGTACTTTTAATAATTCATTTAAATTTACAAAACATTTCATTTCGTTTTGAACAAGGTTTTGCCTTTCCTGGTTGTGAAGTGTGGTCATCTGCAAATTAAAATTTTGATTTAAACATACAACTTACATTTCTAAATTGAGCGATTAAAGACTGTGAATATGAAACAAACCTGTGTATCTATTATTTATAAGTTCTTTGTCAAAATGTAACGAAAAACCTGCGCTTTTACTGGCCATTTGAGGGTGCTGTTAAGCAGTGCAGAACATTACTCCAGCAGCTGTAAAGACCTATCAGGTTTCCAACTTCATTAGTGACCGATGAATGAGAAACCAGGTCCAACAATCTCCTGCACAAGTACAGTGTTTCCATGTCCAGCCTTGTTCTTCCAGCTTCATTTGTCAGTGATACTGAGGGGGCAAAACCCCAGCCGGGGTCTGTTAGCAGAAGACCACTGGCTCCCATGGGAATGCCGACAGTTCATTTTTCCTCTGCACAGAACGGTGTTTCACTAGCGAGACCTGCCCAAAGGCAGAACACAAGAGGCCATTCCACTCGTCTTGTTCAGACAGAGCATCTTCTTCAAAGCACTTGCAAAGGCAGCCTGCAATAAGCTCAGAGAGCGGCCCCCTGAGAAAGGCTGGCCATGTCTGCCACTGGACCTGCTGCCCATTTTCACGGAGACCGACAGGCCGAAATAACTGATCGCATGTGCGACCCTTTGCATTTTGGGGTTTGGTTTTTGGTTTTGTTCTTAAATAAAGGAAGCAGCTTGTCAGACCTCGCTGGCTCACTGCAGCTTGTGTGATTTATTATGCAGCCGTCTGGCAGGTGGGCACATACCAGCGCAGCAATATTTTCTCATTAGAGCCATCACCAGTGAGAGCACTGTACCTGGAACGCTCAACAAGAAGCGCTTCCTCAGGGTGCGCAGGCGCCAGGCAAACACAAGCAAGGTCACCAGCACCAAAGCTGATACAGGCTACCAAATTTCCCTGATTTATCAAGCCAAGTCCTTGCATCTAATTGTAAGTAGGGTCCTTTAGGCACATGAAGGAAAATTAACCCCATGCACTTCTCACTGGAGAGAGCATGACGGATGTTCGCCATATAGAAATCTGAACAAGTGACTTCGAAGTACAGCTGTTTACCACCACCTCCTGAAAGTGAGAGAGGAAAGCACAGGTAATGAAATACTTCTCCTTTCCTCTTAGAAATCTAGTTTGCCAGTGAAAGACCAAGTTCAGATTAAAAACCAATGCCGAGTTACCAATGCCATAAGGTCAATTGTTTTGGCTATGCTCCAGGATGCTTTAGCATCAGCTCCTGTAGACTCCAGCATTTGCACAACTGTAATTTACTTCAGGTTCTCAAAATGATGGGCACAGGCATGACTGGGCAAAGCTTGCATGCAAGCTCTTGCCAGTAAAAGAAAAATCCAACTGTGCACAAGGAGTGACTTTCCTCACCCTATACCCTTGCCAAATTGCAGGAATCTCATCAAATCTGGTCTCTAAAGCTAAGCAATGCTGAGTCTGGCTAGCAAGAGATTGGAATACTGACTGAAATCTCAAAAAAAAAAAACGATTCAAAAAAGACGGCAAGCACTCATTCCTGAGCTACCGCTTACCCTCCTCACGGTACACAAGCTTATTGGCTACTCTTCTCAACAGTGCTAAATTCCTGAACAGAAAGATATCCACGGGCCAGGATTTTGAATCTCCAGAGCGGGAAACAAAGACCATGTCTGTTCTGTATTCTGATCCAAGCGTGGCGATCACAGGAGCTGAATCCAGACAACTGCTGTCTTGATTACACAGAGAAGGCAACAGTTACAACAGGCCCTCTCGACAGAGAAGCAAGATTATTTTGTGCCAGTAAATTAAGCAGGTATTAATTAGAAGACAAGTACAGTTTTAAGGTACTTTTTCACAGTCTTTCTTTTGAAAATCACAACTACCCTTTAAATGCTAATCTGCCTCCCAGTACAGTACCGAATAGCCACCTTTCCACTTTGTCTCTCTTTCAAAGCTGTCAAGTGACTAACCTCCAAATGAGCACTCAGATGCCATTTCTAATCTGCCAGCAATACGTACTGAGATGCCCCTCGCTGATGGGAGAAGACAGCAATAAGATGGGCTTCTGTGAAGCTAAAATGAGCTTCTCTCACACTAATGAGCCAGGACTGACAGGCCTCAAGGTGTCAAGACTCAAAACCTAGACACAATGGATCTGCCAATGAGATACAGAAGATCACATCTGCTCCACGTAGTCACTGGAGTAGGGCCCAAAAGATTCTCCACATCCTTCTCCTCCCTTACCTATCGTTCACCTTCCCCAGCACATGCAACAAGGCTGGGCAGAGCCGAAGGGATCCTGGTTTTACTTCCTTACTGGGTGGGACAGTGAGGCCAGTCCAGGTGGTCAGAGGAGGTGGCTCTGAACGGCCATGCACGAAAACAACTCTCACAACTTGTCTTTTACAGCAAGTACAGACTCTTGCCCCTCCCTGGCAATGGGGTAAGTGATGCAAGCCACGCTCAGGAGGTGCTTTCAGACCACTGGCTAATAGCAAAGCTCAGAGTCATCACTGAGCCCTTGGTCTAAACGGATATGCAGGAGACAAGAGACTGACGCTTGCAACTGGAGAGGGGCAAGCAGAAGTCATGGGTGAAATCACACCATTGTAACCAGGACTGTCCAGGACCATCTGCTTTCAGCTCACAGCTCTGATGATAATTTCCCCAGAAGCCTCTTTCATGTGCAGAGGCTGCAGAAGTCATGGTCTCTTCGGCAGACCGACCACCACATTCCTTGAAACACAGAATGGTTAGGAGTGAGCCCTAGCCAGGCACAGACTCTGCTGCCAGCACGCATCCAGGTCATACCAAGGTGACCAAGAAGCTCTCAGAACCACACAAGAAACCATCAGAGCCCTCTGCTGTGGGAAGGACTTTGTTCATTTCTGCCTTATAAGCAGAAACACGCTTGAATTTCTGTAAATTGAGCCACCAGTCTGCAAGGGCTGAAAAGCTCACTGCGATTGCTGCAAAGCAAACCACTGCTTCTGAGTCAGGAGAAACACAGCAGCAGCTCCTGCAAAAGCAGGAGCTCAACTTCAGCAGCATGAAGCAGAAGCCATGTTAGGACAGTCATCTAGAAAGACCCACTAGTCTCAGCAAGAAAGTTCAAATCTTACCTCAGCTTGCTGGCCGTTTGCTGGCAAAGCTCACCACACCGGCAGCGCGAATACAGCCACACTCGCAACGCGCACGCCCTCCCACGAACACGGCTGCACGCTTGCACTTGCCCTAACACCGCCCCTGCCAGGACACTACGTCCTGCCCTCAGTGCCACGCCAGGCAATTCAGTCCTTCTAAACCAAGCTGGAAGGATGGGGTAATACAAATTCCTATTTCAGTTAGCCCAATCTGTGGGCCTTGCTCTCATGCTAGGAGTTCCACCTCTTCCTTTCAAAGGATGGAATGACTTAACTGTAGCACAATTAGCATGTAATTTGTAAGTCATTATAGTGCAAAGTGTCTGGTGAGAATATTTTATCGAATAAACCTGCTGAGCATAATTTTCTGTGGAACTATAAAAATATTAAACCATCTCCTGTCTTTTCCTACCATCTTTAGAGATCACTAAGGCTATTGTTGCCACCTGTAATTGTACCTCATTTCAGAGGTAGTTAAAAGCCACAGGATTTTGCACAATTTCCTACAGAACGAATTAAAGAATTTGAGCAGGGGGCAAGATATTTCTAAGTTTCATTAACTAAAAAACTCTAAGAAAAGTGCTAAGACAGGCATCAGGTGTTGGAGACAAATGCTCCCATGGACTTTGCTGCTGGTTTTCAGATGGCAATTAGGGTAATCACTACCAAAACCAGGACAAGATAAAACGTCAGGTATGATACACTCAGTCATTCCTTGCCTAATCAGGTTTTCACTTCTTGTAATTCAAGACTTACACCAGCATACTCTGTCCATCAGACTTGGATCTCGCTCTCACCAGTATAGGCTCAGCCTGTAAAACATCATCAGGTATCACTTTTCTTTGCGGCAGGGAGAAAGGCAGGGACCTATATACCATATTTTTGGGGTACTATGTCCTCTACTGCAAGAGGAATGTCAAAAGCCCCCAAGCGACAGAGCACAGTTTCTGAAGTGTTCATGCCATCCACTTCAATGATTCATGTGCCACAACTACAAACATTAAAGTGCTCCATAAATCCTGTCACAGCCAGAGAATGCTGTGATTTGACAGACAGAATTTGCCTACTTCTGCGTGGGGAAAATGCTCCAGACGCTTCAGATCTCAGGAGACCGTGTCCCACTGACCATTTGAGGATACTACAAAACAAAGCAAACTATAATTCCAAGAACGTTCCAAGCTAGGAATGACCCTCAACATCATATTTCATACACGTTGTGCCCAACACATTGCACTTATGAGATGTTTCTGCCAAATCCTGTTATTAGTTCTAATAGAAGTGAAGAACTGAGATCCATTTAATTCCAGTCGCTTCAGCCTATAGACCCTGCACCAGGGCAAAAGCACAGTGGCCTTCTGGATATAGGAGGAAAACCTGAGGTTCTTTGGTTTCTCCTCTCTTGTGCATCAGTAGACACGAATGGGTTAATACTATTAATTAAAGAGCTTCTACACAAGCTTCTTCACACTCAAATTCCCTTCACCCCTGCACTGTGCTGGCTGTTTGCTACAGGTGTTAACATTTGCAGATTGCTTCAGGATCTTTTTGGATAAAGGGCACATACACTTGCTCTGTGTGTTGCGTTGAAGGTCTCTGGATAGCAGCTGCCAATACACCGCAAGACTTCAGCCAGAAAAATCCATTCTGTTTTTTGAGTCCTAAATCCCACACACCAACACTGAAATGTAAAGAATAAATTTCTTGCTCTGTTCTGAGAAGGATGAACGGAGTGTGGAGGGATAGCAGGAAAGGGTAAATGCTGTTTTTCTTCAGGCCACCGTTCATTTGTGAAGCTGCAGCTGCCCATATGGAGCCTGAACGCTGGCAGCAAAAGCCACTCCATTCATCACTCACCCCCGTGCCTTTTTGAGCAGCAGCAGCGCTCCAATGCCCTCGGAATGTTTGCCAGTGCCCAGAGAAGCGGCCTTGGCAGTGGGCAGACAGCTGTTTGTCGGAGCCTGGCGGGGGGCTGCAGCCCGTGGCACGCTGAGCTCACCCGTGTGCAGGGACAGCGGCTGCAGTGATTACTCTCCGTCAGTGCTAATCAATCTCACACCCTCTTCAGTGCTGATACAGATAATCTTGTGGGAAGCTGGCCAAGCTCGCTAACAGCTCTGCAAGCTGCTTCCTGACTCCAACAGCTCGTTCTCTTTCAGAAAGTCTGTTCCAGCTTCAGTTCCAAGAAAGTACTGTGCGGTACCAAGGCTCATGTCATTCAAACGATTCACTGCTGGTGTGCAGAGAGTACACACGCCTTTGGCTGCAGCCTCATCTAACTAATCAAAATAGACGCTTTCTTGCAGCTGATCAGAACTCTAAAGACCAGGGTAGGAGGCCTCGCACATTATCATGTAATTGTCTCTCTGCATTTCACTTACTCTCCATCTGCCAAACCAAGCAAGATTGCAGCCAAGCAAAAGTGAAGACAAATTGAAGCACGGACTTGGGGCCTCCTCATAAAATTCACGCTAAGAAAAGGCCAGAACACTTGCTGCACGGAAGTTCTCGGCCCATTTTATCTAAGGTTAACTGGAAGCTGGAGAACAGGGCAACAAGAATTAAGAGGTAACAGCACAAGTACGAGGGCACAACTCAGAAGAGTGACCTGGCTGAGCCAGAAGTTCTGTACAGATGACACGTGCAGAGGTATTATAGACATGAGCTGGCAAAACGTAAGCAATACATACATGTTTCTCTCCATCAATCTTCTTATCAGCTGCCTGCATTGCATCCAGGTACTTAAAATACAGTTCCATCAGCCTATCAACCTGCAAGTGAAGAAGAGAGAGACCTAAGCAAGAAAAAAGAACAATGAAATCATCTTTAATCCTTCATGCTATTTTGTTTTCCTCCCAGCTGCAGTCTTCCCAGAGAAACAGGCAATTCTGTCACTCACAGGAAGGAATACATTACAGAGGGATGGTACAAGTGTTGGTTGGATGAGCACGCTGAGTCTGCAGGCATTTGAATGTAATCCCGTATGACAATATGGTCTCGTCAGCTCCAGCTAAAAGGCAGCAAAGAGACACGTGTCCCTTGCTCGCTCACTTGCTCTCCTGCGTTGTGGTTCTCCAGTTCCCCTGGTTTCTTCAGCAGACCTTTCTGCCTACGCTGTATGCAGCCAAGCTTATGTTAAATGTAAAGCTTATCAGACATGTTACAGCTCTCCTGCCTTCCTCTGAACTGCGTTAGGCAACTGAGAGTCTATCTAGTAATGGGAAATTTTCCACAATTGGTAGAACAGTATGAAAAACACCTTTAAGACACACTAATGAGGAATACTAAGAAACTAGCATTTCCCCAATGGTAAAATTTACAAATTCCTTGGGATTCCTGGTTTGCAAAATCTGCTGTTTCTGTTTTACAGCTGTTTGATCTATCCACCACCATGTAAATATTTTGGAAATCATTTCCCAAAGTAAACACCACCAAAGTGGCACGTTTTAGGAGAGCAATGGGGAATGTTAGATGTGTACTATAGCAATTTCTAAATTCTCTGCAAAAAGAGTTTCACTAGAAAAAACAGCACCTTTCCACACTGGTCTCAGAAAGCCAGCACGACGTCATACCACACTATGGTCAGGCTTCAACAAAGACATACAACCCAGACTGAGAACCGCTACTACCATGTGCAGGAGCACCAGAAAGCAAGAGCACATGTGATGTGGCAGGCCAAGCACTACAGGCATTTCCAGTTTGTAGATAACACAAATGAGAGAACAATGGCCTGTGAGAGCACAAGCCTCTGTAGGCAGGTGCAGAGGCAGCTTTGCAGTAACCTAGCGAGCACACACAGGCATCTGGCTGTTATCAAGTACCGTCCCAGCCTGGCAGCCCAGAGGCTGCAGACACAGACTCAGCACTCACCTTCTCACTGTCATTTTCTGTGAATTTATTCAGTAACCGTGTCCTCTGCTGCCCTCTCAGGTTTCGCAGAAGGGAGGCCAGGATGGAACAGACATGTTCTACAGATACAAAATGAGAATTGCATGCTGAGATCAGGAACAGGAGCTTATTTTCTCTATAACATGGCATTAAATTTACTACTAGCACTCCAGCATGTAGCTGTTGATAAGCGGAACCCTGGTTCTTTCTCATCAGTGGTGGGAGAAGGCAGAGCGGCAGCAGGCGCAGCAAGCCATGTTTGCAGGGAGCACAGACAGCTTCTCGCCCATTGCAGCCCAGCTTGCTAGGTCTCCTCAGGCTCTGCAGCACTGCTCCTGCTACGCTGATCCTGCTTTTCCTTGGTGACCTGAAAAAAGCACCTTACATAAAGCACAAGTTCTGCTCCAGCGTACCTCCCCAGGCTGGCACGCCTGCCTAGCCGCACACACACTCCTTCTGACACCCTTCATCACAGCTCAAGGCACAGCACGCTGCCTCCTCCCTTGGGGTGACAAGGAAACCTGGCCAAAGCCAGCACTGTCGCTCAAATGACCTTCAAGGTTACCAAAGAGGGGTCAGCTATTGAAACAGGAGAGCCTGAGAAAGAAATAACTGTGCCAGCATGCAGCCCCTGCAGAGACTTAAAGGGTATTAGCTAGAGGAAAAAATCCTCAAACAAACTGCTTTTATTTACAGAAAATCCTGTGGAATGAATACGAATGTGCCACAACAAACAAGGAACGACCAAATAAACGTGTTCTACAGTCTTCTCAATTGCGCTTAGGGGTCATATTTTACAGCGCAAACCTTAGAGCCAAGTAAAAAGTCAACACTGCAAGCACACAAGACGACACCTGTGTTAACGTGCAGCCATGCTCTGAAAGGTGATCGAACCGAGTGCCTCGAACCCACAGCTGTGCCGGCCGTCTCCTGAGGAGCAGTGCTTTGAGGGCTTCTGCAGGAACACGGCTGTCCCTTGGTGGGAGACCACCAAAGGAGGTCCCAAAAGGTCGCGGGGCACTGCCGCTTGCACATCTTTCAGAAGCTCCTCCTGAGCCCAGGTCCCAGCACCCCCCCAGATGCCATCCCTCGCCAACGCCATGCACAAAGTGGGGCTCAGAACAGGACCTCGAGCTCTTTGCTCCTTGAGGGACAGCAAGCAACACGATCTTCTCCAAAAGCACACTTTTTCCACATAGGGTGCCATATGCTTCTTTAACCACTAACATTTGGCTGCGCCAGACTTCAGTGAAGTACAATAACAGTGCTTCTCTGTGTCTTTGTTTCCTCAGTAGGATTCATCAGTTTTATGTGCAATTTATATACTCTCTCTATAAAACCATATTGGTTTGAAACATTTCAAGTCAAGCTCTCAAGTAACAATTCTCATGCTCTGGCTCTTTCTCATTTTGCTCATGAGTAGTTTCCAGGGGGAGGGTCCACCTCACCCCCATGTGAGGAGAGGGAAGGAGCCAGGGAAGCTGTCTGCCTTCTTTTTCTTGCAGAAGGGAAGTAGAGCGGCCACACACTGCAATTCCGCACCCTGGTATCACAGCAGATGCAGAGATACAGATCATTTGCAAAATGTATGCCAAGACCAGAAATGATGGTGGTGGTGGTATCGAAGGGTATATGGTTTTAATACAGGGGAAAAACCCCCAAGCACAACAGCACGAAGCAAATGAGAGGTACGAGTCTCTCTCCCTTGCCAAATCATTTGGTATTACTTACTGCCTATGGGTCTGCATTAAGCACAGACCTTATGTTTTAGATATCTCAATATATTCAAAACTGTAACATCTCCAAGATGTCCTTTTGCTGTAATCTTGCTGATAAAGACTGATGAAAAGTAACAGCCATACGTATTTCCTCACCCATGGTGGTGGGGAGAGAAGGGGCGCCAAGATTTGTTATTTTCAGAGAGGAAAATGCAATGTGCAGAGGAAAAGGATCATCACTTTATTGCCATCAAACCACTTTAACATGCATTTCCACAGCGCTGCCTAGCCTGGAGCCACAAGAAGCCTTGATCGATTGCACCAGCGTATAAAGAACAAGCAAACCCGACATATTTGCAGGGAGCTTCTGCGCTACCTGCCAGCTTACGCGGCCGTGGAAAGGCGAGGTCACACAGGCTGCTTGTCCAAGTTGTGTCTGCCCTCTCTGCAGCGCAGATTATCTGCATGCTACATACGGGCAGCAAACTGAAGAAGCTGTACACATGCACGCACACCCCCCATTTCATTAGCTACTTATAAATGTAGCTTCCTTAGAAACAGATTTCTGCCCGAGGTGGTGTCAATTTTTCATGTACCAAAGAGATTGGGAGAGCTGCTGGCAGGAGGAGCAGGGGAGATAACAGGTTTATCAGGTGGCCAGCACCGTGTGGCTGCTCTGTCATTTTGACAGGATAACGTGGGGGTGAAGGATGGCTCTGGGTATGTCAGTGCACACTCTCGCTGCAGAGAAACAGTTATTCCACAAAAAGCAACACCAAATTAAGTGTCTACATCAAAAAAATATTGTAAACCTCTGAAGTCCCTGCAAGATCCTGTTTTCCTAAGGTGAAAAAAATACAACAAAATGAAGACTTTTTTTTATATAAATGTCTATCCCAACAGATGCTTTGCTGTTTTAGAAAGAAGACAGCATTCTGTATTTCACACTACTTATTCCCAAACCTTCTTTTTGTGGAAGCATTTAGAAGTGTTGACAGAGTATTTTAGTAGTAATATTCTCACCAATAATATATCTTCATTGCTTTATTTCAATATTCCTTTACTAGGAAATGTTATTTTAACCATCTTTTTTGCTTTGGTGCTCATATGCAGATATTTATCCATTTTATTGATAAAATCTTTAAAATTACTGAGAAGTCTAAAGGAGCTGACGCAGGCTTTTTAAGAATGAGGTTATTCTTTCAACACATCACTGCAGAAAATCCAGGAAATACTTACCTGGTCAAAGTGTTCAAAAAAATATTTTACAGGAATATTTCTGAACTACCTAAACTTTTTTTGATCAGCTTCTGGGGGTGGGGGGAAGCACATGTTTCATGTTCCCCCCTAAAAATCACAATTACGTTATAATGCAACTCCTGGCCCAATAAACACCAACATCCATGTGCAAGGACACCAGCCAAAATCAGGGAAAATCTTGGGTAAGAGAAGTGCTACAGGGTAAGTGGCTGAATCCATTATTTAACAGGTTAAAGCATTTACACAAGCAATCAGAAGCCAGAGGTGTTAACCTGGGAGTGAAGGCTTCTGCAGATGTGGGGGTCTCGCCACATTCCCACAGACTGCACCAACACATCTCTCACATAACAAAATTTTAAAAACCCGTAATCACAATATTTGCTCCAGATCGGATCTTCTTTGGAAAAATTATTAGTAGCTGGTGCTGTTCTGGGTCCTCAGAAAGCAAAACCTGCAGCTACCCAGCTTTGATCTCAGCTGACAAAGAGAGGCCACAAGCTGCACATCACCCTCAGGCGATGCCTCGGGCAGCCTGCCTGTCTCTGAATATTTTGGGAACTTCTCAATAATCATGTCAACACTCAGCCAAAGTCCACATCACATGCACAAAGAGCTTCATTGTCAGGGAAGGCAAGAGACAAGGCCAGAGGCAGAAGTTGCTACCTAGCCTCTGTTTCCAAGAACAACTAAATATGTTTCCTTTGAAAAGCAAACAGCAAAATGAGCCACGCTCAGCACCACCAAGGTCCCTTTAACGAAACAAGTCATCAGCTGGCAGGTAGGATGCATCAAGAACAACTTTCTTCATATAAACATCCCAGAATCTCACAATTTCATGGATATGGGAAGACAGAGGCCTCTTTCTTATAAGTAGATCATGCTGCTTTCTGCCCCATCAAGTGGCTTACCCACCGCTCCCCCCGATGCCGCCGCTGCAGTGCAGCGTGCCCTGCCAGCCACGTCCCTGGTTCCAGGCAGGTCACACTGCCTGTGCTCACCCAGCTGCATCAAAGTCCTGCTTAGACCAGGATCACCAGGGCTTTCAGGAGCCTTTCCCTCTCCAGACAGGCACGAAGACTTCAGAATGCAAGCAGTGTTTAAAACACCCTAATTAGATCGATCTTGACTTCAGCTGCGGCGTGTTGGAATACAGATTAATCTATTCCATGGCTGGCACTGGCAGCTGCAACAGCAGGAGGTCCTGTCAAATCAAGCCGTAACATTACACTCCTCTGCCTTTATTATTCCCAGCCCCCCCACCCCCCACCCCCTTTTTTTTTTTTTTTTTTTTTTTGTACATTTCATTATAACAGACATCTGCCTAGCAGGGGAGGAAGCTCAAGCACGCACCCCTGCAACACTGATGCAGAGAAGGCAAGCATCCTCCCCGAGGAAGAGGAAGGCGTGCTTCAGGGTGCAGGGGGACAGCAGCCATGAGGTGGGCAAGAGGATATTCTGGTGAACCAGCAGAACACATACAAGACAGAAGGCTCTTAAATAAACTCTCTTAAGATTAAGTTGTTGTTTCTAATTAGGAGCAGGAAAATACCAGGGAGGGAAAATAAAAAAAAAGTCATCTCTTTCAGAAACTTCTACCCTTCCTACACAACGTTTGTTTGGAAACCTGGACAAAGCCCCTGGCACATCCCAAGGGCCAGTAAGTCCCTGGCTCCAGCAGTGAGAACTCTCACGCTGCCAAAACACCCCAGGACCAGGTGTACTATTCACCAAGCCTAAAACCACAGCAGAAAAGGAGTGCTGGGAGGTGTCCTGGAGTTTCTCCTCTGCACAGCTTTCGTATGCATATGAAATGCATTCAGCTGGGCGCTTTGCAGTGCAGTCACGGAAGACTGACCACTCTGCACCCCCATAGTGTTCTGGTTTGTTACAGGATTACAGGTGGTACCAGGGACGTGCTATTCCAGTGGTGTAGCATCTCATAAGCTTACCTGTTTTCACAAGCATTAATCATCTGCATTTTAAAAGAGTAACCCACTCAAGCATCACAGTATTATGCCAAGAAAAATCTTATCTTAAAATACTGCCAACAGTAAGAAATACCAATTTCACTGATGAGTAAAGTGAGGCCTGGAAAGGTTGAAAAAGCTCCTCACACAACGCCCCTGGTGAGCTGGAATCCAGCCATCACACTGAATGTAAAACAAAATTATTTCTATTGACTGAGAAAGTTTATTTTTGTCATGTTCTTGTAACAAAGAATGCTAACTTTAATTGAGATAAATCTAACACTGTACTCAGCATCATGGCTCATTCAAATAACAAATTCCTGTCACATTCTAGAGGGCTGATGGTAAAATAACAAATTGGCATAATAAAGTTCTGTTTAAACAGACTGATGTCTTCCCTAGGTATTCACTTAGAAGACCACCAGATGAAAAATATTTTCTGCTGGCTGACAGAGGGTGTTCAGTTAATAAAGATAACTTTTTATCAGGCTGTTTTTCTGTTGCTGCCTTCATGTTTCCATGCCCAGGGAACTTAGTTCCACAGCAGATACTCATTCCAAGGGTTTTGCTGCCTTTCAGTGTATGCTACAAAGGAGTAAGAGCTTATTTACTAAGAAATAAGAGGCTGCTATATTTGTTTGTTTCAAGGAAGTGTATAGCGAGTACTTCTAAAAGAGGATTCCTTATTTTTAGAGGGTGAACAGGTAACAAAAGCACAGTGATAGGAATTCTCATTTCAAAATTGGCTGAACTAATTCTCAGGTTATCAGATTAAGCATTCCTAAGTAAAACTGACATCTAAGTCAAGAGAAGGCATTTAAAATGAAGATGAATTGGACAAACTTAATTGTAACATTCATGAGACTCTACAAGTGAGCAAAAGTAGACTGCAAATAACTGTCCTGAGAAAGAGCTGAAGAATATACAGGCTATCAAGCAAGCTACAATTGCTTCACTACAGATTCCCTAATTCAGAAGGAATTTGTGTTTTCTCCATTTTTAGCTCACCGAGACTGTTAAACAATTTCCAGTTAGCTCCAACACCTCGACTCAACTGCTGCTGCAGGAAGCCCAGTACCAAGAGCCGCTGCACCCTTAGGGATAGTGAAGACAAGCTGAGGCTCAGCTCTGCAACAGAAGAGTTTTCAGAACACAGACATTCATACAGCAATCCCCACATTTCAAAATTCACAATACAAAGCATTATTTCAAATCTTACCCTACATTTATGCCAAGAACCACCCAAAGCCAAACTCCCCTTCTGTGCCTGCAATCACACACACTAGATCCTTGCCCCTCTGCCCTCCCAGCTCAGTTCCACTGAAGCCACGAGGCAGCCGGTCTCCCCTCAGGGTGCCCCATCAGAACACATGAACACAGCAGATTTCACCCTTTTATATATGTAATGTAGCCCCCGGTCTCAGACTGACCAAGAGCGTATTTCCTCCACAATTTGGCCTTTACTTTTCTACCAATGCTCATTATAGGTAGGCTATATTATACTACCTTGTGTTACTTACTGTATTGATAAGCCACAACAAAAGGCTACAGCCAAGCTACATCGTGTTGTACCTCGTACATGGTGCTCAGTCACTGAGTAGACGCCCCTCTGGGTGACACCACCAGAGGGATCACAATCCTTAATCAGGAAGATTGCAGGGAGCAATCACAAAACCACACACCGAGCATCTAGTGGAATTAAATGCATTTCTGCAGTAATGATTGTCACTAATTCTCCACCTCCCAGAAACTGCCTCATCCACCCTTCCATCCGCTCCACATAATTCCAAGCAGCCTGTCAGACAGACCCCAGAATGCCATTCAACAACTTCACAACAGAACCATACCCAGGACACACTACCTTCTACAATGACAGGCTCGTTCTCGGTAAGGCTGGCTAACCCAGCTGGATACTCACAAGCATTCTGACCTCACAGACATGGGAAAACCAAGCCGTTTCTGTCTTCAACTGCAAAACACTTCTGTTTTGAGTTGCTTCACTGCCTCAGAAAAAGGCAAATTGCTTCAAATGAGATTTTTATCCCAAACCTAATACCCTCAGAAGTACATCATGATCTGTACAAAGTCAGGCAAAATTCAAGTGTAGATAATGTACAGGCTCACATCATCCATAAAGATGGTTAAGAAATTTTCCCTTTTTTCTTCCTAATTACATGGTGTATATAAAGCATAAATATGTGCAGTTGGATTTAAGTTGTTCACAGGCTCCCTAGAGTAAAATAATTTTTAAACACTGACAGTGTTTAAAATGTAGCTAACCAGCACTGACACCTTTATGCTAGCTTTTAAAAACAGAGAGAAATACATTACAGAAAAGTTATTTTTATCAGATTTTATTTGGATTATAAATTTCTGTAATAAATAAAAGCTCACCAAGTCATGTTGAGATTTTTTTTCACCAGGGCATTTATTATTTTGTCACATTCAGAACACCGCCTTCAAGACAATAAAATAAGCATTATTTTACAGACTCTTTCTTACGTAAAAAGCAACGCTACTATAAAATAAAGACAAGGGGAGTATTTCCCTGCCACTATCAAGACGCATACAAAAGATTTTGTGCTTTAAAGATGGAGCATTGGTTGCCCAATGAGAAGAGTGTCTCTGCAGCTAACTGCAGCTAAAGCATCCTTGAGGCCCAGCCGGCACCAGTACATGCAGACTTCTGCAGCTGCAGACACAGGGATGCCCAGGGCAGGCAGCAGAGGTAGAGCCTCAGTGGGCAAATGCTTCTGGCAGAGCTGGTTGGTACCTTGCTCAGAGCTGGAGCATTTTAGCAGGGCTGTCCTTTAAGCAGTTGTAATTAAACCTGCAGCCTAATAGCCCATTAAGAATTTCATCTTTTGCAGCACAACCACAAGTGTCTGTCCCGACGCAGTCTCAATGGCATTACAGGGAATGCATGCACAGCGCAGCTCCTTAGAGCTGCTTTTTAATAAATACTGATGCCTCTGCTACAAAGCCATTCTAGTTAATCCTTTAAAGGAAAATGTTCCTCCATTTGACATACACATGAATGCTCTCCTAGCAGAAGAGGATCATTCTAATTAATTTTTAATATTTTTTTAAGAGTTTGAACACAAGAGAAAGTTTTTACAATTAAAGATGACAAGAGAGGACTGCATATTAGCATTCTTTTTGATAAATAAACAAAGAGATATGCAGAAACAAGCGTGTTCCTAGGATCAACACAGCACAGAGGGCATCAATTCTCAGTCACGTTAGACTTGCACTGTTTCCTTCGAAACCAGCAGGCACCAAGGAGTTTTTGCAGTATTGGCAGCCGACCATCAACCAGCAGTGCCCCTGAGCACAGAGTAATTACTGTATTGCTGGTGTAACATTTGGCAAAGTAAAAACATATACTATGCTGCTTATACACGTGTCAGGACAATGGCTGTGACAGGCTCCAAGGGAACCCCTGTTAAACATCTCAATTAACTCCCATCTTTAGAAATTCAGTAACTTACCTGCCCAGCGATGCAAAACAAAGAAAATTGGACTTACCACCACAGTGGTTTAGGGAGACTTTATTTTAATAAAACTGATTTCTGGACTCATCTTAACATCCTCCATTTCTTCTGAATATTAATGAGATGGAGGTATAATACAAGACTGTTTGCACAGATCACTCCATTTTCTTGAGGGCAGATTTGCTTTTTTCTCCTGTGACAGAAATAGTTAGGAACTGACCCCGTTTGGGCTTTCCAGACTGCTACCTAATCCTCACAGTAGCCAAGATTGCACACAGATGTCATCTTCAGTCTCAAGACGAAGCAGATGAGACTGAGATTAACTCACTTTCCCAAACTGAAAAATTAAGTCAATGACATGAGCCACAGATCCAGATCTCTACTCAGAACCTTGTATTCTAGCTTGAGGTTTCTCTTGGTAGGAATTAAAACCACCTTGTTTTCATACTGCAAATGAAGATTTCAAAACATCCCCTAAATCCATCATCTAAGAGCAACTGCAGTCTCCACAATTTTACTACATAAACCCAGGAACACATGACAGCATTTTTTGCTCACCATTATCTACCCACGACAAGCAACACAATACAAGACAGATAAGGCAGCTGAAATTGGCAGCCTGTGTGTAAATCATTCCAGTGGCTGGTGCTGGGCTGCAGGTAAGCCCCTTCTCTCCACCTGCGCTAGGAAAGGAGCCTTGGCAACGCCTGCATACACAGCCCACAGCGCTGCCAGCTCCTGCTTCGACCCACCCTCCAGCCTCAGACCCACCACCTCCGAGGCACAGAGCCCACTGCTGCAGCTATTGCAGCCTAAGCGTGCCTTGCCAAGCCACCACCTTTGTTAAGGGCATTGTCATCTTCTAATGTTGGTGCTCTAGGACAAATGTAGTTACCAGCCCACCAGCAGCACAGTTTTCAAGAAGAAAACAGCTGCTTGCTCATTTTGCCTCTCCTCTTCCTCACCACCCTGTCCTCTGGAAGGAGGAAGACAAGTAGACGCCCACTGAGCTGCCCCTAGCTCTGCAGCTCTTCCAGAAAAAGGGGCTGTTCAGCCCCAGCCAGCGTCTCAGCCCGGTGCCCGACAAGGTCTGCCCGAGGCAGCACCTCCCTGCCTTTGCTTTGGAGAACACTGGCATGCCTGGTTCCACTTGAGTTGCGAGGACAGGACGAAAGCAGGATATTTGGGTTTAGAGCTCCCATTTTGATGCTGTTCCCTCCCATCTCACCTTGTTTGCTGCAAGAGTTAAGGATGGGTACTAGGCAAGCCTGAGACCCATTCACACCTCTTCAGCTTTTGACTCTATTCACCCTTTAAAGAACAGAGATGAGTAACGAACTGGCACAAAACTTCAAGCACCACTGGCAGCATTTAAAGTTTGTTGCAAGACATAGACAATTATCAACAAAATGGAAAAGGTAATGCTACCAGAAGCAGGTGGGACCGATCCGAGATGCAGTTCAGCATAAGGTCCTGCAGTAATACTCCACAGTAGATTCCTATTAAAGCAGACTTTTCCAGGGAAGGGAAGGCGGGGGGTGGTGGGGAGAAGAAAAAAAAAAAGCAACTTCAAAAGCATGCACTTTCTTTCTGCAATGCTTTATGTTCATCGAGTCATACTTCAGTGCTCAGAGCCATGAAAACACTGCTTTTGAGGTGACTTTTGTAGTTGCTTCATCACTCTCTTCAAAAGAGTTTTGCATCAGAGTCAGAGCTTCAAACAACAGACCCAAAAAAGGTAAGATAACTTATTAACAGCACGTGAAATGGAATCATCAGGAACTGCTAACACCAAGACAAGCAGGGCAAGTGTGTCATCAACAGTTAACCTGCGAGAGGGAGCAGGCAGGCTGCCTGCACCCAAAGCTGCAGGAGCCCTGGAAAGCCCTGGTGATGTGCCACTCCCTCTCACTGCAGTACTTTTCAGCCACTTGCATCCATTCACCCGCTCTAGGACATTAAGAAAGATCTGGGAGCACGCTACCTTCATGTTCTTTTTCAGTTGTTCCAACTTTCTTTATCTTTTTGGGTGATTTCATGAAGAGAGGAAAGATGGTCCTCAGACCAAGGATATCAACAAACTTGTGACAGTTGTCTGTGCCCTCTGGTCCAATCATGGCATGGTCCAGTACCTTCAGGGCACTGCTGCGGGAAATCTTCTTCTCTCTGTGGAAAGAAACACACCAGTTAAATTTTTCAGGGACACAAGGAGCTTTGGACCACACTGCTTTAAAGAGACGGCACAAAAAGGGAAATTAATATGACAAGGAAAGTATGAAGAGTCTGAGCACAAGGTCTACGCAAGTTTTTCTTCACAAAGCCAAAACAATGTATTAAGAAATACTCTTTTCAAAACTGTGGTTGAGAGTATTCTCTTGGTTATTTCTTTTTTTAACGTCTTTTATTTCTTTTTATTTTCTATTTTCTTTTTATTTCATTTTATAATTTTATTGTTATGGGTTTATTTTCTTACTTTTTATTTCTCAGCTATTGAAGAAGTTATTTCTTCAGCATCTTACAAATGCTAGAAAAAAATAGCAGGGGAGACTGGGTTGGGTACACAAGGCAAACACTGTCACACCAAAAAGATTAGGATTTAGATCTAGCAATAATTCAACTTAATAAAGGACTACGTTTAGTACACATAGCTTGGTGGTCAGCTATAATGAAGAAAACCCTGTCTCCAGAAATCACATTTGGAAGGATGCAGATAGTTTCTGGGCTATTCTGTTTTAAGGTGAGTTCAGAATGCTGATGCTGGTAACTCAAACTGATAACACACGGATGGTCTGAAAATTATCTCCAGAAGTCCTGTGTCTCTCAAACCAGAAACAGAGGGATTTGTAATTCATCCAGGGAAAGATGTAAAATATCCTGTGAGACATGAACTACAAAAGTGGTCACTAATACAGCCCATAAAACCAACAGACCAGGTAAACATCAGCAGGAGCTAACGTGAGGTGAAGAACAAGAAAGCGTCCCCAAAAGCCAGGCCAGTCAGCCCAGGAGGACATTTCCCCCACGGCAGGATGGTCACAAGCCCCACCACCTTCCACTCCAAGTGCATGGCAACCTCCTCTGACTTCTCTAAGAGAATTTATCCTCTAACAAATACATAGCTACATGCACATATAAAAATAAATCCCCCCCAGAAACAAGCTGTGCTTTTCCCCTGGAGAGATGATGAGACAACAGTTCTCCTCGGACACACAAGTTGCTCCACATTACCATACGGCACTCAGATATTATTGCAGACCTGGAATAAGGATCTATAAAGTTTAGGAAAGCACTGACATAGTTCAGCTCCCTCCTCCTTCCCCCTGTGCAGGCAGCAGTACTCACGCTGCCCTCACACACCCCTGCCAAGCCCAGCAGTGCAGCAGCAGCCTGCCCACCTGCAAACAGCGCCTGCTGAGCCACCTGGACCTCACGTCCATCAGCAGGGTCTTCTCCTCCAGGGCTTCTTGAAGCCCAAGCTCCAGAGAGCTGTGGGAAACGCCTTCTCTTCAGAGATGAAACTTCATGAATCCATACCAACATGCAAACTCAAAACCTATGTATTAACACCGTAGCCTAGAAGAAAGTTACTTTGCCCAGTGCAGCCACGGATGCTTCCAACGGACACGAAGCAGTTGTTGAAAGCACCACGTGCAGCTGGGATCTGGTGCAGCAGCAAGTTCTACCCACAAGTGAAGAGCAGTGCAGGAAGGTGGCTCAACTCCCCCACCTCACCTCTACAGGGAGCTAAAAATAAAAGACTTCTTAGGACAGACAATATAAGAAATGTTTTCAGGGGAAGTAATTGCATATTGATCAGCATTTAGGAAGGCTGCACAGAGCTGATCTCTGGAATATTCATTGGGTTTAAGTTCAGGCTTTTAGAGATCAATAGCTGCTTGACTGGACTGTCTAGAGTTGATTTTATTTGAAATATTTATTCTGCCAGAGGGCAAGCAGTTTATCTTAGTCTCATCTGTGCTTACTGAGGTAACTTTTAGCTGTACACTAATTCAAAGACTAGCATACATGAGTATCGCCAAATAGGGAGTGACCTCAGTCTTCACAGGGAACTCTGAATTACAACTTTATTTGCTAATCATTGTTTTCCTCCTTTTAATACTTTTACATCTGAGAGAATTCTTTCAGTGCATTTATTATTTCAAAAAGAAGAGCTGCTAACATTACGTGGACTTTCCACACTCACATAACACAATTTCCTTCTAAAATACTAGCAAAAGCAGAATTCTAGATTTCCTGGAAATACGCTGCATAAAATGGTTCTGTTTAATTAACCAGAAGATTTAGTAAAGAGACAGTCTAAGCTTCCATAGGGTCATTAGGAACAGCAGGACAAGAAAACATAAAAGGATTTTAATAACTGTAAAAAATATACCCTGAAATAGCTATAGTCAACCTTTAGGGAGCCGTACAGAAGTGTCCATTTTCACCTTGTTTTTGCTGTACAGGAGCAAATGCTTTTTTGAGGGTCACGAAATGCCACTGAATAGCTGCAGAATAGAAAACTGTGCTGCCCAAGTGATGCATGTTTCCCTAAGCTCCCTTTGCGGCATTTGTCTATGTGCATACACGTGCACCTTCAGTTAATAACTGGGAAAGCCACATGTCATTTTTCCTATGCAACAGAGAATCTTCTTGACAGATCCCCTGGGAACTGAGTGGCTGCATCTCCTCCAAACCTTAACACAATTTTACAGCAAAAGCAATAAGCTTCCTGTCAGTGCGCGCAAGGGAACTGACATTACAAGCCTGTTTTTCTCTCTTTTGGCTTTGTAAGGTAAACTGCATTTAGGTTACCAAGGCAAGGTTGAGGGACTGCGTACTAAAAAGTGCTTCCTGACCTAAAAAAAAAAATGGAATTTAACTCTATGTGACATTTACAGACTTTCCACTGGTTGCTACTGCCTTGGTAAACCATCTTTTTTTGATAAAGACAGTCCACAAAATAAACAAGCCTTCATTGCTGCAGAGATGCAAATCAAACAATTATATATACACGTGCTCTCATCCTACTTCAAAACTTCTGACTTTGTTTCTGCTGTCCTTCCCAATCCGGTCTTCTCCCAGGCCCCTCTGCACACCTCCCACATACCTGCTCGGTGAAGCTCCGCTCCCATGGCCAACTGCAAGCCCGAGACCACAACACCAGGTCCAGGGCACAGCCTGCTATGGACACGCACGTAATACACATAAGCCACGCTGTACTCATTTTCAGGTGTTACCACTGTCTCCCCATAAACTGGTAGAAGCTCACACAATACACCATCTTTCGCTGTCGGCCACACATTTTAAGGCTCAGCATAACAGAAAATAGTCCTGTTTTCATTACTGTCTACAGGAATCTCTTCAGCACGTTAAATGCTCAGCTAAAAGACACTACACCTTCCTGCAGGTCTGTGTGCATGACCATTACTAACAGAACAACTTGGCTAGATGTATCGGGCAGCACTACATACAGAATGCTACGTTCCCTAAGACAGTAATGGAGATTCAAGCCTGATATCTTTATTCTCACACAGCTTATCTATCTCACATCATGTCAATAAACTTTCACCTTTGCTTATTTGTCCTTTCATCTGCACAGACTACAGTACAATGATTAACCGCCTTCAGAGTAAAACCAAAAAATAACAGATCTCTCCTCCCAGTCTTCAGAGGACACTGACAGGAGAGAAAAATATTCTGTCTTGTTTCTGGGCGAGGTGGTCAATCACAACTGAATGGCATTTCTATTTTTTGTTGTTTGTCACGAAGGTATCAATAGGATACAGAAGTACAATACTCCCATGCAGCACTCTAGATCACAATTCTCAGGGTTCACTCCCTATTTACAGTGCTAGCCTGCAGTTACCAAAGCAGTACTGTCCAAGAAAAACTGAGCACCTGTAAGAACTTTTAAGCGTACAACAAGAGAAGTCCCAATGATAACAGGTTAACGGAATTAATAGCCGTTTAATATCTTCTGGATAATAATACATATATAAAAAACGTACAAGCAAGCGAACACTAAAACCTTGCAGTGTCAGTTCTCAGATGTTTTGCTTTGTTTGGTAGTTTGAAAGCTACAGAAACGTGCTCTATTTTCCTCACCAAAGCACTAAGTCCAGTGGACCCCCTTCTACCTTCAATCACACCATGACCTGCAAAAGCAAGTACCCTGCCATGGCAGCAGCTGAGCATGTCCAAAGCTCTTCCTTATAATAAGCCACCCTCTTCCCACATCCATTCCCTAATTCTCATCAGACAAACCAATGCTTTTACCTTAATCATCTCTTATGCTCTCTACAAAGCTTGTGACTCTAATGTCATTCATTCTTTTACTACTTACTACTGACAAAGCACCAAAACACAGAACCCAGTAAGTTGGTTTTCAAGAGGTGCCAAGAGACAGCAGTTTAGCACCACGTTCCTGCACTTCTGAAGATCTGAGTTAGCTACTTAACACATACACAGTCGCCTCTGTGTTATGCATACCAGAAGCAAGCTTGTAATACCAATAAGGAAACACCACACCTACCAAAAATAAACACTTCAGGACAGCGTTGCAGCTCTGACCCAGCCAGCCAGTCTGAAGTATGGAAGTACCTTTAGGCATGTGCCGAGCATCACCGATTTCACATGGTTTAGGTTACATGCATGATTACCTGTGTCAGAATCCTGAGGTTTCATTCATTAGGAGTATTAAGACAAAAAAAGAAAATTGTGTATAGGAATGAACTGACATGTCAACACGGATAGCGTGAAGTACTAAGAAAAGTGGTTGGCAGCTCATCAAATGAGGAGAAAATAGAATCAGCAATAAAAGTACCAGCTTAACACTTTCAGCTCCAGTCTGAAGACATAATTGGAAACAAGAAGTTTACTCTCTGTCCAGCTAGGTGCTGCTCTCTCTAAATGAGATTTGCAGTGTAGGACAAGTCAGGGCCCGAAGGGAGCTGGTCTGGGGATAACAGTCAGCTATCAACTCACCTGGCTGTTTGAGGAAATCGTAAAAACAACTTCCAACTCTTCTCTACTTATCTGAGCTACATAAGAAAAATTAAAAAAAACTCGTAAAATAATCAGCTGTCAGTATAGTCCATGCTCATGGACAGTAGTTACACTAGTTTCTAGAAAATACTCTGTGAATTGTTACTTTTTTTCCATTGCCACTTTACCAGTTCCCATTCAGCCTGTAGTTAGGTTCCTAAGCATCAAAAGACTGAGGTCTTGGAAACTTCTTCCATTAGACATAGCTACTGCTATTAGTTAAGTCATGCTCTGTCCCTTCTAACCCCTTCACAACTACTGGGAGGGGCAGGGGGAAATGCATCCAGGGAGAAATTTTCCTCATCATAATTTTCCAGCTGGGATCCTGGTGCAGAGAGTGGCAAACAGTAGAGTCCAAAAATGGGAAAAAAGCTATTAAAAATCCAAACACCAAGTCCCACCCACACGGCACAAGAACTCCAAGTAATCAGTTCTGCAAGGCTAGCTTAGCAGCTTAGTATTCGAGGCAGAGGGAGGCTTCCCTCTCATTCTTAGTTTTGGAGCTTTTCTTTAATTAGCCTCAGGAAAACCCAGTGCTCCTATCTGAATAATCCACATTTGGTTGAATCCATCATTTCTTGTTGGCATTTGCTAACCAGCCCCTGCACGCAGCCTAGCATACCAGGGAAAGCCAGACAGAGCCCCACTGCACCCAGTTCTGGGGTCTGGGGGAAGGCACTCAGCGCCAAGGTCATATTTCAATACCAGGCTAGGAAGTAAAAGTGAAAAGAGAGTAGAGAAACCCTAGAGATTAATGGTGTGACAAAACACATCACAAGAAGAAATGCATACTTACACCCATTTCACAAAAGCAATTTTTCGTTATCAAAATCCACAAAAATTCACCAGCTCAGAGGATATGCAACACAATGAAGCCTGAACTGGGGAACAGAAGGAAAAGTGTTTTCCCTAGAGACATCCAAAGGTTCTCTCTTACCCTCAGAGGGGTCTATTAAATCTTTAGAGGATTAGTAGTCTGACCTACAGCATTCTTTCATCCGGGCATCTGCACTGCTACCTTCCAGCAGCTATTGTAGTAACCCCAGTTCTTAGGAAACAAAGCTAAAGACAACAAGTGGAGCTTATATGATGTCTGAGAAGGTCTAACTTACATGCTGGAAAAAGAGAAGAAGACAAATATGCTAAAACAGAAATTTTATAAACAGCAAAACACAAATATCTAGCCAGAAAGTGTGTTGGTACATCAAAAGCAGGCAGGAAAATCACAGAGTTATTTGGGTACCTAAGCATCAGATTCATCAGCTGTAGACCCTCGCCTTTCAGGAAGCGATCGCGATTGGAACTGAGCATTAGGCAGGAGCAGAGAGAGTCAAACAGGTTCTCCATCATTTCCTGTTCTTCTGCTGTACTAGGGTTGTGTCGTTTAAACACCTGCACAACAAAGAAAGCAAAGTTACCCCAAAATGGACAGCCTAATTTGGTCCATGCTGTTGTATACACTAACACTCTGCATCACAAGTCTTCAGCATCTGATACGCATAAGCCAGCAATTGTACACATCACTCTTGTAATTCTTGTGCCCTTTTTACTGCCCTGACTATACCAACAAACATGCTGCAGTCTAATGCCTGACTTAAAAGACAATATGGGGTCTCCAAAGGGAAAGGCAAGTTCACCGACTGTGCAATTCACAAAAGTATGTGGATAAGTTTGTTACCAGAGAAGTCCCAGGCACAACGCATACCTGAGCGTGCTGCAGACAGTGCTACCTCAAGAAATGAAAGTGAACTATGAACACATTACCTTCAGCTAGCTCAAATGTAGGCACAACACAGCCCAGTGCTTGGAGTGGAGAATGCTGAAGATGGCCAAATTGCAGCCCCGCCTATCTCCAACTTGCCATGCAATTGTAACAAAATAACTTAACTTCTGTGTACCTCAACATTAACATCTTTAAAACAGGGATTAACCTCACTTACCATGGATGATAATTGTGTGGAAGTTATTCAGGGACTATGCCAGCACTAAATATAAAGTACTGCTGTGCCGTAGTATCTACAGATTGCTAGGACAATGCTACACGCAGAATCTGTTCCACCTCCTCGTACCCAGCCTGCAAGTCTTCTGACGGTAAAGAGGGTGTATGTGAATTACTCACAGATAACTGCTGAAGCAGCACATCGATCCCATCCAGCTCCCCAAGCAATTCTCTGTTGTCTAGACGGAGGTGGGGGGAAGGAGGAAAAGAGAGAGAAAAATGAAGCTAACTGTCAGATTTTACAGCCATCTAACACTGATACATCAGCGAACAAAATCAATACAGCCTGACAGAGTACAAAAGCTGCAGAGAAAGAGAGGGTGCATGTATATGCGAGAGAGCACGCGTGCAGGGGAGAGAGCACCAGTAAAGGGAAGCCAAAGGCAGAAGAGTGCTGTTGTGATCTGAAAGAAGCCTGGATCCTACCCTAACAGAATATCGATACCAGAGGCATGTCTCACCATCGTTATTCTGAAGCAAAATAGCCAGCACCTCACTGCAGTACAGCTTGTTGGCATCAAAAGGCATCTTAGCCTGTTGGTGAAGAAGGAACACGAGACCCATCAGGGCATGGCACTCTGTTTCACTGATTTCAAGAACACATTAATCAAATCACTGAACATATGAGCAACACTTAAACCAAAATACAAGAGTAGTAATTTTGCAGAATGCCTCAGTATCAAAACAGTAATCATTCTCTCTGATTCAGGGGTGACAGTGGGGGCTGTGCTTGTGCACGCATGTGCAGAAACTCGGCTCTGATCCTTCATGCTGTCTTACATAAGTAGGTTTGACCAAGTTGGGTCAAAACCTCTGAAAAGAGTCTCCAGTTGTTTGCAACACAGAATCTCTTTCCTCTGACAAATTTTCCATGAAGCTGTATGAATGCATGTGGCTTATCCCTATTCTGAAAGTCTGCACCTGTCACCAAAAACAGAATTTCAGAAAATACATCACAGTAACATTAAATAGTAACTGCCAGAATTTTGTATGAGGATCACAATGACACAGTCAGAAGAACATGAGATGGGTTTAACCTGCAGTCACATAACTTTCATTTCATACATTCCCACCGTACTCAAATATGTTAAAAAAAGTACTCATAATGAAACCAAAATGCTGAATTTAAATTAAAAAAAATAATAATAATCCCTGAAGTGGGATTCTGAACCTGATTCAATGTTTTTGCATGCTGCCAAAGCTGCTTCATCTACAGAAAAAGACTAAACATTAACTGATCAGATAATAATGCAATCTGGTTCACCAAAGGAATTCATAAAATAAGCAAAACAATTTTAAAAATCATTGGTTACCAGCTACTTGTATTCCACTGTTCCAGAGGGTGAAAAAAAGCTAGCAATAAATGCTAGGCTTAAAACATACCATTTTTCACCCACAATTTTTTCCCACAAATGCATGACTACCTGCGGCTTGACTGAGCGAACCTGCCTGCACAAGGCTACAAGTGGGCCAATTATCCCGACCTGCTACTAAAGAAAAGGTCACAATACACAAGCACCATGCAACACAAAAACATAAAAAGCAGGAAGATCCCAAATGCCACAAAGCATTGACTTTAAATAAAGCTTTTCATTTCAAACAATCCCCAGCTACTCTGTAGATGATGGTATTTATAGCAGCCACGTAACAGTTCCAAGCAATCAGTGGCACGAGGAGAGGAAGGTGGCAGGTGCTCAGTGCTGTACAGCTCTGCTGGCTTCCGTCACCCTGCATACCAACTGCTGTCCTACGGCAAGCATTGGGAAACAATACTCAACGCTCTGTTCTCTCAAGGCTGCACAAACCACCATCAAACCCTGCTTATGTTTGGAAAAGTGAGCTATTAAGCTCTCCATCTGAGCTTTCCAAGGCAGTTCTGACAGTCAGAATACAATTACACAACCTGAAATGTAGTCAGAAAACAGATATTCACACTCTGTGCTGCATGCCAGATGTCCTCATAGATTCCTAGACAGAACCCTCATTTTAAAACTCATCCCACAGACATTCTTCAGCAGCACAACGCTCTATCCAGATGCTGAGATCCTGGTTTAATCCCAACCACATCTGTCAGGGCAAGAGATTCAAGACCAAGCACTGTCAACAGAAAAGGCACCTGTGATGGGCTTTCATCAGTGTGCAGCTCCCCATGACAGCGCGTGAGCAAGAAAAAAAAGCCCTGTCTGGTCAGACACCCCCAAACCGAGACACTTAATACATGCCAGGGCAAAGGAAAGACACATTCAGCACCAAGTTTTGAACACCATGAACACTCATTTTCTGTGGCACCAAACAGGGGAACCCAAGTTGTTATTATTTTGCTTTTCCAAGTTTCTAAGTCTTTCAGCTGCCAAAGTAATTACAAGGCAGGCAGCAGTACATACCTGCTTGGCAGAAAATTAACTTCACTTTCTGTTTTTAAGCAAAAGGTATACAATTATATTACTACCTGTAGTGAGAAATTATAGGTTACTGCTGCTAACAAGTATACAAGGTACACAGAGGGGTATCTGCATGCTTACAAAGCTGACAAGTATTTCTGTGAATCAGAAGCCTTTTAACCACAATGACATTTAAGTATAGAAGTGCTAATGCCTTACTAACAGGGTTAGGAAAAAGCCAGAATCTATTTGCTAAATTTCCTTCACTAGCTCTGTAAGAGAGTGGAACTATACATTCCTTTCCTACAGTATTTTCTAGGGAACGTTTAGGCATCTTTTTACACAAGACAGAGTTAAACTGTGTGACTCACTGCCACAGGATGCTGTATCAAAAAGTAATTTGGTATTCAAAAGGCGACTAGATGAGTTCAAAGAATAAGCTACGCTAGCAGCAGTTAAACAAGGGACCCCACTTGAAAAAGTGTTAGAAATGTAGGAAGCAAAGGCATAACATGGTCTTTTATCAGGTTTCCCACTCACTGGTCAGCTTTTATATTCCTACAGGTCTCAGCCATGGACCAGAAATCCACCACACAGGAATCAAACAGAAAAAGGACACTTTCTACTATAAGACATTTATAATATAAACACAGAAGTATGTCTGTTTAAGCCAAAACCACGGAGGATACAAACCCTGAATTCTAATCTTTTATTGTTAACTTGGCTTCTCCAACACACACACATGCAACACTGGCTTATTTTAAGCAACGTTTTAAGTTCATACTAACTGGTCTATAGGAGGAAGGCTGGTGCTGGCAAGAGTTCTAGCACTACTGATGCTTGAGCTAGGAATGCAGCAGTATCACAGCTGCTGGGGATGACCACATCAGCGGTTGGAGCCCGAGTGCTGTTTTGTAGTGCTGGGAAGGGGCCAACTCTGCAGGAAAGACCATAGTTCCCACAGAAGAATCAGGGACACATTACCAAAAAGAATTCCCACAGAAACAAGTAAAACCCAAAAGACATTCAAGACTACTCAACATTACAGACAGTCTTCCACGCAAATGCTATGAAAATGAGAGTACTTCTGCTCACAGACTTGCATCATGTTGTGTAGAACTTCTCACACATAAAGCCACTCCTTCAATTTTGCTAGTTTACAGTAAGTTAAAAGGGACATACTTCCCAGTTTGAGGTGTTTTGAATTCACTGTATTCACAAATGTCAGAACTCATCATAAAGATAACCTACACAAACAGAAAGAAGCAATAATAAATAGCCTTGGGCCTTTAGTATTGTGCCAAACACTGTCTCGAGCACACCAGCTTTCAGACCAGTAACCCGTCAGTTTTTATTGTGATAACTCCCAAATGACACCAGGAAAACAAGCTCACCTTCAGCCTCTTGAGCAACCACTGCATGAGGCCCTGCTGCGCAGCTTCTGTGCACATCTCTGGTCGGAACTCTGCCATGTTCTCAACAATTGCTGAGAAGAAAGACACATAAAACAGCCATTTTTGCCCACCTACAGTTCAGTTCAGGCCTGCATCATCGCTGCTTTGCCAGGTCCTTCCCAGGCCTGCACTGCTCTTCTCAAAGTTGCCTCTTATTTGCAAATTACCTTTTTTTTTTTTAAAAAAAAAAAAAGTGAGACTTAAGCTCAGGTATATGCTACCCTCTCAGTTTTAACACTGCCCACACAGTCCATCTTTAGTGTGACACCAGCTCCCACTGGAAGAAGCCTAAGATACTTCCCTTTACTCTAGCAGCAATTCTCACTGCACAAAACAACAACAACGGCAGTAAAAATTCCAAATCTCATGTTTCTGGCCTCTCTCATTCTTCCAGCCCTTGGGAGATTACAATCCCATATGACTGAAGTGAGCGGATGATGGTCTAAATGCTAATAACGGCAACATGCTGCAAAGCAGTTACTGTGCTGTGCAAGGACTGGGGAACAGAGAGGTAGTGATGTACTTATAAGAAATACGAATGTTTTACAACCTGAAAGTTATATTATATTGCCAAGACATGAACAGCTCTCATAACAGAGTAAGCAGAGTTCACAGATAAGCACACAGTAAATACACAGGCAGCGGAGCTGGTGCTATTTCATCCATGTAGCAACAACTCCCTATGTAACCATTCTGGGAAGAGGCACCTTACCAGCAGCCCTACGACAAACACTGGCTCAAGGGACTAGGCTCTACAGTGAGCTAAAGCTGTACCTGAACAAAAGCTGCACTAGATCCTCCACCACAGTGTTGGCAGTGTGAGGAGAAAGGAGGTAGGGAGGAAAGGAAGGGGAGGGATAACACTCACCCTGTGTACAAAACACAGAAAGAAGCGAGAGGCTGGGCAACAGCCACTTACCCAGCGTGTTGTGGACACCATCAGCTTCCTCTTTCACACTTTCATCCAGGCGCTCTAAATTCTGGACCAACAAGGCCACAACCTGGCCCTCCACCTAAATCACCAGGGTCATGGGAAAGATAAAAAGACAAGAAAGACGACTGAAAAAAGGAAGATGAAGGAGAATGAACAGGGGGCTTAATAAATTATAAAAATCAATAAGCCCTACTGAAACATCCTGCCAGACACAACCAGAACACATTAACAATCTTGCTCTAAAATCTCAGAGGAAGTGAAGGAATCACCAAGTAAATCTGCCACTATGTTTATCCTAATTAATTAAACGACTTTTGTGTTTCAGATTAAACAGAAAAACATCTGGAGGAAAACATGCACCTTGTCACAGTCTTATCTCCTGAACCAGCCTGATTGATTTATAATCTCTCAGAATTCTGAAGTGCAAGGCACCGCAAACCACCACGGATGGGTTAGCTGTCAGCTCTGCAAGCAGCTCCACTTTCAACTGTTTACTGCCTACATTTCTGTTGTATCTTCCGTACAAAAAGCTGAAGGAACAATGCTCACACACAGATTTAAATGCAAAAGCTGAATGACCACCATCTGAAGACTCACATTTAAATCCTAGTAAGATGAATGTACCAAGCTGACTTCAGCAAGCTAACAAAACCCAGACAAACCAACAGCAGAAGCAGGAACGCAAATCTGCAGGTGGAGCCTCCTAATCAAAACACTAACACAAAAAGTTTACTTTTAAAGCTGCAGTTGGACAGAGCCCAGCTTGACTTTGGCTAACTTTCCATTGTGGACATGAGCTTGGGAAAGTTAAAAATAACATTTCCAATTCAAACTCTGTTAACTAGCTTTGGGCCCAATGAACACATGGGAAAAATACCATTATCAGCTGCTGTGGAAGGTAGTGCAACAATCTTCACAGATACTATACAACATTATACCTACTACTTTGTGAGGAGAAGGAAAAAAAAGTAATCTAAAAGCAGGTATCTAAGCATTTCTCCTGAGATATGCCTGACCTGTTTCTTTCAAAGAGAACAATAAAACCTCTAAAACTTGGCTATTATCAGTGGGCTGGTGACAAGGAAAACAGAGAAAGAACTTCACTTGATTTACTACCTCTCTACACATTTTATAGAAAACATCTTCTCTAGCAGTTCCTCTCTACCATTTCATTCATCCAGCAATCTTACCATGGAGGCAGAGTAATTAAGAACAGCTCAGAGGCCAGCTGGAGGAACTCGGCTGTGGGCCACTGTCATTAACCTTTGGAAGGTAACATTATAGTGACTGGACAAGAAGGATTGCAGGAGAAAACAGAGCAGCCAAACAAAGCAAACTTGTAATTCCCTATCTTTCCATTTCAACATAATAGTTACAGATCAAGACACAGCCACAGCAATTCACAAATGCAGCAGTTCACTAGCAGAAGACGCACAACAGTAGCACAGACATGTAAATCAAGTTTTGCTGGGCATCGCTTCTCTGGAGAGCTGCTCAGTTCGACATCCTCCTCCTGCAGCCAAGGAGCAGGAGGCATCCAGTGCAAATGCCAGAAAAAGGGGGAAATCCACCATCACTGAGGCCAGCTCAGAAGAGTTAACCAGGCACTTAAGAGCGAGCAATGCATCTTCTACTGCACGTAGATAATGTTCTGGTGGTGTTTGATCTCTGCACCAAAAAGGATCATTATCTCTCAACCCTCCTCCACCCAAAAAATGTGTTATCTCTGTTAAATGAAAACTTTCATGCTTTTACTTCTTGTTAAGAAAAATGCATATTCTCACTGAAACAAGATGTCCCAGTTCGAGCACAGATTTTTGGGTCTGAAACAAGAGTGAGTTACTGGGTAGAAGACTACCTGTCTCTTGCACAAGAGGTTAGACTGAAATACCACAATGGCCCTGCTGTCTGTCAGATAACAATCTGAGCCCTTTTTGTAAGCAGAAAAAGAAAAAAACAAATGAAGCTCCTGTTTTCAGTAGGACACTGTCCAAAGTCACAAACATTACTTCATACAAAGAAATCCTCCCAGCCTACACAAATTTTGCAATACAAGCGCGTTCCTTTTCAAAAAAGAAGCAGCCTAACAATGTGCAAGAGGAACCTACTCCCCAAACTCTGGCATTCCAACCAAAAACATCCACTGCAGTCCTCAACGCAGCATTCCAGGTACGAGACAGCAGGCTCCTCAACCGGCTAACTTCATCGTGGTGCTGGCAGTAGGGGTAACCACAGCTGTAGAGCACGTGGCACTTCAGGGTATTCACTGCTGTGCTATATATGGCAGATGTTCAGGCACTGAAAAAAATCTGGAGTTCACTACTTACTAGAGCATCTATGAGGACTTCAGCTCCTTCTTCACTCTCATGGAGAGTATCTATATCGGTCAGTTCTTGAAGCAAGTCTACCACAGCTATGGAAACATGTGCTAGGTGTTAAGGACAACCAACACAGAGGCAGACACATTTAATATCAAAAGTAGATTGCTCTTAGGCCAGCATGCTTGTGACACAATCCAAAACGGCTGGTAGTATGTTACAGCAGCAAGGCACAGGAACACCAGAGCCAAGAGCACACTTCAGCAGACAGTCCTCATAAGCACCAAAATCAGAGAATCCCAACAATTACAACTACAATAAAAACAAATGGGATTGTGTGCTTATTGTATCAAGCAATTTTACTGTTTCTTGATGATACTTATTCTTTTCAAATCAAAATTGCTAGAGTCGGTATAACTAAGCCATCTTGCCTTGTCAAGACTGAATAGAAGCAAAGAGAAATGAATTATAATAATCTGATTTGGGTATTCTGCTCTCAGCGATACCCCTGCTAACCAGATACGGCATGCACCTACCAAGGCCACCGCAGGAAGCAGGAGCGATCACCCCCTTTGGCCTGGCCCAATTAGGACAGCATGCTCCTCTAACCGCACACCTCGCAGGAACAGCATAGCTTCTGCCAGCCCAATTTTCACTCATTAACTCTGGGCTGCATAATACATGGTTCCCCTGACTGCTACACAGCTCTCTTGTATGACAAGACATATTCTACCTCATTAGACCCACTTCTCCATTCTCTCAGACACACTGATCAATCTTGCCGGAGTCCCACTGGGGTAGAAGAGGATACGCAATTTTCTGCATGTCCTATATAACAACTTTGTGATGAATCTCTTTAAAATGCACAGGCTAACAATCCAGCCTCCCAGTTCTCCTATTTGTGCATTCATTCAGACACACAGCAGTAGGAAAAGCATTTTAAAATATCTTTTCTTAGCAAGGTTTCAGTCATGACTTATCTAGTCTCAGGGAAGACTGTAACAGAGCTGCCTGTCCTGGTCCCAAGCTAACCTATGTCTAGGTGCTGCAGAAGATGCGTATCAGTAAGACTACTACTTTCTTTATACTCTACAGCACTCCTGAATGAAGCCAATGCCATCTGTACATTTTCTTGATAGGTAGATGTCACTTCCAGTTGCAGCTGCCATTAGGAACCAAACGAAGGGTGGTTACTCCTCACTGGGCAGTCACTCGTACTGATATAAAAATATAGACAAAGATGCCAGGGTACAATTTTTTAAAGCAAGCTGGAGCACAACCCAATAAGCGAGTTAAGAGAAAATAACCTGCCTTACGTTTATTCTGCAAAGAATCAACTATTAATTAACAAAAGCTGGAGGAACAGGCCAACAGGAGCCTCGCAAAGTTCAACGAATCCAAAGTCCCGTACCTGGGAGGGAACAAGCCCATGTGCTGGGGATGACTGGAGAGAGCAGCACAACAGCAAAGAATCTGCAAGTTCTGGTGGACAAGTTGAAGGTCGCGCCACTTGAAGGTATGCCACTGCAGCGATGAAGGCTCATCACCAACTGCAATGCATTACAGAGAGCAAAACCAGCAGGCCAAGAAAAAGCATTCTTACCTGCTGCTTGGTGCTTGTGAGGCTTTGTTCAGTTGTGAGCTCTCCCAAGGAAAGAAAGACCTTGACATACTGGACTCAAAAGAGAGTGGAAGACCACCAAGATGCTCAGAGGCTAGCACATGACATATGAGGAAAGACTGAGGGGATGGGGCTTGATCAACCCATGGAAGAGAAGGCTAAGAAAGGAGCTAACTGCCAACTACTGCTACATACTGGGTGATATAAAGACAACTGAGTCAGATCTTTCTGAGAGGGCACAGCAAAGAACTCTAGCAGTCAAAGGGGTTATCTTGCAGGGCATTCCCGTCTAGGGAGCTTCTGTTGAGGCTTCCAGTGGAAGTATCAGCTGTCCTATAGAATTTAGGAGATAGAAAAGCAAAACCTCACTTGAAGCTTTTCTGTCTTTCATTAATAAAATCTTGTCGGTGATCATCTTCCATTCACATGTTTTGTGTAAAACTGCATGAATCATTCCGCAGATTATTTGCTCCCCCTGGACATGCTTTTGTCTCCTTGCGTTAGTCCCTCAAGACACTACACTTAAATCACATCTGAAGAGCCATTTGTTTTGTTCTCTCCTTGAAAAGCTCATTTTTAAAATCTTTTTGTTTGTTTTGACAAAAAGTCATTAGAAAACTCAAGCTCTACCAATTTAGTTTTACGTCTAGATGTATCACTTTAATAGTGTTTCTACTCTGTACATAAGCAGCAGCAGCACAACGAAGAGGCATTACAACAGCCTGTGTCTGCTTCCAATGGATCTGAAAACACTTGAGTAGTTTTGTAACAAGAAATATACTTTTCCCAAAATTGCAATTCACAGACCAAATTTCTACCCGGTAAACTAACTGACAGGCAAGTTGCAAACCAATTAAAAAGAGTTCACAGTAGAAATACTGACAAGTCTTTGACAGCAGCAGTGGCCCTAGGACACAGCTTTTCACGGCTAAAGGACAAAGCAAGCCGTATTCCTGTGCACACCAGCCATGAACCAGCTCTGCTGTCCCAGCCAAAATACCCGTAGCTGATATTTTCCCTGTGAATTAGATATTCAGTATAAGCTTTTAATGCCACGCACACAGCAAACAAAAAGCCTGCAGTGTCTAGCAAAAAAATAAGTAATGAAATTCTGGTAGCTATGAAACTGGTTATGTATGGTAGGTGTTTCCCACTGTACAACAGTAAATTGTTAACAAAAATTTACTCGAGAGTAATTCCCATTACAGGTCACAGATAAGGAAAGCTGTGGTGGTTGCCATTTTGCATGGACCAGCACTCACCACATCAAGGTTCAGCTAAATACAAGTTGCAATACCCACACACATACGCAGTGCTTACTAATATAAACTGGTATGTAATAAAATATTTATGTTTCATTTTTATCTTCTGATCACTATACCCACTTAGAAAGAATTAATTATGAATTCTTAATACATAGTACTATAAAGAAATGTGCTAAAAAAGAAAACCAAGATCTGTTCATCGGGCCACAACATTTCACACTAATAGTCCTTTTAACACTGCATATTTCAGAGCACCTCAAAAAAGCTGGTATTACCTCCTTCTTTACACATAAAGAAGTAAAGAATAAATTACTTTCCTAAGGCCATGAGTCAATAAAGACAAAAAACGAAAAGCCTGCTGTAGTCCAAGTCTAAGTCCAGTGCCCTTTCCATTGGGCTTCACCACTCCCTCCATTCACTAATGTTTGTCAGGACACAGACACGTGATCTCTCAAATCACGTCGTGCATTTTCCAGCTTAATCTACTGTAGAATGTTTTACAAGCAGTGCAGGCTGAGCTCTGCCTTTAAAGACTGCACAATGGTAAGCCAGGCATAGTTCTGCATCAGCTGATGGCTATGCATCAAGGCACCAAGATATTAAAAAAATGACACTGTTTTTGTTTAAAACTACCAAAGTCTTTAACAGTATAGACAGAAAATTCTCTGAGATGTTCTCAGATCTGCAGAGGAACAAGACACAGATGTACACAGGGATCCAGTTCAGTGACCCAAGAACCAACTGAGCATGGAAATATCTCTGGGTATTTACATAACCAGACAGGCCACTCACAACCTCAAGCTCTCAGCACACCAAATTAAAGGTATTGACACATGAAGAATATGTTACATTTACAAATTAAGGTGTAGCACTGTGGTGAGCTAGTCCATGGCAAATAGCTGAAAGCATGACCGCTCAGTTCTCAATCAGATTCATTTTTACCAGGGGCTATTCAGACAAAGTCTGCACACAGTTCAAGGCTGTACGCTGCTAAGCCCATACCTTAGCTTTTCCTGTATTGTTCACACTCTCACGCAGCCACTCAAACCTAGATGAAAGGATCATAAAACAAGAAAGGAGAGTAACAGCACTGAAAAAAAAAGAATCAATATTACTTGAACAAAGAAGGCTTTCACTTGGAAAAAAAGAAAAAAAAAAGATGACATAAATTCAGTGCTGTGCAAAAGAAGAGAAAAACATACATCCTGTTTTTACAGGTTCCTGTGTAAGAGATTACAGAAAACTCTGTAGAAAGCCTCTCACATGAGAGCTGCTTTAACAACTGAAGGATATCTGTGTTGTCGTGTCCCAGCAACCCAAGGAGGGACTGAACAGCGTTCAGCTCCACCAGCAGGTGATACAGGTCTGGCATCGTTGCAATCACATGCATTTCCTGAATGATGTCATTTAAATCCAGTTCAGACTCCATGAACCTGAGGAAAGACCAAAAAAAATGGTGGGTAAAAAGGCACAAAGTACATCAATTATGTTCAAGGCACAGCACTTTTCAAGGCAGAGACCATCACCTTCAGGAGATACCCTGTAAGACTCATCAACCTACTGCACATGGCCCCAGCATTTCTGATCCTCTGTGGTCACATCATCACTGAGTCCAGAACTACTAGAGACAAGACGGCCTGTGCCTTGTCCTGTCCTATGCCTGCCCCTTGAAGTTTAACGATGCAGTAGGATAAGCCGCCTGCCATTGTTTAATCCCTGCTAGCAACCAAGTACCTGCAGCCGCTCACTCACTCCCCATCCCTCAGCAGGATAGGGAAGAGAATCAGGAAAAACTCCTGGGCTGAGATAAAAACAATTTAATAATTGAAATAAAATATAAAATAATAGTGATACTAACAACTATTGTAATGAAAAGCAGAGAGAGGAAGAGAGGAATAAAATTCAAAAGAATACCCAGTGATGCACAATGCCGTAGCTCACCACCTCCTAATCGATGCCCAGCCAGTCCCTGAGCCGGGATCAACAGTCCCTGGGCACCCCCTCACCCAGTTTATATACTGAGCATGATCTGTGGTATGGACTATCCCTTTGGCAAGTTTGGGTCAGTTGTTCTGGCTGTGTCCCCTCCCAATTTCCCGTGCCCCTGAAGCCCTCCTGCTGACATGGCCCAAGAAACTGAAAAGCCCTTGACTTAGTATAAACACTACCCAGCAACAACCAAGAACACCAGTGTGCTATCAACTTTGTTCTCACATCAAATCCAAAACACAGCACTGCACCGGCTACTAAGAAGAAAATTAACTCTATCTTACCCGAAACCAGGACACCGTCCTACTATATAATTTACATACAGTAAAATAAGCAATTCCAATTCTGTAAATCAGTTCTAAAACTTAAAAAGTTTAAAAAAAATAATCAAGAGGCTGTGGCTACACATGAAACCCTCCTGCATATAAAATAAATTCTCCAGAGCGATGCACCTTCCCTAGCTACCACATATTAGTATGTGGGTTGTATTAGTCTGAATTAAAGCCCATAAAAAGAATTTGGATAAGGGAAAGAACCGCAAATTGGAAAAAAAATAACAGCACTCAAGTGTAGAAAGAAACTCATTTAACATGAATAACAAAACTCCATGAAAGGAGGCAGAGGCTCACTAGACCCACAGGTGTGGAAAGAAACACACACAAAGCCTGGCTTTCAGACCCCCTCCAGCCGTTTCGCTCACCACAGCACCTGACAGCTCCATAATATGAAATTATTTCCTTCCCACACACACCGCTGACTGCATATGCAAGCCCAACACCTTCATACAAAAAGACAGCATGAAATCTTTAATTACCTGTAAAGTGAAACTCAGCAATCCAGGATCTCAATCTTTCAGCCCACCCCCAAAATACCTACCACGGGCCCATCAGTGAGGAAGAGACCACTGCTTGAAAACAGTCCTGAAAAACGAGAGACCCGTGGCATGGCTGGTGACCCTCTGATGCCAGCTGCCAAGGGGACTGATGGGGAGAGCTCAGCAATGCTCACTTTTGAGACCCAAGCCACTTACCTAACTGAAAGCTAGCAAAACTGATGGAATTTCTGCACTTACAAAATAAAAACAACAGCAACTTGAGTTTTAGTACTGAATCTGTACTTCACAATCTATAATATTAACAACAGCAAAAATTTAATAATAGAACCTTTCCCTTCATTGCTAATTATTCTCTTTGTGCTGCTAGCTACATACTGGCCACAACCAGGGTCCTGATAATGCTATTTTTAATTAACAAAGTTAGTTTCAAATACAATTTAGAAGAACTACATGCCAATGACTGCTGTTACATAAGCCTTATGTAACTGAAATGTCTGTATATTCAAGTAATTGATTTAGGGCTGAAACCCAAAATCAGAGGAAAAAAAGGGTAACAGAGAGGGACTAAGCATAACCTTACTTCTCTGGATTGTCAGGAAACTTGATCCGCAGCTCCTGGTTTTTGTAAGATCTCTTCTCAAAGGTGAGAATCATCTTCTTTACTGAACTTTCATCCAAAGGTTCCTCCTAACCAAATCCAAAAGGGCAGAAAACAAAGCTTTGGATGGCTGGAACAATTACACGGCAAAACACAAAAGCATGAGTACAGTGACGTGGGGAGACAGCAGTCGGGGCCAGACCCCTCAGGGACAGAGGGCAGCCCCCAGCAGCCTCACTGCAGAAAGCTGCCAAGACACGCATACACCACTGCTATTCACTGGCTTACTCCAACTCTGACCTGAGCAAGCTCCCCAAGAGCAAAATCTTCTAATTCAGGTTTTTATAAACCAGGGGTTTACCAATGTAAGGTTCTTTGGAAGAGAACCAGAAGAGCTTCCCTATGCTTTCTGAAACCAAGTATCAAGGAAAAGAACCCCAGTTTTGCAATGGCTCATCTTCCTTGAGCTGTTCTTTTTCACCTATTCTTACCTGGCACCATCAGCATGTACTGGGGCTTTTTGCTGCTGACATATTAGAGTAAACCTGCATTAGCAGTTTATGCCCAGGGATAGTTCCCTTTCAGAAGTCCACTGTGCTATTTCTTTTTGTAGGTTACATTTAACTGCCCTGAGTTTATGTTCTTTTGTATTTTCCTCACTTGGGTAAGCTTTCACTTCTATTTTAAAGCCTTTTTCTGAAGAAAAATAAAAAAATCAATATTTTACTCTAGCACTTTCTTTTTATTTTTAAGTTCTTCTAAGGTGTTGCTCAGCTGGCATTATACACTTACTGTTCAGCAGTAACGTAACTTTAGCTACCTCCCTGACACCTACAAACATGATTCTGTTGTTTTCCTTGTTTCAGGATTTTAATGCACATCTTTAAATAAAACATTGATGGTCTAGATTTTCTTGTGTAATCTCTTGCCTCTCCTCTATTCAGCTTTGTTACAATCACTATTAAAAAGAAGTTCTCAAACAAAAAGCAAAAAAAACCCTGAACCCTTCCCACCGTAAACAAAGTATTGTGTTCCATCCCCCTGTTCGGGATTAAATCAAGAGTTCTTTCTGGTGTTGAAGATTCTTTGGTTAGCGACTCTAAGCAACAATCTTATATGAGAGAGAAAATTTATATTTCTTCAGCAAACTCATTTACAATAATTACCAGTCCAAGCTCTCCGTTATTATTGGATTTCCTATGTTCTCAGGCCCAACCTGTCTTAGCACCATCCCACTTATGTCACCATCCCATTCAGGAATCAATACTACAGTGCCCAAAACACATCACTCCTGCAATGGGATTTCAGTCCACAGAGATACTGTCACACATGCTGATGTGGCTTCCCTCTGTTTCATTTGATTCTTTGCTTTCTCTAACACAGATCACTGCAATATCTCCAATTAGGATCAGCTTTGTATCTATTATTTAATTTGCATTCCCTATTACCATGTCTTACAGATTAGCTTCTTTCCATCAGATTTACTGGTACAAATTTTTTGATGGTACTTATATTAACTGCATTTCAAGAAAATAAACAAAGAGATTTTGGTTCTAAACAAACTTGGACTTCCAGCCCTTAAGATGTCTGGACAGGAGAACTCCACTTGACAAAGACAAGGGACTTGTACACTGCAGGAATCCACAAGACTGGCCAGTCAAGAGGACTTTCGGCTGCATCCATTCATCCTATTGAAGCTCAAATGCTACAGAAATCCCGAGTTATCCTTCTCCACTATCAGCAACCACTGTCATGGCAATAGCTCAACATCAAAAAAACGAGGGAGATTTTCAGAGACAAATGCTAGCAATGCTGTATACAAAGGACAATGATACTTTACAAACCTACATGATTTTGCAGTGGTGAATATCACTTGTTTTTTTATCAAACAGGACACAGGCAGCAGGAAGCAAATATCTTCTAGATTTATACCAATCCATGTGTCACATTTATAAAGTGATCTTTTCCCTGGCCCTTGGCAGAAAGGCCAACGCTGCATTGGATTTCTGTCTCCAAGGCTTGAAATCACTTACTCTTGACAGCTGCTACCCCCCTCCTCTGACCCAAGACCTTTCCTGTATAGAAGAATGTTTGTTTATTTGCTGCTGCTGCAGCAGCACAGCTACAAAGACAGAGAGAGTGGGAGAAGCTGCATGGCTGGGAGTACTGATGAGAACAATAGAGTTAGGAAACCGGTTACAATAACAGAAACTATTTCCTAAAGATATATTTTAGCTGGTTTGGGTATTCCCAGCCTAAAGCAGAGGCTAGGCTTGAACGCTTTCTCCTTCCCCCTCCCTTTTGCCCTCCCCCTTTAAAGCTTCAGAGGATATCTTTGAAAAGCCCTGTTTGAAATTAATGAACAAGCTGCAGGGCAGGACAGTAAAACCATAACCTTAAGCTGTATGAGGCATATGAAAATCACCAGTTGGTTTCATCATCTCCATGGTAAGAAATGAAAATCACAGAGAAGTGATTTAGTGTTTGCTTATTTCCCACTGCCTCCCCTTTCCCACAGGACACCAGTGATTTACCTCCTCTTCTTCCTCTTCTCCATCCCTCTCAATTATCTGAAGGAGTTTCTTCTTCTCATCATCAGTTTCTTCCAGTGCAACAGACTCCTCTTCCCTGTGACGACTGTGCTCTCGTGCACTAGCTTGTTTCCGACGTGCTTTGATTTCTTCTTCCTCTTCATCACGGGGTCTTTTTGTCCCTCTGTTAGGCTAAAGTCAGAAAAATAAGGTGAATGAATACAAGTCTTTTGTGACCCTTGCAAACCAGAATACCAATATTACAAGACATACTGAGGAAATTCTTACAAGTTGTTTAAAATACGTGCTTACACAACGCTTAACAGCTCCAAAAACACTTAACAATTCCGAAAACTGGAAAGGAAATTAATTTAGTGAAGTGGAACACCACATGAGTAGATGAATGTTTCTGCCAAGAGCTATGTCAACATCCTACCTTGTTTGATCTATGAACACTGTTCATGGGAAAATATCTTCATAGGCAGCAAAGACCACTATTTCAAAGACAAGAAGTGGCCAGACTGAACCGCTCAGTGACTGTGCAGCTGACCACCTTAAGGATCTGGACTCAGCTAAGTCAGCTGAGACAAACTCATCTCTTAGACAGAAGACCAATGAGCTCAAGCAGGTAACAGTGAAAAACAATTTTTTACCCACCTCATATATGAGAATATATTGAATTCTTGACTGCACCCTAATTCACCTTGACTTTCCCCATCCTTCTGTCTAAAGTTTGCTGACACTTGCGTGCCGAATCAGAGCCTAATTTAGAGTATGCAGGACAGGAGTATTGTTGCTTGCTGCAATTCTGCAGGGTCTTGGCACCAGATTAAGTGGTGCCCACACCTTTATGGTTTGCTGGGAACAACATATTATTTTATTCCACAATTTCTATTTAATTGTCCCTGTCAAATTACCTTTAATTTTGACAAGAATAAGTCCATTAATTCTAATCCCATGTTTTAATTTAGGCAAAAAGGGATGAAAGCATTTGCAACAGAAGGAAAAACTCTTTCCCTTCATAAACCACAAGGATATTAAATCTGGTCTCTCCATTTTTTGAAGGACAACCAAGCTGGAACAGGAGTACTCCATTCTCTAACTACAGGAAAACAAAGGTTAATTCTTTACTATTTAAAAGGAGCTTGTGTGTTAAGAACAATGAAAACAGTAAGAAAGAATATTTTTATTTCCTACCACTGCTCAGAAGTTGCCTGGTAGATGATTTCATAACCCCATTAGGTCTAACATTTGTCCAGTCTATTTCAGAAAACATTACCTGGCAGGAAGACACTGCTCTTCTGCTTTGTGGGATCCTTTGTCTAAAATCATAAAAGTCACACTGTGCTTTCACAAACATAAAGCATGCTTTTTAACTGACATTTAGATTCTTCTTGGGTTCAATTCTAAGAAAGATGCAGAGGGAACAGGTAACAGTGCCATTCTCCTGCCAGGCCCAGCACGAGTGTGGGCATCGAGATGGGAATTTCCAGCTCCCCAGCATGCTGGGAACTCTTGGACCTCAAAGGACAATAAATCTGTCAGGCTCAGAAGGCAATCCTGCTGTGATTCCGATTACGATGCACATGCTGCAGACCAACTATGACTGCTTCTCTGCACCACCCAGAGAGCATATATGTATTTTTTTATTTCAGTATAAATGAAAAGCCAGCAAATGAAAGCTCTGCTCTCAAGAAAACTCTGCTTTCAGGATAGAGGTAAAAAAACAAACAAACAAACAAAAACACTAACCAAAAAAGCCCCCCCCCCTCAAAGGCACTTGAAATGTAAATTATCATGAGAAGCGAACTGGCCAGCAGACTGACCAAGATCACACTATTTTCAGGGTTATGGTGTTGTCACCACTTTGAGGAAGATGCAGAATCAAGTTTCCCGGACAACATATTAGCACAAATCAAAGCTCTAGATGTTTGCTCCCAGCCAGACCTACTCAAACTCTGTTATCTATCTCCCCTCTGCCTACATCTTCTCTGCCACTTCCATTATGGACGGTACATTCCTGACTTAAACCTCTTCTGAAGTGCTCCCATGCACTTTTAAAGCAATTACTCAGCTCATAATTCAATAGCCGTGAAGCAGAAGCATAGCCAGAGATTCTTTGAAATGAAAAATTTATTTGCTTGGAGGGTTTTGTGGGTTGGGGGATTTTTTGGTGGTGGTGTTTTTTTTTAAAGCAGATTCCAAATACTTATCTTCTGGGTACATTAAAGTATAATCTCACATAGATCCATTTGGAAACAAATGTGTCATTGTCAACAACTAATAATTCAAACCTGCCCCAAGCAACCAGCAACCCCATGAAGAAAAAAGGTGCTCTTCTAAATGTCATTATCTGAGGAAAAAACTTCAGTAAATATGTTATTCCTTACTCAGTGCCCTTAATGGCACATAGGTCTCTGTCCTTTGCACGTCCTTCCATTCACTCCTTGAGAATATCCAATTCATTCTAAACCACCTTTGACAGATTAACGTTACACAGATATAGAAATCAGTGACGTAAGAAATCCTGAAATGTACAGCAAAAAGCCCTACAAGATTTGCCTTCTTGGATGTTCCTAATTTAGGGAGTCAGTCTCATTCCTCATTCTCACTTCTAAACATTAAAAAAGGAACAAAACCCTCAATGAGGCTGCAGCTGTAATGAGGGACCAAGGGAGCTGCTGGTTTGTCAGATGCAAAGTAATGTACCATGGAAAGGGACTACATCACCAGAACAAAATCTAAATTAAAACTCCATCATGAAACCAACCCCATTTCCTCCGAGTACACAATCCTTAGCACCAGAATTTACATTCTGTTTCAATCTCAATTATTTTATCCTTTTTTGTATTTATGCATTGTTGGGGGGGAGGAATCTTCTATAATACATAACAGAAATCATTATGATAAATTATGGAAGTGCCCTGCATGCAATTATTAACGCTGCCAACATATTGGCAATAGACAGTAATTGAATTCCCAGGCAAACGCTATTAAGCAGGCATTAAGGTTTTTCCTTTTGTTATTGATGTTATTCAAAACCTTACTAAGGATATTGCAGTTTTCCAACCAGCACTATTAAAACTAAGAAATAAAGGCGTAAGTGAAACACCTGGGTTTCTGCCCATTTCACATGAGATGCACAGTCATGAACAACTGATTTAAGGCAAGCATTAGCTTCTGTTCATTGATTTTCATCTTTGGTTTGCATCTGTATATTCTAAAGGACTGTTACCAACCAACAAGGATTAAGCACGTACATTGTTGCACTGAGACTGGGGCATATTGCTAAGGAAACACATATATTGTGTCTAAACACATTTAATTAATTTCATAGCTACACACACATCTCCACAAGTTTTGCCTTTCAGGTAGAAAAGAGAAAGTTAATCATTTCATAAATAAAATGTGGGGTTTCTTACTCAGTTGTGCTAAGGTGCATTTGGCAAGAAGATGGAATTCATTAGAAAATGCACAAGAAAAGCATTTTTAAATTGTTTTGTTAGTTAAGCTTAATTTTGTTCCTGTTGAATGCAGTGCATTCACAGTAATTTATTCAGAAGACATTTTCATTTAAATCTACTGCTGATATCACCGCACAAAAAACAACGAATACAAAAGCATTTTTAAAAAGCTGACATTTATAAAATACAGTAAACAAAGGCTGGTGATTGGTAAAGGGAGAATTATCTTTCCATTTCTCTTCTAGTCTTCAGCTATACTTGCTTTGTATGTTAACTGACATATCCTAAGCTGTTACAGCCTGGTGAGAGGCGTCGGGGGGCAGACCTCCTCTACAAACTCACACCGGACACGAGTCCTCATTTGTGCACAGACACGTAATGCGGAGCCTGCCCCTCACTCCTCCAGGCAGCAGGAACATCAGCACCAGCCTTGTGTGTGGGGAAAGCGAGAGAAATGACATCCTGAATCAAGGAACAATGATACCCATGGCCCCTGCCTGGCCTCCCTCAAAGCAGTGACTGCACATTACTATCAGGATTAAGTATCCCGTAGAATCTGATAACGTACTGATTGCTTCCAGCCTTCTCCAAACATCAGGAAGGTTTAGACAAGTCTCAGCAGTAGAGTTTCATATTACTAAGACATCTGCTTTGTAAGTAACCTTGTTACTGTGAAGCTCAGAAATTATTTGTTAATGAAATCTGAAATAAATCTCTGTAAGTGATGCAGCTCCTTTTGCGACCACATCTCAGTCGGCTGCAGTCTGCTCGGATGAGCCACTGCAGAAAGCTACACATTAGCTATCAGTTTAGGACTCCTGAAAGCAAGCCCCAAATCTCCAGAAGTATCTTCACTAACTTCTTAATTTTATTTCCAACATTTGTGATAAACCAGGCTACTATCAATCCTACTTTTCACTGTTTTTTCTTCCTGTAGCACGACACTTCTAGAAGGTGCAGATCAGAGCATTAAAAACTAGAAGAACTGGTATCAGGAAAATCCAGAAATTTCAGCAAGTTCCAAGAGCTCCAAAATCACACGGACTGAGGCAAATGAAAGATGTGCGCTGTACCTACATGGACGCAGATTATTACTTTCAGAGAACAAACCCTGTCCTCTCCAGACTTGCTCATGAGGCTCCAGACCACCCCGAGAAGTACGGCCATCGGGACCCCAGCGGTAAGGCGCACAGGGCAGGGATCTTCCTTCGCAGACTTTGATGCATGCTCCAGTTTGGTAGCCAAAGATAACACACAGAAAAAGTAAACTAAAGATTAATTTGCAACCCCATCAGCGTGCCAACCCAAGTTCTGCAGCGAGGGGCCCACACTCCCTGGGAGCTGAGCTGAACTCAGCCAGGTGCTGCAGACCAGTGATGCCGGTGGATCAGCTGGTGACAGCTCCTCCTTTTAACCCACAGGCAGGACAAGAGCTACCATGGTAATAAGGCTGTAAGCAGTCAACAACCTGCTCAGCTGAGCTGCTTCCGCCATCAGATTCATCAATTACCTTGCAAATGTACAGTAAATTATCTATACCAGCAGCAGAAGTTATTATGTGCCTCTGGAGAAACACAGAGAACCATCCCACTACAAACTGCACTCAACCCATTCAAACAGTGAGCTCGCCCAGCTCGGTGAAGTCAGACCTTATCCCCTGTTTACTGCTTCTTTTGTTATTTGATTTTACTAATATTTCATTAAAAAATTAGCAGTTTGTAATGATCACTCACAGTGGTGAAATCTGCATTTAATGAGAATTAAAATAATCTCCCTTATTCCCTCCCAAGACAATTGAAAGAGATCTCTGAAAAGAACCAGAGTTGGCTTTGTCCCCTTAATTACCCTCCATAATCAGAGACCAGACACAGAGGATCTGGGCACAGTCTTTCTGGGTAGAACAGCAGCAGTATTTAATCAACAGTTTAGACCATCTGCAACTGTTTTGCAGCAACACATAAAGTTTATGGATTCCTGAGCTCTGTATAAACTGGCAGGTGCTGCTTAATTTCATTTTTTGTTGCAAGAGGTTCCTTTTCCCACTCTGACAGACACTTGATACTGAACTGGTGGCACACAGCCCAAAATCTTCCATGACAAGCCTGGCACTAAGGGAGAACCATCATCTTGATTAAGCAAGGGCAAGATTAGGTATTTAGAGGAGACAAATTCAAAACAATGTAAGAGAAAAGTAATTATTTTGGCCTGTGCTGAGGGAAACTGAGAAGACCAACTCATATGCAGCAAGAGATTAAAAATCAAACAGTTGAGGCGCACACCACCCATCATCCAGCCCACCCACCTGACAGCCAGTGCCAGCTTGCAGCAAGGGTGAAGGAGGAGATCCTCAACCAGCCCGCGCCTCAGCCCAGTGCAGGAAAGCTCCCAGACCTGCACTCAAGTTTTCTGCAAGCAGAAAACCAGAGCAGGTGAAGAGCTGCTGTACGAGCCACCCTCCTATTGGAAGCAGCAGCCAGCTGGGTACAGCAGGCAGCCTGGAGCAACACTCCCTTCGTTCACCTGCCACGCACAAGCCAGCATCCTCCCTGTGGCACAGGCCCAACAGAGGTCTGATTATTCTGAATTCTGCTCATTTGGTGGACAAGAACGTACGTTTCTAAAAATGATACAGGAGGGCACCCGCTTCACCCATCTCTACGAGCCGTAGCGGACGCCTGACCTGCGCCGGATGGAAGGCAGCAAAACCTGTTGTTTCCAACTTTTTTTTCTATCTTTCAGCCAAAAGCATCCTCACAGAAGGGAATCTCATTTTCTCAGAATCAGAGCTATTTACGTGCCTTCTGCTCCTCCATTCCTTTCACATGTCTTCACCATTTTACCTAATTCTGGAGGTCTGAATTCAGTGCCACTGAAATCCAACACACTTACTCTGAAGTGTTATCACTGAACAAGAGCCATCTGTATTCAGGTGAGAAACCAGAAGAGCACAGCATCAGGACAAACCCTTCAGGCACAATTTCAGTAGTTGGTTGAAAGCTGCAGAATGCTTTTTCCCACAGCTAAGAATAATTTCAGCAGCAAGGAATGAAATTAAAATTTATCATACCCAGCAGCTAAGCAGCATTTCTTTACCTCTAGCCCCCGCCAGAATACAGCCCCACGCTGTCACAGGCAACTACTCACATCACCGTACAGAAGGCTCAGCCAACAGAAAGCTGTACAAAATCAAAGTGACCAAAGCAACATGGATGCACACTTTCCTCCAGAGCAGAAGGGAATCCTATGAAGGGAAATGAACTTCACAGTTTCAGAGCAAGAAAAAAAACAACAAACAAAACCCCAAACTAGAACCTGGTTAAAAATTTACAACACACAGCAGCTCAATACAGGTATACCTTTCTGCGCCTTAGGTGTAAATTATATCACAGAACAAGAACAGCATCATTAGCCATAACTGAGGCAGAGAATACCAAAGAATTAAGGAACATGAGAAATTATCATTCTAATTCAATACTGAAAAATAACAGAAACAAAAATGGTAGGCAGAAAAATACAAAAGCAGAGCAGATCTCAAAAGAGCAGGACTACACTATCAGCACTGCACAAACGGATGGAGTAGGAAGGATGTTAGAGACAGTGAGCCACAGAAGAAAACGTCCTAGAGCATCCTAGAGAATCTAGCACAGTTCTCAAAGAAAGACTGTTCTTACAGGCATACTCCAGAGAATTTTGATACCACTGTGAAAGGCTGATGAGAAATTTCTTAGATCCAAAGGTAACTTTCCCTCTTTCCCCGTGCATCTCAAAAGAACACATTCTGAAAGTACAAACATGGACCAAACTCTTTTCAGCTCTGAACATGTGGTGCCCCCACAGAATAACACGTACCAGGATGGCACGTAAGAAGGAGTTCAATAATGAATCCTGTATTCTGAATTAAGAAGTTGATCCACTCACGCTACTCCCACACTCAATTACTTACAAAGTAGATAACGTGTTAGAGTGCTTTTCTTACCCACCTACTCACAGGGAAGCACCAATGCTGTTTGCCCAAGAACTAAAGTAAAAGCCAACACCACCACATGTACAAATCGCAGCAAAAGTACCAAAACATTCTTGCAAATCCATGCTCTTGTTCCCTGACCCACAAGAGAACACACTACATCCCCTCTCATGACAATAAATATATAATTTACCACATCTGCTTACAAATCAACCTCCAAACAACAAATAAGCAACAATCACATGTGGAGAGGAGAAAAATACTCGGAAGATAAAAGAAATTTTTTATAAAATGGAAAACTTTTTCAAAATACTTTGGTAAGAATCAAATTAAATGGGTTTTGTCATAAAACTGGTACAAAAGAAGAACACAAGCCATGACACCAGCACAGTGTCATGTGTCACTTTTCATCAGGAACAGGCGCACAGGCGCCAGGACATGGAACCCTGCCCATCTGCGGGAGGAACGGCATCACCAAAGTCACGTTCCTGGAGATCCCCCGGTAACCGGGTCCCACCGGGGCACAGCTCCTCCGAAGCAGGGGAGAGGCCCCGAAAAGTTGGCTGCACCCTAACCGGCTGCGGTGGGAGCGCACCGAGAGCGGCCAGGCACGCCCTGCGCTGCAGCCGGCCCAGGCCCCGCCGCCCCCGGAGCTGCCGTGCCTCGGGGCTACGGGCCGGGACCGCGGCCTCGGCCACCCTCAGCACGGGCCGGCCCGAGCTGCGCCCGACCCTCCCCAGCGGGGCGGCAGAAAGGGCCGGGGCGGGCCCGGGGCCGTTCCCCGCGCACCGAACACTCCCACCGGCGCGGGCGGCCGGGCCAGGCCCCGCGGGAGCAGCCGGGCCCCGTCACCCTGACGGGCCCCGCCGCCGCTCACCTGGTAGCTTAGCAGCTCCCCCACATCCATGGCACCGACCGGGCCCCGCCACCGGGAAACTGTCGCCAAGCTCCGGGGCCGCGCGACGCCGTGCCGTAAGGCAGGGAGCGCAGGCGAGCCGGGGGGCCGCCACTCTGCCGGAAAGCAAGACGGGAGGGCCGCTGCCGCAAAGCGAGCGACGGGAGGCGCCGCACTGCCGCAAAGTAGCGCCGGGAGGCTGGCGGGTGACTGAGGGCAGGCGGCCCTGCTGCGGCCTGGGTGCTGGGCGGGCGTCAGCCGCGTCCCACGGGCCGGGCCGGGCCGGGCCCGGCGGCCACCCCAGAGCCCACGGCTGCGGCAGCGGCTCCGGGGGCCGCACACTGCGCTGCCGCTGGCCCGGCCACCGCGGCCCGGGGCCGCCCCCGAGACCCCCCACCCGCCGGCTGGGCTCGGCCTGGTGCTGCGGCCTGCTCGGGGGAGCGGCAGGGCCGCGGGGCCGAGCGATACCGAGGGAGGCGGGGGGCTGGCGGGGGGGTGGCGCCGGCTGCGGAACGGGGAGAGGTTAGGGCCCCTCCCGGCTGACGCGGGGCGGCCGTGCCCCTGGGGGTGCGGGGGGAGCCTGGGGCCCGGCTGCCGCGGTGCCGCCGGCTGGATGCTGCGTAGCACCCGAGGCCGGGGAGCACAGCACCGCAGCACGGCCCCCGGGAACCGACCCTCCCTGCTGCAAAGCGGTGGCACCGAAAATCGGTGGTTTCTTTTGACACTTTTTCCATAACCACCTGCGAACCTTTCCCGGGGCTGAGGCAGGCTTTGAAAAGCAGAAGGCTGTTGCCAGTGTTTATTGACAACATGCTTCTATTTATATACAGCGTCATTAACCGCTGTCACCTTGAAAACAGGCCAGTAACTGAGCACTGAATGCAGCAGGAGGGGACGTGACGATCCCTCTGTTTGATGAGGTTGTGACAAATAGTTCTGTAATTCAACAAGATGCAGAACCACAGACAGATTGAGGCATTTTTCAATTTAACAAATATGAATAATTAGAAGAGAGTCAACTTGGCCAAAATCTTACAGATTTTATTTCAACTATGCTTTAAAAACCAGTTTTGAGCTAAAATAATTTTTTATAACATAATGATTGTAGCTATTACGCAGTTATCTCGGTGGGAGTCTGCTTTGAGAACACTCACAAAATTAAAAATATATATAATGTTTTCAAAGAAGTGTCTCGCATCCCCTGTTGTTTTAGTGAAATATAGGAGATACCAGTCATGACAAAATTAACTCTACAAATCTGCATTTTAAAGATGAAATAAATAGAAGATAATTATTGGATCATCTGCCTTTCCTTTATTGAGTGTTCAGCTTGTTCACCAGCTGTGAAACCAGAACATTCACAATCACTCACAGACCCGTGAAGATGATGCAGCCATTGGGAAGCCTGACCTGTGATGGTAATAAACACAACAAACCGCTGTAAAACACGTGAAGTGCAGCCGGAGATAAGAACTGACCCTCCGTCTACGGACAGAAACACCAGGCATGGTGATCTGCTTCTGCTCCAAGGTTCTTCCTCCCCGTTCCCTTCCCTTCTGAATTACGTTCTTTCCCAAAAAATCCTCATTCCCCTCCATAATAGCACCTTGAACATGTATTTTACCCACGTGTCAAGGCAGTTGGTGCACAGAATGAAGCGAGCCCTATGGGGGCAGGGCACAGGCTGCACAGCTGCATGCCCCAGCAGCGCAGGACTTGGTGTGCAGCGTTGGCACTGGGGGTGAGGCGCGGCGGGACCACCAGCAGGTGAGCTGCAAGCACCCCACTCTCAGCCCTCTGACGTGTGTCGGGCGGCTGGCCTTGGAACGTGTCAGGCAGCGACAGCAGCCCAGGGTCACCAGGCGTTTGCTGACAAATGCAGACAGGGAAATGCAGCCAGTGCTGCATGGGAGCTGGGGGAAGGCAAAATCGAATAATCTTCAGTTAGGAGAAAAGACCAAACATGAACACAGCTAGTGAGGCTGGCACCTCCTGCCTGGAGCTTCTCATTAGACAAAGGGATAGAAAATGGTTGATTCGCTTCCCTGGGAGGACTGTGAGGCCAGGGGGATGTTCAGGAAAACAAAGTCAGGAATTTGAGAAGTGGCTGCTGCATTAACTGACTTAAATAAAACTTGATAGCCAGGACTCTCTAACCTCATGGGAAAGGTGCAACAGCTCAGGTGCCATTTCTCACCCTGATGGCTAGAAATCCCTTGGAGGCACAGGCCACCACCCCTTGCCCGTGGAGGCGAATTAATTGTGAAAACACTGGCACAGAAAAAGGAACGAATGCGAAGCAGAGGCTGGGTGCCAGCACCTCCCGTCCCTTCTGCTGCGCAGGGAGGACAGTTGAAGCCCCTGGGACACAGCCGGGGACGTAGCTGGAGTGCCGGCTGTGGCAGTGCTTGGCAGGCAGCAGTACTGGGGGGCTGATGGCAGTGGAGGGCAGGTGGGAGCCCCATGGATCCAACAGTTGCTGCGGGGAGGGTCCCAGCCTGCACACATCTGATTCCCAGGCTGTCTTGAAAGCCCCTCTCTATTTGCGACAGGCACCTAGAAGCAACCCGTGAAGGCTTTCCTGTTGCTGTGACCATTTTGCCCAGCACTGTGAGCCCTCGGGGCGCTGGGCAAGAGGAAGGCAGCTCGGGCATGAGCACAGCATGGCGCAGTTGTCACCAAAACAGCCCCCAGCTCTGCCGGCTCCTCCCGTCCCCAATCCTGTCCCCATGCTCTGCCGGCCCCATCACGCTCCAAAACAGCCATGTTGCTGCCCGGGAAACCTAATTCTCACTGAGCTGCTGCAGGGCAGGATTCAATAACAGAGAAGTTTTATCCAATAAGGGGAGTTGGAGCACAGGGACAAAATATTGAATTAAAAAGCAAAACCAGGAGCAAAATCAAAGTATACAAAAAGCCCTCAAGGAAATGAAAAGATGAGGATGAGCTGGCTGCCCTGGGTGGTGGGCTCTTCATGGGGCCAGCGCCAGCCTGTCCTGTGGAACAGTAGAGCAAGTGGCACAGCTGTGGGAAGAGGCTGGAGGCTCTCGACAAGCTGGAGCAAACCCTGTGACTTAGCTCGGACAGGAGGGCCCTCTGACCCCAGGGAAGCCTGGCTCCACACCCCCAGGCACACTCCCTCCGCGAGGGCCAGGGTATGGCCAATGCCCTCGTGGCTTGACTGTCCCTGCAGCCCAAGGACTGCTCAGCCAGAGGCAATGGGACCTACAGCACCGTCCCCCTCTCCGGGGGCTCCAGGGTGTCTCAGGACAACCCAAAACAGACCTTATCTGACTTCTTTCCCTTAACCACACCAGCACAAATGGGCACAGAGGGCTGCTGATGGCATGGTGGCATTGTGGCCTCCCCAGCTGTGGAGGCACAGAGGAGCTGGGACCCAGCAGCCGCTGGCAGTGGGGAGAAGCCCCAGCTGCCACAATGGTCCCAGCAGCACTGCACGAGTGCCCATATGGAAACATTTCCTCAGCTCAGCCCGGCGGGGCTGCTGGGGGATGCTCGGCACCACAGCTGGGAGCAGTAGTGGGAGGAGGAGGAGAGGAGGAGAATCCCAGTTTAATTTTATTCTGAGTTCAGGTTTCAATCCAGACGCCTCGAGATCTAATTCCGAATAAATAATTGTACTGAGTAACCCTGGTCCCCCGGTGATTAACTAAACACACTGAGGCTCGCTGAAATTGAATTAGTGGTGTGCACTCAGCCGTTATTACCCTCCCCATTTCATGAATATTAATGAGGGGTTATTAAGAAATGTAAATGATGCCTCAGGGGGTTGGGAGCACGGGGAGGGGGGTGCAGGGCAGTGGGGGTTGATATGACAAACCATTAGGAAAACAGCCTGATTGAAGCCACTTTTTAATTATGTCAGATCTCGCTTTCTTGGGTGCAGCAGTGTTTCCGGATGCTTTCGTTTTTATTAAAATGAGAAAAAGGGAACAAGTTATAGCTGGAATGTAAAATGAGCATTTGCAAAGTGGCAAAGCTGCACCCTGGCAGCGGAGGGTGGTGGCAGGGCCCTGCTTGCAGCTGCCTGCACCCACAGGCTCCCCACCGCCACCAGCCCGGGCTGGCTCCCAGCCGGGCTCCTCCATGCCGCTGGCACAAGGAGGGGGACATGGCACCCCATGGCACCCTCAGCTCAGCCACGAGGGTCCCCGCAGCCCCTGGCTCCCCTGCCACAGCCCCACTCCCTGCAGCCCCTTTCCTCCCAGTTCAGCATCGCTGGTCAGGAAAGAGTGGCTGTGATAAAACTCATGCATTTTAACAGGTTCTTGCAGGCGCTCCCCGCACCGCTGAATAAAAGCTGACAGGTGCAGCTGAGTTAATCAGAGTGGATAATGGAGGGAAAGAAAGAAATCTCAGACCAAATTGCTGCAGAAATCATGAGCCGGGGCTCAAAACTATGCAATTAAACTGGGATGAAACTTAAAGGGGAAAATGGCCATTCTCTGAGCCCGGAGCCGCCAAGTGTGGAGGAGCCTCCGTCCTGCGGGAGGGATGTGCCACCGGTGCCATACTGGGCGCCTCGGTCCCACCAGTGCTGCCTCATCGGCGTTTGCTGGTAAAAGAAAGCAGGCCTGGAGCTCTTCTTCCAGAGGGCAACGTTAGATCCAACACTTCGTTGGCGTGATGAGCGTGGCACCCGCCAGGCCCTGGTTCTGCTGTGGCTGCCATCCGGCCACGCCAACCGCAGTCGTCTGTGCCCTGCACGCAGCAAACACCAAACCCATCACCCAAATGGCTTGGGGCGGGCTGGGCTATCAGACAAGTTAAAAAATGTGCATTTAAAGTAGTCGAGGCGCATTACTGCAGCCAGTGGAAATCTGCCGGCATTACTGCGGTGTTATCACGGATAGATCGGACAGCCTGGGATGGGAATCCGCATGGGAGTTTGTTAGGATTCAGGTCTCTCCACGCTGATAGCTTCGTAATGCCAGGCTTGCCTCTTAATTGCACCCCTAAGTGTTGAAATTACTGAAGAGTAAAATGCAAATGGACTGTAACCTTTCTGGAGCTCGCCCCGGTGTTACCACACCAGCTCTGTGCCGAGACGCCTGCATTTCATTCCACTTTCTTAATTGCTAATAGAGCTGCCGGGAGATTCTCTCCTAAGGCCCTGTAGGGAGAGGAGAGGACCCTCTCTGGGGTCGCACCCCAGTTCCACCAAGCTCAGGGCACTGGGGCAGCTCTGGGAGCTGGCCCCCACCACGTGACGCCAGCTGCAGCCCCACGGCCCCACAGCCCCACGGCCCCACACAGCCAAGCCGGGGCTGCCGGGTGACAGACCAGAGCACAGAGCAAAACATGCAGCCTTTGCCCTCCCTCTCTGGTGCCGCCTTCCCAGCCCAAGAGCTTCGGTGTAACACCTGCCGCGGGTCCTGGCCAGGGTCCTGGCATACTGGGCACCGGGTGCTGGGGTCCCAGGGTGCTGGGTGCTGGGGCAAGTGCTTGCCAAGCCAGACAGCGCTGTGGGGCCGGGAGGTGCAGGTGCTGGCAGGAGAAGCCAGCTGTGGCATTAAGGTTAATGAGATTTTCATGAACCTGCCGATTCATTTGGCAGGCAGGTAGGGGGGCCAGGACCCTGGTAATTAAATGGAGCTGACCTGTGAAATCGGGCTGTGAGGGGCTGGAGCGAGCAGAGTGGAGGGTGGGAAGGGGAAGAGGTGCAAGGAGGTGGCCAGTGGCCACAAGCCGTGGTGGGGTGGCTGTGGCCGTGGCTGGGCTGCTCCCTCCTTGGCACCCATGCTGGCACTGCTCACCGTCCTGGCACAGCTGGAGTGCCGGTGCCAGAGCAGCACCTTATTTGTGGCTCTGCTTCCCTGAGTTAAACTCCACAAAGTGTGACAATCAAAATTAAAGATTTCTCCAGAAAGACAGCCTGGGGGGAAATCACTGCTGAGGCCGACAGAGATTTCCCAACGGTGACTTTTAAATTAAAGGGGAAAAAAATTTCTTTAATTTGGCAGCATGCTTGGGATGCAGCTCACTGGGCACGTTATTATCCAGCTCAGCAAATGCTCCCAGAATTCACTCACACTCCAAATTACTGATCTCTCCATGAGGCAGTGTATCCCTGCCTGTGCTGGCATCCACTGGCACCAGGGGCCTGTGGCGCAGCCCCATGGGCAGCAAGCGGGACAGGGACCAGGCTGTGCCCTGCCACCCCAGAGCCGAGCCCTGGTGGGTGCCCCCTCCCCATGCCATCCCAGCTCCTTGATGGTGGAAAATGGCCGGATTCTGCTCCTGCACAGGATGAGCCCAGCCCCAGCCAGCACAGTGATGCCCCGGGACACCCACACCGGCACAGGTGATTCCTATTCCCACTCCCAGCCCCTCTCCCAGCCCCTCTTGGTATTTAATGGTGCAAATCCAGACTGATCAGGGCTGGGCATATCAGCACTGCCAGGCGTGTGTGTGTCTGCCCATGGGTCACCCACTAAACACCCACCAGTGCCGGTGGCCCCTAACAAGAAGACGGGGGGATGAGGGGCACTCAATGTTTTAACAACTTTCTTTCCAAGCAGAGCGTGAGCTCTTTGATGCTGCCTAAAGCACGACCCTGCCCGCAGCCCAGGTGCTGGCTCTGCACTGTGCGGTGAGGACGGTGGCTGCCTCTGCGTCCCTGTGACGCTGCTACCCACCATGTGCCCAACCGCCAGGGCGGCCCCTTCCCGAACATGGGCTGACTCAGGTGCTTGCCACGGAGCCCCAGGAGCCTCTGCAGACCCACTGTATCAGCACGGGGGCTATGGGTGTGCAGCTTTGCTGGCTAGATTACATGCTGGACCCAAAGCACCAGTGGACACCGTCACTGTCAAAGCCTGCTCATTGAGATCAGAGGCACCTGCACACCTGAGACGCACCTCACCGTGCTCTGCCATGCCATATGGTAGCACGGAGAGCACTGCAGCACAGCAAAGCACTGGGGCATGGTGAGCACTGCAGCACAGCAAAGCACCGCAGCACACCGAAGGGCTGGGGCATGGCGAGCTCTGTGGCGCAGCAAAGCACCATGGCTCCACACCACCTCTGTGCTACTCCAGGATGCTGCAGGGATGTGACACTGTCCTTGTGTCCCCACAGGGATGCCCTGAGGCCTTTCCTGTGCCCCGTGGGTGAGGACAGAGCTCCTGCCATCCACCTCATCCTGACACATGCCAGCGGCTCCCACCAGGCTGAGCATGGAGCACAGCAAAGGGGTTTACTGCCATATCCAGAGAAGCTGCCACTAGTCCCCAGCATAGGAGCTGCCCAGGGCCATAGGGAATGGTGCACAGGGCCAGCCCTGCTTGGCCAGGGTACAGAACCACAGGCAGCATGGCCAGCCCCAGACCTGCCTGCCCTGGCACAGCTCTTCCCCTTCTCCCCCCGCCCCTTCAAGATGAAGCAATGAAATTATTTTTCTACTTGAGTAGTTTTCAATTTAGATTAAGAAAAATCTGTGCTCCGTTAGCAACATTGCAGTAAATCACAAGCAAGCGGCACTCCACAGCTGACAGCCCGATCGCTTATCGGCTGCAAACCTTTTTTCACTTTGACAGGCTCCAAGTGTGACATTGAGCGAGGGCAGTGGCAGCCCAGTGGGGACGCTGCGCGGGGAGGCAGACCCCACCTGGCACACACCCGGGGGCACCACAGCTCAGCTGTGGCTGCAGGCAGCGCCCAGAGCAGGCAGGCAGTCCCAGGCAGAATCAGGCCCTTGGGCATCACAGACTGGAGACGCAAAGGGCGGCACCAGCCCCCGCCTGCCTGCAGCGCCAGCTCAGCCAGCCCATGGCACTGCTCCTGGGGCCACCCACAGGAGCCATACCAGGGGGACGTGCTCCCTCGCTGTTGTCCCACCCGATCCCTCCAGCCCAGCACACCACAGCAGCATGCCAGGGCTACACCAAGCACCTGCCGCCAAGGCTGCTTGGTGCGCCAGTGTCTTGCCGAGCCTTGGCTTTCACCCATCCGTCACCACTGGCAACCTGGTGGCACCCGACATGGTTGTGACAGTGGCCATCGCCAGCTGCGCTGGGAGTGGATCCCTGTCCTCATGTCTGTCTCCATGTTGCCACCATCCTCACGTCAGCACCATCAAAAGGAGCATTTGACAGAAAACAAACCTTTTTTATCCCTCTGGTTCTTCCAGCTCGTTTATTGCTTGCACGGGGCAGGCAGAGCTGTCAGTGCCTGAACCTCACTCATCCGTTTAACCTTGGGGGAAGAAACACATTTGTGCCGGATAACGTGCATCAGATGGTGGCACGGGGAGCGCCTGTAGCTGCTGCACCTGATGGATGGGCTACACGGGCCTCGCCTGACCTGTGCTTGTATGTTATCTGCATTGCTGCGGGAGGCTTTTCATCACGCCGACAGCTCCAGCATCACCTGCCTGGCAGGAGCTCCTCACCAGGGATGGCTGCCGGCAGCAGCGGCCAGGAGGGGCTTGGCTACGAGGCTGTGGATGGCACCATGGCAGGCAGCGAGCCACCATGCCACGGGAGGGGAGAGGCAGCTATGCCTAGGGGAGGGTTGGCAGGCTGTACCCATGCTGCGTGCCTGGCTGCGGTGGGGCTGGAAGGATGGGGACAGCCCCACTGGGAGCAAGGCTGGTGCCTGCAATGCCCAAGGGGACAGAGGACACCCTCACCGCTGGCAGTGCCACCAGCCTGGGTGAAAGGAAGAGGCCAAGCTGTTGCACTTGTCCTTTGGGTGACATTTTGCCAACAAGGGGTCCTGTGACAGTGACAAAGAGGGTACGGAGCTGGGCAGCCCAGAGCCCCAGTGACGGATGAGCGCTGCCAAGTGCCGACACAAAAGCCATTTGGTGTGGGGAAATGATAGATGCTAACACTAATTTTAAGCACAGGCAGCCGAATTCCTCCAGACAGTTGCGGCGCTCAGGATTTAGGGCACAGCTGCTGGGTTCAGATAAGGTGTGAAATCAGCCCGGCGTGCAGGGTGTTACTTAATAATGAACGTCTCATGATGGATGGGGGTGGCTCAGCAATATAACCTCCACATTTGGAGCCTTTCAAATCTCTTGCCATCAATCCTGGTCCCTGCCAGGCAGCGGGAGGGGGAGCTGGGAGCTGGCAGCGGGCGCATGTCCCACCAGGTGGGCACCACAACTTGGGCTGCACAATTTCTCCCTGGCACCACCGGCACCTTCACGGCTGGCAGCAGTGCTGGAGGGGCCTGGGGCCGGATCCTGCCCAGTCCAGGGTGGCCACAGCTGGTCCCTCCAGTGCTGCCACAGCATGGCCCCACGCAGCTCCTCTCCTCCCTCGCCGCCCACAGTGCATTGCTGGCTGCTCCCGGTCGGCCTGCGGTGATCTGGGCTGCCTGCATGAGGAAGGGGACAGTGAGATGTCACACCCTCCCCGGGGTCACCCCTGCTCACCCAGCACCACGCCTGGAGCCGATGTCGCCCCGCCACGACAAGCAGGCTCTGACCCACGTGGGTAGTGCCAGGACATGGTGCCAGCCCAAAATATTTATGGTAAAAGCAATGCTGGAAATGGCAAGTTCCGGGCTTGTCTGTAGCATTTAATCTTTCTTCTGACCTTATAAAAAAATCTATTTGTGTTGAGATTTTAAATTCACTTCTTAAATCACCCACTACAGGCTTCACACCGTATTAATTTCTCCTCAAGCAAATGAGTTTGGTATTTGCGCTTTTCCAGTACCACCAATGCCAGCGCACAGGGACAATGCATGCCGTATCCGCCCCCCCCGACCTGCACCCTGCTCCCTCGCCCTGTGCTTGCTCGCCCTGTGCACGCCCCTCATGCACGCTCATCCCCTTGCACACTCATCGCCATGCATGCCCCTACGTGCACGCTCACTCCTGTACACGCTCACCCCCTTGCACGCTCACTGCCATGCATGCCCCTGCGTGCACTCTCACTCCTGTACACACTCACCCCTCCCTTGCACGCTCACTCTGCTGCACGCTCACTCCGCTGCACGCCCTCATTCTCCAACACGCTCACCCTCCTGCTCGGCACACACAAGCCCCCCGAAGGGATCCCAGGGTAGAGGCCCGAGCAGGACGGCCACAGCTGCCGCCTCCCAGGAGGAGGAGGATGGTGACTCGGATCCGGGGACGAAGGCCAGAGCAGGCTGGCGCGGCAGGAGCACCCAGCCCGGCTGCGAGGCGGCGGCAGCGGGTCCCCCGGGCGCCGGGGCCCTGCCCCGGCCCCGGTTGCCCCCGCCCCCCGGCAGGTCCCTGCAGCCCGCGGGGCTACGGGGGGGGCTGGGGCTGAGGGGGGAGGCCCGGGGCTGCGGGACGGGGCTGCTGGGGGGCCCGGGGCTGAACGGGGGACCGGGGCGGCTGGAGGCCGCTTGGGGGTCCGGGGCTGAACGGGGGCGGGGCTGCCGGGGGCGCAGGCCGGGGGCAGCACGGCGCCGTCAGGGGGGTGCCCGGGCCGCGGGGCCCGTTCCTGTGCAGGCGCCCGGGAATGCGAACGGGGACGCACCCGGGGGAGTGCGCGAACAGCGCCACCCCCGATCCCGGTCGCGGGGCACTTTGCTTGTGCCGTGAGGCCGGGCCTCGCCTCCCCTCCCTCTCCTGGATCTGGCGGCCGATTCATTGCTGGTTCTGCGCCTGGGGGGCTCCGCCGGGCGCCCCCAGCCCGCGGCCCGGCGCGGAGCTCTGCGGGTCCTGCCGCCGCGCAGCCCCGAGGGCGGGGGGAGGGGCGGCCGGGTCCGGGCAGCGCCGCCGCACAGCAGCCCCCCGCCCCGGCGGCCCCGGCTGCTCCAGCCCGGAACCCGCCCGCCCCTTCCCAGCCCGAAGGTTGGACCCCCGAGGCGGGAGCAGCAGCAGCCGGGGCACGGCACGGCGCCGGCCGGGCAGGGAGATGTCGTGATCTGCTTAATGGGCATGAGCAGAGTGCCAAACCGCTGATTTACTGCCGAGGAAACGCTTAATTTAGGCAATGTATTTAAAGGAACTAATTAGAATTGTATTAATATTTATGGGCCTTATGGAGAAGCTGATAGTCCCTATTTGAGGGTATTAACTGTTATCTTATACTGGGCAGGACCGTGGTGTTTGGAGGCAACTTTAATCGTGGTGAAAGCAGCCAAGATCTCGCCAGAAGCCGGTGACGGCAGCCTGCCCACCACCGCACATCCAAACCATGTTTGCAGCGCTAATGAATATCTGCCGGAATTAATAAGCCTGCCCATGGGGTCCTCCTCCCCAAGCATCCCTCTGAGCATCCCTCTGACAAGGGATGGGTGTAGCCGCCTGCTCAGGGCTCTGCCGTGGATGATGGGGGGCCAAGGGAGCTTGAGCCCCCCCCCTCCTCCAGCTCCTCAGAGCAGCAGCACAGTCCCCACACCAGCCACAATGAATGCTCCCACTCCTGCTGCTGCCAGGGTTCCCTTCTATCCAGCCCAGAGAAGGGTGCCAGGAGGGGTCCAGGGGCAGGCAGCCCCAGCGGCCCCCAGCTCATCCATAACCAGTTCCCTGCCCGCACCCAACCTCTCGCTATAGCAAAGTTCGCATCAATTTTCCTTCCCCTCATTTGTCTGTAAACCATGAAGAAAAATCACCACCGTCTGCCCGCATCAGGCCGCCGTGGTGATGTATGGCTGTAATAAAAAACCCATTTTGGGAGGCCGCTTCCCCGTGCCGCCAGCCGGCACGCCACGCGTGGCTGTGCCACCATCCACACTGTGCCACGAGGCCGGGGCTGCCGCCTGCCAGGCCCCCCTGCACCTCCATCCCCGTCTCGCCGCAGCTGGCTGTTACAGACAGGAGCTATTAAAGCTGTTACAGAGCAGCAGCCTCTGTGGCAGCGTTCAGGCAGCCAGTGCTGTTAAACCCCAAGAGACAGATTGTGGAGGACGGCCCGATGGGGGCTGAGTGGGGGGCAGCCTGCCTGCGCTGGGCACCCTCCTCACACCAAGCAGGGAGCAGCCCTGGGGTCCCGCCTGAGCTCCCACACAGTGGTCACACCACACACTGGCTCCAGGGACAGGGCCCTGGGGATGAGATGATGCCCCCCCTGCCCGCCCCACATGGGGACTTTCATCTATGCAGCCACAGAACCAGCTCAAGGCTGAGCAGAGCAGGGGGGAAGGGAGCTAAATAATAAATGGGCACTTTCAGGAGGTTTTCATCTTTTCTGTTTCAAGTTCCTCACCGTCTCTGCCTGCAGAGCTCACCAGTGGCACAAGGGGAAGCAGCATGCATGGCACCATCTGGTTGCTGCAGATTTGGCACAAAACCCTGCTCTGCTTGAGTAAATGCCACTCTTGAGGCACTCCTACCCCCTAAGCCTGGCCCCGGGAGGTCAGGGGCACCAAGGCACTGCCAGAGCAGGTGGGCATCACCCACCAGTCTGGCACCAGCTCCCCGGTAGATGCCCAGAGCAAGGGTTCTCCTGCAGCTGCCCTGCAATTCATCACCCCCGTGCCTGGAGGCAGTGCCAAGCTCAGGCCCAGTGCACCCCCCTGCTTTGCCCACCCCTGAGCCCAGCCCAAGGCTCCCCAGTGCAGCAGGCAGAGGCCTGGGTGTCACCACTGTGGGATGGCCGTGGAGGTGCTACTGTCCTGAGGCACACCAGGTGCTCTGTGCTCTTACCAGCCTTCCCAGGAACATCCCCAGCATCTGCAGGCAGCCCACTCAGGCACAGACCCCTCCCCTCTCTGGGCTCTCGTTAATTAGCAAATTAATACAATGTGAGTGCTGACAGGAGGTGTTTCTGGGGAAGACCTGCAGGTTCCTGGCTTGCAGGTGGTGGTGCCCAGCAGGGATGGTGCCACCCCCATGGGAGCTGCTTCTGCGTCTCCCCCAGCCCTGGCTGCACCCTGCACCCATGCCAAGCTCCAGGCAGCAGCAGGAACATGGCAGCTCCCAGGACAGGCACTGGGACCAGCCAGCACTGCAGGATGAGCAGGGAAGGACATGAGGCCTCATCCCCAGCCCAGAGCCCAGCTGGCAGCAGGCTGGCATGGGGACAGGTACCCATGGCCTGTCCCACACCCAGCACCGCAGCGTGACCTGCCTCCCCTGGCCGTGCTCTCCTCAGGCATTGAGTAGCTGGAGGTGCTTGGCCAGGGCAGTGGCGGGGGGGGGCTGTCCCTGCGGGGCCACTGAGGGCCCGGGAAGGGGCCATGTCCAGGAGGGATGTTTCACACCAGAGCCAGCACTGCCCAGCTCCATCCAGCCACACGAGGTACTAGGGTCACTGCCCCAGCTGCCTGCTGTGGGGGCCAGGCTGAGGCCAGGGTTTGGGCTTACAGCACCAGCACAGGTAGACATGGCTGGGAAGGGAAGCAGGAAGGCACTGGGGAGCATGTGGAGCTGTGGGTCAGGTGAGACAGTGGAGACTGGGCTGCTGCAAGCCAGGCATCCTGGCAGCTTTATTGTATGGAGCAGAGTGGCACTCCAGACCCTGGCCCCCGGGGCTGCCAGCCCCACTGCTTTCTCCTCCGTGGTGTCACTCTTTTGCTCTCCCTGGGTGACAAAAGGGGACAGTGAGGCGGGAGTTGCAGGCAGGGTAGGGGGGACACTAGGGTGCTGGTACTGGGGAGCACAGCTGGCCCTAGACCTGCTGCTGCACTCACTCCTGGTGCATTCACCCCTCAGCATCTGCCCCCCAGCCCCAGGCACAGGCTGGCCCCTGGCCCACACCCCCAGGGACATGGCACTGCCAGGAGCAGCTCTTGTGGTTCCAGTGTTGCGCAGACACAACCACCATGCCAGGGAAACCAAGCAGCCACAGTGGCTGTTAAACCACCAACAGCCTCAACCACCAGTGGTAACACTCAGGAACAATGTCACAATCAGACAAGTGCCCTCACAGCACCACCCCCCTGCCCAGGCCACCGTGGCTCTGCCAGCTCTCCCAAATGCCCACCCTGTGCCAAAAGCATTCAGCAGTGGTGTGGGAAGGCAAACTGCAAGAGCAGGCTTTTCTCCCAACCCGTGCAGGCTGAGCACCTTGGTGGTCAGGTTTCCTACTTTGATAATCAGGCTGCAAAATTATGATTACTAACATTATTGCCTGGCTGACCAAAGATGACGCCAGCTCCCAGGACAGAGCTGTGAGCTGCTTGAAACCACCTAGCATAAACACCTGGAGACCCCAGGCTGCGCACTGGGGCCCAGGGATATGGTGTGCCGGGGTGATGGGGGATGCTGCTGCTTTCCCTGCTGTGGCAAGGCTGCCCTCGCTCCGTGGCGAGGCCAGCAGACCCTCTAGGTCCGGCTGCCTGGCTGCAAGCAGTGCAGCTCTGTGCTCCCACCCCATGCCCAGCCCCCACCTCTGCCCAGGCAGGGGCAGCCCAGTATGGCCCAGTCCAGCCCCTACTCTCACCCAGTTGCTGGCAGACTTGCTGGCAGACTTGCTGGCACTCCTCCACCGTCCTGAAGTTGTTGGCATTCCCCCCACAGCCACTGTAGATGAATGGCTGGCAGGTCCCTGTGGCAGGGTTGTAGGCATAGTGATGGAAGAGTCCCCTGCATGGGCCACGCACAGGCGGGAGATGACAGATGTCACCTGAGGACACAGGGCCTTTGGAGGCAGCAGGACCCAGGAGGTGGTCCCAGCCAGCGGGCAGGTGCCGGGCTGTGATACGTTTGTCCGGAGGAAGGCAGCCGCGGCCGCAGCCAGTGAAGCAGCACTTCTCACGGTGGGGACAATCGGTGTCGTCACTGCAGGAGCTGTTGCAGGGGGCGAAGGTGTGCAGCACCCTCCTCTTGGGGCAGACGCCCGGTTTGGCTGTGGGTGGAAAGGACACCGGCTCACGCATGGGGTCTGTCCTGGCTGTGGCCCCCCTCCCGCCAAGCCCCCCAGCTGCCCTTACCTGGCACCGGCTGCGTGCAGCGGACATGGCAGCCCATGCTGCAGCACTTCCCGCTGCCTCTGCACTCGCTGTCGCTGGCACACTCCACCAGGCAGATGGTCACCAGGCCGGGCTTGGGCCGCGGGCAGGAGCCCCTCTTGGCTGGGGGTTGCCAGTAGGGTCAGGACCCCACCAGCCCCTGCCTACTCCCACCGCCCAGCCAGCCGCGGGGTGCCCGCCTCCGGGTCTTGCCGGCAGGGAGCGACGGGCACCCCTGCCGCCCTTCGCCAGGGGGGTGGGAGCCGGGGGAGCAGCCACCCCCGCCGGCCCCTGCGCGGGACGCAGCGCCCAGGCAGTGGCTCTCGCATGAGCCCGGCCAGGCCACCAGGCCAGGCCAGGCGGGGCGCGGGTCTGGCAGGGCTGCAGCCCGCCCCCCCCCCCCCCCCCCCCGAGGGCAGAGCACGGGCTGGTCGGGGGCTGCTGGGGAATGGATACCCCCTCACCTCCAGCGGGCAGCCGGCACTCCCGCCCGCAGCCGGTGCTGCAGCAGCGCTCGCTGCCCGGGCAGTCGCCATCCGAGGAGCAGAAGCTGTCGCAGGACTTCAGGGGGGTCCCGCTGGGTGGGGGGCACTCGCCGTACTTCCCTGGGAGGGCGGGCAGGGGGTTACGGGACGCAGGCAGAGCCCCCCAGCCTGGGCAGCGCCCCCCCACTCCCCTCCCCTTGCACGGCTCGGTGCCGGGGGGAGAGGCGGGACGCGGGGGGACACCTCCCCGACCCCCCCGGAGGCCCGCTCGGCCGCGGGCTCTGCGGCAGGTGGCCCACCCAGCGCACCCCGGCCGGGGGGCCGGGGCTCACCTGGCAGGCTGTGCCCCGAGGCCAGCCGGCAGTGGCCGGGCGGGCCCGGGGGCGGCAGCAGCAGCAGTAGCAGGAGCAGCCCCGGCTTCATGGCGCTGCCCCCGCGCCGCTCGCCGCCGCTTAAGTACGGCCCGGGAGCCCCGGCCCCGGCCCCGGCCCGGCAGAGCGCCCCGCGACGGTCCCCGCCCCCGGACACGGGCCCGGGGCTCCCGGAGCCCGGCCCCGCTCCCCGGCCCGGCCCGCTCCGGCGGAGCAACAGCCTCCTCTGCCGGCCGCCCCCCGGAATGCCGCGCCGGGATCGGGCCCGCTGCCCTCGGAGGCCACGGGGCGGCGAGACACGGCGGGTGGGAGCACAGGGGGGGCCGCGCAGCCCCAGCCCCAGCCTCAGCCCCAGCGCAGCACGGCTCGGAGCGGGCAGCGGGCAGCTGGCAGGGAGCGGGCAGGGAGTGGGCAGTGGGCAAGGAAGGAAAGGGGCTACGGGCAGGGAGCAGGCAGCAGGCAGGGAGGGGGCTGTGGGCAGGGAGCGGGCAGCAGGCAGGGAGGGGGCTGTGGGCAAGGGAGGAAAAGGGGCTGTGGGCAGGGAGTGGGTTGCAGGCAGGAAGCAGGCAGCGGGCAGGGAGGGGGCTGCAGGCAGGGAGGGAGCTGGGGGTTTGGAGGTACAAAACACGGGCCAGGGGACAGTAGCAGGAGGACACGCCAGGCTTCATGCTGCTCTGTGCTGGCAGGACTTGAACACACTGTCATTAATGGCACACAGGTATGCACCGTAACACAGGGCAGGCACGCAGCAGCTGGGTAAGAAAAGGTGCGAGGCCAAAGCCTTACAGACCGAGGAGCCGCCAGCACCAACCAAAGCAACCAGGCGCAGCTCGGCAGAGGCTGATGACTTCCTGCATCACCGCCACGGTACTGTGGCATGTGCGGTGTCGGGGCAAAGGTGCCACTCTGAGGGACCCCTGGGTACATAAACTGTGACGGACTGCTTTCACAGCCCCCGGTTATCTTCCTAATGGTTCCCTTTGTTTCAGACTAAGAGTTTCTGTAGCAACAAGTGCATTTGGCCACTTGGAGCAGGGATGACGCAAACAAGAATTTCCAAGTGGGGAAATAACGATTGTTGAGCTGTAAAACCCCGTATGAGACCGCAGAGGTCACGTCTGCCTCAGCACAAACACACCTGCTCCCAGCTGGGCTGGTCTCACAACAACCCCCCCGGAGGAGCATCTCCCCCCTCGCCCCACCCCATACACCCAGACCCTGGCCTAGGCCTTTCTCTGCAGCTCCAGCTCCAGCAGCAGATGAGCCCCTTTCCACTAGCCCCTTGAAAAACCAGGTCCTGCCCCTCTCCACCCACTGCGGTCACGGGCTGCCCCCCATGCCTGGCTACAGCACTGCCAGCCCCCCCCCCCCGAGGCTGCCACTGCCCGACCTACCAGCAGCACCTGCCTGTGCCCTTTGCCATTTGGTGGGGCACAGTGCCAGCACCGCTGCAATTCAGCAGCGTGAGGTGCCACGGCATGGACCCTCCGGCAGGGATGTGCGCAGCCTGGCCGTGCCCTGCACTGTGTGGGATGGGGAGCAGGGAGCAAAGGTCCTGCTTGGCAGAGTTTCGGGGCGTGGCAGTGGGAGCACCGAGGGGTCTCTGCTGGCACCGAGTACACCTCACCCGCGTCACGGTCACCCTTCGCACGCTTGGCTGCACCAGGCTCTCTGTGACCTCCCCGCACTGTTGACCTTGGGCTCCCCTACCCCATCCAGGGCTGCCTCCCGCCGGTCCCGGTGTGCAGTGAGGTGAAAGGCAGCCCCGGTGCTAACCCCGGCAGAGCACCCGTCTGCTGGGACACGTCTGCAGCCGGCCGACGTGATGGCACCCAGACACCCGCCTGTCCCCACAGAGGAATGGTGCTCAGTGCACGGCGCACAGCAGTGGGTGTGCCCAGCCTGGCACGTCGCACAGGCTTCCCACGCTCTGCTCCCCCCGAGGTCACACTTGCCTGCGGGGACCGGCTGGCTGTCACCCACAGCTCCGCGGGCAGATGCAGCAGGATGTGGGCACACTGCCAGGCTGCCTGCCACCCCAGGGGAACATCCTCCTGGCTCAGTCCCCCAAGGTTCCTGTCCCATAAACTTGTCTACTCAATTGTCACACCAGGACAGTGCTTGACATCTGCAGCATGGAGTCCTGCAGCTCGGTGAGACTAGTTGCCCTCTGCCCCTGGCTTGTGAGCCTCCCCCAGCACCCCCGGCTCCTGCAGCCATGGGAAGAAAGTCCCGTCTGTACCCTCTGGGCCACTCAGGACGTACCAGCCTTCCCCCTGTCCCCTGTTTCCCAAGCCAGAGAGTTTCAGCCTCTTTCTCTGGGCTCCCCATGGTGGTGGGGGCAGCCCTGGCCCATGGCCATGTCTCCCTTTCCCCCGGGGAGGGTGCTGTTGGGTGCTGATGTCCCCACCCTGGCTGCAGCCTGGCTGCTGGGGCTGGGGCGAAGCTGTGGTAAATGATTTCTCAGGCAATAACACATTGTGGGGCTGTTGCTGCCTCGGGCACAACTGTGAAACACAGTGAGAGTTTCAGCACCCAAAGGTTATGTGTGCGGCAGCCCCTCCCCGGCCCCACATGGATATAAACCCCCACTGACCTGCACTGGCCATCCAGCACCCGTGGGGAGCACCATGAAGTCTGCTGGCATTCTGCTCGTGGGCATCCTTGCCCTGTGTGCCCAGCTGCAGCCGGCCACTGCAGCTGCCGGGGGCATGGGTGAGTGCTTGGGGGGCATGGGGCATCTGCGTCCTGCTGGCTCTCGGGGTGCTGCGGGACTGGCTCAGGCCATGCTCAGGACCACATGAGATGAGCAGGTAAGACCAACCACACCAGCACAGAGCTCCGGGGCACCCCATGCACCACCACCAAGCCACGAGGCTCCTGCTCTGCAGCACGTAGAGGGACCACCGAGACCTGTGCCATGTGGGCAGCGCGGGCAGCATGGGCAGGCAGGAGGTCTTGGCAGCAGCAGCAGGACGCGGCAGTACGGTGGGAGCTCTCCCACCCATGGGGTGCACTGGCCCTTCAGCTGCCAGGCGGGTGCATGGCTGGACCCCAAGGAGGTCAGATAATTCCCCGTGCGTCAGAGCATGCGCACAGTGCGGGGACCCCGAGTTGCTGACTGCTGGGGACTGAAGTCTCCCAGAGGAAGGGACATTCCTCTCTACTGCTGTCCCCTGCTTTCCCCGCTCCGTGCTGGCAGTGGGAGGCCAGCTAGCCACCCAGGGGCACTTTGCCTGGTCCAGCAATGCTCCCCTTTTAATCATTGACCACCCTTCCTCAGCAGGCAGGGAGACGTGACTCCAGCACCTTCACCCGCAGGGCTTGGGCACAGGTAGCGTGACCGGGCTCAGTGGTGGCAGGCACTGCCACCCAGGGATGCTGCAGGGAAGAGCCTTCGGGGTCAGGCTTGGGCCTGCTGATCCCACGTCCCCAGCCAGATGCTCCCTGCCTTGGCACGAGGACAGCTGCCCACAGCCTTGCTGGCAGAGCCTCATCCCCCACAGCTGCCCCCAGCCTCTGTTGAGGAAGCACCTGGCAGAGCCAGGGTGAGGACAGCAGCATCCCAAATGCCATGCAATGGGGACAGGAGCCAAAGCATTTCTGTCTCCCGGAAAGTGACACTGAATGTGTGGGCTGGGGCCACTGGCCCTGCCACCAGCACGTTCAGTCACTCTGCAGCTGCTCCAGGCGGATGGGGGCAGCTCCAGCTGGATTGGCTACTCAGCAGCCAGCCAGGCACACTGGGCCACAACCTTGGGAAAACCCGCCAGTGCCCATGCTGTGCCCCACAGCTCGCCTTCCTCCATGGTTTCCCCCTCATCTTCTGCCACAAGTCCATTTCTGGGCTCCCATCTGCTGCTGTCCAGCTGCTCTGGTGCAGCCCAGCTGCTGGCATCTCTGCTTGCATCCTCCCAGCTCTGGCTGCTCACCATCAGCACCAAGGACATCACACGTGCTGGGGCAGAGCAATTACAGGGTCAGACCAGGGCAATCACCCTCAAAAGTCAAGCGCCGCTGGCAGCGGTGCTCAGTCATGGTGGGACATCAAGGCAGCCCCTGCTCTAGCAGTGGGGACGGTGCTGCTGGGAGGGCAGTGTCAGACTGGCAGCACTGCTGCTGCTCCGGGAAAGCTGCCGCTGGGTCTGGGCAGGCTCTGTCCCTGTGCAGCACGGGCAGGGACAGCACTGGTCCCTCGCCTACATCCTGGAGAGCTGTGCTCACACCACGCAGACGACACTCACACTTGCAGCAGTCACATTGCCACCCCTGGTTGCTGGAGCACTGTGCCCTGGCCCTGGCACAGGGGTTACTGGGCTGCAACACAGCTGTCTTTATACAGAGAGTCTTGACGTTGCCCCCGGGCTAGAAACACCAGCCCAGGCCAGTTCCCCAAAGCGCTGTCCCCATTGGGGCCTGGCCACATGGGCATAGTGGGAGTATCCTGGCCAGCCTGAGCATGGCCAGGTCCTGGCAGCCTCCCTGGCAGCTTCACAGCACCCAGCCCAGAGGGCACAGGGACAAGGACTGCCCTGCTGCTCTCCCCGCTGCCCCAGGCCCTTCCCCCATCCCCACACATCATCTCACACAGCTGATGGCAGCAAAGTGCGGAGTGGCGGCTGGGCAGGCGGCAGGGCTGTCCACACCAGCTCCTGTTCCTGCATAAACACCTGTAGCAGGGAGGGGACCAGAGGCAAAGGCAAACATTTACTGATTTACTGCCACTCTGCTCCATGCCACATTGTTGACTGTGGGGTTAAATTACCTGGAGACGGATGCCGGCAGAGCAGACACCAGCTCATGACTTGTGGCAGGGACTGTGTCCCTGGTCCCATGTACCTCTGGCCCATGCAGGTCTGCGGGATGCTCCAGCCCAGACCTAGGGCTGCCCCTGGAGCCTCTGCCAGCAATGAGGGCATGCCACTGGGGATGGGGCAGGTCTCACCCTCCCCCCCATGCAGGAGAGGCTCAGCCTGCGACCATGCCCAGGATGGGGCCCAGGGATCTGGGATGCTCTGGGATTGCCCCCCAGCAGAGGGGTCCAGCTCATGCCCCCCAGCCAGGCAGCACTGGCACCATACATAATGGCCCACCTCATGATGGCAGCCCAGCAACCTAAGGCATTGAGCCAAAACTGGGAGCTGCAAGCAAAGGGGCCAGGTTCCTCCTGGCCCCCCTGTCGCAGTGCTGAGCTGCTCCCCTTCTGTCAGCAGCTCTGGAGGAATTAAAGCCACCACTGACAGCGCCTGCGCCAGGCAGCCATCACGGGTGATCTGGGCCTCTTGGCTGGCTGGGCCTATCCAAACACGTCCTGGCTTGACGCTGCCAGGTGCCACGAAGCATCCCAGCCTGGCGGAGCGCAGCGCATGTGCCGTGGGAGGGGTATCCCGGAGAGCTGCCATGCCGAGGGGCTCTGGGTCCATACAGCCCCCCGCACTGCCATGCCCCGGGGCACCAGGGGTGCAGCCAGAACGTGCCAGTCACTCGCTCCCTGCCAGCCACTCGCCCAACTGGCACTGCCAGGTGGTGCGGGCTCCATCCCCCAGGGCTGCTGGAGGCTGCAAGGACAGTGGGGGCCGTGGGACAAGGCTGCGGCTGGGCAGAAGGAGATCCAGTGGCTGCCGGAGGCACAGGCAGCATGGAGGGCTCTTCAGTTGAGGAGTAAAAGCCGGGGGAGAAGTGGCTGGAGCAGGAGCTGGGCGAGCAGCAGTGGCAGGGGAGCCACAGGCCCCGTCCATGCTGCCGGCTCATCCCGGCCTCCAGGCATCAGTGGCCCAGGCTGGGGACTCCGTGGAAGCTCGTGACCATGGCCAGGGCAGTGGCAGGCTGAGTCGGAGCAGGGACAGATTCCCCGTCCCTGGAGCGGCCGCGCTCCCCGCTGGCAGTGCCAGCCACGTTCCCGCACCTGCGGCGGCCGAGCCCCGCGGGGCCATGACAGCCCTGTGCCCGTGCCCCGGCCGCTCCGGGCCGCAGCTGGTGCCGGTGTCTGGCTGCTCTTCCTGCCCAGCCAGTTCTCAGCATGGCCGCCCGGTCCCTGGTCGGCAGCCAGCAGCGGCAGATACCTGATACTCGGGTTGTGCAAGCGCGAAGGGGGAGCCTGGCCCTGCCCGGCCCTTGGAGCCACCCGGAAGGCTGAGCCCTCTCCCGCCCGCCGGCCCCACCTGGAGAGGAGCTTAAAGGCCGGCCGGGTGGCCCCGCAGGCGCAGCGCCGGCTCCCGCACCATGCCCAAGGCCCGCAGCGTGCTCGTCCTGGCCGGGCTCCTGGCTCTCTGGGCAGAGCTGCCTCCAGCATCCGCCCAGAATGTCACCAGTGAGTATGAGCGCACGGCTCGGCACAGCTCGGCTCGGCACGGCTCAGCACGCCCCGGGCGAGCAGCCAGGATCACTCCCAGCACAGGGGCCTGCTGGGGTGGGGGCCGGGGCTCAGCAGCATCCCTGGACCCAGCCCTGGGGCCGGCAGCAGCATCTCCCGCCTCGGGCCGGCAGCCCTCACCCTGCCACGGCCCGGCAGCCCCGACACCTGCCCACGCCCTCACCTTTGCCTTGCAGCAAAAGCCGGCGTGTGCCCGGACCCGGCGACGACGGAAGCGGTGAACTGCACGGTGGGGTGCCAGTCCGATGGCGACTGCGAGAGCACCCTCAAGTGCTGCCCGGCGGCCTGCGGCAAGGCCTGCCAGAAGCCCGACGGTAACGCTCCCTCCTGCTCCCGGCCCTGCTGCCTGGGGCCGGAGCCGCTGCCGGAGCCGACAGCCGATCCCAGCCGGCAGCACCGGGGCTCCAGGGTGCGGGAGCAGCCGCAGGCCTGGGCGGCTGCTGTGGTTGCGCATCCGGCTGCAGCGCGGTTACCAGGGGCTGCGTGGGGAGCCCGGTAGGGTTGGGGTGTGCTGCTGCTGGGCCACGCTCACCCCTTCCTCCTCCCACAGACACAGGCGTTGAGTAGATGCCTCCAAATGATGCTGGGGCCAGTGCTGAGGGCAGGGGCCTGTGCCGCTCCCCCTCCCAGACCTTGTTCCCCACTCAGCCTCGTGGGTGGCCACCAGCCCAGGACGTGGTCACTGTTCTGCCTCTCAACCCCGCACCTGGGAAGAGTCTCCCAGCAGGGTCATCCCTGGCCCTGTGCTGGCCACAGCCCCACAGACACCCAGCTGAGTACGCTTGCCATGCGGTCCTGCAGGAGAGCAGCCCCAGGTGATGGGAGCAGGCGTTGAGATCTTCAGCTGCAAAAGCATGGATGTGAACCTCCATGGCCGCCTGAAAGGACAGAACTGGCCTGGCTGTGCACCTGGGGGACAGTGTGGTACAGAGCTGGGAGCCCAGTGCTGGTGGCAGGCAGCAGGATGGCGAGGCAGGGGCCCCATCCAGCTAGGGCACAGGCCATCTGTGGGGCTGAGCACACATGCCATGAGCACACAGCTGGGGCTGTCCACGGTGGCAATGGGGGAAAGTGGGGCCAAGGCTGCTGTTGGGGCCGTGTGCTGCAGCTGCGCATCCTGTGCTGACCGTGCACTCCTGAGCAGGAGGCTGAACACAGGGACTGCGGGGGGCCACAATGCCACATGGCCTCCTCGACATGTCCCCATCGGGTCAGGCTGTCAGGAGCACCAACAAGCAGTGCTGCAGGGTGGGGGAGCCACTGGCTGGCACAGGGATCCTTCCCCCGTGGCAGCCGGGGGCTAGGGCCATGCCTATGGCTCCGGGAACTGCAGGGTCAGCCCTGCCCCTCATGCCGAGGCTGGCAGGTCTCAGGCCGTGTCCCTTCACCTTTTCAGAGAAGCCTGGCACCTGCCCACCTGTCAGTCCAGGGATCCCCATGCTGGGCGTTTGCACAAACCAGTGCAAGACGGACTCCAACTGCTCCGGGAGCCAGAAGTGCTGCAGGAATGGTTGCGGCAAGGTCTCCTGCGTGACACCACTCCACTGAGGTCAGTCGGGCACCCACCAACCCCAGGGATCCTGCAGCACCCATGGCACAGCATCCACATGCCCGTCCCACTCACAGCCCTCTGCTCCTTTTGCAGGCACGGCCGCCTCCTACCAGCCCAGCCACAGGGAAGCTGCTGCCCAATGCGAGTCCCACACGCCCAGGCCCCGGCCCTGCACCGTCCTCCCCGGTCTGGCCACGCTCCCAGCTCGGAGCCTTCAGCCTCAGCTTCCTCCCCGGGGTCCCCTGCTTGGGGTGCGCCGCAGCCCCTGGCACTGTCACCAATAAAGCAGCCTCTCCCTGCCACTCCTGTGGCCGCCTCTGTGTCCCGCTGCACTCCGGTTGGACAGCCGCCCTGCCCGCTCCCAGCCGCATCCTGCCCACCACAGCTGACGCTGGGCACTGGTGCTGGGACCAACTGGAAGGGCTCCACATGACAAGCATCAGTGCTGTCTGGCTGCACTGTGTCTCCAAGGGTCCCCAGCCTGTGCCGCTGCCTGGGGCTGCCCCACAGCCCCACAGCCCCATGGCCCGGGCTGCCCCAGCGCACTGTCTCCTCTGCTTTTGTGCAGACACGTGCAGAGCGGGGCCGTCAATGTACAGCCATGGCCACATCCCATCAGAGTGGAGCTGCTCTCTGCTCTGCAGTGGCCAGGGGACAGGGAGACTGCCAGCATGTGCTGTTACATGAGCATCACCCCAATCTGCTCCTGCCCCACACGCACCCAGCCCAGCAGTGGCATGTTGCCCATGACAGAAGGCTGAAGGAGCCGTGGGCAGTGAAGCCCACACACCTCTGCCCCATGCCTGCCCCTGCCGCCTCCCTCCCCTGCCTTCTCGGAGCTGTGCCCCACTCCTGCTCCTGCCCCACTTTCCATGGCAACTCCCGCTCCCTGCAGGGCTACTGGCATCCCGGCCTTCCTATGCCTGCCCTGCTCCCAGCCCCCAGGACCAGAGCAAGCAGTTCCACCCGCCTTTGAGAGGCCAGCACCCCCAGAGCCCGCTGCCTTTGCCAGGGGTCAGAGCACAGCTGTCCCCCAGGGTAGAGTGAGCCCCACGCCCTGCCCAGCACAGCCTGTTGCCCATTGCTTGTTCCTCATCTCCCTGCGGCGTGGATGCAGGCTGGTGCCCCCCAGCTCAGCACCATTGCTCTCAGCAGCAGCTCTCCCTGCTCTGTGTGTGCCGGGAGGCAACAGGCAATGCTCCCTGGGCCAGACCAGGTGGACTGGGGACCAGGGGCAGGATGCTGCTCCCCTCTGCCCCATCACTGCTCACCATCAGGGAGTGCAGGCACCGGGGCTCTGGGAGCGCTGACTGTCCCCCTGGCTCAGCTGCTCACGGGTCACTGGTGATCTGGAAAAGGTGTGCTGCAGAGGATGCGCCAGCCATGGGCTGCAAGCCCAGTGCTGTCCCAGGAGTCTCCCCTGAGCTGGATTGTTCATGCCCGGCACTCCCACGGTCCTGACACGGTGATGCCATGGGAAGGAGCAGCTCAGTTTGGCCAGCCCCACCCCAGCAGTGTTTAAATCCTGTCCAGTGGGCTCGGCGGCACAGCTCCCCGACAGCAGCGCAATGCTGGGCGAACGCACCCTCCTCCTGGTGCTCTTGGCACTGTTCATGGAGCTGCTACCTGCCCTGGCCCAGCAGCACCATGCTGGGGACCAGGGCACTGCCCCTATGGTCACCCCAGCACCGCGCTGGGCCCTGCAGGGACGCTGGCCCCTCGCCGCCTTGCCTGCCCCCGGCAAAGTGGGCAGGTGTCCAGCGGGGGGGAGTGGAGCCGCACGCCCCCACAGACTATACTGCTTCTCCGACCACAGCTGCCCCGGTGCTGAGAAGTGCTGCCAGAGCAGGCAGGTCAGGACCTGCCTCCTCCCCACTGCAGGTACCGCTGACTCCCACCGAGAGGTGCCAGTGTGGGGACTGGGTGGTGGGTGGGATGCGGGCAGAGGCTGGTGCCCTTGTTGGGTGCCCCTAATGCAAGCCTCGCTCCCTGGGCACGTGGCCGCACAGAGCATCTCCCTCTGCAGAGAGCCCAGGCTACTGCCCCCATGCCAGCAGCACCAGAGGTGTGACCTGTGGGATGAGCTGCCACAATGACACCGCATGCAGCCCTGGGGAGAAGTGCTGCATTCGCGGCTGCTGCGCCCGCTGCATGCGTGCCGAGCCAGGTAAGGTGGTTGGGTGTACCCATGCCAGGCTGAGGTTGCCATGGGACAGCCCCATGGGTCTGTGGTCCCCCATCACTCTGTGGGGGACCCATAGGCGGTGCAGGGACAGGCTGGCTGCACGCTGAGACCCAAGCCTCCCCTCCCCTCCAGCCAAACCTGGCTTCTGCCCGTGGAAGCGTGTCCAGAGGAGAGCCACTGCCTGTCCCAACCGCTGTGCCGATGACCGGGACTGTCCTGGGGACCGCAAGTGCTGCTTCTCTGGCTGCGGGCTGGCCTGCACCCCCCGGGACACAGGTACAGCCCTGCCATCCCTCCCCCCGGCGCCGGCACTCACCAAACCTGCATCCCCCACCCAAGTGTGTCTGGCACTGGCACTGCCCATGACTGCCTGTGGCTGCCCCATAGCTGCCCCGTGGCTCTCCTGTGTCCACCCCACACCCCTCCCCAGCGTGTGCCTGGCTATGCCACCAGACAAGTCTCAGCGGCCGTGCCCGGCCGAGCCATCCAAGGCCCTGGGCAGCGTGTGCTGCCAGCTGCAGCTCCCAGTGCTGCACGCCCACCTGGGGCACAGCCCCAGCCCTCATAAGTGAGCAGGACAAGGGGCAGGATTAAGACTGAGGCCATGCCAGGAGTGGGGCTGGGGGAAGCAGGATCCCGGCGCAGCCACCATCCCCGTTGTCACCAGGGAGCCGCCATGCCACAGTGAAGGCCGGCGCGTGCCCCGTGGTGCTGCGGGGCTCCCTGGGACCCTGCCTGGAGCTGTGTGATGCTGATGGCAACTGCCCTGGGGCCACCAAGTGCTGCACCACTGGCTGTGGCCACATCTGCAAACTGCCCACTAAAGGTAAGGCTGTTGACACCCTGTGGGGCTGAGATCCCCCGTGTCCCCTCCCTGCCTTGTTCCAGACTGAGCCTCACCAGCCAGGGCTGGCACACCCTTGGCTGCACCCGCCATCCCCAGGGGCTGCCCCTCACCATGACCCTCCCGGGAGGGAATGGGAGAATGGGGGCCCAGCTGCTGTCCCTGTGGGGTAGGAGCTGGGTGAGGGGCTTACCTCTTGGTGGGAGGGCACACACACCCCTCACTCCTCCCTCTCTCTGCATGTGCCAGTGCGGCCCGGGCTCTGTCCCCCCATGGCTGACGGTGACCAGGTGGCTGAGTGCCTCCTCCTGTGCCTGCAGGACAAGGATTGCCCCCCTGGCCAGAAGTGCTGCCCGCAGGGCTGCGGCCGGGCATGCGTCCCTCCACTGTGGGGTAAGACCCCCACAGCCTGCCACCTCCTGCGCGCAGCAGCCCGGGCCACCGCACAGGTCTCAGTGTTGCAGTAGGTCCAGCCTGGAGGGGACTGAGGGGGGCCCGGGCACCCCAGGGTCCCCCCATCCCTCAGAGTGGGAGCACCCATCCTGCACTGACTGCCTCACCCATCTCTTCCAGGCACAGCCTAACCCTGGCTGGGAAGGGCTGCACCAGGAGCTGCCGTTTCGGTGCCGCTCCCCACCCCGCTGCCATCACACCCCTGTGAGCCAGCAGAGGTGCTGCTGCCAGCAGGGCCGGCTGACCCCATGCTTGTCCCTGTGCCAGACACTCTGCACCACCAGCAAGATGGCACCAGCATTGCTCTGATGTCCGTGGTCCCCAGCACCCCCAGCCCCTCCCAGCCGTGCCATCGAGGGCTGCCTGCTGCCCACACCACCCCACACCACGCCAAGGCTCCTGGCAGCCTGGGCACAAAGGCGAACCCTGGCATCCCTGTTGGCCCCAGCTGCTTCACCACTGAAACAGAATAAACCAGCACATGGCCGCTTTCTGCTCCGGGCCACCATCCCTGTGCTCTGCTGCAGCTCCCCAGGAGGCACAGGCAGCCCGGGGCCATGCACAGGCGGGGAGGTGCAGGCAGGCACGCGGCAGCTGTCCCTGCAGGCAGGTGCTGCCCTGCAGCAGGGAAAGGCTCCTGTTTCCATGCGGGTACCCTCCAGCCACCATCACCCTATGGTGACTGTCCCACGGGCCCGGGGGGGCTGCATGATGTCCCCTTAGCTGTCATGCTAGAGTGCAGAAACCAGTTCCCTTGGATTCCTTGCACCAAGGAAGGGCTCATTTGCATCCCAAAGTGTGAAGACCTGGTTGGAAAAGCAGTCATGGGTCGGGGTGGATAGAGCACCTGGACAGGGGAGGGGGAAGGGAGCAGCACCCACATGCCAGGGGCCAGTAGGACCTGCTCGCTCCCCACTCCCAGCCCAGCCCTGTCACTGGGCTGGGACACTGAACTGGCCCGGGACATCTCTCCTACCTCATGGTGCAGGACCTGAGTGGTCCCATTCAACACCTGCCTGAGCTGTGCCATGGCTGTGGGGTGGCACAATGGTGGCCGGCTCAACAGACCCCCTCTGGCTGCTCCTGCTGCTGTGCCCGGGCCAAGCTGTGGGACATATCCATGGCCCCCAGGCTGGGCAGGCAAGGGGCAAGCAGGGCTGGAGGGAATCCCAGGTAGGGGGTGGCAGTGGCTGCAGCAGGGATGGGGCTGTGTGCGGCAGGGGACAGAAGCTGCCTGACCCCACCTGCCCTCCACAGCCCCAAAGGTCACCCTGCCCTGAAAGCGGGGCTCAGCCAGAGATAAGGATGGCTGGCGGGGCGCCGGTGGGTTCTGGGAACTGCCCCTCCTCCTGCTCCTCCTGCCCACAGCACAGCCAGCCTGCCGTGGCTGGCAGCCCAGCTTCAGCTGCCCCAGCACCCCGGGCATCCCTGCCAGAGACTTTAAACACAGCCCCAGCTCAGCTCTGGACACACATGACATCCCTGGCAGCACCATGAGGCCAGGGGGCTTTCCTCCTCCTGGGTCTCCTCGTCCTCAGGGCAGAGCTGGGCACTGCACCAGAGGAGAAGGGTGGTGACTACCGGCAAGCAAACCTGGCAGCTGCCAGGCACAGGTGTCCTGGGGCCAGCTCCGTGCACTCCAGCCCCACCGTGCCCCTGCCCAGCACACACTGGCACTGCCTGGCACATGCTGGTGGGGACCGTGTCCCGGCCAGCTGCAGTGCCTGTGGCACAGCCCTACTGCCCCAGGGAGCCCTCTCCTACCCCAGGCTGCACGGGCACATGTGCACCCCCAGCACCCCACACGCACGCCCAGCACCCTGTACGCGCAGCTGCCAGCACCCCGGGGTGCTACGTGTGGCAGGGGATCTCCCGGCCTCCCTGGGTGCCGCGCACAGACACTGGGAGACCTAGATCTGGGAGGTCTGTGCGCACAGAGCCCAGTGCCCAGCCTGGTGCCAGGGAGGGGGTCTCTGGGAAGAGTTGGGGCTGCGTGGTAAAGGTGGGCATGAGGGGGGTGCTGGCAAGGGCAGGCAGGGTCTGGGGCTGCACAGACCCCCACATCTGCAGCCCTGCAGCATCCGGGCCCTACCCTTCACCCCTCTCATCCCTTCCCCACCCCTGCATGCAGCCCCCAGCCACTGGTGCAGACCCAAACCCTGGCGAAGGGACCTGGGTCATGGGTGCCGCTTCCTGGGCACAGACCCCCGCTGCCAGGGCCCCCCACTGTGGGTGTGATGCCGGGGGCGGTTGTGCCCAGCTGCAGCACTGCTCTGCCCTCCCCAACACAACGGCTGGGTTCCTTCTTTGTTTTAACCAAACAGCTGCTGTTTGGAGTGAAACCTCCCGGCAGAGTCTCTGTTTGCAGCCCAAACAGCACAGCCCAGCCAAGAGCCAGCAAGGGGTGTTTGCAGAAACTGCTGCTCCTGTGACATCTCCCGGATGGCAGGCAGGACCTAGGCACAGGCGCCAGCTGGAGCTCACCCACGCCTGTGGCAAAGGCAGGGCTGTCCCAATTTTCCCAGCATGGCCAAGGTGAGCACAGGGTGCCAGGAAGAGGAGGGGAAGGAAGAAGAGGAGGAGGAAGCAGCTTGCAGTGAGGATGCATGGGGCAACATTATGCTCAGCGATGGATCCTGACCTCCAGCTGGTGCTGTCTCGGTGCTGTCTTCCCACTGGCAGGGCCGGCAACACTCCTTGTGGCACTTGTTGCCTTGCGAGGGCACACACGGCCCTGTGCCGTGCCATGCTGTGCTGTGCAGGTCTTGGTGTGGGCGTACAGCAGCCCTGGGGCTGTCCTGCAAGGGATTCTTCAGCCCCGCTCCAACCAGTCCCTCTCCTGCCATGGCAGCAAGGCTGCTGCACTCCAGGCTGTGCCAGGCAGCCCCGGGCATTGCCATCGGCTGGTCACTGCTGTGCCAGAGAGGGGTGGTCACTGTGAGCCCTGAGAGGCTAAGCTCCTGCCAGGACCCTGTCCCCGCAACTGTGCTCCCCACTCCAGTCCCCTGTGTCCCCCCCAGGGGGGACCCATGCCCCATGCCCTGGGGGGTGGAGGGCAAAAAGCTCTGCTGCCTGGTGCTGCCTTGACGCTGCCGTCCCACTGTAGGGGAGCCCCAGAAGCCGGGGAGGTGCCCGCGGGACTTCATGCGCTGCCTGCACCTGGATCCCCCCCCGCACCAATGACTCCAGCTGCCCCAGCTGGCACAAGTGCTGCCCCTGGGAGTGCCGGCTCCACTGCAACCCCCCGGCAGAAGGTATGGTACAGCACGGCTACCGGCACCTCCTCTGCCCAGGGCAGCCAGCATCCTTCTCCCCCCTCCCTGCCTCCATCCCTGTCCCATTCCCATCACACAGAGCAGCTCTCTGCACTGCTGGCAGCCTCCTGCCCACGGCTCCTAAGGCCGACACAGGGCATGTGGAGGGGTCCAGCCAGGGGCAGGCAGAGGGGTCTGGGCAGGGGCAGGTTTCCCGTCGCTGCCCATGGACACGGTCGGTGCAGCCTCACCTCTTGGCCCTGTGCCATTTGGCACTGCAGAGAACCCTGGTGCCTGCCCAGCAGCAGCCCCTGAGGGGCTTTTTTACCCCTGCCCCTTCCCCTGCCTGGAGGACAAGGACTGCCTGGGAGCGCAGAAGTGCTGCCCACTGGGCTGCAGCCCTGCCTGCCTGGAGCCCGGGCAGGGTAAGGCGTTCGTGGCAGCCGGCTGGGAGCACGGCAGCGGAAGAGCCCCAGCTCATTGTGGGGCAGCCACAGGGACCCTCTGTGCTGTAGGTGTCTGCCATCTCCTCACCACCACGGGCCCTTGGGGTGGCCGCATGCTGCTTCCCCTGCACCGGCAGCTCCTGGCAGCTGCAAGGGAACCCAGTGGCTGGACATAGCTGCCGAGTGCTGGGGGTGTGTGGGCCATGGCAAGGGGCCAGGGAGCCCCAAGCACGGGCAGGGCAGATGGTTGGGGATGCTGAAGCCTCACAACCGCCTCTGCTCCGCCAGACCAACCCAAACCTGAGGAGTGCCCCACAGTGCAGCCAGGGCTGGTGGGGCCGTGCTGGGAGTGGTGCCGAGGCGACAACGACTGCCTTAACGAGCAGAAATGCTGCAAGAGCAGCTGTGGCAGCAGCCAGTGCCTGCTGACAGCCCCAGCTGGCGAGACAGGATGGGATGGGCAGTGCAGGCAGGGCTGTGGCTTGGGGACCAGGGGTGATGCCACGTGGCTGCAGCCACCCTGAGGCACGATGGGAGCCCCCTCGCCCCATGCTCACCGCAGTGGCCTTTGCCAGGACTGGTGGGGCTGGCAGGAGAGCCACTGCCTGTTCTCAACTTCTCACTGCTGTCCCCAGTGAAACCTGGCACCTGCCCCATCAGCCCCTCACTGGACACTGAGCCACCGTGCCGGGACCCTTGCACCCAGGACACCGACTGCCCCGGCAGCGCCAAGTGCTGCCCCATCACCTGCAGGCTCACCTGCCTGTCTGCACTGCATGCTGAGCCTGGCTGTGCCAGGGGCCAGTGCTACCCCTGCCCAGCTCCCTCCCCATGCCGGGGCCTCCTGTCAACATGGTGCTGTGTGGGGCAAGCGCTGCCGGCAGGGCTGCCACTTTGGCCATGCACCAGCATTGCCCAGATGCGCACAGGGGGACACAGAGCTAGGGGATGCGGTGCCACCAGGGTGTTACCTGCAGTAGGCAGAGAGCGGCTGGGGTGGGGACCCACTGTGCCACTCCCAAGCAGGCACTGGGGTGGGAAGGGGATGGTGAAGCCACCCTCCAGCGAGGCCACCATCCTGCCCTCACCTCTTCCTTGCCAGCGCTGCTGGCCAGGCCCTGCTCCATGGTGCAGAGGATGCCAGCCCTGCCCCAGCCACCCCGCAGCCCCACCACCAGCAGAGGTGCCACCAGGACCAGGACTGTCCCCTGTCTGAGGTGTGCTGTCACCAGCAGTGCAGCCGGGAGTGCCACGCATGGCAGCCAAGGTGAGGGGGATGGGAGCCGCCCCAGAGCTTCAACAGCTCTGCCTGCCCTGGACCTGTGCCTCTGAGTGGTGCCAGGAGCTGAGGGGATGGGGACCCTGGCAAAGCAGAAGGGAAGGGCTGCAGGGACTTGCAACCTGGCCGCCTTGGGGTCCCCGGTACCAAGCTGCCCCGTACCGTTGTTGGGACCCCTCAGCCTATGCAAGGCAGACACTGCCCCAGCCCCACTGCTGCCTGTGTTGCAGAGCGGCACCAGTGGAAGAGCTGCCGCAGAGATGGAGACTGTCCACGCCTGGAGACGTGCTGCCAGCACCAGTGCAGCCCAGAGTGCCACACCGAGGCAGCAGGTGAGCGCCACAGCCGCAGCCGCAGCCAGAGCTGGGATGCCACACTGCCTCCTCTGCTGCTGTCCCAGTGAGGGCTGGGGTGGGAGGGCGTGGAGCAGGGCTGGGTGGGAGCCTGGGACTGGTGGAGGGGACAGATGTGTCCTGGTCCTTGCTGGCATCCCTGGCCCTATGTGCAGCCTGAGCCATTTTCCTCACAAGGCTCCCCACATCCACGCCAGCCTGGCAGGAGGGCGCATGCCAGAAGCACAGAGACTGCAGCGGCAGAGAGACGTGCTTGCTGCGGCCCGTGCGCGGGGTTGTGCAGTGCTGAGCACCAAGGTGGGACATGGCAGGCAGCTGAAACTGGCGAGCCCCGGGGGAAAGGGTGCCTCCTCTCCACAGTCCCCGTGCCCCTCGGCAGAGGGGTCTGGAGCCAGCCCCGTAGCTCCTGTGGGAGGAGATGCTGCAGCATTGCTGCGGGGCAGAGCCGCGCCGTGGTGCCTGATCCCCCGGGGCTGCAGTGCCAAGGGGCCGCGGTGCCGAGGGGACTGTGGTGCCGAGTGGCCCCCACGGGGGTGGCTGGGCTGTGGTGCGGGTCTGTGCAGCTGTGCCAGGGGCACCACAGCCGCCCTGTGCTGTATCCTGCAGGGAAGGCCAGCTTCTGCCCAGCCCATGCCAGGCAGCTTCCCAGTTATGACTGCAGAGCCTGGTGCCGGCACAACACCGACTGCACCGGCACGGACAAGTGCTGCCTGCGTGGCTGCGACTACCCCTGCCTGCCCCCGTCCCGAGGCGTGAGCTGCTTGGCCCTGCGCTGGGCGGGGAAGCAGTGGGCAGGGGTCCCCCCTGGTTCCAGTCATCTCCCCATGCCCCCAACCCTGCTGCCTCCTGCCCCCCAGAGAAACCCGGCATCTGCCCCCTGCCCGAGGAGGCACGGACCACCACGGCCCCATGCGGCAGTGCCTGTGCCGGGGACTGGCGGTGCCCAGGGCCTGAGAAGTGCTGCAGCAGCAGATGTGGCTACATGTGCTCAGCCCCGGAACGAGGTGAGGAGAGTCACTAGGACAGTGGTGCGGCATGCCGCTGGGCACACTGGCACACCTCCTGTGGGGCAGGATGCAGAGCAGTGCTGCCACCGGGCAGGCGCTCAGACCCCCTGGGGTGCAGCCAGCAGGGTGTCCCAAGGCTCCAGGAAGGTGGGTGCCCACAGCGCGGGGGGGTGCCTGCCCCACCTGCCCCTTCCTGCCCCTCTCAGACAAACCCGGCGAGTGCCCAAAGGTGAGGCCACAGCAGATGTCAGACCCATGCATGGAGGAGGACTCCTGTGCCCATGACAGGGACTGTCCCCAGCAGAAGTGCTGCTTCTCCGGCTGCGCCAAGCGCTGCACCCGCCCTGCCCGAGGTGAGCATGGGCAGCCTGGCCACCAGTACGGGGCAGCAGCATGCGAGTGGGGCTGGGACCCTGCACCCTTGCCTGGGTCCCCTCCTCCTGTAGATCACCCTGGGGAGTGCCCTAGGGCAGAGCCGTGCTGGGACCCCCGGTGCAGGCATGGGAGCCAGTGTCTGGATGACGGTGTCTGCTGGCAAGAGGAGAAGTGCTGCAACACTGGCTGCACTTGGGAGTGCATGGCCATACCCAGAGGCAGTGGGAGCAGCCTGTCTAGGGAGGAGCTGGCCACCAGCCCCCTGAGAAAAGCCAGGTAACAGCGGGTCACCGTGCCCCTGCAGAGAGCCAGGACAGAGCTGGCAGCAGGTGTGTGGAGGAGTGCGAGGCTGACTGGCAGTGTCCCCGGGGACAGAGTTGCACCCACACTGGCTGTGGCCACATTTGCATGGACAGCCACGTAGGTGAGATGCAGCTCAGCTAACCAAGACCCAGGCACTGCCCTGGGAGCCGTGGGTGCTTCCCAGCCAGGTGCCCCTTGGTGGTGTGCTCCAGAGGGGGAGTGTGCCCTGTCCCTCAGGGCTGTGGGATGTGCCTGGACATCTGCAGCCTCGACAAGGAGCGTCCCTGGGGCTACAAGTGCTGCAGCAATGGCTGTGGCCATGTCTGCATGCGAGTGCCTAGTGGTAAGGGGGCCCAGGGCCACCGAGTCAGGGCGGCACTAGGACACACAGGGTGCCAGCCAGACCTGCATGAAGGTCACAGCCCTCAGCATGCTTACAGCTCGGCATCACCACAGGGCTGGTTCGTGCTGCTGCCCCATCACCTTGCTCACAGCAGCAATGGTCTTTTGGGGTGAGGAGACCTGAAGGGACACAGCGAGATGAAGCTCTCACCAGAGCTGGCCATGCTCAGCTGCAACTGTGGCCGCTGGTCCCTTGCCCCCGCAGATTCAGGGCTCCCTAAAAACACATCCTCCTTTTCAGATGCTGCATGACAGGAAAGCAGCTCCTCCATGGCAGGAAGACACTTTTGTTAGGGGACACAGGACAGCCACCAGCCCTCGCTGACCTGCCCCCTCTCCACCACCTCCAGCAATAAAGCACATATGTGGCTGCATCCAGCTGCCCCTGAGTCTCAGCAGCATTGGGCTGCCCCACCAGGCACTGGGACAGCCCCTTATGCTCCTGCAGCAGCCCCAGCATTGCCCAGGGCTCACTGGCGAAGGGATGGTCCCACTAGGGCTGGAGCCAGGGGGCTCAGCCCACACTGGGATCGGTGCCGTGGGGCCAGCGAAGCTGTGCAGACACAGACCCTGGTCTGGGGCAGGCTGTGGGACAGGCACCACCTCAGGCATCCATCGAGGCAGGGGCTGTTCCTCATCTGTTTGGTCACATCAGCTGCCATCCAGGTCATGCTTGAGGGCAGACCTGGGGCTGAGAGCCCATCCAGAGGCAGCAGGAGCTGCAGGGTGGTGGCTGGGGTGAACTCTGGGGCTGTTATGCGACACTGCTGAAGGCAGCCATTGCCCAGTCCCAGCACGGGAGGGCAGCCCAGACAGACAGGCACTACCTGCTCCTGCCTCCATGGGCAGAAAGGACAAGACCCAGACATGCTCATCCAAGGACCTGTCCTTGTATTGAAGTGTCACAGCCCCATGAGAGAGCCAGGCTCTTCCAGCCAGGCACCATGGCACAGGAGGGAGCAGCTGTGCCACTGCGGGTGCACATCCCTGCCCTTGGGCCAGCAAGCATCCCCAGGTGAGCCACAGCCTCTGGCACAGCTGCCCTGGCCAGCAGCGCTGGTCCCCGCCAGCCCCGTGGGGAATGGCTCCCTGCGGGGACGGGGACATGGCTGCCAGCAGCAGCTGCCCCAGACAGGGGCCATGCAGAGGCCACCATGCTCCCAAGGCTGGCACTATCGGGCACCTGGAACTGAGAGACAAGGGGTCAGGAATGGGGCTGGGCTGGGCATTGCCAGGGGCAGGAGCAGCCGCCGGCCACAGTGCACAGCACATGGTGCATGGCACACGACGCACACAGTGCATGGTGCACAGCACACAGCTAGTTACCGATGTGGGAGCACGCCTGGAAACACTCGCCCTTGGTCTTGAAGTTGTTCCTGTTGCCACCACAGCCGCCGTAGATGAACTCCTCACACTGCTGGCTGGAGGCGTTGAAGAAGAAGCGGCGGAAGAGCGCCTTGCAGCTCCCGCAGACGGAGGGCAGGTAGCAGAAGTCTGTGTGGTCCGAGGGAAATGGGCTGAGCCAGGGACAGGATGGGGATGCTGCCTGGCTCGGTGCTCCCGGGGCCCTCAGAAAAGTCTGCATGGCTCTGGTCCCTGCTTACTGCCAAACCCTTCCTGCCAGCTCTGCGCCTGCCTGCCCCGTGGCCCCACGCACCAGCAGCTGGGACGCGCCCCCACCACACAGTGTCGTACCCCCCCACCGTCTGCAGGACCCAGCAAGAGCAAGGGGGCAACCCCCTTCCCGTTTTGCTTGGCTCACCCCTCCTGTCACCGCCCCAGTGCTTGCCATGCTGCCATGCCAGAGCCCCACTGCGATGGCACCAAGCCCTCACCCAGCACTGGCTCCTGGCACGTGTAGCCACACTTGCTGGGGCAGCACTTGGTGGCAGCGGGACAGCCGGCATCGCTGGTGCAGCGGGAGCAGGAGGCATCCCTGCGGCAGGCGCTGCAGTCCTTGTCCATCAGGTCCTCCACCTCTGGGATGTGGTAGCAGTACCCGGGCTTCACTGTGGGACACAGTGGCTGGGATGCTGGGGAGGGCCACAGAGTGGGGGGCTGAGCAGCCCCCAAGCACCCCAGGGCTGGACCCCAATCGCCTGTGGCCCCACGCCCCCGCAGACAGCCAGCACCACATGGGGCAGCGGGCGTGCTGGGCAGCAGCAGCACCCAGAGCATCCCTGTCCCCGGGATGTGCCACGGGTGCACTCACCCATCCCCAGCTCCTCTCTTCCAGCCGCGTGCGAGGCCGGGCCAGACCGTGCAGCGAAGGGGAGCAGGGATGCGAGGAGGAGGAGGAGGTGGCCGGGTGGCAGCTCCATGGTGTCCTGGGCCAGTTTGGGCCCTGGGTGCGGCGGGCTGGGATTTAAGGTGTGCCGGCGGGGCGGAGGGAGCAGGGCTGGCGCCCCAGCTCGGCTAATTCCTGCCATGCGGGTAATGAGCCGCACCCAGGCAGGGCCTGGCCTCCCCAGCAGCATCCCAGCCGCAGCCCTTGAGCTGGGGCGACCGGTAGGACAGGACAGCTGCCCCGGCACAGCCCTCAGGGACCCCAGCCGGGTGGCAGCCGCATGCCCCAGCTGGGCTGGAGGCACCACCGGCACCTGTCAGCAGCCCACTGGGGACAAGCTGTCAGTGAAGACAGGCGGGGGGTGTTGGCACTGGCCCCTCCGCTGCCAGTGAGCGTCGCAGTGCCATCCCAGGGCATGGAAAGCTATCGGCTGTGGCACAGCCATCAGCCAGGGAAGGGTTTGGGGCACCACATGCCGCAGCACTGCTCTCCCTGCAGTGCACGTCCTTGGGGAAAGGCTGTGCAAGAGCAGTGCAGGGCACGTGCCCCTTCTCCCCTTTCTCCCATGCTCCCTCCTGCTTGACAGACAGCGTCCTGGGAGGGGATGGTCCCACACGCGGGACTGAGCCCGTGGGTACCACCTCACCTGCCAGTCATTGCCACTGTGGAAGGGAGGTCCCACAGGATGGTGATGCTCCCATCCGTTCCCACACTGCAGGCACCATCAGCCCTTTGCCACCCACTTCATCACCCTCTCCCAGCTTCGGGCTGTCCCCTTCATCCACACCTCTCCTGGAGGACTGCCTGTGTGAGCTGAGCCCTGTGCCCCCTCGCAGCCTCCTGCTCCTGGCAATGGGTCAGGGTCCAGCAGCTGCATCGTGCTGGTGAGGGGCATCCCCTGGGGACAGGACGCAACTCGCAGCCTGCCCAGCTTCCAGCTGGGAGCCCAGACCCACGGCAGTGCAGGGCTCCCAGCGGCAGATGGATCCCCAGAATCCTGCCTGCACCCGTGGGTGGGCGTGGGGTGAAACCTGCCATAAGGAGGGAGAAACAGATTAAGCTGTTCCCATTCAGCAGGAATAATTGTCTTCCTAATTACTGCTGTAATTACTGTCCCAAGGGGGAAGTGGAGGGTGAGGAAAGCTCAGTGGGGAGAGGCCAGGAAAGTTGGACCCGGGGTGGGGTTTGGAGGGAGGTGCCGTGACCTGCCTGCGCCCCACCGCAGCTTTCCCTGCCTCTCCTCTGAAGCCCCAGGACAGAGACACTGGCAGCATCCCCGGCACGGGACAGAGACGCAGCAAAGCCCAAGCAGGGCAGGAGCAAAGCCGGAGGGACATGCCAGCGGCAGTCAGGGTGGGTGACGGGAAAGGGACCCCTGCGTGGGGACCATGGTGGTCCTGGGGCTGTGTCTCAGCAGCTGTGCTTGGCACATCTCCCTCAGCCTTGAGCTGTCAGGGACATTTCCAGTGGCACAAGGACACCCAGTCCTGCACCCCACAGGAGGGCAGAGCCACGGCACCAAAATCCACCAGGGCTGCATTTTTTTTCTCCGCTATCTTGCCACAGTATCTCAGCCACCCCGGGGTGATACTGTAATGACAGATACCATCTTCCAGAGCAGCCCCTGCTGCCCCTGCACTGGTGGTAGTGCCATGGCCAAACTGGGAAGACACCACAGTCGACACAGAGCCAGTCCCAGGGGTGCTGGGATTCACAGCACCATGGCGGAGTGGGGAAGGGCTGCTTCCAGGTAGATGTGGGGGTTGCACGCAACAGAAAACAGCACCCCGTGAGGGACTTGTGTTGGCCACCCCTGCCCTGCCCTGCTGCCATGTCCAGCTCACCCCGATGGGGACATGCAGTGTGAGTAATGGGCACAGCCACGCTGGGCAGAGCCACCAGCCAGACCATGGCAGAAATAGCGACTGGGGCAGCCCAGCCCAGGGAGCACCCAGGAATGTGGCACCTCCCAAGGCAGCCACCCAGCAGGGATGGGGACAGGGATGGTGCTGTGCCACTGGGATGATGCTCCTGCCCAGACCAGGGTGCATGGCAGGAGAGGTGATGGGGGAGCCGAGGGGCAGAGTGGGTCCCCTCACCTGTGGCACATCCCAGCTGTCCCCACACAGAGGCCACTGGCCGATGCTCTCTAGGGCTGACACAAGCCAGGCACTGTCCCCTTTGCCCACCCAGAGACAGAGACAGGAACAGCCCCTATGGGGACCAGGGATGTCCCAGCATGCAGAGCCAGTGCTTCCCACTGCTCCTCTTCTTGCAGCTCCGTTTCTCCCAGAATGAGTCATCCCACCTGTGTGTCACCCCCATCCCACACAGAGGGGGACACGGACGGGAGAAAGTCCTCATGCAGCCAGCTGCTGGTGAGCGCGTGGTGCCACCCAGCCAGCCTGGACAGCAGATGGGCACAGACAGGCACTCACAGTTCAGATGGCGCAAGCAGCATGGACTGTATGCGCACCCACTCATGCACATACACACAGAGTGTGGACTGCACATGCACGTGTCCACACCTGGCCGGCTTGGATTGCACATGCACACACACATGCGTGTGCAGGCAGCCTGCCCAGCCATGCGTGCCAGAGCCCTCCTGCCTCTCCCAGGGACAGGAGCTCCCAGAAGGGAGCAAGCTGGGAAAGCCCCAGCAGCTCCAGTGCCTCCATCCTTGCAACACACCGCACCAGCAGACCTGCCTGCAGCCCCATGCGGCACTGGCATGATGCAGCCCCAGGGACAAGTAGCAGCTCCCAGGACAGCCCCTGCTGCCAGTGCAGCCTGTGGCAGGCTTGCAGATAACCCCACTCAGCACGGTGCTGGCAGAGGCTTCAGGGCCCTGGGAGAGCCAGGGCCTGAGTGATTGTCATGGGGCTCCAGTCAAGGGCAGAGCTGTGCGTGGGAAACACGGCCAGACCCCAAGGAGGGCTGTGTCCCTCTGAGTGATGGTGATGGTGCAGATCTGTGGCTGTGCCCAGAGCCCTGGCAGCAGGCAGACACAGAGGCCAGTGTGGCCAGTCCCACCAACCCCATGGAAGGGAGCAGGAGGCAAGAGGCAGCTCCAGCACCATGTGATGGGGACCCAGGCACCCACTCTGGTTCTGGCCCACTCTGATGCTATGGCCCCTCAGTCCCAGCACCCGGGCAGAGCCCCCACGTAGCTCCCTGCCCCCAGCACCAGTGCCCCACTGCTGCCCCAAGGCATGGGGCCAGGTGGGCACCAGCTTTCCGGGAGGTGCAGGGCTGAGGGGCCAGTGGCAGCACGGGGCTGTGGACCATGTCCAGTCACAGGACGTCCCTCGGGAGCCAGCAATTGTTCCTGGAGGCAGAACAATGCCCGGAGAGCTGCCAGGGCACCATGGGCCACAGCACCCGGTTGGGGAACCACCACACCCACACATTCTGCTGCCTCGGCAGGGCCAGCCCCACACCGGGGTCCCCCAGCTCCTGGCTGCCACCTGGCTGGCCCCTGTCCCCCAGGAAGCTGTGTTGTGGCACAGCACGGCATGGCATGGCACAGCATGGCTTTCTCAGGGCTGCACTGAGCAGCAGCACCTTCGTGCCTCCCTGCATGGCTCATGCAGTAGCAGCAGCCTGCAGGAGGGAGGGGATGGGGGGGGGGGTCACGCTTGGATGGAGTCTTCTGGGCACTGGGGCACAGACCAGGTCACTGGGACCAACCTCCAGCCCCGGGAGGATTTAAACCCCTGCCCATGCTGAACAGGCAGCACCCACGCTGCCCACACTGCACCATGCGGATGCTGTCACTGCTTCTGCTCCTGGGGCTCTGCTGCCTCTGGGCCCGGCTGGTGTCCACAGGTGAGTGCAGGGTGGGCATGGGGAGCCAGGGGATTGGCACTGCGGGGAGATGCATAGCTGCATGAAAGGGATGAGCGTGGCCATGGCCAGGGTGCAGTGTCCCGCACAGAAGTGTCGTCTCCCTGCACATCCTTGCACATTGCAGAAGAGACTGGCAAACTGCCCAACAGCTTCCCTGGGAGGGGTGCCTGGGGTCTTAGGAGCCCTCGCCCCCACTGCAGAGCTGACAGCTGCACCCGGGTATGCTCCAAAGTGAGGGCCTGTGACATGGATACTGCCATCTCTCCCCAGGGCTCACCTAGCCCCATCCTGGACCTGGACTGAGGACCCAGCATGTGCAGCCAGCCCACACCAGACAGCCGGACAGCTGTCTGTGGAGGAATCCATGAGCTGCTGGATATGCACCCATATTCTCAATTCCACCTCCACCCCCTCACCCTCAGCTCCATGCTGAGCATGGGGGTCTCTGTGCCCCCCCCTTCCCCCCAGTAAACCCACTCTGCAATGAACACTGGCTGGCTCCGGCTGTGTCAGTCTCCTGGTGAGCCCATGCCAGCCTCCGTGGGACCTTCAGCCCCTGCAGGAGGGATGGAGTCCCAGGCAGGGGCTGTGCCACCGCAGCAGGCAGGTCCCTGAGGAGCCACACACAAGCCCTGCCCATGGGTCTGTCTATCCCTGCCGGGACCAGGCTTGTTCCTATTCTCGGAGACCCTCCTGCGAGCAGGATCTCATCGTGCCCCCAGAAAGGATGCAGGCTTGCGGCAGGGCCACAGCAGCACAGCCAGACCGAACTTGGTGCAGCTCTGCAGTGAGCGTGTGTTGGGGCTGCCCTGTGCCCTTGGGGGTCAGCTGCGGGTGCCCCTCGCACCCCACATGGGCAGCAGTTTCCCAGCTCCTGCCCTGCTGCCAGCATGGCAAGGGGCAGCATGGCGGCACAGGCAAGGCTGCAAGGGGCTGACAAGCTCCCAGCACCCCAGCACCCCGCCTGTGCAAAGCCAAATCCAGGACCTGTCGGTGTCCTTGCCGGCGTAGCTCCTGGCTGAGCCCTGCCATGGCAGCTGTTTTCAGAGGATGCCGGCGGGGGCAGGGTGGGGGTGGGGGCAGGCTTTGTCCACGAAGCAGCTCACCTCGAGGAGCCCCAGGAGGCTGGGGGGGACAGACTCCACAGGGAGGTTTCTCCTGGCCCAGTGATGCTCTGCTGGTCCTGTGCAGGTGCTGGGGCTGTCCCTGTGGCTCTTCCACAGGGGACAGAGTCACATCACTGTGCAAAGGGTCCTGCCAAGCCCATGCTGGGCAGGAGCAGGTGCGGGAGCTCCCCATGCCATGGACAAGGCTAGGGCAGCCACAATGGCCTGGCTGTGCCAGGCACTGACCAGGGACAGGTTGTCACACCAAGCTGGTGGCCCAATGTGCTGTTTATTAGGAAAGTGAAGGTCCTGCACAAAACACCGTTGGTGCCTGGCACCAGCCCTGGCAGAGTGAGGCAAAGAAGGAAGCCAGGGGCAACTGCCCCTGTGCCCACCCACTGCGGGCTCTCCTTGCCCCACATGCTCCTCGCACACCCTGTGGCATTGGTCACCAAGCGTCATCACCACCACCATCATCATCACCGCCATCATCATCACCATTGCCATCATCCTCTCCATAGTCATCATCATCATAGTCGTTGTCATCATCACCATTGTCGACACCATCGTCATTGTCATCATCACCATTGTCGTCACCATCGTCATTGTCATCAGCACCATTGTCGTCACCATTGTCATTGCCATCACCATGCCCATTTTCATCGTCATCATCATCATCATCATTGTCGTCATCATCATCGTCGCCATTGTCATCATCCTCCCCACTGTCACCCTGGTCAGACTCAGGCTTCCCTCCTGCCTCAGGCTTCCCCTCACTCTCCGGCTTCCCCCCGGTCTCTGGCTTCTCCCCCAGCACAGGTTTCTCCCCAGCCTCCGGCTTCCCTCCAGCCTCCGGCTTTGCCCCAGCCTCCGGCTTTTCACCTGCCACTGGCTTTGCCCCAGCCTCCGGCTTCCCCCCAGCCTCCGGCTTTCCACCTGCCACTGGCTTTGCCCCAGCCTCCGGCTTTCCCCCAGCCTCCGGCTTTTCACCTGCCACTGGCTTTGCCCCAGCCTGCGGCTTTCCCCCAGCCTCCGGCTTTTCACCTGCCACTGGCTTTGCCCCAGCCTCCGGCTTCCCCCCTGCCTCCGGTTTCCCTCCAATACCTGGCTTCCCACCAGTCTCCAGCTTCACTCCAGTCTCTGGCTTTGCTACAACCTCTGGCTTTTCCCTAGTCTCAGACTTTCCTCCACATGCTGGATTTTTCCCTGAACTGGGTTTCTTCCCAGTGTCCGGCTTCCCAGCCAGGGTGGGCTTGTTCCCCACTGTGGGCTTCCCCCCAGTCACCAGCTGCTTCCCCGATGCAGGTGTTGCAGCAGTCACCAGCTCAGACGTGGGCAGGCGCTGGTCCTTACCCACCCGCTCTGCACCTGACTCCGGCTTCCTGTCCTGGGTGGCCCTGCAGGGCTGCGGGCTGGGCACCATGCTGAGCTCTGCCTCAGGCAAAGGGCTCTTCCCTGGAGGAGCAATTCTGGGATGTCCTGGCTGTGGCCACCTGGCAGGGGTTGCTCCATGGAGCCCTGGAAGGGAGCAGAAAGCAGCACTGTCATCCCCAGTGTGCTAGTCGCGCACTGCCCTCCTACCCGTGGCTCCCACCACCACAGCTCCCACCCACCAGCATCTGGGTCACTGCACAGGGTGCCCAGCTGGGCCAAGCCCACAAGGATCTGCCCTTTGATGGCTGGTCTCAGATCTGGCACCCTGATGCTGAGCCGGGGCATCGAGGGCACGACGCTCCCTGTGCTCGCAGCAGCTGCGTTTGCTGTGGCACTGCACAGCTGCCTTCCCTGCAGCTTTTCCCAGTGGGTTTTCAGGGCTCTGCTTGACCACTGTTGCCTGCACGACTGGGGTGATGCAGCCCTCCAGGGCTACCCCACTGCCTGCCAGCACATGGTGGGGCTGGTGCCCAAGGGGCCCCCACCACTGACAGCAACAGGGCTGCAGAGGAGCTGCTGCAGGAGCTGCAGCATACCTGCCTGCCCGGGCCCTCCTGGGCATCTCTACACTGGAGCCAGAACCCACCTGCGGCTCCAGCTGCTCTGGGGAGAGATGGCACCGTGCCATGCCACAGCCTGCCCCAACACCCACAGCAAGTCCCGCAGCACCAGGGCTCATCCCCACCCTGCTCCCCCCATGGCTTCTCTGACCCTTGCAGGCAACACCGGCAGCTGCCAGCACCCCCAAAGCATGGGCCTCCCCACCGGCTGCTCCTGCAGCACCCCACAGCCCACCCACCAGCAGACAGCTACGGGGCTGATTGCAGGTGCAATGCTTGGAGAGCCAGGGCAGAACTTGGAGAGGAAAAGCAAGAAAATGTGTCTACATGTGTGATTGCAGCAAATTCTTAACAAAACAATTACAAATCCAGCATGCGCTATTTAACGAGGGAATAAATATGTTGTTGAGCACATTTAGGAAGTTGGTCTGCACGCTCTCCTGTTGAGCAGCAGCAACGATCCTGCTCAGCAGCAGAGTGGCACAGCACAAGGCTCCCCACAGGCAGTGCTGGCCCCTTGACATTGCTCTGAGACAGGGAAGGGGACCAACGCGTTAGCAATGGAGGCACCAGCACTGCTGGCTTGTTGGCAAAAGGCAGGTTATACTCTAAAGCTTAAAATCAGCCTGTAAACTGAGACTGAAAGAAACTCAAGTTTCGAGAGAAAAGCATTTGGAAAGCAATGACATTTCTGCTGATGTATTTTCATCAGCATGCGATGGCCCCAGTGTCTTATTACAGAGAAACGGCAAACCTGGCTCCCGCTGCACAGGAGCTATTGCTGCCTCGGAGTCTGAGCTTTAGAATAAAACAGACCAGCTGGCAACAGGTGCAGGAGCATTCCGAAAGAAGCGGTTCCACGAAACTGTAAACACTGCTCTCAGAATCACTTCATGGCTCATTCAAAAGAAATGCCATTTGCACTTCTTTGGAATCTGGCAATTTTTCCCAAGAAAAAAAATATGAGAAGGAAAAACATACTTCTTTGAGAATTTCCCTCCTCCCAGAGCAGCTCCTCCCCAGTAGGGCTGGTGCTTTTGGAGGGTTCATGGCAGGGAGATGCCCTGAAACTGTCACGAAGCAAAGTGCAGGGGCAGCTGCCAGCCCAGGCGAGGAGTGTGCTGCACTCTGGCCCGAGGCAGGCACAGGCAGGTGGGCAGCAGAGCTGAAGCACAGCTGTAACTACCTGCACCTTCTCATTTTGGCTAGAGATGGCCCGAGCAGGGCTATGAGGGTTGGGGGTCCCCACTCACCCCAGGGGGGTCCCAGCCCCATGGATGGAGGCTAGTCTCCCCAGCCAGGAAGGACTACCCCAGGCAGCCCAGTCTGGGTCTGGTCCAGCCCGTCTCGGTCCCATCCGCCGCACCCTGGGGCTCTGCCCGGGCTGGCATTTCCACTGGTCCCTGCCCTGGTCACTGGTTTGACTGACAAACCTCCTCCCAAGCATCCCTATGCCTGTGTGCTGGCACCACTGCCATCTCAGTCCCCACCAGGGGTTTTGCCAAACTCAAAGATTAAAAAATTTAAGCAAGGGCTAAACCTCACAAGGGTTAAAACTCTTCCCAGAAAGCTTTCATAAATAGGATTAAAACAGACATTTAAACACACATCACTGAATATCATCACCAACACTGACATAGTGGAAGGCGTCCCTGCTCATTGCGGGGGGGTTGGACTAGATGACCTTTAAAGGCCCCTTCTGGCCCAAACCATGCTATGATTCTATGAAAGTATGGAAAATATTCTTAAAATCTAGAGAGGCCAGGTGTTTCCAGCACGCCCGTACTTGCCTGTGGTGGGTGCTGCCTGCAGCTCTGCCCACAGGGTGAGGAGCCCCAGCAGGAAGATGCCTCTTGCCGTCATGCTGCCGGAACCAGTGGCCAGGACTGAGCCAGGAGGCAATTTAAAGTTCCTCCCAGGCAGCCCAGGTCTGGGAATGGGAGGAAGCAGCTCACAGGTGACTTGGAGGAACCTCCCCGTTTTACTGTAATTCTGTTTTCTAAAGAGCCACTCCAGCTGCCTCTCTCCACCCACAACCAAGGCAGGAGCAGGATCCAGAATCAGCCGCATGCTGCGGGGAGGACAGCACAGGGACTGGGAGCAGGGAAGGGGAAACCGTGGCTGCACAAAGGTGGATTTTCCACTGCTGCTCTTGACAGGAATCCCCACTGCCTTGTGGAAGGCTGTGGCTGACCCCTCCACCACTGTCACTCAGCACTGCCCAGGGACAAAGTATCCCCCCCCAACCCCCCGAGCCCCAGCATGCAGGATGTTGCCAGTGCCTCACTGCGATGCCAGGTGGGAAAAGGCAAGGCTGCCCACACGTGCTCCCAATGGCTCCATTCCTGCTGGACCCTGTGGGCAGGTCCACACCCTGGCGTCTGGGATCCTTCAGACAGTGCTGGTCCTGCCACCAGCGCTGCCTCTGCCAGGGCGTCTTCCACTTCCCGAGAGCGTTCTGCGAGGTGTGTGAAGGAATGGGCCTCCAGCACCATCACTTTATTAAATGGGATTTGCAAAGACAGTTCGAGTTCGCTGCAGGGAAGGCAAGCGCCAGCCCAGAGGCAGCCCCGTCCGGAACAGCACATCTGCCACCATCGCATGGCAGCACAGAATTCGCTGCACAGGTCTTGTACCGTCACTTTGATGAACTGCTGTATTTAAAAACCAGTAGGAATAAACTGTCTCCTGGCAGACAGAACACACCTCGTCCTGCAGCACCACCGGTTTCTTTTCTTCGTGTCACTGCTGTGTTAAATCCATGAGGGACAGTATGGTGGGAAGCCCCTACACACAAATCCTGGTGCAGTTTTAAATATGAGAGCTCTTGACTGAGACGGAGCATCTCCTGGCAGACAGCAGCAGCCACGCCGCTGCTCAGAAAGATGTCTGGGCAACTCTGAGTGAGCTTTACCAACAGCAGCGGCCACTGCACTGCTGCAATGCTGGGCTCTGCCCCAGTGCCAGGCTCCGTACAGAGGCAGGAGCCCATCCCTGCCCCACAGCACCAGTGCAAACAGACACAGGGGCTGAGCGCCCACCCAGGCAGCAGTGCCGCAGAGCTTCCTCCTTCCACATGCAAGTACCCTTTGTTCCCAAATATGAGACACTATTTTCAGATTTTTTCAGGCCCAATAATCAAGGCTTCATCTGAATACCTGTCTCTAAATCAAACATTTCATTATTTTTGTTCTGTTCACGAGCAGCACGCTCTAGCTGTTTCAAACTAATGTAAATTCCCAGGTTTTGGCATCCAAATGAGCAAGCTCAAAGTCTCCTCAGCAAATTAACACTGTCCCCTTTCCCCATGGGGTCCTTCTCCTTTATGGCCTCCCTAATCCCCTGTCTTTGTGGGGAAGCCCTGTGTGGACCTGGGCATGTACCAGGAGCCGGCAGAGCTCAGTGCAATCCTTCATCAGCCCAACCAGAGACTCCATCAAGGTGCCCTCAGAGCAGCTTTCTGGGAACTTGAGCATAAATTGCAGGGTTTAGTGTCCACACATCAGTGCTTAATTAATTTACACATGACCATTCAATAATTGCATGCATGAGCACCAAAGGAGTTCAAGCAGGAGCATGTAGTTATCACATACACAAATGCCAAATCAGCTCCCATGGGAGCACCCAAACAGCACAGCACAGGGACCCAGGGGAGCACATAGCGTCCACAGGCAGCATCAGCACCCAGCAGTGCATGCACAAGCACACTCTCTGTTCACTCTTGAGGGCTGTTTTGGGCACAAATTGCCTAGTTTAGCAGCAGTGCCTGTGCGGGAGGAGGCCACGGGCTGCCTGGAGCTGCACCTGGTGGGCACAGCTGTTATCTCTAAACAGCGAGCAGAAGTTTGTGTTAACTGACAGTAGATTAAATTAATTTAAAAATTTATTGAGTTAATACTATTTTGCCCACAACCAAGACTCCCCAGCCTAAGGACAAGGCTGAGCAGCCCCTTACGGGCTGAGTGCCCACAGTCGCTGAGGAACCGTGAGCAGAGAAACAGTTTCCCCCGGCAGCCAAGGATGGGAGCTCAGGCTGCTTCCCCCGCTGCGAATCCAGCGGAAGGATTCTGCTCCAATGAAATAGAGGTCTACGGAGGGAAAAGTCTCAGGATTCCAAAGATGAGAGCTCACTCAAGGCAAGGAGACCATGGGCCTTCAAACCCCAGGTTCAAACTGATGGCCTTCAGCAGAGATCCCCATTAAAAGAAAACTTAAATGCACTGACACATTTCCTTCCCTTTTCTGTCCATCTGACTTCAGGGTAAAGACTTATTTAATGTGTCTGAGATAACAGATAAAGTAGTGCCTTTGGTTATGTGAGGGCTAACCCATTTAAACTGTTATTCTCAAATCACACAGGAGTGCTAGTCAGAATCTGATTTTGCAGTGTTTTCCTTCCCGATTTAATTATTTCTTCCTGAATTATACACAAACCAAAGTGCAATCAATATTATAGGAGAACTTAAGGACTAGTCTGGTCAGGACACACCAGCACCAGGCAAGAATGGGTTGGATTAAAAGACAAAGTTTAAGTCTGCAGTTGTGGGGTGAGTGAAATTAATTGGTTTGAACTCAACATTATTTTTACAATTCTGAGCAAGTGCATGCCACTTGACATGAACACTGAAAGGGCAAAGTTCCTGCTCAAAGAGCTTTCCATCAAAGTCACGTTGAAGCAATGCAGGGGCAGTGCAAGAGACATGACTCAGCAGTGGGAAGGTGCATGGCTCCCTGCTACCAAACCTGTGTGGGAAGAGGGCTCATTGCAAGAAATATGCTGTAAGTACAGGTTTAGTCTTCTCCTTGTGGCCATGACTCAATTCAGATGTAATTTCTAGGCAAACCACCCATGTCTGTTGAAGATCCAGTGTTCCACACCTCGCAGCTCTGTGGCTCAACCTGATGGCCCGGTGCTTATCGCACGTTGCTGTCGCTGTTAATCACGATCGAGCAGGACACCCTACAGAGCAACCTGTGCCATCCTGCCAGTACCAGCAGCGTTGACTCCCTTCCACGCACCCAACAAACCATCTGGAACAACTTGAGGGACTGTAATGCTCCTTCCAACCCCGGGACTGCCATGGCAAAGATCTCTGCCTCTGCCCCCACACTTGCCCGGTGGCTCCTCCTCTTGGGAGCAATGCCGTCATTTTGGCATGTTTCTCTTTTAGAAGACCATAATCTTGGTTAACATTTAGGGAACTAATGAAGGAGGACGTCTGACAAGCACATTTCTCTACTGAAATAAACAGGAAAGATGAACCCTGCAGGTCCTGTTCCAGCTCCACGATTCGGATCCCGCAGAGCAGGATCATACCTACACCCATTGCACATGGCAGCGCAGGTCAATGGAGAGTGGGATGTGCACCAGAGCCCTCTGGCTCACTCTCAGAGGTGACTAGTGTGCCCACCAGGAACATTATTTGGGTCTCACTTTTTGGATGTTTCCCCTCTCTTCATCAGCTGTTTCCTGACTCTCATTGACTACCTGCAGTGCAGCACCAGTCTCATGGGAGGTCAGAGAGTGAGACAGAAAAGTAAAACAAAAAATAACATCTGCTACTGCAGCAGGATGCAGCAGGTGTGTACAGCCCCTCACTGAAATCTTGCAAACACTGTGGTCATTTGCAAAAGAAGCCAGAAGAAAGAGCAAACGCCTGTGGTGATGAGCAGCACTGCTCCTGCACCCGAACCCTCCTGGGACGGCTGGGCTGGGGCTAAGGCAGGTCGTCGCTGAACTGACGGAGAGCTTGCAGCATCGACGAATGCCGCTTCCACCGGGAGGCAGCAGCTGGCCTCAGACCCTGCTGGAACGTCCTGAGGCTAACAGGCATGGGTAGGAAAGGGGCTCTTGACATTCAAGCCGCTCGGTTTCCTTCTGTCTCCCGTTCCCCTTCCTACCCACCCCAACCCACTGAAACACAGGCTCTTCTATGTCCAGCTAGCAGACTTTCTGTGAAGGCTGATATATATTTACAGCATTTAATGCTAAGAAGTAGTGTTACACAGGTTAAGTTTACTGCAAGGTGACCTGCAAGGGCAGACCCAGCCCCCTCATAAGGATCCAGCCAGATAACGAAGCTTTGCCTGCACAAGTCTCGGCTGCCAGACCAGGATGTGGGATCGGGCTCAACGGGCTGTCTGCTGCTGCCAAAAGCCTGCCTGCCCTGCAGGCCTGCTCACACTGGGGACACTGAGGGACAGGTGGGACTTGTCCAGAGTCTCTCTGTGAATCAAAAAAGAACTCGGATAACCTCAGCTGTTAAACGACTGTTTGGGTCTGGCAGGCTTTCACATGCCAGTGTGTTCTGTCACATGCACCTACTGCACAGATCCACGGAAAAATTACCATTAAAAACTGGGGACTGGAGGAGATCCAAACAAGTATCAGTTACATTTAGGTGATCCCTGACAGACATTGTTCTGATGTGCTCTTAAAGACATCCCTGTCCCTGCAAAGACAGGGACTCCTTTGATGAGAATTTGTTCCAGTATTTAAGTTTTCTTGTAATTAGAAAGTTTTTTGCACTTTTCCAAGTCTCATTTGATTCAAACCAACACAAGGACTTCTCATCTGCTGACAGTGGGTTACAGAGAGCAACTGATTGCTGTCTCCTCTGAAGCATATGTACAGAGCAGAGCCCTCTCTCCATCGAGCTTTCACAGGTTAAACAGAACCATTCTTTTCACCTTTCTCTATGAGTTTCTACCACCATAGTTATTTCTCCTCTTCTCTGGACAATGTCCAGTTTCTGTGGCTAACAATTTGGAGCAACCAAAATAAGTACACAAAAAGCCCAGTGCTTATGATAATGAAGTTATAGCAACATTGATGATGACTCAGCTGGTCACACATCCACAGGTCAGGTTTGTGTAACAGCCTGGTCTCATCCCAGGCTGACACAGCCCTGGCCAAAGCAGCAGGAAGGGGATGACAAGGCAGGAGCCTCAAGTGTGTGAGCCCCTGAGTCACCAGCCTCTCCTCCTGCAGCCAGCTCCGCTCTCCCATGGGTGCTGAGCACAGTTACTGCTGGGCCAACAGCTACGGCAGAAGAACCACGCTGGTCACACATCTGCTGGCTGCAGACACAATGCTGAGAGACACTGAGAGACCGTCCTCTGGAGGCACCACTGCTGTGCACACACCAGACATCGGGCTGGAGTGTCTGGCAAAGCCAGTGGGGAAGGAGAGCCCACTTTCCCTCGCTGCGGCACGGTGAAGTGCTTCCCCACTTGCACACAGAACGCGACGACAGCGAGCTGGCAAGGGCGGCTCAGGCATGCCTGTCCTGCACCATCCTCAGCCCGGCCACGCTGGACACAAGGCCTGAGCGGCCTCAACACCGCGTGCTTTGGGAAATCTCATTTGTTTGGTTTGTGTTACAGTCATCTTGGAAGTAACAAGGGAAAACACTACCAGCACGACAGCAAATGTTTTTTAAGTTGTTATCAAGCTGACCCAACAGAAAAGCTTCTTGTTAACCCTGGCACAGTGTAAGATGACCTCGAAAATGATGGAGAAGTGGTTTTGACTCTTGTGCACATTAGACAAGATGAGGACACACAGGTTTGGAGTGTTTCCTCAGATAAACAGTGAGATTCCAGAAGGATGAGAGACTTGAGGAAAAAGATACAGAGCTGCTACAATTGGAACAGCAATGAGGTTTTTCTGTTTTGGATGTAGAAAATAAGGCAACAAAGGAATGCATGGATCATGGAAGGACAAATACATTTCTGCCACTGCAGTTACTTGGGTCTCATGGGCAGGGCCATTGTGGGACTGGTTTCATCTGAGCCAGGTCCTGTTCCTGGGCGGAAAAGGGCAGGACACTGCGGCTTTAAGGCTTTGGGATATATGACTATTTTAGAGCTGACCATCCATCACTGCATTCATCCATGAAGCCACACGTCTTTAGAGCTAAAGATTTCTTCATTGCTGTGTGTTCTTCCATGACCTCGCACCTGTGCATGTACAAGAGGGACTACACAAACCAAGAGGTGAGGTTAAAGTAAGCAATGAGGAAAATACCACGGCCGAGGCGCAGCAGGAAGCACCGGTGGGTGTGCTAAGGCCGCAGCGGCGCTGCCAGCCTGCCTCGCCCCTGGGGCTGTTTGCGTTCGGTCGCTGCTCTGCCCCGCCGCGGCGGGGGCACCAGGGGGCTGCGTCCCCCGGGCCAGGCCGCGGCTGAGCCGGCAGGACGGGGCCGCCCGCCCCGCGGCCGCCTCTTCGGAAGCCGCCCCGTGCCCAAACGCCCGCCCCGTGCCCGCCGGGGCTTGTCCGTCCCCCGCTGCCCTGCCCCGAGCCGCGCCGCTCCCGCCCGGGCCGGGCCGCCGCCGCCGCTGGCGCCATGGCAACCGTCGCTTCCGGTGCGCGGCCCAGGCGTCGCGAGCTGACGACGCGTGGGACCTGACGCTTCCGGTGGTGCGTGCCGGGGCCGGGGCCGCCATGGGCGCCGCCCGCGATGCGGAGCAGCAGCCGGGGCCGCCGGGCGAGGAGGGCCCGGACGATGGCGAGGAGCAGCTGGTGAGCACGGTGAGGTGGGAGCCGGGGCCGGGACCGGGACCGGGACCGGGGCCGGCCGGGCGGCGGCTGACGCGTATGTCCCGCAGAGCCCCTGGAACATCATGATCAAGCACCGGCAGGTGCAGCGGCGCGGCCGGCGCTCCCAGATGACCACCAGGTAGGGGCGGGCTGCGGCCACCGCCGGAGGGACCGAGCTGGGCTGGAAGTGGGGGAGGCCGGACCGGCGGGGCTGGGCATCAGGCCGGCGGGGAGGGTCGGAGTTCGACCAGACTGGGGTGGGGGGGCCCTGCGCCCCCCCACCTGATTCCTCCACCTGCAGCTTCACGGACCCGGCCGTGTCCATGGACCTGCTGCGAGCTGTTCTGCAGCCCAGCATCAACGAGGAAATCCGGGGTGTCTTCAACAAGTATATGAAGGTGAGAGCTGCAGCAGGAACAGGCCCCGCCGCCCCCTCCCATCGCAGTCTGCGTGGAGAGAGCTCAGCTGCCAGCTGCCGCGCAGGGCTGTCATGCCTGTCTCGTGGCCACCACTGTGCGCGGGACTTGGGCCCACATGCCTGCCCCGACACTGCCTGGCTGCTCAGGCTCTAACCCTCTCCTGCCACCTCCTCTCCAGTTTTTCCAGAAAGCAGCAATCAACGTGCGTGATAATGTCGGGGAGGAGGTGGACCCTGAGCAGCTCATCCAGGAGACGTGTCGGAGCTGCCTGGAGCAGGTGAGTGCCAGTGAGGGACTCCACTCCCTCGACGGAGTAGCCTGGCCTAGGACACATCCCTCTTCACGGCTTTGGCATTAGCTGGGAGGGGGACATCCACAGCCCTTGTGCAGTTCCTCTGCTTGGCTTCCTTTTCACTGGCAAGTGGCGAGCAGCCAGCGCTGGGCAGCTCATGCTGCTGCATTTCAGTACTGCTGTCGGAATGTGTCATGCAGTTGGAGCTTACACAGAGACCGACCCTCTGGCAACCATCAGAGAGTCCTGGGGGCGCAAAGCAAATGTTTTTTCTTTCATGTCTTGCTGTTTTGCCAGCTGCCCAGACTTTCTCGTGCTCAGATTGTGCTTTTGCATCTCACCATCTGTGAAAGCACTGCATGGTGGCACTGCAAAAGCAGAGCTGTTACAGGACTCTCAGGCAGATGCATGGAAGTGGAGGCTTCTGGTAGGGCCTTCTGTGGACCCAGAATCATAATCCTTCTTCTTCCTGCAGGCAAAACTGCTGTTCTCTGATGGCAAAAAGGTTGTTCCCAGGTTGCCCCATGAGCAGGCAGTACCAAAGGTAAAAGTTGTTACTGTTCCCAGAGGCTTAAGTGACTTGTAAGAGCTGGGAGGAGGATAAGGAGGTTTGGAATTGCTTTGTCCTCTGCCTTTTTCTTGTCCACCAGCACAATAGTGAGGAGGCAGAGCTAGGGGATGTTAGACTAGGAGGGAGGTGTACCTACAGGGCGAGGAAAATCCCAGGTGCAGTTGCTGCTTGTTGCAGTTCAGTGTGTCCCATCAAGGTAGGGTGCAGTCAGTGTTGCCCCACAGAGGAGAGAGTGGCTGGCTGGATTTGTGGGGCCCCGCACAACTAGGCAGGAGAAGGGCCCTGCTCATCCCACTGCCACTCCTCTTTCAGCGTGCCCGACAGATGGATGACGAGCTGAATCGTCGAGGGAGTCCCATTCCCAAAAAGGTAGGAGGGTTTTCCATGCAAGGGATTTTATGTTTTGGGAAGTTTGTTCCTTGTTCCTGGCCGTTCCTGTAGTATGCGTGTGTGGAGGTGCACAGGCAGCTTTTGTGATGCCTCGGAAGTGCCAGCTAGCACTTCTCAAGACAAAAAGAGCAGCTTCCCTAGGAGGGGGTGGGTAAACCAAGAGGGTTCTCTCAGCCTGCACAGCTGAGTCACTGAAGGATTTCTTCCATGCAGAGAAAGGGGCGACCTCCAGGACAGAGCCTGTCAAATGATCGTGGGGTCTCAGGCATGGCTGCGTGAGTACAAGTCCTGAGCTAGAGCCCCTGTTTTGGGAGTGTGGAGGGGAAATGAGGTTGCCCAGATGGGGGAGCACAGAAACCCTGCATCTCCTTCCCCTTCTACAGAAGGGAGAGGTGCAGGGGAGTACCAGAGGGCTGGCAGGAAGTGTTTAGGTTGAGGTGTTCCCCCAAAGAGGCAAAGACCTTTGAGGAAGCGGTTTTAAATAGGCCTGAAGGAGTGAAAAGGTCCAGCTGGGCCATTCAGAGTGAGCAGCGTGAAACATGATGGTGGGGGCGTCTTGGCAGCCAGAGAGAGGAGAATGTGCAGAAAAGCTGAGGGTCTGGAGCTGGGCACTGCAGGGAAATGGAGAGTGTGAACAAAGGAAGAGCTGGGGCTCAATGCCTGCTGCTGATGCCACAGGGACTGGTTCTTACTGCATTTTCCTTCCCCTCAGGTGGAAGCTCAAAGTCTCTGAGCCTGTGAGAAGGGATGGACCAAAGGTATTGGCTGGCCAACACTGCTGGGCTCAACCTCTCCTCCCCTTTGCTTCTGCCAGCAGAGCCCTACTGCTGCAGGAGTGGAGGACAGCGCCAAGCTGTGCTCTGGCCCACCAGGCCCCTGCAGTGCAGGAGAGAAGCAAGAAGAGGAGGCACTGTAGCCTGTAGCTCTGCGGTGTGGTGCCGCTGTTAGGAGACCTGGGGAGAGCAGTAGTAGCCATAAGGATCCCACGCATGTTTCCCACAAGGGAAACTGCTTAGGTCAGCCCAAATGGAACAACTTCCCTCCTCTGTGGAAGTCTAGAGGTCTGTGGCCAGCTCCCTCCCTCCCAGGCTGGGGGCGGTTCCGAGGTTCCCGGTCAGAGAACTGAGGCTCATGGAGCATGGGCTGGCACCAGCTTCATTTCTAATGTTGCCCCTTTTCCAATTGCTCTGTAGTGGGATCCATCCCGACTGACTGAAACCACAACCTTTGTGCTGGGATCTCGAGCAAACAAGTAAGGAATGGCCCTGTTGCTGGAGGGTGGTGTCTCCAAGGCAGGAGCCCGTAAGACTCCTCCCGTCACTTCGCTTCTCTGCCTCGAAAGCAGTAGGAAGGGCTTGGGGAGGAGAGGAGGTGTCCCTGTACCACTGCAGCCACCCTCTGCACAGGTGTAACACCCCCTCGTCTTCCTCTTTCAGAGCTCTCGGGATGGGAGGAACAAGAGGGCGACTCTACATCAAGCATCCCCACCTCTTTAAGGTCAGATGCCGCAGCAGGATGCTTCCTCCTTCAGGGTTTGCTCGGAAATGGTTTCCGATGGGAATCGGGAGCGTGTGCTTCAGCTCGCTTGTTTTCTTCCTCCCCCACGCCTTTGTTTGTTACCTTAGAGCACGTACACACACAGTCTGGCTAGCACACTGGAACATAAGTTAACGGCTTAGCGCAGCCTCCAAGGTGGTGGGTTGGCCTGGAGCCAGGGCTTGAGGTTGGAGAAACAGCAGGCAGAGCTGAGCCCCCCTGGCCCCAGCAGCCCCCGGTGGGCAGCACCGTGGGGGGCAACATGCTCAAGGGAGCGCTGGAGCGGGGCACAGCATCCCAGCAGGAGGGTGGTCAGAGCGCGAGGTCTGTTGCCTGTGTTCAGCTAGGTCCTTGCTGCTTTATTGCAGTACGCAGCCGACCCGCAAGATAAGCACTGGCTGGCAGAGCAGCAGCACATGAGGGCCACTGGGGGAAAGATGGTGAGTACGGCCGGGCTCGCGGCTCCTGCAGCCGGCAGGAACCGTGCAGAGACCCACCGCAGGGCCAGAATGGGCCGAGGAGCAGTGTGCCGGCTTTGGCAGGAGGCTAGGCAGGAGGGCATGTGGAGGCAGAGGTGCTCCCCATCGTGCTGCAGAGGTCCGGCTGCTGCTCCTCGGGATGTGGGCGAGCAGCGTGGTCTGGGAGGCACAGCCAGCTGCTGTGGGGAGCAGCAGCTCTGCACTGGATGGGGATGGGATGCGGCACTGCCCTTGCTGCCCCTCGCAGGCACCAGAGTGGGTGCATGGCAGCCCTGAGGTGTCCCCCCCACCTTGTGCTGCAGGCCTACCTCCTCATCGAAGAGGACATTCGGGATTTGGCTGCCAGCGACGATTACAGGTGAGGACCAAAGCAGAGGTGCTGTGGGTGCTGCTATGCCTGGGGCTGCTGCTTTGGGGGCCCACACTGCACCCACCCTTGCTGCTCCACTGGAGGAGGGCCCTGTGTTGGTTGGGGGCTTGGTGCCAGGGGTCTGTGGTGGGTGCTGCGGTCCATGGTGGGTGCTAGGGGCCCTCATGGGGGGGTCCACGGTGGGTGCCAGGGGTTTGGGCTCACTGCTGGTTGTCTGTGGTGGGTGCTGAGGTCCACGGCGGGTGTCAGGGTCCTCCCATCTTGCCCCACCTCTCCCCAGGGACTCTGTTGACCTGCGGCTGGAGGAGCTGAAGCCCTTCATCCCACCGACATGGATGACTGAGAAGATGCAGAGGCACATGGAGATGCTTCGCCGCGAGGGGGACGCGCTGGCCCCCGAGGGTCCCCCTGAGGGTCCCCCCGAGCCCTGAGGCCCTGGCCCCAGAGGGCCCCAATAAAGCCGCTTCGCACTCGCCTCTGCCGCCTCCTGTGGAAGGGTGTGTCTGGCCCTTTAAGGGTCCGCCGGGACCAACGGTTCCGCCAATGAACGGCCGCTCGCCGTTACCGTAGCACCCGCATCCCGGACGAGCGACGATTGGTCGGCTCGAACGAGGCTGTGCGTTGATTGGCGGACGGGCCGGACGTTGAAAATATTCAAACGGGGCGCGGGAGCTGGGCGGGACCAGGTGGGGTGGGGCCAGGCGGGACGAGACCGGAGCGGAGCGGCGAGACGAGCCGAGCCGAGCCGACACGAGCCGAGCCGACACGAGCCGAGCCGGGCACCGGCAACAGATCTTGGCACGGCAGAGACCCGCCGCCGCTGTTCGGCACCGGGAGAGCCGCAGGAGGGCCCGGGACCCGCGCCGAGTGCAGTCGCGGGCGGAGGGAGGGAAGGAAGGAGGGAGCAGGGCCCGGTGCGGCGCCGCCCGGGAGCGGTAGCTGCGTCCAACGCCCGCCAACGGGCGGGCAGCGGCGGCCGGAGGCGGGTGCGCCGCTCGGGTTCCCGGGAGCTGCCATGGCCTCACAGAACGCCGACCCCGCCGCGGTGCCCAGCGTGGCCGCCCGCAAGGCGGCTGAGGCAGGGGCCACGGCGGCCCGCGGCTCGGTGGGGAAGAGGTGAGCTGGGCCCGGGGCGGGCGCTGGGGGCTGCCCCGCCGGCCCGGCCCGGTAACGTGTGCTTCCCCCGCAGGCTGCAGCAGGAGCTGATGGCGCTCATGGTGAGTAGGGTCCCGGGGGAGGGGGTCCCCGGGGCCGGTCCCAGGGGGTCCCGGGCCGCTCTGACGGGCTGTCCCCGCAGATGTCTGGTGACAAAGGCATCTCTGCCTTCCCCGAGTCCGACAACCTCTTCAAGTGGATCGGGACCATCGATGGCGCCGCCGGCACGGTGAGCAGCTGGGACCCTGCTCCCCCCGGCCGAGGAGGGTGGTCCCACTCCTCGCTGTGCCCCCCGGGGCTCCCCTTCCCCCCAGGGCTGTGCTCCCAGCCCCTGACTCCTGCCCCCAGGCCTACGAGGAGCTGCGGTACAAGCTGTCGCTGGAGTTCCCCAGCGGGTACCCCTACACAGCGCCCACAGTGCGATTCCTGACGCCCTGCTACCACCCCAACATTGATACTCAGGGCAACATCTGCCTCGACATCCTCAAGGACAAGTGGTCAGCCCTCTATGATGTCCGCACCATCCTGCTCTCCATCCAGAGCCTGCTGGCAGGTGAGTCCCATGGCCAGGTTATGGTGGGGGGCTGGGGCTGGTGGCAGGGTGTGTGTCCCCCAGCACAGCACTGGGCGGTGGGACTCGGGGTTCCAGGCCGCCCCACCTGCTGACACAGCTCCCATGCCCAGAGCCAAACATCGAGAGCCCCCTGAACACACATGCTGCTGAGCTCTGGAAGAACCAAGCTGGTGAGTGCCCCGGGGCAGAAACACCCCTCCCTCCCTTTGGGGCGGGCAGCAGCACAGCCTCCCAGTCCTGCTGTGTGCCTGGCTCTGCAGCTGCCCTGGGACCCTCAGCCCTGTCCCCCCCCCTCTTTCCTTAGCCTACAAGAAGTACGTGCGGGAGACATACTCTAAGCAGGCCAAGAGCCAGGAAACCTGACTGATGCTGCTGCCACTGCTCCCTGTTGTACCCAGGCCTCTGTCTGCTCCCTGTCCAGCTGCTCTCTGCGGCTTTCTGTATCATAGGCTGTTCTTAAATTAATTTTGCAGTCCCAGCCACGGTTAATGTATAAATAAATGCACATTTATAACTCTTCCGGGGGTATTGTTGCAGCTTGGCACCCTGTCAGTGCCCAGAGGCACCTACTCTGTCAGCTCGGCCCCTCTGCAGGCATGGGCATGAAGGGAGGGACACCGATCCCCCTGGGGTAACACGGGCTTCATTAACGATTGGGGTGCCTGGAGCTGGTCCCGTTCCCTCTGCAGGGTGAGGGCAGCCCCCAGCATCACCTGCCAGGGTAGGGGAACGGGGTCTGCGGTGGTACCTAGGGCCCCATCACCTACTCTGCGATGCCTGACTGCAAGGGAGTGCCAGCCCTGCCGCCTCCTCTCCTGTCCCCTGGTCAGAGCACCCTGCAACAGTGCCCAGCATGAGCCCCCCCACCCAAGCCATGGGTGCTGCAGTGCCACCTGGCCCCCACCGGCTGTGTGGCCTCCACCATCCACAGCGGGATGTTGGCTCTACTCTCCATCTCCACTAGCATGGCCCTCACCTGCTCGATCTCCTCCTCCAGGCATGGGATGGATGGGGGCTGTGTGGGATCCCCCCCACACCGGTTCCTCTTGTGGCTAGGCAGCTCCCAGCCCTCCAGTCTGTGTGCATTGGAGCAGTGCTACCCCCCAGCACAGAGAAGAGCTGGCAGAGGTGGTGGGCTTGGCACAGGTCCTCTAGGAAGAGCTCCAGGGCAGAGAGGAACAGCACCCACAACCTCTCCAGCTCCTGTCGCTCCTTGGGGCTCACTGGTGCCTGCCGCAGCCCTGCCAGCAACACACACTGCAGCCCTGCAGGATGAGGGATACTGAGCCGGGCTGGCCCCAGAACCCCTCACCTACCCTGGTGCAGGTGCTGGGGGGGCACTGCAGTTGCTGCCCGGTGCAGCAGCTCCCTCCTTACCATTTCTGAGCTCACTGGCCTCCAAACTCCTCCTGCACCGCTATTCCCGCAGCCAAAGGCTGTCGGCACTGCCTCCAAGCTGCAGCACCAGCTGCCGGTGCCTGGCTGTGGCCTTGCAGAGGGCTGCCTGGGCTGCTGCACACATCCCTACCGTCCCTGCTGTACGGCATGTGGCCCATCCTCCCCATGCCATCGTACCCAGTGAGGGCAGGGTCAGGACCTTCTGGGGCCACCCCTGGCTCCCCACAGGGCTCAGCACATGGGGATGTGACAGGCTTTGAGCTGCGTCCTGCCAGCTGCCTGGTGCTGGTCCCACTGGCCCCACGTGTGTCAGGCGCTCCCTGGTCCAGGAAGCATCCCTGCCTCGTCCCCTCCTGCTGTGCTCCCTGGCTGGAGTGGTGGCAGAGCTGCTGCAAGGGCCCGGTGTCCCCAGGGAGCAGTGATGCATGACAGGCTGGCACAGACTGTCCAGGCCCACAGGCTCCAGCGTTGCCTTGACTCCACAGGGAGGGGGCTGCTGCTGTCCCCACCACCACCTTATTGCCAGGTCCTCTGTGCCATTCTGGGTGGGATGCAGAGGTCCTGGTGTGGGGCAGGCAGTAGTGGCCCCCAGATCCCCTTGTGGTTCCCACCACCCTGCCCCAGAGAGGGTAGGAGCAGCTCCTCCCTCCTGTGCCACCAGCTCCCAGAGCTCTGCGGGGACCCCTCGGGGCCGTGCTCCCTCGCCTGCTGGTGTGTGAGCCAGCCGCTCCGCATGGAAACTCTGAGGTCAGCGCTGGCGCCCGCCCAGCAGCCCGTGGGAACCGTGGCCCTAGGCTGCCCCCGTGCCCCCCAGCACGGCCGCGCTGGGTGAGCCTGACTGGCATGCGGCACCTGCCCAGGCACATCCCCCTCTGGGGGAGCAGTGCGGGGGCACAGTGCCATGGCCCCCTCCCCATGCAAACCCGGTGAAGTTTCGCACCGGCGTCTCAAGCCTTTCCCCTTTTATTGAGGCTCAGACTGAAACCACGTGCAAGAGGCTGGAGGAGAAGCTGGGCCGCCAGCAGCGGGGCAAGACCAAGGCCCCGGCCCAGGGCAGGGCCCCAGCTGGGGAGGGCAGCCGGGTGCTGTGCAACTGCTGCTCCCTTGGGGGTGGTGGAGCGGGGCAGGGTGCAGCAGCCGGCCCGAGGAATGACTGGTCCCTTACTGCACACCCTCCATCATCTTCAGGAACTCTGCAAGAGAGTGGCACCCTCAGCCCACGGTCCTGCCTGGGGTGTGTGGCACAGGCGCTCAGCCAGAGCTGCCACTCACCATCAAAGTCGATGCGGCCATCATTGTTCTTGTCTGAGTCCTTCATCAGGTCCTCTATGTCCTCTTCAGTGACGTGCTCCCCGGTGGCCCTCAGGATCTCGCCCAGTTCCTCAATGTCAATGAACCCATCCGCATTCCTGTAGGAGGGTGACGGCAGGACGCGGCCATGCTTGCCCCTGCAGGCAGGACAGGCTGGCATCCCTCTCCCCCCACTCACCGGTCAAAGATGCGGAAGCAGTTGGCCAGCTCCTCCTCAGACTTGCCCTTGGCATCCTCTTTCATCTGGCGCACCATCATCACCAAGAATTCCTCAAAGTCAATGGTGCCGCTGCCTGTGGGAAAGAAACTGAGCACAGGTCAGGGTGCCAGCCTGGCACCCATCGCCCACCACCCCCCAAAGGCTGCTCACCATCCTCATCCACCTCCTCTATGATGGCATCCAGCTCTTCCTTGGTGGGGTTCTGGCCCAGCATCCTCATCACCGTCCCCAGCTCCTTGGTGCTGATGTCCCCGCCGCCATCCGCATCAAACATGTCAAAGGCGGCTTTGAACTCTGTGGGGAAGGGGGTCAGGGCTGGGCAGTGCACAGGACAGGGCCACGGCAGTGGGACAGAGCCCGCCGGGTCTGGCCCCTCTCCCCACTGCTCCTGCACTCACCCGCGATCATCTCCTCGCTGAGGAAGGCGCGAGCTTCAGCCTGCTGGTCCGTCTGCAAAGCAAGGCAACGGGGTCACTGTGGCCGTCCGCAGCGTGCCCAGGAGCCCCCAGCACAGTGAGGCACAGGGGTGTGGGGTGAGCCCCTGCCCAGCCGGCGTGTGACGCCATGCCGGGGCAAGCTGCGGCCCCCAGCCATCCCCACAGCTCTGGTGCTGCCTGGACATTTGCGAGGGCGGGGGAGCTGCTGTCTGTGTGTGCCGCCTTGGCATCTCAGGTATGCAGCGCTATTTTTGGGGTCTCCTCAGCTCCCCTTATAGGGATCAGTGGGGCCACAGCCACGGGCACCTGTTGGCCCTGATCAAGTTTCTCCTGGAGGCGTGGGCTGGCTGTTGAGCCGGCTACGATGCTGTGTCGCATGACCCAGCACTCAGCTTTCAGCCACCCTCTGCCACTGCCACCTCTGCACAGCCCTGTGCTCCGGCCAGGACTGAGCCAGTGTCCCCGGGGCACCCGCACCCTTCAGGCAGCCATGCAGCCCCCCCAGAACACAGACACTGTGCTGCCCTGATGCCTCCCTGCCCTCACACGCCATGGCTAGCCCAGCCCCGGGGACCCCCTCCCACTGCTGTCCATGGAGGCATCTCAGCAGCAAACCCCCCCGGGTGCATGCAGTGCCCAACGCCTCCTGCCCTGCTGGGTCTCGCCCCAGCACACAGCGCATGGCATACAGCACACGGCAGCATGGGGGCTCTTACCATTGAAGGCATCTTTGCTGCTTTCCTCCCCTAGGGAGTCACCACCTCCTGCAGCAGTAGTCCCTAGAAGCTCCCTGGTGCTCCTGGCACCCCAATTTGTAGCGTCCCTGCCACGTGGCGTGCCCCCAGCTGTGGCCCCGGCAGCCTATCAGCTCCCCGGTGGCAATCAGGCCCCGCTCATTGGCAACAGGCGCATTTTACCTAATTTAGCCAAAACGTTATTGGCCAAGAGCTGGGGATTAACCGTGGGTCTGAAGCTGGGATAGAAATTCAAGCCCTCCGGGGAGGGACACTGGAGCCTTGGCTGGAGGGTGGCTCTTCTGCCCCCTCCCCCTCCCAGCACCCTCCAGCCCAGGGCGGCTCAGCAAGGAGGGGGTTAAAAATAGCCCAGACAAGGGGGCCAGGGCCTCCCCCTGCACCAAGCTGTCTACCCCAGCACCCTGACCATTACCTGCTCCCCTGCTGAACCCCAGACCTGAAGCCGTGCCTGGGGCAGGCTCCCAGCATGGGACTGGGCTCCCCCAGTCCAGGGTCACCTCCCTCATCCCCACAAGACCCCGGGGCCTCCAGCCTTGCCGTGCCACCTCCAACCCCCTCCCTCCACTCCCTTTTTCTGCTTGGGTGGGCCGGTTGCGGCACCCCAGCCCAGGTGAGGAAGGGGTCCCCGGCGGGGGGCCTGGGGTATGATGCCCTGGGGGGGGGCAGAGCGTGCCCCCCCTGCGGTACAGGATTCCTGGCACTTTTGGCACCGAGACTCCAGCTCTGGAAAAGGCCCCATCTTTCTGTGCTGCCAGGGCAGTGGGAAATCTGCCCGGCACCTCCTTGAAGGCTCTGCTCTCACACACCGCAGCCCAAGCCACCCACCTTTGCCATGGCCTGGCTGGGGCTGCCGGTGGTGGGGACACGCTGGCCAAGTGGCCCGTGCCCCAAGGGGGTTGGACGGGGGGCTTGGAGCTGCGGCGGGGTCAGACCCTCTCCTGCAAGGTCACCGGGGGTCAGCACCAGCCCAGGCCCCCGTGCATCCCACCCTGCCTGGCAGCCGGGAAGGGAGGGACAGGGCAAGGCATCGGGGTCCCCAGGCTCTCAGTGCAGAAGCCCCCCAGACCCCCCTGCGCCCACGAGAGCGCAGGGATCCCCACACAAGGTGCTGGAGCAGGGCGCAGCGGGTGTGCAGGGCAGAGCGATGGCAGCAGCTGGGCCGGTTCCTCGGTATTAATAGACATTCCCAAGAAAGTGGCGAGGCAGCAGTGGGCACGGCACTAAATAAGGCTGGCCGGGGCGAGGGGGTGCTGGGGCAGCCCAGGGGATGTCCCGCAGGGGCAGTGGCACAAGCAGGGTCGGGACGCGGCGTGCAGGGTGCAGGGTATGGGTGTGCCGGGGTACGGGGACCCCGCAGTGCCAGGCGCCGCGGTGAGGGACTGCTGTGGCTGCGGGCAGGGGGCCGCGGGGCGCTGCCCAGGCAGGGGACAAGGGGAGCAGTGACCGGCGGGGGCCAGGGACCGCGGGCAGAGCCGCCCTGAGCCGTGCCGTGCCGTGCCGGCCCCGCCGCAGCGATCCGGGTTCCCGGCGGAGGCGGAGCCGTGCAGGGAGGATCCCGGGCCGAGCCGCGGCGGAGCGGCCATCGCTCGGCACCGCCTGTCTCGGGGCAGCACGGTACGGGCCGGTCCCGCACCCAACGCGGCTGCACCGGGCAGGGGGCGTGGGAGCGGGGCCAGGGGGTGTCGCGGGGCCGGCGCCGGCCGGGCCGTGGTGGGCGGCAGCCCTTGGCCCCCAGCCCATCCCGCCGCCTTGGGGCGGCCGGGCCTGACGCGCTGCCCGGCCCAGGCGGGATGGCCGCCCGCATCCTGCACCGCCTGCGGCACGCACTGGCCGGGGAAGGTGGCCGGGAGGAGCGGGTGCGCGGTGGCTGCGAGGCCGAGGACTTCCCGGAGAGCTCAGAGCTGGAGGACGACACGGAGGGGCTGTCAACGCGCCTCAGTGGCACCCTGAGCTTCACCAGCCACGAGGAAGAGGAGGAGGAGGAGGAGGAAGGCGCTGGAGAGGAGCTGGGAGAGCCGCCACAGGCCATGGGGGCGGCAGCCGGTGCGGAGGATGGAGGCAGGTGCTGGGGTCGGTGTGCTGGGGGGGCCGAGGCGGCAGCACCCTTGTGGAGGGGACCCAAGCGATGGTGGGGGCCAGCAGCCTGGAGATGCTGGGGTGCTGGGAGAGCCCCGTCTGCGCAGGGTTGGGCTGACGCCCCTCTCCCGGTGCAGAGTGGGGCCCTGCAGCCGAGCGTGCTGGCGGCAGCCTGCTGACCCGGCAGCTGCAGGAGCTGTGGAGGAAGTCGCGGGGCAGCCTGGCTCCACAGCGGCTGCTCTTCGAGGTCACCAGCGCCAGCGTGGTCAGCGAGCGCTCCTCCAAGTACGTGGTGAGTGAGCCCGGTGGGGCTGGGTAGGCGCAGGGCGGGCACAGATCCTGCTCCCTCCTGGGGCAGGGGTCCCATGGGGCTGGCGCTTATTTCTCTCTGTCTTTCCCTGTGCTGCTCGGATGATGCTGGCGGCTCAGATGAGCCTCAGGTAAGTATTGCCAAGAGGTGCTGTGGCAGCCCAGCCTGCTCCCTCCTGCCCAGGCAAACCCCCCTGTGGCCTGTCTTTGGCTGTACACCTGGTTCTGCCTGGCCCCACGGGAGCGCTTGCCCACGGCACCGCCCTGACACCCGGCTCCCCCCACAGCTCTACACCATCTACTTGATCCGCTCCGGCCGGTTTGACAAGGCCCCTGCCGCCATCGCCCGGCGCTACTCGGACTTTGAGCAGCTGAACCGCCGCCTGCGCAGCCGCTTCGGCTGTGACATGGCTGGCATCACCTTCCCCAGGAAGAGGCTGCGCCGGAACTTCACCGCTGAGACCATTGCCAAGCGGAGCCGAGCCTTTGAGCAGTTCCTGTCCCACCTGCACTCCATTGCCGAGATCCGCCGCTCCCCCGAGTTCCTTGAGTTCTTCTTCCTGCAGGACCTGCAAGCCGCACAGCGCCTGACCTGCACTGGCATGTACCGCGAGGCCCTGGCCACCTGGGCCAATGCCTACCGGCTGCAGGACCGGCTGGGGGTGTGCGGCTCCGGCCGCTTCCTCCTGACACTGGCTGGGCTGGCCGTCTGCCACCAGGAGCTGGATGAGCTTGGTGAGGCCCATGGCTGCTGCGAGCAGGCGCTGCAGCTGCTGGAGGCCCAAGGCAGCCACCCATTGCTGGGGCCCTTCCTGCAAGCCCACGTCCACCTGGCCTGGAAAGTGGGCAAGGACAAGCGGCGTTCAGAGGCTCGGCTGCAGGACCTGCGGGAGGCTGGGCCACCCCTGCAGCAGCAGCCCACCCTGAAGGAATGCCTGATCAAGGAGCCTCTGGAGTAAGCATCCCACCACCGGTGCCCCCACGGTGACAGGAGGGCAAGGGGCCCAGGGTGGCTAGAGCAGCAAGGGTGATGCCATCGCTGGGATGGAGCACAGAGGCAGCACTGCGTGTCTATGGATGGCACAGCCCACGCCCAGGAGCTGTCTCAAAAATGCACTTTCTTTGTGGTTAGTCTGTCCTGTGGGGCCGGGCACTCGTGGGTGCTTGTCACCCACTGCCAGGAGCTGGCTCTCCCTCTGCGGGGGGGGTTCTAGTGTGGATGGGACGGAGTTTAGCTGGGATGTACTAGCACTGCATAAGGAAACGGGAAGGCTTCTGGCAGGGTCTGTGGCTCTTGCCAGAAGCTTCCCATAAAACTTATGTAATAAAAAGGACTTTATTGAATAAAGTCTCAGTAGGAAGAAGAGCGAGGCGCCTGCTGTATGTTCAGCTTCACTTCCCCCAGGGCACCATCAGCAGGAAGCCTCGTGTCCCCCATACTGAGGTGGGGAGCTGCCTCATCCCTTTTCCCAGCTCCCAGCTTCCCCTTTTCCAGCTCCCAGTGGCTGGGCGCAAGCCTCAAGGGTGAGCAGAAGCAGCGACTGATGCATCATGGCACAAGGAAGACAGAAGTGAGAAGGGGCACCCACATGTGCCACAGTAGCACTTTCCCCCTCGTGCTGTGGGGGCAGAGGCAGCCCTGGTGCTGCCGACCTTCTCCCTTTCAGGAGAGGGTCCCTCAGGCAAGCATAATCATGGGGCTCAAGGCGACAAAGTCCAGGGAATGGAGCCCAGCCATTCACCTGACATCTTTATTTAAGGCAGGTGAAGGGCAGCTGATCATACTGTACGGTTATGTGCTGTGCAGCAAGCAGTCAGTTGCAGCAGACGCCTCTGCAGGTCCCCATCTGTCGTGGAGGGCCTCTGGCACCAGCTCTCCCCATGGTGCTGGATCCAGCCCAGTCTCCCTTCAAGGCTCATTTCTGCTGCTGCCCAGGTCCCACCTGGCCCACATCTCTCCTGGTCCGTCCCTCGGCGTGCCCAAGCCCCAGCCCGCAGGGGTTTCGCAGCTAGAGCTTGCTCTGGTTTGGCATTTGCTCCACCCTGATGACTCCTTCCTGTGCACAGGTGACAGCCAGGACCCCATCCCTGCGCCACAGCCGTCCCTGCACCAGTCCCCGGCACCCACCTGAAGAGAGAGCCTGTCAGACTGCAGACTGTCAGTCCCTGCAACAGGCAGGGCTGGCCTTTGCCATGCGGGTCCCTGGGGAATGCAGCGGGGACTCACCAGCCCAGGGGCTCTCACACTCGTACAGCATCCAGTGGTCCGCTCGGAAGGGCGCGTGGAACCACATAGAATGGTCAAGGGACACCATGAACTTGATATGGTACTGCCGGTGTGGGAGCAGGGCCGTGCCCAGGAAGGCATAGTCGGAGATGTAGGCAGCCACACAGCAGTGCACCTTCATGTCAGTCTCTCCTGCAAAGCGACCGGCACTGCCTGTCTCCAGCGTGCACTGTACGTGCCCAGCTCCCCCAGGAGCTCTGCTTCCCTGGGGGTCAGCTGCTGGCCAAACAGTGCTGTGATGCTCTTTCAGACCTGCTCTCCTTGCTGTGCCTCCCAAGGAAAGCCGGCCGTGTCTGAGCATGGCACACGGCCATCGCTTCACGCTCCAGCACCCCCACCTGTATTTCAGCCTTGAAATCTCCAGGCTTCCCCACAGGCTAGGGGCACAGTCAGCCTCTGAATCACAGCCCTCTCCGCCCACTCCGTTGCGAGCGTGCTCTAAAGCGCAAGCTGGAGCCTGAGCCCTTCGCTTGTGGGGCAGCTGGACTGCCCTCCTGGCAGGACCCACCTATGTAGCCTCGTGCTCGCACCCAGAAGAGCTGCTTTGGCTCCTGCAGCTCGGAGCAGAATATATCTGGCGGGTTCACGGGTTTGATATCAATTGGCACGTCTTCGGCCTGAATCTTGTTAAGGTGCTTTCTGTATCTCTCCGCCAAGTTAGGATTCCTGTAGACCAACACAGAGAAGTGAGGTTAATGCCAGGCAGGCCAGAGGCACATCCTGCTGGCAGCAGCTTCAGACCAGGGACCCAGGGCCACACAGAAAGGCAACAGGGGCACAGCTCCTGCTCTGTCTGCTTCTCTGCTCCCCAGGTGTATTTGGGAACTCCTCAGGCTGTTGCCTCAATTCTCTCCCACCTGCTTTTGCCCCTGCACCTCCGTAAGCTGCAGCTGCAGAGAAGGGCATCTCTGGCATGCCCTGTCTGCCCCACTCACTGCAGGAACTTCTGGATGAGCTCCTCCTGCGTCAGCAGCTTCTCAGGGGGTGGCACGGCAGGCATGGTGAACTGGTGCTGCACCGGGCTGCACTGGGAGAGCTGGAAGGAGGCCTGGCAGGTGAAGATCGGCTTTCCATGCTGGATGGCCTTTACAGAACGAACAGAGAAGCTCTTCCCTGTACGGGTCCGTTCCACCTCGTACAGCACTGGCACCTTGGGGTCCCCTGGGACAGAAAAGGGACGTTCTGCTGTCGGACCACCACGCACCACAGAGGGGACCTGACCTACAGATGCTGAGCACTGGGGCCAGGCGGGCTGAGCCCACTGTGCCCTGAACCATCAACACCCTCTCTCTGCTGTGCTGGAGCCAGGATGGCAGCATCTGCCCACCCATGTGGGCCTCAGCCGCGGCTTCCCCAGCCCCTCAACCACTGGAGTCACTGCCTGGTCCCGGTCCCGCCATAAGCCCCAGCCTCCCCGACCCCCTGCACCCCATCCTGCCCCTCCACAATCACCCCTCTGCCCCACTGAGCTCTCTCCCTCAGCTCCGGGCACCCCCCGGCCAGCAGCCCGGCCTGCCCCCGGGCCCAGACCTGCCCACCCCCGCCCTTCCCACTCCGGCGCCCCAGCCGCGGGGCTCCCCGCCCGGCCCCGCTCCCCGCAGCGCGGCTCCCCCCGCGCCCGGCCCCGGCCCACCTGCCCGCACGAAGTAGCAGTGCAGCGAGTGGACCTGCTCGTCGCGGCTAACGGCGCGGGCGGCCGCCACCAGGGCCTGCCCCACGATCTGCCCGCCGAAGAGCCGCTGCGTGGCGGGCACCCAGTGGTGCCGGCCCCTGCGGGGGAGAGGGCGGCGGCGGTGAGGGCGGCGGCGCGGAGGGCGGCCCGACCCCGGCGCCCCGGCGGCCCCGCGCACCTGAAGAGGTCGAGCTCCAGCCGCTCCAGGTTCAGCACGCTCGTGATCAGCACGCTCCGCAGGTCTCCGGCCGGCGGCCGCCCCGGCCCCGGCCCCGGCCCCGCGCCCGCTCCCCCGGCGTCGCCCGGAGCTGCCATCTCCGAGGCGGCCCAGCAGCCCTGACAGCGGCAACACCCGGCCGCTGCGCGGCGCAGCGGCAAGTACCGCCCACCCGCGAGGCAAAGACAGCCAGCTGATTGGTCTCTGAGCTGTCAGTCACCCGGGCCGTGGCAGAAAGCTCTGGGATGGTTGGCTGGCCTCCTGCCCGTCCGGAGAGTACGCCTGTAATTGGCCAGACTCATAGTGTGGGCGGTGCCCCAGCTGGTTTAATATGGCTTCTTCCTGCTGGAGAGGAGGCTGCAGGTGTCAGGTCTGCCATGGAGCTGGGCTCTTGCTTCAGGAGCTACGAGGCCTTCAGGGAGCGCTTCCGCGCCTACAAGAGGGCGCAGGGCTGCCGCTACGCTCTGCGGAGCTGCGTCTCTGTCCGCTGCCACAACCGGCAGCACGGCACCACCGTCCGCGAGGATGTCATGTAAGGCCACCGCGGTGCGCAGCCCTGCCCGGCCGGGCCGGCTCGGCTCGGTGCCTGGCCCCGGCACCCCCGGGCAGGGCCTGCGCCCCGCGCTGGGCTCCAGGGGGTTCGGTGCTCCCCGCGCGGGTCCGGGGAGTGAGCCCATGCGGGAGCGCCCTGCCCGCAGGGAGCGGCGTCAGCAGCTCTGGCCCCCAGCCCAGCCCCTTCCACGGGGCGTCAGCTCCTGCCAGCACCTGGCCGAGTGCTACTGTAACCGGGGCTGCCCGCGGTTGCGGAAGGGTTCATCCTGCTAGCCTAACAGGCCTGCAGAGGAGAGTGCTGTTGGTTATGTCAGGCGCTTGCTGTTTTCATAGTCTCGACTGTTCCTGTGTTGCTTACCCCCCGTTGCTGTGTCCCAGCCCTGTTGCTCCCCCTCATGCTCCAGCTAGCGCTCTGCTGTCCTGCTTGGCTCTGTTCAAACCCTGCCTTTTGGCTCAACAATTCTTGCTGCCTCTTGCAGCAAAACCTGTACCTTTCACCTTTGAAGTCACCCTCATGGGACATTGCTGGCTAACTACAGCTCCTGCCTTTTTCTTCTCAAGTAGCAAGACACTAAGTACTGGCTGCTGGCATTCCCCAGCTGCTTTCACCTCATTGCAATGGCAAGGTGCTGTCGGGTTTCCCTCTCAGTGCTGGATTCCACAGCCTTCACTTACCTGAGCAGGTCTAGCGATACTGCCTCATTTCTGTGCAAGTCGGTGGATCCACTTGTGTGCACAAAGGCTACAAGGTCATTCTCCACTCACACAACTGCTCCCCTTGCTGCCTTAAAATATAATTTAATCGTGTGCCTTGAAGCCTTTCTTGCTGTGTTCTAGCCTGCTCCTCCAGATGCAGAGGAGTTGCAGAAATGATATGTGCTTTAAGGGAGTTAGGCACACATGCACCCAGGTATCAAGTTTTTGTTAACGGCTTTGCTGTTTCTGGAGAGCAGAAACAGGCATTGCTGGGATCAAGAGCAGGGGCTGCTTTATGGTGTCTGGTTGTGGCAGTTACGACTCTTAGTTCATTTGTTTTTCCTGTATTTGAGCTTTCTTACCCCAGGCTTTGCTGAGCGGAAAGCCAGCTCGTCTGACTGGCGTATGTGTTTTTTGTGTGCTCGCTAATTGAATATAGTGTCAGCATGCAAGAAAAGTCAAAACTAAATGCTGGCAGCCCATGCCACCATTGCTTGCCCCATTAATGCCTTCTCAACGTTTGCAGGTTCATGGAGGTTAAGTTTGGTTGTGCCCGGGCCCAAAAATACAACAAGAAGAGAAAGCAGCAGCCCAGCTTGTGTCCAGCTTATTTTGTGTTGCAATATAAAGAAGACATAGACCAGCTTGTGATCAGCGATCTGAACAGCAACCACGTCCATGCAGGCCCGGTTTTTTCCCTGACCAGAGCCGCTGCCCTGATGGCAAGCACTACGGAACGCGACAGCCCCGCAACAAAACCGCTAAAGCAACAGCAGGCGGGCGGGACTGAGAGTGGTGCTGCAGCAGCAGAGGACTCCTACGCAGTCATGGGACAACCGGTAGATGGGGCGCCTGCTCCGTACGGGGCTCCTGCGCTCCCTGAGGCAGCAAAGGAAAATGCTTCGGCCTCGGCACTAGTCAGGGTTGCCGAGGTAATGAAAACCTTTCTGACAGAGAACAAGGGCTCCCTGGCCTCAGTTAGCACAGACAGGGACCATGGCCTGGACAGACTCAGCTTCCAGACCAGGCAGATGAAGAGCTGGTTCGTGCGGTTCCCCGAGAGCCTCCTGCTGCACAGAGTGCTGAGTGAGGCGGGACATGTTCTCTATGCTTTCCTTGTAGAGAGCAAGGAGCAAGTAGGGAAGGTGGTGCACTTGTCACTGCTGAAGGATGACACAGGACACAACGTCAGGGAAATGCTGACCATCTTCAAGGAGTTCAATCCTGAGTGGCAAAAGGTCCAGGCTGTTTTTGTGGACGTGTCCTTCTTTCACAAAGCTGTCCTCCATGAGCTCTTTCCCTCTGCCCAGGTGTTCCTTTCTGTCTATCACACTGTCCGACTGCTTGAGAAGAATGCAGAAGAAGCGGAAATCTCCTCTTCCTTCAAGCAGAACTTGATGCTGGCCTTGCAGAAGGCTGTGTTTTCCCCTTCAGCTGCAAGTCTGGATGCCCTGTTGCCGCTCGTGAAGTGTGTGGTCAGCCCAGAGCTATACAACTATCTGCGAGCCAACTGGTTCTCCTGTGAGCTGCTCTGGTACACGCATGGAAAGAAAGGGCTGCACTCCTGCAGCACACACATGGACAGCCTGGACCTCATCACGCACCGAATAGCTGGTCTCCTTGGCCAACAGCCATCCTTGGAGGCAAGCATTCTTTCTTTTCTGGAGTGTGCAGACTGCCTTGATTCCAGAGGCTCGGAGAGCCTGAACCAGGGTTTCTTGAGCACCAGGGAGGATGGCTGGAGCAGCCTCCAGGAGAAACCTGATGCATGTGCTGGTGCTGCAGCAGAACCAGGCCCCATTTTTGGCTCTCCGGCTCTTGCTGATTGCCCTGAGCCCACTGCGCAGGCTGCTGCGGTGGGGACGGGGTGCATGCTGGCTGCACTCCGGGAGAGCTGTGGGGAGCTAGGCTACTGGCTGTGCCTGAAGGAGTGGGAGGTGGTGCAGACGTCCACGCAGCTGCTCAGCCCTGCCTCGGGCAGCCTCAGCGTTTGGCTGCTGGAAGACGCGCACCGGGTGAGCTGGGACTGCCGGAGCTGTAGCTGCTGCTTCCAGCGCCGCTACCGGCTGCCCTGCAGGCACGTCCTGGCCGTGCTGCAGGTGCACAGGGGCCATGTGGAGGAAGGCATGGTGTGCAGGCGCTGGCAGAGGAGGTACCAGCACCTCCTGGCCCCCGGGGCCAGCCTCCCGGGCTTCGGTGGGGGCTCGGCAGGCGGCCGGCCGCTGGGCAGAGAGGAGAGAGCCCGGTTCCTCAGCCTGGAGCTGGCCAACCTGCTGCTGCAGAGCGAGGGGCGGGAGCTGGAGGAGCGCAGCTCCGCGCTGGCAGCTATCCTGGCGGCCTGGGCTCGGTCACCGGAGCCGGGGGAGGCGGCCGGGAAGAAGCCGGTGCCCCCGCACTGCTCTGGGTAACGGAGGCCGCCCAGGAAATGCGAGGTGGTGGAGTGGAGCCCGCGGCGGCCGCTCCCGGCAGCGCCCGAGGCCGCCGGTGCCGCCGCCCGGCAGCGACGGGCCGCGCCCGGCCGGCAGGGGGCCTGGCGCGCTGCCTGACGTCATGGCGCGCCCCACGGTGATTGGTGGCGCTGCTGGCAGGGAGCGGGGCACGCCGGGATGCGCTCCCCGGAGGCGGCGGCGGAGCGGGGCATGCCGGGATATCCCCCCCTCCCGGTAGCGGCGGCGCAGCGTTCGCGGCCCCGGCAGGGCAGGCGATGGCACAGGCCCCGCCGGGCCCGGACCGCGGCTCCTTGGTGGCCTACGAGCCGGGGGCGGGCGGCCGCATGGCCTCCGTCAGCTTCCAGAGCGCTGCCATGGCTAGCGTCTTCGCCCGCTTCCCCCGGGTACTGCTGGTGCACCGGGCCGGTGGGCCGGCGGGCCGCGCGCTCTATGTCTTCCTGGTGGCCGGGCCGGCCCCGGAGCTGCACGGCGGCATGGCCAGGGTGGTGCATCTTGCTGTCCCGCAGAACGAGTCGGTGGGAGGCCTGGCGCGCATGTACGGGGCGTTCAGGGCCTTCAATCCAGCCTGGGCTGAAACCCAGCTCCTCCTGATGGGCCCTGGGCTGCCCCAGCCGTCTGTGCTTGCCCAGGCCTTCCCAGCAGCAGAGGTGCAGCTCTCCATCTTCCACCTCTGCAAGGACCTGCAGCACCAGATCCAGCGGCTGGCCTTGGAGGGCTGCACCGAGCACCTGATCCTGGCTGCCCTGGGTGACACCATGCATGCAGCCACCGAGAGCAGCCGCAGAAAGATGCACGCCCTTCTGAGAGACCTCATGACACCAGACTTGCTGTCTCAGCTCCATGTTCACTGGCTTCTCAATGATGAGATCTGGGCCACGCACAAGGAGAGGACTTGGGGGCAGAGCAGTAACTACTTTAAGGACCTGGAGATTGTCACCCAGGGACTGAGCCAGATTTTCAGCAGTGGGCTCTCTTTGGAGAGCTGCATCACCTCCTTAGCCCAGTACTACCAAAAGTGTGTTTCTAAGAGTGCTCCTAATGCTGTGATTTGCTCTGCTCCCCATCCTGATCACTGTGCTGCTCAGGCAGCTCCCCAAAGTTTGCCTGCCAGGAGTTTGCCTCTTGCCCCTCCAGCATGCCAGCGTAAGCAGTCTCGGAGCTCTGTCCAGGCTTCTGCCACCACAGCAACAGCTCAGCAGCAGTGGCCGGTGCCAGAGTCTCTCACAGCAGCTAAGAGTCCTGTGATTGTTCACAGTCCACCAGCAGCTCTTCATCATCAGCCTGAAACCCCCCAGGCTCTCTTCTTCCAAGGTAAGCCTGCAAGCCCTCAGTTCTCATTAGGTCCTTCATCTCCTGTGGCTAAACTGGAGGCAATGGAAAACCCAGAGGGTGACAGCAAGGACGAGATTAACCGAAGGACTGAAGAACACATTGAGCAGTCATTGAGGGATATTTGCACGGAGCCCGCTGCCAGGCTGTGCCTGAGCGAGTTTGCAGTGGTTCAGAAGTCCGTGCAGCTGATAGGCACTGGGGAGGATGCTCTCAGCGTACAGGTCCTGGAGGATGCCCACAGGGTGGACCTGAAAGGCCTGAGCAGCTGCACTTGCCATTTCAACCAGGTCTTCCAGCTGCCCTGCCGGCACATCTTGGCCATGCTGGATTCGGACAGGAAGACCCTGCAGCCGGAGATGCTCAACAGACAGTGGCAGAAGGGATGTGATGCCCATCAGGCTGAGCAATATGGTGCTGATGGCCTCTTGGAGGTCCTGAAGAGCTCCTGGAATGAGTCTTTGGATAAATCCCTGGTGGTGTCATTCCTCACGGCAGAGATCAGCCGGGTTCTCGCCCACTGCAGCGGGGAGGAGTTTGAGCACAGGTACAGGATCCTCCGGGAGCTGGCTGACAGCTGGATTGGGCCCTACATCGAGGTGAAGCTCTAACACCAAGTGGGACCCAAGCGGGCTGCTTCGTGTGCGGATCCTTGGGAGCAGCTGGGCAGCAGATGTGCAGGAGGCATGTTCATCACTCCACCAGTGTCTTGGCTTCCACCTTTATTCCCCTTAGCCTATCACTCCCTTGAGGGTTGGCATAGAAGGGGCAGCTTGGGTCCTTTATCTGCCAAATGAGTGTTGCCTTTTGCATGGGACAGCTGAGAAACCAGATTGCAAACTCCTGATCATGCTGGATGTGACCAGCTGCTGACCTGGCTAATAGGAGGTGTGGCTGGGAGCCAACCAGGGGTGGTGCAGCGTGGGAGGTGATGGTATAACATGTGACAAAATTACTTGATGCGTGGCCAGTGCCTGCAGGTCCTTCCAGCATCCAGCTGTGATGTGTTGTGCAACAAAGCCAATAAATTGGCCTTGTATTGCTTGGGAGCTGTGTCTGTTTCTGTGCCAGCTGCAGCCGCTCCTCCCTGCGGACAGGACGGTGGGGCTCGCTCACACTGTGAGACCAGGCGGTGCTTTGGACAGGGCTTTGAACAGGGCTTCTTGGTGGTCTTTTCTTACTGTAGCACCCTCCAGGTAGTGGAGTGAGCCTGCTTGTTGGGAGGCAGCAGGTCCGGGGGGGTGGCAATCTCTGCTGCCAGCAGCGCAGCTCATGCTCTGAAGCAGAGTTGTTTGTCTGGTCACGGCAGCTGCTCTCCATTCCTCAGAAAGGGGAACCCGCCCTCCCTTGTCAACAGCTTGTGTGCTGGGGGAGGCTGGAGGGATGCTGCGGGTCACAGTAGTGCCAAATAAAGCTGTGATGAGGTGGGGAGCAAAGGCTTTAAACAAATGGGGTGGGGGAGGAAAAATGTGGGGAAGAGCAAACAAGCCCTGGCCCTCAGGTGCTCTCTGATGGGTCAGCCCCTTGTCACCCCTCACAAGCAAAAGCAATGCCAGTGCCCATTGTGTTGGGACACGGCAGGCTGCGGACATGGCAGGTGCATGTCGGAGACCAACCTCTATCGCTGTGGTTCAGTCACAAATGGTTTGTTTTCTCTGTTTTCTCTGATCAGTGCTTCCTTCCTTAACATTTTTGGTTTCGGTAGAGTCAGCCCGTTGCAGGAGGAGGACTGTTGCAAGGTTGGGGGATTTCCTCTTGATCTACGGTTTTGTTACATTATCTGATACTATCAAATCTAACTAAATGTAGCATCATGTTTCCTAAAACACCCTTCTCCTTTCTGTAAACTTGGAGCTGCTTGTTTCACCCCTCAGCTGTGCTGTCAAAGAGGCCTGGAAGGCTCTGCCTGCCAGACTCCTTGCCATCTTTCATTCTGGCACTGGTGGCACCCCTCTCATTTTCAGAGGGCTTTTCTCTCTGCCTCTTGCTCTGTGCAGCTCTGACCCTGCCTTCCCTCCCAGCCTGGCACAGGCACTGTGGGAACACCAGCTGCCATCCCCACCAGCCAGAGGATGAGGGGTCTGGAGGAAAGTCTGGTGCTGGCTCGTGGAGCTAGGGAATGCTGGGCCCTCTTCCTCAGCCAGCAAGGTGGGATAGCTGGATCCCGCGCTGGCTCACCATGACCGGCTCCATAGCCACAGGCATGTGCCTGAGCAGTGGCTGCTGCCAGCGCAGCTCCTTGGGTGCCGCACATTTCCCTGCGGAGTCTGCCCCATCCCCCTCCCCACTAGGAACACAGGAAATAACTCATCCCTGGTCTTGGGGTAAACATCTTTCCCAAGAGCAAAACTGCCAGGCTGGGACAAGCATATGGCTGTAATTTACCCTCTGTGTGAATGTCATGCTGGGCCCTCCCACACTCCACCTGGCCTTTGCTCTGCTCCACCCGGGCGATCCCAGCTTCACTGTCAGGCTACAGACGGGTCCTGAGCCCAGCAGGGTTGAGGGCCATGCTCACAGGCTCGTGAGCCCAGCATTGTCCCTTGCTGGAGGGGGAACTACTCCCATGAGTGGCTGCTGAAGCACAGGGGGCCTTGGCTCCCTGAGCCCTCCTTTGAGAAGACTCTTCCCACCTTACTGGAAGGCAGCTCCGCTGAAGAACCCCCTGCAGCCAGACAAAATACCTTGACACAGAAGGGGAAGAAAATTCCCTTGGCTGGAGACTAAAAAAACCACAAAGCCATGCCTTTTTTTCCCCAGACAGGAGCCAAGCAGCACACTAGCCCCCAGAGCTGTTCAGTTCAGGCCTTGCCCCATTGAGGACAGGCCTGGTGGTAGGCTTGTATTGAAGCCTTGTGTTTCGGGGTGCCAATCCTGCCAGTGGGGCTGGGTGTCCTGGCTGTGGGGGCTCTGTGGGCCCCACGGTTCCACTAGCACCTGCTGTGGGCAGTGCCAGGAGTTAGCACAGCCCTGATGGCAGCATGCGCATTGCGGGTCGCCCAGCCATCCTTGCTCCCCTGTGTTGCTCCGTGTGCCAGCACCCCCCACAGCGTGTTCTCTTTCTGGCTGGAAGTACTTTATTGCTCATGCTGACCTGCGCTGCACGCTGGCCCTACTGCACCCATCTGCATGGAGGAAAGTTCCTCCAACACACTGCCCATGCTCTCACGTCAGCCCTGCAGCAGCACGTGCTGGGGTCAAGGGGACAGCTGAGGGTGTGGATCCTGCCTGGGGAAGCCCAGTGGGGCTGTTGGTATTGGGGGTGGCCTGGGGCAGCACCCTCAACACCTCACTCGTGTTTGCAGAAGCTCTTCAGTGGTGGGGGCAGGTCCAGGCCGTCGATGGCCAGGCGGTGGACAATGTGCTTCTGGATGACCAGCCGGCAGAGGGTCTGCAGGGAGGGAACTGGAAGAAAACAGAAAGAAGCCACTGAGCTGGCCGAGTTGCTAGCAAGGCTGAGAGCAGAGGGGTGTGGAGGAGATGGGCCTGGAGGCACCATGTTTTAGGGCAGCCAGTGTGTGAGCTTTCTTTGCCCTGAGCTCAAGGTGGCTGTGTAGAAGAGCCGGTGCCAGGCTGCTCAGGCTGGGGCAGGAGCTTGAGGGCCCTGGGTGGTGAAGCTTTTCCCATTAACTCAGAGGAAGGTTGGGAGGACAGTTATGTGACCAAGCTATGCGTTAACATGGCTGGTTTGCATTGTTTTCCATCTGGGGGCTGTTGAGCGACTCCCCAGGGTCCCACGTGCCCACACTGAGCTCTCCTTTCATCCCATTCCCTTGGTCTGCTTCTACTGGTGCCAGTGCCAGGCTCCTGCAATGCCTTTGAAACAATCATCTTCTGAGCCGTTCCCATGGCCACCTGCGCGGGCCCTTACCCAGTTCCTGCTCCTATGACACATGCCCCCATGGGACTCCTATTTCCGGAACCCTCGGTAGCTCAGCAGCGTGGGTGCAATTAGCTGCGGCTGGTTCTTTTCTCAGATTTTAAATGAGAGGTGACTCAGGTGCAGCCTCTGGGCCTTGGTTCAATCGCTGTCCAAGAGCCAAACCAGAGAACACCCTAGGGCATCGTGCTGGGCCAGAGTGGAGCCACAGGTGGGGCCCAGCTGTTTCACCCGTCCAGGGGCTCTCACTGGCACTGGGCAGGGCAGAGCTCTTTCAAGCCCGACCACACCGTGCCTAGCCTGCTCCGACCTTGGGGCTAGTTTTGGCTGGCTGGAGTGCTTATCTGCCTCAGCCGCGCAGGGCTGCATTGTGCCGAGTGCTGGGTGACAGGCAGCAGATGCCCTTTGCCTTTCCTGCACGCTGCCCCCTTTGCTGCGTTGCCCGTCACCAGCAGCTCAGCTGCTACTTCTGTTTTTCACTTTGCTATCCAGACCCCAGCCAGGGACAGAGCCGCACTGGGACTGATTTTTAAACCCTACGGAAGTGTTGCAGAAACCAGAGCTCCTGCAATCTTAGCCGAGGGGAGGAAGCCAGACTGCATCTCTGCAGCGGTGCCTGTGCCAGCTGCAGTGCTTGCGGGACCCGTGGCCGCGGTGGGAGGGAGCAGCTTTCCCAGAGGTACGTGTTCCAGCGCGAGTCCCTGGTGAGTGGTGAAGACAGGCCCCCCAAGGCAGCTCAGCGGCCTCCTGCAGCAGGCTCTGGCCGGTTGCCCTTGGCACGCTGCTGGGGCAGGGAGACCGGGTAGGCGGGCATGTGTAACATCGCTGTTCGGGTAATCCAGCTCACAGCTGGCAGGAAGAATCCCAGATTTCAGCCTTGAGACAGAAGCAGCTGAACTTTGCACCAGTAAGAGAAGCTGTGGATGGGGGTGGCCAGCACCCAGGCACTAGCTCTCCTGGCTCTCATCTCACTGGATCCTCGGCTGATTTTTCCATTATGGTGCTAATTAGCACTTACTGACCTGACTCCTCACAAGAGCCAGCAACCAGCACAGGCTTTCCTGGCCCCTCCCCAGCCAGCCGAGGGATGCCAGATATTGCCCAACCTCCGATGGCATCACAGCTTGCCTGCCCAGGACACCCCGCAGCCGGGGCACGTGGCACATGTGGGGGCATGGCATGTGTGCTGGGGGGGGCAGCAGGGCACAGCCGCATGTTTTGATGCCAAGGCAGGTCGTCACTGGGCTCCAGGTGGCTGTGTGCCCGTGGGGTGAGGCTGGGCATGGTGGGGGCTCACCAGCCCCCCGAGAAGCAGCCCCATGAGTGCCAGCGCTGGGCTTCGGTGAGGGGCGTCTGGCTGGGGATGAGTGCGGGGCTGCAGGAGTGCGGCTCTGCAGTCCCGCAGCCTCCGGTCCGGGGCAGCGCAGGGCACTGACCCCCATCACTCTGCTCAGGAAGGGCTGGACTCTGCCCGGACTGTCGCTGCTGGGGGCTGGTGGGCGCTCTCCCCCAGCCCCGGCACAGCAGCAGGCAGCAGAGCTTTTGGCAGATGCTGCCTGCCAGTGACTGTGTGGGGTCTTGCCCATGCTCTGCAGGGCCTGGGGGCTCTCCTGTGGCCTCTGCCCCATGTCCCTCTACCCTGTGGCATGCTCTGATGCTCCCACTGTTGGGGACTATGGGGTGACCCAACCTGAGCCCCTGCCCGCGCCGGCTCCAGGACATGCCCCAGGGAGGGGGCAGGTACCTACAGCCGTATTCCACTGGGATGACCCGGACGCTCTTGGTGGAGGCAAAGACGTCAACCACGGCGTAGAGTGGGCGGCTGGTGGGCAGGTGCCTGGCGCTCGGCCCCATGTCCTCTCCATTGATGACGATGTGCATGTCGGCGGTGCCATCGGGCTGCGGAGCATACAGCACACCAATCCGGCTGCGCCGGGCGGTCGCAGGCAACGCATTCGTCTTGTACAGGTCATCCAGGATGTGGCTGTAACGCCCAGGCCTGCTGCGGCCCACCAGCGTGTCGCGGGGGATCCTCACCTGCTCGATCAGCAGAAAGGGCTCCCAGGGGGGACCCCGTGCCCGCACCTCCTCCCCATCCACCATGACGCGGTTGTGGCTCCGGGTGATGGCAAACACCCAGGTGTCCCCCATGTTGACCAGGTCTGGCAGCGAGTACTCGGGCACAACCTCCAGGCTTTGGGGGTCGTGGGCCGTCAGCCCCACACGCAGGTGCCCGCACCAGCCCAGCTCCTTCTCCTCAATCTCCACCAGGAAGATCTGCCCGGGTGCCAGTGGCTCCTGGCTGAAGCAGAGCCCGTTGGCGAAGCTCTCCACCCGCGTGGCCCGCGTGCGTGAGGCATTCAGGCGGACGTTGGTGCCATGGACGTGGTGGAAGCACACAGCGAGGCGGCACTGGGCAGCCATCGCCGCCACCGCTATTTTTATCTGTCCCTGTCACAGCTGCTGTGAGGCAGTGACGGACCTTCAACGCAGTGACAGCCGGCTTGGCGTGGAGGGGTCCTAGTGCCGCAGGGGAGCGTGGGGGGGACCCACAGCCGGGCCCTACCGCCTTCCCGGGCCACAGGCACTCCACACGATGCCTGCCCGGCAGTGCCAGGCAGTACCTGGTGGCACCCAGCTGTAACCAGTGACACCTGGCAGTGCCCGGCAGTACCCGCTGATGCTTGGTGGCACTCAGCTGTACACGGTGATGCCCAGCAGTACTCGGTAGCACCTGGCTGTACCCAGTGATGCCCAGCAGTGCCCGGTGGTGCCCGGTGATGCTTGGTGGCACTCAGCTGTACCTGGTGATGCCTGGCAGTGCCTGGCGGTAGTCGGTAGCACCCGGCTGTACCTCGTGATGCCCAGTGGCACCCAGCTGTACCCAGTGATGCCCAGCAGTGCCCGGTGATGGGCGGTGGCACCCGGTGATGGGCGGTGGCACCCAGCTGTGCCCACCGGGACACCGGACCCCTGGTGCCAGCTGCCACCGTCGTGCTCGCGGGGGGCCGAGGGCCGAGGGCTCCCACGTGGGGGGTCCCGCCGTGGGGGGTCCCGCCGTGGGGGGTCCCGCGGGACCCCGAGGGGGGCGGGGCGGGGCAGGGCGGCTCTCACGTGCGCGCGCGGCCCCGCCGCCCTCTTGGGTGTTGATTGGCCGCCGCGAGGCCCCGCCCCGATCACGTGAGCAGCGGAGGTCATATGGGCGGGTGTCATGTGCCCACCGGGACCGTCGGCGCCGGGAGCTGCGCCGGGAGCGGCCGGGGTTAGCGGGGGGGGACGGGACGGGGCGGCCAGGCCATTCCCGGTCAGCAGCGCCTCGACCTCCCCTCCCGCTCCGCAGATGGGGCCGGTGCCGCTGTCCGTGCTGCTGCTGCTGGGGCTGGGGCTGAGCCGGGCCGCCCCCCGGGGCCACGAGGTGACGTTCCTGCCGGGGCTGGCCAAGCAGCCCTCCTTCCGGCACTTCTCGGGCTACCTCTGCGCCGGGCCAGGCCAGCATCTGCACTACTGGTACGTGGGGGCCCGCCGGTACCGGGGCCGGGCTGCCCCCCCCGAGCGGCGGGGGCGGGGGCCTGGCCGGATGCTGACGGCCATGTGTCCTCAGGTTTGTGGAGGCCCAGAGCAACCCCCAGAGCAGCCCCCTGGTGCTGTGGCTGAACGGGGGTCCCGGCTGCAGCTCCATGGAGGGCTTCCTGAAGGAGCACGGCCCCTTCCTGGTCAGTAAACACGGCCAGCCCAGGGCCACCGGGGGCTGTCAGGCTGTGTGGCACGAGCTGTCCCGCTGGGGCCAGCCCGGTTGTGCCCATCGGTCAGCGCCTTCTGCTTCCCCAGATCCAGCCCGACGGGGTCACGCTGAAGTATAACGACTATGCCTGGAACAAGGTATGGGCACAGGCGCTGCAGTACTCCAGGGCTGTGGGGAGAGGGTGGCTCCGAGCCAGTTCCTCCTGCCCTCTCCATGGAGCTGAGCCACGGCCCCCTCATCGAACACACCCTTCTCTAAAGCTGCTGTGGAGCAGGGCAGGAATGCAGCCCTGCCAGTGCAGGCCGGGCACCCGTGGGTGCTGCCACTGGCAAGGCCGGCAGCCCGCTGCCTCGCTAGCTGGGGTGAGGCCACCCCCCCGAATCTCCAGCTCCTCTGCTGTCCCTGCAGATTGCCAATATGCTCTACCTGGAGTCCCCCCCCGGCGTCGGCTTCTCATATGCCGAGGACAAGAAGTATGCCACGAACGACACTGAGGCGAGTGACCCATGCTGCTGGGAGGGACCTGCCTCCTGCCTGCCCCAGCTGTGGCGCGGGGGTCCTGCCTTGCTGCCTGACCCCACTCCTCCTACCTGCAGGTTGCTCGCAACAACTACCTGGCGCTGAAGGATTTCCTCCGGCTCTTCCCAGAGTACTCCAAGAATGATCTCTTCCTCACGGGGGAGAGCTATGGTGGGGTCTACATCCCCACACTAGCGGAGTGGGTGATGCAGGACCCCAGCCTCAACTTGAAGGTGAGCGGCTGGGCTCTGCCGCTGGCCCAGCCTGAGCTGGGGAGCAGAAGGCTTGGTATGGCCTCACTGTGGCTCTTGAGTGGTACCGGGGTGGGGACTGAGTCAGGAGCATAGGGTAGGTCTGGCCCCACAGCCTTTCATCTCCTGGGGTGCTGGCAGTGGCTGCTGGTGGACGTGTCCGTCTCTGCTGGGTGGGGTGAGGGGAGTATTCTCAGGCACCCCTGACCCTTCCTGTTCCCTCTGCGGAGTAAACAGTGCCACATCTGCTTCCTGTCTGATGCTGCTGTCGCTGCAGCTGCCCTGTGGGGAGCTGGAACACAACAGAGTTGTTTTCTTCTTGCCTTGCAGGGAATCGCTGTGGGAAATGGCCTCTCATCCTATGAGATTAACGACAACTCCCTGGTTTACTTTGCCTATTACCATGGTCTGCTGGGGACTGAGTAAGAGGAGGGGGAGTGCTACTGCTAGGCGCACTGTCTCTGTGCGAGAAGGATGGGCGCGTGGCCAGGGACAGGGCTGGCTGGGTCAGTGGTGTGTGGGACAAGGGAAGCTCCTCACCTGATGCGGGCCAGCAGCTGGGCTGTGGAGGTGGCCCCTCATCCTGGGCAGCTCCCCTGGGCACGTTGGTTTGTGGGATGCACGGGACACTGGGCAGAGCTGTGTGCCATGCAGCTGCAGCCACGGCTGCTGGCTTTGTGTCAGTGTTGCTATGTGGGCAGTGCAGTCCAAGTCCCCTGCTCTCTGCCTACAGGCTGTGGAGAGAGTTGCAGGCCTTCTGCTGCTCCCAAGGGAAGTGCAACTTCCACGACAACTCCAACTTGAACTGCACACTCAAGGTGAGGGGAACTGGAGCCCCCAGGCACATGCCCAGTGCCAGTGTCTGTGACCAGCACCCACCCACCTGGCGCTGGATATGCCCACAGTCCCTTGAGTGTCCTGCTGAGCCCCAAACTCTCCTTGCGGCTTGTTGCAGATGGAGGAGATGATTCATATTGTAGAGGAGTCAGGCCTCAACATCTACAACCTCTACGCCCCGTGTGATGGCGGTGTCCCTGGGAGCATGAGGTGAGGGTGGCCCCAGGGAGGGCAGGTCTCTGGGCACTGGCTCGCTTTGGTTTGCAGCTTGTGGGTCCCGGCTGGCAGAGGGACGCAGTGGGCTGGGCACTGGGGACAGGCGGACTGTGTCTGGCTGCCATCGAGGGCTCACTCAGGGAGGGCCGTGAGCCCTTGTTCCTAGCCTGTCCCTGTGTTCGTTCTGGCTGCAGGTATGAGGGTGGCTATCTCATCACACATGACCTGGGCAACTCCTTCATCCGGATGCCGATGAGGTTCTCCTGGCGGCAGGTGAGCCTGGGCACCTGTGCCACTGGGCTGTGAGTGTTTTCTGCCCAGCTGGCAGTGGTGCTTGTGGGCAGGAGGGGACAGAGCGGATGGTCCTGTGGGGCAGCACCAGGTGCTGCTGTGGCAGGGACTCTCAACTCTTTCCCAGAACCTGTTCCGGATGCCAGTAGCCCGAAAGAAGGTCCGGATGGACCCGCCCTGCACCAACTCCACAGCCCTCAGCACATATCTGAACTCCCCAGAGGTGAGGAAGGCTCTCCACATCTCCCCCGATGCTCCGGAGTGGCAGGTGTGCAGGTGAGCAAGCTCTGGGTGTAGGGAGGGGCTGCTGTGAGTGTGAGCAGCCACCTGATGCCAACGCCTCCACAGCTTTGAGGTGAACCGCAGCTACAAGCGCCTGTACATGCAGATGAACGACCAGTACCTGAAGCTGCTTGGAGCCACGGTGCGTGCTGGGGAGCCTACCGGACCCTGGGACTGGCTGTGCCAAACCGGCCTCGTGCCTGGCTGGGGCTGCATCCCTGTGAGATGCTCACCCTCTTTCTGCTCTGCAGAAATACCGGATCCTGGTGTACAATGGGGATGTCGATATGGCCTGCAACTTCCTTGGGGATGAGTGGTTTGTGGACTCCCTGTGCCAGAAGGTAAATGGGCAGGGCAGGGCCGGGGTCAGGCCGGTCCCCAGCTCTGGGCTGTGCAGCCGGCTGTGTGCTGCAGCTGGTGAGGGGGTGGGCAGGGGTGCCTGCCTGCCACGGGTAGCCGAGGCACTGAGGGTGCTGCCACTGGTCCCAGGTGCAGGTGGCTCGCCGGCCCTGGCTCTACACTGAAGGAGGCGAGAACCAGATTGGGGGCTTCGTGAAGGAATTCACCAACATCGCCTTCCTCACTGTGAAGGTAGGGCTGAGGGGCTCTGCGGAGAGAGGTAGGCACGCCTGGGCACCAGTGCTGCCGTCAGACTGGGTGGTGTCGGCTGTGCTGCAGGTGTTTGCAGGGCTGCAGCAGCTCCACGGCTGGCACTGACCTGCTGCTGCCTGTTTCCCCACAGGGAGCTGGCCACATGGTGCCCACAGACCGGCCCCTCTCTGCCTTCACCATGTTCAGCCGCTTCATTAAGAACGAGCCTTACTAGGAGCTGTGGAGGCAGTGCCTGGCATCCCAGCTGCCCTCACCACCCGGCAGCTCCTGCACAGCCCGTCCTTACTGCTGCTCCGCTGTGCCTGGGCTCCCTGCACCATGAAACCACTCACTCCTGCAGCTGGTGGGGCTCCCCCGGCCCCAAGCCCTGCAGGATGGTGCCCAGCTGGACAGGGTGGATGATGGGGCTGCCTGCAAGTGGGTGTGGGGGGCCCAGGGTTGGGGTGAAGAAGCTATCTTTGCTGGGTGAGAAGTTATGCCCCTGCTGCAGCCGCCTCCTTGCTTGTGGCTTCCTGTCTCGCCTCCTCCCTGTCTGGAGATGCAGCTGCTTCCCTCCTGGGAAGGGACCACTTCCCCTATACCCCGCAGCCCCCGCACGCACACAGCCCTGGGCAGGCTCTGAGCCAGCTGCCCCTTGCTAGGAAAGCACAGTTCACATGGTGGCTGGGGGCAGCTGGGCACTGCTCCTGCTGGGGCCTTCTCCTCCCTTCCAAACTGTTCCCACATCTCGTCCTGCTGAAGGAGGCTTTACCGTGAAGACAATCCCACCACCTGCTCACTGCCTGGGGCATGCAGTGCTTCTGGGAACTTGCAATAAACTCTCCGAACAAGGTGGTTCTGCTCCTCATTGCCCAGCTCCTCACACCATTCTGCTACCCGCTGCTTTGCTTTCCTTTGCCCTCTGAGGAGTACCACTACGTGCTGAGGATCCAGCTGATGCACTGTGCTGGGGAGCCAGGGCCTGTGGTCTGTGCCCCCTGCTCTGCCGGGGGTCACCAAGGCCTGGAAACAAGCCACCTGCAGAAGTAGGGCAAGTGCAGTTGCTCTGAGTTCCCTCTGCCACTGTTCTAAGCTGTGTCTGCCCCTCCCCCTGTCTCTCTCCATGTGCTGGGTGGCTGTGTGGTCTAAGCAATGAGGCTGCACAGGCTGGAGTTGAGTGGTTTATTAGTGTAAAGAGAAGGGGTGCAGCAGGGGTTCCCAGAGCAGCTGTCTCCACCCTGCTGCTGCCCACAGGGGCACGGGCACCCTGCAGGATGTGCCAGTGGTACCAGGGAAGCTGCTTCCTACCTACAGTCTACGGGTCCAGCCCGGGATCTGCCCTTGCTCCTTCACCCTGGACCAAGTGGGAAGAGCTAGAGCTGGTGGGGGTCCATGCTGGGCTCTGCGGGCCATGAGCTTGGGTAGGCAGGGGTGGTAGGCGCTGGGTGGTATTTCTCAATCACCTCCCGCAGCCCCTTGGAGAAGTGGAGATCAGCTCCCACTGTGAGGAATCCCTGCGAAGGGGAAGAGCATTAGCATGAGGCTGCGTGTGACTGCACCCTGCCCCAGCAGGGCCCAGGCTGTCCCCATCCCACCACATACCGCGTGGTTGGTGACCACCTCTTTGGTGAAGTCCATGCCTTCCGGCAGTGGGATTTGCACTCCCTTTTTAGTCCTCTCTACAGGGAGGGAGAGATGCAGTGAAGTCAAGTACCACTGTGCCCCCAGCCCAGCTGTGCGCGGCAGCCGTGGTGCCTACCGTTAATGATGGGCATGATCGTCAGCTGCAGCAGGGTCTTCAGTGGTGCCTGCAGTGAGAACAGCTAGGGAGAGAGGAGCATGGGTGAGTGCAGCAGCAGCAGACCTGCCTGCTGGTGCAGGGCATGCCTGCCCTTAGCACTGATGGGCCATAAGAGGTGCCCTCTGACGTGCAGCCCCAGCCCTTCCCCAGGCTGTGACTGGGGGCTAGCAAGGGAGGCCAGACCCCTGGGCTGGCACAGGTCTGCTCACCGCTAGCGACTCCAGCGCAGACTGCTTGGAGTAGATGCGAAACCTGCAGGGGAGAAAGCAGCCATGAGCGGGGCATGAAGGGAACCCTTCCCGCAACCTCCACGGGACCCCAGCACGGGCCATACCGTCGCAGGTCCAGCTGCACGCGCAGCGCCTTCCCTTGCAGAAACACCTTGGCGCTCAGCTTTGTTTCCTAGGGAGAGAGAAGGCTGAGTCGCAGCCCTGCTGTGCCCAGTGCAGGCAGGCAGCTGGTCAGGCTGGCTCCTCTTCCTCCTCCGTGAGCCCAGTTGTCCTGCTTTGGGACACCAGAGCTTTCCTATGTGGGCTGGGAAACATTCTTCCTGTGTGCGCTGATGTGGGGGCACAGGGACCCCCAGCCACGCACACTGCTCCCAGCCAGCCCCCTGCTCACCATGGCCATGCTGGAGAGTTGGACAGCAGGGCGGCCCTGGGGCACCAGCGAGATGTTGAGGAAGGCAGAGACTGAGACCGAGGTGCCGGAGGGTTTGATGACGCAGCGGGGGGGAGCTGACACCTGCAGCACCAGCCGCAGGGGAGCATCCACAGCGGGGCTCTGAGGAGAGCAGGTGAGCTGGAGGCACAGAGCTGGGCAGGGCTGTGCTCTGCCCCAGGGGCTCCCCCGTGCCTCCCACCCCAGCCGGGTGCTCCCCTCACCAGCATGAAGATGGTCCCAAAGAAGGTGGCTCTCAGCAAAACCTCCAGGTCCTTGGGCACCTGCAGGGAGGATAAACCACTGGCAGGTAAGCAAGCAGTTGCTGTTGATCCCAGCAGAGCTGCTCCCTGGATAGCACCCGGCAGGCTGAGCCCAGCCCTCCCTCCCGCCTGGCAGCAGGCCCCTGCCTGCATGGAGCTGGGTGTCCCAGCACTGCTTACCTTCTCCCCCTGGAGCTCTATGGCCAGGACACCCGCCTGGAAGTATGCGTGCATGGCTGAGTCAAAAAAGTACTCGGAGAAGGCAACGTAGACCATGCGCTCAGTCTCCTTGATCACTGGCTCCACTGCGTGGTTCTCCAGCTCCTGATTCTCCCTTGCACGGGGGAAGAACATGCCCTGGGCCGAGAACAGGAGACATTTCTGCAGTCATAGCACAGCCCACCATGCTCACTCAGTGATTCCCGGTGTGCATGCTGGCACAGCCACTCCCACGGGGACTGCGAGGGACAGCAGGGCATGGTCAGCATTCACCTTGAAGTCTAGGTCCAGGCTGTCTGTGGAGACAACCGGATCCCGCAGGAGGGAGTAGTCAATCCCAATGTGCTCATCCACGTAGTTCCTCACTGCCAGGGAAGATGTGCCGTTGTGACCAAGCCCATGGGCAGCCCCATGGCCTGCTTTGTCCTCCCCACAGTGAGCAGGGTCTGGGCCCTTACCACAGGGCAGCACTCACCTGGCACTGTGTCCAGCACGGAGTTCAGCAGCACCAGGCTGGCATGCTCCAGGGATGGGCAGATCTGAAAGGCAAGGGGCTGAGCTAAGAGGGGAATCACTCCCAGGTCCAGATGAGGACCTGGACCCTCCTCCTGCTGCGGGGCCTGGAAAAACCAGGCTCCCCCAGGCTCCGCTGCCTGCCTGCGCTCAGCCGTACCTGCTGGCTGAGGAGGAAGCGCATCCCTGTCACAATGAAAGTGCTCAGGAACTCGTAGACCTTCCTGCAGGACACAAGAGCAGCTCTGCAGCTGCTTGCCTTCCCCTGTGGCTCCAGCCCTGTCCCTTCGTCCCCACGCGGGCACACAGATAGGGGTGGGGAAGTCCCAAGGGTGCAGAAAGCGGGGTCGGGGAGCTGGGCACAGGCAGAGCTGGTCTGGCCAAGGGACAGGCCCACCGCAGTGGGGTCAGGCATACCTGAGTGTGCCGGAGAAGCCTGCGTGCATTCTGGCAATGGAGGCGTTGCAGGTGATGTTAGAGATCTTCAGGCGCCCAGCCTTGTCCTTGGCCAGCTGCAGCACTGTGTGGATGTTGACACCATCCGCAGAGGCATTGATGGACCCAATATCATAGCTAGAAATCAGGAAAGCAGATGAGAGGAGCACATGGCTCCTACCAGCTGCAGGGCAGGGATGCAAGGCAGCCACAGCATCCAGCAGGCATGGCCGAGTAGTAGTCAAGCAGTTCCCTGTAGGGTAGGCTGTAGGGTGGGGAGGGAGCTCACAAGAACCAGTAGAGCAGCTGTCTCCGGAAGCGCAGGCTGATGGAGGCATTGTTGATGCTGAAGACGAGGTACTGCTGAGGCTGGAAGTGCAGGTCAGAAAGTGCCAGCTGCAGGTCCATCACCTTGACCCTGCAAGGGAGGGGACAAAGACGGTCGGATGGACAGATAGGTGCGGGGAGCCACATGCACGGGAAGCGGGTGGCACTCACTGGCTGATGTTGTAATGGAACTGCCCCTCCTTCCCATGCAGGTCTGACATTGTGATGTTCTGCAGCTCCTGCTCCACGAAACGCAGCCCTTCCTCCTTCACTACAAAGCAAAGCAAGCCTGGGCTGGCCATAGCCAGGCTGTGCTGCCCTCCCAGCAGCATCACCCCCCAGCCCATCCCCCTGCTCCTCTTCACCCGCATGTGTGGGCACTGTGGGCAGAGCCTTACCCAGGTGCAGACCCCAGGAGCAGCATCCCAACCTCCCTCCTACCCAGGCCCTGGGATCAGGATCCTGGCTGGCCCCTTACCCAGGTCCAGCCCCTTGGAGGTAATCCGGATCTTGCAGCCAGGTGGGCTGTGTGAGGCTGTGACCAGCCAGGGCAGGAGGAGGAGGAGGAGGAGGCAGCTGCCGGCAGCCATCTCGCACCTGGAGGCAGAGAGCAGGGTCAGCATAGGCTGGTCTGGAGCAGCACATGGGGGACACCTGGCCACCCTGGGAGAAAGGCGGCTGCTGCCTGACCTGCGCACAGCCCTGGGGCAGGGGGCGGCTCCGCTGGCCCCCCCAAAACTCCTCAGTGCTGCCGAGGTCCCCATCACCTGAACTCCCATGGACCAGCAGCCCATGAGTGGCACAGCTCCCACCCCAGGGTGCTGCGCTGAAGCCCCCAGCACAGACCCTGGGGGGCCTGCAGGGTCTCAGGTCCCCTGGGAACACTCGCTGCCCTCAGCTCCTGCCAACAACGGCAGCGTCCCACCCCCACCCTGAACACACCCAGCTCCCAAAACTGCATAGTGAGGCATGAGTCCAGCACGTGCTGCTGTGGTGAACCCCAGCACCCCACAGAGAAGGGAACCCTCTCCTGTGGGGCTACCCACAGCTGCACAGCCCCCCCCGCCCCGGAGATGTGCTGCCTGCCTGCATGCTGGGCTGAGATGTGTGCTGGAGCCTGTCCATCCAGCAGCAACAGGCAGAGCTCCCTGCAAGACTGTGGGGATGGTCCAGAGCTTCTCCCCACCAGCATTTTCCCCCAGTTCTCTGCAAGGGAGAGGACAGGGACCCTCCTGCCCAGGGCCCAGAGCCGCCATCCTTCCCCAGGGCCGTGCATGGACCCAGGGGTTTGCCTACACAATGCTGGCTGGGTTCCGGTACTTACAGTAAGGCTTGTCCTCGGCTCCCCTGGTGTGGGGAAGCTGAATCACGCGAAGGGAGGGAGGGAAGGAGAACACCAGTAGCTCCAGGAGTTTCTTTTGAGCTGGCTGAGGTTCCCTTGCCTTTATATATCCCACCAGCTGCCACTCCTTGCGAGCCCACAGCTGGGAGGAGACAGCGGGACTGGGAGGATGCAGGTCTCTAGCATGCTGAGCCCCGGCTGCCTGCCAGCACAGGCAGAAAGACAGCGGGTTGCTCAGACACCCAGGCTCCAGGCTGAGCACACAGCCTTCCTCCCCTGCTGCTCCCCACATGTCCCACACGCACAGCCACACACCACGTCCCTGGGCCTCCCCGGCACCCAGGCAGTGCTCAGCCTGCGAGGGACACATGTACAAATGAGGTCCAAGGGGTCCATCGTGTCATGTCAGCCCCCACTAGTCTGCCTTACAAAGCCTCTGCTGGTGCCAAGACCCCAGCTGCCCTCTGCCAGCTCCAGCCCTGCCTGGCAGGGTCTGCACCAGGGCTGGAGCCCAATGTAGAACCTGTGGCACCAGGCCAGGGGTGCTGATGGGGGCTGGTTCATGCCCACCTGTGATGTGAGCCCCAGGCAGAGAAGCTGCTGAGGCTGCTAGATCCTCAGCACTGCTCCCGCTGCGCTGCCCAGGCCCCTGCCACGGGCAGCCGGGCAGCTCAGGGCCTGCGGGACATGCCCCTCTGACTGCAGTTGCCCAGCTTGCTGCCAGCAGCCTGGCAGGCACTGGGGTACATAGCACCATGACGGGTGCTGCCAAAACAGTCCAGCACCATAAGGGGTGCTGCTAAAGCGGCCCCAGCAATGCCTGCACTGCCATGCTGCTCATCCCGCCCCTGTAAGCGTCTGTCATGAGGGGATGAGCAGCTCCCCAGGCTACAGCTTCCCTCCAAGGCCCCTGCCTGAGCGGACTGCAGGGGTGCAGCCAAGGGGCTGCCCCTGCCCTCACCCCCATTTGAGGCTGCTTGACCCTCCTCACTCCAAGGATCGAGGTTTCATGCTGTCCCTCCATAGTCTTCTACCCCCCCAGGCCGTGCAACTGCAACAAGGGCTTGGTCTGAGCCAGCACTTTGCGCTCTGGGCAATTATCTGTGCTGTAGGGCAACAGAGCCAGGCTGCAGGGGCTCACACCTCCAGTGCAGGGAGACTTGGTGCTTACACAGCACTTATCCCTCCAGAGCTGCTTTGCCAGCATTAACTCATTAAACTGACCCCGGTGCTCTCGGAGCAGAGGGCAGGACTTCTGGAAGAGCGAGCAGGTCAGACCACTTCCCAGCATGACAGAAAGCCACTTGGAAAGCTGGGTAGGGGGACACACTCCAGAGGCAAAGGGCAGGAAAGGGCCCCACAGCTGGGGGTGATGGCCCCATGGCCAGTGCCCATGGTGGCGATGGGACTCAGTAAGGGCCGTGCCCCCCTTCCCCATCCTGTGTTGTCCTCCAGCACGTCGCACTGGATGCGGGCTGCTGCCGTCACGCTGCGAGTACCGCACTCCGGCAGGGGCCGGGCTCCTGCGCTGTGGGCAGCAGTGACACACGTGCCCCAGCGAGCGCACGGCCTGGGCTCCAGGACACAACCGCCGGGCACAAAGGGCCCCGCTGCTCACCTGCCGGAGCCCCAGCCATGCTGGGCAGCGCAGCTGGGCACGCGGGCCATGGAGGAAGGCGGCCGCGCCGCAGCTCCTGCCGGTCTCAGAGCAGGGGAGCGATCCCCAGGAGCAGCGCGGCCGCCTGGCTGCATGCCCCGGCTCCACTGGGCAGGGTACGGCCAGGCACACGTGCGCAGGGTCACCCGCCACACACTGCCACCGCCGGCCTCTGCCACCGTTTGAGAACCGAACCTCGCAGACCAAGTTAACGTTAGCGAGCAGGGGGGGGAGGGGGCGGGGGGGCGCCCCCGGGGCATTCCCGTCAGCAAGCACCGGCTGCCAGGGCCGCCCCGACTCGAGGCCCCACTGCGGGTGCCCGCCGCGGCCGCACACCGGGGCCCAGCTGCCTGCCCCACCCCGGCGCCGCCGCGCTTCAAAGGCCCTTTAGTGGCGACCGCGTCGCGGCCGCGCCCAGCCTCTGGCAGGAGCCGCCCGCGGCGGGGGGCAGGGCCGCGCCGCAGCGGCCGCCGCGGGCCGCAATAACAGGCTGCGCGGCCCGAAATAGCGCAGGCGGCCGGGCAGCCTGTGCCCACAGCTGGGCGGGCCGCGCCTCAACAAAGATGGCGGGCGGGACCGCGGGCCGCCCTCCGCGCATGCGCCCGCCCGAGCGCGGGCCGAGCTCCGCGCAGGCGCCCTGTCGGCGGGCCGGGGTGCGGGCACAACGCGCATGCGCGGTCCCGGGGCCGGGCGGCGGCGCCTGCGCACTGCAGAGGGCGGGGCGGCCCCGCGCCTGCGCACCGGCGGCCCGCGGTCCCGGCGCAAGATGGCGGCGGTGGGGCGGGCGAGGCGGAGGTGGGGCGGCGGCGGGAGACGCAGCGGTGCCCGGTGCCTACAGCCCCCGACCTCACGCCCAGGTAAGCGGCGCACCCGCGCGGCCGGGACCTCCCCTGGCGTGGGAAGGGGTGCGGCGGCGGCGGGCGGGCGGCCGGCGGAGGGGAGGCGGCGCAGGCTCGCGGCCGCCATCTTAGAGCGCGGCCGCCGCCGCCGCTGCGCCTGCCCCGGCTGGGCTGCGCTGGGCGCCGCGCTCCCGGCGCCGCGCCTGCGCGCGTCCCGGCGGCTCCTCCCCCGCGGCGCGCCGTAACGGCCTCCTGTCTCCGCAGCGGCCCCCGCGGGCCAGGCGCGGGACGTCCCGCTATGAGGATGCGGCCCCTGCGCGCCAGCGGCGAGCACGGAGCGACGGCCACGCGTCCCGCCAGGCAGCCCGCCACCGTAAGTACTCGCCTGCCCGGGCGCGGGGCCGCCCGGCCTCCGCCCCGCTTAGACCGCGGCCCCGGACTCCTCCCGTCCAGCCTGCAGAGTTGCCGCCGCCGCCGCCTCCGCTCCGCACTCGCTGGGCCCGTGGCTGCCCGCCGGTCCCGGCCCGCCGCGCCGAGGAGCTCCGTCCCGTCAGCGCCTCCGGGAGGGCAGCCCCGGGAGTTGTCGCCCCGCTGCCCGGCAGCACGCGTCCCCTCGGCAGACACGGCCCCTCGGTCCCCAGCGTGCTGGCCGCCTGTGCGTGCCGCCTCGGGAGCTCCGTGCTCTCCTCGGCCCCGTCCCACCGGGCCGGGCGCAAGGGCTGGCTCTGGGGACAGGCAGAAGTACCGCTGGAAGGAGGCGGTGGCCTGGTTTCCAGCCTCCTGAAGCCGCCGTGGCTCTGGGATGAGGGAGAACCTTGCTGTGTCCCAGGGGTCTGTCGCTGCTCTCCTTTGTTCGCATTTGCTGTTGTCTTGTATAAAATCGTTGCCTTGCTGAAATGGAAACGAATAATGATCCTGTTTGCTGTACCTCTTTACTTTGTGTCTTCTTCCACCTTGCTGTGGACTCTCTGGTTGTGCTGCTGCTCCTAGGTTGTAAGCTCTCTGGGCAGGGACAGCGTTCTACTATGTCTGTGAAGTACTGTATGCATTGCCACGGTGTATAAAAACAATACCGTAATCACCATAAAATGCTTACTCTGGATCCCTTTCACTGTCGTAAGTCCCAATACTAGTTACATACAAGTAGAGTTGCTTCTGTCAGGATTCCTTTTAGTTTGCTTTTTTCCTTTTCCCAGACTTTCAGGGTACTTGGATTTAATGCTTGTCAAGACTGATCAAGTGAAAAAGCTTCTTGTCTACTTCCACCGTTCTAGTTTATCTGTAAATGAGAGAAGGCAAAAACAGTGAACTGTATTTGACGGCTGTTTTGAGCGGTCGGTGGTGAAAAACACTGGCAAGTCGCTGCAGCCGGTGTGTGCTATCCAGTCTAGGAAGATCGCAGTACCCAGTGCTCTCCCTAACTTCTTGAAATACATCCTTGGCTCACTTTGAGAGGTCTGGTCCTGTCAGTACATATCCGTTCATTACCAGTGTGTTGTCTGTGTAATGTGCAGGACACATCAGCAACTGCATGTGCAAATATCTTGTTGGTCTAAGGAGGAGGGGCCAAGCATGTCCGTCAAAAGCTGCTGCACCTGCAGTGCTGCCCGATGGGGCTCCTGCCCTGCAGCCCTGGGGCCCCTTGGGCTCCGGCGTGCTTCCCTGCACTGAGAAACCCCAACACGAGGCTGAGCTGCTGCCGCTGGCTGGGCTAACCTCACTGCCTTTCTGGCAGCTAGCTGAAGTGAAGTGATTGTAGAGGGCACGGCGGGGTTGGAGTTCAGGAGGAAGCGCGTGAATAAACAAATATTGCACAATGCTGACCTGCTGAGGCAATTAAATATTCATGATTGCGTTGGTACACTCTGTAGCAGACACTTTTGCCTGTGGGCTTGGTTATTGTCTGCCTAGTTCTGAGCCGAGACTGAAACTCCAGGCTTTTGCGGTGTCCCATACTTTTCCTTGCTTGCCCCGACTGGAAGGATGGAAGCATCTTCCAAGGTGCTGAAACGGTCGAGTTCCTCAATGCATCACACTGATTCCACAACCCATAATATAGACAACTGAGCTAGTGCCTGCTAATTCTTTGTCGTTTTCTCCTGCTGTTCTGCTCTTCTGAAATAGTCAGCAAGACTTTTAATGGACAGGAAAGGGAACAAAGGTGAATAAATCCAAATTACTTAGCCTGCAAACCAAGCCAGAGGTTTTTATTTAAGAGATGATGATAGACAAGGGAGCCTACTGCTGAGGCTACCATAGTGTTCAGTTAAAAAACACACTTTGGTATACAAGATTGTGCTAGTGCAGCCCTAATTTTGGTGGTGTGTAAGGCGTCTCTGAAGGCCTGATTAGAGTTAAATAACTGAGGTAGACGGTAGTTATTTAAAATGCCTTGTTTCCCTGCCAGTTCATGGCCCTTGTATTTAAGGCTGCCAGAGAGGAGCAATCTGCAGTGCTGTTTCAGAAACTTCCCCAGGGGGAAAGAATGGTGACTAAGAGAGGAAAAGCCTGGCTGTTTCTGTCCAGCTGGCCACATTAAATTATGATTAAGAGTAGCGTTATTGTTTCAACAGACCTTCTTTTGCATAACTGTTATTATGCAAATGAAAAAGTACCAAAGGCTAAAGCAGCCTGGCTGAGGCCTTACGGCTAGTCTGGGCCTGGGATGTACTGAGGAAGGTAGTTCAGGAGTTCCTAACTCCTAGCCTGTGGTCCTCTGAACCACTGAATTTGTTACTAGTGAAGCAGTAGGGCTGGTTTACGTAGAAGTCTTTAAATAAAGGTCTTTTTGTTTAAATTGTGTGTAGTTATATGTGTGTAAATGTTGATGTAAACTGTCAGAGGATAGCAGATCAGATACGACTAGTGTTAGTGTGGCAGAAGGTGGTACGTGTTCACAGAAGAGTGTTATTTTATTTTTTTATGTTCTCAGTCCTGATGTATGCGACCAGATGCTGTACTTTTAGGAGAGATCTAGCTGAGAAGTGATTATTTTGAATGCTGGCCTTAAGAACTCTTTGGCGACACCATTTAAAGCTCAGCATTCCTCATAGCTAGTTGTATCTGGGATAACAGGTATTTTTCAGGGTTTAGGAGCTGTTTTGTGTGTTTTGTGCTGGTTCAAACCCTGTTTTATTGTCAGAATGAACTTGTAGTGCTACGGCTGAGTGGGCCAAGTGGATCTGGGATCTTTCCTGCCTTAACACGGATTTTATGGCTCTCTTGTTTTCTAGTGCGGTTGCTGAGAAATGGCCAATGAGAATCACAGAAGCCCTGCAGAGGAAGCCTCTCTCATGAGTCACTCACCTGGCACCTCCAACCAGAACCAGCCCAGCTCCCCCAAACCTATGCGACTGGTACAGGACCTGCCAGGTACCGACTCTGCTTTTGGGAAGGCCCAGCACAGGGTTCCGCAGGGCCCTGCTAGCAGGGGAGGGAAGGTGAAGCGAGGCCACTAAGGAAGGCTAGGAACAATGCAGATTTCAGAATGCGCTGTGACAGTAATGGGGACCTGAAGGGCAGGGCTGTTGTTCAGGACTGCTCTTTGACTCTCTCACTGTCTTCTCAGATGAGCTGGTGCAGGCTGGCTGGGAGAAGTGCTGGAGCAAGCGGGAGAATCGCCCCTACTACTTCAATCGCTTCACTAACCAGTCTTTGTGGGAAATGCCAGTTCTGGGACAGCATGATGTCATTGTAAGTAAGCACTCTTCTCAAGGGGCTGTGCCAATATGCAGGGGCAGATGCTGTGGTCTTGTGGACTTCAGATTGCACATGTGGGAGGGTCTTTCTACCTTCACAACTCCTTGCTAAGTCCATCATCTGGCTTGGTTCCGATGAAATGTTCCTCCTTCAGGTGCACACTCAGGTAGTGCTGTTTCAGGTGTAGCACACTGCTCAAAGAACGCTCAGCCTGGGGGAGCTGTGCTGCATTTTTCTCATCTAAGTCTTAAAAAAAAAAAAAAAAAGCATACAGACACAGGTCTAGAAGAGAATTTTTTAGCTTTCTGCAGGTGTGAGTATTGGTGTCCTTATTTCCATCTGTTTGGGAGCGAAGAGGGCTCATTGCCTTTGTTTGGGCCTCTGCGGTAGCAGCTGATGAATTAACGTGTGCTGTTGTTTGGACACTCATAGTCAGACCCTCTGGGATTGAATGCAGCTCCGATGCCACTGGAAGGTGGGATTATAGATACCTCTGTGGAGAGCAAGCAAAGGAAGAGGAGATTCTCTGAGGAGGTTCCACTGAGCGGCAACAGTGTGAAAAAGCCCAAGGTGGGTCTGGTGCTGTGAAACAAAAGGGCTTAAGGATGTTCACACTGAAACCTAGGGGGGCTTGGGAGCTTGGACCTATTTTTTTTAACTGTGCAAGGTCAAGTCACCCTAGTATAACTCAAGCTGTGACAGCTGACACTCCGAAAGTACAAAAGTGGAAGCAGACTCGGGTCCTGCCAAGTTGCCGTTTCTCTCTTACAGCCTGAGGTGGAGTTTGGGAGTTGGGAGATAACAGTTGATGACTCAGAAATGTGGTAGCTTGCATGTCTGTGTTAACTTATGCCAACAGCAGGCCAGATACCCCCAGCAATTGCTCAAGCACATCCTGAATAGTGTGCAGGTGCAGGATTGTTAGATATATGGGACTGCTTCCCCTTTACCTGTCTCTGTGGAGCAGTAATTAATCTTTTACACACCTAGGCGGATGTCCCAGGGAACCCAGCTGCTCAGCCAGTCCCCAGCTCTCCCAGTATTCCAGGAACCTCTGTTTTGAAGGCATGGTGTGTTTCACCTGAAGATAAACAGCAGGCAGCTCTTCTACGACCAACTGAGTGAGTTGCCTCCAGTTGTCTTTAGTTCTTTTCTCGGTGGTATATTAGAGACACCTGGTTTTCCAGGTGTCTTTGAAGAATCTCGGGGACGTAACACTCCCCTATATCTTTGCAAGGAGTCTAGATAGTTCCATTTCCTGGCTGGTGAAAGAGCCCAAGGAAGCATCTTTAGAAGTAATATTTGATAATTAGCCAATGATCTGGCCATCCTGATGACATTTGTTTCTGCCATAGAGTATATTGGGACCTGGATATTCAGACAAATGCAGTGATTAAGCAGAGAGCACCATCTGAAGTGCTTTCTCCACACCCTGAGGTGGAGCTGCTTCGATCCCAGCTCATTCTCAAGCTGCGGCAACATTATCGAGAGCTCTGCCAGCAGCGAGAAGGTGCGTTTCTATTGCGCTCCCCTTATTCACGTTTTTAATCCCGCAGTACTGTGGTGTTCTTCCTTTTGGTTTATGTCTGCCTTGTCCGTGTGGTCTCTTTTTGTGACAGCTGTACTCGGTCACATTGTTGGTTGTGAACTCATTAGGCAGAATTCCCACGTAGTGATCCTTATCAGAGCTTCTGGGCATCTCTTTATGGTATTGATTAGACCCTTCTTCTGTGCTTCTCCAGGGATTGACCCCCCGAGGGAGTCCTTTAATCGCTGGATGTTGGAGAGGAAAGTGGTCGATAAAGGGACAGATCCTCTTTTGCCGAGTGACTGTGAGCCAGTAGTGTCTCCTTCCATGTTCAGAGAGATCATGAATGACATTCCCATCAGGTACTGTTCAAAGACAGGGCACCTTGATGGGATGTTTTTGTATTGGTCTGGTCCAGTGATATAGCTGCTGTGGTTCTGTGCTTTTGTGTTATACTTTTACTGATGAAGTGATAGGGTGCTGGTGATCTAAAGCTCAGGAACTGGATCTGGCCTCCGTGCCTGCCTTCGTGGCAGATGTGGAACTGATGCATGTGAATTTGAACTTACTTCAGGTTATCCAGAATCAAGTTCCGGGAGGAAGCCAAGAGACTACTCTTCAAGTACGCTGAGGCTGCGAAACGGCTGATAGAATCCAGGTGGGAGTTCCTCTTCCAGTGCTGTCACGTTCAGAAAAGAGGAAAAGGTCATAAGGATTTTCAGAGGGAACTGCTGCATCACACCTTATTCAGCATTGGTCATAATCTTACTGAGAAAAATCAGGGGTAGGAACATACAGAAGAAAAACAATATAGTGCCAGAGATGTCTTTTGATAGTAATGTTACAGTAAAATCTATTGTTGAGAAGCTGAATGTATGCAGAGACAAGTGAGAATCTGTGAAATACTGGACATGGAAATGACTTCTGTCATTTATCCCTGAGAAGAGAATGAGTGTTTCGGCACCCACTGCTCTTACAGAGCAACAAGCTTAGCGTGGTGTTTTATTATACCATGTATGATTTTTTCTGACAAGTTCTGCCACAGGACAGAACTGAGGAAGATAGCCTTGTGGGGAAAATAAAAAGCTTGTTAACAGGGTAGTTTTCTCAGAGTCACAAGCTCCTAGCAGTGGCTGTATTTGGAAGTGAGAGGCAAGATCAAAATGGACCATTTCCGTAGTAGATAAATTCTTTATCTGCCTCTCCTATTGCAGAGCGGACAGCAGACAGCTAGAGTGTGTTTTGGAGCGAGTATGGCAGTCCCTAGTCATAGAAATATTTGGAAGCACCTTCTGGAGAAGGCCAGGAGGGGAGTGACAGGGTAGGGCCTTGAGGAAGTGTCAGCAGCTGTGTTCCCCCTCTGACAAAACCCTTGTGCTGGGATGGAATACGTTGCTGTGCAGCCGTGGCTTAAATTTTGCTTCTCTGTGTTGTGCAGGAGTGCTTCACCAGACAGCAGGAAGGTGGTGAAGTGGAATGTGGAGGACACCTTCAGCTGGCTGCGACGGGACCATTCGGCCTCGAAGGAGGACTACATGGTCAGTATCCCTCTGCTTGTGCAGCTGAGCGCAGGGAGCCTGGGCAAGGATGGAAGGAGTGCTGGGGCCAGATAAAGGTCCTTCTGGAGAAGGCTGCGATTGCTTTCCTTTGCTTTGTGAAATGGGAGTGACAGTGGCGTGGAGACTCTGCACACCTCTGGGGAGTCCAGTGGCAGGTTGTGTGAGGAACTCTGGTTCTCTGGTTCTGCAGGACCGCCTGGAGCACTTACGCAAACAGTGTGGGCCCCATGTGTCTGCTGCAGCAAAGGACTCCGTTGAAGGCATCTGCAGTAAGATTTACTACATATCCCTTGAATACGTCAAGCGGATCCGGGAGAAGCATCTTGCCATACTCAAAGAGAACAATATATCTGGTATGCAGTCAGCTCTGAAGAGCTGTAGGGCTACAGCACTGCAGCATAAAAGCAACACACTCTGGCCTGTCCCCATTCCAGTAGCATTGTTTGTTGGGAGGGCTGTTCTGAGTCCGGGGAGTTGAATTTAATAGAGTCAGAAATAGCCAGCCCAGTATACGTTTTAGCTGACAGTCACACAGCGCCTATGCAGTGGGAAGGTATTTTCCAGTACTGTTACTGGGTGTAATATAAAATATCCTAAAAATATGATTTGTCAGGATTAAGTAGCCTGTTAGGAGCTGACCACACTGAACAGGATGTTAGTTCATTTCCCTGGACCATGCTTTTTTGCTCTGCTTCTTCGTGAATTCCTGAGGACAGCTGGCAGTCCCCTTCCTAATGCCTGGCGCCCTCTCCTCCTTCTCCTCTGCCACGTTTCTTGGGTTCTGAGCACCTTCTTCACCCCTCTGCCTCCCAGCGCGTCACTATGCACCCTTCTTCGTTTCCTGGCAGAGGGTTCATGTTCATTGATCTTTTCTCTGTTCTTTCTTCCTAGTTTGTATCTGTACTGCCTCCAGTCAAATTTTCCTTCTTCCATGGTCCCTGCTTCCTTCATCACACCGTTTTGTAGTCCTTTTCGGGTCCTAGCTTTCCTCAGACTCCCATCAGGTCCCAGCACCTGCCTTTTGCTGCTTGTTTTTGCTGCTTGTCTTCCCACTGGATTTAATCCGTGATTCCTTCTGACTGATCTTCCCTGTGAGCTCTCTTTTTTCCCACTGAAGCTGAGGCTAAGCTGCTGCCCGCAGTGGGTAACTACAAGGTGGCAGGAAGATTCCTTTGCCTCCTGCAGTTGGCAGCCTGGGAATATTTATTGTGCTTTGGATGAGTTTGGGGCAAACTGAAATAATAACAGTAGCAACAAGGGGAGTGTTCTACTTGCCTGGAATGTGCCTGAAGATGTGGGATGGTTGTGTGCGGTCTCTTGAGTCTGCTGTGTTAAGAGGTGGGGAAGTACTGTGAAGTGAGCCCTCTCTATGCTTTGGCAGAGGGTGATGGAATTAATTTGGGGAATCAGCTCTGAACCTAGGGAGCTGCCTATGAGATCTGTGAAGGACTATCACAGTGTTTGGGGGGGCTTCACTCTGCCCTTTAGCCCTGTTCCTATCGCTGCGTGTTTTGAGGTGGAAGAAAGATCTGTCCCAGGTGTCCTTGGATTCTAATGGGCTGCCTTTCTCTTTATTTTCTGTAGCTGAGATAGAAGCTCCTGAAGTCCAGGACAGGCTCGTATACTGTTACCCAGTGAGACTGGCCATCCCCTCCCCACCACTCCCCAGCGTGGAAATGCACATGGAAAACAATGTGGCATGTGTGCGGTACAAGGGGGAGATGGTGAAAGTGAGCCGCAACTACTTCAGCAAGCTGGTAAGGGCTGACTGCCAGTCCTGTGTGACTGGTCACAGACTGCTCTTTAGTGGGAGGATTCCTTTTTTCTTGCCCTCCAAGAAGAGGGACTGTGCAGAGGCAGGGAGTGCTGACCAGGCAGAGGCTGTCAAACATTGCCCGAGTAGCAGCAGAAGTGAGGACAGCTACTTTCACCTTAGTCAGGGTCAAGCTTCAGCTGAAAATATTTACAAGGTGTTGCACGTGTGCTTTGGATGTGTACTGTGCTGCAAGAACAGTTGTACTCCCAGCAAGGCAGCCCTTGCTGAGAGACACTTGCTGGTGTGGTACGTTCATTCACGCCGGTAAAGAGCTTGCAGTTCACTCGCATGGTAAAAGCAGATGTGCTGACAAGCCTCCATGCAGAGCCCCACCTGCTCCCATTGTTCAGTGTTCCTCTCCACGTCATGGTATGTCTGCGTACTGTCTTAACTTTGTTGAATCTGTTTGTGGTTAATGGCTGGGCTTTCTCTTCCAGTGGCTTCTCTATCGGTACAGTTGCATTGATGACTCTGGTTTTGAAAAATTTCTGCCCAGGGTTTGGTGCCTTCTCCGTCGATATCAGGTACTGTCTCATCACAGTTGTTGTACATCAGAAAGCCTTAGTAATAGTGGGGACCTGAAGTACTTGTCTTTGCTCTGGGGGGTGTCCGCAGCTCTGGGAGTCTGATGCAAAATAGGGTTTAAACTGGGTCCGTTGTCTGCTCCCAGTGTTTTGAGATAGGGCTGTGGTCTGGGGAGCAGTTGTGATCTTGACTGGAGACCTCAGTGGGGATAAAGATAAATTTTTATGAAAGAAACCTTCAGTAGTTCTTGACCGTGAGGGCCAGCTGAAGGTTCATGGGGGCTATATGTGAAAATTGACAGTTGGTTCGTGGGGCCTGAGTTGGATGAAATATCTAAAGAGCATTCTTGGGTACATGCAGGGGACCTACATGAATTTGAGAAAGGACGAGGGGGCCCTGCATACCTAGAGGAGTAGGTGCATGGACGTGTGGCCCTGGGTCCGTGGTCAGTGGAGGGAGCAGCAGGAACAGCAAGTGCAGGCACGGCTCACCGGGGTTTGCTCTCCTCAGATGATGTTCGGTGTGGGTCTGTACGAAGGAACTGGTCTGCAGGGGGCACTTCCTGTGCACATCTTCGAAGCCCTCCACAAGCTCTTTGGAGTGAGTTTTGAATGCTTTGCCTCGCCCCTGAATTGCTATTTTAAACAGTACTGTTCGGCCTTCTTGGATACAGACGGGTATTTCGGATCCAGGGGGTGAGTCTTACGTTCCGGTGCCCTTGCCGTGTATCTGTGTGGGTGCATGTGTGTGCAGTGCCTCAAGACAGGCTGACGTGTCTGTGTCTTCAGGGCAGCGGCCGGTTGGTTGTGTGATGTCTGCTCAGAAGGGTGTGTACTTCAGGCCTGCCTAAATGCAATGAGTGGACACAGACTGGCTGTGAAACTGTCAGGGCTGTGCCGTTAGTCCAGTAGTGGGGCTCTGGTCCCTGAAGTAATGCAGTTTATAGGTCTGCCAGTGCTTCCTCTTGTTCTGGAGAATGGGAGACTTGGGCCCTCAAGCAGCCAGCTTGAATCAGCAGTCACCTTCAGTGGCTACAGGTGGAGCGTGTCCCCAGTGACTGGTCCCACTGTTGGATGCAGCAGGCCCTGCACGCTGGGGATTCAGGCTTTCTGAGAGTATGACTGCTTCTTGTTAGCAAATGGATGCTTTTTAAGGTGTGAGAGTTAGAATGCTAGCCTCTCTGATAGGGATCTTTGCCTTTTTCTTCCAGCCCGTGCCTGGATTTCTTTCCTGTAAGTGGCTCTTTTGAGGCAAATCCTCCATTCTGTGAGGAGCTGATGGATGCCATGGTCTCTCACTTCGAGGTACGTTCGCTCACCAGTGGGGTTCTTCTGAATGGAGCTGTGCAGTCAGTCCTCTCCTCCCCACTGCTCCTGCACCCTCACAGCAGGGCTATAATGCAGAAGGCAGAGGACGGCGACTGCTGCGGCACCACTCTAGAAGCAGAAGTGTTTCCATGGAATATGGAAATGTCCATACTAGACATGTCATTGCTCAGCCGGCACTGAGATTGTTCATGTTCTTCTTGAACTAGAAACTGCTGGAGAACTCCAGTGAGCCTCTCTCCTTTATTGTCTTCATCCCCGAGTGGCGGGACCCTCCTACACCAGCCCTGACCCGTATGGAGCAGAGCAAGTTCAAGCGGCACCAGCTCATCCTTCCAGCCTTTGATCACGAATACCGCAGCGGGTCTCAGCATGTCTGCAAAAAGTAGGCCTTTTTCTCGGGTCCTTCTGGGAATGCGTTTCTGAAGCTGTTTGACAGAAATATCCTGTCCCAAGCTGAAATCAGTAGGAAGTAGGGAGCAGGCAAGGACAAATGCAGTGCATAATCGCTCTGGGTTTTTAAGATAGTCGTACAGAGTGTTGGGAATCTCATGGCCATCCAATGACTACCAGGTTATTTCACTAACAAAAAGCTTGTGAGTGGCGTATTCCTTGGGTAAAGTCCAGTGTGAATAGGTCATACATGTGGTGCTGCGGTGATCATCTGTGCTCCTCTGCCAGCCCTCTGATCTGGTGATCCAGCTGAGCAGCGCTTCTGGGGCTGCCAAACGCCGCAGCAATTCGTTGTCACTTGGGGGGAAGCAGAAACAAGGGTCAGGCAGGATCCTGGTCCTCAGCAGAGCAAGCTGGCCATTGGTTTGCTGTTTAAGCAACAAGTTCAAGCAACAACTTGTTTGAGCAACCAGTGCTTAAACACTTAAGTTCTCTGTACCTGATTAAGACTGATGCCTTGCTGTGATGAGTCTCCTTCTGGGACAGTGGTGACGCGGTGCACATACATGCTTGTAGAGCGCTACGTGGCTATGCAGCATCAGTGCTTCTCTGAAAGTTCACAAGCCTTTGCCTTTACTCAGAAATGCCTGATGCTGCACTCTGCCTGCTTTTTTCCTCAGAATGAGAGAAAAGGACGGAGATGAATGCTTGTCCTAAACATGACACGCAGTTGAGAGGAGGGGTGGGTGCTAGGAATCGGGTCTGGGTGGCAGTTCTGTGACTCCTGGGTGGGTGCTGAGTGCCTGTTCTCTTCCCTTGCAGAGAGGAGATGTACTACAAGGCCGTGCACAACACAGCCGTCCTCTTCCTGCAGAACAGTGCGGGCTTTGCCAAATGGGAGCCCACGCCGGAGCGGCTGCAGGAGCTTGTTGCAGCCTACAAGCATTCAGGCCGGACCCTCAGCTCCTCCTCCTCGTCGTCCTCCTCGTCGTCGTCCTCCTCCTCCTCCTCTTCCTCCTCCTCCTCCACAGCAGACAAAGAGCGGGAGCTGGGCCGGGAGCAAAGCAGCAGCCGGGAGACTAATCCCAACTAAGGTGCAGAGGTGCGAGGCAGCAGGGGAGGTGCCAGCGGCCTGAGGAGGCTTGCTGGGGCGGTGGAGAGACTGCTGGCTGTGCAGCACCGGCCCGGGGGACTCTTGCACAGCAGCTCCACGGCACCTGCTTTCCTCTGTGAACTGCACACTGCCCCGGCCCAGGAGTGCTGGGGAGCACCCGGCCGCCGGTGGGGAGAGGAGGCTGAGCTGCGGCCCCCGCCGGAGGGCAAGGGAACGCAGCGTGGTACAGCAGGAGGAGCAGGCAGCCCCTTCGATGCCAGAGCACCAAGGGAAGGGGCAGCCAGAGCTGGGATGCATGCATGGGCGAAAGGACGGCAGGACAGATGGAGGGACGGATGGCAAGTGCAAGTGCTCGGCGCGCAGCGCCACAGCTGGAGGGGCCCCAGCAGCTGGCCACAGCCTGGCGCCGGCAGGAGAAGGACGGGCAGAGCCCGGGGGCTCCTGCGGCCGGACTGGCACCAGCACAGCTCCGTGTCCATAGTGTAAATAGTTCTGTCCGTGGCGCCCGTGCTCCCCGCAGGGCTGCTCCCATTGCATCCGTGTTCCTTTCCCACATGTGTGAGTCCCGTGTTTGCCGACGCTGTGTACCGTTTAGGGGAGGAGCGGAGAAGAGGAGTTTCTTTGGTGTGTAAAGACGTCTTTGCAGCTGTTTTGTAGTCGTTGTGGTTTTTATGCGGAGCCTCTGGGCTTTATTTAACCTCCTTGGGTTTTGTTTTGTAAGGATTAATTTAACACCGCTAACCATTTTATTACTTTTATCAAGAAGAGCAAAGTCTATTTTTGATTTCTGTTTCCTAGTTCTTAGGAACATTAAAAACCAGCATACAGCTCTGCCCCGTGTCTGTGCCTTTCCTTCTCTGTTGGCTAGGGGCCTGTGGTCACAGCCTGCTCTTGCCTCTGGCTGAAAGGTAGAAAAATACTGGTTCTTTCTTTTGCTGGGTTTTTTTTCCCCAGAACCCTCTGGCATCTGACCCTTTCTGTGCTGCAGTGCCCTGCTGGTGAATTTTTTTTCTTAATGACCAGCTTGGACCCCCTAAAGCAACCTGACCACAGTCCTCATGGCTTGTTGACTGCAGCTGCAGTGAAGAGTTTGGCTTTCTCTTCCTTGTACCAGCCTTCCAAGAAGTGCAGGCAGCTGTCCTCGCCCAGAGCCTCTCGAGGGCAGGGCAAGTGAGCTGCTTCTTGCGAGGTCTCTGCTCCAGGGCTCTCAGCATTTCGGTAGCCCTTCAGTAGCCCCTCATCCCTGCATCGGGGAGGCGCGGGACAAGCTGTGTTACAGGCCCAGCCTCTTCAGTGTAGAGCAGCAACTGCTGCACTGCTGGGAGAGCTTGCTGGGCTTCCCTGCAGTCAGTCCACAGCGCTGCCCGAGGGGATATCTGTGGTGAGGGGGGCAGATTTCCTGGGGGTTGATGCACCGTGTGCTTGAAGTACAGACCTTCCCCGGCTGGTCTGGTCTTGCTTCCACTTCCCGCTGTTGATCTCACCCTGTCCCTGGCTGCTGGATTGAATCATTCAATACCACCTGTCTCCTCTGGCCTAACGAGGTGAGGATGGCTCTGGGGGTTAAAAGTCGTGGTAGTTCTCTGACCCCGCATTTCTGGAGTTTGGGAATTTCCCAGCTTTACCCCCTCTGCCTCCGGACAGGCTGGCAGACAGCATGGAAGCCAGTGTTCCCAAAGGAAAATGGCTCTGGGGCAGGTTAGCATTGCTTGGAAGCCTTGCAAGACTGCATTTTCAGGCACAGATAAAATGGGCTGTGAGGTTTATTAAAAGCCGGGAGATGAGAAAGTGCTGCGAGCCCTGGGTCCGTGTTGTGCACGTGCTGCTCTGCAGCTGGCAGCATCTGTGCTGCAGCAGTGCCGGTGCTGCTCTGTGCTGGGCAAGATCAGCTCAGCCCCACAGGCTGCCTGCTTCGGGTACCTCCGCAGCTCTCCAGGAATGCTTTCAGCAACAGAGACGAGGAGATCATTGATGTCCTTTGAATGACACTTGGGACAGCTGGGAACTCTGGCAATGAGCAGCAGTTTTTATAAAGCCTTTTTTGCCTTTTACTTAACGTCTTGAGCCAAGGCAGACACCTCCTGAAGTGCCAGTGACCAAAGACACACTGATGTTGGGAAGTGTCAACAAGTCTTTGGTCAGTCTGCCCTCACTGAGTCCTTTGCCTTGCTCCCTCAGGTGATGACCAATTACCTTGTGAAGTATTTAATTGCTACAGTGGAGATGCAAATGACCTCAGTGGCCATGAAGCCCCGTGGTGTGGCTTCCTCTCTAGAACATCTCATTTATCCAGACAAAGCAAGAGAGGATAGAAGGGGAGCATCAGGATGGTCACTGCGGCTTTCATGGGTGCTCCTGTCTCCAGCACTTCTCTTGAACAAGTGAAGGGGATGGGTCCTGAGGAGGAGGACACCAGGACCACAGCTGGGAGCTGAGCCCTGGCGGCAGCAGTTCATGGGCTCAGCTCCAGAAGAGCTCAGGGACAAAGTGGCAGGTGGTGAAGGGTCCCGGTGAGGCTGGAGGGGATGGGGGCACATGGCTGGGGCAAGGAGCAGGTTCTGCTCACAGGGCTGAGCTGCCAGATCGCAGAGGCAGCGAGACGGGCCAGCACAGCCACCCCTGTCAGCCTGGTGCTGAGATGGGACATGATGCTTCCCACCGAGATGCTGTGGCAGCCATCCCACAGCGCCTGGGGCTGCTTGCTGTCCAGCCAAGCTGTACCAAGGGTGCAGCCAAGGGCAGTGACCAAGGCTGGGTCAAGCTCTGTGAGGGGCTGCAGTGGTGGAGGCAGTGGGGAAGAGGCGGGGGTACGAGCAGGACTGGGGGATGAGGTCAGCGGTCCCACTGGTAGCCAGATGTTGCCTGGTCCCCTAGAATAAAAGCTCTTTCAGACTCTGCCAGACCTTGACAGTTTGAACTGAAAGGCCCCTCGCTAGCGCTGCTCTGGGCAGCTCCAGCACAAGTGGCTGCTGCAGCACGGGCTGGGGCCGCTGCCCAGCACTGCGCGCTCAGGGTGCGGACAATAATTACCAGGGCAGTTCACGGAGCTCAGCAAGTCCTGCGTGGAGAAAAATAAAACCCAACATCATTTTCTTGTTAACCAGCGCAGACACCCTGTCCTGCACCCCAAAGGGACTGAGGGCAGCAAGGTGTGACCCCATCACTGATGAGGGGCTGGAAACCCCTGGCAGCGCCTGAACTTAGGTGTGTCCCCAGGTCGGCCATTGATGCTTGGGGTCCCTGCAGTTGCCCCCACAAGTGCTGCCTCCTGTGGTGGCTGGCTGCTGCTCTCCTGCCTGGCAGCAGGCGGGAGGTTTACCCTGTCAGTGCTGGGGAGGAATCAGCACTGCCAACCTGCCTGCAGCTCTGGGGGGTGGTGGTGGTGGTGGTGTCTCTGCTGGCTGCTGCCCCTCAGGGCTGCTGGAAACACCCCTGCGAGGGCTGCAGCCTGGGTGGGGGATTTGGCATGGGCTGGGGAGGTGCAACCTGTGGAGAGGGATGTGCCGAGGGCTTGGCATCACCCAGCTGGCATCTGCCAAGAGCTGCGGCCCCCAAGTGCCCTTGGCCCTGGCTCCCTGGGGTGCCGGAATGGGGCGAGGTATCCGGGCACATGCTGGTGGTGCCGAGCACGTCTCTGCGCCCCTTGATCCCCCATGCTGTGGGTGATGTGCTGGGCTCCGGGACAGGTTGCAGGGCCCTCCCTGTGAGGCATTTCATGCCTGGAGCATCTTCTCTCCCTAGGGCTGAGCAGAAGCCACCCATTCCTACGGCAGAGGGTCTGCCAAGTGCTATGGGCCCCCCAGGACCCTGCTCTGCGGCCGTGCTCTTCCCCAGGCTGGGGGCTGCAGGGCCCCAGGGGCCGCTGCCTGCAGCCCCCAGGGCAGGGAAAGAGCATCCTCAGGACTGCCTGTGAGCAAAGGGGCTGCAGGGAGCCTAAGCGACCTGCTGCAGCTTGGCAGCAGCCCTGGGAACCCTGACCTGCCATAGCAGGGCTCTGCACAGCACCGGCACCGGCTGGCTGAGCATCCGCCTCCCACTCCGCGTTGCCAGGCCAACGCCGCGGAGGATGCTGGCAGCCCCTGCGCCAAGGCTGCCTCCGCAGCGTGGCGGGCAGCGCGCCCCACGCCTCTCCATGGGGCACAAGCCGCCGCCGGCACCCTGCCTGCCTTCACGGACAGGGCCGCAGCCCGGCCCACCGGGGCTGCAAGGCTGGGGACCGACCCACGGCTGCGTCCCACCCAGGAGCCCCGGCGTGGACTGCAGGTACCAGGGCCACGGCCTAGGATGCTGCTCGCCCTGCTGCTGTGGGTGGAAGGGGGGCGGGGGGCTGCAGGGCAGAGGGTCCCTGCAGCCAGCAGAGCCCGGTGCCCAGAGCCGGCACTGCCCTGGGGAAGCTGCCCGCACGGGGAGGGACACGCTGCACCCGGGACACGGGCCCCCACCCCGCAGCCCGTCCCCTGGGAAAGATGTCTCCCTCCCACCCGGACACGGCGGCCGCGATGGGGCCGAGTCCCAGCGTGGCGGCACCAGCTGGTGGTCGCAGCCAGGCTGTGCCGGCCCTGGGAGGGGGCTGCCGCCTGTTTCCTGCTCCCCTGGCCCCGCTCTGCCACCCAGCCCCGGGGGCTGGCCAGGACTCTGCCCGTGGGGTGCAGCAGGGCCCAGGAACCTGCCCCCAAGCCCTCGCTCACGGCAGCTTCCCTCTCCCCCAGCCTGGACAGCCACCAGCCAGCCCTCCAGGAGCATGGCCCAGCAGGACAGCAAGCAGGGGCCTCAGACAATGGCACTTGTGGCCCCCGAACTGGAGTGCAAGATCTGCTACAGCCGCTACGATGCCCGTGCCCACCGACCCAAACTGCTCCACTGCGGCCACCGCCTCTGTGCCAAGTGCCTCTGCAAGATGGTGCCACTGGGGGATGCGTCGCCCTGCCAGCTCCGCTGCCCCTTCTGCCGCCAGCACAGCCCAGTGCCCGGTGGGGACGTGCAGCAGCTGCAGGACGACGGCGAGGCACTGGCATTGCTGACAGGCCATGAGAAGACCAAGAAGCGGGGTCCCACCCGATCCCCTGAAGTCCTCCTCTGCCCCAGTGTGCTAGAGCCCTCACCCGGCCCTGACTGCCTGGTGGTCACCATCCTGGAGGTGCCGGAGGATGTGGCCCCGCCGGAGGGCCTGGGCAGGCTTGAGGTGGTGCGGCTGTACCGCCCTGCCAGCCTGGGCACACTGCCCTGCCACGGCCCCGGGCAGAAGTGCCACTCCTGGGGATGGCGAGCCGTCCCTCGCTTCATCCTGGGTGTCCTCTGCCTCCTCTACTTCAGCTCCCTGCCCTTCGGCATCTACCTCCTGCTCATCGAGCACCACAGCCTGGGCATCGTTCTGGTCAGCCTCGTGCCCTCCACCCTCCTCCTCTGCATCGTCTACAGCCTCTGCCAGTGTCTGTGCCGGGAGGTCTTTGGGTTCCCCCACTCCTGATCCTGCACAGCTGAACGCCATGCCCACCCTGGGAAGGCTCTGGGTGCCTTGGAGCGTTGTCCTTTGGGGTACGGGTGTACCCTGACCCATGGCTGACCCACAGCATGGAGGTCTACTTGGACCACGGGGAGATGCTCAGCAGCTGTTGCCTTCCCTTGCAGAACAGTGCGGGCTTTGCCAAATGGGAGACCACACCGGAGCGGCTACAGGAGCTCATTGCAGCCTTCAAGCATTCAGGCCGGACCCTCAGCTCCTCATCTTCCTCATCTTCCTCCTCCACAGCAAAGAGCGGGAGCTGGGTCGAGAGCAAAGCAGGAACTGGGAGACTAATCCCAGCTAAGGAAGTGCAAGTGCTCAGCACCCAGCACCGCAGCTGGAGGGGCCCCAGCAGCTGGCCACAGCCTGGCGCCGGCAGGAGAAGGACGGGCAGAGCCCGGGGGCTCCTGCGGCCGGACTGGCACCAGCACAGCTCCGTGTCCATAGTGTAAATAGTTCTGTCCGTGGCGCCCGTGCTCCCTGCAGGGCTGCTCCCATTGCATCCGTGTTCCTTTCCCACATGTGTGAGTCCCGTGTTTGCCGACGCTGTGTACCGTTTAGGGGAGGAGCGGAGAAGAGGAGTTTCTTTGGTGTGTAAAGACGTCTTTGCAGCTGTTTTGTAGTCGTTGTGGTTTTTATGCGGAGCCTCTGGGCTTTATTTAACCTCCTTGGGTTTTGTTTTGTAAGGATTAATTTAACACCGCTAACCATTTTATTACTTTTATCAAGAAGAGCAAAGTCTCTTTTTGATCTCTGTTTCCTAGTTCTTAGGAACATTAAAAGCTGCCATACAGCTCTGCCCCGTGTCCGTGCCTTCCCAGGGCTCCTGGTCCCCTCCACCCTCCCTGGCCAGCTTCCCTGGCCCCGCTTGTCCCGCTGGAGTTGCATAGAGCTGTCTGCTGTGAGCCCAGCCCTGGGTTCAGGGGGGCTCGGTGGGTCTGAGCCTGGTCCTGGCAGTCAGTGTCACACTCAGCGAGTGGATGGGCAGTGCCGCTCCCCTGTGTCCCCCATGTGCGGTGCTTCATGCATGTCCATGTCCCTGCACGTCCCTTCCTGTGCTGCCATGTGACACAGCGCTGTGACAGCTGTGATGGCCACCCCAGCCCTGCGCCCCATGCATGTGTGTGCCCCCACAGGTGACCCCAGACCTCCAGGGAGGGGGAGAGGGAGGAGGCATCAGGAAGGCCTGGAATTGCCTGGAAACGCTGTGGCTTATCCTCTGCTGAACAGGGGGAGCCCCCGCTGGGAGCCCCAGCCAGTGGTGGGGCTGGAAAACACCCTGCAGCCTGACCAGGTGCCCAGGAGGGTCCCACTTTTGGCAGTGTGGGGATATGGCATCAGACAGAGGGGGTGGGCAAGGAGCAGCCCAAGGGGCTTGGGGTAGGACCTGCCCTGCTCCTGCGGGCAGCACTGGCAGTGGAAATGCCTGCAGCCCGCTGGCATCCCCGCATCCCTGTCAGCATCCCCAGTGGCACTCCTGCATCCCTGCTGGCACCCCCGTACCCCCGCTGGCATCCCCAGCAACATGCCCACTGCAGACAGGCAAAACCAGACAAAGGCCCAAGACAAAGTGACATTTATTAGCGCTTCGTGTCCCTCCCTGCCCATACTGCCCACTCTCCTCAGCCAGGCAGCTGCCTGGTCCCACGGCCATCTGTCCTTCCCTGCCCAGCCGCAGGGCTGTCCCTTCCCCACAGCCACAGCCCTGGCCCCCACCTGCCCTCGGGTAAAGGGCACGGCCGCCCCAGCCCTAGCCCTGCTCCAGCACCGCCAGCACCCCTGGGGGGCACCCGCTTTCGCCGTGGGGAGATGCCAGAATAGCCGCCACGCTCCAGATCTTGGGTTTCTGGGGCTGCTTGCCCTGCCCAGGGCCTGGTCCCACCTCGGAGCTGCTCCCACACCCATCCTGCACAGGGCTGGCGCTGGGGGCAACACCCAGTAGGGCCCCCTCGCCCTCGCTGTCCTCGCAGTCTGAGGTGTCGCGTGGAGCCCAGCCCGTCTTGTTCTCCTTCTTGAGGCGCCGGCGGGCGTTGGCGAACCATGTGGAGACCTGGGTGAGGCTCATCCGGCTGACCACAGCCAGCATCACCTTCTCCCCCTTGCTGGGGTAGGGGTTCCGGGGGTGCCGTGCCAGCCAGGCCTTCAGCGCCCCGGTGCTCTCCCGCGCCGCTGCCACCTTCGCCCGCCCTGGCTCAATGGGCAGCCCCAGTGGCACCTCGTAGGCGGGCGCGACCTGGAATGGGCAGAGAGCTGTCAAGGCAGGACAGGGCAGGGGTACCTGTGGCTGGAGAAAGGGGTCTGGGGGATGTGGGGGCTCGGCCCTTTGCTCATGGGAGGGGGCAGAAATGGGTCCTGCCCCTCCTCTCCCTCTCCCATGCCCAGCACCACACGCCCCAAAGTGCCAGGGGGATGGGGGGGGACACGGGGGGGGGGGGCGCAGGGGACCCGGGACAGTAGCTCCCCAACCCCAATCACCCCACGCAGCCCTGTCCCAGTCCTGCGAGGGGTCCCACATCCCGATCCCCCAGGAGTTGCAGCGCAGCACTTACCAAGGGCGCCAGGAGGCTTAGAGGGGGCGGCAGCAGGCTGTAGCCAGCCAGCACTGGGCAGGGGCAGGGGCAGGGCCAGGGCAGTAAGGCTTGGGGGGGTCCCCGCAGGGCTCCCCACGGCCCCCCGCAGCCCCCTGGATCTCGGCCTGGGCTCCCCTCACCCCAAGGAGCTGCCATGCTGCAGGGAGAGGAGCTGGGGAGCTGCTCCCGGGCGTTTTATAGCTGCCGGGGTCCGCAGTGACTGACAGCTGATTAGGGGGTATTAGCACCCACGAAAGCGGCAGCAGGGATCTGGGGCAGCCGCTGCCTCCCCCTCTCCTGGCTATTGCCAGGCAGGGACTGGCAGGGAGCATCCTCCCCGCCTGCCCACCACCAGCCGGGACGTGGCCAGGACCCACGCCAGGACCCCGGCACCCCCCAGTCCCCCGACCCTGCATGGCCCCAGCACAGCCTGCGCAGCCCCCAGTGATGGGGTGCAGTGGCACCAGGGGCTGGTGCATGGGGCCCACGGGGAGGCCCACAGCCCCAGGGATGCAGCCCACACAGGGATGCACATGGGACATAGCATACCCAGGGCTTTACTGCAGTGCCAAGAGCCATCGGTCCCCATCCTTGACCCCAGCCCTGACCTGGCTCAGGGGCAGGGGTCGGCAGAGCCTCCCACACTGTGGTGGGGTGGGCTGGAGGGTCAGGGGCTTGCAGGAGAACTTGTGCACGGCCTGGCAGGACGTGGGAGGTGCAAGGCGCTGCTCCGGAGCCCACTCCTCCTCCAGCTTGGCCAGGTCCTGGCCCCAGCGCTGCCATGCCTGCAGCTGGGGTCCTGTCTGCAGAGGGGCGCAGGGGAAGGGGCCCCACAGCCCCAGGGATGGGCGAGAACCCTTTGCCTGGCTGAGGACTCAGCCCCGCAGGCACTGGGGCGTTCTGCCTGCTGACGGAGCAGGGACAGTGGGCCAGCAGGGCAGCGGTGGGCAGTTGCACAAGGGGCCCCAAGAGCCTGCGACCCCCCAAGCCGGCCAGCTCCTGCCTCTGCGCCTCCCCACTAAGACTGGGATTATCCCACAGGTTGTATCCGTCATTAAATACCGACTAATAACGCTCTCAGGATATTAAATATGTAACAAACCCGCTTAGCGCTGGCTGGGGACGGGAAGGAGAAGGTCACTGGTGCTAATGAGCCCTTGCTGCATCCCTGGGCTCCCCGCAGGCCCCCGGTAACAGCAGAAAGACCCAGGGACCAGATGCCAGTACTGAGGGAACCTGAGACCTGCTGTGCCCCATGGCCAGAGCCCTAGCAGCACCTGGAGCTCCCCATATGCAGCAGACAGGAGCTCCAGTCCTGTGCTGTGGAACATGGTGCTCGTGGCAGCCCCAGGTATGGAACTCACAGGGCAACCAGGATGCCTGTGCCACTGGCCGGGCCAGACAGCTGGGACCAGCCCTGGCCACAGCCTCACAGCAGCCCCGTAACCTTGTCCCCACAGGACTCCTCCAGCCCTAATCGGTGCTGCCAACGAGGATCCGCTTTATTAGATAATGGAGCTGTAATCTAGGAAAGCGCCTGCGGATTGCTGTGGTGTACCTTAACCCTGCGCGGCACAGCTGGAGAGGGAGGACCACAGCCAGCCACCAGCACCGCGGATGGACACAGCTGGACACCAACCGAGCCACGGCCAGACAGGCACAGCCACACAGTGGCACAGCTAAGCACAGACCAGGCAGCAGGCAGATGTGAAGACCATGGGACACAGCCACAGCCAGGGCAGAGCCACAATCAACTGTGGCTGCTCCCCCAGGGGAACGCAGGGCCACCCGCACGCTACGTCCCTGGCTGGGCAGGATGGGCACAGGGTCCAGCCCACACCAGCCTGGGTGCCCAACGTGCAGGCAGGGTGCTGCCCTGGGGCAGGGGAGGGGCCGCGGGCACCCCCAGCAGCTGTGGCAGGAGGGGGCCGCCAGCACTTTGGGCAGAGCACCCACTTTGTGTTCATAGCACCCGCTCTGCGCTCACAGCGCAAGCCCCCGCACCGTCCCTGGCCCCTGCACGAGCCCGGCCGAGCGCCCAGTGATCACACCGCAGCAGTCCTGCAGCCACGGAGCTCTGACCTCACAGAAGCTCTTGCTCAGGTTGGGTGGTTCCAGCCCTTTTTCCCCTCCGCAGATAATCAGTTTAATGCAAAAGCATAGAACTAAAACTCTGAGATTATAACAGCTAATCACATGTAAATACTTCCAGACAATCCGCTCAGGGAGGGGCAGTGTGTGTAGTTTGGGACAGAGTTACATGGGATTTAGGCTGTTTACCACTCGATTAATTTCGTGCCCAACCCACTGCTATACCAGATGCCCAGCTCGCTTCCCAGGACTCAAGGTCACTCGGGCAGGAAGAAGCGGATAGTGCAGGGCAGCTGCCACCAGCACCAGGCTTGGGGATGCACACACCCCAGCCCTGGAGGAACAAGCCAGAGGCGGCAGGAGGAAGGCAGGCCTGACTGTCCCCACTGGCCAGGTGACCCCAGACCCTCCAGGCAGGCACACACGCGGGTTTCAATCCCTTTTTATTCATAAGCATAGTCAAAGCTTGAGAATGTCAGAATTGAACCCCTCCCGCAACCACCTACGAACAAACTCCAGAGTCCATCCCTCTTTCAGAAGAAAAATAGAGCATCTTCCACCTGTGCCTCTTCCTACTCTGGGTTTCTCCAGTCCAAAGCCCTAGTGCTGCCTGCCCGCAGGCTGAAGAAGCCACGGGAGGGATCGCTGCCCTCACTCCCCACGCCTGCCGAGCAGCGAGCATGCAGCTGCAGCTGCAAACACCTCACCTCACACCGTACCACGCAGCTGGGCTCAGCCCCATGGCTCTCTCCCAGGATCCACATGTGCCAGGCAGACACCGAGCCGAGTTTGGCCCACACAGACATGATTCAGGAAAAGGGATTTTAGACCATCATCAAGTGCAACAGGCAAAGATAGCGTCCACACGAGAGCGCTGACACTGCGCAGCCTGCCTCGGCTGCAGAGCAGTCTCCGCTGGAGACAGCTGCCTGTACTGGGAAGGATGTGCAGAACCCCTGCAGCGCAGGGCGAGCAGCAGTGTGCCCCTGCCGCGGCACGCTCAGGCACATCCCCTGTCGCCGTGAAGCAATAAGGCAACTGCTGGCTGAGGAAGCTCCCGCCTGGTGCAGCTGTCCTGCTCAGCATGGGTGTCCCAGCGCTAGCCGGGCCTGGCCCCAGTGCTAGTCCGTCAGCGTGATGACATCGTAGTGGATCCCCTCCTGCAGCTCCTCGATCTCAGCTGTTGCCTCAGCGGTGAACACACCCTGCGCCTGGGCCATCGCAGCATCAGCCACCGCTGCAGAGGAGAGGGGGTCAGTGCCTCCCCCTGTCCAAGGGCAGGGGACAGCTGGTGGTGGCCCAGGGGCCCCCCCCTGCATTCACCACCTGCCTCCAGGGAAGGGGCAAGCATGCAAGGTGAGTGAAGGGCCACTACACTCAGGCAGGGCTCCAGCAGGGAGCCAGGCTCTGGTGAGCTCTGCAAACATGCAGCAGGGTGTCTCCACCCTGTGGAAGCTGCTGTTCTCCCAGCACAGCAACTCCTCTCCAAGGGAAGGGAACTGGTGCTGTTCCAGAACTGACACACTGGGACTAGTAAAGGTCTCCCCTCGGCCACCACAGCAGGCTGCTTCCCAGAATTACAGGGATGTAGGCAGCAAAGCGGCGATCCAGCCTCATCCCCTCCAGCCTTCCCTGCCCTCCTCAGCCAGCTGCAGCAAACCATCAGCGTCTGCAGGCAGAGCGGGGCCGAGACCACAGCGTCCAGCGGCTGCCAACAGGCACCACAAACTGCCCGGCAGGACCGGCACCCAGCACCCGAGGGAGACGGGACTGCCAGAGCTACGCCAGCGCTCGGCCCCGGGACACTGGTCCTACCTGAGACAGCCGAGTGTGCAGCTGCTTCCAGCTGCGCCTGGGTGACAAGCTGCTGCTCAGGTGAGACAGGCATGTACTGGAACTGCAGGGGGGAGAGAACAGGAGAGTCCAGGAGGGGCAGGGTCCCTTCCTGCAGCGCTGCTCCAGCCACAGCTGCTGCACCGAGTCACTGAGGCACCTTCTATTTCACATCCCTCCCTCTCTGGCTCCGATACGGGCTCTGAGCAGACCCCTCAGCTCCAACCACCATGCCTGCCTGCCCCCTTACCTGCGGTTCCTGGAGGAACTGGCTGCCCTGCTCATACTGGATGTGCGTGATCTGACCATCCTGTACCTGGGGACAAGAACCACAGTGGGGCTCTGTTAGGGCTAGCAGGCATCCCTGTCCCCAAAGCAAGCTATGACTCAAGCCCAGTAAGCCACAGGGAGCAGGATGTGGCCCAGCTCCACACACGGCACCCTCCTGAGCCCCGTCCACCATGCAAAGGGGGGGCAGACAGACTGCAGCTCACCTGGATGTGATGTCCCTCTGGGACAACAACATACTCGTGGGGAAGCAAGTGTTGCACGCCATCCTGGGCAATAATGTACTGAACCTGCAAACACAGGGATTCAGACCCCAAAAAGGCTACCACTGCCCACCCTGCCCTCCAACATCACAACAGGGCTCGTTCTTGTCTGTCTCCTGTGTCTGTTTCCACCGCGTTCCTCCCCACTGCTCCTAGCTCTCCCTGCTCCAGCTGCACAGGATCTTTCAGTTCCTGGGATGTGCCCCCACTCACCTGGTTGTCAGAGGTCACCAAGTGCTGTACTGTCTGTCCGTCAGCAGTTGTGATCTCCTGGATGTATGCAGCCTCTTCCTGCGGGTCAGCAAAAGCCCAGAACCATCAGCAGGGGTATGCCTGTCTGCAAGCCCTCCGAGGAGGGAACGGACATAGCTCACGGGGAGCAGCCGCACAGGGCGGGAGGATGACACCGATGGGCCTGACTCACCTGACTCGTGATGCTCTGCTCCTGTGCGACAATGATGTGTTCCTGCCCTAGAGCCTGCTGCAGCCGCTCGGGAGCCAGCACCGCCTGGCCAGACTGCAAAGCCGCTGGAATGCAGAAAAAGCCAGTGCAGACACTGCTGGGGCTGCTGGCCAGCCCCTGCCACAGTGAGGAGCACCGGTCAGTCTCAGCTCTGCTCACAGAAGGTCAGAAGCCAAACCAAACTCCCCCAACATGAAGGAAACTAGAGGTCACTGCAGGCAAAACACAACCTCCACATCAGACCATGAACTCCACTTCCCGTTTCAGCCATGAGCTGCTCACAGCACCACTGCTCCCACAATGCACTGATCTATTGGGAGCTACTTGGTGGAAACATGGGACCGCTCCCTAGTTCTGCACAGAACCACAAGTCAGTGCCTCACCAGGAATGCTTCTTTTGCCCAGCCCCCTTGTCTCTGCACCCACCAAGCTCTGCTGCTGCTGGCAATCCTAACCAGGAACCTCCTGGCCTTGACCCTTCTCAGTCCTGCATGGCCCGCAGGCTGGGTGAAACCCTGCATGGGGCTCTGGCCACAAAAAACCTGCAGGTCAGCCCTGCTCGCAGGTACACAACTTACTCTGCAGGGTGGCCAGTGTGTCCTCGTCGCTGTTCAGTATGATGGTCTGCTGGGCAGCAGCCGCGGGCACCCCTGGCCTCTTCCCCTCTGAGCTGTGCAAACGCTGCATGTGGAACTTGAGGTGCCCATTACGGTTGAACCTATGGGAGGAAGGGCACGAGGTGTAGTTTGCTGCGGGCAGCAGAGGGTCTCTGTGCAGAGACCCATGCCACAGATACATCCTACAGCACAGCCTATCCCAGCTCCCAGGATGTCTCCATCAGCACCGAAGTACTGAACCTCCTCCTGCAGAAGTTCCCTGGGGACAAAGCTGGGTCCACCTGCAGCACGAACCATTCTCAAGGGCAGGGTTCCCTCTAACAGAGGGCCACTCCCAGGGGCAGGGTTGGGGCAGCCAGCTCTTTGCCAGTATCCTATCTCCTCTTGAGCCTTGGAGAGTGTCCTGGTTTCCACTGGGACAGTTAATTTTCTTCTTAGTAGCCGGTGCAGTGCTGTGTTTTGGATTTGGTGTGAGAAAAAAGCTGACAGCACACTGGTGTTTTTCATTGTTGCTGGGTAGTGTTTATACTAAGTCAAGGGCTTTTTAGTTTCCCTCCCAGCGGGAGGGCTGGGGGAGGGCACAAGAAATTGGGAGGGGACACAGCCAGGACAGCTGACCTGAACTAGCCAGAGGTATTCTGCACCATGGGATGCCACGCTCGGTATATAAACGCGGGGGGCGGGATGGTTGGACGGGGCTGCCAGTCACTGCTCAGGGACTGGCTGGGCATCGGTCAGTGGGTGGTGAGCAGTTGTATTGTGCGTTGCTGGTTTTCTTTTCTCCCTTCCCTTTGGATTTCACTCCTCTCCCCTTCTCCCTCCTTTTCATTATAACAGTTATTTTAATTTTTCTTTTTGTTTTATTTCAATTATTAAATTGTTCTTATCTCAACCCTCAAGTTTTACATTCCTTTCTGATTCTCCTCCCCATCTGTCTGGGTGAGGGGGGAGTGAGCAAGTGGCTGCATGGTACTTAGTTACTGGCTGGGGCTAAACCATGACAGAGACCTCTACAGGATCTCTCAAAGCAGCAGCAACCTAGCAGACTTCACTCACCTCTGTCCACAGATGGGGCAGGAAAAGGGCTTCTCATTGGTGTGTGTCAGCATGTGCCTGCGCAAGTCCTTCTTGTTCTTGGAGGCAAAGCTGCAGTGGGCGCACTTGTGTGGCCGAAGGCTGGCATGTTGGACCATGTGGCTCTGGGGACAGAAGGACAAGCACAGGGTCAAAAAGCCCCCACTTCCCCAAACCTCGTTTCCCGGGCTTCTCTGTGCCAGGAAACCTACCCGAACCTCTGGCCAGAGGGCTGCAGTGAATGGACAGTCGGGACACTTGAAGGTGCTGGGCCCAATGTGGGCTCTCTTGTGACGCTCCATTTCTGCTCTCCCTGTGAACAGGGCTGTGCAAATCTTGCATGAAAACTTTTTGGCTGTGGAAATCTTGCACGAGAGCTTCTTGGCTGTGGAAACCTTGCATGAGAGCTTCTTGGCCATGCCTTGGAGCACAGGCCACTTGACCTTTGGGGATGAGATTTCCTGCCCCTCGGAGGCTGGGGATAAAGATGAGTCCTTCTGGAGCTGCCTGGTGACACACTGCACCAGGGGCCATTTGATGCCGGTGGGCTGTGCCTCCTGGCCTTCCGCAGGCAAGGGAAAGGCAGCATCCCCGCTGAGGGGCTGAGAGAGAAACACCCAGTCACACCTGCTCACACTGCTGCCCGAGACGGGGGAAAAAGTTCAGCTCCTTACCTCAATGTGATGGAACTGGCTCCCCGGAATGCCAGATGACATGACATAGTGATTGTTTTGGTCTTTCGGAGCAACTTCTGTCATCACAGCTTCATTCAGCACAACCGTGTGGGAAGCCTCCGCAGGACTCTCCTCCTCACTGCTGGAGAGGACAGGATCAGAGAGGATCTGTCTTGTCCTCCTCATCACTAAAGACTCCTCATTTGAGATCGGAAGTGCCTCCGTCTCCCCACTCCTTCCACATGGCTGACCTGTACAGCGTGCCTGGAGCCTGAATCTCCTCACTGATGGGTGTGATGATACTGTACTCTGTTGTCCCGCCAAAGGGGATAGTGATCTGCTGCAACTCCGAGCCACCCAGGGTTGCCTCCTCGTAAGCCTCCTGCACCAGCGTCTCCCCAGGCTCTGCCATGTGCAGCGTCACCAATTTCTGCTGCTGCTGCTGCTCCTTAGAGTCCATCTCTGCCCCCTCCTCCTGTGCCTGAGGCTCACAGGTGCCCCGAACCTCTCCTGAATCATCTGGCTTCACCACTGCCACCTGCAGCAGGGACAGTGGCTCAGCCAGAGGAAGGCAAGGCTCTGCAAGACTCCGCCTGAAGCGGAACAGGGCTGGGCACTGTGGAGGGCTGGGCAGCCTCCCCCTGCCAGGCACTGCCAGCCCCTCAACCCTCCTCACCTGCAGTGAGCCCGTGGCCAGCTCTCTCTGAGTGCTCATGTTCAGCAGGAGATCCAGGGCAGTCTGCGTGGCCAGTTCTGCTGATCCAGCCACACCTGTCAGGGTCAGAAGGGGAAGGTCAGGCATGCACTCACCCACCTCCTCCACATCCCCACATCTTTCCTTGGGAGCTCACTCACCTCGTTCAAAAATGACGGTGGCTCCTCCCAGGGAATCCTGCGAGAGGATGGGGGGCTCCGTGTCCAGGACGGCCTGGACCGCATGGTAGGTGACAGTGCCAAGATGCCCCTGTGTGAGAGAGAGAGCTGACAGCACGGCTGGGGCCATCAAGTGCCAGGAGCTGGGGCAGGGGCTACAGCACTCACCGGTGGGGTGGCCTCTGGCTCAGCCGAGGCCTGCACCTGGCTGTGCTGCTGCTTCAGCTCCTCAATCTGCTGCAGTGTGAAGAAGGGGCGGCGGCGGCAGGGTGGCTCCTCAGGGTGCCTCTGTGCCCACTCCTCAAAGGAGTCGGCATGGCGGCAGTGCACGTGGAGGCGCAGGTTCTTCTTGTGCTTGGTGGTGAAGTGACAGAACTCACAAGCAAATGGCTTCCCTCCTGCGGGACACGGGAGTCAAGCAGGAGGCCCCCAAGGGACGGCAGGGAGAGCAGACAGGCTCTGACCACCTCCTGGAGAAACGGGGCTGTAGGATGTTGGGGCATGGGGCAAGGCAGGCAGCCAGCTCCCCTCACCCGTGTGCTTGACAGCCATGTGTGAGACCAGGAAGTCCTCCCGGAAGGTGGAGTACTTGCAGAAGCTACACTTGTAGGGCTTGTCGTTCATGTGTGACAGCTGGTGGTTCAGCAGGACCTTCTTGTCCTCACAGATGTAGTCACAGAACTCGCACTTGAACCTGCCAGGACAAAACCACCTGTCACACGGGCAGCAGGGACCTTCTGTCCTCCCCTCTAAGGGGGAGCCGGGACACAGGCTCTACCAGGGCATGCTGCAGGCTGTTGCCAGGCTCCTACCTGCGGTTGGCAATGGCCTGGATGTGTGTCAGCAGGTGCATCTTGAAGGTGTAGCGCTTCTTAAAGGACTTTCCACACTGCAGCAAAACCAAGTAAAGCAGCACTTACCTCCCATCCAGCCTCACTCGCTGCCAGCCGCTTCCCCAGGCTGTACCCCACCCTCACCTTATCACACATGTGTGGTTTCTCTGTGCTGTGTGTCTTCATGTGCTGGGTAAGCCTCTTCTGCATGGGGTAGATACGGTTGCATACAGGGCATGGGAAGGAGTTCAGCTTTGGGGGCTGGAGGAAGAGCACGCACAAAAATAAGCTCACCTGGGAGGGGCTCACCAGTTTCCTTACCCTCTCCCCATTGCAGGACCTGGGCTGACTTTCCTCAGGGGATCCAGAAACACTGCCTTCAACGAGGCACCAAGAATTTGTGGAAGACCCAGACATGCCTCTTCCCATACAACAGTGCTGAGAGATAAGCCAACAGGGTACATAAACTCACCGGATCAGCTCTCTTTTTCCTGAAAAAGAAAGAAAACCCCCTTGTGTTACCCACATCCCAAGTCCAAGCTCCCTTGTACCCAAGACACCAAAACTAGCCACTTTGGAAAGGGCCAGAGGTCAGGGGAAAAGCAGCCATGGCTGCCCTCCCAGGGCAGGAGGAACAGTGTTGGTGCCATCCAGTCAGGCTGCAGGACAGTCTCTAGGACTGCACTTCCCTCACCTGTCCCGGCTGTGCACTGTGGAGTGCCGGATGACATCCTTCTTGTACACACTGGTGTAATTACACTCCTCACACTTGTAGGGCTTGCTGCCCACATGGTTGAACATATGTTCCTGCAAGAAGGAGAGCAGGGGCCGTGAGACCTGGGCCTACCAGCCACGCTCACGTGTACAGGAGCAGGACAGACGGCGCTCACCTTGAGGGAGGACCAGCGCCGGGAGCGGTAGTTGCACTGGAGACACTTGAAGAGCTGCGGGTCATTGGCTTCGTGTGAGTTGACATGGAAACGCAGATCATCATGCGTGAGGAAACGTGAGCCACAAATCCGACACAGGTAGGGCCTCATCAGGGGCTTGGGTGACTTGTAGTAGTACCTGTGGAAATGGGACTAGGGCTCAGAGCTGTGGTGGCAAACAGGGGCTGGACCGGCCCTGGGCACAGGCCAGAGGGCCCAGCACCGGCTCAGCACACACCCCTCACCTGCGCCCCATGTACTTGCGGTATTTCTTGCCCAGGAAGCGGCGGGAGGGCCGCCCTCGCCTCCTGGGGATGACATCTGCCTCCTCGGGGCCGGTGTTAGAGGAAGGGTCCTTGTTCTTGGAGTCAGACTGGCTGATGCTGGGCTCTGCCAGGCTCTCACTGGTCCCGTTCTCCAGGCACGAGGAACTGGCTGCTTCAGAGTTCTGCAGCTCACGGCTCGGTGTGCTTTGGGATGTCACTAAGGGCTCCACCTCCCCTCCTGCTCAACAGAAAGCAGCACACCTCCATCACACACCCTCCCTGCAGGCTGCTGAGAGCTTGTGTACTGCTCCCTGCTCTGGCCCAGCACAGGCCTGCTGCCCCTCGCTTCCCCCACCTTCAGGCACATCCTGGGGCATGTCCTCCAGACGAGGAAACTTGCGGGGTCTCCCTGGGCGTCGACGTGGCCTCTCCTCACTGGATGTGGGGACAGTGCGGCTGTACTTGGGCTGTCGCCCACGAGGCTCATCCTCAGCTGGGTTATAGTCACTGTCCTCTGAAGGTAAGTGGCCCAAAACGTCAGACAGAGACTGCGGAAAAACTAAGCTATGCAAGATGCGGTGAAGATGAGTTCTACCTACCTTCAGGGTCATCAATAGCACCAGCATCCATGATATCGTCATCTTCTTCTTCTTCTGGGACCTCCTCCTCCGCAGTCTTTGGAGCAGATCCCCCCTTCCGTGGACGTCCTTTCTTCAAAGCCAGAGCTGAACCCACTGCCACAGAGAACAGAACAAAAAACTCTTTACCAGACTGCATGGCAGAACAGGTCCTTACACTTGTACTTCTCCCCTTGTTTCTACCCCGGAGAGAGTAGAGCCCGTCTGCAATAAGATAATTCTTCCTCAGCCCTTAGCGCACACCTGGTTGGAAGTGCCGCTCTTTCATGTGGTTAATTAGCGTCTTCTTGGAGACATTCTTGTACTGACACATCTTGCACTTGAACTGCTGCACCACAACCACCTCCATCATCTCTTCCAGGGTTTCCATGTCTGGCTGGTCCAGCTCCTCCCCACCATCCACCTCTCGGGCCTGATCTGGCCGTGTGGGTAGCTCCAGCACTTCCAACTGCTCAGAAGGGTCTGAAGGTCCGGGCTGGTCAAGGCACGTGGAGGTAGGTCCATCAGCAACAGCTTCTATCATCAAGCTATTGGCCAAAGCAGAAGTGGCCATCTGGGACACCATGGGAGCACCTGAAACACCAAAACCAGCTCAGCCAAGGAGCAGACCCTCACCTGCATCCAAGGCTACACTCACACCTAGGGCACAGGCCTGAACACGAGCTCAGTAACAAGGTCCCGACAGTCAGCAGTGACACAAGGACTCTGGCGCAGGCACTGCTGCCAATGTAGCCGGGATACCCACCCCAGGCTCCGCTCTGGTGGAACAGGCTCAGAGGCAGAGACACAGTCACTGCCGGACGCCTCAGGGTGTGCCCTTACCATCATCCGGGCCTTGTAGAATGAGGTACTGCGTAGTCTCAGCCCCGCCATCCTCTGCACTGGTCACAGCGATGCAGCCTAGGAGGAAGAGGAAAGCAGAGTGATAACTGCCAGGCACAGGGGCTGTAGAGGCACTGGGGCTAACTAGGGCTCTCCCAGGTTCAAACACAAGCAGGAAGGGCTGAGGAAGGTCTGGCTCCATGGCCAGAGCCTGCCCTGGGCTGCTGGCACCGTGGCTGAAGGAACAGCTGGGCAGAGGGAGGGCTGTCCGGCAGCCACAGCAGCCATAAGCTCCTCACCAAACCCTCCAGCTACTGTAGCGAGGCAAGAGAAACCCCTGCTGACCACGGTGCATATGTATGCACATACTTATTTCCCTCTCACCGTCCAAGGTCTGGCACAGCAGCAGCTCCCTTCCCCAGTCCCCTGAGCCATCTGCACACAGGCCACTAGAGGGACAGCAGGCAGGTCTGCCACATGCACAAGCAGCTGGGAGCACACACTCACTCTGGATGATGTCAGGTCCAATTGTGGACTCAATGATTTTGTCAATGGCAGAACCTAGGTCCGAGGAAGTGGACGCAGTGGAGTCTGACACAATTGTGGCTCCATCAGTGATGACGCTGGAGTGAACCAGGACTTGTGGGGACTCTGACACCATGATGGACTGGCTCACAGTGGAGACACTGGAGACCAAGGTGGACTGGGCAACAGAAGATGAATCTGGCAGGTAAATCCGGGGAATGGCATCTGTGCTTGAGCTACTCTCCGACACCTCTTCCTGGCAGGGAAAAGAAAAAAAAAAAAAAAGAAAGGCCAAGAGAGCTCAGCTGAGAAACCTCTGCCAGGCCAGGCCCCTGGGGAGCCAGCATATGCAAACAATACCAGTATATCACGGCAGAACCACAAGAAAAGGTATCAGAGCAAATCCTTTGGTATTGCCAAGGGCCCTGGCTGCTCTGGCTACCGAACAGAGCTCCCCTCCTCTGACCAGCAAGCAGACACCCGACCGGCAGCCTAACGGCACCCCTCAAGTCTGCTGAGCTGGCTCCCAAAGCTCAGTTTGCCACAAGCGTCTAGAGAAACCCACAGGAAGCAGAAACACAGCCGCCCTCCCTTCCCCGCACTGCCCGCCGCCCCATTTTCCCCACTCACGCCTACCAGGGAGACCCCGCTGCTGTCGGAGCTCTGGCCCACGCCCGAGTCATCCACCCCGGAAAGCGGGCCGGGGCCCGAGGCGGCGTCGCTGCTGTCTGCCGACACGGCCTCCGAGGTCCCGACGCCCAGGCCGCTCTCGGAGGGCTCCTCCCGCGCTGCCTGCGGAGCCGCGTCGCTGCTGCTCTCCACCGCATTCTCCTCCATGCCCGTCCCGCCGGGGCCACCTAGACTCCACCTGGGAGAGGAGACCGCCGCCGTCAGGGCCGCTGCCCGCCGCCCGCGCCCCGGCCCCGCGCAACCCGCCTGGCCCGGCGCGGGGGCCCGGGACGCCCCTCGGGGCGCCCGCGGAGGGGCCGGCGCCGCTGCGGCCCCATGCCCGCCGCTCCCGGCCGCCCTCCCGGGAGGGCCCGGCGCCTCCCGGCGCCCCCGGTCCCGGCATGCCCCGCGGCCCTGCCCGGCCTCCGGCCGCCATCTTGCCGCGGGGTCCCCCCCGCCGCCTCCGCGCGCGCGCACACGGCGGGGCGGCCCCGGTGCGCCGGGGTGGGGGGAGCCGCCGCCGCGGCGAGGCGAGGGGGCCCGCCGCCGCCACCGCCCGCCCGCCGGCCCGCGCCCTCACCCGGCCTGCCGCGGCCCCGCCGCGCCTCCGCCGGAGCCGGCATCACGGCGGCCGCCATGCCCCCCCGCCCTCGCGCCGCGCAGCGGTACGGCCGCGGGGGCCCCTCGCCGGGACTACTTACCCCGGCCCCCGCCCCGCCCAGGGCGCTCGCCACCGCGGGGACGCGCCCCTCGCTCCGGCCGCCGCCGCCGCCTCCCGGGACCGGGCGGCGCTGCCCGCCGCCCGCGGGCTGGCGGAGGCCTCGGCGCGCCGCCAGGGACTACTTTCTCCGCGGAGGGATTACGGAAAGACACCGTAACCGTACGTCATGGCGTCACGAAGCGGCGCCCGGGCCCTGAGCGTCGGCGTCGCGCCGGGTTGCGCCCGTCACGTGATGAGGAGGCGGAAGCGGCAGCGGCGGCACGGCCTGGGGCTGGGCTCCTGGCCTGGCCGCTCCGGCTCTGCCCGCCAGCCCGCGGACGCGGTCTCGTCCCGCCGTGGGCGGAGCGGGGGCTGTGCGGTACCGACCAGCACGGCAGTCCGCGCCCGGCCCGGTCCTGGCCCTACGGCGCTGCCCCCCGGCCGGCCGCACCTCGAGCGGTGCCGTGCAGCCCCGGCGCTCTGGCTGCCGTTCTGTAGCCCGCGGTGGGCACGGAGCCGGGCGTGGAGCCCGGCGCGGTTCTTGGGTGTTTCCGCGGACCCGGCTGGGGCTGCCCGTCCTCGGGCGGCCCTGCCCGAGCCGCGGGGGCTTCTACCGTGCTTTTCGCCGCGCGGTCCCGGGGCCTTACGGTGTTCAGCTCGGGTGGCCGCGTGGTTTCAGACTGTCAAGTACTTTCCCCCCTCGTTCTGCAGCGTGGAAATGGCGCCTGCTGTAGGTTTGCTTTGCCTTACAGAAGGCAAACCTGCCTCTTTTGATGGCAGTTCTGCAGCTGAGCAATAGCTGGCTTCCCCTGTTCTCTTGCTAACCAAGATCTGTTGTCCGGGTGGGTTTGCACCCCATTGCAGATGGCAGCAGGTGCCTGTTTTGGCAGGCCTGGGCCGGCTGTGCTGGCTGCACCTCCAGTGCCTGTGCTTTAGACGCCCAAGCTGGGAGTGGCTCTGGGCTGGCTGGGGGCTCCCAGCACGCCGAAAGCAGTGGGGCTTTGCTGGCACCTCACGACACCACGGCGGTGCTGCAGTACGTTTGCTGCCCCAGCTCTCCAGCAGCACCGTCGGGTGCAGCAGTGCCGTCTCCCTCCAGCTGAGTTCAGCTGTAGAGGGAGAGCCTGGGCTTGGTCACTTATGGCCAAGGCCCCTGGCCCAGCTGGCCCCTGCTCCGTGCTGTCTGTAATGAACCCCTGGCTTTAGTGGCTCCATGCTTTCACTGATGTTTTCTCATGTTGCGGTGCTCTACTGAGGATGTCTCTATCCAGGTTTTCTCTGGAAAAAAGGCAGCTGTGTTGTGCCCATGTTCTTCTGAGGCTGAGACATGTTTGGGCTGAACCTGGCTGCTTGGTCCCCATGGGAGGGACGTGCTCACTGAGTGAGGCAGCGCTAAGGCTCCACATCTTGCCCAGGTCCCGAGGCCACTAGAACTGAGCCAGCCCGCAGTGCGGCTCTGTCCAGAGCAGGTCTGGGTGGGCAGTTGCATTGTCTCACTGACCAGAATGGCTGGGCCAGAGCTGGTGCTGACGTGGTGCCAGGTGCGGAAGGACAGACAATGAATGTCTCATCTGGCATGATCTGTGAGTGCAGAGTTAGCCTGCCAGAAATGCGAGGAGGCAGGCGTAGGACAAACTGGGTGGGCTGGATCAGCTCTGTGCGTCATTTGGTGGTGGTGCTTCTGGTCCAGAGCAAGGTGGGCAGTGGCTGCATTCAGCCTCCCTGAGCCCAGGGCTCATCTGTGGGGTTCTGCAGGTCCCTCATGCGCGTCCTGGCCCCAGTGAGACTTCCCAGTGGCGCCGCATGCACAGAGGAGGCAGCAGAGCTGCTGCTGAACCATCAGCCTATGTGAGTGCACCTTCCGGCTCTTCATCAGGCTAATTAAATACATCCTTGAAAGGTTTATGCCCTCATCCATCACAGGAAGACAGCATCAGTGAGACCCATCCCCAGGCTGGCGTGAGCTGAGAAGGGAGTGCTGCAGCAGCGCTGCCTGCCAGTGACTTGGATGCTGAGTCCCTGTGTGCAGCCGGCTGCTGCTGCGATCACCATCACACCAGAAGCCAAGAGACACCAAGGCACTGGGTTTTTTTTTTTTTCCCACTACTCCTGTTTAAAGCAATCCTGTGTGACTCTGCAGTTGCTGCAGGGGAAGTGGAGCCCGGTAGGATGCGTGGAGCTCCTGTGGCTGATGTCCCCTCTCCAATAGCCTCTCTCCATATTACTGTAGCTCACACTGGAGGAGTGTGATGCTGTCTGTGACTGGCCATGGGGTTGGCTCTGCCTGTGGGCTTAGGGGAAGCTCCATGTTTGTGTCGGGCAGGGTGGGTCAGAGAAACCCCTGGCAAAAGCTGCCTCCCAGGTAGAGGAAACAGGATGGATTTGTGTTGGACTAGCAGGTTTCCCTCTTTTTGCCTTCAGTCAGCTGCTGTGTGAGACAAGTGAAGGATTTTCCTGGTGGATGATGGTTCCAGGGCAAAGCAGCCTGACCTCTGGGAGCCTCCTGATGCTGGCTCGACTGATGGAAAGTTGCTTAAAGCTTCCCAGTTACCCTGCAGAGATACCCCATGTCCTCTGCTCAAAGGATTGTACCAGCGGGAGCTTTGCTGAGATGGGTAACCTGCTATTTTTAAATATCCCGCATGCCCCCGAGCGGGGGTGAGTGAGGAATTTCCAAGCCTGGCAAAGCACAGCTCCCGTGCTCTGCTCTGAAGGCACAGCTCCTCTCTGATAATGCTCTGCCATTGCAGCTCCTGTGCCTGAAATCATTTCAGGGCCAAAGAAAACACAGAAGAATCTCAGCAAGAGGCTTAAGAGAATCCAAAAATGGATGTGGCATGCATTGGATGTGAGTCCAAATACCTTAGCAGGGGGAGCACCAGGTTAAAGGCCTTTTGGGAATGGGCTAAGAAGACAACACAAATGCTTGTGCCTGGAGAATAAACTTATAAGACTTGAGTGGGATACAAAGCTGATTTTTAACAGGCTGGTTGATCAGCTGTCCCAAGAGATGGAAGGTTTCCCAGCTCCATGCTTTCCAGCCTGGATATGGTGCTTGGAAGGAGCTACAGCCAGACAAGCTGCTGCTCAGGGCAGGGAGAGAGCATACCGACGGAGCAACTCTGGTCGGGGTCCTGCTGTCACTGGTGCCACTCAGCCATGCTGCTTTGCCCGGTCCCCAGCAGCAGTTTGTTTGCCGTGCTGACCTGCCTTGTGGGCTTGTTCTGCTCCCACAATAGCTTCTTCATGAGCTGATGGCTTCCATCAGTGTCGCAGAATAGGTGGTGGCCTGCGCTGAGCACGGTGCCGAGGGCAGCACTCCTCCAGCCTCCCTGCAACCCAGGCCCCCAGACTTCCACAGTCAGTGATTTTGTCATACATGCTGTTTGTTCCTCCTTGTTGCCTTTTTTTCTTTTTAAAGAAAACACTGCTGGCAATGTTTGTGTAGCTGCAGGGCATTAATCCACATCAACCAGGCTCGTACTTACATCCCACCTGGGAAGGACAGTTGCATCAGCACATTTTGTAAAACGTTGAGCAAAACAGCCCTTGCTGCAGGAAATGGTTTTTTCTTCACACCAGATTGCTTCACCACTCAGCTCCTTCCCAGCAACAGCGGCTCCTGAAGAAGGCGCCTGTGGCTCTCTCGGGGGATTGCTCCGTGCTGGGATGGCAGTGAGCCGGGACAGCTTCCCGTCGGGCACCACTTCGGCCGCTCTGCCTCATGCTTAGGGCTTGCTGGGCCACCGGCGCTTCTCCGGGGAGCAGCCTTCCTCCAGTGCTGGCTGTTAGTGCTGGGATCTCCACTTTCCAGGGCACAAGTGGGAGTGCTGTGGGCTAATGCCTGTTTTTTGTGGCTGCTGAGGCTGTGGTTGAACCCATGGCCTCGGCTGTAATGCCACCCTTGGGATCAGGCAGGGTGTTCCTGAGACAGGCAGGAGCCGCTCCCAGCTGCTCCCCAAGGGCTCAGAGAGGCCGACAAAAGCCCATGGCAAGGCCACTTACATCCTCGCTGGTGGCTCGCTGGCCTCTGCTCTGCCCAGCCCAGCTGGGCTGGGAGGTGCTGCCAAAGGCTGCACCGTGGGCACCGAGGGGCTCTCCCCGGGGCGAGGCAGTGCTGCACGGCTGGCCCAGCTCCACATGGAGCATGCAGCCCAGCTCCCTGCCAGCGTCCCCGCTACTGCTGTGCGGTGTGCTCCTGCCTGCCGGAGGGGCCACAGTGCCCTCCCTGTGTCCTGCTGCCGTTGGCACCTGCCACCCTGCACATGGGGTGGAGTGATGGCAGTCAGAGCCATCCCACATGCTGCCTGTCTGCGTGTCTCATCTTGTGCCCCGGTCAGAGCCATGGCTGCCATTTCTGCAGGGCTTCAGGACCATCGGTGGCCTTTCCAGGATGTGTTTGGAGCTGCTGAACACAAACAGCCACAGCTGTGGCCCTGCCTGGCCCCTCCTCGCCTGCCAGAAGTGCTGCTGCTGCTGGTTGTTTTTCCCTTCTGGAGGGATCCTGTGGCTTCCTTCCCAGAACCTGAGACCTCGGAGCCACGGTCCAAGGCCACCGGCTTCCACCCTCTCCTGTGCTGCTGATTCATCACTGCTGGTTGGTTAAAAAAAGAGTAATCAGCAAATTACTGAAATATAAGTAAAATAAACAAGTGGGCAGGAGAACTGGCTGTGTAGCGGGGCCTCAGAGGCCTTGCATGCAATGTTGTGTCGGGCTGCTGCCATCCTGTGTGCTCATCGCTGGCGCAGGGCTCTGCCACGCTGAGCAGCTGTGGATCTGGGGGGCTCAGTCCCTGGCACCACTGCAGGAGCTTCCAGCCTGTGCCAGCCCCACAGCCCTGCCCATGGTCGGTCCCAAGGCGGGACAGAGGGGCCCTGTGGTTCTCGCGTGGTGGTGGCCCTGAGCCCCACTGGGTGGCAGCTGGGGTGCGGTGTCAGTCTGGCCGGTACCCCCTGCCCTGTGCGGGGGGTGTCACTGAACCCCAGGGCTGAGTGGGCAGGCTCCAGGGCTGCTCTCTGCATGCGGCATGGCACACAGCAGCTCCCAAAGGGCTCTCGCCCGGGTGGTCTCCAGCCCTTCTCCTCCCCTGGCAGCACGGCAGCTCACTCCATCCCCAGTGCTCCCACAGCCCGGTTGCTGCCTTCCTCCCCTCCCGCGGTGCCTGCAGAAAAGGTTTTAAAAGGCCCCAAGGGTCGTGCAGCCCCAGCAGCTCCCCGGCTGGCGGCCAGGCCGTTTGCCATTCCCGGGCTGCCTGGGTTTTGTCCATATGCCTGTGTTGACAACTGAGCTGCTCTGAATTAATTTGGCAGCAAGTGTTAGAACAGTTGTCAAATGTTTTACTGAAATCCGAGCATGTTGCATCTACCACTCTTCCTTCTGCTTCTTGTAGTTTACAATTAAATACAACTAGTTTTGCCCATATTTCACCTTCTACAAAGTCCTGCTTCTTATTGCTGGGCAGCTTTGTTGCTGACAGGGGGTGGGCTCTTGGTGCCGTGTTGTCCCCTCGCGTGCCGCACAGGCAGGTTCACCGTCATCGTCACAATTGCTGCTCTTCCCGTTTTAGCAGGCAGCTGCCGTGCCTGTCTCACCACCAGGGAACAAAGCACTGCCCACCCGTGCCGTGCCATGCTGGCTGACAGTCCAGAGCAGCAGCTGTGCCCCCAGGAGCCTGCGGCTGCCCAGCCCTGTCCTGCCCCACTCCCCTGCACCGGCCTCCAAGGGCCTGAACCCAGCAGCTCACCCCAGAGGGGATGGCCCCAGGTGGCTGAGGGGATGACAGCAGCGGGGCTGCCTGTGGACACCCCTTCCCAAAGGCACCGCAGGTGACAAAGTCCCAGCGCTGCCTCGCGCAGCCTGCAGAAGCCAGGGCAGACCCGGGCCCTGCACCCCTCTCATGTGCCTGAATGTACCGCGCTCCTGCTCCAGCAAGGTGTGGGAAGTTTAGTGGAACAAAAGTTGGTCAGAGCTGGAGGCAAAAGCTGGGATGTGACAAGGCGCAAGGGATAGGAATGAGTTTATGGCAAATCAAGTCACTAAACACAACGGCGGCGCTTGGAGCTCTCGCACCCATTTCCTATGGCCCCAGGGCTGCCGGGCTCTTCCCCTATTCTCCAGCAGATGGGACAGTCTGGGCTGTTTTCCCTCCAGTTGAATACAAAGGTGATTTTGTATGCCTCTGCCAGAGGCTGACTTGTTTCTTCAAACCAGGGGTCCTCAAACTACGGCCCACGGGCTGGATACGGCCCCCCAGGGTCCTCAATCCGGCCCCCGGTACTTACAGACCGCCCCCCCCCCCCCTCCTGCTGGGGGTTGCGGGGGGGGGAAACCAAGCAGCCGCAGATGACTGCCTGCCACTTCATCTGCGCGCCGGCCCCCTGGTTAAAAAGTTTGAGGACCCCTGCTTCAAACCTTCTTCTTGGGGTTGGACTAGATGATCCCCAGAGGTCCCTTCCCAACCCTGACCATTCTGTGAACCCTTCCTGGGTTTCCCACCTCAAGAGCTTCCCAGCAGATGGAAGCGTGGTTTCCTTTTCATCCCATTGAGCGCAGGGGTTGCGCTGTGCGGCAAGGGCTCTGTGCAGAGGTCTGCAAGGCGCTGGGTCCCCTCCCAGCATCGGCACGGCTGTGTCTGGCTGCCTCAGCACAGGCAGTGCCACTGTGCCTGCCACTGGCTCTGGTGTCCTGAAGAGCAGAGCACTGGGTGGGAGATTCCTGCTCCATCATTCCTGTGGGACCTGAACAGACAGGGAGTTCCTGGGGTGTGAAGGGGCCAGGGAAGGCATAGAGAGGGGCTGTCCCAGCCTGATGTGGGGAGGTGACTGTGCCACCCACCTGTGTGCCTGGAGCTGGTGTGGCAGACGGAGGGATCCGTCATGCATGGTTTGCAGTTGGGATCGGTGCTGCTGAGTGATGAAACTGCAGTATGGTTTCAGTGCCTGCAGGGTGGAGGTGATTCGCCTGGCTGACACCAGCTGCGTCATCCTCATCATCCTTGCCCAGGTGGCAGAGAGCAGCATCACTGGGGCTGGGGGGTAGCGGGGCTGGGAGGCAGGACACAACCTCCTGCCTGGGCAAAGAGGGATGAAGGATTCACAAGAAGCTGGTGTTGAGAGGGTGGGGAGTTCCCCAGGTGAGGCAAGGGATGGGCAGGGTCTGGCAGGGACAGGCAGGGAGATGAGCAGGTGCATCTGCAGAGCTTCAGGCAGGCAGGGAAGGGAATGAGGGACCAGGGTCCGGCAGTGCCGGGAGGCTGTGGGGCTGTGGTATGTGGTGCGGTTTGCCAAGAAGGGTCCTGGGCCCAGCTGGAGGACGTGATCCCAGCCCACGCAGGGCCCGGTGTTGGGGCAGCAGATACAGGAAGCATGTGCAGGAATGTTGTTTCTGTCTGGAGCCCTTGAGCAGGAGCGATGGGGCTTCCAAGCCTCTGACGCAGAGCTGTTCCCCGTGCCTTTGATCCTGCTCCTGCGCCAAGCATCCCCGTGCCTGGGACACGGTGCCATACAGTAGGCTGGTGCTGGCCAGGGCAGCTGGCACATTGGTGGCAGCTCTGCTCCCTGGGCACAGGGTGCTGCAGAGCCCATGGGATGGGAGCAGAGCTGGGCTTGGGGCACTGTGGCGTGGGGCAGTGGGGCCGGCAGCTGCGACTGCCTGGCTTGGCTGGGGGCATGTGCCAGTGCCCTTCCCACCAGACAGTCTGGCTCTGCTGTGGTGGCTGTGGCACTGCTGCTTCCGTGTGGCTGTGCTCTCCTCCACCCGGCGCTGTCTCACCCGCACAAGATGCTGACTCCCTCCCGCCCCGCTTCCCCTTGCTACCACGCTCCTGCCTGGCCCCTTGTGCTAGGAGGGCGCCTGATGCTGTCCACACTCCTGGGCCTGCCCTTCATGCCCGCATCCCCCCTGTCCCTGCCTAGCGCTTTGGACACCCAGGTGTGAGGCAGCAGCTGTGGCGCTGTTGTCCCTTTGCCCCCCTGCTCCTCAGCTCTCCTGCCACCTTTGCCACACGGATGCACCCCATGGCTGCAGCTGTCAGACCTCTCCCCTGGCTGGCTGGTGCTGCGCTCCGTCCCTGGCTGGCCCCCAACCTGCTCGCCTGCACTGGGGCAATGGAGCTGCGAAGGGTCTGGGCCCAGCTCTGGGAGTCCCTGTCTTCATCCAGTCCACCCACACCTCACTGCTGGTCTGGCCAGCACCTTCTGGCTGGAAACCTGCAGCCTCGCAGGGGTGCTGCCATGTCCTGTCAGTCTCTGCCCTGGGCAGGACCTGGCAACAGGGATCCAGGCAGGCCTCCGGCTCCAGATGGGGTCCTGAACCGGTTTCCCACCTCCTCGTGGTGCCTGCTTGTGTGAAGGTGGCCGTGAGTAAGGGCGTGGGAATGGGCTGTGGTGGCTGTTCCTTCCCCTTTTGGCAGTGGTGGTGGTGACAGGCAGCCTCGTGGCTCGGGCAGCCGGCTGGGATGGGGGATGTCTGCGTTGGTTTTTCCATATCATTTGTGTTTACAGGGCTTCTGGTTGTAAACGGTGGTGCTGGGTGGGCGCAGGGCTGGCATAGCACCCTGATGCTCTCGGGATCCCTGGCAGCTAAAAGCCCTCTCCTGCCTGCTGTGCCACTGCCCTCCTCTCCCAGCAGCAGCAGCAGCTGCCCCAAGCATCCCTCTGCACATGCCTGTGCCGGGGACCCGTGCCTTGCCCCAGCTGCCCAGCCTGCCGGGGTACCTGAGCTGGCCACAGCTGCCCTGCACGGGGCCAGGGCTGCCCACGGGGCTCATGCCAGCGGTGTTGAGCCCATCCCTGCGGACTTCCCCTGCCCAGCTCTGAGGCTTTGGGTGCTGCCAGACATGGGGGTTTCCCTGCCGCCCCGGCCCTGCTGCTGCTCCCTGTGGAGCCTCCAGAGAGTCACCAGAAAATCCCCCGGGCCGGTGCCAGGAGGAAGCTGGCAAGCAGGGCCGTGAGTCAGTGGGAGAGGCCAGGCTGGGGGGCAGAGCTGTGGCCAGCAGCCCCCGTCTGAGGCTCTAGCTGCCCAGCTTGAGGATGTTCGGGGCCACTGGCCTGAGCACCCCAGCACTGGCGCACCCCAGAGCTGGATGGCACCGGGCAAGTATGGGCTTGCTGGGACAGGCTGTGCAGCATGTGGGCCCTGGCTCTCAGCTCCTGCCATTGCTTGCTTCGAGGCCCCGCTTTCTAAGCCCGGTCCCTGCCAGCACTGCTCTGCTCCTCGGGGCTGTGGCTTTGCCCTCAGGGGTCTCGCCGGTAGTGCAGTGCAGTGCAGGCCGTGCAGTGCGGTGCGGCCGGTGCCGTGGCGGCATGCCCAGGCTGTGGGAGCTGCAGCTCCTGCATGAGGCATAAAAAAGGGGCAGGAATAGCATGGGAAAGGGCCAGGGTTCTGCCACAGTGCCAGGGAGGCCAGAGCCAGATCTGGCCCCCCCGGCTGCACCCCAGAGCCAGTGTCAGGCATCGCCTTGCCCGGGCTCTCCTGGGGGTGCATCCTCCCAGGCGAGCTTTTGCATCCAGCTCCTGCACCAGCTCTGTGCTGCAGGCTGAGGTCCTGGTGCCCAGGTAAGCAGAGGATGAGGAGCGGTGCCTGCTCCCTGCATGCCCCAGGAGCCGCCAGCTGTGGTGGGGGCCTCAGGGCAACTCAGCCTTGCCCAGGCCTCGCCCCGGCTGCCAGCCAGGCAGGGAGCATGGGGAGCTGCTGCCTCCTGCCTTGCAAGGAGCTAGGCCAGGTACAGGGGTGAGTGGCAGCAGGCTGAACCCTGCGAGGTGGGGAGGTGATGGGGGTGACCCGGCTGTTGGGGTCCCTGGCCTGCGTCTGGCAGGGAGGGGGCTCGGTACAGGCACCACAAGCTGGATGTGTTTGTCACACCGGAGCGCAGGACAGCAGCTGCATGTGGGGCAACTTCCTCTGCCTGGGAACCAGGGCTGCTCTTGCAGGGCTGTGGCGGGCAGTGAGGCAACCCTGCGATTTCTCAGCGCCGCTTCCTCCCGGTGGGGCTTGTGCTGCCTGTGAGCTCCCCGACCACAGCCCTGGTGCTGCATCCTGCTGGCACCGGGCCCCTGCCACTCAGCGGCTTCTCTGCACGTGGCTAGATTCAGAGTGGGGCTGTGGGACCCTGGCTGAGCAGGGGGGGGGTCCGGGGCAGAGCCTGTGCCTGGGGTGAGCCCCCTCAGTGAGCCCATCTGCCCCACATGAGTGATGCTCCGCCAGGGATGAGCCCTCCTTCGAGTGTGGGACTCCTTCAAGTATGGCCCCTCTCACCACCCCGAGCCTTGCGGGACACCAGTATAACCTGTTCATCCCCTGGGCTGGGAGCTGTGTGTTCAGCTCAGCCAGAGCTGGGGTGATGCAGGGAAGGGGTGGCTGCAGGGGCACAACTGGGGCCTTTGAGAGCCAGGAGCAACAGGGACGGGGTGGCCTGGGAAGATTGTCCTCCTGAAGCTGGCTGAGGCTCAGCAGGGCACTGTGAGCCCGGGATTAGCAAGAGCTGGGGAAGGGGGACCTGTCCTGGGACCTGTGTCTCAGGCAGCATCGTTGCGCTGCACTGGCCCTCCCACCACCGTTGCTGATGCTGCGTGTTTCTCTCTGCTCAGCCGTTTGTTTTCCCCTCACTCTTCATCCCTGTTTGCTTTCCCCTTCACCACTCCTGTTCCCACAACCGTCGGCACTTTGGGAGAATCAGGAAAACACCATCCCATGGTGAGGTTTGTGCTGTGCTGGGTGGGAACCTGAGTCAGCAGTGCCCTGCAGAACAGCCAGCAGTATGGATGGGGCACCTCAGTGTCCCATGGCACCGGCTGGAGCATCCCCAGGCATGGAGCTGCTCCCAGTCAGGTGCCGCCCCAGTTCCATGGGCTCTGCCTGGTGGCTGATGGCAAGTGGGCTTAGAGGCACCCATGGTGTGATGAGTCACAGAGAATCCTATGCCAGGAATGCTATGCTCCACCAGGGTGATGTAGCCACAGTGGGGTACATGGGGATGGATGCTGTGTCCCAGTGGGGGTCTGAGCTCTGATGTCTGGCTCCCGAGCAGGCACTGCAGCTCTGGGCAGGGGCTCTCCTGCCAGCTCTGCCCACCCAGCCCCAATACCCACCCAGGCCCCCACAGGTCTGGGCCTGGCAGCATCCGCCCTTGGCCAGCCAAGCTCAGCCTCATCCAGCGCGGCAACTGTAGGGTCCTGGGTGCCTGGTTGGCCCTCCCAGCCTCTCTGACCCCCTGCTGTACCCAGGCCTTGGGGCTGGCAGGGCAATGCCCCTTGCTGCCAGGTCTCCCACCGCAGGGCAGCTGCAGGACAGCTGTGCCATGTCATACCCCGGTGCAGCCGCCTGGCTACTCGCCCTCATGCCTGTTGTCACCCCTTTTGTGGCCATGAGATCAAGCGTGTTTAGTAAACAAGGTGATGAAACAGTTAAGGCAAGAAACGGAGGAGCCTGAGTGTGCATTTCGTCACCGTGGGAAGGGAGTGTGAGTAGCCTGAGGGGTCTGAGAGTGACTCACTGCCCTCCCCACCGAATAAATAGGAGCAGGAGCCCGGCAGCACCCAGAGCAGAGCAGCAGGGACCCGGCACAGCCACAGCCTTCCTGCCACCACCGCGCCATGGCACTCATCCTCCTGGGCCCACTTGCTGTGGGGCTGCTAGCCATCTCCTGCTGCGCAGCCCCTCTCCAGAGCAAGCCACAGATGGTTGTCACCTTCCCTGGGGAGCTGGTCAGCACCCTGTCGGACCTGGAGCTGGCGGAGGTGAGGGGAGTGCAACTCCACAGCCCCCTCCCGGCATCCAGGACCCCGGGGGGCTCCCGGGGTGGCAGTGTGGGGCTGTGGGCTGAGCTCAGGGGCTGCCATCTCCCTGAGACTCGGGAAGTGCCCTGGCTGCAATCGAGCACCAGAGGTGTGCAGTGCCCGGCACTGCCCAAGCCCTCTCCCACCTGGCTCAGCCCCTCCGGCTGCCTTTCCTCCCCAGAGCTACCTGCTGCGGTTCGGTTACACCACAGAGCGGGAGGCAAGGACAGGCAGCAAACACGTGTCCCTGGCCAAGGCTCTGCGCAAGATGCAGAAGCAGCTGGGCCTGGAGGAGACAGGAGAGCTGGACGCTGGCACACTGGAGGCCATGCGAGCACCTCGCTGCGGCGTCCCCGACGTGGGATCCTTCCTCACCTTTGAGGGGGACCTCAAGTGGGACCACATGGACCTGACTTACCGGTGAGTCAGCCCCAGGAGATGGAGCCTGGTGCCCACAGGGCGATGGTCCCCAGGGATGGAGAAGGGCGTGAGAGCCCATGCAGGGCAGCAGCCTCAGCTCAGCCCACTGGCCAGGCCTCGGCACAGCCAGGGCCAAGCTAACACAGTGGCAGCATCTGCTGCCCAGAACCCAGGACAGCATCTGAGCCCTGGCCCAGGGGTGGTGGCTAGCTGCTCTGCCTGGTTGTGCCAGCACTGCTGTCCCCTCCTGGGGTGGGGGCATATCCCCACATGTGCCTGGAGCAGGGTCACTCCTGCATCACAAACCAGGATCTAGCAGTGCTGAACCCCCGCCTGCCCCCGGTAGGGTGGTGAACTACTCCCCTGACCTGGACCCTGCCGTGATTGATGATGCCTTCAAGCGAGCGTTTAAAGTGTGGAGCGACGTGACTCCCCTCACCTTCACCCAGATATACAGCGGCGAGGCAGACATCATGATCATGTTCGGCAGCCAAGGTGATGTCCCACGGGCAGGCAGGGAGCTGGGAGCCAGCTCAGCTGTGGGGAGAGGGCTGGTAATGTGCCTTGTCTGTGGGTTTGTCACCCCACATCTCCCCAGGACGTGCCTAGGGTCCTTCCGCCCCTGCATGTGCCAACAGGCACGGGCAGGCACGCAGGGCATGCGCAGGGCTTGTGTGCCTGCAGATCCGTGCATGTGCCAGGGACATGGGGGCTCCTCTGGTGGGGCCAGCTCTGAGGCTGTTTTTCCCCACAGAGCATGGGGACGGGTACCCCTTTGATGGCAAGGACGGGCTCTTAGCCCATGCTTTTCCCCCGGGACGTGGCATCCAGGGTGATGCTCACTTTGATGATGATGAGCTCTGGACACTGGGAACTGGCTTAGGTAAGGAAAAGCAGGGCCTGGTGGGTTGGGGGTGGGCTGGCGGCACCCGCCTCAGCCCCATTGCTGAGCCACCCCTCTCCCAAGCAGTGGTGAAGACCCGCCATGGGAACGCAAATGGTGCCAACTGCCACTTCCCCTTCACCTTCGAGGGCCGCTCCTACTCCCGGTGCATCACGGAGGGGCGCACGGATGGGCTGCCCTGGTGCGCCACCACCACCAGCTACGACCGGGACAAGAAATACGGCTTCTGCCCCAGCGAACGTGAGTAGTGGCAGCTGCAGCCCCTGCCTGGCCCTGTGGGTGCCGAGGGCTGTCCTCACCCTTCCTCACTCTGCAGTTCTCTACACCAACGGAGGCAACAGCAATGGGTCTCCCTGTGTCTTCCCCTTTGTCTTTGATGGCACCTCCTACAACACCTGCACCACGGATGGGCGCTCCGATGGCTACCGCTGGTGTGCCACCACTGCCAACTTTGACCAGGACAAGAAATACGGCTTCTGCCCCAACCGAGGTGTGAGTGGGAAGGGGGCGCGTGGGGAGGGGGCATGCAGGGTGGCTGGTCCCTGACCATGGTGTGCAGGGTGGGCACCCAAGGGGTCTTGAGGCTGTCCTGGGGTCTGGCCAGTATGGCTGGGGCCAGCCTCACTGACACTGTGCTGCAGACACGGCGGTGATCGGCGGCAACTCCCAGGGGGACCCGTGCGTCTTCCCCTTCACCTTCCTGGGGCAGTCCTACAGCACCTGCACCAGTGAGGGCAGGCAGGACGGCAAACTCTGGTGTGCCACCACCAGCAACTATGACACTGACAAGAAGTGGGGCTTCTGCCCTGACAGAGGTACTGGCCCCGCTGCCCACACTCTCTGTGGCAGGTCATGGTCCCTGGCCAGCGCACTCCTATGGGGGTCATGGTTCCTGGCTGGCATGTTGCATCCTGTCCCGCCGGGTGCTGAGGCTGGTGCTTTCCCCCAGGTTACAGCATCTTCCTGGTGGCTGCCCACGAGTTTGGGCACTCGCTGGGGCTGGATCACTCCAGTGTGCGTGAGGCTCTGATGTACCCCATGTACAGCTATGTTCAGGACTTTCAGCTGGACCCAGATGATGTCCGGGGCATCCAGTATCTCTATGGTGAGCAGCAGTGCCACAGCTGGGCATGCCGGGAGTCCTGCGGTGCTGGGCTGGCCCATGGCCTCATGCCTTCCCCTGTGTTTGTTCAGGTCGTGGCTCTGGCCCTGAGCCCACTGCCCCTGCACCTGTGCCCACCAAGGAGCCCCAGCCCATGCCCACGGAGGCTGGCAGCACCTCCACCACCGAGGAGGAGGAGGAAACACCAGAGCCCACGACTGAGCCCATTCCTGTGGACCCCAGCTGGGATGCCTGCATGGAGAAGAACTTCGACGCTATCACAGAGATCAATGGGGAGCTGCATTTCTTCAAGGATGGGTGAGCAGCAGCACCTGACACTTGCTGCCCTGGACGGTGCTGGGCTGATGCAGGGATGTGGGGGGACACAGGGCTGTGCCGGGGGTGTGGGGGAACATGGGGCTGCGCTGGGGCAAGGTTATAAAGATGGCTGATCTTCCCCACTAGGAGATACTGGACCCGCTCATCCTTCTGGAAGTCAGGCATCGAGGGTGCCTTCTCCATTACAGACACCTGGCCTGGCCTCCCGGCTGTCATCGATGCCGCTTTCCAGGATGTGCTCACCAAAAGGGTCTTCTTCTTTGCTGGTGAGCTCTGCCCCTGCTGCCCTCTGCCCCAGTGCTGCCAGCGTTGCAAGGAGCCTGGTGCTGCCCCGGCACTCTTGGGGCCAGCTAACGCCCATGCTCTCTCCTGGATGCAGGTCGGCAGTTCTGGGTATTTTCTGGCAAGAGTGTGCTGGGCCCCCGGGGGATTGAGAAGCTGGGCATCGGGAAGGAAGCCGGCCGCATCTCCGGGGCCCTGCAGCGGGGCCGCGGCAAAGTGCTGCTCTTCAGTGGGGAGAGCTACTGGCGGTGAGTGGGTCCAGACAGCCACGGTGGTGCCTGAGGTGGTGCCTGCCCTGCCAGCTCCTCCCGGTGAGGGGCTGGGAAGGAGGGCTCCCGGCAGCCCTAAGCACGGCTCTGCTCTCCCCGTAGGCTGGACGTGAAGGTCCAGAGGGTGGACAAGGGCTACCCTCGTGCCACCGAAGATGTCTTTACCGGCGTCCCCCTTGACGCACGCAATGTCTTCTTCTACCAAGGTGAGTGGGGACCTGGCAGGTAGGGGCTGTGTGGTCCCTGGGCTGCTCTGAGCTGTGTTGCCCTGGTGCTGGGCTTGGGGTGCTCGTGGGTGTGGGGGGTGCCCTGGGGCTGGGCATGCCATCAGCCCCAGTGGATCCCTGTGGTGGGGCTGGCTGGGCTGTGGCAAGGGCCGTGTGCCAGGACCAGATCCCCACATAGGTCCTCACATGGCTGGCCTCCTGCTGACCCTCCATTCTATCTGCTTCCCTCCTCACCCAGACAAGTATCACTTCTGCCGGGGCAGCTTCTACTGGAGAATGACACCACGCTACCAGGTGGACCGGGTGGGCTACATCAAGTACGACATCCTGCAGTGTCCCCAGCACTGAGGGCCTGACCAGCTGCCTGGCTCCAGCTGGCACGCTGCTCCCTGCCCACTGCTCCTCACAGCCTGACCCCCGGGGTACCGGGGGCAGCACAGCTGTGGGGCAGCCCCAGTCAAGGTGAGGGCTTTGCCGTCTCCCCCGAAGGAAGGGGCAGGGAGTCTTGGGGTCGCCCCTTGGGAGCTGCCCGGCCCGGGGAGCCCCGGCTGGGGAGCAGGACTCTTGCTGCAGCCGGAATCGTGCCATCGCTGGCAGCACCGGCTCCACTGCGCGGAGGCGTTTGCCTGGTGCAAACCACACATGGATTTGTAACGACTTTGTCTTTTTCCTGTGCCAGCCGTGCCGGGTCAGGCTGGGCTCTGCTGGGAGCTGGTGCCCAGGGTCTTGGCCAGGGCAGGGGTGTCAGGCTCTGCCTTGCTCCTGCCTGCTGCCTGCTGTGCCAACCTCCATCTGCCTGTTTTTAATAAAGACAATTCTTTGGACATGGTCTCCGAGTGCTCCATCAGCTGGCCAGGGCTAAGGGCATCGCCCTCCCTGGGGCCATGAGGTGCCAGCATCGGTGGGGAAGGAGATACTCGGCAGGGGGCTACAGCCAAACCCCTCTTCCTTGAAGGGCTCTGGGATGCCTAAGGGACACTGGGTCCCACCGGGGACGGTGTCCCTTGGTCCCAACATCCCCCCCCCCCCCCCCAGCCCGTCACAGCCCTCCGGGTCTCTCCATCCTCCGGAGCCTCTCCTGCCCCCCACCCCCCCCAGACCCTGGCCCCCCCCTACGCCGGCAGCCCCTGACCCTCCTCTGCACCCCGGCACCCCACCGGCAGTGACAGACGGGCATTTGTCACAGCCTGCGACCCGACGAGTGGCCGGGCCCCCCCGCTGCAGCCCGGATCTCCCGCTACAGCCGGGTCCCCGCAGCGCCGCCCGGCCTGGCCCAGCATGGCCCGCGGAGCCCAGCGCCGGGGCCGGGGCAGGGTGGGGCGGCCGCAGCCCCGAGGCTGTAATTAGCTGTAATTAGCGGTCGCGGCTCCGCGCAGGGCGGGGACAGAGCGCGGCCCCGGCCCGACCCGCCGGGGTCCGGTCCCAGCACCCCCCGTGCGGCGGCGGCGGGGCCGGGCGGGGCGGAGCGGCCCGCGGTCCGTCCCGTCGAGCCGGGCCGAGACGAGCCAAGCTGAGGCTGGCCGAGCCGAGCCGAACCGAGCTTAGCTCAGCCGGGCTTCGTCAAGCCGAACCGAGCCGGGCCAGCTCAGCTAGCCGTGCCCGCCGATCCGATCCGAGCCGATCCGAGCCGAGCCGAGCCGATCCGAGCCGTGCCAGACCTGCAGCTGCGGGGGCGGCGCGGCGGGCGGTGCCGCGGGCACTAGGACCCCGGTCAGCGCCCGGCGGGGCCGCGCTCGGCGGCCGCCGGGGCCCGGAGCCACTTGTGGAGGCGGCGGGGCCATGAGCCGGCGGTTCACCGTCACCGCGCTGCCCCGCCACGGCCCCGCGGCCGCCCGCGGACCCGACCGCGGCGCGGGGGGCGGCCGCCTGGCCGGCCGCGACGGCAGAGGTGAGCGCCCGGGCACGGCCGGCGGGGCGGGTGGCGGGGCAGGGTCCGTGAGGAGGGGTCCGTGGGGCAGGGTTGCGTGAGGAGGGTCCGTGGGGCAGGGTCCATGAGGAGGGGTCTGTGGGGCAGAGCCGGTGGAGCAGGGTCCGTGGGCAGGGCAGGGTCTGTGGGGAGGGTCCGCAGGGCAGGGCCGTCGGGGCACCGTGGCGGGGTGCAGAGTCGCCCCGGCCCCGCAGTCGGTCGGCCGGGCCCCTCGGAGGCGGTGGGGCCCCTCGGAGCAGGGCTGGCGTGGAGCTGCGGGACTCGGGGGACAGAGGTGCAGAGCGGGGAGCTGGGGCTCAGCTGCCTGGGTGGGACCCCTCATTCCCAGGCTGTCCCCTGGCGCTGCCCCTGTTCCCTGGGGATCTCCCCTGCCCCGTCCCTGTCCTGGGGGTCTGTCAGAGCAAGGCCCTGCTCCTACGGCACCGGCAGCAGGATGGAGCCGGGGCCACGGCTGGTGTGTGGGGGGACGGCTGCGGGGTGTGAGGCTGCATGCTGGTCCTTGGGGAGCTATGGAGGATGGTGGGCTACAGTCAGCCCTCAGTGGTGGCAGCCCACCGGGTTGCAGCAAGTGTGGGGTCCAGCAGGCCATTGCCTTGCGCTGCCCAGGGGATGTGGTGGCAGGGCTGTGCTGTCACCAGAGCCATTATTGATCCCAGAAACCCAGACGACAGCAGCACCGTGCTGCGCGGAGCTGTGACCTTGCGCCCTCGGCGAAGGGCGCTGGTGGGAGGCAGCGAGCAGCCGGACAGGCGCCACGATGCCAAGCTGGGCTGTACCCCCGCAAGTGGGCTCTGGCCCCTGGGGCCCCCTGCCCAGGATCCCAGCTGTGGTGGAGCAGTGTGGGGCAGGACCTGGTGGCGAGTGGGTGCAGGGCCACTTGTCGCCCCGCAGCATCTCCGGGCAGCTGGGCCTGGCCCATGGGCTGCATCAGGGCAGAGCAGCCGGTGCTGAGCCGGACCAATGGCTGGAGCCTGCGGCCCTCCAGGAATAGTTTATCGGCTTGGCGGCTGATCGGCTCGCTGGGGGCCAGGCAGGCTAGGTGAAGAGCAAGCCTGGCCCCAGGGGAGCTGGGGTGGGCATGCTGCAGGGGCCACAGCAGGGGAGGCGCAGGGACCGCGTCACTCCCCAGCCGAGCTGTGACCTTGTGCCCTCACAGAGGACAGCCACCGGCCCAGCCCTGCCAGCAGGCACCCCAGCACCGACCCTGTGCTGTGGATCAGCCGCAGCTGTGGTGGGGTGCATCCCAAGGGGTCGGGGCAGCATGCAGGAGAGCCCCTGGGCTGCCCCGATTCGTGCCCTGCATTGCTCCACAACCCTGGGGCTGTGGATGCAGCCTCCCGAGGTGGGTGGGTGGGCAGGGGTGCCATGTGGCTAGGTGCCTGTGGGGCTGGCGTGGGGCTGTGGGTGGCAGAGCTGCCTGTGCAGCTCCCAGGGAGAGATCAAGTCCTGGGTGGGTGCTCGGCACCGCCTGGCCTTTCGCAGTGTCACGCGTGGGGCTGGCAGTGGCAAGGGGCGATGGAGGCCCCAGGACCTCGGAGCAGGAGCAGGTGGGTGCTGCAGCTGGCCGTGCCGCTCGGTGCTGGGGTGGCGTGGGGACCCACCGGGCGGTGGGAGAGCCCTCTGCTCCCGCACAGACGCCGGCGCTGCGGGACCCCCGGTCCCCGCGAGGCCTGTCTCTTGGCGGGCCTGGCCCGGGAGCAGCCTGCCCGGCGGGCTGGGGCCGCGCTGCCCGCGCAGTGCCGGGCTCCGGGGCCGGCTCGCTGCCGCGCCTCCCGGCGGGCCTTGCCCGTGGGCGGCCCCAGGCGGCCGGCGCTGGGCGGGTTCAGCCCCGTGCGGACCCCGGGCAGCCGGGGCGGCCGGCGGAAGGGGGTGCCTGGGGCCGGGCAGGGCGCGGGCAGGGTGCCGCCGCGGGGGCCCGGGGCCGGGTGCAGGTCGCAGGTTGCTGCTGCAGCACGGCCGGAGCCGGGGCTGGGTGCGGGGGTCAGGACAGGTCGGGGCGGACGGCGCGGGGTCTGGGCGGGGGCGGACGGGGCTGGGCGGGGCCTCGCTGCCGCCAGGGGGCGCTGCCGGGACGGCCTCCGACGGGGGGGCTGTGTCCGGCCCCGCCCCGCACCGCCCGCCGGCCCCGCCCGCTGAGCCACCCCCACCGGGGTCTCCCCCGGCACCCGCGGCGTGGGGGGCCGGGCCTTCCGTGGGGCCGGGGATCGGGTGAGCGTCCCCAGGGACCCAGCCGTGCCCCACCCCGGGACGCGGGCCGTGGGGCAGCTGCCCTGGCTCGGGGCGGGGGGGCGCACCAAAGCATCCCTGGCGCGGAGCCCCCCCGCCCCTCCGTGTCCCGAGGCAGCCGGCCTCGGCAGCAGTCGCCATGGCAACCATCCGGTTAAGGAGCCTCTCTTGTTGCCGTGGAAACCGGGTCCGGTGTCATCCCTGCCGACGGCTCCTGATACTGGGGGGGTTCAGCCACTCTCCCAGACCCGCCGTGGGGCCGGTGGCAGGGCTGTGTGGGTCAGGCATGCTGGGGGCACGGGGGGCACCTGGAGGGGTGGGCTTGGGAAGCAGCAGGGACCCCACCAGCCCTGGCTGCCTCCTGGCTGCGCAGCTGCTGCCTGCAGGGATACCCCACTGCAGAGCTGCTGCCCCAGGGGGCCGCGGTGCGAGGTGGGGGCTGGGCCCCCACAGCCCCCACTTGTGGTACCAGGCTCAGAGGGGTGCATGTGAGGGGCAGGCTCAGTGGGGCTGCATGGGTGGTGGGCCAGCCTCCCCTGCCCACCATGCCCTGCTGCCACAGCCCCCCACCCCTCACTCCCCAGACCCCCGGCTCCCTCAGCACAGAGCCGCACAAGACAGTTTCATGGGATACTGGGCGCACTTGGGAGGCAGTGTTAAAAGCACCAAGGGGCCATGCCAAGGAGGGGCCGTATGGCACAGGAGTGTGTGGGGCTGCTCCTGGAGGGGCTGGGGCAGCCCAAACCGCAACTGCCACCTGCAGCACCTTTCCGAGGCCTCTCTGTGCCACCGAACCCATTGTGGGGTGCTCCAGCAGGGTGCCAGGGGCTGAGGGTGCTTGCACAGGCTGTGGGGCCAGGTAGGAGGTGCCGTGTGGGACACAGGACACCCTAGTGCCTCGGTCAGCCGTGCTCCTGCACCCGACCCTTTTGGGAGCAGCCGGCAATGGCTATGCAGCTGCTCCTCAGCCAGCACTGTGCCCTCCAGCCCTTGCTCAGCTGCTGCTGCCCGCCATCGCTAGGGCCCTGCAGCCGGCACGGGGCTGCTCGGGGGCTCCTCAGCTGTGCTGCCTGGGAGCGGGGGCCAGCGGGAGGAGGTCACCCCCGTGGCTCATCCCTGTGCCGGGCTGCCTGGCTGCCCACTGCCATGGTCCTGCTGCGGGCAAGACATATGGGCAGGGCAGCCAGGGATGCTGTGCCAGCTGCGCATGGTGTGGGGCCATGGTGACGCAGGAACACAAGTCCTCCTGGCCTGCCCCACTGCCTCCCTTCCGCTCTTGGCCTTGGGCAGCTGCACTGGCTCCCGACTCCCTGTGGCTCTGCTCCCAGCCCCACAGGACACCATCCCTCCCTCCCTCCACATCCTGTCCCAGCACTGGAGCTGCTGGCAGGTCCCAGCTGGCACCTGTGTCACCTCCAGGCTCTGTTTCTGCTCTGGTGCTGGTGGCATGGCCCTGACCTGTCTGGATGGGGACAAGCAAGACCCTTCTGTCTGGTCGAGGTGCTGCAGGGCATGCTGCTCCTGGGCTCATGGGGCTGGCAGGGCAGAGCAGTGCAGAGCGAACGGTGGTGCAAATCCTCTGGCACAGCCCCAGACTGTGCATATGCATCACTGTCCTCCGTGCTCACTGTGCCTCCAGGCTCCCCTCACAGCTCCATCCTCCTGGGGTCTCTCCTGCCCCAGCTCTTCTTTCTCTGGGGGCTGCCTAGCCTCATGCTCTTGAGCACCCTGCTGAGCCAGGACCACAGGGTCTCCTGTCCAGGCAGGGTGTAGGTCAGGCAGGCTGCTGACGGTGCCCGGGGATCACTGCAGGTGGTGCAGCATGCCAACGGGCATCTCTGCAGTGCGGCCACCCTCGCTTCTGCCAGGCTGCCCACTCCATGCCCTCAGGAGGTTTCCCAGTGCCTCCAGCACATGTCTTGCTCCTGGGAGGTTTCACCACTGCTGGTGACAGGACAGGCAAGGGCTGTGTGGCTGGCTGCTGGGACACCTGTCCTGCCAAGGACTGTGTGGATGGTTTCCCCCACCCGGTCTCTGTGCAACATGATGGGTGCAGGGGGTTCTGGGATGCGCCTGGGGGGCTCTGTGGGGTCTGCAGTGGCACGGGGTGGTTTGCAGGGATGCTTCATGTCCCAGACTGGCTCTGGCTTTTGGGGGTCTTGCACAGCTCAGCAGTCTCCATCCCAGGGAAGGGTATAGAGGCATCACTGGGGGAGTGGTCCAGCTGTGCTGTGCCAACCCCTTGGCCTGGCAGAGGAGCTGCGCAGCTCTCCCTCGTCATTCCTGGGCAGCTTCTTGCAGTTAAGTGGGGCACTGATGCTGTGCCTGGCCCCATTCCAGGATGCTGCCTGGACCCAGGCTTGGGGGCCACTTGCAGCTGATTCCCCCACCATGCCCAGGGAAAGCCATCTGCCTCCCTCCATCCTGTGCTCCTCTGCACAGTGGGCACTGCAGGGTGCCGGGAAAGGGGTCTGTCACCGGGGCTGCAGGCAACATGAGGGAATGGGTACTGCCCAAACCATGCCAAATCTCTCTGCTCCTGATGTGCTGGGGCTGCCAACCCCAGCCCCAGGCCATCATGCTCATGGGCCAGGGTTAGGTCAGTGCTGTGCTGGGGGGTGGAACCCCCTGGTCCTGGCTCTGCCCTGGGGACACCCTCAATGTTCCCACCCCTGCTGGTGGGCCCCTGCACGTGGGCTAAGCAACTGCAGTCAATAGTGTAGCCCCTCTGTGCTGCTGTCAAATCCCAGCCCCTGAAACGGAGCCATAATCCAGGGATTAGGGGATTAGTGGTCTTTCACGTGCTCCCTCCCCCCATCTGTTTGAGCAGGAGAATCCCTCCTGTGCGGAGCCCACGCGCTGCAGCCTCCTGCGCAAAACCACCCTCGTCACTCGCCGTGGCTGGCTGGCCCCTGCACGGCCCCCGGCTTGCTGCCTCTCTGCCCAGCCACGGCTTCTGCGTGTGGGTGGGCTCTGCAACCCCCCTCCAGACCCACCAGGGAGAGTGGCTCTGCCTGCTGCGTCCTGCCTGCAGCCCTGGCTGTGCAGGCAGCATGCGGGGGCCAGTCCTGTCCCTTGGGAGCAGGCCAGCCCCTTGCTCCGGCGCTGGCTCCTGCTCAAGGCCAAGGGATGCGGGGGCAAGGGGATGGTGCTGCTGTGGCTGGGCAGAGGCAGCCCCATGCCATGACCGGCATGCAGGGTGCTGGGCAGGGAGGGTTGGGGGGGGGTCAACCAAGAGGGTGGTGGCAGCGCTCTGCCCGCACTGGGGCAGCCCCCGAGCTGCCCACCCTGCCTGTGGTCTGATCTGCGCCATTTGTGACAGGGCTGGGGCTGTGCCGGCATGGTTCCTGGGGGATGCTGGGCCTGGGGGTCCTGGCTGCAGCAGGGCAGGGGCTCTGGCTGCTGGCAGGATGTATGTGAGGGGTCTGAAGCCTTCCCACCCCGCAAGGTGAGGGCTGGGGAGCTTCTGCGCTGCAGAGAAGCTGGCCCTGTACCAGGAGAAAGTAAACAATTAATTACAGCCGTCAAGAAGTAACTAACGCCAGCAGGCTGTCATGATCTCAGCCTGCTCCGGAGGAGATGCCGGGAGCTGTAGCCAGCTCCGGCTCTGGGATCCTCCCGGATTAAGTGGGTAAGAGAAAAGAGTGGGGCTGCAAGCAGCCCTGCAGGGTCCTGCCAGCAGCCCCCAGCCTGAAGCTGGCCCTGAGCCTCATGGCCCTGCTGGGGGCCAGGCCACAGGGACTGGGGGCTGCGCAGGAGGCAGCAGGGCCCGGGGGGTCGGCCCTTTTGAAGCGCTTCGCCAGGGTCAGCCTTCGACCTACCAGTCTAGGGGGGGGAGCTTGTGCCGTGTTGTTCCTGGGCACGGTGTGGCCCTGGAGTCCCTAGAGACCCGGGGGAGGGGGGTGGTGAGGTCAAGCCCACTCCTGTCTGCAGGCAGCGTTCCCCACTCTGCGGGGCTGCTGCAGCCCGCCTGGGCAGAGCGGGGTCGGCAGCCTCTGCTGGACCCCTGGCCCCGCTGCTGGATGGTCCGGCTGTCCCCCTCCTCCCCGGGTTGCCCTTGCACTATGGTGTTTGCAGGCCGGTCCTGCTGCCGGGGCTCTGCTGCCTGCAGAGGGGTCCTTAGTGTGGCTGGCACGGCCCCCCCGGGAGCTGCACCCCCTGCCCCGGCGCTGCCCCCCGCTGGCCTCTCTGCGGGCCGGGCCCGGGTCTGCCCGGTCAGGGGGTTGCCCTGCCCCAGACCTCAGCACCCCCCAAGATGCGTCGGTCCCGCAGGCGCAGGGGCTGCTCCACTGGTCCGGGGCTGTGCCGGGATCCGGGGCCGGTGCGGAGTGCGGAGAGCGGAGGCGGTGCGGGGGCCGGCGCGGAGTGCGGAGTACGGGGTGCGGGGCCGTCCCGCCCGCGCCAGCCGGGGTCCGCAGCGCTGCCGTGCCCTAGTTCCCCCCCCCGCCTGGCTCAGCCGGGAGGCGGCGTGCGCTCCGCTCCGCGCCCTCCCCCGCCTCGCCCCTGCCTGCCGCTGCTCCCCTCCCTCCCCACAGCGGCGGGGGCAATGCCTCCTGCATACGTGATGAAGTGAGCGGCCGGGCTGGGCTCCGCCGGCAGCAGCGAGCCGTGAGCCCGGGCGCCTCCGCACTGCAGCCCCCTCCCAGCGGCGGCAGCGGGGGGCGGCGCGGGGACGCGGCTGGCTGCGGAGCGCGGCGCTCGTAGCTCCCGGGCAGCAGCGTGCGGCCGCGGGCAGCCGGCGCCATGCTGAACAACCTGGCCGACTGCGAGGACGGCGACGGCGGCGCCAGCCAAGGTGAGGGACCGGGGCGGCCGCCCCTGCCGGGCTGGGGGCTGGGGCTCGGCGCCGAGCGGGTGGCAGAGGCCGGCGGCGCGGAGCCGGGCGAGGGGGGGCGGGGGCCGGCGAAGCTGGGAGTGCCGCGGCCGCCGGACTCCGCCGCGGGGCAGGCGGCCGGCAGCGGCAGCGGCACCGGCCGCGACGCGGCTCTTGGTCCGCGGCCCCGCAGGGCTGCGGCGGGCGGTGCGGGGCTGCTCCCGCTGCCGGTGCCTCCGCGCAGCACCGGCCCCGCTCCCGCCGCTGCGGCAGCCCCGGCAAACGGCGGCGCGGCTGGAGCAGCGGCCGCGGCGGGGCTGAGCTGTGCCCGGCGCTGGCCGGGGAGCCTTCTCCCGGGTGGGGGCTGCGGGCTGCGCTCCGGGCGATCCCGCCGGGCGCTGCCATCTCCCGGACAGCCCCCGGCGGCCGCTGCACCGGCCCGCTCCCGCCCGCTTGGGACCCCGGCAGGGGTCCCCGCGCCCGGCTGCCGCCCCCCCCACCCCGGCTACCTCCTCCCAATCCCTCCCTGCCCTCTCCCCTCTCCGGCAGCCGCCCACCCGATCCCGCCCTACCGCCTCCCACATCGCCGCTGCCGCCCCCCTCTTCCTCCCTCCTGCCGCCCCCCATCTCCGGCTGCCTCCCCCCCATCCCTCCCTACCGCCTCTCCCATCCCCGCTGCCGCCCCCCCATCCCCGGCAGCCGCCCTCCCCATTCCTCCCGCTGCCGCCCCCCCGCATCTGCCGTCCCCCGGGGCCGCTGCCGTCGCCACTGTCCGCGGTGCTGAAGCGGCCGCCCGGGCCCTGCGCCGGGGCTGGGCTCCGCCCGGGGCCGCGGGGCTCTGCAGCGCCGTGCCGAGCCGAGCCGGTCCGCTCAGTCCCGCTCGTGCCGTGCCCGGCCAGTCCGGTCCAAGCTGGGCCATTCCCTGCCAACCTGTGCCACACCGGGCATGCTGCAGCCCCGGCGCAGTGCAGGCGGGCAGGGCCGCTGCGAGCTGCGGGCGCGGGGCCGGGGCTGCAGCCCCGCGGGCAGTGGGGCCCCCAGGCCCTGGCAGCAGCCGTGTGACTGTTGGTGCTTTGGCCTGAGCTCTCCCTGCGCACCCACCAAAGCCAAGCTGCCATAGAGGGTCCTCGGGCCCCTGCGGGGCCGTGTCCATCCCCAGGCGCCCAGGCAGTGGGGCCGGTGCAGCACCCTGTCCTGCAGGTGTTTCCATCAGGCACAGGGATAGGTGTAATGGGAAATGCAGTAATGTCCCCGAGGGGATCTGCAGTGCCTCTCTGACTGCCCCCAGCACCCCGCCAGGTCCCCTTGTGGGGTCTGCTGAAAGCCCCAGCCAGGAGAAGACAGACAGCTCTGGCAGTTGCTGCAGAAGTCTCTGGCTGCCTGCAGCGAGGCTTTGGGCACAGCCGTGACGAGGCTTTTGGTGTTTGCCCTGCTCTGCCGACCTGAGCCTGTTTATTTGCTTGTTTATTCACGGCTCCGCTCAAGGTCAGGTCTGGCAAGAGTCTTCTGGGGGCACCTTGCTGGGCTGGGGGGGAGGCGTGCTGTCCCCCAGCCGTGCCCTTCCTTGGGCTCTCGTCCTCCCCTTGCCCTCTGCAACACTAGGATCTATCCTACTCACTGCGTTTCTATCACAGCAGTGCCAGTGCTGTGGCGGCAGGCATTTCTGCCTTGCTGGAGACTGGCAGGAGTATTGGACATGGTGCCACTACAGATGGACTGGGCAGACTGTCCCTGGAGCTGGGCCTGACGAGATGGTGCCCTGTGGGCTGGCAGGCATGGGGCTGCAAGTGGCGAGGGCTCTGAGGGGCTTGGGAGAGCAAGGGAGTGTCAGCAGAGAGGGACACAGCAGAGGCCCCTGCACCCATGCTGCGGCGGGCTGCTGCGGGGGGCTGGGATTGCCCCTGGTGTCAAGGGTCACACAACTCCCTGCATGGGGTCTCTGTGGGAACTGTGGACGACCCAAGGGGGTGGCAGAGCTTTTGCGTGCCAGTACCACCCCCCACCCCCCATGCATCTGGGCTGCTCCAGCACTGGCCAGCCGGTGACTTGCTGAGCCAGTGGTGCTGCTGAAGCCCTGGGTTCCACTTAGGCCATTTCTGTTGGAAAGGCTCAGCAGCATCCCCGCTCAGATCCCTGTGCTGGACAGCCTGCAAGAGCCTCATGACAAGGGCTGGAAGGGCTCCAGCCCCGGCAGCCCAGTGAGGACTGGGCCGGTGGCAGACCCTCTGGGGAGGTAATTGAGAGTGGGGGAGCAGGCAGGGCTGCTGCCTTCAGTGTCCAGGCTGGCAGCTTTTACTGCTCTGTTTGGGGTGTGGAAATGTCATGCACAGCCCTGCTGCAGGCTGCCGTGCCGGCACTTCATCCTGGAGGCCCCAGGTTGCCCAAGGAGGGGAGACTTAGGGCTGGTAGCTTTGCTGGAGCCTGCATCCACGGCCATTTCCAAGGCAGGGCTTGGGCTGTCGGAGAATCTGGGAAGCTGTTTAAACGCAGCCAGCCAAAGCGCCTGTGCTGGAAATCCTGCGCCTGCAGGGCCGGCTGATCAAAGGGAGGATAATCCTGGGTTTAGGAAGGAAGAGGATAGGTTTGAAGTAGCAGTTGGTCCAATTTGGGTCAGGCAGTGAAAGAATCCAGCCCAAAAGTCCACTCGGTGTGCTTGCTGGCTGGAGGGGCAAAGCACAGCCCCAGAGTGGGGGTAATGTCCCACCCCCCACCCCAGCACCGCGCTGTAGCCGGGAGCCGTCACTGCTGTGCATGCTGCCAGCACAAGCCAGCGCTGCTCCAGCCACTGGTGGTCTCTGCCTCAACGGGGGCCATGGCAGCTCTGTGGCCTCTCTGAGGGTTACCCTGCCAGGGGCAGCTAGCAGATACCCTTGCTCAGGGGAGAAGGAAGCCTGGGTGGGAGCAGAGATGCCAGCCACCATAAGGGCCCCTTGGCCATCACTATGTATCTTAGGCACACCCAGGCCAGCAGCCCAGGGTAGTGGATGTGCAGCCAAGTCCCCTTGATGGCCGGACTTGACAGAACAGCATCATGGCCTCCCGAGCCACCAGCTCCTGCAAAGCAGCAGCAGCTGGGGACATGAGCCAGTGCCATGTGCTCACCGGGCTGCTGGGGTCACCCTGGGGTGCCCCTTGCTGCTGGCTGTGGGCAGAGCCCCGGGGAGTGGGAGGAGGTTGCTTGCCAGCTGGTGCCGTTAAACACTGGCAAAAGACAAGGTGCCCTGTGCACCTCCAGGTGAGCCTCGGGGCGCCTGTGGGTGCCATGAGCAGCTGCCGCAGTGCTGCCGCCCCTGGGGCTGGTGGCACTGGTGCAGGGGGGCGGTGTAGGAGGGGTGAGTGCCCAGGCCCTCACAGAGGATCCCTGAGCTGTCAGCACCCCAGTGACAGCCCCCGGCAGGCCACGGGGCACTACAGGAACACAAACAGAGGTGCAGGGGGAGTGGGGGGGCTGGGGCTGCACCTGCAACATCCCCATTCACCTGCTGCACCTCCTGGCTGGTGCTGCAGCCCCAGCACCTGATGTCCCTGGCCAGGGCTCACCGTGCATGGCAGCACGAGGCAGCCAGCCCTCATAGGGTGCTGTGGAGGGGACAGGCTGGCCGTGGCCGTGGTCGTGGCCCGGCAGGAGCAGGCAGCAGCCTCGGCAGCCGTTCTGGTTATTAGCCTGTAGGGGTTGGCTGTTTGGGCTCCCCCAACCAGTGCTCCATGCCCTGTGCCACCTAAAGTGAGTAGGGAGGATTTGGAATGAGGGACATGACACTTCCCAACCCAATTTAGGGCTGAGTAAAAAGCCATTAGGAGATCAAACTGTGGCTGGTGGTGCAGCCTGAGTGCTGCCCTGTGGGATGGGCAAGCTCCCGGGGGTGCAGGGATGGTGCTTCAGCTCCGGGGGCCCTGGGCTGCCCGGGTGCACAGTGGGGTCGGCTTTGGGATGCCCTGGGAAGGTGGGGTCGGCAGTAACCCCTGCTGTGAGCAGGACTGCACGGTGCCCACAGTAGGGCTGTGGGTTCCTGCCAGCAATCCCGCCGCGAGCCCTTCCAGCTGCCGCAGCAAATTAAAAGGCCGATTCAAGTTGAGTGATCCCTGGGGAGGGGGGCGGCTGAGCGGCAGGATCGAAGCCTGGCATGGCTCGGCTCTGCTCACACTGCCTCTCCCATGCTGGGGCTGCTCAGCCTCAGCACTGCCCAGCCCCATCCTGCACTCCTGCCCTGGTGCCACTGGTCCTTGGGCTGCGCTGGGGAAGCGGGGCACAGGCAGGCCCAGCAGGCGTTGGAGGGACCTGGCACTGTCCCACATGTCCCCATGCTGGGAGGTGTCACCCCCTTGATGCCAGCAGCAGGGACTGTCCATGGTGGTGGCAGGTGGGGGACAGGGTGGGCCCTGGCTAGGACGGGCTGTGGTGCTCCTGCCTGCCTCTGCCTGCACAGACCACAAATCCTGTGGCAGCTGCTGGGGAGAGGCAGCACCAGCCCCTCTGCGGCAAAATGGTCTCCAGCAGGAGCAGGGAGCGTGTTGTCACCTGTGCCCCTGTCATTAACTCCTTCCAGCCTGCAGGGCCAGGGGCAGGCAGGGTCCCCCTGAGCTGTGCCCCGGGGACGCCGGAGCTGTGCTGCATGCGTGTCCCTATGTCCCCACCTCCCGCCAGCCTGGGGCCTCTTCGGGTGCTGGTCCTCATGGCACCACCACCAGGTGATGGGCTTCTGTGCCCCAGCCTGGCTCTGGCAGCCCGAGTGGTGCCAGCATGGGGCCATAGCCCCCGTGGTGCTGGAGAGGGTTGGTGTCATGGGCTGAGGGTTGGAGGGACTGTGAGTTTTGGTGCTGTCATGGTGCTGGTGGGTCGCGGCGTGGGCACCTCAGGGTGCTGCTGGTGTCATTGTGCGGAGCCAGGCAGTGCCAGTGCTGTGGGGTCGGGGCAGGCTGGGCCTGGGGGTCCGGCTGTGGTGTCCGGGCGGGTGCCATAGGCCGGGGTGCGGGTGCCATGCGGGGCCAGCGTCCGGCCACCTGCGTCGTTACATAAGAGCGGGAGCTGAGGCGGCTGTGGCTCGCCGTTGCCATGGAAACCAGCACGGTGATGTCGTCGGCCGTGTACCAGGCGGCGAGGCGAGGCCCCCGTGGGCTCTGCTCTCGCGGCGGAGTCCCTGGGCCTCGCTGGGCTGCGAGTATGTTCCCCCTGCCCGGCTGCCCCTGATCCCGTGCCCCTGAGGGGCCATCTGGCGCCACTCAGTCCCAGGGGGGAGGTGGGCTCCAGGCACCCCTGCTCCTTCACCCTTGTGTCCCTCTGCCGGGGATGGCCCCTGCTGTTGGTCTGGAGGGTGTCCCCATTGGCATGGTAGATGCCACATCTGTGTGGTCCCTGGAGCCAGCGTGGGTGGGTGGGTGCCATGCTGAGCAGGTGGGTGCCAGCCCATGCCAATTACCTAATGAGCACTGGGTGCAGCACTTTAGGCCAAATCTGGAGCAAGGAGCACATTGGGTCCATGCTGAGAACCCTGTGTGCACCCTTTGGTGGGGGGCAGCGGACAGGAGGCATGCCGGTGGTGTGGCACACGGCACCAGGTGCGCGTCCAAGGGGGCTCCGGGGCGAGGCTGGCTGTACCCATGTCCCAGTGCTGCCGCCATGGGCATTCCTGCACAGGAGAAGTCTGTGGGCTCTGCCCCACAGTTCGGCTGTGCTGTCAGGGATACTGCTGCCCCGTGCCAGAGGAGCCCAGGGACCAACAGCAGGTGGGGGGCCAGTTCACGGGTCAGTGCCACCTGTGGTGCTCGGGGCTTCACCTCCCAGTCAGCCAGGAGTGCCGTGTCTGCTGGTGAAACTGCAGATGGTGAATCACCACTGCACGCCGGCTCCCAGGATCCCAAATATGAGTCAACTGGCAGGGCTGGCGGTCTTCAAAAGACCTGGTTGCTCTACATGATCGCGGGGTCTGTCCTGAGGCTGCCGCGGTGCATGGGTGGCTGTACCGGCCCGGCTTGTGGGTGGCTCCCGTGCCATCTCTGTGCCCCTGGCTGCTCCCAGGCTCCGTGCTCAAGGCTGGTGGAGGGGACAGCCCTGGGCCTGGGTCTGTAACCCTGCCCATGCAGGCAGCCTGCCCAGTGGTGCTCGATTGCCCTGGCTGTGCAGCCATGGTGGGGATGGGTATGTGGCAGGGCGCCCCTCTGCTCCCACCCAGGACCAGGGATCAGGCCTGGCTGCCAGGGTTTCCCTGTGCCATGGGGGCCATCATCCGCTGAGCTGCTGTGCGCAGCACCATGTCCTTTGGCTCCCTGGCCCCGCGTGGCCCCTGCTCCCCTCCCCTCTGGGCCTCCACTCAGGGCTGTGCTGCTCCAGCAGCACCGTCCTCGCTGCTGCTCCATTTCCAGCCTGATTTATTTCTGCTGCTCTGCAGCTCGGCTGTTTTGCTTGCTATTAAGCCGACTCTGGGTTTCTTCTGCACGAGGTCATTAATGCAGTGAGCAGCCGTGGCCCTGTCCCAGCAGCTCTGCAGGTTCTGTGCTGCTGTGGGCAGCTCCACTGCCTCAGGCAGAGCAGCAGCACCTGCCCTCTGTCCTGGCACTGCCGGATGCCTCCCCACTTTGCAGCACAGCTGGCGAGGCCGTGCCCCCCAGTCCTGTGGTGCATGGTGGTGAGCAGAAGCAGACATCTGGCTGCTCGCCCCACTCCCAGGCACCATGCCGTGACTGTCCCCCTCCACAGTGCCACGCTATGCAGCCGGCCAGATCCTGCCCCTGCAGACGCAATGCTGTGGGCAGACCCAGCGTGCTCACCCGTGGGCACCCCATGCCATGAATTATTGCTGCCAGCCATCCCGCTGGGAGTGTTCCCCCTGGATCCACACCGCTCACCTCACTGCGTGGATGCACTCCAGCGGGTCTGCGAGCTGGCCCGGATGGGCAGGGCAGTGCACGGCTCCTGGGGATGAGTGGCCCCTGCCCGTGCATGGCGTGGGAGGTGATGCTGGCAGCTGGGATGCATGGGCTGCCATCGCCTGTCCTGGGATCAGGTGTGAGCATGGTGCCCACAGCCCTGGCAGCCATGGGAGCTGGGATGTGGCTGCGGCCCCTCACAGTGGCAGCCCAGGGGGGTGGATGCTTTCCCAGCACAGGCTGGGGCGGGGGCTGCCTGGCTGACCCTGTGGTGTCTGCAGGTGATGGCAATCCCAAGGAGAGCAGCCCCTTCATCAACAGCACAGACCTGGAGAAGGGCAAGGAGTATGATGGCAAGAACATGGCCCTCTTTGAGGTAGGAAGTGCAGGCGGAGGGGCAGGGGGTCCCTGGGAAGGAGGCCAAGCTGGGCAGCTGTCCCACAGCACCCTGACCCATGCCCTGGGCACTGGGACATGCCGGAGCTCCAGGCCAGGGTCCCCCAGCTGCACCCAGTGGGACGGGCAGTGGGGTGGCATCTGGGAAAGGCCCCGGGTCCTGGGGCTGGCTGGGTTCCAGAGGGACTGTCCTCACAGCTTGGGGCTCTGCTCTGTGCAGGAGGAGATGGACACCAGCCCAATGGTCTCATCCCTGCTGAGCGGGCTGGCCAACTACACCAACCTGCCACAGGGCAGCCGGGAGCATGAGGAGGCTGAGAACAATGATGGGGGCAAGAAGAAGCCAGTGCAGGTGAGGAACGCAGGAGGGATGCAGCCTCTTCTCCTGGCTGTACAGTGCCAGGCCACGGGCTGCCCCAGGGACAGCTGGGTCCCTTAGCCCTGCTGGGGGGTGGTCCCACCCAGGGTCCCTGGCTGTGTTGCAGGAGGAGCGGGACCCCTTCGCTCCTCCGCCAGCCAGGCCCGTGAGCCCTGATGGTTGCCCCCTCCCTTGGCAGGCCCCACGGATGGGCACCTTCATGGGCGTCTACCTGCCCTGCCTCCAGAACATATTTGGGGTCATTCTCTTCCTGCGCCTCACCTGGGTGGTGGGCATCGCCGGCATCATGGAGTCTTTCTGCATGGTCTTCCTCTGCTGCTCCTGCGTGAGTGATGGAGCTGACCAGGTCCCTGCTGGCCTCACCCAGGGTCTGGGTGTAACCAGCTGAGCTGGCCAGGCTGTGGAGAGGTGCACTACCTGCTAGCCCACCCTGCCCCTGCCCCTGCCCTTGCCGCTGCCCCTACCCCTCCCCTGCTTACAGCAAGGAGAAGCCTTCAGCTTCCCAAAGGAGTCGGCAACAGAACACTGCTCAAATGGTGCCCCAGATTGTAGCTGCCATGTGGGGGGAATGTGGCGGGGGTCCCCCCTGCTCTGACCATGCGCACCATGCCGCATCGAGACGGGTCACCAAGACAGTGACCCCAGGGCAGAGGCTGGGAGCAGTGAACACAGGCAGCCTGGGGATGCCCTGCCCCTCATGGCACTGCTAGTCCCTCCAAGGGGCTCAGCCCCCCACTGCACTGCTGGCCATTAGTGCTGCCTGCCCATCCATCCATCCGTCCATCTGCCTCTCCCCACAGACAGCCCAGCCCTGGGGCACATCTCGGCATGGCCCCAGGGACCCCCATGTCCTGCTGTGGCCCCAGCTCTCCCTTCCCACTCTCCTGTCCCTCTGCCCCAGTGAAGAGGGAGCTCTGCTGGGCGCTGACACTCTTTGTTCCTTCCTGCAGACAATGCTGACGGCCATTTCCATGAGTGCAATTGCCACCAACGGTGTGGTGCCAGGTAGAGCTGAGCCTGTGTCCATGTGTGTGCTGGGGTGAGGGGAGTTGGCTCCCTGCTGGGTTGGGCATCTGTCTTGTGCCCCAGGAGGGGCGAGCAGAGCTTGGCAAAGGGCTTTTCCCAGAGAGCATCCCTCCAGGCCATCCTGAGCTGCACTGGTGAGCGCTGGGGCTGCCCTGTGCCGCACACGGGAAGGTGGACATGGCTGCCAGCCTCTCCCCAGCCTTCCGCCACCAGCCCGTGTGGGTTCCCCACGGCCTGGGGGAGCACAGAGCCTGAGCCACCACCCGTCCCCAGAGCCGTGAGGTGCAGATGGTGGTGAGAGCCGCCAGCCACGGCTCCTCCCTCTGCCAGACTGGTGAGGCTGCCGGGGAGCTGGGAGCCATGCCGGCAGGAGGATGGGGAGCTGGGTGTGCTGGGTGCCGCCGGCTGGGCAGGGGGGCAGCCTCTCCCCCGGCCTCCCTGAGCCACACCAGGTGCCAGGATGCTGCCGTGGGCAGGCTCTGCCCCCGGGGAGGCACCAGCGGGGTCTGGCCGGTGGGTGCCCCTGGGCTGCCTGCCCCAGAGCTTATCCAGCCCCACAGAGCCCCAGGGAGCCGGGAGTGGGTGAGCTGTGCCGGCCCAGCTGGCCTGCCAGGCTGAGCGCAGCACTGACAGCCCCAGCACGGGCTGTAATTAAAGCTATTTATCGTCCTGCTGCCACGGTGGGACCATCGATCCCAGCAGCCTGGCTCCAAGGGCTCCTCTGGGAGGACAGAGCAGGGCATGGCCTGTGTCCCTGGGGATCCAGCGCCTGAGGGGACACGTGTCCCCATGGCTGTCACACCTGGCTGCTGGGCTCCTGGGGAACGTCTCTGCCAGCACAGTTGCTCCCGCTGCTCTGGGGCTCTGGGGACTGTGTCCTGCTCTGTGCTGGAGCAGGGACCAGGGCTGCCCTGGCCCCATCCTGCCCTCCGGGATGCCTGGCAGGACCGGGGGTGCGGTGGGGGTCTGGCTGGGATCCACCTTTGCTCTCTCTGGCAGCGGGTGGCTCCTACTACATGATCTCACGCTCCCTGGGACCGGAGTTTGGTGGTGCTGTGGGGCTCTGCTTCTACCTGGGCACCACCTTTGCCGGCGCCATGTACATCTTGGGCACCATCGAAATCCTGCTGGTAGGTGCCTGGTCCTTCCCCCTGTGTGGTGCCGAGGACTCAGGTCCTGGCAGGGCAATATGCTCTCGCCTGCCTGTGATGCCCACTTCTCATGGCCCATCAGGAGGCTGTGGCTTTGCAGTGGGGCCGAGGGACCCTTCCCCAGGGTCCCCTCCACTGGGCCATTAGCTAGGCAGTGACACCATGACTCTCTCCCAGGCCTACATCTTCCCAGCCATGGCCATCTTCAAGGCAGAAGATGCCAGTGGGGAGGCAGCTGCAATGCTCAACAACATGCGTGTGTATGGCACCTGCGTGCTGACCTGCATGGCCACTGTGGTGTTTGTGGGGGTCAAGTACGTCAACAAATTTGCCCTGGTCTTCCTGGGCTGTGTCATCCTCTCCATCCTTGCCATCTATGCTGGTGTCATCAAGTCAGCCTTTGACCCACCAAGCTTCCCGTGAGTATGGCATCCCACTGGGCTGCGGCGGGGCTGGGGTGTGCAGGTGCATGACTGACTGACTGCCCCCCTGCCAGGATCTGCCTCCTGGGCAACAGGACCCTCTCGCGCCATGGCTTTGACCTCTGCACCAAGATGGTGGTGGAGGGGAACGAGACAGTGGGCTCCAAGCTCTGGGAGCTCTTCTGCACCTCCCGCTTCCTCAACGCCACCTGTGATGAGTACTTCACCATGAACAACGTGACTGAGATCGAGGGCATCCCTGGTGCTGCCAGTGGCCTCATCCAAGGTGGGCACAGCACAGGAACAGAGGCATGGGAATGGAGGCATGGGGATGGAGGAGAGGGGACAGAGGCAGGGGAAGGGAGGCACGGAGATGGGAGACACGGGGATGGAGAAACAGGAACAGAGGTGTAGGGATGTGGGTGCAGGGATGGAGGCACAAGACAAGCCCCAGGGAGCCATGGTGGGGCAGTGGACATGCCTGCTGGGCAGGGCTGGTGGAGGGGCTGGTGCTGCGGAGGGCTGTCAGGTGCGCAGCTGGCCCCTTGGGCATGCCGGGCAGGTGAGCAGTGCTGGCTCCAGGTGAGGGGGTGCACAGGTGGTCTCTTCCGTGGGCTGCTCTGCCCCTCGGCCGCAGCGAGCCATGCTCACGTTGTGCTGGGCAGCAGGATGGACTCTTGCACCATGTGACCAAGCTGGGTGCTATGGCCACTGGTACGTGGTCTGTGCCAGCAAGACCACAGCAGGATGGCTCTGAAGGATGCCCAAAGGTTGGGGAGGAATAAATTCTCCTGCTTCCTCTTGGCCTTTGGAAAGGCTGGTATTGATCTGAGGTTTCATGAGGAGTGATTGCCCCTCGGGAGCAGTTTGCTGCTGTGGCCGCAGCTGTGCTGGGAGAGTGGCCAGGGCCGCAGAACAACTCATGAATTTGCTGGGAGGAGCCACTTTTGACCTGTTTTTCCAGAGCTTCTGGTACATTTGCCAGGTGCTCACACAGTGGGTGGCAGAGGATGATGCTCAGTGCCATGGTCAGAGGGTGTGTGTCAGAGGGCTCCGCAGGGCCGTGCCGGCAGGACCTGCTTTGGGCACCCCTGTGCCAGGGTGGGTGTCGGGGCTGCGCAGTGCAGCACCCCATTGGGCTTCCCTGCCCGCGGAGCTGCAAGCAGGACCAGACCTTTCCCGGTGCAGCAGCCGGGCTGGGCGCTTCGGCGCGCCAGGGTGGGTGTCAGGGTGGTGGATGTACTGGCTGTGCTAACGTGCCCAGTGCACGCAATGAGTGTGCGGTGGCTCTGTCTGTGGTGGGTCCCACGGAGCAGGCCAGGGACTGGGCTGCCTGGGCACAGCTAGCGCTTGCCGTGGGGCAGCCCCAGCTGCGTCGCCACTGGGTGCCAAGGCTGAGACTGCGCCAGGGTGCCTGCGAGGCCACCCCAGCCTGTCCCTGCTGCGATGACTGTGTGGACCCAAGTTTGGGAGCTCGGGCTTTGCTAAGCATGTGGCACTTGGGGCTGTGGCTGCTGTGCTGTGCTGTGACAATGTGGTGGAGCGTGTTTGCTGGGTGTTTGGGAGGCTTATGATGACATCCCATGCTGAGGTCTCATGGAGCAGATATCGCGTCCCTGGCTGCTTGATACAGCCTGGTCCTGCTGGTAACTGTCCTGCCAGCAAGGGGACATAGACTCTCTGCCCACCCCAGCTAGTCCTTGTCACAACAGCAGACAGCAAACGTTCCTACAGCTGAGACGTGTGGAGCAGAGCCAGGACCTGCTCTGGGGTGGCTGGTGGCAAGGGTGACCAGGCTGGCAACATCTCGAGATGGGGTGTCGTTGCATGGCCCCCAGCAGAGGTGGTCAGGGCTTGCTGTGCCCCAGATGCTGGGTCTCCCTGTGGGGAGAAATGTGCCTTTCTGGGAGAATAAGCTGGGCAGGGCCGTGTCAGTGGGGGCTGCCAGCCCCATCTATCACATGAGAGTGGTCCGGGTAAGTCATGAGGCTGGGGAGGGGTGCTCAGCACCAGGTGCTGAGGGCTGGTCCCTGTGGGGCCCCTTTGGACCCACTCAGCAGCCCATTTGCAATGCTGTGCCAAGGGCTGTTGGCTTCTCCCTGCCGTGCCCAGGCACTGGCTGCTCTCTGCTGCTCCACTTTCTCACCGCAGTCTGCGGCCAAGGCAGCACGTGGAGGGACACTAAGCCTGTTACATCAGCCCTGTGCTCGTAATCCCATCAAAAACATTATCAAGTTACTCTGACACGATCCACTTTCCTTAAACCTGTGTTGATCAGCATTAATTACGTTACCCTCTTAATTATTTGCTGCTGCAATCCCACATCAGCTGCTCCAGTGTCTTGCAGGAGTGATGCCAGTGCCAAGACGGACCTGCTGTGGTTGCCGACCTGCGCTGCTGGGCCTGTGCCCCAGGCCGGGTGTTTCTGCCCGTCTGTGATGGGCTGGGGTGCCCCATCCCTCACCAGCTGGATGCCAGCAGCCCTGGCAGCTCAGTCAGGCTGGAGCTGGGAGGAGGCAGTGCTGGATGCCCCCATGCTCTGTCCCTTTGGGCTGTGGTGTGCGAGGGTGCCGTGCTGGGTGTGGGCAGCTCTCCGGCACCTCCTCACGCCGGCTGCGCTGCCTGCCCTCCTGTCTCCTTGCAGAGAACCTCTGGAGCTCATACCTGACCAAGGGCGTGATCGTGGAGAAGCGGGGGCTGCCCTCCGTGAGCCCCCCCGACACTCCGGTGGACATGGACCAGCCCTACGTCTTCAGTGACATGACCTCCTACTTCACCCTGCTCGTCGGCATCTACTTCCCCTCGGTCACAGGTGGGAGCCGCCAGCGCCGCGCTCGCGTGCCGCAGGGCACCGGCTGGCACACGTGCTGCCGGGTGCTGCAGTGTTCCCCCATGTGCACTGCCCCGGTGCTGGGTGTGGCAGCGGGGGGTGGGGGGGATCGCAGCCTGCACCTCCCACGCAGCCACCCACGCTCCAGATCTGACGGTGCTGCTCGGTGCTGCATTGACGTCCTGCAGCTCTGGTATTTATAGCTCCCTGGGGGTGGAGGAGCCCCCCCAGCCCCAGTCCTGCTGTGGACGTGCCGTGGGGTGCAGCTGCCTGGTCCTGCCTGCAGCTCTGCTGGTGCCAGAGGTGGTGGGATCACTGGTGGGGTCTGGCACTGCGGGGGTCCCAGCAGCCAGACAGGCCCTGTGGTGCTGCTGGGCACACGGTCCCTTGCCACCCTCCTGCCCAGTGCCCACTTACCGGCAGGTCCTGGTTTTTGCGTGGTGCGTGTCCCCTCAGTGGTGGCTGAGCTACAGGTGGCCCCATCCTGGTGGTGAGGTCCTGCCCTACCAGACGCAGTGGGACAGCCACACTTGCTGCTGCCACAGCAGGAGCACGGGTTGTCCCTTGGGCTGTGCTGTACCTGCTGGCACCAGCTCTGTCCCAGCCTGGCCTCCTGCCTTCCTAGAGCAGCGCTGGCCTGGACCCTGTCCCTGTCCCTGCTGCAGTCACTATCCCTGCTTTAGCTAATTAAGTGCTAATGAGACAAGTCACTTAAGAGTGTTTTGAGCCTAATCCTTGAGTGGCATCAGACTGCGGCTGGGGAAGAAGTACTGGGGGGAGTGGGCTGGGAGCCCAGAACCATGGCAGCACCAGCTCTGCTGCCAGCTTTGTGCCTGCTCCCTGTCCTGGCACACCACTGAGCTGGTGCCCTGCCATGCCCGGGACTTGTGCGGTGCCTGGCATGAGCCGTCCTGCCCGCTGGGACGGGTGAGGGCTGCAGCTCTGCCCACCGTGGCGCCATCCCCTTTCCCCAGGCATCATGGCTGGCTCCAACCGCTCCGGAGACCTGCGGGACGCCCAGAAGTCCATCCCCACAGGCACCATCCTGGCCATCGCCACCACCTCTGCAGTTTGTATCCTTCAGGGCTCGCCTGAGCCTGGGCTGTGTGGGGCTGAGGGCAGGTAGGTTCACTGTGTGGGCCAAACCCGCTCAAGTGCCCCACCAGGCTGGGATGGGGGTCACGGTGCCCTGCTGGTGGGGGGCAGGCAAGCAAACGGGACACTGCATCCTCCTGGCTCTCCTTAACTGCCTGGCAGATATCAGCTCTGTTGTCCTCTTTGGGGCATGCATCGAGGGGGTTGTCCTGCGTGACAAGTGAGTGTCTTGGCACCATGTGGGGCAGGCATGGGGGGAGCCCAGCAGCCCCCCAGGAACAGGCTGGGGCAGTAGGCAGCCCCTGCGGGAGGTGGGGGGTGTGTGCGGGGGGCTGTAGCTGGGACACACTGGGCAGACAGGGTGGCACTGGAGAGTCTCCTGGGGTGAGAACACCAGGGTGGGGGGCTTCTGGAGGGGCCTGAGTTTGTAACAGGCACTGAGGGCTTGTGTGTGCTCTGAATCCCCCTCCATGTTTTGCTGCACATCCGCAGCCCTTCCTCCTGCTCCAGAGCTGCAGGCAGTGCGCTTGTTTGTCAACAGGCAGGGCTGCCTGTGCTGCCTTCGTATCTGGGGCAGCCCAGCTCACTGCACGCGGCAGGTGACACTTCTGGGTCGCCAGCACCAACATAAACGGGATCCAACTGCACGCAGCCTGAATCGGCCTCCCCCTGGCACAGGGGACGAGGAGCCCCTGTCCCACACCTCTCCCTCATCCCTGCCCGCAGTCACAGGTGGGGGATGGGGACAGACCCCCAGCTAACCTGAGACCCTGCCCTTTGCTCGCCCTCCGCAGCTGGTGGGAGCCATCAGCAGCCAGGGCAGGGCCCTTCCCTGGTCCTGTCCTGTCCTGTCCCTGCCATGGCAGTGTCCCTCAGTGGCCAACCTGCCCTGGGGAGTGGGGTTGTGCTGCCGCAGCGCTGGTGCTCTTGGGGGTCAGCCATGGGACGGAGCTGCAGGTGATGCTGCTGCCCCACAGGTTTGGTGAAGCCGTCAATGGGAATCTGGTAGTTGGCACCCTGGCGTGGCCGTCCCCGTGGGTCATTGTCATCGGCTCCTTCTTCTCCACGTGTGGGGCTGGGCTGCAGAGCCTCACCGGAGCCCCTCGTCTCCTGCAAGCCATCTCCAGGGATGGGATAGTGCCCTTCCTCAGGGTAGGTGTCCCCGAGCCCCGCACCGCTGGCCCCGTGCACCCACCGTGGCCATGGCTCCCACCAGCATGGGAGACTGGTGGGCACCGCCACGCCGCCTCCCCCCCGCACCGCCCCCTGCCCGAGCAGCCCGGCTGCCCCGGCCTTCTCCCGCCAGCACTGGCGCGGCAGCGGGGACCGCGGTGGGTTCGGCTGTGGTGTCAGTGGGAGGAGAGTGCCAGGAAAGGTCAGGATCCCCTCCCCCCGCTGCTGTGCCGCTTCATATTTTATCTGCTCTCTGAAGATGTGTTCTCGCAACCTCATCTCTCCAAATCCAACCCGACAGCTCCCCCCAGGGAAGAGCGGGCTAATTTTATCCTCCCTCCTTCACCCTGCCAGCCTGAGCTCTGCTTGCTCGCACCGCCCACACCCTCTAATGCGTCCAGACATGCGCCTCCGGCCCCCTCCCTCACCCCCCCACCCCCCCACCCCCCCGCCCCCGTGTCCCTGCAGTCACAGGAGGAGCTGCTTTGCACTGGCAGCATGCCTGTGCTGGGCACGGGGTGCCCAACTCCATGCCGGCTGTAGCCAGGCTGAGCTGTGGCTTGTCCCTGGGTGGGGGTCCCTGCTCTGGGTGCAGGGAGTGCTGTGGGGTCTGCTGGGAGCCGGGCTGTACCTGCGACAGGAGACAGTCCCGCCAGCCCTCGGACTGCTCCCCCGGCCCGGACCCAGCCGGGATGTGCACCTGCTCGCGGCAGTGCTCACATGCCCCCGGTGCACCCGCTGCCTGCTCCCAGCCAGGGCTGGGTGCTTGGGAGGGTCTGCCCCATCACGCTGTGCCGAGGACCGTTGCCCAGGGCCACCTTGCACTGGCATTGCAAAGCCCTGACGCGCCCCTCTCCCCCATCCTTGTTCCCAGGTCTTCGGCCACGGCAAAGCCAATGGGGAGCCAACGTGGGCCCTGCTGCTCACAGCCTGCATCTGCGAGATCGGGATCCTGATTGCCTCCCTGGACGAGGTGGCTCCCATCCTCTCCATGTAGGCAGCATGCTCTGTCCATCCACACCTTTGCAAGCAGCAGACGGGCCCATGCCCCTCATCCTGGCCAGGCGGGTGGCACTTATGGGTCTCTGCTCCTCGGGGAGCAGGATGCTCCTGCTGCCCCGGCCCCTGCCTGGGAAGAGGGGAGCCCCACAGGGAGCCCAGAGCCCCTTCTCGGCTGGAATTGGGCTCTGGTTGCTCTGCGGCCCTGGCATCCTTGTCCCTCGGTGGGTCCCGCTCCAGCACAGGCCACTGCAGGGCTGGGAGGTGTGGCGAGGCCCGGCTGCAGCCCCTGTCTGGCCCAGCATGCCTGGCTCAGCCTCACACTCTCTCCTGCAGGTTTTTCCTCATGTGCTACATGTTTGTCAACCTGGCGTGTGCAGTGCAGACGCTGCTGCGGACACCCAACTGGCGGCCTCGCTTCCGCTACTACCACTGGTGAGCTGGGATGGGATGGGACAGGAACGGACCGGTGTCCTGCCACCCACCCCGGGCCACCACTGCGTGGGCTGGGGCGCTGACGGCGCGGTGCTCTCCACAGGACCCTGTCCTTCCTGGGCATGAGCCTCTGCCTGGCATTGATGTTCATCTGCTCCTGGTACTATGCCCTGGTCGCCATGCTGATCGCTGGCCTTATCTACAAATACATTGAGTACCGTGGGTAAGGGCAACTGTGGTGCCGCAGACCCTGGCCAGCACTGACACCTGTACGTTGGCCCCTCGGCGTGAACGGCTCAGCTCCCCTGGGCTGCTCGTCCTGGGACACTGCAGGGTGCCGGTGCAGTGCCCTGTGGCCGGAGCCATGGCCATCCCTTACGTGCTGCTGATTCCCGCAGGGCGGAGAAGGAGTGGGGTGACGGGATCCGGGGGCTGTCCCTGAGCGCGGCCCGCTATGCCCTGCTGCGGCTGGAGGAAGGTCCCCCGCACACCAAGAACTGGAGGTGAGGCCGAGCCAGGGGCCAGGGGCTGGGGGGCCTGTGTGAGTGCCTTGGGGCATGGGTGCTGACCACAGGACTATCCTTCCAGGCCACAGCTGCTGGTCCTGGTCCGTGGGGATCAGGAGCAGAACGTGGTGCACCCGCAGCTCCTGTCCTTCACATCACAGCTGAAGGCCGGCAAGGGCCTCACCATCGTGGCCTCCGTGCTGGAGGGGACCTTCCTGGACAACCACCCGCAGGCACAGAGGGCAGAGGAGGTGAGAGCTTCCTGCACCGGGACTGCTGCCCGCACTGGATCGGGCTTTGCCAGCTTGGGTGCCCACAGCTGTCCCCAGGAGCCCAGGGATGTTTCTGCCCCATGGCCAGGGCTGGTGGCCCCAGCTGGCTGGGAGAGCACTGGGGTGGCACTGGGCAGAGCCCAGACACTCCTCACTTTGCCAGTGTTCAGAGCACCATGGGGACCTCTGGACCCCAGGCCCACTCCCCAGGTGCTGGAGACATCAGCACCAGCCAAGCACTGGTCCCAGTTGTAGCCAGCTGCTGCAGGGCTTGGCATGGTCCAGCACAGCACAGCGTGGCAGAGCACCCAGCCAGGGGCTGCTGTGCTGCTGGCTGAGCAGCTCCTCACTGCCCTGTAGCCCCTGCAGCTGCCACAGCCCCGACCCTCCCTGCAGACCCTTTGGCCCTGGCGGCAGGTGGGGTGGGAGACCGGAGCCTTTCCCAGCTGGAGTGAGAGCCCTCCCCACCCCCCTACACCTCTGCACCAGCCGGGTGGCACATTAATGAGATTAAGCCCTCGGAAGCAAACAGTTTCTCTCCCATGCAGACATGTTATAATTTCTCTGAGTAAATAACTCTAATTGCTGCTCTGCCACCCGTCAGAGCTCTGGCACGGGGAGACCCGCCGCTCGGCATGGCGCAGAGCTGTGCGCCAGCTCCGCTCACCACCGTGCCTCACCCCTCCCAGCCCAGAGCTGCCAGTCTGCCGTGGGGCACGGAGACCTGCACACCCTGCGGGGTCCTGCACCCCACAGCCTGCACCCCGCACTCTGCGACCTGCACCTCCACCCTGCACCCCGTGCTCTGCAGCCTGCACCCGCACCCCTGCACCCTGCGCTCTGCCACCTGTACCCTGCACTCCACCTGGCCAGGGCGCCGCTGCTGGGGCTGGTGGCTGCTGTGCCCGCGGCAGGCGCCCGTTACTGGGCACTGTGGTCTCTGACCTCTCTCTCCTGCCTCTAGTCCATCCGCCGCCTGATGGAAGCAGAGAAGGTGAAGGGCTTTTGCCAGGTGGTGATCTCCTCCAACCTGCGGGATGGCATGTCCCATCTCATCCAGTCCAGTGGGCTGGGGGGGCTGCAGCACAACACAGTGCTGGTGGGCTGGCCCCGCAGCTGGCGCCAGAAGGAGGACCACCAGACCTGGAGGAACTTCATTGGTAGGCACCGCAGGGACGGGTGCTGCCGGACTCAGGCTGGGGGGCTGCAAGCTGCTCCGGCTGACCTGACCCTTTCCTTCCCAGAGCTGGTGCGAGAGACCACAGCTGGGCACCTGGCTTTGCTGGTGGCCAAGAATGTTGCTATGTTCCCGGGCAACCAGGAGCGGTTCTCGGAGGGCCACATCGATGTCTGGTGGATTGTCCATGATGGGGGGATGCTTATGCTGCTGCCCTTCCTTCTACGGCACCACAAGGTATCTTGGGCCTCGCAGTGTGGGGCAGGGGGCCAAGGCTGTTCCCACTGAGCCGTGCCCATACCCCCCTGTCTCACAGGTCTGGCGCAAGTGCAAGATGCGTATCTTCACGGTGGCACAGATGGACGACAACAGCATCCAGATGAAGAAAGACCTGACCACATTCCTGTACCACCTGCGCATCACCGCTGAGGTGGAGGTGGTGGAGATGGTGAGTTCTGGGATGCTGTGCATGGGAGAGCCAGGCAGACCCTGCCGTGGGGGGATGCAGCACCACAGAGGGGGGACACGCAGTACCACAGGGGCTCGCAGCACCACGGGGGCATGCAGCACCACAGTAGGATGCAGCACCATGGGGACATGCAGCACCATGGGAACACATAGGTCCACAGAGACATGCAGGGCCAGGCTGGGAGAATTGGGTGCAGCTCACCCTGCCCCATGGTTTCTCCTGTTCCCCCCACAGCATGAGAGTGACATCTCCGCCTACACCTACGAGAAGACACTGGTGATGGAGCAGCGCTCCCAGATCCTCAAGCAAATGCACCTCACCAAGAATGAGCGGGAGCGGGAGGTGAGGCCGCAGGACAGCCTGGGGTCCAGCCCCCATGGGTGGCTGTGCTGCTGACTAAGCTGCCCCACAGCTCTGTGCACTCATCCTGCTGGAGAGCCGGGGCTGCAGGCTGGGGTCTGTGCGGACAAGCCCTTTTCTGCCCCGCTCCCTTGTCTGACCCTGTCCTGCACAGATCCAGAGCATCACGGATGAGTCCCGCGGCTCCATCCGGCGCAAGAACCCAGCCAACACACGCCTGCGCCTGAGTGTCCCTGAGGAGCAGGTGGGCGACGGCGAGGAGAAGCCAGAGGAGGAGGTGAGGGGCTGCACCAGGATGGAGCCCAGGCAGATGGCCGGTCCTGGCCTCTGCCCACTGTCCCACTCTCCTCTCTGCAGGTCCAGCTCATCCACGACAAAAATGCCACCACATTCTCCAGCAGCTCCCAGTCCCCTGGTGATGAGGTGGAGACAGCCCCCGAGAAGGTGCATCTCACCTGGACCAAAGAGAAGTCTGTTGCTGAGAAGAACAAGAGCAAGAGCCCTGTCAGCCCTGAGGGCATCAAGGACTTCTTCAACATGAAGCCGTACGGCCCCATGTGCTGCCACTCCATCCCACCCGTGCCCCTCATCCCCAGCTATTCCTGCCTGCCGCGGCCAGGCGGGTGCAGGCAGAGCCCTGGCAGCACCAGCTCCATCCTTGCTCTGAGGAGGGAGTCCGGCAGCCTGGGTGCCCTGACCTCGCCCCCGTGGCGGGGCTGGGTGGGAGATGGGGTGGGATCCCCACACAGAGCTGCGCCTGTGAGGGATGGGGTTCCTGGGCAGCATGCGCTGCAGGGACTCGGGGTGCACACCCAGTGCTCATCTCTTCTCTCTCTCTCTCTTTCTCTTCCCGACCGGCCCCATCGTGCTCCTGGCAGGGAGTGGGAGAACCTGTAAGTCTGGGTTTGGCTGGGTGCTGAGTCCCAGGGTGGGGGGAGCTGGGCTGCCACCCGTGGGGCAAGGCGCCTGGAGCCATCGGGGTTGCTCCTGTGCATAAGGGTAGCTGGCTGTGCTACAGCAGCTGCTGCCAGCACCGTGCTAGACAGCTCACCCGAGCAGCATGCGGGGGCTGCGGCTGCCAGCCCCTGCACAGACTCGGTGTGTCGCACGGTGCCCACACCACGTGCTCCCCATCTGCCCTGTTACGCTGCCAGCAGCTTCCTGCGAGCCTGGCCTCGGGCACCTGTAGTGACACTCGTGCCGTCTGCTGCTGCTCGCTCCTGCACGGCTTGGCCCCGCGCAGCTGTGGTGTGCCGCTGTGCGCAGGCACCGTACAGAGCCCTGCAGCTCACGGCTGCTGGTGCGTGCTCAGACTCTCCAGCAGCCGTGCCAGACAAAGCTTCTTGCACCCCGAGGTCATGCTGCAGTCCAGCCCCGGACCCCTCTGGGGCAGAGGGCCAGCGCACCCTGTGCCCCTTGGGACCGTTGTGGGGCCAGAAGCTGGCTATTCCCGTCCCTGTGCCTACATGTGCCATCTCCCCCAGGAACCAGTCCAATGTGCGGAGGATGCACACAGCCGTGAAGCTCAATGAGGTGATTGTGAAGAAGTCCCAGGACGCCAAGCTGGTCCTGCTGAACATGCCAGGCCCTCCCCGCAACCGGAAAGGGGATGAGAACTGTATCCTTCCCACGGTGCTGCTGCCTCAGGGCTAGGGGCCAGGACTCCCCCAAAGCTGGTGGCTCTTGTGAGCAAGTGCCAAGGGGCACAGGTCTAGTGCCTGAGCCCAGGCCCTTCTATGCCTCCTGTCCCTGGCTGGGTCTGACAGCCGTTGTTGGCACCAGCCTGCCTGTCCGGCAGAGCTGACGTGTACAGGATGGGTGATGGGGCCAGACGGCATTGCATCCACACACATGAGCATGATGGCACATCATGGGGGCATGGGCAGGGATCCACAGGGCTCTGCTGTCTGTTGGGGTGGGTTCAGCCGTGGTCCCCGTCACGTGGCACCAGTGCGGGTGGACTCCCCTGGCGCCTCATCCCAGGACTGACCCCACCAGCTCCTGGCTCTGGTGTTGGGGTGTTGGTGCCGCTGGCTCAGCTCCTCAGGCATGAGGATGGGCAGGGATGCCGTGGGGCTGTCTCCGTGTTCCAGTGTGGCGTTGGTCCTTGACTGCTGTGCAGACATGGAGTTCCTAGAGGTGCTGACGGAGCACCTGGACAGAGTGCTCCTGGTGCGTGGTGGGGGCCGGGAAGTCATCACCATCTACTCCTGAAACACGGCGCGCGAGAGAGGTTTGTCTGCACGCTGAGAGCCCCGCCACCCCTTTGCACCATGCTCCTGGAGGGGAGGAGGGAAGGCCTGATGGCAGCCAGTGCGCAGAAACTTCACCTGGCTTTGGCCATACCCCTGATCTCTCCATTCGAACTCCAGCACCAGATCTTCCGGGAGCATCCAGCACCAGAGCAGCTGTTCCTCATTGCAACATCACAGCACTGCTGTCCTTGTTTATATATAAATATATACAGTTTACCGCAGACTGAGCACCAGAGACCAGCGCTGCTGCCACTGCTCGTCCCTGGCAGGGCCAGCCCTGCTGCCAGCACCAGCACTGTTGCTTGCAGCCCAGGGCCGGGCAGGAGGGTGGCTGTGCCGAGATGGGCACCCAGCCCCACCGTGCCGCTACCCCTGCGTGGAGCTTGGCTGGATGCGCCTGTGCCCTGTGGCCACCTGCAGCTCACGCCTGGCCTCCCTGCAGAGGTGCTGGGAGAAGAGAGAGGCCACCAGCACGTTTTCCTCGCCGGACGCTCCTCTCCCCACCTGCGGCAGCACCCGGGGCTGCCACTCACGGCGCTGCACCCTGGCCACCCCTCACCAGTATGGGCCTGGACAACCCCACCTCACTGCTGCCTTGGTGTCATCCGTCTCCGGAGGCCATGGGCCAAGCGTGCGGAGATGCAGAGTGATGGTTTGGAGGGGGCAGAGGGTGGGGGGCAGCTGCAGGGGGTTGGGTGCTGGAGTGCAGCAATCCCACAATGGCATGTGGGCTGAGGTGGGTGGGAGATGCTCCTTGTACCCCTCCCCACTGACTCCAGCCTCTCCTTACCCTGATGCTCTCCTGGCGCTCATGCAGCTCTGGCCTGAGGTGGGTGGGAGATGCTCCTTGTACCCCTCCCCACTGACTCCAGCCTCTCCTTACCCTGATGCTCTCCTGGCGCTCATGCAGCGGTCACAGCGTGGAGCTGCAGTGTCTGGAGCCGAGCAGAGGCCCACCATGTGCAGCATGAGCCGGAGCCGCTCTCCGGCTGCTGAAGCTGGATGGGTGCTGCTGACCCCCTGGCCGAGGCACCAGCACTTGCTCTTGGCTGGGGCACAGGGGTGTCCTAGCCTCCCCCAACCGGCTCCCCTGCCACGCTGCACTGGGGGACACCAGAGGCTCTTGGGCCCCCAGCACTGGCCAGGCCAGCCGGTCCAAGCACCTGCACGTGCATCCGGACCCGCTCCATGCCCCGCTGTGCTCCCTGCTCTCCCTGCTGCTCCCCAGGGCTTTGCTGCTAACCCAGCCCCAGGCAGTTGCAGACGCTGCCATGGGGCTGTAGGAGACTGCAGATCTGTGTGTAATTTTTAACATATGCAAAGCCTGTTTGCCTGGTCTGTCAGGGCCAGATGCCGCAGTGAGGGGTAGCTGTAGGGGTCCCACTGCCCCCTGGGCATCACAGCACTTGGCTGGCCAGGGTGGCCCAGGCACCGGCCACACAGTTGCTGCAGCCAAAGCCTGTCCCATCCCGCCGGCCCGCAGCAGGCAGCCCCCACGTGCAGGCAGCAGGGTGCACCAGGACGGTTCAAACACGTCTTACCTTTGGCAGCAGCTGCAGGGTCACCCCCACATTGTCGTTCCCCGCCCAGCATCTCTCACGCCAGAGAAACTGAGGAGCTTTTAACAAATGTGAATGGTTCCAGGAACCACGCAGGAAGCGGTGCCGAGGGCAGCCAGGGTGCCTGCCCGCACCCGCCCCCGCCCCATGTACATAGTGTACATAATACAGTACGTGTATTTTTAAAGTGATCATATTTATGTTAATAGAACCAGATGAAGTCTATATATAGAGATCTATATCTATTCTGAGAGATGCAGGGCTCTGCTAGCACCAGGCCATGGGGACAGAGAGCCGAGACAGGCTGCTCCCGCATGAAATGGGCGCCCATCCGTCGCACCAAGTGCTCTGGAGCGGTGGTGAAGGCTGCAGCCTTCCCTGGCCACCGGCATCCCCTGAGAAAGGGCCAGGTTGCAGGTTCACTCTCTTCTCAATTTAGCTTCTTAAGAGTTTTCAGGGAAAAGAAGTCACAGACTTTTCTGAACTTGTTTCATAGCAGATTTGAGCTTCCACTTGAAGTGCAGCCTGCTAAGAGTTGCCCTCTCCCAGCAGTGCTGGCTGCTTTGTGCCAGCCTGGCCTGAAGCGGCAGCGCTTTGTCCCCCCGCCAGAGCTAAGCCCCTGCGCTGAAGCACTCGCCTCCTCAGCCCCCCAGACCCCTCCCCAGTGCTGCCCCACACTGAGACAGGCGCGATGCGACCCGCAGCCTCCCGGTTGGCACAGAGGGAGCAGGTGCTGCCGCGGCATCCCCAGGAGTGGCCTGGCAGCAGCTGCCTCCTGCCTGGCACGGGCAGCCCTGGCTGGTCCCAGCACCCAGCCCCCCGCTCCTGCCAGCAGAGTGGCTGCAGCCTCAGCTCCGGCCCCCTGAGAGCAGGAACTGCTTCTGCACCAGACTCCAGTCCCCACTGCCACTGCAGAGCCCTTCTACGCCCCCAGGTCCGGGCCAAAGTTATTTGGGGCTGCTTGGATGAAAAGCAGTGGGGTTTTTTGATGTTGGGTGTGGGTTTTGTTTTGTTGTTGTTTTTTTTTCTTCTTTAATACTTGGACACGCTCCCAGACCAAAACCAAGCCCCAGCTGCACATCTGTGCCTGCTCATACCTTGCTCCTACATTTCCATCACTCCCAAAGTGCCTCCCTTCTCTCCAGCAGCAGCCGCAGCCGCAGCCACAGCCAGGCCTTCTGCCGGGGTAGCTCGGCTACCTGCATGGCTGTGTCAGTCTGTGCCGCAGACTTTGGTGTGGAAGCTAGTCCCAAGGGCATGGGGAGCTCGGCGTTTACAGGAGGTGACCTCAGGGTGAGCTGAGACCTGGTTTCAGCACAGGTGCTCCAGGCTGATGAATGGTGCAGGTGCCCAGGGCAGCACCCTCTGGTCCTGCCACTGCCTCAGCAGCTCAGGAGCTGTCGGAAGACCAGTCAGGCGCCTGCAAGTGAGAAGTTCCTTTAGGTTTGGGAAGGGCAGCCCCACGGGAACCAGGATTTGCCAGTGTCTAGTTGCTCTGCCCCTTGGAGCTGGTCCTACGCCACCACACACATGCTCACATGCTGTTTCCAGCCTCCCAGAATTATTTGAGGCACTTCTACAGCAATGGGGGAGGCATGCACAGCAACCTTGCCCACTCATGTGCTAGCACCATACTTGTTGGGCCTAGAACACTTGCCAACTGCTCTGCCTCTTCAAGAAGATGCCACTCGCTCCCTGCGGTCACCCTCTAATCACAGCTTGGCTATTGCCCTGCTGTGCCGCTCCACCTGGAGCTTTGGGTGCTTTCCTGCGGCAGCGAGCCTGGTGCCCTCCTGCCCAGCGCATGACGCAGGGCAGCACCGAGGGCATGAGTGCAGAGGCAGGTTATGTGCAGCAGCAGCAGCAGCCACCAGCAGCACCTGCCTGTGCTGAGGCTGCAGGCAGCATCCACCCTGGGCAGCAACAGGGGCAAATAACTCTTCCTTCAGCCACAGGTACAGGGTAGCAGGGAATGACATTGCCTGCAGAGCAGTGGTGAGACAGCAGACCAGGGCATGCATCTCCGCTGAGAGAATTGCTTTATCGCCTCCCCAGCATCACCAATGGATCCCATTCCCCCTCAGCACCACTTCAACCTGTGATTGAAGGCTCCCCAGGGAGCAGGAACGCGAGCCCTTTCCATCACTACTGCTGATGAAAGCCATTCCCCTTCCTCATCCTCCAGCGAGGGCAGGGGCACAGCTCTAGACAGAGCCAGGGCTGCCTCAACGCCCCTGCCAGGCAAAATTTGGCTGTGGCAAGAAAGGTGCTGGTTTCTACAGCGAGTTCTTCCTCGCCGTTGGCTGGAGAGGGCCAGTTTTAGCAGACAGCACTGCATGTTAGTTTACAAACCCAGCCCTGCACGTTTGGCCTCTGTGAGTGTTCAGTTTCCCCATGGAGCACCCTTCTGCTGTTCCACCTTGGTGAAGACAAGTGTCCTCCTCTGGTAGACATGCAAGTTCCTCCTTGGCACATGCGCAGACATATTTTGGTTTTTGTTCCAGACAGGAAGGTCTTGACCCCCAAGTTTGTTTCATGGGCAGGCTGCTGCTGGGAGCAGCACTGACCAGACACAACCTGCCAGGACAGCGGGACAGCAGCAGCCCACAGCAGGCGGGGAGCCCCAGCCGCATTCGGCCAGCACACAGCACCAGGCCGGCGATGGCGTATGCTCTGCTGCTGCTGCGGGAGCACTGAGCAGCCCCATCCCTCCCAGCGGGGCAGGCGCAGGCCCCCGCACGCGGCAGCAGCAGGCAGCTCATGCTGCTGCAGCCACCATGCAGTGCAGGCAGCAAGCCCCAGGACAGCACTTACAGGAGCCACAGGCAGTGTCCAGCCCAGGTCGGTGTCGGCCCATGGCTGGACAAGAGGAAGGACTAGACACTGCACAAGAGTTAAGAGTTGCACTAGAAGAGTCAAGACCCTCCTCTGTGTAGCAGGACTAAAAACTAGCAGAACGACCAAAAGGTCTAAGATTTGCTGGTTACACCACTTTCTGTGCTACATGTGCAATATATTTGTTATGAATGTTACCACAAAGTCAGTTCATTCAATAACCTTTTAATCACTGTAGCTAGGTGTTCTACGTCCATTCAAGTGACTTTTATTCGAGTGCAATATTTCAATAGACATGTAGTGACCTAGTATGCTTTGTGTTTTGGAGAATCTGTGTGCAGAGCAATGCAATTAAGTTTAAAACCTTGTAAATAAAACAGGTTGCAAACCAAAAAAAAAAAAAAAAAAAAAAAAAAAGTATTAGGCTTGCATTTAATTTCGGTGTTTCAGTATCGTGCACTAGGCCGCCTCAGTACAGACCCTGTGTTCTCTGTGCAGGTATTAATGGAGGAGTGGCTCCTTGGCTGTTGAATGCTCCCTGTTAATGCTTTACTGCTTTAACTGTATTAATTTTTCTAGACTCCTGTCTGCACAAAATGCAATAAATGATTTTATTACACCCTTCATTACTTGCATGGAGAGTTTTCACTTGCTTCCAGGGCCTCCACAGCTATTTTGCACTTGGCTGCTACCATTTCCATAACAAGGAGCAAGCCCTTGGCAGGGAGCAGAGGAAGCAAAACATCAGGAGAGGAACAGCCCCCTCCCCAAGGGCCACATTTTGCATGTTTAAGCTCATGTATATTTCTCATCACCCCAGCAAAGATGCTTTACCTCTCTGTAGGGTTGTAGATATGGAGAAAGGGATCTAACAAGCAGAGACTGGAAGAGGAAAGACAGCAGACAGACATGCTTCCATCCAACGTCAGGTTGTGTAGTAATGGCAGCACGAGGTCAAGACAGGCCAGTGCTAAATGCACAGGGATGTGTAGGTCTAACTTCAGAGAGCAGCCATACAATTAACAGCAACAGCGGCAGACATCAGCTCACCGCTGGCCCAAGTGCACTCACCAGCAGCAGCCGGAGAGGCTGCCGACCCCCTGCGCCAGCCCCACCGCACACCGCTCCAGCATGCGGGTCCTGGAACGGGTGCCGGGGCTGCTCCACCCGAGATCACCCAAGTCCACTGGGTGAGAGTAAGTATCTGTGAGGTACTTCAAGTGTTATAAACTGCGAGGACTACAGTGTTCTCACAGTGGGTCTGACACCTTATCTGAAAGCAGAGAGTAACGGCAAACACAGTGGAATAATCTATTTCAGTAGTACTCAAGCTGTCAAGTGTCAGAAATGCAACAAAACGTTTTTCCTGCCTTTTTATTAGAAAGTAATGTCCTCGTTAACAGCACAGAGAAAGAAAAAAAAAATGTTACAACACAAACCACCTGGGACAAAGAAAATCCTCTGCTCCAAGAACACTGCTTTCTTAGTTTCTTTCGGTTCTCTGCAGGAAGCCTACAGACTCTAAGGTGGCTGTGATTGGGAGGACCACACAGCTACGAGATGTTCTGTGTTCTGGTATCAAAATGTGTTGCTGGTTAAAAACACGGTGAAGAATCACTGCCCGATTTTCCTCTCAACTGTCCACTGCAGCTACCAAAATGTTGAAAAAAATGTGTAAAATTATGGTATTGCATCTTGGCATTGCCTCTCCACCTTAGATGGACAAAACACCAACCAACAGTGAGATGAAGTTTCAGGGAGCAGATGTTCACCACCTGGTAACCGGCTGCAGGTGTTCCCAAGGGAGGGCCAGCAGCATATCAGTGTGGCTGCGGCTGAGCTGTTGGGTTGTAGTAACCAACTGTCCCAAAGCAAGATTGTAACAAAAGGAAATTTATATGCCAAATTCGACAGATCAATCTTAATACTGACAACTTGGTGTAGAAAATTGACAGACCATTTGAAATCTCTGCCTTGGCTGGAAGCTCTTGTGTTTCAGATCTGCCACAGTACTCAGACCAAAGCTGCCAGTTTCTGTGAGGTGGGCAAGGTGCAGAGCATTTGTCTGCCTCACTCTGCCAGGACATGACAGTCCAGCTATAGAAGGACCAAATGCACAGTCCTGGGTTACTGAGTAGTGGTCAGGCATGTGTCTCATGAGTTCAGCTGCTAGTGCTACCACTGTACTTTCCAACTGGCTTATATGCCATTAAAAAAAGAAATCCAAAGAAAAATAGTGCCCATTCCAAAAAGGTGGATCTCCAAGAAGGCCCAAGTCAGCGTACCGCTCTGTTCAGCCTCCTATTTCCTCAACACCACTGACCCAAAACTATACTAAGACCATCCACTGAGACCAGACTGCACTGCAATGTGAAGATGCACCAGCTACTGGGAGTAAGGAAAACGCAGAAGGACTGTCACTGCAGCAGCTTCTGGGACTGGATGAAACAACCAATTATCCAAAGTGGCTGTTAGCACATCGTGCCATTAAGAAAAGAAAGTATACTTTTCCAAACACTGCTAACCAGACCGAGGTGAGGAAGGGCAGCACTAGCAACAGTCAGCAGCAATGCCACTGGGGTACACTCTCACCGAAGTGGAGAGGACATGCATATCCAGGGGCATTTGTCCCGTGTCAAGGACAGGAGACTCTTTAAACAGCTATAAGTATGGAATGGCAAAAGGGAAGGGGAAAGGGCCTCACAGCTCAGCTTTAATAGTGTCGTTGGTAGGAACCCATAGGTTGCTGGGCTGAGGACCCTGCTCGCCCCTGGGCCACGGTTTGGCTCACTAGGTGGGAGAGTGCAGGACCACTCTGGATAAGGGTGTCCAAAGCTTTCTGTACACTGGGGTTGTCAAAGTTGATACCAGAAGATACTGGCCTTTGAGCAGGTACGTTGCCAGGCACAGGGAGGCGATTTTGGTGCTGACCATAGAGCGACTGAGCTTGTGGAGGAGCTCCAGGTCTTGGACCTGCATTTCTTGAAGGACCTTGGACAGCAGGAAGCTGCGCGCTTGGAGACTGCAATCTCTGTTGAGCCTGGTTTAAATTTCCAGCACTCATCTGTGCTGACCGGGCCTGACTGCTAGCCATGTTAGCGAAGTTCTGGTTTGGAGTGCCACCTGAAGTGCCCGCAGAGGCTGCAGAACTGCTGTTTGCTACAGCAGCTGCTGCCGCTGCTGCCCCGCTATTGAAGAGACTGAGGATTTTTGCTTGAAGCTCCTGCTGAGGATTAGAAGAGGACACTGGAACAGAAGGAGCAGAGACCAGAGGCTGTGAACCCTGATGAGCCTGAGAGCTTGGAAGGCTGGACTGACTACCCAGAGATGATCCTGAAGGTGCCCCCAAAGACTGTCTTGCCATGGGTGCTGGGAAAGAAAGGAAAGAGGGTTAAAGCTCTGCAAATGCCCTTGAGGGGGCACCTAAAGAAAACTAGTGAAACTGAGTAGGGGTCAGGCATGTGCTTCATAAGTTCAGCTGCTAGCGCTACCACTGCACTTTCCAGGTGGCTTATATGCCATTAGAAAAAGAAATCCAAAGTAAAATAGTGCCTATTCCAAAAGTGTGGGTCTCCAAGAAAGCCCAGTCAGCGTACTGCACTGTTTGGTCCCCTACTCCCTCAAAACCACTGACCCAAAACTATACTAAGACCATACAGGGAGACCAGACTGCACTGCAATGTGAAGATGCACCAGCTACCAAAGACACAAGCACCAATGAACACCCACTCTCTCTGAAAAGGAAAGCTGCACAGCTCTGGGGAACCCAAACCACTCAGCAGAACCGTTGCCCTTCGTGTAGCAGGCAAACCAGTTACAGCAGTCCTGTGGTGTCCCTGAGAGAATCCAGTATAAAAGTTCTTTCATCTGAAAGATGTGAATCACCTCAGGACTCCCAAGGACACGTCCATCTCAATAAAATGAGGCACTCTGTGAGGAAGTTACAGTGCTGGGACTCCTCTGCAATCCCAGGACTGCTCTCCTGTCCCAGCTCAGACGGCCCCCAAACCACATGATTAATAGCCTTGTCTGGGGCTGAGAAACTTACCCTGCAGAGAATCAGTGTTTCCCCTCAGTAACCGCTCCTTCCGGTCTCTCAAGTAATTAATTACTTTATCAGTCTCCTCAGCAGTCAGATAGCGATTGTCTGCCAGCAGGTTCAAGAGAGTCTGAATCCCTGGAGGGTGACCTCCTCTGACACCCTCCTCCGTGGGGGGTGGGCGCTCCCGCTCCTGCAGAACAGCTTCATCTGCCATCTTGGCAGCCTGCCGGGCAATTTCCTCGCGCTCCTTCTCCCGTGACTCAGTTTTGTAGCGCTCGTAATTCCTTGCCACCAGCACCATGGCATCAGCCTGGGGCATGTTGCGGTGTTCTGCACGAGGAAAAGAAACGTTTTAAGTAAACCAAAGCGATGTTAACAGGAGGTGCCTTGCCTCTCGCACACCAGCACATCTCATTCAGCAGGCAGGCACCACTCTGGGATTGCAAGCATAGACTTGGGAAGCTTCCTAGACACAGAGGAACAGCTCAATTTCCTAAGACAACAGAAGCTCAAGGCCATCCCCTAGCAAGGCCATCCTTTTCTTCCACCGCTGAGGGCTCTGAGAAGATACCAAATCAGCCCACAAAATGTCTTTCTTGTCTCTCACCAAAATAAAAGGGAAAGCAGCTCCCTCTACCTCTCACATAAATCCCCTGTGCTCCAAGAAGAGATAGTTCCAGCTATGCTACTGCTAAACCCTTGGACAGGTCCAGAATTTGCCCTCTGAAGGCTGCTAAAGCTTCCCAGAGGGGGACAGTGATGGGAATATTTCTTGGTTCTGTACTGCCAATGCCTTAATACAGCACGTGCTTATGCAGGAGACAGAAAGGAAAGCACTGGCTCAATGTCACATTGCTGCTTATGTTTACTATAATAAGCAGCAATCACATTCCTCCATAATACAATGAATAAAGGTCAATTCCAAAGTAGTTTGGATTTGGGGTTTTTTTTGCAGTTGCCTTTTAAAGTTTTTGAGGACATTATTTCCACCTCACAAAGCGCACACACACAAGCATTCCCCTGAACACAGGCTTAAGTAAGGAGACCAAAAGAGCCTTTACCTTCCAAAAGGTGCCCAAAGCTCTGGGCACTTTTCACACCTGCAGAACATCAAATCTTGCCACCCTTTTCCTCCTAACGGGGAACTGGGCTTCACTTCAACATGACACTTTGAACAAGGTGTGGAAAGAGTTCCCTGAAACTAACATGAACGGAAAGCTGGCCGCGTGTGGTTCAAATGAGCATATTTCATCTCTAGAAGGAGCTGTGGATGAGCTTATGACTGGGGTTCTTATCAGATCTGATACACTGTTAGATCCAGTAAAGAAGAGAAGCTTTGGTGGGATGATGGAGGAGTTAAGAGTTAAAACCAAGGGCAGTAGAAAGCCCAGGGTAAGTGTGTGTGAGCTGTATTTCTGCAGAAAATGAGGGAAAGGGAACCCTTCTACCACATCTGCATTTCAGTCAGTAAGCACACAAACCCCAGTGACTGCATTCAGAAGTTTACTCTCCCAGATGAACCTCAGAAAAACATTACTCAAGAACACGATAGGGTAGAAATAACCTTTGAAAGCTCAACTGCAGTCAAACAAGCCACCTGTGTAGAAGAAGTGAACAGGCCTATGATCAGAGCAAAAGGCTGCTTTCTGAGATCACATTCTGACAAGACTTTTTAACACCTACATCCACCCCACCCTCACACTCACAACGACCATGTCAACCCTGAGATGGAAAGTAATGCAACAAGTGTAAATGGCGCTAAAAATGTATACCCAATCACTTTACAGTTCTATATTCCCAGTTTCCTGATCAGATCTTTACCTTGACCAAATACACTATCCTTATTCTGTCTTCCTTAAATCACATTTGGTTTTAAAATCTGCCCTGTAATTTGTCACATTCCAAACACACTCTCTTGGAGAGCAAAAAGTGATAAACTGAGGCTGGGCTGGTATTACTCAGAAATCTACCAAGGCAATGCAGTAATTTCTAGAGCTGGGGTTCATGACTCGCCCTGAGATGCAACGGCTGGTGATGTTAGGTGCTGAGAATGCAGCCGAGATTCCCTCTTGGCAGAAATTAGACAATCCTTTTGACAAGGGACAAACAGAGTATTACAGAAGCTTGTAAATAATGATATTCACATTTATGAGATGGTGTCAAGTCATTAATAACTTCTTCTGTCACAGCAAGGATGAACTTTGTCCTGTGCGATTCTGGTTGAAAGACAAGTGTTCTAAGGCAGCACTTTGAGTGGTTCAAAGTGGCCACACAGCTACACAGCCTACTAAGACCTTAGTACCTTGTGGGGTGCCAAACATGATGTTAACAGTGCAAGAGCGGTGAACTTGATGCTGCTGGGTGATGACAATGGCAAAAGGAGACCCTCCTCTGCTCACATCGTCCAGGGCTTGCGTCAGTGACATCTCTGTGTTGAGGAAGATCAGGTCCACTACCATGCCCAGATCCCGCACCTTCCGCCCCACTGACTCCGCGTACTCCCTACCACAAAGCAAAGCCAGCAGTTTAACAAGTCAGTCACATACAGAAACAGAAACCCTGGCACATTCACCCTCTTCATCATCTCAGATTCGCTTTTCTGATGGCTTGCCAAGCTTCATAATGTTTAACAGGACAGTATTAAAGCAATCTCATTACAATAATATAAAAGCCCTTATTTTTTATCTGAATCAGTCATTTCAGTTTAACTGAAACAAATTACAAATCAAGTGTTTGCAAAGGGATTTACACTATTACAAATTTGTTTACACTGAACTCATTACGTGAGGCAATTTATGCTTGCAGAGATTTAAGGGGTACGCAGCAGAGCAGCCAACCTACAGAAGCCGGATACTTGTGTTCCGCTCAGTACCTTAACTGTTCAAACACACCTTACTCCTTATTGTCTTGCTCTTTCATTCTACTATTGATACTGCTCTAACCCAGTATCAACACAGCATCTATGGATCCACTGCTCCTGTAATCTACTGTCCTGCAGACTTCCCATTCCCAGGACAAACCACAGTTTACGTGGCTGAGCTTAAAATTTTCAAGACTTTTTTTTAAGCTTATTCTACTCAGTACCAAAACCGCAATACTGACTGCATATGCATCCTGAGAAATTCAGTCTGTGTGCACCCACACCTTTTGAAAGAGACTCAATTCATTGTCTTTGGATGCAAACATTATAATGGTGACTAAAACTGTTACCCCTTGCCAACTGTCTTTTTCAGGATTCCTTAGATACACAGGATCGTGTATCTAAGTCACTCAGGAGTCATCTTTCAACAGGTCTATAGTAGGTGACATCAATGCTTCAATACCCGAGATTTATTAACATGTTCCAGGTCTTAAGGTCTGTAGCTGTTAGACAAAAACGATTCTTAGGATATTAAGCTGATCTTCTTGCACAAAAAAATTCTCCCTGTACCAAGCACAGTAACTGTTGGTCTATGAGAATATCTTGCAAAGACCACGCGATAAAGAATCTAAAATTTCCTTTTGAGATTTGTTCCAATAAGTAATCAACTCCATTAAAAGCAAACCACAGAAGTTTATTTCTAGTTTCACTGCTTTCCTTGTTCCAATTTCCTGTTCTGTCTTCCACCACGAGATCACACTAGCTCTTTCTGCCTCAGATATTAGCTAAGTTAAATAAAAGTGACTCTTGATCTTTTTTACAAAGGGCTAAGGAGACAGCTTTAAACTTCCCCTCAACAAACATTTTCTTCAGACTCCAAGCCAGATCTATGGTTTGCTGACATATTTGCTAATCTTCAATGAATTTATTTCTAAAGATACAGACATCAGACTGGTGCCATCATTGTAACACCTCTCCCACTGTACCAGGCATAGGTGTGTCCCCCTGTTCCCAACACAGTACCCACACTGTTACCTTCAGACTGCCACATGAGATCGCTCTGGTTACTACTCATACAGGCTTTTGATTCTGTTCGTGACTACTTTCAGCAGTGACTTTATATTTCTTGTGCGTTGGATTATGGCAATGACTGGTATCTGGCCTAGTAACCAACCTGACAGGAGCTCTGAAACAAACACCCCCACGACTCTGCCCTGACAACTGCTCTGTACTATTTGATGGTTGGCACGTATTAGTAAGTTCCGTATCATTCAACCCATGAATAACAAGTACAGGACAATATAACCTGTCATGACAGTAGGCTGATATGAAGAATAGGTAGAAAAGTATCAGGAGAAGTTACAGTGATAAGTGACAAGGAAACTAAAGTAAAGCACACGATACATTTCTCCATCTCATCAACACATACTCCCAGAACAGCAACAGGAGCTGTAGCTTTCTGAGGGCTCTAAAGCCGTGTTCCTCAAGAGGAACCTGAAAGGCAAACGGCCTCAAAGCAGGAATAAGTTTAATTCCATTTTCTTTTACCATGCAATAATAAAACTGGTCATAACTATTTTCTTACTTTGTCTGTTTATTCACCACTATCACAGAACAATCCACAGGTCTCTCTGCATCAAAACGTCTCTTGATTTCCTCATAGTACTGACGATACAGCTCCTCTCGGCGCCGCTCCTCGCGCTTCACACGGTCTGAAAGCATGCCACAGGGAAGGAACAAAGAATGCCCTTTGTATCTGCTCGAAGTGCCACAGACGCAATGCAGGCATCTCCTCTGGGAGGATGTGGATCTGCCCGTTAAAACATTACAGGTACTCACCTTCTGAATTCACCGGTGCTCTATCAAAATGCTCTTTATAACGGTCATAGTAAGAGTCATCCTTCCGCCGATAGTAGTCTTCCAGGCGAAGGTAACGGTCATAAGCTTCATCTCGTCTGCAACATTTACAAAAACAGCAAGGATTTCTGTGCTCCAGTACAATCTCAGGCAGTAACTTTGGCCAACGCATCACACACTGACCTTCCTCAAGTTTAATTTCTGAAGTACCCACCTGCTCCCCGTGAGACACAAAGCAGGCACCCAACTGTCCCCAGCCAGACCAATTTCCGTGTCTTAAAAGCCTGACACCACCCAAACCAGTACAGCCATTGAGGCAGGAATGCCATAAAAACACATCGGCAAATACAGTCCCATGGAGATTACCTGTACAAAGGGTCCCGAGGGTCTCTCATATCCCGTGGATCTCTCATATCCCGTGGATCCCTCACATCTCGTGGATTTCTCATATCCCGTGGATCCCTGTATCGATCATACAGCGGCTCCCGTGGGTCACGAAGATCTCTAACATCACGGGGGTCCCGCAAGTCTCTTGGATCCCTGATATCCCGTGGGTCTCGCAGGTCCCGTGGGTCCCTGTGATCTCTGGCATCACGCATGTCTCTGGCTCGAATGTCTCGAGTGTCTCTGGAATCTCGCCCATTTCTACCATCCCTGCCATCTCTGGGGTCTCTCCGTGGGCTCCCCCGAAGCGGGGAGCGGTCACGTCTGGCATCTCGGCCATCCCCGTAAGTGTATGGCTCTCTGAGGAAAACACCAGGGAAATTCCATTAGACTGCTAACGGCACAAGCACAGTTACCCCCAGATCTCTTACCTGAGGTGCCACAGCGGCCCTTCTCTCAGCAGCTGACTCCTCCCTCCTATCCCAAAACAGCAAGAATTGCCCATAAAACATATTTGTTGAAGCAGCCTGGAGAAGCTTCTTAACTCTAACGTTTATCATAGCCAAACAAGACCCAGAAAGCTCCTTAATGGAGCATCACTAAAAGTGTAGAGCACCTGTGGAAGAAGCGAACAGGCACCTCAGAAACGACCATTTCAAGGCCTCCAATGTCAGCACAGATCATCTATCAAACATGTTTTTGCAAATCCTTTGAGACAATTCAAGGTGTTGTAGCCTAATACCCACAAATATGCAATAGCCAGGAGCATTCAAGGGATCCATTAAATTCGTTAGTCAATGACAGCAGAATACCTGAAATAATTTGTTATTTGCACATGATTAAAAAAGGAGCTTGTTGTGACCAAAGACACTGTAGGTTCCACGTTGTGCTTGGGTTTGTGCTGCTAGTAGAAAGCAACGATAGTTACCGCTGTGTCCTGGATTTGAAGGCATAGTTTCCATAGAAAGACAGTCTTATGTTTATGATGCCCCACATTAAGAGGGTACTAAACCCAACCACCACTGCATCCTCAGCAGCAATAGGCTTCTCTGTCATATCTGAATGATCCGTCTCATTCAGACCTTGTACTGCAACATCTTCAGAGTGAAGGAAGAATAACGTTCCAGTCTTTGTCTTTTCCCAGAACAGTAGGGTTTTTTCCAGGTCATATTTTCTTTTCCAGAAAAAAAAACATAATTCACTGTAGTCTAAGCCAAACAAAAAAAAATCTTGCAGAGAAACTAGTGAGCTTCACGTGTTCAGCATAGTCTTTCCCCAAGATACTGACAAACATCAGGAAAAAAACCCAGCTTTTTGAATCTTTTTATTTCCAAAACTTGACAGACTTTTGAGTTCTCTACCAGTCTAATCTAGTTTACGAAAGACAATCAGAACACAAGTCTGCTTCCACTACAGAGAGAACAGTGGGAGCAGCAAGTCAGATGTGCCCAAGTCCAGGGTCAGGTAGGGCAGACAGTAACCAGACGGATGTGCAGTCTGCAATGGACTTCAGTGGTTAGACACCCAGCTGTGCTGGGGGACACACAGGAGCACTGGCATTCTCTATTTTTATGTCAGATACAAAATAGATCTTGGGACAAACTACAGAGTTTCCATCAAGAGCATATATAGCCTCCTCCTGTAAAAGAAACACTGTATTTGCACACAAACAAGGGTAAACTCCCTCAGCCTCTGGGACACACAAATCTGCTTTTTGTGATCTGTATGGAAACCACATCCCATGAAAGACAAGTCATCACCCCCTTCCCCCCAACCTACAATGAACGATGGCAGAAGCTCAGGGGAAACGTCTGATTTGCTCTAATAGGTATTGAGTAACTGATCTCTCTGTAGCTGTAGGACTATATAGCAAAACAGCCAGATGCAGTGTAATTGTTTGGTATATGACATTTATTCCAGCTGGTGTTGGGGGTGACCAGAACAGGCCACATTCATTATCCGCAGAGACAAAAGATGCAGAATGAACAATGCACAACTGCAACAGAAGTAAAGACGTGGCGCGGGTCCTCTCTGCTCTTGCACCTGCATTGCTGCCCCGCTGCTTGTGGAGAGGCAGCAGCACGAAGGCACAGCAGCCTTCTGCTTCCACGCCTCTCGCCACAGTCCAGCTCTTGCAGCATCAGCATCGCTGCCCACATCTGCTCGGGACTCAGTAGCGCTGGCCCAGCACCGTCACCTGTGGCGCAGTGTGGGACTCTACACACTGGCATCAGCAGCTGTCTTTCACAGGCCTGCAGCATGGTCCAGAGTCTGTTATCCACAGCCGTGCCCAGGACTCGATGCCCATGACCTCATTCCCACCTGCACCCACGGTGCTGCTTGGGAGCTGGTGCTAGTGACATGGGATGGCTGCAGCATCTGCAGTGCCAGCTGGGATCCAGTGCCTGTCACAGCGGCACCAAAGCCTTCGGCAGCTGTGGAGTCAGTCCAGCACCACAGCACTGCTGCCCGTGGCCGATGCCCCTCCAGTGCTCCTTAGGGCAAGTGACACTGGCACCTGTTCTTGCATCCATGCAGGATGACACAGGACCCAATGCCCATGGTGCCTGCCTCTCACGCCCACAGTGCTGCCCAGCACCTTCAGCCTTATGTACCTGCAGTGCCACTGAGGCCAAAGACACGGCACCAGTGCCTGCTGCCCACGTACTTGCAGTATTCTTGGGATCCTCATGTCAGCACCAAGCATGCCTGCCAGAGCCCAGGCCCAAGGCTTGCCACATCTGTAACATGAACTCCCAGCTGTGTGCCCAAAGCATTCCCTGGGCCTGATACCTACACACTGGCCTCTGCAAGTGCATCTGGCCCTATGCAGGGTAAGTGCAACACATGCAAAAGACCTAGATGGTGCCAAGAATTGCAGCTACTCATTCTCCCTTTTTTTGGTGGTAGATGTCTTGCTAGTGACTTTTCCCTCATTTTTGGTGATACAACAGGTCAGTAGTAGAGCACACCAGACACGTGAGAGCTTGATTACCTCAGAGTCCAACAAGCAACACTCCTTTGTATGGAAAGCTTTAGAGTACAGGCATAGATGATGCACACCTTATACCAAACTATAACCGCAGCATGCCTTTGTGTGCTCCCTAGTAACACCATGGAAAGGAAACTGAAGTCATCCTCCTGTGACAGGACAGTCCATGTGTTCTCCACTTGCCTGTGACTTCACACACAGAGGACGTGCAGGAGCTGCACACGCTGTGCCTGCCAAGGGGTGGGAAACCAGGAGAGGCTGCACAGAAGGGGACCGGTTCCAGGTACTGACAGAGCAAGCACACATGCAGACGGGACAGTGCAACAGAGACGTGTGTGCTGTCTTGTGCTTCGCTCACTTGCTCTTTTCCAGTCTCGTTTCAGCACTGGAAGCTTTTGACATCAGAGGACACAAGATCCCGAAGTCCTCTGCAGCACAGCACTGGGAACGCTGCAGCCCCTCAGCATTCTCTAGGTGGGCCTTGGCTTCTATATTTGAGGCAGGAGCAGACATCAAGTGTATTCTTCCTCACAAGTCTCTTACAACCTGTGCTGCAAAACAATGCCTAGCTGTAGTAACAGCAGCAGACACGAGGTTTCCCTTGTGCCGCCTGGGATGTCAGCGCCAGAAGGGCTCTTAGAGGTGGAGCAGTCACATCCTGACTGTCTTGCTTGAGCATCTCCGTTTGGGGAGGTGGCAGTAGGGAAGAGACACAGACATTTAGCACAGGCCACTGGGCTCATGCCCTAAAAAGCCTGACCTTCCTAGTATAACTCACTGCTTCCAGGTACTTTACCTTCGTGCCGGACTGGACCTTGATGAAGCCTTATTCATATTTCTTCTTTCCACTGCTTTATTAATATCTGTAAAGAATAATCAACCCATCTGTTCAATGCTATGGAACAAAAAAAAGATCATCAGCACAATTCAAATGAAAGCAACTTAAGCTCAACAACATCCAGATGGTGCAAGAAAATCCATTCAGCAGAGAGACATTGTCACTTTGACAATTTTTTTATTAAGTTTAGATAGTACAATGTAATGAAATTTTCATGGATTTCTCTCACTTCAAAATAGGGTGGACAGCTTGGGAGAGGTTTTAACCTTTTACATTCAGGCCTACATCCAGACTCTTCATTCCATAAGAGAACCTCTTTCTTCTGCAGTCTATGAGCAAGCAGAAAGCGACTCATGGACTCTAGGAGAAAAAGCAGAGTCTGAAAACCTCCGAGAAAGGAAACTTATGGCCAGCACAGTCTTAAGTTCACAGCCAGTCCTGTTCAATGGAGCATGCCGCTACCCTTGTTGAAAATAATCCAAGGGTTCTCAAGTGGCACATGCAACTGCCTTCCAATGGACTGCTGCAGCTTTAAGTTGTACAGCCTCCACCACTGAGGAAATGGGATCCAAGAGGCCTGAAGCACCAGCTCCTTATGCAGTCAACATGGTGCATTCAAAACACCACTGTTAACATGATGCAAACTGATGCAACAGATCAGAAATTTGAAAATTGGTTGGCTTCTGAGCATCTCCATGAAAAACACCATGAAGTGAAATACAAAGAAGTAAGAGAGCTGAAGAAACAGTCTTGTCCTCAACCAGAAAAAGCGAAGTTGCCCAGAACTGGCAGGGACCCATATTGTTCTACTGTGAAGAAACAAAGCCTTCCGTAACAGCTGATTGAAGATGAAATAATGTACTGGAGGGGGGCAAGAACAAACAGAAATGACTTCGGATGTTTTACTCTGAGCGCCTTTTAAGGAAAGAACAAAAAAACCTTGGGTCCTATCTGCTCCCTGAGAATCTATCAACAATTAAGATTTCTTATTAGTTATTTACATTAATTAATTTCAGAGCTCCTGCAAGAGAATAAACATGCCACAACATCTTTAGGCAGATTCAAGTCTTAACATCTTCTGTAACTTCCCAAGCTACTCTTCATTACTTTCAAGAATAAAATTAGAATTAAGAGATGAGTTCTAATTTTCGTTCTTGTTGTCAATCACAAAGCAGCATGTTCTCTATTTGTGGGGGGAGAGAAGCAAGTGCAATCTGAACATTAACTACAAATGCAGCACAACAACATTCACAGGACCACAAAGCAGTCTCCCCAGGACCAAATGCAGCTGCATTGTCTACTGTCACAAACTAAATTTGATGGACATTTATTCCCTACATAGTTTTACTCATTGAAGATATGAAAACACTTCTATGCATTTGTGGAAGAATTAGTGTAATGTAACACTGGAGTTAAAGTCTCCCAAAGCCTTTTACTTTGTGTTATTAGCAATTATATTTAATACTCAGACTGTGTAACTGAAGCAACTGTTCTCCTTGCATTTATTTTTTAGTTAAGAATTTTTTCCCCCTTAAAGTGTTATCTTTAAGCAAGACACTACCTGCTTTCTTTGGTTTAAGATTTTTTTATTTTCTGTTTTAAGATGTCATTGCAGAAACCTATTACGATTTTTACACTCAATACCATACACTTCTTTCAAATAAAAAAATGTATTTAAATCTGAACAAAAATATTTTAATAGAAGAAAAAACACCTTTGACAGGGATCCTTCTCTTGTGCAAAATGAACAGATTTACCAACATTTTATTTAATGCCAACAGCATTTACAGGTTAAGTATTTGAACACTGACAAACCTTCCGAGAAAAAAAAAAAAAAAGTGTCTTCTGTCCCATAGGATTTTGAGATGACAGGGCCACTACAATCATACAGTGTAACCTGAATAAACACAGGCGACAAGTTTCTTGAATCACATTCCTACGTCAAGTGCAGCAGTGGCCTTGAACTAGAGCTTATCTTTTAGCAAAACATCCAATTCCAATTTTAAAGTCTTCAGAGCACAGAAACCACCAAAGCTCCAATAATTTATTCCACCAATGAAATACTTTGCTTTTAAAGAAAACTATTTCCGTTTAACAACTTATCACACCTATGCCTACTAGATTATAACTCACTTACTTCCAGTTCTGCCTGTAACACACAGATCACATCACTACTTTATCTTGAGGCTTTTGCTAGGGCTTGTTCTTCAACTCTTTAAGCCTTCTTCAGGTTTTTCTGAGGCTTCTCCAATTTAATATTATCCTTTTTGAACCAGGCATACCAGAACTGAACACAGCATTCCAGCAGCAAAAATCCGCAGGCACCATAACCTCCCTACTTACAAATCTGTGTTTTGCACAGCTACGGATGACAAAAGCACTCTTGCTGGGTGCAAATCTTCCCTTTTGGCTTTACTGAAAGCTCAGTTCTGCCTGCATCCAGTTAGGAAGAAGCGCGGATCATTTCACCATCAGTGACTCAACCTTCATTATTTCATTGTCTTTTTAAAACATGATTGTGTGTTTTCTTTCCAAGTCACTTATAAAAACACTGTATGGAGAGGAATCAATTTTTCCAGAACACCATTCAAAGCACTGAGCAATTCCATCTATGTTACACTGAGATTCATTTGAAATCCATTTAACCTCACGTTGGTTTTAACTGTTCTAGTTTCTTAATCGAATCAAACATCTTACAGGAGTCTTTTACATCAACACTGCTACTTGCAGCCATAAAGCTTGCAGCATCATAAGAATAAGCTAGTGTGACAGGATTTATTTGGATTGGCACTAATTAATTCCCTTCTCACTGAGTGTCAGGTAAAAGAATCCCTTTGTCATCAGGGGCTGATGCCAGGCTCATCCCATTTATGCTGCCTGTTGGCACGTTGCAGTGCTCTGCTAGGTCCCTGGAAACTCCCTCATTTTCCAAGGCTTGTGGAAAACCAACATTAATAGCCTAGGCAGATCTTCATTTCACCGAGCCTCATATATGTTAGATTTAATTTGTTGGGGTTTTTTTCTTTTATTTTGAGAGGTCTAGTTTTGGTAGCTGCCGTTTTACCTTTTTTATTTTGCTACTGAAATGGAAATTATATTAAAACCACCTTCTGCCTCTTCAAAAACAGACAGCAGAAACATTAACTGAAGACTAGGTAGTCCTTTCCAGTTAGAAACTTTATCATTTCCAGACAGTGACACCTTAGCTTCTAAAACAGCCACAGTTGCCCCTATTTAAGCTTCTAGACTTGGACAATGCTGGCCATAATTTCTTCTTGTATCCTTCTACCCTGTCTATTTGCCTTCACCTCCATCCTCAGGTTCACATTTGTTACTGTACACACACCTTCCCACACATTATTATTTATTGCTCCTTTCATTCCTTTCTAAGTCAAACTGGCTTTCTTCAAATTAGTATAGGCTTACTTCAAAAGTATTTTTTTTGCTTGCATTTAATAGATTAGATTTCTAACCATTCATTTCTGTTTAAGTTTGCTCCCAGCATATTTAGCAGAATTATTTTCATCTTTATTAAAATGGCCTTTTTAAAGCACCTCATATTTATAGCACTACTTACAGACTGATTTCACATGTGCAAAAAAATCCAATTACTCATCTAACAAGCTGGTAAGTGCTGCGACCAATTGCTCCGAGTCTGTCAAGATGAAGCCCAATATTGGTTTACAAATGTTTTTAAAACTATGTGCATGAAGTTTCAATGACTGCTTTCTAGGGCTTACATGTTGAACAGTTTCTTACACGTGATAATAGAGCTTTTCAAATACTAACACATAAAAATAAGCTCAAAGTAAGATCTAGGTAGTAACATGAACCACACAGCACTTACAACAATTAACTCTGAAGGTAAATACATACCTAGTAAAAGTGATTTCAGACTAACGCCAGGCAAGTTTCACATAGTGATCTTTCCAGAGAGCTTTAAAACAAAAGCACTCTTTCCACCAGAATGCATGCTGGGGTCAGTAGGAGAGCACAGATCAGTTTTCCTTACCTAATCTATACCCTTTATAAAGGCGACCCTTCTCACCGTCCAGAGCGGCCTGGACATCTTCTAGACGGTCATACTGCACGAACCCATAGCCATGGTACATGCTGAGGGCTGGAAAAGTTAACAGCAGGGCAAGACCAGTTACAACTAAGGGACAGTACTAACCCACACCCAGGCCATCACGTAACCCCACCAGATGAACAAGCAAAGGGGCTCTACCCAGAAACAACTATGCAAGTTTCCTGGAAAAAGCAAATCTCCCAGGATCAAAAAGCAGAGCTTAAAGGCTCTGAAATATATTTTGTAGATCAACTTCCCTCTGAACAAGGCAGTGACCAAAATACAGCCCATGAAGTGACCAAGATTTAATTAAGAGACTATGAAGTCACTTGAAAGTATTGTAACATCACACTGCAACCCCAGAAGCTTAATACAGCTAATATGTACACTTAATATAGCTAATATGTACGCATTACATTTCAGCTGTACTGAAGGAATCACTTTTTCAGAGAAAATGCAGGCAGAGAAAATTATCATTAAAAGGTCACTTTTCAGTAACAGCATTAGTCACTCCTCTCATCATCATCAAATAGCATTTGACAAGCATGAAAGTGATATTTCTCACTGAATTCCCAGCCACAAAAAGGCATAAGATAATATACTAACCCCTGATTTTGCCATATTTTGAAAATATCTCTTCCATTTCTTCACGAGTCATATGGTCTGTGGGCAAATTGCCGACAAAAAGTCTTCTCTCTAAATCCTGAGGATTGGTGCTGTTAGTGAAGTCGCTCTGTTTGATGCTATTGCTCTTGCGTCCTCGAGCCATTTTGCTTTCGTTCCAAATCCAACTCTTCGCAAAAAAGAAAAACGGCCATGCATATAATTTCAATCCATGACATTAAAATTAAACTGGAACAAGATTAAACTTAACAGCTTTGCAGACTACAAGCCAACTGGGTCTGCTTGATGTAAACTTCACTCCAGAGAAATCTTAACACAAGGAATACAGAAGTCTGGTAAAAATGTATACCGCAGCATTTTGGTTGAGCTTTTCGGTAATACAGAAAGGTAGCAAACCTAATTATTCTGCAGATAAGTTTTAATGGTTTAACTCCAAACTAAGATACAAATAAAACTCATTTTCCACTAAAACGTCTTAACTTTAAGCTTTTCAATACACCCATTGCTGTCATATCTATTTCTTCAGTCCACTGGTAGAATGTTGAAGTTTATGCAATATTTTAATAAGTGGAAAGGAAACACTTATTGCAACATTGCATAACAGGACCCAAATATTTCAATACCGCTTTGAATAAGACATCAGAAGTACTCTTTAAATGCTCTTAAGTGACCACACTTGGATCACTTCACTAAATGTGAAATCTTAGCTTTCCAACACCCAGAGAACAGTTTCTCACGCATATCCCTATTAAACAGCATATCCTTGTCAGCTCCCACAGAAGGCGGGTCCACAGCTGGGAATTTAACCACCCCCACGTAAACTGTACTGCTACCTCATCTCTCCCAGCAGGGCAAAAGTATACTTTGTTAACCCATACTATCACAGACAAACCTGGAGCAGTCAGCAACATTCACTGCACAAACTTACCCAAAGAATTACAGCAAAAACAGCCAACAAACAAAAACCCCACATAAACTCTACCAAACTAACAAAAAACCCTACCAAACCCCACCCAGGATTCATACTTCCTGCTTTAAAAGTCACTGTTACATAAAGCTTAAAAAAATGGAAACCACTGAAACTGTCACAATGAACTTGAAAGTTTGAAAACTATTTAATAAAGTTGTCATACTTCATTCTGCATTCCTGTAGGTGAATGTTTAGGGAGTTTGCTGTATATAACATGCAAGAAACCTGGGAAAAGAAAGCTGATGAAATCTAGTACATCAACAGAAACTTCTAGGGTTAATCACAAATGTTGACAACCAAACTCCTCCCTAACAGTAACCTACATGCATTACAATTTAAAAGTAGTCTCCAAATAAACAAGTCAAATGTCCAAAAATAATTTTACATAAATACTTTTACAACACTTAAAAGGCATGAAAAAATACATATACTCTAGCTTTGAGATGTAAAATTTGGGGTTTTTTTGGGGGTGGGGTGGGGTTTTTTTGGGTTGGTTTGGGTTTTTTGTTTTTGTTTGGGTGGGTTTTGGGTTTTTTTTGTTGTTGGGTTTTGGGTTTGGGTGTCTTTTTTGGTTTTGGGTTTTTTTGGGGGGGGGGGGGGTTGTTTGGTTTTTTTTAAGTGATACAAATGTCAAGTTCATTGATCTTATCCTTTTCGGAAACCCTGCAGGAACAGGAGGCAGAGAACACCTAGACTAATACTTTTCAAAGTGAACTGAACTGCCAGAACAGGGAGGAGGAAAAAAACCCACAACACCCAAACCAAAATCAAACAAAAAAGTAATTTCTTCTACCATGTTTGCCTCAATCCTCCTGTAAGTTCATACACACACACACAGTTATTACCTTCCCTATTGGAAGTACAAAAACCCATCCCATTTTTCTGCATGGAAGCACTAGATTTCTACTCCACTACTGTACAGCTCAAGCTCTCAACAGCCGAGGGGAAAGTATCCCAAGATGTTTAAGTGGCTACAAAACATGGAAAGACCCATCCAGTCCAAGTTCCCATTCAGAGCAAGGCGATGCCCAAGTTAGATCCAGCTGTCCTGGCACTACCAGGGATGGGGACACAGAGCGCCTGCAACGACCTGCTCAGGCAGCACAACTGTATGTATGGTCTCAGCATGTCATGTACACACACAACAAACAGGCGTCGACAAGATTCATAACTTGCTGGTGGGACGTTTCACTTTCAATATAAAAGTCAGTAAGAAATTCCCTTTTCTTTTTCTTAAGGGTGGGGATAGTAGGGGGTGGCTGGGGAAGAGGGTGCAAGAGCTTTCCATGTGAAGAGAAACAGGGAGATATTTTTCCACTTGCAGGTCACTTTCAAAACAAAGCAATAAATCCCAAACACTCAGATGGGTTGGATTACTGGAGAACTTTCATATAAGAGCATTTACTGCCTCTTACCATCTTCTACTTGGTAGATTACATAGTTAAGGGCCATTGAGTAATCACAAGACCAGAATAAACGAATGGTGTCCCAGCTTTAGGCACACTACACCAGTGAATGACTAATTTCCACATTAAGTCTTTTTCTATGAATGCAGCCAGAGAGCCCAACTACACACCAGGGCAGCTTCAAGGTGCCAATCCCCCACGCAGAAACCAGCTGCCAGACTGGGCAGATTGCTAGAATAGGACAGCCCATGTCAACTCACATGCCAATCAATCCTCTCAAAGTTAGTGAAAGTCATTTTTCCCTTGAAATCTTATATTTAAAATCAAAGTTGTTAATTAATAGCACTACAGCTTCAGAAAGCAAGACATAGCTTAAATGGAATACTGAAACTAACTCGACACATGCGACACATGACACAGAAGTCTGCAAGAAGTTCCTGAGCAAGGCAGGAAAGATACAGCCAGCCACCACTGAAAGGAACGGTGCTGAGGAGCAATAAGCTTCCCACCCGCACCGGGTCTCAGGACATAAGAGCCCAGCTCTGCCAGGCTCACCACACTCCCAGAAGCCAGGCCCGGGCCAGGGAGGCCGTTCTCGAGCAGCACTAGCACCTGCTCACCTCGGTCCCCCACGCCCTAGACAGCGGGCAGATGCAGAGCTGCCCAGAGAAAATGTTAACACGGAAAACGCTTTCACCTTCCTCCCCGAGGGTGCTGCTGCTGCTGCGAGAACGCGAGGCAGGTTACCCAAAGCACGGCTGTCGGGGCCCTTATAACCCGCCTAGGCCACCGCCTTTGTGGCTTCCTCGAGCAGCAGTGAGGAGAGCCGCATGCCCGACGCTTGGCTGGCGGCTGCAGCTCTCACGCCAGGCTGCAGGTGCTCCCCGCGGCCGCGCTCCCCGCCACAGCGAAATCACCCGCTGCAGTGCTCGGCTGCGGACCCGGCGCCTTCAGCTCCGTTAGCCCCACGTACCGACCGGCCCCAGGTCGCCGCGGGAAGCAGCATGCCGCCCCCGCGGGGGGGCTCCAGCGAGCCCTCGCTCCCCGCCGCCGCCTGCCGGAAGCGCCGGGCGGTGAGGCGGAGGCGCGGCCCACCCGCAGGCCGCGGGGCACGCCTGGCCCAGCGTAGCAGCCGGGAAGGACTCAGCCCTCCGCGAGGGTTGCTGTAGCACTCTTTGATTCGAACGCTCCGCGTAAAGCCGCGCCAGAGCCGCGGGGCCCCGCCGCCAGCCCGCAGACTTACCGCCGCGCCGGGCCCGGTCCACCTTCGGCCGCCGCCCGCCAGGACAAAGGCGCCAACCGCCGCTGCCGCACGGCGCCGTCGCAAAGCGGAGGGGAAGCGCTGTTGGAGTAGCGACGCGTCGCGCTTTACGGCACGACACGCTGACGTACCGCCCGTCGCCTTGTCTGCCGAGACATGGGCCCGGCTCACGGGGCTGTACGCCTCGCCTGGATCCCGGCATGCCCCGCGAGCCGCCGCCGCGCGGCAGGCTGGGACTTGCAGTCCCGCGGAGGACAGCCGGGCGAGCCGCTGGGGGGCGCCAGCACGCCCCGCGCGGGGCGGGGCACACCACGGCACGGGGGCGGAGACCCGGGGACCGGAGACCCGGGGACCGGGGACGCGGGGACCAGGACCTGGCCGGGGAATCGGGGCCGCGGAGGGGAACAGGGACCCGGGGTCGGGGTAGGGAATGGGGACCACGGGGAGAAATGGGAAGTGCTTGCAGCCCGGAGCCGCACATGCATCCTTCTGTGCAGCCAGTGCACCGGGATGTGGGGGCTTCCCAGGCCGGGCCCGCGGGAGCCAGGCCCAGAAATCCCCTCCCCGCCGTCGCCTGCTGGCCCCTGCACATGCGGCTCCCCCGGGACCCTTCGTGCCCTTGAGTGAGTCAGTTTTGGGAAGCGGTGGCAGGCTGGGGAATCCAGAGCACGCGGTTCCCGCCCTCGGGAAAGCCCGCTGCCCTCCCTGCCCGCTGCCCTCCCTGCCCGCTGCCCTCCCAGCCTGCTGCCCTCCCAGCCCGCTGCCCTCCCTGCCCGCTGCCCTCCCTGCCCGCTGCCCTCCCTGCCCGCTGCCCTCCCAGCCTGCTGCCCTCCCAGCCCGCTGCCCTCCCTGCCCGCTGCCCTCCCAGCCCGCTGCCCTCCCTGCCCGCCGCCGGCAGCAGCAGTGACCCGCCGGGGGCCGCGGGCGGGTGGCAGCGCATGGTGGGCACTCGCGGGGCCGGGGTGGCCGCCGCTGCAGCACAGGCACGGGGCGGGCAGGGCACGGGGCGGCAGCACGGTGTGCAGCTGGGGCACCAGGGGTGTCGAGAAGCTGCCGCTCACTGCTGGGCTGCATGCCGTGACGGAACAGGGGGATCCAGGGAAAGTCTCCAGAGCGGGCAGAGGAGCCTGGCACGACCCTGCAGGCCCTTGGGGGTCCTCCATGGGCATGGAGCCGGGGGCACAACCAGGCCCCCGGTGCTTTCGCCCCTTCCCGCTCCCGGGCTGACATTTCTGGGACTCTGTGCAGAGGCCAGGGCCCGTGGGCAGCCATGAGGGGCTTGCCAGGGCCACCGCTCGAGTTACCGTTGAGAAAGTGAAGTGAAACCTCAAAACTTTTGCTACGGGAAGAAGCTGGTGGGGCCAAACGCCTTCCCGGCCACGGCCCACAGCTGGCTCTCGCTCCTGCCTGCACCTCGGTCCCTGCGGAGGCACGGGCAGGGCCACGGCTCCGCGGGGCTGGCAGGGAGCGGGCGGGGGGTGGCTGCCCACCCCAGCGGCAGCGAGGCGCTCACGGGGCCGCTGCGCAGAGCCCCCACCTCACCGGTTCTGCGAGACTCTGGCAGGGATGGCGGCCCCCCTCGCCCCCCGGCCGGGCGCTGGCGGGGCTCCCCGGGCGGGGAAGCCCCGAGGGCGGTGGCGGACGGCCCGACGCCCCCTTCCTGGGCGGGAACGGGCCGAGACGTTATAGGGCGGGCGGCCGCGACGCGGGGCACAGCGTCATGAACCGGCTCGGGGTGCTGGGGCTCGTCGGCGCCGTGCTGCTGGGGGTGAGTGGGGCTGGGCCTGCACCCTCCCTCCCTCCCTTCCCTCCTTCCTTCCTTCCCGGGGCAGCCACCGGGCTTTCCGGGAAGTGCCACGGTCCAGCCTCTCTGGCCCGTCCCCTCGGCCCGGCCCGCCCCCGCGGGAGGCCCAGGGCTGTGGGGTGACGGCGGCGGTGGGACCCCGATAATGCTGCCGCCCCGCAGAGGCCGCGCCGGGTCGGGGCTCCCCGGGACCCCTCTGGGCGGGCAGGGCAGGACAGGACAGGGCAGGGCAGCCAGTTCTCGGCCCGCGGGCCCCTCCCGTCTTCACTTTCGTTTTCCCCCCCCCCGAGGGAGCGGGGCCGGGCGGGGGCTGCAGCTCGGGCCCGCACCGGGACGGGGCGCGGGTCCCCGCGGGTGGGGCTGGGCGGCATCGAGCCGTAGAGGGGGTCCGCAGCGCCGGGTACGGCCGGGGCTCCCCCAGCCGGGGGGCGCAGGCGCAGGGGTGCAGGGCCAGGCCTGCCGGCGCCCCTTTCACTTCCCTTTCTGCTCGGTGTCAGACGCGTGACGGCGGGGCCGGTTCCCCTCCACCAGCCCAGGCGTGCCCGCGCCAGACCTGGCGGGGTCCTGCTGCCCCACCGAGCCAGGGCTGCACAAGGGGCCCGCGGGGATCGGTGGTGCCCGGTGTGCTGGGCCGTGGCGCCCCTCGTGCCGGGCCCTCCCTTACCTGCTGCCCCCCAGGCCGCTGTCACCTTGCTCCAGGGCTGTGCTGGAGCCCCCATCCCGCTCACCGTCCCACTAGGCTCAGGGTGGGGTCCTGCCGGCAGCTGCCAGGCCACCGGTGTTGGGCAGCACGGGGCTGGCTCTGTGCAAGGGCAGGGCGCTGTGGGTGCCCCCCTGCACCCAGGCTGGCCCGAGATCGGTTCCTGGCCCCCTCTCCACCCTTCCCTGCGCACACAGCCCCCTGCTAGGAGGAGCACGGAAGGGCCCTGGCTGGCTGTACACAGGTGATGTCCTTGCCTGGAGCTTTCCTGCCCCTCGGGGCCTGTGCATCAGCCTTGGGATGGGGCTGGCAGCACTCCAGGCACAGGAGGCTTGGTTCGTGCGGCTGTCCCTGCCCAGGACTGCAGCACTGTTGGCAGTGCAGTGTCACTGGGCAATGTGTGATCACTATCTGGGGAAACGTGAGTCCACCCTATCAGAATTACTGCTACTCCACCTCAAAGAGAGCTTTGGTGGCATCAGGTAGTGCAGGTGGCTGTGCTGCGGTCTGTGGTTAGCGTAGGCATGGGTAGAGTGGTGTGAGGAAGCCCTCACCTCGGGATGTGGGTTAGTGCATGGGTTCACACACGGTGCTTGCGGAAGCAAAGCAGTGCTGGAGTGCTGGGGAGCCGTGTGAATTCACAGGTCTTGTTTCTTCCAGTGCTGGGAGCCTGGCGACGCCATAAGATGCTTTGATAAGCAGTACGAACACAAGGGCAGGTGCTGCAACCGGTGTCAGCCAGGTGCGGAGACCCTTTCCCTTTCTGGGGACCCCAAGGCTTGGCTGTGCCAGGACCCGCTGCCTGGCCACAGCAGAGCAAGCCCAGCTCAGTGTGACCAAGCCCCTCTACCCTGTTGCCAGCAGTGCTGACAGCTTCACCTCTGTGTGTCACCTCAGTGCTAGAGCAACTAGGGACCTCATGGGTGCCCTGGGAGACCCTCTGAATGTCACTGAATCTGCCACAGCTCTCTTGGGACTGTCTGTGCTCCTGCAGCCACAGGACCCCATGGCACAGGCAGCTTGCAAGGGAGAGTGCTGCTGCTGGCATTACCAAATCGTGATGATATTTGCCAGCTCCTGCTGTCACTACCAGATCATTTCCCAGTCCTCGGGGTGCTGGAGGCAGTGAACAGCCTCCCTGCTCTCCTGCCCCAGCACCCAGCAGCCCTTCCCACCTGGCCCCATGCAACATGTGCAGCCACTGGCTGCACTGGCCCCTGCAGCCCTGGCTTGCCAGAGCAGCATCAGGCTACTGAGCAGGATGCCACAGCAGCCCTAGCATTCACAGCTGTCAGTGTTCCCCTGTTCTGCTGGCAGAGCTGCTGCCTGGAGAAGGGGGAAGGCCTCCTCGCTCGCCTCCTCATCAGCCTCTGTTGCAGGGGAAAAGCTGATCTCTGAATGCAGTGGCACAGAAGACTCTGTCTGCGCGCCCTGTGAGAGTGGACACTATCAGCAGAGCTGGACCAAGGAGAGGCACTGTGCCCCCCATGATATCTGTGATGACAGTAAGTGCTCTCTGGGCCCACCAGCCCCTGCCTGTGGCAGCTGCAGGGGCTGGTGTCCCTCCAGGCTCACCCGCCTGGTGTTTCACCTCACCCATGCTCCCTTTGCCCAGACACTGGCCTCATCATGAAGACACAAGGAAATGCAACACACAACACAGTGTGCCAGTGCCAGGCTGGCATGCACTGCTCTGACACTAGCTGCCAGACCTGTGTGGAGAACCCTCCCTGCCAGCGCGGCTTTGGCTTTGTGGCAGGTGAGTCCAACCAGCATCTCCTCCTCAGTGGGACCAATGCCCTGGCAACACTGACCTCAGGCCCTCGAGGGAAAGAGGGGACTGCCCAAGAAGGAGCCCCTAGCAGGGCTTCAGGAGAGCTGTGCCTGGCAGCATTGCCACAGCCTGACCCCACAGCCCCTCACCTCCTGCAGCCCATACTGACCTTCCTGCAACCTCTGCTCCTCTCCAGCCAAGGCCATGGCCCGGATGTCATCCCCCTGCGAGCCCTGCCCAGAAGGCACCTTCTCCAATGTCTCCTCTAAAACTGAGCCGTGCCATCCCTGGTCAAGGTATTGTCTGAGTGCTGACCACATCCTTTATCCATCCCCAGCTGCACCCAGTCCCTGTCAGCATGTCCTCTGCTGCCAGCCTTCTAAGTGGTCTTGTGGACTGGGTGGCTGGGACAGTCTCCGAGGGATGCAGCATCAGGCTGGCATAGGGCAGGAGTGAGGACAGAGCTGTGATTGTGGTGAGGTCCAGGGCAACATGGCTGAGCTCAAGGCAGATATCCAGGCACTTGTGACCATCCCTCAGCATGTGCGCAGAGTGCTTGCACCTCCAGGGATGTCCAACCTGTTGTCTGCACTGGGGAGCAAGAGATGAGGAGCTATGGGGACCCCCTATGCCCTGTCTAGGCTCTCCCTCCCAGCACGCTCCTCGGCTGTAGTTGTCAGCAGAGGCACCAGCCCTCTCTCCATGGGGAGTCTGGCTTTGAGGATGCTGTGGGCTGGCAGGTCTTCCCTGTCTTTAGAAAGCTGCTTGAGGGTTAATTGCACTCCCCGGTAGAAACGTGAGCCTTATTTCCAGGCTGAATTAGTCTTGCTTCGGCTGCCAGCCACTGGATTTCACTTTGCTTTTATCTGTGTCCAGAAATTACCTCCTCACAGAGCCACTTGTAGCCTGTCATCTCCGAGCTGTTCTGCAATAGCTGCAGTACCCAAGCTCCAGGGTCTCCCTGACTAGGCAGGTCTCAAATATCCGCTCCCTCCTGTGCTGTGTCCCCAGATTTGTGCCCATCTCCAGCAACTCCAGACCGGGACCCTGAGGTGGGACCCTGCTATGTACCTGGTGTCCCTGTCATGCAGCACAGGAGGGGGCCCCCATCCACTCACCCCTGCAGAGCCAGGCAGGCTCAGTGCAGGATGCTTTCTCTGCAGCTCTGGTGGCTGCCCAGTCCCAGCTGTTCCCCTTCAGGGGCTTTCCGTGTGCTGTGTGCTCAGGCTGCTGCTCTGGTTACATACTCTCATTCTTCCTTGCAGTTGTGAGGAAAAGGGACTGGTGGTGAAGCTGAAAGGGACGAACACTTCAGATGTGATATGTGGTAAGTGCCTCTGGTGCCAGTGGTGCAGAGTAAAGGTGTCCTGGTGCTCCGGCTCCCACAGCACTCAGAGGAGCTGGCCTGGCCTGTGGGTGTTTTTGGGAGAGGAGGGTCTGACTGCACTGCCAGCACGATGCTGTCCTCCTCTCTGTCCCTGTGAGGGATCCCTGTGGGATTGAGCCTGGAGCTAAGGGAGCTTGAGGCGCTCAGCGTCTCGGTGGGAGTGTCACGTGGGTGCCTCACTGACCCCATCTCCCTCTGCAGAGTCGGGCAGGCGCTCCTCACTTTCAGTGCTGATCCCCATCATGGCCGCAGTTGTCACGTGCATTGTGGGCATCTCCATCTACTGCCTGGTCCTCACAGGTAAGGGGCTGGGACATGGGAAGCGATGCCTTGGACAGAGGGGCTGAGCAGGGAGGACGGTGGCAGCTCTTGCCAAAAATGGGGCAGCCCTTCTGGGGACCCCACCAGGGCATGGCTCCCCAAGCCTATTGCCCTGCCAGGTCAGCGGGTTCTGTCCTCAGGAGCAGGCATACTTGCACTGCTGCAGCCCAAGCTGGGCCAGCTCTGGAGGAAAATGCTAGTGCCCAGTGGGTCCAGCCTGGCTCTCCTGCTGCAGCCTCCAGTCTGGGAGTGGCAGCAGCACAGTGTGAGCCGCAGGACCTGTGGTGCGGCAGCACCAGCCCTGGCTTGGACCTCTGAGAGCTCCTGGCAGGGCAGGAACGTTCCCCCCTCAACGTTGCCTTCTCTATCCCTCTTTCCATCCAGATTCCAGGAGACGGGTGCAGAAGCAGGTGAGTCTGCCCAGAGCCCTCTTTCAGCAGTGGGCTGGGGTCCCTCCTGAGCACAGCTGGGGTTGTGCCAGCAGCGGAGAGCAACAGAGCAGGGGCTGTGGCTCTGCAGGGCAGGAGGAGTGCAGGCTGTCCTAGGGCTGCCTGGCTGGGGCAACCCTGGTATGCTACTGGCAAATGCTGAGTCAGGAGGGACCCCCACAGGGTGAGGCGCTGCCCTGCATGGGAGCGGAGCAGGAGCCTGTGGAAAGATGTGGCTGCAGAGGTGGGGGATGTAGCTCCCTGCCTCTGACCCCTGCCCCTGTGCAGGTGGAGGTTGGGAAACCCGGAGAGAACCTGGAGGCCCAGCAGCCCATGGAGATGGGGGAGGATGCCTTCCCTGTGCAGGAGACCCTGCTCGGGGGCCAGCCTGTGGCCCAGGAGGATGGCAAGGAGAGCCGCATCTCGGAGCAGGAGAGGCTGTGAGGGTGCAGGGCGCTGCCTCCAACGGGAACACAGGCTTGGGCCAGCACAGTCTCCTCTGTTCCCTCTCCAGCCAAGGAGGAAATCTGGCATCTGGCCTGGCTGCAAATTATGTGATGCTGCAGTGGGCCATGGCATAGCCACCCGCCATGGGGGTACCACCACAGCCCCTGATCTGGCCACCTCTCCAGGGCTGCCACTGTGGAGCAAAGCTCAGCTGCCTGCTCAGGGCTGCAGAGCAGAGCCTGGTCCCACCACCCGCCCAGGGTGCTGCCACGGGGCGCAGCGTGGCTGCTCACAGGCCGACCCCCTGGCAGAGCCCGGTGCAGCCACTGCACCAGGGCCCCCGTGGCAGAGCGTGGCTGCTTGGGTGGGTGCCCAGTGGCACAGCCCGCTCTGCCTGACCGCCGGGGATGCCGGGGCGGAGAGTGTGGGCTGCTGGTGTGGGACGGTCCTGGCAGACCACCCGCCCAGGGAGCTGGGGCACCCGCGCCAGGACCCCGTGCTGGAGCTGGGCCCGGTGGGTGCTGGCGGTGGAGACCGGGCAGCGGCCGGGGCCGTGGCGGCCCGGGGCAGGGCAGCAGCCCCCGTGCCTCCCCGCGCACCCTGCGCTGGCCCAGCGCTGCGGGGCTCCGTGGGGAGGCTGCCCGCATCTCCCGGCGCGGACACGGACCCGGTACGGCGGCGGGGGGCAGTGCCCCGGACACAGGCGCGCGGCAGCCGGGAGATGGTGCTGCGGGACCGGCGTGCGGCTGTCCCGCCCCGTGCCCGCCTCCGGCACCGGCCCGCAGCGGCGCCGCCCCGCGCGGGGCTCCGGGCTCCCCGCGGCCCCGCTTCCCTCCGCCGGCCGGGCCCGTGGGGCGGGTGCCGCCGGGGGGGGGGGGGAGGGCTCCCAACGCACCCCACAGCACGTGCGCGGGGGCACACGCTGCTCGCTGCTGCCTGCAGCCACCCGCGGGGGGCTCGGCCCGCTCCACGGAGGGAACGGCTGGACGCGATTATCCTCCACTGCGCCGCTGACAAGAAGCTGTCATTAAACTTTATTATTCTCCCAATGTGCGTGAGCAGCACGGCCGCCAGCCCCCGCCGCCTCCCCCTCGGGCCCCCCGCCGCTACCAGCACTGCGGGGGCCGATACTCCCGGGAGGGATGCTCCCGGCTCAGATGCTCCTGGGATGGGCGCTCCCAGAACAGATGCTCCCACAAGAGGAGGGAAGAGCTGCGCTTGATCCCTGTCGTAGCCCCAGCCCCTACGCTGTCCCGCACCACGCCCCGAGCCTGGGCATGCTCCCCCTGCATCTGCAGTCAGCGTCTGGCCCCAGCCTGGCAGGACTGAGCAAATGAGCTCCAGTCCGATACAGCCCATACCCTGATCTCAACCCTGCGTCAGGGCTGCTTGCAGCGGGCAGGCTCAGTGCACCTCACCTTGCCAGTCCATCCTCACCAGATGTGCTGTGTGAGGCGTGTCTCGCTGCAGGGCGGTGCTACAGGTGCTGGGGGTGCAGCATAAGGGCTGCCCTGGGCCCTGACTCCTTGGCACAGGGCTGGGCTGCAGCAGCACCGAGCCCAGCACAGGCTCTGGGTACCAGGCACAGCTGCAGCCCGTGACCTGCCACCACCCAAGCACATGCAGTGTGGCATTAAGAAAGGCCATAAATCCTAGAGCCAGGAGCAGCTGGAACACGGTGTGACTTTTACTGTAAAGGCAGTGGCACATTATTTAAGGCTTCTCTTAAAACCTAATGTTAGGTTTAATAATGGAGATAAAAGCGTGTCAGCAGCTCTCCCTCTCAGGCCTCCGTGCTCCTGGCAGTGCCGGTGGGATGGCCGCAGGGCTGGGCAGCATCCCCTCCAGCACCAGCCCAATGCACACCCTGCCCTGGGGACAGACACGATCCTGATTCCTGCTGGCCCTGCCAGTCCTGCTGGCAGAGAGGGCTGGTGTCACATGGACCCCAAACATGAAGGCTTTGACCCCAAACAGCCCCCAAAAGACTGTGTCCCCACGGCTGCCCCATGGCATTGTGCTGGCCCCTCTGGCTCCCTGCCTCCCCTGGTGCTGACCTCGCCCTGGCAGCATGGTGCATTTAATGCCTGCTCTGGCATGTCAGACATGTGCCATCTCATTAGTGCGTCTGTCCCCCAAAGTGAGGAGGGAGAGTGCGTGAGGCCTAATTGAATGTAACTAATTATTCACTCCACAAATGCTGTTTAAATGGGATTGTGAGGGACAGAATTACTCATTCTGAAAAGGGGAGAGAAAGAGAAAGACAGAGATAAAACAAATAGAGGTGGATGCTGGAGCTGCAGTTCCCTTTCTCCCCAGAATACCAATTACCGCATGAAGTGATTGTATAAATCTTTACCAAGTGAACAAACTGTACTAGTCACTTACTCCTGTCCTTTTATTATGAGGAAGCAACAACAAATCATCCCACTCTCTTGTCCAGTTAAGGGCCCCCAGTCACTGTCTTGGACACTGTGCACAGCTGGAGAGCTCATCCCAGCACTTTCCAGGGCAGAGGTCCTAGAGAGGCAAGGCTGAGTGCTTGGCAGGGATGCACGCTCTCCCGCACCCATGGCCCTGGGGGGGAGCAGCGACTGCGCATGTCCTGAGGAGCTGTAGGGCTCCTGCCACAGTGGGAGCCGGGTGATGCCGTGCAGCACCCAGGGACATGGGGGGACACAGGCTGGTCAGGGGCCCCAGTGCCACACACACAGCAGCTCACCTGGGCACCCCAATGCCCGGCACAGAGGCACCCCAAGCCTTGTGCCTGCAACTTCCCTGCCCTCCCCTGTGGTGGGTCCAGCCCTGCCAGGCCCATGGCCTTTCCCTGTGAGCTTCTCCAGCGATCAGAGGCCTCTCCAAGCACTCACAGGGCAGAGCATGGTGCTTCCCGACCCCTTCCCACACCAGAGTCAATGCTTCTCACTCCGGACTGTTCCTGCTCCACGGGCTGCAGAAATGCACTCATTAGTAATGATCTCCACCGCTCTTCCTTGCCACATTGTTTAATCCCAGATCCCTCACATGGCTTCCTCCAAACACACCCATTTCTGACCTTGGCAGCAGTGTGGGATGGGAGAGGAGGTCCTGACAGCTCAGAGCAGGGAAAGCTGACAGGCTCACCCCTGCAACCTTCCCAGCAGTGGGGAGCACCCTTACCCTGGGGTCCTGCTGCACCAGCTGGTGAGGACCCAAACAGTCTCATGCACCCTGCAAGCAACACTGGGACCCCCCCCTCACCACAAGGCTCCCCATGCCCCGGGATCTGGTTTACCAGGATGAAGGCCACCCAGTCTCCATGTCTTGCTGCAGCCAGGATCAGAGACACGGCAGCCATGGGGTGCCCCAAGGAGGATGCTGCATGGGCATCCCAGGACCCTGCAGGTTCAGTCATGGGGTGAGAAGCTGCTGGAGGAGTTGTGAGGTTGGGTTGCTGTGGGGGAAGACAGACTGGCAGTAAGTCAGCGAGGGGAGGGCAAAACCTCCAGCCTGTTCTGCCTTGTACGGAATAGGGATTTGATCGTTGCCAGCAGCAAGTTTCCATGCACTGGAGATGTGTCTGTGTGGGTGTGAGGAGAGATAACATCATCATCATCATAACAAATGCAGCTGTGCAGCTCCATTCTGTGCTTATTGGCTTTCTTCTGTTTATCTATAAATAATTGCGGGGACACAATAGACTTTTAAGACTGCCAAAGAGTTTGTCTCCCTCCAGCAACCGTATTGCCATGGTGCTGCCACCTTATCTGCTTGTAGAAAGATGAGGGTGGGAAAAATATTTGCTGTCAGGGCTATTTGTCATCTGCAAATTACCCCTGCCTACAATTTGCAGCAGGGATAGGACTGACAGTGCTGATCTGTATTGCAGGCACATGCGCCTGGGGGTTCTCCACATTGCCCCAGACCCACCTGCCCCTCCTCCCCATTAGCTGGCAGAGTGGGCAGCACTGTGCTGTCAGATCTGCCATGCATGCAAAGCCATGCCACAGGCTGCAACAGCAGCCCAAAGGGATGAGAGAAGTCGCAGATAATGCTGAACTAGGTGCTCAGAAAGTGGCTTGACAGAGGAGCACCGTGACGGGAGAACTGGAGCATCACGCTCAGCAGTTTGCAATGCTGGCAGCACCTCCCTGAGCACACACGTGCACCCTTGTGCTGCACAGCCAGGGCAGCATCCCCCCAGCACAGCAGCCCCAGGCATCAACCACCTTGAGAACCCCAGACCCCGCCACTCTCCTGCAAAGGACAAATGTGGTGCACACCCCTGCCCCTCTCTCAGCACTTGACATTCCCACCAGCCCCGCTCTGCCCACTGTTGCCAGCCCCACCAGCCTCACTCGCCACTGGATTTCCTCACATCCTCGAGCCCAGAGGCTTTTGCATAGCACTTACCACTGCAGTATCTAAGAACCGATCTAATTGATGTGACACCAATTATTCAAGTATCACTAAATGCAGAATTAATGCATCTGTGTGTACAAACCTCCTAGACCCTGACTATGAAATTATAATTCTGACATGAAATGAGCCAGAGTAGAACACCAGCTCTCAGCTGAGCCCCTGCCACTGCAGTGCTGGCCAGTCCTGCCAGGCCACCTCCCAACAGCCGTGCAGAGAGGCGGCATTGCACAGGATGCCTGCAGCATCCAGCTCACTGCACAGAGTCAGGGCCTGCAGCTCCCCGCAGACTGGCCTGCAGCCACGGTGGGTTCTGCCCATCCAAGCCATCCTGGGCAGCATCAGCCATGTGAGTGCTGGCAGGGCTGCTGCAGCCATTGTGACAGCCAGCCTGGGGAGCTGTATGCTCTGCAGGGCAGTGCAAGAACCGTTCCTGGGCTGCTCAGCAGAGCCAATGCAGCTTGCAGAGCTCTTGGCTTAGACATGGACTGGTGCTGGGAAAAGTCATTCATTGCATTTGAAATTTTACTGTGAAATTAAGCTATGCCTGGACATGCAGAGCTTGGCATAAGCAGCACTTTTTATTTTGTAAATTGCTTTCTAAAACCAATTAAAGGAAAAAGATGGCTGGTGGCCAGGGGACGCACACAGGGTGACTCCTCTTTGGGCTGGCTCTGGGTCCCCACCACGAAGCCCAGAGGAGCAGCCTCAGCATGGGGAGACCATGGGGCTGGCCTGCACCTGACAGAAAAGGATGTGTGCTGCTGTCCTCTCTGTGTGCTGCCTGTGGGGAGCACGGCCCCATCAGGGGCTGCTCTGCTGCCTCTACGCCCACACCCATGTGAGGGGGTCTTGCCCTCCTGCTGCTGGACACCTGCTCCCCTCTGCACACTTGTGGATGCTGTCACTGCCACACGCCCCAGCCGGGATGCACCAGCCACATCTCATGGCCACTTCCACATGCCCTCCTTGTACCTCTGGCGTTGCCCACAGCAGGGGATTGCAGGGCATGGCCCTGCAGCATTCCCCATGAAGCCACCAGGTGAGGCCCCACCTGGTTCCCTGCTACACAGGATGTCATGCAGACCCATGGGCTGACCCCAGGCACTGGCACCACATCAGCTGGAGCTGGTGCCCTCGTTGAGACAACCCCCTGCCCCCTCCCATCCTCACCCCAGCTTCAGCACCTCCGTCCCCCAGCAGACTGCAGAGCCTGCAGCACACTGTTGTCCCAGCACCACTCTGGGGCAGCGAAGCAGAGAGGTCCCACGTGAACTGGGGGATGCAGCAAGGCACAGCTGGCCTGGCAAAGCTCTAGCACCATCTCCCACCACATCTGTGCAGCAAGCCTGGCAAGCACAGCACAAGTGGCGGGCTGCTTGGATGACCAAGGATTTGCCCTGGTTCTGATTTGTTCAATGTTTTCATTAAGGAGCTGGATGATAGAATAGAGAAAGCACTTATTAAATTTGCAGATGACACAAAGCTGGGAGGGACTACAAGTATCTTGGAGGACAGGATTAGAATTCAAAATGATCTTGACAAATTGGAGAAATGGACTGGAAAAAATAGGATGAAATTCAACAGGGACAAGTGCAAGGCAGTATGCTGAGCGGGGAACAATCAGCTGTGCAAACACAGGCTGGGGATGGCCAGGCCAGGGGCACGGAGCCCAGCCGGGCGTGAGACTGCACAGGTGCTCAGGGAGGAAAGGGGCAGGCAGGAAGCACACTGCCTGCTTGTCCTGGTGGTCCTTTGGGAATCAGAGGAGCAGGGCTCGCAGGGAAGGCAGGAGGAACGGCGTGAGAGGCTCTGTGGAGAGGAACCTCCTTTGGCCTCGAGCACAGACTGACGCCTCAGAGCTGTGCCATGGGCTCTCCAGGGTCTTGCATGCCTCTCCCATGCTGGCCAGGAACCATGGTGAGATCTCGCTGGACCCCGGTCCCTGTGCACTCTGGGAGTGGGGCCGAGCAGGGGTGTCCCCCCAATCTCCACTGTCCCCCTGCTTTTGCCAGCTCAGAGCCAGGGCAGCTGGTGGTGCCCTGGGGAGATGTCCTTCAACCAGCCCCAAAAGCTGCTCAGCCTTTCCCGTTGCAGCCCCGCTGAGGCAGAGCCCTGGGCACCAGCCCAGCCCAGCGCCGGGAGCCAAACCACCCACCACTGGCTCCGGGAGCTTTGCTCTGAAGGTGCTTCCTGCGCCTGGGCTCAGCCAGGGGGCTGGCCGCAGCCCCCTGCCCCACAGTGCACACCCCTGCACCCCCAGCTGTGCCTGGGGCTGGACACGGCTGCCTGGCTTGGGCTGAGCCCCCACAGAGCCCCTCCTGCTGCCTTTCCTTCACTCCAGCCAGCACCCTCCGAGCCTGTGCAAACACTGAGACTCATTTAAATAAATTAAGAAGACATAATAAATCAAAGGGAAATGAGGGGCTGTGCCTGAGGGCAGGGGAGTCACTCGAGTTTAATTACATTGGCAAGCCTCTTGCAACGAAAGCGCGGTGAGTCCCACATGCAGCAACCGCAGATGTGCAGAAGCAGGCACAGCTCCGCAGCAGGGCCGGTGGCACCACCCTGGAGAGTATGCCTGGCACAGCACCGGCACAGCACCGGCTATGTCAAGCCAGGAAAGCCAGGCAACGTGCCTGCAGAGATGGGTCCCAGACACTGGCTGCTCCCGGGCCCCCAGCAGCAGGCAGCGCAGCAAAAGCCCCAGCACACAGCCACCAGCAGCTGCCGTGGAGCTGCTGGCAGTGCCTGGTCCCACAGCGGGGCTGCCAGGGCAGCCCACGCAGCCCTGCCTGCCCCACAGCAGCCCCACCAGCCACCCGGAGCCACTGAGCATGGCTGAGGCTTGGGGACAAGTGGTGGCACCGGCAGCACCCCTCCACCACTGTGTGAGATTTACAGCCTGTCCCCTGTTCAAAAGACTCTTGCTCTCGGCTGCAGTGGGGACTCCAGAAAGACCTTTGCATAGAGGCAGCAAATTTATGAGGCTGGCTCCAAATCCCCAGTCACATCAGGGGCCAATTCGTCTTCCCAGGGCTGAGGATGAAATTAAATTATTGTAAAATAAATCTGTAAAAATGATGAAAAGACCATCACCCGGCAGCAAGGGCGGGGCGGCAGGAACACACACGCAGCCGTGACGGATGGGGCTCACGAGGTGATAAAGCGTCCGGGACCGGTAGCTCAGGGATTTTTGCTGTAATCTCACTAAAGAGATGTTGTTTACAGGAAAAAGGGTATTTTGGGGAGGAAATTGCATTTCAAGGTTAAAGGAGAAAAATGGAGCAAGTCTCCCAGGGAGTCTGCTTATGTGCAAGACGGTGGCAGACAGAGGCAAGTGTGGGTGCCAGGAGCAGCCAGGCCTGGAGCAGGCTGGAGGCAGTGCCGTGCTCACACCACGCGGAGGGCCAGGGCTGACGGCGTGCCAGCCGTGGCCCTGGCCTGCGGGGAAGGGGAGCAGGCCCCGGCACAGCCAAGGGTCCCTGGCCAGCCTCTCCGCTGGCTCAGGCACAAGGCAGGAGCTGGGGCTTGCCGTCCCCGTGGGATGCCCAGCTGGGCACAGCCCTGGCAGAGCAGGCGGCAGTTGCCTGGGCTCATAACAGGGCAGGCCCCTGGGGCCGGTGGGTCCAGGACAGCCTGAGGAGACCGGGCATCCCCGTGGGTGCCGCCAGCTTACCCTGACAGAGGAGCTGGCACCTCAGGGCAGCCAGCGGAGCAGATGCTGCTCCCTACCACGGTACCCTGGCACTGCCGAGGGCTGTTCTGCCCCATCAGCAAACACTCGCTGCTGCCCGTGACAAGCCCTGTGAGGGGAGCCCGAGCAATGCCCCCCAGCCCAATACTTAGAGGGCAGGGGGACAGAGGCAAGCACGTGCACTGCACAGGAATCTGCAGCTTCCCAGTTTCAGTCTCATCCTACAAGAAAGATGCTGGAGAGATTTGTTTTTAATTTTTTTCTGGAATGATTGGAAAAAATAATGACTTCATCTTATACTGTGTTGGCTGGCCATTTAACAATAGGCCATTAGCATGGCTCAGCATGGGGAAGGGATTTATTTAGGACACATGATTGCAAAGACAACCCAGCACCAGGTGCTTAATAGTGTTTCAGAGGTATCGGAGTGTTGCAGTGCTCAGAAAATGCAGCTGTAGGGAGTTCAGAGGCTTTATTCTTCACTTCTGTGAAATCCCACAATACCAGTAGAGATTTCTCAGCTCTGCCCTAAGCACAAAAGCAGCGTGGAGAAAGCAGCAGCTTTGCAGGGCCAAGATGCCAGCCAGCTTCCAGCCATAGTGCATCCCGGCTGCCCCAGTGTTGGCAGCATCAGCTCCTGCCGGTGCAGCTCAGCCTGGCACTGGCCATACCCACATCCCCGCCCCCACCCAGGGCCACTTCCTGGGCCTGTTAAACCCCAAGGCTCCCCTCTGCCCCCAGCAAATGCATTCCAAGCATGGCACAGGGGAGGGAAACATTCCCCACCCTAGAAGAGCCCTGTCCTCCCTGGCAGGGCTGGGGACTGACAAGGGCCTCCCTTGCTCATCCCCAGCCACTTGCGCCATTGCGCTGCGCAGCCCCGGGGCACCAGCAGCTCTGCTTGAGCCTTCTCCGGGCTTTGATGGCCTGGGCAGACACTGTCTGTCACCCACCAAGAGCCTCCTCACTCTTGCAAACGCTGAGGCACAGCCCCAGCTCCAGCCCCTGTCCTGCCACCAACACGAGGGCATCTCAGTGAGTACCAGCCAACATCTCCCTGCCCACTGATGGGCACAGAGCTCTCGAGAGCAGGAATGGGACGCCAGGAAAGCCCCCCTCATACCTGCTCATGCTGCCCAGCAAGTGGTCACTGCAAAGCCCCTGCCAGAGTAAGGTGGTGAGACTGTTGGGAAGGGGTCTCCCAGTGCCTGGGGTCTCTGCGGCTCAGTGACAGGTGCTGTCTTTGCAGCAGCCACAACAATCAGCCCCTTCCCCAGCACAGCACTGGGACAGACTGGATGGAGTAGCAAAGGGGCTACGGGGAGATCCAGCCCTGCTGGGACTGAGCCAGTGGAGCTGAAGGCAGCAAGATCAGGCTCACCTGCACAGTTATGGCAGCTGCAGCACATGGCATTGACATGGTAAATGCATGGGCAGCTGCAGGGAACTGGCGGTCTGGGCACCCACAGCAGTCCATCCTCAGCAGTGATGCAGACCCATGGCACCCCACGGCTAGACCATGCCCGTGCCCTCCCTGCCTGTCTTCTTACCTACTCTGTCTAGCTTGCAGAGTGCCATTAGCCTCCCTGGAAGAGCAGGCTGCGCTTCTTCCCGTCACGTCACGCCACGGTGGGCAGGCAGGCAGGTCCCCCCCTCTCCTCCTCTATTCACCTAGCAGAGACGTCGTGAGCACTGCCCTAAATCAGCCCCATGTGCACCTAATGGCCTGAGTCACACCCACTCAGGGCAAAAATGTCCTTCAGCTGTCTGCTCCTGCTGCTCACATGGTCTCCCAGTACATCCCACCTCTCACTCAAGACTCCCATGGTTGGGCAGCTCCTGGCCTTCCCCAGACCCCATGGCCAACGAAGCGGAGCCAGGGAAAGGCATTTTGCTGGACCCAGAAGCCTGTGCAGCCTCTCGCCTGCAGCCTTGCCAGCGAGTGGGACTGTGCCGCATGTACTGCAGCGTGGCGTAGGGTCCCACAGCAGCAGGCGGCGAGGCCAGGGGCAGGAGCTGGCGGCTGTCCCACACGGGCAGCAAGGCAGCAGTGTGCCGAGGTGGAAGTAAAGAGTTACTGAGCAAGCAGACATTCAGTAATTCATGGTCACTGAACTGCAACAGGAACAACGACAAATAATAATACAGGAAAATGGGGAAAACCCTGAAATCGTTAAGCCAATGGTTCAAGCATGAAGAGAACATGCTGAGGGAGTGGGGCGGCAGTCATGCCATGCATGGATGGAGGGGGCGATGCCAGCTGCACCCCCAGCCCAAGGGCCTCCAATGGGGCCGCTGCCCCACAGGGGCTGTTCCAGGCCACGTGCCCAGCCCAGGGGATGCTGAGCAGCACTGTGTGCTGGCCCTTAATGCCCTCCAAGCCTGGTCAGCATGCAGGGAGCTTGTTCACATCTCCAACAGGCAGGGAAGACAGATCTGCTCTCCCTAATTATAATTAGTGATGCTTACCATGGGAGTTTGTAAACATGGTTTAATTAGAGCAGCCAGGCTCCCTCCACAAGCTGCACCCTCCCAGGGTCAAGGACAGAGCAGAGCAAGGGAATCAGGAGCTGGGGAATGCTCAGGAGAGCTCAGTTGCTGGCCCCACAGAAAATTCACCCCTTTGCCCACAGCTGTGGCTGGAGAGCTGGCAGAGCTCAGCTTGGCTTGGCTCAGCTCTGCTCTGCTGGCAGGGATCACCCTGTGCCCCTGCACAGATTCTCTCCCAGGGACCTGGCACTGCCAGGACTGCACTCTGCTCCCAGGGATGGGGAGGACAACTGTGTGCACCGACTCAGCCAGAGGCCAGCAGACACTGAGCTGGGAAATTTAATCTACAGCTACAAGAAAGGGCTGTGGAGTCTCTAGATGCATAAGCCTGCTTCTTCTGTCAAGAAGAAAAATAGGAAAGGGGCATAGGGAATTAGACAAAAGCCGTGAAGCAGGGGCTGGGGGTGGGGGGGGGTGTCGGGGAGAACAGGCGGTGGCTGTCGGCAGCCCCAGCACAGACAGGGCTGATGCTGCAGCCAGGGCAGGGCAGGGCAGAGCCCCGTGGTGGGAAGGGCTCCGCACCTCTCTCCAGCTGGATCCCCCAGCAGCCTCTGCCCTCCCAGAGCCAGCATTGCACACTCTGCACTGGGGGCTCCTCGACTGCTCCCCTCCCTCCTGCCCCAGCCCTGCGCTGCCTGTGCTGTGCCATGAGCTGCCAGGGCTCTCCCTGGCTCTGCAGTCAGTGGGGCAGACAGTGTTCATGGCTGTCCTCCCCATCCTGTCACCTGCAAGGGCTGCAGGACGTTTTTCTGCGCTGCCCCATCCTCACCCTGGGAGAATGGGGTTGGGGAAGTGACTTGCACTTGCTGAGGCTGAAGCAGCGTGCGTTGCGGTGCTACTGAGCATGGTGGGGGGCACGCAGCTCCCTTTCGCCAGAAACACGGCTGCCGGCTGGCTCTGTCCCAGCACTGTCTGGGCAATGCCACTGTCTGCAGCACACTTTGGGCTCATCTGAGCTGGGCCAGGGTTGCACTCTGGCTTGTCCTTGCAGCCTGGCCATGGCCTGTGGCTTGTGGCCACATCCCCCTGGTGCTCAAAGCCCTGCAGAGCTGGAACCAGGATTGTGGGGGATGTCAGTGAGTGCCAGGAGGGAACAGGGCTGAACGAGAGCAAGCCCCTGGCAGGCTGCATCTCTGGGTGCAGCCAAGCTGACAGCTGTCCCAGTTGTCCCATGACTGACCAGGTTATCTGGAGGGATGAATTTTGGCAACGTGGGTGAAAGCATCCCAGGCTTGAGGATGGTTGACTGTGGAGGCCAGTCAGCAGCAGGCAGAACGTCCACGCAGGCTGAGCCGTGGGCAGCATGCCTGGAGAGTGGCGACCTGGTCAGAGCTCCCTGTAGGTCCCACTGCACCGGGAACCTGGATGACTAATTGCCATTGTCACCAAACCTGATTAGGAGGCCGGCCATAGCCAGCTGGAAACTGTAGGTGTTAATTCTTCCTGGCAGGAGCGGTGCCCTGTCCAGAGGAGCTCCTGCACCCCAGCCTGTCCAGAGCAGCTCCTCTCCCCAGCTGCCTGCAGAGGCTCTGACACTGTGCCTCTAACCTCACTGCTGCTGCCCCGCATGTGTGGCTGCTCCCCATCGGCAGGGTGGATGCCTCCCAGATGCCGGCCAGCAAGCCCTGGCTCTGCAGAGCCATGCTCTGGGCCAAGGCTTTTCGGGGAGAGGCTGGGGTGGGTGCCTGGGTCAGTGCCCAGGTCCTGCCTGTGCCACGGTGGCCGGGCAGGTGCGGGTGCCTCCCAGCTCTGTGCACGATGCTCCTGCTGCCCCTGCAAGGCCATGTGGCAGTGAGCGGGAGCCAAGCTCAGTGTCTGGGTGACAGGTTTACAAATCACCATTGCTGTCTGAAGAGGGAGCTTGGCTGCCTCAGCATTCATCCCCGCACTAATTACTGCCTCCCCGAGGAACCCAATCCATCTCGCTGTAATTGACAAAAGGCAATTAAAAAGCAGTTGTGAATAAGGGGGACATCTCTGGGGAGCCTGGCAGTAGAGATTTAGGTGCTTTGCTCCCTGGTGCCTTGGACATGTTCCAGTGGCTCAGCTGGGCAGCAATGCTTGAGGTGGCCATGTCACCTCCTGCGCTGCTCCCGGCTCAAGCCCCAAGGCATGGGTGCTCTGCCCAGGCACCCAGCCCAGCCTTCCGCTCACCCACATCTCCTCCCACCCTGCCAGCTGCAGGACTGGCCTCTTACCCCATGCCTGCTTGCCAGCCAGACTCGAAGACCCAGCCAGCCATATGCTTTCTTGTCACTTTCCTGTGGGCAGGGACCAGGGCAGGAGCAGCAAGGCCCTGCACCCGCATGGGGCCAAGGCCAGCACTCAGCAGACAGCCCATCCCAGGGGCTCCCCTCCAGCCTATGCCGGTATAAACCCCTGGAGCTGGCAGAGCCCCAGCATCTTCCTCTGCCTGAAGCTGCAGGGGACATGGGGAACATGGGGAGAAGGGCACTGGGAGCAGCACCGTGTCTGCAACAGGAATGTCACAGCCCCGCTGCCTGGGCTGCTGCAGAGCACAGCCTTGCAGGAGACAAAGGGCAATCAGCAGCGAGTGGCACGGAGCTGGGCGTGAAGAGCAGCTGATTGAGGAAGAGACACGTCAGATGCCTCTTGTGCAAAGCAATCTGCTGATTGTGGAGAGCAGCAGGTGCGGGCGCTACCAGCTCACCTGCGGAGACACAGCCCTGCCTACAGCGGTGGAGGGAAGGGCAGCATGAGGGTAGGAGGGACATAGGGCAGTGTGTGCCCTGTGTCCCTGCACAGCATGTGCCTTGCATCCTGGTGCAGCTTGTGCCTTGTGTCTCTGCACAGCAGTGCCCTGTGTGGCAGTGCCCTGTGTCCCTGCGTGGTGTGTGCCCTGTGTCCCTGCGTGGTGTGTGCCCTGTCTCACTGCATGGCAATGCCCTGTGTCCCTGCATGGTATGTGCCCTGTGTCACTGCATGGCAATGCCCTGTGTTCCTGCATGGTGTGTGCCCTGTGTACCAGTGCAGCAGTGCCCTGTGTCCCCGTAGGCATTTCTCTCCTGAGGGCTGGACAGCTCTGCTCCAGCCTGACAGGGACAGACTGCCCGGGGACCATGTGCCCGGCAGAGCCACGCAGAGGAGAGGGCAGAGGCAGCGGGCCACGGTCTCCAGCCCTGTCAGCAGGGCAAGCTGTGCCTGCCCTGAGCTGTGCCAGCTGCTGGTGCTGCCTGGGGGCCAGCCCTGAGGCACGGCAGAGTGCAGAGCTGCCCTGCCCGCCTGCTGCTCACTCAGGGCCGGGGCTCGCAAGAGCTGCCCAGGGAGAGGTGAGACCGCCCCAGGCAGAGCTGCAGCCCTGACAGCCCTGGCACGTGGCTCAGGCAGCCCTGGCTCCTCTTGGGGCTCCTGCTGTGGGGACCCCAGCTGCCTGCGGCCCTGTGGTGGAGATGAGGGTCCACGGCTGTCCTGTGCTGGAGGAGGGGTCTGCCATAGGGTGCATGGGCCTGGCAGGGCTGACCCGCTCTCCAGCTGTGGCAGATGGCAGGATGTGCTGATGCTGGGATGTTCTTCACCATCTGTTGGGTCTAACCGACTTCCTGCAGAAGTTCTTAAAAAGAAATTAAACCAGTTGCAAGAAAAAAATTGTTAATTAAAAGGCCTTTTGATTAGATAAACAAATATTTACCAGTTATGACTGACCCCGGCCACTCTATTTTTTGTCTGCAAACTCCACAATCAGCAGTTATCTCAGCAATTATGTCTGTGCCAATGATTCCCCCCCACATAATGCCTCCCATGGGGGTGTCCCTGCTGTGGTGGGCAGGCCAGCAGAAGGAAGGAGCCAGGTGCTGCCCAGTGGAGGGGTGAGCTGCCCCGCTGTGCCCTGGGCGCCACCACACACCACCCACACCCATGCCCCTGCCCCGCACCGGCTGCCGTGCTGCAGATGCCCTGCTCTGGCCATGGTGATTTCGGGCAGCAGCATCCTCCTCTGGGCCCGCTGCTGGTCCCCAGGCACCTGCATTAGGCTCATGCCACAGCATGCAGAAAGCTGTCCATGTTTTGGAGGAGGCTCAGCACATGGCAAGGGCTCCCTGCTGGCCTGAGTGGGCAGGGGCTTTGCGTCCCATGGCCAGCCCTCCGTGGCCTTCTCCCATGCCTGGCAGGGGGTTCCAAGGGCTGTGCTGGCTGCCTGAGACCCTGCTGCAGTGCCCAGCCCCACCCCCAAGCCACCAGTGCAGCAAATCCCCCTTTCCCTTGCACCTGCTGGTACCCTGTGGCCAGAGGCTGTAGGACAAGGAGCCTGTCCCTGTTCTCGTGTCTGCCCATCTCATGCCAATGGGTCCTGGGCATGTCATGGCCTATTGCCCATGGAGCTGCACAGGGGCTGAACTGGAGTGACTGTAGCCTGCGGCGTGCCGATCCCTCCCTCTGCAGAGGGGACCCGCGTAGTCACGTCACACCAAGGGGTGTGCTGGGGGGGAGTCACGGGGTGCAGCACCAGCCGCACACTCCCAGGGCAGGATGTCGGTTTTAATGTGGTAAGAAATTGATGGATGATTCTGTGCAAGTGAATGTTCAGTGTAAATTACCCATGTTAGGCTCCAATCCATGGCTAATTCATTAGACACACGTTTCTACACAAAAATAAAAAGCCTTCTGCATGCATTGTTCACCAAATGCTCTGAAGAAAAGATGTGGGGAGGCAAGGCAGGCCCTTGACCCACTCTTCCAGTTAAATCCTAATTCCCAGCCTGTCTGATCCCGAGCGATGAGTGGGAACAGCTCCAGCCCAGCTGCGCAGCCTACCAAGGAATCGCTGCCAGCACCCACCCAGCCCAGCGCTTGCCTGGCTGCAGGGCTCAGCACCTCTCTGAGGCCAGAAGGGATGGGGAGGAATGCATGGCACTGCACCGCACCGCATGGCATGGCACCACACCGCACAGCACCACATGACATGGCACGGCTCTGGCGGGACAACAAACCCTGGGCATCAGACCCAGAAAAACACTGGGATGTCTGTGAAGGCCCATTCCCATGATCTAGCGCCATTTAGAGTCTTATTAATGGAGTGGGAAAGCTAATTGTGATTAAAGTAATGATGGCGCTAAACAGATAATTCTCACTGAAAGGCAAGATAGATTTTTAGAAAGTGAATAAAAAAGGAAAAGATGGAGTAACCAGCCTTTAAAAATACAGAGATCAGTAAGTGAGGGTTCATTTTTTTATTAGCAGAGGGTTCTCAGGGGAGGCATGCGCCTGCATCCCCAGTGCCTGAGACTGCACAGCTCTTAATAAATGGCACGCCAGCGATGCTGGGCCTGCCCGCTTCATTACCATGACTACTGCACTTTGCTTTTACAGTAGACTAAATATTGAACAGAGAGCAGGTGCGTGGAGGATTCCAGCCCTCCCAAGCCATCAGTGCCGTCTCTGCAGGCAGCTGTGTCCCCTGGGAGGGAGCACTTGGCCATAGGGCCACAGGCTAGGTGAGGTGGCGAGTCCCCGTCCTGCATGGCTGGCTGTGGGAGCCTTTGCACCAAGCTGGGGGGCAGGGACCAGGCCAAGCCTCGGGCGATAGGATCAGCAGCAGACCCTTCTCCAGGGAGCACAGCAGAGCTCCTTTCCTCCCCAGCAGCGGCAGGGAGAGCCCAGCCGGGACCTCACTGCATGCAGACCAGCCCTGCAAAGGCTGCAGGAGCAGCACCTTTCCCAGCACTGGAGGTCCTTCTCCCCTGTGCTGGCTGTTTTGCCCTGCCTGGCTGCAGCAGGGAACCTGCAGGGCACTCGGTGCACTGGCCCAAAGCTGACACACTCCAGGGATGGAGGATATGCATGGGCTCGTCTGCTGGTTTCAGCAGACCCCAGGACCTAGAAACTCAGCAAATGTCCCATGGCTCCTTCCTCCTGCAATGGCTAGCACAAGAGGCAGCAGGGAAGGAGTTTGCATATCAGGACTGCTGGAGGTTATTGCTTTTATAAGTAGATGGCATGCAAGCGCTTGAGGTTAGGAAGGCAGGAGGAGAGCCCATGGCTCAGCATGGCTCTTGCCTGCAAACAGCCTCCACCTCACCTTGCATTTCGAGGGCTCCCTAAGGCCCATCTCTGCCCAGCAGCTACCTGATTCCTGCTCTCTGGGTGTGCATGGGGTGTTCTGCTCCCCAGTGCTCTCCCACCCTCACTGTGCATTTCTGTTCACCCCTTTAAATGTTCTAATACTGTAAAAGATCCATCAGAAGCCTTCCACTCCAGAGGGATATATATTATCTAAATTTGATAAGACAACTTAATTTCTCTCCGTGTCTGTTACTGGCGATAAAACTGGGAGACTTTTATGACCTGGAGTCCTCTGTAAGATTGTCAGGAACTTATTATACAAGGTATAACTGGATTTCTCTCCACAGATGGCTCGCAGCCATGAGCTGTAACGCAATTCTGCAGCACATTTGGTAGAATAAATGCAAAGAGCTTGTTACAGTGAGTTAGATAAGAGAGACGGGAACACGGCTCTCGCAGGCTAATTTGGCATCTGATCTGCCTTTTCCCTTGCTGTGAAGGACGACTTGGAAAAGTGCATTTCAATCTAGGGAAGGAGCCAAGCCCTTCCCAGAGCTGGCTGGGACTGCACAGCAGCCAGTGCAGTGCACTCAGACGGCCAGGACCCAGCGTGCCGTGGCAGAGTTGCCTGCCCGAGACCTTCGTGCATGCTGCAGATGTTTTCCCAGCAAACCAGCTCTGCTAGGTGCCTTCCCGCATGGCAGTGAGGGCCGTCATGGCAGGCTCATCCGTTATAGTTATCACACAGCCCATTCAGGCTCTGACCAGATAAAGACTGGTGATTTTTTATTTACTGATTTTTTATTTCAGCATCCTGTGGGCAGGATGCCATGCAGCACACTCATTTATCTCAATTTGCTCCCTCCCACCTCCCATCCCTAATTTTTCAGCAGAGCCTTGGAGGTGAAAGCCTTATCTATGTGGCTCTCCTGCACACGGAAAGTGATCATGGCCTCTCCTTGTAGGGGCCCTGACAGGGCTATTTACTGTTGGAGCAGTGGCTATGTGGACTGGAGATGTGATCTATCCCTCCACCGCTGCATGCGGACCTGAGCCAAGCCAGACCCTGCACTGCTGTGCCCGAGGCTGCAGCGGGGCTCACGCATGGGGTGCAAGTCCTGGTCACACAGAAGCTCCTCAGTGACCATCCCCAAACAGCAAATACCCTCCCAAGCTCAGACCGACCACGTTAGAGCAAAAGGGAACTGCTGAAACTATCTACTGGTGACAGCATCTTCCTCTCCTGGTGGCTCTGGCCACTTGCTCTCATGCAGCCCCACTGGGCTACACTCCCTGGTGTGGGCAGAGCCAGCCCCACAGCCCTGCACACCCTCCCTGTGGCTGCTGGCAGCACCCCCATGCACACACCGTCCCCAGAGCAGGTGCTTGCTGGGTCCCAGCACAGCTAAGCTGGGCCACGGTGCTGCCAGCACCGTGCCTGCACCCATGCACCATGGCAGGCAGTCTCTGTGCCCTTTGGGAACGCAGCGCCGGTTCCTGGCCCTCGGACCCCACAGGGCACAGCAGGACCTGGGGCCTGGCTTTGAGCAGAGGCAGCAGCACAATGTGGCCACATTAATGCTGGGCGAAGTATGTTGTTATGTACATCAGGTTTTGTAATGGAACATGTTTAAAATTCAATAGAAAGAAAGATTAAAAAATAAGTTTCTTATCTAAAGGAGCCATAGAGCCAGTGAAGAAATTATGAATGTCTCGTTGTCCAAGGTTAAAGAGTGAGAGCTGAGGCATGAAAAGGCAGGAGATAAGATGAAATGTTTTCTGTTCAAATGAATGGGCTCCACTCTGCTCCGTAATAAACGATCAGTGTCAATATGACAAATTAATTCTGCATTGAGCTCCATTCAGCGTGTGCAGAGCGGGGAGGGTCCAGTGGAACAGCAGAGTCCCAGCCACAGCCTCTGCCGCTGGATCTGCACCGCAGGGTGACACCAGGGCTCCACAAGCCATTACTACAGGTGCACCTCCTGGAGGGCAGGCAGGAGAGACCCTACATCCCCTCAGCTGCCCTTGGCCAGGAGCTCCAGGCTGGCCCTGCAGCCCCTCTGCATGGCTGGCGAGGGGAGGGGATGGCCCTGGCCCTAGGCTGCAGGGCCCAGTGGGGGCTGCAGCCACCCCTGGACACCCCCTGAGCCCTGGCTCTGAGCGCTCCTCTGCCCATGGGGAGAGGGGGACCACGGCAGGACCCCAAGGGCAAGGGGACAGAGATGACACAACCTGGGCTGGCAGTGGTGGTGGCTGCGGCAGAGCCGTGCTGTAGAGGAATGAAGGCAGTGGGTTGATTAGCATTGATAACATGCAGCTGTGGCCTTGCCTCAGAGGCAGTGGGTTGATGGACATGGATGATGTGCAGGTGTAGCTCGTTCCTGCTAAGTGGTTAAATAGCCCTGAGGATTGTAGGAGGAGGGGGGTGTGTTTGTGTCAGGTTGTGAAGGAGCAGTATGGTACAGCACAGACAGCAGAATCTGACCAATGGTGAAGCCTTGTTGCAGTCTACTAGTTTGATTGTGCTGCAACACTGTGCCAGCACAGGGAGCTGCTGGCAGAACAGCCAGGTGACCCCACAGAAGAGACTGGACCTTTTAAAAGAGACAGTGACAAATGAAGCTCCTTTCCAGCTTGAGGCACAGAGGAAGGAGGCAGGGAGGTGCTTCCAGAGGCCATGAGCTGAAGGTCACCCAGGAGCCAGGTGTTGCTGCCATGGGGCAAGGGGGGGGGGGGGCATGAGGGGATAGAAGGGTGTGAGCAGCATGGGATGGTGGATGTGGGACCTGGATGGGCAGTGCCAGAGGTGCAGGCAGTGGTTTGAGGAGAAGGGGAGCTGGAACCATCCCCACCCCAGGAGAGGATGGGCGGGGAGATGGGGATGTTACTCCTGAGCACTGCAGTAAGTGCCTGGGGCTGTGCCCAGCCGTGCCAGCCCTACCCAGGGTGGCCCTGCCAGACCCACTGGAATCCTGCCCAAGCCCCCATGCTGGTAAGTGATGCTGCTGGGGCCTCATTTCCCACTGATCAGCGGTGAACCCAGGGACATGGGTGCAGGTCCTTGGCATGGGAAGCAGGCTGTCTGCCCAGGCAAAGCCTGGTGAACCAGCCACCAGCCCTGCTGCTTTCAAGGCACCATTCCTGCCAGAGAGCATCTTCCAGCCAAGCCTGGTGCTGCAGCTGCTCAGCGGAGCAGGAGTTGGTGCAATGGGCTGTGCTGCACAAGGCAGGGGGTGATAGCCACACCAGGCCAGTGGATGCCAGCGGACACACAGCTGTAACAGCAGCTGTTATTATTCACAGGAGATCCTTCGCACAAGACATGCTCTCACAGAAGACAAATTGCAGCCGACACAGAACACTGTTGCTCTGTGTTTATCTCCCGCTGCCTGAGGGCAAGAGCAGGTGAAGTTACAGGAGTCTGGATTGCTGGAGTTGAGAGCTGCTGCAGCCCTGAGTGGATCCATGGCCTCATCCATGCTGGGCTCACTCACCACCAGCCTCTGCCCAACCAGCTGGGCACAGGCAGGATGGAGCAGAGTGGTGCCTTTGCACTGTGCAGCTATCTCCATTGCTACCATGGGGCAGGCCCAGCTGCCACTAAGGAACCAGTGGCCCCAGGCATGCACCTGCACATGGGGCACAGTGTTTGGGAGGATGGGCTGGCTTTGCATCTCCAAGCAGAGCGTGGGGCACCTGGCTGCTGTGCTGGTCCTGCACAGCTGTGCTGTGGCTGGCAGAACCAGGTGGCAAAGCTTCCTCTGGAGATGCAGAGAGTGTTCCTGCATCAGCACCCAGCTCCCTGGGAGGGGACAGGCAGGGCTGCCTGTGCTGCAGCTCTGTCCCTCGCTGCAGGCATGGGAGCCTGGGGAGCTGTGGCAGCCGGGCTGCAGGGCCTGCTCCTGGACAAGTTGGCAGCCTTTCCCATCTTGTTCTCAAAACACTGACAATGTAGCTGAAATGGAAACAGCATCCCAACAGCTGAGATTAAAACATGAAAATGAGTATAGAAATTAGGTTTGTTAAAGTGAAATAGCTAATATAATCCTCAAAGGATTTTTTCCTTTTGACTTAAAAAAAAATCTAATATCTTCATTTCCATACCTTTTTTTAAGCTAATTTGTGGAAAATTAAAATGGTGAGCCCACAAAGGCTGCAGTTTAATTGAATCTTGCATCAGCCCTTGGTGAGCAGTCTCTCTTGGATTCCTTGATTAGTTCCCTCCATTAAATCATTTTTGCATCGTTTAGCTGAGATACTGTCTTCTGGCGGGTCTGGGACTCGGGGACCTGGATAACTCAGTCTCCATCTAAGCAGATGTAAAACGACATACCATGCTCTGGAGAACTGTCTTATTTGGCCTCCTGTGTCTGTGGGACTTGCTCCTGCACCTTGGCTGGGGCTCAGCACATCCCCAGGCACTGGGCACAGTGCTGCAGGACTTGCAGCTGTAGCAAGCCCACAGGTAGCATGGATGGAGGGCAGTGGGAGCAGTGGAAACAATGGGAGCAGTGCTGGGCACCAGACAGCTTAGAGAGGGTGCACTGGCCCAGCCGCAGGGGACATGGGATGTAGCAAGAAGCACAGCGTGACATCCTGGCAAGGGAAGTCCTTCCACTCTGCCTGCCTGGCAGCACCCTGTGCACAGTGCTGCAGGCACTGGGCCCCAGTGGAACACTGGTCCACAGCACAGGGCATGCATTCAGGATGTGGCTGCAGCACTGGGAGCTGTGTGAAGTTCACCTTCTGTCTCTCCCTGCCAAACAGCCCCTCTAAGTGTAGATAAATTACACCTACCAGGCCCAGCTCATAACTTAGTGGGGAAGAGCATTTACAGCCTCCTTGCCCCATGGCACAACATCCCAACAGGGACAGAGCCACTAAATATCTCTGAAGCCACCACCAGCAGCTGCACTGCAGGGCAGCCAGCATGGCTCTGGCCTGGGGAGCTACGTCACTGCCCCACTGTGCTATGCAGATGCAGGCACTTTACGAGCCACCTCTCTCTTGTGCATCCCCAAGCAACCCTGGCACCTCTCCCTGTCCCAGCTGTGGCACACGAGTTTTCTGATGGCTTTGTCAGGCTATCATGTCCTGTAGATTAAAACAGATTTTATATAAGTCCTTTTCACCCCATTAGATTACTCTGGATTAACCTTGATCTCAGTAATAGATGCTATAAATGTAAGTCCTGCTCAGGGGGATTTTATCCATATGTTCTTGGAAAGCAGAAAGTAGATAAATTCTTAGAGAAGGTCTTACTGAACGATTAGAAAGTTTTAACCTCTTCAGAGTCATCCAAGGCCATGTGCCCCCCTGTGGGGCCAGTGCTCAGCCCCACCGCCGTGGCCCCGCCACTCAGCCCCCAGTGGGGCATGTCCTGTGCTACCATTTGGGGAGGGGGACCCAGCACATGGTGCAAGGCCAGCCTGCCACCCTGCTGCTGTACGGACCTGCTGTTGCCGGTGAGCTCAGCCTGCCCAAAACATGCTCTTGAGGCAGCCTTGTCTGCTCCAGCCTCTCCTGTGGGATGCTGGTACGTGTGTGGGCAGGGCACGCCGCTGGTCAGCCATTCTGCTTCGGAGCCTGGCTTTTACGCTCTCTGGCTCTGCAGCAGAGCCTTGACCTTGCACCCAAATGAGAGTCCCATGGCAATTCCCTCCCGCATCCCTCAGGACTGCCAGTGCTCTGGGGGGAATGGTTACCACCAAGCACCTGAGCTCTGCTAGTGAGTCCTGCTTTGCTCTTCAGAGCCAAGGGCTGCCTGATGCTGCTGCTGCCCTTGATTTATAGCCTGTGGTTTCCTTGAGAGCTTCATGCTTTTTTCATCATCAGAAGGGAAAAGCCTGTTGGGCAGAGTAGACTACAATCCTTTTAGTGTTTGATGGCCAAGCAACAGTTAATGCAAAGAGTGATGAAGGCGGGGTGAGGAAATTCAGGCAGCTGTGAGAGCAGAGGAGGGAGGGAGGCCAGCACATCCTCATGCAGGGCTCTAAGTGGGCACCTGTAGGTGTGGCCCAAAGGGGTCGCAGCAAATTAATTTCCCATCCCTCCTGCTGCTGCTATTAAATTGCTCTAAGCAGAGGCTAGAGCCAAAGCCAAGCTCAGCTCTTCACGGGAGTTTAACCAGCAGGTTGCCTTCTGCTTGCTGATCAGAGAAGCACCTAACGAAGGAAGAAGAGTTTGGCACTGGGCTGGGGTGCAGAGAGCTGGCTCTGCTGGAAGTTGCTGCCATCACACAGACCATGTAGAAGATGCAAGCTGTTGCTAACAGACAACAGTAATGAAAAGGAGTCAGCTCTGCAAAGCTACGCAGCGCTGCAGGCAGCCGGGGTGCATTTGGGGTGGTCTGTGAGCACACTAGCTCCTGGGGAGTCATTGTTTTAGGCTGCAGCACTGCTGTAGAGAGCTCTCATGGTTGGAACTGGTGGGAAGGGCTGGTGCCACCGGCTTTGCTTTGGCATTTATCATTGATTGTCTATCATGCTCCTGGCAGCGAAGTGGCAGCAGCAGGAAGGGGCTGCAGTTTTGCTCCTTGTCAGCAGAGCTGGGTCTGGCAGGCTTGGCAGCGCACTGGCCATCCCACCTTCTGACCTGCGGTGATCCCAGGGGGCCTGGCTCTGCTTGGGCCAGGCTGGGGAAAGGCTGGCCGGATTGTCAGCGTTACCTTGCCAGGGTAGGGTGCTGCAGTGCATGCAGAGTGACAGCCCTGCAGTATGGGGCAGTCCCCGCACGGCACAGCCCACCCAGCAGCTCAGCACGGTGAGGGCATGTGCTGGCCTGTGCTGGGGAGGAGGCAGGGAGGTTACTGCCCTCCTTCATCAGTCCCCAGCAGGGGAGCTGCCTGCCTGGCAAGGTGTCCCTGTTGCATGCCACAAGCAGGGGCCGGGCAAGGTCAGCTGCCACAGTTACAACAGGGTACACAGCCAGACTCATGGGAAGGCTGCTCAGCACCAAGCAGCAGAGGAAGATTGAACCCAGCCTGCTGAGATTGAGGACAGGCCTGTGTCCTGCCTGGACTGAGCTGGCACCCAGGGAAAGACCTGCTGGAGCTGGCTAGGCTGTGATTCAGCAGCTCTGCCCATGCAGGGGCAGACTGTCCTGTGCCCTGCACCTGCCCTGCCAGTAAGTGCAGTCCTGCCTGGCTGGAGTCACTTGTTGGACCAGACTTTGGCTGCTGCACTGGTGGTGTTGCCCCGCCGTGGCTGCACAAGCCCCGTGCACCATGGACATGCCTGCAGCAGGGGGGGGCCGGGGAGAGCATGCCGACTGCCCCCACTCATCTCCCCCAGCCAGGCTGTGCTGTGCAGGCACCTCTGTGCACATGGCAGATGTGAGCACTGGAGGAGGACTTGTGCGGTTAGCGAAGCCTGATGAAAATGCACATGGTCATCAGTGCCCTGCAGTCAGGCTCCCCACCTGATGAGCGGCAGCATGAGGACAGCCGAGCCAATCAAACTGGCATGAGCGAGAGCTCTCTGCTAGGGAGCAGGCACATGGGATGCAGAGTGAATAATACATTGCCTGCCCTCAAAGGCCAGCGTGTTCATTAGTGCCTCCCTCCTCTGCTGACATCACCCCAGATCCCACTGATCCACCAGGCCCCATGCTCTGTCCTGGCTCTTCTCTTCCTGCAACAGGAGATGTTTCCCATGCTGGCTTGTGTGGCCCTCTTCAGAGCTACATCCTTGCCACACCCCACAAGGACCCCAGCCAGGCACAAAGCAGTCTGCACAACAGTGTGTGCCGCTGGGCTCTCCTAAGCTGGTGGGAGAAGCGGCTGGTGACTGCTCCCCCCTAATAGTCAGCAGGATCAGGACTGCTGCCAGCAGCTCTGGAAGGAGAATCTCTCTTGACACAAGCAGCCCTGCCGACTGCTGCACAGCACCGCGGTAGCACTGACTCCTGCCTTAATGCTGCTGCCACTGCGAATTTGCAGAGCATCTGTGCATGCCTGACAAGCTGCCAGGTTCCCTGTCCGGAGACACATGTCCCCAGAGGGTGGTTCTGAAGGCTGCACCGTGCTGCATCTCTCTTCCCTGCTGACCAGGCTACTCTGCACACCCAGCCAAGCCTGCAGCTGGCTCTGCCCATGCTCCTGGCACTACTGGCCTCCCCAGCACCCCCCCATTCCTCCAGGCCCAGGAGCCTCCTGTACACTGACACTTGCTGGACCTTTTCTTGGGGTGTGGCTGCCACAGCCATGACCAAAGGGCTCGGGGTGTGCCAGCCCACTGCGTGGAGCTGGTGAGAGCCCCTGGTGCCCTCAAGACACTTCAGGCCTGCCAGTGCTCACAAAGCACAGCGGCTATGGGCAACACAGGTGCTGCAGGGATGCTCCAGCTTGCAGGGAGCTGCCAGGGGCAGACCAGGCACAGCGCCAGCCTCCTGACCACTCAGCCACTGAGTCACCAGCGATGGGGAGCACAGAGTGCCCTAGACAAGCACAGCACAGTCCCAGGCTGCAGCATCCCCAGCCACTGCCTCAAGGTGCCAGGGTTTGTCCTGCTGTGCTCCTCCTCCCAGGGGGTGGGGAGGTCTTACCAAGACACATACATTCTGCCTGCTGCCATGAGCTGTCACCTCCGATTCTGCTGAATATTTAAAAAATGTCTGAATCTGAAGTGACAAATCCATCATTGACCATCTGCCACTCTGCACGGTCACCCTGCAGCAGTCCCTGACATTTCCAGTTCTGCCCCGACACAAGCCAGTAACTCGGAGATGAAAGGCATCAGCCTTAGCAAGCTGACAGGCGCTGCCCCCCACCAGCCCCAGGCCCCTCCACATCCCATGCAGAAAGGAGATACGGGGTACAGGGGCAACTCTTGCCCCTCCCTGGCACAGAACTGGTGAGGGTCTGCTGATGCCTGCTGAACACAGGGCTGCACATGTGCTGCCCCCACCACCAGCACAGTCTCTGGAACAGAGCCCACGGGACACCCCACTGAGGGCATGGCCATCCCCAGAGCTGGCTGGCAGCAGCATGCCGGCCATCCCTCAGCCAGGTACCGTCCCTGGGCATGGGGGCTGCTGCGAGCACTGTGGGCAGTGCTGCACCCTCCTGCACCTGTGCCAGGGGTTCTCCCAGCACAGCCGAGTGCACGGGGCTCCAGCACAGGGTCCCCAGAAACCTGCCCCTCCTGCCCTGCCACATCCCCACCTGGGGACGGAGCAGCTGGTCTGCTACACACTCTGAGCAAGGACCCACGTGGATGCTGCTTGTGAGCAAGGACCCACGTGGATGTTGCTTGTGAGCAAGGACCCACGTGGATGTTGCTTGTGCACAAAGGACAAGCTGCCTTGGGGCCCTCTCCCTGTCACCTGGCAGTGGCTGTCCTCTTTACTCCAGGCAGATCAGCACTGGCACCCTGTAGACCCGTGACTCCCCAGGATGGCAGCAGGGAACAGGGCTGCTCTGAGGCAGGGTCATTCCCAGGAAAGGAGCAAATGTTAATTGCCACTTGTCCCCTTGCAGCAAAACACTCATGCTCCTTTGCTCGGCTGTGGCAGCTCCTGCAAGGCAAACCCACACCCAGCCCCGTCCCTCCCTGCCACTGCAGGGACCTGGCAGAGAGGGTCAGTCGCCTCACTGTGAGGTGCTCTCCGCCGCACCTATTCCCCACACTGGGTGCAGGAGCAGTGCTACAACTACCAGCTTTCCAACAAGGCTGCTGCACCCTGGAAACCTGGACTGGGGCTCTGTGACAGAGGCTGTCAATGGCACCACTCATCTGGGGCCCGAAGCCAGTGGCAGTTCTGGCACCATGGGCCAAGTCGCAGAGCCCCAGCAGGAGTGGGGGCTGCCCAGGAGCTCTGCCAGGGGCCCAGGGTGCTCTCAGGCAGGTGTTGTGGCTCCTGTCCCCCAGGGCCCCAGGAAAGGCCAACAACGCCTGCCACAGCAGCTGCACCGCGTGCCTGCGGAGCTGCTCCTGGCAGCCCTCCCACAGAGGAACTGTGCCATGGCAAGCCCACAGGGCTCCTCACCACTCCTCCTGTGTCCACAGCAGCCCGACAGGGTAGAGGAGTGGGGTGGAGTGCCAGGAGACCCCACGGGGGGATGTGGGGCACCATAACACTACACCTTCAGCTTGTCTCGGACCCTGAGCAGAGACAGCAGGACTGCGGGAGAGCTCCTGCCTGCCATTTGATCCGTACTTGTAGCTGGCACAGAGCTGCAATTTACAATCAACCTGCTGTTTGAGCTAATTGTGCTGTAATTGCTGAGCTGTGCTCCCTCCTGTTTCACCAGAGCGCGGCAGTTCTTACATTTCTTTTGGCAAGCTAGCACATCCCACGGGCAGCCCCAGTGCTCAGCCCACTTACTCCCCACCCCAGCCGTGTGCCCGGGCAGAGGCAGTTTTCCTTTTGCTACCTCTGTCAGCAAACACCATCTCCCATGACTGGAAGCTGCTGGACCCTGTATGACTGGAAGCTGCTGGACCCTGTAGGAGCCACCGCTGGAAGCAGTTGCCCGAGGGTACAGGATGATCATGTACTGCCATGCCATGGAATGCATGGATGGGCAGGCACAGGGCACTTCTCCAAGAGATGCCTCTGCCTCCTTGGAAAGGCATCTTGCCAATGTTTCATTTTTAATAGATAAAATTTGTTCAAATGGAGGAGTAGAGCAGACCACGTCCGAGCATGGGGGACTGGCAGGATGGGGCCGGGGGTGCTCACTGTCCCACTGTGAGGTGGTGAGCCAGTGAGCTCTGAGGGAGGGAGATGCCGGGTTATCAGTTGTAATTATAGGACACTGTCACTGGAGGGGCTGGGCTGGTTCCCGGCAGCTCCCTGTCACTCCCCCGTGCTGATGCCGCAAAACTTGTGCATCCTCCGTGCCACTTAAAAATTCCTGTCTTTAATAACTCGAGACATCAGAAGCCTGCAGGAAAGGCATGGGGGACAGCAGGCACGAAGGGGACAAGCACAAGGGCACGCCAGTCCCTGGAGAAGAGCGCAGGGCTGCAGGTAGCCACAGACCTAAGTGTGCAAGCTGGCATCCCCCCGGTTTGGCAGCCCCCAGCTTGGTCCCCCCCAGCTTCATCCCACCGGTTTGGTGACTTCAGTTTGGTGCTCCCCAGCTCGATGCCCCCCCTTCAGTGCCCACGGGCTCGGTGCCCCTCCGCTGTGCCCTGGGGCCGCCCCGGAGCCAGTGCGGGGCAGAGCCGGCAGCACCGTAGGCAGCGCTGCAGGCAGCGCCAGGCCTGCGGTGCGCAATCAGTGCTAATCAGGGAGCTCACTAATTGCTGGGCCCCCCGCAGGGCGGTGATGGCTGGAGGGCGCCCGGCAGCGCTGCGGCAGCGGGTGGGGGGGCTCCGGCTGCCCCCTGCACACCCTCACGGCTTCCCGGCCAGAGCAGGTATCACGCCTTGCGTCTACAAGCCTTTATAAAGAATGAGCGATAAAACCTCACAAAGATGCTGAGATTGTTTCAAGAGAAAATGGTTTTTAAAGCAAGTTTTCTGAGGAAACTCTGTCCTCTCCCACGTTCCAGGGGTGTTTCTCCAAGGGCCGCAGTTCCCACACAGCATCACCCCACGGTTCCAGCCGTGAGCACGCGTGAGGCCGCATCCCCGCACACGGTCACTGCCCGGTGTCCCTGCTGCCCACGCCGAGGGGATCCCACCGCTGTGCAGAGCTGCGGTCCCAGCCGGGGGTCCTGCCCTGCATGTGTGGCTGGGCACAATGCCTGCAGCCCATCCTCAGCCCAGGCTCCTGCTTTCGCACATCTCTGCCTGACAGGCTGGGTCCTATGTAAATTCCCACCATAATCACACTGAGAGCTATCAAACTATCTAATTTAATTTCTTTGTGAAAATAAATAGCTAAAGTGGCCCTAGGTACACACATAAATACTTCAGCTTTATGTTGGGCCTGTTATTACTTCTCCCAGCTTGTGTAGTCGTAATGCACACTTAATAAGTACATATTTATTGCACGTCTCGTCCTGGTGGAATAGTGAGGAATTTTTGCTGAACAAGCAGGAAAACAGCTTAGTCCATAATAAAAAAGGGAAGGAGTTAAAGGAAAATATGCTGGGTAATTAATGATTGGGTTTTGAATGGCCATATTTTTTTATTAAGCTAGTATGCAAATATGGCGTAAGTGGCTGTGTTAGTATTCGATGGTTTTTTAAATGCTGATGGCTGATCTCTGGTAAGACTATTTCTCTTCCTCTTTATGCCTGTGTGCTCAAAGACATGATGGTGAGCAAACGTGAGCATTTCTGCATGTCTGTGCAGGTGTTTGGGAGCGTGTAGGCAGGGAGTGCACATTTCTCGCATGCTGCCCTGGCCAGTGAGTGCATATGTGGCTTTGCACTGCTCCCCAGCTCTGCACAATACACTGCCTTATCTTCCTCCTTGCCTGCTGTCACACATTGTCTGTGTCTTTCTGCTGCTTGCTTTGCCTCGCCTATACATTCGTTGCATGCTTCATTAATCCTGATAAATATGTGGATTAGTGCTACACAGAGCTGGGGAGACTGTGCAGGGAGAAGAAGCTTCAGGGATGCTGCAACCACTGAGCTACTAGCACCCAGCTCCTGCTCCCACCGGCCAGCGCTGGCACCCATTGGGGCTGCCCATCCCTGCTGGGTGCCTGCTGCAGCCCCTGGGACAAGGTCTTGCTGTGTACCCAGCACCTGTGGCTGTGGAGAGAGGAGAGCAGGCAGCCCTGTGGCATGGGATGGGCAGGGAGAGGGTCGATGGGCCACTGGGGGTTGCTCCCAGAGCTCCATCCTTCCTGTGAAGACTACAGCAGCCCTGTGATGCAGGGACTTCCCAGGCAGAGCTGCTCCATCCCCGAGCACCAGCACCACAGCCATGCAAGCCAGGATGGGCACGCAGGTGACAAAAAGTTACTGAGCCGTGGCCAAACTGGCCAGGGCTATCACTCCTCTGGTTACTAGAGACTGTGACACCCCTGTGCAGACCCCGAAGGCACGGTGGGACAGTATGAGGGGCTGACGTCGGCTGCATGGGCATTCAGCTGCCCCTTCTCTGTGAGGAGGGTCCCAAAGTGTGGCTGTCCTGGGGCTCCAGGGGCAGGAGGGGCTATGCCAGCACCGTGGGCATCCCAGCCACACGGTCTGATCAGGGCTCTTGGAGCTGTTGGTGCTGCATTACACGGGAGCTCTAGGGACCACGAGGGGTTGCCCATGAACAGCACGAGGAGGCTTAACTCCCTGAATGAGTCCTGCTGCTCTGTGGTTGGAGAAGATGACTCAGAGGAGCAGTTTTTGAACTCTGAGCTGGAGCTTGCTCCCTGGGGAACAGACCCTGAGTTACCCCCACTCAAGGAGCAAGGCAGGGAAAGACACCAGCTAGCGAGGACAGCCAGGTTGCGGGAGTGACATGGCTGTGGCAAAGCACACAGCGATGCTGGCAAACAGCAAGCTGATCTCCCCATTCGCCCTCATTAGCACGTGGCTGAAAGACAACATGAGTTTAAATTAAGAAGACATCACAATGGTCCCAACTGTGTTACTGTTGCGCTCAGGAAGAGCCTGACAGCTGCTATTTAATATACCTCCATGATCTGTCAGGGCATATGTATGCCGCGCAGCGCGGTGTCTGCCTCTGCACATGCATGCTTCTGCATGGCTGCATGCCTCCACATGCACACAACAGCACCTGCCTCTGCACGCCCCCACCACTGTGCAGGCATGTGTGCAGGGGGCAGGACCGCCACGCTCAGCCCTGCGCCCCAGTGCTGCCAGCCTGTCCCAGGACATAGTGGTATGGGTCTGCTGCTGGGGCAGAAGGGTGTTCCTCCATCACCTTGCTATGGCTCCATGTGTGCCGTTGTGCTGGGCAGTGGGGGTGTGCCCCATGCATGCCTCTGCATGTGGCCATGACACAGCTCTCACACATGCACTCACCTGAACCCCAGTGATCTGTGAGGCAGCTGAGAGGCGGCAGACTGCAGGCTGGTGGAGCCGAGGGGTGGGAGGGCATGGGCTTCTGCGGGAAGACGGTGTCACACTGGGATTGTTGCTGCCAGCACAGCAAAGTGGTGATATTAGCACTCAGTATTTATACTGCGTGTTCCCAGCGTGATGCTTGCTAATGACTCCCACTGACTCAGGGGAGCTGGTGGCTGTCATGAGAAGGGAGAAAAGCAACTTGTTCGTGGGCACAGAGGGAGCCAGCACCTGCGTGATGGGAGGTGTGAGGGTGATGATGCTGAAGGCATGAGCTCACCCCTTTCACCCTGCAGAGACAGGCCGCTGCTTGCAGGGGCTGAGCAGCCCGCTGGTGTCCCACACTGCTGCCTTGCCTGCAAGCTCATCTGCCAGCCCATGGTCCATGCCTGCTGGCCTGCAGAAGCCCAGATCAGTGGCGGCACTTGCCCTTTGTGCCAGGGCATGCATAAGGGCCGGGACAATCTGTCCGGCAGACAGGACGGGTTGCAGGCACTGCACAATCCCACAGTGCCAGCAGCCTGGTGGGTCTTGCACAGAGATGGGATGCCCCCACTAGCCTTGGCCACGCAAGGAAAGCTGTGCTCATGGACTGATTGCTTTGTATCAGGCACTGCCAAGGCCACAGCAGTGACAAATGTTCTCAGCCATGAATTTCCCTGCCAGGCTTGTGATTTCCCCTGTATTTAGTGACAGTATTGGAAATGCATCTGAGTGCATTAAGCTGTTTCAGATGGTATTTACTATGCACCAATACCTGTGCAGGTCACGTGTCAGTGCAGTGAGACCTGCAGGCGCTGCCCTGGGCAGCTCTGGGAACCTTGCGTGGGTATAGGGGAGAGGTGAGCATCAGCAGCCAGGACTCATAGGCTGTGACAGCACAGGGGCTGGGGCTGCCAACCCCAGGTGGCCTGGGTCAGTCAGACCACCAGACCCCTCTGCCTGGGTGCCAGGCACTTGCCACCTGTCCACAAGCAGCAGTGCTTGGGGCAGGAGCCAGGCACCACTGATGGCTTTCTGCATCACCCTCCATTTGGCTGCCCTCAAGGGCAAGGTCTGGAGCCTGACCAGTGGGTGGTCCCCTCACTGCATGGTGAGCAGACACCCCACAAGCCCTGGGAGCATCCTGCACGGCCTGGGGGATGCAGCAGAGAAATAAGTGTGGGAACAAAGTGCCAGGCACCCCTTAATTTCAAAGATGGTAAACGGAAGAAGGAAAGGTCATCTTCCTGGGCCACCTCACTGAAGGAGCAGAAGGCTGCAGCACAGAGCTTAGTGCAGACCTGCTGCCTCAATTATTTATAGGTACCATGGGTAGAACATGTTTTAATGACATTTGTGCTGGAGCTCAGCAGTGCGGATCTGCGCCGAGCCAAAAGGAATATGACAGGGGCTTTACGGATGGTAAAAGCAGCATGCCAATCACAGCGGCATGCTCACCTCAGTCCTTATATCGTGCTCCCCCTGCCCTGCGGACAGCCTGCATGCAGCCCCTGTGATGGATTGATGGGCAAACCCACAGACACACAGTCATAAGTCACCAGGCTTTTTTATGGGTAAATCACAAGTAATAAGCTTTCCCACTAGAATTAGAATGACATCCTGGAAAATTACGCTCTGGTTTTACAGCAGATGATGGAAAAGCAACGGACTCCTCAGAAGGGGGTGCCTGGCCTCCCATCAGGCAGCCGTGGCTGGGCAGGACCTCAGCACCCTATGTTGGGCAGCCCTGGGGAAGCTGTGCCTTGCTGGGAACATTCACCCAGCCACCCCTCTGCCTCCCTGTCTGCACCATGCCAGCCCTCCTCAGACCTGGGGTGGTGCAGACCAGGAGCTGGTTGTGTGGGCATACGCTAGCAGGCTAGGCAAGGATGGGGCAAATGCAAACCTAAGCAGGAGATGAAGGCAACAGGACAGACGTGGAAATGTGACCTGCGGCTGGGCTGCAGTGGCTATGCATACAGGGGGCCATCCTGGACCACAGTGGCCCTAGGGTGAGTGTTGCTGTGCCACTGGATCTGTGCAGCCCTGGACATGACAGACTGCCAGGAGATCACAGCTGCCTCCAGGTCCCAGTAATGTCTGTTGCAGTGGTGGCAGGAAAGGGATGTGTCTCTGCCTAACCTTGTAATCCTGCAGCCACCTTCTCTCTGCAGTTAGTGTGCTGAGGGTCCAGAGGCCAGGGTCCTGGCAGCCAGACCTGGAAGCAGCAAAGGCTCCGACCAAGCCAGCTGGACATAACACACTTCAGCCCCTCCAGCACCTTCCTGGAGAAGAACACAGGACACTGAGCTGTGATGCTCTAGCATCTCCAGCTCACCCGTGCATCTGACAGCATGCCTTGTTCTGGGATTTAAAGCTAATTGGTCCTAGTGTCTCTTTGCATTTCTGCTTGCAGAATGTAATTTTCTTCAGAAAATGCTCTTTTGCAATTACTGTGAATTACACATGAAAAGCAAGCGACCACATATTGATTGGAGCCTAGGAAAAGCACCAGAGCCATTTAGAGTAGATTAACTTTTTTCTGGAAAATGGTTTCACAGTTATTTAAAGAGATTAATCAGTTCATTTCAGGTCATTTACCATTGTTTCTACGGCCTAGCCTCCCCCCAGCACATGGCCTGGAATATCCTCCTTTCCACCGCGGGAAGAGCTGAGGCCTTCCTGGGAGGTGTGCCAGGAGGAGGGAAGGTCCCCCGGTCCCTGTGGGGTGCGCACAGGGTGCTGCTCTCCTGACCAGGACTGCCTGGGGTGGGTGCAGGGGACGCCTCCTCAGATAACAAAAGTACAAGTGCGCTTCGCACCAGGCGCAGCAAAGGGACCAGAGGGCAGCGTTTCTGGGAAGCATCCCCTGCCGCCAGCCGGGCTGGGCAGCAGCTCTGGAAGCGGAGCCTCCAAAGCAAGCCGTGCCCGGACTTGACACACGTGGGCTGAGCGGCCATGCGGAGCTGCACGGAAGGGCTCTGGAGAAAGCTGCAAGCAGCAGCGCACAGCTTGCTGCTGCCCCACGGCCGCCTTGGAGACAGGGGTCTGCCCTCTGCACCAACAGCGTGTGCCGGGGTCCCTCTGGCTCACGGTTGTCGCACCCGCGTGCCCCCACCCTCCTCCTGCTCCCTGCAATGGCAGGGTGGCAAGGTCACCCAGCACCCTGCAGGCAGAGCGGGGCTCCCTCCCTGAAATACTTTAAAGCGTTCTTTTCTTTGGGAAGAAAGTACTGAAGTCAAATGGCTCCTGTGGTGGAATACTTACCAAATGTCAACACAATCTGTGCTACATTATGGCTAAATGTGATAATCTTAACGCCTGGCTTCTTAATGTCAGTGGCACTGAAGTCTGATGGATTGACAGCCAGCCAGAATGACATGCAGCCATAGCTGATAAGGGCTCTCTCCAGGGAAATCACAGCTTTTTAAAGATGTTGGCAGCTACTAGCAAGTACCTTTTTATTTAAAAGGATTACAAGCATTGATTGCACTTCCTGTTTTCTTTTTATCACATTTCTGCACCAAGTGAAGCTTGTGCTGTGAGCTGAGCCTTTCAGACAATTATTCTGGAATAATGAAGGCGTGTCATGTTGGCTGTAATGAGTATTTTCAATGCCTAATTTGCGTGCAGTGTGAAGGGATTTCAAAAGCTCCCTGGTTCCTGGCTAAAGGTGAGTGACTTCTGACCCTGGAGGAAGCTGCTGTAGGCTGACTCAGCTGGGGATAAGTCGGGGTGGATCGTTTCCGTTAGCAATGCGTGCTTCCCCCAGCAGAAGAGGGATTAAAACTACTCCAATTACTGTGGTTAAAACACTAGCAAAGGGGATGCATTCTGCTTAGAAATGGCTGGTGTTTGCAACCCCAGCAAACAGCTGGACTAATTCATGCTCATCTGAGAGCTCCTCTACAGCAGCAGTGGAGACAAGGTGAAAAATCTATGTCCACAAACCCACAGTGTAGCTGGATAGGGCAGTTAACAATCCCTTGAGCCACAAACACTTGCTGTCTCTGGCAACAGATGAGGGATGTCTAAGAACAACTGCTGGGCATCCTAACCACAATCAACTGGCAAACACACCAGCAGAAGTGGCTGATGGGCAGCGTGCCACGCTGCACAGCCCAGGAGGGGCAAATGCTGAGGCACTCCAATGCCACTCCCGTTTTTGCCCTTCCTTCTGCCCAATGTTGCGACTATTAAATGCCAAATGCTGACCTCTGGCCCTGGGGTTCCAGCATTGGTGAGGGCAACGACGAAGGCAGGTGGGACTGAGGCCCTTTGTAAAGTTGGGGCTGGGCAACCACTGTGCTGGGGCCCCTGGTTTTGCTTTGCTGTGTTGGTACCACAGCTGCGTATCCCAACTGCTTCACACTCTGCCCACCTCTGCTTTGCAGCAGATCCAGCTTTGCAAAGCCCAAGGTCTTTCCCTAAATCTGCACTCACTGGGAAAAGGATCACGATGCCGGGAGAAAGCCCAGGCTGAGGTGTGTGAGGAGTGGACAGCCAGCCTGGCTGTGCCGTGCATAACCAGCGTCCTGAGCAGACAACAGTCCTGGCAGGCAGCAGGACTGCCCATTCTCCACTGCACTGCCCTGGCACGCCCAGCAAAGTGAGGGGGAGATGTCAGCCCCACCGACTGACTGCCCAGCAGCAAGATTCCAAGGCCAAGTAAAACTTGATGATTTTGTTTCTCTCTAACTTCTCTGGCTGTGGCAACACTCAGCCATGACAGGTGCCTGGAAACTCAGCTCCTGTCCCTGCCAGTGAGCAAGGAGGAATACCTGCTGCTGCAGACCACAATCCTAGGTCACCTCTGGGATGCTAGAAACACTCCTGGGACAGGCTGGGAGGCAACAGAGCCACAGCAAGGAGAGAGCACGAACTGGAGCACCGCAGCACAGCAAGAAACCCTGACAAGGCACAGCTGCTGCCTGCACTGAGCACAAAAAGCAGAGATGCAAAATTGAGATTATGCTGAGCAGCAAGTCTGATACCAACCCTAAAGGAAGCTCAAGGGCTTGATAAATGAAAGGATACAGGCAGCTGTGATATTAGCTGTGGCAGAGGTGGTTAAAGGAGTCAGCTATCTAGTGACAGAGCAGCTTCCTCAGAGGATATGGGGGGAAAAGTGATCACCTTCCTGAGCAGTGTATTACCAGCGTGAGTGGGAGGCGGAGGCTTACATGGCCTCGCTTGCAGTTACCAGAGATGTATTTTTCTCCTGGGGGTACAGATATCACTGCCCTTTTTTTCATTTCCCTGTAATGATCCCAGTGGATCACATCCATCTTTTGTAAATAACTCTCTGGAGGAGGCTTGGACATCTTGCCTTCTGGAGAGCACTGTGGCTGGGAGCGAAGGCTTCAGAGGTGACTGTTGCAGCATCTCTGTGGTGGGGCTGGAAGTGGAGGTGCAGCATCCAGCTGTCATCGTAACGCAGGGGCACCAACCTTGCAGGACTCGTTCAGGATGTGCCAGTGGCAAATGCCACCGTCTTCTGCCAGCAGGCATCCACAGGCTGCATCCTGTGCGGCAAGGGTCACACCTCAGCCTTGGAGCGGGGTGGTGAGGGGGTGAAGGGGGTGACTTGCCTGCAGGTGCCAGGAGCCCTGTGGAAGGCCATGCAGCACCGTGGGAGCCAGGGCACCTGGGAGCTGCTGCACTTTGCCAAAAATGCTGGACAATGCTGCACCGCTGGAGCTGCCACACTCCTGCGAAGCAGCTGGCCGCAGCAGACTTCCTTCAGGCAAAGAAACACCCGAAGCTGCAGGTGTCAGCACACGGGGCACTGCACGGCCAGGCACCCACCGCTGCCATCACCTTCTGAGCACCCAGCAGTCGCCTCCACACCCACCCGCCCTGCTCCTACGGGAGCCCACTCTGCTCAGCCACTGCCCACTCTGCGCACCCACTGCCCCGCTCCACACGGTCAGACACAGGTATCGTTAACGAGCTGGGAGCCTGTGGCCCACAGTGCTGCGTGCTCCGATATCAGAAAACTGGCCTGGAAGAGGCATCTTCACACTCAGTGGCAGAGCAGCCCCTGGGCTTGCCCAGCTGGACAGCTCAGCTCCTGCATCTGAGACAGTCCTGTCTCTGGACACCAGTCTGCAGAGCAGCACGGACTTCCCCTCCTGCAGAAGCAAGGAGGACAGCAGCCTGCCCTTGCCCTGCTCTGCAAGGAGTCAGAGGCTACTATGCAACTGCTGGAGAGAAGTTGCTATAGAAAAATTTCCTCAAAAGGGGTTGTGTGGAAGGGGCATGGAGCTCTTAAAACATCTTCACAGATGCTTCTGCAATCAGAGCTCTCATAATCCTCCTCTTTTGTAGTTAAGGGTCTGGTTCTAGCTGGCAATTTGTTGCTTTGAGCTCTCTCCATTCCTCCACAATATCAAGAAGCAAATCCTTCCACACGGCCCAGGCTCATCACACTCAACACTAGGCACTTGTTACCTCCTTTGTAAGGAGCACACTAACCGCAGGTGCTTCCTCTGTCAATGTGGAGTTCCTAGGACAATCCAGCCCACCTGATCCCTAGAGTCCCAAGATAACGAGGCTGCTTGTTCGAGTGCCTGAAGTTGGACAGCAGGATTCAAAGAAAGCACATCTCTGTGCTGGCTGCAGCTGGACCATGAGAGTTCTTGCTGCTAACTTGGAGTGCAAATACACAGCAACCATCAGCAGCTCTCTGCAAACAGCAACTGTTCGATGTGTCCTGAAGTGCTGGAGCACACAGCTGGGCATGCATTGCTGACACACTTGCTGTGTGTGAGCAATTAACAGTGGTGCTCGTAAAAAGGCCTCCTCAAGGCTGGCAGCTAGAGACGCACGCGCTGCAACTGTGGGAAGAAAAACAGTGCATACATTGAGATCTGGCAGCACACCTTGCACATCTGAAAAACTCTTCAGCCTCAAGGCTCCTCCCTTCTGTTACAGCATCCCACTGACTGCTGTCGTCAAAGGTCACCAGATGCTTCTTCCATAACATTCAGTGAGTAATCAAGGGAGCAGGATGGGAGCAGAGACACAGGGATGGTGAAGGATACAGAAACAGTTAAAGACCTCAGGGATCAATAAGCCTGTTTCAAAGCGAGGACTGCAAGATGCTATTTAAATGACTGTTGCTTTATGGAGAGGTTTAAATTCTGCCTATGGTGACCTACACTGATACCACCATAGAGTTCTGTACAACCCCCTCTTCCTGTGCCAGCCAGCTGCTGCGTGCTGCACCCAGCCCTCTGCAGCGTGCTGGCACCGCCGGTGGGTGCTGGAGCATTCACAGTGCCTCGGCGAGGCTCCCTGGGCCCCGGGAGGTTCGCGTTTGTTTCCCATTAGTGTCTTGCCATCAAGAAAACCACCAGCAATTGATTTATCTGCGGTCAGGATAGAGCGTCATTTATCTGCATCATTTCAGTATTAAAACCGAGTATGAAGATTTTTTTGCTGCAGTCAGTAACTGAACCCTTCCATAATACACACCATGACCAGCATGAGAATGGGTCACAGTAACAAAACCCGTTGACAATGCCCAGCTGTATTGAAGCTGGGAAAAAGTACAGGAGCAGGATCCATGCTTGTGAGTGATCAACTGGTCAGCTACAAGGCTGTTTGTGACTTCAAGAGAACACTAAAGATGCGCTTTCTAAAGAACATTAAGGAACTCTGTTGGCTGAGAAAGGAAGATCATGAGGATGCGTCATCAGGCTTTCATCACTTGGTGTGCAGTTTGCCTCGTGTTTTTTCTGCCGTTTTTCTGCGGGATGAAGGAACAATGACCCCCTTGCAGGATGAGCTGCTGTTGCTCCCCCACAGGGGCAGCATTTCTGGGACCACACTGAGGAGCCTGTGCCCGGCTGTGGCAGCTCAGACCCTGGATCCCAGCGCTGGGGTGGGAGCAGCCACGGCAGGCAGGCACCACAGCCAGCCTGGGGCGTGCAGCCAGCACCTCCCGCCACTCAAAGTACAACTCGACTTTTTCCTCCTGAGAAGAAAGCCAAGGGCATTATTTTTCTTAATGTCCTTCAAATTCAGACAGAAAACATGACCCTTGTCTTGAAGAAGCTTTTTCTGATGAGTGTTTCAATGAGAAATGGGAAGAAGCCAAGGAAACAGTATCCTGCCAGCAGGAATGTGCGGCAGGAGGCAGGTGGATCAGCTGCTGGCTCATGGCAGGGAACGGGCTGTGCCATGGCCTGTCCTGTGGCAGGGCAGCCAGCCTGGTCCCTCGGGGAAGGTGCTGATGGGACCACGGTAACAGTGCAATGTGAGGAAACAAAACAAGACAGAATAAGCAAATAAGACTCAAGCTAGACGACAAAGAAATAATTTATTTCCAGGTCCCAGAAAGACCTTGAAAAAATAACAAGGGTGAAGAAACCAACCTTCTAATTTCATTTGGGTAGAGAAAGAAAACCAAAGTGACTCCATCAGACATTGTGGCAGCTGCCAGCTCCTCCTGCCGGGTGCGGGTGGGCAGGGAGTGTGAGGCAGCACTGTGTGGAGCAGCTGGCTCGCTTAGCACTGCGCTCCTCCCGTATTTACACGTGGGACAAATTAAAACGCAAACATGCGTGCATGCGCCCTGGAGAGGACTGGCTGGTTGGGGACGGGGAATAACCCGGTGGGAGGGTTGCTAAACATGTACCCTGTCAGACCCCATCTCCTAAGGACAGAGCCCTGCTATTGCACAACACTTTTGCTAGAGGAAGGGCCAGCTTTGGAGGGGCTCGGGCACAGCTCTTCAGCCCAGAGGGAAAACATGAACACGTTCCTGAGGAAAGAGAGGGCTTTCTTCATCCTCCTGCTCCGGGGTGCAGGGTATAACCTGCCCGAGGTGGCATGGCCAGTGCCGGCACCCAAGGGCCAGTGTGAAGCAGCCTGTTGGCCCCGCTGCCCCCCCAGCATCATCACAGTGAACCAGCAGCACGCTGGGGCGCAGGTGCCAGCAGTGGGTGCCTGCTGCCTCACTGGGGGGAAATGGAGAGACCCTGAGAAGCGAGAAGCTCCTGGTCCCAGCGTGAAAGCCAAGTTGCAGCTCCCTTGTGGGCAGACGTGGTGGCAGTGGGCAGGAGCAGCCAAGGGCAGGAGCAGTGGCAAAGACCTGTCCTGCCCCTCTCCACTGTCAGGTCGCGTGCTGCAGCCAAAGGACCAACACGAGCAGCCGGGAAGCAAAACACAGTAAAAAAATGAACACGCATGTACATTTACAGTTAAACCTCCAAGGAGAGAAAACACTGTCTGTGGCTAAACTAAAAGGACAAACCCAATGACAAGCCCAGGATATGTCAGGCCTTGGAAGACCTTATCAGTTTCCTATTAATAATATAAATGACATCTTTTTTTCTAACTTCAACAGATAAGGAGCTGCACTAGCCAGCATGGCCTGAGAAGCTGCCCAAGGGTGTTGCTCAATGGAGTTGCTGAATTTATCGTGGGGAAAGTCAGGAGGCTGGAAAGGCGCAGGGCACTGAGCACTTCCCTCCAGCATCATCTGCAGCCTGCATCCCACCAGCCGCCTCCTGACCTGCCTCCCGAAACCAGAGATTTTGTGCTAAGGCAGCCCCACTGTGGGAGCTCATGCTGGTTTCTGGCAGGGCAATGCGCCAGGGTGGGGACATCCCAGGCACCTCGAGGTGTCACAGACCCACTGCCCAGCCTGTGGCAACCAGCTTGGCCACACACCAGCACCAGCAGGATCTGGCTTTACGTGCATGTCCTGGGAATGGCCTTTCTATCACCAATGGTGATGCTTTGCTGTCAGCTGGGTGTATGCAGGAATTATCCCTCCAAACCAGGAGGCTGGGGTTCTCTCACACCCTGCAGCATGGTCCTTTAGATGGGACGCAGCTCTCTCCTACCACTGAAGGCTGGGGAGCACCAAAGTCCTGCCCTCTGCCCTGCACAGTTCATGCCGTTTGGTAGGAAGCCAGTGCTGCGCTGAGCACCCTGCAGACCCCAGCCCAGCCGAGGGGCTGGCGGAGCCAACCTGGGGAGTGCCCCTCCATGCCCCTCCAATGGTGCTTCACAGCACCACAGCCGCTCTGTGGCTCTGGCCAGAGCACCGTGCCTCAGTGGCAGGCGGAACACCCCCATCTGTCACTGGGGCCCGTGGGGCACACCGGGACCTTGTAGACAATATCTGCTCTGCAGGGAAGGAGAAAGCCCCTTCAGATCACAAGCATCTTTGATGAGTACAAGAAAGGTCTAAGAACGGAGAGGCGAAGCAATTGCAGCTTAGAGACAAAGTGAGTTTTGAAGGGAACTCTAGTGCAGCAGTTGCTCTGTGCAGGACGTGACCTTGGAGCCCATATCCAGCCATGCCAGCAGCTGGGCACTGCCGAGGAGCCCGCACACAGAGCAGAGGGCTCCAAAGAGTGACAGAACTTAAGGGGGAAAAAGCTGAACAGAAGTTAAAAGCCTGCTTCCCTTTCCAAGGAAAGCTCTTAAAGAAATCAAAGCACTTCAGATGCTCTGACTCAAGTGACAAAAACAATTTAGACAACAAAAGGCTCCCGGTTTGCTCTTTCTGTCCTGATCAGGGCTCACTGAACACATCAATTTAAATGATAATCTGTGGGGAAGAAGCCCCCTCCAAACTCTCTTGAATTAGATTTTCTCTTTCTTAAATTAATGCACAGTGCTTTAATGGAGACTGGTATTAAGGAGATGATGATGGCCGCAGTGGCTCCTATGGGTGCTCCAGCCTCACTGCATGGATGCCGAGGTGCCCGGGGCAGGAGACAGCTGCGGAGGAGCACGCTGCCTGATGCCCCTCAGCCCCCCCAACAGCCTCCCTGCAGCAGCTGTGGAGCCTGGATGGGGGCACACACTGTCCCCACGTGCCACAGAGCCCAGGTCCAGGAGGTGCCAGGAGCCTCGTGGGGGCTGGGTGGGACGGCTAGGACTCCTCACTGTCTTCCTCACCCCTGCGCCCTGCATACAGTGCTGCCAGCTGCCGGAAACGTGGCCCCCAGGCCCCCAGGTAGGAGAAGTCCTGCTCTGAGCTGCTGGACCAGGTGTTGATGGAGCTCAGGGAAGGCACGGGGGAGTCCGAGCCCTCGAAGGCATAGGTCTGGAACGAGTCATAGGGTGGCACAGAGAGGTCCTCATCTGCCTGTTCCACCTTCCTGCAGATATAGTCTCTGAACATGGAGAAGTCCAGGTCTGGGCTCTGCACCCACTGTGGGAGGGCATGGAGCTCAGAGGCCGAGTTTCCACTTAGGCCCCCCTCTCCTGGCCCCCCACCCCCATCGCCACCTTTGATCTCACTGAAGTCGTAGAGACTGCGCAGGGCTGACATGTCATATGCCTCTGTGTCCTGCTCGCCACCCCCTTCATCGTTGTATTTGATGACATTGTCCCTCATGTCCTCGTCATCCTCGGATGTCAGGTGGCTTTTGTGGTGCCGCTTCAGCGTGAGGATCAGAAGGACCAGCACTGGGAAAGGAAGAGACGGTCAGACGGGCGCAGGGGTTCGTGCAACTGTGCTTCTGTGGGGGTGAGGACAGCCCGTGCGTGGCAGCAGGGTGCAAAGGCACAGTGCCCTCTGGCACAGGGATCCCCACAGCCAAGACTGCCGGCATGCCAGCTGGTTCCTATTAGCCAGGCTCATCAAGTAGCAGCTGTGCTGTGTCACTGGCTTGGAGAGAGGTTTGCCCAGGCTCCAGTGCAGACTAGGAGCTCCCCTTCCCATGCAGCGTGACCGTTGAGACAGGAGGGACAGAAGGATGAACGCTTGGCTGGACAGACAAATGGATGGATTCTGCAGAAGATGAGTAGGAAAAGGGGTGCATGAATCAGCAGCAGCCAAATGTTGGGAGGGTGAATGTGGAGCAGATGGCACAGAGCCTGAGCAATGAGCCGCAGCTGTGTCCTGGATCATCATCCATTCATCCCATCACCTTTAAAGCACCGATGTGCACTTCATTCGTTTGGGCAATTAAGCAGAAATTTGTTTGCACTGCGTTGGAAAACGAAACCAGTGTAAAGTGCACCCTGTGGGAAAGGGTTTTCTAAACGGAGACACAACAGGAGATGGGGAGCAGAGATGTACCAAGGACAGGAGACTTCACTGAACAACATGATGGCTTCCACAGATATCCAGACAGCCCTCAGGAGCTCGCTGTGAGCCAGCACGGGTGCCCAAGGGCTTTCAGCAGCAGCATCCATTAGCTGCCCTATGCTAAACCCGAGGGCACTGCAATGCCCCTCTCTCTGAGCCCCTTCCCACATGTGCACAAGCCCACGTTTCCTCTGCACCTTGACACTGTGCTGTGGTAGCCCAGCACAAGCTTGTGCCAGCATGTCAGTGGCAGCCCGCAGCTTTCCCAGGGTGCAGGTCCTGGCCTGGGCAACACTCTGCTTTGCCCGCCCCCCCGGCTCTGCATCCTATCCACATGTTCATGCACACTCTAATGCTGACCCCCACTAGCCTTCCAAGGTAAAAGCACAACTGCGCACCCCACACCTGCTGCCCTTGGCCACCACGCCGGGACACACATGTGCCCCATCTGCTGCAAGACTCCTGCAGTGGGCACAGCACAGCAGCCAGTGAGCAGCTCTTGGCTCCTGCCCATCAAGGTAGGGAGCAAGCCAGCAGCTCTCCACCTCCACTGGGCAGCAGCACACCTGCCTGCACACAGGGAGCCCCGCTCTGGCTGCCCTGCTGCACCCAGCGCCCAAGAACTGGGGCAAACACGGGAACTTCCCCAAACAAACACGGAAGCTTCCCCAAACATGGGAGCTTCCCTGATGATCCCCCACTGGCAGGGCACCAGGCTTCCTGCCCGCCACGCTGCAGCTACCAGCAAGGGCACAGGCAGTAGAGAGGCCAACACTGTGCCCACAGCAACTGCCTGCGCTCGTCTGTGTGATGCTGGATGGAGGAGATGGGACAGGACAGGAGGCCAGGGGACAGGCAGGCACTCACCAACCAGAATGAGGATGCACACCAGCAGCGCAATGAGGGCGCCAGGGCTCAGTGTAGCTGACACAACGTAGGCTGTGCTGTTGCAGGACTGGATGGCCCCATTGCTGTCACAGCCACAGATGCGGATGGTCAGGGTCCCTGTGCTGCTGAGGGCCGGAGGGCCGCTGTCCACCACCAAAATGGGGAGCAGGTACACGTCCTGCTCCTGGCGATTGAAGCCCATTCTCTGTGTGTGCACGGCAGCTGTGTTGTCTGCAGAGAACAAGTAAACCCACAGCAAAGTCACTTTCACAGCAGAGCCAGCAGGACTCGCCATGAGCTCCTCCACGCTCAAGATGAACAGCAGTTGTTCATGCACCAACCCTAGCAACCACCCGAAGAGGGGACAGGATTTCCCTCCTGTCTGTCACAGGGGAGCAGGGAGCACCGGAGGCGGCCAGCTCCACTCCAGCACATGCACCTTCACTGGGTATCTCGGGGCCTGCCCAGCATCTCACCCACCAGCATGCCCAGGGCACAGCAAACCCAACACAGGAGCAGGAGCACATGAGTGTCTGAGCTGTGCTGACAAACAAACCAGTCAGAGAAGAGAGAGGGGGGAGAAAACCTCCCAGAAGACCCTCTGAGAGTGGCACAGAGCAGGAATCAGGATAAAAATTAGTTGCTGACACGGACACCAGCATGGACGGGGGTCTTCAGGTGGCACTGAACCTGCAAGAGCAGTTACTGTTTCCAAACCCAAGCACCAGGGTCCTGCCTCAGCTGGAGGGCCAAACATCCCTAGGACCCTTTTAACATCTGAAGGAGCAGGCAGAGCTCCTTCCAAGTCTCCCAGCTGAGCCAGCTGTACTCCTCCCCATCTGCTCAAACCCTGGTGTTTCAGGGACTCAGCCGGCAGACCATAACCCATCACAATCCCATTAACACAGCCACTTCATGGGACCCTCCAGGGTCCCGGTGTCAGAGATGAACCCAAGCAGCAGCTGCGCCCAGAAGACCTGGAGCAGGGAAGGTAGGAACAGGGACTGAAAATCTGCTCAGCTCACTGCTCATGTGCACTACTCGCTGCCAGCCAGCAGCAGAGTGGGCAGGACAGGACTGAATCGTAGCTGAACAACTGTGGCCAGATGTCAGAAGTTGCTGCTGACTGTCTGCAGTCTTTATCTAATAAAACGTAGATTGGCCGGCTCACAGCAAGGTGCTGCTGTCTACAGATTCTCTCCTCATTGCACCTGATTTATGTTGGACTGGTCCCTTTCCGTATCAATCAGCTCTTCGATCGGAAAAGACATCTATTCTAATTCTGGCTCTTGGGCTGCCTGCCACCACGGAAATTGCCGTGTTGGATCAGGTGCTGCATGGGAGTGCACGGGGCATGGTGAGGACAGGAGGTGAGCCAGGAACAGAGCAGAGGGGCAGTTCCAGGCTGAGCTAGCTGCAGGACTGGGGCAATCCAGCGGCTAGATGGAAGTGGGGCAGATCCCAGAGGCACTGTGCAGCAGCCAGGGCAGAGCACAGAGCCAACCTACCCCCACAGCTGCTCAGGGCTGCAGGCAACACAGTTCGGGCAGAGTCTGGCAGGACGCCAGTGCTGAGCCCTCACCCAGCTCTGCCAGTACAAACTGGTAGAGGCACAGGTGACCTGGCCGCAGGACTGCAGCAGCCAACTTCAGCAAAGACCAAGCGAGGGCATTCAGGGCAGCCTGGAAGAGCCTGTGCCCCCCATGCTGAGTGTCAGAAGCCCACCCAATATGTGCTGGAGCCGAGCACACTCGGTGCAGCAAGAGTGAGGAAGATGGGCTGTCTGTGCCCAGCAGGGAGGCAACAGTGCACGAGCTTGTGCCCAGAACAGCACTCAGCTCTCATGGTGCTAAATACCGGATTGTTGCTTCTTACCATCAGGTTTCTGGACTCAGCCTACCAGAGTTTTCTTGCATTGCCAGAATATGGCCATGTTGCTGGGGAGAGCAGAGCCTTTGGGACTGGGGAGCACTGGGATTCCAGCATAAACAACACAGGGAAAAAGTAATCTCTTCCAGTTCACCGGAGAGCGCAGGTCTGCCTTGGAGAGCTCAAAGTGGGAAAGGCAAGGACACCAGAGAGACCACACCAGCCAACATTTGGAGGCTGCACTGAATGCCACAATGGTGATATTCAAAACCAGATCTTATTCATGTACACAGAACTGTGCTGCAGGTCACTAGAAAAAAATCTCTTCCTTTGGATGTAGCATCTTTTATCCATTAAGAGAATTTTCCAGGTAACCTCACTCATCCCAGCTTGCAGCAGCAGACTTCAGGCAGGCAACATCCTCAGGAACACAGAGCAGAAGACAGCAACAAGGCACATGCTTGTACAAGTTGATCTGGGGACAGTTTGCAGATACTGCATGCAATAGCAGCGCTCTGCCTGCAAGGCTTCAGCACCCAGCACTGACCCACGCTTCGAGTCAGATGTGATCCCAGTGCTGCTGTGTCACCAACCCATGGAAGGGATTGCCCACAGCAGACAGCACCATCTTTCTGCACCACACACATTGCCTAGCTTCTCTGTACACGAGGCAGGTACCATCGACCCTCTGCCTGAGCAGCCGCCTGGTCCTGCAGGACACCTACCACCACGGCTGAGACTCCTGGAGCAGCACATGGCACCAGCACAGAGGCAACTTGGCACAGCTGTCAGGAGCAGGGGAGCACCAGTCCCCGGGCAGCAGAGAGGCTGGAGCAAGCGTGACAGCCTGCCAGCAGCGGAGTCTGCCGAGAAGCTGCCTATTGCCTACCAGGGATGAGCTAGGAAAAATAATTGTTATGCTAATAATTTACACAAAGGTAACAAGATCTCCTTTGGTGCTGCACCCTCAGCTTGCTGCAGCATAGCACGGAGATAGAAATACATTAACAGCACCATCTGAGCAAGAGGCCAGAACTAACTCCCAGCTAGCCCAGCGAAACATAAGCCTCGGGCAACTGGATCTAGTGGACGTGAAGCCGCAGGACAAATGGGACAGACCAACTTGCTGTGAGTGAGCAAGGCTCTGGCGCTCAGCCCAGGAAGATCGCCTTCACTTTGCACACCAGTCAAGTACCCATCCTGAGCTTGTGGCTGGATCCTGGCTCGGAGGATGCCCATGCATACAGCCTTGCTCCTCCCCGTGCTGCCTGGCCCACCTCTGGCACAGGCTTGATGAATGCTGTGCTTGGGAGTGCTCCCAGCACCCGGGGGAGCCCCCCATTAGTGCTGTGTGAATGCAGGCGCAGCACCAGCTCCTCAACTCTCTCGAAACGCAGCAGAAAGCTGCCGACTCCCCTTCTGTTTACAGCCAGCTCCAGCTCCTGTTAGGGACCTGCCACAAGGCATGCTGTATTTTTAGAAACAATCTCTAGAAACCAAGGGGAAATACATGTGCACGTTGCAGAGAGGCAGCCACTAACTTCATCTCAGCTGAGACTGCCCAGACAGCGCGTTGCACTGCTGAGCCCCCTCACCTCCAAGTACGGGAAGGAGAAATATTTTCACTGCTGAACCCACAAAGCCAAAATAAAGCAGCCAGTACTTAAATATATTTATCAGCAGCACGACAAACAGCTTTGTTCTGAGAAACCTCAGCTCAGGAAGGGGCTGAGGTCTTGCTCTGCAACCCAAAACTCGGTGCTAGGGAGAGGGACAAAAATCACAACTACAAAACACTATTTCAAACATCATGAAATTACATTTGCTGTCTCAAATGGGCTGACATAAGCGCTTCCTACAGAAGAAAGATCTGCAGAAATCTCACACCTGCACCTGTGACATTGCTCACCAAGGTTGGACACCAGACCGCAGGCTGGCAGAGCGGCCCCCTCCAGGCACTGAGACAGCTCCCACCTCCCACGCACCATGCCCACGGATCCCCAGGCTCCCTGGACAACTGTTTTCTCTGTTGGGTGTTTACACCCGTTATTTGCAAACTTCTGTATTCCCTTCCAAGAAAGATATTCCAGAAAAAACAGTGCTGCTGCCATGCAATGTAGTCTATTTGACCACAGAAGTGAAGAAAATTTTGCCCAGATCTGGGAAAAAGTATCTTAGAAAATGCATCCAAAGCAACCTCCTACAAAACAATGTAATTTGTCTTGGTAGAGTTGTTTCTTTACATGCAGCTGGCCCAAAGCAGTCACTTCAGGATGTATATCTTGGCGTAGATTTGTTTGTATTGGCACAGTCTGAGTCCTTGCAAAGAAAAGCTAGACAGGCCCAACCCTGCAGCCTCTTGTGTCTCTTCTTCTGTAGCAGCTTTCTGCTAAGTCCATTCTTGGGGTCACGAGGTTGAGGAGCAGTGTTTCCCAGGAGGTAGCACTGAAATTTGAGCAGACAATAATCCCCAGCTTTCCTGCATACATGAGTTTGGTTCTCTACGCTTGGGTTTTCCTGCCCAGTCCTCGTCAGGCTGCACTTTGTGCTCAGTCACACCACTCTAAAGGTGGTGCCATGTGCTCTTTGAAGCCCTGAGGCAAACCATTTACTATCCTTGCCATCTTGCTACACAAACTGGCATAGCCTCTGAAGGTTTCCTATGCCACCCTCTCCCTGACCACACAGTGATGCTCTCTTGTGCCGCATCATACTACCTTGTGCAATGGACAGGAGATGGCATCTCTGCCTGCTTGAGGAGCAAGTCACCAGACAAGGCAGAAGCCAACACGAGTTGAGTGTGCAGGGACCCATCAATACTGCCATAGGAGGAAAGTTTAGGAATTAAATATACTCTGGTGGTAGTGTAACATCACTAGGAATAATAAAATAATTAAGTCTCTCAGACTCCCTCTCGAAAGAGGCTCTTGGCAGCTTCAAAGACAGACTAATAAACACTTCTCATAACTCAAATGGCAGAAGGCAGCCAGCTACGTCCAGTCTGGATTTCAGGATCCCTGCCCTCTCCCACACTCCCTTCCCCTTCCCCAGCAGCTGTTCCGTAGCACCAGTGCCCGGGCACACCAGCTCCAGGAGGTGCACGCAGCTCCTGGCCAGGCCCATGGCCACGCTGCTGCTGGAGCTGCCCAAAAGCAGCAGATCCCTCCTCCAGCCCCAGGTGGGTGCAGTTGGTAGGAGACGTATTTTTCCCTTTTGCTTCTTCCTTCTCTCAAGTTCTCCGGGTGCCAGGCTGCAGCACCACTGCTGCTCATTTGCCTTTTGCTCAGCCCCTGCAGAGATTCGACGCTCTTTTTCATGCCCCCCGTCTCCTCCCTCAAAAAAAGAACAGCATCTGCACTGCTCGTGCCGAGAACAGCATCCCTGCGGGGCTGGAGACCGCTTCCTCTGTCCTAAGGCAATCCTTGAATCCTAACATTTTGCTTTTGATTGTTATGATTTTCAGATCTTCTATCACCCATTACATGCTCCTAATGAGACCTGCAGAGAGTTCAGACATCTGCTTGCCTAGCCCTTGAGCACCGGAGTCAGTAGCTCCATGTGTCACTCCATATTAGCCAGCACCCCTTCCAGGTTGATGGGCTTGGATGCTTTCTACCATCCCTTCCAACACAATTAGCATTTCTTGGAGAACACGATTTAAGGCTTTAATTGCCTTTGATTTTGATCCTTCTGTGATCAATTTTCTCAGGCCAGAAAGACCAAGCAAAAGGCGAGTTCAGAGGCAGAGGATGGTGAATGCCTTTGGAATGGCACCAGTTGGACCCAGGTGAGGTCAGCTTTTCCAATTCTCTATCTTCCTTCAGGCACTTCATATGCTGGGCATCTTCCTTCTGAATTGCAGCCACTGTTACCACACATGACATTTATTCCTTGTTTGATGAATTAGGAATTGCTTGAGCACTCCCTTAGACAGCACAAAAGCAAGTAAGAAGAGATACCAGTAGGAAACGGCACTGTGTCTGAAAGTCTGGTTCCTGCGAACCAGCTGTAATTCGGCTAACGCAGTCTCCTGCACGGTCACCTTTTGCTCTTGTATCTCTGGCCTGAATCATCAGAGCCGAGGCAGCTCCACATGCAACTGGGAGCTAGCAAGCAGGGCTGCGGGTGTTACCTGCAGGCACGTGCAAGGTCTGTCCCCACTCGGTACAGCTTTGGCTGCAGTGGGGCCTGACCCAGCAGGGTTCAGGCAAGTAGCACCATCGTAACTGTATCGTGGCAGCATCAGACCTGCCATGTGCCCACTTACTAGCAGGTACTCCACAAGCTTATCTGATGGACAGGCTGCCCCATTAACCACCTTGGGCTTTTCTCAAAACCCTCGCAGGCTTCCTCCATGCTGCCCACAAGGAGCCCTAGAAGAGCCCAGGCAGTGTTCAGCGTCTTCTACCCTCCTGTGCTACCCTGCCTGGCTCTGCTCCCACCTGTGTGACAGGGCTCTGCATTTTACCATTTAATCGGCTCTCTTTCTGCTTCCCCAGCCTCCTGCAGGGTCCCTTCTGCCTGCAAGGTGCCTGCCCCAGCAGCCCCCCTGCAACAGCCCCCCTGCGCTGCAGCCAGCTCGGAGCCTCGGACACCTTGTGGCTAAGTCACTGCTGGCTGTAGCCATCCTGCCTGACCAACTGGAGCGAGAACGTTCTTGAGCAGACGCTGGTCCCTGCCATGCTAAGGACAAATCACTCTTCTGAGGTGGCTTTCTGCTGCCTTGTAGGAGCCGAGGGAGGTGGGTGCAAAGCAGAAGAGAGAAGGATTTAAGCAAGAGCTTAGCGAATCCATCTGTGCTGACATCCATCAGTGTCACTCCTTGGCTGCAAAAGCAGTATTTATAAATCACGTTTCAAAACTGGCTACAAATTTGTACAAAGAAACAGATGGGCTGGTGGTAGCAGTTTGTCACCACTGATATTTATATGGAGGAGTAGAGACAAGTGCAAGAGGGGTGAACACACGAAAGGAAGGCAAGGGGGGACAAAGGAGGATGCAGCAAGGGAACCCTTTAGAGCAGGGAGCGAAGGTGAGCACACCCAGTGCGCTCAGTGGACTGAAGAAGCAGGTATGGGAGGAGAAATCAAAGGAGAGAAGATGGCACTAAAACACACACACACATTAGGAGTGAGGGGTGCCTCCATCTGCACAGGCAGCTGCTTCCCCTTGCTGTGGGAGACTGCATTGCTTCGCAATTGGGAGGGTCTCCAAACAAACTGGGAATAACCCTGCAGCAACAGCATTTGTTTTCCCGAGAGCAGAAGGTGGGAGGCAATGCCAGCTTTTACTCATTTTATGCAGTGTTGTACCACATGCAAAGTTTGTGGGATTGTTTAGCATGAAGGATTACCCCGTGCAACAAGAGCCTCACCCACTCAAGAGAGCAGCAGCTCTGGAGGAGGCTGGAGCACAGGAGCCTGTGCCCTGCACCCTCCTGCAATGCCAGCTTTTGGGTCATTGCTGGTGAACCCTGGCTGCCCGAACAGGGGATGCTTGATTGATCCACACACAGCACCTGACAGTGAAGCAGCACCTGATAAACTCCAGACCAGCTGAGCAGCAGTGATGGCTCTGGGATCGCAACCCAGCCGTGGCAGACATCCCAGCTCAGGGCAGGGAGTGGGAGTGCAACCCCAGGCCCCTCGGAGCTTCTGGAGGGGTCTAGGTAGGGATGGACGCCAGGGTGCAACTCAGCACGCTCAAGGACATTTTGATAAATCCCTTCAGAGAAAGTGAAGGAAGTTAATCACTGGATGTGGGGCAAAATCTTGCAGAGGATTAAAGCTTGCTTACACGATAAGAAGCAAAGGTCTTGTGAGCAGCTGCCCCATGAGTGCAGGGGGAGGGACTCAGGTCAGAGACAGCTGCACTCTTTAGGACACAAAGCAACATCAGTCCTTCTACAATTATAACTGAAACTTTTTGTTGAAAGTTCCATTTTGTCTATCCCTAATAATGCTGAGCCAAACTGAGCAAGCAGGATCTTACGTCAGCAGAAGGCTCCTCTGATAAGCTCAGAACAAACTAAATCAGACTTTTGACAGACAAGGCTGCAAAAACAGAGAAGAAAAAAAAATGTAAAAGAACCCCCAAAACAAAGGAAGCATTTCAGTGTGGTCTGCTGGCTTCCATCTGGGCTGGCTTCTATCTGGGCCGGCCCCTTTGACAAGTAAGTGCACATCTGGCTGGAGAAGATCCCAGTTTCTACATGGGTCCCTGCTGTACTTACCACTGCAGTCAGCACCTAAATTCAACCAAAACACCAATAAAAAATACAAAGCGGCCTGGTAAGTACCTTTCTGGATTGTTAATGTCCACACAAACGCAGCCTGACCTTGCAGTCTGCAAAGCCAAACAGTAGCCAGGGCTCAGCCATCAAAACCTGTGTTGCACCTCACTGGTTACAGCAGCAGGTGAGGGTTGAGGCATCGGGACCGGCTCAGCCCAGAGGCACAAAGAACCCAAGAGCTTCCCAGAGGAACAGAAGGGCCCTGCCTGGCTGCATTTCCCAAAGGACTGGATAAACCTTAGGAAATGCAGAGGACGCGTGCTCCTAAGCCACCATCTGGCTCCGCTGGCCAGGTCCCAGAGGATCCACCACAGCTGAGGGCTGGCTGTTGCACGGCCCCACTGCCTTCTGAGCTGCTCCCATGTGCCAGGGGCTGCCCACCCGCACAGTAGCCCCAGGATGACCCCTGCTCCAGGATTTACCTTGAACAAGGATAAATCATAATGCTCAACAGAGGAACGTGTTCATCTGTAAATCCACATCATCTCCTTGCCTGCAGGCAAGTTAGAGATTTCGCATCAAGACAGGGACTGAAAACCCTGGAAACACTGAAGGCTAACCAGACAGCACAAGAAGAGCTCTGGACTTGTCTGTAGCAGAGAAGAAAGTGACAGAGCCTCCCTGAGGAAATCCAAACCGCTATCTGACCAGCCCCCCCATTTCAGGTTGGCAAGGAGCCTTGCAGAGTGCCCAAAGCACCCCGAGCTCCACCTGGCACAGATGGACCATAAGCCCACAGCCCCGCAGCCAGCTGTGCCACTCAGCCAGGAGGCTGCAGCACTGGGAAGGGTGCGGCAGGGCTTACCCTTAATATCCAGCAGAGAAAAATGGTGGTTGTTGGCTTCAGGTGCCAGAGTGAAGTAGAAATGATGGCCACTCTGAGGCTCATCGCGGTCCACGACGCTTATTGTCTGGATCAGCTGTGGGGAGAAAGCCAAGGTGAGATCAGTGCTGCCTCCTCAGCCTCCCCCACCAGCCCTGCTCACAGGGTCCGGTCCAGCAAAGCATCACTGGGTTCTGCCACAGAAAGGGATGAGCCTTTGCCCCTGTAGATGGGCTTAGCTGTAGGACACCAACGAAGTTGTTCCCAGTGTGACAGCAACTGCACAGGAAGATATTCAGGCAGAAGGGGAAGGATGGCTGGCTGGTACTGGTCCAGAGCACTGCTCAAGGCACAAGACTGCTGCAGGCACTGACCAAAACCCGGGAGAAGGGCTGGGGGACACCTGCTACCTGGCCTGGCTTGGCATCCTCGCACACTGCAGCTTCATAGGGGGTGGCGAGCTCAGGTGGATTGTCATTGACGTCCAGGATACGGATACGGAGAGAGGCTCTTGACACCTGTGAGTGATTATCTGAAACGAAAAAGGAAGCAGAGCTTCAGCAGGAAGTGCCATGTGCTGCTAGCAGGGAGCAAACCCTCCACGTCCCTGCCGCCCAGAGCCCAGCACAGCTGCTGCCAGCGCAGAGGGTCACGCAGCACCGCACCTCTGCCTGCCCATGGCACAGACTGGCGCTGCAGGCCGGCGGTGCCCACAGAGCATCGCTCAGCCCTGCCCCACCTGTTTTCCAGTGAAGAAACCCAACTGCTGGGCTGTGTTCCAAGGACTCCCAAAATGCTGCTGTTGGCCTGATCCACCCCTGGAAAGCCCCCAAGCAAGTCCCCACATAAAGGCCACGCCGCTGATGAGCATCTGTGCTGCAGCCAGACAGCACTGAGAGGGGACAAGCAAACTCAGATGCGAGAACATCACAGCCTGGCTTGGATCCTGACCCTCACACCCCAGGAGCTAGCAGCAAGGCTAAGAGACGAGCGAGCAGAGCCAGGATGTGAAACGGGGGATCAACTAAGAGCAGCGGGCAGTGATGAAATCTGCCACATGCACCTCCACCACGCCCAGACAATCTGGGGTTGAACCCTCTCTGTCAAGGTGTGAGGCTCCTGCCCTGGGACCCAGGCCTCGCACACTGACACCGGCTTTTGCATTGCCAGCAGCAGCTTGAACCTGAACTAGCACCATCTGCCAGCCAGCACAGGGGGTCACATGGCAAGACCTAGGGCAACCCCTATAGCCCTGCCCTTGGCAGCCCGTGCCTCATGCGGGCAGCAGTCCAGGGGGGCTCACAGCCCACCCCCCTCCCATGGGGCACACGGAGCCACCAGCTGCACCCTCCTGTGCTGTTCCAGGCTCACATGACACATGGGACAGGGATCACATTTACAGCTCCCTTCACTGCAGTGCTGCTCTACCCCACACACGCACCGCAAAGGTACATTGAGCCCTCGCTATAAAATTATAAATCACTCTGGAGGGCCTAATGTTTTCTGGAGCACCTCATGCGCTTCCAAACATAAGAACTCCCTCACACTCCATCTCCTTTGTTTTACCCAGAGGTTGCAACTGTGACAGACCCAATGCCTCTCTCCTTGCAGCTCTGCTGCCTGTTTGTCTATAAAATTAATGCTGGCCCCCGCAGATCAGGTGGGGGAGGACCCAGGGGAGAGATTTAGTGCTGCTCCATAATTAGCCAGGAACCTAAGCCCTCTCCCCAGAGCTGCCTTCACCCTGTTCTCCTGTTATCACTCCCTCTCACCCAGACCAGCTGCTCTGGTGATTAGATGCTTGTTTTCAGGGGAGGGAGGCAGAAGTCGTGACTAAAAGCCTGGAACTATGCGTTATTTTAAAAGCCGTGTTGGTGCAGTGAAATAAACTGCAACTGCTTTCAGGGGAGAGGAAGGGGGAGACAGCGGGGCAGGAAGGGATGTGCCTGATGCCCACCATGGCCACAAATGAGCAGGAGGAGAAAGGGTTCAATTTCTGAAAGAAGAAGGATGACAGCATCTCATCACCCTCTCTTCGGCGCACAGGAAGATGGATAACTATCCCTGCTGCTCAGCTCTGGAGCAAGCCGGCATTGCCCTGGAGGCACTGCCGAGAGAAAGATGAGGAAAAGCAGAAAGAGAAAGGAGAAAGAAGAGCCTGGGACCCCATTCCTTCTCTTTCCTAACTGCGATCGGGAGGAGTGGTTCCTCTCCCAATACCCCACAGTGCCCAAGCCGGCTGCTAGCAGGAGCTGGTGCCAGTGCTGCTGAACTCTACCCAGGACCTCTGGGCTTGGCATGTGCTGTGGAGGCTCTGCAGGGCCAGGCTGGGACACCTGGGCAACCCAGAGCACAGTAGTTTCCCTTCAAGATCACCTCTCTCAGCTGCATCAGGAGGGATGTGCTCAGCGTATTTAGAGATGGATGTAACCATAGGCCCATTCTCTTCCACAGCATCAGTGACCAGCTGCCAGGAGTGTTTTATGCTGTGCACGTGAGTGGGGTCATCCATGCGCCACTGCACAGTGCCAAGGACCCGCACTGACCCCTCTGCCAGAGCCATAACTAATGTCCCAGTCCCCTGAGCGCAGCTCAAAGCACAGTTGTCCTTTCTGAATGCACCCTGTCGTAAAGAAGCCCTCCTTTTGCCTCTTCCAAAATTGCTGAAGCCTGAGGCTCAGGCTTACTCCTGGCTCAGTGACAGGGTTAAAATTTGATGTCTCCAAGAACATAAAGGTTAGAAATGCAACCACTGCATCGTTGTCAGCTCTTCCAGTGAGGCACACATCGACTTCTTTTGGCCGTACCATGATCTATTTGAAGGTTCCTCAATTGCTTTCTTTATCAACCTCCCTCTTCCTTTGAGCCAGTACCTAGATTTAAGGGTGGAGAATATGAAAAATGGTTGGATGTATTTGAAACAAGTTATCTCCAAAACACCTCTGAAGTATGTTTTCTGTAACTGTGTGGCATAAACTGAATTTATGACGGTCAGAAGCCTGATTAAGATTGTTGGAGTACATCTGTGCTGACAGGCGTGATGCCCCTAACTAATGCAGACTTCACATCCACAAAGCTAAAAGCTCTGACCTGTGTTCCTCTGCATGGCACAGAAATACACACAGACGCCCCTACACATGCTCAGCAGTCATGTACTCCTGCCAGGCAGAGCAGCAGGCTGGGTGGATGAGGGCTGTCGAAGGCACAGCAGTGTGCCCCCGCAGGGCTCTGCCAAGCGGCACCTGGCCAGGGGATGGGGCGCAGGGCTGCACGTGCCAGGCTGAGCACAACTGGAGAGGGAAAAAAAAAGTAATCTTCCATTGCAGCATCTCTCCTCGGTAGCTGGAAAGCTCAGCTGACTGACATGCAAATTAGTTTAATTATTTCTTCTTCTAAAATAAATTATATTTTGCAGTGGCTGCAATATGTTGTGTCAGGCAAAATTACATTCAATATTTTTAAACTAATTGATGTCAGCCTTGAGAAAACCTGATTGACAGCAGCGAGGAAACTAGGCTGCTACCTAAACGCTTTCCTAAATTAAAATTAAACATGCCGTTTTTCTGCATTTCCTTCAGGAGTTGGAATGCTATTAATCTGAAAAGACTGAGGTAAGACATGGAAAACACACAGAACAAGGGGGACATGCTGGAAACACAGCAGCTGCAGTATGGGAGCTCCAGGCTGATGACTGGCAGCTGCCTTTGCCAACATGGGCTCCTTTATTTTGGAGCTGCTAGGGCCGGAGGACAGAGCTCTGCCCATCACCTCCATGCTGCAGCGTCTGCACTTTCCTCACTGCTACAAACAGCGCAGCTCAGGACAAGCAACAAGCACAGGCCAGACCCCTCTGTGCCGAGGTGCTGCTCGGTGGGACGGGCAGCAGCTATGGAGCAGGGGAAAGCCAGTCCTGCTGCACGGAGACACTGGAGACTGAGACTCAGATGCTCCAGCTGGATCTTCAGCCACATCCCAAAGTATTCTTTTCTTAATTAATCACGAAAGTAATCTGAACAGGACAATATCCTTGGCGTTTTGCATCTGATTGTTTAAGACAGCAGCTTGCCATCTTGCTGGGTTCTGGACAACCGACTGCCTGCAGGACTGACGCAGAGCACAATTGGGCAACTGCTCTCAAGCGCTGGCAGCTTTGCAGCAGCAGCTTACAGTAATGGGAAAGCATTGCTGAGATGCCCAGCCACCCTGCTGTGGCAGGGAAGAGGAGATCCATGGTTACTGCTGCACTGAGATCCAGTCCTTACCCCTTCAGACCCTTACACATACTCACAATAAAGCACTTTGCATTTTTACACCCAAACCTCTACTGTGAGGCTCTCAGTCCAACCGCTGCTGAAGCACACATACCATCTGCACTCCTGCCTGCATACATAGCCATGCAGTGATATCACACCGTCACACATTCTGCAGCTTTCCTGGGGTCTGAAACATATTTTGAGGGAAGCCCAGAGGACTGTGGGCTGCTGCTTGTGGCTCAGCACCCGGGGAAGCACAGCTCAGGGACGCTGTCGGGCAGTGTACGACCCACCCTCTTCTGCCTCAAGACCCAATTGGTACAATAATGCGTTCCAAATTTTTATATCAGTAGGGAAGCCAGAAGAGGCAGGGTGGAATTTATTCCTCACTGTCTCAGCAAACTGGGAGAAAAAAATGCAGAATAGATGATGGGGATGGGCCACGCTGCTTTCCAGCACTCAGGCCACGGCTGTGAAGCACAGGGTGCTTTTGTAGATGTCAGAGCAGCTGCCTGACTGCAAAGCAGAGCACTGATGGCAAGGACGAAGCAGGGGCACGCCAGGGGTATGGCTCATTGGACACAGGCAGCTACACCAGAGGCTGAAACTGGAAACGTGGCTCCCAGCTGGGGGGAAGCAAAGCGGAAGCAGCAGTTAAGCCAAGTAACATATAAATGGCTCTCACCTCTCCTGAGTCCTGCCCAAACTCAGCAGCATGAGAGTCATTAAATCGCATCCAAACACAATGCTCTGATTAAAACCAGTCTCCAGGAGGAAGATTTATCATCTCAATTACCAGCAGTGGACACAGCAGTCAAGGCCTCATCATTTTACATGAGCAAAGAGCAAAACAAGAAGAGAATCACTAATATTAGCCCAAGGAAGGTAAACAGCTTGTGAGTGAGATGAAGATTTATCTCTGGAAATACTTGGCCTGGTCCCAGGCCAGCCTTGCTGAACAGTCCCCATGCTTCCTGCTGGCTGCCACGTGGTGAGGCCAAATATTCTGCTGGTCACCCACCAGCTGAGGCAGCTCACGCTGGGGAGTGCCTGTCCCACCGGGGGGACCTGCCCCTCCTGCCAGCAGCGGGCAGCCCAGCAGCTGTCTTCTGTGGCTTTTCTTACTGCTCCTTCGATGCAAATACACTGTCCTTGGTTATCTGGTAGGGCATGCACCCCTGGACATGATCTCTGCTGCAGCAGTGCAGGGTCCCAGATGAGGCTCTCAAAGGTGGTGGGGGACAGCTCTTGCATCAAGCTGCTCAAACCTGACAGGCTGCCTGCTGGCACAGGTGCTGTCAGCAGGCAAGCCTTCCATCAGCTGCCCTCTGTTAAGCCCTTGCCAGGACAGTCCTGCCAGCAGACAGGGAGGGCAGCTGGAGAAGGCTATAGAGAGGCAAGACCTTGGTGCGCTCCAGGCCACATGCCCATGCACCATGGGAATCGTGCAGGCATTAGCTTCCCAGCAGCCTCGACTAGCTGGGGGGCCAGGCCTGAGCCCAGGCAGCAGGATGCCTGGTCAACTTACTCCATTACTCCTGCAAGGTTTACATTTCATTGAGAAAGGAAGAATATTTTACCACTTGCCTCTACTGGAGTTGACAGCATCCTGCCCAGCCACGCAGCAGACCCCGCAGCAGCCAGCTGCAACCTGTACGCCACAGCAAACACCACAGGGCCCTGACAGCTCCCCCAGCCCCAGGCACCTGCGTGCCAGGAACTGCCACACCAATGCCAGGAACTGCCACACCGATGCCAGGAACTGCCACACCGATGCCAGGACGGAGGCTCCCAGCCACCCCGTGCTCTGCGCCCATGCTGCTGCAGCTGATCCCACTGCGCCAGGCACAGCCTGACAGCTGCTGCACGGCCCTGCGCTGAAACCCCTCTATCAGTTGGAAGGCTGTACCTTTACAACTGCCCTTTCCACTAGAGGATTCAGACATAAATTGTACTTTAAATTCAATATCAGTCATTAATATTTCATGATTACAAAATGTTAAGGATAATGTCACTGGGAGGAATGTCTGGGCAGTTAAAACGGATGAGTCAGAGCACTGAAGAGTCTCCCTGGCTTTTGAAGCGATCTAGCCTGACAGGCTTCCCTGCCGGAGGGGAGCCGCAGCATTTACTGACTTGTTCTGAAACCCTAGCTGCTGCGTGTAAATATTGTCCTTCTGATTCTTGTCACCTCACATTTCCTCTGGATGCCGAGTTGTGCTGCAATGCTGTGATGCCCTCCCCCTGGCCACTGCTGGCAGAGCCCCCCGCAGAGCCCCCAGGACGTGCCACAGCTCTGCAGTGGGTGACCCCCACTCTGGTGCGGCTGGGCAGTGTGGGCACGCGTGCCCGTCCCTGCCTGACACCAGGTCACCCAGCTGGCATGCACAAAACATCAGCACTGAGGGTCTTGGGACATGCAGCAGAGCCAGGGACATCCCCCCGGGGCAGCGGGGGTCTGGCCAGGGCTGCTGGCCCCTTGCCTGGCCAGAGCAGATGGCTGCTGCTGTGGCAGGGTGACCCTGCAGCAGGAACCGATCTCTAGGCTCCAAGTCAGCCCCTGACCTGGCTCCTTGAGTGAGAAGAGCATCTTCCTGCTCAGGACCAAGCAAAGAGAACCAGAACTCCTGAGGGGTGTCTCAGAGTGAAGCCGGGGGAAGGCTCCTGCCCGCAGGCAGACAGGCAGATGTCAGAAGGTGCTTTGCACCACGGCAGCAGCCTGGCACCAGCTGCCATGGGGTGGCAGAGCACAGCATGTCCGAGGCTGCCCTGGCGGCTTGTGCATCCGAAATGTGGAAGACTTTGAAGAATACGGCAAAGTGTTCCTGCTTCCCAGCATGGTGCCTGGAATTAAAGCCCCTGCTCCATCTTCACAGAGGAACGCAGAGCACTCCCTGGGGCCCAGAGGGCCCGATCCACCACCACACATGGGAATATGCAGAGCCCATGAGCCAAGGCACTGTGCAAACATGATGGAGGGCAGCAGGATGCCCCAAGGGCAGCTTCCTACCTGCAGCAGAACACCCACAGGGAAGTGAAGCTTACCCTTTGCTGCTATTATTTTCTTTTCATTCATCAAGAGGAGTTTATTCACAGCTCCTCTGAGCAGCAGGACCCAGGTTTGCTCTATTCTTTCTTAAATGGAGAAGAAGAGACAAACAGAACTGTGCTGGAAGCACCCACGCCAGGCTCCGTTGCCCCCACCACATGGAGAGAAGATAAACCAACAAAACATGCAAAGCCACTAAGCTGTTCCCTCCCTGGGCAATCCCAGTTGGGTGTGAGAAGTTTTGGCAGTTACTGTAAATACAGGCTAAAGGATAGCACAGCCATAGGGGAAGGAAAAGACCATCACCACGGCTCTCGTGGGAGGGTCAGAAAGGAGCTCAATTTTGGAAGAGGACAAAAGAGCTTCCCCTCATCCTCTGCCTGAGGCTTTTCCTGGTGGGCTGCAGGGCGAGGCCAAGTGCTGCGGCCAGAGCTGGAGCAGCCCAGCAGCACCAACCCTGGCAGCAGTGCTGCTCCCCGTGCCCAGCACAGGGGCTTGGGGACACTCTGCCCCCACAGCCCCTTCCCACTGCTGCAGTGCAGGGACCTCCCGGCCTCTCCTTGCCGTGCCTTGCCAAGCCTGCAGCCACACCAGGGGCAGGGAGACCAAGGAGCAAGGGCATGGGAGGCATCCAGAGCCACAAACCCTGTGTGCAGGTACAGCCGGCAAGTCCCAACCACCATGAGTCTGCAGCAGAAGCAAGTGCTGGCAGTTATCTGTGCCACAGTTGATGGGCATCCACCCACAGCACATGGCTGAACAGGGGGGATGCAGGTGATGTGAACGCAGACCCCTGGGAACCCCCAGAACCGCTCAGCAGGTGTGAATGTAGGGAGTGAGCTGCACAGGGATGACAGGCAGAGCTGGTGCATAGATAACAAATTTGATTAGTGTTCATCAAATATACTATTCAACCATGCTCCCTTATTAATGCTCAAGTCTGGAAGAGTATTTTTAGGTTGTCTAGGGAGATGTCAGACTTAGTGCTGCTGCGTTATTTTTTTTTAATTCAGTGTTAACACTTGCCTCTTGGTCACCTCTGCAGTGAATGCACCCATATTTCCCCCTCTGCCCCAGCACAGACTGTTCGCTCCACACAGCATTCTTCCATCTCACCTGCTTCCATTGCCAGGACAGTGATGTTGTGCCACCCTGCTGTCTCCCGGTCTAGGACCTTTCCTGTCACAATGGCACCTGTGTTGGCATCGATATCAAAGATCCTCTCAGCATCTGTGCTGCGGTCGATGGCATACCTGAGATCAGGCAAAAGGGGAAACAGTCAACAGCTGGATGTGCCAAACCCAACCTTGCCACCAGCCCCAAAAATATAGGAATGTAACGCAACCGGCCCTGTATCACCACTCTCACTTTTCCTCTGCTGCACACGAAGGCCACGCTTCTACCAGGCCGCAAGTGCAGGGCCCTCAAGTAAAACTCAAGTGTGGCTTTTGGTGCATAAAGCGGAACTAAGCACAGGCTGTGGACAAGGGGAAAAACCTGCTCTGATGGGAACCTTATGCTCAGGACAGACAGAGCGATACAGAAATCACGGGCTGTAACTCCACTCATGACCCTGAAAAGCTTCTGAGCTTTAAGTTCAGGAAAAACACCAACCGAAAGTGGAGGAAGGCACCCCTGCTTGAGAAGCCCATCACCCCCCCCAACCCCCTCTCCTGATCCTGCCACAGCACCCACCCAAGTGAGAGACCTGAAGGACCACAGAGCAACACGTGGGCGGGCTGTGAGCCAGACCTGCAGCTACAGCAGTTACAAATGGCAAGGTCTCCTCCAAATCCAGACCGAACCTGTGCAACTGGAGCAAGAACCCTGGCACAGAGCAGTGGGCAACAGCCAGCATCCTCACAGCCAACACAGCACATCATCCCCAGCACCCCTGAGATTTGCCACAGTTTGGGCTTCCCAGTTTCACAGGAACAGGCTGCAGAGCTCCTCCAGCTCTGACTGGCTCCAGCTGCTCAGCAGAGACCCTTCACACACAGCTATCATTCTTCTCCTTCAGCTGCTCCAGCGCTGCCCCAAACAGCACAAGGAGCACCACACCAACAGTCCACCCACTCCCTGTGTCACCTCTTCCCAAAGAGCAACCTCACAGATCACGAGAAGGATCACACACCGGGGGTTTAGCCCTGCACCTTAGCCATGACACCACAACCGCAGGACACACCACTGGGACTGCCTGGATCTCCAACCAGCAGAGACATTACACACGGAATAAAGCAAGCTAACATTAAACCAGGGCACAAGTAGATGTGTGCTCCTCGGGGAAGAGATTGGAAGGGAAGCCCAATCCAGCTGAGGACCTCAAGCACAGCCATAACACAAATAAAAAACACCACCACTGCAATCGGAATTAGAAATCCAGAAGGCCTACAAATCACAAACAATACAGCACAATGTTATTGTGTACAGCATCCTTCATACACACTGCATCCCAGAGTGCTCTACAGAATTAAATAATACAAGACAGCAAAGAGTACAAAGGATAAATTGGATGAATTACCAAAAGGAGGGCTGTGAAGAAATTAAAGCCTTCAGTCACATGTCCAACAACAGAAGGAAGATAAATGTAGAGACAAAGCAAGCTGGAAAGCTGATGAGACAGGACAGTACTGAGAGGCTGTGTCAGACGATGAGCTGAGCAGGACAGACTCTAGGCTAGAAGCATGCTCAGGATGGCGGAGGCATCCTACGCTGCAGGGTGGCTTTCCCAGGTGCTTGTGTCTTGCCTGGCACAGCCCAGCTGTGCTCTGTGGGTGCCTCATCCATGTGGCTCACAGCGGAGGAACACCAGTTCACTTTCTGCATGCAAGGATGACCACTGTACACAGAGGCATCAATGGTGTCCATGCCTTTCTGTCCCATGCCCTGGGTGGGGGAACCAGCTGCAGATGAGTGCCTCTTGTGGGGCACCTATCCACACAATCAGACAGCTCCGCCTCTGATGGAGGCACATACAAAGGCATTTCTACACTGTTTAAGGTGTTTTACAGTACCAGATTACATTCCCTAGCTTTCTCCCTTTCAGACAGACAGGGGGATGAGAGAGAAAATACAACAGCACTTGCCTGCAGTTAAGAAAAAATGTAAAAAAAATCATTTAAATAGCATCTGTGCACATGCACGGTCTAGCATGTTCTGCACCTATGTGGCTGGCTTCCACCCCCATCCTTGCACTTAGAGGCAATGGGGATCTGCCACACAAAGCCAGGTACAAGCCCAGGCATCTCTGAAGCAACTGCCAGGGACTTTCTAGCCATCCTGCATTTTCTGCCCTAACTCCTAGCTGGAAACAGCCTCTACAGGCACACAGCCAGCTCCAGGAGGAACAGTGACACTGTGCTGGCACATTCTGCAGCCTCTCATCCACCCTGTGCTTGCTCACTGCAAAGGGAAAGGAAAGGTCTGGCCGCTCTGACTTGTACCCATCAGTCCAATGTACTGCTAGAAGGAGGAACAGAAGCTGGGATGACAACACCTAGCATCTTTCCAATGGCATAATTCATGCATTTGCACAACTGCTTCCATTGTTCTACCACATCACCTGACCTCAAACATATCCACTTTTTAATACTGTTACAGTTCAAAATGGTACTTAACTCTCCATATGCCTTCCCTGTTTCTCAGGTAAGCACATGCCTGTTTTGTTCACACTCATGTCATTGCTGCATAAACAGAGATACCTGCAAAAAATAGCTACACAGAAAAACCCACTTACTGATGGGAGGCATCACTGAGCCTGGAAACATCTGACACCAGCGGCTTGCATGGCCGGAGGGCAGGAGGCTGATAGGGGAGCACCCTGTGTCACGCCACTGGTAACCTTTTCTTATGCTTCCAATTGTTTTGCTGTTAAGGTTGTCATCTGTCACTTCTGAATTGTATGGAGGACTGCCTGCCTATACCCTATAGCAGGGCACAAACCAGACCAGAGATCTGATCCCTTTGTCACCTGTGCTACTCACAGAGCTGCCACCTTCTCAACACTGTGTCAGGGGAAGGAGAGAGCTCTGAGCCTTGCCTGCGCTTGCCATGAAAGCAGGGCTGAGCCTGCTTCTACGCACTATGGGTTTGGAGGTGGCCGGTCCAGGTGGTTCTGTAGCTCTCCAACTGTGCAAAGCGCTGTGGAGGCTCTGGAGTTCTAGGCTAGCATTGGGGCTGGGGGCAGAGGGGGGCACAGGGATGGCCATCCGCCCCCCGCAAAGCTACAGCCATAACCGGCTCAGAGCTGCGGATCAGACCACTCCACACTGCTCTACACGACAGAGCTCCCCTCCAGGAGGTTACGGCTACCCCCATGCTAGAGCAGCGAGGATGAGAAGCTATCCATGACGCTCAGTTTACGCCACTTTGTGCAGTACAACCTTCACCGACCAATGTCTGTGCTGACCAGCACAAGCCCCTCCACCTCCAGTAGTGCAGCTTCATATTCATCTGGGCCACTGAAGCCAAACAGTGCTTCTCACCTGGGAAGAGGCAGCAATTAATCCCTGGGTCCTCCAGGTACTCAGAGACAGGACATATGCTCATTCCTTCTAAAGCTGGCTGGCGCTCTGTATCTGGAACTGCAGTCCCCAGCTCTGATTGGGATGCGGACCTTGTAATCCGTTTTCCTCTCTTTCTGCTGGCACTGCCTGTTGGTTTGCATGTTACAAGTGACTGTTTAATTTAGACAGCTTTCTTGGTGCTCATCTTTCTCCTGAATGCATTTCTCAAGCAGTTTGTTTCACTTCTCCCCCTGAATGTAACAAGGAGCACATTTTATGCCACGTGTTTTGTTAATAGGGAGCTTTTCAAACACTGTGAAAAGCTTTTTGTTGTGTTTGTTTTTTCCTGCTCTCCCTTTTGTGCTGAAGCAGGTTGTAGTTCTTGCTGTGCTGTTGCAGTCTATAAAATGCCCATGTCCAACACGTGTCTCCAGATTTGGTGAATACCAAACAAGAATATCTCTGAGAACCTTAAATCCCAAGCAACATCTTCCCAGCGCTGATAAAGCCTGGAACACACACAACCAGAGCACAGGCTCCCACTGCAGAGAGAAAAACAAAAGGCTCCCATACAAACAGCCTCACATACACAGTCAGTCTATCACTGTATTACCTCATACAATGGCTCAGCTGAGAAAAATTGCACTACGCCCAGGAAACGTACAGCTAAAGCCAAAAAGCCAACTGAAAGCTAAATTCTTTCTGAAAAAGAGTGCTTCCAGCTTTTGTTAGGCAACAAACAAGGATGGAATAAAACAAAAAGCACCAGTTCTTTAGAAAGGCATTTCCTGCCTGTGCCGCGGTGGGGCTTAGCATTGCCCCCTGAGGGCATGCTGAACTTGAGCATGACTCCCTGCCTCACTGCATCCCACCGGAGGGAGGGTGTCCCTCCTGAGCAGCACAAGCTGGGGCTGCTCACCCAGAGATGGGTGCTCTTTGGGCACCCCAAGCCCCAGCTTTCCTCCCACCCGGGCAAGTGGCTGCCAAGGGCTGTACATCCACAGGCAGCCGGGAGAGGGGCAGCAAGCCGTGCCTCAGGGATGCCTCCTAAGAGCAGGGGAGCTGGACACCCCTCCAACCCTTGTGTCTTCATAACAGCTCACTTTGCAACCCAGCCTGGCTTGTCTGGGAGGGATTTGTTCTCACAGCAAATGGCTATGTCCTTGTGTCCTTACATCCACCCAGGAGGGCAGGGGAGCGCCAGGGTGAAACATGCCTCCAGCAGCTGCTTCAGGCTGGATGGTGCAGAAGCCACACAGCCGTTTGTGCTGGCCTAGGGATGAAAACAAGGAGCCAAAGGCACCTCCGTTCCCTTTTGGCTAAAAATACTTCCCAAACCTCGTTATTGGCAGCCTGGTGTCAGCAGGACCTGGAAACACTGACAGAGCTGATTTTTGCTCTGCTGTCTCTGGCATCCCTTGTTCTTTTCCTGCCTCAGGAGAAGAGAGCATCTCATCATGACAGAAGGTTGTGGCTCTCCCCTATTTACAGGGCAGAGCCAACACACAGACCCAAGGTCCAGAAGGCAGCAGGCACTGCAGAAACACAGCCATGCCTTCGCTCCTACCTCTAGCAGACAAGAATCAGGAAGTTAAAGGGATCCACTGAACTGCAGCAACTTGAAAGAGTTCATACCAACTTCAAGGAGTCAAGGATCAAATACCGGTCATGCTGTCAGGACCAGTTGCTCTCTAATGCATCAGAGGTGAAGCACAAGTGCTGGCTTCTTGTGACTGTACTTTGGGAGTAGCACACTTGAAATGCAAGGTGACTTACTGCTGTCTCCTGCTGACAGGTTAGTGTCACATCCTTGCAGGGTACTGCGGGATGCTTGCATTAATGTTTGTGCACCACTTTGAAGCTGTGAACAGCTGCCCACGCAGCAAAGTCTTTTATTAAATTACCTGGCTTAGCCAGAGTATGGGAAAGCACAAGAGATCCAACAGCACCTTCCACCTGCATTGGTGCCACACTGGTGTGATCAGTATAAACATTCGTCTCCACTTGGTGCATGTTAACGTGGCAGGGAGGGCTCACCCACCCGTACTCCCCAGGCAAGCACCAAGGGAGCATCCCGAGTGCACAGAGCTGCCACTGCTCATGACAGCAGGCAGTGCAAGAACAGAGGGGAGTGAAGAGATGGATGGATGGAGACCAAATGCCACAGGGGAGCAGGGGGGATGCAGGATAAGCTACCTGCCTGGGGATAGCTGGAGGGAGGACACGTATTTGAATGCATCAAGCCTGACAAAGGAAAAACACACTGCAACTCCCAAGCTGCAGCAGATGCCTGAGAGTTCTGTTGGCTGGACCCTCAGTGCCTGAGCACGAGGCATTGCCTTGTCTGGCACTAAGCTCACTGTAAGACAGACACTCGCATAGCAAAGTTTGGGCTCTAACCCTCTTGCTCCTGCAAGTACCTAAATCTGCTCCTCTCTGCTCCAAGTCCCCATCACCTTCTGCACAGTGGTAGCAAGCCTCCCTCTGCTTTCTTTTGTTCTGTTTGCAAACAATGCAACATGCTCCACAGGGAAGCAGCACAAAGAACAAGAAAAAATGAGAATAAGAATAGTTCTGTCCCCAAGGCCCCTTTCCTACAATTACAGATCAGAAAATAAAAATGGTGTTCTGTAGCACTGCTAGAAACAGTCAAGTGAAAAAGCACGCACAGATGTGTGTGTGGACTAACAGCCACATGCTCAGGTTGGGCTACAAAGAAAGAAATCAGATGTGTAGCCTGAATGGAGAGGGTAGTCACACGACAAGGTGAGCAGAGAGAGGTACTTTGAGAACACGTCCAACAGACAGCACCGACTACGGCAAGTGGTGCACATACATAGTTCCTGGCAAGCCAAGGCTGATTTCATTCACATTCACCCCCAAGACAAATTTCAGCATCCAGCTTTGTGACACAATACTCTCTGCTAGCTGCCAGACATCCATAGATGGCAGCTTTTCATGTGTAAATTCTTTCCTGACCTTTCTAAACATCTCAATTTTCATTTCCAGGAAGATCAGGAGATGCCCCTCACCCCACCCTGAACCACTGTGCTCCCCATGGCTGCACAGCGCTGGAGCTCAGCACCCCAAGCAGCCATGCGGGGACATCATCTCCCTGGCCACGTCCTCCTCCATCCTGTGCCCCTGTCCCTGCTGTGTCCCAGTTTATCGCTGCCTGGGATGGGCTCCCTACAGAGCTCTCAAATGCAAAGCCACTGCTGAGCATTTGAAGCGGCTGTGCACAAGGTGCCTGCAGCCCTGCCGTCACCACGAGAACACACATTTCAAGGAAATTTTCCACACATTGGGGATGTTTTCTGAACACCTGCTTTCCAACCCAAGTGCTTGTGACTCAGGCCAGTTGGCAGAGCCAGAAGGCTGCTTTGTGCCTTAGGTAATAACAATTTAACAAGGTAACAATCTCTTTAGCCACAAATTAAATGGAAATGGGAAATGTCCTGTGTAGATAAGCTGCTGCCTGGATTATGCCTCCTGCCCAAATACAAACTCCTCTGATCTTTGATCCCTGTGCACACATGCACGCACACACGGCCAAGCTGTGGCTCTGCGCCTCCCAAGCCTCACCTCATCTGCCATCCTTCATCACTGCTCTCCTGTCATTCCTGGTCACTTGTCTGGCCTGTGTCAGGCACCACTGCAGGCACCTCCCTGTCAGCAGCAAGGACACGCAAGTGTCACCCAGCCACCTTCCCCAAGACTCCGCTGGCACTCTCAAACGCAATCACTTGCCAGCAACGAATCTGTCACCTGTGAGACAGCTGCTCTTGTTTGCCTGTTGCTTGTGCACAGGCTGCCACTCACCCCCCGGCTGCCTGTCCCATAGGACACACTCACGTGCTTGGCCACGTGTGCAGGACTTGTCACCTGCACTGCCCCTCCTTCTCTGCCACAACCTCCCCTCTGCCCCAGCCATGGCCACAAGCCCCCCTCGGCCACGTGCATCCCTTGCAGGTGAACCCATGCCCACCGCTGGAAGGAAGATGATGCAAGGTTTAGGCGGCTACTTTACCGGACAGGATGGTTCGCTGTGTCCGGGTCCAGGGCGGTGACCACCCCCACAACAGAGCCAACATGCGCATCCTCCTGGACCTCCATCAGGTTGGAGGGGGGCCGGAACTCGGGGGGCTCGTCGACATCCAGCACCGAGACCCGCACGATGGTCTGGTCCCGGAAGGTGCCCAGGTCAACGAACCGTGGGTCTACAAACTTGTTGAGGGCCTCTACCACGACAGTGTGCACTTTCTTCGACTCGTAGTCAAGAGGCTGGGACAACAGGAGAGGGTTAGCTGTACCCAGCCCCAGAAGCCCCCTGGCTGCCCCTCCCTTCACTGGAGACACAGGGGGCAGCACTAAAGCCACCTGCCCTCCAGGCATGGGAGGCTGGGAGCTCATGCTCTGCCCTCCCACCAGCACCCCCCACACTGAGAGGGGCTGGAGGAACTGGCAGCCTCTGGCCCGCTACCCCAGGACCCCCGACAGGGCGACCAGGCTGCAAGGATTCCCTGGGAAGATAGCACACTGTGTGTTGCAAATGAGCAGGTTCTGATCATTAATCACCCTGCTATTATTTCTACAGGGGAGGCAAGCTGAATACAGTGGCCTTGGTGAACAATCATTCTTTCTTGCCTGCATCAAGCGTTTGCTTGATTGTTTTTGCCACCAAAAGCAGATACAGTAAAAAGTGCTGCTGGTCAGGTACAGGAGTTATGTGGGCATATTTCTACCCTAACAGGTGCTATCAATAACAGTTATAAGCACTCGCTTCCATGGCCCTATGCATGGCTCGCTTCTCTGCCACACTGGGAGCTGCCCTGCACAGGCTCCAGCAGGCACTGTGCTGCTGCTCCTTTTCAGCCTTTCCTCACAGACACAGGTCTGTGTTTTGCCGTCCAGCCAGAATGGAGGTAGGTCTCTCCCTGCACCTGCAGGCACAAAAACGCTACTGCTAGCGTAACACTCGGAGAAGCATTTAGTTCAACTCAAATGCAGCAGCAGGGATCCCCAAAGGAAAGGGCTCTCCTAGAGAGCTGTGCCCTCCCTACCCAACCAGCCTTCATCATCTCTCACCTTCTGTACCATGATGACAGCCTCTTGGGTATTGCTGTCCGTGGTGACTTTGAACATCTCAACACCCTCCTCATCCTTCACCTGATATGTCATATCCGTGTTCTCCCCAACGTCAGAGTCCTCTGCCTTCACCCTCCCAATGGCAGTGCCCACAGGGGCAGTTTCAACAATGCTGAACTGATACATCTCTGGAGGAGGAAAAGGTACCAGGGTCACTGCTTCTGCCTTTGAACTCCCTCCAGGTCGATGCAGCCCTTTGTGTACCTCCCTGTGGGTGCCCTTGGACTACGAGGGCTGCCCAACCTCTACTGGTGTCTATAGCCCAGAAAGCCCAACCAGGGGAAATACATACCCCAGCCAAAAATAAGGGCTGAGGGAAGATAACTGGGGAGCACTGATGTTTCAAGGTGCTGGGTGAAGTAAGGGCCGATTTCTCTGCATGGACATTGCTCTGCAATCAGCATTCTCCGATTCTTTGCAAACTTTACTATTTCTAATTTCTAGGAGATGCAGGTGAAGAGCTGAGACTCCTCTGGCTGCAGCACCTTTTCTGGCCTGCCAGCCACAAGCTGCTGGTGCCTGCAGCTGGCGTGCACTGAACAGCCCACTCTTTGCAGCAGGATCACCCACCCTCCTCATCTGGGAAGGCTCCCGGGTTAGACACAAGCATGAGCCACAGGCCACTAGCAGCAACGTGGAAAACAGAGCTGTCTTGTGACAAGGCTACCGTCTGAGCTGGGCAGTGTCACCATGCCTCACAATGGGGCAGAGCCTACCAAGCTCTGACGCAGCAGCCAGGAGCGGCCAGGCCAGCAGCTGAGTGCCCGCCCGAGCTCCCAGGAAACAGCAGCACGGGCCGGGCTGTCCTCTCCCCCAGCACCGCTCAGAGAGGGGTCAGGAAAGGGCTAGCTCTGCTGTCCCCACCACACAGCCCTGCTCACCCCCAGGACTAGCAACGGGAGCAGGGCTCTTGTCCGGGGCCCCAGACAGTCTCAGCCAAGGCAGCTGCCCCTCCATCACGCTGCCAGGCAGGGACACACTCAGACCCAGGCAAGGAGCTGTGCGTGCCACGGTACCTTGGTGCTGCTGCCCTGCAAGTGGCACGAGCAGACGGGCTGGCTCACCCTGCAGACACGTGCCAGGCTGTGCTGGAAGCTGAGCTTCTGTCCCACCGCCCACAAGGGGCCAGGACCAGGATAAGGGCCAGTGCTCACCCCCCTCACTGCTGTCAGGACTTACTCTGAGGAAAGCGTGGTGGGTTGTCATTGACATCAGTGACTACAATGGTGACTGTGGTGGATCCAGACAGGCCACCCAGCTGTCCTGCCATGTCCGTTGCACGGATCACCACCTCATACCGGTCCTGCGTCTCACGGTCCAGGTCAGCCACGGCCGTCCGGATCACACCTGGAAACCAGCATGACAGCATGAACACGGGCAGGTCAACAGAGCATCCGCAGTCACAGACAGGGTGAGGCTGGAAGGGGCCGCTGGAGATTACCTCTTCTAAGCCCCAACTCTAAACAGGATCAGCTAGATCTCCCAGCCTCTCCACATACGGTAGATGCTCCTACTTCACCCATCTTCACGGCCCTTCCCTGTTCTCAGCCCATGCCCAGTTCTGTCTCATATGTGGCAGCTCAGAACCACATACGGCACTTGCACCATCTTGCCAGTGCTGAAAAGGGATGGGCTACCTCCCTTGACTACAGGCGACAGCAGCCTGGGGTGCTGTGGGCCACCTTTGCCACAGGAGCACGCTGCTGGCAACATCTGCTGGGCTCTGCTGCAGAGGGGAGCAAGCCCTGCACAGAGATCATATAAGCCAAAGCTGAGCCCAGGGGGTTGTCAGCCAGGCAGAAACATCCCGAACCCCTGCCACGGAGCCCAGGAATAGCCACAGGCCCAGCCTGATCCCAGCAAGTCTCCACAGCCAACTCACAGGCATGTTGCATGAAACATTTCTGACTGCTGCTGCTACCGTGGGCTGCCAGTAGCTCTGACAGGCTTGAACCCCATCTCAGAGCTCTCTGCTCCTCTCCAGGAAGGCCAGGAGCCGGGTGAAGGACTGCTGGGGGCCAGAGGCACAGGAGCCAGAGGACTCGCTCAGATGCTGGGGCTGTGCTGGGGCCAGCCTCCAGGTTTGCACAGAAAGGCAGCATGAGAGCCCCGGCTGAGTCACAAACCCCCTTTGGCACAAATCTGCAACAGCCCACTTATCTCTATCTGCTCAAGCAGGAGCCAGGCTTGCTGCAGCATTCCTAACAGAACACGGGCACTCTGAGCCCAGGCTCCATTTCACAGGTGCCTCATGGCTCAAGCACGCCTGGAGGGCCCCCCTGTTTGATTTGGAAAATGGGAGGGGGGCAGCACATTTCCCAAAGTCCGTTTGCACAAACCCCCTCATTTTCAAGTGCCCCTCTAAGTTAAGGAGGCCAGAGATGATATACAAGCTCTGTGTCAGGGGCTGAGAATGCACTAAAGACTGTAAAACCTAACAAAATGTATGGTGTATTAGTACTTTTTATGAAATGAAGTCTCTTAAAAAGAAGTGTTTCCAGGTATTCAGTAGCCACCAGGGCTTGGGGGAAATGACCTGGGCTAAAATATAAAGGAATGTAAACCATGAAACAAAGAGTAGTAAAACCCAGAGAACACTGTGAAAGGCAGAATTACTACTTCCTATGTCACCCAGGAGTGTTTAATTTACATGGAAATAAAGCAGAGAAGAAATACTCTAAGAATGGAAGCAAGCAGTGATTCTGCCCTGAGGTGGCACCAGGAGCACGCATGAGTACATACAGGGATACAAGGTCATTAGCGGCACATTCCCAGTCCCACTGTACCAACACCACCACAGAACAGCCAGGAATCAGCTTAAAACCCCCTCCAGCTCAGCTCCTTAACATTCCCATAGATAAAGACATTGTTTTCTGTTTCTGTAATTGCTCCCTCTTCCAGGCTTTTCTGTTTAACTGTTAGTTTTACCTCCTCCTACTGTGAACTGCAAGATCTTTGCTTTTTTTTAACCTGTAATCCTGCCTGGAGTTAGAGAAAATGCTGGGGAGTGGGGGTGGGGGTGTTGCTTGGCTGTGGTCTCCAGTGAGGGGGGTCTGACCTGGAGGGAACAAGAGGCTCTCCCCTTGCCAAGTGACAGCAGAATCATCCAGTTGCTTTCAGCAACTTGCAAGACAATTTGCTGACATGCAAAGTGAGCAATAACAGAGCATCGCAGCCATCCATGCCACCGGGCCCAAAGCAGATACTTCTGGGCAGCACAACCTGAGCACAGTGGAGAGCTGCAAGGAGACAAGACATGGCTTAGCGGGTGCACCCCAGGTATCAGCCCTCTACAGCCAGCTGGTTGCCACCATTTCTCCGTTCATGTGTCTGATGTGACCTTGTGCACCTCCTGACAAAGGCTATGGGTGGATGGCTCACACCCAGGAGCCACTGGGGCTGTGGCCCAAAGGCAGTCAGAAACGTCCCTAAGCTGAGAGGATGAAATTCACCCCTTTGCATGATATTACAGGTGCAGCAGGAGCTGGCAACACTGTTCTGGAGAGCTCTCTCTCCTTGCTTTCTGGAACTAGCAATTATTCCAACGATTATCATAGTTAGGATCTATTATAAAGACATAACCAGCGTTTCAGTTCCTTGCAGTTCCCCAGCTCTTGTGGACAGGCACAATATCACCCACCTTCCCTTGTTCTACTGTCATTTCAGTTCTGTAATTACCTGGACTCCCACCACCTTCAGCCCCAGGAATGTGGAGGGGGCTCTGTCTCACTAGCCATCTCTTCTGCACTTCCAGCATCTGCCTGTTTACACACTCGTAACTCTCAGCCCTCCTATCGCTCCACACTCCCGGCCATCACGCAGGTGAGATGCGGCACAGAGCGCTGCCAAACTTCTGCTAGGGAGCATGCCAACCTCTCCATGGGAAGGCAGCAGGTGCTGACCCTGTGATGGGGCCTAGGGTCCACACCGGCTCCCTCCTCGACCCTGGACCTGTTCAGAGGAAGGCACTTGACCAGGGGTCCCACCCCACCTCGTCCAAATGGGGTTGAGAGAGTGATGCACGCGCCCCCACACACGCACCCCAGGGAGAACTGCAGTCTCCCCTCTGAGAGCAGGCACTGGCCCTGCACAAGCACCCAGGGCTGCACGGGACTGGCCTCAGCTGGTCGTGCTTATAGGCCTTCTCCTGCCACTCCACTACGAATACAAACCCACTATTTCTGGGCAAGCACCATCTCATTGAAATTTAAGCAATTCTGTTAATTAAAGGTGTCTGAAGCATTTTATAATGAAAATGATTCATGTCAGCACAATAGTGATGAATTGGGATGAGAGGGAAAAAGCTCATGCATTCACCAAGGCTGTAATGACTTAACTGAGCTGCTTGTAATAATATAGCTCATAATACGCGATGCAAGATGGGAGGAAAGTGCTCAGGCGCTTCCCAGAACACCTCCAAGGTCATCCATCCCGACAGGGAGCAAGCCCAGGCCATTTGGCATGTGCAGAACCGGCCAAACAGCCCCAGCTGGCTCTGGTTATTCTAGTGGCAGGAGGCAGACAAAATCCTTGTCTTTGGCGAGGGTGCACACCGAGCAGAAACCATCTCCTACCAAGATGTTGTTTGTCCAGTTCATCCTAGGAGAGTGGGGGTCTGATGCAGATGTAGTGCCCCATGCCCCAGGCCTCCAAGAGCTCCAGCAGCACTCTCACCAAGAGACCTGTTCCCCCTAAACTTGCTCAGGCCACACCAGGCTGCTACCCCAACTGTCAGGCTGGTTTTGTCTCTTAGGCTGAGGTACCGCTTCCCATTTACTAGTGGCCTTGACAAACCAGGGTCTCCAAACATATTCCACACCAATTCCTTGAATATGGCTCTATGAGTGCTGCCATAGAGAGCCACCAGCAGCAAACATGCATGGTCCCATCTCCTAAGAGGCAGGAAAGCCTCTGCTCCCCGACCCCCAGGAACTCTGCAAAGCAGCAGCAAGTGATGGTGGCAGACCTGCTCTCAGGGCACAGAGACAGAAGAGGCAGGGACCTCTGCTGCTGTATGTTGAAAAGTCCTTGCTGTCATCTCCCAAGATTCACGTTCTTTCCAGCCAAACTACCAAACTTTGTCCTTCCCAGACACTGCTAATAAAGCAAGAACCACCTCCAGCTCAGACTCATCTCCCTAGTTCTTGTCAGCATCTGTTATAGCTGAATAATCCAGATGCATGGTGGCATACCCTCTGGTACAAGGCACATGTGGCCTTCCAGCATGATCCAGATTAATCAGTAAAATTACCAGGCAAGGGGACACTTACAGCATCACATATATACCATCAAATCTGCTCAACCAGCAGACACTCTTTGGGCGATAAAAAACAAAGCAGGACAAAGTACTCAGCAGGTAACCGCCTTCCAGGAATCCCAATTACTATGGGCTTTGCTCTGCTCTTGGATACTTCTAGCTCAGATGTCCACATCCTCTGAGACCCTCTGGACAGGTCACCTTCCAGCTGAGGGCAGTCAGGAACAACATGCTCCCTGCCACAAAGCCAGAAAGTAATGTATCATGGAGGCATCCTCAGGAGGTCCCTGGTCCAACTACAGCTCAGAGCAGGCAGTCTTCAAAGGCAGATGAGATTACTCAGGGCCATGCCCAGTCAGGTTTTGAGTATCTCCAAGGACAGAAATGCCACCTTCATGGTGACAAGTTTTCTCTTCCTGCCATTTGTCTCTTTTTACTGTGTATGCCTGAGAAGAGTCTTCTCTATCTTCTCTCCTATTTAGCTGGACAAAACCAGATTCACTCCTCCCCAGCAGCTTGGCCAGTCGAAGCAAATAGATCTCTGCCTCGAGGAGGAGGTTAGCCAACTGCAGATGGGGTCTTAGCCCCAGGAACCAGCACTTCATCCCCACTACGTGCAGAGCCACCCTTCCCATCCTTAGGGCAATTTGGAAGGCAGAAACTACAGGTGGTCTAAGCAAGGTACTAGGCACAAGGCTCAGGAGGTTCATGTCTCTTCAGCAAATAAGGTACAGAGTGAGATCCAGAAATGGAAACAGCACGGTTGCATCAGCATAACCAAGCTAACCAGCAAAGCTAATTGGAAGGGAGCAGAATCACCCAACTATTGTGACTGAGGGATGCTGCAGCCTGCGGATTTCTAACACAGTACCTTTCACAGCGGGTGGCCAAGTCTTTGTCAAACCAGCTGCCCCATAGCTCCTAGGGCAGCACCCGCAGAGACAGAGCAACTGCCACTGCTCAGAGAGGAGAACCTACAGGCTGGAATCAGCCTTCCCCACGCCAGCACTGAGGCACCAGTGCCCTGGAGGGAGGCACCTGCAGTCAGCTCTGGCAGATGGGCCAGCACACTTACCCTCCCTTTGTCCCTTCTTTTAGCAGCTAAATCCCTCGTCACTTCATATTAATTCCCACTGCACATTAGTAGTTATAATTTCCTCAAGATGACTAAACACACAGTTTGATCCCAAACCAGCTGAAGTTCTTGCACCAGTCTCTGAAGAGGACTGTTAACATTCGATCTTGCTAATAAGAGCAATCACCTTAAATAAGCATGCATTCTCTGCAGACCCTCATCACCCATGCTCAGACCCCCTGTCCCTGTGCACAGCTCTGGTAAATAAGCTTCTGGGATGGGGCACAGATCTGTGTAAACCCAAGAGAGCGCGCGCGCACACGCATACCGATTTGTGTTTCCAGGCACCAAGGAGCATTTTTAACAAACTGGCGAGAGCAGCAGAGAAACATGTTCTGCCTCCCACCACTGCATCACACAAACCCAACAGTTCATCAGCCCAGTTCAGCATGTGGCATGATCTCAGCCACAACTCCTCTCCCAGTCCACCCTCACCACCCCAGGACTAGGGCTGTAATCAGTCTCCAAACAGGGCAAGGCTGGCTCTGTAAGGGTCTGTAAGTAAGGGTGAAACAATTAATGGCTGCACACAACCAACCATCAGCTTCACCTCAACTGGCCAGTATTTCTTTTCCTGCTCTCCCTGGCACAAGTACCTCTAAGCCCTCACCAGCTAAGTCTCCAAATCAGGAGACAGGCTCTAGAACTCAGGAACTTTTTAAGTAATCATAAATGTCAGACTGCATTTCAATTAGCCTTCTCAGTCCTTCTGCCTTTTCCCTGCGCACAGCAGAACGTCAGATTTTAAGAAACTCTTCCTTTCAGTAAAAGGCAAGATTCCCACGTACGCTCCTGAACCAACAACTGGGCTTTTAAGGAAAGCACCAAGTATCACAAGGCCTGCAGTATTACCTGTTGTGATTGCTCTGTAGCAGTCAATGTCCCTGCAAAGGGATGAACTAGGCTGCTGGAGCCAAGGGCACCAGGTTGTGCCCTCCTTCTGGGTGTCCATTATTTTCAGGTTTCCTCCCGAGGTTGTGGGTAGCAAGCTGTTGCTGGCAACAGCAAGTCTCTGCCGTGCTGGCCACAGATGAGGACGGGCATTGCAAAGAACACAGGAACACACATGAGCAGGCAGGCAAGCTGCCTGTGAAAGAAGCAATTTGCCCCTACAAAGGTGAATGATCTGCAGAGGTACAGAGTGCAGGATGACACAAAGCAACATGAAAGTATGGCCTGTAAATTTAAATGCACACTGATTTCTCCTCTCATGTAAACGCACTGGGAGTCACATACACTCTATGCCTATCTCAGCAATTGAAAAGTTTAAGTTAGAAGGATCCTGGTGAGGAGGGGCTTCCTGGAGCTAGAACAGGAACTAGCACTAAGCCTCCTGCTCCACGTCCTGCTGCGCAAAGTGGGGGGGACGGACATACAGACGGACACGGCCCCGCAGCCAGCCAGCAGCCCCAGGGCAGGAGAGAGGCTCTACAGCCAGGCTGAAGTGCTCTCACGCAGAAGCAACACCCACCACCAACACATGCGGCTGTTTTCCAACAGAAGCAGCAAAGCACACACAGGGGCTGACTACTGTAGGAGCACAGCCTCCCTCCTTCAGCAGCCACGAAACGGCACAATGTAGCTCCCTTGCTAGAAAGAGCAGTCAAAGATCAGCTGCACCCCACCTGCAAACTGAGGATGAATGGTCAGCACAAAGCCTCAATGTGACTAACGCCTGCGGGCTCTTGCAAGAAACCTAGGGGATATTATCACAGCTAGCAAGAAAGTCATGCCTCCAGAGTTTGTGCATACAAAGCTCCCGATTCATACACCGAAAAAGCCAGCCTAGACCCTCAGCATATGCAGGGTAAGTTCTGGGACCTGGCTTGGGGTACACAACACAAATGCACACACAGTTTCAGTTCCTGAAACTCAGTTCTCAAAGTACAAGAGGTAGTAGCCGGTGTATACGAAAGAAAAGCCCATATGGATCAGCTGTGCTTTTTCTTCACCATCATTCAACACTGTGGAAACTGAAATCATTCTCCACAGCTTTGCGGACACCAGCAAGTGCCGTGCTGCAGCTCCCACTGTTCCAGTGGGGCCATTTAGTTGTTAGTCTCCCTCTAAAAAGATGTTTGTGACAGTACATGAATTCAAGGCTTATTGAGTGTTAGGATTCAGCATAGCATGGCATCAAGATGGTTTGGGTCTGCCTTTGACAGGTCCATCAAATCCAAAATTCCAGCTGAATACTACAGCTAGTAACATCCAAGAACAGGAGACAAGCTTAACAACATACACGCTGTTCATATCCTATAGGCAACTGTGCAAACCACACTTGTACGTGCAAAACTGATGCTATGAAGGACAGTGCGAAAAGAGCTGGTTGTAAAGGCAAGGAAGGAAGAAAGCACACACGCTGGAAGGTGTCACGGGCTTAGGCGGTGTGCAAGGGAGCACTGCATGTATGGACCTACAAGAAAAGGTGGAGAAGAAAGTCAAAACCAAAAAGGGAAAACAAATTGTTCTTCATTACTATGTATTATAAGAAATGTAACATGCCAGGTTTTTACGGTTCTTTTTATGGCCATTAATAACAATGGTGGCTCTTGAGAGTTATGCTGCTACAGGTAATTAAAACTCATGCTCAGGGCACAAGCCAGGCCCCCCAGGGCAGTCAGACCAGGACTCCCATGTGGAGCACCAAGAACTGGTCCAAGTGCAGAGTAGGAGCGGGATGGGATTTGCTTGGGTGGACGTGCTGGCTCCTTGCCACTACCAGAGACTCAACAAAACAATGTCCCCCCTCGGCACCACGAGTCCTGTACTTGCTGCCCCCAGCTCCGCACCCACCCAGGCTGGCACTGACAGCAGGGCACACAGCTCATGCCAGGCACGAGGCCACAGGTGGTACAGGACAGGCTGCAGCTGCATCTTAAGTGGCTGACGGGCAGAGCTGCCCACTGCATTCCTGGTGCCCAGGTAAGGCAGCTGCAAAAGGCTAACTGCAACCCAGATGCCACTGAAGAGTCAGCCCCCATACCTGTTTTAGCGGTCAGATATTCTGGAAACAGATGTGCTCAAAAGGGGCCGAGGACTCTTCTGCACACTGTCAGCAGTTTTGCTTTTATGAATCACAAGCAAGTAGAACAGTAAATCAACAACAACAACACCCCCCTGCGTAGGAAACAGCCAGCTTGAGAATTCAGACACAAAAAGTCAAGGAATCAAGAAGCTTGGATTCCCAGAGTGACATTAATTCTCACCACAGTCCCACAGGGCACATTTTAGTTTATGCCTTAATACAGAGCATTAATGTTTTTGCAGAAAGCTGAGCCTCTGCACGTCTTGGCTTGTGCATTTTGCTCCCAGTGGTCCCTCTTCATTCTAGCAGCCAGGCTTCTACTCACAAAAAGCTGTCTCAGATTAACAGGATCTCACACACACCAGAATTTTCAATGTTTAGCCCACTGTTCATCCATTCCTCACCACCCCCTCCCCGGTTGTGTGTCCCCCCACCCCCACCTCCCGGCCCCAGCCCTGAATAAAACAAAGCAAATCTGGGAGAGAAGAAAACCCAGGTGCAGCAGCTTCTGGACCAGGAGCGGGTACAGCCCCAAGCCGCTGCTTATGCACTTTCCCCAATGCACCAGGCTCTGCCCAGACAATGGCATTTTCCACCACTTACCCCAGCTCTGCTGTCAGGTGTGCTTAGGAGCTACCAAACTGGAGCTCTCCTGTGACGGCAGCCAGGGCCAGTGTCACAGCCAGGGCTGGGACTGGCTTGCCCATGTGCACCAGACCAGTTTTCAGGAGGCATGTAGTTTGACACAGATGCAGAGGCTCAGGCACACATACCTTCCTTACACTCTCCCCATACCAAAGCCTCCGAACAAATTTCACTCTTACATAAAAACAGCCTTAGAAAACATCTATTAGAACAAACACAGGTCACCCTGACAAAGACTTGGCACTTCAAGGGTCGCTCCCAACCTGTGTCACTGTGGTTTGTGGTTCAGCAATGGGGGGGGGGGCGGCGGTGGGACAGGACACCCAGCTTTCCAGCAAGAGCTGCAGCTACCGTCGTGCTTGTCCTTTGACAATTTTTCATTAAACTGTGGGTACTTTACTGCATGCTTTGTGCCTTAAATACCTCTTATTAGCATTTGAGTGTCTTCCCTCCTTAGAAAGCTGCAAGGCTGCCATTAAGGGTAATGTGAGTCACACTCCTGGGAGGCAAGGAGAATATATACCCCAGCACCTCCTGGTTATGGTCTACTCTAACCAGTAAGTCAGAGCATCATCTGCTCGGGATTTATTACAGAGGCATTTTACAACAGGCTCTATTATAAGTTATTAAGGAATGGAGCAGCTTCTACTGTTCTTTCATTAAATATTAATAGAACATTTATAAACCGATCCTTAATTTAAAGTGTTACCTTTAATCAAAGCCCTGGTGATAACAATGCAGCCTTTGGTAAGGCCCCTCTGGTATTACTTAAACCTTTCACACTGAGATTTTATACACCTGCAGGTGCACTCTTGCTCTGGGCACAGAGCACACAGAGGAGCTCTGGCTGGTGCAGGCACAGGCAGGGCGCTCTGGGTTGGCAGCTGCAGGTCCTCCTCTGCGGTGCTGCCTGCTGCAGGCACTGCTTGGAGCCAGGCAGCAGCCTGCAGGGCTGCTGAGCTTCCTCTCCACACCCAGTAACGCCGCGGCATGGGTACCCCAGCACCAACAGCCAGCATGGGGGCACAGGCCTGCTGGCACACAGCCGTGCACCGAACACGTGGCCACGGTCTGTTCTCCAGACATCCCACACGGACTGCCCCAGCCCAGCTAGCTGCTGCTCACCTGTTTTACTGTCCACAGTAAAGTGCTGCTCGCCCTCAAGCACACTGTAGACTACCCGGGCGCTGCTCCCATATGTGGGGTCATCAGCATCAGATGCCATCACCTGCATCACAGAGGTGCCTGCAGCAGGGACAAGGAGGAAAACAGAAAGTCAGGGAGGAGGAGAGAAGACCAACGCGAACCTCAGGGCCAGCGGCTGGCAGAACAGGAAAGCAGGGGTCAACACTGATCATTTGCACACGCTGAGGGAAACAAGAACAGCTGAGGCACTGCCTCCCCCCAAAAGCCTGAGAGCCAGGACTCCAAATACTGCTGCAAATGCCCTTTTGTCCTGCAGAGTGGCAGGAGGGACTGGACCTTGGGCCACCTTGGGGCTGCTGTCTAGGCAGGACTGCTCTCCAGGACATCACTGGTCTGAACAGCTTGGAGCTTTTCTCCCAGAGACTTCTGCTGGACCATCTGGAAAAGAGCTAGGGATGAGATGTTATCACCACAGCTGCCCCTTTCCTGTCAGCACTGAGCAACACCAAGCAATTCTCCCGCATGTAGAGGGACTTCCCAGCCAGAGCCTGATCCACTCTGCAGCACCAGATCTCTGCAGCAGACAAACCTGCAAAGGGACAACAGCCATGGGAGAAGCAAGGCTTTTGCTTGCCCAGAGCCAGACACAATCCCACGTCCTCATGCTCTACACGTAGGAGGGCAGGAGGACTATAAATTGGATAAAAGTCCATCAAATGTCTGCAATTAAGTTATTGATTTTCAGCGCTGCCTCATTAAACTGGGTGCTTCACTCCAACTGTCCCTGTGATGGCTTTAATTTGACATCATGTTCAATTTGACAAAAGCAGGATCCAGCACATGAGAACAGGACCAGGAGCAAAGGGGCTGAGATCTACAGAGACAACAAAAGAGAGAAGGAAGGGAAGCCTAATCCTACTTACAGACACCTCTGAGAAAGGAGATGGTGTGGCGAAACACCCATAAGGACAGGCTACCCAGTTCTACCCCTAGCACCAGACTTAGGGCATCTCTGCCCCAGAGGCAAACTGCTGGCACCAGTCACTCTTCTGGTGGGATGAGGTGCAGGATGGGGAGAAGAGCCCTGAGCTGCCCATAGGAGAGATCAAATCAACTGGGAAACTCCCTGCTGCAAAGTACTGCCAGGGCCAAGAACTGACAACGCTGGCAGTGAAGCCAGTAATTTATAACGGACAAGATTCCCCAGCAATGATTGCAGTTAAAAGGTACGTTTTGCTTCAGAGATCATTCCAGGGCACAAGACCAGCCCAAACTGAAGGGGCCACAAGAGCATTTCACAGCTCACACTGCTGCATCCAGCAGTGCTGATCTGCCTCATGCATCTCTCAGGGCTGCTGTGCCACAGGCTGAGGAGCAGAGGTGCCACACTGGTCCAGAAACCCTTCTGTTCTGCAGTTCATTCATCCATAAGCTGCAAAGACAATCTCACAGGCAGGTCTTGGCTACACCTGCGTCACAACTAACCCAGAGCCAGGCTTACTACTAGCTGTCAGCATCTGAGTCCAGATCCATTACATTCTGAAACACCAAAGGTGCAATACAGTCAGAAGCAGCCTGTTCCCACATCACAGTGGGCAGAAATAGAGCTGGAACCATCCAGAATGGAGGATGAGGAGCTCCAGTTCCTGGTGCTTTCCTCCTCCCCTGTCAGGAGACCACAAGCCACAGCCTGCAGGCAAGCCAGGCAGCCAGGGCATTTCTGCACCAGCCCAGCCTGGACTCGGGCAGGAGACGAGACAGCAGAGATAGCAATGCTGCTGCAATGCACATGCTCCCCCAGTACAGTTTGCTTCTGATCTTCTGGAAAGCGTGTTCACTGAAGAAAATAAGCAGTTACCATGGTTGCTTTTCATTCTCTCTGGCTGTCTTCTCAGAGCTGCAGCTCTGCTGATAGCACAAGAATCCCCCTCATCAGTCTTCAGCAACAAGCTAGTTCAAGTCAACTTATTTATGCTTTGCTGTCTCCAGCGAAGTTATGGTGCATCCCTGCCAGGCACATCCAAATTACACTACAGCAACACTAGCTCCCTGCCTTGCAAACAACTGTTTAAGAAATACTGTTGCTGCATTTCCTTGAAAAGGTCTGTCCCACCTCCTCCCGCTGCCTGCCATCATGCAACTCTTTCACCAGTTCTAAGCTAAGGCAGATGATCCCCACTGCATATCCCTTTGGGAACCCTGACATGTTCCATTGGGAGGTTTCTGATCAGAAAGCAGAGGAAGGGATCAGGGAAGGCAAAGTATGTGGCACCAGGGTCTCCAAGTACCCCTCTCCCAGGTGCAGCAGAGAAGCCCGGCTAGGGATGCTGTAGCTGCCAAAGTCTGAGAATCACAAAAAGCACCACCTGCCCTAGCAGCAGGTAGGGCTCCTTCTGTGCCCAGCCCAGCAGCAACCAGCTGAGAGTCCGTGCCCAGTACTCACAGCAGCACCTGCCCCCGCACCTGCACCCACCACCACCACAGGCAGAACCTGCTGATCTTGCATAAACACCCCACACTCCAAGAACCATTGCTCTTGCCTAGGCACCTCAGAGGCAAAGTGTTGGGGGATCCAGAACTCACCCACACGCACATGAGCCCATCAAGAGTTATTTGCCTGCACTCGCCCTGTATACAGTATAGCTTGCATCAGAACCACATACATGCAGGCAGAGCAAGTGCCCCAAGGACTATGCCACAACCCTCTATCCCAGCCATCTCAGTGCTGTCACCCCACAGGGGCCGGTCAGTGATCACTAAAAGGGGGGGGGGGGGGGGAGGAGGCTCAACACCAAAAGTCTGCATCAGGCTCTCCACCCTCATGCTGCTTCTCCACAGATGCATTCACCCACTTGCACTATACACCTACTAATTCACCCCTATCTGAGAGCTACACTCCTGGTGTTCCAGTATTTACCTGAACATTGCAAAGCTGCATCAGTGCCACAGTCCAACGGGAAGGCAGGACCTACACCCATCCAGAGGTGGGGGTTTGTTTTTCCATTTTAAGCTATGCCCTGGACAAGCCAGGCGGGTTGCTGCTCTTGGTTTTCCCATGCCAGCACAGAAAGCTCCTGGCCCACAGGGCTGCAGATGCAGGCTGCCAGGTCCCAGGCGTGAGACTCATGTTTGGGAGCAGTGTTTTCCATTCCAGTGTGAGGGAAAACCAAGCAGCATGAGGAGCACTGCAGCAGGACACCCTCAGCTTGGAGGCAGCAGGGTCACAGCACGCTGCCCTTAGGCTGATGGTAGCAGCCCTGAAGGTGGTGAAGGCTCTTCCCTTCCCCACCTGCTCTCATGGCATCTCATTAACAGATGAGCAAAACAAGCAGGTAGGGAACATAAACACCACTTTGTGCTTTGACTTCTAGTCTGCAAAGATGCAATGCAGCCTGCTCAAGGTCACCTATAGGATATCAGGAATCTAGCAGTCCAACTGTCCGGCATCCTCTCTTAACCCCTACTTCTCCCTTTCCCACCCCTCCCTCTCACTGTAAAGAACAAAGGTCTTGAATTCCCGTTACACCCGATCCCCTCCTCCCCGCAGAGCCAAGCCCAGGAGCGCCGCTCCCGCCCCTGCGCTGACAGCAGTCCCCGCTCTCCGAGCACAGCACTGCCCACAGCAAGTACCGCATGTACGAGTTTTATTTAGTTTTCTGGCAGTGCCTTAGCCATAAAAGACAGGATAAATAAAACCTAAATATCCATCATGTACTGTATAACCCACCTCCCATAACCAGGAAGCCTGAACTCGTATCCAGAGAGATAATTGGACATGTAAAACCAGATAAAGACCTCAGTTTCTCCCCTGGGCAGTCACCCCACAGAACCAACGGAAACCAACAATTTTATATAAAAATTAACGAGTCGGAGTCCATCTCTTACTCTCCTGCTGCAAACGTGCAACCTGGCACAGCAGATGGGACAGGCTGCGCTTCCCCCGGGCAGTCCCGCAGAGCTGCCAGGGAGGGCGGCCAGCCCCTGCCTCCGGGGCCCGGCAGCTTCATCCCTTCCCTGCTTCACGCAGCGGAGCGCCGGAGCCAGCAGCGGAGAGGGGCTGCCAGCCCCCAGCCGGGCCCATCCCGCAGCCCCGGGCAGTTCCGCGCCCCGCGGAGCCCCGCCGAGAGGCCGCGGAGCCGTCCTGGCGCTCGGCGCCGCCTTCCCCGCGGGACCCTGAGCCTCCGGGGCCCGTCTCGGCCGCCCTGGGGGTGCCACGCACTCGCACACGGAAGGCTTGTGGCCCCAGACCACCGGCTGGGCGAGTTGCTGCGAACACGTTCGGCTAAAAGACGTGTCGGCCGGCAAAACGGCGGACGCACCGCGGAGTGATGCGGACCGCGCTGGATCCCCAAGCGAGCCGCCAGGACCCGTCCCTTCGCCGGCGACGGCAGCACAGCCAGGCGACAGGCCTGCACACGGGCAGGCAAAGCCAGCGCCGCTACATCTGCGCGGCCCCCCCCCCCGGCAGCCCCCCCCAGCCCCGGCCCCGGCTGAAGCCCCCAGCCGCTCCCCCCGGCGGCGGCCAGCTCCCTGCCCGGCGGGGCGCCCTCGGTGCGGGGACCGCGGCTCTTCCAGCTCTGCAGACTGGAAAGGACCCCGAGAGGAGAGCTTTGTCATGCAAAGCCACATGCCCTGGACTGATGCCAGCGTGCAGCACTCCTGTCTCGGGGACCTGGTTGCTGTGGAGGTGGGATTTTATAAACAGCGCCGTTTGCAGCTTTTGTCTTGCCCCAGCACATGCAGGGGCCAAAGCACCCCAGAAACAAGCAGACAGGACAGCAGGGAAGAAAATAAACCAGGAGGAGCTTAAAAATTACTGGAGCAGAAGTGAGTTTCTTGCAATCTCAGGAACATCCCGACTTGGTAGAAAGCCAAATCCAACCCAGAGGAGATTCACTGCAGAGCCCTAACGCCCCGCAGGAAAAGCCCGAGGGAGCCAACCTGGCTGTGGTGCAATTGCTCAAATATACAATTAGGGAAACATCCTTTGGGGTGTCTGGCCAGAAAAACCCATTGCACAAGGCACCCCAGCCCAGATGCCAAGCAGGCAAATGTGCTGTCTTGGGGAGCAAGCCAAAGCATTAAATTTAGGGGGCACAGGTTCCCTGAGGGGCTTAGCACATGCAGACGGGATGAGAGGGTGTAGCAGGTGCTCGATGCGCAGGGCAGAGGGCTCAGAGCTTGCACCATGACCAGGAGTGCAGCACTGGAAGGGGAAGGAGTAGTGTCTCTGAGGGCAAACAGACAAGGCACACCCCAGCTACTTGCTGCCCCAGCAGCTTCCAGATGCACACAAGTGTTTTGAGCACTTTCTATCAAGGGAAAGAAAAAAAACCAAAACACAAACCCTGCCTACAAATGTTCTAGCTGTATGTTAAACAAAGTATTTTTCTCTGCTTCCAGCATGGAGATTAAGCAATTTCTCTTTACAATAATCACTTCTGCCTTCAGCCAGCTTTGTGCTAGAGTTAGGGCTTGACCCCAAGTTTCTGTCTGTATAGCCAAATCGTCTCAAATCTGGATTTGGTGCCTCGCAGAAATAAGGACAGTAAAATGCACCAAGGGAGGAGTGATGCTCTGATGAAAGGGTGCACATTTCCTAGCATGTCCCTCACTCCAGGCTCTGCATGCTCCCCAAACTGCCCAGAAGCACGCACTAGGCTGCAGCACCCACTCTGTGCAACCACCAGAGTTGTCTTGCAGGAGGCACTCATGGTGTGCTGGATTTGGGCTCGTGCTTGTGTGTGACAGACAGCTGTTAAGCACACCCCAGGATACTCAGGAAGGGAGCCTAAAATACAGCTAATTTTAGCATCTCCTGTTACAAGGTGAAGCTCCTGCAGTTCCCAGGCTGTTGGCTGGGTCCCATCCTACCTCCTTCTGCAGCTGCAGGTCTCTTCCTTTGGTACTAGGTACTCAGCTTGGGCATTTTGGAGTGATCTGCACTGGGGTGCCCACACAGAGGCCAAGCATCAGGCGACAGCACAGAGCACCCTGCGAGCTCTGAGCCCACAGTTTCTTCTTGAGGTGACAAGACAGCAGTAGGGCTGCACGAGGGTTTGCTGCTCGGACCCCATCCTACAGACAGATTGCTCCTTGGCTGGCCCATGTGCGTGCGTGGCAGCTGGCTGTCCTGACCTGGCAGTAGGCAGAGGGGGTGTTAGTGACAACGCTGCCAGGCAGCACCACTAGCCCCTGCCTTCCTCAGCCCAGGTGGACCCAGTGCCTTGTCTCCAGCAGCTGCTGCCAGCCCTGAGGCAGGGTGAGGCCCTGCTCCTTCTGGGGAGGCTCAGCAGGAAGAGCCCTCGGCCCCACTGCTGCCCCCCTGCCAGACTCACACAGCACCAGGTCAAACCTGGCTCCTCCACACCCCGACAGCGGCATTCAATGGCTCTGTGCCCTGCCGCCTCCAAAACAGCCCTTAGCAGCTGCCCCGTTTCTCCTGATGCCCCAGCAGCCTCAGGCCAGATGAGGTTTCTAAAGATAAATCATTTGAAGCCCGCTCTTGCAGCTAGTCCTGCCACGCCAAGGGGGGCCAGGCAAAACTGTTGGGTCAGTTTCCATTTTGAATGTGCTTCTTCCAAGTGCAGGAGCTCAGTGCCAGCCTTAGGTGGAAACCGCTGACCTCTCCATGGGCATAACACATGCTCAGCCTAGCTCCATGGGCTGGGGTTAGCTCAAAGCACCACCTCTGCCCCTTACAAATCCCAGACTCTGGCCTCACTTTCCTGACCATCTTGCATCTGCCATTTTTGATCCACCAGATAGCAATAGCAACTCACTTTCCCTTTGCAGAGGTTTACATTGAGTCCGGATGAGTTCATGGAAGACAGACACTGAAGTTGACTAAACCCACAGAAACCATACACAGCTGAAGAAATTCCCCAGCTGAAACTGGTCGCTGGCTGGGAAAGTATTAAGAAGAGCATCACACATACTGTGTGTGCGCCGTTCCTCTGTAAGCATCCACTTTGCCCACTGTTCAAGACAAGATCCTGGAACAGAGACACCTTTAGTCCTCCCTGACTTATTCTTAGTCTCAAGCAGCACATATGCTGTCACTGCCAAAACGTGCTGCCCTGGCCCCAGCACAGAGCAAGGGGCCAGTGCACTGCAAAGCACTCCCAACTACTCTGTGAGAGTTTGTGCTGTTCTCATTTGTTATTCCCTCTCAGACGCTAGGAAATCAAATTACTTTCCCTCCCAATTAGTACTCCTTCATTATGCAAATAATGTCCTTTGATCTGCTCCTGCTGTCATGGAGCGGATCTGACCGTATTTGTTTTATTCCTCTTTATGCCCCAGGAAGGTACCCACCTTTGGGAGCTGGGACTATGCTTTTGGCAGGGAGCAGAGAGAGCTGTGGCCGAGAGCTGCTGTGAGTGAGAAGAAAAACCACACACTTGGGCAGCCCCAAGCACAAACCTCAGCGAGGTCTGGGAAGGCAGGAGTGTGAGAAAAGGAAGAAGGGGGTCACCCTTGACTTTTCAGGCTGGGCCACAGAGCAAAGGCTGTCAGAGCAGCAGACACAGGGAATGAGCAACTCCCTGTAAACAAGCTCCAGGCCAAGGAATAGCCCTGTCCCTGGGGTGGCCCCATCCCAGCCCCTTCCCCAGCAGAGAGCACAGCCGAACCAAAACCACTGGTGATAGGGAAAATGTCTGCACCCAAACGGAGCCAAGAGTAGGCATATTCTCCAGCAGGTCCCAGGGTTTGACCTTGAACTTGATGTATTAGTAGGCAATCTGAGCTCTCCCCAAGCTGCCCAGCCTTCCTGCCTCTGCTTGGCCAGTAAGAGGATCACCTCCATTCACATTCAGGAAGGCAGCAAGGCATGCTCCCCATTCACTCTTATGAAAATACTCATCAGGTCTAGGGGAGATTGTCTGTCCGGCTCAGAGACAGCAAACATCGCTACTGATACCAACCGTGAAAAAGCCACAATCACAGCTGTACCTGAGCACAAAAGGAGCACTCCCACACAAACAGGTCCTGGCAGGGCATTTCCCATAAGAAACTCCTGAACATTACCTGCCTGGCCCAGGCAGCATCCTGTGTCCTTCATCCTCAGCCCTTCCTACAGCTGCTGGAGCATAACTTCACACACACCAGGTCCATGAACCAGCCCCCATCTCCCTCTGTGTCCACACCAGGGCCACAGTGGAGGAGCAGGGCAGCTGCTGAACCCCAGAGGGTTGAGCAGAAAAGCTGCTTCTCAGGCTGGCTTGTTCATGCTTTCACAGGATGTGTCCATCGTCTCCTTCATGCTGCCTGTTCCTGGGCAAAGCACTGGTACAATGAGGAAGAACTCGGCGGGGGGAGCTGGGGCCTTGCAGCGCTGCATTCATACTGCAGGGGACCATGTGGCAGCACCACTTGAAGACACAGTGTGAAGCTCTCCTTGCCCTGTTAGCTGGGCCATCTCCAGGGCTGGGCTGCTACTGAGGAGCCCTTGTGCTCCCTGGGTTGGCCAGGCTACAGAAAGCTCCAAGGTTGTCGCAGGCAGACAGACCTCAACCTGGTAAGCAGAACATCTTGGAGCATGCAGCTTGGAAGCACAGCCCACACCGTTCACAGCACTTCTCTGTGCTTTTAACTTTTGAGTATTTTAATTTGCAGGAATCGCCTCCTTTCATGTTGTGAAACCGTGTTTCTTTCTCCCTCTGATCTCCAATTTCGCATAGAAACTGTCTCCTTTGATATGTCTTGTTCACATCAGTCTGATCAGGCAGCTCCATAATTGTTAGTGATTTTCAAAGAACTGGGATACTTGTCTAATACTTAGAGTCGAGAATTCCTTCCTTTTTAAATCTTGTTCAAGCAAGATAGATTAATTTAATTTCTTTCTTCCCTTTGGGAACAGGATGCCTCCTGCTTTGCTGCCTACATGCTGTCTTTTATTTCTCCAGGAGCACATGGCTGTAGTTCAAGGGGTCACTCTCTGACTCAGGGAAGTATTTGTGCAGGTAAATGGAAGAGGAAGGAGAGCCTGGGATGCCTCAGGAGAGCTTGGTTCTCCACCCAACAGAAATCCAGGCAGCAGCAGCTCCTCTGGTGTGGGTGCTTCCTGCACATCTGTACCTGCTGCAGGCCATGCACCAGCCTCGTGATAGCTGCGCGTTACCGTGGAGAGCCAGAGCTCTGTCCTGAGGCAGCACAGACCCAAGCACCATCCCCTGTGCTCTGTTTCCGGGATGCCTCTTCAGGCAGACCTTCCTGCATGAGCACAGCAGGACACGGCAGTTCTCCCGACCTGCTGAGCCCCTCGTGCGCTCCCCCAGCCCTGCCCCCCCCCGCCGGCGCCCTCCCTCCCGACACTCTCTGCCTTTCTGGCACTGTCGCTCTCCCCCTTGCTGACTCATCCCTTGCTGACAGTGTTGGGTACCTGCCTTATCTTTGATGTCAGTCAGTCTTTCGCAGGCTGTCTTCTATCTTGATGCAGCCTTTGGAGAACAGTGATTTATAGTGCCCCGTCTGCAGTGCTTGCCAACATGCGCAGCCTGCTCTGCGCTCTGGCTAGTCAATGGGGGATAACAGATAGCCTGACGTGGATGGGAACAGTGTGGCATTCTGGGCAGTGCAAGCAAGGCAGTCGCTCTCTCTGGACTCAAAGCTGTGCTCAGCACCATGGGAACCCATCATCGGGCCAGCGCAGGAAGGGCAGCAATACTGCAGCTCATGCATCACCTCCCTGTACCCCTCCTGACACTCAGGTGAGTGTGAAGCTCACTGCCCTGCTCTGCCACCCCTGCGGGGATGGACTCATGCAGCTCGGCAGCACACATCCCAGCCTGGCCCTCAGCACTTCAGTGAGGCTCATCACCAATGGACTTAAGGGATGCCTGGTGGCAAGAGGATGGGCAGGCTAACAGTAACATGGGGAAGCCACGCTGCTGTCACAGGGGACATGAATTTCCTTATCTCCACCAAAAATGCCTGGCCCCTCAGAGGAAGGTTGGGAGCTGGGTGAGAGGGGCTTGGCAGCACTGCGGACATGGCTGCATGGGGATGCAAAGGGGACGGCTGGGCAGCCAAGGGGCTCTGGAGAGCAGCACACAGAGGATGGCCTGAGGAGGGGCTGGGGCACAGGCAGCCAGGGAGGGAGAAACATCACTCAGGCTAATCTGACCCACAGGCAGCCGCGAGCCCCTTGGCATGCCAGGGGCTGTGCCCCCCACCCCTGCCCCCTGTGTTTGGGAGCCAGGGAGCTGTGTGAAACCAGGGTAAGTGCACAGCAGGCATCTGGCACCACCATGACCTGTCTCCAGGGCACAGCTTAGAGCTGAGACTGCCACAGGCTGGCAATCAGCTCAGAGGATTTATTCACTTGTTTTCCTTAAGCCACCTTATTTTTCTCTTCTGGCTCCCTAGCTCTGGTCTCAGCTGGAATCCCTGGGATTTGCAGGCGGTTTTGCAGGGTACAGCAGGCTCAAGGTTTGACAGGAGAGAGGTGCAGGTTTCCCAACCCACCTCCTCCCACCCAGAAGACCTACCGATGGGGGACAGCTCAGCCACACTGCCGATGTAGGGCCCCTCCAGGAAGCGTGGCTCACTGTCGTTGATGTCCTGCACCTTGATGATGAACTCTGACTCAGGCTCCAGCAGCTGGTCCGTCTGCCGGTCACGGGCCTGAGCCCTCAGGGTATAGAAGGTTTTCTGCTCTCGGTCCAGGCGCTCGGTGGCATGGATGTCACCTGTGATCTCATCGATGAGGAAGATAGTCCCTGCGCCCTCCCCGGAGATAGTGTACTTGATGGAGCCGTCCCCCTCATCCGAGTCCGAGTGGATCTGCCAGGGAAAGAGGGAGAGGGTGGGAGCAGGCTGGGGCCCTGCTTGTGCCCCCTCGATGAGACCGCATGGGTGTAAAACCCCTGCACAAGGTGCCCATGGTCCCTGTGTGATGCCCCATCTACTCCTTCTGCTACTGCTGGATAGGAGAGCGGCACAGAGCACCAAATGATGCCTGTGTGTGGAGGAAGTCCCAGTAAACTGGAACTTTGGTCCTGCCTATGCCACCATATGCTCAGCCGATCGCAAATCCTGCCAGTACCCACCCACACCACAGGGCACAAACCCCACCACTGTGCAGTTAGGAGATGATGGAAAAGGGAAGAACAACTCAACACCACTCCAGAAGAGGCTTCCCTGTGGGCAAGGATCCAGGACCCTGGCAGTCTGGGATCACATCTCCCAAGCTGCACAGCAGATCAGGGTGTAAAGGCAGCATCTGTCCTCATCCACCCAGCCGGCTGCCCAAAGCCCATCCTCATCTGCCTGCTCTGCCCAGCCACAGCCACCCTCTGTTCTCTGGGCAGTTGGTGCTAGCAAGTCTCCCTGCCCGAGAGTTCAAAACACTTGCTGCACATCTGTATTGTGTTTACATGACAAGGTGATGGGGGTGGGTGGTGGTGGTGGGTGGTCAACCCATCACAACATCACACCCAGAGCCCTCACCTGAGCAAAGCCTGCAGGAGAATGTGGCAAGTCATGCCTATGTTGAGGATGAAAAACAGAGCCTGTGGAAGATGCTTTTGTAGGCAATCTCTGCTCCATTTTCTAATTAAGACAATGTTTGAAGTTAGGAAAAGAAAGGGTAAACAGCAGCTCCCCACGGACAAGAAGCTGACTGGAATCCAGGCCAGATGTCCAGAGATAATTTTATTGGTGGCATTAAACTGAGTTATGAGGTTTTTACAATCCAGCCACTTATGAGAAATCTATTAACAGTAACTGGACAGGCAGAATGCATCTTGACAGAGAGCAGCATGGGCATTAATTGGGGCAATCCATAACAGGACAGGCCCCCGGAAAGGTTTCATCAGCTGCTTTCATTTGCTTCCTACAATTTCTGCTTAGAATCAGCAAAATCATGTCATCATCCCCCCCCGCTCCCCAAGAAAAAGAAAAGTGCCATCCATTAATTGCCTAATGAAATATGAAAATGTTTATGGGCCATTCAATCTTCCAAACTACAGTTCTATAATCCACCTTTCAGACACACAGCTCTACCAGCAAGAATTTATACCAGAGCTGCCTCTTTTTTATGATGCCTTCATTATATTTGTCTTGTTAGATACAGTTTATGTATTTATTTCATGAGTGAGGGGCCCATGCATTAGACAATTCAATGCATTTTACATGACATTCACATATTACTGCCCATGTTGAAACATCTCCCAAGGCTTGCCTGGGAAGGAGACCTTCAATCAGCTAGCAAACAGGACTGCGAGCCCAGCAGTGCTGTGGGACCGCCACAGTGGCTTGGCCACAGACCTGCTGGGGCAGCACCTCTCGGAGAGCCCTGCAGGGATGGTCTGCAGGACCATCCCGCCCCAGCTCTCCCTGCTGCCTGCTGGGGAGCTTGCTGCCCCCTCCACTTCATAGTCCTCTCCCTGATGTTCACTACTGCTCCCCTACAGATCAAGCTTTTCAAAATGGAAAAGGTGCACCTCATCTGTACAGCGCAGGTAACAGAAATCTGTGGTTTTCTGCTGAACACCAGGTTCATGATTCATAATTAGGCCAGAGATAAACCACCCAGCACCTCTTCCCAGAACCACGCTGAGCTCTCAGCACATCCTCTTTACATATTTGCTCATCGCTGCCTGCTCAGAGCAGCCACCAGCATCCTTGCAAACTGGAATGCTAGGAAGAAAAATGGAGCCTGGGCTCAAGGGGCTGTACAGATTGATTTACAAGGGAAGATTAAAAGAACTAAATCTGTGCTGCTTGGCTAAACAACAACTAATGGGGGAGGGCCAGTTAACAGGCTACAGACATCTGAGGGGAGATGCCACAGGCCCAGAGCACATCCCAGGGATGCTCCCTCCTGCCCAGTCTCACCACTGCAGCGGCAGGCTCAGGGAGCACCACGCTCCCACGCAGCCAGGGACCTGCATCACCGCCAGGCACGGCAGGCCAGTGAAGCTGGGCAGCCCCAGCATGGTCAGTCCCGTGCTGGCCCTGGGACCCACTGTGCCTCCCCCCAAGCTCCCTCCAGAACAGGGGCTGCCCGCAGCCCTGTGCCCCAGGAGCAGAGGGGACCCGCGCCCGCCACTCAGCCCTGCCAGCCAGGGACAAGGGTGTCCGCAGGAGCCAGGGCCGCCTGGAATGTGGACGAAAGGCTGATCTGTTTGATTTGCTAAACAGGAAAATAGTTTCCTTGTCCTAAAAGTCTACAACCAGGAATTTTACAAAGCCATTAATTACTTACTAATAATTAAATCAAAATTAAATGTGAACAGAGGTGCACATTCCTTATTAAAAGCAATTAAACAGAAAGCACAGATACACAAATAAAAAATGACTCTGAGGCTGGGAAATAAAGAAAATCAAATAAAAACTAGCCCATAATAAAGGCGCACTGTTTGCTCCAAGCCTGAGTTCATCAATTTTCTTTAAATATTAGCAACTTAATTAAATCTGCTTTTTTCCCTTTAATCCTCTCCTCTATCTAAAATAGATCTGTCCACATGCAGAAGTTTGTAACTAGTGCTGACCCCATAATTCTATTTAAAAAACCCAAAGAAATCCACATCAAACTGACAGCAGCCTCAGGGGAAATTACAGTTCAGAAGAAGGATTAGCTAGAGAACCCAGACTTTATGGAAATGGTATCAGCCCTTTGAAAAGCAGACGTAGGTGTGCAAGAGGCGAGGGGCAGGCCCTGGCTACGCTGCAGGGAGCCGCGGCCCCGGCACAGTAAGGCTCCTGGACCCACAGCCGTGCTGGGAGGGCTGGCACACGCTCCTGGTGGGCCACGGGCCACCCCAGCCCTGGCCACTCCAGGCAGGCACCCCACCTTCTCCCAGCCCCGGGGAGCAATATTCACCGGGAAGGGATTTCAGTGCAGGCTGGCTGCTTATTTTGAGCGGGGTGGGTGATGCAGTGAATGATGTGGAAAGGGGCTGTAAAACGGGTTAGTTGTAGGTTCCCGGGTTCGTTTTGGAGATGAGGCAGTTGCTAGGCTACCTCGGGAGTCTGACAGGGCCTGATGCTTCGAGTCGCTTCCCAGGGGAGCTGTGAATTAGCTGTAACTGCATCGAGTGCCGTGGCAGAGGAGTGCAGCTTTTGAGTGTCTGCTGAAATGGACACAAATCACCACTGAAATCCCAGCTGGCCCCTAGCCAAGAAGCCCATTTTCAAGTCTCCTCCAGACTCATGACCAGACAGCCGAGGCCATCAGACAGCCCTGCTGCATGAGCTCTTGGGCATTTTCCTTTGGGGAGAGCCCGTGCCCCCACAGGGGCAGCTCCAGCGGGCTTGCAGCAATGCTCCGCTGACTGGTCCTAACAGCCCGCACTCCCTTCATCGGTGTACCGGGAACATCCTTCCAACACGTTGGGAGCCACAGGGCAGCTTCTCCACAGCTCCCAGAAAAAGACAAAGCCCAGCAGCCCCAAGGCCAAATGCTCCTTCGGCCGCAGGACACCGGGAGTGGAGGGAGCAGAGGCCCCTGTGCCCCCTCCTCTCGCCGGGGGGGGGTGGGTGTCACACACCAGCAGGTTCCCGAGGACAGGCGCAGCCCTGCCCAGCAAGGCACTGTTCTCTGCAGCAGCTCCAGGTTTGCCAGCGCTCCTCTCCGAAGGGGACACGAGCAATGGCAAGAGCTAGGACAGCACAAGCAGCCACCCCCTTGCAGAGAAGGGAGACTGCCCGAGGGAGATCAGGGCTTTTCCAGCACCGGTGGACCAGCGCTCCCGTGCGCACTATTGCATCTTCTCACAGCACAGAAGGACACAGTGGTCACAGCAAGCCCAAAACCTCCCAGCGCCTCTCCCTAGAAGCTCATTGATGCCACTGCCTGTGCAAAGCCCAGCATGGATCCATCCCTGGGAGCAGCACAGCAACACAGTGCAGCTCCCAGCGGGCACTCAGGAGTGCCCACAATACAGGCCTGATGGGCATAGCTCCTGGCAAGGCTCAGGAAAGCTCTATCACCAGTGCTGGCCCTCAGGGTCCCTCCAAGCCTTGCCTGCTCACCCCAAGCACCTTCTACACCATGCTGTGCAGGCCCGCCTGAGATACATAAATCCTGCAACAATCTTGCTCTGGCCACAAATGAGCAGGGTTTCTGTACCACAGCTAGAGTGGGACATTCTCCTCTGCCAGCCCCAGCCTGCAGAGGTAACTAGCTAGGAAAGAGCCACTGCAACCTGCAGGACAGAGCACAGTCCTTCCAGGACCAGGAGGGAGCCACAGGGAGGGGCCCCAAACCAAAACCCAGCATATTATCCCCATGTTGAGAGGGCCATAGGGCCAGGGATGGACCATCTTCAGGAATTCAGGGTTGCACCTTGGTGCTATGGCAGCACTTTGGCTCCTCAGATGTGGCAGGGACCAGCACGAACAGATGCCTGCCCTGCCAGCCCAGCCTGCACACCTGCTGCTGCCCAGCAGGTCCTCCCAGAGATGGGGCTGAGCCTTCCCCAGTACAACACCCAGAGCTGCACCCCCTCTTGCACCCAACCTGAACACCATGGGAACCCAGCACACAACTAGAAGAACATCAATCTGAATTTCAATGTGCTTCTGCCCCAGAGTCTGTGGGAGCACATTAACCTCACCACCCTCAGCAGGGACTGGGCTCCTGCTATCCCAGTCCATGCAGTACTTCCCTAGCCAGGCCCCCATGAGCAACCCTCATGCAGGCCCTCTCTCCCCTGCTAGGCTCAACGCTGCTGCCAGCATGCCCTGCTCTACCACTGGCTTGGTCAGCCCCATGGAGACATAGGGTTACCTTACCTTCCCCACATACAGCGGCTCCGTGCCTGTGTACTCCTCCACCACAAAGAATTGATTCCAGACCCAGCCACGCTTCACGCGCCCGCTGGCCAGCAGTGCAGGGTCCCCCGGCTGCCCAAGGGCCGGGCCCTCCACCGCAGTGTGCATGGCCCAGGCCCCCAGCTCCTGGATGGCGCAGAACAGCAGCAGCATGGTCCACAAGAAGCCCTGCAGACCCCTTGCCATTGCGCTCTATGAGGCTGCATGAGCAGTAGCTTTTGGGCAGACAACTAGCATCCTTTAGGGAAGAGGAGGAGGAAAGTCCACACTAGCAGCATGGGGCTCACCAGTTAATGCAGAGCATCCCCATCCCTCCCACATGCTGTGTTTGTAGCTGGAGCACTCCTGTCCCAGCAGGCTGGAGTCACATCTGTGACAACAGGCGTCCTGGACCGGCCGCTGCTATCGCAGGAGCAATCAGTGCTGGTGCCTTGCAAGTTGCTCCTGGGTCTCCAGAGAAGAGTCTGGCAGCTGGCATTTGTCCCCGAGGACAGAGCTGCACAGCTCCGTGCTCGGCTGCTGCCGGTCTTGCTGGGGAGTGGGGTCACGTACAGCCCGCTGCCCAGCCCAGCAGTGGGCGGGGGGCTCTGCAGCAGCACACGGGGCACAGGCAGCCGCCACAGTCGTTCACACGAAGCAAAGGGAAACTTCTTCACGTACGGTTTCACAGAGGAGTTAACAGGATGAGCTGCTGCAGCCAGCGACTGCCTGTCCTGCGGTGGCCCTGGACTACTGTGCGATGGGTCTGGCAGCGCAGGTGCCTGGGCCACACATGCAGTTCACAAGCCCATTTGTAACTCCCATCTTCAGGGGGGTGACATCCCAGCACCTGGCGAAGGGTCCTTTGCCCAGCTGATGCCGGTCACTTCCATCCTCTGCTGGCTCATGCAGGGAGGTGCAGGGCAGCCGGCAGCATCCCCAGGAGCCTGGAAAAGGCCAAGGTGTCAGTGCTGGTGTGAGCACGGGGCTCCATGCCCCCCCAGCTGCCCCTGCAGCCCTGGTCAGTATCTCCCACCCTGCCCTGCCCCAGGTGCCCCTCAGCAGAGCCCAGTCCCACAGGTCCTGCTAGAGCAGGTACCCTGGAAGGGAGGGCAGAGAGCTGCAGGTCTGCCATGACTACAGACAGCTGCTCCAACAGGGACTCCCAGACCAAGAAGCCCCACTGTTGAGGGCACCTCTTCCCCACACTGCCCTGGTTGCCGAGGGGAGTGAGGTCTTCTTCTGGCAGGGTGCTACCGCTGCCCACACTGGTGGCAGACGTGTAGGCAGCACCCCCAGCACTGCACAGCTGCTGCTGCCTGCACAGGGCCAGACCACACCAGTCCTGCACAGACAATGCTCATGCTGGAGGATGCCAGCAATTGACAGCAGGAGCTGCTGGCTGTTCGGCCACTGCTGCTAGTCTTCCTAGCAGAAGTTTTCCCGTCATCTCACTTCTGCAGCCATGGGCTAGGAGAAAAGCATCTGTTCAAGGACTCATCACCTGGCTGACTTTAAAGCTAACAGCTTAAAGAAGGCCTCTGGAGTAAGCTTCAAGCCATCCGGCAAGGCGTTATGGACAAAGAGATGAGACCTGTAGCCAAGGGTAGATTGCATTTGGTGAGCACCTGGGGAGGAGAGGCCTGATCAGGAGATGGGGAGGGGTATGCAGCATCCACCTCTCCCTGCACCAACACCCCAAACTTCCACCAGAGCTCTGCGACACCAGCCACAGCCAGAACTACTCATGAAACATGCGCATATTTACTGGTTCACAGAATTAATCTGCTGTCATCGGTTACTCTAAACAGAAGGGTGAAAGAGGATGAATGGAAAGAGGGCGATCCTGGACTAGATCTCCACCTACTCCCCACAGAGGGTGAACTGGACTGAGCTCTGCACAGCCCTCTGCATGATTCTAAACAGCCCCAGCAGTTCAGACCAGGGGCAACTCACAAATATTTCCCTGGCTCTTCCTCACACTTGTCATTCCTCTAGTGCGGCTGCACCAGCGGGGCAGTTTCCCAAAGCATCCAGTGAGCTGCACTGTCATTTCTGCATTTGCCTGTCTGGATACACACTTTGTGAGAAGCACGGGACATACTAGTCCCAGGCACCACTCCACACTGCCTGTTCATGGTTCACAAGTGGTGTTTCATGCAATGTGCACAAATCTGTTCACACACAAGGGCTCACACTCATATTCTATCCATCTCATGCACAGCTAAGAGCACTCACACACACTGGCACTCCTTTGTCCACATTTGTGACTCATTTGGGTGTACACATATATTTTCCCTGCCATGTACACATGCTATATTTCATGTGCATGCGTGTGTTAGCTGTCACATGTGCAAGACCTGTGTACTTCATGCTTGAAGGAGCGCAGGGTCTTCTGTGTATTATTATGTTATCAATCACGGTACAGAAGCACTAAGAGTCCTCCCCACCCCTCTTCCCTGCCAGACCATTTGTTATTAAGACTTGTCCACACCAGCCATGTCAGGTTGTTGGAAATAGCACGAGTCCCTCTTGCCGTCAGGCCTCCCCACGCAGAAGCCACTCATGCCACTGCTCCTGAAGGGCCAGCTACTCTTGCCAATCTGGTGAGAACCCCTGTCATCAAACATCAAAATATGTAACATCGGAGGCTATGCCTAGGTGAACAAGATGACTTGTAGATGGGTGACAGACTGAGTCGCTCCTTCCCACTGTTCAAAGTCTCACAGAGCAAAGTAACTGCAGCCTTTATCGATCAAACACAGGTATAAAGGTTCCTGCTTGGGAGCAATGCAGCTGAGGCTGCCCCACCTGCAGCAGATTTCAGAGCAAGACACAATGACAGTAATAGGACATGTACAAACCTGTTTTATCACACTTATGTGGATGTACAGAAGATACACACAACAAGATACAGCACATCACTGCCACAAACAGTATCTCTCCAATTTCTCACATCTGGAAAACTCGTGGCTATTTTGGAGTTAGATCCCCAGACACCAGGAGATGTCAATAAACTGAACAGCACAAGCTGTACCACAGCAAGAGCTCCAGGCCAGCACCCAGGGCAAACAGTAAGTGTGGGAGGAATACCCTATCCAACATCTCTGCCTTGCCACTCTGCAGCACTTTTGCAGGCAAAGCTTCCAGATGTGTCCAAAGTTCAAGTACAAATGGGTTGTACTTGGTAAATGCCACTGCCAGAAAGAGAACTTAATGAATAGTCCATTCACACACTCCCAAGGACTACTACATAAGCAGAGTCTTGGGGAGAGGCAGTCACCAGCTGCTGAAATCTCTCCCTACCCTGCCTACCCTGACACCCTCTCCCTGCCATCCAGGCTTCTCCAACACTGGTTCATAAAGCCCTGCCAGAAGCCTGACAAGGCAGCAATGCCACTGCCAGAGAGCAGGTCTGCAATCACTGAAGACCTCCTGAACACGTAGGGAGGCTGAAAGAAAGCCAGCCCAATGGTGCAAATCCAGGCAACACCAGCAGCAGCAGCATCTTGACCAAGCTGGCATGAAGGCAGCACGTTGCCCCAGCTGTCTCCAGCATGCAGAGCTCAGGGCGCACATCTGGCAGACACCATCCACACTGGCTCTGTGCGGGCAGCAGGAGCCATCCTTGTTCCCCTCATTGCACCATTTCACACCTGAGTGGCAGCTGCAAGCAGCCGATTTCCTCCATGACCTGACTACCCCAGCCACATGCTGGAGGCAGCCCCGTGTGCATGCAGGGATGGCACTGCTGCTCTCTCGGGAACAGGCACCGTGCCTTTTCTTTCAGCCTTGCCAGAGTTACAGCGCATAAATGGAAGTGGCTAAGTCCTAAACGGTATCAATAAACCGGTAAAAGCAACAATTTAAATGCACACACTAAAGCAAGGCAGAGCAGACAAAGCAAGGGGCAGAAGATGCCGCAGCGGGCAAGCACAGCTCCAGCAGAGCTGCTCTCTGGCTGGCGGACAAGCTGGCACACAGTTCCCAAGGCAACTTGCTCAGCCCTGTTGCATCTGAGCACTCCACAGAGCAGCTACTGCCATGGAGAGGAGAGTCCCGCTGAGCACGCATGGGCTGGGCTGCCGTTGCTGTGGGAACCACAACCTTGTTTTTAAGATCTCAGCCATTATGCTGCTTTTTACATTTAAGAGATTTCTCATCTTACTGCTACGTCTGAACTAACCTGGTTTGCTAGTGGCTGTCTCCTGTCCGAAGTTCAGCTACGCTCAGCTGAGCTGTTGGTGTGCTCTTCCTATGGGCAGCGGCAGAGGCGGTGCAACCCAATTTGCCTTGATGTACCTCCAAGACACTCGGGTCCCAGGCTACAGAGCCCATCTATATGCAACCTATTGCCAGCTCCAGCCCTGAGGACTCAGAGCCACTAGGAACACTGACCCAGAGATACACAACTGGATTCTTCTCCACCCGTAAATTCTCAGCCTGTTTGTCTTCTGTCACAGCTTCAGGCCACAGCTAGGGTCAGTGTCACATTGCTCCTCAGCATGCACACCTTTCTGTCTGTCACATCACAGACCTCCTCCAGAGGCAGCAGATCCAAGGGCCCCAAATGCTGCCTGTGCCCTTGCAGTGGCCTGCACATGCAGCAGCAGGATTTAAAGTACCCCAGGGCTGCAAAGCACTACAGAAGGTTCTGTGCACAGGAACCAAGACTAGCAGTTTTATTTCCCCATATTATTGAAGACCTTTCACCAACAGCTGGAAGTGCCACTTCTCTCTGCCACACATGAGCAGCGGAGCCATAAATAACCAGTGGGAGCTGCTGCTCTTGCAGCCAGAACCAGCCTGCAGCACAGCATCCCAAGCAGGCAGCAGCATGCGGCTGCAGGTGTGCAGCACACATGCACGCACATGGCAGTGAGCCCAGGCACGGCTGTGCCAGGCAGGTTTTCATGCATGCAATGAAGCACCAGACTCACACTGCCTTGGTCCCAGGGTCATGCCCCCTCTCCTCCTGCTCCATCGTGCCCGCTTCCCAGTCATCAGCACAACTCTCCCCCTCCCCTCCCCACAAGAGCGTATGCAGTTTATCGGTATGTATTTGGCACAGCCATACTGTACATCATGTTGACAGTAGAAATTACATCCTGAGCTTATGTTTTACACTGTGCTCTGTCAAAACTCACCGCAGCCCAGTGATCAGGACAAATTGAATAGCATCCCGTCCATGTCAATATTTATTTCATTTTACAAATGCATGCTGATGCAGGGGAAAGCAGGCAAGGGAAGGGGAAAACACAGGCAGGCCACAGCACACAAAGATAGCACTGCCCAATACATTACAGTCCTACACCTACAAACCACACTGTTGCCCAACACAACTGCAGTCCCAGAGTCAGGGCAGTAGTGCCCCAGGAGCCCAGGGAGGGGTGATCCCAACCAAAGGCCAGGTAAGCATCCTGGCAGCTCCTGCAGTGCTCCCTGTGCCCACAGCTCCGTTGGAAAGACTGCCACACTGGTACTATTCTTCTGAGACAAGCCTTTAAAACCAGCAAGAAAACGCAGAGCTCCCCCATCACCTACAACAGATGCAACAGAGCAGAAGGAAAGCCCTCCCTCCTCGACCCCAGCTTGCTCCCTGAGCTAACATAGGCTTGGATGCGTTGCTTTGGCTCCTTGGCATCTCCTGGCAGAGTTGCATGAACTGCCTGCACAAGCATCAAACCACTCCATCTGTTTGGAGTAGCCACAAGAATGCTATAAAAGCTGCTGAGTAAAGCACAGCTTGTGCTACCCGTGGGAATGCAGAGCCACAGAACAAATAACAAGCACAAGACAGGAGCTCCCTAAAACTTGAGCTTTTCCCTGCTTTTCCATGGCATGCCCAGGCCCCAAAGGACACAAGGAAATGAAGGCTGCAGCAGGAAGGTTGCTGGTCAGAGACAATAGCTGAGTCCTGACCCCTATGGCCCTGGGCATGGCCCTCACTGCTATCTGTAGAATGAGTTCAGACTGGGAGTATCAGTCACCCGGCTCCAGCCCCCTTACCCAACAAAGACAAGGAAGGAGCGGACAGCAGCGCAGCAGGGATGATCTCCAGGGTGGCGTGGGGGCTAGCAGTTGCTTCCAGCACTTGCACGCAGAAGCCCAACCTGACAGCTGAAAACTGGGAGCTTGTGGACTCCCATGCTGCTGGACAGTTGCTCCTCACACTGTGCTCTCCACTGGGTTCCCAAGGGCAGGGCATGCAATGACAGGGGGAGCTGGGGAGGAGCTGTGGCATGCCTGCATCCCAAGGTCTGCCTTGTTGGTCTAGAACTGGTATCATTCACCACAGACATGAGGAAGCCGCATTGGTCCAGCACTGTTCTGTCAGCTTTGGCACTAAGCATATCTACTACACAGGAAGGACAGAGAGAATAGCACTGAAAGATGCAAGAGGCAGGTCTGAGATATATGTAGAGCACAGACACAGCTTTGTCAGCAGTTTGCAGCACTGCTTCCAACAGGCAGTACTACAGCATCTTTGGAGATGACCCAGGACAGGGGCTGGATGGACAAAAGCTCCTGCAGCAGCCATATGTGCCTTGCTGTTGGAGCTGCAAGAAGAGCACAGCTTCATACCAGCTCCTTCCCCAAACATGCAAGTCTGTCTGGAGACTCTCTCCAAATAGCAGGGCAGATCTTCAGCACCAACCAGTCCCCTCCATTCTCTGCCCAGCACCTCCTGACCCCAGTGTGCCTTTACCCGAGAGCTCAGAGGGTGAGCCCTGGCTCCAGCACTATTCACACATGCTAGCTGTGTCAGGTGCGAGGGAACAGCTGAGGCCACGTGCAAGCACAGCAGCAGCTCTGGGGACCACGCTAGCACCAGCTCAGAGTCTGCATCCACAGGGAGCCCGCCCTGCCTCACACTTGAAAGTGTGGGTGGCACAACAGTCCAGCCTCGGACAGATCTTGCTGGGAGACGGGACAGCAAAAAGCCTGCAATTACTTCAACAGCAATTCTTCTCTAGTACTGCCTACAGTGCAGCACACAGTGTGTAACCACATCTCTCCTCCTGTTAAACAGAATTCAAATGTGCTTAATGCTCCCCTTCCTGGGAAAGGAGCAGGCTGGCTAGAGCATCCTTCCAGTATCTGTTCTATGGAGGTGATACAAGCATGGCAAGGCTGCTACAAAGTTCTAAGTTGGTTCATAATCTCCAGGCCTAGGGCTAAAACATGAACGAACTCAGGCTCTCTGGAGCTCACTTTCTCTACTGGATATTGTAAGACAAGATGAGGCAGAGATACTTCTTTTCTTTTACGAACTTCTCAAAATTTAGAGATGAGGGAGAAGGCAATCCTGCCAGACACAAGATACTATCAACTCCAGACAAGGACACACAGCAGGCATATCACATGCAAGCATTCAGCATCCCATATGCTGCCTCTGACAACGTACCTCATCAGTACCACACCAACCCCAACCACTGCACCATGGCCAAGCACCCACCTATATTCCCCTTGACTTCCCACAGCTCCTTCCGAGCATCCAAGCAGCATTTTACGCTTACCCCTTTGGGCTGGACAATGGAATAGTCAGGGCATCCACAGCCCTCAGTCCTACAGGGAGGGCTCTGCAGATTTAAAACACTAGGGATGAGCACCGCAACCTGACTGCTGCTGCTTCAGTTCCCTCTGCACCACTGCAGTACCACAGCCACAAGCATCTTTGGCTAGAATACATTAACACACACTGCTAATTCTGTGAGGGACATCAGCACGTGTGAGAGCAAAGGTGTGGGATGCCCACTCATGTCAAGGCTGATCACGATCACAGCTGCTGCACTGCAAATCCCCATTCCATAGCAGATCCCACTAGTGATATGGCATTTAAGGCCCAAAGTTTGGATAAACCAAAGCTGGACAATGTGTCAGAATACCGTGGTGCCAGCTAGACAGGCTGTTGCCACTGCAAGCTCTGGAAGCCCCATAGCATCCCTCTGCTGAAATACATTCTGCAGAAGGCATAACTCTAATTCAGCATCCTTTACAGAATCTCAATGCATTTTGCCAGTCAAGCGAGAGATGGCTAGAGATAGCTATCTGGATAGCACATGGCATCACAGCGTGTACAAATGCTGGAGGTAAGTGGCCAAGGGATTCAAAACTGTAGGGGCTTTTGAAAAAGGCTATTTAAATTACTTTTACTTCTGTAGTGAAAGGCTTGTGTAACCAGTTACTGGATGAACATACCCAAGTGCAGGTCCAGACTGTGCAAAGCAATGCTTGATAGCAATCTGGCTTTCAGCAAGTCTTCTGCCCCAATACAGAGCACAGAAGACAGGCAAGTAATGATAAAAACAAGTTTTCTCAGTAATATCACCCTAGTCTCAGCTTTGAAAAATGGGCAGAAAGTCCATCATAATTAGTAAAAGTTTAGTCATGCTTGTCCTTGAAGTAAAACTCTGGGTTTCCTCTTTCTGTTTCCTTGAAATTACTCTCCCAGCAGGGGACTTCTTCCTCTGCTTTTCTTCTCAGATAAATTTGTGCACAGTCCAGGTAAAGTTGCTCTTCCAGAGAAATTTCTACCTGCACAATGCTCAGAACTGTATGACTAAACATCCATTTTCTACCTTCTTTTTAAGTTGCTTTAAGTTTAATTATTGTCCTCTTTGATGCTGCCTTGAGAAATTCTGATAGAAGAGTGCAGCAACTGGAGCTACTCACCACCTTTTGACTTCTCATGTTCAGTCACTTTCTGCTATCAGACACACTGGGAGGAACAGTGTTTGTTAAAGCTCTCACAAAAGCATTGTTTGGAAAAAAAGTATTTTCTAAGTTCATATTTTTTTCCTCCAAGTCTTCTTTGGTCCAAGTTTCAAAGAAATTTTAATTGCAAAGAAAATCTCAGAGTCTGCCTTGGGGAAGAGGTTTTTACAGCCATAACGGTCTCGCTCTGCAGCAATTCTTTCCCAAATATGGAATTTTCATGCCTAGTCTACGTGAATACAATACTTTTAATTCGCTTTAAAAAATAATCTCTGAGAGGAGGTGGAAGCAAGGGCATCCTCCTGTGGCCCCAAGTACATACGTGATTCCCTCTGCCCAGGCCTGGGAGAAACCACCTCCAAGCAGAGAGGGAAGAGAAGCACGGAGCTGCTTGGCACCCCACACCTGCAGGCTGGTGCACAGCTGGCTGCGTCGGGCAGGGCAAGCTGCACCAGCACATCCACACCAGTCCCTACACAAGGAGCCAGCTGACCACAGCTTTCAGGAGGCTCTGACTAACCAGGCAGAGCAACCAGCCTCCGGGACAAACTGCTGTCCCAGATGAGCACGCAAAAGCTCTGTCTCCGAGTGCCAAAGAGGCAAGTCAGGTAAATGGAAGAAACTGCAGCCCCAGAGAGGATGGCTGTCCGTCTCCAGAGCCCAGGAGCTGCTTGACCCCAGAGACAGCAGCCACCGCTCTGCTAGGTCGTTTGTGGTTTCCCCGTTCTGAATTGCACCCTCCAAGCCCTTGAGCGCAGCAGGTCCCTTCCTGCCATTCAGCACTGGGACCACAAGTGCCTGCATAGCCCATCTGTTACACATCAGCCCTGCTAGCCCCATGCCAGTCCCTCCTGCTATTTGGATGCTCCTTTTGCTCCCCTCAGGACCCTGCTTGCTGCAGTTACTCATGCACCACTCAGCACAGCTTCCGAGGAGCAGTAGCGGGTGTTTCCCTCCTGCTTCCTGGAGGGAATCACAAATCACAAATCCCTAGTCAGCTCTAGAAGCAGAAGCCTCTGACACCTGAGCAACAACACAGCACCAGCAGGCACCGGCCTCTCCATCCCTCTCTGCCGATTCAGTGCAGTGCTACAGCCTGGGTACCCAGCAGCTCAGGGCACACCCATCATCACCAGCACAACCAGACACACAGATATTAGCACAGAGTGAACATCTGCAGCGCAAACTCCTGCTGCCACCCCACCAAGCCCCACGCATCAGGAGTGCTGGCACCTGACCCAATGGAGAGAGAAGGCTGATACCACGGGATGGATGATTCAAGGGATCACAGGCAAGTCACTCTTTCCTGTGAACCTGACAAACTGCCTGATGTGCTAGCAAAAAAGCAAAACAAAGCACTTGAGCACATGGATATGCTAAGGCATGGCTAGTCTTTCCTTTGCCATGTTGTAAACTGAAAGTTGTACACTGCTAAGCACTGCACATCCTAGGACCCACCAACTGCTTCAGCAGAGACAAAAAGCAACGTATCTGTCTAACCTCTCAAAGGCTTGTGAACAGAATCATTATTAGAGGCAGAAGAATCAGAGTTCTCAACAGCTAGGGGTAGACCCCAAAAAAACCCCAAACAAAAAAGAGAAGCCCCATTGCCACAAGCCCAAATCTGGTATAAAAGCTGAAAGGGAAAAAACAAGCAATGAGTTCAGTCATGGCCTGGCAGAAAATGACAAGGGAACCCATGTATGAAGCAAAATCCATGAGACAGGAGATTAACTTAGTCAAGGCTATTGCAAGAAACTTGGACTGAGTTGAAGAACTGGATTGAGCCAGGGGACTGGCCAAACAGGAACTGAAAGTCAGTGCCAAACTGGCATTAACACCCAGATGAAGCTGAAAGAGAGCATGTGAAGGAGAGCCTATCTCTAGCTGGGGAGGAAGACAAGGTGACATTGCTGCTCCTCCAGTGCCTGCCTGCAGCAATGACACTGACCCAGCCACCACACTTCCTGCATAACCTTTCCCTAGGCTTGGCACCACCAGCAGAGAAAACATCAGAGTTCCTTTGCTCCCACAGGCCAAGGGTGAGTGGTGCTGGTTATGGGGAAGATGCCTACACCCATTGCAGCATCTCTGCCACAGCTGCTGGGGTGGACAGAGTTCCTCCTGCTCCAGAGCTCAGACAGGTAATTAATTTTAGGATCTGAATGGACAGCTGCATCTCAAAGTCATGCCCTTTACAAATGCCCTGTACAAAGTCAGAAGTTGCATTTCCAACAGCCTCACATCTTTTATGCCCCGTTACCTCATGAGGAGGCAGAAAAGCTCCCATACAGCAGGGTAGAGAACCTGCACAAGCCTCCACCTGCAGAGCTGATTGCCATGGCACAGCCCAAGGACACAGGAACCAGCACCGTTCCGCTCCTTGCCTCCTGCTGCCACTTCTTTGGGCCCTGGAGGCCAGCAGAAGTGACAAGAGAGGCATGGCACGAGCACCAGACTGCCCAAAACAGGGCAAGTGGAACCAAAGCTGATAGCCTGGACAAGTGGGCACCTGGATAGGAGTTAAAGGACAGACTGAAATAAAAAAAAAACAACACACAACCACAAAGTGGAATTCATACACTTTGACAAACATGGAGGGAGTGGGGTTCTTTTAAGCAAATGTTTGGCAGATGCATGAATTATTTATTATTCAATATTGTGTGATTAAATGAAAAATTGAAGACGTTCACAGCTTTGTTTGCAACTTTCTACCTCTCATGAAAGTCTGCCCAAATTCCTACAGAGAATAACAAGTGGGTATTATACTGAGCCAGAAGGGTTCAAAGAAACTTCCTTCGGTTTGCTGCTCAGGCTCAGGCTTAGACTCAGTCCTCTGGTGAAATAAGTACTGTAGCAGGGACATGTTGCTTTCAGGAAGGTCTTGCTGCTACTCATTCTTCTTCCCTATGCATTTTAATTCTCTTGGCTATTTTCTCCCTGGAAAAATCAGTCCTCACGATAGGAGACATGTGACCCCTCTTTACAGAATGCATGAGCCCAAGGAAGTCTCTCCCTGTGGCAGCACACCATCATTTTGAGACTAGGACCAAGTCAGCATAGGATCACCCACACTGAAGTGGGGAGGTCATGAGGGAGGACAAGAGCAGAGAAAAGCAGGACAAGACCCGGGAGAGCTGCACCACAGGTCTCATACCTGCAGCTTCAGCAGTGCTTTTTTCCGGTGTAACAGGACGACCGAGTTGTGCACAGCTCCGATTAGAAGCAGGCTCCAACTTTCTGTGGCAGGAACCTTATGCCGACAGCAGCCTGAAGAGGCAAGTGGCTTCCTCAGCACCTCAGGACAAGGTCTGCAGCAATAAACAGCTGTCAGAAAGGCAGAAGAATGAGATTAATTAGTTATTAATAAATGCCAGTTTCAGCCTGATCTTTCACACTTAAAAAAACTGTTACAATGATTTTCTTATTTTCAGAGGAGCTCATTAAATAAGAATTAGAAACAAGATAGTATAACAGATAAGAAAATTATTTCTGCAGCTATATCCTGCCAAAATCCACTGCTCTGCACCTGTACTCCTCAGCCACCCAGACTAACCAGATTTGACCCTGCAGCATCCACACAGCAGGTAAAGCACCATGCCAGCACCTCACTGCCAAATGCCCTGTTATCACCACCAGCCACCACCACCCCAGCAATACTGTCCTGCCTAAACACAGGGTTTTCTGGCATGTGGGAGAAGAGGCTCCAGCCTCAAACCTTCCTGCTCTCCAGAAATTCCTAAGCAAACACACTGTGGAGAAAGGAAGGAATAGCACAAAAATTTGGGAACCTGAAGCTGAATGCTGCACAGCCTCAATCCTCAAGCAGGAAGCAAATATGCTTTGCTAAGATGCAGCATTGCTCAGAGAAAATAAAATCCACCACAGTTGGCAGAAATCCCGGGTAGCTGAGTCACCTACACATTTTGGTAGCACATTTTGGCCAAGTCTATTTGAAAGTCTGCATCTTCTTGCACAGCAAAAAGTGAACCACTGCACACCCCTCAGGGCTGCCCCAGACAATCAGAGCCCTGCTAGGTCCCTCAGGCTGCACTTTGAGCAGAAACAGGCCAGTAAGGAGCAGGTATTCTTGAGAAAAGGCACCAGAGCTTCACAGACCCAAAAGGGTCTCTGGATGGTCACCAGGTAAAGATTCATTTGAAGCAAAGCCCACCTGCCCCTCATAAAGCACAATGAGGAGGAATTTGACCCTCTTGCTGGGCCAGGGCCCTACGTGCTGGAACAGATGGGTCAGGTCTCTGAGCGAGCAATCCTCACAGCACACCGTTCACCAGCAACCTGTAGATAAAGGCTTTCTCCAGCCTGTAACAGGTTAAAAGATTAAACCCCCTTGTAGGCAACCTGCAGACAACTGCAATAGGCTAAATTTTGTATTTGATCGTTAATGACAGATGCATTATTTATTTGGAATTATTTACTTCATTCTACTAATTATATCACCATTGATAGCTTCTGATGATGCACAGCACTTTGAATCATGTCCCAGGAGTCAGACCCTGTCCAGAGCAACACAAACCACAACGGTCGGCACCACAGCACAGTGACTGCCCCAGTACAAACAGGCAGCTCTTGCCGAAAGCTGCTCACTGTCTTGCAGATACCATGAGGTCATGTGTATTCTGGATGGCCAACATTCCGCATTCCTCCCGTGCATTGCCAGGTATCCAGAGGGTGCTGGTGAATCCAACTATCGTCCCCCAAGGGCTTGCTTGGCTGACTCAGAGGGAAGTGGCTCAGCGCTCTCTTGTTCCTCCTGCCCCAAGCCCTTCTAGTGCTCACACCCCAGCCTCCCCGCTGCAGGAGGTAAACGTCACGAGTTTGGGCCAAATCCATCAGTGCTGGCCCAGCACCCATGGCCCCACCAAGCCATGCCCACTGACACTACCAGGGCAAACAGCCCGGATAAGAGAATCTGCATGGAACTGGCCTCCCCCCAGAGCAGAGCGGCCCCTTCTCCCTCTCCTTGCCACAGCCCTGAACATTTCACCACTGCTCCTCCCCACACACACCAAGGGCAGAGCTGCCCTGATAACACAGCCATGCAAGCAAGCCCCAAGCAACAGACAGAAGAGGCCAGCATTCCCTTTGCCTGAAGGGACCAGTCCCTCAGGAACCACCCCAGTGAGGACGGGAACCCCTGGAGAGAAGGATGGGGAAGCTGTCTCCCCCAGGGCTTTGCTGGCAGCACAGCTACACATGGCTGCACTACGGAAAAAACTTCACTTGAATGCAAAACCAGAAGCTTTTAGCATCCTGTCTGGTAGAATCAAATTTTTATATCCTTCCATGCCCAGTAAATCCTGTTCACAAAGAACAAGAAAAAAGGAAGTAAAAGCCTTAATAAATGCTGGAAGAGCAGGGAGCCCACACCAACTCCCAGCCCTGTGTAGCTCCTGGATAATCTAAGCAATAGTTTATTTTTCTCTCCAGTATCATTTTCCCAGCTTGATCTCTACTGTCGCAGTATGATGGTTTCACCCCATTAGCCTTGCTTAAAAAAGTGATCCCAGGACTGTGAGTGTTATTGCCCACATAAATCAGGAGGCTTTGAATACTGAGCACCTTTAAATAAACAGCTGATGGAAGTGAAGTTCCGGGATCATTATTAATAGCTTTTCATTTCTGTGTCCGCTGTGCTGTGACATTCTTTCCCAGCAGAAAGCCTCCGCTTCCTATCCCCAGTACATCTGATCCCATGAGTCCTCCAGTCAGAATGAATGACTGTACCTTTGTGTTAATTGCATAGCCCGTTCCACAAACTGAATACTAATATTCACTAGCAAGAGGAGAAGAGTTTGTAGACCAGGAGCAATGGGGCAGTTCGAGGAGAGGCAGGCCAGCCCTTGCCCTGTGCACAGAGGTGAGGAGTGCTGGTCGTCTCACCTCCCCTTAAGGAAGGGCAGATCCTGGCTCTTCCAGCACACACCGGTAAAGGCTACAACAGGGCCCTGACGCATTTCTGTTCTGTCTGCCCAGGGAGTGTGCCGTGTACCGGCTAGACACAGGCCTTCCCTGCCCTGCCAGCTCCATCAAACTGCTTACCCCCCACCCCACCCCCGCAAGCACGCCTGCCACTCTCTGCATTGCAAACAGCTCCCGTCCCAGGGACACGGACCCTTGGAGAGGCAGCCACCACAGACCAGCCCTGTTAGTACTTACAGGTGCTGTTCAAAGACTTCACCTGACCAGATCTGGTTTATTTTTCGCTAGCGTGCCTTGTCCAGGGAGGAATCGCTCTCCTCCTCCACCTTGGCTATCAGGGTCTCTCCTGAGAGCTGCAGGCATGTGTGTAGCAGCCCTGAGCAGATGAGAGCTCTAAATGCCATGGGCAGATCTAAGGGCAGCAACAGCTAACACTGGCAAACCACCCATTCCCCTTATGCAGGGTGATGAGCCTGGGATGGGGCTAGACACTTCATTGAGAGGGATCCTGGCCACCAGCTCTGGGAGCCCCCTGCTTTGCTGTCTGCTGCCAGCACGGACAGGCAGGCACTCCCAGTCTGTATTCCCAAAATCTTCATGCCTAGGACCCAAAGAGAGTTGCCAATGCTGCTGCTGTGTCAGCAAATGACATCAACCCCCAGATCTGTGGCTCAGGAGACACAAAGCTTCTTGTAAAGGGTGTTCAGGCTCTCTGAGACACCTTGCCCAAAGAGAGGAGGAGCTGGTCCAGCTGGCAGCCAGTCCCAATACAGCTACTAACATTAATACAAGCAAAAAGGCTCCCCAGTGGCCAGCAGTGCCCAGGGTGGGCTTTCCAGCCTCCCTGCTCCTGCCCTTTACTGCAAAGACACAAGAACTGAGGGTCCTGCAGCTACACCCAACCCCCAGTTTCATTTTACTGTTCTTGAGCAACGACACCACATATGGGTCATGCTGCTCAAAGAGAACACACAGGGTAAGCAAGTATGTCGAAATGGTCTTTGCTGTGTATAAATCCAAAGGGCTGCAGACAGCAGCAAACTCCAGGAACAGGTGATGGCTTCCGGTTTTACTGCCTGCTGCTCGCTCTTTCCCAAATCCAGTTCTCAGCAAGAAGATTCAGGATACAAGCATCAACACAGGCAAAACAAAAGGTTCTCCTATGAGAGCGCCAAATTGGAAGCAACCATCAGAAAACTGTATGGCTAAACAAAGCTGAGAGAGACCACTACAGACAGGATACACATTTCTTGGAGGACTTTAAGAGGAAAAAATTAAAGTCTTAAATCTGTCTCCTGATTTCAGAGCCCTTCCTTAGCTAGAGTCTGAATCACTGATATCCTGATAGACTAGCACTGCAGAGCCATGTCCTTATGGCAAATCAACAAGAACACCCTAGGTTTCTGCATATGATTCTGCAAGCCAGATATGGTACTGCCTTCCCTCTGCAAGAAACTCCGACCACTTTGTCAGGTAAAATAAAATATCTTGATGCCTCCTCTGCCCCCTCCTGCATTGTATTTGCAGTATGTGGACAGGCACCCAGCAGCCACATAGGACCTCCAAGCAAGGGAGATACAGTGGGCACCACAAATGCAAAACAAGACAGCCTCAGTGTGTCACTAGAAACACTGCTTTCCAACCACCAGACTTCAGCATCCCATTGAAGCATCAGCTCTCAGCAGAGGCCAAATGTGCAAATTGCAGTTGAAAAGGAGAACATTTCAGAAAGCTTGAAGCACGTGAGCACAGCAGACTAGAACAGAATCCACAAGTAGCTTCGCTTTAATATCACTACCAAACCAGTGGCACAATGAGGAAGGAACAGACTAGGAGCTCTGGGAACAACCACTCTGCTCAGCACAAGTGATAAAGGGAGACTAATTGGCCAAATCCTCAATCAGGTGTAAAGGTTCAGGGCTTTGGTGTACAACTTCATCAAACAAGATGGGCATGTTCACGCTGACATTCCAGGATGGACACAAGGCACACTGTGGGGTTTTGTACAGGTCACATTTCACAGACAACCCCTTTGCTTCTGCCACTCCTGGCAATAGTGAAACTGAGAATCTTCTCTCTCCGGCACACAAGCTTTGAAGGGTCTTTCCTGACGTAACTGCACAAAGTAGGGACCTTGGGGCCTTGTATGTAGGTTCTACTGTTATTATCAAAAGAAATAAAGAGGGATATGGCGAAGTAAGAGGCAGCAAAGCAGCCCAGGGAACAAAGGGAGAAAGAGAGCAAGCTTACAGTAGCAACAGGGAGGACAGAAAAGCAAATGGACAAAGTGCATGTGAAAGAATAGAGCCAAGGAGAGATATGCATACACGTGAGCAAGCAGGAACGTGCTGGAACACGTGAGTATGCATGCATACAGGAGGGGGCATGGAAACCCACATGGGCAGGTGCAGTAATTTGCAGCTCCAAGTCCTTCAGACCCACTGCATGTTTGCAGCCTTGCTCTGCTTCAGCAAGGGGCTCCCCCTAGAAAGCCCCAGCGCACATGCAGAACTCCTGTGACCTAATTCTCTCCATCCAGCACACAGCCCAACAGCCACTCGGCGCTGGTGACAGTGAAAGATCTTCACAACCAAAACAAATGGCAAGAAGCTGGCTCTGAGTACTCTCATCAGGAGTGGCCACCCCTTCCCCAGTGCTTGAGAGGAGAAGAACTGGCAGCACACACACACACACTCCCATGTTCCCACATGCAAACATGGCTTGCTTTGTCATCCTCACACCTCGTTCATTTGCATCCTGCTCTCTCTGCCACTACGCTGCAGACCCTTGCTGTCTCTCCCCTTATTCCCTGGGCTGTTCTGCTTCCTCTTCCCTCTTGATGCTCCCCTCTTGCTCATTTGATGACAATCACATTAGAATTCACATACATGGCCCCAAAGTCCCTTGTGTGTGCCCAAGCAGGTCCATCCAGAGCCCACCACCCCTAACCAAGCAGCCAGATGCAGAAGTGCTGAAATCCTGAATTGCACATGCACCCTTACTCCAGCCATGCTGTGCTATTCCCCTGGGTGTTGCCAGACCAGTCTCCAGGCTCCCACCACTTCTAACACCACAGGAGGTAAATATTGAACTGGCTGTCAACTGGGAGCACTGCTGCAATGCAAACACACACACTCTTTTGTGTCCTGTCCTCCAAATAACCACCTTTCTCAGGCTGCTGGGCTGGCAGCAGCCTCAGGCAGAGTCTGGGCCTCCAAAGCCAAGCAGTCTCCAGCCAAAAAGCCATTCTCGCCCATGCTGGGCTCGGAGCTGTACACATCTCTTGCCACTCACCACTCCCATCAGACCCCACAGTGAACCAACACCAAAACTCACACCTGAACATGCAGTCACTGTGCACTGTGTCATGATTCAAAATCAGAATAACAACACACAGCTGCCCCGAGCAGGGCTGATAGCAAACTTTTGAGAGGTTCAGGACTGAGCCAGACACAAGCACTGCATCTGTGCACTCCTCAGCCCACGGTGGGGTGCACCGAAAGCATTAGCTCATGAGACAGCTTCTCCTCATCTTAGTGCAGAGGCACAGACAGATCTTACACACAATACCATATAAAACATATAAACTTATCAAATGCTTGACGCACCAGCTAGAAAAGGAGAAAGAAAAATTGTCATTGCTATTTCTAAATATACTTGGGAGGCACCAGATAGCACAGTGATGGACTAGATATAAAAAAGATAGAGATGAGTCTCAGTACCAGCCTTTGATTGCTCACAAGGGAAACGCACGTGCTGCCTTGTGGAAGCCAGGGCCAGACATTGTGTCCTACCTCTGCCCAAGCCCAGCTCAGCTGTGGTTTAAAGAAAAGGCCTTCCAGCCTGGTGCTTCATGGTCCCTCCCTCTCATTTCTACTTCACAGCAGCTTTTCACAACCAGGACGGCGCTTGGTGTATGCAACAGACTCAGCTGCAGGATGTTCTGGGACAGCCTAAGGTTTGGAAAAGGCCTCCCTAGAAGCACCAAACCTGCCTGGTGTCTGTACCCAGGAGCTGAAGGGAGATACTCAGCAGCAGCCACAGAGCAGTCACAGGTCAGATCCTGTCCTGCCAGCTCCACCACTGTGGTGGACTGAGGCTAATTTACACCAGATGAGCTACCAACTCGCTGCACACATGCAGCCCTGCTCCATGAGGCTTGCTTTCCAGCACTCAGTTATCTCTCCAGCTTCTCACAACAGAAAAAACACATGCCTGGCAGCATCACAGGCAGTGGCATGCCTTTAAGTGTGCCTTTGCCATCAGATCAACAGGACAGAGGCCACATCTCTCACTGCACTGCCCAGGTCTAACAAGGGTCCTTTTACAAAGGGCACCAGGCACCCCAAAGGGGCATGCAATAAAAGGTGTTTAACAGTCCCTGTACTGAGTCTGGCTGGGACGGAGTTAATTTGCTTCATGGCAGCTTAGACAGTGCCGTGTTTTAGATTTGTGACCAAAACAATGCTGATAACACTAATGTTTTAGCTGTTGCCAAACAGTGTTTGCACAGTATCAAGGCTTTCTTTTTTCCACTATGCGATGCCCCAGTAACTAAATTGGGGGTGCACAAGAGGTTGGGAGGGGACACAACGAGGCAGAAGACCCAAATTAACCGGAGAGATATCCCATGCCGTCTAACATCATGCTCAGCAATAAAAAGGGACAGGAGGGAGCTCAGGTAGGTTAGCCACCTTTTGCTCAGAACTGGCTGGGCATCAATCTACCCAAGGAATGCACTGTGTGTTTGCCATTGTACCCCTTTTGTTTTCTTTCTGTCTTCTTCCACTTCTTCACATATGAAAACATTTTTATCTTGACCCCAAGTTTTCTTGCTTTTACTCTTCCTTTCCTCTTCCCCGCCCCACTTGGGAGAGAGGGAGTAAGCAAGCAGCTGTGTGGTACTCAGCTGCTTACCAGGGTTAACCCACGGCAGTCCCCAAACGCAGGGCAGCGCTGCTGCCAGCCGCACTCCTGCTGCGCAGGGGAAGGCAGACTGACCCTGTCCCCATGCATTCCCCAAGAAGCACCAGCCATGGCACAGTGAGAAGCTGCTGCTCTCCTTGCGCAACCCAACGCTTCAAGCCTCTCAGTCCTGTGATGTGAGCTCACAGCTCCTGTCCTGGAGCAGCCCAGCACCACCAGCTCACCCGGCTGCCATCACCTCCCAGTGAACCATGCCTCCCCGCCCCCCACAACTACCAAAGCACTTCTGCACCCTAGGTGCAAAACCAATTCAAGCCTGAACTGATGGTTCCAGCATCCTTCCCAGCCAAACATGAGTCTCCCCTTTGCACAAAAATGTAAACAGCTTTTTCAGACAAAAATCCATAAACGCTCACCTGTGGTTGCTACTCCAGCTGGGGGGAAGGTTCAGTACTTGCATTTCACTTCATGCCTCAATTGCTTTGTGGTACCAAGGAAAGGAGCAGCACCGTCTGCCAGCACAACAGTCAGTCCTCTGGGCAGGACTAACGATGTCAGACTTCACAACCACAGCTCCTGCTCACAAGCTCTTGTCTGCCTTAGCTAATCCATTACCAAGTCCTAGGCAAGGCAAAGCAAGGCCACGTCTACATCTGCAGGGTGAGCCACAGTCCCTGGTCTCCCATCCCACAGTCCGTGGAGGCTCACAGTCGCAGCCCCGGTCCATTGTGTGCCTGTAGCTTGCCCACTGCCCACACACCCAGCTGGCCAAGGCATGGGCATCAACCCACTACAGAGGCTGTTAACATGTCGCGCGGCCACCAGAAGAAGCTGGGCCAGATCACACACACACACACACCCCCCAGGGTCTGCTCGAGAGATGAACTCGGGTGGCAATGCAGAGAGGAGGGGTTTGGGAAGGACACGGTCACTTCTCAGCCTCAGTGAGACCAGCTGAACCATTGCCCGGTGGAGGATCCTGGTTCTCATCTCATCTCTCACAACACCTTTCAAATTAATCCGCTAATTGGCGTGCCAGGCTGTGCATACGAAGGAGGCTGCGTGGCTCCCTCTGCCGGCACGCGGCCCCAGCGGAGCCCCCCGCCCGCCCCCGCAGCCGGGGGAAGCCGGAGCCGGCCCGGGGCCGCCGGGGGAAGGGGCGCCGGCTCCCGCTGCAGCGCGGGTGAGCGTGCCCAACGAAGCTGCCTTCGGACCGCATCACCGGAGCGGGCTTTATGGCAAGAAAGTACCGTGGCCTTGGGGAACGGCCCGGGGGGGGGCTGCAGCAAGCGGGTGTTCAGCCGACTTTTAAAAGTTTAAACAGGAATGTAATTTCTTAAGGACTCTGCTGACACTCAGCTTATTCCAACCTGCCTGCTATCAAAAGGTTCAACTGTATTTTGTACGTGGGAAGGCAGCCAAGCTCGGAAAGCTGGTAAAGTCCAGCCGCTGAAGGAATCCCTCACCTCTACGTCCTCGACCTTCTAGACTACAGTGATAGGGGAAACAGATCCCCCTCCCACACATGTACAATACTGTCACCAACAGCCATGTGCCTTTTCAGAGCCATAACAGGGGAGAAAAAGCATTTTTCACATTGTTAAAAAATGGAATAGTGAAAATCCAAAAGATCCAAGGCCAAAGGTGACTGGGGGGGGGGGGGGGGGGGGGCAGTACCCCATTGCAGGTTAACAAGCTCATTTGCTCACTTTTATTGTGTACTCATCTCAAACTGCTCCTCTCTAGAGTCACAGGGTGCTGGCTGTGGAAAGGAGGAGGTGCTCTGAGCTTAGAGCCACTTTTAATGACAAGGATTACTGGAGAAACAGCATTTTGGGGATTTGGGATTCCAGGAAGCAGCTGCAGTAAGGAGCAGAGGGAGATAATCCCAGTGTGACAGACAGAGATGTGAGGAAGCTGGACTGGAGAAGGGAGCACAGCACCCCCAGGCACACACAAAAGCTACCGTCTTTGCACAAGGCATCCTGTACAGGGGAACAGCCATCCCACAGCAGAAAGAGGCTAACAGAACAAGGGCCTGGCCCAGGCCCCCCCAGCACCCTTCTGTTCTGGGATGGCCAGAACATGAGGGCTTCTAAGCCTCTGGAGTAGCCAATCCTCATCTGTCATTCCTGGCTCTGGCCCGTGTGGGGACTCAGACCCAGAGGAATGCTCTGCACTGCAGCCCGCCATCAGGAAGCCCAGGTTCTCCCAAGCCACCTGTGGGCAAGCAGCCAGCAAGGGGAAGCCAGGGTCTGCCAGAGCAGGCAGCAACAGGGCACTGAGGGGAGCAGACCCAGGTCTGGGGGCAGAGGGTATGTGCCTCAGGGTATCCAACTCCCATGCCTCTCGGGTGGGCATGGGGCCTCACACCCTCCATAAGCTCCCAAGTGCCAAACCACAGGTAAGGGCAGCAGTGGTCAAGGAGGATCAGTGACAGACAGGTGCCACATGCAGAAGCTGTGCTGAGTCCCCAGGTGTTGCTGTGCACAGCAGAGGGGAAAGGCTTCCCTCGCTGGCCCCACAAGCATGTGGCTGCAATGCATGGGAAGGACTGTGTGCCGTAAGGTACTGGATACAGCTCATCTGTAAGAATGAGTTCTCTCCTGCCAGATCAGTGTCAGGACTGTATCACGCACTCCTGCTCTGACTCCGTTTTGCAGTCAAAACCTCAGGGAAATGTTAGCTTACTAAAGCAGTGTTTAAATCCTGTGGGAGCTACTGTTTCCAAATGTCTCACGTCCTTGCTCTGCTAGGTGCGGACACCTTTCCCCATCCACGTGCACGCCCCTGCCTGCCTGTACCCACACTCATACATAGGCTAGAAGGCAGAGCTAGAAGGAGTTCCAAGCTCTTGAGGCCCCATTTATTGCCCAAGATGTTTCTATGGCGACTCCCTTCACATCCTGTCGTGGGCTGCAAAAAGCTTCTGGCCATCCACAGCTTCAGGTGAGTTGAGGTCCTCAAGCTTCAAGTCACCTGCAGTTGTTAATGCCACCAGCTGCAGTTAAGAAGAGATTAACAAAACCCCACGTGAAGCGGCCGCGGTGAGTGAGGCAATGTCAGCAAGAGGAGTGATTCCCTGTTTCCTTTCCTTTGGTGTTCTCAGGAGTACTGTAGCAGGGAGGAGCAACAAAGAGGGGTAGGGAGTATATGCAAAAGGGTGCTGGACAAACAGTTCTGCTTTCGTGGTACCCTGGAAGGGCTTCCCAGCCAGCAAGGCTCACACATCTGTTGTAGCCAGAGCACAGGACCACTTCACCCTGTGCAGTGGCTCGCCCTGACACACTGCTTTCCAAGCCAGGGGGCAGGATGCTCTCAGCTCTGCTTGGTAAGTGCCTGGCTAAACACTTCTACAGGGCAGCCATGGATCTGCGGCTGCTGCTGTCAAACACCAGGCCCAGCATCACCTCCATTGCACCCACAGCTCCCGTCATCAGCTAGTCAGGGCCAAATTCAGCACAGGTGACAGCAGTGACAGGACACGTGAGACGGGCATGGTTGCTCTGTTTGTGGAGCAGGCCCTGCGCACAACAGTTTGATAGTAGTGTTAACAGGCACTTTGCCCAGAGTCTCAGTCCTGCAATGCAGGAGCTAAGGCACAGCTCTCTCACGACAGATCCGAAATTACGAAGCGTAGCTCCGAGTCAAAAGTGAATGAACTCTGCTGGGCTTATTCTTCCAGGCTCGTTGATGGCACTGCCAGAGCCAGAGTAAGGGGCAAGGAAGTGAGTAAAAGCAGGGGCAGCAGCCTGGGGCACAGCACGCAGAGAGGAGGTAGTGCAGATCTCCCACAGGCAAGAGAAGGGCAGGACTGAAAATCCAGAGAAGTGCTACCATTTGGTGAAAAATTGTCATTATGTTTAAATAAGTATTATAACCTTGACTTGCGTTTAGTGATCTGTCCTGTGTTTAGTGAGATGGGGCACTCAGCAGAAAGGAGACACTTTCTGAAAAGCACCTTGATTTTCAGTGCTGCTTGTACATTTAGCAGCAGTGGATGATCCAGCACAAACCCGGCTCTTGCTCGCTGCCTTGCCTATGCCCAAGGGCGCACTTATCCCTGCTCTCCAGAAGAGCAAGGCAGGGGTCTCAGTTTAGCAGGGTCTGTCCTCCACCTTTTGCTCAAAGAGGTCTTACAGAACCTCTGGGGAGAAGTGCCTGGTGGCACCAGGGCTGCCTCTATCCCCAGCGGGTACCAGTGCCCACGCTTCCTGCACTGGGGCAGCGGCGGCGTGGCTAGGGCAGCTCAGTGAGGAGGTGGCAGAGCAGGCACCCTGAAACCCAAAGTTTGAAGGTAACAGCCATGCCCAGCCCGCCAAGGCAGAGGCAGCCCCAGACCAACCCATGTACTGTCAACGGCCCCTCCTCATGCTCCCACCTCCTAGTAGTGTCCTGTATCCCTGTTTGCTTTACCTGCACCAGGTAATGTTAAGAGCAAAGGGAGCTCTGCAGGTGCAGCAGGCTCCACACCCCGCTGCCAGCTACCACATGCCAGTGCCCACAGTGTCCCACAGGCCCTCAAAGGGAAAAAGAGAAGGTACCGTAACGGTGTCAAAGAGCTGGAGACATCCATTTGTAGGGAGAACTCACACCATGCTGCAAGAGGATCAGAGGAACAGCACCACCAAGAAGATGACCCACAGCTTCTGTAGGAAAAGAAAGAACCTACACCCTCTGCAGGCACCCCGGCCAGCCTTGTGGGATTGTGTAAAGCAGAGACTGCTGAAGAAGATGTCCACTTTCACAGCCCAGACATTGCACTGTAGAATCAGCACTAAAGTACCATCCAACAACCCTTCCCCAACAGGATAACACAGATCTAGCTCCACTCAGCTGTGGCACAAAGACAATGACAAGAAAGAAAAATGAAGGAGGCACAGAGCCAGACTAAAGTAAAGTCTGGGCTAGTCTCTGAAAACAGGGTTGTTGCAAAGGGTAAGACTGAAAATTACTGTAATGTGCTGTATTCCTTTTATGGACTTTGAAAATAATAAAAAGTGATCATTAAATGAAAAAGAAATTGTGAACTGGGAGGATGGGTCTCTGCGGCAGCTACTGGCAGGAATAGAGACCCCCCTCCACTGACCCCTCCTCAGCTTTCTGAAGCAGAAACTAACCCACAAACTGGATGCAACTGCATATACAGATGATGCTGAGCAGTTAGTGGGCACTCGACCCATGCTAGGTGAATGGGTGAGTCCCAGTCTAAACCGCTGAAATGAGCTCCCCATATACCAGGGCTGCATGGGGGCCGGGAAGGTGGACAGGCAGAAAGTTGCTGCCCAAACCCAGCCACGAAGACCCAGCTTTTCTGCAGGGGTGGAGCAGGGACTGTGCTTCACAAGCAGCATGGCTCACAGGAACACTCAGGCATGAGCCCTGCACATGCTAGAGCAACCAAATCCAAGCGGCAGAGCTCTGCACCCTCACTCGCAGCCCAGGGCACAACCACACACACGCATCACCCAAAGACAAGGTAAAATGGGGGCAGCCCTGCCAGCTGTGGACAGCAAAGGTGCCAAGGGTGCAGGGCAGGATGCTCACAGGGCTACAAATGGTCTGAGGCACATCCCTCCCCTTCAGCCACCTTTCCCTGCAAAGAAATGCCATGGAATAGACTGGTGGTAGAGACAAAAGTGAACAGGAAGGCATTGTACACCGTGACCACCTACCAGCTCAGGCAAGGAATGTTGTTGGGACTCATACCCACCTAATCTTTACATGTAATTTTTCAAAAAAGCAGATCCCTCAAAATGGCCTGTGCCTCAGGATATATATGGATTTATCTGCAGAGCAGTGTCATTGCTTGGAAACCCAAACACAGTTGCATAACCACATGGTTAACAGATACCAACACAAATTCATGCATGGTTGTATTCTTACACACAAATGCTATTTAGCGACATGACGTCAAAAGAACACAAGTATGACCACACTATTTCTTCTTCAATCTGTTTTTCTTTACTTTTCAAATACAGGCTTTCAAAATATAAAAAAATAATTATTTGAAAAATATGTACTTGTACTTTCAAATCCCACGTAAAGTCCAGTTTTGTTTCAAAGCTTCTGTGAGCAATCTAATCCTTCAAAAGAAATAAAGTCCATGGGTAGCAAAAGGGGTTTCAAACAAACAAACAAACAAACAAACAAACATTCCTCACAATATTTGCAACCAAATTTTACTATCGTGGGTGGGCTAGAGATTAGGAGCACAAAAGTAAAATTTGCTAGGAAAAAAGCCTGCTAGCTCAATAACATTTTCAAAGTGCAAAAAATACACAACAAACAGTAAATTATGACCCTATTCTGAGACTCCTTACACACAAGCAAGGAACTATGGATTTTTCAAATATGGTATTGCATTTTCAATCATGAAAATATTATTTGATACAGAGCTAGGAAAAACAGGATTTTGACTGTTATTTTTAACCTACCAACAGTCTTTTTTTTTTTTTTTTGAGACCTGCCAGCTTCTTTTGAGGAGTTTTAAAATTGACCTTGTTTCAGTAGCCACTTCTCTGTCCTAGGTATGAAATCACCATATCGTATTATGAAGTGTCAATGCACCAAAAAAGCAAAGGGCATTTTCTTTCTTTTTTTTCTTCTTTTTTTTTTTTTTTTTTGGCAGGAACAAAGCTGGCTCTTTTACCTATGAAACAGCACATACCTTTTCTTTCATAAGCCCATCAATTTCAACATTGTATTATTCAGCAACCAGCATTTCATACAGAGACCAAACCTCACTTGCTCTGACCCCTACCTCACTGGAGCAGAGAGATGTACATGATACAAAAGTCAGTACAGAATCTGGGCTGGCTTATTCAGATTTCAGTGGGCTCTACCCTGTGCTACACTCAGAGTACTGCCAACATTTTCAGAGATTTCATCAAGGAGCAGCAAAACCAGCCTTTGGCCTTGAACACAAACACACAATCACTACAGGAAAACAGTTTCAGATTCTTGTTTCTATTTCCCCCTGCTATGTGATACCCAAAGCCACAGAAGCTAGCTATTTTCAGCATTTGAAAACTGATGTATCCGAATCATAATCTCCAACCCCGATAACTGTTTGCTGCAAATACTCCTTACCCAGTGCTCCTGAAAGAGGTGGAGAGCATCCACCAGTCTCAAAAGGGAAAACCTGGCAGACCCCACGCTCCAAGCCAGGCACAAGACCTCAAAGTACAGAGACTGCAGACTTCAGCCATTCTCTGGACGTTAGGTACCCTGAAGAGGTAGAAACAGGTCCCAAAGAAACAGCCATCATCTGAGCTTTCCATGGAGGCATGCAAGACAATGGTATTGGCTGTTGTTGCAACGTGTGGTATTATAAGGGCACAGTACCTGCCTAGTAGCAAGGACAGAGAGGGACATCTCCCCATTTATTTCCTCAGGCCATGCAAGCAAGCTCTGAAGAACCAAAGCTCTGGTGGAGCCATCCTTCTAAGCCGTCTTTGGTCCAGAGGCTTCCCCGAGATGCACTGCACTGCCTTAGGTAGTAACGTCTGAACTCTTGAGCCTGCCTCCCCTTGCTGCTATCTACACCTTCATCCCTGTAACCGGTCTTGTTCAGGCACAAAACAAGAGGAAAACGCAACAGATCTCCCCAGATTGTAAGGGATGGCACAACTGTCAGAAACCGAACAAAAAAAAGAGACCACAGGCGTCTACTGCATCCCTCCTTCCTCTGCTGGCACTGCGAGCGACCGCCGGAGCCCGGCTGCCACAGGATGCGCTCCCAAGAGGCTCAGCCGGGCACACCTGGCGCGGCAGCCCGGGGCCTGGGCGAGCGGCTGGAGCCGGGCACGCAGGAGGAGCAGAGGTGGCTGCAGCACTTGCTCCCAGAAGGCCTGTGCGCAGCCGTTTGGGAACCACATTTTAAATGAGGAAAGTGCTAGTTTTAGCCCAGTTATTTTTAGTTTGTTGTTAGAAAAATATGGCTCTGTAAAGAGAAATGTCCCCCTGCCTGCTGAGAGGACCCGGAGAGCACTCCTCAGGCATCTCGGCTGCACGTCCATACACATCCCCAGGCAAAGCCCCTGTGGGAACCGGCACGCAGGGCTACGGTCTCAGTTAGAAAAACGGGGGAAGGTAGCTCCTGGGTAGGAAGGAGCCCAAAGAGGACGTTTTAAGATACCATCGGTTTAAAAAAGAACTGCAGCTCCTCAAGCACCCAAGCGCTTTCGTTGAAGGGTATGCCGAACCCCGCTGCTGACAGAGCCGGCGCTGGAGCCCGGGGTCCGCGGGCGGAGCGCCCCGGCAGCCCCCCCAGAGGGCCGCCAGCTCCCCGGTCCCGCCCGCCCTCCCACGCTGGGGCGGCCCAGCGCCGCCACCCCGATCCCGGGGCGCCCCGGGGTGCCGGCGTGGTGCGGCCGCGGCCGGAGCCCGCGGTGCCGGGGCGGCGGGGGCAGAGCCGAGCCCGCACTCACCTGCGGGGAGCGCCCGCCGCAGCCCCGCCGAGCGGCCGCAAAGTTTGTGGAGCGGCGAGAGACGGCGAAGTTGGGCTCCCCCGCGGTGCCCGCCCGCCGCCCGCCGAAACGAGCTGCGCCCGGCGAGCCGTGCCGAGCCGAGCCCAGCCCTGCCGTGCCGAGCCGTGCCGTGCCGAGCCCAGCCGTGCCCGCCGCCCGCGCCGGTTCTTACCTGGGGCGGCGGCCGCGGCGGCTCCCCCGCGCCGGGCGCTTGGCCTCCCGCGGCATCCTGCGCGGCGCGGCGGAGCGCCCCGCCAGCCCGGCCCGCAGCCCCGGCAGCCCCGACCGGCGGCGGCGAGCGGAGCCGGCTGCTGGCACCGGGCGGGCACGGCGCGAGGCGGGGCGCGGGCGGCGGGTGTGTGGCTGGGGATGCATGTGCGGCGAGAGCCGCCTTCCTCCCCCTCGCTCCCTTCCTTCCCTCCTTCCCCGCCAGCCCAGCCCAGCCCAGCCCAGCCTCTGCTGGAGACTCTGAGAATGCAGCGCCGGGTCCCCGCCCGGGACCGGCCCCGGGCAGCCCGCCCTGGGGGCCTCCCCGAGAAACCGGCCGCGGGGATCCCGGCGCGGGAACCAGCCCGCTCCCTGCCTCGGGCCCCGGCTCCGGGGCCTGCCCCCCCACCCCCGGGACCCCCAGCGCGGGCCCTCTCCCCCGCCCGGCCGTGCCAGCCAGCCCTACGGCGCCCCCGCCCCGCGCCACCGCTGGCCCCGCTGCCGTGCCCGCCCCGGGACCGATGGGAACGGCCGGGGCCACCCCGGAGGCAGGGAGCGAGCCCCCGTGCCGGCGGCACAGCGAGCCCCCCCGGCCTCAGGCCTGGCCCCTCCAAGCGCCGACGCCGGGCTGAGAACGCACACGCTCCGTGCATGGCAGCGCAGCTCTGGGCCGGGACGACCCCAGCCCACCCTTCCTCAGCCCCTGAATGGGGCCAGATCCCCGAGGCTCAGTGCCAGCTGGGCAGGAGGGCTGGGCAGGGGCTCTGGGTGCTGCTGGGGCTGGGGCTGGCAGACCACCGGTGCGTCGGGGCAGCCGTAGCAGCTGGCATCCTCGGCACCCACCTCAGGTCTCCGGTGCCTCCTCCAGAGCCCTGCTCGCAGCATGGCAGGTACCATGTGGGCTCAGCAGCACCCTGGGGTCGCAGGGGCAGGGGCGGCTGCACAGCTTGCTGCCCGCAGTGGGGAGTCACACAGCAGCAGGACCCGCAGCAGGGTGCCAAGTTTATAGGCCACCTTGGGCATGATCAGGACAGGTGGAAGGTGGAAACAGGGAAGAAGCTCAAGGCTTGGTGAGGCTGCAGTATCATTCTGGGACAGATAAGTGTGATCATGCAAGTCAGGGTTTAGCCACAACTCAGGCAAACAGCCCGCAGCGAGACATTTTCCAGTCTCCACTGTCCACATTCTCACATCTTACCTGGAGAAGACGCTCTCTTGCTTCCACAGCAATCTCCGGTATTGAGCCTTGGAGTTTGGCCCTTGAAGGAACATGAGGGAACACCAGAGAAGGGAATGCCCTGTTGCTCCATGTGTGCAATGCCTTGCACAAGGCAAACAAATCTGCTTGGCCAGTATGGGCCAAGAAACAGCAGTAACCCAGCAGCAGGTTATCCACAAACCACCTAGGTCTGGTGTTTCCTGCACGGGCAGGTGGCCTGCAGGTCACAGAGAGACGGACAGAATGCAAAAGTGAGTGGTCTTATAACCACAGTGTGAAACCAGGAGGAGTGACTCCTCCTTCCCAGGACCAAGAGACGAGAAGGGCACAGATCCAGCAGCAAGCTCAGGCAACTATCCTCCCTACCTCTGCACTGCCTGGTGCAAGACTTCCCACCCTCACACTACTACTACTGCATGACTCCCACCCTCAGAGGCCAGTGGGGCCTGAAGAAGAAATGCTCCATACCAGCCCCTTCAGACACAGACACATCTAGAAATGTCCTCAATACCAGTGTGAGAGTGAGAAACCTCCCAGATGCAAGCACTGCTGCCAGGGTAGATCCCACTTGTGCCTGATGCTCTTGTAGGAAAAGAACTAAAGCCTGGAGCACAGCTGCTCCACCGCTAACACTGTCTGCAAATGGAGACCTTGCTCAGTGCCAGTCTAGCCCTAGGACAGCTGCTAGGCTCTTGTGCCCACATTGACACCGGCACTGGGAACACCCAGATCTTCTCCCCGGGACAGCCAAGAGGGTGCCTCTCATCAGTGTGGTGGCAGTGCAGATGGCGCTGAGCCCACCTGGCACAAAGCATCCAGTAAGCTTTGGAGTAAGTAAGTGATACTGGGTAGAGATGGCTCCAGCACTTGCCTGTAGCTGTGGTACCCTTGTCCAATCTTTTTTTTTTTGGTTTTTGCTAAGACCCCCTTACCCTGGAGCCAGGGAGGAAGGTTTGTCGCTCCTGCCATCACCTCCTCCTCTGTGCCACAGCTGCTCCATGCCTTAACCTGTTGAAGATGCCCCTGCTCATTGCAGGGTGGGTTGGGCTATCTGACCTTTAAAGGTCTCTTCCTCCACACTGTCCTATGATTCTGTGCCCTCTTGCTGCTGCCCTGCAGGGTGCTGGTAAGGCCAGCCAGGCCTGCCCTAAGCCCAGCTCCCAAACGAGCTCAGAGAGCACTGCAACAAGGCATGATGACAGTCCTTCCATGAGATCAGCAATGCTTCAGAGTATGCCCAGGTCACACAACAGCACAGGCCGGGAGCTGCCCCACGCACTGTGGGGAAGGGATGAGGGAGGATGCAAAGCAGAACAAGGACCACCTGTGACATGGTCACTCCCTTTGTGAGCGTGGCTCCCCACATGCACAAACACTGAACACAACTTCCACAGCTCTGTTCTGCAGCCTCTTGCAGAAGTCAACGTGTCACTTTCATGTCATGTCTTGTATTCTCAGTGACAGAAGGATGGATGGGTTATCCTTTGACTTTGCTGCCATCCCCTTTATCTCCATGGGAATTTAGTCCTCATCTGGCTTCTTCTTTCCTCTTATTCCCATCCTTGCTTTATCCTTGAATTCAAATAGCTCTTTTGTATTTCTTAGATCTCCTCTACTCACAGCACTCTTCCCTTATTCTGATATACTCTCCCCATCTCATTGAGCTCCAGGCCTCTTTGCTTTGTTCTCTCCCTATCTCTCCCATTCTTTCTGCTGGTGCCTTGTTCCTTTTCTTCTTGTGATTTGTCTTCTCTGTTCTGTCCCTTTCACTCATCTATTCCCCTTATCGCTTTTTGCTCCTTCCTCTTCCTTTTCCCAGTCTTTGCACTCCCCTGCCCCCCCTTCCTCTGTGTGCCGTTGTCTGTAAGGAGTTGAAAGTTAAAAGCTTTTCCAACTTGATCCTGAGCAGCTTTCCCTGGTGCTTTCATCTCTACAACACATTTGTAAAACTGCTCAGACTGAAGAGCCTTGACATGAACAACTAAAAGAAATATCAGAAAGAAATAGGACTCTCAACATGGGATGGAAATTTGCCTTTTCCAAGAAAAAATCTCCCTGGTTCACTAGCACTGAGGTTCTCTCTCCACAGTTCCTGTAAACACAACATAAAACACGCTTACCAAGATGTCCTCTTCCTGGCCTCCTCCTCCTCCCCGGTGAAATCCGGGCGGGGGCGGGGGGGGATTGGCACAGGGCTGCCCGAGAGCTCCCTATCACCTCCTGACAAAAAGTATCCGTGACCAACCTGCTCTCCCTCCCCTCTTGCCAGCGGCTTCTGCCAGGTTTGTCATTCATGCCGTACCACAAACTGCAAGCCAGAGGGAAGAGTTGATCCCACCTGCCTCTTGATCAGTCCTGCGACCTGCTCCTCCTTCATGCAAAGATGACAGAGCCCTGGCAAACTCTCCCAGCTGATGTGTCACCAACCCCTCTCAGCTGCCAAAAGTTCTTATCGCTTTCTCACGCGTTCTGTGGAGGGTCCTGCACTGTTTGAGGCAAAGTAGTTGCAGATGACAACTTCATGAAAATTTAAGGAAAGAAGTGCTTTCAGGCCACTGCTTTCTTATACTGCTTCTGTGCAGCCTGTGCTTTGCAGGGCTCATGTGTGAGTATGGTCGATCTTACCTGTGACCAGTGGCTGGGAATTCCAGAGTTACCAGTACAAATCTGTGCTGTGCCACATGGAGCAAGTCAAAGTGCTGTCTGCTTACCTGGAAATATGTTGCTGAGAAGCACACGAATCCTGGCTATTCTAACAACTCTATGAGAGATTAATCTCGCTAAATCCTCCTACGTCTTCCCTATTGGAGAAACAGATTCAGCACAGGACAAGCTCTGTGACTCACCTCTCTGTTGGCAGAGCCAGCTCCCATTAATCTAACTCCCTGTCTAATGTCTACATATGGCTGGCAGGCAATCCATCTGCAGTCCAGCTCTCTGTCCAGGATCCAGCTCCCCTGTCAGTCAGTGCCTACCTAATGCTGGGTACCCTGCAGGACTTCTCCCTGCTGGGACAGGAGCAGTCTGCAGCCCACTGCCCAGGATGGCGGCAGCGGACAGAATCTGGGATGGATGGGCACTTGCTAGGCAAAGCAAGACCTGGCTGCAGTGGCAGCCGGGCTCGGCATCTGCCCAGCAGATCCGTTTTCATCCCCTGACCTCACCCTGCCTCAGCTCAGCAGGGCAGAGATTCACGTAGCTCAGTCCCATCACTCTCGTTCTCCACGGGGTGCAGGATTCAGTCTGCTGCTCTACAAGCTCACCCTGAAAGGAGCTGAACGCTGGGTGTTAGGACTGCCAGAGAGGGCTTTGCTCCCAGAGCTGCGGCTCAGGATGCCATGAAGGCTGCGTGGAAGCAAGTCCCCCTGCCAAACTCCCTGCAGGGGGTCCCTGCGTGGTCACATCTGCTCCTGCTGTGCCTAGCAGCCACCTCCTGCAAGCTGCATGTCCTTGCCTCGCTCTGCCATGTTATGTGCCCAAATTGCCTACTGCCTTTTCCTGGATGCTGCTCTGGCACAGGTCTAGACAGACCCCACAGGCTGGTGGCACCACATGGCTTTCTTCATACCCCACAGCTAGGGAGAGGCCTCCGCACCCCCTAAAAGGCCAGGCACTGTGATTCCTGCTGGAGACAGGGGCAAGAGCTGAAGGCAGCAATCCTGTGCTTACACAGGTCCCGCAGAGTTGGAGGTGCCCCGTAACACACCACAGAGCATGCCCACATGAAGCCAGAGCTGTCACAACATGGTTGGGAGGGGCACAGCCCAGCACTGCCCTAAGTGTGCTGGGCACCGGTGGGCCAAAACCCCCAGTCTGTCACCTGGAGCCATTAATCACATGCCACCCCACGTACTCCTGCCAGGCAAGCGGCCCTGCCTTGCCGAGGCTCTCTGGTGCTGCTTCCAGTCCTTTCCTGGGACATTCCCACTGTCCCACACATTCAAGCACAGCCTCTCACCAGAGCCTGGCAGCTCCCCCCCATTTTTATTCTCCCCAAGTACTGTGTCATTTGCAGACTCCACGGTGTCAGCCTTGTGATTAGGTTTCAATGCCTTTATGAATAATTTGTCATGCAATTATAAAGCAAATATTTAATTGAACTTCATGTAAAATTGCTTCTGCCTCTGAGCACTGAACACTGGTTTGGGATAGGGCATTGTGTGACCACACTGGGCCCCAGGAGACCCATGAAGAGCAAACTGCCAGACCCCTGCCCAGCAGCCGGTGGCCTGTGTGCAGGCAGCTGCCCCCCCGCTGCTCCCAGCAGAGCCAGTGGAGAGGCGTGCTGGGGGTCGGCACTGCCGCAGATGCACCAGCTGCAGGATTACACTGCAGCTCCCTTCCCTTGGGAGCGTGTCCTCAGGCACTAGCAGGAGACGTTTCTTCCTCAGCTGAGCAGAACAAACCAGCTGGAGCATTCCCACAGCGTGACCAGCGCTATGCTGGAAGAGCCCAGCGTGAAGTATGTCACTGTAGAAAATACCTTTGTGATAAGTTGTGGGCAGTCAGGTTTCAGCACAAGCATAAGGACAGATGTAGACATTGGCTTTCCTTCTTCCCAGTCCTTTTCCTTCCAGGACAGGACTGGATTATGCAGGTGGGAAACTTGCACTGCAGCTGACTCTTTAAGGGAGGGGTGCCTTTGCTCGCTGGCCACGTCTCAACAGCACAGGGCACCAGTCTGAAGCCGTAACAAAGAGCTTTGGCACCAGGGTGCCCATCCTGGGAGAGGGTCTTGGCACACATTAGGCCCAGTGGTCTGTGCAGAAATACCCCATGTACCATGACATCACCTGCAGGCTCAGCTGGAAGAGTCTGAATGGAGGGAGTCTGGACACACCTCAGACTGGCCATGGCATTGCCTCTGTAGGGAAAAACATCTATATCAGCAAAACCAACAGAACTGGATGAAATCCTAATTTACCATGGTCTGTAAAAGAGGCTGAAGTGCCTATTTCCAGTGAGGCAAACTTGAAATTGAAAGACGAAAACGAGTGCATTGAAGAGATCAGAAGCTCTTTTCCGAGCATATATCTGGTGCAGGTAATTGCTAACTGACCTGGAGGGGCTCTTGAAATCGACCTAATGCAGCAGATTCTGCTGCTCAGACTGATTCTGGGGCTGGGGACAGGCATGCGCGTGCAGTGCCCCCAGCTGAGAGGCTGGCATGACAGGACAGGTTGCTGTGCACTTGTGGGGCTAGCAAGGGAAAATGCAAGGCTGAGGACAGGGAGGTGTTGTGGAAGAAGGCAACCTGTGGGAGAAGGATGGCCTGTGTGGTGCTCACCCCTGTAAGTATGCTAAGCCTAGCCCGGGTACGTACATGTGGAAGAAAGGGCCTGGTTAGCTGTTGGAACGTGGAAACTTGTCCTTGCATGGGGCAGGCCTGTTTGCAGTGATGGGGGAAGAATAGCTTGAAGCCTAATCTGGAGTGGCTGTGCCTGTGGGAAGGGGTGGATGGGGAGTCTGCTCAGCTGAGCTCAGCAGCTGAGGCACTGGGTCTGGACGACAGAGTGGGAGCTGGAGTCCCTGCTCTAGTGCTGAAGGGTGCAGAAGTGCAACGTACCCTGTTGATGGGAGTGCATGGTCACTAGTTTATCCACACAGAACTTAGTAAAGAACAGCAGTTCCCTGTGGGAGCCTGGGGATACCCATTCCCCAGAAGCACCTTCTTGCCTCTCAGCTCAGCTTGGGCAGCCCTTTCGCTCAGCTCTTGCTTTTATGGCTCCAGATGGAGCCGTGCAACTTACCCTTTGACTCCCAGCCACATGCTCCCTGCTGCCAGCTCACTCCGGGACCAAGCTGTTGCCTCTGGCAGCTCTCCTTGCTTCCTAGACCTTGTTGCTTTTCATTCACAGGTGCTAAAGGTTCCTTTCAAGATGCACCTTTCTGCTTCCTCTGCAGTCCAGGCATTTCTTTAATAAATGCCATTTCTACTGGCTCTGTGATGTCTATTTGGCTTGGAGCTTTCATCTCCACTGCTAGCTGTGCCCAGCGTGAAACGCTGCCACTCAGCCCATAAAAAATAATGGTGGGGGCAGTTATCTGTAGCAGTCATTCAGCATCTGCCTTGCTGCTCCAGCCCCAGACTATGGCCTGAAAAAAGCCCAATGGCAAGAGCCTGGTTCTGGTAGTGGGCAGGCAGGCAGGCAGTGTGACTGAGGTGAGCCAGGGAGAACGACCACCTGCTGTGGGATGTGTTTGCACAATGCCCTTCCATCAGTGGCACAAGCAATTATTCCAAGTTGTTTCAAGTTGTTTGCTCCCCAGGCCTAGAGTTAGATGCATGGCTCACCACCTAGGTGTTGCAAGAGAGAGGCTAACTGAAGCTATGCCCCAGATATGCAATATAACAAATCAGAGCAAAGAACATGGAGGAGAGGTTTGGAGTACCGGGTCTGGGCTGCATCCAAGAGTCCCAGCTAGATGGGAAGTTTAGGACACAGCTGACTGGCAGCAGGAGCATGATACAGCCTCCTTTTGTCATTCTCTCCCTAGTAAACACACATGCATGCACGCTCATGCACTCATACACACTCTTCTGTGGCCCTTACACCAGCCAAGAGCAGAGAGAAAAACAGCTCAAAGCAATCGCCATCTTCCCATAACAATGGTAGGAGAACTGTGGTGTAGTGAAAGATACAGTCTGGCTGCAAAAAGCTGTGGAGAGGATATAAGCTGGAAAATAATTGCTAATTTCTGGTACTAGGATGGTCTTTGGACTCATATTCCAGAAAGGCACAGTGCTCTGACCATTTCTGGAGTACACTAGTGCTGAGGCCAGTACGCTGAAGGATACACATTCTGGATTGGGAAGACCACCATAATGTGGTTGTGAGGGACCAGCAAAACCCTCCTACACTGAAGGGAAGGAAGCCCTATCCAGTGCCCACATCTGGCAGGTGCAGCATCAGACCCAGCTCTGCTTATCTTTCATCATTTCCATGTCCCCTCTGACCCAAATCCTGCTTAGCCACCACAACTATTAAATCCACTGCTCTTAACGGACAATATATGTGCATAACCAGTCAGTCCCCCTGGCTTCCTTTACCCCACTGGCAGCCACCATTGTACTTAGTTCTCTTTAAAGTTATGATTTCCTTGTGCCATTTATTGTTCTGCTGTTGCCAGTAGTAGGCTTCTCTGTGTACACAATCAGCTTCTACAGCTTTTCCAAAGTGCAACTGCAGGAATCTTAGTTTCCCAAAAGACACGTTGTAAGTGCCTTGTGTTGAGCTCCTCTTCTCACTCAGCTACCAGGATCCAGAGAATGATCCTACCTTTCTAAAAACGTTAGCATTTCCAAACTGTGCAACCCTGTCTTCCCTACTACTTTTCAAATGGCCCAGTATTTTTAGAACAGATTCAAACATAGTTCATCATGCCCTTTATGCATGTAACTAAGTATTCACCAGTTTAGCTGCTGTATGCCTGCTTTCCCTTTTTCCAGGCACACTGTCCTACTAACCTACCTTGCAGATGTCTTTGTCTTCAAGTTTGCTGTGGCACAGAATCAGAGTGGCATCTCTTGACTGTTCTCACCACTTCACAAGGTAAAGTCTATGAGATGCTTTTATTGGCTGAAAGTCCTCCAGAGCCACGGCTGTGGCTGCAGCTTTTATGAACACACATTCTCAATCACCTTTTGCAGGTTTTTACAAGGATATGGTTTAGGGCCACATTTGGTGTAACTTGCGAGTTTTCTGTGAAATACTACTTTCTGTAGGTGCTCCATATCCGTTGCCAGTGGTGGTTTCTCCTCTCCAGTGGGTGCTCCTCTGGGTGAGCGCAGGAGTCCTCCTGCCCAGCAGATTTCTGCTGTTGCAGCTTCTGGCTCTTGTACATACACTTGCCTTTCCTTTTGTGCTGTATGCAGAATCCTACAGATTAGTCTGTGTTCACAGTTCTCACAGATCCTCAGCTCCAAGGTTTTACTGCGGATCTTTAATTCTGTCACATATTGATCGGCTGTTTCTGCTTGCATGAAAAGGATTGGAAATGTTAAAATGATTCATTGCTTTGTGTGATACACAGCCACATTTTGTCATGTTTACATTTTCTCTTACACATTCCTTTCCTCCTCCCACTCAAAGCACAGAGACTGGGGCTTTTGCCTTAGGGCTTCTTTCATTTGCACTAATTGCTGTTAAGTGGATCTCAAATTGCCTGACAGTTTCCGTTCTCTACTGCATCCCAGCAGGGAAGGATTTAACACTGGACCCTGTGATATGCTTGTTAGCTCTTCCAAAAGCTCCTGAAAACCACCAAAGTTCATACTTAAATTTTGTCAGAGCCACCTTGCAAAGAGAAGTGTATGTATGAGGAAAAGATTGCTTCTGTTGCGGCTGCTACTGAACCAGCTGTGACACAACTGACATAGCTTTCTGAAAAGTGAGTCAGAGGGGGTTAAAAATAATTCCCCAGAGTATCTTCCTGTGCCCTCTGTCCTGAGAACTGGCAACACTCAACATTGTGCAGGCACAGACCACAAAGACCACTGATGGCAGCACCCCCACCGCCCTGGAACATTGTGGGGGACATCTCATCTGCTTCTGGACCCTGGGAAAGCCAAGCAGCAGCGTGCTCTGCACTCAGCAAAGATGAGCAAGCCAGCCAAAAGCTCTGCATTGCCATTGTTTGGCACACTGCAAGTCCTTCCTTCCTCCCCACAGTATCTGGAGATGACAGGCTGGTGACCCCAGAGGCACCTCCTTTCACCCAGCAGCAGCTAGCCCAGGTCAGCTCTCCTGTAGGTCAAGTAGGTCATGTTTGCCCATTGCCACCTTTGTGGTGCTTCAGAGCTGCCTAGACACACATGGTGGTTTGGCATTTAACTCCTCCTGGCCCTGGGCTGGCAAGCAAGGCCCTGAGTGCCTCGCACAGGCCCGGTGCTGCGGGTTGGTCCATGGACGTGCAGCAATGCTCCGGTGGCTCTGCTGGTGGGCTGCCTCGCTGCAGAGCAGCCTGCAAGAGCAGCCGGATGGAAATAAGCCCAGGGCCCCTGCACTGCCCTGGGCACCCTGGCCTCCGGGCTGCCAGAGCCTGGAAGGCCATGACCAAGTAGGGCCATGCAAAGTTCAGAGCCTGGTTCCTTAGGGACTCCTCGAAACCGCCTTTGGAGAAACAGCAGCAGCCTGCACCAGGCCCTGGGGCAGGGATGAGGAGCAGCCCACACATGCCACTTCCTTCTCTTAAACTTCCAATGCACCATCAGACCTAAATTATTCACCTGTAATCCCTGGAGCTGAAAGTAGCTCAAGAGGATCTGGCCCAATAAGGAAGAAAAAAAAAAAAAAAAAGAACCCATTACTTTTAAATACCTCTGAAAGTCATAACATGCAAAAAATATATTCAGGCCAGGAGCCAGGCCACGATAAGGAAACCGGGTGCAAGCAGGGTCTGACTCTGAGCATGAGGGGATACCACAAAAGATGAGGGAATCTAAGGTTGAGAAGGCTGGTGGGGATTGGTGGGTGCTCAGCTCTGTTACCTCATCTAACTTCTCGTGGTACTTTGTCCTCTGACCTAGGTGGAGAGAGAAAAGAGCAGGAGACATGGCAGAGGGAGCAGAGCTGTGCTGTGTCCAACCAGGCTGTGAGCAGAGTCCTCCTCTCCCAGGTGGCAGCCAGGGGAGGGACTGCCCTCTCCCCTTCCACAGCCAGACCCCTGGCTCAGTCTCCTCAGAGAAGGTGTTGGGGATCCCCAAAGCCAAGGTGCAGAGCAGCTGGGTCGGTCATGGTACCAGCAGCACCCAGCAGCCCTATCCCCAGGGACACAACCAAGATGTCTAGAGCTGCCTTGGCTCCTGCAACGTACTTGGAAAGCTCTTGTTTACTGAGACCTAACGTAGTCAAAAAGCTAACTGAAAACAGAGAGCAGCTCCTGGCAAGGCATGGGCCACAGAAAGCTGCAATGAAAAGCACTTAAAATGTCTTGCTTCACCAGCCTGGCTGCCTCTGTGTCCACCAGCTTTGGTCTGTTCCTGCAGTGAGTGCTCCATCACCTCTGAAACAAACTGTGTCCATCAGGGAGAAACACTCCCATCTCAGGCCTGGAAACACGTTGCGGCACAGCTCCCAGGAGCCAGCACCCCTCCTCATCTGCAAGGGACAGGGCAAGCAGTAGGCACCTGAGGGTACTGCTGCTTTGCTCCGCGCCATGCATAAGCTCCTGCAGCCAGTAGCGCAGCTGCAGCCACAGCACAGCAAGCCCAAGTCCCACACCTCTGCCTCAGGCCAGCTGCACAAAAGCAAGAGGGTCTGACAACAGTGTGGTGGACACCCACTAACTCAGCCTTTCTCAGAAGCTCTGGGGATAGCCTCAGGAGACACAGGAGAGATGTCCTGGCTCAGTCTCAGTGGCTCTGCAGTCAAAGAGCTTGACAGCACCAGAGGGAAAGACTTCAGCCTGAGCTCCATCCAGGCAGGTGGGCAGCTCTCCACCTTCACTGGCTGCCAGTGGCACACTGCAAACGGCTGTGGGCAGGACACAGAACAGCGGTGCACTGACCGTGTCTGCCAGCAGATCCCTGATCCAGGTGTGCAGTGCCCTGGCAGACCTCCACAGGGCAGACTCAGAGAGGACTGAGCCTCACAGCAGTTGAGAGAAGTGGTGGTTTTAGAGTCTCAGGGGCCTTGTGTACCCTCTTGTTGCAGCCCACCAGCTCTCCATCCCCAATGTTCAGACCCAGGCTGAGCTTTGCATTTCTAGCCCCTTGCAATCAATATGGCTCAAGCTGCCTGAGCCGACCCAAATCCTGGGGCTCCATATCAGATCCCATCTGTGTATCTGAGATGAGAAAGGGGGCTGCAGGCACTGCTGGGGTTGCACCAGCCTGGCTTGGAGGGGGCCGGCTGAGACTGTTACTCACCAAGACTGCAGAGAGAGCAGCTGCACCTCCCACCTTGGCTGCACCTCCCCATGATGGCTGACCAGCACCTGCAGGGAGCATGGATCACTCCTCAGAAGAGCAGCCAGATGGGAAGGTCTGTGTGAGCCTGATAAAGCTGCTGCTTGGCTTCTCTCCCTGGCAGGCCTGCCTGGGGCACGCAAGTGCCAGCGTTTGGGCTCCAGGAAAAGCGGGGGGGGGGGGGGGGGGGGGGGGGGGGGGGGGATGTGCCCTGAGGCCAGACTGGCATCTCTGTCCTTGAAAGCCCCCAACACAGCTCCTCCTGCCAGAAGCTCCCCAGGGAGTGCAGAGTGAATGCTCACCCCCACAGTGTGAGGGCAGGTGGGAAATGCGTACCCTTGGTGCGGCCAGACACTTTGCATACGCTGAGCCACGCTCCCTGTGCCTAGGGCAAGCGCACAACTGGGTGCTGTAGCACAGAGGGAGAAGCCAGCACCTCTTTCCCACCAGGGCTCAAGGAATTTGTCCCTGCCCTAAGACAGACTAAAGGGCATGGAGTGGCTGGCTCTGGACCACCCAGGGCCAGCCAGGCAAGTGCTTTGCTTGCACTAAGATGCCAGCAGAAAAGCTGTGGATGCAAGGGGTAAAGCCCAGTGAGAAAGAAGAGCAAGACCTGGCTGTTAGTGGCAGGAGTGCTGAAATTCACTATTAAGCTACAGTTGAAACTAACTTTTAAAGTTCTCTTTCCTCTGGAGATGCTGAAAACACACTGCCAAGTAAGCTGCCCCCACTTTTCTGCACAGCACTCAACAACCCATCGTTGCATCAAACCAGATGGAAGTGAGGACCTTCACCTGGCACACACCGATTCCGATTCATTCACCCTCCATCAAAGGCATCTCAACAAGGAAAGCAGCCCTATGCTTCTTCACCTGCTGAACCAACACAGCACCAGAGCAAGGCCAGGGTGCTGAGCAGGCTGGGGCAAATAAGCAAGGATGGAGGATGTTTCCTGGGTGTGGAAAGGAGAGGAAGGCCCAGGAAAGGTCTCCTGATGCCTAGGGAGCATGGAAGCCATATGCAACAGGACAAGCAGGAGGGTCACCAGTTCAGTGAAAGTTTATGCATGCTTCTGCATCAGAACTTGCTGCCTCAGTCCTAGCAATCTTGGAATTTAGACGGAGGATAGATGTGATGGCAAAGACAAAACTTGGGCTTTTCAACTGATTTTCACACCCAGTGCCTGTGAGATGGGCTTGACTTGTTAGGCAGGTGAAGAGACTACAATGATTGTACCAGGGAAGGAGGTAGAAAATGAGACAGAAGGAGTAAAGATTGTGATCAGTCACAAAACAATCAAAACAAAAACTGAAGCTGTAGGTCCAGCACTTTTTCTTATGCAAACCTCTCCACATACTTGTTATCAGCAAATCTGGAATCAACCTCCATCCCCTGCAGGCGAGGAAGGAGGTGAGCAGCATCAGTAAGGCATTGCAAAATTTGTTCTATTTTTACATGCACAGGAGGCCTTTGAAACAACAAGGGACTGCCCAACACCTCTACTTCCACTGGACAAAGGTACTAGCACCTCCTGGGCCAGCAGTGCCCACCATTGGCAGGTACTGTCCTTCACAAGCCTTTCTTTGGGTGTCTTGACACTTTAGGGCCATGAACGTCCCAACAGGCTCCCCACTACCTGCTGTGACCCTCCCCACATCTTCCTGGCTTTTCCAGGAGATCTGGGCAACAGGGCTGCAGCTCCTGGCCCGGCTCCATAACAGAAATTATGCTCAACTCCTGCCCTGCAGCACCAGGGGAGGGCAGGAGCAGCAGCAAGAGTGCACGACGCTGAGGCAGGTAGCACCCTTACCCTGAAGATGGCTGTGGGTGCCACTTATGCACCACAGAGAGACTTTTCTTCCTGCACCAGGCCAGTGACTGTTCTGCAGCAGCCCCACGCTGGCATCCAGACCCCAGCAGAGCTACAAAGAACAGCCTTCCCACGGGCGTTACACGGCACTGACCCCATGCTTTGCCAGTTCTGTGGCCTGAGGGTGCGCAGATCCCGGCTGCCTCCCCACCCCAGCTGCTCACTGCCACAGAGTGGAGCCTGGCAGAGAGCTTGTCAGAACAAAGCCCTTTCCTGAGTGGGCTGGGCTGCCTTGCCTGCGACTAAATATTCAGAGGCACTGTGCACTAGCCTTTTGATCAGCAATTTATCTCTTCATGCCACAAGTTTCCTGGAGCCTGGCGTTTCCGCCCCATGCTCAGCCTAGGTCCCAGGAGCCTGGGAGACAGGTGTGAGGAATTAGCCATAGGGACTAACGCTCTGACAGGAACCAGCACCAAAAGCCGGGGACAGAGTGTAATGTTTATTACATTTGAAGCAAAGCAAACATGTGGCCTACTTATGTATCTAGAGAGAATTAATTGGGGAGCTCCACAAAGCAGCAGATTATAAATTAGAATCGTTTTCACCAACTTCAGCCCATTCATCTTATTTCACACCAGGCCTGTCAGCTCAGCCTGATGTGGCCATGTGCAGCCCCAGCCCCACAGGCTATGTGGCCATGTGCAGCCCCAGCCCCACAGGCTGCCTGGTGGCACAAGGGGACCATCAGCAGCCAGTCCCATGGGCACTGTGCACCTAAACCCATGGGGCGTGTGTGGGGTCGAGCCAAGGCACACACCTTGAAGGGAAAGCAAACTCAGAGCCTTGAGGATGGCTCCAGATGTGCTGAGTGCCACCAGCTGTCATCTGCAGGGGCAGCCAGAGTGCTCGGCTCCAGAGACTGGCCCCAGGGACAGCAGAGTTGCCAGGTGCCTGCCCCGTGCTCCTCCATCCCCTTCACTGGCTGGCAGCCAGCAGAGCTGGGCGGCCGGAGAGCTGTGCATGCACCTCCTCAACCTCCCCAGCCTCGTTAGCATCCAAGGTTTAGGGACCAGGCTTTGCTGATGTGACAGAACAGGCCACCTCAGTCCAAGGTCAGGCAGACTCCCTTCGCCCAGCTCAGGTCAATCCTGGGGACACTGCCTATGATGTGCAGGTGCCTCCCCAGAGCTGCTGGAGGCATAAAGCTCTGCAGGCCCAAAGCACTGGGGGCCTTGGACTCACACCTCATGGAGGGGCAACCCAGTAGTGGACAGATACTGTGCAAGGAGCAGCAGCTGTCAGAAACTGGCAAAGCAGCTGGTGCCTGAGTCACTGTAGCCCTCAACAGCCAGGGCACAATAGGTACCCCTGAGGGGCACTTCAAGAAATGCCCATGAGGCATTTCAAGGTTTCTGGCCTGGAGCCAAAACACCCAGAGCAGCCACTGCCTCCCAGATGGTGGAATCTTGCTGGCACCTCTCAAAGAAGAGGATCAGAATAACTCTGATTACAGATCCCAAAGGGACAGCACACAAAATACCACGCTGATGCTGAGACTGTTTATCTCCAAAAGGTCACCTGCTGCTTTGTTGGAAGGATTGTTAAAAGAGCCCAGCGGAGATGGCTGGGCAACACCTGAAGAGGAGGATTTATTCCTGAAGATGCAGTTCAGGTCAAACCACAGCCACCATGATCTCAACTCTCCTGCACTTCACAGTGATCAGAGATGGACAGAACCAGAGGTGGTTCACAGCCTCACAGCACCCACCTGTGCAAAAAAGAGCGCTCCCAGGAAGGTGTCTGCAGGGCTCCAGACACAGTCAAAATGGTTTCTACAGGGAGCAGCAGAAGTCTGGCCCAAGAGTCCTTCCAGCCCATCTTGTATCTCCAAAGTGGCTAGGAACAACTGTCTGGAGCAGAACAGGGACAGGGCAAGCAGGCGTGATGCTCTTCCTGACACTTTCCCAGTCTCCAACCATTTTCCTCTCAGACGCATGCCAATTTTTACTCAGCCTTGTCCACAAAACCATCCAGAAGCAGGATGCCCTAGGAGCTCACATGCTGCCAAGGGCTTCTGAGATGCACACAACAGCCTTGCCTCAGCTGACAGGGCCAGAAAAGCTTCATCCCACGGCAGGGATTCCCATCAAGCTGTTTCAGCAGCTGTAGCAACCTGCACTGACACACCAGCTGCCTGGGTCAGCAAGCCCACCACAGTCCACACTGCTAAGTGTGCGTGGTCAGGGCAAAGCCCACCAGACACCTGAGCCCAGGGGCCTGCCCCAGCCTGGTCCCGTGCCAGAGGAGCTTTCCACCCCTTCATTACCACTCTGTGTGCCAGCTGCAGCCTCTGTTCCACACCTGACTGACTGGTAATTTCTGTCATAAAAAGAGAGTTTGTTCAAATGGCATTACTAATTACTATAGAAATACTATTAGCATTGTTAATGCTTTCCAAATAGTCCTGCATGTTGGCACCATGTGAAAGCAGCACCGGGGCAGAGACCAAGGTGGCAAAGTGAGGCCAGGGCCCAGACTGAGCCCAGCTCAGTTCTGCCAACGCTGACCAGTAAAACAGCACTGTCTCTACCCCAGCACTGCTCTCCCTGCTACGACAATCAGTAAAAATTGCACTGGGACAGACTTGTGTCTGCGTGTGTATACAAGTACACACGTGTGTATGGTAGGGAATCGTGATGACAGAAGCCACCCAGCACAGGAATTTCAGGAGAAGAGAGGGAAACTGGTAGAAAGGAACTGAGGCAGGGGCATGGAGGTAGCAATAAAACTAAATGCAAAGTGGATGAATTATTTACTGCAAGAAACAACTGTGAAGTCACTTACTCTGGCTCTGTGCATCCTAAATGGGATTTGCAGCGTTTCTCACATCTCCCTAGTGTGCTGAGTGATTTTTTTACAATTGGATGCATGAGGCTGGGGTAATCTTGTAAGATACTCCAGAAGATCAGTTTAGTATTGATCATGTGCTCAATTTAAAGGCATTCCACATTTATCTGCTGCTGCTACTGCAGTGACAGCTCAGCTGGGACCTGGGTGCTCACTGGGTGCCTGCACCCCAGAGCCACCTCATTCAGCTGCACCCTGTGGCTGGGCTGATGCACCGCAGCGTGGGGGGGGGCAAGGCACCATGCTGGAGCTCAGTTTATGAGCCAGCAGTCACGCTCCCCACTGAGCCTTTCGATGAAGTCTCCCCAATGGATCAGTCTGCTGTGCTTCTCTGGGGCCAGCTGGCTGTGGATTGTAGTGGATCATACGCTCATCTTACAGGAACAGCAACTGCCAGAGACCAACAGAAAAAAGGTGACAGGGTACAGAAAGCAGTTTGCACAGACCAGCACCTAATGCCAACACCCTGCACCGCAGTGACAGCACCTGTCACTGTCCCCAAGGAGGTGCCATCTGCCACTGCAGGGCAGCCATAGCACCCTAGACCTGTTCAGCACAGCCCCTTGCCAGCACTTGCACAGGTGCTGCCAGAAGCCATTGCATCCTGCATGGAGCAAAGAGTTGGCGCTGGGCATGGAGGAGGGGGCTCTGAGCACCTGGGGTTTCTCTGGATGCTGCAGACAGGACTATAAACTGAACAACCCCTCCTGAGCAGGCAAAGGCCCCTGCAGCCTGCTCATCTGGCAGCATGTGACTGGAGCACAGCTGAAGCACAGAGAGCCCTACCGTGCCAGCCAGCACCTGGAAGAGCTCCAGCCCTGGGGAGACAGGGTGACAAGAAAAGGCACACAGAGACACAGAGCGCAGGGAGGAACAGACATGCAGCAGGACCTCTGCCCATGTCTTGGAAGAAGTGTCTCCTGCTGCTTGCCTTGGACTCTGCAGGTCTTCTAGGCACAGGTCTGCAAAGGGTGAGCCCGGGCTCCAGAGGCAGTGGCCTGGCAGCAGGATAGCTGCTGACATGCCCACCAACGTGACAGGAACAGGGAATTCAGGCATGATGGGACTGTTAAACGTATTGCATCATGATGAGGTTTTAGTTATTTCTTTTAATAATATGCATATTGCAAGTTGTTACGAAGTCATGCAAGCTGTGGGCCATGCGGTCCAAAACACAACTTGCTTCATGATGGTAAAATATAAACTTACAAAGTGGTTTTTGCAAAACAAGTGTATGAGAAATCCTCTGATTTACTGAAACAGAACATGTGCAGGGTAGAAAAAAATGTCCCTTCCAGATCCATATTTACACAACAAAAGATCTATATTCAAATAACTCTTAAGAGTAGGTCACTGGCATTCTCACAGAGGTTGAGTGGCTGAAAGTAAGGCTACAACCTAAAGAGGCCCTCTTAATCAGCAGAGAAAGCAGAAATTTTATGGACATGTTTTGAAACATCAGGTGCTTCTCCAAATTCCCCAGGCAAAAATTTGAGTTAAAAAATCTATTTTGCAAAGCCGTCAACTGGGGTGAAGTGGGGCTGAGCTGTTGCACAGCTGCCCACAAGTGAAAAAGTGCCGAGAGACAGGGCTCTCAACACTGGGCTCCGTCCAGTGAGGACCTCAGCGCACAATACCTGGTAGGTGCTTAGATGCAGATTTTAAATCCAGACATTGATAAGGCATCCAATTCTTCTACTGTTGTTGTTGCTGCTCCTGCTGTTGCTTTGTTTTCAATAGCTGCAGCTAAACATTTAACCTTTACATTGATGGAATGACCTAAACATGTTCTTCCAGGCTTGTTGGCAGAAAGGCTGTCTCACAGTGAGCAGAGAAATGCCTTTCCTTTCAGCCTGGCAAATCAATACGCTGTGTGGCTGGCAGATTTGCAGGTGTCCCACGCTCAGAACACATGGAAGGGTCTCAGAGGTGGGATACCAGCATTTCTCCAGATTGCCAGGTCTAACAGAGAGGTGGGCACAAATCTCCATCGTCTTGGCAAGCAGGAGAAGAGCAGCTCACAATCTGGAAACGACATAGTTGTTCCAGCTGGGAGGCTGGCTCTGGCTGTTGCTATCCCAAGCCTGTGGCTCTGCCAGCAGCTGAGGCACTTATTCAGCATCCTAGGATTTCAGATGGCACAGAAAGAGTTACAGGATAGAGCGGCAGAATAATTGCGAGTTAATACGGTCCCATGTTTTTTATTATTCTCAGAGTATTAAATTGATAGCCTGGTACCAAAGGCCAGAAGTGCCACCTCTCAACAAGATGAAATCTCTGTAGCCCATGGAAAGGGGAAAGCCACAAGATTTATAAAGGTGTCCATAAAATTTACATTTGGATGAGCATGTGGGGGAACAGAGACCATGAGCTGCAGAAGCAGGTTGGCAAGTACCTGCCGCCCCTGCACTTAGCGCCCAGCAGACACTGCTGACTGGGTACATCCTCCTGCACCGATGCTTGGCTGAGCAGGTCCCCAGAGCCACTCTGTTGTCAGGAAGGGGATGCCAGGGGAGCTTTCAGGAGATGGTGGCATTTTGGTACTGCTGTGGGGAATAAGGGGCAAGGGTGGGAACAGGCCACATCTCAGATCTCCTTAAGGGATCGCTCCCTGGCCCCAGTGGTGGAAGCATCTCCCCTCGGTTTGGCTCAGACCAGCCGGGCAGGCTCAGACCCTCTGTCCACCCCATACTTTCTGCATGGCTCAGTCTGTGCTGTTGGAGCAAGCACTGCATCTGGCAAGGCAATGGGACCTGGGGAACATGCTTTTCCACAGACCAGAGAACCCAAGATACGTACTGTCATGCCAGGAGTCGTGAAACAGTGACCCCTGGCACATCGCACTGCCCCAGAGAGGCCAAGAGGTCCAGAGAAGATCTTGCCTCTCTCTTGCTGCCCCAGGACTCCATCCCACCAACCAGGTGCCTGAGGGCTGTCCCTCAGCATGGCAGAGACACTTGACACCCAGCATCCTGGCTGCTTTCACCATGCACAGCAAAGTGATCATGCCTGTGGGCAGCGTGGGCACAGGGCAAAGGGATGGTGACACACAGGCTGTTCAGTGTTTGGCTTCCACTGCTTGTAGAGCCAGGGTCTTGGCACCTCTGGGCCTCTGCCCTTCATCTGCACAGTGAGGGCAATACCCCGGCCCTGCCACAGAACTAGGGACATGAAAATGATCAGAGGGCTGGAGCACCTCTCCTAGGAGACAGGGTGAGAGTTGGGGCTGTTCAGCCTGGAGAAGAGAAGGCTCCAGGGAGACCTTATATCACCTTCCAGTACCTAGAAGGAGCTACACGAAAGCTCGACTGGGGCTTTTTACAAGGGCATGTAGTGATAGGACAAGGGGGAATGGCTTAAAACTGAAAGAAAGTAGATCTAGATCAGATATTGGGAAGAAATTCTTTACTGTGAGGGTGGTGAGGCACTGGAGCAGGCTGTCCAGAGAAGCCGTGGACGCCCCATGCCTGGAAGTGTTAAAGGCCGGGTTGGATGGGGCTTGGGGCAACCTGGTCTAGTAGAAGGTGTCCCTGCCCATGGCAGGGAAGCTGGAACTAAATGATCTTTAAGGTCCTTTCCAACTGAAACCATTCTACGATTCTGAGTCTATGACACCACAGACCTGCTGGGACAGCGTGGTGCTCAGGGCCACACACTTATCCAGGCTGGCTGCTCCTGCATTGCACAGCACATGCTTCTACATGTAGACACCACGGCACGTGGTAACTGTGTGCACACTCAGCCATGTGCCACATGGTTGCTGTACTACAGGCTCACACACCTGGCAACTGGATGTCTCAACACCCACTGCAAATGGAGCCATTACCACTGCTGCCTGCACCGTGACTGCTTTGCAATTAAAGGAATGAAATGTTTACACAGGAATAAATCTGCGTTAATGAGGTGAATCCTGCTCCTGCCCTGGCAGGCTCTAAGACAAGGCCACAGAACCTTGGGGGAAGGTTCAAATGTACACTGCTCTCAGCCAGCGGAGGGAAGCAGGGAAGGAAGGGAGCAAACTCAGGCAGCTGGCTGGCTGCACGTGGGAGCCACCAGTTCTTTGATTTCCCTGCCTGGGTCTCCCCACACAGTATCAGCAGGAGACACTTGAGCACTGTCAGGCTTGCTCAGGCTCAGGAGGCATTTGAGATGTCTCCTTCCCTGTGAGGGGGACTGTACCTGGCTCAAAGATGTAGGAAAAGCACAAGTGATTAGGACAGCAATGCTGCCACAGAGCGGGGACATGCTGCTTTGGGCCCTTCCACCTTGACAGCTTGCCCAAAGAAGTCCTTTGCTGAAGCCACCAGCAGGGACTATGCAGGAGGAAATCCCTATGCAGGTCACCGTTGCTCTCCTCTGTTCCTCAGAAACACTGCACTAATCCCTGTCACCTGCCTACGCTGGAAACCACGGAGACACAGAATCCAATTAGCTTGAAAACCTGCTCTGGCTCCTGCACAGCATCTCCCTCTGAAAGAGCTGTGGAGCTGCAGAGATAAACGGTGCATTAGGATTCCAGTGGGGTCTGGCATGCAAGGATGGCTTTGGAACTGCAGCACCAGCTCAGGGAATGGGTGAGGCACCAGCACGCCTTTCCCAAGTCTCTCTCTTCACTCTGCCTTGTACCAACTCTTCCTCCTTGCTCGCCCCGCAGCACCATTCCCTCGTGCAGCCGAGCCTGCTGCGCAAGGTGAAAGCTGAGGACTGGGTCTAGCAGGTCCCCAGGTGGGCTTACCTACCGCAGGGCCTCTGCTCTTTGCAGGGGAAGAAAACCTCTTAGGGGTGAATAGCACTGAAGTCTCTTGGCTGCTGGGGGTGGCCAAGATGGCATGAAGCACAGTGCCAGGGCCCATCTCCTCACCCCTGCAACACCCCAGGGCACCTCTGTGCCCAGAGGTCCCTTTTGCACCAGCACGATGTGTGTCACCCTCAGCTCCCTTGTCCCTCCTCCAGCAGGGACTCGCCCTGCACAGCTGGCCCTCCAGGGTGATCTGGGAGACAAAGCAGGTCCCAGCCCAACAGAGACAGTGGGGAAAGGACTGAAGACGGGTAATCATCCACTGGACAAACTCAGCACAGCCTCTAGCCACCGCCAAGCAGAATGCAAGGGGTAATTGTTGTTGACTCTGCTACATGCACCCGTGCTGTGCGTGTGGCAACAAGTCTCCCATGCCTGATGCTGCTACAGCTGTGCCTGCTGTGCTCACACTCTTCCTTGCACCCACAGTAAATTACCTGCTTTGCATTTGGCTGCAGCAACATAACAGTATTAATTCATTGTGTTCTGTCTTTAACAAACACCATTATCATATCACCAGCCAGGATTATGCAAATCCTGTGAAAGGAATTATTTCTCTCCCCAAAGTCACCTTGATTTATCAGTTTTAGCCCAAAATGAAATAGAAGTTGCTTTGGATAAATTGTTAAACACACAACCATGCCCAAGGGGGCTGTGATGGCCCCACGGGATGAAGCACATATCCAGGCCAGGCCCAGCTGTGTGACCCTCTATAGCCACTGGTGACACAGGGACAGCTCTGTGCTGCCCCCCATCAAGACAGCTCCTGTGCCAGAGTGCAGGTGGACTGGAACACTACGGAACTGGGCCCTGGACCAAGAGCTGGGGAACCAACTCCCTTGCAAAATACTCCTGGGATATGGCTCCACTCCCCAGGCACAGGGCCATGGGGCAAGTCTGAGACTGTGCAGAAAAGCATGTGGGGCTGGAAACAAGGAAACTTTCCAAAACTGCATTAAGGATTGCTCTGTGGCTGCCACTGGTCTGCTGCCATCCCTGTCCCTGCCTTCTAGGCCACCACTTCAGGTTGAGCCCACATCATGCACACCAAACTGTCATGTCCTCCCATGCAAGTGTGGAAGCTGCTAGAGATCAATGAGCAAATCTGCATCCCACTCCAGAAACTGGCTCTTTAACAGGGTCCTCAAATAATGCCTTTTTCCATAATTTCCTTTGCTGCAGACATGAAGGCTCCCTATCCCTCTGACACTGCTAGACCTGGCAGTAGCCCCATAGCATATAAGGAAGCACTTGCATGATTAAAGGTAACCTTTCTCCCATTATTTGTCAGCAATGTGAGTCAATCCTTCAGCAGGGGACAAGAACAGCACCCTAGGAAGAAAGGAGGACTTCTACTCTTTCACAGGGCAGACAGCAAGCCTCTGCAACCCCAGCACAGCCTGCCCTTGCAAGAAGAACCAGGCCCTTGGCTGGGGCTTTGCCCTGACGGCCAGCAATTATTTCATGTGTTCTGGCTTTCATCTTTCTCCCCCTGCCCCACCCCCAGTTCCTCATCACCAGCTCTCATTTCCAGTTGTGCCTGATGACTTCTGTTCGTTTCACACCTTCAGTCATGCTGTCCTAAGCTGGTCCCTGCCAGACCACCACTGTCCTCGCAAGGTCAGAGGAAGCTTGGGAAGAGGGACTATATTGTCCTGGCCTTGAGAATCCAAAGGATGAATCTTCCCAGATGTAGCCACCCCTGTCCACCTTCCAGTTGGGAAAGTCCCTCCTCCACAAGCACGCACCTTCTTGGAGGCAGCCTCTGCTCTGCTGAGGATGGGGACACGGGAGGCCAGAGGCTGGGAAGGCCGGTGCAAAGCTAGACCACAGGAGGAATTCAATGGCGGAGACAGAAACAGGGAAGGCAATTCAATTTTCTGAGGCTGTCCCACCAATTCAGCTCAGAGAGATGATAAGAAACCCATTTCCAGTGATAGGCACCCTAATCCCCAGCCGTCCTGCATTTCCATTTCTGAGAGGCACTATTTCCAACAGGGAGGCATTTTCCCATCTAGGTTTGCTAGAAGGGACAGCAGTGGATTAAATACCAATTTTTCCAGCACTGTTTAACTCCTTCCGTGCCTACTCCTGCCACTTATGCAAGTGCTGGAGGTATAGGGCAGCAGAATGGCTGCTGCACCATGCCCAGGAGCAGAACAGAGCTGGAGGCCTCTCACAGACTCTTCCCCGTGGCCTACACCCTGAAAAGACATGGAAGAGGGGAAAAACTAAATGCATTGGCAGTGCAGGTGGAGCAGCTTAGACCAAGAATTGGTTATTGCTCAAGAAAGGGCTCTGAGACTCAAGTGTGGGACAAGAGTCATGCAGTGAAGCTTACATCCCGTATTAAAACCATTTGACAGGTCCAAAGTGCTGCAAGGCTGACCTAAAACTACATTTGCAAGAACACAGGCACACAGAGAAAGGAGGAAGCAAACCATGCAGTGATGGCCGTGCCCCCCCGGCCCCATCTCCACAGTTTAAGCACTGTGGTGCAGGTGCAGCCTTTGCCTCCAATTTATCGGGGAGAAGAAAGGCAGAAGCAGCACAGATGCAGCAAACAGTGCATTGGCTGAAGAGGGACTTTCACAGCAACACATACAGATCAGTGGTAAATAAAGTCACTGCCTTCAGGAGGGCCACTCCCAGCACTGGGCAACAGCTGCCATCTCAAACATGTTGTGTCTTCCCTCCACTGCTGTATGCTGACGTTGTGCTGGGCCAGCCTCCCCAGGGATGGCTGGTGCCTGCTCCCAGCCGTCCTGGACCTCACTGTTAGCAATGGCTGTCTTACAAGAGCCACCTAGCTTCCAGCATCAAGCAGGGCTTCTCCCACCATAAAGCTACAGCATTCCTTGGATGCCAACACAGCCCTCTGCACTTCCACCACTCATCCCAGCTCTATTCCTCATTCCACTGCCCTCACTCCTTGCACAGGATCCCCATTCATCCCTGTTTCCTGACGTCAGGGCTCCTTACCCACTGTCTGAATCAGTCCTTCAGGCAGCTGAAGGGCCCCAGACTCCCAGCCCTGCTTCTGTAGTGCAACCAATTGCTGTAGCATCCCCCATAGCAGCTCCCTCCCCACTCCCAGACATCAAACTCTCCCCACAGTGCAGGAATAAAGCCCCAACTTTCTGACTTAGCCCCTCCAAATCCCTCCCTTGCCTGCCGTTACGAACTGAACCAGGGAGTTTTGCTGGGAAGGGGAGCCCCAGGCAGCTGTTGCCTCACAAGTGGGCACCTCTTGTCACCTCACATGGGCCCTGGTGCAGAGCTTGTGGGAGGGAGCCCACCCGCAGCCCACCCCAGCCCCTACCTAGAGCTCTCCCCCCCCTCACTGTCCCCCACCCCCTGGCTCCAGCACCAACCCCAACTGTCCATTCATCACCCACAAAACAAACGGAAATTTAAGGCCTCATGACTAAAACACAGAGAAGAATTCCCCGTGCATTTTTAGGGGGCGGAATTTACTGGGTCAGAAGTGATGAATGGCGACAAAGGTCGTTGGGCAGCACCCAGGACAGTGCCGATGTGGCAGGAGCCAGAGGGATGTGCAGCTGAGGGGACAGTCTGGGAATGCTCCCAGGGGTGCTGCTGCACGGGGCTGAGGGACCACCACCATCTACAAAGACCAGTTCCTTCCCACACCTTGCTACCCCCTCATTCCCTGTAGGATTGGTAGTGGAGGCCTCTGTAAGAAACATCCATGCAAGGAAGCCGAGAGCCGAGCACTGTGCCGGCTGTGCCTGTCCTGTGCTCCCAGAGGCGTAGCCACAGCTTCCCATGTAGCCCTTGCCGGTGGTTTTGCAGATTCAAGGCACAAGTAAGAAATGCAAAAAATGCTTCATCCCTAGGGGAAGAGGAGCACCTGGTGGAAGGACAGAGAGCAAACACGAGCATTACCACTCCTCCCCCGTGTAATCTCCCAGCTCTGGAGTTTGAGATGCATTCAGCACTAATTGAAAGCAGGCTCTTTAACACAGGTGCCAATTACTGCCTGTTAATGCAAGGAGCTCTGATGGATAAAGCAGCTACCCAGCTCTGCTAGGCTGGAAAGCACAAGATGAGGTGGCAGGGCTACTTATGCTAGAGTAGGTCTTGTAGAACAGCTCTGTGCCGCAGCAAACCCTCTTGCAGTGCCAGATGGGGCAAGTTCTTGCACTCCTGCCATCCAGCTGCACATCCCTGTGCCTTCACAGAAGCTGGTGACATGTCCTTGCCAAAAGGGAGGCTGATGATGCCCTGGGGCGCGTTAGGCAAAGCATTGCCAGCAGGCTGAGGGAGGTGATCCTTCCCTTTTCTTCAGCACCGGCGAGGCCAGACATGCGAGTCCTGTGTCCAGTGCCAGACCCATCAGCGCAAGAGAGACATGGACATACTGGAGAGAGCCCAGCAAAGGGCCACAAAGTTTGCCGAGGGGCTGCAGCACCTCACATGTGGGGAAAGGCTGACAGAGCTGGGACTGTTCAGCCGGGAGAAGAGAAGGCTCGGGGCGAACTTGTCAATGTCTATAAATTCCTGAAGGAAGGGTGAAAAGAGGAGGGAGCCAGGCTTTTTCCCAGCGGTGCCCAGTGACGGGACCAGAGGCAACGGGCACAAACTGTAACACAGGAGGTTGGTTCCCTCTGAACATCAGGAAACACTTTTTCACTGTGCGGGTGACCGGGCGCTGGCACAGGTTGCCCAGAGCGGTTGCGGAGCCGCCACCCTTGGAGATACTCAAAAGCTGTCTGGACACGGTTCTGGGCAACCAGCTCTAGGTGGCCCTGCTTGAGCAGGGAGTCAGACAAGATGCCCTCCAGAGCTCCCTTCCCACCTCAGCCATTCTGTGATTGTCACCTTTAACCATCCACGTTCCTTGTTTTCAGTGTCCACTTTCTCTGCCCTTCCTGGTCAGCTGCCTTTCCCCCTGGCCCTGTTCTCTGCTCAAAGCCCCTCTTTGTTTGCCTTTCTGGGGGTGATGTGGCAGCGAGAAAGGTAGCTGATCCAGGGGTAGTGTCATGACGATGGCAAGAGGACAATGGTAGGTGCAATTCCCAGCAACCTGCTGCTCCCTGGTCTTTTATCTTCCAGTAACTGCTGACCTGGAGGGACAGTGCCTTGGAAGAACCTCAGTGGGTGATGACAAGAGCGTTGACCTACCTGGGCCAGCATCTAGTAGAGAGGAAATGAATCTTTCATGGGACCCCATCAGAGTCCTTTTTACTTCGCAGAGAGCACCCTGTGCCTCCTGTGCAGCCTCAGTAGGGGACATGCTGGTAGCAAGCCCAGAGACATTGATGGGGAGCAATGAGTGGGAGCAGGCTGGCAGGGTTCCTCCCTGCATGGCACTGCAAGTCAGGTATGGTGCCCACATCTCTGAAAGGTTTTTGAAAAAAATGGAGGATGTGCAGAATAATTAAAAATGTGATTTGGAGGCTGGAGAAAACACTTGCCAGAGTTCAGTCTGTTATCTCACCAAAAAGGGAGCCTGAGAGGTGCTTTGATTATAAGCACTTCAAGAGAAAAAATATTTGGGAGAGAGAGAGTTCTCTAACTTTGTTAATAAAAGAAAGAGGCTGGAGCCTGTAGTCAAGCAAAGTGTAAATAGGAAACACAGCACTGGGCCACGCTACCTGAGAATTGCCATCTGCTCTGCTTCCTTGCACCCTCCACCCTGTCATGGAAGATGCATCAGCTGAGAGACACTGGGTTCATTACAGGCAAAACAGAGCAATGGTATTTCTTTTCTTGGAATTACACAGGGGCCCTAGATAAATGAATGGTCACTTCAGGCCTTAAAAATCTATGGAACTGCAAGCACAAGCTACAGACAGTACTGTGTAAGGAGGCATCCTTGATGCCTGCAAGAAACAGGGAGCTTCTAGGGAGCTTCTCTGCATGATGTCCCCCCTGTGACTAGACTGCAGCAGGAACAACCCCAGGAATCCCAGGCCTACAAGCAGCCACTGGTTTCACCTGGCACCTGGGGACAGAGCCAGGAACGTCAGTGCTTCCCTTTGGGCTGCCTCTGCCCAAACCCACAACAGGCAGCACTACTACATGGGGTTGGCTGCTGGCTTGGCCAGGGTCACCCCTGGCTGTAGCAATGTGTCCCTTCCCTGTGAGGCTAGTGCAAGGAGAGACATCAAGATGCCCCCACGCCCTCTCCTCACATGTGCTTTTTTCTCATTGCACTGTCCCCACTGCCCACACCAAAGCCCATCGGACTGCCAGCACGCAATCGCCTCCCCTGGCCCCATGGCTGGCTGGGGAGTGCAGCTGCAGCCTCTGATCCCATACGGCTGGAAGAGTGAGGCTTTGAATGAATCCAAGAGAGCAGATGTACAGGAGTATTGGAGCTACAAGGGGAATCTGACCCCACCCTGCAGATGTGGGGTCAGATGCTGCAACCACTGAAGGAGGCACTGGCAGGTTAAGGACAAGTGCCTGGGGAGGGACAGGGCATGTGGGGAGAACTTCAGCAGTGTCAGCGGAAGCCAAAGATCTGTGTCCTGTGTCCCTGGGCAGAAGCTATGTTGGGTTTGCAGGATTCATTCTCCCACAGAGAGGGCTGGGCAGGTGCAGTATCTATCTCCATGGGATATGCAGAGGCCAAGGAGAGGTTCAGGACCTGCTGTACACAACTCAAAACTGGGAGCAGTCCATGCCTGCAGAGGTTACTAGCCAGACAGGCCTGCACCCGTCTCACAGTCTGGACAACCAGCCATCAGCCCTGCTAGCACAGTGACAGAGCAGAGCACTGTACAGTCTTGCAGCTGAGCCCTCCCGTTTCAGTCCTGGCTCCTATGTCGCCAACCCTAACTTACCAAAAATAGCAAGTCAAATCCTCCAAAACCACATGAAGTCTCTAACCCTGTGCCCGTTTTCTTTCCTCCCTAGGGGGCTCTAGAGCCCTCAAGATCGCCTGGACCTCCAGCCCCTGCTATTCCTCACAACCTGGTTCCTAGAGTCCAGGATCTTCATTTCTGACCTACCTCAAAGCTGAGACTCTGTGGATGCCAAACTCCAGCACCTGGGGCTTGGACGGTCCCATCAAAGATTCACAAGCTGGCTGTGGTTCCTCCCTCTGGAGGAAACACCCCTGCAGGGTCCACGCCAAGGCAGCAGACTGAAACACATATTGGGGCATGCTAGGGCTCTGTCCAAGTGCCTCCAGGATCATCCTTAGCTCTCCCACTCTTCATCTGAAAAGAACCTGGGCACCTTGGTAGACAACACATCGAACATTGTATGTACTGGCAGTAAAGGCAGCTAGCAGCATCCTACACTGTACCAGAGGAACACAGCCAGTACATCAAGGGAAGTGACTATCCCTTTATACCAGTACTTGTCAGTTCCCATGAAGTAATACTGCACGCTGTTTCTGCCTCCAACACATGAAAAACATGGACAAATTAGTGGGAGTCCAGTAAAGGACCACCAAGGAACTCGGTGCTCGAAGCACTTGTCCTATAAGGAAAGGCAGAAGGAACGAGGTTTGTTCAGCTTGGAGAGAGATGGTTTCAGGGGAACCTCATAGCAATCTATCAGTACCTGCAAGGAAGTTATCTGAGAAGACACAGGCAGGCTCTTATCAGCAGTGCTCAGTGGGAGGATAAGAGACAATGGGCATCACTATAAAGACATGTTCAGAACAGATAAGGAAAAACCTCTTTCTCATGAGGACAGTCAAGCATTGAAACAGGGGTCCAGAGAGGAGAGGAGAAAACCACCTGGGAGATTTTCAAGACCTGTCTGGATGAAGCAAAATGGCCTAATCTTAAGAGTTGACCCTGCCTGAGTAAAGAACTGCTGAGGTCCCTTCCCACCTGAATTATCCTGTGATCTCTAACTCAGCATAGTAGGAGAGTCTCTTGGCTCCAAAATCACAGGGCACGATGAGGCAAAACGTCAGCTGCCTGCATCAGCTACACAGTCCCCTCCCCTCACAACACACACTTTGCTGCCCCCCAGACCCTGCCATTCTGACAGCTGAACACTTGCTTCCCTACTTGCATACTTTCAGAGTCCAGGAAGCTCCTGCTTGGCCACGGCTGACCCATCTTGTCTTCTGACACAGAGGGAGAATTCAAGGCTGCACGCAGAGTGCTGTGCAGCGCACAGCTGCCAGCGCCTGGCACAGGCTCCATCTCACTCTCCCAGGGCAGTTCCACTGCAGACCTTCAACACCTAGAAACAAAGCAGCAGCTCCACAGGACAAGGGACATAACTTCCAGCTCCCGTTACGCAGTGAATTATATCCACACGGCAGGTGGGTCTGCCTTGTGCAGGGTGGTAGAGCAGGTGCCAAAACATGAGATTAGAAGAATTACTAGGCTGAGACCAGCAGAGTGGCTCTTAGCATGTTCGTCATGATGGCTCCAATTAGTGCAATTACAGGGCTTGGCTGCATCTTCCTGCTTGTGATTTTCAATAACAATCACATGGTCACATCTGCTACTTTTCACTGGGTGAGCAGTCAGAAGCTGGCAGCAGCCTCTGCTCCTGGCAAGGTCCAGAGGGAGGCCAGCCTGCCCTGCCAGGCACTTAGAGGTCCTGGCTGCTGGCAACAAGATGACCTTTTGGGAGAAGGGAGGTGAGTGTACAGCTACCTGTCCTGTTGGAAAAGCAAGACTTTTCACAGGAGCCTTAACTGCATGCAGCACAACTGGTCCCCCAGCAGGGGCCACCACCAGAAACACCACCACTCTCCTAAGACCCAGACACAGCTCAGTTTTGGCTCCATCATCTTCACTAATGCAAAGCATGACAAACAGTTCACCTCCCAAAAAAATATGACTCCCCAAGCGACTGCAGAACACAGAATCTCTCAGGTTAGCATCACTCCAAGCACATGGTGCAGACTAGGAGCAAAGGTTCTTTCAGCTTCCTGGACTGCAGAGACCCAAGGCTGTGACCACCAAAACCTGCATACCCCAATGATGAACAAAAACGAGCCTCAATGCGGAAGTAGGGTTATAGAGTTAGGGGCAATTATCGGCCACCGCAAAGGTCGCAGATGAATGTGAGCCCTTTATAGCCCCAGGCAGGCTGGTAACCAGCCTTCCAGCCATCTGCACCCTGAGCTCCCCTTTCCCCACCCCACTAGGCACCAACCACAAACCATATGTAGTCATAAAAACTACAGAGATAGCTGAAACAAGAAATGAAGCACAGCTACTGCACACCAGTCCCCACGTCACTGCTCTGCCTTGCTACTCCTGCGTGCCTTGGAGCCAAGCTGGCTTTCCCACTGTAAGCTTGCTGATGTTACCTTGTTTGCTGAGCAGAGGACCAGAGGAGAGCAGAGGGGTTTGCAGGGACACTTCCTCCTTGCCCTCAGGATGTTTACTGTACTGAAATTTCAGCAGGAAGCCAAGCATCTGTTGTTCTTCAAATAAAAAGGTCTCCCAGGGGAATGGGTAGAGGGGCAAAATGAGCACACATGTAAACACCTGGTCTTACAGACAAGAACAGTTTGTGGAAGGACTGCAGCACCTCTGAGATTAATTCGGCTTTGCTTCCGCTGCTTAAATAGTTCAAATGCCACCAATATTCAGCCACAGCTCCCTATTTCCTGCGTGTGGCTGAGCATCAGTGTGTACGTGGGCCCACGTGGCACAGACACATGTGTGCATGCTCTCCCCACCAAAGGGCCTCGGGCATCCAAGCTGCTGTGTGCACACACATATCTCCCCAGCACTGCAGTTCTCAAGGATGGTTCCAGTTCTGAGGAAGGGGGGCAGAACCAAACTGTGTCACACAATGATTCTTCTCCCATCTCCTAAAGCGGCCTCTGGCTTGGAGCTCATCAGAAAACAGTCTGCATGATCCATGAGCTTCATCAGCCCTCAGAAGACTGCAGAGCCCATGCTGTGGCACGAAGGGACCTCCAAAAGGCAGGACACCTTACAGCCCTGCGCCTGCACACAGGGCTAGGTTTACTCAGTGTTTCCAATCTCAAGCCCACTACATGGATCCAAGTCTGAAACAGCTTCAGCAAACAAGAGGCTTCTGTACAAGGCCAAAGACCTGCACAGCCACACGGGGTTATTTCCAGAGACAAACAGGATCTACTGGTACTCCCAGGCCCCACTCCCCAGTACCACCCCTTCCATACTTCCATGTCATCTCCTCAAGTAGACTCCAAGCCTACCTCTTCAGGCCTACAGTCTGCACTTCACTACAAGATTGTGCCTTCTCATTTTCTTTGTGTCACTGCTGAGCACTCCTGTCTCCTCCTCTAAGTCCTTCATCCTTGCCTCTTTCTCTGTTTCCAGCGTTTTTCAGTGCACAGTAGCGTTTTTTCCTTATATGAAAGAGAGTGCGCAGGGGTTATTTCTTCATTAAACGTTCCTGCCCATTCAAGTGAGACAGTGTTCAACAGACAGGCTGTGCTGCTACTTTAACACTCCGCTGCACTAGCCTGCACCAGCATACAGTCCCACCCCACACCTCCTCAGCTTGCTCGCAACTCTGCCATACTCCCTAGAAGCCACCCAGCATCCTAGTCTTGCGCCTGAGCGAGACCACATCCAGGTGCAGGGTCACTCAGCTTGAAGGCACAACCTCAGTTTCAGCAAAAGTCAGGATGAGGCCTGCCAACTTCCCTTATAGACCCATTCCGGGAACTGACCCTAGGAGGTAGGTAGTGACCTCCCACCTAGGAGCCCCCCCCTCAACCGCTGAGGCTGCTGGGGAGGGGAGCCAAGGAATATGTGGACAGAAAGGCACCCCACACTATGCCCCAGTGCAGTTGCCTGGAGAGGAACACTGCCATCTTCCCAAAGAATCGCAAAGCTTTTACCCCTTCCTTCTTGCCAGGTCCTGCATGGACCCCTGCCAAAGCCTTTTTACTTTGCTCGCTGATGGACACCAAACTTGCTACTTGCGCTAGCTTAGCCTGCAAAACCAGGTACACCTAACTGCAAGCAATCGGCATTTGCTCCGAGTGCTCCAGGGCGGAGCTGGAGTACCAAGACGTCTTGGGCAGAGCTGGAGTACCAAGATGTCTTAGGCAGAGTCCCAGGAAGGGGGCACTTAGGAGAGCATCAGGCCCATAAAATGGAAAAGCATCACCATCAGCTTCATGGTGGATTCATACAGGCTCTCCATGCAGCCAGTGCTTCCACTTTGTTTCTAAAACATTTCTTGCCAAGAGCAAGTACTGAAACAGCCAAGAACAGTGCTCAGCCCTGCACCATATGACACTCTCCACTAGAAGTCCTCACCAAGTGAGCCTCAGGCCACCATATTTGGGCCCTGGTGAAGCTCTGAGTGCAGTAGAGCCTTGCAGACACAGTAGCCAGTGAAGGCAAAGGCAGGGTAGAACAAGCAGCAGGGAATCATAGAATGGTTTATGTTGGAAGGGACTTTAAAGATCATTCAGTTCCAACCCCTGTCAAAAGATGATAGGAAAGCATTCATCACAGGCACTCTGCCCCTAACCTGTTGCTTTTCCAAATGTAGCAAATGGAAGTGCTTCTGGAAGGCTCAGAGGTGCAATGGGTAGGGGAAGAGAGGTGAGGACAACAGCTCTGGCCACCAGGATGGCTGTGCCTCACTGCTTTAAAGTCAACCTTTGTTTCCCCATGGCACCAGCACGACTATGTTTTGTTGCCTTGTGCCTCACCTCTGCATCTTTAATCACAGCCTTGAAATCTGTGATGGAGAACTGGTCTCAAGTCACTGAGAGTGGTGAGTCCCACTCACCACAAATTGCAGAATTTGCCCATTCGTCATCATGTGGTGCTTCTGCCAGTGCTGAAGAGTGATGCAGAATGGACAGACACAGCGGATGTGGGTGAACAAAAGCAAAGCAAGCAGATCTTGGACCAAGAACAGCAGCGCAGGCACAGGGGGTGTGGGGAACATACACATTGTGCTGCCTTCTTTGTAGAGTTGAGGCTCTCACCAGAAGCTGTTACAAAAGCAAGATAAACCCACAAACAATAGGATCCTTTAATTTTCCTTCTATGTTTCCCAGGCAACACCAAGCACTCAACAACAGTTTAGAGTGCAAAAGCCCCCTCTGTTTAGTCAGTTAATGGCAGGAAGTTGAAGAGACTTAAGCAGAGCTGCTCACTGCTTATTGTTTGGTAAGCCCTGTCAAGCACCTGCAGCAATGAAATTTATACCCAACATTACAATGTTTTTAAGTGCAAACCTCTATGCTGGCACTCTACAACTCCAGTGAAGAAGGCGCATTTCATTCTTAAATTACAGATCTACAGCTACCCCTGCAGACATGGCTGGGAGTGCAGGACAGCACCATGAAGGTAGGTGAACACAGACCTCAGCAGGAATGCTCCAGGCTAGAGAGAGCAATTTAGATCCAGGACTGTTGCTCAAACACGCTGATGCACAGATGCTAAAAGAACTCCCAGTTGCAGCAGAGAGGCCTCAGCAGACCCCCAAAATTGGTCAAGCTGCATGATTCCTGATAGGACTCCAAGCAGATCCTCTCTTCAACCAAAGAGCAGGACTACGTCTTTAACACATAGCTGGGCACATGTTTAGCATTCCTGCTTTGGTCACTTGTGGAATGAGGTGCCAGAGGGTGAACAGTGTCTATTCTCACCTCTTTGTAGCATGCTGGGGCCAGCCCATGAGCCTTCACCTCACCGAGGCCTGACTCAAGGCTAGTACACAGATGGACCTCTGCTTGTCATACAATTTTTGATCTAGCTGTTCAAGCAGAAGCTAAAGGAACAGAGATTCAGTGGCTGAATCATATGTAAGGTGAGTTGAAGACTCCTACTATTAGAAGACTCCCACTACTAGAAGACTCCCAAAGCTATCAGGGCTCAAGAAGAAAATGCATTTTCCAATTATGCTCACCCTGGGGCCTCCTGCCTTCTCTCTCTGATGTGTTATCATGCAATTTTTTCCACGCTTCAAATAGCTTCTGAAGATGTGAAAGAGCTGCCCCTTCCCACCATATTCTAGCAAGCCTGACTGAATCTAGACCTTGTAATTCTAACATTCTGGAGCTTTGGCCAGCAGGGAACATGCTATCCCAAATGATGTTATTAAATCAATGTGCCATTTCATGTGAATGGTAGGAGTAGTTCTAGCATAAAACAGACAAAAAAGGACCTTCAGAGCAGTAGAAAAGCCATGTACACATTAAGTTTATCTCCCACAGGTATGCAGGACAGTGTAACTTCTTCAGGCTCCCCCCATCAGGGTATCTGCCCCCAGATTTTCCTAACAGAACAGTTATTTAGTGTCTAAACATCCTTTGGATATGCTGATTCTAAGTTCTATATCTTGGCCAGTTTTGCAGGAACAGCTCTTCACTGCAAGTTCCTTGAATACTATACCTTACAGCCTAAGAAATGTATCATGAGATATTTGATGCAGACTACTACCCATCCTTTCTACATTCTTCTTCCTGAACATCTGCTGCTGAACTCATCACCTACATCTAGCAATTAATCTGGTACCCAACACCATTAACTGACAAACATACCCCACAAAAGGTAAAACATCCATAAATACAGAGATCTAGTTGCTATTTTTTTCCCCTTAATTCATCTAGAATAGGGATATCAGATTTCAGTGTATGTTCTCCCCCCTTTCTTTTCATGAAAAGAATGCAGAAACCAATCCTCAGGAATAAAACAAAAACAAACAAAAAGGTTTTACATTTTAACTATTTTAAAGCACATCATAATTTAAAATCCCAACTCTATGTGCAAAGGCAAAGACCCACAGTCCCTGACCTGCAAGCACTTAAGCTCCACCCACAGGGCAGAATGAAAAGATAAAAGGTGGAACTGAGAGGACGGGAAGCATCGCTGCAGTTTTCAGAAACTGCTAGAGCATTCTCTTGCCTGGGATTCTCAAGTCCTGTCAGCTCTGCTCCATAAGCCTGTGCAGAAACATCTACCATGTATCTGCTGGAGTAGTGTGGCACTTCCATTTTACATGTATTGCAGCAGGAGTAACAGGGATATTGGGGACACAGCTGGCTGTTCAGACAATTTCTTGGTCTGGGCCAAAAAGAACCACATTTACACACAGTCTAATTACCATTTGATTTGTTTGACACTGGGTCTGCTCTAGTCCTGACCTTCTGACTGCATTCTGGGGATAAAGGTACGAGCCCCAGGTAAAGCTTTCAGACTGGTGGCAGCACTGCTGCGGCCAGCAGTCCTGTCAGACATGTTTTAAAGAAGAGGTCCCCACAGGACCTACCAGGTGCTCACAGGGAGCTAAGAAGCAACTTTGTTCTTGCACTACTCCTAAGAGAAGCTGGGACATAGGAAGTCAAGTGTTGGAGGGATGAAGGGAGAAAGCAGTCACAGCACAGTCATCTCTACCCCAGCAAGGTTCCTGTAGAGAGAACTACACAGGGAAGTCATACAAAGGCTGTAAAACAGCAGTGCTTTCCCAGAAGCAGAGGACCTTGTAGATTAGAGTCCCAGGCAGGAATCCTTCCAGGACCACCTTCAGCAAATCCCAACCTGCCACTGAGTGAAAAACCCTTCCATCCTAGCACTGCAGACCCAGAAAAGCAGCAGCAGTACTTGAGCATGAGCTGAATTAGGGCTTCCTTGCTGTGTGCTGGTCACAGAAGCACCTGCAGAATATGCCCTACCATGAACCTCCTTGTACTACAAGATCCCTACCTACATTCTGAGGCTAGAGGAAAAATTCTTCCTCCACTGAATCTCAAGGAGAAATGAAGTATTAATTATCATCAAACTCTGCAGAAGGGCTTTTTAAATTCATGGGCAGGAATAGGACAGAGATTCTCTGCCATTCCTGTCTGGATACCAGAAGGAACTATAATCGGATTCTTTCAAAGAGAGATGAACGATGCCTGGTCAATCTCACAAGCAAACTGGACTGACTACCTGTACACACACTGTGGCAAAATCACGAAGCAATAGATACTTCTATGTTCTTATTTCCAGGTTTCTCTTTGTCTCTGAAAAGAACAAAATTTTACTGGAAATAGATGTTTACCTCATCTCCCTGGAAGCAAGCAGCTGGCAACTTCCCAGCGACAGGTGCAGAACTGACTGCTTGTCCCAAACGCTGCACTGAGCACACTTCACTGGAGTGAATGACAGTGTCCTATTTGTCGCCAAAAAGCTGTCTAGATCAGACACACTAAGTGTGGATACTAGGTTCTAAGGCATTCCCTTGTTAAAGAGGAAACAAGACTGGAAGCAACAGGTTACAGGGCTCTACAGTTCACAAGTACTTTCATTGGCACAATCAAATTTCATCTTCAAGTACTATTATTTGGTGCAAATCCTGGCCTGTGAACAAAGTCACCTTTACGTTGGATTCACAGGGACCTGAAATCCCAGTAGAAGGATGCCCGAGGTTCAGTTCTAGGGGAGTGGGAAGCAAAACACAACAAGCAGCTGCAATATTGCTAAATGCAGATCGTGTGTGGAAAGCATCACTGTGCCACATCAAGTACACGGTATTTAGTGCTTGGGGTTTATGCCTACCAGAAAACAGGGTGAATTCTGCTGGAAGCATCACACAAGAAATCCAGCTAGGGACAGAAAACTTCACTCTCAGCTCCAGGCATCTACTTGGTGCACAAGATCCCTTGGTGTGCCAGTCTGGCCTGGAACTGCTGGTTGGGTGGCTTTATGGGAGGTAGTTGCACCACCTGCTGTCTGCTCCAAAGGAAGTTACAGCATCTATTAGAACACTATTAAAGATGATCATTATTAACAAAAGTTTTCTTCTTCAGAACCAGTTTTTTGCAGAACATGCTCTTGATTAAAGTCATCAGGAAAGACTTTGTATCTGAAAACTATGAAACAAGATAAACAGAGGGACAGTCTAGCCAAAAAGGTTCATGTTCTCAAACACAATACGAGAAGCTCACTTTAACAACCAGCTCCTCTCAGGAGAAAGACTGTGCTGTTACGCCTGTGGGAAGCTCGCTCAGGTTAACTTTCACTCCAAAAACTAGCATTGGACAAAACTTTCAGAGAGGTGAAAAATCTGCCATGCAAAAAACCAGCCACCTGCCCAAAACTACTTGTGGCTTAGCAGAAAGTAAAAAGACACATCTTAACTCCTGCACCATTCTCCTTCCCCGAACAAACTTCCCCCTAGTCCTGGAGATCAAGGATCCTGTTTATGGGCGAGTATTTTCTGTGCCAGGCCTCAAAAGTAATTTGGCATGCAGTAGTAATGTCAGTGTGGGTCTGAAAGGAAAGCTGAAAGATAAACCACCTCTGCTTGATGAAACATAGGTGCATAATGTGCAGACAAAAGGGAATCAGAAAAGGTTTATTTAAAAAACAAAAAATCCCCCATCAAATACCCACATACTTTCTGATAAGCTTATTGCTCAAGTTCGATCTCCTGCGATACTGCTCTCTCTCCCCTCTGCCTGCAGGACCAGAAGCGCTCATGCATCCCTGTCCTTCTTCCTGCCAACATAATTTGGCTATGTTCAATTGGTCCCAAATACCAGCACTTAATTCTGTTCTTACTACACACAGAGAACACATAGGTCACCAGGCACAAATGCTCCTTCTCACTGGGATGAGTCTACAGATTTATATATAGTCATCTGCTCCCAAGATGGGAGTGCCTACTTAGCAGAACCATAAAGAAAGGCTGGGAAGGTATTATCTACCTTCTCTTTTGAAGATAAAGCCTAAACAACACTAAAAACATCCCTGAACCGCTCAGCCTGCACTCCAGACATATCCACGCTCATTCTGCACCTCATGGTCTACAGTCTCAACATGTAGCCGTCAGGATTCCTTTATAAGCTTTCTATAGCAGTCTCACCATGGTGTTCTACTTCCACTGAACGAGGGCTTGTCTTCCAGGTTTGCTCTGTATGAAAGGGATAGCACCTGTTTCTTGTGCAGCACCTCCAGATCCACACTGCAGCAGAACAGCAGGACTCTCTCACCGAGCCCTGGCTCTCCTTTCGGTGGTCACAGACAGAGACACTCTTGGACCTTCCTCCTAGACAGCTGTCAGGCAGGTTTGGTAAGAACAGAGCAGGGGGCTTTGTGCTTCATGTTCAGTGTTGTGGGATTTCAGCATCCTCTTCCCCCTCCTCCACATGTTCAGTGTGGTGCAGCAGTAGCTCCAGGTCAGGCTCAGAACTGGCCTCTTTGTGCAGCTCCAGTGCTTTTTCACCTGCATGCAGACAGCCCATTTAGTGACAAACTCGCTAGATTACCCATCAAACCTGGCGCTGGCAAGGAGCTGGAACTAGACAAAGCTCCTAGTGAAGCTACGAGAATGCCTACAGAGGAACAGAAAGGGATTTAAAACAGAATCACCTTTGGAATTCATGGCTTTGAGAATGACATGAAGGGAGATTCCTGAAAGGCAGACAGCAAGCCCAGCCAGTTCAAGAGACTGAGGCGGTCTCCCAGCAAACGTGTGGCGAGGAATAAAATGCAGATTTCCTGTGGAAACAAAAAATGCGACAAGTGGTAGGGCAGGACCTGAGGAGATATGCATGAGATGTTTTACAGCTCAAGCCTTGATCAAGATGCCAGGCTACCGATTTCCATCAGTGCATTCTTCCATGCACAGAGAGTTCTAAAACCAGTTTCCAGAAACAGAATGACCTCTTAAACTGGGATGTGGGTTTTTAAGTCCTCTGACTGCATGGCTTGGCCACATGGGAATCCCGTGACTTCCAGATCAGACAAATTTCACACCTCACCATTCAGCTCAAAAGCATGTGTGCTAGATTCCTCAAAGGAGAGGAGGATTGCCACGCTAGGTTAGAGACAGCTCAAACCAGTGGTTAGTTCACATCCAGGTCTGACGCAAGAGCATATCCTTCACATCCCTCCTCCCTCCTGCACTGTCCACTGCCCATGAGGCCCATGTGTTTTAGTCTATCCCAGATCCCACCAAACTTTGGACCTTAATGGAATTTTTTACAGAACAGCCACTAGTCTCTGCCCCTTGCTGTCAGGGACCAAGGGACTTTACTGCAGAGACTGCAAGACAAAGCATCAAGCTCCTGTGCAAGGAAGACCAAAGTAACAGATTATTTCTAAGGCTCTACAGAAGTTCCCACCACATGAGGCCCATTAGGGATGACCTGGTACTTGCCTTCTAGTACTAGCACAGGAACCATGCCTTACCTTAAAAATGCCAGCAATGGAAAGGATGAGGCTAGATGTTCTGGAAACAAAGAGGAATTCAGAAAAGCCTAGACCAAAGGCAAGAATTCCACCCAAGAACAGCTTCCCTACCAGAGAGAAGGGCAGTCCTTCTTCATGGAAATGGAAGAGCTTCTCTGATATGGACAAAGGCAGGCCTAGGAACAAGACAGTGAGTAGCAGAGTATCTTTCCCAACTCCCAGGACTCTTCACAACAAGGTGGGCATGGGCTGCTCACATTCCAAAATAGCAGGATATGGAGCCAGTTCTTCATAGCCCTTACTTCCACAAGTGTGGCAGGCTACTATTCCTACGCATTCTTTAACGTTCTGCCAGCATAAAGAATATCCGAGTCCTTATGATTTCAGGTCTCTAACTACTTTGTAAAGTTCATAGCTGTTCACTTATCTAAATTGATCATCTCCAACAACAAACTGCTAAGCAATCTCCCCAACCGCTCTATAAAGCTATCCCTGCTTTAATAAACTCACGCACCCTCAAACACTGCAGAGTGGGAAAAGCCCCAGGAACATGAGCGGCTCCAGGTGAAACATGATATCAGTGGGGTTCTGGAGCCTCAAAAGAGGAGAATCAGTAAGAGACCAGGTAGCAACAAGCCATGGAATACACATAGGTCCTACAGCCTTTGTTAGTACCATTCCTAGACATACACCTTATTTGTAATGCCCACACCTGTGCTGCTGCAAACGCCAAACTGCCTTCATTACCCATCAACACATAACCCCCGCCCCAAGTTTCAAACACTGTCCCTTACACAATGTTTTGTTTCTGCAGCAAGGGCTACCACCTCCTTACTCCCCTCCCCATTACCAGCACCCCCACACACACTTCCTAACACCCTACATACGTAGTTCAGCCTCCTACATAAGTATCTGCGTGAGAGTCCAGCGAATACGCCCAAGGGAAGAGGCACACAGCACCAGCACGAACCCCTGCGCGTTAAACTGTGTGGACCTGGAGGTGAACATGAAGAGCTCCCTGGCGGTGAGAAGAACCACCAGCAGCAATGCCAACCTCTGGGTGAGAGCAAGAGTCACTACAGACTCAGGGAGCTGAACAGACACATCCCTTCTTGCAGATTCATCTACATAACTATGTTCTTCCTCTACTTGTATGCTTCCTGTACATGTACTGCCTATCAATTTCCCTGTGCCTGACCTCTTCCTTCCCTAAAGCGTTGTATGGGACCCTTACCACTTCCTCCAGCTTGAAGAGCAGTGAAAAAAAGCAGGATGAAGAGAATGGCAGAGGGTTTGGTCATCGTGTAGCTGTAAGGACCAAAATACACTGTCAACCTCCTCTGACTCCGACGTAGTCCTTCCCAGCAAAGTACTATCAGGAGCCAGACTACCCACGTCTATGTTGCTACCAGCAAGCTATCTAGGAACCTGCACACCAGCCCCTCTGAGCCACACACCCATTCAAGAAACTGACCCTGACAAAGCACTTTCTAAACCCCATCAGCAGGCTCCCAGGGAAGATGGTATTTGTACTCACAGGGAGACAGTGATGCATACGAAGCTCCAGTTACTCAGCGCAATATCCAAGGAAGTTGACAGAGCTAAAGAATCAAAGAGAAAATCCTGAAGTTAACTGTCTTCCGCTACATAAAAAATGCCCAAGCAAAGCCCTGCTACTTGGCCACAAACACAGAGAGCAGAGCAGACCCTGGAAAACACCCCGCGTTTTCCTCAGGCTATCTCTTCAGCACCCACACAGCACAGCCATCGTCAGCTCTTTCAGCTTCTGGCCCGCTGCCTGCGCCTTCAGTGGGGCTCAGCACCGCGCTCGCTGAACACGGGCTACACAAAAGCGCCGAAGCAGCCCTTGCCCTCCCTGGGGCTGAACGCACCATGTCTTTTTTGCCCGTGTCGGAGCACGGTAATCAGTCAGCAGGAGGGCCACCGCAAGCTGCCTGAAGAAGTAGCCTGGCACCTACCTCGGCACGCACCCTTGCTCCTGCGGCGGCTCTCGTGGCGGTCTGCTCTCCCCGGTACCAAGCTCGCTACAACAGCGAACCGTTGTGCTGACCCCGCGCCCGCCACGTCACAGGCAGCACGGCTACGGGCGCGGAGGACGCGTGGGCGCCGTGTGACTGCAAGCCTCGCCAGAGACCGCGGCCCGGGCGCTGCTCTGCGGGAGGCGGCACAGCCGGGACCGGCCCGACACCTCACACGGCCGAGGAGCCGCCGGAGCCCTGTGCTGGAGGCGGGGTCTGCGCCCCTCGGGCCGCCCGCGCCGCGGCAGCCGGGCTCCGGGGCTGCCCTGCACACGGCCCCGCGCCGCCGTTACGGTGACACGCGGCTTGCACGGAGGCGGCGTACGGGTCCTCCCGGTGAGCACCGCCGCGCCCCCGGGTCCCCCGCACCGGCCCCGCAGCGCACCCAGGGCCCCGGCCCGGAAGCCGCGGTCTGTTCTTCGCACCCCCAGCCCCCGCTCAGCGCCCCGCTCCCGCCCCGCCGTACCTGCGGGGGGCCGCCCGGCGGAGGCAGTCGGCCCAGGAGAGCGCGCCCCGCGGCCGCCCGGAGCGGCAGCGCGCCAGGGCGCGGGCGTACGCCGAGAGACCGAAGGTGAGGAGGAGGTGCGGCAGGGTGACTAGCAGCAGGAAGGGGAAGCTCTGCGGGACCGACGGCCGCCGTCACCACCGCCGCCCGCCCTGCGCCGCCGCCCCGCACCTTCATTAGCCACTTGCAGAAGGTGATGCCGATGGAGAACCCGTAGTACGGCAGCACAAGCGTCGCCCGCCCCAGGGCCGCGCCACCCGCCCCCGCCGCCATACGCCCCGCCCGCCGCCGCGCCGGGGAACGTGGGTGCTCGGGGGGCCGCGCCGCGCCGGGGGCAGCTGCCCGAGTGGGCGGGGCCGAGCGCGGTGACGCGCCGCGCAGGGCGGGGCGGGCCCGGGCGGAAGAGGCGGAGAAGCGCAGCCAGGAGCGCTACTGGTTATTATTGTGGCGCGTACAAAAGTCGTGCGGCGCCGGGAGGGCCGGCCCCGCCCCCCGCAAGCCGGCGGTCCGGCCGCGAACGGGCGGCAGCGGGGCCGGCGCGGGCAGCAGAGCGGCGGCTCCCGCGGTGCGCCCCGGGGCTGCCTGGCCCGGCCCCGCCCCGCCCCGCCCCGTCAGCCGTAATGGTACACGAAGTCGTAGCTGCTTGGTTCCTTGGGGATGGGCGGCGGCGCCTCCGGGATCTGGATGTTCTCCAAGTCCAGGAGCCTCAGCTTCATTTCCATGCTCAGCAACGTGTCCAGGTCGCTTTTAGTCAGCTCGCTGGACATGTCCTTCCCCAAGAGAGCGTTGAGCCCATCAATCCAAATACAGTACTGCAGGGAAAAAGGACACTAAACAACTCCAAGCATAAACGATACATTCTGTTGAATCTTTCCATCTATGCAACAATTTGAGACGCTCCTATACAGCGCCAAAAGGGGAAACACAGGAGGGAGTTAACCTATGGGGTTTGAAAACAACCCACCCCAAAACAGTGCCTCCACAGCGATCTCCCGTGGAAGTCAGAAGCCTAGAGGAAAGCACGGTCCTGTGGCTCTAGAAAGCCGTGAGCTTCTATGGTGGCACACCAACAGAAAAAGCAAAGCTATTTTAGGCATTGATGTCTTACAGAACAGGGAAAAGGGAACAATTGACTGCATAGGAGGAAAGAAAGTAGCAGTCCAGACTAAGGGAAATTAGTGCAGGAGTATTTTTTCCTTGAAAAAGAAAGATAAAAAAAAATAAAATAAAAAGGGAAGATTCACACTAAGCATTAGCAACATTTTCTAAGAATGAGCCTAGCAGGAGACATCTGCTCAAACCTTTAAGGAGAAGCAACTAATCCTTCTTAATCTCTTAAATTAATTGCTTTATATTGCTTAACTGCAATGCTTCTTACCTCATATTTATTAGGTGCAATGAAGTTCAAGGTTTCATCGGGATCATATAAAATGGAGAAGGCCAATTCTAACACTTCCTGAATGAAAAAAGAATCTTTCACTTATGGACTGAACAAAACATCACAGTGCCTTCTGCTTCCTAACCCAACAAGAGAGGCTGCCTTGCCACAGCTCAGTGCACTTTCCCATATGGGTACTCCGAGCAACTCCGAATAGCCTATAGCACAACCAGACAATGCTCACAGCACCTAGCAATCGCAAATGAGTGCTAGGAAAAAGCCCAGATATGAGATGGGTTTTGTAAACAATATACCTGCAGTGTGGAACACCATTTGCTCCAGTTGCTTGCTTTCACAGTCTTCAGCCCTACAGCACTGGTTATTAATTATAGGCAAAAAGGGAGCACTTACCTTGTTCTGTTTCAGTGCACTTTTCTCCTTCATGTGTGGACAATCCTTCCCTGTGACAATGGCTTTGATGTCTGCAACTGGAACTAACAGTGAAAAAGTAAAACTCATGAACAAGAAATCCTAACTAGGAAAAGACAGAACTTTGTTTTCTTTGCAGCTGAGCATTGCTCCCATTTTTGTAGCTCATTATTGCAGTTTTCCAAAACACATTACCAGTAACACATCCTGATGGTTGGCTGTTACAACAAATACGAAACAATTCCAAGACTCAAAGGATTTGGGCAAGGACCAAAAGTTGATCTCATCTCAGTAAGGGCTTCAGCCACAGCTCTTTTTCTCTCATCTCGAGGATGGTTCTCATAACAGCCTCTAGACAGCAGAGCAGTGTGCTCTGAGCAGTAATTGGGACTTACTTTTTTCCTGTAGAGATTCAAAGGTCACTTCCCCCTGCGCATTATCTTCCAGATCTCCATAGTGCAGCACCTTGTGATTCAGAGCCAGGCGACAATACCAAAATCTTTCTGGAATACACACCAAGTAGAGTAAGCTGAGCAAGATCATTCACCATAAGGCCTTACATCCACTGTGTTATAGTCTCCCCACCCAGCCCCTCTAACTCCTCCAGTTCCTCAGCACTGCTTCCTGTTCACGAGGGGAGGGTTGCATTCTTAGAAATGCACATCTGTTCCACCCCAAACTACTGGCTGGTATAGACAGCCCAGGTAACTAGCTTTCTTTTCTGGCAACATGAACATGCCTGCTGACAGATTAATCCATTAGATCTTATTTGCATACAGTTCTCCACATGAAAAAGTGCAGTAGACACTGTCACCTTGTCTTCTGCGATTTCCAATTTTTCGAAAGCTACTTCCCTCACAAAGCCTGTTCAGGCGCTGTTGCTTTATCAGCTCCAAGATCTCGGGTTGGATTTTCTCTCTCAGCTCCCTGGCAATCAAATACAGAAGATTAAGCAGAAAACGGAGGTAATGGCAAGCACAGAAAGCAACTGTTTTTGTTAGGCACTTACACAATAGGTGGTGACTGGAAGTCATCTTGGCTCATTCTCTCAGACTGGCGTAGTCGTAGAATCTCAGAATAGCTCAGGCTGCGCAGTTTGCTCTTGAACTGGTCCAAGGAGTTTGGCTTAGAGGGGAGAGCCCGTGTGATCTGTTCCCTCACAACCTGCATAACCTAAAGACATTGGGCAGGAAGAAAAAGCAATTCACAGTTTTGCTGGTTAATGGCAGCAGTGAACCTGCGGCACAGCTCACGGGCAGTGAAGAACTGACATGGAATAGTGGGGGCCAAAAGTACCAACATACTAGTGACTTTGAAGATCCAGAAAAACAAAGAATGACCTCAGGTCATACAAAATAAAAGTTGGACCATCCTCCCTCACAGACCACGTCAATGTCCTGTCATACCTTCTGTACCCTATTCTTTAACCAAGTGTACAGGCTGAGTTAACACATGCTGTTCTGCAAAAGATTCTACAACAATACCTCTTCTCCACTCTGACCTTATTAAAATCCTCTGCTGTTGCCCTCATTTCTTTCCAAGTCTTGTTCAACAGCTGGATGCAGATGGCAAATAGCTCCTCAAATGCACGGTCATGGGTGAAAAACATGGGGTGATAGTCATTCCGGCCTTCATTGGCTTCAGGAAGAAACAGAAACCACAGCTATGTGAGCATACTGCACAAAAGCTACACTAAGAGTAACTAAAATCCACTACTGTGACAGAATCCTGACGGTGTACAATAGTACTAACTCAGAGAAATTAAGACAGTTCAGTGCTTCATCTCCCCATAGACAGTCTATATTGGGAATGGTTGCTAACCCCATGCTTCACCATGCAAGCCTCTGTGACTCATGCTCTTTTTGTACTAGACCCCTCAAATGACTGCTTGCAGTTGTTTCCCTCCTGCTTTCCTCTGGTAGAATTTCTTATAGCAATTAATTGTCTCAGAATGCTCTTTTGAGACTGTCAGAGCTACTAAACTTTTCTCAAGTTCATGGTGGTTTCTAGAGTTGTTTTTTTTTACACAGCACCCTGCTGAAGCTTCAGGAAGTTGAAACCTTCCACTTGTGTTAGTTTTTCAGGAGAAGCACAGTGCACACAACAAAATTTCTTACTTTACTTTGTTAACAGTATTATCACTGGGACACTGAGACTCCAAGCTCCCCCTGTCCTTATACGGCAGAAGTGAAATTGGTCAGCTTGTAAGCTACTTCCAGAAGCATCAGCCCAGCAACTTGGAAAGCTAGGGTAATAAATAGTACTCACGGAGTTCCCCAACTTGCAAGATCTCACAAAGCATCCTGGTAAGCTCAATGGCACTGCGCCCAAAGGGGCACTCATGCTTATCTTCTCGACTGCTGTTCTCCAGAACAATCTAAAAGAAGAGGATGCAACACACACTAAGAAGAGCTGCTGAACTGTTGGTATCTGCAAAAGCTAGCAGCTTCATTTACCCTGATATAGGTGTCCTGATGAAATTTGGCCAAATAGAGCATATTGTCCAATGCCAGCATCCCTGGAGGAGTCTGAGTAAAATCCATGGCTGGATTGATGTGGTTCTGTGAAAAAAGTGTGTAGAAAGAACCCAAACAAATTAGCTCAAAGAAATTGTGTAAGAACCTTCTCTGACTGAAATTTTACAATTGCCTGTCCATCAAACACTCCGTCATATCTGTCCAAGAGGTAAACCTGGACACCGGCTGACAATGCTATCCAAACTTTCTAGAGAAGAGGCCGATTCCAAGTTCTTCAGAGAACAGGTTCGTATGGTAAGTAAATATCTCCAGAGAATGTGCCTAACGAGCTCTGGCACTTAACCAATCAGCATTTTCATAATGATCATCCCTGGGAGTCTCAGTATAGCTGAATTTCTAAAATTCAGATACAGAAGTACGGTAAAGCGAACAGCTATTTCTGTTCCTCATTTCCCCACAACTCTGACGGAGCTCACTTAGATTGCCTTCACATGCTTTACAGTCAACACTCTCTCTAGATGCATACAGTGAATCCCAGCATCTTGTAGTCCTTGGTGTACATGGCTTTGCGTTTTTCTGTTCCACTGCCAGGGATGGTGTTGCTGTCAGACTCTGCATCAAATGCAATTCTTCTCAACTCAAATATGATGTCTCTCTGTGCCTGAAGGACAGAAGGCAGGGAAATGGTAACATGTGATCAGTCACTAGGGCAGTATTTTCACATAACGCACAGTCCCACCTCTGTCTCCAGAGGTCACACAGTGAATACAGAGAGATGACAAAGGTCATTAACACCATGTAAGAAGAGGCAATCTATTTCAAAACATCAAGTTTCAGTACACTGGGTAATGCAAAATATTTGCATTTTCCTTTAACTGTCCAAAGTTTAGTTAAAGTAAATGCCCAGGCCTTCAGGTAATGCTACAGCACTTCTCCCTCAAAACTACGATGCATTTAAGAACTGAGTAACAGACACCTTAAAAATGCCCAGCTTCCTTGTAGACTGCAAGGAAATGGATAAAATGATGTGTCCTCCACATAGGTGGAGTAATGAGCTTTGACAGCTGTCATCACACCGGTCAAGAAAGGAACCAGTGACCACTTACATCTCTACAAGTCCCACAGCAGGATGGTCATAAGCATACCCTAATTTTGAGAGGTGGTTTTGAAACATTATGCACCATCTGCTGTCAATTCTAGGAAGTAAAGTAGCTCAGGAATAAGGCCCCTTGTATGTCCTATTCTGTCAGATCTTACTCAGCGCTAATAGTGACCTGATCATTGGGATCCATCTTGGTCATCATTCTCTCTTCCAGGAGATTAAAGGTCAGGACCTGCAGCACGTACAGCTGATGTGCCATTTCTGTTTTAATTGGGCGGTTTCCTCTGATCACATGCTGTAAAATAAAGGACAGGGTAGAAATTAAGGGAATACAAACAAAAACTTAGATATTAGCTACAGGCATATGGCAGGCTGCATGTACATCTCTGTATGTGAAGACTCAGCTGTTCAACCTCCATATTCCATCAGAAGCATAATGATAATGCTCTGTAACAGCAGAAAGAAGCATCCTGATAACTCCTTTTTGAACAAGTGGCTCCAACCTTTGAAAGAGTCACTTTTCTGGAATTGCCCTGAGGGCAGCAGAGTTTACACTCTGCACAAGTGAAACCTCTATTGAGAGAACATTAGGAAGCACTCTGTCATTCCAGACATACTTACATTCAGGATTATAGACCTCAGGTGCTTCTGGGCAAATGCATTAGCCATTTCCTGTTGTGGAATTTAGAGATGAAATAACATGAGTGAAATATAAACAAAAAGCCCACATTGGCAGAAAGGAGAGAAAGAAGGAAGCCTATGAATTGGGCACAGCAATGGCACACAACAAAGTGCTTTTACTACAGACTGTCAATTTAGCATGGCACCTCACCACAAAGCAAGCATCAAGTTGGGATGCAAGGGTCATTTTTACCATGACAGAACTCATGGGTGGCTCCCCTACAAAACATCATTAATTTGGAGAAAGCACTAGTGTAGTCAAAGAACAGAAGAAAATTTAGCTTAACGTTGGACATCTAATGATACACTTCCATATCAGGAGATAGGGCAGCAGAGAGCATACTGTGGGTTGCCCAGAAAAATCTGTCATCTATAAGAGGTTCCTTTGATTAGCATTTCAAAGCTTTCCATTCCTAGGTATACAACCAAGATAACAAGGGCTAGAGGATGGAGTTTTCAGGTCTCCCTCTCAAAAGCTCTCCCTCTGAAATTTACATTTTCTTTGTCTTAATTCCTAAGGAGATGTTCAGGAGTTAGCTAAAGGACAATTTGCAGAAGCACTTCAGTTTACAAAAATAAAGGGTAAATAACTTTCATGTGTAAAGGAAAGCTTCCAGTTTCCCTCTTTACTGCATGGCTTCCTTCCCCAGATGAGGAGGGTCTCCCAACCATCAAGTCATGATGGGAAACAGTCACAGCAGATGCAAGGATCTGCTGCAAGCCTTCAGTTCTGGGACCAAATTACACATGCACCTGCAAAAATCTAACCTGTGCTTTCCTTGTAAATTGCGAAGATGCACTTTTTAAAATACCATTGACCTCATTACACCTGCTAGGAGAGTGGCACAAGTGCTAATGTCTAAATGGAATATTATCAGTAGTTTGCTGTTATAAGCAAAATCTTTGGGTAAGAAAAACTTGTTGGGCAATGCATCATCTGGAAAAAGTCCAAAAGAACTGCCAGTCTCAGATCTCTTCATATTCCTATGCAGTGCAGATTGAGACTTGGCAGCAGATGTGCAGTCTTAGACAATTGCATTCCATCAGCTGTACATTCTGAGCAATCCAAGACTGTTCCAACCGCTCATATCAACCCTGCTCTTGACCGGCTTTAGAAGGAGTCTGGTAAAGTGTGTATATTAACCTCATTCCAAATCCCTATTATCACTTTTGCTCCAGACAGAAACTTCCTAAAGTAAGAAAGTGATATGCTGGCTGGTAGCCAAGCCATAACGGCTGCAAGTTCAGCAGCGCTCATGTTACAACCAAAATGAGTCAGTTCTTGAGTGGAAGATAGATCTAAGAAGCATCTAGATGAAGCAGGAAGTGGTTTCAGAGATAGCACACTGCCCTCTGAGTCATTATTGTTTACTATGATTTGTGAGATGTAGTACTGAGAACAGAACAGGGCATGCTGTTAGGATTTGTTTGTGCATGCAACACCAAAGAACTCTTATTCTGAAGGAATTAGTTTGCACATGGGATGAAGTAACAGGTGACTGAAGCCAATAAACAGTGGGAAGGACAAAGACAACTAACAATTCTAAATAGCACAGTAAGAAGCATGAGCACGCACATAGCCTAACCACTGCTGAGGGAATCTACGTTCTGCTGAGAGTCCAATAATGCCCACTTTGCTGCTTGATGAGGTCATAGAATCACAGAATCATTTATGGTGGAAGAGACATCTTGAGATTATCTAGTCCAACCCCCCTAGTACAAGCAACATCAGACAAAGCAGGTTGTGCAGGACCGTGTCCAGTCAGTTTTTTAATATCTCCACTGACAGAGACTCCACAATCTCTCTGGGTAACCTGTTCCAGTGTTTGAACACCCCCATATTATTTTTTTTTTGTTTGTGTATGTTCAGATGGAATTTCCTGGGCTTTAAGCTGTGTCTATTGCCTCTTGTCCTGTCAGCAGACACCACTGAGAAAAGTTGGGCTCCCTCTTCTTTATTTCCTTCCATCAGATATTTATACACATTCATAAGACCCTCCCCTGAGCCTTCTCTTCTCAAGGTTGAGCAATCCCAAATCTCTCAGCTTCTACTCATATGAAACATACTCCAGTCCCTTAATCATCTTCATGGCCCTTTGCGGTCATGTGGATTGTGTTCAAATGGTGAAGAAAAGAGGAAAAAAAAAAGAGTGAAGATCCCTTGGAATTTTGTTTGCTGTTAAGTTTAGTATCTTGGCCAAATTACCAACAGGGGAGTATGTCCTTCCTTATTCTCATGTGTGAAGCATACCCACTAATTTTAGAAATTATGTACCATTTATTGAGACCACAGTTTCCCCTCTGAAGGCACTGCATCCTTGGCAAAAGTGGAGCATTCTCTGTGCCACTCAGAAAAACTGAAAAAATGTACCAGAATCTCAAGATACAGAAGGTTCCAAATCCACCTATTAACAAGAGTGGTGATTCCCCTGGAGATAGCATGTGGCAAAAAACGTTCTTATAATACAATTCCTGTAAGGGAGAAGTCACCCATTAGGCAGAATGTATGCTCTAGCCCCCAGTCAGCAGCTCTACCTTTAGAAGGATGCAGCTGGTTATGAAACTGTCATTAATGCAAGTGAGATCAGGGGGATAAACTCGGGCTGTAGTAAGTGTAAGGAGACCCAGACTTCTTTTTTACAATTGGTTCACGTAGTATCAGTTTCCTTTTACAATCACGTTTATTATCTTGTGTGCACAATAGGTCATTCAAAATTTCTCCTGCTACTGATTCTTCTCTCCTTCATAATCTGAGTACATCCCCAGAAGTCCTCCCACCCTTCTCCCTAGGCTCATCCACAACCTGAAGCCTGTATGCATCATCTCTGAGTTACAAAGAGGCATTAACTGGAGAAAAGCTAACACGCCTACAGTTCTACGTGACCAGCCCCCAGGCTTGAGTTACTTACAGTGATGGGCAGGTCTAGGGGGTTAAGCAGCTTGTCCTGCTGGCAGAAAGCAAAAAAAGGCACAAAGAGAAGCAGACAGGATTTAGCTCAGAGTCCAGAAATAAGGCACAAATGGGGCACTAGAGAAGAAAGGCTTAACACAGCAAAGCTACACAAAACAGACATATGTACATCTTGCACGTAGCTGAGATCTTGGGGGTGTCCTCAGAACAGGACAGGTGTTTTATTTCTCACATTTGCCAGTGGGAATATCCCCCTATAACTTAAGAAAGGCTCCTTTTTGGGGGGAGTGTGAGGTGGGTGTTTATTTAGTAAGTACATACAACCCCAAGGACTCTACCCAGCCTACATCTCCCATACAGAATCAGCTTTCTTCAAAAAAAAATTTCCACACTGTATAAAGGATTACTTTCTATCTCTCAAGGTCTTTCAGATCCCTTTCTGAGCATCTCCTAAACGTATCTGTGCTGCTTCAGAACACATTTTTAACAAGACGGTACTTGTCTTGTTAGGCTAGGTGGTCCTACGCTGCCACACTGAAACAGCTACGTAAGTTCCTGGTAAGGTTTGCCTTGCCCAGCAATATGATTTCTGAGGCATAAAGTAAACAGCCAGCCACCAACCATTATTCAGGTTTAAAGGCAAGAACCAAGAACAAACCTGTCTCTTGTCCTCAGGTGCCTTCAGGAAGAGGGCATTGATCAGGGCAATGGCATATGTCTGAATCTCTTGGTTAGAGCTGCAGAAACAAAAATGGGAGGATCGTGAGGGAAAAGACAGTATAGAACACTCCAGCCTGCTCTTTGCCTGCACCATAAGAACATCCATTATGGCTATCTTGCATTTCAATGGACAAGCAGGATTCAAGTAACCTACTTGCATGCCATCCAACCTTCATAAGGGCTGCAAAAAGCTGACAGAAATTGCTGACTCTCAGCTCCATTATTCAGAAGATAGTGCACACTGCAACCCAGCTGTCCTGGCTTCCACTGGGACAGAGCTAATTTTCTTCTTAGTAGCCGGTGCAGTGCTGTGTTTTGGATTTGATGTGAGAACAAAGTTGATAGCACACTGGTGTTCTTGGTTGTTGCTGGGTAGTGTTTATACTAAGTCAAGGGCTTTTCAGTTTCTTGGGCCATGTCAGCAGGAGGGCTGCAGGGGCACGGGAAACTGGGAGGGGACACAGCCAGAACAACTGACCCAAACTTGCCAAAGGGATAGTCCATACCACAGATCATGCTCAGTATATAAACTGGGTGAGGGGGTGCCCAGGGACTGTTGATCCCGGCTCAGGGACTGGCTGGGCATTGGCGAGCAATGGCATTGTGCATCACTTGGGTTTTTTTACTCTCTTTCCTTTGGATTTTATTCCTCTCCCCTTCTCCCGCACTTTCATTATAATTGTTATTATTATTGTTGTTATTGTTTTGTTTTTTTCCTCCTATTTTATTTTAATTATTAAATTGTTCTTATCTCAACCCTTGAGTTTTACTTTCCTTTCCGATTCTCCTTTCCAACCCTCGGGGGAGTATGGGAAGCAAGTGAGTGGCTGTGTGGTACTTAGTTTCTGGCTGGGGTTAAACCATGACATCAGCAGAGCTCAGAGTTCAGCACCACCACAGTTTGTTTCCCATGCTGAAGCTATCTCTGCAAAGCCTAGTTATACTGCAGTCTAGAAATGTGTATGGAGCAAGTAATATTTCTCCCCTATGTCAATGGAAGCCACCAAACGCAAATGGAATTAAGAGCGGAAGCATGCCTCTCTTTATGGCATTCCTTTCCAACCTCAATATTGGCCCAACCCACATGTCTTTTTCTTATTTTCACTGAAGAGCTTCTTCAGGTAAAGGATGCTTAGTCCTTCCTAGATCACGCACAGCAGGTGGTTTCACTTGTGATATTTTGCATAAGCTTCCAAATGCCAGTCACACTCTTTTCCACCCCCCAAATTTGTTTCTCGCTATGCTATTACCCTTTGTGGTGGGTTGACCTGGGCTGGATGCCAGGTGCCCACCAAGCCGCTCTATCACTTCCCTCCTCAGCAGGGCAAGCCAGGGGAGAAAATAAGATGGAAAAAAACCTCATGGGTCAAGATAAAGACAGTTTAATAAAGCAGAAGCAAAGGAAAACAAAAGATTCATTCTCTACTTCCCGTCAGCAGGGGATGCGCAGCCACTTCCTGGGAAGCAGGGTTTCAGTACGTGCAGTGGTTGCTCCAGAAGGCAAATGTCATAACAAAATGCTGCGCCCCACTGCCCTTCTCTTAGTTTTTATTGCTGAGCAGTCATCGTATAGTATGGAATATCCCTTTGGTCAGTTTGGGTCAGCTGTCCTGGCTATGTCCCCTCCCAAGATCTTGCCCACCCCCAGCCTACTGGTGACAGGGGGGAAGGTTGGAGAGACAGCCTTGATGCTGTGCCAGCACTGGTCAGCAGTAACCAAAACACTGGTGTGTTATCAACACCTTTCCAGCTGCCACCAGGAAGCAAAGCACTATGAGGGCTGCTATGGGGAAAATTTACCCCATCTCAGCCAGATCCAATACACTCTTGGGAGACTTCTGCAGAACTTCAAGCTCTTTTGATTAACCAGTCTAATGCATCACCTAAATGAATTTCTCTGTGTACACATGCACTTTAATTTTTGTATATATATATAAAAAAATTAAACTTCTATAAAACACTTAAAGCTAAGACATTTCTTAGCTTAAATAGTTGTTTTTCCCACTTTAGCATTTATCCATGGCATATCTGTGGAAAACAACCATATTCTCAATCCTATCGCTCCCTTCCAAACCTTCTTCATTTTGGTCAATCTGCCATACTTCAAAAATGCAAATACTCCTGCATCATCCTAGCTTTTCCTTGGGCCTCCAAGCTTCACAGGTCTCTGAAGTCTGTCACTTCACCTCTTCTACCCTCCTTTTCAGGGTCTGCTGCTCTTTTCACTACACTGCTTTTTTTTTTTGACACAGCAAAACAATTTTAAATTCATTTCTCCTCTTCTAACTTGTCTCTTTCAGACTTGTTTCCATGGTCCTGTTCTTCCAGAACCTATCTTCTGTTACAGATTGTTCCCTCCTGACAGTCCTGCCAAACAACCACCAGCAAATTCTGACTCACTCTCCAGCCTCCTTTTCCACAATATTCCCTGCATAGATACTTTCTTCAGCAACCTTTTGTGTTCTGGAAGCACGTAAGCATATGAGTATGTATCTTAAACAAAGACTTTTTGCTTAAACAACTGCACAAGTGTGTTCAGTATTAGGACCACACCTGTGTTTTACTAAAATAGAAATTATAAAGCTCAAAGAACGTATACTCTTTGCAGAACAAAGTTGCTGCAGTGTTCATGAGAACTTGTTTAGCTTTTCTGTTAACCAAATTCAAATGTACAAACACTCTAAGCACAGAGTGACATCGATGCAATACATTGTTTGCACTATAATTTTGTTAAACCACTGTTCATGGATTAAGGAATAGTAATCATATTCACAAATGGTGCTTTGCCACATTTTCAGAATTAGAAGGCTTAAGAAAAAAACCCACATCTACTTAGTGCTGTAAGAAATGCACGCTTCTTTTTTTATGGAAGAATAGAACTGACCTAGACAAACAGCCTTAAAAGCCAGAAATTTGTCAGTTCGCTTGGAAAGAGAGGAAGTGGAGGTGGGCAAAAAAACAAGAAAAGCCACTGTTTTCTTCCTTAATATGCGGGCAAAAACCGTAAGATGAGCTCTTAGATTCTACTGGAGACAATTTAAAGAGGGGTGAAGGTGACAGATGACTGGATCCAGAAGCTTTGAGAAGCTGTTTTACTAAAAACACTGAACACACTTGTGCAGTTGTTAAAGCAAAATATGTTTGTTCAAGACATACACTCATGTGCTTCAGTGCTTCCAGAACACAGAACATATTTTTGCAGGATCTTACTTTTTTTCTGAAATGTCAGAAATCCTAAAGTTCAAGTAAGATATCACATCAGTAATACTTTTAAAATAGCATCTTTTAAGTGTTTTAAACTTAAAAAGGATGCACTTTCAGATTAACAGATATTCATAAAATTGACTTAATTCACACCACTGTTTGGTGGACACTCACACTTGCAGATGAGAAATGAGCTGCCCCACGGTGATCTCTTCCGCTATCTTCTGATACAGAGTCTGACTGTTTAGCACCATGCTTTCTAGAATGGCTAGGGATCGTTGAAGGATGGAGACATCTACCATAGGCTGACTCACATACCCTGCAATCTAAAAACAGATGAACCAGCAGGTCAACAGATGCCCATCCAGGTAACCTTGTGGTGGTGAGTGAGACAAGCTCAGGGAGACAGGGCTCAGAAAACTGGGGTGCACTGTGCTCTCAGTGAGTACTCGGCTTCTCAGAGTCATCTTGCTCTTTCCAGAAGCTGCATTAAAGCGTGAAAAGAAATAGCATCCACTCACCCCCTTCACCCAAACTCACCTGTTTGATGAAGGTTATCGAGACCATGTCCCAAGAGACAATACCATGGTCCATGAGCTCCAAGAAGGCAGTCAGGGTGAAAGCCAACATCTCACTGTAACTGAAAAAACAAAGAATGCATTTACAAGAAGATCTGGTAGCAAGGAAAAAGCCTGTCCAGGCTGAATAAGCTGGCTCAGAGAAAAACGTCACCACCTTCTCCTAATAAAACAGGCTACAGTTTGGCAGCTGGGAGAGCAATAAAATATTTGTATTTACGAAGATAACTTTATTGTTTGTAGAATAATATTTTATTTTTCCTGATTACAAGCGTAAGTTAAAACTAGCAACGATAAGTCCCTAGTCCTGCTACCAGAGACTTGGCTAGTTAAAGGAACCATGGGAGAAGCAGCAACACAGTATTTATTCTTGAGCAGTGCAAAATATTACCACTTTAATTCAACACTTTCATGTGAGAGGAAAAAAACCCCAAACCCAGCCAAAACCCAGAAAACCCCAGAATATTCAGTATAATGACTGTTAGTTAAAAAAAGACCAACTTGAAAAGGGGGAAGCTTTTTAAGCTTTTAACTTGAAAATTTAAGCCATCTGCAAACGCTAGGTTTTTCAGCTGTTGTTAGATTTGAGCTCCAGAGTAAATTTCTATCACAAAACCTGCAAAAATCTTGGGAAATTATAACCCCTCCACACACACAAAAAAGAACAAACGTGTATTAACATCAGAGAAAAACAAAGAAAAATGAATTGTCATTCTGTAAATATTGCGACTGGCTTGAAACAAAATGAAAGCACAGAATGACTTGTGGAAAATTTAACACAACCACAAGACAGACAGGTAAAAAAGTTGGAGGGAAAGGTCGCAAAACATGCTGAAAAAAATACCAGTTGCTAATATGTAAGAAAACAGAAGACCTATAAAAGTTACGACAGTAAGTTATCAAGACTTTAAAAGTGCTTTCAATGAAACAGAACAACTGCAGCAGAAAAGCAAAGTGAATTATTTGCATCAGAGTTCATTCTAAATGTGCTTAGCAAAACTTACAGATCAGAGTTTGAGTGGTTGGTTTTTTTTAAGGTTTTTTGTTTGGTTTTGAGAGAAGAAAAGTCTTCAAATCTGTCATTTGAACATCACTAGAAGATATTCTGGAACTCGCTATTAATATGAAAAACAGATCTCCAGGACCAGATGATATTCACTGAAGAATTCAAAAGGAACCATGGTAAAACCAAACATTGCCAAACTGCTTATTGTGCTCTGCAGAAAGTGGCAAATAGAATCCCAGCTTTTAAAGAGGACTCAGGCAGGAATCTGAAGGACACATCAGGCATTTAGGTATTTGAAACCAGAAAGATATGGGAAATCTATTATAAAAGAACAATACCACTAGAAGAAAAAGAAATATTTAACAGGGAAGAGCTGCTACAGCTTTTGTAGGGGGAAGTTACGTTTCACATCTATATGTTTATTAGGTTTACGCGGCAGGGTCTGGGCAACTCGGGGATGCAGAGTGGCCTCTGTGCGGAGAGCCTGGGGCAGCCCTGTACCAGGCGTGGCCAGTCCCAAGCGGCTCTGACAAGCCCGCTGCTGGCCAAAGCTGAGTCCATCGGTCAGGCTGGAAGAACTTCTATGGAAGCTTATTTAAGAAAAGGGTAAAAAATGCTGCACAGCAGCTGTGAGAAAGGACTGAAAAAATATGTGAGAGAAACAGCCCTGCAGACACCGGGGTCAGTGAGGGGGAGAGGGTGCCCCAGGCTCCAGAGCAGAGACTCCCCAGGAGCTTGTGGAGAGACCACAGTGAGGCAGGCTGTCCCCTGCTGCCCAGGGGCCACCATGGTGGAGCAGATATTCAGACTGCAGCCTATGGAGGACATCACACGCTGCAGGTGGATGTGCCCTGAAGGAAGCTGCAGCCTGTGGGAGGCCCACGCTGGAGCAGCTCCCAGCAGGAGCTGTGGCCCCCTGAGAGGAGTCCACGCTGGAGCGGGTTCTCTGGCAGGAACCGTGGCCCACAGGGGAGCTGTGCTGGAGCAGTCTGTTCCTGACGGACGGCAGCTTGTGAGGGACCCACACTGAAGCAGTTTGTGAAGGACTGTATCCCACGGGAGGGACGCCATGCTGGAACAGGGGAAAAGTGTGATGAAGAAGGAGCAGCAGATACAAAGTGTTATGGACTGCCTGCAGCCCCCATTCTCTGTCTCTCCGTGCAGCTCGGTGCGGGGAGGAGGCAGAAGTGGAGAGTGAAGGAGTAAAGTTGAGCCAGGAAAGAAGGGGGTGGAGGGAAGGTGGTTTTACTTTTGTCTTTGTTCCTCACCATCCCACTCTATTTTTAATTGGCAAAAAAATAAATTAATTTTCTCCAAGTCAAGTCTGTTTTGCCCAACCCATGAGCTTTTTCATCTTGTCTTCTTCCCCTGTCCTGTTGAAGAGGGGGGATGAGAAAGTGGCTTGGTGGGCAGCTGAAGTTAACCCACCACAGTACAGAAGGTCTCTGAACAAATCAGTAAGTCAGAACAAGAACAGTTAAGCACAACTCCTGGAATTTGAAGATTTTTATGAGGTGCTTCACTTAAGCACCTTAAAAAAAACCCCACACCCAAAACCCACTCAGCTGCTAAGGGGTAAAACCAAAGCTCTTTCCTGCATTAATGACTGACTGAAAGACAAGAAGCAAAAGGGTAGAAATTAAATGGTCAGCTTTCAAACTGATGAAAAGTTACAAGGAAATTTCTCCACAACAGCACAATAGTGCTGGAAAGAGCTAAGAGCTAGGGGAAGCATGGAAAGAATGATCAGCACTCTGGAATGGCTGCCATAGTTACAGTGTTAATGGATTAAGACTGCAGCTTAGAAAAGGCATAACTAAGGGCTGGTATGAGTGAGAAATCTATATGGTTATGAATGGTATGGATAAGACAGAGAAATTTACAATTTCTCATAACAAAATATGTAGAGAGAACCAAATTAATATTAGGCAACATGTTTAAAATAAAGTATTTTTTCTTATAGGACAAGTAACTGGAACTTCATTTCCACACAGTGCTGTTGATGTCAAAAGTTTAAATTCATTTAAAAATTAAGATGAAAAATCTATGGAGGAAATATCCAAAGGTTCTTAAACAAAGAGATACAATTTCTGCTCAGGAAGCCCAAAAGTTAGAAACTACTGGAGACTGAAGACTGATAATACTTCCTCTGCTATACATTCTGTAGCCCTTTCCATTCCCTAAGATAAACAGACCTTCGGCCTTTGTAGCAACTCTTCTTATCATGCAGGTCAAAAAGTACTGACCATGTATACAAGAGCCAACAACATGTTTGCTGCTAACTGGCATGTACATGCCACCACTTCTACAGGGCTGTTCTTGTGTGCAACTGCATGTGGGTTTTCACAGGATACCTTCTCCCTTAGACAACAGGTGAATAACTGCTCCAGGAGATTATGACCACAAGAAAGGTAATCAAAATAATTTAAATTATCAAAGTGACCTTTCAATGCAAGTTTCATGCATCATAAATGTCTCCTCTTTTGCCTCATGAGGTTTAGCAAACTACTAGAAAGACTTTGTCTCAATAGGTTGGCATTTGCTGTGAGGTTAGTTGCATAATGCCACTTCTGCAAGCAAAATTAGCCCCTTATTGGAGGCCCTGTTCCAGAGTCCCAGAATACAGGAAACTTACTGGGACAGAAGCTTGGTCCCACTCTCTACAAGCCGTGTCAGCACTGTAATCCCTTCCATGTTGATGAACTCTGTGGCAAAGGTGACATCTGCAGAAAGTTTAGCCAGTTCCTTCATGGCATCCAGTCGGGCTTCCATACTGTGCAACTGGATCCTCTCCATCAGCTGGCGAGCTGCCCTAGACTGGGAGGAAAGGGGTGACCCCAGTTACAGACAAGTCACCTGCAGGCTGAGTTCTGACAGCATCAGCATTCTGTCAGAAGTTCGTGGATATGCAGAGAGAACACAGCAAGGGTAGAGAGATACCAGCAATGACATGGTAAGTAGCAGCAATCAGCAAGTCTAAGATAGGCTAAAAAAGGCTGCACTCAGCAACTGTTACAGCCAAGCAGGAGGTGGTTAAAAATGCTATTTTACATCTTAGAGTAAATGCTTGGTTTTCTTCTTGATGAGGTGAATGGTGGTGGATATAGAAATATGGAGTGAGACCATCAAACAAATAAGGCGTTAAAAAAATCTCTCATAGATTCAAAGAGAAGCACAAGCTTCTTTTGTGTATCCACAAGACATTCTGTAAGATTTCTCAGACACAGATAAATGATATCCTCTCAACCACCTCCTGCCCAAATAACTTCTTCCTGCTCTATTCACTCTCAGCTGTACGCCATGACACTTGCACAAAAAAGGTTTAAAAATTTTAATAAAAAGGAAGCTGCAGCAAATCTGCAAAAGACAGCTGTTGAGGTCACAATAGCAAGAATTCATTGCGAACAAACCCTCTCTGCATCAAATTTGTCTCATTTTAATTTCTGCATTAAGTCACCAGTACTGTTGCTTTCCAACTGATAGTACTAACTATACTCTTATTTAAGAATGCATCTGCCAGGTGCTTTACAACGTGCCAATCTAGGACATGCAATAAAAATGTAGACAATTTATTTGCATAAAGTCCTATAAAGGGCAGAGCATCCAAAGGAAAGATACACCACAACCAGGAAGGAAAACAAGTGTGTGCACCTCATTGTGCAGAATTACCACAACAAAGGTAAACTCCCTACAATTTGGGGAGGAGAAAGAAAAGCTGAGAGGCAAGAAACAGCCTGTCCTAGGAGAATAGCTACTGAGAAAAAGGGAAGAAGCACTTACCGGGGAGACTGCCAGCTGTAGGATAGTTCCATTCTTGATGTCACAGCGAGTCTGAAAGAAAACATAAACTTCAAACTGCAGAAAAGTGGAGGGAAAGAATGCAACTGGACCTACAGTGCATATTTGTATGCACAAGTAAAGGGGTTCCTACACCACACAACCCTACTGAGGGTATTGAGTCACTGAGTGCTTGCACCTATGGTCATGCACAGGGAGAAATACAAAGCTCCTCAGCTGAATGACACCATTCAAGTCCGAGTATTTTTGATAGCAGAGATGCTGCCCCTCAAGGATTAGTGACATTATTGTTCCATGACACTAGTCCAAGGCATTCTGTACTCACTCCAAACATCAGCAAGTTGCTGCCTCTCACACTGACCTGCTCTGTGATGTACAGCTGAGGACCATCAGCATACCGCAAGGTGTAGTATTCAGGGTTTGGCAATGACCACCTGGCAGAGGAAGAAGAAGGACACATTAGCTTCTTCCTCAACTTTCTTCTGGCTCTCAGTTAGGAACAGGAGCTTGATGCCAGGAAAGTAGAAAAGAACTTTCAAGCAAAGCATGGGAAACCAGGTCTCCCAAAGTGGAGAGAAAACGCCATCCTTGAGGGGGTGATGGGACTTCAGCCTACTCTTAACTCAAGCTCTGTGGAAGGTCTGAAGAGGCCTGCATGTCAGGAACAGCAAAACAGGCCAGTCCTCAGACACACCGACCCTAGGGGCATACATATGCACACACTCGGAATTGCAATGAGGATGTAAAGCCTCTGTTTTCCCAGAGATCCTTTTCTTCCCAATTTAAACTCTGGTCCTCTTCATGGCCAAAACTGGCAGCAGGCAGCATCTTGACAAGCAGCAGAGACCTTCCACAGTACCCCAGCAAGATTTGTCAGGGGAAGAGACTTTCTCCATAAGGGTTCCCAGAGAACTACTCACCCATCACAGACCTCCTTGATGATGGATGCAAGAGGCCTTTTCTAGAACAGAAAGAGAGAGTCCATGGTTCCTCTCAGCCAGAAAGTAATACTGCCCACTTTTATGCTTCCCACGTACCAGTATCAAGGTTGTGATGCATTTACTCCCGTGTCTGGTTACCACGTCTCACCTGATCTATTTCCAGCAGCTGGGCATTGGCACCTGGCCACTCAACAGCTACTTTCACAATGTCCGAAGGTGGTGGCATTGCTCCAGACTCCTCCAGGTGCCTTTACAACAGCGCACTCCCACACCTGTTAAGAGAAAGGATAGTGAGCAGCTCTGAACACTATTTCAATTGTTACATTGCATCTAACACCAAGCTTCAAAACACTGCATGGGATCAGCCTTATGGTTTGCTGGGTCTGCTAGGGACAAAACACCCAGTGTTCTAGAGATCAGCGCCTCATGCTAAAACAGCACATTGTGAAACCGTAAGTTCAAGCTTATCACCTACGGAAAACTTCTGAGAGCTTATTGGGGTACTCAGACAAGAAGGAGAGTTGCTGTGATCAGCAAAGCCCCATCTGCCACCCACTGCCCATACTGCCAGGTCAGCAAAGCAATAGCTCCCTACGCTCACCTACTGCCTGTACGTGAGAGGGGGAACATACTGTCCAGGTGGCCCCCATCCCATGGGCTGGTGTTTACTGATGCCCCATTCATATTTCTCAGATACCTTGATCCATTCAGGATACCCAAACAGGCTCCTAGGCAGGGCGGCAGCTAGCTTTATCCCATTCCCTTCCTATAACATCATAAATCCAAAATATGAATATCTATCACAGAAGGAAAGTTAATTCAGCGTTTGCTCTGAAGGTCTACCTTTCACTCCTTATCTGCCTTAGAGCATAAGCTTGTGTTTAGGGTTTGGTCCCAGACAGTTGTCAGACATGCTAGTTTGTGCTTCATCTGATAGTAAGAGGCTGTAAAAAAATGTACTTATTCAGTTCCTTTTTAATCCTCTCCCAGGTGGAGGGAGTAGCCCTGCTCTCTCCTACAGAGCCACAGAGAGACAACCTCCCCATCAGCAATTCTCAGGAACAAAAGCTTCAAGCTGCCAAAAATGTTATCTGACCACCCACAAAAGTAGTCCTGTCCTCAAGGACTCCTCTTGAGACTCAGTTTCCAGCATAACCAGAATGAGATTGTAAGCGTCCAAAAACAATTTCCCAGCTCCTATGGAAGTTCCCATTTCTCCTACTGGGGCAACCCTGTCCCCCTTTCCCAGAACTGACATGAGACAGTGCTGAGCAGGAAAGCTGTTTCATGATTAACATACTTTCCTGACTTATTTGATCAACTGGGAAAGAGATGCTAAGACTTGAAGGGAAACCAGCTGCCTTTGGAATTTTCCTGATGCAAGGACAGTAAAGAAGAGAGAACTTCCCACATATCAGCAAAGACCAAGTGGCTGCAGAGATACCTGGCCCAGGAAATTGGACGTGACTGACCCGGGAAAGGAAACTTCTATGAAATTAGCTGAGTCTATCACAAAAGGCATGTATGCCTGGCCTGTGTAAGACGTTGACTTAGAGATCTGCTGATGATCTCAATTAATGAAGCTCATATACCCCTTGCTTCCCTTGCAGAGACTGGTACCACTGCATGGAGAGATAGGAAAACTCAAGCGCACTGAAGTTTCTCTGCATTTGTACACTCACAAACCCCTTTTCCCAGCCTGCTGTGACTATTTTTCACTCCAGTTGAGGAAGATTTCTCACATAGGAAAACAGAATGCTATGATCTCCTGGTGCAGCCTTCTGAGAGAGTCACAACATTATCATCACTCCTGCTTGCTGGAATTGAGGACAAGGGTTGCATGTTTATGTTTCTTTCATAGCACCTCCCGGAAATGCCCAGTGTTATCACTGCAGCTAGTCTTGCCCTCAAGTCTCCATCAGATCAGAGATACTTGCTTTACAAGCAAGGCACTTGCAAGAGAGAGAAATCAGCCATTTCCCTATTAAAATAAACATTGTTTACCGTGAGAAGCCCTTCTGAATCTGCCTTGCTCAATTTGCTCTATTCTCAGCACATGTATGGTCTCTGCAGATCCTACAGAAATCCAGGAAGCCTGAACTCCAGAGCTATCTGCAGCTTCAGCCAACCCAAAAGGGAGACTGGTATTGCACGTGCATAGGAACGTCATCCGTCTCCGCTCCTAAAACAGCCAGACTTTGTCCACTCTACAATCCCACCCCTTGGAAAAGTATCTGGCAAGCCAAGTTCGGAATTTCATGATATTCTGAAAGTGCACGGCTTACCCCAACTCACAGAGATGGTTGCAGTCAGTCGGTATTCCCTCTGGCCTTCTCTTTCCTTTTTAGCATCAATCTCAATAACGGCTTACGTTTTCCTAAAAACCTACAAAATTACTGTAAGACTAAACACATCTCATGCAGACAAGTGCAGTCGAGTTAGGTTCAGCTTTGCCAGTTCCTTATAAGTAAGATCTCCAACCTTTCAGATAAGCAGCACACATCAGCTCAGACTAACATACCAAGAAAGAGATAGCCTTGGAAAAGCAACAGACTCAGTGCACCAATCAGGTTGAGATGGTCTTGGGGACAGTGACAGAAAAGCATTTATATGAATCCTATCATCCAAAATTACAAGTTAGAGTAAAGCAGTTACACAAACACCACCTGGTATTTTACTTCCTAATCTCGGAGGGAAGACAACTAAGTCATCTCCCACTCCAATATTTGCTCTGGATAAAAATTTTACAACTCTCATCTTGATACCAAATAGGAAAGCCTGTTTTTCAGAAGAGGTGCATCAGGTTAAGAACCTCCAGCTTAGAAAAGGCGAGGTCACGCAAAGGAAGACTACTCATATGAGAGCGAAGTTAAATTAGTGTTTCAAAGAAGGGTTTGCAGCCCACAGGGCTAGGCTAATTCACAGACAGAAAGCACTGAGCATATGCTGTCCTACGGAAACACTGTCTCCAAATCCCAAGAGCACGTGCTGTTAACAGACCCCACTTTCTTCACAAATTTTGATTATCGGTGTTATAGTCTCTCACTCCAAGACAGAAACACACAATTCATACTTTGCTAAGGTAAGACATGTTAACTCGTAGCACATATGTTCTCAAGAGGCCTCTAACCCTAAACACATACACAGCTGCTAGTGCTATTTTCATACCGGTTACAATCAGCAAATTGGACTGTATTCCCTCCTTCGACACTCATTCTGAAGCAGCTGGTCTTCTTTTGTCCAAAGTAAACTAGTAATTCAAGTAATAAAGCATAAGGAACCCAGGACCAGAACAGCACCTTGCCTCATTGTATAGGAATCTGCATAAAGACAGGAATGCATTGAACCCAGATACATTCAGAAGACTGCAGCCCCCTGTACAGTGCTTATTATTAAGTATCCATAGCAAGCCCACCTATGCAAGTTATCCTCAGCCTGTTCAAAAGTCAATACCCAATACCTGACATTTCTGACAATAGGAAAAGTCTGCCAAGCATTTCACACTGCAAGTCAGAAGAGTCCCTCCTGGTCCTAACAACCCAGCTTGCTCTAACATTCAAGTACAGTGTAAAGAGACACAGCAGAACCAAGAAAGCCTGCTAAACTGTACTCTGTAGCATCAGCCATAAGAATGTGGAGCTTACGCAACCCTTCTGTTTCACAAAGAGATAGATGAACCTAATAAAACTATGTATCAGTCTTCCTTGCTTCCTTTTCCTGAATTACACACACAAATAAATAAATAAAAAATAATTTTGCCTTTCAAATGTCTTTTGTAGCAATATCTCAAAACAGGGATAACTCATCAACTAAATCTTTTCAGTACACTATGGCAATTACTAATATACAAGCAGTAGCCCAGCTCTGTACATATTCCCCAAACAAAAAGTGCCCAATTTCCATGACGCCCACAAATCTGCAGAATATGCAGGTTTCCATCCATCAAGTCTAGAAACAGTCAGTTCCCAAACGGTATGTGATTTCCACTTGTTCTCCATTCAGCAACTAAAGCCTGAGAAATCTCAGTCATATGGCATAAGCACACACCATCTCCAATAATCAGACTGGCTTGCAGTAACCAAATAGGTAACTACTTCTCTCATGGGCAAACTAACTCAGGCTAGAAACCACTGAAATCCATTCAGTGTTCAAGGGTACAGCAAACACACAGTGAAGAGGCAAGGCTCAAAGATTACTTTCTTGAGCGTTAAGAATTGAATCTGCAACGCTTTTAACAAATATACCCAGGAGTAATTAGCATCTAATTACTTCTCCCTTCAGCCTCCTGCAGTACAGTCACAGCCTTTTATTAGTACTGCAACTTAACATTGCAAGCTGTTCCTGAAGAGTACAAGGAAATACAGTACTTCACATGCCAAAGCAAAGATGTCCATACTATAGGTAAAAGCCTTTACAAATCTCTACCTTGTCTTCTCCCTTGTGAAGAATATGCATCATTCAGGGAGAGGAAGTGCACATTAAAACAAAACCACTGATACTATGGGAAATTCTGCAGAAATCATAGAAACATTTAGGTTGGAAAAGGCCCTTAAGATAGAGTCCAACCATAAACCTAATACTGCCAAGTCCACCACTAAACCATGTCCCTAAGCACACATAAATAAAACTCTCCTGTTTCATCAAAAAAGTGCTGCAGAGATTGGCCCACAGTTCCTAAAGGCAATGCACTCCACCAGCAGCTCCCTCAATATCCTCACCACTGAACACAATAATCAACAAAGTTGTATTATGCTGCCTTCATTACTCAGAAAAGCTATCAGCTGCATGCAAACTCAGAAAGTAACTTACCATGATACATTAGATTATTTATACCCAGACTTCTTCCATAAATGAGCACCCACTCACGACTGGAAACCACGATCCTCATTCCAATCAGTATTGAATGCACAGTAAATATGCAGTGAAAGAAATAAAGCTTAAGGACTTTTTCTTTGCATAGCAGCACCACGGAACAGATACCACACAAGCCTACCAAGGAAGAGATTCAAACATCAGAATGAATTGGCTAAGCAGAACCCAGAGAAGCAGGAATATAAAAATTTAAAAAGTAGGAAACTCGTCAGACAGTCTGGGTCAAACAACCCTTTGAAGGACCTATGCAGATCAGTGGCTCAGTAGAAGGAGCTTTCCAGAAAAGGACAATGAAGACTGGACTGCAAATACAAAGGGCACTTCAGGTCAGCCTCTTAACACAAGGTTGTCTGTCAAAAGTGTTCTTTGAAAAGATTTCACTGTATGTCTGCAGACAAGAGAGGTGACAGATGTTAGATTTTACAATGGATGTGTTGCAGTGATCCAGTGATATATCTGATGAAATGACTGTTGAGAAGCTCTCAGGAAGAAGCACAGGCTGCAATTTTGCATAGTTGTGATTATCAGTTACTTACGGGCCTCTCACAGCACATTCTTCTCAACAACAGCACGTAAGCATTTTTACAGTTTTATACAGGCAGACAACAGAGAAGCTGAAATGCATCAAGGATGAATTCACTCCGCTTCTGCAGAGCGAGTTCCTTTGTACAAAACAGTGGTGCAGGGGTAGCTGCAAGGGAAGGAGAAATCAGCAGAGCCAGTAATAATACACTATTCAAGAGACTTCTGAGAAGCTGCAAGCTAAAACAACTGTAGTATTTTGAACAGAAATTCCCTATTCACAAACTCAGTCTTCTTTTCATTACAGATTGAAAACAAAGTGTGCTGCACACAGAATAAAAATGAGGAGGATGAAAGAACATTCCATGAAAAAGAAAAGCTGCCTGGCAGAATCCCCCAGTCAACAAGCAAATGGCTCGGTTTCTGAAACCTGTAGATGTGACAAAACATCCTAGTCAGCTCTTGGCAAGTCTCCAGATGGTGGTACCAACAGGGCTGATACCAGGTGGAGGTGATGCTGGCTGCTGGCACAGTGACTAGCTGGGCAAGCGTGCAGAGGAGAGAGCTCCTCCTTGGCCAGGCAGCACAGTGCCAGACAGCAGAGTCCAACCTGTGGGCTACGTACAGTTCTCTGCGTTGCTTCATATAACAAGCCGAGAGAAACATACTTCGCTAGAGAAACCAAAGAACCAGGCGGCCCCGATGCTCTCTCTCTAGGATCCTATGTTGCTCCAGAGGCCTCGGTCCAGGGCCGCGCTGCGGCTGCAGGGCGCCGAGCCTGTGACACCGGACCCTTGTCTTGCACGTCCCGACACAGCCGGGCAGGGGCCGCCCTTCAGCAAAGCCAGAAACCGAGAGCAACAGGCAAAAAGAGAAACCCACTTTTTTATTATGTGCAATCAGTCAGGCGAGCTGCAGGCAGCCGGCCTGCCACCGCCTCCCCAAGCCGGGGCCGAAGCTCATTTGAAGGCGCTCAACCGCTTTTTCCTGAGGACGCGCGGTCGCTGCGCGCCCCGGCCGCGGGCAACGGCGCCCCGCTCGGCCGCCCCAGCGCGGCCCCTCCGCGCCTCACGCCCAGCTGCCGGGGTGGGGTGGGCCCGGCGCCCACCGGGAGCCGCGTCACAGTGGGCACGGAGCGGGCCCGCCAGCCCCGCGGCAGGGAAACCCTAGGCCCAAGCCTCGCGGCGAGGCGGAGCCGCCGACGGGAAGGGTCCCGGCGGCCCGGGAAGGCGGCCCCGAGGGCCCGCGCCCCGCCGCCCCCCACCCCCGCGCCGCCCTGCGCTCACCCAGCCGCGCCGCGGCCGCTCCGCGCTCCGGCAGCTCCGGCTGCCCCGCCGAGGCGCTGCCCGCGACTGGCGCCGCCGGCTGTCACTCAGCCGCTCCGCCGCCGATTGGCCGCGACACGCGCGTCACGCGCCCACAGAGCGCTGCCATGGCGACCTCGGCCGGCCGGCCCCGCCCCCCGCCCCCGGCGCCACAGCCCGCGGCCGGGCTCCCCGCGGCAGCCTGTGAACGGCATTAACCGAGCGCCCCGCCAAGGCCGCCACGGGAGGGCTCACGCCAGCTCCCCGTGAAACGGCGCGCGCCTCCGGGGCCGGCTGTGGCCGCCCGGGGCCGGGCTTCCCCCACAGCTCTGCCCGCCACCGCGCACGGGACTGCGGGGGGCGGCACTGCGGGGGGCGGCGGCCAGGCCCGACGGCCTCTCCCGGAGCGCGGAGGCAGCCGCCGGCCCGCCCCGGAAGCACGTCCCCGGCGCGCCGGAAGGGGCGGGCCGCGAGTAACGGGGCAGCCGCGTGGGGCGGACGGAAGCGGCGGTCGCCGCGCGTAGCAGCTTCCGGTGGAGCGGGCGGAGCCTTGGGAGCGGGCAGCGGTGGTGGTGGTGGCGGCGGCGGGAGGGTTCGCGGACAGCTGCAACCATGGTGAGCCGGGTGGAGAGGCTGGGGCCCCGCGAGCCCTGCTGCGCCCCCGCGCCCGGTGTAACGGCGGTCTCTTGCAGACGGTGGGGAAGAGCAGCAAGATGCTGCAGCACATCGACTACCGCATGCGGTGCATCCTGCAGGACGGGCGCGTCTTCATCGGCACCTTCAAGGCCTTCGATAAGCACATGAACCTCATCCTCTGCGACTGTGACGAGTTCCGCAAGATCAAGTGAGCGGCGCGGCCCGGCGGCGGCGGGAGGGCCCGGGGTCGCCGCCCGCTTGGAGCGGAGCCGGTGCAGCGGCCGCCGGGCCCTGCGGGGGTGGCCGCGGCCTCAGCCTCGGCTGTCGCGTCGCGTCCCCGGGCTGCCGGGGTTCCCGGGCGCTTTGTTTCAGTTCCTCCCAGGAACCGGCCGGCCCGTACCTGTAGGTGATGCATGCCACCGTAGTCTCTCTGTAACATTTAAGCACCGGGGGGCGGGGAAGAATCCTGGAGCTAATACACATCTTGTGTTCAGGCTTCTCTTTGTGCTCAGTTTGAGGCATATAAAAGCGTGGCGTTCACAGTAGGTTCTCTTCTCCGCTGCAAATTCAAACAGCAGCATTGATGCCCCCCACCTCCCTCCTCCTCTCTCTTGCAATGTTTTTTTTTTTTTCTCTTCTCACTAGACCTAAAAATTCAAAACAGCCAGAGCGGGAAGAGAAACGAGTCCTTGGTCTAGTGTTGCTGCGAGGAGAAAACCTGGTGTCCATGACAGTTGAAGGACCACCCCCAAAGGATGTAAGGAGAATGAGTGCAGAACTAAGGAGAAAGGGAAGGGGCATCTGCTAAATTTGTTTCCTTGCAGAAGACTGTTACCGCAGCATTGTGCTAGACTTCTAGATGCTGTTGTGGCTAGGCCATCAAATGTCATTGCAGGAAGTCCCAATCCCTTTGTGGGTTTGGACATTAATTGGACAAAGGAGGGCTGTGGGCATCCCTAGGATCTGAGGACTTCTGTTGTGATAAATGTTTCTTTCGGGGGGGTGTCTGTTTTCAGACTGGAATTGCCCGGGTACCTCTCGCTGGAGCTGCTGGAGGACCTGGAGTTGGAAGAGCAGCGGGGAGGGGAGTACCAGCTGGTGCACCCATGCCACAGGCTCCAGCAGGATTAGCTGGCCCTGTCAGAGGAGTGGGAGGACCATCCCAACAGGTGAGATGCTGTGACCCATTAAAAAAAGGAAGACTTCTCTGGTACGTTCTGAGGTGGCTTTTAATTCTTGGTACCAATGCAATGCAAGAAGTTGGTGGAGTGGAAGAACTGTAATCTTAGTTTCTGTTACCAGGGAGCTTGAGCCTTGCAAGGCTTTTTTGGTACTAGATCTCCCTAGGAACTCTCGTCATATAGGATGAAAGAAGATGCTTCAAAAGTGCAGCTCCTTGTACAGACTTTAGTGGTATCCACTGAATTATTACAGGCTTGTAGCATTATTTAATTCATTTAGAGGAGACTGGCATAATCTTGTGAAGGGATAACAAATATTTTTTTAGTTTATTAACATAAAGCAGGTGTTGTGCTGTTACTCTGTGAACTGTTTACGTTGTTTACAGGTGATGACACCTCAAGGTCGTGGAACAGTTGCAGCTGCTGCTGCAGCAGCTACTGCTAGCATAGCAGGAGCTCCAACGCAGTACACACCAGGGCGTGGGGGTCCTCCCCCACCCATGAGCAGAGGAGCACCTCCTCCAGGTAAGAATCCCTCTATAGAGTGGGGCAGCAAGGAGCTTGTGTTATGTGGCAGAATTGGTGATGAAGAGGTATTTACCCCAGTCTGATGAAGATCTGGTATTGTGGAGGATTACTCAAATACCCAACTTGTACCTTGACTATATTCAGCTGGATTTATATGTTTGTTCTTTCTCTGGCTGAAGGAATGATGGGACCTCCTCCAGGCATGAGACCGCCTATGGGCCCACCAATGGGAATGCCCCCAGGCCGAGGTGCTCCTATGGGAATGCCCCCACCAGGCATGAGACCACCACCCCCAGGAATGAGAGGTAAGCAGAGCTTACCTTAAATACCTAGAAGCTCTTAAGAAGCCATAACATACATAAAATGTTTGCAGGGTGATGTATTTCAATGCCCCCATAGCTATGCTACTTGTCAGTAAATGCCTTGGGGTCATAAGGCCACTTTCAGCATGGGGAAAACGTCTTTCTGGTCTAATGTTGCTTCTTCTCTCCTTTATTCCCAGGACCCCCTCCACCTGGCATGCGTCCCCCAAGGCCATGATACTCTATGATGTACCTTTGAACTGTGAGAAGACTGATTAAGGGAATATACCGAGCAGTACCATCTGTCAGAACTTTGCTATGTATATTTTATATTTACTGCTAGTGAAGTTTGTCCTTTTTAATAAAGTTGGAAAACCTAGTACTTTGAGTCACTGTTGTACTGGTCTACTTGAGGAGTGCAGTTGTTCCTGTTCGCTACTGCACTTTGGTCACCCCAGAAGAGCAGCTTTGAAGCAAAAAGCTCAATTTGTATTGACAGCTCAGAAGGTAACAGTTGGTCTAGGCCACCTGGTCTGTATTGGTGTGTCTTCCTTATAGGAATTAAGGTTTATCAATGAAATTTAGTAAGGCTGATGAAAAAATTTGTTGCAAGGTAAAGAATTTTCAAGGAAGAGAGTTTTAACATTTCAGTGAAATTAAGTGTGGGTTACTGATCCAAACTATTCCTGCTTTGTTCACAGTGGAACAAGTACTATGGTGCCTGTACTAGGAATAGGGATCGCTGATGCTCTGCATAAAGCTGCTGCTTATTAGCCTGCAGTAAACCTGCTTCATCTTTAGATGTGGGGATTGCGTCTAGTAAAAAAAAAAACGGTTTGCTCATCCTAGCTTATCACTAATTACACACGATAATGTAAAGCAGCAGGTCATCTTCCCTTCTTGCTTTCTATTCAAGTTAGGAAGAATGTTGTCTGTCCCCCCCTAGCCCCTTTGGAGATAATCCTTTCTTCAGCTGGTTTTGATTCCTGTGACCTCTGAAGCCACCTTTGTAACAGATACACTGAAAGCCTTTCGGAACAGGCTCTCAACCACAGACATCCTTCTCAGCCATTACTAATTAATCAAGATCACATTAAGTATATGGACACAGCAATAAGCATTATCCAGTTTTTGCCCTAAAGACAACTTGACTTACATGAACTAAAAGTCTGATAGAAAGATGTAATGTATCCCAGCTCTCAGTTGCTCTAGTTATCCTATAAAACAGAAAACATTTTTTTTTTTCTAAAAAGAAGCAATACTTTATTGTATGGGCTGCTGAAGATGTTTTACATAGGGTCTTCAACCAGATATTAATCCAGAACCTGAAGAAAAACTTAGATTTTACTGAAGTCCCCTTGCAGTACAGAGAAATCCAGGCCCTGGAGGCAGTGTGTCTAAAATTACCCATTCGGTAGTTGCCAGCAGTTCTTACTTTCTCTTGTACCTAAAAGAGAGGATACTTGAAATGACATTTCATCAGCCCAGCTCTCAATAGCAGATGAGAAACAGCACAAGCGTTTTCTAGGCAATGCTCTCCCACGTAGAAGCCTAGGAATGTGCTATTTATTAAAGGCAGTATCCTTGACTGCCCCCAGCATCAGACCTGCAGTAGAACAGTAAGCTACTACAGAACCAACAAACCTTTCAGCAAGGGCCTTTAAACAATCACAAGAAGAGGAAAGCAAAAGCAGGAAGAAAAACATCTTGAATAAGGAAGTAAAGGGAGCTATACCTGGACTTGGATTTGAAGTTTCCTCGTTTTCTATGCTGGGCCTGTCCCAAGCGTTTTCGATCTTCAAATGATGGGCTTTTAAAGAGAAAGGGTGGCAGAGAGGGAGGTAGGTAAGACAAAAAACTCTGAAGTATGTCAACAGCACAATAGCGCAGGTACTTCTTGCAAGAATCCCTTCTCTGCTCTGCCCACCTTCTCCCCCAGTATCAGTCAAAGTATTCCTGAGAAAGGGATGCAAGAAAAGTCCCACCTGCTAAAGTGTGGACTAATGTACTACTAAGACATTACCCAGCACGGTACTGCTTCAGAGCCTTCCTGCTTGTGTTGGTAAGCTCTTCGTCAAACACAGACACTTTTTTCTTCCGCTTGGGGCCTAACACAGAGACAATAGTCAGAACATTGGCTGTAAAGAGAAGGCCACAGCATCATGTTTATTAGAGCCCAGTAGCCTTGACCACAACAATTAGCCTAACCATCAGGAAAAGCAATGACTCCTTTCCACAAACATGCACCCTGACTGCACCAGTGGCTATTCCTTCAAAGATCAGTGCTTCCTCCCTCTGTAAGAATTACTTCATTACAAATAGGTAAACTGAGCTAAGTGACATAAGGCAAGTCAGCTATAAAACAAAAGTCTCCACCTGCTGATACTGCTGCTGGTTCCTCTTCTGGCAAGACTCTGGCTCGCTTTGCTCGACGATTCCTTTTTGCCAGCCGTTCAGCATACATTTGAGATTTCAAGATTTCAAACTGTGACCTCTCCTCTGGCTGAAAGGTGTTAAAATGGAAGTTTTCAGTGATGTGAGGTTTTGCTAAGGGAAAACTAGATTAGTCCACCCAGGGTCCCACTTGTCCGTAAGCATACTCACTGTCATTTGGCCTTTTTTCTGACTATCCTGCATGAATTTCTTCCTTTTCTTTTTTCCTCGTAATGCTAGGTCAAACTCCTGCAGGGCTTTAGCCACTGGAGAGGTAAGGAAAAACAAAAAGAACCTTTTAAAGCAAAGAGCAAAGTGCAGTTGCCGCTATGGAATTTAGCGTGGCAGCAGCATCATGACTTACATTTCTCTTTCTTCCTTTCCTCACGGGTCTGGAACCAGCTTCGCTCCAGGCTCTCACCCGCAGTCTCTTGTTTTCCTGCCTCCAGCTGCTTCTTTGCCCTATTGATCTGACATAATTCAAGCAAGAATTGAGCTCATGTTGGCTAAAAGATCTCTCTCTCTTCCCTTTCTAAAACAGGCAGGTTAAGTATGTTAGGGTAATCTCCTTATGCACTGTAGATCCTAAAAAACTGAGGTTAAAAAAAAGTTCCTAAAAAAACCTGCTTACCTGGGCCTCGGACTGCTGCATCTCACGTTCCTCACGCTCCAAGCACAGAACTGCATACACATCTTTCTCTAGATTCTCAATCTTCTCTCGAAATTTTAGTATGACATCTGAAAACAATACAGTGTGAACATCAGAAGCAGCTCAGGTATAAGGCCACCTTGGTTTTCAGCACCTCTTTTAGTGTTCCTCTGCACCATGACATTCCCTGCATACTGCTCTTGTGCTTTTTGCCTCACTGAAGTGCGTACCTTGGGGGAGAATTCTGGCTTTCACTGCAGTTTTGGCAGTCTTCACAATATCCTTCAGCATCTTGCGCTCTTCCTCACCCACAAGTGAAACTGAACGACCAGCCCTGCCTGCTCTTGCTGTCCGGCCCACTCGATGAACATAGTGTTTGATGGTATTGGGCATGGTAAAATTGATTACCTGTAACAGAAAGTGTGTTAGCAGGGCAACAAAATTAAAGTATGAATTAAGAAGCTCAGCACTGCAAATACTCACTGTTTTAACACCTTCAATATCCAGTCCACGTGCAGCCACATCTGTAGCTACCAGAATATCAATCTGCTCATCCTTAAAGCGCCTGAGCAGAGACAGCAAATACATTAGCAATGAGTACACTTCTGCCCTAAAACTTCCAGCTCCTAACTGCTTTTTTGCCTACGATTGCCAACTAAACCTGCTAATACCTGAGTGCTTCCAGCCGCTGTGCCTGAGAGAGGTTCCCATGAAGCTCCCCAACTCGTAGACCCATCAATCCAAGTAGGATGTGCATACGGTGAGCTTGCTTCTTGGTCTGGGTGAAAAGCATCACATGATCTGGGAAGGTTCGGGTCAGTAGAGCTGAAAGAAAGTCCTCTCAGGAGCCTGCCTCATAGTCACCTACCGATTCCAGTTTTTCTTTGCTCATCGCTAACCTGACACAATGGCCTCACGGTCCCCCTCTCGGTTGGGTCTGATTCGGATAAATTCCTGCCGCAGGAAAGGAGCAACATCTGTGTTGCTGTTCACAAAAATTCGGACGGGATTTTTCAGGGAAACAGAAGCCAAATCTTTCACCTACCAAAACAGGTTAAGAAAAAACAAGTCCACATAATCTCTGGTAAAAGGAGACAAAAACTTCTATTCATCTTTCTGCCTCAATATGCTTCTCAGCAGCCTGTCTTACCTCCTCTGTCATTGTGGCAGAGAAAAGCATTGTCTGACGGTGGCTGGAGCACAACCGGATTATTTCCTTCATCTGTTCCTCAAAGTATTCATCCAGCATCCTACACAGGAGAAATACAGTAAGGTAAGGCAGCTTCATCTGGTTTTAGCTAAGAAGCATTACTTAAGGCAGGGCAACAAAGGATTGCCCTATAGCCTGGGAAAAGGAAAGCAGAAAACTTCCACCTCATTTTTCACTGCTGTCCTGCTTAGCCTACCTGTCTGCTTCATCCAAAATCAGCACCTCAACACTGCTCAGGTGGAAAGAAGGGCAGTTGTGGAGATGATCAATCAGTCGCCCAGGAGTGGCAATGAGAATGTCTGGTCCAGACCGCAGAGCTGCTTCCTGAGTCTTCACATCCAGGCCACCTGAAAGAGAGTGAATATGGACTGCTGACTCCCTGAGCAGGCTGCAGCAGACTACACAGATGCAGACTGTCTGAGGAACAGGAAACAACTCAGATTAATACATTCACAATTAGAAGTGACCTCTTTTCTTTCTCAGAAACAAACAAAAAATACAGCCCAGTCTTGGAAAGTGAGATTTTAACCCACAGCACACCTAGAAGGCTGCAATAACCGTGCAGCCTCCAGTTACAGAATTCCCTGTTCTTTGTAGCAGTTTACAGTGAGCTGTACAGTTCACAAGAGCAACTTAATACTCACCTACAGCAAGGCAAGTTGTGACACTGCTGAACTGTGCTAGCTGTTTTGTCACAGAGTGGACCTGAATACCCAGTTCTCGTGTTGGAACTAGAACCAATACCCGTGTTATTGGAGCCTGACGAGGTTTGTAAATCAGTCGCTCGAGGACAGGCAAGATGAAGGCAGCTGTTTTACCTAAAGAAGAAAATGAAGAACTATCAGTTACTGTGAATAGCTAATCTTCCATGTTTCCTGTGCCCTGCTCAAACCCCTACCTGTTCCAGTGGCAGCACAGGCACAAATATCCTTTCCCAGAAGACCCACTGGGATACAAGCCTTCTGAATTGGGGTTGGTTGCTTGAAGCCAAGAGCTGTGATTGCCTACAAAGGAGATAAGCAATTAAACTCTGTCTCTGATATGGCCAGATATGGAGTCCTGTGTCCAGTGCCAGACCCATCAGCGCAAGAGAGACATGGACATACTGGAGAGAGCCCAGCAAAGGGCCACAAAGTTTGCGGAGGGGCTGCAGCACCTCACATGTGGGGAAAGGCTGACAGAGCTGGGACTGTTCAGCCGGGAGAAGAGAAGGCTCGGGGCGAACTTGTCAATGTCTATAAATTCCTGAAGGAAGGGTGAAAAGAGGAGGGAGCCAGGCTTTTTCCCAGCGGTGCCCAGTGACGGGACCAGAGGCAATGGGCACAAACTGTAACACAGGAGGTTGGTTCCCTCTGAACATCAGGAAACACTTTTTCACTGTGCGGGTGACCGGGTGCTGGCACAGGTTGCCCAGAGCGGTTGCGGAGCCGCCACCCTTGGAGATACTCAAAAGCTGTCTGGACACGGTTCTGGGCAACCAGCTCTAGGTGGCCCTGCTTGAGCAGGGAGTCAGACAAGATGCCCTCCAGAGCTCCCTTCCCACCTTGGCCATTACAAGACTCTGTGACAAGTCATACTCAAGATAGTGCTGACACATTGCAAATCAAAGAATGGTTTCCATTATTTGGGAATAACAGCTGCTAAAGGACTATCACACTAGCTTGCACATAATTTTCTTTTCAGAGAGGCTGCGAAGAGAAGAGGAACTTGACAGTTCTGATTAGTGGAGCGGAGGCTGTACAACACTCTTCAGAGTAATGTACGTAATAACTAAACTAGTTAAATACCTTTAGCAAAGGTCGTGAAAGATTCATGTCCTGAAACAACAAGTTATCATCATATTGAGAGGCATCTTCAAAAAAGCTCTTTGCTTCCTAGAAACAGCAACAACAAAAGTGGATCAACACAGGCAGCAGCACAACATGTTATTAAAGGGCTCTGGGTTTGTTTTGAGCTACAGTTTGTTAACCAAAGTCAAATTCCTCCAGAAGAAATGCTGGAGATTGATCTAGTGTCGTTCTGCCCAACACTAACCATTTCTCCCTTTTTAGATTTCTTCCGTTCCTTCACTTTGACTGTATCTGCAGGGAAAGTGAAACGTGACAAGAATTAACAAGCACAGCTAAACACAACAAGACATAGTGCCTGCCTTCATCTCATACTTTTTGCCCTGAATGAGCTAGTGAGGGAGAAGCCTTAGAAACAAGTACAGGCATGCAGTGGTGTAAAATACCAAGCAAATATCCTTCCTCAGGGATGAGTTCAGTTAAAGGACAGTGGCTACCATTCAAAATAAGCTTGACTGAAATCAGAAGGAATGTCACAGAAGGAAGATGAAAAATAAGAGGTTCACGCCCACTCCCAGCAAGGCTTCACTACAGACTTTTCTCCAGTGAGCCCACAGTCTGACAGATTCTTGCTCCCAAGCACCTCTCTGCCCCGCTAATACCTGCTTTTGTGAAGATAGTTTCATCGTCCAATGAATACTGAGACTCAGTATCTTCTTTATCCCTACTGAAATCCCCACACTCCTTTTTGATTTGATTATCTTCAGTATCCATGTCTTCATCTCTCACTTGTTCTTGTGTAGCTTCTCTTTCCTAGAAAAACATTTTAAAAACAGCTTACAAATGAAAGCACAAAAAAGAAACTTCAATCCTTTGTGAACTTTTCTTTGTTGTTGTTACTATGAGCTCATTCAGAGATCCATGGTTTTGCATAACCTTAAGTATTAACAATTCTGCATTTTCATCCTTTCAGCCAGGTGCGAGGTGTGGTGGGACCCAGCAGAGGTGACTGGCGCACAGCAGCTCCAGGTGCGGCACCTGAGCCTCTGCAGGGACAGCAGGGGATGACCAAGTCCTCACCAGTTTTTCCAGTAACGAGGGAGAAAGACCCTGACCTGCAACTTCCTCCGCTGTCTCACTTTTTCAATCTTCTCATCCAGTGTCGTAGCCGCTCTCTAGGCAGATGACAGAAGAGGAGCTGTAAGGCCCGCCCGGGAGTACGGGGGCCGCACCGCCCGGTCCCATGCCTCACCTTGCCGCGGAGCTGGCGCAGCGCGGCCGCCCAGGCGCCTTCCCCGCCGGCCTCCGCCTCGCCGAAGACAAAGGTAGCGCTGAAGTCGCCGCTCGTGGGGCCCCGCCGCCTGGGCCCCGCCGCCCGGCGCAGCTCCTGCAACAACAGCAATGAGCAACGGCGGCGGGACGGCCGGCCCCGGCCCAACGCAACCCGGCCGGCCCCAGCCGCGGCCCCGGCCCAACGCGACCCGGCCCCGGCCCAACGCGACCCGGCCCCGGCCCAACGCGACCCGGCCCCGGCCCAACGCGACCCGGCCCCGGCCCCGGCCCAACGCGACCCGGCCCCGGCCCCGGCCCAACGCGACCCGGCCCCGGCCCCGGCCCAACGCGACCCGGCCCCGGCCCAACGCGACCCGGCCCCGGCCCCGGCCCAACGCGACCCGGCCCCGGCCCCGGCCCAACGCGACCCGGCCCCGGCCCCGGCCCAACGCGACCCGGCCCGGCCCCGGCCCAACGCGACCCGGCCCGGCCCCGGCCCAACGCGACCCGGCCCGGCCCCGGCCCAACGCGTCCCGGGCCCGGGCCCGGCCCCGGCCCAACGCGACCCGGCCCGGCCCCTCCACGACCCATGCAGCAGACCCTGCCCAGCCCACCTCCTCATCCTCAGAGTCTCCGGACTCGGGCTCCTCGGGCCCCACGTCCCCGTCCGCGATGGTGCCCACCAGCCCCAGTGCCTGCAGCATGGCCGCTCACCCAGCGCCACGCGCAGCCGCGGGACCGGCCCAGCCCGCGCTGTGGGTGGGGCGGCGGCTGCTCCGCCCCGCGCGGAAAGGAAACCGAAAGCGGCGGCGTGGGGCGGCTCCTCCTGCGGGCGGTGGGGGTACTGGCGGGGCTACCGGTGGGACGGGACGGACTCTCCATCGGGACGCTGCCTGCCGGTGACGAGCGAGCCGGGAGAGAGCGAGGGGCGCCGCTGCCCGGTGGGGCTGGGGCAGGGCGAGGAGCGCCGGCGGGGTACCGGGGCCGGCGGGGTACCGGGGCCGGCGGGGTACCGGGGCCGGCGGGGTACCGGGGCCGGCGGAGGGCAGGGGTCGCTGTCACTCGTTGGGGCCAGGGGAGAGTGGGGGGCGCCGCCGCCCGGCAGGGAGGGCGGGTGCAGCCGGGGGAGGGCTGGCGGGGCGGGCCTTGCGGGGAACTGGAAAGTGAAACCGGGCGGGGCGGGGCCCGGGCGCGGCAGGAACGGAACGGCCGGGGCCGAGTCCGTGCCTGGGGCCGGCGGTGGGGCCGGCGGCCCGCCGAGGAGTCACGGGAGCAAGCGATGGAGGGCGCCGGGCAGGAGCCGTGGCCCCGGCAGCCCCGAGCCAGAGGCAGAGGTGAGGGACCCGTGGTGCGTGCAGGGCACAAGGGCTGGGGGCTGAGGTTGGGACTGGGGCTGGTGCGGAGGAAACCCACTCCCTCCCTGCCTGCATATGGTGAAATTCTCTCTCAAAACTAAATTCCAGCGTTTCCGTATTCGCCCCTGGAGGCTGGATGGGGCTGTGGGGGGATGATGCCCTGGCAGCAAGCTCTGTGGTGTTTCTGCTAGTGTTCAGTGCTTCCCTAAGCATTCTGTTGAGAGCACGACAACGGCACTCTGCTCTGTGCTCCCTGCTACTCCGAGAGGCTGGACTCTGTCCAGGATGTCCGTGTTTCAGCTGTGTTGCACACAGTCACAGTCAGCTGCTGCTGCCTGCGTCATTCTTTCGATGACTGCTAACTTCTAAGGAAATCCTGTCCTGTGCAGGAAACTTCATCTTTGGTCTTTCTTAGTTCTGCCTTAAGTTCTGTGGAAAAGGGCTTCAATTTTTGGCATCTTCATGGCTTAACAGCTGAAGCGAACTCTAGGCATGGCACTATTTTTAGCAGTTAGAAACAATGCTACAAAGGAAACACCAGCTGAAAGTCTGTGTACAAATATAATGGCAGTTTACTAATTTGATGCCAAATGTCCAAAATATGCTGCCTATCAGGCCAAAATGATCATGTATTTGTGTTGGGAGGCAGGTTAATGTGATTGACTTATTATTGAGTGTCTTTTTTTTTTTTTTTTTCCCTCCTTAAGGCCGTGCAGATCATTGGGATACTGGCTTTATACGAAGAGGCAGCAACAGAACAAATAATGTGTCGGGCCAGGCAGCTCAGTTAGGGGAAAGCCCCCAAGCCAGTAATTATACTCTTCTACCTGGGCAAAGAGAGGAGAGATTTGGTAACTGGATTTGGAGGGTTCCTCAGTCAAGCAATAGACCAAGACACCAAGGTGGACAGGCCAACAGTGGAGCCACAGGACACTGGAATGAACAGGAGTATAAGGGAAGAAGAATGAGGAATCAAGGTGGACAAGTACACGAGAGGGCCAGAGGACCCTGGAATGAGCAAGAAAATGAGGGTAGAGGAAAGAGGTATCCAGGTGGACAAACGCATGAAAGGGCCAGAGGACCCTGGAATGAGCAAGAAAATGAAGGTAGGGGAAGGGGGTATCAAGGTGGACAAATGCATGAGAGGGCCAGGGGACCCTGGAATGAGCAAGAAAATGAAGGTAGGGGAAGGAGGTATCAAGGTGGACAAATGCATGAGAGGGCCAGGGGACCCTGGAATGAGCAAGAAAATGAAGGTAGGGGAAGGAGGTATCAAGGTGGACAAGCCCAGGAAGGAGCTGCAGGGCTGAGGAATGGGCAAGAAAATGAAGGTAGGGGAAGGAGGATGCAACTGTGGGAGAATCCTCATTTCTACCAGAACCCTACACCAGGCGGTGCCCAACTCGGTGAGCAGCCTCAACAAGTCAAAAGGATTGGCTATAAATTCCTAGAAAATCTCCTCCAGAAAGACCCTTCAGAAGTTGTCATCACACTTGCTTCCAGTTCGGGTTTGAAAGAACTTCTTTCCCAAACTGCTATGAAACCCGATTTCCTTCAGCTTGTTTGCCAGGTGCTTCGAAAAGCATGCAGTTCCCGAATGGATAGACAAAGTGTCCAACAGCTTCTTGGAGCAGTGAAGGAGTCCAACTTTCTCAAGATCTGTCTGCCACAGTATGTGTCTGACATGATAACAGAAGCAGTCCCTGCTGTACGCCATCAGTACCCTGTGCATATTAGCAACATAATTTCGCTTCTTCAGGACCTGATCAGTATTTTCCCAGCCAGCTCTGTGCAGAAAATTTCCATTCTCTTGACAGTCTTGCCAGCATCCATAAATGCCCTGAGGGCTTCTGGTGTGGACATCACAGAAGAAACAGAGAAGAATCTAAATAAAGTCCAGATGCTCGTGCAGCATTTGCAGGAGAAGAGACGTGAAGGCACACTGAGGGCTGATAACTGTACCCTTATGCAGCCCCACACTGATGGTCAAGAGGAAACCTATCGTACAATGACCATTTTTCCAACATATAATGAGGTACACCATGATGAGAAACCGTTTCTACGTCCCAATATTGTTTCTGGAAGATATGAGAGCACCAGCATTTATCTTGACACCCATTTCCGGCTTTTGAGAGAAGACTTTGTGAGGCCTTTAAGGGAAGGTATCCTGGAGCTTTTGCAGAGCTTTGAGGACAAAGGTTTGAGAAAGAAAAAATTTGATGATATCAGGATCTACTTTGACACACGGATTATTACCCCTCTCTGTTCCCCAACTGGTATTGTTTACAAGGTCCAGTTTGACATAAAACCACTGAAGTTTGTACGATGGCAGAATTCCAAACGGTTGCTATATGGATCCCTGATCTGCATGTCCAAAGATCACTTTGAAACATGCCTCTTTGCCACTGTTTCTAATCGTAATACTGCAGATCTTGCCCACGGGATTGTGCAGCTATGTTTTAATGCACAGAGTCAGGCACTACTGGCAGAGGTTCAGCCCTCAGACTCCTTCCTCATGGTAGAGACAACTGCCTACTTTGAGGCCTATCGGCATGTGTTAGAAGGGTTACAGGAAATCCAGGAAGAAGATATCCCATTCCAGAAATACATCGTGGAGTGTGATGCACAGGTGAAGCCACCAGCATACCTGACAAAGGATACTGCCTACAACTTTGCACCCTTGGTGGAAGATCCCCCGTCAGATGAGGAGACGCACCCTGATGGTTTGAGAATGCAAAGTGTCCCTGTTCTAGATCCCAAGCAGTGGCTTTCAATGGAAACCTTGAGATTAGACGAGTCTCAGATGAAGGCATTGAATCTTGCACTCACCAAGGAGCTGGCTATTATCCAAGGACCTCCTGGGACTGGTGAGAAATATTTGCTTTAAGTCTCTGTCATTTAAGTTCTCCTTGATTGCCCCATTAAGGGAGATTAACTTCAGAGAAAGCCAGATATACTGTCTCCAGAGCTTTAGTCCCATGCCTAATTGATGCTTGAGTAGCCCAGCTAGGTGAGCTGTGGAGAAGGTTGAAGTAGCCTCAAATATCTGTATCTGATCTTATGCATTGCCAACCTAGTTGCAGGTAGACACGAACTGCAAAGTTGGCTCTGCTCGTGTATTGGTGTGAAAAAATTTTCAACCATCTTTGATAACATGCTTGCTGTGCAGCAGTCCTATTTGTCTTCACAGCATGTTAGAACATGGGGAGTATTCAGCCATGATCCTCTGTGTGAATAAAGCATTACAAGGTTAACTGTGATTTTTTTTAAATGGTACCTGAACTTAACAAGCACCATTGCTTGTATTCCACTAGTATGTGGATGTTCCATGTGCGGCCAAATGTCATGTATGAAGCCAATATCAGAGTGGGCTGAGAGACACAGTGGCAGAGGAAACTCTGGCTCCGGGTCCGAGGTATTAACCAAAAGATAACAATCTTGCAGAGCATGGCCTTGTTCAGCTACAGGACAGGAAGATGCTGTCTTGCTACTCCATTTCCATTTTGCAAACTAGTTACCTCTGGGCTCAACTTCTTTTGGCACAGACCAGATTTGCAGGCTAGAAGGAAGTCTTGTATCTGTTTGTGATAATTCCTGTGTTTTCCAGCACTCTGTAGAGGGTGGATTACCCTTTTCTGATTCTGAGCTTGTTTTGCAGGGAAGACTTACGTGGGTTTGAAGATTGTTCAGGTTCTCTTGACTAATAAGCATGTGTGGCAAAGCACTGTTCAGAAGTCTCCCATCCTTATAGTTTGCTACACTAACCATGCACTGGATCAGTTCTTAGAAGGTAAGAGTACCTGTACAAGTATATGAAGGGTTGGGTAGAAATTATAGTGTAACTCTTACTCTACCCTTTTTCTGTCATGATGACCTGCCCTTTTGCCTTTTTCTAGTGACTCTAGCCCCATTGATACATAGTAAGAAAACTTTATTCAGACCAATCCATTGTAGCATTTGCAAAGGGTGTTCTCCCTATTCCTTGTCCTACTGCAGAAAAAAGAGCTTACCTCTTCAGTACTAATATTTCTTTAATTCCCAGGAATATACACGTTCCAAAAACATGGGATAGTGCGTGTTGGGGGCAGAAGCAGCAGTGAGATCCTGAAGCAATTCACCTTGAGGGAGCTGAGGAAGAAGTGTGAATTCCGATACAACTTGCCAATGCATCTCCGCAGAGCCTATGTGAATGTACGTGCAGACTTCAGTGGAGGTGATGGGAATGGGTTGCCTGTGCATTGGAGGAACTAACTAAACTGCCTCCACATTTGTTGTTTTACCTTGTCTTACACTGAAGTTAGCCTCCTAATTCTTCTGTCCATGTTCACTTTATCAGATTCTGCTGTTTCTGAACTTTGTTTCTCTGAGTATGATGATGCCTTCCTTCTCTTTGTTATGGGCAGATAACAAGTGAGATGAAACAGGCTGAGCAGGAGCTCCATGAAGGAGCAAAACACTTAGAGTGCACAACATACGGAGTTCTGCATGAGCGCCACTTGGAAGCATGCATTGCGCCCCACCACTGGAAGAGTCTGATGAATGGTTTGGTAAGAGAGGTCCCTTTCATCTGAGTCAAGCAGTCCCAGTGTATGCTTACTACCCTTTCTGCCGATTAGTCTGAGGTTCCCCAAGCATGCTTCTTTTTAGCACCATTTGGCTACTAGGAAAGTGAGGGAGTAAATAGCAAGCTGTGCCAAGTAACAGTTATCTAGACCTGGTGGGACAGGCAGGGGCTTTAAATTTTGCTTTAAACTGCAGAGATTAAAAGTGATCTTTATCAGCATAAAAATACAAGTGCCCAAATTAAAGCTTCTTAAACTGAAGAGGAGGAGAGATGTTCTTTATGAAGATCTGAGGCTGCTCAAACTTTCTAGCTCTGGAGGCCTTTTAGGGGACTTGCCTTCTGCTGCAAGGTGCTGCTTTGGTGTCATCTGAAGACTCAAGTGCAATAGGCCTGGCTGATTTGACTTTCCTTGTATTAGGATGATGAGGAATTTTACTACAGTGCTTCACAACACTCAATGATTCTGGAGTGGCTGGGCCTTGGTCTAACTGTCTTCACCCAGAATGCTGCAGAGAATATAGGGGCTGAGAATCCAGGTAAAAAACATAAACCAAACAGACACCCACCCCCCACCCTCTACAGATGTGTTTTCCTAAGCAGTGCAAATGTGCCAGAAAAGAAGGACTGCTACTTAATAGATGCTGGAAGATGAACCTTGATTTCCACATAGTGATCTGACTGCTGCACTGTGATTCTGCTAGAGTGGCTGTGGCTTACTGCATGTGACTCTCACAGGTGGTCAGCAGGAGAGAGGGGAGGAGCGGGAAGGTGAAGCAGAAGAGGAGCTTTTAGAGATTCCAGAGGAGGCTGACCTGATTCAAGCTGACAGAGTGATTGAGGATGAAGAGGCAGCAAAGCCTCAGGGAAGGAAGGAGGAAGAGCACAGAGCTGTTCATGAACTAGCCAGTGTGCTGTTGGCTATGAAGCTGGAGGACCAGGAAGAAGGAACAGCCCAACCGCAACAGCAGACTGTGCAGTGGGAGGTAATTGCATTCACTAGCATGCTCTGGCTCTGCTTGACTGTGTAAAGAATAACATAGGGATGCTAATACAGAAGAGTCTTTGCTGTAACTGCTTATTGAGGAGCTTTTTTTCTGCAGATAACTGCTGCCCAGAGGAAGAAAATGAAACAGAAGATGAAGGTTGAGCTCCGTAAACTGAGTGCAATGACAGAGTCAGAGGCCAAGGCTGTTCAGGATGTGTGGCAACTTGACCTGAGCTCCCGCTGGAGGCTTTACAGGTGACGAAGCTATTTTGCAGAGTCTGTCAGGCAAATGTTTCTTAGGGCTGTTCCAGTTTGCAAAGCTGTCAAGTCACAGTGTTTCTGTCCATATCTGTTCAGCTCCCTATTTGAACATGCTTGTTCTTACTTTCCTTGTATTGCACGGGCAGTGCTGTTATCTCCACTGCGTGTGTTTGGGACTAAGTACAGATGCTAATAATCTCTTGCCCAAAAGACAAAGAGGAGGTTTTGAACTGAATTCACTCAAAACTTCTGGATCACTATCCTGTTCCCCTTGCTGTGTGTGATAATGGCACTTTCTTCTCAGGCTTTGGCTGCAGACCTATCAGGGATTTATTCGACGGAGGATTCTGCAGCATGAACAGCAGTACCAAGCAGCAGCAGAAAGGCTGGCCGAACTGAGGCTGCAGGAAGATCTCTGCATTCTCAAGGAGGCCCAAGTTGTGGGGATGACAACTACAGGTGCACAGCAGTTGGGAAGCAAACCAGTATTGCACTGCATGCAGTAATAGTTAAATGACCTTGTTGCCAAAAGATTAGTATCATGTGGTCCTTGACAGCCTGGGTCAGATTCTGCATTAATCTGCAGCCGCCTTAATCTCCGATTCACTTTGCAAATGTGGCTGTTGTGTGAGTTGTCAGTTAACCACATGAGCAGTTTCCTTGTGCTCTTGCACTCCTTCCATCTTGAGTAGCATACTTCGAATAGAAATGCTCCACTTCTTGTGCCTAAGTGAAGCACAGCTAATATCTGCACTGCTATCCCCACATTGCCTTCTGGTGATGATAGCGTAAAGGTCATTGTAACGTGACCCTTTGAGAGACAGTTTTAAGTTTGTGTGTTGATGAATGCATTGGGTGGGTATCTTATGTCTGAAGAGAGAATCTGGAAAGGGCCAAGGCTAATTAGTAGGACTAATCTCCACCTGTCTTCCCTAATAACTCTTCATGTAGAAGCCACCCTTGGTATTGGTGCTGTTTTAAAGTTCAAAAAGCTGAGTCTTGAAATAGGGAATGTTGGGAAGAAACCCAGTCTGTCTGGGGACACAGCCTACTCCCCTCCCTGAAAACTCTTGTCATACTGCCTGCACGTAATTATATTCTGCTAAGGTTTATTTTCTCTCCTTATTCAGGTGCTGCCAAATACCGTCAGATCCTGCAAAAAGTAGAGCCGCGAATTGTCATTGTAGAAGAGGCAGCAGAGGTGCTTGAGGCTCACACCATTACTACTCTGACTAAAGCTTGCCAGCACCTCATCCTCATTGGAGATCACCAGCAGGTAACATCCATGACTAATGCCTCTAAGTGTTGTTCAAATGAACTAGAACCTTTCAACTAAATGCCATATGTGAAAGGTTTACTGGTCCCCAGCTTCCACAGATACCACAGGTCCCGTTGCCTGTAATTTTACAGTAGAGCTCCTGTGGGACTTGTCTTTTAGTTTAATGGATACATGTGCTTACATCCATTTCAGTTGTGACTGTATCAAACTTAGATATTTAGCACTTCTTTAAGAATCCAGTCTTTGGTTTTTCTAGGGGGGACCAGTGACAGAAAGAGAGATGTGTGAAAAGTCTTACTAATACATAGGAAAAGTACTAAAACATGGACCTCCTATCCCTTCTCTTTCAGCTGCGGCCTAGTGCAAATGTGTATGACCTGGCCAAGAACTTCAATCTGGAAGTCTCTCTCTTTGAACGGCTGGTGAAAGTTGATTTCCCCTTTGTCCGTCTGAAATACCAAGTGAGGAAGAGCTCTAAAAAAACCTCCATTGTATTTGCATTTAGGTTGTGTTGTTTGTAGTACACTTAAGTTTGTATTTCTACTCTGAGAAGCCTAAAAGAAAATAATCCACTACTTAACTCCTGAGAAGAATGGTAAGAGCTGTCAAACTGCCACAAACAGTGTTCCAGTGCATTTTTCAGTTATTCAGTGATGTCTGCAGCACTGTGGTTCCCACATGTTTTAGTGCAATGAACCTGGCTTATTGTGGCATCTGAAACTTCCAGCACTCTGGAGACTGACAGCACAAGTAGCCTCAGGCTGCTTCCCACTAAACTGCTATAATCATCTATCCTGGTGCCTGGAGAAGTTAATACAGGACTGCTGGAGGTAGAAATAAAACTACCTAGAAGAGCTCATGTAGTGTTTAGGGTGAGGTGCTGGCTTTTGTTATCTAAACCACTGTTCTTAGATTTGCACTGAAATGAGCATTCTTATTACCACAATTTTGCCAAATTATTTTCTTGATGATACTCCGCTACTACTACTCCTGTAGTTGCTGGGGGTGGCAGTGATGGGGAGGGTGGGGATCAGGAGGTGCTCCCTTCTTGACTCGTACTGGAAAGTCATCCTTGTATTCAGCGGTGGTCTGTTCAGTGGAACAACAGAATATTGACAGGGAAATATGGTGCTCCTTCCTTAAGACTGATAAAGCTGCTTTGTGTTTCAGCACCGCATGCGTCCTGAAATAGCCCAACTTCTCAGCCTTCATATATACCAGGAGCTGGAGAACCATCCCTCTGTCCTGAAGCATGAGAACATAAAAGTGAGTTTTCAGCCATCCAAGCAATTGCTTTTGTCCCCTGTTACTGGCTAAAATGAGTTTATGTAAAATACAGTGTTCAAAGATTTTGAATTCTTAGATCAAGTTCAGTTATTGAAACTTATACCTGAATCAAGAAAATGTGTGATATAGAATTAGGCGAGTAATCTGTAGTTCTTCTGGCATTAGTGATGGTGGACACTGGAAATGCAACCAATACCGATGACTTTAAGACAGTGAAAAATGGAAGAAGGACCAAAAGAACTGTAGGAGATTGAAAGCTAGGAAGAAATCTTAAATGAGAGACTTAAAGCATAATATGTGAAACTCCAGTGTAAAAGATAGGTGACTTGACTACTGGAACTCTCCTCTGGGTTCATTTTTACTAATACACAACATCTGTAGACAAGATCTATTCAGCTTAAAAGTATAAGGCAATCATGTATTGGCTAGCATGCACAATAAGCAGCTGGAATTTAATGTTATAAGCACATTATATATATATATATGCTTGCCACACCATAAGACACTTGAAGAGTCTTTGCTGTAGTCAGGCAGGTATTAGTCAGAAGCAGCATCAGCCTTTGTTTCTTCCTTAATGTTACTATGTTTCCATCTTAACACTCGCTCTCCATTTTCTGACTTTTATTTCCCCACCCTAAATAGGATTTTGTATCTCTCCATATTGGTGCTTTTCTTGCATCTTTGAACTATACTAGCAAATCATGTCTCTGTAAGTTTACCTTTTGTTATCTTGCATAGCCCTGTTCTGCAGACTTGCTCACAGCTCTCACAACTTAACTATTGCCCCAGAAGTCTAAGTGAAGGTTACACTGCTATGCAGTATCAGAGCTACACTTTGGATCTCTGAAACAAGTGACTGAATACCCTGGGAGAAAGAATTGGAAGTAGTTACAGAAAGGGGATTGCAGTAGCTTAGCTACTTTCTTCGTGAAAAGACAGTACTAATTAGTTAAAAGCTCTTTAACTGGATGAGGAAAGCATGCTGAAAACTATACCAGAATGCTGAAGCCAGACGAGAAAATTAATACGGAAGATGATTTAATTATTAGAATAAGTTATCTGGGAAAGTGGCAGGTCCTCTTTTGGTATCTTGAAATCTAGATCAAGTATTTTTGTAGAAGATGCTTTAGTTTAAAAAAAAAACCAAACAAAAAAACAACCAAAAAAACCCAACAAAAACCAAACAAAAAACCCCAACAAAACCCAACCAAATAAAACAAAAAAAACCAACCCCAAACTCCACCAGCCAGCAACAAAAACCCTGCCCAAAATACACAACAACTTAGGAGACCACAAAATTTTACTACATTTCTCCTGTGAGAAGCTATTCTGGAGAATCTGATGGCTCCATCTGGCCTTAAACTAAACTTGATACCATAAGACATCAAAATTCAATCTTCCCATCTAGTACAATAACCAGCATAGGTGGTCACTGAATTAAATTGTACAGCAGTTGCCGCTATGCCACTATGGACACCTGGTTTTTCCTCATAAAAACAATCTCTGGGTTTTGGCACACAGTCAAAGAATTTCTTATGGGTAGAAGAATTCCAGTTAATAAGCAAAAAATAAAGGTCCTCACCAACTCAAAGCAAATGGAATTTTTGAACAGGTGAGCAGACAACTCTATGCCCCTGAAGCTCGTAAGTGACTGCTGGAGTCCCTGGTGTTCCTAGTTTTCCTGGTGGAAAACCAATCCTCCTTCCTTCTTTATATTTTTACTGCAGTCACAGAGAAGGCATGATTTTTGCTAGGCAGTGTTAGGCAAGTGCTAAGCCCTGCGCATTGGTAACTTACTTTTTCCCACACTATCAAAACAAGACATTGTTCACACCACAAATGCGAAATGGAACTACGATCTTTTGGGAGATGTTACTAGCACTTGATCTTCTCTTTTCTATATTTGAAAAGGTTCAGTAAAAACTCTGAAAAGGTAGGAAGTAAAATAATCCACAGGAACTGATTTCATATTAGGATACTGAAATGTTACTAATAAGCTGAAATGTGATTAATAACCTTAAATTCCTATCTGATGAATATCCTATGGAAATCTAAGGAGAAAATGCCTAAGTATGGCATACTGTAGTCCTCGGGAGTCTTCCTGTCAGTGAATAATTGGGCACATGGAAACAGGCTGCAGTGACAGCAGCTGGAATTCTGTTTCTGACATCGCTTTCTCTTGTTTCAGGGCATCATATCTAATCTCTTCTTTGTGGAACATGACTTTCCTGAGCAAGAGATTCAGGAGGGGAAAAGCCACCAGAACCTACATGAAGCCCAGTTTGTAGTGGAACTGTGCAAATACTTGTTGTTTCAAGATTATCTGCCTTCTCAGATCACCATTCTCACTACTTATACTGGACAACTTTTCTGTCTGCGTAAGCTCATGCCAGCCAAGACATTTGCTGGCGTGAAGGTTCACGTAGTAGATAAGTACCAGGGAGAGGAGAATGATATTATTCTGTTGTCACTTGTGCGGAGCAACAAAGAGGAGAGAACTGGGTTCTTACAGATCCCTAATCGGATATGCGTAGCATTATCCAGAGCTAAGAAAGGGCTGTATTGTATAGGAAATATGAGAATGCTTGGCAAGGTTCCTCTCTGGAGCAAGATCATTCACACCCTTCGGGAGAAAGGTCACATTGGCCGCTCACTGGTGCTTTGCTGTCAAAACCACCCTGAAACCAAGACACTGGTATCTACAGCAGCAGACTTCAGCAAAGTCCCAGAAGGAGGCTGCAGTCGTCCTTGTGAATTTAGGTTGAGTTGCGGACATGTTTGCACAAGAGCATGCCACCCATATGACATAGAGCACAAAGAGTATCAGTGCCTGAAGCCTTGTCAAAAGGTACTTTGTGCAGACGGGCACCGCTGTCCACGGTCATGTTATGAGCCCTGTGGACCATGCATGGTGATAGTAGAGAAAACTATTTCTAAGTGTGGCCACCTGCAGATGGTGCCATGCTCTGTTCCAGACAGTGAGTTTCTTTGCCAAGAACCTTGCCAGAGAATGTTGAACTGTGGGCACATGTGCAACAAATTCTGTGGGCAGGAATGCACTAAGCGGTGTCCTGAACTGGTTACAGTCATGCTGAAATGTGGCCACAACCAGCAAGTGAAATGCTGGATCACTGAGGAGATGAAACATGATCAGCTTGTGGAGTGTAAGACTAAGTGTTCTGTCACACTGGCCTGTGGTCATGTATGCTCAGGTTCCTGTCATACGTGCTTTGAAGGAAGATTCCATAAGCCTTGTAGCAGCCCGTGCAAGCGCTTCTTGGTCTGCTCCCACAAGTGTCAGCAGCCTTGTACTACAGAATGCCCTCCCTGTCAGCTGGAATGTCAGAACCATTGCATCCACAGTAGGTGTAAAAAGAAATGTGGAGAGAGCTGTTTTCCTTGTGCTGAGCCATGTGAGTGGTGGTGCCAGCACTACCAGTGTACCAATCTTTGCTCTGAACCATGCAATAGGCCTCGCTGCAATGTACCATGTCCTAAGATACTGTGCTGTGGTCATCCTTGTATTGGATTTTGTGGAGAGCCCTGCCCAAATAAGTGCCTTGTTTGTGACCGTGAGGAACTCACCCAGATCTTTTTTGGCTTTGAGGAGGATCCAGATGCTCGATTTGTACAGCTTGAAGACTGTGGCCATGTCTTTGAGTCCCAAGGCCTTGACCATTATATGGATGAAGATGATGATTATGTCATCAAGTTGAAGGTATGCCCTATCTGTCAGACGCCTATCAGAAAGAATTTGAGATATGGCACCATTGTGAATAGGCGGCTAGATGAGATAGAAAAGGTGAAAGAGAAAATCCAAGGCCCAGCACAGGAAATTGAGTCTAGCAGACAAAGACTGCAGGCTGCACTGGCAGGGAATGCTGTTCTGCGGAGGAATCTACCCCTTAAGTACCTTGTGCTAGAAGATAAACTAAAAGCTTCTGATCTCTCCACAAAGAGTATTGGGCTAATTGAGAACCAACTGAACTTCTACGAACGTGTAGCCGAACTAACCAATTCTATGAGCAAAATTGATGCGAGTGAGAGGAAGGGGGTGAGAAAGCGGCTGGATGAAGTCCAGGAGTGGCTGGATAAGCCGCGCCTCAGTTTTACAGGCCAGGAACTGTCTGACCTGCAGTCTGAGATCCAGAGACTGACCCATTTGCTGAAACTCTTAGCCATCTGCAAAGGTGCCAGCGGGATGATCACCCCAGTGCTTGCAGCAGTGATTGCCAGGGTACGCAAGATACTGGAAGGGACAAGGAAATTCACAGAGGAAGATGAGGCTGTAGTGAAGGCTGAGCTGGAGAGGCTTGGCGCTGCCCTGCCTGTGTCGGGGCTGGGGATCTCTGAAGCCGAGCGGGTGCAGGTTGTCAGTGCTATTGGTTGTCCCCGTGGCCACTGGTTCAAGTGTAGAAACGGGCATATCTACGTGATTGGGGACTGCGGGGGAGCGATGGAGAGAAGTAAGTGCCCCGAATGCCATGCCGTCATTGGGGGCACGAACCACACTCTGGACAGCAGCAACAGCCTCGCCTCCGAGATGGACGGTGCGACCCACCCGGCCTGGTCCGAGGCGGCTAACAACCTGCTCAACTTCGAGGAGCTCCGCCGGGTGCTGTAGTGCGGACCTGCCCCCTTGCTTACCCTCTGCCCCGCGTATGCCGCGCCGGCCGCCGCCGCTGTGGCCAATAAACGTGTATCGCTGAGCCTCGGGTGTCTGGTCGCTGCGCTCTGGCGGGTGGGGCGGCGGGGCTGCTGCCGGGAGGCGGGGCTGCTGCCGGGAGGCGGGGCTGCTGCCGGGAGGCGGGGCTGCTGCCGGGAGGCGGGGCTGCTGCCGGGAGGCGGGGCTGCTGCCGGGAGGCGGGGCTGCGCCGCTCCGACCGTTACCCGGAAGCGGATGTGACGCGCAGTCGGGCGGTGCGCGGCGGTGGCAGCTCCAGCCGCCATGGAGGTGCGGGAGCCGCTGCGGGACCTCTGCGGCGCTCTGCGGGCCGTGTTAGCGCGGGTCCGAGGTGCGGACCGGGGCCGGGCGGGGGCGGGGCCGGGCCGGGCCACCTCCCCGCTGGCTGAGGCCTCTCTCTGCCTTTACAGAGGGCGAGCCGAGTGAGGGCCGCGAGGCGTTCGAGCTGCCGCGCTTCTGGGACGCCCTAGGTAGGGGTGGGGGGCCGGGCGGGGGCGCGGGGCCGTGCTGCGGGGCCGGGCGGGGGCGGCGGCGCGGGGCCGTGCTGGGGAGGCCGGGCGGGGGCGGCGGCGCGGGGCCGTGCTGCGGGGGCCGGGCGGGGGCGGCGGGGCGAACCAGAGGAGCCAGAGCAGCCGCTAGGCCTGTAGGCGGGTGTCCGCTGTGCCGGTGCCTGATCGGGCTCCGACTTGGGAGCGAAACGCCCGGTAGCGCTCCGGCCAGGGCTTTGGCACTTGCCCTCCGGCCCGGGGCATGGGCGTTGACAACGCAGCGGCCGGTAACGGGGAGTTGTCATAGCTGGGGTTTCAAAGCCTTTGGCCTCTGCTAAAGCCTCACAGCACATCCTGGTGAAGGTGTCGTGGACCAGGACACAAAACACGGTTGTAAGTATCACTAAGTTAAAAAAAAAGCAGAAAAAAAGACATAGACACATGCAACATGCATGGCACAGATGCTCTGTGGAAGTTTTCTTACTCTGTAGTGAGATTTACCTTACGTCTTTTTATCGCTTGGGAGGAAGAAATGGTAATCAAGCAGTAGGGCACAGCAGCATCGCAGATGTTGCTCATCTAGCTGTTCTGTTCTTTTGGTTTTTACCCATTACTTTCTATTCTTTTGCTCCCGTTGAATCGCTTTTAGGTCAGACATTCAAAGTAACATCACAGGAGGCTACAAAGCTGAGTCTAGCATTCTCAAGGCCTCCACCGACTTCTGCAGAGGTGAGTGAAAGTCCCTCCCCAGTCCCTGAAATTGCAGTGTGTGTGACAAGTGTCAGGTGTCTCTTAGTTCACCGGACTAAACCGAAGTCATTTAGTTCAGCGCAAACAAGGAATGTTGGTGTGGGCTATGCACTGTGGAGTGTATTAATCCAATTCCAGAATTTCCCAGAGAACTAATTTCTGTAACAGGGAGACATACCAAACAGAAGTATTCTTACATACTTTTCTTTAATATCTACAGCTGATTGCTGGTAGAGACAGGATATTGGACAATACAGACCTTAAATCTAACAAAGAGTATGCAATATTTTTGCTGGTAATTGAGCGAGGTTTATCGTACCTGTGTTTGGAGGAGCAAAAGAAAGACCTCCAGTTCAGAATAATGATTTAAGCTACTTCTTCCACTGTGATGCATGTCCACAACACCAGGGCATGTTTTGTTACCAAATTATGAGGCAGCTTACGATGTACACAGCTTGCTTACTGTATCTTCTTGTGCTGTATTTGCTTCTCAAGCAAGATGGCCATTACTATGCTTTCCTTTTCTCAAAGCAATCTGAACCTAAGTGATTGCTTGTGAAACTTTCTAAATGCAGTACAGCCATGCACTAACTCATGTTTAGTCCTTTTGTCTCTCCATTTTCAGGATTGCCGGAAGCTGAGTGAAGATGTCCAAAATGCCATTCTTGCAGTGGCCACAGTGTACTACTGGCTCCCCAAGGGCCAAGGTGAGAGAGTGACAGCAGGGCAGTCACAACTATATAGCATGGTCATTCTTTCACCACTATATAAAGAAACATGGCACTTTAGAGCCTAATAAGAGATCTGGCATCTGCAGGAAGGCAAGTAATCGTAGCGTCATGACCAGGTAGTCCCATTATCAGCTGTTCTGTAGACTTGAAACACATTTGCGAGTGAACCACTTGTCTGTCTAGTCCTGCAGATTTCCATCTGTGAGAGAGTGATAAGGTAGGAAGTTGCGTGGTTGATTGAGCATTCATATTTATGAAGCATTGAAATCCTTGTCCAAAGTCCTTTTGGAACTGGGAAACATGTTATTTCCTTCAACATACTTGTAACTTCATTAATATAGTGTATCCACGCAAATGGAGTAGTCTACGTGTTCCTTGTCTGCAGTTGCTTTCTGTCGTTGCTGACTTTGTGGCAACTTTTTTGCTCTTTCTCAATCTTAACCAGGTACTACTCTTCGGAAGATGGTACGAGATGCTACCAGTGAAGTAGTGGAAGGAATGATCCAACTCACAGAAACAATTCTCAGTGCTCCATTGGAGAGGTAGGAATTTTGAAGAAAAAAAAAATAGGGAACAAAAAGTTACAATTACACTTCTTAGGAAGCAGCAATTGCAGATTACTTCGTAAGGGAACAGGGGGAGGCAGAAACAGAGCATTGTTATGAGGCAGGAAAAGACAGTGGCCTTATCAGCAAAGGCCCTGACCCCCAGTATCTGAGTGAGCAGAGCAGTGCTTGTGAGGGTAGTGAGGCTCAGTTGAGAGTCCGGATCATCAGACAAGCCCATAGTGATGAGGTCAAGCTGTAAAGACAGGCCAGCAAGTCAGGATCAGGGTCAGGTTCAGAGAGAGTAACCAGCATCAGACACCATCCTGTCATTGCCCAGCATGTCCATGTTGGGTCTGAGGTCCAGGCAGGAAGGTCAAATCAGGGGGTCAGGATCCGTGTCAGAATCAAGGGTGTGTGAGGCTGGGGTCAGACAGTACTGCTACACAGCTGTGATGTAGCACAAACAGGGCCCAGTGGCAGAACCCCAGGGTAAAAGCATCTCCTAGGGTAAGGAAAGGCTAGCCCTCGCTTCTAGCTTTTTTCACAATACCTCCTGTCATCAAAGGAGATGATCTCGTACTAAACTCTTCAACTGAGCCAACTAAACTCCTAGGAGAGGAGTGGAATATGCTCAAGGCCTCTCTACAGTACCCTCTTGTCCCAGTGACTGAGTGAAGTACATTTGCCTACGTGGAGAATAGATTTTTCATCCTGTCTGTGGCAAGGAAGGATGCTGGGAGCAGGATTCCCATGAAGATGCTGGATAGCATTTACACTGTTTGGCAGTTTTTGCCCTTGGAGTTATTGGACTGCTGTGGACCTCTTCCTCTCTTTATGGATTAAATGTCACTGCCCTTAGGCAGAGGTTAGCAGGCTGTAATACAGACTTCTGATTTGCATAGATCCTGAAAGATAAGCAGTACACCTAAGCATCCTGAGAGGCCTTTGTAAGAGGCTCTTGCTTCTTGTTCCAAGAGATAATTAAAGTCAGTAGGAGCAAGCACTTCTTGCTTTACACAGACATGAGATACTAGTGACAAGTTGGTTAGTGACATCTTTGCAGCAGAGCTTCTACTAGTGTGCATCATCTTTGGTGCAGAAAATAAAACTACAGTCTAGTAGAGTGGTGTTGAGTCTAGCTTTGGGGGGGGCTTTGTTTTGTTTCAGCTTGTCTCAGGAACAGCTTATATCAACTGGTGGTGTATGGGAGGCATGTGAGCAAGTGTCCAACCTGCCACGAGGTGAGTATTGTATATGCAGAACAACAGAACTAGGACGTGTTGTCTTCGAGCATCAACAGCCCTTGCAAGGGGCATTGTACTTAGTATAATGAAGGCTCACACATTCTGCAAAACCTGACTGTTTTTGAAACGTATAAGCTTGGAAGCCAGGTCAGATTCTTTGCATGGCAACAATGCAGCTCTGAGTTCTGCAGAAAGTTTGTTTCTATAATCTCAAGATCTGATGATCACAAGCCTAGGTGAATGTTGTTGCAAGGTGATTTGAATCAGTGCAGTGCCACAATTTTCATCCTTTTTGCTTTTGCAGATAACCAGGCAGCAGTTGTGTCAGCTCTGGCTGCATGTCTAGGTGTGGTCAAAGATGCTCTGGAGGAGATGGAACATGTAAGGAAGCCCCTAAGACTTTGAGGAACCTGCAGTGATGGTTGAGTTGATGGAACACAAGGATTGTTTTATATACAGGCTTTGATTTAGATTTGTTCTGATATGAATTACGCTATTGTATTATGCCCAGGTCTTAATGAGTTTTTAAACTCAAGCCTGGTTTACATTATGTAAGGTTTCTGTTAAAGTCATGGCCTGGATTGTGGGGGGCAGAGGGGAGTGGGGGAGTGGGAAGGTTTAGGTTGGTGCAAGAATGGCAGTATTTGCTAGGCTCTTGCTGTTTGCTCTCTTGAATTGGAGTGGGAGATTAGTTTTTCTTAATTCAGTCCTGCCAGAATTAACAGAATCTGGCAACTGAGATGCTGGTTGGAGAGAGGTTCCTCTATTAATTGTTTGTATGGTTTCTAGAATATGTTTTCCCTTTCTCCTGGGTCTTGCTGGATTTGATGTTAGGCTCTGGGTTTTCAGTGCGTCTGTGTTCTCAGGCTCTGGTGGAAGGGCAAGACCCCTACAGTGACATTATGGAAGATGAAGAGCTGGGCTTTCGGGGCAACAGAGATACATATTGGTCAGAAGCTGACCGGAAGCTGCTTAGCTCCTGCATGGGTTTAATGAAGGCTTCTAAAGCTTGCCTGAAGAAGGTCTTGGGTGTAGTGAAAGCTCATGGCAAAGCTGATTCTCCAGAGCACATTGCTCAGCTGGATGATCTTGCAGACATTGCTAATGACATCAGTCCAAGGTAAGCAGGTCTCTCCCCGTGCCGCCTTTTTGTCCAGAGCAATCCCTGTCTTTCTTGAGGTCTAGAGAACAGATTAGGAAAACCTTTATGGTATTGAAGCTGTGAGCAGGTGGTGGAAGCAGGTGTGGTGGGAAGACTATTATGACATAGGCTGTTGACAGCTGTGCACATTAGGAGAGGGGTGGAGCTGCAGCTGTGTCTCTTAAGGTGAGAGTGGTATACAGATGTCTGAGAAAGCAGTGAGAAGCATTTTATGGGTGTGACCGACGACGTCTCCTTGTCATGCACTGCTGTTCCCGACTTACATTTAGGGTGGGTGTAGGCTTTGACCAGGATCCATGAGTGGTGCTATCAGGACCTTTCTTCCATTGAGCCCCTCTTTCTTGTTCTAGTGTTGACGAACTGGCACTGAGCATGTATCCACCTATGAACCACTTGGCTGTGCGACTCAATGTAAGTATCTGCAGCCTGCATGTAGGTCTACTCCCTTGGCTAGAGAGGAAGGGAAGAAGTAGTCTTGGAGTGATTATATGACTTGTCAGGGAGAGGTGGGTGTTCGTGACTGTCTCAGTAACGAGTTCTTAGGGATGAAGCATTCCCTTTGGTTCTTGCACACTTATCTTCCTTCAGGTGGAAATGCATTCCTCATCTTTACTTCTTCAGGGAAGAGCATGGCTACTTGAGTTCAGAGTTGGCTCTGAAATATCATCTGTAGAGGTGTTCAATGGCAGTACCTCAGAAAAGTGAGGTATAAGGCTGCTGGTGTACTATATGTCTACTTTCTTCCTTGAGTAATGTAGACTTGCTCAAATGAAGTTATCTAAATTAAAAATACATATTAAAAATTCTCACAGTGTGGTTAAGCCCTGAAATAAGCTGCTCAGAGAAACAGTGGAATCTCTGTCTTTGGCAATACTCAAAAGTTGGCTGGGTAAGGCTCTGAGCAATCAGACTGACCATTGAGGTAGGCCTTGCTTTGAGCAGGAGGTTGTACTAGATGACTTCCAGGGGTTCCGTGCATCATAAATCAAGTACCTGTCTTCTTGTATCTGAGATTTTTTATTCTTAATTCCGGTTTCATGCCTTTGGCTGGTGGCTGATTTTGGGGGGTAAAAAGGAGAGTATTGCTTAATATCAAATTACATTACAGTCAGTCACTTGTAAGTTCAGGCCTCAATACCAGTTACCAATTTCTAATAGGCTTATCTTTTTAAAGGAAAAAGCATTTTCATGTATGCTTTAAAAAAACAAACCTTCCATTATTTTCACTTGTCCCAGCCAGCAGTAGGGTGGGAGACACTCCCAGCCAGCATGGCAGTGATAGATAGCTTCCTTCTGCATCAGGGTCTGTGGCAGTTTTACTGATTCTTGGCTGTGTTGGGCATTCCTGCGCTTCCCTTTTTTTTACAGTACTGCTGAGCCCTGTTTTTTCCATGCTTGGTTTACTTTATTTCCCTTTTGTTTCTTTCTAGGCTGCTAAGTTGGCCTCTGTATTAAAGAAAGTCTTAGAGATTACAAAGTGAGTATGAGTTACAGTTTTATTAGTGTGTGTTCCCTGCTATGCAGGTTGATATCTTTCTGCCTTCTGTCAAAGATGACTCATTTCTGGAGAGTAAATGCTGGCATTTTGGAATCAGTAAGATGTTATCCAGTCACAAATGGATGGGAATAAGAAAAGGATGGTAGGGATGAAAGTGATTCCCACTGAAGACAAACACGTGTTAAGGTTTGGGACTAGAGACATGTATGTGAGTTCTGCCTTGCTCAAAGCACTCTGGGGCTGTAGCAGTCCTGTTTTAATGGTAGTTCAGTACTTCACAATACCCATGTGTTGTCTTATATCTATGCATCCAGAACCCTAGGAGGCTTTCCTAATAAATTCCCTCCACTCTTGCAGGACAAGCCATGTATGTCCACCATCAGAGGAAGGCTGGGTGCAGTTTCTGACTGGTGCAGTAGATCACAACATGAACAAAATCAAGAACTTCACACAGGGTCAACTTTAGCTCTTCCATGTCTACATGTGTTGCTGCGGCTGGCTCTGGTATATGCTTTTCCAGTGAATCTCGCTGTTCTCCAGCTACTGAGAGAATGATGAGAACAGTATTTTTAGGAGAGAACTTTACTGCTACTTGGTGAAAGTTTCCCAGGAAGTTTCCCTTTGCCATTGCAAAAGGTGTCATTTTGCTTGGATTGCTGGGATGGTGCAGTGCTGCATCTTAATGCTGTGAATGGGCCCCATGGTTCACACATTACAACTACTACGGGGTTCAAAGAACAATAAAATATTGCTAGATTTGCATGAATGGTTTTATCTGTTTTCAGGTGGCAATGGATATGTAGGGAAGGAAAGGGCCTTGCTTCTTTTGCAAGCAGCCTGATGAAGCTTTAAAGAATATGCAGCATGGCTGCTATTTCCTGTTTAACCTTAGAGAAGAGTGAACTATCTTTCTCTTTCCTATTTCCTCAGAAAGCAGTAGAAACTATTATTTACTACTTTACCGATGTCAAGGATCTGTAGGGGTATAAGAGTATATCTCCAGGGAAATGTGACATGTGTTGTGGTTTGACCCTTGCTGGTGACTAAGCCCCACACAGCCACTCGTTCACTCCATATTTTTTTGAGATACTTTGTGAGATGCTTTTTTTGAGATACATCATGACTTTAAAGTTCTAGGATATCTTTTTTTTGCCACAGGTGGGGGAAAATGACTGAGCAGCGCTGGGTTCAGCACATATGCCTGGTGAGAAATGCAGCATCTTGAAGATTTAGGCCATCTTTGTCACAGTGAAGTTCAACGTACAAAAGTGGAGAGTGGGCATAGTGGCAGATGGGAGAGTTGAGTTTGTACAAATTACTATTCAGACATGGCTTTAAATATTACTTTAATGAAACTCTTAACGTCAATGCTTGCCTAAGATCAAGGCACAGATCATGACCACTTTTTTGTAAACAGGACAGCAGGACCTGTTCCAAGTTGAGCATCAGGCAGCTGCGATGTTGATAGTTTTGTAGCTCTTCATGTTCTGGAGTTGAAGGCAGGTAAGATGTGCAGTGAGTCTTCTGGGCCCTGCTTGGATGGGGGTGAATGGGATTTGTAGCTCTTGACTGCTTTTAGGTTGAACAGAGCCCAAGCTGAAAGGCAAGAAGGGATTATACAGGAAGCGCATCTGTTGGTATTTGTAGTTCCCAGGGCCCAGGAAGTGCATTTGCTAGATAGGAGTGTGGTGCCAAAAAAGGAAAGGGGAAAAAAAATAGAAGACAGCTAGCAGTTGTATAAACTACCACAATGGAGTTGTGATCTGACAGTAGTTTGGGAGGGAGGTAGGACAGGAGAGTTGAAGTCCCCATTTAAGGTTACTTTGTCCTAACACAGCTTCTTGAGAGAAATGTGGGGTTTTTTTTCCTGTGAAGGGCGTGCATTATTGGAGGACTTTTGGCTATGTCAGGTTTGCCTGGTTCTTCAGCAGAGAAGCAGAAGATACTCTTAAAATCGTGCCCAGGGACTGCCTTTATTGCTGACAGCGGTTAATGGGTGGAAAGATGTGTCACAAACAGTATAATTCTACTCCACTTATGGGTGGACTTATGGTCCCATAAGTTCCACTTATGGGTGTTGAAGTGGCTAGCCAAAAAGCAATTGATTTCTCAACAGCAAATATTTTCTAAATTACATAGCTCATTTTGCTGACCTGTAACTGTTGTCTTATTTAATGTGTATTTCTGCTTAAGTCTTGTGGTACTTTTCTTGTTACCCTTTTTGTTGGCAAGGGGCTTTCCTTTTGCTGTCTAGGCGTTTGGGGTTGAAGCTTTCACAAATGTTATACTAGCTTCAACTTACATATTACGCTTCTGTTGAAAGTTCTTTCATCTGGCTTTTTTTCCATTTCAGTGTGAAAATCTTCTGTGTTACCTAATAAAGGACGGGATGCCTGGGGCTGTCATGCTGTAGCAGTCTCTTCCTGCCACGTTGTTGCCTGCTTATTTTTGGGGACAGCTTTTCCTGTGTAAGGGTTTCTTTAGCTTGTATTGTGTCTCTCTTTTCCGTTTACTGTTCCTAGATTTGCACTTACCTGTACTCTCTTTGTCTGTAAATGAGCCCTCGCCCTGCAACCACTATCGTACATTTCTCCAGGGGTTCGGTGAGAGGGTTCTGGAGGCTGATCTTTGCTGTGCTTGGCTGATACTGTACCATGTTTTCTGGAAACTGTTGAAAGAAGGAAATGAGCTGAAACTGAGATAAGGAAAGAGATTCTTCTATGATTAAAGGGACATAAATGTTTTTTTGGTGCCAGAGGTCTGAACCTGAGCTGCCAGTTGCCAGAAGAGGCAAAATCCAGCTTACTTTGTCTCAACTACAGTCTTCTGCTGTAGTTTCCTTCTGCAGCATCTGACTTCGAGACTGGTAAGTTAGGAGCCATCAGGATTTCCTTATGCTCACACACAGGCAAGATAGAAGTGGGAGTACTGTATACAAGAGTGTGGCACAACTCACCTTTCCCAAACTGATGTCTTAGTGCTTTGAAAGAAGACAGCATGAGGAGAGCCACTCAACCCAGCGCATTTTTTTTTGCTGTTTATGATTATGAAAGCTGTTTTCTCGCTACTGCAGTAACGAATGATAGACTGATCTAACCTCAATAGTGAGAAGGGGTTCACAAATGCTGATCTCTTCCTGTGCGAAGTATATGTAGGTGGAGTCCTCTTCTCTCAGCATGGCAGTCAGCCTAAGCAGATGACTCTCTCCTGACCCTTTTCTGTACCGTGAATAAGGCACAAAGACCTGCAGGTTGTTAGCTGGAATACAGAGTGGTGAAATACAGATGACAATGCAGGTAAGTACAGTCTAGTCTTAGCCTGCACGGCATCTAGGAGTATTTAGTGCCTAACGTTGTACTAAAAGCTGCAGCATTTAAAGACTTAAGTGATCCCAGCTGAGTTTGCAGATTCAGAATCTCTTAAGGTGATATTGCAGAAGTGTTTTGTTTCAATCACCTACAATCAGCTGTTCAGCCAACCCTTCATAAACTTATGGCTAAGTATGTTTTTCCTGAAGTGAGAGGACGAGATGCAACTTCCTAGCCACACACCCAGCAGAGTCCTTACCTTCATTGCTTTTGAGGATAAAATGAAACTCTTCCTTCCAAAGTTGGGTAGTGGGCACACCATCATAATGCAGAGACTGGGCCCCAGCTACCAGGTGAATAGCCTTTTCTCCATCGCTGTGGTTAAACACTTCAATAGAAAGTGGAATATCTTGTCCCAGTAGCAGAGGACTCTTTGACTGGAGGTGCATGAAAAGGTTAATTGGCTCTTCAAGGGCAGTAGGGATGGTGCTAAACTCTGTTTTGCTGCTGGTGGTGGTTGTCTCAAGTTCCTTTGCCTTTCTGTAGGCTTTGTCTAGTACTTCTTGTTCCTGAAGAGAACCTGTCACAAAAAAAAGGAGCATATATTTGTAATACTCTTTCCTGTTTGCTAGTGTGAAGGAGTAAATGCAGAAGGATGGCGCTGAATTGTCCTGGTAGTACTGTAGATAACTGTTTCTAAGAGCATAGAGAAAGATCCTGCTGTGCTTCTGCTTGGAACAGTTTGAGAATTTTAGCTGACAGGACATTCATTTGATGTACCTGAAAAATTCTACTTGGAAAGATTTGTCATAGTTTTTAAAGCACCTTGGTGGTAACATCTGTCAGAGTAGAAGAGGCAGTTGCCTCAAACTATAGCTGTAGGTAGGGCACAGTACGATCTTCTCTTGTGAGGGACTGCAGCCAAGGAGACAACACGCCATAGGCTAAGATAAGATGGTAGGGTTGGATCAGGGAAACAGCGTTCAGTAACAGATTCTGAAGGGGGAGCTGCTTTTTGAGGAAGGGATTTAGATAATTTCTGGGAGCACAACAGTCCCGGAAGCTGGAGTCTGAAATACATCTATATATATATTACAAGAGTAATGAGAGGTAAATGTAGAGAGTGTACAAGTAACAGAAATCAGGAAAGAAGGGTTTCCAGACAGGAAAGTGCCAGCTGAAGAAAGGCCTGGTCTTCTAGAGATCTGGTTAATGTAATTAAGCAGGATCAAATATAGGGCATGACCTGTACTTTGACTCTGTAGATAGCAAGAGTAGGGTGTTCTTGTGCCATTCAGGAAGGGGAAGTAGTGAGTAGTGGATGACCCTAATGCTCTGGTATGGCTCTGCTCTCTAGTCCTTTACACCTCACTTAGAACACTGGCAGAGACTGTGCTCAGCTGCTCTCCTATCCCATACCTTCAGGATACTTGTAGTTGTGTGTGATATCCTCACAGCGTTCACTGCCCACACTCTTGGTGCTGATGTTGTTGCCAGTGTATTTTGTGCTACCAAGAACTGGCTTGAGGCCATCCGCTGTTTGTATCCAGACCTGGCACTTGGCATTGATGGCAGCAAAGAAGTAGCAGACATCATAATCCACTTCTATGTCCCCTTCCTTGATGGCTTGAACAGGGGCTGGCCCACAGAAGGACAGACCTGAAGAGACCATGTTGCTCAGGTAAGATTCAGATGCTTTATCAACTAGACCCATGCCTAGTTCAGACCTATACTGGGAGGGGTGAAGTATATAGTTCAGGAGGACATTAGGAAGCAGTGCTGTGATAGAGCTCCTAGAGCTACACAAGCTGCACAAACCAAACAGATGAATGATGGTTTAGTGCTTAAAGTCAACAAGGTGAGTCCTTGTCTTTTTGTATGCTTCTGCTGGAAGTTGGGAAAGGGAGAAATATTGAAATATTTGCTCCCTGCTCTACTCCACACACACACCCCACTCTCCCACCCCCACCCCCGCCGGCCAAGCCCATCTTTGATATTTTACTTCTGTTTTTTTCCTGGCAGGTGGCATCCAGTGCCTGCCACCCACTGTACTTTGGTAGCAAGTCTGCTCGAGCCATCCAGCATTCGTTCCAAACGTGAAAGGTCCTGCAAAAGACAACATCACGCGCTTATGCTAAGGGATGGAGCCCTGAGGTACAGTAAAGCTTTAGCCAAACCACAGCCAATTGATGCTCCTTTGAAAGGGCTCAATGCATGTTGAGGAGGGAAGAGACCATGTTTTTTGACACAAGTTGAGTTTTTCCAGCTGGACTGGGCTATCATTCTTCCTTTATGGGCCCTAGGAATAGGGCACCCTTCAGTTTGGGTTGTGACAATTTCTCAAGAACAGGTCATGCATACAGGATCTCTGCTGAGCTGTCTCCTATCCACCTCCCTGCAGCTGTTTACCTCTTTCACTTTCCCCCTTTACCACTTCCTAGATCTAGGTATTGTCTCAAATTCTTGCTTGGGCCCTGCCACGTTTTCTTACCAGACCCGGGTGCTTTTGTCTTGTGTAAGCAGTGTCCCATCTTCATCATAATACTCATCCACACTTAGGCAGCTGCTAGTGTTGTGAGCCCACGTAAAGCCTGTGACCACCCTGGTAGGAATTCCCAGGCACCTCAGAACTGTACAGGAGAAAGAGTTGTGAATCAGTTGTGCATCATGCCCTAAGGGTGCCTCTGCTGATAGATGTAGAGACTTTTGTGGTGCTAAGTCTATTAGAAATGGCACCGGGCCTGCTGCTTGGGCTTAGCAAGGGGCATTGCCCCCTCAGGAAATAAGCTCATAGGTGTGTTCAGTGAATGGTGTGAACTGATACTCTTTTAAGCTAGTGATGCTGAACGTTGATGAGGAAGCTGAGGATCTGCCTCTCAACTAAATGTTAAAGGTTATGTTACTGGGTGTAGAGGAATGAAGGCAGAGGGTTGATTAGCATTGATAACATGCAGCTGTGGCCTTGCCTCAGAGGCAGTGCGTTGATTGACATGGATGATGTGCAGGTTCCGCTAAGTGGTTAAATAGGCCTGGGGATGGATGGAGGAGGAGTGGTGTGGTCTGACCTCTGGAGGAAGGAGATACAGCACAGACAGTAGAATTTGACCAACAGTAAAGCCTTGTTGCAGTCTACTAGTTTGATTGTGCTGCAACAACTGGGATCTGTGTTAATTCAGGAATTCGGGCATATACTAGAGGTTCTGCAGACCAAATGAGGTTTTGCTCAACACAGGAGTCTTTGAACCACCACTGTACCTGAACACGTGACTGCAGCAAACACCCAACACTGCCCATAGCGGACAGGCTTGCATTGTGATGCAGCCCACTGCCGGAGGATGGGACTGCTTCCTAGCCACTTGGAAGGGGGTGTCCCATCATAGTATTGCCTGGTCCCACATTCTGCCAGGATTCCTCTACACTCATCGCAGTTCATCTGCAGGGAAGAGGGAAAGATTCATTAAGGAATTGCCTCTCTTTGGTAGGTATACCTCATCCTGCTTGATGAAACTACTTTCAAGGCAGATGAAACCAAAAGGATTTTTTGCGCAAAGCATGAAGGTGATAGCTGAGCAGAACAGGTGCAACAGTCTCCCCTGAGATTCACTACGTGTACTGCCGCTGCTAAGAAACTCCTCCAGCACTACTTGTCTGCTTCAGGAATATTGGGAAGGGCTGGACATGGGCAGGAGGTGTTGTTTGGAACAGCTCTGGGAGGCTTCCTCTTTGGTCAGCAGGTTGCCAAAAGCAGGGTTTGAGAAGATGCTAGCCTTTGCTCTGTGTTTCTGTCTTTTCTACAAGGGTCAGGCTGTCTGCTTTCCTTACCATGGCAGCAACTATGCGGCAGATGTAAATAGGGTTCTTGCGCTGGGTGCAATCCTTGTCTTGTTGATGGCGTTCACCTACATCCAGCAGTGTGAAGCAGATGTCAACAATATCCTCCTGAAATTGAAACAAGAACATATCATTTCAGGAAATCTGACATGAACATTTGTTCTCTGGAGTCCTTTCAAGGGTTTGTAAGTAACTATGCAGATTTTTTTTCTCCCTTTCTGCTGATAGTCTTATAAAAGTGGGCTGTGGAGGAGAGCTCCAGGCAGAGATTTGGAGGGGGGAGCACAATGTACCAAAGGCAGACCTACAGCTTTAGTGAAGCAATGTGGGAAGTACATTAGCATGATAACTACATCCCCAGACTGAGGGCAATTGATAGTTTTCTGGAGCACTTTAGGTTGGTACAGAGGTACTTTTGTGACCTGGTGGCACTAAAGTAGAATAAAATCCTGTTCTAATCACTGGCTGTGTCAGATGGCCTTGGGCAAATGGGAAGATCTACTTGTCCTTTCTGTACCTGTAAAATAAAGACGTATTACTAAGCTCTGTTAAATACTTTTATATGTGTTGATGAAAGGAAGGTGCACAAAACCCAGATATAGATAATGCATTTCTTTATAGAGGACAGCTTGAGAAAGTAGCTAAAATTGCATATACTGTGTTATGGGACTTCATACACAGGTCCCTGTTCTCCTGCACAGTCTTGGACAAAGACTGAGTGCAGAGAGCAAGGTATTTCATCAAAGCCACAGCATGAAAATGCGGAGCATCCTGTACACAGAGGAAGCATGCACCCTTCCTCTGCTGGTGGCTATAAGAGATCACAGACATATTGGACCTCTTGCTTACCTGACTGAAGTCCCAGGGTTGCGCTAGGACTGCATTTTCAGTACCCCCGTAGATGAGACCCTCTTGGTTTAAAATGTACTCCTGCCGCTGTGCCTCATTAGGCAAGAACACCTCATCATCTGTATTAGAGGAAAAAAACATCAGGAGGAAAACATTCCTGGTCTCAGATGCCCTTGCATCTCTCTTACATTAGCAGAATCCACTGCAGTCCAGGGACTTTGGCAGTCCCTGGCATTCTGCCCTGAAAAGTTCTACAGATTCTGAATCAGATGGGAAGGAAGAATTTTGTTGCCATCTCTGTTTCCTTGTGCAAAAAGTTCCTCCAGATCTAGGCTATTGCACTAGCTAGCTCCTTTACTCTCCTGGCTGTTTACTTCTTTATTCCTAAGGAAGATAAAGTGGCCTTAATCAGATGAATTATAATGTTGACTCATCTTAAAATCTTTGTTACAGGAAATACTTTATTAAACATTTTTCCCTTAGCAGGAGGACAGGGCTCTGACAGAGTACTCCAGGAACAGGGCAGAAGTGCTGAGGTGGGTGGCTTTGAGCTTTTATTAGCACTTTAGGAAGGAGGTAGGGGCTATGAGGAGCAGGGCAGGATTGGCAGGGAGCACTAGGTCAGTCAACCTCAGCCTCCACGGGGGCAGAATGCCAGAGCTCAGAAGCTGTTTTTGTGAAGTGACTGTTCCCAGCCTGCCTTTCTGTTTCTGGCCACATACCTCGGCACCAGGGATTAAAGAGAAGAGTGAAGTTGCCCAGGAGATGGGAAGACTTGGAGGCACGTAAAAGCAGTGTGTACTGGCCAATGGGAGCATTGACAGGGCTGTTCACAGAGATGGTCCAGAAGAATGGGTCTTGTTCTTCCAGTGCTGCGCTCCACTGCTTCTGGTCTTTAAGCAGGACGGAGATGTCAAATCTAGTCTGGATTCCATCTGCTTTGGAAGGATGTGATCCTGCAGCCAAACAGATCTGATTGTGGCTATTTCAGACATGCATCCTCACCCCATGCAGATTGCAGGGACCTTGTCTATATGCGGAGCCATAGCTCTCCTTTCTTGTGAGAGAGTCTTAACCCTTTAGCAGCTTAATGCCTAGTGAATCTTCCTAAGGTTAGTGCTGCACTTAGGCCTCTATGTTTGAAACTATGTATTTCATAGATTTGTAGAAAGCAGGAACAGCCAGAATGGTGCAGACCTGCTGCTCCTGGCATTCAGTGTATTGTAACAAGTCACAGCCAAATGCTTGGATTATGGTAGAACCAGCTGGGGCTGAATGCTGCTGTCATTCTCTCACTAGAAAATGCCGTAACAGATAATACCTGTAACAGGCTAGCTAAGTTTGAATATTCCTAAACCAAAAACCAGGAGAGAGCAGAGACCCCGTGACTACTTTCAAATCATAGAATAGTGAACCTGCGCTGGTTACTGTGCTGCGGTCTCTCTTCTGGAAAGAGATCTAGCTTTGATGCTGCAAGTCCCAGCACCAGGAGACTCAACCCTGCTTTAGATAAACAGTTCACTGGCCTTGCTTTTAAGTGTGGGCACCTCTGTCCAGCTCTAGAGATGGCTTTTGCCACCAGCTCTGTTCTTCAGGTGGGTGGAGGACCAGAGCTCTGATAGGTATGGTGATGATGTTACCTGTCTGTACTGTGAGGAAGGTCTTCTTCAGTAGCTGCAGGTATTTGAATATTGGAGCCGAGAAGACCACAGTGATAGTGAATGGCTGCCCTCGCCTCACCATAAGCCTTTCAGTGCTGATTTCTTCTGTGTGGTGGTTATTGTTGTTCATTGTGATCTTGAAATCACATTTTCTGATGCTCAGACCTGTAGTGTGACAAGGTACAGAATGAGTCTGGGGCTGTGAGCTGCCCACAGTCTGGGCCTGTGCCACATCCCGAGATACCCATACAGCTGATGGTGTGCTCCTGCGCTCAGTCAGCCCCCCCTGCCTTTGAGACTCTCTGCCCAGTAACTGTGAGGGCCTTCACTCTGAGCTTGGTTGTTCTTGTGTCAAGTGGCTTATTGACCTGCCTTTGCTTATACCTTAGTATCATTAAGTGAACCAACTGATTGTGCAAAAGCTCCTTCCTGCCCAGGGAAGGACATGTCACAGACCTGAGCATTCAAATGATACAGATGTTGTGGCACTGTGACTTCAGTTGAAGTCTTAGTCTGTGTACTCGAGGGCACTGATGGCACTCAAAGCAGCATCTCTCCACGTGGATACATGGTTGAAATTGTGCACAGGGGACAAGCTGTTACACCCCACTTGCAATGTGGGTGCAAGTTCTTCCAGCAGTTCCTGCACTATGTATGTCTGATAAGCACCAACGACCAGCAACTGGTGTAAACTTCACTGCTGGTTCAAATGCAGTGTGGCGGTATAGTCCTGGAACTATGCTGGATCACAGCAGATCAAACACCAGTTTTCCTTCTTTGCACCATATTAGTTGGCAATCTGACAGCCAGAGCTGCAGGAGATAGAGGAGCTCCTTCTCCTCCTGTCTCCTACACATGCATCATACACATCATACGTGCTTCTGTCAAGCACCGGAAGGGAAAATTGCCACGATTTCAAGCACCCAGTTTGGTGCTTAATAACTGTAGTGTGATCATATACTTGCACTGTTCTTCTGGTTTTGGTGGTGTTCTTAATCTTTCCAGACTTCTTGCTGACAAGCAGGTAACACCGTGGATTTTCTCAGCTTTGGGATCATCCTGACCTCACTTACCTCTTCAGCTCCCAAGTCATCACTAAGGTCCTTGAACTTGTGGGTTGTAGCTGCTGCCCCCTACATGACACATCCTGTCACCTGTCTCCCCTTGCTGACTCAGGCTCCTCCCTTTGTTCCAGAAAAAAATACTAATCCACAGAGCATTCCCCTGTTATCTAAAGCCATTGCTGCTGTGCTAAAGCCACAACTACTACTATTTACAGTTTTCCTTGGTCAGCTCTCTCCTTATGTCTAACTTGCCTTGTCCTCTGCATTGATTCTTTCATTGCTGTTGGCCCTTCTGTGTTTATTGTGGAAGTCCAGCTGGATTGTGCAACTTTGTTTTCTTTTTTCCCCGTATGAATTTTGTCATGTGTTGCTTACGGTCACTGATTCTGGCCTGGCTTTCAGATCCCTTTACAGCTGTGCTAGTTCATAGCCCTGCACCAGTTTAAACTTTACAGAGCCAGCTCTGACTTTCTATATGTTCTTCTCTGAAGATGTCTGTTCTGGCTATCTTGTAGACTGGTAAGTCATACACAGTCAGGCTCTCCTCTCCTCTCCTTCATATGACGTTCTTGGATCTTATTGTCACTTTCTGCAAGGTTACTTGGAACCTGGAACCTCTCCTTGCTCAAGTGCCTAAACCAGTCATCTCTCTGCCTCAGTTTTGTGGTCTGGCTTACCTAACTCCACGTGCTGCCCCCCATCCCCTATGTTAAGGATAACTCTCTTGCCCTTGCTTCCAAACTCTCACATGTCTGCGTTAGCTGCCTCTTACTGCTTCTCTCAAATTCCTCTTGGGCAATACCAACTTTTGTTTGCTGTCCCTTTTTCTGCAGTCCTCCATGTGAATTGAACTCCCTTAGCCTTTAGAGCACTTCCTTGGCTCCTGCCCTGTAAGAAGCTCACCTTTTCTACAAGCCTTGTGAACACTGTCTTGGAGCAAGGACAGTTATTTTTCCTGACATACAACCAGCAAATGCTCGAGACTAATCAAAGTGATTTTTGCTTACCTTGTTTCATGTCTAGTTCTGTGTACCGTGAAAGTCTTTGGTTTCTGCTTGCACTGGTGGGCTATGGATCCTTCCTTCAGCTTTCTTTAAAAATTATCCACTTGCAAAGTTGTTTGCTCCATTTCTTTATACAGGGTGGGATGTGATGTTGCCACCTCCCCTTCAGCTTATCTTGCTGGCCTGCTTTGCAGTCGTTGCTTATCTGTCAGACCAAATTAGAGACACCCACAGAAAGGGGCGACTTTTCCTACCTACAGATAAAGTTACATTCCACAGTGTGATATGAAGCCTTTAAAGACAGCTGACGACAATTTCTTTAAAAACCTGTGCATTGGGGACCCCACAGCAGGAAATGCAACTCTTAACTTGGCTCTAAACACAGTGCACAGAATGCACTTCAAATGTTAAGTGTTGAGTTGCTCCTGAACATTGACCCTAAGCTACATAGAACCTGAACCCTTCAAGGAGTAAAAAAATCCCCGTCAGTACATCCATTGCCCTTGTGCCTAATTAAAAAAAGTGAAACCACTTCAAAATGAGGAAATTTGTTAAAAGCAACAACTAAAAAAAGTAGAATTTCTGTAGCATAGTGCATACTATTTAAATATATCACACTGGAGACTTGGACTAAATACATTCTTAAAGTTGCCATGATCTAAAAGGAAGGTCACTGCATTGATGAATAATTGGTCAAAAGACAGGAGGTAAAACAGCAGAAATAAACAATTTTCACTGTGGAGCGAGTCACCAGTATTTTTGCAGAAATCTATGGTCTTCCATACTCATGAATAGTTTGAGAAGCTGATAAAAAGGCACGAGATGGCAAAGCTTGCCCAGTTATTCTGAGTAGTAAAGATGAGGGAGGCAGGTTTGGACAAATTGTAGAGGAATCTGAAGATATTGAATGACTAGGCCATAAAATAGCAAGTGTAGGCACATATACTGTAGGAAAAAGGGACCTATATCTTACATAAGCAGTGACACATTCTGAAGTAGTTGTAGGCATTCCAGAATGAGATTTGGATTTATACTAAACAGCTGCTGCACAATATTGTCCAGTGAGCTTGGTGTTTTTTCTTAGTATTCGCATATTAAACTTTACAGTTGCTTGTTTATATGCATAATTTAAGCTAAATACAAACTCTCTTAGTTTTAGTCATTTACTACTTACCCTTAATTGTATAGATTCATTTTCACAGAATTGCAGAATGGCTGAGGTGGGAAGGGAGCTCTGGAGGGCATCTTGTCTGACTCCCTGCTCAAGCAGGGCCACCTAGAGCTGGTTGCCCAGAACCGTGTCCAGACAGCTTTTGAGTATCTCCAAGGGTGGCGGCTCCGCAACCACTCTGGGCAACCTGTGCCAGCGCCCGGTCACCCGCACAGTGAAAAAGTGTTTCCTGATGTTCAGAGGGAACCAACCTCCTGTGTTACAGTTTGTGCCCATTGCCTCTGGTCCCGTCACTGGGCACCGCTGGGAAAAAGCCTGGCTCCCTCCTCTTTTCACCCTTCCTTCAGGAATTTATAGACATTGACAAGTTCGCCCCGAGCCTTCTCTTCTCCCGGCTGAACAGTCCCAGCTCTGTCAGCCTTTCCCCACATGTGAGGTGCTGCAGCCCCTCCGCAATCTTTGTGGCCCTTTGCTGGGCTCTCTCCAGTGTGCCCATGTCTCTCTTGCGCTGATGGGTCTGGCACTGGACACAGGACTCGCATGTCTGGCCTCGCTGGTGCTGAAGAAAGGGGAAGGATCACCTCCCTCAGCCTGCTGGCAATGCTTTGCCTAACGCGCCCCAGGGCATCATCAGCCTCCCTTTTGGCAAGGGCATGTTGCTGCCTTATGTAAGCTTTGACAGCTTTGACTTTTATTAGGAAACGTGGATGTCACCAGATTTGCAGAAATTGGGAAAAACTAAATATAAGCATACTGGGGAGATCTTCCAGAAAATTCTATGAGTTTATTGTCAGCATACATTTTTCAGTGTCAATTATGTGTGATTTTAGTATGTGTCTTGAACTTGTTTTTATATAAAGGGCTAAATGCAGTATATGACTGATTTGTGCTCTTCAAGTGTATGCAAATTGTAAGCCAATTGATTGTGCATAAACCTCTGACTTTCTTTGCATGATCAGTGTTTTTGAATGCGCCTTTGCAGTATACATGTTTATGAACATCTAAATCAGAGACCGCTTTAGATACAAGCAGGTATTTATCCCATCACTACTGCCTTGTGATGACTGTGTATATGCGTAGTACCATCTCTTGGTCAAGTTGGTAACTGCAAGTAATATTTACTGCGTAGGATGCACTCTGTAAACTGAACAGAGAACTACTTATTGTCCCTTCACATCTGTCATTACACTGAATTGGGCTAAAAAAGCCCATTGAAAAGGTTAATACGCAGAGGAGACTTCTGCATGCAGTGCTTAAGTGCTTGTTCTGGCATTCCACCTGGTGAGAATCTGCAGTCTTAAATTCGATACCTGAGGTTTTCCATCCAAAATCTGAGAGAAAGAAACAGGAATTGGCCACTACAGAGATCAAAACATTCAGCAGAAGTGCTGACATTTCCTACTTGTGAATCACCTTTCCTTCTGGAATATGATTTTCTCATATGTTGGTTTCCTTTCAGTTGTCGTTTGTTTCGTCTGTTAGTTTAAATGCCATTCATGTCTGATCCAGCACTTATGTTTGGTAAAGGCAAACTGAAAACACTGTCTTCATTACTGATGGTACGAAAATGGTGCAGCCATCTCCGTATATTGCAATTGTAACTGCACTGTCAAAAAGTTGTTTGGATTGGTTCAACTATTTGCTGTATGCAGCCAGCAACTCGCATGCCTATGCAGGCACTCTGTTAGTTACACTAACATTTTGGAGTAGCATTTCTTCTGTGCCCTTGGCAGAACTGTGTTTGGAGTTGTGCACAAATGTTTTCCTCTCTTCCTGGCTACCTAGCTTCAGGACAGCACTGTCTGTGGATGATGGTATGAGCCGTGTCAGGAAGGGGGCAAATGGACAGCTTTTCATATACAATGATAGGTAGCTCTACCATATGGGTCCTCAAAAGGTGTTGCCCTAAGATCCTCCAGATCAGACACTTGAGAAAAATTGTCTGGTTTTTTTTTAGTCTGACTGTAAAGGGGAAACTCAGTAACTTTTTGACTTACTTTGTCTTGCAGATTTGTTTTAAAGGTGGTTCTTTGTATGCTTTCCACATAGTTATGACTTACGTGTTTCTGGCTCCAAAAGGAGTCTTCCAATGGGAACAGGTTACCTTTGCTGGAACTCCAGGAACAGCATTCATTATGACGTTCTTCTGGAACGACTGGGTTTGTTTTTTCCCTGCAAAATTGACCTCTCCTGTAAGTCCTTCTGACTGATCACTCCAGTCACAAAGTCAGTTTGATACCAGGTTTATTTTTCAGGCTTCCTTTTATTCAGTGCATTGAAGCATGTGAGCTCAAGCTGTCCTTTATTATAATATATATTCTAGTCCATTGTCCTGTGCAGTTGGTAGCTGTGTTCATGCATTTAACACACGTTAATCATGCTTCTGATATGTACCATTGTTTGTAAAACTACAGTTGTAATAGACCAGCATCCTGCTTATGCTGATTTTAACCTCCAAACCTGAAGCTGCAATATTGTTTACATCATTGTTAGCATCTGTAACCTCATGTGCACAAGATCTACAAAACCAATCAAGTAAATTCCCTTCGTCATTGTAAGGATTTGGTAAGAATTAACATTCACTCCCAATTAACCATGTCCATGACATTATACCTGTCTCTAAAATGCAACAAATGCATAAGCATGTACAACTTGCTAGACTGGATCAGAATGGAGGTTGGTTCATCCAGCCTAATCTGATCTTTAACAGTACACAATGCTGGATGCCTCAGAAGAACGTGCATGAGCTTCACCCCAGCAAGTGAGGCATCAACTTGTAGCTGATGATTTTCACAACTCAATGTGTCCTGGTAGGCAAGATTTAATGTCACTCTGAGAGTTCCTGTTAATGATAAATAGTCTTTGTATTAGTCCCCTCCTATCTGCTCTGCAGTCTAACGTCGTTAGTGGTTAGAAACAGAAGGTGTTGTAACATCAGTTGAGCTGTTTATGCTGAGTTCTCCTTCTGCACTTGATATGGCTGATGTAACACTGCATGATGGCTGACTAAAATTTGCTTTCCTGCCACGCATTTACTAAGCTGAATTTCACTGATTGTTATATTGTCATCTATTTTGCCTTGTTTGCAACCCTCTGAAGTTCCTCATAGTTTTTCAGTCTTCAGCAATTTAATTGGAGCAGATTTTGTACCCTTTTTGCAGTCGTTCCTTGCATTGCTTCTTTTGAAAAACTTCATCCAGGTCTAGGCAAGTGTTGTCACTGTTCTGTATCCACTACATCCCTGACATGCTCATAGAAATCTAAAGGAAGGTAATCCATAGGATCCTTGAAAGTATCCATCGTGTCAGGATGCTATCTTTATACTGCTTCATGATTCTTGTTGGTTTATGGATCCAAACTTTAATCCATAAAAATCTATCGGCTTTATTACCTATAAAAATAGAAGCTTAAAATGCTGTGTAAGCATCTTTAATAACTGGCTCTTTCTGAATGTACTGATCAAAAAATGTATACATCTAAGCATCCCTTTTATTGTGTCTACATTTCCAGTTCAAAATGTGATACGTCCATGAGTTAGCTGTGAATTATCCTTTTTGTTGGAATTTCTTGTTTGTTTAGAGCAAATGTTTACAGTGTTCCTTTTGTTTTGTCTTTTATAGTGAGCAGTACCCTCCACATTCAGTACTCCACATAAGAGTGATTGATACTAAGCAGCAGTAAAGCAAGGCAGCTTTGGTGATGGAACCAAGTGATTTGAAACTACCATCTTTGGCTATTTCTGGGTTTGTTTTTTTAATTTATTTTGAATTGGTAAAAGGGTAGTCATTTAATTGACTGTGTGAATCAAGGCTTTAGAAACTTAGATCAGGAGAACAGAATGGTGGGGAGAAACATTCACCACCCTGGAGACTGATTTTAATGTCTTTCAAGGGCAATTTATAGTGTGAATGTGTCCTATTAGCTAAGGCTCACTTGATTATTTTGAGTGATCAGAATGGAATGAGGTATGGGGCAGCATCTTGAGCATGCTGAGATTTAAACTGCGTATTTATAAAGAAAAACACTCATAATTTGCCATATTTTACTCCACCAACTCCCACTGATTTCTGTCTAAAAGCTGTGTAAAGATTGTAGGTTTGGCAAAGCTATTTAAAACCTTCCTTGGGCACTTAAATGTTTTTGTCTGTAATAATCATTAGTTTAATTGAACAATTGTCTTATGTCTAATGCAGGAAGAATGTGTATTTCTTGCAGATGGCGCTGGCCAGATCTGCATTTTAGCACTGACCCTGAGCTGGGTGTGGTTGCTGAGGGCAGTCCCTAATGCTGACACCCTGGAAACCCAGCAACCCCAGGTGTTGCAAAGCTTGGAATTTGGCAGAAGCATTAGGGCTGTTTGAACAGCAGGCCTCCTTTACAAATAGTTAATTGGGATGAGGTCATTCCAAGCTCGTGTGACAAACACTGTCTGAAATAATTTCCTGGATTGTATTTAAGAAGACATCCCTAAGGAATTTGAATTACATGGCTGTAATGCATGTTAAATGCAATGACAGTCTGTATTCTTGCAAGATTTAATGAGATTTTGTGAAATGTCATCACTACCTCAAGGCCTTTTCTGAGGCTAGTGGAGGATTGTATGTCTTGACTTTCTAAGACCCTGGAAGACTTAATTGATAGGTGAAAAGCTACCTATTTCCCTCTCCTTTGTCTGGAGAAATCTGGATTCCTCTGTGTGTATGTGTGTGTTTCCTTTTGAATCTTCATTCCAGTCTCTCTGGGCTGACTAGTTCTGACAAGCTTCCACATCACTTTTAAGTATATGTGTGGGTGGCAAAATATTGTAATTGATGTAATAAAATAGGAGTTTACATGTTTTGAAGATTCTGTTGGCTTTAAATCAAAGAAATTTAAATGAGACCTCAGTTTAATCTGTGTCACCGAGTTGGTTTGTGACCATGAAACATTCCTTCTAGGGGAAGTTGGGACTGCATTGCTGGGCAGTACTAGGTGTTGTCAGGAGGAAGAGGTCAAATTGTCTCTTAGGAACATTCACATCTTTGCTATTTTGGCTTAACTCTGCAAGGAATAAATGGGCACAGTGCTGGGATTTAGATCTGTGTGGCATAATGCCTTCCTCATGGAGGAGGAGGAAGATCTACTTTAAGCAGCTTTGTGTAATGAGGATGTGTGACTGTTAATTGTGAATTTTCATACATCCTTCTGATTATGCTGTCCTGAGCCTTTTCTTCCCATCCTATGCTTTCTGAGCATTTTTGGAGATGTTGCAAAGTATCTGCCTTTGCAAACAGAAAAATCAGGGGGTTTTTTCCTGTCTGCTTTATGATACCTGCATGAAAGGAAACAAGTGGAACTTCCTTTAACGTAAGTTAGGACAGTAGATACAGTGGTTTTGTAAGACACAGATAAAGAGCTGGGTGAAGTGTATGGCAGCAGGCGTGGGCAAGTAACAATCTTTAAGGTAGTGCCAGCACAAAACAAAACCCAAAAAACATTATAGGCTGCTTTTTCTCAACTAGTCTTGTAGGCAAGTTTGGCCAGTCCTCCCAGTAGTACAGTGACAAGTTTCTGACCTGGAGCAAAGTAAAACCACCCAACCTTTCCCCCAGCCCCCATTCCAATTTTATCAAAATGTATAATGCCAAAATAATTAGGAACAATGCATTGGCTGTTTGTCTGTGTTAGTTATAGCTTCTGATTGTTACTACTGCCTGTTAGTCCTAGAATAGATTCAGACTAGTAGGGGATGAGATGCACAGCCAGAGAGCATTGTAAAGTGAGTCCCCTCACGTGTTAATTTTCTCTGTGGGAAATTGCTCGTGTTTATGCTTAGCAAAGCCTTTGTAAATACTCCAAGGCAGTTGCTGCAGTTCCTTGTGAAGAGGATACAGTTTGGGGTCCTTTGCTGTGGGCCAGTATGGAAGCTCAGTCTTTTTTTCCTGCAGTAAGTGTTCCAAATTGGCACCTTTGTCTTGTCCATAGTTTGTGTTTAAAATGCAGTTTTATATATTGCGCATATATATATATGCAAATAATAAAAAAAACTTAACAGTCAGCCTCAGAGTTACATTTAAGTCCGGAAAGCTCTTAGCTGTGCTTAAGTTAGAAAAGTTATAATAGAAAGTATTTAGATAATTTCTATAAACAGAACAGTATAGGTATCAGTTTTGGCTTTGTCTGGAACTGTTTCTGGAGCTACTTCATGAAACTGAGAACCTAAGATGGCAATGTATTGAGAAATTTACTTATTCATTACATCAGCTGCATTTTTTTCTCTCTTTCTGTTTAATGGGAACAGGAACCAGTTTTTCCTCTCCTGTAAACTCTTTTTAAAACTAACTTCTTTTTTCTTCTTTTTTTCTGAGTTATTGGGAGCTGCTCTGGCATTTGTGGCTCCACCACTGCATAGGGCTATTTGCAGCCATGTTCTTTTAGAGTCAGGGAAGCCAAATGCATTTTGTTTAGATGAAGGCAGAATGATTTGAGTTCAACATTCTCTGTTCCTGTGAATTGTTAAAATTTCTCATGTCCTAAAGATCTAACCACGTCTAAAAGTTCTTTATATTTTCCCTTTAGTGCTCATTAAAAAAAGAGTCAACTGGGGCAAAGACTTTTTTTGCTGCATCTTTTAAAAGAATGCTGTGTATATCCGTGCAACTACATAAATAATGTATCTCTAAAGATTACACTGTGTTAAATAAAACTAGGAGTGCTACTTTTGCATATGTGATTGATAGAAGAAGGAGACGTTAGCAAATGGAAGTTTAAGACTTATGTTAGGAGCTATGTGTGTAAATAAATGTGTCTTAGTCCAGATGACAGGTCACCTATTTACTGTTTAATGATGTTCTCCTTCATTCCTGTTTTCAGGAACGGCTGTTCCAGCCTGTTACTATTTCAGATGCTCTAGTGTTTGCCACTCCTTGGTCCAGGATGTGTTTCTTTTGTCCTGTTACTCCCAGTCATTTCTTGGAAAATATTTCATTATTTATAATTTATCACATGATTAAGTCATTATTTGAATAGGGAAACTGTGAATTAAAGAGTATTGTTTATTGAATAGCTTCTCATTTTTCCAGTCATAAGAAGAGAGTTCTGTTGTAATGGTGCCATATCCTACTGCTGTATTTTTCTTCTACTAATTAGATGAAATCATAAATTTAATTCTAGAATTGATTTATGTCAGCTACTTGGATAGTATCTTGGCTGTTGCTGAATAAAACTTATATTTGGTGAATATAACTAAATTATAATCAATGAAGCTTATGAAACCAGTGGTTTTTAATGATGTTCCTTGGAAATTTAGCTGCTGTCATGGCTACAGGCTCTAATGTGGAAAACCATCACACTTGATCCTCTCCTTCAAGTGAAATTATATAATCATTTCCACTAGTAATTCTATTCATGAAGGTCCATAAACCATGTTAGGGAATGAAGAAGATGACGCTGTCTTTACAGTATAGTATATAGTACCTTTTTATTAATTTCTATTCATATTACATCACTTTACTTTGGCTGAGTAGTCTGCATTTCTGTGGTCCCAGTCATAATAATGTACGAACACTGCACCAACCTCATAAACAGAGACAAAACTGAATGGATGTACAGGTTATATCATTGCACAGGAGCCACATCAAGCATCACAAATCCCTTAATATCTGAAAAATGGATGCAAACCAAGTCCACCTGAAGCTGCCTGGTGCCACTTTTGTAGGGAATGATTTCAAATTGAACTGTTGAGCTCTCCATGGGGGCCATTCTTGCCACGCTAAAAGAGACAATACATTTGTAAGTTCAAGAAGCTGAAAAATTTGTGTGACATATTCTTCAGAGTCCTCAAATCTAAGACAGTATAGGAAGAGTCGGAGTAAGTGGCTGCTGTGTTTGTATGCTCCCGGCACAGGTGGGCATAACCTTCCATGTTCACACCCCCACAGCACTATCCCGGAAGAACTAATCAAGCTGTAATGAATGGGAGAATAGTTGCAGTTCTCAACCTGTGATAGAGAACTAGGGTTTGTATCATGAGGGCAAAACGTATTGAGTGCCTGAGGAATAATCAGAAAGGTTATCTTTAGAAGAGCTCAATACAACTGTATGTACTACCCTCAACACTCACAACCTTTATAGTAATCTATATATGCCCATGTTGTATTTCTGTGTGGTTAATACAATTAATGGTTGATTTTATGTCCATAGTTAGAAATTACTCTTGCCTTTCCAACACAAAGAGAGTGATAGTAGCAGCAGGAAACAGTAAGGGAAAAAGGCCTCTGCTCTAAGGAGGTACTGAAGCTGAGCAATACTGATGCTGGTAAAGCAAGTTAAAAGTGCAAGGTCAGGATCTAGACCTGAATTTTGTATTCAATGTAAGTAAAACCTTAGTGTTTCACATCATTAGTCATCTTTTGCTATGTTTTTTTTGTTGTCCTCTCACAGTTTCTTAGTGCTAACTCCTCCAGCATAAATAGTTTGGAGACTTTAAAAATGTTTTTAGAATAATAACCATGGAGGAGATGGGAGAACAATTCTTACTGGTATGGTATCAGTGGACACGTTTTTAAAACATTTCATTACAGTATATGTCCTGGCTCTTCAGTAATTTAATATCTGAAGGGAGGAAGTTACCATGACTTTCTGTCTTACCCTTCAAGGTTTTACATTTTTGCCCTTCACATAATTCAGTCACTAACTACAGAACTCTGAGTTACACTGTCATTAAAAACAGACACCTCTCCACTCCCGGAGCATTCTGTAATTCAAAGCCTGGCAAACGAGGTGTAAAAAACTCCCAGCTAGTATGTGTTGAGTACTGACATGATGGTATTTTGTCCAAGGTTGGTGCAAACAAAAGTAATGAGGTTGACAATCTTTTTAAAACCCCCACTTTTATTCCAGATTTCCCACCAAAGTGAATTGACTTATTAGCCAGATAGCATTTACATACTTGATTCTGAGTTGCTCTTTGATCAGGCCACTACCCTCTGCTCTCAGCACACAGTCTGTCACCACTTCAGACAGTGGGTTGGTGAATGTAACCTGCACATCAACAGCCTTGTGTACTACTGTTGGACCAAGGACCTACAGAGAGAAAACATTTTGCTCAGCCGTGTCATTAGTCTCACTTCTTTCTCATGGTTTTACATTCCCATTGCAAACCACTTACCCTCTTAGGATTTCCTGGATGGAAGGAGCCAGAAATTGATACATGTACATGTTTTGGGGCATCAGAGTTCAGGCTTGAATCAGCCATCCAGTGTGGCTGAGAAGGAGTAAAATACTGCAGTATCTACCGTTTAGTCCTAACTTTTTAACTAGGTCAGTATATGGTATTATATATAACACAGTATATGATACTTACCAGAGTGAGAACAGAAGGAAAGTGTTAACTTGACATACATGGCTAACTACTTTAAAGCAGTTTAAGTCAAATTAGCTTAAGTTAGGCCAAATGAAAGGTTTAAGATTAGAAAACATTGGAGGTGTGAGATGGAGGTAAATTGTGGTGTCTCAGGAAAAAAAAGAAAAAAGAAAAAAAAAAGAAAGCCAAGTGGCAAATAAAGATATTCATTACCCTATTTTGGCAGAGATAAAGTGGAATCGGCATATTTGGTTATCCTTGTAGATAATATAATATTAGTTAACATAATGGAGAACTCCAGCACCCCAATTACATTTCTCTATTATTGGCTGTATGTTTATACAGAAGTTCAATCAACAGAAATATAAGCTGTTCTTGAAACTTAGTCACTGAATTGAAGTAATTTAATTCAGGTGCCTGCCCTATGTAAGTGACTTTCTTATTTGCGTGATACAGCACAGAAGGCTTTTTACAAAGTCTCACTGTAACTTGGTATTCAGAAATCACCAGACCTACAAAAATCCAAACTCTTTATTCCTGTGTATAACCTTGCTTTTCCTGTGTGCTACTGACAGTGTAAGTGTGGTTTGGGATAGCTTACCTAGTCTGGAGGCTCTGAAAGGCTGCAAATTACCGCGCTCCCTGCATGCTGTTTACAGTGCAGTAGGCAGATAGCATTTGATCCCATGTCTGATACAGCATGTGAATGGGCTGAACTGTCCAAAAAAAGTTAAGCTAGTTGATGTGGATGTGATGGGCCATGCAAACCCAGGATTGTCCCTGGGCACACATAGTGTGTGGTCTTCCCGGTAGACTAAGAATGGCTTTTTACCCATTGTACAGCATTTGCCAGAAGTCAGTCTTAATGAAAAAAAAAGCCTCCAGTTCTTATTTATTAATCATGTGAGATGTTACAAGGTGAAAAATGCCACTTTCCCTGATAAGGTGGAACAACTTCCTTGGGTATTAGTTATAATGAGCCTCACAGCCCCAGGCATTACCAGCTAATCAGTGAAGATGTCTTTGGTAAAAATCAGGCTTCCTAAATAAACTGGAAGAGAATGATCAGGCTTCCCTGACAAAAGTGGAGGCCTACATATGGACTAGATCTCTCTCTGTGTCTCTCTGGAGATATAATCTTACCTTGTAACCCTCATAACACTGAGAACTTCATCAGTGCCATGTCAGCAAGCACCGGCAAGAATACCATAGCACAGCTATGCCTTGGAAAGGTTTGCTTTTCCTTAGTGTATTTCATTTAACTTCTGTCGTATGACCTATTATTAGAGCAGCAAGATCAAATCACCCTCAGGCATGATTTCACTTCCCACACTCCTTCCCATGACAAGCAGATGGAATAAGGATTCCAGTTTCTTCTTCTGAACATGCCTCTCTATGGACACAAAGGGGATTAGTTTTTACCTTGATGGTGAGAAAAGGATCCTGAAGTACAATATCCTGCTCTACTAGAAGTGAGGCTCCCTGTTTGGTTTCACAGACAGCAGTCACTAGGATCTTCCTGTCATCCGTCAGAGAGTTTTTGTACTGGGAATAGGAGATCTTGAATGGAATCTCTTTCACTGGAATGGAAATAGAAACATAATTTCCCCATGTTCTTCTTTCTGTGTCTAAGTACCAGCTATCTGTATCTGTATTTTAAGGAGCAAGGATGCTATCACCCTGGGGCTGTCCATTTGTGGGTGTTAACAGCCAACAGACAGGAATGATGCTCATAGGTGGCTTCTGCTTACATACACATCAAACACTAAACGATCAGGCAGTTTGGCAGCTGAAACAGTTCTGAGGGTGGATAAGTGTGGCAACCCCTGCTAGTGTGTTTTTCATTTATCTGAAGCTGGGCATTTAATGCTCACAAAGAAGGCAGAATTGGAAAGGTGGGTTGGTTTAAATGCCCTTGCTGATGCAGCTGTTCAGCCTCTACCTTTAAACGGGTGCATGGTCAGGGTCTTTGTGCCAGTGAGGAAGGCAATGGATCTCAGTACATTGAGAAAAAATGATCATCTACCGCTGGAATGGTGGAAGGAGTACTGATGTGTTGTGTATTAGCTTGAGAGGGCAGTTATATTCATTTGTGCTGCACGTCTCATTTTTCAGCACTGTCCCTACAAAAGCAGGGCAGAGGCCACTACCTGCAAGTAGTGTAGCTCTTACTGCAGTCTGTAGGTGCTGTCCTACTGCTGCAAAAGACATAGGCTTATGTTTCCCCATGTAATCTGTCTTTATTCTTTGCTTATGGGGAGCTGGTAGCTGAGTCGTCTCTGGTGTATGTCTCTTAGTTGTTCTTTTTTAGCAAAAAATGTCATAATGTAGAACTAACAGTGGCTGTGCTGTGTCAGACAAAAGGTCACCCAGCTCAGTATCCTTTCTGACAGTGCCCAAAAACAAATGCTTAAGGCAGGGCAAATATATATATCTGTCTCTATTTCCCTGAATAGCCTTAACCCCCAACCCAACTGTTTGCAGGTCATGCATTTCTTGAGCCATTCATTATTTCTATGTGATTTGGCCACAAACCAAAGCTATGTCTTCTCCTAAACTGTATTAAAATTAAAATTACCTTCTTTGGATCCAAGTTTAATAGACCTAGACAAGTGCAAAATCTCTGCTTTTGGTTTTCTTGTGTAGAGAATGGCTGAAGCCCTCAGTTTAACCTTTATGGTCTTGAAATCGGAGAGCAAGTTCCTGAGTGCAAAGGTGAGGAGGATATCCTGGCCAATTACAGGAGATGCATCAAGGATCACCTTCCCTGAGATGCTGGGTTTTTGTGCAGGCTGTGTCGTATTTTGCCTCTGTGCTACTGAAGGTCGTCTTCTAGATCTTCTCATTTTGGCCTTTTTTCCGGTGCTTCTCACACCAAGCAGCTTCAGTGCTTTTTTATACACCTGCCTTTCTTTCAAGGATCCTGCTTTGAAAGATAACACAGTCAGAGGTCTCATGCGTGCTGGTTATAGTGCAGTGGAGCTGTAAATGCTCTCAGTAAATACAGTTTAGGAGAGTTGAGGAGGGCAAAGATACACGTGAGGAGAAAGTGAGGTCTAACCTAAATGCTAATTATGGCAGAAAAGCAAATGAATATACATGGCCATGAAGGCTGGAAAGTAAAACCTGCCTGTCAGCTTTAGCTGCCTGTTCATGGGTGCCTCTTAGAAATTGTGAGCAGAGGAAAGATAACTGCTGGGAGAGCTCAGTTCTGCATAAGCTGGGGCAATTGCCATCTCCTCTGAAATTATGAAGGGCGATAAAATCCATTTGCAGAAACCCTCCCCAAACAACTCTCCAGAATGGCTTATGCTGCACGTTGTAAGAGAAATATTCTTAGCAGCTGATCAGAACAGCTGGGACAGAATATTTTACAATTTACAAGTATCTTTGACTTTGTGTTGAATGCATTAGTATTTCATCAGGGGCCGCAAAGGCCATATTGAATCACTATCAGCTGATGATGAGTCCTAAAACTTTGAAAATTCACAATTACTTTGCTCCAGAAGTAAAGAAGTTAACTCAGTGCTTGATCCAACAAAGGCCTAAATTCTTTTCACTTCTGACCATCAGTGCTGAGACAACTGTAATAAAGAATTTACCTTCTGGATATTTGTAATTAGCAGTGACATCCACACGGGAATTGGAGCCCACTGCTTTGGTGCTGATAAATTTTCCAATCTTCCTAGTATCAGAATAAATTCTCTCTTTTCTTTTGTTGCTATAGTGAATCCAAGTAACATAGTCAGCATTCACTGCTGCAAACACAAATGAGCTGTCATAATCCAGGTTCACATCCCCTTCCTTAATGGCTTTGGTGGAGGCAGGGCCACACTGATATATGCCTATATTAGAGAAAGGGAGAAGTTAAATGACCACCTGTTGCGAAAGAATGCAAATCCTCATGCTGACAGCAAGAGGGAGAGGTAGTCACTCCGAAGACGTGTTTGGATAAAGTGCGTTGTTTCTATATCAGCGCATTATGGTAACAGCATGTCCAGAGAATCCACGAGCATTTTCTATCAAAAGGCAGGAGCAGACGGGAGGTTGTAAGGCTACTAAGGTGTAGGGAGAGCTAGCGCTTATTATGATGTGTGCTCTGTGAAATGTTCTAACCCTCCAAAGCTTGCAAGGCCGTATGCTAAGCTGACTAGTGAGAGGAGATGGTGGGAGTCAAGTCAGAAGTACAATCAGACTTAGGAGATGTGAGTCATCAATGCTGTATGTACATTGAGAAGAGCCAGGAAGCTAATTCTGATAAACTTAGTAGTGAGGAATGAGAAGCAGTTTATCTGGAGTTTGATGGGTTTTAAATTGCCAAATAAAGGATTTTTTTGACGGAGGTCATCAAACTAGATCAAGGAAGTTGTGTCAGTGTTGCCTGGCTGAACAGAGAGCTTTGGCTGGAACTCGGGGCAAACCCGAGCATTTACCACCTTTGGAAGAAGGGACAGGCAACTCTGGGGGACTATAAAGAAGTCACGAGGCTGTGCAGGGTGAAGATTAGAGAGGTGGAAGCCCAGCTGGAACTCAGGTTGGCCACTGCAGTAAGAGAGAACAAAAAATGTTTGTAGAAATGCATCATAAACAGAAGGAGGGCCAAGGATAATCTTCATCCTTTATTGGATGGGGCGGGGGGGAACACTGGCACAAAGGACGAGGAGGAGGCTGAGGTACTTCATGCTTTCTTTGCCTCCATGTTTAATAGTAAGGCCAGCTTCTCTCTCGGTACCCAGCCCCTGAGCTCGAAGACAGGGATGAGGAGCAGCAGAATAAAGTCCCCACAGTCCAGGAGGAAACGGTCGGTGACCTGCTGCTCCACTGAGACATCTATGGGACTGGATGGGATCCACCCGAGGTACTGAGGGAGTTGGCGGAGGAGCTCGCCAAGCTGCTCTCCATAATTTATCAACAGTCCTGGCTAACTGGGGAGGTCCCAGAAGACTGGGGGTTATCCATCTACAAGAAGCGAAGGGAGGAGGATCTGGGGAACTACAGGCCTCTTAGCCTGACCTCAGTGCCAGGGAATGTTATTGAGCAGATCATCCTGAGCACCATCACATGGCATGTAAAGGACAGTCAGGGGATCAGGCCCAGCCAGTATGGGTTTATGAAAGGCAGGTCCTGCTTGACAAACCTGATCTCCTTCTATGTCAAGGTGACCTGCCTAGTGGATGAGGGAAAGGCTGTGGATGTTGTCTACCTGGGCCTTAGTAAAGCCTTTGACACCATCTCCCACAGCATCTCCTGGAGACACGGGCTGCTCATGGCTGGGATGGGTGTGCTCTACACTGGGTTAAAAGCTAGCTGGACAGCCAGGCCCAAAGCATGGTGGGGAATGGAGTCACATCCCACTGGTGGCCGGTCACAGGTGGTGTTCCCCAGGGCTCAGTGCTGAGGCCAGCCCTGTTTAATGTTTTTATTGACTATCTGGACAAGGGGATCGAGTGCACCCTCAGCAGCAGGCAACACCAGGTTGAGGGGAGTGTTGATCTTTCTGAGGGCAGGAAGGCTCTGCAGAGAGATCTGGACAGGCTGGACCAACAGGCCAAGACCAGTTGTATGAAGTTCAACAAAGCTTGATCCTGGGTCCTTCATTTGGGGCACAACAATCCCACGCAGCACTGCAGGCTTGGGGAGGAGTGGCTGGGAAGCTGCCCAGCAGGAGAGGACTGAGGGTGCTGCTAGACAGTCAGCTGGACATGAGCTGGAAGTGTGCCCAGGTGGCCAAGAAGGCCAATAGCATCCTGGCTTGTATCCAAAACAGTGTGGCCAGTGGGACCAGGGCAGTGATTGTCCCCCGTTACTTGGCACTGGTGAGGCCACACCTCGAATCCTGGGTTCAGTTTCAAACCCCTCACTGCAAGAAGGATGCAGAGGTGCTGGAGTGTGTCCAGAGCCAGGCAATGGGGCTGGAGCACAAGTCTGATGGGGAGCAGCTGAGGGCACTAGGGGTCTTTAGTCCAGAGAGGAGGAGGCTCAGGGGGCACCTTACTGATCTCTAGAACAACCTGACAGGGGCTGTAAGCAGGGGGTGTCAGTCTCTTCTCCCAAGTAACAAGCAACAGGACAAGAGGAAATGGCCTCAAGTTGCTCCAGGGGAGGTTTATATTGGATATTAGGAAAATTTCTTCACTGAAGGGTGGTCAAGCATTGGAAAGGACTGCCCAGGGATGTGGTGGGATCACCACACCTAGGAGTATTTAAAAAACACATAGATGTGGCACTTAGGGACATGGTTTGGTGGTGGACTTGGCAGTCCTGGGTTAATCATTCAACTTGATGATCTCAAAGATCTTTTCCAACCTAAATGACTCTCTGATTCTATGATTTATGAATCTGTGTAACATTAGGAGCTAAGACAAGCAAGGGTGAGATAAGTGAACTTAAGATGTGCTATATTTCTGGAGGTAGAGGATCAGAAAAAGTAAGAATTTACATGCTGGTAGGCAATCCTGAGGCTGGCAGAAAAGCAGCCTACTGGAGACTGATGCGGGTATTGCTTTTCATGTGCACCTGAATCAATGCTACATCTGCTGGGAGTAGATAGAAGAAGGTTGTCCCGCAATTTCAGTAACAATCTTTAGGAATAACAGTGCCTACAGCTTTTTATATTTACAACAGTGTTACCTTTACTTGTTTCCTGGGGTGTTGCATCCAGAACCTGCCATCCATCATAAAAAGAGCCAAGATCTCTTCTAATGAACCAGCTTTCATTCCAGACATGGAAATTCCTGTAAGAGAGGCAGAATAGGGAATCGCTGATTCATACAGTTAATTTTATATTGAAAGATTTGATACATTTCTGGTGCAATGCAAGAAATAACGCTAGTTGAGTGAATGAAAACTGTGGAGAGACCAGCTGCTGACTCCTTTCTTGAGTACCTCTTTCCCCTTCTTTGCCAGCTTTTAATGTTCAGATGTCTGAGAAGTGTTGAGATCTTATGAAAAAAACGATGTTAGAAGGAAGATAAATTTATTGCAGAGTCAGGTATTCCAAAACAACATACTGTACAGTCCGAGGTCTCCTGTGCATGTAGTGCTATCTGTTGGTATTTAATTCACAGTTGCTTTCTAATGAAACAGAGCAAGGTCTTAAAAAGATTAGTCAGGATGAGTTTGGTACAATGCTCTGGGTGATGCTCTGCTTGTGTTGAGATAAGATAGAGACTGGCATGGCCTGTTCCATTCCACTGACAATGTTAAAGTAAAGGAATGTGCTCTGAATAATTAGAAAAGATAAGGTGGGCACCTGAAGGAGATCAGGAGACCATGAGTCAGGAGATCACTGAACAAAGAAAGCTGAAAAGTTTAAGCAAGGAAGAAGATTGAGCGACCCCCAAGAGTGAGGCCAAAGAATGGAGCGGCCACCCAAAAATCCCCCCCAAAAGATGATTCTAGAAGACTCCACCTCAAGCTCCAGCTGAACCCCACCTATTATGAATATGATGATTAGATGTTGAAATCAAATGAATATGTATGTAAAGATGCTGCAACCTCTCACGTAAACTGTATAAATTACCTGATTTTTCACTGAAAACTTTGGAGCTAGTTTGTACGGTGCGAACTGGCTAGCTCCCCAATGTTGCATGAAATAAATACCTTTGCTGCTTAAAGACAAAATTGGTCTCTGAGCAGTTACTGTGTGCCGTTTTGGCATCACTACTTCGTGTCACCCTTGTCCCATTCAGTCCACATGGTAGGGTGTTTGGTGGCTGGAACACTGATGCATGCAGTACAACACACATGTGCAGGCAGTGTGCAATTGTTTGTCAAAAGCACATTTTTAACAGCTTCTCTGAGGTGAGAGAAACAGCATGTTCTTCCTAAGGGGTGGAATGGAATTTTTTTCAGCTGCATTAAACATACTATCTTTACTTTACTAACCTTTCAGTATTGTGCAGGAGATCTATAAAGGTAATCATGAAAGACTGAGACAATCAACAGCGCGTAGCACAGAAGCTGGGTCTAAAACTTCTGGGCTTCTGCTCTAGGCATCAAGGGACAAGCTGATACAATTTTGGGGCAAGAGGTTAATCACAATTTAAACTTTTTTGGAAAAACGTAAACTTTCATACAGTAGAGACAAAATTAACAGTTATATTTTCAAATTATATGTTGAATAGCAGTGGTAAAAAGTATCTCCTCTGTTAATTCTTCAGAATGATGAAACTGACTCCATATTGCAACAGTCTGCTCTGTTGATTCTTTGGTATGGAGTTTTATATCACCAGGAGCATGAGGCTGGGATTACATTTCAGGAGCATGATCTTTTAATTAGAGGAGAATATAATGGAAGAGATATTAAGAAAAAAATGTTTACCACACACTGTCTTCAGTGAAGTGCAGAGTCTTTCCAGAAATGTCAATGTACTTATCAATACTCAGATTTATATTCCTGTCATGGGCAGAGTTGAAGTTTGTAATAACACGAGTAGGTATTCCCAAGCATCTCAGAACTGCAATATAGAATACCATTAAAGTGCTGTAAACCTATTTTACAGATATTTAGAAAGTATTTTTTGTTTTTCTTGGCAAAGCAGGTAGTGTATATGTTTTCAGTGGGGAAACAAACCCTCAGAAACTTTCCTCTGAGATATGACGCAAGTCACGGTCCTTGTGCACAATTGCTTAGAAGACAGTTCCGCTCACACGACACTCTTAGCTGCCATGTTCTTTTAACGATTAGTTAGATTCATCTATTTATTTTAATCTTTCATTCTTCATCCTGTTCTCTCTCCCATTTTCTCCCTATGTTTGTTTCTCTGTTACGTGCTTCTTTTTCCCTCTTCCTCTCAGACACACCTCTCGATTGCATTATTTTTCCTTTGTATTTTCCCCAAAGTGACTCTTGTCTCTCAGAGCAGCTCTGAATGTAAACTGCTAGGATGAAATGCTTTTCCTGACTTGCAGCTCCCTTTACAGGTCCTCAGAATTGTAATTTGGTTTTGTGTCAACAGTAGACAAGATAAAATGGTGGAAAAGTGGCATTGTGAGGAGACTTACAAGACCACTGGTTTTCTTTGAATCCTAGCTTTGAAACAGGAAAGCTTGCTCTTTTCACGAGCCCAGCCTGGAAAACTGCCTTGCATTTTGTTTGATGACTCACAAACTGGGATGCAATATTGCAACCTATGGCTGTTTAAAATAGAAGAAAATCTTCATGCATGGAGAGTGTAGATTCTTCACTCTCTCTGTCAAAGCTGAAACAGCTTCAACAATAACATCAAAGAGTTAAACCCAAAGAAATTCTAGTAAGCTTCCTTTCTGATAGCATTCTTCATCCCTTCATGTGTACCTGTGCACATGACTCCTGCAAAGACCCAGCACTGGCCATACCGGACTGGTTTGTATCTCCCCCTGTACCACTTTCGAAGGATGGTCACGCTTCCACTCCACTGCAAGGGGTTGGTTCCTGAGCGGTACTTTCCATTCCACTTCCCTTCCACTACTCCTTTTTCATCATTGCTGTTAACCTGAAAGAGACTTTCTCATGAGAGAACTGAAATTTTTACAGAGAAAGGGAGAGCAGAAAATAGGCAGAAACGACCCTGTTTGTACCACTGTCTCATTGGCTGAGTGGTGGGACATAGTATTTGAATCTTAGATAGAATTTTGACTACTCAAGTGCAAGAGCTGGATCAAACCTAGATCAGGTTGTAGAGTCTGATGATTCAAAACTGCCTTGCTTTTCAGTACAGATGTTCCCAAACATACTGACTGCCAGCCTATTTAAATTTTGTTTCATTGACTGATTTCACCTCCTTGTATGTCATGATACTGTTACGCTGTGTATTCAGTATTGGTTCACATTCTCAAGTGATTTCTATGGAAGCCTTAAGAAGTATGTATTTTCTCTGAATGTGCATTTGTTGCAAATGTGCATATAGTACATATAGCTTGCTCAAACTTGTTGGATGTGCTTGCATATATTTGTGCACATCTGTTTTAGAGGCCTGTGTCATGTATGGTTGTACATAAATTAGTTCTTTTTTCATAATTTCTTTTTCTTAATTATTTATACGTTTAGTAATTTTGTACATCTGAATTATTTACTTCAGGTTGAAGCTGATACTGTCTAAAGTGAGTGCTGTCTAAAATGGTGAAAAGGATCACAGCTACAAAGGAGGAATCTCAGATAAGGAATGTGGTAAAGCATGTATTATTCATAAAATGGAAAACTTTTCAGTTGCCCAGTTGTGCATTTAGGTGTTTGTGAGGATGGTGGGGTGTGAGACGATGTAACTATTTGTTGAAGGGAATGCATGCAGGCCCCACTGAACGAGTCCCCCTTAAGTGAAGAATACTAACTACACACATTAAATGGAGCTATACCAGCACTGGTCTTCCAAAATATTTCATGCTTCTCTTGGTGCTTGAAAAACTTAGCAAATGATTTCAGAATGGACACAAGCTTTCCAAATTAGTGAAAAGATCTAATGGACTGAAAATCTGTTAGGAAAATACATCTGAGATTCATTGCTCCCCAAAAGTTCTTGGAAACATTCCTTCAGTTATAATCAAGATTTTGGGAAGAATATAAATTAAATTTTTCGTGTGTTTTCCTTTGAGATTAATTCTCAATTTTACCTTAGTTAGCTACACCTATGCAACATTGAGGTATCACAATAAAGTACTGGGGGTTTTGTTAGTAGGCTCATTGTACAGCTGTAACTAATTGATCAATTTACCATAGCACTGATAACCCTGCTCACATAGACAGGATTGTTTCGGTTGGATACATCAAGAGCTGGATCTTGGCGGTGGTTCAGGCTTCGATCCAGTATAGCCAGAGAGATATCAAGAATATCCTCTTCAAACTGAAATCAAAACAAGCAATATGTTAAAGGATAATTTCATAAATAAACCCAAGGATAAACTCCCCCCCGCTTCCTTTCATCTAGCACAATAGGATCATGTTGGTAATACAGGCATCTTCTATACTGTTGAAGAAAATAGGGCCAAAAAGAAGGCATATGCAGTAGGCTGCTGACCCTCCATAGTATTTTAAGGACAGCATGTTTATGGGCATGGTTTGGGGCCATAGCTACCAGCATTCACAGAGACATTACATGGCCTGGTGGAAGGGACAAGACCACTCGAGGTCTGGTTCAGCAGGCTTTGCACCCTCCCACATCCTGCCGTGCCCCTGTGGGTGCCCTTCTGTTACGAAAACTTCACTGGTGGGCTGCCTTCACCTTATGTCAGATAATCTGAACTGAAAGAAACCCACAAAAATAATGATTGTGGATTAGGGTCACAGAGACACTGTGTTGGGCCCAGAGAATGCCAAAGTGCTATGCTGTATGGATGTGGTCAGGCAGGGATGCTCCTTGACCTCTGGGACAGAAAGCAGATCTGGCCTTGTTTTATTTGTTAGTGTAAAAGTAGCCACAGTGATCCAGAGGGTTAATAGAAATGCCGTCTGTGGCACTGCTGATGCAGTTGTAAGGCAGGAAGTGGTCAGGAATGGCTTTGACTGGCCCAACAAGTTGCAGGATAGTCGCGTGGCTGCAGAGGGCTGTAGTTATGATGGTATTCGTAGTAGTTATGCATAGAATGCCAAACCTGATTTTCAAAAATTCCAACCTGAGTTGTTTCAGTTGAGTGGGATATTCTTTTAGTGTCTTCTGCCCCATTACTTAACCAACTGTGTTAATATTTAGCTGTAGTAGCCTCGCAATACCTAGAGGTTAATACTGGAATAGCTTCCTTTGCCCCTTACAACGGCCAAGAAACAAGCAGAATTTTGCCAGTTTGTGTAATAGGCAAAAGAAAACTAAAACTGTGCTTTGTTTCTTTTATTTCTGTATTAGAAGTGCCAGACAGGGGAAATGGTCCTGATGCTGTGGTAATGTATTGATGTGAGACATGTATCTGCAAGAAAATCACAGGTGAGAGAGGAATACTTGAACTCTTATACTATGAGATAATGATTCCCTTCCCTCCAGAGCCTATTTACCCAGTATTCTTACTTTCAAGTTCTGAAATAGGTGATGTTGTTTACCTGTCCGTAGTTCCAAGCTTCTTGTTGAATATATTTTTCCAGTCCCTGAAATATGATTCCACTGTCATTCAGGACGTACTCCTGTCGCTCCTTTGCATTAGCCATAAAGACATCATCATCTACAAGCAGAGTGAGACATGCTGGCTTAAAGGAAAGTTGTTTTGCTGTAATTGAAAATCTCACTTCGAGGGGAGTTCTAGGGAACAGCTCAGGCTGCCTATGAATCCAGGCTTAGGGCTCCCTGCTATACCTCTGTGATCATTTAGAGAGGGAATAAAATAAACACGAAGTTCCTTTGAGGGGAACGGACTATGTCCCTGCTCCTGTCCTTTCGCTAATCTCAGTATGTGTCTTATTGGTAGGTATTGCTTGGTTTACAACTGAATGCAATTATCTGAGGGAAAAAAGTTACAGAATAAGTATTTGGAATATTTCCTGCCTCCTATTTCTTATTGTACAAGCAAGAGGCTGGATCTTTGATGTACAGCAGCACTGAAGAAGGGGCAAAAACTTGGTCCTTGATGTTAAGCACAAAAAATATCTGTTTATAGCTGTGACTGTCAGGTACTGTGACACCCAGATTTCCTGTCTGAAACAAAGAGTTATTTGATACATCAAAACATACTTGGACACCAGGGATTGAAAAGTAGCACAAACTGGCCCAGGAGCGTTGAAGAGACCTTGTTCCCCGAAACAATTTGGAGTTTGAGTTTGTATCGTCCAATGACAGCATTGGCTGGGCTGGATATTGCGAGGTTCATGCAGCCAGGCTCACTGGGCTCCAGCACGGCGCTCCAGCCACTGGCACTCTCCTCAGAAAGGTTAAATACGACCTTGGTCTGCTGAGATTCTGTTGGAGATGGTCCTGCCAGAGGGAACAGGGACAGCAATTCTGAGTGACAGCTGTGGGTGACAAACTTGGGGTCAGTGATGATCTCAATTCCACATTTTTTTAATGACTTCATTGAAAGATTGTGGTTTATCAGATCAAATGCTTGTTCAACATAAACTAGCTGTGCTCCAGTCCATAGAATCGTACTGTGCAGCCCTCTGTATTACGTGCGTGGCCCAGCAAGTGTGCCCATAATCACTCTAGACAAGTGAGGAGGCAAGCCCTGGCAGTTCAAAAATATGTAGGGAGGATGGGCCACACATTTTAATACATGTTTCATTAGGAGTTAGTAGCTGCCTAGAGAATTCTTTGGAGAAGCCTTTTGGGAAGATGCAGGTAAGAGTCTCATGAATGGGGTCGTGTAGACTGTCCTAGCAATAGGGAACACATGGAGTTAATCAAGGGGAGTTTAAACAGGTGAAATAGAGAGTCAGGAGAGGAGATATATGGGGGATGATGCTCTGTGAGGTAGAGTTTCAAAATATTCAGGGACTGTGGAATGAAGATAACTTGCAGTGTAGCAGGTAGGTCCTTAGGAGCAGAGATGCAGGCTTGTTTTTAGAATGAGGATGGTCTGCACCTTTCTGTTAATTACTACCTTGACTGTCTATTGCATTAAGGTACAGATTGAACTTTAAAATAGGAGTTCCTAAGCCTAAAAGGACACTGAATCCTGAATGATACAGGAAAAAGCTTAACAATTCAGGAATGGACCATATGGAGCTGCCAGGCACTGGTGTTTCGGAGCTGAAGTGACTTGGATGCAAGGTGAGTGCTGTGCCATGGGGAAATTACCTGTGCTTGCAATAAAGCTGAGGTTGTCCCAAGCCTGCACTGTTGTTTGGAGGTTTAGAGTGATGTTGAAGGCCTGTCCTCTCCTCAAGATTGCTTCTGTGCTGCTGTAATCAGAGGTGTGGTGTGCAGCTTTATTCAGTTTGGGGTGCCAATTGACATTTTCTATTTTCAGGGCTAGAAAGACACAAGGCAAGTCAATTAAAAACACTCTTCCTTCAAACTTGTACATCTCTTCAGCTTGTCTATTGTAGTAATTTTATTATATTTATGTATAGCTGGAGTTACATGCTCTAGGAAAACAGAGAAATCCGTTGTTGTTAAAAATTGCAAAATAAACAACTTGGAGGAGCAGCTAAAATATTTTACCTTCAGGCATCTTTCAGAGACAGAAAGAACACCCATTCAGATAATTAATCTTTGATTCATCTTTCATTTTAAAAATAAATAAATAAACCCCCTATGGTATTTAGATTAAAGTTTGAAGAGACTGTTATGTTCCACCATGTTCCCGCTCTTTCTGTGGGGATCCCAGAATGCTTTACAGGTGTACAGAAAAAACTATTAAAACTCTCATGAGCAAGTGCATGCCTGATCCTGGGAACGCTGTATGACAGATGATGGATAGAAGGCTAGTATCTTCATTGTCAAACTTGCCCATTATCTTCTCACCTTTCTTGTATCTCAGTTAATTTACAGTCTTTTTCTTGAAGCTGGGTGTTACTGCATGCTCTCTTGGAAAAAGATAACCAGCAGAGGATGAACAATGGGATTGAGTGGTATATCTTGAGGTGGTGCTATGGGTTGCTCTGCTGTATTATGATAGGTTCCTACTATTGAAAATGGCATACTGAAGCACAGATTATGAAAGCTTTCAACATTTCTTTTTCCTCTATCAGTTAAACAACAACAACAAAGCAAAACAAAGTCTAAAAAAATAGAGATCCCTCTGTGGACACGTGTTTGAGAAGTGCTCTTCCCCAGTATGATGTTCCAGAGGAATTTCACTTGAAGATTTCCTACCACAACTAGAGCATGTTAACCCTTTGCAGACTAATAGTGCTGTAAGCAACACTTCCATCATTTCACTGAACTATGATACAGGTCTTGGATAGCACTACCTTGAGTCACTTAGAATGAGGTTGATTTCTGAGGGAGTCTGTGTGGTTCTACTATGGAAATAGAGGGGGTGGGGTTTGAGTTTTCTGCTGTGTTTGCAGCACAGAATTATATTCTGTGAAGTCTTGATGTCATAACTGTACTTTTATCATCTCTTTGGAAGAAATGTGAACGTACACATGCAGTTCTAAGGCTGCAGTAAGGGTCTGGAGCAAGTTGCTTTCCTGTAGTCTGTGAGCATAAACATGTTTCAGTGTTTCCAGTTAAGTGAAGGATCTTGTTTCAGATATGTCACCTGGAGAAAAATAAATTCCATTGGTAGGAGCGTGATGTTTGAGTCTCATAATGTAACATGTCTAGAAAGTTTCTCGCTTGCACCATCACTTTGTTTTCCTGACTTAAATATGTGTTACTGAAAAGGACCTACACAACACAGCATTCCTAACAGCAAGTCCTCTAACTTAAGAGTGAATTAGAATGTGTTTCTGAAGGACACTTGGGTTCAGAGTTTGAAAAGAAGTTAGCCTTGCAGCACTTTACCCATGTATATCCGACCACTGTGTATCCCGAACTGTGCGAGTTAAATGTCCAGGCTTATCAGGGCAGGGAGCATGCACGTCGTTACTTGTGCAGCAATAACTAAGAGCATTTTGGATGTCTGCAAATAAAAATGTAGCACATATAGGGCTTAATAGCAACTGAGCCACGGGTTTGATACTAGTGAGACTCTGACTTTTAAGGAGCTAAGCCTTTCAGAGTGGAGTGTCACAGGCGAAGCCAGATGTACAACAGAGTAAAAGGGGACACCTGGAGAAGTAGGAAAGAAAAAAAGCAGTGGCTAGCATTGGTTAGCTCTGAGAAGTTACTGCATCAATAGTTTGGTTTGCTCTGTGAAGTCTGTAGTTATGTAGGCATTTCTAGTGAATATGGGCGGGAGATCAGCAAAACCCAATTTATGTATCTGGGGCAAAAGCACAATAAAGCCTGATACCAGTCTTTTGTTAACGTGTACTTCAGATTTCTCCTTGTTTTCATCTTCACGATATCAATTTGAATCTTACAATTTCTTTTTCTGCTTTCAGTATCTCTGTGTTGGAAGAACATATTTGCAGTTATCTTGTCAATGTACAATTGGACAAACTTCTAAAAACTTGTTTGGATGTTTATCCTGTAATGGATAGACATTAGGAGCATGCTCATAAGCAAAACCCTACATTATCTGTGATCACCGCTGAAAATGCTGAGCGTTATGCATACAGGGTTCTTGCCTCTGACAGAAAACTGAAGCTATAACAGGAAAATTCTTAGGCTAAATTTTAGATAGACTCTCTATGTGCAGGTATATTATATGACACCTCTTTCAAACTAGAGATCTTTCCAGCCAGCAGGAGAGTGAGAGCAAGTACAATATAACACGTAGACACTGGGACTGCACTTTGACAAAGCAGCATGCAGGCTAACATAGCCACTCTGTAGGGAGCAAACACAGGTGCCCAGAGGCCATAAAGTGACCTGTCTGAGGCCAGACATCAGTTTGATATTAGGGAGAAATTAGAACCTGGGACTTCTGTGTGGCAGTTTGATGCCCAAATCACGAGCCAACAGTGTTGATTAGGTGGCTGCAAAAGCACTGTATAGAATAATTAATTAATATGATAGAAAAATATTTCCTTACTCTCTTTTTCTGTTACAGGAAAAAAGACTGTTCAAGAAGCATGATACTTTAAAAAAAGAAGAAAAAAAAAAAAGAAAAAAAAAAAGAAAATCAGTTCTCGTAGAATAACCCGTAAATGCATTTAACTTAAATAGGGCTAAATTTCCAAGAGAACAACTAGATATAATTTATCCTGTTTCCTCAGCAAGTGTCACTCATCTCTTTTGGAAAAATGATGTCTGGAGCAACCAGGCTGGTTTTAACTTACCTGCCATAAGGTTTCTTTCTTCTTTTCCACACTTGTGTGTAGTTCAGGTTATAGATTCAAAAGTATGCCAGAACACTCTGAATCCTCTTCCACCAGCATCAGTAACAAAAGTCTTAGGACTCTTCAGTACGAAGCTAGAGTTTATACAAGCTGGGTGTGACCTGTGGTTGCTAGTTACTGCTTTTGTAGTAATGACCTATGTGAGCATCTACTTATGATTGCTTTAATTACACAATCTTGTATCCAATTATGCTTATTTAAAACTGGTGAATGGCTGAGGAAATATGATAAACAGTATTCTGGTATCTTAACTACTAAGAAAGGAAAACATCCCAAATTTGATCTAACAAAAGAAATACAGCCTTAAATAGACAGGAGAAACTTATTTTTGGGTGGTTTGTGTCTGTTTAGGTTTTTGGAGACTATGTACAGAGGGCAGGTATAGACAAATATACATATTGTATAATATGGACGTATGGGACATGCAGTGATCTAAGTAGATTTGTAATGTTAGTCTTACTGTCACTCAGTAGCATAGTTTAAATCACTTTTTTTTTTCTTAAGGCATGTCTACCTGAAGATCTTTCACATCATTGCATATAATTTGTCCTTTCCTAGAAGCAGAATTGTGACGTTCCCATTATCTGTTCCTGACATGATTACCTATGATATGCATTTCTTATGTAAGAAGCAATAATGCCACTGAGAGGACATTGTTATGCGTTCACCTGTGCATCAGGGAGTCTTATTGAGTAAAGAGGAGTGTTTAGTGGCTGGCTCTCCTTTTAACAATTTTACATTATGGTTTGGCATTTGTAATACATGTGTGTAGTATCTCTGTAGTTGCTCAGCATGGCATCTTCAGTTGGGCTCTGGAGGAAGTCACAGAGCTGTTCTTCTGGTGTAAGCCCTGCCCACTCTAATTATAGATACTCTCCTGAAGCTCCCTTGTACTCTCTTCTCCCTCATCCAGTGTCACAACGTACCTAGAAACGTGCCCTGCCAATTTGTCCTGAGAGGACGTTGCATGCTGTTCTGAACTGTCGGTGGGCTGTGACAGAGGAGTGAAGGGCAAAGGGGTGATCCCTCATATCACTCACCTCCATGTGTCTACATTGCACCTTTTTTTGTCTGTTGCTGGTTTCTGTTTTGTTTCCACATTGATAATAAGATTGCCAGCAATCAAAAAGGGAAATGAATTACCTGCAGCTTAAATTTATTTACGAAAAAGGAGTCTAAAGTTCTTCTTATGGTTTCTTGTGTAACTTTTTTGGTAAGAATTTGTGATCCTATCTGGATGCATCAGACTCTCCAAGGTATTATCACCCACCAGATAAAAGATGTCCATATTGAACTCCTGACAGCTCTGTGGTTCAGAATTTTGGCCTTACTGATTTTGCTTTAAACATTTTATAAGTCAGAAAGCAAATCTAAATCTTCAGGCTTAGCAGAGCTGTCTGTACACCAATATCGTCTCGCCCTAACCCTGGCCAGGTGGTTACTGTGCCCTAGCAGTCACTAGCTTTCATAGTAGTCCCTGGAGAGTCTACCTTGCGGGGAGTGATGGAGAAGCCCTGAGGCTACCTGAAAGCACATTTCAGGTGAGAGCTGGTACCTGGTGTTGTTAGGGTTGGAAGCCTGCAAAAGGCAAATGTTGTGACAGAGGTGGGCACTAGGGGCTGCCTATGGATGAGTTACATTGGGAAGGTTTGAAGACAAATGTGTCCCTTGTCTCCGGTGACCTTACACTGGTGGGCAAGAAGCATTAGTTAGCTTGTGTGGCCGGACTTCTGTATTAATGCAAGATTCTCCCCATGCTTTGTGGTACTTGGGACTCTGTCATGTTACACAGGAATTAAGTTACTGATTTGAATACATGCCCATGTTGCCTGGTCACAGGCTGCAGAGATATTGTCATGGACCCCAAATGTTGCTTTTTTCCTCCCCATTCACAGCACTGTAGGTGTCACAAAATGCAGAAATTACATGAACAATGGAGGAAATGTTCTGCTTCTTAGGTAAGAAGCTTATGAAATTATGGAAAAAGAACTTTCCTTAATCTTGTGATTTCTCATGATATTTCCATGGAATGTACAAATCATTACAAAAGAATAGTTATATGAATATTTTTTTTTTATTGCTGACAATTAGAATGTGGTTGAGAAGAGACTGTATTGTCTGATGGAAAGGTCAAAACCAGGAGCTTAACACAATGAGATCTGATAAAACAGTGAAACTATTTCTACAAGGAAGAGGCTTCATTTTTCTAGATAAGAGGACACAAAAGGAATACAATTAGAGACTAAATAATTAAGCACCGAGAAAGCAGGAGACTTGACTCTATTGCAATGTAAGAGGTCACCATTTTTTGTGGAAAGTTTCTTGTTGTCATCTCTCTCCTAGAGGAGAATGTCTTGCTGTGTTAATGCTGAAATGGGAGATTGATTCCATCACATTATGCAGGTGCTACTGCAATGGTTACAAATCCCTTAACATGTGAAAATTTGTCACAAGAGAAGTCTACTTGCAGTTGTAAGGGCCCAGTCCTGCGAGGAGTGAATTCAAAATAAATTTTTGATCTCTCCCTCGGTGCCAGTTGTGCCAGACTGAAGAAAAAAAAAAAAAAGGAAGAAAAAAATCATTTTTCAGGCTTGCATTGTCTGTCTTTGAGATTTCCAAGAAGCAGAACTGCATGATACCTGGGGCATCAAAAGTTACTTGAGACTGAGCCTTGGTTTTTAATAATTACTTAGGGTTTGAAGCTTTGGGTAGACTAAGAAATAAGAAAAAGAGTACCAGCTTCATCTACTCTTGAATAGACTGATGGAAGTGAGAAGCCCTTCATGTTAGGGCTGGGTACAAGCTTGGATAGTCAACACAAACTTGGAATAGGAAAACCATGATGTCAAAGGTCAGTGTTCTGTCTGATGCCTGCTTGTTTCGTATCTATTGAAGCTTTAGGAAATACGAACTATTCAACACTGAGTTAATCCATAAAGCAGCAGAGTCCAGAAGAAAAGAAAAAACTGATAGAACATTTGGATCTTTTGAAAAGGTATGATTTTTCTCATACTTTAAAGGTGAATAGAACAACTTCTTGTTTTGCCTGAAATGAGGGGAGCTAAGGCGGTGTCTTATTTGTTTGCTTTAGCTCAGGCTTATTTTCGTAGTACTAGGGTACTGTATATAAAAATAGAAACACAAAGCCAAGCTGTAGAAGGAATATCAGAGAGACAAAAGAATTTGACACACCCATTTGCCTTCCCAGGAAAGAAGAATGTTAGTAGTTTTTAAGTTGTTAAAGAAGTTTCTATGTGGAAAAACTCCACAACTGAGAAATCATAGTATCTCAATATGTATTTGGTGGTATTTCTATTTTCATACATAGAAAATATGAAAAAGACAATTCAACCATGATGATTTTTTTTTCTTATTGAGAAACTATACATGCTATTGCTCATGTTAGAAGCACTGAGTAAAAGCTACAGGTTTCACTTACTGTATCTTGACTTGCTGATTCATCAAAGTCACTAGCATTACACAGCGGTTCACAGGTTCCGGGAGGGGATTGGCATATGAGATCTCTAGAGTAACAGCTTTGTTCACTACAACCCGCCGAGGAATCTGAATGACAAAGACACATTTCTGATTATTCACTGTTTTACATTTTCCATGTACGTTTCATGAACATTTTCATTAACATGGAGTCAGACTTCAGTCAAACTGTAAGCACAAAATCTCTCATACTTGAAGATGAATGAGAGAGTGGTAGGAGCAGTGAAATTTAACTGACAGCTAGTATGCCTTTCCTAATACTTGAAGCTGGATTTGGTTTAGCTAAATGCTGCATACAGCTTGACAGCAGTATTTTGTGCACAATTTCGGTGAAATACAGACACATCTCATTAAACCTGTCTGATCTTTGGCTTGCTGAGTGGCTTTTTTCTTTTTCCTTCCCCCCCACCCCTTCCCCCTTTTCTTTTTTTCCCCACATCCTTGATTACAGTGTTGAAATCATATAAACTGGCTCTAACATAGATTAGAATTAAGGGTTTAAGTCTGTATTTTAGGAGTAGGCAAAGCTGTTTAAAGCAACACTTGCACTTGCCAATAACTAGAATACAAATGAAATGTAAGTAAGTCACGTAAGCATAAAGCAGCAGCAAGTGACAGGGAAAGAAAGAAACAGCTGTTCTGAAGACTAGGGGCCAGATTCAAGCAAAGATTCAAAATCAGTCTCCTATGCCTACTTTCTCAATTTAAGCAGGCAGAATTTTAGAGCAACGTCTGAAAATGCAGCCTAAATTAATGCATTAATCCCCATTCTCATCTTAAGATCTGAGCTCCAGAAAGACTCTGTAGTTCCTTCCGTCTGTTCAGGACATCAGGGAGAGAATTGTTTACCTTAATGATAATGTTTGTGTCTTCTAAAGTGATAGTCTTCTCCACCAGCAACTTTGCCCCATGCATGTTCATGACTCCACACAAAGCAGTGACTTGGATCCTTTTGTCAGTAGTCAGATATTTTCCATAATAAGAATAAGGGATCTTTAACCGGATGTGTTTCCCTGGAATTCAGACATATATTTAGGAACTGTTACATTCTGAAAGAATGCTAAAGAAAAGAGTTATTTTGAGGGGGTTTTATATTATTGAGGAGAACAGAAGATAAGGTGGCTGAAGTCTGTTTATATTTCTTCCTTGTGAGACCACTGGTTGAATATTTCCCTCTTCTGATAATCCTGTTCTACTTTAACTCATTCGACCCTTGCAGTTTTGAATAGAGGATTTTGGCCTGAAACCGAGAGAACCCACTCATCTGTCTTCCAGCAGATTCCTGTCCCTTTGTATTTCTTGTATTTGGAGCTCTAACCATTTTTATCTGTTCCCTCCTTACATCCTACTTGTTTTACCTTGGTCAAGAAGGAAGTTTGTGCCAAGTTTCACAGAGATCCTTTTCACATGACCTGGTCTCATTGTACACCTACCACTTTTCTGCTGTGTACGGGAAAACCTTTATCACCTGGGGGTGAAAAAGATCTCTGTAACAGTTTTAATAGCCTTGATTCTTGAAGGGAGACAGGGAGCCTCACTGTAACTTCTAACTTTTGCCCTAGTTACTTTCTGCTGAAGTGTTGCCTGCTTAGTGCCAGAAAGCATACATCAGACTTCTTATTTAAGAATGTGTTCCTAAAAATGTAATAATCGCCGCACACGCACAATGTGTATACACACACATATAATGTTACTTCTAGAGCTATAATATAAATGTAGCCTAACATTTCATGAGACTTTCAATTCCTGATTGAACTACTGAAAGTTTTCAGAGGGGGGGGGGGAAAGATAATTTTAAAATGTAGCCATAAAAAAGAGATGGAACAAGTAGAGGCTGATATAGATGTGATACTGATGTTTCCTCCTTTCCTTGTTTTCATGTGGCTAAGAGGGCTATATTGGCTCCTTAGAGACATTAAAGGTTACCTTGTTTAGAACCAAGATCCACAGAAGTGGTTGCCTTCAGGATCTCTGTCACTGTTCTCCTTGTGTACAGGATGGTGGACGCACTCACATCTACCTTCACGGTCTTGCGATCAAAAGATAGGTTATTGAGAATTAAGATCAGGTTAATGTCTTTGCCAAACACTGGAGGTTCAGCTAGCTTGAGTTTCCCAGAGATCCCAGGGTTTCTAATTGTCTCTGAAGATCTTTCATCTGGAGATTCTGTGTGGCCTTCTGTGATGTTTGATCCAAATATCTTGGTCAAGGCCTTTCTATAAACTCTTCTTTCCTCAGAAGAACCTAGTTGAAGGACAGAACCAAGTAAAATTCATACTTTTGTTGCCATTGCATCTTCTTGTGTATGGGCTTTCAGAATGACATAGGATGTCAGCTTTGCATCGCCTAGAAATATGCGCTACCTAAAAGTTCCTCATATTTTTATTAGGCCTATGTTCAGGTTTTTCACACGAAAGTGAGAAACAAACTGTACTAAGCTGAAATAAGTCATTAAAGTCATTAAAATGAAATATGAGGCATTTGTATTTGTTTAGGATGCAAGATTTATTTTTCTTTGGTCAGAACATGCAGTAGTGTGGTCAGTGTTACTTTGCTAAATGATGATAACCAGCCTCTGTATTGAATATGGTTGCACTAAAATCTTGAGGAGTAAAGGATTGAAATATGGCCACTGATTCTGAATGGCAAACTTTTTTTTAAAGTGAAATACATCTTACTCCTTTTTTTAAGTAATTAAATGATTATATGAAATATGTAACCCTAAATTAAAAAAAAAAAATGGAAAGGCATAGTTACCAAGTATTTGAGGGGATATAAAAATATTCCTGCAAACATATGGTTATGCAGTTCTTAACCTTTGCTTCTTTGTTTTCCAAAGTACAAATGATTGGTATTTAGTCCCTTTACTATTCCCTAGTAGTTTTGTTTCCAGAATGCAATAATGTGGAGACCGAGTCCACTGGGAGTGCAAACATAACAACTGAATGGCTGGGTAGCTGATGTCCTGTTTGTGTCAGAACAGGAGCACAAAAATGCTGAACTCGGTGGATTTATACAGCCAGAGAAGGAGGCTGAGTGAGTTGCTCCTCTTGGAAACAGGATGTAATCAAAAGGAAAGATAAGGAGTTTTAATGGACACAGCAGGAGAGAACCCGAGAGAGTCTGAGCATGAGGTCATATGGGAGATGGATGTCTAGTGTTAAGAGGACTGGGGTTTAAAGTTTTGTATGAGTGGTTTGATTGCTGCTGCACTCCCTCTGCCAGATATGATGAAAAACTAGTATTTCTTAATCTGTAACTTCCCATAGTACAGACCTGTGCACAGTTTGTGATACACAACGGACTCAGTTTTAAGACTTTTTGGTATAATAGCTTGAGGGTTTCTCTGCCCTGGGTAGTGAAACATACTTTATAGCCCTGTTTTGTGTATATGTTACATTTTGCAAATGTGTGTAAGGGACTAAAGTCTATTTTGTATTGTGTCTTAATAAGGAAACTACTAAATACACAAAACCATAAATATAATACACATTGTATTAAGAAAGTAGTCTGAGAACACTGGCAGAAATGTTTTCTGAAGGAAGGGGAGAGAGATCCTTAAACAAAACAGGTTACCCATCCTAGCTTTCTAGCACCAAGAATTCAGTAGGAGATAGTTGTGATAATTCCTTTACCTTCTGGATATTTGTAATTATAGGTGATATCCACACGGGAATTGCTGTCCACAGCTTTGGTGCTGATAAACCTGCCGATTATTTCAGTATCACAATAAACTCTTTTCTTACTTCCATCCTTGTATACAATCCATCTGTTGCAATCAGCATTCACCTCTGTATATACAAATAAGGTGTCATAGTCCAAGTCTACATCACCTTCTTTGATGGCTATGACAGATGCAGGGCCACACTGAAATAATCCTAAAACAAGGCGGGAAAAGAAGGTCAAACTTTATCAGTAGTGCTCAATTTGGAAAATGAATATTAAATCATGCTAAGAATTTACATTGCTACCTCTGCTTTGTTCTTGTGGAGTTGCATCCAAAACCTGCCATCCATTGTATGATGTTCCCAGGTCTGGGCGAACGAACCAGCTTTCATTCCAGACATGATAATCCCTGGAGACAAAAACAATGTCTAGAAAGCATAGTAATAGAGAGTCATAAAAACTTCCAATTTGAAAAGAGTAGGGAATTTTGGTTTTTAAAGATTCTCTAAGATGTGACACAAGCTGTCTAGTTACAAAAACTCACTACTTTCAAAGGATAGATTTAATGCCTGCTTTTGAGGTGTAGACCTCGGTGTGGGGAGGGAGAGAACATAAATATAAGCAGTTTGCTTTGGAAGCAGTGTGAGCTCTAAGTGAAAGACTTAAGCCTTGGGTATAGGCAAGACTCAGTGATCGAGTTTGGTAACCTTTAAATGTGGGAAATGCTTTGTTTAAATAAAAACTTTCAATAGCTCTACTGGGTCAGATAAAATGCTCATGAAGTCCAATAGTCCATCTGTAATGGTGTGCAACAGCAGATGTTTAGAAAAAAAGAACAGCCCATGAAGAGAATGACCCTCTACACTCTACAATTTCTCACAGTTAGAGAATCAGGGACTTTCTGAATTAGTCATTACACTGAGACCACTGGGTTTTATGGTCCTTAGTCATCCAGTGGTAATGAGTTCCACAGACTCCAAAAGGAAAGGATAGCACTGAAGAGATTGATAAAGTGCAGGTCATAGGAGGACCTAGAAAAGATTTTTTGAATTTTGTTCAGAGGCTAATACTTCTAAGGAAGTTAATAGATTAAAAACTTCTCATATCCTTCAGCCACATACTCAGTGAAGGGAAGCAACTAGGTAAAGATGATACTTTTGGTGAAGCCTGGTGTGCAGTTGGGCCTAGTTCACTTCCTTAAAAGTGAAGTAGCTGCGGAGTAAAGATTTTAAAACTGGAGGGCATCTAAAGTATAAAATGGTATTATTTAAAAGAATATCATGTTTCTTTGGCTACTCAAATTTTGGGGTTTGATTGACGATCATGCATCACACACAGTTTACAGCACTGGACTACAATGTCAAATAACGAAGTCTGGAGAGCGTTTGGATTGTTCTCTTTTCTTCAGCTACAAAGGGAAGATCTAGCTAAAGGAGTACTGGAAAACTTCTTGGGGAGGCTGGGAGGCCCCCATCTATAGGGGGGATGATGGGCCCAGCTGAGAAAATGGTCCACAGGTTTTGGATGTGTGATGAAAGAAAGCTATGGCAGCAGTAAACCAGTTAAGAGCATGGAAGGTTCACAGCTGTGTTGTGAGGAACAGACTGGTTAGGTGTCAATAATTAACAGAACTTTGGGAACTGGTACATTGTCAATGGAAACATACTTCTTAAAGTTTGCAATTCCTTTGTGGTCAGGCACTGCAAAATATTGGGCAGGTTGGTGGTTTAAAGTAGTATCTCAAAACCATGAAGTATGTTTTCTTTCCAAAGGGATGTCTGGTGCATTAATTTAGATATTTGTATTAAATTTTGTTCACTTAGTTGCTTTTGTACCGCTAGTGTTCATGTTTAAGTCTCATAAATCCTTTCTCTAATTATTGGTGAGATGCAAAAAAATTATATTTACCATGTGGAATCCTTGCCGATATTAAGACTCTTTCCAGAGCTGTCATAGTACTTATCGATACTCAGATTTCTATCCACATCGTGGGCAGAGTTAAAATTTGAAACCAAACGAGTTGGAATCCCCAAGCACCTCAGAACTGAAATACATAAAAAAAAAAAAAAAAAAATGCACAGAGAGCTTTAGTTCAATGACTACAAGTATCTGAGAAACAAAGTTGTCTAAATATTTTGTGATCCTTCAGCATTTGTAGTCTTCAGAGCACTGTTCTTTTTGTAGAATTAATTGCTTTGTAGCTTTGATAAAACCAGAGGTCACAAATGTCTCTATTTCACCACAGTCTTAAAGCTTACCTGTACACATCACATTCACCACAGTCTTTAAAGCTTACCTGTACACATCACACCTGCAAAAACCCAGCACTGGCCATACTGAACAGGTTTGTAGTTGTCCTGACGCCATTTCTGGAGGATTACCATGCTGCCATCCCATCTGGATGGATTCTCATGTGAATTGAAACTTCCTTGCCACTTTCCTAGCAGAACACCATTATCGTTATCATTTCCGTTGATCTAAAAACAGGCCAATGGACAGAATGCACAAAATCAATTGTGTGTAATGCACCATATCTAGCTAATTATATTGCTTAAGGTGCAGATGGCTGAGTCCCAGTGGTATAACTAATGCTTTCTGCTGAAGCATGTGGAATCCAGATTAAGTTGTTTATTTCTTACCATAGAACTGATTACTCGGCCCACATATTTAGGATCTCCTCTTCGGGATACATCAATGGCTGGGTCCTGACGATAGTACAGGCTCAGATCAAGCATGGTGAGACAGATGTTTAGAATGTGATCTTGAAACTGTGATCAGAAAAGATGTTTAAGAAAATAAGTTTCACAAACAGAATTAGAGGAGATTCTACTGCAGTTCCTCTTTTCAAAGATACTCCAGCCCAAAGGTAACAGGGACAGTGAGGCACAAAGACAGTAGTGTGCAGTTCACACTGCAATATTGGTTAAAGACAGGGCTAACTAAATAAAGCAAAATCTGGCAGGATGCCTTCTGCCATCAGAAGAGATGGCTGCAGTAAAACTAAAACTGCCAAGCTCATTCTGACTGCAATTATTAGATTCACTTGACTTATATCCCTGGAAACATTCAAGGTCAGGCTTGATGGGACTTTGATCAGCCTGATCTAGTTGAGGATCTCCCTGCTCATTGCGGGGAGGTCAGACTAAATGAACTTTAAAGGTCCCTTCCAACCCAAACCATTCTACATCAACATCAGTTCTGGCCCATTGTAACTGCATTACAAAAATAGTGGGTGTGTTTGAGCCGTACAAGTATATTGTTACTTGTACTCTGGATGCTTTGGTCACAATGAGGTCCACGCTTGTACCTTGAGCTTCAAGCCCATACATAACTCAGTCCTGTTGCAGTGCTGTACTAAGCCATCTCTCACACCAAAGCCTATTAGGCACACGGTGAACAAACTACATGTAAGGCTAGCCCAGTTTGCTGAGTTTTCATTTAAATAGGCATACCTGTCAGAGGGGCAAATAATGATATGAGAAAATGCTGGTGGAGACAGAGTAAGAGCCCAAATGAATTTCTTATGGCTTACCTGTCCATAGTACCATCCTCTTGCTTCAATGTACTTTGCATTGCCCACAAAGATTATTCCATTTTCATTTAGAACATATTCTTGTCTCTCATTTTCATTAGCCATGTAGACATCATCACCTGAAAACCAGGTTGGACATGCTTTTACACTTAAAGCTGAGAATACTAGCAACCTTTCAAAAGCATTTTTATGTTTATTTAGCAAGGAGAAAACTACTATTTGGAAAAAGCATTTTTATAGCTCCCTGAATATGTTCAGTTCAGTGAAAATGCCTGCTATTGTATATGGTGGAGGAGCAGGGCATAAATCCATGTTATATTACTTTCACTTTTTTTCCCTAATTTTAGTGTAGCCTTGGTGTATTCTCTAAGTGTCCCCTATTTTTACATTGTGTTTATGTGAGGAAGACAGAGAAAAGTCCGGGCTAGCTCACTGGGGTTTTCTGCCTTTTCAAGGTACTTAAAAGTAAAATAGACATTTGAAAAGAATCACACTGATTTTTTTTTTTTCCCTCCTGTTTTCCAGTTGTGTTCATCTAGTTTTAAGATTCCCAAATACAGATCTTAACATTCCTGACAGCACTCTGGATCAGGCAAGTAATTAGGGTAGCCTGCTGAAGCATTCAGTTTTATTTCATTGTTACTCATTGGTTTCCATAGTCTATGGCACAGTATGTAGCTGCTATGAAAGCACTGGCTTCCCCCAGATACTTTGGTTGATCGCTTTTGGTAGCAATGTCTACTTAGCTCTGTTTAAATTTATAATGCTTACGTTTTCTGTATGTAACATTTTAATTTTAATTTTCTGAAAGCTTCCGGATTTCAGAAAATGCACATAAAAATCAGCTTTGAGTCAACTTCTTTACCTTCCTATAGGAACTTCCCATCTTTCCCTTACTGCAAATAAAAGATTGTATAATTTCTTTTTAAAACTATATCACATGATATAAGTCTCTGTTTGTGGTGGCTGTCCACACTTTTTTTTTTATCATGTCATTGTTGATTCCCAAGCTTTTGGGTCAGCATTGCCCTGGAGAGCTGTGTGTGGTTCCAGGTGCTGTGCTTCAAGGTGTAGACCAGTTGGAAAGAGTGAGAGGAGCACTCTTGAAATGCTCAATCTTGAAAATATAACTTATGAAGAAAATAAAACTTATGAATTAACTCAGAATTACTTAAAAATAGAAAAAAATGAGGGTGAGGAATGGGACAAGCACAGTAATTATTCTAGACTTTCTTGTGAAGAGGATGGGGCAGGGGGAAGGAAATCTGTTGGTGTCTGTTGTTATATAGGATGAGAAGTTACATGCTGAAATCAAAGCGAAAATATTTGGTTAGTTAATAGGAAAAAAATTGTAACAGAAAAGCTAGTGTTTTATTGGAGTGAATTGTTGGAGGAACTACTGAAACTTCTCTAATGGTAATTGATCATTAAGAAGGAATTCAGTGTCTGTCAGGAATGACGTAAGTGCTAAACTGAACCTGCCTTAGAGCATGGTGTGGGACTAGATAACTTCCTAAGATCCTTCTTGCCCTATGAATTTATGATTCTGAGCAATCTAAATGTCCTTCTATAATCACTTGAACATCCTTCTTTTAAGGTTTATATGCTCTCAATTATAATGTACTAGAGCCAGTTCTTTTGATAAGTATACTTGGACTACTAGGGTATTCCTACTGATAACTTGAGCAAGATTAACATTAATTTAAAAACAGGAGGAAAACACCCACAACAAATCTCCTCCTGTCAAGTATGACTAAATAGGAACAACGCCTTCTTCTGTTAGTCTCAGCATACAAGTAGAAAAAAGACCCTACAATCAGCCATGACAGTTCAATTTTTGGACAGTTATAGAAAGACAGACCACTATAGATCTAGTCCTTTACTAATTAATTCCTTTTAATAAAAAACCCGAAGTTGTTATATATTCTGTCCTCTCATTCTGAAGTTAAAGTTTATCCTGGCATAGTGAGAAACAAGCAGGATATACATTTCTATTGATAGTTTTTAATCAATACTTACGTACACTTTCTAACATAGATATACTTCTAGTAATTTCTTCATATAAGCTTTGCCACAGAAAGAAGTGACAAGTCTCAGACATCTAGGGAAAAAGATAGTTCCTACAAAACTCTCCTTCATATCCTTTTATCCTCTAAAACTTTAGAACTGATGTGTTCACTTGTGAGCTATAGATTAGCAGTGCATGACTTCTCGTTTAATTCAGGACTGCAACTCTTTATTCTAGTAGTTAACTGTACATTCCTTCAGTAGTATTAAGACATAATGTATTATTATCAGAGGCTGGCTTGCAAGTATGTTGAAGTCTCTTAAGTACATTAAAAGAGAAAACTATTAATGTTAAAGCATCACTTTTTGTTTTATCCACAGGTTTGAAGCAAGTATATTAGTGAATTAATAAGCTTATTGGTTTTCACCATTATAGTAATATCAGTATTTTCTCTGACCAAATCCCATATTTATTTCAGATATACAACCTGCGAAACTAACTGCTTTCAGCTTGTTGAACTAGAAATTTTCTCTTGTCCAAAAGGCTTTTCATGTTATCATAGTAACCCTTCACTGAACATGTTCTAATTCCTAATTCCTATTCAGGAAAGATTAAATGAAAGAAAATTCCAAATGAGATCTCATCACCTCATATGATGGCATTAATACTTACATCTGGGTAACTGTTTCCTCTTATGCAGTTTAAGATTGCATTTGCCTTTTTCAGGACCATTTCACTTTCATTCTCATTCTGCGATTAACGAGAACTTTCACATTCTTCATGATTTCCAACTGGCAAGTCTGGCATTGAAACTGTTATTTCTCCTTAAACACGTGTCTTTTTTTTTTTTTTTTGTATTAGTATATCTTATCCCTTCTCAACTGCTTCAGTCTCTAGCATCAACCAGTTATTTCTATGTGGTATCCCAGCCCATCTGTGTATGGACAGTGGTGCTTAATGTCAGCATATCAAAGTCAGTAATGAACCATTTAATCAGAGCGGGGTTTTTTTTCAGGTAACACTTAAGGATCCACTAGTAGCTCTTCTCCAACCCAGTGCTTTTCATTTCATCTCTAGTCCTGACTGTTTCCTTGTAAGTAGTTCTTTGCTGCTACTACAGTTTATGAATTAATCCTTGTCTTTTCTAATTTAATGAATAATGTCCCATGTGGAATCATATCTGCACACCAGATCTGCCATTTATCCTTTGCTGAGAAAATAAATTTTGTATTTCCTTTCTGCTATGACACTTATTATAGTGGTAACATACCCTCAAACTGAATCTATTCCTGTTTGTCAGGATCAGGGAGCTATTCCACTCTGCAAGAAGCTTATTCAACAGCATCCTGCTTTAAGGATACTTTGGCAGTGGTCACTGCATCATCTGACAATGTTTTCTGCAAAATCGTAAGTTCTAAACTGGAATGGCACAGCTTATTATTATTATATTATTATTCATCTGAGAATAATTTGTCTGGTCTTATGAGTACCACTGCTGCACTGGTCAAATATTTCAGTCCCTGCAGTGTGGCTTCCAACAATTAGAAGTTATACCACAAGTGATCTTTCGGGGGGTTCTGGGAAGGTTTTCCCCTCAGGACTGTCTATGCAGAGACAGTCTGAGATTCCTGAACAGCTTAAATTATTTCTGTCTTCCAAGACACACTGAGCTAATTAGAAGATTTTTTCATCTTGGCTCTTGACACATTCGTTAGTGGCCCTTGACTAACATATGGTCACAGAAGAAAATAGCAGATGATTCTGGTTACTTTTCTTTTATAAGCTGTTTAGTCACTTAGTTGGCTAAGAGCTCCCTTAAATCTAGAGTGGTATATTTTAAGGCTAATCTAGGTTTCTAGACTGTTGCATATTTGCAAAATCTGAGATTAGGAATTTGCATTTCTCATGCAACTTGCTGAGGCTGCAGAAATAAAAAAAATGGAGCAGCAAGAGATGTTCCTCTTCAATCCGTGACGAAAGACATGGGAAATGCCCATCTTCTTCATACTAGCCCTCTATCAGCTTCTAAAAAGTTAGTTGAGCTATTGTCTTTGCAGTTAACATCTGCAAGAGCAGTCTTGCTTTGATTTAAGTGCACATCAAGGACATTACTTTACGCTTGCTTTGAGCTCTGAGAAGTACATGCACTTCTGAAAATCTGTCAGCCTTTGTCTACAGAAAGCGGTCTGCTCACTCCTGAAGAGTCTGTGATATCACCCCGTATAACACATTTCATTAGGATAATAGGGAAGGAAGGGAGGGTGTGACACCGGCTTTTTAGGTTGTAAAACATATCTCTGAACAGATAGCTGCCGGCAACCCAAAGAGAGTGAGCTTGACAGAGCAAGCTCACTGTGCAGATATGAAAGCAAATAGGTCAGTTATGTTCAAGGGCAAAAGCAATGGTACCTACCTGGGCACCAAGGGTTGAAGAGTAACACAAACTGCCCCAGGAATCTGGAGAAGATCTTGTTCCCTGAGGTTACCTGGAGGATTAGATTGTATCGTCCAATGACAGCATTGGCTGGGCTGGATATTGTAAAGTTCGTATAACCGGACTCACTGGGTCCTTGGACAGCACTCCAGCCACTTGCTCCCCTCTGAGAGAGGGGAAATACAGCCTTTGTACGATGAGATTCTGAGGGGGCTGGTCCTGGTAGAAAGAAGGGGTAATTGGTTTCCATTCTAGAGTGGTTTCAATATTAACCTCACACTTGAAATGAGCACGTGGGGTGGGGGCAGGCATTAAAAATAAATAAAGAAAAATTGCATCCTTAATTAAAATAAGGGAAGAGCTACAAGGGATGAAGTTTACAGTTCTGTGACAACATGGATTAAGCTAAGGGGGTGTTACCTATTTCAGTGACAAATGCTAGGCTCTCCCCAGCCTGCTGTGGTCTGTTGAAGTACAGGGTAATAGTGAAGGCTTGTCCTCGCCTCACAGTCAACTCAGTGTTGGCATATCTGTCAGTATGGTGTGTGCCTGCATTTAGTGATGGCTGCCAGCTGATATGTGTTGGTGTCAGATCTGTAAAACAGAAGAAAAGTCATGAAGAAGCAGCCAGCATGGAAAGAAACCATTTGCTGGTAAGTGGCATGATGAGGTAGCTAAAAGCAGTTATCTTTTACTGGAGGAAGGACAGCTAAAAAGCAGATGCTCCATTAAATTGATTAAGTATAGTGGTTAATAATAGAAATTTTTGCTTGGGTTTTGTTATGGGGCTGTCACACTGAGGACTTGTATACTGTTTTATCGCTGGACTTTGAAAAAAAATTTTCAGGGGCAAATCAGTGTCACTTCACTGTCAGCACCAAATAAAGTGGCTGGTAGCCCCTTTACATTTTCAGCATCTATATTTTTAGGATCCCAGAAATGGCTATTGAGACACCTTACTTTTCCTGCTTACATCCTGATGCCATTTGGTCTAGAGTAGGAAAAGATGTGTAGTGAGAGATCTTATATGAATGAGGCTGGAAAATTCCTGCTATGAAGACAGGCTGAGAGAGTTGGGGTTGTTCAGCCTGGAGAAGAGACTGCTCTGGGGAGACCTTAGAATAGCTTCCAGTACCTGAAGGGACCTACAAGAAAGCTGGACTGGGGCTTTTTACAAGACCTGTAGTGATAGGACAAGGGAGAATGGCTTTAAGTTGGAAGAGGGTAGATTTAATTAGATATTGGGAAGAAATTATTTACTGGGAGGGTGGCCAGACACTGGCAGAGGTTGCCCAGAGAAGCTGTGGATGCCCCATCCCTGGAAGTGTTCAAGGCCGGGTCAGATTGGGCTTTGAGCAACCTGGTCTAGTAGAAAATGGGCTGGAACTAGATGATCTCTAAGGTCCCTTCCAATCCCAACCATTCTATGAACAAAAATATTTAAAGATATAAGTTGGAGATTTTGACAAAGAAATCAATTTGACTGAATTTAGCTCTGTCCAAAGTGACAACTGAACCATTGGGATTCCTGTTTTAGTAGGCACTACCTTCATGTCCTAGAAGAGTTCTGATGACTTAGTGTGCTTGGAGTTCTCCGATACCACATGTCCTCCTGCACACGTACTATTATGATCTGTGGTTTAAAGCCCATGAAGTGGCTCTTGCTACCTTAAATGCTAAACTATCTTTTTGACAAAGAAGTATGTATATGATCTTCCTTGCATGATTATTTTCCCTTCTACAGTTCTTATTTTATTGTCACGCTCAAACTTGAGCGGTTATGCTGTCTTTGGGAGCTCTGAGAGGCACTGTCCTCTGTGTTTGTAACTACATGAGATTCCACAGAGTATACCTGGAGCATTGTGTTGTTTTGGCAAATGCTCAGGGCAGGTACCTTGGTGAAGATTCTTCCAAATCACTTTTATAAGTGCCGGCATCGTAAATGCAATAACGTTGGTGGGGGGGGAGGAGGGACAGGATGGGAGGACATTACCACCACCATTTTAAAGGGCATTCAAAGGAAAACAGTAACAACAAAAAAAAGAATGGAATGGAAATGATGGATTAAGGCCTATGGCACCATGCACTACTACGGTAGGGATCTTCAAAGAAGCTTCCAAGTCCATCTCATACCATATAGCATAGCAATGAAATACTAAGTCAGATCTGAAACAATATAGATGTATATTAATCTACAATTTATATAAAATCTTTGCAGTAAAAGTGAATCTGACTTATGCAAAAAGTGCTATAATTAAATGCAATGAAAAATAATTTTTTTTTGGTCATCTAAGACCACAAAGTAGTAATGTGAGTAAGCACTGATGGGCTGAAAAAGGGAATCTTTAGCGTGATTGTCTGGGACAACAGTAAACTGTGGTAGGCTGCTGCTTTACCTGCAAAGCAACATTTTAAAAACTAGTTTGAAAAAATGTTTGTTTCATCATTAAATAAGAGAACCCAGCTTTGAAGCTGCCTAGTTCAATAATAATCTTCATTCTAAAATTTAAAAAGCAGAGATATTGTCATTACTGTTTTCCTGCGGTAAGGTTTTAATGCATCTTTGAATTCCTATCTATTAGCTCCATGCTCACAGCTCCATTAGGATGGATTACACTTACTTGTTAATACAAAGCATAACACATCTCTGAAGTAGCATTTAAAAAATAAAGTGTTTAGATGGAGTTTTGCATGGTGCCTTTTGAAGTAAGGGGAATTTCTTTCCTCCCCACCCTGCCCCCAAATATGATCTGCTTAGCAAAAATTATTCTCAAATAGGTTTTAAGAATAACAACAATAAAACTGAAAATGAAGTGCAAGAACAAATAACAGAAGATTTTCTTTATAGGTATCAGCTCCATTTTCTTATCTAGAGCATGTATCTTAAGGAAACAGTCCTCGATAAAGTACCTGCTAAAGAGAAACAAATGATGTGTAGAACTCACCTGCCATCCCCTCAGCTTACAAGAATTGCATACAACTTCTACTTTGTTCTTCAAGAATGTCCAAGTCACATTAGTCATAAAAAGAAAAACCCCAGCAATCTTTTTGTGCTCTCAGCTGAAATTTGAGAGAAGGGAGAGGTACTTAGCAGTAGTTATTAATACCTGTAGACTTGTCAAACAAATTAACTAGTTCCTATAATACATGTATGCCTAATGCCAATGCTTCTACTCAATGTGGGTGTAATTATGGGAGGAGATACCAAAATTATTTACTCAGAGGAAATGCATTCTCTTGAATCCCAAGACAAGAACAACTTCCTACAAAGGATAATGGGTGTGCCATGAATAAGTTATCTTTAAGGATGAGGAAATGGGGAGTATGGTGGGATGTAAAAGCCATATGAAGGAAAAAGAAGCATTTCCTGATTACTTAACTTCCTGATTGGTTAACACTACTTCTGGTTTTGTTCAACAGCTGTGAGTTGGCTTTAGAGGTTTTTTTGGGGGTCTCAGGTTATCTCCAGTACACCCAAACTTACGTGAAATTATAAGCTCCCACCAGAAACAAATGTCTGTTTACCTGTTAGGTTAGCCAGCTCCATACTACCATTTCATCAAAAGTTTTATTTCAAAAAGACCCCCCAAACTGAGTAGTTTGTCAGTGCAAGCTCTAAGCCTGTCTATCTTCACAACTATGAATATATTTAATTTTATTTTTCTACACTCACTTAACAGTGTACAGGTAATGAATTTTCATGGTTGCAGAGAGGAATGTATCTGTTTAAGATTCTGCAATTCTACTGATCATGATTTAACACTCAGTAAAAACTTAAAAAAAATAGTCTGAATTTTAAGTTACGAAGAAAAAAAAAAGACTGAAAGAACCTGAAATTAAGCTCCAACAGCTGTTTCTAAGGCTGATTTTACCAAAAAAAATTGCCGCCTTTCACCTTTTTGATAAACTTCTGTTTGATACCATGAAGACTAAAAGAGTACTTACTTATAGCCCCGTTCTGAAAGAAAACACTAAAACTTTGCACACTTGACAACAGTATATCTGGTGTGGTGTATCTCCACTTACATTATAATCCAGAGGTCTGTCCTTCCTCTTGGAATTTTCCAGGATGTTCAGGCTGTCAAAACTTGTTCCAGGAATCTCCTCAAATGGATTTGATTGCCTTTCAGAGTTAACTTCAGTTGCTCTTTTTCTCTTCCTTAATTCATATTCCTTGGAAACCATAAGAGCCACAAGCCTCTGATGTTACCTGATCTTCACACACAGCCCTAGTGACAAACCGCATCGACCAGTTCTTAAGTTCAGGTGTTCAGTACTTATAGTGATTGCTTCAGATGTTACACATTGCTCCCACTGGAGCATGACTATTTCCTTTCTTCTTCCTTGCTAGTCTCATAAGTAATTAAATCTCAAGCACTTTTTCTGTCTTGGCTGCAACCACCTCCTTTACCTCTGTATGACACGCCCACAGTGGTCACCAAGCCACCAGAACCTCTCACTCAGGCTGGCCTACATCCCAAACTGGCATCTACCACTACACAGGTTCACCACAGCAAAGCATCAGCAGCTGCTTTTGTAATCCCTTTGGAATGCAGTGGTCATGGCTCCTAAGTGACTAATGACTTAACATTGTTGCAGGTGTTTTTCCTAGCTCAATTCCACCCACCCATCATCCAAAATGGTTCAAAATATTTTGTTCCTCCTTTTCCCTTGTTTTGGAGCCTTGAAATTGCAGTGCAGTTTGCTAACTTTCCAAGAAAAACATACTCTCTTATTTAATTCATCTCCTTGTGCATTGTTCAAGTATTGCACTGTCATCCTCAGGATAACCATATTGCACCTGGCACTTCTTGCTAGTCTTTACTAGCAAGAGATCAGTGTAACTTCTGCAAAAAATGTTGCAAAATCCCTTCTGCGAGTCTGTATGCAAGCAGGCACATGTTTACTTGGACACGTTAACTTCATGTGCATGTGAAGCGTTGCAGAAGGGTGTTGCCTTTCTTTTAATTCCCCTAGAGGTCCAGTTTACAAGATTCTCCTTTCTGCTAGTGCAGTTCACTTGACTTTGGCATAGGTTGGTTGTTTTCACGCATACAGGAGATGTGAAAAGAAGTCATGAAATGTATATGCACTTTCTATATCCAAGGCTGTGCTTGAGCTTGAACTTCTTACTGTTTGGTCTATGTGATGAGAGCTCTTGGCTCTGGTGAGCCTTGAACGTCAGGAGAAAAAGAGAAGGTGCTACTGTGCGTTGCTTGTACAGCCTCTCTGCAGCGCATCTCATCGTATGTCTAGTACGGTCTCATACTGACAGCATGTGACTGGCAGTGGAGGGCGAGGTGGCCACAAGTGCCCTCCGAAAACAATTTTGCCGGCTGCAAGAACCAAAGCAGTTTATAGCCAATCTGGACTGGGGCTGCCCCTGTAATGAGGAGTCCCTACAGTGAGTCACAGGTACCCTGTGTTGTGTGGTGGAATGGGGGTTCAAAGCCTGCTCCAGGCACTAAAACCTTGTTGGCTTCCTGGCCCAGCAGGCCAAAGTATAATAGAGCAGTAGCTTGGCTTTCCATTCACTTCATCTACACAGACTTGTTTCCAGTCAGAGATTGACTTACTGTTGTACAATTATTGGCCATAAACCAAGTCACTCAGTGGGCTCCACCTAGTTCACTTGTTCCTGGAACCCAGTGTGTGGCCCATACCTTATCCTCCCATAAATGGTTTAAGTAAGCTTTACTGAATTTGAACTCTGAAAGATGACTCCCTGGCACACAATCTTATAGTGAAGAATTCCTAACTCTACTGAAGTTAAAATATCCTTAGACTTACGATTACTCTCCCTTTGGTTCCCAAAGATGACTTTCAGCAAGTGCAAACTATCAGCATGCAAAAATACCATGCATGTTGAGCTGGGCAATTATCTCAATGTGTTCATCAGATGGCTCTCAAACTGGACACCACCCAAATTCCTTTGGAACATTTACTGTAACTCATGTGGTCACTGTGATTTACAAAATAATGGAGAAAGTCAGGATCGACTTTGCAGCAAAAAAGACAGAGCTAAATGACATTAATTGTGCAACTTATCCTGGCTACTTTCTAGTATCATGGTTGCAGTAAGGAGAAACACCACTTATGAAAGTCCACTATATAAGGCTTTGAAGTGTAGAAATGAGTTTATGAATGCTTGTGCAGAGGCATCTGGAGCCAGAAAGAATGATTTCCAAAGAAAACTAGACAAATGCCGAACAGTCTCTGAATAGAAGGCAAGATGCTCTTTTTATTAATGTGGATACTCACAACAGTGAATTAAGAATCAACTATTCCTCAGTTTACTTAAAATTGCAATGTAAAATTTTAATGATATAATGTTGGTAACCCCTTATCACAGGAATTGAGGATTTTGTTTTGCTAATTTTCACATTGTTCACATAAGACATAATGTCTTATGACATTTTTTCAATTCATACACACACAGACAATTTATTGTATATCTTCATCTTAGTCAACCACATTTACCATCTTAAAGGTCTTGATATCTGCAAATTTATCACAGGAGAAATTAACAAGTAGATGTTTGGGACCTGTCTCAAAAGGGATGAGTTTAAACTTTGTACTGGATTTCTCACCGGCTTTCAATGGTGGTACCCTAAAAATAGGGGGAAAAAAAAAGGGAAAAATATAAGCTGAAGACAGGCGGATGCATCATGCTTTACTTTTGTCACTATCTCTCATCTTAAGTAAGAATTCCTATCAGTTCAGTGTAGTGTGGCCATGAAAAGACCATACAGGACTTGGCTATCTGATAATGTATTTAAATACTCAAACCCATGCATTGAGCGCTCTCACAAATACAGTAGGCAGCGACCCAGATAAGCACACAAAGGACATACTAGTAAGGTAAAGCTTCAAGTGGAACAGGAGGTGTAAAACACATCACTGCATTATTAAAAAAGGGATAATCTGAGACTGTGAAGAATGTGAATACAAACTCCTGAATTAAAATGGATTATAGCACCAAGAAAACCTCAGTGTTTACACAGCAGGAAATTCTGAATGAAAGTTAAAATGTTTTAAAATGGTATATTCTGTAATTCTTGGAAACTCATGTTTACCTTTTTCCGTAACAGCCTTACCCTGTCATGTTGTCTTGTCCTTGCCTGAGGATAAAGTTGTATGTGATAGATAACATGAGATTGCTAAATTCCCTCAGGAGCACTCATAAATTATGGGATAGACCATTCCTAGTTGCTCAAGGACAAATAGCAGTGTTAAGTTGCTGTGTATGTTTGTTTGTATGTGCGTATTCAGTTAAAGAACACACACCCATATCCCAGGTATTTTTTAGAAATAACTACATTTGCTAGCATATGTCGAAATTTATGTGCAGTTTTGGATATGTACAAAGTGATGGACAGTCTGAAAATTTAACATTTCTGTTTCAGTTGTGGAATAGTGAAGGAAAAAGAGCAAGACAAGATACAAAATCACTGAAGCATAAAAACAGGAACCTGGGATCTATAGTAAAAGGAACATATTTTATCCATTTGCCATCTCAACACCACCTAATAGTTTCTTGCCTCTGTTTATTAATCTCCTAACATAATTCTTTTGTAGAGTTATGAAAGCAGAGCTTGAAAATCAGTGTCCCTGTAGTTCTTGTTTTGGAAAAACTTTTTAAAATTAAAACCTCAATTTTTGAGTTATTAATTGTATATTCACCATTTTCCCTATTCTCCTGTTGCCTGCCTCATGGATTTCTTCTGTGTTCAAGTTCTAAGCCTTAGTAAGGTAAATCAGTCACCTGTGGCGTAGCAGCTGGTCATGGTTTAGTGTGTTCTTTAAAAGCTATCCTCCTTAGTTGTGCTTTATTGCATCTGGAATAGCCTTGCATGGAGCATACTTGGGGTTGTACTTTTCAGAGGTACCACCCTTTGAGATCACAACCTGTCTCTAAACAATCTGTGTTCATTTTTTGTCCCAAAGCTGGGACACTGGTGCATCTGCTTTTTTACATTCATGTCTGTTCAATGTAAATACAAGTAGTTTAAAAGGCTGAACAAACTGGCCCATGCAGTCCATTTAATAAGATGATGAAAAAAATCCTGGTTAATATATGCTATAATTTGGGTATAGTATGGACAGAAACAGTCATGTATCCTATTGTTGGCCCTATGATCAGAACAAGAAAGTTGAATCTGGGCCTATAGCAGCATAGACAGCTTCAGCAAAATTTACTGCATGGGTAAGCGTGTATTTTTGGCTGGAACTGTGTGGTCCCACTAGATAGGCAGGAAAACAAGTTCTGTCCAATTATTTGACCTCCTAAATGACGGAGCCAAAGCCTAGCTTAGATGAAGAGCTGGTTCAAAGCTGTGTGCTTCGCCTCCCAAATTACAGCAAGAAGAAAATGCCGTCTCATCCCGCTGTTTGGTTCCACATCATCCATGCCTACGTAATTGCTCATGTATCTTTAATAGGAGAAATTTCTCATACTTACTCTATCTCAAGGATTCCTCTGAGGAGGTCATTGCCTTCTGCCTGCAGCACACAGTCTGTCACTTCCACATCAATAGGATTGGTAAATGTCACTTCCACATCCACTTCTTTATTCACTTTTGCTTCACCAAGTACCTGTGCAAAGGAAGTGCTTGAAAGGCCAGGTTCTCCGTATTCTTTTCTATCCAAGCCTTCTCAGTCATCAGAAGAGGAGGTATTAAGAGTTGCATGATGGACCATGGCAGAATGTGAGAAGAACATATCTTTTGGGGAAGAAAGTGCTTATAAGAGCTTACTTTCCCCTTTTTCTGCCACTGCAGTTAGAGCAAAGGGACAGCAATTTACCTGTATGTCAATGTTAGGATTGTCCAGGGTGATGTCTCTTTGCACCAGCACTTGAATCCCACCTTCTACATGACATAAAGCTGTTACCTGGATCGTGTTGTCTGTAGTTAACTGCTGTTGATATTCAGTATATGGTATCTTAATGGGAAATTGTTTCTCTAGAAGAAAAAAAAAAAAAAGAGGAATTGATACACATAAGCCCACAGAGTTTCATACCCAATATTATTATTTTCCTTTTATGCTGTGTCTGGGACTAGGAAGGCCTTCAGCCATCACTGCCAAACTCAATTCATGCAAATCTGTCGGTCTGCTATAGAGCGATTCCTTCAGTGCTATCCCTCCTCCATTCCCTACTGCTATATTGCCTGTCTTGTCTTTCTTCCAATTGCTCTGAAAGATAACACAGCTGGAGTTTAAGGAGTTTAGTGCCAGTGCCACTACATTTGTTATGGGACATGCTCTGATAAGCCTCATCAGTCCTGTTTGCTGATACAGAGACATGCTAAATGATGTCTTTATGTTTCTTTTATCTTTCCTAGCCGTATCTGCTTTTTATTATCACGTGTTTTTACAGTAGTTTTTATGCTGTGATTCAAATCAAGGAATACCAGATGGGAAGACATCTCCTCTGTCTCTGAAGCCAGGCAATTTCAGATTTTTGGCCATTCATACAGAAGAACTGTAGAGTAGCTATGGTGCATGCAAATGCTGTGAGCCACAAAGTACTTTACAGCAGTACACAGCAGATGCAAAACACAAGAAAAGATGACAAGTCACCAATGCAAAGTCCCACAAAAGTAAGCAAGCGAATGGGGGAAATGTGAATTTCCTAGATTCCTCCAGTAGCAACAGATGTAACTACAAATCCTAGCAAACAGAGCAATCCTCCAGAAGAAGGCAAAAATCTCTTTAAATGGTCCCTGCCATCAGATCCCTGTCGTCAACCTCCCTCCTGACTGTAAATGCAGGCACTGGTGACTGTAATGCCATTAGGCATATAAACTTGGTCTTCACCAAAAGTCTCAATTCCTAATACTTCAGAGGAAAAAATTCTGAAATCCATCTGAAAAAAAAAAAATTAAGGAAATCTGAGGACCTTTACTCCTCAACAGTTCTTTGACACAAACTTTCTTTTCTGTGGAGCTTATTTCAGCTATTTCTATTCCTCACACTTTAATTCCATTCTAATGTGCTAATGAATCAGGTTTCTTGTTTCTGCTGTTAGCCATGTCCTGTTCCCTTTCAGTAAAGGCCCTCATAATTGACCGGAACTTATTTAGTTGGAGTTGATGTCTACGGTTTTATGTTGTCCTTGTATTTTTCTATGCAAATTTTGATAAATGAAACTTCCTGTTTCCTCACCAGCTTTTCACTCCTGAGAATCATTTTCCAAAATGTGAATAGTACTTAAGGAAATGATAGTGTGAAACAGGCCTTTTAGATATGTTTATAAGTGCAATGTAGGGTTTTTTTCAGCCTTTTCTGCATAGAAATTTAAGATTGCAGTTTGTTGGAGTTTTTTTCCCCCCAAGCTGACATCACAGCTTCTAATGCCCATTTACTGATAACACAATTATGTTTAAAAGTTATTTGAAAAATTACCTTCCTTAGGAGACAGAGTGACAGATATGGAGTCCTTCCAGATCTCATGAACTGGTCTTCTAGTGTACACAGTGCTCCAAGCAGTCATATTGACATGAACAGTCTTAGCATCAGACTGTAAGTTTGCAAGAACCAGAATTAGATTGAGATTTTTGCCAACCTCTAAAGGGCCATCCACCTTGAACTTCCCTGAGATGTCAGGCTTTTGATCAATTTCCTGTGTTGTCGGTGCTGTAGGATCAAATTTATCCTCAAGTCCCAGCTTCTTACGGGCTTTTTTAAAAATCTCTCTTTCTTTTGTAGAGCCTGTCCAGAAAGAACCATGAAAATTATCCTTGACAGTTAACATGCGTATCTTATTTTATGTGACTGCTGCAGAACATAGTGTCTGTGCTTACAGATGAACAGAGCCTGTTTTTCACAGCTACACCTAATTTTCTGTATCTGCAGTCAGTATTGTCACAGCCCCTCCAACAGCCTTTTTCTGTGCACATATCTTAAGTTCAAAGTTTCTCACTCTTCCTGTTTCTATCCTTTTTTATGGTTGTAATATTTAGAAATGTAAATTTTTATTTGCTAATACAAAAAAAGGCCCATAATACAAGGGGAGGCTGATGGCACTGTGTGGTGGGCTGACTCTGGCTAGCAGCCCAGCATCTGCCTAGCCTCTCACTCGCTCCCTGTTCCTGCAGGATGGGGAGAAGGAAGAAGGAAGGTGAAAAGACTTGTGGATTGAGATAATGACAGTTTAACAGGGAAAGCAAAAACTGTGCATGAGCAAAGCAAAAAGAGGAATGTGTTCGCTATGCCACACTGGCAGGCAGATGTCCAGCTGCTTCCTGGAAAGCCTCAACACACGTAATGGTCACTTGGGAATGCAAATGCCATAACCATGAATGCCCCCACCACCCCGTTTTCTCTGTCTTTCCCTTTTCTATTATCGCTGAGCGCTAAGTCATATAGTGTGGAATATAGCTTTGGTCAGTTGGGGTCAGCTGTCCTGGCTGGTCCCCTCCCAGCCACTTGCCCACCCACAGCTACCTGCTGTGCCAGGGAGGGAGGGAGAGAGCGAGCCTTGGTGCTCTGCAAGTACTGTTCAGCAATAACCAAAGCACTAGGGTGTTACCAACGCTTTTAGTGAGGCAGCTATGGAGAAAGTTAACTCCATCCCAGCCAGAGCCAGTACACAATGGAAGCTAGTTATTTGGGCTCTCCTTTATCATGCTTTTCACTTTTCTGATAGGTATTTCCGATAGCAGTGTTCGTTCTTTACACTTGGAAATTCAGTTAATGATTCAGATTTCTTTTCTGCACTATCAAACCCAAAGGTCTGACAAATTTACATGCTGTTTGACATTTGAAAGAGTGGCTCTTCCTGGGCCTAACTGCTGCTTTAGCTTAGTTTTCTGTAACAGGCCTTTCACCCTGCTGTCAAAAAACTGGGCCATAGACTAACTCTCACAAAGCAGAGGCAGTCAGTGTACATTACCAATAGCAGGCAGAACAGTGAACGTTTTACTCGGAGATATTTGGACTTGACTTACTGAGGTCCCACAAAGCAGCTCCATATCAGAAGGGGCAAGGCAGTATTTTTTACTCTTTACATTTCTCTTCCCTTTTCTGTTAGAACTGAATAGAATGCCCACTAAGAGACTCCTGGCCTAAAGTTTATATGTGTTTGAGACTGAAGCAGCTATGTAACTGGAACCACCAGTGTGTTTATTTACCTTCTTCATATTTGTAGTCATTGGTGACATCTACACGAACATCTCTACCAACTGCCTTTGTGCTGATGGATTGACCAATTATGGTAGACTTAGAGAATATTAATGTTTTCTTTCCAGTCGTGGAGTCATAATTCCAGTACATGCAGTCTGCATTCACTTCTGCAAATACGAATGGACAGTCGTAGTCCAGATCTACATCTCCTTCTTTGATGGCATTCCGTGAGGCAGGACCACACTGATAAATTCCTATGGTATCAAGAAAAAATTAGTTAGACCTAATCAACTCTTTAATGGTAAGCAATTACTAGACAGATATTTATCGATGATTCCTGAACGGCCCAGTGCTGTTGTCCTGTTCAAGTGCTTTCATCTGCATAGACCCTCACATCACGCCAATCTTCAATGTATCTTGTGTTTATTCTGAAGGTACGATTGATTCATTTTATATTACCTCTTGATTTTCAATAGCTCTGGATACCTGCATTGGAAATCACAGGAATTGCTGTGAAAGACTGCTCCTAGAAGTCTAGTTTGTTTCTTGGCATCCACAGACGATCTGAGGCTTTTCTATTGCTATGAAGTATTCTCTTCTACCACTCTATTTCTGAGCAGGATGAGAAATTACTTTTACAATGGTGCGCTTTTTTTTTTTTCTTTCTTCTCTCTGAAAGTGACTGACTTTATAATTTTTCAATGTTTTTCCTGAAATAAAATCTGCATACCTCCACTTTCTTCTTGAGGAGTTGCATCCAGAACTTGCCATCCACTGTATGAGGGGCCCAAGTCACTGCGGGAAAACCAGCTTTCATTCCAGACATGGAAATTCCTATATGCAAGAGCGAACAAAGCAAGCTACTAGTATGTGTTTCTAAATTCCTGTTCGCATCTGTTAATCAGCCATCTTAGTTAAATGTATTTAATGTCTCCATTTATATAGAATCTTACCTGAGTCTGAGCACTTCCACTCTGATCCTGAATATATATTAACTAGATGGGAGCTGAAAATTGCATTGTGCAACGGATGTAAATGTTCAAGGGCAGAAAGCAAATCTGAAAAATTATACAAAATGTCTTGACCCTGTTTTTCTCCAAAAGTTCTGAGCACGTGCACTTCCTTAGTTTTTGCTGTTTTCTTTAAAGCACAATGCTAGTTAGATTTAGAATGGGTCCAGAACAATCAGAGGAGTAAACAAGGCACAAAGTGAGGGACTGCACCTGTTCTTTGCTGGATGCAAGCTTGTTTGAATTGCATTTGATGCTTAATAGTGGCAATTATTAAATTATTTTCACTGCAAATGATTACTGCAAAAAACAAAAGGCAGGGAAGCTGGTTCTGTTGAGCTTTTTTTGAGGGATGGTTCCAAACTAAGTCCCACTGTTTGATATTTCCAGTGTAATGTCATGATTTTCAGTAATCTGTGGCATCATAACTGTAATTTTGCCTGCCCTAGCTTCGATTATCTGTTGTAACTCATGGCACAATTCTCTGGTTAACTGAGAAAGAATGAAAACACCAAGTTTGTAGTACTTTTTTATTGATCCTCTGTGTGTATAGTTGTTTTAAAGGCAATTTTTAAGAAGGTAACAAAACATTTGTCATCTATTCTCTGCACCTGAAGACTCCATAGGCATTGATAGGTTCTACTGTTAAAGATCATAGAGCCTTACCATATGCTGTCAGCTGCCCTGTCCAAATGATTTCCAGATGCATCGTAAAACTCATCCACACGCAGATTTCCATCTGCATCGTGGGCAGAGCTGAAGTTTGTAATTGTACGAGTGGGAATCCCCAGACATCTAAGCACTAAAAAGCAAATAGAAAACCATAGTCAGAAAGCAGTATTTCTGGAATATGAAGTTTCATACAACACACTAATGCCCCGAAAGACTTTCATGGAGGAAGTGTTATTATTAGTGCTTCTTTTAACAGAATCTGTGCAGTGTCAGTTATGTGCATGACATAAAACATACCTGTAGTCAATACTGCTGCAAAAACCCAACATTGTCCATATCTAACAGGTTTGAATCCTGATTTCTTCCAGTTATGCAGGATTTCACCACTTCCAGTCCAGCTGCTTGGACTTTTCCCACCCTCATAATTTCCACTCCAGTTTCCTAGCAGCACCCCTTGGTCATCATTGGCATTGACCTGTAAAAATATTCACTAAATTCATGATGAGAAAAATTAAGAGTTTATAACAGATATAGTAGTGGTAGGGGAGCGGGCAGAAGAGCAGCCCTGAGTGACATTTTAGTGGACAAAATTCACGGCTTCATGCAGCTGGCCTTCAGGAAGAAGCCTCATCTTTTCAGGGAAATGAAATATGAGTCCTCTTAGGAAATGGAGAGCATTTAATCACTGTTTCTCCCACCCAAGTACAGCAGCACCAGGCAAGAAGGCAAACACCAGTTTTCAATGAAACTTCCTGACACGAGGTGGCAACTTTACCACTGTGTGACTGAATGGCATCATCAAAACATATCATGCAGCTAAGTTTTCAGAATGTGCCTGGATTATGATATAGTGAGCCCTCAGCATATTTACAATAATTTAGAGGAAGTGGTTGACACAACAAATGGGGCACAGCATCACCTTGAAAATCTTGGTGCTGTGTCAATAGAGACCTCATGAAATTCAGGAAGAAGAGGTGCAGATCTCAGAACTTGGGATAGAATAGCTCCATGCATTGGTACAGGCTGGGGAGCAGCTGTCTGAAAGGGGCCTGGGAGTTACCGCAAATGCCAGATTGAATCTGAGCCAACAGTGCTCTTTCATCATAAAGAGAAACCCCACACTGGGCTACACTGGGAAAAGTGACCAGGAGATTGAGGGAAGCTGTTAACCCCCTTTCATTATCCCTAGCGAGGCTGTGCCAGGAATCCAGTTTCCAGTTTCGGGTCCCTCAGTTCAAGGGGAAGTTGAGACACTGAAGACTGCCCAGGAGGGATGGCTACAAAGAGTCAGGGGCCCTGGAGCACACCGTCTACAAGGAGAAGCTGAGAGCACTGGGCTAGTTCAGTCCGGTTAAGAAGGGGATAAGAGGAATGTAATAGCAGCTTACAACTACTTGAATGGAACACGCTAAGTTGTCAGAGTCCAACTTTTTTCTGTTCTGGCATGTTATGTAACAAGAGACAACAGCAGAAAGCTGTAGCTTGGGAAAATCTTATTTGACGTAGGAGAAAAATTCCTCGCTAAGAGGGTAGTGCAGCTCTGGACTGGTCACCCAGAGAAGCCATGAAAGCTCCATCCTTGGAGATTTTCAAGGCAGCCTGACAAATCCATGGCTGAGCTGATCTAGTACAACTGTAATTCCACTTCAAATGGGAGGTTGGACTAAAGACCTCCAAAGGACTTGTCCCTCAACATACCACCCCATGTCTTAAACATTCCATTTGGCTCTTATAAGTACCAGAAATACCACAGATGAGATAAATTTAGCAGGCTGAGATCAGATGGCCACCTAAGTGTTTCTTTGGCCCGCATTTCTGGTGCATAGAGTGGCCTAAAATTTTCTGGGAAGTGTCTTTCACCATCTCCTTTAAAAGAACAATTAGTAGTTTGAACTTCTTGAGCATGTTACTTACCATTGCACTGAGAACACGGCCCAGATACTTGGGGTCATTTCTGTGCGATACATCTGTGACAGGATCCTGACGATAGTTTAAGCTTCGATCCATCATGGAAAGGCAAATATTGAGAATATCTCCTTGAAACTATGTTATAGAAGTAAGTTAGTGTTTTGTAAACACAGATTACTCTACTAAAAATCAGGATAAGTGGAGACATATAAGTGTTTAATGTTTTTTTTTTAGTCACCTAATGAGGTGCTGCATCTCAGCCAGGCGTTATCATATAAAAATGCAGCCTCAACAAACTATGAAGATTAGAACTCAATGAGCTTTTCAAAAGCTACAGCATTGCTACAGTACTACCCAGCAGACTCTAAGGTTTCTGCTGTCTGCACCTCTGAGTCCTAGGTCATTATCACTGACTAGTCAATTACAAATCCTCTTATTAATAGGTATAGCAGGGCTTGGCATGAGTTCTAATTTCAATACCAGACTCCTGCTCTTCAGAGGCGTATGCAATGAACTGGAAAAAGCAAACAAGCCCTGGTCACCTGGTTTGTGTGAAAATCAGAGCACAAAACACTGGTGTTTCAGTGCTGCATTTACCTGCCCAAAGTTCCATCCAAAGCTGTTGATATGATTTTTATTGCCTGCAAAAATGATGCCAAACTCTTCTAGCACGTATTCCTCACACTCAGCCTTGTTAGGCATGAACACATCATCACCTGAGAAGCCAAAACACAGGTATGTACAACCACAGCAGGAAAAATAAAACCTCAGGAGTCTCTATCAATAAGGGTGCTTGCAGCTATTCACCCTTTGCTGTTCTTGGTGTTATAAACAGATCGCAATAATTAGAGAAAGGGGTGGGGTGTTTCCGAGTGAAGACAGAACTAATGGCATTGTCAAATCTGGGAGATGATGGCAGCTGGTAGATGTGATTCTTTTCTTGGTTCTGCAGGGACCAGACACGCTCTTCCAAACTCGTGCAGAAGTAGGGAAGCTCTGGCAAAAGCAGAACTTAATCTTTTAGGGCAAGGAGCTCTCCACTGTGTGCACAATACGGAGCTGATTTTATGTAACAGAAGGTCCTAAAAAACTGTTAAACCCTTTTCTCACTGATACATTATGTGATGAACATTCAGCCCCCATATTAAAGAAATATAGATCAAATGGAGGAGCTACAAATATTAATGAAGCTACAAGCAACTTAGTTCTTTCAGGGTAAATTCAACATGTTCGTACCTGAAGACCAAGGGTTAAAGAGCAAAACAAAGGTGCCAAGGCTTGCAGGAGAGGAGCTGCCACTTGATGTACTCTGAACACTCAGCTTGTAACGTCCAATGACAGCATTAGGTGGGCTGGAAATGGAGATGGTCACAGAGCTGGAACTGGTAGACTGTACAACTGCACTCCAGCTCTCCTTGGTTACTGTGCTGGAGATACCAAATGTGGCCTGGGTCTTAGCCAGCTTTGAGGGTTTGGGACCTTTTAAGGAAAATAAACAACATTTTTTTTTTCCCCTAGCCTGTTGAAATACACGTTTAGTCATCCACAAACAGCATGGATATAACCCTCCCCTCAGATGAATGTGTGCTATATGCTGGAAACTGAAGGAAGCTATCACTGCCAGCTGAGACAGGAGTAGTACAACAAACACCTCAGACAGTTCCATGGCTATGTGAACCAGCATGCTGGCTCCAAGATGTTATCTTGTTAGAGTGCATATCAGGCCAAAAGAACATCACGAGGCAGCATTACTCTTTCTGTGAAAGAAGCTGGGAGCCATACCTGTTTCTACGATAAATGTTAAGTTTTGCTCAGGGTGTTCTGTTCCATTGAAGGTGAGAATGAAGGCCTGCCCTCTCCTCACAATCAACTCTTTGCTAGAGAATTTACTTGTGTGGTGATCTCTTGCATTTTCTTTCAGGTGCCAGTTGGTACTTGGCTGCGTTACAGCTATGAAAAAGCGAGAAGAGCAAGAAAATTTGAGGATACATCCAAGGAGGAAGGAGCACAGACACACTCAAGAATTACATGTTACTTTCTACAGGTAACTAGTACCCCTGTGAGGTTTGCATCAAAAATAGAAATTATTTATGTGAGCATTTTTGGGGGGAGTCCATCTTGCATAGACTGCTAGCGATTATCTGCATAATGACATATAGGAGTAGTGTAGCAGTCACTAAAGAATGATCAGAAAGACATCTTAACAGGAGAGAACCCTGAGAGAATTGAATACTTGTGTGTTACTTGGATAAAGAATCTGGCTGAACTCAGCTAAGTCTTTCAAGGTGTTATCCATTCCAAGACATGGTGTTATACTAACAGAGGCACAGCCTTGCAGCCTCTGAATAAGAAATAAAGAAACTTGACTGAGCTGAGAAACACTTCTGCATTTTAAACAATGACATGTGATCTCTGGCCCCATTTATGTGTCAGGTACCTCTGATATGAGTGACAGCTGCTATCTGTTGGGACAACATAACAAGAATATGTTGATGGACACTGGGCTTTCATTTGGTAGTGGGAGAATTGGGAGAATTGGAGAGAGAGCACTACTAAAATAAGGTACGGGAAATAGTATGTTTCAGAGAGCTCTTGCACGTGAACTATGGCTTCAGTCAGAGGCCAAAGAACAAGCATCTGAGATTGGTTTGGCTCTGACATTATCATAGTCTATGGAGGGTTCTCTAGTAGAAGATAGATTGATGGTTTATATGAAGTGCAGAAGTAAATATATTTTTTTCCTAAGGGCACTGTGTGCTTTTTAAAACTATGTTTATTATTCCCCTTCCTCCCTCCCCCCAAAGAAGAAGAATAGGAAAGAGTAAGAGTATGGGCTGTAGTAGTGGAACACAGCTACCCTGTGCCATTACTGAGTAAAAAATCATTATCCCATTTTCAAACAGATTTATTAGTGTAAAGATTTTTTAAAGCATGATCTTAATTTAATCAAGTTTAGGCAAGCCTTGAAATAACTACATTAGTAGCCTTAGCAGCATAGTCACAATTCAAATGGGGGGAACACATTTTTTTACGGTATTGAGGCAAGCAGCACGTATTTTGATTTTTCAGAAACATACCTACTTTAAAAAAAAATCTTCAGAAACTTAACAATGAAGCACACTTATTTCAGAACAAGCTGAGGGGTCAGGGAGAGTTGTCTTTAGAAAGGCAGGAGTTATCTGACATAGTTGGTAAAGCAACATGGGACCATTTATAATAATTATTAAACTGGTCAGTTTGCATATGTATAAATATTGGCATGTAAGCAAAAAAAAACCCCACTGCACAAACAAACCACACAAAAAAAATATCCCCTTAATCGTTTTATCCTCTCTTCTTTAACTTCAGGTTTCTATCTTCTCTGCTTATTGTAGCCTCCCTCAGCCTTTACCTCCTTCAAGTTTTTTCTTTGCTCTCTCTATGTCAGATTTGTCAGTTTCTCATTTGCACTTGTCTGACAACTTCAGTTAGCTGCAGACTTTTCTCTCCTTCCTATTTGCAAAATACAATATTTTTACATCAGATAATACACCTGTTCTCCCAAATCTCATTCTGATAAGCTTGCTTTCCCCATGTGCACAAGTGGAAAAAAAGCGATCCCTGTGAAAATCCTTCTCCTAACTATTAATGGAAGAATTTTCTCTTCCTTTTTTTTCTTGGATCAAAACTCCTTAGAGAAGGAGTGATCTTTAAGTGTCCATCAAAAAACTGAATATGAGGTATGGATGTAAGAAAATAACAGAGCACCACAGAAGGAGCTTCCTCCTTGCTCACCTTGGCCCATATCTGATCAATACGTCCTGTATAAGCAGCTTCTGGAGCTTTCCTCTGAATGGCCTCCTCTACTTCTGTTCACTCAAGGAGTGGGTGGTGCCTTTCACTTCTTTAAAAGTCTAGGTGTAAATTTGCTTATTTGCAATATTTCCTGTGAGGGTGGAGCTTGCATAGCCACCTTTGCTTCCCAGCCTTTATCTGACCAACAAGGCTCGAGGATTAATTTTTCATTCATTTTTTGCACTCTTGGTCCCCATATTCTGATCTGGTTTCCTTGCAACTTAATATCTGAAGCTTGACAATATTTATCCCTAACAGTCTAGCTTCTTGTTAAGAGTTTCTTAATGTATTTAAATGTATAAGAATGTCATCATTTAGTTGCTTTTCTTTCTGTTATAAAGTTATAGGAATAGCATAACTCCTTGTATCACATCGTTTTTAATTTGGCCTACTTCACAAGCAATATTTACAGTCACTTTTTCTTTAAATTAATTCACTGAATCCTTTGTTTTCCTGGAGCTGCTCCCCCCTTCCCCAGCATTGTAGTAGTTTGCAAAACAACAAGCAAGCTATTGCCTCTGCCCCAGATTTAATCAGGCCAAATTTAAAGGACCAAATTTTCATTTATCACATAATTATTGTTTAACAACATTAAACATCTAAGCCCTCCATGTCATATTTGCATGACACGCTACAGAGATGATAGATAAGTACATTTGTGGCTTGTGATAAAATAGTTATCATTGTTTTCAGCTGGTACACTACTATTTTTTTTTATAGGATATCTCTGAACATATAACTGGCAATGCCGATTTGTGGACAAAAATCTTCCACTTAATTGCAATTTTGTTTATGCTTTGCAGGTGGCTCCACTTTCTGTTAAGAAAGAGAGAGACTAATTCTGATACTTCTGTGAAACAACCTGTAAAATTTGATGTACTCAATGCACAGTCTTAAGAACACCTTTGAGTGAGACCCATTATACGGGACTGACTGCAGCTATACACCTCCCCACATGCACAGTTTTAATTGGTTGGGCTTATTATTCAGCAGCCCAAATTATTCTGTTTTCAGGTTTGGATCATGTTTGGAAATTCTAGAATTTAAACTTGTTCAGCCCATTTCATATACAGAAGTATTTTATTAATTTTTACTATAAAATGGTGTTACTAGAAGAAACATTTTTTAACTGGGTGTAATTCAGACTGCTTTAAATGTCTGTTCATTAATAATATTTAATCTTATGAGAGACCATAGTTTTATCACATGCAAAGCCCAATTTTGATTTAAAAATGATAGGAATTAAATTCTTAAATATAAAATTTCTTAGAATTTGATTTTACAATGTTAAGTCCGAACTTTGATGTTTCAGATGTTAAGCTACGCTTTCCTACCCATACTTTTAAATTCTCTTAAGTGACACACTAACAATTTTCAGAATAAATTTGCTTTAAGATTTCAGCCTATCCATGGGTACATAGCAAAACAATTCTCTTTGACGGAAAGAGTAGTTACTGTTGAAAGAAAAAAAAAAGTCAGTGATTATTCACCAAATAGTTCCCGATGCTTATTTTGTCATGCATTTCACCTTTTTTTGTGTAACGGTAACAGTGTGCTGGATATTGTCCTATAGGTTAATGGCATAATTGGTTTTGGTATTTGCTGTTATGATTGCATAGTTATAAACAGTGCATTCAAAAAAATAGCTACAGTGCGTTTATTCAGGAAGATATTATGACAAGGAGAACAAGTTGCATCTGTTGCATTGGCTTCTGGTGTTTATTCCCAGCTCTGGCTAAATTGCCTTGCAGGCCTTTTGTGTGCTTTCCTTGTAAAACAGATGAATGATATGTAGTGGACCTTTGGATTAAAGATTATGGGTGAACATTGAGAATGAGGGTTGAATTAATGAGAAATAGTAACACTAGTCAAAGAAAATGTGGGTGACCCAGACACCTTCCTGTAAGCCAAGTGCAGAGCTTGTGTGGTGGCTGTAAATGTGAGGATTGCACAGGCAGGTGCTTGAAACTCTGGTAGATAGCAAGAGAAAATTCTTTTGGACCTCAGAAAATTAAAGCACTAAGCCATCTTAGTATTTTGTTTTATTTACCCAGAATAAACTATATCAGAATCATCTTTTGCAAACTGGTTTAGTTGTATAACTCATGACATCCTTTTCCAGTGATACCCAGGTTTCTTTCCTCTCTCCAGTAAATGTGTTAAAGAAATTAATATATAGGAGGAAGCGTTTGGCACGGAACAGTGAAGGACATCTTTTGTAATAGACTAATACCCCTCAGTATTACTTTCTGTCCTTTGCATTGTCATTCTTTTCCCCACCAACTCTGTATGAATCCGCAGTGACACTTGAATTCTATTAAATGTCACCTATTATTATTTGTGCCTTTGTTTCAGAAGCCTATCTACTCCTTTATTTTTTCTGAGCACAGCTTTTCCTTACATACCCCTAAACCACTATGCTACAGCCATATAGCCATGACTCACTGGGGACCACCTCAGTACACTCAGAAGTCTGGGCTGTTCTGTCTCCCCTCACATTCCCTTGTTTGATAATTAAGCAAGGAATTCCATCAGCAAAACCCACTCCTGCTATAGGAAGTCAAGTGGGTTTTTTACAGGTATATGGTATTTATGAACCACACTAGGGAGAGACTTGAGCCTCTAGAACTGACTCACGGATGCACTAACTCACGTCACACTCTTCAGAACTAGAACCCCCTGAAGGAGATTGGTCAAGTCCATATGGAAAAGCATTTGACAGAGATCTCTTCTGGGCCCTATATGTTATCTGAGTCATACTTCTTATTTTCTGTCTTCCTCTTCCATTCACAATGTCCCAAATAGCAGGGCCATTTTGAATGGAAGCCAGCCTGAAGCCTTCCTGAAGTTTCTGATTGTTCCTGAAGTTCTCCAATAGCCAGACTTTGAAGGTAGCTGACCTCAGCATAGTCAGCTCCCCTATTGTCTGTGTAAAGTAGGCTACCCTGTTAGCTGTGCTCAGATCTTCTCTTGCCGTCTTGGCTCATTCCAGATAAGATGGCTTATTCCAGCAGGGAGACTGACAGTGACATAGAAGTGACATGTACTAATAAGTGAACTTCAAAAACTACCATGGGACCAGTACACAGAAATAAGCCACACTGACAGTGCACAGATTGGGATGAATCTATGCTAGGCTCCCCCAGCAGGCTCCCACATAGCTACACACAACCTGTTATTTTGTAACCTATTATATTTAAATGTATTTCCTTACGTCTCCCACTTATACACACATCTCTTCCATTGGAATGGAGTAAAGACATTATTTGGAAGTTTTAACTTCCAGCTGCTGCTGCAGACTCATCAGCAAAGAATGGCTCTTTGCAGGCTCCCATCACTACCTCGCTCTGCTTGTTTCTTCTAAGAATCCAACAGGATGTGCCATTCCGTGGGCAAGTGCTCTTAATTCTAATACACAAGATGCTTTCAAGTGTGACTCATGCCTTGGTTGTAATGACACTGAAGCTTAAAAGTGACAGATGAAAGCTGAGATAATTGAGGGTGAGACTGTGAAGCAAGTGGCTGAATCCTTAGTAGCAGTAGTGTGCTGCAGACTGTCAAAACCCTTGAAAAATCATGCTATCAAATTTATAGGACCTTTTTAGGTTCTTTTCCCTTTTCTTTATACACCACCTTCTGGATTCTGTTAAAGTAGATCCATTAGAGACTGGCCCATGGATGCGTAAAACTTTTCTGGGAAGTAAGTGTGTGTTTTTGCAGGATGTGTGTGTCAGGGGTCCAGGAGAGGGTGGGGAGGGAGAGATGGAGTGAAAACAGTTAGGTACGCACACACCTGCATGCAGACCCTGCAGTTTTTCATATTAAAATTGTGTGTGGCACCGTGAGGAGTGTCCCCAGGCACTTTTGACATCTCCAACTGAACATGGGCTTGGATGTTTCTTGGGCCCTAGGTATTTTGCAAGAAAGTCAGCAAGTACCAGTTTGTTCGTTAAACACTGCTATTGCTTCTTGAATTTCATGCAATAAGAAAATTGTGGTTAGGAAGGATAGACTTATGTTTATGTGTATGACAATTAAAGAGGAAGTTTTAGAGATCACCTTGCTAAAATGTTTTGCCTAAGTTATTGGCAAATTGTTACTTAAGAGGAAGTGTTACAATGCAGAAACAATTGGTTTGTGGTTTTTTTTCCCCATTGCTGTAGCTGAAGGTTTTTACTGTCCCCTTTATCTGATAGTTCTTTTGTGGAACACTATTTTTCTACTCAGTCCAATCTTTCAGTTTGACCTATCAAATTGTGTTTTGCCATTTATTTTAGTTCTGCTCAGTGGAGGAGATTTATGAGAGAATCAATAGCCTTATGCCCATCGTATGCACCTGATTCCCTCCCAGCCTATGTTCTGCTTTTAAACAGGTAAACATTTAGATGGTATTACATTTAGCAGATGCATTGAGACAGCCAATAACTAAGCACCATCAGGTCAGGCCAGGCCAGACAGCAGACACTGTTGAGGGATGCTAGCACAAGTAGGTCAGGTCAATAAACATGAATTATTTCAAATAATAGTATATGGACAAACACTTGTTCTAAGAGTTAATGCAATCAGTTCTCCTAAAACTGCGAGAAGGGGGTAACCATGCATCATTTTAACCTCTATGAGGGGAAAACAATGCCTGTCATCTCTGCACTCAAGCCTCTGCTCTGTGGACTGATGTAATTTCCTGAGCAGGCCTAAGCGAGAACATGGCCAAGCTCGCTGAAGTGTACTGATTTAACATCTTTCCTCCTAGACCTCACTGCTAGACATCTGCTTGTTTTGTCTGTATTTCAAAGTACCTTTGTCTTTCATGCTAATTTTAACAAATAGTTAAAATGTCATTGCAGTTTGCAGACTCTGAATCTACAGGAAGGAATCTGTCCCATAATCTATTCTTGGCACAAATATTCCCATTAACACAAGATTCATTCATACCTGAACAACTCTCCGATTCATTAAGTTTCGTGCTAAAAGATAGTTTGCGGTTTGTCACAGTTTCTGCTCTGTTTGTGGTTTTATAATATGTAACTCCGGTATGGTAAGGATGATCATCTTTTCCTTCTTTGTGTCTTTTGGAAAATTCAGGAAAGAAAAATGCTGAAACAACCTATTCATAATCTCAAAATTTAGTGTACTCCAGCAGTTTAGAGCCTTTTACAAAACATAACCCCACAGAGAAAGCTAATATATGATACATCATTCAGTTTCCCGTTCCTTATACACAAAGAGACTTTTTTTTTTTCTTTTCTTTTCTTTTTTTTTTTTCTACTTACCAGTCATGCTTCCTTGCTCCTCTGTGCCTTGGACTTTGTATTTCTGTGAGCAACTGTAGGCCTATATGATAAGACTTCAAGCTCTGGTTGTGTGGCAGCATTTATAGAGAAAACTTTAGGCCTCTCCTTATGTTCAAACCAATTATAATTCACATTAGGTGGGTGAGGCAGGTTAAGTCATACCAGTGGGCATGTAAACTTCCTAGTGACCATATATTAGCTCATGGGTTTTAACACATTGCACTTGTGCAATTCAGGCTATTTATCCAGAGGGTTGGCTGAGATGCTTAGAAAAGTAGAGCATTTAATTGCATACCTAGAATCTAGAATTTTACATAAAATGATGCATCACTCAGGAAGGGATATTTTTTGAGTCAGTATGAATTAATGTCTTTTCCCAGTGTGATCCACAGATGAGTATTCATACAATGAAGGTATCTACTCATAATAAAATTCATAGGGTTGCCTCCCTATGAATGTACTCATATGTCTGGAAAAAACTCCAAAACTTTTCATTTACTTCATCAATCCTTTATGGGGGATCACCACAGTAATGCCTTTGTGTCAGCCCCTCCTTAGAGTATCTGTGAATTATACTAATGCTATTAATGCTGTAAATGTAATGTAAGCTACTATTAACTTGACAAACTACTGAATGCTGAATAGCTCAGAGGAGTGGATCTCAAGTGGTAACTCTCCCTGCACAAAGAGAAACTTCATCCTCATAAAATAAAACACTCATTTTGTAGCAGGTACAAATTATGACTGTAATTTGTGCTTCTATGATGGTTACTCATCTAGTTTCTAACTATAAAAACACAACAATAATTGTTAAAACACTTTATCTGCATATATAAGACATTTTATAGGTACAAAGAAAATTAATTTGTTAGCATAGCCTCAGAATATTTTTTTTTCAGGCTAATTCTTCATTTTTTGTATCAGCCCTCTAGCAATTTGATCATGGATCCTCACTCATGGATCCCCCCACCCCCTCAAGAACTTCCATTTCCTTACACTTCCACATCTTGAACAAGATATTTTGTCTCATTTTATTATTACTTCACCTCACTTATCTACAATGAGAAGAAGAAACTGAAGCAATCTCAGGAATGTTAGTGCTTACCTTGAATAACTTGAAGGGCAGAAATTTCATAAGATCAGAAATAGGCAAGCACAATATCTATGTATTAAATGGGGCAAGAGGCATGAGAAGGAGCTCAGAAATTATAGTTGACATCAACTAGTATGATGCCAATTCCTGGAAAATACTGTAATAGATAAGCATGTTAGCATCTAGATGATGATTAACAGCTAGATGGAGTTGCCGAAAAGTCAGTCAAGACCATCTGGTTTTTTTTCCTTGACAGATCAATACACCAGAGGAGAAGTAAGAAGTGACAGCTATCATACATACTAACTGATTTGCAACAAGATCCCACACAGTATTTTCATCAGCATACTTTGGAAACACCGATTACACAACATTTCTATTAATTAACTGCATAACTCGTAAAACTAGATGCTACATTGTTTCAGTGTTCACTGTCAAACTGAAAGGGCATAGTGACTGAAGTGTCACTAAAGGCTGCTTTGAGTTTTGATGTTTGTTAAATATGCTCTTTCTGTTGTTAGCAAGACTTCAGCTGAAGTACTATGTTAGCCCTGGGCTAACATCAGTTAGATAATATCAAGAATATGGGGAGTTTAAAAAAATTAGAACGATCAAAGTAAACCAGAGGCAACTTGCAGAGATGTAATTTTTGAAAAAGGTGAAAAGTGGTTACAGAAAGAGGAGGCCAGTTGAGGAGTCATGGTCTTAAAAACTTTAGTCTTTAATGAAAGATACTGAAAGGAAGTATAAAATAAAAATGTTGGCAGTAAGGAAAAGTACTCAGCTAGACCCTCTAGGTAGCTTGTAAAGATGTAAATAGTATTTTCCATGGAGATTAAGAATGCACTGGATGCACATTTGTCAAGGATAATATATATGTGTATGTAGTTGAGCTGTCCTTGGAAAATTTATTTTGATGTCAAAGCTGTGACAGTGAAACTTTTTCCCCTTGTTGCGTACTCTTGGTACTTGAGCTGAACTGCATGATGTAGAGAAGGCCTTAGTAGGGAAGATAAGTATTTTATGCCCACTGTCAATTCAGTCTTATTTGCCTTGCTATTGTTTTATTGCTGTGACTGACTTAACCCACAGCAAATAAACTTTGCATTGTGTCCTGTGGAGAAGGGTTACCAAGTTCCTGACTACTAAGACACACAAGCCTGCAGACTTCTTGCATGTCATGTTCATCTTAAGAATTGGTCTTTTCCAAGAAGTAACCGAATGTTTCACATAGAAACAGAGAATGTTAGCACCATATCTGTCCAGTATTGCATCAGTTGAGATTCCTGTTTCTGCCAGTATAAGCCATTTCACAAGAATCAACAGGAAGTCCCATAGCAATCTTTCTTGATTATCCTGTGAAGGGAAAACTGTCTGACCTTCAGTCACTTGGACACTTGTTCCCTGAAAGAAGAAATTTACATAAGTGACCCAAAAATAACCACATCTTTTTATTGTGCAGAGACAAGCTGCCTCCTTTTTAGAATCCATTAAAATTTATTGGGTTTTTTGTACCTTAGAACAATGAGTTTCACACAGTAGTTATGAGTTGTGTAAAGTTCTGAACATTTCCTTTCTTCATTTAAGATCCACTAGTTCTTACATTGTCAGGGTTAAAATGTACCTATGGCTTTGCTTCACTTTATTGTTCAGTGCTCTGTATTCCTATGTAATACCATGTTTTATGATATGATGTTATAGTCCTCCAAATTACATCATTTCAAACTTTTCAGTCTCTTTTCATGCTGTTTTCTTAGTTTGAATGTCATACATTTCTGAAAATAGTTTAATTTTTTCTGTATACTTCTTTGATATAAAGGAAAAAGAATTGAACATGATGCAGCAGGGAGAATACACTATCAATAAAATGATGACAATGATTTTTAGTATTTCCTGATCTATTTTTTATTAGAGCAAAGTTTGTTTGCTTGTTAGTTAAGTATTTGCTCATCTCAGCCCAAGAGTATTTGATTGTATTTGTTCATCCTATACAAAGGAATAGTGTCATAATAAGATAAAATAACAAGACCCCAGACAAGACGTTTAGCTGTGTAGATGGGTAAAATCAGGCATATTGGAAATCTTGTGAAGAGAGGCTGCACAAAAATCTGATGGGTAGAATTCATAATAAGAAAGGATAGGATTGGAGTGTATGAAGTGAACTTACACGGGGCTTGTAAATAGCATGATCAGAGAAGTGATAACTGCAAGTAAAATGCTGCAATAGGTGGAAAGGCAAGCAGAATCAATTGTTTGAGATGGAAGAGAATATTGTTATTAGAGAGAAGCCAAACAAGTGTGAAAGACTAAGGAGCAAAATTAAGGAGATCAGGAATTGGGATTGAGCACAGCAGGAAGCGGAGAGGAAGATGAAAAAATCATACATTTGAGACAAAGAGAAACAGAAATAAAAGAGGGAAAGTTAGGCAGGAGTGCAGCTAAGGAGAAAAGGAAAACCACATATTCAGGTATTTTTTTCATGGAAGAAATATTCCCCAGAAGAGGCAAAAAGATCACAGAAATGAAGGAAACTAGGGGTGAGTCAAAGATGGAGAAAACTGAACCAGAAATTGCTTAATGAATACCAAACCAGGTTTGGTATTCATTAAAGTGCAAGAAGAGTAGAACTGAGGAAGAGCAAGGAAATATCATCAGGAGAAAGTATTGGAGGAATCCCTAGTCTGGGGATGGTTGGTAGGGATATGAGTATAAAGAGAGAGAAAGGATCTGGGACAAAGGAAATGGAAGCTTTAGGAGAATCAAAGACCAAATCAAACAAGAAAAATGAGGAGACGGTGAGTTAAAAAGTACAACATCAGCATATATATAAATACTGTATTTCCATTCCTGTATTAAAATCCAACATGCTCTCCAAAATAGAATTAGCAAGCAAGACCTAGTGTTGTGCCCATAGCTTTTCCAGTTGCATCTGCTGGCCTAATAAGCGACTGTTTTACCCTGCAAATCTTGTTTGCTGTGTAACCTTGGAGTGTTACAGCTACAGCAACAGTTCCACTAGAATAGCATTGGTATTTTGGCAATGCTGAATTTGCTCTAAGAATTTAAAGCAGTACTTCACCTGGAAATAAATGCTTGCATCTCTGTCCACAAATCTTTTGACTCATAACTAGAAATTTTCTCCTTTTAGCAGGAAATCATGTAGTGCCATACACTGTGGCTGTGCGTAACTAGGATGTTTTAGGTGACATTCCACAGTTTGCCAGCTCCTTTTGGCAGTGGACTGGTGAGAGCTAGATTTCAGCTTCAGCTCTAACAGTTGGCGAAGTAGGAAACTGCCAAGGACAGAGGCTGCTGAGGAGTCAGCAAGATAGGCCTTCTTATTTTGTGTCAGTGCTGGAGAGTCCCAACAGCTGTTGCTGCTGCCAAGCAGGATGCACCCTACTCTCAGAGGTGGCAACTACTGCAGCAGCAGGGGATGCCTCTCCCAGAAGCAGTGCTTACCATCCTCACCTCCTGTCACATCAGCAGTCCCTTTTCTCTTGGGCACTCCCCACAGCTCTGCCGTGAGTCTCTGTCCCTTTCCTTACTCTGTTTTCTGGCCGTAGAGGCAGTCAGACTGGTGCTTAGAGGTTCAGAAGTACTGTAACTAGTTAGGAGTTCATTGTTTATTCCATAGAGGATAATTGTGTCTGGTACTGTCTCTGAAAGAGAATTCTTTGGAATCTACGAGTGCCAAGGAGCAGGTCATGCCTGCAGTATACTGGGCTACAAATACTGTATCATGGTTTTGAGGTTTTTTTCCCCAGTCACTGGCACAGCATTAACCTAAACTAACTAAACCTGTTCTGCAGAATCTAGCACACAAGTGCTGCCTCTATGGCTCATCTTTACTCACAGCCACACCGCTTTTCTTGGTCTCAAATCAGACCAAAGACATTTCTGCCACTAGTGTGGCATCTTCCTTAGCTTTGAGGCCATCCTGTGCTTGTTTTGAGCTCCTCCAGCAACAGAGTATCCAGTCAGTTTGCATGACTATGGCTAAAATAGAGTATAATATATTCAGTTCCCAAATTAGACTGAATCTGTGAGTCTGACAGAAGTGAAGGCAGCAAACAAGATTTGAGGAGAGATCAATGAGGACGAAACACAACAATCAAAGGGATTTTCTGAGGATTATTTCCAAGGTAATAGATCAGTCTGCATTTGCATTTTAGAGTGTTAAGTGAGTCTCACTGCAGATTTAAAGAAGCATTAAAACATTAAAGAAGCTGCCTTGTTTGTTTCTTTTTGTGGATGAGGCACATGAAACTTCTCTAGCTGTGCAAGAAGGCAAGTGCTTTCCATTGTAAGAGAATGGTGGCTGCTGTCATTTATAACCATCAGACAGGTTTCAACAACAGAAACTTACTATTTTGTACAGAATGTACTTTTGAAAGTCTGAAGCCACTTTTAACTACAAGAGGGGAAGGGACATGGGTATATAACACATTCTTATTTGCAGATATTATGGCTTTGATACTACCCATTTTGTGTCCCTGGAAGCACAGTAATTTCATAGCAAGAACATCTGTAACACTATCACCTTATCTTGAACTCTTTTTTACACTGTAAGTAATCTGATATCCTAAGTCCCGTCCCAGTACATTACTGTCAGCTTTTTTATGATAAAAATATTGGAATAATATTTCTCTTTGAAAAATTTTTGAGCAAATAACCTCATAACGAATAATACTGCAGTAATTTATCTTCTGTGTTTAGCAAAATAGCCATTGGCATGACTCGGTGGCTACACAGGGAAAGAACAGGTCACTAGTACCAAATATCCCATAATTTTTAAACTACTGCTGCTGGTAGTAACAGTAACATTGGCTGTTGCAAATGATTCTGCCTTTTTTTGTTTCTATTCTATTTTAGAACTCAGTAGCATTCTGAGAAGCCACATGATCTGCAGGGCTTTTTAACCTGAAATTTATATTGCATCTGAAATCTGGTTTCTAAGCCTCACGTATTCAGGGAAACAGAAATATTCATTTTCTTGGCCCTCCCTCTGTTCACGTTGTATATATTAGCACCGTTGTGCATGTGTCACTGTACAAAAATGTTTAGGACATTTCCTGTAATTTCGTACTCGGGGCTAGTTTTGAGAAACCAACTTGTTTTAACAGCTATTTTTCCTTTGTGAAACATGAAATAAGAAGTTATTGGTGTAACAACAGAAATTGTAAATGTTCCAAGTCTCTTCCTTTGAGCAAAAGGGGGAGAAAAGTATTGCTTCAAAAAGACAAGCTATTTCATGCTTGCTGTGTCCTTGCTTCCCTAAATAGGTCGTTGTCTTCTTTGACGTTCTTCTGTAAGCACACACTATTAGGTTTTATTGAAATTTTTACATAATCAACTGGCAGCAGCTACTGACATAAAATGAATATAGCAAAACTAAATGTGAGACTGTATAGAAGAAGTGATTTTATTTTAAACAAAACTGATTTCAGTCACTCATGCTCATTCTCCTATAGATTTCATTCAGTCAGCCTTTCATACTCATTTTCCATACCCACATTTTAACAACCACCAAGGTGTGTATGTCTGGCTAGTTCAACCAAGATTATTTGTGGTGAAACAGAGAACAAAGGATGACAGATTTGGAGTCATCATCATGTTTCCTGGGTTCTTTTCGCTGGGTGACCATGTGCTCATTTTGGAAATGCTTTTTATACCCTTCAGAGACCCAGGGACACAGGTCCATGAGTCATTAAGCAATGTTGTTGAATGACTGCCTGGCCTTTTGCCTCCTGTTCTGTGAGTAGTCTATCTTCAGTTTTAGGTTGTCCTTTGTTTTCCCAGTCTGTGTGTTTCAAGACTCTGACTGTGATCTCAGTGACCTGCTGGTGCTGTCAAGTCATGCTGTTCTTTGTCACTTCTTTTCTTGTAATTTCTTCTAGTGCTTTCATACATATGTTTCTGCATGTAATTTATTCATTTCAGCCTTAATGTTTCTATTACAAATATCTGCATTATGGAAGTATCAGGTCACACAAATGAGCTAGACAAGGGAAGTACACTGTCTAAACAGGCAACAAGCTATAGAGAGGATCCTGTGCTAAGTACTGTACCTTCATGCTGAAATTACATTTGGAGGGATGCTTGCACTGGTCATTCTTGCAGAATAGCATTCATTACCAATGAAAGTCCATAAATATAAACTAGCTCACTCGTTAAGGCATGAAGGGTACTTGCTTTTTTTGGTGGCTTTTTAATCACCAGACTCAATGCTATGAACACTTATTGGAAGTGAGATGAACCCTCTGGAATGACTGCAAACTTATTGGTGCTCTTTCATATACTCTTGCTCCGTTGAGTGTTACCCGGTAATAACAACAGTGCTATACAGACTTCTGTAAGAAGAGTACCTGAATTTAGGTACTGGTAGTTTTGTTTGAGTGTCTACACTGTTCTTCCACCTATGGATCTGATTTTTGTTGAATAATGGCCTATGGTTCCTGGAAGCTCGTTAAATGTTATTGATGTTGTAGGTAGTTAAAGACTGAGAGAACCAGGGGTTAAGCATGTTTATATGAGGATTTGAGAGAATATCGAATAGTAGAATAATACTGAACCAGAATAAAGACAATGTTTTATGGAAGATGTTGCAGGTGAGTATAAGATGATGCTCCTGCCTGTCTAATAATCAAAGGTTAAATGCTGTATTTAATATTTCCAAAATTTTTAACCCTGTAGTGCATGGTGGCGAGTGATGTATTAGGATCTTTCCTTTGAGGGAAGCAAAACGAAACAGAAAAAAACGTAAACCATGCTAAAGAAACAAGAACATGCATAAATTTTACTCATGCATCTCAGTTAAAATGCATCTCAGTTAAAATGAAATGTAAAGTTTATTTCTTCGTTATAGACATATAGCCAATGACAGCAAATGTTAAAAGATAACAGAAAGATCATCTGTGAATGAGTTTAGCAGGCCCCTGATATCACCAGAAGCTCCTACAGAATGAGGTGTTCCATCCTGGTAAACTAAGATAACTGTTGATAACAGTTGTTCATTATTTTTGTCTATCACTTGCACCCTGTTGCTACTGTTGCTTAGCTTTGCCTTAGATAATTCTGTTTGTAATCTCACATGCATTAGATTCAAACAGAAGGATACCGTGCTTAGTTTTTAGATTGTCATGGCTGAAGCCGAAGACACCAGACAAATATGAACAAACTAAAGTAATAAAATCAAATATCAAAAATAAAATAATAAAATCTACTTGAAAGCTAGCTCCATCTCCAAACAAGAAAAAACAAGTTTATTCTGGTGATTAGCAGAATAGCTCACCCACATGTACTGCAAAGTCTATATATGTAACATGAGTATGATACATACACATATATTTGTGTGTGATGAAGCACTATCTTTTTAAGATACAAGGCACGAAGTTATTATCCTAGGTAGATGGTTGTCAAGTGACAGACTATGGAAGAGGAAGTGGGACAACTATCTAAATTATAAAGTTGAGAGATCAATTTCAGTAAGGTTCAATTAGGACTACCCCAGGAATTGTAACTGGGGAAATGGGAAGACAGGTAGATAGAAGAAAGGTTAAAGCTTTATGTGGAGTAAAAGCTGCTTCTTCTCAACTCCAAATAAAAGCAGCTTTAGGAGAATTTAATTTTTCACAGTAATGCAAGGTAACTTTGCTGGTACCAGCAGACCATGATGAAAATTACTGAAAAGGATTGGAATGGAGCTGGAACAAGGAATATGGCTGCTTCCACTGAATTTAAATGAGCAGTTGTAAAAACTCATGCCTTAAAATTCCTGAGACAAGGAAAGCCTTTTACAACAAGGATTTTCACATTCACTGATACTACAGGAGTGGCGCTGTTAGAAAGCAGAAGTGAGTGAAATCGAGTAGAGTAGTATTGGAATTCTGTTACTTTGAGGCTGGATCAGAACTTCACCCACTCAGAGATACTCTGAGGGAGAGAACAGCAGCCTTAACTATAGCAGCCTTTCACTCTTGGTAGCCTGGTTGCAATGCATTCTGCTTAGACTCTCCTGAAGTACCTAATTTCATGGAAATGGGTAGGCAGCAGAGTACCACCCACCCAACTGGCATAGCAGGCAGTAATATTGACACATAGAGATTACTGTAGAGATTCTGGTACTATACTGTATATGAAGTGGATCATCTCGCTTGTGTGTTAATTGAATGACAGGCAGAGCACAGTTGCGTCCAAAATGTGGACACAAAATTACAGAAAAATCAACCTCTAAAGTCTAACCTAACTGGCCCTCTTTCTCTCCTATGGGAAGCCCCGGTATCATCCTATTCTGCCTCTAAAAGGGGGTGAATGGGAGGTGTATTTGTGGCTTGTGTATTCCCATTTACCTTGCTTGTGCATATCAGATTGGTCTATATGCTTAAATACCAACTTTATTTTGTCATGGTTTTCTGCAGAACATTGATGCATTTGCTACACCTCCATCAAGAAGAGCTGGCTGATGAACTTAGAATGCCCTAACAGAGGGTCTGAGTTGAGACATGAGGAAGAATACTGCTCAGGAACAGTTGCTAGCCTTCCTTGACTAACCAGCGCTAGTGAGTACAGCTGCTCTTGTCTGACTTCACCAGGTTTATTGCAGTTGCAGGAATTTTTAGCCTGGCTTTAACACCCTACAGTAATAATAAATATGTGTTTGTAAATTGCATTAACCCTAGAACATTAGGGAATGTCTGCACGCTGCCACAAAGAACTACAGGCTAATGACCTTTACAAGCTATTGCAAGGCAAGAGCAGCCAGGAAAATGCAAACACCTGCACCAAGGCCCTCGGAGCTTTGAGCTGTAACTCAAAACTTCTACCAGCCCCCAAACTCACCTAGCCCTGCCCCAGAGCCTCCAGCTGCTCCCACAGGCTCTCCAAACCCTGCCCCAAAGCTCGCATCAACCCTGAAACACACCACAGCCTGGCTCGGTGTCCCTAGAGCTCCCAGCAGGCACCCAACAATCCCAAAGCCCTGTCCCAAAGCTCCCACCGGCCCTTGATCCCCCTGCCTCAGGGCTGGCACCTGCAGGTGGCACGGGGGACCCCCAAAGGCCAGGGCCACCCTGTAGGGCCAGCCGGGCAGCCGGGGCGCCGCACAGCTCTCCTCAGCGGGCCCACATGCCACCTCCTGCCCTGCCTCGCACCATCCCTCAGTGGCTGTTGGGGAGCGGTTCCACACGGGCCAGCAGAAAGCTCATGCCATGGGATGCAGAAAGCTTCTGCAACGCGACTGATAGCACTGTGCTGCTCCCAGCCCGCAGCTGTGGCCCAGCGCTGCACGTGCCCGGCAGCTGGGTCTGCATGCACATGCATGCACCCACCACCTGCCCTGCGTGTCCCACATGTGCCACAGCACCGGCCCTCCCTGTTGCCCCTCCCGGCCCCAACCCCTCAGCGCAGGTAGCAGCCTCGCGCAAGCATGGCCTGGCAGGGGATGCTCCATTGCCCTCCCTCAAGGCCAAGGCAGTGTTGGCGGCCAGCAGGCACAGCTCATCCTGCCTTGCGCAGGATATTTATTGCATGTCTGAACAGTGATTGCCAGTGATAGGGACTGTCTGCAAAAACAGGCTTGGAATTATATACAACTGAACTACATACAACTAAATTATAATCGCTAATAACAGCTAGCATGAGTTAGTTATTTAGCATGCATAAAACAAAGTTCTTACTCAAGAGGTGTCCCTATGGGGGAGAAGACAGGTTCAGCCCATCAACAGATCCCAGAAGTTCCGATGGAGTCCTCCCTAATTTCTCCCTTCATCTGTCCACTTTTTATACTTCATAGTACATTGCGTATTCATTCATCATACACAGGATTAGTTACAAGTTTCTCACTTCTAATACGAATTAGTACGTATCCTCAGATAGCACTGCTGAAGTTCTCTGCTAACTACGCATGCTCCTCAGGCGGGTTTTTGCCCTCCTTTGGGGGGGCTGTTTGAGTTGAAGGTTGTGATCTCCCACTAAGATAATTGCCCACTAAGAATAAGGCAATTATCTTTGTCTTATTTTCAACTAATTTTCTGTTGATGTCAGAGGGTTGCAACACCTTATCCTGTTTCCTCTCATAGCCAGAACTTTCCTCACTTGAAGGTTTCTTTCTGCATAACTTCGATAATGGCATTGTTTTCACTACCTGTTCTTTGTTTCTCATCCTCCCCAAGGCTGACTACCTTGGTGAGAAGTCCCTTCATAACAACTATAGAGAGTAAGTCAGCTTGACCTAGCTTTGTGAACACTGAATCAGAGTTGGGTAACCAGGGAGTTTAGACAATTTCCCCCCACTTTGGACTTACTTCAGTCCAGGACTAGTCCATTTCCATCACATTTAGGTGGAGCTTGAGTGACTTTAGTCATGCATATTGTTGTTACTAACTGGTGTTGTGTGCCCAGTGAGGTGTAGTAGTACCTTGGAAGTAGGCAGCTTTGAGATGGAGGTGTGCGTTAGTATTACAATGAGATTATTTCAGCTGAGGAAAGTAATTTCACCATAATGGTTGGCTCAGCCACAGACATCTCCAGGATTCTTCGTGTGACAACTGGTATGCAGCTTATCAGCTGTGTGGTGCCATCTGGTTCCCTTTCCTGCAGGGAGCACGACAGCCTGGCCGTGGTGTCTCCACTCCGCACCATCCTCCGTCACCACTATCCGCGTGCGCTGAGCTGCCAGGAGGTGTTGCTTAGGGAACTGTGGTGATATAGATTCTGTGCATGCCAACCATCCTGAAGGCCATAGCTGTGTTTTACTCTAAAAAGCTTTCCATAATACTACGCTTCTGTTAAGGTGCAATTTTCTCTAGTTCCCCCCCTCAAGGTGATTTTCCTACACACCTGCAGGCAGCAGGACTAATGTCATCTCCTTTTGCCCACTTGGGCTTGGACTAAAATCCCTTCCCTGACTATTCTTTAGCTTTTACAGCCTTTGAGCCTTCCCTTGGGCCTGGTTGATAGTCCTTTGCCATTTCACCCTGTTCACAGCCAGTGTGAGTCTAGGTACAGACTATCTCAAAGAATTTCAGTTACACGATAAACCTGTTTTTTTGTAAATTAATTGTAACATTTTAATTGCTTTCAAAGAGAATTATGGGAAATCCTGTCCGCATGGTGACCTAGCATAAGCAATGATGGAAAGGTGCATCAGATGTGACCTTCATGTCAGCTCAGTGTGCCTCAGACAGACTGCATTTGACACTCTGTGGCATGCTGCGCAGCTCCAGAAATTAATGCTAGGGAAAAAATGGGCAAAAATAATAGTAAATGTAGAAACATGAGTTAGGAAAAAATGCTATAAATTAGGTGTCTGTGATTGAGGCAGTTGATCTTGCTTGTGGATCTTTGGTGTGTGAATTTGATGCTGAATGGCCCATTTTTCATTTGACTTGACTTGAGTTATTTTAAAAGAGATAGAAGAGAAGCTTATGGAATAGAATAGGTTATTGAGTCTTCCTAAAATGCTCACAATGATTACGTATAAAGCCAAAGTGAAGGATGATGGAATAAGATTCTGTGCTTTATAAGTAAATACAGTACATTTAAACCTGATCTCCGTGCAGGGTCCTAGTTATTTCTGTTTTTAAAATCCAGAAGAAGTTTAGGAAGTCTTAGAGGTTAGTATTGTGGGAAATAAATGGCTCCTCCACAAAAAATTCCATGTAAGCAAGGCTCTTTGAACAATTCTGTTTGAAATCAGTTGTAACTACAACCAGTTAGTGGTTTAATGTTGAAATGTATACTTGCTCTCCTATAAAGCAGTATTTCATTTGCATTTCAGTGCTATGAGTCTTGACAAATTTGAGAAGAGCCCAAGGGAAATTTTTCATCCTGAGATACAAAAGGTAGGAGGTGACTTCTTTTTTTGTTTGGTTGTGTTTTTTTATTATTTTCTGGAAAAATAAGTCATTAAGTATAAATGCTAGTGGTTTGTTTCTTTCAGTAGCAGGATAATAATGATGAGTAGGGTTACAGTTACAAAATAAGCTGTCTTTATCAGTTGAACTGGCTACTTCAAAATGAAACAAATATACAAATATGTTACAGGGTATTTTGTGCTGTCTTCAGTATCGGTGTGCTAAAGATATTGTTTTGTTTACAGGATTTATTGGTTCTTGAAGAGCAAGCGGTAAATGTAAACTTATCACTCCTAGCACTTACTTAGTGACTTACAACAACTAAGATATCAATTGCTTATTGCAGTACAAAAATGTAGTATTTCCGTGCAACATATGAGATCAAAAATCATTTTAAGCACCAGCATAATATATCTTATTAATAGATCACCAACTTAGTATATGATAAAATTCACAATCTATGATCAAAAGTAAATTATTAGGTATGTGCTACTTCAGCGTGTAATGGAGTTGGTATGAAGTGTATATTCCTGTGTGTAGGATGTATACAAAAGATGTATATAAAAGTCCTTAGAGGAAACATTATTTTATGTCTTTTGTTTGATTGTCTGTTTATCCTATAATATTTGGTTCTATTTCTCAGGGACCTGTGAATTTTAAATTTGGAGTCCTTTATGCTAAGGATGGGCAGCTTACAGGTGATTAAATGTTCGGTGATGGTGAGTTTTTCACCTTTTTCTTGGCTGAAGGTTGCATAAAATATTACACTTCACTGTGAGTACAAACATTCACAGTCATGACCCTCTTAGAATTCATCTTAGGTGCCTTGAAGATTTGTATATAAATCAAATGGTTATACTGAATAAACTGTATTGTTTTTTCTAGTGGGCGTTCCCACAATTAAGTGGTGTGGAGCTGAAGGGGACTACAATTTAATGGTGATGGAGCTGTTTGGACCGAGTCTTGAAGATCTCTTCAGTTTTTGTTCAAGGAAATTTAGTCTCAAGACAGTCCTATTACTCGCTGACCAAATGGTAGGAAACTGCTTTGTTGATCTTGATGGTACAGTATGTTGGAATATTAAAATTTCTTGAGAGATCAGAACCAAATACGTTGTTTCTGTAATTTAGAGGTGAATAGGCCTGTATCATTAAAGAAAAGACTCAAAGTTGGTTTTGTTTCTCTTAAATACAAAGTGCCCAATCTAAAGTGACTACAAAGTCTTAATTGATTTTAAAAAAACAGACTTGCACTGTTTGCAAACCATCTGTTGCACTGCTCAAAGACAAAAGAAATTCGCCCAAGAAAGTTTTTGGAAACAAATGTAAAATAGACACGGGGAAAGACCTGGAGAGGTTTACATATTGTCTATCAAATTATGTTCTCTTTAATGCCCTTACATTTTACAATAAAAGGTTTCATTACCTCTTTTATCATTAAGACAATGTTGCTAGTGTTATTATAAGGAAAAAAGTGTATGCCTAGTCTCTCTCGAGTGATTTTTTTTTTTCTCTTTATCTAGATTAGTTGAATTGAATATATTCATACTAAGAACTTCATCCACCGAGATGTGAAGCCAGACTTCTTAATGGGCCATGGGAAGAAAGGCAATCTTGTCTACGTAATAGACTCTGGATTAGCAAAGAAGCATCGAGACGCTCGAACTCACCAACATATTCCATATCATGAAAATAAAAACTTAACAGGAACTGCCTGTTATGCATCCATCAACACGCATCTTGGAATCGGTGAGCTGGAGAAAGCAATAAATAGAAACTTTAAAAGTGTCAATGCACATAATTTTAGCACAAGTAGATGTTGCTTTAATGAGGCATAGAAGATGGTCCTTATTTATGGCACTTAGTGCAGTGTGCTTGGCCTCTTATCTCTTGATTGGGTGGGATTTGGTCAGATTGTAATTCTCAGGAATTAGCATATTTTTTTAATAGTTGCAAGGGTGATAGGCTTTTTCTTGTACTGGATGAGTTTATCATGGGCATAGTAACTCTCAACTGTCTCTTGTTTTTCAAAGGGTTTTTATGACAGTCTTGTTGCACAGTCTTTTGTTTTTCCAGTGCTCCTAATGAGTCCACTTTTTCATACTGTTGTAGAGCAATCTCACAGAGATGACTTGGAGTCCTTGGGCTAAAATACTGATGTATTTTAACCTGGGCTCCCTCCCCTGGCAGGGACTGAAAGCAGCAACAAAGAGGCAGAAATAGGAACGTATCAGTGAAAAGAAAATGTCTACACCCATGGAGGTTTTGTGTAAAGGATATTCTTGTAAGTTACTTTTCTGCGGCACTAGGCTTACATGTTCACATTTTAGTGGGATTTCTTTTTGCTTTGCACAGAATTTTACCAGTCTTTTTTACTTGTCTCTCTCTCTTTTTTTTTTCTTTTTTTTCTTTTTTTTTTTTCTTTTTTTTTTCTCTAAATTCCCCCAACCCTGCCCATGATCGGGCATGTCTGTAATGAAGACACTGTGCTTTCAAGACTGGGATCTTTCTGTTCATAGACCATTTCTAATTATCCTTTGTCTTAACTATTAGTAAGCAATCATTGAGGTGCCCTCAATTCAAAGGGTAGCTTAGTACATCTGATTTGCACTGTGTTGTGTGTGCATGTGTTGGTGTTGGCTGGATAACTCTCAACAGCAAATAGCATTTTGAGAAACTACCCATTTCTTCATATGTGTGGATACTGTTTCTTGAATTATTTGGATTGCATAGTCAGATGCACCTATTGCAGTTGTTTCACTTGAGAATTGTCATTCCAGGTTCACGTAGTTTGGCCTGTTGATGGTCAGCATCTGTGAGAGGTGTAAGAAACCCTCCTATATTCTAGCATCGTGCTTCAAACCTTTTCTGTTTCTCAGTTTGGTATTTATGCCACAGTAATAATGAGGTGTTTTTGAGCCCTGCAAAATGGTACTTAAATCAATTTTAAAACTTATTAATGTTAGCTGCCATCAGGCAATATTGTTGATCTTTCATAAAGAGTGCTGTCTCTATTCTGTCCATGCGTTTGGCTTCAGCAGCTAGGTATGACAATGAGAACTATGGTTTTTGTCATGGTTGTGTGAAAACTTACTGCCTTCGCTCTGTTTCAACTGTCCCTCCATAGGTGTTCCTTTACATTCATCAACTGTGGTTTTTCTCTGGGGTTAACAGGCAGGAAAGACTAATGAACTTTTCTTGTGCTCTTTGTTAGAATGTCTTTCTTAACATAAATTACTAATATATAATCTCAGCCAGAAAGACTTGAACTTAAAATCTCGTATTCTGATACTGCTGCTGTCTCTGGTGCACTGAATTCACAACAATATTCATTTTTTTGCTGTGTAACTAATATTTCACGAGCCATGTAAAAACAGGTGTTCAGACTAGTCTGAAAATCTGAAATTGTAACAGGACTTACATGGGAAATTGATAGTGGTCCCCTCGTTTTTGTGTGTTTTGTGAGGTAGCAGACATGAACCTTTATGTGACTTAACAGCAAAGAGATGCTAGTCCATGTCCTGCAAGGAATTGCGCTTAAGTACATTCAAAGGAAAGAAAGGTAAAAAACTCTTTTCTTTGTGCAATTGTAGTTTTAAGCCTGTCCTCCTCCACACACACGCACCCCCACCCTGCTGGTTAAAGAACTCTAATATTATAGATCCTCTCTGCTGTTGGCAAATGAGATCTTTGATTTCTGTGATAGACAAGAAATTTCCTTTTCAGGGTTGACTTGATAGATGGGCTACAGTGTTGCCTTCTGTAGATTTCTAGTATTAGCTCATTATTTTTTTTGTGATGTTTAGGATGTTTGCTGTTGGGCTTGGGGTTTTTTTGTGATTCAGAATTACAAAAAGCAAATGTGAAACTGAAGGGAAATAACTGGCTTTCTTTTATTACAGCTGAATTTGCCACATACTTGAATTTCGGCTGTTCTTTGCGTTTTGATGACAAACTGGACTATTCCTATCTAAGGCAATTATTCAAAAACCTCTTCCACCGACAAGGGCTCTCCTGTGACTATATGTTTGACTGGAACATTCTGAAATTTGTGAGTAGCTGATGTAGATCTCTAAATATTTTTTTCTGTTTTTTTTTTTTAATATTATATTGTCAGTTTTGAGCATCTTAACTGATACTGTAAGACTCTCTTACCTTTTTCCTCCTCTAAGCTCTGTTGTCTAGAAAAAAAATCATGAAATGAGGAAAAGCAGGAGATACAGGAGCTGTGAGAAGGATGTTGAGTGATAGCTAATTTGAAGTTACGGGGTTTTAAATGTGTAAGGCTTCTGAGATACTTTCTTCAGGGCAATCACCAGGCCAGGTTGCAAAATTACCGTTTTCTCCCACCTTGAACTTCAGTGCAGGTCATATGCAACTGTTGAGGAGGTGTCCAGCTGCCATAACATTATATGTGTACATTAGCATTTTGAAGACTATCCCAGCAGTTGCATGAACAAAATTTATGGCAGTTCCCTAGAAATTTTGTCAAAGTCATGCCCTAGCAAATTTCAATTCATGGGTTGTCCAGTTCTTTATTTTCAGTATTTTTATCCAAATACGTAGTTGCAAGCTCAGTAATCCCCCAAGTTATTCACTAGCATTGACCCGTAGGGTGCAAGCAGAGCGGCTGAAGATGCTGAACGTGAAAGGTGAGAATGCGAGGAAAGACTGAGACATACACGAAATCCAGCTGTGTGTGGATTACCCTCCACTGCTTCTGGCAGGCTGAGAGGAACACAAGATGTAGCTCCTCCTACTCCTCTTACCCCAGCTTCACATACTGGTAAGCAAGCAGATACCTGGATAGATGCACCTTGTAGACTACTCTAATTTTGCAGTTTGTTCCTGGTCATTGGAAATTCAAAATTAGAATTAGAATACCTGAGTGGTATTTGTCTCTGGTAAGGGTTTGGGGGTTTTGTTTGTTTTTTTCTCCCCTTTGCTTTTCAGTAGTTTGAAGGTAATTGGATATACTCATTACCTGCCGATTGCTACTTAGATTTCTGTGAATGTAAAACAAAGGCCTTGATTTCGCTTGTTTGACTCTGTGGAAGTTTTAATATGCCAACATTGAGAATACAATTTTTCCAGTGACCACGTTATAATCCCATTTCTCATGAGAATGTAATGTGTTTTTTCTCACAGCCAACACCTCTCCTTGGCCAGTATCTGGTAGGGAACGAGAAAGGAAATTAAGTATGAGATTGCATCGTGGTGCCCCAGTCAATATCTCATCATCTGACTTAACAGGTCGACAAGATACCTCTAGCATGTCAACTCTGCAGGTAAAAAAGATTTCTGTGTAATGGAAAATGAGGGTAATTTGATAAAGTTAATCTGCCGAAAGAACATACCAGCTAATTGATTTGATTTTGTACTGATTTTGCAGATGATGTTGACTTGTATAAATACTTGACGTTTTAACTGAATGTTTGTGATGTGGCTGTAGACTACTGTAAAGAAAAAAATAATTCACTTTGGCAGCAATAAGCATAAAAGGCTCAAAGTAATACAGAGTCATTGGTGTATGAGATGATGCAAAATCCTAGAGATACAGCATTTTAACCTACAGTTACGGTGTGTTTAGCTCCTCTGCTCATTGGATTTCTTGTATATGTTATCAATGAGGAAGCAAGAGTAAGTTAGAGGCAGTTGTGAGTCATGTTTCCAAATCAACAGAGCAGAGAATGTGGGTGCAGAATAGACAAGAAATAGTTGGTGAAGAACTGAAAACTGTAAAAGTGAAGAAATGCTGTAGTGCAGTACTGTAATTCAGAGCAGATAAGAAGCCACATACGTGGATGATGGATAGGCCACAGAAGGCTAATGTGAAGAGGATGGCAGTAGGACGAATGATGGTGTGATTCACAGCCATAGTCAGCACTGAAATTAGGCTCATTGATTACAGCGACTTAACAAAGAAATTTTAGGAATGTTTCTTTTTAAGACTGACAAACAATGTTTAAATACATTTTTAACTCTTTAAGCTATAGCTAAAACACCCATTTTTCAGGGTATTCATACAGACTAGTCTTAAGTAGTGTGTGGCCTGGCTCTGTACAGCTTGCCTTCAGCCTTACCTGCAGAATGGGGAGTCATCTGTACTGTAGGTATCAACATTACTGGGAGAGCAGTCTGTTCTGAGGACTGGTGCAGTCACCTAGGGGTTTTTCCATCACACTTCAATGCTGTGCTGGAGTTAACTGCATAATTTTTGCTGTGGACTCATTTTATTTCTCATTGATGGAGGATATTGACAAAAATTAAATCGGTTCCTTTTGGCTGCTTCATTTAATTGGCAGAATTAATTATTTGGGATAGTATGTGTTCTTACACATGACGTCTGACTGCTAGAGGGAGAGCACTTTTAGATGGAAGCCAGGTGGGTATCTGTAATGAAGGCTGAGGGTGAAATAGAGAAACAATTCTGCTGTAACAAAAGTTAAGTGGGATTTTTTGGGTTGGTTTTCAGCTGAATGAATTGTTTCACCATATAGTTGCATAAATGTTTGTCCTTCCACAATGGATGAACAGTTCAGGCGCAGAAATGACTGCACAGGAGTAGGGGGCAGGTGAGGTTTTCTGTCTTGGCTTTGGTGGCAGTTTTTGCCAGTTTAAATTGTTCACTGAAGTACAATTCTTGCCACCAGAAATTCTCACGTTGAAATATTTTATGGCTGAAGTTTGTAAATGGTATGAAAACAAAGAGAGTAGAACTTCTCATAGTTACGGATCTTGTAAATATGCATAAACACCTGATAGAAGGATGTAAAGAAGGTGCAGCCAGACTCTTCTCAGTGATATCCAATGAATGGATAATGGACAGCGGGCAGAAATTGAAATACAAGAAATTCCATTTAGAGATAAGAAAAAACTTTTTTTACTATGAGGGTGGGCAAGGACTGGAATAGTTTGCCCTAAGAGGTTGTGGACTCTCCCTCTTCTGAGTTACTCAGAACCCAATTAGACATTGTCCTGAGTGGCCTGCTCTAGTTGACTGTGCTTTGAGTGGTGGGATTGGACTAAATGATCTCCAGGAGCTCCTCCTGACCTCGGCTGTTCTGTGAGGCTGTGACACAGAGTTCCCCCCTGAACGTTTACTCAGTTGTAGAGATGGTTTCCTAGTAAAATCTGTATGCCCAGGATTTGTCTCTGGCATTCTGAGGAAATCACAGATACTTTGTATTTGTTGCCAGTCAGATAAATAATTAATGGTAGTAACAGAAATAAGTGCAGTGGTGTTAAACTTGGCTATGTTAGGAGAGAGTACGTGGGGTTTTTTGCTGTATTACTGACTCGGTGCTCAGTGTGCACATACACTTTTCTAAACGTTGTAAAGTATGAGTAATCCAGGTAGGTTTACAGATACGTTTTGGTTCTGCCTAACTTGTAAAACAGGAATACTCTGAGATTCTGTAGGACTGTGGGGTTTTTTAAGGAGTCTTTGAATATTCAGATGTATAATTTGTGGTACAGGCCAACAGTACAGTCTGGCTTAATGGTATATTTCCATACCTGCCCTTTTTAACACTGTGCTGCAAGTATGAGATCAGATCACTCTGTTGACTTCTTTACCAGCCCAACAGCAGCCTAGTCGGGATCTTCTCTGAGTTTATTAATCATTCATCATCTGTTGTCTTCGTTTAGTTCTCATCAAGGCAGCGAATCACTGCTGGTCTCCCCTCATGGTGACTGAATAACAGTGTGCGACTGTAGTACAATTTAAACAGCTTCCCATGGGCCTCGGATTTGGAAGGCAAGAGGAATTTACTTAGACTTTACCTTATAACACTTGCCCTTGAGCTTGTTAGAGAAAATTTGCTTTTCATTTTCCCAGTTCTTGCTTACTCCATAGCAGGCGAGATGGCTCAAATTGTTGCAAGTTTTCATAGCTTGTGCTCTTATTATCTTCATAATGTTAAAGTAATTCTTCCATAATCAAAATGCATCCTTAGATGTTAACCAGGTTACCATTTAAAGTCATGGTTTTCCCACTATCTTTATACCTTGTTCTTAGTCAGGAAAACCTCAGATATCCAGGTCACACGGCAAGGTTATTAAGGAGAATTTTGATTGGCTAAGTGTAAGACTATAGAAAATCATTCATACCACTTCTTACCAGGAGAACAGTAAAGAATAGCAGCTGTTTGTCCATACCCGTTCCAAGTGTGTTAGTTTCCTTTGTAAGTCTTAAGTAAAGGTTATTAAACCTTCATTTGCTAAGGCACAAATTGATCATCTGTTATTTCTCTGCTCTCCCACTGATTAACTGGACTGGGTTTTAAACCAGCCTTGGATGAGGGCTACGCTAGGGACAAGGCCTGGTTCTGCCACTTAGCTGCTTCAGCACTTTAAATTTCTTAGTTAAAAATACATTTTCTTTAACATTAACCTTAAATTTAGTAAAGCATACCTAAATATTATGTAGTAGTATGTGGAAGCTTTTCCTGATCATAGTTACATTAAAATAGTTAATAGCTTAATTTCTATGGTAGGTTGCATTCTGTGCTGGGATGTCATCTCATTAATTTCCATTGGATGGCGATAGAGGATTGAATTTTTTATTTTTTTATTATTATTCTTATTTACTGTTTCCTTCCTTTTAACATGGGCCGAGTTTTCCAGCGTCATGTTTCATATCTGCATGCAAGTCGAGGACCATGTTAACAGCGTGAAACTTTGCATGTGGGGTTTTATGTACCACAGTTTTTTTATAGTATCTGTGTGCAGTACCTCTGGGTGCTCTCTGAGACAACTCGACCGGCAGCTACCGATTACATTCAGAAAGCTGTTACTAGTTGCTGTATCTTGAAAGACTCCATGTGTTGTACAGGTGTTCTTCTTCAAATGGCAGGAATCATGGCTTTGACAAAGCATAGGAATTATTAAGCTGCATTCTTCCTGACATTATCTTTTAATGTAATCACAGGATCAAAACCCATACTGGTTGAATTCTTAAGTGTACTTTCAACTTGTTTGAATGTTGTAAGCTGTAGAAAGTAAGTCTCATACAGTGGTTTAAGAATGGGTATATTTTCCTAAAAGTTTTTATTTGCTTGATCATAACTACCATAAAGTATTTGATTAAAGAAGCAAGGTTAATAATTGATCTTCACACATATTTCATACTTTCTAATTAAAATCTCTTTTTTCTGTGTCTGATGTCTTTAATACTCACTTCTGTCCACCTAGTATACTTCCCAATCTCAACAAAGAGGATCCTGATAACATTTTGTCCCCTCAGCAGTGTCTGACTTATTACCTGCCCCAGCCTTAGTTATCGAAGAAGCCACCTTTTCAAGGCTTGTAAGAGGGTAGTGCAGTGGTGCCTAGACAGAGAGCCTTAGAGGGCTTTTGTTATCCAGCAGACTTGTTCCTGTCCTTCAGGATTTGTAAGTGAAACAGCCTGGTTTTAAGGGGCCTCTTCTAATAAGAACCCATGTTTTTGAAAATTTTAGACATGCAGTTCCTTGGCTGACTTATTCTGAACTCCAAAGCTTGCAGGCCTTTGGTATTTGTTTTGGTTCTTGGAAAAACAAAGGTCCTGTTTGAGTTTTCGGGAGGCATGTCTTGCCCTTTGGTGGGTTTCAGCTGTCACCAGCTCTCATCTCCTCTTTTACGAGTCCCTCTGCAGCCTTCTGCACTTAAGAACATAAAACTCCATGAGTTTGTGGCCCAGCTGTACTGTGGCTGCGCATTCAACACACAGGTGGCACAGACACTGGCAGAATTGTAAAGTCGTGAGAAAGACAGAAATTCCTTGGAGATTTCTAGTAAGCCAGTGGTTAATGTGTGTGCATTGTCAGCATCGTTTTCCTGGAGGACTGAGTGTCAGTTTTCCGCTTGGGAGATTCCCACTCTGATCTAGTTCCACAGCAATGTATAACTGTGTTCCCTGCCTATCTTGGGACAGGATTACGCGTTACGTGCTGTTGTCTGCTATTTACAATGTCATTTGTGTAACAGGTCCTGTATCAGTTGCAATTTTAAAGAAAGTTTTAACAAAGCCTTTGTGCAAGTAACATCTGATCAGCACTCCAGAAAGGCTTTCAGGTGGCTGGTTCTTTCTGTGGAGGGTGTTCTTCAGATGACAAATGCTACTCTGCTTCTTGATCTTACTTTGCAGCTCAACAGGCTCTATGCATTCTTTCAGGTGAGCTTCGGGTGCAGGATGTGCAGATTCTGACACAAAATCATTTCATTCATGTGTAGAACAGTTTCTGTGCGTCGAGCAGAAGTACAAGATAGTGTTTCTAGACGTGCCTCGTCACTTTGAATCCTCCTTTGTCTTAGAACTGGGGAAAGAAGAAGAAAAGGTGTTTGATCAAAATGCTTTGGATGCCAATCGCTGTGAAAGCTCTTAGGGGCAGAGTCAGAGGACATTCAGTAACCTTTACATCTTCTTAGTGCTTGAATCGGTACAGTTAATGTGGCATACATGTTGGGTTTTTTTTCAGGGGGGAGGACATTGGTGAGATTTTGTTAGAGATGTTTAGAACTATCAGGAACGAAAAGTGTTTTCTGAAGGTGCTGCCACATAGGTGTAGGAGAACATGGAGGAGAATGTGTCTGGGCAGTCTCTCAGCCTCATTTGTTCTACAAAACTTTGCTGCCCTGTTGTAAAACAACCTCAGGTACGGTGTTTGGTCCAGGACCTGAATCAGTATCTCTGGAAGGGATATTTTGGAGAAAAGCTCTTGAGAATTTCAAGGCAACTCAGAACTTTCAGAGTAAAATTTCAGTTGTGAAGGACTTTGACTTCCTCAAGTATATATAAATACACAGTGGTTGGAATGATAGTGGTAGTTTACAGAATCATAGAATGGTTTGTGTTGGAAGGGACCTTTAAAGGCCCCCTAGTCCAGCCCCCCTGCAGGAAGCAGGGGCATCTTCAACTAGGTCAGGTTGCTTACAGCCCTGTCCAACCTGACCTTGAATGTTCCCTGGTACAGGGCATCTGCCACCTCTCTGGGCAACCTCTCCCAGTGTTTCACCACCCTCGTCATAAAAAATATCTTTTATCTCGTCTGAATCTACCCTCTCTTTAAGTTTAAAACCACTCAGCCTTGTCCTATTGCTACAGGCTGCACTAAAACATCTGTCCCCATCTTTCTTATAAGCCCCCTTTAAGTACTGAAAGGCCACAATAAAGTCTCCCCAGAGCCTCTTCTCCGGCCTGAACAACCCCAATTCTCTCAGCCTGTCTTAGGAGAGGTGCTCCAGCCCTCTGATCATTTTTGTGGCTCTCCTCTGGACCTGCTTTGCCAAGGACTGCGGAGCCTGACGCAGTACTCCAGGTGGGTCTCACGAGATCAGAGGGGCAGAATCGCTTCCCTCGACCTGCTGGTCATGCTTCCGTTGGATGCAGCCCAGGATATGGTCAGCTTTCTGCCCTGCGAGCACAGGTTGCGGAGGCGTGCCCATTTTTTGACCCACCGGTACCCCCGAGTCCCGCTCTGCGGGCCCGCTGTGACTGCCTTCATCCCCCATCCTGCACTGGCGCGTGCGCAGTAGCGGTACTACCCCCCCCCCCCCTGCCCCCGCAGCGCATGCGCGGAACGGCCCTGACGCTGGCGCGGAGGGGGCTCGACCCGCGCATGCGCAGAAGCGGCCCGGCGCCGAGGCGTGCGGCTTCGGGGCCCGCAAGGGCAGAGCCGTGGCGATGCCGAGCGAGGGGGAATTGAAGCCGTGGAGGGGCGCAGCCGCCCCGCACCCCGCGGTCTCCAGGTTGGGGGGGGCTTCTCGCTAGGGGCGGGGCTGTTGCAGCAGCGAGCACCCGCGGGCTGCGTTTGTCGCGGGGCTGCAGCGGCGCAGCAGTTCCGTACTCCCGTGCCGAGCGCGCGCTGGCAACGTGCTCGGGGGACGGCAGCGGTGGCTCCTTACCGGGAGGCTGCAGCGGGCGCCGCGGCACCACCCCGCAAGCAGCGAGGGATCGCGGTGCCGTTAACAACGGCCGGCAGCGCCGAGGGGGGAGGCGCCACCGCGTATGCGCGGCGCCAAGGGCTGCAGCGCCGACACTTGGCCGCCAGGTGGCAGCAGCGCCCCACCGACCCTGTGCTGAGCACGGGCCGGGATCTCGGCCCAGTTCACACGGCCCGGCCACGGGAGCTGCTCGCTGCGGCTGCGGGGTCCGCTTCGCTCTGCCCTTTGCCCGCTCGCAGCCCAGCCACCATTACCCGCTGCCTCCGTACCAAAAAGCACCCGCGTGGCTGGAGCGGTTAAATCCTTTGCATCTGACAGCTTTAACAGTCGGGTGCTTCTTTCTGTCCCTGCCCCCACCCCATTACCGAGGGAGAGCCAGCAGCGTGGGGAGCCCATGGCACAAGGTGCAGGGGCGGGCGGGTGGATGGTGAGGTCCTACGGATAAGCCCCAGCGATTGCTGTTGTTAAAGGAAAAATTTACATAGATGTGGGTAGCACTGGGTTTGCTTTAGTCACAACACAGAGCTGGGCCACCACCTCAGTGAGTGGCAGAGAATCAAGCGATAGAGCACAGCTTATATACGCTTATCAAATCATTAGTCAACGTCTGAAGTTTTTAGGAATTTCCTTTGGCCCTGTCAGTTCTGCAAATCCATCACCTGACTCTGTCCCAGGTGATTGATCGGTTCGGTTCCAGTCTCTGCCTCAGTTTCAGGCTCCTCCTTGGATCTTGATCGTCTTTCTGCCTGCTTTAACTCACACACTCCTTCAAGCGCACTTAGTCTTTGAACAAGCAATTCCTATTCACGTATACCAATTTTTCTAAAAACACCTGCATTTCTGAGAGCACCTCTGTGCACAAATTGATCATCTGTTGTTTCTCTGTTCTCCCACTGATTAACTGGACTGGGTTTTAAACCAGCCTTGGATTAGAGCTGCGCTAGGGACGAGGCCTGGTTCTGCCACTTAGCTGCTTCAGCACTTCACATTTCTTAATTCAAAACACATTTTCTTTAACAAGCAATAACACAACAATGGAGAACAATTAACAACGGTTTGGTCACTGCTGATGAAAATTACAGTTTCTAGTGTATATAGCTATATGTAACATTTATGAAACCTGGATCTGCAGGAAGAAAAATGTTCTGTTTCATGCCCACAGATGAGCTTCCTGAGATGAGCATCCACGTTTCAACAAGCCTTTAAATCAAAGGTTGTAAACGAGTGTCAGTCTGCACAACCAGCTGGGAATCTTCTGTTGTTCTAGGCCCGTATATTTGTCCCATTCAATACCTTGCCTGTGTCATTTGCCTTTTTGTCTGTCCTGTGCTCTCCTGCTAAAGATTTCATAGGCTTCAGTCTCCTGCTACTGCGCCAGCTCCCGCATCTAATGCTCCTTATCTCTTATCTGCTCAGAAAAGCCCAAGAGTTTCAGAGAGTTGCGCCCCCTTCAGGAGGAAGGGAAGAGAAACAATTTGTCGGATGAAGTGCTGATCCATTTCACCTATGCAAACAGGAAAGGAGCGAAGAAACAATGAGAATGTAGGTGAGATGCAAAAAACAGGATTTCTGGATAATATTACTGTATTCTGGTGTTTCACACACACACCTTTTTTTTTTTTTTCATATCACTATTCTGTTAACTCCTTTTTTTGTTAGATCTAGAAGTAGCCTGCTACTAAGCTACTCAACTGACCTGAATATCACCTACACGTGGACTTCAGAATTGCCTTTGGCCAGGATTAAATGCTGCCAAGCAGGAATGCCTGAACAGGTCAAGCTTTAACGTTCAGATCTGTAACAGTGGGGTTCCAGTACGCCCTTTTTCTTATGCCCCACAGACAAAAAAGCACTACCATTCTACAACCACACACTTTGCCCATCTGAGAGGTGAACAAAACATCATGGCTATTGGAAAAGGGCAGCATAAAGATAAAAGAGCCTAGGTGATACCAATTTAAGCTATCTACATTTAGGTTAAAAGAAAACTTCAGGCTAGAAAAAAAAAATATTTCACACGTGCATAATAGAATGAGCTTAACTGGAGAATTCTTTAGGGGAACCGATGAACTGAAAACCATTTAAGGAGTGGTCACAATGCTTGCTGCTAAAGGGATGCTTTCAAGAAAAAAAGTTGCTTTCCCAAGTTTTTCCCCCAACGAGTTTAAAATTCAATGGAAATAAGTTTTCAATCAGAGTGAACATTAGTCACTGGGTATGCCTTTCATTTTCATGAAGTCATCACAACAATACATGTAATAGTTATAAATTTCATGCATTTGCAAAACCATTTTGACCCTGCTGAGGACACAGTTAACATTCTGGATTCGGGTGCAAATTTAGTGGTGCTGGGTTTGCGTTTCTTTTGGACGCTGTATTCTTCCAGAAGACATTAATTCTTCTCTTCTATCTCCAGCAATGTGCTGCTGAAAGAGTACAGTAACCGAGTCAAAAACAGCACGAGTTTTTCCTCAGCTTCTGTTTTGGATGGATGGTTTTGAATCACTAAGAGTTCTACTGTACTACCTGTAAGTAGATGTCCTAGGTTTTCTAGCACAGATCTATACAGTTCTTTAAGTATTTTCCCATGCAAGGGAACAACAAGAAGAATGATTTTTAGGGTGTTTGCTCTATGACTATAGTAACGGTCTTTTTGGAGGGGAGACTCGCTATTTGGTCAGTCCAGTCTGCTCCATGGTCCTTGTGCTCACCAAATAGAAAAGGAAGTAGCAGGACTACAGGGCTGGAACAGGGGAAACAGGAGACTTTCCCTTCAGCTTTTATATCAGACAACTAGTTTGCTGTTGCTGGAGCTCAGACACAAGAGCAGGATGTCAGACATGCTTTTCCCCTGGATTATGGGACGCTAACCTACACACGGTAGTATACTATGAGTCCACTGCTTGCTTCAGGAGAACAACTTCATAGTTGTTAGCAAACCAAAACCAAGCTTACTCAGCTTCAACAAGAATGTTGGGCTGTTGTATTAGAGATAGGGGTTCCCAAGCAGCAGTGGCCTTCAGTGCCACAGTGAAAAAGGACAGGAGAAACTGAAAGGAAGGGGGTGCTCAGCAGCCTTTCCCTGACCTGCTATAGGCTCGAGACTCACAGTTTTACTAAAAAAGGACAGAATCCCTGGGGATTTAAAAAGCAGCACACAGAATAGAGATTTGAACCCAATCTCCTTCCCAGATCAAAAAAAAAAAAAAAAAATCTGTCTTGGGCACAATAAGAATATGTTAGGGGCAAGGGGTAGAGGGGCAGAATGTCTTACTCTCTTCCCCCCCTCTCCCAGCAGACAGCAGCATCGTTCTCACTACAGATGTGGCAAGGTTTTGGTAGCTGGGCAGCTACAAGGCTAACTTCTGTGAGAATCTGCTAGAAGCTTCCCCCATGTCCAACAGAGCCAGTGCCGGCCAGCTCCAAAACAAACCCACTGCTGGCCAAGGCTAAGTTCATTAGCAAAAGTGGCAGCACCTCTGTGACAACATAGTTAAGAAGGGGGAAAAGTTATTGCACAAAAGCAACTGTGCCAGACAGGGGAGCGAGAATATATGAAAGAGCCCTGCAGACACCAAGGTCAGTGAAGAAGGGTGGGAGGAGGTGCTCTAGGTGCCACAGCAGAGATTCACCTGCAGCCCGTGGTGAAGCCCATGGTGAGGCAGGCAGTGGCCCTCAGCTCATGAGGTCCATGATGGAGCAGACGTGCACCTGCAGCCTGGGGAGGACCCCACGCTGGGGCAGGTGGATGTCTGAAGGAGGCTGTGACCCCATGGGCAACCCACACTGGAGCAGGCTCGTAGCAGGACCTGTGGAGAGAGGAGCCCAGGCTGGAGCCGGTTTGGTGGCAGAACTTGTGACCCCACAGGGGACCCACGCTGGAGCCGTCTGTTCCTGGTGGACTGCACCCTGTGGAAGGCACCCACACTGGAGCTAGGGAAGAGCATGAGGAGCCCTCTCCCTGAGGAAGAAGCAGCAGCAGAAGCATGGGATGAACTGACCACAACTGCCACCTCCCACGTCCTGTGCTGCTGCATGGGGAGAGGAGAGAAATCAGGAGTAAAGTTACACCCGACAGAAGGGGGGATGGCATTCTTAAGATTTGGGTTTTTGAGTGGTAGTAAGCTGAACTAGCTTCCCTGAGTTTGTTTTACCCATGAGAGTAACTGCTGAGTGATCTGCCTCTCCTTACCTCAACCCACGAGCTTTTCATTGTTATTTTCTCTCCCCTGCCCCGCTGAGGAGGGGGAGTGACAAGAGCGGCTTTGCTGGGCACCTGGTGTCCAGCCAGGGTCCCCCCACCAGAAAAAACACCCCACAGCAGCACGGAGAGGAGAGGGGCCAGAGCAGGGGCCTGGGACACGCCAGCGGGGAGACAGGCCCCGAGGACCCGGCGCTCACCGCAGCTCCCGCTCTGGGCGCTGCAGCGAGGTGCCTCTTTCTCCCGCTCCTCCCCCCTTTCTCCTCCGTGACGCCGGTGCCTGGCTGTCCCCCACCGGGGTCTCACAGCTCTCGGGGGACGAGGCCGCCTGGCTGCCGGGCCCCGCTCCGGCCCCGCGGGGCGCTGGGGCCCGGCAGAGGGAGCCTTCCTCACCCGGACGGCCTTCGATTTCTCCTTCCTCACCCACCTTCCTCCGGCCTGTCCGGCTCCACCCCAGGCAGCCCCTCCGGCAGCCGGGCAGGCCCCACGCAGCCCTTCTCGCCCCGCGCCGGGACAGCCCGCACAGGCCCGAGGCGGGGGCAGCCCGCGGCGTCCCCGGGGCGCGGACGGGCAGCGGCACGGCCCCGGGGGAGGGAGAGCAGCAGCGGCCGCTGCCGGCGTAGCTCAGCTCGGCCCGGCCGGGGCTCTCCCGCCGCGGGGGGCTCTAGGGGCGTGTTTGGGGCCCGACTGCCGCCACCGCGGCCGGGGGTGCGGGCCCAGCCGCATGGGAGGAGCCGGGGCTGGGGGCAGCTGCGCGGGGCGAGCGGGACCGGGGCAGGCTCAGGGGGGACCTGGGGGTACCGCCTCCTCCCGCTCCCTCCCCTCAGCTCTCGGGACCCGTGGACCCCGCTCGCCGCCTGCGGGCCGGGACCTGCCGCAACGGCGGCTGGAGCCTCCCGCGCCGCACCCCCGCCGCCCCCGCACCGCCCGTGTGCCGGCGGGGCCAGAGCTGCCGCCACCGCATCCCCGCACGGGGCCCCTGGGGCGGCGGCCCTGCAGCGCCCTTACGGGCGGGCTGCAGTGCGTAGTAAGCCCGTACTCCTGGAGGTGTCTTGTGACCAGTGCGACCTCCAGCCCAGGGAGCTCTTGGAGCTGCCAGGGCACTGCCCCCTCAAGGACCACCACCTTCGCCCTTCACGGCCTGCCCGCAGCCCCGCAGGGCTTGGATGCTGGTGGTCCCCTGTGGAGGGACTGCAGAGGTCAGGTGGTAGAACCTGCCATCCACCGTTCTGGCCCGCGCCTCGCAGCAGCCCAAATAGCCCTGTGGGATTTCTGGGGCTGCTGCCACAGAGCCTCCATGGGATACCCACATGTGAGCTTGACAGCCCTCAGGACTCAGGTTTGTAGCAGGGAACCCTGTGATGAGGCCTGGGGAGAGCACAGTGGACACTTGCCCTGCTGAGGCCTTCACCATCCCCCAGGGTGCCCTCAGGGCTGCACCTGTGGCAGCCATGCCCCTCTCATTGCCCCAGCTGGATGTGCTGGCAGGGTGCTGGCCTGCCAGGGGTGCCCGGCCACTCTCCTCCCCAGGCACTGGGCCACAGAAGGGGACAGGCACCAGGTAGGGGCATGGTGTCATGGAGGCTGCCGGGCAAGCAAGGGATGTCCCAAGTGACTGCAGTGTGTCCCGGTCGAGCTGGTGCTTTAGTTTCAAGAAGTGGGGATGGACACAGTGTGACCAAGGCACCCAGCGCGAGTTTGGGCAGTGACTGATGCAGCACCTCCATGGACTGCTGTACTGCTACGGGGAGTCTTTGCAGCTTAATCTCCAGGTTAAACCACTGGTCTGCATCAGGTGGGGCAGGGAACAGAAATAACCAAAGTTGGCTTTGGGTGTATGGAGCTCAAGTGAGATATGCTTACTCTTCCCATCTGGCCTTGCCATCCCTGAGTGTGTGGTGGCCATCACCAGTCCCAGGAGCACGGTGAAACTATCCCTCAGGGGCCTCCTGGCCTCCTTGTTGCTTTTGCAGCTCTCTGCTGGGAAGACCCTGTGTCAAGGTGGTCTGCAGAGCTCTAAAAATTTCAGATCACTTGTAGAAAAACAGGTTGTGGCTGCCTTTCAGGAGAAAGGCTGCTTCTGCATGCTTTTGGGTCTCTCTGGGAAGCAGGTCATGACACTGGATCAAATCACCGCCTTAATGCAGAGAGGTTAATTAAAACACATGGCCAAGACCACACTTACAACCACTCAAGTCTTACCTGCATCTGCATGGCCCAAATTCCCACTTTGTATCCTTCATTTACCAGCACATGTGCCAGGCTCAGCGCTTGCAATACTGCTTAGTTCCACTTTCTTCACAGAAATCCACAAATTGGGCCACCTCCTCTACCAGCTGCTAATAGCCGCAGCTAGAAAAGGAAACACAACTGAAAAACCCCACGTGGTTCTTTTTGATGGCTTTTGAACTCACATTTCTCCGCTTCTCATCGTAACAAGATTCTCCAAGCTTTGCCTAAAAATAAACCATCAATGAGGACAAAAGGGTGGTTTCTTCTAAAAGTATCCCCTCCCCTATCAGGTTTCTGCATGGCCAAGAAAAGCTTAAATATCTCTATGTGTGGGTGTGTATATAATAGACGCTGTCTACTTACTTATTGTCATGATGTATACACAGTTTTTCATCAATCCTAAGCAATTTCCATGCTTTGGTGCTGAGCAGCAATCCAAGCCAGCAACAAACCGCTGGTTGACACAAGCCCTGGTGACTGCTGGGTACCTCATTCTTTTCCAGTTTCACGTCAGTCTTTGGTGATCCCCGCAAGCACTTAGGCTCATACTGCTCAGCGGTTACAGTCTGTGGTTTTTCTGTTCACTGAGTAACAATCCCTAATTCCCCCCACCGAGAACTTTGCTGCACACTGGTATATTTATTAGCAGCCCTTGGGCATTTTTCTAAGGCCACCCACTTTTTAGAACCAGAGCACTGAACGGTACTGCCTTCCCAGCCTAATTCACTCATGACTTCCCAGTGCTGGGAACGAGCAGCAGGACAAGGCTATACGACACACCACTGCAGGGAATCCCAGCCCACAGGAAGCCCCAGCACGATGGTGAAGCGCTGGCATGTGCTGGGGTGCCATGTCCTTGGGGTTGGGACCCAGGTGGCCAAGGGTCCCCCGCCAGACCCAGCAATGGGGCCAGAAGTCACACCTGGCATCCCAGCAGCCCAGAAGTGACTCCAAAACAGTTTTCTGTTGCCTCCATCTATCCCAGACCCTGCCAATTTGGGTTGCATCAGCACTGTGGCTTGCCACAACCAGCATGTCTCACCCCTCACTCCGGTCCCAAGCACTTAACGGCCCTGCCGGTTTCAGAGGGAGGTCTAAACTGCATTTCCCACTCCTGCTCCAGCACCTACAGCTCCACTGGTGGCCATCCTCCCTCACTTCCCCTTCCTCACCCTCTGGACAGTGGCAGCAGCCCTGCCCCGGGCTCTGCCTCCCTTCCCAGTGCCCACCAACCAGGAAGCATGGCTTGCTCTCCAACTTCAGCATCTAGTCATTCCCAGTGGCAGTCAGAAAGGAAACTTCTTTCTTTTCAACCCCCCAGCTGGGCGCAGCAGATGGGTTTTGACTTGCTCTGCCACATCTCTGTCACCATGAGACGGGATGGCTCACAGCAGTACACACAGCACGGAGAAGCCCTGGTTTCCATTTGGGAGCTTCTCCTTTATGGCGGAGAGGCAAGGCAGCTCCTTTCTGCCCCACGGGGCTTCTCTCTCCCTCCCCCAACCCATGGGCCACAGCCACTGCAGGCTGCAGCTTTCTGCTGGGGACCGCTGCTTAGGCTTTGAAGTTCAGTGGCAGTGACACCCATGGCTAGATTTTCGGTGAGGTGGCCTCACAGCCCAGCCTGAAATGCAGATGGCTCCAGGTGCGTGTGACGGCCAGCATGGGACTGACTCCCTGCTCCAGGGTTTTCCAGCTACTCCGAGGCCCAAGCCCCACACTGGGACCAGCAAGGCCATCCCCTATGGTGTTGCTGTCAGTTTCCTCCCTTCCTGGCGTTACCCCAGCAAAAGCACCCATGCATCTACAGTACCCCCCACTCCCCCCATCACAGATCTCACTTCAGCCTCATCCATGCCAGAACCATCCTGGGAAGAGGAACTAACCATCAAAAATAGGGGAAGTGAGCCTGTCCATATGGAAGGACAGCAGAAGCTTCTTTAACTGTTTGCTCCCCAAAACACACAGCAGCTGCCCTGTGCTGCTGAAACTGGGCCCCCACCACACGCCAGCATCCCTGGGCAGAGCCAGCTCAGTACCACTGGGACCAGCTTCCCACAGGTCAGCCATCCTGAGCAGGAGGTGCTTTTCTCAGCTGGAGGCACTGTGAGTCTTGGCCAAAGGACAGGGATGGGGTAGAGGAGGCTGCACAGGGCTCTAATGTAGATGTAGGAGAAGGGAGAGGTACATGCCATGGGCTGGCCCCCAAAGAGGGGAACCTCCAAACCCACCAGGGCCTGCCCCAGGGCCTCAGGCAGCCTCTTCACCAAGAGAGAAGGGGCACACACATTGCACTGCCCCCACACTGAAACCACACTGCACCACCTCCCCACTTCCCCTCCTTGCCTCTGCTGTGAAGGCAAGTCTGGAGTCAGCAGCAAAGCCCACATGACCAGGACCAGATTTCACCCCGTCATGTGAGCGGGACCCCAAGGTCATGGGGCTGGTGACACGTCCCTTGCGTGGCACGAAGGAGCCAGGGTCACCCAGGGGCAGGGGGGACTCATCTGGGACAGTCGCCCAAGCACTGGCCAAGGGGGGTTCACACAGTGAAATGAGGCAATGTGCTCCAGGTGTCTCTACTTTCTGCTCCCCACCCACTCGTCTCAGCTCCACTCAGCCATTTCTCACATTCACCAATTCTCACTTCTCCTTTCCCTTTTGTTAATTCAACCCCCAAGAGGAGGAACCACCCAGAAGCTGCACCCCCAGACAGCTCATTTCCCCAGCTCCTGCCTCACCACTCAGACATCTGGTGAGGTCCCTGCGCCGGTTCAGCCATGGGCTGGGCGCTGAGCAGGGTCCCGCTTGCCTGGGTGTTGGTGGCTTGGGTAAGAGGGGCTGAGCAGTCACAGGAGCTATCCTCCTCTGCAGGGTTTTCAGAGTGCAAGGCGGCCCTGAAGCTCCCAAGTCTGGAAGTTCTGCCGGGGGGGGGCTGGGATAACCTCAGGAATTTGGATATGGGCAGAGTCATCAACCTGGGCTACTCACTGTGCAAGACCACGGAAGACGGATCTTATATCATCCCAGATGAGGTCTTCACTATCCCTCGCAAGCAGAGCAACCTGGACATCAACTCCGAGATCATCGAGTCCTGGAAAGATTACCAAAGCATCACCTCTGCCTCCATCAACCTGGAGCTGTCCCTCTTCTCCTCCATCAATGGCAAGTTCTCCTACGACTTCCACCGGGCCAAGACCCACCAAGTGAAAGACCATGCTGTCACCACCCGAGTGCAAGTTAGGAACCTGGTTTACACTGCCAAGATCAGCCCAGGGGCAGTCCTGGACAAGGGCTTCAAGAAGCAGCTGCTGACCATCGCCAGCCACCTGGAAAACAACCAGACACGGATGGCTGATTTTCTGGCTGAGGTGCTGGTGCTTAACTATGGCACACACACCATCACCTCTGTGGATGCCGGAGCCTGCTTGGTGCAGGAGGATCAGATCAAGGCAACCTTCCTGAAGGACAGCTGGGCCACACGGAGTGCTGTCACCGCCTCGGCTGGCATGGCCTTCCACAGCATCATCAGTGTGAAAAACACAGAGTCCCTGGATGTCAGCTCTGGCTTCACCAAGCAGTATCTGGAGAACCGCACCAACTCCAGGGTAGAGAGCATTGGTGGCACCCCCTTTTACCCAGGCATTACCCTCAAGACCTGGCAGGAGGGGATCAGGAACCAGCTGGTGGCTCTCGACCGCTCAGGGCTGCCCCTGTACTTCTTCATCAATCCCAGCACCCTGCCAGAGCTGCCCACCCCCATGGTGAAGAAGCTGGCCAGGCACGTGGATATGGCTATCCGCCGCTACTACACCTTCAACACCTACCCAGGCTGCACCGATGCCACCTCGCCCAACTTCAACTTCCATGCCAATGCTGATGATGGCTCCTGCGAGGGTGCCATGAACAACTTCACCTTTGGGGGAGTCTTCCAGGAGTGTACCGGGCTGGCCGGCCCTGACACCAGCATGCTGTGCCGGGGGCTGGAGCAGAGGAACCCCCTCACTGGTGCTTTCTCCTGCCCCACCACCTACACTCCAGTGCTGCTGGGCGCGCAGGAGCGGGAGGAAGGCCATAGCCATCTGGAGTGCCACAACAAGTGCATCCTGGGCATCTTCTGTCACCGCGAGTGCCAGGACATCTTCTGGCTCTCCCGGGTGCAATTCAGCGCCTACTGGTGTGCCCCGAGCGGGCCAGTGGCCCCAAGCTCAGGATACCTATTTGGGGGGCTGTTCAGCACCCACAGCACCAACTCCATCACTGGTGCTCAGTCCTGCCCCTCAGGGTACTTCCCACTGAAGCTCTTCGATGAGCTCAGGGTGTGTGTGAGCCTGGATTATGAGCGAGGTGGCCAGTACGCAGTGCCCTTCGGGGGCTTCTTCAGCTGCCAGGCAGGGAACCCCTTGGCGGGGCAGCACCAGGGCACTGCTGAGGACCCCCATGCCAAGAGCTGCCCCCCAGGCTTCAGCCAGCACTTGGCACTCATCAGCGATAGCTGTCAGGTGGAGTACTGCGTCCAGGCTGGCATCTTCACAGGGGGCTCACTGCCACCTGCCCGTCTGCCACCCTTCACCCGGCCCCCTGCCAACCTGCCAGCCATCGACACTGTGCTGGTGAGCAGCAAGGACGGGGACAGGGCCTGGGTCAGGGATGGGCAGAGCCACATGTGGCGGCTGGCGCAGCCAGAAGAGATCCAGCACGCGGCAGAGATGGTGAGGGGCCAGGTGCTGACAGGGGGCAAGGTGGCTGGCATCACTGTGGCAGTCCTGGCAGGGCTGACCACCATCCTGGCGACGATCTGCTACAGCCACCGGAGGTACAAGGTGAGGGGGTACCGCGCAATGGGTGAAGGGGACAGCCTAGCTGCTGCAAGCCCCAACAACAGCACTGTGCTGACCGTGGGCGAGGCGTACCAGGAGCAGCCAGTGGGACTGACAGCGTAAGAGCCTCCCCCACTTTCCAGGTGATGCCTTGCGCCCCAAACCCAGGCAAAGCCCCCTGCCCACGCCCCTTTCCAGGGGCAAAGCTGCGCAGCACCCCCAGCCCCCTACCCCTGAAACCAAAGGTCTGTGTCACCACGAAGGCCCCAGCCTTGCCCCTCCATTGAGGGTACACACGCTCTTGCCCTCCACTAGATCCCCAGGCTCCAGCCTCCAGCACCTGGAAGGCTCTGTGGTCCTTCAGACGTCCCTCCCCAGCTGACTGAGAGGCTAACTCCCTGGGCCAACCCATTATCAGGACACACCGCAATACCCTTCTGCCGGCCCCTGCACCTCCACAGCTCCATCTCCTCCCTCCAGACCGTCCTGGGACGCTGCCCCTTCAGAGGTCAGCAAGTCACCCCTTCGCTGCAAGCCATGCCCCAGCTGCCTCTTCCCCCTCAAAACCAAACAAGGGGACCCAGGGCCCTTCAACAAACCGCTGGGAACATTGAGGTGCCCAAGGAGAAGGAGATCCTGAGCACAGCCATCTTCTTCCCCCTGGGCTGGCCCCAAAGAGCCAGGGGAAGCTGTACAACCTCCCCCGGCACACGGGAACACCAGCAGGGCTTAAGCGTGTCCACCATAGAGACAAACCATTGCTGTTTTGAAAAACACGGGGTCAGGATGCATGCTGGGGCCCAGCTCCTGGGAGAAAAACCCCAGCCCCCTAAGCCCAGAGAAGACCCCCCAGCTACTGCAGGCACCCAGCACCAGGACAGCCATCACCAGCAACGCTTCGCCTCACCTCGCGGGGAAGGAGGGAGCAGAGGGGTCCCACGGAGACACACATGGTTAGCCACTGACCTCTGCCTGCTGCAACTGGAGGGCCAGCCCCGTCTCCATGTATATCTATCAGCATAGATATACACACGCATGCAGAGAGGCACGGATCAATTTTATTTCAGCCAGCAACTAATTGCGTAGGCAAATGGCATTAAAAAAAGACAGGAAAAAAAAAAAAAAAGTCATATTGTGAAAAGACTGTTAACATAAAAAGCTGTCAGGCTGGCACCCAGGGTGGGTGGGGAACCTCCCCTTCCTCCTCCAGATCACAGGAGGGTTTTGCATAGCTCCAGCCAGGGTATTTTTTCGCAGTGGGGGAAGCCTAAGGCTGGGTGGAGGGGAAATCACACTGCTGCAGCTCCCCTGGCTACAGAGCTGCCAAAAATGGGGTTATCCTGGGGAAAAAGGTTTCCTCCCTTGAGGTAGACAAATAACATCCCACGCTACGGACAGCTGGGGACAGGGCAGTGCAAAGAGGTGTCAGGGGGGCAAGGGGTGCCTGGCCCTCCCCACAGTGCCCCCTCGCTCACCTGGCCACACAGACGACGGACAGAAGACAACAGAGGCCAGGCCGTGCAGGGACACAAGCATCCCCTGCCATCCGCTTTATTGACACCCCCCTACCCCCACAGGGCAGCCAGCTGGGGCGATGCACCCCCCAGGCTGCGGGGAGGAAAAACAGCAACAACAGAACAATGCACAGCAGGACAGGTCCCCCTCTCGTGCCACTATCCCCTGGGACAGAGTGTGAGGTGACAACCCACCCCCTCCCCACACCCCCCCCAGGAAAACTGGGAAGGGAATGCAACAGAACAGGCTAGGAAGCCCCAGACTCCCAGGGAGCAACAGGGAGGGCTGGGGGCAGCCTGGGCAGTGGTGGGGGCTGCCCCCCCTCTGCTCTTCAGTCCCGGGGGGGGGTGGGGGGGGGTTGGGGGGCTGTCTTGCAGGACAGGAGCATGAGCGTAGTCAGCCCCCACCAACAGCTAGAGTGCCCTGAGGGCAGCCCCCAAAGCTGTGGGGACACTGATACGGGTGGCTCTGAGCGGCCCTGTGAAATCCCCCAGGGGCTGGCAGGGACCCCAAGATGGCATGCAACCCATCCCCTGCCCCCATCGCCCACACTACCCTCCCCACACCAACCCCCATTCCAAAACCACCACCAACCCACTGCCAACCCCGGGGACGGGACCCAGCAGAAAGGGGAATGGTTCCCACCCACACCCGCACCCACGGGCGCCAGCCCCCGCCATGGGCACTGACCCCCTTCAGGGTGGAGGGGGTCCCCACAGTAGGGGAGCGGTGCTGCCCCTGTCCCACCACCCCACCCCCACCCCCCCCCCACGCACCACTGGGCTCAGCCCCCAGTCTGGCCACAGCATCACATTCTCCCAGGCCCTGGGCCACCTCCTGAAACACCACCGCCTATATGTACATATATACGACAAAACCCCAAAACACGAGGTATATAAAAATTCAACGTGGGGACGCCCCCATACGAACAGTTCAAGGAACCCACTACAGGCAGGGTGGGAGACAGGCTAGGAAACATGCCCCCCCGCCCCCGCCCCCCTTCCGACCACCCACCGGCCCCTCCCCAGCACAGGGATGGGGGGCAGCCCAGACGAGAGGACCCTGGCAGGCCACAGCTCAGACACAGCCAAGAGGAGAAGGGGGCACGGGGATGGGGGGGTCCGGCTGAGGCAGACCAGGCCCTCCCCCCACCTCTGCGGACACAGGAGACCAGTGGGGAGGTACCAGACAGGACAAACATGAGGGACGAGGCAGAGCGAGGGGGGCTCCCATGGACCCTGCTCCCATCCCAGGCCAGGTCCCAGCCCCAGGGGGGTGTCAGGGGTGTCGGGCCAGGCCAATGGATGAGGAGCAGGGGGAGTCTGGCCACCTGCAAGCCCTCAGCACAGCAGCAGTGGGGATAGGACAACGGCCAGAGGGGACAGCCAGGCCAGCATGAAGCCCCGCAGCTCTGTGGGGGGAGACCCCCTCCCCACAGGAGTGAAGGGGATGGCCAAAAGGACCTTCTCCCACATTCCCAGCCAGTCTGGGGATGCTCCCACTGGGCAGGCTCCACTGAGAGTAGGGGGGGCTCCAGGTGCCCCCGCGAAGCCCCCAGGGGGGTTTCTCCAGCAGCTTTATCCTCAGGGTGGGCACCACAGGCGCCCCTTCCCTTGCCTCCCTGCCATGGTCTCAGTCCTTCTCCTGTGCCAGGCTCTCCTCCGTGATGCCCTGGGCTGCAAGCTCGGCCAAGACATTGTCCAGGTAGTTGATGTCAGGGTAGCCATGGCCAGTGAGGTTGGAGCCAAACTCTGTCTTGTGGTGGATCTCGTTCCAGATCACCGTGTCTGACTCGCCTGTGGTGCTGGAGGTCCCAATAGAGAAGATCAAGCGCCGGTCCCAGGCTACCAGCAACAACTTCAGTACCTGTGGAGGACAGAGATGAGGCAGGCAACAAGGCAGATGTGTGAGGGGAAGCACCCACTACTTCTGCTCAGAGCATGCCCGATCATCCTGGTATGCCCCGGCAATGCGAGCAACCCACAGCCAAGGCCTCCAGGGAGCTCAAGACCCCATTCTGGGGTCCTATGCCAACCAAAACAACAGGACTGGGCTGCAGAGCTCCCCAGGACACGGGAACATCGCTGTGCTCCTGCAGAGCATGGTGGATGGGCTATGGGGAAAAGCTCCACCCAGATGTGCCTTTTTTCCCCCCGTGCCCTAAATAGCTGCTCATTCCCTCTCCGGCTCAATACACCCTTGAGCCAGCTCAAGCTGCCCGGGTGAGCCCCTCACCTTTCTGCCCTTCTCACTGTCTGGTAGGTAGCAGTGCCGGGGAAAGCCGCGGGCGGTGAAGCTCTTCCCAGGGTTTGGATGCTCGGGTCCCTGGAGTGTGGAGTAGAAGAGGAACAAAACCCTTTTGGAGCTCAGAAGTACGCTCTGGGCACAAGCTAACCCCCCAGTTTCCGTGGATGCAGAGGTGGTCACTGCTGTGCTGGGCAGCCATGCTTCAGCACAGTGGCCCTAAACACCACAGTCCCCAATGCCATCAAGCAGACTGGGCCAATGCTTTCATGCAGATGTACCCCCACAGTTCCTGGAACATCCTTATAGGACACACCGCTCCGGAGACATCATTGAACCCGGAGCCCTGAGTCAAGCCCTGAGCTGCAGCACGACCCAGGGGTGACACAGCGATGGTAAGTGCCACCAGCCCCCAGAGGAGGACCACCCATGTATCCCTCTGGGTATAGGGCCAGACCATACCTGCACCCCCGGAGGGATGTTGTAGATGATACGGATGGTTTTGCAGTCAGAGTGGCCAGGCAGCGCATGAGGGATGATGTGATACTCCATCTTCCCCGGGGGCTGTGTCCCAGTCTTCACTCCGTAGATGGTTTTGCAGGTGGGACACTGCAGGCTCCCATCCTGAGAGCAAGAGAAGAGGGGAACATAATGAAACTGGTACCCCCAGCACCGAGCCAGGCTGGGCATTTCATTCCTGAGCAGCACCGAACATGATTTTCATAGTGAAAATGGTCATTTCAAAACCACTGAGGAGGCAGGGCGTAAGGCTGGGAGAATCTGGTATGGCAACCCAACTTTAAACCAAAAATCTGAGGCTGGCATGTCTCTTCCTCATCAGTTTTTTACAGTCCTTGCTGCTTCCCCTACCTCCATTTCAGGTTTGTTTTGTTGCAAGTTTTTTGGTTTTATTTTTTCAAAGAGGGACAGGTAATAATTATTTTAAAACTTCAAGCAACGTGAAGCACATTTTTCTGGAAATGTCAAGCACAAGGGCCCTTTGCGGGGGGCTCAAGAAAGCCCACCCATGGCTGGAAAAGCACCGCCCAGCACCAGATGCCAGGTAGCTCTGGTCAGACATGCAGGGATCAAAGTTTACCACCACTAACCCTGGGAAAAAAAGCAAGGATGTAAAACTGGGCATAGCAGGTGAAAAAAAGCACCCACGCAACCCTGGTTTGATTGGGCAGTCCCAGAGTGCTTGCTGCTGATAAAAATTAACCTCTCTGCCAGGGCAGGGAGGTCAGAGCCCTCCAGGGCAGCAGGATTGGAGCACCACCCCACCAAGGGCAGGTGGAACTTGGCGCAGGTTGCCAAGCTGGGGGCTCGGGCATCCCCCGGGGCTGCAGCATTGCACCTTGTTGCCATTGTTGTACATGGCGACCAGGCAGTGGAGGTGGAAGACGTGGCCACATTTCACCAGCTTCCCCACAAGGTCAGGTTTGACGGCTGGCTGGGGTCCCTTGTAGCCGGAGGGTGCAGAGAGGCGCTCCATGCAGATGGTGCAGTCCTGCGCGGAAGGGGAAGAGAGGGGTCAGATGGACAGATGCAGCCAGAGCCTTGCCAAAGACATGGGGCTCAGGAGCTGCTCTGCTCTTGCCCAGGGACCAGCACCCACCCCTGGTGCCATGCCATCACCCTGGGCCACCGCAAGGGCTGGCCAACACCTGCATGCAGCACACAGCCCTTCTTCAGAGGGGGATGGGGACAGGGCAGAGCCATGAGGGGTGGCAGGAGACCCCTGCACAGCACAGGAACATCGTCCATGTCCCCAGTTGTTCCTCCCAGAGCAAAGCACCCTGGGGATACCCCAGTGTGACTCCTGCTGCTCGCACCTCATCCGGCGGATGCCGCACCTTCTGCAGGTATTTTTTCAGTACCTCCTCTGGAGTTTTACCTGCGGGAGAGCAAAAGTCAGAGGGGCTGGAGCGCAGCACAGGGGAACCCCACTGCTGAGGGCAGCAGGAGGGGACAGGGGAGCCAGGTAGGGAAGGGGGGAACGGGAGCAGAGGCCGAGTGGCAAAGTGCCTCTCACCCTTCTTGGCCTGTTTCTTGGTGGTCTTGCGGCAGGTGTGGGAGATGCCAGGGATGGACTGGATCTCGCTTTTGCTGACAGGCGGGGGGTGCAGCACCAGCTTGGGGGGCCGTGTCAGGCAGACGGGCAGCCCGGCTGCACTCATTAGGATCCCCGTGATCCCTGGGTGAGGGGGTTCGAAATGCACTGAGGAACCAGCATCACCCCAACCCCTAGATATGCCCCCAAAACCCACCCCACTAGGGCCGACTCCCCCCTGGGGAGGCCAGCACCTGTGGGTGCCAGGCACCCTGCTGCAGCCCAATCCTCACCTGCCAGTGCTGGGTTGACAGGGCTGGAGCCAGTGAGGTTCTTCACAGGGACGGTGGGGACCCTGTGAGGAGCCAGCAGAGACCACGTCAGGGTTGGTGGCAGGCACCCACATCCCTGCAGCCCCAGCGGACAGCAGGGGCCAGACAATAGTTGCCTGAGCAACTGCACAGGCCCTGGCTGGAAATAGAGAATCCCTCGACAGGGTGACATGCCCCTGCCGCTCCCCCCCCCCTTTTCTCTTGCTCTTTAGAAACCCGCCTGCTTCTCCATTCACAGCCCCTTTTTGTCACCACTCTCTGGGCCGGTCTTGTTTTTTTTTTGTTTTTTTTTTTTCCTCTTTTCTCCTACGGCCACATGGCTGCCGAAGCTCTTTTCCCCCCTCCTCCCCTTGGGGCTCTCTTCCATGGGAAAGTTTCCCAGCAGGTCAGGAGCGGAGGGAAGGGGGAGGATGGAGAGGGAGAGGAAAGGGGCCAGGCTGCGACAGAAGGCTGATGGCAGAGCCAGACAAAGGGGAGAAACAGGCTCATTAAATGCCCACACCCTCAAAAAAAAAAGTGTCTTCGGAGGGTGGGGGGCTGGAGGGACCCCTTCTCATGGGGTCTGAATGGCTTTTCTTCAGGCCTTTCACAGTCCCCCACCCGTCCCCCGCCACCAAGAGAAAAGTGCAGCTTCAGCCTCCTCATTGAGATGCAGGAGCCACACCATTCCCACTCCAGTCCTCAGGCACCAGCAGGGAAGGAAAGGGGCCCAGCAGAGCCCTCCACCCGTGGGAGGCTGGGGATCGCTGAGGTTCGTCTCCTACCAGGCTGAGGGGTGACAGCACCCCAACAGTGGGAAGCCCCACAGGGCCGCAGCCCCTCTGCGCCCTGGGGAGGGGAAAAAAATTTCACACTGCCCCCGTTCTCCCCACAGCTACCCTCTCGCTCGCAGGTGGCAGGACTCACCCAGAGGCAATGAGCACCCGGGACTGGGCGATGGCCAGGCGCTGGAGGTGGCTGCGGTTCAGGGTGCTGAGGCCGGGACGAGATGCCTTGCTGCTGCCCACGGCGGGCGGGCTGGCAGTGGAGCTGGCCGAGCTCAAGGTGGGCGTGCTGGCTGCCTGCCGCCGGCCCCCCTGGGCTGCCAGTGGCTTCAAGGAGCCACGCACCGCAGCCATACTGTCGGGCACCTTGGCCCCTGGGGCCGCCACCGGGGCTTTGGGGGTGGTGGGTGGTGCAGGGGGGGCTTTGCGGGGCTGCAGGGTGGCAGTGCCAGAGCCAGCAGCTGACACAGTGGCTTTGACGCTCATGACCAGGAGGCACTGGGGACAGGCGCAGGCAGGGACTGGGGGGGCCGCTGCCATCCCAGGGCTGGCCGGCCAGGACTGTGACTTGGGCAGGGTGCCGGAGACCAGTGGGTAGACCATGTCAAGGCGGCGGCGGACGCGGCGCTTGCGCTGGGTCTGCCGGTTGATCTGGCCCATGGTGGCAAAGTCGATGACATAGCAGAAGCCAATGGCACTCAGGTCCACCCAGGGGTGCTGTTTCTCGTAGGCACGCTGGATGGTGATGCCCACGTCCATGTCATAGGGTGTCCACGACCCACTGTCATTCTCCCACTCCCACACGACTCCCTTGCCCGGTGCTGATGATGGGTCATAGTAGCTGCGCCGGACAGGGCGGATAGTGCCTGAGGGAGGGTGAGAAAAGCTGTCAGACCCTGGTGCCAGCACCCACCAGTGGGCAGGGCACAAAACCACCCCAACCTGCCCCACCAATGCAGTTCAGCGCAGGGACAGGACGGCCTTCTGGCTCAGCCGTTGTCCCCACCCTGTCAGAGGACTGGTGTGCCGTGGTTTCCCCAAGCCACCGCCTGAAAGACACCTTGCTGCTGGCGCACCCGAAAAGCCAAGGAGCCCCTGGGCTGTACACGCACGGCACTGGGGTGCACCCCCAGTATGACCGGCATGCAGGAAGGGCAGATTTCACCCCCATTGGCCCATGGTGGCAGCCACCCAGCCCTGATGGGGCAACACAGAACCACCAGTCTGGCCACTCCAACCTGCTCCCAAGGACCTCCTGTGGGAGTCTGATGAAACCAGGCGTGTAGGCACCAGACTCCTGCAGTGCTCACCGCAGCCCTGTCTCCCTCTCAGCTCTGGACCAGGACAGAGGAATAAAAGCTTTAAGGGGCAGTTCTGAGCACTGCAGTGGTGACACGTGCAGGCACCCACATGCTTGTGCCAGCCCCACCATCTGCAGCTGCCAAACTGGCCATGACAAAAAGCCAGCACAGGGAAAATCCCTGCGAGGCTGAGCAAAGGAGTATTTGAGTGGGGCCCAGTACTGGCTCCCGGTCCCCCATCAGCAAGTGCTGAGAGGGATAAGAAGGCTTTGTGGCCTGCATCCTTATTTTTCCTAGGTGTTTCCTTTCCCACCGCTCCCAGTTGACTAGGACACACTCAAAGCACAGACACAAATTTTGGAAACTCCTACGCTGAGGAGAAAGCTCTCCTCTTTGGGACGCTTCACGGCACAGCAGGACAGGCTGGACGTGGCTGGGCTCAGCCTCAGGGCCCCATCCTGGGCCTGCTACTACTGCCCAGAGCTGTTCAGTTAATAGGTGGAATGAGCTCACAAGCATTGCTGCCTCCATGCTCTTCTGCAAAACTCCAGGGCTCAGCCCTGCTGCCAGCAGCAGGAATAAGAATGCTCAAAGAGCAGAAATAATAAGCCTACTTCTTTGGCTTTTCACCACGTGTCTTGCAAAGCCTACAAGAATTTCAGTCCCTTTTCATCCCCACCTCTCTTCTGGAAGCAGCCACCACCGTTGGTCCCCACATAGGACCACTTCCCACGAAAGAGTGGGCTAAAAAGGAAAAGCTGTTCATTAGGCACTAATGACAGGCACATGTTAAGCACCCTGCTATGGAGAATGGGCTGCAGCTGCACCCCAGGCAAACCAGGCCACCCGTCCCCGTTCTGCAAAGGGGCACCCAGGGGAGAAAAGCCGCCGGCGCTGGCAGCACAAAGCAGGGCTGGAGGGGAGCAGGGCGGTGATTTATCCTAATCCTGTAAGAGGCGGGGAGGGCAGCAGTGGCGGCATGCGGCATCTGGCAGTCCCCAGGCAGCGGTGTGGGAATGCAGTGCATCCCCCCAGCCCAGCACGGCCAGCCGGCCTCCCATTCAGCAGGGGAAGAAAAGGGACAATAGCTATTCAGGGCCTGCCAGGGTCGCGACCCCCCCAAATCAGAGCTGTTTAATGACCCAAAATACCAACATCCCCAGCAACCCAGGGAGAGACAGAACAATCCCCCTTTCAATCCTCCTCCCAAGGCGACAATAGCCCTCAGAGGCTGGCTCCCAGCCCTGTCGCAGAGGTCCCTTGTCCCCACACCCCTGGGCAGGGTAGGGTCCCTGCCAGCCCTCAGGGCTGCTGAGGGAAAGAGGACAAAGGAGGGTGTCCCACTGCACCCAGCACCCCCTGTCCCAGGGACAAGGGACACTGGCTGGTCCCCTTCCCATGGCCATCACGGGGGTGTTGTGGGGGGCACAAATCCCGTGTGGTAACCTCTCCCCAAGGATGCCCATGCCCTGCATTGCAGGCACCCCCAGGACCATATGTTCTGCCACCACCCAGGGAATCCCTCTACACCCCCACCACCCCGACAATCCCCAGGCCTGCTCGTTGCCCGCACCCTCCTAACACCTCCCTTTACCTGTCTGAGCCACCACCCTGGGGACCCGCTACCTGCCCACGCCATCCCTGAGTGCGTCCCCCACCTGCTGGTGCCCCTACCCCTAAGGGCCCCCATGGGCTGCTGTGACCCAGGGCAGGATTTGGCCCCCAAGCACTGTACAGCAGTGGGCCTTCAGGATTGATGGCAGCTCAGAGGTAGCACAGATCGAGCTGGACACAGTGGGGCAGGGTCTGCAGGGGATGGGCACCTCGCACAAAGGGACTGCAGGCCAGGAGAGGACAAGGCCATAGCATGCAACAGGGTTCACAAAGGTGCAGCAGGGAGGCCAGGCAGCACGACCCTGTAAGGGCCCAGGATCCCACAGGCACTGCTGGGCAGGCAGCATGGTGTCCAGCAAGCAGCTGGGGACCAGGTGGGCTGGCAGCCCCAGGCAGTGTGGGCTTGGACAGCAGCAGACAGGGCTGGCAGCAGGAGCAGAGCTGTGCAATTCCAGGGCAAGCACAGCAGGGCGGTACAAGGCAAATCCAGGTGCAGTACAGGACCGGGCAATGCAATCCAGGATGGGGCACTATAACGCAGCATGGCACCCAGCTGCATAGCCCAGTACAGCTAGCGATGCAACAGCAGATGCCGTTGGGTGATGGGACGTAAGGCAGGGCAAGGCAGCACAATGCAACATGCGACTGGGGAAAGGCAGCGCTGCACAACCAAGCTCCAGCTCAGGCCGTGCGATGCAGCATGGGACCCGGCAGCACAGCATTGTGCAACACCATGCGATGCAATTCCAGGTCAGGCAGCGCTGTGCAATACCAGACCTGGCAGCAACGCGCTGCACAGTACGACTGTATCCCAGCCGGTGCCATGCGATAAGGGGCCTGGCAACGCAGAGGGAACCCAGAGGAACGGTGCTGGGACGACAGCAGCCGCCGGGGCCGGCGCACAGGGCAGCACCGGGAGCACCGAGGCCAGGCAGGGCTGGGCAGCGCTGGAGACGCAGCCCAGTGCAAAGCGACCCTGGAGCAGGGAGCGCCGTGCAAGGCCGGCGCGGAGCCCGGTGCAACGCGCAGCACCCGGCCGCGCAAAGCAACGCAACGGCAGCCCGGGGAGCCGGGGCAGGGGTCGGGCCGCCGGGCTGACTCACCGGTGTCCTGGCGGAACTGGTGCATGGACTGCAGGTCGATGATGTAGGGCGCCAGGCGGCTGTCGGCCTGGCCCAGCACCACGCTGCCGCCCGCCCGCGGCCCGGCGCGGGCCACCGCCTCGATGTGGTGGCTGACGGCCGGGCTGTAGGGCCGCCACCGCCCGTGCTCGTTCAGCCATTCCCACACCACCACGGCCGAGGCCAGCAGCATGGCTCCGCCGCCCCGGCCCGCCGCCTCCCCCGGCTCCGGCCGGCCGCCGCAGACGCCCCGCGGCCGCTGCAGCCTGCCCCGGCGGCACTCGCATGCTCGGCGCAGCGTAGGGCTCTGCCCGCCCCCGCCCCGGGGCCGGCCGCCGAGCGGGCGCGGAGGCGAGGCCGCCCCTCAGCGCTCGGGCCGCAGCGCCGCTCCCCGGGCGGCGGCGGGAGGCGGTGGGGGCGGCTGACCCCGCCCGCACCGGGAGCGCGGGGGGGCGGGGCCGCCCCGCCCCTGACGTCACCGCGCCCGGCCGCGGCCCGGCGGCAGCCGGCTGCCCGCCGGGGGCCGGGGAGGGGGAGCGCGGCCGGGAGAAACCATTCCCGCCGGCGAGGGGGGGAGGGGCTCGGCGCCGCTCGGCCCTGAGCACCCCGCGGACCACGTAGCCCGTCCCAGCAACCCCGGTGCCCCCCGCCACTATTCCCGTACCCCGCACCCCAAGACACCCCCCCCTCGGTGTCCCTGTACCCCCACCCTGCACCCCTGAGACAACCCCCGGTGTCCCTGTAGCCCCCCCCTGCAGCCCAAGGACCCCCCAGCGCTCCCCACACCCCTCACCGAGACGGCAGCCCTGGCACTGCCGGGAGGCGCCGGGGCGCACACACAGCCCGGCCCCAGGCCTGCCGGCCACGGGAGCGGGGGTGCTGCGGGGGGCGCATGCCCGACCCAAGGGAGGACCTCGGGACTGGACCCCGCATCCTGCGCTGTGGTCCGACAGCTTCGACCACCCCGTTCCCCCGGCTGCCGCGGCTGCGGGGACAGCCCCATGAGCTGCGCCTGGCCGTGGCCAGAGGGGGACAAAAACGGGTGCAAAGGCCGAAATCGCCGTGTGCCTTGGGCGGCACCGGGGCTGTAAGGCCACCTCCCACACCCCAGCCCCTCCTGCGGCCTGCAGCCATTTAGTTTCCCTGGGAAGTGCTTTTTGGGGAGGTTTCCCGCAGCTTCAGCCTGGTGTGAGGCTGCAAACCCTCCGGCGCGCTCCTCTGAGTTCCCAGGGTCTGGGCAGCCTGCTGGCCGTGCTGTGCAAACCCGAGCTGGTGCAGCCAAAACTGACTCCCTGGGCCCGGAGCAGCCAGTGCCGGCCCTTCCCCGCAGCCCAAAAATAAAATTCATTGTGGGCTTGTTCCTCTGCTGAGTGCCATGAGCAGCATCCCGGGGTGGCCCTGAGCAGCAGGCTGGCGGCTGGCATCAGGTCTCACCTTACATAGTGCTCCTGTGCTCAGACATGCAAACCACTAATTTTCTTGGATATTAAACACAACGCCCATCGTTGCCCCGTTTGGGGAGAACTGTACAAACTGCATCCGCGCGCCACAGGCACGGTTTTCCCAGCACTGGCAAATCCCGCAGCCCGTGGTCCCTGTCAGCTCAGAGGGCGGCTCATCCCCAGGGCACTGGGACGCACGGTGCTGCTGCACGATGCTTGCTGAGCTCCAGTGGCCAGTGCAGCTCCTCTCCTGACAAACCTGTTTCCCAGGCCCTGCCTAGCCCACTGAGCAAGTGTCAGCCAAAATCTAAATGAGAGGGAAAAAAAGGGGGGAAGAAACAGGTGGGGGCTAACTGCAGGGATGCCAGCTGGCAAGCAATGTGGTGAGAGAGGAGGAGGCGAACCGCGGGAGCTGAGGGAAATCTCTTCTACTTCCAGCTTGCCCTTGGAAACATGCAGGGCCACGCTTGCAGCACATTTTCCTGCAAGAAGGGAGGGCAGCACGGTGCTGGCAGGCTGCTCCTCTGGGTTTTCACCTGCTCCTCTAGGGCAGGCAAGTGCAGCCAAGGCCACGACGGGGAAACCCAGGGAAATCCTTTCCACTGACTCAGGCTGGAGGAAAAGGTTTTCCTGCTATTAAAAAGGAAAGTGTTGGTGAACATTCCACCCCCACCCTCCCGGCTCAGGAGCAAAAAGTCAGGAGCCAGTGCTGCGATGCTGGTGCAGGAGGGTGCAAGGGGACGGGTGAGCCTGTGGGACCAGCACAGCCGAGCCCCACCTGCCCCTGGAGCACAGTGGGCGAGGGGTGAAATTATTATCCCCCAGCACCCAGCGCTGATGCCAGCACCCAAGCATGGATGTGCCTGAGGTCAGGGGGCGCCTCAGTTGGCTTAAAATCTTTCCAAGCCCACAAAGCGTGCCCAACCCAACCACATGTTCAGCCCAAACATTTATTTTTGGCAATTAAACACATCTGTGGGTTGGGTTTGGAGGCTCCTTCCCCACTGCAATTCAGGAGCACAGCCCTCCCCCTTCCCTGCTCCTACCAGCACTGCAAATCCTTGCTCTCTTCCCAAAGTACAACCTTGGATGGCTTTTTAGCGGGGTTTAGTCTGCAGGAGGCCATTCAGGCTCTTCAGCAGCATTAGCCATGGGGGCATGATGATCCTCCCCTGAAGCTCTTAATTTCTGCCTCCAAAATCAGTAACTTCGGTCACCTCCAGCCACCAGGATCAACTCAGCTTCAGCCTGCGGTGATGCAAGTCCAAAGGGCCTCGCAGCAGCAAGGGCCCCCGGTTGCTGGATGCCCCTGTTCTCACCGGATCAGTTTACTGGTGATTCCCTTTGGGGCTGCAGCTGAAAAACAGCACTAAAACCTGGTGGGCTCAGACATCACCACCTCTCTACTGCCTGGTGGGTGCTTGCTGGTGGAGAAAGCTGGGGACCTGAAGTCTCTCCCCCAGCCAGACCACAGAGGTTTGTATTATGGTTTGCTTTTATACGTTGTTTCTGGTTACGGCAGCCATTTCAAAGCATTGCAGGTGCTTTGCGAACACAGACACATGCAGCGCCACTGGCAAGGTAGCAAGGAAGGAATAAGGAAGGTTGCAAAAGTGGTGATGTGGGCTGCTGGGCACAAACCAGGGAAGCCCCTGGAGCAACATCATTGTCCACCTTCAATTCCCACTGCTGCTCACCTCCCAGAGCGTGACTGCAGCAGGATGAGCTCAGCTCATGGCACCGCCAGCAGCCGATCTGGAAGGATCGAGTTGCAGGGACCGGTGCCAGCACTGGGGCTGGTTCCCGGGGGAAGTGAAGGTCACCTCGTACCCAGGCTACTGCGGTGGGAGAAAAGGGGTCTGTTCCTGCCTGCTCAGGTTGCAAGGTTCAGAGACAGATGTGCAGTGCTTCAGATGTATGTGTTTACCTTCAGAAAGGTGAGGGGCAGCAGGTGGGCAAGGATGTGAGCACCTGGCTGCTACTGAGCACGAGGGTGCAAGGGGAGAAAAGCAAGATGGCTTTGAGCACACAAAGCAGACAGGACTGGGAGAGAGAAATACTTGCTGGCAAAGGGACTCATTCTGACTGAAAAAAATAAAGGCCAGAAATTGTTATTCCCAAGTGCAGGGAAGCAGAAACATTGCAAATAATCTGCTCTGAGCTGCAAAGCTGAGGTCAGGCAGTAAGTGGGGATGAACAAGGCGCGTGCTCTTCCTCTTGTGCATCACCCACAAAAAAACGGATGCCACCAAACCACCCTTACCCCCAGCCCTGGGGCAGCCCCAACCCTGCGGCCCTGCTTGCCCTGATGTGGCCGGTGGGGTGGGCAGGACGGGCGCTGGGGGCCCCTGCCTCGGCATCGCCCTTCATCCTCCCGCAGCACCCAGGGCCCCCCATGGCCACGCAGACACCACTGGTGCTGGGGCAGGTGCTGTGCCCAGTGCTGCCACCACCCGCCGCACAAAGCCACTTTGTACAGGGCCAGCCAGGCACGTCCCCAGCCTCCCCCCCCATCCCATGCTCCAGCGTCACCCCATGTTGCCTTCCTTCTCGCAGGGCAGGGTGGAAAGCAGGGCCACACCAGGATGGGGCACAACCCCAGTGAACCCCTCGGCTCCTCCTCATCCTCCCACTGCCTCCATCTCCTTCATCCCCAGCTTCTTCCTCTTCCCCGCGGCACCCCAGCAAGTCCCATTCCCCCCCAAACCTCCCACCCCACCAGGACTGATACTTCCTTGAGGTGCAAATGGAGCAGCCCAGGCTCTCTGGTGAGCTTCAGCCCCACTGTCCCACCTACTCCAAGAAGTCACATCACCCCGGCAGATCTCCCAGCCCTTTTATTTGCTCAGCACCCATCACATCCATTCAGCAAGAAAACCATGGCCCAGGCACCTGCAAAACCTCATGGCATTCCCCTTCGCAGAGCAAGCGATGTCTTTGGGGCTGTTTAATCCTCCATGCCATTTCCAAGTCCCAAAATAAACCCTGGAGGCACAAACCTCCTTGCAGAGGGTCTTCTGAATCACAGACCTCCATTAAAAGATTCTCTGCATTACCTTGTCCGAGCAGTTAAGAAATCTCCTCCTGATTGTACCCCCCCGCCCCAACACACCCCTGAACGCCCCCCCCCCCCCCCCCCAAGCAATTAGAGCAGAAATTCAATGCACAGAAAATGCGAGCTGGACAGGAGAAAAGAGTCTGCATGAAGGAGGCAAAGCCTTGTGTGTTGCAACTGGGGGCAGGTCTTAAGACTCCTTTCACCAGGTAATATTCTCCTGTCCCTTCGCTCCTGTCTTGCCTCCACAGGAGCCCTGGAGGCAGCACCTGGGCACAGCAAGCCAGGCAGCCACCGAACTACAAAGGAAAGGCCAGCACAGCCACAGCCCGCTGAGGGTCACAGACTCCAGACCCAGGGGTGAACGGCAAAGCTGCTTCCCAGGGGGTAGTTCCAACCCCCAGCAGACAGAGCCCGAGCCACCCCCGAGGCTCACCCCATCTGGGGATCGAGTGTGGCTCATGCCTCAGTCTCCCCATGGGGAAAGGGGCCCACAGGGAGCGGCACCAAAAGCATGGGGGGTCCAGGGGTCAATGACACGGTCCCTCCTGTCCATCCCCCTCCCTGAACAACCTCCTTCACTGCCAGCCGCCCTCCGCAGGGGTGGACAAGGAGCCCCCTGCTATACCCCAGTGGGGCCTCAGACCCCACATCCACTGTCAAGGGCTCTCAGCTGGGCTGGGGGCCGAGCTGCTGCCTGGGCTGGGCTTGGCGAGCTGCCGCAGGTCCCGTGCAGACCTGACAGCCCACTGGGCCAGCTCCCGCAGCACCCCCAGGCCCCGCAGCTTCCTCTCGAAGAGGCCCAGGTGGGGGGCTGGGGGGGGCCCAGCCCCCTCCTCACTGGGGGGTCCACGGCTCTCCAGCCGCAGCAGCTCCTCAAGGTGGTAGGCAAAGGCTGAGACCTGGAGCAGGACGGCCGCCAGCGCCCGGTCCAGGGCAGTGTCAGCCTCACCCAGCTGCTCCCGCTGCTCCTCCAGCATCTGGGCCAGCAGGGCCCGGAAGGCCCGGTATGCCGCCAGGTTCTCCAGCAGCCGCTGGGTCCCCGTCTGCTCATCCCAGCGCTCCACTGCCGCCGCCGGCACCCCCTCCACCGCTGCCACGCTGGCTGAGGCATCCAAGCCCTGCCGCTCCACCTGCAGGGGCAAGAGCAGCCAGAGGTCAGCAGCAGCAGGAGAAATGGCGGGGGATCCCCACCCTGAGCCCCACCTGTGCAGCTTCATCACTGACCAGGAGGCACTCGGGGCAGTGGAAAGCTGGGTGCTCGAGGTTTGCCCAAGCATCGGCTGGCAGTGCCAAGGCCCAGATACCGGCAGCACTTCATCCCCCACCTCCGCCGTGGGCAAGAGCCCTCGCGCCCTGGCACAGCCGCCAGGAGCCCCCTGGACCCCGGCAGCGGCAGCCACCCCACCAGCATTCCCAGCCCCACGGGCAGCTGGAGGGAGCAGGGCAAACTCACATAGGTGTCCAGGAGGTCGATGACGTCCGAGCGCATCTTCCCAGCCAGGCGGATGCCTCGGCTGCACAGGTCGCGGCGCCGGAGGGTGGCTGAGGTACCGTCTGCTGCAGCCATGGCCTGGGCAGCTCTAGCATGCACCAGGCTCAGGGCACAGCGCCTGCCTGGCCCCGGCAGGACCATCCCTTGCTGAGCTGGTGCATTCCAGCTGGGAGCTCCACTCACACGTCCGCTGGCCTGGCTCTCCCCCTCTTCCACGCCTGGGGCCTGGCACAACGCTGTAAATTCCCGCCTCTGGGATCAACAGCGACAGATTATTTCCCTAATTCCCCCGTGTATTGCTACTCCAAGCGCCTTGCCCAGAACCGTCTTGCCCAGCAGCAACAGGCTCCCAGCCCTGTCTCTGACCCATTCCTCCCTCCCAGCCACACAGTGAGATTAGCAGCACACTAATCCCCCCGGCTCATGCCAGCGTGTGGGAAACCACTGCCGGGAAGAGGCAAGCAAAGCCCGGACATTGCTCAACATCTCAGCCTGGGCAGCAGGCTGGGGCCTGAGCAGGGCAGAGCGCTGGGGGTTCGCCAGCAGGGGCCTGAGGGGAGCCCCCGGGCTGGAGATCCAGCTGCAGGCTGGGCTGTGACCCAGACCCTGACAGAAGGCTGCAGGGGCCTGTCCCAGCCACCTCCAGCCCCCTTATTCCCCCACAGCAGAGTGGGACCAGGTCCCCAAGGTCTAACCCCCTCCTTTCCCAGAGGATTCTACAGACAGGGGAAGGGGTCCTGGCCACCCCAGGGCAACACCAGCCCCCTGCCACAGGTGAGGAGCTGCATACACCAAGACAAAAATAGCCCTTTTGGTTGGCTTGCTTTTTCCTCAGTGTTTATTTTGGTTATGTACCACCCAGATTAAAAGAAAAAAAAAAAAAAAAAAGAAAAAACAACACAACAAACAAAAGACCAGGAGCTGAAAAAGCATTTTCCCTTTACTATCACGGTACACCCAGCCCTGCCCCAGCCTGGCTGGGGAGCTGCCGGCGGCCCCCCCAGCCCCAGCTCCCCGGGCCGGTGGCCAACGCAGCAGCGTCGTTGCCACCTGGTGGCTACTGCAAAAAGCGCCGCTGAGCTCCGGGAGCCCCCCGCTCCGGCTGGCTCAGCCCCCGGCCCAAGCCCCGCGCCCCGGGGCCACCCTCCAGCCCCCACGCCGCTGCCCGTGCCGGGCACAGCGCCCGCAAGCTCCGGGGCGCTGAGGGCAGACGAAGGGCCCTGCGCGCCCTCCGTTCCCTCCCCGGGAGGAGAAAAAAAAAATAAATACCGGGGGAAAAAAATACAAAAAAGTTTATTGCAAACTACTACAATAATTTATTGAAGCAAACTGCATGCGAGTGAAGGAGAGACATCGAGGGAAGGAAGAGCCGCAGGAGGGCTGTGTCAGTTATAGGGCTTCAAAGGGGAGTGGGAAGGGAGCTACACCAGTCTCTCCTGCATCGGGGGTTAGCAGGCTGTGGTTAAAGGACAGACAGGCAACTGGCCAAGACCAGAAAAAAGAAAAAGGAGAGCTACAAGAGGTGTGGATGGAAGGAAAAGGCAGGGGATCAGAGGTGGCTGGGCTGGGAAGTAAACGAGCTGCTCGATTCTGTGTCCCAGGAATGCAGTCGACAGCAAACTCTGCTCTGCTAGGGGTGGCGGGGGCAGACGCAGGACGAGGCAGCTTCCCTTGCCTCCCAGCCAGGTGCCAAGTGTCACGTCACCAGAGGCGAGCAAGCCCTTGACCCAAAAGCATTTTAGTGCCATCCCTCAGAAAACAAAACCCCCGAGCTCTCCGTTTAGTGTTCTGTGCAAGCCTCTGCCCACTCCGCACCTCCCACAGGGCACAGGGGCAGGGCATGAAAAGCAGCTCCAGCAGCATGGTCTGCAGCAAGCGTGGGGACAACGTGGCCGAGCTGCACCACGGGAGCTCATCTGCTACCGGTGGCCAGGATGCAGGCCAGGAGACATGCCACCACATGACTCCCCAGACAGAAAACGCACACTGCTGGGGGGCGAAACCATGCAGAGTTGGGTTTGAACACGTCTCATTGTGCTGCTTCTCTTTAGTTGGCATGGGGAGGGGACCAGCTGGCCACCCAAAAGCTTCCTGCTGGAAATCACAATGAATTTGATCCAAGCAAAAGCAAGAAATTGGATCATCCCAACTGAAGAAACCGGTTTAGTTTAACACCGTACCATCGCGGACCTGACATGCACCATCCCAGGAGACCCGCATTCAGGTATGTTGGGCCCTCATCCTTATCTCCGAGAGGCTTGTGGCCAGATGCATCTCCTGCAGGCATGGGAGCCACACCGATGCTGCGATGCAAGAATGTGGGATGCCCACACCCAGGGCATGAGACACCACGGCTGCAAACTGTTCAGCCACTAACCACACCAAGACCAGCAGTGTTTCAACTTGCTCTGACAAAGATATCAGTTGTAAGGGGGGAAAGGAGGGGGCAAATCAGGGCATATGGCCCAATAAAAGTTGTCAGGCTTAGGCCACAGCTGGATTTCCAGGCAGCACACGGGACAGAGCGGGTGTTCAGTCAGTTTTCTGTAAAAAGTTCCCAATTAAATTCCATGTTTTATTGCCATTCTCCAGACCCCAGGTACCCTACCCTATTTTGCCTAGCTGCTGTGTGCTACAGACCAATTTAGCTGATGTTCTGCTTGGACAAGAAACTTCAGCTCTGCTCCCGATCACATAAACCCAACTGAAAAAACAAGCAAACAAACAAAAAGCCCAGGTTATTCTTCACCTCTTCCAAAAAACACTAAGAATTCAAGGCCACTGAATCTCCACACAGTTTCAGGCAAGAGCAAAAAGATCCAAGTCTAAATGGGATATGATGTGTCTGCTATGGAAACTTCTCCAAGGGCTCAGAGCTGTCCTAACTACACCGGCAGGTAACACTTGAACTGCCACGTTTTACATAAAGCAGGGTTGTTTGCACAGAAGAGACCTTTGAGAACATGGCTACACAACACCCTCCCCCCAGAACAGGGGCAGGGAGATGAACTGACAGCCCCTTAAGTCCTGCATCAGTCTATTGCCTTGGATAAGCAAGCCCGAGACAACCATACCCAGTCCCTGCTTCTGTATCTTTATCTAGACCTGCAAAGGAGAGGCGGAGTTGGATGAGGAGCACAACATTGCGCAGCAGCAAGCAGCTCACAACCGTCCTAACTCCCGAGAACAAGTTCCTGGCTAACGATGTTCTTCCCTGAAAGGCTAGGGAGCAAGGGGGAGGCAAAAAGAGTATTTAATGCAAGGAGCTCACCCCGACCTGGGAGGGAGGGAGACAACAGCCAGCTGTTCCATCACTCACCTCATCCTCCTGCTAAAACGCTGCTGCAGAGACTCCCACTGCAAACAGGCTCTTCTCCAGGGACTCTCCCTCTACTCTGGAAAAGCTGCAAGAGACATCTGACTCCAGAATGCTGCCTTCACCTCAGCTCTCCCAGCTGCTGTTACAATGGCACTCCCTGCAGCTCACTAGCGCAAAGGAGCCTACTAGGAAATAGCCTGAACCCCTTCCACCCCCGCCCCCTAAGAACATAACTCAAAAATACCGACCCTTTTTTAATCAATAAATAAGGAATCTTGTTACCACAACACAAAAAATGAAGCATGTTCAAAGTGCAAATTACTGTCGTCAAACTGGGATGCTCCTCCTTGCCTCTCCCACGCAGGGCTCCCATAGCCCCCGGGGCCTCTCCAAGCAAACATGATCTATAAGCCAGGGCGTTCCCTCGACTTCCTGCCAGAGCTGGAGCAGAGGAGTGCAGTGGGGAGAGGGACGTGCGCCGTTTCACAGCTCACCCTGCTGAGGGGGCCTAAAGTGCCAAAGCCGAACTCCCAGCCCCGGGAGGAAGAATGAGACTGCAAGGACCAGAGTGCAGCGATGCATAGAAGTTGGGACCAGGGGCGAGAGGGAGTCCTAAGAAACCTGTCCAGAGCACATCAAACGCTTTCTAGTTCGCAAGTGGGGCCACATCAAGGAGCCAGAAAGGCACCTGCTTTGGGGCAGAGCGAAGGGTTTCAGCAGACTCCCCTCCCCTGGAGAAATCCATCGCTCAATCCAACTTGCTCTGGTAATGGCAGCATGTGCCCCTTTCTACAAAGGAGCAGTGGGAGAGAGAGAAGTGGCTGGGAAAGAGGATGTGCTGTGATCCACGCTGGAGGGGAGCAGCCCCTTCGGTTATTTACTAGTATTGTAAGTGTTGTTTAACTTTTCTCTCTTTCAGTGAGTGTCTCTTTTTCTTTCTCCCCCCCTCCCCCACCCCCCAACACACCCCCCCCCCCGCCCCTCCTTTTAAATACAGAGTCCAAACTGTCCCAGCACCCACGTGCTCCCCACACACTAGGGTCCAGTGGAGTCTGAATCTTCGATGAGCACCTCTGTGGTGGCTCCCAGGATCTCTGTGTTCATGACCAGCCCCTCCGGATTTGCACTGCTGCCACTGCCTACAAAGAGCTTGCCATCAGCCACGAGGCTGACACGCTCTGCCCCACCGCAGTATGCCTTCGGCATCCCATCAGGGTTCAGCAGCAGGCAGTCTGCTGGGGCAGCACTTCCCAGGGGGTCGGGAAGGAGAGGGAGGCCCTGGCCATCAGTGGGTGGTGCAATGGCCTCAGGATTAGTGCCCAGGATGTCGGTGCTGGTGATCAGGGCACCCGCATTGGCAGCCAGCGCTTCAGCAATAAGCACTTCAGGGTGGCTCTTGGCTTTGTGGGCCACAACACTGTCCTTCTTCTCAAATTTCTTGCCGCAAATGTTGCAGGAGAACTGGTAGAAGGAGTCCGCATCATGCTTCTTCATGTGCCAGTTGAGGGAAGCCTTCTGCCGGCAGGTGAATCCACAGATCTCACACCTGGGAGGGAGAAGAGGGAGGTCACAACAAAGGGACATCCCCACGAACTCGTGGGGACAGCCCAGGAAAACAGCAGGGGCTCATTAAAATGGGATGTCACCATAGCTCCAGCTCTTCCAGTTTTATTTGCAGAGGGCTTACGTTCCTCAGATCTCTACTGAGACACTGCCTCAAGGAGCCAGTGAGACAAGCGGCAGCTCAAACACTCCTGCAGGTGTGCGTTTAAAGAGAGCCGAGACACCAGGAACAGGTTCCAGCCCTGACTTCAGAGCTGCCCCTGCTCTCAGTGCGGTCCAAGAACGGGTGCATCCAAGGGTCCCTCAAAGTAGGAGGGCAAGAGACAGGCAGAGGTACTCACTGCAAGGGCTTCTCGCCCGTATGGATCATTCGGTGCACTGCCAAGTTATGAGAACTCTTAAACGCCCGGGCACAGTACTCACAGATGTAATCCCTTTGATCTAAAAAGCAATACCAGTTTGAGCATTACTCTCCCCACAGACCTGCTCCCTTTCCCAGTTCTCACATGTTACAGGTAAAGCTGCCCAAGAAGCAGCAGAACTAGAAGCGCCAGCAGGCATGGCAGAGGAGGAGGTGTCCCACAATACACCACACCAGCTGATCTGGAGAGTTAAGGTGTTAACTCTCCTAAGAGCTAATTATCTGTTCTGAGCAATACTGTAAGGACTGGCAAATTAGCATACAGCTTGGCTTGGTTTATTCCTCTACAGAGCCCCTGAGTGATACTTGCCAAGAGGTGAATTAAAGACTCTAGAGCCTCTCTCATTTCCTTAAAAGACAGTAGCCCAGAAGGAAATAATACCCTGCTGCTACTGCAAGTCTACGCCACCTGCCTTGGCTTCACTGTCCCCAGAAGTCCTAGAGGCTTCTCCATTTTCCTCCCTCTGTCTGTTCACTGACCCGAGGAGGAGTTTGTATCTGTTTCCCACCTCCCTGTACCTGTGTGGTGTTTGGCGTGCCGCAGAAGCTGCTTCTGGAGTCGGAAGAGCCGACCACAGGAGGGATGAGGACACACATATTTTTTCTTCAGCAAGTGCTGGTACTTTATGTGATGCTATAAAGAAAGAGTGAAAGGTTGTAGACTCTCTCTTTACATAGCTAAGAGCACAGCTGAGACACATTGATCCCAGATGGCCCCTCAGCAGGCCACCAGATCCAATCACTGACAAGACACCCTTATACCATGAACACAAACACTTTGATCTCTGTTGAGAGAAGAAAGCCAAACGAATGTGAACATGTAGCGACAGGACAGATACAGACACACACGGCCACAACTGGCCGCCACTGATTAAGTTTACCAAAAAGACAGTGTTAGAAAGGAGTGCCTCAGTGCCTCCAGTGACAGATTAGCTGCCTGTTCCAAGCAGCCCTGCCCTGCCCTCACACATGCCCTTCAAGAAGTGAAAAATCTGAACCAACCTGCAGGTAACGTGGGTGAGCCAAGACTGTGCCACAGCCTTCCATCTCGCAGCGGACATACTGTATCGGAGGCTTCTTCCTAAGGAGTCAGTAAGGAAATGGGCAGAGCGGTTAGCTGATGCATCTGAAGCCAAGGCAGCAGCAAGGTAAATGAGTGCAAGTGCAGCTCAGCAACGTGAGAGCAAAGGATTACTGCTCCAGTATTCCTATTTGGGCTATGCTAATAGAGACCCTGTCTAAGAGTTCCCTCCAGTCCTAGCACTACTTAAGGTCTCTCCCCAGGGCCAAGAAAACCCCAGGAGACAGAGACTTCCCAGAACCTTATTACTGGGCAATATCAGGCTGGGGATCAACTCAGAAGTGGGGAAGACACAGCATGCTGCGGATATCCCCGCCTCCCTCAAGGCAGACTTCTATACCGTGCAAGAGAGTTGGCTTTGAGACAATGAACATCTGTGTGAGATGCAAAGGAAGCAAGTCTTCAGAACAGAAGTGAGTAGAAGGGATTGCTTACCTTCTTTTGGGCAGCCTTGGACTCTTGTCATCCTTTCTCCTCCTTCCCCTCCTGTAACAGGGTTACAGAAACAGAACTGAAAGAAGCTGCTTTACATTGGTAACGGGCAGAGTTTTTTAAGTGTATGCTATAAAGCAGGAGCACATTCTAAGAAATACTACAGAACTCTTCTACACTTTTAGGCTGAAGAGTAGTAACACCGCAGCCAGCAAGTCAGCTGCTCTGGCAAGTCAGCCACCTGCTCTGGATCAAAACACCTGAAAAGTTTCTAAGGAAATGCTCTTGCAATAGATGGGCAGGTTCCCTAAATAAGTTAAGTAACCAAGCCTCCACAAAAATTTCCCTTGCATTTTGCAGAACTGCTACCTCACACAGAAGACCAATCCTTGTGGAGCTGTGGTGCCCATGTTTCTGATAACCTGAGTGACAACTTTTTCTGCATGACATTTGGTGGCATGTGGCAGACCTCAAATCACCCAGCTTCTGCCAACAGTGTCAGGCTGCGGCTGCATGACTACCCGCTAGGTTTAGCATACAATGTATTTTTGAACATGGTTGCCTAGCTCAAATGTGTCAGCCCACCATTCACAATTGAGTGGCTACCAGTAAATAGGTATCAGAAAGCTACAGTCCAACAGGCTGCGGTTAGAAATTACCAACTCTTCTGCCACAATGAAGCGAGAAAGAGCTATTTTAGAAAATCCTCAACCAGGCATCACACACTTCACATTTTTTCTTTTAAACCTGCAACTGTCCAAACAACTTGCGACCTTATAATTAAATTCATCCCTTTCCAGGCTGCACACCAGCACACAAGATTCTGTTCCAGACAGTTAGCAAGCTGTTGCCTCATTAACTGCAAGCTCTAGAAAAATCAATCCAGTGCAAGTTGGTGACAGATTCAGAGGAAGGCAACATTCTTGAGCAGGTCCTCAATCCGGCCCCCGGTATTTACAGACCCCCCCTGCCGGGGTTTGGGGGAACCAAGCAGCCGCAGATGACTTCCTGCCAGTTCATCCGCGTGCCGGCCCCCTGTTTAAAAAGTTTGAGGACCCCTGTTCTTGAGAAATAAATGCTTCATGTGGTTTGCTCTCACAACCCCTCCCATTTCCTAATGCATTTTTTAAAACCATGTAATTTTGCCCACACAGTCCAGGATTGATGGTGCACCCCGTTTCCTCTGCTCTGCTGGGTAACATTTCATACCACACTAACAACATCAATCTGCATGACTAGAAAGAACGGGATTAGTGATCTAGCAGCTATTTTGCAGTCTTCTGAATTAACTATAGCAGCTTATACACCTGTCAAGACAAAAATCTATGTCTGAGCAGACCTACACTTACATGTAAAATGCACCCTTCCCAATCAACAGCTCTGCCCAGAACATCGTGCCTGCTTGATCATATTGCTGCAGAGACACTTACTTATTGATAGAAGTCTTTTCTAGACACTGTACTGAGACATCTTTATTGATAGCTAGACTGTGCCAGTAACATGCTGAACAGGCACTCAGCATTCAAACCAAACCCTCTGCAGAAGCACAGATTTTATTATGCACAAAAGTAGCGTCTGATCCAACCAACACAACCACGAGCCTCAGAAAGCCACCTCTCACAGAAAGAAAAAAATTATCAAAATACCAGCATCCTTACTCCTCTCCAATGTAAATCAGCTCTGCAGCAGCTTCGAAACAGCAAGAGAAATTAGAAAGGTGTGCAGAGCCCCACACCGCAGACCAGCAGAGGGAGCCCCATTTGTTCCAATTACTCAGAGGAACTAACACGCAAAAACTGCCTTCCCCCCCCAAAGCAGGGCTTTGACACAGACACATAAATCCAATCTACCTTGCTTGCCAGAAAGAGAGCTTCAGCGCTGAGTTCCAGTGACAGCATGCCCAAAGGTTTTGAATCTCCACTCAAAGCACTAGTGACAGACTAGGCAGCAAAAGTTTTTTGCTTTATTTCTCCAAAACGAGGGAGAACACAACTTTTTCCTGAGCTCTGGTATTTTAGTCCCAGATGTACAAGGAGGACACGTACCACATTAGATGTACAAAGTATTCCTGTGTCTGCCTCTAGGCATGCAACAGAAGAGATGTTGCCTTCCCAGGCTGGCTTTCTAATACAGTCTAGTACACTTCAGACATCACAACAGAAACCAATTTTAAGAATGCTCTGAAGTATTTCGTGCTGTGTGGCCATATCTAGGTAGGTGGACTAAACCACAGTACGGAGAAAAACTCCCCAACTTAAACTAAATGAAAATACCAAGCCTTTTGCTTTTCCTTGCCTAACGTGCAAGACGGAAGCAGAATTTCTATCAGAACAAAGATTCTGCTCTATTATCTTTCAGGCCCAGAGGAGGAGGGAGGAAAACACTCTTGTACCCTATTAAGAAAGCAAAATACACAATACACACTGCTACATGTAACTGTAGAGTTTTACTCACTTCCTTGGCGGTTCTTCGTCTTCCCGAAACTCACTCTCTTCTTTCACTTCTACTTTAATCTCTTTCTGTTTCTCTTTTTCCTCCTTCCCCTTGCTAGCTTTTCTCCTTTGCTTTGGCGCTTCCCTATGAAGAAATAAATACAACATATTACTCCAATACCCTTCCCGTTGCGTGTGTTTTACAAAGATTTAAGCAAAAACTAGATCACAGTCCAGGTCTATTTATCTGAAGTCCCACTTCTAAGCAGAAGTATGAACAAGGATTAAGGAAGAACCCGGCAGCCAGCAGGGCTCCAAAGGCTTTGGTCCATTAAAAAAACAGTCTCAACAGCTGTAGGCAATATTTAGAAAACACAGTGCCCAATGGGAGCCATTCCACTTCAGCAACTAGCACAGGTTCTTTGGGTCATATTAAGCTCATTCATCTACGATGTCACAATTTTTTTTGGTCTAAAAAACACAGTAAGAATGTAATCCAATATACTTCTCTAGGTGGGGCTTGTAAGTTTCATCTCTTGGATCATCTTTGAAGGGAACTTCTTCCTCACTGATGAGCATCTCATCATCATCACTGCTATGAGAAAAGGAGAACAGAGAACTTTGCAGCAACAGTTTAAGCACTACCAGAGGAATATTCATGCATCATCCCCCAGGATGGAAAAAACGCTATTACATAGCACCTTCTCATCCAGCATGACTGGGGAAAGCTAACAGCTTGCACTGACTAAGGAGCATGATGACAGCTAAAACAGACAGGCTAGGCAGAGCAGTCTCCTCCTGTGAACCCACCTAACGATAGCATCTGCTCCTGAAGGAATAAAGCTACCAGGTGAAACACCCAGACCAAATATTACTATCCATTCCTCCACAGTATCTCCTGACACCTGCAGTCCATCTGCAATCCAGACTGTAAATGCAACAGTCCAGGACTAAGAACAGAGCTACCATCCGTCCCATAGATCCTTTCACAGAAGCATTTATTTTGAAAAAACCTCAGGCCCTTATCTTCCCTTCTTGGGACACTAAATAGGAAGAAATACCACAAAACAGAGCTTCCTACCTGATTCCAGCTGGAGACTGACGTTCTTCTGTGACCTCTGAAAGGAAAAGTCACCATTAGGTTTCAATCTGTGTTCGCTGCAGTGAGCAAATCTGTCTCAAGATACCGCCGTCAACATTCAGTGCCAGGAGCGCTGGTGGCAGAAGGTACTCATGACCAAGAAGCACCATGCCCCTACCAGCCACAGTCTGCATAGAGCTCACATCCAGCTCCCTTCAAAGGTTCCCAAGACCTGGCTATCTTCAGGCACTTTCATCAAAGGGCTTCCCACGTACCGTATTCAAGGTGGTCTGCATTTGGCTCTGATTTGCAGACAAGCTGCAGGGAACCGGTCTTGGATCTGGAGGCACGCGAGTTCTCAGCATCACGCTGGCGGGCCACGGTGGCTGACCGGCTACTGCGCCAGCTTCTGCTAGGCCTGGCTGTGCTGACAGGAGGGCTTTGGGTGAGGATACTGGAAATTTCCTTCTCTTCCTTCTCTTCTTTGGGATCTGAAACACCCATTGCAATCTCTTTCATAACAACAAAAACCTTAAATCCCATCATCAATCCACACTCCTCTCCATTACATGACGTTGAATAGCATCGCTGCCCTGTCTACTCTGACAGGGAAACCACTGATTCTTACAGATTTGAAATGTAGCTCTGCCCAGCCAGCCAGGACGCACCCCAGGGCCTTACCTCAGCAAGCCTTCCTTTAAAACTCTCAACACATTTCCTACTGCCTCTAAGATGAAACACAAATATTTAAAAACAGCTTACACTTCTCTCTCAAAAAGGCTTATGACTACATACTGGCTCCGAACTCCCCTAAGCACTACAAGACAGACACTCAAACTTCAGCAACTGCTTTATGAAAGACTAGCTTCAAAATTGGACCACATCAGAAGTCATGTTTGGAGAATCCCCCAAACACGTATTTAATCAGAACTGTACACCTGATAATAACTCAGAGGGATCTGAGCTGGATGTTTCTGGTCTTATTATAGAGCAAGGAGCATCACAAGCACTGTTAGCCTGAGGTGTCTCCACCCATTCATAGCTTCTACAGGTGGTTTCTTTTTGGCTGATGGCTGATCTCCAGATAGGTTTTGGCAAGATAACAGAACTGGCTGAAATGTCCATGTGAGCAAGTTCATCCCTTAAAAACTAAAATTCACAAGGACAGTTTGCTTGATCTCACTTCTTGGTGCTTGCTGTGACACTGGGCCTTAATGAACTCAAATTCAAATGCCTTTTGAAATTTCACAAGCGATGTGCTGAAGAAATCAATCCCAAGTAGCTGGCTACGCTCAGCACTCCAGGTTTGCCACTGCTTTAGTACACAAAGCCACCTGCAGCACTCTGCAGGGCCTGCACTCTGGGCTAAGCTCTGACCCACTCCTTTTTACCCAAATACACTGCTGTCTGGTTTCAGGTGGGTTTCTCCTGCCGGAGCACCTGCCAGTAGTACCACTGAGACGCCTGAGAATTTATCAAGCATTCGCTGGCAAAGTCAGTGGACAGTCCTCTAAGGACTGGTCAGGGAGCAGCTCTGCCATGCCAGAAGTCCTGGTGAAGAGCAAACTACACATCAAGAGCCAGGAGCATGCATCGGCAGTGGGGGAGGTCCACAGCATCTTGGGTGCCATTCACAGGAACACAGTCAGGATACAGAGAGACACTGTTCATGTCCTTTACTCAGCACTCGTTAGACAGCATTTGGATTCCCCCTCAGTTTTGGACTCCCACCACGAGAAGGTTGGGGGCTGAAACACACAACCTGTGAGAAGCAGCTGAGGGAAACATGCTTGTTCAGACTTGAGAACAGAAAACCCTAGAGGGACACAACAGCAGCCCTACAATGTACAGGCAGGCTATCAAGCAGCTCAAACCTTCTTGCTGAAGTGCACAGCAGGGAGATGAGGGGCAGCAGTCGTCATCTGAAACAGGGAGGTCCGACTCAATAAAGGAAAAGCATTTTTCCCCCAGGACAACAGTCAGACACTGGAAGAGAAGCCCAACCCTCTATGGAGCCGTGCAGCCTCCATAGAATCAGACAGGTTTGGGTGGGAAGGGACCTTTAAAGGTTATCTAGTCCAACCCCACCTGCAGCGAGCAGCGGCATCTTCAACTAGCCCAGACCACTCAGAGCCCCGTCCAACCTGACCTTGAAAGTGACCAGGGATGGAGCATCGACCACCTCTCTGGGCAACCTGTGCCAGTCTTTCACCACCCTCATGATAAAAAATTTCTTCCTTGTATCTAGTCTGAACCTACCCTCCTACAGTTTATAACCATTACCCCTTGTCCTGTCGCTACAGGCCCTACTAAAAAGCCTGACCCCATCTTTCTTATAAGCCCCCAGCAAGTATCGAGAGGCTGCAATAAGGTCTCCCCAGAGCCTTCTCTTCTCCAGGCTGAACAACCTCAACTCTCTCAGCCTTTCCTCATCAGAGAGGTGTTTCACCCCTCTGATCAACGCTGTGGCCCTCCTCTGGACTCACTCCAACAGTTCTCTGCCCTGTGCTGAAAACTCCAGAGCTGGATGCAGTACTCCAGGGGAGTCTCACCAGAGCAGAGAAGAGGGACAGAATCACCTCCCTGGCCACGTTTCTTTTGATGCAGCTGAGGATACTGTTGGCTTTCTGGCACATATTGCTGGCTTATGTCCAGCTTTTCACCCATCAGTACCCCCAAGTCCTTCTCTGCAAGGCTGCTCTCAATCCCTTCATCCCCTAGCCCATATTGGTATCAGGGGTTGCCCCGACCCAGGTGCAGGACCTTGCACTTGGCCTTGCTGAACTTCACCAGGGTTCACACAGGCCCATGTTTCGAGCTCATCCAGACCTGACTGGAGAAAGCCCTGACCAACATGATGTGAACTCTGTGTTGAACCCATGTTAAACAGCAGGTAGGACCAGAAATATCCTGAGGTCCCTCCCAACCCAAAATCTCTAATTTTGCATCAAGCCTTTTCAACCATGTCATCCTTTTACTTCTAGCATGTAGTTTGCTCTGCATGACTCACTCATGAATCCTTGATTAACAGGGTGGGAAAAATCAACATTTGTCTGGGGAAAAAAACCAACACCTGACTGGAATACAGGACATGAAGCATCACAACTTTGTTGTTAAAATGGCAACCAAGCCTGATGTCTTGCATGTCATGTCTAAAGCCCACTTCATCAGAGCATGAACCATGCCTTCCTTTTGCCTTTCTGGTTTAGCAGCTCTCAAGGTGAACTATGACTGCTTTACATTTTTAATCCTATTGTGAACATCTTCAGTTTTTCTGAATGCTAAATCAAATCCAAATACACTTGAAGCCATTCTCTAGAAATTTTCACCTCAAACACTACTGCGCTACCAGCGACAGCGCACACTGCTGCTCCTGAAAGGGGTTTACTCCCTTGGAAGATCAGGCATTCAGCTGATTTCTTAGCAAGAGCCAGTATTTCAAAGATTAGACTTACGGAGTTGAAACAGACCTCCCTCAGAACACATTACTACAAAGCACACTTGCTTCATTTCTCTGAAGTGAAGATGCTTAATAAGGCTTTCCCCATGATTTCTCCTTTTTACTTCTTCCTCTACTTCAGTGTGCTTGTCTAACAGATTAATTGCATTTTTACACGCCATGAATACCCATGTACCTCCAAAAACCCCCACCGTTAGGAGAAGCATCAAATATTTACTTTGAGGTAGAACTCAAAGTAATACAGACCTAGAGCTATTAGTTTAAAACCCTTATAATTCTAGGCCCTCCCAACAGGGGACACAGGTCCCTGGTGCAAGGGTCAGAGCTGCACCAGAAAACGTGTATCTGTAAAGTATTCAGCTGTACTAGCAGCTGGAGTCAGCACTCGCCAAGGCTTTGCCTGAATCTAAAAAAGCAAAATATTTTTATAAATTTTTAATTTAAAAATTTTTAATAAATTCTACATCCTTCTCACGCCGAGTTTCCTTTTTCCTTCACAAAAACAGCCTTCTGATGAATCCAGCCTGCCTGTCAAAAAATAACAAAAGAAAAAAACCCCAACCATAAAACCAAAAAACCACCCCAAATCCACTAAACACAGACAGCAACTGGCTTAGAGAGAAGAGCAGTGCTTCCTCCTCCCGCTGCTCTCCTGTCACACCCAACATGGTGTTACAGGTAATCACAAGCCTGTCACTTGGAGGTGTTGCAATATTAATGGCATCTGAGGATTCCTCCCAAAACTTCCAGTGTTTGGCAGGAAGTAACAGGACTCACATGCACATTTCGATCAGGAGCATGGCTGTCCTTGTCTCTGTCACCAGTGGAAGGAGTTAGGAGATGCCTACCTCTCTTAACTGACTACACGGGGACCTTATTATTTTCAGTCCTGTCTTGGGTACCACATTTAGCCTGATTAAATCCAGGCCCTGCGGATGAACACAGCGTTAACCCTCTTTTCTCACAAATGCCTCTCCACAGAAAGCCACGCTCCTTGCTCCTCCGTTAGTAGGATTTGGCTAGTGGCACAAAGCAGCAAAAGAAACAAGATAGAGGGAATAAACATTGCTATTACAGATAATCAGGCTCTGCTCTTCCAACAAAAAGGACGCAGCTTTAATCTCGAGACTGAAACACAGAAAATTTTAAATTAGAAAGGCTGTAGTCAATTCTGCATTTAAAACTGCATCAAACTTGTCAACACCACTAGCTCTGCCTAGCTGCAATTTCTCTGGAAATTTTGTTCCTGTCCTCCCAGAAGATGCAGGGAAAATGGATTGTAGGCCAACACCCTGTTATTTTGCTGCAAGTGTCAACAGTGGTGATGGACACCAGTACGTAACAACTCAGACTTCAGGAGGACAAAAGGATACATGAGAGACAACAGGCATTGAGACACCCCCAGTGCAAATCAAAAAGAAGCACCAAGCATTTATTTTTCAAATCAGCTGCTGCAAAACAAATTCTAGGTCTTCCTTTCAGCAGAGCCTGCCGGCCAGTTGGCACAGACAACCTCAGATTAAGATCCAGTGCTGCTGTCTTTTGCTGAAATGACTTTTTATGGGGAGGCAGCAACAGAAGCTACGACTTGGCAAAATAAGTATGCCAAGAAGCGCCCCTGTGCTCCCGCTCCCGCTGCTCTACAGTACCGATGTTAATTATTATCCACCTCATTCCACGGCCTCCAGAGAAGTTAGCTTTGGGAACTGTGTGGATGCCTGCATCCTACAGAAAGTCACTCAAGAGAGATGGGGAGCATCCACTTGGCAAAGCCCTACCGATCCTTCTGTCTTTTGGCTCCCGAGTTCTTCCTACCTTGAGCTCTCCCTTAAGTCCATCACTGATAAGCAGCTTTCATTCTGAGGTGCTTTCACCATTCTGCTGATTCTGCCCAATAGCCATTAAACTTAAGAGTGTCCAGGGCAGAAAACTCAATATAGATTTGAATGATGGTACACAGGAGGTATCAAACATCCTTCAACTTTAAGATTTTTGAAGAAAACACCAGTCACTGGGAGAAGGGGCAAGAAAAGGAAACCTGGGAGGAAATTAGCTACAGAGCTGTAGCTGTGTTATTGTTTAGACAATCCCAAGACAAAAGTCTGGGCACGGCTCTGCTTCTTAACAGAGTTTACCCCAGTAATGCTCCATCTCTGCTCAGCATGCTAGTCAGCATGGATTCCCATTTCAGACATGCAGCAGCAACATTTTCTCATTCACACTCTTAATTCTGCCCCTGGAGCACTGCACGCAGGGTTACCAAACCAGCAAAATCATCTCTACCTCAGAACCTGTATCATATTTTCCTACGTATACCAGCACTGCCATGAACTGAAACATAAACACCAAAGCTTGTCTGCTGTCTCCTAGACCAGGAGGTAAACTCACCCTTACAAGTCTCAATTCCTCCCTATATCATAGATCCACTTTGCAGGCAGGATACCCACAGGAGGCCAGAGATACTGGCACTCACTGTCTCGTGCTTTGTTTCTTGCTTCATCTACAGCTGTGTCACTCGCTGGCCCCACAGCATTTTCCTTATAGGAGACTGTCCCGAGAACAGGGTGCTTACTGCTTCTTTTTTACATCACTGGATGCACAACAAGCGTTAAGAATGTGTCTGGGTAACTGACAGCAAGCCGACAGGGGCCTGAGCACTAAATACACATATCGCATGGCCAACACCTCCCTGACCTCTTTTCCGGGCACTGAAGGAAAACAAAGTCCCGGGCACAGATCAATTACCCATTGCAAAGAGCAGAAAGGGAAAGTCTGAACCAACTGCATTTACTTCCTGAAGAACAAGCAGTACTTCCTTCATCCCGTGACTCACATGATCATGTTGCATCTGTCCACCGCTCTCCTACCCCCAGTTTGCCTAATAACCTGCGTATGCAGTGGCTAGGTTGGTCTGTGTTTTGGGAAAGATAAGCAGGTAGCCAAAGAACAGGGACCCAAGTCACCACTCCCCACAGGAAGGGTACGCAGAGTAACGCTAGTACAGGTGCCATTTTGCAGATTCAGCAGCACTGCTACGAGATGCTGCTGTCCTCAGGTTTCATTGGGGATGAATGGTGGAAACCCTCTGGAAGGAGAGCTTCTTGCTTCTGCTGCTTACAGCACAACTTATAAAAGGCTGGTTTATGCCAAGTCTACAACTGGTGTATTGCTGCGCACCAGCCCTGCTCTACCAGCAGCTCAGAAATCCACTCGACAACTCTCAGAACTGGGAGTTGTTTGGTACTCCCCATCTACTTGTACCAGCCACGCTTGTTCAGATGTTCAAGCTTTTATTTACCAACGCTCTTTCACCCTGCAGCTCAGAGGTAAGCTTGTTGCAGTAACAGATTCCTCACTTTGACATCACAACAGTAACAAATATCCCTGCCTCGATATCTATCCTTGACGCATAGAAAAATAAAACTTTCAACTGTTACAAATTAACAGTTTGTTGATACTAACAAGAAATTTTCTAAACTTTGATTTATGAAGTATTTGAAAGCATCTTACTAATCCTGAAAAGTAGACACTTTCAGAAAATAACCTACCTACAAATAAGTGAAAGGAAAACAAACTATGAATTATTAAGTAACAAAACAATTAGGAGAATAAATGCACCACTGCATATACACATCTCAGACTGCAACTTAAGATTTAACATAGGAACCACACAACAGATAAGGCACTGAACATAATTTCATAATGACACAGACAAAAATGAAACTCAGGGGAAAAAAAAACAAAACAGTGTAAACCTCTATCCTAACGGCTCCCTCCTGCCAAAGAGTTGTGAAATTGTACATATGGGACACAGGAAAATTGTTTTAGGAGTCAAAGTAGGTCTGGGCAATCAGAGTTATTTAAATTCAGCACGTTTTTATAAGGTTTGACTTTAAGTAATGACATTTCTCTCTCAAAACACTGACAAAATCTTAAGGGAAAGCAATCGTTACCGAAAGAGCATGAAGCTTTAAGAATGCAAATAAAGAAGTATAATGCAAGCTATCTATGCCACAAAACCATGTTGTACAACTACAGTCTTAAAAGTTTTCCATCTTTTTTTAATCTGTGAAACCTTACAGTTTTTCTAGCAGTTAAAAATGGACTGCTGAAGAGCCGGCTTGCATGTCCAACCCATTTCCTTCCAGAGCCATTGAAGAAACGGCTCCCTGAGCTCCCCTGAGCTCCCCTCTACCCTGAGCCTTCAGATTGCAACCTGAAAGCTACTGTGGTGGGAGAATGGCTGCAATACCAACCACCCACAACGTGCATTAGAGTAGCCTCATACGAAAAAAAACCCCAACTACATTATCATGGAACAAATCATTCAGATAGTCACACATGGGATACTTTTTTTAGATATTCACTCATGTGGAGAACTGTTTCTAATGCACGGTTTCTATAACCATGTGCTGAAGATGTATGTAAATACTGCTGGCATCATCCTCTAGCCCACACTGTGCAAGAAACCTTGGATTTCCAAGGAGGTGAGTCTCCACGCATGTGGCACTACATCTCTTTCAATCACAACTGTACATAATAAAGGCTTCATGTGGCCCTGTGTTACCTCTCCAACAAACCCTTCTTTCCACCTTTAACAGCACTACTACACGGCTTGCTACCTGCATGCACCTAAAGAATTACATTTGATCTCATTCTTATAATTGCAAAAAAGCATCAATACCAACGTAAAGTCGCAAAACTAAAACATGCAAGAAAAATAACTTGCATAAACAAGGTCCGCATCTAGTAAGTTTCAGCTGCATGACACAAGCACAGCAACATTAGACACAGATATTCAGTGATCTGAGTGTTCATCCATGGCATATTACACTTGTACAAATGCTTCCAACCCCACTCTTTTTCTTCCTACTGCGGGAGAAGTACCTTTTTGCAACCTGCAGCTCTAAAACCTCAAAGACAAAGCCTGTATGCTTTGGGAATGCAGTGAGGCAGGGGCTCTACCACTAAGCGCAAACCTGGCATCTTTATAGTCAGCCACTACTCCAATGCTCCCTCTTGAGCAAAACCTCCTGGTTTTGAAACTGAAATTGATTGAAAGATTTCATTCAATCTCTTAAAAGTGGCTACTAAACAGCAGGGATAGAATCTTACAAAAAGGTGGACAGTCAGAAACTGCTTTAGCTGTAAAAGTAAATTGGAGAAACACATTTTGTTTGACTGCTTATGTGACTTTAAGAGTCACCGTAAGCACAGAATTTTCAGTCCAGTGATGGAAAGACATGAAGTGTATTCATTAAGTCCATATTCAAATAATTAAAATTATTCAGGCCTAACTAAAATGAAATTATTCCCACGAGAATATACGGTGTTATGGGAAGTCAAATGTGAATTATACTACACAGACTGACTCTAGCTACATGAATTTATTTATAAGCTGAGATTAAATGTTCTACTTATGTAACTAATATTTCTACAGAAACACATTAGGGAAATATTGCAATTGCATGACTAAGCAGGCAAGACAGGAAATACAATTGGTAGAGCTGACTTTGCAACTGCCTTCACGAACACTAGTATGGTAAAAATCGCATACTAAAATCTGACACAACAGACACCTTCGACTTTAACCTTCCCGTGATCTTCCCATCAGACCTGCACAGTCAGACCTTTGTGCCTGCGCTCCCAAGTTGATAAGCAGAAAAGCCCTCTGATTTCATGGCACTGTACAGAAGAATGTGAAACTTGGCAAGTAGCTTCTCTGTTATAATTGACAGCACAAATTTAGCCGTGATCGCACCCATCACCCCAAGGTTGCTTTACCAACAGTAACACTGGTGGTTTTACTTCAAAATATAATCCCAGACACAAGGTAACAAAACTTATGAACAAACTTCGGCACAGCAAGTTTTTCATTTCTCCGACAGATGAACAGGATGTGTCACCAGGTACACCTCACGTGCACAGGCCATTTGTCCTGTATAGAGGCTAACAATTACGGCTGAGCTCATGCAAATTTAATATTCTACACTGGATTTAGTATTTTACAGTAAAGGGTAACAGAATTTAATTCTGCATGGTGATTTGCAGAACTCACACCAGTTAAATGCTAGCACTCAAGTCAAAGCCTTCACCAGAACCACTCAGCAGCTTTACTGGATTTCTCCCCCAGCCCAGCTTCATCCAGGGGTGAAACGACAAATGGTATTTTACTTCCCAGAAGTATGGAGGACTCCTAGCTACTAAAAACCCTACCATGCAAGCAAAGCCGCAATTTGCTTACACCCGATTAGGCTTCTTCAAACATTTTATGCTAAGGGATGAAAAGAGGGGAGTGGGAGGGAAGCTCCTCTCCTGGGTAGCACATGATCTGCCTGAGGAAGACACTTTATTTAGTCTGTTTCTATGTCTTCCCCAACAAGCACAAGCACACAGCAAGGACTTTGTTCAGCGTGCAGCTGGGACACAGAAGTACAGCTTTCTCACCTCTGTGTTTTTAAAAACTAAACAAGAAACAAACACACACACACAATCACCAAGGCAGACTTCCTTCAGGCTAGAAGTAGTCACCACTTCTCAGTGCCAATTCCCATGCAAACGTTCATGCCACCCATTTTGGCTACAAGTCTAATCATAAAAAAAGAGCCCAAAACATTTATTAAGTCCTTTTGCCACTCCCACATTCGAGGACAACTGAATCTCTCAGAGCACAAAGTTAAAATCTAAAATGGCTAGAGTGCAGACATCCACCAAACCTGGGAAATTTCAGACTGATGTTTGTCATTTCCAAGCACATCCCAAGAAAATGGGGTAAAAGCGGGACTATTCTGCCTGTTTTCCACCACTATATGTAAACATTTCTGCTTAAGGGTATCCTAAACACTGAGAATCACCATTAAAAGGTGTTGTTAACATTATACATGTATGAAGTGACAACACCATGCCTTTTTGCACATTTCAGCAAATTTGCTTTGACCTAGAAGGCTGAAGGTCTTACAACACTCTGTGCACCCTTTATGCTGTAAGAGGTAAACACACACATCAGTTAATGTGTGTGGGGTGTCTGTGCTATACACACATCAGTTAACTCTGCTTTGGTCTGCAAAAATACACCTTGCCAGCTAGAACTGTGATGGATTTCAACACCCAAATGGAATAAATCTATAGACTTATAGGAATAAAGTTAGAGAGTTACAGAATTACAAGAATAAAGGCAACCTTCAAGACACAAATGCCTGAAACCAGAACTGAACAGCTCCAGCAGAAAGTTGAATTCATTTGCACAGGTGTATGACCGTCTTTCCTCACTATTTCATTCTGTGACAATTCTCTAGTGCCAGATCAAAACCAACAGTACACAAAACCTTTTACTTGGAACTGCTTCAGAAGTCCTTTTTTTTTTTTTTTTTTTTTACAAGAAGCTGTTAAGTAGACACAGAGTTCATGTAGCTCACACTGAAAGAACAGAAAAGTTCCGCTCCTCGTCACAGATCCCCACAGTTGGACTTTCTTGATTTAGACCCATTAAGCCTGTCCCTTGCCTTCAAAAGTTTTCTTTTTCACCCCTGAAGACATAAGAAATTCACAATCCAATAAAGCTAGAAAAGGACGAGCATAACTATTTGAATACTCCTACTTCCACACGCCTTTCATGTGTCTCTCGAGGCCCTACACCTGTATCTGTGCCAGCAGTAGGACAGATGCGAGCCCAGGCTTTGCCAGCTACTTGGGACCACTGTGCAACAACAGCCATCAAGCTGCGGTGTGGCGCAGCCTCAACTTTTGCTAGCACAGCAATACCCTAGTGGCTATGAGGAAAAGTAAGTTTTTGCACGTTGGGCACGTGTGAACATCAGCAGCAGCTTATCGCAGCTCCATGATCTTGAGAGAGACCTTGGAAAGAAACTGCATGTCATCAAGAAACAAAATGTTCTTTAAAAAGAAAGATCCAACAGATGTTTGGCTGCCTTCGTGGGAAAGCCCTGACCTTCTTGGTGGAAAACAACAGGAGGAGGGAATAATTCAGCACTTACCTTTACCAGCCGTTTTATCCGTGCACCTGAAAAGATACATAAGGCAAGTATGAGGGACACCGTTCAAGGCATGGCGGCGGGGACAAGAAACCGAAGGACGTGGAAGGTGAGCCCCAAGACCCGGTTGCGGGCGGACCCGTCGCCCGGCTCACACACCGCCGGTTTCGGCTCTCACCCAGAGAAGGCCGGAGGCTGCCCCAGCCCGGCCTCAGGCGGGGGGTCTCTGGCTGGGCTACCCCTCCCGCACACGACTGCCCGCCGCCCCGCCAACCCAGAGGCAGCGAGACGTGCCCCCCCTCACGGGAAAACCGTCCCCGCCGCCCCGGCACCGAGGCTTCGGGCGTGCGGAGCCCGAACAGGCCGGGGGCGGCGCGGCGGGCACCTGGCAGCCCCGGCCGGCCGGCGCTGGAGGCTCGGCGCGGCCCGAAGGCCACCCCGCCGCGGCGGGCCTTGCCCAGGGACCGGCCCGGCCCGGAACAAAGAGGCGGAGGCGCGGGCAGCCCACGGCGGGAGGCGGGCCCCGGGGCCGCTCGCGCGGGGTGGGACGGGACGGGACAGGACGCGGCTGCGCCGCCAGCCCCGCAACCCCGCGACGGGCAGGGGCCCAGCGCGGTGCCGCAAGGCACTCACCCGACCCGGGGGGCCTTCTTGGCGGCGGGTGGCGTCTCGGCGGGAGGTTGCTCGGCGGCGGGCCGGGCCCCAGGGCTGCTCCGCCGGCGCCGGGGATACTCGGCCTTACGGCGGCGGGAGGCGACGGCGGCTCCCCCTTCGGCCGAGGCAGCGGCGGCCGCGGCCCGGCCCCGCTCCCGGCCGCCCCTCAGCACCCGGCTGCCGCCGGACTCCTCCCCCTGATCGGCGGCGGGCGGCGGTGGGCGGCGGCGGCCCGTGGACAGCGGCCTTTCTGCCGCCGCCGGCGGGCCCTGGGCGCGCGGCTGCTCCTCGGCGCCCCCCGGCTGCTCGGTGCCCGCCGGCATCAGGGCGGCGAGCGGCGGGGCCGCGGCGGCTGCTGCGCGCTCCTCCCCCGCTCCCGCCCGCCGAGCCACGCCACGCCCACCCCGGCCGCGCCTAATCACTGCCCGCTGCCCACCTTCACGCGGCACCGCCGGGCGACCCACCCCCTGCCCGCGCCCACCAATCCGCGACCAGGAGACGATGGGTAACCCCGCCCGCCACCCTGCCTCCCCTCGCCCCGCCGCCTACCGCTCCGCCTCCCACCGCCCTCCCGCCTTTCTCCACCGCTCTCTCGCCGCCCGACCAATGGGCGGCCCGCCCGCGTCGGGGCCCGCCCCCCACTGCGGCGCGGCCAATGAGCGGCGCCGCTCCCCGCGCGCTCCGCGCCGCGCAGGCGCTGCCGGGGCCGCCGCGCTCGCCCGCCCTCTCCTCCCCCGGTCGGCCCCGCCGCGGCGCCCACCCGAGCGCGGCCCCTTCGGCCGCCGCTCCGCCGGCCCCGCCGCCCGGCTCGCCCGTCGGTCGCCCGGCCGCCACCTGGCCCTCGGCACCGCCGGGCTCCCTACCGCCGCCGCTGCCTGCGCCCCTCCGGCTGCCCCCGGGTCGCCCTCGCCCTGCGGGCGAGGCCTGGCAGGAGGAAGACGCTCGTCCCCCGCCCCGCGCGGGGCCGCTCCCTGCCGTGGGGCTGCGGCGCCGCTCGCGGTCCCGGCGAGGCCTGGCGGCGTGGCCCGCTTTTGGCTGTCGCTTCTCCTTTAAGAAAAAAAAAAAAAAACGCCCCGTCGGGCGGCGGGTGAAAGTCGGTGACAAAATGGCGGCCGGCGCAAAGGGGGCGGGGTCTGCGGCGGTGGCCCCGCCCACTTCCGACAGGGCTCCGCGCATGCGCGCTGCCTGCCGGGAGGTGTAGTTCCAGCTGGCCGGAAGCGGCCGCGACGCATGCTGGGAGCTGCGGTGTGCCCGGGCCGGGCCTGCTGAGCCGCCCTGCCGGGGCCTGCCCGCTGGCGGCCCCATGGCGGCGGGCCCGCCTGCCCAGGGGTACAAGCAGTGCCCCTGCGGCCGCGGGATCTCGGTGACAGACGAGCACGACCGTTGCGTCCTGTGCCTGGGAGTGGGCCACAACCCGCAGGGCTGCGGGGCTGCCTGTGCCGGCATGGCCCCCTATGCCGACCACCTGCGCGGGTAGCAGCTCTGCGCCCTGCTGCAGGTCCGGCGTGGCTGCAAAAATAAAAGGGAGTTCAAAGAGCCTGAGGCATTTAGCTGGTAAATCATGTTTGTTAAACTGATACCCATGGGTCGGCCTTTTATTTCCTCTTGCTTTTGAGTTTCAAGTCCTAAGCTTTATTAAATAAGGCTAGAAAACAAGAGTGCATCCAAATCTCCATTCCTCAGTTCGTGAGAGTGCTCTAACAAAGCTTTTTACTGTGGAGAACAGCATACGGTCTGATTCCTCTTGGCAAAAACACTGGGCTGTGGCGAGAAGTACATCCTAACACGAAAGTTAAAGAATTAGAAAAATTTGAGACACTCACATGGTTCCTTCTGTCAGTTCCAGACCAAGGCCATAGGCTGCCGACCCAGCCTCCCACAGGTACTGCGACAGTGTGCTTTCTCAGCAGCAGCATTTTGTAAAGGCAATATGCAAACCTTCTCCAGCATTGGTTACCTGAGTGGTTTGAGACTCATTTTCAGTCCAGACACAGTTTGGCTGGCCCTTACTTTGTGTCAGTCCAATGTCAATCTGTCAGTTTTCTTTCAATTGAAATGTTTCTCTTCTCAAGAAGGAAATCTCAGCTAGAATTTAAGTAGCGTCTGCTACTGCTGTTTGCATTGTAAGCAGCTAAAAATAGTCTTTCCCTCCCCAAGGACCTGTCTAGCTGGAAAACTGATTGACATCACTTTCCAAACTAACTATTCTGCAGCATTAACCCATATTCTCTGCTATGAAATGACTTTGCTTTTATTCTTAAATAAAATTATTGTATTTCACACTAGAGAGTCTCAATGCGGGAAGTTACTCTCAAGTTCCTGTCATGATTGCTTTTGCCTTTGTAGGCAAGGTGGAGTGTTTCTTAATTCTTGTTAAAATAGTCTGGTGAAACCACTGCGCAGAACTACGGGTCAGATCAGGATGTGGCTCAGCCATTTGCATTTGCTAGGCTTGTGTTTTGCAATGGGAGATTTTGTAATGCGAAGTTACAGTTCCAGATGCTTGTTTACACTAGGGCTCACATTATCACTGGAGGGGGAGAGTAAATCACTGAGAAGTCTAAAAATAACCCAAAACCTTTCACAGACAGGAAAGTTCTGTTGTTTGCAGAAAGGGAAGTGTCTGACACAATGATCTCTCAAAGTAACCATCAGGGAGTGATACAAGCAGTGCCTCACTTTGTCTTTTGGGTAGCTCTCCGTATTGCTTGTCTCAAAAATTACCATGGGACTCACAGCTTAGCGTGCCACGTGGCTTTTCTTGAGATGGTGCCCTGCTGGATGTCCATACTGTGGGCAGATAACAAAAGAGCTGTCACCGACACAGAGTGTCAGTAATTAAGTGAACCTCGGCATGCCAGCTTGGTACAAAGAGGCTTAATTCAACCCCATTCCACTCTGACAGTGCAGATGGGATCAGCAGCGTGTGAGAACAGGTGGCCAAGAATGCGTCAGCGCGGCCTGTGCAGCAAGCGTTCATGCCTCAGCTGTGCAGGGTGCAGCTCCCACTACCCGGGAGTTCAGCGGGCCCACAGAGAGGATGGAGTGGACCCACGGAGGGGATGGACTTGGCAGGCACAGGCTCAGCCCAGTTGTCAGCAGAGCTCATGGCTGTCTGTGAGGGTGTTTACAGGTTCTGACTGCAGAGCCTCTTCCAGGTGCTGATGGATGGTTGCATCCTGCTGGTCTGCTGCCACAGAGAACTTTTTAATGCCACTTACTTTTATATGGCCTTGAGGTGATCCTCTCCATTGCCAGGATCAGTAATATTTCTGAAGCAGCCGCTTCTTGTGCTTCTGGGCCATTTTGTGGCAAATCGTGTATCTAGAGGCAGTGCAGCGCTTGATTGCAACCCTTTCTTCCAGGATCTCCTGAAAGCTTTCCCCATGAGGCGTGAAGCTGCACTCGGAACTGGGGCTCCTCTTGCCTAGCAGTGCTAGAAAAACACCTGAGGCTTATTTGGCTTTATCTGGAATAGGTTATTTTTCTGAACAAGCCTCTTCCCTGGGGATGAAATGGAGGAGTGGCAGAAGAGAGGCAAAGCCAGAGAGTACAGAAGTGAGTTCAAACAGATACCCACGGTTTGGGAGGTGTGGCAGACGTAAGAGACATTGCAAGAAGTGCCACGCATCCACAGAAGCAGCAGGGAGCCGTGGGCTCTGGCTGCATGGCTCATAACTTTTGCTCCCAAGGCTTTTATAGCATCCTTGAAACCCCAGGGCTGCCCACACTCAGGAGCCTAGCAAGGATGTGGTGACTCTTGCAAGCTTGCACTGGGCTAGTAGCCAGGGTGTCTGAGGTGTTATCCATGCACCTACAAGGTGATGCCTCCTGCAAAAAAACAAGCAAAAGCACAAAGGACATGTCAAGCCACACACCACCTCCTCTGCACGTGGCATCTAGGGATTAATAACCTGGCTCTAACGAGTGTGTGGCAGGGGTGTTGCGGTGGGATGATAGACCAGCAAGGGGGAGGGCGCCAGCAGCAGTGTGGGGGAAACCCCTGTCAAAGCAGGTTGGAAAAGCAGCTCTGGTGGAGAAAATGGAGCTGGAGGGTTGTGGTGGAACAGGGGGAGCATCTTGGTGCCCTGCTCCCCTGCCATGTTATCCCAGGTGTCTACATCTCAGGTGTGGGGCACGTTTTGATTGCAGACATCATTGCACTGCCATCTCCTGCTGTTCACCTGTCTACTAGTGCAACAAGTAGGCCAGTTCTTTACCTCTCCCTGCTGCAGCAGCTTCTGCTTCATCCTCCAGCCCAGATTACTGACCAGTCCCTTGAAGCTGTTCCAATATCCACTGGCTGCTCTCAGTAGTGCCAAAAGATTTCTCTGCTTAAAGGCTAAGCCATAAATGTCACCAGATCCCCCTCACAGGGGTTGGGCATTGGTGGAGGCACTGGGGATAATGGCAGTACCCATGGGTCTGTCTTCCCAAATGGTTCCCAACAGTGAGGGACCCGCGTCCTGGGGGCAGGCAGACAGCCACCTCACCTTGCTGGCAGAAATGCCTGTGTTGCCCCTGCCTCAAGGCATGCATTCAGGTGCTCGTGGGCTCATTGCCTGAAACGGCTGCATGGGGAGCTCAGAGGCTGACACAGTTCTGCTTGGAAGAAGCAGAAAAGTTCCAATGGTGGTTAAATCACACAAATTGCCAGCACAAAACAGCACCGCGGTCTGCTGCTGGGTGTTGTGCCTGGCTGGCGGAGACGTGCTAAGTGCATGTATCCTGATGCCTGCAGGGTCAGGGCTGAGCTGTGCCCAGCAGCCGCACACGTGGTACCTCTGGGAAACCTTTAAATGGGCCAAGGCATTAACACAGGGAGAGGGTGGCACAGCCACCAGCTTCAGCAGTGCCACTGCCGCCCAGTGCAGTGAGCCCAGTCCTTGTGCTCACACCGGCTCTAAGTGACACAAAGGGATTTGCTGTTACCTGGAAATCAAGAAGAGGTTCCAAAAGCATCCTACCAAAGGGCAAGGCTGTGTTAGAGCATGCCAGCGCTGTGAGTCCTGTGCCTGCTTCCACCACACCATCACAAATGCATTTCCACCCAGCACAGCAATGCCATCCCTTGCCACATGAAGCTGGTAGCTTCTGGAAGGGGCCTGGGTCTGCAGGACACATGCGCTCTGGATTCCAGCTGAGAAGTCCAAGGAGCTTGGCTGGTTTTATGAGTCAGGAGCTCCCTGGAAAACCTGCTGGCCAGTTTCTTCCCCCTCCAGCCCCAACCCAGGGCTGCTCTTGGCCCCCCTTGCCCCAGCCTTTGCCACCGCATTCCGCCTGCTGCCTTTCACACGTGGCGCACAGCACGCAACCCGCAAAGGAAGAACCTCAAGCGACAAACCCCAGCCCTGGGGGCGGAGGCGAGGCTGGAGAGCGGAACTGAAAGCCCACACAGCCCAGTCTGCCCGCTCGCTGCCCTGCAGGCGCTGCCCCAGCTCCCCGGCCGTGGGGACCCTGTGCTGAGGCAGGATGGAGGATTTAGGTAAGCCGCCCCTCACCCAGAGCCAGGCTCGGTGCTGGATCATGCCTTCCATGGCTTGGGGGAGCCTCGTCCTTTGTCTTCCTCAAGGTCAGGTGGGGATGCTGCAGAGGGGACAGCAGGGGAACCATACTGCCTGCTGTACCTCCCCTCCGCCATATCTCAGGGGGCAAACGGGGCCCAGGTGGCTGAGCAAGTGCTCAGCCAAAAATGGAGAGCGCTTGAAGGCAGGAAACGGGCCGCAGCAGCGATGCAATCCTGGCTGCACACAATGGTGCCCAGCAGCCCAAGGGTGTGGCACGGTGTCCGAGGGTGCTGGGAGTCACCCCTGGCCTGGGCTGGGGGAGACGGGGTCAGGAAAGCAGCTGCACTGGGGGACGGAGGGGCATCCCTCCATCTCCTGGTGCCGGTGCAAGGGCAGGAAGATGTCGAGGGACGGCCAAAGTAGCGAGGTAAAAGTGAAAGGTGTGGAAGGTGAAAGCGCTTTGCCGGCCCTGTGGGACATGCCGCCCCTGCGGGACATGCTGCTCTGGCTGCACAGAAAGGATGGAGGCTTAGCTCTCTCATGCCAGGGCTCATGCTAGGATGAACAGGAGGGCTGGTGGATGTTTCTTTGTAAGCCAGAAATTATGTGCAGGGGAAGCAGGACCCCTGTTGCCAGCGGTCCCCCATGCTCCAGGAAGGCTGTGCAGCGCAGTGGGCACATCCTGCACTGGGGATGGGGGTTGGGGTGAGGGTGCTCAGGGCCACCACAGCCCCTTGGCAGAAGCTGCTGTGCTGCTGCTTTTGCTTCTGAGATTTCAGGAGCGGCACATGACTGCTTGGGGGGTGCACAGGCAGGGGGGCAGCCAGCGGCTAGGGCACCCAACCTGGGTCTCTCCATGCAGATGCTCTGCTGGCAGAACTGGAGCAGAGCTCTCGCCCAGCCCCCAAGGACTGTGTGCCGCAGGTGCCCAGCTCCTGCAAGCAGGATCCTGTCGCAGCCAGGCCCTCAGCCCCCTGCGGCCAGCAGCCGGTTGCCTCGGCAGCCCTGAAGGTAACACCTCAACACGGTGGGGCTGGCAGCTGAGACCCTGCTCAGCAAGTGACAGGGGTGGTGGCACTGGGCAGGCAGCAAAGGGTGCCAGGGCAGCAGCCTGTGGGTTTTGGGCTGCAAGGTTTTGTCCTTCCAGGCGCAGCTGCCACCTCAGGCTCAGCCTCAGAGAGAGGATTTGAAGGCAGCATACAGGTAAAAACATAGCCGCGGGAGGGCAAAAATCATCTGGGGCTACCATTTCTATGGCTTGGACTCATCCTCTGGGGTCACCTGGCCTCCCACACGTCCCCCCAAATAACAGGTCCTTCCATGAGCTGGGGCAGGGGGGTTGCATCTTGCATCCCTGCAGCATTGCTGGCGTGAGGGCTAGGCTTCTAGCAGACCCCTCCCTACCACACATGGCCACCCCTGCCAGCACATCCCCAGGGAGGTCCCCTGTCCCTACTGCGGCCTGTGGAGAAAGGGCAGCAGCCCATGGGGGTGGAGGACTCCCAGTCCAGGCACCCTCTGGCCGACGGGCTGGAAGTGGCAGCATCCCTCACTCTCTGCCATGCCCAACAGCCCCATACCGGTCCCACAGCCGCTGCTGCCATCGCCCCCACCCACAGCAGCTGCCCGGCAGCTGGACGAGCTCCTGGCTGACCTGGGCCACATGCAGAGCAAGGTGAGCCTCCTTCCTGTGGGAAAGGAGATGGGGGGGGGCTGGACCCCACCCAGCCCTCACCACCCTCCCTCCTGGCAGCTAGTGGCTGTGGGGCAGGGAGCCGGGGTGCCAGCGGAGCCCAAGTCCCTGCTGGACAATATGCTGGGCAGCCTCACGCGGGACCTGCAGGAGCTGGGAATCGCAGCCACCCCCGCTGGCGTCTGCACCGCCTGCCACAAGCCCATCTCCGGCAGGGTGAGCCCCCGTACCTCCATCCTAGCACCCCTCTTCCCTCGGCTCGCAGCATCCCTGGGAGCTGCTCTCACTGCAGCCCCCCACCCCCACCCCCCGCAGGTGCTTACAGCCCTGGGCAAAACCTGGCACCCCGAGCACTTCACCTGTGCCCACTGCGGGCAGGAGCTGGGGGGCCAGGCCTTCTTTGAGCGGGGTGGGCGGGCATACTGCGAGGATGACTACCACCAGGCCTTTTCCCCCCGCTGCGCCTACTGTGCTGGCCCCATCCGCGAGGTAAGCGCCCCCCCCCCCCCCAGCCTCCCCTGCCAGCCCCCGCCACCAGCCACCTTCACCTTGTGTCTTCCTGCAGAAAGTCCTCACAGCCCTGGACCAGACCTGGCACCCCGAGCACTTCTTCTGCGCCCACTGTGGGAAGGTGTTTGGAGACGACGGTACGTCCCGGGGAAGGCTGTGGGGGTACTGCCCCCATCGCCCCCGCTCTGGGTGTGCCCTGCCATAGCCCTGCCCTCACGCCCACTGCCCCCAGCCCGGGTAACCCCCCCTCCACAGCCCACCCTTGCCTCACCCCGCGTTCCCCCTTGGTCTGCCCCTTGCCGTCCACCCGGCCCCCGCCGTCAGCCTCCCCCAGGCGGGTGCCCACCCCAGCACCCTCCCCGCAGCTTTCCACGAGCACAGCGGGAAGCCGTACTGCCGCCAGGACTTCCTGGCCATGTTTGCCCCGAAGTGCCAGGGCTGCGAGCGCCCTGTGACAGACAATTACCTGACGGCTCTGCACGGCGTCTGGCACCCCGAGTGCTTCCTCTGCGCGGTGAGTGCCCAGCGGGGACCCAGGGGTGAGCGTGTTCCTGAGGCTGTGCCAGCCTTCCCCGTCTTCTTCCACCCAGGAGTGCCTGAGTGGCTTCGCCGGTGGCTCCTTCTACGAGCTGGAGGGTCGGCCCTACTGCGAGCTGCACTTCCACCAGCGGCAGGGCAGCATCTGCCACGGCTGCGGCCACCCGGTCACCGGCCGCTGCATCACAGCTGCAGGGCGCAAGTACCACCCCGAGCACTTCATCTGCGCCTACTGCCTGGGGCAGCTGCGGAAAGGCACCTTCCGCGAGCGCGGCAACAAGATGTACTGCCAGGCTTGCCACGACAAGCTCTTCCTCTGAGCCCCCAGCATGCAGCCACCCTTCCCGCCTGCCTGCCTGGCCCCAGCACCGTCCGGCTGAGCTGAGCACACCTCGTATTCTTCCACCCACCAATGTCTCTCGACCTGAAGCAATAAAACATCTAGCCCTACCTTCGCTCCCCTCGCTGGTGGCTTTGGGGGACAAGGATGCAAGGCAAGCTGGGAGGGCTGGAGGCCCTCATAGCCAGGCACATCCACTGATGTTCCACAGCACCACAGGTGTACCAGGTCCCCATCTCCCAGGGCACAGGAAGCCAGGGGCAACTGCCTCAGCTGCTGTTCCCCCATAACCCAGAGCAGAGCAGCCCCAGCCTCCCTGGCAGAGCAGTTTGAGCACCAGCAGTGCTGTGCCATGTAGGACGCCAGCACCACCCCAGCCCTCATTACCACAAGCCCACATCCTGCCACCACAGAGCAAAAAGTGCTGCTCTGTGCTCCAGTGAAGTCTTTCCAACAGCAACACAGCTTCAGAAAGAGCTGGTTTGAAGCAGAAGCCAGAAAACTACTTCTAACGAGGTATTTCCACAAAGTTACAGAACTTCTTTCTGTATTTATTTTCACATGCACACATGGCTGAAAGCAAAGTGAGCCCACAGGGTGTTTCAGCCTGGCTCCACTATTCCCCAGGAAAGGATGCACCTGTTTACAGCCTAGTCCCACTCCACAGGGGTCACCAGCAAGGTATCCCAGCAGGAAGCCCCCGTGCTCAGGAGAGGGAGGGCTCTCCCCTACCTCCTGAACAGCCCCAAGCACCGGGGGAAGGGGCATTGTGTGGAAACCACACACACACAACCACCCCAAAAAAACTCGAAAGAGGACAACACATCACTCCAGCCCAAGAAAGGGTTTATCACCAAGTGGCACATTTTGGAGCCACACACTGAGCACAGCCCTGACCCCAGAAAACATGCTTAGGCCCAACTGCAAAGCTACAAAGACCAAGGTGGCAGCCTTAGGTGGAAGGCACACAGACACACTTTAAAAACTTTATTTATATAAAAAAAATCATTTTGTTTTAAAAGCGTTACAAGAGTGTGCACAGGAATCAGACAAGGAATGGCTTGTTGCTCCTCGCTCCCCTCCTCCCTAGCCCCACTCCCTGCCAGGGCAGAGGTGGCCCAGGAGAACCAGGGGAGGGGAGGAGAGAAGAGGGAAGCTTTTTTTTTTTTGGTTCATTTGGAATTAAAAATTAAGAAAAGGAATTAGTGTTTTACATATTTAAAGGAAGAGAGAAGAGTTAGACCCCAGAACAAAACCAAACAGAGCTGAGGTGGGGCTGGAGCCAGGGAGGGCTCAGGCAGAGCAGAGAGGTGCTTCTGGGCAGAGCGGCAGGCAGGAGCAAGGCACCAGTTCTGCCTACCACAGCCTCCCTGCTCCCCTTTTCAGGAGTGCCAGACTGGGGACGGCTCCTGCTCCAGTTTGCAGCCTCCTACCCAGGCTTCCAGTTGCACAGGGAGCCCAAGGGCTCCCCAGAACACCACAGCACTAAGATGTGCTGGGATCCCCCCAAAAAACAGGCTTCCAGCCCCACTTCAGACAGTTAAGGCTCCCAGTGGGGAAAGGAAGAGCTCAGCCCTGCCAGAAGCCTGGGAAACACCCTTTCCCCAGCAAAGAAGCCAGACAGTACAATTCAGAGAGCTATTTCACAGTGGCAAAAGAAAGGCACATGTCAAGAGAAAGTCTCCGGAGGCAGCTGGTGCACGGGGGTGAGAGGGGGGGGATCCTGGTCCTCACACCTGGCTCATAGCGTGCCCCTAGAAGCCTGCCTCTCCCAAAAGCCCTGCTGCATCTCCTCCTCCCACAGGGACCCATCGCCTCCCACTTGGGGAGGCACATCCCAAGCCCCCTGCACTGACCATCCTCTGCACATAAGGATCCCTCCTCACACAGTCACTGGGTGGGGACCAGCCACCCCATCCAGACCCCTCCGCAGGACCTAGAACCAGATCCGCTCCTTCCCATGCCCCTCACAAAGCCTCACTTAGAGTAAAGCAAGAGAAGTTATTGCTGTTTTTTCCTTCCCCTCATCCCCCCCCGTGACTCCAGCCCCCCTCATCCTGGTCCCACCACCACCAGGGAGGGGATGCTCCTTTCCCCCACAGCCCTGGTTGAAGAGTGATCCTGCACAAAAATATATCCTATAGGCAACAAAACAAAAGACAAAAAAGGCGCCAAGTGAGGTCCCAGTCTCTGTCCCTGCAGACATCCCCGAGCAGAGGGAAGACGTGAGAGAGAAGGCAGCTCCTGGTCAAGGCAGAGATCTCTAGTCCTTTTGCAGCATCCACACCGGTTGATCCGGCAGTCAGGCAGCAGGGTTTTACTCTCTGGAGGAAGGAGGTGGCGGAGGACAGGGAGGAAGTTATTGGTCGAGGTGTCCCAGAACGGGGAGGTGCAGCGGTCTAGAGGAGGCAGAGTGGCCCAGGTTGCCCCTGGGGGACCAGGCCCAGTCATTTGGCTGGCTAGTTGGCACAAACAGTCCAGCAAAAAATCCAGGAATAAGACAAGGTAAAAGTCGGTCCATTCCACCACAAAGAGTTATATATATATTTATATATAATATATATTATCAACCCAAACTGAGTGGAGGTGGGGATGTCAGCTAGATCTTCTGCTGTGGAGAGAGAGGGAGAGACATTAGCACGCCCAGTAATCAAGTGAGCAGCATGATCATGGCCCTGATGGATAGGGCAGCGATTGCAGGCAGCAGCAATCAGATCAGAATTTGTTTGGCCAAAGCACCCCTAACAGCAGAGCAGGATCTGTCACCACTGTTCAGATTGGGCAGGACACTGCGGGACATACCGACACAGGGGAACACACAGCATTCTCCTCCTCCACCTCAGGTGGCGATTCCTGCCCCTCTTCCTGCTGCAGACACACAGGGGTTAGTAGGGGTGATAGAAGGGTGGGGTGTTAGCTGTGGGAGCCCAGCTCTCCCCTCCTCCTGCCAGCCAGGACAACTATGTGTCACACCTCCTGTCACACCCAGTCCCACTCACTCTTTCCTCATTAGGAAGAGCTGCTCACCATCAATGGTGCTGCCTTCACTGGCTCCATATCTCCGAGGTCACCAGATCGGTCCAGTGTCCTGCTGTGGTCCCTCTCATTGAGTGTGGAATAGTTGTCTGGAGCAGGAAAGGGGACAGTCAGTCATGTCACCTCCATGGGAGGCAACATCATTGCCATCTGAATTTGAGGTCTTCCCCTGCCCAGCACACCAAGGAGGCAAGATGCTCCCATTCCAGTCCCTCTCCTACCTGGTCCCATGTTGCTCATCTGGATCTCCTCCCGGGAGGATTTCTTGTCTGCAAGCATGGGAGAGCAGTAGATCAGACACAGCCCCTGCAGTCACAGGCAGCAGAGGAACCACTACCTACCCCAGCTAGAGGAGCCCAGACCCAGCACAGTTGACCCAAGGACGCTGCAGGACCTATGCTAACTGCATGCATCACTTCTAGCCCTGAGAAGCCACCTAAAGCCCAAACTGATGGTCTTGTGTGACCAGCTGTGGCCACCAAGAAAGCCAGGGCTGAAGAGCAGGGAGGGGACAGTGGCCAGCTGTTCTGGGTACAGACCAGGTGGAAGGACGACAGTGGGGAGAGGTGCTGAAGGGCAGGCACATACCGGATTTTTGGTTCCTGTCGATGAGAGGCAAGGTGCTGTCATCAAATGAGTTGCCTCCCTGGGTCCGAGAGACATTGCTCAGGTTCACCTGGAGCATCAGACAGTGACCACTCACATCCTGGCCCAGGCATTCCTTCCTCATCAGCACATCCCATCCCTCCAGCCCCCAATACCAGGACAGACCCAGGAACCCTCCCACAGCCCCCAAGCAAGGGGCCTGAAGCAACCAGAGAGTGCTCCAGAGCCCACAGCTGCACCCACGTTAGAGTGGGGGTGGCCTGCCTGGACCGGGTCCGGGCAGCACCCTGCCCCTAAGCAGCAAGGACAGTCCCAGCTTTTGGGAAAGAAACCGAGCCCTGGAGAACCTTGTTCTTCAGCATCTTCACAGTGGCTCTTAGTGCTGCAGACTTTCCTGCCTGTAGATCTGCATGCTTATGTGTGGGACAAAGGGCTTAAAGCTTTACAGAGTGTTCCTTCCTTGGTAGGAACTTCCTGCTGGCCATTCACTGAGAAACAGCAGAGGGGACACCTTGAAGGGTCTCCAATCCTGCCAGCAAGGCAAGAGCTGAAATCCAATACCGCTGAGCTCCAGGAACACCCTTCTCCCTGCTGCAGGACCCCATCTACTATCCCAGCCACAACAGGGCATCCCCATTCCCCCACCCCCATACCTGGAAATCTGACTTCTTCCAGCCTTCCTTCTCAAGTGGCTTCCGCAGCTCTTTATATCCCCAAACTGTCTGCAAGACTAGAGCAGCTGCTCGGACTTCTCTCTCTGAGCGGTTCCTAAAAGAGGCAGAGGAAGAGATGTTTGGAGACACCCATGGTCTCCAGGAAGCTCCTGGAGAAGCCCCTCCCTGCCCCTTGCATTATCCTTTGATCACAGCCTACCCAGATTTGTTGATCAGCACCAACTTCTCAATACCCTGTGTTTCCCGCAGCTTCTTGGCAGCCTCAAGGTTGTCTACAATTACTTCATTGACTGTGTTGAGGATTGACACCACTGTGTCCTCAGAGAGGTTTTTGGCTGGGGTCTGCTGGCCTCCAGGCAGGTTCTTCACTAGGTTGGGGATGGCATGTTTACCTGGGAAGGGAAAAAAGCAAGGCATGAGCAAGCAAAGAAGAGGACTGTAAGGCAGAAGGATCAGGGACTGGTGACCAGTTTTGATGTCCCTCCCAGTGGAGCTCAGCACATGCTACTCTGGGAGAGGAGCAGCTGACAGATGCTGGGCCAATGCTATGCTCACACACTTCCTTGGCTGCCAAGATCAGGAGAAAGTTCCTGCCTAACCCAAATGGATACAGAGAGCACGATGATCCTCTCCTCCACAGCCCTCACCTATCAGCTCTTTGTTACGCAAGTCAACAGCCAGGTTGCGCAGGGCTCCAGACGCTGCTTTCACCACTCGCTCGCTGTCGTGGGTCAGGAGGTCGGCGATGGCAGAGAGTCCCTTCTCCTGGCGCAGCGCTGAGCGGATGTACCGGCCGTACTGCAGGCGAAAGGCAGAGCACCAGTGTGACCCGGCAGGCATAGTCCCTGCTCCCGGGGCTGAAGCACCACTGGGAGCCCTACCACCCACCCTCATCCTGGGAATCCAGCGTCCTGGCTTCACCCGCAGTGAGACCGACTGCAGCGGTCCCATTCCTATCCCAAGGCTCCCCTGCAGGCCAGGCAGGTGAGACATCCCATGTGGTCCTTCCATACACACCAAGGGAATGCAGGTCAAAGGGCTACAGAACAGCCCCAAACCTTCGAGCCCTGCCCACACCCTACGGAGCGGCAAGAACAGCAGGGAGCTGGCTGCAGGCAGGGACACAGGCAGGCAGCCCTTGGGAAGGCACAGCTGGCAGGGAGCACAGAGCCCTTAATGGCACAGGAGAAACCTGCTTCACACCTGAACCATGCTGCTGAACAGCATCTTCTCAGGTAGTGACCCATGCACAAGGTGAACAGCCTGAAACAGCAGAGCCTTGGCCATCTACAGCTCTGCTGGTACCCCGCAGGTGATGCTCCCTGCTCCCCAAGACCCCTTTCCCTGCAACACAGATGAAGCTGGACATGGCCAGCTCTATGAGAGGCTCACCGTCCAGCTGCCAGCACACAGGTTCTGAATGGCTCCTGCCGAAGCCTCTAGGATGGCTGGAGTCTTGCTTTCTTTTAGGAGGGAGATGTATATCCGGACCACTTCTGGCTGGAAGAGGAGCTCATAGCCTGCCAGAAGAACACGGGTAGGAAGAACTTACTCAAGGGCTCTGCTAGCATTGACTAATTCAAAGGAACACTGCTGGGCAGATAAGGCTGGAAGCTTTCTCCCAGGCTCACTGCTCCCTGGAGGCTGGATCCTCAGCACAGAGGGGGCCAGGCTACCCCGCAGCACCAGAAACCTCAGCCCCGATCAGCGATGCCAAGGCTGCTGCCCACAGTGCCCAGTGCACCACTGCAACTCAGGAGAGGTCTGGGCTGAGTTGCAGCACCGCTGCCAGTGGCAAGGAGACCTCAACTTCAGTACAACGTCTGGCTGAAAACCCAGCCCAGGCAAGGGCATGTGGTGGGGCAGCAAATGCTGCCACAGTGCCCAGCTGCCACAAGAGGCTCAGCCCACACTCAGTGGGAAGAAAGAGAAACACCCCAAGCCAGTGGCCACCAACACACTGAAGCAGCTTGGGTTCAGCCCATCCTCAGAGACAGAGAGCACCAGGTCTCCAGCTCTCGACTACCCCAGCAAGCAGGCAGGGATCAGGCCTTCAACTTCTAACTCTTTTTCACAGAAACATGTGCCCAGAAGTTATTCCTAAAGCACCAGTGAGATTGGTTTACAGTCGCGAGGCCAGGTTTTCCACCTCATTCTCTGTCCTCAACTGTGGTGAGGGATGTCCCCAGGCCCCAAAGTCAGAACAGATGGCTCCTCAGGCTTCCACCAGAGATGGGTGCCAGCTCTTCCCACAGCCCAGGTCACCCTGAGGAGCCACTGCATACTTGAGCTGCTCCCAAGATCAGGTCTGTCCTAAGTTTCCTTAGGATTCTTCTAGCTTGGACTCCTCACACTCCTGGGAGCACCAGGGTCTTCACAGGAACCACAGGGTGTTTTGGGACAGGGAGAAATGAACTCAAGCCCTAGGCTGATGCCCACTACCTGGCCAACCAGAGAGGGGCTACAATTCACAACCCTCTAGGCAGCAAGATGCTTATCCCCAGAGACTTCTTGGAATGACCCTTCCTCATGCTGGAGAACACTTTAAGTGGTTTTTTGCCTTAAATCCTGCCTGTTCTTCATGCCCAGGAAAGAAAAGCAGACAAAAGGCAATCGTGGTGAGAAGTCAAGACCACCATAGAGGGCTACCTGGCCTACGGCTGTGTCACCATGCTGTCCCCTCAGTCCCTAGGGCAACAGTTGCCTCTGCATCCCCAGAAAGTCTGTCTTGAGGCAGTGCTGACCTCTTTCAAGCACAAGCAACCTCACAACTGGCTGTGGCAGAGCTACTGTTTTTCAGCTAGCACTTGGGCAAACAGAATCTTACCTCCTCCAAACCAAACCTCTGCCCGTTTGAGAGGCTCACTTCAATGGAAAATCAACTCTACTCGCTTCTCTCCTAGACTGCTTGTGGAAAAGCAGCCCTGCGCAAACACTGAGGAACGTACCTTTGGCTGGAACTGTTCTTTTGGGAAAATCCACTGCATCGACACCAGAGTCTTCTGGGAGCTTTTTACCTTCAAAGGGCAAACAGGGAGACATAAGACACCTCTCCTCTCACCAACCCATCTAGCCCAACAGCTCTTCACCACTTGATACAAGAACAAGCCCAGAGCTAAGCTAAAGCTAAGCTACCCGCATGTCCCAGGAAGAGATGTCAAGGGCATTAGCCACACTGCAGGCAGTACGTGCCCAGCTTCAGGGTAAACCACAGAGAGCTACAGAAAAGCACCCAATCAAACCATGAAAACATTAAAACCAGGAGCACACTCACCTCTGGAGAACCATTCGTCTATTGGCGAAGCGGAGAGAAGGACAGGAGAGAGGGGAGGCAGGAGAAGAGAAGTGCCAGCAGCATCATGGGGCAGATCATTTGGCAAGAAGGCGGAGGGGAAGGGGCAACAGGAGAAAAGGGAATGTGTGGAGTTAGTGCACCATCTATCCATCACCATCCCACCACCACAGAAAAACCCACCATTAGTTTGTGTCAAGTGCCTTGGGTAAGCCAAGCAGTAGCTCCCAAAGCCAGGGGAGGCATGGACCACGGCACCTCCAGAGAAAGCTGCACTTTAGCCTTCACAAAAGAGACACTAGAGTAGGAGCACAGAGACCCAAGACCACCCTCAACCTCCACTGTAGCAGATCTCTCTTTATCCCACCTCCCTCCATGCTGCTGTCACCCAACAAACCTTTTCCCTTCTTGGCACCAAAGCAGCTTGCAGCATGGGGCCCAGTGTTGTTGGCAGGGGCCAGAGGTGTCTCCTGGTAACGCTCAGCATGGGGGATCTCACGATGGACTTGGTAGGACAAGTTTCTCAGCAGGCACACACAGTTCTCCACCAGCTAGAGAGAATGCCAGATAGTCTGACTTGGAGCAGCACATGCCCAACCCATGTCTGAGTGAGGGCCCTGTCACAGCTTGCAATGCAGAGCCAGGTCAAGGGGGTCACGCAGCTCCATCTCAGATGGAGCTGGAGCAGATCCCCATCCCAAAGCAGACATGGCCAGCTCTGCAGGCATGAGTTCGCACTCTGCTGTGCCAAAGACCTCTGCTTTAAGTACAAAAATTCCAAGGAAAACTCAAGCCAATGCCTTGTCAAGGCAGATGAGGAAGCCCTGAAGCAGAGGATACCAGCATGGGGATGAGTGACACCACCGGACCCCTTGCTGGAGGGCCAACATTCCCACTGCTAAGTTCAGGATAAGTGCCAGGCACCTTCCAGTCAAAGAGTACCCAGGCCACACCTCACACAGGCTTTCTTCCCAAGCAGAGATCATGGAAAGGAGTGAGCCGGGACTGGGTTTTCCCAAGCTAATCCTGTCAGACCAAATTCCTCCCTGGTGAATATTCCGCCCATCCATTCTTCATCCATCTTGGGATGAACCCAACTTCAGCCACCATGATCAGCAGAACATTGCTAGAGCTAGTTGACAACGGAGCTCTAGACATGTCCCATCACCACCCCCACCGTGGTACCTTGCTGTCCAAGTCCTTCTGGCCAATCTCAGACTGGACGATGTAGATCAGGGCATCTACCAGCCCATCACATTCCCGCAGCTTCCGACGGGCCTCGCTCCGTTCTGAGCTCACGTTCCTGCCAGGCAAGAGAGAACTGTCACAGGAGAGACAACCGAGGGCAGGTGAGGAGCAGCCCGCACCCAGCAGAGCTCAGACAAGAGGAAAGCTCCTGTAGCACCTCCCTCCATTGAGAGGAATTCCTTCAAAAAGAAAAAAATCAAGGACTGCACCACCAGTAGCTGTCCTAGGAGACCAGCACCTCCACAGACCTCCTTCAGCCATCCAAGAGAGCTACCAGAACAGCCAGGAAGGAACATTATAGCAGCCCCAACCCACGCCAGCTCTCTGCCAGCAGCTGGCAGCCCCACTCCCATACCTAAGACAGCCAGCGGTGTTGGTGAGCACTGACTCCCACTCAATATGGCGGGGTTTTGAGTCCTCATTGGGTTCCCGCTCCCAGCCCGAGCGGGGAATGACAACCTCGTCGGTCAGAGCATGTAGTGCATGATCCACAATGGCCATCTTGATGGAGTCGTGCGAGGACAGGTTCCACAGTGTTCCTGCAATGCCACAACCAGCAAGGGATCAATCAGATCACGTGGGCTTAAAAACCTGCCCTGCGCAACTCTCACTCAAGGGCTTAGCCCCCTCCTCTCCTCCCTGGCGCCATTACCTGTGATGACCTCCGTGAGGTCCATGTCATGGGCCTTCCGCAACAGGCGGACCAGAGCAGGCACCCCATCGCAGTTCTTGATGGCAATCTTATTGTCTTGGTCCTTGCCAAAGGAAATGTTCTTGAGGGCTCCACAGGCACCATAGTGCACCTCTTTCTTGGGGTGGTCTAGCAATCCCACCAGCACAGGAATGCCCTTCAGCTTGCGCACCTCCGTCTTCACCTTGTCATTACGGTAGCAGAGGTGCTGCAGGTAGGCAGCCGCGTTGGACTTGACAGCATCCAGTCGGAAGCTCAGCATGGCTATCACCTCCGGCAGCTCCGGCTGGCGCCAGTTACCCGGGGCCAGACCTCCCTTCCGCAGGCTGTCCAGGCTAGCCAGGCTACCCCGCTCGTGCTGAGCCAGAGGGGCCCAGTAGTACCGGTCAGGGGCCACTTCATCCACCAGCATGTCTTCATAACTCCTAGGAGAGAAGACATCAGGCATCAGCACAAGCCCTGAACCAGGAGGGGATGCTGTACCCCTTTCACCCCTCCGAAGATGGGCTGGAGCGCACACGGTATCTAGTCACCGCCACCCTCCCGGAGTGCACTGGGCAGACTCCCATCGAGGGCTGGGAGCCAGGCAGTGTCAGATGCTCCTCGCGCAGGTGTGTCCAGCCGGACTCTGTGGCCGGAGGAGGCCACCCCACTCCACGTGTCTCCAGGCCTTGCTCAGGAAGCAGGTGGTTCCTCCCCCCAGGAGAAACCAGCCTCAAGAGCTATTCCAGTCCCCCCCACCCGCCCCCCAGGTTTAGCTTTGTGTCAGAGGCTGCATCGCGGTCTCTGCGTAGCCCGCACGGAGGCAGGAGCCAGCCCCAGCGCACAAGGAGCCATTCGGGCCTGTGGCCACTAGAGGGCAGGTTCACCCCGCGGCAGACGGCTGGGAGAGCCGGTCGCCCAGCAGCTCGCCAGGCCCGTTACACCGGCACCGCCCGGGCGCAGCCCGCACCCACGGCCCGGTCCCAGGCCACCCAGCTCCCCGCTGCACCGCACCTGCCACCCCAGCCGCCCCGCCGCAGCCCAGCACACACGAGCTGCTGCCGCACCAAGCCACGGCTGTTATCGCAGGGCATCAGGGCCAGAGCAGAGACCTTCACCCAGGATGGGGCTCAAACTCTTTTGGCTGCAGATGCCCGGCAATATAGGCAAGCTGCACTGCTGCCCGGGGACAAGGCTTAGAGGGGCATCAAGAGATACCCGGGCACCAGGGATCAACCTCACCGCTCCCAGCTCAGGCACAGGGAGGAGCTGGGGTCCCACACCCCTGCCCTGGCAAAAAGCAGTTCACCCACAGACCCAGCAGCACTGGGAACAAGCCCCAGCAAGCACATGGAAGCTGAAAGAAAGTGCAACCGGTTGCCTGTGTGCCAAGGTGACATCTACCACCCCCAGAACATATGCCACACAACCCCTGGATTCTTGTCCTGTTTTTGTAGGAACTGGCAATACAGCCCTTCCCCCACCTAGGCAGAGGAATCCAGCAATTTCCAACAAAAGGGGATGGGAGGGCACTTGACACTGAAATGGAGGGGCCTGATCACTGCCATCACCCCGACTGTGCCAGGGCACTGAGGACGCACAACCAAGGCCAAACATGAGGTAGCATCCTCTGGCTCACACCAGCCCCTGGGCCTGCTCTGCCACCTTCTGAGCTCCCAAGACAGGTGCAGGCAGCCCCCTGCCCCTGAGCAGGCAGAGAAAGTTGCAGTGAAGGATGGTAGCAGGCTCTGCTCCCCGTGCCACTGCCTCCCCTACAGCCTCTGGTATGGGAGTTGCCAAAACCACCAGCTCCAGGTGGCAGCCGCTTCTACAGCCACATGCCCCTCTGGTGCCGTGCCAGCTGCCTGCATGGCACCACCGCAGATGGTGGCAGTGGGCTGCGAGGTTGGCTGTTACTACATCCCGATGGGGAGATGCGCTGCTTGCCACGTGGCCTGGCTACTAAGAGATGCCGAGCCGTCCAGCCACTCCGTGACTCCCTGCTGTTGCAGGGCACGGTGCTCAGCGCACCATGCCAGCCGCCACCACCCCCTGCAGCAGGACAAGGCAGGAGCAAGACACAGCAGAGGGCCAGCGCTGCAAACAAGCCTCCCAATGCTCGTCAACGTGGCCGGCAGCTGACCTTGCTCCCATGCCAAGACTCACATGCCTTGAAAGGGAGCTCCTGCTTGGCCTCGAGGGACATTCAGTGCTGGAGCCCACCTGGTCCCTCAAGGTGAGATGGGGCTGGCAGGGAGGGGACACACACTCCGCAGAAAGGGAGCTCAATAAGAGCCACAGGAGAGGGGACCCACATGCTCTGCAGCCGATGGCAGCCAGCACGTGCTGCATCTCAACTCAACATGCTCCTTCATCTCCCGCCTGCCTGGCAGGCTGCCTCCCTGAAGGAAGTCATTAACAGCCAGGCTCCTGCTCAAGACAAACATCTCTGAGGCAGGGGGGATGTTGATGTCCCCTGTTCCCATTCCTGCAAGCCGGGCAGCTGAGTGCAGATGGTAACTGAGAAGGCAGAGGACAAGCCAAGCTCAACAGCGCCTGGATTCCACAGATTGCTGTGATCTTTATCAGTCTGCCTCAGGAGGGAGAGCCTGCTCGTGGGCCACGCCAACCTAAGTTCCATATCCTGCACTGTCCCTGCAGTACAAGGTCATGTCTCCACCAGGGCTGCTCCTTGGCCATGCTTAGACATGGGTTACAACAGAGCAAGAAGGTCCCAAGTCCCCTGGTCTCCCACAGGGCTGCAGCTCCTGCACCTCACTGCCCTAACTCCTGTCCTCCAGGATCCAGAGGGACAGAAGGAACAAACACCATCCAGCCCAGCAGAGAGAACTTGTCTCCAAGGCCAGGCAGCTCAGACTGGCCCATCCAGGGAGGGCTCCTGCCCCATACGCTGGGCAGGACATGAACTCAGGGAAGACCTGCAAACCAGAGCCTCCAGTCCTGGCTGCTATTTGCTCTGTCTGCAGCCGAGCAGCCATGGGTCAGACACACCTGCTTAATCCCTGCTCACCAAGGGGCCCACCGTGATGGCCACATGCTCAGAACTGCTAATGCTGGCAGACTGCTCAGGTCTGTGCAGGCAACAGGGGCAGCTGCCTTGCCTGCCCTCCTCTAGCCGGCACAAGCCTCACAAGGCAAGGCAGGCCAAGGAAATCAATCTGGGCAAAAAACTGCCCTGACTGGTTCAGCACAGCAACACTTGTGCTGGCACAAGCTGGGAGGACAGACAAAGCTCCTCCTTTAGTCCCCTCAGCAGCCACGATCTACTGTGGATTTATAGTATGCACCCTGAAATGGGCAGATCCCCAGCAGGGGCTGGCAAGAGCTTCCTTTCCCTCTGGTCTCTCCCTACTGCCTCCGTTTTATGCCCTAGGAGCTTAAGAAGCCTGTGCTCAGCCTGTCTCCCCCCACCCCAGAGCACTCAGATTTACATCCATCCTAGCCTGCTGACACAGCCCCTCCTCGTTTCTGGGGCTCAGGCTCAGCCCCTTGCTCCATTCATAGCTCACCACCCTCTGAGCTGCCCTCCAGCACCTCCCCAAACCCTGCCTGGTAGACCAGGCAGCCAGCAGAGCAGCCAAGTGCCTTAAGCAGGCATCAGCAGCGTTTGTGCAAGAGACACAGCTGGCACAAGACACCAGCCTACAGGAGTCATGGCCTCAGGCATGTCACACTCCAGGACGCCTGGCCAGCTGTAAGCCTGGCAGGGCAGCTTAAGGACCACCAAGACCCTGCTCTGGCTGCCCAAGGGCAGCCGCAGCCTGGCCGGGCAGTTGCTCAGCAGTCAGGCTAGAGGAGCTGGTAGTCACCCACAGACAAAACAAGGGGAAGAAGCTGCTACTGCCAAACAGGTTGAGCAGCTTCTCCCACCCTGCCCTGCACAAGGGCCAGGTGCGCTGCAGGAACACTCATCTCACTCACCCCAGCCCTGGGCTCAGCATGACTCTCCAGGGCTGCTCGCAGCTCAGCAGGAAAATGATCACAGGGCAACTGCTCCTTCCGATGCAGGGCTGTGCCGTGCACCCCGCGCCAGGGATGCCTCCCAGCAGGGTAAGCCAGCTGGGGCACAGGCATGCCTGCCATCCCCACTAGAAGAACAGGTGGCACAGGGATGGAAAAGCCCGGAGCTACATCCACTGCCCAGTGGAACTCCTTGCTGCAGGACGACCGGCTCAATTAGCATTGAGTTTTAACCACCAATTAAGCAACTGGAAGTGGATGCAAGTTTTCTCCTGTATGAGCTGCATGTGACTTGGCTCGTGGTATTGTTTCTGTGATCCTCCTTACTCTGAAGAGGTGAAGTTTAAGGGACCCCACAGCACCCCCCACACCCCAACACCTCCTGCCGCCTACCTGAGCCGCCGCCGAGGATCAGACGGGGTCCCTGCCCGCCTGGCCGTGCCATAGTCAGACATAAGCCCATAGTCCACATCTTCAAAGCCCACGCTGCGCTGGTCATCCTCCAGGCCATAGGGCTCAGGGTGGAAATGGTTGAGGTCCATGTTGCTGCCCCCAACACGCACTTGAGGCTGAGGGCCATAGATGTCCTGGCGGCTGGGGGCCCGGTAGGTGTCCATGGAAGGGCGGTAGCGCTCATCAATGCGGGTGACACGGGACAGGCTGCCGTAGCTGTGATCACTGCCCGGGTAGCCATCCTCGTAGGTGCGGCCATAGCCATCAGGGTAGTGGTAGTTACGAGGGAGGGTGGCCGTGCCTGGCTGGCTTATGTAGCTGCCGGGGCCCCCATTGCCATTCTTGCGGAAGTTCCTGTCCATGGTCTGGACGTAGTTGCTGGGGACAGGGGAGGTCTCCAAAGGTAACCCATCAGGCCCCACCGGCACCTGCTGCACTGTTCGGGTGGTCACAGTCTTCACCACTTTCTTCACCTGGAGGGAGGGGTGCAGGACATGCTCCCATCAGTAAATCCACCACACCCCTGTGTCCCCAGATTCCCCTTCCACCCCAGCACCTTACTCCACACCCTGTTTCAGCTCACAGCACAGCGAGCTGGCAAGCATCATGGCTGCAGCACCCTAGTTGTCAGGGTCCCTGGCCAGAGCCCTGTCCCTCCATGCTCTCCCCAGGCCTGTACCGTGGTCTCTGTACGTCGCGTTGTCCCATCATCTGATGTCTCCACAGACACAACAGACATGGCCCCTTCTGGGTCCTCCTCCATAGTGTAAGTCTCCTCCACAATTTGGCCCGGGTCCTGCATCCTGGGGATTGTGCTGTACAAGAGGTGGCTGTGGTCCTGAGGGGAGCAAGGGACAGGCACTCAGCTCCCACCACCAACACAGGCCTCCCAGGAGCTAGCCAGCCAAGAGATGCTCTCTCAGGCAGCCCTGACATCCTCTTCACGGGAGGGTGTATCAACAACCTCACACCCAAAGCCCCTTCAAACCAGGACGACCACATTAGAAACAAGACATTCCCCTCTCCCAGCTGGGGTGGGGACACTGGAGCCCTGCTCCTGCACCCCGCACCTAGCAAAGAGCCTGCACACAACCAGAGGGCCCAGCACCCCTCACCTGTGGCCCGTTGAGCTTCAGATCTGGATATTTCTGCCTCTCCAGGTCAGCATCGCCCAAGAAACGGCCATTCTGAAACACACAGCACCACAGCAGGCCTGTTACAGGAGCGATCTCCCACTGCTGGGATCTCACACATCCACTCCCCCTTCCCTGCCAGGCCCTGAACAGGCCACCTCCTGCATCTGACCTGGCCACCCAACGCACATGCCATGTGTCACTCCCAGGAGAAGAGCACACATCTTGGGGGTCTGTGTGACATGCAACAAGCCACCCCCTGTTTCAGCCTAGGGAAAAGCTGGAGGACACACCATTCAGCCCCCCTCCAGGCAACCCAGCTTTTCCACAGTGAGTGGCCACGCACTCCTGACGGAATGGCCAAGACCCTTCCCTGCTCCCCGACAGGGCCCTGGAGACCTTCCACATCTTCTGACGCAGAAGCTGCAAGCAAAATCCCAAAGGTCCCCCAGGACTGTGAGGGAACAGTGCGGACGCTCAGTAGCTGGTTGCAGAGTGCTGCTGTTCGACAGCCCTGCGCTCCCCCCCCCCCGCCCCTCCCCGCCTCCTTCCTTCCCCCCAACCCATGCGTCTCTCCTAGCACCACCATCTTCCACAACTGGAAAGGCACCTGCCTCCTGCGTAACGCCACGCACCCGCCCTGTGAGCACACCTCTCCAAAACACAGCCCAGCAGCGCGAGGACAGGAGAGAGACCTCAAGCCAAGGCAGATAAAACCACATCCCCAGCCCTGTAGAGAAGACAGCTCTCTCCCAGCCCCGGTTTGGCTGTTTAGGGGACAGACAAGACTCCAAAGACTCGCCCATTGTCACACAAGAGGGAGACATGCATGCTCCCCCGCAGCTGTACACCAGCCCCTGCATTCTGGACACCTTCAAGGAGCCGAGTGGGATGGGGAGCAAAGATGCTCAGGTACTGAATACAGACAGCCTCCAACCTTCACAAAACCAAACCAGACCTGACCTGGTAGCAAGACCCTCCAGGCTGGCTCCTTCTCCCCAGAAGATTCTGGCTGCTGAGGTAGGTTTTGCACATCCCCAGATCACCGTCAGCACCACCAGCGCTGCAAGACCAGCCTAGCCCTCCTCCACCTCACATATGCAAGGAGGGCCAAAGGACGGGAGCTGGGCCCACCAAGGCAGGACTGACACAGACAGGGGCTCTGGGAGCCTCCGCACCCACCTCTGCTGAGGGGGTTTTTTACCTGGTGCCGCCGGGTGAGTGTGCCGTTGGCCAAGCCCGGGCCGGCGTCCTGTGGGGAGACCCGGACTCGTTCCAGTTGGGCTGAGACATGGCGCCGTTCCTCCTCAAGCGCCCGGGTCAGCTTCTCGAACTGTGCCTCCTGCTCCTTGACAGAAGCAAGGATGCTGGCGGTCGACTCCACTTCTGAGTCGTCCATGGGTGACGGGTGCCCAGGACGGGCAGGGTGGGGGTGGAGGGCACAAGGAGGCACAAGCAGAGGTGGCTTGGTGTCAAGGTGAGGGCAAGAGAAGTGACCCAGAAGGGCAGGAGCCCCTGTCTTCACTGCATGTGATTTGGGGGAGGAAAGGAGAGAAGAGAGGTCAGAAGAGACCGATTTCATTAAGACAGATTCTCAGAACAAGGAAAAAAAAAAAAAATCTTACGGCATCAGCACCCATTCCCACCCACCAGAGCACTGGCAAGAGGGTCTCAGAGCAGCACAGCCCCAGGCATGACTTGGATGCTCCCTGCCCCAGCATTTAAGCTTGGGGAAGTGGTACTTTGAGGGCAGAAGGTCCTTCCCCCATCACACCCAACAGCTGGGGCTGAGCCAGGCTCACAAGAGCTGCTGTGTGCTGAGGAGGTTGCCTCTTCCTGCAAGGGCTCTCCTCAGGCCGCAGGAAAACCTCCCCTACAAGGAAAAGCTGCCTGCAGTCCCTGGCAGGAAGAGAGGGCATGTCCCTGGGACAGAAGAGGGGACACTCCCACAGAGTGAGAAGTGACCCACACCCCATTATTCCCTCCAAGGAAGGGCTGAGGGCTGTGTCACTTACCCACTCCCTCCTCCCCAGAGGGATGAGAAGTGAGGAGACCACCCCAGCTCCTTCCCTACCCAGGGGAAGGGATGAAGTGGGACAGGATCCCCCCCAAAGGGGACCCTGTGAGCCCCCTTGCTGCCAAGACTCACCACCCTCCAGGCTCTCAAGGCTGCAGCCAACCCAGGAGGCCCTCAGCCCACAGACCTAGGGATGGGCATTGGTTTGGACCCCTCCAGGATCCTCCCCCAAAGGCAAACAGTGAACAAGCACACCACAATCAGCATATTTTGCTAGGGAAAGGCAATATTCTTCCATACAGACCTGTTAGAGGAGGAAGTTCAGGTTTGATTGGCAAAGGCACAGGACAGCCAGGTCTAGACGCAGAGAGTCACGGGAGAAATAGCCCAGCCACCACAGTGAGGAAGCAGGAGGGAAGAGAGCTGCAGGGACAGCAGGAGAGGAGGTAAAAACAATAGATCACATGACTGAACTCAAAACAGAAGGCAGGGCAGGCAACAGACTGGGGGAAACAGGCTCCTTTCCCCCACCATCTCTTCTGAGGGATGGAGCAGTGCCTGGAGAGGGCCGGTGCAGGGTGGCAGATGCGGCGCCATTTCCAGAGCAGCCCCCCAGCATCTCCCACTGTTTCCCACCGATGGGAGACGCGGCACAGACAAAGAGGAGTGGCGAGGGCTCAGCCCTCCACCCCCACCGTGCAACCCAGCCGAGTCCCAGCAAGCCTGTGAGAGGTTTTCCCAAACCCGTGCAGTCACAGCAGGCGTGTGGGGACTCGTTCGAGCCAGGCAGCCAGCACAGCAACTGCTTTCCCACGGTCTCCAGCATCGGCTCTGCCCAGTCCCCCTGTGCCACTGCCCCAGTGCAGCTGTAACAGCAACCTGGGACAGAGAGCACGGGTGGCATTGCCCCTCCGCAGAGCCCTGTCCCATGCACCTCCCACAGCACCACACTCCCTGGCAGCCCTGTCCCTCCAGACCCAGCCTGCAGAAGATGCTGGTTCTGAGGAGCTCAGAGCAGGGCTTTTTGGTGTGTTTTTTTTTTTTTTAATTAATTTCCCCACACTATCTCAAGCATATCCCAGATCAAACCCTTCCTGAAATTCAGCCTCCCCCACTGCCCATGAGTCCAACCCTCCCCATGGTTCTGCCCCCCCCCCCCCCCCCCCCCCCCAGCTTCCCTGGGACACAGGCAGCCACGGTGCTTATCAGATGCCGTGGCACCACCACAACTGAGCCCAGCAAAGCAGGGTGGATTTTTTCCAACTGCTTCAGAAGCTGCCTGCAGCATGTCTGAACATCTGGTCACCACCACCCTGTAATCTGCCTTCATCAGTCAAAAAAATCCCAGTTCTGCTCATGCCCATGTGGAGCCCAGCAACAGATGAAGCCACAGCACACGGACACCTGCTCCAGCTCCCAGCACCCTGCCCCAGCCAAGCATGGGCTGGGATGCTCGTTGGCCAGTCCGCGCCCCAGGAGGAAAGCGGCCTGCAGCTCTTGGCTCAGGAGCTTGAGCAGGCTTTTGGAGGCTCAGAGACACAACTGCTGGCTCATACCCACACTTTTCCTCTCCTCCAAGCTCACAACAGCTATGCCCTAAAGCTTTTTTCAACAGTTTGACTCCCAAGCCTTGTACGGAAATGCAGGGATGGCTCTGACCCTTGCTGCTCCCAGGTCTGACCTGCCCACGGATTTGCAAGAGAACCTCCAAAGGAGAGGCCTGGTGCCTCCCAGAACAGTGCTGACACATTCCAGCTCTCACCCTTGAGTCACACATTCCTCATCTTTGGTTGGCGCCCACCCACTTCAAGCAAGGACACAGATGCCCCACCTTGTGGGACCGTCAGCCCACGCAGACACGGCAGGTCTGCAGGGCCCAGCTCCACAAGCCCTGCTGCAGGGAGGCTCCTGCAGCCAGCCAGGTAATGGGGAAAGCCAGCCAGGACCACTGACCTGGTCCCTCACCCCCAGGAAAGGGGGAGCGTCTCCTTGCCACAACCCAGACTTCTCCAGCAGGTCCAGGGATGGTCCTACCACCCAGACACCCTACGCAACCGGAGCATCTAAAACCCCAAGAAGCCCCACTGGCTTGTTGCGACTAATTTCCAGAGCAGTATTTCACCGAGCCCTTTTAGGGAGAGGAAACCCCCTTACAGAGGACGGGATCCTCCACGACATGACCTTGTCCAAGTAGCCATGCTGCTATGTAGCAGCTCCCCAGCCTGCCCTCAGCCATCTCTGCACGGAAAAGGCAGACTTTTGGGGCACATGAAGACGCAGCCAGCATGGTGGCTTCGAGGAGAGATTTAGCCGAGACCCTGCCCTTGTGAATGGGCTGGCTTGCTTGCAGGCAGCCTCAGTACTGAGCTGTGAGTGCAGACCAGCAGTGTTTGCTTCTGCAGGAAGGCACATAGAGGAGAGACAGCAACCCCAACAGATTCCTCCAGCCCTGCACAGCTGCAGCAACGCCTCCCCAGCCCCGGGTCCCCACCTCTGCACGTCCCCTGGGCCCAGGGAACGTGGAAGCTAACAATGAAACTTGCAGGGCTGCTCAGGGCCCCAGATAAGGGGCCAGAGAAGCCGTGAGGCTGTTTCCTTCCCGTCCCTTCCACAGGGAGTAAATGCAACAGTGGGGGGAAGGAACAGGACAAGTCCCTTGCCCACCAGCTCTCCTTGTCCCCTTGCACTCAGCAGAAGATGGTGGGAGGAGGGGGGGACACAGGCCTCCCTTTCCCCTTTGGGCCACCAGGTCAGAGCAGGAAGCCTCAGGCAGCCAAGGGGCTTTCAGGGAACCTGCCACATCAGGGCAGCCAGAGGAAGGGCTGGGCTGTCGTCCCAGGCTTCGAGGAGCCCAGGGCTCTACAAACCCATCACCACACTGATCAGTTTATGCTCAGGGGTGGCCGCCTGAGGGTCTCTCCACCAGATCAGGCCATGTTAAACAGTGGGGTTGTGACTCTGAGCATCTGGAGCCTGTCCCACACACATGGTTGTCACTCCTGCCCTGAACAGTGGGCATGGCTCCATCACAGGCAAGAGGTGCCAGCAGAACAGGGCACCCACTGCCAGAGGGGTTCTTCCTGGGGCCTCCACCATCAGGACACACCACCTCCTTCCAGCCATCTAGCCTTCACCAACCCAGGATTGAAGACATAATTACCAAGCAGCAGTGCCAGGTCCAGAGAGGTTAGCAAGCACTGTCCCCAGCTCTCCCTGCAGACACACATCAGCACCATCCTGGCCTGGAACACAGCTGTTCCCTTATGGCTGGCTAACACACAAAACCCTCAACAGCCACTTGGCCTTACACACCCCCAGCTGTGGGGAATCTGCCCCCAAACCCTCCTGCGGTGGGTCGCACACCAGTGTTTCAGGGACAGGGGCTTCCAGGGCACAGCACAGCCCCTCACTGCCTCCCCAGGCCAGCTCGGGGCACTGAGCATCTTCAACACAAGACAGGGAGGGGAGGGAAGGGGAGAGCCCCAGCACACCAGCCAGCAAGCTGCTGGTGACAACTCAAAGCCAAGTATGCCAGATCCCGCAAGGGTGAAATTCCAGGGATCACTTTGTGCCCATTCCCACCTCCTCCTCCTCCCCAGCCTCTGAAGATACAGCTACAGAGCATTTTTCCAAAGCCAGACCCTGACTGTCTTTGAGGACAGCTGCATGAAAGCCTTTTCATCATGAGCGAGGCACTTGCTGACACACCCGTTACTTAAAAACCCCGGCAAGCCAAAAATATTTTGGCTGGCTTGGTTCAGGGCAAAACAAAAAGCCTAAAGACAAAACACACCCTGGAGCAGCTTCTGCCCCAGGGCAGAAGGACCACAGCAACTTCCCCCATGGCTATCAGTAAGAGGGAACCCCCAGGGACCAACACAGCTACCCAGAAAACTTTACAACCAAATCCCTCTGGCCTTATCTCCCAGCTTCCTGGCACCAGCACAACCCTGGGTTGTGCCCAGAGGTCCTGAAGCCAGAGCAGGTCCACCAGAGAGATGTCCAACACCCTGCACCTTCAGAGAAGAGCCCCCTTGCTGGCAGGGAGGCAGCCAGGAGCTGACTTCCATGCACAGAGCTTCCCACCGCAGGTACCCACCACAATCATCTAAGTTCAGCTAAAGGCTTTGTAGCAGCCAGAAAGACACCCTAAACCCTGACCAAGTCCTCCAGAGCTCTTTCACTGGGGACAGCTTGGACACAGCCCATTTTTCCAAACCCCCTTGCTCCTGCTTCTTGGTGGTGGTGGGGCAACAGACTGCCTCCACCCAGAACAAATCCTCTGCCCAGAAAAATTATTTCCAGGGCCAAACCACAGCCACATCCACACAGAGTTCACCTGCACCCTCCTCTGCCAGAGGATGGAGTTCAAGCCTTGAAGGCTCCCCTGCGAGCCACAGAATTAGCCCCAGGGCCCAGACTGAGCTGGCAGATGGAGAATTGTGCACCACAGGCCAGGGAGAACGGACAAGACAAGACACAGGCAGGAGGCTTGACAGGCAGCACCTGCGGCAGCATCGGAGATCTCCAGGACACAGCCCTCTGGTTGAGTCTTTCCAAGGACCTGCCCCAGCCCTGCTCAGCACCCTGAGTCCCCAGAGAGCTGTCACACAACAGTCCTGGAATCCCTGGAGCTAAGGCTGCTCTACCAAAAATCTTACATGCTGAGAAAGTTCAACCCAAGCACCTACAAAGCCAGAAACTACCTCCACCACATCAGCCCTGCCCCAGCTCCCTAAGAGACACACCAGGCACCCACTCCCGACAGCCCTCTGGCACCGGGGACAGGTGGACAGAGCCACATCAGTTTCGACTGCAGAGTCCCAGCCCTCCCCATAGCTTTACTGCTTGTTTGTGTCCCCTGGGCACCTGTTAAGCAAGCGGCTGGGTTTGTCACCACTGCCTGGCACCCCTCACAGCCCCCCCACTGCTGTGAGGCACGAGCAAAGCAGTCCTTTGGCTCGGCACCAGCTGCAACCAGAGCCAGAGAGGGCCTGGGCTGGCTGAGCCCCTGTGTGGACACTGGGAGCTCCGGGCTCTCAGGCCAGAGCCACCCACCAGGCTGACAAGGGATGTCCCACCTAAGGAACTTGCTCCTGCTCCGCCACAGTCCCCAGCGCTGACTGGAGAAAAAATGGCAACACTGCTCAAATGATTTGCCTTGCCCTATCAATTTGAGGAACTCAGGAGAAGCCAGCTGGCTGCCCCTGCCCTTAGAAAGGGAACATCAACAGCTCTCAGCCCTAGACACACACACACCGCCCTCCAGAGAGAGAGGAAACAACAAATTCTCCTGGTTCCAGCTGCCTATCACGATGCACTTAAAAACAGAAGCCCCATCAATAATTCAAGCCTGCAATTGTCTGAGCACTTGCCGTGCATTACACTTGCCGGCTCTGCACAGGTTCACAGCCCTGCTAATTCACCACAGGCTTCTGTTCAGTCTCAATTAGCTAAAAAATAAATGAGCTGGCATCTTTGGCACCTTTCCAACCCCCAAGTACAGCATCCAGGCTCATGCATTGGTCCTTCGACCTCAGCCTGCCTGAGGTGGCAAGCACCAACACTAGCCAAGGTGGCATGAGCCAGCAGAGCACTGGGCAGGGCACCCATGGGCCCAAGCTCATCCCCAACATGTCCGCGTTCAGCTCAGGAGAGCACACCAGCCCTCGGGCGGCAGGAGAAGCAGAACAGCGGGCAGTGGGCAGCAGCTGTCTCCCGCCCATGCCCATACCTAGCACTGCCAGCCCCCCCTGCCAACCGGTGCCCCAGGGAGGGACCCGCCTGCCCAGGCAGATGCACCCAGGCTGCCACGCTGTGCTCACGCTCCCTGGCCCGCTCCACCCTGAGCCCTGGCAGACCCGACCCGCTGCGGGAGAGGGGCTCTCCCATCGCCTGCCGAGGGGCCAGCTGCCCGCCCGGCCCCAGCCCGAAGGGCTGTCCCTGGAGGCAGGTGACAGAGCACAGGCACAACGGACTTTAGCCAGGCTGGCAGGCGGCTGGCCCTCCCTGGGCAGCGCAGGGCTGCTCCCGCGGGCAGGTCAGACACCGCCTCGGGTGCCGACGTGCCCCGGCACAGCCCCACCTCGCTCGGGGGGAGCCGTGCCCAAGCCACCCGGTCCCTGGCCAGGGCTGGGCGGGCCAACCGCCGGGAGCAGCTGCCTCGGGCAGCGGGAAGGCAGCCGCTCACCTCCGCCTGTCGCCCAACTGGTTGGACCGGCAGCAGGATCACCACCTGGTCTACCTCGTCTGCCGCCCCCAGCACGGGGGACAAAGGCTGCGTAGCTCCGTTGGGAAAGGCTCCCTCCGGAGCAGGGAGTTACCTGCGGAGATGCAGGCAGGGACACAGCACCGCTCCTCAAACGGGAGCAGGCCAGCAGCCAGCGAAGACGATAAGGAGGGAGAGATAAGGGGCAGGGTGGTGCCGCGCCCGGCTGGAGGGGAGGAAGCAGGCCTACGCGTCCCCTCACCCGCCCCAGCAAGGGCAGGGGGGCCAAGAACACACGATACCAGTCTGGTCCAAAAGACAGGTCTGGACACAGCTGAGGGTTGCAAAATCACGGGTGGGCGATGCCCTGGGGAAGGGATGTGCCCCCAGCCCAGCTGAGGTCACCAGGAGGGTCCCACTCACCACCCCAGCAGGATGGAGAGAGGCAGCAGCGTGGGGCCAGCCAGAGAGAGAGGCTTCTTCTGCTGGAATGCCAGCAATCCGGCTGCGGGGCAGCTGTCCTGCCGGGCAGGCGAGGGAGGCCAGCCACACACCCCTCTCCCGGGCACAAGCCGGGACGCAGCACTGGAGGAGCCCCTTCCCTCCTGGCTGGGCCGGGACAGCTGCCAACGTTGGTACCAGCTGGGCAAGTGCCAGCTGCCACACCAGCCAGAGGGAGCGGCCAGCACAACAGCAAGTGGAAGGGAGACTGAGCTTCCCTCGGTGCTTTCAGGAGAGGACAAGCATCCCTCCCAGCAGGAAGGCAGCCAAGCCACTGGGCTCCAAGCAGAAACACTGTCCACCCGCAATCCCCGAGTGGCATGGCCACGGGGCCAGAGCCTTCCTGCCAACAACATCCCGCTGCCCGAGGACAGCCCAACAGCCCCACTCCCCCCCGCATGGGTCCCTCACCCTGGGGACAGCAGCAAGACAGGGGTCCCTGCCACTCCCCCCACCCCACACAGGCACTAGCCCCACAGTTCGCACCCCCAGCCCCAGAGGATTCACATGTCGGGAGCCCTTCAGCAGCACAAAGGCAGCTCTCTCTTCTCTGTGGGAATTTGCAGCTGAGGCTCGGCAGGGACAAAGGGATTTCACAGGCACATCCCAGCCGGCCGGCCGGCCTCCCTCCCCCGGCGTTCCCGCTTCCTGTCACAGTAGCACCAGACCTCAGGGGCGCAGCAGCAAACAAACACCCAGCGCCGGATTCTGGGAACGGGGCCAGAGCATTCCCGGGACAGGCCATGCTCTGGCAGCCAGCAGGCTCCTGCTGCACCCAGGCAGCTCCTGGGCCCCATGGGGGGAAAGGGGGCAGCCCCACCGCCCCAGCCCGAGGAGCCACACACAAGCCAGCAGCGTCACAGGGCAGCTTCCCAGCTCCTTGCTGCGCCTGAGGAACGGCTGCCACCTTGGTGGGGGATGCAAGATGTCCCCGAGCCCACAGGGCTCAGCGGGAACCTCGGCGTCGTGCTGAAGGTCAGCGCTGACCCCAGGCTCCAGCTACGCTGGCTCCCTGCCCTTCACCCGCCTCTCCCCCCACCCAACGCCACACTGAGCTTTCCCATTCAGCTGCCTCTCTCCCACTGCAAAAACAAACAGCAGCGATAAGGGCTGCCTAGCAGAGCCCAGGGAGCAAAGTCCCCTCAGTGAAACCCGAGGCTGCAGCACCACAGGAGCTGCCTCCCTCAGAGCCCCAGCAGAGGTACGAGGGCATGGCAGGTGGGGTGAAGCTGCTCCGGCACCCGGTCCCAGAGCTGGATTTAGCTCCTCAAGGGCTCACATCTGCTGCTGGCTACCCCCAAGCAGAGCGGCCACAGCCCAATGGCCAGCATTCCCCACAGAATTAAGGGAAGCCTCCCTCCATCTGGCCACAGGCACACACAGCCACAGCTAGCTACCAGCCTGAACAGTCCCTGCCGGCAGAGCGACAGGACGACTTGATGCCAGCCCAGCACCCGGACACACAGATCTGGACCCCCCTACCTGGCACAGATCCCTCACCACAGCCCCGCACGCCTCTTCCCAGGGAAGCCACTTGAGATCATTTCCTCTCCCGACACCTGTGGCCAGGCTGGACCCTGTGGTCCAGCCTCAGGGCAGCTCCAATTGCTCTGCTCCCACCAGTGTGCAAAGGCACAGAGGGCTGGAGCACAGCAGGAATTGCTCCAGCAGCAGCAGGGGAACTGCACTACTGGGCTCACCCAGAGAGCGCCCAGCCCAGGAGCCTGGCCACCATTATCCACCTTCCCCGCTAGCAGTGTCTGAAGTCAACAAGGAAGCAAAGCATGATCAGGAATACGGAGGACAGTAGCCCAGCTTCCCCCCCTGCCCCCCCCCCCCCCCCCGCCGGCAAGCCCAGAGGGAAGGGCACCCTGTCTGCCAGGCAAGCCGCACACCTCTCCCCTCCCCAGGCTGAGCAAACAGGCAGGTGGTGAAGTCGTGTTCACCGTGTGGGAGCGGCAAGGAGGGAATTGCCCAGATTAGGCCAAGCCGCCCTTGTAGGGGTGGCCCAAGGGAGCCACCAGGAGAAGCTGGACCCCCTTGCCCTCCCCTCATCCAGCCCAGACTCCCCGAGCAGGTAGGGTGGCCGGCAGGCTGAGTCACAGCACGAGGCTGAAAACCCCAGTTCCATTCGACATGACCTCATCAGGTTCCCTGCTCTCTAATGGCATGTGTGCATCTGCACTGGAACACAACTTCAAGGGCTCTGCCAAGAGGGGTAACAAATGGGTGAAGGAAAGCCACCGGAGAAGCATCAGGCCAGGGACAGGGAAGGGGGATGCTGCGCCCCGCCCCCCCCCCCCCAGTGGGCTGCAGCAGGGTAACAGCAAGTCCCCCCCAGTGCTCAGCAACCCTTTAGCACACTGGCTGGCACGAGCCAGCACACATACACAGCAGCAAGGGACAAACAAGACAACAGACCGCCTGCTCTGAGGGACAGCAGGACTCCATCCTCCCCCCAGCCCCCTGCACAAGCTGTTTGCTGATGCCACATCAGGCTACTGCTCCCTCAACCCACTTGCTGAGAAGCAGCCTCCCAGGCTCCTGCATGAGCCAAAGGGAAGGAAACCTGCATTTCCTGGTCAGACAGGAGGTGACATCGTGACTTCCCTTTCCTGTAAGGGTCTAAACACAGCGTCCTGCCAAGGGCCGCTCCCCACTGTCCCCAGCCCACATGCACACACCCTGGAACCAGGCTGGGAACACCAGGCACAGGCACCACCAGCCCCAGCCAGGAGGTTGACATGGTCCCCCCCAGGAGACCAGATGCCCAGCCAGCTTGCTGGAAGTGTCCTGCCTCTGGGTAACACATGCAAGGGCTCCTCGCCCATGGTGGTATTCATTCCCGCCCAGGGCTGGGTGTATCCTACAGGCAGAGGGTGCAAGAGGCTGTGGTTCCAACCCCAGGAGGACATGGCTGTGCCCACCATGCCCTAGGGATGGGCTTGTTATTTGCAGAGCTGAGAAGGCACTAACAGGACTCCAGCACAACATTTGCTCACCAAGACTGCAAGTCAGCATGTACTGCTGCTCTCCAGCCTCCCCTCACACACCTCATCTGCACAACCCCACTGGCTAACAGGCACAAACAGGACCACCTGACACCTTGTGCTGTTCCCGAGGCTCCCAGAGGCAGGATGGGGACATCCCTGGGGAGGCAAACCAGAAGACACCGCCTCCCCCTCACATAGCATGACTGCTGCCACAGCTGTACTCCCCAGGGCCTACCCATCTGCCTTGCCCAGGGCAGCTCCTCTTGCTATGGAGGGAAGGAGAACAGAGAAGGGAAGGGGTTTTCCACCCAAGCCAGCTGCTGGAGACACTGGGCAGAGATCAAGGGAGAGCAGGTTTCTCCATTTGCTGCCCCAGTGTGCTCTGGAGGGGAGCTGCAGGGCCCTGGGGAGCTCCCTCCTGCAGGTAAAAGCAGAAAGGAAGGAGGGCTACAGAGCCAGCCTGGAGCAGGTGGCCTCCCCACATCACAGAGAACTCCCCCGCCCCCCCCCCCCCCCCCCCGCAGCACCTCCAGGCTGCCCCCCTCCTACCCCATCAGACCCCGGTTAGCACGGGGCAGGATGACATCTCTCTCCCCCCCCCCCCCCCCCCCCCCCCCGCCCCGAGCAAGTTAGCCTGCCTGCAGCCGGAGCCAGGCACGGCAAGCAGTGCTGCATGCAGCAACACGCTTGCAAGAATGTGTTACTCCACTGGGCAAGGGGCCTGCCAGCAGCATGCAAACACAATCGGTGACCCACCCTTCCAGGTCGGAAAAACTAGTCTTTGCAGTTTGACACACTCCCTGCCACCCATCGCAGCTACCCACACATGCAAGCAGCCCAGCACCACATCTTCCCTTTCCGACCGGGCCAGGAGAGGAGCTGGGAGCACCAGTGAGGAAGCGGCAGAGAGATTTAGGAGCTCTTCTCAGAAAAGACCAGCCCAAGCACCACACGAGACAACAGCAAGAGGGAAATGCATCAGTTGAGGACAGCAAGATGCTTTCCTCCTCCTGGCCAGAGTGGGAATCTCTTCTCTGTATTCATCTGCTCAGCAGACATCCAGCTCCTACACTGGGCCACTCATCCCAGGTGACCACTCTCCCACCCAGGAGATGCTTCTGCAGTTGCAAAAGCCTCGCAAGGCAAGAGCGGAGAGCAACTCCTCTTGCTGCCTACTCCTCCACAACATCTCAGCCACCTTCCACTCCTGGCATGACACAGGCTGCCCGCCTCCGCGCTGCCGGCTCTCAAGGAACCTGCCCCTGCTGCTACTGCTCACACTGCTTCCAGGTTCCCCGCGCCCACGAGGGGCCAGCAGCAGGAAGCTGGTGAACTTTGAGCAGCGTTTGCTGTAACTGGGGCCAACGCCCAGAGAAGCAGAAGGCAGGGCTGGGATGGAGACACAGCTCCTGCCCTCACGCACGTTAGCCCAGCACACAGTTACCACCAGAGCCAGAGCACCCAGGACCAGGCTGGAAGGAGATGCCCTCATACCAGTGCTGGAGCCACACTCCCATGACTGCACGCCACCCCAGCCAAGCTATAGGAGAGCTGTACCCAGGGCTCAGCCCCACCACCCTGACTTGCCCAGACCCTTCCCTGCTTGTGCTGGAAAGCCAGTCACTCCTGGCCTGGACAAGCAGCCCATCAAGACTGTTCTGTTAAGCACTGCAGCCAGCTGGGATGCCTGCATGCCGACTGACACCCCAGCAGCCTCAAAACCACCCCCACCTCCCAGCACGACAAAAGGCCGGGGGGGTGGTGGGTGGTTTCACAGAATAAATCCTGCTCTCCCATTGGCACAAACATCTGGGCAACGAGCTGTTAAAACTAAACACGCAGGTGATGTGCTCAGCCTGGATCAGGCCACCAGACCCACACTGGCACAAGCATTTTGGCAGTGGGTAAGAGCTCTGCAGTGCAAAGTCACTGTGGACCTTCAGCACAAGGTTAAGGACACAGGGAAAGCTCCTGGACATCCGCTACTCCTCTGTCACTGCTTCCTTGCAGGGAAGCTCATCCCCCTGCAGGTGGGGGAAGCTGGCATGGAAGCTGCCTGCAGGGCAGCAGAGACTGCTCAGTTCCCACCTTGGCCCAAGGCCCACGCACACCGGTCATCCCCACTGCCAACCTCTGACCTATACCTGCTCTGAACTGGGCAAAGCAGATGGAAGCAAAGGTGAGGCGCCCTGGTTATGGGTTCACCTGTCCCAGAGCCACACCTGGCAGCTTGTGCTCCTTAGTCACCAGATTGCCCCCACACCCCACAGTTACCTCATCTCGGCCCTCTGCTCCCAACGAGTAAGCAATATCCCTCGTGGGGAAAACTCTTACTTCCTCCACAGGCAGGCAGGGACTGGGAGCAGTACTGCAGGACCACCACACAGCACTCGCTGCCACCTCGAAGCCCCCTCAGTGGGCTCTCACATGGCAACCCAACGGGACAAATTAATCCACAGGCCAGCCCCCATGCGCAGCAGTCCCTGCACAGGGCAAGCACAGGGACAGGCACGCCTGTGCTGAGCCAGCGGCAGCAGCAGGCAGAACAGCGCCAGCAGCCTTCCTGGGTGGCAAGGAAGGCTGATTAGCAACAAGCACAAGACAGGCAGGAGCCGGACAGACTCATCGGCCTGCTGCTGGGACTTTCCAGTACAAGACCTGGCTCTAAGAAACAGCTTCTCTCTGTGTGTCCCCCCCCCCCCCCCCCCCAAACAGCCTCCTCACATGGTAAGAAGCAAAGAGAAGGCTGTGGCCACCTTTGGGACCTCGAGGACTTTGGTCAAGAGCCCGTAAATCCAGCTCCTTTCCAACAGCTGCATGCCAAGTCGCATTCCTGCACTCTGTGCCAGAGGACAACCTCCTCCACTAGCCAAGCCCTGTGTCACACACAGAGGAGCTGCTTGAATCACCCAACAGGTTTGGGTTTCGTCACCACATCCCAGCAACACCTGTTGCCTTTTATGGACCCAAACCAGCCCCACAGTTCTGCTTCTCACAGCCAGCAGGGCAGGGACAGGGGAAAAAACGCCATGCTGCAGAGACCTGGGTTTTTAGAGCCAGGAAGACAGCTCTGTACTTCCCTGGAGACAGTACCACCACAGTCTTGGAAGAGGGCTCCATCCTTGCCAGCAGTAAATGACAGGCAGTTACAAGGGGTTGTTAGGAAAAGAAACCAAGACTTAACCAGCACTCTCCCCTGAAGTCAGACACGCTGGTAAGCTATTTTGAGAAGCCAACAGCCTCCCAGGCATGGTCCAAGCTATGCTATTATTTTCTGGGTGTCCTAAAGACACCCCCAGCACAGACACAATGGACCAAGGTCTTATCTTCATGCCAGAGGCTGCAGAAGGAAAAAGATGAGAGGCAACCCAGGGACAGACACGCTGGCTGCATGGTCTGGGCTGAACCATTCATCTGACTCCTAGCCCGTCTTTAGGGGAGGGATGGCTTCAAGGGCTCCTCAACCACAAAGATTGGGGCCTGACCTCCAAGTCGGAAGGGAGGAAGCTCACCCCTCCGCAGCAGCCCAGGCAAGCCCAGCGCGCGCCACTAAGCAAGCTTTCATCCTCCCACCCCTTCCAGGAAAGCTCCATGAAAGATTCCAGCAAATGCTGCACATAACAAAGGACAGTCGTTTGCATGCAACAGAGTCCCAGCCAAGTTCAATCAAGTGGAAGGAGAATAGTTTTTTTTAGAAACTGCCTTTTTTTTCTCTTTAGAGTGCACAAGTAAACACTGACAGGTAAGAGAACCTGCCTCAAGAAAAGCACTGGGAGCAGGCAAGGTAAACATGGGGAAGACTAACAATTCCTCTGCTCATGCTCTTCCCAGCCCATGGCTTCCTGCAGGCCTGGGGGACGCTGCCCTGCTCCTCCAGCAAGGGCCCCGGCAGGCGCTGCACGCACAAGAGTGCACACTGCGGGCACTGGAGACAAGAGTCTATGAGTCACCAGCCAGCCACCCACCCACCCACACCTCACCACATCCAGGAGACCTTCTCAGAGAAGAAAGAGCAAGGCACAGGAATGAAAGTTTCAAATACAGGATCATTGACTACGGGATTCCCAACACAACCGGGTCCTGGAGGTGCTGAGCTTTCCCTGCTCCCTACAAAGCCGAGGACAAGCCTGTCCTAACTCCACACCAAGAACTGGGCAGCCAAGTCCAAAAGCATCCGCACAGCACAGGGGGACGTCAGGTGGAACCGCAGGAAGCTGTAGCTGGACACCACCACGAGGCTCCACACGCACCTTAGGTGCTCGCCTCCGGCTGAGCAGGGGCCAGGCAGAAGCCCCCGCAAGCCTGGGTGCCACAGCCCTGCGGCCCAGCCCCCGCTCAGCCTTCGGCCCGACCGCAGGTCCAGACGGCGCGCCGGTACCCCCGGCCTCACCCGATCCCCGGGAAGTGCCCGGGCACCGAGCCGTTGCCCCCCGCCCCGACAATCGGAGGAAGCTTTGTTGTGCGGGCTCCCGCCCTAAGGCCCAGGGGCACAGCGGAGGTGTCCCTGCCGCGCCCCCCGCAGATGCCACCAGCCCTCAGGACCGAGGGCCACCGCAGCTTTTGCTCCAAGCCAAGCCCCTTCTCCGAGGGCTCCCGCTGATCCGCCGCTCCGCCGGACGGCCCTGCCCGGCGGCTGCCCCGTTACCGCGCCCTGCGGCGGGCGGCCGCCTGCCCCACCCGCACGCTTCGCCCGCCCTGGGCACACCGGCCCCGCCAGAACAAAGGCGCGGACAAGGGCGCACCGGGGACCGGGCCCGCCCGCGGCCGGGCGGCAGGGAACCCGGGACAGGGCCGGAGCCCCGGCGAGGACCCCGCGGTGGGGCCGAGAGCCAGCCGCCCGCACAAAGGGAGGCGGAGGGGCCCCGCCGGTGCCGGCCGTGGGAAGCTGGCACACGGGCTGCCTTTGTTCCGGGATGGGAGAGCGGCGGGGGCGGCGAGCCGGCACCGGGCGGGGAGCGGAGCGGGGCGGCCGCCCGGCCCAGCCGCCTTTGTGTCGCTGCCCGCGGGCTCCCGGCGGGCCGGGCCCCGCCAGCGCCCCGGCCGGTCCCGCGGGGCGCAGCCCCGCCTGGCACCCCGCCCCCGGGCGGCAGCCGCCGGCCTCCGGGGCCCCGGCGCCGACCGGCCCCGGCAGCGGAGCAGCGGCCGGGCGCCGACCCCGCCGAGAGGGCCGCGGGGAGGGCGCCGGCCGCCCCGCCCCCCCATCCCGCCGCGAGGGCGTGGGGCGCCCGGCAGGCGCCAGCCCGCACCGGCCTCCCCCGGCAGGCGGCGGCGGCGCCGCCGAGAGCGAGACTCACCGTGGCCGGGCTCCTCGGCGGGCGGGGGGGGGGGGGGAGGGTGGGCGGTCCCTCCCCACGGTGGCAGCACGGCCGCCCGGCCCGCTCCTCGGGGACCCGCCGCTTCGGCGAGGCGAGAGGCGCGGCGCCGGGCGAGGGGTGGGGGTCCGGCGGCGCGGGCCGGGGCGGGCGCAGCGGAGCGAGGTCGGGCCTGGCCGCGCCGTGCGCCCCGCGCCGCTCCCGCACCTAAAATGGAAGTTGCTCCGGAGGGGCGGGGCGGCTCCGCCCCCTGTCGTCAGCGCCCCCCGCGCCAGCCGTGGGCGGAGCGCGGGGCCGCACGGACTGGCCATGGCGGCCGCCGCAGGGGGGCGGGCCTGGGGGTCTGCCCCGGGTGGGGTCTGTGCCCCGTGGGGTCTGTCCTGGGGCAGTCCATCACCCTGGGCGCTGCCCCAGGGGACACGGTCCCCAGGCAGGGGTCTGCCCTCCGGTGGGATCCACCTCCAGGGAGGCTGCCCCGGGGAATCCCATCGGCGGGGCTGAGCTGCTCCCCAGGCTCGGGGTCTGCCACTGGGGTCGGGGGGTGAGGGGCTCTGGGGACAGCCCAGCCCCTCCAGAGCAGAGCCCCCTCCCCGGGCTGTCCTGCCAGAGCCAGGGGGAGACATGGGACTTCATCCGGGGTGGCATTTGTCCAGCAGCAGGACTCTGCGGGGGGGCTGCGGGCCCACCCCGGGGGTCACCTCGTCCCTCTGGCTCCCGAGGGCCGGTGCTGGGTGCAGCCCTGCCAACGCTCGCCCCGGGGGAGCACCCGAGCCCCCCAGCTGGCCCTTGAACCCAGGAGCTTGTCCCAGGTGGATTCTGTCCTGCGGTATGTCCCCTGGGCTCCTGCACCGGCAACTGCTGGTGGGGTGACACAGCCGGTGGCCAGGGAGAAATACGCTGTCAGTCAGTCTAGCCGGGGGCAGGGGGGGCCTGAAGACCCCACTGAGGGGAGCATGACTGATTCTGGTGGGAGGCCTGTCCTGTGGCCAAGGCCACATGGACAGCCAAAGGGCTGCAGGCGCCGGGGGGCCTCGTGTGAGCGCATGACAGCACCGATGAGACGGATTGCTGCGGCGGGGAGGGTGCAGGGGGCTGCATTAACGGTGCCTGTCACAGTGGACAGAAACAGCAAGGCAGCCGGGCAAAGTGATCCTGCTCCGTCCGACTTCCACAGCACTAAATGAAACGGTGCTGCCATCCCTGCTGGCACGCAGAAATAGCAGGAGGGGACCTGGGAGGGGGCGGGGGGGGGGGCAGGAAATCTAAAAGTGAAGTTTTGCAATCGCAACTAATCCCACCAGGGAAACATAACTGCAGAGTGAGCAGCAAGCACCCTGCGAGGAAGCAGCACCACGTCCCCAGGCCTGCCGCTGCCACTCCACGGCCACAGGGTCAGAGCTGAGCTCGGGCAGGCAGGTGCTGCGTGCGCGCTTGCACCTGCACCCCGGTGGTGGAGCATTCCCCCTTCCCCGGGGGGGCGAGGAAGTGGTGCAGAGCCTGCCCCTTCCCACCCTCCCTGCTGCTCACCCGGCAGAAGTGCTGATCCAGGTCTCCTGAAGGCGAATCTCTGGCCCTGGCTGGTGGGATCCAGGCGCTGGGGACAATCCTGCTGGCCTCCTGACTACCAAGCTGTTAGTAAGATAACGATGAGAGGAAAAGAGCTGAATAAGGTTTTGGGTGGGGATGGGTGATTCTAGGGGTAAATATGGGTGGGTTGCTCAGTGAGGTCAGGAGGAGGGGGGACAGGCCACTGCAGCCTGCGAATGTTTGGAGAAGGTAATCCCCTAGCTGGGGTGGTGTTTGCTAAGGGTGGCACAAAAAGGTACAATGAGGAGAAATGGGATTCAGTGCATGTGAAGGGCGTGTTTAGGGAGACCCCCAAACTCTCCCTGATGTTTGATTTGTAAAATAGATCGCCCAGCCCGCTGGCTGTGAAGAGCAGAGAGAGCTGGCCTTTACCCCTCCCCTCCATCCCACAGCGGGGAACTGGGACCTTCTCCCTGTGTCCCTCCATCCTGGTTGTCACCCAGAATGCTGGGACCCCTCCCAGCCCTGTGGTCGAGTGAGAGCAGCTCCTGGATCTCAAATACTCCTCAGCTGCCCTCCCCTCCTCTTCACCCACACAAGAAGGAAGGTGGACGCGTCCCCCGCATCCTGGGGACAAGGAGGGAGAAGAGGTGCTCTCGCGGTTCATTCTGGGAAGAGAAGTCCTCACCTGCCAGTCCCAGGGATCTCTGACACCTCCGAAGGGACAGCTCTCCCCCAGGGAAAAAGCACCACAGACACCTTGCCCCTCCAACCCAGCACCGGCTGCCACGACACGTCCACAACTGCCCAAGTTGTTTGGACAACAGGCTGTCGGTGGGGCGCACACGTGGGCCCAGCGTGCTCACACAAACCCACTGCTCTTGGTTGAAAGCAGCACGAGATCTGTGGCGCTGGCATGTGGGAATCACCAGATGGGTCTGTTCCACATCAGCTGGCAAATAATTTCAGCCCACAAGTGGATTCCAAGCATGGCCCCCGGTGACTCTCCTCACCCTCCCCTATTACCACCTGAATTATCTGGCCTCCCTGCCCCACCCCAGGGAAGGTGGGTGGCCAAGAGCAGGGCATGCAAGCCATGCTAAGGCTTCACTCGTGCCTAAAAGTGTAGGAGATGCAGGCAGGACGCCCCAATGCGTGGCAGGGGACAGTGCCCAGCAGGTGGCTGCTCTTGACACTGAACACTGGCAACAGGTAAGTGGCCACCGGTGCAAAAAGCACAGGGCAGCCTTCTGCTGTGCCTGGCGTGTGGCCACGTTGTTGCTATTTCGACCAGCCCAGAAATTTAACAACCTTTAAAGTCTTCAGTTTCTTCAAAGATTAAACACACTGTTGAGAACACTCCTCTGCTGGCTCCGAGCTGGAGGTGGAGTCGGGTCTCTTTGAAGCTGAGCGAGTGCCTCTTGTCCCCAGGGCTGCAGGATGGAGCTGGACAGGGTCTATCAGTGCAATGTCAGCTCCAACTCCTGATTCAGCCGTGCCCCGGAACACCCAGTAATGCAGGCTTACTTTTGAAGGCAGGCTGAACCCTGATCCTCTGGCTTCGGCTCACCCAGCAGCAGATCATGCTCTTGTTTGAATATAACTACTGCGGCAGAGGAGTCTGCCCCACTTCTTCCTGGGAAGGAGGGATGTGTTACTAGCATGGGAAAATTTGCCCTCCTTTACAGTAATTACATGTAATAACATCTTGCATGTCCCCTGTCATCCTACAGCGCTGCTGGTGCCTTATCCAGATGAGACGCTCAGAAAACGCAGCTACCACCGGAACAGAGCAACACGACTTGTTTACAAGAGAGATCAGTACTGCTCGGCAGTGGAGGACAGGAGGAAGGGGAGGCTGCTGTCGCCAGGTCCAGCGCAGGCGGTTCAGAGAGATGGCCTGCATTGTTCTAAATCAGGATAACGAGGCACTTCCGCAGCCCCTTTCCTCTGGGAATCCCAACAGGTTGTTGTCTTCCCCCTGCACAAGGGGAAGCGTGGCACCAGGGGGGTGAACCGACTCATCTGTCGGACGCCAGTGTTAAAAGGGTGGGGGGAAGCTGGGGCTGCCAGAGCTTTTCAGCCCTAATGCGAAGATGCCACGCAAAAAAGCAAGTCCACAGTCCACACCGACACCTTCCCAGAGCAGCGTCTGGCAGCTCCACATGCTCGCCATGGCATTGAGTCAGAGGAAAGCGAGACATCTGCCTCCTGCCCACTGCCTGCTGTGCCCAGCTCTCCCGTGCCTACCCTGCACACCGGCCCACTGTTAGCCTTTGACGTCTGACCTCGCTGCATGCCATCGCACTCCTGAACTGTCAAATTCCTATTACACCTTTTGCTCAAATGTGCAAATGTTTTAATTTTTAATTAATAATATATTTTGTTACATTTTTTTACATTATTTACAACAAAATAAATAAAAAAAAATTACTGAAGCGTGCACAGAAATTAATAAATTTTTTTTACATTTTTTTACATTACTTACAACAAAATAAATTAAAAAAATAAATGACTGAAGTGTGCAGAGAAATCTCCTTCCCTCCCAGCCCTGCCGTGATCTACCACTACTTACAACCTCGTCTTCCTCTCCACCTCTAGCTCTTTTCCCAGCCATGGACCCCTGCCTTCATCCTTCCCCTTCTGTGACAGCTGCAGCAAAGTGTGAGCTACCTCCCAAGAACAGGGCAACAGAGGCGGCTCCTTTGCTGCAGTGTAGCAACAAAAGCAAAAGGGGACCTCACTGGAAAACAGTCATGGCTGTCAGTGAGACCCAAGGCGGGAATTTCCATTCTCCTAAAGAAACCAGCTAAGAATCTGCTGTTTTGCAGCCTTGGGAAGACATGACTTGTCCTGTGGGGAGGCCTCTCTTCCCTCTTCAGAGAGAGCCTGGATAACCAGCGCACATTTAGGCTACCTCCAGGCTAAGCTACCTTCCCTTCTCCTCCCCAGTGAATCCCACCAGGAGATAAACCTGGCTTGACATACCTGATCCACTGAGTCACTGAGGGCTGTGCCCAGCAGCCCACCAAGGACAGGTGCCAGAGTCCCCACCTCAGTAATGCAGGGGCTGTGCCTCAGGTAACCAGCTTCTGAACACCAGAAGGTGGACAGAAGGGTTCACGGTCCTACATGTTTTGCTGGGGTGGCAGCGAGAGCTACTGTCACATTCTTTTCAGCCAGCAGATTCTGGCAGCAAATATGGTCACCAGTCTTTAACGAGAGGGGTCAACGGAACAAAAAGCTATCAGTGCTTTTTCCAGCATAGATTGTTTGGCTTTGGGTACTAGTAAAAGTTACATTCATAAAAGGCCTCTTTTGTGCATCTACAGTGGGGGTGTTTGCTGGTATTGCCAGATCAAATCTCAGTGAATTTTAGGGGCAGACAAGACTATTGGCGAGGAGGGAGAGGCAGCACACGCAGCTGCCGGGGGTGCAGCGGAGAAGTGGGCTTTGCGTGACAGGGATTAGCACTGTTGCCGCTGTGAAATACTAAAACAGCCTGAAAGCAAGGGGCCTGTTGTCTGCGCGGGGCCCAGGGTGGTGTGTCGCTGCCCGAAAGCAGTTCCATGGCCCTGCTAGGGCAGTGTGCCCTCCAGACAGACTGAGCCTGACTCACAGGCAGTCCATCCCACCGGCAGGCCTGCAGGCTTTTCCACCACCCTGTGCCCACTGCGTGCTCTGTCCTAGTCCCAGGAAATGTGGCTGACACCCTTTCCCACAGCCGCCACTGGGGCTCCGGTCCCACTCACTGTCACAGGACACACCAGGCTGTCCATGGGGTGACTGTTCCAGGCTCTGCAAGGCATCGGCATCCCATTAGCAGAGGAGTATCTGTGCCACATTCCACCTAAAAAACACTTTCTGTAGGCCAGGGAAGCTCACATGGCAAGGGTGGACTCTGGCCTTGCACAGGAGCACACGTGGGAGCTGTTTTGCGCAGCGTGAGCCTAACTAATGCCTCCAGAGCTGAGGGACTTTGTCCCTCCTGTCATCTATCAGCTCAAGAGCCCATGGGGCCTCCAAACCCCCTGTGCTCTCCACCAGGGGTGCAGGGTGTGTGCTCCCCCTTCACCCAAGGAGGTGGCTGCAGCAACCAGCTCTCTGTTCCTCCTCCAGATAGAAGAGCCGCCGGTCACCCTGAGCATGTCCCAGGACAGGGAGAGACATTGGGTTGCTTGCCCTTTTATCAGCCCAGCCTCTGGGATGACCTCAGGAGTGGGAAGAGGGACACAAAGGGGAGGGAAGAGCCCAGTTCTGCCTTGGTCTCCTCCCTGGGGTGGACAAGCAAATGCAGCTCTTTCCTCCACAGCTTGAGCAAGGTGACCGGGTGAACGCCTTGGCCTCTGCTCCTAGCCTGGGAGGGGATTTCTCAAGCCACATGAAAGGGAGGAGAGGAGACGCCAGGCATTTCTCCCCTCTTGATGACTGGTGCTTCTGGTGAAGAAAAGTGAGGGCAGGTGTTCTGTTTCCCTTTGCAGCAGGGCTGCAGAGGCACAGGGGATGGGAGTGGGTTCTGTCCCCGAGCCAGCACCAAAGATTCAGGCTTTCCAGTAGTTGGGACATTGCCTCTCATCTGCTGATTGCGAGGGTAAGTCCTCTGAATCAGCACCTTGGGATTTTGTAATTTCACTTCACTCTGCCTCTGTGTCTTTCCTTTGACATCTCTGGCCCACCTGGCTGACCAGGCTGGAAGGTGATTTCCACTGCTGATGTCCCTCCACCTGCAGGCTCCCTGTCAGAGCATCTGCTTGCACCACAGCCTTGGCTGGAGAGGAAGGGGGTTTCTTCTCAGATTTGCTTTTGATCCCTGCTCAATAAACTCCCCTTCTCCTTCCTCTGCTGTCTCAGCGTGGCTGGGGCACGACAGAAAATATTACTCAGTAGAGTGGAAGTCAAGACAGCCCACCATGTCCCAGGGCCAGTTATGTCTCTTCTGTAGGGTTGCAGAGGTCTTCTCTGAAGCTGAAAGTGCTTCCCATGGGGAATTTTCCAGGGACGGGACCAAGGGTGCAGGGGCTGACATAGACCCGCAGGTGGATCACCAGGCTGGGGTTGGATTTAAAAACATGACGCAGAGGTAGCTGGGTTCTGGAATCGGCAGGCAGACCCCTCAGTCAGCATCTGGATCCATCTGCTCCCGGTGAATTTAAGCTTTCCAACTGACAGCTCGGATCACTGTAATTCCAAAAGATTGTGAGGGGTGAGGGAGGAAACATCTCTATTTTTCTTCTATTTTTATGAGCATATGATAGCACTTTGATACAAAATTACTTGTTTTGCTGTATCCCTTGGTATTTAGGGCCAGGCTCCAAACCACCCGAGGTCAATGGAAAGACTGCCACTAACCTCAGCAGCCACTGGCCCAGACCCATCATCAGGCACTTACTTTCTTGGTTTGCATCCATTTTGCATGCAGCAAAAACGGAGAAAAGAAAAAACCACCCTCACATGTCAGATCTATCTGCAAAGCCATGGAAAGTATCAGGGGATGATACCGCATTTGAAAACTTTATAGGTTAAAATCTACAGCGTCATCTAGACTCCTATTCTTCTGCAGCGCCTGAAATTTCCACCCACTTTGGTTGTTTTTAAGAACAGCTAGTATCTCCAGGCAATCAGGCTGGGATTATTATAATTGTTGTTCGTGTGTGTGAAGTGACTGACGCAGATGTTTTTACAATGGATGCTTTATAAAATGACAAAATACTTTCAAACTAAGTAGGCAGCATCGTTTGCATGAAGGACAGCTTCCCAAGCACCCACTATCAATCTTCCCCTTCAGAAGCCTGCTGTGTGTATGCCCCACTCCTCCCAAAAGGCGTCAGCGAGCCGCGAAAACACCATTTCTCACACACAGGGCCACAGTAGATTTTGAAAACCTGAAACAAGGCCCGGCGCAGGGCTCTGAGCTGACCAACCCCAGCACCGCATTGCCAGAAGAGCTGCTTTGCAGACAGCACGCTCCCCAGTCACTTATCCTGCATGCTTCAGTGCCACAGCGCCAGCGACCATGAGCAGCATGGCGCTCCCACCTCGCGTTGTGGCCTGGCAGCCTTGCCTGTGGGCCTGCAGAGCAAGGGTGAAGGCTGGACGGGCCAGGCTGATGCCCACGCCCCTGCCCTGCAGGGTGGTGGCGGGAGGGCGTGGGGCAGCCTGTGGCACGGTGTTGTGCCCACAGCACGGTGTCGGGCCTGTGGGTCGGTGTCGGGCCTGTGGCCTGCCACCTCACATGCTCCAAAGCCCAGGGGCTGCCTGCAGCAAAGGCCTGAGCTGAACGCCATGTTGCAGTAGGCCATGAGCCTTCTCTGCCAGGCTTCCGGCCGGCACAGAGGAGGGCTAAGGGGGATGGCCAGGGTCACAGCAGGAGTGCGGCGGGGGGGGGGGGGGGGGGAGGGCTCTGCTAGGCTCCCGGGCGTGCAGGCCGCAGCCCCGCGATGCCGGCCCTGCCATAGCGGCACACCGCCCCTCCCCGCCCGGTCCCGCCCTCACGCCCTTCCTGCCGCTAGCCCCATTGGCTGGCGGGGCGCGATTGGCTGCCGGGTGGGCCAATGGAGGCTGCCGCTGGGCGGGGCGAGCGGCGAGGCCACGCCAGACGTTGGGCGCGAGGCACGCACGTGCTGGGCGGCAGGGGACCACGAGTGGCCGACCCTCCTCGGCAGACCCTCCTCGGCGGCAGGTTCGCGGCGGGCCCGGGGCTGCCCGCCCACAGCGGGGGGAAGGGGGGCGAGGGCCCAAACCCCCGCCCACCGGGTTCCCCCCGGCGGAGCGCCGCGGGTGGCGCCCCCTGGCGGACCAGCGGAACCCCGGGGGTTTCCCGGTCCGGTGGCTACACGTGGCCGGTGCCCGGGCCCGTGGGGTGCCACACGGGCACTGCATGGGTGCACAGGCTGCCCGGTGCTGTGTGCAGGCATTGCAGGGTGATGGTGCAGCAGTGCTGACTGTTGCACAGCTGCACGGGCGCTGCAAAACATGCCTCCGCCCATGCTCCTCTGCAGGCCCCACTACATCCTGGTCCCAAACCATTCTGGCCAGTCCACTACGGGGATGGTGAGTGCTGGTCCCGGGTCCCCAGCTCTGCGCTGTCCCCACAGGGTGCCCATGGGCTCTCCATCAGCCACCCCGAGGCTGCTCTACCGCAGCACCCGCCTGCTCCGCAAAGCCTTCCAGCAGCTCCACCAGCAGCAGCAGCGAGGGGATGTTTTCTGCGATGCAGTCCTGCAGGCTGAAGGTGAGCAGGCAGCATGGCTCAGGGAACTGGGGGGCCAGGAGCCGCAACCTCCAGGAAGGGCAGCCAGGGCTTTGGGGTGGTGACGGCCACTGCACTGTTGGCTTTGCAGGCGAGGCAGTGGTGGCCCACTGCTGCGTCCTCTCCGTCTGCAGCCCCTTCTTCATGGAGCAGCTGGGCCAGAAGCTGCCCCCCCAGGGTTGCAGGGTGGTGCTGGAGCTGGGGGGGCTGAAGATCGGGGCACTGCGCAAGCTGGTGCACTTCCTCTACACCGCTGAGCTGGAGGCCACACAGGAGGAGGTGCAGGAGGTGCTGGCAGCTGCCCGCCACCTTCGTGTCACTGAGCTCGAGTCCCTGGAGCTCCGGGAGGGACGCCTGGTCAGGCTGGGACCCCAGCGGCAGCTCAATCGCTCCTGCCTGCGTGCCCCCCAGCATGTCTCCCCCGTGACAGTGGGTCACAGGGCTGAGCCCAGGGTCAATGCCGTCCCCCCGTGTGAGGGGCCACGCACTCAGGGGACCGTGCAGCCCAGCTCCGTGGGGCGGATGAAACTGCGAAAGGTGGAGAGCTGGGGGTGCTGGGAGGTGGTGCAGGAGAGGCAGCCCCCCACCGTGCCCAGCACGGTGGCAGTGAGTGACAAGGGGCTGACGGAACCGCAGCCACCCCTGCACGCAGGTGCACTGGGGCAAGCAGGTGGGCACTCTCCCCCACGGCGGGCCTGGAGGAAGCAGGGCCAGGTGCCTCCCCCACCCCAGCAGGGCTGCAGGCAAGCGGTGCCTCTGGGGGACCCCCTGGGGGACTCCGATGAGGAGGAGGTGGATGTAGGGACAGTGGAGCCATGCCTGCCCCCCAGCACTGTCTGTGTCTGGCCCTGTCCCTCATCCGAGTCAGATGAGGAGGTGGATGTCCTCACCTAGGGGGGGGCTGGTGCTGCTGCCTGCCCTCAGGGCAATGTGGCAGAGCTGCCCTCACCCCAGGCCCAGAGGCTGCAGCAGCCCCGGGCTACATGGCGTTGAAATAAAGTGTTAGCACTGGTGGAGCTTCGCTGTGGGCTGCCAAGCTTTATTGGGGAATTTGGGGGGGACGCAGGGGGATGCAGGGGCTCCGGCAGTGGCTGCTTGCGGCAGAGCTGCAGCATCGGAGACGGGACTGGGGCTTTCGGGTGTGCCCCACTTCATCTCGCCTCTTCATAGATGCTCACACCGCAGGTGCCAGTGCCGGCTTGGCTGTGGGGAGGGTGGTGGTGCGTGGTTCCTGTTCTCATCCCATCCTTGTCCCCATCCTGTCCCACTCTTCTCCCTGTCCCATCCCCGTCTCCATCCCATCCCATCGCAGTCCCATCCTGCCCCTGTCCCCATCATGTCCCGTCCCTGTTCCCATCCCATGCCTGTCTCCATCCCATCTCATCTTTGTCCCCATCCCGCCTCTGTCCCCCATCCCATCCTGTCCCTCTCCTGTCCCCACGCACCTGGCTGCCACCTCTATGCCAAGCTGCTCTTCAGGGCTTCCACCACGGCCTCCGGCTGGGGGAACTTCAGCTTGCGCGGCGGCCCCTTCTTGATGCCACTCCACAGCTCCACGGCTGGGGAGGGCAAGGGGGGACAGGTCAGGGGTGCCAGGGGTCCCTCCGCCCCCCCACCCCCGGCCCTGGCACTCACTGCTGCCATCCTCCTTCACCAGGGACACCTCGAAGCTGTTCCTGCGCGGCTGCCGGGGGTTGATGTCCACGGGGAGGTGGGCTACGGCCCCGCGCAGGGCCTCACTCACCGCCGCCGCCGTGCGCCCGAACACCCGTCAGCTCTTGCTGGGGGGAGCACAGGGCAGGGGGGTCAGCACCTGGGGAAGGGGCTCCGCACCCCGGGGGTGGGTCGGCACCCCGCGAGGGCACCCCGCCTGGCTCACCAGTGCTCGATGACGACGCGGGGGCCCGTGACCCCCGGGCTGCCCTCGTCCTGGGCGCGCAGCCGCTTCTGCGGGGCTGCAGCCTGCTCCAGTGCCTCGGCCGGCGGCTGCCGGGCCCCGCGCTTCCTGCCGCGGGAAGCCATCCTGCGGAGAGCCCGGGGCCGCGCTGCGGGGCGCCCGCTGCGGGGCGCGGGGGGGAAGCAGTGACGAGGCTCCGCAGGGGGAACGAGACCGGGGCACCCACTGAGGGGGGGGTGAAAGGGGGGCGCCCACCGGGGTCCCGCCACGTAGGGTGATGCGGTGTCCCCAGAAACCCCGCCGTGAGGGGGGGGGGGGAGGGGAGGAACCGAACCCGCGCCTCCTACCTGCCGCGCCGCGTGCCGGACTGGGGCGCTGCGCCGGGCTGTGCCCTAAGGTGAGCCGCAGGAGGGGGGCGGCGGGGGGCGGCAGGAGGCTATCACCGCTGAACGGCACCCGGAGCCCGCGGGAACCGGGAAGGCACCCCCATCCTCCCCCCGCCCGCCTCCGCGGGACCATCTGACCCTTCCCGGGGCAACGGCGAAGGGCCGGGCCGGCCCGCTGTTACCTCCGCCTCCCCCTCCCCGGCAGGGGCAGTGGTTCCGCCCGCGTGCCCCTTCCCGCCGTGCTGCCGGCGCAGGCGCGGCAGCCAACCAGCGCGCACAGCCCAGCCGCGCGCCGCCCGAAGCCCCGCCCCCAGCGCTCAGCCCCGGCCCCTCCACGGACACGGACACGGACACGGACACGGACACGGAGCGTTTATTGTCAGCGATGAGGATGAGCGTTAACCGAAGGCGGGGTCTGTGCTAGTGCCCGTCCCCGCCTGCACCGGGGTCCTGCCCAGCGGGGCTTCCCCGCTCTCCCGGGACAGGGCCAGGACACGCCCCACGGAGCAGGCCGCAGGCAGGGCCGAGCGGGCGGGCAAGCCCTGCGGGGCCGGTGCCACCGGGGTGACGGTGACGCGACGATGGGTGATGGACACAGGGCAGCTTCTACTTGTCCTTCTTGGTCTCCCCGTCGGGGTGCCTGGCAGCCGCCTGTTGAACAGAGGGCTCCTCGGGCCCCTCCTCCCGCGGCTTCGACTGCTTCTTGGCTTTCTGGTAAAGCTCGTTGAGGTTGAACTCCCGGATCACGTTTTCCTGCGGCCCAGAGACAGTGTTGGCACCCCCGGGGACCCCCGCAGCCCCTACCCTTCCCAGGTCACAGGCTGGCTGCCAATCCCCATCCTGCCCTGGGGTGGGGGGTGGGCAGCGGGCTGAAACATCCCACCCACCTCAGAGAAGGTCCAGGAGACAGCCCGACCCTTCTTGTCGATCTGTGGCCGGCGCATGGTCTCTGTCCCACCCTGGAAGAGGATGAGGGTGGGCAGCTGCTTTGTGAGGGGTGAGGTGCTGACCTTGTACCTGCGGTGGGAGGGGGAGAGGCTGATGGTGACCCTCTGGCAGCTGCAGCAGGGGGCTGGGGGCTCCCATGGACTCTGCCCCAGCACGGACCCCACCGCCCAGGCTGTCTTCCCACCAGACCTGGTGCTGACGTCCGTGTACCGGCCGACATCCACCTTCCCGAAGTGCAACCCCGAGCAGTTGTACCTGGGGCGGATGGAGGGACATGGCTGCCAGTGCCACAGGTGACTGCAGGGCTGGGTGCAAGCCCTGGCCCCACAACTCACCAGGGCCCCCGGCAGGCGCCACTCACTTGAGAGAGAGGTCAGCAAAGATGGGGGCGAAGGACTGGCACTCGCTGGACCAGTTGGCAAAGAACTCGACGATCCAGGTCACCCGCTTGTCCCGCTCCAGCTCCTCCTGCAGCAGGGGTGTGGGGCTTAGCAGGGGACACAAGCACAGCCCGCCAGCACCCCCCTCAGGAGATACTCACATCTATAGTCTTGTCGCTGAAATACTTGATGTACTCGGGGCCCATGTAGAGGGGGGGCTTGCACGTCATCAGGAACACTGCAACAACAGCGGCCCTGAGCCCCCCCACCCCCCAGTGCCTGGAAGGCCCAGGATGGGTTTGGGATGAAGCTCCTCCTTTCCCAGAGCAGCCCAGGGGAACCACGGCAGAGTGAGCCCTGGGGCAGGCAGACTTCCTTGAGCCCTGCCTCACCCACTGCTGCCCCCAAGCCCGAGCCCACGGAAGCTCCTCACACCTGCAGCCCCCTCCAGCAACAAAGGCCAAAGGTCAACCCCACAGCAAGAGGGAGCTCTGGCTCATCCAGCCAGGTGGCACAGGGGACAGGTAGGGACGGCTGGTGCTGAGGGCAGGCCAAGCCATGCCAAGGAGGCACTGCTGCTGCCTCCAGTGCTCTGGGCTCCCCCTGGCAGATCTCACCTATGCAGAGCGTGAGGTAGAGCAGGCCCATACGGATGTCGAGGCGGAAGAAGAGGATGGCATTTGCCACTTTGCTGAACATGAAAATGTTCCCGATGTGCTGCTCCACAGTGACTGTGGAAGGAAAGAGGGATAGAAGATGGGACCAGATCCCCCCAGAAGACAAGGCAGATCTTGAGGGAGGGCCAGATTTGGTCCTCCAGACCCCAATCCACTCAGCTTCTCAGGGAAGGTCCCTTAAGCAGCCCCACCCCGCAGCACAGGCCCCAACTCACTGGAGCGTCGGTTCTTCATCATCACGATGGCGCTGAGGAACATGAGGATCTCCACCTCCCGCTGGGACAGGAGAGATGGTGTGAGCAGGAGGCACCCGTGGGACCCTGCAGCCACAGCAGAGCCTGGGAGCGGCCACCAGTGCCAACCACAGCCCTACTGTCCTCCCATAGTCAGGCTGCTCCTGGCCCAGCCTGGCACTGGCATGAGTGGCTGTGCCAGGCCGTGCTGGCCCCAGCTCTCTGCCAGCTCCCTGCCTCCTCCTGCAGCTCCTTCCCCTCTGGATCTTGAGAGGGAGACAGCAAGGAGGAGGCTGCCCCTGCCACAACAGGCACGGCCTCCCACCCTTGCCAGCACCTGAGGAGCCCTCAGCAGTGGGAGAGCATCGGCAGAGCAATGACAGCGGCTGCTGGGCTTCCCCCTCCCTCAGCTGGGCCGGCTGCAGCCCTAGCAGACAGCCGGGCACAGGGGCTCGGGGATGGGTGGCAGAGCCAGGTCAAGCCCGGCAGGCTGCACGAGTGGGAGGGGAGCCAGGCCCGCCCGGGGAACACCGGGGCGGGCACAGAGGGCGCAGGCATGGTGGGGGGGGAGCACGGGGAGGGGGCGGGCTCGGGCTCAGAGCGGGCCCGGGTCAGCGGCAGGCCGGGCCGCCTCACCCAGTCGAAGTCGCAGGGGTTGCCGTCCTCCCGCTGGGAGGGTAGCCCTTGGCAGAGCGGCGGGACCTTGCGGACGAGCAGGAAGGCGGTGGCGAGCAGGGCGGAGAGCGGGTAGTAGGGCCGCGCCAGCCAGCGGCACAGCCCCGGCACCGAGTACACCAGCGCCAGCAGCGGCGCCAGCACCGCCATCTTGCCCTCTGCTCAGCAGCTGCCGCACGGCCGCCCTGCTCCTATTGGCCCGCTCGTCTGCGGGAGGCGGAACGCCCTGCGGCCCCGCCGGCCAATAGCAAGCGGCGCTGCCCGGCGCTCCCCATACGGCGGCGGGCCAATGAGGGGGGAGGAGAGAAGCGGCCAATCAGAAGGCTGGGGCGGAGTCTCCCGTAGCAACGGGGGCAGTGGGCGGGGCCTGAGGGGCGCTCGGCCAATCGCGGCGGGGCGGCCCCGCGCGGGGCACGCCGGGAAGATGGAGAACTTCTCGGCGCTGTTCGGCGGGGCTGAGCCACCGCCTGCCGCCGCCGCCGCCCTGGGCTTTGGGCCCGCCAAGGCGCCGGGCGCCGGGGCCGCTCCGGCTCCCGCCTCCGCTGCGCCGCCGCCGGGCGAAGACGCGGCCCGCAAGGCCGCCGCCGGCCCCTTCTACTTGCTGCGGGAGCTGCCAGGTGCGGGGCGGGGCCGCGGGGCGGGGGCGGGCGTCGCACTCGGCCAATCGGCACGGCGGAGCTGGGGCGCGGTGGTGACTGGCCGCGCGACCGGCCAATGAGAGGAGAGAGTGGCGGACAGGGAGGCGTGAACTGACAGCGCGACAGGCCAATGCGCGCGGGGGGGGGGGCGGGGGCAAGCTGTTAGTTCTCGAGTGGGGAAGTGGGGCTGGGGCGAGGGTCCCGGGGCGGGGCCGGGGGGGTCCCCGACGGTGGGATGGAGCGGCCTGGCTGGGCGGCAGCACCACCCCATCTCCCCCCCCGCGGCGGGCGCAGGCACCACGGAGCTGACGGGCAGCACCAACCTGATCACGCACTACAACCTGGAGCACGCCTACAACAAGTTCTGCGGCAAGAAGGTGAAGGAGAAGCTCAGCAACTTCCTCCCCGACCTGCCCGGCATGATCGACCTGCCCGGCTCCCACGACAACAGCAGCCTGCGCTCCCTCATCGAGAAGCCCCCCATCTGTGGCAGCTCCTTCACCCCCCTCACTGGCACCATGCTGACGGGCTTCCGCCTCCACGCTGGCCCGGTGAGCCCGGGGCTGAGGGCTGGGGGGCGGCCCCTGGGGCAGGAGGTGCCCGGCCCCGCCTGACCAGCCCTGGTCTCCTCTCCCCAGCTGCCTGAACAGTGCCGGCTGATGCACATCCAGCCACCCAAGAAAAAGAACAAGCACAAGCACAAGCAGAGCCGCACCCAGGATCCTGTCCCCCCAGGTATGGGGCTGCGCTTCACCGCCGCAGCCGTCCCCTCTTCCCTTCAGCCCCGTGGAGGCCCAGCTCATCCAGCCCTCTTGTTTCTCCAGAAACCCCCTCAGACTCCGATCACAAGAAGAAAAAGAAGAAGAAAGAGGAGGATCCAGAACGGAAGAGGAAGAAGAAAGAAAAGAAGAAAAAGAAGGTGGGTGGGGAGAGCCGCGGCCTGATACCCAGCCTGTGCCCACCCTAGGGGCCGTCTGGCAGTCGCAGGGCCTGGAGCCAGCGCGCGGCCATTCCCCAGGGATGCTGCTGTCAAGCAGGAGGTCTCACGGGATACCTGTCTGTCCTTCCTCTGCAGAACCGGCACAGCCCGGAGCACCCAGGGGTGGGCGGCTCCCAGGCCAGCAGCAGCAGCAGCTTGCGGTGAGGCCGTGCCGGCGCCGCCCCGGGAATCCCCCAGCCGGCGGGAACAGCCTTGACTGACCTGGGAGGGACTCATCCCTCTTGTGGCGCTCGGCACGGGGGCACGGGCTGGCCTGTCCCCCCACCCTGGCAGAGAGGACACCCCCACAGCCCCCCACTTGTGTCGTGCTGCCAACTGGGACCAGGGGACACGGACTGCTGGCACTGAGGTTGCCAACCTTGGCCTTTTATACCAACACAGCCCGGTGCATCAGGGCCTCTCCTTTTTAGTCACCTTTTGATTAAAGTCTCTGCTCTGAGGAGGGGCTGGTGGCAGTGGCTGCTGCAACCCTTGGCCGTTGTGGCGAGGCGAGGAGCTGAGACCGGGGGTGTCCATGGGGCATGCGGGATCTGCGCTGCCCTGACACGCTGTGGCCTGGGATGGAGTATCATGGCCGAGCTCCCAGCCCGTCTCCTGCCCAAGCAAGGGTGAGGCGGGCTCCGACCTTGGCTCTGGCTGCTGGGCTGGGTTGAGGGACTCTCTGCTCCTCTGCCCATCACCTCCCGGGCCTGGCGAGGACAGGAGTGACCCTGGAGAGGCACCGTGTCGCTGTGCAGAAGCAGCTGCTGGCAGAGCACCCCAGCTGCCATTGCAGGCACTGGGAGCTCCAGCAGCAGTCCTGGCATGACACCAAAGTCCTCCTTTGGTCCCAGCATCTTGCACAGGATCCTAAGCCTCGCCAGCTCCTGCAACGCCTTCCCCAGAGCGGCTTTCCTCATGCCCTGAGAAAAACCTTAGCTTCTGCAGGAGCTGAGTTTTCCCAGTAGCACCCTGAGGCGGTGCCTCCCCAAAACGCAGCTGGGCTCAGCTCTCCTTGGGCCCCCCTTTCCTCTCCCTGTTGTGAGGCAGGAGGGAAGGCCAAGACACTGGAGGACGGGAGCTCTTCAGGGGCTCCTCTGTCCCCAGACGCTAAACAAAGCACACACATGCCCACCAGGGCGGCTCATTAAATATCCTTTTATTCCTCATTTTTAAAATGGCTAATAATAATAATTAAAAAACAATGGCATGGCTCTGCAGAGGCCTCGGGAGACATATTGCCGTAGAGAAAGAGTCAAGTAGTGCCTGAAGTTTTGCAGGCCCCTGCATGGGGTGGTTTGCCCGGGCAGGGGTGGGGGGACAGGGAGCACTGGGCTCCTTGGCTGCATTTTTTGTTTTTGGCATGTGATGAGAAAATATTGCTTTATGGGGATGTACCCCGCTGGCCTTCCTCTTCCCCGAACGGAAATAAAACCAACTGTGTGACAGTGAAAAAACCCTATCAGACCCATTTTAAAAATTAAAAAAAGCAACAAAAATAACACACGCACCCCAGCCCCGTCCCAACCAACACAAACCCTGGAGAAACATAAAAAGGGTGAAAACCTCAAGTGGGGAAAGACTGGAGCCCATGAGTGCTTCTCTGCGCCTGCCGGCACCTGCGGTGCCAGCTGGTGGTTGGATTTGGGGATGTGCAGGGAAGGGGCTGCCCCTCCACCCTTCCTCCCCGTGCTGTGAGGCCCCAGGCAGGGTGGGCTGCGGGCTTCACAAGTGAAGAACTGGGAAGGAGAGTGTCCTCGGCTGAAAGCACCTTGGCCTTCGACAGGGGCCGGGGGGGTGTGTGGGGGTGTCAGGGCAGCCCAGGGGGGCATCTGCCAGCCCACGGCCCTGCCCACCCCGGGTGGGAGAGCAATGCCAGGCCCCTGCCCCAGCTCATGCCAGGAATGCAGAGGGTGGCCCCGACCCTGCGTGAGGGATGGGACAAGGTGGGGGCCGGGCCCCAGGCAGGGAAGGGGCAGTTTCTTCCGCTCTCTGGGTAAGATATATAATTTCTGCTTTTTTTTTTTAATATTTATATTTATATATATAGATATTTATATATACACACACCTGGTAACTCAGAAAGAGAAAAAAAAATAGAATCCGTAACAATAATAATAAAAAAAAGTATTCTGGTTTAAAAACAATCCATTCCTACCACGCTAGGCGAGCGGTTGATTGCACAAGGCCCACAAGTGGCTGGCGCAGCCGCGGTGCTGCCGGGCACGAGGCTGCAGGGGTGGCCCCCGAGCCCCCGAGCCCGGCCAGGCACCTGCCGGCAGCAGTCCTCGGCAGGTGGAGGACGAGCAGCCCCGCTCGGGTCTGTGTCAGCCCACCAAGTCCCGGGGCGGGGTGGAGAAAGAGAAAAGCGGCGGGGGCCGCTGGCCCGTTGCCCCCTGGCCCGGCTCTCCCTGGAGTCCGCAGAGTGTCCGGCCACGTGTCGTCCCTCGGGGGCCGGTGGGTGCCAGCCTGGGAGGTGGTGAGGGGGCGAGCGGCTCTGCCCCTCATACTGAGATCTCGTAGGTGGTCCCCCCCACGCCGGAGACCTTCTTGACTCCCCCACGAGTGGGGCTACTGAGGGGCACCTGCCCCGGGCCCGGGGGGGCCGAGCCCAGGCTCTTGGGCTGCCCATTGGACTTGCTGTAGGCTGTTCTCATCTGCACCTCGTCCCTGGGGAGGCAAGGAAGGATGAACATGGGGTGTGAGGAGGGGGAGGGAGCGCGGCACCGCGGGGAGGTCTTGAAGCCAGGGGGAAGGATAGGACTGCAGGGCTGCTGTCACCCGGGGGAGGGACCCCAGCATCCCAGCAGCCACAGTCCTGCCCTCCCCGGGGACCTCCAGCACCCACAGCTGCCCCAGCTCCCAGAGAGACCTGTGGGGTGGCCCGGGGTGGGGCCAGCTCTGCTCTGGGGGGAGGAGGAGGAGGAAGGCAGGCGAGGAGGAGGAGGAGGAGAAGGGGGAAGGCAGGCGAGGAGGAGAGTTTCCCTCACCCTTCTCTAAGCTAGGTGTAGCATCACTTCCCAGTGAGGGTGTTTCACTGTCCCAGGGCGCTGGTGCAGGGGAAGGAGGGCTGGAGGGGGCACCAGGTGGGGAGGGGGTGTGATGGGCAGTCGGCTCCCCCCAGGGCAAGGGCCCCCCCATCTGTGGGGCTGCAGACCACGCTGTGTGTGAGGTGGCCACTCCGGTACTTACTTTGGTGCCAGTAAGGGCTGCAAGGCCACCTCCTCCGTCTCGGGGACGCTGGCCTGAGACGCTGGTTTTTGGCTGCTGTAAGACACGGATTTTCCCAGGTGGGGGGCGGCGGGCTGGTCAGGGGAGCCCAGGGAGCGCACTCGGAGCGCGTGGGGGGGCTCGGGCTTGCCAAAGCGGGGTGGGGCCGGGCGGGTGAGCGGATTCTTGCCCAGGGGCGAGCGCTTCGAATCGTCCGAGGAAGAGCTGGTGCGGGGGGCGTTGCTGGAGCCTGGTGTCGACTGGATGCCCGAGTCCACCAGCCCCACGTCCTCCTCCCTGCCTGGTGCCGGTGGCTGCTGCAGCAGCTTCTCCCGCTCCTGAATGGAGGCCACGATGTGGCGGGAGAGATTGTCATAGCGCACGGGCGAGGGCTCGCGGGGCGGCGCGTGCTTGGGGGAGACGGCGCTGGCGAAGCGGCCATGGAGGTCGGTCTCTCTCTGCTGGGCGATGCGGGCTGAGAGGAAGGGCGAGGTGTAGCCCACCGGCGGGTCGGGCTCTGGGCCTGCCTGCACCGACTCAAAGTCAGGGCTGTCGGAGGGCGTGAGCAGGCTGTCATACGACAGGCTGCCATTGCGCGTCTGGTTCACTAGGCTCTTGTAGGAGGTGGAAGTGGTGCCCTCTGAGCGGATGGACTGGAGGTGGCCCATCTCAAAGCCCGTGCCCTGGGCCGACTTGAGGCTGGAGGAGCGGGAGCCGCTGGAGAGCGGGTCGAAGTGAAAGCTCTTGCCGAAGGTGGGTGAGCGGAAGCTCTCGGGCTCCAGGCTGGGCTCTGAGCGGTAGCTGGGCTTGCGGCTGCTCTCACAGATGGAGTTGGGCTCCTTCAGGCTATTCACGCGGCTCAGCTGAGGGGCAGACACACAGCAGTCACCCACAGAAAGATGGAGCCCTGGCAAAGCTCCCAGTGCCCACTCCAAACTCTCCCCCAACCAGGTGGCATCCCCTCGAGGCCAGGTTCCCCCCTTGTCGGGCTGGGCAGTGGGCGCAGCCTTACCTTGGCACTGGTGGAGTGGGGCAAAGCTGCTGAGCTGCTGCTGCTGCTGTAGCCAGGCCGGGTACTTGTACATGGTGGGAGTGGGGGGGCTGTCCTTGCCTAGCAAGCTGCTGTCTGCAGGCAGGGGAAGAAAGAAAGATGCTCAGAAGAAACGTGGCAGCTCCCCGGGGAAGGAGTGGTGTGCAGAGCCCTGCCCTCCCTTCCCAAGAACCGGCTCTGAGCCTGTGAGGCAGACAGACCAGGGGGGTGGATGCAGAGAGAGGGATGGGCTGTAGGAGAGGCGCACCAGGGGCAGATGAAAACGGAGTGGGATGGAAAATGTGTCCCCGTGGCAATGCATTTTGGGCCAGCACTTCCCTGCCCCTACAGCAGGCTGGGTGACACCCTGGGGTCAGCAGGGTGTGCACACAGAGGGGTCAGCGGGTGCCTGAGCACACTGTGGACCTGCTGGCTGGTCACCCCGCTGACACACACGCCACAGCCCTTCTCCAGGCAGCAGGGCTGGGCAGTGCTGCAGCCCCGACAGGGGGACGGGGAGAGCAGCAGAGGCTTTCAGCCCGCTGCGGGAAGCGGCTGCTTCCAAGCTCTGCCCTTCACATCCCACCTCTGTTGCAGGCAGCTCCGAATGCTGCTTTGATGATGCTCAGGCAAGTGGGGAAAGCAAGTCACGCAGGCTGCCACAAACATGCTCTCTGCCACCAAGCCAGGCCGGCCACTCCTTTGCCTCCTTCATCCTGGCGATGCTCCTGTGCCTGCCTGATGCAGGGCAGCCTGCAAGCCTGCCTGTCACAGGCCACCAACAGCACTCTGGACAAGCACCACGCTGTCTCGGCTTGGCCTCCTGCTCCTCTCTGGTGCAAGGGGCCACACAGACCAGCCCAGAAATACGAGCACGTCCTGCCCCACAACACGGTGCTGCTGATGTCCTTCGGGTCTGCCCTGCAGCCTGTTCCACCTACAGCCCTGGCTCCTGGTCTGCCTGGCACAGCCCTGGGCTCCCCTCCCAGCGGCTGCCTGGGACCCTGCATGCCTTCCTTACCCTCGTTGGTGGCCAGGGTTAAGTGTGTCCTCAGGCCCGTGTAGCGGCTGAGGTCTGGCTTAGGTGGGGGTGGCGGCTCGGCGTCAGCAGACTGGCTCTCTGTCACCTCCAGGCTTCCTTTGGACTGCAGAGACAAAGCGCAGAGGGAGGATCAGAGGGGTACCGAGACCTCAGCCCTCTCCTCGGCAGGCAGGGAGCAGGCGGCAACACCGCGGGGACTCTCGCTGCCTCCTGGGCCATCTGACATACTGAGCGCTTGAAGGCGGCATGTGCCTCGGGTGCTGGGAGGTGCTGAGGAGCAGGGAGCTCCAAAGGATGCTGCAAGGGGGAAGGAAAGGATGAGGAAAGGCAACGGAGGGTGCAAAGCCTCATGTGGTCGCTGCCGCATGGGAGGGACATGGTTTCTGTCCCTTGGGGACACAGAACAAGATGACACGGAGGGGGATGGGGAACGTGACAAGGCTCACTCGGTTCTTTACTCACGGATGCAGGCTTGCACCCCTGGGCTCCATGGAATGCCCCAACGCAGGGAGCACTAATCCCCACCTTCCTCACCTTCGTCCTCTTCAGCTCTGTCTGGATACCGTTGTCCATGATCTTGACAGTGATCTGACCATCTGACACCTCGGGCCGCAAGAAGGGGGGTCTCACCAGCACCGTCTGCTCGGCCTTCGGGCGCCCGAGGTACCTAGGGAGAGGGGCAGGAGGAAGCTCAAGGCCTGGAGCTAGAGACAGGGCAGTTTGCTCCGACGCTGCAGGGCTAGCGGGGCACAGTGGTGCTGTGCCAGGCTCACCTGGGGGCCGGGGAGCTGCAGAGGACCCGGCTGACATTCTTACAGCAACCGTTGGTGAAGGGGTTGACACCACCACGGAACTTGCCCGTCACCTGCGGGATGAGGAGCATCGCAGCGTTACCGGGGTGGACAGGGACCTTGGCAGTGGGGGGTGTCTCCACTCCAGCCAGCCAGGTCAGGTTGCTCAGGGTTTGTCCAGCTCACTCATGACAGTCTCCAGGGATGGAGATACTCTGAGACGCTCCCCCTTTTCCAGGTCCCTGTTTCAGTGTTCAACTACCCTCGAGGGGCAAAAGCCCTTCCCTAACGTCTAACTGGAAGCTGCCTCGTTAGCTGTGCCCATCGCCTCCTGCCCCCCTGCAAAGAGCCTGTCCAGCTCCATCCTCTCTGCAGCCACCCCCAACAGCCTCAGTAAAGATCCCCCGTCTTCAGGCTGCACAGACGAGGTGCTCTCAGCCTCCCCTCGCAGACATCTCGTGCTCTACCCCCTACCCAGCTCAGTGGCTTTCCCCTGCCTCAGCCCACCCTGTCGACATCTGTCTTGTCCCAGGGAGCCTCAAAACTCCCGGCCCTGGCATCAGCCCCGCAGCCATACCTGTTCGTTGGTAGTACGGCCCCTCGCCACGAGCACCACGTGGAACCCCGTAAGGCCAGCGACGGGAATGAAGAACAGGCCGGCCACGCACATCACCACCATGCTGTCAGCAGCCAGCTAAGGAAGAGCCACAGCCCCGCTCCACAGCACACTGTCCCCAGCCCCGCCACGGCCCTCCCACCTTGGCCCCGCTCCTGTGGCCTCGCAGAGGATACGTGACCGCCATGCGGACGCCAGAGAGCTCCTCCACCTGGTAGAGGACATAGAGCAGGCCGAAGCCAAACACTCCCATGATGTGCGTGGTGAGTGACAGCAAGAAGAGGAAGAAGTAACGGTAATTGCGCCGCCCGATGCAGTTGTTGACCCAGGGACAGTGATGGTCGAACTCCTGTCGGTGGGGAGAAGACGGGGTGAGGGGCTGCCTGGGCTTCCTGCCTGCACTATGTGTTAAACTCTGCACGGAAACAGAGAGGAATCGAGACCCGGCAGCTCCTCACCTCCACACAGTTGTCACAGACGCTGCAGTGGGAGCACCGTGGCGGCCGGTAGAAGCGGCAGGTTGCACACCATTTCATGCGCACCTGAATGCCCTTGATCTCCACCGTCTTGTAGAGCGGAGCTCGGAAATCATCCTCCTTGTCCTCGTCCTCCTCAGCTGATGGGGAAACCCCAGCGCAGCCACATGTCAGGGCAGAGGGGAAGGCAACGCCAGGGCCCAGCCAGCCTCCTGCCCTCCTGAGCTGGAGGTGCCCGGCATCGCCCTCCGCTGTCACCAGGTCCATCTCACCTGGCACAGGGACCAGCCACGGACCCCTAAAAACGTGGGGGTTGGGTGGGTGTGTGCCTCCCAGACTCTGCCCCAAAACCACGGCACCCATATGGGGTGCCAGGATTTACACTCCCTCCACCACGTGGTCCTACAGGCTGGGTGCTGAACCCAGAGCTACCTTCCCCATAGCGTGTGTCACCACCCGATCCCACCCGGCACGGGCAAGGAGGGCTTTCCTCATGGCTTCTGGGATTAGGTAATCCTCTTTGCCTGGGAGGAAGGAGACAGCTCTATCTGAGACATTTCCCAAGCAGAGCCAGACTCACCTCGTGGGAATATGCCTGGGTCCATGAAGGTGGCCATGCTGAAGTTGGCCAGCACAAAGAGGAAGACGACAGCATTGTAGACAGGAATGACTGGGGAGATGTACAGACTGAGCCCCGGGCACCTGCAGGCACAGAAGCAGTGAGACACCCAGGCCTCATCCCACGGGTCACTCCTCCAGCGCCTCCCACTGCCTCCCCCCTCCCCTCCCCACTGGTCCTGCCCCCCACACAGCCCCAGGCCAGTGTCACTGAGCTCTGACGGTGCCCCCAGGGAGAGCAAGGGCTGAGCGGGTGCCAGCTGCCCCCTCCGAGCCCCGTGCTCGGTGATGGCCTGGCTGGGAAGTCCACGTCCCCTGCTCTTGGGCCGCGTTCCCAGGCTCCGGCCCAGGCGGGGGGCTGCGGAGGTTCCCTGCCAAACAACTCTTCCTTTTGCTCTCACCCAGTGCCCTCCACTCCTGAACTGGAGCTGTAACCAGGCCAGCTTGACCGGGGGTGTGTTCAGCCACGCTCCGCAGACCAGCCTAACGCCCAGCCCTGGGGGAGCAGCTGTGGGGGGCCGGAGTGGGAACCGCTCCAGTAAACCAGCGGAGAGCAAAAACTGCACCCACAGCCCCAGAGGTGCTGTCAGCGCAGGACCCTGCTGCCACGGGGAGTGACCGCAGGCAGTGGGGAGGACAGGGTGAGCCGGGCTGACAGCATGGGAGGCACGTGGGAGGGATCCAGCCACAGGGGACCCGAGCGTCGCCCTCCACGTGTCACAGCAGGGAGCATGGGGACAGAGGGGACCCTGTGAGGGGATGCAAAACCAGCAGCAGCTCCACTGCCTCCAGCACTGCTCCTGCTCCTCACAATCTGCAGTTGGAGCCCAGCCTGGAGACGAACTCCAGTGGCACATGGGGACCCCACCACTGTGCCAGCCTGCCCGGCCAGCACCCAGCTCCTCCATGGGAGCACAGCAAGGGAACCACCACCGTTCCCCGCTGCCCTGGGCAGGCCGGGTTCCGGACAGCGGGCTTCCCCCTCAGAGGCGCCAGCGTAATACCCTAATCTGCTTTGCTGCTGGGAGTTTAATCCTGCAGATCTAGGACAGCATCTGTCCCTCTCTTCCCCCTGCAGCGATAAGTGCAGATGGATTTAGGCAGCAGGAGCAGAGAGGGGCAGAGCGCAGGGCTTGGCGGGCAGGGTGACATATGGTGCCAGCGCTGTAATCCCCTGCAGCCCCCGAGCAGGTAGAGGTGAAGGGGCAGGCACTGGTCCCATCCCCTCCTCCACTGCTACCCGCTGGGACCCAGCCAAGGGGACAGGCCCCATCGCCCCCGAAGCGGCCCTTGTCCTTGTCATGGCAGCCCTGAAAGCCTCTGCAAGGCTCCAACTGAGAATAAACCCTTGGCCCAGGGCTTCGCCCCCAGTTCAGCCCAGTCCAGAGCCAGCAGGGCCCTGAGTAAGGGCAGGGGGGGCACCGGCCCACACAGGGCAGCGTGCGAGGGGACAGGGCACCAAGGGGACAGGGGACGGTGCCAGGCGGAGGGCCGCCTCCAGGCAAGTGGCAGCCAGGAGATAAGGTGGGTCCGGGCTGGAAGAGCAGGCACACCTGCCTTGGCACCGACCTGGCAGCGGAGGAGGGAGAGGCGGGCAGGGCACACCCAGGCACCGGGCATGGCTCCGTGCCCTGGCCCTTCCCTGTGCCAGGCGAGGGTGGGAAGCAGCAGCGGGACCTGCCCTGCACCGGCCGAGGAGAAGGCAGTCCCTGTCCCGGCACAGCAATGAGGGCAAGAGGAGAGCAGGAGAGCAAACCCTCTTGACTTGACAAGACACTTGGCTAGCAGAGCACACCAGGAGCCAAGCTCTGCTCTACCAACCAGCACACTCCTCCTCCTCCTGCTCCTCTCCCGGAGCAGGGCCCGGCACCACCACCCTCTGCAGCACCTCCAGGCCCCAGCCCTGCACCTGCAAAGTTGTCTTCTCCAAAACCTCTTCCGCCCCTCAGCCCACTCCTCCGTGCTGCTCAGAGCGAGCGCCTGGCTGGGGTGGGAGCCTCACCCTCCTGGGCACCCTGGGCAATGCCTCCCCGCCTCCACATATCTGAGACAGCATCTCTCCATGTTTCACCAAGAGGTCTCCTCCGGGGCGGGGAGCGGCTCCTTCACAACCTGCGCAGCACCGACCATGCCAGCTCTGCCTCCTGATGCAACTGGCCCTGCCGTCTCCTTCGGAAGCCAGCCAGCTGGATTCCCCGCAGAGCAGGCAGCACTGGCACAGCCAGGACGGTCTGGTCAGGAGGAGCAGTCTCCAATCTGTGCCTCAAAACTCTCGGAGAGCAGCCTTGGAGAGGTATGGGATGAACGCCACATTGCCACGCCAAGACCTGAGCAAGGCAACAACACACTAGCCACTGCGAGCCCAGCTAGCCCAGTATGACCGGCATTGCTGGGAGCCACCACGGGACTGGAAGCCATGCCAGGAGCAAGGCACTCACACCTAGCTCAGCTTCCTCCTCCCCTCCGACAAGCAGGCTGTGCCGGGGAGAGGGCTCGTCCCACCTGCCCCAGCACCCGGCTGCTGCTGGGGCTGCCCCCGGCCACCCACTGGAACAGCACTGGCAAGAAATGCTCAAGTGGTTTCAGGGGTTTGCAGAAAATGAAAGTCAGAAAGTCTCCCAGGCGAGAAAGCTTCCCAGTCTTGCAGAGGGAAACTGGTATTTGCAGCAGGGCAGGCAGCAAAGCAGGGAGCCAGCAGCCCCCGGTACTCACCTGGCAGCAGAAGTGCTGGGCAAGGAGCAAACCACCCATTCCCTGCAGCTTCCAGGGCCAGAGGCCTCGCTGGCAGTGCAGTTTCAAGGAGATAGCCCCCCCCTCCTCATCACCACTGCTGTCCCGGCCTTTGAGGGACCCAGCAGGGCTGCTCCCTGCCCTCCTGGCCCGGCAGCCTCTTTGAAGGGCACTTCTTTCCTCCCCTGCCCTGGGCATCGGACACGGGGAAGGTGGCCACTTGTAATGTCCCTTCGTCCCAAGGAAGGGCAGAGCCAAGCACCCCGCACCACTGAGCTGAGCACTCCAGCTCGAGGGAGCCTCCTTAGCTCTGCTCCCTGCCCAGCTGCAGCGAGACTGCTGGAGGGAGAGGGGCAGGGGGGCTCAGATGAGCCTTAAAGATAGGGAAAGCCCTTCCAGGAACACCGAGTAATGAGCTGCTCTCTCTAGAAAGAGAAATCCCAGCCCAAATCTTTGTTTGAAAGGGATGGAGGGGAGCCAGGGAGACCCACTGCACACCAGCCATCCCTGCACAATGGAAATGCCAACAGCAAGGCTGAGCCAAACACGCAGCCCAGAGCCTTAAAGCCAGACCCTGGCAGGACAGGGGAAAGATAGCTGCTTCAGCAAAGGCTGGCAAAGCTCTGGGACAGGCAGAGGGAAGAACTGGCCCTCCAGCGGGAAGGGAATACCTCCCCCATCACCTCCCACGCTGCTGGGCACCGAGCCCTTCACAGGAGTGAGCAGCACAGCTCCCGGGGGGGGGCAGGATGGCAGCAAGCAGGTCCCCAGGGGCAAGAAAGACTGACCCTTTAGCTAAGAGAGCACCAGCAGACTCCAGACACCTTGGCACTGAGAAGGATGCAGCCACAGCTTTAAGGGGACAACCAATGATGCCGATGGGTCAAACGGAGAAGACTTGCCTGGCGACACTGATCCCCCTGCCCTGGCAGTCCAGCTCTGCTCTGGGGGCTGCATATTCAGCTCCAGGGGGAGCAGAGGGCTCGCTGCAGCACGTCCTCCAAACCTGGCCTCTGGTTTTGGGTGGCTGCAAACCCTAAGGCAGGACTCTGATCACCCCAAGAGCCGACCTGCCAGCCAGCCTCCACAGCTGGATGAAAGACTGAACTTGGACCTTCAGAAGGGAGAACCGATCGGAGGAGCCGGTGTGGTGCCTCGGCGCCAGCTCACAACCCCTGTCCCGATCAGGTATTGCCAGCTGCCTGCAACTGGCCAGGCAAGCTGCCAGGGGCTGCTCTGCACTCAGCGAACTTTACACTCTGAACAACTGGCCAGGGGTGCAATGCCACCCCCGGGTGGGATTTCACAGGCCAGGGCAAGCAGAACACCCTCCCCAGGGACCCACAGCTTACACGGGAAGCCTCACGTTGAGCACTCCTGAGTCACAAGCACAAAGCCAGGTTCTCCTCCCCGGCACTCCCACGTGTGGTAGCCCACTGCCTGCCACCCTCCCAGCTCTCCCCACACCCAGGGAGGGAAAGAGAAATCCTCACCATACACAGACCACACATTACTCGAACCAAATCCATGCTTGTGGCCTCAAACTCCAGGGATTCACCTCCCCGAGATCAACCACTAACCCCACCCCACGGGAGGGAACATGGTCCTTTGCAGCACAGGGAGCAAAGGTGGCTGCCGATCCCCAAGGGGAAACTTTATTATCAGAAGCACTGACGTGCTGCTGCCTTTTGCTCTCGCAGGCAGAGAGCACAGGGCTGCAGACCCTGCCTTGATGCCGGCAGCAGCCGGGAAGCACGGGCTCCAGCTCCGCAGGGGAAGAGGAGGGAGGCTGCTCACCATCGTGGCTATGCAGGTCTCTGAGAACTCATCAAGTTCCCTCTCTAGATCGGGATGCAAAGCACACCCATCGCTAGAAGAGCTGTTGAGACTTGTCTCTGGCAGCGCATAAGAGAAATCGGGGAACCTCGGGCAAACTGAGTCACATCTGGTGGCAAAGAGCCCATCTCTGATCCAGTCATAGCAGAAGTCCATCACTCTCCAACCTGACTTCTCCTCCCTTCCACAGGCTCCAAGCCACCCTGCAGCCCCTCATCCCCTGCCCTCCCCCCGAAGAAAGCCATCCTGAGGACACCCTCCCCACCCTGCCTGCATCCCTGGACTCTGACCCGCCACCGGGCCAGCGAGGAAGGGCTAGCAAGTGCCAGGGCTGGGCTCGCCCTGCTGCCTCTCCAGCTCCCGAAGGCCTTGCTGCAGACACGACCCCTGCTCACCCCAACGGTCACACAAGTGTGGGTCCAACTAGGAGCCTGCATGCCACCATGTACCAGAGGCACCGCTGGCTCCAGGGACTGCCACATCCTGCCCTGGCATCCCCATCCTCCTGCCTCTCCTTTCCCTCTCCTCCAAGTCTTTACCTCCTCCCCTCTCTCCACCTGCTGATGGAGGTGAGAGCTCCTTTCCCAAACGGATGCAGCTCCCTTGCAGCCTCCCCAGCTGCAAGGACAGGAGGAAAATTCAGAGTCAGAGGTTTTACAGACAGATTCACCTGATTGCAAGAAACAGTTCATATTTTGCAGGCTTTTGTACAGCCCTAAAAGCCACACTGAGCTGTGGCCATGAACAAGAGTGGAGGCAAATGGAAGGAGGAGGCTGGCTGATGGCACACTGGCCAGAGAGCCCCTGCCAAGGGCAGGCTGGGGGTCCTCCCTGCTCTGGAGGGGAAGGGGAGGCTGAGCACCCACCGTGCTAGGAGCAGGGACCAGTACAGGCCAGCAGCAGGGGGGAATGCAGGAATGCACAAACTGACCCCAAGGGGGAATTTCAGTCCTAAAGCAGCACCTGTCTGAGCCCCCAACAAGTCAGAGACCCCCACTCCTTCCAGAGGGAGGACAGGAACATTCCCTCTTCCCACCACCCACTCCCTTCAGCACAATCAGCCTCAGTTCATTTCAACTGCCACATGTTCTGCAGCATCTCCTAATTAAATTAATCAATTAAATAGAGTTCTTGGCCCAGAGATATAAATCCTGGGCCAGTGTGGATGGACCAAAAGGTGTCCAGCAGATGTGCTAGAAATAACACAATTGGAACCTTTCAAGAGAGTTATGCCAAGCCCCATCTGCTCTCTGCCTGGGAGGAGGCCCCATGGGAGGTGTCCCAGAGCACCCCCCACCTCGCAACTTCCATTTCACTTCCCAAAGTACAAGCTTTAGGTCCAATGCTGGTGGCAGAACCTTCCCAAACAGGTCTGCAGCAAGCACACCAGGCATGGCAAGTGCTGTGGAGGGGGACAGGGACAGCCAGTGTCGAGGTCTGCCAGGCAGGAGGCTGGCAGCTGCTCTGCCCGCCTTTCGCCAGGCAGGAAAGGGGGGCACAGTGATCCTCAGAAAACCAGTCCTATGGTTCACAGGCAGGTGGCAAACTGTGGAGTGGTTCTGTGTTGCTTCCATCCCACCCCAGCACCCGGGCAGACACTGCCCTCAGAGAACTGTAACATCGGGGAGTAACACAACTCCCTTCCCACCGAATATCCCGTGTGAAAATGCACCGTGCTTTGCTGCTCTGCTGGAGATTTAATTTGATGTTTTAAAGTAGGTTAAATAACATCCACTGACCTACAATTAAGGCGACCCTGCCCAGGTGTTCCTGTTCTGAACAAACCTGCTCTGCAGCACTGGTGCCTGCTCCTGGTGATGCCTCGCGCCACTCCGCTCGCGCCGCTATCGGCTGCTGCGATAGCTTGCAGCCAGGTACTGTGGGCTTGGCCACAGCGGCAGGGACTGGGTTTGGGGGGACAGGGCTGCCCTGCCATTCCCCACCCCCCTGCCCCAAAGCGCAGCGTGCAGCTCGCCATGACAAAGCAGAGGCACGTCTGTCCCTGCAAGTCACGCTGTGTCGCGCACAGCTGCTCAGAGGACATCGCCTGCTCCCTCCTCTTCTCCTTCATCCCCCTGAAGTGGCAGCACACAGTCAGCCACTTCCTGCGTGTGTCTGACGCCTGAAGCAGCAAAACCTCCAGCTTCAGCACTGCCGGCAGCGCTGGCCTGATACACGTTCGGTGCCTCAGCGCCAGGGACTGCTGCATGCTGCTGAGCGACACTGCCAGCTGCCTCCCGCCGCTGGAAGGAGTAAATCAAACTGTCCTTTAGTCGTCAAATTACTCTTTTATTGCCCGGTTGTTGCCAGGCGTTAAAAGCCACGGTGACCTTCCAACCACCGATGGCTCCATCCCAGGGAGCGACATCCGGACCTTCTGCCTCCAAGGAGAAGCTGCCTCCCGCGGCTCCGGCTAATCCCCAGCCCAGCCCCAGCAGTGAAACCCCTCAGCAGAGAAAGCTCTCGCCGGGGAGCAATGGAAGGTGCCCCGCCAGAGCAAGCCATCCCAGTGAGTGGGAGATGCTCTCCGGCAACAGCAGGTGCATCTCCCTCTCTGCCTGGCCAGGGTCCCGCCAGAAGCAGCTCACAGTGAAGTCAAATAGTCAGTTAAACAGGGAGGAAAAAAGGGAGCTGAGATCATCTCCCGCCTCCCTGGAGAGAGCTGGACGAACAGAGTGCCCCACACCTTCAGACCGGTGTGTGCTCTGCCCCTCCGCAGTGCTGGGGCAGGAGGAGTAAGTGATGGACCGAGATGGACTGGAGGGGGACAGGATTGAGGTGGGATGGATGGGAAGAGGACGGGAGGGATGGAGGGAGGCTCGAGAGGCAAAGCAGAGCCGAAGGCAGCTGGCTGGCTGGAGGGTGCCACAAAGCAGGCACCCTGCCTGAGGGTATGCAGGCAGCAGTCACCCAACTGCCTTCCTCTCCCCTGCCTCTCCACGTCCCAGGCCAGCAACCAGCACATCTCTGAACCACCACAAGCACCCTGCGCCCTCCGTCCAGAGCCACCATCAAGTCTTCCAACGTGGGAGCACAAAGAAACACACATCTTACCTGCAATCTCTCTGCTGTCCCCCCAAAACATAACCCCCCGCAGAGCCTGGCCCCAGGAACACAGTGCAGGGCTCAGCGGCCCGGCCTGGCCGCCGTGCTCCGGCGCTCCTGCCCAGCACAGGCGTGCCTCAGCACCCGCCCAGGGGCGTGCAGGCAGCTCCCTGCCAGGGGCTCAGTGCCTGAGACCCTGCCTGCCTGCCTGTCGCCAACCCAGAACTGGTACAGCTCGGGCCCGAGCGAGGTTGTAAGCTATTTGTCAGCCAGGAAGGGAAAACGTTAACTTAAGCAGCAGCCCTACCCCTCTCCCGGCCCAGGGAGATCCCCACAGTACAGCCTGGCCCTCGCCAGTAACCGATACCATTTTATACCCTGGCTTTTCCCCACTGGCTCCAAGGCCAACACAGGTGTCTGCCTCGGGCCCCAGAGACGCACCGGCAGGCCACCTCCTTTGGGTCCTCTCCAAAGATACCAAACCCTCATTTCCTCAGGGCAAGGCTGACATCAGCAGCAGTGAGAGATCCACGCAGGGGTCAGAGTACTTCTCCTTGAACTTTCCTTTGCAGCTCACAAATCAGTTACGAAACTCTAAAAATAACACAGAGCCTGCCCCAGTCTACCAAACCACTTGACTTTGCTCCATAGGAGAAAAATTATCTATGCCATTTTCCACCTACAGGTCACAAACTAATTCCCAGCCTGGCTGATTTGCCAGAGAGTGGCCAGTGAGGCGAACGAGTTGTGCAAACACCCAAAGACAGAAGAGGAGCGGCTGCCAGGAACTGGAGCTGAGCGATGGCACAGCACCTTGCCGGGATCCACCGTGCCCCGCTTCCTCTGGCTCACTCACAGCAAAACCGAGAGAAACACATCCAGCTTGAATCGCTCTGATGGACTGCAGGGCTACGCCATCGTCCATCCTTTAGCACCCAGAGCACAATATCCCCCCTTTAGTCCGGCAAGAAGTCACAGCTCCTCTCCCAGATAACCCTCATGTGGGCTCTGCCCCCGAGACCCCACGGCACTGCAGGGAAGGGGGTGGGACGCCAGGTTGCCTTTCACCCTCCCCGCTGTTTGGCCGAGTAGCTGGGACTCACGTGAAGGCAAAGAAGAGGGTGGTGGCTCCCACTAGGAAGATGGCAGCAGCTGAGACCGGGACGTATTTGCTGGGTTTGAATCTCTTTCCAGATGCTGCTGGCATGTTGGAGCTGTGGTGGGGGATCCGCCCCGCAGCATAGCCCAGGCCCAGCGGGAGTCAGAGCAGAGCAAGACGAGAAGGGGAGGGGGATGGGGGCGAACTGCTACCCAGCCTCCACGCCTGCTCCCAGGGTGAGCTCTGCAGCAGACAGCCCACAGAAGTCCCCGTCGGTCCCCAGGAGAGGAGTCCACACTACGCTCTGCTCTGCAATAGTTCACAGGCACAGGGATGGAGGTTTAAAAACATAAAAAATTCAGAACAGAGACCCAGACTTGGGTTTAAAGCAACCGTTGGGGGCAGGAATGCCAAGAGTCTTTATGAGCTTCCCTCAGCCTGCAAAAAGCAGGTCCCCACACGGCCGATGCCAGCAGCCAGGCTCTGAGGGGGAAGGAAGCCTTCCAGGCTTGGGCAAGGGGCTGAGCGTGATGTGCCGGGTGAGGAGCTGGGCGCACCTTTGCACCCAGTGAGCACCCTGGGAAAGAGCAAGATATTGGTAAACTTCTTGCCAAAAAGCCACTTCTCCTTTTTAATCTGCCCTCTGATACGCTGCAGCCCCCTCCGGTTGCCGCACACGAGGAGGGGTTTGTCTGGCAAGCAATCTGCCAGCTTCCTCACAGCGCTGCTGTGCTTCCTCCTCCTCCCCCTCGCTGGAGGGGGTCACAAAAACACTCTCCCTGATTTCACTGGGTTGCGGGACTGGCCGGCTGGCAGTGGCCGTTTAATTTTATTTATTTATCTCTTGATGGTTAAAGCTGAGGAACAGCTGGTGCAAGGTTGAGCTGTAAATCCTTTCTTTGCAAGGGGGGTGGGAGGGAAAGGTCCAGTGGATGGTGATTTTTGTCCTCTTCCTACTTGTTCCTTTCTCCTGACCCCCCAGGCCTTTCCACAGGCTTAGTATCCACTCCGTGGTTGGGCATCGAGAGGAATTTCATTAAATCTTTTCTGTGGCAACCATTTCCAAGCCGTATGGGTAGGTTAACAGAGAGATCTGCAGCGAGATCTGGAGGAGAGCTTTCAGGGCACAGTTTTACAAGCCCAGGAGACAACCGATGGTGAAAACGGTGCTGAATAGGTCTGTCTCAGCCATCGCCCAAGCGGTGCAGGGAACAGATCTCAGTTTGTTCCAAATTGCTCCATTTTTAACTCCCCTTCCTTCACTGAAATTCTTCTTCATTAATCCATTTGTCTTTAAAAAAAACTATATAAAATCATTGAAACTTGACATCTGGTAGGCCACACCTAGGAAAAAAAAAAGTAAAAAATTAACAAGGCAAAAGAAGAGGCACAGTCATATCAAAACAGTCACTAAAGCAACACTGAGCTCCCCCCAGGACACGGAGGCAGGCATTTAGTGAAGGATGGAAACAGCGCCTGGTAGATTTAAAAGCCTATTGTCAAGTCCCAAATCAGGAACACGCCAATCTCTGAGCCCAGCTCTGACGCCCAACGACGCCATAGCCCCAGGCCAATCACCCAACATCAGCATCCCTTTACACATCTGCAAAACTGGAGTAATGACCATGCTGTGGAAGCTGTGATTAGCCAAGTGAGCCCGGCCGCAGCCTGACATCTCCCTTCCTACCCCAAGGCCCCACAGCGCTGGCTGCAGAGAAAGCCGAGCCACCTAACCCATCGGACACCGCCTGAGAAATCCATGCCGAGCCCTGAGCAAGGTGAGGGACCCTACGAGCTCTTGCCTTTCCGCAGTTATAGCTTTGAGTCCAATCGCTAGAGAACAGCGGTTCCCTTGAGGTGAGGGGGCTGATCAGAGGTTTGGAGACTTAATAATAGGAGGGTGGAGACCGCAGAAAGAAAAGACAGCCAGGAATCTCATCCCATTCCCCCGGAGGGTAGGACACGGGAGAGGTCCACAGAAAACACCAGTCCCTCGACCGGAGCAGGTACTCATAGCTCTGGCCAAAGGAGAGCTGGGCTCTCACTAGGTAGCCCCGACTGTTTCAGGGTGCCCTTGGGAACGTGTGACCCTTGGCCAACCATGAGGACGCAAGAGAAAGAGGCGCTGCAGAAAATGCGGAAAACCAAACCCTTCTGGAAACAGAAACAGGAGGCACCAACCTGCCCCAAACTCCAAATGCCCAAGAGCCTGCCGCAGCTCAGGGACGAGCTAGTCACCGATGATGTTGCACCGACTATTACTGCTACAGCAACTGCTCCCCAGTTTGTCACTTGCTCTCTACTTTGCTGCCTCCTGGTTCCGTCACGAGGCCTCTCCTGCACTGCAGGTCCAAGTACAGAGCCCTAACGACTTACTCACTTTCCCCTTCCAGTTTTCTCCTCTTCTACCTCTCAGTTTTTTTCGTCGGAGTGGACCGGGGAAATATCTAGTGCTGACTAAACACTGGTGAAGGTTGAGAGAATGGTGGCACAAAATTAAAGGCACATTTAATGACAGGAATATATTACAATTAAATCAGTTCAGTCACAAAACAAGGCGTCAGTCACTTTGGCTGACTAATGAAGAAACCGCTCCCACTGTGCAGCAGCTCTTCTTTTGCAGAAACGAAGCTCAACTTCTCAAACCACGTTCTTTTTGCCCTTGTGACCAAGAGGAAGCGCTGGACTGATGCTTGTGAGCCGGCTGGGGAAAGCTGCAGTCTCACCTGCTTCCAGTTCTCGGCCGTGGTGAGTTTAGGAGTCACACCAGAGAAAACAGTGGTTTTCCCCAGCAGGCGCAGAGCTTCCTGCAGAGCAGCAGCTCCCTGGCCTCACTCTGCTCTCCAAGATATGATACTGAGCTTCGATGAGAGACGAGCGCAAGCCCCAACACACACAATTCAGGAAAAAGCCCGACACCGGACAAAGGTGAACCCCGCAATGCCATCGCCCAGGGAGGGAGATGCTCGTCCTCTGAGCTGGCTGCGGCTGCAATACAGGCAAAGAGCATTTCTAGGGGCAGGTTACTCGGAAGTACAAAGATGACATCACTGCTAATTACTTTAGCAGAAGCAATCTGCTAACGTGCTCATCTGCTGTAACAGAACACCCCAGCTCTCTGAAAGGCTCCGCCATGAAAACAACGCCACACCTCGAACTCAAACAGATACTGCCAAATTGAAGGAGTTTTTTCCTGTGGTATTCCTCCTCCGGAGATCTTCTCCACCCCCTTCCCCGCACAGCACAATCAGTGTGCACCTCATCAGGGCGAAGTGCTTCCCCAATGGTTGCCCCTGAAGCCCGAGCAGGTCCCGCTGGGTTCTGCCTCAGCTATTCCACCTGAGGACGAGGGAACGATGAATTCAAGTGCTCCAAGCCCTCACACAGGGTGATCCGGCACATCATGCCTCTGCAAAGGCCTGTGTGCCACCTCAGCTTAGCACAGAAATGAACACCAGGCAGTGCAGGAGCGAGGTCTTCATCAAATAAAGAATGTATGAGTTGAGATAATTGCTCATGAGACAGTCAACCTGAACATGCACTAAGTGTGGGGGAGAAATCCCAAGCGCTGTCATTAGCGACACCCAAGCGAGGTGCAATGCAAATATCATCCCTGGCTCCTTGCTGCCTTTGCCCAAGAATAACTCCGCAACTCATCAAACCTACAGAAGGCTGCTGAGCCCATCCCGCCCGGCTCCCAGAGCCACCACGCAGCTCAGACTCCCTCCGCGTGCCCCACACGGTGCTGAGCCCCTCCGGAGCCTGCCCGCCCCAGCCCTGCTGCGCAGGCACAGCCTGCTGCCCTCTGAGCCCCCGGGCCGAGAGCGGGAAGCCGAGGCCAGGACACCTGCATGCCCCAGCCACGCGGCAACAGGTCTCATCCTCCTACAGCTGGGAACATCCAGGTTGCCAAAGCCATCAAGGGTGCAGCACGGCATGGCGTGCCAGGATCTCTGCTGTGCAGTCTTCAGGGTATCCTCTTTTCTTTGGGTTGAACTACGTGGCTTACCTCATCTCACCCTGACTGTCCTTGCCGTTTACCCTAGCATCCAGGAGAAATGCAAGCAAAATCCACCCTGACTTCCCACAGATCATGCTGATTCAGGCCATGTTCACACAGATTCTCCCAAATACACACCTTCCTCCCTAGCCTTTCCCTCCTGCAGCCTATCTACCTCTGGTCTATCAAGACCTCTGTTCCAAACCCTTTGCCTCTCTGGCCGCTTCATCCCCATCCACAAAGGCCTCTCACAGACTTCTCTGCTCAGAAGAGTCCCCAGCTCATCGCGCTTACCTACGAGCTCTGCTCCTGCCTTCGATTTCTCTCCCTCTGCCACTTCCAGCCTGGCAGCTCCTCCTTTCTAGCTCCTCTGGACCTGCCCTCAACTCAGCCCTAACTCCTTTCTCCTGCAATCAAACTCTACTGAGTGTGTGCGTCACCAGTGACTGCCCCTTCCCTCTCCCTTGGGAATTCCACCTGTTTTTCCAATCCTAGCACCCCTTTTTCAGAGCATTTTCCTGGCTCCGCTTTGCTCAGCCACCTCCAGAACACTCTTCCCCAGTCTGAAGGGTTTCCCTCCACTCACATGAGGGACTGCGTCTACTTCCCCTCATCTCCCTTCCTGGGGACTTCCTTTCATTTTTAATTCCTTCCCTCAGGACGTTTGCAAGCATGACTGCTGCCACCTTCCATTTCTTTCCATCTGAGTCTCCTTTTCTTCAGGTAAGGCCTTGTAAAGTCTCATGCTAATCTCCTCTTCTTCCAGTGCTTGCTTCTCAAAGCCCCACGTTCCTCCTTTACTTCCTACCGTGCTTTCCACCCTGCTTTACTCGGTCTGCTACAAGCTCTCTTCTCTAGCAATCTACCCAGACGTAGCCCGAAGAGCTGGGTGCTTTGTGGCTCGATCTTTCTGGAGCATCAGACAGGACACGAAAACACGCTTCACCAAGCTCTCCCCACCTGTGCTGGGTTGGGGAAAACACATGTAACCAGCCCACAACATTCCTTCCTTATTTCAATGGCTGTCGATAACCACTGCAGCTCTTTGACGTGTTCCTACCCCTGGAAGGAGGAAACATGCACATCAACATTACAAGCTTTCCTTAAACACACCACCTTTCACCACCGCCCGGGGACAGGTGTGTAATGGCACGGGGAGGAGAGAGTTCACTCTGTTACTGGTTCCTAAACACACGTCACTTCACTGCAATCCGCGGTTACCTGCCTGCCTGCCCCAAACCAACCAAGTTTCCACGGCGCAGGTCAAACAGAAAACAATTCCTTCCACGTGAGGCAACTCCCAGACAGGGCAGATCCAGGATCGCACAAAGACAGGATGTGCTTTACCTGTACCCACTTTGTTTTGATTAACTACACCCAGGAGTTACAGGGAGAAGCCCATTTGAGAGCTCACTGCTGTCCTCAGCCTCAGCACCCCTGGCCTCTCACCGCTGAGCCCAAGCAAGAAGGCCAGCCTGTGACCAAGGACCCCCCTTTCCTTCCTCCACAGGCTCCCTCTCCTAATTTTGTCGTTGCACAATCAGCTCTCATCTACTGCTGAGATTTAAGACTCTAAAAACTAGCAGACAGAGCAAATGCATTCTCCAACCTGCCAGCCAGTGAACACAACTGAACCAGACCAAACATCTCATGCTGCAGACCACCAACACGAGAACATCACTCACCTCCGCCACCCTCCCTGTCTTCTGGCACAGAGAGGTGCCAATGGGATTGGAAATGGGCTGCAGCCAGCACCCCTCTGTGCAGGGGGTCCCTGCGATCACAGAGCACAGACAGCGAAAAGTCAAATGAGGATTTTTTTCAGCCCAGACAACAGGATTGGACATAGACTGCCAAGACGCAGACTGCAAGCTAAAAAGCAGAGCCATCACCATCAGATGGCTGGATGTCACAGGGAAAAGTAAATCTGGCCACAACACAAAGCCATGGGGTCCTCCCCACAGGAGACTGTTTTCTTATACCCCTGTACCACGTAATAGAGTTCAGGCCTTAACTGTGCTCAGTGCTGTACCTGAATAGGAGTCCTTTTCTTAAGGAGATGATTTGGTGACACTTTCCTGCTTTAAGTTCAAAAGCAGGATGCGCAGCAACACGTACCAGACGCTTTTGCTCTGCGGGGAAGTTTGGAAACCCGGCCAGAATTAGGCTTCCATGGCCGTCCTGGCATCAGGCGAAATGGCCCACACCTCATACAACTGCACTTCTCTGCAGTTAGACATACAGGTTTTTTAAGGAGAATAAGATACAGAAAACGGACAAATAATTTATTGCGGCCAACAGCTAGAAGGCCGGCATCCACTCAGTGCTTATCTCCCAGCCTGGCTTAGACCACTCCCATCCTCCTTCCCCTGCCCATCTCACTGGTTTACACAGGATTAGCCCCATTTTAAGGACAAAGCAGGGAAGAACATAGTCTCATCCATCGCAGCTGTGTCTCACCCCATGCACTGTGGCAAGCGAGGCACAAATCCAGCCTCTTGCCATTGCATTATGAGACACGTTGGCAACAGCAACCACGGGCACAGAGACAGATGTAAACGTCCCCAAACAGGCCTCTAAAACAGGAGCTAAAAGTTCTCCCGTCGGACCCGGTCAGCTCCACCCAATTACCACCTTCTCTGCCTCCAGTCGGGGCTTGTACCTTAGAAACCAACAAGAATAAAGTGCTCTGCTAAGAACAACTGCTGCCTCGACCGGAGGTAGTGAAGGTGATAATTAGATTAAGTCCACTAAGACACTCTAAGATCAACTCTCCTCATTTTGATCTAGACAAGGCTCTAGTCCTATTTTCCACTTGCCAAAAAAATAATCAGTAGCACCGAGTACAGAAAAGCCTGCTTCCCTAAACACACAAATTCAGATCTGTGCTGGAGCGAAAGCCGGCAGATCCAGGGAAACCACTTCCCAGGGAGTCACCAGGAAGGCGGCATGAGGAACACACGAGCAGCCAGCCGACTGTCTCCCACATTGGTGAAACAAAGGGGGGGCTGCATGTCGTGGGCTTTACTTCGTCTCAGGGAGATGTGACCAAATGCACAGATGCACTAATTTGGGATTTACACACCCCAGGTCTAGAATTTGGGACTTCTGAGGAGAAGTCAGGTTGAACACCTGCCAGTGCAACCCATTACTCCGCCAAAATCGGGGAACACAACATGGAAACATGCCTGGAGGAGCAATTAGGCTTTGGGCACATGGGACAGGGCTCTGTGGCCCGAGAGCAGGCACTTAACTTCTGGTCCTTGGCAGGCCACAGAAGTTAAAGTGCGTACTTTCAGACACCAGGCTTTCAAAATCCAAAGTTATTCAGATTTCCTCAGCAGCACTGGGGACAGTCCCAGGTGCAGGTGTCTGTGCGAAGGCTCCCTGCGGCAGGCAGCGGCTGTTCCGCCCGCCCGGGCAGGAGGGAGCCGCCGGCCGCCCGGTGCTGCCTGCCCGGTAGCTAGGGCGTGGAGGCACAGGCGCTGGGAAGCAAGGGCAAGGCCAAAGGAGCACGGCAGCAACCTCCGCTGGCCGCGGGGCTGCGCCTGACGGCCCCCCCGCGGCAACGGGCCCCCTGTAAAGGCGCTCGCAGGCCTCAGGGGGCTCCTGCCCTCCCAGCCCCGAACCGCTGCCCTGAGGGCGGCCCGCCCGGGCCGGGGGGCGGCGGGCGGGCGGAGGGCACGGCGGGAAGGGGCAGGAGGCAGCAGAGCTCCCGCCCGGGCGGTACCTCGAGGGGTCGGGCAGGGCCGGACTACGCGAGGTGGCAGGCGCGGCCGTGCGGAACGGCGCTGCGGGGACGCGGGCGCCAGCACCGGGGGCGGCCGGAGGGACCGGCCAGCGGGGGTGCCCGGGGCCGAGCCCTCCCCTCGGCGGGGCGGGGCAGGGCCGATCCCCGCGCCGGTGCCGGAGACGGGCGGGGAGGCTGACCGCCGGGGTCCCGGGCGAGCACGGCGCGGAGGCGGGGGGCTGAACCGGGGCAGGTCCCGGGCCGCGCATGGTGCCGTCGGCACACGGGAAGCAGCCGCCGGAGCGGAGCGGGCCGGCGAGGCCTGCAGCGGGCGGGCGGGGGCGGGCGGGGAGCCAGGCCCCGGGGAGGGGCGCGGGAGACCGGCCGGCTGAGGAGGGGGCGGCCGGGCCTGCGCGGCTGAGCCGGGGCCGGAGGCGGTGAGACGGGGCGGCGGAACGGGGCAGGGGGCAGCGTCCCACGTGACTCACCGGCGGCGGCGGCAGCGAGAGGCCGCGACGAACGCTCCCGGGCACGGACCGTGGCCGCACTAGGCGGCTGGGCACGACGTCACGGCCGCGCCTGCGCACCGCCCGCCGCCGCGCGCGCCCCCGCCGCCGCCTCTCATTGGCCGCCGTGCGGGGAGCCGCCGGGGAAGGGCGGCGCGCATGCGCCTGAGGCCGGCGGGAGGGGGCGCGCATGCGCCACAGGGGGGCGGGACCACGAACAGCTCCTCGGCGTGGGAAGACGCGTGCGCGGAACGTACCACGTCGCGGAGTGAGGGGCACGGGGGCCGCGCCACGGCGCTGCGCACTGCTGGGGGGACGCAGGGCCGGGACCCGCCGTCCCCGCCCCTCCCACCCCGGTCGAGCAGACACTCACCCACCCGCCGGCAAAAGGCTTAGCCATTTAATAACAAACGTTACAAAAGGTATAAAACCGGACCGCGGTGCCTACGGGGCTGAGAACCGGCACGGGGAGGGGAGGGGGCGCTGCCACCACCGCCGCCACCGCTACTTGAGGTCCATGAAGCGGATGTCCATGATGAGGAGGAAGTTCTTGGGCAGGGGGCGTGGGGCCGGGGAGAGGACAGTGAAGACCTGGCGCTCCAGGTCGACGCCAGTGACAACGATGAAGCCAGCCACGCTCGTCTCAGAGATGTTGTCATCGGGGCTGTCAGCGGTGCTGACGCTCAGGAGGTGGTGCACCATGTCCCGTCCTGGCGTCACCGGTACGAGCTTCAGCTGGTTGTCCTCCTGCGACATGCCCAGGGGCAGGCAGGAGTCCGGGATGGTGGGAGCCCCCACCTTGTAAATCTTGACGTCGGAGAACTTGACATCGAAGGCGTGAGGGTAGAAGCAGCCACGGAAGCCGTAGAAGTACTCCCGGATGCGGTCATCTCGGCATTCCCGCCGGAAGTCCTTGGAGCGCTCCACCACCCCACCGGACTTGGGGAGCAGGACAGTGCGCACAAAGTGGGGCAGGTCCCTCTTCAGCTCGTTGTAAAGCCGCTCCTGGTCCAGCACCACCACCACGTCCACCTCAAAGGCAGAAGCTGCGTGCACCAGTGCCTGGTAGCCCGAGCCCTTCACCCAGCCGCAGGTGTTGATCACGCAGCCGCTCACCGAGGCGCGGCGGTTCACTTCACAGCGCTGGTTGAAGACATCGGCCAGGCGGGATGTGATCTGCAGGGGAGACAGGGTGGAGGTAGCAGGACAGAAACACCTTTTTGGGGCACCCACGTCCCCAAACCTCAGCCGGCTCTCTCCAATGCCGTCCCCACCTCCTTCCATACCCCCAAGGCCTCAATTCCCGCAGTGGCACCCTGCTAGCTCTGACTGGGCGAGAAGCTCAGGGGAGCGAGGGCAGTCCCTGAATAGCATCAGAAGGGCAGGAGGCCAGCATGGCGGGCCCTGTCCTACTTCTCGGGGACACAGCGATCCTCTGTACTGCTCCAAACACACTTTGTTATTTACTGCTGATCCACAGGAGCAACACCCGGTTCATGGACAGCCACCTGGGACAAAATCCTTCCCCACCATCAATAGACAGCCACAAAGAGCGATCTGCCATTACAAGAGGCTCAAGTAGCTCCAAAAACATGTTACAAGCACTTAAAGGTGCTCGGCTACAGCAATGCTGCTTCTCTGTCCTGAGGGCTGCCATGAAAAGGGCTGTGGCGGGCTTCAGCCACGCAGAAGCCTCTGTCACCAAACAGCAGCAGTGGGAGGACTCTGGGGATTCAGGTCAGCTTTTTGGATGTCTTCAGGTTTTTCTTTGGCTTCTTTCTATCTGGGTTTCCCTAAACAGAGAGCCGGGCTGTGGGCCGCAGGAACAGGGGGTTCCTGCAGGGGCGGAATACTGTGCAGTGATGGCCACCATGCTCTGGCTAACACTGGCTCTGCACAAGAGCCATCAGGCCATGCTGGCAGCTGCACTCTGCTCTCCTCTCACCCAACAAGCCCTGCAGGCTGAGCTGGCTCAATGTGACCTGTGGCTCTGGCTTCACCCTCTGCAGCCAGCCAGGACTCGCAGCCTGCAAAAGGCCTCACATAGGGGCTCACAGGCAGTGAAAAGCTCCGCTGTGCTCCCTCAGCTCCTCTCCAGGCTGAAGAGCTTCTTCCTAACTCAAAGGTCTCCTCCAGCTCCTCCACCACCTCCATCACACCTTCACCCCTCACTGCCTCAGCCCTCCGTACATGTCTATTGAGCTGCAATGCCCAGAAGCAGGCACAGTGCTTGATGCAGGGACATGCCACAGCCCTACACAGTGGCAAAAGCAATGGGATGGTGCCAGGTAGGCAGGGACCTCCAAACTGGGCCTGTCCCCGGGGCAAGACCCCTTGACAGGGTCCCCGTGCTCACCTTGTTGTAGAGCTTGATGTTAGTGCCTGGTGTGGTGGAGCCGAAATGGTAGACGAGTGGGGCTTGGAGGGAGAAGCCCTCCTCCACGTCGGCTGGCCGCTCGATGTAGAGAGCGCCCATGGTACCAGGGATGGAGACGGATCCCTGGCCCACGTCCAGCTCCACAAAGGTGGGCCGGCGCCCCAGGCGCACAGCATAGTTCAGCAGCAGGCGGCACACAGTTGACTTACCCACGTCAGTGGGTCCGACCACCATGACGCGGGGCCCCCGCTCATCCTCCCGCTCTGCCTGCCGCCGCATCTGCTCCAGGGCCGTGTGGGTGTTGAGGTAGAGCAGCATGGGTGTGTCCTTGGAGATGTAGGCCACCTCGGTGCGGCCGCTGAGCTGGACGGTGCAGCCGTGCCAGGTGAAGACGGCCACCTTGGCGCCAGCGTCGAAGGTGAACTTCTTGTTGCGGGTAAGCTCGGTGCCGAAGACCTCGGCCATGCCGGTGAGCAGCTCCAGCTGCACTGTCTGCGAGGCCTCCACCTCGAAGCGCAGCTCCGTCTCCCGCTCCAGCTCGAACTTGGCCACCTGCTTCTTCTCCTCGCCGCCGTCGTCCGCCATGACGCTCCACCGGGCCTCGCCTGCCCGCTGTGGGAAGGGCGGCGAGTGGCCGGCCGGTCCGGGCCTCCCCCCCGGGCCTGTCCCCCGAGCCGCCGGGCCGCGCCCCCGCGCTGCCGTCCGCCCTCACGCCGTTGCCGTGGCACCCGCCAATGCCGGCCGCCCGCCTGGCCCCTCACCCACTCACGGAGGCCGCCGCGCTTCCTGGCCGACGGGGCCGCGCCGGAAGTGAGATCATAGCGGCGCGCCCGGCGCGGTGGGCGGGGCCCTGAGCGGGGTTGCCATGGCAGCCGCGCGGGGCCGGGGCCGTGACGTGGTGACGCACGGACCAGGGGGGCGGTGGCGCGCGGCACCCGGAGGTCATTTGCATCTCATCTGCATACCGCCCAGGGCCCCGTACCGCGCGCCTCGTTGTCGCCTCCTGGCGCCGGGCCCCGCCACCCGCCGACTCGGGCCCCGGGTCCAGGTCGTTCGCACGCCGCGCCCTGCGCACGCTGCCTGCCCCCCCCGATTTGCGTATCATCTGCGTGCGGCCCGGGGGCGCCTCCGGGGAGACACGGGGGCCGCGGGTACCGGCGACCGCAGCGCACCCCGGCGGCGGGGCTGACGTCGGAGGTGCCGGGCGGTGACGTCACGGCCGCGGGGTGCGGGCGGTGACGTCGCGGCGGCGGGGGATGAGTCACGGTGCCGTGATGCAGTCCCCGGGCACGCAGGGCCCCCCCCTCGGCTGCCCGGTGCCCCCGCCTGGCGCCCGCCCCGTGGACAGCGGCAGCGGCGGCAGCGGCAGCGAGGACAGCGGCGGGTGGTGAGCGGCCCCCGGGCCCCCCATCCTCCCCCGCCCGGCACCGCATCCCCCCGGACCCCCTTCCTGCCCCGCGGGACCCCCGTGTGGCCACCGGGGACCCCCAATCACCCCCCCCCCGGGACCCCCATCACCCCTCCCGAGACCACCATCTTCCCCCCGGGACCCCCATCACCACCCACCCCCGGGACCCCCCGTTACCCCCCCGCGACTCCCCCGGACTCCCAAACCCTATTAGGGGGGCCCCCTCATCCTCTCCCCCGCCCCTTCCCCCACCCGGTCTCCCTGGGGACAGCAGGGACGGGGCGGTGTCCCCCGCTCCCCGGCGCTGCCCCCCACTCCTGCGGTGAGCCGGCCCGGCTCAGCTGGGGGCGTGGGGGGGGGCATGGGGGGGGGCGGTCAGTGCCGCGCCCCCTCACTACCCCCATTTAACTCTTTGCAGGCCGCCCCCCTTTTCCGCCTCCTTCTCACCTGGGGGGGCCCGGGGCCACGGCGCCCCCCCGACCTTGTCGCGGGAGGAACGACGGCTCTCGGCGCTCTGCTGCGCTGCTTCCCCTGCGAGCGGCTCTGCGGGGGGTGCACGGTGCCCCCCGCCCCCCCGCGCCCCCCCGGGGCCCTGCCCCCCGCCATGCCCCCCGCCCGCCGCCGCCTGCCCCCCGCCGCCCACCTGCCCCCCAGGACCTTCCACAGCTACCTGCCGCGCTCCCAGCGCACCTACAGCTGCGTGCACTGCCGCGCCCACCTGGCCCGCCACGAGGAGCTCATCTCCAAGGTGCCCCCCCAGGCCCCCGGGTCGGCGGGGACCCCCGTCCCCCACGTCCCAGGGGCTGGGGGCTCCGTCCCAGGGCGGCATCGGGACAGCCGACGTCCCCCCGTGGCGCCCCGCTGTCCCCCCGTGGTGCGCCCCCCCTCGGTGTCCCCGGGGTGGTGAGTGCCCCCCCTCGGTGTCCCCGGGGTTGTGAGTGCCCCCCCTCGGTGTCCCCGGGGTGGTGAGTTTCCGCGCCCCCCTCCCCCCCCCCCCGGTGTCCCCGGCCGGCGCATTGCGTGGTGGCGCTGCAGCGGGGCGGGGGACGCGGGTGGCCCCGGGGGACAAGGGGCGCAGCCGGTGACTTGTGCGTGTCCCCACAGTCCTTCCAGGGCAGCCATGGCCGCGCCTACCTGTTCAATTCGGTGTGAGTACCGCCGGGCGGGGGCGGGCGGCGGGGGGCTGCCTGGGGCTGCGGGCCGGGGGGCCGATTTCAGCCGTGCTGTGCCGTGCCTTGCTAAGTCAGGCTGTACCATGCTGGGCTGAGCCATGCCGTGCCATGCCAGGCTGTGCCAGGCTAAGCTGTGCCAGGCTGTGCCATTCTGGGCTGAGCCAGACTAAGCCATGCTGGGACAGCCATGCCAGGCTGTGCTGGGCTGTGCCAGGCCATGCCATGCTGGGCTGAGCCAGGCTATGCCATGCTAGGCTGTGCCAGGCTAAGATGTACTGGGCTGTTCCAGGCAGTGCCATGCTGAGCGGAGCCAGGCTGAGCCATGCCAGGCTGTGCCATGCTGGGACAGCCATGCCGAGCTGTGCCAGGCCATGCTGGGCCAGGCTGTGCCATGCTGGTGGCACACCCCTGCTCTCCGGCGCAGGGTGAATGTGGGCTGTGGCCCGGCGGAGCAGCGGCTGCTGCTGACGGGGCTGCACTCGGTGGCCGACATCTTCTGCCAGAGCTGCAAGACCACCCTGGGCTGGAAATACGTGAGTGCCCCTGCATCCAGCACCCCCACCCCTGTGGGCACTGTCCCGGGCACCCCAGATCCCTGGGCTGGGCTGGGCACCCCAAACCCGTTGGCAGCAGCCCAGGGACCCCAGCCCCATGGTAGGGGCAGCGGCACGGGCACCCTGCTGGAGGCACGTGGAGGGGGTCTCACGCTGCCTCCCCCCAGGAGCAGGCCTTCGAGAGCAGCCAGAAGTACAAGGAGGGGAAGTTCATCATCGAGATGTCGCACATGGTGAAGGAGAACGGCTGGGACTGAAGGGCGGGGGGGGGGGGGCACGGCAGGGGCACCCCCACCCAGCAGCACCCCTGCCCTGGTGGGCACCATCGCTGGGGTGCTGCCAGTGGGTGCCCCCCGCCTCTGCGCCTTCCCTGGTGCCCCAGGGTGCCCGGTGCCAGTCGGTGCCCCCCGGGGGGGGTGTGCTGCCCCCTGGGGGGGCACGGTGCCATCACCAGCACGCAGGGGCCGTGGGGGCTTTTCTAGGGCAATAAAGGCTTTTGTTTTGTAGGAAGGTGCTGGGTGTGACCTGCCCCCGGCCCTGCCACCTCCCCTGGTACCCTGGAGTGGCCCCCACCCTGGCATGGATGGGGGTGTCCCTGGTAGCCCCAGCATGCCCCCCCAGGTTGTCCCTTCCTCTCCCCACAGGCAGGAGCCGTGCAGTGGGTCAGTGCATTTACTGGGGGCTCAGGCCCCAGCTGGTGGGCAAACTGAGACACGGGGGGGAAGGGGGGGAACATGACACTCCACATTGCCCGGGATAGGGGGTTGAGGGGGCAAGGGGGAGAGAGGGAGAACTGGAGGGAGGGATGGGAAGGAGGGATGGAAAAGAGGGAAGGGTGGGGGGCTGGAGGTGGCTGAAAAGGGGGGTAAGATGGAAGGGGGGGGCGGAGGAGAGGAAGCAGGGAGAGGGAAGGGAGGGAAGGAAAAGGAGGGATGGAGAGAGAGACGGAGGGATGGAAGGAAGGACAAGGGAAGGGGGGGAGGGAAGGAGGGAGCAGAGGAAGCAGGAGGGAGGGCAGTGAGAGGAGGGAGGGCAGCAGGCAGGCAGGGTCAGGGCTGGGGGTCACTGAGGCGGCCCATGAAGAGGGGGATGGCACTGGCATCGTGCCAGAGGACGAAGAGGAAGGGGCGCAGGGCCTCCAGCACCAGAGCTGTGCGGGCCACTGAGGTAGCCATGGCGCTCGCCGCCTCCACACCGGCCTCGTCCAGCGCCAGCACTGCGCGGTGCCGAACAGCGTCCACCATCACCGCCGGGCCCTGTGCCAGCCCACACAGCTCCGCATCCAGGAACAGCCCGTAGTCTGTGACACCAGTCCTCAGTGTCACCCCGTGGGGACACAAGGGACGCTGGGGACACAGGGGTACGGACACACACCAAGGGGTGCACGAGGGATACCAGGGTCATTAGGGGCAATGGGGGGCACTAGGGGACACTCAGGGATGTGGGGGACAGCAGGGAGATGGGGGGATGTTGGAGACACTGGGGACCAGAGACAGCAGAGGTGCTGGGGGACCCTGGGGACACTAAAGGCATGGGGACATAGGGGTCTCTGGGGAACATTGGGGATACTAAGGGACATTGGGGTCCCCGGGGAAAAGGACCCACACAGGGATCGGGGAGGGGCCAGTGACATCCCATAGGGAGTGACATCATTGCACCTCACCACCCATGCCAAAGAGACATCACCCCCTAGCCCTGCCAGCCCAAGCAGTGATGTCACGGGCAGGCCCTGGGGCAGGGGGTTGGTGGCCTTACCCATGTCGTGGACCACGGCCACCACGTCCAGGGCGCGGTCGAGGCGCAGGCGGGGCAGGGCCAGGGCAGTGGCCCGGGGGGGTGTGCGGGCTGCCCGCCGCAGCAGCTCCCGGAAGGCAGGGGGATCCAGCGCTTGCTCCAGGGTCCCCAGTGCTCCCGGGGCGCCCTGTGGCACCAGCACCACCAGGCTCATCCCCCCGCTCAGCTCCATCCGCCCCACCTGTGGGACAGCCACTAGTCCTCAGTGCCACCGCGGGGACCTCACAGCCTGGCACCCTCAGTGCCACTGGAGCGACATCACACCCTGTTAACCCGCCCCAGCACCACAGCAGCGACGCCACAGCCCCCCAGCACCAAGCAGTGGGGTCCCAGCTGATGGGAGGTACCTGGACCTGCAGGTGGGGGTCGATGAAGGAGGCCACCGGGTACTTCTTGCTGGTCATGGTGGGCACCAGACGAGGGGGGGCGCCCCGGGCGCAGGAAGGGCAGTGGCACCGTCTGCTTGGCCTTCAGTGGCGTGCGCCAGGTGGCTGCAGGGACACGGCACCGGGGCTGCGGGGGACGGAGGGCACCCGAGGGGCCACACGGGGGGACCCCGGGCTCAGCCCCACACTGATCTCAGGGGGATCCTGTCCCCGGGTCATACCCTGGAGGTGGATGGCACTGAGCAGCAGCAGGCGGGACTGGGGGGGCAACGTGGGCAGGAGGCTGGGCAGCAGCCCCCGGCTGGCCTCGCGCACCCACGCGTTGATGCGCAGCAGGTCCAGGCTCTCGTTGCCACTCAGCTCCCACGGGCGGGTGCCATAGATGTGCCATGACTCGTTGAGGAAGCGGGGCCGGAGGTGCAGCCCTGCTCGGTAGCACAGCTGGCATCAGCCCCGTGCCTGCCAGCATCGGTGGTGCCACCAGTGCCCAGGCACCTGCCTCACCTGGGTGGTGGAAGATCTGTGCAGCAGAGAAGAGGCCAGGCACGCTGGCGAGCTGCTGCAGGGCACTTTGCACGCAGCCCAGCTCCGGTGGGTACACCAGGATGGCACCTAGGCGCTCACGGGTCTCACCACGGGCACCTGCAGGCACAGGAGAAGCTCAGCCAGGCACCCATGGGTGCACCTGCTGCTCCAGGCTGGGACGGCCATGGGGCCGCAGACGGTGCCCTCAGTGGCAACAAAAGCGGCACCCATGGCAGAACCTGCGGCAGTGCCGATGCAGGTGGCGGTGGCAGCCCCTCACCCAGCAGGAGATGGGAGAGCCCCATGGCGATGTTGAGGGGAGAGAAGAGCAGGTTGGCATCGGGCTGGACGGCCTCTGCCATGCGCTGGTAGAAGCGGAGGGCAAAGGTGCCCAGCGCCTCGGCCACGGCGGTGCGCTGCTCCGCCGTGGGTGTCCCACAGACCTCGGCCAGCTCCTCATCCCCAGGGCACGGCGGGGCGCTGGTGCCAGGGGGCTCCTGGGTGCTGCTGGGTGTGGGTGCTGCCGTGCTGCCATGAGCCACGGTGCCCAGCTCCTCGGGGGCTCCTTCAGGCACCTTGGGGCTGGGGGCGTCTGCGGCCTTGAGGGGGGCATCCAGGCCAGGCAGCTCCTGCAGGTGGGTAGCGGGGGGGGGCCCTGGCAGAATGGGTGCCCCCACATCTCCCGGTGGGCCTGCGTTGGGACAGGGGGGCACCAGCAGCGACAGGAACTGTCTGAGCAGCTTCAGCCAGCTGGGAGGGGCCTCCGGGGATGGCACCTGGGCACGGGGACCAGGGTGAGGAGGGGCACAAGGACACCCAGGTGAGGTGAGGGTGGGTGTGGGGGCACCCGGGCACAAGGAGCCCACGTCTCTGGGCCATACTTACCTGGGTGACAGTGGCCGTGGCTGTGGCCACCAGCCACCACACCAGGGGCAGCCAGAGCGTCATGGTGGCCATCCTGGTGGGCAAGCACAGGTCAAGGGCTTGATAAGCACCCAGCACCCCCACCCCAGCTCCCAGCACCCCACCTGCCCCTCACCCCAGCACCCTGCGCTCCCATTCCCTGCACCGCCTGTACCCCTACCCTGTGCACCCCGGTCTGACGCCCCCCAAGGAGGTGGGTGTGGGGGGCAGGAGGAGGGTGCTGGGCCCACCTGGGTGCCTGGCAGGTCGGGTCCCTGCGTGTCCAGCCGGGCGCAGGGGGGATCTGGCCAGATCTAACCCTGGCTGGTTAAAGATTAAGGAGGGCGGCAGGCGGCTGCCGAGGCTTCCCGTAAATCAGCTGGGCTGGAGCTGGGGGGGTGCCTGGGACATCTGTGAGGGGCGGGCTGGGCACAGGCACCCGTGGCAGGATGCGGTCCCCTCATCCAGTCCTGCTCTGCCCCCGGTACTGGAGGACCAACCCCCTCAGGCAGGCACCCTTTGGGAGGTGGGGTAGAGCATCCTAGCCACCCAACTGCCCCCTCTCCATGGCCCCTGTGGTGACAAGGGACAGTCTAGCCCCTCAAGCACCAGCTCAAGCTCCCTGTCCTTGTCACCCTGATGCCCCAGGGGGAGGCCCAGGTGGTGTGACCCCCCCCGGGTCCCTCCCTCCACATTTCTCTGCTGTCTGGGGTGGGGTATGGACCACCTTGCCTTTCGGCCCTCCAGCAGTGGCCACTAAAGGAGGTCCATGGTGCTCCCCTGTCCTGACAGCACGGAGTGTGCCTGCCCCACACCTCCCCAGCACCTCCTGCTGCTCCAGGGGAGTCTGGCCCCTCTTACATGAACTCTATGATCTCCTCTGCCTGGTGCCAGGCTTTGCATTTTTGGGGTGGGGTCCCTAAGGAGCCCTCCCACCCCAGAAGTAGGAAGGGCCAACCTAGGGCCTCTGGGCAGATAGCTGTGGGGCAGGCTGCCCTCGCCTCACCCCCCAGCAAGCCCTGGGGCAGGGATGCCTCTGGGCACCCCACCCTGCTGGAGCTGCCCGCGGCTGCACGGGGGTCTGGCCCCTCACAGCCCCAGGCCAGACCGACCCCTCGCCCCCTCCCGTCTCTATGGCTCCAGGCCGCCCCAGGCCTCTCTGGCACCACCACTCGACCCGTGCTGGGGGCGGGGCTAGAGCAGCTTGTCCCGCCTCCTGTGGACGTGGCCCGGCAGAGCCCCGCCCACCAGCACCGGGCATCGCTGACCATGGCCGGGAGGATCGCGAAGGTGGGTAGGGGCACCGGAGACACCGGGAGTGTCAGGCCGGAGGTGCGGGGGTGCCAGCATCAGGGTGGGGCTGGCCCGGGGTGCCGATCTCGAGGTGTGGGTATCCTGGTGCTGGGGTGCGGGGGAGGCGGTACTGGGGTAGTGGAGGTGCGGAGGGTGCCGGGGCCGGTGCGGGAGTGTGGGGAGCGGTACCAGGTAGAGGGTCTCCGGTGCCAGTGCGGGGCGGGACGGTGGTACTGGACGGAGGGTCTGGGGTGCCGGTAAGGAGAAGGCGGCGGTACCGGGCAGAGGGTCTGGGGTGCCGGTGCGGGAGGGCAGGCGGTACCGGGCGGAGGGTCGCCGGTGCCGATGCGGGGGGGCGGCAGTACCGGGCAGAGGGTCTCCGGTGCAGGGGTGCCGGGACTAGTTTCGTTTCCCCGGCGGGGCCGCCCGCCTGGAGGGGCGTGGCCCGGATCTGGGCCCACCCAGGGGCGTGTCCTGCGAGAAGATCCCGCCCATGGGGGCGTCTCAGTGCGGCCCCTCCCACCACGGCTCCCCTTGCAGGAGCTGGAGGAGGCGCGGCGGTGGTGCGGGGTCCGGCAGCTGCGGCCGCTGGAGGGCGACATACGGCGGTGGACGGGGCTCCTGCTGCCCGTGAGTGGGGCGGGGCGGGGCGGGGGCGGGGCCGGACACGATTAGGGCACGGGCGTGGCGTCTGTGGACAGAGGGGTCCTGGGCATGGGGTCCTCAGGGTATTGGGGGGGTCCTCTGGAGGCGTGGGGGGCTGTGGGCACAGGGGGATTGCGGGAGCACAGGGGGCCTGGAGGGGAGATGAGCCCCTGGGGACACGGGGTGGGGCTTCTCCCGAGGGCACTGGGTGGGTGTCCCCATCAGGGCAACGGGGGGGGGGGGGGAGGGCTCCCCCTGGGTGGGGGTTCCTCTCCAGGGACTCAGGCTGCGGGGGGTCTCCAGGGGAGGCACTGGGTACCAGGGCTGGGACAGGGGTCCCAGGGGCTCTGAGGTGCCCCCCCCCCCCCCCCCCCCCCCGTGACAGAACAACCCCCCGTACAACGCTGGCGCCTTCCGCTTCGAGCTGACCTTCTCCCCGCACCACCCGCTGGTCCCCCCCTGCGTCACCCTCCACACCGACATCTACCACCCCGGCGTGGACACCGATGGCCGTGTCTGCCAGCCCCTCACCTCTGCCCAGCACTGGGTGCACACCACCCGCGCCATCCAAGGTGGGCATCCCGGGGGTGACTGAGGGGGCACTGCAGGAGGGGGTGCCTGCCCTGACACCCCCCTGGTGCCTGCAGTGCTGCAGGACCTGCTGCTGCTGCTGGACAGCCCGGACCCCCAGCGTGTGCTGCGGCAGGATCTGGCCCGCGAGCTCCAGGAGACCCCCGAGGTGTTCCAGCGACGGGCCGAGAAACATACCCGATGCCACGCTGAGCCGCGCCCTGGCCCCTGAGCCCCCCGCAGCCGGGGGCACCCCGACGTTACTCCCCACTCCCTGCGCCAGCCCAGCACAGCCCCGTGCCCCAGCACCATAGCCTGGGCTTGGGGTCCCAGCCTGGTGGCACGGGGGCCTGGCACTCTATGCGGGTCACGTCAGCCGTTAATAAATTTCCTCCCACTTTGTCCCTGTGATGCCTCATGGGGATGGTGGGGGACAGCGGGGGGGTGCTGCTCACCCCATGCCTGCCCAGGCAGGTGGGTGCCGCCCTGCTTGCCCCCACCATGGTGGAGGTGCTGACACCTGCTTGGTGCCAGTGTCCCTGTGCCCGTGTATGTCCCCCCTGTCAGGGATGAGGCCACCGAAAGCCTTTACCGCTGGGCCAGACCGCTCAGCAGGGCTGTGGGACTGGGGGTGATGGCCTTAAGGTGAAAGAGGGCGGACAGGCTGGGTGTCGGGACACAATTCTTTCCGTGAGGGCGGCAGCACTGGCGCAGCTGCCCGGAGCAGCAGCGGGTGCCCCATTCCTGCGAGAGCTCAAGGTCAAGCTGGACAGGGCTCGGAGCAACCTGGTCTGGTGGGAGGTGGACCAGGTGGTCTTTCAGGTCCCTTCCAACCCCAACCACTCCATGAGGACTCTGTGACAAGGCAGAGGGGGGTGGCACGGGTGGGGGGCTGTGGGGGAACCCCCCCTCAGCGCTTCTTGGTCTTCACCAGCCCCTTGGCCACCAAGCAGCGGTACAGCTCCTGCAGGTAGGTGTAGATGCACTTGGCATCAGGCACCGGCATCCGCACCATGTCCTCCACCTCCAGCAGCGGGGCGCAGCCTGCCCGCTCCCTGTGGGGACACAGCTGTCACCAGGGGCCCCCCGCCTGGGGACACCGCAGGGTCGGGGGGCCGGGGGGGCTCTCACTCGGCGGTGGCGAAGGCCAGGGTGAAGTTGTGCCGGCGGGCGCCGGGCTCCAGGCTGGCGTAGTCGAAGGCATCGGGGAAGAAGCTGTGGAGGAGGGCGCAGAAGGCCAGGCCGCTGCCCCAGCTGCCCGAGAAGTTCTGCACATCCACGTGCTGCCGCAGATGGATGGGGGTCAGCCTGCCCCACGGCCTGCCCCACAGCCACCCCATGGCCGCCCCACGGCATGCCCCGCAATGCACCACATGATGCAACCCACAGCCCGCTCCATGGCACGCCCCATGGCCACTGCACGACACAACCTGGGGCGTGCCCCACGGCATGCCCCACGGCGTACCCCACAGCATGCCCCACAGCGTGCCCCACGGCCGCCCCGCTCTCACCTGGTAGCCACGGGTCCTGGCGCGGCACCACTCCAGCAGCATGGCCTTGACCGCGGCGCTGCCCCCGACCCGCTTCAGGTGTGGGGCCGGCCCCGTGGCTGCCCTGCAGGCGGTGCCAGGCACCGTGGGGCTCCGTGCCCCCGCACCGTGAGCCCCCGGCCCGGCCCTCCAGGGGTCTGCACTGGCCAGTGGCCCTGACCCACCCCAGAGCTCCCTGCTGCCCCCATGGCCCCTCAATAAGCCCACAGCCCCATTGCTCCCCATTGCCCCATGGCCCCCTCAGTCCTGCTCCCCCCACTGCCCCATGCCCCCCATTTCCCCATGTCCTCCCCAATACTCCCACTGCCCCATGCCCCCCCCAGTCACCCCATACCCCCCATGTCCTCCCCAGTACTCCCACTGCCCCGTGGCACCCCCAGCCCCCCACTGTACCCCACTGGCCCATGGCTCCCCAGTACACCCACAGCTCCCCATTGGCCCACAGCACCCTCAGTCCTGCCCCCCCTGTACTGCCCCATGGGCTCCCCCAGTACCCCCATACCCCATATTTCCCCATTCCCCCCCAATACCCTCACTTCCCCATGGCCCCCAATACCCCGATTGCCCCATGGACCCCCCCAGTACCCCCATATCTGCTATTTCCCCATTCCCCCCCAATACCCCCACTGTCCCATGGCCTCCCACTGCCCCACACCCCTCCCACGCCCTGTGCCCCCCTTGGGGCCAGGCCCCTCTCACCCGCCGAACTTCTCCAGGATGGCGCTGCGCCCCTGTGCCCGGGCACTGGCACGCGGCCGCCCCCCGGACCCCTCCGGCCTTGGCCTCTGCCCCACCGTCTCGGGGGGTGCCCGTCCCCGTGGCCCCCCTGCTGGTGCACCCCTGTGGGGGCCCCGGGGGTGGGGGTGAGCACCACTGTGGGTGCCACTCACGGGCACACATGGGTGGGCCAGCCATGGGAGGCAGGCAAGGGGGCGTCATGGCATGCCCCCGTAGGGACACAGGGTTGTGGGGTGCCACCTGGGGTGCCCGCCACGGGCAGCCCTGGGGCCGTGCCCCCCTGCCCACACTCACCTCTCACTGCCCCCCGAGCCCTCGCTGGTGCCAGCTGTGGGGGAGAGAGGGTGGGTCAGTGGGGTGGGAGGGGGCACCCTGGGGTGTGGGCACCAGCAGGGTCCCGAATGGATGGGGGCATCCCTGGGGAGCCATCAGGGGCAGGGGGCTGGAGGTCCTCCCCCATGGGGAGGGGACATGGGGATCTGTAGGGGCCCCCTGGGTGGGAGGATGTGCACGCTGTGGGGCAGTGGTGACCCCAGGGGACTCTGGTGCCATTGCAGGACCCTGCCCGTACTGCCTGCCCTGCCCAGAACAGCCCTTACCTGTGGGGGATGTGGGGGATGTGGGGGACGTGGGGGACAGGGGGGATGTGGGGCTGGTGCCCCCCCCGGGAGACATGCTGGGGGGGAACTCGGGCCACAGCTCATCCTCATCCTGCAGCCAGGTGGGCTCCTGTAGGCACAACTGGGGTGGCACTGCCAGCATGGGCACTGCCAACCCTGTCCCTTCTACTGTCACCCCCTTCCCTTCTGTTGTCACCCTACCCTGGCACTGCCCACACAAGCACTGCCACCCGTCCCTTCTACTGTTACCCCTGTCCCTTTGACTGTCACCCTGCCCTGGCACTGCCCACATGGGCACTGCCACCCCTGTCCCTTCTACTGTTACCCTGTCCCTTTGACTGTCAGCCTGCCCTGGCACTGCCCACACCAGCACTGCCACCAGTGCCCTGGCACTGCTTGCATGGGCACCGTCACCCTGGCCTGGCACTGCCACCCCTGTCCCCAGCCCCACCACACTCCCCCTCACCTGCCAGCCCCGGGTGCTGCCTGCTGCTGGCCCTGGCCCAGCCGGCTCCTGTAGCCCCTCCGCGGCACCCCCACTGCCTACCCCCCCCGACTGCCTCTGCGTCACCCCTGGCAGTGCTCCTGGCATCCTTCACTGCTTCTGCCCTGGCATCGCTCCTGGCATCCCCTGCAGCTCCTCCCTTGGTGTCCCTCTCCGTGTCCTCTGCCGCCCCAGTGTCCCCTCCTGCATCCCCCACTGCCCTGGCATCACCCCCCATGTCCTCAGCCACCTTGTTGTGTCCCCCACCATCCTCATCTGCCTTGGTGTCCCCCTTGGTGTCCCCTGCTCCCTTGGTGTGTCCCCCCACAACCTCAGCCACCTTGTTGTGTCCCCCCCCATCCTCATCTGCCTTGGTGTCCCCTGCTCCCTTGGTTTCTCCCCCGACATCCTCAGCCACCTTGGTGTCCCCCCTCGTGTCCCCTGCTCCCTTGGTGTCGCCCCCTACACCTTCAGCTTCCCTGGTGTCCCCCTCTGTGTCCTCTGTGCCCCCCACCCCTGCTGCCAGGGGGTCCCCCTCCCTGCTGCCCTCCCCTGCCCCCCCTTCCCCTGGCCCCGTGGGGGGGGCGTCCGACGTGGGGGTGCCGGAGGTGGGGGTGTCAGTGTCTCCCAGGGGCTCCATGCTGCTGCGGTCACTGCTGCAGGGGCACAGGGCTGTCACTGGGGTGCCCCCGCCAACCCGGCCACCCCCCTGCCCCTGTGCCCATGCTCCCTCTAGCTCCATCCCCCCCATTCCCCCACCCTGGGCACCCCCGTTGCCCCTGCCCAGCCCCCATTGCCCCTCCCGTCCCCCCCCATGCCCCCCCCTGGCACCCCAACACCCCAGCCTGCCTCCCCTCTCCAGCCCCCCATAACCAATACCAACCTTCCCATTCCCCTCCTGCCCCCCCCAGTCCCCCCCCCCCGCCCCATTCCGGCACCCCCATACCCCTTCTTGACCCCCCCGTTCCCCTTCCCAGCCGACCCCCGTGTCCCATCCCGACCCCCTATTCCCCACCCCCAACCCCCAATTTCCCCTCTCGACCCCCCTATAACCCCAACCCGACCCCCCAGAAGCTGGTCCTGCTCTCCCATACCTCCTCCCGACCCCCCCCCCGGCCCCACGTGTCCCATCCCGACACAACCCTCCCTGCCCCCTCTAGACTCCCCAGTTCCCCCTCTCGACGCGCCGATAACCCCGGCCCCCGGCCCCCGGCCCCCGGCCCCCGGCCCCCGGCCCCCGGCCCCCGGCCCCCGGCCCCCGGCCCCCGGCCCGTACCCTCCGGCCGCTCCGCACCGCGCCCGCCGCCCCGCCCGCCCCGGCGCTATTTTTACCCGGCGGGGGCAGGTGCCGCGCGCACTCCCCGCCCCCCCGCGGGGCACGCGTGGGGCCGGGCGCGGGGCAGCGCGCGGGAGCGGCCGGGGCACGTGGGCGGGGGACACGCCGCCACCGGGGACACCCCAAAGGAGCCCACGGGGAGGGGGCAGGGGCACTCAGCCAGCGGTCGGGGGGCCACGGGTACCCCAGGGAGGGAAAGGGAGACCGAGGGGCACGGACACGCGGGGGACGTGGGGGACACGGGCACACGGGTGACACGGGGGACACAGACGAGCGGAGGACACAGGGGGATGTGGGGGGACACACCGGTGGTCACGGGCACATGGGGGGCACAGCCGGACACGGGCACACGAGGGGCTCAGGCAGACACGGTGGGCCACGGTCATATGGGGAACATGGGGGGACAGAGGCACACGGGGGACACGGGGACATGGGGGGTGTGAGGCACGTGGGGGGGAAACGGGGGTGTCATAGACACACGGCGGACTTGGGGGGACACAGGGGGTCACACGCACAGAGGGTACACGGGGGGACAGGGAGGATGCCAGGCACGGGGGGGCACTGGGGGGTCCCAGGCACGTGCGCACAGCCGGACCCGGCCTGGCCCCGCCCCTCGCCAAGGCCGCGCCTTCCCCGCCCCGGCCGCCGCCGCCGCCTCGCCCACTACGGCAGCGGCCTATCAGCGCCGGGGCGCGCCGGGCCGCTCTCCCGCTCCGCCGGCCCCTAATGGCCCAAGGCGGCGGCGAGGCGGGGCGCTTCGACGTGTGCGCGGAAGTGCGGCGCTCACGTGGTTCCTGCCGGGAGCCGCCGCGGCGCCAGAGACGTGCTGTCCGGTGCCGACCTGAGCCGAGCCGAGCCGGGCCGGGCCGGGCTGAACCGAGCCGGGCCCGGCCGCCATGGACCCGCTGCGGGCCCAGCAGCTGGCGGCCGAGCTGGAGGTTGACATGATGGCCGACATGTACAACCGGTGCGCCCTGCCGGGGGAGCAGCGGGGGGACTCGGGGATCCCGGGGGGAACTGGGGGCACTGGCGGGTCCCAAGGCCGGAGGTCCCGGGGGGAGTCGGAGGTACCGGGACGGCCCGGGGATGGGGGTGTGTGTGTGTGTGAGCTGGGGGCACTGGCGGGTCCCGGGTGGAGCTGGGGGCACTGGGGTGACCCTGGGGCATGGGGCTGAGGTGCTAGGGGCACCGGGGGTGCCCGGAGCAGCGGGGGACACCGAGAGTGCCTGGGGATGGGGGGGCGTTGTGGGTACCCGGGTGTGTTGGGGACCGCATAGAGTGGGGAGCATTGGGGGGGTGCTCAAGGCTGGGGCGGGGCACAGAGGGGTACTGGGGAGTGCTGGTGGCACAAGGTGGTGCCTGGGAAGTGGGGGGGACACTGGGGGATGGCTGTGGTGTCGGGGCGCTGGGGCTTGGGGCCGGGGGGCCAGGTCTGAGTGTGGCAGGGCTGGTGAGGGGCTGAGGGTGCGGTGCGGTGCAGGATGACGCAGGCGTGCCACCGAAAGTGCGTCCCCCCCTACTACAAGGACGCAGAGCTGTCGAAGGGGGAGAGCGTGTGCCTGGACCGCTGCGTGGCCAAGTACCTGGAGGTCCATGAGAGGATGGGCAAGAAGCTGACGGAGCTGTCGCTGCAGGATGAGGAGCTCCTCAAGCGCATGCAGCAGGGCACTGGCACGGCCTGACTGCCCCGGCCCCCCTGCTCCCTCTCACCCCAATAAACTGGATGCATTGGGCCAGCTGGTTTGCTTTCCTTGTCCTTCCCCCACCCCCCCCCGGTGATGTCTCGGGGTACATGCTGAAGCTGGCAGATGTTGCTGGGAAGCCCCCCCCACTTGCTGTCCCCAGCTGCCACATGCTGTGTCCTTGAGGGGGGCACGCCTGGGGGTGGCCCCCCCACCCCAGGCAGGCCCAGCCCATGTAATCCCCAGGATTAGGCAGAGCCGGGCTGAGCCCCTTGTAATCCCTTGCCCCTGCCTGTCTGCTGGCCAGTGGGGGGATGGCCGGGGGGGGACCCCGCAGAGGGACACAGCCCTGGAGCAGCTGGAAAGAGACAGGCATGCAGGGACACCCTGGAGGGCTGGGAAACACCCAGCCCCGGTTGGGGGCACACAGGGGGACCAGGCAGGGACACCCACACGGGAGGGATGAGGGGGGTGCCTGAGCAGGGACAGCCCGGACAGGCACAGACATGCCCCTGCACCCACAGGGATGGTCAGAGAGGACAAGGGACACACATGCATGGACACCCAGAGAGCTACACCAGCACAGGGGCACCCCGACCCTGGGTGAAGGGCACCTGCAGTGGTGATGCCCTCCCACAGCCCAGTGGTGTGGGCGGTGGCTGCTGGGAAGTGGGTCAGGCCGTGCAGGTAACGGTGGGGGTGCACTGTGCCCCGTGGCTCCTGTTACTCCTGCCTGCAGTGCCAGCACCCTTGTGAAGGGTGCAGGGCGACAGTGGGCACGTCACCAGGCCCTGCGGTGGCGGGTGCCACACGGCAGTGGGTGCGCAATGCACAGGGGCTTGTGCATGCAGAGCCCACGACTTGGGGGTGCAGCACTGTGGGGGGTGTCTCTCCAACCCCCCCATCCCTGCAGGGAGCTGTGCATGCCTTGCTGTCCTCCAGCCGCCCGGGCGCAGCAGCAGTGCCATCAATATTTCAGGAGGAGCAGGCAGTGACCTGGAAAGGCAGTGCCCCGCCGTGCCCCCCCCGCAGGAGCCAGGCCCCGCTCTCCCAAAATAAGACAATTTTTAATAAATAATTTCCCACCTTTTGGTTCCTGTTGCGGGTTTTTCCCACTCAGGATGGGGGGGGACCCCCTGCATCCTGCGCATCCCCTCCCCCCCCACAGCCACCCCCCACAGTTCTAGGGCCCCCCCGGGGAGAAGGAGGTCACAGGCACCCTGAGGAGCCAGGACCCCCCTGGGATGCCGGGGGGGATGGCTCAGAGCCGGGGCAAGAGCAGACTCAGGAGGGGCAGGAGGATGGGGGGCTGGCGGGGGGCAGTGGCAGCTGTGGGGGCACAGGGTGCCTGGGGGCAGCGGACATCCCTGGGGGGGCCATGGGAGTCACGGGAAGGGGGGGGTGGCCGGGGCTGGGGTCCCCGCAAGTCGTGGGGGGGCAGGCCATCACGGTAGAAGGCGGAGGGCGGCGCGGCCGGGAGGGTGCCGGGGCGGCCCAGCGCCCGGCCGGGGGTACCCATTACCACCACCCCACCACCGCCATCGCCAGCTTCCTCCTCCTCTTCCTCCTCCTCCTCGGGGCAGGCGTCGAAGTCGCGGGGGCGGAGGTGCCGCAGGTCAGTGCCGCGGCGGTGCGGGGGGCTGGCGCAGGTGACGGGGGAGCTGGAGACACGGGTGCGACGGAACCAGGCCCAGAGCGGGCGAGCGCGGCAGTCGCAGGCCCAGGGGTTGGCGTTGAGGCGCAGGAACTGGAGGGCTGGCAGGGCGGCCAGCGGGTCCCCAGGCAGCGCTGCCAGGCTGTTGTTGAACAGGTAGAGGATGGTGAGGCGGGCCAGGCCCCGGAAGGCGCGGCGGTGGATGGCAACCAGGCGGTTGGCGTGCAGCAGCAGGCGGTCCAGGCTGGGCAGCCCTCGGAAGACGCCCTCCGACAGCGCCCGCACACGGTTCCCGTGTAGGAAGAGGTGGCTCAGGTTGGCCAGGTCGGCAAAGAGGTCGTCCTGCGGGGGATGGAGGGAGAGAGGGGGTGGATATGGGGCATGAGGCCCCACTGGGGAGCCCTCAGCCCTGCCCCCGTGGTTCCCGCACAGTGGGTGTCACCTAGAGCCCTGCCAGTGTGTGTCCTGCAGAGCCCTGCCCCATCTCCCTGCTCCGTGGGCTGCCCCCGGAGCCCAGCCCCATGTCCTCGTCCTGTAGACAGCACCCATTGCCCTGTTTGTGAGCATCTCCCATCGCCTTGCCCCATGGGCACCACTGCCCCAAGTCCCGGCTTCGCGGGTGTCCCCCATCACCCTGTCCTGCGTCCCAGCTCCGGGTCTCCCACAGAGCCTAGACCTGTGCCCATGCCCTTGAAGGCGCCACCCCCCCTCCCCAAAACATGGGCATCCCACCGCGGCCATGGGGCAGCCCCAGGGCTGTGGCAGACCTGGAGGTAGAGCAGCCCGTTCTCCTGCAGGTAGAGGTACTGGAGGCTGTGGAGGCCGCGGAAGATGGCGCTGGGCAGACTGGCCAGCTGACACCGGTAGAGGTGCAGGGCCTGGAGGCGCCGGAGGCCATGGAAGGTGTCGGGGGCCAGGACGCGGAGGTGGGGGTTGTCACCCAGGTCGAGCTCCTCCAGGGCGGGCAGGTGGCGGAAGGTGCCCGGCTGGATGGAGGAGATGTTGTTGGAGTAGAGCCAGAGGGTGACGGTGCTGGGCCCGAAGGTGCCAGCCCGCAGCGCCCCGATGACGTTGTTCTGCAGGAAGAGGCGGCGGGCGCCGGGCGGGAGCCCCGCGGGCACCGAGGAGAAGTTGTTGGCCTGGCAGCTGACGGTGGGCGGCGAGACGTAGCAGGTGCAGAGCGCGGGGCAGGCGTGCGCCCCGCCGGGCACCCACGCCAGCGCCGCCAGCAGCAGGGCCGCCAGGCGCCCGCCTGAGGGCACAGCGGGGCGTCAGCGCGGGGCACTGGGGCGCTGCCCCGGCCCGGCCCCCCCATGCCCACCGCCCCGGCGGGGTCCTCCCAACACAGACTCTGGGGCAGGGGTGCCCTAGGATCCGCACCCCACAGAGCATCCCGGGGCTGTGCCCGCCTGCGCAGTGCCCCAGAACCCCAAGGCCATGCCCACCCCATAGGGCTGAGCACCCTGAGGAGCCCCCAGGGCCTTCCCCACCCCATGGGGCCGTGGTCCCCCGGGAGAACCTCAAGGGCCATGACCACCCACGTTGGCCATGGTCCTCTAGGAGGACACCAAGGCCATGCCCACCCCAGCGGGCCGGACACCCCTGGGAGCCCCCAGGATGATGTCAGCCCCGCAGACCCCCCCCCAGGCTATGCTGCCGCATAGGGCCGTGCCCACCTCACAGGTGTGGGCACCCCAAGAAGACACTGCTTCAGTGGCTGTTGTGTCCCTGGGTCCCCAGGGGCCGTCCCTGCAGTTGGGGGCCATTGGACCTCCCAGGGCCCCAGGCCACCCCTCGTGGCCACGCTCCCACGGGAAGGTGCCCACCCCAGGGGGCCACGCTCCCTGGGGACCTCCTAAGGGCTACCGCTGCCCCCACGGGGCCACGCACCCCTGGGACGATCCCCGCCCCCTCGGGGGGCCATACCCCCCCACGCGCGCCCCCCGACAACGGGGCGGTGCCACGTGCGCGCGTGCCGCGGCCACGTGCGGGGCGGCGCGCGCGTGGGCGCAGGCTGACGCTCTCGCCAGTGACACGCGCCGCCGCCGCTCCGGGTGCTCAGCGCCGCCGCTCCCCACCCCCCCTACCCTGCTCCCCTTCCCCCCCCCGCGTCCATCCCCCCGCCGCCCTCCTCCGGCTGCAACCCGAGCGCTTCATCCATAATTCAGCCCGTCGGCCTGGCCCCACGCCCGGGGATGCGTGGATGCTCCCAGCCGCCGGTACCGGCGGGGGAGGGGGCGGGGGGGCGGTGGCCCGCCCTCCCTCCCCTCCCCCGGTGCGCCTCGAGGGGGGGGACACACCCCCACCCACCCACGGAGGCGTCCGGCGCAGCTGCTCAGCGCCGCCCCCCTCCCCCGGCGCCCCGTGCCGGCGTGCGCCCCCCACCCGCGTCCCATCTGTCACTCCCCCTCGCCGCGGGCTGACTCAGTTGGGAGCTGAAGTCACCGGTTCCCGGGCACCGCTTCTTCCTCCCGCCCCGGTCCGGGCACGGAACGGGCGCGCCGCCCGTGGGTCCCCCACTGAGCCCCCAGCACCCCCCGCGGGGTGACCCGGGCACTCTGCAACCCAGCGCTGCCCACGCGGGGCACCGGCTGGGCGCGGGGCGCCGCCACGGCGGGCGGGTCGTCCCGGGGGCAGCGCCGGGGAACCCGTGGGGCGCGGGGCACCGCCACGCCGGGTGATGCACCCCGGTGCCGCCCTGGGCGCCCCGTAGGTCGTGAGGCACCCACGCGCTGTGCTGTGCGCCCCGGGGCGGCACTGGGGACCCCCCGGGTCGTGGGACACCCCCGAGCCAGGCGGGGGTGGCACCGGGCACCCCATGGGCAGCCAGGGGCGCGCCGGGGCTGCGCCCGCACCCGGGACTGCGCACCCCGGCGTGGCACCGGGGACCCCGCGGGTACCGTGGCACCCACGCGCGGGGCGGCGAGTCCCTGAGCTGCACGGGGCATCGCGGGGGTCGAGGGGCACCCCGACGCCGGGCCGGTCTGGCCCCGGGCAGCCCCTGGGTGGCGGGGGGAGCACGCTGGGGTGCCCCCACGCGTGGCTGCGCGCCCTGGGGCGGCCCCGGGCTCCTCACGCACCGCGGGGCACCCCGAGAGCCCGGCCCCCCCCCAGGCCGGGACCGTGCTCTGCAGGGCGGCAGCCCCCCACCCACGGGGCTCACCCGACCCCCGTGGGCCCCCCCGGCCGTCCCCACGCCTACCTTGGGGCAGGTCCAGAGCCGTGGGGGGCCGCATGGCGGGGCCGCCTCTCAGGCGCTGCCCGCTGCCCGGGGGCTCATGGCCGGTGCCGGGGGAGCTGCTGGCCCCCTTCACCGCCGCCGCCCCGCCGGGAGCAGCCGCCGCCGCCCCGGGGCATGGCACGGGTGGGCTGCGGGCACGGGTGGGCTCGGGCTCGGCACAGCTCTGCCCGCGGCTCCGGTGGGGCTGAGCCCTGCCCCGCGCCGCGCCTTATCCCGGGGCGGCCGCGCTCCGCCCCCCGCCGCCGGCCCCGCCGCTTAACCCTTCCCGGGCCGGCCCGCCCCGCTCCACGCAGCGGGGGGGGACCGCGGGGGACCCCCGGCGGGGAGCGGGGGCCGCACCGCGGGACCCCCGGGGGGCGATCGCCGCTGCGGACGCGGGGCTTGGTGGCGGGCGCCCCCACGGGCGAGGCGGGGCCGGCGCGGGGGGGGGCTCTGAGCGCGGGACGCTGCGGGCGGGGTCCCTCGCGCGGTCCCGGGACCGGTGGCGGGCGGCGGGGACCCTTGCACGAGCTGCCCACGGGCGGGTCCGCGAGCTGCCCCCGGGCCGGGCGGCGGCCCGCGCGGGCGGCACGCGGCGCCCCGATCCACGCCCACGCGGGACCGCGGCGCTGTCCGCGGTGCCACCGGCGCTGTCCATGGTGCCGCTCCCACCCGGGGCCGCGCGAACCGCCTCGCGGGGCCGCGCGCCGCCAGCCCCGGGCCGAGCCGCGTGGGGGGGGCACGCGTGGCCGCGCCAGGCTGCGGCGGCGCGAGCTGGCACCGGCAGCGTGTTTGCGGCACCGTCTCCGGCGCGGCTCCCGGCGAGCGAAATACCACAAGCTGGCGCGGCGGGCACCCGTGGGCGGCGGCGGGGGCGACGCGGGGCTGACTCAGGGGCCGCCATCCGCTCCCCGCCCCGTCGGTGCCCCCATCGTCCCGGCATGGGCCCTCGCAGGGGCACCCCGGGAGCCGTGGCAGGGGAGGATCCCCCACCCCCTGGGGCCTGCACAGTGGGTACCTGCGCCTGCCCGCCCAGGGGGACCTGGGGATGTGGTGGGTAGAGGGACAGGCCTGGTGCCACCAGCCAGGCCCAGGTGGGCAGAGGTGGGTGGTGGGGGTCATGGTGGGGCAAGTGGGAGGACGGACAGGTGAGGGACAGTTGGTGGGGAGGACGGACCGATGGACAGACAGGTGAGGGACAGCCAGAGGGGAGGACAGCCAGGTGAGAGACAGCCGGAGACACAGATGGATGGACAGACGAGCGAGGGACAGCTGGAGAGGTGGGCAGGACAGACAGACAGACGGACAGAGGGAAGGGCAGGAAGGCTGCCAGGATGCGGGCAGGGCAGGTGATGGGCAGCCAGATGGGCGGCTGGACAGATGGATGGCTGGATGGGCGTGAGGAAGGATGGAGTTGTGGTTGGAGGGGGACAGATGGATGGAAGATGGACAGATGGGTGGGTGACAGACAGATGGATGGGTGATGGACAGACAGGTGGGTGATGGACAGACAGATGGCTGATGGGCAGGTGGATTGGTGATGGACACACAGGTGGGTGGCCAAGCAGACAAGCAGCTGGCTGGAGGGGTGGGACAGGAGGGCACAGGATGGGTGGCTGCAAGTACCAGTGGCAGATGGATGGGGCGGCCAGAGGACAGGGGAACGCACATGGCCTAGTTGGCCAAAGGGAGGGTGATGGCAGAGACAGGGGATGCCCCAGGTAGGGTGGCAGCAGGGGACCACAGGGCCAGACAGGCTGTGGGGCTGGTGCCGAGGACATTCAGGTGACAACATGGTCAGGGGAGGAGTGGCAGCAGGCACAAGTGGCCAGAGACAAGGCAGGGCCTGACAGAGCACAGGCAGGATGGCATGCTGGGGGTGGCATGGGGGGGCTGGCCAGGGGCTGGCTCTGCATGGCACAGCTGGGGTGGCCCAGGAGTGGCCCAAGGGTGACTCCAGGTTGGTGCAAAAGTGACCCAAGAGTCACCCAAGGGTGGCTCAAGGTCAGAATCAGAGAATCACAGGACACTTTAGATTGGAAAATATCTTCAAACCATCGAGTCAAACCACTGCCCCAGCGCTGCCAAGGCCACCACTGACCCGTGTCCCCCAGCACTGCACCCATGCCGTTTTGAAGCACCCCCAGGGACGGTGACTCCCCCCCGGGCAGCCTGCTGGGGTGCTGGACACCCTCTCATGAGGCCACTGCCCCTGCTGCCCCTTCACCAGCCTGCCCCGGTGTGACCGCTCCCCCTCGTCCTGTCCCTTGTGATCTGGGGGAAGGGGCCGAGCCCACCTCAGCGGGTGGTGGCCCAAGGGGAGCCCAGGGGTGACTCAAGGTGACCCCAGGGTGGCCCCGGGGCGGCTGCAGCTGGGGACACTTCAGGGACACCAGCCAAGGAGGTGGCCCTCCCGGAGGTGGGGACGGGCCACACCGGGGGTGGCAGGGGGTCGTTCACCCACGAGGGGCACGGGGGGCCCCGTGGGGGGGGCAGCGGCACGCCGTCAGGAGGCTCTCGGCCGGGACAGCCCCGCCGGGGCGGACCCACGGAGCGACCCCCGGGGCTGCTCCACCGGGGCCGCCTCCCCCCCCCGCCCCCCGCCGCGCCCGGGAGGCGGGGCTGGGCCGGGCCGCTCCGCTCCGCTCCGCTCCGCCCGCTGCCGGGGAGGGGCGGGCAGCACCGGCGGCACCGGGCCCCGCCGGGCCCCACCGGGCCGGGCCGGCAGCTGCGGGGGGGCCGCCCGCGCACCGGGCCGCGGTGAGCAGCACCCGGGGGGGCGGCGGGAGGAGCCGCGGGGGAGCGCGGGGGCCCGGATGGTCCCGGGCCGTGGGGATGGGAGGGGGATCTGGGGGCCGTGGGGATGGGAAGGGGGGCTGGGGGCCGTGAGCTGGGGGCTGTGGGGGCCGTAGGGGCCGTGGGGCTGGGGTGGGAGGAGCTGGGGCCCGTGGGGATGGGATGGGGCAGCTGGGGGCTATGAGCTGGGGGGCCATGGGGGTTGGGGGCCATAAGCGGGAGAGCCATGGGGCTGTGAGGCCGGGGGCCATGGGGCTGTGGGGACCATGGAGGCTGGGGGGCTGGGAGTGGGGTGGGCGTGTGGATTGAGGTGGTGGGGTGGCCATGGAGCTGGGGGCCATGAGCTGTGGGGCTCTGGGGGCTGTGGGGGCTGCGGTCCATGGGGGCTGTGGGCCGTGAGCTGGGGGGCTGTGGGGGCTGTGGGCCGTGGGGGTCACAGGGCTGGGGACCATGAGCTGGGGGGCTGAGTGCACGTGATGGGGGCTGATGGGGGGGGGGTTGGGGTATGTGTGGCAGGCCTGGCCGTGGAGCTGTGTGGGCCCCGGGACCGTGGGGCAGGGCTGTGCCCAGGGGGATGCCCCCTGCCCCCTGCTTGTCCCTCTTGCCCCTGTGTGTCCCACACTCACCCCCAGCACCCTAGGGCCTTGCCCTGGTGCCACCACAGCATGGGGCGGGCTATGAGCGCTGGCACAGATCTGCCCTATGGCTGCCCACCCCCAGGGGCACGTGTATCCCCCCTGCCACACGTGTCCCCCCACCACACGTGCACGGGCAAAGTCCCCACAGCCAGGGCTGCCGCCGCCGCCTGCCTGCCCCACACCACTGCCCCTACCCCTGCTCTGTGGGGCGCTGGCAATGCTCACCGCAAGGGCACCTCACGCTCTGCAGCAGGGGTGCTGCACACCCTGGTGACCCACAGGGCACCCCCAGCCCAGCCCCATAGCAGCTTCTGGAGAAGCCACGAGCTGGCTGCCTGGGGACTGGGCAGTCCCCGCAGGGAAGAACCGGCCTTTGTTACAATTAATAATTACAGTGAAAGAGGCTGGAGGAGCTGGAGCGAGGCCCAAGCGGGCAGGACGCCCTTGCTGCTAGGGGGACTGGGCGGGGGGGCGTCCCCTGTCCCCACCTGCACCTCTGTCACAGTTCAGGGTGAGCTGGGGGGACACGGCAGGGCCAATGTGGCTGGAGGGACTGGAGTCACCGGTGCCAAGGGCCCCGAACCTCCTGCTCCCCCATAGGGGGCTCACCAGTATGGCTGGGGCACACCGGTACGGCTTGGGGAGACCAGCATGGCTGGGGCTTCCCAGTACGGTTGAGTGGCAACTGATACCCATGACTGGGTGTCTTGGGGCACCTGTGGCAGTGACACCCATCACTGGGTGTCTCAGGGTGCCACAGGCAGTGACACTCGTGACGTGGCACCTTGGGGTGCCCGTGGCAGCTGCTTGCCGTGCAGTGGGGTGCCACAGCAGCGCCGGGAGGGTGATGTCCCCTGGCTCCCCACCGGCCCCCGCGGGGCGGCTAAAGATAGCACAGCCCCCCCCCGGCCCGGCGGGTCGGCACCACCTGCCCCCGGTGCCCGGTTAATCTTTAGCCGCTCGGCTGCTGTAATGAGGCCTCATTAGCGGCCATTACACCGGCTGCAGCTGCACAGGCCTTGGGACGGTGACACGGGGACACGGTGACTGGGGGCCTGGCGTGGCGGGTGCAGAAAGTGGGTGGGTGAGTGGGGTGGGGGGATGCAGGTGAGGGGGATGTGGCGCTGGTGGCACCTGGCTGACGGGGACGTGGCGTCAGTGGCACCTGGCTGGGGGTCGCACCCGTGACACTGAGGGACGGGAGGTCCCAGTGGGTGGGCAGGGACAGACAAGGTGTCCCCTGGCCATGATGGCCCCCCAGGAGGGTGGTGGGCCACCAGCAGTGTGCCAGCGTCCCCAGGGTGGCGATGGAGTCCTTGGTGGAGGGGAAGAGTGTCCCCAGAGAACATGTCACGGTCACCAGCAGCATGCCAGGGTCCCCAGGGCAGGGGGACACAGCGTCCCAAGGATGTGCTGGTGTCCCCCAAGGGACGCGTGGGTGTCCCTGTCAGCGTGCTGGGGCCCCCGGGGGGGTGTGTCGGTGTCTGCAAGGGGTGTGTCGACGTGCCCGGCAGCGTGCCAGTGTCCCCAGGGAGCAGGCCAGGCTCCCAGGGCGGGTGCCAGGGCCCCTGCCGTGGCGTGCCAGGTTCCCAGCGGCCGTGCCAGGTGCCCGGGGGTGCCGGTGTACCCCCAGCGCACGCAGCTGGGTGCCTGGCGGCATGCCGGTGCCGCGGAGCTGTGCCAGGCCTGCCCCGGGAAGCAGCCGGTCCCCGGGACGGGCTGGTGCGGGGCGATAGGGAGCCTCGTGGGGGGGGTCCCGGCGCGGCGGGGACACCGAGCTGCTATCAGGTGCCAGCAGCCCCGGGGGGGGCCCGTGGGTGCTCCTGGGAGATTAGTGGGGGGGCTGTGCCGGTGGGGGTGTGCGCGGTGCCGGTGTGCGACCCGGGCACCCTGTGCCAGGGTCCAAACTCCGCGGCGGTGGTGGCGACGGCGGGAGGGCCCGGCCTTGTGCAGGTGGGTGGGGGCGCGTGCCTGGGCGCAGGGGGGTGCCAGCACACGTGCATGCGTGTGAGCGTGTGTGTGCAAAGCCCCGGCCGCCAGCAGGGTCCTTGCCTGTGCCCCGGCGTGCACAGGGGACCGGTGCCAGCGGCCGGGGACAAGGGGCAGAGCTGGGACCGTGGTGGCCTTTGCCCAGTGGCCATGTGCCCCCACGTGCTGCCAAGCCCCGCGTGCTGGACGCTGGCTGGGTGTGTGGGGGTGTCAGCGCGTGGGTGCCAGGATGGGTGTGACACCCCGGTCTGTCACCCTCCAGGTGCAGCACGGATCCCCCAGGCCGGTGACATGGCGGGGGGGGGGCGCGGGGCTGGCCAAGCGCCTGGGGACCCTCCTCTCAGGGCTGCTGGAGTGCGGGGTCTTCTGCGGTGTCATCTTCGGCTGGGCCTCCCTCGTCTTTGTCCTCAAGGATCTGAACTACTTCAGGGACCTATGCCAGCCCACCAACACCAGCCACAACCAGACCTCACAGACTGGTAGGGTCTCTGGCCACCGCTGTCCCTGTGGTGGCCCTGGCCCCGCTGTCACCCTGCCTTGTGTCCCCCAACTGCTTGTGTCCTGGGGTACCAGTGGCTCATGTCTGTGTGGTGCCGGTGGCCTGAAGTGGCATGTGTCCTCCCTGCCCGGTGCCCAGTGGTGTCCCATGTCCCCACTGTCCTGGTGCCTCAGGTGCCTGTTTTTCCTGTCCACTGTAGCACCTCATGTCCCTGCTGTCCCCACTGTCCTGATGCCTTGTGCTGTCCCATGTCCGCGCTGTCCCTGTCCCCATGTCCCGCTGTCCCCACATCCCTGTTGTCCACATGCCCGTGTCCCCACTGTCGCTGTGTCCCCGCTGACGGCCACCCCGCAGGCTGCGGCGAGCAGGATGAGCAGTTCTCCCTCGTCTTCACCATCGGCTCCTTCATGAACAACTTCATGACCTTCCCCATGGGCTTCATCTTTGACCGCTTTGGCACCGCCACCGCCCGCCTCATCGCCATGTGAGTGGGTGCGGGGGGCAGTGCTGGCAGGCAGGGCTGGGGCACCCGTGGGTGCCGGGGGGTCGAGGGGCTGTTTTTAGGGTGCTGGGAGGGGACGCTCTAGAGCGGGGTGGTTATCGGGGCAGCCAGGCAGGGTGGGGCAGGCAGGGCCCTGCCTGCGGGGGGAGCACCCATGTCAGCCCAGCGGGGGCACCCGTGCCAGCCCGGGGCGCTGGCTTTGGGGCACTGGAGGTGCACAGCCCACCCTGGCACCTCTCCCACAATGCCACCAACTGTCCCCAGTGTGTCCCATGCCCCCCCGTTGCCTGCAGCCCCCCATACACCTTCAGGTCTCCTCGCAGCACCCCTGTAACCACAGGGACCTCCTGCATCCCCTTGTCCCTTGGTCCCAGGGTGCCTAGTGGTGCTGGGAGCGCCATGAGATATTGGGGTGCTGGGTGCCGATGCAGAGCAGCGCCAGGGTGCAGGTGTGCCAGCTGCCCCTCAGGACCCCCTCCCTACATATCACTTCTGTCTCCATGCCTCAGCACCCTCTACACCGGCGGGATCCTGCTCGTCGCCTTCTCCACCCCAGGTGAGACCCTATGGGCGTGAGGGGCCCCAGCCCCGGGGGAGGACCCGGCAGGGACCCCCCGTTGTCCCTGCTGACCCCTGCGTTCCCAGAGCTGGCGGTGCTGCTCTTCCCGGCCATGTCCATGCTGTCGGTGGGTGGCATCCTCCTCATTCTCACCAACATGCAGGTGAGTTTCCCCGGCACCCTGACCCCCACCCTTTGGCCGGGGCACCCTGCCCGGTGCTGGGGGGGTCCTGACAGTGCCGGCGGGGGGTGTCTCTCCATGCCAGGTGGGCAACCTCTTTGGGAAGTACCGCTCCATCATCATCACCCTGTATAACGGGGCTTTTGACTCCTCGTCCGCCACCTTCCTCATTGTCAAGGTGGGCATGGGGTGGGGGGTGATGTGGCAGTGAGTGCCCGGGGTGGTGGTGCTGGATGTCCCCAGGGGCCCGCCATGGTCACTGCGGGGACAGCTGGGGACAGAGCTGGCACAGCTGGGTCACAGCTGGGACCACATGTGGGGACAGGGGGCTGGGATGGTGGCAGGTGGCCGACATGTCCTGGTGGCAGCCTGTCACTGTCCCCAGGTGCTGTATGGGCATGGGCTGTCCCTGAAAGCCATGTTCCTCTTCATGGCGGCCTGTAGCGCCTGGCACCTGCTGCGCACCCTCTTCCTCATGCCCTGCACCCGCATCCCATACCCGCTGCCCCCCGGCTACAACTACGGGTAGGGGCCCTGCCTGCGCCCCGCAGGGCGGGGGTGCCTGTCCTGTGGGTGGTGGGTCCCATCTCGTGGGTGGGTGGTGGGTCCCACCTCATGGGTGGGTGGTGGGTGTCCCCCCGTGGGTGCTGGTGGGTCCCATCTCGTGGGTGTTGCCAATGCCTGTCCCATGGGCGGTGGGTTCTGGTGGGTCCCATCCCATGGGTATCTGTGGGTCCCTCCCTTGTGGGTGCTGATGGGTTGCCCCCGTGGATGCTGGTGGGTGCCATCCCCATGGGTGCTGGCCATGCCTGTCCCGTGGGGGGTGGGTGCTGGTGGGTCCCATCCCATGGGTGTCAGTGGGTCCTGTCCCTGGGTGTTGGCAATGCTTGTCCCTTGGGTGGGGGCTTCCCCCCTTGTGGGTGGGGGTCCCATCCCGTGGGTGACGGGCGGGCGCTGCGGCAGGCTGCGGTGCCCGGGGCACTCCAAGTCGTACCGCACCTACGAGGAGAAGCGCCGGCCGGAGGTGGCCGGCCCCGAGGAGACCCCGCTGGAGGGCAGCGCCCCCCGAGGTGCGGGGGCGGGGCGGCTGATCTCGGGGGGCGGGGCCATGTTGGTGTCTGGCACGTGTGCGAGGTGGGCGTGGTCACCGGGGCGAACAGTGGGCGGGGGCTATGCAGATGAAGGGGGGCGAGGCCCGGGGAGTGGGCGTGACCGTGCAAATTTAGAGGGTGTGGCCTCCGGCTGGACGTGGCTACTTGTGGATGGTCGGGGTGTGGGCGTGGTTATGCAGATGAAGGAGGTGCGGCCCCAGGCGGTGCATGGGTGAGGTCGAGGGGTGGGCGTGGCCACGCAGGGGGGCGCGGGGGGTAGCGGGTGGGCCTGGGGGCGGGGCCCGATGGGGCGGGGCCGGGGGCCGTGCCCCACCCTGACGCCCTGGGGCGCAGGCGGCAGGGACCCCCCCGGGGTGTCCTTCAGGGCCTGCATATGCTCGAAGCTCTTCGCTTGGCACGTGGCCTGGCTCTCCGTCATGCAGCTGCGCCATTACCTCTTCATTGGTACCTTCAACCCCCTCCTCAATCACCTGGCCAGCGGAGACCGCCAACTGGGTAGGGCCCGGCTGCTGCGGTGGGGACAGGGGGACAATGTGGTGGGGTGCTGCCCCCGCCCTGACGTTGTCTCCCCGCAGTGAGCACCTACACCAACGCCTTCGCCTTCACCCAGCTCTGCGGGGTGCTCTGTGCCCCATGGAACGGCCTCATTCTTGACCGACACAAGCGGGGCAAGACCCCCCGCCCTGAGGGTAACCAGCCCCAGCACCCCCTGCCCCGGCCCCACGGGTCCCTGGGGTGCGTCCATGCCACCAACGTCCCCCCTGTGCCCTGGGGTCATGGCTGGGTACCACCGCTGCCATGACCAGATCCCGCGGTGCTTGGGGACGTGTGCCTTCCATACCCTGACCTTGCTGTGCCCACAGGAGCCTTGGGCGCGCTGGCTGACCTGCGGGCCTCCGTGCTGTCACTGGTGGTGACAGTGGTGCAGTGTGTGCTCTTCTCCATCTGCGCGGCGGTGCCGGTGCTGCCTGTCCAGTTTGCCACCTTCGTGCTGCAGGTCCTCAGCCGCTCCTTCCTCTATGGGGGCAACGCCGCCTTCCTGGCCATTGCGTGAGTCCTGCGGCCACCGCTGCCCTGCTGGCGGGGCACGGGGCGGAGCGGTCAGGGTGGCAGTGGCAGGGGACAGGGCAGTGGGGTTACAGTGGTGGTGGCGGGAGTCAGTGTGGCAGGGAACTAGGCAGGGATGGCAGGGGATGGTAGCAGGGGACAGGGTGGTGGGGTCAGTGTGGCAGGGGGCAGGGCAGTGGGGTTAGGGTGGTTGGGTCAGGGTGGCAGGGGGTGGTGGCAGGGGACTGTGTGTGGGTGGTAGGGATTAGGGTTGAGGGAACAGGTTGGCAGGGGATGGTGGCAGGGTCATCATTGGGATGGCACGGGACAGTGGTAGGGCCAAGTGGGGTGGCAGGGGATGGTGGCAGTGTCAGGAGGTGGCAAGGGACAAGGTGGTGGTGGCAGGGTCATGGTGGGGATGGCGGGGCAGGGGTGTCAGGATGCAGCAGTGACACGGTGGCCGGCCGGGCAGGTTCCCCCCGCAGCACTTTGGGAAGCTGTACGGGCTGGCCATGGCACTGTCGGCGCTGGTGGCCCTGCTGCAGTACCCCTGCATTGCTCTCGTGCGCGGGCCGCTCCACGGGGACCCCTTCTATGTAAGTGTCTGCCCCATGGCTGCCCCATGGCCACCCCACAGCTGCCCCTGGGAGCAATGGGGTCCTGCCCCATGGGGGAATGCATCCTGCCCTGCGGAGGGATGGGGGTCCTGCCCCATGGGGGAACATGTCCTGCCCTGGGGAGGGATGGGGGTTGTGCCCCACAGCGGGATGGGGGTCCTGCCTCTTGGGGAATGGGGGTCTTGTGCCTAGCAGAGGGGAGCTGGGGGGAGGGCTGTGGGGCTGGCCCACAGACACTCTCTTGGGTGGGGCCAGTCTCCTGGCCCCATGCACTGACAGTACCCCCCCAGGTGAACTTGGGGCTCATCGCTGTGGTGCTGGTGGCCTTTGTCAGTCCCGTGGTGGTGGCCCGTGAGTGCCGGCGGCGAGCCAAGGAGCTGGGGGCTGCTGGCACCCCCCTCGCAGCACCCCCAGGCGCCGAGACCCCCACCGAGATGCCCCACTGAGCTCCACACACAGCACCCACACGCAGGGTGCTGTGCCAGTGGGATGGGGCGTGTTTGGGGTGGGGGGAATAAATATTGATGACCCCTCTGCTCACTGTGCTGTTCCATCCCAGCACCCCCAGCCACTAGGGCTTCTCCAGTGTCTGCTATGGGGTTGGGCACCCCACTCCCTCCCAGGACCCTCGGCACACAGGAACACAGCCTCTTAGCTGGGTAAGGGACAGGGGCTGCTGTGGGTCCTCAGGAACTGGGGGAGGCACGGCAGCATCCCTGGGTGCCCCCAGTACTGGCAGAGGAAGTGGGCAGCTGGAAGCAGAACTTGCCTCTCCAGAGCCCGTCCGGGCCCAGGGGCCAGTGTCAGAGCCTTGGGGTGGCCCAGTGCCCCCAGAGCCTGGGTGACGTGGCACGGTGGGTGGGGGTGTGGGTGCCCTCAGGGTGGGTGGTGCGGGTAATGAAGAGGCGGCAGGGCTGGGTGGGCACCCGCTTCCAGGGGCTGGCGTCCTCCCACTACAGCCCCTGCTGCACCCCCCACCCCCCCCCCGCGCTGCCCCAGCACCTTCGCCCCCAAAAACCAGCCCCAGCACCCCATACCCAGCCCCTTGCCCTCCAGAAACAGCCCCACCACCTGGCACCCAATGCCCCATGCCCAGACCCTTGCCCCCAAAAACCAGCCCCAGACCCTTGCACCCCAAAACCAGCCCCAGCACCCAGCTCCTCGCCTCCCAAAACCAGCCCCAGCACCTGGCACCCAGCACCCCATTCCCAGTCCCTCACCCCCAAAACCAGCCCCAGCACCCAATATCCAGCCCTTCACCCCAAAAAAACAGCCCTGGCACCCAGCACCCTACACCCAAATCTAGACCCAGCCCTGCTGCTCACTCTCCCCGCTAGCCCCCAGCTGCAGCACCCCCTGGCCAGCCCAACACCAGCCCCAGCACCCCATAACCAGCACCCAGCCCCTCACCCTACCCCTGGTGATGGCCCCAATCCGGAGCATGCCATGGGTGTGGGTGCAGGGCAGGTTCAGCAGCTCCTGGTTGGCACCTGCCAGCACCCCATGCCCCCCTCACATGGGCGCCCATGTAGGTGTGGAGCTTGGTCACCACTGTGTAGCAGAAGGGGTGGTCCCCCTCGGCTGTACCCACAGGGACCCTCTGGGGTGGCAGGGGGCTGGCAGTGGGGGGCATCCCTCTGCCACCTGCCACCCGCCCTGGAGCAGGGGCTGGGGGCACCAGCACCCTTGGGCACCCTGGGGAGACCCCATGTCCCCAGTGCCCCCCTGCCACAATCCCTGTGCCTTGTGCCCTGCTGCCACCCTAGTGTCGCTCCATCCTCCCCATGTCCCCTGCGCCACCCCTTGTCCCTCAGTGCCCCTCTGCCACCCCCAATGCCCCCCATGTCGCTGGTTCCCCACTGCCATGCCTGGGGTCACAAGGGTGGGGGCTGCAGGGGGGTGCGTGGGACACATGGGTGGGGGCTGTGGATATTTGGGGGAGGCAGGGCCCAGAGGTGGGGGCTGTGGGGCAGTTGGGTGCAGCAAGTCCTGGGGGGGCCACTGCGGGGCTGGGGTGCTGATACCATCTCCTGCCTTGCAGCGCTTGCCCAAGGGCCACTTCCTCCCCAACGGCTGCGGCCCCCAGGGTCCGGCCTGGCTGTTTTCCCACAGCCCCCCCGGCCTGACACCCCCAGGCACCCCCTGACCCAGCCCTGCAGAGCGCATGGCTTGACACCTCCCAGCCCCTCCCCTGACCCCCCCAGCACCCATCGCCATGCCCTGTGCACCCCCACAGCAGCACCCTCCCCTGGACCAAATGCACCCCGTGCTGTGGCCAGGCAGGGCGCCCCAGGGTCCCCCCATGTGCCCAGGGGCTGGTGAGTGGGGGCTGCAGTGGAGCTGGGGCCCAAGTGGCGCAAGGCTGCGGTCAGGGACACATGGCCCTGTCACCCTTATAAGTGTGACAGCGGGCAGAGCACCCCCAAGTCCCAGGTGAGGAGCAGGGATGGGGGCAGCAGGGTGGGCTCAGCTCCCAGCCGCAGGGGGGTGTCCCTGAGGCTGGCATGGGTGGCTTTGGGGTGCCACGGGGACATGGTGGGGGGTGAGGTGGCACAGGGTGCTTGGTGGACATGGGGGGTCTCAGAGATGACAGCGGGGAGCCAGGTACATGGGAGGTGCAGGGTCTGGGGGGTGATGGCAGGGGCAGAGGGGATGGGGCACGGGGCGGCACTGGAGATGGTGGAGGGACACTGGGGGCATGGTGGGGCAAAAGGGCAGGATGGAGGTGAGGGACATGGGGTGGCAGAGGGACACGGGGGACATGGAGTGGCATGAGAGTGCTGGGGTTGTGGGGGTGGCACTGGAGCTGTCATGAGGGTGCGGCGGCACTGGGAATGGCACTTGGGGTGGCAGAGGGACACTGAAGCATGGGGGGGTGGCACAGGGGATATGGGGAAGATAGGGTGACACTGGGGGTTGCAGCAGGGCACAAGGCACATGGGGGTGGCAGAGGGGCACTGGGTTGACTGCGGTCATGGCCCCTCTCAAGGGTACTGAGGGTGCTGGTGCCCCCAGCCCCACCATGCTGCCCTGCCTGCTCCTCACCCTGGCCCTGCTGAGCTCGGCCTCTGCCCGCCACCCTGGTAAGTGCCCGCTAGGCTGCCCACCCCACGGGGACACCGTGGGGACACCCCTTGTGCCCCCTCGACCCCTCTGCTGGGGCTGATGCCTGCTGGTGTCCCCAGCTGGTGCCAGCCCCAAGGTAGGACTGGTGGTGCCAGGGCAGGACACCCAGTGCCCATTGGAGAGTGAGACACGGGTGCTCCATGTCCCCAACACGCTGGGTGCCATCAGCTGCCGCTATGTCTTTGTTGTACGCCACCAGGCCTTTGACAGCGCGCAGGCGGGCCAGGGATGGGTGGGGGGGTGGTTTGGGGTGGGGGGCACCGTGTGCCACCCTGGTGTCCCCGTAACTGGTGTGTGTCCCCCCACCGCAGCAAACCTGCATCCAGTGCTACAGAGGGAACCTGGCCTCCATCCACAGCCACCACAGCACCACCTGCAGAGGCAGGCACGGTGCCACATTGCTGGCACCTCGCAGCTCTGGATCGGGGCCATCACCCAGCGTCTGGTAAGGGACCCCCCACACCCACGGCCCACCCTGGCCTTGTGGCACCCTGCCTGGCCCCAGGGCACCAGCCCTGCCCTAGTATCCCCAGTGCCCATCCCTGGGTGCCCTAGCCCTGTCCTCAGTGCCCATCACTGGGTGTCCCAGCCCTGCCTCTGTCTCTGCCCTGGGCATCCCAGCCCTGTCCCAGTGTCCCCAGCGCCCATCCCTAGGTGTCCCAGCCCTGTCCTCTGTCCCTTGTCCCCACCCTGGGTGTCCCAGCCCTGCCCCAGTGTCCCCAGTGCCCATCCTGGGTGCTCCAGCCCTGTCCCTAGTGCCCATCACTGGGTGTTCCAGCCCTGTTCTTTGTCCCCAGTGCCCACCCTGGCTGCCCCAACTCTGTCCCTAGTGCCCATCACTGGGCGTCCCAGCCCTGTCCCGGTGTCCCCAGTGCCCATCCCTGGGTGCTCCCAGCCTGCCCCCCGGGGTGCCCCATGGCCGGTGCCAGGGGTGCCCGCGGCCATGCCCCCCCCGCGCAGGCTGGCAAGCTGCACTACAGCTGGACAGATGGCAGCCCCTGGAACTACTCACAGTGGCGGTTCGGCCACCCGCGGTGCTTGGTCAGCCGCTGCACCACCCTCTCCTCCCAGGGTCAGTGGGGTGAGGGGCACGGGGGGCACCCAGAGCCTGGGGGGGCTGTGCTGGGAGCCTCTGCTCGTGGGTGTGTGGGGAGGGCGCACGGGGACCTCGTGGGGTAGGGGGCTGGGATGTGGCACTTTGTGGAGGCTGGTACCGGGGGGTGAGAGTCAGGTCCCTGGGGCAGGGCCTGGGGGTGCTGCTGGGTGCCGAGGCTGAACCCCCCCCTTCTCCCCCTCGCCCCACAGATGGGCTCTGGAGAAGTGTGAAATGCAATAAGAAGCTGCCCTACATCTGCGAGTACTGAGGGGCTCAGCCCCCCTGCCATGCTCCCCAGCCCTGGACCACCCCTGCTGCCACCCCGCCACTGGCCCTGCGGGGCGGGGGGGGGGCTGCACCCCTCACCCTGGATCTCAGTAGACCATCAGCTTGCAGCACCTGTCCCTGTGCATGGGCTCTGGCTGGGGGTCTGTGTCCTGGGTGGCCCCTGGTGTGGGTGCTGGGGTGGTGGGAAGCCCCCTGGGTTGCACAGTGTGTGTGGAGGGGTTGGGGACAGGTGTGTCCCCTCCATTGTGCATGGCCCCTGTGTGGCGATGGGTGTCACAGGGCCCTCCCTCCCCAGGGGCTGTGGTGGCACCCTGCCACCAGGCCCATGCACACCCCCCCCGCCCCCAGCAATCGGCTGAATCGTCCTGCCCTCCCCTTCCCCCACCCCTGCACCCCAGCCCACCCCCCCAGGTCCCCCCGTAACCCCCCTCCCCCCCCCCCCAGCCTGCAGACGGGTGGGTGCTGTGAGCCAAAGGTTTATTGGGGTGGGGGGTCCAGCTGGCTGGGAGTGGGGAGGTGCTGGGAGGGGTCACAGAAGTGGGGTGCACCGAGGGGGCTGAGCCCACGTGTCCCCAGCACCCATCTTCTGGGGAGGCGGGGCTCGCTTCTGGCACCCAACAGCACCCACTGCCCCGGGAAGCAGCACCCAGCCCAGACGCCCCCCCGAGCCCCCTTGGCCATAGATGTGGCAGCAGTGGGGACCAGGGGGATGTGGGGTGGCACCTGCTGAGGGGCACCTGGGGCACCTGGGCAGGGGCGGGGTAATGGGGCTGGGGCACCCTGGAACAGGGCTGGGACGCCTGGGGTGGGGCACTGGGGGTGCTGGGACAGGGCTGGGGCACGCAGGGGAGCACTGGGGACGGTGGGACAGGTCTGGGGCACCCAATGATGGACACTGGGGATGCTGGGACAGCACAGTAGGAGTGTGGCTGCAGGCAAAGGCCCCGATGCAGGTGAGGAGGCTGTGGCAGGGGGCCAGATTCCCACGGTGGCACTGGGTGCACAGGCACAGCAGGGTGATACCCGAGGGCTGTCCCCTGTCTGCACACCCTGAGCACCCCAGCCCCAGTGCCCACCTGGGTGGCCCCTGTGGGACGTCCCTGGAGCCCTGTGTCCTGCTGCCACCCCCAGTGTCACCCCATCCTCCCCACATCCCCTGTGTCATCCCCCAACATCCCCCATGTCCCTCTGCCATCCCTGAGGCCACCACTTGTCCCGCACCCCCATCCTGCCCCTCTAACCCTTCATGCCCCCGCTGTCCCTCTGCTACCCCAGTGCCACCCGGTGCCTGGTCCCCTCTGCCCCTGCTGCCACCGCCATGGCCCCAACATTGTCCCCACTGCCACCTCTGTCCCATGGCCACCAGCCTCACTCCCGCCGTCCCACGTCCCCTGTGCCTGGTCCCACCGACAGCCTGGGAAAGGGGGTGCCAGCCGTGGGGGGGCTGGAGGGGAGCACGGTGGGGCCCCCTCCGGCCGGGTGCAGACAGGGGTGCCCTGCAGTGGGGGGCAGGTGGGGGGCTGCCCCACAGCGCCCAGGGCTAGAGGCCGAGGGAGAAGGCCCCTGAGTCGGTGGACTGCTTGTCCCGGCTGCAGAGCCCCAGTGCCCCAGGGGGACACTCCGTGGGGCTGGTGGGGGCCATGGGCACACCGGCTGCTGGCACCTGTGGGGCAGTGGATGGCCACCGGCTTAGTTCCTGCCCCACAGCCAGGGCACCTGCGGGGGGACTCGGGGGCGGTGCTTGCACGTGCCCCCCACCGGTCAGCCCCATACATCCCCCCGAGGGGCCTCATCCAACACCCTCACGGAGGGGAACCTGCTGCCCCCCAGCCCCACGGCAGCCCCGGCCCCACGGCTGACCTCCTCGAACTTGCGGGCCTTGTAGTGCTCGGCTCCCTTCAGGAAGTTGAGCAGGATGATATCGCACAGCACCGTGCCCTGGGGGGGTCTGCGTTGGCGTGGGGGGGCCCACACAGTGGGACACCCCCCTGACACCCCCACAGCCCCCGCAGAGCCAGGCAGCTGTCACCCCGGGGCTTTGCTGTGTCCCCGTGCCCCACGGGCTGTGGGGTTTTCCCCTACCCCCCTCCCAGTCACCATGGGGCACCGCCGCCCCCCCTGCCCCACTGCTGCGGGGTGCGCGGGGCCCCCCAGCCCCCCGGGAGGTGCCGCCACAGGAGGGGCTGGGAACAGCCACCACTCACCACGCTGATGGAGGTGAAAGCTGCCACCGTGTTGATGAGGGTGGGGATGATACCAAACTTCCCAGCCTGCGGGTGCAGAGACCCCTGTCACGGGGAGGCGTCCCCCCACCGTGGCCCCCACGGGGGCTGTGCCCCACACGTACATTGCCGTACACCAGGACGTCAAAGCGGATGCCGAAGGCCTTGGTGAGCGTGCGGCGCTCGGTGCCATCCTGCCAGCGGTAGTACCGGGCGTGCCTGCGCGGGACAGGGGGCTGTGCTGGGCTGCGCATGCGTGTCACACGTGTCCCCATGCAGTGGCGTGTGCTGTACCTGAAGTTGTAGCCGGTGGCAGGGGCCGGGGGGCGGGCGAGGCCATCCAGGCGGGTGAAGGAGTAGCGGGGCAGGCAGTGCTCCCAGGCACGGTCCAGGTCGCACACCCACCCGATCTTGATGCCCAGCACTCCCCCCTGCCCCCGCCGGCAGGTGAGCCACATGCTGCGGCCCCCTGGCCCCATGTCCCCACATCCCTGTGCCCTCTATCCCATGTCCCCATGTCCCTGCGTCCCTGTGCCCTGTATCGATGGCCCCATGGCCCACATCCCCATGTCCCATGTCCCCTGTCTCACATCCCTGTGTCGCCATGTCCCCAAATCCCATGTCTCAGGTCCCCACGTCCCACAGTCCTGTGCCTCCACATCCCACATCCCCGTGTCCCCATGACCCACATCTCCCATCCCCACGCCCCATGCCTCTGTGTCCCCATGGCCCATGGCCCTGCACCCCCACATCTCCCATCCCCATGCTCCACATCTCACATTCCCATGTCCCCCCATCCCACATCTCACATCCCTGCATCCCCACGCCCCGTGACTCTGTCCCCATGTCCCCTTGTCCTCACACAGCACATCCCCATGTCCCCATGTTCCACATATCACATCCCCACATCCCGTGCCTCTCTGTGTCCCCATGTCCCACATCCCTGTGTCCTCAAGGTCCATGTCCCGTGTCCCTGTGCCCCCACATCCCACGCCCCCTGCCTCAGATCCCCGTGCCCCCACAGCCCGCCTGCCATGTCCCCGTGTCCCCCGGCTCACGGTGGCGGCCAGCGTGGGGAAGTCCTGCCCGGCGAGGCGCACCACGTCCCCCAGCCGCAGGATGGGGCAGAGGGGCTGCCGCTCGGGGTGGAACCGGCACCGTCCCAGCTGCCCCCCACTGCCGGGAGGCGGCAGGTTGGCCCTGGGGAGAACACAGCCATCAGCCACCTGGGCCAGGGGGACACACGGCCCCCATGCCTGTCGCTATGTCCCCGCCGCCACTCACTTCTCAAAACCAAAGAGTGGGAAGCGGATGCTGTTCTTGATGAAGAGGGTGAAGTTTTCGGCCTCCAGCATGACGGGTCTAGGGAAACAGGGGGTGTCTATGGGGACACGGAGGGGGGGCATGGACACCTGCCAGCCCCAGCACCGCTGTACCCCACGTCACACTCACACATCCACGGTGTCCACCTCAGGCGGGCACCAGCCCCGGATCTCACAGGTGTGCAGGGTCCGGTTGTAGGGGACGCAGCGCCCCGTGAGCAGTCCTGCCGGCCCCCCCCGTCAGTGTGGGGAGCAGGCAGGGCCCCCGGCCCCCCCGGCCCCCCCCGGCCCCCCCCCTCACCGCTGCCTGTGGCGGGGTTCTTGCCCCGGCAGTCATGGTCGGCCGTGCAGCGGTACTCGGCTTCGCTCTGCAGGGGAGCCGTGAGAGGAGGGGGTGCACCCCAGCGTGCCCCCCCCCGCCCCCCCCAGCCCCATACCTCTGGGCAGATGCCCTGCACCTGGTTCTCCGTCAGGATCTGCTTGGTGACCACCACGAACACCGAGGTGCCCTGGGAGGGGGGCATCCCCATCACCCTCTGCTCGCTTCCAAGGGGGAAACTGAGGCGGGGCGGGGGAGGGGGTGGGGCGGCACCCCCGAACCTGGTGGGGGGTGACGTAGTCGGCCGTGTCCAGCACCCGACCGGCATAGCGCCCGATGCCCTTGACCTTGGTCACCACCGAAGACTCGATGACAGTGTCCCGCACCTGGTAGGCTTTCTCATGGAGGAACACCCAGCTGGGACAACACCCGCAGAGGGTGACGGTGGGGACGGCCACCCCCATAGCACCTGCCTGTGCCTCCCTTGCCACCCCCAGCTGCTGGAGCTCTGTGGCACCCGGGGCTGCCAGCACGTGTGGCTGCCAGTCCTCTGACAGGTGCTTGTCACCTGCTGATGGCTGCTGTCACCCCCCCAGGGAGCACCCGGGGGCAGAGACCCCACTCTGTCACCTGCTGTGGCCGTGCTGCTGCTCCCGCCCCCCTTGTGTCACCCACACCGACACTGTCCCCTCCCTGTCACCTGCACCAGGATGCTCTGCTGGCTGTCCCCCTTGCATCACCCGCACCAACACCCCCCTGTCACCTGCACCGGCATGCTCTCCTGGCCTCTCCCATCGTGTCACTCATGCTGGCACACCTGACATTCCTGGCACTGACACACTTGTCACCCTCTCACCTGTCCCTCCTCCGCCCTATCACCCATGCTGTCACCCACCCTGTCACCCGTGCTGACACCCCCTGCCCCCCCCACCCCAGCTGTCCCTTCACTGTCCCCCCACTGCCACAAATCATCACCCCCCTCCCCTTGTCACCCCGCGGGTGTCACTGGCAGCAGCCCCCTGCCCCCCGGGTGCCACCCGCCTGTCACCACCGCATGCGGCCCTGCCGGGGGTCTCACCCCACGAAGTAAGCGAGGATGAGGAGCTGCACGCCGCGGTTGATGGCCCCCACCACCCAGCTCTTCACCACCACCGACTTGGTGGTCTCGTAGGAGAAGAAACTGGTCACCCAGCGGGTGCCGGGGCGCGGAGCCGGCATGGGCAGGGCGGGGCAGGGCAGGCAGGGCACAGGCAGGGCAGGGCACAGGCAGGGCACAGGCAGGCAGGCAGGGCAGGGCAGAGGCAGGCAGGGCAGGGCAGGGCAGAGGCAGCGGTACCGGCGGCGAGGGATGGTGCAGGCAGGGCGGGGGCAGGCAGGGGCACCGGCAGCGAGGGGTGCTATGGGCAGGACAGGGCTGGGAGGCAGGGCACAGGCAGCGGTACCGGCAGGGCACAGGCAGCGAGGGCTGGTGCGGGCAGGGCGGGCGCCGGGCGGGGGGCGGAGGCACGGCTCGGGGGAGGCGGGGAGGGGCGGTGCCGGGTGCCCTCCTCGCCGTGCCGGTGGCGGGGGAGCCCCGTGTCGGGGGGCGCAGCGGGGTCCCAGGTCCCCGGGGGGCCTTTGGGGGTGCCCCGTCTCGGGGGGCCGGGGCGCCCCCGCCCCCTGGGTGCCCCCAGCCCGGGGGTCCCGGTTGCGAGCCAGAGGCTTCCCGCCGCTCTACGGTGCCCAGCGAGGCAGCGCGGCCGGTGGGGGCCCGGGGGAGCAGCTGATGCAGCCCCACCCCACTCGCCACCTCCTCTGTAGCGGGTGCGGGGCGCCGCGTACTCTCTAGCCGTAGTCCTCCCGGCGCTCTATGGTCCTGTCCGCGCCGTTGCCGCGCGGTCCTCCGGCGCCCAGAGCGGCCCCTCTCTATGGCGGAAGTGAGGCCGAGTTCCGCCGGCGGCGGTGGCGGCGGCGGCGGCGGGAGGGAGGCTCCGCGTGAGGTTCGTGTTGCGCAGGCGGGAAAAGTGGCGGCGGTGCGGAGGGGGCCGGGCCCGGCGGGGCCGCACCGGGGCGGGGGGGCGGGGGCTGGGCCCCGGTGGGGGGAGGATGAGGTCGGGGGGTTGGGGACTGGGAGCAGCGGGGAGGGGATTTGGGGTGCGGGGGGAGGGGCGCACTGGGGAGGGGAAGGGCAGGGCTGGAGGGACCGCGGGCGGGGGGCGCAAGGGGAGGCCCGGGGCCGAGGCAGAGCTGGGGGAGGGGGAGCGCGGGGCCGGGGGCGGCCGGGGCGCCCCCCGCGCGTGGGTCACGTGCCACCCCGAGGGGCAGCGTTGGGGGGCGAGGAGAGCGGCCCGGGGGGGCCGGCGTGGCCTTTCGGGGCTGCGGCGCGGCCGTGCGTGCAGAGCCTGGCCCGGCGGGAGGCCCAGGAGCCATCTTCCCCCCGCAGCCGCTTCGCTGAGCTCTGCTCACCCTCCTCCTCCTTGCCCCCACAGCTGCTCTGTCCTCGTCCCCACCTGCCGCTGGCCCGGGGCATGCCAGGCTGGGGCGGGAGCTGAACGACTCGCTGCGCTCGGCCTCCTTCCCCTCCCGCAGCCCAGGTGCTGCCACCTGCCCCGGCCGCCATGGCTGACACGCTGGAGTTCAACGAGATCTACCAGGAGGTGAAGGGGTCCATGGTGAGTGAGCTGGGGTGGGGGGACAGTCCCTGGGGAGACCTGCCTGGGCCCTGGTGGGTGGCACGTGGTGTTGTGACCTGCTCTTGCAGCCAAAATGCTGCAGGGCGCTCCCCCTGCCCCAGCATGTCTTGCGCTGCCTCGTCCTGGCAGAGGATGTTTTGCTGATCTCGCCTGGAAGCAGGGAGCGGAGGTGCCTCGTTTCCGGGGCTGAAGCATTTTGGAGCATCAACAGGGGCTTTTAAGTGCCAGCCTGTTGTGGAACGAGCGAGGTTGCGGTTGGGAATGTTTCCAGGAGGAGGGAGAAGGGATGCCAGCTGTGGGCGTCCACCCTAGCTACTGCAGGAGGGTTCTGTGCTGGCCATCAGCTTGTTCTGGTGCAGGGAGCGGGTCATGGGGCGGGGGGTGGTGGTTTGCAGTGGTGTGGAGTGTTTCTGGGTCACCTGTAACCCTCTGGCTTTTGGGACATTGTCCCCAAAAGCCCAAGGGAGCTACAGAAACATAGCGGCACTGAGGGTGCTGGCGACAGTCTTGTGGCCACTTGAATCCTGGATCCGGGTGGCAGGGAGTGCATGAGGACTAAAGCCGGCGGGCAGTTGGGAAGGTTGCCTGGTTTTGTCTGGAGGGGATGCACAGCCGCCCGTTGTGCCCAGCAGTTCCCAGCTCCAGAGCCTGTCGGTGTTGTCGGGCTGTTCCCCTGCATGCAGGGCGGGCTGCCCCCACCTCACACCTGCCTCTCTCCCGCCAGAATGACGGGCGGCTGCGGCTGAGCCGCCAGGGCGTGATTTTCAAGAACAGCAAGACGGGGAAGGTGGACAACATCCAGGCCTCAGAGCTGGCCGAGGGCGTGTGGCGGCGTGTGGCACTGGGTCACGGCCTCAAGCTGCTCACCAAGAACGGCCATGTCTACAAATATGATGGTTTCCGGGAATCGGTGAGTCCCCTGGTCCCTGTGTACCTGTCCTGTTCTTGTCCCTGGCTGGCATCTATTCAGTTGCTGGATTTTGCTTGTCCTGTGTCAAGCTGCACTCCCTGGAAGTCTGACGGCACTGACCACCCCCCGGGAACAGTGCTGACCCCCATTTTTTTTGCCACTTCCCTTGCACTGGGGAGGCCGTGTCCTGGTTACGGGCTCAGGGCAGCGCGTGTATGTGGTGGTGTCTGATGGATGTTCCCTCCTTCTTGCTGTTGTCCAGGAGTTCGATAAGCTCTCGGATTTCTTCAAGGCCCACTATTGCCTGGAGCTGGCGGAGAAGGATCTGTGTGTGAAGGGCTGGAATTGGGGGACAGTGAGGTTTGGAGGTGAGTTGTTGTAATGCCATTGCTGAGGGAAGGGAACAGCTGCAGCAGGTGCAGCCCGAGGCAGGGGAGCTGGGATAGTTTCCCACCAGCATGGCTGTTCCTGCAGCACCCGGCTGGTCCCTTGAGCAACATCCTGCTTTCTAGTGGCATTCTTGGGGATGGTGGGGACGTTAGCCATCCCAGGAAAGCAGAAGATACCTGCAGGCCTCAAATCCAGGGGAAGGTTTTGCAGGCAGGGAACACTTAGAAAAAGAAGGGTTGGCATGGGAGTTGCCAACATCTGTCCAAGCCTGCTGGTTCGTGAAGGAGCCAGGGGAGCTGGTGAATGCTCCCCCCTGATCTGAGTCCAGGGGAACATGGGAACAGGCGGTTCCCTTCAGTTCACTTCTGATCAGTGTCTGTCTCCCGGGGCTGTAACCAGAAGGAGAAAGCCTGCAGATTTGGGAGGGAGCATGGGAATGGAGGCAGGGGGGAGGAGAGGTGTTGCTGGATTTTGTGAGAAGACCAAGGCTGTTCCTAGAGATGGGATCTAGGAGGACCCCATGGGTCTGCCTTGCAGTGGGGACCTTACCCGTGCCCCATGGCGTGGTGGTTCCGATCCTGCTGTGACGGGCTGCGTCTCCCCTCCTGCCTGCTGTAGGGCAGTTGCTCTCCTTTGACATCGGGGAGCAGCCGGTGTTCGAGATCCCCCTCAGCAACGTCTCCCAGTGCACAACGGGCAAGAATGAGGTGACACTGGAGTTCCACCAGAATGATGATGCTGAGGTCTCGCTCATGGAGGTTCGCTTCTACGTGCCGCCCACCCAGGAGGATGGCGTGGACCCTGTGGAGGTGAGAGGCTGGCCACAGGGACAGCAGGTCGGGTGGGGGTGGGGTAGCTGGGTACTCTCAACTGGTCATAACTCTCTTCCCTTGCAGGCCTTCGCTCAGAACGTCCTCTCCAAGGCGGATGTGATCCAGGCCACCGGCGATGCCATCTGCATCTTCCGGGAGCTGCAGTGTCTGACGCCTCGTGGGCGATATGACATCCGTATCTACCCCACCTTCCTGCATCTTCACGGCAAGACCTTCGACTACAAGATTCCCTACACAACCGTGCTGCGCCTGTTCCTGCTTCCGCATAAGGACCAGCGGCAGATGTTCTTTGTGGTGAGGAGGGAACGCGGGGCCTTCCCTCCCCCAGGGAAGGGTGACAAGTGATGGCTTCAGGGGATTTCAGGTCTTCACCTCCTCTTCTCTTTTAGATCAGCCTGGACCCCCCGATAAAGCAAGGCCAGACCCGCTACCACTTCCTTATCCTGCTCTTCTCCAAGGATGAGGACATCTCCCTGACCCTCAACATGAATGAGTGAGTTCCTCTCCTGCAAGGCCACTGCCTTGCGCCCCTCCCTGGATATGGGGGGCTTCGGGGAGCTGCGAGGGAGGTAACAAAACCTCATGGGTTCCCGTTCTCACCATTGCCCTCTCTTTCGGCTGTGCAGGGAGGAGGTGGAGAAACGCTTCGAGGGGCGGCTCACCAAGAACATGTCGGGCTCCCTCTACGAGATGGTCAGCCGGGTCATGAAGGCGCTGGTGAATCGCAAGATCACTGTCCCCGGCAACTTCCAGGGGTGAGGCGTGCTGCTGCCAGCCAAGGGGGCTGTGGATGGCGGAATGTGGGATCTTCCTGCTGCAGGAAGGGGCACGGAGATGGGGAGAGATGCAAAGCCTGCCTTGCCTGCCCTAGGACAGAAGAAGCTGTTGCTTTGGTAGCCTGAGGCCAGCTGTTTGAGATCCCTCCCCAACTTTGGCAGCAGGACTGGCCCCTCTCTTTCTTGTTCCTGTGGCCAGGGAAATAGGGCTCTTTGGGATTTGTGGCTTGTGCTGGGGGAGCAGTTGCCAGGCTCCTCTGGGCTGCTGACGTCCTCTGTCTGACTGCGGGAGTGGGCACAGGGAGGGCGTTTGCTCCCCGTGGGTGTAAGATGGCTATGTTTGCCCTCACAGACACTCCGGAGCCCAGTGCATCACCTGCTCCTACAAGGCCAGCTCAGGGCTTCTGTACCCGCTGGAGCGTGGCTTCATCTATGTGCACAAGCCGCCCGTGCACATCCGCTTTGACGAGATCTCCTTCGTCAACTTTGCCCGTGGGACCACCACCACCCGCTCCTTCGACTTTGAGATCGAGACCAAGCAGGGCACGCAGTACACCTTCAGCAGCATAGAGAGGTGGGCAGGGGGCGTGGGGTGTGGGGTGAGCTGCTCTCAGTGCTGCTGGCACCCTGGCTGCCGCCAATACCTGACCCCCCTGCCTGTCCTGCAGGGAGGAGTATGGGAAGCTATTTGACTTTGTCAACGCCAAGAAGCTAAACATCAAGAACCGAGGCCTCAAGGAGGTACCTGCTGAGCAGGGCTGGTTCCCTGCGCCCCGCTGGAACCACTGCCCACCAGCTGGGGTGGGGAGAGGGTGGGGGGGGCTGTTTTCTCTGCAAAATTTTGCTGCTTTCCCCCCCTTTTTTTTTTTCACCTCTCTTTTCTCTCCTTGCCCTTGTAGAGGAAAAAGGTCCGTGCGATATCCCTTCCTCTTTCTCCTCTTCCTCCTCCTGGTGCAGGTTTCCTCTGCATGGCTGTGGTGGTCCCCGACTAAACCCAGTAACTCCAGCATGACTTATGAGAGGACCCCCCCCCTAACCCAGATAACTCTTCTGCCCCTCTCTCCAGAGCCCTGATCGGTAGAAGGAGGGGACGTGGCAGGCCTCCCGTCCTCCCCACCCTGTGCATGCGACTGGGGCCTGCCCAGGAGCATGCCAGGAGTTGCAGTTTCCAGAAGTGGGGTGTGTGCAAGTGTGGGGAGCACAGGACGCAGCCCTCACGCTGTCTCTCCTGCAGGGCATGAAGCAGAGCTACGACGAATATGCCGACTCTGACGAGGACCAGCACGATGCCTACTTGGAGAGAATGAAGGAGGAGGGCAAGATCCGGGAGGAGAACGCCAATGACAGCAGTGACGGCTCTGGGGAGGAGACAGGTGAAGGCTGAGGCCTGGTGGGTGTGAGGGCCTGCCGGAGGGGACTGTCTTTGGTGATCAGGCTTCCTCACCCCATCTCTGGTGAAGTCTTGTCCATCCTTGCCTTGCTATAAGCTGACCCCTATGCTCTCTCCTTCCAGATGAGTCCTTCAACCCTGGTGAGGAGGATGATGATGTGGCTGAAGAGTGAGTAGAGACTGGGCAGGTGTCTGTCTAGCAGGGGGCTTTTGGAAGGCGCTGTTTGAGGGTGTCACGTGGGGCTGCATGAGCACTGGGGAATGTTCCAGGCACAGCCGGTATTGCTTTATAAATCCCTGGTCTTAAAAATCTTGAGAAGTAAGTGCAGTTCTGGGCTTGCTCAATTATAATGACATTATACAAATTGGAAAGGTTAGAGAAGGGCGGCTGGGGGGATCAGATGGCGCCTGGATGAGGCCTTGGCTGTTCAGGCTAGAAAAGAGAACAGCGGGAGGAGGATGGGATGCAGCTCCGTGAAATCCTGAGTTGGGGGAGCAGGTGGGTGGGAATTGCAGTCTCCGCAGCAGCGTGAAGAGCCACTGTGTGTGCTAGCGGGAGCTGGGTTGAGCCCAATGGGAGGAGGTGGATCTTGGTGGAGTTGAGCTGCGTGGTGGTGTGAGTGCCTAAAATTTACAGGAAGTGAGAAAATGATGAGCCGTGTTCGTGGAAGGAGAATCCCCTGAGAGCTGTTAAGCACAAACAACAGCTTCAGCTCAGGAAGTCTCAATTACGGGTTGCTGGAGGCTGGGAGAGTTTGGGGGCAAGTCTTGCTGCCTGCTTGTGGCTGCTCTCCCTCCCCCACCTCGTGCTTCATCTTTCTGGGGTGGGGGTCTTGAGCTGTCACTGAAGCCGAGCACCTCCATGCAGGTTTGACAGCAACGCCTCGGCCAGTTCCTCCAGTGGTGATGGTGACAGCGACCGGGATGAGAAGAAGCCGGCCAAGAAGGCCAAGATTGTCAAGGACCGCAAGCCCCGCAAGAAGCAGCTAGAGGTGAGATGTTGCTGCTGGTGGGGTTGTGGAGAGCAGGGAGTGTGAGTTGCTACTCGCTGTGGGGACACGCAGGTTGCAGCCCATCAGCTGCACTTCACCTCAACCCTCTGCCACAGCCTGATCTGGTGCTGTCACCTCGCTGCGCTCTGTCCCAGCTGGGTCAGTTTTCCAAGCCTGACTTGCTGCCTCCTGCAGATGAGTCCAGGTTGAGACTTCCAAAGGGCGTGTTGTGCCCCTGCGTGTGCCCTGGACAGTCCTTTTGGGTGTTGGGGAACTTGTCCCTAACAGCTTGCCCTTAGAGTTTGCATGGGTGTCACCTGACAACCTGTCTCACCTGAATGGCGTAACTGAGTTACTGGTGGGATGGAGAAGAGCGGAGACCCGGCCCCTCATCTTGGGGCAGCCCTGAGTCTTCAGCAAGTGGTGCCGTTTGAAGCTTTGACGCTTGTTCTCTCCGCTCCCTGCCTTCTAGAGCAAGAAAGGGAAAGACTCCAATGCTCCCAAGCGGCCTATGTCAGCTTACATGCTTTGGCTGAATGCCAACCGGGAGAAGATCAAGTCAGAGCATCCTGGCATCAGCATCACAGACTTGTCCAAGAAGGCTGGGGAGCTCTGGAAAGCCATGTCCAAGGAGAAGAAGGAGGTGAGGGATGGGGCGTCTGGATTGCTTTGCTGGCGGGGAGAGCTGAGGCTGGGCGAGGAGGCTGGACAGGAGGGGCCCTGGCAGGCTCTTGCTTGTTCTCAGGAACCTGGCGCTCTGTAGGCGGGAGGGGAGTGTGGCAGTGGGGAGGTGATGGCTTTGGGCTGGTGGGTGAGTGTTGGCTTGATCCAGGGTGGTGAGGGACATGGCGGGAGCGTGGGCGTGGTGTGGCTGGGGACGGTGGTGGGCTCTGGTGGTGCAGGAGGAGGAGAGAAGGCCCCGCTAACCTTGTGCCCTTGCTGCAGGAATGGGACCGCAAGGCGGAAGATGCCAGGAGGGAGTACGAGAAGGCCATGAAGGAGTACAGCGGGGGCAGCAAGTCAGAGAGCTCCAAGACGTGAGTGTGCTGAGCAGAGAGGGCTGGCAGGGGTTGCCGGGGCTTGGCCCCTCTGAACTGGGGCTGTTCCACAGCTGTCACGCTGCCTGAGCCTCTCCAGGGCTGGGGGCAGTGTGAAGAGTGTCCACAGCTCTGTGGCGCCAGAGAGGGGGGCTGGTGGGGTCAGCAGGGTAATGCCTCTCCTCTCCCACCCTCCCAACACATGCGCAGGGAGCGGTCTAAAAAGAAGAAGAAGAAGCAGGAGAAGCAGATGAAGGGGAAAGTGGAGAAGAAAGGCGCCGCCTCCAAGTCTTTGTCCTCCAAGTCATCTGCCAAGAGTATGAACGAGAGCTTCAAGAGCAAGGAATTTGTCTCCAGTGATGAAAGCTCTTCTGCAGAGAGCAAGAAGGAGGTAAGGGTCTTGGTAAGGCTCTCCCGGCTCCTCTCCCCCAGGTACGCTCCATTTCTCTCTTGTGGACGTGGGCTGCTTGTCCTGTCCCTGCAGGGGCCGGGACCCTCTGGTACCTCTTGTCTGTGGTGGTGTGGGCAGCCTGTCTGTGTGCTACACGTGTCCCCAAGTCACTGCTGCCACCCTGTCCCTGCTGTGGGGTGTGGGAGAGGTCGGGGAACAGGAGCTGCTGCCCTGACCTTGTCCCAGGCTGCCCTGACTTTGTCCCCTGCCCGCAGGACTCTGAGGAGGAGGGGGTCGCCAGCCCACCCCCCAGCTCGGAGGAATCTGCGTCAGGCTCGGATTAGCCCTGTCCCGGCTGGCTCCAGGCTGGATCCCAGATCGGCGAGAGGACGGCTGGGCCGGCCCCGCGGCAGCCACCTGGGCCTTGGGCTCTCGAGCCGGTGGTCATGTCCCCCCGCAGCGGTGGTCATGTCCCCCCGCAGCGGGTGCAGCGCCCCCGGCCCCCCGCCCCTGCCCTCAGTGCCTGGCCGGGGATCGAGGCCCCGGGGAGGAGGGAGGCCCTGAGGGGCTGGGTCCCACCTCAGCGCAGTTTTGCATCAGTTTGTGTTTTTTGAATACTCTGGTTCCTTTCCTTTTTTCTTTCCTTGTGGTTTGGTGGGGGGTTTTTTTTGGGGTGGGGGGTGGTTTGGTTTTTTTTTTTTTTTTTTTTTTTTTTTTGTATTTTGGGTCTGTTCACATGGCAACTTGGATTGAATAAAAAAAAAACCCCACCGAGGGCGTCTTTGTGGATGCAGAGCCGGGGTGGGCACAGGGCTGTCCTTCCCGTTCCTGCCCCCGCGTTCCTGGCTCCCCGCCTTGAGCCGGTGCCAGTGCCCGAGCTCAGCCCCCCCACACCTCCCCGGCCATTACCGGGCTGCCGCGGCGGGGGGAACCGGCGGAGTGAGGGGGTCCGATTAGCGCCGCTTGCCTGGCCTGGCCGCGGGCGACCTTGCCTCTCAGTGGCAGCCCCCCCTGTCCGCTGCGCACCACCCCCTCACCCCCGCTCCGCCTCGGTTCCCGGTGCCGGCCCCGCGTGGGGCGCGCAGGGCCTGCTGGCACCGGCGGGCACCCCCGGCCCTGGCGGCGGCGGCAGCGGTGCTGGAAGACGCTCTAGCGCCCTCTCGATGGTAAACGGCGCGGCGGGAGGGGCGGGGCAGGGCGGGGCGCGGGGACTCTCTAGTCCTTCCTCTCCATGGTCCGCCCGGCCACGCGGCGCTGGCTTCGCCGCGCTCTCTGGTTGGCGGGGAGGGGGACAGGGGCGTGGCCGGCGGGGGGGGCGGAGGCGCGCTCATGAATATGCAGCAGCAGCGGCGGCGGCAGCGGGTGAGCGGGGGTCGCTCCGCTGGGCTGGGCCTACGGGGAACGGAGATCCCTTCGGGGCCCGTTGTACCCGCCGGAGACGAAGCCGCGGCATCGTCCCCGGCGGGCACAACGGGCTCGGTACCTCCCCGTTTCCCCGAAATCGAGTGGGGGGCTCTGTTGCCACGGCGACGGGCCTAGGCCTGCTGGCTGCGGCCTACCCAGCTACTCGAGCGGGGGCTTCGTTGCCAGGGCAATGAGAGTAGGCCCCGCCGGAGGAGGGCAGGGGGCGGTGGTGGCGGACGCGGTACGGAACGGACTCGCATCCCGGGGCGGGGAGCGGGGCCTCGCTACCGTCCCGAGGCTGCCAAGGGGTTGGGAAACGGGCCCGATGGCTTCCAGATGTGGGCTGGAGCGGTCGTGACGCCGGTTCCCCCGTGGGAGGGAGGAAGGGAGGAAGGGAAGGGGGGTCTGAGGGGGTGGACCCCGGCGGGGCAGTAGGGAGTGAGGCGGGGAGGGCAGGGCAGAGCCGGGAGGAGGCACCGAGCGGGTTTTTCCTGTCCCCGCAGCCCCGGTGAGTCACGGGAGCGGCGGCGGCAGCGTGAGACCCGTGGGACGGCACCCCCCACGCTTCCCCTGCCCGCCCTGCAGCCCCCCCCCTCCCCCCGTGTCCGCGACCCACCCGGGACATGAGGCTGCTGTGGGGAAGGTGAGCAGGGCCCCCCACGGCCCCTACGCTGGGGCAGCCGAGGTGGGCTGTGCGTTGGGGGGTGCTCCCGGCCCCGCGGGGGTCGGGAGGGGCCGGCCGGTACCCCTGGAGCTGCTGGGGGCTGACACAGCCGGTGGGGCTTGGTACGGTGTCGGTGAGGGGCTGGTGCAGGGGGTGGCAGGCTGAGGTGGTTCCCGGGGCAAATTGGGGGTTGGCACAGGTCAGGGGTGTGACTTGTGTGCACTGGGGTGCTGGGACAGCTTGACACAGGGTTGGTGCAGGTAAATGAGGAACTGCACGGTGTTTGGGGGTTCACAGTGTGTGGGAGCCAGTGTGGGGTACACTGATGACTGATGTGTATGGGGGGTATGGGCAGAGGGGGGTTGATGTGGCGTTTGGGGTCACTGTGCCATCCCCGGTTGGTGTAGACATGCTGAGGACAGTGTACAGAGGGTGGTACTGGTGAAGAGAGGGTTGGCAGTGTGACAGTGGTTTATTACACTGTCCAGGTGCTGGCACAGGTGGATGTGAGGGTTTGGCATAGGGCTGGGAGGTTGGTATCATGGCACAGTGTGGCTGCCCACCACTGGGTCCCACTGGTCCCAGAGCCCAGGTGAAGGGATGCTCCCTAAAATGCTTCTTCCTCTTTCCTCTTTCCCTAGGGGCTGACCCTGCACTGTGTCCATTGAGTCCTGGTCCCGGTTTTGCCATGGCCTCCCAGCCGCAGCCCCTGTGCCCTGCCTTGCCCTGCGCCTCTGCCACAGGCTCCGGGGGGGCTGGACTGGTGGCTGGCAGCCCTGAGAAAGGTCTGTCCCCATGGGGGGTGGGAGAAATCGGAGCTGGGGGGGTTTGCTGGTCTGGCCTGCTCTGGGAAGGCCCCCTCTTGGGGTGCCAAGCTGGTGCCTGAGGGCTGTTCTCGGCCCAGTGTGCCCCACTGGCCTTCCCCAGGGAGCCTGGTGGGGCTGCAGTGCTTTTCCAACATGGCGTTTCTCCTCTCCTTGCTTCTCTTGTAGGCACCACTCGCCCCAAGCCACCGGTCCGGCCTAAACCCCGTGTGCTGCCCAAGCCAGCTATGCCTGTGAAGCCCTCCCTGCCACATCCCCAACTGGGGCCACGGCACCCTCGCCCGGCACTGCCCTCTGCCGAGAAGATGAACCGCCTGGCAGGGCCCCAGCCCTATGGAGGGAGCAGCTCGGGGGGGCCCCTCCGGCGCCCCTCCTTCACCCTCAAGTCACCCGAGACCCCCAACGGGAAGGGGCTTCCATCTCCTCTGGTCGCAGCCGTGGAGGACCCGGGTTTGACCCCCAGTGAGGAGGTGCCCCCCACTCCACCGACCCCCTCCCGCAAGGGCCCAGCTCCTTTCAAGGTGACACCAGTGCCAGTGGCGACCAAACCAGAGCGATTTCCAGGCACCACCGTGGAGGAGATCCTGGCCAAAATGGACAGCAGGGAGGGCCCAGGGAGCCCAGACCGATCCCGGCTCTCGTTCTTTTGCCCTGATCCCTCCTCTCGCTTCGGCTCCAAGACCTTCACTGCCTTCCGGAGGCGTCCCAGTGGGGAGGCAGATGGAGCCCCCTCCAGCGAAGCCTGCCAGACACCCCAACCTGCGGTGGGCAAGCTGGGGGTGGGGGATGACGGACACCAGACTGCCGAGATAAGGTAAGGAGCCGGGGTCCCGCCCCAGCAGGACAAGGTGAGGAGCTGGGGTCCTGCCCCAGCAGGATGAGAGGCTGCGGGGACAGGGAGCATGGCTCCTAGCTGTCTTGAGAATGGGAATAACGGAGCTGAGGTCTGGTTACCGGCACGAGGCCGGTGTTCATCCTAAGCAGGCAGTGCCCTGAGCTGCCTCCATGGGAAGGCCAGGGCAGCCGCCGCAGCGCCGGGTGGTTTGCTCCGACCGCAGGAACGGGCTGTCCCAGTTGAGGAGCTGCCTCTGTGCCTCCAGCCCCCGAGGGCTGGGAAGTGAGCCAGCCAGCCATCCTGCTGCCCTGAGGCTGGGAATAACGGGGAGGGGGTCACTCCCCTGGGAAATCCTCCCTTTTTCCCACCCTTGCTATTTTTTTTTTTTTTTTTCCTGCTGGGTCATGCCAAGGTGGAGGGAGAAGGCTGATCTGTGGGACTCCTGGCTGCAGGATGTCCTGGGTGAGAGCCAGCACTTGGCCATGCTCCTGAAAGCTGGGTACCTCCGGGAGAGTGAGATGGGGGCTATTTTAAACCAGAGTGTGAGAAACTGGCTCTCCAAAGGACTGAAAACTTTCTGGAAAGGCGATTAGGGCTGATTTGCCTCCCTCCCCTCTGCAGTCACAACCTTGCTGATGGTTTGGTGCCGGGTGCTGCTTGCAGTGATTGAAGGGCCTCTTGTAGTTCATCTGGCCACTGAGGCTGGGGTGGGTGGTTTGGGGCTTGGAGGTGCCTCAGTGGGTGGTGGGAAAGGAGAGCAGAGGTGCATGGAAGGGGAATTTACCCTCCTTCCCCATTTCTGTCTGCCAGTAGCTCCCCCCCAGCCAGCCTGAGCTGTGCCGGGGACCCCCGCGGACGTCGGAGGCCGCCTTCCCCCCCTGACGTGAGTTCTCGCCTCGCCCTCCTGTGCCGCGGTGGCTCCGCTCCTGGGCTCTCTCCTTCGGGGCTCTCCTGTCTCCTCCGGGGCTCCCTCTCTGCGGGGTGCGTGTCTCTCCTTTCTCCTTGGGGTGCTGACCACCCCTTTCTCTGGGGAAGCTGGGTTCCCCCCGACCCTGTGCTGGGTGCCCCGGTGTGGGGCTGGATTATTTTGGAGGGGGTGGTGTGTGCCAGCGCCGCTGCTGAGGCGTGGGCAGGGAGCAACCGTGAGTCACCAGCCAGGGTTTGGTGACCTGGCAGGTATGTGGCAGGGCAGGCCCTTTTGGGCTCCCTGCCAGCCCCCCTCTCACCCTCCCTTTCCCACCATGCTCAGGGTGGTGACCGGGACACCAGGCCACTTCGAAGCCGGCGGTGGTAACCCCAGCAGTGACACTGGGTCTCCCCAGTGCGGGGGGCTAACCCTGGCAATGCTGGGCAGGGTGACACTGGCAAGGGGGTGCTCAGCCTCACGGTGGGGTCGGGGCGCAGATTGGGGTTGGTTTTACTTTCTTCTGCTTTGTTTCTTCCTCTCCATCTGTCTTGGCGCTGCCAGAGGGTGGGCACTTGAGGGGGGCAGCAGCGGGGGGCTTGGGGTGCTGCTGTGCCCTGGGCACGGAGCGGGGCCAGGGGCGGCTGGGAGCCGCCTGGGCTGAGTCACGCAGGAAGCAGCCTGGCGCTGGCGAGAAGCATGGGCACCTCCTGCCTTGGGTTTGGGGAGGGGAGGGGGTGCTGGTGGGTGGGACCCTCGTTGTAGATTGGGGCTGGTGAGAGGGCGGGGGGGGCTGTGATTTGAGGGTGGGTGACGCCTTGGAGGTTTCTCTCCAGTGACACAACACCCCCTGCGGGCTCTTTCCACAGCTCTCCTCTCTCCAGCTGGGTGCCCTCGGCCCCCCTGGGTCCCCAAGGCCCCCCACCTGCCCGGCTCCGGGGGCTCCTTTCCAGCCTGCTGAGCCCTCCGCCTCGGCTCCCGGCTCTCCTGATGCCCCCCCAGAGCTCCCAGCCCCCGGCTCCCCGACGCTGGCCCCTGGCTCCCCCGAATCCCCGGCTCGGCCTTCAGCCGAGGTTTCGGCTGCCTCCATCCAGGCCCCGGGTGCTCCCTCCTCTGCGGCCAAGCCCCGGCTCGGCACCTCCTGTTCCCCTGGCTCCCCCCACACTCCCGGAGAGGGATCCCTTGATACTGCCAGCCCCCCCAGCACTCCCGAATTGTCCCCCAGAGCCACCTGCCCCCCTGGCTCTCCTGAGGCTGCTGCTGAGTACTCAGCTCCCCCCAGCCCCCCCCCCCGAGCTCCCTGCTAAAGCCTCCCGTCCTCCGGGCTCCCCGGAGGGACCTGATGACTCCCCATTGTCCCCACAGTCCTCTGAGGGTCCTGAGTTCAGCCCCTCTCCCCCTTCCAGGGACTCGGGGCTCCGGCGCTCTTCGGAGGGCGTGTTGCAGCCCCCCACAGCAGGGCAAGGCATGGGAGAGCTGGGGGGCTCACTGAGCGCTCTGCCCCGTCCCGGGGATCCGCTGTCAGAGCCGTCCCTGGGCAGCGATTCCGGTTGGAGCCTTTCTCAGTCCTTCGAGTGGACCTTCCCCTTGCGGGGGGCACGTCGGTTAGCATCCCCTCCCCGTTCCCCCATCCGGGAGACACCTGACTCGGGGCTTTCTGAAGAGGGCGAGTCGGACGGGGAGGACCAGGGCCCCTGTGCCCCATGCTCCCGGGGGGACAGTGGGTCTGAAGAGCCCGGCCCCGTCGTGGCTGGCAGCCGGGCAGCAGAAGGGGCTTCGTGTCCAGGGGGGCCCGTGGCCCAGTGCGAGGCCGAGGGCTCGGCAGAGGAGGAGGAGGAAGGGGAGGCAGAGCGGGATACCACCGTGCCCTGCTCCACTCTCTGCGTGACGGAGCTTGTCCAGGACCCAGCTGAGCGCAAGCCCCCCACCCAGCCCAGCCTCCCCATCGAGGCCACCCCGCCAGATCTGGCCCCACCGGATCCAGCCACTGCGGCCCACTCGGTGTGGGTGCCGGCTGGCGACTGCCCCGTGAACCTGCAGGGCCCTGGTGGGCCACGCCAGGCTGAAGGATCCTCGAGGGTCCCTGATCCCCACGCTGACCCGGGCTGGCTGACGGAGCTGCTGGCGTCGCCTGGGCCTCATGCTGCGGGCCACGGCTCTCCAGATGCAGAGAGGCCCGAGGTAAGGGTGCGGGGATCCAGGCGGCTTCGCGATGGGAAGGGTTAACACCAGGCCCCGGTGTCGGTGTGGCACTGGGCTCTGCTGCGGCAGGGCTGGGTGCGCGTAGGGCGGTGGGACGGGTTGGGTGGAGGCTGAGCGGGAGCATGCTGTGCCGGCAGGGAGAGCTGGGGTGCGGCCAGTGCCGCGTGCGGGGCCTGCTGGGGAGCCATGGCTGGCGGCTGGGGGACCACGGCTGTCCTCCGGCGGCTGCTGGCCAACCTGGAGCTGCGGGATGAGCTGGGGAGGGCTCGCCAGGCGCCAGGCTGGGAAGGGCCCGGGGCAGGCGCAGCAGCTGTGAGTACCCCCAGGCAGCTGGCAGCTGCTGGCGTGGGGAGGGCAGGCGGCAGGATCTGGCCTCCCCTTGCGATGGGACCCCGCTTCTGCTGTGTCCCCCAGGCATCTGAGGATGTTTCCCCCGGCTTTTCCCCTCCAGCTTTCCTCTCTGCAGCGTGAGCTGGGACTGTGACCCCCTTTAACTTCCTCTCCCCATTTCTCTTCCCCCAGAACCTGCTCGGCTGGTCACAGAAGGACCTGTGCAGTGAGTTTGGCATCGGCAGACCTCACCAGGCTGGCACCTTTGACTGGACCCGTGAGGCTGTGGCCAGGGAAAGAGACTGGCCTGGTGAGGTGGAGCGGGACCGGGAGTTTGGGGCCAGATCAAGCTGGGACAGCACCAGGGATGGGGACCGGCAGGATGGGCCCTTTGGCACTGCCAGGAAGGACTGGGGCAGCGATTACAAAGGGACGGAGTTGATGGGGGAGATGAGACTGAGCTGCAGTGACTGGTCGAATTCCCATGGCATGGTGGAAGGCTGCCTGCAGGATCAAGACTTTGGTGCTGGCAAACCCAAGTGGGGCACAGGCTATGGCTTGGGCAGCGCGAGCAGCAGGGAGGAGATGGGCCCCGGGAAGGCTGACTGGAGCAGCAGCTATGGCGTGGGACATGGCCAGCAGCGGGATGAGGAGCCGAGCTCCAGGCAGCCCAGCTGGGCTGGCAGGTATGGCTCCGGGGATCCTGAGAGCCAGGACAGCGAGATCGCACCTGCATGGGCTGGTGGATATGGCACCGGTGATGTGGCAATGGATAGGGAGCTCACCCCAGACTGGGCCAGTAAATACAGTAGCAGGGACGCTGAGACCAAGGACAAAGATTTTACGCTGGGCTGGGCTGGCAGATCCAGCACTGGGGGCGCTGCGACCCCAGACAAGGAGTTTGGCCCCGGCAGGCAGGGCTGGGAGAGCAAATACAGCACCAGGGACATGGAGAGCCAGGACCGGGAGTTCAGCCCCAGCAGACCAGCTTGGACTAGTGAATATAGCACCCAAGAGATGGAGAGCCAGGACCAGGAGTTCAGCCCCAGCAGACCAGCTTGGACTGGTGAATACAGCACCCAAGAGATGGAGAGCCAGGACCAGGAGTTCAGCCCCAGCAGACCAGCTTGGACTGGTGAATACAGCACCCAAGAGATGGAGAGCCAGGACCAGGAGTTCAGCCCCAGCAGGCCAGCTGAGGCTGGTGAATACAGCACCAGGGACATGGAAAGCCAGGACCGGGAGTTCAGCCCCAGCAGACCAGCTTGGACTGGTGAATACAGCACCCAAGAGATGGAGAGCCAGGACCGGGAGTTCAGCCCCAGCAGGCTGGCCGAAGCCAATGAGTACAGCACCAGGGATGTGGAGACCCAGGATGAGGAGTTCAGCCCCAGCAGACCAGCCTGGGCCAGCGAGTACAGCAGCAGAGAGGTGGAGACCCAGGACAGCAGGTTCGGCCTCAGCAGACCAGCCTGGGATGATGAGCACGGCACCGGGAACATGGACACACAGGATGGCGAGTTTAGTCTCAGCAGAACGGCCTGGGCCAGCGAGTACAGCTCTGCAGACAGCAAAGAGGAAGAAAGAGAGTTTAGTCCTGGCCGGCTGAGCTGGGCTGGTGAACACGGCATTGGCCAGACTGACCTGGCTGATGCTTTTGGTGTTAGGAAAGATGACCTGCCTGGCTCCCATGTCCCTGAGCCCCCGGCCCAGGAGCCTGGCTGGGGCAGCACCCACCAGCAGGAGCGCAGTGCCACCGACGGCAGGGATTGGGCTGAAGAGCTTGGAGGAGCTGAGTGCCACAACCAATTTGGCATCATTGGGACAGAGCGAGTGTCAGGTCCCTCCGGCACTGGAGCATCATCAGATGGCTTGATGTCCTGGGCTGGTGGGATGAGGTCCGGGGGCCTGCAGGAGCCCCTGGGAGACTGGCACAGGGATCTCTCCTTCAGCAGCTCGGATGCCACTGGCTGCCTGGGTACTGGTGATGCTGGCGGGGTTGTGCTGGGGCATACGGCTTGGGATCAGGGCCTGGGCAACCTGCCTGCCCTGGACGGCTCTGCCCAGTCCCGGGAGGCCAGGCTGGAAGAGCCGGGCTGGAGCCGGGACTTTGACGCAGCTGGCTGGAGCGTGGAGCTGCACGATGCCGAGGCCAAGCGCCAGGAGTGGGTTAGTGCGTTCGGTGCTCGCTGTGCGGCCCGGAGCCGGAGCTTCGGTGTCGGAGAGCAGAGACCAGGAGATGGTGCTGCCTCAGCGGACAGGTAAGGAGGGCACTGGTGGTGGCAGCACGGCCCTGGGGCGGGGGGGATCTGACCCGCATGGGTGACCATGCTGCCCTGCAGCAGGGACTTCTGATGCCATGGGCCTTGTGCTGGCATCCTATCGTGTCTCACTCGTAGCTGGGGGATCTGCTGCCTCCGGCCCTGGGCTGCTGGAGCTCCTCTTCCACTGCCTCCACGTTTCCCCGTGTAGTTTCTGGCCCCACAGGTGGAGCGGAACATTTTTAAAGGACTGGGTTTCAACTTGTCCCAGCAGGATCTGCCATCTTGAGCTGATCCAGGAGGGGCTGATGCCTTCGGGGCTTCTTGTGCTAGTCTCCCTCTGACAGTGGCAGATATAGCCCTGTGCCCTTATGGTTTTGCTATGTTGTGGGAACCCTGATTTCAGTCAATCTGCACAGCTGGGGATTCTTAGAATGAGAAATTCCCCAAGCTGCCTGAAAAGAAGGATCCCAGGAGAAAGGAAGTGAAAGCCCCAAGGGCCTCTGGAAGGCCCCAGCCTGCTGGACACGTGTGGGGCAGTGGGGAGCTGCCCTTGCCCTGGGAGCTGTGCAGTTTTCTGCTGCCAGCGCCTTCCCACGCCCCAGGTGGCCCTGATCATCATCTTCCTGCCCCCTGGGGCCTCTTGGTCACCCGGTGTCCCCTGGCCACCTCCTGGGGCTGGTGGCCCTACTGGGGGGTCTGACACCTTTCTGTGCTCCAAGGTGGAGAATTGGCCTGAGTCCCCTATCAGTCTGGCAGCTTCCTTGCTCTCTCCCCACCCCAAATTCTGCCCCAGCCTTTTGGGAGGGTGCTTTGAGGGAACTTTCCAGCAGTGCCACCCCCTTGGTGTGATATCCTGGAGAGAAGTGGGGGGTCTTGGACACCCGGGTGCTTCTCTAACTTCAAGGGAGCAGCGTTTGGCCCTCCCTGTGCCTCAGTTTCCCCTGGGGGCAGACGGAGGTGAGGTTCAGGGCAGGGGAAGGGCCTGTGTTAGCTGGAGCTGGAGGAACTCTGGGGTCTCGCCTTGTCTCCCTGAGCAGAAGCATCCGTCTCTCAGACCCCAGTCCACCATTGAATGATGCTCCAGCTGACCCTCAGCTGTGGAGCCCAGTGAGAGTGAGCCGTCCAGCCCTGCTGGGGAGGAGAGAGACCCCCATGAGATGGCTGCTGCCCTGCAGAGCCCCAGGGCCTCCCCTCTGCTGCTGGAGGCTGCTGGTGGAACCCTGCCAGATACGGAGAGCGAAGAAGCCCCCTTGGACCACCCAGATGGGAAGAGACCAGCAAGCTGGGAGGAGAAGCGGCTCTCCCTGGGCACCCCTCAGTCTGAGGGACCCACAGACCATGCTGGGCAGGAATTCACCTTTCTGGAGGTGAGTGGGGAGGGGACAGCTTCCAGCAGCCCCCTCATATGGCCCTGGGGGTTCCCAGCTGTCAAAGAGATGCTTCTCTGGTGCCCCTGTCCCTGTCCCACTCTGGGGATAGGGGCTTTACTCTCTGGCCCTAGCCTCCCCTGAGGGACAGGCTGCAGATTCAGGGCCCCCCAGGGCTGTTGCGGGCATGCTGGCTGAGATGGGGGTCCCCAGCGCTGGGCTCTAACCTGTCCCCGTGGGCCCCACAGGACATGGAGGTCCTGGACAGCAGCATGTACCGCAGCAAGGCCAACCTGGGTCGCAAGCGCAGGCACCGGGCACCGGCCCTTCGCCCTGGGGCCACCTCGGAAGGGGACAGCTGGATTTTCCGGGACTCCACAGGTGAGAGCCTGTAGGATGGTGATGACAGGAGAGGGATGGCAGGGCCATCTGTCCTCAGCAGAGGTGTCTCATGGTGATGCTGTCCCCTGTGTCCTCCCTGCAGAGCCCCGTCCAGCCCCCCCAGTAGCGTCCTCCGACGAGGAGGCAGCGGAAGAACCCAAGAACCGACGGGTGCGAGCGTCCCCATCGGGCAAGGGGGTCAAGATGCCACTCTTCCCTAGCCTCAACACATCGGTTCTCAAGGTGGGGCCTGCTGGGACCCCAGGCGAGTGGGGTGACACCTGGCCGGCTGGAAGGGAGGGTTTGACCAGGGGAGGGGAAGCTGAGGCATGTTGGGACCGAGGAGGGGTTGGCCAAAGGGAACTAGTGCGTGGAGGAGTCGGTGGGAGGATTTGGGAGGGGGCAGAGCACGGTGTGCCCACCTGACTGCTCTTCCGCACCCAGGCCAAGCTGAGGGGTCGAAACCGCTCAGCTGAGGAGGGGGCACTGCCAGGGGACAGCAAGGCAGCCCCCCCAAAGACCCTCACGTGCAGCGCTCCAAGTCCTGCAAGATCCCTGGCTTGAGTGGGAAACCCCCTGGCGCTGCCTCCCAAACCGGAGAAGTCCTCAGGGTGAGTGCTGGGGTGCAGGACACTCGGGAGGCGAGGGCTGTGTCTCGGGGCTGTGCTGGGGGAGCACCGGGGCTGGGAACGGAAAGGGGGGCTTGGGGGCAGCTGCTGGGAGGATGCTGAGGACTGGGAGGTGCTGAGGTGGCTGCTGCTGCATTGGGCGCCCAGCAAGGGCTTGAGGGAGTACTATGGGTGGATTTTTCCAGAGGCGTGAGGGTTTTGGGGTGCTTTAGAGGGCTGAAGGCGTGCTGAGGGGCGCTGGGTCCCTCGCCGGTGCGTGCGGCTGGCAGCAGGATGCTGGGCGGGGGGGGGGGGGCTGTGCCGGGCCGGCTTTCCCAGGGCCCGTTGCCTGGAGAGCCGGGCTGCTCCACCCTAAACACTGCTTGGGACGCAGCCCTTAAAGCCCCAGCAGGCGCGCAGCTCCCTGCCTGCCCTCCCTGTGGGGCCCCAGCCCACCGAATCCCCCGGGAGCAGAGATCAGCTTGGGGTCCCTCCTGACCATGCCCCCCATGGGGTTGGTCCGGGGCCCGGGGGTGTCTTTGGGGGGCTTGTGCTGATGCTGTGCCAACACTTCCCAGGTCAGATGCCTCCCCCCCGCACTGGCTGCAAGCATTGAAGCTGAAAAAGAAGAAACCTTGAGTGGGGTGAGTGCAGGAGTTGAGGGGCTTGCTGCAGGACAGACCCCAGCCCATGGGCAGGGCGTACCTGGGGCCTCCCCCTCCCCACGCTTCCTGCCTCGGGGCTGTGGGTCCGGGGGGGGCTGGAGGGGGCCATGTGGCCAGAGACGTGGCCGTGGCGCAGGTCCTGCTGCGCTGCACCATGCCGACTGGGGTGGGAGCATGTCCCTGTGTCCCTGGGGTCTGTGCTGCTGTGGGGAGCGGCACGCTCCCTCCTGCCTGCTTGTGGCCAGGGTCTCCACTGGGTCTGGGGCTTCACGTGGGGGTCTCACCCCTCTCCCTGCTGTGTCTTTTCCAGGCTCGCCCTCCAGCCAGCACGTCCCTGGAGGCTGACAGCTGCCGTCCCCAGGATCAGGCCTGCCCCCTCCCTGCAGCGGGACGCGCACACACACACACACACACACACATGCATCTATGCACTTTGTACGATGCTCGCAGGGTCCCTGTCCCCCTCCCCAACATAACACTTCCCCCTCCTCGACTCCTGTGTCCCCGGGAGCTGGGGCGTGGACAGTGAGCCCCCTCCCTGCCCCTCGCCCCCTGCTCTTGTATCACCCTCAGACAAAGAGCAGCAGGTCAGGATCGTGGTGCCACTTTGACAGGACAATAAAACTTCCTCGGTTGGTTCAGGGGGGCTGGTGGCCCTGGCTCTTCTCTTAGCCCCGCGGGGCTGGGGGGGGGGGAGGACACTGGTGCGGGGACTGCCACCAGGAGGAGCTCTCTGCTCGCAGCTGGGGACGTAGGGCACCCATGGGTGCTGCCTGGCTGAGCGGGGGGCACCCCAGCATCCTGTGGGAGCCTGCACAGGGGCAGCGTGCACAGCTGGGCGCCCACGTGTGCAGCCCTGAGCGTGCTTCTGCATGCAGTGATTGCAGACCCCCTGGCACAGGCCCATGCAGGCGTCTGCCAGCCCCACTGGTGATGCACCCACACTCTTCCCTGCACTGCTGTGCCCTGTATGTACCCCACACCCCCTCGCCCCCCGTTGCACCCCCTGCACACACAACATCCCTCTGCAGAAGCAGCCGCTTGCATGCACGCTGGCTCCTGTGCGCGTGGCTGAGCCCGTGTGTGTGTGTGCGCCCCTGCCCACGCCTGCAAACTGGCCGTGTGCACCCACCCCAGCACCACACGGCGCCTTGCTGCCTGCTGCCAGCCCACCCCTCTTGCTGGGGTGCTATGGTCACCCCGAGGAGGAGCAGGGACAGGTACCACCCTGCTCCCAAACCTTCCCACAGGTGGAGCAGCCTGACCTCCCTCCTGCCGAAGCCAAGCCTGTGAGGGGGCGGATTGCGGCAGCCCCCCTGGCAGTGGCGGTGGCTGTGGTGCAGCCAAGAGGCTGGGCTGTGGAGGAATGGGGGATCCCCCGTCCCTACAGCTGGGCTGGAGCTGAAAGCCACAAAGGAGACGTGTTGCCGGCGGGGCACCGCGTACATCCCTCCGGCCTTGGGTTTTGGCCAGGCTGGTGAGCCGAGCTGCTGCTACAGCCACTCTTTGGGTACCTCCTGGGTCTGGCTGTGCCCCCCCGGGGTGGGACCCCCAAGGCTGTTTTTTCCTGGCAGTGTAATGGAAAGAGGGAGATCCAGAAGGAGAGATGTAGCCAAGGGATTGCTGTTTCCCTGGTAGGATGTGAGTAACTCCAGCCAGCTTCAGAGGAAGTCGCCTAATCCCACTTTGCCGCACAGCTGAATGCTGCCCTCCCTCGCAAGAGGTGCCTGGGCAGTGCCAGGAGCGTGGTTCCGTGTCCCCACCAGTGCCCGGGTGGCTGCACGGGGCCCTGGGCACGCCAGGGGGACAGTCACTGCTCCCGAGAGATGGCTGCTGTCTCCTGTCCTCGGTGGGGCAGCCCCCTGCCATGCATCCGGGCAGTGGGCTTTTGCCGAGCCCTGTGCGTCACGTGGATCCAAGGAACCCGGCGGACAGTTGATGGGATCAGCTATTCCCCGGCAAAGCTCTGTGCCGTGAGCTGGTCGGGGTCTCCTGCTTGCCGCCAAGCCCTTGGCTTCATCCTGGAGCTGTAGCGAAATCCCAGCCTCTCCCTTCCGAGTGCCTCCGACGGTGGCTGCCCTGTGCAGGGCCGGCAGGGAGGGACATGGGCCCTGGGATTTATTCCCCAGGGATTGGGAGTGAACGTCCCCAGAGCCTCTTGCTACTGTCTGGGATGGGGCTGTGGATGCCCGAGGGCAGCCCCTCTGCCCTCGCTGAGCCCCTTGCTGCTGGGCTGGGTGCCCCAAGCCCCCCGTAACTCCCTCCCCGCACCCCCAGTCCCATTCCTGCTGCCAAATGGTGCTGCAGATAACGGTGTTCGTTCATGGCCCTGCCACCTGCCTACAGCCCCTCCCCGTGGTGTTGGGGCCCTTTGCCCAGCCCTGGCCACCAGCCTGCCGCCAGAGGCCATGGCAAACCCAAGGGGGGGGGGAGGGGGGCTGCAGCCCACCACAGGAGGCTGCAGTGGGTCGGCCCACAGGCAGGGACCGTGCCAGGACCCCCGGGTGGCACTGCGGTCTGTGTGAGCAGAGCTGTCCCCACTGGTGGGGCAGTGAGAGGGTGACGGGACTCATCAGCCCCTCAGCGTCACTGGCAGCTTTTTGGCAAGGCATCACTTCAGCGGGGCTGGAAAGGGTTACCTGTTCTCCTGTGCTACCCACAGAATACAAAAATAGTGGAAATCATTATTAATAGTGATCTTCATTACCCAGGCTGGAACATCTCCCTTTGTAGCAGTTTCTGGCGATACCAAGGGTCTAATTAGCATTTCTTTTATTTCCCTATTTTATTCCATTTATTAGCTAATAGGCTTAAGTAACATCTTCGTCAGGCTCGGTTTGTGTGGGGGTCTGTCCCTTCTTTAAACAAACTTAGGGTTTTAACTTAAATCAGCAGCCCTCACATTTATGCGTCGATTTTTAGCACCTTTTAATTTTAATTCTGCAAAGACCGTGCTGGACTTGGCACCTCACCCTGCAGGGTTAACGGACACCTTTCCATCCCACTGGCCCGAGTCATCAGATACCTCATTATTCATTATCTCTGCCCTGCTTTGTTCTCCAGGCCAATGGCTTTGGGGTCCCCTTCAGGCAGATGGGTTGGTGGCCACCGTGGCCACCGCTCTGGGGCTCCCACTGGCACCCGACCTGCACCCCCAGTTCCTAGCACCTCTCCCTCCCGTACTGCTCGGTTTTGCTAATTTTGGAGACCTCTTGGAGCTTCCCCCCCCTGCATTTCAGGCACTGAATTACCCCACCCCCCCACCCCCCCCCTTTACACCACTTTGCTGGGAAAAGGGACCCACTGCGCCGGTGGGGGTCTCTAGGGGGCTTTGCCCTCACAGCAGCGGCACCCCCCAGCTCCATCCCCGCAGTTCCTCCACTGTGCCAGCGCCTGGGTGGCACTAACCTTCCCACAGCGCGTGACAGTGGAGGACAGCTCTGCCCCCCCCCCTCCCCGGGCCTGTTGCCCAGCCCAAGGTCCCCCTCCCCCGCCTCCCCGGGCACTTGTGGCTTTTCAAATTTCACTTTTTGCAAAGTCCCGCTCAGCTTCTCTGGTGTTTTTCCCCAAAACAGTAATTGTGAGAGCTCAGCCCCGGTGGGATGATCCCGTCCCACAGCTTGGCTGTGCCCTGCTGCAGCAGGGAGCTTCCCTCCTCCTGCTCCCTCCAAATATTTTATTTTTGGGGTGGGGGTGATTTTTGTTCTTTCTTGGCTTGGCCAAAGGCATTGTTGTGTTGAGCTCCTGCTCCGGGCAGCAAAGCACAGAATTGGGGCGCAGCGAGGGCTTCCGGTTGGCATCTGGTCCTGCAGCAGATGATGCCTTAAAATGGTCTTTTTGAAGCATGGGGGGGAATCCTGGAGCTCCCCCTCCCCGGAATTTTACTAAACGCATAGTCTCCCCAGCAATGTTGTGCTCAAAACAGGGCCCCAGCAATGTGGGACCCTCCCAGCGCCACGACTGTTTGCAAAATGCAACCCCCTGGAAGCAAAATATAAAATCCGAAGTGCAAAATGCCAAACGCCAAATGCAACATCCCAAGTGCCAAACACCAAATGCAAAATGCCAAATGCCCCCCCCCAGCCCCCACACCCAGTGCAACACCCTGCTGCAAACTGCCCCATGCAACAGCCAAATGCGAAATGCAAAACCCCAGGCGCAGCCCCACTCCAATGCAAAATGCTGACTGCAACGCCCCTAAGGTGAGACCCCCAACACAAATTTGGACTTGCAGGGTGGCGGGTCTGTCGTCGGCCCTTGTGCCCTCCAGCCCTGCCAAGTCCCCCCTCCCCAAGCCACGGCACCAAACCTGGGCGCCAGTGGGGTAACGGGAATGCCCCAGGAGGTGATGGCCCTGCAGCAGGGCGACGGGGGTTATCTCGGGGGCTGACACTTTGACACTTGGGTGAGAGCTTGGTAAAACCCCCCAGGAAGGAGCCAGATGGAGAGTGGAGGGGGAGTTGTGAAATTTCCCACAGAGGCTCCCCCATCCATCCGTCCTGTCTCATCAAGGAGGAGGGCGGAGGAGGAGGAGGAAGGGGAGGTAACGCGGTGGGATCCGTTGGGCTGGGCTCAGAGGGCCGGAGGAGCTCGGTGAGCCCGGGATGAGCTGAGCTGAGCTGAGCCCAGCGGCCGGCGGCATGGAGGAGGCGGCAGACACCTACGCTTACGGGGACAACGAGACGGAGTGTGAGTACGTCGAATGGGGCCCCTCACTGGCCCTGCTGCCCACCATCTACCTGCTGGTCTTCCTGCTGGGCACAGCGGGCAATGGGCTGGTCCTCTGGACTGTCTTCAAGGGTGGGCAGGACCGCCGGCGCTCGGCCGACACCTTCATCGCCAACCTGGCCGCCGCTGACCTCACCTTCGTGGCCACCCTGCCTCTGTGGGCCGCCTATGCCTGGCTGGGCTACCACTGGCCCTTTGGCACGGCCGCCTGCAAGGTCAGCAGCTACCTGGTCTTTGTCAACATGTACGCCAGCGTCTTCTGCCTGACGGGGCTGAGCTTTGACCGCTACCTGGCCATCGTCCGGCCCCTGGCCACTGCCAAGCTGCGCTCGCGGGTCAGCGGGCTGGTGGCCACGGTGGCCCTGTGGGTGTTGGCGGCTCTGCTGGCCCTGCCAGCCCTGGTGCTGCGGCGGGCAGCTGCCCTGGAGGGGGACAACAAGATCACCTGCTACATGGACTATGGGGGCTTGGCCACCCCGGGGACAGAGGTCGCTTGGGAGGTGGGGCTGGGGCTGTCCTCCACTGCCCTGGGCTTCGTGGCCCCCTTCGCCGTCATGCTGACCTGCTACTTCTTCATCGCCCGCACCGTGGCCAGCCACTTCCGCCGGGAGCGGGCTGAGGGGCCCCGCAAGCGCAAGCGCCTCCTCACCATCATCACTGTGCTGGTGGCCGCCTTCGGGGGCTGCTGGCTGCCCTTCCACCTGGTCAAGACCCTCTACGTCCTGATGGATCTGGAGGTGCTGCCATGGTCCTGCAGCTTCCACGCCTTCCTCAACAACCTCCACCCCTACTGCACCAGCATTGCCTACATCAACAGCTGCCTCAACCCCTTCCTCTACGCCTTCTTCGACCCCCGGTTCCGCCACGCCTGCGCTGCCCTCCTCTGCTGCCGGACCCCTGGCCCTGGGACCGAGCGCTCTGCCAGCTACTCCTCGGGACACAGCCACCCCCCCGGCGGCAAGGGGGCACCGGTCTTGGGGGGCAAGCTGGACCCCGCCACCCAGGAGACGCTCTTCCGTGCCTAACCCCCCTCCCCAATCCACCCCCGGTGCCCCCTGAGCTGGTCTCCTTGGGGGGACCCACACCACCTCCTCCTCACCCCAGAGCCTGGCTTGCTTTGGGGACACACCCCCCCACTGGAAAGCCCTGCTCGTGGGAAGGGGAAACTGAGGCAGGGGCCGGGCAGACCCTGAGAGAAGCCCCTGGGGGGCTCGGGCAGGGGCGGCTCCCCCCAGCACCCACAGGGCTTTGTATTTTCTACCAAATAAATGAATTTTGGTTAAAAATGGAGCAGGGTGTGCACTGTTCCCTCTAGGGGGGTGGGATGGGATGGGATGGGATGGGATGGGATGGGATGGGATGGGATGGGATGGGATGGGATGGGGGGGACAGGCGATGTGGGGCGGTATCGGGGGGTGAGGGGGCATGACTGGGTTTTAGGGTGTGTATTGCACGTGTGTGTGTGTGTGTGTGTGTGCGCGCAGTATAGTGTCCCTGCACCCTGTGGCTGCCCGTGTCCCCTCCTGTGTACCCCCCCCGGACCCCTCCAGACCCCGCTGGGTGCTCGAGCCCAGGGCAAACTCTTGCTGGTCTCTTCCCCAGCACACACTTTGGAAAATGTAAAAATTCCCATCCCAACGCATCTGAGCATCACAGCATGCCAGGATGTGGGTGTTTTAGCACCAAAAGAAGTGCAATCCTCCCCAAGGTGTCCCACGTGGGGTGGGCACCTGCCTGCCCCAGCCCCCCCCCCCCCACCCCCCCAGCCCCTGCAGCTCTGATTGCATCAGGCAGCTGCCCTGTCCCACCAAATCCCATTTTCGGGATTTTCTCCTCCTTATCTGAGACCAGAACAAGCCCTGGGTGACACACCTCAGCGGTGTGAAAATGGGATGCTGATGCTATTAAATACCCATACCCCGAGGGATGGGAACAAGGGACAGTTCGGGTTTGGGGGGGTGGGGGTGGGTGGGTTTGGGCACTGGGCAGGGCACTGACCCACACTAACCCCAGATTTTGATGAGCCACTAAATGGCTCCTCTCCCACTTCCCTCCCTGGCCCCCACCGTTTCCTGAGGCTTCGCTCTAAATAAATCTTCCCCCTATTTGTTATTTACATCCTTCATTTACTCATGATGAACTATCCTGTCTCCTTGGCCTTTGTTCCTGCTTGGAAAGGATGCGGGATTCATTACTGGGTTCCTTGGGAAGCTTCCCGTCTGGGGGGGCTGCATTAACCTTCCTGCTTGCCACCACCTCGCTGGGGAGCCAGCCCAGCCAGAGCCACCTCTCCCCAGGGACGGCCCTTTGGCTTAGTGAAGTAAATAGAGGAGGGGGCTGCTGGGGGCTGTGGTTTGGATAAGCCACCCAGCCAGAGGGCTGGGAGCCTACGGTGGCTCTTTCCACCCTGGCTGGGGATTTTTGGGGTGTTTCCCCATGGTTCTGGTTTGATCTGAGAGCTGGGGGCCTCGAGGGGTGGGGGTGGAGATGCTGCACTTGGGGCCACGGCCCGAAGGGAAGTGTGGGCAAAGCGTGTTTACATTCAAGGTGCCTTCCAGGCTGGCTCGCCCTGGAGAAACCCCTGTTACTGCTCACCGGTCTGTCATTCTGTCAGTCCATCTGTCCATCCATCAGTCCCTCCCTCCTTCCAACCAGCCATCCAACTATCCATCCACCCACCGGTCCATCTATCTGTCCACCCGCCCATGCACCCCTCCCTCCCTCTATCCATCCTTCCTGCCCTCCATAGCTCCCTCCCTTCTTCTCTCCCTCTTTCTCTATCCCTCCCTCACACCATCCTCCCTTCCCTCCCTCTGTTCCTCCATCCCTCCACCCCTTCATCCCTCAACCCCTCCATCCCACCACCACTCCCAAATACCCCAGCACTAAAGGGGGTGGCGGGGGCCCCGTTTTTTGCTGGGGAGCCGGTGAGGCTGGTTTCCTCCCAGCGTGGTGGCTGGGCACGGAAATGGCTGCAGGGCGCACTGCCAGCGGAGACAGGAGCCGCTGACTTTCTATCCGCCTCTTGGAGATTTCCCTTTCCCTTCCAGGAGGGAAATGTTTAGCTGAGGAGTCTCTGGGGGGAAATGCAGGGACACTTCAGAAAAAAAACAAGGCTGGAGCCAGGGCTGGGGGAAGGCACAGTGGGGGCCTGGACCACCCGTCGGAAGGAGATAAGGAAGGTGTTGCCTTCCTGCAGCAGCGTGGCAGAGGAAAGATGAGGAGGGAAGATAGAGGGGGGACAGCTGAGGACCATGGTTTTGGGGGATGGGGAACAGGACCCTACCGAGACTTGGAGCATCCTTGGAAAACCCTGGGAAGGCTGGGGGATGGGGGTGTGCTCCCTGGGGGTCAGTCTGGGGATCCTCAATCCTGAAGAAGCGATGCTTTGGCTTGCTGCGGGTTCAGGCTTGGCTGGGGTCTGTGGGTCACAGCCAGATGTCCCCAAATCATGTGCCGTGGGGATGTGGTGCTGGAGAAAAAGGAGATTATTCTGCACAGGGACCTTTGGTTGGAGCTAAAAGCATGTGTGGGCTCCAAGGGGAAGGCACAGGGTAATGGATGAACGGCCAGCAGGGATGGGGATAGGGACAGGAACCAGCTCCCCACATCCCAGGGAGCCTCCCAGCCCCGAGCTGCTTTCTCAAGCCACCAAAAGGCCAAGCAGGCAGTTCCCCCCCCTCCCCCCACCCGCATCCCGCCTGGGGGTGCTGAAATAATTTGGTGTTGTGCTAAGCTGGGCTGATGTCCCCGGGTGTCCCCTTTGAAGTGTCCTCCTTGTTTACAGCCTGGCTCTGGGCTGCCTTCACACATCCCACCCCAAAGCAAATGGAGGGGGGACCCCTGCATCCCCACACCGTGGTGGGGAGGGGGCTGCCACTCCCATTTGTGCTGGGAAAACGTGGATGTGCTGAATTTGTGCTTCCTCACTGCACAGAGGAGCTTTCCCACTGACCTCACGGCTCAGAAATAGCTGGGAAAATGATTATGGGGTGAGAGGCATCGGCTTGCGGAGAAGGTGATGGGGTGGTGCCATTTTAAGTGGCCCCTGCCCCAGTGTGTCCCCACCATGCCAAACCCTGGGCGACCCACCCGAAATCTGTGCCCCAGCACCCCCTGGGGGGACTGATTCCCCCCACCCCCCGCCCTGTGTTAGGAGCAGAAGGACCTTCAGGTGGTTGTGGCAAGTGCTGGGACTTTGGGGAGGCTAAAAGAGAGCAAATCGGGTCAGACGGAAGGAGTTTGGTTTTTTTTGTCTCTCCTGTGTTTCCAGGGGTTGGAGCACCTTCAGCCAGCCGGGGGGGGTGAAAGGCTGGGGAAGAGCTACTGTGTGGGAGCCCTGAGGGGCCGGTTGTCCCCACGTCCCTGTGTGACCCTCCTGGGTTGGGGAGGGGATGGGGGAAGGACATATGAGAAAAGTGGGGGGAGAGGTGGATGGAGGGAAAGTTTGGGTGGGTGGGCAGGTTTGGGAAGGGAGGTGGGGCTGGAGTATGTGGAGGGAGGGATGGATGGGTGCAGGGATGGATGGGGAGGTGTTGGGAGGGAGGGAAAGACGGGGGCATGTATAGAGGGAGAGCAGGAGGGAGGGATGCCTGGAAGGATGGATGGACAGATGGAAGGATGAAGGGATGGGTGAGTGGATGGATGGAGGGATGGATGGGTGGAAGGACATATGGGTGGATGGGCAGCAGAGGGATGGGCGGGTGGGCACTGGGACAGTGGGGTGACATGATGGGGGGCCAGCTGGCTGCAGCAGTCCCTGAGGACACACTGGGGGGTGCAGGGGTGCACGGGCACCCCACAGCCCCCACAGCTGGCGCTGCCAACACCCAGTGAACAGGACGGCTGGGGTGGGCAACAGGGGCTGCTGTTGTCCGGCAGCTGCCCCCAGCCCGCTCCCCTGGGGCCACCTGTGGCAGCCGGACATGGTGCAGCTGCTGCCCGACCTCTCGGCTCCAGCAAGTCAAAATAGCCCCCGCGTCCCCCCCTGCTCGCACAGCCCTGGGGTGGGAGGGGGGTCCTGGGGAGCGCAGTGACACAGAGGTGACCCGGCTGCCGGCAGCTGGGCCCCACCGGGGCCAGGAGCTGCTGCTGGAGGAATAACAGGAAGCGCCAGGAGGGGAAAAACACGGCTGATGCCTTCTGCAGGTTGTGGCCACCGCCTTCCCAGCCCTGCCGCCCGCGCACGCGTGTCTGCCGCACACACATGGCCCCACCACACACGCGTGTCTGCTGGACACGCATGGCCCCGCCACACACACGTGGCCCTGGCCCTGAGCCGGGCTGCGCTGATGCTCTTTATTGTTGAGGTTCGGCTCTGAAAAAGTGCTTGACATTTTACAAAAGTCTGCGGTTATAAAATGTGCTCCGTACAAAGACCGGGGAGGGATTCGGCTTTTCCACCTTCGCCTTTCCCATCCACCCATGCTGGGTGTTGTGTGGAGGGGGGCAAAGGGGAAGGAGGGAGGAGAGGAAAGAGAAAAAATAAAAAATAAAATAAAATAAAATAAAAGAAAAGAAAAGAAAAGAAAAGAAAAGAAAAGAGAAGAAAAGAAAAGAAAAGAAAAAAAGAAAAGAGAAGAAAAGAAAAAAAAAGAAGAAAAGAAAAGAGAAGAAAATAGGAGAAAAAGAAAAAGACAAGAAAAGAAAAGAAAAACTAAAGAAAAGAAAAGAAAAAAGAAAAAGACAAGAAAAGAAAAGAAAAGAAAAGAGAAGAAAAGAGAAGAAAAGAGAAGAAAAGAAAAGCAAAGCAAAGAAAAGAAAAGCAAAGCAAAGCAAAGAAAAGAAAAGCAAAGCAAAGAAAAGAAAAGAAAAGAAAAAAGAAAAAAGAAAAGAAAAGAAAAGAAAAGAAAAGGAAAGGAAAAGAAAAGAAAAGAAAAAAGACAGTCAATAAGATGGAAAGAAGGAAAGGAAAGGGAAGGCAAGGAAAGGTACAAGGAGAGAAACAGTAAACTAAAAAGACAAACAAAAGAAAAAGAAAAAAAGGAAAATAAAAGGAAAGGCCAAAGAGGCTGTGGGCGAGGGTGAGGCACAGGGGAGAAGCCAGGAGGGGGGTGAAGGGGCTGCCCCTTCCCCGGGTGCTCCCCAGCTCGCTGCTGGGCAGGTGGTGGCCCTGCAGCGGGGACACCCACCACGCGCCCAGCACCGTGGGGCCCAGCACTGGCGCCTGGTCCGATGCTGACGGAATCTGTCACCCAAGGTGCAGGGCGAAGCGCGAGGGCCAGGCCGTTTTTGCTTCGGAGAGAGAGAAAATGGGTCTGGCTGGAGAGCGGGGCACTGGGGAGGTGTGTTGGCTCTTCCTCCACTGTCCCCTGGCATGAGGCCGGGAACCGCCGGTGCAGGGATGTGTCTTGTCCTCGGCATCCAGAGGGTGCTGGGCGATGCCTCAGACTTACCAGAAAGAAAAAAAAAAAAAAAAAAAAAAAAAGAAGAAAATAAAGAAAAAAGAGCCCAAGTGCCCCTTCCCAGCATGCGGCACTGGGGGCTGCTGCTCTCCTGTGGGCGAAGGGCTTGGGGGGTGCAGCCACAGTGGGGGGTGCAGCCTCGCCATGGGTGCAGCCGTGCCTTCGGTGCAACCTCGCAATGGGTGCAAGCCCACTGCGGGTGCAACCTTGCTGCGGGTCCCACCTCACCATGGGTGCCATCACGCCATGGGTGCAGCCCGGCCTCACCACAGCTCAGGGTGGCCCATCACGGGACACCCGCCTCCCCCAGGGTTGGCACAGGACCTGGTGAGGGACTGGGGAGCCTGAGCGAGGTCATGTCCCCATGGGGTCTCACCACCAGCATAGCACCAGGGTGATGCACCCACCCTTCTGCCTCCACGCTGCTACCGGGGTTCCAAGCCCCGGGAGGTGCTCAGCAGTGGAGGTGGCATCACAGAGCCAGCACATTGCCTCATTATTCCCTGCTTTCCCCTTTTTTTGGGTTGGTTTGGTTTTAAACTGCACCCACATCTAGACTCTACCTTCATGCAGGGGGGGACAAGGTAAGAAAAATAAAACAACTCATGGGAAGACCCCTCCTGGGAGACGCTGTGTCCCCCCTCAGCCCCACTCTCATGCCTGACGCGCGCTGGCTGCAGAACTGGCCACAAAGACAGTGTAAAACACACACACAGGGACAGCGGCCACCCCAGCTGGACAGAGGGGCCGTTGGCTTTCTTTTTTTTTTTCCTCTTTTTTTTTTTTCTTTTTTGTCTTTTTTTTGGAGTTCCTTTTGCCTCCCAACCTTCCCACATCGGCAAGCAGGGATGAGGCGATGGCGTTCCCCAGCCGCCGGGCGATGCTCAGTGCCTGGTTTGGCCCGGAACCTGTGTGAGACTTTGGAAGAGAAAGGCAAAAAACAAAACGTGGCCAGGAAAGCCATCCCCGGGGGGTGCTTGCAGCTTGGCCTGCTGCCAGGTACCACGGCCCTGGTGCTGTCCCGGCTTGGTCCGGTGTCACTGGCACACCACAGGCATCCCCCAGGTCCCTCCCCTGGGAGCAGTGGTGCTGAGCTGGGTGCTGGCACCGGGTCCTGGGCTTGGACCCCCGTCTTTTCAAGGAATGTGGGTGGGATTCGTGGGGGGTCCAGCGGTGCTGCCTTTGGGCGGAAAGCGCGGATTTCCTTGGTTGTCACCCCGGGAGGGTGGCTGGTGTCCCCCAAGGCACATGCCACTTTTTGGGGGTCTCTCACCCAAGCAGGGGGGGTTGCTTCCCAGCTGCAGCCCCCAGGTCCTATGAGACCCCTGTGGGACCCCATGCCACTGCCCTCACCAGCCCTGGGCAGTGGCAACAGGAGGCGGGGGGGTCTGAGCTCACGGTGCGGGTGGAACAATCCTGGAGGGTGCCTGCCAGGGCAAAACCTCCCCATTTTGGGCCAAAAGGAGGAGGACGTGTCCCCAGGTCTCCCCTGCCATGGCCAGGCTGATGTCTCGAGGACCACCCCAGCCGGGGGGGGGGGCGGTGGGAGGGGACGAGGACAAGGCACAGTCAGGTGCCCCCACCGGGCCATCCGGGCTGGGGGGCTGTCGGCGCTGCTGGCAGTACCTAAACGTCCTCGTCCTCGCTGGCCTTGCTCCAGCGGTGGCAGCAGTTGGCAGTGATGCCCAGCAGGAAGTTGGTGGCCACCGAGGCGATGGAGACGACGAAGCCGACAAAGGCGATGAAGAGATAGTCGTCCAGCGTCAGCGTGAGGTGGCAGGCCTGGAAGCTCTCCTCCGTCAGGGAGAGCAGGGGGGCTCCCGCCACCTCGGGGGGGGCCCGGCACTCAGCTAGCTGCGAATCTGCCAGGGGAAGCGGCATCAGGGCCGGCCGCCGGAGCCCCGTGGTGCGGGCGGGTTGGGGGTGGGGGGGGCGCGCGGGCGGCACCTACCCGAGGCGCAGCCCTGGATGCGTCCCCGCAGCCACTTGAGGAAGGGCTCCATGGCGCAGCCGCACACCCAGGGGTTGCCCCCCAGGCGCAGGCCCACCAGCCCCGGCAGCCCCTCCAGGGCATCGAGGCTGATGGCCGACAGCCCCCCGTAGCTGAGATCCAGCTCCCGCAGCTGGGCCAGCCCGCGGAAGGCATGGGGGTGCACCCGCCGCAGGCCAGGGTTGTGGCTGAGGTCAAGGCGCAGCAGCCCGCTGGCCTCCAGGAACATGTCGGCAGCCACCAAGCTGAAGTTGTTGTAGCTGAGGTCGAGGTGGGCCAGGCGGCGAGCCCCCAGGAAGAGCCTGGCCGGCAGGGCCGCCAGAGAGTTGTTGCGCAGGTCAAGGGCCCGCAGCTGGCCGTAGCAGGCCAGGTAGCCCGGCGGGATGCTGGCGATGCGGTTGTGGGCCAGGCTGAGGTTGCCGGTGTCCAGCGGCAGCTCGGGGGGCACCGAGAAGAGCCGCTGCCCGCTGCAGTCCACTGCCTGCCCACGGCACGTGCACAGCACCGGGCAGCCCGCCCCGCCGCCCGCCACCACTGCCACTGCCCGCCGCCGCCGCCGCCACCAGCCAGGGGCCCAGCAGCATGGCGGGGCGGCGGCAGACCCCCACCCAGCGAGTGCCGGCGGGGAGGCCCGGACCCTCACGGGGCCATCCTGCCACGGGGAAGGGACCACCCGCCTGGCTCACGCTGAGGGCCGCCGGCAGCGGCAGCGAGCGGGGCCAGGCTCTGGGCTATCAGCGCGATGCTCCAGGCATCCCGGCGACATTCGGGGGGGCACGTTAAATCGCCCCCCGCAGGGGCACGGTGGTCTGCGAGCCCTGGGGTGCTGGTGGGCACTGGGCCGTTCTCAGCTGCCTGCGAGGAAGAGGGGCAGCAGAAAGCCGTGCTAGCCACACGCATTGCTGGGGGGGGCCGCGGCTCGTGCAGCCTGGGGTGGCCGTGTGGGGCACCCCCGCCTTCCCCGTGCCCCCCCCTGCCAGGGCCATCCTGCTCCTCCAAGCCCCCTCCCCTGGAATTTCAGCCAAAAAAAGAGCCCCCACACCTCTGCTGACCTTGGACAGCTCATCCTGGCCAGCAGTGGCAGCAGCTGGGGGGGGGGGGGGCCTGCTCCCCAGCCTGCCTGCCAGCCCCCTGCCACCACCACCTCAGCCCAGTGCCAGGGACACCCTCCCCTCAGCTCTCCTGTGGGGATATCCCCCTCCCCAGCACCCACCCGTGGTGCCCACCGAGCCCGCCCTCGCCTGGCCATCTTTGCTCTTTCCTCCCTCACCCCTGGCCTTCTTGGCTCCATCCTCTCCCCACCCGCCCCATCTTACCGGCAGAGTGGGGATGGACAGACACACACACACCACACCACATACACCCACCCCACCGGCCTGGCCACCCCCCTTCTCCACAGGCCCCCCCGAGCCCTCCGGTGGTGCCAGGGTCCCCCGGGGTACTCACGCTGGCCAGGAGATGAGCGGGGGCTTGGCTCCCTGCGGCCGCCGGGCCTGGGTGGTGGGCCGGGGGTCCCTGGGCAGCCGCCCCTCACCCTGGAGGCCGCCAAGTTGGGAGAGCGGCTCCTGCAGCAGCGGCCAAGGCTGCTGCCGAGCCTGGCAATGGGAGCAGGTCTTTCCCCACCTCCTTCCTCCCCTCCTCCTCCTCCTCGTCCTCCCTTGTCTCTCTCTTTCTCTGTCTCTTTTTTTTTTTTTTTTTCCTCTTTTTTTTTCCTTGAGGGCCAGATACTGACGTTTCGGTGTCTCTTAGCAACTGCCTCCACATCTCTGAGCAACAGGAGAGCGGGATGTGGAGCTGCCGGAGCAATGGAGACATGGAGATGGCAGCGGGTAGAAATGCCCCCACCCCGGGGACACCCTGGCCAGGCTGGGGGGACCTGCACCCAAAGGGCTGAGGCATCCGAGTGAGATGGAGTGGGTAGTTCCCAGCCCTCCCTGCACCCCTGGCCCTGGGGAGGCATCCTCCGTGGGATGGGGTGATTCAGGGTTTCCCAGGCTCTGAAAACAGAAACAAATTACATATCGGCAGAGGGGAAGAAGCAGGCAGCCTGCATCAAACCGGGAGCGATGTTTCCTGGCTGTTTTCACCCTAATGCATCCAGGCCGCCCGGACCCGCCGGCTGGGGTGGGGTTGCAGCGGCGGTGGCTGCAGCAGGGATGAATGCGTTCCCATTTAAAAGCCTGCCTAACCCAGCACACAAACCCCCTTCCAGCCTGCTATAAGCTGAGATGTGGGTTTTGTCATTTTTATTTTTTTTTCTCCTGGAAAATGCCTCAGGTTGACACTGATTGTTTCGCTCCACACGAGCTGAAAATTTCTGTTTCCCTTCTCCTTTTGGATGGGGAGGGGACGGAGCAGGTTTTAGCGAGCCGCTCTCCTCCCAGTGGCTGGCTTTTTACCACAGAAACAGCCCTTTCGGATGACAAGGATGCCCATGTTTTAGCTCTGGAAACATCGCAACACCATGGCTATGGCGTTTTTGGAAAGGAGGCACTTTCAAAACCCAGCCTGCCTGCATCTGGGGAGTGTGCGGGGGGTTCCTCGGTTTAATTTTCTCCTGCTGTTTTCATGGAGTTGTTCCTTTTCCCAGCTGAAACCACCGGCCCCGCCTGATCCCGGTATTCCAGCAGCATTGCCCAGGGGCTGTTTGCTCCCCACTTCCCGTGGGACGGCTCCTCGCCGCCGCGGCTTGCAGCCAGACGGCACACAGCCGCCTCTCCGCGCGGTGGGTATTAATTGGCGATGCTCGGTGCCTGAAGCCCGGGCTCCCAGCAGGCTTCAAGGGAAACTCCAGGAGCTGAATACACCCAGACATCCCAGGAGCCAGCTGCAGCTCAGACAGATACATAATTAGAGATAAGACCCAAGCCTGGCTGCAGATCTCTTCCCAGCATCTATTAGCGCCGAGTTTTGCATCTATTAGCGCCGAGTTTTTTTCCACTCCCCCAGCCTTTTGGACTATGTTAGCAGCAAATAAACCAGCAAATTACCCTGGCTGGGGCTTGTTTGCAACGGCTCGTGGGGCCAAGTGGCACTGTAGAGCTGGGTGGTGGTCACAGCCATGGTGGCTGGGCAGCATCCCCAAAGGAGCTGCCAGCTGCTCTCCTGGATCCAGGGTTAGGATGCTCGCCTTCGGGGTGGGAAGGAGCCCGGGCTGCCCTCCACCAGCTCGCCCATGGAGCCCTCCTGTGAGAGTCCAGCTTCATCGGAACAGCATTTCTGGGACAAAACCACATGCAGGAGGGCGCTGGCCTTTTGGATGATCACTCCAAGCTTGCTTCCACCCCCCTCTGTTTTCAATTTTCCTTCCCCCTCCCCTTTTTCCAGGAGCTGTGGCAGTAAGGCAGCCCCCTCCCCTGCAGCCGGCTCACCGAGGCTCAGTGACCCTGGCCCCCAGGAGCTTGGGATGGCTCCAAGGACCCTGGATCAATAAATCTGCCTTATACTCAGGGCTTTGTCTCTTTCAGGGCAGGCAGCATCTGATAGCTTGTTTCATTCAACCCGTATGCATTCAAGCTTTGGAGAGGAGGAGGAAAGGAGAGGAATGTTTGCATCTCTTCTTATGATGGGTGGTCAAAGCTGTTACAAAGAGGAGCTCCCCCAGCCACCTCGGCACATCAGCAGGCAGCACAGCTCTTGGTTGGCAGCCTGAGACAGCAGCAGGACACACGGTCCTTCCCACAGCACCCTCCCGGCCCCCAGCGTTGCCTCTCACAGCCCCAAGCCAGGCCGGTTGGCTGCTGTGATGCCCGGACCAGTGCCTCTGGCACTCAAAACCAAAAAAGGTTTGCTGTATTTGCCTCCACTGTGAGCACCTGGGCATGGAACGGGACTGTGGGAGATGCCGGAGGCTACATGTCTTCCCATGCCAGGGAGTGATGGGGAGGGCTCGGGCATATTGCCAGTCCTCTCCTGGCCCCCACTGCTGAGCGTGCCCATGAGGGGCCAAGGCTGACTAGCAGCATGGCAGAGGGCTGGGGCTGCAGAGAGGGACGGAGCCGTTTCATTTCAGGCTGCTGGTGAGGCCCCATTCCCGTGTTGCCAAAAATTGTAACCACAAAAACTCTCCAGGCCGAACGATAGTTTAGAAAGCCCACCTTGGTTTATTGCAGCGCTGGGGGCGTGGGGGATCTTTCTTCCTAGTATGCACATCCAGCTACTGGAGAGCACACGTGTGCAGCAGAGCACTGCCGTATTTGTAGCACACTGGGTACCCATTTCGTTCACACACAGGACTGTTACACATTTGCCACTTCTAGTGCAAACGGCACGCACCCTCGGCACACCACTGGAGCTTTCTGCCAGCCCTGCATGCTCCCCAGGTGGGGGCTTGCCCTCTCTTTGGGGGCTATTTGCATCAGAGGTCACGATCTCCCACTGCCCACAATTACCTTTGTCCTACTTCCAACTAATTTTCTGTGGACTGCAACACCTTACCAGCTTGGCTCCTCTTGCGGTCACAAGTTTCTCACTTGTAGCTTCTTTCTGCACAGTTTAGGTAATGGTGGTCTCTTCCCCATCGGCTGGTGGTTTCCCAGGGCTGCCTCCCATGGCTAGAAGCCCTTCCATTCACCAGTTTTGACAACTTGAGAGGGGTGAGTCAGCTTGACCTAAACTTTATGCACATACCTATTTAACATATAGTTCAACGCTAAAATATAGTTCTGTTAAGTCGGGAGCTGATGCAACACACCCATGCCGGTTTGGGTGGCAGCTGCCAAACCACAGCCGAGCTTCTCCCCTGGGGGCAGGAGGTGCACAGGAAGGGCAGCGGGTGAGCGCCGCAGCCTGCGGCTGTGCCGAGCAGACCACCAAGCAGGGCAAATGCCCATCCACCCTGCAAAGCCTCGCCGCACCCACCGTGTGTCCGGCTGCTACACCACCGATACCTAAGTGATAACGTCAGTGCTGAGCAGGACTGGCTTTCAGTTTCCCCAGCATCACGCTTAATACATTAGACCAGTCCTTGACTCTTTTAAAGAATAAAATGCTCCACAACCGTTAATGAGTTTGCACTAATTTAATCCAGCCTGAATGCCATCGCGGTAAAATGAGTAAAACTCGGGGAAAAGGGAGCACCCCGGCATCCTGGCAGCAATAGGGCTTGGTTTGACTTAAGTTTGGGTGTCTCTCCATCCAAGATACATTTTTCCTTCGGCTGATGCTCTCTGCAGTCATGAGCTGGTGGCAGAAATCCCAAACCCAAAGTGGGTTTCGGAGTTGAGCCTGGCACGTCCATGCCAAGGTGAGGAGTTACAGCTTTGAAGTGCTTTGCCATGGGTGAAGCAGGTCTTGCTCTTGTGGGATTTGCCTTTGCACCGGACGGGTCACGGCTGCAGCGAGGGCAGTTGGAGCTGTGTATCCCCCTGGGATACTTCAGTTTTGCTGTACACACACCGCTCACATCGGCGCCCTGGTGCAGGCAGCAGCCGTAGGTGAGCCAGTGCCTGCTCTCCACTGCCTTTCACACCCTACACATCACTACCTCCTGCAAAGCTGCTGTGGAGGCATTTTTGCAGTTTCAGTCTCAGAAAGAGTTGGGGTTGTTTTGTTTGGTGCCCACATACTCCTGCCTGTGCCTTGCTCGGGGGCCGCAGAAGCATTTTCCGGGGTGGGGGCTCTGCCGCCTTGCCCCCCTCCACCCACCCACTCACCCACCCATTCGGGCCCCCTCAGCACCAGCCACGTTTGCCCCACAGGTTGTTGCACTCTGCAATCGAGCTGCTCACAGCTGTTTGCTTACAGCTCAATTTCATTGCCAGGAGCATGCAAAGGGCTGTGTGGGGGTGGGAATGTGGGGGTGGGGGTTGCAGCCCAGATTCAGCTGCCTGAATTTTCTCTTCAGAGTGGCTCCTCAGGCTGCCCCTTCCTCTGGCAGCAGCTCAGGTGGGTCCCACTAGATTTTAGGTCTGTTACCCATTCAGCAGCCTCAGGTTTTTTAAGTTTTTGAGGCTTTTTGCTTGACCAAATAAACTTGTGGTGTGACCTGTTCCCAGTGCAGGACCCCCCTGCCTGTTGAAGCACTCTGGGGAGAGCAGAGCCACCTCCATCACCTGCTGAAGATAGTGATGGGCCACCAGACCGACGCTTCCCTGGAGGTGGGATGCCAGAACTGATGTTTGGCTCCGTGGCAGGATGAATTTCAAGGCAGAGTGGTAAAAGTCACTGCCTACCCTTGGCTGGGCCAGGCAAGGGCTGTTTTTGCTTGCTGGCATGTTCCCATCTGAGTTGGGCTTGGCTGCAGCTGAGCCGGGCGCCGAGGTCCCTGTGCCTTCAGTGCAACCCTCTGCTGCAGCGTGAGAGGGAAGGAGCTGGATCTAAGAAGAAAAGAGAAGAAAAGGGAAAAACAGATGAGGCACAGAAAGGACATGAAGTGTGAGAACCTTGACCTGAGAGGGAAGGAAACAGCAGCACGCTTTGAAAAGTGAAACTGCTGGTGCAGGAAATCGGCGCCCTTGTGCTGCTCACCGGCTGGGCTCTGCCCGGCCACCACAGCCTCCGGCCGGCCCTGCAGACCCACCTGCCCCGGCCGCACTGTACGGCCTTGCTCCGGAACGGGGCCAGCTGCCCGGCTGTGACCCAGGTGGGACATTGCTGGGGACACAGTTATCCTTGGGGACATGGCTCTCCTGGTAGGGATGTTGCTCTCCTAGTGGGGACATGGGTCTGTTGGTGAGGATGGTACTCTCCTGGTGAGGACATTGCTCTTCTGGTAGGTCCACTGCTTTCCCGCTGGGGTATGGCTCTCCTGGAAGGGACATTTATCTCCTGGCGGGGACATAGCAGTAGGGACACTGCTTACGTGGTGGGACATGGCTCTAGTGAGGCTTTGGTGGCAAGCCCCTGGGTGACTGCCCCACTGCTCCTCGTGCTGGTGGGGAGGGTTTGGGCTGGGGGAGCAGGGGAGGGACAGCAGGCAGGAACCATGGTGCCTGGCTGGGGGCAGCCAGCCCCACAGCCCTGGTCCCCAGGGAGCAGAGCAGGGAGGATGAGGCTGGGGGCAGCGGGGGCCACAGCTCCCCTGGGGCAGAGACAGCACGACCAGGATGGGGCTGCATTGCAGGGCTGGGGGGGGGGGTGTCTTCACAGGATGATTTCCCCAAACCTTGTCCCCCCATCACAGGCACGGGGCTGGGTGTTAGCCGGGTGTCAGGGCTCTCCCCATGGGGGTGCGCAGCAGCAGGAGCTGCGTCCCAAGTGGGGGCAGCCCCCCGAGCACTGCTGGGGAGCTGCTGGTCCAGGCCCTGGAAGACCTCTCAGAGCTGGATTTTAAAAAATTTCGGCATGTGCTGGCCCGTGGAGACCTGCAGGGCAGGAAACCCATTGGCTGGGGGCGGCTGGAGAAGGCTGGCTGCGTGGATACCACGAACCTCATGTTGGATTTCTACGGTGAGGAGGCCGCCCTGGATGTGGCTGTAGCCGTCTTTGAGCGCATCCAGCTCCGCAAGGCTGCCACCCTGCTCCGGGAAAGCAGAGAGAAAGGTGGGAAGGCTGATGCAGCATTGCGTGGGGTCCCGGGTACTGCATCCTGGGGGTTGCGTCCACAACATCCCGTGTTTGGGGCCAGGAGGATGCTACAGAAAGGGTGGTGGGTTGGGGGTCCTCGTACCGGGGGCTGCTTCAGGTAGGAGGAGATGGAAGAGGATTTGGTGGTGTCAGGGTCTCAGCAGTGCTGCCCACTAACACCGCTTTCTCTTCCAGCCCTGGCGCCCGCTGCTGTACTGGGACCATCGTCACCAGGTAGGTGCCGGTGGGGAGAAGTGGGGGGAGCTCTGCTGCTGCTTGCCTGGTGGTCTGCAGACATGTGAGGTGGCCTCCCACCCTTCCAGATTACCAGAGGAATTACAAAAAAGCCATAAGCCAGGCATACAGCCGCATAAAGGACCAAAACGCCCGGCTGGGTGATGACGTGAGCCTGAACACCAGGTACTTGAAGCTGGTAATCATCAACAAGCACCTTGATGAAGAGGAACGGGAGCATGAGATTGTGGCCATGGGACAGAGGCATGCGGAGCTCATGAAGGAGCAAGCCAACTCCTCCATCGCTGTTGGTGACCTCTTCAAGCCCGACCCTGATGGCTGGACCCCCAGGGTGGTTGTGCTCCTGGGAGCTGCGGGTGTGGGCAAGACAATGACGGCCAGGAAGATTGTGCTGGATTGGGCATCTGACAAGGTGTTCACAGAGTTTGACTATGTCTTCTACATCCACTGCCGGGAGGGTAACCTCCTCACCAGCCAGGCCAGCATGGCCGACCTCATCACCTGGTGCTACCCTGGCAGCTCTCCACCACTCTCTAAGATGCTGGAGCAGCCAGAGAAGCTCCTGTTCGTGATTGATGGCTTTGATGAGCTCCGCTTCTCCTTCGACCGGCCCCAGACTGAGCTGTCCTCTCAGCTCTGGGAGCCAAAGCCGGTGGAAATCACCCTGAGCAGCCTCTTCCGCAGGAGGCTCCTGCCCGAGAGCTCCCTGCTCATCACCACGAGGCCGGCCGCCCTGCAGAGACTGGGCAGGTTCCTGGACTGTGAGCGCTACGCTGAAATCCTGGGGTTTTCGGAGGCAGAGAGGAAGGATTATTTCTACAGGTTTTTTGGAAATGAGGAGCAGGCGGCTGCTGCCTTCCAGTTAGTCAGAGGGAATGAGGTGCTCTTCACCATGTGCCTGGTGCCCATTGTGTGCTGGATCGTCTGCACCGTCATGAAGCAGCAGCTCAGATGCACCGGGGGTCTCATCCAAAGCCCCAGGACCACGACGGGGATCTACATCCTCTACCTTTCTGCCTTGATGCAGTCTCTGAGCGGCCAGCTAAAGAAAGGCATGCCCAGGCTGCTCAGGAGGCTGTGCTGCCTGGCGGCCAGTGGCATCTGGAAGCAGAAGGTCTTCTTCGAGGAGAAGGAGGTGCAGGGGTACATGCTGGACCAGCGAGAAGCTCTCCCGCTCCTCCTCAATGAGCACCTCTTCCAGAAGGACATCTCCTGCGTCAGCACCTACAGCTTCATCCACCTCAGCTTCCAGGAGTTTTTTGCAGCCCTCTTCTACCTGCTGGAAGATGAAGGGGAGGCAGTGGAAGCCCCCACCGGTCCTACCAGGGATGTGAAGGAGCTGCTGGAGAGTTATGGCAACTCCAGGAACTACTTCATGCTAACTGTGCGGTTCCTCTTCGGGCTCTTAAATGAGGAACGCAGGAGGGAGCTGGAGGAGAAGACTGGGTGTAAAATTGCCCCCAGGATTACACAGGAATTACTGGCATGGCTTCAAAACAGCCAGAAAACAGCCCTGGCTCTTCTGATGCAGAAGACGGCGGTGATCCGCGAGCTGGAGGTCTGCCACTGTCTGTATGAGCTCCAGGATGAGCAGTTTGTGGCAGCCGCCTTGGATCCTTTCACGGGGGTGTACCTGCGAGGGCTCAACCTCAAGCGCTTCGACCAGGTCGTCCTTTCCTTCAGCATAAAAAACTTCCCCAAGCTGGAGTCGCTTGACCTGGGGCACTGCTCCTTCCTGTGGGATGACCCCGAGGACTGCGGTGGCCCGCAGCCAGCCAAGCAGGCATGCTGGTGCGTAGGGTGCTGAGCCACAAAGTGGTGAATCCCTTAGAGCCCAAAGAGCTGTGATGACCATGTGGAGGAGCCCGCAGTGGGGCCAGTCCTCCCACTGCACCTGGAACGTCGGCAAGGGCCTATGGGTCTAATCTGGGGATGCAGCCAGCGGCCACAGAGCAATATAGGGGTAGGAATAGGAAATGGGATAGTGATAGGGAGAGGATAGGATAAGAATAGACTGGGACTAGGACTAGGAATGGGATATCATAGGATAGAATAAAATAGGGTAGCATAGAATAGGATAGGAATGGGATAGCATAGAACACAATAACATAGGCTAGCACAGAATGGGATAAGAATGGGGATAGGATAGGAATAGAACAGGAAAGGAATAGATTATGAGTAGGAATAGAAATAGGAGTACAATGCACCTCTTATTTGTTTTCAGGGAAAAACAGCAAGAGGAGGGGAAGCAGTCACCCATTCACCTGCTTTGCCAAGCCTTGGAAAAGTCAGACTGTAAATTAAAGAAGTTAAGGTACCTTGCTCTTCTCTGCCAGGTGAAATAGGAAAACAAGCCAAGCCCAGCCTCTTCATGGCTGGGGATGAGAGTCACCTCTGCGCAGAGCCACCGAGGGCCTGCCACTGTCAGGGGCCGCAGGCAGTGGCCGGTGTCCTCGCTGCATGGGGGGGGTGGGGTGACCACGTGCCACCACAGCTCACCACGCGGCAGGGTGGGCTGTGCCCCTGCTCCCGGGAGGCCATCTGTGAGGGTGGTCGGGTTGGGGACATCATCCGTGGCGGCTGTGTGAGTGAGGGGTTGGGTGGTGCATCCGTGTGGCCGGGCAGCTGTGCCGACCCCGTGGCTCCCCTCCGCATCTCTGGCAGGTTTGATCAGTGTCAGCTCACAGGCGCCTGCTGCGCCGCTCTGGCCTCCGTTCTCAGCACCAAGCCCACGCTGGTGGAGCTGGACCTGGCTGGCAACAAGGACCTGCAGGACGGTGGTGTGCAGCTGCTGTGCCGGGGGCTGAGGCGCGGCGCCTGCCAGCTGCGGATGCTGCGGTAAGGGATGGTGCCAGCTCCGGGGGGCTGCGGGAGTGTTCGCCTCTTCTCCTCGCCAGCCTGGGAGAGGAAGGAAAAAAGAAAAAGAAATGACAGAGGCCCGTTTACCGATGCTGCTGGTGCCGAAGATAGCTTGAGGCATTGCTGACCTACTTGTCGCGGGGTCCTGACCCTTATTGTTGCCTTGTCCATCAATATAATTTAGTTCCATGCCTCTGCTAGGGTGCTGTAGGGAAGTAAGAGAGAGAACTAATTTTCAGTGCCGAGGCTAGAGGAGAGGTGTCTGCTACCATCCCCGCTGTCTGCTTGTCTGTGGCTGCCTCAGTGCACCCCAGACATCTTTCCCCTGGCTCTTGCTCTGCAGCTGCGTGTGTTTTTGGGTCCCTGTGTGCTGTGGCAGGAGCAGGGCTGGCCACACACCATCCAGAAACATGTAACTGCAGAAGCAGATTCAACCCATGGACCATTTCTGGGAAGGGGATGAACCATCCCTTGGTGTCTGCATTTTCCCTTCTGTGTTTCTAGGGGGTGTGTTCTCCCGTTTTCCCCTGGTGTAGATTCAGACTGGACAATGAGATTTGAAAGAGGAAATCTCTCTGAAACTTCAAAAGTGAGGCAGAATAATCTCACCCATTCAAGCAATATTAACTGTTTGCCCTCAGATCTTTAGTCCCTGGTTGAGCAGATGCTGCCTGGTCACCTTACCTCTCCATTTCCACGCTCTGGCACAGCGGGATTGCTGCCAGGTACCTGGCTGCACTTTGGCATTTTGTCCTTTAGAGTCTGAGGATCTGGGTTGTGTTTCACACTCTGGAGTGTGTTTGTGCCACCCTCAGCATTGCTGCACCCAGGGATGCTGAACAAGGCAACATGGCAGCAAGCACCAGATACTGGCGTGCCAGCCCCGGGGGAGGATGGGGAGAGGGCAGGAAGATGCTCCCCGCTGTTTTCCAACATAGTGAACCCAGAGCCATGGCAGGAGCCCCCTCCATGCCTGGGCCCAGGCAGGGGACACTGCCCAGGACTGCTCCAACCTGGGGTGATGGAAGGGAGGGCGGCAGCACCGGCGGACAGGCAGCCTCACCACTGACTCTCCTGCAGGTTGGGCTGCTGCAACCTTACGGCCACCGGCTGCAAGGACCTGGCTGCTGTGCTGGGCACCATGCCCAGCCTGGTGGAGCTGGACCTGAGTGACAATCCCTTGGGGGATGGCGGCGTGCAGGAGCTGTGCAGGGCACTAGCAGGACCCAACTGCAGCATGCAAAGGCTCTGGTATGGGGTGTCGAGCTGGCAGGCCCCGCTCTGTTCCCAGTAGACACCTTTGGGGTGGGATTGTGGCCAGGTGTGCAGGGTGCTGCTCTGTCCCTCCTGAGCAACGTTGCTCTCCCTGAGCCGTGCTAATCAAACAGCCTGACTGCATCCCCAGGCCCAAAAAGCAGCAGGTGATTTTTGGAAAGAAGTGGCTTCCAGGGGATCGAGCCCAGCTTAACCACAACACTGTCCCCATGCAGGCTGTGGCGGTGCCAGCTGACCAAGACAAGCTGCGGGGCTCTGGCCATGATGCTCCCCACCAGCCCCAGCCTGACGGAGCTGCACCTGAGTGACAATGAGCTGGGAGACGAGGGCGTGCGGCGGCTGAGTGAGGGGCTGCGGGATCCAGGCTGCCGGCTGCAGAGACTGAGGTGGGTGGCTCCATGGGGGGCATTGCTGGGTGGGCACCTCTGCAAGTGGGATGTCCGCAAGTCAAAAATAGAAAGCAGTTGCTGCCTGTTGCTTGAAAGATGTAACATGCTCCTGGGCTACACAGCACTGTGCTGGCTGCCCTCCTAAGCCCTGCAGGGCAGAGGTGACTGCCATCTTTCACCAGGGCTGCCACCACAGGGACAGCTCTGGCTGTCCCATCTGCCTTTAAACTTGAGCTTTTTACCCCCTTTTTCCTCTGGAGTGATGAACGAGCTCCCTGTCAGCCATTCTAGGTAGCAGAAAGGCAGGCAGAACAGGCTGCGGAGAGGCTGCACGGCAGGAGTGGTAAAATTGGAGTTGGCAGCGTTTCCCAGGGCTCAGGCAACAACCCCCAGCTGCGCGGACCCCCTGGGAGAAGGGGGCTGGGTGGGCCGGCGGAGGCACCGAGGCAGGGTAGCTAGCTGGGGTGGTGGGCAGCACTTTTGCTTTGAACAGTGTCAGAGCCAGAGGAGGGGGACAGGTGATGCAGCCCGTCGGTCTGGCAGGGGTTTTAAGCTCCTGGGCTCCAGTAGTGATGGTGAGCCAAGGGGAGGGGGCTGCAGTACCCCTGGGTGGGAGACCTGCCTCTGCTGGGGCAGGTGGCAGCTTTCTGGTCCTGAAGGACCCGAGAACCCCCTAGCCAGTGCCTCCAGGGGGCTGTGGGTGCTGCCCACACCTGTAACGACGGGAGTCAAAGAGGATAAACCTACAAGATTTGGCAAAAGTACAGAAGCGAGGTTCCCTGAGGGCAGGGGCCCCGTTGGCCCCAGGGCAAAGGGGTGGTTGGTGTGGAGGGGGGGCTGTGGGCACTGTCCCTGCAGTTCAGAAGGCAGCCGTGATGAGGCCCCTCTCTTCTGCCTGTCCCCGTGCAGGCTGTGGCGGTGCCGGCTGACAGAGGCAAGCTGCAGGGCTCTGGCCACGATGCTCCCCGCCAGCCCCAGCCTGATGGAGCTGCAGCTGGGGGACAACGAGCTGGGGGACGAGGGTGTGCGGCGGCTGAGTGAGGGGCTGCGGGATCCAGGCTGCCGGCTGCAGAGACTGAGGTGGGTGGCTCCCAGAGGGTCCCTGGGGGACAATGGTGTCTCCAGGGACCATCTGCGACTTGCCTGTGCTCCCCCGGTGAGTCCCCTTGTGGCCGGTCACCATCCTTCCCCAGGGCCGTTCAGACATCAGGTCGGTGTGACAGCTTCAACAGGTGGGGTGCTAACAGCTCAAACCCATAGAATTATTTACTTATTATCTGGCTGAGATTGTTTATGGTCACCCAGATGAGATAACTAGGATTTAAAGCTCTCCCAGGCGCAGCAGCAGTACCCTCACTGCTGTTAGTCCATCCACCAGCACATTTCGGGTGCGCGGTCCATAGGTGTTTGCTCCTTAAAGATCACCCCGATTGTGGTCAGTGGTTGTGAGAGGTCATCAGGGGTACCCCAGCCAGGAGGAAGCCCAGCCCTGCTGTGCCCACCTGAAGCGATGTTGCGCATTCTGGGGAGATTATACCCAGCATCAGAGACCTCACAAGAAGCCTAGAGCGAGTCCTCCCTGGAAACTATTTCCAGGCATCCAGAGGACCTGGGGCGGGTGGGCAGGCGGCACTGGCAAGGCTTCTGGCTGTGCAGGAGTGTGCACGAAATGGCCAAACATCTTTCTCCAACCGCTTCCCTGGCAGCCTGTGGCAGTGCCAACTCACCGATGCCTGCTGTGGGGACCTCGGTGCTGTGCTCAGCACCAGCCAGAGCCTGGAGCAGCTGGACCTGAGCGAGAATGACCTGGGAGATGGCAGCGTGCAGCTGCTGTGCGAGGTGCTCAGGCACCCTACCTGCTGCTTGCGGATGCTGTGGTAAGGGACCTTCGGCTCCCCGGGCATCACCTCAGCTGCAGTGCTCCTCCAGCTGCAGGGCCACTCCCCGTGGGGCCTAGGACAGGCCAGGCATGACGTGACCCTGCTGCAGCTCCTAGCCCACCCTGTGAGGTCTGAGAGCGTTTTCTGTGAAGCTACAGCTGCTCCAGGTGCCCTTCCCCAGGACTGCACCGTGCTGGGCAGCTCGACCCGGAGAGGCCCACGTGGCAGCCGGCTCTGTCCTGCTGCCCCACCCCCCACCTCTACCAGCTGCTCACATCTGGAATTAGTGTGATTAGACCCACTGCCTTCCTAAAGCAGTTGGCACTGTCTTGGGACATGCTGCCAATGCATGTGGGGACATGTTTCCTCAGCCCCAAAGCAGGCAGCAGGGGTAGCCACTCCGTGCTGCTGCTGCCCTCATGCAGCCAAGGGAGCGGGACCGTGGAGCCCAACATGGAGCTGTGGTTACCCCACCAAGGGCTCCATGGACCAGCCCTGGGCTCGGTCTCCCGCACGCTCTCTGCTTGCTGAAGTAGAAGGTGGCAGCTGGGACCAGGGCCAGCCAACTCCAGAAAAGAAACCCAAGCTGGCTCTGCTTTTTGTCCTTTTTTTTTTTTTTTTTTTTTTTTTTTGACTGTGCAATGTCACAGCCAACAGTCAATAGCTTGGGGGGGTTTAACCTCTTTCCTTCTCCTCTCCAAAGGCTCAAGAAATCAGGATTAAATGAAGAGCTGTCACAGACACTGGCTGCGCTCAAGGCAGTAAAACCCAACCTGTCTGTGCACATGTGACAAGCAGGACTCGCCTCAGCGCTCACTGATGGAGCCTGCACTTAAGAGAGGAGGGGTCTGGGAGAGGTTTGTTCTGTTCGTGAGAGGCCCTCTTGGTGCTGAAAGCACCTTCCCCCAGGCATGGCCAGGTTCTGGCTCAGCCTCCTCAGGAGCACAGGGATTGCCACTTAGAACTGAGACACATTTGTGCATTACAGGTCCAGACAGGACCTCCTCCAAGGTCCTGAGTGGGGGGGAAGGAAAGGGAGCTGAGGCCATAGGGAACTGGGGTGAGAAATGGATCAGTCTGAAGGTTCAGTGTTTGGGCCCCGGCTTTGGGAATGCCCAAAACATGCCTTGGCTGCAAATATTTTTATTTGCTCCTCGCACTTCATATGCTGTGATTCTGTATTTCTGTCTGGAGCTCCAGTTGCCAAGGTCTTCTCCCTCTCCTTTTTGGCCATTTAATTATTGTGAACAGTGCTTCTATTATACCCATGCTAAATAAACACCCCCTCCCAGAAACCTCTTTGCATCGTGACATTTCTGCTCGCTCCTCTATCAGCAGCCTCCAGCCCAGGCAGCCCCAGGGATGCTGCCCAGTCTCTGGTTTCTCTCCCACCACCAGGAGCATCATGGTGCAGCCAAACGGAAAGCTGGATTAACAAAGCACAAATCTGTTTAAAGTTCCCGGTCACCCTGGGGACCAGCACAGCTCTCACTGTGGGTAAGAACAAAGCTTTCCTCCCTGGCCCCGTGGTGCTGTTCTGGCGCTCAGCCCCAGGCCTGATCCCTGTGTCTGCTGAGGTGACACCTGGGACCATGTTCTGTCTCTGTAGCCTAGTCCTGCTCAGTGCACAGCCCTCACCAGAGCCCTCCGAGCAGCAGAACCAGCAGCCCCTTCCCCAGGCACCAGGAGCACAGAGAAGGAGAAGTGACAGGGTGACAGTGCCAGCTGCTCCCAGGTCCCTCCACCAGCTTCTTGGCCCAGCCCAGTTCAGTCTCTGAAATTGCTTCACAGCTTGTGCCGATTCCCTGTCCCAGACTGGAAACACTCTGGCAGTGGCAGTGGCTCTGGCAGGGCCCTGCTGGAAGTTGCTGCTCATCCCACCACAGAGCCTGTGGCTGGACATACTGGCGCGGGGCTGAAACTAAACCTGCCCCTTGCCAAAAGCATGATGGTGCCTGATGGCCCCTGCTCCCTCCTGTGCCAGCAAACCTCGATCCTCCGGCAGCCAGCTCCAGACGGCAGCCTGGCCTCCGGCTCCCAGCCCCTGCCAGGGCCCAGAAATCACTGCCTCCTTAGTGAGGTCTAACACAGTAATTTGAGGATTACCATGAGGGACAGAAGCCAGCTGGCAGGGAGCAGCTGCAGCCTGTGCTCAGGGGAGCCTGAAATAGCCCAGGAGAGCCTGGGGAAACCAGCGATGCAAGAGCATCCTGCTCTGCAGAGATTAAGGAAGCCCAGAGGTGCTGTGGCCACCCTGAAAGCACCCGAGAAAACCACTAGTGAGAAAGGTCACAAGAGTGCAAGAAAGCCCAGCAAAACCAGGGGAAAAGACCTCCAGGGAGATCCCAAGAGCTCAAGTGATGCTAGGTGCGCCCCAGAGAGACCAGGAAAGCCCAGGTGAATCCAAGGGAGCCCCAGGGAGCTGAGCCAAGGGAGTGCAGAGCACCCAGGAAAGCGTGGAGGAACCCAGGAGGGCCAGAGGCCATCCCCTACCCCCCAGATCTGAGAAAGATGAAGTGAGGGTGTTGCCACATAGGCTGAAATCAGCTCTGCAGCATCCTGTGTAAGGGGAGGAGTGGGGTGCAGCCCGGCTGGACGCAGCAGGGAGCAGGAGAGAGGTGGGAGCACAGTGAGGGGACCACCAAAGCCACAGAACCAGCTGGACCCTTCGATTGCTGCTGCCCTGGGGAGAACACTGGCAGCACCCCCAGAACTCAGTGCATTGATGAGGAGGCAGCAAGAGCTCTGCCCCTGGGCACAGCTGTGATCGTTTGAGCCCGAGCACATCTCCCCTCCAGCAGGCTCAGCCCCTTTCAGTAAAAACCAAGTCAAATCCATCTTCTACCTCATGAGTTACTCCTTTGGGTAACACTACTGAGAGGGGTTGAAAGACCTAAGGGACACTGAAACCCTGGAGGGACCCAGGAGACCCCAAAAGACACAGAGATAAGCCCAGAGAGCTCAGGGGGACCCAAGAGAGACCAGCCAAGAAGGGAAAGAGTCACTGAGAGCCCCACAAGCATTCAGTGGGATGCAGGGGGGGGGGGGGGTGGGGAGCCCAAGGTGAACAGAAACAGAACTACTCCCAGGAGCAGGGATGCAATCCAGCAGCCAAAAGCAGCTTCACACAGCCTTTAGTGGCTGCAGAGCTCTGCTGGCACATGCTGAGCTGCTCTGTGCCTCTGCAAAGCTCATCCCAGCTGCTATCACTGGCTCTGCAGAGTTCAGAGCTCTAGAGACCCACCAAAAGCTCTAACAGCCTGCAAGACACTTCCACCATGACACCTGCAAACTCCTCTATTCCAAACCCTCCAACTCCACCATAAAGCTCCCCAAAACCACTCTGGCAGAGGTAAGCAGGCCTAGAGCGCTCTGAACAGGCCCACGGCCACATCTCTGCGTTTGCTCTTGGCAGCCTGCAGCCGAAGGGGGAGGCAGATCGCCAGCCCAGTACCAGGGTCTGGGCAGGGCTGCATGGGCTAGGGACCCTCCTCCTCCTCGAGGCAGGTCACAGCTCTGATCACACAGCAAAAGGGAACAGCCCCAGCCTGCAGGAGGGATCCCAGGGCAACACGCCACACCACCCAGGGCAGGGGGGAGTCCCTCCACTGTGCTCACGTTTGTGCTAGACAGTGCAGCTCGAGATGGGACAACTGAAGAAAGAGGAAGGAAAGGTTATTTTGGCAAGTGTGGGACTTGGCTCCGACTTGGGGACTTTCCCTTTTCATCTAAGCATCTTCCTCATTGCTACGGTCAGCAGGGTTTAGCTAGCCAAATCTCTCTTGGAATGCCGCCAGCTACACCAGCTAGCACTCCGGGGCCTGTAAGGGCAGCCAAGACCCAGCACTGGTGCACAGCTGTCCCCACACAGCTCTGTGGGGCCTCGGGACCCTCCACCACCACCACAGCATGCCACAGCTGTCCCCAGGCAACCACCGGCCTGGGCTTGGGATGCGCTGCAGGAGCCAGGAGATGCCTGCTGCCACGGAGCACGCCCCAGGGTGCACACAGGCAGGGGAGCACGCAGCGGGCAATGCCAACACACTCCTACAGAAATCATTGCACTGCTTACCCTTTCCTAGCCACAGCTTCCAACTACATCTCCCTTCTGCCCAAGCAAGGCTGTATGCTAAAGCCTCCTAGAAAAACAGGACCAAAAACTTACCCCAGGCTTCATTTTTCCATTAGAAAAGAACAGCAACAAGACATTTAGACATTGCTTTAGCAGTTCAAGCAGATTTTTCTAACTGCAGGAAAAAGATTCTGGCTCAGACTAACAAGAGGTCACAAGAATTCTTGAAGGAAAAACTACTTGCAGATAGAAGCATTGTTAAATACATAAATATACAAAATGCGTTATGAAAATATTACCTGCTCAGGTTGATTAAAAAATTTGAATCTTCCCTACAGCAATTTCACAGCTTCCTTGTGTAAGATTCTGCAAGTGATCTGCAGGAATATGTAATGGTGCAATGTCACATCTTCAAACATCTGCATTTTCACTTGCAGAAACCACAGCCATCGATCTCAAGTCAGCCATCCAGAAGTACCATCCCACCATGGCAGGGAGAGGGCGTGGGGAGAGAGGAGAGAAACACTGATAGCCTTTATTGCAAAGGGATTTTATTAAATATTTTCATTTTTCTAAAAAAAAGCTTAACACTGTAAATATGCTGCATGCTAAGAAAACAGATACACCATATTATTATAAAAACACGTCTCTCTGCAGTTTCTCAGCTCTTGAAGTTGCAACATGGGCCACAGGTAGATTTGGTCCCAGGTGGGGAATGCCAAACTGCTGAGCTTGTGCGCTTGAAGTATCTGGGTTTGCTCTTGCCAAAAATATCCTCCAGCTTAGGGCTTGGAATTAGACCAAAGAGTTGGTCAACATTCACCGGGTGATAGTATTGGTGTAAAATGGCTTGATTAAGCTGAGACCCTATGGAAACAACCATATTGGGGAAGAGACTCGAGTAAGTTTTCAGCACTCTGCTTAAGGTTCCCTTTCCCTGCAGGACAGGGACTCTTCTTCCACACCTGAAAAACTACTACCTGTGCAGCAAGTGTGAATAACAGGTTTACTTGCTCACTGCAAAGCTCTGAACTCCACACCCACCTCCAGGTTGCCAGCAGTGCTTGTTTCAAGCCACTCGGCACACAAGGCACACCCCACACCCACCACACCTTGGTTCCCCTGAGGGAGGCCGGCTGCCTCATTACTAGCAGAGCCTTCACCACTCTTTTCACACCCTCAGATCCAAACACATGCATGAAGGACTTGGGTTTAACTTCAACACGAGAGCACTTGCAGGAAAGCAGCTCCAGTCCCCCTCATGCTTGAAGCCAGCAGCTGCCAGCACTGCTGAAGTTTCCTGGACTGCGCTTTGGGGAACCTGAGATCGCACCAAGCGAATCGGGAAAGCTCCAGCTTCCCAGGGAATGAATTCAAGGAAGCCAAACCAGACTTGGCACCTACCATCAGCCCAGGCAGGGACAGGCTTCCGAGGTTGATTCTCATCATCTGTGGAATCGTCACTGTTCAGATCCATCCCATAGTTATTTTTGTTTACCTTTGGGGATCTGGATGCCTTTGTGCCCTTCAAGGGTCTTAAGTAGGATGGGGAGATAGGTTTCTGAAATCACAGAGATAAGCACTGATCAGAAGAGGAAGCAGACCTTGCAATCGGGCAGGAGAGCAGCCAGGGCAGGCTGACCACCCGACCCATGCAGCCTGACCCTTTGCAGGCACCTCAAAGCCCTGACACCAGCAAGATGAGCAGGCTGTGCTCTGGTCCCAGCGCAGAGCCGCAGCGAGATGCTGTCCAGCTACTTCGGCAGTCCCCTCACACTGAGCACAAGCCACAAGTTAAGAGGTGCGCTCCCAATGCCACAGGCTGGGCAAGGAACTTCACTGTAAAGGGAGCGCAGCCAGAAACGAGAGCCAACGGCTCGCTTCCTAGAGCAGATGCACCACATGTTCATTTTCACCCCTAGGTCAAAAAACAGGAGAGAGATGAAAAGGTCACCTGCCCCTGTACGGGAAGCCTTTGATCTACACATTAACTGGAAGATCTATAATATTCCTACTCAACAGATGACTTTGGGTTGAGATGTAGAAATGCTCAAATCCTCTTTGTCTTTTTTTAACTGAACTTTGCTTAGAAGCCATGGACCGCTGAAAGCCAGGCTGTAGCGCAGGACTGTGTGCTGCAGCAGGGACTGCAAACACAGGGCTGAAACAGCCAATTGCCCACCCTGTGGCTCCAAGCTGCCAGAAGAGCCTGCCAGTACCCAGCCAGGCCTCTGTTTCACACTGAAACTGCAGGTCAGAAGAGCGCAAGCCAAAGGTCGGCGATACCTTTTGTGGTGAGGAACAGGGATGACTAGAGACAGGACGGCCTTTTGTCGTACAGGACAACCTAGAGGTGCTGACCCTCTGGGAAGGCAAACCTAATTCTGCAGGACTATCCATTAAAGGAATACAGAAATACACACATGTCTGTACAAATACAAAAACTGTCACTGTGCTCAGTGACTTGATAACCCCTTTTAACCCCTTTCCCTCCTGTTTTTTGAATAAAAGCCCTGGAAGAACACACTGTGTATGTCTAAGTACTTGGCTTTTGCACACATGGCTCTACCACTTGAACCCTTTCATGTGTTTCCCGGCAGATCTGGTTTTCATCCTCCAGAGCTCTGACATGAGTCACAGCATGGAGAAGTCAAGGAGTCAGTCAGCCCAGAGACAAGCAGGTTTACTGGCAGAGGCAGTACTCAAGTCTGTTCGACTCTGAGCAGCTTTTACCTCCACCCCTCCAGCAGTTACCAGGTTTAAGCAGCTCCAATTCAAACAGTCCCTGGAGACCCAACAGCCAGCCAGAATCAGGGTTGCTGCAGGCTAAGCTGACGCCTCATGGTGCGCTGCCATCCTGTGGCCATTTCCGACATCTTTTCCAAGACGAAGCACTTTTTCCTTCATGTTCCCCGTGCTGAGCTCTCCACCAAGCACCCAAGACAGACATACATCCCCTCCTCTGCACAGAGGCCTGTTAAACACCAACAGCCTGCACTTGACTGTTGCATTTCCTGCGCCATCACTGATGGATAACAAATCTGCAGGCTGGCTCCAACCGCAGGAGCCAATTAGATACCACAGACTCGTGTTATTTGAGCGCTCGGCTGCAACCAGGACTCACCTTTACAGTTTTTCTCAGCCATGCACCACAGGCAGCAGTTAATTCTTCCGGTTGCTTGATTTTTTTCTCCTCTCCCAGCTGCTGCTGAGGCTTCTGCAGTCGATCTTCCTCCTGTTACGATGCAAAAATTAAGTCATTCTTCATTCATGTTCACCCAAGCAAAACAACCAGACTGTCTGGAACTGAGCCATATATTCTGGGGTCCTTGCAAGAAAACCCTCGGTTTCTCTGTGTCTTCTGCAGAAAAAAAACAAACCAAAACCCCAGGACTCAAAGATAAAGCAACTCCTGTCTTTGCTCAGAGCCAGATCGACAATGTCTCCAGAGCCTATGCTTACCTTAACTGCTTTGGGCCAGGTATTACAAGCCACGGCAGTGGATTCTGGAGGCTTGGCTCTCTTCTGCGCAGGCAGCGGGTGCAACATTTTTGGCCTCTCTTCCTCCTAAGGAGAAAAAAAAAAAAAAAAAAAAAAAATCACTGCTTGGGCTCCTTTTCAATCCAAACCACTTTTTTCTAGGTGTTTCTTCTCCCATTCTACTCAGTAGGGAAGACCTAACAGGAGGGCAAGAGCTGCAGGCATTTTGGATTATATTCAACATCTCTCTTATCTGGAGGACCTGTGCTGTGGCTCACTCCAGCCCAGCTGCTGGCAGCATATGAAGATTTTAAACCTTCATTAAAATTATATAGCACAAACAGGAGTTTGAATGTCATGGACCTAGTGAGTAAGGGCAGCAAGAGTAAAAACAGAAGGAGGAATTTATCCTTAAAAGTAGCAGCATTTCAGGGTTTGATTTTTTACTAATTAAGGAGGCAGAAGAAAGAGTGACGTTAAAAGTAGAGTGAAAATAAAATGTTGCTGTGATATTTTCAGACAAACAGCCTTGACTTTAACCCAATAACATTCTTCAAGTGCAAATGAAACTACATGAAGCCATTGATACCTGAAGTTTGTTATGGGGATCATATCCTCCAAATACAGTGAGTGAATGTAGTATTAAAAAACCTCTCTTACTAATTTCCATATTCATTTAAGTATCGGTGAATGCCATTTGGAGGTGTTCTTCAAAGTGCGATTTTATGGCTGTCACCCATCTTGTGATGGGGCTGAGAAGGCTCACCTGTTACCAAGAAAACAGTCAACCCCAACTTTATCAACAGAGTTGGCTTATTCTCACACAAACCCCAACTCCTTACAATAATGTTTGGCTTGTCATCCATTTTATCATATTTGTTCCTCCCAATAACATAACAGCAAATGTTAAAACCTTAACCAGTAACACAGCGCTTGGAAAACAAGTCTGTGTATCCTATGCCTTACTAGTTTACAACAGAAGTTGTTCCAAGACCACTTCAGCTCCCCACCTTTATGTTTTTTTCTGTAAGCACTGATGACCCCAGCTGTAGTTGGAGGGCCTTCTCTTTCACTTGCTGTTTGTGATCCCTGGGGAAAAAAGTTGTCATTTAGTTAGAGGAAAGCATGTCTGCCCACCCCCTCAGGCATCCTTATAGCCTCTTGCTTCAGCAACTGAAACCTTTGGGACAGCCAGACAGTCCCAATTTCAGCAATACTATTTATATTTACTGCTTCACTGTGCCTGCTGCCAAATCCCCTCCTCCAGGATAGGAACAAGCTAATACCTCTCCTTCACTTGTTCCACCTGTTGCTGCTCTATAAGATTTTTCAGTTCCAAAACTTTCTCTCCTTTTGCTTTCACTCCATCTTCTCTCCTCTTCTGCAGTGTTTCTTGCTGCCCAAATTTGTCTTCCTCCTGAAGACAGAAGAAAACCCTCGTAACCCTCCAGCTCAGGTGGGTCAAAATGGAGAAAGCAAATGCTTTGAGACAACCTATGCCAGTTATGTCTCATTCTCATTTCCCACGGCCTGCCTACCAGTTGGGCAGTCTCCCCCTTCTGTCCACACAGGCCCAAAGTATCCTTGTGTTTAAACCCAACATCAACTGTCTAGACAGAAATCTTGCAGCATGGACACTAAATTCCCTGCAGCAGGAGAGGCAGTAACCCTTCCCTGTCCCACCAGTCAGAACAGCGCACGAGTTTCCTGCTACTCCCTTTTCTACATGCAGGAGGGACTTGGAGTTGAGCTTACCATCCTCAGCCATTTCTGCTTCCGTGCATCAGCTTCCCCACACTTCTTGGACAGCTTTTTCTTGCTCCGCTCCTCTGCCACTTTCTCTTCTCGCACTTGTGAGAGGTGCACCTGAGAAAGACACACACGTCTGCTCCACCGCCCCCGAGGACGCACCGCACAGCCTTGCCCAAATGGAGGACGAGGACTGCTTCTGAAGGCTGTGATATCCCAGGTCCTGATGAGACAGAGAACCCAACGCCCAGCAAGTGGCACACATGCATTGGATTTAGTGCCAATCTCGTGCAGCAAGTCTACCACTTACCACAGGCCACGCAAAGAGACACCCATTGCTTGGGGTGACAGGGGAGGGGAGCACAGAGACCATTACACAACCCCAAAATACCTGTCCCCATCTTGTGATTCTCTGCAGAACAAGGGGTTCTAGCACCTGGTTGCTACTTCTCCTGCAGTGCTGCTGCTGCCTAACTGAACTGCAGAATGAACTGGGGATGTGAGAGCTGACTGAGCCCCAGCAACACAGTTCCATCACTTGAGCTCTGTTGCAGCAAAAGCACTAGTATGTCCACAGCAGCAGACTCGTCAAGACTGGGAGTATTTTTGGCTGCTCAGTCTTTGGGAAAGGCTGAAAGGAGCACGACTCCTTTGTTTTCTGCTAAGGCTGACCCTTTCCAAATGTTACTTCAGTCCACATTTAGTCCCCAAAATGAGCAACCATCCTTCTCCCAAAGGCTGCTAGGGCACAGCCTCCTCAACCCTGCAGAACCCGTGCGATTGTACAAAAGCAGCAGCACCATCCACACACAGCAACGAGCAGTCCATCCTAGCATGCTCTTCATCTGCCTGCCCCCAAACAGGGGCCAGACACTGCTTTAAAAAAAACATAATACAAATACACACACAGCCAAGTCTACTAGCCATGAGCATCCCTTGCAGGCTTGGTAGCTATTCTTTCCCACCACATCTTTGCAACCCCTTGCAAGTACCACACCTTCACTGTCTGTAATGTCTTGTGTGAACAGCTCGCTCAGTGCACTGTGAGCTGAGTAAGGCTGTCTCATTGGCAGGGCCTGTTCACAGGACAGTTGAGGGATGCTGACACATTCCTTGAACACAGAACACCATAAACACTGCATGTAAGAACAGGAATGTTTAGCACCACTGCAGAGGTACAGAGAACAAAAGCCTCCTCATGTTAGACAGAGAATTTCAGTGTCTCTGATGCAGACTTACCCACCACCTGATTAGTCACCATCAGCAGCAACCCAGGGCTTGCATGTATCATACCCGCAGTGTGTCTACACCCTCTTGGTCTCAGAGCTCACCGAGGTAATGTCACTATACTGCACGGTCCAAAGCTTGGTTAGCCTTCTTACCTTCTCATCATTCTGTAAAATCTTCTGCTCCATTCGCTTTTTCTTCTCTTCTTCCATTTGTTCCACCCGCTCCCGAGCCTGCAGTGCCTTCCTCAGACGCTCTTCCCTCTTCCTGGGCACCATGCGTGCAAGAGGGGCTTGTTAGCTTTGCCTGCTCCAGCAGAGAGGATGCTGGGGGAACAGGGACTTGCCATGGTACTGGGGAAAACAGTTATTTTGCTTGACTTGCTTCGGCTGAGCTGAGCCTTGGCTCACTTCTGGATGAAGTTTAGATATTATCAGGTGCTTTGCATCAACACAGTTCTTACTGCCACGAGCCATGAACAGAAGGGCTCAGGCTGCCCAGGCTGCACCACTTGCTAAATGCTCCTTCCAAACAGGAGGCACAAAGCGTGGTACAGCAGTGCTGTCTGCCGGGCAGGAAAGGCCTCAAAGGCAATTCTGTGCTGAACCAGGGAAGGAGGAGGGGGTAAGGGACCCAACTCACTGTTTCATTTCTGCCTGCCGCCGCCTCTTTTCCTCCTCCACTTTCTTTTTCCTCTGTTCCTCAGCCTCCTGCTTCTTCCTGAGGCTTTCCAGTCTCTGCCGCTCCCTCTCCTGAAGGGACATGAGTTCAGGCTGTACCAATTGCTGGGGCCTGTTTCTACCCTCAGGCTGCTTGCACACAGGCAGCTAGAGGCTAGGCAGCCTGCTAAACAAAGAAGTCACTGTCAGAGTCATATTCACCCACACACCAGGATGGGAAGTGAACAGTAGGGAGGAAACCGGTTTGGCATCAGTGCTTATTCAACTAATAAGAACAGAAGAGTCAGGTATAGGAGGGAAACACCTCAGTCCTTCAGCTGTAGAGAATATGTTTAGGCAAGGAAGAGCACACTCCTGCTGTAGGTGACCACCTGTAGCAGCAAATGCTTCTCGCCCGGGACAGTATTCTACACCAGCAGCTGGGAGGATGGGGAAGAAGGAGCACAGTGCAAGCAGCCTCGCTTAGAGGCCAAAAGGTTTCTTAGCAGCTCCCAGACACAGCAGAACACACCTGAAAAAAGATCCTGCCACCTCACCACTGGTGTGGCCAGTTGACTTATTTGGACAGGGAGCTGCATGGATGCCAGTGTGAGGGGAAAGCTGTCAGTGCCCATGAGGCAAGAAGCACAGCTGTTAGAATCTTCCAGCCCCCACAGTTAAGGGTGTCATTACTTACGACAAAGTCTCCCTGTAGAGAAGAGACAAAAAAAATAGATCAAGGCTTTGGAAGCAACACTAGAACTCCCCTTCACAGCATGCACACCCCATTCTTAGCTGCAGCTCCTCACCAGTATGTGGTAGAGAAACCATTGCCTGACCCCACACTGTCTGTCCTTCAGCCCCACAGCAGCCAGTTATGCAAGACACAAGGGCAGATTCCCACTGCAAAGAAAAATCTTCCCACTCTCCTATGGTTCAACAGTCCCAGAATATAAAAATGTTGCTGCTGACTACAATTAGAGCAGCTGAGATTTCTCTGCTCCTGAGGAAGGTTTGAGGATGGGTGCTAAAGACTCCTGGCCAACAACAGTGTGTGCAGACAAACTATGTAAGGCAACACTGACCAGTTTTCCTTCACCGGTGAGGATGAAGTAGAACTGTGAGGCCAGTTTGCTACGAGGACCTGCACTAATCCACAGTAGCAGACCGAACTAGGAATATGCTTATGCTTTTCTAAGCAAACAGTCCCTCCTGACACTCCTCCAACCTTGACCCCCTCCTCCAGCCCTGCGAGGGAACGTGGACTCTGACACACCTTAAGATCAAGCCGGGTGGGTGTATTGCGTTTGATGAAGTTCTTTATGACACCCCCACGTCCTGTGGGCCCTGGGCTCACAAGCAGCTGGTTTCGCTGTACAGCCTGCAGGAAGTTTTTCAATGGTCTAACCATCTAAGAGGAAAAGATGTCGGGAAGTCAGTACCTGCCAGGGAAAGGGAGGCAAAGGACCATGGCACCCACTCACCTTGCTAGCTGGAGAGGAAGAAGTTTGGTCTGCTGAAATCTGCTTGTCACCCGAAGGAGGAAGGGTATGACCCCCTGGCTGCTGCCCATTCCGTGTAACATCCACTGCTCGTTTACAGCTTCTTGTCCTGATGGCACTAGCAAGAGGCACGTTAGGTGACCACTGTGCTCCCCGATCTTTCCAAAAGTATTTACTTGCTATCACACACTCCCCTCTGCCAACTCACCGCTGCTAGAGGACATGGGCCTCCTACCAACTCAGTGAGCCCCATGGCCCACGCACCATCCCACTGTGGAGGGCAGAAAAGGCACGCAACAACTCAGTAGGGGAACACCCAGGCTCCAGAGCAGTAATGTACAACATCACGCTCACTCTCATGCTCCACCCAGAGCCTCAGCAGGCGAGAGGTCTATCAGGTATTAGCAGCACAAGATAGACATAACCTTGGTGTTTGCAACTAGCCAGCCCAGTTCAACTCACTGCCAGGGTTTCATGTGCCTTATAAATAACTTTGGATGCTCACAGGTTTACCTGTGTCAGAAATTACTTCACTTGCTTCCCCTAATTCCAGGGAAAACCAGGGAGAACACCTTCACTGCACAGTTGGGGCCCAATCCAGCAGCAGCCCTGAGGAAGGCTGCATATTCTGACCCATCACACAGTGCTAGGCATCCGCATGAGAACAGAGGTTACCATTGCCTCCCTTCCCATCCGCTACCCACAGCAAATTCACCCCAGCAAAACCAGGGCAGGAGACTGAAGGCAAAGCAAAAATCAGCTGAAGTCTCATGTGAGACACCAGTAATACAAGGAGTGAAGAAGTCAGTCAGGTATTCCAGACATTTGCACAAGATAAAAATAAACAGGTCAGTCACCTATTCGTGTTGCCTTCTGAAATTACTCCCAGACCACCCCTTTATGAACCACTCAGAGTCACATCTATGCTGTAAATTAACTGTGCTATCTTAAGCACTTTTGCTGGTTTGTGCATCAACTCATGCGTCTGCTTCCCAAGCCAGACCTAGGTCCCAGACCCAAACAAGGCTCAAGAAGTCACAAGTAACTTCCACAAGACAAGACCTGGCCAAAGAAGATTTCAAAACTACATCAGAAGTGGGGGGGAAAAGTAGGGAAACAAACACTCAAAGCTTTTTAAAACAAATTACTTAAAAAGCCAGGCCTGAGTCCTTCCAGACCACTGGCTCATTCCTCCTCCTTGCAAATGTCTCATACCAGATGCGGGAGGGATTCTCCTGGGACTTGGCACAGTGGGGCTGTTCCTGGTTCTTGTTCTGGGGTTCACTGTTTGGATTTACACAGCTTCCTGTGAAGAAAGCTGTAGTTAGCACCACGCACAAGGCATCCTGAAGTGCTCTGGTTCTTGTCTCCAACTCTCATGTGCTCAGAGCCCCGTGCCATGTAACCAAACTGAGAAACCAGCAGCCTGAATGGCTACCTGGAACATCAGTGCTGCATACATACACTGTGAAGCATGCTGTAGTACACATGCTGTACAAACCCTTTTGAACATGCACAAGGTGTCTCAGCAAAAGGCCTCCAGCTACTCTTCCCTCCACTGCAGCTACAGCTGCTTATCAGATCCTATAGTTCCCACAGGGGATAAATAAAAAGCCTGAATCTCTCCCTCACCTTGCTTTGAGGCACAGTAAACAAACAGGACCTATAAATCCTCACATAATATAAACCCAGAGGAAATGGATGTCAAGGTGCTTTAACAGAACATTACCCTATGTGGAAGATTCCACATCTAAGAGCAATCTCCTTTCCAAGTGTTCTCACTTACTCGTGCAGACTGAAGTTGGACAGGACAGCATTTGTCTCAAGGCTTGGACACATTTACAAGATGTCCTTACTTATTTAATTGCACGTTTCACCTCTTCAGGAGATCAAAAGTTTACCTTAACTGGTCAGAGGTGGTTTTGTTTCAACACGAGTCCCAGATTTTCTACAAGCCCTCATGCTGACTCCCTGGTCTGTGTCTCTTTGGGGCTTCATGCAAGAAAAGCAAGAAAGCTCAAAGTTACCTTCATTGTTCCCTGCCTGCTGCTCAGGAGGAGGTAAGTGCTGTGCAGAAGGGCTGGCAGCTTGTGCACTTTCACATGAAACGAGGATGACTTCAGGAATCTGCAAGAAAAGGAAACAAGCATTCTCTTAGCACGGTTGCTCCAAAGAACAAGGCTACCACAGACCTGCTGCCCTGAAAAAGCCAGTCACTTCCAACTGCAATCCTGCTGCTAGGCTAGGGTCTGCTTCTCTGAGCTACAGCGCTGCTGCATGCATGCTGACTGGCTCGTTTCAGTAACAGGGGGTCTGCTCACGGAACACCAGCCACTGCAGGAAGGACAGGTGCCCAGCATTTCTTAACCAGAGCAGGTGCCTTACTGAACCTGGACTCCAAAGTCAAAGCACCTTGAGCATGACAGGCAGCTGCTACATACCTTGAAGACCCCAATTTTCAAACTACAGATATTCCAGCCCTGAAAGACAAGTCCCTGTGAAATGTTTCAGGTTACAACATCATTAGGCACTTTAAGTACCTTTACGGTATATTCACAGGATGTTTTTGCCAGCTCAAAGGAGGGGATGGGTTTCTTTGTCCTGCTACCACTGCAGGCTTACGCTAGCTTGCTGCATACATGGCCTCAGTGGCCAAGGAAAGCACATTAACTTGAACTACCCTCCTGATTTTTGCAGCTCAAACCAGCCATGCAACAGGGACAGGCTAAAAATACACAGTCTATTACTATGCCCAGCTGACAGGCAAAAGCTTGCCGACTCCTGGGAACCTGGCCAAGCACCTCTGAAAGCTCCATCTTGAAAAGGCCTTATCAAGGCACAAAATGTCTCTGCCCACCAGAAGCCAGAGTGCCAGCCGGCTTATCTAGCTGCCTAAGCATTAGAAGGGCAGCACTGTCCAACTCAGCAGTGCCTTCGCTGGGCGTGAAGAGACATGACAGAGCGATCCCTGGCCACATCCCCTGCTTCCAGTGACAATGCTCAGCAAAAGGTATCAACTCAGGCGAGAAGATGTCTAGACAGATAGTTTGTAGGTTGCTCCTTAAAACTTACCTTTTCACTTGGGGGATTCAGTTCCAGCCCAGGTCTGTAAAGGAAGAGCAATTTTAATTATTTCAGCTCTGAAGGGTGAGTTACAGGTGATAAAAGTACAATGGAGCCAGCATGTGTAACCCCAAGGAAAGCACAGGTAAGTACATCCACACAAGCCTGTTTCAGCCAGGCCACACAGAGGTGGAGAGGTAAATTCTTCTGACAGACCATACCACTGCATTACTGAACATCCTGAAAAGCCTTGTTCCCTTCCACAGAACTTCCACGTAGCAGGTAAAAAGAAAACTTGGTGAGCCTTCAGTGGAGTCGTACCTGCCCACCTTTCAAGCCAGACCACAGCTGACTGACCTCCAGCACCACCAGGCACTCGAGGCTGGTTACAGCCAGGAATCCCAGAACATTATTCACATGATGCCAGCCAACACCAGGGAGAGCAACTGCTGGCAGCCTCACCCTAATGCAGTGCTTAACCTCACCGTGCTCTGAACAGACTTTTGAAAAGGGCTGTGCCTAAACAGCAAGCTTTGAGATACCAACCAGCCCCAGGTGACAACATCACCTGAACAGTCCATTACAAAACCAGCCCTACACATTTAATATAAAAGGAACACATACAGCTTCCTTGCAGGGTTTTCTGTGGTTTCTTTCTGCCTGCTTTATGTGGTAGCCTCACCTCATGCTGCTAGTCCCATCATCTTCCACAAAAACTTCCAAGGAGCTTTGACCTGGGGGAGAAAAACATAAGCTAGTTTGGGGATTTAATTCTGATGCTTCCCAACAGCAGCAGTGCATGCGTGGTAGAGCTCGGGTCTCTGTACAGGCTTTCCTCCCAGGGAACACGCTGATTGCTCATCTCAGCTTTCCACACCAGAACTACCACCTCCTTCAAGTGTCACTGACAAACTGGTGTAGGCTGGGAAGGCAGAGAACTGAAGCAGCAGCTCTTCTGCCTGCAGACTGCTCCAGCCGCACAAACATGCTCTTGCTGTGTCAGAGACAGCATTTCCCAGTCAATTGACTTCAGCTCCTGCCTCCTTACACAGTTTTATGCAGAGATTTGGTGGATTTAGGCTGATTTCATTCCCCCCCTAACACCACTTAGCTGAAAGTGTTATAATGAATGCCTAGATACAGCATGACTCAAAGCTGACAAAACCAAATACCAAAGGCCTCAGTGCTTTATTAGAAGCCAATCTGTCTTCAGAAGCTATGATTTTAGAAAGTCCAAAAAACAAAACCTTCCCAGGAATAGTGGGAATAGAGGATTCAGGAGTTTAGTGCTACCAGGAATAGCCTGGATTTTGGAACAGTTTCCTCTGATGACTACGCTATTTGGTTCTCTATCTTCACCCAAAAAGCATTTAAGTTCCTCTGCCAATTTCAGCCAAATTTCAGGGGTGGAGACATTCAGCTCCTATACATTTTTCAGAGAGCTGGCAGAAGACACACAAATTAAAGCTCCTCCCCAGGGAACAAAATAGTCTCTTCTGTTGGGCCAAACCACACATGTGGCTAGAACCAGCCAGACCACATTCCCCTTTTGCTGGTTTTTTTTTTGGTTTTTTTTTTGTTTGTTTTTTTTTTTTTGTTTGTTTGGGTTTTTTTCCCCTCCCACAACCTAAGTAACCCAACCTCCAAACCCTTCGCCTATACTCCAGCAGGCACTTCCTTCACCTGCTGCAGAAAAACACAGCCTGAGACTTGGTCTGACAGCAGATGAGAACCTGAAGACTGCACCCCAAATCAGTGGAAGCCACAAGGTCTACAAACGAGGAGGCTAAGAGGAGCCAAAGACAGTCAATATGGATGAGCAGCTCCACAGCTGCTTACTCCATGCACCAAAGCACAGAAGCTGACTGAGCCAAAGAAATGCACTTGACAACTGAAAGAAACTTACAGCTCACTCTGCTGGAGGCAGAGGATGATTCCCGCACCGCTGCCTTCTTTGAAATGGCCCTGCTGATAGACCGACGGATCATGCTCTCTCTTTTGCTGGCCAGTGAATATTTTTCTGCCAAGGAGGCCCTATGGCTCTTGTGGGGGCCGCACACAAAGCTTCGGCGTGCAGAACAACGGCGTGTTTTGGACATCACTGTAGTTATTCTGCTGTCAGAGTCCTGGAAAAGCACCTTTTCGAGGCCTTGAGGAGATCCATCTCCTTCTTGAGGCATGGCAGGATCTCCATTTCTAGCAGCCTTGGGAGTGGAGGTACTTGCACTTCTTTCAGGGGCTCCCTTCCCCGCTGCCGTGTCAGCAGGGATGACAGAACACAGACTGTGCAGCTCAGTGTCTGCATCCCCCTTGGGCAACTGCTGGCTTCTAACAGCCTCACTCGCCTGGGACGTCACTGCACAGCCAGGCACGGGCACCTCTTCCCCCTGACAGTCAGGGTTCTGGGGTTGGTATTTGCTGCAGCGCCTTTGGGAACTTGGCTTGGAAGATGCTGGCTTGATGCTGCTTCTCCTTCTGGACAGCCTTAAATAAAAATAATCTGAAATGAAGCAATGAAGAAGTCTCCCACTCCCAAATGATTTTTAGAGGGGAAAAAAAAAGCAGACAAGTTTGGAAGTGAACCTGTAGGCTTCCCCCCTCCACCATTCCCCTTGGCAACCCATCCTTTAGTACTGGTGAAATTCAGGAGCCGAACCTTGAGAGCTCACAGATGTGCTCTGTCAGAGTTAGTTGGCTAGAAACGGGAGTTTATTACTCTGCTACCCGCAACATGTTTTATGCTGAACGTTACTCTCTATACCATAGGCAGGAATGCAGGACACATACGCTCACTGCAACCATCCCAGCTATCAGCCTGGCACTGACTCACAAATAAAAGTTGTATTGCATGGACACAAACAGCAGCAGCTGAGGTACTGGGACACTCGTTGCTCTTCGCAGATAGTAACCCACAGCCCTGGGCAGAGCTGGCACCAGGGGCCAGTAAAGTCACACTGGTACAACCAACTTGACTCTGCCTTCAGCACAGTATAGGCATCCACACAGGGAGGGATTTTGGATCAAAGATATTGCAGTCTCCCACAATCAAGTCAGTGTGGAAGTCTCCCCTGTAGAGATCTACAAGATCCCAACTAGAAGCAGAAGGCTCTCTGGCAGGCTGCTCAGAATAAAGCACAACACTAGGAAAGCAGGGACCCAAGTGCTAAGAAAATGGCTCTAAACAGTTTTTGAACATGGCTGGGAAACAGCAATGCTGCCACACATGTAGGACCTGAGTGTTATCCTGAGGAAGGCAGCAAAAAAGATACCTATACAGTTAGGAGTAATTAATTCTTTGAACGACTTAAGAGAAAAATCATCAGGCACAGTAACTGTCTCTAGCTCTATTACTTCAGTTAAACTGACCAACTACCCAGAGGCTTGGGGAACTCTGGCAGTGAATCTTTTGTGCTGCATTAGGTAACTGCCAATGCTTCATCAGCAAGTCAAGGAGATCAGGTAGACAAATCCAAAACTCAAGGACCTTGCTTGCCCAGAGAAAGGTAGCTTCTGATGCCAAAGTGATCCAGAGGTAGCCAGGTAAAGGGCGGAGATTGGAGACAAGGACAAAATGGAGAGCTAATGTGGAAGCACATGAGAGCTAGAAAAGACAGCTATGAAAACCCACTGCGGTGTAAGAACAAAGTTTTACAGCGCCTGGTGCACAACCACCAGTAAGCAGTAACTTGTCCTACCGCCAGTATTCAAGTTGATACCCTCTGCCCTCCTGTCAACCTTGTTCTCTAATTTCTCACTCTGACTTCTAGCAAGAAGAGGGACTTTTTGCTAGAATTAGCAAAAAAGACCAAGCAGGAAATGTGTAACTAACAATACACTAAGAAATCAGTTTTAAAATACATACAGAGAAAAACAACAATGCCCTGACCTTGCAGGATGGAGCACAACACGCTGAATCACAGCATGAACTTCCCGTTGACAAATGACCACCCACCCAGGCATTTTGTCGCATCAGCATCTTTTCCAAAACCAAGTTTAAATGAGGAAAAATACACGCAAGACTTATCTTCTTCAGGGAAGCAATCCAGCTGCTACCTGAAAACAGTATGTCTTAAGAGCTCTCCTTGTTTAGATCTGCAACATTTTCTTCTCTTGCCCTCCTTCACCACACACACACATAAGCTTCCCACGCTTCCTTACTATTCTTGCTGTTCTCTCCATCCTCCATGTCTGGTTTCTGACAGTCTTCTAGTTCTAACTCTTCCTGTCCAACTTCTGTGGGGTTTTTCACTAGGGTTATCAAAATTAAAGTGCCTTAATACATAGTTTACTACCACATACCCAGTGATGAGGTTTGGGTCACGCTACAGAAACTGTCAGCATGCCAGCCCTCAGCTCACCACAAATGCTCCTCTGAAGGGAAGGTTACTTTAACTGTCTTGCTGTTGACAACAGGATGAGAGCAGCTACACAGCCAGCTACCATGAAACACTGGCATTAAGAAAGTTAATTAGCATCACAGCCATCCCTGACTACACATGCAATTTAATCGTGCTCTACACCATCCTGCCTTGGCATGTTTAAAAACCACAAGTGCAGTTGGTTCTACGCAAATTGCTTGGAATTTTCACTTCAATTTCTCCACTAATCCCTTTGAGCCTTTCTGCCTGTTGGTTGAAACAGTGACCATGAACATGCCACTTCTGTGCATCACTTGTAGTGAATTCCATTCTCAGGTTCTCTTGGGCACCGCCACAAAGGTTTAGGGAGTAATCACCAGTAGCAACCTCAAGCCAAAAATTGTGCTGAAACAAAACCAAATCAAAATCCAAACAGACAAGAAAACAGAATATATAGTACTCTTTGTTTCTGATCGGAAAAAACCCCAAACCAAACAAACATGGAAGCAAAGGAAACCAGCCAACTCTATCCCAAAATTTCACAAGAATCAAAATGCTGATTAATCTTGACATGCCCTTTTAAATGTATTTGCTAACTCAGGGAATAAAGTAACTATTTTATGTTCCTGTGTATGTGGAAAAAATTACTATTTTGTTTCCCTCTTAAAGGGCACGCAACAGAGCTAGAACAAACCGACTCACCTACCTCCTCCTGTTTGGCTCCTTATTTTCATCTTTCAGGCAGGAAGACTGCCTTTTCTTGAGACGCCTCCTCTGTGATGGTGTTTTAGGCATTAATACCGGTTCAGCCCCAAAGCTGCTGTTGGGCAGACAAACACATAAGACAGATTACTGTACCCCACTGCCTAAACCACTACTACCCACAAAACTGGGGATGAGTGCTAGGTAGGAAACATGGGAGTAGGATGTATTTTGGCACCAAGGCCAAAACCGAGCTGCGTTCTGAACCCACAGCTACTCAGCTGTGAAACTCCAGACATGCCCTTCACTTACAGGGGCTGGAAATGCTTTGAGGCCAGCCAGCTCCCCGGGAAACGGAGAGGTCCCCTCGGGGGCAGCCCCTACCTCTCCAGCATCCTCACGCCCTGCTCCTCCGCCTCCCGCAGCCAGGCCAAGTGCCTGTGCTCAGCATCGTGGAGGAACCGGGAAAGCCTCTGCCTGCACACCTCCAGCAGCTGCATAGGGCCGTCAGCCTCTGCCATGGCCCCTCTGAAACACGGGAGGAGAGAGGAAGGTTCGCAGGCACTCAGGGAGAGCCCGCCGGCAGGCAGCAACAGCCAGCCTGCTCCCCGCCTCGGAACGGACCCCAAGGACAGGCCAGAGCTTAAGCCCTAAAGGCTCCCCGGGCCTCGCTAGCTGCCTCCCGCCGAGGCGGAGCCGGCCCACGAGGCCTAGGCATGCTCTGCCGCCCCCTCACGCACCCACCCGCCTAGAGACCGCACCGCACCCTTACGGGCACGGCTTCCCTCCGCCCCAGGATCACCCCGGCCTCCACCAATCACAGAGCGCGGCGCCCAAACAGGGGTCTCTTATTGGCCAGCGCCTACGTCCATCACTCCCCCGCTGTTAAAACCCAGCAGCCAATTTGCTTGCCCTTCCAAGCCCCGCCTTCCAAGCCGAGACCTTCGCCACCATGGGGATTGATGGCCTGAAGGGAGCCGATTTTGAGCTCTCCCGTGTGGCCTCGCAGCCAATGGGGAGGGCGGGCTGGGGGGCGGCGCGGCGACGATAGGCTGGCGCGGCCGTGACGTCGGCAGGGCGGAAGGCGGGCGCTAGGTTTGAATTCGAGGCGGGGCCGGGCCGGGGTCGCGCGCGGGCGGTTGGACAGGGGTGTTCTGAGGCGATGGCGGGCCCGGCGCAGCTGCCCGCGGTGTGCGGCCGGCGGCTGGCCCAGCTCCTGCGGCAGGTGGATGATACCGACCTGCAGTGGCTGGCGGAGATCCGTGAGGAGGCGGCTAAGATGTTCACGAGGTACCGATCCCCCGCCGCCAGCTGCCCTGGGCCGCTGCCGGCCGTCCCCCGCGCTGAGCCCCCGCCTCTCGCTTCCCTTCACAGCCACTACAGCGATGAGCCGGAGCTGATGCCCAAGACGCCGTCGCAGAAGAGCCGGCAGCGGAGGAAGCGCCTTTCTGCGCTCCGGGAGGAGAACCAGGAGCCCGGCAGGAAGAGGTAGGCCGGCCGGCGCCCCCCGTGAGGCGGCCCTACAGGCCGCGGGGGGCCGGGCCGGGCTGGGGGAGGCGGAGTGCCGGGCTCCCCTCAGTGCCTGGGGAGGAGGGCAGCTGTGGGGGGGCTGGAGAAATCCGCTGTGAGAGGTCGCACGGGGTCTCCTCTCCACAGCGCCTCCCTGGCGTTCTCCCCTCTTCCGTGTGTTGAGGGTCCGGCTGGACGCCGCGCCCGGGCGCGCCTCGGCCCAGCGGCCTGGGAACGCCACGGCACCGCCGGCCTGTGAGAAGCGCTGTTGTCACTCGAGTTTCGTTTTGTGTCTGTGTCTCAGAGCGGTTGTGTAGCCCTATTCTGCAGCTCTGTGTATACTGAGCTTTTAGAGTGGCTCGTCCCAGATGTTTTAGCTTTGTTTCTCTGCGTGTTCTCGTTTGTGCATGGAAGGACTTTGGTCTGTTCCTGAGTCCAGCTCCAGTCTAACACGCTGTTTGTATCATTAGATTGTCTAGAAAGAGGAATAGCAGTCTCAGACTGGCACCCCGTGCACGATGCTCTCAACGACTCCGAAATAAAGAAAACCTAGAACTCAGTAGGGCTGAGGCCAAAGATGTCTCTCCACCAAAACGTGTGACAAGATCTCAGACTGCAACACTTGCTAAAAGCACGGAGAGCTTTCCTAAGATGCCTCCTGGCCAGCAAGCAGGAGAGAAGGTTCCCTTATCCGAAGCTGATATTGGTGATCACGTTAACATGATGACAGACCTCCAGAAGAGTGCATCTAAACCAGCGAAACAGCTCTCCACAACCATCCTCTTAAGCTTAGATGATTGTTCTCCTGAAAAAATCTGGGTTGCCAAATCGCCGCCTGTGCCTGCAGCCACTGAGCTGATAGTTCCTCATACCCCTGAAGCAAGTGATGCACAAGAAAGCAAGCCTGCATCTTGGCTGAACAAGGCAAAGGCAGCTAATAGTACAGTCATTTTAAGTGAAACGCCTGGGCTAGAGGAGGTACATGAGACTGCTCAGGTGCAGGAGGGGTCTGATAAGGAGCCTTCCCAGCCCATAAGGGATAGCCTGGAGACTCCGACAGGTTCTAGGCTCAGCCGTCACTCAGTGCGCAGAAGTCTGATGGGTAAAACTTCCCTGATTCACAGAACCTCCTTGGCAGAGAAATACTCTCTAGCTAGCAAGAGGGAAAGTATGATCCGCAAATCTGTCACCAGGACAATGGTCAAGAGGAAGGCAGCTCAAAAATCATCCGTGTCTTCCAGTTGCATGGATAGTAAGTTTGAATGCCACCAGATGAGTTTGCTTTGCACCTTTTCTGCTCTTTTTGTCGTGCTGCTTTCCACTGGCAAAGGAAAACAATGCTAGGGGGCTGGTTCTTCAGTTTGGGTGTAGCAGCTGATCTTCCTAGGCTGGACAGGCTGCAACTGAGCATGGCTGTTCTAACTGGCTTTCTAGAGACCTATGTGATTAGAGAAACCCAGTAACTGTGCTAGCTTGTGGCCTGTGAATTCAGTCTTGTAAATCATCTGGGAGCACAGCCTTAATGTTTTCTGAGTTTCCATGGTGGTAGCCTGGAAAGCTAAGGAGGAGGCTGGTGAACAGGGTTTGTTGCTGCTGTGAGAGCCCAGAACCCTCTCACACAAAGGCCTGTGTGTTTTCTGGGAAATCAAGTAGCTAAATTCACTGCTCTTTAAGCAGAATCTGGCTGCTTGTTGATCTGCTCTTTTGAGAAGGGAATGTTGAAACTGAACTTTGTAAACTTATTGCAAGTCTTCCAAACTTTTACAATTTGCAGCAGAGGCAGGTTTTGGCACAGGGCAAACTTATTTAAACGTTCATCCATGCTACTGGAATGCAGGCATTAAATTTATTGCAGGAGAACAAAGTGATGGATATAACATCTCTTCTTTCCCTCAGCTTGGAGGAAAAAAAAAGAGGCTAGTAAATGGTGGACTAGTTAACTGCTCCTGAAATGCAGGTGATGCAGGAGAACCTTTTCCATACAATGTGATGTTAAGGAGAGATTTGCTCTACTGTACAGCATACTTCTTTGAAGGGAGAACTAGTACAGCTGAAATAATGTTAGTGTGACATCTTAATCTGCACTGTTCTAGCTTTGTGGGCTTCGTGCTGTATGAAAATGTCTTTTCTCAGAGTTATCCTACTTTTGCTGTAAAACGATATACTTGGATAAGCACTGTAGTAGTTTTTTTCCATACCAATTTAACTGTTCTAGTTGAATGTTTTTCTAGCACTGCAGTCCCTAGTTCCTGTACCAGTAACAGGATAGTGTGGAATTTTGCATAAATTTAAGCACAGTGTTGAGAGCTCCCTCAGTAAAAAATGAAACCGTAGGGAAGTCTCCTCATCTGTAACTTTGAAGAGGTGCTGATATAGCTTTATCTACTCAGTTTAAATGATTAGTCTGGATCTGGATTACCTGGGAGGTTTAAGGAAAGCTATTGCTTCCCTCTGTACTACTTGATGCAACTCATCTTCTGCCTAGTCAAAATTTCCAGGTGTAAGGAGAGGAACTGAGATGTTTGTCAGCTCCACTTGAGCTTATTAATGCTTGAAAGCCCAAAATATGTTAATCAACTGCAGAGCTCATCTGCTGTGTCTCTGATCCAGCAGATCTTGCACGGGTACGTGTACAGCACGTGTGTTTGTGCTTCCTTCGGTAACATCCGTGATGGAAGTATGGGAGCAGACTGTGTGCTCGCATGCTTTGACTAGGCAAAGTCTGCCCTTGTGTACTCGAGCTGAAGCTGCATTGCCTTCTTAATTATTAACAACAGTTTCTGGCTGTGCTGGTACTTAAAAGCTAGCTACCATTGAGCCGGATGGAATGCTTAGCAGGAAGCAGCACTCAGACTGTAAATAACGCTGGTTTTAACTACTGCTAAGACCTGGATGTAGCCCTGCAAAATGAGTCTGAAGTCTAAACCTACTCACTCCTAATGCATGCTTGTTGAATATCACTTTGAAGTCATCTATAATTGAAAACATCTGTTTTCTTATATTAAAATTGCAGACAGCATTTTCTCTAGTGCTGCTTAGGTATATTCACCTGCCCTTACTTGTAGTGGCATGCATTGAACTGTAGGCAATAAGGCAGGAGGCAGAGCAAATGCCTCCGCAGCAGTTTTGAGTGAACTTCATTACTACAGAAAGAGCCCTGGCCTGCACCTGTATGTTATAGCTCGGGCATTTTTTTATTTTCCTGCAGTCTCCAGCTCTGGAGCAGTGCCAGAGGATGAAGAAACAGTTGTCAAAACTAGGTGAGACTACTTTAAGATATTTCTTTATCCTTAATATTCTGCTTGGAGGACTTTTTTACAGTGACATTCTTGGAATAAATTGCACTGCTTGCAGGTAGCAAGTGACTTCCTGGTTTCCTTGATGTTGTTAAACACTGCTGCTTTTTTTATTTTTTCTAGGTCTCCTCCTGGACCTTCTCCCCCCTCCAAGTTGGTAAGATTTGAGCAGAGATCAAAAGCATTTCTGTTTGTGTGGACTTGTGAGCAAAATGTGTTGAATACACCTCTCATTTGCTACTGGGGAGTTAGGAAGCTGTGGCCACAGGCTGCTGGATTCTGCCAGCCTGCTGCATAGCCCCTGAATAAAGAAGGCACAGAGCATGTGGCTGGCATATGTGCATGAGCCTGTCTACAGCCTCCCTGGTTCTGATAGACTGATAAAGTCTGAGATCGTAGAGTCTGTTTTAGTCACAACATTCCAAAATTAGTAAAATGAAAACCAGTAAGTTTTATTTGGAAAATGACCACAAGTGACCCAAGGCTTATTTTGGATGCCAGTAGAGGTATTCTCTCAGTATGGTGTTAGAATCTCAGATGCTTTCAAAACCAAGGCTAGCTTTGACTAGAAAACAGTGTTCTTTCTGCCATGTTGCATTAATATATTTAAATGTCACTGGTGACTTGATGCACACTAGCATGAATACTGACTTTGGCAGTGCCAGTATTCAGAGTCAAGTTGTGCTTTGTGGCTCTTGTTTCTTGGCCTCTTGCTAGAGCTCACTATATGAAAATCCAGTCCTGATTCTATACAGACAAATAACCTTATAATTCAGGGAAGCTTTTTTTCAGTTGGACAGAGTTTGTACACTATTATTATTTCTGTATTTTTAAAGCTTCTTTTGACCTTTTTGTTAGTCCTGCAGATTATTCAGAATTTGTCAGTTTGTCTTAAGAAAACCACAGAATTTTGTAAACGTCATTCAGGTCAAAAACATGTCCCTCCACTATTCTCACTCCCCTCCTGAAGAAGAAATCCCAGGATTATGTCAATGTTTTGTCTTGAGTATTCAATAAGCAAAGACTGAATTGATGGAGCAGAGCTCTGTGGCCTTAAGTGCTTCTGTAAACAAGCACAGCTTATACCTGCTGTTACGGCTGTGCTTGTGCCGTGGTTTAACCCCGGCCAGCATAGCTGCTCACTTACCACCCCCTCACCCAGAGGGATGAGGAGGAGAATTGGAAAGGAATGTAAAGCTCAAGGTTTTGTATAAGAACAATTTAATACGTACAGCAAAAGCCTCACATGCAAGCAAAGCAAAACAAGGAATTCATTCACTACTTCCCATCAGCAGGCAAGTGTTTGGCCGTCCCCAGGAAAGCAGAGCTCCATCATGCGTACTGGTTACAAGTATTGTAGCTGAAACCACGACAGCCCGTGAAAGTTCAAATAAACTCAGTTTTTCTAGTGTCCCTGGACTTTTAGCTTGCCTGAGTTACAACTGTGGAACAAGTTAAAGGGAAAATGTTGAGAATAAAAAACCAAGAAAACAAACCAAAATTGACTGCTTTGCAGATTTGAATAGAGGACTCATCTCTTTTGTTTCTGTACCCTGAGGAATTTATAAATACAGTCTAGTCCATGCAGTGCATTCAATCTATCCTCGATCCTCAGCTTTTATTTCTACACCACTGATGTTGAGAGTGGGACCTTGTGGCCTGTCCCACTCTTAGCCTATGTTGCTGTGTTACCTTACCCTATCTATCTATCCAGAGTTTTCTTGGCAAACCAAATTAGGTTTTATTTCTGCCAGGCTTCCTTTGGGAGCTGTGGGTAGTGTGGAAAAGTGGTGACGCCGCAACCTTCTCAAACCAGAAAATATCTTTGTCTATAGGAACATATAAAGGCAGTATCTGTATGCATGCTGTCTTTTAAAGACCAGATTCTTCTCGGGCCTAACCTCAAATTAATCAGATCTATGCCCTTCTGTTGGGCTACAAGGTGCTTCCTTTACCTAGCCTTAGGATAAGACCCTACAGAAGCATTTGGGGAGCATAAAGTTTCCATGCTTCTTTTTCTTCTCTTCCCAACTCCTTTATGTCTGCCAGCCTATGCAGGTTTGGGGAGTAGAATTAATGCTTGTCTCGCTAGCAGAGTGCAGATTTCAAAAGCCGTTGCCTGCCCTCTTGCAGGCATATAAAACCATTATCACAACAGAATTTTCTAGCAGTGTAAGTGCAAAGGCAGCAAATAGCGATGCATATCACATTCATAATAGAAACAGATAAATGAAGGAAATGAGCTGTTTGTCTTTGCTGTCTCGCTGTTTGTCCATTCATCACTACTCAGTAAAATGAGTGCTGCCTGACCCTTTGCCAGAAGCCCAGCAAGCATTAACAGATTTCCAGCTTGAAATGCTTTCGTGCTTAATAGTTAATGAGTTTGTTCAGTTTAAGTAGCGCATCCCTCATTGCAGATACTTGTGTTCTCTTAATGTCTGTGTTTCTAGTGATGACATGATGTTAAGGAATTTATCAAGATCGTGTCCTGAGGTATTTTTCACAGCTGCAGGTTTTGACTTCACTCTGGGTACTAGTACCAATACTTGATAATATGTGTGCAGTTTTGCACTCTGGTAATATTGTAGACAGTGTCCTTGTCAGAATGACATCATGATTTGTAATAGTAATTGGCTGTTTCTGTGTGAGAACTGATAAAATCTATTTGCTTTTCCTACAGAATCCTCAAAGTCCCCAAATGTCACTTCGCTCTCAAACCATGAGCAGAAATGAACAGCTGCAGGAGACAAGCAACAACGGTAGCTTCCGGAGGATTTTTGTGGCAGAATTTTAAAAAGTCGTTGCTTTGTTGGCAGGCTGACTGGGAAGTTTGAAAGATTGGCTAGTTAATTTGAGAGCCAGTTTGAAAGACTAATCTAATCTTTGACAAGTGAGGATTTGTTTCAGGAGATTAGCAGTTGGTAAATTCTGTGCTGGAGTTATTTGCCAGCCTGGAAAGCCCATGGACATAGATGTAATGAAGCTGGAGGGATGCATGTTCTCCAGGTTACGGGAGGCCTAGCTGAACCCCGTTTCTAAAGCAAGTGGTTTCTCTGTATCTGTGTGGAACGCAATAGCTGTATTAGTGCAAACTGCGTACCGCAGATTATTTTAGACAGATTTGCTTTATTTTGTATTTCTAGGTTTGAAATGTGCTGTGCAGTTGCATGCTGAAAGCAAGAAAGGTCCTGCTGTGCATAATTCATGGCAGGGTTTTTTTTTCTATTCAGTGGGCTGCTAAATCTGTTGTCTGCTTTCAAAGTTGTGTTGGATTTTTTTTTTCCAGATAGAACTAACTGTCTAACTATGTTTTCTTTCAGAAAGCAACTTAAATAAGAAAGGGGAGACCCAGGAATCACCCCAGAGTGCCAGGTATGTTCACAGAAGCATTCCGCTTTCTGCCTCTGGAGATCTGTAGTCCAGTTCAGAGCAGGTTCAAGGCTGAAACATTGTTAAATGGTTTCAGTGTTCTGTGATTATGAAACTTTCGCATGTACGTTTTCTCTGCCTCTATGAAAAGAGGACTTACACTGTATCTTTTATCACCTTAGAAATTTGTTATTGGATAACTACTTGCGCATACATGATGAAATATCTTTTAAGCTAAGATAGTTGTATGACCTTTTTTTAAACCTGAGACAATCAGGAGGATTGGCCAGGTACGATGGGCTGTATTTTTCTGACAGGAGAAAGCCAAGTTACAAAAGAGCTGTGGATGAATGCTATGACAGTCAGCAAGCAGAAGATGGAGGGCTTTCTCCTCCAAGAAGAAAGACGCCATCCCCTGCCTTTCCAGCCAGCAAAGTAAGATTGTTGTAATCCTGATGCACTTCACCAAGACCCATTTCTTACTCATGTTCCTGAGGATTGTTCTGGTGTTCCTCTCATAGGTTGTCCGTCCTTTCAAAACATTTTTGCACACTGTACAGAAAAACCAGCTCCTCATGATGCCAGCCTCTGTGGGAAAAAATGGAGTAATAAAATCTTTTATCAGGTACAACACTCCTATCCAGTCTGATCCCAAGGTAAGACGAGATTCTGTTGTAAGCTAGTACATGACAGTCTGATGAGTGTCTAAGTTAAAGCACAGATGTGAAAGAAACTTTTCAACCCATATTAAACTAAGAAGTAGATTTAAGCTGTCTGTTTACGCTTGCATAAACTAAATAAAATTATGATTAGTCAGCTTCCTAGAGTTCTAGTTTGGACACTAAGCTTTATTACTGTAGCATTTCCCTGTGGTGTTAGCAAGGAACAGTTGGGAATGAAAACTGGGAAATGAAAATCAAGGGGATTTGAATACTGCAGTTGAGAACTGAAGTCTCATTTCTAGGACTTATCTAATGAGTGAGATCTGAGAAAATGCCTCTTAAATCCAGACTTCTGATGTTCTGAGGTTTTTCAGACCTTTGAAGCGGGAAGAAACATGAGGCTGTCCTGAATAGGACTGCTGGGTCAGCAAGACAAGTATGCCAGTGTCCAAATCTAATGGACATAAATATGAAAGTAGTAGAGTTATTGCAACCAGCAAAACCAAACCCTTCACCTTTGCTGTTTGCAGGCAGATGCATCTACCTGTGCAGTACCACTGTGAAGTTTACAGCATCGCAGGGGAAGCTCCTGTCCCCCAAGCAGAGTAGTTTGGGTGCACGGGATTTGAGAAGATCTGGTTCTAGATTTCCAAAAGGAGTTGGTTTTCCCTGTGTTCCGCTTACATGGGACAATTTGGTCGTAAATCATCCTGATTTAACTATGTGGGCTGGACTTGCAGTAATCCTACCTGCATCACTGATGGGCAGCCCTACTTTTACTGATCTGCATTTAGATTTGTGTTTAACTGGAAGAGAAGTCAGTGTTGAAGGACAAGCAGGTCTCAATCAGTGTGATGTAGTTTCTACACCAGAATAGCTCTCTGACAGGGTCAGGCAAGTATGAGGGTGCAGCTTCACAGATGCGCCTATGGACTTGCTGGAAGCTGGCATGTCGAGCACAGATCGCTCATGCTTCCCATACACAACAACTGCCTGCAGAATAAGGTAATTCTAGGGCTTGTTTTCACTTGCAGGAGAGTTGGGGAGGGAGAGGAGGGTGTACTGCAGAAACTGGTTTTCCTGCATCTAACTTATATCTAGGCTGTATCTGGCAACCTAATATCAAAACTTCTTTGTATTGCTTAAAGCCATCACAGCTGTACTGCTTAGAGTAGGTAGGAGAAGTCTGTTGTTAGGAAGTAGCGAAGGATTCAAGCTTCAGTCTCACTGCTGACATTAATGTCTGTGTTGGCAAAGGAGCTAATGTGATACGAGAAGTCTTCTGACTGGTGCATCCTTTGTTGGTGTCAGTTCATTGAATGTTATATTTTAGGCTTCATTCCAGTGCACACAGCTTCCCCTCAGGATTTTTTCCATGTGGGTGATACACATAACTAAATAGCACCAGAGCAGTTAAGATGTAATTGTTAGTTTTAAATTAGCCAGTTTGGATGCTAGTAACAATTTACAGCATGGAGTCCGGCATAAGATAATCACAACTATTTCATTGTACTTATCAATGGGTTTGTACTAAGACCAGGGCTGTCATAATTAGACATCTGCAGGATCAAATCTGGCATTAAATTTGTTTATCTTAATCTGTTTGCTGTGACTGTAGTGATAGCTGGATCTTCCTTTTCTAATCGAACTATACTTAGGCTGAGTTAGCTGGACTCATTTTAGAAAAATGAGAAAAATGCCCTGTATTTCTGTCTAGATGACATACAGGGCTGACTGTGTGCTTGAAACAAGCTGTAAGCACTCTGTCTAAACGGTGGTGGTTTACCATGAGATAAAGCTTTGTGGGAAGCAAAGATGCCAGTGGGAGCTCTGAGCTGAAGCAAGCAAGGTGCTTCCTAGAGCACCATCTGTCCCCTGCGCTCACTGCAGGAAGCTGGTATCATTGCCAAGCATTAGCACTGCTTTTTTGGTTCTTTTTACCAACGTAAGTCAGTGCTGGCTGTCTGCAATCTCTGTGGAAGCTGCCTGGACTTCAGGAGCTGATGCTTCTCTTTCAACTTCCTAGCTTCTTCTCACACCCTCAAAGATAAATACCTTTTTTTAAATACCTCGATATTTAAAATAAATATTTAAATATTTAATAATATTAAATATTTATATTAAATATTAAATAAATAATAAATAAATATTTAAAATAAATTTAAAAAATTTATTTAAATATTTAAATAAATACCTCGACATGCCAGCTTCCAGCAAGTCCATAGGCGCATCTGTGAGGCCTTGTTTTCTATCACATCTGTTCCCAAACATCCACGGCCACATCACAGGCCACCTAAGCTCTGTTTCAGGGTTGTTACTATCCCCTGGTTCTGGCTGCAGTTCGCAGTTCCTTGGTGTTATCTCTGAGCCCTTACTTAACCCGAACAAGTTGACATAGAAGGGAGCCCTGGTACGTGGGTATAACCACATTTCAATCTGCCTCAGGAAAAGGAGAGACAGAAGCTAGAGACTCTAAGGAAAAAACAGGAAGCCGAGCAGCTGAGAAAACAAAAACTGGAGGAAGAAAAGAAACGGCGACTAGGAGAGGCAAAGCTGTGAGTATATGCTTTCTGCCTTGTCTGGACTGTTTTCTCTGCACCTGTATGTCCCTCTTTCTAGGTCTTTTATCTTGCAGAGTCCATACGTGCAGCAAAAGTTCTTGTCGGCTTGCTCTCACACCACAAAGGCAGTATTTATTCTCATAGTATCTGTCTACAATGCTAATAAAAAGTTAATTATCCTAGCTGACTGCTTCTTCAGCATTTTGTCTGAAGTCCTTTGTCTCAGATGGAGCTTAAAAATATTGCTAATGTTTAAATGAATGGTGTATTTGGCTCATTGAATTTCATGCTGCCCAAGAGCTGTGTCTGTTGGCTATGTATTTGGATTGTAAGGAGCTCATTCAGCTGGACTGCAATGATGAAGTTGGACTGTGTCCTGTAGGAAGCGTGAGGAGCGCCTGCGCAAGGTGTTGCAAGCTCGGGAACGAGCAGAGCAAATAAAGGAAGAGCGGAAAAGGCGCATTGAGCAGAAGATAGCTCTGTTTGATGAGAAAACTGAGAAGGTAAGGCCCATTATACCTATAGAGTTTATCTGGGAGAATAAATATTCTATTGAGGTAGATGATGCCGCATGAGAGTGCCTTCCAGAAAGAGAGGAACTGAGGCTGCTTAACATCTAGAGAATGAACTGAAGAGCAGTTGAATAAAGAATTTCCCAGAACCTTGGTGATTCTGAGTGACTGCCTTTTGGTTACAGCAAATGGCAGATGAAACCTCTTATTTTCCAGAATTGTGAATCTAAATGGGCTTTATTAAGGCTCTGTTAGTCAGATGGGAAAAGAACTTCAAGTAGATAAAGCCAGCCTAATGGCCTTGAGGCTTAATCTACTTGAAGTTCTCCCATCTGACTAATAGATGAAAAGGTGAAAATAAACATACTTCCTCCATGCCCTTTCTTGTATCTGAGACTTTCAGACAATTTGCACATAGCAGTCATTTGTCTACTTTAATTATCTCCATCTGCTTTTCTCATTTCATGGTTCTGAGAATATATTCTGATAGCTTTTGTGGTATTAGATGCATAAATACCAGAATAGGATCAGCTTTTCCTGTGGAGATGTAAAAGGGACATTTCCCTAGTAAGTATTACCTTTTGAAAATAAAGCACAGGTACCATTGGCTCCTGGTGGTAGAAAAGGAAACTTTTGCCCTGTGAGAGGGTGGGAGTTCTGCATCTTTGAGACTTGTTGCTGTGATCCACAGAGAACTGTCCCATCTGAGACTTAGGTATTCAGCTAGTGATGTGTGTGTCCTAGGTGAGGGAAGAAAGGTTGGCAGAGGAGAAGATCAAAAAGAAAGCAGCTGCTAAGAAAATGGAAGAAGCAGAGGCCCGGCGCAGGCATGATGAAGAGGCCAGAAAACAAAAAGCACTGCAGCAGGTCTGTGCTGGAGCCCATCCTGTCATCCTGCATGCAGTCAGAATGGCTGCAGTCTGCCACAGGTGAAGCGAGGAATCTAGCCAGGAGTACTGAGACAAACCAAGTGAAAATTAGTGGAGCGAAGGGGCTTTGTCCTTAAAGTTCTCTGCAGTGTTGTGCTTCCTGCTTCCTCTCGCAATATGCTGTCAGCTGTTAGTGGTGATTGTGACCCACATTTCTTCCGCAGTTCTGGAGAGATTCTTACTAAAGACCTTAATTTGTGGATTGGCAAGTATTAAAACCTCTTAGTTAAAACTGTCCCTGAGATCCAGAGTGTGGTGGCTCATAGGCACATGGGTACATCGTGGGCCAGGAAAGGCCAGCATTGAAACAGCTGGAGAGATGATGCACCTACCTTGAAAGCACTGGGACTTTAGCCCTGAGTTGTTTCTATCCTGTGTAGTTATAGGTGCTAGGGATTTGGGTCAAATAAGGTGTTCCTGCTCCTTTATTCTGGAGCCTGTTCCTGTATGATGTAAGGTGAGTAATTGTCTTGTTTGGCTTACTAGGAAGAGGAGGAACGTCGGCACAGAGAACTAATCCAGAAGAGGAAGGAAGAGGAGCAGGAACGTGCCAGGAAGATTGCTGAGCAGAGACAGGCAGAACAGGAGAGAGAAAAACAGCTGGCTGCAGAGAGAGAGCTGGAGAGGAAGAAGGAGCAGGAGAGGATCCAGGCAGAAAAGTAAGACGGTATCCATTTATGTACTAAATTCTTTGCTGGGACTTTGGAAAGAAGCAGGCACAGAGGGCAGCAGCAAAAGGCTCAAGCAGTTGAAGAGCTACTTTTTGCTGTCCAGAGTCGTGCTGACCACCACGGGCACTGAGCTGCCAAGAGGAAATTCTGGGCTTAATAATATAGGAACTGTGGTGGGGAGTGCCCTGACAAGCTGTGAGAAAGAGTGGTTTGCAGCAGGCACTGGGTGGGAGGGTACCCTTGTCCAGTTTTGAGAGTAATGGTCTGTTGCTTTGGTTCTCAGGCTACGTGAAAAGCAGGAGAAGGCTGCTCGCCTGCAGAAGGAAGTGTTGGCTGCTAAAGAACAGCTCCGTAAGGAGATGGAGAAGAAAGAAGTATGTATGGTCTTTTTGTAGATGAGTAGAGCCACATGGATCTGACTCCAGTAGCTGTTACTGTTAGGAGCAGCTTCGCTGTGAAGCTGCTGGGAACCCTGATGAGTCAGTTGCACTTCTCAGCCTGAGCCAACCAAAGGTGCTTGTGCCCAGAGTCTGTTCTCTGTCTGCTTCAGAAGGTTGTGCTTGCTCTCTTCAGATGGCAGCAGTGCAAGAGGAAAGGACAGATGAGCACATGTTGAAGCGAGGTTTTTGGCTTTTTCCCTTTTCTGTGCCCTGGTGTATCTACCTCTCTCGATACCAAACCATAATTAATCCCACACTTTTCAGAAGCATCATCTCAATTTTGCATTTGGGCCACCTTCAGCAGAACCACACGTACAGACTGTAGGCTTTGTCAGGTTATTTTCTGCAACAGTCATGCCAGCATCGATTCAGCGGGTGGTTTTGCTCGTGGTGAAGAGAGAACTTTTGATGCTTTGGCAGTCCATGCTATTTACATAAAGCAGCTGCAGCTGGATAGGGTCAGATTTTTGCTTAACTTGCAGCATTGCCTTTTCACCAGAGCAGACATGAATCCCACAGGTGTTGTTCAGGTAGCTTTTGGAATGTCCCTTCTGAAGGATTTGCACACAGAAATTGCTCGGAATTGGTAGCAAACCCTTTGCTATTTGGACTTGCTTTTTGGTTTATATAAGGTCTGTGAGAACTTGCACTTTCAAAAGGAGAAAGAACAGAAGGTTGGAATAGTTGGTTGGAAATTGTCCAACATTTCCCTAAAATCACTGTCACTCCTATTAGCATGCTGACAGCAGTTGTGCAGCTGCCCTTCAGGAAGCTGAATTCTTTGGTGGGGATCCTGCCTGCCCAGCAAGCCCCTCGCTCTGTCGGTTAGCTTTGTTAAGTTGACAGGCAGCTGGTGTAGACCTGTGTACAACCTGTCCTGCTCTTAAGACTGGGTGGGATTTATTTCACCTCTTTATAAATGTGTACTGTTAGAGTTAGCAGCCTCTTGCTTTCTTTTAGATTCGGTAGGAAGAAGCATGCATTCATAGGGTGAAGTTGTTTGGACCCTTTTGAGATGGTTACTGTAGAAGGGGATGACTTAGCCTCTAAAAATAGTGTTTATTAGGCTAAAAAGAAGCTAAGATCAGTAGCATAGTTTTTTTCCATCTGCAGATGGTCAGCTGGTTTCTGTTGTTTATATCCTGAAGATAAAGTCTGTAGCAAGTGTTTCAAAGCATGAGGTTGCTGCAATATCAGAGGAAGGCAACTGAAGCTCATAAATGGGAAGGTCAATTTGTTTGTGCCACTTCGAGGCACTCAACTGTTGCATTGTATTTGTTCACTGTCTGCACTGTGTTCAAAGTGCTCCTTAGCATCACAAGTAACAAAGACTTGCAATTAGATGCTTAGATATTTTTCTGCGTATCAAAAAACCCAGATGCCTGGATTAAGAGCATAGTTTAGTTAATCAGATTATTTGTGATATTGGCTTCTCAGCAGGAGAAGAGGCTAGCAGAGATGAGGAGGCAGGAGCAAGAGCAGAAGAAACTGCCAGAGGAACAAAAGGCTAAAGATAAAGCCCAAACACAGCACCTAGAAAACAAAGAGGTAATTGTGTGCTCTCTGGTGAAATATCTTTAAGGGATGACATCAGAGAACTTTGATTCCAGCATTGACGTGCTGTTACAACGGGCACTTTTACCCTCTGCTGCTTATATTCCTTTTCAATAATGAAGGAATTCTGTAAACTTCTTTCCAGGCTATCTGAGGTTGACTTCTGGTGGCCTTGTGTATTAAATGACTTTTGGGGAAAGAAAAGGAGAGAAGGGAAGGGAAGCAGCAAGTCTTTGTCAGGATAAGACAGTGGATGTTAAAGTTGCTTGCCTTTCTAAGCTTCTCCTCTAAATGCTGAATGAACCTCACAGGCAAAAGAGATGCTGAAATAGCATTATTTAAGTTCAAACTTGGGAACAGCTGCAGGATGGCAGCAGAGTCTGTGGAACGGTATTGTGTGTGGGCCTTGCCACTGATGGAACTAGAGGAAAAACCTGCCGGTGGATGGGTATGTCCTGAACATTGAGAATAAATGTATGAATCTTTATCTCCTTGCAAAGCTATATATTTTAATCTTTAAACTCAAAAACAGTGAAATATGAGTTAATGTTAACAGATGCAAAGCCATGAAGGCAGCCTCTTATGGGGAAGAAAAACTGTTTCCAACTCTCTAGAGAAATGTTTCACAATTGGTGAAATTTGCAGTTTTATGTCTTTCTTCATCGCTTGCATTTCTTAGTCATGCTGTTCACATAAAAATTATAACACACTTTGTCCTGAGTTGTTAGGTGTGTATTCGCTATATGGTATTAATCAGATTAATATTAAACAAGCCCAGAAATTTGGTTGTATTATATTTAAAGCATGTTACTTGCCCCCAGCTTTGAGGATGTAACAACTCCATTTAAACCTTGCTTCCAATTGAACTGCTGTATGTAGATGCATCTCTATTGCTAGCTTGTTAATGTCATATGTAGTCAACTAAGCAGCCTAATTGAACAGGAGAAGGCAATGCAAAGTCATAATTGGGTCAGAACTTTAGAACTTGGATCAAAACTTTAGAACTGCCAGGTGTCAGGTTTTGCAATTACGTGGTAAAACAAGAAGTGAATTATTGAGCTATTACAGTCAACAAGTGTCTTGCTGCAACACAGAAGTGTAACATTGCTATTGCATCTAAAGCTTGTGGAATATCTTTGTCTTCTAGAATTCACCTGTCTGCACTTCATATCAGATGACTCCACGGGCCCAGAAAGATCCAAAGCCCCCCCCAGTAAATCCAGACAACTATGGAATGGATCTGAACAGCGATGACTCTACTGATGATGAAAGCCAGCCTCGCAAGCCCATCCCTGCCTGGGCCACTGGTATGTATTAGCAGGTTGATATCTATCCTAAAATTCCCCCAACAAACCCTACTGCAGCTTTGCTCCATCAGATCGTGAGACCTGGTATAAGATTTTGTCTGGTTCCTCCTACTTGCACGCTGTAGTTAAAAGTACTGGTCTTCAGCATTGTAGCTGGAGTGCTGAGTCAAGGGCTCCTCTACCACTTGGGGATCATCTTGTGACAGTGTTGGGGAACAAATACTCTTTTAAACAACCTTAACAGAGCTGCTAAGTGTTATTTTGCCAACGTGAAAGGCATGTACTAGTGCATTACTGCTCTGGACTTGAGCCTGCTTGACATTGATTTGGCTTTAAAGAGCAAAGTAATGCCAGATGTCATGGACCAGGTTTCAGACCGGCTGTTGTTCTGGTTCTGAAATACTCTGTTCCATGATCTCATGTTCCACCTACCCCAGGGAGCTAAGAAGTTGTGGGGAAACTAGTGGTATCTGCAGGAAGAAAAGCTGAGAAACCTTGCCTCTTGCAAACTTATTCCAGTTCCTGGACAGAATTCAGTAGCCGCAATATTCACCCTCCACGTGATCTATGGTGAACTTTTAGGTTTAAACAGGGTGCTTTAAAACATCAAATACTGGAGGATTTCTTCCATTTGCAATCTCTGTGTGATTACAGATGAGGAGAGCAGGGGCATATTGCATGCAACAGCCTACACAGCAGTTTCAATTAAAAAAATTAGTGAAAATTTAATCTTTTGTTTCTCCAGGGAATCAGCTTAGCCAAACTGTAATGCACCAGTACTACAACCCTCCCGATGTTGATGCACTCTTTGGGGTGATTGCAAGCCCCAAGCTGGAGGACATCTTTTACAAAAGCAAACCACGCTACTTCAAGCGCACAAGCTCTGCTGTGTGGAATTCCCCGCCATTTTCAGGTGCCAAATCGGTTCTAGGTCTGCCATACAGCCTGAAAAAGTACTGAGGTGGGCAGTGGATGTTTCTTGTGGAGCAGTGGGTATGCATTTCTGTCTCTCTAGGTGAGAAAAGCTACTGTTGGTATCTGTAAATCTTCAGGTGTTAGCAGTGAATAAATGTCAACTCATACTGGGCCTCTTGCATTTTCTGGTTTTGGGGCTTATTTTCTCACTGTTAAGCAAAACAGCAAGCTTTTGGGAGAAACTGCCTCAGGAAAATGCATCTCCTTTTACCCTTCGCTTTAAGCTGGCAAAGATTTAGACCTTTAGGTCATGAGAGTGCATCACCTAAAGCTATGTGATCCTCCCCTCCTCAGCCAAGCAGGCTTGCCAGCAGTAAACCAAAGTTGTATGTCTGCCTGTCCCTGCTTACCTCGTGGCTGAAGCTAGAGTACAGCTAAGAGTCACCGCGCCCATCGGGAGTGCCATCCAAACATGTACTACTGATGTTCTGCAGAAGCAAGATACTAGCAGTTGTGGTCTTTGTCGGCTCCCACAAATCACAAAATGATTTTTGTTTCATTTTTTCAGCAGGATGCTTTTTGCCAACGCCAAGTGCAGTTATGTGCATAAGCTAGATTGATGCTGGTGTTTCCACAGCTCGGGCTGAAATGTGCTGAGGGTTTTATTGGCTGACCTGCTGCTGCTGGAGGGGATGTGACCCTCAGTGTCATCATGTCTCCAGGAATACCCAGAGTAGTGTAAGCAGTCTTAGTTGCTCTAGGCTTTAAAAGAAATTGTACAAAGGTTCTGATAGAATTTTGTTTCTCTAAATTCCAGGTGCGTGGCATAGATTGGATTGAAAGAACTAATTTAACTTCAATCCCTGTCTTTCTCCTTTCTCCCTTTGGCTGTTTCATTTGTTCAGCATCAAAACTAGTTTTATTTCTAGGCCTGTTTTGCAATTCATGTTCAATGAGACAGTGTCAAATGGACTGTTATCAAAACCATTTCCTTTTAACAGCAAAATACCAGCTCAGAATTTCGGTTCCGAGAGCACTTGGCATATTAGTCAGCCTTTCTACACCTAACTTGCGAATGGCACAGATGTAACAAGCTCCTGCGTAGGGAGAGAAGAGATCTCAGTAGAACACTACTTACTGGAAAGAGTGTAAGGGAAACAGTTACATTAGTTTCTGTAGGTTGTTCTATAGGTTGCCTAATCTGCAGAAGACAGACTCCTAGGGTTCTTACCTCAGATGAATCTTTTCTTTGAGGCTTGATTTGTTTTAAAGATGAGTGAGTGTTCACGGCTGCAGTTTCAGTAAGCAGAAGACTGAAGAACATAGTTTCTGTGTACGTACAACTTGGTCCTTAAAAAAAACCAACACCGTAGGGAGATTATACAACATGTAAGAAGACTTCTACCTTACCTTGTGCATATAGTAAAACCATTTTAAGCAAATGTCTTTAAAATGATGTGGGGTTTTGTATTTAAATACATCAACTGCTGGATTCTATGCTGTGGATTAGTGTTTTATACGTATGAGATGATTGTCCTTTGATAGATGCTCTGTAGATTGAGTTTTGTATCTTGGAGTGAACGTAACCTTTTTGTAAGAATCCTTGCTGAAATGGCAAAAACCTTAAAGTTGAATGCTATTTTAATGTCTGACAATTTGATAAAAGTGAGTTAAATAATCTCCTCTGGACTCATCACAGCTTTTTATTAGAAAGATCTACAGTATCTTGGAATCTGTCCTCTTGGGTTGCTTTTTGCGCTGTTTCCTCAAGATAGGAATATTCTGTCAAGGAAGAACTTCTTAACTCCTCCCACAGTGGAAAATATTTGTGCTTTGGAAAGCCTGAAGAATTGATGGCTAGTTTTACTTTCTTCTTTTGTTTCTGGACATTAGAAGAGGGACAGTTTGGCATAATGATATATTACCAGAAATTTTTGCTAAGGAAGACATGACTTGAATTCATCTTGAACTAACCTACATCCCTCTAATTTACTACTTGTATAACTTTAGAAAATACTCAGAATTGCCACCACCAGATTGAGCAAGGACTTCAGTCACAGTATAAAACTGCAGCACTGGTATTTAAAAAACACACAAGAAGACACAAGTAGAAGTCCCAGGAAATTACAGCCTCAAGGTTTTAAGACTTTTTCACTCTTTGTTCTAGGTATTTATCTTAATTTTTATTCATGCTTGCCCAGGCAGCCTTTTCTGAGCTCTCTATGCATGCGCTTTCTGATACAGCCTAACTCCAGGTTTGTGCCTGACCCTGAGCTGGTCTTCCCTGGATGACACTCCAGACGAGTGTCCTGCCTGAGGGCCGAATACTGCACAGGCAGATTTTTAGAGGCTGCTGTTGAGTGAAGACTGTCTTAACCATAAGACTGCACGTATTTTGCTGCTGTCCACGACAGATTCCTCATCGCGCATAGAGATTATTCTGCCCCTCCAACCCTGAATCAGCCCTAGTATTCTGTTGCCTGTTCTGACCTAAAGAAAAGTTCGATTAAAGCATAGGTGATAGCATGGCAAGATCCACCTACCCTGTCACTGCAGCCAGTGTCCTGCAGATACCTGGAAAATTATAGCAGGGAAAACATAAAGCAGTTATTTCCCAAGTGAGTGAATGTGGCCATCAGTAATTTGCAACACTTCATTTCACTGGGGCCAGGGGAGACATCTGATACATATTGCCTTTTCTGGACTGATAACAGTTCTCCTGGGTTCACAGAAAGTAGGTGGAGCCAAATGATACCAAAGAGAAAAATGGGATTGCTGCCACATGGTAAACTTGTCATCCTTTAAAGTTAGTTGAGATCTCAAAGCTAGAACTGCTCCAAGAAATAACAAGTACAAGCAAAGATGTTTCTTGATGAGAATATTAAAGAGCATGTTGTGCCTGGCTTTGGCCTGATGAACAAAAACCTCTCCTGTACCTGAGACTTTCCAGACGCCACGTGTGCAGGTGACCTGTGTTCTCAGCAGTGCCTGTGGGCAGGGAACGAGCAGCACTGTGGCAGCTCTGCAGCCCTCTGTACACCCGGGGCCTCCAAGGATGCACCAAGTGGCTGCTGGTAAACTGGTATGACTACAACAACCTGACTGGCTTCCTATTCCATCTGAGGGTACTCATCTACGGACCGGGGCAGCAACAGCCCTCGTTGAACAGCCTGCTCTGCATGGCTGTTGACAAGAAGCACTCCAGTTAGCCCGCAGGCTCAGCGGGCTGGCTGTCGCCTCTGCGGAGAGGGCTGCACCAAAGGTGTAGTCCAGGCAGGGTAAACTGTACCATCCTTCATGCAACTGTGGGACAGGCTCAAGGTTTTACACCAAACTGTCCTCACCCTGCACTTCCTAGGGTTTTGGGGTACCAGAATCTTTTCTGGTACCTACCAGTTTATTTCAAGTAACTGGCAAATCCAACAACAAAATAAACAACATGAAAGGGAGTGGTGGGATGGTCTCTTCTTAATCATGTTGGGTGTTACACACCTCATGAAAAAGGAATATTGGGAATTCAAACAGCCAAGCAAAAGGTTGAGAGGGCAGATTCTTGGCCAAGAGAAAAGCTGTTTTCCAGCCTTCAAGGACCACTTAAGCTTAGTAACAATGGTAAAATCCATAAATGATTTTTGCCATCAGGTATTGCTTGCAACGATGAGATGGGTTCTGGCCTCAAAAAGGCCTCAAAGCAAATGCTCATAGTATTACTTCTGAGCCATTTAACTTTTATTTTTATACTGCTAATCTCAATAAAATTACCTGATATTTTTGCTTCTGTCAGATGTTTCAGACTCATTCTTGAAAGTAAGCAGAGTGGGATGACATTCTTGCAAAAGCAGCTAGCCCCTCTGAGCTGAGCTGTCATGGTTCAGCTTTGTTTAGAACAATGGGGAAAAAACAAACAAAAAAAAGGAGGGGCTTTTCTTACCAGGTCTTCAGAAGTACATACACAGGACTAGGAACGTGAACGGGGGCCTCAAGACATCCTCAAGATCACTGACAGTTCAAACTGTTTCTTCCAGGTTTGTTTTCAGTGGGATCCCAATCCTATTTGCATTCAGAGGTGCTGAAAATCTCGCAAGAAAAGCTCGTTTCAGGTGAATACAATTATTAAAAAGCACTTCTAAGCATGTGTGAGAGCTTGGCCTCCTAGTCAAAGCTTTACTGATGGTTCCCGTTGCCTCTGCCTATTTATGACTTCATTCTGGCACTCCCTTTCCTATATTAAACATCTGAGTATCCTTTATCCTTTGAATTAGATCTAGTGTATGTCGCTGTTCCGCAGCTGGAGCGCAGCAATTGTGTTCTTCACAGCTAGTGCCTCTCTCAGACCTCTGAGGCCGCGGCTGTGCCGAGGGGAGCTGCCCCGTCCAAGGTGGCCTGCCACTTGCTCGGTGCCAAGCCACCAGCCAAACGCCCCTGGCATGGCTGCAGCTGTGATGGGGAACAGCCCGAGTGCAGGAAGGTTTGGGGAACACGGAGCTGCCCGGCTGTGGAGCTGAGGCGAAGCAGGCAGAGCTCAGGGATGGGCAGCATGGCTCGAGGGCTGGGGGCTGGCGACGCCTGGGGAGCCCACCGTGAAGGCAGGTCTGTCCTCCCACCGTTGAAAGGGCAGAAGGAAGAGACTGCATGCTCTGCTGAAATCAGCTTCTTCAATTTCTACGTCTAACTTTCCAAGGGCCAAGAGCACTTTCTCCAGCTCACCTGCTTCTGCCTGCGGGCCCAGGTGGCTGCCTCTCCACAGGCACTGTTTGCACTCACAGAACTGGCTCCTGGAACAACAAACAAACGAACAATTCCCCTGGGGCAGTTCAAGCCAAATCCTGCTGCCTCTCCCCTCAAGAACACTGTGTTTATTAAGTGTTTTTCTGTGCACCTGTAGCCTAAAATGCTCGCTGCTGGGGCTGTAAGTCTTTGCTTATGTCCTGTAGGAAGGTTACACCACTTCTTGTGGAGGGATGTGGCTCCAGCACTACCTGAACCCACTTGCCTGCCTGGCACAGGAATAAATCACCAAATCCCAGACAGGGTGAGCTCCAGCCCGCCCTGCCCAAGCAGGGTCACCCATCCCCTGCCCAGGACCACAGCCAGGCGGCTTTGGAGTATTATCCCCAAGGAAGGACACTCCAAAAGCAACCTGAGGGTGCTGGCAGTGAAAAAGGGTTTCCCAGTGCTCAGAGGGAACCTCCTGTGTTTCAGTTTGTGCCCACTGTCACTGGGCACTGAAAAGAACTTGGCTCCGTCTTGTTTTCAGGGGAGGCTTAGACTGGATGTTAGGAAACATTTCCTCACAGAGAGGGTGGTCAAGCCCCGGCCCAGGCTGCCCAGGGAGGGCGCGGAGTCACCATCCCCAGAGTGGTTTGGAAAACACGTAGGTGCGGTGCTCAGGGACAGGGCTATTGATGGACTAGCGCTAGGTTAATGGTTGGACTTTGTGATCTCAGAGGGCTTTTCCAACCCATCCCATTCTCTGATTCTGTGGTTCTTTCCCCCCTCCCTTCAGGTATCGAGATATGCTGTGGAAGATCCCCTGGAGCCTTCTCCAGGCAGAACAGTCCCAGCTGGCTTTGCTTCCTCGCGTTCTCTCAGTGTTTCCTGAAAACCCACCCAAATTGTCTTTTCTTTCGTAACAGACACTGGGAGAGCCTGAGGTTTTGCTAGTGCTTCTGCCGCCTCTGTCCTCCCAGTTCAACACATTCACATGCACTCGGCCTCTTGTCACTTTGGGACCTCACAGATCAGCCTTCCAAAAGAGCAGATGCCAGCCACAAAGATGTGAGCACATCCCTGCAATGCTCCAGTCCCTGTTTACATGCATGAATGTATCATGAAACAGACACGTCACACAGAGCTCAGAGATGTGGGGAATCTCTCAGTGCATCCCACCTGCAGTATCTGACTCACCTGCCAGCAGCTCCGACCTGTGGCTTGGCTCCAGTCACAGCAACGAAAGCAGTAAGCAAGCTCTTCACATGCTTTCATCACTTCTCCCAAAGCTGCACAGAGACCCTTGAGCTTTTTTTTTCCAGACTAAACAGTATCTGCCAGAAAAAAGAAAAAAAGAATGTGCTAGACTATGGAACAAAGCCACCGTTTTTTGCTGTGCTAACAGTGTATTTCAGCTCCACATTCACTAAGGTACTACATTTTCAGGTACTCCTTTCCAAAATTTCTCTTTACAATAAAATAAAGTAACTGTCTTTGTTCATTAATCTTATTAAAGTGTAGGATTTGATAATTTGCTTTGGGATGATCCTTACCAGCTGTCTAACTCATGGGAGACAAGCTGTGGCTGAATCATATATAGATTAACATCTATAGTTATCAGGCAAACAAGTGCGATGCCACAGCAGCTGTCATCCCCTTACACTAAGTTATGCACCATGACAAGAAAACAGGAATCATTCTCGAAGGACAATGTGATGGAATTTTACAAAGCAAGTGCAAAACACTCGCGTCTCTTAGATCATTTGTAATATGAGAGAGCATAGGGAGTATCTCTAAAGAGACTCCAAAAGCTCTCTGGGCAACCCGTGCCCAGAGAATTGCCTACCGTACAACAACAACATATTCAAAGCAAGAAAACCACGTGGGTCAAGCGCAGTGCCAACATCCCACCGCTCTGATGCGTCCCTGTAATGGGAACGGGGGTATTTAGTGTCACAGCTCCAGCATGAAGATAATAACAGGGTGTGCTCACCATGAAAGGATGTACTCCCCTCCCCTTCACCCCGGACCTTGTTAAGCTGCTTGTCACTAATTGAGGCAAATCTGAAGTTCACACTCTTTTAAAACAGAATTATATACATTCTTTGTTTAAAACCAGAAGAACATGAAAAAAACCACCTCCTTTTCAAGCGCACCCTTGCTCACTCCCAGTGGGATCAGCTCCAGGGATGCAAAAATCAGGACAAGCTCCTGCCAGGACAGCTGGTGGTAAAACCTCCTGGGAGCTTTTCAGACTGAATTCCTTAAACTTGCAGCTTAGAAGTTGAACGGCCACAACATGAAGCATGGACGAAGCCTGTGTCCCGCGAGTCCTGCCATACTCCTTTGTCATTTTGCTTTCAGGCGGCCAGACCCGCTAAGGGAAATGAGATGGAGAGCTGGGCGGGGGGATTGTGCAGCACCGTGTCCCCGCTCGGTCAGCGATGCTGTGAGGGGAGCAAAGCCACAGGTACAGCAGGTGCCTTCTGAGGCCGTGTTTGTTATTCCAACAGACAAATACTTCTTTCTTTTAAAGCACGGTGGGTAAGCAAGCACACTGAAGGCAGGTGGCTGGTAAGATCCTGGAGCTCCCAGCACAGTTCCTGTGTCGCCCCTGTGGTCCTGCCACAGTCTGGTGGTTGCTGCCAGGCTCTGCTTGCTAAGCACCACAGCTTGCTCCTAGCGAAACAGAATTCATTTTCTAAGCAACAGGAAAATAAAACCCCTTTCCCCTTTTCTGGAATTCTCTGCCAAGAAATTCCACACGTGCAACAAATACAAACATCTCCAGGACTGCAGGGCTTCCACTCGTGCTGTGGAAAGATTCTTCCGCGTATTATCCTGACAGAGAGCCCACAGCCCGCCCAGGCGGTGCTGGCGCTCGTTCCTGTGGACAAGCTCGAAAACTGGTGAAGGAGCTTTCCTGTACTTGAAGAATTCCTGACTGTCATACAGACGTGTTGGAACACAAGACAGAGAAGCCCCCAGTCTCCTGATTTAAACTGAAAAAACCACCCTCAGCAACAGGCGCCACAGTGAGGGTCAGAGGACCAGAGCAGCCTCTGCAAAACGCCGCGGGGCCATGCGTCTGAGCATTCTCCAACGCTCCGCACCTGAAGTCCAGGTAAGCAACAGCTAATGATGTTTGTCCAAATCATAGGACCGGTCCCTGAATTTAATATATCCTGCAGGTACAGCTTATTTGCCAGCTCCCACAGCTGCCACTTTCTCTTACAGTCTGTGGCGCTTTGATTGTGGCTCCGGAGACATCCACGCTGCATGCATCCCTCCGCATGCACAACTACCGACCCAAGGGAGCCCAGTCACTCCTCGGCACTTCTCCTCTGTGGCCAGGGCAGGTCTGGTGAAGAGCCTCCAGGGAAGGAAAACCCACCTGGAGAATCAATTTCAAGACTTTGTTAATGCACTCTAAGCCAGCTTACAGCCCGAGGTCCTCTGCTGCCCACCTGTCCCAAAAATGGAATGCAAAACTAATGTAAACATTTTTGGGAAGAAATTTTATGTTTTAATTTCATTTTTCAGTACTGTGGTCACCCAGACAATCAACTTCACATCATTAAAAGATTAAAATAATGTATTTTTACAGTCCTACACAAAGGTCGCTGAGCATTCACAGATCATGTAGTCCTTCACACTCACCTGAAAATCCACTATATTCTCTACCAACCCCTTGAGGCCCCGGACACCCCTCCACAACCACTTAACATTCTAAGAGGGAAGCGGGGGACCTGTTATCTTTCAGGCTGCCCACTACTTTGCCACGTTTTACTTGAGTGCCAATGGACTTTGAAACCCTCTGCTAAAATTTAGGGGTAGTGGCAAAAGAACAACCTGAGATGTAAAGTTATCCAAGACCACATGAACGAATCCAGGTGGGAGATCCCAGACCTGTTCAGCACAGATGCTACAAGGGGCCAAATAGCCTTTCAGGAAAATAAGTGGGTTTTTCCACTGCTGTTGGTTGCACATGGGATATGCAAGGTCTCAGAGAAAAAGCATGGTTTTCTGATGCCTGGGGGGAAAGAAGACAGGTAAAAGAAGAAGGGGAAAATATTTAGTCTTTGAAATACCATGGTCATGCCATTTTACAGTCATAGCTTCTCCATGTGGTACCTCAATCATTCAAAAAAGCCAACCCTCCCCATTTTTACTGCAATACACTATTTTTTCAGCCGAAGATGTGGCCTTGTAAAATCTACTGCCTCTTTCTCTCCACAGGGATGTGCTGCATGTGCAGCATCTCCTACCCGAGAGCCATCAAATGAAGTCCCACGGGAAGGGCTGAACATGACATGTCTCCCCCTCAATGCGTTAATGGTGCAGAGCACTTCCTTCTGCAGAAAGCAACTCCTGACATTTGCAGGGGAGGCTCTCACGCTTCCCTCTTTCCTAGAGAAGGAGTCAGAAGGAGGGATACGCCACTTCCACAGAAAGACCTATCACAGAAAGACTTTCTCCTATCTCATTTTGTTCCAACGTGCACGCTGCCATTACTGCCTCCGTTCTGCAGGGTAATTCTAGATTTCAGCAGGTTCGCAGAACAGGGTGCCACCCCATCAGTGACACCTTGCATCTCACTGGGAACATCCACGGATCTGACCTTCACTCTCCTGGCCTCTTCACCCCACCCACCTTTGGGCTCTAGAGGGGTCCACATATGCGCCAGGAGCTCTTCCAGTTGTGCGAAGCACAGGACAGAATGGAAGTCGCTTGGGCCTTCCCCACATGGAAGGAAAGGATAAGGAGGCTACCAGCCCTTCCTGGCTGCCAGCCAACAGAATTAGCTCTGTAACTCAATGTTCAGCACAGATGGCTAATTCTTGCTTCAGCCGGCCAACAGTGCATTTTTCACCTTAAAAACATGCTTCTTTTTTTTAAGTTTGGGGTAACACTGTGATACTATTCTAAAGACCATCCACGGAACTGATTCAGCTGCCAGTTTGGAATTTATGGAGGCAACTTCTCCATGCCTCAGCTTGGCTAAGAGCAGCTGAAAAGCTGTAGAGAAGCAGCTATTGAAGATGTTCTTCCTTAATGTGTGGTTATTTTCATTCATGCATCAGCCTACTCTTTTTTTATATATCTATATCTCTATCTGGATCTAGATCTATAGATACATTTCCAGGTCACAGATCATGATGTTTATAAAGACATGTTAGTCCCTGCAGGACTGGAATTACAGAAAAGAAGCAGGGAAAACAACAGAAGAAGAATTATGCAAGAAAAGTCGTTGCAGTCCTGCATGAAATCACATCAGAAGCCTGGGATAAATGAGCTTGGAAGTGCCTTGGATAAAATGTCTCCACACATTTATTGGCCACGGATTTTCCAGTCTGCATCTCACAGGGACAGAGCAATCTCTCTGCTCCTGCCGAGCTTCCAGCCCCGCACAGCCCCATGTAATGTCAGCACGAACTCTAACTGAGCACCATGCTCATTGCTCCAGGTCGTGACAGCAGCTGATGCAAGCAAAGGTCACCCACATTTTTCATCTGTCCACTTCAAAAACAAGCATGACCTGGATCCAACGCTAGCACAGCTGTGACCGATAAGGCCCATGCCTTCCACCGCATTGCGCAATTCCCCACACATATATCCCGGGTCTCGTGCCTTCAGCTGCAAAGGATGCTCACTGCCCTCCACAGCCTCACACCCTGCACTGCTATGAAGCTGACTGTTCCTCTGCTCATCACCATGGTGCTCTGCAGCTCCCTTGGTAAGTTTTGCTAATCAAAATTACAGGATTTTATTTTTATTTTTTTTTAAATAACCTTGAACTCATTAAACCTCCACACAAAGTATTCAAACTGCTCAGTGTACCATTAAAACACCTGTTAGAAACCACTCTAGGAAGCAATGGAAAGGCATCTTGGTGCCTCGTTTAACATTTGCAGAGAAAGCATGCTGTGCCCCTGCGTGATGCCCCAATGATTCCCACTGAAGGCTTCTGGTGATGACAGGGAAATTTAAGTACCTGGCTTCCAAGAAAATACTATGCACAGCAGCTTGTGTAAGGTCTCTGAGATTATTTCTGCTTGGGCACTTATGGCAAGGTTTGTCTGACTAAATTTATGCAACCTGCGACATGACGGCTGGTGTTGGAGTACTCACCAGGCTGTCCTGTGGGTCAGTGGCCCGGTGACAACGCAGGTCCGCACAGCACAGGCTCCTGCAGTGCATTGGATCATCTGTCCTGCTGCTTCCAGGGGCCAGATCAGATGTGGAGACTCAACCTTAAGCAAAATGAACCCAGCTTTACTCTGTTGTTTAATGATGGGTAACTACTACCATCACCCAGCACCGCCTCTCGGCTTGGCTCCTGGAGCCCACAAAGGTGCCTGATCTGAGGCAGCTGTGATGGCAAAGTGTCAGAAACCAGAAAATAAACATGGGAAAATAAGTAAACTTGGAAGGTGAAAGTACCTGTGAAAGCAGAGGCAACGTAATGCAACATGTTGCTTAATTCCTCCGAGGTTATTAACCAAGAATATAGTTATGTGCAATTAGAGTAAGAGAAACAGTAGGGTGATCAGGAATACGCTGTGCACTGATAAAGCAGTCTTACCAGCTGAAGAACCTAGTGATTTTATAAAAGCAAATAAAGAACACAGATTTTAATCAATGTGGCTTTCACATTAAATCTCATAAATTAAGAATGAGGATGACAATAAAAGGAGGAGGAAAAAACCTGGAATTTTTCTAGAAGGGACAGAACTTAGCAGACTGATAAGTTTTTGGTTTTTTTTTTTTTTTAATTAAGGCTTAGTGAATAAATCATGATGGTTCATACAAAGAGAATATAGAAAGGAGGTCAAATTGCAAGGCCTTGGAAGAACAGCATGTTGCGAGCAAATTCAAAGTCAGCCTTTGTAGGCAGTTGTGCAGGGAGCAACATCAGAAGGCAACAAGATTTTGACTTGAAGAGATTATGGAAGTAGAAACATTTTCAGTTAGCTTTCATCTAAAATGCTGATGCTTCCAGAAACAGGAGGGAAAAATTGTAATTACTGAATATTATGGACAACAGAGAGGAGGGGAGGGGACAGGACCTGGCAGGCAGAAGGTTATCCATGGACAGTGGGATGCCACCGAGGGAACTGTGCAATGGGACAGCTCCTGGAATGCCAAACCATTTCTCCGGAAGCTTTAAGAAAACAACTGTGAAGCTGAGAACACTGTCAGCAAAAAACTTTGCATGATTTTTATGTTGTTATTGGGATGGAGAGGGTTAAAGCAGCTGAATCAGAACAAGGGAAAGGTTGGTTCATCTCAGCCCACTTTGTCTCTCATACTCCAGGGGCTGGCTCTGATCATGAGGTCATCCCCAGCTTTCTTCAGACGCTTCTTGAAGGCTCTGCTGAACAGCTGTACATTGGACCAATTTCTCAATATGAAGTCGATGATTTGACTAAAACCGCTTTGAGCGCGTTAAAGGGATGTATTGATGACCTTTCTCCTGAGCATGTAAAGGCCCTCGTCAATCTGCTGGTAATCCCCTCCTTTTATCATTACCATAATGGCTATCACTGCGCAGCCTCATACCAGATTCTGGACAAAAAGCACCCAACAACTTTAACCTAAGCATCCCTTGGCCTCAGGTTTGGTTGCATACCAGCACAAAGCTTCCAAGGGCTTTAAGAGAGCAACAAAAGATGCTCTCCGCAACAAACACGGTGGCCCTTGGTGGCTGGCACTGACAGAGATGCTCACTCCCCCTGTGGAAGAAGCACCTGCTTCATGCAGGTGTGTTGTTAGGAACAGAGCCAAGATGAAAGAAAACTTCTAGGCAACAGCAAGCCGGACTCTGGCAGAGGTGACACGCTTGCTCTCTGCTGCTTGTGACATGCACTGCCCTGGTGAGTGCTGGCAGGTGACAGACCACCGCTCCGTGCTCACGCAGGCTCTGCCAGGGAACGGCCCCGACGTGGCGCAGAAGCCTGGCTCTCCTCTGCGGTTCTGTGTTTCGGCGTGCTGCATTCACTGCTCTCCCTTTCTGTTTCAGAAACTTGTTCGGACAGAGGCTTGAACGAATGGAACGTTTGACCCGGCTGCTGCCAGCACTTCCCAATTACTTCCAGTTTCTCATACCCAAAGCCTCTGGGAAAATGACGACCATAAAACCAGAGGAAAGCAGGATGCTGGCAGCTGTTCTTCCTAAACTCTGTGTGCTCAGTACTACACCCTCTCACTTTCCAGTCTGTTTTAGATCTTATTTCTTTAGCGATAACACCTAAGTTCTAAATAAAATTCAGATGATGTTTTAAATTATTTCTGTCACCTGTCCTTACAAATAAAGGGTTTTTTTCTCCTTCTTACTATTAGAATAAGATACTGTTTGTTTTGATAAGGTCTAACCAACAGCATTATTCTATATACCGCCACGCCCCCAACACAGCCAGACACAGATGCAAACATGCACACGGGTCAGCAATTTAACTCTGAATGGCCTCAGGGAATCATGCCCTCAACCAAAGCAACTTTTTCCAAATGTTGACCATTTCTCAAAATAAATGCAGTAGTTCTGACTGACAACAATGGATTCAAATGGCCAGCTTGCTTCGGACCATGCTGATGGCCCTCCGAGCACCCCTGGGAGGCACACACCAAGTCACCTAGAAAAGCAGGGATGTTTCAGCGTCAGCGCTGGCAACAGGAGAAACCTGACAGAAAGCTGGATGCCCCGTGATTCCCAAGGGAGAACTGGGCAGAGAGCACAACCACAACTGCCCCAGAGCCCCTAGCTGCTCCTTTGCCAGTGGGACCAGGAGGAAGGCACCGGAAAGGGCAGCATCCCTCCCAGCCACCCTTGTACCTCTCGTTTGATGCTTCCCCACCACTTCTCTTTGGCTTCACGCTCTCCTGCTGGCTGTGCTGAGTCCACATGAACTCCCAAATGCAGTGAGGGTGGAGGGGAGGGCAACGCTCTCTCAAACTGGCGTGTCACCCTGAGCACAGACAGACTGCTCCAGGGGGAGCAAGCCCACGGGGGTGGCCCTGTCACCCACACTTCCAGTTCACTATATCCTGGGTCTCCTGCCTTCAGCTGCAAAGGATGCTCACTGCCTGTTACAGCACAAGCAAGCTATCAGGCTGCAACAAGGCTTTTACCATTGGTCAGATTCTACTATCCGTACTGTTTATCCTTCCTCTACAGGTCAGACGACACCCCCCCACTCCTCAGGGCTATTTAACTACTTAGCCAGAACGAGCTACACCTGCACATCATCCATGTCAATCAACCCACTGCCTTAAAGGCAAGGCCACAGCTGCATGTTATCAATGCTAATCAACCCTCTGCCTTCACTCTTCTACAACTGCCCTTCACAGCCTCCCACCCCACCCTGCTATGAAGCTGACTGGTCCTCTGCTCATCACCATGGTGCTCTGCAGCTCTCGTTAAGTTTTGCTAATCAAAAATATAGGATTTTATTTTTATTTTTTTTTAAATAACCTTGAACTCATTAAACCTCCACATAAAGTGTGGAATCCCTAGCCTTAGGAGGATGAATTTTCCTTCGTCCTCCAGGACTACCTCTCTGTTAGAATCTGAATTTACTGCTTACAAGCATAGAAAGATTAGTTTCAAACAAACAAGGTACCTTCACACTAACTGTTTGAACCTAGGATGCATGACCACTTCTAAGTTCCTTAAGATTAAACTTTAACCCTTCTGTAACATTTCCTGCCTTTGAGACTTACTTACTTATAAGTCTCATTTACTTAGGTCAGATTTTTCAAAATTATTCTTTTTGCGTATCTCACCTGAATTGCCTAATTCTGGTCTGCAAAATGCAGACCCTGATCAGAGGACATTCCCACTGGTGCCTGGTACCTTGCTGTTATTTCTGTGAGTGATGCCTTAGTCTCTTCTCTGGCTTTGTTGGTGTAACAGGGGAAAGCTTCCAGCTGTCCTTAAGAAGTATCAATCGATACTGACACACCTACACCCATTCTGTCCTGCTAGTTCAAAAAAATCAGCTTGTCAGTAATCTCCAGGTGAATTTCCCCACTTAGTGGTCCCTGGGGGTGGTCTTCTGCTATTTGCAGGATTATTTTTAAACAAATGGGGCGCTTTGCTATTCCAGACATTACTATTCCAGTCATTCCTACACATGTAATCAAATTTTGGAGACTAGAGATCATGGCCTCACTACCCCAATGTGTTTCTTCATGTCTCTTTTCCACAATCCTAGTCATTAGTGGTGACGGAACAATGACTTGTTCTGTGGGGTTATTAACCAGCCCTCTCTGTTTATAGTTGCTTTTAACAGTGATGCCAATTGTTGCTCTGCCTCACTATAATTGGGTGTCAGGACTGGGAGCTGTACCTGTTTTACTAGCACTAGTGCAAGGATGCTTCGTTCAGCCACCTCCTTGGCAGTTTTATCAGCCAACTGATTCCCCACATTCACTGCAGTTTGCCCGAATGGATGTGCTTTGCAATGCATTATTAAGGATTTTTTCCTTGTATTTAATAGGTGACGCTCGGGCTGACAACAGTCCTCTTCCCTTCCAGATAGCTCCATGTACATGGCCTATCCCAAATGCATATTTGGTGATGTCTTGATGCGTAGAGCCTCAGCCTCTACCCCCTGTGCAGCTGTAACCACTGCATATCCAGCCACCCATCTTGTACAAAGCTACTATCGTCGGTACACAATTCCAAATCAGGACCAGTTAATGGTTCATCCCTCAGATCCTCTTTACTGGAATATACATGTTCAGCAATTTGTAGTCATGATACAGGGATTCAGTGTCTCTTCTGAATTCAAAAGCATTGCTGGGTTAACTGCTGTCGTGGTTCAAGTTCTGCATCATCCTGCTCCAACAAGATAACTTGATATTTGAGCATGTGGCTTGGAGACAACCAGTGTCCCCCCTTTTGTTCTAACCCAGAAACCACCATATACGGAACATACACGGTAATTCTCTGTCCCATTGTTAATTTTCTTGTTTCTTGAATTAAGAGCCACAGCACACAAACACTCTGGCCATCCTTTATTCACATTGTCCAATTGTTGGAAAAATATCCCCCAGCTCTCCTTTATGTTCCCAATCTTTAGGTCAGCACATCCAGCATTAAATGTAGTCGTTCATATACAAATAACTCAAAAGGCTTAGACAAACCAGACAGTCCCGATGCAGGTGCCGACATCAGAGCCGCTTTCAAGTCCTTGAAGGTTGCTCAGCATTTGGGGGGCCAGGGTAAATGGGTCTCTTTTGACCCCTTCAGAGGTCGGGGCCCAGGGACGTATACGATTAATAATACTATAGTTAGTTGTGGGTAATCTGAAGAATATGTGTGTCTCTCTCTCCCAGGATATCTGTTCAGTAAGCACGGGTGTGCTGCGTGAGAAGGGCCTCCACGGAGAAGGAAGCCCCGCACGCCCCGGGTGGAGCAGTGCCCCGTGCGCCGGCGCTGCGATGGAGGCCACTTTCATAAAGGGGTTTTACCAACAGTCCATACTGAGGATCCACAGTCCACACCACCCGACCATGCCCAGGAATGATCTCAGCTTTGGCTGAGACATTACAAAAATCCAAGACGATTCACTCACACACACATGCTTACAAAAATTTTGGCCTCAAAACACAATCCAGACCTCAATATTCAATTCTGTTCCAAGATACCCAAGACAATTCATTCACACACACATTCTCAGAAAAAATGCCAGTTCTGGGTGTCCCTGGAGTTACCAAACCTTACCAGTTCGGGTTCCTTACAACTCCACCCTGCCAGGTTTTCACCTTGACCGATGGGCAGACTATTTCACCTTGAAATAAAAGAATGCCTTTTACCTTTCCACGGGTCTTGCTCTGATCCCTCCAGTCCGGGGATTGGAAGCTCTCACCGAGAATCCGTGGGTGCTGGCTGCAGGCCCTGCGATTCCATGGATCCACCGAGGTTCAGAAGCAAAGTTCCATCTGGGTCACCAAAACTGTCACCAAAGCGGGGCATACGGAACTCCGGAACGCCAGCGCAGCGCCGAGGAGCAGGCGTGCCTCCATCGCAGCGCCGGCGCACGGGGCACCGCTCCACCCGGGGCGTGCGGGGCTTCCTTCTCCGTGGAGGCCCTTCTCACGCAGCACACCCGTGCTTACTGAACAGATATCCTGGGAGAGAGAGACACACATATTCTTCAGATTACCCACAACTAACTATAGTATTATTAATCGCATACGTCCCTGGCCCCCGCCGACCAGCCACACCACTGAGCCTGCGTGATGTCACAGTGCGTTTCCATGATGAGCTGAGGCTGCTCCCCAAGGCCACCTAGCAGGTGACACCACAACCTCCCCTGCCAGATCGCTGCCACCCTCCTGCGCTCTGCCACCCACCGACGAGCTCGCCCGTGGCCGGTCCCATGGTCCAGGCTGAGGAAGGTGAAGCGCTGCTGCTCCTTCTGGGCAGGTTTTGCACTGGCCACTCTCCGGGGAAGCCCCTCAGCAGCTCCTGCTGTTCCCGTAGGCTTTGTGGCTGCCTCCGACACGGACGGAGCCTGGGTGGGCACTTGGAGACCCCATCGCCCACGCAGCTTCATCTCAGCCCAGTTCACCACGCCGGCACCCAAGTACTCGATCCCCGGGACAACAGGTAAACCCTGTGGCGAGGTGGGGAGGCGTGTGTGCCGCGTCCGGGAACAAGCAGGCGCAGCTCCGGTCCCCTTCGCTCCACGGCTCCCCGCCCTCTGCCGGAGCAAGGGCACGGGCTAGCCCTTCCCGGGAAAGCCCCAGGAAAGAGCTGCCCGACCCTGCTGAGCGCCACCGGGGCCTCAGCAGAGCCATAACCCTGGGCGTGTGCGAGCAAACCGGCTGCTCCTGCCTCCTCCCTTCCTCCTTCCCCTCCGCTGCTGCTGCCGCACTCAGGAACTGCCTTGAGGTGTGCGCTGGAGGCAGGTGTCCTCTCACAGGCTTCCTTCCCAGGGTACCTGGCTCACAGCCCCACCAAAGTCAGAGCCCCTGCATACACGTTCCCCATGGCCAAACGTCCGGTGGCCAGCAGCTGCTCGCCGGGGCCTTGCTATTACGTCCCGCCGGCCATCACCAGGCACGGGAAGTACGTCGTCCCGGCACAGCACATGGCCGGGCTGCCTAAGACAAAGAGCGAGGTGGCCCCCGGTCCAGGTGAGTACCGCTTCTCCAGCACTGGCTCGGGCAGGACAAGCACGCCTGGCCGTTGCCCCGTGCGACCAGGGTACAAACCCATCGGCTCGTGCCCCTGAGCAGTTCCCAAGATTCCAGAGAGAAAGCAAATGGGGCTGAGCACCTCCTCCTGCCCTGGCCTCTCTGGCTTGAGGAGAGCCCAGCTTCACTGCTGTCCTCTGCCTCTCCCTGCCCCAGGTGACTACTCCATCGAGAAGGCCAACAAGCACGTGTACATGCGCCCGCCAGCACAGCCCATGGCCTTCCGGCACGAGGCCGCTGCGGCCAGCACAGTGCCAGGTAAGGGAATGTGGGGAGCGCAGACACCAGCACCGGCGTGCCCGCCGGGTGGGCTCTGCTGGGCGGCAGCTTGTGCAATGGGCCTAGGGACGAGCCTGCCCGGCAGGACACAGCTAGTCCCTTGACAAGGTCCCTGGTGGCCCAGAGCACCAGCTCCTCCCATCCCAAGGAGAAGCAGCAGCTCAGGCTCTGAGCTGCCAACATGCCACATGCGACAGAAGACGGAGGCGCTGGCAGGAGGGGCAGGACACCCTTCCTGCCCTCGCGCTGCTACCCAGGCGCCGCTCCTTGCGCCGCAGGACTCACAGACGCTCTCCCTTTTCCCCTTCCAGGTGTGGGCACCTACATGCTGCCCAGGCTGGTGGGGCACAACACAGCCTGCGTTCCCGCCAGCCCGTGCTACTCGATGAAGGGGAAGAGTAAACACTACAGCTACCTGGAAGGCATGCCCAAGGTGAGCTGTGCACTCTCCTCGGGGTGCAAGGGCTCCAGCTGCACCAGCATGGTCCGTGTGGGCAGCGCAAGAACCAACACCCACCTTGGGCACCCAGCAAGCTCCACTCCTCTCTTACAGACACCCGGTCCTGCTGCCTTCCCCAAGGTGGACCTGGACACCTACAAGAACAGGGCCCCCAGGTACACCATGGGGAGCAGAACCAGACTTGGAGGCGACAAAACAGTGAAACCGGGGCCGGCAGACTACTGCCCCGGGAAGGTGAGGCACCCATCGTGGTGCTGCTCAGCCATTCCATGCCGATGTGCACTCAAACGCCGCAGGCTCTTCAGGGGGACATGCCACCACTGAAGGGACAAGCAGAGCCAAGAGCAGACCTTTCCCATGTACTGGGATACTGGGGGTGCAGGGGCACCCAGAGTGGTCTGGCTCATTCTGAGTTTCAGCCCAGCTCCAGCCAGGAGCTTGCCCTGGCAGGTGGTGCCGGCATGCCACTCCATTCTGCATCAAACACAAGATTTCCCCACTCGGGGGCCTCCTAAAAACACTCGAGGGATGTATTTTACCCGACCCCAAGCTCCAGTTCTCTGGCCTTCACGTGCCTCCCCAGAAAGGGCAGAAGTGCCAGGCAGGAGCAGCAGCAGCAGCAGCCCCTCAGGAATGTCCTGGTAACACAGGAGGTTCCCAAGGAACGTGCCACCGGGACAGGGGGCGTCAGCTAGAAGTGCCCAGGCACACACGAGGCACGGCCAATGCCACAGACACGTACATCAACTTGCTGCACTGGGCGGCCTCTGCTGAGGACAAGCCTCGTGGAGAACGAGGCCCCACGGTCACGCTTTGTTTCCTTCTCACTTTTCCCCTTCCAGGTGACGTTGACCAAGCCCCAGGCTCCCGCCCCCACTTTTGGACTCCGACATTCCCGCTACACCACTCCTCTGATACTTCCCCTGTAAGTCTAATAAAATAACATACCCCCGTAGATCTTGTCTCGTCACCTTCTGCAGTGGGGTGAGGGGGTGTGGACAACTGGCTCTCTCCGTTCCGTGCCCGTGCTCCCACTGAAACGTTGCAGGTGAGGGTGAGGGGACAGCACCAAGATCAGCAGCGTGAGCAGGGCAGAGCTCTGACCACCATGTCACTGGCTGGAGCCGAACGCTGCCCCGGGGGAGCAGCCCAGCCCTGGCTGAGCATCCCGCAGGCACAGGCTCACCCCAAGGACACAGCCCCTCTCAGCACCCCCATCTTGTTGTACACAGGTGCCCTTCCCTGAGCGCACACCCAGGGCACTGCCCATGCCCCAACGCTGCACCTGTCCCCCCCCCCTCACTCCCGGGCACCCCAGGACCCCCTCACAGTGCCCAGCAGTGGTGGGCAGGAGCTGCTGTGCAGCGCTGGCCCTGCCGAGGCCCCGCAGCCAGCTGGGGTGCGCGGGGAGGCAGCCCCCTGCTTGTGCAAGGCCCCGCATGCGTGCGAGGTGCTCGTGAGAGGTGGCTGGGAGGGCGCTGGCTGCTCATGCAAGGGCTGGACAAGGCACAAGCTGCCCCAGGTTACTCCTGGATGCTCCTTGGGTGCTCGTGCGAGGCACTGGCAGCACACAGTGCTTGTGCTTGGGGAGAGGAAAGCCTGCCCCCTACCCACTGCCCTACAGGGACACGGGTGGCCAAGGGACCGACACATCTAGGTGACCCCCCTTTGCCCCTACACACCCCCACTGCCACTCCAGGGACACAGGCATTGGTCCCCGTTAGGTCTTGTCCTGTCCCCATCCCAGGCACAGGCAGGGGTCACAACACACAGCTCACACGTTTTATTTATTGTCCCCAACTGTGACAAAGAGGCTGTGCCTAGGGTGTTCCCAGGCACGAGGGGGTATACCAAGGTGGGGGATGACATGGTGTGTCACTGGGGCCACAAGGACAACAGAGGGTGTCAGTATATGTTGAAGGGGTCACTGGGGCAAGGGGACAATGTGGGGTGCTACCAGGGCTGGGGGAGGAGTATGTTGACAACATGGGGTGACCCTGTGCCGGTCTGGAGACAGGGGGTGTCCCTACATGTTGCCATGCGGGGGGATATGAGGCATCGTACTGCGTATGGAAGGACACATGGAGTGTCCCCATATACGTGTGGGGATACAGGTCTGTCCCCAGAAATCTAAGAGGACCTAAGACATGTCGCCCTCCCGGACACGTCCCTGCTCAGCTGCTGTGCCCCATGGTGACACAGATAGCCCGTGGCCCTGTGTCTCACTGCTATGTGATGCCGTGTCCCGCACATCAACCCAAGCCTGTGTCCCCACGTCCTACCCCCGCTCGCAGATGAGCTCGATGACACTGTGCTCCATGGGGACAGGGTCGAGGCAGCGGTGGGCGGCGCTGGCAGCCACCTCATCCAGCAGCCCCTGCACCACCCGCTCGTCAGCGGCGAAGCGCCAGAGGTAGAGCTGCAGGTAATGGCCATCCACCTGCACCTGCTGCAGCCCGAAGCGCCCCAAAGTCCGCAGCCGCACACACTCCAGCAGCGTCTTCAGGCTGATCTTGATGATCCCTGTCAGCACCGACACCTGGGACACGGGGACAGCAGGGACACGTGATGTCCCCACATCCTCGTGCAGGTGTGACTCCGGGCATTCCTGCCCTGGTCACCAGCCCCAGGGATCCCCCCAAGTCCCAACACGTGGGATGTGGGGACACATGGTGCAGGGGAAAGGGGGCTCCTGCAGCCTGGATTCTTCAAGTGCAGGGAGGCTTTAAGTCCCATCAGCATGGGGACATGGAGTACACCCTTGTCCTGGGTGCCACTCCCAAGGACCACCCCCCAAGCCTGGACACGTGGGACAGTGGGACACAGGGGACACATGGCACAGGGGGATGGGGACACTCTTGGCCTGGCTGTTGGGAGCACAGGGAGGCCTCGGGTCAAGTTGACACAGAGGCAGTCTTGCCCTGGTCACCAGCCGCAGGGACACCCTGACCCCGGCACCTAGGACAGGGGAGCATCAGGGGACAGTGGGAACACCCTTCTCCTCATCATCAGCTCCTTGGGACCCCCTGGGCTCCAGCACCTGGGTCACGCAGACACCAGGGACAGCTGACAGCTGGGAAGGTGGGCACTTTAGGGACCCTGGGGACACAGGGACCAGGGGCCCTGGGGACATCTAGGGACATGAGGAAAACCCCACAGCCTCACCTTGTTGAACTCGACAGGGCTGAAGATGTCAATGCGTTCAGAGAAGAGCTTCTGGATGTTGCTGAGCAGGTGGGTGTCCATGGGGGCACTGGAGACGGACACAGGGACAGTCAAGTATCCGAGAAAGCCAAGGGATGTGGGGGCAGGGACTGCCAGGAGACACGGGGATGGGGACACCTAGATGGTCAGGGGATGTTGGAATCGTTTGGTGATGCAAAGGCAGGGGAACGTGAGGACGGGCGGTGGATGTGGGGACAGGACACAGAGAGACAAGACACTCATGAGACACAGGCACATGGGATCATCAGGGGATACTGGGACTGTGAGGGGGGAACATGCAGATGGCTGGGACACATGGGGATCACCAGGGGATACTGGGACATTCTCAGGAGACGAGGATGGCCAAGGGATTTCAAGGTGGTGAGACAACACTGGGACAGTCTGCAAACACAAAGAATCTTATGGGGAAGATGTAGCAGGTACCACAGGGGTGACACAGGGAGCACAGGGGTGACAGGGTGGCCCTGGGTGTGACCAAGAGGTGCCCGGGTGACAGGGCTGACCTGGGGGTGTAGCTGGGGGCGTAGCGCCCAGGTGCCCGTGAGCTGCTGTAGACGGAGAAGGCGCGCCGGCTTGAGTCACTGCTCTGCGCACGTCGCACCCCTTCCTCGAAGAGCTGCCCCACCTGCAGCACCGCACCCTCTCAGGGCTGGTATCCCACAATCACCCCAAAATACCCTCTGGGACCCCACCCCAAGCCACCCAGGATCCCTCAAATCCTCTGTGACCCTCCCAAAGCTGCCTAGGACCCGCAAAGATCCTCAAGAACCATATAGGGACCTCGGGCATCCCCTCTTGACACTTCAGGACCTGCTGGGATTCCCAACTCTCCCAGGAACTCTCTGGGACATCTGGGAACTGCCAGGGGACTTCAGAGACCCCTGCAGAGACCCTCTGGGGACTTCCTGACCCCTCAAGGACCTTACGAGAGCCTCAGGGCCTCTCCAGGGACCCTCTCTGGGATACCTGGAACCCCCACCCCCCGGGAGACTCCAGCCCCTCTGGGCTTCTGGTGTTGTCCCAACCTGGACATCGATGGCAGTGATGTCCTCAACCACACGCTTCATGACGGCACGAACATTGCGGGGCTCGACAGTGCCCAGCCAGTCTCGTGTCTCCACACTCTTCCTGAGCATCTGTGCCACCGCGGCGCCCTGGACCTGCACGTAGTGATCGAGCAGCCGCTGTGCTGCCCCCCGCGCCTCTGCACACAGTACTGGTCCTGGTGTCACTGCTGGGCCTGTGTCCTGGGGGAGCAAGGGACATGGAGACATGTAGGAACACCCCCCACACCTCTGCACTCAGCGCTGTATCCCCAGGCCATGGGGCCAGTGGTGACAAGGGACATGTGGGGGTGCCCCCTGTGCCTCCACCACCTGATGTCTTGGGGGCACAGGGACATCAGGGGACTCATGGCATGCTATTCAGGCTACCCCACCTGCAGCAGCATTGCTGTCATGTATCCTTGGGGCATCTGGGGGGACTTGGGGACAAGCAGAAGCCCCTTGGGGACATGTGGAGGTACCCTCGGGGATGTTTGGGACACACTATCACAGGTAAGGACCCTTGAACCCCCACTTGCAATGCCATCCCCAGGGTCGTGTCCTGGATGGACACAGGGCGATGGCAGGTCACAGGGAGGAACTTGGGACATTTTGGGGTCCCTCAGGGACATTTCAGGGCAGACAAAGACAGAAGGAAGGGCTTCATACCTCCACAAGCGCCATCGTCCCCACCACCACATTCTGGGTGGATACAGGGCTACTGAGGAACCTGCAGCCATCTAAGGTACCACAGGGCCAATCGGGACACCCTTGGGGCCATTTTTGGGACCATCAGAGCATTCTGGATCCACTCAGGGATGTTTTGGGGAGCACAGACAGAAGGAAGATCCCCATGCCTCCACACACACCATGTACCACCACTGCGTCGTCAATGGACGCTGGGACACTAAGGGATGCAGAGCCATTCTGTGACATCTTGGGGACATGCAGGGTCCTCTTAGGGCCATTTTGGGCTAACTGGGGCAGTTCTGGGGGCTCACCTGGGGAGGAAACTGCTCATCAGTTAGGGTGAGGATGTAGCTGATGGTGGTGGCCTCATAGTCAAGACAGAGGCGGGCAAGGAGCAGCAGCAGGGCCGGGGGGGCTGCAGGGGCCCCTCGCTCAGCTGGGCCATCAGCGAAGCCACGGGTGGTGCGGCAGAGCCAGCGCACAAAGGCCACCACCAGCCCTTCGTGCACTGCCTCCACACAGAACTCCCCCTGCAACCAAGAACGGGGAGTTACACCCCAAAAATAGCACCCTGGGCCCCCGAAAACCCACAAACTACCTTGTACAAGCTCCAAACCGCCACAGTGAGCCACAAACTGCCTCATGTAACCTCCAATTCGCGTGCCCCCCCAGCCTGCCCTGTGCAAGCCCCGACCTGCCCTGTGCCACCTGCAGACTTCTGTGTGCCGCCCCCAGATTGCTCCAGACACCCCCACACTGCCTCACAACCCACCTTGAAGTAGGGCAGGCTGGCGAAGGCGACATCCTTGGCAGTGAAGAGCTGCACGTAGGCCAGGACGGCCTTGAGCTGGCCAAGGATGGAGGCCGCGAGCGTGGCCAGGAGGTCGGGCAGGCCGGGGCCCTCCTTGCCCGGGGGCCGGGGGGCAGCCAGCGCCTGGCGCACGTCACCCAGGCACCCCAGGAAGAAGGTCTGCAGCGCCCGCAGGTAGCGATCGACCCGCTCACGTGCCGCCCGGGCCACCAGCGCAGCACCTGCCTCGGCCCCAGCCTCGGGCAGCAGCTCAAGGAGGGCACGGAGGCGACGGTGGAAGCGGTCAAGCGCTCGCACCAGCAGTGAGGTGTCGCCCAGGCCCCGCTCCAGCGCCAGGCGTCGCTCCAGCAGCTCGAAGTAACGGGTGGTGAGGGTGGCGGCGAAGGTTTCCAGGCGGCCATCCCAAGCCCCTGGGCGCCCCTCGAAGAGGCTGCGGTACGAGGCCGCGAGGAGGCACAGGTTGCCCACAAAAGCCGAGCTGCCGCGGTCCACGAAGTCAAGGATGTCAGAGGCGGGGGGTGGCGTGGTGGCGGTGCCGGAGGGGTCGGCTGGGGGAAGCTCAGCCTCCAGAGCTGCCAGCTCAGCCTCGAGGCGGGCACCAGCATGGCTCAGGAACTCCTCACACAGCTCCTCAGGTGGCTCTTCCAGCTGCAACAGCATCTCCACGCACTCGGTGAGCTCCTTGGGGTCCAAGGTGTCCTCCCTGGGGGAGTGGGGGAAACAAGGGGGTTACTTAGTGTAAGGTAAGGTTCTGGGATTAACAGCGGCACCTCAAGAAACCAGGGAACAAGCAGTAAAAGTCATCAGTAGGCTTCAGAGTAAAAAGTAATTATTCAAAACACAAAGGGGGATGAAAAATACTGAAGAGCATCAACATGTTCTGAAGTTAACAGCGAGTATTGTAATAAAAAACTGACTAAAGATCATCAGTAGGTTCCAGAGTTTACATTAATAATGAAAAAGCACTAAAACTCCTCAGCAGGTTCCAGAATTATCCCTTTACCATAAAGATGGGAGAAAAAAACTCTGCATAATGTAACGTTTTAAAAGCTCTCAGCAGTGGTCAGAATTATTCCCTTCACTCTATGAATATTCTGCACAAAGGATTGTTCCTGGGGTTGCTACCAGTATGCTCCAGGGGAAATTCCCTCCTCCCTAAGAAGTTTTTTTGGGGCTGTTATCATTAGGCTCCAGATTTAACACCCCCAATCCCTTGAAAAGCTGTCTCCTGCAGCTGTTACCAGCAGGTTTTGGAGATGGTACCACAACCACCATCACCACCTACACGAAGGCTCTTCACTGGAATGGCTGTCTCCAGAGTGAACCGCCTCCTTCCCCCCAAGGCTGCTTCCCAGAGCTGTCAGTAGGCTCCAGAGTGAACACCCCCCAAACCTCCATTTCCCAGAGCTGCCAGCAGCAGGCGGCAGAGCGAACACACCGGAGGCGTGCGCGGAGGCGCTGCGCCAGGTCGGCCATGATGGCGTGGCTCTCATCCTCGATGGCACGGAAGGAGGGCAGGTGGCGGTAGTGACGGAGCACGGCACGGGCGCGGGCGTGGCAGCGCAAGGCTCGTGCAGGCTCTGCCCCCGGCGCTGCCCAGCGCCGCAGCCGCCCCGGCACCTCCACCAGGGACTGCAGCTTCCGCAGCAGGGCCTGCACACCTGCAGCCAGGGATCCAGCAGCAGAGTTGGGGGGGGGGGAGGAGGAGGGGGCAAGGAAAGGGGTGGGGCCAGATTGCAGGGCAGGGCCAGGAGCTGGATCTGCCCCCCTGGGGTCCACTCCCCCCAGATCTGCTCCTCAGCCCTCCCACTCCATTATCTGCCCCCGATCCCTGGATCTACCCCCCCAAGCCCCCCGATCTGCCACCCTCGGGGTTTCCCTGCATAGGCCCCTCAGCCTTCCTCCCACAATCCGCCCCCCAACCCCCCCCCGATCTGTCCCCCGGGACCCTCCCCCTTCCCATACCAGCAAGCTGGGCACCACGGCGGTGCCGGTCCTGCAGTGCGGCACTGACACGGGCACTGGAGGTGCTGATGGCCTCCATGTTGGCAGCCAAATCGTCCATCTCTGCCTCCATGCGCCGGAAGTCGACCTTCATCTTTCGGATGGTGTCTGGGGAGAAGGAACCAGGCATCTGGGGTCCTGTGGCTGCCCAGGACCCCCCCTGCTCCCACCTAGGCGCCCAGGTCCACCTGCTGGGTGCTCACCAGTGGCGGAGATGAACTTGTTGTAGTTCTCGTAGAGCAGCGTCTGCATGTCACTGTCGAGGGCACGGATTTCTCGCCCCAGCGCAGCCTCACGGGCCAGCAACTGCCCCAGGGGGCATTCACTGCGCACCTGGAGGGGGGCAACAGCTGCACAATGGCCCCCAACCCCACTGCTCCCCACCTCGGTTACCCACTTTACCCCTGGTAGCCTCCAATTGCCCCTCTGGGCTCCTTGCCTGCCCTCTGGGGCCCTAACTACCCTCCACAGCCCCTCTGGGATCCTCACCTGCCCCTCGAACCCCCAGCTGCCCCCCCATAGTCCTCCCACCACCACCTGCTGCCCCCCTCACAGCCCTAACTGCCAGTGGGGAGCCCCACCTGCCCCCCCGGCCCCTAAATGCCACCTCGCACCCCCCTGGCATGTGGAAACGTCCCCCAGGAGCCTCCTCCTGCCTGCCGGGGCCCTCCTGGCACCCTCCACTGCCCCCCACCCGTCCCCCAGGGACTGCCACCTGCCCCGGGCCCCCATCGCTGCTCCAGAGGGCCCCAAGGCCACCCCCACGCAGGAAGATCTACAGAGTCCCCGCACAGCCCCTCCCTGGGGGGCTCGGGTGGTGCCGGGGGGTCGCAGGGTCCTTCGGGGGCCCTGAGGGGCGCCCCCCTGCCCGGGCCCGCCGGGGGGGCGCTGGGAGGAGCTGCCGGCGCCGCCGAGGGGGGCCTGGGCGCTGCAGGGCGATGCCGGGGGCCCCTGACCGACCCAGGGCTGCCGGAGCGCCCTGCCAGTGCGGGGCGGGGGGGAGTCTCCACCTCGGCCCGGGGGGCTCCCAGGGGCGAGGGAGGGAGGTCGCTGCGGAGTCAAAGGCCACCTTAGTGAGGAAAACTTCCGGGTCGAAGTGGGGCCCGTTGATGTCGGCGGGGTCCGGGTCCGGCTCTGCCGCCTCCGCCGCGGGCGGGCCGTAGTACCGCTGGAGCGGCCCATGGGGACGTCGCCACCCGGTGCCGCTGCCGGTACCGGTGCCGGCTTCGGGGCTACCCCCAGCCCGGCTCTCCGCCGCCTCCACCTCCGCCATCGCGCCGGGCCGTCCGGAGCGGCCGCCACTTCCGGCCCCGCCCCCCCGCGCCTCTTCCGCCGGAACCGCCGGGCGCCGCGGCAACGGGCCGCCACGCAGCATGGCGGGCGCACTGCGGCCGCGGCCCGGGGCCGGCCCTGGTGGGGGACGCCCTGGTGCTGGGCCCGCGGCGGCCTTCGTCCTGCCGGGGACAGGGGCTCCGTCCCCCGAGCGGTGAGCAGCCGCCGGCAGCCCCGCGTCTCCGCCGTTCCCCCGTCCCTAACCGCTGCTGTCCGTCTGTCCCTGGGCCTCCCCGGTGTCCCCATCCCCTTTTCCACCTGGTACCGAGCAGGTCGCCGTCCCCACGGGGCTGCTCGACCCCTACCTGGAGGGTCCCTCTCCGCGTTCCGGGGGGGCTGGGGACGGCAGAGGACGTGTCCTGTCTCCCTCCTGCTCCTCCAAGCTGAGGGCTGTCGATGGTGGTGGGGATGGGGAGAGCCGGGAGAGGGACGTTGCAGGCGTCGATGGGTCAGGGATTGTAGGTGTGGGGACGGGGACATCAGCCCCAGCACTGCTTCCCTTGCCAGGTGGCGTGGGCACATCCCCCTGTTTCTTGCTTGCAATCAACGTCTTTGCTTTGAGTGGCCTCCTAAAAGCACTCGAGGGATGTATTTTACCCGACCCCAAGCTCCAGTTCTCTGGCCTTCACGTGCCTCCCCAGAAAGGGCAGAAGTGCCAGGCAGGAGCAGCAGCAGCCCCTCAGGAATGTCCTGGTAACACAGGAGGTTCCCAAGGAACGTGCCACCGGGACAGGGGGCGTCAGCTAGAAGTGCCCAGGCACACACGAGGCACGGCCAATGCCACAGACACGTACATCAACTTGCCGCACTGGGCGACCTCTGCTGAGGACAAGCCTTGTGGAGAACGAGGCCCCACGGTCACGCTTTGTTTCCTTCTCACTTTTCCCCTTCCAGGTGACGCTGACTAAGCCCCAGGCACCTGCAGCTTCCACGAGACCTGCAATCCCCTGTAGTCAGTTAACTGCACCTAGTAATTCCAGTAAACAACCATGAGCATACGGATGCAGACAGCAATTACTTCCGGTATGTCATCTTGTCCCATTATTACCATTTTTTTTTTTTTTTTTACATTTGCTGCAGTGATCCCAGCTGCGTGTTACAGTTCAGCTTGTGTGTTAGCTGTGGCATTAGCGTTCAAGAAAAGTCCAAGTTATTCTGTAGCTAATGAGTCACCCTGGTGACTTGGAGATGCACCTTTAGATGGTGCTGCAAAACCATGCTTAAAGTAACGGTTCACAGCTGAGTTCTAATTCTTGGCTTATTACAGTTTCAATAAAAACACTCCCAAGTATTTCGTACATTCACCTTGAGGTGGGGGGTGTGTGTGAGGAAGATCTGCTCTCTCTAATTTTTATGCCTCAGAAAAAACATTGTAATCGTACTACTACTATGGGCGAGCACTGAAACCAAAACAAATTACTCAAATAACTAGATGTTTAGAAAATGCTGAAGGGCCAGGCGGTACAATATCTTCAAGAGACTAAGTCCCAATGCTAACGCTGTTACATATTCGATCCTGCACCCTGTCCTTCTGTTGCCTTCAACTACTGTGCTGCTATTGTGATTAACCCCTGTTCTGAATTCTTCCTTCTCTCTGATTTTGCACTTCCTCAGCCCATTCACTACGGTGCAAGATTCTTTTGCAACATGCCTACAGGTGACACATCCCAACTCAGTTTTCCCAAGAACTTCCTAATGTTGCAGCTCTTAATTTTCAGAGGGTTGGGCACGTTATGTGGTGCTATAACTGATTTCTGTAACAAGACTCCCTACACATACAAATCCTCCCAATGGAATCAATTGCCCGGCAATGCTCACACATCTTTCTCTGCGCATTGAAGCCTTTGCTCCAGCCACGTGCTGATGCCCAATAGCGGCAAACGCCACACCAACAGGACATGGGCACCTACTGGGAAAGGCAGCAGCAGAAGCCCAGAGAAATGCCCGGAGCAGGAGGAGACTGCGCAGTGCCCACAGCGTCCTACAAACGCTCCCTCCAATCGTGTGGCTGTGCTGGAGTGGGAATCAGAGGGGGGCACAACTCACCTGAGGTTCAAACCCCTTTAACTTAAATTTTTCAGTTTTAAACTTCTGAGGTTAATTAAATATATGGGGTTTTTTAATCCTTTTTTTGAGTTCTAGAGGACTTCAAAGGTTCAGATACAAAGCATTAAAAATAGGAAAATATTTCCTCGGCAAAGAAGGGCCAAAGGCAAGTCAGACCTGGACTAATAGCAGGACTACTTAATACCTAGACCAGCACAGAAAGATACTGCAGACAGTTCCCCCAGCAGCTCAACTTCTGAAGTATCACTTGTTCAGAGAGAATACTGGAGTTACAAGTCACCTTCTGAAATGGCACAGGCAGATGCTGCAGAGCAATGAAGACCTGCTCCTTCCAAGCTAGGGCAGCTCTGCTCAAATATCCATACTTCAGTTCATTGAAGACACACTGTTTCTCGGCATAATGCTGAAATTGGGTTTTGAGGCTGCAGGTTCTCTACAGTTCAAGTAGAACAGCTGAGTGGTCTGATCTTGGCATTGCTAACATGTAAGCACATGGAAAAAAACATGAGCAAAAAATTCTAAAAACAGAACTTTATTTACAACAGTAAAAACAAATAAACCCCACCACCACTGTGAAGACCAGGCCATTCAGTGGCCTTTCATCATAAGTCATCTGCTTCAGAAAATAAAAACAAAGTCCATCAATTCACCCATCATTCTGCCAAACAAAAAGAGTTCAGAGCTGCCACATCTTACCAGAGAAGCAGGAAGAACCAAAGACAGTCATTGCTGCCTCCTTTCTACTTGCCTTCCCTGCATTTTTTTTCCCACATGGGGCGAGACAGGGGGAAGACATCTAATCCAGTTATGAGAGTATTTTGTTAGCAGTTTGGTACAGCCAGAACAAAGGACAACACAGTCCATTTACAGATCTAGATCCAGCTTAGTCCAAGGACAAAGAATTCCTAATGGGTACAAGGGGAAGGCCAAAGGAAACATCCAGTCATTGATGAATATAGGCTTGCTGGAGAGGAGAAAGACTGTAAAACCAGAGGAAGAATACTTCAGTCCTGCAGAGGCAGTTGTTACAGGAAGGTAAGAGAAGCAAATAAGCAAAGACTTTCAAAAAGGAAAACCAGAACACATGAGCAGTTGGTACAGAAAACAGACAAGATGAAACACAGCAGCTCTGCTCAGCTGCTTTGGAAAGTGGAAGGTTTATACAACAGGCAGTGGGGGGTTTGTCTGAAGAGACGAGTGTTTGATTTTAAATTCTTTTTTCTTTCCCCTAACACACACAGTATTTTTAAAGTTACAGATCTCTTACTTCAATCATAGGCAAGACTTAAATAATTCAGGTATGGAAGAATGGGGTCATGAGGCGAGCAAGCAGCCCAGCGAAAGGCAGGGTGGGTGAAGGGAAGATGGATTTCCCAGGTACTGCACTCCCAGAGCTGCGTGCACCACCTCAGGAGAGGAAATCTGGCATGCATTGCACCTTCATCGGGAATGACTGCTTCGCAAACAAAGCCGGCAGGGATGTGCCTCGCCACACATCTGACAGGAGTGTTGCAGGCAGGGATCCCCAAAGCACTACCAAAGGCAAAGCAAGCGCTTCTTACGTTACTTTCTACATGAATAAATAAATAAATCAACCCTCCGATCAAATCTTTCCTTGACCTCTTGCCACTACCCCACCACCACTGTTTGGGACATTTCACTTGACCTCAACCTCTGCTTTTATTTGCACATCTTCCCAAAGTGCCCAAATACCAGGGTACCACAATAACTGAAATTAAGAGAACCTTTTGCTATCAGATTTTCTTCACACTGATTTAATAGTCTAAGGGAGTGCATTTGCAAGTGTGTGGGAAGGTACTGGAAGATACTATATGTGTGTAAATCAAGGTGGCTTATGGACTTCGGCCCTTTCTTGCAGGGTTCATCCCCAGCTTTACCCAGGCTGATAAAGATGACCAAGCTAGTCTTGCTCCTCTGCAACACTTCACTGCAACAATGAGAGAGTACCAGGGTCCAGATCTACTGCTAACTTCATTTCAAAGCAGTACAGATTTCATTTCAACCCAGGGACACCGAGGATATTAACAGGTCCCCAAGTCAAGGGGAAACTGAGACCAGGTATTAGCTGAGGGGCCACACTGGAATGTAAGTCACAGATTCATACTAACAAATGTGATAAATCGACATCCTAAACTCTACAGCTTCCAAAGCTCAGCTGGTTTATTAAACATTTAAGTATCAACAAGTCTCTGGATTTCTCAGCCACATCTGCTCACAAGCTTAGTGCTCAGTATCAGTAAGGAGGTAACACAAAAGTGGCCCTTAAAAATAGGCCGCAAGACATGGACAAGGCAAGAGATAAAGGCGTAAGCATTTAACACCATCAAAATTGTGTTAGACATGAAAATCCATTTAGAATCAAACATACTCATTTTATAAAGAGATGTCTGAGACCAGTCAGAACAATGACAAGAGGCTGGTGGAAAGAAAAATTATTTGGAAGGTCTGTCTGGAACATCTCAAAGACTCCACCACAGGGCAGACTAAGAAAGGCATTGAACAAGTCTGTCAATCGTCATGTTTTTTGATCTGTAAAACTTGCAGAACAAGCTCAAGTCCCTGCTTTTGACACAAGATAGTAGAGGATGAAGAAAACAACAATCAGTCCTGCTGAAACAGAACAGAGCAACTTGCGATTATCCCTCCCAGATCGTGTCATGGTGGAGAAACGCTTCACACTGCCGGTTAGCAGGCCAGTCACACTCATAAAATCTGAATCCTGAATGAGAAAGAATAAGACAGAGGCATTAAAAACAGATGAAGATATCCCTGAAGAATCTCCCACTTCCTGGCTAAAAAACATTTGCACGGAGAGCCACACAGTAGCTGCTGGCCTCTCTGTGCTCATCACATCTCTCCCAGAAGGTCCTGCCCCTCCTGTGCCCAGGCTGCAGGAGCAGCACCAACGAAAGAGACAGTGGAAGGTCTGTTCCAAACATAAAACAAACTGCCTCCCCTTTTTTTAAAACAGGGTCAAGCTACCTGCTGCCGAACTGTTCAGCTGTACCCATGCAGCATATTCTGCCTGAAACACCTTAACAGCAACTTTACAAGCGAGCACTTCATCTAAAGGAACTGTCCCTACACAAAGCCGTTAAATGTACAGCATCACAGGCTCACAAGCACACAAGAAGCTGCAATTTCTTGCCATTAGTTCTATTTTTTTCTTCAGCATGGAATGGCACGCATGTGCAACTTTGCCAGAGCATGGCAAACTATTCTCAAATCAATGCAGTTCAGGCATTTTCATTTTGACTTCTGGTCTCTTTTCCTTATCCACGAATTATCTGAAGCTTCTGCTCATGCTGCTCCTGAAATGCTTCAAAACCTTCTCTGTAACAGCAGCACAATTTCATGCTGATTGAGGGCTTCACCTTTAAGGTCCTTTGCCATTACACCTTTTATTCCAGTTCTCCATGCTTCTAATTTTTGGGCTGAGCAAGTATCCATTTCAGATGCTCCAACACTGTCAGCATACACCGTTACTAAGCTTCCAAGCTGAGCTTACACCTTTGACTCAACTGGTTTCAACACTACAATTATCTTTTCTCTTGCTTCCACATACCAGCTCTCCAACATCCGGCACAGGCAGAAAAGGCTCTCCAAGCACCAGAGTTATGCTGCCGATCTCCTTCTCAAATCTCTGGGTGGGCTTGCCCTTCCTCTTGCAATTCAGTTAACGAATTACCTTCCCCCTAAAAAGCCATAGCAGGTAACCCCTCTGCTACAGGGATGTGCTATTCTGCCCTTTCCCCCATGCACTGTGATTTCCCATCAGCAACTAAGGCTTAAAAGGCAGATTACTCTGGAAAACAATTTTGGTTTTATTGGGTGTTGCGTGTCAGAAAGATGACAGAACAGGGCACCAAACAACCTGAATGGACCCAGAGCATCAGCTTTGCTCCTTCTTTCCAAAGACATCAGTGAACTACAAACTCCTGACAGGCGGCCTGTGTTTCAGGGGTTACAGGTACGTAACCCAGACAGATTTATACAGCAATACCAAAAATCACAGGAGCATCTGAGGAACAGGCCCATCAGGCAGCTCTTTAATCCCAGTAAGGAGGTAATCTTCACCTGGGAGATTTCTTAAATGTGCTGTCCTACATCAGTCTTCTCAGGTGCTAAATACCACCCGTGTTGCCCATTCAGAGAAAGTGGTATTAGCAGCTGCCAAGGATCTGATGTTTATTTATCTAGAAGTCTACTGGAAACCGGTTTAGTTACACTCCCTGGTTTGCCAAACCGACCACTGGGATCTGACTTTGTCTGCTAACTTTGAACTGCTGTTAAACTTCCACAGTTCAGGTAACTGCTGAGAGGCAGCACAAAAAAGTCAGCCTTTTTACATTTCATGGGTTCCTTACCATGCCATCCAGGTAACGGTTTTGTTCATCAGCATCTTTGTCAATATCCAGAGCCAGCTACACAAGATAAGGGCAGAAATGGGTATTAATGAACTTCTAATGCAGAGAGAACCTCTAAAGCATCTAGTGCTGGTAAAATTTGAAACGCATATTAGAAAAGCAAGCCACCGCTTCCCCTCTCTACACAGACAGACAGAGGCTTGTTCAGTAGAGGAATAAATTCTCATTTTGGTTTCAGGTTGAACTTCTTCAGCTCTGCAACACTGAAATTAAAGCTCGACTGTCTGAAACCGTCATATAGGACAGGAGCATTTAAATGCCGGGACACAACGGCAAGAACTCAAGTCTTCCCTTCTACAAGGTGAGTCACTGACCTCTATTAAACCCTAAATCAAAGTATTTGATGTTAGTAGGAGCAAACTAGCTTTAAGAACACCTCTTATTACAGATATGAGCATTTTTCAAAACTAATTTACCTGCCCTTTTATTTTGACTTTTTTCCCTGAGAGGTGCGCTTAGCAATACCCCTCTGTGCAGCTTTTATGTTTCTCCTTGTGCCTAAAACTCCTTACCTGAGAGCTGCGAAAGCCACACCATTCCCATCAGGTGATGTCGCTAAACCTCAAAAGGAAAGTGGAAATTCATAAAGCCATCTCTGGCATTCCACAAATAAAAGTTAACCACCGCATCACCAACAACTTAGGAGTCATTAATACTTAGGAAGCCCTCTATGTTGACCAGGAGCTCGCATCCCCCGCAAAGCCCTGGAGAAGGATGCCCTGTCCTTCCTTCACCGCAGCGCCCGCCCCGAGCTCAGCAACTCACCGACTTCAGCCTGGTGACCTTGTTGGCTAGGGTGTCTGCCATACGCTTGTTCTCTACATCCAGCATATCCTCCACGGCACCCGGACTCTGACCTTGGGGGGGGGGGGGGGGGAAACCGAGGAGCATGAGTTTCATCTGGCCTGATACAGCTACTGGTGCGGTTGCTCACCCGACGTGGCAGGCGAGGCAGAGCAGGCTCGTTGCCCGGCCGGTCTGGGGCTTGCCATGGAAGCCTTTACAGCTGCCCCCTCGCACCTGCAACCTCGGGGAATCAGTGCCACGAAACGCTCCCCAGTTCTTCGTGACAAAACCGCCCCAAACCTTCCCCGGACGGGCCGGACTGGAAGCCCCGCCAGGCCGCTGGGCGCAGCACAGGGTTCGGCAGCACGGAGCGCCGCCGGGCGCTGGGCAGAGGGGCCGCCCGGGCCGGGCCGCCGCCTGCTGCAGCTCCCGAATGGCGGTGGCAGCGCTCCCCTGCCCCCCCACAAACGGCAGCGGAGACCCCCCTGCTCGCCCCCCACCTGGGCCCGGCCCCGCCGACCCCTCACCTCGGCCCCACTCCGCCATGGCGGCCACCAGCCCCGCCTCGCCGGGCGGAGCCGCGCCGGCCCCAGCCAAATGCCCGCCGACCTGCCCCGCTGTGGGGTTCCTCCGGCGCCCGCGGGGCGGCTGTCGGGGCCTCCTCAGGCCGGGCCCGTCCCGGCCGCGGCTCTCCGGGCCGCGCCGCGGAGCGCCGCCGGGGGAGGGCCGGGGCCAGGAAATGAGGCAGGAAGCCGGGGCGGCGGAGAGGAAGGGAGCGGCGCCTCCCTCCGCGCCCCAGCTCGCTCGCCGCCCCCCTTCCCCGCCGGCGGCCGGGCCTAGCGGCCTCCTCTGGCCCGGCCCTGCCCTGCCCTCGCCGCGGGGCCGAGGCGCCCGCTGGGCCGGGAGGGCGGCGGGCCGGAGGCCCCTGCTCAGGCGGGCCGGGGTCGGGCGCGGCCCCGGCCCGCTCCGGCGTCTCCGAAGGAGTGCAGGTACCGGCAGAGCCCTGCGCGGCCCTGGCGGCCGAAGGAGGGTGCCTGAGGGTGTCGGAAGGTGCAACGAGATGGCAGGGGATGGAGGCCGCAGCGTGAGGGGGGCGCTGGCGGGTGTGGAAGGGCGGGGGGTGACCGGTGCTGCCACCTGCTCTGGCCTTTTCCCCCACGGACGGCGGGGGCCGCCCCCCAGCGCTGGGGATGCGCTGCCGCCCGGGGGCCAGCCGCCAGCTCCCCGGCGCCGCCCCTCCCGGAGGGCGACATGTGCCCCGGGTCCCGGAGACCCTCGTGGCTGCGCCGGGGCGCCCCGGGACCCCCGAACAACCCCCGGGGCGGGGGGGGCCAGGCTTGGCCCCGGGACCCTCGAACATCCCCCGGGGCGCGGGGCACAGGCTCCCGTGACGGGCGAGACCGGTGCTTGGCCCTGTTGCAGAGCCGCGGTACGTGGCAGCGCAGAGCCTAGACGGGTGTGTGAGCCCACGTACCCACCCAAATTTGCTAGATTTTCCACCATTAGGAGTTACTTTCCAACACTATGGGCTTGCATAGCTCTGTGAACTGTTAAACTTGTGCCTGTGTCTAAAATAATCTCATCATCCGTGCCTATGTGCATCTGCTCATTTACATTATTCTCATGAGGCACATTATCTTCTATAATGGTATAAAGGCTGGGGCTGTGGAGCCCAGCCATCCCCGTACGTGCAGTTTTACTGCGTGTGCAGTGTGTCTGACATAATCTGATGCACAGCCTGTTTCTGGTGTTGACTGCATGCAGTGACTGCAACAAAATCCTCATGAACTCTTTCTTTTCACCACCTTAAAAGGTAGCTCTGCCTTAAAACAGGGGGATGCTTTCCTGTCTGCCTGGCTTTCCTCTCCATACCTTTTTACTCCACAGGAATGTTTCTGGATATTTTTTTTTTTCTTCTTCTGTGCAGTAGCAGAAATCAGGCCAGCCAGGGGAGGAGGAGGCAGAGAGCTATTTCAGGGAACTGCTGTTATCTGCTCTATGTTAATCCCCTGGCTGGGTGGGGGGAAGGTTTTCCCCGAGTGCTTTACTGGGAGAGCATATATTAAACGTTGAAAAGCAAAGAGAGGAAGAAGATTAGAGGGAGAGAGAGGAAGCTGGCTGCTGGCTTTACTTGGGGTGTCCGTCTGCTCTGCTTTTATGGATGCAACAGCGTGAGCAATGTCACTTGGGGTTTTTTTTTTGTGATTTATTTTTTTGCCCCTCTTTTTCTTTCCCCACCCCTTTCTCTCTCCCTCTTAGATATCTGTGTATCGAGGTCATTTTGCATCACCATCACTGTTGTCCAGGAGCTCTGGAAGCCCCCTCACTCCCTTTCCTCCCGGTTTCACCTCCTGCTGAAGCCAAGCTGTTAAGATAATGGAGCTCAGGACTGTAGTAGCCACCCTGGAAAGTGGGGAGCAAGACACAGTTCTCAAGGTGCTTCAGATCTACAACCAGGAGGTGAGTGAGCATCAGACCTCTCCCTGATGTCAGCTGCTGCTGTTTCCAAGCCTGGAAGCAGGTTGGCCGTGTTCTGTGCCATCCGGCTGTCCCCAGTCTGTCTCCTCTGAGTGCATCTGTCTGCGCGTTACTGCCATAAAAATGTTACAGACTGCTTCGGCTTTTACTTACAGATGGTTCATTGCTTGATGTTTTGCTAGGAAGCAGCTAAGCAGCTTCTATCTTGGTTCCTTTGTATAATGGAAGTAAAGCACGTGGAAGGGATTTTCTTTAAAAAATATTATCCAGATCCCAAGTAAAACCTGGTAGGGAAATAAACGTCAATGTGAAGACTGAGTAGGAGGAGCTTTTTTGTTAAGGCAAGGTTTGGTAATAAAACTGAGGCCTGGGGAGGAGCTGCAGGTGAAATCGTGGTTGTGATTTGCAAGTAAAAGATCATCAGAGGTGGACAGGGATGGGCTGCTGGAATTTGGTACAGATGCTTGATCTGAAAGCTGATAATAAGAAGTAAATAACAAATACAGAATAAAAAACCCCAAAAGAATGGTTTGGAAGCAGAGATGGGAGTGTTTCTAGCTTTAGAGTGGCAAAGGATTATCTGTGGGGGTAAATCCCTTTTGAAATAGACTCTGGTTGTCAGGGAAATTTCCTTCAGAGGGTTTCCACCAGGGTGGGGCTGGCCCTGCAGATCTGTGACTCATTCTGCACCATTCTTGAGTAGGTGGGAAGCCAGCAGGGAGAACCTGTGAATATTTTTCACAAGTGTGCAAGAGCGAGAGTGTGCAGCTGTTTCCAGCACTCTGTTTTGAAACAGGGGAGACACTACCTCAGGAGTAGGTCCCTATTAAAGATGGTCCACAGGATTAACATCACCTACAGCAGGTGTAATGCTGGAGGAATTCAGAGTGCAAACAGAATTTGATGTGTAACAAGCCTGAGGCATCAAACCACAATATCTTCTGTGTAATTCCTCTGGCTGGCTCCTTTGTCAGTGTATCGAGCGTAGGAAACTTGTAAGAATGTCAGTGGCTTTGCTAGCCTGTCTAGAATAAATGGAGCATTCAACAAGCATTATGAAACTGCAGATAAACTAAGCAACTTCCTGACTTTTTTTTTACTGTAAAAAAATGATGATACTTTTCTGGGGATAAATTTTAATTCACTATTGCATACGCAGTCAGTTTTTGATTGCCAGGAGGAAACTACAGCAAAAGCAAAACCACAGGTATGGCTGAAAAATATACAGAAATGAGATTTCAGGAGCCCGCAAAGAGGATGTGGAGGAAAAGAACAAGTGGCGTGGTTGTCTGCAGAGCAGATCGGTTCCAGGACTGAACCACCGGTTCCTCATAACGTGGTGCAGCAGCTTTTGCACTGGTCAGGTCACCATGCTAAAGCATGATAGTGCTGTGCCAGGGGCTGCCCTCCAGGAATACAGCTGTCCTGCTTCCACACCTGAGGTTTCTCAGCCAGTGTGCTGGCATTGCTTTGCCCATCACAGCTTGTTCTAGGCTAGAAAGACCAAAGCCATCCCTGGGATCTTGGTAACTGTGACACAGTTAATCTGCAAACTTTTATTTTCTGTTTTTAAGCAGACAGGAAATCAGCAGCTTGTAAAAAAGGCAGTGAACGGCAGGGGAGACTACATTTGCAGAGTGAGTCGGGGAACACCTGCGATTGGAGGCCTTGCTGAGCAGAGGAATTACCGGCTATTACAGGATATTTGGGTTGTGATGAGCACCCACTTTACTGCTGCACTATTTTTAAAAGCCCATCTGTCAGATGGGCACAACTGTGGCCTGTGGCATTCAGCCTGCAATGCAGAGCCAGTGGAAGAGGGCAGTGGGTAATATTCATCACAGATGTTTTTCAAGGATGGAAGAGAAACGGGGGCCCACAGAACAGTGGGAACCTCAGACAAGGAAAGCGTTTCAGACCTGGTGGCGTGGTCAATCTCTGCTATTCAAACCAGATTCATTACCTGTAGTTGCAATGCATGTAGATAGAGTTGCTGAGGTAGGGACAGCACTGGAAAGAAAAGTCAGGACTGAAGCAAAAACCTCAGTGGCAGGGGAGTTTTCCTTTTGTCTTGTTCTTTGGGAGTTTGTGCTGTTTGTTACAAACCCCACAAATATTGTAGACCTCTCTGAGCACTGTGGCACTCCTTGCCATGCTGATTCCTTGTCTCTGTGCTGGTTGGGACTGTCCTTGAGAAGGTGTGCTTGCTTTTGCAGTATGTTTTTAGACTTTCTGCTTTCCAGCTGAATGGCCCTTCCTTGGCTGGGCAAAACAGTTTTATGGATTTTTAACCTATTGCTTTGATTGTTTTTATTTTGCCCCCACAGAAATCTCAGTGCTTCACCTTTGATGATGAGGAGCGGGAAGACAGGAAGGTAGGCACACTCCTGGCTTTCTTCCTCTTGTCGGATGTGTAAATCTGCTGCTGTTGCGTACTCATGTCCAGCAGGGCTTGGTGGTGGCAGCCCCTACAGGAAAAGAAATGAGTGTTTTTTCATTAACTTGGTTAGGGAATGGTGTGCTCAAAATGCCTGGCTCTGTTTTTTCCATCAGTAGTTGTTTTAGGATACAGGTCAGCACCCTTCCAGCATTAGCAAGCCCTTTGGGTTCAGTGATGGATATAGTCTCAGCCACGGGTATATAAAAGTGTAATCCTTTATCTGTGGCATGGATCAGCTAGGCAAAGATCATAGCAACATGCAAGCCTCTCGAGGGTAAGTGGTTTTGCTGTGAGCCAGTTGCAGGATTTTATCAAGGCTGTATATTAACAGATACTTTAAGCTGGTGTAATCTGGCACTTGATGGAAAGAAATGCTCCTGCCTGTTTGTTTCTGTTCTTTCACTTCTTTCATGTGAGGGCAGACCTTTGCGTGGCTGCGCGTGGTTGGTGGGCTGATCTGCCTAAATGTTAACTTTTTTTTTTCTCCTGGATTATTTTCAAGCTGAGTCAGTTTTGTGGTCCAGTTCATTGGTTGATTGTGCTAATGCCTATGTTAGCATGGCAAGTGCAAACCAGGCATCCAGGGTGGAGAATGGGACCTCTTTTGTCTGTACCATTGCCAGTTAAAGCTAGTGTGAAGTTTTTCCAGGTACAGCCTGACGTGTAGGACCAGATCTTGCAAGATCCAAGCTCTTTGCCTTGCACTGACTTGCTGTTCAGGCTGGGACAGTCACACGGGCTGTAAGTTCAGGGCCAGCCTTGGGGTGCTCCACTTTTGGAGTGTATGTCATGAAATATGAATTCAGCATCACCGTCTAGTTCCTTGTGCTCATTTCTTCTATTGGTGTAGCCCTGGGCACATGCTCTGAGATCTTTTCAACCTGAGTCTGTCAGAGGCTTTGGCTATTTATGACTTCATCTTTAACTCATGTGTCTGTCTCGTATGGAAGAAGAGGAATGACTTGCTTCTCAGGGTTATGATTGTGGGGCATACTTCATGAGCTAAAGCTTGTTCAGTTCTGCTAGCCTCACGTTAAGGACTAAAATTCCTTTTTTCTTCATTCTTTCCCTCAGTCCTTTTATTATTTTGAAGTATAACTGATTAGGCTGTGTTAAGCCTATTACACTGAGTGATAGCAAAACTTGCAATCTTAGATTCCTTTGCTCTTGTAGTATGCATGGAAAGACATGTGCTCTGATACGGTGTTATGCTAAAGAGATCTAGTGAGATCTTACCTGACCAAGGTGTGAATGTGTGTGCAGTGAATTACCGGTGTAATGTGAGGTGTTGGTTCAAACCATGGCTGCACTTGGTTTAAACCCAGCTGGATGTGATTGCATGAAGCAATACCTTTGCTCTTGTACTCTTCTGTTCCTTGCTGTCGCGTACCATGCTGTTATCCACAAGGGTTAGATTTTTAGCTCTTGTTGATTCGTGTTAGTGGAGCTCTGCTAGTCTGTACCTACTTGAGGATCTGGGCTAGTAGGTCTCCAGACAGCACTGAGATTTAGGGAGACACTACTTACTTGAATCTCCTGAGGCCTCTTCACCTTCTTTCCTGCGGCATCATGTGTTCTTCTTGCCTCACTTGGGTTCTTTTACCTTCCCTTGGTGATTTTCTGATGCATCTCTCAACTTTTTCAGTCTGTTTCTGGAGCACCCAGAGCAGATGCCTCCCTAATCTTAAGGCTCTGGGTGGGAGTAGAGCACTACTGTTGAGTTGGTTGTTGCCCCTTAGTGAAGCCATAAGGGGTGTTTCTGCTCTGCCCTCTTTGCTTAATGCAGCTGCCAAGTAAACTGTTAGCCTGAATCATCCTAACTATGGGTGAAGCTAAAATACGCAATAGTTGCCTGTTCATATTCTCCCCTCACATCTGATACCCTCTCCCAGCTGTTCTTTGTTTCTTGGTGGGTGTCCTTGCTCATACTGGGTCAGGATCCAGAGCCATTAGTGGGCTTATCTCTAGATGGCCCTTGCATTTTCCAGTTCAGAGCATTACAGGGTGGTGGGGGAGCACCGTGAAGCATCAGTGTGCGAGGCATTACTTTTTTCCAACTGCACAGAAAATGGCCCAGCTGCTGATCAAGTTCTTGGAAAAAGAGCTGCAGCCTTCCTGCCAGGTCACGTGTTTGGAAAGCATCCGCATCCTGTCCCGGGACAAATACTGCCTTGACCCTTTCACCACCAAGGAAGGCCTGAAGACCCTCTCCAGGCATGCTGGCATTGATTACTCGGAGGAGCTCATCCGGGAGGTCCCAGACTTGGATGTAATTCTGGAATCCCTCAAATGTCTCTGCAACATTGTCTTCAGCAGCCCTAGGGCACAGGAGCTGACAGCTGAAGCCCGGCTGGTGGTGGGTCTGGCCAAGCGCATCAAACTGTACAATGAGAGGAGCCTTCCTCACGAGGTCAAGTTCTTTGACCTGCGTCTCCTGTTCCTGCTGACGGCGCTGAGAGTGGACATCCGGCAGCAGCTAGCCCAAGAGCTCAGGGGCATTAGCCTGATGACAGATACCCTGGAGCTGACCCTTGGTGTAAAGTGGATGGACCCTTATGAAGTTGCCACTGAGGAGGGACTTCTCCCACCTTTGCCTCGGCAAGAGACAGAGCGAGCCATGGAGATCCTGAAAGTGCTCTTCAATATCACCTTTGATTCCAGCAAGAGGGAGGTTGACGAGGTAAGCTCCTTGGGTGTCCCATCCCACTGTAGTCACATGTCTCCGGGATGTGGCTTGACTGCTGGTTTTCTCCTCTGTTGCATTTCCTCATATTACATACCGGCCCTCGTGCAGCCCCCAGGTACTTGTACGGGTAGCAATAAACTCGCGTGTATATGGACCTTTCCCCCTAGAGCACCACCTCTATCCAATGCATTATTAACCCTTAAGACTTTTAGAGCATTACAGTTTAAAAGTTGGGTATTTTTCCTTCCTAATGGCATGATTTGTTGTGCAAGTGGGAGGGCAATGCTCCCAGGTAACTTGCTTCTGAGTGTGTCCTGGTACTCTTTTCACCTTCTGGGCAAGGTCAGAGGAAAGTATGATGGAGAACATCTCTGGGTAATCCATGGGCCTGTTTTGGGGCCGTTTCCAGCCCTTGACCCGGTGTTGTAGAGTGAGGGGAAAGGTATTGGGCAGGAGGAAGACTCTGTGTTGACCTCAAAATGAGAATTGGGAAGCTACTTCAAGTTAAATACCCTGCTGTTGGTTATCATGCTGCTGGAGGGAGGGATGGGGTTGTGGGCTGCAGGGGCAGCAGGCTGTGGGACATGGAGGATCCCTTTTCCTCATCAAGGTTTTAATTTTCTGTTTTGGGTCCAGGAAGATGCTGCTTTGTACCGGCACTTGGGTGCCCTCCTGCGCCACTGCCTCATGATCTCTGCTGATGGAGAGGACCGGACTGAGGAGTTCCACAGGTCTGTGTTAGATAACTAGGTCATGATCTTCACTAGAAACAGGGTCCCCAAGGCAGATCCTGCCTGACCCTGGCATTAACATCTGCTTGTTTGGTGCTTGCTAAGGTGACTGCTGACAAGCAGGCATCTTTGATTTGGCCTGTGTGTTCCTCACGCTGCTAAGAACCCAGAAATAGCCCAGCCCTTCCTACAGTCAGTTTCTGTGTGCTAATGCCACAGCCTCCCGGCCTACAGGAGGAAGGGTTTTCTCCAAGCCTGCTGACCCCAAGGGCTGTATTCAGTATCCTGCGTCAGGCCTCCTCAACAGTGCCACCCACTTCAGTGGGCAATCTGCCAGAGCAGATGTTCAATACTTTAATTAAGGAGTGCATGGAGTGCCCTTAATTAACTGTCAGTCTCTTGAGCCATGCTGAGAAACTGCCTGAGTCACATTGCTGAGCCTTATTGGTCCAGGGGTGTCAGCTGTGAGGAGGTGACACCATCCTGTTCTCAAGAAAACTATAGTCAGAGGAATCCTAAACAATGCATTGCATTGACTGTCAAGCTGAGAAGGAGTCATACAGCAGGAGGCCCTAGAGAAAGATCTTTGACCACCCAGATTAGTCCTACTTGGCATCTCTGTCAAGATCCATGGTTTCCCAGTTGTCACTGAAGTCTCTTTGGACTCCCAGAAAATAGTTCAACTACCCAAAAAGCAGTTCAGTTTATTCCCTTTTAGTGGTGTGAGGAGCTTGGGATGCAGTCCAAAGACAGCTTGGATCTTGAGGTACTGACGCTCCTGGAAGTTAGTAACGAACCTTCATTTCTGGATAGCTGAAGAACTTCAGTGAGCAAAGATCCATGACTGCGTGTTCACTTCTCTTTTATATCTTTAGTCATACAGTTAACCTTTTGGGCAACTTGCCCCTGAAATGTCTGGATGTCCTTCTGACCCCGAAAGTCCGGCCAGGCTCGCTTGAGTACATGGGTGTCAACATGGATGCAGTCAGCATCCTACTGGATTTCCTGGAGCGACGCCTTGACAGGGTGAGTTGTGAAGCTGCTGTGTGAGTTCATCACTGTTGTTTTCACAAGTTCACTGCAGGGCACCTTTCCTTCAGTCTACATTCATCCTTGAAAAGCCCAGTGCCAACACCACATGAGCACCAGCAAGGCATGGGTATTTTGGAGATAGCCCTTTACAGAAGAGGCAGTTTTTAGTAGAGGCAAAACTCTGATGGTAGGACTAAAACAATGTCTGTCAACTGGGAAGGTGACTGGGTGATTGCTTTATGGACTGCAGGTAGTGAGATGGGTTGAACAGTAGATGATTAACTGGGTGATTAAAATATAAGTGCTCTGTTTCGCTCAACTCAGCAGTGATATGGTGGGCCGCTTCTGGAAGCCTGAATTTGCGTTATTTTCAAGCTGACTGTGGCTTTCAGTCTCTGGAGTTATTCCAAAGGGCCTCCAAATTTTACAGCTGCGCTTCTCTACTCTGGATGCCCTATACAAGTATTTCTAGCACTGCTGTGCTACAGAGCAGGGTTTGGAAGTTCGTGCCAGTTTGAGGAATGATGAAGCACCGATTCCTATAGTAGAGGCTGGAAAGCTTCCATGTCCATCTGTTTCCCTGATGGTCTGTACTCATGTTCTCCATCACTAACCGGATGAGTTGAGCTCAGTGTGACTAACGTGTTTTTCACTTTGTGGACACTTCTGCAGGGACACAAGCTGAAGGAGAGTTTGACCCCTGTGCTGAACCTGCTGACTGAGAGTGCCCGAGTCCACCGCCAGACGAGGAAGTTCCTGAAGGCAAAGGTACGCTATCTGTCGGCCTAATTGAATGATGCTGCACTGAGCAGAGAGAATAGCAAACGGCCTGATTATTGCCATCCTCCAAACAGACCTCCTCTGTCTTTCTGCTGGGTTCTGATACGCATGGGTGATTGAGGCCAGTGGTACCCACACTGGTTTTTTCCACATCTCCCACACTCTGGTTTTATTAATTTTAGCTGATCTGTAAAATGCACATACATTTTCCCCTGTCTGACCTGCTGCTGCCATTCCAGCTCTGCTGATCACCCCTCATTGTGGCCTTGTAGGTGCTGCCTCCACTCCGGGATGTGAGGAATCGGCCAGAGGTGGGGAACTCACTGCGGAACAAGCTGGTACGTTTGATGACCCACATCGACACAGACGTGAAGCACTGTGCGGCAGAGTTCCTCTTTGTCCTCTGCAAGGAGAGTGGTGAGTTGCAGGGGCTTGCTGTGGGCTTTGGTGACAGGAAATCTTGAAGCTTGGCCCCTGGGCAAGCCAGAGAGTGTGGGATTGGTGACCCTCTGCAGCCAGCAGGATCTTCTGTCTTCCCTTGGGCCAGATACACTGAGTAGGGAAAAGTGGAGAGTATCCAAGTGCTCTGTGGGAACGAGTTTCTTGTGCCAGCGGTGAGTGAAAAGCTGTGCTGGAGGACGCCCCAACACCCTGTTGACAACCTGGCCTGCATTCAGGCCTCCGCCCTGTGGGTGCTGTCCCTGCCATTCTTGGTGCATAGCGTGGGAGCCTTGCTCCCCTGTCGGAGTTCAAGGAAGCACTGGCATTTCTGTGTCCGTGGCCTTGCGCTGATCTTGCTGTTGGAGCACAGAGGAGCAGACGGGGCTGGAGAGGCAGAAGGGGAAGCACAGGGTGGTTTCTCTCTCTCTCCTGGCAGTGTCACGGTTTGTGAAGTACACTGGCTACGGGAATGCAGCTGGGCTCCTGGCAGCGCGAGGCCTCATGGCTGGTGGTCGGGAAGAGGGAGAGTACTCGGAAGATGAAGACACAGACACTGAGGAGTACAAAGAGGCAAAGCCCAAGTAAAGAAGTCTGCTTCTCCTCTATAGCACCCCTCTTCCTACACCTTCTTCCCACTCCTGCTCTGTCCCTTTCTTCATCTCTCTCCCTGCCATCTGCTTTGTCCCGCTTTTTCACATGAGCATTTCCTTCCACATTATTTACCAGTTTCACCCTTACCTTTGATGTCCTGTTCCACCCTCTCTGCCTGTTCCTTGGGTGAAATGGCTCTGTGGCTGAGCTCCTCATAGTGGTACTGGTGCATATATTTGGTCCCTGCAGCTGGGTACAGGCTCTAGAGCAAAGTGGGTTCCTTCAGCCAGAGCCCATTCTGCACCAGACCTGTTCATGGTGTGCACGTGGCAGTATCTCTCTCTAATCCGTATCTGATACCCACCCGTTCTTGGCATCTGCACACTCCACTGCGGTGACAGGTTTTTACTGGGTGCTGGAGCAAGGGCGGCTCCTTCTTGCAGTGGGGTTGGAAGTGCCAATTACTCCTCCATCTCCAGAGCCCTGTGCTGCTGGAGCGAGGTGGTTTTTTTGGGGTTGTTTTTTTTTCATTTGCCTGTGAATTAATGGTGGTAACTCAAGGACGAGGGATGTGGTGGGAGAGCTCCAGGACTGTGCTCAGCTCTAGGTCCTATACATTCCAGCATCCTGTTCAATGTGGTTTACAGGTTGGGGGTTGTTTTTTGGGGTTTTTTTTTCTGTGTGAGCTTTTTACCTTCTGACTCAAGGAGAGGGAAAAAGTGTCATTTGCCCTTGTGCATGTGGTTTAAAACTGCACTGTGGAATTGGCAGGATGGTGATGTTGGTTACACAAGAGAAATAGGAGGGATTTGCAAGCGGGGACAACTGTGCACAGGACATACAGAAAGAGACTGGAACCACGAGCGGCAATGACAGTCAGCCTTGCCGTTGTGTTCCTCTGCTCTGTACAGGCAAAGAAGGATTTTAAACAGCCCTTTTTTTCCTCCTGTGCTTTACCTCTCTCTTTTGCCCTGGCCTCGCTATTCTTGCAGCATTAACCCTGTCACGGGACGTGTCGAGGAGAAACTACCCAACCCCATGGAAGGGATGACTGAAGAGCAGAAGGAATACGAAGCCATGAAGTTAGTCAACATGTTTGACAAATTGTCCAGGTACTAGAAAGTTGTGTATGTTCATGTCTGCATCAGCACCTGTGTCTGTGATTTACATTTATCACAATGTATTCCCAAGGCGACCCCTAACTGAAGGGATGTAGGAGAGCATGGAGGAGATACATGAGGAAATACTTCCTTAATCTGGGCCCCGTTACGTGCAAGGGAAGGCACTGCAAGCCCTGCGCACCTCTTTGGTGTAGTGGCGTGCTGTGAAATTCCTCTACGTGCCTGCACTGTGTTTTTGAGCACCTGTTGCCTCACCAGGTTTGGCTGGGTGCTCAGTAAGAACAGCAGCCACTGTCCTGGCAAGGCTGCTCAGCAGGAAGCAGCGTTTTGGGGACAGATGGCAGTCAGTGCCACCAATTAGTTTCCCTGCAGGAGCGTTTTCTCTGGTTGTTCTTCTGCCATTAAATAATCCGTCATTAAAAGGTGCCACAGAGCAACCCAGAATCTGCCAACTGAATTCAGGCCACCCCCACGGATGGGAGGGGGAAAGGGCAGTGCATTTAATGTATGCATTTCCATCATGTGCTAGAGGGAGAGGAACACTGATGTCAGTGCTAGTTTTCCTCTGGCAATCCTTGCACCACACGACCTGTACCTGGACAGGACCCTAAAACTGAGCCTATTCCAGGGAACCTGAGGATAACAATGCTTGCAAATTGTGCTTCCAGCCATTTCCTCATCATGCTGGAGGTTTTGTGGTGATAACTGTCCCCCACTTCTAAAAAGGGATTCTTAGTGGTTGCTTGGTGTGGTTGTGGGCTGCTTCTGGGCAGTTTCCGCAAGCCCCATGTTTCTGCTGTAGTGCTCATCTGTTCCTGTGTTGTCTGCTGCAGATTTGTGTTACTTTCCTCTCTCTCCTCCCTGGTTTCAGAGAGCAAGTCATCCAGCCCATGGGCATCACGCCGAGCGGCAACCTGGCCCCCATGGAGAATGCCATCCGCGATATGGCTGATGAGAGGTCATCGTCCGACTCTGACCTAGGGCTGGACTGATCCAGACCTCTTGCCCCAGCTGCGGAGAGCTGGGGAGCCTCCGTCTGCTCTCCCTCAGAACTGATGCCGCACCCAGTGGCTAGTACTGGGCCAGGACTCTCCCTGTGGGATCTGGATCCAGCCTGGAACCCTCACAGTCCACAGTAAGGAACACCTCCTGCCTCCTTCCCAGGTCCGTAACCGCCTCTCCTTCCAGAGGGTCTTCGTGACCTGGCTCTACTTTGGTCTCTCCTGTCAGCAGCCTTGAGGATTTCGTACTCCAAATCACTTCCAGGACTTTCCAGTAGGATTTTTTTTTTTTTTTAAATACGTGATGTTTGGGAAGAAGAGTTGGGGGAGGATCTTTCTGTCACACCATCATGGTTCAGCAATCTGCAGAGCATCTTGTGTACGTGCTGATGCTTATGTGGCCACTTGTCAGCATGCGCGTCACCGTGTGTGGCTGTGTGAGGCTGGCCCTGTGTGTGGGGAGCTGCTCCCCAGGAACGCGGTGGGGAGGTGGGAGCAGTTATTCACGGCAGCTCTTGGGGATTGGTGTCCGCGGGGCATAGTGCATCCATTTCATCAGCAGGCAGCTGAGCATGTGTGCACTATGTGTGGCTGTGAGCGTGACGGTGTTTGTGCAGAACAGGAATGTGTGGACTTAGGAGTGTATGTGAGTGTGGCCAGAAGCAGCAATGTGTGCGCTGTGGGGAGGCAAGCAAAGCTTTTCTGTGAAGCTTCCAGCATTCCTATCAGCTGCAGGAGAGAAACACACAGGTGACTGCCAGGAATGCTCTGATATTTGGTCTCTGGCGCTGTGCAATGTTCCTGTAACCACAAAGTTTAGTTTTTGGCGTTAATCTTTTCCCATCTCACGCTTTCCAAATGAAAGGCCAAAATCTGTCTTGTCTGCTGCCTCTTTGTCTGCCTTGGCTTTCCCACAGGTCTGCTGCTGTTTGCACCCAGGGGCTGGTGTTGGTCCTGTCCTTTGCTGTGGCTTGATTTGTCTTTTATTTGTTTTATTTTGAGATTTTTTCTTTTTAAAGAAAATTGTTTTAAAGAAAATCTTCCAGTTTGTCTCATGTACCAGAGTTCCAAAACTTACTATCACAAGTAGGAATGCAAAAGTGATGCTAGAATAAAGAAAACCTGACAAACAACTGCATGGCAGTGATTCATCGAACGTGATAGCTCTGAGAAAGGAAGGAAATATCTTTGGCTTTTTCTTATTAGCAGATGGTTCTACTCTGATCACCCTGAACTTCACGGTGTTTTTTGGGAAGTAAAATTGTGGCGTTGAACTGGGGCTAAGCCAGAACCTTTCCCTGCACTAAGTATAACTGAATAGAGCATCCCAAAGTTAGAGTAAGCATTGAAGCCTGAGGATTGGAAAACTCTTTTAGCTCGACCCCTCAGGCCTCACAACACACAGTTGTTTACAGGACTGTTCCTCATCTCCTCTATAAATGCTCTGTAATGGTTGAAAATTGTGCACACCAGCTCTATTTTCTGTCTGTGCAGTGGGGATTTGCTGCTCAGCCTTTGCAGGACGTGAGCCACCCTCAGTGATCTGGCTTTGCTGAGGTTTCTGAGTCCCCACAGGGCAGCACGTGCAGCAGAGCTGGGGCTCTGGTGGGAAGGCAGACTGGCTGACCAGGCTCCCCAGTGGGGCACAACACAGGGCACCCAGGAAAGCTGGGTCTGGGGAGGCTGCCGGTGCGCAGCCGAGGTGAGCAGAGGGTTTGCAAGTATTTCTGCCTGTGTATTTTTAGAAGTTGGTGCTTGTTTTCTGAAGACTGCCTCTATGACATGAAAAGCTGAAGGTATGCTTAATTTAGTTTAGTTCTTAAGTGATTAAAATTTTTTTCAGTAGTTATGATTAAGTCCCAGGCTCTCCCAGAGGTATGCAAAATTTATGTAAAACTGACCCACTAAAATTTGTGGATAGGCTTCTGTCATGAGAATAGCGTCAGTGTATTGCAGCTGGAGTTTTTAGGCCAACTGCATCTCTCCCCTTCTTTCTTTATTTTTTTTATTTAATAACTAGCAAAACCCCCCACTGCAGACCTTCCATGTGAAGATGCAGACCTCTGTGTCTCCATCTCTTAAAGCTTTCCATGCAAAAGGAAAAGTAAGGGTGTGTATCTTTAATGCAGTGCTTCTGGTATCGTATTCTGTTTCTCTGTTGTGCTTAAACTCCTGACTTGCAACTGACAGGCCCTGCTTTGAAAAGCCCTGGTGCAAGGGCTGAACTTGGCACAGGGGGCTTTGGGAGTGAGGGTTTGTGAACAGGGTATGTTTTAAAAACAAGATGCTGCCACAGTTTTCATTGCAAAGCGACGTGCCACGAGGCTTCTGGTGCTCTGCAAAGTGAGAGAACAACCGTTCTTCTTGCGGCTGTGTGTTCAAATGCAGCTGCTGGGCTGGTCTGGCTGCAAGGAGGAACATGCAGTTATATTTAAATTGTGCGTTTGGATAAACAAGTCTGCTCATCTGAATGCGAGCTTGTTCAAACCTATCTTCAAGGCATTTAGACTTGCTTAAACCTTTCTTTTTCTTGTTCAACCTTTCTTTCAGTTGGTAACCGGTCATGAGTGGTGTTCCTGAGGGCTCAGTGCTGGGGCCAGTCCCGTTTAATGTCTGTATCAATGATCTGGATGAGGGGATCGAGTGCACCCTCAGTAAGTTTGCAGAGAACACCAAGTTGGGAAGTTGATCTGCTTGTGGCTAGGAAGGCTCTGCAGAGGGATCTGGACAGGCTGGACCGATGGGCTGAGGCCAGTTGTACGAGGTTCAAGACGGCTCAGTGCGGGGTCCTGCACGTGGGTCACACCAGCCCCAGGCAGCGCTGCGGACTGGGGCAGAGCGGCTGGAAAGCTGCCTGGTGGGAAAGGCCCTGGGGGGGCTGGTTGACAGCTGGCTGGGCATGAGCCGGCTGTATGCCAAGGGGGCCAACAGCATCCTGGCTTGTATCTGAAACAGTGTGGCCAGTGGGACCAGGGCAGCAACTGTCCCCCTGTAATCGGCAGTGGTGAGGCTGCACCTCAAACCCTGTGTGCAGTTTTGGGCCCCTCACTGCAAGAAGGACGTAGAGGGGCTGGAGTGTGTCCAGGGATGGGCAACGGAGCTGGGGAAGGGGCTGGAACACAAGTCTTACATGGAGTGGCTGAGAGAACTGGGGCTGTTCAGCCTGGAGGAGGAGGCGGCTCTCCTTATCGCTCTCTACAACTGCCTGAAAGGAGGGTGTAGGCAGGTGGGGGTTCATCTCTTCTACCAGATAACAAGTGACAGGACAAGAGGAAATGGCCTCAGGTTGTGCCAGGGAAGGTTTAGATTGGATATTAGAAAACATTTCTTCACCAAAAGGGTTGTCAAGCATTGGAACAGGCTGCTCAGGGAGGTGGTGGAGTCACCAGCCCTGGAGGTGTTTAAAAGACACATAGATATGGTGCTTAGGGATGTGGTTTAGTGATGGACTTGGCAGTGCTGGGTTAATGGTTGGATTCAAGGACCGTAAGGGTCTATTCCAACCTCAATGATTCTGTGATTCTAAGGAAGCAGCTAGGACACCAAGTGCAGAGCTCTGTTCCTGTAGCATTAGCAGTGTTGTACCAGGATTCTGTGGGATCCCTGGGGCTAGTCTGATTTATAGTGGATGAGTATTAGGTCCAAAACCTTCTAATTACATAAACAGATAGCCATAAGAGACGGTGTTTTGAGGCTCTAGCTTTGCCATGTGAAGAGCTTTCAGGCATAGAAGTAACAGTGTTCCAGTGTTGTGTTGGTAAGACACAGCTGTGTGCTCAAATGCTTTTATTCCCTTTGCTTGGAACCATAACAAAACAGTGGCACAAAATGCTTTGCATTTTGTTGTGCTTGTTTAGAGCTGGTACTGAGCCAGGGCTGCCTCTAGAACAGTTGCTGTGATAAGCATATGGGTCAGCCAGGGCCACCTGAGTGTGACTTCAATCTCTACAGCCACATTTAGGTGCTGGGGTGATGAAAATCATGCTCCATGGCAGGGAAGAGGCCCTGCTGTGCCAGTAATATGCAAAGTACATCTGCTAGGACACATTCGGGAAGGAGCAGGACATCACTGCAGTGCTCTGACTGATGCTGCCCCTCTCTGGGACAGCAGTTACAGGGAGGAAAGGTACTTGTGTAAGGTTAAAAAGAAATAAAATAATAAAAAAGCAGGTGAAAGGAGTGGTGGTGAGTGGCACAGAATGTGTTAGAATACTAGGGAAGGTGCAAAGTTTACAGAAAAACCCACAGGTGACATCAGCAAAAGAATTAAAACTCTTTATTATTAAATAATTAACACTACACCGATTCAAAACTCTTCCAGCAGCTCAAGCTGGTGTGTTTCTGAACAGGAATGGGGGACAAGCTCCCCTCCAGCCCTGATAGCATTTGTCCCCTGATTAGCAGAGTTTCCATCTGAAGAATAAACACTACAAGTCTGCAGCAGCTGAAAGATCATGACGAAGAGAAGAGTATCTGAGGAGGAGCTGTGAAGGGAGTTGGTACATGTGGGGAGCTGGAACACTCACTCCAGACTGCCTTGCCTCAAGGCCTGACCTTCTGGCATTTTCAACTCCTGCTCGCTGAAAGCCAGGCCCTCTGAGGGTCTCCAAGGTTGGACGGCTTGGAAGGAGTGAGACCCAAATGGCAAGCTGCCCGTGCACAGCTCGTCTGACATGCTGGCACAAGCCCACGAGCTTCCAGCCAGTTACTGGTGTGAAGTTCTCATGGCTGGACATCATCAAATGGTGCGCTGATGGAGCGACAGCCAGGGCCACGGAAGAGGCAAGCCTCCCCTAGCAGGTGCCAACATGAAGCAAGACAAGGAGGGAGCAGTGGCTACATCAACTGTTCTGAAGTCTCAGGCAGGAAAGCCTTCATGTGCAGAGCCAGTCTCCAGCTTGGCATTTGGGCTTCTCTCCCTTCAGCTTCCCTTCCGTCATGGGCGAGGGCCTCTCTGCTCCGCTTCCAGCCCAGCTGGATTGAGCCACGGGCATCCCCTCCTCCCCAGTGTGCCAGTTCTGTGTGGATTTGCTGCTGCAGAGCTGGATGGCCTCTTCCACCGCTCCCTGCCACAGTCTCTTTTCTCTGCCCGTGCTGGGCATGACAGTCTCTCCTTTTCAAGGTGAACATCGCTCTCCAGCAGCAGGGAGCCAGCTGTCCTATTTGTCTTTTGCATCCAGCTAAAAATAGAAAGACCACACAGTGTTCGCTAGGGTGTTTCAAACCTTCCAGCCCCTGTTAGCTCAGCCAGCAATGCTTCCTAGCACCCAGAGCGAGAAGCATTTTGTGTTTTACCACATTTGCATCAGTGATTTAGAGCAGCACAGAGCATTAAACCAAGGGCTGGTTGATCTCATACAAATGCAAAATGGTTTGTAGTGGAAAATCAAAAACCTGACAAGACGACTAACATTCCTATTCATTCCTACCCCATGATCTGATGAAAGAAAAACAACCTGCATGTTAAAATGGGAATTTTAAAGCTGGATTTTGTCTTGAGTCGAGGAACTCATGTACAGACAGCGTATCTGTTAAAAAAACTTCTGTGTTTTTTTTAACACAGCTTCTTACTATGGTGAGCTGGCAGAACCCTACCGCTGTGCCCATTTACACAAGCGGAAGAGCTGGCCTGGCCCACAAGTTACAACTTCTGCTTAAATTAAAAAAAAAGTTTAAAAAGCAATGCCAAATGTGGAAAAATCTTCCCAGGACGTCTATATTAATGTAATAACTAATATTAGCACTAAATTCAAAGTAATTAAAAACTTGTTCTCCTACAATTTCTCACTTCTGAAGATCCTGGAAGATTACAGATGCAAGAATGGCACAGGGAAATAAATGACCAGTGGAGGAAAATGCCTTTAACAATTCAGTGCTCTCAGGTGAAACACAAGTACCCTCACTCCTGCCTGCTGTTTCCTGTTCATTGCATGCCTGGCCACTGCAGAGCACTTTGGTTCGGTCTCAGACACAGTATGATTAGAGCTTCCCTTTTTTTACTGCTATGATTTATTTCTCACGATGACCAGAAAAATCACTAGAAATGAAACCAAGTCCACTAAGCGAACATACAGAAAGAGGAAAGCTCCACTAAGGTGAGGTGTGGCTCTGCTCTTTGGTTTAGTTCAGGAGTTACTCATGTTAATGTGCCATTGCTCAGGCACTCAGCCAGGGAAAAAGTGTAAAAGCCAGTGCCTGAACAGCAGCTTCAGCACCCGAGAGCGCATCCCACTGTGTGTCTGCACAATTTAGTGGAGTTTTTCCAGTCTCCTTGCACACATCTGGGGGAAGTGCTGCCTGAAGAAGAGCATGCCCATGTCTTGTGTAAGTACAAAAGCGGGTCCTCTGCTGACTTACAAGATTGTACTGGATATTTGGTACAGGTGACAGAGGGGATTTTCTGGTTGGTGGCTTCCAGCTCCAGGAAACTATACCTTTGTCTATAGGGCTTTTTCAGTGTATTTGGGAACAAACTGAAAAACCAGACAAAATCAACAGGAAGCTTTTCAGTAATTGAGTGGGTTGTTGCTTGAAGAAGCCCTAAAGTGCTCTCGTTCAACCCAGAGCCCGACTTTTTCAATATTCCTATTTCATCTGAGGTTGGAAGATCTGCATCCTCCCCTTCTCTACCCCTGAAACATTCATCAACGCAGCACTGCTCTGTGGCACTTTTGCTGTGAAACAGCACTGAAGTTTCATTTTGTTTTTTTTTTTTTTTTTTTAAACCTTTTTGCACTTTCTGTGGTCCTTTTCTGTGAATGCAGGCTGCAGGCATGGCTGTGCAGGTCTAACCCCCAGCAAACAAACCTGCTCCCCCTGGAATAACGCCAGCACAAGGAATGAAGAGGCTGAGGGAGGGAGGCAGGGCTCTGAGCCCCTTCCCACCTTTTCTTTTTCCTTCTGAATTAGTGTTTGCATCTCTTCGTTCCAGTCCAACAGATCCACCAGCTTCTCGACCCCACTGACCACGTCCCCCAGCTGGGCTACGTCATTGTAGCGTTTCTGCCAGGCGAAGGGTCCTACGAGATCTCGGTTGATCAGGACTCGGGGAACGGAGCTGCGAACAGCTCCTGCTAGGCTGGCAAAGGGCTCCACCTGAAGGAAGGCAACCCAAGGAGCAGAGAGAAACCGTCACCTCGCTGAGGGCACGAATTCACAGCACCTTAAGCTTGTAACCACTGTGTTTAACGGTTCTCCCACTGTGGGCTAAGCGACCTCAGCTTTGAACAGGCTGTGGATGCCACTGGTGGTCTTTCCTCAGGCACCCACGAAACTCATCTCTTGCTCTCCAGGACCACACAAGGTTTTCAGGGGGTCTCAGAGCACGTGCACCCTACCTCTTACCCTGCTACTTCAACTTGTACCTCTATTTTACCAGGTTGTTGCCTTCTCCTCTAAACCCTCTCTCTCCTCCCGAGTCCCCTTGGGCCCTGTTTTCCATGTGCCTTTTTCTCCTTGTGAGCCAGGGTTTCCCTTTGTCCCAGACCTCTAGGGATGTTCCGATGATGAAAAGCAGGTCTGCCATGGGGAAGTCTGTCACATGCAGGAAGAAGCGCTGCGGGAGCTCCTCGCCAAAGAACACAATGTCAGGCTTGATGACTCCAGTGCAGACGGGACAGTGAGGGACCCTGTCTGCCATGACGTCCCCCTGAAGCAAGAGCACCCAACACCACTGGTTACAGGGCAGCGCATACCTGTACAAGCAGGGTCAGAACCACAACACATCCTCACAGCAACATTCAGCCCCAAGTCTGGTCCCCTCCAATAAAACCTCTTGGCCCGGAGGGAAAAATAACAGGCCTGCAACAGGTTCTCCTCCTTCTATTAATTTATGTGTCAGTGCCCAACTGTGACCGCTCACCCTGAAGTCCTCTCCTGGGAACTTCCTTCGACAGACCGTGCAAGTGGCAGTGGCAAATGTGCCGTGGGCTTCCACCAGTCTATCCGGAGGGATCCCAGCAACTGGAACACAGTGTGTAGGAGAGGACCAGCTCAGCATGAGCGGACTGAACCAGAAACTCCACATGAACTGGGCACTCCCCCAGTCCTGCCTCCCATTCTGCTTCTCACCCTCTGTCTCTTCCTGGCACGCTGCTGCTGAGAGATGGGGAAGAGAAAACTCACCTCTCTCCAGCCCGTCAATATTCTGGGTGTAGAGGCGCAGGAGGAGCCCTTTGTCATGCAGGAGTCTTAGGAAATAGTGGGTGTAGTTGGGTCTGTAGTTGCCAGGGTAGAGCTCCTTGGCCAAAGTGAAAAAGGGCTTAGGGTTGACAAAGAAATACATCAGTTCAAAGATGGCTTCTGGGTAGGGGATGTTGTACTGCTCAAGGTTACTGTAGAGGCCGCTCCCTGGGGACCTGCAAGGAGAGGAGAGCAGGGCTGGTAGTCAGAATGCAGGACAAGATGCCACCCACCACAGAGCCAGGCCAAGATGAGACAGAGCAGCCAGCCAGGTCCTTGGGTTCTCTCTGGCTGCTTTGTACTGTCCATTGCCTGTTGAGAGAGCAGCTGAAACTACGTCTGCACAGGAGGAGAACGTGACTCACATCCCTGTTCCACTGCCAGCCCACGTTCTCCCAGCTGCAGAGGTGTGCCTGCAGCCAGAGGGAGGGAAGGGCCACGCTGGTACGCTGTGAAGACCACGCTCCCTTTTAGCTGGAGTGTCTCAAGCCTGTGCCACGGCCACATAGGCTGCTCTGGTGGCCAAGGTGGCGGAGCGAGTGCAGCCACGGAATCAAGTAACAGGCATGACTTAACTGTCCTGAAGATGTGGGCCAAGGAATGGTGCAAAGTCTGACTGGTGATGCCAGCCTGCCTTTGGCTGGAGAAGGAGATGGAGGGGTGAGAGGAGTAGTAGGCTCCAGCATTATCTAAACTGAAGATCCTGTCCCTTGCAGCGCTGAAAAAGGACAAATGAAATGATGGAGGTGTTACCTGAAATCTGGGATGCCGCTGGGGGTGCTAATCCCAGCGCCAGCCATCACCACCACTCGGCGACACTCCTTCTTCTGAATTAGCTCTGCCACATCCCGCAGGGTAAGCTTCTGCTTCCCACCGTCATCTCCCCACCTGCCCATTCCTAAAATGGCCCTGGCAGCAGCAGACAGAGAGAAGGGCCTGGTCCCTTGGATCCTGCTCGGAACAGAGACAAAGCACAACAGGTAGCGTAATGACAGCAACTTCAGCTGAAAACTGCTCAGGGAGAAATGCATCACAAGAATTTCACAGAAAGTTCTTCCCTGGGTAGGACCGCGTGCTAGTTTGTTAACAAGAAGGAAGCTTAACTGCTTGTCTAATCTGTACCCCAGCAGCAGATACTTTCCATTGTGCTTTCTTATGCAGATCTAAAAATACCATGTCATAGGGGTACAAGTGAGAGGTTTTTTTTGGGACAGGGTTGGACACAGGGCTGTGGGAGCGGTAGCACTGGGACTCACAAGTCTCACAGTCCATTTACACTGCTTTTGGGATATGGAAGACTCTTCTATGTCCTCAGTTTCAAGAAGTTTGTAGGGTGATGTGGTCACCCTGGGACAATGCAGCCCAGGCTGGCACGGACATGGTCATTTCTCTACATCCTCCAAGGGCTCTGTGTGCGAGCTCCACGTGGAAATAGCAAATGCCTAAAGGAATCACAGGTCAGCACTACGTACAGATGGGGCTGAAAACAGTCATTATCGTCTCAAGGAACAGCCTGTCCTGCACCAACATGCACTAATTGGGAAGATTACGAGCGGTCCAGAGGAGACGTGGGACTCTGGAAAAGCCAAGAGAGGGCTGCTAGATCTCTGCAGCCCGCAAGTAGCAATTACCGAGCTCATTAAGTGTCGGCCTCGGTGTGCCCGACACGGCCTTCCCAAGGACACGGCTCTGTCCCGTTAGACCAGGCTCCCGGAGAGCTACATTCAGTGTTCGGTAAACCTCTACTGCCCGAGCCCCCGGGCAGCTCTGTCTCACGGGGCGACCCTCCCGCCCGCGGAGAGGCGGCTGCTCCGCGCTGCCGCCGGCGGTTCCTTCCGTCGGGCCCCCGGTGCGGAGGCCCGGCGGGCAGCAGGGCCCGGCACCGGCGGTGGAGTTGCCGGGCCCACGTAGCCATGCGGCCCTACCTGGGCGCTGCGGGGCCCGCCGCCGCCTCGCTGTGCGCAGCGCGCAGGGGGGGCCGGGCTGGGCGCCCCGGGCCGCCGCCGCCATCCCTGGGGCCGCCGCCGTCCTTGGGGCCGCCGCCGTCCCTGCGGCCGCGCTCCCACAGGCTCCTCCACGCTGCAAGAAAGCGCAGAGCGGGTGACCGGGCGGGGGGCGCCCCGCATGCCCGCCGCCAGCCCCCGCCGGGCCCCTCCCGCGGGCTCACCCGCTGCCAGCCGCCGGGCCCCGCGCTCCATGGCCGGGGCAGCGGCCGAGCCCCGCCGCGCCGCTACCGCAATGCCCCGAGTAGGCGCGCCCGCCTCCCGCCCGCCTCTCTGGCAGCCTCCCGGCCTCTCCCCGCCGCCCCGTTTTGGGTCGATTCGTGTCGTTTCGGGGTGCTTGGGGAGGCGGGGGGGAAGGCCGGGGGGCAAGGCGTTGCCATGGCTACCGCGGGGCGGGGGGGCGTTCGCCGCGGGGCCTTACGGTACCCAGCGTGCCCCGCGCGGCGCCGGAAGTGAGTGTGCATTTCCGGTGGCCGCGAGCGCGGGGGCGGCCGGGTGTCGGCGTCGCTGGCTGCTCTCCCCTCCGTCCCTCCGGCCGCCGCCATGAAGGACGTACCGGGTTTCCTGCAGCAGAGCCAGAGCTCGGGGCCGGGGCAGGCCGCTGTCTGGCACCGTCTGGAGGAGCTCTACAACAAGAAGTGAGCTGGGGGAGGGAGGCCGCGGCTGTGGTAACACCGGTCCCGGAGAGCGGGCCGCTGCCCTCGGGGACCGGCACGACTCCCGCTCGCCTCTGCTGGGTGTTCTGGGGCGTTGCTGGGGGGCTGTGCCCCGCCGGGCGCCTGCCCGGGGCCCAGCGTGTGCCGGCTTGGCTGTTACGCGGAGAGCGGGGCTTAGCGGCCCTCGCCCGGTGCTGAGCCTACGATACAAGCGCTGGGATGATGAGCCCTCCCCGGGTAGGAGCAGGCTCCTCCCTGTGTCCTTTTGATAACTTAGTAAGCGTTTAAGCAGCACGAATGTAGTGGTAGAAAATCAGGGAGTTGACTTTCACGTTATTTTTCTTGGGGTTACTTTATGTTATGCCCTGAGGGGTGGGGCGTGAGTGTCTCACCGGTTTCGTTTCTCACTTGTCTCCGTCGTTAGTCACAGCAGCCGTGGAGACAGGTGGGCCTAACGGATTTGAGTGTGAAATACAGCATGTGGCAGGAGCTGAGGCGCTGGTATAAAGTGGGAACTCGCTGACAGACCTTATTGTTTTTTAAGACTCTGGCACCAGCTGACTCTGCAAGTTTTGGACTTTGTTCAGGACCCTTGCTTTGCCCAAGGAGATGGACTTATCAAGGTGAAGTATTTGATTGTTCCCAAGAGGTTTATCTTGCTGTGGTGAAGTTGAGTGATGGTGTTTTTGTGCTAGTGAAAAATAAGCTGCCTGTGACTTGTCTCTGGAGAATTATTAAACTAGATGAATTCAGCTTTCTGGGGCTTATGCACTAGATGTGAGTGTGCAGGATTTGATTGGCATGTGAAAATTCTGCTAAAATTAAATGTGTCGATTTTAGAAGCTGCAAAAGGATATTTTCATTAACTTAAGTTTTTTGGGGGAGAGGGTACAGGTACAAAAAGTTCCCTTCTGTAACAAGAGGTTTGCAACTGCAAGCATAGGATGGATTGTCAGGTGTTCACAAAGGCTTCAAAATATTCAGTAGGTTACTTCATCCAGTGGGAGCTTCTTCTAGGTATGAAGATAAGGGTGTACTCAGTCCAGAGTCGCATATTGTCTGTCTGCTACAAGTAATAATGAGCTTTCATGCTCCTTTGAGGTTTTAGGTTAAAAGTCACCTTCCTAGGAGACAGTTATTTCCATGGTAAAGAGCCATGGGTTTCTAGAGACAGCCTCTTTTCTGAAGGCATGCAAAGAGAAATTTGAAAGCTTTGTGTCTGTGCTTGCTGTACAGTCATAACTGAAGACACACACCAGCCCAACCCATAGCAGCGAGGCACTGTATGTATTAGTACCTGCTAGCTTGGAATCACTCCTTGCAGTTGGATAGAATTACTTGAATAGCAGAGCTAAAATTATCTAAAAAGAGCAATCTTTGGCTCCTGGATTCTGTATGGTGTAAAAACTTCTGTGTTGGATGCCCACTACTTTGCTGGAAAATGAATTGGAATGTAGTGAAAAGTGAGTGTCATAGCTGAAACAAAATACCTGTTTGCCCTGACTGTCAATATCTTTGTGCCCACAGCTTTATGAGAACTTCATCAGTGAGTTTGAACACAGGTGGGTTTGTTTGCCTGCAAGTTTTTAGGTCACCTACTGTTGACTGAGACTGTTCTGACAGTGAGCTTTTTGTTCTAGGGTGAACCCCTTGTCCCTGGTAGAGATCATTCTTCATGTAGTCAGACAGATGACAGGTAAGTGTCCTTACCTGTTACTTAAAGTATTTTTAGCAACCGATGTGCATGCAATTTGACTAGTTAATAGTAACAGCTAATTCTTCAATGTTAAGCTATTGCCTTCCTGCTGTATTGAAAAGGAAAAGCGCTAAGTCAAAAAGCATAAATGAATGCTGCTATCCAGAGTAGCCAGTCTACTGCTTTGCTAGGGAAATGGCTGGCGATCAGAAAGCCAGGCCTACAGACAGCAGAACCTTTTGAAAGTTGAGCGGTGTACTACAGAAAAAGTATATTCCAGTCTTCATGAATCCAGTAAAAGGAGATATTTCTTCTGTATATTCCACAGGAATTCCTGATGTTGCTGCTTTTTTTTCCTTTTCTCTCTACTTCAGATCCCACCGTGGCCCTTACTTTTCTGGAGAAGACTCGAGAAAAGGTATTTTTGAAATTGCTTTTTCTGGTAGTCTGCCTACAGGAATAGTTTTGCATTTGAGCGTATATGGTATAGCTGAAGAGGCAGATACGTGTATGTTGAAACCTGTGCTGGAAAATACCTACTCCTTTTCTCAGTGAACAGCTCTGTATTTTAATGCAGGAAGATGGTAACAAATGAAATGCAACCAACGCAATCTAGGTTTCAAGAGCCTACCTGGCTGCAAGGGTAACACTCTCTAAAGATGTATCTTTGTGTAACTGCAGGTAAAAAGCAGCGATGAAGCAGTCATTCTGTGTAAAACAGCCATTGGGGCACTCAAGCTGAACATTGGAGACCTGCAGGTCACCAAGGTGAGGTGATGACTCGAGTAGTTCAAGCATTCAGGTATTTTGGAGCACTGTGACACGCTTCAGCCGTAGCCACAGCATGGATGTGCCTGTGTCTGTGCCTCAGTTCTAAATGAGAATTTGATAAATTTGCAGTTCCTGGGATTTCCAGGAAGACCTGGAGTTCTGCTTTACGGTTTGTAGGCCATAACAGTGCACGGGTAGTACTTATGAACAAATCTTTGATGTTTCAGTAAGATTCTGATGCATGTAGCCTTTCAGGTGCTGTTGCTTATTGGTGGCCTGCAGCTGCTCACTGCAGCTGTTGGTGTGCACAGCTTGAAAGAGAGGGGGGAGAAAAATAAAAATCTTTATATATTCCAGTTTGCAGCTTAGAGGGTCTCACGAACTCAACAGTATATATGCTACTTGTTGGTGAACTGCTAGCGATGACTGAATTAGTGTATCATTTCCTGTGCTAAGCATGTTGGGTTTTTTCATCTGTTGGCTCTTTTTAGAGCTGTCTCTCAAACCTAAGATGAGGGTTTTTTTCATGCAGTGCAGCTTTATATCCCTTATACCCATCAAACTTTGTACTTGCTCTAAGTATATATAAAGCGTGTGTGTGTATATAAATACAGTTGAGCTGCAGGGTTGTCTTTTTGAGGTTTGGGTTTTTTTTTCCTAACCTAACTACTATGTAAATGGAGAATGCCGTTGCTTTATTTTTAATGCTGTGGTCTCTGCTTTACTACCGGGTGGGTGTTAATTCTGGACCACACAGGAATGCTGTAGCTGTTGCAGTAAGGCTGCTTCACAGTGGTGAACTAGAAGGCCAGGAACACAGAGGTGTATGAGGTGTTTCTTCATCTGTAACAAGCAGGTTTTTGCCCTCCTCTAGGAGACCATTGAGGAGGTTGAGGAGATGCTGAACAATCTCCCTGGGGTGACTTCAGTTCACAGCCGCTTCTATGATCTCTCCAGCAAGTATTATCAGACAATTGGGAACCATGCCTCTTACTATAAGGATGCTCTGCGGTTTCTGGGATGCATTGATGTTAAAGATCTGCCAGGTAACTTCTCCTTTGCCAAGCACAGAAATTCCCAGTTTTCATTCTCTGATTTATCACTTCAATCTAAATACACGTGCTGGCAGGGAACAGGTTTTCTCAGTGTTATTTTGAATCTGCTGTAGTTGGGCCAGGATCTAGCTGGAAAGAGGAGGAACCCACAAGAATGGCTGAGTAGGATTCTGTTCCTAAGCTATGTTGGGGTGATGGGAGAGGGGAAGTGCCCCCACCAGAAGAGATAGTTTGTTCTAGTTCCCCAAAATCTTCACTAGAGATTGAAAAAGTAGCCCTTTTTTTCTTTTTTGCTGCTGCTGTGGTTACTGCAGGCTTCTGAATTTCAGGCTTGGGAGAGGATGAGAAGTGGGGCTGGGAGTCATCTAACACAGGTACAGAGAGGAGAGTGCAGGAAGGATTAATGGGGCTTAGGCTGCTGTTTCATTCAAACTATTTTTGTTGGTTTAGTGTTGTGTTTGTTTTTTTTTTTTTCCAGTATCAGAGCAGCAGGAGAGAGCCTTTACCCTGGGACTGGCAGGGCTCTTGGGAGAAGGTGTTTATAACTTTGGGGAGCTGGTAAGTTGGAGCTTTGTTGCTTCAGCTGTTGAGTATCAGGAATTTATTTTACCTTATTAACACTATCCTGCCCGGTTTCTGCAGCTGATGCACCCAGTTCTGGAGTCCCTGAGAAACACTGATCGGCAGTGGCTGATTGACACGCTTTATGCCTTCAACAGTGGTAATGTAGAGACGTTTCAGGCTTTGAAGTCAGCATGGGGTCAGCAGGTGGGTGAATGAGTTGCTGTATTGCTTAAGGCCTAAGCTCAGTATTTAGGGAGGACACTTAGATTCTGAACACATTTACCTTAAGAATTCCTGACTCTGGTGCACTGGTATAATTTTAATCATAGCATAGTAATGTTTCTTTCATTTTGATACATATCATTAGTTCTCTAATCTTTCCTCTGTGTCTGGTTGATTGAAAGAAGCGAAGAGAAATCTTTTGTGATCCAAAGCAAACAAAAACATCATGCAGTGCTGCACACAGGAGGATAATTCTGATTTAATTTCCGTAATGCCATTCACTCCCAGTATTAAACTGCTTCCAATGTAAAATAGTGGCTTTCCCTTGTGTTCTGGGAAGTCTGAGGAAAACAGTGCTGTTGGATATTAACTACACTGGCTGTACCAGAAACGATCAGCACAGCAGTGATTTACAGGTGGGCTTGTATGTCTGCTTGGGCAAGGCTGTGCCCTTTGATAAAAGGTTGCCTACTTTGTGCAGTTCTTAACACTTGTGTTATGGAACCATTATCAGGCAGTGGGTGGCTTGTAGTGGCCTCCTACCTTTTAAATGAAGGTAGTGGGTCCCCATGTGACTTACTCATGTGTGTAACATGCTGTTTTCCCCTGGGTGTGTATGTGTTGGGGTGGGGGAAGTAACAATGAACTTGTTCTATTTTATCCTCTTACAGCCAGATCTGGCTGCAAATGAAGCACTTCTGCTGCAAAAGATTCAACTGCTATGTCTTATGGAGGTGAGCTGAGAACTGTGATGTGTTAAATATGGGAAATGAAGCGGGACTGCTCCAACTACCTTTTGGTGGGGGTAGCAGTGTTGAATATTCTGTTCTCTCGATGCATTCATTCAGAAACTCGTGGGTATAAATACCTGACTGCAAATTTTGCCTCTAGGTGGTGCCAGAAGGCAGTACCGCTTGGGGGGGGGAAAAAAAAAAGCACTTTGTAAGGGCTTGTCTGTAGTTTCAAGAATGTGCTCTTTCAGGCAGGATATTGGAGCTGCGGAAGGAAAGAGCAGGCTTTGCATCTTGAGGATGGTATCTGAAATGATAACTCTTAAAGTATGTTCTAGTTTAACAAATCAAAAAATTTAACACTTAAAATCTTAGTTTCCTAAGGGCTGAAAATCCTTTCCCTGATAGGTAACCTTAAAGGTGTAAACAGTTTCTTTCCTGTCACTTGAAGGCTTTGGCTCTGTTGTTACTAAATAATACTGCTGTATAAACCTCCATGGCCTTGGATCTTTTTTAAAAACTTAAATACTGAGTTGCCTGAGGTGTAATATGTTTATACACACCCATATACCAATATGTGTGTATGTTACTGTGTATATATATTCCATTTCTAGTGTTTTATTGTGAATGAGTTTTACCACCTGTAAGTACTGCATTGTCTCAGGGATGTGGTATGTACAGAGATGTTCTAACACAGACGTATCTGCTTTATTTGGAGATTAATGTTGTTGCCTAGGAAATTTGTGGCTTGGAGCAGTGAGGTATGTGTGCAGGAAGGAGCAGTACTCTTCCTTTCTGCTGACATAAATACTTCAAAAAAAATGCATTTTTATTGAATAGGAGAAATGCAGTTGCTACTGCAGGTGGAGAGTTCAGCAGGGCAGTATGAGGGAGGTTGTGCACACTGTTGGAAAAGACTAAAATCATGTGGGATTTTTTGTTTTGTTTACTTGAACTCAGATGACTTTTACCCGACCGGCCAATCACAGGCAGCTCACTTTTGAGGAGATTGCTAAGAGTGCCAAAGTCACCGTGAATGAGGTGAGTTCAGCTTTAGACAAACTTATTAATGTCTAACTTCTGAAGCTCTGAAAGTGTCTGGATAGACCTACTCCCGTAGGTGAATTCTTAAGTAGAAATGTTCTCCCCTCTTCTTGTGCATTTGAAGAACCCCTTTCTTTTTTAAGAAGGAATTTACTGCTTGGTGCTCCTGTTTCTTGGTAAATACCTTTTTGAAGATTTTTAGTCATAGTCTTTAAGTTGGAAGAGAGCTCTATAGGTCATCTGTTCCCACCTGCTCCTGAAAGCAGGTGTTTGGATTAGGTTATGTAGGGCCCTGCCAAGCCTGTCTTGAATATTTTGTCAGTAAGAGGGAAATGTCACTAATATTTAATTTTTCTCATGGTGAAGAATTTTCTTCTGTTATCCAGATGTAGTCCCTGCTGAAGCAAATCCTGCCTGTGGTCTCTTGTCCTTTCACTGTGCATCCTTATGAAAATAGTATCTCTTACTTTCTGTGTTACGGCCTTTAGGTACTAAAGACTGTGATTGAGGTATTTCCCAAGCTACCTCTTGTCTAGGCTCAACAAATTAGATTTCTTCATAATGTCAAGTTCTTGGCCTCCTAACCATGGTGGCCCATTGTTAGACTCTCTCCAGTTTTGCAGTGTCCCCCTTAAACTGGAAGGGAGTGAAGCAAAGCTGGACACAGTGCTGCAGGTGTGCTCCCACGAGTGCCGAGTGGAATAATTGCATCCCTTGATCCACTGGCTGTGTTCTCGCTGATGCAGACCAGGACACGGTTCCCCTTTGCTGCTATAGGGGAGCACCCCTGGCTCTTGCACAGTTTCCTGTGCCTGCCAGACTATCCATCACAGTATGCTTTGCCGAGGATATTCAGGGTATGCTGCAGCCAGTCAGTGCTGGGGCTTGGGATCGTTTGATCTCAGGTGTCAGACTCCATGTTTATCTTCACTGTACTTCATGGGATTCATGTTAGTGCAATCTCTTGAGGTCTGTCTTCATGGTAGCTCTAATTTCCAGTACATCTACATCTCCTTGCCGGTTTGGTATCATCCGTGAAATTGTCATCAGGCTAGCTTAAACACAACTAAATAGTGTCAGTCTCAATATCGGTCCCCAAGGAGTGCTAGTCATGACCAGCTGCCTGTTGAAGCCTCTAACCACTCTTGTTTGAGGTTGGTAGTTCAGCAGGTTTTCCCCTCCTCTTGTGGCTTGTCCATTCCATAGTTTACCAGCCTGTCAGCAAGGATGTGGTAGAAGGTTTTGTTGAGCACTCTGCTAAGAGAAAGGTACAGGACACCTACAGCATTCTTCTCGACCACTGAACAAGTTATTTAAACTAAAAAGGCAATCCGATTGGTCATGCAGATCTTACCCATGGTAAATCCATGTTGGCCTTTTCCAATTACCTTGCTCTTCCTGGGATTTCAGAGAAAAGAAAAAACCTGCTCTTAGGGAGAAGAAATCTCTCCTGTATATTTAGATGTCAAGTCTCAAGGCAGTATTATAACCTAGAAGGGGATGGGTGTGAGACAGGCTGCAGTTGCTTTTGATTTTGCTGTGTGCAGTAAACAGTCTTCCAAAAGCAGGTGCCGTCTAAAGGTTTTGTTTATCTCGGGGGAAACTGGGTGATTCTCAATTGTTTCCTTGAATTATTTTTTTTAATTTTCAGGTGGAACTGCTGGTGATGAAGGCGCTCTCGGTAGGCTTGGTGAAGGGCAGTATCGATGAAGTCGATAAGAGGGTGCACATGACATGGGTACAACCGCGCGTGTTGGATTTGCAACAGGTAATGACCATCTTCAATGTTAAGGCAGTGCTAACTTGTTTTGTCGTGTGAGGTGACCTGGAAATTAAAATCAGAACTGTCAAGGGTCGCTGTCTGGGAATGACTTTCCTTGGTGGTACTTGAAGATGCTCAAGGAGCGAGGAAGTATATCAACTTTTCCTCGTTCCTTTTTACATTGTTGCCTTCAGCTTTTACCTTGTGTATACACACCTTGGGCGCATTTTGTATCTGCATTTTGCAGTAAGTAGTTAAAAACCTGTCAGGAGATGGAACAGGATATTGGTGACGCTTCTCTTCTGAAAGCTGCTCAAATGCTATGGCTGTGTTCTCCAGAAGGATGCAGACATCTGTGTGGCTGCCTCAAGCCTGAATGCATGAAGCAAAATCTTGGAGTTTCTGGGTTGTAGGCAGCATGCTTGTCTTGAGAAGTTCAGGGTGATAAAGGTGCTGAGCTTCTCAAGTTCATCCTCCTAATGTTTTAGGAGACTGTATAGGGTGCCTTTCACCTTTAAAAAAACAGATTTGGTACATGGAACACTAGCTGCAAATAATTCCTTTAGTGCATTTCAATTTAACTTTCAACATTGCTATTTTGATGGTAAAAGATGTGAAGTAGCGTCTTTTCTAGATGTATGGGTTTTTGAGAAGTTGTTAGGGATCTCAAGGGTTTGTCCTTAAATGTGAATATTGGTATTTCTGGTGGTTGGTGCATTAAAGTGATTGTGGACTTGCCTTGCAGATCAAAGGAATGAAAGACCGCCTGGAGTTCTGGTGCACAGATGTGAGAAGCATGGAGATGTTGGTGGAGCACCAAGCTCACGACATCCTGACATAGAGGACCTTGCACTACCCCTGGGAGAGTAACTTCTACTGCTACTGACGCTAGCAGCACTCAGACCACTGACTCTGTACTGAATTATATTGAAGGGGGGTGGGTGGGCAGAGGGGAGAGCAGCTTTTTGACGCTTGTTTGGAGGAGTAAGTGGCCTTTTGCTGTGTAACCCTTTGGTGCTTGGAGTCAAGATTTCCCTATGCGCTATCATTGGTGGCACTGACCATGAGAGCTCCCATCCCGCTCGTGAAAGGAGGACAGAGGCTCCGCGGTGGCTGGCTGATCAGTCTTGCTATCAGGCTGTTGGGGGAGGATGTGATGCTTGTTGCATGTTGCAGGAGCGGAGGCTCTTTGCCGGGTACAGGGGTAGCAGAAGTTCCTTTATGAGAACGTGCTAGAGAGGTGCCTGACGGTCAGTGTACGTGGTGTTACTTGGTGGCGTTGGCCTTAGGAAGGCGCGACCTTCCCTGGTAACCTCTCTCCCCCTGCCCCTGCAGCAGCCCGAAGGCAGCATTACTGAAATCATCTTTCTCCTTTTGCCCTCTTTCTCCACAACCCCTCCTCCTCATCTGCAGTAGAGGGAGTGTTTACTCCATCAAAGGGTTTTTTCCAGGATTACCGTTTAGTGGATGTGTTTTTATATACTTTTGGGGTGGTTGTCTTTTATGAACACTTTGTGCTAAAGTGAGTTGCAGCAGTATTGCTGGAATAAACTTCTCTGCCTTCCCTTTTCTGTAGTTTGTCGTCTTCGTAACGTGCAGTTGAGCCTCTGATCCATTTAAAAATATGCTTCCTTTTAGATTTCATGTTACAAAACTCTGTCCAAGAACAACACAGGTTTAAACAGTCTGTTAATCACCAGTGGGATTGGTATGTAGTTTACTTAGCATGTAGTACCTTGGTACGTACTTTGTCAAGTTCCTTTCTTTTGTGGGAAACTGTTGTCCTGATGCCTTTTCTCAAGCTGAATAATCATTACTGCCTGAAAAGGCCTAAAGAAGGCCTGAGACAACAAGTTCTTGTTCTGCTCTTGCCTCTTAACAACTGCTACTTCAAAAGCTTTCTGTAATGTAATTGTTTTGCCCTACTGCGATGCCTTTATAGGGATGGAAGATAATTGCACACATCAAGAATTTGAAACAAAGGCAGATCTGAACTGGGGGCTGCCTCCAAGTATCCGTTTGGATGTGTAATACTCCTGATTATAAGGCAGTAATGGCAAACTACACTAAGGGTTATAACAGTAACTTTAAATTGAATGAATACCTGGTTGAATTACTCAGAATGTAAGTAGATCTTTAAATGCTGCTGCTGGTGTCTCTGTGCTTCAAGAAGCATGGTTTATCGGTGTATCCATTCTTGCTTCACGCTGCCAGTTTGGTTACTGCTGTGATTCCGGAGCTCTGGTTATCAGTTGGATTCTCTGGTATCGCGCTGACAAACTGTACCACTGGAATTTTTACATTTTGCTGTCTTGACTCTGAGGGTTTAATGTCGGCAATGGAAAAAAGCAGGCACGTGGCTGATGCCAGGCTGCTGTGCAGATATGAGGATGTCGCAGGCAAGGGAGACTTCAGGTTTATAAAATGAATAAACACCCCAATTGTCAGATCCTGTGCCTGGTCACCCTCCACCCTTCTGCCTCTAATGAATTCTGGCCTAAACTCCTTCATGTTTTGGATTTGTCCAGGTCTGAATGCCTGCCTCTTCCCTGTCCAGCCCATCAGTTCGGTCACTTTGCTCTGCCCTTGCAGGTTCAGCTGCTGAAGCGTGCAGAGCCGCGCTGTGTTCTGTGGGTGCAGTTTGACTTTCCCTAGTTCATGCTTCATTTCGCCTTCCAAAGCTCGTTCCTGATGTCACTTTTACTGACTTCGAAGAGCACGTGGAGGAGACAAGTGTTGAGATCAGAAAAATGTTCCCTTTGTTTTGTGGCTAAGGACAGGAAAAAGGCTTTAAAAGTACAATCTCCTTAGCAGTGTCGTGTCACTACATGTTAGGAGTAAATAAAATGCCAGCTGTGTGGCAAAGCTTGTGTGTTGTAGGGCTGCTGTTGCTTTAGATGAGCGTCAAAACCCCTGAAATGTTGCTGTTGAAATGGTACGTGTGCTCTCCTGAGACTACTTTGACAGCTCTTGTACTGTGGGGAGCACTTGCTTGTATGTAAATTTTTGAGCAGGTCACTGAAGTGAGTGTGAAGATCTGCAGTCTAAGTGCATTACAACAGTTTCAGAGGTTTTTTCCAAGATACCTGGAAGTAGTATTTGCTACCCAAACCTTCCTGTGTGGCACAGAGTGCTGGCTGGCTGCTTCCCTAACAGAAATAATTTGGGAAATTGGGTGTGTGTTTCTTGGAGGCAGGGAGGCTCTTCACACAGGAGGAAAAGATGCGTGTGTAGCACCCAGGCTGCAGACAGTTTTAAATGTCACTTACAGCCTTTGAGTATTTTCTTGCTAGGAATTTAACTTGGTTTTGCTTCCTTGCTAGTGCTGTGAGTGGTTCCTTGGTATCTGCCCTGTGCTTCACTGCAATGAACGAGCTAAAAGCTCCAGTGGGAAATACACGTCCAGGCTGGAGCCTGCTGCAGACTCGCAAAGGAACAGTGTGCCACCCAACAGAGCAGGATTACAGGCCCATTCCCCAGTGAACAAGCTCACGGCTGAAGCAAAACCAACAGGCCATTATGCTGAGTGTTAATGTGAATTTTAATGAACAAACTCAAAGGCTTCCTTGCCGGTGAAGATCTCTTCTGTGGTCTTTACAGGGTGCGGGTTCTTCTTGCCACTTCTTACTCTGGTCTGCTCTTGTAGTGTTGGATGTGTGCCAGGATCCAGGCTGTTGGCAACAGGAAGCACGCAGACATCACAGAAAGCGCGATGGTTTGTTCCTGCCGGCGGGAGAAGAAACAGAGAACTAGTGGGATGGCTACGCGACAGCCACGTCCTACGTGGGGTTCCTGGGGTTCTGCGCACTGGTGCGGTCGGTCTAGTGCAACGGATCGAGTGGGCTTGTCTGTGCTCCTTGCTCTGTCCAGCTGTGCTCAGATGGACACACCTGGGGGCTGTGGGAGGGAGATGGGGGTGCGCACAGCAGCTTCCACCAACGGCTGGTTGCTCTCTAGATTTGTTTCCACCACTTCATGTTTCTCTGTCATGATACTCACTGAAAAATCAGAGCAACGTGTGACCTTCTGTCAGCAGTGAGGCTGGCGCTCGCTTGCAGTGTTTCCAAGAGCAGCTGTGCCTGACTTTCAGATGACTTTGAGGACTGAATGGCAACCAGCAGCAGCCTCTTCTATTTCTGGTGCAGCAGGGCAGCACTTAACCCCTTGCACTGTTGCCTGTCTTTCTGTTTTTGGCTAGAAAAAGAGTCTCGGGGCTCACGATGCACTCTGTTGCAGACCTCGGAAAGGCAGCAGGGGGTAGGCTGCACAAGCGAGGGGTGGAGGCAAAACCCAGCCAGGATTTCTGATAAAAAGCTGCTTTTTCCAAGCTCATTTCACCCAGTGCAGGAGGGTCTCCACAGCTGGAGCGGCTCCTGTTTTGGTGGGGACCTTCCCCAGAGGGAGGAATGGTGGAGGGACCTACACCCTCTGGCTCTGCGATGACAGCAGACCCTGTCCTTGCCCACTGGACTTCTGCTTCAGGGTGAGACCCCCGTGAAAGGGGGAATGGGACCCTGGTCTGTCCCTGGGCTGGCCGGTTGTCTAGAAGGGACTGTCACTGCCACCTCTGTGAGGTCCTTTGGCTCCCATGGCTTAGCCTCCGTGGGGGGCACCCTGGGCTGCTACCCAAAACCCCAAAGGTCAAAAAGGGGGCTGAAAGGATAAAATAGAAGCAAGATCCTGAAGAGGGGAGCAGAGCCCCAACACCCTGTGGGGGTGCAGTCGAGCTTGCACTGCTTGGGGGGCACCTTCCCACCTTTTTCTCTCCCCCCCTCCCCTTTTGCTTTCTCTCCCAACAAAAAGAATTTGGCTATAATTCCATGGGGTGGGTGTCGTGCCCCTCCAGCCACGTTGTGTCCTGAGAGCAGGTGGCTCCCCCCCTTTCCAGCCCCCCACAAACTACTCACAGCAGCTGAGACTGGGTGTTCGGGTGGCTTGGAGGTGATCTGCACCTGGGGGGCCCGTGGGATCCGCAGCGCGCTGGCCAGCAGCCGGGAGCCCCGCTGGAAGCCCCACATGGCGACGGCAGGGTGAGCGTGCCACTCACTGCGGCCAGCTGCAGCTGCCCAGCATGTCACGGCTGCCACCGCCCGCCCTCAGCACGGGACCTGCTGCTCACCCAAGGGAATGGTGGCGGAAAACCCTTAAACAGCAAGATTGTCCCAAATCACTCACTAAATGTTTTTTTTTCCTTTCCTTAAGCGTTGGGGTTTTTTTCCTCCTAGCAGCACCCAGCTCCCTGTGCCTCCCAGGTCAAACCTCATGTCCTTGGTCAACAAGGTGGGTCCTCTCTGCGAGCAGACCTCTCCTGTTCCCCAGCTTTTTAAAATTTACAACTTTAAAACTTAATGTACTTTTGGGGTTTTTTAAGCTGTTGCAGACGTGATGCCTGATCTTCTCAGTCTGATTGTAGTGAACTGGACCTTGCTCATCCTGTCTGTGGCAATGGCTTCTCCATCTTCTGTTGCGGCTCAGTGTTTGAGTCTGCTCAAAACCGTGTATGCATGGGCTCCTCCGTGTGTGGTGTCTGTCCAACAAGCCCGTCGGCCACGGGCTGTCTAAGGTGCTGTCAGGTCTGTTGCTGGTGTTTGATCAAGTTGGGCTGGAGTTTGCAAAAGCAGCTCCCAACTTGCCCCGACCTGAGAGCAGAAGTGGCTGAAAGCTTTCAGCTTGGCTGTTGTTCCTCCGGTGTTTGGGTGCTTGTCAGCAGGAGAAATTGTGCTCTTGCAACTTCAACACGTGCCTGCTTTGCTGAATAACCCAGCTGTGTCCTTTTCTTGCCTAAAATCCGCTCTGTAGGAAGTTTGCCAGGATTTGTATGGACCCATTCAGAGTTCTCCTTCCTGGGGCTGGGAATGCCACCTTGCTCTCCCTGACTCTCCTTGCAGCTCCTGGGGCTTCTTCGTGATTGCAGCAGGCTCTTCTGTGGGGTGAAACTGGGTCTTGTCTTCAGGAGGTCAGAGCTCTTCCCAGAACATCTGTCTCGGGAAGGTGCAGGCTTTTACCTTAAAAACAGCACGATGGGCTACAGGGGCCGTGGCTGGTCAAGCATACATTTGTTGATGAAAGATGACGCTGAAATTTAAAAGCGGCAACTGAATCCTCTTACCTTATATCTGCTGCTTTCAGCTGGCTTTCCAAAGGATTTCTCTTTCATTCCCTGCCCATCAGAGCCTCTTCCCGACCAGCTGACAGTCAGTAGTCTCTCTGTGCAGCAGACACAAAGCTGGGAGGTGGCGGAGTCTGACAGTGAAGATATTTTGAGCAGTTTCGCAAAACATCTGCCCTGTGAGACAAAGGAAAGGAGTAAGTGACCTCCAGGAAGCCCCCCTAGGTGACATCTCACACTCATCGACTTCTCCCTTAGCGTTAGTTGATTTTCTCGAGCAAACCCATGTTGGGTTGTGCCTCTGCATGCTGCTTGTTGTGACAGAAATATGTGACGGCTCCGCTCTCCTTGTCAGAAAGCAGTATCCAGCCGCCCCCCTCTGGGTCTCGAGCTCCATTTCGCCAGCCTAAACCCGATGGATGACCCGTCTGCTCAGGGGACTCGTCAAACCAGGGCCACGATGCCGCACGCAGCGTGGCCACCCCAGCCTGCCGCTTTGCTGGCACCAAAGCAGGCGTCCCGAGTTCCCCCTTGCTGCTGACGCCCCCTGCCCCGTGTTCAGCATTTTAGGGTGTGAAGGAGAGGGCAGTGTTCCTGTGCCTGGGGCCCTTCCTGAGAACCTCCCTAGGAACCTTTTGCTCCCTAAACTCCCCATCTGTGGCAGATGCTTGCGATGAGGAGTGGTGCTGGGATTAAGGGGGTGACAGCAAGAGTGGCCACACTGGTGCTGGGCAACTGTGACGGGTTCTGCTGTTTTTGATGAACAGTAGGAGAATAATCCTGTTGTTGGGAAGTAAAGCCTTGCAAATTTTGTTCTAACAGGAGCCAAGTGAAAGGACCAATTAAAGTCCTTGAGAAACTGGAGAAACAGCTGGTGGTAAAGGACAGATGTAGTTAATGGATTTCCCCTGAAATTACCAGGGAAACTTGTCTGTGCCCTGACTTACGCAGAGAAAATCGTCCTGTGCAGATGAATAAAAAGAAAAAAGCCTCGAGAAACCCTCCGTTCTTGTCACAGCGCGATGGGCTACTTTGAAAAAGCTACATCAGGGTTCGAGGAGGTTTTGGTTTGCTGTGAGAAAGGCCTTTTCTGAAAAGGAGTATTTCAGTATTCCCGTCATGGAGCAAAGGAAGCCAAGTGAGTGTCTGCGGGGTCGGCGGGGGGAGTGCCGGCTGCTGGGGGCTCTTGCGCCCAGAGCCTTCCCCAGGGGGTCTCCGCGCTGGCAGGCTGTGTGTACCTGCCCCTGCCGCAGGCTCACCATGCCTGGACCAGCCAACGGTCGTGAATATTAAAGACTAAATTAAACTTGCTGTGGTAAGGTATGGGTTTAAATCCTCGAATATGAAAGGAGCAGAGCTGGGAGCAAATGTTAATGGTTGGGCTCTGCCCTTCGCTGCCCATCGGGATTGCTGCAAGGCACCTCTATCTGCAGCGACAGGGCTGCTCCAGCCAGGCTCTGCTCTGCGGGGAGCATCTGCCTCCTCGGCTGCTCGCCCGGGAGCTGGTGAGCAGAAGACCAGGAGCAGCTGGCACAGGAGAGCTCTTTGACCCTTTTCACCCCTTGTTTTGGTAGGGAAGGCGTACAGCAGCTCTTTCTTAACCAGCCACCCTTGCTGCTGCTTCTCCTTTTCCTCAGCTTCTTCCCTGCGTGTTTTCTGGTAGGAACACTGTTCCCAGACACATTACGCGTGCTCATGGAAAACCCGCCCTTTGCTCCTGTTCCGCACGGCTGGACCCAGAGGTAGGACAAACAACACTGCCTTTGGCTGTGCCCTCTGTCTGTTCCCTACAAGCTCATGCCATTGTTTCCAGCGCGGTCTCTGGTTCAGGTTCCTCCTGACTGACTGCTGTCCCCGCTCTCTCTGGGGCTGGCAGTGGTGGGCTTGAGGCTGAATCTGGAGGGGCTCGTCCTGCCTCGCTCAGGAGCAAGCGGTGAGGAGCCTTCACCTTCCCCAGGCAGCAGCCAGCAGGGAGCCGTGGTGCCGTTCACTGCTGCTGGACCAAGGAAACACATTTTTGCTTCCTTAATGCTGATGGCAGCTTTGCTCGAGTCAGACACTGGCTTTTCTGCGGATTTGCAGAGAACAGATGTATAATATCTATCCTGTAAAGGTTGGATTGTTCAATAAGATAATCCCCCTCTCAGGGTGCCAGCAGTGGGTTGGTCAGAGACGCAGCATCTGGCTGCAGTGCTCAGTGTCCCCCTGCCCGTGGGGACAGCACCGCAGGTCTCCCTGCTGAGGGACGTTTGTCTCTGCAAGGACCAAAGCTGCTGCATGGGGTGGGATGGAGAAACTGCTGCTGTGATGCCCCTCTGACACGTCATGGATACAGGCAGCGCTTGATGGGGCTGAGAAGGGAACCTCGAGGATTCTCCTGCTGCAGGAGCGTGGAGGCTGAGCACGAGCTGGGGCTGCCCCACATGCGGGCTGAGCTCAGGGGTGGCCCATGGCATGTGGGGGGAGCAGGGAAGGCTTTGAGGTGCAAGAGACATAGGGTCAAGAGACAGGCGGACCTGGGAGCCTCCATCTTGTAGTGAGCATTGACAAGTGAGCTGGAGGCATGTCTGGGATCTGGGGGGAATACCCATCCATTTAGACCCAGGGTAATTTGCTTTTTTTTTTTTCCTTTTTTTTTTTTTCCTTCCCTTCTACTCCCCTGAGACTGGGTTTGTAACTCCTGTGCTGCCCTGTGCTGATGGGGGGTGGAAGTGTCTCTGTGGGGGCTACCACCTCCTGTGCCGAAGGGCATGGGCACGCTGTGGGGCTGGTCAGGCCGCTGCTTTCAGCTCTTGTGGGATCTGCAGTTTGCTCACCTGTGACACGGGGCAGCAGAGGCTTCACTGGGGTCAGGGACCCGCGTGCCCTGCTGTGGCTGCTGGCTGCCCTGGGGATTTGGCTGGTCAAACGCGGTCACAGATCTCTCTGGAGAGCAGTGCTCCAGCCAGGCGAGAGCCCAGGCATGGCCAGGCTGGGGCAAGGAGCCTGCTGGGGACGTGTGCCACGGCCAGGGCAGTGTGGCCCTGGCACAGCCCAGCCTGGGGAGGGTGGGCTCCTCTGTGCATGGTGGCAGTGCCCTGGGGACAGCTTAGTAAAATGCTGCTTGGTCTGTAACTGGCCTTCAGAAGTGCACAGAGACACATGGGGTGGGGAGAAGTGGGGCTGGGTGCCAGCAGTGCCCCTGCGGCACGGGCTGTCGGGGTGGGATGCTTGCTGGCACCCGTGCCGTGCCCAGAAACGTGTGCGGCGGTGGGGTCTCGGGCAGGGAGCCAGGGAAGGCACCCGAAACTGAAGCCTGGACCTGTTCCCTCCGAGAGCTGGCAAGGAGAAGGGTTAAAGCATGGCCTGGGGCAAAGGTTGGTTATAGTGCATGGTTCTTTCTGTGAGGTGCTTTGCTGGAGTGCTTTTTCTGTCTGCTTTGCTGGAGAGCAGCCACAGCCCCTCGCCGGGGCCCTGCGGCATGCCTCGGGCAGCTCGTAGGCCAGTCCTAGCAGCCTGAGGTTTCCTCTCTCCATTCCTCCTTCCTCAGAGCACGAGGCAGCCCTGGGACCTCCGTGCTCCCCACTGTGGGCAGTGTCATCTCAGCAAACACCTGCACATCAGGACTTACTTGTATTATTTTTTTTTTAAGGAGGGAGGGAAAAAAGTTATTTCCTTCCTTCTTTCTCGGTGGGGTGACTTCCGTCCTTCCCGCTGCGAGAGCCCGACAGCCACCCCCGCCGCAGCCGGCGTTCGCACTCAGCCCCGGACCAAAGGCAAGGTCTCGTTCTCTGACCCCCCATTAGGGTTTGGCTCTTGGTTTTGATCTTCCTGGAGGCAGGAGCAGGGGGTTTATCGCAATTCAGTCTCCAGCGTCGCCTGGCGTGAGGAAGCGGAGCCGGCCCCAGTGCTGCCAGCAGCTGGCTGCGGCCAGGGAGGGACTTTGGGGACAGTCAGCCTGGGCTGGGCGCTCTGGCCACGCTTGTGCGGCCCCGGTGGGCTTGCAGCTCTGCCCGGGGAGTTCTTGGTGCCTTGTTTTACCCTCTGTATTATTCTGGAGCTTAGCATTGCCAGGCACCAGCTACAGCTCCCTTCTGTACAGCTCTGTTTGTATGTGTCTATAGCTATACATATCTTTAATATATACTTATATGTATGTTTACGTGTTATATATAAATATATAAAAAGATATCTATACAGATCTGTATTTTTATATATATGTATAAATGAAATAAAAGGCTCCTATCCTAGTAAGCCAGTAGCTGAAGCTGAGCTAAACATGTGAGTGAGAAGCAGCATCGGGTGCAGCAAGCTGGGCGATGGGGAGCCACTGAGGCCGCAGAAGGGCATTTGACAGTGTCCCAGAACAGCACTGGGAGGAAAGGGGGGAAGGTGGCTGTGTTGTATTGGAAGAAACTGGTGAGCCTCTGTCACGGAGGAGAAGAGGGAAGGAAGTTGGAGAAGTGATGTAGCCAGTGGGTGGGTGAGGTTTGGGCGAGCTGGGGGGAGCCTTGCTGGGCTGGGAGGCAGCTGGAGCCAAGGGGGAGCGAGGGGGGCTGCAAAGGGGGAAATGAGCCCAGGTGGGGGAGAGCTGCCCAGGCACTGTGGGGGAGGCTGCAATGGAGGGTGCTGGTAGAGGTGCCGGTGGAGACCAGACGGGAAGCTAAAAGAAACACAGACCCTAGGAACATAGCGAGGCAGGTGAGCTGCCAGCCTTGGTGGTGAGCAGGGTGGTCCAGGAAGGTTTTGGAGAGAGAGGCAGCTTGCAGCCCCTGCTTTGGGCTGGTGTCAAACTGCCATGCTCAGCCTGCTCCGGCTTGGTCCGTTCGCCACTTGCCCCAGACTCTTGTTGTTCTGCAGCTCGGCTTGGTTCAGAAATGGCCGATGGCAAGGAGGACCCCGCTGTGTTCACCTCTGCCTCTCTGCCCTCGGACCCACGGCTGCTGGCGACGGTGACCAACGCTTACCTGGGCACCCGCGTGTACCGGGACATCCTCCACGTCAACGGCGTGTACAACGGGGCGGTGGGAGACACGCACCGTGCTGACGTCCCCAGCCCCCTCAATGTCAGGATGGTGGTGCCTGCTGCGGACAGCCCGGCAGAGACCTTCGCCTTGGACACCCGGACGGGTGAGCAGCCGAGTGCGGGCAGGCACCTCCCTGTCCTGCCGCCTCTGGACCTTCAGAATCTGGAGCATCCGCCGCTCTTCTGTCCCGCTGCTGGTGACCCCCTTCTAGAGTTTAAAGTCTCTTTGCCTGGGTTGCCTCTTCCACAAGGTCACATCTGTCTTCTCCCCATTTTATGTTCACCTGCGGGGTGGTGTTCTTCCAAAGTTGTGTTGGAGCGAGTGGAATAAGAGCGACTTTCAGACTGTATCTCAATCCCTGTTGGAGCCAAGCTTGGAAAACACAGTTTAGTCATGAAGCCTGATGAAACATTCTACAGCATAGATCTCTGTGGCTTGGCCAGATTCAGTGTGTTAACAGTCAAAAAGCTCTGTTTGCATCTGGACCTGGGAAAAGGTGGTTCCTTTGCCAGCGAGAGCCAGTAGATAGGGCTGAAATGGGAGCCTGGGGCAGAACATCGGGACCTGAGGGTTCAAAAGGCTGATGGCTCATATTGTGCTCACAGGAACCTTCAGCCACGTGCTTCAGTCAACAGACTATGCAGCCACCCAACAGATCTACGCTCACCATTCCCTCATCCACTTGATGGCCTTCAGCATCACCATCCAGCGATCAGCTCACGTCACCCGACCCATCACGGTCCAGCTCCAGACTCCTTTTGTGACAAAGAGCCAGGACCTGGACCTGAGCCAAGGACCAGACTTCCAGGGAGCACAGTGAGTTTGGGTGACGGGGGCACCCTGCCCTGAATACACCCTTCGTGGGCTGTTGCGTGCTGCCCTGCTCACCGTTAGGAAGTAAATTGCAAAGTAAGATTAGAGCAAGACTGAAATACTAAGTAGTGTGGAGGCTTGTGCAAACCTGCTTCTTCCAGGCAGGTATATAAAATGTTAGGTATTGAAATGTTTTTATTAGTTGCAACTCCAGAATAATTACATGTAAAAGAGCACCAAAGGCCACAGGGACTAGATGTGATGACAAAGAAATGAGTGTGGGGAAGACAGTGAGTCTGGGGGAGGTGACCTCTGGAAGTGGCTTCCTGGGGCTGGGGACCAACGGCAAGGAGTGTCGCTCACCCGTGCTTTGAGGGTGGGACGGCAGCTGAGTTGAAGCGTGGGGACAAGGAAGCTTCCGCCCTAGGTGGGACAGGAGCCTGGTGCTCGACTGCCAGTGGGAGGTCCCCTCTGCATGAGTGGACGTGCATGGAGTCCCACCTGCTCCGCTTTCCCTTCACCTGTCTCTTGCTGCCTCCCACAGCTACGTCTACGGGAAGACGCTGGTTCCTGAGGTGGAGGGGGGACCTCGTCCCACAGTTCACATGCTCTGGACACCGGTGCCGCAAGCCTTGACGTTGCATGGGGAGGAGCGGGAGCAATCCTGGGAGTTCCTGACGGCCGTGGCTGAGAGCGAAGAGGAGGTGAAGAAGAGCTACAGTGAAGGGCTGGCCCTTATCGCTGCTGGCTCCCTGCACTCCTCCCATGCCCAGGCATGGGCCACGCTGTGGCAAGGCTGCTGCATCGACCTGGACGGACCTCTGCCTTTGAGGCAGGCCCTCTATGGCTGTCTCTACTACCTGCTGAGTGCCATCCCACCCCGTGGGAGCCCGGGATTCCTCTTCCATGGCATCAGCCCTGGCGGCTTGTCCAACGGCACTCAGGGCGAGGACTACTGGGGCCATGTCTTCTGGGACCAGGTGGGTGGAAGCCATGGCAACCTGGGGGCTTTGCACGGTGACTGGGGTGGAGAAGAGTCAACAGGAGGTTGGCGGGAGCTTCCTCCTTACTCCCAAGTAGGGGCACCTTGGCACCAGCCCCTTGCTGGCGAGCATCCTCCTGCTCCTTTTGTACCGGCGACCCAGACTCAGCTCAATTCCTGTAGTTGCTTATCTGGGTTGTCCTCTAACTCGAAAGCAAATTGCCTAAATCAAGGCTAGATGCCTGGGGCTGCTGCGTAGCTGATGGGGGCAAGGGGTCGAGAGAGACCCCACCACAGGGCAGCCCCCTTCCCCAGGCTGAGGGCTGGGGCTGAGGTGGTTGGGGTCACTCCCCCAAGGGGGCTGCAGTGACTAGCTTGGAGCACGGCCACCAACTTTTAGCTATTTAAACCAAAGCAAGCTGAAACCTGCCCTTCTTCCAGCTTCAGCAGGCTTCAGGCATCAGCGAGCCCTGTTGTGTCCAAACCACTGAAAAAACCCAGAATTGTTTTCCACGATGGGCACATTTTAAACGTAGGATTGGTTGTGCTCAATAAGCTGGCTGGGCTGGGTGGCTTTGCCCCTGCCAGAAGCTCAGAACTGCTCTCGGGGCAGCCACGCTGAATGTGTGCACATCTCTGTGGCTGAACGGTGATGGCATGGCGTGGGCAGGAGACGCTGCTGCATGGTGTTGAAGCTCCTGTGCTAAATCTGGTCTGGTCTTTTCAGTGGGCAAGGGCTTTTCAGTCCTGAAGAGCTTGTGTGTTTGCTTCCTGGTGACACATGTGGTTTTGACCTTCTCCAGAGCCTCTGGCTTTGGAGGACCCACGCATCCCTTCTCTTGCTGGATGGGAGGTCCTGCTGAGATCACCCCAGTGAGGTACCCAAGAGCAGCAGGCATGGGCAGAAACAGTCCCTCATGGATTTATCCCTTTTAATGACCCCACAGTCATTAAAATTACAAAATAGTTACCACCTTTAAGTAGTAGCAAAATCACAGTCAGAGCATTTGGGATGGGGGCGGACTTGAAGAGTGAAACTGGTGGGAGCGTTTGGGTGCCCCACCAGCCAGTCCCACCGCCTTGCCTTGCTTGGATGTTTGCAGGACACCTGGATGTTCCCGAACATTTTGCTGTTTTATCCTGAAGCTGCCCGAGCCATCCTGGAGTACCGGATTCGCACGCTGGAAGGAGCCTTACACAACGCGCAGGAGCAAGGCTACAAGGTGGGGACAGAGGTGTTGGGCTGAGGGCAACGCCACCCAGCCACTGGCAGCCAGGAGGACAGCTGGGCTTGGCTCTTCCTCTCTGGCTCTAGTTTTAGCCAGGGGCTGTGAGCAGGGCATGGCCCGCAGGTGGTGGACCAGGGAGAGCATCTCAAGATGCTGTGCTCAGCTGCGTCATGGGTGTCTCCTGGCAGGGTGCTAAGTTCCCTTGGGAGAGTGCAGCCACTGGCCGGGAAGTCTGTCCTGAGGACATCTATGGAGCCCAAGAAATCCATGTCACTGGGGATGTTTTGATGGCCTTTGAGCAGTATTACTGCACCACGCAGGTAAAGGGAGCATGTGCCACCTGGATGGCCTGCTGGCAAGGTCTGCAGGGCATCTGGTGGTGACCACTGTCCCTTCCCAGAGAAACTCTGCTGCTATCTGCTCCTGTCAGAACTGCCGGTAGCGCCCCAGGGTCCCTTCTTCAGCCCTGCCTCCTCTGTCCTTCTCCTCTTGGGCGGCTCAGCATCCTGTTGGCTCAATCCAGGCCAGTTTTCTGACGTTTTCTCCTGCTACATCCATCTCCTTAGATCTCCTGTCCTCCTGCTGAGTTTGGGTCTGGTTGAGTCTCCCTCACATCCCTGTTTTTCTCTGGCTTTGGCTCCATCCAGGACCAGAAGCTGTTCAGGGAGGACGGAGGCTGGAAGCTGGTGGGTGCTGTGGCTCAGTACTGGTGCAGCAGGATGGAGTGGAGCAAGGAGGAGCAGTGCTACCACATCAAAGGTACTTCTGCAGCTGCCAGACCTGTTTGTAGAGAAGGGGTTTGCGAGCAGAGGCTCGGAGTCCCTCCAGCCAGACCCGGATGGGAGTGCACTGGCTCTTCAGATTCCTGCCCTCTGGAACATCTCATAGATGATATTTGTGTCTGTGTGAATATGTAACCAGATGGTCAGCTCTCTTCCAGTGGCACAGTATCAGTTGTTTCTTCTCTCAGCCCCTTGCCACTCACAGGGCATCTCTAGAAGTCTCCTTCCATGGTGGTACGAGCTGATGCCACAAGCAGAAGTGCCTTCAGACCTGCTGTTGTGACTGGTGGCACTTAGAGAAGGCAGAGTGCAAGGGCTTGGGAGAGGAAGGAGTTTTCTAAGTGTTTTCTAAGAGACCTGAATTTAAGTCCTCCAGGAGACTGCAGGAGTTTAATCCCTTGAAGGACATCTGGTGCTGTTGGTGCCAAACGAGCCCAACTGCTGGTGTGTCTGGCAGGGCAGAGGGTGCCTCCGCAGGCAGCCGTCACGTAAACCAGTGCAAGTTAATGCTGATGGCTGCTTCTGAAAACGGATGCCAAGGGGGAAGAGAAGTGAGGGAGATGTGTTTGTGGAAAGGGTCTGGAGGAGAAGGCTGGGTTAGAGTGAAGGGGTCTGTGTGAAACTGGGGTGGTCAGAGCTGGAAGAGCCCTTGGGTTTGCTGCCCTTGGAGCAAAGGTCCTTGGAGGTATCCCCGGTGCCCACAGGGGAGTCACATATTTAAATGCCTATTTTCACATTTCTCTTGGGAAGTGGCCATCTCTCCTCCTGGGGACAATCTGCACAAAAGCAGCAAAGGAGGGAGCTGAGCTTCTAGAGAGGGAAAGGTTTAATGACTTGATCAACTTGATGGAATGACTTGAAAGAATTAGTGACTTGAAGGTCACCTTGCCTGTGATGTGAGGGGGATGCCCTCAGGCTGAGGTACCTGCTGCTCGTCAGCCACAGCCATACGCTGGGTTGTTTCTCCTTCACAAGCAGCACTGCTCGTGTTCTCTGCTAAGCATTGCACCCAGGTCTCTGTGGGATCCCACCAGCAGCAGAGGGGCAGCACCTTGGCACAGGGACCCCTGGCGCTGCAGCGGGGGTGTCCCCCTCTCGTGCTGCTTCCCTGAGGATGAGCACCAAGCCATGCCAGACCTGGGGTGTGCTGCGGTGTGAAGTGTCCCCTTCCTCTTCCTCCAGGTGTCATGCCCCCGGATGAGTACCATCACCAGGTTGATAACTCTGCGTACACCAACGCTGTGGCACAGCGGAGGTAACACGCGTGCCTTCTCGAAGCCTGGCCCATCTCTCTTCTTTTCTGCCCAGCTGTCTGGCAGGGATAGGAGGCAGCAGGGCTCCAGCATGGGATGTGCCTTTCCTCCCCTCGCATGCCTCTGTCCGAGCGGGTCTCCTTCGCCAGCCTTCACCATCAGCGGAAGGGAGTAGGTGGTCCCATGGCTCCATCTGGCCTGGTTCAGGTGGCCACATGAGAGCAAGGAGTCTCGCTTCACAGGAGGGCTTCTCTCCCTGCCTTTAGTGAGGTGTCTGTGCAACTACACAGCTGGAGACATCTAAAGCTAGAGGAACGGACTCCCGACTCCAGCGATGAAAGCTGTTACCCCAAGCTTAAACTCTGACCTGTGTGCTTTCAGAGTAGTTGCTGCTTTGCAGTTACGGCTCAATTAGTTCTTTCTCTTCCCTTTCTTCTCTTCCCGGCTCTGAGGGGGGGACAGGCACCCATGCCTGATGGAGAGCACTGTTCCTTGCTGCTTTTCAGCTTAAACTTTGCAGCTGATGTTGCTCGGGACTTCTTGATCCCTGTGCCAGAGGAGTGGGTGGACTGTGCCCAGAAAGTCAAAGTGCCCTTTGATGCGGAGAAGAAATATCATCCCGAGTACGACGGTTACAGCCCAGGTGAGCGGAGAGGCAGCAGCCAACCCCTGAGTTGGCCACTGCTCACTCTTTGTAAGTCTGCGAGAAGTGGGGACCCTGACTGCTCCAGACACAGGAAGCGTGGCTGGGGGGTTGGCTGGAGTAAGAATCCCCAGCATTGCTCCCCAGGTGCAGCATTTAGGCTTTCCACACTGGCAAATGGGCTTGTAGAAGTTTTTCCTGCCTCTTAGTGGCTCTTTTATCATTAGTGGGCTCATAAAATTAGAAAATTTGGGAGCGTGGAGAGTAGGAAGAGACTTTTAGCCCTGGGCTGCGGTTGCTGTGGTTGCTATGAACCCACTGCTGACAGTTAGGTCTGTCTTTCCAAGGCCAAGGGCCGCATGTTGCCCATCCAGAGCTCCCTGGCCCTCTAGAAGTGGAAGGACCAGTTCCAGTGGTAACGCCTGCCCAGTTAAGTGCCCCTTTTCCCATAGTTAGGGGCAGGGTAGCCTGGATGCACGGGATCCTGGGAGCTATTCCTTCACACCTGGAGCTCAGGTGATGCCAGGCTGGATGCCATCACGTTAGGGCTGTGCCAGCGTCCCGCCTCAACACAGCAGCAAGGACAAACCATAAGCTGCTGCTCTGGTCTGCCTGTAGCAAGGCAGCAATGAGTTGTCCTCCCTGCAGGTCCACTGCCTTCCCCCTGCTGGTGTGGCATTTGTTGTTCTAAGCTGATGATTCTGTGAGAGGTTTGTTCCCCATGTGAGTAAACAGAGCATCAGCCAGCCAGTTGTTCCTGGCTGGCATACGTGGTCTGACCAGCTCCTTTCCCCAGGTGAGCCTGTGAAACAAGCTGACGTTGTCTTGCTTGGGTTCCCGCTGATGCACCCCATGAGCTCTGAAGTCCGGAGAAATGACCTGGAGATGTATGAGCCCGTCACTGAGCTGGATGGGCCAGCCATGACCTGGGTAAGGAAAGGGGGAAAGCCGAAGCTGGGATTCATCCCCGAGGTGGTTGTTTCCATCCAAGTTAGGGACCACCAGCCCCGTCAGCAGACACGATTTGTCAGACCTGCTTTAAATTCTAAGGGAGTGTGAGGAGTGCGGAGCTAGAGGAGTGCACCAAAGGTGTCGGTCCTGGGTCAGAAGGATGCTGGCGGTGGGGTCCCTCAGAAGCTTTTGCTGCATTGCTGCCCCTGGGGAGCAGCAGCAGGTGAAAGGCTGTTTCTCTCTCTGGCAGAGCATGTTTGCGGTGGGCTGGCTGGAGCTGAAGGAGGTCCAGAGAGCCCAGAGCCAACTGAACAAGTGTTTCAGCAACATCACGGAGCCCTTCAAGGTTAGCTGCATGGTGTGGGTGCTTCCCTGTGACAAACGCCTCTTGCTTTTATCTTGCCTGCTCCCAAGTAGGTTGTGTCACACTGAGAGGCATCGCTTGGGCTGCAGCCCATGCTGACGGCACTTGTGGTCACCAGGTGATTATTACATTGGGCTTGGTGGTTGCACGCTCCATCTCCTCTCTGTGTGCTTCCAAAGAGCAGTGAGGAGGCGTCTGATTCCTATCAGGCAACACAAAGCCATGGGTCGCTGTCGTACACCCTCTAGGCTTCCTTCTGCCTAGGAATGGGAAGGGGCATGGAGATGGTGCTATTCAGGGACGCATCAAAGCCCACCCACCACCTCATGCCGGGATGGGCAGCAAGGCATGGTCATTGCAGCACCCCAGATAGGTGACAGTGACGATGATAAGCGTGTTCAACCCCTCAAAACTGCGTGAAGAGTCCCAGTGCAACTGTTGAGTCATTTATTTCTCTTGCTGGAGCAGATCTGGGTGGAGAACTCAGACGGGTCGGGAGCTGTGAACTTCTTGACAGGGATGGGTGGATTCCTGCAAGCTGTCCTCTTTGGCTACACAGGGTTCAGGTGAGACCTATCTTATGTTGCATTTAATTTCTAAGCAACTACATATCACTTGAAACCTTACTGTTCATCTGCAGCAATGTGGTTTTACTCATGAAAAAGTCAAGGAACTTGCAGCATCCAGAATATCCTGCCAAGCTCCCAGCAGGCAATGACAAACAGGAGCGTTAATGTTCCTGGATGAACTGGGAACAGTTAGTCACTGGTGGGGAAGAGGGTGGAGATATCAGAAATGACAAGTTTTGGTTTGTTCCTCCTCCAGCTGCGTCAGTGTTAAAGCCATTGGCTTCAAAAGGCAGCATGGCAAGGCCAGTGCCGGTCTCTCCGGCACTGGCTGACACCCCCGGTGAAGAGGGACATCCCTGATTCCGGGGTTGTGGCTAGCCCACATCATTTTGATGCCTGCATGCCAGAACCACGTCCCGACCTGCCTGCTCCATAGGTGGCTGTTGCTTTGGTTTCTTCACCAAGTGTGGATGAAGCTTAGGGACGATGACCCACCAAATACGTGGGCCGTTTGGCTCAGTAGTTGCAGAGAAAAGTCCCTACAGTCACCCTGCAGGCAAACAGAAGTCTGCTTCTAACGACACCTTATAGGCTGTAGGCTTCTTAAGGGGACTGCTGTAAACAGAGACCCCACACCGAGCTGCTGCAGGTGTGTTCCCGCTGTAAAGACTGGAAAAGGATTTGGAACAGGGAAGCGGCTCTTTCCGTGTCACTTGATGAGTTAGTGGCGCGTTTGGGAAGCTGAATGCCATTTGCTAAGTCTGTCCTCTGGCTCAGCCATAACATCCCCTGCCTCCCTCGGATGTGGTGTGGAAAGACCCTCTGCATCCCCCCAAAGCCATCTGCCATGCGTGCGGCGCTGCAGACCTCTGCAGAGGAGCGTGCCCAGCCGGCATCGCCATGGCATCAAAATACCTTAGAACAACCATTACGCTGCTGATGTAATTTCAAAGCTGTGTCTCTTATCCAAAGCAGTCCGGTGGTTTCTACCCTGAAGCAACAGTCTCCTGAGCATATTCTTAGTTTAACTGAGGATGGATCAAACTGACAACCCTTTTGGTTTCCAGCGAAACCTTTTAGCACTAACTCTGTGGTTTTACTCTGTGTGTGTGGCCAGAAGTTGCCGAGAAACCCACTGGTTTCTTGGTGGAGCTGGGCGTGAGCTGCGGTATTCCCAGCTGAAAACCTCAATCCCAGCTTTCGCGAAGCCCGACGGTCCTCAGATGCTCCTTGCGTGTTGGGCCGGGCCCTCCCAGCACAGGCTCAAGCCACAGGCTTTGGGGCTCCAGCCAAGCTCCTGCAGATGTTGAGGTGACATTTATGTGTCCCTCCAGGTCACGCTCTTGCCTTGCCCATGGTACGCGGTGGATCCTGCCTCACGCTGCCCTGCTGCTGAGGCTCTCCACTGTCTTGAGCCTCTCCTGAGTTCCCTCCAGCCCACTGAGTCCTCTCCACATGTTAGGGAGTGATGGGCAAGAGCTCTCATGTCAAGATTTGAGTAGGAGATAACAGTGACTGTTGTCTTTCCTCATCCAAAGCCCAAACGCACCAGCGGGCTCTGTTTGACCCTGGGTAAGGGCTTGCAGAAAGGATTCAAGCTGTTTTCTTGATTTTTGTATCTTGATCTGTATACGTGAAGGAGCACATACAGCAGTGCTGAATCTAAGTCCTTTCAAACCAGTGAAGGTGGGAGCTGATGTGGGTTGCCCAAGGTCACCTTGCCAACCCACTTCGGTCACAGCTTGGGCAAGTGAAAACCGAGCTGTGTGGCCACATCTTCGTTGACATGGCAAATTACAGAGAGGGTCAGCACTAGTGGTCAGGTGTGTCTCATGATTCAGTTGAGCGGCACCTCCAGGAGCATCCCCACCAGGTGTGAGGTGAGCTCCCATAATCTCCTCACCACCGTGGTACAGCTTGCCGAGGAACGGCAGGTGAGAACAAATACCTGCTGCGAGGTATTTGGGCTGAAGCTGAGTGTCCATCCTAAACATCCCAGCTACCGCCATCTCCTGAGCTGCTCATGTGGCTGGGACAGAGTGCCATGCGTGGCCCACGGCCTGTGCTGTAGGTTGGTGTGACCAGATTTCAATGGCAATTCCTGCCTGGGATCCACGGCCACCTCTGCTCCTTCCCATGCCCCATTCCCCTCCCTGTCTCTGAGCAGGGCGCTCCTGAAGTTTAGCCAGCATCGCTGCTGCTGAAGCCAACCTCTGAACCGGAGTGGGGAGCTGAGCTGTCTTGGAAGAAAAAAAAAATAAAATTTTTTGCTCTTTCTTATTAAAAAAATAAAATCCAACCTAATGGAAAGCACAGAGCCCAAGTAAGGGACTGGAAAGGGGGACAGGAATGGCCTCAGGTGCCAGGCCGTGAAATCACAGCCCAAGTAGCTCTTCACCAGATGCTTCATCCGTGTGCTCAGGGTTTGCCTGGAGATCCTTGGGATGCATCACGGACACTCTGCCCAGAGATGCATGGCATAACGGGGGAGGCCTCCGGGATGTGTGAGGCTGGGCTGCAGAGGGTCTTTCCACACCACATCTGAGGGAGGCAGGGGATGTTAGGGCTGAGCCAGAGGACAGACTTAGCAAATGGCATTCAGCTTCCCAAACGCGCCACTAACTCATCAAGTGACACGGAAAGAGCCGCTTCCCTGTTCCAAATCCTTTTCCAGTCTTTACAGCGGGAACACACCTGCAGCAGCTCGATGTGGGGTGGAGGACACAGGGTCTCTGTTTACAGCAGTCCCCTTAAGAAGCCTGAAGCCTATAAGGTGCCATAGGGATAGGGGGAGGTGGCTGACCGCTTGGTAGCTACCCTCTGTCCCCACCACTGATGTGCTCCTGCCTTTCCAGGATCACCCGCTCCAGCCTCCGCTTCAACCCTGCCTTTCCTGATGACATCAACAAGTTGAAAGTCACTGGTGTCTCCTACTTTGGCAATAAACTGAAGTTCATCATCACCAAAGAAGTGATCAGGATCAAAGTGACTGAGTACGCCCGGGAGCCTCCAGCACCTCCCCTGGAAGCTGTGCTGGAGGAGTCAGGGCAGCGGTTTCCCCTGTGGGAAGGTAAGGTGTCATCACCTGGGACTGCTTCCTAAAAATAGACAATTTGGGGGAGAAACCGTTCCCGTATCTCACACAGGTTGGGTTTTGTTGTAGGACAGAGCGTCTCCTTCCCCACGGCGGCTGGCTGGATTCAGAGGTCATCCACCGAGACATTTTAAACCTTGGTTGATCTGGGATTTACGCCCCCCCGCCCCCCCCCCCCCCCGCCCCCCGCCCCGAGGCAGCAGAAACCAGCTGAAGAGTGGATGTCTGCAGAGGGGGAGGGGGAAGGGGAAGGTGGAGGTCCCAGGCTGTGCCATAAACCCTTTGCCCCCATGGGACTGCATGCTGTCTGCATGGCCCTGGGGCGGGGTGGTGGGCTCAGGGCTGTCACTGTGGCTGCGGTGGCAGCAGCTCCCGGTGGTGCTGAGCATCCTCGTCTGTGCCAGGGGGCAGTGAGCCCCCTGACTCCCCTTCATGTGCCTTCGGTATCTCTCGCTTAGCAGAGGAGGTGAAATAAAGCCTGAAAGCGACTGTTTTAAATGCATTATCTAAACACTCATGACTTGTTTCTGCTTTCTATATCTGTGTATAAACAGATATAGGATGACCCTAGCTGAATGGATCCGTATTTAGTCCAGCCCGTACGTGTGCTGACTCCCAGCTACTCCAACACGTCCCGGCTTGGTCCTTGCCTTCTCCCGCCTGCCTGCATCACTCCGGGGGCTCACAGGGCGGTGGAGGCTCCACCAGCGCTGCCTGCCACGTCATGTCTCTGCCAGCCAGCACAGAGGAGGATCCCTCTGCAGCAGCCTCTGGGGTGTTGGTATGCCAAGCAGCTGGGACCCCCAAATCCTGCTGATCCTCGCAAGGAGAAACTCTGCAAAGGCAGCGTGGCAGGGCGGACAGAAGTAAGGCTGGAGCCGAGTGTTATTTTGGCACTAATGTCAGTCACAAAATACACAGCCAAGAGCATTTTAACCCCGTTCGGGCAGCACGTAGCTCTTTTTCTTTTATTTGGTGTATAACATCCCTGTCGTGTTTTTAAGCCCTTACATACATTATCATCTCTCTTTTCAAGCAGTTTTGGAGTTAAAGCCCTTCTAACTTGACGTTTGAAGGGCTGTAGGAAGCCCAGGCATCAGTTATCATTAAAATTATGTCAGATGATGACAAGTGCAGCATTTTTCTGGGGTCTAAGCAGAGCTCTCCTCCAGCTAAGCAGCCTCAAGGTGAGCAAAGACCTGCTGTAAATTTGCTTAAGGCATTTTCCGTGTCCTAGGAAGCCCCAAGGGGAGAAGGGGAAGGGCTGCACCCCTGTATCCCTGCAAACAGGAGGCACGACACCAGCTCTGCACCTCGCAGCATCCTCCCCTCCCGCACCCCCCTTCCTGGGGCCGTTTTGCTGCTGTGTTTCCCAGCTCCATGGCTTTGCTAGAGCAGACATGGGCCAAAGCGAGGGGATGTCGAAGCCACCCTTGCCAGGGTCTGTCCTCTCTGAGCACACCCCAGGAATCTCGGCTGAATCCCACGGAGTTTATAAAAAGCCTTGCGGCTGCTCCCTGCCACAGGCAGCATGTGGGAACGCTTAGGGAAGAAGGCGAAGCAACTCCCCTGCCTTATAATTACGCTGGCTCCCTGTCAGACTTTGTCAAAAGTCACTCAACCCTTAATTAGCAGCAGTTCTTGGCAGCAGGGCAGGACAAACGGGACCCCTCCATCCCCTCCCCCACGGTACAGCCCTGTGGACTGCACCTGGGTTTGGATTTTGGTGGGGCTGAGGATAAAGCCCAGCTCTGAGCCAGGTCTCGGGTGGCACGGAAAGGGATCCCCCTCCTCCACAAAAAGGGATCCTTTTAATCCAGCTGCCAAAATGAGCTGGCTCTGGACGAGGGAGGGCAATAGTGAGGGACAGCACAGAGCAGTGGGGTGGCATCCTGTGCTTATCTCCTCTGTCCCTGCTGGGGGGTCTCTGCTTTACTGCAATGAGTTTGCAAGTCTCAGCTCACCTTGGAGGAGATGACATCTCATCTGCTTGAGCGTGTCCCCCCCGGGACTGAGGCACTTCTCTGCTTCTTTGGCTTCTGGCTAGTTTAGGCTGGGTGGCTCCAAGGGTCACAGAGATTATTGCTCTTCTTGGCTGCAAAGAGCCTCTTCAGAGCAAAACCGATGTATTTATATTGTCCCTTTAGCACCCCCACTGCACTACACACACGCACGCAGAAGACTCACAATGTGTGAAATGGTTTAATGATTTAAATAGTAATCACCGATGCTGTGATCCACACAGGATAAAGGGAATTTAAAAAAAAAACCACACAGGGTAAACAAAAATAATAGAGCTGCCCCAAGAAAGGTGGCTGGGAGCCAGGGTCAGGCACCGTAGGGCTGGGGGTGCCAGACCAGCCAGGGGAGGGTGAGGGGGTATGCAGCAGGGCAGGAGGCCTGTGGGCTACGTCCCCTCCAACCACGCACTGCCTGGTGGCTGTGAGAGCTTGTGGACGTGGCTGTGGGTGGCAGGGATGGGGAGTGGCTGGGTTACGCTGGACCAGTGGGTTTTTTGAGCAGGGGGGCCACCAGCGATACCAAGGAGTTTCAACAAGCCCTTCGCCCACTGGTCACTTGTCCTCCTCGTTGCTCCCACTGAACTGGTAGGTGAAGAAGCCAGCAGACTCCTGGGCGAGCTTGGAGAGGTGGATGACGCCCGTGATGACCAGGGCAGCGAGCAGCAGCGGCAGCACCACGCTCCCCGCCAATGCCAGGGCGTTGTAGCACCTGGCCTTGGCACTGAAGCGCCGAGCAGCTTCCACGTCCCCGGCCGCTTTCCGGTCCCGCGCCTGCAACAGCCGAGAGACGGGCAGCAGTGCCTGGGCAGCCCGCAGCCCCCTGCCCTGCCTCCCCCCGCAGCCCCCTGCCCTGCCTCCCCCCCGCAGCCTGCAGTCTGGTCCCCTGGTCAGTGTCAAGGGGGTTGCTCTCCATCCGCCCCAGGCTGCCCACCAGCTCCCTGTGCTCCTGCCCCGCTCCGGCCACGCTTGCTTTGCCGCTGGGATTTTCCTCCCGGCTTCTCTCATAGCCTCACTGGCTTCAGCCCCATTTTTCCACCCTGGTCCAGCCCCGCTGGAGCTGCTCCTGCCAGAGGGCAGGTGGAGGGGCTGGGGGCATCGTGCTCCCCCAGCACCTTCTAGGCAGCAGCAGTTGGTCCTCCGGCAGCAGCAGGAGGCTGTATTTATCCAGGGGGTCTCACAGCTTCATTAACAGGCGGCAGGAAAAGCGTGGGGGCTTTACCAAGAGATGGTGTCACCTGCAGCCAGCCTCTTGAGGATGTTGGGCTCTTGTCCCCCACCCCAGCCCTCCCAGGCAGCCATTTCAGACACTCTGTGTCTCCTTGGGAAGTCCATCCCTTGGCATCATCCCTGGGTGATCATCATCAGGGGGGCACAGGGAAGGCTCCCAGGTGACCCCGAACATTCAGCCTCGTTTCCCCACTCGGTGCCCGTACCTTGACGGAGAAGGCAAGCGCCACGAAGCCAAGGCAGCAGAAGTTCATGTAGATGGTGTTGAAGATGGACCAGATGAGGTGGTCGCGGGGCAGCGGGGAGGTGGTGGGAGATGGCTCCCGCTTGTGGGACGGCATGGGCAGGTAGTCCTCCTGTGGGTAGGAGGTGTCCATGGCCACGGAGAGAGGCACCACGCAGCTCTCCGGCTCCACCAGCCTGGCTGTGGGAGTGGGGCAGGGCAGCCCCTTTATATAGTTCCTGTCTACGGCATGGCCTCGTCTCCTCTATATATAAACCTGAGAAATTACAGCCCTCCCAGGGCTGTGGTCATCAGACGTCTTGGCTGGGAGCTAGGAGAAACAAACTTGGTTTTGGAGCCCACTGGCTTTTTATATCCAGCCTTCCTCCCGCGATGAGGAGCACTGACAGCTCCAGCGACGCTGAGTGCTCGGGGAGGACCATTGGGATGGAGCCATGGGGGGGACTTTGAAACCAAGCGACCATCACCCCAAGAGGCCAATAAGTGACAGACCCTCGGTGCCAGGATCCCTCAGTGCCCTGGCCCACACCAGTACTTCCAGCCTAATCCCTCTGGGGGGGCTTGGCTGGGAGGACTCCTTGTTACAGCACACTTGGGCTGCCAGATGATTAAATGTCAGCTCGGCAGGAGGTGGCTGGGGGCTCGCTCGGGCTGTGGGAGGAGAGCCGGACCCACTGCGTGGCCCAGGTCCCCCTTCCCAAAGCACCGAAGGAGCACGGGTGGCCCTTGGACTGTGGCTTTGCTGGGGACATCAGGTGTGGAGTGGTGTCAGGGGGTTGGATGTGGCAGGAGGGAGTGGGGGTAAGGATGGGGAGCGAGGCAGGGATGGGGTGGTTTGAGGCAGGCTGGGGCAGAGTGGGACAAGATGGGACAGGAAGATATGGGATTAGGGAGCCCTGATGTGGGGGCAGGCAGCAGGCAGGACCCCTGAGCCAGGCAGGGCGGTGGTGGGATGGGGTTGCCTTTCCCCTGGCCTTAATGGAGAAGATGAGCGTGATGAAGCCCAGGCAGAAGGGGTTGCAGAATGTGGTGCTGAAGAAGGAACAGAGCACAAAGCCCTGGGGGCTGGGGATGGGCTCTGGCTGAGCACAAGAGGTGATGGTGGGGCTAAAGGCAGTGTGGGAGGACCCCTGCCCCGTTCCTGCCTTAGGGCTCTGTGTTGATGCTGATGGGCTGGGATGCTAGACGGCAGAGACAAAGTTCAACCCACACTGCCGCTGCTGGCTGGGTGCTTCTGCCCGGCCCCGCTCCCACCTGCACCCCCAGCCCCTGGAGAGGTGATTTATTCCCTGGAGATGCTCCTGACTGGGGCCGGGCAGAGTTAAGGGGATGCTCTTGGGGCAAGCGCTGGAGGGAGGGTGCAGGAAAGCAAAATGCTGGGGTTGCGGGTGGCTTTTGCACACCTTTAGGGAAGGGTCCGCAGGTCTGCGAGGCAAATGCAGGACTCTTCAGTTTGTGGGAGGCTTGCCCAGTTGCGTTGAGAGCAGCATGTGTTGGCTGATTGAACAGGGGGGAAAGAGCTCCCAGCGGTGCACAGTGAGCCCACTCCCTGTGCCAGCCCAGATGGGCATCAAACCCCCGCGGGGCAGTGATGTGCCGTGAGGGATTCGGGCAGAACAAGGCTGGATCCCGCTCCTGTGGGACTGGGGAGAAAGCAGGAGGAGGAGGAAGCGTGCAGGAGCAGCAGTGCTGCCAAGCCCCTGTGTACATGGTGCCAGCGCTGTAACAAAGCAGCCAAGAGCCTGGAAGGTCGGGACGGTGTTTTTGAGTGGGGATTTGGTGCCCTTTTAATAACTTCTCAAGCCCCAGAGCTGGCAGGGGATGCTTGACCCATCGCCCCGCTGGCGGGCATGCTGGTGCCCGGCAGGCGGGCAGCACTGGCTGCAGCCAGGAGCACGTGCTCGTTGGCCTCTGTGGGGAGAACTGGCGGAATAAATGATTCAGTAGGAAGTCAGTGCCAGGGATCCTGCAACAAATAACTGTTGTGTTTTGCGGGTGGGATTTCTGACATCTTACTAATGAGCACAGCTCCTTGGCGGGAGCCTGATGTTCTTGGGGAGAGGGACAAAAAAAAGGCTTTTTCCCCATCCTTGTGGGGCCCCAGCCCCGAGGAGCGGAGCCTGCTGAGGGTGAGGAGCGTGAAGGCTTCCAGCGAGCTGGGGAATGGGGATGCCAAGCCAACTGCATGCCTGAAGCTCTGCCAGATGGGCTGCAACCAGGGCTCTTGGCGGGGTCTTGCCGGGTTGCTTGGGGCACTGGGAGGCCAAGTGCCTGTGCCGGCAGCCCCAGAGGTGCGAGGGTGACTGCCATCTTCCCAGCTAGCTCCAGCACCCTGGCACCGTGGTGCTGTGAAGGTTCGATGCTTGGTGTGGTGTCATCCTGGCCTGCAGCTCAGCCCAGTCGCTTGTCCCCGGCCAACTGTGGGCGGCGGGACCCCCATGTTCCAGGGCCACAGCTGGGTTAGGATGCGTTACGCACAGGAATATTTGCTCTTGTAAGTCTATACATGGCGTCCCAGCTGCTCTCCTTGGTCGGCATGAATTTTCTGGGAGATGCTTCTGGCGTTCCCAAACCTGCCAGGGCTACTGGCAGGGCAGGGAGAGGCTGAGCCCTGGTGCCCCGGCCGGAGGCTGTGCCAGCCGCCATGCCCAGCCCACGGCCTGCTGCTCCCTTTGCTGCAGAGGTGCAAAAATCGGGGGCAACAGCAGCTTAATATCCCCAGATGTGCATCTTCCACGTCTGCTGGGAGAGCCTGCACAGAGACCCCCTTCGTCCTGGCCACCCCCTCCTCCTCCTCCGGCTGGGGCAGCCCTGCAAGCCCCCCGCCGCCCCGGCTTGCTCGAGCTTTTGCTCTACGTGTTTGTCTAAATTGGGCTTAATTACAAGCTAATTAACCTTCCACATCCTTAAGGGAGCTGAGCGCGGAGAAATGCAAACCCGAGTGCTGGTGCCCTCTAGTCTTCCCAGCCGTGAACGTTACTTTTTTGTCTCTCATAACCGATTTCTGCCGTGTGTTTGCCCCAGCCCCGGGCCGCAGCGAGGAGGAGCTGCAGCCTCAGCTTGCGGAGCGGGAAAAGAGGCTGGAACGTGGAACGCTCCGCTATCCCGCCCGCTCTGCAGAGGGAGCAGCCGCCTGCGCATCGGTGCCGTGAGTTGTGGCCGGTCTCAGCCTGGCCCCGAGCCTCTCACCATCAGCGTAATTAAGCCTTTATTGTTAATTACTGGTAGGCTTTGCACTGGGTGAGCCCTCGCGCTTGCAGACAGCCCCCAGGGTCCCAGCCCCGGCGGGGGGTCCCGCAGCCCCGGGGGGTGTCTCTGCCTCGGCGGGTCCCGCAGCCCCGAGTGGGGGATCCGTACCCCGGCAAGGGACCGGGGAGTCCCGCAGCCCCGGGGGAGGTCCCTGCTCCGGCGGGGGGAGACCGGGGGGTACCACCCCGGCCCCGCGGACCGGCCCCGCAGACCCCGCCGCAGCCGCGCTGGAACGTACCATCCCCGCCGCGGGGGAGAGGGGTCGGGGGGCGGCCCTGCCGCGACCCGCGTCACCCGCCCCTCCGGCCCCAGCGGCACGGAGAGACCTTACTCTCTCGTCTCCGCCACCGTGCCGCCCTCCCGCCGTGTAGGGACCGGGACCGGGGCCGGGGCCGGGGCCGGGGCCACGATTCCCCCCCACCCCAGCATGGCCTGGCCCGCGGCGCCTCGCGGGGCTGCCGGCCCGTTGGCTTGGAGACGCGCGGCGCCTCCGCAGGCTCCACCCCCGCGGGGCCCCCATTGGCGCCGGTCCCAGGCCTGGCGTCCCGCGATTGGCTGGCGGTGCCGCCGCTCTGGATGAGGGGGCGTGGCCCCAGCGCCGCCGGGGCGGGTCCGTTCCGCAGCGCCCCCCCCGTCCCGCCGCGGCTCCGCTCATTCATTCCCCCACCCGCGGGTGCCGGGGCGGCGGCGATGCACCGGGCAGCCGGGGGGCACGGCGCCGAGCCGCCCCGCTGCCCTCGCAGCCGGCCCGTAGCGAGCGGGCTGGGCGGGCGGGGGGCCCGATGGGCCGGGGCTAGGCCGGCGGCGGGGGGGGCGATGCGGGCGGCAGTATGCCGCGGCTCCCGGTGAAGAAGCTCCGGAAGCAGCTGAAGCTGCTGCTGCTGCTAGTGCTGCTCACCTTCGCCGTCTGGTTCACCTACCTCCACATCAGCCTGGTGCGCCAGGGCCGCGCCCTGCGCCTCCCCTTCGCCTACGGTAGAGGTAACGGGGGGGGGGGGGGGTGTCGGGTAGGGGCACCCTCTCTTCAACCGGGGGCAGCACCGGGGGGACCCCATCGGCTGCCATCACCGCGCCATGCGAGGCTTCGCTGGGGTTTGGGGGTCCGGTCCCATCCAAAAGGGCGGTGGGTGCCACCCACTGTGCTGGGCTCCCAGGGCATCCCCTTTCCACGGGGGGGACCTGCATCGCCCGGGCGGGTTTGGGGGGAGTGGGACCCCACCACGGGCACTGCGCCCTGGTGCTGCACCTGCAGGGACTGGGGGAGACCCAGAAGGGACCCCAAACCCAGCCGGGGGGCTTCATTCCCCTGGCTCTGTCCTCATTTTTCCGCCGGCGCTTTGGCTGCGATGACAAAGAAGGCCATTTATAGCTGCCTGTCGCTGCCTGGAAGGGGCGAACCCAGCCCTCCCATCCTTGCCCGACACTTTCTCAGCCTGTGCTTCTCAGGGAAAAAAAAAATAATCCATCCTCCTCCGAGCCTGGATGACGCCCTAGGATGCCATTGGGATGCTGTCGGGATGCCGTCAGGATGCTCTGGCGGGTCTAATCTGGAGGGGCAGGTGCCAGCGCTCGCTCTGTGGTTTGGCTTCGTGCTGAATTGCTCCTGGCTTTACCCTGCAGATCTTGGGGGCTTCTCGGGGGGGGGGGGGGCACAGAACCGCAGGGAATATTTGCCGGGTGCAACTTGAGGTGTAACGTTCCTGGTCGGACTGAACTCACCTAGCGGTTTTTGTCCTAAAAAAAATCAGAAAGAAATGAGAGTTAGTGCTATTTAGGCAAGACGTGGCTTTCCCAAGCGTCTCAGAGCAGTTCTGGGGCTGCGGGAGGCTCTCGGCTGGCAAACCCAAAGTTTCCGACTGTAGCAGCAGCATGATCCTGCAAATTTTGGGGCCTTATGGTAAAATCGGGATAATGCTAATAAGAGAAGCAGGAAATGAGGCTGCTTGTGCATTGCCTCAAAGGAGGGGTTGTGGGGAGGCTGCGCCGCTTGTTTTCTTCTCTCCGCTGCAGGGTCGTGCTTAATGGCACAGCCACAAGTTAGCGGAGCCTGAGCTGCCCTGCACCGCCGCTCGCCCTGGTGTCAGCGTGGGCCCAGCCTTCCTCTGCCGGGCTGGCAGCCTGGGCGGGGGGAGATGGTGCAGGGTCGCCGGCCCTGCGGCTGGCTGGCTGTGCTGCGCAGCTCCGCGTCCCTCCGGCCGTCAGGGTGCGAGGGCGAGGGTGAGGTTTTCCGGGCTTCAGCTGGGGAGGATGCATAGAGTGATATCTGTGTGCTGGTGCCTTCCCTGGGTGTGTTTAGAGGAGGTAAAGCCAGTGGGTGCCTGTTCCTGCTCTCCCCCACCTCCTCCCTGCGTGCCCTGCATCCCAGTCGGCCCCTCGGGATGCTCTGCATGGGTTGGGGTCTGCGGCGGCAGCCGGAGGTGCGAAGCCCTGCAGCTGAATGGCTGTGGGCCCATGGGGTTGGTGTGAGGCTCAGGGGGACAAGAGGGTACACAGGAGGGGGGGACGGCACTGTGGGATCATGGCTTGGGAGGTGCTGGGCAAGGACTGCGCGCTGGTGGTGTTTTCCGCTGGTCCGGTGGCGCGGTGTGGATTTGTCTCTTGCCGTGTGCTGCACGGGCATCTTCTCTGGCTGGGGTGTGGGGAGGTGGGTCTTCCCCAGGGGAAGCTGGACCTCACCTAGGCTGGATCATGCCTTTAGCTGTTCAGGACCGCACTCTGGGGAGATGCTGCTCCTTGCACTGGTATTTTCCAGTCGGTGCCTAGGGCCTGGGCAAGCGTGTGGCAAAGCCAGAGTTTAGGTCCCGCTGAGCCTTTTTGGAAGCAAGATGATGGAGAGGGGTTGGGTGGAGGCTGGGGAAGGGATTCGGTCACTCGTAGATGGACCCTAGTCCTGCTGCTGCAACCTGGCGGGGAACTGGAGTAGGAGAGCCACGGAGCATTTTAGTTAGAAAAATATTGAATGAATTAAAAAAAAAAAAGGGTGTGTGTGGTGGGATAAAAAAAATACATCTGAGAAAAAAAAATATTCAAGAAGAAGCTTGGTGTGAGAGTTTGGGGGGAGAGGGAAGGGTTTGGGGCTGAGCTGGGCGAGAGCTGACAGGCAGAGCTGTGCTGGAGGAGGGTGCTGGGGCAGCCCCCCTCTACCGGGAGATGCTTTTCCCCTTTGCCTCACTCGTGTTGAAGCTGCCTTTGTGCCATGCTGGGGGGGTGAAAAGCTTGCTTCCCTTGGCCAGGTTTCCCACCGTGGTGGGGATGGGCTTTGCTTTTCTCCATCTCTCAACTTTTGTAGGAGACGTCTCCCAAGCTGGTGATGGAGCACAGCTGTTGGCATGCATTGCCTTCCCGATGGAAAGCAGCCAGTCCCTGCTATTCCCCTGGGCTTAATGGGTGTCCCTGGGCTGGGGTGGGGGAGTTGGGGGGAGTTGGGGGTCACTGTGCCCTCCGGGCTCCCGTGTCTCCTTCCTCCTCCCCGATCCCTGGGGCCGTGGGATCTCTCTTGTCTGGGTCCCTGCTGCAGGGAGCTCTGGTGTGTCCTGGTCCCAGATTCTGTAGGGATTGGGGGGACACTTGTCCCCAGAGGGGCAGAGGTGGCTGGGGAGGATGCACAGCTCTTCAGCATCACTTTGAGGGTCTGTGCACCAAAAGGTGTCTGAGGTTTGGAGATAACTTATCTTTTTTGGGCACTGTGAGCCAGAACCTGTCTGCCAGCTGCTGAGGATGCTGCCCGGCTTGCGGCAGCTGGCAGAGGATGTATGAAAAAAAGGTTAATTACTCATTAAATGAAGTGTCACCCAGCAGGTATACTTCCTGGAGGCTGAAGGTGCAGGGCATGAGGCTTTTTGGCAGATTGGGGGGGCTGTAAGGTGGGGAGGAGCAGGCAAAGTGGCAGCAGTGGGGTCTGTGCGTGTTGGGGAGCATGACAAAGGCATGGGAGGATTGTTTGGGGGTACCTGTGTCCCCTGGGCCCAGCCAACGGTCGCACATGGAGCTGGAGCATCTGGGGACTCAGCCAGGAGCCGTGCTGGTACTATGTCCCTGATAAAATACCCCCCCTTTTCTTATCTTCTACAAGTAGATAATTACCCTTCTCTGCCTAATTGAACACACAGATTCCTCATCTGAAATAATGAGGCCATTACGGTGTTCTCCCGGCTGGAAACCGCTCTGAGTCAATGGGGTGGAAATACTGGCATGCCAGGTGGAAAGGGGAAAAAAATAGAAAGGAAGAAAGGGGAAAAAATTACAGTAAAAATCTAAAATGGCTCTTAGCAGGGGTGTGGGGGGGCTGGTCCTGCACCCCCAGCAGCCATCTCACCAGGGCAGTGATTTGGCGTGGGGGGGGTGGTGGTGGTGGTGGTATTGCCCGTGCTGAATGAGTGCTGGTGCTGTGAGCTGGGTGCTGGGAGGGTTTTGCAACTCGGGGAGTGCAGGATGCGTGCTGAGGGTGCTAAAGCCAATTTGTGGCTAAAGTGGGGCCATCTGGGAGGGAAACCCAGCCGGGCTTTGATACCCAGCGGGCACGGTGCTGCCGGCCCGTGTGCCCTCGTGAATCTAAGAAGAGCTGCTGGCGTGCAGAGCCGGGGACGCTGCTCTGCCGTGGCCCGGAGGGTCTCCAAACCACCCCGAGCCGGGGGCAGTGACCGGTTGGAGGGTCTTTGTTCGACTCAGCCCAGCGCTGCCCACAGAGCCTAGTGCCCTTGCCTGTCCCTCCCTGGGGACCTGTCCTCCGGGATGGGGTGTGCAGGGAGAGCAGGAGCGAGGTCTGGGATGGCGTGCAGCAGCCTTTCCCTGAGCTGCGGGGGATAACGTGTGGCGATGTATCCGTTGATTTTAATTGAGAGGCTGAAACGCTGCAAACCACGGTGGGTTTCATCCCTTTTGTCGGGAATGCTGGGAGCAGGTAGGGAAGAGGATGAGAAAGAGCCCTTTGAAGAGGAAGGGCAGCGGGCTTTGAGAGCAGGCTGGGTGCTGCTTTAATGTCTTTTGGCATTGCTCCCCCTCTCCCGCCCCTGCTAGGAATGGCTGCCTTCTGTGCACGGACCCCTGCTCAGCACGGGGTCCTGCTGCTGGGGCAGGCTGGTCTGAAAAGGGAGCTTTGGAGCCAGGGGAACGGGCTGCTGTCGGTGCCATTGGGACAGTTTTCTCCAGCTGGGAAGCCCTCCAGCCCTCATCTCCCTTGCTGGGCGGTGGCCCGCTTGCCCTGGGCTCCTTGCCCTGCTCCGCTCAGGTGCCCCTCTGCCCTCAATCGGCCCTTTGTCACCGCACCGGACCTGCCAAGGGGGAGCCGGGTGGAAAAGGAGGCGGGTGGGTGGACAAGCAAGCCCTGTCCTTTATGGGGAGGGGCTGCGGGCATCCCGGGGCTTTTTGGCAGGTGATGGGGGAGAAGTATGGAAAAAAACTTGGCACGTGCCTATTTTGGGTTATTCAAAGGCAAAAATGCAGCTCTTCAGAGGCATGGCTGGCTTCGAGCCGCCCCGCAGCATCGCCTCCCCAGCTAGGCTGTGATCTAGCTCCCTTGGCATCCATGGGGCTCCCAGAAGAGCCCCTTGGGCTGGGGAGGTGGGGAGCTGCGGGGCTTGGTAGCCAAGCGAAAACAAACGGGTTGCGCCGGGGTGATTTACCCTGAGCTCAGCCTTCCTGCTGGCCTTGGGGGCCTGAGGGCTTGCTCTGATGCACCAGCAGTGGGGGGCACCAGGGGCCTGGGCCTGATCCTGTCCCTGCTCCAGCCATGTGTCCCCGGGGTCATGGCAAACTGGAGTGACAGCACGGGCGTCCCAAGCTGTGTGGGAGCCGGTCCCCTTGCCCACAGCCATGACCAGTAAAGCGGGATGTGGGGGGAGCTCCGATCTGATCCTGTACGCAGGGAAAAGGGCTTTATAACCCTGGGTCCGGCTCCCTCTGCCCGGAATATTCATGTGGGGTGGGTGAGGGTGGGATCAGATCCCTGGGGATTCACCCTGTGTGCCCCAGGATTTCCGGCACTGAGCGTGCAGCAGCAGGAGCAGGGATGCAACTTTATTTCTAGGGATGCTTCGCTCTTTGCTTTGCCCTCCTGGAAACTGCAGGGTCCCTCGCCAAGGAGAGGATGTTGTGGGCTTGTTTGTGGCTGGGGTCCCTGCAGAACGGCAGAGGAGAGCAAAGTGCTGTATCCCTTCATCACTCTTCAGCCTCTTCCAAGTCCTTTCAAAAACATAAAAAAAGACATAAAACAACCCGATGAAAAAATATTCTCCATCCCTTTTAATGTAGGCATTTGCTGTCAATTAATTTTGTATGCCGTTTCCTCCTCTGGGGGCTTCTTTTGAAGTCTCCTTTAAGTGCAGAGCTGTTGCAGTCTGCAGCGAGCTGGGGTCACCGGTCACCACCTCGGTGGCTGGGAGAAGGGCAGATCCCTGTGGAAGGGGCCTCTGGAAAGCCCGGCAGTCCAGTCGCAGGGGCAGCCGGTCCTTCGGCTGCATGGCATTTCTCCTTTGGCCTTGCCCTGCAATTCAGAGCATCCTGGAGAGGATGCGGAAGGACCTGTAGCTCTGCTCATCCAGCACGGCATCGGCATCCTGAGGGATTTGGCGTGGCAGTGCCCTTTGCTCATGCCGGTGTCCGCTGGGCTGGGAGGGATGCAGGAGGCGAGCGCAGCCGGGTGCCAGCTGCATGGCCGCGGTCACAGCCCTCTCTGTGCTGCCGGCTTCGGCATCAAAGGGGCGATTGAGGGAGCGTGGCGGCAGAGGGGGGGTGAGGAGCAGGTGGGTCCCGGCATGCCGGCACCGGCTGTGGCAGTGCCACACAGCCCTGTCCCGCAGCCGGCTGGCTCGGTGCCCTCCAAGCCCGTGACAGCACCGGGCATGGTGCTGCTCTGGCAGCAGGCGTTGAGGTGGACATGGCTGCACTGGGAGGTGCCACGGGGGTCACCCAGAAGGGTATCTAGGGGGGTGACATGTGTCTCAGCCATCCCGGGCCTGGAGGTGGGAGCTGCAAGGGCTGGGGCAGGGATATCGCCTTTTTATTAGGCAAACGCTCCGCTCCAGAGGTGTAGCCGCTGCACATCTGGAGATGCTCGGGGAGGGTGAAGCACTTCCCACGCCCCATGGTACAGGCTGTTCCCAAGCACCAGGAGCTCTTTGCATTGGTGTTTGGGAGCTTTATCCTTCCCAGCACTGCCATGCATCTCCCCCCGCCCCATCCCTTCCCTGTGCTGTGCCCTGGCCGGGCCTCTCTGGAGCTGCTCTTTGGGAGGGGGCAAGCAGCTATCCCAAGGTATTGGCAGCCGAGGAAGGATTTTGGCTGAGCAAGGAGCCGGGTGGGAGCCGGCTGCTGATCAGTGGGGACCGCACGAGTGTGAGTGCAGGAGGATTTTAGGGGGAGCCTAAACGGGAGCAGATGGTCTCTGCAAACGGTTAGAGCTCAGCCAAATTCACTGCCAAATTAAAGATAAAGGGAAGGTTCAAAGCACTTGGGGCTGGTGGTGATCAGCCAGATGTTGGCTGAGACGGGTTGGAAAGCTGGCAGGTGAAACGGTGAACCCCGCAGGCTGTCTGCAGGGCAGCGTGGAGGCTGAAATATTTTTAGTGTGAAATGAATCCTGCCTGATTCTCAGCACATCGCAGGCTACGAGCAACCTTTTCCAGGAGGCTACGTCCCAGGAATCGAAATCTTTGTGCCAACGGCTGTGAGTGAGCATCATCCCTGTTCGCATGGGCAGGGTGGAGGGATGGGAGCGTGGTCTGGCCAGAGCTGCTCTGGTTCACTTTGGAGCTGGTGCAGAATGAAAAGATGCTGGAGCCGATGGGGACCAGAGGCCATTGGATGCATGGTGAGGTGTGAGCTGGGGGAAGATGGGGGAGATCTGGGTGCTGTCAATACACAGGAGGGATTTGGGACCCTGAGCTGAGCGTGGAAGTGTTGGGGCTGCCTCTGTCAGTGGGTGTTTGTCAGTTCGAGTGGTCTCATGGCAGCTCCATCGCCAGCCCTGAGCAATTCTGCATCGATTTCCATTGCTCCAGCCGAGAGGGTTGTCACAGAGTGGGTAAACAGCATGAAACGGATTGGTTTGAGGGAGGATGGAAAAAAATCCTCTCGCTCCTCTGGCTTCCTTGGTGAGGCATCTGTTCCTTGAGGTGGTGACCCAGGACTGAAACAAAACCTTATTCTCGGCCAGTGGCGGGTAAAATCTGCACCTAAGCAGGCAAGAGTGACCGAAGGAGGCAGGGAAGTGTTGGCCAGTGGTCTGATCCTGCACCCCCATACTGGTCACAAGCCCCATTCACCTTGGTGCCATCAACATCATCTGCTGTCACCCAGCTGTCACCGGGCCCCTGTGAGCACCCGCTGCCTGGGTTCCCCTGGTGCCCTGGAGCAGGCAGCACGGTGGGGTTTTCCCCGGGGGCAGCGCTGTGTTTTTGCAGTCGTGGAAGGAGGTTTGCAATATTGACTCCTTGCTGGCTAATTATAATTGCTTAACAGCTCGTTAGGAGGCTTGGTGGAGGGATGCTTATGCTTCTCTTCTCCAGTGGCTGACTTGGAGGCTGTGTCTGTGCTGGAGAGCACCGGGCTGTCGGTAGTTAAACCAGTGGGTTTAATAAAAACATTGACATCACCGCCTTTGCTGCAGTTGTATCTGAGTTTAAATGTCACCTCGCTTCATGTTGCTGCTCCTTCTGCTCCCACCGAGCCCTGTCACGGCAGGGTGCCCACATTCAGCCCTCAGGGGTTGAGCACCAGGGTATGGGCTCAGTTTTCTGCCCGGTGGCAGCATCCTGGGAGCATCCTGCATGGCCAGAGGGATGCCACCATTTACATTGCAGGGGCAAACAGGAGTGTTAGCAGCTCCCTGGGATCTGAGGATGGGCACCAGAGCCCTGGGGAGGGCACTTCTCCTTTCTGCTAGCTCCTGCAGAGGTGGGCACCTCCCAGCCATCACTCTGCTCTGCGTCCTGATGTGGTTTGGGATTAATTTGTTACTGGCGACCAAGCTCTGAAGGCAGGGAGAGATCACCTTGAATTCGCTGGGGGTGTAAACCCAGTTTTAACCCTGTCGCTTTTGCAGCTGCAGATCTGGTGTCTGTTCTTGCTGCCCTTCTTTTCTATCCCCTGAACCCCTGGCAGGTCCTCGGGATGGTCCTCCCTGAGCTGCTCGCCTGCTCGCTGCATCTCTGGCCTGTCTTCTGGTTTGGGTTGCTGCCTTCATCCCTCTTTTGCTGCATCCTCCCAACAAGGGTACTGCATCTCGCTGGGAACTTGGCGTTCCCCTTTGGCATGGTTGTAGCTTCACATGCTACCACGAGTGAGGCTCTGTCCCCTCTCTTTCCACCACCAGGCTTTTCCCAAGAGCAGGGCTGGTGTATTCCCCCACTTTCTTTGTGAGGTCATTGGTTTGGTAGGGTTTGAGTTCTCTTTTCTTCATGGGGAGAGATGGGATGGGTGGGCTGGGCTTTCTTTACGGAAGCCTTGTGTTGTTTCCCAGCTGTGAGGATGGACTCGGAGTGGCTGGACTGGATGCTGGAGAAGCTTTGTCCTTCTCCTCTCCCTCTGGATTCAGAGAGCTCAAAAACATCCTGCAGAAGTTCAGAGATCAGGAGCAGCCAGGACGTGCACAGACCTTGCTTGAGTGGTGGATTTCAAAAGATGTCAGCTTAGACTTGGGGTGCTCGGCATGCCTGAAACCTGGTCCTCAGCATCCTGACTTTCACGGTGTTGTCATGGTGTTGCCAGCACATTCCTGAGCAGTGCTTCCTCACGGCACAGAGATGCAGGGCATCCATCCCTCCCAGCTCCTCCCTGGCCTTCCCTCTTGTATCTGTATTTGCCCAGGAAGGCGAGGAAGTGGCACGTGCCTGTGAAGGTCCCTCAGCAATCTCCTGTGTTGCTCCCAAGGTCTCCTGCAGCAGCTGGCAGCGGGAATAAAGGGAATTAACCCAGGCCCTTGTGTTTTCCAGCCTCCAAAGGCTTTGCCTGATTTTTGAGCATTGGAGCTGGCTACTCTGGTAGGCTCCTTCCCCAGGCCAAAAAGGGGGCCTGCGTTGCTGGGAAGTGCAGCATGGGATGAAGTTATCCCTCAGGGGAGGCAGCCCAGGGCCAGTGCTCTTCCCACATCTTACCCTCATTGCCTGTCCCTCGGCTTTGGGATGTGCTGGGGAGCAGCTTTGGGATGCTGAGGAGAGCAGCAAATCCCAGGCTTGTGTGAGCAGTGAAACCCACCTCCAGCTTGGGTTTTGACCACAGAGCTTGGCATGGTTGGGGATGCTTGAGCTCTGGCTCTGGTTGTGTTTCTCCTTCCCTTTCCTCATCTTCTATGCATGGATGGTGGTGCTGCTTCTCAGCTCGTCTTTGGGCCAGGAGGTGGGGATCCAGGTGAAGATGCAGCTCTGAACACACCTGGATGGTTTTGGAAACCCCTTGCAGCCCAGTCCACTGGTGTTTCAGGGATGAATGATGGTGAGGCTGCTCGAGCTGGACTGGAGGCAGCTCTGCCCACCCAGCTCCCATCCAGCGTGGATTTTGCTGCAGGAATGGGATAACAGGAGAGCAGATGGTCACACCAGAGGGGATTTCTTGAAGGACTGAGCTAAATCCATCCATCTCCTATTCCATTGCTCTAGTCATGGCTTGCTCATTGGGATGGCTGGTGGGGAACTGTGGGCTCCTGCGTGCAGCAGTGCTGGGGCTCCCTCGCATTTATGGGCATCTCCTCCCGCCACCAGGCTGTCCTCGTCAGCCGTGTCCCCTGGGGCATGGTGCTGTGCCCCTCCAAGGGGGAGGCTGGCCAAGGTGTCAGACCTTCACAGGTGACACAGGGCCTGGGAAACCAAACCACAGCTCCTGGGTGGCCCTGTGGGGCATTTCCAAATTGCAGCTTAAATGCTTTGCCCTTTTTTTTTCTTTTTTTTTTTTCTCCCAGCACAAGATTTGGGGGGTTTGAGCTTAGACATTATTTTCTGCTTGAAAGTTATCATTTTTCCAGCCCTATCTGGTCCCAGCCGTCTCCCCTGATCTTTATCGGGGCTTTGCAGGCAGCTGGGCTTGGGCAGGGATGTGTGGGGCAGGCAGGGTGTGGGCAGCCCTGCTGAGGGCTGTGTTTCAGCAGGATGTGGCTCCTGGTGAGGGATGAATCACTCCACACGTCCACTCTGTAGGGTCAGCTTGCTGGGAAAGGGCTAGGAGATTGCACGGGGACTGTTCCCCTAATCCTACCCAACCAGTGTGCTTGGGCACGCGGGGCTGGGGTGCATCGTTTCCTCTCTCGCTGGCTGAACCCAGGTGCCCTTTGGGGTCAGAAAAATACCTGAGGATCTGCAGCTGCTGCTGCTGGAGGCTTCTCCCGAAGGAAGTGGTCTCACCCCTGAGGCCCCAAGGGCTCAGTATTGCTCACTAGGACACACAGCCTGGAGTGAAGCAGGTTTGGACCCTGACTGAGGAGCTGTGTGGGATGGGAGGATGTTGTGAGGTCCTGGGCAGTGCTGCCGCCTCCTCCAGTGCCATGCCCACCACTTAGCTGATGCTCTTCATCCCCAAAGAGTTCTCACCTGCTGCTCAGGGAGTTTCATCCTCAGGTGAGCACCTCTGGGGCAGGCAGCAGAGCCATGGCTGGAGCTGGAGCTGGGCAGAGCATGCCAAGGCGCTGCCCAGCCACTATCCCATCCCTGTGGTTTCTCTCCAGTGGCTCCATCCGTTCCACCCTGATGGCCAGGACCAGCCTGTCCCACCTGATGTCTGCCTGTGGGATCCTTCCTGTTGAGCAGTCGGAGCTTATCGGGGCTGAGCATCCAGCTGGAGGGCCAGAACTGGGGGTTTTAGGAATCCCAGCCCTGCTCCTTTTGCAGGCGCCCTCCCATCCGTGCTGCCGGGCTGTCAGGGTTTGTCCTGTGACTGGCCTGGGCACACAGTGTGAGAGCGGAGTCAGCTTGCAGCAAGTGACTGTAGAGGGGAGACTCATTAGCAGCAATTAGGAGATACGAGAGGAAGCGTAAGTGAGGGGCATCTCTAACCACGTTGGAGGGTTTGGAAAGGGTCCAGAAAGCTACAGGAGAAATCCCGGCTCCGAACCCTAACCGAAGAAAGGGGCTGTGTTTGGGGCGAGGGAGCTGCGTGTCGTCAGCGGAGAAGGGAGGTGTGGAGGCAGGGAGGCAGGGTTGTGCTGCTGAAAGGCCCTCTGTGCTTCCCAGCCGAGGGGGAGGCGGCACGGGGGTCTGTGTGGCTGTGATAACGGGGAAGCTCCTCTCTGCCGGGGAGGCGTCACTCTGGTCGGTGCTGTGCGATGAGGTCTGTCCCTTGCACCCGTGGCCTCATCGTGAGGAGGGCTGCTGGCCCTGGCTCTGTGTCTGGAGGCTGCTGTGATTCAGAGGTGGCTCTGAAAGCGTTAGCATCGCTCCTGCGCTCTCTGGGGGAGAGCTTTTAATGCATCCCTGCCGAGCATCCCCCCGGGTAACACAGTCCTCTAAGCAAGTTGGTCCCTTGCTCTCCTCCTGGCCTTCCCCCAGCCTCAGCCCCTGCTACCCGCCCGTACATGGCTCTTCTGGCCCCTGGGCGAGGGGAGGAGGCAGGCCAGCAGAATCAGCGCCACAGCAGTGCTGGCTGCATGTCCCGGAGGGGATGCGGGGGGAGCAGCTGGGCTGGGCATGGCTCACGGGTCTTGCTGGGCTGGGAGGATGCATAGGAGGAAACCAAGCTGGGGCAAACTGCAACCCTCCTTCCTCCCAGCGCTGCTTTCTCCCTCCTCATCCTCCTGTGCCCCCCGACCTGCTCCTCTCTTGTGGGGCTGAGGTCCAGACCAAAGGGGCTCCGTTCTTCTGGGGGAGCAAAGTGATGCTCGCTGGTACAAGGTGATGGCTTTTCCTTCCCCTTATCAAGGCAGGCATTTATTTGCAGTTCCCACACAGGCTGATTAGCATTTGGATGTTTGGCTAAGGCTGCCCTTGACTGTCCTATCCAATATTTAAATTGCAGGGGAATAAACATTGGCACGGAAGCCTCTTACTGGGGCTTTGCTGGCGCTTTCACTTCTCCTGGGATGCGGGTGCCTCTCGGAGTGAGCGCTTGCCTCCCACCAAGAAGAGAGAGGGGTTTGCTGAAGGCACACAGGTTTTGAGCCTCGGTGTTACTCAAACCCCATCAGAGCAGTGGTGGCGTTTGATTTTGATGCAAACCAGAGCAGGGAGCACAAGCCCTGTCCTGCTCCTTGAGAGGAGTTGCTTGAGCTCGAGAGGATCCCTGATGAGGATGGAGCTGGGTGATGGGGATGAAGAGAGAGCAGGGGGGCCATGGCTTTGTGTCTTGAGCTCCAAGGATAGAGCTTCCACAGCCTTGCTGGGCGCAGCATGTGTTTTTTCCCCACTTTGCTCCAATTTGTATCAAATAATCTCTCGCCGGTTTACCCAGTGCCTTGCAGCAGGGGCCCAAACCTGGGTGCGGTACCCAGATGTGAGCAAAAAGGGCTGAACGAAGCGGGGGTGACGACGTCCAACCATCCCCCATCCCTGTGGGTGCAGCTGGGATGCTGCTGGCTCAGGTTTGCTCGCCAGCACCCAGGGCTGGGCAGCAGAGACCCGGAGAGGGGGTTAGTCCATCTTGGGGCAGGACATGCAGCACGGCACCCCCAGCCTGCACTGCAAACGGGTGCTGAGCCAGCAAATCCCTTGGGAGATGGATCTGTCTCCTCCAAGGCTAGGAGAGACGCCCTGAGTGGGTACCGTGGGGCTGGCTGCTGCATCCCATCCTTTGGCAGGTCCCTTGGGAGCATTGAATTCCTCCTTGTGGCCGTGGTTAATCCACGGATCAGTGGGGGGGGGAATAATGCTGTCCCCAGCGCTCCATACCAGAGCCTCGGCACAGCAAGGATCAGCTTTATTTCCACTGCCTGTGCTTGCAGGAGCATCTCTGGGAGTGATGAGCGGGGGGGGGGGGTGTCTTGAGAGCGGAGGAGATGAGAGCTGGATGCAGTCCCGCTGCTCCCTGCGATGCTGCCCATCACCCTCCTGAGGGATGCGGGGATGGAGGAGGGTGGCTGGAGGGAGGCAGGGAGCTGCCAGGAGAGAGTCGGAGCTGCCAGGGGCTGAAGAATGGCTGAGAGCTGAAGAAGGGGCTTTAGAGCTTAATTTCCTGTCCTCGCGGTGGGGATGGGATTTGTGCTGCCATCTCCAAGGCGACGCCGGCTGTGCGGTGGCTGGAATACTAATGGCATGGGAGGCGGGGGGCTCTGGGGGCACCCCAGGCCTCTCCTCGCCGCCCCGGCAGCTCCCACCACAGCAGCCACTGAGGCTGTTCCACTTTGTGGGGGTGGGAGCGCCCCAGGACTTGCTGGTAGGGGGAGGGAGGGTGTGGAGGGGCGGGAGGACATCTTGCCGTACCCTTGGGAGGGTGTCAGCAACCCCCTTGCCGCGATGTCGGTGGCTGGGGGACGGGGCTGTGCCACTGCTCATGATGTCTGGGGCTCCCCCTTATTGCGATAGGGGGGCAGCTGGTTTCTTTGGGGGGACCCAGGGTTGTTCACCGCGGTGGCTCTTGGACACCCACCTCTCTGAGCATCGTGTGGAGCTTCCCTTGGCAGTGGTTTGAAAGGCAGAGCCGAGCCGTGTGCCGGCGTCGGGGGTGATGGCTGAGCTGCAAACTCCCTCCATCCCACCAGGTTTTGGGACACTGTCTAAAAAGTTTAGAGGCACCCATCTGCTGTGGCAGAGAAAGGGGATGTGCCCCCCCGCCCCAAATAACTAATACATTTTCCAAGTCCGCACCATTATTTTGAGGGGAGTCGGTTATTGTAATGCAAGGGTGGCTTAAAATAAAGCCTCCCTCCGCAGCTGGGGAAGATGGGTGGGAGCTACAGGGGGAGCCCGTAGGTTGGGAATAATTAACGCAGCACACGGTAATGAAGGCGTCTGTGATGAGCCCATTAGCGAGGTCTTTGCAGTGGTGCCTTTACTGTGGTGCGGTGGGAAGGTGGGTTTGGGGAGAATATGTCTGGGGGGGGCTCAGACCTGGTGTGCTCTGGGCAGTGCCATGGGATGCTCTGGGAGAGCCAGAGCCCAGAGTGGGAGGGGGAGCAAGGACACTTCCCTGAGGATGGATGGGAATGAGATCCCACAGGAGCTTATCCCGTCTGTCTCTTACGTAAAGGGCCGTGAGCTGGGCTGCAGGGGGTGTAATTAAACCTGATGGTGATAAGCTGCTGCAAGCTGCTTAGTACAAATGTAATGAGGGGAATCACAGCCAGAGCCCCCCGCTGTCATCCCTGCATGTGCCCCTCCTCGCTGGGAGCAGCGGCGGTGGCAGCGCCTGCCTGTGCCAGGGCGAGAGGTGTCCCCAGAAGAGGAGTCGTGTTGGGATGGGGAGGGGGTGGCTGTGGTCTCACCCCTTCCTCTGCTCCCCTCGCAGATGGCGAGAGGCTGGGGGAGGTGACCGATCCCGGCCGGCGGCCGGCGGCAGCCCAGGCATTGGCACGGCGGGGAAAAGCCGAGGACTCCAGCGAGAGCCGTGAGGAGGAGCCGATGGTAATGGGGGAGCCGGAGCAGGGTCGGTGGGAAGGGACCTGGGGGTCGCTGGTCCATGTCCCCTGCCCAACACACGGCCAGCTGGAGCAGGGTGCTCCGAGCCTTGTCCAGCTGAGCAGATCCAAGGGTGGAGAGGGCACAACCTCTCTAGTTCTGCTGAGCAGCCCTCATGGTGGATTAAAACCAAATCCCCAATATCACATTGAAAGTTTTAGTGTTGCGCCTTCTACCTCTCACCCTGTCACTCCTTTGGGAAGAGCTTGGCATCATCTCTGCACCTCACTCTTGTGTAGCTGCCAGTGACAGTAGGGTCCTGCTTTGCTGGGCAAAGCCACCTTCTCCTGTGTCCTCTGCTCCATCTTGCTAACCTCTGCTTGCCTGCCCTGGACTGGAGAGTCCCAAACTGGACCCAGTATACCCCAGATGGGGTCTCCAAACAAGCTGGAGGGAGGGTCTCTCCTTGCTAACAGCCTGGGAGGCACTTGGCACCGTAGCCAGAGGATGCCCTGATGTCCCTGTTCAACTTGTCACCAAGCCCTTGCTCAGCACCCTGCTGTCCCCTCTTCACCCTGTTGTCACCAAGAGGCTTTGGAGCAGGGCGGGCGGGGGGATGGCGGGAGAGGGGAGCCATATGGTGTCCCCTGCCCTGTTCAAACAGCAGCTCACTGCCAAACTGCCGCAAGTCCTGGTGACAGCCCGCTGCCATTGGGGTGGGCATCACGTGGGCTGTGCCCAGGCCACGGTGCTTTGAGCACAGGTGAGTGTTTTGTTTCTGGAGGGAGGGGGAAAGCCTCGAGTCCCTGTGCCCGGAGCCCTCTCGATGGCCCATCTATGTGTAGCCCTGCCCCGTGTCTTTCGCAGCTGCTGGACATGGACAGCATCGCTGGCTCTGCAATTAAAAGGCTGGTTTGTCCCCACCTTCAGCAAATAACCCACCCAGGTCCCTATCTGCGGGGAGCCGGGCTGAATAGTCCCCTCTGTTGGGGCAGACGGGGAAAAGTTCACTCCAGTTTGAAAGCAAACAGCCCGGCTCAAAAGGAGTCGACCAACCAGAGCAAAAAAAATGCTGCTTCCAAAAAGGCAGTGGAAAAGTTCCCTCCTGGTGAGCCCCCAGCTGCAGATCTCGCTGTTGGCACAGCTGGCCCTTTATCTTTGGGGCAGAGCAGGGATGCTGGTGGCTCATCCTCTCTACCCATCTCACCCGTGTGATGGGGGCCTGTCCTGGTCCCTCTCCATAGAGGGACCAAGAGGTTTTTCCAGCTGCTGGGGGTGGAGAGCCATGTGCCAGCCAGGAGAGCCAGGCTTCAGGCTAGGCAGCAATTAGTCGGTGAAAAATAAGAATAGGGAAGAGGCTGATTGCGCCTGGCTGGCTGGCAGGGGATGGGTGAGAAGGGATGACCCCTGCTCTGATCCTCGTAAATCAGGAAGAAATGGACAAAGGAGGAAAATGAGGTGTCTGGAGAAACCCAGCACCAAACCTGCGCTGAGGGCAGAGGGGGACAGCAGGAGTTGTGTCTCTCGGCTTTTTCCGAGAGGAGGGTGAATCCTTCCAACAAGTGTGGCACAATTACGCCACCTCCTTAATAATGTTATCCAAGGGTACCACTCCCCTCCTCTGGGATGCTAATGAGTTCATTTAGGCCAAGATTGCTAATTATTTCTTTGGCACTGTGCATCCTAACAGGCTGTGTTTTGTCAGTGCTGCGGTTCCCCTCATCTGGGCTCGGAGCTGGGCTCTGCTTTCGAGGGGGGGTCAGCTCTGCTCTTTGGGGGGCGGCACAGTCCCTCCTTGCCTGGCTGAGGCCATGGGCGATTGGGACGGTGGATCTTCCTGAGACAGGTGGCCCGGACATCCGTGCCCCCCTCGGTCCCATTCCTGGAGAGGGCTGGTACTGAGTGCAGGTGTCGCTGGTGTGACGATGGGCTGTGACACCAGCCAGGTACCCCTGTGACAGGTACAGCTTCCCATCACCTCAAATGTGACAGAGGGGCAGGTCGGTGGTCGCTTTGCAGAGGGTCAGTGGCTTTTTTGTCCCTGTGTGCTGGCTGGTCCCCCACCCCTCCGCCTGTGCTCCCTGGACTGTGACGGCAGCGAGCTGGAACAGTGCCCTGGGGTGGCACTGGCTTGCTCCAGCTCTGCCTGCAGCTGCAAACGTGGTGTACAAGGAGGATGCTCTGGTTGGGCTCCAGAAGCGCCTGGCTCTTCATTGCCACCCACCACCTTTTCAGCAAGCTGGGGGCAGGTGAGTGCTCGCCTAATCCCTCTGAATTACAAGACACAAGCAATCAGATTAACCTAATCCACTGTAAAGGAAGAGGGGGAGTGCAGGAACATCCTGCTTGCTCAGCCTGTGTTGGGCACAGAGATTGCTTCTGCTCTTTCGGAGGCAGAGCCCAAGGGATACCATTTCCAGTAGCCCATCAGGCCAGACAGACGGTTTGGGTGAACAGAAAACTCACTGTTTTAGAGAAGCTTCTCTCAGCAGAAGGGAAACAAGTTTGGCTGGAACATTTTGAAACTCTACTCCCCGGGACACCTTGCCAATACTTTTCTGCCTTGCCCCTGCTTTCCTTTGTTGTTAGCCTCGAAAGCTTTCACCTGGGTTTGGCAACACTTGATGTGCAAAATGAGATGTTTAGATCTAGGGAGCCATCCTGCAAGCACAGCCAGGCTGGCCCAAATCCCCTCCATCTCTCATCTCATCTCTCCCTCCTGCTTCCTCGGCAGAATGATGGGCAGGACTTGGACGGCTGGTTTTCCAGAGGCCAACGGTCCAACCGAGCCACGACGCACCCCAAACTCAACCTGACCAGGCAGGCTTTGCCCTGGAACGAGCAGGTGGGTGGGCAGGGAGCAGCAAAGGCGGGGTATGGTAGAGAAGGAGGTCCCTCGCTGGGGAGCCTGCAGCCCACGTCATAGAATCACAGAATCTTTTAGGTTGGAAAAGACCTTTAAGATCATCAGGTCCAACTGAATGTCCCTCCAGTGCAGCAGGCTCCAAAGCCATCTCCAGCCATCCTCCTCCCTGCTCTCCATCACCTGTCCTGGGGCCTCTGCCTGGTCCTGGGGTCAGCCTGGTGCCCATGAGGATGAGCTGCCTGTGTGCAGGCCATGGGTGTGTGTCAGCCCCTCATCAGTCTGCGTGGGTGTGCGAGGGGACAACTTGCTGCCTGTCTTCTCTGGATGGGTCCACGCTGCACCTGTCTCTGGGTGCTGGCTGTGTGCTGGTGGGATGGATGCTGGGGGAGGATGCAGGATGGATGGCGTCAGGCTTTTGGTGCCGTGTTCAGACAACGTCCCTTATCCAAGTGTGCCTGGGACCCAAAGCAGCGGCAGCAGGAGGGTGATCTCCTGGGGGTTGGCTCTGTGACCCTGGGGCTGACACAGGGATGGGAGCTCGGTGTCACTGCAGAAGAGCTGAGTCCACACAAGTGACATCCCTAGGGCTTGACATCCATGTTTCAGCCTGCCCTAACGCTGTCCTTGGCAGGTGAGGGGGGATGCGAGGGGACACCTTGCTCATCTCCCTCTCTCATCCCACAGTACAAAGGGAAGGCAAACTTGCACGTCTTCGAAGACTGGTGTGGAGGAGCTGTGAGGCACCTGAGGAAGAACCTCCATTTTCCTCTCTTTCCCCACGTGAGTCCCAGGCCTGATGCTGGTGGGTCGGAGGGAGGGTCTGCTTGTTCCTCTCTGGGTGCTGCTGCATCTCCGCTGGCTGTGGGCTTGGTCCTCAAGATCTTTGCTCACAGGCTTTTTGGTTTGGGGCAGGTAATTCCCAGCAGAGCAGGGATGGAGGAAGAAATGGGTGTGATGGGACCTCCATGTCCCCTCTGGTGCCAGGGACAGGGGACCCTGGGATAACCAGGAGGAGGTGGTGAGGGTGATGTTGCTGTAAGGCGTGAGCCTGGGGGATGGAGGAAGAAATGGGTGTGATGGGACCTCCATGTCCCCTCTGGTGCCAGGGACAGGGGACCCTGGGATAACCAGGAGGAGGTGGTGAGGGTGATGTTGCTGTAAGGCGTGAGCCTGGGCATGAACTCTTCATGCTTTCGTGTCTCTGTTCCTCCCCCACAGACCCGCACCACAGTGAAGAAGTTGGCTGTGTCGCCCAAGTGGAAGAACTATGGGCTGAGGATTTTTGGCTACATCCACCCCTTCAAGGATGGTGAGTGATGGAGCTTGGCCTCTTCTCCCCCTGCAGCAACGTGGAGAAGCTGTCTCCTCCCCCCACCTTAGACCACATGAGGCTCGGAGGCAGTCCCCAAACCCCTGGGCATGAGGGTCTTTCTGGAGCAAAGACTTTTCCCTGGTTGCTTCCAGGGGAGGTGAAGCCCCAATCCCATCCATGATGTGGGATCTGGGGTGGCCGCATCACCTCTGTCCATCCATCGCTGTTTCCCCATTGCACAAGGAGGCGCCGGGACTGAGCCTGTGCTACTGTATCCCTCGGTGGTGAGCTTCTCCTTTGCTTTCTGCAGGGGATTTCCAGTTTTCTGTGGCTTCGGATGACAATTCAGAGTTCTGGCTCAGCTCTGATGACAGCCCGTCCAACTCCCGGCTGGCTGCGTTCGTGGGCAAGGTACGTGCCATCATCCTCGACCCTCTGCCTTTCGCTACATGGGGGATGCTCGAGCTCCCAGTGAGAGCATCTCCTCCCTCGGGGTGCCTCGTTCCTTGCTCCCAGCATGCTGATAACCATCCCAAGTGCCTCCTGGGGTTCCGTAGTGCTCAATTAACGATGTTTCAAACCCACGGGTGCTCTTTAGGCACTGCGAATTCTCCTGTCCACAAGTTCCTCTGCTGCAGCAGCCCTTAAAGGGTCCATGTGTGACTTTGCCAGAGGCAGCTCCCCTGCTTCTTTGCTCCCTTGGGAAATGCTGGGCTATTTCAGTCTGGTACCACCTCTGCCCCTGGCCAGACCTGGTTTGGCTTCTGAAGGACCACCTGCCCCTTGGTCCCATCCTAGCTGTAGCTACCAAAGACCAGCTTATGTCCCAGAATAGGAGATTTAATACTTGCTCCTGTTTTTTCTTGGCGTTAACTCCTGTTAACTGGAAACTCTGTGGTCTGTCCTTGCACCCATGTGTTGTTGGGATCTTGGTGGTGTTGGCTGGTGACAAGTTCTTGTAGCAGGAGTGCCAATGGCTGGGGACAAGCAGGCTCTGGGATAGAGCTCCTGGGATGTCCTTCTGCCTGAAGAACCTTTCTGCAGCACAGCATAGTGCCGGACGGAGGTGGAGGAGCTGATGGGGTCTGGGCCTTGTGCCTGCTTGGCCCATGGTGTCCCCTGCGCTCTCACACACTCTTTCTTCCTTCCCCAAGCTGGGCACCGAGTGGACGGCACCGGGGGAGTTCACCAAATTCAGCTCACAAGTCTCCAAGCCTCTGCGGTGAGTGTGGCCTTGCTCCCTGCCCACCTTGGGTGGAGGGAGTTGGGGAGACAGAGCTGCTGCCTCTGCGCTGACTGACCGGCTCCTCCCTTGGAGGAGGCCTGGCCACAGTCTCTTCCCAGCAGGCGTGTGGGGTCTGGGCTGGACAGGAGCTCAACCAGCTGTGCCCCCGGGTCCATGGCTTGAAGGTGCTGGGGACCGCGGGCACCTCTGCAGATGACGAGGGATGGGGATTCCCCCCGCTCTTGTGAAGCTTCTCAGCAGTGGGATGGGGGAGCAGATACCCACATCACGCTGCCAGTCCCCTTGCCCCAGGAAGGTTTAGCCACATGTCAGCAAGACAGAGAGGATTTCCTGGGATGGCTCCTCTAGCAGGGAAGCACCCGTCACCCTGGCACTGGTAGCTGTCAGCTCCGCAGTGGTTTCTGACTGGCGCCTTCCCCTCTCGCACAGCCTCATGTCCTCCAGGCGCTACTACTTCGAGCTGCTCCACAAACAAGACGACCGAGGTTCAGACCACGTGGAAGTTGGTGTGAGTAAATGCCCCCATGCCGTGCTGCTTTCAAGGCTTGCCCTGTCAAGAGCTGGCAGCAGGGCTTTTCCCGATGCATGTTAGAACGCTTTATTCTGGAGCAAAGCCATGATTTCCCCCTCCCGTGGCTGCCAGCGACTCGGTCCGCAGAGGGGACGAGTCAGCGTTGCTCCAGCGAAGCCGGGGCCCATCTCCCTGGGCCATTCCTGCTGAGGGTGCCTGGTGCAGGCTGCTTTTCTCCATGCTCATCCAGGCCTTCCGTGCGATGGCCTTTGGGGAACTAACGGCCCTGCTGTCCCTCCCCTGTGCTCCCGCAGTGGATGCTGACTGAGCAGCCCCTCCGCTCCAGGCTCCAGTGGTGATGGGGCACCCGGTTCTGTGTGGCTGGTCTCATCCCTTCTCCTTGGCCTTCTGAAGAAGGGCTGGCAGAGGGGGAAAGGCCCCCTGTGGGCTTCTTCTTGCAGGAGCCCATTGCCATGGGCAAGGAGAACCTGGAGCATGTAATATCAGAGCAGCCAGGTCCCAGGACACCATCTGTGAGTGGCGCCCACCTTGCATCCCGGGGTCAGTGGGGGGAGAGGTGGCCAAGGTGATGGAGTGCACCCCTTTTTTTGTTTTCCCTCTTTGAGATACTGTGAATTTCAAATCTGAACTTGTCTGCCTTGGCTGCACAACCCTGGCAGAGCCTGGAGCGTGTGTGTCAGGAGCTCGGGCTGTCTTTGGGAGGGGAAGATGCTGGCGTGTTAGCAAAGGTTTCCTTTCTCCCAAGCAGTCATTAATCACTGGAGTCAAACTGGTGCCAGCAAAGCATCAGGGAGGCCGACAACACCCCTTCCTTGCTGGTGCTCTCTTCCACATCGCTCAGCCTCGCCCTCCTAGGGCTCCATCTCCTCCATCCTGATAAGATCTGCATTTCTGCTGTGAAAAACAAATAGATGGGGGAGACATTTTTTCGCTGGAGGGAGGGAAACCTTTCAGATGTTCAGAAAGAAACAACAAAAAAGGCAGGACCCTAACGCGTCTCTCCCTGTAGGTATTTAAGGGCTTGCCTGGACAAAGGTTCAAGGCATGCTTTTAAAATGCACGAAGGCAGCTATTAAGACCCTCTTAAGCAACCTCTGCTTTTAATGTGCATTCAGGCAGCAGCCGGCAGCGGAGTGAGGCACTTTGGCTAAGGTCCTTGCTGGCTGCCGTGGTCTCCCTGCTCCGTGCCCTGAGGTTGAAGGGGGTTGCAGGGAGAAACTGCTCTGTGCCCCGGCATCGTCCCTCCCCTGCGAGGCAGGACGCGTGGCTGTGCTGCCTCCTGTGATGTTACTGATGATGATGATGATGCAGGGCTGGGTCTGGCCTGCCTGGCCCAGAAGGACCACGGCCATGGATGGCCGTGTTGCAGACCCAAGGGGGAAGCAGCATGAGCCTGTGTCCCACCTCCAGCAGCCTCCCTCTCCCTGACCACCAGGGGATGCCTTCTGATCCCAAATCACCTTGGATAAAGGCAGGAGGTGGGACCGGGTCTGTGCTGGGGCACCACCAGTCCTCTCCCTTGTTCCTCTCCTGCAGGGTCGGGGCTGGGATCCGTGCAGGCAAGCTTCTGGGAGCTGAGGACAGGAGAGGACCCATCCGAGGGTGCCTGGGGTTGGCCAGCGCACCCTGAACCCCTGCCACCCTCCCACTCATTCTCCATCTCCTTTTATTTTTTCCTAGTGGCGAGTTTTCCTCCCCAGCTTGAAGTTCGAAGTGATTGACTCCTCCTACATCTCTCTGTACACAGGTAAGGACCACACGTGTCCGCCCGCAGCCACGGCAAGCAAGCTCTCGAGGGGGCTGTACGTGCTGGCGCAGCTGGGGAGAGACAGCACCAGAGCCTGGGAAGCAAACCAGATCCTGGGAAATCAGATCCTGGGGGAAGATCTCAGCCTTTCACCCCCCCCGAGCTGCTGCTTGGGTGGAAGGAAGGAGGCAAGGGGCTGCGGTGGGTAGGGGTGATGCTGGGAGTGTGCTGCAACCCTCCTAAAAATGGGATGCAGAGGTGACGTGCCACGGAAGCACAACTCTGCTGGTGCTCCAGCCTCATCCCTGCTAATGAGACCACGGAGGGCTGGCTCCCTGGCCTGGCCCTGAGTTATGAGGAGCTGTCGTGTAAGCAGGGATGGATGGTGCAAGGTTTAATTAAATCTATAGATCTTCTGCTTCCTGCCCCTTCCCTGGCAGCAAGAAAGGGCTTGATAGATGGGTCCTGCCCCAGTGCTCAATATGCTGGAGGACTGGTCATCAAACATGCCCTGGAAGGTGTCGATAAGGCAGGAGGCGACAGGCAACAGGCGGGAATCAATGAGGAGAAGAGGGATGGAGGGGTGTTGCTGGCATTGATGCAGGTGCCCATGAGATGCACGATGTGCAGATAAACTGCACCCCCCCCCAACCACTATCCATCAGTGCCGGCTATTTCTGCTTCTCTTTCCCACTTCCCGGCTCCTCAGACCCCAGCAGCATCCTGGGGTAAAGCCATGTCACTTGTGGGGAGCCCATCCCCGTGTCGTGGGGGATGCACGCAGAGCATCCTCCTTCCTTCTGTTTCTCCGGGCTTTTGCAGGGGTTGCAGCCCAACCTCAGCCAGCTGCACAGATGCATTTGGGGAGCCTTTCCCTGCTGCAAGTAGAAGAATTTGGGGCTTGGGAAGGGAGTTCCTGCTTGTTTCAGGACCTGCGTGCTTCCCCAGGGCTCTGCAGCAGGCAGGGCTGCCTGGGAAGGGAGCACCCCTGGGTGCTCGGAGCAGACAGCTCTGAGCACAGCCAAGATGACCAGAGCAAGGTGACCTCCCCTGGGGAGGTCTGGGGGCTGGTTGATAGCCAAGGATGACATGCCATCCTCATCCCTGAATAGGAGGCAAAACCAGCTCATGTTGCATTTACCGGCACCTCTACTGGGAAGGACATTCAGGGTTTAATCCCTGTGTCCTTGGGAGGTAAACCCCCTGAGCTGAGCTTCTCACCCCTTGTCTTGAGGGTGATGAGTGATGCTGTAATCGGAGCCAGGCTGCCTGGCTGAGATCAGCTGTACCCTTGTCCTCTCTGTGCTCTTAGTTGATGGCAATAATCATTAGGCTGATTAGTCATGGTGTCTGCAAGCACATGAAGGGGCTGGAGGAGCTGGGTTTGCCCTTGTGCAAACACATTGGCTCCCCTCGTTCCCCTGGGAGCAGGAGGAATCCACAATCCTCTGAGCCCTCTTGGTGGGAGGGATGGATGGAGAGATCGGGAAGTGTCACCTTGGAGAGGATGCTTCTGGGACAAAGCTCTGTACATGGGTGCCTGTGGGGTTCAGCTGCTGTCTTTGCCTTCTTCAGACGAATCGTCCCTGAAGATGAACCACGTGGAGCACATCCCACAGACCTTGGCCAGCTACAGCGGGAGCTACCTCTGGCAGGCGCAGCAAGACGAGCACGGGGCTGACATGCTGAAGTCTGACCCCAGGGACACCTTCTTCCTCAGTAAGTGGCTGGGATCAGATCCTTGCAGGTCTGTGTGGGGTTCTGAGTGAGGAAGAAGGCAGGATCTGGCTGCCACAGGCACCAAGGGCATCCCTCCTACCTTCTGCCCATCTCCTGGGTGGAGGGCATCTCTGCTGGGGTCTGTAGGGGGGCACGCTGGGATGGTTTGTGCTACAAACTGTAACATGGGCTGGGCTAAGGGGTGGTAGGGGATGGCTTGGGGCTGAGCCATGGCTACTTCTCTTCAGCCCCTGCGATTGAGGCCTCTCGAGTGGAGAACGTGCTGGTGCCCTGTGCCTACAGCCCCACCTACGTGGTGAAGGACTTCCCCATCGCCCGCTACCAGGGCCTGCAATTTGTAAGTGTCTCCCCACGATGTGACAGGGTCACGCTCCCATGGGAGACACAGCAAAGCCAAGTGCTTTGCCCCCACCCCAGGGCAGGGATGCTTCCACTTGGTTAAGGATCCAGGAGAAATGTCCCTTGCTGGAGGATCAGGCTGAGCTTCCCCGCCTTGACCTGAAAGGGTTTGAGTTAAAAGTCCCACGGGGTGTTTGAGGTGCTCAGGGTCACCTTGCTGTTGTGGGGCCGCACTGTTGGCCTCAGGTCCCTGGCTCCTAGCCCTGCTGGTCCCCGATTCCTCAGAGTGAGCCTGCTCTGTGCCAGGGTGATGGCAGCGTGGTCATCTCCCCAGGTCTACCTCTCGTTCGTGTACCCCAATGACTTCACGCGCCTCACTCACATGGAGACAGATAACAAGTGCTTCTACAGGGAGTCCCCCCTCTACCTGGAGAAGTAAGTGTTGTGGGGCTGGTGTTTGGGGGTGCTACATGGAGGGGTAGGAGGGGGCTGATGTCAAGAGGGCACTCAAAGAGCTGGGGAAACGGCACTGAGATGATGCATCCTCAGCTGTGTGTCCCCCAGGCTCCATCCCTACTGGAAGGGCCACCTCTAGGCTGGCTCTTTCCCCATCTCTCAGGCACGTAGCAGCTTGAGACCTGGCAGTGCTCCTGGATTTTGGGGATCCCAGCTCCCTTCGGAGCCAGGCTGTGCCTGGGCACCTGCACTGCAGGTGGGGATGTTCCTCCCTGCATGGGCTTGCGTGTGTGCGAGCACGTCCCTTCACGTGTACACTCCTCCCTTATCTCCGGGACATCATCTTTCTGTTTCCCAGGTTTGGTTTTTATAAGTACATGAAGATGGATGAAGAGGAGGAGGATCCACGCCAGCGAGCATTTCTCTTCCTCAACCCAGACAGTGAGTGCTGCTAGCTCCCCGCCAGCAGCTTTTTGGGCATCCCTCAGCAGCTCAGCACAGGGCTGAGCACCCGGCATCCTCATCCACCAGCCCATCCACGAGGAGATGCAGCTCATCGGGATGCCTCCAGTGATGCTGGGTTCAAGGAGGGCAGGGCTGCATGGAGCAGCTCGCCTCCGAGCAGTCCCACGTGCTCCATGGTCACGCATCCCACTTGGCTTAGCCACAAAGCGCTGCGGGATATGGGGTGGGGGATGCTAGGGCTGGGGTTCACCCTCCTGGCTTCTTCAAGCTGTGTACCCGCATCTCCTGGGCTGGCCTGGTCAGCAGGCAGCAGGATATGACTTGACTTGGTGTGGAGTCTGGGATGTCCACAGAGCCTGGGGATGCTGACGGGGACCCGCAGGAGCCATGTTGTTCAGAGCGTGGCTCGCTGTCGGTTTGTGGCTTGGCGAAGCCCTGGCAGGCTAGGCTTGTTCCTGGATGAAATAAGAGCAGTGCTGAGCTATGGCCAAGGTTTGGAGGGGTTAGTGGGCAGAGCCTGGAGCTGCCAGCCCTGGTGAGCATGGCTCAGTGCCCACCAGCCCTCAGCCTCCCTCACCCAGCAGCTGTTGCAGGTTGATCTCTTGCTGGAGACAAGTTTTGCCACTTTGTTTTGGGCCAGCATGCTGCAGGGGGCTGTGCCGAGCGGCTGGGACCCTCAGGATATTTATCTCTGCCTTTACTCCCTAGATTTCCTCGAGGATGATGAGGAGGAGGAGGAAGGAGTGGACAGCCCTGAGCCCACAGACCCACCTCCTGAAGCCAAGGAGAAGAGCTTTGGGCCGGTACCCAGAGCCAAAGGGAAGGAGACCCCGCCGGTCACCGAGGATTATGGAGACAACCTGGACTATTACAGCTTTCACCGCAAGCAGGGTCAGGCCCTGGATGAGGTGGGCATGCCTGGGCAGCTGGGGAGATGGAGCACATCCCACCAGGCCAGCGCCAGCCCGGCAGCCATCCTTGAGGACCTCCACAGCGAGAAGGACGTGGGCCCTGTGCCGGAGCAGGTCCGTGGGCGGATGCTCAGTTGGTTACCCCAGGATCCCAGCGAAGGCGAGGAGAATGCGCTGGGGCTGCTGGCATCTTCAAAGCATGCTGGGGCCCTGAGCCTCCAACCCCACCTCTCGGTTCCCGTCTTTGGTGGCAAAGCCAAAACGCTGGGTCCCAGCAAGCCTGCAACACCCAGGGAGGACAAAAAGCCCCAGAAAACCCAGGAGAAGGTCTACGTGACCAGGCTGCAGCCAGGGAAGCGCAAAGCCCCAGCCCAGGAGCCGGCCTTTCCCGGCATCTTTCTTTACCCAAAGGCCCTGAAGAAAGTCCATCTTCACTCCAGGACCCCTCAGAAGCATCCCATTGCCTCCAGCAAGCTCCACGCTGTTCCTGGCCATCGGACCCCCTGGCTCCTGAGCAACATCTCCAAGGAGAGGGACCCTGCCAGGCGGAGGAGTGCCCGTGTGGGTGGCAGGAGGTGGGAGCGGCTGCCCAAGCTGGGGACCGAGCAGCGAGCGCTGCCCAGCCTCCTCGCCCTGGGGACCGAGGGCCTCTTCAGTAGGGAGACCCATGAGGACACGACCCCTGCCCCGGGCAGGACAGCAGCCACCACCAATTACAACTCCTCCGAGGTGGCCCGCTCAGAGGGGATGCGGGTGACATCCTTTCTGAAGATGTCAGAAACAACGACATCTCAGCAGGAGGAGGGAAAGGGCCAGGAGGAAGAGGAGGAGGAGGAAGAAGAGGTGTCAGACTACAGCTATGAGACCGGCGAGCTGCATCAGAGCTGGCTGGAGGACTCCATCAACTGGCAGAGGACATTCAGCGTTAGCTCGGTGGACTTTGAGCTCCTGCGCTCCGACTGGAACGACCTGCGCTGCAACGTGTCGGGCAACCTGCAGCTGAGCGAGAGCGAGGTCGTCGATGTGGTGGCGCAGTACATGGAGAAGCTCAATGAGAAGAATGGAGGGTAGGGAGGGAGTGGGGCGCGGGTGGGAGGCTGGGGAGAATGTGCCTTCACCCCGCTTGGCTCCTTGGGGCCGGGTGAGCTCGATGGTGGGTTCAGGCCAACCCTTCAAGCAAGGGAGCTGTGGGGAGCAGAGCTCATGGTGATGGTGCTTTCAAGTGCTTCTGCTTTCCCCATAGCATCTACACCCTCCTGAGGATTGTCAACGTGGAGAAGCGTCGGGACACGGCCCGGGGGAACCGCTACCTGCTGGAGCTGGAGCTGGCGGAGCGGGGCCAGCGGACGGTGCGGCTCTCCGAGTATGTCTATGTCCTTTTGCACCAGGGCAAGCAGGACGACAGCGCTGAGGCCAACCCGGAAGGGCTGGCTCTGGGGGCCACCGAGCCCCAGCCGAGCACCTGGAGCATCCTCTATGGAAAACCTGTCCTGTGCCGGCCCCTGCGGCTCAGCTGGAAGCAGGATGTCATGGTGCACTTCGTGGTACCCGGTAGGTGACACCAGGACGTGCCTCTCCAGGGTCTCTGCTGTTCTCTCTGCCCCCAGCATCCTGCGGCAGGAGAAAGGCAACCACTTTGCTCTCAGGTTGCATCCTTCAGGCTGGCCCGAGGGGGATGAGGTTATTATCGCTTCTCATGAGATGCTGAAGTTATCGCTTCTCATCGGAAGGGGTGTTGGTTTGGTTGGGGAAGGGGGTGCTCCTGGGAGCGCCATGGAGAGCCTGAGGGACGTTTGTGGCTGTGTCTGGCAGTGAAGAACCAAGCCCGCTGGGTCCAGCAGTTCATCTCGGACATGGCTCACCTGTACGGGGCTACGAAGGACGCCAACTTCAATGTCATCCTGGTGGACTTTGACAGCGACGACATGGACGTTGAGAAGGCCCTGCGGGATGCCCAGCTGCCCCGGTAAGCCCCCTGCCATGAGCTCTGGGTCCCATCCTGCTCCCCGTGGGGTCTGCAGGGCTCCTTGTGGTGGGACAGACCATCCTGGCAGTGCTCCCACAACCTGCTGCTCCTTCCCCAGCCCACCATGGGTCTTGGCTTCACTGCCCCTTGCTGCCTCCTCCTTTTTTGGGGTTTAAACTTGTTTTCCATGTGGAGGAGTCAGGGATGCAAATACCACCTCTGCCTCCATGGGGGGACCCTTGGCATGAGTTGTAGGCACCTGACCCCCTTCCTGAGGTGGTCTCCTCTCCTACCTCGTGGTCCTTGTCCCCATCTTGGCTGTGTCCCGTTTGGTCACCAGCACTAACTGCCCTGTCCTCTCTCAGCTACCAGTACCTGCGGCGCACGGGGAACTTCGAGCGCTCGGCCGGGCTGCAGGCTGGTGTGGACACGGTCGAGGTGAGCCAGGGGAGAGAAACCAGCTCCTGCCTTGGCTTCTCTCCCGGAGCTGTTTTGCCCTGATCCTCTCGCTTGTGTCTGCCCTCTCCCATAGGATGGGCACAGCATCGTGTTCCTCTGCGACCTGCACATCCATTTCCCCCCCAATATCCTGGACAGCATCCGGAAGCACTGCGTGGAGGGGAAGCTGGCCTATGCGCCCATCGTCATGAGGCTGAGCTGTGGCAGCTCCCCGCGGGAGCCCAACGGTGAGCGGGGTCCCCTCTGCCGTGATGCTTTTCCAGCTGGAAAATGTCCCCTGCCTGCCTAAGGAGAGCCACGGCGCCGGGTTTGGGTTGCAGCCTGGCTTGCATGTGCAGGGAGCATGGGTTTGTTTTGCTTTGGCAAGATGGGATTCAAGCCCAAGGGTGCTTGAGGCGCACTGGGTGCGATGCCCCCCGAAACTGGGCTGTCCCCTGGTGCCACCCCCATGGGAGGTGGCAGTGATGGGGACGGAGCTGTGGTGGGAAGAGGGCTTGGGACGGGCGTTCCTGTGGCTCCCAGGTAGTGAGGAGAGCACAGAGGTGATGGCCTGGGGATTTGGGTGTCCCCCACACCCCTCGCCTCATTGCTCTCCCCCCTCCAGGCTACTGGGAGGTGAATGGCTTTGGCCTCTTTGGCATCTACAAGTCGGACTTTGACCGCGTGGGAGGGATGAACACAGAGGAGTTCAGAGACCGCTGGGGCGGGGAGGACTGGGAGCTCCTGGACAGGTGAGGCTGGGGGTCCTGGCAGCCCCCTGACCCCCTCAAGGCAGGGCTGGCCATGTGGATTTGGGCACATCCCCTGGGAAACCCACTGTCCCCTCCATCGAGCTGGCTAAAGGCTGGGGTGACATGGTGGCGAAGGGGCAAAGCCCTCCTTGAAGGGGGGCCGTGTCCGTCCCCTCCCTCCCCTGAGGCTGCCCCCCTGTCCGGCTGCAGGGTCCTTCAGAGCGGGCTGGAGGTGGAGCGCTTGCGTCTCAGGAACTTTTACCATTACTACCACTCCAAGCGTGGCATGTGGAACGCCCGCAGCAAGAAGCCACCCAAGGACTAGTGCCCCGAGCCTGGCCTGAAGCCACTGACCCCCCTGTGCCCGCCGGAGGCAGACCACCGCCAGCGCCCGGTTGTCCCCGACCTCTGCCAACACACTTTGATGCTGGCACGGAGGGCACCCGTAAACAAACCGTGGATATTTTGGGGAGGGGGGGGAGCGGGGAGGGTGAAAGTGGGTGGTGATTTTTTTCTTAAGGGTCTAATTTCTTAGTCAGAAATGAATTTATTAACTCATTAGTGCCGGGACAATATGGGGATCCTGCTGTCAGGAGGGGTAAAGCCTCTGGGCTGATCCCCGGAGCTGGTGGGTCCCTGGGGGCCGTGCCAGGCTTGGTGATGCCGAGGCAGAAAAGTGGTACCCAAGCTCACAGCTGGCACTCACCCTGCAGCCCCCTTGCTGGGTTGCCTCCCCCCAAAAATGCCCAGCACTTTGTCCCTGTGTCAGGCTGGAGAGCTGAGCTTTTTTTGGGGGGTACTGGTACCCAGAGAAGTGCATGAGGGGTACGAGCCTGCTGGGGCTGCCCAAACCCTCCTGCTCCTCCCTGGGACCTGTGGAGCCTCCGTGGAGGGGAAGACGGGTACAGACACGCCGCTGTGGCTGTACGGGGAGGGGGGCAGAGCCCCTTGGCATGATGGGCTGGCATTGCCTGTGCCCAGGGGGGCTGCGCTGGGATGGGAAAAGAGCAGAGCCCAAAGCAGGTACGGGAGCACGGGGAGAGCAAATGATGTTTCCAAGCTAATTTCTGTGAAATTATGAGGTAGGAAGCTGTTTTCAGGAAGTTTTGTCTGTTTTGGGTTTTTTTTTTATTCTGAAAAAATAAAATCAATGTCTTGGCTGGGATTTCCTTCCCCTCCATGACACTCATGTCTTGGCAGGGATGCAGCCCCCAGCTCGGCGCAGGGCATGAGAAGCCACACTAGCCTCTGTCCCTTGCCCCTCCAAGCCCCCTCGCAGTGGTGGGTGGCTGTGCAGGCTGGGAGGACACTTTTGCCTGCTCGAAATCACCACTGTCGTTTGTAACACCCAGGAGGGCTCAGGAAGCCCCGACCTGCACTCGCCTGGCCCTGCACTCGCAGGGAGCTCGCTGGTGGAAGTGAGCCTGGCTGGCACTGGGAGGAAAGGTCAGAAACTCCCAGGAAGAGCTCCCATTGGGACCGAGCAGGAGGAGGAGGATGGTATGGAGTAAGGATCCACTCTCTTTGGTAGGAGCGGGCAGCAGTGGCATCGCAAGGGGTTCCTTTGCTGTTCGGTGCAGTGAGGAGGAGGAGGAGGCAGCAGCCGTGTTTTGGTGTCTGGACGCATGCCCGGGCTTGCAGGGAGGTTGCTGAGCCTCTGCCCCACACCTGGGCTCCACCCGGGCAGCTGCTTGCACCCCACACACTGCACGGGGGGCTCACCCCAGTGCCCCCGGGGCTGGAGAGCTGCGGGGAGAGCCACAAGCTGCTCCGCATGCCCTTGCACGCTTGTTCACAGGACGTCCATGCCTGCCCGTGCTCGAGCTCTTCGCTCGCCTTTTCCTCTTGCACATGGACATGCCCAGCTGCACGCAGCGCCTCGTGGGCTCCAGCAAACCCGCTTTGCCTCAGGCCTGGCTGCCACGAGCTCCTTCTGCTCCTCACCTGGGTCACTCTGTCCTGGCAAATCCCTGGGCTGCAACCACCACATCCTTGCTGCCCTCCACCGTGAGCTTTCAACAACTGTGAGCACCTCTGGAAGAGCTGAAATAGCCCCGGAGTTTCCCCCCTAAGTGTTTTATTCCCCACCCGCATCCTCCGGGCTCTGTCTGAGCATCCGTTGAGTTTTGAGGTGGGGATGGAGGTGGTGGGCTCAGCAACCTCCTTGCCATCAGAGAACAGCCACAGTCCGGGACTCCGGGGGGCTTTTCCAGTACTTCTGGCCCCAAGATTTGTCGGGAGGGGACAGCCTCGGAAGGCAGCAGGTTTTTCTCTCCATGCCAGCACTCACAGGCTCCTCTCCTTGCCCTGCTGCCTGCTTTTTCCAGCACTTTGGAAGTGCTTTGTTGTGGGCAAGGGCTCTGCCCGCTGCGCTGGGACTTGGCCCGTGGGCTGAGAAGTGCCGGGCAGGGCGGGTGGCCCTGCGGTCCCCTGGGGCCAGCAGCGGGATCCCAAAAGCCGCTTTTCCTTAGGCACAACTTTTCCAGCAGCTTCCCAGCCAGGAGAGCTCACAAAGCCACCGGCATCGGGGCAGGCACCAGGTTCAGCCAAATCTAGAGCTGCTGCTGCTGCTGGAAGGGACTGGTGCCACCAGCGCCATCCCCACTGGGGACACTGGTCCAGCCCTGCTGGGGATGATTTAGAGCCAGCTGATGGTATCTGCTTGGGGTAGGGCCAGCAGCAAAACACCAGAGGGTTTTCTTGCTCTGGCAATGGCTGAGCTGTGGTAACGGGGACCAAAAGGAACCTCTCCCTAGCCAGGCGTTGGAGCCCTAAGTGACAGCAGGGTGCAGGCAGGTACCCACTTTTAGAGGAGCAGCCCCAGGGCTGGTGCAAGGTGCTGGCCTGGCAGCTTGCCCTGGCCCCAGGGGATGCTGCAAAGGTGTTGGGGCTTGTTCGGGGCAGCGGAGGCAGACACTAGCCCAGTGCCGCCTCGCTACAGGGCTGCCCTGGCCATGGGGCTGAGCGAGGGGTCAGTGGAGGGCAAGGGGGAGCCTTCCCAACACCTCCAGTCTGAGAACGGGCCAAATGTGACAGCAGTGGCTGGGTGGAGGGTCCTGGGCAGCCTCCTGCCCTATACTGGGCTTTGCCCTGGGGGTCACCTATCAGCAGCCCCCAGCAAGTGCTGGGTGCGGCATGGAGCCTGGGTTCCAATGCTGGTAGAAGCGATGGCCCCCAAACTGGTTTGGCCCGTTTCAAACGCTCCCTCTCAGCTTATCTGGCTTCAAAGGGCTCCTGCTCCATCCCACGCACACAAACACGCTCCCTGTGAACCCCCAGGGGAGCCCCCTCTATCCCAAAAACTGTGCCCCCCTGCCAGCTCTGCCTCCCCTCCACCTTCTTTTGGCAGCCACAAACCCCTCCATGTTGCACCCATGGGTGTCCCGTGCTGGGGGGATTCAAGGGGATGCAGTGGAAAGGACATGCTGGACCATGGCTGCAGTGGTAGGGACCAACAGTGACTTTTTGGAGCATCATGAAGGTGCCCACGACATGGCTCCGCTGCCCAGGATGGAGCAGTTGGGACCCCTGGACCCCTCACCAGCATCTCAGCTGTACTGAGGCTTTTTGTGGAGCTGCCACAAGCCCCAAAAGCACAAACTTGGCTGCAAGGCGAGCGGGTTTTGAGCGCACATGCAAAACAACGGCAAAGAGACTGGTTGGGTAAGCTCCCGGGGCGGGCCCCGCCACGGCCCCACGCCTGCTGCACTGGCCCCGCCACAGACAGCATCGCCCACCCTGTGCCGGGGCGCCCGGCACCCGTGCGGCACCCGGGGGTGCACCTGCCTGCCTGGGAGGATGCTGCAGGGCAATGGCCCGCCGGGGCCACCCAACAAGGTATGTGCCGGCCGGTCCCCCACCCATCAGCGTGGCTGTCCCCAGTGTGGGTCCCCTTGGAAAGCTGGTGGTGCCCACCCAGTCGCCAGTCCCCACACAGCGGGTGGAACGGGGCAGCACGGATGCCGGGTCTGGCAGCTGCCTGCTCCTGGCCAGCTTTGGCCAAGAGGCATTTTTGGGTTTGCCTCTCCTCGTGCCTCAGTTTCCCCAGCGTGGCTCTTGGCACGTGTGCGCTGTGGCCAGGCTGCGTGGTGCTGTGTTGGCCACTCCCTGCTCCAAGTGCCGATGGCATCGACAGCCACCGGCTTCCCTGGGGACCCAGATTTGGGGACAGGCACCCAGTAGTGCTTAGGGGGTGGGAGAGGATACTGCGTGCCTGGGAGCTAGGGTCTCCCTGGGAATGTGGCTCTGTCACCCCACGGAGGGAGGGATATGGGTGCCTCCAGGCTGGGAGGTCAGTGACCACTTTAGGGACTCCCAGACCGAGTATATTTAACCTGTGTCACCCTGACCATGGCTGGATCCCATCAGGAACCCCTCAGTTTTGCTCCAGATGTGGAGAGGTGTGTGCCAATTTGCTGCTTTTTTAGCATCCCAGCGCATCCCTGCTCCCACCCAGTGCTTTCCCCTATTAACGAGCCATTTTACGAGGGGATCGCCAGTGGTTTCGGCTTCAAACCTGCACAACCCCCCTCAAGACCCCCCCAGTTTCCATCTTTAAGCTGCAGGGCAGCATCATAGCAGGGGGACAGGGGCTCGGAAGGGAGGCAGAGCCTGGGGGAAAGCGGCTGCCAGCAGGCTCGGGGCCGGCTCCCGGGGCTGGAGGGGCTCTCGGGGCTCCCGGGGCCATCCCCAAGCCCCTCTGTGCCTGGCACGGGGACGGCGGGCAAGCACCGGCTTGCACAGGGAGCGAACCGCCCTCCCCGCCTGCTGCCGGGGGGAACCCGTGATTCATCCAGGCTCGGAGGGGTGGGAGCGCCCCGCTGAGCTCTGCCAAACTCGGTGCACCCGCCGACGCTCCCTGTGTGGGTGGTGCTGAGGTGGGAGAAGAGGGGGGTCCATTGGGGTTATGCCTGGGTGTTGTACCCCCACAGGGTCAGGTGTGACCCATAAGCAAGTGTGGGCTCCCACTAAACCCGTGAAATCCCTTAGACTCCCCATGCCGAGTTGGGGAGGTGGGTCCTATCCCCCCCCGCATCAGTCCCCAGGTACGATGCGATGGTGGCACCGGAGTTTGCAGCCCACCGGGGTTTGGGGAGGCCATCGAAGTAGGGACCGTCACCCCAAAACACTTGCCTGCAGCTCTTGCCACTCCGCCCCGGCATCAGCCGCTGCTCCTGCTGACGGCGGCACATTCCTTGGGGACAGCCGCCCTTTTCACCCTCCTAATGAAGCACAAAAGTCGTCCCAGCTTGTCATAGCTGGGTGTTGTAAGCCCTGGGCCGGCGAAGCCTGTGATGCTTCCGCCAGGCGGGTTCGGAGCGGTGACGCCAAGCGCTGAGCCATGGCTTGCTGCGGAACCGCGGCTGCGTTGCCATGCTCGCCTTCAAATGGCCAAAGCCAGCACCAGCCGCGGCCGACGCACTGTGCCAGAGCCACCGGGCAAATGCCCTGTGGCCAGGAGCCGGGGCAGGGCCCCATGCCCGGCGTGGCTGAGAACGGGCACAACTCTGCGCAGGAGTGGGCAGCGCAGCGAGCGGGGGTGCAGGGACAGCTGCCTGAAGCCGCACTGTAGCTATCGCAGGAGCCGTTCCCTGCGCTCGGGGTGGGGGGACGCAGTGTCCCCCACCCTGGCTGTGCCGGGGCCAGCCGGGGTGGCTCAGCGGGTGGGGTGAGCCTAATTAGTACCTGTGCGATGCAGCGGCTGAGTCACCCCGCGTTCATCACTGCCGGGCCTGCCGACGCTGAGCCACCCCCCCCTTTTTTTTTTTTTTTTTATTATTGTTGTTTTTTACTTCCCCGGCTGATTTGAAAAGCAAAGCAGGGAGGGCCGGCCAGTAATTACTGCCAATTAGCCCCCGCTCTGGCCCTTTGGCAGGCTGGCCCCCTCCCCGTGCCAGAGGGCTTTGCTGGCCATGGTGGTGGGCAGCCTGGGGGGCTGCCTGGGGGTCCATGGTTCTCCTCAGAGGTGGCTGAGGGGATCTGGGGCTCTCTAGGGACACTGCCTGGGGCTTGCTGGTGGGGCCACGTGTGGGTTCGGGGCTGGCTGAGGAGCTCGCCTGGGGGTCTCCAGGGAGGCCATGTGGGGGTCTGGGGCTCTCCTGGGAGGTTGCCTGGCAGTCTTGGGCTCCTTGGAGGGACAGGGTGGGAGTCTGGGGCTCACTGGCAGGGTGATGTGGGTCTCTGGGGGTCAGTGGGGAGTCCATGTGGGGGTCTGGGGCTTGCTAGAGGGACAACATGGGGGTCTGGGGCCCACCGCCGGGGCCATGGGGGGTGCTCCTGGGCTTTCCAGATTAGTCACGGGTAAGTCTGGGGCTCACTGGTGGGGCTGGCCTGGGTGTCCATGGGGGAGGCTGCCCGTGGTGGGGATCTGCCGGGGGGCCACAAGTATGACCACCCAGACCCCCCCGGGGCATCCCCCTCCCTCGCGCCCTCGTCCCCACGAGGTCGCCCCTTGGGTGCCTCCACCCGGGGGCCCGGTGTGCCCCCTCCTTCCCGCCGAGGCGTGGCGGGGCGGGCCGGGCGCCTCCCTACGGCTCGAGGAAGCCGCCGCCGCTCACCTGCGCAGGGCGGCCTCGCTCGCCTTGGCCTCCGCGCCGCCGCCATGCAGGAGACTAACACCTTCCTGCTGTCCGCCCTGCAGCCCGAGGCCGGCGTCTGCTCGCTGGCCTTGCCCTCGGACCGGCAGCTGGACAGCAGGAGCCGGGAGGCTGCCGAGGCCCAGCGCCTGCGCAGCGCCCGCGTCCAGGAGCAGGTCCGCATCCGCATGATGCTGAGGGGGCAAGCGGCCTCCCGCCCTGAGGCCCCTGACCACGGCGATGGCACCAGAGGTGAGAGAACCCCAGAGCCCCCCCTACCCCACGCCCCGGGCACACGTGGTGGGACGGGCTGTGGGAACTCCTCGGCTGGCACCGGGCTTGGGCTCGTGCCCTGGGTTGGGGCTGGGGGAGGTTGCCCCCCATCCTGTCTGAGCCCCCCCACCCGGTGCTGGGGGTGGCAGCGGCACGGCCCCGGCGTGGGCTTACCTCACCCCACTCAGGGCTCGTGCCTCAGTTTCCCCACCTGCCTCCTGGGGGGTGGGGTGGGGTGTCACACTGGGGGGGGTCACACAGCTCGCTTTGAGCTGGGTAAAGGGGGGTTTTATCGCCCCGGCAGATCCCTCCGTGTCCCCCCAGTCCTGGAGCAGTGCCGCTGGCTGGGCTCCAAGCTCCTCCATTTAATGTCTGCGCTCACAGCCTCCGCCCTGCTGCTTCGCCCAGCACTGGCACCGGGCGTCACCGAGCCCCCCCGATCCAAAGTGCTGGGGGACCTCAGCAGTGGGGAGAGACCCCACACGTACACCTTGGCACCCCAAGGGCTGGCCCGAGCACGGGTGTGACTCATGCTCCTGTCACTGCCGGGGCTGGCGGCGTCCTGCCCGTCCCTGCCGGCAGTCCCAGGGCGGTGGCAAGGCGGGAGGGTGGTGTGTGGTGCAGCGGGGTGGCCAGGTCCCCACCGGGCTCCCGTCCCCAGGCTGGCAGAGCTGGGGCTGGCTTGGAGGGAGCTGCCTATCCGGCTACGGCACAGGGGACCGGGCTGAGCCGCCACGTCCCTGCCAAGGTGGCAATTACTCCCCTCGCCATCGGGGCACGATGAAAGGCAGGGAGGCCACCGCTCAGCACTGTCACCGCCTCCTGCTCCCCGTTGCCAGCAGGCAGGTGAAGGCAGTGTCCTCCCACACCCTCGTCCCCCTTGGTACTGCTGGCACTGCCATGGTTCCTGAAGCAGGTCCCCCCGAGATGAAGTAGGTGGAATTTTTGGTCCCCAAGACCCCCTCTTTGGCATCCTCCATGCTTGTGTTAATACCTCCATTCCCCATTCTGCAGGCGGTCAGTACAGCTCTACCTTGCGCTCCTCCTTCAGCTCCCGCTCCCAGACCAATGGCTTGGACCCCAAAGCCTCGGTATGTACCGGGGGGGTTGCTTGTCCCCCACTGTGTGCCAGTGCCCATCATTGTGGCAGCTGGGGATGCTGGCAGAGACTTAACACTGGCTGTAGCTTTGGTTGTGTCACAGGAGACTCTTGGCTCCATCCTTTTCTCTCCCCATGGCAGGGATGGAGGGACAGGCTTGCGGGCACCCCCTAACCCCACACTTTCCCCCCACAGCTGTATCAGCCGCTGGCCAAGAAGGATTTTGGCACGCTGAAGGGCAGTGGCTGGTCCTCGCGCTCGGCAGTGGACCTCACCCCACACAAGCGAATGGCGACCATCAGCAATGGGGGCCTGGTGAAGGGTCGGGGCTATAGCACCAGCTACGCTATGTCGCAGACCACCAACACCTCGCCACGGCCCAACTCTTTCCATGAGCGCAGCTACCGGCCCCGGCAGAACTTCGACACCCTCTCGCTGCACTCCCTGCGGCTGGCTGACGCGCCGCTCCAGCCCACTGCCATTGCAGATGACCGTTATAGCGTCATCTCAGAGCAGCTGGACCCTGTGGGTCACCGTTCCCTCTACAAAAGCCAAGGCAATGGTGGCTTCACCCGCTCCTACACCTTTGAGAGGCAGATGAGTGCCGGCTCTGCCACCAAGGCCACCCCCGACTGGCTGGACGGCAGTGAGGTGACCCAGAGCCGCACCATCCGGGCGCCTGCCATGCGCACGCTCCAGCGCTTCCAGAGCAACAACCGGTCACGGCTGAGCACCGGCTCCTTCGGCAGCGTCCAGGCAGCCTCGCAGGCAGGCATCGGGAGCTCCTACATGGGGATGGTGGAGCACAGCTCCCGCGCTCCCTCTGTGCGCAGCCTGGCTGAGTCAAGCCACCACCTCCAGGACCAGCGCACCATGGAGATGTACAATGGGCACAGCACGCTGCTCAGCCACCAGTCAGGGGGGTGAGTGCCAGTAGGGCTGGTCCAGCACCGCCTTGTCCTCACCTTAGTTACTTGGCTGGCTGAGGGCAAAACTCTCCATCTCTTGCCTGGCATTACCTTGCTGCAAGGCATGCAGGAGGAGGGGTGAGATGATGGCCGCAACTTGGCCACGTAGTGATGGACCACAGCATGGGTTGACCTTCAAGTGTGTCCTGCATGTGGCCTTAGCTCCTCTTATGGACACGTCCTGAGGCACAAAGGGTAGGAAGATGCTTGTTTAGCTGAGTCTGGAGTCCCGTGCTCCAAAAGTGTGGTGGGGAAGGAGATGGGCTGACAGGTCTCTTCCAAGATGTGAGCTGTGGTGGGGTGCAGATGTGGGGGACCCTGGTGGAATGCTCTCCTTGGGCTCTTCCTCACCTGCTCATGGCTTCCAGGTTTGATGACATCGACCTGCCCTCCGCAGTGAAATACCTGATAGCCAGCGACCCCAACCTGCAGGTCCTGGGCGCTGCCTACCTCCAGCACAAATGCTACAGCGACGGCAATGCCAAGAAGCAGGTGAGCACCTGAGCCAAAGGAGGAGGGTCTGTCCCCAGCCTCTCTGCCATAGCGGGGCACGCCAAGGAGGGTGGAGGAGATGGAGGGAGCCTCAGCCCCGAGCTGAATGGGAGAGCGGCTGGCTGCCTCAGTGCCGCTGGGCTCTCCCCTTCCAGGCCCGCAGCCTCCAGGCCATGCCCAAGCTGGTGAAGCTGTTCAACAGCCCCAACCAGGAGGTGCAGCGCCATGCCACGGGCGCCATGCGCAACCTCATCTATGACAACACCGAGAACAAGCTGGCGCTGGTGGAGGAGAATGGCATCTACGAGCTCATGCGGACGCTGCGGGAACCCGATGACGAGCTCCGCAAGAACGTCACAGGTTGGGGATGATGGCAGAGGTGGGCAGGGGTTCTCCTCCCCTGGGGGTGGCACATGGTACCCCCACTCCATAAGTAAAGCTGGGATGACACTTCATGGTCTCATGGCTGTCCCACAGCTGCTCCTGGCTGCAGGTGGTCAGCTTGAGCCCCCTGGGGAGGTGAGCCAGGGTGGATGTGCCCTCTAGCCATGCCTGGGACTGAGGATCCCCATCTACCCCACGCAGGGATCCTGTGGAATCTCTCCTCCAGTGATAACCTGAAGGATCGTCTGGCCCGGGACACTCTGGAGCAGCTCACAGACCTGGTGCTGGTCCCTCTCTCTGGGCTGGGGGGCTCAGGTGTCATCCAGCAGAACCCCTCGGAGGCGGAGATCTTCTACAACTCCACAGGCTTCCTCAGGTACCTTTTGTGGGCTGGATGGTTTTGGGTGAAGGAAGAGACACCATCTGTGCCGTATACATAGGGAGCAAGGTCTCTGGGGCTCATTTCTGGGGTTCCTGTCCCTCGCAGCACTTGTGCATCAAAGGCGAAGCCTGGCCAGACCCATGGGAGAGGTATCAGCCACCCTCCCTGCGGTGGTGCCCAGCGGTGGGAGGGGGGTGGCCATGGGGAAACCCCTTCTCACTGTGACAGCCCCGCGTTCCCCATGCAGGAATCTCAGCTCTGCCAGCCAGCAGACTCGGCAGAAGATGCGTGAGTGCCACGGGCTGGTGGACTCCATGATCCACTATGTGAACAGCTCCCTGGAAGTGGGCAAGTCAGAGGACAAGGTGAGCCCTGGGAGCTGGGTGCTGGGTGCGGATGCCCTCAGATGAGGTGCTGCTCCTTCCCTCCTGGCAGCTGCCTGACCATCATGGTGCAAAGACGCGTCTTGATGTGATGGGGGGAAAACCAGCCCAGCTCCATCTGGGCTTACTGGGCACAGCGGGGCATCGCTGGTGTCATTGGGGTGACTGGCCACAGAGCCCTGTGGGATTGCACCCCAGGGAACGTGCCAGCTGGAGGTGCCCTGGCAGGCGACAGGAGGACTGACACCATTGTGTCCTATCATCTCCCCCTCATAGAGCGTGGAGAATGCTGTCTGCGTCCTGCGCAACCTCTCCTACCGCCTGTACGACGAAATGCCCCCATCCTCCCTCCAGCGTCTGGAAGGTCACAGGAGGAACAACAGCAGCATGGTGACAGGGGAGCTGGTGGGCTGCTTCAGCCCGCAGAGCAAGAAAGCACGAGAGGTCAGCAGCTGGGAAGTGGTGGGCACAGTGACAGCCATGTCACCTGGGGCGGGGTTGGCACTGGGAAGCAGCTGGCAGTGGAGATGACGCTGGGGTGGAGGTGGACGCTAGCCTTGGCTGATGGGTGGGACACGCAGGTGATCTCATTGAAGGGTGAATCAGGTCTGTGGTGTGATCCAGGGTGCCGAACCCCCATTTTGCCACACCACGAAGCATGATGTATCTGGGGTGACCCGCCAGCTCAGGCACACGAGGAAAAGGGGACACCAGCAGTGAGGGTTGCTGCAGAGGGGACATGGCCTGAGTCTAACAGTGACACTCCCATCCCCACAGCACTACCTGAATGCAGACATTGTCACCTTCACGGAGGTCTCCAAGGACCCCAAGGGCATGGAGTGGCTCTGGAACCCCCAGATCGTGGGCATCTACAACCGGCTGCTGCAGCGCTGTGAGCTCAACAAGCACACAACGGAGGCGGCCTCGGGTGCCCTGCAGAACATCACTGCCGGGGACCGCAGGGTGAGGTCAGGGGAGGGGAACGTCCCCTGTGGCTTGCCCCATCTTGTCTGGTTGTCCCCACCACCTGGCCAGTCCCAGCCATGCTCGGGGAGGGGACACGCCTTCCTGTGGGTTGGTACCAGCCTTTCCTGGGTGGGAGACACGGCCATCATGCTACTCACTACCTGGGCATGGGTGACCCTGACCTGGCCCTGCTGGGCAGGAGGAGGAGGAGGCAGCCGGTGTATCCCCGGTGGGAGTCTCCAAGCGGGTGTTTATCTTGGCAGTGGGCGGGCGTGCTGAGCCGGCTGGCCCTGGAGCAGGAGCGCATCCTGAACCCCGTGCTGGACCGCGTTCGCACCGCGGACCACCACCAGCTGCGCTCCCTGACAGGACTCATCCGCAACCTGTCCCGCCATGCCCGCAACAAGGACGAGATGTGTGAGTGTTAGGGGAGGGCTGGGCAGGGCCGGCGCTGTGGGGAGGAGCCCAGCAGATGCCCCTCCATCCTTTTCCTCCTTGGTCTGGCCTCCAGTGGCCTCCTGTCAAGTCTCAGCAGCTTCCTGCCTGCTGCATCCCTGCTCACAGCTGAGCGTGCGGTGGCTGGTCCATTCCCAGTGACCAAACACCCTTCCCTCCATGTTGTGCTCTGCCTCTGACCCCACCATCTCGCCTGGCTTTGTTGTCACCTCCAACTCCTCTCTCAGGTGCCAAGGAGTCTCAGCAGAGACTCCAGAGAGCAAAGGGCTTGAAGTGCTGTCCCACAGGTCCTTGGCTGGACCCTCTGTCCCCTCCTTGCCCCTGGGAGGCTGCAAGGTTCATCCCCAGGCTGCTGCGTGTCTCCTGGGTCAGGCCACCAGCCCTGACGCAGTACCTTTGCCCACCAGCAACCAAGGTGGTCAGCCACTTGATTGAGAAGCTGCCAGGGAGTGTTGGAGACAAGGCACCACCTGCGGATGTCATCGTGAACATCATTGCGGTCCTCAACAACCTGGTGGTGGAGAGCCCCATGGCTGCCCGCGACATTGTCTACTTTGATGGCCTCAGGAAGCTCTTCTACATCAAAAAGAGAAGAGACAGGTGGGAGCTCCCTGTCTGCTCTGCTGTTCCAGCTCAGCCCTGGGGTCCATTCCTGCTCTTCCCTTCCTCCCCTGGTCCATTGAGGTGGAAGAGGGTCCCACACAGTCTCCCTTCCCAAGGTTTTGTGTTGCAAGTCCCCAGACCAGCTCAGAGTGGCCTCATGTCTACCTTCCAGCCCTTTGGCACCTTCTCAGGACACTCCCAGGACATGGAGCTGCCCAGACCTGCAGCCACCTTCTTCCCCTCTGGGTGCTTCTTACCTCTCCTGCCAGAAGTGCTTGCCACCCTGCCCACTGTGGTGGGCTCCAGCCTTTAGTTTCCTGCCTCTTCTCACCGGTGCTAAGTCCTCAGCTCCTCTGGGCTCTTCTGGGGTGGTATTCTTGGGCTGGTGGACACCACCCCTGTGTCCAGTGGTACCCAAAGCTCATTGCACCCTGTCTCTGTCCCAGCTCGGACAACGAGAAATCTTCTAGAGCAGCAGCCAGCCTCCTGGGCAACATGTGGCAATATACCAAGCTCCACCGGGACTTCAAGATGGTATGTACCACCCTCTGGTGCCTCCTCCAGCTGGTGGGATGCTGGGATGGATCTCAAGGGTGGATCCCAAGGGAGTCAAGGCCAGGGGCTTCACCCCGGAAAGCCATACCACCCCAGTGCTTCCAGGCATACGATGGGCCCCAGCTCCACATCTCCCCACCTTGAAAGAATGGGGATGTCCCCAGAGCATTATCCCTGTGATGGCACCTGCACCAGTGGGGTGGGGACAGCCATGTACCCAGCGTGGGGACAGCATGGCCCTGTCTGTGCTACAGCAGGGCAGGTTTGTATTCATGTTCCCACCGCCCAGTGAGGTGTGGGCAGGGGTGTCCTTGGGCGGGAAGGGTGATGGTGCTGGCATCCGCCCTGTGTGACGGGTGGCCTGTCTCCTTGCAGAAGGGGTACCGGAAGGAGGACTTCCTCGGCCTGTGAGGACAAACCCCGGGAGCTGGATGCCCGGCCCTGACTCTCCCCGCCGGGATGCTCCTCGCTCGGACCCCCGCTCCATAGCGTAGTCCCTGTCGCATCCCTCATGCCTCCCCCCTCTGCTGGGTCCCCCTTCCCCAAGCTGGGGGGCGCTTGTCCTCCCTCCTGCTGCAGCCTGAAACCCAGCCACTGCTTTTGGTTCTGCTGCGGGGCCCCACTGGGACCCTCGTTAGTAGGGGAATGCCCCACGGCACCCAAGGGTCCTCCATCCCTGGGGACCCTTCCCGCTCCCAGGGAGCCAGCTGCAAAGCTCAGCTTGTCTTGTGGCTTGGCAGGGGGGTAGGAGCTGCGGGGCTTGGGGGAGTCTCCTGCAAAGCAATTCTGGGGGGAGCTTCTGGGGACAGCCGGCCCCAGCTCCCCAAATTGCGGCACACGAGGGTCTGGGAGGGTGCTGGTGCCGCCACGCTGCAGTGGGGTGTGCATGGGTTGCACACGCTCTGGCCTGGCTGGGTGGGGACGGGGCTTCGCGTAGCTCGGGGGGGTTATGGGAGGTCTGAGGTGGCCTCCCAGATTTTTATGGGGTGGCACCATGCCTGTAAGGAGCTGGGAAGCAGCATCGGCAATGCGATGCTGAGTCCCCCCTTTGCCAGGGACGAGGGTCTGGCCTTTGGTTGCCGGTGCCCTTGCTGCGAGAAGCCAGGGGATCTCTGAGCCACGCTGTCCCCATCCATCCACCTTGTGGGGACTGTTCCTGTGCAGACAGAGCCACCGCTGCTGCTCCTTGCCGCTGCTCTGCTCAGGGCTGGGCCTGGCCGGTGCTGCATAAGCAGGATTTGGGCAGGGCCAGTCGGCTTGTGTTTGCCGGGCGGCGTCTCCCCGCGGGGTGGGGAGATGCCCTCGGTGCCCGGCGCGGCTGGTGCAGGTGGGGCAGCGGGTCCAAAGCTCTCCCTGCCGAGGTGGCGGCTAGGCCGGGACACGCGGGTGGGCTGTGGGGTGGCTTCGGTCTGCCAGCAGGTTTGGGGTAAGTGGGGAGACCCTGCGCTTGGGGGAGCATTGCGCGCCCCATTTGGGAAACGAGGTAGAGTAGGTACAGGGGTGGGAGGGCGAGGGAGACCGGGCAGTGCTGCCGGGAGGGGCCACATCCAGGGCTGGTGTGGTGACCCTGCACCCAGCGCGGTTCAGGCTGGGGTGTCACGGTGCATCTGTCTGCCCAGCTATCCGTGTACAAACTCCTCGAGCCCTGTGTACCCCTGAAATAAAGGCCTTGAACGATGCCTGCTTGCCCCTGTGCTTGGCCGGCACGTGGGAGGCGAGGAGAGCAGAGAACTCTGCGGGATGCTCCCATGGTGCCACCCTGCTCGCTGCATCTGGGTGTTGCTTGAGTCAGTGTGGTGGGGATGGGATGTATCACAGGGACGGGACGCAGTACAGTGTCATGGGGAGAGACCTGCCAGTGGCACTCGCGTTCCTGCAGGTGGGCGAGACCCACTTGGTACAGCAGCATTTTATTGCCATGGGGGGTTCTGTAGGAGAGAGGGTGCCGCATCCACTCTGTCAGGCATTTCCCAGCCACTGGGGATGGGACATGTTGCTTCTTGGAGAGCGTCACCCATCCCAATGCTTGTCCGTCATGCAGGAAAAATGTCCCCAGGGAGGCAGTGGGGGCCAGGCACTAGCGGCAAGGCTGTCCCCTGGTGATGGTTTTCCACCATGGAGCATGCTGCCAGAAGGAGCCGGCTCCTGTTTTTCCCACCAAGACCTTGGCTTTGGTCTCATCATAAAGCCCGGCCTCCTCCAGCCACGATCTGGGTCCATGCAGCCCCGTGGGGAAAGGAGATTGCCTTCTTTGCTGGCCTGTGGCCCTGCTCAGATGTCATCCTCTGTCACCAAGCAGTAGAAGTCTGTGCGGGCACTGTAGTTGCGCGATCCCAGGTCTGAGATGTCGAGCTCAGGTCTCTGGCCATCCCTCAGCTGTGGGTCCTCCATCATGCCGGCAGCCGAAGCCATGCGAGCGCTGGGGCCGCCAATGCGGGGAGGTGGGGGGCTTCTGAAAATGCTCCCTCGGAGGCCTGCAAGGAGCAGGAGATGGGTTTTAGGCAGTGGGGAAGGGGCTAAACCCAGCCCGTCTGTCATGGGAGGGTGAAGCAAAGCCCAAAGGTGACCTTCAGTGCACATCTGTCCCCCCCAGGAGCAGAAGCAGGGGACAAGGACCTGTACCGAGGTCCCCATCTGGGTGGAGGTCTCCACCACTGTCCAGGTAGCTGCTGTGCAGGATCAGCATGGGGTCCTTGTCCTCCTGCAGCTGGGTCTGCGGGTCCCCCATGGTCCCCTGGAAAGACACTTTGCGGGGCAGGGCCAGGCACAGCTCCTTCCAGAAGTCTGAAGATGGGGTCTGCATGGGCAGAGGAGATGAGCCATGTCAGGATCACCACGAAGCCAAGCCCAGTCCCGCACAGGGCTGCGGAAGGCTTTGTGGTGCTCAGCTCACTCTTCCCAGTGCTGGGAGCTCAGCCAAGGTGAGGGCTGTGCTCCTGGCATGGCAGCGTGCCCGCGCAACAGTGGAGAAACCGGCCCGACCTGCTGAAATGCTCCGAAGGGCTCCAGCTCCCAGCCTGGCCCTGAAATGGCCGGAGCAGCCACAGGCCAAAGCTTCGCTCTGAGAGCTGAGGCTTCACGCTGGCGCCTGGGCTGGGGGAAACCCTGGAGTAGCACAGGGCTCCTGATCACGCAAGTCTGGGGAGCGAGCGCCCAGATCTAGGGCTGATCTGGTTGGGTTTTTTTAATTGCCTCTAAAAGACAAGTGCCCCAACCTGCTTTTTAGGAGCACTGAAGCATGGGGAGCAGCCCCAGAGCATCGTGGGCAGGCTGACACAAAATGGGGCACTGGGGATGGAAACAGGGGTGCCAGCAGAACAGAGTCCTGCTCGGCTCTCACCATGGAGCCAGCTCGCCACACCAGCAGGGTCACAGCACTCCGGTGCTGCTTCAGCACATTGATGGCAGGGTGGGTGATCTCCCTGTACTGGCTCTCGAAGATGATGAAGATGGGTTTCTTCGAAAGCTCCAGCAGCCTCCAAAGCCCTTCCCTGTGAGACAGGTGTGTGGCAGGAGGGCGGAGGACCCACCAGCTCCTCTCCCTGGGAGCAGGCAGGAGCTGCTCCTACCTGAAGCTGCTGTTGCACCATTCTTGCTCCAGGTACGCGATGGAGAGGACCACGATGAGACGCCGGCACCGGCTCACATTCATAATCAAGTCAGCTGATGGCTCTGCAGGCAAAGGGATTTCAAGCCCCCAGGCACTGGTATCACCCCTCTGCCCAACCCAGCGCAGGTCTGGTGCCTACCAGAGTTAGGCAGGATGGTTTGCTCATCCAGGAAGAGCTTGTAGCCATAGCGGTTCTCCAGCTGTGGCTTCACAATGAAGTGGACAAACTTTCGGTCATCTGGGGTGGTGGCATGGGAGATGTAGGCATCGTACAGCTTCCCATCTGGAGAGAGCCATGCGGAAAGGGGGGTGTAACACTGGGGAGGGCTCTGCGTGTGGGCAAGCCCCTGGCCCATGGAGGCTTTTCCCAAGGAGGGCGCCGCCTCTGTGCCCTTCCCTGGCAGCTCACCGTTGATCTCCAGCTCGCCGTAGCGGTTCCGGTACCAGAGGAGCATACTCAGGCGGCATCGGACGTAGAGCCCAGCCAGAAGCACCAGGAGCACCAGGACAAGGATAGCTGCCAGCACCGCGGGCACATGCCCTGCCACCTCTGCAAGGACAGGGAAAGGCACAGTGAGTGTGGCTGGTGGCCCATGTTTCCTGGGTTTGGTGTAGGTTTGCACCCCGATGCACTGCCCTGGGAGAGGCAGCAATGCCCCTAGCACCCGCCTTGATGATCCCCATGGGGCCACCGTTTCTGCCCTAGGCAATTGGGCCCTCCTTGAAGGTGCCCCCTCTCTGTCCCCAGCATGTCCCTACCCACTCGCTGCAGGGTGAAGGTGGCTGTGGCATTGCTGATCCAACAGGCAAACACCCCGAAGTCATCATTGTGTGTGAGGTTCAGCTGCAGGATGCTGGTGAGGAGCCGCTCTGAGGCATTTTGAGTAAACCTGGGGGGGAGATGGGGCCTCTGTGGGCTGGGCTGTATAGTAACCCATCCCGACAGACAGACAGACATACCCCAGGACGGGGTCCTTACCAGGCAGTGTCCTGGCTGCTCTCACTGCCCAGCCGCTGCCCATCTTTGGTCCAGGCAGGGACGGGCTCACAGTGCTCGGTGGCTGCCCAGCGCACGGTGCAGTTCAGCGTTATCCGGCTCCCCAGCGCCAGCTCCAGTGTCTCATTGGCAGCTGGGATGAGGATTTCAGGAGGCACGCTGCAAAGGTCTGGGAACACAGTGGGAAAGGGGTTTGGGTGGGAAAGGTGATCCAGCTCCCAGCTGGGCAGGCAACTGTCGTAGCCATCCCAGCTTCCCCAGAAAAACAAGCTCTGCCGCGGGGGTCTGGCAGCGAGTGGTGCTCGTGGCTGTTTTGCAACAGGCTGAGCTGGTTTTTGGGGCTGGGACAGACCCTCACCCACCCTACAAGGCAAAGGCAGAGCAGCAAGCAGCACCCTCTGCCACGCTTGCTAGTAAGGGGTTCTTCTCAGCTGAAAACAGGTGAAAGTTTTGGTATTTGCAGCCTACCTGCCATGGTGTGCTCAGGCAATGTGGGGCAGCTGCCGGCATCACCAGCAGGCCACCTTCGGCAGGAGGGACCCCTCGGGCTCTTCCGGGGGGCAAAGTCCACCTGCCACCGCCACAGGACAGGCTGAGCCTGGAACAGATCAGAAATGGCTTCATGAGTGCTGGCTGCTCCAGGCTGGTGCAGAGTGCCCTGGCAATCCCCATCGGTCCCCACAGCAATTCGGGTTGCGGAACGGTGGGTGCTGCTCTGGCATAAAGCCAAAGCCGTGTCCTGGTCATGGGTTGGTGGCTACCATGTCACCTGCACTCTCTGTGCAGCGCAGACTCGCAGCCTGGCTTTCTTGACCGTGAATTTATGAGCGGGAAGTGATTAATAACCAACCGAGGGCTGCAGGATGTTAAAAACATGGCTTTGGCTCAAACCGGAGGCCAGCGAGGGGAAATGAGCCGTGGTCATAGCTCAGTCGTGGGGTGTGCAATACCTCCCCATGCACCCATGGTGAGCTGCACCACGGCTGCTTATGAGAGGCTCAGTGGGGCCCCCTTCATGCTACCAACACCCCATCTTGGCTATAGTGCTGCTTCCAGCCTGACACGCCCATTGAAATTGCTAATTAAACAGCAGGGTGGTTTATTTATAGAAATATGGGTTTCCTGTCTTGTGAGCTCTCGTAGCGTGAGATAAACCAAGTGGGTGCAGTGCTCCCCTCGGGTTAGGAGGCTCGGTGCGTTGCTACCCTGAGGCCATGCCTCAGGAGAGGCATAGCTGCACGACGACGTGCCGCACGTGTGGGGAGTGTGAGGAGGGTGCACAGGGACAGGGGGGACACGAGCCCCCAGCTGGCATTGTGCAATCGGCAGCAGTGCCGCTGCAATAGCCCTGTGGGAAGAGGGGTCCCAGGGAGGACACCCCCACGCCCTGCCGATAAATTGCAGCAGTGCAAATGGTGAAGCAGAGCCTGGTGGTGGGGTTGGACTCCTCCATCCCCAAACACCTGCAGAGCCCCTGGTGTGCATGACGTGTCTGCTGGGGTTGATGTGGGAATAACAAAGATGTCACATTACCAGTGTTCTTGCAAGGCAGCACGATTGTAAACACATCAGGCATAACTGCTGGGGTCGGGAAGGATAAAAATCTCTCTTGGCTGCTTCTCTGCCTCAGAGCTTCATTGCTGTTGGTTGCAAACTGGTTTTGGGTAACAGCAAGGCTGCTGAGGCTGGGGTCATCCCTGGAGAAACCCCCTCCCTCTGCTGCTGGTGTGAAACAGGAAGGGGGGTTCTGCAACATGGCTCTGCAGTGAACAGGGAGGGAGGCACGTTGCTTCCCTTTGGCACAGCAGCCCTGGTGCCAGGCGTGGCATGAAACTGTGGGTCAAGGTACACAAGGGACGCTTACAACGTGTTCAGCTTGAGCAGCTGGAAAGCAATTTACACCTAAAGTATTAACTGGGTTTTTCCATGGCCACGAATGGAAGAACAAGGGATGGAGATGAGCCAGCCCACCCAGTTTTTGCTTGGGGAAGGGGATGAGAGGATGCTACACCAGGGTGGGATGCTCTGGCTCTGCTTGATCCTGCCTGGATGGGTCACTTGTAAACTGTTTCACTCTGATGGCTGGAAATAGGGAAGCAGACTGCAGACTGGCCAGCGACCTCAGGGAGGCCCCACATGCCTCCCTGGCCCCATGGAGAGGCGCAGCCACTTTGCTGTGGGGAATGAAGTGGTGATGGATGCTCAAAGGGTAGCCAGGCGTCAGGGCTGCTGTCCGGGAGGGAGGGAGGGAGGGAGGAGCACAGGTTAACGGGCAGCAGCACGCTCCCATTTCCTACATCCTGGGGTTGGGGACACCCCGGTTTTGTAGTGCTCAAAGTGTGGCAGAGGACCGTACAGATGCCGTGCAGTAGTAGGCGATGGTCGCACTGCAGCATCCCCCGGCGCACGGCCACAGGGAAAACAAGGCAGGCAGGGAGGCACAGCAGCAGGGCTGTGTGTGCCCAGGGAGCAAGCAGGGCTGGAGGAGAGCAGCAGGGCTTGTGCGGAGAGCGTGAAACCCTGCTGACCCCAGCCGAGATGGCATCAACGCGGAAAGGGAAGCGGAGGGGAACTGCATTTACCTTTGGAACTTCGCCTGGTGCCCCAGCGCAGGCTTCCTGCCAGTTGCCTCCCTTGTGCGCCGCTCAAGCTGACTGGACCTGCTGGAGTGGTGCTTGGTTTTACTCTTTTTTTTTTTTTTTTTTTTTTTTTTAATAATTTATTTACTTTCCTCCCTCCCTGTTCAGCCCCTGCCTTGCGCCAGGCTCTCCTGCCGCCCCAATCGCTGGGCGCCAGGCCTGCAGGAGGGGTTGGTTGTCCCTCCCTCCCACTGCTCCACCTCCATCTCCACCTGAACCTGTTTGGGGTAAAAAAATAAATAACTCTGGCTGTAGGAGAGGGGGGGGTGGGGGTGGAAAGAGAAAGAAAAAAGGAGGAGGAAGGCAACCCACCCAGCCAACTGGCCCAGCAGCCCTGATGAGCCGGATGCATGCAGGTTGCACAAGGCTGCTAGGGCCAAGGAGGAATCCCCCCCGGCTCTCCACGGCTGGAAAAGCCCACGGAGGTGTCAGGGCAAGATGAAACCCGCAGCCAGCACCATCCACCACCGGTAATACCAGCTCCCCAGACCACGGCAGCAGCCGGGGGCTTGCACTGGAGCACGCCAAGGGGGGCTGGAGGTGTCTGCTCAGTGCAGTGCTGTGGGGAGATCCCAGGGCTAAGCCTGCGTTTTGGGGCCACAGTTTGCTGAGCGCTGGCAAACTTGATACTCTCAAGTTTTGTTACGGTGAGTTACTGATGGAGGGAGGTGAGGGGAGGCTGGGCAGGCTGGGGCTGGAGGCATTGTGAGGTCTCCCATCCGTGTCCTTTGAATTCATGATTTGAAAAGCCTCTTTGCAAGTTGAAACCAGTACCGTGGGGTGGCTCCTCTGGCTGGTGCTGGCCATGGGGAGCTGGCCCCAGCTGTGGCCGCTTGCAAGCAGCAGGTGATTGTTTGTGGTAATTACCGAGGAGGCAATTAGAGCCTTAGCACAGCCCTGGCACAGGCTGCACTCGTAGCGGTGGCACTGCCTGGCGCTGCCACGAGCCTCAGCTGCTGTAAGGGAAACACCAACCTGACAGTGAAAACACTGGTCAGCATGCACTTTGGGGCCGAAAAGGTAAGAAAAGAGGCTATTTTCCTCCTGTAGGGCCTTGGCTTGAGCAGGATTAGGGGCCTGGGGATGGCGCTGGAGTCCTGGCAGCTTTCCTGCCGCTGAGGATGGGGTGGGTGAGCAGCTGGCTGGGAAAGGCTCAGTCAGCTTTGCCCAATCTCCATCTTGGTGAAAAAAAATAAAAATGGTTCGAACCTCTTCTTTGCAAACAAAGAGTAAAAACCCTCCGGAGGAGCGTTCAGCAAGGTGCGGGGCCTAGCAGTATGCTGCTGGGATTGGGCAAGACAGTGGCCCAGGCGCCCCACCCTGACCGAGCAGCCTTCCCGCTCCTCCTCGCTGCCCTGCCCGGCGTGTTTGCGCTTCTAACCATTCCCTTATTTCTAATTTTTTGTTTTTAGCAACTCCCGGTGCGGAGCCAGGGCCTGGGCCGCCGTGGTCCCTCGGGCTGTTGCCACGGCGACAGGCGGACGCGGCGGCCCGCGCGGTGCATGCCGGGGTTGCCGTCCCGCCGCTCCCAGCGTGCCCCGCGCGGCGCGAAGATGGCGGCGCCCCCGCGGGGAGCCGCCTCCTCTTCGCTGGGGCCGGGCCGGGGCTCTGCCGCCGGCTGCCTCGCCTCACCGCCCCACCGGGCAGCTGCCCGGCATCGCCCCGGGCGTGAAACGGGGGCGGCGGCGGGAGGGAACAGCTCCCACGCTGGGCGGGCGCTGGCCGGGCGCGCGGGGCTGCGTCTCTGGGTGCGCTGTCCATACGTATTTTTTTATATATATACATACATATTTGCACAGATACACGGGTCGAAGGTCACAGGTGGGTCTGTGGGCCTGTGCCACCTGGAGAAATGCCACCGACTCCAGATCCTTATTACCAAAATATTAGTGCTGTTGACCTGTTGCAGCAGGGAAAAAAGGGGTAGAGGGTGGGATAGCGGGAGCTCCGTTCTTGGGCTGTGTGCTGGGAATGTCCCTTGGCCCTCCAGCCAGGTGGCTGTGTGGGTGTGCAGGGCAGCAGCTATTTAAGCAGCTCTTTTAGGGAGGGCTGCTCTGTTGTCCGCAGTACCACGGTCATGTTTGTGGCATGGGCTGTGAAAGCTGGCGTAAACTAATTGGCTTTGTGGGATGAAACGATCATAAGAAACAAGCCCAGGTCCTGCGGATGGCAAGAGTGAGAGGAGGTTTGGTAGCAAATTGGTAAGACCTTTCTTGTCCGTCAGAGTTACTTTTTTGGGTAGATATGTTGAAAACAAGGAGTGGAGGTAGTTTTGGTCGCAGAGAGTGACCATGGTTGAGAGCACGCTTGTTTCAGTTCCCTGCGAGATCACTAATGGCTTTCCAAGCTCTTGGGAGTGAAGTTTTGAGGCTGTTAACTCTGGTGCCTTTCTCTGCAGTACTAGCTCAGGTATGTCACCTCCAGGAGTAACCAGCTGTCTGCAGCTGGCCCCAGCCATGGGGCACAGCCCATGTGGACCCACCACCTCCTGGGAGCACCAGGTGTGGGACCCTCAGGGGACTCTGACACAGTTAGGGGTTCAGCAGCAGAAGAGCTGCCTGCCCTGTGCTTTGACAGAGCTGTGTCCTGCCAGGCAGGCAGTGGCTGGGGTCTGTACATGTGGGGAAGGAGATGGCTCTCTTCCAGCTCTGCATCTGAATCCCCTGTCCAAACCTTGAGCTGAGGCTGTCGCCTTCAGACCCTGTGCCATGCTGGAGCTTGTGATGCCGTCCTGCCTGCTGCCGTACCCCAGCCCAAGTGAGCATGCCCTGCCGAGGCACGGATGGCTCCATGTGAACTAGCAGGTGAATGAAAATTACTGTGTAGTGTGAGCTTGCTAATAGCCAATTCTTGATGCATTTAACAGCTTGAAGCTAATTACATTTAAGCTACTTGGAGCTGCCAGGCAACTCTGTTCCAAGGCCATCAATACAATATGAAATCAGGGTTTACTTTCAAGTCCCAGAAACAAGAATATTGCTACAGGATGAGGTGCCACCTAGTAACAGACCTTTTAGTCATAATCACTGCTGCTCTACAAGGAGGCACAGCAGGTGCTGGCTTTTTGCTCTTAAATTGGACTGGAGAACACTCCAGGTGTGTGGCTGCTCTGACCCAGCAAGTGAGCCGAAAGAAATGTGGCTTCGCACGACATGTGCAGCGCTGACAGCACTTGTTACAGTGAGAACTGGTTTAATTACAGGAAGAAGCATCACTGCGCAGGCTTTTGTATGGTGGTATGGCTCTAGCCACAGCAGGGGCTTGGGCCAATCTGACTTTTAATTACAGAACAAGACAAGTCAGCCCTGATTGGAGTACTTGTTCCTGACCTGTGGTGCTCACATTTGCTTTTTTCTGAGTTTGCGGGGTGACTGTCGCAGCTGTTACATGTGTACACGCACACACGTTCACACTGTGGCACCCTTGTAGCTCCCATGTTCTGTTTGGTTTATCCCCACAGTTCAGCTCCAGCACAGGGAGGCACCTATTGCCATTTTATAGAGAAAGGGTAGAGCTCGAGGTTTAACTTGCAAACCGGTTAGAAGTTTCCAGTTCTAGTAAAAAAAAGACTAAAGCTTTGAAACGCTCTAGTAGATTTGCCCTGGAGTTTACAGGGACCATAAGACAGCTGCAAACCGAGCTGTGGTCACCTGTCGTGTGCTACTGCCTGCCCTCAGTAACTGGAATTAGGAAAAATGAAGAGAAAGGCTTTTTCCCTGTACATTTGCAAATGCAGCTCAGTGAGGCTGTGGGCCTGATGTAATGCGTGTGGGTGATTTCATGGGGCATCAAAGGGCTGTTTCTGCACTCAGCACTGAGTGAAGTCGTGTTTGAGGGCACGTTATCATTCCTGGGCAGCAATGAACAAAGACTTTGCTCCTTAAGCACAAATAACTCCGCCTGGAGTCAAATCGCTAAAGGTAGACCCAGGAGAGAGCAAAGCTAAGAGGCCATGAATGCGTGTAGATTAGAAAAGTCACAGTGTTGGCTGTGACACCAGTCCAGCTGTGGGATGGATCCCCTGCTGCAGACAAAACCCCCTTCTGTCTGCAGTTGTGGGGAGAGGGAGGTGGTCCTAGCCAGCACTGGGGGGCTGTAAGGGAAGAGGTAGAGAAATATCAGGCTGGTGGGTCTTGGGTTTAGGCTAGTAGGTCATATTTTGGAGCAAGAGATAACTCTTGCTAGCCCTATCACTCTGGGTTTTCTGTGTAGCTCAACATTTCTGTACCACAGCACATTTAAGAGGTGCTTGACCCCACACAGTGGGGAAAAAGTGCCAACTTCTTTTAACTGTCTCACCAGCTAGTGCCCACACTCATCCCCAGCTACTAGCTATGCACAGGTGCTTCAGCTCCTGCCTTTTTTTATTATCCATGTTTTGACAAAAAAGGGTTCGGGACACAATTTCTTCAGGTTTTGTGGATGTCAAAGGCAGGAGGCAGGAATGATACCAGCATGAATACAGTGACTCCATGGCAGCTGAAGATCTGGCTGCTTGAGTCTGCACAGGTGTTACGTTTATTTACAATTTTGCTCATGGTAGTTGAGCCAGGCACAGCTGTCGGTGTGCTTAGGGCAGATGCAGAGCCTCGGCTGAGCCCGGAGCAAAACACAGTCAGGCTAACAACTGGATTTTTCTAATGTCCGTGAAAACTGTGTGTTGAAGCAGCAGGCACATGATAGTTGTGCTAAGAGGAGGATTGTGCTGGCTCTGGTGAAAGAAGGACTCCAGTTTCTTGGAGGTGCAAGAGCAGGGAGGTCATTGAAGGCAGAGGGAAAAGGGGCCAAAACGTAAAAAAAAATCTGGAGGGGGAACCTGGAGCAAGGTATCTGGCTCTTCCTGGGATGGTGAGTTGCACGTTAAATGTGGTGACTGATGAAGCCAGGTCACCTGCAGACCAGCATCGCACTCGCCTGACAGCAGCTGGCTGCTCTGCTGTGGTTTGTCCCTTGTGTCAAAGCTCTTCCCTGGCTACTCAGCACGCTGGGAAGGCACCATCCCTGGTCGGAAAGCATCCTGCTCCTGCAAAGCCACCATTCTGTAGTTGCTTCCCAGCTCAAGTCCAGGCTCGGTCATGGCCGGGACGCATGGCCCGTCTCCTCAAGTGGTCCTGCGGTGGTTTGTCCTGCACCCATGGCACTGCCAGGCTGGGGAGGGGGGCTCAAGTCCATGTGTCTCGTTCTCCTTGGTGGCTGGTGGCTATACCTCAGTGGAGTACTCCATCATGCTGGGGGAGAAAGGAGAGGGGCGTTGTGGAAGGGAACTGTCCAAATCAGGAAGCAATGGGATTGTGTGGAAAAATATTCAGGGTGGGAACATTTTGCTGAAAATAAGTGGAGAAAAAATGACACACTCTGTGGAAAATCCCTGTCTGTGGGAAATCCCTCTGCCAACAGGAAGCCAGATTTTGAAAGCTGAACTGTGGCAGCATGGTGCTTCCTGAGCTCTGCTCACCTCTGCTCTCAACTGGATTTTGGGTGGCAGCTGGGACAAGGTGACCGTGAAGAGGGGCAGGCTGAGCCCTCCTGCAGAGCGGGGCTCAGTCCGTGAAGGACAGCAGCAGCAGGGTGGCCCAGCCCATGGCTCTCAGCTATACTCGTTCTGTTTCTAGCTGAAATACTTCATACTTTTTTTAAACAAAGTTTAAATGGAAAATTTGGGCAAGATTGCTCCTTGCTTTAACTTGGAGCTTTTCTTTTTCTGAAGGAAAAGCCAAAGCTGAGCAAACCCTTCCTCTGGTGAGCACTGTTACTGAATTGCCTCAGGTGGGACTCATTTCACTGACCTCAAGTGCCTGAAAGCCAGCTACTAGGCTAGTGAGTGAGGCCACAGGCACGGAGGGAGGCAAGTCCTCATTTATAGGTAAAGCAGCTCATCTTAAAAAGAACGTTTGCTGCTATAGGTTGCAGGAGAGGCTGGGCTGAAGGCTGGGGGAGAAGCTGCCCTGGAAAGGGTGATGGAGGAGCTGGCCTGAGGGCAGGAGCTCACAGCCCCAGCTTCTCCCTGCCTCTGCTGTTAGCTGGGGGGGGCTCTGGGGCGGGTGGACCCTGCAACCCGGCATGTCTCCTGTGGGAGGCTGTGCCGTCTGCACGTAGCAGCCCCTGGCACCTTCCAGGGCATGACCCACCTCAGTTGTTTACGAAGGTTGCTGTGTTTTCTGTCCAGAAATTTATTCTTAACCGACTGGGGGACATCGGGGATGTACCAGGCTGCGATCACTTTGACGCACAGAGCCACGTGCTGCAGAAAGCAAAGGGAGCCATGGTGGCGGGTGGTGGGGAGCTGCCCGGGTGGGCTAACGTGGCCCCTACGAGTGGCACGGACCCAGCCCGTTTCTCCCTGCCGCTGTCCCCCTGGTTGCCCAAGCCGTCTCCCACCGCCCCGGGCCCTCACCTCGAAGAGGATGAGGAAGGCAAGGCGGGCCGCGAAGATGTGCCAGAACTGGACCGTGTAGCTGTAGTCATCGGTGTTCCTGTAATCCCGGTACCTGCAGCACAGCCCCGTCGGTGCCAGCCCAGGTTTCCCCCATGCCAGGCGCCGTGCCCTGCCTCAGCTCCCTCCGTGGGGGTCCAGGAGGAGCCCTGGCAGTTTCCTCCGTATGGCTGCCTCGGAGCCCTGCTCCACAACCCGCCCGTTCCCTGGCTGCAGGCTGGATGTCACGGTGAGGGGCTCGGGGACAGGGAGGGGGGAATGCTGCTGTGCGAGGGCCATGGGCTGCTGTTACCTGCATTCCTTGATCTCATCCCTGACAAAGTCCGGCAGCATTTCTGGCACCTTTGTGTAGGGCTCGAAGTCCTGAATGCGGAAGACGGAGAGGCTGTGGTTGATGTAGCCGGTGGAGCAGCTGCGGGGGAGGGGGGGGAAAGATCACATCTGCGCACTTTGGCCCGGCATTGAAGGGGTGCTGCCGTGTCATGGTCACGCTGGGGGGTTGTGGCATGCCCCAACTGAAAGCTGCAGCTCTTGTGTCTTCTAGGGGACTCGAAGGCCTCTGATTGCTCCAAAGCCTGTCTGCAACTTCCATTTCTATGGTTTCCCTGGTATGTGGATTCTCGGGTGACTAGTGGTATGGCTTAGCACAGATTGTAGGCTCCCATTTTGGGGAAGCCAGCACCCATCTGGGGCTTTCTCTCCCCTCCCTAGCTACCCATTTCCACAAAGCCCGGGGGAAATGAATGTCTCTGAGACTTCTGTCCAGCTTGACTGAACTTGGCTGGTGAGCCAAGGCTTGGAGGAAAAGGGGGAGGGCAGGAGGGAGCATGCGCAGGTGCCCAGGCAGTCCTGCAGCTCCCCAGCATCGCATGGTGCTCTTTCCATTCAGTGCTACCAGTTTACCCACCACAGGGATGATGCGAGTGGGAGGCTGGCAAGGATGCTGAAGATGGTGCCATCTGGAAAACCCTCCCCTGCTCCCCTTCCCCCTTCCACCTCCCCACCCCATGGGGGAACAGCTCAGCTGCCTCCTGCTTCTGCACCAGTGGCACTGGGGCAGGGACACCACAGGCAGGGCTGTGAGCAGCCGACTGGCAGCACTCACTCCATGCCAGTGCTGTTTTCCATCATGCAGGGGCTGTACGTGTACTTGTAGACCTGCATGGGAATGAAGTCGGATGTGATAGCAATCACCAGTCCGTTCCCAATGACAGCCAGGATGCCGACGGCCTCCAGGACCTGCAGCCAGATTCCTGCGGGAGAGGAGCAGTCGGTGAGGCTCGCTGCCGCTGCCCAAGGGTTGCAGACCAAGCCCCAGCTTGGGGACGTGTTTGGCACATCCAGAAGAGGGTGAGGAAGGAGGACTCCAAGCTGCTTCTTAGCCTCTGAAATTGCTTCCTCATCCCCAGCCCACAGCTCTCCCTGTGCTCCTCTGCCTCGGCGGCGAAGTGATGCCAGCCCCTGGCAAAGGGATGCTCAAGGGCTTCATAGGGAAAGGACTTAGCGCCAGCACCACTCGCCCAAGCAGCAGCACTGGAAGGACTGTGCTCCTGGGGCTCCATCTCACCGATGTCATTGGCCTTCCTGGGCACCATGCGCCGGTACAGCCGCATCATCTTGATGGCATCCAGGTGGATCTCAAAGATGTTGTTGCAGAACGCCAGCAGCGGGGCGAGGGGAAAGGCAGCGACGAAAATGGTGGTGAAGCTGTACTGGATCACTGTGGAGGGGGAAGATGCCAGGTGCTGGTGTGAAGCCACCGTGGAGAGGACATCGCACAGGGTCCTGCCCACTGCCTGGGTTTGTCCTGCTTTGTCAGAGCGGCTTGTGCCAGAGCGGCTTTGCAGAGGTGAGAGAGGGAGACAGACCTGTCTGGGGACCCTGCATCCCCACAGGGGGCAACCGCCTCTCACTGGACTGCCAGAGAGGGAGGTCGGGGCCGGGGGGGGGAGCTCCACAGGGCACTAGTGGAGTCATCGAGGCCCTGGGGGTTACAACCGTCACCTTGACACTCCTGGGAGGAGAGGAGGGTCCTAGGCAGGGGCTCAAGGGCAGCACAGTTGCCTGCTCTCTTCTTTTGGGAATGATCTCCTTGGTGTGCCAGAGCTCTTGGAGCTGGGTCTCAGAGCTCTCCCTTGCCTACCTATGGGCTCCCCAGCATCAGGCTCTCTCCAGCCAACGAGGGCATATGGCACTGTACCCAGCACCCCTCCTCACTCGACCCCCTGCCCTACATACCCATCTCCAAGAACTCGTCAAACAAGCTGAAGATGTTGACCTCTTTGAGTTCATAGTTGCTCAGCCAGTGGCTTTTGCAGGGGTCCTCAGCTGCCTCCTCCTCTCCTAACACCATGCTTCTCTTCTTGGGGCGCCGCTGCTTCTTGCATAGCTTGTGTTCTATCCAGCTGCAAGAGGAGGGAGCAATTTGTACGGCTGCCTGCAGGGGCTAGCAGGGCTGAACTGCTGCCAGTGACAGCCCTGGCGACCTGAGGAAGGAAGAGGATGAAATCTTGGCCCAAAGACCAGGGTTACTCTCTGTAGGAGCTGGGAGGCTGTCCTGAATGTGCAGGAGTACCAGCAACACTCTGGGCTGGAGAAAAGCTTACGGGACGAGATATTCCATCACGTTGCTGATGGTCTGTTTGAGCAGCATAATGATGGCCATCTGGATGAAGAGGTCGGTGATGCAGCCGCTGGGGTGGCACTGTGAAGGGGTGAGAGGAGAGGACTTTTGCCCTGCCCGCAGGGTGACCTGGCCTGAGGGGCTGTCTGGCCAAGGCGGGTACCACAGGAGGAAGCTGAGATTCCCAGAGCCTCGCGGGGCAGGAGGGAAAGGAAGAACAGGAGTTGTGATGTGGGTCAGAGCTTCATGGCAGGTCCCTCACCTCCTCCAGCCTCCACCTGCCAGCAACGCGCATGTAGTTCCCTGGGTGGCCGTTGATCCTGAGCGAGGAAGCAACAACGGCGATACCTGTTGAGCCCCACTGCTGACCCCCGTTGGATGGACATCCAGGCACAGCACAGAGGGCAAGGGGCTTCCCCCACCCACTGTGCCCATGGGGCAAAGTCATGGCCCTCCTGAGGTCCCCGATGGGGTCCCTGTGCCTTGCAGGGAGGGCAGGGGGACTGGGCTGTCCCTGGGAAAGTTGGGGGTGCATGCCCCAAACCCAGGCTCCCCTCTGCTTCCCCCAGGTCCCCAGCCACCACTCACCGTCCCAGGAAAAAGGCAATGTAGATGAGCGAAGAGAAGTTTGTGAAGAACTGGAAGGTGAAGATCTTCACGGTGAAGTTGTTTTCACGCTGGGAGAAGGTCCGTGGTTTTTCTGGGGAAGGGAGCAAGGCCCAGGGGCTTGGTCATAGAGTGGAGGGACCCTGCCCTGCTCCCTCTCGGGTGCCACAGCAGCTCTTTGAAGGTCGGAAGGGTGTCTCTGCCTCTTGTGGAGCCTTCTCTGCCCTCTGCCTGAGCCCTGTGATGGAGCTGAGCCCAGCTAAGCAGGGAGGTCGCTCAGAGCCGTGAGAGGGGGCCCTTCAGCTGAGAGGAAAACTGTGCTGAGAGCTCTCCTGCAGCCGTGGAGGCTTCCTGCTCATGCTGGGTCTCTGCTCTGTAGGGTGACAGCCCCTCCAAAGCATGGTGTGGCTGTGGGACAGCCATGTGGGGAGCTGGTGTGCTGGAGGGCTGCTGGCCTCCCATGGGGACCTGCGTGGCCAGAGCTGCCTGGCAGATGCTTCGAGGTGGTGGGGGAAGGGAAGGGACCAAGGGGTGTCGTGCTGCAGTCACTGGGTGCTGCAGGGTGTGGGTGCAGGGGGGGACAGCCCCCAGTGTCCCTTACCCAGGTCACAGAGGTAGAGGGCCACTCGCCGGTTGACCTGCAGGAGAGATGCAAAATGAGAGGGGAGGGTCAATGGTGGAAAAGCAGAGAGACCTGCTGCCCACCCCGTGTCTCACTGCACCTTGTTCATGATGACAATGGTGATGTAGTGCAGCACGGCCCCTGTCATCACTGCCATCGTGTTGGCCTGCTCGCGGAGGAACTCTGAGTTGCTCTGGCTGAAGAAAGCCGTCGCTATCACCCGGTAAATGACAAGTGCGTGGGCGATGCCAATCAGCACGGCGATCTGTGGAGGAGGGTGATGGGGTGGTGAGAAGCCGTGCATGGGGGGCACGTGCTCTATCTCGCCTGAGGACCACCAGCCCTTCAGAGCCTGGCTCCCTTCACCAGAGCTCCTCTGGATGTGGCCTCAAGTGCAAGCCAGTGCTCTTCGGTGAAGGACGAGAGGTTCTGGAGGTGGGTGTTCCCGTCTAAGCTACTTGTCTAGACTCTCCCCATTGGCCCGTGGGGAGAAATGAGGGCATCGAGGGTTCGCCTCTCCCTGCCCTCTGTGTTACTGCCTTGATCCTCACTGCCTCCCGCTGCAAGAGCAGGGCCTTCAGCCCAGGTCCCCAAAGGACAGGAAGGTGTGAGCATAGGGAGGCCCCAGTTCCTTCCGATGGGCACGGACCTGCCCTAACAACCTGGCTTCTATCTTTGCTCCAGCAATAGGACGCTGAGGTGCTATTTGTGCAGCGGAGTAGGGAGGGGAGGAGGAAAGCCCATGTGCCCTTAAACCAGATCTCCCTGTGGTCACCCTGGCACATACCATTACCAGAACCAAGAGGAGTATGATGGTGCTGCGGAAGTAGGAGTGCTGGTACCGCCGGGGCTCGTGCTGCAAATTATTAATCAGCTCCATGGCCAGCTCCTCCTTTAAAAAAAAAAATAAATTAAAAAAAAAGCAGGGGGAAGAAAGGATCCAGGTGGGCTGTGTCCAGGTAGCGGAAAGTCCAGGGGTTGTTGAGTTAAGGGGGATGAACAGCACCGGGGAAGGACAGGGGTGAGCACCCAGCCCAACACACAACAGTGTGGCCAGTTCTGAGTCCAAGCCCCTGTGCGGGTGGGGAGGTGGCTAGCAATGCAGAGAGGTGGCTAGCATCTGCTCAACTCTCTGGAGGCCTCTGTCTCTCCTGTGACCCTCCCAGGACTGTCAGATGTTGGCTTTACTGTCTGTTTAAGTGTCTCCATTAGATGTTTACATCTACAGAGAATCGGGCTGGGCAAGGGGGTCCCTGTGCCATGTCTTTTCTGTAGGTCCAGCTGACTCCTGCCTTGAAAGGGGAAGCCCTGAGCAGGAAAGATGACATCCTCACCTCGTCCTCATCCCACCTGTACAGGTCCCAGTCGGTGACCACGGTGGCTCTGTGCCTCTTCCACAGCTCCAGGAACACAGTGGCTGTGGGGGGGAGGAGAGAGCGCTGTGGCACTTGGGGATGGCTCTGGAGAAGAAGTCACACCTCCATCCCACCGAGCAGGATGGATAGTCACAACAGCATCCAACCTGATGGCAAATCAGCCTGGACTGCCCTTGGCCTGTGAAGGGCAGGTGGCCACCTCTGCATCCGAGTGTCCAGGAAGGGCCCTGTTTGCACAGCAGCCAGGGCTGGGCCCCCCATGGCCATGGGGATGGGGATGGGGGTGTGCGGGTGAGTGTTTGCCAGGAGTCAGGCCAGCTTTACTGTCCATAGGGGATCTGGTGTAAATCAGAGTGAACGCCAGGGCTGTTCTGCTGTGCCAGGCAGACATGTTATTCTGGATTAATGAAAAATACACCTTCCAAGAGGAACAGGTATCCCGCACTGCACCCCAGCACAGCTGCACCTCTGCACATCCATTTACAACCGCTCTTTCTGTTAACCTGGACTGGACTGACCTTCCTGGGCTTGTCCTGGTGTAAACCAGTCCACAGGGACAGGCGAGACCGTGTCCATGACCTGCTCAGTCCATGGCTTTGCAGGCGAAATGCCCACCCCATGCTTGTGGTACTGTTTGTAACTGGAAGGGCTGTAGTAAAGCCAGATGAGATGTGTAGCTAATAGGGTGATGGGGTCACATAATCTCAGAGCCCAGGGCTCTGCTGGGCTCATTCCACAGCATGTAAGAGATCGTGCAGCCATCTGGGAAGGTTGGTGAGGGATCTGGCAGTCCCCTCTTCCTGCAGCTGTGACCACTCGCCGGCAGCTGCTAGGGAAGCCTGTCTCGTGAGGCTGCCATGGGGGAAAGAGCAAAAGCTTTCAGGCAGGGCAGGTAGGGAGCCTTTGGAGAGCTGAAGGAAATAGCTGGGGTGATTTTGTCCCTTGCTGTGTCTGGAAGGAGAGCTGATGGCCCTGGAAGTGGAGGAGACAAGGACTACAGAGCCCCTGAATGGTGAAGACCACTTCATGGAGTGTCCCATTGTCCTCCACCTGCTCTCCCCTAAGCTACAGCGGGCTGTTCTTCTTGGCACCAGGACATCAACACCTACCCCAGATCGCCATGAACATGGCAAACAAAACCGTCCCCTCGTTGTCAATCATGTGAGTGACCTGGAGAAGGTGAAGGAAGAGCGTGATGGGGGCAGCACAGTGTGGGGGCTGTGGCACCCAGGGGTCCATGGAGAGGGCTCTGCCCTGAGCAGCCCCCGTGCCACCCGCTCCCCACCCTGGGACAGGTAAAGATGCTGCAGGAGGGAGATGGACACTGGGACTTGTTAGTGATAAAATCTTCCTTGGTGGTGATGGAGACTGTGACCTGGCTATAGCTCCTCCTTATCACAGGGGTTAGTGGAGGTTTGGAATAGCTGGTTTGGTGGGGTGGCCTTTCTAGCGGTGGAGCAGCACAAGCTGGGCGTGCATCCCCACCTTGGCCTTGAGCCTGTCTGGGGAAGGGGCTGCCTACCTTGGCATAGGTGCAGGTGTCGGAGAGGAGCCAGAACGGGCACTTCTGGTCGCAGAGCGGGCACATGATGGTGTCATTGGCTTCACAGATCTCCTTGCTAGAGAGAAAGGCATGGACGCAAGCAAAGGGGAATAACTGGCTCGAAGCCACATGTGTAGCAAAGGCTCGTGGACGGGATGCACATTTGGCATTCCCAACTGCCTTACCTCACCTGGCTGGAGCTGAAGACAGTAATCCCAGCCACAAAGACCACCAGCCCCACCAATGCGGCAACTCCCAGCAGGTAGGTGTACCAGCCCAGCCAGGCAAAGTACAAGGCCACCTTCTCACCAAAATAGCACCTAGAAGGAAAGGTGAGATGCGGAAGAGGGGTGGCAATGACTGACAGACCAAGTTGCAATCTGTGCCTACAGAAGAGTGTTAGAAAAGCCGAGCTTAAAAAGATGAGAGGGCTGCAGGGCACAGTGCTTTTCCGACCAGAGCAATTTCCCCTTCTGGGCTCAGCTATCTCCCTGCAGTGCTTTTGTGTCTCGTGGTGCCAGTATTTTGGGCTTTCTGGTGTGGGGAAGAGGTCTGGAGGCATGGGTAAGAAATTGGTGGTAACTACTGACTGATGGACCTGCCTCCCCTCCTGTATTCCAAAGGAATTAACTGTCTACCAGCAGTCAAAGGTTGTGATGTGCTTGCTGGCCTTTAAAACAAACAAAAAACCCCAAAGCTCCTTCTCATCCCCCTCCCCCCACCCCAATTTCATACTCGGCCCCTTAAGCCTTCCGTGGTAGCAGCAGGGTATGGCATACTGGTCTTAGCAATGATGCGTTGTCTGACCTTGTGCACCACAGAGGCACAAGGAGCCCCTAGTGCCTCTGCCAGAGTTGTAAACTGCAATAAACATTTAAGGAAGGAGAGCATATCTCTATTTTAACATTTCATCTCCCCAAGGGAGCCCACTGACAACTTTATGAAGTAGCATGTTCCTTTTGCCCTCCTTCCCCTGACAGTGGAGAGTTAGTTTTCTTGCCCTTTTAAAATTAGAGCTGTGGACTTCCCTGAGTTTGAATGCGGTTATAGGAGCCCCTTGTGCCTTTAATACCCCCAGTTTAGCCTCAGGCTAGATGTGCTGCACGATGCTATGCTGGGTTACCACCTCACCTGCCTTTTGAATGTGGGAGTGTGTGGTTGAAAATGAAAGGGCTAATTAAAAACCGTGGAGATGTGGGGGTTGTTTCATACTGCAAAATTAGCAGATGGAGCTCTGTGCCACAGGGATCCCCCTTAGGCTAAGAACTTTGCAGGCTTCAGAAGCAGCCAAATACATGTGAGAAGAGCCAGGTTCAAACTAATGATGTAAAAAAAAAACCATGGGAGCCTGGCAAAGGGCTTAAATCTCGAGGCTTCAGGTGGGACCTCTTGGTTAGAAGGCTGCGCTGTGCCTCTTCTGCCTGTTACCTGATCTTCTCAATTGGCTGTCGGCGACATATACCTCTCCAGCGAGCCCACTTGTGCCTTAGGAATTCCGTTAACTCTTCTTTCTGCAGAGCAGAGAAGTCGGATGCAGGAATATTAGGGCAACCGTAACCCGCAGCCCAGCTCCCAGGCAGCTGTTGGGAGCTTTGTGTGCCCCTCATCCGGAGGGGTCTTGATGCAGCCCCAGTCACCCAAGGGTCTCCCCCCCACCCCTGGTCCTGCTTCTCCGCTTCTCCTGGCTTTTCCTCCCAGCACCCGTGAGCTTGGCCTCACCTCGTGCAGGGGAAATGCTGTCTCAAAGACCTTCTTCTTCATCAGGTTGTGCAGCTTCTCTGGTAGCAGAGCAGAACAGAGAGAATTAGTGAGGCGTTGCTCTCACTCTGTGTGATCCCTGCCAGGCAGAATCACCCCAAACCTTTTCTGGAGCCTTTGAGGGAGGCAAAAAAATAAAACAAAAAAACAACCAAACCACAAATGCCTGGGAGAGGCTGAGCTATTCAAAGGGGATCAGCACTAATCCTGGTGGCTGCGCTGCTTTGCCGGGCTGCCGCAGGCTGCATGGCGCTGGCTCTGGGCGCCAGCCAGGCAGGCGAGCACTGGAGGATGCTGGAAAGCCAGAGCCCTGTGCTGCCCGGCTCATCCCAGGGTGGCAGGGGCAGATGAGCTCTCCGGGAGGCACAGGAGAGCACTGATGGGCAGCTGCGGTCAGGGGTTTGGGGAGAGTGGGTAGGGGGCTATTGCTGGTTTCTGCAGTCCAAATCTCCCACCCTCTCGATGCAGCAGCAAATTTACTGGTCTGAGCTGCACCCTGGCTTTCTCCCCACTCCTGCATCCTGCCCGGGGGTGGCGAGGCAGCTGGGGATGCTCGTGCCTGCTGCAGACCCAGGCTGAGCACTGCCCGCTGGCCCCCTTCTCTTACCAAGGTCGGGCGTCACTGTGTTCTGCAGGATGAAGTTCACAATCCGTATCCTGAGCAAAAAGAAACTGTGGTTAAAGGCTGCTCGGGGGATACAGGCTTGTGTCGTGTGGCCCTGGAAAACGGGGGAGGGAAGGGAGGAGGTGTGCACCAAAAACCCGGGAAGGAAGGGGGCAAGAAATGGGAAGCTGGCTGTGGCCAGAAGCTGGCAGCTTGGTAGGTGGAGGTGGCCTGTGGAAAATAAAACCCCTGGCCCGTCTGTGAGCTGAGCTGGAAAATAGATGCAGGTGTGGAGAGAGGGGCATGCAAGATGCTGGGGCCAGGAGCCCGGCTCAGCGCCCACCTGGTGGTTGCTGGTACATCATGATGGACATCGGGGTTTTGTGGCCTGCTGTTAGAGTTCCTCAGGAGCCACTGGTATTTCCGAAAGATCTGGTTTGGGGCACGGACTCCGTAGAATAGCTTCTTGTCCTCAATTTTCTAGTGGGTGGAAGAGAAGGGCTGTTAGAACAGCACTGGCAGAGCCAGAGGGGCAGGGAAAGGGGCAGAGCTGCAAGGGCCAGGGGCTGTGAAGCCCTGGGGCTGGGGTCTCCTCTGACTGAGCAAATGATTTATTTTCTAGCACCGATATGTTGATCAGCTCAATGGTTCAGGTCTCTCCCATCCCCTGGGATTCAGGAGCCCAAACCAGGCTTGGATCCTGAGTACCACAAGTTAGCCAGGTGTCTGCTGCCTTGTCCTCCTATAGCCCCTCACCTTGATGGCAAACCCCTTCTTGCTCAGCTCATCCAGGAACTTCTTCCTTTTGATCTCCTTCTCACTGCCCACTTCGTGGATGTCGCTTACCAGGACGAAATCCCACTTCTCTTCATCCTGCCCACAGAAAACACCAGGGATCTAATGGGGCTGGCAAGCAGAGCGCTCTCCTCAGCTCCAGCCTCAGGGGTTTGGACTTTCATCGTGACTGTGTAGAGGGCCCCTGGGAACTGGGAGTAAGCAGGAGAATAGGAATGGGGAAACTGAGGCAGCTGCTGCCTTGACACTGCCCTGCTTCCCTCTCTGAGCTGTGCTGAACTGCCTGGAGTGCAGAGGGAGCAAAGCTTACCTGGGGGGCAAATGGGTCCGTGTCTTCAACAGGAAAATCCCTCCAGGGAGTCAACAGAACTTCATCCTATGGAAGAGAAAACCAGCGAGGGCTTCAGCAGGTTCCCTGGGAGATCCTGTGTCTTGGCACGGAGCAGACCTCTCCCTGCAGATGTTTGGGTGGCATTGTGATGCCCCGGACCAGAGCTGGCTGCCGGCGGTGAGCAGCACTGCTTGTGATGCACAGAAACCTGCCCATTGGTGAGGCCTGCCTGGCGTGTAGCTGCTCCAGGGTGTATCAGAGCCCATGCAGATAAAATGGCATTACAACATAAGATCAGATCCACCTGGCACGGTCTTCCTCTCCCAGCAGCCTTGAGGGGATGCCCAGGGAGGAGGGTAAGAGCAGGCTTGTCTGAAAACTTCTGCTATACCCTCCTGGTCTCCAGTCGGGGTCTTCCTGAGCCAAGTACAGCTTTTTGTTTAGGGACCTGCTGCTCCGTGAAGTGTGCAGCCCTCTCTTGAACTCAGCGCCCAACATCTACAGCACCTTGGGGCTATGAGGGACCTGGCCAGGAGAAAAAAAACCTCCCTCTGCTCTGGACTTCATTCCTTCTTGTTTGGCTTGATGCCCTGACACTTGTACTGGAAGAGTGTCAACACTTGACTGTCTCTCTATGCTACAGTGGTTTTTACAATCCTTAGTCACCCTTTTCCTCTCTTCCATTGTTCCTATCAGATAGGCACCGCTGGCTTTTCGGTCAGGGTGGGGAAGGTAGTTTTAAATTGCAGCGAAAGGAAAGTGGGGCACTGACAATCAGAGGCTTGCACAACGCTGCAGGCAGCAAGTGGAAGATGAGTCCTTGAAAAACACAACAAACGCCTCAGCCTGCCACCATGGAGCAGCAGGGCAGGTGAGCTGCTGGTGTTTGGCTTCTGCCCTCTCGCCTCCGCTGTGCTCCAAAGGTGAAGGCAGTGCAGGGGTGAACACGCCTGCTCACCTTCACTGATTAAGGCTAATTATGATCAGACACTCCAGCGGTGCAGCTCTGGAGGTGCACAAAGCAAATGAGGTGGCCCTGTGGCAGCAGCTTCCCGCTGCAGTTTTGCAGACCCAGGGTGCCCCTCCGCTGAAGGACGCTGCAGGGAGCACCCTTGGGTGGCATGGGCCTGGTGGGCACCCAGAACTGGGGCACACCAGCTTCAAACCACTTCGTCCCCATCCTCTGTGCCTGGCTTCCCTGGTGCCTGGTTCTGCTGCCACAATCCCCTCTTAGGCAGGAGTTCAACCAGCCCTTCAATGGACTGCTGAGAGCAGCTGGGCTTCCCAGCCCGGAGAGAGCCGTGAGTTTAATGCAGACATGCTCTGCAGGCCACGTTGTGAACAGGGATAGGGAATGGATCCTGTCTTTTAAAAGAGTGTTTTGGTTTGGGGTTTTTTTGCAGTTCTTTGCTGTGACTCGTGTTGTGGCCCCACACACAGTTACGCTGTTGTTTCTGAGGCACGGTGATGCAGCATGGAAGTGGGAAGGAGCTGCCAGGGGTTGGGGGTATCGTCGGTCAGCATTGCCACCAGCGATGTGCCCTGAAACAGCGGCCAGCCAGACGAGTTCATCCAGCTGTAATCTTGGAAGCAGAGCGGTGGTGGTGCAACCATGCCCTGATGTAAGATCTAGATCCCAGGCTTTCACTGAAGAATGAGGCCACGGGAGAGGAGAGTCTGGGATGAGAAAGGGCTGAAATCTCTGCCAAACCCTCTCCCACATGGAGCTCCGGCCCTGGCTTCACCCAAAGCAAAGAGCCGTGAGGAGACTGACCGACAGAAAGCCAAAGTGAGAAGGTTTGAGAAGAGGGATGATTTTCCCCAGAGGTGCTGTTGCAATAAGAACCAGAATTTTTCACTGCTATAAGGTACCCCAGTTTAGGTCAAGACACGGAGAGGGGGTTATGGTGCTGTCACCTGCTCTGCCCGCGCTCTAGGCAGGCCTCGGGGCGGGAGGGTTGGGCTTTGGCTTGGGCTGCTCTCCCCAGGGGGGTAAGCACCCAGCTGGGGCGCAGCTCTCAGTGTCCCTGGCAGAGAGCCCCTCTCTGGGCACGGGGGGGTGGGGGGGTGGGGAGCAGGAGTCATGTGGGGGCTCTGCCCCGTTGCTGATGTTCTGGTGCTGGCACAGCTCTAGTCCAGCACCACCATTCTGCAGGCTGTGTTGTCTCATCCCTGCCTGGCTGGTTTCTCTCAGCCTGCATGTGCAGCAGCCTCATCCTGCACAGATTGCCTGCTGGGGGCTGCCAGCCTTCCAGCTCTACCAGTGATCCCTGCAGTGTTGGAGGGGGGACCACTCTTTGGGGACAGGGAGGGCTTCAAGGTGTTCCTAAACACCACTGGGGCCAGCACTTTGATGCAGCTGTCCTACTGGCATCGACCCCTGTGGAGCTCAGGATGACCTGCTGGCATCACAGCTTGTTCCCAGGAGGGTCCCAGCAGTGAGTCTGTGGGCACCATCCCCTGCTCGGTAGCCAATGCGCCCTGACCAGCACATCAGCTTTCTGAGGAAGAAGCTGATGGGATTACCAAGGTGAAGCCTGACCCCAGATCCCTGATGGTGCCACCAGCCCCTGTCTGTGCCTCAGGGCCTTGCCCACAGGGAGGGTGCTAGGGCTGAGCCTGCAGAGCTTCAGCAGAGCATCCTTCCTCCACCAGCATGCCCAGCTGTAACATCACTCATCCCTTAGCCCTGATGCAGCCAGATCCTGCCCCTGCTTCTCCATGCTCCTGAAATAGAAAGCGCTGGTTTTAATCCCAGGAGGGACTTGTTGCTTTCTGATTTTTCCAGTCAAGCCCTAAGAACCGGTGGGGATGCTCCTCAGGCTGCCCGTGTATGGCGCTCTAAGCAATAAGGATGTGGTGGTGGCAGGGTCTGGCTTTTCTCTGTGTTCCCACAGCAATGTGATTTACCACCGGGACCTGCCCTGCAGGCGCTGCGAGCACCTCAGTGTAGGACTGAAAAATGGGGAGGAATTTGTGAATTATTTGCAGATTAGCACAGGCAATTCCTATCACCCACCTCCAGAGCCGTAACAGATAAAAATTGCATTCAGCTGCAGAGGGGAATTTGCAAACCTGTGATGGTAGATGGGCGGCGTTTCAGCAGGTTTAATCCATGACAGTGGATGCTGGCATCTTGTGAGGCAAGGGCTGCTGTGAGCCTGGGCTGCTCAGGCTGTTGTGCAGGAGCCCAGCCTGCGTTTGGGGCTAGATGTGGCTTGTACATGGGGACATGCTGCAGGAGGCAGGGACTTGGGATCACCAGTACTCCTACACCTTTCTTTTTGGTTTGGTTTGGTTTGATCCAGGGGACTAGCGACACTGCCTGCCTGATTCTGGTGGCTTTGCTCTGGAGCACAAGGCAGCTGGATCGCCCCATGTGCAGGCAAGGCCACCTCAGCTCTGGAGCGGTTGTAAAAACCCTGGACTCTACTCCCTGCTATCAGGAGTGAAATGGGCACCATCCTGCTCTCCTGCCCCGCGGTTGGAGCAGAGTTTGGAAGTGCACCGTGCAAAGGTGTAGGAGAAATAACCGGCACAATGAGAAGCAGGAATTTCAATGTTAAAAAGGGTCTGCGTGCTCTGGAGCATGCCTGCTCTCTTTCCAGCTGTTACCAGTGGGTCCTTGTCGCAGGCCAGGTAACCCACTGCCCTGTGCGAGGTTACTGGATCCTTCAGAGACATGGGAATGGGCACCCATGGGTTGGGGGTGTAGCCACCTCTGTGAGTAACTCAGGCAGAGGACCCCGACAGGATCCAGCATCCTTGTTTGCTTTCTAATTGTGGATCTGTGAGGGTTTGGGTGGTTCCCATCACCTACACCGAGATGAGCAAATTGCTCTTATCTTGGGGATGTTTCATATGAGCACTTCCCTTGGAGCAATTCCACCTTACATCAGTTTCCTAAGAAATGTGACAACCTTTAATTGGCCAGGCAGATAGCACACCTCTACATTCACTAGCTGCCCCAATCTGAGAGAGTTTGCCTGTCTTTTTGAGTAAAAGAAAACGCATCTTTTCTTTCAAGCTAGAGAAAGAAAACTTCACGGCTCCCCCTCTCCCTTTGCTTTATTTCAGGTGCTCCAGAAACATCTGGGCTGTCACCTCCACTGCTACACACAGTGCCTTTTCCTGGGTTTATATAAGCTCCAGATCTGGCCTCAGTCCAAACCATCCTTCTCTGATCTGTCGCCGGTACTGAGATCCGGGGCTGTGCATGACCCTGCTGCATCCTGGGGGGCTCAGCCCTGCCCTGCGCCCCGGTGGTAGGGGGCCGTGGAGCCAGCAGCACCCACCGCCTTCCCCGCCACATGTGTGCGGTAGGAATGGGTTTGCTTGCTGGAAAGAGGAATGGGAACCCTGTAGTCCTTTCAGAGTACTTTAAAGGCTGAAAGCACAGGAATGGCAGAGGTCGGAGCTTAGCGCGCCCCGTGTTTCCAAGCCACAGGTGGCTCAGAGGTGCCGGAGAACAACCCCATGGAAATGGCCGAGCAGTTCCTGTTTCTTACCTGCATGGTGAAGTGGAGAGCCTTTCTCTTCCCCTGTCTTTCCTTTTGCTCCTCCGGGCAGATCCCTGGGAGCTGCCTGTGGGGCAGGTGGTGAGGCTGCAGCCACAGGCAGGGAGAGCTGCAGAGCCCCTGGGGTTTCTCTCGGTGCGGTTTCCTTCCCCAGCTGCTTCGCCTGAGGTCTCATGTGAACCGAGCAGTGACTCGACTTCCGTGTGGGACTCTCACCTGCCTCAGCAGGGAGCTGCCTCTGCCTGGCAGTGGGCAGATATCAAGGAGGAGACGAGAAAGTTGCCCTTCACCTTCACTCAAAGGAGTGGCAAGCCCAGTACCGCCCCGCGGAGCAGGCAGGGAACCCTTCTGAGTTCCTCTTGCTCCAGCTCCAGCGCTCCACCACCCCAGCCTTCCTCCGCCACCCTCGGCACCCGCTGTTTGCTGTGGACATCCCCAGAGAGGCGTCACAGATGGGACAGAAGGAGGAAGGAGCAGAAGTTCCAGAAAGTGTTAAACTATTTCTTACAAGGCAGGGGAAAACCCACTAAACCTAAAAAGCGAAAGCAAAGCTGATCCGTGTGTAACCTGCCTGATTCTCCAGACGAAGTCTGTGTCCCGCAGGAGAGATTGGCTGTGGGAGGCAGAGCCTGGGAGCAGCACAGGCTTTGAGAGGGGATGGGATGGCGCCAGGGTGTTTGTTAACAGACAGGACGAGGAAAAGAGGCAAAGCATGAGCTTCCAGATAAGTGAGGAGACTGACTGCTCCACAGATTTTCCACTTGCATGCAGCCCTCTTCCTCCCTGCCTTGGGCAGTTTGCTCTCCACCACTTTGGTTTCCCTATGTGGCCTTCAGAAACCTTTCTGTGAACCTCAGAGAAAATCTGCTTCCTGGAGGAGTGAACAGAGATCGAGAAAGCCTTTCTTTATGCTTCACTAGCTGGCAAAACCAGCACTGGAAGTCATGTGTTTCTTTTCCCTGTGTGTAATAGTGCTGTTGCATGAGGGGCATCAGGGTTTGGTGTCAGCGATTATGGGAACATGGGTAAGTATTTTACAGTCCTTCAGAACAAGTATCCCCTCCCTCCTGGCTGAAGAGGAGAGCATCAAAGTGAGCTCTGAATGTTCCTCCAAACCACAGAGCTCTCCTGCCTCCCCGGTCCTTAAAATCTTGTCACTTCTAAGTAGCTATGATTTACTAGAGCACAACTGCTTCAGCCTCTGCTTTCCTGATGGCATTTCTGTCGGGATGCTGGGCTGTGGCCCACTGGAAATAGTAACTGAATCACTGAGTGCTTTCTTTGTTCGTAAAGGCTCAATCCATCTGGAGCTATGGTTTGCAGCAGGGTATAACTCTTTTTACAAAAAGAATGAGTGAAAAGGTTATTACATGTAAGCCAGGTCTGACAGGTCTCCTTATATCTGTTTTCTGGATATTTTTTTGTTGTTGCTTTAGTTTCCAAGCTAGGAAGAGCTGCCTTTCCTGGGTATAGCAGAAGGGCCAGTAACCGGTCTGGATTCCCTGGCGCTCTCCACCAGCATTGCTGTGAGTCGCTCTTAAATAAAGTCAGTCCTGCAGGCAATCCAGCTGCGTCCTGGCAGGAAAGGCAGCAGCATTTCCAGACCGTTGTTCCCAGTCAAGCCAACATCACTCTGCGGCTTTGCCAAGTGCCTTGAACAGACTCCGAACCAGATCTGCAAATTTTTAAATAGAGGGAAAAAAAAGAAAAGAAAAAGAATTTGTCTTCCAGATTTCCTCTGTGTGTGCAATTAGAGCAGAGCAGGGCAGGGAGCAGGCAGACCTTTGGCCTCCCAGGGGCCGCTTGCAGGGCTGGCTAGGAGGGAAGGACCAAAGACCTGTGCGGTGTGAGCGCTGCTGGGTTAAACGGAAACGGGGTTACATGTAGGTGGGATGCCCAGGTCGCTCCACCGTCTGTTGTGTCCTTCTGCAAACTTTGCCGAGGAGGACTGGGAGGACTTTGCTCTCCAGACAGTCCAGCTAATGGGATGCGGGCATCCAGCAGCAGTCCCAAAAGCCTGTGGGCTTTACTAGCCAGTGGGGAAGGTGACTCTGTGCCTGCAGGTTGACTTTGTCCAAGGTATCTGACCCCTGCAGCATCTCTCGTGGCACTCCAAGGAGACAGTGAGCTTTTTCTTCTGTTTAGGAGGAATCTGGCTTTGCCTAGGCAAGATTTATAAAGCTCCCTTTGCAGGAAGGCAGGCGACTAGATTGATAGTGTTCCTCTTTCAGCACTTTCCTTCCCAGCCAACCCTCCTGGAGTGCACCGTCTCAGCATTTATTGCTCTTGGGGGACTGGTGCTGAGGGTGGCAGCATGAAAAACTAGAACTGGGGAGGAAGATGATGTACCTTCCAGTCTATTGGTGAAAAATCTGCCTGAGACATGAAGTGCTGTGGAGCTCTGGTTCATATGTGTGCCAAGGTATTGGAACCACACAAACCTTTTGTAAGCAGCTAGAATTATTTAAGATATTATCACACTCCCCTGCTGCCTCCATTGCTGCTGGGCCAGTCATATGTTCCCATCCTAATCCGCCATCGCACCAGCCACTCCGGGCAGTGGCTTGGCCCGCACTGGGCAAGCTGGCATTGAAGCTCCCTGGGAGCACTCCTTGACCTGTTAATCCTGGCTGGATGTGGAGATGGTAATTTCCACTTGGGAAGTGGTAATGAACCACTGAAGGCTTTCACATATGAAACCACTTCAGCTAGATGGAGGATGCCTGTCTGTGCTCTACCTGACAACAGTGCTTGCTTTGACAGGGAGCTCCTCTTCTGAGTGCAAAGGCTATCCTGCATGCAAGCATCCTTAATTTAGGATGGTGCTAAAATATTTATTTGCTCTTCTCAGTTCCCAGTGTCTTGGATTTTTTTTTCCCTAGGAGAAGAGTTTAAAGGGTATTGCCTTCCTGTATATCTGGCTAGAAGGACACGAAAGAAGAAAGATCCTTCAGAAGAGGTTGTTTAGAAGTTTTTAAGCCTCAGACCACAACTTCCTGGTTAGCGGGGTTGTTTCCCTGAACCACCTTTATGTCACTTGTGATCAGATTTGAAGCAGAGGTTCTTCATCTTGCCCAGGTACATTATTGATCCAGGATAGGAGCTGGCTGCTCAGCTTCATATGAGAGCCCAGCACTGGAGGTATCCTTAGCTACTACAAGAAACTGCAATTCAGTTTGTGTAATGAGTGGCACAAAATGGGTGGGGAAAATAAAAAAAGAGGGAAATTTGGGACTTTCCCCCCCCCCTTTATTTTGAAGACATCAGTGAAAAGCAGATATAGAGGTGTCTGGGGAAAAAACTGCTAAATGAAATGGGCTGGAGAAAATTAATGTAATGCTTGAATCCTACCTGCTTTTGGAAAAGGAGAGGGAGGACAAACTTCAGACAGAAGTCAGTGATGCTGAACCAGCGCACGAAGCCTGACTGGCACTTGTTGAGCCTGCTGGGGTTCAGGACCGATGGCAGTGTGCTCCTCAAGGTGCTTCAGGGCACCTGCTGGCAGGTCGGGCGGCCACTGAGCCGCACAGTCCCTGCTCCCGGCCCAGCTGGCTGCTGCCATCGTGTGAGCAGCTCGTTTATTTGCAGTCACGTAAGTGTGTCATTTCTTCCTCGGTTTCATTTCTATGCTCTTTTCTCCATACAGCATCCTCTGGTGCTTTCTGCGTTGTTGGGATGCCCAGAAAGAAATTTCTCCCTGCGTGCAAGCCGGGAGAAGCATGTTGTGTTTGGATTTCTTCTGCTTGAAGAGCCTGACCTCGTGTTGATCTCAAAGAATAATTTGGAAAGCTCTGCCACAGGTAAGAGAGCCCACGAGGTGGTGGCGAGAAACTGTGAGGATGCAGGAGCACACAACACCCTGTGCTTGCACTCGTCTCCCCAGACCCAGCCCAGCGTGCACCTGAAGAAGTGAGCCGGTGGCTGCCCCCTGGGCAGACCCACTGTGGGGAGGCTACAAACCTGTGCCAGCAAAAGCCACCTCTGCAAACAGGAGAGTGCTTCATTGCACAGCGAAGTGGGAGCTGGGACAGCCACCGCATCGAGGCTGGGGCTAACTGGAAAGCAGGTCTGGGGTACTTTTCAAGTACAACAAGCTGGCAAAGAGCACTTGTCCCCGAGTAATTCAAGTGAGTGCGTATAGAATTAAGCTGGTTTCTTACTTATCATTCTTTGGTTACTTTTGCCAAAAGATACAGAATTTTAGCATCAAATATTGCTACAATGCTCCTACAGTTTGCAAATGCAAAGTTTGTACTCTTGGCCCGTAGCACTGTCCCGTCACAGTGGAAAGGACTGTTTTCTTTATTCATTTTTTTTCTACTCGCCTTCATATTTTCTTGGAAAACCAGTGTTCTTCTCTGCTTTTATTTTTCCCTCTGACAAAGCAAATGCCTGCCACCTCAAGGCCCATTCACCAAAGATCTCGTGGGAGCACTCACCAGTGGTGGGGATGCTTCCTCCTGGGCGGCAGTGGAGCAGTCACTTTTTGCTCTTTTCAGTTCCCAGTGTCTTGGATTTTCTCCCCCCCCAGGAGAAAAGTTTAAAGGGTATTGCCTTCCTGTGCATCTGGCTAGAAGGATGTCAGTCAACACACCTAAATTCCTGATGCGCTTGCAATGAGCTGTGCTTCCCTTCTCCCACCCTGAGGTGTTATCAAAGCACTACTTGGATGTCCAGCTTGGGCTTCGACTTCAGAAGTTAGAAGGGACAGATTCAAGGGATCCAGAAAAAATGCTGGAAGTAGCATGGACTGTTTTTAATAATTGAGAAAAAGAAAAGGAGACATGACAGGTTAGAAGAGAAAATTTGAGAGAAGGAAGGTTAATTGGGTTAATTGCCGCCCTGACAAGGGCTCCGAGGGGAATTGCTAGAGGAAGAGGGTACTGGGGGAAGGGAAGGAGCAGTGGAAAGGGCAGGTTACCTCCTGTCATACAACCCCATTCGGCAGAGGACCAATGTGCAACCTGTAAGGAAAAGGGACACTGGAAGAGGGAATGCCCTCAGGCCAGGAACTTGGATCCTGCTTTGCAAGCCACAAAGTTGATAACATTAGATGATGAGTCCTGAAGGGAACTGCGGGAGTCATTCCCAGGTGAACCCCTGGTTACATTAAGGCTGAGGAATGATGGAATAGAATTTTTGGTAGACACAGGAGCTACCTACTCTGTACTCAACACTTGTAAAGGAGGTTTTAGACAAGAAACTGTAAATGTTGGTGCCACAGGGAAAAGCGAGCATTGACCCTTGCTGTAAGCTTTAAAATTTAAATTAGTAAAGCAATGGGTAACTCAACAATTTTTATATATGCCTGAATGCCTGATGCCTTTGATGGGAAGAGATTTATTGAGTAAGCTGGATGCACAGGTAGTCTTTATTAACAGAGAAGTGCAATAGCTAATACCTGAATCAAAAGCTGTGGAGGCAAAGATTTTTGTTACAGAATACACACCGATCAAAGGAAGAAACCCCTGAAGAAGGAGAAGGTGCAGTAACCCCTTTGGTATGGGCTAGTGGGATCCCAGGTTGATCCAAGCTGGCTGAGCCAGTAAGAATTGTTTTAAAGTCCAAAGCCAAACTGGTAAGACAAAACCAGCATCCTTTTAAGTGGGAGGATAGGAAGGGATTGGAAGAGTTAATAGTGAAATTTTTAAATTATGGATTATTAGTAGAATGCAAATTGGAATGTAACACTCCAATATTGCCAGTAAAGAAACCAAATGGGGAGTATAGATTAGTTCAGGATTAAAGAGCCATAAATCAGATTGTCCAAGATGTTCATCCAGCAGTAGCTAATCCACATACCTTGTGATGTCCTTAAAGGAAAAAACCTAAGTGGTTTAAGGTGCTTGATCTTAAGGATGCTTTCTTCTGCATACCTCTAGGCAAAAGTAGCCAGGTGATATTTGCCTTTGAATGGGAAAACCCCACCACTGGCCACAGAACTCACTTGGACAGTATTGCCACAAGGGTTTAAAAACACTCCACCAGTATTTGGCAATCAGCTGGTAAAGGAATTGGAATTGTGGAAGAAAAGCAAATGCAGAAGCAATAGTATTACAGTATGTGGATGATACTTTATTGACTGCTGAAACTCAAGAAGAATGCTTGCAGGTGACCATAAGCTTGTTGAATTTCTTAGGACAAGGAGGATACTGCATATGAAAGGGCAAAGCCCGAACAGGAGAAGAAACTGTGCTCTGTCTAGGATCTGAGATTTCCCAAGGACAATGAAACTGGGAACCAACAGGAAAGCAGCAATCTGCCAAAGCCCGAAACCAGGAACGGTGAGGGAGCTGAGATCATTCCTGGGCATGGTTGGGTGGTGCAGACTGTGGATCCTCAGCTATGGACTGTTGGTAAAACCCCTTTATGAAACTCTGAAGGGGTCAAAAGAGACCATTTACCCTGGCCCCCCGAATGCCGAGCAACCTTCAAGAGCTTAAAAGCGGCTCTGATGTCGGCACCTGCATCGGGACTGTCTGATTTGTCTAAGCCTTTTGAGTTATTTGTATATGAACGACTATACCTGGCCTTGGGGATGCTGACACAAAGATTTGGAACATGGAGAAGAGCTGTGGGATGTTTCTCCAGACAGCTGGGCAATGTGAGTAAAGGATGGCCATAATGTTTGTGTGCTGTGGCCACAACTGTTCTCTTAATTCAAGAATAAATGTTCCATTTGTTTAAAAAATAATCCCATGAACAGGAAAAGACCACCTCCAGTGACCACTAAGCAGGGAAATTCACCATCCTGCTCTCCTGCCCCGCGGTTGGAGCAAAGTTTGGAAGTGCACCGTGCAAAGGTGTAGGAGAAATAACCGGCACAATGAGAAGCAGGAATTTCAATGTTAAAAAGGGTCTGCGTGCTCTGGAGCGTGCCTGCTCTCTTTCCAGCTGTTACCAGTGGGTCCTTGTCGCAGGCCAGGTAACCCACTGCCCTGTGCGAGGTTACTGGATCCTTCAGAGACATGGGAATGGGCACCCATGGGTTGGGGGTGTAGCCACCTCTGTGAGTAACTCAGGCGAATCAGCATGTAAAACTCGAGGGTTCATATAAGAACAATTTAATAGGCAAAGCAGAAGCTGTGCACGCAAGCAAAGCAAAACAAGGAATTCATTTGCTACTTCCCATCGGCCGGCAGGTGTTCGGCCGTCCCCAGGGAAGCAGGGCTCCAGGACAGAGGGGGCTGCGGCCCGCCCCGAGGGGGCCGGGGTGGAGGGCCCTGAGCAGGGGCAGGGGGCCCTGAGGGAGCCCGTGGGGAGGGGGCCGCGGCCCCGCCGTGAGAGAGCCCCGACCGGCGGCGGAGGCCGCGCGGTTGCTACGGCAACGCCAGACGCTCTGCGCTTGCGCCGGGCGCGCGGGGCGGGGCGCGCTCTGCGCCTACGTGGGGTCGCGCCGGGGTCGTGCCCCGCCCCTCACCCCCGCGAGCCCGGCGGCGCGAGCGTGGGGCCGCCCCCGCCGCTTTCCGCGCGCGGCCGTTAGGCGGGCGGCGCCGCCATGAGGCGCGGCGAGCGGCGGGGCCCCGGCGGGGCCATGGGCAAGGCCGCCCTGGAGGAGCAGCCGCCGCAGCACAACGGCGGCGCCCCCGCCGCCCTTGCAGAGGGGCCCCCGCCGCCCTGCGCCGAGAGGGACAGCCCCGGCCTGCGCCGCAGCACCGAGTCCGAGGTCTACGACGACGGCACCAACACCTTCTTCTGGTGAGAGCCGATCCCCCCCCGCCGCCGAGCCGCTCCCCCCGCCAGCAGACCTCGGCGCCGGGCCCTGCCTCCCGGCGGTGGCCGATCAGCGCGGAGCTGCGCGGGGAGCAGGTTTCCGGGCTGGGCGCTCGGCGGGGAAACGGGCCCAGCCCGTGAGCTGCAGTTGCCGTGGCTCTTGCTGTGCTTCAGCAGGTACCGGTGCTAACATTGAGAAACTGTGGGCTGTGGTGAAGATGTTATTCCTGGTGTTGTGGTGCTATTGATTGTTGTCTCCTGGCAGTTAGCGGTGATTTAGGACTGGCTCTTGGCAGTGCCGCCTCCTTCCTCAGCCCCGGCCCTAATGCCTCCAGCGAGCCGCCCCTTGCAGCTCAGCCTGGCAGACTTTTGTGCTGGAGTCCACCTGTTATATCAGCATTGTTTATATGAACTCCACCACTGAGGGAAGAACCCCCTCCCTCAGCCTCCAAAGAGGTCTTTTCTGTCCGCGCTCTTTCCCGTAATCCTGATAGAAAGCTGAAGTTACTAAGCCAATGTTCTGTTGGTCAGGCATTTCTTACGGTTTTGTGGTATGCTCAGTCCAGAAAATTGGTGCAGGAAACCATGTCAGTGTTAGGCCAGTGGGACAGATCAGTTTCTTGTTAAATTCAGTCCTCATAAGAAGAGATGTGTTTGTACCTAGAAAAGTGCTTCTAAATCCCATCTTTGCTGGAGTTGTTCCAGAATCCGCTTCAGCACACGTGTGTGTACATGCATTGTTTTTCTGTGCATGTTAAAAGCACATCCTTTTGTTTAAGGAAAGCAAGCTGACATTGAAGTCCCTTGTTTGGAATATGGGCTGAGTGATATGCTTTGGCTCGAGTTTGACATTAAGGAGTAGAAGGGGGAGGGTGCTTGGCTCTCACCCTGCCAATCTGGGCAGTAGTGGAGCGGAGGGTGTTGATCTTGATGAAGCTGCTGATTCTAGGTGACATTTCTGCTGGTACAAACTGCAAAGAAACACTTAGATGCTGCTGGATCGCAGAGTGGTCTCTGCAGAAGCCTGACATATGCAAGTGTAGCGGAGGGACATCATTGTCTTAAGGGCAAGAGGACCTTTCTTGGAGAGCACGTCAGTGTTGCCACATGTAGGCTGAGTGAGCAGTTGAATAGCTGGATCCTGCCGAGGTTTGCGGAGTAGTGCTGTCTTATAAATGGAAAATGGGTAAAACTGTTATTTTCTTACTGTCTTAGTTAAGGTGGCGCTTGCCAGGTGTTCTGTGGTGCCTTAAAACCACCTGATGCTATTTTTACTGTATAATCTCACCTTGTTGCACCTTTTTCCTGTCCAGCATGCAGTCTACCACTTGTACAGAATTGTCATCCTAAAATAAAGGCTATAACTGCAGTTAATTTGCCCACATGAATTGTTCTTTTGGAAGTCTGAACGTGCTGCCGTTCTTTAAGGAGCGTCCCCTTTGTCAGCTAGTCCCCTCTATGAGGGCAGTGCACATAAGTATGTTGTTGAATTGTTCCTTATCTATTTATTTTATATTATTGTCCCTAGTAGTGTACGTCACTTGTGCTGGCAGCCAGGAGTTAAAATGCTTCTAAGAGTTTCAAGGGTTTTTTCTACTGTTCCTTTTGACCCGTGCATGACAGCGTTGAGTGCTTTAGCATATCCTTTGGTAATGACTCAGTTCTTACAGTCGCTGAGAATAAAGATTATACAGAGGAACAGTTTTCTTCCTGTGACGCTTGGTACTCTTCTTGTGCTGTATGTTATGGAGGTGGTTACAGAAAATGGAAATTTAAGGGAGTAGGTGCCCTCTGTCTTTGCCACTTTGTGTGGAAAAGTACGGAAAGTACCATTTCTCTTTGCGGTTCAAAAGCTGGGGATAAGGTTACCCACATGACCTGCTCGGTTTAGAAAAATTCAAGAATTTGGGACTTGTAGACACAGTCAAAAATCATTCTAGAAGTAGTTCAGTTTGCAAAGGTAATTTTATGGCTATAAATGCAATCCTTTGGAAAAGTGGTACTTTCTAGCTCTCTGCCTGCTCCTTTACAATATTTTTAAAACTTTGAAAAGCAAGCTACATGCAGTGTAGTACTTAATTTCTTATTCAATCTTAACTTGCAACTGGAAAATACTATATTTTAATTACATTGTGGAAACCTGCTCAGTCAGTATACTTTGACAGCTCTTTTTGTCATTGGGAAATGTCAAGCTTGGTGATCTCTGTATCTTTTATCCCTGAACTAATTTCAGAACATCTATTCCTACCTAGCAGAGAGCTGGAAATACCAGGCCTGTCTAGCAAGCTGTTGTTCTAGGCAAACATGTTCACTGTTGTTTCCAGTACCTTTGATTGTTTCTTGCCTGTCTGCTTACAGAATTGGCTTTCTGAATGCAAACAAAGAACCTCTTTGTGACTGAGATTTTGACTTCTATTTTTCGTACTGTGTGAAGCACAGTAGAGCTGATATTTTTACTGAGCTAGCATGGAAAAACCACCGGTTGTGTGTTTTTGTTTAAATATCCCCACACAGAGCTTTCCCCAACATCTCTGTGTCTTTGTTTCTGTAACCTGTAAATGAGTGAGTGCTGATGTGTCTTACAGGTTTTTGCTACTGGGACTTTGTTCTGTATGGGTAAGGGTGAATCCAGTAGAAGCTGGTTTTTGTTACCTGTGTGCTATAACCGTGACAGATGCCTAAAGATACTTGAAGCTGGAAAAACAAGACATGTGTGTCCTGTGGGGGAGCAAAAAAGCATGGTGAAATAGTAAATTGATTTATCTCCATGAAACAAAATAAATAAATTATAAAAGTGGAGATGTGCAGCAGCTTTTTTAAAGAGAAGAGGAAAGGTTCCTCCTGCTCCAAGGAGCCAGTGAAAGGCAGCAGAAGATGATGTAGTGTTGAGTGTTTTCATACCAGTCTGGCCTTGGATCGCCAGTTTGGGATCACCTAGTTAGCTGTTGTATTATTTTCTCCTTAAACTTTTGTGTTATCCCTGACTTCTATCTATGTTTCATAACTTGTATTTAACCAAAGCATATCTTCCAGGATGGCATCCAGTCTTGATTTGAAGATGTTGGGAGGTGCCAGATATGTCTTGGCCACCACATTACGTTGTGACTGTATGGGTTAATTGCTTTTACTAAGCTTTACTTTAATATGAATTTAATTAGCTTTAATTAAATAACCAACTCTGTTGGTTATTGATGTGTTTTTGTCTCTCACATTAAATAATTCTATATTGCCATCGTGTATATGATGTTAGTTACTTAGGTCATAGTGTGGCAGTAGAGATCTATGGAGCTCAGGAAGTAAAAAAAGAAAAAAACAAAAAGCATGAAAGAGGGAATTGCTCAGTAGAAGAGTCTATGGGCTAGTACAGCTTTTGTAGGAATTATTTCAGCCTGTTTGGTGCAAAAAGCTTAGAAATTGCAGCTAAGGAAAAAGTAGCATGTAGATGCCTCTGCCTGGATGTTTCTTTGGTTTTATTTGGGATTGTGAGAAATCTTTCCTGATGGCCCACCCAGGGACATTTCTCTGGAAGTGAGGATACGTGTGTGCAAGCCAGCCATTTTTGGAAATACAGAATTGCTATTCAAACCAAGGTATTAATTAGATGTTCCTTGCACATTGTTCTTATCTCTAAAAAACTAAATTTACAGCAGCATGAGATTTTCTAAAAGGCTGTCCGGAGGAACATTGAGAGCGAGATTAAGGCAATAGAAGATCTGCAAATTGGCAGGAGCTTTTTTCTGCATCCTCTCGTGCGGGTTGGCAGCAGCACCTCCAAGACAACATTCCTCAAGCTTGTTGGAAACTGAATATTTTGCTGGATTCTTTTTTTTTTCATGTTATAAAAGCTTGCTGCTTTAAAGCAGGCTGTGGTGAGGTGCTGTGTTTGCTGATCCATTCGTCTGATTCTTCACCTGGTCAGAAATGACCAAGTTCAAGCACGTTGCTTAACTTGAGCAGAGAAGTCTTGCATCAGGCTACTGATGTGTCAGCCAGCTTGTGCCTTTTTAGTGTTTGGGTTTGCCCTGGCAGTGTCCGGTTGCTAGAACATCCAGGAGGCAGTTGTGCAATCCGACTAAGCCATGTTTGTCAGCTGGGTGTATTAACTCTCGTACAGATGAGCGTAGCTGTCTTCTGAGAATTGTATTATTAGAGTGTCATAACTATTTCCTGAAAGGAAGGCATTACATCGTTCCTTCAGTGTGGAAGAAATACCTTTTTATGCAGAGACCTTGTGAGAGTTCAGTGTCCCACCCTGGGGCTTTAGGCCTAGTGTTATTTCTCTGTATTGGTCTGTTTTGTTTAAACATGCTCCAGAAGTTCTAAGGAGCATGGGGGGAAACCTGGTGGGAGTCAGCCTGGGATTCCCAGGGGTGCTTTTCAGGAGGGAGCACAAAGGCAGCCCCCCCTCTGCCCCCAGCAGTGCGAGTGAGTGTTCGCTATCTGATGAAATCAGATCGTGCCAGGAGCACGCAGGGTTAATGGCACCCTGGGGAAATCACTTTCTGAGCAATAGTGTGTCCTGTGCACAGGAGGAGTTTTGTGAGTGTGCTCTGGGATGGTGGGAGCCCCTACAGAGGCCTGCTTCCATGCTGGTGTTCAGCTCTGGGCCCATCAGAGTGCTGTCATGACCAGAGTTCTACAGCAGTTTACAAAACAAATAGTCAGCCTGAAAAATCAGCTCTGTACTTTATGTAGTTAAGTCTGGCACGAAGGCACCTGCCTACCATTCCTGTTTATTGCCATTTTTTCACAAGACCTGCTTAAAGTGTGTTATCTGTAACACAAAGTCACACTGTCCTGTTTCGGACTAAAACATGAAACAAAGTTTTCAATAGGTTTAAACATGTAAAAATACTTAATATTTAAAAGAGATTATTTTGGGAACTTTGAATAACTTGCGGCTCTGTAGAGCTGATGAATGGAAACTTTCTTTTCTCTCCTCATTCAAAGGAAAATGACTAATTTGCTGAAGCTTTGCTTTTTAATCCATTGTTGGGGTTTCTCTGGAGGTTACTGTACTTTGCTTACTGAGTGATGGTTTTAAGAGAGGCACCAACTTGTGGGAAGGAAAATGAATGTTACTATTTTGGAGTGTCACAAGTACATACAGAAATTTAATCAGCGTTGTGTACCTTTATAGATGTGCTGAAGACTTGTAGCTAGTCTAAGAATAGGTACTTTTTTATTATCTCTGGGAGTTTAAACAGATTTTAAAACGCAGCCTACAACTTAAAACCAACAGCCATGTTTCTGTTGCATTAGTGATGTAGATGCTTTGAGGTTTCTGGCAGTGTCACATGCAAAGTACATACTGGGGTTTGGTTGTCACTGATTATTTTTTCGTGATCTAGGTGGATGAGAGAGAGCTCATGTCACAAACTGGCCTGAAACGGGTTTTTTTGAAGTTGAGGCCTGACTGCTTGCTTTGACCATGTGCAACATGAATGTCCTGGTTTCAAGACCCTAATTCTGGATGCATTATCAAGATTATGACCAAGGTTGAATTTTTCTTGAAGGTTTCAAAAACCTCTCTCTGTATCCAGATAGGATTCTTTCCTTGTTAATTACAATTTTGATTTTGCATGTCAAAATCTTGGTCACTTTTAAATTGTTATTAACTTTAATTGTATTTTCCTGTATCTTAGTCTTCACGGCAACTTGAGCACTATCCTGCTGTTGAAGCAGTAGATTTGTTGTACTGTCTGTCATATTTTCTTAGAATTCCCAGCGTGTGTCAGATGATGTGTTGGTATATGAAGGGTAGAGAGCTTTAACATTAGTTCATCTTTTAAAATCTCTTTCAGAAATGCTTTTATGACTTTACCGTTATTGGAATAAAGAAAAAAAATATTTATTTGTGGATAAGTTGATGATAGGCTAAGATGGGACTAGTTGTTTTTGTTGACAGGTTCTTTCTCAAGCAGTAGATATTAATGTAACTTTTTAAACCAAAGATGCAAACTATACTGGCTGTTCTTTGGAATTTTATTTCACTTACAGAAATGACAAAAAGATAAATCCTTGGTATGGTATTGTCAGCGATAGTTATTGTTTTTATTGTAGTTATTGCATCATTTATGACAAGCAGAAGCACTAATGCAAAGCAGTGGATAATAAGGGTGCGGTCCCATTCACTTAAGCTCATTTTAGTTTGTGCTGGAGATGAAATGAGGCCATGGACTGCCCGCTCTGCGGGGCATGACTCCCTCCATCCTGCCCCAGCAGCCTATCTCTCCGAATCTCGCCCAAAAAGAGATTCTTAAAAATTTCCTTAGGTCTTTTTTGTCATACACTTTATTTGGGAAATAAAAGCTCTGACAGTAATTTCCTTGAAAAACCTACAGTTTCTGAATGTGACAGACGACTGAATTGCTGTGAAAAAGAGAAGTCAGAATTGAACTTAATTGCATTCTATGGAAAGGCCCCACTCTTGTGAGAGCTGCAGCGATGGGTGCTGCCTGCGGGACTGCCTAATTGATCTCGCCTGGTGTTTAACTGAGTTAGCAGGGCAGGTATTTTTGTAAAAACAAGACTGGAATTATTTCATTTAAATGCCCTGGTGTTGAAATGGGGAAAGAGCTAGATGTAAGATATAAAAAGACAGAAAAATGCTAGTGCAGAAAAATGGAATGTTCCAGCTTTTTAGTAGTTTGAGGTTTGTCGTGAATTCTTTTTTGACTTTCCTGCCCTTATATATTTTTATATGCATATACTTCAGGCACTGCTTTCTCAGATGTTTTGACATAACCCCTCCTAGAGCTGGCTGCAGTCTGTACCTGTGTTGCTGCTGGTGTATTGCCCAAAATCCTGTATAATTCCAAGGGGAAGATACCTGCTCTGCTTAGCTTTGCTCTTTTCAGGCTGCACGGACTCCAGGCTAGAACATAAGCCTTTCTGCGTAATTCCTGTAGTGCTTACCTTGCTGGGGATGTTCTTAGCTGTGTGGTCTTCCTCTTGCTGTATTATTTCAAAGTGTATGTAGAGAAGAAGGTAGTCCCTCTTTATGCAGTTTAATTCATCCTGACTTCACTCGTACTTTTGTATGCTGTTAATTTTTCTGCCTGCTGTAACTGCTTCACATTTTGTCTTGTTCCATATGACTGTGGATTTCTATTTTATTTGGCTCAAGCTGTGGAAGGATAGGGTGTATATTTATGTTGCTTGCTTTTTTTTTTTCTTTGATGGGTAGGCTTGCATGATGTTCTGCTACCTCTAGCAGCTGTCATCGCTTTGTCATGACTTGCAATTTTCTGATTAGAGCTGCCAACTTCCTTTTTGCAGAAGACAAACCAATCTAGAAAGTCTTTCATCCTAGCTTCTGGATTTCATGCTAGACTGAAAATACGTTTATATGACTAACCAGCTTGAAAAGTTACTGCAAGGGCATCTGGCTTCAGTTGGAAATGAAAACTGGGCTAAAAGAGAAATTATGAGATGTATAGCCTCTTGTTGCTCGTTAAACAGGGGAGCTTGCTGAATTTCCAGTTGATGGTTGCGCACCAAAAATAAATGGAAAGCAGGGCTCATGAAGCTCTCAAGCACTGACTGTTTACTTTGCTACAAACTTCCCACAAAGCTGAATGAAACTAGACCATCGTTGTTCTAGTAGACAAGTTTCTAGATGAGTTTAAATGAAGATATGTGCTAATAGCTGATTTTTTGGCAATTTACATGACACTTAAACCATTGAAAAGGTAACTGACTTCATATAGGTGTTCAGATGGTGCAATGGTGAGATAGAAGGCAGCATGTCTAGATTTATTTTAGTAGCTTCTTAAATATTAATTTCAAAAAGTAAACAATAAAACGAAGCATAAAATATAATATGTAGCCTGGCGGTTAATGTAACCTTTTTTCTATGATCAAAACACAGGGGTTTTTTTATTAATTATATATATATATCTGTAAAAATGCAGCAAACAAGACCATGGTCTGATTTAAGTGAATTAGAGCATTTAATTCAGTCCCCTGCTGTACTGCCTCCTTTGAGAGTACTGTATTTAGTTTGTTAAAGTACTGTTGGTTACAAAATAGGCCCTGAGTCACGTGGCTGTTAAATGAATGTGGTATGTGATGCCTGCATCACCTGTTATTTGGCATCCTGGGAGGCAAGTCGAAGGGAAAATGCATCTGTTGAACAGGAAGCTTGCTGCTGCGAAGCCTTTGTGTATATTTTTTTGACATGTTGGTTCCTTGCTACTTTTGAAAATTCTCGTGGGTCTTTCCCTATTTTTTTTTTTTTCCTCCCCCCTCCTCCCTTCCTGGAGCTGGTTAGTCTGTGTCCTCTGGACTGCAAGGAAGGATAGCGTTAAATGCTGAACACCTTTTTAGCAGTGGCAGAAGAGGATTGCATCTGCTTATGAGGTATTGCCTGTGTTTTCCAGTGGGATTAAAAGGATGCTGTGAGAAGTGGCTGTGTTTTGGATTTGTAGTTCAAAATAACACTTGCCTTAACTTTCAGAGCAATTTTAGGTAGATTAATGGGTTTGACGTTTAAAGGTAAGTTAGTGGACTTCTTGAAAATCCTTGGTGATCTCTGGTTTATCGTTCACCATACAACTTGAATATGTATACAAACTTTGGTCTTTTGGCATAAAACAGAAATGTAAAGCTAGCTTCTATTACAATATAATACAAAATGTAGAAAGAATCAGTATGTACAAATATTTGTGACATACAGTAATTTTCATTCACAGTTTTTCTGTTCTTTAAGCTTGATGCTTTAACCTGTGTTATTTTAATCATTTGTATTAAAAGAGATGTTGTGTACCCCTCTGAAACAGAACCCATGTCTTTATGGTTTGATCTTAAATGGCCAGACTTCCCATACTTGAGAGCAGAGGTCAGATAAGTTTTCCTCTGAAAACAATAAACGGCTTCTCATTAGGAAATTTCAACTTTAGATTAAAAAATGCAGACAGTGCAATGTAAGAATATTATGTATGTCATAATCAGTAGGTGTACGTGTATGCATGTCAACTAGCTGCAGTAAGGTCTCTTTTTTTTATGTCTGGCTGTGTGTGCTTAGCTCTTTTTTCTTTCACATGTTAAGTGCCTCACCAAAATCAGTGTAAGCAAATGGACTCGTGGATGGGGAAGTGAGAACTTGTGACTCCATGCACAGAGCAATGTTCTGCCTGTACCACTATATTACACCAGTAGAAGAACAACCACCAAGCTTTACTGTGGAGCTTTGCAGACATGGTTGTTCCAGCAGAAACACCTTGTGTAGAGGTGGCAAAATATAGTTCTGCAGGCACACACCTCTAGCTGTCAGTCTGCACCTGCTCTTCAGACCCAAGATGAAATGAAACTGTAAGAATTACGGGGAAATAAGGCATCTGGGGGCAGCGATGCGACTCTTGCAATTGCAACTGTTCTCATTCAGAGATTATTTTTTTCTTTTTTTAATGGCTGTTTTTTCTTGTAGTGTGGAATTCCCATGCCTAGAGTGAATTCCCTTCTGTTTAGTCTTTAAGAGTCTGTTCAGTTTGCTGCTGTTTTTATTAATAGGCTTTGAAACAGCTGTGCAGCAGCACAGTCAGGTATGTACCTGACAAACCAGGAGAGAAATCTGGAGGTTTTTACATCTAAGTGTTAGGCACAGTTGGTGCTAATTTTTTTTTCAAGTTGCTGTTGTTTACTTGGCAAAAATGTGTTTGTCCAAATCTTTCTTAACTCAAAGCACTGGGGAGAAAATGAGCAAGATCCATTCTGGTGGTAGGCTTCTGTCAAATATTAATACATGGACTGCTAAATAAATTTAGTGCCGTTGTACGTTTTTTTCTGTGCTGTGCAATCCATAAAACTTCTTTACTGAGTGCTGTCTATGTATTGGACTTGCTGAGGCTTCATTGACAGGTGAAGGTACAAGTTTTTCTGCTTTCTGATGTCAGTTTTCTTCTAAATTTTAGGAGAGCTCATACCTTAACAGTCTTGTTCATCCTCACATGTGCGCTGGGCTACGTAACCTTGCTTGAAGAAACACCACAAGATACAGCCTACAATACCAAGAGGTAAATATTTGAAAAAGTGTTTCTGTGAGCTGTATGTTAGAAAAGGGTAGCAGTGTGAACAAATTGCCATACATGATTTTCCCTTGTGGGTAAGCTACCTGAAATGACCTTTGCATTAACTTGTTTAAATGCCCAAACCCTTAGAAAGTGACAAAACTGAGCATAAGTCGATAAGCTCCTTTGATGCTGGTCATTGAATTTAATTTCTAATCAGTTTAGTGTCACTCACTGTCATACCTGGTGGCTGCTCTGGGTGTTTGATTTAAAACAAAATATGAACTCTTTCTAAAGCCTCAAAGTACTGGCTGTGTTTGGCAGTGGTTCTGCCTCTTTTTTTCTTAAAATAACCTAACTTTCTAAATTATGTGAGCTGTGACTAAATTTTTCTGATTTAAGTGTGTTTTGTAAAATTGTGTTTAAGATACCAATGCAGATCATTATTTGTTTGAAAATTAACAGGAGAACTTGTATCCCAAAGGGAAACACTTGGATAATAAGAATGAGATGAGTCTTACATGTATGGTATGTTTCTACCATAGTTTAAACTGATTAATTGTAGTTGAATTTCTTCTCTTTTTAAACAAATGCAGTAGGGAACAGAAAGGGGGAAGGTCTTTAAAAATCTTAAGTATATTTTAAAAATGTAGGGTGTGCTTTACAGACTGGAAAGTATCCTTGCTATAAGCATGAAAAAAATTACATTTTCTACTAGTCTGGTTTCTTAAAGGTAATGCTCTTCCGCCCACCCCCCCCCACCCACCCCCCACCCCCCACCCCCACCCCCCGCCTTGCTATTGAAGGGTTTCTTCCTTTTTTTTTTTACATTTGTAAAGTGACTCAGGATGTAGTATTCATTGTCATGGAGATGCAGGAATTGGGGTATTTCCTGAGATAATCTTGGATGTTATTCTGCCAGTTACACAATAGCTGTAGCTAATGTAATTCATGCTCACAGGTGTGCTCAGCTGAGGGTTTGTATTTTTATATGTGTGGGTGAAATGGAACAAGTTGGAACTCAGTGCCCTGTCTGGAGCTGGGAAAATTTCTGTAAGGCTTTGGTGTGAACAAATGCCATTTTATTCCCAGTTACAATGAGTGAGTCTAGGGAATGGATGGAGGCATGATGTCCTCTGGAATGGCAGTTCAAAATAGAGAAGGGGAAATGCTGAAAGAGAAGTGATGACACGTCCTTAAGGAGTAATACAGATCTAAGGTGACTCAGTGGAATATCTTATTATTGAGATTAGGGCCTTTACTGCTTTAATAAAAAGAAAACCAGAGAAGATTAACCAGAAGATTAACCTTTCTTTCATGAAACAGAAGTTGCTTTCTGCATATTCAGTGCAGGGAATAATGTGCTCAGTTGTTAAAATCAATTTAACAGCATCATACTAGGCAATGAGCAGCAAATATTTAATCATGTCTGCATCTCTGGTTGTGGAATGCTACCTGCAATGTCTAGATGCAAAAATACTTGAAAAGCAGCATCCTGAGAATTGTATACAGTCTTCTCAAATACTGGATTTTGATAGAGGTTTTGAAGGATACATCTCTGTTTCCACTCATGCTGCACCCTTATGCTATTGCCATAGTCGTGCAAGCTACATGCCGAATTCTGAGATAGTAGTTAACTTGGCCAAATTTGTTACTTTTTTCCAAGCTAATGATCAGTGCAGACATAACGTGTGAGTCCTGTGGGCCTTTCCTAAGCTTTACTTTTGTTGCCTTGGCCCTGATTTACAGAACGGATGGAAGTGTGTGTTGTTCAGCCCGCTCCGTAGCTGAGTCAATTTTCAGTGAACTCCAATCTGGTCTCAGTTAAGTCTCTTTTCTAAGGTCTTTGAGGTAAGTGCTATGCCAAGTTTAGCACTATTAAATGTGAAGGATTCCAGCTCAATTCATGTCCCAACCATTTTCTTACATTCTTTAGTATCTGTGTGCTCGTCATTTGCTTATATATTGTTACTCCTGACTGATTTTATGTGGATCTTTAAGTGTCTATTTGAACAAAAAGAGGCATTTCAGAGCAGGAGTAAGATGGTCACCACATGCATAAGTATATCTGTATCCCACATTTTCACAGATTATTTTAAAATTTTTGCTTCTGTACCTTAAAATACCTTATCCTACCCTGAGATCTTTTTCAGTCTTAACGTAGAACTGTTGTGTGTTTTGATCTAAAATTTTGGCTTGCATGAGGCTGTCACTGTGTGCAAATACTTCATGGGAACGCTTGCCTGCTTAATGAACAGAAGTAGTTTTATTAGCAATGAGCAGTGTCTCTAGCTGTCATGCTTTTTTATTTCCAACTACTGCACAATGACAGTGGAGCAGTGTTTTAGTGCTTAGGTGAATTAGCTAAATACATGCTTGCAAACATTTAAACCTCCTTTGTTTTCAAGCCCTTGCTGAGAGGTGCCAGAGTGCCTGTGAACTGCATTAGGTGCTTAGAGCAGAACATTAAGTTGAAGCAAAGTTCTGCCAGCTGCTGTGCTATGCTAGCTGCTGTTGCTGTGTTTCCTGGGCTAGCTTAAAGCAGTAAGAAGTCATCTGAGGCTCCCATCTTCATCCAGTCACTCAGAGAAACAGCTGAGGGCAGGGCGAGTGGCTGGATTATGCAGTAAGTCATCAGGAGAAATGAATGACAGAAAACAAACTAGAGCGTGAACCTATGAGATCATGGGGTGTGGTATCTGTAGCTGAGATTTATATTTGCATTTGTTTATACGCTGACATTTGAGTGCAGTCTTCCTGCAACATGTTAGGGCAGTTAAGGGAGGAATTATTTTTTTTTTAAGGTAAGATTTATAGAAATGTTGTATACGTAGATCTAGTCAAAGTTCATGAGGATCATACACACAGATTTTGATATGGTCATGTGATATATGTGATCAGATCGTCTCTGTTGTAAAGACAGTTGAAAATTTACTTTGTTAGCCAGAGAGATGTGCTGCAAAGCCTGTCTGATCAATGAGTCGTCTTATTCACACAGTTCCTACAGCATTCAAAGCAGCTTTGAAATAGTCCATCCCATCTGACAACTGTCAGCTTCTCTTCCCTTAAGCACCCAGGAGGAGCTGACAGGACTGAGCTCCAGCTTTGAGGGTAGCTAAATAAATATGCAGCAACCTCCTTTGCATACAGTGGTGGTGGAAGAAATCCACATCTCCCAAATGCTTTGAATGCTGAGCAAGGGTTCTTGGGGAAAAAAAGTTAATAATTTTCTCCATATAAAAATCACATTCAGGTTTAAAAAAAAACCTATATGCATTAGGGTTGTACATTGAATTTCAAGCCATGAAACAGTCTCTCTTCTAACATGCCTTTCTACACTAGTTTTTGGCAATAACTGATCACTGCTCAGCCATGGTAACAATTTGTGTGTATATGTATTTGCAAGTTGATGATCTCCAACTCCTGTTGCTGAGCACCCACACTCAAGACCAGGTAACAAGGAGGCTAGACCTCTATCTGCCAGTCTAGCCATTCTTCAGCTTGTGATACCGCCAAAGGAATTGTACCAGTCATGCTACCGTAGCTACAGCCGGGGAAGGGACAGGGAGTGGGAGCTGTCTCGTTGAAAGCCTGGAACAAAAGATGATATACAGATACTCATAGACAAGCTTCATTGTCTTGTGTCTCTGAATCGACTCTTAAATAAAGAATAGCTTGTTTGTACTAATGAAACTATTGCCATGTTCTCCCTTTCTTATTTGGTTAAGTGCTAAAATTATTTTTGTAGGCACACTTTACTAATTAGGGTCTTCCAAATCTGCTGCTCAAGAAAATACATTAGCTCAGGGCGATACATTAGCTCAAGAAAATCCATTAGTCACGTCCATCCAGGCTGCCTGCAGTGGTAGTTTGAAGAACCCCCCTCTCAAATCCTAGGAAAGTTCCTACCTCAAGCCATGGTAAGCCAGCAGGCCAAGCTGCTGGTTAGGCTTTGAAAGCTTCATAAGGAGGCTAGTGTAAGGATGTTACGGGGAGGAATTTAGTTACCACTGGTAAAAAAAAAAAAAAAAAAAAGATGATGGAGCTGGTATGGTTATTATGCAGACTTGTGATTTTCTTCAAAACTTCCTATGGTGAGCTTGAAGTAAAATAATATGAAAGTCTGGCTTATTTCAGCACAGCTGCTGCATCTGCTGTTTGGCTGAGTGTGGATTTTAGAAAAACGAGCATAACTCTTAAATTCCTGTGGTGATTTAGATTCAGGTTGTCTCCAGCTTCGGAAAAACTACCCTCACAAGGCCTAAAACAATGCTCTTGGACATCCTGGTTTGTGGCTGAGCATAGTTGTTGTGAACAAAGAATTGTGCATTGTTACATGACACAGAATGCAGACTACATCTGTTAAGTAAAACCCATTTTTATTTTCAGGAAGCAGTTTTTATACTCAAAGATGAATGTGGCAGAATAGTTTTCATAAATACTTTTGATTTCTGTTTTGAAAGAAGTTTTTGAAATGTTTAAAGTATGAGTATTCTACTGTTGCTTCTGGTACTTAACATTTTCTCAATAAAAGCAAAATCATTGGGTGTTTTCCCTGGCTTCTGCAAACAGAGCCATTTTATTTACAGTCAAGGGTTGCATCATTTACTGCAAACATGGCCTGCACTTACTGTGCAGTGTAGTGAGGTATTTCTCAATTATCTATCTCTTCAGCCAGCCTCTGAGCCAGTAATACCAGAAAGCATTGAAGATCTGTTGGGAGTTCAGATGTGGGAAAAAGAGCATTTGGGAATTGCTGTAAAGCAAAACAGTTTCATCCATTACGGCTAAAGGAACATGCCCTGGTGTTGACCATCAGGCCTTGTCTTCATGAAAAACAAGAGGCAACCCCTGAAAAAGCAATGCTGTTTTGTGCACGTGAGCTGTTTAAAATCTCAATTACTTAAAATCTCAAGAGAATTTTAAGTTGATAGTAGGTACTTTGAAATTAAATGCCAGACCTCACCTACCTAAAGGCGTCTCAGTCTCTTCGGGTCTGTTCCACATGCTGAAGGAGCAGTGCTCCTGACAGTGTGGGTCGGGCATTCAGATATGACTGTTTGCATTTTCTCATTTTTCTTGCAAAAAAAAACTTTATTGAAAAACATACTGCATTTAAATAGCGGGTTTCAAATCCTGGATCTTGAATGTTGCTTGCTTAGTTTGGTCAGTAAGGATCTCTTCTGGCTGCCCTTAAGGGTTCAGTTCTACCTTGGCTTAAGCTGACGGTTTAGCCTTAAATGGGTGCTGCTGTGTTCTGTCCTTGCGAGAGTGGTGAGCTAAGCCAACTGAATACGAGCTGTTTTTTTCCTAGGTCAGTTTTCAGCCAGATCAGCCCTTGTACCATTTCATTCTGGTCATGTGCAGAAGTGCTGCCTCCTGGAAGGTGGCAGCCGGCAGGACTGTGGCAGTCCTCATTCCTGAGGTTGGGAGAAAACTCTGTAGGTCAGGGCTTAGGGTATTGCGATGAGGTTGTGAGTCTTTGGTATACCTGGACTCATGGTCTGATAAATGTTGTGGTTTTTTTCTTTAATGTCTCTGGTATGTTCTGTTAGGCTCTATCTTATTTGAAACAGCAGCAGTGCTGGCCTGGTCTTACAAGCTTCTTGTCTTTGGTTGGCAAACTGTTTTGGAGTGGTGACACGTTCAACAGTTAATTTTTAAATTTCATTGAAGTTTTACTGTAGCAATGGGAAGCTTGAGAGTTTTTTCACTGCTAAATTTTAAATGTCTTTCTGACAAAGTGGGCATAAAAACTTCCCAAAGATGTAGGGAAGTGTTTGGCTCGCTGTGTGTGTCATGATCATCTGCAGGCTAAGGCTTATCAATGTGGATCAAGGAACTGCTCCTTTTGTTTTTGCTGGATGAGCTCCCAGCCAGATCAGGCTCCTTGCCTGGCTGGCCAGATACTAGTAAATGACCTCAAAATGGAAGGAATGGAAGCATACAGTTAGTGTAGAGGAAGGATGGATGGGTAAACTTTGGGGTTTGAGATGGTCTGTCATGAAACCATACTTAAAAGTACAGGGATTCCTGCCCATTTCCCTGAAACATAATATCTAAAAGGTATCTATTTACAATGTACATGTTTAGTAGTTAAGAAATACCAGACATTGTATATGTCAAAGAATATAATTTACAGTTTCATTAGGAAGATGAAGCAATATAAACAGTTCCTTCTGTTTTTCACTTTCAGAGGTATTGTTGCCAGTATTTTGGTTTTCTTATGTTTTGGAGTTACACAAGCCAAAGATGGACCATTTTCAAGACCTCATCCAGGTAATACACATTGCTTAAGTCACTCAAATATTTTGGATAAATTGCATGGTTTATGGTGAACATAAATATTTGTGTTGCTTGTATCATTATCTAAATTAGGACTTGCCATCTCTACAGGTTCATTAACACTGCACGCTTACCATGTAGCCTCTCAGCTTCCACCTAGCCTCTAAACAGCATAGTCCTTCTTCTGTGCTTTCAGTCTGCATGTAGTACAGGATTTGGGGTTTTTTTAATCTTCCTGTTAGTAAAAAGCACTGTATGAACTGCCAGATTCTTAAAACCTTAACTTCCCTTGTTTATCTGGGTTTTTTTATTTTCCTCTTTCTGTAATGGGACTGAACTTCTGACCATGTATCTGGTTGATGGAGCACTGCGCTCACTTTGGTGTATGTCTGTTATCCACAATAACTGGTAGATTGGAAGCCCTTAATTATGATTTTAAAGATTTCTAGTAAGACTGTAAGTCTTGAAAGTATTTGAAAACACAACACAAAACCTCTTCCATGTAGTGTTGTATCAGGTGAAGTATGAAAACACTTAGGTATCTTTGATCTTTTGCCTGTTTTTAGATGTGAATCGTTAAGAAAGTTAATTCTTTACAGAATCTATACAGGCTTGTATAATATTTCTGAAACCATTAGGATCTTCCACAATCAAATACAACTATAGGTATTTCTTATGCCAAAAATTTAACCTTCCAGTTTAGGAATAGTGTTCTATATGAGAAGCAGCAGACGCGTTAAAAACCTCTATGAAAGCAGACCTTGTTCTAGAGCAATGCTCACAGCACAGCTCTGCCAGCATAAGGTTTTATCCAGAAGTTTTCATTTTTGAGGTCTTAGTAAATAGCAGTTTTTAGTCTTTCTTTTCTGTGATAGTCCTGGTTCCTCCTATAAGACAAATTATCCTTTTTAAGGACACCACTGATACTTGGATGCTTTCATTTTTAGAACATCCAGTGGTTTTGTCTGGCATGGAAGTCCATTTTATTCCCTAGAACAAAGTAGTACAAGTTGGATGGGGAAAGTCCAAAGGTCAAAGATTTCCTACAGCAGACTTCTAGCATAGACCGAGCCAATGTCTTCCACTTCTGTATGCTCTTGTCTTGGAAACAGCAGTTACTGGACTGAAGCAGAGTATCTCAGCAGAATCAAATCATCCATGGATAGGGTGATCGAGGAAGCACCCATGTGTTCAGTCACTTCAGATACTGAGTGTATTCTTTTCATCTTTTGTCTTAAATTCACCTTTCTTCTAGCTTGTTTTATGGGATGATCTTCTGGAGAGTGGTTTTCAGGAGCTACAGCAGTTCTCTAGGGCAGTGGATACTTCCACAGTCACAGCAAGACACCTGCGTGTCTGTTTAAAGGAGAATGGCACACATCTCCTGTGGGAAGGCTCTTGCAGGCAGCGGGAGGCATGGCCTTGCAGCCCCGTGAGATTCCACATCGGCTCTCCAGTTACAGAGAGGTGTATTAGGAAGCTCCCATCAGGCAATTGAGTCTCTGACCTCAGCTTTGTGGTGCTGTTCCAGCAGAAAGATCTCATCTCAAAGGAACTGGCAGCACAGGCCACTGGTGTGCACTGCTTCCATTTATAGGGCAGAAAGAAGCCTTTGGGTCAGTCAGGTCACAGTCTGTGACACAGTCTGTACAGCCACATCAGATCTGTTACATGAACTTCTCAAGCTGCGTCTTAAAGGTAGCTAGGCTTCATGTCCCCCTTCTCTCAGGTGACTTTTGGAGCTCTCTTATTCAGTATGTGTGTACCCAATTATGACCAGCTCAGGGACGTTTTATATTTTTGACTGGGTTTTGTGCCTAATATAGTTGTTCTGTTTCAATAGCTCTTCTCACTCCAGCTGATTTATTGGTACAAGGCTCACGTATGCCAGTTCACCATTGGTCTTGCTGAAGGAACAAGTTTTGCTTTTAGTTTCCCTGCTCCATAAGTCCACTTTCCCCATAACATTTTGATAGTCCTCATCGTGTGTTTTATTTTGAGCTTCCTTCTTTAAAACGGCAGTTCAGAACTGTGTAGGATGTTGCAGGTGTGAAAATGCTGTTGTTTATTCTGATAGTGTTAATGCTTCCCAGTCTCTCTCTGGCAGTACCTTGATGGCTCTCTTCATATTACATGTGGTTTTTTCCTGGCTGTATTACAGTGGCGGCTGAGTGACTGGCAATTAATATCAAATCTTTCAGTTTCAGTTGATCAGCTAACATGAAAACTTACTGATTCCTAAGTGTGAAACTGTATTATGAGCTCTTCTACTACTCCAGTCTTTTTAAACCATCTGATTTTCTCTCTGCTGTCCCTGCCTTCCCTTCTGCTGTTGATTGTGCTTTATGTTATCAGCCTGCTTTTCACAAAGGCCATTAATGAAACTGGTCTTAGCTACCATGTAAGTGGTACCCATCCAGACTGGTGATTTTTATGATTCTTTTGGCCTTCCTTTCAGTATTACTGGCAATGTCAGCTTTAGCCAATGGCTTATCCAACTTCACCAAAATTATTTCTGATCTACTGATTTCACACCTTCTCCCTCCCCCCCGTTTTCTCTAGTTTAGGTAATAATTTGGTACATGGACCTATACCAGTTGCCTTACTATAATTCAGAAATATAGGACTATCATGAAAATAAGTATGTATGGCTATTTAGGCAAGACTTCTTTACAGACTTACCCTGCTTTTTGTCCCATTTTCCATTTCCTTCCTGTAAAGCATTGGCTTCAAGGCCTCCATCTGGTTCCATCCAAACCTTCTGGCAAAGGAGGAACACTGCCTTAACCCCAAGGAACAATATTTTACAGGGGACAAATCTTAAGCTCTGCTTGAGGGTCCATTTATGGGTGGGTGAACACCCAAATTTGGCAAGTATAATGCATTTCAGGGTGAGATTAATCATGGATAAAGTCAGTGTCAGTATATGCTGACTTTGTAGTATTTACAAATAAAAGATACTCTTCATTCTTACTATCAGCTCCTTTTATGGGGCCTTGAACTTGCAGGTTGCCTGGTGTTGTAAAAGTTCCATGATGCTTTATTGTCTTTGCCAAGATAATATGCCCACATTGTAATTTTAAAGAAATTTTCCATCACAGTTATTAATGCCCTAAGAAACAGCTTTTAATATTCTGAATCTTTGCCAACAGTTATTTTGACTTAATACATCATGCATGACAGCACAAGCTGTTTGGAGAGTAAACTGTGACTTACTTAACCATAGACTAGAGGGCTGGAGGCTAGGAATGGGTAGGCAAGAACTGGATCTCTTCGGGACCTGTCCCTGGGCGGAAGGCACAGTCAGAGCAGGCTGCTGATGACACTGGCTGGAGCAGCTGGGTGCCTTGTCATTCCGCAAAGCAGAAATCCTTTCATTAAACTTTGTCTAGGGAATAGTATGTGATTTGCTGCTTTCTGACAACCCTTTTAACGACTGAGGAATCTCGATACTCGCCACTGGTTTTGCGTAAACATACTGGACTGTTGGGATAGTGATACTAATTGGTTGCTTTTTCACTGACCGAGTGCAATAAATGACTAGGGGGTTGGACAAGCTGAGCTTTTAACTTGTATTTTTCTGTCTTAACGTTAGTGTATAATATGTTCAGGCATTACATTTAGAAATATAAAATCACCTGCGCAGAGCTAGGACTGGTCTGAAGGGCTTGCCTGCGTTCTTACTCTCTGTTATTCCACCTCCCGGTCATTGCAGCTCACACATCGTGCTTTTGAACCTGAGCTTGCTATGGCAAACCTCGTACTCCGGAGCAGTAATTGGAGCAGCATATTCTGGCCCAGGCTCACGTGGCTGCTCGGACCAGATAGTTCTCCTTGCTCACCTCTTGTGCAACGTCTGATTAGCTCTTCATAGCTTCCACCCACTTAGCAGCTCTGAGATAAGTGACTTGCTTGGGCAAATAAATTAGATATTTTATTTTATTTTTACTTTGCTCATTTAGTCTTTCAGGTGGCATAGGTCAAACTGACCTCAGTTGATAAATAGGGGTAAGTTGCTGGTTGTGTGCTCAGGCAGGCAGCACTCTCCGGGGTTGTGTTTGCAAGTCTCCCTACAACTGCAACAGTTAGTGTTTGAGCACAGTAATCACTAAACTATCAGGTATGTAAATTGATGCTTACTTAATCAGGAAGATAGTCCTAATTTGAGGGAGGATCATGGTGGCAAGTGCATTTAAGGAAAACAAATAGAGAGGTACGTTAAAAATAACTTCATAGCTAAAGCCGAGGCCAGTCCAGGAAGAGAGGGAATAAAATGTACAGCTTTGAAAAATGTCTTGTTTCTGATGTGCATGTACAGATACAAAGTAGTCTTCAAAACCTCTTGAGTACTTATATCAGCTAGGGAGAAAGCACACTGAATTACAACAATATATTTTTTTATTATGAATTATTGCTGAGCATATTCAGCAGCTGCAGGTGATCTGTTGCCAGAACCCTATGTATACAGGAGAAGAAAAGCTTAGGTAAGGATTTCGATTTTGCTACTTTCTGAACTGTATATACATCAGTTTCAGAACTAGTCTGCCACATTTATGCCTGCGAGTAGTGTAAAATCTGTCATACAAAGCTTTATAGGTCAGAAAAAATCCAGCATTTTTAAGGCTGGTAGTCAGAAGGTCATGTTTGAAGGAAACAATACCCAGATCTTGTGGGAGAAGGGTGTTAATGAAAGGTTAATTCTTACTTCTGGCTTGAACGTAGTGCTTGCTCTTCAAGATAGGTAGTCATTGTAGGAAAGGATAGAAAACACCTTATTAAACACAAACCAAATTTTTTAATCACTTTAAAACCCAAAAAAGTCACTGCTGAATTCAAAAGGCTGAAGTATTTTTCAGCAGCACAGTGGTGCCAGTTTGGGGAGAGGTTCCTCTGCCAAATAATCCTTTCACCAGTCGAGGGTTTTTCTGCTTGTTTGTTCTTCTGAAGCTGCATTCTAGAAAGACAAGTGGGTGCATGCACACTCTGAGTCAGTCCTTCCAAATGAAGTTTGCCAGTGGATTTGAAAGTTAATCAAATCTGAAGGAAGGATGGAAGTCTCAGGTAGCTGTCTTTACAACTTTTGTGTAAGGACTGCTGTGCAGGAGGCACTGTTTATTGCCTCACCAAGGAGAACATAGACTGAACACTGCTTTTCCTTCCCTCAAGGAGACCAAGGGGAAAAAAACACCTCATTATGGTTTTTAGACATTTGAGGGGTTTTTTTAAATGACTGACTCCTAAGAAGACAGTTCATTTTGTTGCATAATTAAGAAACGACAATTATGTTTGTAGACTTTAGGTAAAAATCTTCAAAGTTCCAAGTTTCCAGTGAAAGCTGTTATAGAGCTCTGAACTTTTGTTATCCAGGCCACACTTTCCCTTTTTCTTTTTTTTCCTTTTCTCTCTTTTCCTGGAATTGTAAAGTAGGCCATTTTGATTATATTAATTTAACAGTTTTGCAGAAAAAGGGTCACACCTCCTCACATTTCAGTCTATTTTAATGATGGTGTCAGAAGCAGGCTGTCAGACTTGTTTTAAAAATGTGGATTTTTTTGTTTGTTTGGGGTTTTTTGGGTGTTTGGGATTTTTTTTGCTATTTGAGGCTGAACTGGTCAAAGACAACATTTATTTTTTGTTTCAGGGGCAAACAAGTCTCTTGGGTGCTCTGCAGCACCATGGCTAGTTGATTTCAGGTTCTGAGCTGATAAACAAGTATGTTTGCAAGCCTGGTATTTATGTTTAGTTCTTGCATTATTTATGTCATGGTCCTGCTTTTAGTCATTAACAAGTTGCCTTGGGGTTAGTAGAGATAAATGCCCAAATGGGGCCTGAAGGTTCGTGGTGTTTTCACTTCATGGCAAATGTGTTCACGGTGGTGGGATGGCTTGCTGCCTCCACTCAGCCATACAAACTTCTGATTCCTTTTTGCCTGATCCAATTCTAACTGCTGCCTAGATGTAACCATGGGAGGAGAGCTCTGTTTTCTAAGTGTAAACAGGAAACACCTGAAGGAAAGTATTAAAATCATTCCACAGTGATTAGGATATGACGTTACTGAGAGATTTAAATATCCACCTGGAATGAATTCAGTTTTGCTGAATTATCTTGTGTAAATTTTTGGATGGGGTTAGGAAAAAATGCTGGAACACTCTGTACGCATACTGGCTCTGCATTAACCTGCTTCCTCTTGTACAGGAGTTAACAAAAACGCTGGATGAGATTTCAGAGCCCAGAAATCATTTTACGGAACAGAGCCCAAACCGGTCTCTGGGTGGAGTAGGATGAATCAGGGGCATAAATCCAGGCCATGGACCACAGAGCTTGTGTCCAGGACAGTCAGAGAGCCTATTACCCCAGGACTGAGTCTTTCAGAAGAACTGAGGTGATGATGATGGAGCTGGAAGCGTACAAATACTTCTAATTTGTGTACCCTTTAGATTCAGGTGTTGCTTCAGTGTGAGAAGACCTGTAATTGCACATCTTGGGAGGTGAAAAACAACTGCAGACTCTGAATGAAGCAGCTGAGGTTTACGTGATATTTCTGTTATTATAAAGAGTTTCAGATAATCTCATAGGTCTTGCATCTGGTAGCTGCGAAACCTTTGGTACACTGTTTGTTTTTTTTTAATTCCTAGTAAAAGTGAAAACATCTTTGGTATTTTGAAATGCTTTCTGCCTCTTGAGGAAGAAACCTTGTCTTCAGGGGAAAAAGATGGGCTTATAACAGTTAAGACAGTTCCTCCTGCCAGTCTTAGTCTTGTCTGTTTTAGCAGTATGTAGGCAGAAGTTGGCAAATCCCGTTAGCTGTGGTAGAGCTGGGAGAACCAAACTTGGACAGTTCAGGCTACCCAAGATTGTGGAGAAAGAAATCAGATGGGTTCAGGAAGGATATAGTTCTCTTCTAAGGACTGCTAGAAGGCATTGCAAGTAGCATTTATCATTCCTTCTAATTCTTAAATACTGACTTCATTGGGTTGAAGTGTTCTTAGAGATCCTGGCCCATTCTTCCACATCCAGGTCATTGCCTAAGCAATTCTGGCAAATTTACATGGCAGCCTGTCCAGTAGTTAAGAGCTGTTCTGGTTTTATTCTTTGGGAAAGATGGTGAACATTTTACTTGAATGCTGGGCTTCGCAGTTCCTTGGTGGGATAATATCTTCCTGAAATGTTTAGTTATATTACAGTAAATGAATAATTCATTGCTATTTTGCTTGGAAGCTTGCTAACGTCCCCTTTGTTTCTGTAGCTTACTGGAGGTTTTGGCTGTGTGTCAGCGTTGTGTATGAGCTTTTCCTCATCTTTATACTCTTTCAGGTAAGTAACTTGGACCTCTAGTTACTAAATGCCAGTTTAATGTGGATATAAAATCCTTTGTTGATGTTCTTCAGGATTTTTGCTGACTACAGGAGATGCTCTTCATTTTTGAAATTGAATCATTGTGCTATTTCATGAGATTTCTAGTTGAGGGAAAATTATAATATATTGTATTATATTATATGTATATTATATATGATATAATATAACTTCCAGTTGGTCTCAGCCTAGGTTAGACACTGCAGTGAAGTGTTCTTAAATGAGTTGATAAGAAGTCAAGAGTTCTTGTTTAGATCAAATGATCAGGAGTTTGTACTTTACAAGTTTAGTCTCTTTTACATCTTGTTTAATCTTTTGAAATACTTTTAACTTTGAATCGTAGGTGCTTTGAATGTTTGGGTTTGTGTGTAGGGTTTTTTTTGCAATAAACAAAAATTCGTTCACAACTTTGTGTAGTGGCAGGATGATTTTTTTTCTAGAAAGACATGCTATTCGTACTTTCAAATAGAGCACATTACTTTTTACCATATTCTTGTCCTTTAGTAAACTGAGAATTTTCCCTGGGCTTTCACAATTCTATGACTTCTCAGAAATGCAGCAATTGAAGTAAAATACTTTGAGATAAGCAAAAGCAGTAAACATGATGCTATTAACAATGCCATTGCGTTCCTGTATGTATACTTATACCACTGCAAATCTAGTTTGAGTGCCAAGAAAGAGCTCAAGATTTTGAAGGACACTCATCCTTTCCTCAGGCAGTCCAATTATTGCAGTAATCTCCTTGGGTAACAGCATGATTTGGAACCAAAAGTGAATGTGAGGTACTAAACCACGAGAGGTAACTGCCCTGTCAAACAGCTAGCTACTTTGCAGGTTTAGATTCCAATTAGTCCTCAGCTGTTTATTTTCATGCTGATGTCTTAGTATAAATGTTTGGTGCTCTGTATTGTGAAACAGTTGCGCAAGTACCATCACATACTCATCAGGTAGCTTTAAAAAATCATTTCAGATTAAAGAAGGATGACAGGCATGTTTGGAGGGGAAAAAAAGAAAAAAAGGAAAAAAAAAGGTTTTGCCTCCAGAGGCCAAGTGAGCTTGAGGAAGTGGGGCTGGAATTCAGAGATGTCAGGATCTGTCATTGTCTTCTGTTGGAGTAGGGCATTTGCTTTACAAACAAGTTTTTAATACTGATCAAACCCTTTCCAGCTAATCAAAGATTTCCTTTGGCTCCAGCATTTCTTGTTCTGCTTGGCTTTCCTGGAGCCTCCCCAGATGTCAGTGCCAAGCTCTCTTAAGAACACAAATCTGTCCTTTTCTTTTCCATTTTCTTTTTTCTTTTGCCCTGCTTGTTGTTTCAGCAGGCAGCTGGAACATGTCCACAGTAGATCAGTGAACAACAATGTGAGTTTCTGTCCCATTGACATAACTTAGGGGTTCAGTGTAAACCCTTACGCAGGGCCCTAATGTCTCATTAGGGTTTCTTTCAGGCTGCCTGTCCTACTTGGAGGGAGTGGAGTTCTGACCCTTTCACAGGCATGAACAGGTCTGTCTTGCCTTTTTTGTTGTTATTCCTCACCACTGAGGAATACTTACTCAGTTCCAGTTTATTCTTATGTTGTTACCATTTCATGTCACCCTGTGTTTTTTTTCTAGGCATCCCTGTAAATGATACTCCTGACTAGCTGCAGTCAGACTGAATGATACGTTTGATTTTTATTTGATAGTAGTGTTGTAGTTCTGAATTCTAATGGAAAAGCCTGAAATTGCTTTGCTTTCCTCTGGCAGTTTGTTGTGTTACCAGCCATGTAGTGGTTAAGGACACTCACTAGCTGTTGCTGAGCTCTTTACTAAAAATACATAGTTACTTTGCACAGGTTTAAATAAGGTTAAAATTATGCTGAGTCTGTAAGTGACTAAACTTTCTTAAAAGCAAATGCAAGCTCGCTCACAGTTGAAACTTGTCTTACAGTTAATGTGACTTCAGTGGTTTAATTCTATAATTTTATTATTATTATTGCTGTTAACCACTTTTGGCCTTAACCTGTTTTTACTGTCTGCTAGTCTGTCATAGATGTCACATTGCTTGTGTTGTAAAACATTGACCACAACAGTGAGCAGTTTCATTGGGAAATACTTACCCAGCAAATGTGTGTCTGAAATGAGTTACTAGTAAGTTAGTTCAAGTTTTGGTCACTGTTTAGAACTAATATTTTGATCATTTCTTCCTTGTTGCTTGCTTCAAGTTTGTTACCCGTGCTGCTGGTGGGACCTCATTTGAAATGACTGCTTAATTCAATGAGCTGCACTAAATTTTTTCTGCTGTGAAATGCAGTACAGTTCTCGACTTTCTGTAGCTGGAGTGAGCTGAGCACGCATGCACGACTAATCCTGCTAACAGTGCACCTAATCGGTGTGCTCAATCTGCTGATGTTTGCATGTGCTGCATTTGTTCAAGCTGCATGTTTGAAGTGCTCCTGGATCTTTCCCATTCTAGGAAGCCGGAAGTTTACTAACGCAGAAGATACAGCCCTTAAATGAGCTTGTCCTGAGTTACTGGCTGCTTTTTCTTTACCCTTGCCAAGATCAAGGGGAGAAGAAGGGCAAAAGGGTCAGTGGGAAGGATGAGTTTTGTGCCAGTTTGAGTGCTAAGCTTTTGGGAGGGAGGGAGTGTAAAGGAGTGGCTTAGGAAAGGTATTAAGGAGCTCTTAATTTTTCATCTTTAAGAAATCTTAAGTTCATTCTGTAGTTGTCTTTTTTCCTTAATATTTAGCATTGGAGGCTCAGATAGTCAGAGTTATATGCTGTGTGATGCTTTGAGGTCTGGATGTATTAAAATTTGTTGCAGAACAATTCTTGGGGAAAAAACCTCCACTCATTTGAAGATACAATGTTGCTCTTTGTATCTTTGTACTTTTCTGTGAATTAATACATAATAAAAGGGAAACATGGGTTCTGTGTTCCTTTTGCAGACTGTACAAGATGGCAGACAGTTTATGAAGTACATTGATCCACATTTAGGTGTTCCTTTGCCAGAAAGAGACTACGGTGGCAACTGCCTTATTTATGATCCTGGCAATGAAACTGATCCATTTCACAATGTCTGGGTAAGACACGAGTAAAGTTACTTGCTAATGAGCCTGCCTATTTTTTGGTAAAAGATTGCTTAATTGAACTCCTCAAAGTGCAGTCATGAGTCTTTCTGCGTGTTGAGTCAGAAACCAGATCATGACTGACTCTTCAGCTTCTTTCTCTTCTCTTGACCTTTCCTGTGGATTAGATGGACATGTGTCTCTGTGTATCCCAACTACATTGCCCAGGAGAGAGGGTAAACTGTTTAACAGCCCTTGTTTCTCAGATCATTGATGTAAGCCTTTTCCCCTAAGAGTTTGGATTTATTTGTGTGCTTAAAGAATCTTCTACTCACAGTCACCTTGAGGTACAAAGTTCAAAAGTTGGATGTTGCCAAGCAACCCATAAATTGCACTTTTCTGAATGCCAGAAACCATCACATTATTGTTTCTTGCTGGCAAACAGAAGGCTTGAAATTCAAGGGCAAAGGAATTATGATTATTTACAACTCCCTGATCGCATGGAGCTGTTAGTGCTTGTGTAGTGAGGAGCACTGAATCCTTTGGGTCGGCCATGTAAGCCTTCAGTGCATCAGGACCTGGAATTAACAGAGAGCAATCATAGCTGTCCTTTCCTAGGCTTGTACCAAAACTAGGAGGAAGAAAGGCACTCTTTGCCCAGGCATTTATGCTGGTAGAACTGATAAGATTTAAGAAGTTCTGCTAGATACAAGACGGTGGTCTGATGAGGAAGTACGTGTTCTTGCTCTGCCTTCAATGTGGTCTGCTTCAGTCCCCTTGGAAGGCAAGGAACGTGACATTTCGCACTTAAAAAGTAGTCTCCTCTTTATCAGTATGATCCTGCTTCCAGTTTCTGCCCTTAAAATTGTTGACTTTGCTTTGAAAATAGCTTGTTTGCTGACTGTGCTTGAGAACAAAGAAACTCATAAAATGCATCTGGTATTTATATGTGAAACAACTTAAGTTTATTGCTGTGTTTTTCTTGGAATAAAAATAAGCCTTAAAAATGGGTTATTGTTTGTGTGCAAAGTGACCCATGTTCTCTTTTTGGTTTACAGGACAAACTGGATGGATTTGTTCCTGCTCACTTTTTTGGCTGGTACCTGAAAGTAAGAATAGGTCTTCTGTTACACTTCTGTTACAGTACTATTCTACTTTTAAAGCTTGACTGCTTCTGTTTTAGTGATGCCAGTCTTTCTGATAAATTATATTAGGCAGTCATCTGTGAATTCGACTAAATGTTTGTAATACATGAAAGGCCTTTTTTTTTTTCCTTCTTGTTTTTCTCCTGACCATGTTAGGTCTCCTCATTTCTTTGCAAAGTAACCTTACATTGACAAGTTCCTTCTTCTACCATAATTCATTCTGAGGTCAGATCAATAAAAGTAAAAATGTTTACTCCTGTAGCAAGATAAATGCTTGAATGACCTTTGAATGTAAGTATGGGTAAGACAACATTCAGATAAGGCGGTGAAAGTCTACTGTTACCCAAACATAGATGCATGATGATATACTGCTACTGTTCTAAGGAAGGCTTTTTCCAGTGACATCAGGATTTTAAATCTTTAAATGGGTAGTGGTTTAATTCTTGTTACTTTTTAGGCAATACCAGCCAACTGTGGAGGAAATTCCAGCTGCGCTTGTCTCTGGCAGAGCACATTCAATGAATATTTTGCTAATTACTTTAGTCTAAATATTAGTGCTTTTTTAACCTGATCAGACTTACTGTCTAACTTTATTTTGCCCTGCAGACCTTGTTGGCTTTTTTAACCTATGAGACCACCATAAATAATAAACTGAAAAAACTCAGTCTGTTTTAAAAATAACCTACAACTGTTGTTTTGGTTTTTGATTTCAGAAGTGCAAATGTATTCTTATAAGCGGGTTTTTTTGGTCTGGTTTTTTCCCCCCCTGTAACCAAAAGATGAGTATGCTAGGCATGGGGAGACCTTGACTTGAGATCAACTTGTGGATGGCTTGCTCTATTGGTATGCCAAACAGTAAATTTAAAGAAACTTGTAATTTCTTCATCTAAGAAAAATGCATAGGAAACTTAAATATCAAATGTATATTTATTTTTGTAAATAATGTCACACTGAGGAAAAAAAATGCCGAAATAGTGAGAGCCTAATAACAAGACATAAGGGGAGTAGTAACACATTCCTGAGGGACTAGAGTGGCATATTGAATTCTCTCCCATTCTACTCAATCAAGCTATTATCCATCTTCATCTGAAAGAAGCCTGATTTTTATTGAAGAGACTGTTCCTGCAGAAATGCTTGAGATGTTATGTCATCTTGTCAGCCTGCAGTATGATTTGAAGAGCCCAGCACACTCCACAGGGTATTGGCCTCTGTGCTGCTAAGCTGGAGTGAAACTGGCTGCTATATTTCTTACTTGTTAAGATATTTTTCTGTGAAAAGCTGGAAGTTGAGTGTGTTGTCTTCATAAACAGAGATGAGCATGTGGTTTTGGTTTTTCCTTTTTTTTTTTTTTTTTTTTTTTTTCTTTTTTTCCTGGTCTGGTTTGAGTAACAGACTCTTAAGCTATATCTCAAAGCACCAGAATGGCAATATTGAGAATGAATGTGCCTCATTCATCAGAAATTACTGTGAGCCTTCCCATTTGCTTTGGAGTCATTTAGCTCACATGTTGTCACGTGTTGTCAGACTAAGGTGTGATAATGCATATCTTAGATTTTTCCATCTTCTGGTTGAGGCAGTCAATGCCAAGCTACATCAACTCTTGCAGAATTATTACTACCTCATTTAAGGTTGTCACATTCCATCAGGCACCCTGCTGAGGATGCAGCAGACCAGATGGGCAGGCTCTCTGTGCTCTTACCCACTTACAAATATGAAATAAAGCATTACCACAAATCTCAATTCCCTTGTTTTGATAGTAGGCTGAGATGATACCTATGCTCCAGGACTGCAGCTCAATGTTGAATGAGGAAGAAGGTGCTGCCCTTCATTGCTTGCCCTGACAGGCTGCTAGCTGGTATAAAGTACACCCAGGTGTCCCAGCAGTCAGGGCTGAGCTTTAGTGCAGGTAACTTGAAAAAGTTTGTATTAAGCAGGCTCTGAAAAGCCTTTTTTGAGCAGCATTAGATCGATGCTGCCTGTGGTGGTGAGCACCCAGTAATTCCATTCATTTAACTTCCTACTGAATCCCATCTTACCTGCCTTTATTATTTCATGTAATGGTATTAATGTCATCATCTCGACTCTTCAGTGTTCGTCTTGTCTGTTGCTGCATACTTAATAAGTTTAGAGGCCTGTGAGTGTTTGGCTTTGCTAGTCTGTCACATCATAAGAATAAGATTGTCAGGAGTATCCCGATCCTTTTCTGGGTACTGGAGACTAGATATTCAGCTGTAGAAATAACTGGTAAACAAAGCACACCATATGTCGTCTGTGTTTGGAGTCCAGAATTTTTTAAATTGGGAAAAGAACATAATAATTTTTCAAACGCTGTTGCAAAGCTGTAAATCTGAGCAGTGTTTCTACAGTATTTATGGAGATCTCCGTTATTTAGATTGCTCAAGGACTTTAGTGTAAATGAAGTCTGGTTCTACTCAGTCTGGTGTGCAAGTATTTATTTCTGTAACGGGTTTTAGGATGTTGTGCAGCTGTTGTGGGTATGTGACAGACTTTTTTTCTTCCCTTTCTATAGACATTGATGATTCGAGACTGGTGGATGTGTATGATCATCAGTGTAATGTTTGAGTTTCTGGAGTACAGTCTGGAACACCAGCTTCCAAACTTCAGTGAATGTTGGTGGGATCACGTATGTACTGCATAGATAGTGATATATTTGTCTAAATGGAAGTATATATTTTAAAGGGAGGGTGTTGGAAGTAGTAAGAACTAGATATCATGTGCATGTGGCTGAAGATGTACATGTGACTGCTGCGGCTCAGGAGCATTGGTGCTTCTCCATGTTGAGTTTGTAATATATTTGTCACTCTTGGTATAATTTTGTGGGTTTTCAAATTATTGCACATGGTTAAATATTTATTTTGGTTCGTTTCACACCAGAGAAAGAATCTAAAGCTTTACCTGAACACTGTAAAATATTCGGTGATGGTACAAACCCTAAAACCTGAAATAAAGAGAAAGGTAAAAATTTTTGTATGAAGTTTCAGATTACTTGTTTTGCCTGTTGAAAAACAAAACCAAAAAAACCCAAACAAAACCAACCGGACTCAGCGCACTTTGTGTCCAGCTCTTCCTTTTGTTCAAACCTCTCTTCACTGTTTTCTGAAAACAGTAAATATTGCTGTGTTTAGAATTTGTTTGTTTTATAAAAAGGTTTTAAAAGGTAAACATTTGGCCTTACTGAAAAGCTGTATCCTCTTTGCACATGATAATTTGTAACCATTCTTGTCCTAAAATACTGCTTGTGTGTATTTATTCAAGCTACAGGGACTACTGTGATCTAGTTTTGCTGTGGAAAAAACAGGTTCTGTAGCTTCAAGTGACACACTTTTTTTTTTATTTTTTTATTTTCCTATGAAATATAAATTGCTTACCAGAGCAATCAAAATTGTCTGTGTTCCAGGCACACAGCTATGGTTCTTAAGTTATTTCAGCTTGGTTTTATTCTTACAGTGCAAGCTCTTTCCCAAGCTTGTAGTGATTTGCTACATGGTTGTATTTATAGAAGTGTGTTATGTATAAAGACATCAAGCAAAGCTATTTTGCCTTCAAAAAAATTCTTATGAAATTAGCACGGTGCTCCGCCGCTTTGAATGTGGAGGACAGCCAGGTTTTTTCAGCTCAAGAGCTCCATCTCCAGAATTAACACTTGGCAATAAGACAGAGCATGGGGGAAAATCACTTGTTTAATTTCACGTCTTGAGCCTGGAGATAAGTAATTTCTTAAGGTGGCAGCCTGAAGCTTGAAGAGTATTTTAAGTTACTGGGCATCGCAAAATCTGGTCTGTAGGGACATGTTTGGTTGGTTTTTTTTGGTGTGTTTATAAAGTTCTCCCAGGGTGGAGTTGAGCTGATCGCAAGTAGGAAGAGGTCTGTTCTGTAGCAGAATGAATACAGCAAAAGAGAATCTACAGCCATCATCTGTAGAAGGCTCTTGCTGTATTTGAGTAGGCTTGGGCAGCTGAGATTCTTTCTCCTGACAGTTCATGCAGCGCTTTTCTGTGGGGATGTTCAAGCCTTGTGACTGAGAGTGTGTCTGCACGTATGTGCACCTGTATTTTATATATTCCTTTTATGAGCTTTAGTGTTTCTTCTCCAGCATCACTGTTTTTCTCCTTTCAGTGGATAATGGATGTGATCTTATGTAACGGATTAGGAATTTACTGTGGGATGAAGACTCTGTCTTGGCTTTCTTTAAAAACATACAAATGGCAAGGACTTTGGAACATTCCTACATACAAGTAAGTTGGTGTAGAAAGTAAATTCACGATAAGTAGGGCACAGTGCAAAGTCTGGGCCCATGGTAAAGATCTTGGTTGATGAAGGGTTGTTCTGTTAGGGTTAATATGAATTAAAGAATTCATGTGTGTTTAGATGACTCAAGTATCTAGTAACTTATTAATGTATGCAAACTTGTTCATGAGTATTATTTAACTTGCAAATGAAATTGTTGAAAATATACCTGTCTGTTGTGAGCATTGCCTGATATCTAGGAATGAGGGCACCTTGTGGAATGAGCTGCTTTAATGAAATTGTTATATTAGATGCAGGGATCCAAGTTGGGATTATACTCTTTCCTTCACAGCAAGGCTCTATTTGGTCCCTGTGCAAATACTGCATTCCCTAGTAATCGGAACTTCACAGTAATTGAAAGACCGAAATGTAAAATTTAATAAATCCCTTGTAGTCTTTTACCAGTAGCAAACTAGCCTTTTCTGTAGTGTGTCTTTGCTGAGCAAAGCAGAACTGAGAAACTGCTTACTGCAATGAGTGTGGTACATTAAAATAGAAAATGATAGTCCAAATAACATTGGAGGCTCTTTTAACTGGGGATGTTCATCTCATTAAGTAGTAATTTTGATGGAGTAACTGGAGGCATTTTGCATATGTGAATTGGTGTCTCAAAAGGAAATGTTGGTAGATGTGTTTTATGTGCTGTTTCTCAAAATTGCAAATGTGTTCTGCTGTTTTTTCAGAGGTAAAATGAAGAGAATTGTCTTCCAGTTCACTCCGTATAGCTGGGTCAAATTTGAGTGGAAGCCAGCATCCAGCTTACGCAGATGGCTAGCAGTTTGTGGCATAATCTTTGTAGTAAGGAAACTTCTCTGTCTTTATTGTTTGATGTAATGTTTTGTAACACTCAAGCAACTGCACAAATGATAATTTAGGCTGAAACGCTGACATGGTGATTTTTTTTTTGTTGAGGCTGGAAGAGATCAGTTCAGAATGCTGCAGAAAAGGTGTCTGTTTCCATATTTTCCGTATCTCTGGTTTACAGATTCATTGCATAAATATTTGTTCTTGCTTGCTGAACAATGTCGATAGGCAATGTGAGCAATATAAACTATGATGTACGCATAATTCAGCAAGTAACATCTGCTACCAAAAATGTTGGCTTTGGATGGAAGTAGCTTGTGTCTCTTGGTCTCAGGCAAACACATAATCACATTGCAGCTGGAGAGGACTGTAACCAAAGCCCTGGGCTTTTGTGGGTTAGCTCTGAGCAGCATGGCTCCTGAAGCACACAGTTTTGCCAGGGGTAGTATTTTTATACAGACTTAAGTAATTCAGTTATCCTAATGTTTGGTTTTTTTCTCTTTATATTTCACTGAACACATAGCATGTGAGTGTTAACAGTATCTGGCCTGACCAGTTCAGGTAAACTAGCTCCCAGTTCAGACAAGAGAAAGTTTGCTTCTCCAGAGTTACAATGAATTGAGAGTCTGCCTCCTTCATCTAGCCATCCGAGTGGCTGAATTTGTATTATGGGAATGCATCATCGTGAATTCCTAACTTCCGTTTCACAGTCACAGGTATCGCGCACGTGGTGCTGATATGGAGGATAAGCTTGGCAGTTAAAGTGCTTTTTCCCCACTCCTGCCTTGTGTCAGCTAGGCAGCTTTGGCCTTTGTGCTCTCTGTGGTGTCACTTGGGTCCATTCTGAGCAACTCTAACTTCAGCAACTGTGAAGTTTAACAAAAAAAAAACCCTTGTGACACTCCTAGTGATTCTAGAGACAATGGGCATTAGCCAGGCTCTGTATTAGTGCTACGGTACAGGGTATAACTTTGTATTTTTTAACAGTTGCCAGAACAGCATATCTTTAAGCATCTTGAAGTATGTGGAATACAAAATCTGGTGGTGGTTTATTTTGGGGTCTGTCCAGTGAAGCTCCCTGTTACGGTTTGTTGAGTGGGACACATTCGTCAGCTTGGCAAGCCACCACCACCTCTCTCATAATAACATTGCATTTTATGCTGATGTCAAATTGCAGACCTGAGTGTGCCTCAGGAACAATGTGCTGTCTGTAAGCAAGCAAGCAGTGCGCAGCAGTGCCAGCAGTGAGTGCCAGGCCGTTTGCAGACTGAGTTGAATACAAGTTCATGTCACCTGATTTCGGCTACATAAAACACGTGCCAAGTTCACGTAGCACAACAGACTTGCTGAGGTTCCCATAGTTTATGGGAGAAGTGAAGTCAATGTGCCTGTATAACTAAAATACACGTTTTTCCAAATGGTTACTGTGTGCAATACTCCCAGCTTTGCACCCTGAAGAAACTGGGGTTTAGGTACTGGAGCAGGTTTTGCAACTGAGAGATTCCATTGAACTTAGGCTAGTCTTTGATACAATAATGTTTCTTTTAGCAAAGCCTAGCTTCAGCTGACAGTTCGTAAGAAGCTTCAGATATTGGCTCACTCTTCTGGATTAAACAGTGCTTAATGCCATTTGTTATCATTTCTTTTGAAGTGAGAAACTTGTGTCTACTTGCTCACTTAAGCACATTGCCAGGGCACATCACTTGACAAGATATTGCTATAAATGTATAATCAATTCTCTGAAATTGGCTTTGACAGTGACATCTGCATAACTATGTATAAAACCAAGCCACATAAAGAACAACAACCCTGGGCTGTACTGCTAATGCCTCTTGTTATTTTGGGGCTCCCTCAGTCAGATTTTCAATGATAGTGGAAGGAGAGGTTGTTGCTTTTAGGCTTTGTTATCAGTAGTTCTGCAGGTATTTCAAACTGCTGATAAACTCATTCACAATTAGAGGCAGTGCTTTTCCAGGTTTATGTTGTGTTGGTTTTTAATACCTCTTCCAGCACACAGAAAACTTCTAAAACCTCAACTGTTCTTGGTCATTATTGCAACTGATGGTGGTGTGTTCAGTAATACTGAGCAGGACTTCGTGGCGTTAGAGAAGTGGTGGTGGGAGTCATGCAGGGAGAGAGGGAGATACCAGGCTTCATTCAGTGAAGTCTTCTGAATGTAATTAAAATGTCCTTTCTCTCAGTTTTTATTGGCAGAGCTGAACACATTTTACTTGAAGTTTGTCCTTTGGATGCCACCAGAACACTACTTGGTCCTGTTACGGCTTGTCTTTTTTGTCAATGTGGGAGGTGTGGCTATGAGGGAGATCTACGACTTCATGGATGACCCGTAAGCCAGTCCTCTTGTGTATATACCATGTCAAACTTCACTTGCTTTATTTTGAATTTGCTCCAGCTTGTTGGCATCCATCTCAGGGCAATAGTTCAGCTTGTTGGGGACAAAAAGACCTTATCCCAAAGCATCTGCTTTGTGTCTGTCTGTTTTGGAGGTGAAATTCTCACTACATCTGGTTAGAGAACAGCTGTTGTTAAGGGCATTCTATGTGCACTGGTTTTAACCTCAGTTTTTAATAAATGATTACTCTTTTGAGAATGTATTGTGTAAACTAGCTGAAGTGCCACTGGCTTGTGGGCAGAGGAGTACTGAACTCCGCTTTCAGATTGGTAGCCAGGAACTACAGTCCTTAGATGTACCTTCTAAGGACAACAGGGCCTAAAGAAAAAAAAAAAAAAGAAAAAAAAACCACCAAAAAAAACACCCTAAAAAAGTTTTCTTAAAGGTGATTCTTTCCTTGAGCTATCTTCCAACTCGTCCCTGGTCCTCTGGAGCTCTTGTGGCATCCTCTTGCAGATCAGAGGATCCTTTGTAGCAAAGTGTATTGAAGGTAAAGTACACGCTTACACAACACTGCATGTACTTTCAGACTTTTCCTCCTTAAGCATCATATTTGTCCTTGCTGCTTTTGTTTCTGCAGACCATGTAAGACCTGAGAAACCTTTGTTCTCAAAATCACGTTTTCTTTTAAGTTTTAGTAGTAATGTCACAAATTGCCTGAGCCCACATCTTAAGTCTAAGACAACGTCTGGATTCAAGGGATGTTCATTGTCTGTCACTGACCAACGCAAAAAGTGTCTGTGTTCAGAATTTAGGGTTCCAACATTCTGTGAAGATCAGTTTCCCTTGCAAGGCTTTGACTCCTAGAGCTGGGAAGAAGGGTCAACCCACATTGCTTAGTCGGATTTCAGGACATTCAGCAGTGGCAGGCTGCCCCTGCCTTTGGTGTCGGACCTACTGGTTTGGGACGTGCCTCCAACTCAAAGGTAAGAAGAGGTCTCTGCCTCTCACTGGTGAGCTCCTGTCCTTAGCACCATTCACAATCTTCTGGTCCTTGTGTTTGAGTTGGAAAAACACCTTTGCCCTCTGTTCAACCACATGGCATAACATTGAAATTTAGGAGAATCATCAGTCACCAGTGCCTCATTGCTGATTCAATTTGTTGCCATTCTTTTAATAAGCTGGAGAAGTTCATCCAGCAAGCAGAGGCTTTCATCCTGAACTGCATGTCTTCATCATTGCCGCCACCACCTGCTGTTCTGTGTCTCTTGGTGGGTAAGGTGACCAGCCTCCTCACTTCTGAGGTTCATGGCTCTGCTTGATGCACTACAGAGCTGACCTCATCAGACTGTTTGTGGAAAATGGCAGAGCCTAGCATCTGGTCTTACCTAATATCTTCTCTGCAAAGGCTTTTGCAACCGGACTCAGATTCCTTCATCCATTTCAGGTCATCCAAGCAGAGGTAATCTGCACCCACTTTACCACCTTAACTTAGTGTATCTTCACTTGTGCGTGATTTTGAACCAAGGCACTGTTTTGGAGTCTTCCTGTTGTGTTGTAGGGAGAAGCTGCTGGGGAAGAGCAGGCTGTACCAGAGGCTCCCAGCTAATGGCACATGGGAAACTGTCCTGACATTTTCCTTCTGGAAGGGAACTTCTTAACGGACAAAGGCTGGAATATTCCATTGACCTTCCTTGTCAGAAACACGGCTCATTGCTTTGTCTGGTAGTGACGAGATTGTCTGAGATAAGTTGATCAGATTCCTTCAGCTAACCTTGCAATATTTAGCCTAGAAAGCAGTGAAGTTCAAATATGAAGACTCTCTTTCTCATTCAGGATTCTTAGTATCTGCAGACAGTTCTAGGAACTTGGTCTTAGCATGGTGACAATAAAGTATCTAGAATTGACATAGTCCAAGAAGAGCGGTGGTTCTTGAAGCTGTTCTTCAGCCGTTACATACCACAGCCCTGTTGTGATTGACATGCTGCCTTTGAGTTCTTGAGAACTGGTTATGTGAAATGTTCCTGACCAGAAATGTCTTGATGCAAGAGTGTGTAGTGTTTGACCTTGTCATATGTTCCTGGTTTCTAACCTTCAAGTCACTTCCAAGGAGTCTGCGTTGAGGCCATGAATTTTAATCTCATTCATCAAATAAGAAATGGGACTTCCCTTCAAAATCTTCCATGAGTAGAAGGGCAGGAAACCAGCTGTCTTCCTCGGCAGCTTTAGGGCCTGCACAGTCTTTTGTCGGGGTCACCTTTAATTCTTTTGTCAGTGTACTGTCATTAACCTAGCGAAAGAAAACAACGGCAAATAAGGAAGCAGACCAGCAAAGGAGAAGGCTGACCTAGTCATCTGAACAGCTTGAGTTCACAGTGAGAGATTTGTTTCATTTTTTCTTTCTCTCCATGTGTTAAGGCTAGTTTCTGCCCATTTAATCTGTCATACCAGATAAACCACCTGGAGCAGTTTCTGAAGTCCTTTCATCTGAGTTGGTCTAGGCAGGATACCTTTTAAAACGGAATGCATTTATCCCAACTGCATCAGCAATAACCTACACTTGATTTACTGTATATTTTTTTTCCAGTGTATTTGGATGATTTTGTGTAGTTTGAACTTACGCATTGGTGTCAAGTATGACTCTCAGGCCTCATGTTTTTAAGCGACTGTGTGTTTTGTGTGCTCCCCTGGGTTCAGGAGAGGGAAGAGAAGCTCTGTTTCCTCTCCATGCTTAGATCCATTCCCAGGTACTGAGAATCTGAGGGGATGCAGTGGAGCAGATATGTCTGAGCCACAGGAAAATGCCTGCCAAAGGAAGGATGCTCTTCCTGGTTCAGCTGCTGGCATCTGATAAGAAGAAGGGAAGAGAAATGGGGAGCAAATGTGTAGTTGCAGCTCCCTCTGCCCTAGCACTGGTGGAGGTGCTTGGGGCCTGGGTAATGTGTGCGCACTGGGCAGGGTGTCAGCCAGCGGTGTCAGTGTCAGGCAGGCAGCTTTCTCTGCCTAGCAGAGGGCAGCATTAGCAGAGCAGCCACGCTCCAAGGAAAGCCTAATCATGGATTTGTTAGGTAGCTTCTCTTCCGCCCACTGCACGGCAAACAAGCAAGAAAACCACAGCCCAAAGAGCTTAGGTGGTTACTGAATGTCACAGCACTTAGTAAGTCAGTGCCTCAGCCAGACAGGAGGCTGTACATCACAGCAGCCATAGACAAGACTAGAATTTCCCATTGCTGCAATGCCATAGAAGTACTGCAGAGGTCATCTTAACATGTCCATCCCTCTCTTCCCAGCCCTCTGAACGTTTTTATCGCTCTGCTCCCCAACTCCCCTGTCCTGCCCCAGCAGTCCTGCTGCTTTACGCTGAATTCTTCCTGGATGTGTTTCATTTCACATCTTTCGCTGTGGTAGGAATGGAATAACGCAGTCATCTGGACAAAAGAGAAAGGACCTAGTAGGAAAATGTACTTCAGAATACGCTATGGTTAAGTGAGAGGGCAAGGCCCTCTGCAGAATAGATGTTCCCTGGGATTAAAGCGGAGACATGTAGAGTAAAGGCAGAGCGAGGAATAATAGAAGGCAAAAAGAACAACCACCGTTAATTTTAGTTGGTGGTTCCTTCTGTTTGCATGGTTTATCCTGGCCATCTTCAGAGGCATAATTGTCAGTTAAGGTAGTAGGTTTGGGGCTAACGGGAAGGTGCACCAAAGTGCTTCTTTGTGTGGTTTTAAAGTAAAAGATACAATCAATTTAAAGGCTGTTGTGAAAAGTTAGTTGTGTGTGCTTGCTGGTGAAACAGTTGGTGGTTATCATGGTTGAAGGTATTGATTTTCTCAAGTTCAGTCTTCCTTGATTCAGATCAGTAGGATTTTAGGAAACATTTAAGTCATACCTTTGGGGGGGAAAAATACATACAACTTCTAGTACCTTTGGGGGGGAAAAATACATACAACTTCTAGTAGCTTTTTCTTGCTTCTTTCCTCTTATGGAAATAAAATCCCATTTTAGATTCAGGAGATGGGCGATAGAAGAACAAAAATTTAGTATACCGAGTGGGAAGTGATGTACTTGTCTCTGTGCTGTTAAGGAACACATCTGTGTGTACCAGTGGTGCTGCAGTGGGCAGGATTTCAGTGCGATCCAATGCATAAACAAAGGGCTTTTCCTGTTGCCCAGACGGTACCCCATTGGACTGGTGATATATCACCTGATCTGTCAGGTCAGTGAGCTGTAAAAATGCCAGCGCTAGGAAGGTTGTGAACAGGCAAGATCAAAAAGTGGAGGATCTAACTCAGGGGTCCTCAAACTACAGCCTGCGGGCCGGATACAGCCCCCCAGGGTCCTCAATCCGGCCCCCGGTATTACAGAATCCCCCTGCCACCCCCCCCCGCTGGGGGTTGGGGGGGGAAACGAAGCAGCCGCAGATGACTGCCTGCCACTTCATCCGCGCGCTGGCCCCCTGGTTAAAAAGTTTGAGGACCCCTGATCTAACTAGTTTAGATGCAGCAGCTTACCCAGGTTTCTAGCAATAGGCTGTTGAGGGTAGTGGGGTTTCCCAAAAGGCAGCCTGTAGGTGTTCTGGGTTTATGTATTTCCCAAGCAGGAGTAGGTGACCCAAAATATGGTATACTTCCAATCCTTCTGCAAGTACAGCCTCTGAATAGATGTCTTGATTCTACTGCGGTTTTAATTTCTGGCATTACTGGTTGATAAGTCTTTCACTAGATTTGTACGTAGCACTGCAGCTTCTCATTGACATCTGGTGCTGCTTAAAAACAAACCCTGGGGGTTAAATGTTAATCGCATATTTGCCCCAAGGTTGTATTGTCCTAGAGGTGAAACGCCGTCCTTGCATCTTCCAGTACGTTGCCTGTTTGTTACTAAGCTTTCTTCTTTTAAAATCCATTCAGAGATCATTAGTGACAGCTCATTGAATGCCTTTTTGGGAAGAGAGTAAGTGTCAGAATGCAATTATATAGGGGTTAAATATGGTTACGGCAGTGTGGCTTGGCGGTTGCAGAGGAGATCCAGGAGTAGAGCTCCTATTTCATACTGTACCCTGAACCTCAGGTGATCTGAAGCTGGCCAGATAATTGGTTTATCTGGATTTACCAGTACCCTGAAAATGGGGATACTTCCTTACATCAGATGATAAGTTAAACTTCATCATCATTTGTTTTCAGAGCCTCTGAGAGGAAACTTAATTAACACCAACGTGAAAGCAGTCAGCCTGCATAGCCTTAGTACATGTGTAATTCATACTAGACTTTGAGTTGTGCAAAACTGATTGAAATTATTACCCCGGCTGTCTTTTTGTGAATATTTCTCTGAATGCTTAATTTTACAGCAATAGCTGTGTTTTATCTGTGTGTTTATTTTGCAGGAAGTTCCACAAGAAATTGGGTCAGCAGGCATGGCTGGTTGCTGCTATTACTGCCACAGAGTTTCTGATCGTTGTGAAGTACGATCCCTATACACTGACACTTTCTCTTCCTTTCTACATTACCCAGTGCTGGATCTTGGGGATTATACTTGTGCTCACCTGGACAGCCTGGCGTTTCTTCATTCGGTAAGTGGTGTTTTGACATGATACGTTAGGTCTAGCCTGGGTCTTACTGGGGAGTTCAACAGCACATCTTCAAATGTGTGCCGTCATTAGCCTTCAGTGCCTCCTGAGGATTGATTACAACTCTTTTGGATGGCTAGAGCTGCAGCAGTTTTGTGTAAGAATTATTAAATAGGGAGTTTTCTGTGCATGATCCTGGCAGTTTTCTTTCTGGATGAAGCCTCTGGTAGCTTTGGTCTTTGTGGGACTACTTGCATCAGTGTTGCTGCAGAAGCAGGTGAACAGTTAAGTGCCTGGCTGCATCTGGACTTCCTGGATGAGTGAGGATGGCAGATGAGATCAGTGGGGTGTTTTCCCTGTGCTCCGAGTTAGACAAGACTAAGATGTTTTACAGCTTCATTGGAAGAAGTCTGCTGTGTTGCAGTTGTCGGAGCTGCCCCAGCATCAGCGAGAAGTGAGCCAAGTCAAATGTGTCTGGCTTGAATGCCGCTCTGGGCAAGTAAATGAAAAGCAGCTGTGCAAGGCTGAAGGAATTACTGTAATCTATAGAGGAGGGCCTGTACAACAGCAGTGGTTGCTGCTCTTGAGCATGCTGCTGTATGCTTCTGAAAGAGGTGATAATAGCCAGACTAGTAGCAAGAAACACAAATTTCAAGTGAATCAATGCCATCAGCAATTTCAGAAATCTACAGCCAGAAGACTCAAGTGTGTTAACTTATCCCAAGGGCAGTTGCATCCAGAGCAAACTTGCCTTACAGTTTTTAGTGTCTGTTGAAATTGTTTATTTACATCACTGGTTCACATCTGTTTGTTTTTCTTTTTAGTGACATCACTTTGCGGTACAAGGAGATAAGGAGACAGAAGCAAGAGCACAAATATGAAAAGGACAAATGCTTGAGCAATGGTGATGGACACTCATCGATACTGGATGAACAAAATGGGAACAAACTAAGGGAGAGGAAACTTTGAGCAACAGACAAAGGGCTAAACAGAACTCATAGTGCTTAAGTTGGCCTGGTGGACAGTTTCAACTTTATCCTACCTAACTTGTAATTTTCATTGTTAGCTTTCCAACGTGTGAAAATCCTCTTGGGGAAAAGATGTCACTTTGACATATGCACCTTTTCTCCTCGTGTACACCTAGTCAGAGTCGGAGAAAGTCTGTGTAGAGGGAAGTCAGAATCAACACCGTTGCAACGAGATGGGATCTTCATTCAGGCGTGTTGTATGTCTTCCTTGAAAACAAGGTTTGGAGACAAGGGGCTTTAAAGCAAAGCTCAAAGGGAATCTAGCTGATCTATTTCCAGTAAACTGTGTGATTTTATTTTGGCATTTGGGCATTAGGAACGCTTTGTTTTGGAGTGCACAGATACCAGACACAGGAAATGAATTATTTTTTTTCTGCTGAAACTACCGTGAGCTGTGGAGTAAGATTGTGTAAAGTGTTCAGCCGCCGATTAACAGAACTGCAGCAAGATAAACATAAATAAACTGAAACTTGTGAACAAGTTGCATTACTTGCACAGAATGTAATACAGAACACTACTGTTACAGCCCCTGTAGTACGGGGGTTATTGCCTTTCTCTAAACTGACTTTCAACATCCTGGAGTAGCCTGCAATAGTTTTATCGTGTATCACAGCTCTAGGGAGACAGACAACTACTGCTTAGTTTTGTTTTGGTTTTGGTTTTTTTTGTCGTCTTTTTTTATTTTTTTTCCAGTCTTCATCATCTCTTAAATGCAAGGGAAGGTTGAATAAGAAAGGTCAACCTGCCTTTCCTTCACTTTGTGGAGTAAAATGTGTTACAAGCAGAAAACTGGGAGTTACTCCATCAGTCTTAAGTTATTTGCCTTATTCGCAGCTCTTTTAGTTTGCTTACCAAGAGTGTTTCGTTCTTTGTGTCTGCTGTACGGGGCATGTCAGGTTCTGCCATCCTTCAGAGCTGCCCTGTTCCTCCCAAGGTAACTCCAGGCTGAGCAATCTCCCGAGCCCAGCTGGAAAAGGTGTTCACTGCAGTCACGCACAAAAATCGCTGTTTAACATGCTGCCAGCCCTGCCAAAAGAACAAACTGAGGCAAGTGCATCTTTCTTCCCCGGGCACTGTGTAGTAGCAGAGGTCTGCAGGCTAAGCTAGGCAGCATTTTTGCTGGTGACTCAACATCTAGGAAAAGAAGTTGGAAATCTGGGCTGCATTTTTTTGGGGGGGTCATTATTCCAAAACATAGGTGCTACATTAAGCATCATTTTTGTAACCTCTGCTCTAATCCTTTGCATTGGCGTCTAAGGCACTGACATAACCGTAGCCATATCACCTTTTAAATACTGTGATCTAATCTGGTTGTTAAAGGATGTTTTTCAGGGAAGTGTTTATGCAGAAAAAAATGACATGAACACCACCAGTAGAATTTCAAGAGTGCAACTCCAAACTTTTTAAGTGGCAGGAGACTTGCAGAGCTGCTGGCTACCAAACATCTGCTTTTTTGATCCGTTTTGGTCTTGTATGTGAATGGCAACCAAAATCTGCATTTCTCCCATGTTTACAGTGACCCGTAGACTTGCCAGCTGTAAGGAATGGGCACTTGTCAGTAGGGCGGTCTTCAATTAGTCGAGCAGTTTGGTTGCATTGAAGAGCTCAACAAATGAAGCAGTTCACGGGCCAGGGGTGCCCCAGCTGCTTAGCAGACACAGAGGAGGGTGACCAATACGAGAGGTAGCGTCCGGCTTCTTTCTCGAGTATGTACAATGTACTGTGGATAGTCGCTCAACGGCTGCTCTTAAATGGTAGTATTTTGCTGCTGTGAGGTAGTGAAGAATGTATGGCTGTGTACCTAGATGCTGACAAGTTTGTAAATGGGCAGGGTGCTGAGTTGAGCAAATATTTATTTCTATGCCTTTCCACCTGGAGTCGTTCTAGTTCCAGCTTTAGACCAGTCTTACGAACTGTTAATTGATCGTTTGGTAGCTCGTACTGGCGTGTTGTGCTTGTGTAGTCCCAGCGAGCGAGGCTCAGGTCAGTGTATCTCCATTCTGTTCGTGCTGGTTAACACTGTGGCCCCCCAGCCCGATCCCTGCAATACAACCTCCGGGGTCTGTCTCGTGGTTCGGGTGGTGGCAGGCACGCCTGGGGAGGACCTGCCGTTGTACCTCCCTCCCCGCTGAGAACCTGCTTGCCTGTGTGAAACAACTGGTGAGGAATACCTCCTATTCCAGGTATTCTTCTGTATGTGTTCCCTAGTAGCGATTCTGGAGCTTTGACCTAACACATAAAACACTGACTTGTTTGTCTACATCCATCTAAACAGCTTTTATGGTTAGTCTGGATAACTGACCCAGTGTAATAAAGCGATGTTTGCTGGTGTGTTCTTTGGTACAATGTGTGTGTCCTCGTGGTTTCTCTCTCCTGTTGCCTTGCAAGTGGGACTGGGTGGGTAAAAGGACTTAGCCTGAATTTCCCCCCCCCCCCCGAAATGCTGTCCGTGGTGGGCGCTGGGCCTGAAGGTAATGAACTTGTCCAGATTTTCAGAGAAATAGGTGTTACGAGCCCTTGCTCCACTGCTGCGATACGGAAATGCTTGTTGCGGTACACTTAACGAGGGTGATCCTTCACTGTAAAGTGGACTTGGGCTATGCACAACGTGTTTAGTAACTTCATAGTCTCTGTGCTTCCCTTACAGACTCATGTCTAGCGTTGCAGGTGGGCTCTAATAGTTGCAGTCTTGCCTGGTTTTAGGAATCCTTTTGTGATCATCTATTGGAGAAGTACTCAAAAGCAAGCTCGTATGGAGAAGATGAAAGGACAGCTGATAAGCCTCACTTAAATAACATTTGGGGTGGCATAAAATGAGACCATCCCTATGGTGATGAAGGAGGCAGCAGTCTCCCATTTCTATTCGCATCAGTATCTTACCGTGTGTTTTCTTAGCTTACCTTCTTCGTCAGAAAACTAGAGCAAGAGATCTGCTCACGGTTATACCTGTGTAGAGATTTACCAAAGGTAAGTTGTTGGCTTTAAAAAGGAAAAATGCAGGGGAATGGGTGGGTGGGTGAGAGTGTGCTCAGCTAATGCTGTTGTGGATGACTTTTTTTCTTGCAAGTGACTTCTCTGTTTTGGAGGCAAGCTAGCGGGGGGCCTTGGCCCTGCTCTGAGGTGTCAGTTTGATGTCCCTCAAGCCTACCTGTGTGGAGGGTTACTTTGCTAAGATGGGATTTGAGGTTGTGGTTCCTGGTTGTCAATACTTGGGTAACCACCTTGGGGACCACCTGCCTGTCCTCTCGTTTCTGTCCCTGCTTGCACATGATGCAGCGGTGCTCCGCAGCCCTTAAGAGCCAGTTCTTCGCTTCCCCTTGCCGTATGCCTACCACGTTTGTGGGGGCTGCCACTGGGTTAGATTGCGGAGGGGCTGCCTGAACCCCCTGGTGTTGCCCAGGGAGGTGCTGACCCTGCGCCATGGCAGCTGTGCCTTTCTGGGTGAAGATTCAAGGGGAACGGCTGTTTCAGAGCACCTGAAGTTAGCAATTAGCTTCACTTAATTGTTCCAGACCGCTCTGGCAGTACCTGCTGCGTGGGCTTACAGCGAAAGGCTGCTCCCTCGGGTGGCTGGAGAACAGCTCGATGCGAGCGGGCTGGACCCTGCAGCTCTGTCACCCTGAAGCTGTGGGGCCATCTGGCCACCCTCTGTGCTCCCCACCCTGTCACTCCCCCCATCACTCCCCCCGCTGCTGGGTGGGCTCGGAGGAGGTGCTGACAGCAGCCGGGCCTGCGGAAGGAATTCTTTGCTACTTTATTTGGTTTTCTTTCCCTGTGAATTTTTTGGTCCTATTGCTGGCCTTAAAGAACCTGAATGATGCTTTTGGAATCATCAGCTTCTGACACAAGTACTGTTGGGTAGCTTTTCCAGGAGTATTTTGACCCAGACTAAGCAGTTTTCCTGCCGAGTGGGCTGGCCAAGTGAGCCCCCAGGAGCAGAAGCCGGCTGAGGTACCGCTGCTGCATCCCTGTGGTGGCAAAAAACCTGAACGAGCCCTCCTGAGGAGTGCATGGGGCACCTCACCACTGCTGACGTGCTCCTGTGTCGCTCTTGGAAGGGTTTGTTTATCAGTCTGCATCGTTGAGCCGCTGTTGTTTAATTACCCTCAGTTATCTAAGGCCTGACCTAAGTACAAGGGCGATGACAAACTCGTGCCATCTGTTAGCAATATGAAATTGATGTTTAATAGAGTAGTCGGCATCTGTATGAGGCTGGATAAACCTTCACATGCCCGAACTGGGGCCTTTGGAGAGAATCAAGACCCAGCTGAGCTCTGTCCCCTTTAAAGCAGCTCTGCGTGGTCAGCCGGCGCAATGGAGGGCCTTGGGCCGCTCCTGCAAGGGGTGCTGGAACCCCCAGCCTGCCCCATCCCTCGGGAGCGTGGTGTCTGAGCTGCTACGGGTGAGCTCTGGGGATGTGCTCTTTTTCCAACTGGTTTGTATACCTCTAGAGGAAGGGGCTGTGTTTTGGTCCCGAGTGGGCCGGGAAGCCCGATGCTCCTGGGAAGGACCCTTGGCTGCAGGATGAGGCTCCTCTCCCACCCTGGCAGCGTTTTTGGGTTACGGTCAAAACTGGGTCTGTTTTCTCCCTGAAAATTGATTCCCTGCCAGGAGAATCGTGGGACCGGCTCCCAGTGCTGGCCCTCCCTGGAGGAGCCCAGCACAGGAGCCGGAGAGCCCTGCAGCAGGGCAGCAGATGGGTGAACCGGCCCTGCTGCTGGATGTGCTGGGTTTTCCTGGGAATTAAAGGTTCTCTGGAGCATCACACTGCTCCATGGCCAGCTGAGACCGTCTTTGCTTGGGGTGCATGTGGTTCATTCCCCTGCCCAAAACTGTGATTATTCTGTTATCTCCAATTCGAGCAAAGTGAAGCTCTTGCTGTTTGAAATGATATCTTGCTCCCCTGGAAGGCTCTGCCAGCCGCGGTGGGATGGCTGGAGGCACGTCGGTGAAGCCAGGGTAAGGAACGGCAACATCTCAGTGCCCGATGCCGGAGGGTGCGTGTAGAGCTTTGGCCGATGTGCACTTAGCCACAGGCACCTGCCAGCGGGCGCTGAGCTTTCCGTTTCCCAACTGCTGAAAGGGGTTTTTGGGCCAAGTCCATGTCACATCTTGGCACTGGGAGTTTTACCTTCTGTTGCACTGAGGGAGAGGGGAACTGATGGATTTGCTTTACCGAGGCTTTGCTGGTGGAAGCCCCCAGCATGCCCAGGACCCCCGGCATTGCTCCGTGGCTGGCTGAGAGGTGGATGGAGGAGGCAGGAGGCTGCTGTTATCCCTGCCCATCCCTTGGGGAGGGCAGGGCAGCCTGGAAGCCTGCCTTGGGGACCGGTGAGGAGCCAAGGATTTGGCGCTCGGGTGAGGATCCTGACCCTGAATGGCTTTATGGTGGAGAGTGGCACTTTTGGGGGCGAGAGGAGGGGACGTGGATCCTGCTGGAGAGAAATATGAAGTTGGTCCATGGGGTGAGTGAGGGCAAGCTGGAGGTGGCAGGGGAGTGGAGGGGGCTGATGACGGGGAGGGGGTCCCTGCACAGTGGAGGGGGGATGTGAGGGGTTCCCCCCGGGCAGTGGGATGCAGGGGCGTCCTCTGGTGCAGGAGCCAAGGGTGGGGGGATGATGCTGGGAAGCAGAGCAGGGGCCGGGCTCAGCTTGCGGACCCCCAAACCCCAAGGCAGGGGAGGCAGAAGCCGTCCCCGGTTCACCCCAGCGCGGGAAGGGGTGGGGGGGTGGGAGTGGGGGGGCTGGGGGCGGTACTGCGCTCCCCCCAGCCCAGGAGGAGGCCGGGGCGGCCCCGCCCCCCCTCAAATCCATCTTTTCCCCCCAAAGTAGCGGTGAGTCGGGGGGCCTGCCGGTGCACGGGGGGGCGGCTCACCCGGCGGGGGTACGGGACACGACGCGGGGACAAGGGGGTCGTGGCCCAGCCCCGGGGGGATGCGACACGGGTGACAGCGGGGGGGGAGGGGCGCTGCCGGGCTTTGCCTTGTCCGCATGGCGTGGGGAGGGGGCTGGCAGCCTCCCGCTGCGCTGCGGGGGGGGGGGGGGGGGGGGGTTGATGGGCTGCTAAGCTTTTAGGTGTTTTGTGGTTTGTTTTTTTAATGGCAACTTCCTAAGGAAAGTCTCCAGCCTGCGGAGCTGGGTGCTCGGAGCCTGGGAGGCAAACCCGAGCGAGAGACCCCCCGCACCTCGCCCCCAGCCCCCCCGAGGCTCGGGGCCTCCCCGGCGCTGTGGCAGGAGGCGGAGGACCGTGGGGGGGCTGCGGGCGGGGGGCCGGGGAGCGGGGCGGGGGTTGCTTCTCCTCCGCTTTATCGTAGGTTAGGCCGGCTCGAAGCAAAGCCCAGCCCGGGGAAGGCGCCGCTCCCGGTGCGGAGACCGCCGGACCCGCCGCACGGGAGAGCGGGAGGTGCCGCCCGCAGCCCCCCCGGCCTCCCCCCGGCCCCGCCCCGGCGCTCCGAGGGGCCGGCGGCGGAGCCCGGTAGCCCATCCCGAGCCTCCCCCCGTCCCCTGCAGTGAGGCGTCCCAGCCTGGCCCCGTCGGCGCGGGGAGGGATGCCGTGGATCCGGGGGCCGTCCCCGCCGAACTCGGCAGCCATCGGGAACCTCCGGGAAGCGCGGGGCCGGGCCCGGCGGCTGCTGCCCCTCCGCCTGGGGTAGCCCGGCGGCGGCTGCATCCCTCTCCCCTCCGGCTGGGGCAGCCCGGCGGCTGCTGCATCCCCCTCCCCTCCGGCCCGCGGCGGGGGCGGACGCGCGGCTGCTGCTCGGCGGCCCCGGAGGCTGCGGGGGGGTCCCCGCTCTGCTCTACCGGCCCCACGGATTTTTACCTGCCCAGGTAACAGCGGCACTGGGCTGCCGAGGAGGACACCGGTTCACCGCCGGCATCGGCCCGGGGCGGGAGGGTGCGGGATGGGGCGAGGCCGGCGCCTTCGGGTGTAAATCGGGCGGAACCGGCATCTCGAGGTGCCGGTCGTGGGGCGGCGAGAACGGTGGAGGAGCAGAGCCCGCAGCTGGGTGTTCTGTCAAGTTTTAGGTGGGTGCTTATTTTTTTGGGCTAATGTGCCAGCAGCAAACTTGATCCTACTTCTCTGCCTCGCGGATCGAGGCCAGACAGAGCTCCCCGCCAGCAGGAGAGGGATGGAGCCTGGCTCGGAACGCGGGATGGGTGCGTGCGGGCAGCAGGATCGGTGCTGGAGGAGAGGAGGGGTGCTGCTGGAGGAGGGGACAGGTGCTGCTGGAGGGCTCGGCTCACCAGTGCCGGGACTTTAGCTGGGTCTCAGGCGCCTGGTGGAGCCGGGCATTGGTGTCTGGGCGAGGGCGAGAAGGAAGCGGCAAATGCGGAGACCGCTGCTGTGCTTCATAACTTGGATTGTGGCATTTTGGGATTGCAGCACGCTCTGGAGGGTGTCTGGACGGTGTGGGACTGTACCCGTGTCGGCCCAGTGCTCTGGGGCCAGCAGCCAGGGTTTCTGGGCGAGCTGTGTGGGGCCTTGGACCGTCATGATGCCAAAGCAGCAGCAAGGTGTCAACCCCCCTGTAGCCTGGGGGCAGCCCCCCCCACCTTCCAGAGGGAACACGTGGCTGCTTTGCCATTTCTCTCCCTGCATTGAGCTGTTTTATCACCCCTCCCCAAGCAAGAACAGTATCCTGAGCTCTGCAGCAGCTCACAAGGGAAATGCAGCTGCCCCGGCCCTCGGCAGGGGGATGCCGCGGCAGGTGGGGGATGCTCTGCACCCTGAGCCAGGGCTCTGCCCAGCCTCGGGGTCTCCACAGGGAAAAAGCTAGCCATCCCTGGGCTGCCGGCGGTGGGGAGTGGTGCCGGTCCCCTCCTAATCCCTCAGGTTTGACTTCCCAGGAAGGGATTTGAAAGGCAAGCCTGGGGACAACAGAGCATCCCTGTGAAACGGTTGCAGGGAAGAGCTTAGTTAACAAAAAATATATAATAAATCCCTTCCTTGAGCACTTTCACTTGCTTACTCGGGAAGGGCTGGTGCCGTTGTGCTAATAGAGGGGTACCAACCTGCTTTAGCTCTGTGCCGAGCACTGCAGTCAGTTCATGTCTCTCTGGCTGCTTAGAGCTCGTTAGAAAAGGATGTCTTTGGGGACAAAGCTTTGAAAGAAATGGAAAATGGGAAATTCTTTCTAGTTTTTGAAAGAAATGGAGAGTTTTTAAAAAGGATATTTACCCTTCTGCAGAGGAAGTTGGTCCTGAAAACTTCTGTCTTTTGTTATTAAAAAAAGCCACCAGGAAACGGGGGAAGAAATGGAGCCACCTACTTAGGCACGGTAGTTTTTCAGGACATAAAATGGGGTTTTTTGGGGTAGATCTCCATAACATTGCACTATTAAGATGTCAGTGTGGATTTCCAGAGCTAAACAGTTGAGCTCAGTCCACACATGACACGAGTTTAGCATGTTCTCAGCTAAGATATTGCTGAGTGTTTGTGCCTCGCATAGAGGTTTCTGTCTGAGGAGGGAGGCTGGGGACGTGGTGGATGTCCCAGCCCCAGCCCAGCCTCCCTGTTGTTTTGGGTTAGTGACTCAATTGCATTTAGAAAAAGACCCCTCCCGCTGTTACCCCAAGGGCAGACCGTGCGACCCTTGCAGAGGGGGCCCCCAGCCACACCAGGCTAGCGTGGCTGCTGTTTCATGCTATAATGTGCTGCGGTTTCCAGCTTTCCTATAAAAATTCAAGCCTGGGCAGTTTTTTTTTCGGGGGGGGGGGGGGGGAAGTGATCGCTCCTACAGTGCCTGAGTCTGTGAGCATCTGAGGTGAGCTGGAAGATGGTACCCAAACACCAAGTGACCGTCCATCTGAGGCAAATCCAGCTCTTTGTTGTGTGTGTTGAGTGGTGTTTGGGGCTGTGTAAGTTTTGGAGAGGGGCTGGGGGGGCTCTGGTGGGCTCGGTGGGGAGATTTCAGGTGCAGCGCTGAAGATGTGTCCCTGGGCTTGGGGTTCGGGCATTGCAGTCTGTGGAATCACATCAGCGCACCATGATCCGTGATCTCCTGGCGCAGGTCCCAGGAAGCAGGGGGGTGCCGACTCGGTGCGTGTTGGAATTCAGTGTTGGGTGTTTGCAGGGGATCCCAAACCCCCTTTGCATAGCGGGAAATAGCCGGCTTGGATAAATCCCCTTCAGCATCACATGATGTCTTTGCTGGGATCTGTCTCGGAAGAGCAGCTTCCGTTTAGGATGGATCTTGCGTACGACTCGCCTGGGAAAACCCCTTCAGAGAGAAAGGTAATCGAGCTTTCCTGCTGCAGGAATTGATTCCTGGGGAAAGGCATCATCTAAACCCTGCAGTGACCCAGAAATCGGGCTGCTCCTCCTGCATGTGGCCATGGCAGAGCCGTGGGTGCAGAGCAACCCTCGGGTGAGGCTGAGGAAAGCCATGGGAGGCAAAGATGACATTTAAACTGGCAAAGAGATTAGAAAAGCAGCAAAGGGCTAAAGGGCTCCTGGAGGGGAAGTGGCCATGCAAGGGGCATTTGAAAATGTCACCCATTAAATACTCCCAAGGTAAATCATGTGGCTCTGTGTCTCGGCGTGGCCACTCTCCTGGTTCCCGAGGGGTTTTCAGTCCCTTCTGGAGCGATTCTGTTGGCGGCTGAAACGCTTCAGTGCACGTTTGCTTGGTGCCTGGCAGAGGAGCCAAGGCCAGGAGCTGTGGAGGGGTAGCAGTGATTTAGCATCCCTGCTAAAAAAATCAAGAGGCGGCTCTTTTTTTTTTTTTATTCTCCCCCTTTGTCCTAACTCAGTGTCTCACGCCTTGCAGGCTGTCCCACTGGCAGGGAGCGTTTGCCATGGACAACGGTCACATAAGCAGATACCGCTTAAGCGGTGAGTACTGCGGAGCGAGCCGGGGCAGGGGTCTGGGGGCATGGGGCTGAGGGAATGCTGACCCTGGCTGCTGGCTGCAGGAGGAACCCTTCGCTGCACACACACACAGGGTTTGGTTTCCTAACACAGGGCTAAAGCCCTGGAACACACCAAGCTTTCTAGGTTAGGTGCTCAGCCCCAGGAGATGGGCAGGTACGGGCAGGAGGCGGGTTCCAGCTCAGCTGGGCTCTGTACCTGCAGTTATTCAGCAGCAGGTGCAATAAAGGGCTATTTCGCCCCCCGTTTGCCCCCCTGCTGCAGCAGGAGCACGTGAGCTCCTGGAGCTGGATGGTTTTCAGTGCCCAAGGAAGCCATGCCGCTTCCCCCAGCACCCTTAGCCTGGGATGCGGGGATAAATCCTAGCCCTTTGCAGACCATGAGGGGATTGGGTTGGGGTGGAGGCAGCAGGATCTGGCTTGTACCCCAAGGCTTTCACCCTCGAGATCCCTCTGTGCTGCTTGTGGCCCTCTGGAGGGATCAAAATTTAGGCACTTTGGATGCAAATAGTTGGTTCCTTCTGATACATCCCTGTGCAGGCTCCTGCTGGAGGAGGTTTGGGGACGGGGGGAGCTGCGGGTTGTCCCTCTGCTCGGATGTGATGTGGGAGTCAGCCGGGCTTGGGCTTTTTCTGGCTCTGAAGCTGCTGCTGAAGGAGGGAGCGCCACAGCGTGACGCGGGAGGACTCCCTGGCAGCACTCTGTAATGAGAAACCTTTTTTTTTTTTCCTTCCCCCCTTTTTTTGTGTTACACTGAGTGATTGGTGTTGGTTCAGTCGCTGGTGTGATGGAGGCTGGTGCAATGCAGCAACAACTGCTCAGTGTACCATCGCAGGGCTGCTGTGTCCTCTCGCTCTGCAGCCGCAAGCCTGGGCTTTCTCTTCCCTGGATCACATTAGCAGCAGTTGTGGTGGTGGTTTTTTTTCCCCTGTTTACAAAAGCTTTTTGTTAGGTTTGCTTTTTGGTTGTGTTTTTTTTTGTTTGCTTTGTTTTGTTTTGTTTTTAATCTATTTCTGGATTTTCTTGGCATCCCCAGCCCGTGGGAAGCCAGGCAGCGGTGAGGGTTTCCCTGTGGTGGAAAGGGTGATGCAGATGTGCACTGAGCACATCTGTAAGCAGGACAGATCCGTAGCTGGTGAGAGGCCCCCCTGGCACCCCTGGGGCGATGCAGCCATTCCCTGATTTTCCTTGTTTGCTGGGGATCTGGGCTGAAATACGTGTGCACTTCACCTCCCAGGAAAGCGAAGCAAGGACTCTGATTTGATTTGTTTTTATTAATATTTTTTGGCATGCAAAGCTGCTGTCTGACACAATTTGCAACCCGCCCAAGCAGGACGCTGGTTTATCCCCTCCCTCCACCCTTGGCCGACCCCATCCTCATAGCTCAGAGCTGGTTTTCTGGCACGGAAGCAGCAGAGGACGAAGCCTCTGCCCCAGGGTTGCGGTGGCTCACGGTGCCTCCTGTCCCCTCGCAGTCACCACGAGCCCGCCTCGGTGGGAGATCGGCATCTATGCCACCGGCGCCTTGGTGCTGCTGGGGGTAGCTGCCGTCAACCTCTGGAAGCTCTGGCGCTCTGGCAGCTACCCGGCACCTTCCCCCTTCCCCAACTACGACTACCGGTACCTGGAGCAAAAGTACGGGGCGGCATATTCGGACATCAAACACAAGGTAAAAGGGCAGAAAGTTTTGCTTGCCTCCTTCCCCTTTGTGACACCGAGGGGCAAAGGATGGGCTGCACCCTCTCGCGGCGGGGGAGGGCCCGGGGCAGTGACCTGGTGCTGCAGGGGGTGTGGGGGGATCGGTGCGGAGCTGGGGAGCGGTGCTGGGGGGCTGCGGGAGGCGCAGGGCTTGCTGCTGCGGCAGCTTGAGGCCACGCAGGGGCTGTAAGGTGTCCAAAAAAGCGCCGGTGAATCCCAGCTGTCCCCGGCTTCGTAGGAAGGGATGGGATATGGGATCGCATTGCCTGGTTTTCCTTTCCCTGTCTGCAGCGAGGGGTGGGCCCGGGCTCGCAGAGGGCGCTGGATAAGACGTCGCCCACCCGCAAGAGCAGCCTGCGGGCAGACGACACCTACGAGAGCATCAACGAGCTGGGGAGCCTGGAGCTGATGAGCAAAGACCTGGGCTTGGCCCCCTATGGCCCCCTGAAGAAATCCATCTCGGCTGACTCGCTCAGCTCCATCTCCTCCATCGGGAACAACTTTGGGCAGGATTTCACGGTGGGGCAGGTGGAGGTCTCCATGCAGTACGATGGGAAGGCGGCCACCTTGCACGTGACGCTGCTGCAGGGCAAGGACCTGCTGGAGAAGGAGGACGCTCGCTTCGAGTCCTGCTTCATGCGCATCAGCCTCCTCCCGGCTGAGCAGATCGTCGGCATCTCCCGGGTGAGCCGCTCGCCCCTTCGGCACGGACCCCCCGTGCCCCACCGGCACAGACCCCCATGCCCCACGTGCCTGCCACAGCTTTCGCAGCACCCCTCAGCCGAGCTGCCCCAGACAGTGGTGGGGCCTCGGGAGTAGGGGGGTCCGGACACCCTGGGGCTGGGGCGGTTGGCACGGGAATTTTGGAGCCCTGCTCAGGGGGATTTCAGCATTCTGTGGGGTAGGGGGGTCCCAGGTGGGTTTGTGCATCAGTGACCCGGCGGAGGCAGAAATTTCTCCCTCCTGATTGGGATGTGTGATGACTTTGTTGTCCCCATGCGTGGCTTGCAGCGAGTTATTCTGCCTGACCTCCCCTGCTCTGGCAGCTGGGGGTGCTGCAGAAGGTGGAGGACATGGTCTGGGGGGGTGGGGTGGGGAGAGACGGCGTTTTGGGTGCGCGCTGCTGGTGTCATGCCGTGTCCCCGCGCACTCGGTTCACCCTGACGAAGCCCGAGCGTGGCAGCCGTGGTGCTTTCCCTCCCCGTGCGGGATGCGGTGGGTGAAGAGCTGGGTGGCTGCAGCAGCAGAGCCAGAACCAGGGGTGGTTTTGGGGTGAAGCCTCCCTTTTTTATATGCCCCAAAACTGCTCTCGGAAAGTAGGAGCCTCAGTATTCTTTCAGGAGCTGCTTTGTGCAAAGCTCAGGGTCAGCCAGTTTGACTTAATCAGGATATTCTGGAAAGGAGCAGAAAGCTTCATCCCACTAAAGGAACCTTTCCAGAGGGGTGGAGGTGCCATTCCGGCACGCACAAACCCACTGCCTTTGAAATATTTTCACAGTGCCCTTTTAAGACCATTTTTTCCATCCGAAGATCAGGCTCTTTATTTATACCCTGGAGATATTTATTATTTAGCATCATTATTTATAATTCACCAGCGCTGCTTACCCTCTTTTTGCTGTCCTGAGACAAGTCACAAAGACACATTCGGTTCTTTTCCTTTAATGCTTTGCGGTACTTTACGGTTTGGGTTTTTTTAAAATAGCAGCTAACGTTTCTGTTGTGCCTTTCAACCAGAGATCCCAAAATACCATGTCGGCTGCAGACAGTCAGTCACCAGTGCTCTAAAGCAGGCAGCTGCAAATCTTTTCCTGTAGAGGTACTTCAGTTCCCCCAGGGACCTGGGAAGTCAGTGGTATCCGATGGGAGAGCAGGGGACTGCTGCGCTGGGAAGGGGGTGATGGAAGGTACCTCGTGAGCTGCTTAGTGTCCTTCATCCCAGGGATGGAGCGCATCTAGATGAAGAGAGACAGATGTCAGAAAGTCCTTGGGAGGAGATGACCCGTCTCCCCACTGCTGCTGAGGAGTCTGGGTGGCTCTTGGGGTGATGAAGCCCAGTGGGTTCAGGGCTGAGCCCCCCGGTCCTGCAGTGGGATCCCTTTTCCACCACAGCACCCAGCTTTGGATGGGTCCCGGGGAGCTGGTGGCTCCGCTCTGCTCTGCGCCATCCAAGGCTGCGCCTTTCCATCCCCTGGGAGCACTGGGCCTCCTTTTAGGACAAAACCTCCTGACTTGTGGGTGGTACCTTGGATGCCGAAATAAATGGGGCTGGAGTAGGGGGAAAATGGTCTCTAAAGCCATGATTTCAGAGCAGTTGCCCCCACCAGCTCTTTGGGACCAGGTAGCAACCAGGACCCTGCAGGATGGGGCCCTGGGGAGTTGCTGCTGCGTTTGCTCTGAGTAAACACCGTGACATAGAGATGATGTCTGGCAAAAAACGTCGTCTCTGTATGGCACGTTTAGGGGTTGCGAAGCCCATCAGCTCCAGCTTGGAGAGGGGCTGGGGGCTACACCCCTCAGCCAAATCCTGTAGCCTGGAGTGGCCAAGCCAGCCACATATCCAAGCTCCCAGGGTGCTGGGATGCCCAGCTCTTGCATCTGAGAGCACCAGACCAGCCTTAATTTTTTAATTGAAATAATTAATGGGCAATGGGGCAAGTCACAGCCCCTGTTTTCTACTCCAATACCTGAGCAGCTCCTGTGGTCAGATGGGAAATAACTTTTGTCCCCATTGGGGCTGGGAGCCTTCAGCTCCTTTGGGCTGGGGGATGCTCTGCCCTTGCCACCCCAAAGCCACACGTTGTTCACAGTTCGGAGAGAAATGGGGTAGTTCTTGGATGCAGCCCCAAAACCTGGTGGGTATCAAGGCAAAAACCCCCCCCCCCCATCCCTGCGGCAGATTCAGCGGAGCGCCTACGCTGTGGCCTTTGACGAGCGCTTCTCCATCCCACTGGACCCAGCAGCGCTGGAGGAGAACAGTCTGCGTTTCTCCGTCTTCGGCATCGATGAGGATGAGAGGAACGTCAGCACCGGCGTGGCTGAGCTCAAGCTCTCTGACCTGGACCTGGCCACGCGGCCCTTCAATGCCTGGCTCTACCTGCAGGACATGAACAAGGTGAGCAGGGGGGTATTGTCCATCTTCCACCCAGGTTTTTTGAGGGTTTCTCCTCCCTGTCAGGCTGGGGTCAATGGGTGATGGGATGTTGTGTCCTGCAGGCAGTGGACACGGTGGGGGAGATCCTGCTGTCCCTGAGCTACCTGCCCACGGCAGAGCGCTTGACAGTGGTGGTGGTCAAAGCCAAGAACCTCGTGTGGACCAACGGCAAAGTGACTGCAGGTGAGTGGCGGGTGCTGGGTGGGTGCAGGGGTCCCTCTGTTTTGTGTGGGCTGGAGGTGGCTTTCATTCATGTTCATCCTGCTACGCTACATGGGTATCTTTGGAGTGACTCCCATTGAGGACAGACCCGACCAGGAAGGTCCACCAGAGGGTTTCTCCGACTTGGTCCAGCTCGCAGGGGAAACACGTTACTGACCCTGGGGTTTTTCTCTCCCTGAGCAGATCCCTTCGTCAAGGTGTACCTGCTGCAGGACGGGAGGAAGATCAGCAAGAAGAAGACGGCAGTGAAGAGAGATGATACCAACCCCGTATTCAATGAGGCCATGATTTTCTCGGTGCCAGCCATCGTGCTCCAGGTTTGTCCTGGCTCAAGGGGGCAAGTCCCAGCCTGGGGGGACACATCCCATCGCTCCAGATCCCCAAATCCCTGCGCTAGTGAGGACTTCCTGGGGTGTGAGGGGTTCTGGGGCAATCGTAGGAGCTGTGGGTTGGGGGCCATATATGTGCATATATGGTTCAGGGCAATGTATACATGGGGTAGGGGTGCAGGGAGATGTGTATGTATGGGGGATGTATATGTATGGGGTATGGCCGTTGGTGGGTTGTATGTGTGGGTTGAGGGATATAGGGGGATGCATGTGTATAGGGTATGACTCTGTAAGTGGATGGGTGCATATGCGGGTTTAGGGGACGTGGGGAAAGTAGGGGGATGTGTAAGTTTGGGGGGCATAGGAGGATGTATATATACAGGGCATGGCTGTGTAAGGGGATAAGCATATATAGTCTCCAGGTCTGGGGGGTGGGTATGGGGGATGTGTCTGACGGGTGGGGTGTAGAGGGATGGGTATGTGTGGGGTGTAGCTGTGCTGGTGGATGTGTATTTCTGGGGTGGGGGATGTAGGGGAGGTGTACGTAGGGGTGAGTGTTGGGGGGTACGTCTGTGTGCGCGTGGCTGGCTGGGGTGGGTGCGGGGGGGGTGGGTGCACGGCGGGGGGCAGCGCTAGCCATGCACTGACGGCTCTGTGCTGAGCCCTGCTGATGGCCTTGTGCTCCCTGACAGGAGCTGTCCCTGCGGGTGACGGTGGCAGAGTGTGGCGAGGACGGCCGTGCCGACAACACGGGCCACGTCCTCATCGGCCCGGCGGCCAGCGGGATGGGCATCACGCACTGGAACCAGATGCTGGCCACGCTGAGGAAGCCCGTCTCCATGTGGCACCCGCTCCGGCGGAACTAGGTGCTGGCGGGGGAGCCCGTCGTGCCCCCGGGATCCTGCACCCCAACACCGGCTCTGCCCTGGGGACAGCGGGCAGAGGGGGGCTCTGCCTGGCCGGTGGCTCGGCCGGGGGCTGCCACAGTGGGGCAGGGGCTGAGCGGGACTTGGCAGAGCTAAAGGCAGAGGGGCCGGGGCGCCTTGCTGCTGAAACACCGAGGGGACGGAGCGACTCCTTGGCTGTGTCTCTCCCCATGGGGGTCGCCCTCACGTGCGCTGGGGGCCAAGAACAGACGTGCCGAGGAAGGAGCCCCCACTTCAGATGGACCCAAACCACTGCCCGGCCGCCAGCCGGGCTCCCAAGCCTCTCATGTGCTCCCCAGCTGCCCCCGAATCGGTGGTGCCCTTGAACGTGGACCCCAAGGGCTGCCCGGGGGTGGGTGGATTTCTTTGGAAGGTGGTTTTTGGTCAAAAGAGGAGGGAAAATGGAGGGGGGGTTGATAAAGTGCCAGCATGGCGTGGTTTCTTTTGGCACGTGTGGATTTTCTGTTGGATTTCAGAGGGATTTGTGTGTGCTGCAGCAGGGCTGAAATGTTTCCAGTGAGAATGGAAAAAGGGAGAAGTAACAGCGGAAAAAGCAATTGTTGTTCCACCTTTTCTTCGAGCAGAGGAGATCTCTGCCCATCTCTGCTGGCTGCAGAGGGGTGGCTGGACTTGATAAGTGGTTTTTCAACCACTTTGGTTTGAGGTCAGATCCACGCTGAGCCACCCCCTAAAGGTCCAGCGTGATGGGGGTCAGCCCAGCCCCTTTTCCCAGCCAGACTAACCCTCGGGGCTGCTCGAAACGGCACCGCAAACTCCTGCTCTTCCGTGCATACCTTGCACTGAGGGTTCTATCTTACAGCCCCTTGTCCTGGAGTCGTGCTTTGGCGTGCTCCTCCCAAAGCTCACTCTTTCTGTCTGAAGCCTGGGTGCAGAGGGGAACACTCTGGTCCTGTGACCAAAGGCAGGCAGGAGAGACTCCAAATTTCCTAATTTTTAAGCCCAACTCCTGTTTCAGGGGGAAGGAAGGGGAAAAATCTGTTTGAATCCTGTCTGCTCATGGGCTGCCGGCCCAAACAATGACCAGCCCCTGGGCGAAGTTCGGGGTTTTTTAGGAGCTGATGCCGACTCTTTTCTGGAGGGTGACAGATGGAGGGCTGTGATGGAGCTCCTCCGTGGCACGGGCTGGTGGGCAGAGGATACCCTGGGGACACAGCCCTCGCTTGCACTGCAGCCTCAGCTCTTCTCTGCCTGCAGCACGCTGGCGGCAAGCCTGGCCGGGAAATCTGGGGGTGTCTGGGGCTGTTCGCCAGGAAGCCAAGTGCCACAGGTGAGCATGGTCAGGGATGTGGCTGCTTGAATGATTTGAGCAGGGGAAAAAAAAAAAAAAGTGTGAATGAGCCATTTATCCCTGATTGAAGATAACACCGTGGTGGTACCCTGAGCTGGCAGTGGTTTTCCTTTCTTTCATCTGTTTTCTCTATGACCTTCAGTCTGGGACAAGGCTGCGATTCCTCTGTTGCACCTTCCCCCCCCCGCAGCCCCTCGCAGGCACCGCACTGGCTCTTTCCCCCGTATACACGCAGCACCACTTGCTGATGCACAGATTTTCTTCTCCCACACTGTCTCTTCCTCCTCCCCACCTTTCCCTCCAGGAGCCCTGATGTCCCATCTGCTGCCAGGCGAGCTGGTGCCATCCCTCCGTGGGCTGACGCACAGCCGGCTCTGAGGATGGCGGCACGAGCCAAGGCGATGCTCAGAGCCGTGGTAGCTGCAGCCAGGCTGGGTATGCCCGGGACTGGGGCTGCAAGCGGAGGGGTTTTTTATAAAGGATATAGTTTATTGAAGGAGAAGGAAGGTTTTTTTGGAAGGTGATCACAGCCAGTAGTAACAGGCACTGAGGTCTGGGGGAAAATTTTGCACGTTAGCTACCTCAGCTAATGAGGGAAGAGAGAGACATAGAAATGCCTGGCTATCTTGCAGCCCCTGCAAGCTGCTGAGCCTTTGGTCAGGATAAGAGCAGTGCCTTCCCCTGGTGCTGAAATCACCGGTGGGCAAGAGCTGTGATGGTCAGCCCCAAAATAATGGGGCACATGTGGTTTGGTGCTTTTTATTGTGCCTCTCTCCAGCCATTCCTCTGTGGGGGCATCTCAGCACCTTCTCCTGCATGCTGGGGGCCTGACCCTGGGAACAGAAAGTGGCTGCTTGAGCAGTTCATTAGGGGATGGTGGATGCTGCACGATGCATCAGTACCCGCTTGGAGCCACTGAGGAGGGCAGGGGGCTCTGGGTGGGTGGAGAGATGCTTTGGAGATGAGGATCAACAGGCAGAAAACAATGTGGACTGCAGGAGCAGGGAAGAAGTCTGGGAGGGAGAGGTGACGCCGAATGGAGGCTCCCTCCTGCCTGGGAGGGCTGCACAAAGCTCGCATGGCCGTACCCAGCCTTCGCCGCTGTGTGCTCATGGATGTTGGCCTCCAAGGAGCTTTGCAGGAAGGGCAGGAGAGGGGGGAAAGCCCGCCTGGCCTCAGCAGGTGTGGGAAGTGCCGGGGAAGGGAGCAGCACAGAGCCGCCGCCGAGGGGATGGTGAGCGGAGACCGCCTGTGGCAGCTTGCCCGGAGCAGCGGGCTGGTGCTTCGGAGCAGCTCGCCGTGGTGCCGGTAAGGTCACGACTTGAGGCCTCTCCATCCCCACACAGCCCTGGAGCAGGGTTAAACCCTGCATGGGCCACATCCTGCAGTGGGGCTGTGCCTGAACGTGGGAGCCCCTCTGCATGGCGGGGAGGGGATGCAGCCGGGCTCCACCTGCTCCCGAAGGGCAGCCAGAGGCTTGGGGTCCCGCTGGCTGCTGTGTGGACACGCCAGTCCACTCCAGCTCTGGGCTGGGAGCATTGCTGGGCTGGGAAAAGAGAGCTGGAGGCACCCGTTTCCTCAGCTGTCCTCCCTGGAGGCCAGGGGCACCTGCGGTTTTCAGTTCCTCTCGTGTTCCTGCTCAGGCAGCAGGGAAAAATCACAGTGACAGCCGATTGCTTTACGTGTTTTAATATCCGTCTTTACTGGCATTTTCCAGCCTCTCTGTATATGTCCATTACTTTGTCAGTAAGGATAACCAGGACACACAAAACTGCTCTCCTTCCTCTGTCTCAGCTCTGCGGTTTAGGGAAGCCCAGCAACTCTTTATTGGGGCACGCTGGCTCCAAGCTGTCTACCACCCAAAAATAAGAGCTCACGCTTTCCTCTGGGGCTCAGCACAGCCCCGGAGCTTTAATGGCACCTTTGGTTTATGTAGTCTGACCTGTGATTTCAAGGTTAACAAAGAAGTATGCAGGTCCTTCATTTCTCCTTGTCTTTCTTTTTGCCCTTTCTCTGGCCGGTCAGTTCACTGAGCTTCTTGTCCAGGCGCCGCTGGAGCTGGGCTCTCTTGGCTGGGTCCAGGGACTTGTCTTTGGAGCCGCTCCCAGGATAGAGAACCCCTTCCCTGCTGATCCTCTGCCGTGCCTGCGCCTTGGCCTTCTCCCCACAGCCATGAACCTGGTGGAGAGAGAACAGGGGCACTGATCGCATGCATAGGAATTGGGCAATTTTATTCCCAGAGCCTGGAATTCCTCTTCCACCTGCTTCACACCTCCCTAAAACGGTCTCTCATTTTTTATAGCTCCTCTAACAAAAACCAAAACATAGAAGTAATTTTTCTCCTGGAATCTGCACAGCAGGTAAATCATTCTTTTGGATGGTTTAAGTGCCTCCTTCCAAAACTTTAAACATCTGGGGAAAACCTCACACTTGCCATGTGAACAGCTGGATCTTTTACGGTTTTCACAGGAGAGCTAGAAATAAAACTGAGCTCCTGATGATGTTCTCTGCTAATACAGTATGACTTGGGGGGAAAAAGGAGTGAAACGGGAAAGGTAACTTGGGAAATAAGAGACCTTTTTAGCCATATATCTGCTTCTTTAATGTAATTAGATCTGTCTTCTGTACTGGAATGAAAAAAAAGCTTCATAATCCTAATTTTGTGCATGCAAACCTTTTCTAAAACCAGTCTGCGCTGAAGCCCAGGCTGCATTTAAGGTGTATTAACCAAAGTTCAATACCATCCTGAATCATTTCCACCAGGTCTACATCTGACAGCCTAAAAATTTACCCCTTCTGCTTGGTCTGTCCCAGAGTCATTTGCTGTTTTCACAAACATAAGCTGACCTGAGGATCCCAGCCCATTCTCCCAAGGCCGTGATAAACCTTCCTGTCCCTGTTAGCGCTGCCGGAGCAGGCTGTCGATGGCCGGGAATAGCCGCGCGCAGCACCTGGCACACGGCTCCTTGCCAGGACCAAGATTCCTGAGCCTGCTGGCCAACTGAGCCAGCCGTAGCCAACACACCCTCCAGTTAACTTTGAAACGGGCAGTATCAGTAGGTGCTGGAGCACAGGTTGAACATCGTTCTGTGGGCTCCACTGTGCCGTACTGGATGGGGAGGGGTTCAGCAGCTGGGGGCTGCTAAAGGGGTGACATGAGCTCTTGCTGAACTGGGACCCTCCATACACAGAGGCTCCAGCCCCTTTGAGATGGCTCCAGGTATGCGCTAGCTCCTCTCAGGGCCAGGCATGGGTAGGAGGTCCCAGGCTATTTCACATCAAAACCTGATAACGTCTGGAGAAAGGGCTGAACTTGAAAAAGCAAGAAACATTCATTGACACGGATTGCATCTTTCCAATTGTTTCTTGCTGGAGTCCTTATCACAAATCAGCAGGGAGAGGTGATTCTGCAGGAAATAAATTTATATCCCAACTGGATTGTGAATGACTGTAAATACAACTATTCTTTGCCATGGAAACAGATAGCACTCGACAAGGGGAAAATCTATGCTGAGGATTTATAGGTTAGCTTGCTAAATGTTAAGCTCTGGGAGGCTCCACACGGTGAAAAGCTACGCCTGGGTGATGCAGGATAAGAGACGAGGGGCACAGGAGGCTGTGGCTGAACAGAAAATCATCACCTCTCAGCCCACATACTTGTCACAGCCACCACCCAGCCATGTCGGCTCTGCCCACAGCACTGGAACGGTGAGGGCAGCTTACCATGAAACCACACTGCCAACCCTGAAGGCTTAAACCGACCTGCCTGCCTGCACACCTGAACAGAAAGACGAAGCCTGACACCAGTTTAACCCTGTTTCCTTCCTTCCCAGATCTGGGGAGGAAAGGGCTGTCAAGCAGCTATGGAAGAACAGCAAGGAAGAAGCTGTTGGTTCAGTGGCCATCCCCCACGGAGGTGCAGGACATTACGGGGCTGCACAGATGCCTGCTCGAGAGTCCTCCAGCACAAGAATGAATAGGGGAGGTTGAGGGTCTGCTGTCACTCAGGTATGGATGGGAGCTAAAGCTGAGGCTGCACAGTGTGGAGCAACTCGGTTCCAGGCCAGTAAGGCACTTAAGGAAATGCCTAATTGCTATCAAGGCACGCAGCGCTGCTCCGTGCAGGCTCAGGCCTTGACTTGTCCCCAGGCTGCAGAGGGAATCTGCAAAGAGCTAGGAGCTGGGTCCAGGCTCCCTCAAGTCACTGCCTTGAGCTCACGCCTCTTTCATTTCTCCTCTCTGCCTTGCTTTATCTGCGTGACCCGAGAGTGTAAATGCCAGAGAATGGTAAAGAAGGGCACAAAGCAAGAGAGGAAAAAAGAAAAAGCTCTCGGGAGGAGGTGTGCAGAGCCCAGGAGTTAATGCCTGGCACCCCTTTCTACCTGTAGTTCTAGCAAAAGCTCGACAAAGAGGTTTCCACTTCAAACTCCTTGCAAGGAAATCCTGTCTGGAGGGCTCGACGGGGAAAATTCCCACATTAAACCCATGCTGCTTGGGTCCTGCTCCCCTCCAGCCCCCTCAGTGCTCAACCCGCTGGGCAGGCTGCCTGGCCCCATACGTACCTCCGGGATGTGATGGCTGAGGCAGTAGCGTCTGTTGCAGTGGAGGCAAAGCTGTCCCAGGGTTGTAATGCTGGCTTTGCAGCAGGGGAAGCCACATGTGTTGTCAGCTTTAATGGCAGCAGAGATCAGAGCGTCGATATCTTCTTCTGCCACACCGTCTGCTCTACTCTTAGCTGCTGCCTTTCCTGGGGAGAAGACAGGGGAAGAGACCTGGCCATTTAACCACCTGCTTAGAAGCTGAAAACAAACCCAAGCAGCCTGCAGCTACAGCCTGGGCTAGTGAGAAGCAGCCCTGGTCCGGGGAGTCACTGTTTGCAGCGACTGGGATTTCAGGGGGCTGGAGAAGAGGAAGAGACCATCCTCTGGCAGACAGGATGGCAGCTTCTAGCTGTTTTCCCCTGCCTCTGCATTTAGGAGGCAGCCACATCCTTCAGTGTGGACCAGGTACTCCTCTTCCTCTCCCTACATTCAGGAGCTTCCAATCTAACTCCTAAGCCTCTCTTCCTGGGAAAGGGTCCCCAGTGTTCTTCTTTTGACTTAAGAAATGTGCCTCCAGGCATTCAAAACCCCTCTGCCCCAGAAGCCGCAGCCAACTGATGCACGTTCCTGCCAGTTCTCACATCTCTGCAGTGACAAGCATCAAGAGCTTTCCAAAAGCCACGTCCCATGCTCCACACACATGTACAAAAAATCCTCAAGGCCTGGAGGCAAAAACACAGCAATTAAACAGCACGATCCATTCAAGGAAGTGCTGGTTATATGAAGAGAGTGACCTACCTTTGGCTTCGCATTTGTCTTTTTTCCTGCTGCTGCCCTGAAGGCAGGCACTGGGCTCCTGAGCCTTCCTCGTTGCCTCCTCCTGCCTGGCTTTCTCTCTCTGAACCCTCTCCAAGTGCAGGCTTTTCAGGTCCACTTTCCCTGAGCCCTTGCTGCTTCCTCCTGGCTCAGGGGGGACAGGAGTTTCCCTGCTGGGATGTTGCGGCTGAGGAAGGGGGAGCTGCTTGCTGGGGGGGGCGGCTGCAGGTAGCAAAGGCTTGGCAGGCTCTTTCTTGCAAACGCTGATGTACCGGTCCCTCCCTTCCCCGGTGCTCACGTGCTGCAGCCCGTACTCCTCTGCCATTAGGTGAACCAGCATCCGATCGTGAGAACTGAGCGATGGGGGGAAGTCCAAACGCATCTCGCTGCTCTCCAGGAAGGCCACCAGCATAGCCTTGAATCTGCTGGCACTGTCTTTTGTCCCTGGGCTCTCTCTCTCAGGACCGCTTGTGTTTGGGCAGAAACGTGCTTCTGGCTTCTGACACGTTGGTTTGGTTCCTGCTGCTTTGGGTTTCCTCCCTGGAGGCAGCTGTGGTTTGGGGCCAGGTGCTGCAGAAAGCTTTGCACCTTGCTGCCGCTCGCTGCGGCCCTCCTGGGTGTAATTTTCAGGCACGAGGTCATCGAGGTACTCGAAGGCTGTCCGTACCTCCCCGTGCTGGCTGAAATAATCCACCAGCCGCTTCAGAAAGGCTTGGTTGCTGACAGTGCGGGTGTCACAGATGACAGCCACGTGGCGCCGGGCGCGGGTCACCGCTACGTTTATCCGCCGGTCTTCTGCAAGAAAGCCCACCTCACCTGCGAGAAAGAAACGAAACAGGTGCAGGACTGTCAGTGGGTGCAGGGTTGGCTCCAGGTTTAGATTTGGCCCAAATGTTTGAAGGGTTGCTTGGCTGGAGGGTGGGAGTCAGTTTCCTGGGCTTTGGTCCCTGACTCACGCTGTTACCTTCACCTTTCTAGCTCTGTTTTACCACCTGCAAGCCAGAGCTAGGGCTCCTCACCCAGCTCCTGGGGTCGGGAGGAGGACGTATGGCACGTGGAGAGAAGTAGTACTTTCTGGGTGGCCCCCAACACAAGGTCGAGCTGGGACCTGGGAGCAAAAGCAATATGGAACAATGTGGAAAAGGCTCACCTTGCGACAGAAGACGAAGTGCAAGTAAAGAAATACACCCTGTCCTATACAACTGCCCTGACCCGCCCCCCAGCTTGTCAGGTTTAAGGTAACAGCCATTTAGGCAACTCTGCAAGGTTTGCTTCTGCTCTCTGGCTATTTTCTCAAAGAAAAGCAGTAAGAGCTAGCAAGTGCCAAGATGACTCAGTGAAGATCAGCTAGCGAGAAGGGTAGTGTGGGCGGCTTTTGAGTTTCCAGCTCCTGGGGATAAAGAGGAGGCCAGTCGGGAAGAAATTAATGTCTCTGCTGGTGTGGTGACCAGCCTGGCTCTGTTTCTGCCTTGTCTTGCCGTGGCTGAGCAGTCTGGTTTGCACTGCTTTTGAGGAACAGGGTGTGGGTGATCCCCTCTTTGTGCTCTGCAGCTTAGAGAACTTTCTAGTTTCTCTGATGTGGTTTCACCTGGCTGCAGGAGGCAAGCCTAACTTCTGTGATCCAGCAAGAGTGTTTCCTGCTGGAATGGGAAGGGCTGCAGAGGGACAGGCACTGCTGGTCAGGGTCCCTGGCCTCCTCTGAACTGAGAAATGCAGCTGCAAAAAGGGGATGGATTTCTCCCAAGGGTCTCAGAGGGTGCTAACAACATCTCTTGTGCCCCACGCAGACCAGAGCCATGCCCAGACAGCACGAGAAGCTGCCTCTCATCCCCTGGAAAGCAAGTGATTCCTGCGCTGCATCTGAGCTTTGGCTACTCGCTGTGCATGGGAAGGGGGATGGGGGACGCATGCCTTCACGGAGGACACCAGCTCCCACTGAGCTACCCAGCAAAGGCGAGGTGAGTCACTCATGAATAAGGACTATTCTTAGTCCTGTCCCCCACCTCCATTCTCCCTGCAACACTGCTTTTCTTGCTCTAGGCTTTCTCGGGAAAAAAAAAAAAAGCCTCCTCCTTCCATGCATAGTTCCCCCCCCCCTTTTTTTTTTATCGTTCTAGACATCAGCACTCCCAGCACATACACAGTGTTTCATCTTCAGCAGCATTAGCAGCAAAGGTAGTGCGGCAAGGGATGTGTCTCACTGTGGGTTTGAAAAGGGCAGTGATCCACACACGGGAGAGTGGTTCATAGAGCGGTCCCAAACCTTTCAGCACCAGATGATGGCTCCACCAAAGAAGCCTCACGGCCCCAGGGCAGCAACTTTTTCCCAGCTATTGACTTTCGCTGCAGCTGCTGATAGGAAAGAACTTGATTTTCTGCTCTAGATCTTGCTCCCAGAAGAAGCGTTTTCTGTGCATGACTTGTAATGCCAGCTCCCGCTTGCTTTCTTCAGGGAAGTGACCCAAAATCAGCTCAAAACTCAAGAAATAAGCCCCTCAAGTTTTCACCTCTTGGGAGAAATGCTCAGCACTCCAGTAAATGTGGTGCTAACATGACGTGCCATTCTCAGGACCCCAGTTTAAATAATATATGAGGCCTCAATAGTCAGGAAACCTTCAAACTAAGCAGTTCTGGCTTCCCTTTTACCTGCTGCCTGGCATGGGAGCTTCCACTGCAGCTGTGACAGCAAATGTATTCATTCATTTACAAAAAAAAGGCTGAAAAGGAAGGTTCTTACTAGTTAATTAATTCGAAGCACAGTGCTAGAGACCATCAGAACTGCAATTAAACCACAGCACTGGACAACATGATGAGTGACTGTTGAGCAATCACGCAGTTCCCATTTCTTTCCTGTTCCCCATGGAGTAACTCCCCAGCAGCAAACTCTTACCTTTCCTGTTGGATCTCACGAATGACAGGATCACTGCCTCCTTCTCTCTTCCTTGGAAACCATCAACTGATTTAATTTCTAGCTCTGGGTACCTGTGGCAAAGGTGCTCTCTTAGCATGTCCACCTGAAAAACATGCAATAGATACCTTTTAAAGAAAAGTGCATGGTGAAAAGGATTAAAATGGTAGTGTTTTGGTAAAGTCCCTTCCTCTCAAACCCACAAAGATGAGCACACACGTCTCCTGAAGGTCAAGCGCTGACTCCTGAGGCTGGGTGTGGAAAATAAACAGCTAGCATCTCTCCCCTCCATGGCCTCAAGCTGCTTAAATGTGGAGAAACTGACTGGCTACAAATGCTGATTATACAATTTGGCTCTGCTGATTTCCACCTTCATCTCTTTGAGGAGGTTCTGGCATCAGTCCTGAAGATGTCTGAATCCACCCCTGTGCGTCTGCGCTGCATGCATGCAGAAAGAGAAGGGAGATGCCAGGAGAGGCTCATCTCACCTGGAGGTTGTAGGGAGCTACGACAGCGATGTCTTTTGCTTTCACACCAGCTTCCACCAAGGCTTGGATGTGCAAACCAGCCAGCTGCACCTCCCCTAGGGCAGAAAGCAGAAGAGGTGGTGATGGGAACAGGCTGGCAGGCAGAGGCCAAAGCCACCAGCTTGGGTGTGTCGCACCTTAAGAGAAATTTGCCCACCTCCCCTTAAACAGCAAGGAAAAGCTAAGGAACATCCTGCCTGCAGTCCGGAGGTGCGTGGGGATAACGACTCCCAAGCTGGCGAGCTTGCCTAGATGGTTATGTGCCACACAACCCCGTTCCAAGGGCTGCACAGAGCTTGCTTCTCGCCCTTCCAAGTCACCAGCTCACTGAAGCTTAAGAGCAGCTTTTTGAACAGCACTTGGCTTTCTCTGGCCACCCCATATTAATCCAAGAGATCAATGATAATCCAGGCAATAGATTATTCTCCCTCTGAAATGAGACCCCAGACCTCCCTAAAAATTCAGTTATCTGTGCTGCAACTGAAAAGCCTCCACCTTTCCTTTTTATTCTGCTTTTTCGGGTTCCTGTATTTCCAAACCTAAACAAGCTTCGTGCTCGGATCCATGTGCTCAGACCTTCCAGAGACTGCAGGCAGCCTGCCACAAACAACTGGCTATTCAGGATTGTGGCAGGTTCAGAGAGATCTAATGAGGACAAGTTAAATACAAGTGTGAACTGTTTCACTGGTTTATTGGCTGGACTGACTCTACCCTCCATTTTGCAGCAAACCACAGGTATGAAAATCAAGAATCTGCAGCATGGTGCTCTAAAAAGCTGCCTCCCAAATTCTGGGAGATGTGCATTTAAGCCCCTGCTCAAAATCCCTGAATTATCTTAGACAAGTCCTTTTGGTTTTCCACTTGGGAACAAGAGCCCTTCTCTGTTGAGCAGGGCCATGGGGACTCGTGTATGGAAAAATGAGAGGCACTTAAATGCCAGTGGGTTTTCAAACCGAAGAAGGCAGGATGTATTTAAACCGGTAAAAACCGTCCTTGTATTTTACAGTCCTTTTTCCCTGTGTTGCCAGAGAGGGACTTGAAGCCTCAGAAGTCTGCTGCTGTCATAAGATCTGCACTGGTGAGCAGAGAGGAAAACAAACAAATCCCTGAAGCAGGCAGCCACGTTGCCAAATAAGCCCTTTGTGAGAACAAATGTCTAGAAAAGCCTGTGGCTCAGCCATCGGGAAAAGTGCGGGCAGCAGCTGGGCAGGCAGGGGTGGCCGCAGGCGAGGTGGCAGGGCACAGGCACCGCACATGGAGATCAGCCCCCTCCAGGCACCGCAGAGCCAATCTGGGCAGTGAATTCACAGTCCAGGGGAAGATGCTGCCCTGAAAGAAAAGCCTCATCTTCCTCAAAGCCAAGGTTCGCTGTGCCCTCCTAGCAATCACTTTGCTGACAGCCTCCTGGGCTAAAAGCTCTCCCTAAGGCTTTTAGGAGAGCTATCTCTGTAGCAAGTTTGGGATAACTGCAATGTCAGATGAAACACCAGATTTCAGACAGCCCATGTGCAATACCTCCTTGGCAAAGGCCTCTGTGAGCCTCTTGAGAGCCAGCTAGCAGGTGTGGAGATGCCAGACTAAATCTAGAGAAGCACAACTATCATCCTCAAGCAGCAAATCACAACCACCACCCCTGCTGTGGAAGCGACAATACAAAGCAGGTAGCATCATCACTTTCAGAGTTCTCCTGCTTTATTAGAATGGCTATGGAGCCTGACTCTACCCTCAATCTCCGTAATGAAACCTATTTTTTAAGTGAAAACACAGCAGGAAACTCAACATCTTAAGAAAATTCAGAGAGAAGAGCCATGTAGGACTTCATGAGAGGAGCAAAGGACAGGGAGGCAATTCAGAGCCACATCTACAGCCTCTCTAGAACAGGTTTGTGCTCTGCCTGATACTATCTGCCCTGCCAACTTGTGTAAAGCATCTGTCGCAGGGATCCTCTGCCCTGTCCTAGTCCACAGCATGGAGAAACGTCTCTGTGAGGGAAGAAGGCAGACAGCGTGGCCACCCACAAGCTGCACGCTGTCACTGTGGCCCTGCGGCAACTCCGCTCTGGCTCAAAATCCTTTGAGCTCAAGGATTCATAGAGGAAATGATCTCAGACAAGCAAGGCTCCCTGGGGACCCCACCTTCCCCCTGCCACCCGCTCTGAAGGGGGACATCTCTGGGACATGGCTCAGCTGGTGCAGGAGCTAAGCCTGTGGAAGGGCAAGGATCTCAGACAATCAATTCTCGCGAACAAAATTTTCCAAACATCGGTACCTGGATTCCCCTTAGACTGTTCATCTTCCACTTCCAGCTCAAACAGGCCACAGCCAGCAGTGTCTACAAGCAATAAGGGAATTGTGGTCTCTTCTGTAGAGGTGACGCCCGGCAGGTCCCTGCACAAGGTATTTGGGAAAAGGCCAGTTAACAACAGTGAAATTATGCCAAAGGGATGGTCAGTTCTGTTGCCACTTACGCCTCCCAACAACACTGCAAGGACAGAGGGAAAACAGCTGGATATTGCTTCCAAGGGACATGGCTGCAGACCAAGAGCAGTGTTGTGTAGGGTGAAAATGCAGGAAGATTGGCTCTGCAGGTGGTGACCAATGACAGAAACTGAGAACTGAGGTTTCCCCCTTTCTGCTCCAAGCTTTGGTCCCCTTTGCACCTGCAGTGATGCTACAGCAGAGCATGTAGAGCACTGTAGGGCAGTAACTAAGCAGGGCCCTTCAGCCCTGGTGCAGTCCTCTGGCTTCTAGCTCCAGGCTTCCTGGGTTTGGTGCCAGGACAGCAGCCACAACCAACAGCACAGCAAGTCCCAGGAGGGCCAGGGGAGCTTGGCAATGCCAGAAAACCATAGCTGAAAAGCTGTTATTGCTCTGCACCATGGGATTGTGACTTAAATACTCTCCCAAAATGCAAACAAAGAGCTGAGGGCCCTGGAGAATCTCACAGAGGCCAGCCAGCAGTGCTGACGGCTTTCTTACTGGCTATGCTACACAGCCCAGTTACTGCAAGGCAAGGGTACATTGTGTGGGTGTTAGTGTCTCGCTTAAATAGTCTCAAGTAGGAAAGATATGCAGACCTAGGGAGATGTGGCAGCTGCTTTCTGTTTTTTACAGCATTGACAGGGAGAAGGAGTGCTTGAAGTATTACCAGAGATTTGACAGCAGTGCTGTCGGGCAAGAGAAGAAAGTGCAGCACAAGGAACCACAGAGGAACTGGGGTTTCACATCACTTCTACATCTAAAGCTACTGCATTAAAAAAACCCCAACCCAACCTAACACAAAAACCCCACCGTATTTTAAAACCCAAGGTAGCTGCTAGATGAATTCACAACCCAGGAAGAGGGGAGTGATGGAGGGCAGGAACGGAAAGCCTGGAGAAGGCAGGAGAGCTCTGAAACAACAACATGTTACTGTCCATCACACACAAATCTTGGAGAGCTGTGATTCCGGTGAGTCTGCAAATAAACAAGGCAGATGGCAAACCATCAAAAAGGAGGATTATCTCCAAATGACAGGCAGGGAAGCGAGGGTAAAGGCAGTTTCCAGTTCAAGACAAGCCCCCAGCTGCAGCCTCTCTTTTCCAGGACTCCCGGCACTGCATGTTGGTTCCCCTGCATTTGTATGCTGCTGGCTACCCTTGCTTCCCGTGGACTCTGCGCATTACTCACTCCATTGACAACAAAAGTCTTCTCTCGACTGAAACTCATTTTTCTCCTGTCCAAAGCAACTGCTGTTGTAATGCACAGCTGGGAAGGTACAGAGATCAGTGAAACTATGATGCACCTTCCCCAGTCCTACGGCAAACCAGAGCCCAAGGGAAGAGCTCTTCCCCGGCTTTGGGCACTGCCCGCCTCAGCTCAGCAACTGGATTCAGAGGCACAAGGCACCTTCCCCATTTCCAAGGACCACAGGGACCAGCAACCAACTTTACTTTCCATGACCTCCTCCAGAACGGGGCCACCTCCAGTTCCCCATGAGAGTGTTTCCTCCCCTGTGGAGGGTATGATGGTTTATCTCTCTCTCTTTCTATAATCAGACCTAACAGGCTTTCCACTCCCTTTACACCTGCCCTGCTTACTGTCCTACCACTGCCCACGTCTGCACAGACAAAAGACTTTGAGCAAAATCCAAGTTCTCCACGCAGATAATCCCAATTTTTTGCCTACTTGCAGTGGCCGCAAAAAACTCTTGCAGCGTACCTTGGTGCCAGGAAAAACCTCGATCCTGGGAATGTCACTTCAGACAGAGTTGGACTGAGGCTCACAGCACTGCCCTAAGGCATCTGGGCACCCTGTGCTTTGTCTGGGAGGAGGAGATCACAGCCAGGTGAGTCACATACCACAACCAAGGGGCATTCTGGCTTCTGAGCATCTTTCAGGTCTCACACTACTGGGGGGTTCCCCCACAGTCTCTCCATCAGCAAGGGGGTGTTAACCCAAAAAAAAGCACTGAGGGAAGGGACACCTGATGCTGTATTTAGAAAAAACGGACATCAGAAACAGCTGGTGATTTTCAAACCATCTTCTCACAGACTGAGTCACAGATTTTGAATGTGCATGATACTGCTTGCAGCCTCCCTGACTTAATTCTGGAGATGTGTGGGGGTTTCTGGTGTGCTTTGCCACCCATTTCAGAAGGAAGGGAAATTTGGGAAGAAGGTTTTGCTCCTTTGGAAATACCCTGCCCCTGAAAAGAAACCACAGGAAATCAAAGTATCCTTTTTTGAGAAATGATGATGCTGCACGAACCTCTAACAGATCACAGACCAAAGAGTTCCTGAGTGCCTCCAACATCAGAGCAAAAGCTGGTAAGCAAATACAAAGTTGTTCGGAGCAGAGCTGCACTTCTTTTTCCAAAGACCAACCTTTGTGCTTCAGGTAAAGGAGATGAGACTTGAATTGATAATGCTGTTTCAGGGAAAGGTCATGGTGGGAGTGCAGCCTTACTGTCAGATATCGGGGATTATACCCTGGAGAGCTGTTCTGAATGGGAGCCCACCAGTATCAGGCTTTACAAGCTCAGCTCGACCAGAAACTCCCTGCCACATTTGTAGCACAAGATGTTTGCACCTGGACCTCCTCCTTGCTGTATATCTCAAGACTAGGACATGCTTCCTCAAGCCTCACCTCTCAAAATGGCACCAAGGCCACTGTAAATTCAAGGCTAGAATACAATCGTATGGGCCAGCTTTGCCAATGCCAGAGGTGTGGTGCAGGCTATGCTCTGGAGCACTCCAGTCAGACCTTTCTTCAAAGGAAGACCTTGAAATGCTTTCAGCAGAGATGGAGATCTCCCTCCTCGCACTGTGCTTTAGGCCTTTTCAGGTCCCTCGCTCATCACCCACCGACCCTCAGGAAGGAGGTAACAAAAAGCTACAGACCCACAGCTTGTCAAAGGCTGTTGCAGCAACTGCAGCTGCAGTACGAGCAGGTAACTCCCTGGGCACTCACCACCTTTCCACTTCCCTAGGATGCTTCTGCTTATAAGAGAGCTTTTGCTGGAATTCTTAGAGAATAAAACTTACTTATTTCTTGCTCAGGTAACGGATTAAGCAAATCATTTGGCCTAAGCCAACAAAACATATGAGATGCTCACAAATATGAAGGAATTTGTACTAGCAACCTAAACATGAGAAGATCATGGTCCAGTATCAAGCCCCTGCATTACCTGGTCTTCTACAGAAGCACAGAAACTTCCGTCCAGTGCTTGAACTGAAGATTGCTGTATTCATGCGGTATGTCAGTAGGGCTGTGGACTGACAGGTTTGATTATGAGTTCAGAAAGCAGTGTCTGTAGGAAAAGGCCCCGAGCAGGGGACTAAGCTGCACTGTGGACTGGAAAGAAAAACATGCACTCCTTCATCAGCTATAAAAATTAACCAGCTCATCAGAATAACAAAGTCACCTAACTTCAACTTTTCAATTGGTTTACTATTTTAATGGCTTCAACCCATTTTGCCTGGGGTTCTTCACTAGTTTCTGGTTTTAACTTCCAAAGTTAAATGGAAAAATAAGCATGGCAAGAAACAAAAATTATCAAGAAGAGCGTTTTGTACAGCCCTAGTCCTGGAATTATATCTGTGTAGCTAAAACATTGCTGAATGAGTCCTGTCGGGCTCAGGTGAGCTCCTCCTGGCACCGATGAACCAGCTTTACCTCCTCTTATCTGTAGAACACACCACACTCACCCACAAAATCACCTATGTATACACAAATGTACATAAACCAAGACAGAAGACGGCACAGCTTCACTGATGTAAGTTGAGCTGAAGCCTCGATACCCCTGAAGCCTTAATACAGAACATGCTGACACAAACAGAAATCCCTGTGCTGACTGCAGTGGATGTAGACAAGAGTTCCAGGGCTGTCTCGAACACAAAGCTTGCTCTTCCCATCCAGGCAGTGTTCACACTATTCCCAAGTATGATTATTTTAAAACAATTATGATAAAAAGGCCTTTCCAGCTATCTCTGTCCAAAACTAGATCTACTATGAAATGGAGAAATTCTAGGGGAATATATATATTTTTCCAACTCCTAAATGTTTGCATTTAAAAAAAGAGCATTGCTAAAAATACAACAGCTCCATGCAGACAAGCACTATGATATTTTATGCTTCCCCAAGTCCAACAGAGAGAATTAATGTTTTCCCACCCGCCTCCCAGAACCGCACTGACTGCAATTTTAAAAAGCACCAATAATTGACAGTCACAGCGTGTGTTGGCAAACAACTGCCTGTCCCAGGATGCAGTGGAAATTAAATGCTAGTCACTTCCTTTAAATTACCAAAGAAAGGGAAAAATACTGCAGAGAAGGAGTGGATCTGATGCCATCAGACCTGCCTCAGGTGCTGTCCTGGCAATAAATCTATCCAAGCTGGAAAGGGAATCTGGCTTTCTGATCTTTCTGATGTCGACGTTCGGGCCAATGATGGGACACAGCCTGGTCCTCCTAATCATGTGGAAACACAATAAAAGACTGGTGTATGGTCCTACGTCCCCTGCAGGCCAGGCCTTCTTGTATTCTCACCATGTGCAAGGAGATTTTATTTTGCTGCTTATCATACCAAAGGAGGAAACAGAAGATAACTCTGCATAACTTCTTGTTAGATAGGAAAAAAGGACAACCCCCTCAAGTAATGCTTCCTCGATGAAACAGAAATGCTGTTGCAGGGTCAGGAGGAATGGAAAACTCCGTGATAGGAAAGGGACAAACCCTGCATGTGGTGGGATGAAAAAGACATCTTATCATACCAGTGAAGAGCAAGTCACTTACTTAAGCAAATGCTGGGCTACTGATGGGTGAGCAGTGAGCTGGCCACCGTACATCTCCAAGGAAGCCCACTGCATGATGGCCTGGTGCATTCGGTACTGCACTGTCAGCATCTTCACAACCTTCTCCCCGTGCCTCTTGATGAGACGCTCCATCAAGCTGAGTGAAAGGCCCTTGGCAGCAGCCCTGCATGGGAAAAGCAAGTCAGAAGTGGAGTCTGGCTTAGGGTGATGACCTAATGCACAGATGTAACCATCTTTGGGCTAAAGACTCAACCAGCACCTCACACTGCTGTAGCCCTGGCAGTGCTGCAGCTGGAACTGAACGCAGTGTTGACCAGTGCTAATGGTGTTCAGTTGCAATGCCACCAGAGCACCTGCAACACCTACTCTGGACCCTGCTGAGCACCCCCGTGTTATGGGATGGTGTTATCTCCCTGGCCTTCCTACTCTGTTTCGCTCGGGTACCAACAGGCAGTGGGAGGGGAGCACAAGGCTGCAGGGTCCCAAGTGTTATCTTTCAGCTTAGGCTCCCCAGCAGGCTGAAGACCCTCAGGGACAGACTTCTGCCTTGCAGGCAGATCAGATCAGCTTGAACAGGTCAGGGTGGAGAGATGCCTGCTTCCCTTTCCCGTGGGAAAATGGCATGGCGTGTTGCCCCTGTAACGCAAGGGATGCAAATGGTATCGGCTATCCCTGCCTGCAGCGTCAGTTCTCACACCCAGACCTGCTCAGTGTCGTTGGGAAAAGCTGAGAGAGGATGCCCAAGATCCCTGCTTGGGGAAACAGCTCCAGAACAAAAACCTCTTAACCCGTAAGCTCATCCCATCATCATCCTCAGTCACGCTGCTCATAACAAGCTCTAGATACTGCAGCTGTCAGTGTAACATTACGCTGACATTACTGCAAGGTCACCAACAGCATCAGAATCACCTAATGCATTAGTATCAGAGCTCGACCCCGAATCTTGAAATGCTTAACGTCAACACAGCCAGACCTTGCTAATGTTTCATCGAGACACTTGCTACTCAAGCAGTCTCATTACTCCTTGGCCACTCACCCCAGACTAACGCGCTAATGCATTTCACTGCTTATTGCTTTATTACCCATTAAGAAAACCAACACTCCATCATTTCTGGCAAAGGTCCTGTGCTTATATCTGTGACACAAATTAATAAAACTCCTAATGAAATAAGCCTCTCAGGAGCCTAATTGCTTTCTCTTCGCCATACCAAAAGGGTTTATTAGAAGCATCGCCTAACGGTACTATCTGAGGAAGGACGAGAATTGTTGTACTTTGATTTTGTGTTTTGAGCATTTCAGAGCATAAAGAGTTTTTTCATACCGTGTGTCAAGCACCTTGTACAATACTGTAGTTCATGGTGAGGGGTTCCGGTTGCTACCGGAACACAATGAACAAGCACAACGATGATGAAATTATGATAGGAACAGCTCGGTAAAATTATTTCTGTCAAGGCTAAGGGGCACAGCACCCATCCAATTACTGCTGTGGGAGGCATTACATTACTACTTGGCACCACAGCGAGTGTCTTGTTTGCTGTACTGGCCAGCCCTGTCACATTAACAACAGGGCACTTGGTAAATAAGAACAAGAGACGGCAAATTCATTAAAACTGCAGAGAGAGAAAACTGAAGGTAGATCTTTCTGAGAAGTTGAGCCCTCCTTGCTAAATCACAGAATGCAGCACACAAGGAAAAAACAGGTCATAAACTCTGAATGGACGCAACTGCAGGACTTTGGAGACAGCACTGCTTTTTCAAAGGCTGTTGTGATATTAACAAGCGTTAAACAACACACAGGCGCAGAAGCCAGGAGGAGGGTTAGCAGGTTTGCAATACGGATATTGTACTTTATACAGCAGAGGTTTCCAGCTGTGCAGTGCATTTTGCTGCTGATTACAAACCACACGAAGGTTGGCCATAAAGCCTTCACAGCTCCCCAGCGCCAGCGTTGCTACTGGCATGACACTGATGTACTTACAGAGGTCCTTATGCTCTCAGCTGACAGCACAGGAGAAAAGCAAGAGGCCGGTGGGGCTGGGTTTTCAGGAGGGGAAGGGGATTAGGTGGTATGAGGGGAAAGAGGAGGATATAGGGCTGGGACCTTGTTACAGTTATCAGGAGTTAGCTTTTCTCCTTCCAGGCTCACAACTGAATGACAAGGCACTGAGCCTGATCCTCCCAGCTCTGCTCTGACCCGCCGGGCACGCTAAAAGGCAGCCTTTGTCTCCCAGGCAAGGAGGGAAGGCAGCAGTCCTAACAGGGAGAGCTGTCCGCACTCAGGCACAAGCACCTACCTGAAACAGCTCTTCCCTTAGGAATGGCCCTTTCTCCTGCATGACCCAGGAATCTGGGGACTCAGAGCCCACCTCTTGCTCGGTCTTTGCCTAAAGCATGACCACTACAACCAAGATAAAAATGTTTCTGGTTCCTTCCACCAGCCATCTCCTCCTGACAAGCTAATGAAAAAGCCAGCCACATGCTGAGTCACCCACAAGTGACCTGGCTCCCAGAGCCAAGAGGGCACCATGAGGCTTTAATTGCCCTGACCAGCCTCACCTGGGACCTACACCCATATAAGCTCAGCATATAAGCTCACCCATATATCTGAGTTATATCCTAGATTTGTCTGCTGGATGGAGAGATCTCTGGATCTATGTTGCAGGTCATTTTGATCCTGTCTTTAGCTGCATCTTCTGGATGGATGCTGGACCCACATCATGGCTTTGTTTCTAGCCTACCTCCTGATGGGACCCCCTGGATGGATCCCAGATCATGGCTTGCTGGAGCTGCTGGCAAGCTGTGTTACTGGTTTTTGGCTCTGCCCACTCTGCTCAAAACCCCATGGGACTGTCCTACTGCTGCCAGACACTGACAGTGTAAGGCACATCAGGCAACTCGAGCAAGAAGTGAGGGATACCAATATAAGATGCTCTCAAAGTCTTACAGGGATGCAGCAGGCTTCGCAGCCTTACCAACCAAAGGTACCTCTTGTTTGCTTTTATTCTTTACTCCTCTCCCCTGGCTCAAAAATTCTTGCAAATCTAAGAGCAAGCCTAAAACTGATTTTCATGGAGAACTGGCAGGAAAACCCTGGTGTTATTTAACAACAAATACTCTGAAGTGTTTCTTGTAATGATACATAATAAAGCATGGGGAAGGCATTAAGCCTCACAGCAAGCTTTAGGAATAGTGCTCTTCTATACAGTAACAGCACAGTTTCCACTGCAGGGATCTACATGAGATTATATGTTAAAATAATAATGAGGATATTAAACTGCTTGCAAGTATTTTACCTGTTAACGAATATCCTATTATTTTACTGCTCAATTAACTGCTACAATGGTTGACTTTTATGCCAACAAAATCATAAGAGCACTAAGCAAAAGTTCTTTTAAGTATCAATTGCTTTAGAGCAATTAAATTAGGATAGGAGGTTGGACAAACAGACTCATGCATCTGGTACTCAGGACCATCGACTTTAAAGTACCTGAAGTAAAGCTAGGAAACCTAAAATTACCAAAATAAGCCCACAGCAGCCAGTGTTTGCTGCTAACATGGTTTCACCTTGCTTCTTGTGGAGGAAAAGGCTGTAGTTTGTTCAAATGCACCTTCCTGGGGTGGGGAGGGTGCCAAGATCAATCCTAATGAGGGAGGATGAGGCCCTGCTGCTGTTCACAGGAAAGCCTTCCTCCTCCAGCTCTTGGAAGAAATGCTACAGATTAATGATGATAGCTGTAGCCAAGTGGAACCAAATATTTCAAAGGCTTTTGTGTCCGCTGTGGTGTGAAATACCCTTTATGAGCTGGGTGTGAGGAGTCGGCCTGCCGTGTAGATGTCAAGAATGATCGTTACTAGGGGGGGAAAAAAAAGGGAAGCGTTTCCCACGGAGGGATCAATCATGTTATATCTTTTCTTATTCATCCTCTGGATAGCTGGTCTCCTCCCTAAGAGACAGAAGGAGATGTGGGTGTGACTGATTTCTGCTGTACACCACTGAATTTGGACAGCAAAGTCTGGAGAAGGATGTCAGTGTGTTTTCCTGCCTCAAGAACTCTGCATTAAGCTCTTGGATGGCAAAACCAGGCTGAGGGTGTTGTGGACATGCAAAATATTAACTGTCCTTTCCTTTGTGCCCTGGGCTTTTCTATCCTGGTATACGTTTTTAAGAGGTTTCACAAAAAGGTAAAGTAGTAGTAAGTGAGGCTGTGCAGAACTCCCCCTTTCTCTGGATAGTGTGGATTTGTTTGGTTTTTTTTTTTTTAATCCTTCCAAATGTGATGGAGGAGGGTAGCTTGTTCTTTCCAGCTGTGGAAGCTACCAAGGAAAACCAAGGCCTGACACTTGCTCTTCAGTGACAAAAGTGAAAGCAAATCCATTTAGACCTGACGTGCACATCAGCAAACCACTGAGCATGAAGGACTAACGTGTGGATTTGGGATGGTGGAGACATCCAGACTGAGTGCTACCAAACAAGACAGCAAAATATTCCAGTACTTGTCTAAGAAACTAGTTGAAAGAAAGAGATCTGATAACTACCTGCAGATATTTGAAGAGTATAAAATTGAATTAATAAATCAAAGCCCTGATGTGGAGACAAATTAATTGGGATGTCAAAAAAGGATGGAATGAGGACTAAAATGAAAACAAATTCCTGTCAAGACAGCAGAAAGTGTCCTGGCATTGAAATACTCCCTGGGACTGGGCCAAAACCCAGCAGGAGGCTTGAAGCTGATATCCGTGAACTTTGGAGCGAGCTGTGGGGAATGGAACAGCAGAAACTGGCATTTGCCATCACTGGGAGGTCTTTCAGAAGAAACACATCCAGTACGGACAAGAAGTAGGTGAATGTACTGTAAGGGGGGGGGAACGCCCTCTGCATCCTGAGATAACTCCAGGTCTGTCAGCGTAAAAAACCCTGATAACTGATAAATGCTGAATCCATGGAGGAAAAAGCAAATAACCAGAAGGTAGTTATACCAGACAGGGCCCAGCCCTCCGAACTGAGCACAAGCTGTGTGGCAGCCTAGCTGTCTGATCGCACTTGCAGTATGGCTCCTACAAAGAACCAAGAAGCTCCCTGCTTAAGCAGGACTAACTTCACATAGGGTAGTAACAGACAATCCTTCTGTCAGCCCAGATTCATCCCGGCTAACTTTAGACCCTTCACTGGGGCCTTGAAAATAGGAATCCACCCACTTCAAGTCTGCTGTCATCAATGGAGGAGAAGGAGAAGGTAGGCAGAAGGGTTTGAGCCCTCTGCATGAATCATCCCTGGAAATAGCTTATCCTTTTCCATTAACCAAATTGGAGACAGCAGGTGATTTGGTGCCTTAATTAGATCTCTGGAAATACCTAACAAGATGGAGGGGAGAAAGAATCTGCCTTTGTGTTGCATTTCACCGTGTGCAAGGACTGTGAAAAGCACAAAGTGTGCTCTCCAGCCTCTGCTTTATTTGTGTCATGCAGGGGGGGTGCTGCCGTACAGAGGAAAGCCGTGTTACGTGCCTCGTTCGATCCAGCAGATGCTTTCACTTGGGCAGCAATTAAAAATGAGGCCAGGGTTCAGATCTGTAAGGAAAAAGAGCTAATAAACTTCTTAGGTTTTGCACTTAATTAGGGGGCTACTGAGACAAACTGTCAGCTGCTCCAGCTGGACCTCACTGCACAAAACCTCCTTCACAGGCTGGCTGGGGGGCGGGTCACTAGACAACAACGGAGCTTGCAAGAAAGAAACACTTTTCTTTCAGCATTAGGTGGTTTCGTTTTCTACCAGGATAACACATCATCCCAGGTATTTTCTACAGGATGAAAACTCTGCAGTATATTATTTAAGCCCTCTGCAGATTCAAATGGTCTGTCCAAGAGCCCTCGGCTCTGCAGAGCCAGTGGAGCTGAGGGACATGTTGGTAACGTGGAAAGAGGAGAGGGAAATTTTGCTATTCCCAAACAGAGGCTAGGACTAGAGAAGAAGACTCTGGATCAGCACCTGCCTGATGAGCGCCCACTCTAATTCCTGTATGTATGGTCAATACCTGCCGCTGTACCCATCTGCAATGAATACCTGTGGGGCTGCTACGAAGGACTCCCACTGAGATGAAAGGTAAAGCCATAAATAGCTCAAAAACCTTTATTTTCCACAACAGTCGGCCACCTGAGCAATGGGAAAAGCTTGAAAATACTCAGTTGTGAATAATTTTACTTAACCAGATGTCAGCCTTTAGAAGTGAGGGGGAAGACAGGAAAGATGGACTCGGGCTGATCCCAAGCTGGGGTTCAAGACATCTTGCTCAGTCCTAGCAGCCACCACAGGTTTCCTGTACAACGTGGGATGAAATAAGGAGAGCAATCCTCCCTCCCCCTTTGCCATGTTTATTCAGATCATAACAGGGACCATCTCTCCTTATATACACCAAGCCTAACACAACAGGATAATAGATGGAGTTTTCCAGTGCTGAACTAATATACTTTAATAATAAATAAAGCAAGCTGGGTTTTCTCTGGTTCCCTCCTGTGTGGCCTTTTTGGTAGCAGTTGCTGTGGTTGAGTTCATGTTGCAGCTTTCCCCCAAGTGCAGGAACACAGCCAGGTCTCTGCTTTGTTACCTGTTTCTAGTTGAAGATCTCCTAGGCTTTCACACTTTGATGGATTTGCTGCAGGTTAGCTAATAGGTTTCAAGAGTTGCTTGGGGAACTGAGAGAAGACCGGCTGGCACAGGCAGCAGCGTTGTAGCAGCTTTGCCTTTTAGGCTAAACTGTAGACAGGCAGCATTTGAGAGCACAGCCCATAATTCTTCCAAGTAAGCTGAAGTCAGCTTGGCCTTCTGCACTTTATCTTCCAAAAGGCAACTGTCTGCAAGGCTGAGCTTTGGTGACTGGTGTCTTGTCTGACCAGCACCTGGGTCACGGACCTGCTGATGCCTTGAGCCATAATTTTGTTTAATGTAGCAAGTTTTGTCGGATCATACAGGCCAAGTTATAAATCTGTTAATACTATTGATTCAGACGCACATTCTCTCTGCCTTATTTTATTTTAAATCAGTTGAACTTTAGGAAGGACACAGAGTGACACGGTGCTTAAACATTCTTAAGGTTTCTCATCCAAAAGGGATTGCTCCACAAGAGATGTGAGCTCACCGAACAACTGACTTCCCTGCACAGCTGGTAACCCTGCTAAGGTTGAAGAGTGAGAAGATCTGACTTCTACTCACACTCTCTTTTAATTTTACAAAGACCAGTTCTTTGTGCAGCTGGGATTTTAAAAACATGGAAGGAAAACATGCAAAATGCTTAACAAAATTGTCAAGCTCTTTATAAAGAAAAACAATGGGAACAGCAAGGACAAAAAGCTTGGTCCAAGTCACACCCATAGGATCTAAGAAGCAAAACAATGTTTCTGGTGGAGAAAGAGGATGTTATGATCACCTGTGACCAAAGGAGAGATGCAAACTAGTGGCAGCTTTCCACTGCAAAGTCACATGAACTCAAAACTGAGGGAGAGAAAAGCCTAACTCCTCAAGCAGGATGAGGAGGAGGTCTGCAGCAGATGGTCCTATCATGAGAAGCTTTTGGCTGTTGACTCCACGATGCAGCACCAGCAAATGCTCCTGGCATCAGCCATTATGACAGAGCAGAAGAAAGCAGCTGGGCACGTGCTATGATGTTTTTGGAGCTCTTACAAAGAATTTTTTTTGAAATTGCTTCATTTCAAAGAGAGGCCCAAACTGACAGCAGTTGAGCCTTAGACCCACTCACCCCCGAGCTGGTATTTCTACTATGTCTTACCCTTAATCTGACAGTCTTGGGAAAAATAAGTCTCTAGGCTCTGTTCCTGGGGCTGGGCAGCCCTGTCTGCCTTGCTAGCATGTAGCTGCTGACTTGGGGCCACACACATCCACCTAAAGCTTCTGGTCTTGTAAATCAGCACTGCTGTGGTAGAAGCCTGAGATCTGAACAAGTGCATTTCCACAACCAGAAGCATAAGCAGAGGAAGGGCTTCCAACTCCCTCTTCTCTGCTTATTCATAATTTGGAACAACTTACTGGCACAAGCGGAGAGTGGGGTGAAAATCTCGAACCAGTGTCGCTGCTCAGAATGGCAGTTGAGCACAGTCCTGCAGGCCGAGGGCAGCACAAACACCATGGCATTATGCAGCTACGATAGTTTCTCTGGCAGAAAAGACAAGCCTTAAGCATCACTTAACAAATGATAACCCTGAAATCAGAAGGACCAAACTGCAAATTTCTTCTTGCTAGTAACCAGATACTTATTCTGAAAAGCACCTTGAGCATCAGGCAAGGAGCTCTTTACCGAAGAAGGAGCTCTCTCTGCTGAGAAAATCACACCTGATCAACACAACAGTCAGCACAAAAATATCAGTTTTAATGGAAAAAAAGGAAACCTCCCACTGTTTTTTCAGGCCAAATTAAAAGAAGCGAGAGGCCAATTCCCAGCAAATAATGCACCGGAAGGATTTATCTTCCCTTTAACTTTCACACTAGTCACCTGTGACTGCCCCATGAGGTTTTTTCTTATGGCTGAAAATTCTCTACTGAAATAGTTTTGTTATCTGACTCCAGATTAAACCAGTTGCCTACTAATTTAAGCATATGAGACTCTAGCCCCTGACTGCTTCTTCCCACCCTAGACTAGTAACACATCAGCTCAGCACAGATTACAGCCTCTCTCTGTCTCCCCAGCCTTGACTAGCCATTTGGCTTCTGTATGGAGGTAAAATTATTTATTCCCAGTTTACGGATGGGGAAAATCTAGTCACAGGTCTGCAGCCTGCAAACTCACAGTAAATAAACAATGAGATAAGGGTAGGGGGGTTTGGATAGGCTTTTTGCAGTTCACCAGCCTAGATACTTCCACCAGACAGTGCAGGAGTGTGCTTATCACCTGCCAAGATCTGCAAAACAATAAGTATCTGTGCATCTGATAACAGTAAAATGAGAAAATGATCCAGTGCCTTAACATTATTTGCACCATCTCTTAGCCACCTGCCAGGAGCTGCTGCCTCCCTTGGACTTTTTATTTCCCTTGTTCAAAATTAAAGTGAGATCACAGATACGTATCTTGCTCATTATTTTTTGGAAGCAGGAGAGAAAGTTTATGAAGTCAGCCCTACTTCTCTGCTTCTGCACAATGACAGTTCAGTAATTCCAGATCTAAAGCTAGATAACTATGCACACATGTATATTTTAAACTACCCAAAGGCTCCTTGGTTCTATTTGGAGTATCCCCCTCGAAGCACAGGCAATCTATGCTAGCCACAGATCTTTCCCACAATCTAATTGTTCTTAATATGTGTGTTGTAGGTACTGTGAGGTTTTATAATCGCTGTGGTGTGTGTGATAACGCAGCATCTCGGTGGGCCAGCTCCCACATTAATACATTAAATAAATAAATGTGAAACCACAGAAGCAGAATTTAATAAAGGGAAGACTTGGATTAAACTGAGTACGAGCCTGACTTTGCTCCACAAAACCTGCAGTCAGGAAAGAGTAGGTAAACCAGGCCACCCTTCTTACCAGGTACAAGGAGACATCATGTAGAAAAACTTAAAAACAAACATTTTAAACTTTATGAAACAAGTATTTTTAAACTTACATTTAAATACTGGTCAGTGAAACCAGAATTTGTGCCTCTGTTTTGTTCACCTTCTGTTTGCTTATAATTTTATTAGTTTTAATAGATGATGTGATTGTTTTAAACCATTTTTTGAACAACTTTTCTAACCAGTCTGAAAATTACTTTGTGTAAGAGAGAAAACAAAGAATTCAAGCACAGTGCTGTTAAGCAAGCGGGACTGAAAAAACATCTCTGCTGATGACGTCTCTCAGGGAAAACATCTGTCAAAATATACACAACTTCGAGTAATCTAATAGTAGTGCATAGTGTAAGTACTCCGTCTCACTGAAGAGAAAAATGAAAGCAAGCAAGGCAAGCTCAATGCATTGAACTCTTTGGAGCAAGGCATGTTTCAGGTGACTGATGGAAGGATGCAGACAAGCACACAGAAAACAACTGTCAGTCCCACAGCAGTACCAGCCAGGAAGGACCCTCTGATTTCATAGTGTTTATCTGCTGTTTATCTCGGCCTCTTGTGCAGAGGCCACAGCGGTGAGTGGACGAATGCCACATTACACAGCCTTTTTGAGCAGAGCTGTTTCTGTGATGCTGCAGAGCTGCATCTGATGTTCCCAGTGTAACAGATTTCCCTGAAACACAGTTCAGCATGAGTTTCTGCCTGTTCTTCCTGCCTCACTGCACTCACCCTCCCTGTCTGCCCTGCTTTTTCTGCAGAGGATCCTCCCTGTTGCAGGCACACAACTCCTAAGTACGTGTGGGACAAGAGCAAAAGGCAATCTTGGATTAGGCTGGGACTCTAGCTGTTGGATGGTGTCCCTGATGCAGCTTGGAGGACCTCTGCAAAACGAGCACATCGTGTTTCAGACAGCTCCCTGTCACTGTGTGAGCCAGTACTCCCACTGAGAACAGCCAGGATTCGATACAGAACCATCTTTTCCTGAGGTTTGCTGTAGCAGTTCTACCAAGGTAACCCACCTTGTTCCTACAAAACTTGATCCAATGTGTGAACTCCTGCAGGCCACGTCTCTGCTCCCACGCAGATGAGAGCCTCACAGGCAAGATGCACACACCTTTGAGAATTCCCGGCAACTCCAGAGCGGGGCCAAAGGCTGCCTGTCAGACTGCTCTCCCTGTCTGCAAACACAAAACCCTTGCAAGCCCTGGAGCAGCTGCCCAGCAGGCACTCATCAGCCCAAAAGGCACCACGCTGACTGCACAGACTTTGCTGTTAAGTGGCTCGGTCAGCAGCAGGTAAAACGACCAACTGTCACGGCCTTGTGCGATAAGAAAGCCTGCTCAGATGCAGCCGCATTAAACGTTAAACAGTTACTATCAGTAAAACAGGTCTGATGTAATTCTGGCTGCGTGACCAAACCCAACTCATGGGGGATACCAATAAATAATCCACATTAATGAAATGTCTTGACACTTGAGGCATTCAGAAGCATCTGGCTGCATAAATAACAGGAGGACCCGTGAACACAAACCGCTCCTTACTTGTGAGAGATGATGGTGGGAGGAAGCTGTTTGTGATCCCCAGCAAGGATACACCTCGGAGACTTCAGCAGAGGTATCCAGCAACTGGCTTCCAGGGCCTGAGCGCACTCATCTATCACCACAAGATCAAAGTGATTTTCAGGAAGCAGCTTTAGTGGGCCATCAGAGGAAGCACCTAATTAAAGAAAGTGCACAGCTTAGCAGGGGAGCACAGCAAAACATGCAACCTGTTTTAAAAACAGACCACACATGCTTTAAATGTGATTGAAGGAGGTAGGTAAAATTAAATTTCTTTGCAGAGACTTAGAAATTCAGCTCTGTAGTCCATGCCAAATACATATACATATATATGTGTATGTCAGACTGTTTTTGCCAATTTCTGTTTGTCCTTTTTTGCCCTGGCATCTGGGCCTGAAAGCTTCCAAGTATCTTTGAAAACAACAGTGAAACCCAGATGACAAACAGAACAATATGCTCAAATGCTTCACTCAAAGCAGAAGCGGAACGAAAGCAGTTATGAACACCCACTTTCCTTCTGCCCTCAAATGCAAACAGAACTTCTCATCAACCACAATGGAAAGGATGACAGACTTGAGATTGACCTTGCCTGGTACACTGAGGGACACTCCGAGAGGGAAGGATCATGGAGGCCCTGCGTCCTCTGCCCTGCTGGCCCTGGCTGTTCTACTCTGTCCTTCCTCATGGCAGTAGGAGAAGGGAAAGCATGGGAGACTGTCATCAGACAACCACGGCAAGGGCTCTTTTTTTACATCAGGCATCCACTTGTAACATCAAACAAATAACTCTTATGCATGTCCTGCTCTAACCCAGACAGGAACCGATACTGATCCATGTATTGGACAGAACTATGCATTTCAGACACATCAAAGGTATCACTGCAATTCAGAAGAAAAAGGGATGCAAAAGGAAGAGAGGAGGATTAAGAAGCCAGCATGCCAGACAAGGAGATTTTTATTCGCGGCATTCACAGAAATGTTTTTTCAAAAGCCCCTGTGCTATTACACAGAAAGCAGCTCTGATTAGGGGTGATTCTGCTTTGCCACTGTAAATCCTACTGCATCTACAGTTTTGCATCACTTGGGATGTTACGGTTTGTCAACTGGGATACCATGTTTTCCTTTAAAATTTTTTCTCCAGCCTATATGAATCCACTCTGGTAACAAGGGCCATACAGTTTGAACTTGACTTTTGCAATTTTACAAGCTGAAGGTGGAAGGAAAAGAAATAGAAAGAGGTTCTCTCTATCTAAAAAGACTGTACCAACATGGCATGCAGCTGTGCAGACAGTTTTCTTCCCTTACAGCCTTGCAGCTCAACTTGAGTTTATTGAACTCCCATTATCTAAAGGTCACTGGTGTCCCTGTGTGTTGCCATGATTAAATTCTCTCTCTGCTGAACCTAGCAACAGAACAGTTTGGCTTGCATAAATAACTCCCATCAAACTACATGGTTTCAGACAAATACCAAGACTGCTTAACTGATGAAAACACAAAATCCAAACCCCTTGTTTGACCACTGCCTGTTGCTGAAGCAGAATTGCACAGACCTCCACAATGACTAGCAAGCCTGAGTCCCAGGAGAAAATCACATCTGATCAACACAACGATCAACACAAAATACCAGTTTTACCGAAAAAAGGAAACCTCCCCCTGTTTTTTCAGGCAAAGTTAGAAGAAGCGAAAGGCCAATTCCCAGCAAATAATGCACTGGAAGGATTTATCTTCCCTTTAATCTTTACACTAGTAATTTGTGAATGCCCCATGAGGTTCTTTTTTTATGACCTAAAATTATTAATGTTTCCTTTCAGCAAATAATCCCTCAGCAACCAAATCTGAAGATTTTAAGTGGGCCCTGGAGTATTATACATCTGATCTAGAAAAGCACTTCAGCACACGTTAAACTTGAAGCACTTATGTTCCCCTTCCATCACAAGGGTATTACTCTCCTACTTGCAGGTGCAGATGTACCTACCTGCACTGCCTGATGAATACCTGGAACTGTTCCCTAAATGTTGTTTACACCACTTGGGTGACTTAAAGAACTAACCAAATACAGCAGACTGAGAGCAGCCTATGGAAACGTGCTGTATTCAACCAGCCATGGAAATTAACCATGCAGGAAAGCAAGTCCACGTGACTTACAAAATCAATAAGCAGACTGCTGCACACCTCCAACAGCACTTGCCTACTCGCTGAAAGCTCAGCTCCTACTCAGAATTAACAAAGATGGGCCACGTTGGCTCACACCAAAGGCCCTTCTTGACCCATATTTTTTGCTAAACAACAACATCACATGCCAGAGTGTAAGCTGGGAGAATCCCACTGTGGAGAAGTTTGAGAGCTTGCAGCAAACTTGACTGAACTCCCAGGAGCTTGGAGCAGAAAGACTGTCTCCCTCCTACCCTGGCACGATGCTGCATTGCAAGGCAGATAGTTTATGTGAATCCTGACAAGTGAGGTAAAATACTGCAAAGAAAAACGGGATCTCATACCTGTATTCGTAGCAAGGACAACACTGGCATGGGTAAGGGCTGCAGCCATGGCAGTTTCTTCTCGTTCCTTCAGCTCCTTTCTCAGTGACTTAATTTCACTGAGAAAATGGTTCCGCTCTCCCTTGTCTTGAGCCTTTTTAGTTTTTGCCTATAGAACAGAAAAATCAAGATAGAACAACCTTTTTCTAGTCCTAGGGATTTATGTTCAGCTTCTCGGATAACCAAAGAACCTGAACACAGCATGGCTTCTCTATGTCCACCACGATACATTGGCTCATCATAATCAGCCCCACTAAACCTTGGCTTCTCTTCCCTCTCTCTGACAGAAAGCCCTTCCCACAATCAGTGTGGCTCCAAGCATGAAGAGTATTTCTGCCTGTGCAAAAGATGAACTGTATCAATACATCCCCAGGCTCTGAGCATGAAGCAGCAAAATGAGAATATCACTGCCCATCAGACCATCCGGGAGCATCAGCAGGAAGACCATCACTCAAGGTCCAGACAGTGATTTCTTCAACTTAGCGGGTCCATGCTTAAACTCCTCTGGTTGCAGACTCTGATAGTCTTGGATTGTGACCATAAAGTGTTGGAGAGTAACTCCCTGTCCTTAAATCCTCTGTTCAGCCCTTCCTGCTCTGCCCTGTACCTTCCCAATGCCCCAGAGATCAGCAGGGAGAAGGTTAGATGCTTCAGTCCATCCAATGGCCAAGTCTGTGCATCAGTCAAAGCACCTGGGTACAAAGCAGGGAGTAATGTATAATGGTGATTAGGTTTTTATGGGAGGAAGGGTCTTGTGCCTTTGGCAGGGGAGAAACCAGGACTTCCTATATCATTCTGCTCCATTACTCAGGGCAAGCAGGGACCTTCTGATTCCAAGTGACCTTGAAGCAGGAGGGCTCCCCAGGTTGACTGTGCCATGTCCAGCCAAAGCAGCAGCCCTGCATTTTTAAAAAGGCATCTCTGAGCTGCTGTAAATGATTGAGAGCCATATCTAGACAGGCTCATGGCTTTTTTTAGCAACGCCTATTAAACATATCTAACACATCAAATCATCACCACTGGTTGTTAGCACTTCCCCAGCTACAGACCAGCAGCTATGAGACAACAGCCAAGCTATCATTCACTGCAAGTCACCTTGAGAAAGGTACCCACACTCTCAGATGGAAATTTAGATTATTTCCTTGGAGGTAAGGCTGATGACTTGAGAAAGCTGAAAAGATTGCATACACAAGCTTTTATACGCAGCCAAAGCAATAAGATTTGATGGTTCCTATAATCATCCCCTGTACAGATGGATTCTCCAGCGTCCAACATGGTCCAGCTCATATGGCCACCTTTTCACTAAGAAAGACAATCATGTGTCTCACTCAGCCACCTGTTTTGGTTAAACCTGTAGGTATTTAATACCTTTGAAACCTCTACATGTCTGTCAAATGTAGTCACAATTGGCTGATGGGCCACAAACAGGTACGCAGGAAACATGATCACACAGGCATCTTTTCCCTAGCTTAATCTAAAAGGACAGTATGGGTGCCAGCCCTGATACTCATTGAGCTGAAGGGACAAAGCAGATTAGCATCGACTTCCTCTCTGCTAGAAACAAAGATTAGAGAGCAAAACTGATGGTGCCTGAAGAGCCAAGTTTAATGTCTGTTCTGCAAAAAGATCTGGTTAGTAAATTAAAAATAGCAACTGTTCCGTGATGTTGGCTGGTGACATTAAGATCCAAATATCTGACTGACTCAGCTCTGAAAGCAGCTGAGGGAGCAGGGAGCCCAGTCCAGAGGTAACAGCACTGTCAGTCAGCCCCAAGGACAGTACCTGGCACACTGTGAGCCAAGATCCCCAGATACCAGAAGGCTCTAATTGTCCTGAGCTGGCTCGTTTGGGCCCCCACCCATGCACTCATTGGTCTGGGAGTTGCATTTAAGGCCAGACCTTGTTCTTTATTTGGGTTATGGGGTTTGAGCTCTGAGCCTGGCTTCCTTTCTGTGTTGATAGCTGCATTGCCCTGGGCCTGGCTGGTTGGTCTGGGCTGCCAGCTGACTCTGCTCACCACTGCTGGACCTCTGCTGCCTTTCTTACTTGGGCACTATGGGACTGTGCCTGTGTTGATGCAAAGAATATCCAGAAGCTGATGTCCTGGAATGCTTGAAGCCTGAACAGGTGAGGGAAGAAGGCATAAAGGGGTAAAAAATGTGCAGAGAGCATCGGTTTTCATTAATATTACTAAATAATACACATTTAGCCTTTATAAATTCCTGTGGCTGGGGGTAATGGTGAAGGAAAGGAGGAAGAAGAGTCAAAATGCAGAGTGGACAAAGGAAAAAATTGTTACAGGGGACACTACGAGGGAGAAGCTAAGGCAGGATGAGGGAAAGATGGACCAGGGCCTCAGAGGTGAGCTCTCTGCAGCCCAGAGAGAAAAGGTGCTGATGAGTCAAGTGCATCTTCTGTAGAAGAGCTGAGCATGGGCAGCTCAAAGCACAGCTATGCAGGCTGAGCTGCAGCAGTGTGTTAGCTCTTGGGGTTTTGTTTGGTACTTCAGGGTGGCACAGGCCTTGGTGGCCAGTTCCTATCTCCCATCACCACATACCCCTTGCTCTAGGGAGGAAGCAGATGGAGACCTTGAGGCTGAAGGCTCTGTTTTCTCCCTAATTTTCCTTGTACTATGGAAAATCAACAGTGGAGGAAAAAAATCTCCTTCCACCTTTCAAAGTGCCTCCCAAGGAGAGGAAAGGGAAAAATTAACAGCTACTGAGAAAGATGCAAAATAAATTAAGAAGTAAAAAAGACTTGGTGTAGAGCTGTGACTACAACCAGGTCTCCATCCCAGCAGAGAAGTATATGCTTCACAAACTTGCCTCTCAATCCTAAGCACAACTTTACTCAGCCCTCAGATGCTCCCTCCTTCCTTAGGTTATGTGCAAGAACAGCCTGTCTGCCAAGTGACTTCCCTAACAGCTCAGCAACAGAAATGCTGGATGATGCATAAACGCATTTGGGAAAACTGAAGCTGCTGCCATAGCGGTGGCTGCAGGTTAATGTTAATGGGGCTGCAAGCCACGCTCGGCCTGCATCGCTTAAAGGAAATGTGCAGTGCCTTCCTGAAGGGCAGGGCAATGTACTTGGGCAAGTACAGCACAATGTGTGTGCCGGGGTATGAAGATGCCCTCCTGCATCCCTGATCACGACAGGATGTCTCTTGAGCTGGATACACCTACAAAATGGCTTCTAGAAAATGCTGTCACCAGACAGGGAGGGGAAAAACCTTAGTATCAAAACCTATCATCTCAAGTAAAAGAGCTACTTTGTAAATTAAGTTTAGGAAAATTAGGTTGTGAAAGAAGAAATTAAGGATGCATTTTTATAGTGTATTCTGCTTTCTACTTGAGGTGCCTGAGAGTGGGAGGGAGTGTCAGGACAGCCAGATATCTCATTAGGAAGTGAATTAATGATGTGAATGTTTCTCTTGCTCTCTTTTGAAGAGGATTGCATGAGCAATGCCAAACAGCTAATGTGGAGAGCAGGGCACTGCAGCATCTCTCCCTACGCAGCAGTAATGATTATGGTTTTGCCACTTCAATGAGGAATTCAGTTAGGAGGAGTTTTGCCCTTAGCTCCTTCTACAGCAGACGATAAGCACTGGTGGCAGGTGACTGAGGAGACTCAGGCAGCCCCTGGCAGAGAGGTTCTCTGTGATACACCTCTTCAGGCTGGAAGCCTTCACCACCTCTAAAACTGTCAGGCTTGCACCCCAGTTCCTTGCCTCCAGGGTCAGGTTAAATACCTCCCAATCAGAGTAAATGGGATTAATCCAGGCCACACACAGCTCAAATTGTCACTGTTAGTCCTCTACACTATGCTATTTTTCTATCCTCTCCCCTGAATTGGCCTTTCTACTGTTGACTTGACCACAAAGACAGGTTTGTGCCCACCGGTATTTTACCCCTGCCTGTATACAGTATGATCCAGACTTGGAGCGTCACTGCAGGCTCATGGCATGCTGAACCCACAAATACCAGGTTCAACCAGGATGCAAGCTGGCTGCATGCTGCCCATGGCTCACATCAGGGCTAGTCACTGTGACTTGTCTCTAGCCACTGGTTTTGGGGCAACCCTGAGCACCTGGCTGTAGTGATTGTCTTTTAAGAACATCCAAGCAGTGGCAGAGTTGTTCCTCAGTTTGAGACGAAGTAGCTTGCCTGGCTAGTGGATCAGGTACTACTAATCTCAAGAGCTGGTATTCAGGTAACCCACATGGGGCATGTTGCAGGGACACGTACAAAGACCTGGTCGATGTCCTTCCTGATATCTGCCACTATCTGGGCATTGTCACCACGGGCCAAGACTGCGTCCAAGGAATGGTGTTGGATTGGCTCCAGCAAGCGAGCGGGGTGCCCTAGCCGCAGGATGCGGGCTTTGCAGCCAGCCAGCCTTTCCACCAGGTTATCCACAGCAACGTTGGATGGGGCACAACACAGGACCTGCAAGGGGGGAGACCAAGTGCTTGTTACTGCCAAGGAGAACAAAATGCTGGAGCAACAGTATCTGAGCAGGAAGACAGCAGAGGGAAACCAACACAATCTATTGGGAATAAACCACTGACATCTTCACAACCTCCAGACACTAAAGGCAATTCTCACCTTGCTCTGTAGCACTAGGGCAGGGTCTTCAATAAATAGCGAACCTGAGCTTTGAAGCTTTTATTTGCACCTAATTTCAGTGATAGGAGAAAAAAAACTGGTCCCTGCAAGCCAAGCCAGACTCTGCAGTGTAGCACAGCTGCTGCTGGATCTGCTCCAGCTGCCATGAAGCCCAATGAGTTTGCAAAATAAACCAAGGTGATTGCTGTCACTACAGTCCTGTCACTGATACTCACTTTCAGGCCCTGCTGTACAGCTTGCAAGATGATCTCTACTAGTGTTGTGGTCTTCCCTGTGCCAGGTGGTCCATGGATGATGGCAAGCTCCCTCTGAGCCAGTGAGAAGGAGACAGCTTCCCTCTGCGATGCATCCAGCGAGTCATTGTAAAGCTTTAGAGGCTCTGAGGAGACAGCGGGAGATTTGTTTGGACCTCAGCCCTAACTTGGGTGCTTGCTGAGAAGCACAAATCCATGAATACAAATAAGAAGCTCTCACTAGCAGGCCCAAATCAATAATGAAAATAATCTTTTCTGGGAGAAAGGTACACTGCGTACCACCTAGGTGGCTAAAAGACCCCAGACTGGTAAAAGTAAGGCTTGTTATACTTTCAAAACAAACAGGCATCCCTGTCTTCCTCCTTCTGTCTCCTACCCTGCTATTTTGCAGGAGGAGCAAGCATTCAGTTGTGAACGCAGCTAGTCTGTATTGGAACTTTTCAGCATTTAAAGAGGCATTTACCAGCTATAACATCAAACATGTAGGATCTTCTGGGTGTGGAAGGTGCTCTGGGTTTATTTTAAAGGTGAGCCAGCATATTTAGTAAACCTTCAATAAAAAGGAGAAAGTAGTTGACCTTGCAAACAAATCAATCCCAGTTAACAAACCCAACACAGCACTAGTGAAAAAGCAGAAAAAACTACAGTGTCTGTGAGCAAAAAAGAGCAGTCCTGTATTGTTCAACAATGACTGAAAAGGCAGGAAAAAAGATACAAACTGGCAATATAAATGGCGCACACTAAAATCAGTTTGAGCTTTAATGATCACAAAGGAAAAAGGGGAAAGAACGTGCGTTACAAGAGAATTGTTTTCACTGCAGAAGACCAACATCTCAAAAGCTGCTTTTTACCTCCTGGATTTATCTAATATAAACCCATATTTATTCTCATCCCCCATAATCCTGCTGCTAATCTCTTTGTTCATTATGGAGGTTAATTACAGCAGAGATGATGACTCATTACATTGAGGTTTACCGAAAATAATGTTCCCACAAAAGCTTATATAAGACAAATCTCTGGGCATCGTTCCCTGCTGGGCATCATGTGTTTTATTCCTATCTTTGCATTAAGGCTTGATTAAAAGCATGAAAGTTTCTTCTGGTTTCAGGCAGGTTAACTTAGGTGCAACTCCTGTGTAACTTCTGGCACTGACTTTTGAAGCAGCGCAACTGAGGTGTCCAGGTTAAACAAGTAACATCTGTTAAAAAGAGGCCTGGTGAGGAAGAGAGAAACAGGACTAATGGTACTTTTTCCTGTTAACCTGCCTCTTGCTCTATAGATAATTTTTGACTTAGTGTGCTAATGACTAAGAGAAGACTAGGAAGCATCCCATGGGCAGGGAAAAAAAGAATAGCTTAAAAACCGAAAGGCATTTCCCACAATGAGGAACAGCTGGGACGTAGGAGTCATTGATATTTCCTTGCTCAAGGAATGAGATCAGAAACAGGCTTCTCCTCATGCATACGCACCCTCTTCCCTTTTAATTACACACTGCCAAAAGTTGCTGTGTGGGAAGGCTGGGAAATGTGCCTCTTTTCTGGGCTGGGCATGTTAGCGGTGAGGAGGAGGGCAGAGCTGTTTAAGGGATGCTGTGGTGCCTCTAAACTCTTTTTCATCCACCAGCTGGGCTCTTAGTAGCCTCACCTGAAAAAACGTAGTTTATCCACTCCAGTAGGACTGGCCCAAGAGCTCATTACAAGCAATCCATTTACGATTTGCATCAGAGGCTCCCAGAAGACATCCATTAACCCAGCTCTAGCTCTGCGGCACCAACTCTGCATTGGTGCCTCCTGCTTTGCCCAAGGCTGTCCATCTCAGCCCCCTGACACAGATCATAGAGAGGATGAACATAAAACTGCATCCTTGGGCCTGGCAGGGATGGGTCTTGCTGGTGGTCAGGTAACTCAGCCCCTGATGCACAACTTCATGTAGGAGTGTAGCACTGAAAAAAAAAAAAAAAAAATCCACCTTGGCCATCAAGGTTGGTCCTCCAACAACATTTCCAGAAGCTGAGCCGTTTCTGCACAGTCCCAGCAGTTCAGGTGAGGTAGTAGGTTGGAGGGTGATACTCAAGTCCAGGAAGGGGGGCTTTGCACCAAACACAGGTGGGAACTCCTGGGGGGAAGAGCTCAAGTCTTCCAGAGCTGGAGGCCTCTCACTTCTCAGTGTACCTTCCAAAGTATATTCCTCACAACCAGTGTGTACAGGCACCGAGAGAAAACTTGGACCTTATGACCAGCTCCTCTACAGGACAACCTAACTGCAGCTGAACACTGCTGGATAAAACCCAGGTGGGGAATTAAGCCTGAAACAAGGAACTTTCCCTGCTCTCTGCATGAAGCATTTGGCAGCTGAGGTGTCTGGACTGCTTAGTTTTCTCTGTAGATCTCAAGGGCTTTTATGGGCCCTGTGACGACAAGAGGTATCACAGACCAGAGGAACAAGAAGCATTGAAGATTTTTTGCAAATGTCTTGTCACATACACTGAACTTGTGCCAAGAAGCCAAGGCAGTTTTGCTAGAAATCCCTGGTGCTTCCCCAGCACTCTGCCTGCTGGGTTGGCTTTTGCTGGGGACATCCCTGCCTTTTAACTAGGCTTTTTAAATTCCTTCTTTCTCTTTTCAAATGCCTTTTTACAGCAGAATTAGATATAAGCCATGCCTTTTGCACTCCACGTGACCACGCAAGCCAGCCAGTGTCTGGGCATAGAGATGAACACCCCCTTGCTTTTTCTAGACCAGAACTACAGGAGAGAGCTGGTACAGGATTATGCCTCCAATAAGGCATAACCTTATTTCTGAAAGAAAAGGAAACACGTCTATCCAGCTTAGCTGGTCTTGCGGTGCACAGCAAGCAGAACAAGGCTGGCCTCTGCTGGCAAGCAAAGCCTCTCTATACATCCCCCACAATGTATGGGTGCAGGGGTCCCTGCACATGTGCTGTGGTATCAGAACCCACCCAAAAGCTCTGAGACTCCCAGGAGTGAAATATGAGGCATCTCATTTTTCCCCCACACTTAAAATTAGGCTTAGGGTTCTGCTGCTGTACATACCACTTGCTGGAGCCAATTTTGCCCTTGGGAGAACACCCTTGAACACCCAGGCACAGAGACGAGTGCTTATGACTTCCACTGACCCTTCTACTTCTCAATCTCCTTGTAATTTGGTTCTTCCCCACTGTTTGCACAGAAGACAGTGACAAATGTTCCCTCTCTAGATATGGATCTCATCTATCCTGGGCCTTTCTCTTTTCCTGCACAAGTGTCAGTGCTAGCTTTTTCTCTGGGCAGGTGTTTATAAGGTCTCACTCCTACCCTTGGTGTTCTGGGCTTCTGATTGAAATGAAGCTTACTGCACCTTGAAATGACATTAATATAGATGTGTGTCTCGACAGCCGGTTTTATGAAATGTACAGAACTTATTAATTCTGAGACTCCTGACAGATTTGTCTGATATCAGACAATGGATAGGATGAGACAGATACAGGGAAGCAGATCCCCAAGAAACCACGCTAAACGATGCTTGGTCATGAAAGGAGATACTGTGTCACGGAGGAGAAGCAGCCTGAAATACTGTCAGGTTTTTCCATCTTTCCATGTCAGAGTATGCACCTGGGAAACATTTGCTGCCTTTTACAGACATTATGTGTATATGTGAGTTTCAACACTGTTTGCAGAGACACAGCCCCACGTCCTATGGTGTACGGGCACCTGGGAAACTGCATGTGCCATCACTTAGTCATAAGAGACAGGATTTATCCAGCCAGCTGCTGAGTGCCCTCCCCTTCAACTCAGGAGAGGCTGGCAGTTCGAGGCACCTTGCGGGACCTATTTAAAGTTAAAGTCATTATTATTTAATTCCTGGCTAGCATAACATCTTTCTAGTTGGTAGAAAAAAAGCTATAAAGTGAGAAGGTAAATGGAAGCCTTTCCACCCTGCCAGAGCATTTTGCTGTTCTCAGGTGATAAGCTGCCTTCTCATGTTGCATTGCCTCTGTCTAATGTGGCTCAGTGTTTCTATCAATCAATATTCTCAGTCCTGGGGAGACGAAAAATTCATCTCTGTGCATCTAAGCAATTTGAAAAGGAATTTCTCTTCATTAGATAGGCAGTTCTGCTACCACAAAGGGACAAGCAGAGTTGAAGCTGCTGAGAAAGTTAATTCATTAAAATTTAATTCTTCTATCTAATATTAAAAACCTGAGTGCACCAAGGTCCCTAGGTAGCCAAAAGGCTAAGACGTTTGACTCAGACTAAGCTCAGTGCTTAGAGATATGGAGATATGACTCACACAACATTAATTCTTTGTCCTTGGTATTTTGTAGCAGAAGCCTAGCCTGAAGGTATACTGCCGGGGAGTGGGTGCGTGTATGTGAAAGAGGCAAGCCACTGCAGACAACCAAATACAGTAATCAAAGCTGGAGAAAAGCTGCAACAGCAAGCACAGAGTGCAGGGAGCTGTGGTGGAGAGGAAACAGAGTGGTACTCTGGCCAGCAAGAAACCAGGTAGGGATGGATGGCATCACATGTGACATGCTGCTGAGTGATGTGAGGAGAGATCTGAGCTCTCTACACGGCTTAAGACACAGACTGCTGGCCCAACCCTACCATGCTAGGCAGCTTAATCCACTCTCTGCTCCCTAATTTTTGCAGCCCAGATGACACGTCCCTTCTGCCAAGGTATAATATAGGTATCCCAAGCAGTTGCTGAGCCTGCTGATCAGAGGCTTTTGTTTCCCCAAAAGGTTAAGCTGTGCGGTTTCATCTTTCATTTTTCCAAACACATCAAAAAGATGAGAGTAAAAGGGGATTCTACTCACATGCAATTTTTTTGACAGCTGTTGGTAAAGCAAAGTTGTGAGGTTTTAAGTATTTAATAAAACAAAAGCATCCTGCACATCAACTTGAGTGAATACAATCAGAAGGTTGCAAAAATAAAAATACAAGCATTCCCATGCCGTTTCAAATTGCAGGAGTTCCACAGTCACTTAATTCCCATGAAGACAGAGTTATTGTTTCCAATATAGAAGCAGTGCTGGCAGTCTCTGATCTTTGAAGTTTATGGATGGGATTGGGGCAAGAAGCAAATAAGAAATGCCTTATAAACTAAATTGGATTTCAGACTCATGAATGTGTGCAAACAAATTCCCTCATCACAAATCCTGCCTGTTTTATGCCAGAATTCAGGTTTAATTGGTACACTCTTGAGAAAAGTGAGCATTATCTAGCTGAATGGTCTCTCTTCCAGTGATGACAAGGGTCTTGACCTGAGTGAAGTGTGTCCAGGGACCCATAAACCAGTGTGAAAACTATGTGTTCAATGCTGCCAGTTGCAACACCACTTGTTACTCACATTCAGTACTCAGGCCCTTCCTGGAGCAAAGCAAGCTGTATATTTGATGTGAATAAAAACTTCAGAGAGATCAGAGTTATTTGTGTTCCCATGGCCCATTTCAAAGAATGGGTCTTGAACGAAGAGACCCCAAGCACCTTTCTCAGCTGGTCAGCCTGAGAGAGGACTAGGGGGACTGGAAGAGGAGTAATGGCTGCACAGTCATCACTTAGGGCTCTGGCTCTTTGCCTCTCTCAGATGTGACATCTGAAGAGGCAAATATCCTCCTAACTGAGCATGGACAGAGCACAGAGCCCTTATGCTGTGGGTAGGGAACTTCAGGTTTTGCTGACTGCTCTGGAGAGGAAAGATTTCCCCCCACCTTTCCCTACAGTAACTTTCCGTATCTGCTTCAAACCAGCATGAGAGCAACAACTGTTCTTACCAGTCCATCTAAAAGAGCTCTCCACCTGTGTAACTCTCAGCTTCACATACCAAGGCAGACTAAAACCAGCAGCAGTCTCTGTGCATGTGCTTGGCTATGAAGGTCCAGGGACTCTGACCCCAAGGATACAGAAAATTTCTCTAGAAAGATCTATCCAGCACTTCCCATCAGTCTGATATATAATCTTACAAAGAAGCATCCTTACTTGTTTCATTGAATGTGCTTGGATCCGAAGAGAAGAAGAGGACGTCGATCAGATTGGAGGCTGGACCGCTGTGATACTGCTTTAGTGCATTTAAAGCTCTGTCAAAGAAAATAGCCAGTTACATGCGCAGCATGAATTCCTAGAGAGATTCCTGCTCACTTTAGGGCTGAAGCCTGTGGGCACAGATTCAGCTTTTTCCAAAGCTGAAAAATGCTACTCCACAGCAGACTAATCCTATCTAATTGCTGCATCCCCCAGCCCTCACACCCCCACCTACCCCTTATGCTGGTCTGATTTCCACTTTTTACTATTACTCCAGTTGGATATATGCAGACCCTGGGTTGAGCTTTTTCAGCGCATTAATTCAGCAAAGAGCTACTCAGTTCTCCTGCCAGGATGGAAAAAGCTCTCTACAGAATCCAGTGGGAACCAGAGGTGATACAACACAGGACAAAAATATGTAGCTGAGTGTGAGAGAGGAAGAAAGAAGAGCAGGACCATAGCAGCCAACAGGTAGAAAATTTATGCTGTTTTGATGCTGTAGATTAACATATCCAATCGACTTATCTTGGAATGGGCTCCCTCAGCAGTTAGTAGGAAAAGAAAGGCACATCCAAAAGGTGGATACCTCCTCTAAGTGGAGCTGCTATAGGAGTAAGAGGAATAAGATAGGAGAGAAACCAAGCCTAGTGAAATAAGCCTGTCTCAGAAGAGCTCTTCCAGAATAAACCTGGCCATTTTCAATTGGCTTTGAGCACTCCTGAGCAGAGTCACTGTAGGAGAGAGAACTGCAACCCCATGGTCCTTACTTTTTCAGCCTGTTGTAGGTGACATCATTGGCTAATTTCAGCAGGCGGTAAGAGCACTCTCGGTCCAAGCTCAGCATGCCATCTCGAGACTCCTCAAAGGCAACAGTCACTGCTTTGGAGGTGATACGTGTTACAATGCCGGTGGAGAGCGGATCATTGTGGCCAGCTGAATCGTAAAGGCCCACAATATCTCCTGCAAAGACAAGTTTGAAGAGAGAGAACGAAGTGGGGCAAATGTTTTGAAAAGAAGCATTTTCGGTGAGACCAGCAACCAAAGGAGAATAGCCTCCTCTTAGCAAACAAAGAACACACAACAAGAGAGAGCAAAAGGACAGTTAGCAGTGAGAAGACACCGGACAGCAACTAACCAGCTGCCTTCAGACCTCCACACACCACAGGTCTTGGGGTGGAGACCAGCAGTGCTCCCCATAGCCAGAGCTGCTCAGAAAGCCAACACGCTTTCACAAAGATCTTGGGAGAACCTGACTTCTCTGAACATTCAGACAAACCATTTTACATCAATTGTATTTCTTTAATAATAGCCAAGGAGTCTGCGTGACAGTACGTGCTTCCCAGATGACTGCTATATGCCAGTCAGAGGAACTAAGAAAGACCAGAGATTTTTGAGGACTCACTACAGCTTTTCACAGTCACTGTGAGATTACGAAAGAAAGTGGAATTGCATAGTGTAGAGGTGAAACAGATTTTCAACAGGATGTCTGACTAAGTTTATAACTTATCTGGGGCTCGCATTCATTGAGGATTAAATTTCAGATTTACAAACTATGGGAAGATTTCCTCCACAAGGTCCATCAGCTCTTACGCTAAAATGCTTGCATCCAGGAATAATTTACTGCTATGGCAATGTTATTTCTCTTTGAAGATCACTGGCGGATGCTCTCAAGACTGAGTTCCCAATCTGCAATGAGCCATTTTAATTTCAAAGGTCAGCAGCTTGGAGGCCTGGGTGACAAAGAGTGCATCAACAAACTGAACTTCAACACACTTTGAACCGGCACCATTGTGCGACCAGGGTCAGAAACATTATAGTTCCCCATGATGTGCCTGCTTAGCAAGCTCAATGACCTAGCAAACTAAACCAATAAAATTACTAAACTAAACCAGAAAATTATCTGGTGCAGCCAGCTTCTCTTTTGTGGACCAGTTTTGGAGAGTGCAAGGCAATACCCTCATTGCCTAAGGAAAAAAGAGAAGGGTCTCTGGAGAAGAAAAATAGCAGGTGTATTGCAGACTCACTCCACAGTCAAACCCAAGTTCTTCCGAGGGGTAAGCCTGCACAGTTGGTTACAGCATGGCAGACAGCATCCTCACCCTCCTCGGATATCAGCAAGAGAGGCAACAGCTCAGCTCTGACAGTCCTGGTCATGAATTCATGGAAGTGATGGCAGACGGTGAGACATGAGTGAAAAGGGCGCTGGCTCACGTGCTAATGAGTCTGTATTTCTCTGGTACCTGCATTTTCAATAGAAATCCAGGCATGTAGCTAATAACAGCACATATTTCACCTTCTCTTCCTTGCCAAAAATAAGAGGAAAGGGAGAAACATGGCAACTCAGGAAGGAAAAGGAAAATCCACTTTCCATTTTGCAAATAAAATGTGACAAAAGCTCCTTACCTACCGCAAGACATAAGCATGAACACTTTGGCTTGTACAAAGAATGCCAGGAAATCTTTAACAACGAGAGATCAGGACTTTGTTTTTATTGTTTCAGATAGAGGAGAGCCAGAATTTTCATCACCAGCACTACTTTCTGGTGCAACATGTGTCTGTAATAAGCTGAGGGATAAAGAGGCCATTTTCCTCTAGATTCATCCTGTAGCCATAACAATCTCTCCCCTCCTTTCTTGCATCAATTTCTCAGTTCTTACAAGTATCACATTAGAATGACGTTAGGAAGAAGAACTGGTCATCTCTATGTACTTTGCACCGACAGGAATACCACTTACCAGGCCCAAAACTGTTATAGGGCAGCTCCGCATCTGAATCATATTTTCTAGGCTGAAACGTCACAAGCAGCCGTCCGTAGAGGCCAGTTCTCTGGCTGGCAGCTTGGAGTTTTAGCAGGCAGACACCTCTGCGCTGCAGTTCCTTCAGGGAGATGCTTTCCTGCCATGCCCTGGAAACCACACACAGACATGAAAACCATTTGCTGGACTGAAGCTGAGATTCAAAGATTCAGATGACAAAACAGAAAAAAGCTGGGGGAGGAGATGGAAAAGGAGGAGAAGGACAATGGCAAAAGAGACATTGGCTTGTTGAAGTGTGGGCTTATGCAATCACTTTGTACTGATGTAAGTAGATTGGCTTCCACAGGCTTATTCTGGGAAACAGGGTGACACTCACAGAGCCTGGAGAAGAGGTAACATCTGTTTAAGTGTATTTTCCTCTCTCCTGTCTGGGTGTGAAAAGAAAGGATGTGCCTATTTACCCATGTCCCAGGAGAGGACAACCTGAGTTTTCTCCTATCACATTTAAGGGCTAATATGGAAGATTTGCCATTTTTTACATGAAGTTGTGCTAACCTCCAACAAACACCACACACACGGCTGCACAGAGCAGAGGAATTGGTATCTGGTGCAGACTTTCAGGCTACAAGTGACCATGGCAGAAAACCCAGACTGGAGCTTTGCAGACTGCTGTCCTTTGGGGGCAAAGTGTTCTGCAGCAGCTGTGTTTGCTCCACAGTTTCACTTGGGGCCTGTGGAGGCATCTTTATTTTTGTATAGATTAAAATAAAAAAGAAAATCCCCCAAGTTTATTCTCCTTAGTCCCCCAGTTTAGCTTGTTTCCCTCAGTTTGGCTTGTTTCCTGTAGGTTGGTTTCTAGGGAGCTGAAGTGTCAGGAAACAGGGCAATAGGGCAGCGGGGCAATGGCCCTGTCCTGTCTCCTGGCACCCTTTGTCCTCTGGGCTGGGTAAGGCCAGGCCTTATTGGCACCAGAAGTGGGGGTGTCTGTGCCCCCAGCATGGCCCCACGCAACCTGGGGGCACCTGATGACACCCCCACCCTCCCTGTCACCACGAGGCCACATGAGTCAGGTGGGATTATGCTTTCAGCTCAAGCCCTGTGGCAGGAAGGCAAAGCTGGGTGGGGGCTGCAGCAGGAGATTGGGAGCCCCAAGATGTTGCTGATGTGAGCTTGGATCCTATACGTGACAGCAAGCTCTGAGGATTCCCACATGGATAAGCTGGTCCTATAGGGGTGAGTCTAGCATGATTTCCCATAGATTGGAGCAGGCCCTATGGAGTGGGTTTCCTATTGGGATGTGCTGGTTATACAGGAGTGAGTATGGCAGCATTTCCTATAGGCGACAGGAAGCTTCCCCCAGGTGACAGGTGATCGATCATACAGGAGTGAGTCGGCGAGGTTTCTTATCAATGACAGCAAGTCCCTTAGAGGTATATCCATCACCCTTCTCCACAGGTGACCGCAGGCCCTATAGGGGTGCCAGCGGGGCTTCCCATATGTAATAGCAGGTGCCCGGGGACGGTCCATCAGGGTTCCCTATAGGTGAGAGTAGGCCCTATAGGAGTGAGGCCGGCAGCGTTTCCCATAGGCGACAGCAGGTCCCGCCAGGACCGGTGCGTTAGGGCTGCTATAGGTGACAGCAGGCTCTATAGAGGCGAGCCAACACGGTTCCCCACCGCGGGCGGCCCGGCGGTACCTGCTCTCGGCGAGCTCGGCCTCCCGCTCCTCCCGCAGCAGCTCCAGGTGCCGCTCCGCCGCCTCCGCCGCCATGGCCCTTCGCCCCGCCGGGCACTTCCGCTTCCGGGGCGGGGGGTCACCGTCATGGCGGCCGTGGTGGCGGGGGCACGGTGGCGGGCGGCAGGTGAGACGGGACGGGACGGGACGCTCTGAGCTCCGCTCCGGCCGGGGAGGGAGAGGAGGGAGGCGGCGGGGCAGCGTCTCCGCCGCTGGCCGTTTGGACGACGCGGTGCGGCCCCTCCGCGGCCTCCCGGTGCGGCGAGGCCGGGGGCCCCGTCCCCTCGGCGGGCCCAGCGAGCCCCCGCCGCCTCCCCACGCAGGGCCGGTGCTGCAGCCTCCGGCCGGCTTGTGGCCCCGGTACAGCCGCGCCGTGTAGCAGGCGGGCGAGCCTCTGAGCTCTGCCCGTGGCGGAAAGCTGCGCGGGGGAAAGGGGCGGCTCGGGTCTTGGCCTGCATCAGTCTTGGAGCAGCTGGAAAGCCGGGGCGGGGGAAAGTTCATAAAAAGGAGAATCAACTTTACAGGGGTTTTTCTAGCCTGGTGTGAACCTTTATGGAAAATCTAGGGGTTGGGGGTGTGTGCAGGGGCTCCATCGGCCTCCTTGCTGGGCTGGGAAGCTGGCAGGGTGTTTGCTGGGAGAGCAGACAGGCAGCCTCGGGGGCCCTGGCTTTGCATCGGGGTTTGGTTTCCATGCTGGGTGAGTGTGACTTGGTGAACTGCAGCTTCTGCAAGAGAGGTGGTTAAGTATGTTTGGTGTTAAGAGGTCTTGCTAGTCCCTTGTATCAGTCATGCTTTGGATGGTGGGTGAAAAAGGGAATGTTCCTGCAATGAAGCTGTGCAGAGTCTGGCTGTTAATTAAGCACGTTGTTCCAGGAAGGGGATTGTTACCCCTGAGGTAACATAGGGATAAATCCCTGAGCATGTGTTTTTAGGACTTCATCTCTTTCTGCTAAGTGTGTGTGGGTCTAGCTCCTTTCCAGAAAATGCTGAAGCTGCACTTAAAGTGTGATTTAAGTCGTAGTGAACCACTCAAGCTTTGAAGATTTGTGTATGGGAACGGTAATGCAGCTTCACTGTTGATGAACATTAGCTTATGTATATGTAGCTCTGAAAAGCATGAATACATTTTCCTAATTCCCATGTTCTGTTGTTGTTCCTTGTTCAGCTACATAGCTCCTCCACTCCTCTTGTCTAGAAGGAGCAAGCATGACTGGGAGGGTGAAAACCCAGACATAGGAGTGTTAAAACCAAATCTGCTGGACCTTCCCCCCTCTTCCAGGTCACTGTGTTTCACTCACCATTGCAGTGTCTGCTTAGGAGCTACAGGGCCAGTGAGTTACTGGCAGTATGCCTTGTCTTCCTCCTCTCTTTTCAGAGTGGGAACTTTGTAAGGCTTAGTAGAAGTTTCTGAGACTCACCTGGTAAATGTTGTGTAATAGCTTCCCTCCCCTTTTCAGAGGGCCCAGAGAGCTGGAAAGGATCCTTCTAGCAGCACCAGTTAGTGCTCAGAATGAAGAGTGCACCACAGCATTCTTTAGACTACCTGTTCCTCTCCTCTGCCTTTTGGTCACGTTGTTTAGCAAGAGACGGGTTGCTCTGAGTGTATCCATGTTAAATTGGTGTGTCTAGGTGGAAGTGTGACTTGAAGTAAGTGTGCTTACAGTGGGAGCTCTCTTGTGCTCTCTTGCAATGCTGCACACAACTGATGGGTCCTTTCTCTTACCAGGTATCTTGTTTTGCTTCCCCCTTTATCTTTGGCATGATAAAACCGAACAAAGCCTTTACAGGCAGAAAAATGGTACCATGAAGCTGACCAGTGCTGTAATGCTTCAGCATTGCTGTCATGCTTCCTCACCAAGGTCTAAAAGCCTAGTTGTTGCTGCTTACTTTTAATTCTTTTTCCCTCCTTCCCTTTTAGCCTGCTTGCTTTCATCTGTGGTTCGGCAACAGAGTTCCCAGAGCACGTCACTGCAGCAAGGGTAATGTCAAATGACTTTATGCTTTTTGCCCCTTGAAATACTGATTGTCCTTTGGGTGGGTGGGGAGGGTGGCTTGTTTTTACTTTGGAAGGGAGGCTTGTCTGATCCCTTAGTCTGTCACTTCCCCCAAAGTTTTAGACTCTGCCTACCTTTGGTCACGTTTGCTAGAGGGATGCTTCTGTTGATTTAGGAAATTAAAAGAGTTGAGTCTAGAGATAGATAATTAGATCCTCCACTGAGAAAAGGGCCACGGTGTGGGCTCAGCCCGTAGTAGACAGCAGAGAAGCCACTCAAGGCAGGACATTGCAAGCTCCTCAGCGGCATAAATGGCTTCAAGCTAACACTCATCTTTTTAGGTACAGGTGGCCTACTCCTCAGGCAAGGTCCATCTCCTGCCTGGAGTCTCTGATACCTGATAAATACTGAACTTGCACTGTGGTCTCTGCACAATGTGATTAACAGCCCAAGCCAGGAAACTTCAGCCTTCATTTGTTTCAGCACTTTGAAAGCTGCTTGTTTGTGTCTGTATTTTGTTTCCTCTGCTGGGATCTCGAGTGAGACAGAGCTGTGGGCTGTGCTGCTGCTTGCTTTAACCAGAAGGGGACACTGCAGAAACGGAGAACTTCTGTGAGCAGCATCAGGGAAAAACGGCAAGATCTGCTCATTCCCTCTGCTCTTCTGAAGGCTGCGGAGGGGTGACCTCTTCCCGCTGATCCTCAGCCATGTGGGAACACAGTTTGGATCTCTGCCTCGGTGACAGAGCACCCAACATTATTACTATACCCCGCAACAGACCCACGAAGCCTTGGTGCTTGTGGCTATATACTTGTTTGCAAGTGCTTTGAGTTTCTGTTAAATGAAAGCCCTTCCTGAGGCATTGCTGGGCATTACAGAGTAAACCAATCCAACACTATTGCTGTTGTGTTAATTTGCCTTCGTTCACTAGCATCTAATGTCTTTTCTGGAACGTTTTATGGGGTTTGCGCATCCTGTGTTATTTATAGAAAGTGTGGATCTCTGTGCACAGGAAGCTGGACTTCCTGTTTGTGGTGGAGATGGTATTTTAGTGAGCAGCACCTTTCTCTTTGAATTTCAGAAACCAATACCTTTCTGGTCATCTCATCAAGATCCAGGGTGAATCTGCCTCTTTAAATCTAAGATTGTCTTTGTGGTATTGTAGATTCTTGCTTAATAATCTGGTGCCTTTTGGTCATGTGTCTCTTTCTGAGTAAAGGCATTTGGCATCTCTCAGGGTAATCTCTGAATGGTGCAGGATGGGCCTTGTGCCTCCTCTCCCTGGCCCCTGAAATGCGTACCACAGTTCCGAGTAGTGCTTTTCTCTCCAGTTCTTTGGGAACAAATCAATAGTTTTTGTAACTGGCTCTTATGCAGAGATGTAAGCAGCTGCCTCTGGTCCTTCTTGTTGTTGCTTCTTGTCCTAGAGATCTTGAAAAACAGCTAATTATAAGCAAGTGTCATTTGCATTTTTTCCGCTCAAACTCACACTGAGCTTCGTGCAGTGTTTCATTTCTGAATTAACACCCTGTGGCACATTTGAGCGGCGTTAATTGTTGTTCAGCTCTGATGTTTTAAACAGCCTTCTCATGATGTAGTGCTGTCTGCACCACTGTCAAGAAAGGCAGTGTGTGCATGGCAGTACCTGCGGTATTGACTGTACAGGGCTTGAAGCAGTCAGGAATTCGGTCAGTTTTGAGGCAGAGGATCCCTCTCAGTGACTATCTTGAGAAAAGCAGAAAGAATCCACTGTACAGCTAAACAGAATGTGTTGCTGGCTGCTAGCTGAAACACCCCTGGCAGTTTTCAGTCTTTCGTTCTGTATCCATACTGTAGCCTGCTCGCCTTCAGGCCCCCAGTTTATTTACTAAACTGAAGGTGTCGTGCGTTGTGACAGCCGCATACCATTTTTAGTAAGTCAGAGAGCAGCATCCAAATATAGACAGTAGAGCTGTCTTCAGGTCTGCACAGAATTTGTCACTTGGGTGCTGGTGCAGCTTGAGCTGTGGTTGCTTCCACGATTGTATCAGTACTGAATGATCCTGAAGGGATGCATCTGTGGTGTCCAGAGTCCCTCAGGCTGGTCACCAGGGAGGTTTTTGGGGACTGATGCAACATCTTGCAGTGGAGAGGCTCTTGTCTCAGCGGTACAGTTGCAGAGTGTTTGAAAAGAGATGTTACAAAAGCCACTCTCTATCACAAAAGTGGAAGCTACTCTTTCAAGAAGAATCAGGATTTAATTTGCACCTTTCAGCAAAATATCTTGGTGCTCAAAGTCATCGTGAGGAATGATGCTTGTGCTTGGCTGGATGAGTATGGGGTGGTGCAAGCTCCCGCTCCCTTCTGCGGTGAATCTGAACCAAGATAGGCATGGGTCTAAGAAGTTTTGTTAGATGCCTCTGCTAGTCCCTCCCCAGTGTGGTACTATCAATTATAGACAGATGTGGTAATGGCACAGAAGAGTCTTTTGGGTTAAATGTTTGTGGTATTAAATGCTGAATTGCACTGGGGGTAGGGTAAGCCGTTATTATTGCCATTCAGGGAATGCAGCTGTAAGTGACAAAAGAACAACAGCCTTGTGACTCTCCTGTAAAGAACCCAGCTGTGGTCTTAAGGCCCTCTCTAAACTGTCTATTTAACAGAGAAGAGCTTCAAAAAACAGAGGGGGGAAAAAAGGATGCATGTGAGTCATTCATGTGCAGCATTTAAGGCTGGTTTAAGAATGCTCGTTAGCCCTTCTTCCCCATCAAAGGCAAGTTGCCTCCTCCCGGATGCTCCCCGCTGTCAGGTAACTTCAGGGCTTTGTACTTGGTGAAGTGAGCTGAGGAGCATTAATGTGTTCAGCCGCTCAGCTGTGGTGGAGGTAACTTGTAGCTATACCCGGAAAAGCTTAATAAGAGCCTTGTATCTAAAACTCGTGTGTAACAAGGCTGAAGGTAGGTCTGTTTCCATTGGAGTTGGTGACAAAATTCCAGTCTGTAAAAACAAGGGGGTGGAAAGTCAGTGGTAGTCTCTGAACTTTATTGGCACTACCACATCCAGCTGCAGATATCAACATCAGGAAGAAGTGATAGCCTGTGTGAATTTTCAGTTAATTTTCCATTGGTTTATTTCTGCACGCTTCCTTTGTTTCAAACTATTTTAACTAACATTCTGAAGTGGGAAGAAAGAAAAAAAAAAAAAGAGGGGGGGAATAATCCATTCCCCATAATGAATTTTATGATAGGATGGGACGTAAAGCAAACCAACCACTGAGGCATTTATCCCTTTTTCTCAAAGCTTGCTGCAGTTCATGGTGGCCCTAAATGATGTTAAGCCCTGGGAGCAGTGACTGTTGTAGGGTATTTACAGGCTGAACTAAAGAATGAGACTGTTTTCTGCATGTTTTTGAACAGCCTTCTGATATGGGCTTCATCTTCAGCATTTCTTGTCCTACTGGAGTGCTTTTGCCAGGTGTCGGGAGGAGGGTCTGAGGAGTTTGCTATATCCAGTGTCCTCCATTGGATTAATTCCTCAAGAGGTAACATGGCTTTTGCCTTGTCTGCCTCCCTCTGTCCGTAACACTTTACATTGGAATAGAAAACCTCTCCTTGCTCATGAGCTGCTACAAAGAGAAATGTGATCTGTGGGAAGTTGCCTTCTGGCCCCAGTGGGTTTTAGATCTAGTTTTTCATACTGAGAAATCATTAAGTCTCCTCTACAACTTCTGCTTCGCCAGTGGAAAACCACTTTCTAGTCCCATCTGCAGCTTCTTTTACCTTTTTCCCTTTCTTCATGCTTTACATCTCTTGACAATATCTGTGTGCTACAAATGAATCTTACCTTATCATTCACAGACTTGTTGCCAAAACATCTCTGACTTCACCCCCGTGGCCTGAAGTGAAACTTCCAGATCCAGTAGAAGAAGCGAAGTATCATGCAGGTAAAGATCTCAAGTCCCTGAGTGAAGACTAGCACTCCAGTATTGCCGCTGGTGGCAGGCCTGATTGAGCATAAATAAGTGTTTTCAATGACTGGAGCCTGGTTTTGTTCTTTGCAGTCTGTCAGATGTGTTAGTGTCACTGGACTTGTGCTCCAGCTGCTGGTATTGGAGATTTGGGTACAATATGAGGTTGTCTTAGTTTGTGACAGTGTGACAGATTGTAACACTCCTAGAGTAACCTTACTTGATGTGATGTGTTGCTTTCTAAAGTGTGAAACAAGCCTTTTGGACAGGAGGAAACAATTATTTGTCTTTTAATGGATAAATCAAAAAGCTAAAGCCAGCAAAAGCTGTTGGATGGAAGGCACATCAGAGAGCTGGTGTATTTAAATGCATAAAACACTAGAGCCAGCATAAGCAGTTGGATGGTGGGGACATGACTGAGCTGCAGAGGTGTGACATAAGGCAATGAGCAGCTGGGATGTGACATAATGTTAGTGAATGTGTTTCTGTCCCCACATCTAGTCAGGACCGTTGAAGGCAGCCAGTGGTCCTCCTGAAAGGAGCACGTGGACTGTACAGTAGGCAGCCTCGCAGGTCAGTGAGAGAAGTGCCCACAGATGTTTGGCAACCACCCTCCCTCATTGCTTCACCTTACTAGAACATGTCAATCTTCCACTTGTAACCAGACACAGGTCCCCTGGCAGGTGAGAATCAAATAGAAGAAGGCAGATGTGTCTAGCCTCGTATTGCCCAAGTGGGGCTGTTGTCATCCAGACCGTGCTGGGGATGGTAGCAGGGAAGCCACATGTGTGGGATGTGTCTCAGAACTAGGCAATAATGAGCCCCAGTGGGTGAATTCCTTCTGCAGTTGCTGTGGTGGTAGCAATTAGGCGTTGTGCTTCACACAGGCAATGAGCTCCTCTGTTTATTAACAGGCAGTCTTACTGTCTCGTTGTGTAAACCTCTGGGACATCTGTGAAAGGTATCTGACTCCTGCTTTAGGTGGGAGAGACCTGGGAAGTAAAGGAGAGGAGTTCTTTTACAAGGAGAGTGAGAGGTGAAAAGCTGGGTTGTGTCCACCTTTTTGCAGATAGTCTCCAATCATCGGACTGAAGTGTGTTAGTAGCTATGTGACTGGTGTGCTTTAGAGAGAGCCTCCTGCTCCAGGTCTCCTCTCTGGCTGTTTTTCATCCTGCTTTTTATCTCCTTTGTGCTCCTGGGATTGCTCAAGTGACAGATGTTCTGTGTCTGAGTGTGATTTGACCCGGTAGTGAACTGTGAACTGCTCTGTTTGGTTTACTGAAGCCCTGTGGTGAACAGGGTCCCATGTTCACCTGATTGATTCACATGGGATCCTCGGGGCTGCTGTGATTTCTGTGCCTGGTAACCTCCTGCTGTTAATGAGCTTGCATCATTATCTCCTGGCTGTGCTTATCCAAAGCAAACAGCAAGAGCATTTGAATTCTGCCTTCTATTTTTCTGCTGGCTATGGAAACAGTCAGGGGTATTTAGGATTGCTGTCCTAGCAGTTAAATAGTAACATCACTTGATGTTTCCTGTCACTAGAGGTGGTTGGAAGAGTTATCAACAACTTCAGAGCCCAAGTACAGTGTAGAAAATGTACCTTTTTTGGTTATGGAAAGATGATAAAGCCCCATGGATAGAAAGTTGAAACTTGACAAGGAACTAACCCTTGTTAGAGCATGACTCAGCATGTTTTTTGCTGAGAGAAAATTGTAGGCCAGCATTTTTGAAATTTTGGTTTTGAAACGTTGACCACAGGACTACTGGTCTACCTGCATCAGCAGTTCAGAGCTGCAAGAAATTTATTGTACCCATAGTGCAGTTGCGGGTATAACAAGGAAAATGTGCTTGGTTTTTTTCCTCTGGACTTTTTGTAGTGGTCCACTGTGATTCAGAGAAAAGAGCACACAGTAGATTTTTCTTCTGGGACAGCAATTCCAGCAACACAGAAGCTAAACTCTTCACTGTAGTGGGAACTGTAGTAACTACTGCCTTGCAAATAATTGGTTCTTACCTCTTCCTAGAATAGCTTGCATCTGCTGGGTTGAAACTTGGACACTTTCAGAGTGTTCCTGTAAGAACTGGGTTTGGTTTGACTGGCTGCTAAATTCTTGCCTGTCCCAAATGGATGTTGTTTTGTTTACATTCCTAGAAAAAAGAAAAAAAAAGATTCAGCCACTTTTGCGGACCATGAAGAAAATCTATTTTTCCAGTTATAGAAAAGTTGCTGTTTTTCTGAACAGCTCAAGTGGGTGGAAAGCTACTATTTGGCAGTGGAATGGCACTTATTAAGCAATACCTTTTGATGTTCCTGTAAAAACTGGTTTTGGTTTCAGTGCATGGGAAGCTGATCACAGAAAACTGAGTTTGTTCATGTGCAGGACCTTGTCCCCGGCATTTGTACCGCTTCTGGCACCTGCTCTGTGTGTATGTGTATACGGGAAGAGATTTTTCAGGAAGAGATTTTCTGGAAGAGACTGACAGAAAGGTCTCTCTTGTCTTTGCTGCAGGTACAAGTTCTCAAGCCAAGCTTTGTTAGTTTTTCCTTTGTACTTTGCCAAACTCTTCCTGATGTTCCTGCATGCCTTACACGGTATTCAGAGTGCTGGGCCTTCTGCATATGACTTGGAAATTGAGTTGCTCCCCTCCAAACGTAGAATGCAAGGATGAGCACTCTTTTCTGGAACACTTTATATCTGAATGCAGTGCATTTTAGGATGCTTAAGAAATAGGCTGAGAAGTCAACAGTCTTAGATCAGCCGCATGGTATATATACTAGCTGTTTACTTACACATGGGTTTGCCAGCAACTAAAATACAAATTAAGTTTATGAAAGGGAGGTTCACGCCTTGTCGGAAACAACATTGCTGTTGATCCATGCTTAAAGATTCCCAGAAGGTAATAGTTTTGGTGGGAGAGCAGTGTGGCTGAGTTAGTTTTGAGCGGTTCTTCACACCTTGCGGGGGTTTGTACACTGATTCCTTCCCTGCTGTTTGCCCGCAGAAGTGGTACAAAAGGTGAACAAGATGATCGCAATGGGGCAGTACGGAAGGCTCTTTGCTGTGGTCCACTTTGCCAGCAAGCAGTGGAAAATAACTAGTGAAGACTTGATTATGATGGACAATGTTCTGGAGGCTGAATGTGGAGACCGAATCCGGATGGAAAAGGTGACATGCCATGCTTCCACAGTGCCTGTGATGCCATGCTGTGTGTGGGGCTAGAGCAGATTGCCTGTGAACATTCCCTAAGGCAAAACCCATAACCAGTTTTTAATAACACGTCCTGAATAGCTCCTGTCTGATCTCCCGTTCTTACTCCAGTTACTTGCCTTGTCTTAGTTTTGTTCCAATTTCAGTTACTCTGTTAGTGATAATATTATTGTGATTTCTGTTGAACAGGGTTGGAGTGAGTCGTGCCAGACTCTGTTAGGAGACAGATTTTTGTTGTACTAACTTCATCCAAAAAAAGAAAATTACAGTTGTTATTTCTAGAGACAGCAGCTGAAGACTGTGTTTACCTTGAAACTCTCAACACCCAAAATACTTGCAGTCCTCCGGAGGGACTGTCGCTGAGCAATGCTTTGCAAGATCCTTATCGTGCTGAGTGTGTTGGGTGGAGGGAGAGGGATGGTGCATGTAGGGGAGAATTACCAAGATGCAATTCAATATCTTTACCTTTACCCTTGTTTAACTAGCAGGAGCTTGTAGAGGTTTATTAATCCAAAGCTTAAATGAAAGATTACGAAGTGGGGTTGGTTTAATCTTAATATTGGTTGTTAGAGCCAAGTAAGCAGTTAAGGAGAGCCGGGCAGTTCTTCTACTTACCCGTTGCTTTGAAGTCCAGTTTTGAGGCAGCTTTTTAGGCATGCCTTCAGCTGTGTCCTGTGTCCTTGCAGAGAGGAGTGATTTGCATGAAGTAGCCAGCTAGGAATGCAAAGGTCTGGATGGGAGTTAAAGGTGAAAAACTTGCCTAACCACCATAACTCTTCTGGGATTTTACTGGCAAGTTTCTAAACGAAAACTGGGAATATCTCATGACCATTTGTATGCTGCTTTTAACTGCTGCTGTACAATTAGTGTGGGGAAGGAGACAGTCTGTAAGAAATGCTGCCTCTTCTCACTATGTCCTCTTTATTATCCTGCCTGATCCTTTAGATAAGCAGGTGGTTGAAATACCCTGAAACAAAAGGGCTAGTCCCTGAGGTGGTGAATCCCACCCCACCCCCCCCATGCTCATTTCTTTTTTGCCCTCTTGAGGCCTGATGGAGGAGGGTGAGGACAGTATTTCTCTGCTGGGACATGGAGCAATTGCTATAAAAATCCAATGATTTTAGGAGCTGCTATTCATTCCGATCCACACAAGGCACATTCTTCTTTTTCCCTGTATTGCTTTTCATAACTTTTACAGCTGTTGGTGAGCCAGGACAGAAAGGTTCAGTGTGTTCTGATCAATGTGAAAGATACTTCCAAAGTATGTTTTAGTAGGATAAGCTGTCCTGGAAGACTGACTGTTTAACGAATCTGCTTCTTGCCTGTTAGCTGCCTTTTCCCACCATCCCTCTCTAGTAACAGCATCAGGTTTGAAATGTGTAAAGGCCTATTTTTAGGCAGTTTGACTCCTTTATGGTGACTGTAGAATTTGGAAGATACTGTTTGCATTTCTGCTGGGACAAGAAAGCAGTGACATATGCCTCGTTTATTTTCTATAGGTTTTACTGGTTGGCGCTGATGACTTCACACTTATTGGAAGGCCGCTCCTGGGGTAAGATGTCTCATACAAGAATTGTCTTTGAAACAATTCTTGTACTTAATTGTGGCTTCAGGGCTCCTACAGTCCCTGAAACTGAAGAGAAACTTGGATTTATCAGCAGTAGCTTTTTTCCCAGCCCTGTGGCTTTTGAAAGAGCCACCAATAAAGCTTCTCAGCCTCTGCTGACTCTAACCATAGCCACACTGCCAGGATAGAACAGCAGTTAGTTTTCCAAGTGAATGAGCCATGTTTCACAGCTGAGTTTTACTAAGGTAACTGTAGGATATTCACCTCTACTGGGTTGGACCTTTTTTTCTTGTTACAAACCTTGCACTAACTTAGCAGTAAATCTTGCTCTTCAACATCTTTACTCCCTTACCCTAATTCTGGTGATAGTCATCTTGGAATAACCCAGAAATCCTTTCCCATCCCTTAACCCCTTAATTTGACTTGGGGTTTTTTAACCCATTTCCTTTTGTCCTTGTCTTAACCCAGCAGGCCTTAATCTTAATTTTAGAGTTCCTGATTTTCCTGTCCAGCAGTCACAGAACTGGGGAGAAGGATTTTACCTGCTTGGCACCATCCTAGTGTGTAGGACCTGCTATACAAACTGGCAGAATGCCTGCTTCTTCAGCATTTTCTATACCAAAAGGAAGTGGTGCGTGTGGACCAGGTGTTATTGCTCAGCTCTTAGCAGTAGCCAGAAGCAAAGTCATGAACTGTTGTTTTCCCCAGGACAAGAGGTTTTAGTGGTAAAATGCAAGTGAAGATGAGGTGGGTTGCAGGTGCTTGAAGTACCTGGAAGCCCTGGCTGTGGTCTGGTTGCAAGCTAAACCACTTGTTTTGGCCTTAGCTCGAACTGCAGTGACTTTGGCAGAGGATGGGCCCATGAGTAGGAAGTTGTACATCTGAGAATTACTTGTTGATGCCTTGTAGATTCAGATTAGAAATACCGTAGAGTTTCATATCATTTTCACTTTTGAGTGCTTGCTGTGGCACCAGGGGGTTGTTGGTCTTTAGGAGTTACTTGTAACATGTTTGTACAGTTGATAACATGACTTTGGTTGCAGTGGTGGTAGCTGCTTCGAGTTCCCTGTGTTAGGATTTTGAGAGCTGCCAGTCCTTTTAACAGTACTGCAAATATATCTGGAAGAGCGGGTTGGCAGGAGTCTTTGAATTATTGCCAGATATTGCCCTCGTGGAAGATCTTAGGAAGGGAAATCTCATTACTAGGACTAGAAGTGTCATCTTGCAGAAGTTCAGAGGAGCCCAAGTTCTGCAGGCATGGATACGCCATGTCAGGTAGTTTAGGAGCACCATCCCTCACCTGGCTGTCTTAACTAGTGGCTCTGGGGTGTTTTTTTGCAACTCTCAGTTTGTGTGCTGGACTTGGCGTGTGCGGTGCAAGACGCAGGAGCTCTAGGGCAGGAAGAGAAACAGCTGTTGGGTTCCTGCAGCTGCTCTCAATGTGTGGAAGGTGGTGCCAGTTGCTTGAAGCAGACCAAACTGCACATCTGCCAGTGTTAGCCTGAACTCCAGTAACTGGCAGAGGAAGAATGTTGGGAGGAGGAGGCAGTAGCAGCTCACCAGGCAGATTGAAAGGCTGGTGGGAAGGTGCCATCCTCCCCCCAAGCTGTAGGGAAACCTCCCGAGTCCCCAGCTCTGATACGGGCTGAGGAAAGGAAAGCAAAACCCAGCGTGTCACGAGCAACATCGACTGCAGTTCTTTCACATAGCTCCCAGTTGTGCCTAAACCACAAACATTTTGGAGGGGAGATAAGAGGTTGGGTATGAACAAATGTGGTTTTGTTTTTCTGTTGTTTCAAAAATAAACACTTCAGTAAATGCTTGCACCAGTGTCTGCGTAAGACAGTTCATTACAGCTGCACTCCCTGTTCAAACTTGGAGGCGGGTAGGAACTTGTCCTGTTTTGGACGGACAGTGATGTTTTAATTTTCTGTAACAGTCAGATACCTCCCAAGATGACACTCCTTAAAAGCCTTAAAAAACAACAGTGCAACAAAACATATCTGCGTGGCAGAGGCTATTCTGGGAACTTGTAGCTGGCTTCTGCTCTGGAATCTGTTGGGTTTTGTGTTTGTTCAAGTAACTTGCTGTCTGGTCGATTGGCACAAGGATATCAAGCAGTATGCAGCTGTACTTTGTTTAGCTGTATAATGCAGAAAGTGTTGTGCGCTTTTAAAGCTGTGATTAGAAGTGAGCATAACCTTGGGCAGGTTTGCATTTCAAGCCATCAGCTCAGTACCCTCAGCTGTTTTAGACCTGAGTGGAATGAATGGTACCTCTGAGAAAGCTTAGCTTATTTCTAGACAAAGTACTACTGATGGGGGAATTTTTTTCTCTAGATGAACCTTGCTCTTTCTCCTGCTACCTGTCCATTTTTGCAGTGGCTTCAGTAGAAAAGGCAAAGGGCCTTGGGCCTGTTCTTTTCCCAGACAGCAAGGCTGGGATTCAGTTACCTTCTGCAGGGAGCAAGCAAGCTTGTCAGTTGAAATTATTACCTCTAAGAATTGTGATCCTTTGGTGCTGTGGATTGCCTGGATCTTTTTCACGGCTTAATGACAATAGCTTTCAGCCCAACTTACATCTATGAGATTTCAGTGTGAATTTTTCTTGCTTCCTGCAAAAATCTGATAGACTTGTTTTGTCATGAAACATTTTGCTGCTAACAGCAGCAGGCCCGACTGTCTATGTCAGACTCTGGGAAACGCGTGACCCTCTTTTTATTTTTATGGACATTCCAGTCATACCTAAAACATTTGATGAAGTTTTTTGTTTTTTTTCCTTGGGCTCTATTTCACTGAGAGCTTTTCTGTTCCTATGCACTTCACCAGCAAGTCGTTTTCTGTTGTGCTTCAGCCTCTCCGCCAGCAGGTCCTAGTGCTTTGTCCAACAGAGAAGGACTTACCAGGGCCCTTTGGCCTTGAACTTTGGCTTGCAGAGTGAAGCCGTGCTTGGATACTGGATTGTCTCAACAATACCCTTAAAGGTTTACTTGAAAGCATGTCAATATCTATGAGCAGTGGCGGGGGGACACTTATCTACAGATCCGTGTCAATGTTTCTGCCTTTGGCTGGATACTACCCAAGCCTAGGACAGCCAGTGCAGTCCGGTGGTGAGCGCTGTATCAGGGATAGCTTGGCTGTGCTACTGCAAACCCTGGCTCTCCCGAGAGCTGCCCAGAGATTTCAGTGACCAGGTCACTTTATCTGGCCTGGCCACTTTCCAGTTTTCCCATGTGATCATCATTGGTGAGTTTGTTACATGCCTTTACAGTCCAAGCCTGTGAGAAGTCGGTGGGAGTGTATCCTTCAGCAGGCAGGAATTAGACCCGGGAAGTATAGCTCCCTAATTATAGTGTTAAAACATGGCCAGCCACTGAAGTGCAGTTCATTTCTTGGTTTCTTCCCTCACGTTGCAAAGCTCGCTGTGTATTTCAGTAGTGCTGTTGGATCCTATCACTGGGCTGAATCTGGACAATGTCCTTTATCTGAGATGTGAGGGTCACCCAGCCTCTCAAAATCTAGATCATCTTTTGTCTCTTTTCTTCTGGGCTAGCCAATAAATGCAGGTATTATCAGTTTTTCTCCTCTGGCTGCCCTTCCTTCCTCTCTCAATCTCTGATATATGTTATACCCCAGAGGGTAAAAGTTAAGAGAGATGGTAAATGTCTCAAAGCCTTTGGCCTCCTAGTGACCTTGCTGGAACAGTTAGGTTAGATGGGCTTCCCCTCTCTGCCCCCCTTAAGTGCAGACAGAGTAATTTGTCAGGAAAATGTTCTTTAAATGTCTTCCGGTGGCAAAGTGAGCATGCTAATGAGTTTTTAATGATATTCTGCAGCAATGCTGCATGAAAGAGTGTCTCTTCCTCCCTCCTTGTGGCTGTTGATTAAAACCACACTTTCCAAAGCTTTAGTCTGGCTCTTGTCTGGGGGCACTTATCTTCCCAGAGAGCAGTTGTAGTGCAGACAGGTAGCTGTTCCTCCAGTGCGTGCTTCAGAGCCACCTTGTTTTCTAGCTGTTGGCATTTTTCATAGAGCAGCTAGAAATCCCAGCATTCTTTTTCTAACTTCAGTGGGACTTTCTCTGAGCTCTGCAGAAGCCCTGGGCGGGCAGGAGGTGTGTTTGAGTGTGTCGGTAAGGTAAAGTGGAGCGACTAATTACTTTGTGCTTTTATGTGCCTGTGAATACAGGCTGTATTCTTCTCTTCATCTCTCTCCTCAGGGAGGGAGGATGTTTACTTGCTGAGAATTTCCATATGTAGAAATGAGATATAGAAATAATTTGAGTCTTTGAGTGGTCTGAACTCCCCGAGCTGTGAGGCAGGCAGCAGTACCTGAAATCCTCAGGGAGTCCCCATCTTCTTTTCCAATTTGGGGTAAACAAGCAGGACAGACCAAGAGTGGGAGGCAGAAGAGAGGCATGTGAGAGGAGAAGGGACTTGCTCCAGGAGCCAATTAGCTGTGCTTCCTGCTAGAAACAGCAGGCCAAATCTCTTTTCACTGAGCCTTTGCCAGGATTTTTTCAGGTGAGCAAGGTGAGAAGGCTTTCTTCCAGCTGTCTGTGATGCTTTGTAGAAGGAAGAAGGACTTCTGTGCTGACCGGCATAGCACAGAAGAAGGGGCCACTGGTGGGTTTAACCTGTACCATAAGCAAAGTAGGACACACAAGATCATGTGAATGTGCCAGACGAGGCACTGTATTAACTTACTGTAATCCTACAAGTTCCTGCAGGTTTGTCTTGCTACTGCCTCCCTAGCTGTTTCTGATCTTATCGCTCACGTTGATAGAGAGGTACTGCCCTACAACCTATTGTATCACTTGGCTGATCCACATACAGCACCTTGAGGCTTTTGGTTTTGCACTGTGAAGCCAACAAACTGACAGATTTCCCTCTTTCCACAGTGATTTTGTAGTTCCTGTGGATCTGGGCTCTGTAAGGCAGGATGTGTTATCTGTGTGTCGCTTTTCCCCAGAAACCTGCTTACAGATAGGACGAGAACGTAAATAGTTAAAAAGTGATACTTGTAAAATTTATTTTTAAGGAAAGATCTCGTCCGTGTGGAGGCTACTGTGATTGAAAAGACAGAGTCGTGGCCAAAAATTAACATGCGCTTTCGGAGGAGGCACAACTATCAAAAGAAGAAAAGTAAGATTAATAGAATACACAGCTTCCTTCCCTGCTGTTTTGTTGCTAGATCTGGGATGGGGGTATCATGACACAAGGGCAGTGTCTGGGGAAGGAGACTCATTTACCACGTCCCCAGGACCGCTCATGGCACAGCACCTCTTTCCCAGCCTGCTGCCCCAGGTGTGCCCACTGTATGCAGAGCACAGTGACTTAATACTCCCTTGGTCCAGCACCCTTTGTTGAATAGCCTTGCAAAAGACCTTACTGGAAAAAAAAAATTCCCTGGGCAGAAAAGCAATCCTGTTCCCTTTCCAAAGCCTTAAATGTTTGCTGTGTTATCACAGATATTAGCAAGTCTTAACAGTATCCTGTGGCAGGCTTTTTGATTACCAAATGACCGTCCCTTCTCAAATACGGCTGAGAGAGAAAAATTATGACTGTTGGTTTATGGAATGGATGCTAAAACCTCGACCAGTCTAACACAGTCCCACGGGAGCTCTGCCTGGACCCCTTGTTGATGCCGTACCAACAGTATGCAGCTGTCCTGCCAATGTGGCAGCATCTGCCAGCACACCCCCTCCTAGAAACCATCACGCCTTGGCATGCCTTAATGTTGCTAAGCCAGCAGGAGCCTTTCGAAAGGTATGCAACAGTTATGTGCTGTCATCTGATCTTTTTTTTTTTTTCTCTCTCTTTTCATTCTTTTTCAGTCATCGTGAACCCACAGACTGTCCTCCGGATAAACACCATAGAAATTTTCCCCTGTTTGTCATGATTGATCAGGTGTTGTGGGGCTTGGGTTTATTATTGCTTTAGGCAATTACTGAAATAAAACTGCCTTGTCATTGGAGAGTTCTGGACTTCTTGCTGTTGCTGGAAATGGAAATCTCTATGTAATTTCTTTTTTAAAAGCAACAATGAAATACAGTTTTAAACTATTATTTCAGCCTTGATGGTATTTATTTGTCAAAAGTCTTAAACACCCCAGGATCCATTGCTAGCTGTCGAGCTGTTTCATGCCAGCTGGGTCTGCCTCTGCCTGCACACCCCTCTATGTACTTTAGGAATACAGGCTCTCAGCTGTGTCTTAAAAATACCTTGGGCTTCACTGGTTGTGGAAGAAAAGGGCCATCTGCCTCCCCAGTCCCAGAAGTGAGGCTCTGAGCCGGGAAGGCAGAATCTATGGGTAAAATTAGTCAATTTAAAGAGCCTGGTGCTGTGCTTCATTATTTGTGTCTATGCAAGTTTCCCTGGCACTGGGAGCACACTTAAGGCTAGCAATGGGGCAGGGGGTTTGGGTGAGCTGATTTGCCCTCTGGAAACACTCGTAGCTCTCCACAGACTGCAGTTACATCGCTGTAAACAGGTGAGGTGTTTTTAAGAGTGCTAAGTGTAATTTTTGCCTTCCACCCCTTTTTCTCTCCTGACAAAAGCCCTGCTGCTCTGCTCATTTTCCTGGTGTTTTATGGCTTCAGGGAATACACTGGGGTACAGTGTGGCCCACAGCAAAGATGGGACTGAAGAGAGCAGTGAAACAAGATGACTGCAAGATCCCAAATATACTCCCAGATCATGCTAAGTGGTGAAAATCCGTATAGGTTAGGAACACCTGAGAAATTACCCTCTTAAAAGTAAGCTCAGGAGTCTATTGCATAGCAATAAATTGTCTGCATGTATTATACCCTCACAAGAACAGGTATCAGTGGCTCAGGAGTGATTTTGTGCCTATTTGACAGACTTGGTGCTTGGCCGACTGTGAATATTTTTATGTCTAGATCCCAGTATTTTCTCTCTGCTTTGTCTGCAGGTTGAGCACTGTCACTTATTGAGCAGCATGTGCAAGGCCAGATTCAGCAGGCTTATTCAGCCAAGGTCTGCATGTGTTTCTGTACTGTAATAACAACCAGGAAGAGTTTCCTAGAGCTATCAGATTCTCTACAGCTACCATGAGAAGTGGTAAGTCGAGCTTGCTCACCTTGTCACTTCTCTAGGGAATGCCCTGCTTCAAGTGAGTCAGGAGGAAAGTCTGCATGTGAATGTCCGTATGCGCCCCTGCAGAGACTCCTTCATAGCACCAAGGTTGCCCAGCATTTCCTTCAGTACAGGGTGGTGGTTTTGAATATAACTAAATCTGTGTCCCGTCCAGTCTTTCAAAATCTCAGATCATTTTAGGTGCCATAAACAGCAAGCTTGATGGCTCAGGCTGCATTTCATCTTGCCTGATTTCAGCTACAGAAAGAAAATACCCAGGTATGCTTCAGTTAAGCTGGTTCTGTAGTTGCTGGAGAGAGATGGTCAGCTGCAGAGGCTAACTCATCTCTTCCCAGCTAGGACTGTCCAGCACGAGCAGCCCTTGGGAGATGCTCTTCCTTGTCTACTGACTGCACAAGGAGGTTGGACACTTGGATTTTAAATAGTTCATGGGTATATGAAGACAGGGACCTTTCCGGAACCATCTTTGATCATTGCATCCTTGTTTCCAGGCTCTTACAAAATGGAAGGCAGTGGGGGGATCCAAAGGTGGCTCCAGTTCTACACTGGGACCACAGATCCTACAGTTGCAGTAAGCCGCAGTATGCTGTGGGCTGGCATGAAGGCGATGGCAGTTAAAGATTGTTCACAGTCCACAGCGGAAGCAGCGTTGCCAGCTGAAGCAATTTCACTGGAAACCTCACAGTCCCTCTGCATTTCCTAAGGCATGTGAGCGCTGGGGCTAAGAAACAGCATGCGTATCTTGGCTTTAAGAGGATGTAGGGGGAATAAACTGTCCTTCCCAGTTACAGAGAAACACTTGAAAATAACAAGAGAGACTTCAAGGCTCAGAAATGTGGAAGGAAGAGCCCAGTGTTGGATCAAAAGAAAAAGCAAATGTCTTGAGTTGATCTGTGGAACAGGTTCCCCCAAAAAAGCCCTTGGGAAAACCTAATTCTAATCCAAGTGAGATGCTCTATGAAATTAGGGTGGCTTCACAACAATTTTGGGGAAGAAAAATGCAGGAAGGGAAAATCCAACCAATATCAGGAAGTCCTGGATTTTGTTTTGAAAATTTTCTAATATAAAATTGAGCAAAATAGTCAGGTTTTCTTGAAATGCACTCAGACTGAGGTGAAAGGATTATTTTTGACGTTTTCTTCAGGGGAATTTTTTTTAAAAAAAGCTTTTTGCCATTCCAGGTGGAAGCAGATACCTTCTTATCCAGAGTGAAGTCACAAGACTTCATTTAGCTTCGCATGTTGGGGGGTGGCTGCTTGTGATCCTCTTTCTGGCTGCTGAATGTGGTTTCCCATACTTAAATAGTTTGAGCAGAAATTTCTCAAGAAAGCAGGCTTTATTTTTTTTTTTCCCCCTCAAGCACTGATTCATAGTGAAAATTTATCTGTTAGGACAAAACATCTTGTTGGACAGCACATCACATCAGGGTGGAATCTGAGAGATGCTTTGCCCAGAGCCTCTAAGATTAGGCGTCCGCGTGGGTTAGACGAGAACCAGACCTGAGCTCCTGCCATCCAGCACCTCTGAAGCAAAACTGCCGTGTTTGTTCCCCATACTCTCCCCTCAGTGCTGTTTGACTTCGTGTAAATAAGGCTTCGCTGCCCAGAGGGAGGCTGGAGGGCCAGAGCAGAGGGCATCCATCTGTTCTGAGTCAGACGCGAATTCCAGCTTGCTCCCTGCCTGCTGGCCACAAAGCCGCTGGCTGTTCTGGTTTCTCTCTCGTGCTTTCGAAGAATGTTGGTAGGACTCGGCTTCATTCCCCGGCAGAAGGACAACGGGCTTTGCTTCCTTATTGTGGAAAAATGTCAGTGTTGCATTGTTTTCTCGCCAGCCGGGCTGCTGAGGGGTTTGCTCAGGAAGAGTTGTCTGGAGGTGCCCTTGCTTCTTTGCCAGTCACGTCGCTGTCACGTCCCAGTTTGAGCAGGAACGCCTGGGTGTGGCAGACTGGACTCCTGGCTCTGCTGCCCTCTGCATCCCAGACATGCAGTCCCCCTGGGCACCCTTCGCTCCCCCCCTCCTGTCACCTCTCCTGAGGAGCCAAGGGAACTGTTTAGCCAAGCCCTAATTAAGTGTACACAGTGGCTGAAATTGGTACGTGCTGTTGTGCAAGAGATGGTGAACTGCTGGCCTGGCTGAATGTCAGCCCCGCCGCGACCTCATCCTTCACCCTTCTGGCAGCAGTGGACTGTAGCACCTTAATTTGTGGCTGTGCTCCACCCCCCCACCCCACCCCCCGCCAGATACAGATGCTTTCAGGCGTTGGTTTGGAGTGAGGTTTCAGTCTTCTAAACCCTCCAACAGGATGCTATGGTCATGACTTCTCAGATGAAAATTCTGCAGCTTCCAGGTGCTTGGATTTGGGTTTGGCATTCTGACAAAAATAAGATCATTGTCATGATTGAAGGGGAGACGGCCCATGCTGGTCATCCTACAGGACAGCTTTCTGCAGCATATCTCCAGAGCTCTGTCTGGACGAGTTTTAAATTGCCTACATGATGGGGTTTCTCTTCCTTCCCTTGGCAAGTTGTTCTGTGTTCTAAAATAAGCTTCACAAGCAAAGCCATTTCTCTCAGCGTGAAGGCTTCCCATTGTGAGGATCCATTATTTGTGCAGCCTAATGAAGCATGATAGACGCTGTAAGCATCACTGTCCGTCCTCTCTGATGGCCAGCTTCTGTGGAAAAACAAAAGTGCATGAAACTCCGTCTTCGGGACCCAAGGGCCAGCAAAAGGGAGTCAGCAACTTGGTTATGATATTTGGAGCTGTTTCACATTCATGTGCTCTACCGTGTCATGAGCTGTAGGCGTTCATCCAGTTGAAGTGGCAAAGCAGCTTGAAAAGTTCTTGGAATGTGTCGTTTGGGCCTCCGGGATGAAAGGGAAATGCTGTTAATGTGCCCCTTTGGCGTGGTTTTTTTCCCTGTCAGCTTTGCAAAGGCATCTTTGAACTCTTACGTGGAGCCACATTTATTTTCTCAGCATGATCTGGCCACGCTTTGGCTGCACGTTGAAATACATTCTGTCTGTTGCTGATTTCTAACCACTAAAGTGTAACACCAGGAAGCTGCGTTGGTTTGATTTCTCTTGTGCTAGAGGTTTTCTTGTCTCTTGTGACCTAAAAAATAGCCCCTTTATTAAGAAGAGAAAGGGAATGCATTGCCGCAGGGTCCAGGCTGGTACAAAGCCCTTAAAGAGAAGTCAGAAAGTGGCCAGTGAGCCTGGGTGTGAGCAAGCACTGGGGCTAGGTGCCTTTCATCTATTTTCTCTCTCCCTATTTATAGAACATGGGACAAGTGATTGGGATCCATGTCCCTGCTCCTGCCACGTCTCTGCCTGGCTGCTAATTCAGCATTTGCATGGCTGAAGCAAAGTCAGGGTTTGATTTTGGTAGGAACAGGGTGAGTCTGCAAAGCTGATGAGAAAGGAGAGGGCTCTGAAGTCTGAGAGAACTTTTTAATTGCATGCTGGCTTTGCTGTAGCAACCAAAAATATGTTTATTGACAGGGCGGTGTGGCTTCAGTTATATTCTTGGAGAACATTCCCTGATGGCCCCGTCTGACATTAACTCTCAAGAGGCACGCTAGCAGCGAAGCTTGCCATATAACGGTATTGTCTCAGTGTTTGTACGATCATTAATGAGTGACAATTAAATGTGATAGATGAGTTGGAAAAATGGGGTTTGAGCCCTTTGGGTGAATGCTCAGGAGATGAGCTGAACATTGTGGGACCAAAGATTTGAAATACTGTGGTCATTTTTGAAAACAGGGCACAGGCTCCAAAGTGAGCTTGAAATTGAGTTGGTTTCTGCATAGATCTGGCATCCTGCACCTTCAGATCATCTAATGGAGAGGGACTGGCTTTTTTTTTTATCTTTTCTAAATAAAACCAAATGCACTACTTCTCTTTCTTTCGGAAGCAGTAAAGTTGAATTTTTGGGGAGCTCTTAAAAGAGCGGATGATCCAGGAGGGATTTAGTTTGGAACATGGTATGGGACTCCCATAGTCTGAGGCTACGGTCTGAGGTGATTTGGTTCTTTGTCTGCTTTAGGACAACTTTTTATTTCTGCTGGATTTTTGTTTGCAGGGACATGATTCATGGGTGCCTTTGGCCTCTTTCCCGGTGCAGACTCTACAGCTTTAAAAAAATGGCAAGTATGGAATAGCCTGACCACAAATATTTCAACAGAAAACAATATCTACTCCACCTACTTTTATCTGGCTCTGCCACAGGTGCTCTGTTATGCTGGAGGTGGCTTATTCAGCAATTACAGATGATAAAGTTGTGTTTCCATTGCCATCCTGCTGAAAGGTCCCCAGCAAATGTGGGACCGTGTAGTCACTGGAGCTGAATGCACGTGTGGGAAGACCCATGTGGCTTCTCGCCATGCCAAGGAGATCTGTGCGTGAGGTGAGTAGGAGTTTCTCTGGGTAGTCCCCAGACATGTTGTCAGGGATATAAACCCACCGGCTTTGGGGCCCAAGCCAACCTTTTCCTAAAGAAGTCAAGGATATGTTTGTCTGCATTGTCTCTGAAGCAGTGGGTGTTGGGTTGGAGGGTCACAGTGGTCTGATCCAGCCTGGTCACGGGAGATGGTTTGAAGGCTGTAGAGCTGTTTTCTCTCTGAGCGGTGCTTTCAGCCGCTCATCTGGGCAGGAGAGTCTGCAGCAGTACGTGGTGATCTGGTGGTCCCCAAGGCCAGCACTTCACCGGGCTGGAGGTGAGCATAATGCTGTGAATTGCAGCACTGTTCGGTTTGTTGACTTAAATCAAAGATGAAAAAGAAACAACTTCACCCAAGTTCTGGTCTAGGTCAGTCTAATCCTACCCGTGTTCTTGAGATAAGTGAAACAACACAGTGTTTTGGAGGCAGAGAAGGAAGTTGGATGCAAGCTAGCCAGAGATGTTTCTCCTTCAAAGCTCTACCGTGGGCTACCTAAGCATATCATCACTACATATGGCTGGATTTAGGCACTTTCCACCAAAAAAAAGTTTTTGGTGGGCTCCACTGAATGTTTGTATTCTGTCCCGAAGGCTAAAGTAGTGTAGGAGATTGTCTTAATGGAAATACCACCTCTCCCATGCTGCCCCTGTGGGCTTTGCGGCAGGAACAGCGCTCTGTGTTTCAATAATGCTTGTACGTTGCAGAGCTGGTTTGGCGAGAGCTGCCCTCGGATGCGGGGCAGTGTCCTGGTGTACCACTGTGTTCTCCAGCAAGAGCCTTTAGAGGTGAAGAGAAGGGGGTTAGTGAGGGTCAAAGGACAAAAGGCCAGTTGTGATGGACTGTGCGTAAGGTTGCCACAGAGTTAAAAGATGCCTTCTCCACGCTGAGAGCATCTACCGTGAATATTCTCTATGGTTCCTTCTGTGTAGGATAAGGCTGAGCGTTCCCTGCCTTCAGTCCGCTTCTGTGAAACCTTGTTGGGCCAAATAATAATGTCCTTGAAATGCTGAACTGTGCCGCGGCTGATCAAAAGCACCAGAGAGGGGACCTGGATGGGCAGAGGAGGATGCCCCCTCGCTAACCGCTAGGACCAGTCCAAAAAGGCCTGTTGAAAGAGTCCCAAAGTCCAGCATGGGACCTCGTCACTTGCTAGACGTCGTAGCCTTGAGGGTGGGTCTTGTGTCTTTTTTTCCTTGGCACTAGAAGAAAAAGATGATTTTCTCTGCCATCACTGGGACGCCTCTCGGTGGAACAGCTCTGCAAGGGGCAAGGTTTGGGCTTTGGGGTTTTTGATGTGGAATATATGGAACTAGAAACACCTGTGGGCTGTGAGGCGCATGCATCCCTCTCCCTCCCAATGGAGATGCCCGTGGGAGCGGACAGGCTCCTGTGGTGAGGCCACGAGTGCGGTGGTTTGGTGTTGCAGAAGGGGGGAGGCGAAGTGGTTTTCCCAAGGTGGTTCTGGAAGCCTGCGGCAGGGCTGGCACCTGAATGCAGCTACACTGATTGCTGTGCTTCAGTATTAAGTCCATCCTTCTACCTTGTTCCTGCATCCCCACGAATCCATGCCCTTTTAACACAATCCGAATTAAGGTAGGTAGAGTTACACAGGTTTGGACTGCTCGGCTTCCAGCTTGGCACAACAAGGCTGCGGTGCCAATTGCCTTACCGAGAGGTGAGGCCAAGCACGCTCCTGCTGCAAGGGGGATCCAAACAGCCCCTGGGAGCAGTAGAAATAGTTAACTCTGGATTCTCCAGCCAGGAACCTGCTGGTCAGTTCCTGCTTTCCAAAGTGCAAGGGTTGATTTTACATGAAATTTGACCATTTTTTGTCACAAAACTTGCAGGAAAAGAATTTTCCCTGTGGCTTCTCCCTCACTGTTGGCTTTGACTGAAATTGGGCAATGTGTTCAAAAATGGTATTGAAGAGGATCAGGCAAGACAGAGGATTTGATTGCAGACATCTCATTTCCTTAGGAAATCAGGCTAAAAATAGAAAAGGAACATAACGGCGACTTCTTTTTCTTGACACCCCCCACCCCTTACCCAGCTGGGAATCAGCTTTTGTCCTGAAATCTGAGGTTTATTGCTCTTGCTGTTGTCTTCTGGGCTCCAGATGTAGTCAAGCCGTGAACGTGTCTCTCATCAGCTTTGGAGAAGCGATGCAGGAACACAGTTGTCGCAAGCAGCTAACGCACAGAAGGACACAGGCAAGGAAGCACATGCCAGCTTGTGATGGCAAGATGAATTTCTGGGTGAGGTCTGCTTGCTCTCCAAGGAGAACCCTCCGGGCTTCCCCAGGACAGCCCCTGTTTTATCCAGGGCCTCTCTCCAGCCAAAGCTTTGCCCCAGCAGCACAAACAGCTACAGCTCTGCCGCTGGCAGCAGCAATGCTTCCGATAACCCTTCTCCCCATTCAAGGTGAGACACCCACTTAGGCGCTGCTTGTGCGCTAATGTCTTCTGCAGTCACCAGCCACGTTTACTTTTGACACATGATACGGTCTATAAATATCAGGCGGGTTTCATGTTGCCTTGAGCACCATCCAAGGTGGCACGGATGGTCTGTGCTCTGCTGCACGCAGAGTCACCCAAGATGGTCAAGCAGAGAGATCCCCATGCCAGAGAAATGACTAAAGCCTTCAGAAAAGAGGCTGAATCCCTAGTGCAGGCATTTGATTACTCCGCACCCTTGGTCAGGTCTCTTCTGCTTGAGTTTGTGGTGCCGGTGCCATCTATGCATCTGTGTTGCATGGGCAAGCTGTGTCCTGGGGTTTGCTGAAGACAGTCGAGATGTTGCAGGTCTTTTCCCTTCTTCCCAGCACCCTGTGCACCCACAGTGCACATCCATGCCCGCTCTGGCTGCCGCTTGGAGCAGTTCCAGGTTAGCTGTGCCCACACTTCCAAACATGCGTGTACACATAATCCCTTGCTCTTGGGAACACCCTTGCACTGTTACTTCACAGCCTTGCGCTGCTGCTGCACCACAGCACATGCAAAGTGTGGCTCCGGCCCGATGTGAAGTCTCAGCACCCTGGTCCCAATGGGGTTTAGTTGCCGGTTTGTGCAGAACCGGCGTTTGCTCCTTACCTCGCTGGTGGTTGAGGCAAGGACTGGGCCATGTGCTGCCGCTTGGCTGGGCAGAGCAACCTGGGTCTGGCTAGCTGAGCTGGGCGGGCACCGTGCTGCCGCATGAGGGGCAAGGCAGGGGGCTAAGCCATCTTGTGTATTGACGCCTTGCACAGAAGTGGCCGAGACACTGATTTCAGGCAAGGATGTGGGGGGAAGCAGCACCCTGGCTGCATTTCCCGTTCCTGCTCTGCACCTTCCTCGCGTTGCCCCCTTTGAAGCTAGCAGCTCTCCAGGCCAGCAGCTCCTTTCGCTGGGTGAAGGGTCCCGACGAGAGCCGCCTGCGTGCGGGGAAACTGAGGCACGATGCCCGAAGGGCCTCTCTCCCAGCTTCTGCGGGGCGCCGTAGGGGCCAGCTCCACTGCCTGACCCCACGGGCAGGGGGCGGAGGAGGAGGAGGACATCGGCCAGGGCCCGCCTGCGCGGGGCCGGGGCTGAGCCAGCCCTCGGGGCGGAGCCGGCGGAGCAGCGCCCGGCGGAGCGGGAGAGTGGCGGCCCCGGCCCCGGCATGAGCTTCCCGCGGCCCCTGCGCCGCTCCGTCAGCCTCAGCCCGGCCCGCAGCCTGCGCCTCGTCGTGTTGGGGCAGAGCGCCGTGGGCAAGACAGGTAGGACCGGGCTCCCCGGTATTCCCCCGGCATCCCTGCGGCATCCTCCCGGCATCCCCCCTCCCCGGTATTGCTCCAGCATCCCGTTAGCATCCCCACGGGTCTCCTTCCCCAGGAAGAAGGGTCGAGCCCCCCGGGGTCCCGCCGCGGTTGGGCAGCAGGCAGGGGCAGTTTCAGAAAGCTGGGATGGGGACGGAGTTTCTCCGGGATGGCTGGGCATCGCCCAGGTGGACCCGAAGCCCGCTGGGTGTCAGGGTGCCGAGTTTTGCCCCGTGGCGCTCAGCAGCGGGTGCTTTGGAGCTGGGGGCTCGTCCCGGGGGCTTTCCCGAGCCAAAGCGAGTGGGGGGGGTGGGGCAGGGTGGGCCCGCACTGGCCGCGGCAGCTTTCGGGACCAAGAGCCCAACTCAGGTTTGTTCTTCACCGGGTGCTTTGAGTTTGTTGCGTGTGTTTGGCGAAGGGAGCCGCGTTCACAGTGCCTGGTTTAACGGCACTGGGTTTAGTTGTCTTTTAGGAAAACTCCCTTTCCCTGCGCTTTGCTCAGTGCTCGCCATTTGGATTTTTTAGGGGGTGGGGGATTTGGGATGCTGAGCTGGGAGCATCTGAGCTCTCTCCTTCACCCCCATTCCTGCCTGGGGATCATCCTTCCACCCCTTCCTGCTCCTCTGTCCCGGGCTGTGGGCACCCACGGGCGAAGGCGCCCTCCGATCCGTCTGCGCAGCACCCAGCGCGCCAGGAGCGGGGTGAGAGGTGCCACTGGCCAGGAAAGGTGCCTGTCTACATTTTTATTGCAGTGGGGCCGGGGGGCAGGGATCCACGGGCAGTTTGGGAGGGACACGGCCGGGCTGTCTGTCCGTGGGGACAGGGCAATGTCCCACTGGCTTGCTGCTCCGGAGCCATAACCTTTCACTAAGTGGTGGCACCTCCACCTGGCTCGTGGCCAGCAGCTTTGGCTGTTGGGGCTGTCGAAGTTGTGTTTCCATATACAGTAACCAACGAGCCTCTTGCCTAGCATTAGTGAAAAATCATGATTTCCCTGATTAAATTAAAGGAGGCAACTCCCAGATCTCAGTGAGCAAGCAGCCCAGCACCGGGAAGGGGGAGCACAGGAACGGGGCTCGGCTCTGGGTGTACCCAGCGCGCCGGGAGGGTCCACACGCAGTGTTTGGCCACAAATTCCCTGCAAGCAGATGGAGCAGTGAGTGATGGTTGTACAAAGTGTACGAAGCGCTTTGGCTAGCCCCCCACCCCAGCCTGAACATATGTGCTTCCCTTGCCGGCATCGATCCCATCCAGTGCGGAGTGGGTGCCTGGGAGCTTCGAGCCCTTCCTGCGGGCAATCAAGATGCCATTGTGCCTCCTCCATATGGTCAGATCATGCCAAGGGTCTTTAAAGGTTCCTCCAGCTGGGTTTGGCCCCGGTGCTGCCCTCGGTGGCTGCTGTGGTGGGGCTGGGTGTCGTGCAAGGCCACTCTGCCTTGTGGTGGCTCAGCTCTGTGGGTGCCTGCAGCCTTCATGCCTTCCAGCAGCGCATCCCTTGCCATCCTCTCGGGCTGTGACAGTAACACAGGCCATGAAATTAGGGTAGAGGGAGGTAATCAATACTCTGCTCGTGCAACGGAGAGCTAGAGCGTGTCAGGAACCAGGATCAGCTCCCAGGAACCTCAGGCAAGCGATCCCCCATGGGCTGGCAGCTGCCTTGACATGTGTCTCTCCCTGCCTTTGTCCCCTTGGGTGCTGTTCTGCCCACCTTCTCTTGCAAAGGGACAGCATGTCATCTTCAGTGGGTGCTCTGCGTGGGCTGCCAGGTCCTGCTGCCTGCGAGCCCCTGTGCCAGGCAAAGCTGGGGATGAGGAAACCCTCTAAGTGCTTTCCCCGCCCGGCGGGGTGGTTGACACCCCAGGTAATGGACTGTAAGCATCTGGCCCAAGCAACCTGTGTGTGAAATGTGGGGAAGGAGCCAAAATCATCATCGCTCGAGCTCCTGCGGGACTGGGGAGGATGGGCTATGGCAGGTGGCTGGTCCTCAGGGCACGGGGAGAGACAGGGCTGCCAGTGCTGGCTGGGGGAGGAAGGGGTACAGTGTGTGGGGATCCCCTGTTTTGGGGAGGGGGAAGGTGGGTTTCATCTGAAGCCATGTCTGAGCCACCAAGCTCCCAGTCCTGGCAGGATGAGAGTGGACCCCACGCTGGAGCATCGGGTGAGCTGTTGGCAGCTGCCCCCTTGGGAAGCAGAAGCCAGGCTGGGAGACCTGAGGGGGCCAAGGTGTGTGGCCAATCGAAAGGTGGATTAAAATCTGGACAGGGAAAAAAAAACCCCTCAGTTCTCAGGAAGAGTTTGTTTTTTTGGAAATCTTCAAGATCTGGTGATCTGAGGTCCCAGATCCTCTGAGCGAGCAGGGCCGGGTTTGGGTGCACACCCATGGCTGATCACCATCAGTAGTTTAAAGGTTTGTCCGGGGCTTCGTAAATCACCTGTGGGCGGCTGTGAATCCAGCCCAGGCGGAGCCTGCGTTATCTTCTGCCTGCTGCTGTTGATGTTAGCCAGTGTAAAGTTCACTGTGCTTCAGAGGAAAGCTCTGCTTACAAAACACAAACCGAAGATGGATTGGTGCTGTGAGCCATTACGCTCGCAAGAGGGATGTGTTATGCAGCAGCATAAACAGAGCAGCACGTGGGTGCGCAGGGCTCGATGCGGTCCGGGAGGTCCCCAGCCCCTGCCACAATGGCAGGTTAGTGCTGCATCGAGCCATCCACAGTCATTCCCAGAGACCAAATTGAGTATAAAATTAACCCTTTCAGCTTTGGGGCTCTCCAAGGGAGAGCCCTTTCTGAGGTTACTTATGTTCAAGATGGGGAAAAAAAATTCCTTATAAGGCTGCGTCAACGTGCTGACGCCTCTCTGCCTGTATCCACTTCTTCCGACTGGCAGCTTCGCTTGTGTTCTTGCACTCCAGCCAATTTTTAATCAATTTAATTGGCTCCTCTTCTCATACACCACCATGCACTCTGGCTTTGGGTGGCTGCCTAACATATGATACAGAATCAGGTGCTTTCTACAAGTCAAGCCTGACATCTCTCACTCTTCTGATAATTTGGTTGCCTCTTTGGAGATGCTCATACACACCTCCTGCGGGATCCTTGGTTATTTCCACAGAGCAGTTTTGCCAAGTTACATGCTTGTTCCGTCAAATCCCTTCTGTGATGGGCAGGGTTGGAAACCCAGAGGCAGCTTGGAAGATGAGAAGGTGGTGAATCCCCCAGACAGGAGCCAGGCAGGTGCAGGAGGGCAGGAGAAGCTGCTTAGGGCAGAGATGCTGGGGTGGAAGAAGCAGGAAGCGTGGCTCAGGTGGGAAGCCACATTCCCGGGGCAAACACACAGATCCTGACTGGTGCAGTGGGGTGTGGGGGGCAAGACATGGGGGAACATTTGCTGATCACCAGCTGGGACAAGCTGCCCCCAAATTTGCATGGGGAAAGCAATTTCTGTGCGGGAGTGCCTCAGTCCTGCCTGGTGTCAGCTTTTCATCAGCATCTTGTGGTTTTGAGGGGGTTTTGTGCCATATCCTGGTTTTGGTGAGGTTTATTCTCCCCTCACGCTCCTGCTCAGTTTTTTCTCTCCTGGTGTGCAGCTTCTGTCCTGTCCCTCCTGAGCTCTGCCCTCCTGCCTTGCTCTCGCTGTTGTTTTTTTTTTCCCCATTCCCACTCATTTTCCCCTAATTCCGCTTTTCGCTCCTGTTGATTTTCCAAGCCAGCTCTCACCCTCTGCACTGCCTTTCACTCCCGGCCCTGCACAGCCTGTCCATACCCATTACCGTCATTAACACCTTGAAGAGCTTAAGCATCGCTTCCATTAGCTATGCTCCTGTGCTCCCTTCACCCTCCAAACCACCGGTTTCTCTGTCTGCACCAGAAAATCACACTCAGGCATTGATGGTGCATTTTTGAAGCAGCTGGCGTTGAAAAGATGTCAGGTACGGAGGGCCGTGTGGTGGGTTTGGCTTTGAACGGGCGTATCTGCAGCATCAGGCGCGTGGGTCGGCTCCTGAGCACCAAGGCAGCCTGGAAGGTCTTTTGAATTAGCTTGGATCTTGAGGACCAAGTGTGAAGATTAGTTGTGTTGCCTCACTCTTTCCAAGAACAAAGAGCAAGGCATTTCTAAAACAACATCTGATAGGGTGTTTGTGCTTTTCTCCCCAAAATGCAGCTCTCCTTTTTACTCTGCAGGGAAGAGCTGAGAGCCAAAGGAAAGCTTGCTCGCTCTGCGAGGGTGGAGAGCTGCTTTCGGAGATGCTAGTGCTTTCCGAGTGCACCCTGTTAGAGCCTAAAGGCAATTCCCTGCAGAAAGATATTCCAAAAGGTAGGGATGGAGATGAAGGTGAGCAGAAAAGTAAGACTTTGGCTTGGCCAGAGGGTCCTTCACCAACAGATGCAGTGGGTCACCTGCGGTGATCTCTTTTCAAGACTGGTCACTTCTGCTGCTGCTGCAAAAGCTCCTCGCGTGCCAGGGAGTTTCACTGGGGAAGGGCTGGATCCTACGCAGCCTGCTTTGATATGTTCTGAGCAGAGGAGCTGTAACGTTTGAACCTCCCATTGCATTTGCTCCTTTGCTTTTCCAGCTCCATGACCCAGAGCCGGGTTTGTGTAGTGCTGCCGTTACAGGGCGGCCCCTGAATTACCCCCCGGCAGCCAGAGCTGCAGTTTCTCCTCAGTCCGAGCCAAGCTGCAGCCCCGGCGTGCAGACACATCCCCAACCACCTCCTCTGTGTGGCTGCTGGTCTCTGCCAAATCATCACCACCCGGTAATTATCCCATCCTGGGCAAGACAACCCATTTTAGCGAGCTGCTGTGGGCTCTGTCCGTCATGCCCTCACTCTGCGCATGGCCGAACAGCACCTTGGTTTCGCTGTTGTTTCCCCTTCCCCATGAAAGACTGGGAGTGACCTCTTGGTGCCCACAGGCACCGGCTCCAAGCCATGGGTTTTCCTTGCCAGGAAAAGGGGTTCTCTCACCATGAGCCCTGGCATAGCCTTGGAGGCAGGTTCTCTGCTGCTGGTAAATTGATGGCAGCCAAGCACCACCTGCTCCTCATCGCCTGTCCTGTAACTCTCCTTCAGCCCGAGCATCACGGTCTCCTCGCAGCTCTCCCAGGGCTTTTTTTATGGGGTTCTTGAGGCTGCAGGTGTGAAAAGTCAAGTAGAAGTTATGTTGGCTTTGTGTCAAAGCAAAAGCATGTTTCTGGCCAGCTCCTCAGCACCGTGTTCCTGCATCCACCCTTGGGGTGCTGCTTGCCTCGCCACGCTCTTCCTGAAACAAAGCCGGCTTGGTAGCATCTCACTGGCATCTTGGTGGCATCTCACCTGCTTCTGCCCTGCCGTGCTGAGGAGGCTTCCCCGGGTGCTGAGACTGTCATGAGACCCAGCACTTATCGGGGCAGGGACAGATGCAGCTTTGTGGCCCTTTGGCCGTGTCGGGGATGTTTAGCAAAGCTCAGTGTTCTGTTAGCCAGAGTGACGGGTACACTCCGGCTGCCTCCCCACCCTGTGCAGACCAGCAGGATTTTCAGCACCTCTAAATTGCTTCGTAACTGAGAAAGCCTTTCCTTTCTCCCCTCCCCACCCCGTTTCCCACTCCTGTCTGTTTGCCAGCTGAGCCTCAGCCCTGCCTGCTGTCCATATTGCTGGAAATACCCACTTAGAGAACTTGCACAATGGCAAAGCAAAGCTTTTGCTACCCCTTGCGGGAAAACATAAGGTACCTCTTTGATTATTTTTTTTTTCCTGTCCCCAGAGAGCTTGCCCACCTCAAACAAGCCCTTGCTCTGGAGCCTAGGTCTGTCTCCTTGAGCCTGGCTGGATGGAGAGGGGTGATGAGTGGCAGTATTTTTCCCCAGCGAGGAGAAAGCCCTTGCCATGTTTGATGGAGCTATCAGGCAAGCCTCCAGCTTCAGCAGACCTCCACCCTGCCTAGCATTAGAGTGTAATTTGGGCTTCGCATCTCCTGGGTTCTGGTGCAGGGAGATGTAGTAATTGGATAAGAGGGGTTTAATTGCCCGCAGCGCTGTGCTGTGGCTGTTCCTGCCTTTCCTTGCAAGGAGGAAAAATTGGGCCAAATTATTCAATCTCCATGTTGATACTGTGCCAGCAGGCAGAAGGGGCAGAGGGTTGCTTTGTCCCACTGCACGCCGGGGAGCCACTGGGGAGCAGGACTCCTTGCAAGGGTGAAGCGTAGCCAGTGGTCCCCGCCTGTGCCCAGCATCCTCGTGCTGGGGATGTGAATTCCCAGGCACAGGCAGGGCAGGGAGGTGCTGTGTCCACCCAGGGGTGAGCTGGTCTGTGGGACATCTGCTCAGCGCTCACTCCCCCAGTGCTTAATGCTGCCAGGTGCCTTTCCAGGGCTGGTTTTGCTACAACACATGGCTGGTGTAGGGAGGACCTCCCAGCTTGCTGTGCCCTGTGTTCCTCTGACTGCCCTTGTGATGAATTTTATGGGATTTGGTGCCAGTGGCCTTCCTTTCTCCACGTGGTATGCTGGGGTTGGGTTAAATAAACAGTGCTGAAATTCATGGGACCCATCCAGGCTGTTATACCATCGGTGTCGGTGATACAGGGCAAGAGCCTGGCCCCGCACCGCCTGGCCCCCACGCTGAGCTCGCTGCTGGCGAGCAGCTGGCTGGAGGCCACCGAGGGGATCGCTCACCTGGCATAAAAACTCCAGCACATGCATAAATCTTTGCAGGATCAAGGCCAGAAAATGCAATTTCTCAACCTCGACCATGCAGGAAAATGAACCCCATGTGTGAGGGGCTGCGGGTGGGTGCATTGGTGGGGTGCAGCTCTGCCGGGGCTCTGCCTGCCACGCTGCCCAGTGCCGTGAGATGCCTGTGGTCTTGGCCACCTCCTGCGGAGCCTGGCTGCTTCTCACTGCTGCTCTCAGGACTCCCGAGCTGCTGCGTCCACATGTCCTGGAGGGATGCTTCTGCCAGCAGCAGTGCAGGAGGGGTTGCTGGGGGCGGGGGGCTTGGTGCTTTCTGTTGCTGTTGGGCTATATTTTATTGACTGACGGGTGTTTTGCTGCTGACAACAAGCAGGCAGCTTTGGGCAGAGGGGCCTGGTGCGTTGCTCAAGGAGCTGGGCAGGAACCTTTTTCTCTGCCTGGGCATCCCGTCATGCGGTGGGTGTCAGTCCTCAATGCAAAAGTGTGCTAACATGCAAAAACCATCTAGCCTGTTCCTGGGGTGGCAATGGAGTTCTTTTGAAATGCCTGATGTCTATGAGCTCTGGAAATTTTTTAGGCTTTGTAGAAGAGGTAAGGTGGGAACTACCAGCCTGAGTGGGCTCCTGCCCATCCTGACATGCTTTTCCCACATTGTACGCAGGGTAAAGCAAGGCAGAGGACAGCCTGCACGAGCTGTGACATCAGCCAAGGACTTTGCTGTGAGAAAAGAGGGCTTGTAACAATCTTGGTCCAAGGCATCCACCTGGGAACCGTGATCCTTTCCCAGTCTGCTTCACCCTCACCTCCTGCTAAGATCTGGTCGTTGCCGCTTTATTGCAGTCTTCTCTGGTCATCGTAGGGCAGCCCCCAGCATGCAGCGGTGACCCAGCCTGCCCGGGCACCTGCGAAGACGTTTTACCCAACCCTGTCATAACCTGATCCTTATGGGGCCGGGTCTGCAGCATCGCTGCTGGGATGTCTTCCGGTGCCCACACGGGCAGTTACCCGTGAGGCTGGGGCAGGTCTTTGCTCCATCCCTCCTGTCTCAGTCGGCCCATGTTTCTCTGCAGTTTGATCTGACAGCTGTAACTGGGTTTGTTGTGGTTTTCTTACAGCACTGACCGTAAGATTCATCACCAGGAGATTCATTGGAGACTATGACCCAACCCTAGGTAGGTAAAGTCCTTTTTCTTGTCACCTTTTCTGCTGTCACTGGCTCAGCCTGCAGGCTGTGGTGCACCCAACGCCATGTGCAGCAGAGCCAGCTCTGCTCCCACACTCACCGTATCTGCTCCTCTTCCTCCTCGACCAGACTGGCAGCGGTCAGAACCACCAGCCATCATGGCACCTCTTTTCTCTTGCATCCCTTTTTCCTTTTCTGTTGTTTTGTTAAGGCAAAATCTGTTGGGGTGAGCACTGACATCCCACGAGAAAGCACCACGTGCTTACTCATCTGTCATCCTGGAGCAATTTGCTGGGAGGTGGCATTTAGGGGGAAGGGGGTATCTAAGCCACTGGAGCAGCAGCTTGTGCTTTCCTGTCTTCTAGGTTTTGTTTTGCATTTGAGTTTGAGGTTTTTTGGGCACTGAAGTCATGTCCCTGCTGAAGTATCCCAGAAGTGACCAGTCACTGGCTGTGCATCCCTCTGCCTAACTCCTGCCATCACCTGCAAGGCTGGGAAATTTGGGAAGTCTCTGTGTTGCTCTAACCCAGCTGGTTCACAGGTGGTCAGAGGGAAAGGTTTGGGTTTAAAAACAACCCTACCGCTGCCACATCTGTCCTTTACATCCCCGCTCCTCTCTTGTTACGGTGAGCCATGCCTTTTTCCCCCAGAGGGCAATTTCTTTTTCGTTTCTGCCTGCTGCTTCTTCCTCCTGTTGGGCTCACTCCATGCGATGTAATAAAATACAGAGGCCGTACGGTGAGTGTACCTGCTGCTTCCCCGTGCCAGAGGAGAGGGAAGGTGCCTGGTTTTTCCCACAGATGGCCAAGCCAAGCGGGTTTCTGCCCTGTCGTGCGTGGCACCCAGCGTGACTGAGGTGCTCCATTGGCATGGAGCAAGGCCTCCCATCGAGCATGCTGCACACAGAGCGGCTGCCAAGTGCAGTGCTGACTGGTTTTATTTCCTGATGATATTAGTGAAGCTGGCAGCAGGTTTTGTGCTGGAGGAGCCGCCCAGGTGCGCTCCTTTACAGCTGCTTTTCTTGCTTGGTTAGAAAGGAGCTGCTCTCCCGCTGCTTTGGGGTGGGAGTCCAACACCGGCTGGGCAAAGGGCTGGGTCGGGAGCATGAGCAGGGTCTCAAAACAAACCCCAGCTTTTCATACCCTCCTGCCAAGCCCCTCTTCCTTTGCAGAAGCATCACTCCGTGACACCTTTTTGCTCCAGCGCTTTGGTCACTGTTGCCCTTTTATTTCCAGCAAGGGGAAAGCTGGCTGGGTGCTGGCAGGGGGCTCTGCTGCCCGTTGGAGGTGCTGAGCTTGCTGCTGTGGGTACAGGACTGCCCTTCCCAGGTGTGAGGGAACAGGCTGAGGACCGGTTCAAGATGTGGACTCGAAACAGAGGCCACATGGGCTGTAGGTTGCAGCAGGTGAAAGTCGACTTCTCCAGCACAGCTTGCATTGAGGCCACTGGGGTTGTCATTTGCTGCCTGGCACTTCTCTTACACATGCTTTTCTGTCTGTCCTCCAGAAATGATTTACAGACACATGGCTGTCATTGACGGGGAGATGGTGCACTTTGAGATCCTCGATACAGCGGGACAGGTGAGCTCACGCTGTTCCATAGCTGGCCGACCCTGGAAAATACCATCGGGGAAGGGCGACTTGCCACTGAAGGCAATCCCTGCTCTTACACCAGCTTTAATCTGTTGTGTCTGAAATATCGATCAAGATGCGTTTATCTTGGGAAAGGATGTTTTGGAGGATTTATGTCTCTCTAGCTCAATTACAGTGTGGCTTCAGCTAAGTATTTCCCCAGGCCCCTTACTGGTGTGCAGCGCAGCTCAGCTCCTTGCATTGGTGGAGCATCCTGAGGACAGGGAGACAGCTCAGGGAGCAGGAGGGTGCTGGGATGAAGGAGCCAGCAAGCACCACAGCTGTGGGCAGTGGAGAGCCCTGTGCTGGCTTCCCATCTAGCAGCAGCCCTGCCTTTGCATACCCACTTTAGCGGCACTGACACTCTCCCTTTGTCCACATCAGGCTGGGGCTGGTTGCTGTCTCTCATTTTGCCCAAGCCATCGCATTCCTGCCCTGGGCTACCTGTGCTGCTTTGCACATCACTGCTGTGTGTGAGCCCAGGGCCAAAAACCTTCTGGGAGACGGTGATGGGCCCTCTTGGGAGGCTGCAATCAGCAGTGCTGGTATTTAGGGGAGACTGGGGCTTCGTGTGTTAATATGAGCTTGTCTGCCCTGGCAGGAGGAGGATTCCCTGCAGATAGAGGAGAAGATCAAATGGGGCGATGGCTTTGCGGTGGTCTACTCGGTGACAGACAGGTGCAGCTTCGACGAGGTCATGCGGCTGTGTTTCCTTATCAACCACATCCACTCGAGCCCCAAGCGGAGCAGTGGGAGCGAGCAGCCTCCTGTCGTCATTGTGGGCAACAAGAAGGACTTGCAGTTTGACAGGATGGTGTCCACAGAGGATGGTGAAAACCTCTCCAAAGCCTTGAAGCTTCCTTTCTATGAGATTTCCACCCGGGATAGCTACGAAGAGACCGTGGTGGTGTTCAACACCCTCTACCAGGAGCTCATGAGGCAGGGGCACTTCTCCCCGGGCTCCTTCAAGAGGAGGACAGTGTCAAAGCTGATGGAGAAGATCCCTAAGATGCAAGGCAGCTCCACCTTGAACTCAGCGGGCCGTAGCCTCAGCTTTAACTCCTTCAGGGACTACATCCCCGAGTGAGCTTCCCCAGTGCGGAGGCGAGAGTGATGGCCGAGCTGGGATGGAGGGACAGGTTATCCTGCTGCGAGGGTGCCCATTGCCTCAGCCCCAGGGTTGCGGGGCAGCTCGTGGGGCTGTGCTGCCTCCCAGGGGACGGTTAAGCGGTGGGGAGGGTGGGATTGAGGTACAACAGCCTTTTAAAGCCCATAGGTTTTACAATCAGGCTTTGTGTCTGCAGGGAAGATGTTCTTTGTCCATCTTACCCCTTTGCTCCCTCTTTCTCCTTCTGCATGGCTGAAGTCAGTAGCAAAGGTGGTTTGTGGTGACTTCAGTGGTGTTGGGTCAACCCTTGGAGGCTCAGAAGTGTTTCGGCGGGGATCAGACCCAGCACCACAGACACATCTGTTTGGGTTTCCTGGCTCCCCTAAGATTGCTGTGTCTGTTTGCACCCCGGGGTGTGCACCCACCAGGCCAGGGTGACCCTGAAGGTCACGCTGGCTCCTGGGCTGTCACCAGCCGTCTCTGCCTTGGGGAAAACGGCTGTTGCTTTTGCTGCTCAGCATTGCTTGTGGGTAAAATCCTCTGGCTGCTTGAAACCTTTCCAGCCTGGCTGGCTGCTCCGGGGGGTGGTTGCTGCCACATCCACCCGCTGGTGCCCCCAGACCCACCAGCTGCATGCGTTAGTGGGCGATGGAGGGCTGTGTCCCCGTCTGCCTCTGTTGTGGTCCTCCACCAAGATCCAGGCCAGCCGTTTTGCCCACCTGCAGCCAGCAGCGTCCGCCTGTTGGTGCCCAGAGCTGCGTTTCTGTCCCAGTTTTCCCCAGGGTTTGTGAACTGAAGCCGCTGTGGAGGGACAGACCTCTGCATCCCACGGAGCTGGGGCCCTTCTCCCTCCCTGGCTGCTCATGGGCTGGCACCAAGGGCATGATTAAAAGCAAAACAGATTTGTTTACAGTGGGAAGAAAAAAAGCCTGTTAATCCCTGGCTTTTAAAAAAAACCACCCATTTTTTAATGTTTCAGACTCCTTGGCACACTCTCCTTTAATAACCCTGTAAATAAAATCCCAGGCAGGCAAAGGACAGCGAAGGCAGCAGATGCTGCAGCTGCCCCTCCGGCTGAAGGCACGGCGTGCTCGGTGCTGTGCCGGGGTTGCTGCTGTCACCAAGTGTGCCCCTGTTTTACTTCTCTGTCTCGCTGGGGCAGCTGTCTCCAAGGGGAGGCAAATCGAGCAGACCAGGGTTCCGATGCACATCGAGACCTTAGGCTACGATCATGCTTCTCCATCCCAGGCGAGCACTGTTCCCGGGGCAGCTCCTCCTGTTAATGCCTTTACCCTGTGACTCAGCTGAGTGTGGTGCAAGTGAAACCACTGGGTGGCAATTTGAAGCATAGAGTCACAGAATCGTTTTGGTTGGAAAAGACATTTAAGAGCACGGAGTCCAACTGTTAAGCCAGCAACGGAGCCGAGAGCAGGAGGTGCAAATGATGCTCCTTGCAGGGACCCCCTTGTCTGCTTATTAATTACCCCATCCCTAAAGGAAAAATCACCATGGCCTGAGAATTTGTCTTTTTGCACAGAGATGGGGCAGCAAAGGCATGGAAAGGAGCAGGGATTGCAGCTGGTGGCATCTTCTCCCTGCGGCATTGTCTCTTTCCCTCCCTCCTGCCCGATGCAGAGTGCGGTGCTGCCGTTCAAGGTGAATGTGCTGGAAGACCTGCAGTGTAGCATGCCTGTGTCCCCCCTGTAGTGACCCCTCGTGTTGTCTGCTGCTGCGTCCTGTGACAATAAAAGCCGAGTTAGCAACTACCTGTGATGCTCTCATGCCTGCAAGCGTGGGGATGGGGTTATTTTACCGTGCAGTTACCCTTTCAGGGGGACTGCAGCAAAGGGGTTCCCAGTGGGAAGTACGTCCTTTTAATTAGGGCCAGGCATCAACCGTACCTCCTGCCTGAGCCCCAGCACCGCGTGCCTCCTGGCTCCCTGCATCTCCCCACAGTGGGGAAAGCTGAGATGGTTGCCCAGGGAGCACGTACAGCAGGGCTTCCCCTGGAGCATCGAAGCTTGGGGAAATGGCTTATAGAATCAGGGAATCAGGGACTCATTCAGGTTGGAAAAGCCCTCTGAGATCATCAAGTCCAACCGTTAACCGGGCACTGCCAAGGCCACCACTAACCCATGTCCCCAAGCACCGCATCTATGTGTTTCTTACCTGCAGGGATGGTGACTCCACCACCTCCCTGGCCAGCTTGGTCTGATGCTTGACCACACTCCCATGAAGAATTTTTTCCTAACATCCCTCACCCCAACTCCCCTCCCTGCTATGAAACCCACACGGACACGGCTTCCCCTCTCACAGCTCCCAGAGGTGTTTCCTGGGGCTGCTGGTGTCTAGCCAAGTGCTTTCTCCAAGGGTTTTGTTACATCCCACCTCCGTTCATATACCCACATCCTTCCCGTGGGGTGAAAACGAACCCTGTCGAGGGGCCAGGCCAAGGGAGCAATTTGGGACTGCTGCTCCTTTCCAGCATCTTAATTAAAATCCTGAATGTCTACAGTGGGAAATGCTACCGTGGGCTGCTGGTTTGCTCACAGCTCTGCATACGGCAAGAGCAAAACTGGGGGCTATAAAGCGTGGGGGAGCTGGCCATGGGGCAGCAGAGGCTGAGGTTTTTCTTGTTTGTTTTAATTTTAGGGTTTTTTATGGCATTCCCAAGCAAGCTGGGTTTGGGGTTTTGTGGTCTGGCAGTCAGAGCGGGTGTTTGCAGCTCAGGGCTGGCTGGAAAAGAGCTGCTTTCAGGAGGCTCTGAGCTGGCTGCCGCAGCCAGGGACCCAGGTCAGCTGAGAACCAGCCCAGCCACAAAGCCACCAGGATGGGCAGGGAAGAGCCTGGTAGCCAGGAAGACACAGTCTTCAGCCTCACTCACTGTCCCCAAACGCAGCAGCTTGGGGTCACACCAACAGTCCTGCTCAAAAGGGATTAAAAACCCACTGGGATGCTGAATGCTCAAGCCTTTCAGAGGTTTTGGGTGGTTTTGAGCATGTTACTTAAGTCCCTGATGTCCCCAAGGTTTGTCCAAGGGACCATGTTCCCTTGCTGCCTTGAGCTCCAGGCTGGTGCAATGCTGGGCACGACAGAAACCCATGCTATTCAACAGGAATTATTCAAAATGATGAATGAGAGAGAACCGGCTCGTGAGCAGAAAGCACAGCCGCCTGACAGCATCCTTCAGTGCTGCTGCTCTCCAGGAGCGCTGGGCATGGTGTGGATTGCTGTCCTAGATTAACCTCAGCGCTTTTTTTACAGCACAAGGAATTCAGAAAGTTTTTCAGCCAAAAGCTCGGTGTGGTCACTGCCCGCGTTTCAGCCCTCAGCCCCCTCACCGAGGCCAGGAGGCAGCTCACCCTTGCTCGCCTGCTATAATTAGCAAGGAACCTCATTAGTATCAGGCTTAGCTGCTTTCAGAGGCCAGGAGGAGCTTGTCAGGGCTGCTAATTGCTAATTACTTTAGTGGCTCTCCTGGGGGAGTTTCCCCTCTCAGGTATAAAGTCTTGAGGCTTTGCCATATTTCTTGTGGGTGGGAAGGGGCTTGGTGGGTTCTGGGGCAAGTTCAAAAAGCCTAATTGTCTGTGGCAGAGGCTCTTCTAGGCTCAGGAAGAGAAGAGGAGGAAAAATAATAATAGGGGGAAGAGGGAGATCTCTGTCTTTCTCAGAACAGAGCCTACAGCTTTAGAGCCTTGAGGAGGTGGGTTACAGCCAGGTCCCTGGGGAGGAGGTGCCCAGATCTCCATTCCACAGCCCTTTGGAGGTGCTTGGTTCTGTGGGGATGTGTGACCTGTAGCCTTCTCCTTGCTGACAAGGATACCACTGATACCACTAAAATAACATCTGGAGGGATTTTGAGGGTGGAAGCCAGGAGTATGTGATGTGAGGGTTGTGGTTTGTTTTGCCTTGGAAACCTTAAAAAAAATAAAAATCAATGGTTGGGGAGGGGGGGGCATGTTTCAGTGCTGCTTAATAACCCATGCAAGAAAGAGATTGATGGAGTTGGGGTGTCCTGTACTGATCCTCTGGGGAAATATTCCAGTTTGTTGTTGGAAAATGCCACCTCTCTGGGGATGTGTGGGTGTCCTGAAGGTTGTCCTGCACCTGGGGACCATCAGTCTTTCAAGCCCGATGTCTGGGCTGTGATGGCTTAGCTCCATGGAGACAAGTAGAAGAGTTTTGGTCTCCTCATCCAAAAGGCATGTCCAGGGCAGTGATTTAATTTGGCGAGCATGTAGGCTGCAAATCTGCTTACCAGATTTCTGGGAAACTTGGAAGAGGCAAATGAAATAAAAACATCATTCCCAAAAGCTCCCTCGCCTGCCGGTCACCACCAGCAGCTCCCCAGCATGCCAAGGCTCATCACCTGCCCTCCCCCCCCCCCCCCCCCCCCCTTAACCCCGTCTGCAGAGGCCTTCCCTGGAAAAGTGGGGGGGGGGGGGGCTGTACCCCGTGGGCTGAGGTGGGTACCTGCAGCTTCCCTCCATCCCATTGCGCTCGGGTTGAGGACCAATCTGGGCTGATGCTCAAGTCCTTATGGTACCTGCTCCTTTGCTCACGTGCCCCATGCAGTTCAGGGGAGCTTTCTCAGCTGTGGAGCCTTGCTTGGGCAGGTACCACCGCGCTCAGGTGGGGCTGGGGCGGCTGACCGCAGCCGGGGGTGTCAGCACCCCTTAGCGAGGCGCACAGAGTAAGCCCGTGGGGTGGATGGAGCTGCTTTGTCCTTGCAGCTGCAGCCTGTATAGTCAATTTTATGGGGGTTTTGTTGTTTTGTTTTTAAATAAAGGGTTTGGGCTTTTTGAAGGCTTCACCCAGAGAGGAGCGGTGTGTGGATCTGGCCTTGCTGCAGCCCCCAACAGGGTCCTGGGGGTGAAGGGGAGAGCGGAGCTGCCAGCAGCATCTTCCAAGCAAGTGCTGCTTTTAGACACCCAAAATAAGTGCAACTTCTCCTCTAGCAAATCACTTAGATTTAAGCTTAGAGCAGAAAATTTGAAGCTGTCTGGGCATTGCAGTGTTTCCTGGCTTTAAGATGCCTGACCTGTGGGCATCTGGGGGTGCAGGAGGGCAAGTGCCCGATAAAGGTGGATTTCCTCAGCACAGCAGGTTCCTCTCTCCTAAATTAGCAATTTCAGGTGAGTCTTGCGCTGTGAATGTGTTGGGCACAGGGGCTCAGTCCCTGCCACCTGCTCGCCACCCTGGATGTGCCCTAAAAATCTGGGTTTGCCTGGGCTGAGGCAGGGACAAGGGCTACACAGAGGTTGTTCCCAACCCATCGGCACTGACCGGTGTCAGCAGCTGGAGACTGCAACTTCCCAGCTGCTTTGAGCAGCCGCTGTGACACATCCATGGATAAATGTGGGAAGCTGAATACCTGCGGCATGCTCCATGCTGTCTCCCCGCCCCAGCCTCTGCCTGCAAAACTGTTGCTGGATGTGAGACCGTGCTCAATGCTCCGATGGGCTGTGGAGGGATGCAAACATCCTGCATCTGGGTGCTCTGGAATGGGATGGGATGGGGTTGGGTGGGACGAGACAATAGTCCCAAGCAGTCCTTTCCAAATGCTGTTACTATTTATATGCTCACGTTTTTCAGTGCAAGTCCTGCTGCTCATTTTATTGCCACTATAAATAGCTGAGAAGTTGCCTGGGAGTTCATGGAAATTTTTCCAGGGGGAAATCTGGGGCTGAGACTTAGGGTTTTCAGGAGCTGTATCACCCTTTTTTACCTTTTTCGTTTTTTTTTTCCTCCTTTTAAACTGTTCAATAGCTTAGCTCTGATACCAAGCACAAGGCTCCATAAGGCATGGAGCATTTCTGCACAGCCAAAGGCTTTTGCTGGCCCTGAAAGGAAAGGCTGGGAACTGCAATGGGGAGAAAAGCAACAGGAAAACAACCACTGCAAAGCATCAGCTGGCTTGTATCCAGGTTTGATTTTTAAGGATCTCCTCCAGGTTAAGCAATAGGAGACAAACCACATGTAGACACTGTGGTAGATAAGAGAGCAGCAGGATGGGTACATCCCTGCTGTCAAGCTTTGGGTAATCTGCTTTGATTCATCACTCTGCTCTCCTGGCTTGTACATATATAATGTTTTTTTTGGGTGTAGGCTTTTAAGGTAACATAGGATCCATCCCCACAGTGGGAGCCTTGGGGATGAGGCTGTTCCCCCCTAGGGAAATTGAGGAGAGACGCCAAGTCCTAGAGACACTTTGCTGCTCCCACCAGTTTTCTTTTGTTCTTGGCCAACCCACGCATCAGGGTTTTTTTTTTTCTCTCTCCCTTTTTTTTTTTCCCCTTCTTCCTTTCCCTTTTTTAAATAATATTAAAAGAAAAAGCCAAACAAGCATCCCCAGTATTGGCTGGGCATAGAGCTGGGAATCTGTGGCTGCAATCACTGGCACTTTGAGGCCCTGGGAAAATATTGATGGTAGGGGCTGGTCCTCTCCAAGTGCAGCCCTGCTCTTCTCTCCTGTGCTCAGAGATGTGGAGAATCCCCGTGGCTGCTCGTGCTCTCTGTTTTTCCAGCCAGCCTGAAAGGTAATGACAGGATTTTTTTTAAAAGGATGCAGTATGTGATCCACAGGGCATACTGTGAAGGAAGCCTCTCTTATGGGCTGCCAATCCTAAATCCCAAGGGGAATAAGCCTTAGTCCCTGTCTTCTGGGTGTTTCACTAAAAAGCTTTGATTCCCGAGCTCCGCTTATTGATGCGAGCCTCATCGGCTATAAAAAGGGAAACTCAAGGTCTCTTCAGACCTGCATAGTTAGGAAGGGGAAAAGATGCCCCATTTTGCAGAGGAGGAGACTTAAAACTGTAAAAACCAAACAAAAAATCCAAAAACCTTTGCAAGAGGGGCAGGTCAGCTTGCTGGAAACCAGGCAAACTGCCCCAAAATGTTTTTTCTCCTGTGACCGGTCAAGGAGAAGTGGTTTTTCTTGGCTGTTTGAGAAAGGCTAACAGAGACAAAGTGGGGCTTCAAGCTGTTCGTGGGAGACAGGTTGTGCTGTGATTTGTGATGGGCAGGAAAATTGGTAAAACTATTCTTCCACCTCCCAAAAAACCTCAAAGGAATTGAGAGGGTGGAGGGGGGTTTCAGCCCAAAATTCCCCACACAGATGCCTATTTGCAGAGCTGGTAGGGAGGGCCTGATCTAACAGAATACTGAGTTGCTGAAACCTCTGCAGGATTTTGCCCTAGTGTGCAAGGAAGAGGTTTGAACTGTTTTTTTAAGAAAAGCTTTTTTTAAAAAAACAACCTCTGTGTGTCCCTGGGATCCCGCCTGGGTCCAGCCCCCCTTGGATCGGCACTGCCAGACTTGCCATCCCTGGGTTTCCCTAATCCCATCTTGGAGTGGTCCATGGCTCCTCTGCCATTCCTACAGACACCATCTAATTGTGCACTGTGTGACAGAGCTTTGCCTTGAGCTGCTGCTGCTGCCAAATCATCCCACTGGTTGCCCCCTGCCAGGTTTTGGGGTGAGGAATGGGGAATTGCCAATTCCTGTACAGCTCTTCTGGATTTCTGGGGGCTCTGCCACATCCCCCTCTCTACCCTGGACCAGAGGATTAAACCCTCCTGGTGCACTGGGGACCACAGCCACATCCCAAAGATAATTTTTTCTGATCTCTGCCCCATTTCTGCACAGCTTTTAGCCAGACTGTGATCTCACTAGGGCAGATGTATCTATGCAGCCTTGTAAAAAGAGTGGCAAATCCCAATAATTCAGTCATCTTGCGTTTGTTATAGGTGAACAGCTTTGAGTCACCGTGGGATTTTAACTTCTGCTTGTTGCCTTTTCCCACGTCGTGGGGTGTGTTGAGCAGCAAGTCCCAGAACCCTGCCCATAACATCTTTGGTGGAAGAAGCACCCCTTCTGCCTTCTTTTTTGAAATGTTTTTTCCTTTATTTTAACTAACTTTCAGCCCACAGCCTTGATTGTTTTTTGAAGGGAATACCACGAGATCTGTGACCTCTTGCTTCAGCACTTCACACCCAGCCCTGGTTCCATCACCTGTAGCTTTGCTGTAATCTCTTCTAAACTGGCAGCTGGAAAGAGCATTTTCCCAGGTGATTTCCAGAGCCTTTTTGGATGGACATCACTGTCTCCCATCTCAACTTCAAGCTTTCGGGGAAGCCTGCCTCATTCTTTCTCCTTATCCTGGATCCAACTTTTCTCCCTGCTCCTCAGTCCCTGCCAGTGGCTGGGAGATGCTTGTCCCGGTACATTCTACCCATTTCTCCCTCCATCCCCTGCTGGTTACTGCCCCAGCTGAAATGAAAAACTAATCCTGGAGGTGCCTGTGGGAAAGGCCCCTCCAGGGGCTTATTTGGACCATGGAGAAGAGTTTTCCCAGTGGGTTCGGCTGTCCAGAGACCCTCCCGAAGAGCAGCATCTCTGGCCATGAGTAGTGCATTTGTCTTTCGGTTCAGGGCTTGGGGTTTTGCCTGGATGCAGAATGAAAAAACTCTTTGAAATCTCAATATTGTAACATTTTTTATTTCCCCTACCCCTCCCCCCCCCAAGCTTGGCAGACAAGAGGTTGCAATATTGCTTGTAAAATCCAGGTCTCCCCCTATCACCTGCCAGTAGGGGGAGGACTGGTGGGATGAGGGCATGGAAAAGTGGATGGAAATCCCAGATTTCCAGAGTTTTCTGCACTGGTGGGGGTTGCAACAATCCCAGGCAGCCACTCACCTCTGCAAGGACTGCTCTGCTTTTGGGTGCAAGCAGTACCCTTTCCTGCAGCACCCATTTCTGCAGCCCCAGAGATGACCCAAGGGGAGCCCGGCTTATTTAGTGTGAAGTAGAAACAGGGACAAAATTCCCAAAATATAATAATAGTAATAATAATAATAACAAAAAACCCAAAATAGCATAATGGGGAGGATTAGCACTGCTGCAGCTTTCTCCTGTGTGGACTCGCAGGTGTGCGTGTAGTCAGGGCTCAACCAGAGCCATCTCAGCAACTTGGCAAAAAATCCCTTTAAAATCTTTCTTCTATACATAAATGCTTATTTTAAAATAACTTTTATTAATTTCCTGCCTCTGTTTCTAATGGAAGTACTTGAGGATCCATGCAGCCTGCGGGCGAGCAGGATGGGAGGGAGTGCGCTGTGTCTGCCTTGGATAACCTCCTGGGCTGGCTTGGATGGCACTGCCCCTGCTGCGGGGGGCTCTGGCGTGGCTGGGAGGACAAACCACCCTGGGGTAAGAGGCGGAAAAACCCACTGCCCAACCTGACGGGCAAGAAATCACTGGGGCTCGAGTGCTCGATCATCGACGACCGCTTCTGGGGGCTGCTGAAGCACCTTTGCTGGGCGGTTGGTGGTGGCGGGGGATGCGACAGGTGGGTGTGCTGAGCTGGGAGCAGCAGCCCCTGTCCCTGACGTGCCATCAGCCCCGAAAGGCACCCTAGCAGCCAGGAAGCGGGTGGCAGTGGTCGGGCAGCTTGGGATGCGGGGAGAAGCTCATCCCACCCCACGGGGTCATCACCACAGGTGGCCCCTTGCCTGGGCTGGAGCACCAGGTGCCCGTTCCCTCCAGTGAGGGCTCAGCCAGCACTGCTGGGCTGTGCCTGAGGGTCATTTTTCTCCCTGCTCTGTGCATTAATCCGACGCTGTTACAGGTAAGAGGGAAGGGGGATGGAAAACTGGTGTTGCATTTCCCCCTTCTTTCTGTAACCGACTGTGCAATTATTTTTTTTCTCAGCCCCCCCCCCCCCCCGCCCCCCCCCCCCCCCCCTCCCCCCCAGTGATTTACCGCTGCTTTGCAAACCAAGAAGCAAAGCTACGCTGCTTCACAAAGCAAAAACCCAAAGATCTGTGGAGGCTCGAGCGCTGCCTCGTTTCCCTTCCCATGGCTTTCAGCCATGTGTGTGCTTCTCTGTGGCCCGGGATGGTGTTTGCGGAGCGGATAACACCAGCTGTGCCAAGGGGTTGAGCTGACACCCGGCACGGGGCTTTGCGGTTGAGCTGCTGTTGCAGCCAGCGCCGAGCCTGGCAGCGGGATTTGCCGTGCAGCAGCAAGCAGAGGGAGGCTGCAAAAGAGATTTCTCTTACCTTTGAATCACTGCAAAGCGAAAAGAGTTGTGGCTTAATTTTTTTAAAACTTTTTTTTTATGTGCTTTTGGAGCAATCCAAGAGGAGGGTTTTCTTTCTTGTGCTGCTGCAGGAGAGGAGAGAAAGAGGAGTCAGAGCATCCCCCTGTGACTGCACCATGCCTCTTGCCCGCCGCACTGGCCAAATCCCTGAGTCCACTTGGATCTTCAGCTTCAGAGAGATGACGGAGCCCTGGAAAGGTGCCGTTGGCTGCCTCGGTGTGGCCATCTTCTTTGCTATGACCATCGGCATCATCTCCTGGCAAGCGCTGGAGCAGTCACCAGAGGAGTGGGTGCTGCGGGGCCGCGCTGCAGGGATGCTGTGGGAGCGCCGGAGGGGTGCCCTGCTCCTGCGGGCGCTGCCAGCGGGGCGGACAGTGGCAGTGATCACAGTGGGTGGCGTGCCGGCTGCTGAGCCGCCTCCGCCGCGAGACCACTGCTGGCACGATGGTGGGCAATTCTGCTATGCCTGGGAGGAGGATGCTGAGCTGCGGCTCTCCCTTGAGCCCCCGCCAGCCCCTGGCACCGAGTGCTATGGTGTCCGCTGGACCCCGCTGCGCCCTGACGTGACGCTGAAGGTAACGGGGACCCCTGTGCCCTTCTCCGAACCGTGGCATTTGGGGTGAAATGGGCCAAAGTGGGGAGGTCTGGCCTGACCACACAACTTCCCAGCGCGGTTATGGGGTCACACTGTGGCTGGGGACACTCCATCTCCCAAAGCCTCCGCTAGCTGGAGGGGGCCCGGATGGGAAAAGCCTTTTGGAAGCCTTGTGCCCTGATGCTGAGCCCCCAAAACACCAAGGGGCCACGACCGCCTTGTCCCAGTGCTGCATTGGTAACCCCGGGGTGGGAGAACCATGTTTATATTGAGACTGGATAAATAACCACTTAAGATCACAATGTTGGCGAGAAACACGAGGAACTCGGAAAGGTCCCTTCCAACCACAGACACAATGTGCCAGCTCTCTTGGGATGGGATTAATCCATATCCGTTGCTGCGAAAATTTGTTGTTTTGTTGGTTTGGGTTTTTTTTTAAATCCTTCCCAGTTTTCTCTCTCTGTTAAATAAAAACAGACTCTGAAAATGAGCCTTAGGCAGGGGAAGGAAAATCCCCGTTAGGCTGTGGTGTCCTGTTGTGGGGAGCCCTCAGGACAGGCGAGGCAGTGAGATAGGGTCCTGTGGGGATGGGGAATTTTTCCCCTTTAGCCATAAATTGCCTGTCAACATCATTTGGGGCTGGTGGAAGGTGTTGTTTGAACACAACTGTTGCGTGCGGGGCTGCCTTTCCCTTGTTGACACCTAATTGGGGTGCCTGAGAGAATGAGCAGGACAGAATAGGGGATTTTTTTTCTCCTTAGAAAAAAACAACCCAAAACTCAAAACCAAAACAACCCCCAAACTGCACTGTTGGAAAATATGATCCAGTGAAATTTAAGAGTTAAGAAGAGGCTCTTTCCCCCCTGCTCTTTCCCAGCTGGTGTAACTAGTTCAGCTGACACCTGGTACAGCTATTCCGAGCCTCCAGGGTTTCCACTTTAATAATTTACATCTCTTCCCACCCCTTAGTGAGACTTAACCTCTCTCTGCCCCCGCGGCAGAAGCAAGCTCAGGGTTCCAGGAGCGCTGCCCAAGCCTTGGGATTGGGGATGGGGTGAAGAGAAGTGTGTTGTGCTGCGTGGGGGTCGCTGGTCTCTCGCTGCCCATCCCAGCCTCCCTGTGCAGCCCCAGATCCCCGGGTTTTCGGGGAAGCCCGTCCCGGCATGTGAAGTCATGCGGGATGCTAAGTCCTGCTGATCCCCTGCCTTGGCAGAAAGGGGAAAGTTTTAGAGGCTTTGAAGTGAAAATTGATGGTTTCTGAAAGGAGGTGGGTCAAGGATGAGGATGTCTTCTGGGACCGGTGGTTTCTGGAGATGCCTTGTTGCTCCACTGCCCCGTCAGCCCTATGAGAAGTGCCCCAAGTGCTCAAACTGTTCAGTCTTGCTGCGGGAAGTACTTTTTATTATCAGCCCTCAGGGAAGAAGGGAGGATTTGCCTTGGGAGAGAGCGGAAAACTCACAGGTTACCCCAGGGACACCACGCTGCTGCTGAGATGAGCACTCACGACAGGGTTAAAATCTCCCTGCTGTGCACGCTGGGGATAGCTGCACATTAGGGTTGTAGACTCACCCCAGAAATGCTGCAGAAAACAGCTAGGAGAGGTTTATTTCTTTTTTGTTTTAAAAAACTCAAACTGATTTTTCCTAAGCTGGGTTTGTGAAAACGCTGTTACCGCATTTTAAAACCACTGCCTTGAATTTTCCACCTCCACTGTTGCTCCTGCACCCCCGTCCTGCAGTGAAGCCTCTTCGTTTAAACAGTTTTCAGCATCTTTCCACCAGCAGCTCAAAAACCCGTTAATTTTTGATGACTGTGGTTGGATGCAGAAATGTAACCAGGTGGGCTCCCCAAGGCGCAAGGTGTTGTGCTGGGTGTTACCTCTGGGTCACCAGGCTGTTTCAGAGCAATTTTACTTTATTTAAGTTCATCTATCTAAAACTGGCAGGCTTTGGGGAAGATGTCTTATGGTGTGTTTTTTTTCTTTTTTGTTTGAAAGGAAACTGTAATTTTAAGCTATAGTTTTTATTCCTGTGGTGGAATTTTTATATTCCTCCACATGGCTGCATGTTGAAGGCAGATGCATAAGGGGAAAAGGAAGAAAAATTGTTGTCTTTGGCTTTAATTGGCAAGTTAAGACTTTTTTTTTTGTTCTTCAAGGTAAACAAAGCGCATAACTTGCACTTTTGACTCTCACTGCAATTTTTTTCTTTGTCTTCCTACTCTTACACCATTTGATAACTTTAATAAACTGCAGGCTGAGAAATCAAGCAGATAGGTGGTATGTCAGCATTTTTTTGTGTGTGGGCGTTTTTTGGGGGTTGGTTTTTTTTTTCTGTACCTGGAAGCCCAGCTCTTGTTCTTGTGGAGGCAAAATTTAAACCCAAGTATCTTCTCCCAGGTTAGTCGTAGAATGTCAAGAGTGAGCACCCATTGCTTTTTGCATAAAACACCTAAATCTCATGGGGTTGGGATTTTTCTTCCTGGGAAAAGACTGTCCCATGACTGCCCTGACAACGCTGGAATAATATGCAAGGGGTTTGCTTCTCCAAATGCAACTATTTGCACATTCACCCTCACTCCGAGGCATTTCTCGCCATGGACGATGCTCTCTTTGCTGCAGAATTGCTTCTCCATGGTCAATGTCTCCTGGTACGGAGGGGCGAGTGTCCGTGCCCAGCGCTGGCCGCTCAATGGCGCAGAGAGCCACGCACAGCCCTTCGTTAGCGGCGACTTTGGCAAAAACCCCGCTGGCTACGGGCCTGTTCTGGAGAGATACTTCTTAGGCTCAACAGGTAATTACACCCTTCCCTGTCCAATGCCCTGTTGGTTTAATCCCTGTGTTTCTCCATCCCTCTCCTCATCTATAAAGCAACAAGTTTAAGAGTGAGGCAGACGTCTTCAGGATTAAAATATCCTGCAAAAGTAGTGACAGCTGGCAGCCAGACACAGGGAACAGATCCCACAGTGCCTCAGCACTGTGGAAAAGGCCATGACATTAAACCTCAGTACCTGAGAGGGTGGGGTTTGCCCAAGTCACCTCAGGGAAGTCACATGCTCTTGGTGTGTCTTTTTTTTTTTTATTATTGTTTTAAGCAGAGATCTCTGTTCATTGCTGCAACCTGCAGCTCCACTCGAGTGGCTTCACCCTGAGCTCATGGGTCCCCAACGCTGCTGTGGGATGCTGGATGTGGGCACGAGCTCAGTTGCTGTTGTCATTTTGGGGTGGATATTTGGATTATTTTGCAGAACACCAAACTTCAGATATTCTCCTAAATTAATCAACTGATCTGCAACTGCCCTGCATTGAGATTGGTGCCACTGCCTGAGCTGAATGCAGACCAAAAAGGCAAGAAATGGAGCAAATCCAGCCCTTGAAAGGCATTTTGGAGGTTAAAAGGGAATAGCAGAATCAGAGAGCGGGGACTTGCTTGTATGGCTGGATCTGTGGCTGGGATCAGTCCAGGAGGTCCTGATACCAGTATCTCTGCCCCACGAATCCCTGTCCCTGTGGCCGCCAGTGCAAGGACTGAGAGGAGCCAGGTGCTTGCTGAGACACAGTTTTCCTCTTCTCTCCCCAAAGGAGTGACGGTGACAGTGGCACCCGATGTGCCCCTTTTCCTCTCACTGGAAAGCAACAGCCACTTCTGCCTGGGAACGCCAGCAGGCACCGCGGTGCCCCTGCGCTACCTCCTCTGCGTCAGCCCGGACGTGGCGGCTGCGCACCGGCACGTGGGCAGCCAGCTTGCCGGGCAGGCGCGGGCACTGCCGGATACCGCCCTGCTGGGGTAGGATGCTCTGGCCCTCCCAGCTGCGGGACCTTTCCAAGCCCTTGTCCTGCTCGCTGCCCCGAGCATCTCATGCTGGCACTAGGTGCAACCCCCCCACCCCTGTCTCTTTCCACTCTGCAGGTCTCCAATCTGGTGGTATTATGGCCCAGAGAGTTCAGCTGCCAAAATCAAACGAGGTTTGAGGTCACTGGCCAAGAGGCTGAAGCGGCATCATCTTCAGGAGGGGGTCCTGGCCCTACGGGAGCGTGGCACCACTGTCCTTGCTGCTGCAGTACGTCCCGTCCTGCTGGACTTTGGGTTTGAAAGGCGAATGGAGAGCTGCCATCAGCTCTGCTTTTCAGCACGGCTAAATCCCTACACGCCAAATGCAAACACCTGTGTGTGGGGGCTGTGAGCCTCCCCTCCCTGAGAAGGGATGCTCAGTTTGGAGTTTCACCCTACACAGGCAGTGGCACTAAGCAGCTGGTGCTCGGTGGCTTTGCCACTCCTACAAAACACATTTTTCTGCCTTTCCCTCCCCACAGGACCACATGCCCTCAGAGCGGAGGAAAAGGCACAACTCGACTCATGCCTGGGACCCTTCTGTGATAAAGCCGCTGCAGCTCTCCATCACGCTGTCCCCATACACCAGCATCGCCTCCCCACTCTTCCTGCGCTCCCTGCGGGACGGCGAGGTGGCAAGCTACTGGCTGAGCCTGCAGCCCCAATCTGGGGGCTGCTCGGTACGAGACCCTCCTCCAACCACTACACTTGCTGCTCAACCTAAAATCAAAATTAAAGCTGAATAAATACCTGCAGAGGGGGACAACTTGAGTCAGGGGGAAACCTTACGGGTGCAAAGTGATGCCTGGGGGAGCAGCTTTTCTCCTGGTTCATAAATGCAGCAGCTTTCAAATTTCCACTTCCGAAAGATATTTCTAAAAGTTGCTAGTGTGCAGAAAATCCACCCTTCCCTTTTTTGCAGTCATTCTAATGATATACTACTTTGCCATCATGTCAGTGATTTTTTGGAGAGGTTGAGAGAGGGTTTACACCTTTAGGAGTTGCACCATGATGGTGCCAGCTGTGGTAGGGCAGGATAAAGGCACAGCCGGCATCCTCCAGCCTTGCACCCTGGGGTTGGTGAGATATTTTATGGGTCTAACAGAAATTTTCATCCTCTGCTGCAGGTCCCACTGCTGACTACATGGAAGGGTCGACTTTGTGCCCGTCTGAATGTCACCAGTGAGGTGGCACTGAGCTGGTACCTGGCACGTGCCCAGCGCCTGCAGCAGGCACTGGGGGCCACGTACATGGTCTTTGAGGGCGCTGAGGGCAACGCTTTCCTAGAGCAAGCTGTCCCACCTCCCACCGAGCTGGTGGGTGACCGATACACCGAGGCACTGGCAGCGGCACTGGCAACACTGGGAAACACCACTGTCATCAGTGCTGGTGCCGGGTGGGTACCGAGGAGAAGATTCTTTGCTGGAGCAGATGGCTGTGTGAGATGCTTGGGGGATGGTTGAGGTGATGCTTTAAATATGCCCTTGGGATGCCAAGACACCACTTGGCACCCAGGGAAGCAGCGGGGAGGTGGTCTATGCAATGTGTAGGGAGGGTTTGTTTTCATATATCCTCATCCTCTCTCTTTCAGAGCATTTTAATTATTTTTTTTATGTCTCTGAGCATAAAAGTGCTTATATGCATTAATGCCAGATGCAATGAAAATGTATCTTGTCATCTATGGCCATTCAAGCTTCAGGTCACTGTCTCTTCTGCACGAGGGAGAGGGTGAACACTGGAGTCTTGGCCAAATTCCTGTGCTGGTAACTGCTTGTCATGTCAAATGACTGTAGTTTTCTGACTTTTCATGTTTGCATAGCCCACAACAGGGTTAGTTTATTAATTAGCAGTTATAACATGCCTCAAGAAAAAGGCACTGAAAAGTACTACTTTTCTTTTTACCCATTATGTTTATGTTTGGCAGATGTAAAGGGATATGCAGGCTGTTTGCAAAATGGCTTATTTCATGTTGTGGATGAGACACTGATGGTAAATTGCATGAGAAGGCAACTTCAAAATAGTTCATTTTCAAAGAAAAAGCAGTTTCACATGCCAAGGTGGTGACAGGCTCTTACTCAGCCATCTGCAAAACCAGAGTGGTGGAAATAGTGCCTCTTCTGACCATTTCTTTCAGTTTGCCCAGGATCATACCTTTCCTGTGGGCAGTTTCCATACCAGAAGTGTTTTATAAACCATCGCATCAGCATTACCACCTCCTAAGATGAAGAACTGTCCCTGGGAGACCTTTGGGGAGTCAGCAGATGGGTGGGAGGCTGAGGAAGAAACCAAACTCTAGGAGCAAGCAAGCAGACTCAGCCCCAAAACCCCCTCTTGGTTAGATGAGCTCCAGAGCATTTTTCAAGCCAAAGTTCCCTATGATGGTCCAGATTTGACTCTTTAGTTAGCAGTAACACTGTCTCCTGCACTGGGCCACTTGACGATATGAACCCCTGTCCCCTAAGTAAACCCAAGGCATAGAAATGCTACGGGGCGGGGGGAGGGAAATTAAAAAACCCAAACAACAAACATCCAGAAAATACAGAACAAAAACAAAAAAACATGGGGAAAAATAATGTTTTACTCTGGCAGACAGACAAAAGTGAAGTCAGGAATGACAGTTGCTCAGTGTGAAGCAGATGAGCAAAAATGAAAGCCAGGAGGAGAAATCCTTCCTGCAGGACATGTCCCTTGGGCTATCCCCATCACAAGGAGATTGGTGCTTTGGGTTTGGGGAACAGCATGGACCAGGGGCTGAGGATGCTCTTGGGACACCCCAGCCAGTGTCACAGGTATGGTTTTTGTGAGCATTTTCCCATCAGGGTCCATGTTGCCATATGAGAAGTAACAAGACGACGGCTACAGCCCAGATTGTGGCTGTGCTGCTGTCAAGATGGGCCATCAAACTGTGGGCCACTAGACTGAGGTCCTCATGAGATCAAGCCAGTGGAAGGAAATCTTTGCATGGGGGATTTGGGGAGGAGGATGAGGGTTGGGGTTGCCAAACTTTTTAGTGGGTGGGAATGGTATGGGGGAGCACTGATTTCCCTCCAACAGAGATGTGAAGTAGTTGGAGAAACACATATCTGACCGCGGCGACCGCCAAGCCAGCCAGGCATCGGAGAATGTTGGTTCCTGTGAGCCGTGTAAAACCACTGTGTTTGTGCTTGTTTCCCTCAGATCCAGTCACCTACCACTCTTCGTCCAGATGAGCCTGCTGCGCTCGGACTGGAGCCATGCAGGGCTGAAGGGGGTTATTCCTTCTGTGCTGCACTACAGCCTCTTGGGCTACAACTTCTTCATCCCTGATGCAGTAGGTAGTAATTTTTCTGCTTTCTCCCCTATTTCTGGCTTTTCTGCAGAGATTTTTGCAGCAGTTGTTCAGGCAAGAGGAGCATGAGAGGTATGTTTGCACCATCTGGCTTAGATGTGCTACATGAAAGCTTGAAGCACTTTGCTCCCAGTACCCAATTTTCTGCCGTGCTGACTTGAATGGGTTGAATGTTACTAGGGAATCGAGTGAGGAATTGAAAACAAAAAAACATGTTGTAAATTTTAACGGGCAGCCCCAGAAGCAGCCAGGTCTCTGGGGATGCCCTTCGCAGAGCTCCTTAACCGCAGGCGGAGGGCAGCCCGCCGCCTCGCTCAGCTTCACTTGAGCTAAAAACCACCCAGAAAAAGCAAGGAGGGAGCCCAGAGCCGGGAAACCACATGCCCAGGCTCCTGGCTGGGAAATAGATGTTCCTAAAACACCAGCAGCGCTGCTCCAAGTTTGCATTTCTGCTCCAAAGCACAATGGCCTGAGAAATCCTTAAATAAAAACATTATAAAAGTCAATAAACGATCCTTTAATCATGGCCAAGCAGCTTGTTTTTCCTCTCTTCTTAGAGGTGACTGGGTTATTTGTGTTTAAAACATGCTCCAAACATGTAGAGGCTGCATGTGAAGTGTTGGACCTAGAGAGGGGAGCTGCAGACAGTCCTGCAAAAGGAGGCTGTTGAGCAATTTTTCAATCTGGCCTCTATTTTCAGCCGATTTTCCTTAGAAAACAAGGCTGAGGCAATCGCAGCATGCCGGTTCCCTCCCTGAAGAGATGCTGAAGGCATTGGGTTATCTCAGCTGAGCGGGACAAGGGATGAGATCCCCCGGCACGAAGGGAGCTGTGGCACGTGGCACTTGCTGCCAGGGCGCAGGACGCATGGTCCGTGGGGCTGTGTCACCGCAGCTTGGGGGCTGCCACAGTGCGGAGGGGCTGCTTGGGGTGGGAAAAGCCTCTGGAGGAAATGGGGCTTTGTGGATGGTTTGGCTGAGCCCTTAGCGCTGGGGATTTTGTGCCATTTCTAGGGAAAGCTGCACCAGATTTTCAGAGCAAGGGCTCACAGGGATACTCCAGCAACAAGGGCTTTGTTCTCCTTTCCCTGTCCCATTCCATCATCTCCTCTCTTTCCCAAGCCCCTCCCTGGTGTTTCAGAGGTGAACTGGAATCCCCTTCCTCTACATGTTTCCAATTGTTACCAATGCTCTGTTTCTCTGCCACTTTTCACTGTGAATTTGAAGGGATCCAAATTACAGGGGTATTTTCCCACGATGTTTCGTCTGCACATCAAAATGGCAGGAAAATCCAGGATTTTCCCAATGCTTTTCTTTGCAGGAGAGAAATCCCTTTTTACAACGTTCTGTTAAAATTTAGAAACTCCTGAGACATCATCCCCAGCACATCTGTTCCTAAGATGGGGGGATGGATGTCTGACTGACACTTGCTCTTTGGTGAGAAGAGAAACACGGGTGGGGAGAATTCAGCTCCTCTCGCAATGGGGTAACATGTCCTGCCTGTGTGGAGAGCAGGTCATTTGGGACTCATCCCACGATGAGATGCCCCCAAGCAGCCTCACTCAGGTCCTTGTCCCTGGCAGGAGGGAGCCTGGCCAGTGACACCCCAGGGGACCCGGAGCTGTACGTGCGGTGGCTGCAGATCGTGACGTTTCTCCCTGTGATGGCCTTCAGCACGCCACCTTGGCTCTGCTGCGATGCCTGGGTACGTGCCCCCATCTGCCACAGAGGCAGACAGGGTGACCCCCCCCCCCCCCCCCCCCCAAGTCATTAAGATCCCTATTGGGGAAAGCTGAGGGTAAAATCACCACCTTGTTCTTGCTACCCACAAAATCCCCTTCTCTGCCCCAGCAACCAGATCACTGTATGCTCTCAGCAGTATTTTTGCTGCAAAATTAATGTGAGGTTTTGTGGCTTTATACTTGGCTGCTACGTGTAGCCACAGGGCTGGTATCCACAGCACCTGTATAAATGACAGCAATTGTCACATGTGTCTCTCCTTCCCTTTTCCTGCTGGAGTTGCTTAATTATAGCTTGATCAGACAGTTAATATCTGCAGTAGGGTGAAGCCTGCAGATTCACATTCAAGATCTTTCTAAACAGTTGGCAGCATTTTCCCAGGGATGTCACCTTTAGGGCAATAAAAGGGGAGAACAATTCTTAATATCAGTGGCATAAGGGGAAATGCCATTAAATCTCTTTGCCAGCAGCAAAAGTTCATTGCTTTGGTTAGACACCAACACCCTGGCTGATGTCACCTGCCAGCCTCTGTCCCCAGCTTTCACATCTAAATGGGAATAAATCCACTGTGTCAACCTTGTTTGCATCTTGTTACCTGCCATAACTTGATCAGGACATTGCAATTCAGTACCCTCTTTTCTCAAGGGGAAAAATACACACACACATATATATAGGTTTCCCTCCCTTTTTTTTTTTCTTTTCCTGCTTGCTTTGCTGTTTATGGGATGAAGGACTTGTCATGGGTTTCTTTTTCTTCCTCCACCCTGCAGGTCGTGAATCTTACCCAGCAATGCATACAGAGGCACCGGGACTTTGTTGTGCCACTCCTTATAAAATACAGCGAGGAATGGCTCCGTTTGGGGTACCCTATCTTCCGGCCAGCGTGGTGGCTCAGTCCCACAGATCCAACTGCTTTTATCATAGAGGATGAATTTCTCATTGGAGACGAGGTAGGAAACATGGGGGCTGAATGCCCTCAAAGGGTAACTGGGGGCAAAGAAAGTGCTCCCTGCACTCACCCATCTGCCTCTGCATCCTCCATGAACACGATGCTCCTATAGAGGTTCTGTGAAACCAAGTGCTGATGGGACCCTGTTGGCTCCTTCGTGTTTGCAATTTATTCAAAATTAGTCAACAAGAGGTTGTTTTGGTTTTTTTCATTTTTTAATATCAGGGTATTTGTCAGTCCTCTCTGCTGCCAGACACCTCCTGATGGTCAGCATTGCTTGTTCTCCCCCTCTTTTCAGGCTGTTAATCTCATTCCTTGGAGCTACAACCTGCAATGACCAAGAAGCAGCATGATGCACAGGGCCCTAGTCCTCTTGGGGAGCGCCTTTAGCCACATTTGGGCTAAATAACCACACATAGATGGGGAGCATCAGAGAGCACAGATGCTGGGCCAGCATTCATGTCCCATTTGAACTCACCCATCCACATATTGCTTATGGGATTTACACATTTGAATCTATATTTTACCCCACTGGCAGCTATAGTGGGGATTTATTCAGATGAGTGTTGTGAATGGATCCCACCAGATCTGAGCCCATCAAATGCACAAGGCTACAGCAAGTTAGGCGAATGCTGCCAGGGTATCTGTGGCATGTTTAAGATGGATTGATGTTTTTATCTGTTTTCCTGGTAGAGATATAAGCATGGCTGGCATCTGTTTCCCCACCCGCCGGCTTGTTCGGATTGCAGTCGTTTCATGCTGTAAACACTCCTTGCAAGTCTAGTGGTTTTGCACTTTGGTCATGGCTTGTGTAGTGGGGAGTCTCTCCTGCTGCCCTCCCTGCAGATGTGTCCCTCTCGTCCCCCTGCAGGTCACATTCATTTAGTACACAGATGGCAAGATGTTTCATGTGATGCGTGGCCGCTTTAAATCAAAAAGGTCTTGGAAAATCAATTCGGGCTTTCTGAAAAAGACTTGTCTTAAAAGAAAATTGTGCCTCATCCTCCCGTTTTTGTAAGAAGACTTTTTATTTTGTGCAGTGGCATCACTTTATCTTTGTCCCTCCAGCTTTCCCTGGGTGCAGGATCCCAGCAGCTTAATATTTTGGCAGTTATTACCGTATTTTTTAATTAAAAACAAAATCTTCAGTTCATACTATTGCATTTATTTTGCAGCAGTGTGTTAGGCTGTCTTTACACGGGGATACAACTAATCATGGGGACATCAACTCCCTAAAAAAAAAACCCCTAAGCCCAAAAGCTAAGCTTAATGGGAGTATGTTTCTTGTTTTAATAGAAGAGCAGCTTGTGCTGCAGTTTCAGGCTCTGCTTGTGACCTCCCACAGATATTTCAATACCTGATTCCAAAGCTTGAATTTCTGGCCTCAGATTCTGTGGATTCAATTTATATTGTTTTGGTTTGTTTGTTTATTTTTTTAAAGGAAACTTTCACTGCAGGTGATTACCTTTTTAAGAAGCAGCAGAAAGGCATTTTAGCAGAGAGCTTAGATAATCAGGTGGAAAGTTTTTAAAATACAAATCCTTGGCACAAATGAATTTTAGACCAGCATTGTGCAAGCATGGACGCTGGAGGGAGCAGAGGCTTTCCTGCTGTCCCCATGTGCTGCCGAGCACACATCTGGGCACTAATTGTGGTGGTCATTATAACTGTGAGCAAGTTAAAACCTGGTTCCTTCCCACAAAATCTCTCAAACCAAAAAATCCTCGATGCAATTGAATCAGCTAGGGCAGAAATGTGGTCTGTGTTAGTGAGGTGAGATTCCCAGTAAAATAGTGCAAACTCAGGGAGGAGGAAAAAAAAGTCAGAGCAGCTTTAGCCCTCTCTCCCAGGAGATGCAAAGCTTTGGCTTGGCTGAATTATCTAAAATATGGTAAAATGTGATGGTTGCTCCATAAACTTGTTGAGGCCAAGCATTTTTGATAAGGCATGATGTGATGCTGGCAAACACCTTGCCTGACTTTTTTCTTTAAATTAGTATTATTATTATTTTCCAAAAGAGCCTGAGCTTGGGCCGGCAGAGCCCAGACGAGGGATGTTTTGACTTCCAGGCTGGTTTTTGGAAGTTGAAAGAATAGAAATGTACTCCAAAACTGGCTTTGGTGCAATCTGGAACATCATTAATAGTAAACTACAAGAAAATACACAGGGCAGTTCTGTCCTGGTATGGTCTGAGGCAGGGCTAAGTGTTAGGATGCTGGAATAAACCTTCTGAGCATCGTCCCTTGGTGCAAACAGCTGCCGTCCTGCTTCTGAGTTGTGCCCCAGGCTTTTTTGGGGGTCACTCCAGGATGGGAGGATAGCCCTACTTTGAAATCTGATTTTCAGGCTGTGATTTCTACATTCATTACTTCCAGACATCATTTATCTCGATCTCTTGGCAGCACACATTCAACCCGAAGCAGGTGGGACAAGATACCCGTCAAATCAACAAGAGTGCTCAATAAGAGGCTTTTATGTCTGATTTTTGCTGACTACAAAGGGAAACTAATATCTGCTCCCTTCGAGCAGATGGGACAGCAATGCTTTTGGGTTTCTGCAAGCAGTTTTGGAATGTGGTGGTGTGGGACTGCAGTGGTCGGCATGGTTTTGATCCTTGATTAGGGGTCTTGAAAGTGCATTTAACACTGCACAGCCATATTCCAGCACTGCTCATGAGCAAATTTCCAGTACTGGGAAAAGGAATTGGAGCTGACTGCTATTGAATCCTTCCAGCAAAACATATTGAAATTTAATAGCAAAAGACAAGTTGCATTGACCTGGCCAAAAAATACTGTTGGGTGCAGTTTTGTAGCTGTGGCGCAGCATAGCTGCATGTCAGTGCCACCTGCCTGGCAAGAGTGGATGCTGCAAGAGGCAGGGAAGCCAGGTCTTGTTGCCAAATATATTTATAAAGTCCAGGAGGGTCCAAAAGTGTCCCCCGAGGTGTGTCAAACACCATGGTGTCTCCCTGGGACGATGCTGCTGTGCAGCTCAAATAGCATCACTAAGGGGTGCAGGGATAACTCCTCAAGGCTTGCTCTTTGCTGTTGACCAGAACCTCTGAAAATGGGGTTTAAGAGGGACTGATCCATAAATTTCATAGTTTTCACTATTTAGCGTGGGGTTTTTTCCTTTAATGGTCTTTCTAGATATTTTTTTTCCTATTAGCCCCTTTCTTCATCATCATGTGAATGCAGTTGTCATCAAATACAGCCTGCGCTCCTGCTCTGCCTGCATCCACCTGGTCTTGCTCACCCTAGAAGCACGAGCTGTGTTTTGCAGGAAACACACATTTCTGATGTATGTATGTATGTTTGTTTTGTTCAGGTCTTCCAAAATATGAGCTGGTTGGACTCTAGGGGTTACTGCAGGCAGGGATGATCCCAGTCACTTGAAGGCCACTCCATCACCTTTTCTCCCTGCAGTTCAGGAAGCCAGCTTTGGCCTCTGCTGCTTGCACAGATGGATACTCGCACTTGCAGCTGTGAGCCAGGCTTCCTGATCTCTGTGGTTGCTTGCCTGTTCCTTCAGCCTCGTGCTTTGCTTGGTGCAGCCAGCGGTGTGTCCTGGCTAATCCTCCATGTGCTAAATTTCTTTCTTCTTTCTGTTTTTTCACTGCAGGTCCTGGTTGCCCCAATAACAGAAAAAGGGCAAACGTGGAGAGATATCTACCTGCCTGGAGAAGGGCACCTATGGATGGACACCAACACTGCCCGCGTGTTTGATGGAGGCACCGTCCTCAGGAATTACTCTGTCAGCCCTGCAGAGGTGCCGGTTTTTGTAAAGACCTCCTAAATTCACAGAATTCTGCAGCTTTTGGACAGTTGACCTCTTTCAGAGCAGCGCTGGCCAAATGTGCTCGCTCTTCCTTGAGACTATTTCAGCCTATTTGCACTTTTCTAAGAACTCTTTTTTTTATTCCCTCCCCCAGCAGAAATTGTTTGACTCTTTTAGTATTCACCATTATTCTAAAATAGTGGAAATACAGCTTTGGTGCAAACATACATCCACACAGAATGTTGACCTGTATCTTTTCCAGGGTTTTCCCAGTGAAATGTTTCTGTGTGGGGGTTTAGGAGGGCATGTCCAGCATTTCCAGGTCCTCGGTACCATGCTCAAATATACTGCCTTGTCCAGAGAGTGGATTTCCCAGAATAGGAGATAAATGAACCTCAGCTTATACCTGATGGGACGTTTTGCATTTAAAGGAAAAAACATATACAGGGAAAACAAAATACGAGACCTCTATTCATGTGCAAGGACATTGCATGTGCCAAGTGCTACCTGCTTCTCTCATCTCACGCTGGGTATATGGTCCCTCAGGAGAGTCTTTGGTAGCAAGAGCCCTACTTTGAGGTTAATCAGAAAACTGGGTGAATTCCAGGTCTACTGGAAGCAGGTTCCTGTGGAAGAAAAATAATCTTGATCAAGCAAAGGAGTGGCTCTAACAGAGCATGGTGTGGACAGAGAGGATCATTGCCCACCTTGGAATACAAACTCCTGAACTTAGCGCTGAACTCCTGTATGTCCCAGCTAGTGCTTTTCACCATTTTTTGAATTTTATGGGCTTTTTCCAATTATTTCTTGCAGTGCAAGAGGGATCCAGTGTGACCAGCCTTCTTCCATCCAGCAGAAAACATTTTTGTAGGCAAAACAGATGTACCAGGTGCTAAATATGAATTTAAGGAGATTATTAGCAACACTGATAACCCAAGTTATAGATCAATGAGACAAAAACGTGTACGTTCACAAGGTGATTTCAAAGGCTGGAAGTTGAGGGCAGCTGTGATATCCCTGTGATAGCTGAGACCGAAGTGAAAGAGCAAGTTTCAGCTCCCACACTGTGCTGTAGGCAGCGCTGCCGGGCTCGGGCACATGCAGCCTCCAGTGATGATCTGTATAGGCCAGCATCTTGGTTTTCAGTAGAAATTGCTGTTGTACAAAGCCATGGCTCTGCTAATAAAAATGAGATTTAAGAGATAGAAGCTTCACCCAGAATTTTTCCCCTGAAAATGACAGAAGGGAAAGAAAAGCAATACTAATAAATTGGTTGCAGCTATGGAAGCCTAGAGAACAGAGAGGTGAAGAGCTGAGGTGGGAGTGGGTACGGCCCCTAAGCTCTTTCCTCTGTCCAAAGAGGTACATAATGGGGCCAGGGGGAAGAAGCCAGAGGAAAAAATTGGGCTCTGAAGAGCTCAACCCAGGGGTCAAGGCAATTTCAAAATAACAGTGAGGGTGTTGGAGACACATCAAAAGGCACAGACTGAAACAAAGGAATCTCTTGCTAACCGTAACACAAAAGGATCTGTGTGAAAAAAACCTCAAAAGGATTGATGTCAAGGGGCTTTACAGTGGTGCGGGGTGCTGTTGCCTGTCTTATAGGGTGGCTGCAGTGAGGTCACAGCCGTGCGGGTGGGTACACCTGTGTGATGTCACAGCCCCACAGCTGGAGATCACGCCTGGACAGGTACCAGCTCTGGACTGCAGGGGCCCACGGCTTCCAGCACGCTGCTGTGCACTGGATGGGGCTGCCATTGTGGAGAGCCCAGGAACCGCTTTCCTGCCTCCTCAGGTGCTGCTGCACGTGTCAGAGAGGTCAGTCGCCATCCTGCCCTATGAAGGGCAGAGGCTGCAGCTGAAGTTTGAGACAGAAGAACACGTAGGGGAGCCTTCGGTGCAACATCATTTGCTTTAACATTTCATCAGCCCTGAAGTCAGTTGTACTAGCCGATTGTGGTAGGTCCCTTCCAATGGAACTGTGCTATTCTATTCTGTTGTATTCAGAACCTGCCTGGCGAGAAAGAGACTTGAGGCACACCGCCTGAAGGTTGGTGCCTGTGTGCAAGCAAGGCGTATAGGTACCTTGATCATAGTTCCTCACTGGAGGGAGACTCCAGGCCATGGAGCTTCCCTGTGACCCTTACTTGTACTGTCTCCAGTATGTCCAAGTCTCACTAAGGAAGCCCAGATTTGGACATATGGAGCTTTTTTTTTGGTCCGCTCCCAGGACTAGGCATTGTGACCTCTGGGTGTGGTCCCCAAAAGCTCTGTGATGTCACCACAGTGTTACTGTAGAATCCCACGGTATCACCGTGGGGCAGCCCTGCAGGGCCACAGTGCTATCCTCCTGCGTGGGGTGCAGTCGTCTGCAGGTAAGGGGACAAAGGACCCCCATCCCGGTGCCGCTCCTGACCTGCTGCACCCCCACCTTTGTGCTGTCCTTGCTGGGAGGCCACGAGCCGCTTTCCTGCCTCCCCAGTTCCTACTGTCTGTGTCGGAGAGGTAAGTCACCACCCCGCCTGGACAGCAGGAGCACACAGAGATGCCCCTGGGCTCGCTCGTCTGCCCCGGGATGCTCCCTAGCCTTTGTGGCTGCACCAGCACAGCCCCGAGGCAGAGTGGGCACCTCTTCAGCACCTCACTTCGTCACCTTTGCTGCTTCCTGCCGGTTGTGTCTTCAGGACAGGGCATCAGCTTTGTATCTCTCTCCTTTGCAGTGCCAGATGGAGTCAGAGGAGGGGGGCTTGGCAGAACAGAGTGCCTCTTCCCCGGCTGCCAGCACCAGCCAGGTGCCTCAGGCTGTGCCGCTGGACACCCCCGAGGATGAGGAATGCCCTATCTGCCTGAACACCATCAGCAACGAAGCCTGTGTGAGCGGGTGCAGGGATCGTTTCTGTTTTCCTTGTATATGGGACTGGGCCCAGAGAAAAGCCATATGCCCACTCTGTTGGCAGCCTGCCGAAGTCATCTTCTACAAGCTGGCACCCAGCACCTATGAGGTGCACGACATCAGGGCCTTCAACAGAGCAAGACCTCAACACCACAATGAAGCAAGGAGGTGGCTGCATTCCTCAGGCCAGCAGCGACATGACTTTTCCAGCGGACACCATGGTAGTGACCACACCAGGGCTCCAGGGAGGGCCCAAGGCAGGGACCTGAGGCAGCACCATGATGGCCACCAATGGTCTGAGCACACCTGGGGCTTCAACTCCTCCAGAAGCAGGAGTCAGCAGTGGAGTAGGGCTCGTGACAATGACTAAGCTCCAATGCCTGAACAGGACACCCCAGCCTCCTCAGTGTGGGGCGAGCAGCAGCAGCAGGCAGGCCAGGATTCCTCCAGGGCCCAGCACGCAAGAAGCCGATCCCAGTGCAGGTCCGGCAGCACAAGGGGCCGAGCACAGCGGGAGCAGCGAGGAATGAGGGATCGGGATGGGGCACAAGATCTAAGCCCTGAACCAAGCCCGTCTTTCTCTGGGAGAAGAGAGCGCCGCCAGTGGGGAGGCCACAATTCCTCCAGAGAACGGAGGGCGGCATGGAGCTGATCCTGCTGGAGGTTGCGCAGCCGTGCCGGGCACAGGGCCTGGTAGCACACCCTACCAAGAAGGAAAATGCTACACTCACCCCAGGACCATCACCTGCCAAGGTAGTGCAACGAGCCCAGGCACAACAAAGGCCCTCGCGCTGGTGGCTGTGCTGCACACAGACACTGGCAGGGGAGCACTTGCAACCTGGGTTGTGCCTGACTCCAGCAGTGGCAGGAAACGGGATCAAGCCAGGGCCCTTCTGCTCCTGCTGAGGAATAAAATCTGTGGCAGAAAGCACTCCTGTCATCTCCTCTCTTGGGAAAAGACAGACTTGAGGAGTTGGGAAGGGACCTCTGGAGATCATGCAGTGCAAGCCCATTGCTCCAGCAGGGGCAGCCAGAGCAGGCAGTCCAGGGCCACATCCACTCAAGCTCTGACAATCTCAAAAGACAGAGCCTCCAGAAGCCCTGTGGGCAACGCGTCCCAGGCCTTGACCTCCCTCCAAATACACAAGCTGTCTGTTACGGTTAGCAAGAGATTCCGTTGTTTCAGTCTGTGCCCATTGACTCTTGCCCTATTGCTGGATACCGCTAAGAAGGCACCAGAGCCCCTCTGTCCCCACAAGCCTGCACTGAGCCCTGGAGCTCAGGGGCCTGGGTCTGCTGAGTGCAGTGTGCAATGGCAGAGGACAGGGAAGGGTGACACGGCAAGCTGAGGTTCTCACAGACTCAGACTGAACACTCAGGCTTGGAAGAGAGCTCTGCAGATCATCTAGTCCAGCTCCCTGCTAAAGCAGGTTCACCTACAACAGGTTGCACAGATGTGCATCCAGGTGGGTTTTGAATGTCTCCAGAGAAGGAGACCACACAGCTTCTCTGGGCAGCCTCTTCCAGGGCTCTGTCAGTCTCAAGGCAAAGAAATTCTTCCTTAGATTCAGCTGAAACATCCTCTGTTGCAGTTTGTGCCCGTTGCCCCTTGTCTGGTGGCTGGGCATCACTGAAAAGACCCTGGCCCCATCCTCCTGACACTTGCCCTTAAGATGTCTGTGGATATCGATAAGATCCCCTCTCAGTCTTCTCTTGTCCAGGCTGAACAGCCCCAGCTCTCTCAGCCTTTCCTCATCGGGGAGATGCTCCAGTCCCCTCACCATCTTTGTAGTCTTTGCTGGACCCCCTCCAACAGTTCCCTGTCTCTCTGGAACTGGGGCGCCCAGAGCTGGACACAGCCCCGCAGCCACAGCCTCCCCAGGGCAGAGTAGAGGGGCAGGACCACCTCCCTCGGGCCCGTTTGGCCACGCTCATCCTCATGCACCCCAGGATCCCATCAGACTTCTTGGCCACACAGGCACCCTGGTGGCTTGTGGGCAATTTGCTTTCTGCCAGCACTCCCAGGTCCTCCTCTGCAGAGCTGCATTCCGGCAGGTCGGCCCCCAGCCTCTTGGTCCTCCTCATGCTTGGGGCATTGTGGTCTCTGGCTTTGTGTCTGTGGAGGGGAGCGCGAGGGAGATTCCTCCACAAAGCCCTTCCTCCCCAGAGCCCTGCACGGGGCAGAGCCCTTGGAGAAACTGCAGCATCAGCGCTTTCTTCAAGCCAGGAAAGCAGAAATCCTGCTGGGGAAACTCCAAAGCAGAGAAATGAGGATGACCCGGGCTTTGAGAAACACAACTAAGAAAAGGTGCCTTGGGTGCAAGGTGCTGACGGTAACCCAGTGTTTATTTCCAAGGGGCAGGGGATACCCTGTGCACCATAGCCCTGCTGCTTCGGGCCAAGGGCGTGGGGACTTGTGGGGAACACAGAGCGTGCCACCAGTGGGTCTGGCCAGGTGGGTCCTGGCCTTGGCCTGTTTGCCAAGTCTCATTCCTTGGATCTATCTGAGCTGTCTGCCATGAGGCAAAATCAACCGGCGACGTCGAAGAATCCAGCTGCTCTCAGGGATTCTCAGCCAAGCCTTCGGGACGCTTCTCTGCCGTACCGGTCCCCTCGGAGGGTGGCGGCCGGTTACACAGGCGGCGGCCGGACCCTCGTTACCCACAATGCCCCGCGCCTCGGCCCGCAGCTGCCGCAGAGAACTCCAGCTCCCAGCCGGCCTCGCTCCCGCCACCGCCCACCCACGGCTCTCCGCGCGGTGCATGCTGGTACTCGTAGTCCAGGTGCCGCCTGGGGAGGGAGCGCGGCGGCGGGTGGAGACTCCATTTCCCGGCGGGCAGCGCGGGCCGGCGGCACCGAGCGGGGAGACGCTCGGTGCCGAGATGGCGGTCGATAACGACCTGCTGCAGCTGGACCTGTATGGCCTGTTGGGGGTCGGCGAGAAGGCGTCGGAGAAGGAGGTCAGGGCCTTGGGCCGGGAACCTTTACGGGGCCGCGGGGTGGCTCGGGCCCGGGCTGCTGGCTTTTCTCCGGTGCCCAGAGGGGCCCGGTTCTCCCGCCCTTCCCGCGGGAGCGGCTGCAGCCGGGGGCAGGGGCGGCTCGGGCGTGGGGCTGCGCTGCGGGTGCTGCGCTCCGACACTTGGCTGAGCGGATCCTCCAGGCGCTGTTTTTATGTCATATCTGCAGCCTTGTCGGCTTGAGCTAATAATGAGTGGAAAAGCCCATTTTTTCTGATGCTGGCTTTGCTGTGGTGAACTTAACCTTCCGTTTTCTCATCTTGGTCCTGTGGGGTGAAGCCTGGCTTTGGAGGAGGCTGAAATAAGTTGGAGATAACTGCAGGATTTGTCTTGGATGATACTTCTCTGACTTTGTTTATGTGCCAGCAGAAGGAAAGCTCATGTGTTTACCAAAAATCTGGTTGTTAGACGTTGGTCTGAGTAGTATAGGTTCCCTGAGGTCATCTTGTTAATTTTATTTGTTTGGAATTACACGTTCCTATTATTTTTTTTCTTTACTTAATTGGTAAGAACACTAAACACGGGATTTGAGCAACTGAACTGAGAAAAGTGGCATTTCAATGGAAGCAATTCTCTGAGTAAAACTGTTAGTAACTAAACAAAGTTAAACTTGAAAGGAAGACTTTACTTCTCCTCCTTAGATGCTTTTTTTTGCTTTTTTTTCTTTAGCAGTAAAGAGCGCTAGCAGTACAGCAGGATAAGACTCAGAAGCTACAGTCTGGGCATAACCAGCAATTGTGTCTGAAGCTGCCTGGAATTTCCATGTGTATTAAGCACAAAATGGGAACAAGCCAAATATAACACTCAGGACTGAATGTGAGGAAAGACTTCAGGTGCCCCCAGCTTCACTGCTGAGCTAGTTGCTGGGGAAAAGGATGAGGAAAATTGCAAAGTGGACGTTACGGTGCAACTTAAAAAGTGACAAGTCTAATTAGAGTGCTAATCGTTGATGTAAAATACTTGAAACAGCCCAAAGACCCTTTGTATGCAGATTAGCGTGGCCACAAGAGACTAATAAAGGGGAGCAAGACTGTTGAGGCAATTTAACCTCACTGTTTAAAGAAGCCTTATCTGGAATGACCACATACTTACTATAATAATTGTGACTGATACACGGGGAAGAGACTTCTCGCTTAACGAGTCTTGCTTATGCAGGAGGCAGGACGAGCCTATAGCTTCAGCTGCAGTTTCCCTTCCCAGAGCTTTGCCCACCAGAGGGTGCCGAGTGATTGCTTATTCCACCTACTTTAGCAGAAGGCTGCTTGGCAGTGGAACAGAGCAGCTTTTCTTCCTTTCCTTTCTGGCATTCAGATGTTTCTCTGGCAAAGGGAATTCAGGTTGTTAAAACTGACTTAGCTCAGAAAGTCGTACAGTCTTTCTTTGAAAGAGATTAAACAGTCTTTTGTCAAAAATTCTCCACCTTGCCAGACATAATTGTTGTACAGTGAATGATACTTTCTCTGCCCCAAAGTTACAGCTGCAGAGAACGGAGTACCCTCTTCTAGAAAACTGCCTTAGTGAACCAGACTTGACTTTGCTGATGTTAATGATGTAATACAATGTATATAATGCACCTAGTAAAACTTAAGGCTTTGAAAAGCTTAGACTTCTTCAAAATATGGCTGCCTGCCTACTAAGTGTCCTGGGCTAAATGCATATCCTTGTAGTAGAGTGTGATTAGAAAAGACAGGTAACTGCATTGAGATTAAAAACTGAATTCTTCAGAGGTATCTTGCTACCATAGTTGGCTGCTTTAGCTTTCAATATGCGGAGTGACGGAGATCTTGGCACTCCAGAACTGGTCTTCATTTTCTGTCAGGCCTTGGGGACATGAAAGGGCAGAGTCCAGCTAGGCTAGAATTGCTTGGGCATCATCCACCTAGGGTTGGATAGTTTAGGGCACAATCCTAATGCCCTGCAGGGGATTCCATGGGCAGAGTCCATCCTGGCTGGGAATGGCTGGGGTAGAATGCCAGGAGGCTGGTATGGCTGGGGCGGAATCCTAATGCCCAGGGATTGGCTGGGGCGGAATCCTAATGCCCAGGGATTGGCTGGGGCGAATCCTAAGGCCCAGGGATTGGCTGGGGCGGAATCCTAAGGCCCAGGGATTGGCTGGGGCGGAATCCTAAGGCCCAGGGATTGGCTGGGGCGGAATCCTAAGGCCCAGGGATTGGCTGGGGCGGAATCCTAAGGCCCAGGGATTGGCTGGGGCGGAATCCTAAGGCCCAGGGATTGGCTGGGGCGGAATCCTAAGGCCCAGGGATTGGCTGGGGCGGAATCCTAAGGCCCAGGGATTGGCTGGGGCGGAATCCTAAGGCCCAGGGATTGGCTGGGGCGGAATCCTAAGGCCCAGGGATTGGCTGGGGCGGAATCCTAAGGCCCAGGGATTGGCTGGGGCGGAATCCTAAGGCCCAGGGATTGGCTGGGGCGGAATCCTAAGGCCCAGGGATTGGCTGGGGCGGAATCCTAAGGCCCAGGGATTGGCTGGGGCGGAATCCTAAGGCCCAGGGATTGGCTGGGGCGGAATCCTAAGGCCCAGGGATTGGCTGGGGCGGAATCCTAAGGCCCAGGGATTGGCTGGGGCGGAATCCTAAGGCCCAGGGATTGGCTGGGGCGGAATCCTAAGGCCCAGGGATTGGCTGGGGCGGAATCCTAAGGCCCAGGGATTGGCTGGGGCGGAATCCTAAGGCCCAGGGATTGGCTGGGGCGGAATCCTAAGGCCCAGGGATTGGCTGGGGCGGAATCCTAAGGCCCAGGGATTGGCTGGGGCGGAATCCTAAGGCCCAGGGATTGGCTGGGGCGGAATCCTAAGGCCCAGGGATTGGCTGGGGCGGAATCCTAAGGCCCAGGGATTGGCTGGGGCGGAATCCTAAGGCCCAGGGATTGGCTGGGGCGGAATCCTAAGGCCCAGGGATTGGCTGGGGCGGAATCCTAAGGCCCAGGGATTGGCTGGGGCGGAATCCTAAGGCCCAGGGATTGGCTGGGGCGGAATCCTAAGGCCCAGGGATTGGCTGGGGCGGAATCCTAAGGCCCAGGGATTGGCTGGGGCGGAATCCTAAGGCCCAGGGATTGGCTGGGGCGGAATCCTAAGGCCCAGGGATTGGCTGGGGCGGAATCCTAAGGCCCAGGGATTGGCTGGGGCGGAATCCTAAGGCCCAGGGATTGGCTGGGGCGGAATCCTAAGGCCCAGGGATTGGCTGGGGCGGAATCCTAAGGCCCAGGGATTGGCTGGGGCGGAATCCTAAGGCCCAGGGATTGGCTGGGGCGGAATCCTAAGGCCCAGGGATTGGCTGGGGCGGAATCCTAAGGCCCAGGGATTGGCTGGGGCGGAATCCTAAGGCCCAGGGATTGGCTGGGGCGGAATCCTAAGGCCCAGGGATTGGCTGGGGCGGAATCCTAAGGCCCAGGGATTGGCTGGGGCGGAATCCTAAGGCCCAGGGATTGGCTGGGGCGGAATCCTAAGGCCCAGGGATTGGCTGGGGCGGAATCCTAAGGCCCAGGGATTGGCTGGGGCGGAATCCTAAGGCCCAGGGATTGGCTGGGGCGGAATCCTAAGGCCCAGGGATTGGCTGGGGCGGAATCCTAAGGCCCAGGGATTGGCTGGGGCGGAATCCTAAGGCCCAGGGATTGGCTGGGGCGGAATCCTAAGGCCCAGGGATTGGCTGGGGCGGAATCCTAAGGCCCAGGGATTGGCTGGGGCGGAATCCTAAGGCCCAGGGATTGGCTGGGGCGGAATCCTAAGGCCCAGGGATTGGCTGGGGCAGAGTCCAGGCGGGCTGGGATTGGCTGGGGCGGGATCCTAATGCCCTGCAGGGGATTGCATGGGCTGCGTCCATCTGGGTTGGGCTTGGCTGAGGCAGAGTCCAGGCGGGCTGGGATTGGCTGGGGCACAATGCACTTAGGCCTGGAAGTCTTAAGGGAGAATCCGACTGGGCTGGGATTATTTGGGCAATGTCCATCTGGGCTGGGATTTGCTGTGTGGGAATCCGACTGGGCTGGGATTGCTTGTGGCAGAATCCTAAAGGTCTGGGATTTCAGGGCAGAATCCATCTGGTCTTGGATTACTTGGGAAGCGTCCATCTGGGCTGTGATTTGCTGTGGCATAATGCGCCTGAGCTGGGATGGCTTGGGATAGAATTTTAACGGCCTGGGATTTCATGGGCAGAATCATGCTGGGATGGGATTGGCCTGGGCAGAATCCTGTTATCCCTGCAAGGCTTAAGGCAGAATCCGACTGGGCTGGGTTTGCTTGGGCTGCGTCCATCTTGGATGGGATTGGCTTGGGCAGAATCCAGGTGAGCTGTGATGACTTGGGTCAGAATCGTAATGGCCTGGGATTGCATGGGTAGATTCCAGGTAGACTGGAAATGTTTGGTAGAATACGAGTAGTCTGGGATATCTTGAAGCAGAATCCTAATGGCCTGGGATTGCATGGGCAGAGTCCAGGTGTGCTGGAATTGCTTCGGCAGCATCCACCTAGGCTTGGGTATTTTGGGTCAGAATCCTAAAGGCCTGCAGGGGATTACATGGGCAGAGTCCGTCCTGGCTGGAATTGGCTGCGGCACAGTCCATCCTGGCTGGGATTGGCTGGGGTAGAATGCAAGGAGGCTGGTATGGCTGGGGCGGAATCCTAATGCCCTGGGATTTCATGGGGCAGAGTCCAGGCGGGCTGGGATTGGCTGGGGCAGAGTCCAGGCGGGCTGGGATTGGCTGGGGCAGAGTCCAGGCGGGCTGGGATTGGCTGGGGCAGAGTCCAGGCGGGCTGGGAATGGCTGGGGCAGAGTCCAGGCGGGCTGGGATTGGCTGGGGCAGAGTCCAGGCGGGCTGGGATTGGCTGGGGCAGAGTCCAGGCGGGCTGGGATTGGCTGGGGCAGAGTCCAGGCGGGCTGGGATTGGCTGGGGCACAATGCACTTAGGCCTGGAAGTCTTAAGGGAGAATCCGAATGGGCTGGGATTGTTTGGGCAGTGTTCATCTGGGCTGGGATTTGCTGTGTCAGAATCTGACTGGGCTGGGATGGCCTGGGTCAGAATCCTGATGGCCTGGGATTTCACGGGCAGCATCCACCTAGGCTTGGATATTTTGGGGCAGAATCCTAAAGGCATGCAGGCGATTACATGGCAGAGTCTGTCCTGGCTGGGATTGGCTGAGCAAGAGTCCAGCTGGGCTGGGATTTTCTGGGATAGAATGCCAGGAGGCTGATATGGCTGGGGCAGGATCCTAATGCCCTGCAGGGGATTGCATGGGCTGCGTCCATCTGGGTTGGGCTTGGCTGAGGCAGAGTCCAGGCGGGCTGGGATTGGCTGGGGCACAATGCACTTAGGCCTGGAAGTCTTAAGAGAGAATCCGACTGGGCTGGGATTATTTGGGCAATGTCCATCTGGGCTGGGATTTGCTGTGTGAGAATCCGACTGGGCTGGGATTGCTTGTGGCAGAATCCTGATGGCCTGGGATTTCAGGGCAGAATCGTGCCTGGATGGGATTGGCCTGGGCAGCATCCATCTGGGCTGGGATTTGCTGTGTGAGAATCCGACTGGGCTGGGATTGCTTGTGGCAGAATCCTAATGGCTTGAGATTTCAGGGCAGAATCCATCTGGTCTTGGATTACTTGGGAAGCGTCCATGTGGGCCGGGATTTGCTGTGGCATAATGCGCCTGAGCTGGGATGGCTTGGGGGAGAATCCTGACGGCCTGGGATTTCAGGGCAGAATCGTGCTGGGATGGGATTGGCCTGGGCAGAATCCGATTATCCCTGCAAGGTTTAATGCAGAATCCGAGTGGGCTGGGAGTATTTGGGGAAGTGTCCAGCTGTGCTGGGATTTGCTGCGCCAGAATGTGACTGGAGTGGGATGGCGTGGGGCAGAATCGTAATGGCCTGGGATTTCCTGGGCAGAATCCATCTGGGCTGGGCTATTTTGGGGCAGAATCCTAAAGGCGTGCAGGGGATTACATGGGCAGAATCCAGGCGGGCTGGGATTGGCTGAGCAAGAGTCCAGGTGGGCTGGGATTGGCTGAGTCAGAATCCCAGTGGGCTGATATGGCTGGGGCAGGCTCCTAATGCCCTGCAGGGGATTGCATGGGCTGCGTCCATCTGGGCTGGGCTTGGCTGAGGCAGAGTCCAGGCGGGCTGGGATTGGCTGGGGCACAATGCACTTAGGCCTGGAAGTCTTAAGAGAGAATCCAACTGGGCTGGGATTATTTGGGCAATGTCCATCTGGGCTGGGATTTGCTGTGTGAGAATCCGACTGGGCTGGGATTGCTTGTGGCAGAATCCTAATGGCTTGAGTTTTCAGGGCAGAATCCATCTGGTCTTGGATTACTTGTGAAGCGTCCATCTGGGCCGGGATTTGCTGTGGCATAATGCGCCTGAGCTGGGATGGCTTGGGGCAGAATCCTGATGGCCTGGGATTTCATGGGCAGAATCTTGCCTGGATGGGATTGGCCTGGACGGAATCCAATTATCCCGGCAAAGCTCTAAGGCAGAATCTGGCTGGGCTGGGATTTCATAGGCAGCATCCACCTAGGCTTGGATATTTTGGAGCGGAATCCTAAAGGCCTGCAGGGGATTACATGGGCAGAGTCTGTCCTGGCTGGGATTGGCTGAGCAAGAGTCCATCCTGGCTGGGTTTTTCTGGGATAGAATGCCAGGAGGCTGATATGGCTGGGGCAGGATCCTAATGCCCTGCAGGGGATTACATGGGCTGTGTCCATCTGGGCTGGGCTTGGCTGAGGCAGAGTCCAGGCGGGCTGGGATTGGCTGGGGCACAATGCACTTAGGCCTGGAAGTCTTAAGGGAGAATCCGACTGGGCTGGGATTATTTGGGCAATGTCCATCTGGGCCGGGATTTGCTGTGGCATAATGCGCCTGAGCTGGGATGGCTTGGGGCAGAATCCTGATGGCCTGGGATTTCATGGGCAGAATCGTGCCTGGATGGGATTGGACTGGACGGAATCCAATTATCCCGGCAAAGCTCTAAGGCAGAATCTGGCTGGGCTGGGATTTCATAGGCAGCATCCACCTAGGCTTGGATATTTTGGAGCGGAATCCTTAAAGCCTGCAGGGGATTACATGGGCAGAGTCTGTCCTGGCTGGGATTGGCTGAGCAAGAGTCCATCCTGGCTGGGTTTTTCTGGGATAGAATGCCAGGAGGCTGATATGGCTGGGGCAGGATCCTAATGCCCTGCAGGGGATTACATGGGCTGTGTCCATCTGGGCTGGGCTTGGCTGAGGCAGAGTCCAGGCGGGCTGGGATTGGCTGGGGCACAATGCACTTAGGCCTGGAAGTCTTAAGAGAGAATCCGACTGGGCTGGGATTATTTGGGCAATGTCCATCTGGGCTGGGATTTGCTGTGTGAGAATCCGACTGGGCTGGGATTGCTTGTGGCAGAATCCTGATGGCCTGGGATTTCATGGGCAGAATCGTGCCTGGATGGGATTGGCCTGGACGGAATCCAATTATCCCGGCAAAGCTCTAAGTCAGAATCTGGCTGGGCTGGGATTTCATAGGCAGCATCCACCTAGGCTTGGATATTTTGGAGCGGAATCCTAAAGGCCTGCAGGGGATTACATGGGCAGAGTCTGTCCTGGCTGGGATTGGCTGAGCAAGAGTCCATCCTGGCTGGGATTTTCTGGGATAGAATGCCAGGAGGCTGATATGGCTGGGGCAGGATCCTAATGCCCTGCAGGGGATTGCATGGGCTGCGTCCATCTGGGTTGGGCTTGGCTGAGGCAGAGTTCCAGGCGGGCTGGGATTGGCTGGGGCACAATGCACTTAGGCCTGGAAGTCTTAAGGGAGAATCCGACTGGGCTGGGATTATTTGGGCAATGTCCATCTGGGCTGGGATTTGCTGTGTGAGAATCCGACTGGGCTGGGATTGCTTGTGGCAGAATCCTAATGGCTTGAGATTTCAGGGCAGAATCCATCTGGTCTTGGATTACTTGTGAAGCGTCCATCTGGGCCGGGATTTGCTGTGGCATAATGCGCCTGAGCTGGGATGGCTTGGGGCAGAATCCTGATGGCCTGGGATTTCAGGGCAGAATCGTGCTGGGATGGGATTGGCCTGGGCAGAATCCAGTTATCCCTGCAAGGTTTAATGCAGAATCCGAGTGGGCTGGGAGTATTTGGGGAAGTGTCCAGCTGTGCTGGGATTTGCTGCGCCAGAATCTGACTGGAGTGGGATGGCGTGGGGCAGAATCGTAATGGCCTGGGATTTCCTGGGCAGAATGCATCTGGGCTGGGCTATTTTGGGGCAGAATCCTAAAGGCCTGCAGGGGACTACATGGGCAGAATCCAGGCGGGCTGGGATTGGCTGAGCAAGAGTCCAGGTGGGCTGGGATTGGCTGGGTCAGAATCCCAGTGGGCTGATATGGCTGGGGCAGGATCCTAATGCCCTGCAGGGGATTGCATGGGCTGCGTCCATCTGGGCTGGGCTTGGCTGAGGCAGAGTCCAGGCGGGCTGGGATTGGCTGGGGCACAATGCACTTAGGCCTGGAAGTCTTAAGAGAGAATCCGACTGGGCTGGGATTATTTGGGCAATGTCCATCTGGGCTGGGATTTGCTGTGTCAGAATCTGACTGGGCTGGGATGGCTTTGGGCAGAATCCTGATGGCCTGGGATTTCATGGGCAGAATCGTGCCTGGATGGGATTGGCCTGGACGGAATCCAATTATCCCGGCAAAGCTCTAAGGCAGAATCTGGCTGGGCTGGGATTTCATAGGCAGCATCCACCTAGGCTTGGATATTTTGGAGCGGAATCCTAAAGGCCTGCAGGGGATTACATGGGCAGAGTCTGTCCTGGCTGGGATTGGCTGAGCAAGAGTCCATCCTGGCTGGGATTTTCTGGGATAGAATGCCAGGAGGCTGATATGGCTGGGGCAGGATCCTAATGCCCTGCAGGGGATTGCATGGGCTGCGTCCATCTGGGCTGGGCTTGGCTGAGGCAGAGTTCCAGGTGGGCTGGGATTGGCTGGGGCACAATGCACTTGGGCCTGGAAGTCTTAAGGGAGAATCCGACTGGGCTGGGATTATTTGGGCAATGTCCATCTGGGCTGGGATTTGCTGTGTGAGAATCCGACTGGGCTGGGATGGCTTGTGGCAGAATCCTAATGGCTTGAGATTTCAGGGCAGAATCCATCTGGTCTTGGATTACTTGTGAAGCGTCCATCTGGGCCGGGATTTGCTGTGGCATAATGCGCCTGAGCTGGGATGGCTTGGGGCAGAATCCTGGTGGCCTGGGATTTCAGGGCAGAATCGTGCTGGGATGGGATTGGCCTGGGCAGAATCCGATTATCCCTGCAAGGTTTAATGCAGAATCCGAGTGGGCTGGGAGTATTTGGGGAAGTGTCCAGCTGTGCTGGGATTTGCTGCGTCAGAATGTGACTGGAGTGGGATGGCGTGGGGCAGAATCGTAATGGCCTGGGATTTCCTGGGCAGAATGCATCTGGGCTGGGCTATTTTGGGGCAGAATCCTAAAGGCGTTCAGGGGATTACATGGGCAGAATCCAGGCGGGCTGGGATTGGCTGAGCAAGAGTCCAGGTGGGCTGGGATTGGCTGGGTCAGAATCCCAGTGGGCTGATATGGCTGGGGCAGGATCCTAATGCCGTGCAGGGGATTACATGGGCTGCGTCCATCGGGGCTGGGCTTGGCTGAGGCAGAGTCCAGGCGGGCTGGAATTGGCTGGGGCACAATGCACTTAGGCCTGGAAGTCTTAAGAGAGAATCCAGCTGGGCTGGGATTATTTGGGCAATGTCCATCTGGGCTGGGATTTGCTGTGTCAGAATCCGACTGGGCTGGGATGGCTTTGGGCAGAATCCTGATGGCCTGGGATTTCATGGGCAGAATCGTGCCTGGATGGGATTGGCCTGGACGGAATCCAATTATCCCGGCAAAGCTCTAAGGCAGAATCTGGCTGGGCTGGGATTTCATAGGCAGCATCCACCTAGGCTTGGATATTTTGGGGCAGAATCCTAAAGGCCTGCAGGGGATTACATGGGCAGAGTCTGTCCTGGCTGGGATTGGCTGAGCAAGAGTCCAGCTGGGCTGGGATTTTCTGGGATAGAATCCCAGTGGGCTGATATGGCTGGGGCAGGATCCTAATGCCCTGCAGGGGATTACATGGGCTGCGTCCATCTAGGCTGGGCTAGGCTGAGGCAGAGTCCAGGCGGGCTGGGATTGGCTGGGGCACAATGCACTTGGGCCTGGAAGTCTTAAGGGAGAATCCGACTGGGCTGGGATTATTTGGACAATGTCCATCTGGGCTGGGATTTGCTGTGTGAGAATCCGACTGGGCTGGGATGGCTTGTGGCAGAATCCTAATGGCTTGAGATTTCAGGGCAGAATCCATCTGGTCTTGGATTACTTGGGAAGCGTCCATCTGGGCCGGGATTTGCTGTGGCATAATGCGCCTGAGCTGGGATGGCTTGGGGCAGAATCCTGGTGGCCTGGGATTTCAGGGCAGAATCGTGCTGGGATGGGATTGGCCTGGGCAGAATCCGATTATCCCTGCAAGGTTTAATGCAGAATCCGAGTGGGCTGGGAGTATTTGGGGAAGTGTCCAGCTGTGCTGGGATTTGCTGCGTCAGAATGTGACTGGAGTGGGATGGCGTGGGGCAGAATCGTAATGGCCTGGGATTTCCTGGGCAGAATCCATCTGGGCTGGGCTATTTTGGGGCAGAATCCTAAAGGCGTGCAGGGGATTACATGGGCAGAATCCAGGCGGGCTGGGATTGGCTGAGCAAGAGTCCAGGTGGGCTGGGATTGGCTGGGTCAGAATCCCAGTGGGCTGATATGGCTGGGGCAGGATCCTAATGCCGTGCAGGGGATTACATGGGCTGCGTCCATCTGGGCTGGGCTTGGCTGAGGCAGAGTCCAGGCGGGCTGGAATTGGCTGGGGCACAATGCACTTAGGCCTGGAAGTCTTAAGAGAGAATCCAGCTGGGCTGGGATTATTTGGGCAATGTCCATCTGGGCTGGGATTTGCTGTGTCAGAATCCGACTGGGCTGGGATGGCTTTGGGCAGAATCCTGATGGCCTGGGATTTCATGGGCAGAATCGTGCCTGGATGGGATTGGCCTGGACGGAATCCAATTATCCCGGCAAAGCTCTAAGGCAGAATCTGGCTGGGCTGGGATTTCATAGGCAGCATCCACCTAGGCTTGGATATTTTGGGGCAGAATCCTAAAGGCCTGCAGGGGATTACATGGGCAGAGTCTGTCCTGGCTGGGATTGGCTGAGCAAGAGTCCAGCTGGGCTGGGATTTTCTGGGATAGAATCCCAGTGGGCTGATATGGCTGGGGCAGGATCCTAATGCCCTGCAGGGGATTGCATGGGCTGCGTCCATCTGGGTTGGGCTTGGCTGAGGCAGAGTCCAGGCGGGCTGGGATTGGCTGGGGCACAATGCACTTAGGCCTGGAAGTCTTAAGGGAGAATCCGACTGGGCTGGGATTATTTGGGCAATGTCCATCTGGGCTGGGATTTGCTGTGTGAGAATCCGACTGGGCTGGGACGGCTTGTGGCAGAATCCTAATGGCTTGAGATTTCAGGGCAGAATCCATCTGGTCTTGGATTACTTGTGAAGCGTCCATCTGGGCCGGGATTTGCTGTGGCATAATGCGCCTGAGCTGGGATGGCTTGGGGCAGAATCCTGATGGCCTGGGATTTCAGGGCAGAATCGTGCTGGGATGGGATTGGCCTGGGCAGAATCCGATTATCCCTGCAAGGTTTAATGCAGAATCCGAGTGGGCTGGGAGTATTTGGGGAAGTGTCCAGCTGTGCTGGGATTTGCTGCGTCAGAATGTGACTGGAGTGGGATGGCGTGGGGCAGAATCGTAATGGCCTGGGATTTCCTGGGCAGAATCCATCTGGGCTGGGCTATTTTGGGGCAGAATCCTAAAGGCCTGCAGGGGATTACATGGGCAGAATCCAGGCGGGCTGGGATTGGCTGAGCAAGAGTCCAGGTGGGCTGGGATTGGCTGGGTCAGAATCCCAGTGGGCTGATATGGCTGGGGCAGGATCCTAATGCCCTGCAGGGGATTACATGGGCTGCGTCCATCTGGGCTGGGCTTGGCTGAGGCAGAGTCCAGGCGGGCTGGGATTGGCTGGGGCACAATGCACTTAGGCCTGGAAGGTCTTAAGGGAGAATCCGACTGGGCTGGGATTATTTGGGCAATGTCCATCTGGGCTGGGATTTGCTGTGTGAGAATCCGACTGGGCTGGGATGGCTTTGGGCAGAATCCTGATGGCCTGGGATTTCATGGGCAGAATCGTGCCTGGATGGGATTGGCCTGGACGGAATCCAATTATCCCGGCAAAGCTCTAAGGCAGAATCTGGCTGGGCTGGGATTTCATAGGCAGCATCCACCTAGGCTTGGATATTTTGGGGCAGAATCCTAAAGGCCTGCAGGGGATTACATGGGCAGAGTCTGTCCTGGCTGGGATTGGCTGAGCAAGTGTCCAGCTGGGCTGGGATTTTCTGGGATAGAATCCCAGTGGGCTGATATGGCTGGGGCAGGATCCTAATGCCCTGCAGGGGATTGCATGGGCTGCATCCATCTGGGTTGGGCTTGGCTGAGGCAGAGTCCAGGCGGGCTGGGATTGGCTGGGGCACAATGCACTTAGGCCTGGAAGTCTTAAGGGAGAATCCGACTGGGCTGGGATTATTTGGGCAATGTCCATCTGGGCTGGGATTTGCTGTGTGAGAATCCGACTGGGCTGGGATTGCTTGTGGCAGAATCCTAATGGCTTGAGATTTCAGGGCAGAATCCATCTGGTCTTGGATTACTTGTGAAGCGTCCATCTGGGCCGGGATTTGCTGTGGCATAATGCGCCTGAGCTGGGATGGCTTGGGGCAGAATCCTGATGGCCTGGGATTTCAGGGCAGAATCGTGCTGGGATGGGATTGGCCTGGGCAGAATCCGATTATCCCTGCAAGGTTTAATGCAGAATCCGAGTGGGCTGGGAGTATTTGGGGAAGTGTCCAGCTGTGCTGGGATTTGCTGCGTCAGAATGTGACTGGAGTGGGATGGCGTGGGGCAGAATCGTAATGGCCTGGGATTTCCTGGGCAGAATCCATCTGGGCTGGGCTATTTTGGGGCAGAATCCTAAAGGCGTGCAGGGGATTACATGGGCAGAATCCAGGCGGGCTGGGATTGGCTGAGCAAGAGTCCAGGTGGGCTGGGATTGGCTGGGTCAGAATCCCAGTGGGCTGATATGGCTGGGGCAGGATCCTAATGCCCTGCAGGGGATTGCATGGGCTGCGTCCATCGGGGCTGGGCTTGGCTGAGGCAGAGTCCAGGCGGGCTGGGATTGGCTGGGGCACAATGCACTTAGGCCTGGAAGGTCTTAAGGGAGAATCCGACTGGGCTGGGATTATTTGGGCAATGTCCATCTGGGCTGGGATTTGCTGTGTGAGAATCCGACTGGGCTGGGATGGCTTTGGGCAGAATCCTGATGGCCTGGGATTTCATGGGCAGAATCTTGCCTGGATGGGATTGGCCTGGACGGAATCCAATTATCCCGGCAAAGCTCTAAGGCAGAATCTGGCTTGGCTGGGATTTCGTAGGCAGCATCCACCTAGGCTTGGATATTTTGGAGCGGAATCCTAAAGGCCTGCAGGGGATTACATGGGCAGAGTCTGTCCTGGCTGGGATTGGCTGAGCAAGAGTCCATCCTGGCTGGGATTTTCTGGGATAGAATGCCAGGAGGCTGATATGGCTGGGGCAGGATCCTAATGCCCTGCAGGGGATTGCATGGGCTGCGTCCATCTGGGTTGGGCTTGGCTGAGGCAGAGTCCAGGCGGGCTGGGATTGGCTGGGGCACAATGCACTTAGGCCTGGAAGTCTTAAGGGAGAATCCGACTGGGCTGGGATTATTTGGGCAATGTCCATCTGGGCTGGGATTTGCTGTGTGAGAATCCGACTGGGCTGGGATGGCTTTGGGCAGAATCCTGATGGCCTGGGATTTCATGGGCAGAATCTTGCCTGGATGGGATTGGCCTGGACGGAATCCAATTATCCCGGCAAAGCTCTAAGGCAGAATCTGGCTTGGCTGGGATTTCGTAGGCAGCATCCACCTAGGCTTGGATATTTTGGAGTGGAATCCTAAAGGCCTGCAGGGGATTACATGGGCAGAGTCTGTCCTGGCTGGGATTGGCTGAGCAAGAGTCCATCCTGGCTGGGATTTTCTGGGATAGAATGCCAGGAGGCTGATATGGCTGGGGCAGGATCCTAATGCCCTGCAGGGGATTGCATGGGCTGCGTCCATCTGGGCTGGGTTTGGCTGAGGCAGAGTCCAGGCGGGCTGGGATTGGCTGGGGCACAATGCACTTAGGCCTGGAAGTCTTAAGAGAGAATCCGCCTGGACTGGGATTATTTGGGCAATGTCCATCTGGGCTGGGATTTGCTGTGTGAGAATCCGACTGGGCTGGGATTGCTTGTGGCAGAATCCTAATGGCTTGAGATTTCAGGGCAGAATCCATCTGGTCTTGGATTACTTGTGAAGCGTCCATCTGGGCCGGGATTTGCTGTGGCATAATGCGCCTGAGCTGGGATGGCTTGGGGCAGAATCCTGATGGCCTGGGATTTCAGGGCAGAATCGTGCTGGGATGGGATTGGCCTGGGCAGAATCCGATTATCCCTGCAAGGTTTAATGCAGAATCCGAGTGGGCTGGGAGTATTTGGGGAAGTGTCCAGCTGTGCTGGGATTTGCTGCGTCAGAATGTGACTGGAGTGGGATGGCGTGGGGCAGAATCGTAATGGCCTGGGATTTCCTGGGCAGAATCCATCTGGGCTGGGCTATTTTGGGGCAGAATCCTAAAGGCGTGCAGGGGATTACATGGGCAGCATCCAGGCCGGCTGGGATTGGCTGAGCAAGAGTCCAGGTGGGCTGGGATTGGCTGGGTCAGAATCCCAGTGGGCTGATATGGCTGGGGCAGGATCCTAATGCCCTGCAGGGGATTACATGGGCTGCGTCCATCGGGGCTGGGCTTGGCTGAGGCAGAGTCCAGGCGGGCTGGTATTGGCTGGGGCACAATGCACTTAGGCCTGGAAGTCTTAAGAGAGAATCCAGCTGGGCTGGGATTATTTGGGCAATGTCCATCTGGGCTGGGATTTGCTGTGTGAGAATCCGACTGGGCTGGGATGGCTTTGGGCAGAATCCTGATGGCCTGGGATTTCATGGGCAGAATCTTGCCTGGATGGGATTGGCCTGGACGGAATCCAATTATCCCGGCAAAGCTCTAAGGCAGAATCTGGCTTGGCTGGGATTTCGTAGGCAGCATCCACCTAGGCTTGGATATTTTGGAGCGGAATCCTAAAGGCCTGCAGGGGATTACATGGGCAGAGTCTGTCCTGGCTGGGATTGGCTGAGCAAGAGTCCATCCTGGCTGGGATTTTCTGGGATAGAATCCCAGTGGGCTGATATGGCTGGGGCAGGATCCTAATGCCCTGCAGGGGGTTGCATGGGCTGCGTCCATCTGGGTTGGGCTTGGCTGAGGCAGAGTCCAGGCGGGCTGGGATTGGCTGGGGTACAATGCACTTAGGCCTGGAAGTCTTAAGGGAGAATCCGACTGGGCTGGGATTATTTGGGCAATGTCCATCTGGGCTGGGATTTGCTGTGTGAGAATCCGACTGGGCTGGGATTGCTTGTGGCAGAATCCTAATGGCTTGAGATTTCAGGGCAGAATCCATCTGGTCTTGGATTACTTGTGAAGCGTCCATCTGGGCCGGGATTTGCTGTGGCATAATGCGCCTGAGCTGGGATGGCTTGGGGCAGAATCCTGATGGCCTGGGATTTCAGGGCAGAATCGTGCTGGGATGGGATTGCCCTGGGCAGAATCCAGTTATCCCTGCAAGGTTTAATGCAGAATCCGAGTGGGCTGGGAGTATTTGGGGAAGTGTCCAGCTGTGCTGGGATTTGCTGCGTCAGAATGTGACTGGAGTGGGATGGCGTGGGGCAGAATCGTAATGGCCTGGGATTTCCTGGGCAGAATCCATCTGGGCTGGGCTATTTTGGGGCAGAATCCTAAAGGCGTGCAGGGGATTACATGGGCAGAATCCAGGCGGGCTGGGATTGGCTGAGCAAGAGTCCAGGTGGGCTGGGATTGGCTGGGTCAGAATCCCAGTGGGCTGATATGGCTGGGGCAGGATCCTAATGCCCTGCAGGGGATTGCATGGGCTGCGTCCATCTGGGTTGGGCTTGGCTGAGGCAGAGTTCCAGGCGGGCTGGGATTGGCTGGGGCACAATGCACTTAGGCCTGGAAGTCTTAAGAGAGAATCCAGCTGGGCTGGGATTATTTGGGCAATGTCCATCTGGGCTGGGATTTGCTGTGTGAGAATCCGACTGGGCTGGGATTGCTTGTGGCAGAATCCTAATGGCTTGAGATTTCAGGGCAGAATCCATCTGGTCTTGGATTACTTGTGAAGCGTCCATCTGGGCCGGGATTTGCTGTGGCATAATGCGCCTGAGCTGGATGGCTTGGGGCAGAATCCTGATGGCCTGGGATTTCAGGGCAGAATCGTGCTGGGATGGGATTGGCCTGGGCAGAATCCGATTATCCCTGCAAGGTTTAATGCAGAATCCGAGTGGGCTGGGAGTATTTGGGGAAGTGTCCAGCTGTGCTGGGATTTGCTGCGTCAGAATGTGACTGGAATGTGATGGCGTGGGGCAGAATCGTAATGGCCTGGGATATCCTGGGCAGAATCCATCTGGGCGGGGATATTTTGGGGCAGAATCCTAAAGGCGATTACATGGGCAGAATCCATCCTGGCTGGGATTTTCTGGGATAGAATCCCAGTGGGCTGATATGGCTGGGGCAGGATCCTAATGCCCTGCAGGGGATTGCATGGGCTGCATCCATCTGGGTTGGGCTTGGCTGAGGCAGAGTCCAGGCGGGCTGGGATTGGCTGGGGCACAATGCACTTAGGCCTGGAAGTCTTAAGGGAGAATCCGACTGGGCTGGGATTATTTGGGCAATGTCCATCTGGGCTGGGATTTGCTGTGTGAGAATCCGACTGGGCTGGGATTGCTTGTGGCAGAATCCTAATGGCTTGAGATTTCAGGGCAGAATCCATCTGGTCTTGGATTACTTGTGAAGCGTCCATCTGGGCCGGGATTTGCTGTGGCATAATGCGCCTGAGCTGGGATGGCTTGGGGCAGAATCCTGATGGCCTGGGATTTCAGGGCAGAATCGTGCTGGGATGGGATTGGCCTGGGCAGAATCCGATTATCCCTGCAAGGTTTAATGCAGAATCCGAGTGGGCTGGGAGTATTTGGGGAAGTGTCCAGCTGTGCTGGGATTTGCTGCGTCAGAATGTTACTGGAGTGGGATGGCGTGGGGCAGAATCGTAATGGCCTGGGATTTCCTGGGCAGAATCCATCTGGGCTGGGCTATTTTGGGGCAGAATCCTAAAGGCGTGCAGGGGATTACATGGGCAGAATCCAGGCGGGCTGGGATTGGCTGAGCAAGAGTCCAGGTGGGCTGGGATTGGCTGGGTCAGAATCCCAGTGGGCTGATATGGCTGGGGCAGGATCCTAATGCCCTGCAGGGGATTGCATGGGCTGCGTCCATCGGGGCTGGGCTTGGCTGAGGCAGAGTCCAGGCGGGCTGGGATTGGCTGGGGCACAATGCACTTAGGCCTGGAAGGTCTTAAGGGAGAATCCGACTGGGCTGGGATTATTTGGGCAATGTCCATCTGGGCTGGGATTTGCTGTGTGAGAATCCGACTGGGCTGGGATGGCTTTGGGCAGAATCCTGATGGCCTGGGATTTCATGGGCAGAATCTTGCCTGGATGGGATTGGCCTGGACGGAATCCAATTATCCCGGCAAAGCTCTAAGGCAGAATCTGGCTTGGCTGGGATTTCGTAGGCAGCATCCACCTAGGCTTGGATATTTTGGAGCGGAATCCTAAAGGCCTGCAGGGGATTACATGGGCAGAGTCTGTCCTGGCTGGGATTGGCTGAGCAAGAGTCCATCCTGGCTGGGATTTTCTGGGATAGAATGCCAGGAGGCTGATATGGCTGGGGCAGGATCCTAATGCCCTGCAGGGGATTGCATGGGCTGCGTCCATCTGGGTTGGGCTTGGCTGAGGCAGAGTCCAGGCGGGCTGGGATTGGCTGGGGCACAATGCACTTAGGCCTGGAAGTCTTAAGGGAGAATCCGACTGGGCTGGGATTATTTGGGCAATGTCCATCTGGGCTGGGATTTGCTGTGTGAGAATCCGACTGGGCTGGGATGGCTTTGGGCAGAATCCTGATGGCCTGGGATTTCATGGGCAGAATCTTGCCTGGATGGGATTGGCCTGGACGGAATCCAATTATCCCGGCAAAGCTCTAAGGCAGAATCTGGCTTGGCTGGGATTTCGTAGGCAGCATCCACCTAGGCTTGGATATTTTGGAGTGGAATCCTAAAGGCCTGCAGGGGATTACATGGGCAGAGTCTGTCCTGGCTGGGATTGGCTGAGCAAGAGTCCATCCTGGCTGGGATTTTCTGGGATAGAATGCCAGGAGGCTGATATGGCTGGGGCAGGATCCTAATGCCCTGCAGGGGATTGCATGGGCTGCGTCCATCTGGGCTGGGTTTGGCTGAGGCAGAGTCCAGGCGGGCTGGGATTGGCTGGGGCACAATGCACTTAGGCCTGGAAGTCTTAAGAGAGAATCCGCCTGGACTGGGATTATTTGGGCAATGTCCATCTGGGCTGGGATTTGCTGTGTGAGAATCCGACTGGGCTGGGATTGCTTGTGGCAGAATCCTAATGGCTTGAGATTTCAGGGCAGAATCCATCTGGTCTTGGATTACTTGTGAAGCGTCCATCTGGGCCGGGATTTGCTGTGGCATAATGCGCCTGAGCTGGGATGGCTTGGGGCAGAATCCTGATGGCCTGGGATTTCAGGGCAGAATCGTGCTGGGATGGGATTGGCCTGGGCAGAATCCGATTATCCCTGCAAGGTTTAATGCAGAATCCGAGTGGGCTGGGAGTATTTGGGGAAGTGTCCAGCTGTGCTGGGATTTGCTGCGTCAGAATGTGACTGGAGTGGGATGGCGTGGGGCAGAATCGTAATGGCCTGGGATTTCCTGGGCAGAATCCATCTGGGCTGGGCTATTTTGGGGCAGAATCCTAAAGGCGTGCAGGGGATTACATGGGCAGCATCCAGGCCGGCTGGGATTGGCTGAGCAAGAGTCCAGGTGGGCTGGGATTGGCTGGGTCAGAATCCCAGTGGGCTGATATGGCTGGGGCAGGATCCTAATGCCCTGCAGGGGATTACATGGGCTGCGTCCATCGGGGCTGGGCTTGGCTGAGGCAGAGTCCAGGCGGGCTGGGATTGGCTGGGGCACAATGCACTTAGGCCTGGAAGTCTTAAGAGAGAATCCAGCTGGGCTGGGATTATTTGGGCAATGTCCATCTGGGCTGGGATTTGCTGTGTGAGAATCCGACTGGGCTGGGATGGCTTTGGGCAGAATCCTGATGGCCTGGGATTTCATGGGCAGAATCTTGCCTGGATGGGATTGGCCTGGACGGAATCCAATTATCCCGGCAAAGCTCTAAGGCAGAATCTGGCTTGGCTGGGATTTCGTAGGCAGCATCCACCTAGGCTTGGATATTTTGGAGCGGAATCCTAAAGGCCTGCAGGGGATTACATGGGCAGAGTCTGTCCTGGCTGGGATTGGCTGAGCAAGAGTCCATCCTGGCTGGGATTTTCTGGGATAGAATCCCAGTGGGCTGATATGGCTGGGGCAGGATCCTAATGCCCTGCAGGGGGTTGCATGGGCTGCGTCCATCTGGGTTGGGCTTGGCTGAGGCAGAGTCCAGGCGGGCTGGGATTGGCTGGGGTACAATGCACTTAGGCCTGGAAGTCTTAAGGGAGAATCCGACTGGGCTGGGATTATTTGGGCAATGTCCATCTGGGCTGGGATTTGCTGTGTGAGAATCCGACTGGGCTGGGATTGCTTGTGGCAGAATCCTAATGGCTTGAGATTTCAGGGCAGAATCCATCTGGTCTTGGATTACTTGTGAAGCGTCCATCTGGGCCGGGATTTGCTGTGGCATAATGCGCCTGAGCTGGGATGGCTTGGGGCAGAATCCTGATGGCCTGGGATTTCAGGGCAGAATCGTGCTGGGATGGGATTGCCCTGGGCAGAATCCGATTATCCCTGCAAGGTTTAATGCAGAATCCGAGTGGGCTGGGAGTATTTGGGGAAGTGTCCAGCTGTGCTGGGATTTGCTGCGTCAGAATGTGACTGGAGTGGGATGGCGTGGGGCAGAATCGTAATGGCCTGGGATTTCCTGGGCAGAATCCATCTGGGCTGGGCTATTTTGGGGCAGAATCCTAAAGGCGTGCAGGGGATTACATGGGCAGAATCCAGGCGGGCTGGGATTGGCTGAGCAAGAGTCCAGGTGGGCTGGGATTGGCTGGGTCAGAATCCCAGTGGGCTGATATGGCTGGGGCAGGATCCTAATGCCCTGCAGGGGATTGCATGGGCTGCGTCCATCTGGGTTGGGCTTGGCTGAGGCAGAGTTCCAGGCGGGCTGGGATTGGCTGGGGCACAATGCACTTAGGCCTGGAAGTCTTAAGAGAGAATCCAGCTGGGCTGGGATTATTTGGGCAATGTCCATCTGGGCTGGGATTTGCTGTGTGAGAATCCGACTGGGCTGGGATTGCTTGTGGCAGAATCCTAATGGCTTGAGATTTCAGGGCAGAATCCATCTGGTCTTGGATTACTTGTGAAGCGTCCATCTGGGCCGGGATTTGCTGTGGCATAATGCGCCTGAGCTGGATGGCTTGGGGCAGAATCCTGATGGCCTGGGATTTCAGGGCAGAATTGTGCTGGGATGGGATTGGCCTGGGCAGAATCCGATTATCCCTGCAAGGTTTAATGCAGAATCCGAGTGGGCTGGGAGTATTTGGGGAAGTGTCCAGCTGTGCTGGGATTTGCTGCGTCAGAATGTGACTGGAATGTGATGGCGTGGGGCAGAATCGTAATGGCCTGGGATATCCTGGGCAGAATCCATCTGGGCGGGGATATTTTGGGGCAGAATCCTAAAGGCGATTACATGGGCAGAATCCATCCTGGCTGGGATTTTCTGGGATAGAATCCCAGTGGGCTGATATGGCTGGGGCAGGATCCTAATGCCCTGCAGGGGATTGCATGGGCTGCGTCCATCTGGGCTGGGTTTGGCTGAGGCAGAGTCCAGGCGGGCTGGGATTGGCTGGGGCACAATGCACTTAGGCCTGGAAGTCTTAAGAGAGAATCCGCCTGGGCTGGAATTATTTGGGCAATGTCCATCTGGGCTGGGATTTGCTGTGTCAGAATCTGACTGGGCTGGGATTGCTTGTGGCAGAATCCTAATGGCTTGAGATTTCAGGGCAGAATCCATCTGGTCTTGGATTACTTGTGAAGCGTCCATCTGGGCCGGGATTTGCTGTGGCATAATGCGCCTGAGCTGGGATGGCTTGGGGCAGAATCCTGATGGCCTGGGATTTCAGGGCAGAATCGTGCTGGGATGGGATTGGCCTGGGCAGAATCCGATTATCCCTGCAAGGTTTAATGCAGAATCCGAGTGGGCTGGGAGTATTTGGGGAAGTGTCCAGCTGTGCTGGGATTTGCTGCGTCAGAATGTGACTGGAGTGGGATGGCGTGGGGCAGAATCGTAATGGCCTGGGATTTCCTGGGCAGAATCCATCTGGGCTGGGCTATTTTGGGGCAGAATCCTAAAGGCGTGCAGGGGATTACATGGGCAGCATCCAGGCCGGCTGGGATTGGCTGAGCAAGAGTCCAGGTGGGCTGGGATTGGCTGGGTCAGAATCCCAGTGGGCTGATATGGCTGGGGCAGGATCCTAATGCCCTGCAGGGGATTACATGGGCTGCGTCCATCGGGGCTGGGCTTGGCTGAGGCAGAGTCCAGGCGGGCTGGGATTGGCTGGGGCACAATGCACTTAGGCCTGGAAGTCTTAAGAGAGAATCCAGCTGGGCTGGGATTATTTGGGCAATGTCCATCTGGGCTGGGATTTGCTGTGTCAGAATCCGACTGGGCTGGGATGGCTTTGGGCAGAATCCTGATGGCCTGGGATTTCATGGGCGGAATCTTGCCTGGATGGGATTGGCCTGGACGGAATCCAATTATCCCGGCAAAGCTCTAAGGCAGAATCTGGCTTGGCTGGGATTTCGTAGGCAGCATCCACCTAGGCTTGGATATTTTGGAGCGGAATCCTAAAGGCCTGCAGGGGATTACATGGGCAGAGTCTGTCCTGGCTGGGATTGGCTGAGCAAGAGTCCATCCTGGCTGGGATTTTCTGGGATAGAATCCCAGTGGGCTGATATGGCTGGGGCAGGATCCTAATGCCCTGCAGGGGGTTGCATGGGCTGCGTCCATCTGGGTTGGGCTTGGCTGAGGCAGAGTCCAGGCGGGCTGGGATTGGCTGGGGCACAATGCACTTAGGCCTGGAAGTCTTAAGGGAGAATCCGACTGGGCTGGGATTATTTGGGCAATGTCCATCTGGGCTGGGATTTGCTGTGTGAGAATCCGACTGGGCTGGGATTGCTTGTGGCAGAATCCTAATGGCTTGAGATTTCAGGGCAGAATCCATCTGGTCTTGGATTACTTGTGAAGCGTCCATCTGGGCCGGGATTTGCTGTGGCATAATGCGCCTGAGCTGGCATGGCTTGGGGCAGAATCCTGATGGCCTGGGATTTCAGGGCAGAATCGTGCTGGGATGGGATTGCCCTGGGCAGAATCCAGTTATCCCTGCAAGGTTTAATGCAGAATCCGAGTGGGCTGGGAGTATTTGGGGAAGTGTCCAGCTGTGCTGGGATTTGCTGCGTCAGAATGTGACTGGAGTGGGATGGCGTGGGGCAGAATCGTAATGGCCTGGGATTTCCTGGGCAGAATCCATCTGGGCTGGGCTATTTTGGGGCAGAATCCTAAAGGCGTGCAGGGGATTACATGGGCAGAATCCAGGCGGGCTGGGATTGGCTGAGCAAGAGTCCAGGTGGGCTGGGATTGGCTGGGTCAGAATCCCAGTGGGCTGATATGGCTGGGGCAGGATCCTAATGCCCTGCAGGGGATTGCATGGGCTGCGTCCATCTGGGTTGGGCTTGGCTGAGGCAGAGTTCCAGGCGGGCTGGGATTGGCTGGGGCACAATGCACTTAGGCCTGGAAGTCTTAAGAGAGAATCCAGCTGGGCTGGGATTATTTGGGCAATGTCCATCTGGGCTGGGATTTGCTGTGTGAGAATCCGACTGGGCTGGGATTGCTTGTGGCAGAATCCTAATGGCTTGAGATTTCAGGGCAGAATCCATCTGGTCTTGGATTACTTGTGAAGCGTCCATCTGGGCCGGGATTTGCTGTGGCATAATGCGCCTGAGCTGGATGGCTTGGGGCAGAATCCTGATGGCCTGGGATTTCAGGGCAGAATCGTGCTGGGATGGGATTGGCCTGGGCAGAATCCGATTATCCCTGCAAGGTTTAATGCAGAATCCGAGTGGGCTGGGAGTATTTGGGGAAGTGTCCAGCTGTGCTGGGATTTGCTGCGTCAGAATGTGACTGGAGTGTGATGGCGTGGGGCAGAATCGTAATGGCCTGGGATATCCTGGGCAGAATCCATCTGGGCGGGGATATTTTGGGGCAGAATCCTAAAGGCGATTACATGGGCAGAATCCAGGCGGGCTGGGATTGGCTGGGTCAGAATCCCAGTGGGCTGATAGGGCTGGGGCAGGATCCTAATGCCCTGCAGGGGATTGCATGGGCTGCGTCCATCTGGGCTGGGTTTGGCTGAGGCAGAGTCCAGGCGGGCTGGGATTGGCTGGGGCACAATGCACTTAGGCCTGGAAGTCTTAAGAGAGAATCCAGCTGGGCTGGGATTATTTGGGCAATGTCCATCTGGGCTGGGATTTGCTGTGTGAGAATCCGACTGGGCTGGGATGGCTTTGGGCAGAATCCTGATGGCCTGGGATTTCATGGGCAGAATCTTGCCTGGATGGGATTGGCCTGGACGGAATCCAATTATCCCGGCAAAGCTCTAAGGCAGAATCTGGCTTGGCTGGGATTTCGTAGGCAGCATCCACCTAGGCTTGGATATTTTGGAGCGGAATCCTAAAGGCCTGCAGGGGATTACATGGGCAGAGTCTGTCCTGGCTGGGATTGGCTGAGCAAGAGTCCATCCTGGCTGGGATTTTCTGGGATAGAATGCCAGGAGGCTGATATGGCTGGGGCAGGATCCTAATGCCCTGCAGGGGGTTGCATGGGCTGCGTCCATCTGGGTTGGGCTTGGCTGAGGCAGAGTTCCAGGCGGGCTGGGATTGGCTGGGGCACAATGCACTTAGGCCTGGAAGTCTTAAGGGAGAATCCGCCTGGGCTGGGATTATTTGGGCAATGTCCATCTGGGCTGGGATTTGCTGTGTGAGAATCCGACTGGGCTGGGATTGCTTGTGGCAGAATCCTAATGGCTTGAGATTTCAGGGCAGAATCCATCTGGTCTTGGATTACTTGTGAAGCGTCCATCTGGGCCGGGATTTGCTGTGGCATAATGCGCCTGAGCTGGGATGGCTTGGGGCAGAATCCTGATGGCCTGGGATTTCAGGGCAGAATCGTGCTGGGATGGGATTGGCCTGGGCAGAATCCGATTATCCCTGCAAGGTTTAATGCAGAATCCGAGTGGGCTGGGAGTATTTGGGGAAGTGTCCAGCTGTGCTGGGATTTGCTGTGTCAGAATGTGACTGGAGTGTGATGGCGTGGGGCAGAATCGTAATGGCCTGGGATATCCTGGGCAGAATCCATCTGGGCGGGGATATTTTGGGGCAGAATCCTAAAGGCGATTACATGGGCAGAATCCAGGCGGGCTGGGATTGGCTGGGTCAGAATCCCAGTGGGCTGATATGGCTGGGGCAGGATCCTAATGCCCTGCAGGGGATTGCATGGGCTGCGTCCATCTGGGCTGGGTTTGGCTGAGGCAGAGTCCAGGCGGGCTGGGATTGGCTGGGGCACAATGCACTTAGGCCTGGAAGTCTTAAGAGAGAATCCGCCTGGGCTGGAATTATTTGGGCAATGTCCATCTGGGCTGGGATTTGCTGTGTCAGAATCTGACTGGGCTGGGATTGCTTGTGGCAGAATCCTAATGGCTTGAGATTTCAGGGCAGAATCCATCTGGTCTTGGATTACTTGTGAAGCGTCCATCTGGGCCGGGATTTGCTGTGGCATAATGCGCCTGAGCTGGGATGGCTTGGGGCAGAATCCTGATGGCCTGGGATTTCAGGGCAGAATCGTGCTGGGATGGGATTGGCCTGGGCAGAATCCGATTATCCCTGCAAGGTTTAATGCAGAATCCGAGTGGGCTGGGAGTATTTGGGGAAGTGTCCAGCTGTGCTGGGATTTGCTGCGTCAGAATGTGACTGGAGTGGGATGGCGTGGGGCAGAATCGTAATGGCCTGGGATTTCCTGGGCAGAATCCATCTGGGCTGGGCTATTTTGGGGCAGAATCCTAAAGGCGTGCAGGGGATTACATGGGCAGAATCCAGGCGGGCTGGGATTGGCTGAGCAAGAGTCCAGGTGGGCTGGGATTGGCTGGGTCAGAATCCCAGTGGGCTGATATGGCTGGGGCAGGATCCTAATGCCCTGCAGGGGATTACATGGGCTGCGTCCATCGGGGCTGGGCTTGGCTGAGGCAGAGTCCAGGCGGGCTGGGATTGGCTGGGGCACAATGCACTTAGGCCTGGAAGTCTTAAGAGAGAATCCAGCTGGGCTGGGATTATTTGGGCAATGTCCATCTGGGCTGGGATTTGCTGTGTCAGAATCCGACTGGGCTGGGATGGCTTTGGGCAGAATCCTGATGGCCTGGGATTTCATGGGCAGAATCTTGCCTGGATGGGATTGGCCTGGACGGAATCCAATTATCCCGGCAAAGCTCTAAGGCAGAATCTGGCTGGGCTGGGATTTCGTAGGCAGCATCCACCTAGGCTTGGATATTTTGGAGCGGAATCCTAAAGGCCTGCAGGGGATTACATGGGCAGAGTCTGTCCTGGCTGGGATTGGCTGAGCAAGAGTCCATCCTGGCTGGGATTTTCTGGGATAGAATGCCAGGAGGCTGATATGGCTGGGGCAGGATCCTAATGCCCTGCAGGGGGTTGCATGGGCTGCGTCCATCTGGGTTGGGCTTGGCTGAGGCAGAGTTCCAGGCGGGCTGGGATTGGCTGGGGCACAATGCACTTAGGCCTGGAAGTCTTCAGGGAGAATCCGACTGGGCTGGGATTATTTGGGCAATGTCCATCTGGGCTGGGATTTGCTGTGTGAGAATCCGACTGGGCTGGGATGGCTTTGGGCAGAATCCTAATGGCTTGAGATTTCAGGGCAGAATCCATCTGGTCTTGGATTACTTGTGAAGCGTCCATCTGGGCCGGGATTTGCTGTGGCATAATGCGCCTGAGCTGGGATGGCTTGGGGCAGAATCCTGATGGCCTGGGATTTCAGGGCAGAATCGTGCTGGGATGGGATTGGCCTGGGCAGAATCCAATTATCCCTGCAAGGTTTAATGCAGAATCCGAGTGGGCTGGGAGTATTTGGGGAAGTGTCCAGCTGTGCTGGGATTTGCTGCGCCAGAATCTGACTGGAGTGGGATGGCGTGGGGCAGAATCGTAATGGCCTGGGATTTCCTGGGCAGAATCCATCTGGGCTGGGCTATTTTGGGGCAGAATCCTAAAGGCGTGCAGGGGATTACATGGGCAGAATCCAGGCGGGCTGGGATTGGCTGAGCAAGAGTCCAGGTGGGCTGGGATTGGCTGGGTCAGAATCCCAGTGGGCTGATATGGCTGGGGCAGGCTCCTAATGCCCTGCAGGGGATTGCATGGGCTGCGTCCATCGGGGCTGGGCTTGGCTGAGGCAGAGTCCAGGCGGGCTGGGATTGGCTGGGGCACAATGCACTTAGGCCTGGAAGTCTTAAGAGAGAATCCAGCTGGGCTGGGATTATTTGGGCAATGTCCATCTGGGCTGGGATTTGCTGTGTCAGAATCCGACTGGGCTGGGATGGCTTTGGACAGAATCCTGATGGCCTGGGATTTCATGGGCAGAATCTTGCCTGGATGGGATTGGCCTGGACGGAATCCAATTATCCTGGCAAAGCTCTAAGGCAGAATCTGGCTTGGCTGGGATTTCGTAGGCAGCATCCACCTAGGCCTGGATATTTTGGAGCAGAATCCTAAAGGCCTGCAGGGGATTACATGGGCAGAGTCTGTCCTGGCTGGGATTGGCTGAGCAAGAGTCCATCCTGGCTGGGATTTTCTGGGATAGAATGCCAGGAGGCTGATATGGCTGGGGCAGGATCCTAATGCCCTGCAGGGGGTTGCATGGGCTGCGTCCATCTGGGTTGGGCTTGGCTGAGGCAGAGTCCAGGCGGGCTGGGATTGGCTGGGGCACAATGCACTTAGGCCTGGAAGTCTTAAGAGAGAATCTGCCTGGGCTGGGATTATTTGGGCAATGTCCATCTGGGCTGGGATTTGCTGTGTCAGAATCCGACTGGGCTGGGATGGCTTTGGGCAGAATCCTGATGGCCTGGGATTTCATGGGCAGAATCGTGCCTGGATGGGATTGGCCTGGATGGAATCCAATTATCCCGGCAAAGCTCTAAGGCAGAATCTGGCTGGGCTGGGATTTCATAGGCAGCATCCACCTAGGCTTGGATATTTTGGAGCGGAATCCTAAAGGTCTGCAGGGGATTACATGGGCAGAGTCTGTCCTGGCTGGGATTGGCTGAGCAAGAGTCCATCCTGGCTGGGATTTTCTGGGATAGAATCCCAGGAGGCTGATATGGCTGGGGCAGGATCCTAATGCCCTGCAGGGGGTTGCATGGGCTGCGTCCATCTGGGTTGGGCTTGGCTGAGGCAGAGTCCAGGCGGGCTGGGATTGGCTGGGGCACAATGCACTTAGGCCTGGAAGTCTTAAGGGAGAATCCGACTGGGCTGGGATTATTTGGGCAATGTCCATCTGGGCTGGGATTTGCTGTGTCAGAATCCGACTGGGCTGGGATTGCTTGTGGCGGAATCCTAATGGCTTGAGATTTCAGGGCAGAATCCATCTGGTCTTGGATTACTTGTGAAGCGTCCATCTGGGCCGGGATTTGCTGTGGCATAATGCGCCTGAGCTGGGATGGCTTGGGGCAGAATCCTGATGGCCTGGGATTTCAGGGCAGAATCGTGCTGGGATGGGATTGGCCTGGGCAGAATCCGATTATCCCTGCAAGGTTTAATGCAGAATCCGAGTGGGCTGGGAGTATTTGGGGAAGTGTCCAGCTGTGCTGGGATTTGCTGCGTCAGAATGTGACTGGAGTGGGATGGCGTGGGGCAGAATCGTAATGGCCTGGGATTTCCTGGGCAGAATCCATCTGGGCTGGGCTATTTTGGGGCAGAATCCTAAAGGCCTGCAGGGGATTACATGGGCAGAATCCAGGCGGGCTGGGATTGGCTGAGCAAGAGTCCAGGCGGGCTGGGATTGGCTGGGTCAGAATCCCAGGGGGCTGATATGGCTGGGGCAGGATCCTAATGCCCTGCAGGGGATTGCATGGGCTGCGTCCATCTGGGCTGGGCTTGGCTGAGGCAGAGTCCAGGCGGGCTGGGAATGGCTGGGGCACAATGCACTTAGGCCTGGAAGTCTTCAGGGAGAATCCGACTGGGCTGGGATTATTTGGGCAATGTCCATCTGAGCTGGGATTTGCTGTGTCAGAATCCGACTGGGCTGGGATGGCTTTGGGCAGAATCCTGATGGCCTGGGATTTCATGGGCAGAATCGTGCCTGGATGGGATTGGCCTGGACGGAATCCAATTATCCCGGCAAAGCTCTAAGGCAGAATCTGGCTGGGCTGGGATTTCATAGGCAGCATCCACCTAGGCTTGGATATTTTGGGGCAGAATCCTAAAGGCCTGCAGGGGATTACATGGGCAGAGTCTGTCCTGGCTGGGATTGGCTGAGCAAGAGTCCAGCTGGGCTGGGATTTTCTGGGATAGAATGCCAGGAGGCTGATATGGCTGGGGCAGGATCCTAATGCCCTGCAGGGGGTTGCATGGGCTGCGTCCATCTGGGTTGGGCTTGGCTGAGGCAGAGTCCAGGCGGGCTGGGATTGGCTGGGGCACAATGCACTTAGGCCTGGAAGTCTTCAGGGAGAATCCGACTGGGCCTGGATTATTTGGGCAATGTCCATCTGGGCTGGGATTTGCTGTGTGAGAATCCGACTGGGCTGGGATTGCTTGTGGCGGAATCCTAATGGCTTGAGATTTCAGGGCAGAATCCATCTGGTCTTGGATTACTTGTGAAGTGTCCATCTGGGCCGGGATTTGCTGTGGCATAATGCGCCTGAGCTGGGATGGCTTGGGGCAGAATCCTGATGGCCTGGGATTTCAGGGCAGAATCGTGCTGGGATGGGATTGGCCTGGGCAGAATCCGATTATCCCTGCAAGGTTTAATGCAGAATCCGAGTGGGCTGGGAGTATTTGGGGAAGTGTCCAGCTGTGCTGGGATTTGCTGCGTCAGAATGTGACTGGAGTGGGATGGCGTGGGGCAGAATCGTAATGGCCTGGGATTTCCTGGGCAGAATCCATCTGGGCTGGGCTATTTTGGGGCAGAATCCTAAAGGCGTGCAGGGGATTACATGGGCAGAATCCAGGCGGGCTGGGATTGGCTGAGCAAGAGTCCAGGTGGGCTGGGATTGGCTGGGTCAGAATCCCAGTGGGCTGATATGGCTGGGGCAGGATCCTAATGCCCTGCAGGGGATTACATGGGCTGCGTCCATCTGGGTTGGGCTTGGCTGAGGCAGAGTCCAGGCGGGCTGGGATTGGCTGGGGCACAATGCACTTAGGCCTGGAAGTCTTCAGGGAGAATCCGACTGGGCTGGGATTATTTGGGCAATGTCCATCTGGGCTGGGATTTGCTGTGTGAGAATCTGACTGGGCTGGGATTGCTTGTGGCAGAATCCTGATGGCTTGAGATTTCAGGGCAGAATCCATCTGGTCTTGGATTACTTGTGAAGCGTCCATCTGGGCCGGGATTTGCTGTGGCATAATGCGCCTGAGCTGGCATGGCTTGGGGCAGAATCCTGATGGCCTGGGATTTCAGGGCAGAATCGTGCTGGGATGGGATTGCCCTGGGCAGAATCCGATTATCCCTGCAAGGTTTAATGCAGAATCCGAGTGGGCTGGGAGTATTTGGGGAAGTGTCCAGCTGTGCTGGGATTTGCTGCGTCAGAATGTGACTGGAGTGGGATGGCGTGGGGCAGAATCGTAATGGCCTGGGATTTCCTGGGCAGAATCCATCTGGGCTGGGCTATTTTGGGGCAGAATCCTAAAGGCGTGCAGGGGATTACATGGGCAGAATCCAGGCGGGCTGGGATTGGCTGAGCAAGAGTCCAGGTGGGCTGGGATTGGCTGGGTCAGAATCCCAGTGGGCTGATATGGCTGGGGCAGGATCCTAATGCCCTGCAGGGGATTACATGGGCTGCGTCCATCGGGGCTGGGCTTGGCTGAGGCAGAGTCCAGGCGGGCTGGGATTGGCTGGGGCACAATGCACTTAGGCCTGGAAGTCTTAAGAGAGAATCCAGCTGGGCTGGGATTATTTGGGCAATGTCCATCTGGGCTGGGATTTGCTGTGTGAGAATCCGACTGGGCTGGGATGGCTTTGGGCAGAATCCTGATGGCCTGGGATTTCATGGGCAGAATCTTGCCTGGATGGGATTGGCCTGGACGGAATCCAATTATCCCGGCAAAGCTCTAAGGCAGAATCTGGCTTGGCTGGGATTTCATAGGCAGCATCCACCTAGGCTTGGATATTTTGGGGCAGAATCCTAAAGGCCTGCAGGGGATTACATGGGCAGAGTCTGTCCTGGCTGGGATTGGCTGAGCAAGAGTCCATCCTGGCTGGGATTTTCTGGGATAGAATGCCAGGAGGCTGATATGGCTGGGGCAGGATCCTAATGCCCTGCAGGGGATTGCATGGGCTGCGTCCATCTGGGTTGGGCTTGGCTGAGGCAGAGTCCAGGCGGGCTGGGATTGGCTGGGGCACAATGCACTTAGGCCTGGAAGTCTTAAGGGAGAATCCGACTGGGCTGGGATTATTTGGGCAATGTCCATCTGGGCTGGGATTTGCTGTGTGAGAATCCGACTGGGCTGGGATTGCTTGTGGCAGAATCCTAATGGCTTGAGATTTCAGGGCAGAATCCATCTGGTCTTGGATTACTTGTGAAGCGTCCATCTGGGCCGGGATTTGCTGTGGCATAATGCGCCTGAGCTGGGATGGCTTGGGGCAGAATCCTGATGGCCTGGGATTTCAGGGCAGAATCGTGCTGGGATGGGATTGGCCTGGGCAGAATCCGATTATCCCTGCAAGGTTTAATGCAGAATCCGAGTGGGCTGGGAGTATTTGGGGAAGCGTCCAGCTGTGCTGGGATTTGCTGCGTCAGAATGTGACTGGAGTGTGATGGCGTGGGGCAGAATCGTAATGGCCTGGGATTTCCTGGGCAGAATCCATCTGGGCTGGGCTATTTTGGGGCAGAATCCTAAAGGCGTGCAGGGGATTACATGGGCAGAATCCAGGCGGGCTGGGATTGGCTGAGCAAGAGTCCAGGTGGGCTGGGATTGGCTGGGTCAGAATCCCAGTGGGCTGATATGGCTGGGGCAGGATCCTAATGCCCTGCAGGGGATTACATGGGCTGCGTCCATCGGGGCTGGGCTTGGCTGAGGCAGAGTCCAGGCGGGCTGGTATTGGCTGGGGCACAATGCACTTAGGCCTGGAAGTCTTAAGAGAGAATCCAGCTGGGCTGGGATTATTTGGGCAATGTCCATCTGGGCTGGGATTTGCTGTGTCAGAATCCGACTGGGCTGGGATGGCTTTGGGCAGAATCCTGATGGCCTGGGATTTCATGGGCAGAATCTTGCCTGGATGGGATTGGCCTGGACGGAATCCAATTATCCCGGCAAAGCTCTAAGGCAGAATCTGGCTTGGCTGGGATTTCGTAGGCAGCATCCACCTAGGCTTGGATATTTTGGAGCGGAATCCTAAAGGCCTGCAGGGGATTACATGGGCAGAGTCTGTCCTGGCTGGGATTGGCTGAGCAAGAGTCCATCCTGGCTGGGATTTTCTGGGATAGAATCCCAGTGGGCTGATATGGCTGGGGCAGGATCCTAATGCCCTGCAGGGGGTTGCATGGGCTGCGTCCATCTGGGTTGGGCTTGGCTGAGGCAGAGTCCAGGCGGGCTGGGATTGGCTGGGGCACAATGCACTTAGGCCTGGAAGTCTTCAGGGAGAATCCGACTGGGCTGGGATTATTTGGGCAATGTCCATCTGGGCTGGGATTTGCTGTGTCAGAATCCGACTGGGCTGGGATGGCTTGTGGCAGAATCCTAATGGCTTGAGATTTCAGGGCAGAATCCATCTGGTCTTGGATTACTTGTGAAGCGTCCATCTGGGCCGGGATTTGCTGTGGCATAATGCGCCTGAGCTGGGATGGCTTGGGGCAGAATCCTGATGGCCTGGGATTTCAGGGCAGAATCGTGCTGGGATGGGATTGGCCTGGGCAGAATCCGATTATCCCTGCAAGGTTTAATGCAGAATCCGAGTGGGCTGGGAGTATTTGGGGAAGTGTCCAGCTGTGCTGGGATTTGCTGCGTCAGAATGTGACTGGAGTGTGATGGCGTGGGGCAGAATCGTAATGGCCTGGGATTTCCTGGGCAGAATCCATCTGGGCGGGGATATTTTGGGGCAGAATCCTAAAGGCGATTACATGGGCAGAATCCAGGCGGGCTGGGATTGGCTGGGTCAGAATCCCAGTGGGCTGATATGGCTGGGGCAGGATCCTAATGCCCTGCAGGGGATTGCATGGGCTGCGTCCATCTGGGCTGGGTTTGGCTGAGGCAGAGTCCAGGCGGGCTGGGATTGGCTGGGGCACAATGCACTTAGGCCTGGAAGTCTTAAGAGAGAATCCGCCTGGGCTGGAATTATTTGGGCAATGTCCATCTGGGCTGGGATTTGCTGTGTCAGAATCTGACTGGGCTGGGATGGCTTTGGGCAGAATCCTGATGGCCTGGGATTTCATGGGCAGAATCGTGCCTGGATGGGATTGGCCTGGACGGAATCCAATTATCCCGGCAAAGCTCTAAGGCGGAATCTGGCTGGGCTGGGATTTCATAGGCAGCATCCACCTAGGCTTGGATATTTTGGGGCAGAATCCTAAAGGCCTGCAGGCGATTACATGGGCAGAGTCTGTCCTGGCTGGGATTGGCTGAGCAAGTGTCCAGCTGGGCTGGGATTTTCTGGGATAGAATCCCAGTGGGCTGATATGGCTGGGGCAGGATCCTAATGCCCTGCAGGGGGTTGCATGGGCTGCGTCCATCTGGGTTGGGCTTGGCTGAGGCAGAGTCCAGGCGGGCTGGGATTGGCTGGGGCACAATGCACTTAGGCCTGGAAGTCTTAAGGGAGAATCCGACTGGGCTGGGATTATTTGGGCAATGTCCATCTGGGCTGGGATTTGCTGTGTCACAATCTGACTGGGCTGGGATTGCTTGTGGCAGAATCCATCTGGTCTTGGATTACTTGTGAAGCGTCCATCTGGGCCGGGATTTGCTGTGGCATAATGCGCCTGAGCTGGGACGGCTTGGGGCAGAATCCTGATGGCCTGGGATTTCAGGGCAGAATCGTGCTGGGATGGGATTGGCCTGGGCAGAATCCGATTATCCCTGCAAGGTTTAATGCAGAATCCGAGTGGGCTGGGAGTATTTGGGGAAGTGTCCAGCTGTGCTGGGATTTGCTGCGTCAGAATCTGACTGGAGTGGGATGGCGTGGGGCAGAATCGTAATGGCCTGGGATTTCCTGGGCAGAATCCATCTGGGCTGGGCTATTTTGGGGCAGAATCCTAAAGGCGTGCAGGGGATTACATGGGCAGAATCCAGGCGGGCTGGGATTGGCTGAGCAAGAGTCCAGGTGGGCTGGGATTGGCTGGGTCAGAATCCCAGTGGGCTGATATGGCTGGGGCAGGATCCTAATGCCCTGCAGGGGATTGCATGGGCTGCGTCCATCTGGGCTGGGCTTGGCTGAGGCAGAGTCCAGGCGGGCTGGGATTGGCTGAGCAAGAGTCCAGGTGGGCTGGGATTGGCTGGGTCAGAATCCCAGTGGGCTGATATGGCTGGGGCAGGATCCTAATGCCCTGCAGGGGGTTGCATGGGCTGCGTCCATCTGGGTTGGGCTTGGCTGAGGCAGAGTCCAGGCGGGCTGGGATTGGCTGGGGCACAATGCACTTAGGCCTGGAAGTCTTAAGGGAGAATCCGACTGGGCTGGGATTATTTGGGCAATGTCCATCTGGGCTGGGATTTGCTGTGTGAGAATCTGACTGGGCTGGGATTGCTTGTGGCAGAATCCTAATGGCTTGAGATTTCAGGGCAGAATCCATCTGGTCTTGGATTACTTGTGAAGCGTCCATCTGGGCCGGGATTTGCTGTGGCATAATGCGCCTGAGCTGGGACGGCTTGGGGCAGAATCCTGATGGCCTGGGATTTCAGGGCAGAATCGTGCTGGGATGGGATTGGCCTGGGCAGAATCCGATTATCCCTGCAAGGTTTAATGCAGAATCCGAGTGGGCTGGGAGTATTTGGGGAAGTGTCCAGCTGTGCTGGGATTTGCTGCGTCAGAATCTGACTGGAGTGGGATGGCGTGGGGCAGAATCGTAATGGCCTGGGATTTCCTGGGCAGAATCCATCTGGGCTGGGCTATTTTGGGGCAGAATCCTAAAGGCCTGCAGGGGATTACATGGGCAGAATCCAGGCGGGCTGGGATTGGCTGAGCAAGAGTCCAGGTGGGCTGGGATTGGCTGGGTCAGAATCCCAGTGGGCTGATATGGCTGGGGCAGGATCCTAATGCCCCGCAGGGGATTGCATGGGCTGCGTCCATCTGGGCTGGGCTTGGCTGAGGCAGAGTCCAGGCGGGCTGGGATTGGCTGGGGCACAATGCACTTAGGCCTGGAAGTCTTAAGAGAGAATCCAGCTGGGCTGGGATTATTTGGGCAATGTCCATCTGGGCTGGGATTTGCTGTGTCAGAATCCGACTGGGCTGGGATGGCTTTGGGCAGAATCCTGATGGCCTGGGATTTCATGGGCAGAATCGTGCCTGGATGGGATTGGCCTGGACGGAATCCAATTATCCTGGCAAAGCTCTAAGGCAGAATCTGGCTGGGCTGGGATTTCATAGGCAGCATCCACCTAGGCTTGGATATTTTGGAGCGGAATCCTAAAGGCCTGCAGGGGATTACATGGGCAGAGCCTGTCCTGGCTGGGATTGGCTGAGCAAGAGTCCATCCTGGCTGGGATTTTCTGGGATAGAATCCCAGGAGGCTGATATGGCTGGGGCAGGATCCTAATGCCCTGCAGGGGATTGTATGGGCTGCGTCCATCTGGGCTGGGCTTGGCTGAGGCAGAGTCCAGGTGGGCTGGGATTGGCTGGGGCACAATGCACTTAGGCCTGGAAGTCTTAAGAGAGAATCCAGCTGGGCTGGGATTATTTGGGCAATGTCCATCTGGGCTGGGATTTGCTGTGTCAGAATCTGACTGGGCTGGGATTGCTTGTGGCGGAATCCTAATGGCTTGAGATTTCAGGGCAGAATCCATCTGGTCTTGGATTACTTGTGAAGCGTCCATCTGGGCCGGGATTTGCTGTGGCATAATGCGCCTGAGCTGGGACGGCTTGGGGCAGAATCCTGATGGCCTGGGATTTCAGGGCAGAATCGTGCTGGGATGGGATTGGCCTGGGCAGAATCCGATTATCCCTGCAAGGTTTAATGCAGAATCCGAGTGGGCTGGGAGTATTTGGGGAAGTGTCCAGCTGTGCTGGGATTTGCTGCGTCAGAATGTGACTGGAGTGGGATGGCGTGGGGCAGAATCGTAATGGCCTGGGATTTCCTGGGCAGAATCCATCTGGGCTGGGCTATTTTGGGGCAGAATCCTAAAGGCGTGCAGGGGATTACATGGGCAGAATCCAGGCGGGCTGGGATTGGCTGAGCAAGAGTCCAGGTGGGCTGGGATTGGCTGGGTCAGAATCCCAGTGGGCTGATATGGCTGGGGCAGGCTCCTAATGCCCTGCAGGGGATTACATGGGCTGCGTCCATCTGGGCTGGGCTTGGCTGAGGCAGAGTCCAGGCGGGCTGGGATTGGCTGGGGCACAATGCACTTAGGCCTGGAAGTCTTAAGGGAGAATCCGACGGGGCTGGGATTATTTGGGCAATGTCCATCTGGGCTGGGATTTGCTGTGTCAGAATCTGACTGGGCTGGTATGGCTTTGGGCAGAATCCTGATGGCCTGGGATTTCATGGGCAGAATCGTGCCTGGATGGGATTGGCCTGGACGGAATCCAATTATCCCGGCAAAGCTCTAAGGCGGAATCTGGCTGGGCTGGGATTTCATAGGCAGCATCCACCTAGGCTTGGATATTTTGGCGCAGAATCCTAAAGGCCTGCAGGCGATTACATGGGCAGAGTCTGTCCTGGCTGGGATTGGCTGAGCAAGTGTCCAGCTGGGCTGGGATTTTCTGGGATAGAATCCCAGTGGGCTGATATGGCTGGGGCAGGATCCTAATGCCCTGCAGGGGGTTGCATGGGCTGCGTCCATCTGGGTTGGGCTTGGCTGAGGCAGAGTCCAGGCGGGCTGGGATTGGCTGGGGCACAATGCACTTAGGCCTGGAAGTCTTAAGGGAGAATCCGACTGGGCTGGGATTATTTGGGCAATGTCCATCTGGGCTGGGATTTGCTGTGTCACAATCTGACTGGGCTGGGATTGCTTGTGGCAGAATCCATCTGGTCTTGGATTACTTGTGAAGCGTCCATCTGGGCCGGGATTTGCTGTGGCATAATGCGCCTGAGCTGGGACGGCTTGGGGCAGAATCCTGATGGCCTGGGATTTCAAGGCAGAATCGTGCTGGGATGGGATTGGCCTGGGCAGAATCCGATTATCCCTGCAAGGTTTAATGCAGAATCCGAGTGGGCTGGGAGTATTTGGGGAAGTGTCCAGCTGTGCTGGGATTTGCTGCGTCAGAATCTGACTGGAGTGGGATGGCGTGGGGCAGAATCGTAATGGCCTGGGATTTCCTGGGCAGAATCCATCTGGGCTGGGCTATTTTGGGGCAGAATCCTAAAGGCCTGCAGGGGATTACATGGGCAGAATCCAGGCGGGCTGGGATTGGCTGAGCAAGAGTCCAGGTGGGCTGGGATTGGCTGGGTCAGAATCCCAGTGGGCTGATATGGCTGGGGCAGGATCCTAATGCCCCGCAGGGGATTGCATGGGCTGCGTCCATCTGGGTTGGGCTTGGCTGAGGCAGAGTCCAGGCGGGCTGGGATTGGCTGGGGCACAATGCACTTAGGCCTGGAAGTCTTCAGGGAGAATCCGACTGGGCTGGGATTATTTGGGCAATGTCCATCTGAGCTGGGATTTGCTGTGTCAGAATCTGACTGGGCTGGGATGGCTTTGGGCAGAATCCTGATGGCCTGGGATTTCATGGGCAGAATCTTGCCTGGATGGGATTGGCCTGGGCCGAATCCAATTATACCGGCAAAGCTCTAAGGCAGAATCTGGCTGGGCTGGGATTTCATAGGCAGCATCCACCTAGGCTTGGATATTTTGGAGTGGAATCCTAAAGGCCTGCAGGGGATTACATGGGCAGAGTCTGTCCTGGCTGGGATTGGCTGAGCAAGTGTCCAGCTGGGCTGGGATTTTCTGGGATAGAATCCCAGTGGGCTGATATGGCTGGGGCAGGATCCTAATGCCCTGCAGGGGGTTGCATGGGCTGCGTCCATCTGGGTTGGGCTTGGCTGAGGCAGAGTCCAGGCGGGCTGGGATTGGCTGGGGCACAATGCACTTAGGCCTGGAAGTCTTAAGGGAGAATCCGACTGGGCTGGGATTATTTGGGCAATGTCCATCTGGGCTGGGATTTGCTGTGTGAGAATCTGACTGGGCTGGGATTGCTTGTGGCGGAATCCTAATGGCTTGAGATTTCAGGGCAGAATCCATCTGGTCTTGGATTACTTGTGAAGCGTCCATCTGGGCCGGGATTTGCTGTGGCATAATGCGCCTGAGCTGGGACGGCTTGGGGCAGAATCCTGATGGCCTGGGATTTCAGGGCAGAATCGTGCTGGGATGGGATTGGCCTGGGCAGAATCCGATTATCCCTGCAAGGTTTAATGCAGAATCCGACTGGGCTGGGAGTATTTGGGGAAGTGTCCAGCTGTGCTGGGATTTGCTGCGTCAGAATCTGACTGGAGTGGGATGGCGTGGGGCAGAATCGTAATGGCCTGGGATTTCCTGGGCAGAATCCATCTGGGCTGGGCTATTTTGGGGCAGAATCCTAAAGGCGTGCAGGGGATTACATGGGCAGAATCCAGGCGGGCTGGGATTGGCTGAGCAAGAGTCCAGGTGGGCTGGGATTGGCTGGGTCAGAATCCCAGTGGGCTGATATGGCTGGGGCAGGATCCTAATGCCCTGCAGGGGATTGCATGGGCTGCGTCCATCTGGGCTGGGCTTGGCTGAGGCAGAGTCCAGGCGGGCTGGGATTGGCTGGGGCACAATGCACTTAGGCCTGGAAGTCTTAAGGGAGAATCCGACTGGGCTGGGATTATTTGGGCAATGTCCATCTGGGCTGGGATTTGCTGTGTCAGAATCTGACTGGGCTGGGATGGCTTTGGGCAGAATCCTGATGGCCTGGGATTTCATGGGCAGAATCGTGCCTGCATGGGATTGGCCTGGACGGAATCCAATTATCCCGGCAAAGCTCTAAGGCAGAATCTGGCTGGGCTGGGATTTCATAGGCAGCATCCACCTAGGCTTGGATATTTTGGGGCAGAATCCTAAAGGCCTGCAGGCGATTACATGGGCAGAGTCTGTCCTGGCTGGGATTGGCTGAGCAAGTGTCCAGCTGGGCTGGGATTTTCTGGGATAGAATCCCAGTGGGCTGATATGGCTGGGGCAGGATCCTAATGCCCTGCAGGGGGTTGCATGGGCTGCGTCCATCTGGGTTGGGCTTGGCTGAGGCAGAGTCCAGGCGGGCTGGGATTGGCTGGGGCACAATGCACTTAGGCCTGGAAGTCTTAAGGGAGAATCCGACTGGGCTGGGATTATTTGGGCAATGTCCATCTGGGCTGGGATTTGCTGTGTGGGAATCTGACTGGGCTGGGATTGCTTGTGGCAGAATCCATCTGGTCTTGGATTACTTGTGAAGCGTCCATCTGGGCCGGGATTTGCTGTGGCATAATGCGCCTGAGCTGGGACGGCTTGGGGCAGAATCCTGATGGCCTGGGATTTCAGGGCAGAATCGTGCTGGGATGGGATTGGCCTGGGCAGAATCCGATTATCCCTGCAAGGTTTAATGCAGAATCCGAGTGGGCTGGGAGTATTTGGGGAAGTGTCCAGCTGTGCTGGGATTTGCTGCGTCAGAATGTGACTGGAGTGGGATGGCGTGGGGCAGAATCGTAATGGCCTGGGATTTCCTGGGCAGAATCCATCTGGGCTGGGCTATTTTGGGGCAGAATCCTAAAGGCGTGCAGGGGATTACATGGGCAGCATCCAGGCGGGCTGGGATTGGCTGAGCAAGAGTCCAGGTGGGCTGGGATTGGCTGGGTCAGAATCCCAGTGGGCTGATATGGCTGGGGCAGGATCCTAATGCCCTGCAGGGGATTGCATGGGCTGCGTCCATCTGGGCTGGGCTTGGCTGAGGCAGAGTCCAGGCGGGCTGGGATTGGCTGGGGCACAATGCACTTAGGCCTGGAAGTCTTAAGGGAGAATCCGACTGGGCTGGGATTATTTGGGCAATGTCCATCTGGGCTGGGATTTGCTGTGTCAGAATCTGACTGGGCTGGGATGGCTTTGGGCAGAATCCTGATGGCCTGGGATTTCATGGGCAGAATCGTGCCTGGATGGGATTGGCCTGGACGGAATCCAATTATCCCGGCAAAGCTCTAAGGCAGAATCTGGCTGGGCTGGGATTTCATAGGCAGCATCCACCTAGGCTTGGATATTTTGGAGCGGAATCCTAAAGGCCTGCAGGGGATTACATGGGCAGAGCCTGTCCTGGCTGGGATTGGCTGAGCAAGAGTCCATCCTGGCTGGGATTTTCTGGGATAGAATCCCAGGAGGCTGATATGGCTGGGGCAGGATCCTAATGCCCTGCGGGGGATTGTATGGGCTGCGTCCATCTGGGCTGGGCTTGGCTGAGGCAGAGTCCAGGCGGGCTGGGATTGGCTGGGGCACAATGCACTTAGGCCTGGAAGTCTTCAGGGAGAATCCGACTGGGCTGGGATTATTTGGGCAATGTCCATCTGGGCTGGGATTTGCTGTGTCAGAATCCGACTGGGCTGGGATTGCTTGTGGCGGAATCCTAATGGCTTGAGATTTCAGGGCAGAATCCATCTGGTCTTGGATTACTTGTGAAGCGTCCATCTGGGCCGGGATTTGCTGTGGCATAATGCGCCTGAGCTGGGACGGCTTGGGGCAGAATCCTGATGGCCTGGGATTTCAGGGCAGAATCGTGCTGGGATGGGATCGGCCTGGGCAGAATCCGATTATCCCTGCAAGGTTTAATGCAGAATCCGACTGGGCTGGGAGTATTTGGGGAAGTGTCCAGCTGTGCTGGGATTTGCTGCGTCAGAATCTGACTGGAGTGGGATGGCATGGGGCAGAATCGTAATGGCCTGGGATTTCCTGGGCAGAATCCATCTGGGCTGGGCTATTTTGGGGCAGAATCCTAAAGGCCTGCAGGGGATTACATGGGCAGAATCCAGGCGGGCTGGGATTGGATGAGCAAGAGTCCAGGTGGGCTGGGATTGGCTGGGTCAGAATCCCAGTGGGCTGATATGGCTGGGGCAGGATCCTAATGCCCTGCAGGGGATTGCATGGGCTGCGTCCATCTGGGCTGGGCTTGGCTGAGGCAGAGTCCAGGCGGGCTGGGATTGGCTGGGGCACAATGCACTTAGGCCTGGAAGTCTTAAGAGAGAATCCGACTGGGCTGGGATTATTTGGGCAATGTCCATCTGGGCTGGGATTTGCTGTGTCAGAATCTGACTGGGCTGGGATGGCTTTGGGCAGAATCCTGATGGCCTGGGATTTCATGGGCAGAATCGTGCCTGGATGGGATTGGCCTGGATGGAATCCAATTATCCTGGCAAAGCTCTAAGGCAGAATCTGGCTGGGCTGGGATTTCATAGGCAGCATCCACCTAGGCTTGGATATTTGGGAGCGGAATCCTAAAGGCCTGCAGGGGATTACATGGGCAGAGTCTGTCCTGGCTGGGATTGGCTGAGCAAGAGTCCATCCTGGCTGGGATTTTCTGGGATAGAATCCCAGTGGGCTGATATGGCTGGGGCAGGATCCTAATGCCCTGCAGGGGGTTGCATGGGCTGCGTCCATCTGGGTTGGGCTTGGCTGAGGCAGAGTTCCAGGCGGGCTGGGATTGGCTGGGGCACAATGCACTTAGGCCTGGAAGTCTTCAGGGAGAATCCGACTGGGCTGGGATTTGCTGTGTCAGAATCCGACTGGGCTGGGATTGCTTGTGGCAGAATCCTAATGGCTTGAGATTTCAGGGCAGAATCCATCTGGTCTTGGATTACTTGTGAAGCGTCCATCTGGGCCGGGATTTGCTGTGGCATAATGCGCCTGAGCTGGGACGGCTTGGGGCAGAATCCTGATGGCCTGGGATTTCAGGGCAGAATCGTGCTGGGATGGGATTGGCCTGGGCAGAATCCGATTATCCCTGCAAGGTTTAATGCAGAATCCGACTGGGCTGGGAGTATTTGGGGAAGTGTCCAGCTGTGCTGGGATTTGCTGCGTCAGAATCTGACTGGAGTGGGATGGCGTGGGGCAGAATCGTAATGGCCTGGGATTTCCTGGGCAGAATCCATCTGGGCTGGGCTATTTTGGGGCAGAATCCTAAAGGCCTGCAGGGGATTACATGGGCAGAATCCAGGCGGGCTGGGATTGGCTGAGCAAGAGTCCAGGTGGGCTGGGATTGGCTGGGTCAGAATCCCAGTGGGCTGATATGGCTGGGGCAGGATCCTAATGCCCTGCAGGGGATTGCATGGGCTGCGTCCATCTGGGCTGGGCTTGGCTGAGGCAGAGTCCACGCGGGCTGGGAATGGCTGGGGCACAATGCACTTAGGCCTGGAAGGTCTTAAGAGAGAATCCAGCTGGGCTGGGATTATTTGGGCAATGTCCATCTGGGCTGGGATTTGCTGTGTCAGAATCCGACTGGGCTGGGATGGCTTTGGGCAGAATCCTGATGGCCTGGGATTTCATGGGCAGAATCGTGCCTGGATGGGATTGGCCTGGACGGAATCCAATTATCCCGGCAAAGCTCTAAGGCAGAATCTGGCTGGGCTGGGATTTCATAGGCAGCATCCACCTAGGCTTGGATATTTTGGGGCAGAATCCTAAAGGCCTGCAGGCGATTACATGGGCAGAGTCTGTCCTGGCTGGGATTGGCTGAGCAAGAGTCCAGCTGGGCTGGGATTTTCTGGGATAGAATCCCAGTGGGCTGATATGGCTGGGGCAGGATCCTAATGCCCTGCAGGGGGTTGCATGGGCTGCGTCCATCTGGGTTGGGCTTGGCTGAGGCAGAGTCCAGGCGGGCTGGGATTGGCTGGGGCACAATGCACTTATGCCTGGAAGTCTTCAGGGAGAATCCGACTGGGCTGGGATTATTTGGGCAATGTCCATCTGGGCTGGGATTTGCTGTGTCAGAATCTGACTGGGCTGGGATTGCTTGTGGCAGAATCCTAATGGCTTGAGATTTCAGGGCAGAATCCATCTGGTCTTGGATTACTTGTGAAGCGTCCATCTGGGCCGGGATTTGCTGTGGCATAACGCGCCTGAGCTGGGATGGCTTGGGGCAGAATCCTGATGGCCTGGGATTTCATGGGCAGAATCTTGCCTGGATGGGATTGGCCTGGACGGAATCCAATTATCCCGGCAAAGCTCTAAGGCAGAATCTGGCTGGGCTGGGATTTCATAGGCAGCATCCACCTAGGCTTGGATATTTTGGAGCGGAATCCTAAAGGCCTGCAGGGGATTACATGGGCAGAGTCTGTCCTGGCTGGGATTGGCTGAGCAAGAGTCCATCCTGGCTGGGATTTTCTGGGATAGAATCCCAGGAGGCTGATATGGCTGGGGCAGGATCCTAATGCCCTGCAGGGGGTTGCATGGGCTGCGTCCATCTGGGTTGGGCTTGGCTGAGGCAGAGTCCAGGCGGGCTGGGATTGGCTGGGGCACAATGCACTTAGGCCTGGAAGTCTTCAGGGAGAATCCGACTGGGCTGGGATTATTTGGGCAATGTCCATCTGGGCTGGGATTTGCTGTGTGAGAATCCGACTGGGCTGGGATTGCTTGTGGCAGAATCCTAATGGCTTGAGATTTCAGGGCAGAATCCATCTGGTCTTGGATTACTTGTGAAGCGTCCATCTGGGCCGGGATTTGCTGTGGCATAATGCGCCTGAGCTGGGATGGCTTGGGGCAGAATCCTGATGGCCTGGGATTTCAGGGCAGAATCGTGCTGGGATGGGATTGGCCTGGGCAGAATCCGATTATCCCTGCAAGGTTTAATGCAGAATCCGAGTGGGCTGGGAGTATTTGGGGAAGTGTCCAGCTGTGCTGGGATTTGCTGCGCCAGAATCTGACTGGAGTGGGATGGCGTGGGGCAGAATCGTAATGGCCTGGGATTTCCTGGGCAGAATCCATCTGGGCTGGGCTATTTTGGGGCAGAATCCTAAAGGCGTGCAGGGGATTACATGGGCAGAATCCAGGCGGGCTGGGATTGGCTGAGCAAGAGTCCAGGTGGGCTGGGATTGGCTGGGTCAGAATCCCAGTGGGCTGATATGGCTGGGGCAGGATCCTAATGCCCTGCAGGGGGTTGCATGGGCTGCGTCCATCTGGGCTGGGCTTGGCTGAGGCAGAGTCCAGGCGGGCTGGGATTGGCTGGGGCACAATGCATTTAGGCCTGGAAGTCTTAATCCCAGCCCAGTCGGATTCTCCCTTATTTGGGCAATGTCCATCTGGGCTGGGATTTGCTGTGTCAGAATCTGACTGGGCTGGGATGGCTTTGGGCAGAATCCTGATGGCCTGGGATTTCATGGGCAGAATCTTGCCTGGATGGGATTGGCCTGGACGGAATCCAATTATCCCGGCAAAGCTCTAAGGCAGAATCTGGCTGGGCTGGGATTTCATAGGCAGCATCCACCTAGGCTTGGATATTTTGGAGCGGAATCCTAAAGGCCTGCAGGGGATTACATGGGCAGAGCCTGTCCTGGCTGGGATTGGCTGAGCAAGAGTCCATCCTGGCTGGGATTTTCTGGGATAGAATCCCAGGAGGCTGATATGGCTGGGGCAGGATCCTAATGCCCTGCGGGGGATTGTATGGGCTGCGTCCATCTGGGCTGGGCTTGGCTGAGGCAGAGTCCAGGCGGGCTGGGATTGGCTGGGGCACAATGCACTTAGGCCTGGAAGTCTTCAGGGAGAATCCGACTGGGCTGGGATTATTTGGGCAATGTCCATCTGGGCTGGGATTTGCTGTGTCAGAATCCGACTGGGCTGGGATTGCTTGTGGCGGAATCCTAATGGCTTGAGATTTCAGGGCAGAATCCATCTGGTCTTGGATTACTTGTGAAGCGTCCATCTGGGCCGGGATTTGCTGTGGCATAATGCGCCTGAGCTGGGACGGCTTGGGGCAGAATCCTGATGGCCTGGGATTTCAGGGCAGAATCGTGCTGGGATGGGATCGGCCTGGGCAGAATCCGATTATCCCTGCAAGGTTTAATGCAGAATCCGACTGGGCTGGGAGTATTTGGGGAAGTGTCCAGCTGTGCTGGGATTTGCTGCGTCAGAATCTGACTGGAGTGGGATGGCATGGGGCAGAATCGTAATGGCCTGGGATTTCCTGGGCAGAATCCATCTGGGCTGGGCTATTTTGGGGCAGAATCCTAAAGGCCTGCAGGGGATTACATGGGCAGAATCCAGGCGGGCTGGGATTGGCTGAGCAAGAGTCCAGGTGGGCTGGGATTGGCTGGGTCAGAATCCCAGTGGGCTGATATGGCTGGGGCAGGATCCTAATGCCCTGCAGGGGATTGCATGGGCTGCGTCCATCTGGGCTGGGCTTGGCTGAGGCAGAGTCCAGGCGGGCTGGGATTGGCTGGGGCACAATGCACTTAGGCCTGGAAGTCTTAAGAGAGAATCCGACTGGGCTGGGATTATTTGGGCAATGTCCATCTGGGCTGGGATTTGCTGTGTCAGAATCTGACTGGGCTGGGATGGCTTTGGGCAGAATCCTGATGGCCTGGGATTTCATGGGCAGAATCGTGCCTGGATGGGATTGGCCTGGATGGAATCCAATTATCCTGGCAAAGCTCTAAGGCAGAATCTGGCTGGGCTGGGATTTCATAGGCAGCATCCACCTAGGCTTGGATATTTGGGAGCGGAATCCTAAAGGCCTGCAGGGGATTACATGGGCAGAGTCTGTCCTGGCTGGGATTGGCTGAGCAAGAGTCCATCCTGGCTGGGATTTTCTGGGATAGAATCCCAGTGGGCTGATATGGCTGGGGCAGGATCCTAATGCCCTGCAGGGGGTTGCATGGGCTGCGTCCATCTGGGTTGGGCTTGGCTGAGGCAGAGTTCCAGGCGGGCTGGGATTGGCTGGGGCACAATGCACTTAGGCCTGGAAGTCTTCAGGGAGAATCCGACTGGGCTGGGATTTGCTGTGTCAGAATCCGACTGGGCTGGGATTGCTTGTGGCAGAATCCTAATGGCTTGAGATTTCAGGGCAGAATCCATCTGGTCTTGGATTACTTGTGAAGCGTCCATCTGGGCCGGGATTTGCTGTGGCATAATGCGCCTGAGCTGGGACGGCTTGGGGCAGAATCCTGATGGCCTGGGATTTCAGGGCAGAATCGTGCTGGGATGGGATTGGCCTGGGCAGAATCCGATTATCCCTGCAAGGTTTAATGCAGAATCCGACTGGGCTGGGAGTATTTGGGGAAGTGTCCAGCTGTGCTGGGATTTGCTGCGTCAGAATCTGACTGGAGTGGGATGGCGTGGGGCAGAATCGTAATGGCCTGGGATTTCCTGGGCAGAATCCATCTGGGCTGGGCTATTTTGGGGCAGAATCCTAAAGGCCTGCAGGGGATTACATGGGCAGAATCCAGGCGGGCTGGGATTGGCTGAGCAAGAGTCCAGGTGGGCTGGGATTGGCTGGGTCAGAATCCCAGTGGGCTGATATGGCTGGGGCAGGATCCTAATGCCCTGCAGGGGATTGCATGGGCTGCGTCCATCTGGGCTGGGCTTGGCTGAGGCAGAGTCCACGCGGGCTGGGAATGGCTGGGGCACAATGCACTTAGGCCTGGAAGGTCTTAAGAGAGAATCCAGCTGGGCTGGGATTATTTGGGCAATGTCCATCTGGGCTGGGATTTGCTGTGTCAGAATCCGACTGGGCTGGGATGGCTTTGGGCAGAATCCTGATGGCCTGGGATTTCATGGGCAGAATCGTGCCTGGATGGGATTGGCCTGGACGGAATCCAATTATCCCGGCAAAGCTCTAAGGCAGAATCTGGCTGGGCTGGGATTTCATAGGCAGCATCCACCTAGGCTTGGATATTTTGGGGCAGAATCCTAAAGGCCTGCAGGCGATTACATGGGCAGAGTCTGTCCTGGCTGGGATTGGCTGAGCAAGAGTCCAGCTGGGCTGGGATTTTCTGGGATAGAATCCCAGTGGGCTGATATGGCTGGGGCAGGATCCTAATGCCCTGCAGGGGGTTGCATGGGCTGCGTCCATCTGGGTTGGGCTTGGCTGAGGCAGAGTCCAGGCGGGCTGGGATTGGCTGGGGCACAATGCACTTATGCCTGGAAGTCTTCAGGGAGAATCCGACTGGGCTGGGATTATTTGGGCAATGTCCATCTGGGCTGGGATTTGCTGTGTCAGAATCTGACTGGGCTGGGATTGCTTGTGGCAGAATCCTAATGGCTTGAGATTTCAGGGCAGAATCCATCTGGTCTTGGATTACTTGTGAAGCGTCCATCTGGGCCGGGATTTGCTGTGGCATAACGCGCCTGAGCTGGGATGGCTTGGGGCAGAATCCTGATGGCCTGGGATTTCATGGGCAGAATCTTGCCTGGATGGGATTGGCCTGGACGGAATCCAATTATCCCGGCAAAGCTCTAAGGCAGAATCTGGCTGGGCTGGGATTTCATAGGCAGCATCCACCTAGGCTTGGATATTTTGGAGCGGAATCCTAAAGGCCTGCAGGGGATTACATGGGCAGAGTCTGTCCTGGCTGGGATTGGCTGAGCAAGAGTCCATCCTGGCTGGGATTTTCTGGGATAGAATCCCAGGAGGCTGATATGGCTGGGGCAGGATCCTAATGCCCTGCAGGGGGTTGCATGGGCTGCGTCCATCTGGGTTGGGCTTGGCTGAGGCAGAGTCCAGGCGGGCTGGGATTGGCTGGGGCACAATGCACTTAGGCCTGGAAGTCTTCAGGGAGAATCCGACTGGGCTGGGATTATTTGGGCAATGTCCATCTGGGCTGGGATTTGCTGTGTGAGAATCCGACTGGGCTGGGATTGCTTGTGGCAGAATCCTAATGGCTTGAGATTTCAGGGCAGAATCCATCTGGTCTTGGATTACTTGTGAAGCGTCCATCTGGGCCGGGATTTGCTGTGGCATAATGCGCCTGAGCTGGGATGGCTTGGGGCAGAATCCTGATGGCCTGGGATTTCAGGGCAGAATCGTGCTGGGATGGGATTGGCCTGGGCAGAATCCGATTATCCCTGCAAGGTTTAATGCAGAATCCGAGTGGGCTGGGAGTATTTGGGGAAGTGTCCAGCTGTGCTGGGATTTGCTGCGCCAGAATCTGACTGGAGTGGGATGGCGTGGGGCAGAATCGTAATGGCCTGGGATTTCCTGGGCAGAATCCATCTGGGCTGGGCTATTTTGGGGCAGAATCCTAAAGGCGTGCAGGGGATTACATGGGCAGAATCCAGGCGGGCTGGGATTGGCTGAGCAAGAGTCCAGGTGGGCTGGGATTGGCTGGGTCAGAATCCCAGTGGGCTGATATGGCTGGGGCAGGATCCTAATGCCCTGCAGGGGGTTGCATGGGCTGCGTCCATCTGGGCTGGGCTTGGCTGAGGCAGAGTCCAGGCGGGCTGGGATTGGCTGGGGCACAATGCATTTAGGCCTGGAAGTCTTAATCCCAGCCCAGTCGGATTCTCCCTTATTTGGGCAATGTCCATCTGGGCTGGGATTTGCTGTGTGAGAATCCGACTGGGCTGGGATGGCTTTGGGCAGAATCCTGATGGCCTGGGATTTCATGGGCAGAATCTTGCCTGGATGGGATTGGCCTGGACGGAATCCAATTATCCCGGCAAAGCTCTAAGGCAGAATCTGGCTGGGCTGGGATTTCATAGGCAGCATCCACCTAGGCTTGGATATTTTGGAGCGGAATCCTAAAGGCCTGCAGGGGATTACATGGGCAGAGTCTGTCCTGGCTGGGATTGGCTGAGCAAGAGTCCATCCTGGCTGGGATTTTCTGGGATAGAATCCCAGGAGGCTGATATGGCTGGGGCAGGATCCTAATGCCCTGCAGGGGGTTGCATGGGCTGCGTCCATCTGGGTTGGGCTTGGCTGAGGCAGAGTCCAGGCGGGCTGGGATTGGCTGGGGCACAATGCACTTAGGCCTGGAAGTCTTCAGGGAGAATCCGACTGGGCTGGGATTATTTGGGCAATGTCCATCTGGGCTGGGATTTCCTGTGTGAGAATCCGACTGGGCTGGGATTGCTTGTGGCAGAATCCTAATGGCTTGAGATTTCAGGGCAGAATCCATCTGGTCTTGGATTACTTGTGAAGCGTCCATCTGGGCCGGGATTTGCTGTGGCATAATGCGCCTGAGCTGGGAAGGCTTGGGGCAGAATCCTGATGGCCTGGGATTTCAGGGCAGAATCGTGCTGGGATGGGATTGGCCTGGGCAGAATCCGATTATCCCTGCAAGGTTTAATGCAGAATCCGACTGGGCTGGGAGTATTTGGGGAAGTGTCCAGCTGTGCTGAGATTTGCTGCGTCAGAATCTGACTGGAGTGGGATGGCGTGGGGCAGAATCGTAATGGCCTGGGATTTCCTGGGCAGAATCCATCTGGGCTGGGCTATTTTGGGGCAGAATCCTAAAGGCCTGCAGGGGATTACATGGGCAGCATCCAGGCGGGCTGGGATTGGCTGAGCAAGAGTCCAGGTGGGCTGGGATTGGCTGGGTCAGAATCCCAGTGGGCTGATATGGCTGGGGCAGGATCCTAATGCCCTGCAGGGGGTTGCATGGGCTGCGTCCATCTGGGTTGGGCTTGGCTGAGGCAGAGTCCAGGCGGGCTGGGATTGGCTGGGGCACAATGCACTTAGGCCTGGAAGTCTTAAGGGAGAATCCGACTGGGCTGGGATTATTTGGGCAATGTCCATCTGGGCTGGGATTTGCTGTGTCAGAATCTGACTGGGCTGGGATTGCTTGTGGCAGAATCCTAATGGCTTGAGATTTCAGGGCAGAATCCATCTGGTCTTGGGTTACCTGTGAAGCGTCCATCTGGGCCGGGATTTGCTGTGGCATAATGCGCCTGAGCTGGGATGGCTTGGGGCAGAATCCTGATGGCCTGGGATTTCATGGGCAGAATCTTGCCTGGATGGGATTGGCCTGGACGGAATCCAATTATCCTGGCAAAGCTCTAAGGCAGAATCTGGCTGGGCTGGGATTTCATAGGCAGCATCCACCTAGGCTTGGATATTTTGGAGCGGAATCCTAAAGGCCTGCAGGGGATTACATGGGCAGAGTCTGTCCTGGCTGGGATTGGCTGAGCAAGAGTCCATCCTGGCTGGGATTTTCTGGGATAGAATCCCAGTGGGCTGATATGGCTGGGGCAGGATCCTAATGCCCTGCAGGGGGTTGCATGGGCTGCGTCCATCTGGGTTGGGCTTGGCTGAGGCAGAGTCCAGGCGGGCTGGGATTGGCTGGGGCACAATGCACTTAGGCCTGGAAGTCTTCAGGGAGAATCCGACTGGGCTGGGATTATTTGGGCAATGTCCATGTGGGCTGGGATTTGCTGTGTCAGAATCCGACTGGGCTGGGATTGCTTGTGGCAGAATCCTAATGGCTTGAGATTTCAGGGCAGAATCCATCTGGTCTTGGATTACTTGTGAAGCGTCCATCTGGGCCGGGATTTGCTGTGGCATAATGCGCCTGAGCTGGGACGGCTTGGGGCAGAATCCTGATGGCCTGGGATTTCAGGGCAGAATCGTGCTGGGATGGGATTGGCCTGGGCAGAATCCGATTATCCCTGCAAGGTTTAATGCAGAATCCGAGTGGGCTGGGAGTATTTGGGGAAGTGTCCAGCTGTGCTGGGATTTGCTGCGTCAGAATCTGACTGGAGTGGGATGGCGTGGGGCAGAATCGTAATGGCCTGGGATTTCCTGGGCAGAATCCATCTGGGCTGGGCTATTTTGGGGCAGAATCCTAAAGGCCTGCAGGGGATTACATGGGCAGAATCCAGGCGGGCTGGGATTGGCTGAGCAAGAGTCCAGGTGGGCTGGGATTGGCTGGGTCAGAATCCCAGTGGGCTGATATGGCTGGGGCAGGATCCTAATGCCCTGCAGGGGATTACATGGGCTGCGTCCATCGGGGCTGGGCTTGGCTGAGGCAGAGTCCAGGCGGGCTGGGATTGGCTGGGGCACAATGCACTTAGGCCTGGAAGTCTTAAGGGAGAATCCAGCTGGGCTGGGATTATTTGGGCAATGTCCATCTGGGCTGGGATTTGCTGTGTGAGAATCCGACTGGGCTGGGATGGCTTTGGGCAGAATCCTGATGGCCTGGGATTTCATGGGCAGAATCTTGCCTGGATGGGATTGGCCTGGACGGAATCCAATTATCCTGGCAAAGCTCTAAGGCAGAATCTGGCTGGGCTGGGATTTCATAGGCAGCATCCACCTAGGCTTGGATATTTTGGAGCGGAATCCTAAAGGCCTGCAGGGGATTACATGGGCAGAGTCTGTCCTGGCTGGGATTGGCTGAGCAAGAGTCCATCCTGGCTGGGATTTTCTGGGATAGAATCCCAGGAGGCTGATATGGCTGGGGCAGGATCCTAATGCCCTGCAGGGGGTTGCATGGGCTGCGTCCATCTGGGCTGGGCTTGGCTGAGGCAGAGTCCAGGCGGGCTGGGATTGGCTGGGGCACAATGCACTTAGGCCTGGAAGTCTTCAGGGAGAATCCGACTGGGCTGGGATTATTTGGGCAATGTCCATGTGGGCTGGGATTTCCTGTGTGAGAATCCGACTGGGCTGGGATTGCTTGTGGCAGAATCCTAATGGCTTGAGATTTCAGGGCAGAATCCATCTGGTCTTGGATTACTTGTGAAGCGTCCATCTGGGCCGGGATTTGCTGTGGCATAATGCGCCTGAGCTGGGACGGCTTGGGGCAGAATCCTGATGGCCTGGGATTTCAGGGCAGAATCGTGCTGGGATGGGATTGGCCTGGGCAGAATCCGATTATCCCTGCAAGGTTTAATGCAGAATCCGACTGGGCTGGGAGTATTTGGGGAAGTGTCCAGCTGTGCTGGGATTTGCTGCGTCAGAATGTGACTGGAGTGGGATGGCGTGGGGCAGAATCGTAATGGCCTGGGATTTCCTGGGCAGAATCCATCTGGGCTGGGCTATTTTGGGGCAGAATCCTAAAGGCCTGCAGGGGATTACATGGGCAGCATCCAGGCGGGCTGGGATTGGCTGAGCAAGAGTCCAGGTGGGCTGGGATTGGCTGGGTCAGAATCCCAGTGGGCTGATATGGCTGGGGCAGGATCCTAATGCCCTGCAGGGGGTTGCATGGGCTGCGTCCATCTGGGTTGGGCTTGGCTGAGGCAGAGTCCAGGCGGGCTGGGATTGGCTGGGGCACAATGCACTTAGGCCTGGAAGTCTTAAGGGAGAATCCGACTGGGCTGGGATTATTTGGGCAATGTCCATCTGGGCTGGGATTTGCTGTGTCAGAATCTGACTGGGCTGGGATGGCTTTGGGCAGAATCCTGATGGCCTGGGATTTCATGGGCAGAATCGTGCCTGGATGGGATTGGCCTGGACGGAATCCAATTATCCCGGCAAAGCTCTAAGGCAGAATCTGGCTGGGCTGGGATTTCATAGGCAGCATCCACCTAGGCTTGGATATTTTGGGGCAGAATCCTAAAGGCCTGCAGGCGATTACATGGGCAGAGTCTGTCCTGGTTGGGATTGGCTGAGCAAGTGTCCAGCTGGGCTGGGATTTTCTGGGATAGAATCCCAGTGGGCTGATATGGCTGGGGCAGGATCCTAATGCCCTGCAGGGGGTTGCATGGGCTGCGTCCATCTGGGTTGGGCTTGGCTGAGGCAGAGTCCAGGCGGGCTGGGATTGGCTGGGGCACAATGCACTTATGCCTGGAAGTCTTAAGGGAGAATCCGACTGGGCTGGGATTATTTGGGCAATGTCCATCTGGGCTGGGATTTGCTGTGTGAGAATCTGACTGGGCTGGGATTGCTTGTGGCAGAATCCTAATGGCTTGAGATTTCAGGGCAGAATCCATCTGGTCTTGGATTACTTGTGAAGCGTCCATCTGGGCCGGGATTTGCTGTGGCATAATGCGCCTGAGCTGGGATGGCTTGGGGCAGAATCCTGATGGCCTGGGATTTCAGGGCAGAGTCGTGCTGGGATGGGATTGGCCTGGGTAGAATCCGATTATCCCTGCAAGGTTTAATGCAGAATCCGACTGGGCTGGGAGTATTTGGGGAAGTGTCCAGCTGTGCTGGGATTTGCTGCGTCAGAATGTGACTGGAGTGGGATGGCGTGGGGCAGAATCGTAATGGCCTGGGATTTCCTGGGCAGAATCCATCTGGGCTGGGCTATTTTGGGGCAGAATCCTAAAGGCGTGCAGGGGATTACATGGGCAGCATCCAGGCGGGCTGGGATTGGCTGAGCAAGAGTCCAGGTGGGCTGGGATTGGCTGGGTCAGAATCCCAGTGGGCTGATATGGCTGGGGCAGGATCCTAATGCCCTGCAGGGGATTGCATGGGCTGCGTCCATCTGGGCTGGGCTTGGCTGAGGCAGAGTCCAGGCGGGCTGGGATTGGCTGGGGCACAATGCACTTAGGCCTGGAAGTCTTAAGGGAGAATCCGACTGGGCTGGGATTATTTGGGCAATGTCCATCTGGGCTGGGATTTGCTGTGTCAGAATCTGACTGGGCTGGGATGGCTTTGGGCAGAATCCTGATGGCCTGGGATTTCATGGGCAGAATCGTGCCTGGATGGGATTGGCCTGGACGGAATCCAATTATCCCGGCAAAGCTCTAAGGCAGAATCTGGCTGGGCTGGGATTTCATAGGCAGCATCCACCTAGGCTTGGATATTTTGGGGCAGAATCCTAAAGGCCTGCAGGGGATTACATGGGCAGAGTCTGTCCTGGCTGGGATTGGCTGAGCAAGAGTCCAGCTGGGCTGGGATTTTCTGAGATAGAATCCCAGTGGGCTGATATGGCTGGGGCAGGATCCTAATGCCCTGCAGGGGATTGCATGGGCTGCGTCCATCTGGGTTGGGCTTGGCTGAGGCAGAGTTCCAGGCGGGCTGGGATTGGCTGGGGCACAATGCACTTAGGCCTGGAAGTCTTCAGGGAGAATCCGACTGGGCTGGGATTATTTGGGCAATGTCCATCTGGGCTGGGATTTGCTGTGTGAGAATCCGGCTGGGCTGGGATTGCTTGTGGCAGAATCCTAATGGCTTGAGATTTCAGGGCAGAATCCATCTGGTCTTGGATTACTTGTGAAGCGTCCATCTGGGCCGGGATTTGCTGTGGTATAATGCGCCTGAGCTGGGATGGCTTGGGGCAGAATCCTGATGGCCTGGGATTTCAGGGCAGAGTCGTGCTGGGATGGGATTGGCCTGGGCAGAATCCGATTATCCCTGCAAGGTTTAATGCAGAATCCGACTGGGCTGGGAGTATTTGGGGAAGTGTCCAGCTGTGCTGGGATTTGCTGCGTCAGAATGTGACTGGAGTGGGATGGCGTGGGGCAGAATCGTAATGGCCTGGGATTTCCTGGGCAAAATCCATCTGGGCTGGGCTATTTTGGGGCAGAATCCTAAAGGCGTGCAGGGGATTACATGGGCAGCATCCAGGCGGGCTGGGATTGGCTGAGCAAGAGTCCAGGTGGGCTGGGATTGGCTGGGTCAGAATCCCAGTGGGCTGATATGGCTGGGGCAGGATCCTAATGCCCTGCAGGGGATTGCATGGGCTGCGTCCATCTGGGCTGGGCTTGGCTGAGGCAGAGTCCAGGCGGGCTGGGATTGGCTGGGGCACAATGCACTTAGGCCTGGAAGTCTTAAGGGAGAATCCGACTGGGCTGGGATTATTTGGGCAATGTCCATCTGGGCTGGGATTTGCTGTGTCAGAATCTGACTGGGCTGGGATGGCTTTGGGCAGAATCCTGATGGCCTGGGATTTCATGGGCAGAATCGTGCCTGGATGGGATTGGCCTGGACGGAATCCAATTATCCCGGCAAAGCTCTAAGGCAGAATCTGGCTGGGCTGGGATTTCATAGGCAGCATCCACCTAGGCTTGGATATTTTGGGGCAGAATCCTAAAGGCCTGCAGGGGATTACATGGGCAGAGTCTGTCCTGGCTGGGATTGGCTGAGCAAGAGTCCAGCTGGGCTGGGATTTTCTGAGATAGAATCCCAGTGGGCTGATATGGCTGGGGCAGGATCCTAATGCCCTGCAGGGGATTGCATGGGCTGCGTCCATCTGGGTTGGGCTTGGCTGAGGCAGAGTTCCAGGCGGGCTGGGATTGGCTGGGGCACAATGCACTTAGGCCTGGAAGTCTTCAGGGAGAATCCGACTGGGCTGGGATTATTTGGGCAATGTCCATCTGGGCTGGGATTTGCTGTGTGAGAATCCGGCTGGGCTGGGATTGCTTGTGGCAGAATCCTAATGGCTTGAGATTTCAGGGCAGAATCCATCTGGTCTTGGATTACTTGTGAAGCGTCCATCTGGGCCGGGATTTGCTGTGGCATAATGCGCCTGAGCTGGGACGGCTTTGGGCAGAATCCTGATGGCCTGGGATTTCATGGGCAGAATCTTGCCTGGATGGGATTGGCCTGGACGGAATCCAATTATCCCTGCAAGGTTTAATGCAGAATCCGACTGGGCTGGGAGTATTTGGGGAAGTGTCCAGCTGTGCTGGGATTTGCTGCGTCAGAATGTGACTGGAGTGGGATGGCGTGGGGCAGAATCGTAATGGCCTGGGATTTCCTGGGCAGAATCCATCTGGGCTGGGCTATTTTGGGGCAGAATCCTAAAGGCCTGCAGGGGATTACATGGGCAGAATCCAGGCGGGCTGGGATTGGCTGAGCAAGAGTCCAGGTGGGCTGGGATTGGCTGGGTCAGAATCCCAGTGGGCTGATATGGCTGGGGCAGGATCCTAATGCCCTGCAGGGGATTGCATGGGCTGCGTCCATCTGGGCTTGGCTTGGCTGAGGCAGAGTCCAGGCGGGCTGGGATTGGCTGGGGCACAATGCACTTAGGCCTGGAAGGTCTTAAGGGAGAATCCGACTGGGCTGGGATTATTTGGGCAATGTCCATCTGGGCTGGGATTTGCTGTGTGAGAATCCGACTGGGCTGGGATGGCTTTGGGCAGAATCCTGATGGCCTGGGATTTCATGGGCAGAATCGTGCCTGGATGGGATTGGCCTGGACGGAATCCAATTATCCCGGCAAAGCTCTAAGGCAGAATCTGGCTGGGCTGGGATTTCATAGGCAGCATCCACCTAGGCTTGGATATTTTGGGGCAGAATCCTAAAGGCCTGCAGGGGATTACATGGGCAGAGTCTGTCCTGGCTGGGATTGGCTGAGCAAGTGTCCAGCTGGGCTGGGATTTTCTGGGATAGAATCCCAGTGGGCTGATATGGCTGGGGCAGGATCCTAATGCCCTGCAGGGGATTGCATGGGCTGCGTCCATCTGGGTTGGGCTTGGCTGAGGCAGAGTTCCAGGCGGGCTGGGATTGGCTGGGGCACAATGCACTTATGCCTGGAAGTCTTCAGGGAGAATCCGACTGGGCTGGGATTATTTGGGCAATGTCCATCTGGGCTGGGATTTGCTGTGTCAGAATCCGGCTGGGCTGGGATTGCTTGTGGCAGAATCCTAATGGCTTGAGATTTCAGGGCAGAATCCATCTGGTCTTGGATTACTTGTGAAGCGTCCATCTGGGCCGGGATTTGCTGTGGCATAATGCGCCTGAGCTGGGACAGCTTGGGGCAGAATCCTGATGGCCTGGGATTTCATGGGCAGAATCTTGCCTGGATGGGATTGGCCTGGACGGAATCCAATTATCCCGGCAAAGCTCTAAGGCAGAATCTGGCTGGGCTGGGATTTCATAGGCAGCATCCACCTAGGCTTGGATATTTTGGAGCGGAATCCTAAAGGCCTGCAGGGGATTACATGGGCAGAGTCTGTCCTGGCTGGGATTGGCTGAGCAAGAGTCCAGGTGGGCTGGGATTGGCTGGGATAGAATCCAGGAGGCTGATATGGCTGGGGCAGGATCCTAATGCCCTGCAGGGGGTTGCATGGGCTGCGTCCATCTGGGTTGGTCTTGTCTGAGGCAGAGTCCAGGCGGGCTGGGATTGGCTGGGGCACAATGCACTTAGGCCTGGAAGTCTTCAGGGAGAATCCGACTGGGCTGGGATTATTTGGGCAATGTCCATGTGGGCTGGGATTTCCTGTGTGAGAATCCGACTGGGCTGGGATTGCTTGTGGCAGAATCCTAATGGCTTGAGATTTCAGGGCAGAATCCATCTGGTCTTGGATTACTTGTGAAGCGTCCATCTGGGCCGGGATTTGCTGTGGCATAATGCGCCTGAGCTGGGACGGCTTGGGGCAGAATCCTGATGGCCTGGGATTTCAGGTCAGAATCGTGCTGGGATGGGATTGGCCTGGGCAGAATCCGATTATCCCTGCAAGGTTTAATGCAGAATCCGACTGGGCTGGGAGTATTTGGGGAAGTGTCCAGCTGTGCTGGGATTTGCTGCGTCAGAATGTGACTGGAGTGGGATGGCGTGGGGCAGAATCGTAATGGCCTGGGATTTCCTGGGCAGAATCCATCTGGGCTGGGCTATTTTGGGGCAGAATCCTAAAGGCGTGCAGGGGATTACATGGGCAGCATCCAGGCGGGCTGGGATTGGCTGAGCAAGAGTCCAGGTGGGCTGGGATTGGCTGAGCAAGAGTCCAGGTGGGCTGGGATTGGCTGGGTCAGAATCCCAGTGGGCTGATATGGCTGGGGCAGGATCCTAATGCCCTGCAGGGGATTGCATGGGCTGCGTCCATCTGGGCTGGGCTTGGCTGAGGCAGAGTCCAGGTGGGCTGGGATTGGCTGGGGCACAATGCACTTAGGCCTGGAAGTCTTAAGGGAGAATCCAGCTGGGCTGGGATTATTTGGGCAATGTCCATCTGGGCTGGGATTTGCTGTGTCAGAATCCGACTGGGCTGGGATGGCTTTGGGCAGAATCCTGATGGCCTGGGATTTCATGGGCAGAATCGTGCCTGGATGGGATTGGCCTGGACGGAATCCAATTATCCCGGCAAAGCTCTAAGGCAGAATCTGGCTGGGCTGGGATTTCATAGGCAGCATCCACCTAGGCTTGGATATTTTGGAGCGGAATCCTAAAGGCCTGCAGGGGATTACATGGGCAGAGTCTGTCCTGGCTGGGATTGGCTGAGCAAGAGTCCAGGTGGGCTGGGATTGGCTGGGATAGAATCCAGGAGGCTGATATGGCTGGGGCAGGATCCTAATGCCCTGCAGGGGGTTGCATGGGCTGCGTCCATCTGGGTTGGTCTTGTCTGAGGCAGAGTCCAGGCGGGCTGGGATTGGCTGGGGCACAATGCACTTAGGCCTGGAAGTCTTAAGGGAGAATCCGACTGGGCTGGGATTATTTGGGCAATGTCCATGTGGGCTGGGATTTCCTGTGTCAGAATCCGACTGGGCTGGGATTGCTTGTGGCAGAATCCTAATGGCTTGAGATTTCAGGGCAGAATCCATCTGGTCTTGGATTACTTGTGAAGCGTCCATCTGGGCCGGGATTTGCTGTGGCATAATGCGCCTGAGCTGGGATGGCTTGGGGCAGAATCCTGATGGCCTGGGATTTCAGGGCAGAATCGTGCTGGGATGGGATTGGCCTGGGCAGAATCCGATTATCCCTGCAAGGTTTAATGCAGAATCCGAGTGGGCTGGGAGTATTTGGGGAAGTGTCCAGCTGTGCTGGGATTTGCTGCGTCAGAATGTGACTGGAGTGGGATGGCGTGGGGCAGAATCGTAATGGCCTGGGATTTCCTGGGCAGAATCCATCTGGGCTGGGCTATTTTGGGGCAGAATCCTAAAGGCCTGCAGGGGATTACATGGGCAGAATCCAGGCGGGCTGGGATTGGCTGAGCAAGAGTCCAGGTGGGCTGGGATTGGCTGGGTCAGAATCCCAGTGGGCTGATATGGCTGGGGCAGGATCCTAATGCCCTGCAGGGGGTTGCATGAGCTGCGTCCATCTGGGCTGGGCTTGGCTGAGGCAGAGTCCAGGCGGGCTGGGATTGGCTGGGGCACAATGCACTTAGGCCTGGAAGTCTTCAGGGAGAATCCGACTGGGCTGGGATTATTTGGGCAATGTCCATGTGGGCTGGGATTTGCTGTGTGAGAATCCGGCTGGGCTGGGATTGCTTGTGGCAGAATCCTAATGGCTTGAGATTTCAGGGCAGAATCCATCTGGTCTTGGATTACTTGGGAAGCGTCCATCTGGGCCGGGATTTGCTGTGGCATAATGCGCCTGAGCTGGGATGGCTTGGGGCAGAATCCTGATGGCCTGGGATTTCATGGGCAGAATCTTGCCTGGATGGGATTGGCCTGGACGGAATCCAATTATCCCGGCAAAGCTCTAAGGCAGAATCTGGCTGGGCTGGGATTTCATAGGCAGCATCCACCTAGGCTTGGATATTTTGGGGCGGAATCCTAAAGGCCTGCAGGGGATTACATGGGCAGAGTCTGTCCTGGCTGGGATTGGCTGAGCAAGAGTCCATCCTGGCTGGGATTTTCTGGGATAGAATCCGAGGAGGCTGATATGGCTGGGGCAGGATCCTAATGCCCTGCAGGGGGTTGCATGGGCTGCGTCCATCTGGGTTGGGCTTGGCTGAGGCAGAGTCCAGGCGGGCTGGGATTGGCTGGGGCACAATGCACTTAGGCCTGGAAGTCTTCAGGGAGAATCCGACTGGGCTGGGATTATTTGGGCAATGTCCATGTGGGCTGGGATTTCCTGTGTGAGAATCCGACTGGGCTGGGATTGCTTGTGGCAGAATCCTAATGGCTTGAGATTTCAGGGCAGAATCCATCTGGTCTTGGATTACTTGTGAAGCGTCCATCTGGGCCGGGATTTGCTGTGGCATAATGCGCCTGAGCTGGGACGGCTTGGGGCAGAATCCTGATGGCCTGGGATTTCAGGGCAGAATCGTGCTGGGATGGGATTGGCCTGGGCAGAATCCGATTATCCCTGCAAGGTTTAATGCAGAATCCGACTGGGCTGGGAGTATTTGGGGAAGTGTCCAGCTGTGCTGGGATTTGCTGCGTCAGAATCTGACTGGAGTGGGATGGCGTGGGGCAGAATCGTAATGGCCTGGGATTTCCTGGGCAGAATCCATCTGGGCTGGGCTATTTTGGGGCAGAATCCTAAAGGCCTGCAGGGGATTACATGGGCAGAATCCAGGCGGGCTGGGATTGGCTGAGCAAGAGTCCAGGTGGGCTGGGATTGGCTGGGTCAGAATCCCAGTGGGCTGATATGGCTGGGGCAGGATCCTAATGCCCTGCAGGGGATTGCATGGGCTGCGTCCATCTGGGCTGGGTTTGGCTGAGGAAGAGTCCAGGCGGGCTGGGAATGGCTGGGGCACAATGCACTTAGGCCTGGAAGGTCTTAAGGGAGAATCCAGCTGGGCTGGGATTATTTGGGCAATGTCCATCTGGGCTGGGATTTGCTGTGTCAGAATCCGACTGGGCTGGGATGGCTTTGGGCAGAATCCTGATGGCCTGGGATTTCATGGGCAGAATCTTGCCTGGATGGGATTGGCTTGGACGGAATCCAATTATCCCGGCAAAGCTCTAAGGCAGAATCTGGCTGGGCTGGGATTTCATAGGCAGCATCCACCTAGGCTTGGATATTTTGGGGCAGAATCCTAAAGGCCTGCAGGCGATTACATGGGCAGAGTCTGTCCTGGCTGGGATTGGCTGAGCAAGAGTCCAGCTGGGCTGGGATTTTCTGGGATAGAATCCCAGTGGGCTGATATGGCTGGGGCAGGATCCTAATGCCCTGCAGGGGGTTGCATGGGCTGCGTCCATCTGGGCTGGGCTTGGCTGAGGCAGAGTCCAGGCGGGCTGGGATTGGCTGGGGCACAATGCATTTAGGCCTGGAAGTCTTAAGGGAGAATCCGACTGGGCTGGGATTATTTGGGCAATGTCCATCTGGGCTGGGATTTGCTGTGTGAGAATCCGACTGGGCTGGGATTGCTTGTGGCAGAATCCTAATGGCTTGAGATTTCAGGGCAGAATCCATCTGGTCTTGGATTACTTGTGAAGCGTCCATCTGGGCCGGGATTTGCTGTGGCATAACGCGCCTGAGCTGGGATGGCTTGGGGCAGAATCCTGATGGCCTGGGATTTCATGGGCAGAATCTTGCCTGGATGGGATTGGCCTGGACGGAATCCAATTATCCCGGCAAAGCTCTAAGGCAGAATCTGGCTGGGCTGGGATTTCATAGGCAGCATCCACCTAGGCTTGGATATTTTGGAGCGGAATCCTAAAGGCCTGCAGGGGATTACATGGGCAGAGTCTGTCCTGGCTGGGATTGGCTGAGCAAGAGTCCATCCTGGCTGGGATTTTCTGGGATAGAATCCCAGGAGGCTGATATGGCTGGGGGAGGATCCTAATGCCCTGCAGGGGGTTGCATGGGCTGCGTCCATCTGGGTTGGGCTTGGCTGAGGCAGAGTCCAGGCGGGCTGGGATTGGCTGGGGCACAATGCACTTAGGCCTGGAAGTCTTCAGGGAGAATCCGACTGGGCTGGGATTATTTGGGCAATGTCCATGTGGGCTGGGATTTCCTGTGTGAGAATCCGACTGGGCTGGGATTGCTTGTGGCAGAATCCTAATGGCTTGAGATTTCAGGGCAGAATCCATCTGGTCTTGGATTACTTGTGAAGCGTCCATCTGGGCCGGGATTTGCTGTGGCATAATGCGCCTGAGCTGGGACGGCTTGGGGCAGAATCCTGATGGCCTGGGATTTCAGGGCATAATCGTGCTGGGATGGGATTGGCCTGGGCAGAATCCGATTATCCCTGCAAGGTTTAATGCAGAATCCGACTGGGCTGGGAGTATTTGGGGAAGTGTCCAGCTGTGCTGGGATTTGCTGCGTCAGAATCTGACTGGAGTGGGATGGCGTGGGGCAGAATCGTAATGGCCTGGGATTTCCTGGGCAGAATCCATCTGGGCTGGGCTATTTTGGGGCAGAATCCTAAAGGCGTGCAGGGGATTACATGGGCAGCATCCAGGCGGGCTGGGATTGGCTGAGCAAGAGTCCAGGTGGGCTGGGATTGGCTGGGTCAGAATCCCAGTGGGCTGATATGGCTGGGGCAGGATCCTAATGCCCTGCAGGGGATTGCATGGGCTGCGTCCATCTGGGCTGGGCTTGGCTGAGGCAGAGTCCAGGCGGGCTGGGAATGGCTGGGGCACAATGCACTTAGACCTGGAAGGTCTTAAGGGAGAATCCAGCTGGGCTGGGATTATTTGGGCAATGTCCATCTGGGCTGGGATTTGCTGTGTCAGAATCTGACTGGGCTGGGATTGCTTGTGGCAGAATCCTAATGGCTTGAGATTTCAGGGCAGAATCCATCTGGTCTTGGGTTACCTGTGAAGCGTCCATCTGGGCCGGGATTTGCTGTGGCATAATGCGCCTGAGCTGGGATGGCTTGGGGCAGAATCCTGATGGCCTGGGATTTCATGGGCAGAATCTTGCCTGGATGGGATTGGCCTGGACGGAATCCAATTATCCTGGCAAAGCTCTAAGGCAGAATCTGGCTGGGCTGGGATTTCATAGGGAGCATCCACCTAGGCTTGGATATTTGGGAGCAGAATCCTAAAGGCCTGCAGGGGATTACATGGGCAGAGTCTGTCCTGGCTGGGATTGGCTGAGCAAGAGTCCATCCTGGCTGGGATTTTCTGGGATAGAATCCCAGGAGGCTGATATGGCTGGGGCAGGATCCTAATGCCCTGCAGGGGATTGCATGGGCTGCGTCCATCTGGGCTGGGCTTGGCTGAGGCAGAGTCCAGGCGGGCTGGGATTGGCTGGGGCACAATGCACTTAGGCCTGGAAGTCTTCAGGGAGAATCCGACTGGGCTGGGATTATTTGGGCAATGTCCATCTGGGCTGGGATTTGCTGTGTCAGAATCCGACTGGGCTGGGATGGCTTTGGGCAGAATCCTGATGGCCTGGGATTTCATGGGCAGAATCTTGCCTGGATGGGATTGGCCTGGACGGAATCCAATTATCCCGGCAAAGCTCTAAGGCAGAATCTGGCTGGGCTGGGATTTCATAGGCAGCATCCACCTAGGCTTGGATATTTTGGGGCAGAATCCTAAAAGCCTGCAGGCGATTACATGGGCAGAGTCTGTCCTGGCTGGGATTGGCTGAGCAAGTGTCCAGCTGGGCTGGGATTTTCTGGGATAGAATCCCAGTGGGCTGATATGGCTGGGGCAGGATCCTAATGCCCTGCAGGGGGTTGCATGGGCTGCGTCCATCTGGGTTGGGCTTGGCTGAGGCAGAGTCCAGGCGGGCTGGGATTGGCTGGGGCACAATGCACTTAGGCCTGGAAGTCTTAAGGGAGAATCCGACTGGGCTGGGATTATTTGGGCAATGTCCATCTGGGCTGGGATTTGCTGTGTGAGAATCCGACTGGGCTGGGATTGCTTGTGGCAGAATCCTAATGGCTTGAGATTTCAGGGCAGAATCCATCTGGTCTTGGATTACTTGGGAAGCGTCCATCTGGGCCGGGATTTGCTGTGGCATAATGCGCCTGAGCTGGGATGGCTTGGGGCAGAATCCTGATGGCCTGGGATTTCAGGGCAGAATCGTGCTGGGATGGGATTGGCCTGGGCAGAATCCGATTATCCCTGCAAGGTTTAATGCAGAATCCGACTGGGCTGGGAGTATTTGGGGAAGTGTCCAGCTGTGCTGGGATTTGCTGCGCCAGAATCTGACTGGAGTGGGATGGCGTGGGGCAGAATCGTAATGGCCTGGGATTTCCTGGGCAGAATCCATCTGGGCTAGGATATTTTGGGGCAGAATCCTAAAGGCGTGCAGGGGATTACATGGGCAGCATCCAGGCGGGCTGGGATTGGCTGAGCAAGAGTCCAGGTGGGCTGGGATTGGCTGGGTCAGAATCCCAGTGGGCTGATATGGCTGGGGCAGGATCCTAATGCCCTGCAGGGGGTTGCATGGGCTGCGTCCATCTGGGCTGGGCTTGGCTGAGGCAGAGTCCAGGCGGGCTGGGATTGGCTGGGGCACAATGCACTTAGGCCTGGAAGTCTTCAGGGAGAATCCGACTGGGCTGGGATTATTTGGGCAATGTCCATCTGGGCTGGGATTTGCTGTGTGAGAATCCGACTGGGCTGGGATGGCTTTGGGCAGAATCCTGATGGCCTGGGATTTCATGGGCAGAATCGTGCCTGGATGGGATTGGCCTGGACGGAATCCAATTATCCCGGCAAAGCTCTAAGGCAGAATCTGGCTGGGCTGGGATTTCATAGGCAGCATCCACCTAGGCTTGGATATTTGGGAGCGGAATCCTAAAGGCCTGCAGGGGATTACATGGGCAGAGTCTGTCCTGGCTGGGATTGGCTGAGCAAGAGTCCATCCTGGCTGGGATTTTCTGGGATAGAATCCCAGTGGGCTGATATGGCTGGGGCAGGATCCTAATGCCCTGCAGGGGATTGCATGGGCTGCGTCCATCTGGGCTGGGCTTGGCTGAGGCAGAGTCCAGGCGGGCTGGGATTGGCTGGGGCACAATGCACTTAGGCCTGGAAGTCTTAAGGGAGAATCCGACTGGGCTGGGATTATTTGGGCAATGTCCATCTGGGCTGGGATTTGCTGTGTGAGAATCCGACTGGGCTGGGATTGCTTGTGGCAGAATCCTGATGGCCTGGGATTTCATGGGCAGAATCCATCTGGTCTTGGATTACTTGTGAAGCGTCCATCTGGGCCGGGATTTGCTGTGGCATAATGCGCCTGAGCTGGGATGGCTTGGGGCAGAATCCTGATGGCCTGGGATTTCAGGGCAGAATCGTGCTGGGATGGGATTGGCCTGGGCAGAATCCGATTATCCCTGCAAGGTTTAATGCAGAATCCGACTGGGCTGGGAGTATTTGGGGAAGTGTCCAGCTGTGCTGGGATTTGCTGCGCCAGAATCTGACTGGAGTGGGATGGCGTGGGGCAGAATCGTAATGGCCTGGGATTTCCTGGGCAGAATCCATCTGGGCTGGGCTATTTTGGGGCAGAATCCTAAAGGCCTGCAGGGGATTACATGGGCAGAATCCAGGCGGGCTGGGATTGGCTGAGCAAGAGTCCAGGTGGGCTGGGATTGGCTGGGTCAGAATCCCAGTGGGCTGATATGGCTGGGGCAGGATCCTAATGCCCTGCAGGGGATTGCATGGGCTGCGTCCATCTGGGCTGGGCTTGGCTGAGGCAGAGTCCAGGCGGGCTGGGATTGGCTGGGGCACAATGCACTTAGGCCTGGAAGTCTTAAGGGAGAATCCGACTGGGCTGGGATTATTTGGGCAATGTCCATCTGGGCTGGGATTTGCTGTGTCAGAATCCGACTGGGCTGGGATGGCTTTGGGCAGAATCCTGATGGCCTGGGATTTCATGGGCAGAATCGTGCCTGGATGGGATTGGCCTGGACAGAATCCAATTATCCCGGCAAAGCTCTAAGGCAGAATCTGGCTGGGCTGGGATTTCATAGGCAGCATCCACCTAGGCTTGGATATTTTGGGGCAGAATCCTAAAGGCCTGCAGGGGATTACATGGGCAGAGTCTGTCCTGGCTGGGATTGGCTGAGCAAGAGTCCATCCTGGCTGGGATTTTCTGGGATAGAATCCCAGTGGGCTGATATGGCTGGGGCAGGATCCTAATGCCCTGCAGGGGATTGCATGGGCTGCGTCCATCGGGGCTGGGCTTGGCTGAGGCAGAGTCCAGGTGGGCTGGGATTGGCTGGGGCACAATGCACTTAGGCCTGGAAGTCTTCAGGGAGAATCCGACTGGGCTGGGATTATTTGGGCAATGTCCATCTGGGCTGGGATTTGCTGTGTCAGAATCCGACTGGGCTGGGATTGCTTGTGGCAGAATCCTGATGGCCTGGGATTTCATGGGCAGAATCCATCTGGTCTTGGATTACTTGTGAAGCGTCCATCTGGGCCGGGATTTGCTGTGGCATAATGCGCCTGAGCTGGGATGGCTTGGGGCAGAATCCTGATGGCCTGGGATTTCAGGGCAGAATCGTGCTGGGATGGGATTGGCCTGGGCAGAATCCGATTATCCCTGCAAGGTTTAATGCAGAATCCGACTGGGCTGGGAGTATTTGGGGAAGTGTCCAGCTGTGCTGGGATTTGCTGCGCCAGAATGTGACTGGAGTGGGATGGCGTGGGGCAGAATCGTAATGGCCTGGGATTTCCTGGGCAGAATCCATCTGGGCTGGGCTATTTTGGGGCAGAATCCTAAAGGCCTGCAGGGGATTACATGGGCAGAATCCAGGCGGGCTGGGATTGGCTGAGCAAGAGTCCAGGTGGGCTGGGATTGGCTGGGTCAGAATCCCAGTGGGCTGATATGGCTGGGGCAGGATCCTAATGCCCTGCAGGGGATTGCATGGGCTGCGTCCATCTGGGCTGGGCTTGGCTGAGGCAGAGTCCAGGCGGGCTGGGATTGGCTGGGGCACAATGCACTTAGGCCTGGAAGTCTTAAGGGAGAATCCGACTGGGCTGGGATTATTTGGGCAATGTCCATCTGGGCTGGGATTTGCTGTGTCAGAATCCGACTGGGCTGGGATGGCTTTGGGCAGAATCCTGATGGCCTGGGATTTCATGGGCAGAATCGTGCCTGGATGGGATTGGCCTGGACAGAATCCAATTATCCCGGCAAAGCTCTAAGGCAGAATCTGGCTGGGCTGGGATTTCATAGGCAGCATCCACCTAGGCTTGGATATTTTGGGGCAGAATCCTAAAGGCCTGCAGGGGATTACATGGGCAGAGTCTGTCCTGGCTGGGATTGGCTGAGCAAGAGTCCATCCTGGCTGGGATTTTCTGGGATAGAATCCCAGTGGGCTGATATGGCTGGGGCAGGATCCTAATGCCCTGCAGGGGATTGCATGGGCTGCGTCCATCGGGGCTGGGCTTGGCTGAGGCAGAGTTCCAGGCGGGCTGGGATTGGCTGGGGCACAATGCACTTAGGCCTGGAAGTCTTCAGGGAGAATCCGACTGGGCTGGGATTATTTGGGCAATGTCCATCTGGGCTGGGATTTGCTGTGTCAGAATCCGACTGGGCTGGGATTGCTTGTGGCAGAATCCTGATGGCCTGGGATTTCATGGGCAGAATCCATCTGGTCTTGGATTACTTGTGAAGCGTCCATCTGGGCCGGGATTTGCTGTGGCATAATGTGCCTGAGCTGGGATGGCTTGGGGCAGAATCCTGGTAGCCTGGGATTTCAGGGCAGAATCGTGCTGGGATGGGATTGGCCTGGGCAGCATCCGATTATCCCTGCAAGGTTTAATGCAGAATCCGACTGGGCTGGGAGTATTTGGGGAAGTGTCCAGCTGTGCTGGGATTTGCTGTGCCAGAATCTGACTGGAGTGGGATGGCGTGGGGCAGAATCGTAATGGCCTGGGATTTCCTGGGCAGAATCCATCTGGGCTGGGCTATTTTGGGGCAGAATCCTAAAGGCCTGCAGGGGATTACATGGGCAGAATCCAGGCGGGCTGGGATTGGCTGAGCAAGAGTCCAGGTGGGCTGGGATTGGCTGGGTCAGAATCCCAGTGGGCTGATATGGCTGGGGCAGGATCCTAGTGCCCTGCAGGGGATTGCATGGGCTGCGTCCATCTGGGCTGGGCTTGGCTGAGGCAGAGTCCAGGTGGGCTGGGATTGGCTGGGGCACAATGCACTTAGGCCTGGAAGTCTTAAGGGAGAATCCGACTGGGCTGGGATTATTTGGGCAATGTCCATCTGGGCTGGGATTTGCTGTGTCAGAGTCCGACTGGGCTGGGATGGCTTTGGGCAGAATCCTGATGGCCTGGGATTTCATGGGCAGAATCGTGCCTGGATGGGATTGGCCTGGACGGAATCCAATTATCCTGGCAAAGCTCTAAGGCAGAATCTGGCTGGGCTGGGATTTCATAGGCAGCATCCACCTAGGCTTGGATATTTTGGAGCGGAATCCTAAAGGCCTGCAGGGGATTACATGGGCAGAGTCTGTCCTGGCTGGCATTGGCTGAGCAAGAGTCCATCCTGGCTGGGATTTTCTGGGATAGAATCCCAGGAGGCTGATATGGCTGGGGCAGGATCCTAATGCCCTGCAGGGGATTGCATGGGCTGCGTCCATCTGGGCTGGGCTTGGCTGAGGCAGAGTCCAGGCGGGCTGGGATTGGCTGGGGCACAATGCACTTAGGCCTGGAAGTCTTAAGAGAGAATCCGACTGGGCTGGGATTATTTGGGCAATGTCCATCTGGGCTGGGATTTGCTGTGTCAGAATCCGACTGGGCTGGGATTGCTTGTGGCAGAATCCTAATGGCTTGAGATTTCAGGGCAGAATCCATCTGGTCTTGGATTACTTGTGAAGCGTCCATCTGGGCCGGGATTTGCTGTGGCATAATGCGCCTGAGCTGGGATGGCTTGGGGCAGAATCCTGATGGCCTGGGATTTCAGGGCAGAATCGTGCTGGGATGGGATTGGCCAGGGCAGAATCCGATTATCCCTGCAAGGTTTAATGCAGAATCCGACTGGGCTGGGAGTATTTGGGGAAGTGTCCAGCTGTGCTGGGATTTGCTGCGTCAGAATGTGACTGGAGTGGGATGGCGTGGGGCAGAATCGTAATGGCCTGGGATTTCCTGGGCAGAATCCATCTGGGCTAGGATATTTTGGGGCAGAATCCTAAAGGCCTGCAGGGGATTACATGGGCAGCATCCAGGCGGGCTGGGATTGGCTGAGCAAGAGTCCAGGTTGGCTGGGATTGGCTGGGGCACAATGCACTTAGGCCTGGAAGTCTTAAGGGAGAATCCAGCTGGGCTGGGATTATTTGGGCAATGTCCATCTGGGCTGGGATTTGCTGTGTCAGAATCCGACTGGGCTGGGATGGCTTTGGGCAGAATCCTGATGGCCTGGGATTTCATGGGCAGAATCTTGCCTGGATGGGATTGGCCTGGACGGAATCCAATTATCCCGGCAAAGCTCTAAGGCAGAATCTGGCTGGGCTGGGATTTCATAGGCAGCATCCACCTAGGCTTGGATATTTTGGAGCGGAATCCTAAAGGCCTGCAGGGGATTACATGGGCAGAGTCTGTCCTGGCTGGGATTGGCTGAGCAAGAGTCCATCCTGGCTGGGATTTTCTGGGATAGAATCCCAGGAGGCTGATATGGCTGGGGCAGGATCCTAATGCCCTGCAGGGGATTGCATGGGCTGCGTCCATCGGGGCTGGGCTTGGCTGAGGCAGAGTTCCAGGCGGGCTGGGATTGGCTGGGGCACAATGCACTTAGGCCTGGAAGTCTTCAGGGAGAATCCGACTGGGCTGGGATTATTTGGGCAATGTCCATCTGGGCTGGGATTTGCTGTGTCAGAATCCGACTGGGCTGGGATTGCTTGTGGCAGAATCCTGATGGCCTGGGATTTCATGGGCAGAATCCATCTGGTCTTGGATTACTTGTGAAGCGTCCATCTGGGCCGGGATTTGCTGTGGCATAATGCGCCTGAGCTGGGATGGCTTGGGGCAGAATCCTGATGGCCTGGGATTTCAGGGCAGAATCGTGCTGGGATGGGATTGGCCTGGGCAGAATCCGATTATCCCTGCAAGGTTTAATGCAGAATCCGACTGGGCTGGGAGTATTTGGGGAAGTGTCCAGCTGTGCTGGGATTTGCTGCGCCAGAATCTGACTGGAGTGGGATGGCGTGGGGCAGAATCGTAATGGCCTGGGATTTCCTGGGCAGAATCCATCTGGGCTGGGCTATTTTGGGGCAGAATCCTAAAGGCCTGCAGGGGATTACATGGGCAGAATCCAGGCGGGCTGGGATTGGCTGAGCAAGAGTCCAGGTGGGCTGGGATTGGCTGGGTCAGAATCCCAGTGGGCTGATATGGCTGGGGCAGGATCCTAATGCCCTGCAGGGGATTGCATGGGCTGCGTCCATCTGGGCTGGGCTTGGCTGAGGCAGAGTCCAGGTGGGCTGGGATTGGCTGGGGCACAATGCACTTAGGCCTGGAAGTCTTAAGGGAGAATCCGACTGGGCTGGGATTATTTGGGCAATGTCCATCTGGGCTGGGATTTGCTGTGTGAGAATCCGACTGGGCTGGGATGGCTTTGGGCAGAATCCTGATGGCCTGGGATTTCATGGGCAGAATCGTGCCTGGATGGGATTGGCCTGGACAGAATCCAATTATCCCGGCAAAGCTCTAAGGCAGAATCTGGCTGGGCTGGGATTTCATAGGCAGCATCCACCTAGGCTTGGATATTTTGGGGCAGAATCCTAAAGGCCTGCAGGGGATTACATGGGCAGAGTCTGTCCTGGCTGGGATTGGCTGAGCAAGAGTCCATCCTGGCTGGGATTTTCTGGGATAGAATCCCAGTGGGCTGATATGGCTGGGGCAGGATCCTAATGCCCTGCAGGGGATTGCATGGGCTGCGTCCATCGGGGCTGGGCTTGGCTGAGGCAGAGTTCCAGGCGGGCTGGGATTGGCTGGGGCACAATGCACTTAGGCCTGGAAGTCTTCAGGGAGAATCCGACTGGGCTGGGATTATTTGGGCAATGTCCATCTGGGCTGGGATTTGCTGTGTCAGAATCCGACTGGGCTGGGATTGCTTGTGGCAGAATCCTGATGGCCTGGGATTTCATGGGCAGAATCCATCTGGTCTTGGATTACTTGTGAAGCGTCCATCTGGGCCGGGATTTGCTGTGGCATAATGCGCCTGAGCTGGGATGGCTTGGGGCAGAATCCTGATGGCCTGGGATTTCAGGGCAGAATCGTGCTGGGATGGGATTGGCCTGGGCAGAATCCGATTATCCCTGCAAGGTTTAATGCAGAATCCGACTGGGCTGGGAGTATTTGGGGAAGTGTCCAGCTGTGCTGGGATTTGCTGCGCCAGAATCTGACTGGAGTGGGATGGCGTGGGGCAGAATCGTAATGGCCTGGGATTTCCTGGGCAGAATCCATCTGGGCTGGGCTATTTTGGGGCAGAATCCTAAAGGCCTGCAGGGGATTACATGGGCAGAATCCAGGCGGGCTGGGATTGGCTGAGCAAGAGTCCAGGTGGGCTGGGATTGGCTGGGTCAGAATCCCAGTGGGCTGATACGGCTGGGGCAGGATCCTAATGCCCTGCAGGGGATTGCATGGGCTGCGTCCATCTGGGCTGGGCTTGGCTGAGGCAGAGTCCAGGTGGGCTGGGATTGGCTGGGGCACAATGCACTTAGGCCTGGAAGTCTTAAGGGAGAATCCGACTGGGCTGGGATTATTTGGGCAATGTCCATCTGGGCTGGGATTTGCTGTGTCAGAGTCCGACTGGGCTGGGATGGCTTTGGGCAGAATCCTGATGGCCTGGGATTTCATGGGCAGAATCGTGCCTGGATGGGATTGGCCTGGACGGAATCCAATTATCCTGGCAAAGCTCTAAGGCAGAATCTGGCTGGGCTGGGATTTCATAGGCAGCATCCACCTAGGCTTGGATATTTTGGAGCGGAATCCTAAAGGCCTGCAGGGGATTACATGGGCAGAGTCTGTCCTGGCTGGCATTGGCTGAGCAAGAGTCCATCCTGGCTGGGATTTTCTGGGATAGAATCCCAGGAGGCTGATATGGCTGGGGCAGGATCCTAATGCCCTGCAGGGGATTGCATGGGCTGCGTCCATCTGGGCTGGGCTTGGCTGAGGCAGAGTCCAGGCGGGCTGGGATTGGCTGGGGCACAATGCACTTAGGCCTGGAAGTCTTAAGAGAGAATCCGACTGGGCTGGGATTATTTGGGCAATGTCCATCTGGGCTGGGATTTGCTGTGTCAGAATCCGACTGGGCTGGGATTGCTTGTGGCAGAATCCTAATGGCTTGAGATTTCAGGGCAGAATCCATCTGGTCTTGGATTACTTGTGAAGCGTCCATCTGGGCCGGGATTTGCTGTGGCATAATGCGCCTGAGCTGGGACGGCTTGGGGCAGAATCCTGATGGCCTGGGATTTCAGGGCAGAATCGTGCTGGGATGGGATTGGCCTGGGCAGAATCCGATTATCCCTGCAAGGTTTAATGCAGAATCCGACTGGGCTGGGAGTATTTGGGGAAGTGTCCAGCTGTGCTGGGATTTGCTGCGTCAGAATCTGACTGGAGTGGGATGGCGTGGGGCAGAATCATAATGGCCTGGGATTTCCTGGGCAGAATCCATCTGGGCTAGGATATTTTGGGGCAGAATCCTAAAGGCCTGCAGGGGATTACATGGGCAGCATCCAGGCGGGCTGGGATTGGCTGAGCAAGAGTCCAGGTGGGCTGGGATTGGCTGGGGCACAATGCACTTAGGCCTGGAAGTCTTAAGGGAGAATCCGACTGGGCTGGGATTATTTGGGCAATGTCCATCTGGGCTGGGATTTGCTGTGTCAGAATCCGACTGGGCTGGGATGGCTTTGGGCAGAATCCTGATGGCCTGGGATTTCATGGGCAGAATCGTGCCTGGATGGGATTGGCCTGGACGGAATCCAATTATCCTGGCAAAGCTCTAAGGCAGAATCTGGCTGGGCTGGGATTTCATAGGCAGCATCCACCTAGGCTTGGATATTTTGGAGCGGAATCCTAAAGGCCTGCAGGGGATTACATGGGCAGAGTCTGTCCTGGCTGGCATTGGCTGAGCAAGAGTCCATCCTGGCTGGGATTTTCTGGGATAGAATCCCAGGAGGCTGATATGGCTGGGGCAGGATCCTAATGCCCTGCAGGGGATTGCATGGGCTGCGTCCATCTGGGCTGGGCTTGGCTGAGGCAGAGTCCAGGCGGGCTGGGATTGGCTGGGGCACAATGCACTTAGGCCTGGAAGTCTTAAGGGAGAATCCGACTGGGCTGGGATTATTTGGGCAATGTCCATCTGGGCTGGGATTTGCTGTGTCAGAATCCGACTGGGCTGGGATTGCTTGTGGCAGAATCCTAATGGCTTGAGATTTCAGGGCAGAATCCATCTGGTCTTGGATTACTTGTGAAGCATCCATCTGGGCCGGGATTTGCTGTGGCATAATGCGCCTGAGCTGGGACGGCTTGGGGCAGAATCCTGATGGCCTGGGATTTCAGGGCAGAATCATGCTGGGATGGGATTGGCCAGGGCAGAATCCGATTATCCCTGCAAGGTTTAATGCAGAATCCGACTGGGCTGGGAGTATTTGGGGAAGTGTCCAGCTGTGCTGGGATTTGCTGCGTCAGAATGTGACTGGAGTGGGATGGCGTGGGGCAGAATCGTAATGGCCTGGGATTTCCTGGGCAGAATCCATCTGGGCTAGGATATTTTGGGGCAGAATCCTAAAGGCGTGCAGGGGATTACATGGGCAGCATCCAGGCGGGCTGGGATTGGCTGAGCAAGAGTCCAGGTGGGCTGGGATTGGCTGGGTCAGAATCCCAGTGGGCTGATATGGCTGGGGCAGGATCCTAATGCCCTGCAGGGGATTGCATGGGCTGCGTCCATCTGGGCTGGGCTTGGCTGAGGCAGAGTCCAGGCGGGCTGGGATTGGCTGGGGCACAATGCACTTAGGCCTGGAAGTCTTAAGGGAGAATCCGACTGGGCTGGGATTATTTGGGCAATGTCCATCTGGGCTGGGATTTGCTGTGTCAGAATCCGACTGGGCTGGGATTGCTTGTGGCAGAATCCTAATGGCTTGAGATTTCAGGGCAGAATCCATCTGGTCTTGGATTACTTGTGAAGCGTCCATCTGGGCCGGGATTTGCTGTGGCATAATGCGCCTGAGCTGGGACGGCTTGGGGCAGAATCCTGATGGCCTGGGATTTCAGGGCAGAATCATGCTGGGATGGGATTGGCCAGGGCAGAATCCGATTATCCCTGCAAGGTTTAATGCAGAATCCGACTGGGCTGGGAGTATTTGGGGAAGTGTCCAGCTGTGCTGGGATTTGCTGCGTCAGAATGTGACTGGAGTGGGATGGCGTGGGGCAGAATCGTAATGGCCTGGGATTTCCTGGGCAGAATCCATCTGGGCTGGGCTATTTTGGGGCAGAATCCTAAAGGCGTGCAGGGGATTACATGGGCAGCATCCAGGCGGGCTGGGATTGGCTGAGCAAGAGTCCAGGTGGGCTGGGATTGGCTGGGTCAGAATCCCAGTGGGCTGATATGGCTGGGGCAGGATCCTAATGCCCTGCAGGGGATTGCATGGGCTGCGTCCATCTGGGCTGGGCTTGGCTGAGGCAGAGTCCAGGCGGGCTGGGATTGGCTGGGGCACAATGCACTTAGGCCTGGAAGTCTTCAGGGAGAATCCGACTGGGCTGGGATTATTTGGGCAATGTCCATCTGGGCTGGGATTTGCTGTGTCAGAATCCGACTGGGCTGGGATGGCTTTGGGCAGAATCCTGATGGCCTGGGATTTCATGGGCAGAATCTTGCCTGGATGGGATTGGCCTGGACGGAATCCAATTATCCCGGCAAAGCTCTAAGGCAGAATCTGGCTGGGCTGGGATTTCATAGGCAGCATCCACCTAGGCTTGGATATTTTGGAGCGGAATCCTAAAGGCCTGCAGGGGATTACATGGGCAGAGTCTGTCCTGGCTGGGATTGGCTGAGCAAGAGTCCATCCTGGCTGGGATTTTCTGGGATAGAATCCCAGGAGGCTGATATGGCTGGGGCAGGATCCTAATGCCCTGCAGGGGATTGTATGGGCTGCGTCCATCTGGGTTGGGCTTGGCTGAGGCAGAGTCCAGGCGGGCTGGGATTGGCTGGGGCACAATGCACTTAGGCCTGGAAGTCTTAAGGGAGAATCCGACTGGGCTAGGATTATTTGGGCAATGTCCATCTGGGCTGGGATTTGCTGTGTCAGAATCCGACTGGGCTGGGATTGCTTGTGGCAGAATCCTAATGGCTTGAGATTTCAGGGCAGAATCCATCTGGTCTTGGATTACTTGTGAAGCGTCCATCTGGGCCGGGATTTGCTGTGGCATAATGCGCCTGAGCTGGGACGGCTTGGGGCAGAATCCTGATGGCCTGGGATTTCAGGGCAGAATCGTGCTGGGATGGGATTGGCCTGGGCAGGATCCGATTATCCCTGCAAGGTTTAATGCAGAATCCGACTGGGCTGGGAGTATTTGGGGAAGTGTCCAGCTGTGCTGGGATCTGCTGCGCCAGATTCTGACTGGAGTGGGATGGCGTGGGGCAGAATCGTAATGGCCTGGGATTTCCTGGGCAGAATCCATCTGGGCTGGGCTATTTTGGGGCAGAATCCTAAAGGCGTGCAGGGGATTACATGGGCAGAATCCAGGCGGGCTGGGATTGGCTGAGCAAGAGTCCAGGTGGGCTGGGATTGGCTGGGTCAGAATCCCAGTGGGCTGATATGGCTGGGGCAGGATCCTAATGCCCTGCAGGGGATTGCATGGGCTGCGTCCATCTGGGCTGGGCTTGGCTGAGGCAGAGTCCAGGTGGGCTGGGATTGGCTGGGGCACAATGCACTTAGGCCTGGAAGTCTTCAGGGAGAATCCGACTGGGCTGGGATTATTTGGGCAATGTCCATCTGGGCTGGGATTTGCTGTGTCAGAATCCGACTGGGCTGGGATTGCTTGTGGCAGAATCCTGATGGCCTGGGATTTCATGGGCAGAATCCATCTGGTCTTGGATTACTTGTGAAGCGTCCATCTGGGCCGGGATTTGCTGTGGCATAATGCGCCTGAGCTGGGATGGCTTGGGGCAGAATCCTGATGGCCTGGGATTTCAGGGCAGAATCGTGCTGGGATGGGATTGGCCTGGGCAGAATCCGATTATCCCTGCAAGGTTTAATGCAGAATCCGACTGGGCTGGGAGTATTTGGGGAAGTGTCCAGCTGTGCTGGGATTTGCTGCGCCAGAATCTGACTGGAGTGGGATGGCGTGGGGCAGAATCGTAATGGCCTGGGATTTCCTGGGCAGAATCCATCTGGGCTGGGCTATTTTGGGGCAGAATCCTAAAGGCCTGCAGGGGATTACATGGGCAGAATCCAGGCGGGCTGGGATTGGCTGAGCAAGAGTCCAGGTGGGCTGGGATTGGCTGGGTCAGAATCCCAGTGGGCTGATATGGCTGGGGCAGGATCCTAATGCCCTGCAGGGGATTGCATGGGCTGCGTCCATCTGGGCTGGGCTTGGCTGAGGCAGAGTCCAGGCGGGCTGGGATTGGCTGGGGCACAATGCACTTAGGCCTGGAAGTCTTAAGGGAGAATCCGACTGGGCTGGGATTATTTGGGCAATGTCCATCTGGGCTGGGATTTGCTGTGTCAGAATCCGACTGGGCTGGGATGGCTTTGGGCAGAATCCTGATGGCCTGGGATTTCATGGGCAGAATCTTGCCTGGATGGGATTGGCCTGGACGGAATCCAATTATCCCGGCAAAGCTCTAAGGCAGAATCTGGCTGGGCTGGGATTTCATAGGCAGCATCCACCTAGGCTTGGATATTTTGGAGCGGAATCCTAAAGGCCTGCAGGGGATTACATGGGCAGAGTCTGTCCTGGCTGGGATTGGCTGAGCAAGAGTCCATCCTGGCTGGGATTTTCTGGGATAGAATCCCAGGAGGCTGATATGGCTGGGGCAGGATCCTAATGCCCTGCAGGGGATTGTATGGGCTGCGTCCATCTGGGTTGGGCTTGGCTGAGGCAGAGTCCAGGCGGGCTGGGATTGGCTGGGGCACAATGCACTTAGGCCTGGAAGTCTTCAGGGAGAATCCGACTGGGCTAGGATTATTTGGGCAATGTCCATCTGGGCTGGGATTTGCTGTGTCAGAATCCGACTGGGCTGGGATTGCTTGTGGCAGAATCCTAATGGCTTGAGATTTCAGGGCAGAATCCATCTGGTCTTGGATTACTTGTGAAGCGTCCATCTGGGCCGGGATTTGCTGTGGCATAATGCGCCTGAGCTGGGACGGCTTGGGGCAGAATCCTGATGGCCTGGGATTTCAGGGCAGAATCGTGCTGGGATGGGATTGGCCTGGGCAGGATCCGATTATCCCTGCAAGGTTTAATGCAGAATCCGACTGGGCTGGGAGTATTTGGGGAAGTGTCCAGCTGTGCTGGGATCTGCTGCGCCAGAATCTGACTGGAGTGGGATGGCGTGGGGCAGAATCGTAATGGCCTGGGATTTCCTGGGCAGAATCCATCTGGGCTGGGCTATTTTGGGGCAGAATCCTAAAGGCCTGCAGGGGATTACATGGGCAGAATCCAGGCGGGCTGGGATTGGCTGAGCAAGAGTCCAGGTGGGCTGGGATTGGCTGGGTCAGAATCCCAGTGGGCTGATATGGCTGGGGCAGGATCCTAATGCCCTGCAGGGGATTGCATGGGCTGCGTCCATCTGGGCTGGGCTTGGCTGAGGCAGAGTCCAGGCGGGCTGGGATTGGCTGGGGCACAATGCACTTAGGCCTGGAAGTCTTAAGAGAGAATCCAGCTGGGCTGGGATTATTTGGGCAATGTCCATCTGGGCTGGGATTTGCTGTGTCAGAATCCGACTGGGCTGGGATGGCTTTGGGCAGAATCCTGATGGCCTGGGATTTCATGGGCAGAATCTTGCCTGGATGGGATTGGCCTGGACGGAATCCAATTATCCCGGCAAAGCTCTAAGGCAGAATCTGGCTGGGCTGGGATTTCATAGGCAGCATCCACCTAGGCTTGGATATTTTGGAGCGGAATCCTAAAGGCCTGCAGGGGATTACATGGGCAGAGTCTGTCCTGGCTGGGATTGGCTGAGCAAGAGTCCATCCTGGCTGGGATTTTCTGGGATAGAATCCCAGGAGGCTGATATGGCTGGGGCAGGATCCTAATGCCCTGCAGGGGATTGTATGGGCTGCGTCCATCTGGGTTGGGCTTGGCTGAGGCAGAGTCCAGGCGGGCTGGGATTGGCTGGGGCACAATGCACTTAGGCCTGGAAGTCTTCAGGGAGAATCCGACTGGGCTAGGATTATTTGGGCAATGTCCATCTGGGCTGGGATTTGCTGTGTCAGAATCCGACTGGGCTGGGATTGCTTGTGGCAGAATCCTAATGGCTTGAGATTTCAGGGCAGAATCCATCTGGTCTTGGATTACTTGTGAAGCGTCCATCTGGGCCGGGATTTGCTGTGGCATAATGCGCCTGAGCTGGGACGGCTTGGGGCAGAATCCTGATGGCCTGGGATTTCAGGGCAGAATCGTGCTGGGATGGGATTGGCCTGGGCAGGATCCGATTATCCCTGCAAGGTTTAATGCAGAATCCGACTGGGCTGGGAGTATTTGGGGAAGTGTCCAGCTGTGCTGGGATCTGCTGCGCCAGAATCTGACTGGAGTGGGATGGCGTGGGGCAGAATCGTAATGGCCTGGGATTTCCAGGGCAGAATCCATCTGGGCTGGGCTATTTTGGGGCAGAATCCTAAAGGCGTGCAGGGGATTACATGGGCAGAATCCAGGCGGGCTGGGATTGGCTGAGCAAGAGTCCAGGTGGGCTGGGATTGGCTGGGTCAGAATCCCAGTGGGCTGATATGGCTGGGGCAGGATCCTAATGCCCTGCAGGGGATTGCATGGGCTGCGTCCATCGGGGCTGGGCTTGGCTGAGGCAGAGTCCAGGCGGGCTGGGATTGGCTGGGGCACAATGCACTTAGGCCTGGAAGTCTTCAGGGAGAATCCGACTGGGCTGGGATTATTTGGGCAATGTCCATCTGGGCTGGGATTTGCTGTGTCAGAATCCGACTGGGCTGGGATGGCTTTGGGCAGAATCCTGATGGCCTGGGATTTCATGGGCAGAATCGTGCCTGGATGGGATTGGCCTGGACGGAATCCAATTATCCTGGCAAAGCTCTAAGGCGGAATCTGGCTGGGCTGGGATTTCATAGGCAGCATCCACCTAGGCTTGGATATTTTGGAGCGGAATCCTAAAGGCCTGCAGGGGATTACATGGGCAGAGTCTGTCCTGGCTGGCATTGGCTGAGCAAGAGTCCATCCTGGCTGGGATTTTCTGGGATAGAATCCCAGGAGGCTGATATGGCTGGGGCAGGATCCTAATGCCCTGCAGGGGATTGCATGGGCTGCGTCCATCTGGGCTGGGCTTGGCTGAGGCAGAGTCCAGGCGGGCTGGGATTGGCTGGGGCACAATGCACTTAGGCCTGGAAGTCTTAAGAGAGAATCCGACTGGGCTGGGATTATTTGGGCAATGTCCATCTGGGCTGGGATTTGCTGTGTCAGAATCCGACTGGGCTGGGATTGCTTGTGGCAGAATCCTAATGGCTTGAGATTTCAGGGCAGAATCCATCTGGTCTTGGATTACTTGTGAAGCGTCCATCTGGGCCGGGATTTGCTGTGGCATAATGCGCCTGAGCTGGGACGGCTTGGGGCAGAATCCTGATGGCCTGGGATTTCAGGGCAGAATCGTGCTGGGATGGGATTGGCCTGGGCAGAATCCGATTATCCCTGCAAGGTTTAATGCAGAATCCGACTGGGCTGGGAGTATTTGGGGAAGTGTCCAGCTGTGCTGGGATTTGCTGCGCCAGAATCTGACTGGAGTGGGATGGCGTGGGGCAGAATCGTAATGGCCTGGGATTTCCTGGGCAGAATCCATCTGGGCTGGGCTATTTTGGGGCAGAATCCTAAAGGCCTGCAGGGGATTACATGGGCAGAATCCAGGCGGGCTGGGATTGGCTGAGCAAGAGTCCAGGTGGGCTGGGATTGGCTGGGTCAGAATCCCAGTGGGCTGATATGGCTGGGGCAGGATCCTAATGCCCTGCAGGGGATTGCATGGGCTGCGTCCATCTGGGCTGGGCTTGGCTGAGGCAGAGTCCAGGCGGGCTGGGATTGGCTGGGGCACAATGCACTTAGGCCTGGAAGTCTTAAGGGAGAATCCGACTGGGCTGGGATTATTTGGGCAATGTCCATCTGGGCTGGGATTTGCTGTGTCAGAATCCGACTGGGCTGGGATGGCTTTGGGCAGAATCCTGATGGCCTGGGATTTCATGGGCAGAATCGTGCCTGGATGGGATTGGCCTGGACGGAATCCAATTATCCTGGCAAAGCTCTAAGGCAGAATCTGGCTGGGCTGGGATTTCATAGGCAGCATCCACCTAGGCTTGGATATTTTGGAGCGGAATCCTAAAGGCCTGCAGGGGATTACATGGGCAGAGTCTGTCCTGGCTGGCATTGGCTGAGCAAGAGTCCATCCTGGCTGGGATTTTCTGGGATAGAATCCCAGGAGGCTGATATGGCTGGGGCAGGATCCTAATGCCCTGCAGGGGATTGTATGGGCTGCGTCCATCTGGGTTGGGCTTGGCTGAGGCAGAGTCCAGGCGGGCTGGGATTGGCTGGGGCACAATGCACTTAGGCCTGGAAGTCTTCAGGGAGAATCCGACTGGGCTAGGATTATTTGGGCAATGTCCATCTGGGCTGGGATTTGCTGTGTCAGAATCCGACTGGGCTGGGATTGCTTGTGGCAGAATCCTAATGGCTTGAGATTTCAGGGCAGAATCCATCTGGTCTTGGATTACTTGTGAAGCGTCCATCTGGGCTGGGATTTGCTGTGTCAGAATCCGACTGGGCTGGGATTGCTTGTGGCAGAATCCTAATGGCTTGAGATTTCAGGGCAGAATCCATCTGGTCTTGGATTACTTGTGAAGCGTCCATCTGGGCCGGGATTTGCTGTGGCATAATGCGCCTGAGCTGGGACGGCTTGGGGCAGAATCCTGATGGCCTGGGATTTCAGGGCAGAATCGTGCTGGGATGGGATTGGCCTGGGCAGGATCCGATTATCCCTGCAAGGTTTAATGCAGAATCCGACTGGGCTGGGAGTATTTGGGGAAGTGTCCAGCTGTGCTGGGATCTGCTGCGCCAGAATCTGACTGGAGTGGGATGGCGTGGGGCAGAATCGTAATGGCCTGGGATTTCCTGGGCAGAATCCATCTGGGCTGGGCTATTTTGGGGCAGAATCCTAAAGGCGTGCAGGGGATTACATGGGCAGAATCCAGGCGGGCTGGGATTGGCTGAGCAAGAGTCCAGGTGGGCTGGGATTGGCTGGGTCAGAATCCCAGTGGGCTGATATGGCTGGGGCAGGATCCTAATGCCCTGCAGGGGATTGCATGGGCTGCGTCCATCTGGGCTGGGCTTGGCTGAGGCAGAGTCCAGGTGGGCTGGGATTGGCTGGGGCACAATGCACTTAGGCCTGGAAGTCTTCAGGGAGAATCCGACTGGGCTGGGATTATTTGGGCAATGTCCATCTGGGCTGGGATTTGCTGTGTCAGAATCCGACTGGGCTGGGATTGCTTGTGGCAGAATCCTGATGGCCTGGGATTTCATGGGCAGAATCCATCTGGTCTTGGATTACTTGTGAAGCGTCCATCTGGGCCGGGATTTGCTGTGGCATAATGCGCCTGAGCTGGGATGGCTTGGGGCAGAATCCTGATGGCCTGGGATTTCAGGGCAGAATCGTGCTGGGATGGGATTGGCCTGGGCAGAATCCGATTATCCCTGCAAGGTTTAATGCAGAATCCGACTGGGCTGGGAGTATTTGGGGAAGTGTCCAGCTGTGCTGGGATTTGCTGCGCCAGAATCTGACTGGAGTGGGATGGCGTGGGGCAGAATCGTAATGGCCTGGGATTTCCTGGGCAGAATCCATCTGGGCTGGGCTATTTTGGGGCAGAATCCTAAAGGCCTGCAGGGGATTACATGGGCAGAATCCAGGCGGGCTGGGATTGGCTGAGCAAGAGTCCAGGTGGGCTGGGATTGGCTGGGTCAGAATCCCAGTGGGCTGATATGGCTGGGGCAGGATCCTAATGCCCTGCAGGGGATTGCATGGGCTGCGTCCATCTGGGCTGGGCTTGGCTGAGGCAGAGTCCAGGTGGGCTGGGATTGGCTGGGGCACAATGCACTTAGGCCTGGAAGTCTTAAGGGAGAATCCGACTGGGCTGGGATTATTTGGGCAATGTCCATCTGGGCTGGGATTTGCTGTGTCAGAATCCGACTGGGCTGGGATGGCTTTGGGCAGAATCCTGATGGCCTGGGATTTCATGGGCAGAATCGTGCCTGGATGGGATTGGCCTGGACGGAATCCAATTATCCTGGCAAAGCTCTAAGGCAGAATCTGGCTGGGCTGGGATTTCATAGGCAGCATCCACCTAGGCTTGGATATTTTGGAGCGGAATCCTAAAGGCCTGCAGGGGATTACATGGGCAGAGTCTGTCCTGGCTGGCATTGGCTGAGCAAGAGTCCATCCTGGCTGGGATTTTCTGGGATAGAATCCCAGGAGGCTGATATGGCTGGGGCAGGATCCTAATGCCCTGCAGGGGATTGTATGGGCTGCGTCCATCTGGGTTGGGCTTGGCTTAGGCAGAGTCCAGGCGGGCTGGGATTGGCTGGGGCACAATGCACTTAGGCCTGGAAGTCTTCAGGGAGAATCCGACTGGGCTAGGATTATTTGGGCAATGTCCATCTGGGCTGGGATTTGCTGTGTCAGAATCCGACTGGGCTGGGATTGCTTGTGGCAGAATCCTAATGGCTTGAGATTTCAGGGCAGAATCCATCTGGTCTTGGATTACTTGTGAAGCGTCCATCTGGGCTGGGATTTGCTGTGTCAGAATCCGACTGGGCTGGGATTGCTTGTGGCAGAATCCTAATGGCTTGAGATTTCAGGGCAGAATCCATCTGGTCTTGGATTACTTGTGAAGCGTCCATCTGGGCCGGGATTTTCTGTGGCATAATGCGCCTGAGCTGGGACGGCTTGGGGCAGAATCCTGATGGCCTGGGATTTCAGGGCAGAATCGTGCTGGGATGGGATTGGCCTGGGCAGGATCCGATTATCCCTGCAAGGTTTAATGCAGAATCCGACTGGGCTGGGAGTATTTGGGGAAGTGTCCAGCTGTGCTGGGATCTGCTGCGCCAGAATCTGACTGGAGTGGGATGGCGTGGGGCAGAATCGTAATGGCCTGGGATTTCCTGGGCAGAATCCATCTGGGCTGGGCTATTTTGGGGCAGAATCCTAAAGGCCTGCAGGGGATTACATGGGCAGAATCCAGGCGGGCTGGGATTGGCTGAGCAAGAGTCCAGGTGGGCTGGGATTGGCTGGGTCAGAATCCCAGTGGGCTGATATGGCTGGGGCAGGATCCTAATGCCCTGCAGGGGATTGCATGGGCTGCGTCCATCGGGGCTGGGCTTGGCTGAGGCAGAGTCCAGGTGGGCTGGGATTGGCTGGGGCACAATGCACTTAGGCCTGGAAGTCTTCAGGGAGAATCCGACTGGGCTGGGATTATTTGGGCAATGTCCATCTGGGCTGGGATTTGCTGTGTCAGAATCCGACTGGGCTGGGATTGCTTGTGGCAGAATCCTGATGGCCTGGGATTTCATGGGCAGAATCCATCTGGTCTTGGATTACTTGTGAAGCGTCCATCTGGGCCGGGATTTGCTGTGGCATAATGCGCCTGAGCTGGGATGGCTTGGGGCAGAATCCTGATGGCCTGGGATTTCAGGGCAGAATCGTGCTGGGATGGGATTGGCCTGGGCAGAATCCGATTATCCCTGCAAGGTTTAATGCAGAATCCGACTGGGCTGGGAGTATTTGGGGAAGTGTCCAGCTGTGCTGGGATTTGCTGCGCCAGAATCTGACTGGAGTGGGATGGCGTGGGGCAGAATCGTAATGGCCTGGGATTTCCTGGGCAGAATCCATCTGGGCTGGGCTATTTTGGGGCAGAATCCTAAAGGCCTGCAGGGGATTACATGGGCAGAATCCAGGCGGGCTGGGATTGGCTGAGCAAGAGTCCAGGTGGGCTGGGATTGGCTGGGTCAGAATCCCAGTGGGCTGATATGGCTGGGGCAGGATCCTAATGCCCTGCAGGGGATTGCATGGGCTGCGTCCATCTGGGCTGGGCTTGGCTGAGGCAGAGTCCAGGCGGGCTGGGATTGGCTGGGGCACAATGCACTTAGGCCTGGAAGTCTTAAGGGAGAATCCGACTGGGCTGGGATTATTTGGGCAATGTCCATCTGGGCTGGGATTTGCTGTGTCAGAATCCGACTGGGCTGGGATGGCTTTGGGCAGAATCCTGATGGCCTAGGATTTCATGGGCAGAATCGTGCCTGGATGGGATTGGCCTGGACGGAATCCAATTATCCTGGCAAAGCTCTAAGGCAGAATCTGGCTGGGCTGGGATTTCATAGGCAGCATCCACCTAGGCTTGGATATTTTGGAGCGGAATCCTAAAGGCCTGCAGGGGATTACATGGGCAGAGTCTGTCCTGGCTGGCATTGGCTGAGCAAGAGTCCATCCTGGCTGGGATTTTCTGGGATAGAATCCCAGGAGGCTGATATGGCTGGGGCAGGATCCTAATGCCCTGCAGGGGATTGTATGGGCTGCGTCCATCTGGGTTGGGCTTGGCTGAGGCAGAGTCCAGGCGGGCTGGGATTGGCTGGGGCACAATGCACTTAGGCCTGGAAGTCTTCAGGGAGAATCCGACTGGGCTAGGATTATTTGGGCAATGTCCATCTGGGCTGGGATTTGCTGTGTCAGAATCCGACTGGGCTGGGATTGCTTGTGGCAGAATCCTAATGGCTTGAGATTTCAGGGCAGAATCCATCTGGTCTTGGATTACTTGTGAAGCGTCCATCTGGGCCGGGATTTGCTGTGGCATAATGCGCCTGAGCTGGGACGGCTTGGGGCAGAATCCTGATGGCCTGGGATTTCAGGGCAGAATCGTGCTGGGATGGGATTGGCCTGGGCAGGATCCGATTATCCCTGCAAGGTTTAATGCAGAATCCGACTGGGCTGGGAGTATTTGGGGAAGTGTCCAGCTGTGCTGGGATCTGCTGCGCCAGAATCTGACTGGAGTGGGATGGCGTGGGGCAGAATCGTAATGGCCTGGGATTTCCTGGGCAGAATCCATCTGGGCTGGGCTATTTTGGGGCAGAATCCTAAAGGCCTGCAGGGGATTACATGGGCAGAATCCAGGCGGGCTGGGATTGGCTGAGCAAGAGTCCAGGTGGGCTGGGATTGGCTGGGTCAGAATCCCAGTGGGCTGATATGGCTGGGGCAGGATCCTAATGCCCTGCAGGGGATTGCATGGGCTGCGTCCATCGGGGCTGGGCTTGGCTGAGGCAGAGTCCAGGTGGGCTGGGATTGGCTGGGGCACAATGCACTTAGGCCTGGAAGTCTTCAGGGAGAATCCGACTGGGCTGGGATTATTTGGGCAATGTCCATTTGGGCTGGGATTTGCTGTGTCAGAATCCGACTGGGCTGGGATTGCTTGTGGCAGAATCCTGATGGCCTGGGATTTCATGGGCAGAATCGTGCCTGGATGGGATTGGCCTGGACGGAATCCAATTATCCTGGCAAAGCTCTAAGGCAGAATCTGGCTGGGCTGGGATTTCATAGGCAGCATCCACCTAGGCTTGGATATTTTGGAGCGGAATCCTAAAGGCCTGCAGGGGATTACATGGGCAGAGTCTGTCCTGGCTGGCATTGGCTGAGCAAGAGTCCATCCTGGCTGGGATTTTCTGGGATAGAATCCCAGGAGGCTGATATGGCTGGGGCAGGATCCTAATGCCCTGCAGGGGATTGCATGGGCTGCGTCCATCTGGGCTGGGCTTGGCTGAGGCAGAGTCCAGGCGGGCTGGGATTGGCTGGGGCACAATGCACTTAGGCCTGGAAGTCTTAAGAGAGAATCCGACTGGGCTGGGATTATTTGGGCAATGTCCATCTGGGCTGGGATTTGCTGTGTCAGAATCCGACTGGGCTGGGATTGCTTGTGGCAGAATCCTAATGGCTTGAGATTTCAGGGCAGAATCCATCTGGTCTTGGATTACTTGTGAAGCGTCCATCTGGGCCGGGATTTGCTGTGGCATAATGCGCCTGAGCTGGGACGGCTTGGGGCAGAATCCTGATGGCCTGGGATTTCAGGGCAGAATCGTGCTGGGATGGGATTGGCCTGGGCAGAATCCGATTATCCCTGCAAGGTTTAATGCAGAATCCGACTGGGCTGGGAGTATTTGGGGAAGTGTCCAGCTGTGCTGGGATTTGCTGCGCCAGAATGTGACTGGAGTGGGATGGCGTGGGGCAGAATCGTAATGGCCTGGGATTTCCTGGGCAGAATCCATCTGGGCTGGGCTATTTTGGGGCAGAATCCTAAAGGCCTGCAGGGGATTACATGGGCAGAATCCAGGCGGGCTGGGATTGGCTGAGCAAGAGTCCAGGCGGGCTGGGATTGGCTGGGTCAGAATCCCAGTGGGCTGATATGGCTGGGGCAGGATCCTAATGCCCTGCAGGGGGTTGCATGGGCTGCGTCCATCGGGGCTGGGCTTGGCTGAGGCAGAGTCCAGGCGTGCTGGGATTGGCTGGGGCACAATGCACTTAGGCCTGGAAGTCTTAAGAGAGAATCCAGCTGGGCTGGGATTATTTGGGCAATGTCCATCTGGGCTGGGATTTGCTGTGTCAGAATCCGACTGGGCTGGGATTGCTTGTGGCGGAATCCTGATGGCCTGGGATTTCATGGGCAGAATCCATCTGGTCTTGGATTACTTGTGAAGCGTCCATCTGGGCCGGGATTTGCTGTGGCATAATGCGCCTGAGCTGGGATGGCTTGGGGCAGAATCCTGATGGCCTGGGATTTCAGGGCAGAATCGTGCTGGGATGGGATTGGCCTGGGCAGAATCCGATTATCCCTGCAAGGTTTAATGCAGAATCCGACTGGGCTGGGAGTATTTGGGGAAGTGTCCAGCTGTGCTGGGATTTGCTGCGCCAGAATGTGACTGGAGTGGGATGGCGTGGGGCAGAATCGTAATGGCCTGGGATTTCCTGGGCAGAATCCATCTGGGCTGGGCTATTTTGGGGCAGAATCCTAAAGGCCTGCAGGGGATTACATGGGCAGCATCCAGGCGGGCTGGGATTGGCTGAGCAAGAGTCCAGGCGGGCTGGGATTGGCTGGGTCAGAATCCCAGTGGGCTGATATGGCTGGGGCAGGATCCTAATGCCCTGCAGGGGATTGCATGGGCTGCGTCCATCTGGGTTGGGCTTGGCTGAGGCAGAGTCCAGGTGGGCTGGGATTGGCTGGGGCACAATGCACTTAGGCCTGGAAGTCTTCAGGGAGAATCCGACTGGGCTGGGATTATTTGGGCAATGTCCATCTGGGCTGGGATTTGCTGTGTCAGAATCCGACTGGGCTGGGATTGCTTGTGGCAGAATCCTAATGGCTTGAGATTTCAGGGCAGAATCCATCTGGTCTTGGATTACTTGTGAAGCGTCCATCTGGGCCGGGATTTGCTGTGGCATAATGCGCCTGAGCTGGGACGGCTTGGGGCAGAATCCTGATGGCCTGGGATTTCAGGGCAGAATCGTGCTGGGATGGGATTGGCCTGGGCAGAATCCGATTATCCCTGCAAGGTTTAATGCAGAATCCGACTGGGCTGGGAGTATTTGGGGAAGTGTCCAGCTGTGCTGGGATTTGCTGCGCCAGAATCTGACTGGAGTGGGATGGCGTGGGGCAGAATCGTAATGGCCTGGGATTTCCTGGGCAGAATCCATCTGGGCTGGGCTATTTTGGGGCAGAATCCTAAAGGCCTGCAGGGGATTACATGGGCAGAATCCAGGCGGGCTGGGATTGGCTGAGCAAGAGTCCAGGTGGGCTGGGATTGGCTGGGTCAGAATCCCAGTGGGCTGATATGGCTGGGGCAGGATCCTAATGCCCTGCAGGGGGTTGCATGGGCTGCGTCCATCGGGGCTGGGCTTGGCTGAGGCAGAGTCCAGGCGGGCTGGGATTGGCTGGGGCACAATGCACTTAGGCCTGGAAGTCTTAAGAGAGAATCCAGCTGGGCTGGGATTATTTGGGCAATGTCCATCTGGGCTGGGATTTGCTGTGTGAGAATCCGACTGGGCTGGGATTGCTTGTGGCGGAATCCTGATGGCCTGGGATTTCATGGGCAGAATCCATCTGGTCTTGGATTACTTGTGAAGCGTCCATCTGGGCCGGGATTTGCTGTGGCATAATGCGCCTGAGCTGGGATGGCTTGGGGCAGAATCCTGATGGCCTGGGATTTCAGGGCAGAATCGTGCTGGGATGGGATTGGCCTGGGCAGAATCCGATTATCCCTGCAAGGTTTAATGCAGAATCCGACTGGGCTGGGAGTATTTGGGGAAGTGTCCAGCTGTGCTGGGATTTGCTGCGCCAGAATGTGACTGGAGTGGGATGGCGTGGGGCAGAATCGTAATGGCCTGGGATTTCCTGGGCAGAATCCATCTGGGCTGGGCTATTTTGGGGCAGAATCCTAAAGGCCTGCAGGGGATTACATGGGCAGCATCCAGGCGGGTTGGGATTGGCTGAGCAAGAGTCCAGGTGGGCTGGGATTGGCTGGGTCAGAATCCCAGTGGGCTGATATGGCTGGGGCAGGATCCTAATGCCCTGCAGGGGATTGCATGGGCTGCGTCCATCTGGGCTGGGCTTGGCTGAGGCAGAGTCCAGGCGGGCTGGGATTGGCTGGGGCACAATGCACTTAGGCCTGGAAGTCTTAAGGGAGAATCCAGCTGGGCTGGGATTATTTGGGCAATGTCCATCTGGGCTGGGATTTGCTGTGTCAGAATCCGACTGGGCTGGGATGGCTTTGGGCAGAATCCTGATGGCCTGGGATTTCATGGGCAGAATCGTGCCTGGATGGGATTGGCCTGGACGGAATCCAATTATCCTGGCAAAGCTCTAAGGCGGAATCTGGCTGGGCTGGGATTTCATAGGCAGCATCCACCTAGGCTTGGATATTTGGGAGCGGAATCCTAAAGGCCTGCAGGGAATTACATGGGCAGAGTCTGTCCTGGCTGGGATTGGCTGAGCAAGAGTCCATCCTGGCTGGGATTTTCTGGGATAGAATCCCAGGAGGCTGATATGGCTGGGGCAGGATCCTAATGCCCTGCAGGGGGTTGCATGGGCTGCGTCCATCTGGGCTGGGCTTGGCTGAGGCAGAGTTCCGGGCGGGCTGGGATTGGCTGGGGCACAATGCACTTAGGCCTGGAAGTCTTCAGGGAGAATCCGACTGGGCTGGGATTATTTGGGCAATGTCCATCTGGGCTGGGATTTGCTGTGTGAGAATCCGACTGGGCTGGGATTGCTTGTGGCAGAATCCTAATGGCTTGAGATTTCAGGGCAGAATCCATCTGGTCTTGGATTACTTGGGAAGCGTCCATCTGGGCCGGGATTTGCTGTGGCATAATGCGCCTGAGCTGGGACGGCTTGGGGCAAAATCCTGATGGCCTGGGATTTCAGGGCAGAATCGTGCTGGGATGGGATTGGCCTGGGCAGAATCCGATTATCCCTGCAAGGTTTAATGCAGAATCCGACTGGGCTGGGAGTATTTGGGGAAGTGTCCAGCTGTGCTGGGATTTGCTGCGCCAGAATGTGACTGGAGTGGGATGGCGTGGGGCAGAACCGTAATGGCCTGGGATTTCATGGGCAGAATCCATCTGGGCTGGGCTATTTTGGGGCAGAATCCTAAAGGCCTGCAGGGGATTACATGGGCAGAATCCAGGCGGGCTGGGATTGGCTGAGCAAGAGTCCAGGTGGGCTGGGATTGGCTGGGTCAGAATCCCAGTGGGCTGATATGGCTGGGGCAGGATCCTAATGCCCTGCAGGGGGTTGCATGGGCTGCGTCCATCTGGGCTGGGCTTGGCTGAGGCAGAGTCCAGGCGGGCTGGGATTGGCTGGGGCACAATGCACTTAGGCCTGGAAGTCTTAAGGGAGAATCCGACTGGGCTGGGATTATTTGAGCAATGTCCATCTGGGCTGGGATTTGCTGTGTCAGAATCCGACTGGGCTGGGATGGCTTTGGGCAGAATCCTGATGGCCTGGGATTTCATGGGCAGAATCGTGCCTGGATGGGATTGGCCTGGACGGAATCCTATTAGAGCTTTGCCAGGATAAGGCAGAATCTGGCTGGGCTGGGATTTCATAGGCAGCATCCACCTAGGCTTGGATATTTTGGGGCAGAATCCTAAAGGCCTGCAGGGGATTACATGGGCAGAGTCTGTCCTGGCTGGGATTGGCTGAGCAAGAGTCCATCCTGGCTGGGATTTTCTGGGATAGAATCCCAGGAGGCTGATATGGCTGGGGCAGGATCCTAATGCCCTGCAGGGGATTGCATGGGCTGCGTCCATCTGGGCTGGGCTTGGCTGAGGCAGAGTCCAGGCGGGCTGGGATTGGCTGGGGCACAATGCACTTAGGCCTGGAAGTCTTAAGAGAGAATCCAGCTGGGCTGGGATTATTTGGGCAATGTCCATCTGGGCTGGGATTTGCTGTGTCAGAATCCAACTGGGCTGGGATGGCTTTGGGCAGAATTCTGATGGCTTGAGATTTCAGGGCAGAATCCATCTGGTCTTGGATTTCTTGTGAAGCGTCCATCTGGGCTGTGATTTTCTGTGGCATAATGCGCCTGAGCTGGGATGGCTTGGGGCAAAATCCTGATGGCCTGGGATTTCATGGGCAGATTCATGCTGGGATGGGATTGGCCTGGGCAAAATCCAATTATCCCTGCAAGGTTTAATGCAGAATCCGACTGGGCTGGGATTATTTTGGGGAAGTGTCCAGCTGTGCTGGGATTTGCTGTCTCAGAATCTGACTGGAGTGGGATGGCTTGGGGCAGAATCGTAATGGCCTTGGGGATATGTTGTCATGCATATGCATTCTGGTTCAACTGCAGCCTTCTAATTGTGATAGGGAGGTGTGTTTTAAGTTAACAAAACCTATAACAAAAGAAGCTCCCTCAACAGTAATTTTTTGTCTCTGCAGTTTTGACTGGTTTGGTTTTTCCTCAGTACAGACCAAAGATTTACCATCCAATAAATCTCTGTTCTTGGTCTTGCAGGTTAAGAAAGCCTACCGGCAGAAGGCACTGACTTGTCACCCAGACAAGAACCCGGATAATCCCAGAGCAGGTAATATGGGACTGTGCACACACAAATGACTCTTCATTTTTATTTTCACATATACAGACCCCTTGAAGTGGCTGTGCTTATACTTCAAAGCTGTCTTTGCATGTGGTTTAGGGTAAGCCCTCATATACGTCATGTGAAATATAGATATGCAGACTAAGGGGTATTTTCATCACTATTAGAAAGCTCTGTTTTTTAAAGCTGAATGCATACGTGTTTGTTTTAGAAACATCAGTGTTAATCAGTGCTGAAATTATATTTGTACCTCTCAGAATCTTCCCACGTGGTACTTGAATCACAGACCTTTGGCCATGCTGTCACTAGCATTTACTGGCTTATCACTATTTTCATTCATACCTCTCACAGTAAAAACTTCAATAGAAAGCTTATAAATCATACCATTTATGGTCAGTGGCCTTTTTTGTTTGTTAGAGACAATGCCCTGACTCTGTGGAACTGCATATACGTAGACTGTTAGCAAGGTCTAGCTTCTGCAGCTACTCCGCTTTTAAGTTTTATAGCTACAGGTAGCAGTGAACAGCAGTAGTAACTAAAAGGATGCTGTTCTTCAGGACACCTCAAGATATTTTTGTATCTTGCATTTTCCAGTTTGATGGGCTTCAGTCCTATAGATTGAAAATTTATAACTAGTAGAAAGAAAAAGTTTCCATCAGGGGAAAAAAAAGTCAGCAGTGAGAGGAAAGCTGGGGGCTTTGATATCTGCAGACAGCTGGGAAGTGTTTTGAAGTGTATTCGGAGGCCTTTGGCTTATCTGTGTAACCTTCCCAGAAGAGGGTCAGCGATACTGATGTAAAATGCAAAGTGTGAATCTGGGGCTGATAAGCTATTGGTATGAAAGGGAGAAATTACAACTGTGCTTCAGGCTGACTGCAGGTTGAGTAGTACGTTTCTGTAGATGGGTTCTGTTAAATTCATGTTTTCAAGATTTCTGTTAAAATGAAATGGTCCCAGTCTTTGTTTCTTAATTTACACTGAAGTTTATGTAACAATGTTGCCCTTTGAGTTGAGGTGGTCCTGGCTGTAGGTTGGCTTACAAATGCTTTGGAAAGATTATTCTTCTTTCTGATGTTCTGCAGGTCTCTTCCATAAGGGATTGTGTTTCCTGGTTCATCTCCAGGCCACTAGCATGGTTTCCTGCATCTTACCCTTTTTTCTTCTAATTCCCAGCGGAAGTCTTCCACCAGCTGTCTCAGGCCTTAGCTGTGCTAACAGATGCAGCAGCAAGGGTAAGGATGCCCACCCCTTGATGATGTTGAGATTGTGTGGTGTTACTCTCTGCAAGAGTGCTGGAGAAGCATTGGAAACTATCTTCTCCAATTGTGACTTCATGAATGCAAGTCTCAACTGTTACTCCCTTTAATTCTCCATGAGATCAAATAGTAGGTGCCAGACAGGAACTTGGGCAAATGTTCTTTTTTTGATTTGATGTGCTGGGAGTAGCTCTGTCCATTTGCTGCAAGGGTGAGATACTGTCTTTAGTAACATGGTAGACTGGGCCATATCCCACCACTGATTCAGGGATGCATTAAATTCCCATGACAGCAGTGCATTTGCAGTTCTCTTGAAGTCAAGGTCTGAGAAATAAATAATATCAAGATGTGATTGCTAAGACTGAAAGCCTTTCTTTCAATGGGGCACAAGAGACTTGTAAACAGAAAAGCTGAATCATAGTCATGATCTCTGTCCTTTTGCTGCGAGAGATTTGCAGGCTGCCAGATGTATCTTGGATGCTTTAACTCACTGTGAGGAAGTGGTTGAGTGCCTGCTGCTCAAGACCTGAAAATAATCAGGACATGTGAAGGGAAAGAATAAAAACAAAATAAAAATAATTAAGTAACTCTGTCCAGATAAACTCAGGAGAGAAGGCGTATTAAAATTTCAGATTATAAGATTTAAAAACATGAAATAACTCTCCTCATTTCAAACACCGGCAAAGCTTGTAATTTCCCCTCCAAGGGGCAATTAAGCTTTTGGCATCCAAGAACCTTTTTGGCTTCTAGATTTTAAAAAGGTAAAAGTGTTTAGCAAACCCTTCCCATGCAGGAAGGAAAAATAGCAGCTTTTCTAGTTCATAAAACAAGAGCAGTGCTTTCCTGTGCAACTATTCTGCAAGTAATATTTGAGCATTTGTGCCGGTCTATGCTTGACCTAATACAGAAAGGTTCTGTGTAGGTTGATGAACAGATTATCAACTGGTTTAAACAGGTGCCAGTGAAATTGCCAGTTTATCCCAGTTCTTAAGTCTCTATAATGCTAAACAAATGTTGATGTGTGGTTGCTGCTGAAGAGTTCTGACACTCTTTGACCTAATGCATTCATGTGAGTCAAATATACGTCTTGTGAATAAATCTTTCATATAAAATAGACTCTTTGATTTTAAAACTTTGCTCCAAACCAAACCTGTTCTGTTACCGGTGCCCCTGAAGCTACTTTTGACATCTTCAGGAAACCAGAATATTCTTCCCACCTCTGCGGATTGGGTAGGTTTTCTCCCCAGTCCACTTTGCAGTTATTCCTGAACTTCCTCACCCTTTCAGGCTTCATCTGGAGATCCTTGGGCCTCTTCTCATATTTTCAGGATATTTGTGTTAACTTCCAGCACTTCTAGGAGGAATGCTAACAAGAAGCAGAAAATGCTTCACCTCTGCTTAGTGTTTCAGTGTCTCATCTCGCTTTTATTCACTGCTTTCCATTTAATCTCTTGCTTTATATAGTTTCACACTATTGTGTTTGTTCTTTGACAGGCGGCGTATGACAAAGTGAGAAAGGCTAAGAAGCAAGCTGCAGAAAGGGCACAAAAACTTGATGAGAAGCGAAAGAAAGTAAAGCTCGGTAATAAAATCAGAACTTTATTTCACTCTTGGCTTGGAGTCTTTGTTAGCTAGGTGTTTGCATTTCTTCTGCTGCTGGAATTCAGCATTAATTCATCTGCTGTCCATTTGTGATGGCTGTGGTTTCTTTATGCCTAGTTCAGTATAGCAGCCATCTGAAATCTTCTCCGACAGTCACAGCTGGGGATGGTTCTTCTCTGGGGTGAAACTAGGGCTTCTGATGACTGTTAAGACATCAGACACTGATACATTGATGTGCATGGGCAGACGAGAGGTAGCAGAGCTATCGACACTCTTCTTTGAAATTGGTGTAGGTGTAGCCAAGTTTGTAATCCTTCCATCTACCTCTGGTCAGCAGTGAAAATTCTCTTTGCATTGTTTTAATTTTGTTTCATTCTCTGCAGATCTTGAAGCCAGAGAACGAGAAGCCCAGACCCATGAGAGTGAAGAGGAGGAGATCAGGATAACGAGATCATTAGAACAAGAAGTAATAAATTCTTGGATTTCTCTGCTTCTTTTGAGAATTACTGAATGTTACAATCATGATGAAAACTATGTGATGAGATGCAGCAAATCGATATATAGCAGTCCTTCAGCCTTTGAATTAATGGACTTTATGAAAGTAGAGAGGCGTGTAGAAGGGATCTTGTAGCAGCCTGGCAAATGTGTCAAATCTCAGGATTTTATTTTTCTGTCTACCCTTTCCCTTTTGCATAGCAGACAATAACAACAGCTAGTTGGTTATGTGCTTGCTGATAGGGACTGTGTCACTAGGAGCATGAGAGGTCCACACTGGAGCTGTCACAGGGGAGCTAGCAGGAGGGTTGGCCCAGGAGATGGCTGCAAGACAAAAGCTCTCCTTGGCAGTCTTTAGCTGGCTCAGACCAGCCATGGAACTGTGCCCTCAGACGTCTGTGCTCTCTTACCTCTGCTGTAGATAATACGTCTGCGTGAAGAAGGCTCCCGTCAGCTTGAAGAGCAGCAGAGACTCATTCAAGAACAGATCCGTCTTGAAAGAGAGCAGCACATTCAAGGTGAGAACAGCTGAGATTGGAGCTCTCGGCCAAACTACATGCACATGGGACTCCAGCTCTTCCGTAGACATCGGTCACGTACAGATGTAGCCTTCTGACATGGTCACGGGGCCATATGTAAGGTCCTGCTTAGCACCTTTTTCACAGATAAGTCTCAAGTCTAGTATTTCTGTGGGGTTGCTTCCTTCTGTGGGGCATGCTGCTCTCTAACACGTTGTTGCTGCTCCTTTTCAGCAAATGTTCTAAAGCACTGAAACTAGATGGTCTGATGTGGGGTCCCACAGTTACGCTGGAGGGATCCTGAAGTCCTGCTCACCTGTCACAATTAAAGCAGTCGGTGTTGCAGACTCAAACCAGGGAATGATAAGGGTTTTTTTACAAATAATAGTTATAATTGGGTTACTACTTCTGTATCCCCTTGCAAGTTCTCAGTACTTACTACCCAGCGTGGAAACTCAGTGTGGAGAATAAACTTTTGTTTAGTTTATGGTTGCTGAGGCTTTACTTTCTGGAACTTGATTCTCTCATGTTCCTTGGGTGTACACAATCTTTGTCCCGGGTTTGTACGAAGACCAGGAGCAAATCCTTCAGGAAACGTGCAACATACTGAATAGGAAAACATCTGCATTCTGTGCTGCCATACAACAATAGGTAGTTACCACATTTGAAGTTGTCTCCCTCTAATTCTCATGGGCTTGTCATGAGCTGTAGTTAGTCCCCTTCATACAGGAGGGGATGAGATTTTTTCCAGAATCCAGAACGTCATCCTTTGATATTCCTGAACCTCACTTCCATCCACACATTTCTATAGTGAATTGCCTTTTTTAATACTCTGTATCTGTGTGGGCTTGAAACAGTTTTATGTTTTGGAAAGTTCTGTTCTTTTCAAAACTAATTAGAGTGCTATTCAGGTTTTCAGTTCAATGGGAAGATTTATTGTCTCTTGCTTCCTACTCCTTTCACTCTGGCAGAGGCTGCAGTATAAGATCTGTTGCTTTCTCACAGGAGAAGTACTTATCTAATGAGTAAAAAAATAAAAAATAAAAAAAATAACACCAGAGCTCTGGATGCAGAAACTCTTTTGGGGATCAGCAGGGTTTTCCTGTATGAGTGCAAGCCATTCAGCCCACCGTAGCCATTCTTAATTTCACGTATCAGGAATTGGGGAGGAGGTTGAGCATTTGCTTAGTGTAAAACACTTGCAACAAGAGCACACCATTATAAAGTATTTCGTTGCAGGGCTAGATTAAATTCTTGGTCTATGCTATCCTGGTTTTTGTCTACACTTAATTTTTCCACATTTGTTCCCACCAGCACAACCCTCTTGCAAGGAAAAATGTTACAGAGTCTAACAAGTCTCCTGTTTCTATTTTTACTTAGTTTTATCTAGCCTTGATCATGGCAAGTCTGGGCCTCATAGAAGGGAAAAATGCTGACATCCAATAGTCTGTGCTGCAGTTCCTGATGATAATGTTGCACAAAACTTTTTGAGGCTGAAATGGTCTAGTGGAAATCCGGAAGTGTTTGCTGTTGCCATATCTACGTTTTCAGGTCAAATTTTGTGCTAAATGCTCTTCAGTTGTGGAGGTTTCAACCATGTCCTTCTCATCTTTTTTTCTTCCTGTCCCCTCTTTAGGCAAGCAAGAAAGATACAGAGCGGAAGGCAGAATAACTCCTAAACTCAAAGTAAGACATCCTTATAAAGCTGGGCTTTGGTGAAAACTGATAGAACATTATGCAGCTTTGGAAAACAGAAGGGACACTTCAGCTCTGCTGAACTGGCATGTCCCTTTGTACAGTGGAGGTGAAGTTCTCTATTTAATGTGCATCATGCATGTGAACAGCTCCTGTCACTGTCTTTAAAACACCCTTCCTCCCTCACCCTTTTCTCTACTGTGTGGTCTAGGGTTTTGAGCCTTAAATTGGGTTGTCTCTGCATTAAGCATGGGAGAAGATCTGCTTATTACCCTGATATAGCCATAGTGTGCTTTCAAGCATGATCTTTTTTTATTCCAATGAGCACTGTTTCTCCCTGTTCCCCAAATCATTTGTTGCCTTTGCACATTCTGTTGTTGAGATCACGGTCTTGGCAATTCTGGGAGTGTAACTGTAAATAGCCAACCTGATGTGTGTGCAGGTGGCAGGAGCTGCAATGAGTGTGGCAACAAGTGTTCGGAAGGACAAAATTAACGTCTTGTGTTTATTTTCCAGCTCAAATGGAAATGCAGGAAAGAAGATGAGACGAGAGGGGGATACTCAAAAGATGTTCTGTTGCAGATCCTGCAAAAGGTCCTGTCTCTACACTTTCCTGCTACTTGATCGTGCCCTGCTCTCAGTGGTGTAAGAAAGGATAGTAAATGCTGGGAAGCTACATATAAACTGGAGTGGCTCATTTTGTGTTCTGTTGTCCAGCTTTCTCATGCAGTTTTCAGAGGTCATCAGCACAGTCCATTAGCTGTGAACTGTTCCCCAGCTAGCACCTCTGTCTCTCCCCAGCAGGGACTCCTGCTGAAACAGCAACTGCAGACTCTTCCCATGGAGTGGTTCATGCCCTGTATAAGTTAGTCTGGCTGTGTGGTTATGGTACACTTTTGCCTTCGTTTAAAGCACTGTACATTAGGTGCTGTGGGAAGTTCAGAGATGGCAATAGACAAGCCTTTGATCTGATTAATCCCAGTATGTGATCTTTATTTTCCCTTCATGCAAGCATCTCCTGTAGCTCTGAGACTGAGCTAAGCAGCCCTCTGGCACTGGGGCTTGCTGGAAGCAGAGCGTGTAGCTCCATGCCTCCTCAGAATTATTTCCTGGAGGAACAGAAATTATGACAAGTTGGGATCAGTGGAAGCATCATGCAAGACAGAAAGGGTGACAGCTCAAGCCTCATGTCTGTGAAAACATGTTTTCTCTTTGCATTCATTCCATAAATGAACTTGACATCTCTTCTGTGTCTGTAATTAACTTTTCTTTCTTCTTTGTCTTAACAGTATGGCGATGTGCTCAATTTGTTGATCTCAAGTAGGAGGCCTGGGAGTGCAGTCGTGGAATTTGCTACTGTTAAGGCTGCTGTAAGTTTGGCAGAGACCCCAAATGTGTGTATTGGAGAGTGGGCAAGAAAGGGTGTTGCAGAAGGGAAGGGTTAGCAAACTGGTGGCCTAGAGATGCTGCCTTGTCATTAAGGCAGTGCAGAAGGGTAATGAGAGTCTAAAGGTACAGATGGATGAAGGGAGTGGCAAAGCTAGAGGCACAAACCCAAAGCAGATCATGCACTTAAAACAGCAGGCTGTGCATGTAAAAGGCTGAGGAAAGAGACGCTGCTTTAAAAAGCAGGCACTGAGCTATTTAACCAGCTCTCACTGAAGGTGAATTACCCATTGTGGAGATGGGCTGAGTGACTTTTAGAGGTTATATCAGGCATTTGCAGTTTAAAAGAAATCAAAATATCTTGGCTCCATATGAGTTACAATAATTCATGTGGCTGTGGAAACAGAAATCATCAGTTACCCTTATTTTTAGTAGTTCCATCAACTTAAACTTATGCTGTACAGCAGTGTCTGTTTCTTGTCACCCATTCTTTCACTCATATATCCAAATATTAAAAAAACCAACAGAATTTTCTGTTACCTGTTTATCAAAAGTACCATCAGTGATATGTTTGTCTCTGCTTAATGCAGATATGGACCTTGAAGGCTGTTTCTCGTGGAGGGCAGCTGTGAAATCCTCATGGTTTGTGCCCTACTCGGCCTTTATGCCAGATGGAGATGGAAAAACTTTTATGATTGTTAGTGACCTGTGAGGGAGTGGGGTCTGAAATTCAGATGGTGATGGAAGAATATTTTCATTGTTAGGAGATGGCTGTGAAGAATGAAGTTGGCCTGATAAATAATCCTCTAAAGATTTCCTGGCTGGAGGGCCAGCCCCGGGACAATCCCAGCACTGTCCTTTCTGACAGCACTAGTCAGCCAAGGACTTCACAGGTAAGGAGGCGCAGGCTGCTGTTACTTAAACCTGTTTCTATAGTAACCTGAATTTAACAGTGTACTTTGCATTTATGGTAAGATACGCTGATTCCCAGCAGAGATGAAAAGAAGCTTGTAATGAAAGACCTGCCTTTCTGATGAGCCTTTTTATGCTGAACCAGTGGTTTTTTTAGAGGACCTCTTGCCTGAGTAAGCAGCACCCTGAGAACACAAGCTGTTTGGGCGAATGGACCTTCACATAATCTCTCTCTCTTCCAGTTGAAAACCAGGGATGTTCCTTGCTCAGCCTGAAGCCTCTAATGCCGTTCTTCTGGATTTTTTTTCTGATATACTTTGTGGGTATCCTCTGGCTGATAGCTGATTGAAATGGGTCTCCTATAAGGTTTCTTCAGAGAGGCTTGGTTGGTTACTTACTGCGTTCACAAGAGGCTGATGTTTCAGTGCTGAAAGGAAACCTATATTCTTAGGGTCTGCAGGAGGGAAGAGAAAGCAATACCAAATTAAATATCTTGTAGAGACCCTGTTGTCTGGTTTTGGTCCTCTTTACCAGTGTCATTACTGGGTGCAAGGTGTTTAACTCAGCTGCTTCCTGTTTATTTCATGAGATAATCCCTCTGAAGCTGTTGCTCTCAAATAACAAATGTGTTCTGATCACAAAACACATGGAAGGCAGTAACATCTAGTGGTTAGAAAACCAATCTGAGGGTGTGCTGCAGCAAATTGCTGGTGCTTTGTTACCCCTTGTTCCTGTTGACCCTCTGAAGGGGGAGGTGCGCCCACTTCTTTTGAAGCATGTTACATTACACTTTGCTCTGTAGCACAGAATTTCTCTTGTGCTCTGTGTGTCTTCTGACCTAGTTAGTAATTCCTTGGCTGTGAAGTTGTGAAGGAACTGAGATATCCTTTGCTGCTTATTTGAGTTCCAGTTCAAACTTCATGCGATGCTTATTCCCCTCCCCTTCTTCCCTGTGGTATAAAGATCAAAAAGATCTAATTGCTGAGAGGGCTCCTGTCATGCTGTGTGTCTGTGTCTCAGTCAGCCTTGTGTGTGTTCACTACCTAAATATTTTAGCAGCTTGTGAGATTGTTCAGTACATTCACTCTCCTGACTTTAAGTACTTTCTGATGTATAAATGCATCTACCATAAATAATGCTTTGTTGTTATCCGAGTTTTATTTTGGGTTGTATGTTTTCACTTGGGATGCATGGTCTTTGTCTGAACAGCCTGGCCTGAGCAGCTTAGTTTCCCAAAAATCTCAGGCAAAGGCAATTACAGCATCGTAGCTCAGGACCCAGGCAGATCTCCCTGCACAGCGTAGAACCAGTGAGTCCTGCAGACACAGCAGAGCTGGCCAGAGCGTTAGAAGGCAAACTGGGGAAAGAAGCAAAATCCAATCCAGCTTGAGTATCTCTTGCAGCTAGAAAATGAGAGCTGGCTCATTGACACCTAAGGGGGTTGCTGGTGCAATTGGAGTTTGTTAGTGGATTCTTGCCTGTATGTGTTCAAAAGCCCTGGCTTTTGGCTGAGTTTATCTTGGCTTGTTTCCCTGACCAAAGCTTGTTAGTGTGGAACTGCAGCGTCTGCCTGCTGTGAAGGATTAGCTTGGTGGAGCAGTGAGGGAGAGCAGGCTAAAGCAGCAAATGGTGTTCATGCTGTGTGGAGGTGGTGACTCACTTCTGTCCGACACAGCCTCATCCAGCTTGTATGAGCCCTCAGAATGGTGAGGAGTTACGGCCAGTGACTTGCACCCTTTCCCAAGCATTGCACTGGTGATGCTTGTCTGTCCTTTCTACTGCTTTTATATGTAAGCAGCTGCAGTTTCTTTGATTACATTGCAGTCCTGCTGGCCAGGCTGAGATCTCCAAGCTGCTCTGGTTCCTGCTTTTCATAGTTCCCACTCTAGACCCTCCCCAAATCCTGGTGCTACTTCCACAAGAATGCTTCCAAAATCTGTAATGTGGCAATAGCTTCTTTTGGCTGTACTGTTTCCAGCTGACTTATTCTTTGCTCTCAGCTCTTTAACTCTAGATGTGCAAAATGAGCTCTTTCAGATACCTTTTGCCACTGCCTCAAACCACTCCTTGCCTCATCCTTTCATACCCAGGCTGGCTTCCCAGCCCTCCCTTCCCATTTGCTGCTCCCTCCGGGTTGCTCCTATTTTTGTCTGAATCTGCCCCCACATTTGCTCCCACTCTGTGCAAATGCAGCTTCTTCCCTGCTCTGCTTCGGAAAAGAGCTGAAGACCTGCAGCATTCTCATGGCAACGCACCTGCTTCTGAGTTGTGTCTGCTCCCTGCCTGGGGTAGTCAGCCAGGAGCTGTGCCCCAAAGTCTTCAAATAAAGGACAGCCACACACTAACTAGACTGTAGGAGGTTTTGGAAGCAGTTCTCAGGTGAAAGCAAGGCTGATTGTTGAAAAGTCATGCTGTGAGGAAGCAGTAAGTCGTAAGGTACTTGCCTCCACGGTCTTCATTGGTTTGTTTTCTTCTACGGCTACAGCTGCCCACTATCCAGCAGTCCCTGGAGAGCTGCTGGAGCTGAACAGGCAAGTTGTACTTGAATTACAAAAGCTGTGGAGTGGCCAGTGTTACTCCAAGCTTTTTGAGAGCAATGACTATTTGATTGCTGCAGCTCTGAATGGTTCAAAGGACACAACAGCTGCGTAATGCTGTGAAGAGCATATTTTGCCACTACAACAGCATGAACCACTTGGTTGTGGGAAGGTCTTCCTTGCACTTGTAGCAGGATCTCCCTGCCAGTGCTCCACATTCATCTTGGGCCATCCATTCAGCCATATTAAAGTGCTGAGACAAGCCGCCTGTCTGGCACTCTTGCATCTTTTCTAAGGTCTTTTGATGTTTCATAGGTTTGTTTTGTATTTGTCTGACTTTACAGCCTGACGTGAATCTAGTAAGTTAAGAGCCATCTATGCATTCTCTGAAACGTCTCTGTGCACTTTGCTGTAGCCAGCTTCCAAAGCTTATGGTCATCTGGGGTGCACGGAGATTTCATTTATTTATTTATTTTTACAAAGAGCCCCTAGTATGTAATGTAGCTGTGAAAAAGGTAAGAATTGATGACCCAGTAGTTTCTGCAGTGCCCTTTTAAGAGCTTGCCCTGATAACACCTAAAATGTTCTCAGCCTAGCAGAGCCCTTCCCACTGTCCAGTTCACAGGGGCAGAACTGTCTGACGCTGGGTCCTGACCTGAGCTGTGTGCACTCAGAGGAAGAGAAAGTGCCAGCAGCTCTAGCCTTCTCCCAGCCCACAAAAGCAGAGCCACGCCGCTTCCCCACCTGCATAAAAACCTGAAGTGCCAGAGAGGATAGAACTTGGTCACTACAGATAAGGCACCTCTACTCTTGATGCCTGGGTTTTTTCTGGCTTGCTTCCAATGAAATGAGGCAACAAGACGCTTCCAGTCACAGATACATTTATTCTTCCATATCTGTACAGCTGATAGATCAGTGCATGCTTCAAGCAGCAGTATCTAGAGAATTTTCTTCCCCTGCTAGTAGGATGAATAAACTGCTGTCGCTGTATTACGAGCCTACGTGCGTGCTTACCTGTTTCCAGGCTGGCAGTGCCAACTGCACTTGAGTTAGGGGAAAAGAAACCCACAAGGGAAAAAAAAAAAAGAAAAAAAAAAAGAAAGAAAAAAAAAAAAACGAGGAACAGCTTTGATTTTTTTGCATCCAAACATGGTAGGAGAAGAAACACCAGGTTCTGTCTCTTGACCCTTGCCACAGCTATGGCTTTGAGATGCAATGCTACTGTCTCCTTGCAAGCTGCCTGCTTACCCACGAGTTCTGTATGCCATATCCTTTTCTGTCCCTGCTCTGCAGCGTTACAGCCACATCCCCAGAATAACAAGTCTTTTACCAAACAATGCCATTCTTCCATGAGGAGGAGATGCACAGTCAAGAGGGGGAAATTCCCAGTGTGGAGAGTTGACCACGAGGTTCCAGCAGACAGTGCTCTCATCTGAGCATGGAGCCTGTGAGCTCTGCTCTGAGGGACTCCTTGGCAAGGACAGGGACAGTCCGTGGTGATGAAGGTGAGAACAACAAAACAGGCCACACACAACAGGAATGCTGCAGTATCCTTCCTTCTGCTCGGGCTAGAGAGACTGGCAGCAGCAGTAAGTAAATGTGACACGTTAAATGATGAATACCTTCAAATGGCGTAATCTCTCGGATTCTGTTTCCTGAGGGTCTGCAGAACATCCTCGAGAAGCGATAGCCCCAAATCCACTTTGAAGGACAGGAAGGGATCAGACAGATCGGAAAGAGTGGTGCCATTCTGGGAACCTGTCTCTGAGGTCCCGCAGTCTGTAGCCTGGTCCTTGTGGAATTGAGTTTGAGTGGCTTTGTGGTATTGATGGGTAGCACCAGAAAAGGAGATGTCAGAGTGAGAATCTGTGTGGTCGATGATGTTAGGGCAGCTAGAACTGTCCAGGTAAAGCCGGGGAGGCTTGGGAGGTGCTTGTACCTTGGCTAGGTTTTGCTCACTCTGACATGACAGGTAATCAGACTTGTCCTTCAGATCCCTCAAGCATTCCCTCTTCTGGCACTGTCCATCACTGTCCAGAGTGTGGCTGTTCTGGTTCAGGATGATGACTTGATTGCCCAGCTTTTTGTGTCTCCTGAGTGAGAAACGTCTGAAGAACGTGGTGGACTTAATGGACCCTCTTCGCCAAGTATCCATACTGCTGAAAGGCAACGAAAGGAGGAGACTGTTGACTCTTCACAGTCAGGTGTTGGGACTTCAAGTCGCAGGATCAGCAGCAAGCCACACAACAGGAACAACCTCTTCCTTCCCTGTTCCCGTAGCTGGAAGGAAAAAAGAGAGGCTGGTATTGCAGGAAATGCAAACTTCACACTATGTCCCTGTGTGAAGGAGCGTTGGCCTGTCTTGGATATTAAGGAGTCTCCTTCTTCAGTGGAGAAGGAATGGTGATGTCTGAGCTTATTAAATCTGTGCTGCAGAAATGAGCTGATGAAGAACAGCAAAGGCACACAGTCACCATGAGAACAGATTTAATCTAGCATCTAGAACAGAAGGGCACTTTGGTACCATGGTAACCAGCCACCTTCATGGTGAAGGGCACAGTATAAAAATCTCAGTGGGTGGCTGGGAACAGAGATGGTGACTCAGTCACACTGAAGGAAACCAAAGGAATACAGCGTAACAGAAATTTTAAAAGCAACAAAATGCAGATGTAAAAGACAAGTGTTAGGAAATTTGAATGCAAAATAGACTTACGCTGTGTCGGAGCAGCACCTGAGTCCAACAGGCGGAGAGGAGAAACGGCTGAAACACTTGGAGAACTTGTAGCTACCACATTCACCAGTGTGCTGAGATGTTGGAAGAAGCAAGTCCAGGGGCGATTCAGCCAGGTTGAACCCAGAATGCTAAAAATCCGCAATGCCTTCTTCTCTTCATGTGCCTCCTGTCACTGCTTCCCAGGCTGCAGTTCCTTGTGCGTATGTATTTGTTTTGAGCCAAGCCCTTGCTGAGTCAGCCACGTCAGAAACTGGGTTTTACACTATTGGTAATTGCCAGGATTGCAGGAAGTAGGTGTGTGGAGTGGCAAAGCATCAGCCCACACTCTGCCTGAGGAGAAAGCAGGTTCCCTTAGAGGCGCCCAGATTGCTTGAGAAATGTCAGTGTGAATACCAACTTGGAGCCCATCTTGAATCGGACTGTTTCTTGTCTTGGTGCTCTCCCTTCTGCCACTTCTGATGGCTTGTTGTATGAGCAGGACTTCCAAATGAGGCTGGGAATACTCTTTTGTCTGTTTTAAATTTAAATCCAGAGTATGAGGTAGTGATTCAGGTTTGTATGGGTGATTCATCTGTATGAGTCTCATGTAGGCTATTTCATTCAGCCAAACAAATCACAGTAAGCATCTGTGGTTAGTGGACAGGAACTTTGAAGAAGCCCAGTTCTGCCACTGAAGACTGATACGATCTCATGCTTTCTCAGACACTGTGAAAATCTCTGCTGCATGCTGCTGGAAGGTTATTTCATTCATACAGCTCCTAAGATACCAATTATGGTGTATTAGTCTCTTAATTTCCCAGCCTAAGTTTCTCATCTGTTGTGGACTTTCGTTTTGACCTTGCAGCTAGACTCTGCAGCTGGAGGAACCGCTTTGCTGGCACTTGCCCCATTTTCATGCAGAATCGTATTTAGCTATTCCGTTGCCTTTTCATCCCTTCTGTTTTCTATGTAAGATGTCCTTAAATCACCACTAAATCTAGCTCCTAGAAAGATGAACATGAGAGGGTTTTTTTTTTATTCACCTTCTGTCAAGATGCTTTTATTTCTACCTGAACTGTCAAGCAAATAAGGTGGATGTTTCCAAGCATTGCAGTGCTTTGAATACAGCCAAAATAGTAAGGCCACCTACTAATGTTAAATGGCTTTTGAAAGCAGAGTGCCAAAACCACCACTTTGCTCTGCGATAGCAGCTGTCATCTGCTGCCTACACTTATTAGGTAGAGTCTGCAATCAGCTTCGTTGACGTGACAGTTGCTACCACACACAGAAGAACAGCTCCCAAGAGCTTTTGAGAACTGAAACGCTCCTGTGTCGGGTTTGGAAACATACCTGGTGATTTTCTTTCTGCAGCCACTTCCATGACTAAACCACAGAAAGGTTTGATTTATTTTTTTTAATGGCATTAGCCTTTATAACGGATGGAGTGTACACTGGACTTTGTGCACCCGCGTTGTACTTGCAGAGCAAGCTTGTCATCCAAAATCACTAGCCACAGCTAGGCAAGCTGTGCTTCTCCATCCAACCCTGTGAGCAGGGAGCAGCTCCAGCAGCGAGAGGGTAATTCAGGTTTCTGTTTGTCCCACTCTCTGTCTTGTCAGCAATGCTCGTACGAAGCAGGCAATTTTCTGTAGGCCAGGCGGCTTTTGCACTGTACCTGATTCCTCTGGGGTCATACTGCTATGAACAGCCTTCCTGGCTCGAACGTGTGTTGTGAGTGTGGTTTATGGTGCGAGGGGCTGGGTTTATATTGTCCTTGATAAGTTATGTTTGTGTTCTGCTCCTAGGCATCAGTGGTATCAGAACGGGATTACGAGAGCCTGGTGATGATGAGGATGAGGCAAGCAGCAGAGAGGCAGCAGCTGATTGAACAGCTCAAGCGGGAGGACGAGGAAGAGTCTCACACTTAGCATGAGAGTATGGATTCTTCCCACCCCATCATTCATTTCCAGAGCTGTTTCTTAAATTAAGTCAATAAAACTCCTTTTTTAAAACTGTTGTAGGAATACGAACTCTCAGCGACTGCAGCCGTTGCCCCCTTCCAGTGCAGGGGAAAAAATGGCTGCGTAGGCTTCAGAGTAAGTATGTCAGCCTGTCAGTTTGTGTGCGCAGAGCAGCTTCCCTGTCGCAGGGGGCAGGGGGTGAGAGGTGCTATCAGAACACCAAACCTTGGAGCTTCTTTCAGTTCCTGAAACTTGTTCAGGAGCTGTGGATCCAGAATGGATTTGGCAACAGCTGTTTAAAACAACCCACAGAAAGACATTGGTCTGTTTAGAGAAATGTTTTATTGGTGTTACCCCTACAGCAGGATTGATACACAGCCCCAAATAACCCAGCATTGCAGCTGCTGCTGTTAAAGATTACAGAGCCCGTACCTGAAATGTTCACAAGACCTTTCTGTGCTGCTCTAAGGCTGTTCAGGAACGGTGTGTTATGCTTGAATGGCACTCTTGGGGCTGAAAGCCTGATTACGCTGCTAACCGCAATCCCATTCGGGAGAGAAACCAGGCTTGCTGCCGAGTGAAGGGATTCTCGAAGAGCGCTGTGTAGGTGTAGCAGTTCCCGCTTACGTTTCTGGGATGAGAACCTTTGCCATCCGTGCCTGGCCTGCCCTCCCTACCCCTGCGGCCCGGGAGAAGGTATGCCCTGAACTCAGCGTGTACCTCTCTCTGGGGCAGCCCTGAGGGACAGCCAGACAAGTCTGTTGTTTGAGCCTCCTCCAATGCATGCTAAATAGGAGATGATTAAAATGGAAAAACCTGGTAGTTGCCAGACTGCCGTTCTGATGAATGCAGAGAGCGAGCCATCTGTTCTCTCTGCCTGATTTTGTCTGGACAGGGCATACCTTTCTCCGCCAGGTCTTATGAAACAGCAGGGCTGGAGAGTTTCCATTGGGTCAAGTTTTGCCTCTACACCACTCCTCCCCCCGACACCCAAGTACCTGGGGTCTGGGGCAGAAAGGAATTAAGGGGAAATTTTTTTTCAGTCCTGTGTGAGATGAACCCCAGCAGGATCTTGTCCAGGTGGAACGCAGACGTCTTCCTCGCTATTCCTTGTGGAGGCACCACACCAGCGTCTGGCCCACGCCTGTCATGCTCACCACACGGTACCCACAGCTCTCCAGCTTGTTCAAGACTATCCGCGGTGCATCGTTCACATAGTACTCCCAGCTGCAAGCAGGAAAGAGGAGAAGAAATAAAAGGAGGTGGAGAAGGAAGAGACAAGGATTTCCTTGTGGAAGTGACTCTGCCTTGCTGCTAAACCCATGTAAGACAGGGCAGTGACCACCTCTGGCATACTGTCTGTGTGATGTCATGTTTTGGTGAACCAGGTGGGGAAAGCCCAAACCCACAGTTGCCCAGGCAAGGAGAGAGCCTGCCCACAACGGAAGGGCCATGTTAAATTGAAATGTGGGAGGGGGACCCCTTATCAAAGCCACGTGCTGCTTAATTAATCGGGCTGAAGCTGCCAGCAGAGAGGGTTCACGAGTATTTACAGCTGGGAAATCATGGGAAAAGAGGATAATCTCTGCAAAGCAGGGAAGGATGATTCAGGTGTTTCTAAGGAACGAAAACCCTATGTTTTTCCTGTGTCAGAGCATGTCTGTGAACTGGGCATTTTTGAGAGCCTGTGCTTGAAATTTGGGGGTTGGGAAGAAGTGCTGCCTTCAGCCAAGTATTAAGCCTCAGAAAACCCAGAAGTTGACAATCCTCAGCAGAGCTGCCAAATAAGGTGGAGCATAGGCACCTCTACCCTGGCAGTTCAGAGCCGTTGCACACTGCAGGTGTCTAGGAACTTGGGATCTTTGTCCAGCTTTTACTCCTCTGCTGGCTCTCTGCATTCGGAGCAGAAGCTGCTCTTCCCTCCACCTCATCCTGGAGGATGCTTCTCTGCAGAAGACTTGACTGCTCCCACCATGAGGAAAACAGACGGTGACTGCAGAGTGGAAGGGTAGCGCGATACAGACAGAAAACGGGCTGAATGGGGTAGGGAAGCAGCAGAGCTGAAATGGCAGGGGCAACCTTCGGGGCCGGGGCCGGCTGCCTTCTTGTTCTTTTAACACGCCTGTTTGGATCCAGTATTTATTCAAGCAGATGGGATAAGCTTCGTAATAGTTTTGCTCTTCAGATGACTCACTGTGCTAGATAAGCTGATAATGAAGGGCTACAGGATCTCTGGTGATCTTGTTTGGGCACCTTAACAAAGACTTTCCTGATTTTCATACTAATAACAATAGAAAAAGACCCAAAAGTATTTCCAAAGTTGTTCTTGCTAAGACTGTGAAACATTAATGGAGTGGTGAGTGCTTTTAAAGTGTGAAATAACACCAAGATGTGAAAGCTTTTTCTTTTTTTTCCTTCAGTTTCTCAAGACAGACTATACTTTGCTATAATTATAGATGTGGTGTAAAGATAATACGTATTATTATAAGTGTCTTTGAACTTAATGCTTTCTCTAAGAGGCTTGCCACATACTCTTCAGATTCACATGTTGGAGTTGGTAAATATTATTCCCATTATGCAGAGGCAGGAGCTGAGGCAGGGATTGTTTGTTATTTATATGAACCTAAAAAACCTGAGTGGCTGAGCTAAAAGCAGAAGGAAAGCTGAGTTGCCCAGGGCTTTAAACACAACTCCGTATTGAGTGAAACAAAAGGCTGCACACAGCGCCTGTCAGTTATACCGCTGTCTCTGTGTGCACCCCGTCTGAATCACGGTGGAGTGGCAGGGAACATGTGCAAAGCCTTTCCTCCCAGCTGAATGCCAGCAGGGAACAGAAAAATCACCTGCCATCAGAGGGGAATTCTGCACTTTAGGTATGTGAGTAACAGCAAGCCCAGCTGCCCGCGTGGGGACAGGACCAAGCTGGCCAGGAGTGTCCTCCACATGCAGCTATTTTCAGTGGTGGAGCAGCCAACCTCCCGGTGATACCTGCCTAGCTGTCCTTTTAGCTTCCTCAAGGCTGAGGCTTGGCTGTGCCCTGGGGAGCAGCTAAATTGAAGTATTATTAGGTGCCTCAGACCTCGGCTCCCAAAATATAACAGAGAGACACTAGTTTTCATTTAAGACCAGTGCTGATAACCTCGGTAATTACAGGAGATGCTGGTATGGTGCCCAGCAGTCATCCATGTGTGCACGTCCACCTGGTGGACTTTTTCTGCAGCAGGCAAGGGTCAGACATTGGATGTATGACCCCGCGCTGGCCACCAGAAGTGTGCGGGCTGGGGCAGGGCCAGCTGCCCTCTTGCTGAAGCCCCGATGCCCTGGGGTTCTGCCCCCGCACATGGCGCAGGGAGCGGCCGTGCGTGCCTGCACGCCGGCAACTGGTGGAACTTAATGATGTGCCATTTGCAGGAGCGAGTGCCGAGCTGCGGAACAGGATCGGCACTCCCCCTCATTAGAGGCAATCAGGTACTTCATCTGTCTGTCACAGTGCCCCAGCAGCTCCATACTGCTTAGACCTTTTCTTTCAGGCTCCATCCAAGGTCATGTTTAAGGGTTTGGGGCCCACGGTGCTACAGGAAGGGCAAGATCTGCAGCGTCCTGTAGCTGGGCTTACTGCTAGCAAAGCCTTGCAGCCAGGTGGATGGAAAATCCTGCTCAGCTGTGGTGCAAATACAGGAGCTCTCATCCCTGGCTGGGATTTGTGGCAGAGGGGTGGCCGGGGCTCACCCCGCCGTGCCTCTCGGGGTGGCAGCAGCCACATTCCAGCCAGGTTATTTTCTCCACCCCTTGTTGCTCAAGCGCAAAGGGGGAAGACAGCCACGGGGACACAGCGCAGTTGCCCTGGCTGTAACACAAGCCACAGCAAGCAGCAGGTGGGGCAAGAGGGAGCTCAAAAGTGCTCCGGGCCACAGGGAGGGAAGAAGGATGGGGAAGCCACCAGGGAGATCCCATAGAAAGCTCAGGTCCCTTCTCCCAGACAAGCAAGATGTGGCACTCTGGTTCCTTATAGTGCTGCATCTCCTCCCTGGCTGCTGGTGCAGATGCCATGGAGGCATTTTATCTTTGCTTTTCCACCTGAATCCCAGGGATCCTTGCCCGTATCTCTCAGGAGCCAGCAGCACTTCTTCCTTCTTGAAGCCTTTTCTTTCTCTCCCCCCTCGCGTCTCCCTTCTCTCATTTCATAACTCCCTGCCTGCTCCCTGGCTCGGCTTGGCAGGCAGCAGCACGAAGCTGATGCCGCTGCCAACCCCCGGCCACCCACAGCGTTGGGAACGGCAGCACTGGGAGGGCTCAGCCCTGCGAAGCCCCCAGCGCCACCCGGCAGGGAGCTGCCTGACAGGGGGGCTCTGCCGTCCACCACCACCCACCCCTCCCGAGGCAGGGGCTGCCGGGTGGCTAGGTTTGCTTTTGGAAGGGTCTCTCTTTTTAACAGGCAGCCTTCAGTATTTACTCTTTTAATCTCTTCTTGCTTTAAAATCTCCCAGCCCATTCAGGTTTTTAGCGCTGCAGGAGCTGAGGTCCAAGCCCCTGGTGTTTGCCAGGCCGGGGCCGAGTACGTGGGTTTTCCCAGCTCCACCGATGGAAGTTTGAGAACACGCTGGGACTGAGAGGCCTCTTCTGTTTAACGCCTGGTTCCCTTCCTCCTCCTCCTCCCCTGTGCTACGGTGGGAGTGGGCGAGCTTGAACAGAAATCTCACTGCTCCTCTCCCTTGTTTTAATTTGCATTTGAGGGTTTGTTTTGCTTTGTGTTTGGTTTTTTTCCCAGAGAAAAACACGAAGTGAGATACCATGTGGGGGAAAAAAGAAACAGTGGGCCAAGATGTAAAGAACACACTGGTAACATCTCCGAGTTGCACGCTGATGAAGGCTGGTGTCAAACTCGGCGTGGGCAGAGAGAGAGACAGGGACATAGAGAAGCGTCAACTATATACGGCTTGGGAACACGTAGGCTGATGGGCTGGAGTTGGGGCGGGGGGGACGGACGACACGCAATGGGAAGCAGCTCCAACCCTGGGGCTCAGCAGTCCAAGGAAAAGCTTCAGGAGCTGCTGGGAGGGGCTGGCTCGGATGTTCAGGAACGGGGAGAAACCTCAGGCTGCACTACAGCGTGGGACGGGACAGAGTGCGGATGAGCATGTCGGGTGGTTCGGCACCGAAAAAGGCCCCAGCCAGAACAAGGCTGGCACAGGCACCGTTTGCTTCCGAGCATCTCAGGGCTGGAACTGATAATAAGGCAGAGGAGGCTTGTCTTTCAGGACTGAGGGGGGGATGAAGGCAGGAAAGGTCACACAGAAAGATTCACAGGCTCAGTGTGGCTGTTCCATCTCAGCCAGGGCACGTGTCGGGGCGCAGCCAGCAGCAGCCCCAGCATGTAAGGGGGAAGGAGAGGGGGGAAGTGGGTCAGGTGCTACAGTGGGACCAGAGCAAGGAAAAAGGAAAAGCAAAAGCGATGATCTGGCAGCATTTCCCTGGGTGAGCATTGACAGGCAGGGGCAAGGGCGTGTGTGTACCCTTTCAGCATCAAACTAGTCCCAGGATTAAACATGCACCTGGAAGATACCATGATGAATACGAGGAGTGAAGATGTTCCAAATACAGAAAATAAGGAGAGGGGGGAGCCTGAAATGTGGCAGAGAAGGAGGACTTACAAGTGATTGCCCAGCATGTTCCTCTTCGTGGCCCCCAGGAAGCTCATCAGGCTGGGGTCCGAATGCTCGTCTCCCACCATGGTGGGGCCAACCTCCTGCAGGGAAAGGCAGCAGAGTGGGTGAGCGATGTGCGGCAGCACAGCCACCCCCTCCCCGCTCCCCAGCACAGCTCCAGCAAGAGCTTTACTGGGAAGGGAATTATTGCCAGCCACCTGCCCGTCCCAGTAGAGGAGCTTGGTGGTTTTGCTCGGTGACGGCCACCTACTGACAGCTCACAGTGGCTCTGGTCCTCTGGGATCCACCACTGGGAAGTCTGTAGGACAGCAACAAGGTGCTACTCAAGCCTCATCATGCAAAACAAGAAAATCTATGTGTTTTACCATGAAATAAGCATCCCCAGGCCAGTTAGGGACTGTTTGCCTGTCCTGGTAGAAGACAGCTTTAGGAATGGCTCCACTAACTGGGAAGGGTGAGAAGATAAGGGTGAGAAGGTGCTGCAGAGTGCTGGGGACAGATGAGCACCCATGGGATGATGAGGGACCGTCACGCTCCCTTGGAAGTGGCAGGAGACTGGAGGAGCTGGGTGGACGCAGTCAGAGGCATGAGTCATCTCACTACCAGAGCCATCAGGTGGACTTCCCACACATCGTAGCAGGGAGGGCAGGGACATTTCTGTACAGTGCTAAGCCCCTCTATGCCCCAAAACCTACCCCTGCATGCTCCTGGCTGTCCCTGAAAACAGCAGCATTTCATTGATTTTAACAGGTGGAGCAATTGTTTTCTTTTCAATCTCCTCCACACTACTGAACAAAGAGTTTGCAGATGGAAACCGTTCTTCAGAGGGATGTTCCCCCTCCACTGGCAAACCTGCATCACACTATTATCACACTTCGTACCATGCAAAGGGCTGCTCAACCCTAAATAATCTCAGGAATATTTTAAGTATCAGCCAGACCCTTTTTTACCCACCATCTTTTCTCTACCACCCCTCGGCAAAAGCAAAGCCCAGGGACAGGACAGGGGGTCCCTAAGCCTCAGGGGCTGCGTGGGGCGGTTTGTGAGCTGCCTGCTCCACGCTTGGCCATGGTCTGGGGGCAGCGGGATGGGAAGCTGCACACTTTGACCCACAATGAATTTAGCAACAAAGCAGCTGGACAGTCTGATGGCCAAGAAAGCAGTGGATTTCTCCTTGGCTGGGCGAGGACTGGGTGCAGCACAGAGGGTAAAATCCCCCCCGACAGCATCTGTCTATGAACGGGCACTGGCAAACTGCATGTAAATCATGAGCCTCGATCGGATCCCAACTAGAAGCACTTACGCAGCGGCACTAATCAAACATTTTAGCAAGCTGTGCAAACCTGCTGGCACACTCTGCTGCCTGGAGCGCTGGAAAAGGCAAGAAATGGAAGCAGAGCCTTCTCCGCTTGCTGGTCCCTGCGCAGCCCTCCCACCCACAGCCCAGCACCATGAACCCCATGGGGGAAGTGCCATGGGAGGCAGTGACTCGTCCCTGCCCCAGCCACTGCCAGGAAAAAACCAGCAAAGTCAATCACCCCCTGCAAGAACAGGACAGGCTGTTTCTAGCCACGGCTCAGTGCCAAGTTTTAGGCTGGAAATGTTTGCTTTGCCTTGCTAAAGAGCAGAGTTTCCAAAGTGCCCAGAGGGGAAATGTGCTTTGCCATGCTAATGCAGCCCTTTCCCGACAGTGCTACAAACCTCAACCATGCTGCGCTCCCTGTATCTTGGTCCATATCATACGATGTCACTGCCAGAGGATGCTTCAGCGCTGCAGCATCCCCACCCGTCCTCCTTCTCAACAGGCTGCTCACCTGGTCCCAGATGCGTGCGTAATGGGACATCTTCAGCCACAGCAGCAGCATCTTTCACCACACTCCTGCCACTTGTTGATTTGCTTTTTTCGCCATTAGCCCCTTCCCATCGCAAACCCACATCATCGTATTTGGGCTTTCAGACATACAGTTCCCCTTTGTGTGGGGAAAAGGAAAAAAACCCTCAAATACAGAACTATCTGCTCTTGTGGTCCTGGCAGGACATGCCAGCTGACAGGTCAGCACCAACCGCTCTGTGGGCTGCAGATGGCTGCAATCGCTCGGAAGTAGTGTTTCCTTTATGTCTTTATATGAGAATAACGGGCTGAGCTCTCAGCCCACGCCTCGGCCAGAGACCCCCACTCAGCCAGAGCCCCCGCCGCTGCTTGGGCTGCCATGCAGCACCCCTGCTGCCAGCAGTGCCCTTCCCTTTGGCTACGGCTGCACCTTCCACCGTCAGACGGCTCTTTGGGGAAGGGGGAAAAGCCACAGCAAGGACACGTGGCCCGAGGTGAGCTTCTTTGATGTTCCTGGGACCCTACAACAAGTGTCCCTGGTGATGTGACTTGCTGTTCCGGGTGGGTCCTGGGGGAGAGGAGCAGGGGTACGGGCACCCCAGTGCTCTCCCCCTGCCTGGCACCCGGGGCTCAGCGAGGTGTGAGGGCGGTGGTGCCCAGCCTGGCCGTGCCGGGGCCCCCCAGATCTGCGGGGCATGCCCCCCCCGAGGTGCCCGCCCCAGCCGGGAGCTGCGCGTCCCCACCCGGGCCCCCCCGCAGGTCCCTGCCCGCCGGGGGCCGGGGGCCGGGGGCACTCACCATGCGGATCTGGGTGCTGATGAGGAGGTACGGCATGCTCCCGCTCCCGCGCCCGCCGCGCCCGCCGCTCCCGGGGGGCCGTGCCCGCGGGGGCCGTGCCCGGGGGCGGCCCTCTGCGTCCCGCCCCGCCGCGTCCCGCCCGCCCCGGCTGCGGGGGGGCACGGGGCTCGGAGGGGCTCGGGGGGGTGTTTAGCCCCGGGGAAGCCAGGCCCACCCCATCCCCGCCGGCGCTGGGCACGGGGGGGGGTGCCCGCGGGGTCCCGCCGGCCGCCTCGTGCCGGGGGTCGGCTCTGCCCTCCCGGTAAGGGCGGGAGGCCGGGGGCGGGGAGGGGGGGGCGGGTGGGCTGGGAAACGAGCTGGGAGGCGAGGGACTGGGAGGTGGTGAGCTGGGAGGTGATGGGCAGGGAAGTAATGGACCAGGAGATGGTGGACTGGGAGGCGCGGGACCAGGAGACAGTGAACAGGGAAATGATGGACGCGGAGACAAAGAACCAGGAAATTAAAAACAGAGAGATAAAGGACCGGGAAATGACAGACAGAGGAATGAGGACTGGGAGATGACGGATCAGGAGCCAGGCAGGTGGGGACCCCTGCAGAGCATCCCAGATGCCACCCTAGGGTCCTTTCCAAACATTCCCCTGAAGCAGGATGTGTGGCATAACCAGCATATCAGGGAAAAAAAGTCACTTTTTCTACGGACTGTTGAGCTTTTATCTGGAGGCGTGGGGGTTTAAATCCCTTCAAAATCTGAGGAGAAGCTCATTTCCCAAGGCCAAGACAGAGAGAGATGCTTCCTCTGTAGGTGCTGATGGAGTAATTCCCACCTCGACACCCACCCTAGCAGTTTTAAAACTATATATAAAGCAAATAATCTGTCCATAAATAGCAAATAATAGATCCCTAGTCTCAAAACTTGAACAGAAACCTCTCCATGCAGCTCACAAGAGATGATTAACAACCCATAATCAATTGCTAACTTTGCTAGTAATCTTCAGAAATAAATGACTGCAGGAGAAAGCAGAAGAAGGATGCTCCCATGCCGAGGAGCCTCGCTGCACCGTGTCCTTCCTGCCTGACCTGCGGCCCGTTTCTCTGAGCTGCCCCGAGTTGCTGATTAACTGTGACAGGGAGCAAGGGAGAAAATTAACATTTCTGCTCACTAGGCTAAAGGAAACGCTCCAACAAAGCCAAGCTTTGCTGTTATTATTAACATTATTATTGACTTTTTTGGGTTTGGCATGATAAAAGAAAATAACCAGCAGAGGCTGACGTCATCATCTTCCTAAAAGGTGCCCCAAATATCCCAATATATTCATTTCGAGCTGTATGGGGGAGACCTCACTCCACAGGTTAAACATCAGCTCGTTTAGATCATTTTCATCCTAAAGAGGGTCTTCCAAAATTCCCCACTGCCAGACCAGTCCAAATGTTTACTCCTAACTCTGATGTAAACCTGTGTTTGGCTTCTGGTGTGATAAATTAACACGCTGTTGCCTCTGTTGCCCAGTTAATGAAAGGGAAATGTTGCCTCCTGCGCATTTCACCTGGGCTGTGTTTGATTTCAACAGTCCGAAATCCATAACCCCTTTGGACCTCCACCGGGCGGCCTCAGGCAGTTACTGTCCTGCTGGCCACAGAAAATAACACAGATGTGAAATCCAGAGCCTTCGGTCTATCCACAAATTAAAGAAAAATATAGCCAGGGTTCTTGCCCGGTGGCAGCCTGCCCAGCTCTTGCTCTCTCTGGTCGGTCTGGCTCATACACCACTCTTTAATGCCGGGGGGAAGATAAGAGAGGGAAATGAAAACAGAGCCTGCACACAATATTTTGGTATTGGATTTCCTGATGAGATACCAGAATCTGGGAGCCAGCCCGAGCGCTCGGCCCTGCAGTGGCGTGAGAGCGAGCCATAAAGCACAGCACAATGTATCTCAGTGGTATCATTCATCATCTGAAAGCAACTTATTACCCTTTGGCACTGGCTCCGACTGGTCTGCTTACAGCCCTCAGCGGACATGCCAAGCAACAGGGGCCAGCGGGAGCTGCCGGCTTGGAATCTCTCCCAGTAATTCAGATAAAAGAGAGAAAAGGGTCATTTGACTGCAGAAACCATCACCCCATTACCCACACTTACAAGAGGCAAGTGGCATATGCAGAGCTTTATTTTTCCTCTTCTGACAGCAGCCGCTTTTTCTAATTAACACCCTCTTCTTTCTGCAGCACCCAATTAAATTTCCCGCCCAGAATATTATTAATTGGACAGAGGGCAGCAGCTCAGGATGAGCACCCCTGACCCTGAGGTGTGGCTTTGCTTCTTGAAGGTGAATTGCACAGTGGGAGATGAGCAAGCTGCCGATTGCTGCCACTGGAATTGTGACACCGGTTAAATGGTGCTGGCTCGGCACTCGGGCACGGGCACCACAGAACATCTTTAACCCACCTTTTTAGCTGGGAATGAGTACACTGTAGAGGGTGTTAAAGGAACCACTGGTTTTCCCGTGGCTGTTCCAGAAAAAGGTGTTGCTGGTTTCCATAATCCCAGTATAAGCAGCAGGTGGGAGGTCACGCTGGGGGTTGCTGCAGGATGGAGAAATGCAGCCCCCGGCGCTCAGGCTGGCTGTTTGGCCGCTCCTGCCCTCCGGCCCTGCACAGTCTATTTCCACCTCAAATACCTCCTCCCCCACCCACAGCCGGTGGTGTTCTGCACCCCCGACACCGTGACGAGCCTGCAGAGGGTTCGCTTGCTAAAATCACCATTTCCCACCCCCACCGTTTCCCTCAGCAGCCGTGGGGCTGAAGGATAGTGAGGGAACACTGAATCCAGCTGGGATTCCAGATGCACCAGCCTGCTGGCACCCAGTTGCTGTCTGCGGGTGCGAGGGGGTTAAAGGGAAAGAGCAGAGCCCCTGCGCTGTCCGGATATTGCTCCCGCCAGGAGCCGCTTATCGCTTTATTAGAGCAGCGATATGAAGGCTGCATCACCCAGGTACTGTCCGCAATATGGCGGGGGTGGGGTGGGGGGTGGTGCTGCCCGGCCTCTAGGGCCCCTCGGCAGGTGGGACAGAGGGGACAGGGACAGGGCACCAGGTGACGGGTGGGTGACGAGCCAGCGGCTGCTGCAGTGTTGGCCCCTGGCCCACCAGAACTGACTGTGGCAGTGAGGCAGGCCACGATTCTGGGGGGTGCGGCTGTAGGGCTGGGGTATGGGGGCAGGTGCAAGTGTAAGTAAGTGCAGGTGTAGGTTCAGCTGCAGGTGTAGGTTCAGCTGCAGCTGCAGGTGTAGGTGTAGGTGCAGACACAGATGCAGCTGTATGTGCAGGTGCAGGCATATGTGCAAGTGCTGGTGTAGCTGTATGCGCGGGTGCAGGTGCAGCCCTATGTGCAGGTACAGGTATACGTGCGGGTGCAGGTCTAGCTGTAGGCGCAGGTACAGGTGTACGTACAGATGCAGGCACAGGCGCCGGTGTACGCGCAGGCGCAGCCGTAGCCGTACGCGCCCCCCGCCTGCCCCGGGCCCCGCCCCGCCGTTGGGCCCCGCCCCCCGTCGCGCGGCGATGACGCGGCCCCGCGCCATTGGGTGCCGGCGGGCGCAGGTGGCCGCGCGGCAGGCGATGGCGCGGGCCGGGCCGGGGCGGCTGGCGCTGGGGCTGGCGCTGGGCGCGGCGGGCGCCGGGCTGGGCCTGGGGCTGCTCTGGGCGCTCAGGCGGCGGCGGGCCGGGCGGGCCTGGCGGCGCGGCGCGGCGGAGGCGGCGGGGCGCCGGAGCCAGGGTAGGAGGGCGCGGTGGGGCCGGCGGGGGCGAGGCCCGGGGCAGGGGCGCGGCGGCCTGCCCCCTCCCCGACGGACGGGCTCTGCCGGTGCTGAGGCGCTGCCGCTCAAGCCGTTGGCCGGAGGGGCCGCCTGCGGCCCGCGGAGCCCGGCGGCGCCGGGTCTGTCCCAGGCCGGGTGCTGTTCGAGCTGTCCGAAGACGCCAAGCTCAGCCGCGGCTCCCCTGCTCCGGCGGGGCCGGCGCTCGGACGCTTCAGCAAATGCCGGCTGCCGGCCGCGGCCCGGGCTGTGCGGAGCCGGGGGCTTGCCGGGCTTTGACACGAGGCGGCGGGCCCGGGCCGGTGGGTCCCCGCGGGGCAGGGCAGTGGGCCAGACTCAGACTAACATCGCTCGTGGGGGAAGAATTTTCCCTGGACTGTGTTTGTGGGGTACCCCACGGCCTGTCCGTGCCTGCCTTGTGGCGGGGGTTTAACCTGTGGTGCTGCGCGGCCCGGTTTAGATGCTCCTGCCGCAGCCTTGTGCCGCATGGAGCCTCAGCCGAGAGGGCGGGGGGTCCCCAGGGGCCAGGCCGCCTGCTATCACTGCAGTGTCAGCCCTGGCTGCCAGCCGTACACCTGGGGAGGAGTCGGTGCATCCAGGCTCGTGGGGCTTGTCCCTGGAGCAGCAGGTCCTGAGCGGGACTTGGGAGGACGGGAGCATCGGCCGTGGGGTAACGGGGGAGTGACAAGTGCTGCAGGGGGAGCAGGTGCCTGAAACCAGCACACTGACACTGTGTACAGCTCCTTCTTGAGAAAGCAGCAGAGCAAACTGACATGTCTGAGAAGCAAAAAAAGAGTAGGGAAAAGGTTACAGTACTACTTTTATTTAGGAGAGTTTTGACTTTTCTTATCTCTTGAGTCCAGTGTGTTAACACAGGGTACCTGTGTTACCTGTCTTCCACAAATCTGGCTGCTTTTTTGAGAGTGATTATCTTTGTTGTTGTCGTTAATACAAAAAGAGTGTTCCTTCTTAAATTCACTTAACTGGTAGTATATTTATTTATAATATCTGAGCTTTCAAGAGAACATATTTAAAATCCACAGGTGTAAATCTGTTCTTACGTGCCAGTTGGTCATCCTGTATTTGCAAGAGGGTTTAAGGATCAGAGTCAATGGTAAAGGTTCTAGTTGCTCAGTAGAAGGCAGTGACACATTTTAATGACTAAACTGCTACTTAGTCTGATGTCTCCTCTCTGGGTTTCTGTGGGGTTTTTTTTTTTCCCCTTGAATAAGGATAGAATGACTTTTGTCACGTTATCTTGTAAGCTGGTTGCTTTCGCGGCTGATAGCTTCCCGAGTTGATTGCAATTCAGGAGAAAAGCAGAGTAGTTTTTCAGCATGGTGTTAGTACAGAAGTGTGGAGAATAGGAATTAAATTAATTTGCAGTAAGGACTTTTTTTAAAAAAAAACAACCAACACAACAACAGTTTCTTCATCTACAGTAGACTTCATGATATTCAGTATGGATTTTGCTCTTTTTAAGAAAAAATCTTACAAGTGCTTGTGTCAGAGGAGGGAGCAGTAAACCAGCTGAAGAACCCAGAACCTTAGGCCAGGTCAGGTGGCAGTACTCGAGACCAAGCCTCATCTCCTTCCTCTTCCGAAAACAAAATTGTGCTAAGATATCCCAGGTAAGGTCCTTTCCTGTTTGCATCTAATGAACTTTCTCTCCTCTTGTTTTCTTTAAGTTGTGCCCAGATTGCCAGTGCCTGCAGAGGCGGAAGATGGTGTGATGTACGCGCCTCTCCTAAGGCATGACGAGCAGGTGGATGTGCTGGAGCGCCTTGACTTTGTGGTGAGAAACATTGCAGAGCTAAGAAAAGAAGTGGAGGAGCTACGAAACAGCCTGCAGCACTTAGCGGCAGAAATCGTTGGTGAAGTCAGGTATCGACTCTGCCCTTTTTTGTCTTTTTCTGCTGTTGCCCGTATTTACTCCATAGCGTGGTAAACCAGCCATGACTGAGTATGTTAAATTTAAAATACAAAAGTGGCAAAAGTGTCTCTATAGTTTCCATTGGCCTTGACCTCTGGTGAGATTAACGTAAAAAACCTGTATGTTTAGCCAGGGTTGGTTTTCTTTCTTATGGAGTATTCAAGTAGTGACACTTGCTTTGTATTCTAGACCAGAAAATGTATTTGTTCTGTAAATGTTTGTCTCTTGCTGCTGCTGTTTTCTCTCTGACTGCTGCCAGCTGTAGGTAACTTTTGATACAGAATAAAAAGTCCTATATTCTGCAAGGTGTTTCAGGATTCCTTTGTCTTTGTTCATTGAGGAAATTGGAGGAATACATGTGATATGATTACCCCTTTGTATATGGATTGCATATATGAATTGTATGTGGACCAGCTCTGTGGGTAGACTTGCCTTAGCTGTAGAATGCAGTGTTTGTATGGTAGCAGAGTGTTTGTATAAGCAGGAGTAAGTCACCTTGTGAATTCTTTGGATATAAAGCAAATTGGATAGAATCTGCTAGAGAGGAAAATGGAAGTGAAATAGCAGATGTTTCGCTATCAAATGTTTATTTATCTTTTTGCCTTCCTCAAAGATCCCATCTGGAAGAAACCCAGAAAGTAACTCGCCGGAGGCGGTTTCCTAGAGAAAGAAGGGATTCCACAGGCTCCAGTTCCATTTATTTCACAGCCAGCTCAGGAGCAGCCAACACGGATGATGGAGAAAGTGAAGGAGGGTAAGCAGAGGACCAAGTTAGAAGCAGCTTTTAGGGGCTTTAGTGCCCAACTACTTACGCCTGAGCAGTTTATAACAGAAAGGAAGGGATTTTTTTCATCACTAGGTGTCTGTCACCCTGGGTTTATGTGCTTTTATTACACGAAGTCTGTGACTGCCAGGGCCAGATGGAGAGAAGTGCAATGATTCTGACTTCCAGAGAAAGGGGGGAAAGAAGAAGAAAAAATAAATAGTTTTTGAGGGTTATTTTAAGCAATAATTTGATTAGGGAATTTCACAGAAAGAAGGGAAGTAGAAGTCTAGCCTGGGACTTGAGTGAGATTTTATAAATAAAATTTCCATACAATAATATATTTTAGAATGGCTGGAAAACTTGAGAGAGTTAAAAATATATTCCAGTTAACTAAAATGTCTTTGGCTAGGGTGTTACATAATGGAGTTTTCTCAGTGTCTCACACCAAACAGTTGTGTTGCTTAGGTCTTAATAATTTGAAACCAGGTGAAAAATACTGTATAGTTTAAGAACACCTATAAAAATTACAAAGTAAATGCAAGTGTTCTCGTATTAGATAGATAACAAGAGGTCTGCTGCTTACATGTATGTGACTGCCGTCTTTCCGATGAAACACTTCTCTTCTGTGCCTTAATCAGATGAATTGTATAGCTTTTGAGGTGTGTAAGCGTGTTCTAAAATATGCAGTGCTGGCTGTATGTGCTTTCCCAAGGAAGTTGAAAGGAAATGTAACTTAACGAAGGAAGTTAATTATAGTACTGAGAGCAAGGCAGGCAGAATTTGGGCATGACGTGCTGTTTGGTAGCAGCTAAATGACCAGTCAGCTGGTGTGCGCTGACACTTGGTAGCACGGGTTTGTAATCAGGGGACAAAGCAGCCAGTGCTGTAGCGGCATCCTAGAACAAAGGACGTGGAACCGCAGGAAAGAGGCGTTGTGATGGCCAGAGAACTGTGGCTTTTTAGTATTTTATCTTTAGTAGCTGAAGTGGTGAAGCAGGAGAAAGCTGATGTGTGGGTGTTTATGTGAAGCAAAATTAGGGAGTAAGTGGTTCACCGTGGTGTAATCGATAACAAGGCTGCATAACAAATTTTAAAACTTTATAGTTGGTTCTGGAGACAAGACCTTGCTATCTAGATAATGAAAGATGCATCGAGCCATCAGGGTGCCAATGCATTTTGTAAAGCATGCTGAAAACAGTGGTCTTACTCAGTGGATGCCAGCTGTAGGTATCATCTGATTGTTAGAAAATTTTAAGTCATGATGCAAGCCGACAACAATTCTGAGGTTCAGAGAAGGCATCATCCTTGGAGGACCTCAAGTAGACTGTGGAGCAGGGATTTGTTTTTCTGCAAAACCTCATTACTTTATTAAAATGTGATGATTGGAGGAGTTCTTACTTTTTGTTTAAGATCTGTTATTAGGTTTAATGATCAGTGTGGAGAATCGGTGCATAAGCAGCTCTCGTCTAACTTTAAAAAAATTCTAGTAGTATATAATTTCTTACTCTGGCCTGTGCCCTGTGCAAATAGATATAATACTAGTCTGTTTGGGACGAGCTGCCTTTACTATGCAATATTGTCTTTTAGAGATGTAAATACTAAAATTTCCTAGTAGAAAATCAAGGTAGGAAATGTAAATTTTGGAAAAGACTGGTTTAGCTTTTTAGCAGCCACTGGGAGGAAGAATGAGACTATTCTCAACAGGGAAGTTTCAGCTGTGTATTCATTTCTGACAATTGGATTATTTTAATGAAATTCAGAAAGAAAAACTCACATTTCAGCTTTAGTTTGTAAACCACATGGACATAAGCATCTTCTCAGATTTCATATACAATTCACAAAAATCATGATGAGCTTTCAGGAGCCCAGAGGTCAGTCTTGGGCTGCTTAATTTCTCTATATTGCTTTGGCACTGCCTTGGTCTTTTGGGCTTCTCTGCCGCCTCTGCCCATGTGCTCTTTTGTTCCAGATAGTGTGTTTTCGTTTTTGTTCAGAATGTGTGCTAGCCGGAGGCCTCAGCATATGAGAACATTTAGGAACTTTCCATCATTGTAAACTTGAGAAAACAGGCTGATAACATTAAATCCCTTAATCTTTCTGAAAACTGTTGAGTTTATGAAGTTTCATACGGTAATACTTGTCTTTTTAAACTGGCAGCAACTTGCGTGAGCTGTCTTGGAGAAAACACATTTTTGTGGTGAAGAAAAAAAGTGTAGAGGAGCCATCCATCGCTGCCTGTTTTTTAAAACCGTATTGTGTTTCAGGAGTCATCAACATGGCTCAAAAGTGTTTTTCAGCTGAAATATTGAAATCTTTGCAGCTGCCAGTAAAATGTTGTAGTGAGACAGTGTCACAGCTGTGTAGCCCACAATTGTGCTGCACAGTCGGTTAGGACAGGAAATAGGAGAATTTGAGGAGTTTGTGTTTAAGTACCGAAAATGAGGTGGTCTAGAGAGCTTATAATATCATTGATCTTAAGAAAATACCAGGAAATTGAGTTTCTAATGTGGAGCGGAGCCATGCCAGTGTCACCTACCACTGTGTTGCGACGTTATGCGTTAATTTAGTGCTGCCCGTGTAATCTCCAGCATGTCGCCTTGTAGTGCTTGCTTTCCTGGCTTTGCAGTGATAAGGCTGACTCTTACTGTATTTCTTGTCTTAAAATATTTCACTACAGAGTGGTGTGTTTTTAAATTTATGGGTGAAGGTTGGAGGCTGTGGTGAGTGAGGGCATATGTTTACCCTCTATCAGAGGGGGAAATGCTTGAGCATTATTGATGGTTCTCAGAAAATTGAAGCTTTGATAGCCAAAAAGCTAAATAGATATGTATATATTTAAATATATATAACATAGTCATTATCGATGTGTCGCCAAATTACTGTAACTGCTTGCTTCAGATATGGACTTTGGTCACATATCTTTGCCTCCAGACAAAGGCAGCTTCACACACAGAGCACCGGGCTCTCCCTCAGCCAGAGCAAAAGGGAGTGCAGCTGTAGTTACCGAACGCCCCCAGACTGCAATGGCTTTCAATTCTAGCAGAACTTGTAAAGTCAGCTTGGGCACAGTTTAATTGGGTAACAATTACAAACATCCCCTAGAATTAAGTGTTTGTGGGTCTTGAAGTAACTTGCTTCAGGAAGAGAGCTTTCTATTCAGATAAACCAACAAAACCCAAATATAAATTAAAATACTGTCTGACTTGCACTTACTCTTCAGTTAAAAATTTGCAGATAAATGTCAGGGGGGACAAATAAAGAGTCGTTTTTAAAAATAAATCAGTTTTGTAAGTAGGTACCCCACTGCAGTGGTATCAGTGTATATATATATATATGTATATAATGCTGTTTTAAATTTCTAGCTTAGGTGCCTGTATATGATTTGGGGAGCTTGCTTTTTGCTGTTTGCAGAAACTTTGATCTGAGCTTTATCCTGGTTCCGTTGACTAATTTAGCAGCTCATCATGGCCTGGGCTTTTGTACATGTAGTGGCTCATCTGCTGTCTCCTTGCTGGACTTCTTGCTCATGTGAAATAGTTTTGATCACTCTCCTGCTGTTCTGCACCTTTTCACATGTCAGTGTGAACAAGCTGTTTTGTATTTAGCGCTCAGACAAGATGATGGAGGTACTAGATATTGCCAAAACAGCTATTGTGTCTGAAATTTCCTGGAGCAGGCCAGAAACCTCAGGCTATATTTTCCACATGGGGGTGTGTGTCAGATTTTTTTGTTGAAATTCTCTTTTGTAATCCATACGATAACTGAGTTGTCCTGGTTCTGTTCTTAGTTGTTAATTAATTCTCTTACACTGACGTTAGAAGGCCTAAGAGAAGCTGTTAGGGTGTGCAAGTGTGATGTGGACACTTGCGGCCGAGTTCTATTTAACTTTTGCGGGGGCCTTCTTTCTTCAACTTTCTGAGGCTGTGTATATTACATGTGAGATAATGATCGGTGTGTTATTTGAGACACTTGGATTGCACAGAGTTCTCCAGGATAAACTAAGACGCTCCTATTAGGAAGAATTGTTTTTTCTGTACTGTATGTATAAAACTGTATAGGCTGCACAGCATCTCCTCAAACTAATTTTGCATTGTGGGGTGGGTTTTTTTCCCCCCTCAAAGGTACACCACAGCCAACGCTGAGTCTGATTACGACCGGGAGTCTGAGAGAGAAAGTGAAGAAGGGGAAGATGAAGTGAGCTGTGAAACAGTGAGAACTGCACGACGAGATTCCTTGGATCTCATCAACGAGGATGAAACGCATTTAATCTTAGATTCCTCGCTAGAGGAAGGACTGGGTCAGCTACTGCAGCAGGCTGACCAGTTGCACAGTGGGGATGAGCAGGAGAAGAAAGAGGGATTCCAGCTGCTGCTGAATAATAAACTGGCGGTAAAGGTTGCCTTTTTATATTTTCCAGCAGTGATTTGTGTTTTCAGCTAAATAGCTGGGAAAGAGGAAATTGCACATCTTAGTAGGGTCCAAGGCCTACACAACATCTGGGCCAGCTTCCAGTGGCCCACTTCCTCAGGAGCAGCTTGGGAGCGGGCTGAAGGCCAGAATTGTTTTTTGCAGCAGCAGCCAGTTTCCAGTTGCTTTTCAGTCTTGGAACTCCATGTCTCTTCATGTCATTGCTTTCCCTGAGTGAACACACTGTACATGTGTAAAATAACAGTGCTGTGTGTATACAGTAAACACGGCAAATGTTGTGAAGAACGTTTTCCCTGTTGCAAATGCAATGGCTCGATCTGTATTCAGGAAACTTGGCCCTCCTGAGGACTGCCCAGGGCACGCGTGTGGTGGTTCATGGGATAAATAAGTAGCGTGTTCAGACAGAAAGGTTAGGCAACACCTATGTGTATGTTAGTTAAGGAGATTACAAACCTGGATGGTGCAGGTGTTTTGCCACCTTAAAGAATGTGTCTTTTTTATATCACATAGGCAATGGGAATCAGTCCCCTGATTCCATGAATGCTGGTGCTGCCGCTGGGGTGTGGGGATGTGGCGAGGGGCAGTGGCAGCTTTCTTGAGCTGTTGCAGGTGGCTGGCTTAGACCTCTGGCCATGCACAGCTGATGCACTCGGTATTGAAATGTGGCTTGGAGCCCCAGTGCAGGCGTGTCTGTGCCAGCTGCACTTGTGCTGTCAGCCTCTGTTAGTGTTTACCCAAGTACTGTGTAGCCAGCAAAGGAAACGTTTTGGGTCACCAGCTTTTTAAAGAGCAATACCTTTTTGGCTCCTGTATTTCCAGGAGGAGCAGAAGGAAAGAAATAACAGACAACTGGATCAGTTCTTATTTCAGGTAGTTCTGTTTTTTTCCTTCCCACCAGACCTGTTGGCTTCTGAAATTCTCTCATATGCTTTTTGTGGTGATTCTCCCACTTCTTTATTTACAATACTATCACAAAAGAAGCCAAACTCGTAAGTGGTTGTGGTTTAATTTTCTACTTTTTTTTTTTAAGTAAGTTTGAGTTTGTCAGAACATGCCTGCTTAAAATTCAGCAGTACACCTACTGTACCATCCCAGGTTTAAGATCGAGGCAGGATGTGAAACTGCTTGGATGTGGACTGAGGCACAGAAAAAGTAAAATTCAATTTGTGAATTTTAATTAAGGAAGTAGTGAGGTTTAGGGTGATTTCCACCCCCATAGTGCCTTGAGGGTAGTGGGGACTGCTGAAGAACTAACCCCAGTATAGCCATTAAGTGGAGGGGTTCCCTGTGAGAAGGCGACAACAATTGGACCGGTAGCAATAGTGTAGCATTGGAAACTTAATTAAAAATTTGGGCATCTGGTTTGCTCTCTTGTGGTTCTGCTTCAGTTCTCGTAGAGCTGGGCCTTTTAAGGTTTCAGAAAATGTCTGTGTGACTTCTAGTATGTGCACCCACTTGATTTTTCTTTCTCGTGGTCTTTGTCAATGGCAGAATGGGTCTTGATATATCAACGTTTATGTTTTTACTGCAGTATGCAGGCCAGAAAGAATTTCTTTGGCGCCTGGCCCGAGCACATAGCGATATGTGCGAAATCACAGAGGACGCAGATGAGAAGAGATCGTACGCATCTGATGGTAAGGAATTGTGTATTTGAGGCAAAGGAAGGGGGTGTTCATAGCTGACATTACACTTCAGATTTATAAACACTACTGTTGCAAAAAATGTGGTGGATTTATGTTTTTTCTTGTAATTTTTTTTCAGGTAAGTAGCTAGCAGTACTGTGGTGCTGTGTGTTTAAAATTTCTGCTTTCTGAAAGATACTATAAGTAGACCAAGGGCTACTTATAAGTGTAAAAATTTGTCAAAGCTATCATCCTGTGTGGTATTAAACAAATTTTGCTGTAATGCATTCAGTTTTTCTGTATTGCTAACATGTGCAGATATAAGAAAGAAGCATATTTTTAAATGCATATTCACTTAGAGGAATCAGTTTGGTTTCTTTCCCTTGTTCTTCTTCACTATCTAAAATGTGGTTTGTTTGCAAGGTTGTAGGTGGGTCAAAATAAAACAATAAAAAAATCATCTTTGTCACAGTTAAGGTGTGCAATAAAAGGTACGGTCCTAAATTTCTATCCTGTTTATTATGCACTTAACTATAGTTACTTAATACTGTATCTAATATAATTATTCTTTTCTGGAAATCAGTGTAGCCATTTACTATTTACCTATTACATTTACATTACACGAAATTTTAAGTGCTATTTTGATAGTTGTTTTAGCCTTCGCTAGGTGCTTAGTTTTCAGCTTTTTGAGACTGCAGGCTCTTGGAGGAGAGAGGGAGAAGTGGGGGTGGGTCCTGGGTCTGAGGCTGTGAAGCGCTTCAGAACAAAACCACTGAAAGCTCTAATTAACTTTTCTTAACATGGTGTGGAGGATGTTTTCACAATAGGTAACTGTACTTCCAAATGAGGTGAAACCATGTTGACAGGACAGCACAGTTTGCTACTGTACTACAAATCTGCATGATCTCTTTGAGTGGTCTTGGATGTTCGGTATCACTGCAAAAGCAGGAAAATTATTTATGGGATGTTTTCAAGCCAAATGTATTGTATATTTTTTAATTTTATTACTTTTATGCCATTGTAGTATTGTACTCTTAACAGCTCCAGAGAAAGAAGTTAAGGGGGAAAGCAGCTGAATTTCTTACCTCTGACCACTTCCTTGCAGGGAAAGAAGTGATAGAAGCTGCCTTACAGAAATGGGATCAAAGTGCTGAGTGCCATCAGTGGTACGTAACTTTTTACTTCTTGCTTTTCAGAAGTATAGGAAAAGGACTTAGAGATTGTTGCAAGCTGAACTGTATTTAAAAATTAAGAAACCCCAACTTGCTTTCTCTTACTTGGAGTACACTACATTGATACTGTTTTCTGTAAAAAGCCATTTTTAACAGCTTTGGTTAACTGGCATAAGTAATGGCTTGACAGATGGTAGGTTTGGTTGTGATTATAGTAATAAACTTCACATGGCTTATGCCAGTTTAATGATGAATTTCTCTCCAAGATGGCCAGAAGAGTTCCTGAGCAAAAGCTCCCAGATACAATAACGAACTTCTTTGGCTGCTAACAACAAATTGTACCAAGCCTTTTGTGACTCTGCACCTAAAAAATTGATGAACTTTGGTGGTGGTAGTGAGGGATGAAATTCCAGATGAGGCTTGGAGAAACAAGCTGCTGACAAAATGAGCTTGAGACTAGTAGGTGCAGTATGCTCCATTTGGTGTTCACCAGGCTAAATTGAGCAGAGTAAACTGCATATATTCTTTGGGCTACTTGTGGCTTAAGTGCAATGTTTTGAAAAGGTGAAGTGAAGTTTGTTTAGAAGCTTTCCTGGGAATTGTGCAATTTCCCTTTCTGAGAGTGGAAGACAGTAACTTGCTTAGCAGCTGACTTCTGGGCCCATGTGTGTGCCTGGGGGTGGGATGCTGCAAGTGTCTTGGCACAGAAACAAGCTGAGCCCTGTCAGCCCCGCTTTTGATTGTGCAAACGCTGGGAAAATGCATATCGGAGCGTCCTGTTCTGTGCCCAGTGCCCACGGGCTGCCAAAGAATGCTTCATGCAGATAACTTGCAGAAAGCTAGTTCCTCAATTTGAGAGCTCAGTATGGTGAGGCTCTTTATTTTCTTTCGAGTCCTCTGCTTCCTTTGGCCCGTCTTCAGCCCCCCCCCTAGAGTGATGTATATATCCTTCAAAGCCAAGCTCACAGCCAGCTGCACAGCTCTTGGGGGCAAAGTCTTAAGAGTTAAATACTAAATGTGAATGAGGTTTTTCCTTTGTGTTCCTCCAACATTCTTGGGTTAATTGTTGGGTTTTATTCTGTTACTGACATTTTGATAATGCTCTGCTGCACAGGGACGCTTGCTTTATGTCAAGAGGTGATTTATTTCCCTCAATCAGCTAGGTCTGCGAGCGTGGGCTTAGTGGTATGCCAATGGTCTCATATACATCTTAATCCTGGAGTAAGGAGGAACACCATTCTTATCAGACAGCCTTCTACAGTCTTCTGGAGAGTGTCTTCTGGCCTGGCACTGCTGCATTCTGCTCTTGGATGCTGCTTCTCACTCCGCAAAGCACTCTGGCTTTGAAATGTATTGAGACAGCAGCATGTGGCACTTTGTTAATTTTTTTTTTTTTTTTTATTGGTTCTAAAAGGTGAAATGATCTGCGGTTTAGCCAAGCAAGGTGTTCTATGTTTGTATAAATGCTGTGGCTGGTTAGGATTTCAGTCAGATGTAGGCAAAAGGGAAGGTACCTTGCCCTTTTCAGGAGCCTGAATGAACAGGCTTTGGTTGCAACTCATGTATAGGATTGAAAGGATTGCTGCTCTTTTTTTAAAAAAATGCACCAAGAGAGTTGTTAGAGCAATACAGATATTTGTAGTGATAAAGGAATATGCTTTTCTGGTATTGGGGTGAATTCCTTGATGAACGGTGTTTATCAGCAGTTACTGTGAAGGATTGATGAGATGTGGAATAGACTAAAAGATAAATTATTTTTTTAATGGAAATTATTGGGTAAACAGGATGCTAAATATCTTTACCAAACAAGACCTGTGCTTTTCTGAGATGACGAAATTTATTTGGAGGATCGTTTTGGGCTGCTACCATGTAAATAAGTGCCTTTATCATCTTGAAAAGATAGTGTATTTTAGCTCTTAGTAATGAATTGCTGTTCTCAATTAAAGCTTTGATATGAAGGAAGAACAGTGGAACAGACAGCGTGACTAATTTCTAGCAGATTATGGTGTTTGGCTTTGTCTACTGCTTAACATCTTGAAGGAGTGGGTTTTTAGTTGCCAGGTTGAGTCTTAATGTTTGCAAGGCATTTTGATACTCGATAGCCTGGTATTATACAAAACAAGGTTCTGCTTCAGGGTATATTGATAGCTTGGCTTTGTAATTCAGGTTTATAGTGTGCAGAAGTAATAGCTGTAATGTAATGTTTATTTGTGTGTCTCCAGTAGACAATCTCAAGCCGTTTGAGCTGAGATGTTGTCAGTGCCTCTGTTACAGCCTATGCCTGCCTCTTCCCACGGGGGTTTTGGTGAAAGAGTGCACAGTTCTTGCCCTATTAGACCTGTCTCTTTTCCAAATGAGGTAGGGCTTCTGCATGTAGCTCTTGCTTTTAATTCTAGAGAGCAGCTGCAGCAAGGGCAGTGGGAGAAAGGAAATAGCAGAGCAGCGTGTGGGAGGCATAGAATTTATTGGAAATAAATATGTAGCTACCTTTATCAGTCACAGAAAGAATTATTTTCTACCATGAATAGAACAGGAAATTATTCCCTTTCCAGCTCTGTACGGGTCATGGGATGGTTGCAAGCTGTTTTAATTGCAGACTTTTTATGCTAACTGAATTTACCCTGAGAAAAAAATTATTGCTCATGAAATAATGCTTAATAGATGAAAAGTTACATACATATGAAAAATGTAAGGTAAAACATAGTCCCAAAAGACATTCTAGGTTGTTTTCCCTTTACTCAAGTAATGGGCACATTGCTCAGAATGACATGTAGTTCACCATGTTCTGTGGTAGCGAAGTTTAGGTAGATACAAAAAAGCCCAAAATTGAAAGAATGCAATGATTGCTTTCTGTCAGCCTGCCATCCATAGCTCCAGGTGGGAGAAGCACAGCAGTGAGTTCATGGCCCTGATGGAGCTGTTCTCAGCGAGTTCATGTAATCTTGTCTCAGCCACTTGGATCCTTCCTTTCCCATACCATCCTCTGGTATAGATCCCGTAATTTAACATGATCTGTGTAGAAGCAAACAGACATGCTTACTCTGTTTGAAATTGCCGGTAGAGGTGTTAAAGCTTTTTTTGGTTTTGATTTGATGCCCTAGCTCTTGGTTTATGGAGAAGTGAACCGAGAATGATTATTCACATTTCCTTTGTAAATTATGGTATTATTCTGTTGTATTTCTCTCATTAGTATCTGTTTCCTTTGCTGAAGAATCCCAGTCTTTATCATTTCTTTTCATAGGGAACCATTCCATTATTTCTCATCACCCATGTTATCTTTCCCATATTATTGTCTTTCTACTATATCTTTTTTTCAGACAAAAGGATGGGAATTCACTGCAGAACACAAGTTGTGGGAGCAGCATGGATTTGTCTAATACTAATGTGATGATCCTTTTCATTCTTACTTCCATATACAGTAGTCAACATTCTCTTTCTCTTTTCCACAACGTATAAATGGACATTTTAATAGAAGTATTCCCAGTGATTTTAGCATCTCTTCTGTGTGATACAGGCTGTGTGAAGGCTGTGATTGTGTGTAGGTATCATTAGGGCCGCATTTCTTCCTCTGTGCATGGCTTCATGTTGACCATAAATTTCTATTTTATCAATTGCCGCTCAGTGCTTGTGGATCATTTCAGATGCACTTGTGCTGGTTTTTGGTGCTTATTCGTTGTTCTCTATGCTGTATTACTTGCTTCTGTTGCACAAATCATTCCCTGTTTTATTGGCTTTAAGGTGTGATGCTTATCAAGCAAGATAGAAGCTACTTTGCATACAATTGTTTTTCCCTCAGTGCCTCATAGTTATTGCATTAATGACTGACATGTAAAAGCAACAAACAAAAATAACATTTTGAACAAGAAGGGATCTCTGAGTGCTGGCGAAGGCAGCGCTGAGCAGAGCGTGACTGGCTGCAGCTTCAGTGTGTTTTGTGGCTGGATGATTTGATGGCTTTGGCAGTGTGATAATGAGTGGTTTCTCAAGAATGACAGAGAAAGCAGTAAGTGTCTGGGACTGTGTCTGGACTAGCTTTGGGATCTGCCCAAATATGAAGGAGAGCCCTTTCATGGATCTCTTGGGTCGTCTTGACATTAGATTTGGTACAAAGCTGTTATTGAAATCGCTTGCTCTTGGAAGCCAGCTGATCCCAAGAGAGCCATCTTTGCAGAGCTGGTCAAAACAGAACCGAGATTTGATCAGGGCTACACAGACAAGTCAGCCTTTGTGCAGTGGGACTGATCTCTGGCTCTGCTTGCCTTGTAGGCGCCACTTAGGAATGCAGAACTACGTGAGAGTTGTGTTGGGCATTTGATGTATTTAGTACCTTTAGAAGAGACTTGTGTATTGCAGGCTGATTGATACTATACCAAGTGTTCTTAATGACTATACCAAGTGTTCTTAATGCCTGTATACCTCTGTCTTTATTACTTGATTCTTACTTTTGATATAGACAAAGTAATTCTCTGCTGTAATAGTAAAAGATCTCTGAACAGATAGGTATTATATCCAACTAAATTGATTACTCCCTTAGCTGATGTCAGCTCATGAATAGGAGGACAGAGCAAGTTTGCAAGTCTGTTCTTGATTGCTTTCAGGGGTGGATGGAAGGGGCATTGATCATTGCACAAACCTCAGTGGTTTGCTGCTTAGGCATGAATATGTGAGAACCTCACAAATGAAGTGAGAGAAACAATCATGGCCTTGTTAGAATCCCCTGTCCATTTCCGTGTGGCTGTTTGCAGCAGGACTGCAAGCACGTAACAGCAGCTTTAGGGATCAGGGGAGGATAGCAAACTGTGTGTTTGCCTTGGCTTCTGCTCCTGTTGTTAATAGAAATATTGGAAGTACAACCAGAGCGGCGAGGGATTTCAGAGGTCCATCTGGGAAAATTTTTTCAGGTGCTTAAGTTGAATATTTCACACTAGAAATTAAATGCCATTTGCTGGCTGCTGAAAGCTTTCATTGCAGAAGTAATAAGCTTTGGCTTATATTTTATTATATATGTTATAGAGAAGTGGGAGTAGGATACATTCTTTGGTTGGATGAGCCTCTGAAATGTGCCCTCTCTTCTAAAGACTGTCACTTTGGAGTGACTTGCACACTTGATAGCCACTAACTGTGTACCAGCCCTTTTCAATTCTGTTGGTACATCTGGCTGGCTGTGGGTAGATACCAGTTTTTTGAAAAGTGACAGCATTCCAGATACGACTTGAAGATAGCTTTAATTTTCTCAACTGGCAGTGTTTCAGGATTTAACTCTTGATGGATTGCTGCCCAGATCTGGCCAACATAAAATTATGTCTGGATTTATAAACTGAACATTTTCTGTTCTGCTGGTGGATTAAACAGGGAAGTTACTGACAATATAGATTAGGGGCAGAAGCGAATAGGAATAGGCATTAGAAGATATTTCAGAACTCAGAGGAGAGGAAAAATAGCATGCAGCCTGATAGCATCCCCCTGACTTGGGAGGTTCCCTCCTTTCCGCACCGGTGTTGGTACCCTGAGGTATCTCAGTGTCCCAAGCCACGGAGGAGTGGGAACACCAGAGAGGAGCCAAAGAAGAGGAAGTACTGAAAAGCAGGAGCAGGGACAAAAGAAATCTCAGCAGGGATCAATATTCCCTCCTTTTCTTGGAAATAGTGAAGTAACTTGACATTTACAGTCTGGGTTGCTTCTTATTTGTTAGGCATAAAGAAAAGAGAAGTTCTGGGAACTAAGACCTTAAGATTATGAGTATGTTTGTAGAAAGCTCTCACAGCACAGATGATAATACTACAAATGTGGTAAGCAACTCAAGCACTACAAAAGGCTTCAATTTGCAGCTCTTCTCATCAGTGTTGATGCAGGTAACTCCTTCCTTGAAAGCGCTAGTAGTTCCTGCAGTATTTTTTTTTTTATATATATAGTTTGAACATCATGCTTGGCTCTGTCTGGGTTCTTTGCTGGTAGCTCTTGGGAGGACAGCTGAAACTGTGTCTTACTAAAACCAGAGGTTTAAATAAGCTTGAGGTCACCCCATAGAAATTGTATCTTCAGACTTCACTGGGGATGAATACATTTTGTTGTACGAAGAGAACACATGGTCCTTTCCTACCACCTCCCTCGGCAAACTAAAGATCTTCAGCAGATAAAGCCAACGTAGAAACTGAACAAAACTGAAGACAAATTTTGTGTCCTAGATGAGGTAGCTAATGAAGAGTTTAACTCTTTGGGGATCAAGGAAAGACAGATTTCAGTGCAGGTAGAGAAGGGGATATTTCAGCCTTTCTTTTCTGTGGCATTCATTTGAATTTTGACTGAAATGACTAATGAAAATTAACTTTGGTTTTAGCTATGTGCCTGAGTAGACTCCTTACTGCCTAACACAGAACAACATAATTTGCCTGGTCGCTTTGGAACCTGAATATGTTGATAAGAATTTGAGTATGAAACAGAGCACTGATCCAGAAAGGTGTTTGGTTTCTAGTGTTTAAGGAATCAAGAACACAGAGTTGGGAGGGACCTCCAGAAAGTAATCTCGCTTACCTTGCAGTGGTGCACGCCAGGGTACTGACACGGAGCCTGATCCCTAAAAGCTTCTAGTGAAGGGGCTTGCCCTGTCCCCTTCTCTCCCCTCTCTACTGTTTTATCAAGTAGTGTGTTTAATTCTGTGGATATTTTATATCTCTATGGATTTTTCCTGATACCAGCCTGAGCTTTGTTTTTACTTCTGTCCTCTCTAGACATGGAAAAAATGTTTAATGTGAGGCAGTATTTGTAAGAGAAATACAATAGTTGTTGTATTTATCCAGTCTTTTGAAAGAAAGCAGACATGCTTATCACAACCTTTTAGCATGGTGGTATTCTGCGAACCTCCTGTTGTCATTGCTGTCTCATGAACTCTATCCAACTTGTCTTTTTTTTTTTTCTTTGTAATTTGTTACTTAGAAATTGTATATAGTACTTTAGCTGAGGCTTGCTAGTGCGGCATCATGTTATTGCCATCGGCTTCTTATGATGTACTGTAACCTTTTTAAGTTTTCTCAGCAGCCCCCCCCCCCCTTAATTGATGAATTTTCTAGCATATGCTGGTCTGCAGCCTATTTTAAATTTAATCTCTACTATATTACCCAACTTAATGGAGTTATTTAATATCATCAGTGTTGTCAGGGGATTTTTTTGATACTCCATTCAATGTCCATTTGTTCACAGTAATTTTCAAAGAACAGTTAATAGCAGAAGAATTAGGGTAAAGGAGACTCAGGTAATTAATCACTCCCAAACAAATTTGTGTTTTTTTCTGATGGATGTTCTTCAGAACAGTTTAGACAGACCTCCAGTGATGAACCTCCCATGTTCACCCTCCAGTGAAATGCAGATCAACATTAAATCGGTTACAGTGATACCATCTTTCCTTTGTTTGCTTACAGGAATGTCACAAAAAGGATGCCAACGATCCTAGAACTTAACATACATCAGTCTGTCTTTTTTTTTGGTCCTCATTCATTTCTCTAAAAGCAGGAGGTGGAGTTTATTTTGATATTCTCTTCTTGTCTCTTACTGGCAAGACTGGGAATTCAAGTTGCTAGAAACTTCTGTATCCCATCTGTTGGTGCAAAGCACAGAAATTAAAGACAGTACCAAGCATCTGAGCAGATTTTCTGTCTGTAACTGGAAGCAGTTTTGAGTGATCACCTGAATTCATCCTGAGATTCCTAGGGCTGCACTTCTCAGTCTTCCAAGTTGAGGTACTATTTTAGGTGATGTTCTGCTTCAAGGTGGTATGGGAATTAGTTTGTGTTGGGCTTTTGCTTTCACCTCGGAGTATCTTGGTCAAATAAAGTAGTCCTTGTGGAACTGATTGCTGTTGGAGAGGGTGAGGCTTTGCGTGTGTAGCAGGCTTTGGCTGCTTTTGCAGAGGGACAGGGGTTGTCGTGAATTGCTTCTTTTGTGTGTTCTTCTTGGTTCCACTAGAGCAAAGCTGAGCAGTTTACTTGGCAGACATAAGCCATCATCTGCCTCTGCTGTGCAATAAGTAACAAAAATAAAAATAAAAAAACCAACAGTACTGTCTCAAAAAAAAAATTAAGTTTTCATACAAAATAGTAAAGACCTTCATACAAATCCCTGGGCATTTGGGATGCCTGTTCGGGTGGCAGTGGGATGATGTTTGGGCTGCTATAGCTGTGGCTCTTGTGCATTCTACTACCGAGTCAAATTCATATGAGGTCTCCTGCAGTTGTGTAAGTAACGCTGAAGTCATTCCCAAACTGTCATCCGGAGCAGTCACGAGAAGCCTGCAGAGGGCTTTTGGCATAGTTTTGCTCGCAGTTGCCACATCACTTCAGCTGGAGCTATGTACCCGGTTACTTTTTCCACCAAATTGTGCAAGCATGTGATAGAGGACAGCTACTTAAAAAAAAAAGGTTTGGAGTGGATCTGTGGGAGTTTTAAGAAATGATATTTTAATTTTTTTCCACTTTCTCACCGTATGTACATACCTGCAGTTAAGATCAGTATACCAGTCTCTAGATGAGGAGATACACAGTTTAATTATGGTGTATTGAGCAAAAAGTTCACACTTGCAAGTGAAATAATTATACTGGTAAAAAACAGAACCAAACCACAATTCCATGGTGTTCCCAAACTAGCCTGTCTAGGAAATTTCAGGGGTGAAAAGAAGAATAATAATTTTTTAAAAAAATAATAATGACACTTCCAAATAATCGTGTATGCTAGTTAAATCTGAGAGGTCCTGTTCCCCTGAGTTAGATAAAAGATAAATAGGTTTCCTTGAGCTAGCCGTTGCTGGATGACACTCTTGACATGAAATGCAAGAGCTTTAGCGATTTACAGCACCATTATTTACGGTTTTAGAGCACTAAGTGAAGATTAATATATACAATTAAAAATTTTGAGGGAAAATTTTTACTTGGTGAGTATACAACATAGTAAATATCCAGAAAAATATGGAGCTGTGGAGCTAAGAGCAACTGGCTGTTGTGAAAGCTGAAAAATCTGCTAAGATGCTGAGAGGGAGGGAATGGCATATATGGCCGTGTGGTAACCACGGTAAAACCCCCCAGACTTACGCAGTTCATAGTAGCTGCGGATAAGAATGTTTTCCCCCCTGCCCAAGAACATACTGTGCAGCAAAAATATGTGGGATTTTGGATTATTTGATATACCCAAAATTATAGCTTTTTTTAAAACTAAAAGGATAGAACTAAAAAAACTTATATAGGAAGAGAACTAAGAAGTAATCTCATTTAGGTGGTAATATCCAGATACCTACTATGTTTGTTTAATACCAGGATGCAAATTCTACGACAGAATTGTTGTGCTGCGGGATGAGTGTTGAATGTTATAAAAACATAAATCAGATATATCAACAGATAAACAGAGGATCTCTGTGAATTTAAATTCCATGTAGAAATAGAAAATGTGTTAACACTAGTTGGCTTGGATAGTGACACACAAGCTAAAGAAAACTACGGAGCTCAGAGTATCTTTTGGGGCAGAATTCACAATAATGTGAGAAGACTATTCTCCTTTGTGCTTTCCCCCAAGGCTTGATAAGCATGTCATGTTGGAGCGTAATGTAGCAAATTTTTCTGTGTGATTTTTTTTAAATTTTTTTTTTTAAATAAGCACCATAAAAGATATGGTAAGATGATGATAATGTCCTGGAGTGTTAAAAGCAGTGAAACGGGTCTTGATTTGGGAGTGAGCAATGGATAGGGTCTGGTTCAAGGTGTTACAAAAGCAAACCCACTTTATAGTCATTACCATAAAGTACTGAGATAGAACATCCTTGTAGGAGCATGGGAAGGGTTTTGGTGCGTAGTGATAACTTCAAAAGAAATGAAATGTCTATGAGGAAGCTTGAGTACAGGAAGAGCTATAGGAGTAAAGTGCTTGCAGATGATTCAAAGCTTGTTTAAAGGCAGAGTTTTAGAGGTTCAGAATAACTAATAAGCTACTCATTAACGAAAATAAAAGAAGCCTTTAATCATAGTAGCTTTTTTATTTCCTTTAAACAGCAGAGGAGACTATTAGAATTACAAGAAGACATCTTTCGATGTCCTGTGCACAAAGGAAAGCAGAACAGGGAGGGAAGTCTAGCAAGCTAAATTAAAATCACTACTAAAATGTTTCAGAGGTGGTAAAAAACCAGAACTGTTACCAGAAATTGAGAAATACTAGCTGTGATACATAACTAATGGCTTAAATTTGCATCACTGAGAGCAATAAATGTAGTGCTGATCTTTAAAGGGTAATTAGATGATCAAGGAAACTAACAACTCACCCAGCTTCCTTGCCTGCCCTGTCGCTTAAAGCTATTTTAAATATAAGTTGGAGGCTAATAGTGTATGCCACCTTCACGAGAAAACACAACTGTTATACAGAAATGCCTCACAGCGTGGGTGAGGGTGCCAGCCCACCAGTACTGTGTGCTTGGAGTTTCAGAAGTCCTGGACAAATTCCGTCGTGCAAGTCTCGGAGTGGGACTGAGCTATTATGAGTAAACAGCGTTGGCTGAATAGCAAGCTAAAAATGGGAAACAAGGGAAGATGTGCTCTGCTTTCAGAGCTGGGGGAGGTTACCAAGTGTGCCAGGATGTGTACTGTTAAGCATATTCATAAACAGAGGGAAGATGTGAGCTCAAACTGACTTCAGAAAGTTGCAGAAGGATGTCTTCCATCAAATCAGTGTGCAGGTGGTGTTGGTAGAAGCAAAGTAATAATCACAGGTTAAAAGCATTCCTAATTATGCATGTACAGTGATGGTCTTTTAAAACAAGAGAAATTGTGTCTTAATTAAGCAGTTATTTGAAAGTGTTCACTCCTAGGCATCAAAGGGCAAAGTATGGGTTGAAAGAGGAGAACCAGGAAAGCATCTTTATTCACGGTGCACATCTATAGTACATCTACATGGCAGTTTCCTTTTTGGAATAGATAAAATATCAGGAAGGTGATAAGAATGATTAAAGGTATAAAAGAAAGCTTAGAGGAACAATTAAATAGACTGGATTTTTCAGCTCCAAAGCAAGTGAGCTGAACTTCAGGTTCCTCATGAAAGCCTTGACAAAAGCTGGGTGCTCTCCCAGCTTTGTGAGCGATGGCTCTGCACCTTTCCCCATGTTAAGCTGTTTCCAGTAGTGCACACAGAAACAGGATAGTGGGCCGGGGTGACCTCTGGCTTGATCCAGCATAGCTGCTCTCACGTGGCAAAATATTTTCAGGCTTCATCAAAAGGTGTGCCAGGAAAAATAATAATATAGCAAGTATGGCAGGTTTCTTCTCTTTAGAATAACTTGTCATCTCTGTAACGGACAGTTCAAACAAGCTGTGCAGATTTGATGTTCAGTGACCTTGGTTGGAGTGATGCCAGGCAAGATCTAGAATATTTCGTTGACACTTTTCCGTGCAGTACCTGTAGCTCAGGTGGCCTGTGATGTGTTGAAGCTTTAATTATAATGTAAGACCAAGCCTGCTCCTGCTCTGTAGGAAGCAGAAGCCGATCTTCCCCTGAAAGGCTGCGGTCCCCAGCAAGACTTCAGAGGAGGAGCTGCTGCAAAGTCTTTCACACAGTAAGGATAGAGTCTTAAAATGGCTTACCCGAGATGTGTGCTCTTAGGACAGTGGTTCAGGCAGTGGCTCTAGCCACATTGCAGGTAGTGTTTAATTTATCAAGACAATCTAGTGTGGCTCATCAAGTAGGCTGCGAGCGCCAGCAATGCACAGGAAATCAAGTTTGCTATCGCTGGCCGCCTGTTCTAGAGTGAGGAGCTTAGGTGTTCATGTGAAAGGAGCTTGCTGTGCCCAGGGACTCTCAGAATATTTGAAAGTTTGGAACACAGATGTGTAAAGAATTTCTTTCTGCAAGGAGGTGGTGTCAGGCTTCTGAAACACAGAACCAAAGCAAACCCTGGGCAGATGAAGCACGAGCAACAAACCCTGTACAGCAAAGCTATGTAATTATGTGCATGCAAAGAGGACTTCATCTTTACCTACTAACTGTTTAGAAAGTGTGAATGACATGGATGTAGTGCCCCGTGTGGATCATTTAAAGGGTAAGACGTTTGATGTCTCAAACCTCTTTGGGCAGTAGCCAATTTTCAGAATGTATTAAATGAAATGTTATTAAAGAGGTGGTAGAAAGCATCCTGAAAAGTGTTCCTCTATACATACCTGGGGGTTTTGGTTGGTATGGGTTTTTTTTTATTGGGTTTTTTCTGGGTGTTTTGGGGGGCTTTGTTTGGTTGGGGTTTTTTTTACAATTTAAGAGTAGCTGTAAGTATTTTTGTGAGTCAGAACAGAGGTGAAGCCAATGTTAATCATGGCAGTTTTTTATGTGATCCCTTAATGTGAAAGAACGTGTATAAAATTTTAATCCCGGTGGAAAATTGAGACAGTGACAGTAGAAAACCAATGTTTCTTTAATCTAGAACATGATTTATTGTGCTTAAATTTCTAGCATACATGCCATCATCGTCGATTACCCTTTTCAGCAGGTCTGTACATTACAGATTTGCTATCTCTGCCTAAGTCTTGGGGTTTCTTACACCTCAAACTGGGCTTTTATCTCCCATGTCAAGCCAGCAGGGCTCTTGATGAATTCTTACCCTTATCTGGGAAGATGTATGACCAGCAGTGAACACAGCAGTGACGTGGCTTTCTACAAAGTAAACCAAAGTTTATCGATACTCAGCTGGCAACAGCCAGACTTACGCTGCTGGCAGGGCAAAGCCAGGCTTAGGCTTCGGACTTATGTGTGGTGGGAAGTTAATGCAGAAACTAGGTTGTTCATACAGAATGTAGAAACTCTCCCGTATGGATGTTCATAGCCTGTAGGGAAGGGAGATCTGGTTGTGCCACTGGAGAACAGGGCTACTAAGCATAGCCAAATGGGGAATTATTTCAGCTTAACTGATGCTCTGTGAATTTACACCCTGGCCTCCTCGCTGAGCTCTCCATGCAGACAAAGCCTGGAGGAATACTTCTGCCTTCCTCGTGTTTTCCTTCGATCTTGTCTCCCCTTAGGAAAGCCCAAGCTCTTTAAGACCAGACAGTCGTTAATTTCAGGTTAAGTCACTGGGAATTCTGCTGTCTCTCCCAAAGTACTAATTCCTAAATTAATGATTATTTTAATTTTTGGTGTGTTGCAGTCCAAGTACTTTCATGCTACTTACCTGTCTCCTTCTTCTTCTCAAGTGAAGAGAGTAGTCAGTGCACAGGAAGGTGAAAAACTGGTAATGCTCATAAAAAATTGAGAGGACTTCTAAATTCTTTTATCGAGATGTGTATTTTGGAGCTTTGTTTCTCCAGATCATTTACTTGATAAAGGGTTTTATTCTTCTAGCTTTTATCTGACTCTGGTGGGTGAAAGTTGAGCTCTGAGAAGGATTTTTAATCTTCTTGTCTGTGTATGATAAAACTTCTTTCTTGATTTACTGGCAGTGCTGCTTGAATGACACTGAAGAATTTTTACAAGCTAGCCTTGATCTGTTCAGTTCACAGCTAATGCTGATTGAATAGGAATGTGTTCTAGCTCATTAGTTTGTTGGGTGTTGCAATGAAAAATTAGTTAAATATGTATGAAGCAAATTTTGATGTCAATAAAAGGAAAGAACTTCGGTGCCTTCATGCTGTTGTCACTGGTCAGACTTTCCTGCTTGGCTCATCTTCAACAATACAAAGCACACTCTATTTCACTTTTATCAGTTGGCTGCAGAATTGCTGCTTCGCCTCACTTCTTTCCCCTTTTCCTTTTATTCTCCTTTGCCTTGCAGTTTCTTTTTAATTTCCTGATTGTCTAATGCAGAGAGAAGCACCAGCACACTCAGCTAGCGAGTCTTTGAAACAGTTAAAAGAGATAAGAGATGTATTTGGGTTGGCAAACCATGCTGGCCATGGAGCTGGAGGTGCTGGGCTGTGCTGAGCTGTGTTTTGTGCTCAGAGGCCAGGAGTCCTGCTTCGATGGGAGTCAGCCAGAGTGCAGCATCGAAAATGAAGTTTCTTCAGAGCTCTGTGTCCCAAGCTTGGGGATTTAAGCTGGAAGAGCAGAGGGTCTCTCATCTGGTAGTATCTGCTTCCACAGAGTTTATTTTCTAATAAATGGGGAAATGTTACTGAGCTGAGATTCATACGGGAACTTGCAGTTTGACCAGTGTCAGCAGCTTAATGAGTAGTTCTGGTTAATAATTAGTCAAGGGATATCATAATACAAGGTTTTGGTAACTGCTGAGACATCAATCTGCACAGTGCTTCAGAGGTTACATCTTGTTTACAGAAGATGAAAATCCCCTTCCCAAACTCGTTAGTTTTTAATCTATCCTGTTACTGCTGGTCAGTCCTCCTGAACTCAGCAATGCCTCTTGTGACACTCATCCCAAGGCGTTTCACCAGATGAACTAGAATAAATAGCTCCAACAAGCCAAGCTAAACAAGCAGAAGAGAAAAAAGCAGAAAACCATGTTGGTACTGCTGAGCGAGGAAGGGAAGCCGGGATCTGAAGACCTCCAGAGCCTAAAATCTCAGAACCACAAAGTCTTGTGTATGAAAATCACCCGCAGGCTGGTGCCATCGGACCTCGAGGCACAAGCTGAAAAGGAAGGTTCATGCAAAGGGCTGAGACCAGCAAAGCTGGGTTGAGTAGTGTCATGTGGGACTGCAGGGAAAAAACAGTTCAGGCATCTCTTAGCATTTTTTTTTTCTTTGTTAAAAAATTATTTTATTTTCATGACGCAAAGATAGGACTACTGTTTACTGCTTATTTTATGTAACATCTCGCCAGGCTGTTAAAAAAAACCCTGGTATTTATATTTCTTGACAGCTGCATATCACACCACTTGATGTTTATATGTTTGGTGGAGAGATCCGACTGAACTAGCTCAGTGTCCTGTTGGGCTTGCTGCTGCTTTGAAGGGGCTCGTTAGGCTTTCGCTGGGGAAGGATGGGGTGATATAAAGGGAGGTTATGCAGCAGTTTAGCTTCTATTTCAAAAAGACATGGTGTTCCCCTGTTTTGTTGCAGAACCTTAAACTTGACCTAATCTTATTTAATGCCTGCCCATGTATTCAGTAGCTTAAACAGTATGGTTATAGGAGCTATATTCTGACAAGTTCCTATATGTTAGACAGGGCTACAGACTGTATGATTTATTGTATAGAAATATTTTTATCTTGTGATCTTAGAAAATAAGCCTTTTGTTGGCTTGTATTTCTAAACCGAGTCATGTTGTGGTTAAGGGTATTTAGCACAGGCTGATATTTGTTGTGAAACAAAACTGGAGGAGATCATAAAAACATTTACTTCAGCATCTGTAAGGGACAGATTGTGTCAGTGCAGCTGTGAACTTTGTCAGTGGGAGAGAATGGATTTTACCCAGTTAAGACACTGATCTAGTAATCTTTTCCGGTATCGTGAAAAAATAAGAATTTTAGAACTGAACCAGAGGGTTTTTTCCCAATAAAATTAGCATGTTAAAAGAATCAGATTTAATGAAAAATTCTAAATAATCAGGAGGTGCAACTTCTTTGTATTGTAGCTGACACATTGAAAACTTAGTTCAGGCAAGAGCAATGAGGTGTGAAATGTTTTGTGGGGGGGTTTTTTGTGACACTGAAGGAAGTGTGGAGACTCAGAAGTCTTCTGACAAATTCCTGCATGAACATCTGTTGTGGTTAGCTGTCACCAGGGGTGCTTTGGGATATGGTGTGTTGAGATGAGACAGAGTATCCAGCAGCACTGGGATGTGGATGTAGTAAAGAAATCTCGAGGTTTCCTTGCATCTTTCTACTTTTCAGCTTTGTTTTTTTGAAAAAACGAGACTTGTGTTATTCATTTGTCCATCTGTTGCACCTAATATTTTTTGAGCCATAGTCAGAGAAGAGTGAGGAAGCCTCTTCCGTTCCCACAGCTCTTACCTAAGTGGGATGGCAGAGGTCAAAGACCAAATCAGCACAGCTGAAATATCAGTTTGCATTGAATCACACACCTCCACACTTTGGTTTTTTTGTTTCTTGGGAAGCAGTGGAGGGAGGGAGGGCATTTGAACCTCTGTGGTGCAGGGCAGTGAGATGGGAGGGTGCAAATCCATGGATAATTAACCTTCCTTAACTTTCACAGCTCATGAAACAACTGATTTTGCTAGGGCCTATGCTTCTCAGGCTCACAATTTATGATCTCTTACTGGACAACACTAAATGGCTTTGCCCTTTCAACATGTTATTTTTCTTCCCACGTTTGGTGGCCGTGTTGGGCTGCAGGATATAGGTAGGTTTTCACGATCTTTTCCCTTGAAGTAGATGGCAGCTGTGCTATAGATTGGGTGTTTCGTATGGAAGATCACTGTGCATCTTAGAGCTTTTCATAGTTCTGGCTCTCGCTGCAATAGCATTTATTCTTCAGTGCTCTGTGCTTTGACACAGTTTTGTTGCTGAGTTGAAGAGATTTAGGGCGTAGAAGTGTGCTGCTCCTGTTTTATGTAGAACAAGGCTTTCCAGCCATCACTGCAAGGAATTTTTGTCTCACTGTCAATCCATTCCTGTTGACTTGCCAACATCATTCAAGCTAATTCCTTCTTGTGCACTACATTTCTTACTGCATATGTCTCTTCCCTGTAAAAGATGTACAGTATTCCTTGTTTTCCCCAGTAAGTTGTGAAGCTTTAATGCACTTACATATCTTCCTTTTGAAGGTAGCAACAGAATACAAATGTATATTTTAAACTGCCTGCTTGATTTCATGCAAATGTCTCCTCTGTGTAGGTATGCTATTCTTTGTGGGCAGTTATCAGAACATGAGAGTATTCAGAAGCGCATTCAAATCGGATATGTTTTTAAGGTGAGTAGGAAGGATGTGCTGGTTTTTGTGTAAATGTTGAACAATACTTATTTCTGTAGTAATAAATTAGGAAAATTGGCTCCAGCTCTTGTTAAGGAAGCGATAGGTCTTGAAGAGATGCTGTGAGTGGGAGGTGTGGACTGACGAAGGTGACTCCAGCGACATGTAATGGGGGTGACAGGTCTGGCTCTGCACTTTTGCACACTGTAATCTCAGAAAAAAGAAGAGGAAGAGTCTTGCAAATAAAATGTCTGTATATGGTGAGACTGAGAACTCCTAACATCAAATTACAATGTGGTAGTAAGATGGAGCAACAACTTTTCTTCAGTAACTGTCTGTGAGCGTGCTCGCACCCTCCCCTAAATGCAAAGCAGTTATTTCTCAAAGAGGATTTAATCTTCCTGAGGTTCCTTTATTTGCTTTTTATCCACAGCAGGGATGTTACAGGGTAAGAGAATGTGCCTGGAACAGTTCCTACAGAACAGGCCACGTATAATTATTGCCTTGTCAGCTGTCGATGTGACTAATGAGTTGATTCTGTCAAAGCTCTGAAAAGGTGGTAGAACAAAATGAAGGGCAGCTTCATTTTTTTTATTATGTATAGTAATTCTTGTCTCTGAGACTCATAAAATGCTGGTTTTCTGTGTTCACTGAAACAGTTTTTAAGAAAATTTGGAATCTCTTTGTAGCTGTCATTTTGTTGGTCACTGACACTTAACTTGTGGACTTCTTCCTTTCCTCTTTCCACGTTTGTTCATCTGCTGTCGTGAATATTGTGTTCGCTTATAACAAAAATATAATGTGTGTTGGTGATGGTTTTCCATAGGAACACATCGATAAGGCGATTGAACTGAAACCAGAGGATCCAAAGTGTTACTATCTCTTGGGCAGGTGGTGTTACCAGGTAAAATAGTTTATTACTACTTACTGCTGTTTTCTTCCTCCTTGGAATTTAATTCATCCCTGTTTAAATGAAAGAGAGATGGATTCAAACCACCAGCTTAAGGACTGAGGACACTCTTTGGTGGCTGAACTCAGATATTGTATCGGAAAGTACAGGTGTGGGAATGTCCTGGTTGCTTGGAGAAGTAGTTTAAAGGGTGTGCTTGCATGGGATCGAGAAGCTCTTCATTTCAGTCGTGAAACAGTGCCAGGTAAAACACTCCACTGATGAATACTGTTAACTCATTGCATTCAGAAACCTCTTACGATGTAAAAGCTCATGTTCTTGTATGTGTAGCACCTCCATGCTTTTATAAAAGCACTGCTGAAACTGTTGTCTGCCAGGACACAGTGAATTCGGAATCTCTCAGCTTTCCATCGAAGTGTTTTCTGAACTGTAATTGAGAAGTCTTAGGCAGTCCACCTCCCTCTTGTCTGCCTCTTACTAAATCTAAAATGTATACCTTCATACTGGTGTTACCACTCAAAGCACTCTCTTTCGAATGCTACAGGTTTTTAACAAGAGTTTATGTAAGTTCATAGGCGAGAGGGACTACAGAAACACTGAGCTGGTGATTGGGACAAATGCCAGCTGAGCCCATTTCCAGCGGGTTGCTCTGTGCTAATGATCAAAGGCCAGAAGAAGGTATAGAAAGGCCAGTGGTACTGAACACACACTGATGTTTTAAGAAGCATGAAGAGAGTGGTTTCATATTGGCAATGTCATTTGCTCTTTGGCAACATCATTTGCTCTTGCTATTGTAATACTTTTGCCCCTGAATCAATAAAAGGCTTTAAAAGTACTTGGTGTACCTCTGTGTGATAAGAGTAAAAGCTGCTGGGGCATTTGCAGTTTCATTTATATATTGCCACTATTCTGCGTTTCATTTTTCCCTCTGCTTTTTGTCTCTTTCCTAGAGGGAAGCTGTTTGCTTGAAGTGTTATTTCTGAGCTGCTCTGAATTGGAGCTCTGAAGGGTTCAGGGCCCTGGACATAGGTTTTAGTCACTGCAGGTGACATGTGAGGTGAAATGGCAAAAAATGGATTAGAAAAAGTACTAGATGCAAACTAGCTTACTGTTCCCTGTGCTTTACTTAGTGAAAAACTACCTTCAGTTCTTTAAGCACATATGGATGTGATCAAGGACATTTCAGGGCTGGCAAGAGCTGCTGCGCACAGTATATCTGTATAATATTTAGCATGTGTTTCCTCTGCCTTTGCTATGCAAAGTATTGGAGGTATTAGAAGTAAGCGTGCCGGCTGCTTTCTATTTCTTGACAGGGAGAAGCTTGGAGTCAAATACCATAAATCAGATTTAGTGCCTATAAAAAGAAGTAAGAGTTTGCAGTAAATATCTACTTTTCAGTTTATACAATTTGAAAGTGCTTCGCTACTGTCAAAAATGAAGTCACATTGCAGAGGCTGTAGCTGAATTGACGCTGTTAATTACAGAGGAGCAGTGAACTAAACTAGTGGAAGCTCGTAGCTCTTTATTCTGTTATGGACTTGCTACTCAGCCTTACTGCTCTTAGAGCTGCTAAAGCTATGAAACAAAACCAGATGTATGCAGAAATACGTTAGTGCTTCTGCTATTCTGCATTATAAGAATTATATAGCATTAAACCAAGAAGACATTATCAGAAGTTACAGTCCTGTGTGTCCTTTCCCTCATGGAAGTTTCAGGGTGTTTCTTATTAGAGAGAGGAGCTGGGAGCAGGAGAATAAGATTTCATGAAATAATTATTATAGCTACCTGTTTCTCAAGATGTGAGTATCTGTTGGTGGGAAGACTTTAGCCTGCCTCTCGAGGGATCTTTGTATGGGGAGAACACATACAAGGTTGCAGCTGGCAATGGGAGGGCTCCGTACATGCATTTTCCCCGATGCATCTCTGGGAACTGCCAGCAACTGGTGTGGCTGCAATGTGGCGGTTTGGGATTTTGGACCACCCGCACTGTTGCGTGCCTGTAATATCCAGTTGTAGAGACAGAGACAAATCTTACTTTGAGCATTGTGCATGTGGCAGCTGATGTACGGAATTGCAAAAGCTGACTTGGTATAAGGAAAAGCACATCAGGTTTAATTCTGTGGCTGGACTTGGGTACTTGTCCAGAATCTGCCGACACTACCAAGGTCCTTGGCTTTCTCTCAGGTGCATGAGCCAGCTACAAGAAACTGGATAGTTCCTTGTCTGTATACTTTTGCATATGCTGTGTCTCTAGAGGGGTTGACAGTTTCATCTTACTGTCTCTGCAGGTTTCCCACCTGGGGTGGCTTGAAAAAAAGACTGCTTCTGCTTTGTTTGAAGCCCCTCCTACAGCCACCGTACAGGACGCGCTGCAAAACTTCTTACGGGTAATGGAATCTGATAAGCAAGAATATTGCTAACCTGCCAAATGCAATCACAAGTGTGGAACTGGAGTATTTGTGTTCTGCTTAAACTTAGTGCTTTCCCGAGTGCTCCATGATACATCTCCATTGACTAGAACCTGTGGAGAAAAAGCTGGTGAAAGGAAAAATTGTGGAGCCTCTGTTATAGAACAGCCAGACAGAAGAAAGTGATTTTGAAGACATCGGAACTAGACCCAAAGTGTTCAGAATTAGTTTTAAGGGTTTTGGTTTTCATTTTAAAAGCTGCACAGTGGAGTGATTCATTGCTTGATATTAAAGGCATATGGCCTGCTCTTTCAGGGTCTGTAAGATCTGTTTGAGGTCATCTCTGGGAATGCTTGTGTAGATACATTCTGTCTTGATTTCTCTCAGAATGTTTTATTAAAAGGCTGTCTGATGAGGTCAGACTCAGCTTCAAACATTTTAAGACAACTACTTTAAGGTTTCAGGGGCATATTGCTTATGTATTTCTAGAAAGCAGTTCTTCAGAGTACTTCCTGCTTTGTGAGAGTCCTGCCCTCTGAATGGCTTCTTTTCGTCCTCCCATTGATGAAAATAAATTTAAGATCTGGTCTGAGTCACATTTTTGAGCATACAGCTCTTGTTGCAAGGGTCTGCACAAGATGAGTTAAGCAGACTGTCTTTGGCTGTGCCTGAGAACTACTCTTGAGCACCTCTGATGAAGTGTTACAGAAACAAATTGCCCTACCACTTTATAACTCATAGGCTGGGTCAGCAGTTCTGGAAAGTGTCAGGGAATGTCATACTTATTTCAGTTTCTTAGGATTTTGCCAAAATGTTGTTGTTTGAGAGGGGGTAGGTGGTAGGTATCAGCCCTAGGCAACTGACTTTTCAGCCAGAGTGGTTAAATCGTTTCAGAAGTAAGTTTGAGGCAAAGTGTTTTGTTTCTTTTCATTAGAAAGAAAAACAGCTTGTCGCTTTTATTGATGAGTTGGGACAGTGCTGCAGTTTGAAACAGGAACTTGTATTTTCTGAGGTTTAGCTTTGGTCAGATATGTAGATTTTCAAAAGGACACAGAAGCGTCCCTCTGGAAGCTAATTACCCCCGAACAAGTGTGCTTCCTGTATGCTCACAGAGTCCGTTTCAGCTTTCAGCCACAGTTGGCACGCTTCAGGGGAATGGAAATCTTCTGGCAAATTGCAGCTCTGGGTTAGTCACAAGCTGAACTAGATCTAAGGTCAGACAACAGAATTAAGAGGATGAACACTGTCTGTCTTGTGCTCTCGGTGCTTCCTCTGATGTCTGGGGCCAAACATCTTGGTAGAGCACATTGGGGAGTTTGCGTGAGGGTGGGATACAGGTCAGGCCAAGGGTTCTTGATGGGAACATACTGGAATAAAGTTACTTGGAGAGCGGTAGCTGTAGCTGAGTGAATGGAAGAAGGCAGGGGGACATGAGTAACTAGGAACCTGGGAATTAGTAGCCAGGAAGGAGAAGATGAAAAATTGGGGGAAGATTCCTGAGATTTGGCACCAGTATATTTGGGAAAAGCCCAAGTGGGTGAGACTGCATGGGCAAGGAGGTTAAAAATAGTGCACGCACATGTGCAAGTGGAGGTTGTCAGGCTGGTTCTGAGTTTCCCTTAGCTTCTGAGTGCTTGACTTCACCTCACTGTTCTTTCATGGCGCTTAGATTTGGTGAGAGTGTGAATGTTGTTCGTTGAGTCACGGGCACTTTTTTATGAGAATCTGAGGACTGTACTAACCCAGCCAGGCAAGCCTATGAAAAACTCTTACACTACTGATTTACAAAAGTAGGGTTTAGTAATTTTTTTTTTCTTTTTTAAGAGATGCAGCAAGCCTGATGTAAGCATTAACTATGTCCTTTGCACATCCTAATGTCTGCTCCCCTCTGCCTGCTGCACCCTCCCCTCTGTCCTTTGTAGGTTGAAGAGCTCAGCCCAGGATTTTCCAAAGCAGGACGAGTATACATTGCCAAGGTAACCAGTCACTTGTTGCTTTCTTTAGATCAGTCACATGCTCCTAGGATAAGATTTGTATTAAAAAATTACCTTTGGCTGTAAAGTGCTATGGACATGTAGATTACTTCATGCAGAAGCAAGATTTTGTAAGATGATAATGTTCCTAAAAAAGGTCAAATCATCACCTAGTGTGGAGACATTACAATTCAGGGAGGATATTGCCTTTGAGTCATCCAGCGGAGCACCCTTCTTGTTTTTTAAGAGATCAAATTCTATATAAAACAGCACTGGTAACTGGTAAGCCACAGGCTGGAGGTTTAATACCGCCACCACTATGGACTTCTGTGGTGTGTACAGAAAGTGTCATGGGGAAAAGTAAAGGATAAAGTATGTCTCTATCTTACCAGGACAGATGGGAGTCTTGAGTGATGATTAAATACACCACGAGTGCCTGGAGCTGGAGCTCCAAAGTTCTTTTTGTTTGCGTTGAGGGAATAATTGGTTTTGAACTCTTAAATGTTAAAAGTTGCTGCTTAATACCTACAGCCTCCAGTTGGAGTCTAGTTTAAAGTCCAAATAGCTTTAGAAGTATTAGCCAGAGTGGGCGTAGCAAAGAGTAGCTGTAGTCATTCTCTGTGAAATTCCTGAATTCCCAGTGTCCCAAAGAATGTGAATTTTATCAGGGTAGCGTGCAAGTCATAGGATCTGCTTGGTCTGGAATACATTATTACTGGAACCTAGGTGCAAAACTTATTCCACAATAAGCATCTCATTAAAGGAGAATGAAGATGATAGCAGAGGAGGAAGACCTAGCAAGAGGTGTAGTAGCCTTCACACCAGCTGGATTTTGTCTTTGATGTATTGCAGCTCACTGTGTGTATTTAGTCATGAGTCATCTGTTAGATAAAATCAGATACGTATTTGTAAATCAGCTAGCTTTTTGTTTCTGGCTGCTTATGTACCATGATGAATGTGGTCTTAATTGCTTCTCTTTCTGCTTGTAAATACAGCCAGCTTTCATGGAAATTCAAAATCGCCCCTAAATGTCTTTTATAGTATAAAGGATGGAAGACTTGGAACTTATTTCCAGGGAAGCTGCAGCAGCAAATACTGTCAAGTCTTAACCTGAACAGATTTTCAGAGTTGATGTAAAAATGTGGGTTTCATTGTGTGTAATCTATATCAGCTGATATGTTTTTATTGGGTTAATAGTTCACCACATGTCTGGCAGATGTGATTGAGCTTCAGAAATATACTGCAAACACAAATTAGTGTAGAGGTTAGTAGGACTACTTGGATCTGTTTGATTTTAGGTTTGGGTTGGGTTTTTTTTCCTCTAATCCCAGGCTTTGTTACTTTGGGTCACATATTCAATCACAAAATTTAAAAAGTGTAATTGGTGTCTAATTATTTTGAAAGAGATAGTGCTCTGATGGGTCAAACTTCAGAGGAAAAAATAATTGTGTTTTACAGTTATCTTCTGACATTTTTGGCTGATATGCAGGGATGCAGGGTTTTTAAAGGCTTCAATGGATGCCCATGGCTCCATCTATTTTGAATTCATCAGATGCAAAAATCCGACAGTGCCCACAGCAGAATGGATATTCTCTCTCAGAACTACCCCACAACATGGGAAAATCACCAAAATACACTCATGCACATACCATGCAGTGATATTTCAGTCTACAGGAGTTTTAACTGCTGTCCTTATCCTAACTGAATGTTGGCTTTTTATGGCAATTACAGTGATTAACTGCATTGCTGATGGGGTTTTTTTAGCCACCGCTTCATTTTACCGTGCTTATTTTGTAGTCTGCAAATGCCTCCGTCACTCTCTAGGCACTGAAAAACTCCCTATTACATAGAGGGATGACAGTTTCTCTGCTGCTGGAGAAGAGTTCATGATGAAGGATTTTTCACACCTATTGTGAGACCCAAGAGACCTGTCAATATTAGATGTTACGGCGCTTGCAATTGAACCTCATTTTTAACAGCCCAGGGAATGTAAGCTTCCTAAGATGATGTGCTCTCAGTGCAGAGGGTTTGTGATGAAAGTGCTGTGAGGAATAGTGCCTAAGTGGAAATAAAAACAGAGTTTCAATAATGGTAAAAATCACAGGAACACCTGAAAATCTTCAACCAAAATAACAATCTCTTTGCCCAAAACAAACAAAAACACCAAAAAGGGAAATCTAGTATCCTATAATCTGATTGAGATTCTAATGCTTTGTGCGTGAAGTATATGGCACGAAATGTCAGAAGCCCGCATCTATACTGTGCAGATGGGTAAGAGGTAGCAGTAGCTCTTGTTATCAGTTGCCAGAGTTCATAATTGCTCAGTTACATTTGCTGCCTATTTTTTCCCATTTAACTCTTCTCACGTTGTCATTTTATGTTCACAGTGTTACAAGGACCTGGGGAACAACTCTGCAGCTGCTCTCTGGATGAATCTTGCCTCGGAGCTGCCAGTTAATACAAAAGAGGTAGTGGTCTCAGTAAGCACGTGTTAGTGATGAGCAGAGATAATTTTATCTTCTAAAAGATGTTCCAGCTTGCAAGCCCAGGTTTTAAAGTATTTTGTTCCTTAGTGTGGACTCTTCTTCTCTTGGGACCTGCTATCTGAATGCCTAAAGCAATTCAGCAAAATAATGAAAAATATTCAGAAGTTGATAGTATGCCTGATACAGGCTTAGAAGTCCAGCACATCACCGTGCAAGTACTGTCTTGTTTGCAGGGTTAGATTATGGACACATTTGCATGCCCAGCACGTGTTCAGTGCGGCAGCTCATGGACTGGTGTATCTGCAGAACTGCTGAGTGATTGCTGTACACTTCCCACTACCCTGTTTTGGGGGGAGGTTTATTCATTTGGGCACTATCGTGCCTGGCCAGCTCAACTCAGATGGGGCCACTGAAGCTGATCGGTTGTTGTCCTCGGGCTGGAGCACGGCTTTACATCTTCTAATGGCCTGTGCAGCTTCAGAGAAGGCACCAGCATTTGACTTGCTTGGCCTTTCAGAAGTTTGTATGTGCTGCCCTGCATTTACATTTATTATTATTTTTTTTAATATCTGGGATATTTCAGCTCTTATTACTTTTACAGGGTTTTAGAGAGCAGGCTATACTGCATTTGAGAAACTGCCATGCGGCAGCATTCCCCAGCTGGGAGGTCTTTTGCACTTTCCTTTGCACTTTTTCTGTTAAGCAAAAGCTGTATAGACAGTGCCCTCAAATTACTGCCAGTTAGAAACTGAATAAAAATATGACAGCTTATAATATTAACCTGGTGTTATTGGCATCATCATGAGAAATGCAAACAAACTACCATAAGGAAGGTCCAGATCTTACAGCTTCAGCCTTAGTCTGATGGAATAAACATGCTGGGCAGAAGGCAGAGTTATACGCAGCATTTCATGCCACTCTGGGTTTAGGGCCATAATTAGTTTTTACATTGCTGTAGCAAAAGTATTGTGCTGAGATTCAAACCACAAGTACGCAAGAGATCTTGGCAAACCATCTGGCAAGGAGCTGGCTTGCCTGTGCTCCCACCTGCAGGGCACTGGCCAGTATTGCAGAAACCACTTGGCTACTGGCTGCTGCCAAATCTGGGGAAAATGGGGTACGGAGCAGAACTTACTCTCTTCTTGCAGAAGGGAATATCCCAGCTCTGCCTGATGAGGAGCTTCCTCACTGTACACTGGTTGGGAATCTCTCTAGACAGAGTTGGAATGGTATGTCTGATAAATAGAAAGATTATTTTTTCGAAAAGATCAAAAAATAGGTGTTGGAGGCATAAGATTAAATCGTAAAAGCATTGAGATTTTCAGGAAAGACCAGGAGAGGGCTACAGGCAGAAAAGTCATGAAGAGTTAATTCTCTCTTCTGCTCTGAAATTAAAAGTGGGAATGGAGTAAAGAAGCCAGTGCTTAAGTGGATTCGTTAAGTCTTTGCAAATGTTAGTTCTCATCATCAATCAAATAGCTTCCATCATGTTGAGAAGGAAGAACAAGGGCATTTATCCAGAGTATGAAAATCAGTGAGAGAGCAGATGTTTGAATTCTGCTGGTTTGGTTGTCAGTTCTCTTCTCTCAAAAGGAAACATAAGAGAAACTCTGACATGTGCAAAACTTAGATAGGCTTTGACAGCAGCGGCGAGAGGAAAGAACCGGGGGGGGGTGGGGGTGGGGATAAAAAGCATTAAGGGGAAAAATGTGAGGCTGGGGATATACTTAAAACCTGGTATGGGGTTGGAGAAGAGAGGGAAATGCTCTTTTTTAATTGTTTCCTTCAGGCTGTATATTTTATCTGTTTTCTTATTACATTTCCAGGATGCAGAGAGTGAGAGAGAACTTGAAGAGATGCTGTCAGTCTGGGAGGAATAAATGTGTACAGGCTTATTCCACTTGATACTGCATAGACAGTAAAATTCCAGTTAAAGGGGTTTCATGATCCTGACAACTTTAATTGCATTTCATGGATAAGCCACAAGAGTTTACAGGAAGAATCATGCAGCAGTCTCATCAGCACATCCAGGCAAAGATCTTGACAGGATTTAATCATGTAACATTTTGTATTATTTTCCTTCTTACAGCACTGCATATGTTTGATTTTAAAATTCCTAAAAAAAGTCCAATTCCTAAAAACAGGTGTGGGGGTGTATAGGTATAATTTGTGATATAAAAATATTTGTGATTTTATAAATATATATAACGCAGATATGTGAGAGAGATGCTTTGTGATGTAAAAATATATACATATTTATATATACACGCAAGTGTTTTATATCACAAACCCTACCTGAACTTCAAGCCTGCTCACTGGTGAGCACTCTCAGCTGATTCCGGAGGAAGACATCAGCCAAATTTTTTTCAGATTGTTTTCTCTTTTCCTTAATGATTTCTATTAATTGAATCAGTTGCAATAACTGATTACATGCCTTGCTTGGATGTTTAGGTGAGGTAAAATTTTGAGCCACTGTGCTCAGTGGGATGCACCAGAGGCAGTAGGATGTTCTCGCTGCCCTCAGCCTGTTGGTTGAGATGGGCACTGAAACCGTGACTTAAGAAGAGACAATTACAAGAAAAGAAGACAACAATGGCTTAAAATCAGTGACTTGTCAGCCCTTTCTTCCTTGCTGTGAGAAAATTGATGGTGGCGTCCAAAACACACTCTTGTTGGTCCTTTCCCGCTATGCCTAAACTACCTTACTGGTTTTCCACTGGGGGAAACCAGCACTGCTCACTACGGTGAGTTACTGCCAGGGGACCAACAAGATTTCCTTCACAATACCGATTTTATTGTTAAGGGGGATGCATTGCTTTTGTCAGAGAAGTGAGTAATAAGATTTTAAACTTCAGGACTTAATCCCAGTGATGTGATCCCTTCACTCACATGAAAGTGAAAACTTCTGATGTACCTCTAAACTACGCTGCTATGGTTTAGATTTAATAACTTTGGTTGAAAAGTAGTTATTTATCAATGAAACGCTGGTTACAGGAACAGGGGTGTTCTGTGGCAAAGCTGATGCTTCCCTGTAACGTTCTTCTTGACTAATTAGGTGACACCGAGAAGGTGAAGCTGACAACTGACGTTTCCCCTGGCAGCTTCTGGGTTCTAAACAGAAAAAGTAAACTGTGCTGTATGCCGACAGAAATGAAGAAAAACTACCTTCAAACACTTCCCCAGTTATTTAGCAAGGCTCTCTTGATGTCCCTTCAAATTTCAGCTGGCAGCTAATCGGATGCTTGGGTTTTAATGTTATGTCTTGCTACATTGTATAGTGTTTGTGAAGTGTAAAGTAAAAAGTGCGAGAGTAAAACATTTCTTAATCACCTTTTTAGTCCCTTGTACTACATGTGTATTAAACTGATAGGGTTTTTACTTCATGAAAATAACGCTGAAGGGGGAATGTGTAATGAACTTGAGCTTAAAAACTTTCACTTTTATAGATTTGGCACTTTTTAGCTTCCCCCTTCCAATTAAACTTTAAAATTTTGGTGCTGAATTCATCTCGTGAGATCCAGGCGAGTGTGCAATTAGTTTTATTTGCTTAAAATGATAAAAATTGATACTTCTAGATGGAGAACTGAATCCTGACAGGTTCAGGTTGATCCCTGTATTTTTGTGCAGCGCTCCCCTTGCACTTGATCTGTAATTGTGGGACATTTTTGTACTTAATGTATGCTCTTCTTTCAGTTCTTCACTGGCGTGATGAAGCTGCCTTTTTCACTTCGTGTGAGAGCGTCTAGTTTTGAACATTTCCCAGTGGATGACCGTTTTCTTCCTCTAAATATCCAATCTTTATAAATAATAGCACAGGTTGCTTCAGCTGTTTTGTGTTTGGTTGCTTAAGCCAAGCTGGGAAATCCTCAACAGTGATACCCAGAAGGTATCAGCAACTTGATTCTTCCATGGAGGATTTGCAAGTGTGGGTTTTTTTTTTCTGGAGAGAAAAGGTAATAGCTCTCGAAACAGTTGTGTAGTTAGCTGTTCTTGCATTGCCTTTCCCTGCCAGCAAGTCCCAGAGTGATACCAGTCACTTATGTTTGCTGTTCTGTGTGTTGCTTAAACCTTGCTGCCTTCCAAAAGTAAATGATTTCAGCGTGTGTGATAGGAAGAGTGGGAAAAGGAAATATTTACGCTACCGAGAGTCTGTAGCTTTACTTATGTGCAGACTTACTCAAGCCTTCACCTGTTGTTTAACTTGTCAAAACATAAACTGTTGGAGGAATCTTTGCATTATGTATTTTCTGGAGATAACTTCCACTGTGTTTCTACAGATCTAAATTCTCCTTCGATTTTTTTGTTTTGTTTTGGTGTCTGTTTCAAAACCACAGGGGGTTGTAAGCTTGAAAAAAAAAAAAAGAAGCCAATTTGCTGTTCATTTCATCTGCTGCTTGGGATTCTGCGCTGGGTTAGGTTCGAGTGTTTCATCCCAATTATGTTTATTCAGTCTTTAAGAGGGGGGATGCATGAGGAAAGCATTTTGTTAATTTGTTAATGGCTGAGGTGCCGTGCTGGTTGGCAGCACCTCTCCAGACGAGTGACCTCTGTTGAAAGTCCTCATGAAAGAGTGCTGTAACAGCACAGCTTTGGGTTAGAGACTAAAGAGCCTGTTCGGAAACAGATACCAAAAATCTTGTTTTTCTTGCCGATAAAAGCGGAGGTCACATCCTTCATGGGCGCAGGGGTCATGCGGGGCCGGTGGGACATGCCGGGCTGCGGCCAGAACCTTTGCTGCCTTTGGGTACCAGTAACCTACTTCCCTGGAGGGAAAGGTGCTAATTAAATTAGGGTATTTCTTCCCATTTGGTGTTCATTCGCAGATGATTTCACACGGGTGCAACCTTCCAACGCATTTATTCTGTTTCGGACCCTCGGTGAATGCTCTTGGCTTTCTGTGCATGTGATTGCCTGCTTCTCTCTGCTGGTTTGGGGGTTTTCTGTGGGATTTTTTTGTTTTGGTTTTGGGGTTGTTGGTTTTTTTTTCAAATAAGACTTCAGTTTTGGCTTAAAAGAGCAGGGTCTGGCATGTTGCTTCTATGTACCCTTTGTGTGTGTGGTCTTGTCCCTTTCTGGGGGGTTCTGAAGCGGAGAGGTCTGTTACTCTGGTTTTCATGCAGGAGGGATCCCCGGCAGCGCAGCTCCTGCCTGGAGAGCCAGGGTGGGGGCTTGTCTCTGGCTTGGGTTTTTTTTTTCTCCTATGCTCTATCTGCTGGAACCTAATTAATGCATCTCTGAGACGACGATGAAAGGCAATGACAGAACTCACAGATCCTTTCAAGTGCAGATAAAAGCTGTATTTTGCCATTTTTCAGTCTGATCTCCAGGAAGTTATGACATAATAATGAAAAGAACCTTTTTTGTTTTGGTTTTCCCTTTTCCTGGCTTGTTCTCAATAAGAAGAATGTGACTGATTAACATAATTTAATTCTAATAGCATAACTTGCAGGCTGATGTAGAGATAAGGCAAGGCTGTGTAACTAAAACACTTCCCAATCAACAGCACTTGGGGTTTTGGTTTGTTGGTTTTTTTTTTTAGCAACAATATGTGCAGTCTCCTGTTCGGCGCTCGGTGTGCTGTGTGCTGGGAAGGGGGGGCCATCCCTCCTGTTCGCAGGGGGAGATTGCACCTTGGGAGCTTTCAGACAACATGGAAACAGAGTTTTTAAAACTTGCACATGCTTTGCAGACTAATCCCAGCATACAATGTGAATTTCTTGAAGGCGCCTGCACTGTATACATTCCAGGACCACAAGAAATTAATTTGCCTGGTACAGTTTTTGGCAAGGGACTCTCTGTCCTGCTCCCGTCCAGTTAAGTTGTTCTGGATTTATCCCAGGGTGAAAGAATAATTTCCTGGAGCTACTCTTGTCTTAACTTTAAAACATACCTACCTGTGGTTAAATTACGATACGAAAGAGTAACTGAAGCTATTTAACTATTTATCAGCACTGTGCTGTTCTGTTTGAAATTAAGTATTTATAAATAAGAAGGGGATCTTGCTTAAAGTTACCTGTGTTGTGCTCTTGCTTTTTACACCAATACATATATAGGTGAAGAAACCTGACGGACAGGTGGAGGTCGTCTGCATAACATCGTTGTGCTTGTATGTGTGGTGGCAGTGCCAAATGCAATAGGAAATTATGGGGAAGTAACTTACAACGTTCTTGTTTATATAGCACTGTTTATATATGTAATAATGTGGGATACACCTGTAGCAGATGTTGTATGTCAGTACAACAGCTACTGCTTACGTTTTTAAAATGCACCAAAGTCATACGGCCACGCTTTGTGGCATACGATGTACTCCAAGTGAACTTGTTTTTAAATAAAGATGGATAATAGCTGTGACCCGGTGCAGGATTCTGTGCTCAGCCTTCGTCATCCCAAAGGCCATCTTCAGCTTCCCCTGGCCAGAAACCACCGCTGAGGGGCTCGCGGGCTGTGTTCAGTGCTGGTTCTGGGTGCTTTAGACTGCCTGATTTTTAGCTCATTTTATTTCAAATTACTTCACAGGGTAAATGATAACGCTGGTACGAGGAGCATCCTGCCAAGGTCTGCTGCTTTGGAGGGAGGATCCCAGAAGCAGAAAAACGGGGTTGTGCAGGAGCAGGTCTTCGGCTTAGCCAAAGGTGTGACATGCTGAGGGACGGAGTCAGGGATGGACGTGTAGGTACCTTGCCTGTTAGTATAAGTAAGTGTAAAAACTCTTGGACCATCAGAAGCTTCCCAGTGATTTTTAATTTTGCAATACCCGAGCATTAACTCGCCGATGGAGGGAGCAGTGGCTTAGAGCACAGGTGGGAGAATGGGTTTGGACAACTTGGGCGTCATGGAGAGGAGGTCAGCACTGACCCCATGGCTTGGGACAGGGTAGTCTGTTGAAGAGGAGGGATGTGAAAGCAGACATGAACTTATGTAGTTGGTTTCCATTAAAAGAGCATACCAGAGCTGTGACCACCTCTCCCATGTGCCGGGAAATTCTGAGTCAGTATTGGCATAGAAATGTCAACATCGCTCCCTCCTAGGAACGGGGCAGTCATTCCGAATCCCACCCCAGCTTACTTCTGCTAAGCCCACATTTCTTTGGTTCAATGACACTTGTAATTCCTTGGAAATTCCCTGGAAAAATCAAACCTGCACGGACCCTGCTTTGAGAGGCAACCTGAAGCGGGAGGATTGTGAGCAATACATTTGCTGTCTTGTTTTAACTTACAGGAAGTTGACTTGACTAATACTTGAGTATTGTATGTGAAGCACATGGTAATATCAGAGAAAAAGCTGACCTTGGGGAAATGTTTTCACTGTGAAGGTTAAAAGTGGAGAGGAAAGAGCGGGGTGAATGAGGGTGAACACAATTGCAGCTCGCTGTAGACCTGCCATGCTTCTGGTCTTGCACGTACAGGTAGCCATGGTGGTATTGGGCAAAAAAACCCCATGATCTCAGTAACTTCGGTAGCCAGAGATTTAGTTCTCTTTGTAAAATGTATTTAATTTTTGCTTTCTCAATAGTAAAAATCTGAGAAGGGCTCAAGGCCCTGAAGGCAAATGAGGTAATGCAGGATTGTCCCCTCTCTCTCTGGAGGGTCCCATCATTATAAACGTATCCCATAACAAAAATCAGCTTCTTAATTACTGGCTTGGTGTCAGCTTCACTGCCATGTAGATGTTAAAGACCTTTTGGATCAGGCTTTAATAATTAAGTTTATGAAAAGCAGAAGAGGATTTGAGATTGATGTAGGCTTCCTGTGCTGGGTTGCTTACATACCTGCAGTGAATTGTTTTGAAGGCAAGATTAATGACAGACTGATTGCTTTTCTTCTTAGTAAAAGGCTCAGTTCTACAGCCAGGTCTCCTGTGTGTCTTTTGCTTAATAGCAGAGAGCATATTCCAGCATTCCGGGGGCTGGGAAGCTGTGGTAGGAGTGGCGCGGTACCTGCCTGTGTGCAAAGGCGGCTATCAGCGCAGGCAAGGAGCGGGAATGAGTTTGGACACAGGGGACTGTAAATACACAACGTGCTTCCCAGCATCCAACTTCCATGGTAAAAAAAAAAAAAAAAAAAATAGTATTTCCTGGCAGCGTCTGGCCTTAAACATGAGAAATGAGGTGGTCAAAGCATTGCAAAATCATTCAAGTGCTGGAAGCAGATTCCTCCCCCTGCCATGGAAAGAGCCATGGTTGTACACTTCGCGCGCAGCTGCTGCGCCCTGTGTGGCGGTGTTTCGGTGCCATAGCAAACACAGAGACCTAAATCTTCAAGATTTGGGCTTGGAGAACCCTGACTTTAAAGCCTGTTGGGTAGGGTAGGAACTGGAGCTGCGGAGGCAAGCTGGCCGGGGAAGCATGGCTTGGGAAGCGGGGCAGGATGCTCCTGCGGCCGTTGAACTGTGCTGCACCACGAGCTCTGCTGTAGCATGGGGTGAAGCGTGGGAGTGAGTCACAGTGCTCCTTGTTCAGCCCAGCACCTCGCCCTCCCCCTTGGCCTTTGTTGGGTAGAGTAGAGGGACGTTCAGGTTTAATGACCGAGGATGTCCTGCACACGATGCCTCTGTGTCGAGCTCCGTGCCGGCTGCAGGTGCGTGGAGAATACATCAGGACAAGGAAAAACCAAACAGTGTTTGTCAGCACCCAGCAGTATTCCTGATGAGCAGCAGCAATCTCGTCTGTTTTGGGGTTTTTTGGTGGGTGGAGGCTGAGGAGGGGCAGAACACACTCAGCGTGTGGATGGCTTTACACAGAGCCCCAAGGATCTGAATCTCATCTTGAGGTTTCCACTCAAACAGCTGCTGCCACCTTCCCTTCGTGCCAGTTCCTGTGGGGCTATGGGTTGCTTCTGTTGGCCACCAGTGCCATGGTCATGCTGGTGCCACTGGTAGCACTGCAGTGTGACATGGCCTTGAAAGTGTCCGTGTGCTCTGAGATGGCTTAAAGAGGAGGGCTGAGGCCCTGGGGTTGCTCCCATATGCATTCCTCTGTTACAGTGTGCCCATAAAACAAGGCTGAATAAACAAGCAGCCTGCGGTCCTGGGGCAGGAGGCTGCGCACCAGTCAAGGGGTGCAGGAGCCCGTGGTGGTGGCATCTCCAGAGGATGCTGCTGTCAGGCTGAGGGTCTCCAGCTGGACCATCAAAGCTGGAGATGGCTGTTGTTGGCAAATCTCCGAGTGGGCAGTACGTGATGTGGAGATAACTGCTGGTTTCCGTCTTATGACATCTCAAGGGCTGTTTTCACAGGTGTGTGTCTAAAGAGGAGGAAGAAACTGGCACTTTCAAACCTTGGCATCATGGAGCTGTTGCAGACTGCTGTGTTGTTTGCACTCAGCAATTCTAATAGCCCCCGGAGGCAGCCGTGGGCAGGACGAGTCCAGGGGACACGGTGGTGGCATTGGGAACCCACCAGCCCTGATGCTCAGCAGGGTGCAGCCAGGACTTCGTTTCTGCACTGTACTGTGTAGGAGTTTCAAATCCCACTCGTGCCATTCATGTGGTGTGTGTGTGGGGGGGGGGGGTTGGTGTCGTGCGTTTGCAGCATTAGCAGTATGTGAAGAGCTGGTAGTGGGTGTTAGAACATGCCGTAGCACAGAGCATCGCTGTGGGGGTGTTTCAGTGAGGTCAAATGACACAAGTCAAGAGGTGAAAGGCAGCTGCGACCAGAACAACCAGCAGGTGGAGGATTGTTTCTGCCACCTCCCCCCACCCCAAAAAAAGAGACAGAAATCCCGATTGGTCAAGCCTTTGAAGGAGATTAATTGGGTATTGGTAAATTATTGTCATTAGGAGGGGATTTGTGCCACCCTCTGGAGCTGCTCAGGGTGGCCACAGGCTGGTGGCACTGAGATAAGCAGTTTTAGCTCGTGCGGCTGTTTCTGTCCTCCCTTTTGGGGACCACATAATTACTGATACAAAGCCAACTCTGTTAGCTTCAGTCGGACTTCAAAAAAAATGGCTGCAGTTTATCTGCTCAAGTAACTCAGTGGTGCGGTACGGCTGGGGGATGTCGGTGGCATGCAAAGCAGCAACGGCCATCTGGTGGGGGTGGATTTACTTTGTGCATAGGGACTTGTGCCCAAGAAAAGAGGATTTCCTTACAACTGCAGGTCATGCTGCTAGGTGTTGTTCAGGAGCTGATTTTGGAAGGAAAAGGTTCATTCCGGAGATGGTCTGTGCCCATTTTCAGCAGAGAGTTGATGTGCGCTGTCAGAGGCTGCTTTCAGGTACCCAAAGCCTCTCTCTGCTTCAAGCAGAGGCTTGTAGAGGAGAAATATCTTCCTCTCCATTGCTAGGCCCCCAGGGAGGTGTCCCGCCACCCCACCCCACAAGCCACCAATGGGGTCTAGGGGGAAGAGGGGTGAGAACCCCCCCCCCCCCCAAAACGTTCCCCAACCTCCTTCCACACCCAAACCGGAGCAGGGAGAATTGTTCATGGCTTCAAACAGATGGAGCCATCCTGTTCCCCTCCAGCAACTGGTCCTGAAACTTATGCTGCATCAACAAGCCCCCCTCCAGCCACCCTTACCTCCCACGTGGCTTTCTGTGATCTTGGGAAGTGCATTTCCCACCCCAAATATCCTCCCTGGCCTTTCTGCTGCGACAGCTGAAGGACATCACTGCTTGCTGCTCCCAGTCCTTGCAGGGAAGTCCCCGGGGGGAGGCGGGCTTTGACCTGTCTTGGGGTGGGAGAGCTCAGGGGGATGCAAGACAGGGGCTCAGGTGTGAACGATGCTTCCAGCCACCACCACCCTTCCCCAGAGAAAACGAGTGGAGCCGGGTCCCATGTCAAAGGCATTTATTGCTGTGGGGACTCTCTGCCCTCCACCCTACAACCAGGGGCAGGGATGCACCGTGGCAAGATCCTCCTGCGGGCAAGGCAGGGTCTTCCCCTGCACCCCGGCCCTGCCAGGTCCAAACCGAGGGGGCACAGCACCAGCCGGGACCCAGCACCTGCTCAGGGCTGGATGAGTGTGGGGAGCCTCTGCCGCACGGTGACGGTGAAGGGCCGTGGCTTCAGCGCCAGCCCGTGGATGCAGTCCATGGTGAGATGCTCCGCTGGGTTGGCATGGAAGGAGCACTGGTGGAGGAGGATGGCAGTGAAGAGGAAAAGCTGGAGCTTGGAGAGCTGGTCGCCGATGCAGCGCCGCTGTCCAGCTGAGAAGACCATGACACTGCCAGCCCGGTCGCGGTCCAGGCGCTGTTGCACATCCAAGAAGCGCGTGGGGTCGAAGCGTTGTGGGTCAGGCCACTTGCTGCAGTCGTGGTTGACCGACCACTGGTTGATGAAGACCACGGTGCCTTTGGGGATGTGGAAGCCCTCAAGCTCCACGTCGTCCGTGGTAGCGTGCGGGATGGTGATGGGCACAAAGCTGCTGTAGCGCAGCGTCTCGTAGATGAAGGCCTCCAGGAGGGGCAGGTGGGGACGGTCCTCAGCTGTGGGCAACCGGGAGTGTCCCACAACCCGGTCCAGCTCAGCCTGGAGGTCCCGCTGGAGCCGCGGGTGCTTCAGCAGCAGCAGGAGGACCCACGAGAGCGCTGTGGATGTGGTGTCCTGCCCCGCACCGAAGATGTCAGTCATTGCCCCCTCCACATCCTCGGGTCCCAGCCCCTCCGGGGGCCTGTCGCCGCGCTCCACAGCAGCGATCATGACGTCAGTCACATCACGCAGGGTGCACGGGTCAAAGGTCTGGCGGTGCTGCGCCACCTTGGCACGTACGAAGCTGTGCAGCTCCCGGTTGAGGGCTTGGAAGTCACGGAAGACGCGGCGCACGGGGTTGGGGAAGCGCAGGAGCCAAGGCAGCACGTCCACCACGCTGCCCGCCCCCACCGTCTGCCCAAAGCGGTCGTTACGGCCCAGCAGAGCCCTGAACTCACTGTTGGTGTGGCCGTAGCGGCGGCCGAAGCAGAGGGCGCAGAGGACGTTGGCGTTGGCCACCACCAAGAGCGGGGAGGGCTCGAAGTAGGCGCCGCCCCGGCTGTGCTGCAGGAAGAGCTGGATGAGGTCCCCGGCCTCGGCCGCCACGTGCCGCTCCACCTCGGCCGCCGTCGAGCGGGCGCGCAGGGCGGCGTGGGCCAGGCGCCGGCGAGCCCTCCAGCGGGGCGAGCAGGACCCGAAAGCCACGCTGCGCCCCCCGGACACCAGTTCGAAGGACGGGAAGTCGGGGCGGCCGGCAAAGCGGGTGCCCAGGCCCACCAGCGCCCGGCGGATGGCCGCCTCGCCGTTGAGCACCAGCACCCGGCGGCGGCCCAGCCGCAGCTGGAAGACGGCCCCGTAGCGCCGCGCCATGCGCCCAAAGGCCAGGTGGGGCAGGCGGCCCAGCTGCAGCACGTTGCCCACCAGCGGCCAGGGGAAGGGTCCCGGGGGGCTCCTGCCGCCCGACAGCCCCCGCCTGGTGCCGCCGCGCCGGCGCGCCCCGGCCAGCAGCAGGAGGGCACCGAGTGCCAGCAGCAGCGCCGGCCCCGCGGCCGCCCCGTCGGGGCTCCCGGCCGCGCTCATGGCTGCGGGGCCGCCGCTCGCAGCCGCTTTATAGCGCCGCCCCCCGCCCCTCCGCGGCCCCCACCGCCCCCCGCCCCGGGGGGGCCGGGCAGAATCCGCGGGGGGAGCGGGGGGGGGCGGCCCGACGGGGCGCAGGCAGCGGCGGGGATGGGGCAGGGAGAGGAGCGGGGCGAGAAGGGGGGGAAGCTGGGGGGTGCTGGGCCGGGGCAGGGAGGGGGGGGGGGTGGGAAGCTGGGGGGTGCTGGGCTGGGAGCTCCGCCGTGGGAATGCGGAGAGGCAACCGGCAGCCAACGTGTACCGGGAGGTGGGATTTTGTATGATGACTATTCTCCCCCTCCCCAGAAATGACAGACCTGCCACCCCCGGCGCCACACGGAGCGGGCACCGTGCCCGTCTGCCCCCCGGGCTCTTTCCCGTCCCCACGGCGGGCTGCAGAGGGCCCCTCGCACCGGCGGCTTCGCAGAGCCTGGCCCCCCGCTGCGGCTTTGCGCTGGAATTTGGGCTTCGGGCGGCTTTCTGCGAATGTGGAGCTGGGCGTCGACTGATCCTGACCGGCCCTCGGTCCTGAACCGCGCCTCGTCCTGAGCATCACCTGGATGTCGGAGGTGAGGCTGCGGGTACCGGCTGCGGCGGGATGGGGGTTCGCTGCGTTACCGGGAGGTCAGAGTCTCTCAGTCCCCTTTTCCGCTGGCACCGACCTGGGAAGCGGTGACACCTGCCCCCTGCTCTCAGGCAGCCTGACAGGGTGCCCGAGAAGCGATGAAGAGGGTTGTTTTTATCAGGAGAGGTGGCGTCTTTTCTCGTGCATCCCCTTTCACCTGCGCTGCTCAGCAACATCCCCCGGGATGTTGAAGAAGAGGGTCCCGCTGAGCCAAACAGGGAATAAGCGCGATGCTGCCACGCCGGGGATGCGTCGCCCTGCCGAGCGCCTGCCTCCTGCCTCCCACCTCCCCCCTGCCTCCCACCTCCCGCAGCTGCTGGGGCTTCGGCTGGAGAGCAGCAGTCCCCGGCACAGCCTTGGGCTATACCCGCGTGGGGCACGGAGGATGGAGCGGAGCTGGGTGCTGGTGATGCTCCCGAAAGGAAAACTAGACTTCTGGGGGTAAAAAAATAGGGGGATGTTGGTATTGGTGGGCACAGGAAAAAAAAGAGGGAGCAGAGCATATGTGGTTTGGTGAAATGGCCACTGCATTCCCGTGGGGGTCTGCAGGAGGGGGGTAGTTGTTGCTCCCCAGCTTAACCAGCTCAAGCGCAGCCACCGGCCGATGCCTGGGTCCTCGTAACGGGACCTTTTAGGTATTTACTGTGGCATTCGGATTGTGCCAAGTTGTTGTGCACACGTTTGTTGTGCCAAGAGGGATTTTGTCGTTGTTGCGTTCTCCTGTGAAAAGTGACATTTCTGCTGGGGAATAGACATTTTCCCGGTGGATCCCAAGGGAGATCCACCCAATCAGATCCCAGGTGCATGCAAGCTGAAGTGCATCAGTGGAGGAGTGAGGTGTCCGGCAGAGCATCCCAAACAGCTGTACCAGCAGCCAGAGGGCACGGTACAGCGCATCCCAAGCGCCGGTGCTGGTGATGGAGCGAGGAACGTGCCCCCTCCCTCCCTCCAGCAGCTTTCACACAGCCTCCGGATTTACAGCTCAGCTGCAGAGCGCCCATGTGGTTTTACATGTCGTAATGTTGTAGCCATCACACCTGTGATCAAGTCTCATTTTTCAGGAATTAAACTTCACATCAGCGAAGGTTTCTGCTGGACTGAGGGAGGCCAGCACTGACCGCAAGGGAAACACTTTCCCAGGGAAAAAAAACTTTTATTTCCTCATAGTTCCAGGCATGCAAAGCAATAATGTTTGGTTAGAAAAGCTGCAAGTTTTAGGCTCCTATAACACAGAACTTTGTTTTCCAGCATGTGACGTTGTATGAGGTTAGCGTGTAATTCCCGTCAGCATTTCCTTTAATTTAAAACACTGAGGTTAGGAACTGGTGTGATCTGCCTGGTGCTCATGTGGTGGCTTTGGGGACGTTGCTTAGCGGCTCTGGCTGGATGCATGGGGGAAGGTCGAGGCACAGCAGAGGTTGGACATGTTTTTTATATAACCCTTAAACTTTAAGGATATGTTGGTTGCAGCAAAGGGGTGAATCCTGTTTGCTTGGGCGACAGAATATTAGTTCTTCATGAATAAGGGTGTAATGGGAGGTTTTCTCGGCCGCTTCCCACACTGGTCACCCAAACCCCAGTGTCACGGGGTTGTTTGTTGCTCCTCCCCAGCCCTTTGGCATCAGCCCCAGCCAACAGGGTCCTGAAGTGGCTTGTGGGGGTGAGCAGCACCGCCATGCTCAGGGGGGCCGAGGTGGCCCTGATGGCCACCCCGGCCGCCGGGTGGGGACCTGGAGCTGCGGGTTCCAGAGCGATCTGTGCTGCTGGCCCAGAGATGGACAATAGTAGTGATGATGATGATGATTATGATTAAAAAAAATATAATGAATACAGTAATAAATATAACAATAATAAATATAATAATGATATCATCTTCATCATCATAATCGCAACAACCACAATAATAATAGTAATAGTTATATAAAGCTGTGCTATAGCCATTTTCAGACCAGCTCCACTACCCTGACAGTCGCAGCAGCCCATGCTGTCTCTCCCCAGCCAGCCTTTTTTCAGGGCAATTCAGCAGGTTTGTTTTGTTTTTTTTAAGTTTTAAATTTTTTTTGCTTTATTTTCCTAAAAGCTCCTGAGGGGAAAGAAAAATTGGTCCCATGGTCCAAGTGGTGCTTGACCGGGGCACGTGGATGGTGGTTTTCAGCCACAGGACGTGTGTTGGGTCCAGAGGGAGTGGCATGGCTGGGTACCGGGTACCAGGTGAGGATGCAGGAAGATGGTGGGATGCTGCCAGCGGCAGCACTTGGGGGTTCGTGTCTCTAGGGGTTCAAGACGATGTGAGGGGGCTCAGCCTGCACAGCCGGGGCTGGAATGGGGTCTGCTCTTTCAGCCCCCTCCTCGCTGCGGGGGTCTTGACCTGCGTCCCAGCCCGGGGGGATGTAGCATCACTGGGTTTGCAGAAAAGAAAATTAAGAGGGAAAAAAGAAATCCCACACTGTGGGAAAATGGGGAATTGCTCCTTGACGGGACCATGGCGGTTCTGGCTCGGGTTCCTCTGGTTTCGGGTGGGCAGAGGAGGAGGGGGGACCTCCCAGCTCCGGGAGGCTCCGGGACAGGAAAGCTTTTCCCAGCAGGATTCCCAGGCTGGATTCAAACAGTTTGAAGTGTCACATAAATCAATCGAGGTTGAAACCTTTGGGTTTTGGTCAGCGTCTAATCTTTACAACATCCAAAATATATAACTAAGCTATTGAAATTAAGCTATTGATGCTTAATGAAGCTATTTGTAATTAAGCAAGCTATTAACAATTAATTAAGTAAACTATTTAAAAAGGAAAAAAAGAAAAAGAAAAGTCTTCCGCAGAGGAGGTTTCTTTTCCCGGTTTGGGGTCTGGGGGTGGCGAGCAGCTCCCGCTCACTGCTCCCTCCCCCAGCGCCGGCAAAGGGATGGGACATACCGGGCAGCTCAGGGTTAAATCAGAATGCTGTCCTGGGGGGAAAGGGGGCTGGGGGCTCTTGTGGGGCTTGTCCAACTTGGTGCCTCCTGTTTTATTCGAAAAAATTTTGGTTTTGTTATATATTTATGTATTTATGTATATTTTTATATGTTACACATATATAAAAATATGTATATAAAATGGATATTTTAATATAGAGATAGATAAATCGTTGCGCAGATGAGCAACGGTTAGTCTGAAAATGGTTATGGTGTAACTCTATACAATATATATATTTTATTTTTTTTTGTTCTCTGGCCCAGCACTGCAGATCGGTTTGAAACTGCGGCTCCATCACCCTGCTGGGCAGCGAGGGGAGCCCGCGGGGCTGCTCTGAGCATCGCAGCTCTGTTCACCCACACAATTATTTATATATACAGACAAAAAAACATATATACTGGAAAATAAATATAAATATATAAACATAGAAATGTAAATATATAAAGATATAAATACACAAACACATTTTTTATACATAGATATAGATATAAAAAATCTGAGTGTGCTGGGGGAATGTTGACGTGGGAAGGCAGAGATCCTGCTGAGTGCTGCTGTTCGGGGCGGGGACCAGCCTGTCACACTGTTTGCTGGGGAATGTTTCCCTTTCCAGCGCTGGATTTGGGGCTGGCAGAACTGGGAGCGAGGGAGCTAGGACAGGAGGGCAAGGCAGCCCCAGCCCCCCGCAATCAGGCCTTAAAAAGTCTTGCTCTGAAATGAAATAATAAAAAAGAAGATCCCAGAGTCAGGGGGGTTCCTCCACCTTCAGCAAATCCGGCCCCTGAGTGCGCGCAGGGGCTGCAAGGGGAATGAGATGCGTGGCGCCAAGCTGAGCCTGAGGAGCAAAACAGGGACTGAAAAAAGGATGGACATGGAATCACAATGTTTTCCACTTGGAATAGCCCGTGAGGTGATAAACGGGACAATAAGGATAATAATTTCTTTAATTATTAGTATGAGAATGCAGATAATAATAATAATAATGATTATAACAACAATAACAACAGTAACGATAATGACCTCCAAGAATCTTTATTTTTAAGATATTTTAACTTTATTTTCTATTTTGTTTTACTTAATTTGTTTTGTTCTGTTTTGTTTGGGTTTTTTTAGGTTAAAATCATCAATGGACACGAAAGATGATTAATTTGTTTCCGAAGGGATCCGAGTGACAATTCAGGCCAAGTAACCTAGAGTCCCATACCACTCTCAATATATTCAAACTTTTTAGTCCAGCATAGCCAGGGAGTTCTTTTTAAGAAAATAAAAAATGTAAGTAAAAGCATTAAAACCTCAGACTTTTTTTGGCAGGACTCCCCACTGATGTTGCCAAAAGCCTCGGGGCAACATGCAGCCATGGGAGCCCCTGGGCAGTGCTGCAGTGAGGTTTGAGGTGATGAAATCTGGGCTTCTGCTGCTTGCAAATCTTATTTGCAGGGAAAAAAAAGCTGGGATTGGGCATATGCTGAAGGGCTGAAGCCCCAGGATGGTGGTTGAACATGCTGGCTTTGAGCATCCTGCTGTGCGTGAGGCCAAAAAAATTTAAATAGATTAGATGATAGATAGATAGATAGATAGATAGATAGATTAGATAGATAAGGCTGGAAGTCCATTTGCTCAGCTGGCGAGTCTCGCTCTGGGTCCGGGCCATGCCTGAGGTTCTGCTGGGGGATGGCGTGGGCTGGGCTCAGCCACATCTCCTGGGCAGGGGCACCAGGGCTGTAGCACTGGGGTTTGAACATGTTCTTCTAGTGTCTGGGTCGTTGGGTGGTTTGATTCATAAAAAACTCGCAGTGTTATTGCTCTTAATTGCAGCTGATGGGTGCGTGAGCCACAGAGCACAGAGCTGGCCAGGAGCTCGGGCTGAAACCTGAAATTGCTGGGACGTTGCTCCATCTTCTTAGGACATCCTGCGGTTTTTCTCCAAAGGTTGGTATTTTTGGGTTTGGGTTTGGTTTTTTTTCCCCACTCTTAAATTTCCTTAGAAAAGTTCCTGCAAAAGGGTTTGGTCAGAAATTATGCTGCTTCTCATGCCCCAGCATCACCCAGCTCCCAAATATTTCAGCTCCTTCCCTGCCTGAAGGCAGCCAGAAGAAACCAGGTACAAACCCCAGCCCTGGCTCCAGCCCTGGCCGAGCACCAGCCCTGGCAGCCTCTCCCGGAGCTCAGGGTCGCAGGAAAACCCCGTACGCCCAGGCAGCCCCTGCCACTGGCGGGACCTGGGGTTGTGGAGCAACTGCTCCAAACGTTTCCTTGCCCAGGGATGGCAGGGGTGTCTCCACGGGTCTGGGGGTGCTGTGCTCCCCTCGGGGCTCTTCCCACCTCTGCTGGCTCAGCATCTCCGCTTTAAGGTGCTCTTCAGCTATATTGGCCACTTACACATTATATTGCTTTTCCCCCCCTTATGTTTGCTAATTGAGGGTCTCCTTAAGGAGGAAGAAGAACGATGTTCTCCCTTTCGGCGTCGCCAATGAGATACTAATCCACTTTTACATGTTTTGACATCCAGAGTCTATAGATGGGATGTAGCTGCTTGACCTGGACCAGAGTCCACCCCCGAAGTGCCTGGTGCTGCTGAGATGACCCGCACCCCCAGCCGCAGCGTCAGACACACCGGTACAGTTTTCCTGTTAATTTAATAACCTGGTTGTGTCATTGTGTCTTTTTGGTGTTGTCCCCAAGAAAAGGGGATGCTGAAGGGGACCTGGTGCTGTAGCTCTGGCAGCAGCAAAACCCAGTCCCTTTCTCCTTCTCGGTTGTCCTCCCTGCCGGCAGATGGATGCAATGCACTGGTATTTTCATAAACATTATTTCAGAAACATTTTTCATAAACACAGAAAACAGGCACTGCCTGATGTATGAAAAGCCAGAGTCAACCCTGGCTGAGGTCAGACTTTGCAGATTCCCACTGCTGGCAGTAAGCTTTGGATCAAGGACAAGACAAATAGAAAAATGAATATGGGAGACAGTTAGGAAACCAATCAGAGAAGGAAAAAAAATAAACACCAAACACCAAACTGAACCGAGTCCCTTGGGCTGATGGCTACCTACAAACCCTGACCTGTGAACACACACGAACTAAATGCTTAAAAAAACACAACGTCAGATGGGAGGAGAGAGTTTCCTTAAATTAAAAACACATTTAGAAAAATGAATGTGTTGTAACATCTCATTTCCTCTCTGGTTTGATTTTAAACTGCTCCAGAGGGGATTTTTCATCCTGTGTATAATATATTACGTTATATTACATTACATTATATTATAAAAAGCCAGCCGGTGTCTGAGCACAACATGAAATAATAGGAAAAATACACCTGGTCTGGCAGGCGGAACTTCTCCTCGGTGTCTTCACAGGGTCTGGGATTGCAGAGCATCCCTGGCTGGCTTCTGGGGGTCCTGGGGCACATCCAGCTGCTTCCTCAAGCACCCTTTAACTGGAGTCATTTTTTCCTGGGTGGGTGGGGGGAAACCAAAACCAGAAGAATTTGCTGTAACCACTTTTTTGAGGGTCTCTCCTCTCCTCGAACTCTTGCTGGTCTAATTTTTGCCTTCCCTGGGCCATACCGATGCTCGGGCGTTCTCTTTCTGCGGTCCTCCCCACTAAGGACTGAGGCAGCTTGGGAGCACATGCCTCACCTCCCTGCCCGTGCTTTCTTTAGTGGTTTTCAAATTTATTTCAAAATACATGGTGCATTGCTTGCTGCCAGTCGTCTCACTAAGGGGCTTTCTCAGCCTGGCTGTAAAACAGCGCACAGAGGTTTGGGTTTTTTTTCCCCCCATCATTTACCCCCGAGAATTCAAGCCTTAGGCTCAGTTCGCATTCTGCTTCCCCAGCATAAATCTCTGCAATTAATTGGACTTTAGATTAGATTTACTGACCCAACAACGGTAGAAATGTTCTCCTTATTGTAAATCTTGATGAAAGTAATGACTTAAGAAATAATTAAACCTACCTACAAGGGAGCTGGGAAAGCAGCCGGTGGAACTGGGAGCAACGCCTTGAGCAAAGGGATGCTCAAACTCACCCCTGAGGTGTTGGGAAATAACTTTCTTTGAGTAACCAAATCTGTTAATATTTGGGTTTGAGTGAGTGGCCTGTCCCTCACGTGCCTTTGAGGGTGACCTGGAGAAGACACCGGAGGGAGAAGAGAGCCCTGGCTTGGGCTCTCCTGGGAAGCCGGCAGGGATGTAGCTCTGGCCATCACTTCCCTCTGGGTAATTCAGCTGAAAAAAGATTTGCCCAGAGGGGACACAGGTTGGTGGCTCTGGGGCTGTCGAGTAGGTTGTAAAGAGGAAAATGTGCTCAGCATCACTCTGAGATGTTTAACAGGGGGGTTGAGGGGAGCTCACATCCCCTGCGCTCACACCGGCTGCTAAGCCCACGAGGATTTAAATTTGACGCCCCCAAGGTGGGGAGATGGCTGTACACTGCTGAGGCGTGAGGTTAGCCCTAAGACATGCCAGCAAAACGTGTGTGCCCGTCCTCCTGGAGGTGTTTGGCCTCCACAGGCTTTGCCAACAGCCCCAGAGGAGCTGCGGCGGCAGAAGGGGTGACCAAGCCCTGTTCTTGCAGCGCCTGCAGTCTTGTGTTGATTTTTGGTTTGTTGGTTGTTTTCTTTTCCCTCCCGTCTCCCCCACTGCATCCAGCTCTGTCACCCAGCCAGGATCCCAACTGAACTGTGTAACTGGGTAGATAATATCCCCCAAATCCTCCAGTCCCATCCTGCATGGATTTCCTGCTCCAGCAGCAACACAAACCGCAGCCAACGTTTAAGGAGCCCAGAGCACCAACAGCTCAGGTCAGCCCAAAGGATTTTCTGGAGCTTGTGCAAGGCACAGGGGCGTTTGCAGGGCAGGGACAGTTGCAGCGAGGACCTGCCCCTCCACGGTTGTTTTACCCTGATGTTCAGCCCAAGCTGAGCTTTAGCTCCCTTTGAAATTGGGCTTTTGCAACATTTAAATGCATAGATTAATGATCCTGCTTCAAGATGAGGTCCTGATAGCCAGCTTAAACTAATGTCCTATTAAACACAGCCTGTCTGTGCTATGAACTTGGTCTCCCTGCTCCGGTGGGAAAGGCAGCGCAGGGAGGGAAGCTGATGCCGAGGCAGCGCATCCCTCCAGAAGGCTGCTGCTGGCTGAGGTTTACCAGAAGGAGCACTTGGATGTTAAGAAGCCAACACGCTATTTCCAGGCAGCCTGGGTTCATGCAAAGTCAGCGCAGCAAGGGAAGCAAGCCGTCCGGTATCCTCCCACTGGACTCAAGCCACTTTGGCCTGACACATCCATTAAAAAAGCAATGTGGGATGTTTCTTCCATGCCGAAGGCGATGGGAGGCCCTTTTGCTGTTCCTAAGGCAGCCAAAATGTCACCCAAAGTGGATATACATAATGCAGAATTGTGGACACGGCCGACAAGCATCACAGAGGAACCCAGGGCAGCATCCCCACTTCGTTTTAAGCCCCAGCCTTCTTTCCCGAGCCTCCCCTGCGATGCCTTTGCCCTTGCCCCATCACCCCGCGAGTGCTTTGCCCGCATTGAGGGTGGTTTTAGTTCGGTTCTTCCTTCTGCTTCTGAGGTTTGTTTCCGCAGCTCTTGCTTGGTGCCAGCTGCTGGTGCGTGAAGCCCAAGTGCTGTCTCAAATCTGGCAGAGGGTTGTGCTGGGGACCTACAGGCTTGCTCAGGGCTCCTTGGAGGTGTCTTTTGGGGACCTTTGCGGTTTTCTGGAAGGTACGATGAGCTCAGTCCTTGGGAGGCTTCGTCAGCTGCTGTTGGCAAGAGCAGTGGGCTTCAAGTTGCTGAGAGCAAGTGAGGGAAGAGCCTGTGACGGTTGCACACAGAAGATGAGCTCCTGAAGGCATTAAGTGGCAGGTACGGGCTAAGCAAAGGAAAGCAGTTCATCACACAGCAGATAATTGCATGGTGGAGCTCGTTACTCTCTTCAAATCTATCCAGACTCAATGTAAAGGAGCAGTAAGTGAGCCTGTAGCCCAGCTGGATGCTATGACTGTGCCTGTGCTGCATTCAGAGCCACCTGGGACTCTAAATCCGTGGGGTTAGCCCATTATAGACGCTTCCTGGAAAACTGGGGTGCAGAATGTTGCATTTTTCAAAGAGCAACTCGCCAGCAGCACAGCTGGTTGGAAGATGGGGAGACCAGGATTTCAGAGGTGCTGGTAAAGCTCCTGCCAGAGGGAAGCTCATGTGAGATCTGCCCTCCTCAAGAACTGGAGCAATGGGATGTTTCCGAGTCCAGGAATTGTTCCTGTGGGTTTCTGCTGCCATGCACTTAGCCTCACAAACAACCCAGTATGGGCTGGGGGGAGGCAAAAGCCAAAGACATCTCACTGACCAGCAGCTGAGGTCAGGGATCCACCATTGCCCTCCATCCCACTCATTCTAAGGATGTTCTCCCAGCATTAGTAACACAAATGCTGAATTCTGGTGGATAAAGCTGCAAACCTGCCCGAGCTCAGCACGGGGGGAGCCAGAACACCGCAGTCTGTGCGGCTGGAACTGTCATGGTGCAAAAGTGACACTGTACCGGGACGCGCTGGATCTGGGTGCTCATGCCTGGCAGGAGAAGGCAGAAACCTCTCAGCTCTCACCTGCTGGCAGAGGTACCAGGAGCAGCACAACCAGCAACAGCTGGGAGCTACAGCCTCCGTCTCGAGTCTCACCCTCATCTCTAGCAGGAATTCAAGTTTTTTTGTGTTGTGGTGGAAACAAGGCTTTGTCTGGGAGGAAAAGCAGGTCTCGGGAATTGCTGGAGATAGCTCATCCCTTGGATCCAGGCTTTTACACACCAGCTGGGTTCAGGCTCTGGCAATGGTGCTGGAAGTCCTGCAAGGGGCCGCGTGTCTCCTGCAAGGCTGGGCGCCACAGCCCTCTCCTCCAGCAGCCCTCGGCTTCCAAGGGAATCCATTTGCTTTTCTATCACTTAATAAACTGGTCCTGAAAGTCCTGCTCAAAGAAGATGCTGGCAGTGCACCCAGGGATGCCACGCATGGGCTGACAGCCTTTCTTTTCCTGTAATTAAAAGCTATTCAAGGGGTGTTTGCGTGCTGGTGGAGAGAGGAAGAGTGTCCTGCCAGCGAGAAGAAGGGGGCTGAAATGAGAAAGTCCCCTCTGGCATGTGTAACGGGGAAATAATCACCCGCTTTCCGTCGGGCCCCGCTTGGCCGGGGACCAGCTCCCGTCGGCCCTGGGAGGGAGAAGAGATTAATCCACCGTCACCGTGGATTAATGCTGACAGGAGGGCTGGCCCGTGACAAGATAGATGACAGGGTTACACGGCAATGCGTGAGAAGCCAGACCCTCTCAAGCCAGCACAGTTTTCCTTTCGTGACTGCCTTCCTCCTCAATCCCAGCCAGCTCCCACCTTGGGAAAGGCGCCTTTAACCCGTTCCTGCCCACCGATGGATCAGGAGAGCACACGAGGCTGGAGGAGATGTGGGAAACCTGGAACCAGGGTCAGAAGCAGAATAAAAATGCCCCAAACCAGCTTTGTTCTGGGGGCAGCTTCGTTTGCTCGTTAGCCTTGCCGAACACACAGCCTCCCTGGACCTACAGCGCCCTTCAGCACCTACAGCATCCATAATGCTTTCAGCCAAGCTCCGATAAATCCACACACGTGCATTCCTGGCAGCGGCATTGTGCTCGGGTTTACTGCAGCTGTAAATGCAAACTGCTCTCCTCCCGGCCTCGCTCAATGCATCCACTTGAAAGCCCCTGCACTCGAAGCCTTGGCCCCACCGCCCCCATGGCAAGCGAGGGCTCACACCGGCAGCCTCAGCCTCCCCTTCCAGCCAAGCAAGTTGCCCGTGACCACCTTCTGCACCCTCTCACTTGCCCCCTCCCTCTGCTCTGTGCTCCACCTGCTCTGCTCTTCCCCTCTATTTCATACCTCAAATGCCTTAACAGGTTACTTAGGCAAGTCACGGAGCAAAGCATACATAAAGTTGACTTCCATTGTGCTTTCTGTCCCAAGGTTGGTTTAATCAATTATTATTTATTTCACTTTTCTGTCTGAGGCATAACACAGCTATGAGATGGAGGTGACGGTCTTAAGCTAGAGAAGGGATGGAGCTCATTAGCCCTGAGCAGCCAGGCTCAAGGACTCACTTTCATCCCAGTTTTTACCCTAGCAAAACCTCTCCCTGGGGGTGGTGGTGAACTCCACACAATTGTACTTTCTTCTTTCCCAGCAGATGTAGATGGTTTTAAAATATGTGATGGACCACCACTGATTAAAGGATCATATCTTGTCCCTATTTTGTATAAAAAAACCAAGTACAGTCTAGTTATCTTACAAACAAGCTCCTGCTAAAGGAAACTAAAACTCCTCAGGACAAATTCAAGCAGCAGTAGAATACAACTAGTTTAACCAAGTTAAACACCAACTTGCTGTCTTTTGCTGCACAGGAAGAATAAAAACATACCCTTTGTTTTCAGACTGGTGATGAAATCTTTGGCTTTGCTGTTAGCTTCCACTAAGACGTTCTGAATATCCTGGATGTGAGTTTAGGCTGCAGCGCTCCCCCCATTTTACTTCTTCACTTGTTTGTAGCCTCAAGGTTACAGTTATTAAAACCTCCTTTGTGCCTTGTATTTAATGATGGGACAAACAAATCCTGAGTGCTCCAAAGTTTGTTTAAAGCCCCAGATCATGGCGGGATTATGCAGATCTTTCCTGGAAGAGCTGCAGACCACTTGAGTGAGACAGTGACGAACAATGTAACTCCATGGCACAGAGAAACCAATTTATATTATGAAGTTTCTCCTGAAAATAGAGGCTGAAACGATCCAAAAGGGAAGCGATAGATCATACACGGTCGTTGTAGTCACAGCAGGAGTCGACAATTGCCGCTTTCAGTTTTTACCATCAGCAGCAAGGTCTGTGCCATGTCAAAAGCTGCATGTCAATAGCGCACACACATTGATCTTGCGAGGAAAGCTGCCACAGCCAAGGCGTTAGTTAACACACGCCGCTGGCCAAGGGCAGCAGCACAGCGATAAACTCAAGTACAAATCTGTGTAGTTTAACTCATGTTGTGCAGTGAAAACAACTAAGCATTACCTCTGACTTTGGGCGACCTCGTCCAGCCTGTGTTCCTCCAGCCACAGAGGAGAAAAATAACCAAAGGCAGAAGCACCCAAAGTTGGTTATTTTGGTTATTTTTCTCCTCTGTGGCTGGAGGAACACAGGCTGTACGAGGTCACCTTGTAAAGCTGATGCTGAACTGCAGCTCTGAGGGGAAACCGAGGCACAGGGCGCATTGAACCAGGATAACATACACCATACAGACCCGACAGGCTCCTCCCTGTAATTAAAACCACATCCCGGGGAAGCACTGTTGTCAGACAGTGGGTTTGTGTACTTGCAGAACTAACAAAAAGGGAGAACTGGAGCCGCCAAGCAGCACTTTATACTCACACCACCACAGCCACATCTGGAAAAATTTAGCATTTGCCTCTAAAGCTGGGTAGTTGGGAAAAGTTCGCTGACCACACACAGTGACACGCAGCCAGACAGCTATCTGCCCACAGAGCGAGATGCATGGCCTTACAAGATGTGGCTGTTCTCCTCTAAAGAAAACACGGGAATATTTCTCAACGTGACACCACACTTGTGTCCCTCCCGCTGCCAGCCTCGCCTCACTCCTTGCCAGTTGTGTAGCTAAGGGCACAGCCAACTCTTTTGGAAACTCCAACGCAACTCGCAACGGGAACATGGAAACAAAACACTGCAGCCTCTATCTGCGTCGTTTCAATTAATCAAACTGCTCTCCATTGTGCTCTAATAAGGGCATTAGTGGTTTGGAGTAACACACGTATTTCTGTACGTTTCAATTCAGTTCTAATTTCCTCTTCACCTCTAGACACGGGTTTGAACACAGCAAACCTTGACAGGAGAAGCGTGAGCCAGACAATTGTGCCATGCACAAAACTGCTTCAGAATTTAAAGGTGAATATGATTTCTAATCACATTCCACTGCCTTGAGAGGAACTTTTTGGGAAACGTTGAGAGAAGCATTTCAAGGAGACAGCAGGAAAAATGTTTACTAAAGGAATATTAATTATGCCTCCTCGAGGTTAAAGCAATGTTGACAATAAGCTTATTTAATTAGCGTTTCATAGCATCGTGTCCTAAGCAACTGAAACCCTCCACGGAAATACTTGCATGTGCAGGTTGTACAAGGATGTCCCAAATCGACTTGAGAAAGATCTTTCAAAAAACGTTCTTGTGTTTAAAAGAAACAAAACCAAATCCCCAGTTCACACACACCCCCCCCCACTCCCCCCGAGTTCAGAGCCTAAGCTGGGTAAGAGCTTAGAGAAGGACAAATACCTCCTAGTTTCTTCACCTTTGCTGTCCCAAAGTTAAACCTTCCAGCTAGCTAAGAGAAGTACTGCAGGCTATTAAAAAAACCTGTGTTTTCACGCTGAGCATTACATGAACAGAGGGGGCTTCAGATGCAATTTTAGTTGATCAGAGATCTAAGCACTTTGAAAGGAGAAAAAAATAACATGGTTCTATTAGATTGAATTACACAGCATTAACATATAAAGAGATACAGACAGCAGCACACTGACACTGGCATGGCAAAACTCCTTTCCACAAAGGACAAGAAGCAACAGAGCAGGAAAAACACAACATTTTGACTTTTAGTGTAGCCAAAAGCAATAAAACAAATTGTTCCATCGTCCCATAGTCTCATTCGTACCTAAATGATACCATGATATGTATGTGTTTACAAAGTGGGGCTTAAAAGCCAACCCCCTCCCTGCCCTCGGGGTTACCTGTGAGCACATTTCCGCAGGGACAGCACGAGCCGTTTCATTCCAGAGACCACCTTCCGCCAAAGCTTCGGTCAGGACTCTCAACACCAGGAAGGCTAGAGCTGCTCAGACGGCTGGGCTTTCTTGACAGGGCAGAAAGTTTTCTTTTATTCTCCTTTTACTGAGACAGCTGAACGTCTGTGCCAGATTTCTCCACCCTCCCAGAGGTATCAGCCTGTTACAGACCCCAGCCACATCAGTTCTGGCCAACACGGTGAACATCTAGCAAACTTTGGGCAGTGATGGGATCTTAATTAGTCACATCAGACAACAGCAACCACAGGCAGTCAGACCATCTTCACCTACACATAGGGCAAGCGTGGGTAACAAGAGCTGAAATTCTGTCACTAAAAACCTGAACATCTCAGTTCCCAAGTGACCAGTGCAGCGCCAATTTAATCCCCTAGTTAATATTTTTCTGTGACTTTTGAATCCTGAAACTCAGCTGCAGGCAATGGCAACAGCAGTGGCCTTTTGTGCACATCTCCTGAATAGACAGCAGACGTGGTGGCCGTGCAGAATTTAAGGACAGGGCATTCAGCTATAAATGAAGACAGCAGAAAACTTACTGTCTCATGAGATTTAGTATTCAACATAGCACAGGTATTTACGTGCTATATTATAGAATATAAAATATACATATAATATATATAATATATCAACTATACATGAAAAAGCAGACAACTTACCATATAGCACATGTATTTATGTAATAAATAAACGTAGCTTATGTTTGCTAGCTGGAAAGACACAGTTGGATCCCAGAGAAAAAGAACAAGGAAAATAATTTTTGCTGCCAACCACCACTATGATATTATTCTCTTTAATCAAGTTTAGAGTAGTTCACAATAGCATAGCTTATATAAAAATATTGCATAATATAAAAGAATGGTTTTAACCCTCAAGAACTCTTAAAAAGACATCTACAGGGCACTTACAGCACAGTTGCACTGCATGTCCCAAATCAAGGAGATGATGTGTTTTGTTAGCATTAGGAGGGAAAAAAGAAATTAAAAATCCAGAGAGAGTCATTGAAGATTTATGCATCTTCTTCCCAGCTGCAGATAAAAAAATGCCTCTGTCTGAATTAACACCTGGCTGAATCTCAGAAACCTGTAATATCATCAATATTTTTCATGGTCCTTTTTATTAAAAGCAGATTTCCACAGAAAGTCAATGAAATACAAAAAATGTAATTGAAATGGAAATTAACGGTTCCCAAAAACGAGCATGTCGCAGTATCCAAAACAAAATGAACATAAAGGATACGGATTGTGATCATCATCAATCCCAGCAATATCCTCACATTCTTATTGTCGGATATCATTCTGCTTTATTTTATAATTAAAGCAATCCATTAAGTATTTAAGTCACCACTTTTCTTATTTGACAAACGCACCAACGCTACTCCAAATTCACCAAGTTATGAACTATGGCCAAATATTGGCGCTATGTCCACCAGCAGAATCCAGCTGGAGCAACAGCCGTGAGGAAAATACAAAGGTTATGGTCCTCTGAAAATGTTCTCAAGAAACCACGTTAATCTAACATGTGACTAAAGCCCAAGAGGGTAGGTCTCTTCCATGCAACATCTCCAGACATGTCTCAAAGTGTATTCACCTGATGGACTTCTGTGCTGAAATACAACAGATTCCTCCACCAGCACTTGAACAGCAGCTGTGTCAGGAAAGCACCTGTAAGGTGCCACAAAGAAAGGAGCCTTTTAGGGACACCTAGTCTTGGGTTACATGGGAAATTAAATGGAGTCTTCAGTCCTTAGCATCTCCCACTCCGTCAGCATTAATAGCAAACATTGCTTCAGCCTCAGGAAGGCAAGGAGAGTCATAGATTTTACATATTCTGGTTTCACCTCGGCCTTTTCGCAGATACAGCCTGATAGGGAGAAGGAAACAAAACAGGTAAGGACGTATAGCCTACTCTGAGAAAATCATTACCATACCCACTAAAAAATTGTGTTAATACAGGAATACGGCATACTGCAGAGCTGTAAGAGCTTCTGAAAATGTTAATTTTTCTGCAGATTAATGAGGGCTCACAGTGGCACTCATTTGTAGAGAAGCAGGTTGGACTTGCCATTGACAGAACCATGTAGAAACCCAGAATTTAAAGGTACTTAGCTAGTTTAATAAAATCTTCCAAAATAGGCTAATGCAAGACGATAATCTATTCTCTCACCTCGTGGTGGAAGCATGTGCTATGATATTTCCTCCAATAGGTTTTTTGGGATCTGCAGCAAACATGGCTGCTCCATCTACTTGTGCTACCACTTGGTTAGTGATCACAACGGCCACACCAAACTGTAAGGAGAAAAGTAACAAATGAAAATCAAATTATTTTCCACAGTCTGAACAAACTGGGGATGGGGGGTGGGTGGAAACATGCATTTCTGCTGTCCTCAACCACTCTATCATGCCTCTCAGAACAAAATGGAAGCAGACACTGAGCAGGCAGAAAGCCGTTTGTACAAAATTGTTGAGCTTTACAAGTGTCCTGGTTTTGGCTGGGATGGAGTTAATTTTCCTCTTACGAACTAGTCAAGTGCTGGGTTTTGGCTCTCTGAGAACAATGTTGATAATGCACTCACGTTTTTAGTTGTTGCTTAGTAATGTTTATACTAAGTCAAGGACTTTTCGGTTTCTGGGGTCCTGCTGGCAAGAGGGCTGAGGGGGCACGGGGAGCTGGGGGGGACACAGCCAGGGCAGCTGGCCCGAACCAGCCAGAGAGGTATTCCATACCGTGGGGCGTCATGCTGGGTATAGAAACTGGGGGGTTGGCCAGGGCAGGGCAGATCGTTGCTCAGGGACTGGCTGGGCATCAGTCAGGGGGTGGTGAGCAGTTCTACTGTGCATCACTTGTTTTCCTTTCTCCCTTTCCCTTTGGATTTTATCTTTTCCCCCACCTTTCCATTATAACTGTTATTATTATTATTGTTGTTGTTCTTTCATTTTTGTTCTGTTTAAATTATTAAATTGTTCTTATCTCAACCCTCAAGTTTTACATTCCTTTCCAATTCTCCCCACCCCTCTGGATGGGTGGGGAGTTCGCGAGCGGCTGCATGGTACTTGGTTGCCAGCCAGGATTAAACCACGACAACAAGATAAAGAAAACCGATCACCAGTTGTTTAGAGAATAAAGCAAAGTTCATAGTTTACCTCATCCGCAAGTCGAAGAAGCATACGCAGAAATCTGGCCAGATGCATCTGTCTGGCTGACAGCTCACCTCTTCCTGAGTAATCTGTCCGATAAAGGGCCGTGGCACTGTCCACTATCAGCAGCGCATATCTGAAGAAGATAAGTGCAAGGTTCTCATAAACATTTCCAGGCATGAATAATGCCTCCACTGGAGCATGACGTGCCCAGCAAATTGTGAGGCTGCGTACAGATGTGGACGTAAGCTCCTCTCAACCTGCCAGTTTGCAGAATTGTTATTTTTAACAACACTGACTTGATCTGTAATGTTCAGATTACTAACTATACAATAAAACCCAGTAAACCAAAAGAAGTTGCTGCATGATTAAACACTTTTATCTTATAAACTAGCCTAGAATTCCATGTTTTGACACCACAGCTGTTCTGTGGACAGGTTCTTATACATTTCATACCACCACCACCTCCTCTCTAAAGGGGCCCATAAACCTTTTCAAACTCAAAGTTGCAAACTAAAGCTGTCTGCACAGGTTTATTCAATGCTTGGCATGCTCTAAATCAACACTCTATTTCTGAAAGCAATTATAAAATGATCTTTTGAATTGCTCCTCAGGCTGGCACTTGTTCTTTGTAAATTAACGTCAGTTGTTGCAATTCAAGTCAGTCGCTGTCAGCCAACATTTCAACAGCAAGAGGTATTAACTGACAACTGGCTGCGGATACACCAAGTTTATCATCTGGATTATGCTTTGGCATATATCCAATTTGAGAAGAACAAAACTTCATCTAACCAAGCTAAGCACAGAAGAAAGCAGGTATATTTAAAAAAAGCTAACTTTTGAAGGAAACAATTACTTTGACATTTCACAATCATGTAATCTATGCATCTCTTGCATCATCACCTATACATCATCTTGTGCATCATCTACAAGTAGCTTTATAATATGATCATGTGCTGGCACAAAAATCACTCTACCTAAATCAGGATTATTACCGTGATTCAGCCATCATAGCAGATGCCTGATACAGGAGCTGGGTCTGATGATCTGTGTTAAAACCTCGAGCGTACGCCACGTTATCTAGGACATCACTGCCAGACAAGCCGTACCTGGCCAAATTGGTGAGGAAAGAAAAAAAAAAATATCCCTAAGTGACAACTTCATCAGTCAGAGTTATCTAGCAAGTTTACCTAAAGACTAGAATAAAAATTCACATCCCTGGGAGAGTCTTGGATATAAAAACTGACAGCAAAAAATGCAACATGACTTGCTGATTAGTAGAGAACAGAATGATTGGAAACCATTTTTAAAGAATAATTTCCTGCCTAGGAACAAATCCAGTACTGACCCAAATCTTCAGCTTACTATTTTTGAAGAACTTGACCTTACTCCACTCATTTAGGATGTAATCATCATCCCCCTCTATAAAGACAAGGGAGTATCTCTCGTGGGCTGGCACATCGTACTGGTTTGGTATTGAATCTTAGTTGATTTTTCTACCTACAGTCACGGAAAGGCCCATAAATACTGGCCTTACCTCATAAATCTGTGGTGCTACTAAAAAGCAGCAGTCCTACCCTTTCATTCTCTCGGCTTCCAGTTGCTCATCCTTGTCCCCTCCTCCTTTGCTCCAGCCCCGGCAATTTGTGCTGCCCTGCAGTGAACCACAATAGCAAGTGCTCTGCTTCAGCCTGCAGCCCAACAGTCACCAACACCAGCAGCTTGGGGCAAAAGGAATGGCAAGACTGCCCGCAGTGGCACAGAGCAGAGCCTCATTAAACTAAATTAAAACCTGTTTATGCCCCATACAGACCGTTAGCTATGCAGCGCAGTGGAACAAAGCAGGCGTACTGCGAAATCAGCCTCAAGTACAAGGAAGGCAGCCTTGCCTAACGGGTCACATGGGGTCTTGGCAAAAAAATCACTTTGTGAAAAAAGTATTTGCTGAGGAATGACAAAGGGTAAAAACAAAGAAACTTTAGAGAATACATCTGTAATGATAGGCCAGACCTTCAAGCAAACTTGAAGGCCGCTTGAAGGAAACACGTGGCAATTAAGTCCTACCTCTGTAAATGAATGGTGACAAAAAAAAAAAATAGGAGGACAGTTGCCTTTAAGCTAGGAAATTTGTACAAAAGTTTTTGAAATACTTTTTAAAAAAAACCATATACACAGCCTGAAAAACTATGAACCTAAATCAGACTAGCAAAAGCATAGTAGAAAACAGGCCAACTGATTTTTATCTTTGCAGAACATCTGAGCCTCTGTATTCAAATCAGCCCAGGCTTGCTGCGTGACTTTGGCTTGCTGTTTAGAAACAATCAATGTTTGTCATCCTATTACTACCAGAAGAAAGCGCACAGCTTACTGACATGAAAATTCTCATTAGTATCTAGGTGGAAATATTTTTTAAAACTACCACATAAATGAAATTGTTAAACTGAATTTAGGCCCAAATTCCTATCTGAAGAATTACATTCTGCATCCTTAAAAGTATTCTCCTACTTCAGTCAGGTGTGACATGCTTCACATCCCTCCCAAAGCATCAGGCTACTTTTCTGTTCAAGCTGACACTTTCAGCATTCAGCATTTCAGCAACTGATAAGCCCTGCAAGATAAAGACTTCAACCCAAGTTCACTGAAGTTGCATATATACCTTGATACTTAATTAAAACAAGAATCATGGAGAATTAAGCAACATAGAAGCAGTTTTAATTTTGAGAAAGTCTAAAGAATCACAAGACCAGAAGTAGCTCCCTTTTCTAATGTACAGAAGCACTACTTCAGGCTTTTAAGTCTAGCCAGAATTTCTGTGTAAACAGCAGCATTTTCATTTGGGTAATTAAGTTTTAGTCTCCAATTGGTAAAAAAACCTCAACATGTCGGAACTTTCTGATAGAGGCAGGAGATGAAAAAACAGCTTTTCAACTGGTCAATGGATGCTCTCTTATTTCCTAACAAAAATTTTCCAGCTGTTGTTAACTTTTTTACAAAAGGATCTTTGCTTCAACGTAACTCTATTGGCAGAACTTAACAAAAATCTCTGAATGTATCTCACCTAGAGTAAAGCTCAATTTTGAAAGAGACACTAGTAAGAAGTGAAGACATCATATTCCAGGGGGCAATGATGTTAATTGCTGTCCAATCTAAAACCAGAAACTTTGTTTATAAAATACAGCTAATGAAGTGGTCTAACATGCATGTATGTAGACAGACAACTAGAATACAGAAAGGTTTCTGTTTGATTGGGGCTTTTTTAAGAGAAATTTCTTACTGCTGCAGCCCCATGAATTTAAGGAGACAGGCTGATTTACACAGTGAACTAAGCTGTCCCTTAAATTAACATCTTCCTTTCTTCAACCAATGCCAGCTTACTTTTAGCCAGTAAGTACAGACCTTTCAGCAACAGCAAGAAGACGTTCTGGACGGAAGGTCCCTTCTGTGTCAATATACATGGCTTTTCCTTCACCACCACCTCGGTCAATGGGAAGCTAAAGTAAAAGCAAATGAACAAACAGGAAATAAAGTATCAACAAGTAATCCAGTTATTGCCTTATGCCCTCAACTGATAACATACGATAAATAACATATCAAGCTATTGTGATTAAAGTCATATTTATCTGGGAAAAGTGAGAAGAAATATTCCCATTTTCAATCTCCAATGCCTACATAAGAGGACAGGAGCTTAACTTTCAGCTGGTAAGTTTAGGTGCATAAGGGTGTTAACTAAATGATGAAATTAAACCCAGAGCCTCTAATATTTTATGAAATAGCAGCCTCTAGAAACTCATAAAAACTATTATTTGTTTAAAGAGAGATCAAATGCTTCTCTGTATCTAAGACCTAGAATTACGCTATGAGGCTAATGTGTTAAATTTTGTTGTCAGAATACTGAAGAAGGCACAAAAAAAAGCTACAGAACCTGTCAAACAGGCAAAAAAACCATCACAAACTTAATTGCTGGTAATCTTCGCAGGCAGATTAAACACGAAACAAAAGATCCTAGAAAGCTGCAAGTACAACCAAGGGTGCTGCAAATACATTCTTTGCAGCTGTTTATATGCATCGCATTTGTATTGGCTGAGAAAAGTCCATAAATTAGCAAATATAAAAAAGCTGTGTTGCCTGAATATTTGATTTTAATGAAGTAGACTACTCACTTGACAGGTTACTGCCAGGGTATGGCACAACTGTGTTTTACCAGTACGAAACTCCCCGAATAACTCTGTTATGGACCCTGTTTCTATTCCTCCTGAAGGGGAAATAATAACAACAACTTTTTAAAAGAGGTCACAAACTTCAAAGAAAGACCATGTATAAAGTATTACATTTACAGAGACTCAGTTAAACACTTATTTTGTTTAAGCTTCAACACTCTAATTGGAAAAGAAGGTTTTCTCACTGAGGTTTGTTCATGTTGCAGATAAGAAGTTTAGGTAAATGTATTTTTGAAGATGCTGAAAAGCCTAAATGACTTGTTTTGATTTTTTGATTGCAAGTAGAAATAGGGACAAGATGATACTGGTTTTGTTTCCTTGAAAGGAAGGAGGTTGCAGACTAAAATAAACTAGAAACATCCACAATGAACAGCTCTGGGTACTGCACCGTGACTAAAAGGTTTTAAAACTATTTCTGCATCTTTTAAAAGAAAATCAATTGTGAAAGAAGAGAGCAGCACTTGAGATTTTTCATTCAACCAGAACTTGTAGGTCTCACATGTTTTTATGCAAGGATTATGTTCACAGGGAAAAAAAAAAGCAGTAACTAAGGCTAATCAGTAAAGAGAAATAGAATTATTACCTTGAAGAAGTTTATCAAGTTCTTTGGACCCAGTGGTGATCTGGATGATCTCTGACCTTCGCTGGTGGAATTCTGTTGCTGTGGTGAAACCCATCGGAACCAGTTTAGCTGCTTCAGCCTGAAGAAAACCAAACTAAGCAGTGCAAGGAAAGCTCATCCCATTCATTTACTCTCTTCTAGTAATTCACACTGTAATTTTCTATTTTGTGAAACGGAGAAGCACCTATACAATTTAATGCACACATTTTATCTTGTAGACCATATATCAGTCAGTTGGTACCTCTGCACAGAACCAAAATTCTGCTCAAAGAAAAAGCTTCAACATCCATTTTGTTTATTTTATGGAAATCTTCCCTGCCTCATCCCCCACACTTTCAATTCAGTTCTGTCCCTGTGAAACCTGAAATACTTAGGATAGGCATACAGCCTACCTTCCTAAGTGAATAAACACACAAAGTAAGAAAAGCACTGGAGTTTAACATTGTACTAGGTCAGATTTTGATAAATGAGAACAAGTTTGGCAGAAACTCTGCATTCTGAACTGGAAGATGCTGGGAGATTACAACTCAGGCTTCACTCGCAGTCCTCAGAAGTAAACCGCAGGTCTCACGGTGAATGTCTGAGGTACACAATCAACATACTTAAGAAGAACATAACACAGAAACAGCTGTACTGGGATGGTCCAGTCATTAAAATACAGTATCCTCTGCCTTGACAACTGCCAACAGTGGCTGCTGAGGGAAAGAGTGTAACAAACCAGGAAACAAGAGACTGACCATCTAGCAGTTCCTACGGGTTCAGTTAGCAAGACCTTCCAGTATCACCAGAGCACTTTAAGCCAGCAAAATAAAACTTCTCAAATCCTGGGTTAAAGCTTTCCCATAACATCCTTACCAAGATTTTGTCAGCTTTGGCTTCACTGATGCCTTTAATATTTAGTAGCTCCTTCTTAGGTGCATAAGCAACAGCCTCAACTGTGTGAAATCCAGCTTCTTCTAATTTCTTCACATCGTTTGCATTTATACCACATTGCTGAAAGGAAGGGGAGAAAAAAAAGGACACACTAAGACACAAATACCTTAATCTAACTTCCAGTGAATACCTTCAACCAGCTTCAGCAGATTGGATCAAACTCTGTTATTACAAGTCAGCATACTGAGTGTTACCTCCCTATTTACTGTGCACAAAGAACCATAAAAAATAACACCCTTTTACAAGTATAATGTTTGCATAATCTATTAACTATATAGATGGCGTACAAGAGGCAGAAAACATGCTTGGTTTAATAGATGCTGGAGGTGACCAACACATATTAGGAAATGGTACACAGCAAGGCAACATCATTTAAAACTTAAATGTTAACAAGTTTTGTTTTGGGCTGGTTTTTTTTGACAGAACACAAGAATTTCACAACACAATTTTCAGATGCAACTTGTGTTTAAGGAGAAAGACTAGCAGATTTCTTGCAAACTGATGCTAGAGCTAACTCCTTACCTACCTCTAACCTGGATATGAGCTGTGGTCCAAAGCTCTCCTCCTCTGCTGAGGTATCTGCGTTTGCTTCAAATTGCATCTGCATAGCCATTGCACCCAGTGCTCAGTACAGCCCCACTAAAAGAAAACCAGATAATTCTGTGATGCAACATACACCATTCAAACAAGACACACGTGCAAAGCATTTCAAAATATATTAACAGATCATCTGAAGTAGTATATGATGGCTTTCTCCCCTCCTGTAGCTGGTGGTACGCGAGTGCTGTAAGAAATTTCTTTTGTGTACTTTCCTATGTAGCGTTAAACATTAAAAACAAAACACACCCAAACACCTCTCATGTTACCTGGTAAGGAATAATAAGAGGCTTAATAGAGAACTCCACAGTATTTAGAAGTATATAATTAACAAAATGAATCTGCTGTTAGCAGTATCACATGTTGGCAAGAAATTAGATGGTGACATGTACAACTTGAAGCCAGCAGTGGGTGGGTGTTCCAGCCTGACTGTGTGCCCCCTGACAGCTGCAAACGCTGCGCCTTGCAGAGGTCTGAAAGGGGCTTTAGAACCTCCCTCCAGCCCTGCTAACAGTGCAATACACCTGGCACTGGCAGCCAAGGTTTTCTGGAAGAGAGGTTTAATAAATATTTAATGAAAAGCATAAAACCTCTGTAGGTATTTCAAACGTGCCTGGCCCGCGGCTATTTTGATTATGATGTTTTTTGTCTATTGTCAGAATCCTTTCTTGTCGGTGTCTTTGATTAACATGACAATGCTGCATTTTATCCTAACACTCAGTACTAATAAACAAAGCTGTGGGGCAGGAGGAATTCCTTGTAAATCTCGGTCAGCTGCAGAAATGACAAGCACTAGTGAAATGTTGGGCTTCCTACTTAGAAGGAAAGCCTACCCTGACAGGCTTTCTAGAAGCGAGGGGCCTTCCCCTTACCCCCGACACAGCGGGCCCCAAGGCACGGGCAGCGGCCGGGCCTAGCGCCGCGTCCCACAGCCTCCCGCCGCCACAGGTCCCAGGCCCGGGGCCGCGTCCCGCAGCTCGCTTCCCCGGCCCTTACCGGCTCCCCGGCGCACGACACCCCCCGCTCCGCCTACCCCGGCTGCTCCCACTTAACTCACTTTATTATTTTTTAAAATTTTCCCTCACGAGTCCGCCGCCAGGGAGGCCCCTCCCCTCTAGCCCCCCCCCGGCAGCTGGCGAGACCGAGCCAGTAACCGGCCGCCGCTGCCCCACCGCTACCCACCCCCGGAGAAGAAGGGAGGACCCCGGCCAGCTCACCCCGCGGCGGGCCGGGCCTCAGGCTCAGGCCCAGGCGCAGGCCCCGGCCCCACTCAGCCCCGCTCCGTGCCGCCGCCAGCCGCGCTCCGCTCGGAAAAGCCCGCCACCCCGTCACGTGACGGGGCGCGCGCGAAGCCCCGCCCCCTCCCCGCCGGAAGTCAGTGGCATATGGAGGGGGCCGCTCCGCTCTTCCGGACGGGAATGGTGGCAGCGCTGCGGGCGCTCCACCCCCGTGCGGCAGGGACGAGGAGCTGGCCGTAACGAGCAAGCATGCACCCCGCTTCCCTCTGTTCCCCTCCCCCTTTTTTATTTAAATAAACACAAACCGGTGACTCCGTTAAGCCATCCCAAAGGCAAGAGTGACTGTGAGCAATAAGCCCCCCCCTGTCCCACTGTGTGGTAGCTTATCCCAGTCCCCAAGAAGGAATCGAGGGATTAAGACGGGTCTGGAGCAGAAGTTGGAGTCCCTTCCCTGGGGGTACGTGTCTAAATTAAATCTCAGTCTAATGAATTTGAGCCTGGACGCTTTGCTGGGCAAGGACAGGAGCATCTGATCCTCACTGCATGCAAGTGAAGTTTTCTGTTTGCTTTTAAAGATGAAGGATAATGAAATGGCAGGGGTGACAGCTGGGGAAGAACCCTGCTTAACCTGAAGCAAGCCCAGCAAGGGGCTGGGAGTTGTGGGAAGAAGGATGTTTTGCCCTTGCCGTGTTTTCATTGGTCATGCAGACACTGCTGCTTATTTCCCCTGCATTTCCATAAAAAAAAATTAGTTACAAAAACCCCTGCTTAAGCAGTGAAAACTCTTCCCATATATAAAAGCATCCTTTAAAATACCAAAAGCATTTGATACGTTGTAATTTCACTAAGTCGTCAAAGCTAGGAGGGATCCCAGGGACCCCTCTCTGGACGTAGGAAAAGTTTCTTCCAGCCTTGGAAGAAACTACCCTGCTCACCCTTGGAAGCAAAATACTGGGCGAGATGGACTTTTGGGTGGCAAGCAAGGGTCATGCTAAGTAGGAAGCCCAACATTTCACCAGTGCTTGTCATTTCTGCAGCTGACCGAGATTTACAAGGAATTCCTCCTGCCCCACAGCTTTGTTTATTCGTACTTGAGCATTAGGATAAAATGCAGCATTATCATGTTGATCAAAGACACCGACAAGAAAGGATTCTGACAATAGATAAAAACCATCACAATCAAAATAGCTGTGGGCCAGGCATGTTTGAAATATCTACAGAGGTTTTATGCTTTTCATTAGAATGTTTATTAAACTCATTTGAGTTCTGGCGAGCTATCAGGAGTGTCATGCAAAGATGAAGGATGTGAGGTTTTAAAGAGGTGTCAGCCTAGCCTTAAATATGAGATATATGACATACAAATATATGAGAATATTTACATGGATAGCTTTGAAAAGGCTTATTAACATCTCAAATGGGATACTAACAGCACAGGAGTAGGAAAAAAGGATACACGGCTGAGGTTCACCCTATGTACCATCATACCTCATGTGCACTGCATCCTGACTAGTTAGAAAAGAAAATAAAGACCTTTTGTCCATTTGTACCCTCAAGGGTGTATGGCAATGCACATAATAATTACATTAATTGTCCTCCATCACATGGGCAAGACCCAGTTAAAAGAGATGGAGATGTGGACATAAATTGTTCACAGAGCCTGTTTTCCTGCCCCTCCATGAGCGCTCAACACTGTAATTGCACAAAATGCCTCATTATGTGAGAGCTCACTACCCCAACGTGGTCCAAAAGCATAAACTGTTTGACTCTTCTGTTGATGGTTAGAGCTCAAGGATTAAATGAGCACAGGATATTTGAGAGGAGGTCTGACTTCTCAGTAGCTTCTCTGTTACGGTGGCTGAGGACAGGCAGTAGGCTCTGATGCCAGTGCTGCCGCATTATTGAAAGAAATTATTAGGAAAGGCTACACTGGCTCAGGACTTTTCTTGTTTCATTGAAGATTATTGATTACTGTAGACAGGAGCAATATCCTGCCCACATGTAAAAAAATACAAAGTTGTGTGGGAAGTCTCCCTGTGGCAAGTGGGTAGGCAAGCAAAAGGTGTTTGTTAATACTAGCAAAGGTTGTTTTTACTCACTCCCTTAGTGCTGTAACAGGGGCTGCTACATCCAGGGCTTTACAGGCTAAGGTTGGTGGTATCAGCCTGTGACAGCTGAGTGTTTCCACATCAAGTAAGATCACCACAGTCTCTGAGGTTCTGCAGTTCCATCTCCCAGTCTTCCGTGGACCCATGTTTACAAGATTGTGTGGGCTGGAAGCAAAGATATTTGGTATTTACAGGTTGTATGAGGATGAAAAGCAACTCTACAGGAATCTGCTGACAAGCTCCGTAAGCCATCCTGGAGAGCAGAGGGGTTATTAGATTTAAGACACAGCTAAAGAAAAGTCATGGCAATAAATGCATCCAGCAATAAAGGACCACAGCTGTCAGATGTGCTTCAACTTCTGTGCCTGTATGCAGGCAGAAAACATCTAACCCATTAACAGATCACCCCTCTACCCCCCAAAAAAGGTCACCTGGCCTTTAGTGATAGGGCGTGTGTCTGTAACATGACAACACGTGTCAATAATCATTCAAAATACAAATTACTTTGATTGTAGAGTTGTAAACAAAAGCACTGCTTACACAGTACATTTTGTTACCACAAAGCCACACCAGGGGGTTCAGAATAAGCAATGTGGAAGGCACGAGCCTCTTCACAGAACTCACTTTTCTCAAAACTAGGTTTCAAGTTAAAGAGAAAAATGGAATATTAGTTGCAGTCACAGCCCATACAGCAGGGAATGAGGAAAAATACTTAAAGAGGAAGCACTCAGAAAATAATCCTAATTTTCTTCTTCTAAAACAAGCAAGCCCAGCTCAGGATGTCAACATATCACCAGAATATCGTATATGTCATGCTCATTACTGAACTTTGCTGACCCAGCAGTAGAAGCGGACTGAACGGCATGCTGTTGGCATTCGTAATTGAAATCCTGTAATCGTTTGCATTACAAAGTCAAGGAATGTTAAGAACAGTTTATGATCAATGGCAGAAGATGGCTTTTTAAAATTCAATAATCCCTTATCAACCTGAAGAGAACTTCAAGTGGCTTAACTGAACAGCAGAGTCAGCTTTCACTAAAAGAGTATCAAAAGGAAATTTTATTGGTCTCTACAGAACTCTATTTAGGTATCCAAGCACACAATATAAGACTTTGGAATCTCATAGTCTGGGGAAATACTTTTTATGGTCCCTCTACTGACTTAAATCCAGTCATTGTGTATTTTAAAACTTTAGTAATAAAATCTACTAGAATTAATACAGACCAGCCTGCATAAAAGTCCAAGCTGTTAAATGCAACTAAATCTTCTATATCTAACAATTTGCATTTACTTGCTATATCTTCAGAGGAGCATATCTTGTATAAATATCCTATTTAGAAATAATTTTCCACTCAGAAGTCTTTTCTCTTCCATAGCTCTTGGAAACATTGGGGTATCAAACGCTGGTGTTAGTAGTTTCTGTTGGTGCAAAGGAAGTAGCGCTAGAGCTGCAAGGAGAGAAATTACTAGGGATTTTGCAGAGTTCAGGTTTAGATACATGAAGCTATTTCAACAATGTGAAGCAACGATGCCCTTTGAAGAACATGGTTTGCAAATGGTAGGTGCCTTGGACTCTGAGAAAGAGGTACAGCAAGTAAGTTAATTCAATACCGGAATTTTACTTCAGTTCCTGAGTTAGCCGAACACTTGCTTTAGCACTAGACTGTCCTTTCATCTTACTTGAAATTGCAAAACTGATCAGTCACTCTAATTTTACTTTTGGACAGTCCTCAGAGCGTTGTCATATGTTTAAATGGATACGTTCTCTACTAGCGTTTCCATCTTCTGTCCAGATTTTGGAATGTTTCCCATGAAAACTCCAGTTGGGAACATGAAAGCAGAGTATTACTAACAATGCACAATAATTTGCATCCTCATTATTTAATCTTTTGCCAACAAGCTAAAGAATTTAACATGCATTTGAGAAAACAAAGCAGAGATCACAAGAGGCTCTTGCATTATATATACAGAAAGATATCAGTCTTAAGTTAGCTATACTGAAGGAACATAAAAGATTTTTTTCCCCATAACATACTAGAACTTGGATGTGGTTGACATTCTCTTGGAATTCATTCTTATGCTGGGTCTTAAGTGCTCATGGATGATCTCCAAATGTGCAAAACCAAGTGCTTTAAATTAAATGCAGTAACACAATGTGCAGTATTAATGATTAATTTATGGATATTAGTAAAGAAAGCCACTGTCAAAACAACATTCCAACTGTACTAGTATGAAAACATGACACTGCTCATTCTTTCACAGCTAGGATTAGATTACCAAACATGAAATAAGAATCATCATCTATAGACCTTTTTTTCCCCCCCCTACAAAAGTAAATTAATTCTGGAAACATAATTAATTTCTTCTCCCTTACCTTTCCCTCCATCCTTACAAGTGGTACAGCCATAACTTGAGATCTAATCTGAGCTTTACTCCATGAATTACAGCGGATTGTTGAAGGAAGTAAGAGTTCTCTAACATCATACATCCAGCTTTACGATTGAGCAATAGTTTACAATAAACTATTAGTTTACAATAAACACTGTGTGTGAAAAGCTTTAGTAATGGCGTTCTTACCAAATTTGGCTTGCAAAACAATATATATTTTTTGTAAATGTGTTAGCTCTGTGAAGATTTAAGAGTGATACATCAAGTCCTATAGATGATGGATGCAATGAACTTTAAGTCCTAATGCCTGAGAGGAGATTAAATAAGAATGCCAAATACAAATATAAATTAAATATAAACCTGGAACTGCTTAATTTCTGCCTGATCCTCTTTTTCTACTTCAAATGCATGGCTTTGTTTTGCTTTGTTTCATCTTTGATTCAGTTTCCAGAGCAATATAATAAACTCTACCAAAAACCCACTTCAGCCTTCATAGTTATTGGATTCTTTAGCTTGTAAACATGCTGGAAGAAAATGAAACCAGACACACAAAAAAGCCCAAGCTGGATAACGCTCATGAAGTACTGCTGCAGTACCCTCTACTGGTTAATAATGCTGACATAATGACCTAAGAAAATTTATTAGTCGTTCCAGGTATAATACCCAAGTCATTTGCAACTTAGGCACTATTTTCCTAATTAAAAAAAAATAATAAATTACCCTGTAAAAGCCAGGCCATTGAAAGCTAACACTAGGAAACGCAAGAGGAAAAAACAGACCAAAATGCAAAGAAGTTCATATTACAAAAAGTCCTCCCAAATAGGTAACAAAGTTATTTCAATAGCAATAGGCAAGTTTTCAGTCACAAGTTTAAATAGAGCAGCCAATAATCACAACTTGAAGAAGGAAGAGCAATAATTCAGACGTTTAATGAACTTCCATCTTCTAAATAGAAGGAAAATTGGTAAAAAGACAAAAAGATATAAACACTTAAACACATGAAAATATTTTTATATTCAACATATTTTACAGATATAAAAATTTGCATCTGCCTACAGAATGGACAGCTGAGAAATAGCAGGTACTTCTACACGATAAACTCAACCAGGGTTAGATCAGTTCCAACAGGTCAACCTACATAATATTAAAACTATATACAAAAGCAACCTGGCCTGAGCCAATGATGTTTGATACCTCCTAGATTTAAACAGATCCATCTCCTCACTAAAACTTTAACTCTGGCCATGTACCAGAACCAAGAGATAGACCGTACTGGACAAAAACACTGAACATCAGAACAAACTTCTAGTCTGAGAGGATCACATAGATGGGACCTGATGGCTTTGAGTGTGCTGCACTGCAAAGTCTGTGGTCAAGCACAGCAGTCTTTAGTCTTTATGATAGAAGTATTTCTGACTTTGGCCACCTGGTTAATTATGACAAGTTTAGTTAATCAGAAGCCGGACTATAGTTTCTGCATTTTGGGAGGGGTTCCAGGAAACTATAAAAAAAAAAATGAAACGTGATGTGGTATGTTAAAATGCTACACAGTAGTGCAGTAATGACAGTGAAAGTAAATTCCAGTCATGTTGATTTAGAAAATACCCATCATTGTTTTATACAAGATCTCTGTAAATCAACCCAGAATAAAATGAAAGTGCTACGCTAGGAAAGAATATACAAGGAGGTCAAGACCACTGGTGGCTGAAAGAAGACAAAACCAGATCTGATTTATAAAAGACATAAGAAATTCCTCCTTCTCCTCTTTAGAGACCTCTGCTTCTATAAAACTTGCGGTCTACATCAAGCATCCTGGATATCAACCAGTTATTAGACACAAATACTAAAGAGCTAAGTAGCTAACAGCACTCCCATTCCAGTGAGAGACAGCTTGAATTCTTACAAGGCTAAAATCAAAGAATATCCTCTCTGACTTCTTCAGTCTTGCATGTGGATCTAGTGAATCATCTGGGATCCTGGAGCAAATTTTGATGAATCAAGCTGACCGTTCTCCGCAGATAGTGGTAACCAGTTGGTATACCGGAGAGAACAGCAGAAATTTCCTCCTCCCTGGGGAAAGATACAATTATCACACGTGTTTGAGAGGATATGGAGCATTTAATTCCCCATCCTTGTTTTGAAACTTAAGTCATACAGAGTGGTTCTTTCTGTTCAACTCACCCAACATTGCCAATTTGTTTTTGGACAGTAAAAGGCAGTGAGGCAGATGGGTAGTCGGCAGCTAGAGACAGGGTCAACTCAAACTTTGCAAAAGCTGTGGAAGCGGAGAACAAAAGCTTCACACTGTATGCAAAATAAATAAAAACAAAAAGATCAATACAAAATATCCAAATGTATCGCCACCGCCTTTGAATTAGGTTCCAGAAGGGAAAGCAACTGCTGTAATTGATGCAACGAGCTCAAGAACTTCTAGAGAGTTCCAGCATAGGCTAACTTCATAAATAAGCTTAAAAGAAACTTTCCACTCTGATACTATCAGCACTCTAACACTGAGTTAGAATACAAACCCCCAGTTTTCCTCACAGAAAAAGTTAATGAACACACAATTCACAGAACCTGTCAAAAATTATGGGAGAGTATAAAGTATAAAAAAAAAAAAATATGTTTTCTAGTTAACATAAAATATTCCTAGGTAGCTAAAGTTTTCTGGAGCTTGAAGTGGGACTGGTTTACCTCCAATCTCATAAATCTAATTCATGTTTCATGCATCCAACCCTATGTAAATCAGGCCAAGTTTCTCTCTAGCACAGTACTCTTGTCTATGACAATGTGCAGGAAGGCCAGAGTTGAATTTTATTGTAAATATGGGTAAGACCATCACCAAGGCTACAGTGCCCAGGAAGCAGATGCTTGGGGATAGCATAAATGAGAACAAACACAGGTGTTTTCCAGGTAAATCTCCCACAATTTGCACCTTCCTGAGCACAGGCGGCCCTTGCATCTGTTTTGTTGCCTTAACTAAATAGAGCTTTTAGGTGATTTTGGCATGTAGTAGAACACCACTCTTGCAAAAGGGTACTACAAAATTAGAATAACCTATGGAAACAGCATCAAGGCATGCAAAGATGGTTAACTGGCCACTTCTTAATTAAGGCTAAGCATCAATAACAGAAGGATAAGGTGAAGTTGTATTTATCTTGTTCCACTGGGAGATGTCACAAAATCAGGAATTAGTATGAGAAAATGAAAACTAAAGAAAAGGGACTTTAGTTTAAGTGTATCTCTCCTTCAACAACTAATTCTGCTTGGCTGAAGCAACAAAGTACTAAGGTACAGGTAAATTCCTGGCTCTGTTTCCTTTCCGTTGCTACACTCTGACCTAAAGTTTTAAGCAAGAGAGTCAAGTCAAACAGGAAAGCCGCAAGGAATGAGAGGTTATATGATAGTAAGGAAATGGCTGAATCCAAGAACAGCTTAATTTTCATGCATTTAGATACTATAGTGCAATTGTATTAAAATAAATTAGGTTGTTGTTAAAAGCAGTTGCATAAAAACTCAATCTGAAGAAAACCAAACTGAAAATGTTTCAGTGTTTTGTTTCTATCTAGAAACACTCTCTGAAGGACTGGTGTAAACTCCATCTGAAGTTACTTACTTTGTATCGTTGATATCAGTCTTCAGAAGATTAAATTTTCCACCCCATCTCTCCAGAAATTCAATCTCCTCTCCTAAGACCTTGCAACGACTCACCACCAAAGAGATGTCATGAAGAACCTGAGCGGGCAATCAGAAAAGCAATCACATTGGCAGTAAGGCTGGTAAACTATGTGACACTTGAAAACTGTTTATCCTAGAAAATACAAAGAAAAAAAAATAGTAGTTCAACTGCTATCTGAGTTTGGATGTGAAATTGAAATTGTACAAGCTTAACAACAATTATACATGCTTAGCCTTAAGTTTCTCCCTTCAGCTCTGTCAACAGGGGTGCACAGACATGCAGGAACACCAAGTTTTTCTTGGCAATTTAAGCCAGTAATTTTCTAGGAAGCAGAACAGCATTCAGCTCAATTATTTAAATTCTACTCTCAGAAAAAAAGGGATTTTAAGAAATCACTAAGACAAGCGGATATCAATGCAGCAAACAAGGAAGAAACCACAGCTTTTAGGACTCTTGCCTTCAGGGACAGGTACTTCCCCCCTGCACCTCAGAATATTCACAAAGCAGATTTTGATTTGCATTGATGGAGCATTTATTAGGATGCTTTTGTTCTCAGTGTCAGCCCTGTTCTCTGTGATAGAAAAGATTTAATGTTTTCCTGGAGTCTTGCAGGCTTTTCTGGAACATTACCTGGGGCAAGTGGTACAGTGTGGGACACTTTTCCTGCCAGCATCCCTGACTTTCAATAAACTGGAAGATGAGTCGTTGGACTAAGCATGAGGAGGGTGGAGCTTTTTCCTCTGTAACACAAAAGAAAAACACATTGCCAGAAATCTTTTAAAGCAGTATTGTAATGCACTAGCAGATAAACCACAAAGTTACAGATGTCCTTCCAAGAACAGATTATCCCAGCAGCTACTTTCAAGCTACTAAAAAAAAAATAAAATCTTACCATCCAAGAAAGATTCAAAGTTCAGGCTAACTATCTTTCTGGAAGGATCTTCACCGAAAACATCACCATCTGAGAAGGAAAAAAAACCCAACAGTAGTTATTTCCATACTTAGTTCTGGAGTTATAGCTCTTCCTCTTCAGAAACAGCCATTCATTACATACTTTTCTGAATTTCCATAGAAAGCACATTGAAAGCCACTTCTTAGGTTACATGCTGCTGCTGTAGTGTGCTTTCTATTTCCTTTTAGCAGATCGCCACAAATACAGAAACTTTAGGTTTCTATTATATAACTATTTAACCTTTCAAATTCATAAAGCTGAAACATACCAGTTTTGCAACTTACCTATAGGGGGTCCAAACACAACTGTGAGTTCAATAGAATCATAAAGAAAATTAAAGACTGCCTGCTGTTCGCTCCATTCAGTAATCTCCCACTCAGTGGAGCTAAAAATGAGGGGGGGGAAAGAAACACCATCACCCTAAGTTTCAACCAACCAATCAAAACAATGATCTGAAGGACAAGCATCAGAGTATTAAGTGCACTTGCAGCTATTACCACATAATGTACCAATGAAATTTTCACTTTCCAACAGAATGTTAAGAATCTGTTGAGAAAGCAAGCACAATACTATTCTTTTTACATAAATGTTCATTTTGGAATTGGAGAGTTGGGTATAGAAAGACTGAATGTAGAACATCACTGCAAAGTTGTTAATAGAAAAACAGCGCATCACACACAGAAGTTCACCAAGGCTTTTTGCTTATACTAGACAGTGAGGAGATGGGCACCCAAAGATTTCCCAAAATCAAGTAACAAGGAAACCCAAAACCAAAAAAACATTTATATACAAATGTGAGGCCCCAGAACTAGGTGATCACAATAAAACCTTACTCATCTCTCTCCAGGAGTTCCTGGCAGCTTTTTTCTTTTTCCTTTAGCTGGTTCATCTGAGCAAGCATTTGCTCATTCTGAGTCTCCAGATCTGACAGTTCACTGCAAAGATAAACCAACAACATGAGATGTAGCACATTGGCTAAAAAAAAAAAAAAAAAAAAATCACCAACCCTCTAAAACCTGGATGTGCCCATGTTATTTAAAGTCTTTAGATCATCTTTGATATCTTACCTTTGAAGTTCCTCTTCTTGGGCTTTGAGGCTTTCCAATTCTAAGAGAAAAGGAAAAAAGCTATGAGAGAAAAGAGCAGCAAAGAAAGCCCTAACTTGCTGTGCAGTCACTGTTCTTTAACAATATGAAGGATCACAACTTGATGGCTGTTACTCCTACCTGGATACAGATATGCTATCAACAAAGGTTATTAATTATTGAACAACTGAAGTGCTGAATATGATAGTCAGCACACTCTTCAAGTCACACTGTACCAAGTTCTAAACTCCATTTTTCCAGGGGAAAACCAGTCCTTTTCATACTTTAACATCTATGCAATTAGGTATATCCAATGCAGAAAACAGTAGTGTGTAGGGTTGGGGTTGAGTATTACCCTCTCCAGAATCTGAAAAACACCACAAAGCCTGCCATTCAGCTAGTACCATTACCTTTCCCTAGGTTTTTTCCTTCTGCCTTTTCATCATTGCAGTTCGCTTCCCATTCATCCCAGTCAGAATCTGTGGGAAAGAAGTATCAGGTTTCTGCAGAACTCCCAGATTCAATACTTACATTCTATTTTATTTGTCTGTGGATTCTATAAATCTTACTATTTCAAAGTTAACTAAGAAAAAAAAAAATATGTACAAAAACCTGGAAGGGTATTTACCAAAAGCCTCTAAAAGTAACAGATAGCAAGGAAAATTCCTTTTATTGCACTGTTTCAAAGCTGCTACTGTGCAATTTGATTTCTATTTCTAAAGTCAATGGAAGAAAACTCAGTTGGAAGAAGTGAAAATACACAGAGCATCATTATGCAGCAGTGCTGACTAAGTACTGACTGTAGCTTGTGCGAACACAGCTGAACAAGTGTTAAACCATCCAGCTATGATGCTAAAACAGTACAGTCCTGGAGTGCAAAGCTTAGTCTTGCCTAATTGCAGCATCGCTGGCAGGTTTTGCAGCCATTCTGAACTGCATGCTGGCAGCTAGCTGTACTGCTATCGCTAGCAGATTTAGCCAGCTTGGTTACAAGTTCATAGGCTACAATTATAATTCTGTATTTCAATGCAGATATACTCCCAAGTTCTTCATATGATGTGTAAGTGATACCCACAAGACAAGTTTGCAGACACAAATGAAGGTATTTAGGCCTAGCAAATACTTGTAACAAAGGAAATGTAAAATTCCAAGCAACCACCAAACACAGAATCTTGAACTGACCATTTGAACAGCAGCTCTGCAAACAAATAGAGAAATCAGTATTATCGGTCACTGGTTTGGAAACACATACCTGCTTCCAGAGCAACAAGACAGTTCTCTGCCTCCTCAAACAATTCATCCATCTTTTCTATTCTTGACTGTAGCTTTCCATGTTGTTCCTAAGGTAGGAAAATTGTACTCAAGTCAATGACTTTTGAAAAAAATCTGAATTGTCTTCCGAGACCATTATGTGGATCTTTGCTTGTTAAGAAACTAATTAAAGAAACTGATCTAATCTGTCATTAGAACAAAGGAGCAGACTGAGAAACACTAAGGCAGCAGCCATGCATAAGAAAGTACTAGATACTTAACAATGTATCTTCCTAATGACTTTTCTTATGAAGGGACGAGATAAGACATAGAAATTAATAAATGCCTAGAGCTTTTAACCAGCTTTTTAATTTCTGATACCTATCACAATGCATTACTTTTGCATTTCCTTGTTAGTTACCAATAGTGAGATTACTACAGTATAAAGAGCTAATTTCTGATAGCATTTCTCTTAATACTCCCATTTTTCACCTGTTACTTTAATTGCCCAAACCCCTAGGCAGAAGGTTGCTATAGTGTAAGTGCAAGAAAGTCACTGTCCCAATGTGTGAGATATTTGCATATAAATAAAAAGGAAGTACGTTTAATAAAAAGGAAACTTTCAAGAGAATGCTCACTTATATATAATGATTAGGCTCCCACACTTGACAGTCAAAGACAAAATAGCTAAGCCTCTGCAGCCTTGTGACAAATTACCTGTGCACTTTGCAGCAATTTCCTGTACAATGTCACTTTCTCGTTGTGAGCCAAGATTTTATTCTCCTTGGTGAAACAGGTTTTCATTTTGTTCAATTCTGCTCCAAAGCTCTTCAGCTGCAACAAACAGAAAATACAGAAGAGAAAGTGAAGAACGTGCATCAAAAGATTGTTCAATTGACCCTTTAGACTCATTCTCCCTCCCCCGCTCCTCCCAACACCCAATTTCTCTAGTAGCAGTATTACATGCCACTTGCAAATTAAAGCAAATTTAAGACTGGACAATCCCTGTTAATTCAAGCACAGCCGCCTACTGAAGTAAATTATTTTATTTGCAAAGATCCAACAAGACCTTTACTCAAACAGTGAGCTGCACAAATAACTAAAGAGATGCTTTTACTAAAAACCAGAGCAACTTCATTAAGCCCATCATCCCAGTTGTTTGAGGTTTATTTAGAACACTTGCCCTGTTCTGGTTAAGGAGGCTAACTGAAATGCTCACGAAGTCCAGGCTGAACCCCACAAGAAGTAAACTTAAAACCTGTTTTAACAGAACACAGCTACAGATCATGCAGGTCAATGTTTTCTCTGACAGCTGTCAGTCCAAAAGCTGCAGAAAAATGTATGAAAAGCTTTTTTCTACAATGTTTGTCATCTGCCTATTTCCACTGGGTGGTATCATTCTAATTGCAGTGGGTAGAGATTTGCTTAGTAAGCTTTCAAATTTTGTTATTCTAAGAGCTAAACTAAGTGTTCTAGTTGATTTCTTTGTTCCTAAGTGTAATTATTCCTGAACCTAGTTAATAACCTAGCCTCAGCGATATCCTACAACAATCTAATTATGAACTATGAAAAATACAGTCTTTTATAAATTTTGACTCTTTACTGTCATTGAATAGATATTTAATCTTTGCATTAGAACAACAGAAACCAGAATCTCTTGATCTACCTTCTCAATTCTGGCTGGGATACATCAATAATTTTTCTGGTTTTGACATGCAAATCTCTTCTTCATGCTTTTTGTGCCCATAATCATTAGTATTCTACTTTAATTACCCTCTGGCCTCATCTTTTATTTTTGCATATGACACTTTGTTGCGTTCCAAATCCTGTATCCAGTTTTATTTTTGCATAATGACACGCATTTTCTGTTCATTACATGTCTTGCAAAATCATGTCTTTCTGAACTAAATAAGCGTGTAAGTTAACACAAAATTCAGCTCCACCAGTGAAGCAACAGTCTCTATAGTAAGAGCTGTTCATTTTTTTCTTTCCAAAATTGCACTGTATGCTTAAGTCCATCTAAAGTTTCTCTTTTCTTTTCTGCCCTCAACTAACCTGAATTATCAACTTGATATATCAATATTGATATACCACTGTCAACTTGATACTGATTATCATGGCTTTTCTGTTTTACAGCAACATATTCTCTTTTATATATTTGAAAGGGCACATATCGCCGCATTCTTCTGACATATCACAAGTTCTCATAGCAGTTTTCTATTCAGAAATTTTGCCTTTTATCACCTACCTGCCTACCGTTATTCTCTGTGACCATTCTGGTTGTTATTTTATTTGAATACATAAATTAACCTTACTACTTCATTATGTAAGAAACAACATTAATTCTTCCTTCAGTGTTACCTCTTCATCAGAGCAGGTTCTCATTACTTCCCACAAGCTCTTATTCACATTCACCAGGAGTTGATCCTGGACATTTGCATACAGTTTTAACCTGAAATGTGGAAGAAAAAAAAAAAAGTTGGAAGTCTTGTTGCAGCTGCACCAAACACATAAAGCAGCACATTGGTATTTATACAATTCACTCCCCTTTTCTAATGAAAATGTAAATATTTTCATTTATTTGGGTCTTACATCTTGGAGAGACTCTCTAAAGCCTTGGTTAAATGGAGGCCATGTTTGTGACACTCTAGCACATAATACAAAGTTCACTGCCTACAGTCTTTTTGTCGAGGGCAGGTCTGAACAGGAGGTGGAAAGTTAGAGAGCCAAAGGAATAGGAAGTGGTGCTAATGAGGCTGTGAAAAAATCCTACTACTGATTTTTAATTATATTATAAGAGTTGATTTTGCACATAAGTTACTAAAGGCATAACGAACCAGATCAGAAGTGTCCTCCAGATAAGAAAATAAAGCATGACAACTGTATTTCAATCTAATGAATGCTGGAAAATTGGAACAAACAACAGACCATAACCTGTTGGGATTCTGCTTTCTACGTTTGATCATTTTTGATACAATTTTAAAAGTTTTAGTCTAACGCTTCTGATGCATTTTGAAGCACTCCATTAGTAAAAGATAAATTACTTCAGGAAAAATCAAACCTTAATTATCTCCATAACCACTACTCCTCCCTTAGAGTAAACCCTATATACTGTCTAAACCTGTAAATAACCTGGCTGCCAGCAAAAAGTAGGTTAACTGTAATTCTTTATTTTTCCCATATGTAATGTATTCACTTTCTTCAGGCCACTTTGCATGCAACCAGAGCTGAAAAAATAGAATTACTAATATAATCTGTGGCTGAAAAAACACTTACTCATCTATCATCTGAGAAAGGGCCTGGCAGTCTTCTTCATAAATACGCAGCTTGGGGCGATAAATATACTGGCCATAAATGAGGTCTTCTGGAGTAGGTGGTGCACTGACTGCACACTGGGGAAAAACAGAGGGAAAAATTGTGAAGAAAGAGACACATATATTTTTCAGAAACAGTAACTTCCAAACAATTCATGTCGAGAAACCAGTAAAAGGCCCGGAATCTTTATTTTTGCAGAACAGACAAAAACTGAAATCCGAACCCTAATGAAGGAAGCCTGACATGCTTAAACAACTGTTTTCATCCTGGACATGTCTTATTTCATTCTGAGACAAGTTAGTCATATAACCTTCGATAGCTCATTCCATTTTTATGCCTCATGTTTCCTCATGTTTGAGCATGGACTTCCTTTTGGGACATACACGTTATCACTAGAGCTCAAAAAAAAAAAAAAAGACAAAAATTGGAAAAGGGTAACTTTCTTTTAGATGAAGACTTGAAAAACACACATAATGTTATCCCAGTGATGTTTGCTGTAGAATAAAACAAGATAGCTATGCTTGATTCAGAATCAAAGTTCACAACTTTCAATGTATCTTAGGCACATCAAATAAATACAATGAGGGTATTTCAGCAAGCTACCTATATACTGGAGCACGTAAATAATCAATAGTAACTGCATCCCTTCAGAGAAAGTTTTTGGGGGCTTTTGCAGGGGTGGAGAAGGGAGATGGTGTTTGTTTTTTATCAGAGATCAGTCATTAATGAATAATATCAGACTTTTGTAAGCCTGATTAATATTTAGAGACAGGTCAGTGTGAATCAATTTGCATACTCAAAGTGTAAACTAAACTAACTAAAACAGTACAGTGTTTTAAAGAAAAACAGAAGAGATTTTAAAGTCATAAAGCAATTTAATCAATACAGATTATATTAATTTACTTGTAGTTCTTTTTAATCAATTTTCATTCTTGCCATAACAGTTTTAAAGAACTTTAAAATGGACAGATTTTTTACTTGCGCTTGCTAAGTTGACACACAGAAATTTTATTCAGTCAGGAACAAGGCCATGAAGAAAGGCAGAACAGCAGACCAGCACCTGTGCCCCACAGACAGGGCAAACCAGCTGTAGGCACTGGCTTTCTGCAAACTAACAAAACAAGGTCCACAGTTGCAGTCCTTATTTCCCAGAAAATAACTATATTTCTTATGTGAAAATTCTAATGATGCATTTGCTCTGATAACATGACATCTTAGAGCAGTGAGACTTGGTTACACAGGAGCCAGTTTTCAACTAATCTGGAGTACTAGAGTTAATTTCACAAGTAAAGATTTTTCACAAATATACCACTTTCCATGGGAAGAATATGATCTTGACCACACCTTTTCATACATGGTAAACCTGCTTCACTCTTACAGTTATTATCATAAAGACATATCAAAAATTCCTACCAAAACAGGTGTCACGCCACTCATTTGAAAGAAGGAAGATCAAATCTCATTAGAATTTATTTAACATTGAACAGACTACTGAAAAGTTCTCCAGCACTCTAGAATAAGTACCGACACAGAAGAAACTCCAATGTCAAAATTATGCAGACACTGCTAAAATTTTCCACTTTCCAGGATGGCTTCTCCATTGCCCCAGTGCATTGTTTAGTCTGCCAGTAGAAACCATAGTAAGCAGCCAGAAACAGAAGCATCTGAACTAAATCCCCATACACTTTGTTAAAAAAGCGTTAAGTATTGCAATTTTGCAAACTTCCTGTTTATGAAACTTGAAACTTTTCCACGTCAGTATAATATATGTCAGAAAACTAAGGAGCTCATTCACACTACTTCGTTACATAAGTACCATTCCTTCCAAAGATTATTTGCAAAATCCAGACAGGTAAGAGAGACCAGCCCCAGCATCCAGGTAGAAATTCAGTTGTCTACACAAATGTATACAAATAACCAAGTCCAAAACACTGGTCTCAACAAAGTTTATATGAAAATAAGGTGCCTTTACCGAAAACAAATGACAAGGCCCTGTTTTCAGGATGATTGCAAAAAAGATTGCTTGGTTCAGCATCCAGTTACCACCAATGCATGGTACTTGTCTGCATGCAAAAGAAAAGTTGTTCCCATGTCTGCAAGAATTTAATGGAAACCTTTCAGGATAAGGATACTGAAACTGCATTCAGGCAGAACAGACTTAAGGGGAAGAAATAAAGAGTAGTAATGTCACCATGAAGCATGGTGAAGAATAGAGTAGAACAAGTAGCAGGAATGCAGAGTGGCATTTCAGGATTCTGATTTCAGCTGATGGACATAGTAAGAAGATAAAAGTGAAAAGGTTAGACTGAACTTCTGATCCTCACTTTCAAACTTATCATCCTTGAAACAAGTTAAAAAATGCAAGAATTAGCATATTTATCCAAGAACAGATAATCCTGATTATACATACGGTATTTCTTGCAGAGATTGAAATCTATTCTGTTTTGCAGTACTGAGGAAAAAAAGCATCAGACTTAACAGAAGTGAACAAGCAAAGAAAGAGGAAGCATGCAGTGTCTAACACTTGTCAAGGTGGAACTGACTTCTGGGCTTAAATCATTTAAAGGCCTTTAATACAGACTGATTAGTGGATAAAAATAAAAATAATTAAAAAAACAGCCAAACAAAAAAAACCCAAAAGGAATATAATGTAAGGTTAATTTTATTATGTACATCAAAGGACAGATACTCACGTTGGCTGGAAGATGGCTATGCCGGGGCTTCTGAATAGGAATATGGAGTTGAAGAAGTGTAAAAAACTCCCCAACTGTGATAAGACCATTTTGAAATTTCTGTAAAAGTTAGAAAAAAAAGCGTATGGATAAGTACATTTTTCAAGCAATAATGCTTACTTGCACATATGCATACAAGTATTTTTCCTGATAGGCAAGAAGCTGGCATCTTTAAGCTGTTTACATACCTCCTGTAAGTTATCTTCACAAATGCTATGTATGAGAAGCTGAGATTCCATCTGACTGCTTCGCTGAACTAGCCAGAAGGAAAAAAAAAATATAAAAAGGATATTGCTAGGATTAATAATATTCTTATAGAAATATGACCTTAAGCTCATTAGTTATAGAAAAAAAGCAATTTTAATGTGGAGTTTGATCTTTATGTGTGTTTCCAGTGCTGAATGAAGTAACTGAGAAAACAACTACTTGGGACAAACAAGGAGGACTAGATTAAGACTGATGTAAAATAAAATCTGTGTCAGAGCAGCAATGAAATGACAGGGTTCACTTTTCTATGGGAGGAAAGCCATATGTAACATACTAATAAAAATATGTAATAAAACTGAGAAAGAGACTCCAACCAGTTCACAGAGGGCGTCCTATGTAGACAGAGACCAAAGAGCATTTGGGTCGCCAGCAGCTTTCAAGGTAAACACAGGTTCTGAGCCAACAAGGGCTAGTTTCTCACTCAAAGGAAAGAACCCAGTCTACCAGATAAGGCATATGCTTTCATGGCTGCAGGAGGCCAAAACATATCGGTTTTGTAAACAGAGGCAAGATATCACTTACCAGATGATTGGCTGATTTCTGCCTTATTGTTAGGTATCAGCTAATTAGCAGGAGCTAACTAAACCTGGGGGCTGGATTTGCTTGAGCCTGCCCCTGCAGTGCACTCAGAGGACTCTTTTTCCAAGAATGCAGGGCTGCAACATGCAGGCTCATTCTGCATGGAACCAGCTTAAAATCATCTTTGGGCCAGCAGAGCTGGAGTAGAGTTTGAGTTGGAGCTTTGCTCTGTGCCAAGGTAACCCACCTGTCTCACCAGCCCAACCTGCCCTTGAAAACCAAGCTGTACTTAAATTCTGCTCCTTTTCCTTCCAGTCTCAGTATTCCTTGAATGGCTTTGACTCAGCCAGAACATAAAAGCATGTTGAGCGGCTGGGTGAGAAGCTGTGACACAGGTATTCAAGGCCTTTCCTAAATGAAATATATACTACAGGTAGGGCTCTTCCTTGACTATGCATAAAGACCACAAGGTTTGAGACTATTATGGCAAAGGAAGTCTTACTTGTTAATTCTCTGTCAGCCTTAACAGAATCCAGAGAGCTGCTAGTGCTGGCATGAGTACAGTCGTGGCTTTTAGCCAACAGATTTGGAGGTTCTTCACCTTTATGAGCTTCTCCTTGGCTTTGAGACACAGCACCAAAAGTAACCTAATTAAAGTTAAAAAAAAATATATTAAAAGAGCTATATGAAACAATACAAGTTGCTCAGTAGTTTATTGCAGCTATTTCTTGACATTCAGAATTGTTTCATTTTTAATATCAGCACATTTTACATCTAATCAGCATGAGAAACCAGCATATGGCTAGTTAAGCCATTTCCTATGATGACATAAAGGAAGCTGCAAAAACATCCGTTCATTTCTCAGTCAAAGCAGTAGCCTCCATAGCACACTCCTCCAGCTTTTGGAACTGGAAAGTTTCTGCTGATGATTACAAACTTATTTTTAAGGTCAGATTAATGTTGCATATTTGCACAAATTTTCTTGATTCAACTGCAATTTTTGCTGTCTATAAAAAAACTAGTTTAAACTAAACATCCATGTTTGCATTTTAAATAATTGCTTTAGGCCTTACTCTATCATTGTTCCCAAGCAGCAGCTAGCGAACAGTTTAGTTCAGAGGACGAAGTGTTTAGTCAAGAAAGTATTACGATACTATGGAGAGGATGATTTAAAAGTAGCATATCCTTTATTCTGTCTGGTTTGCATGGTTCAGGGAGGTTCCATGCTTCAACCTGATTTTTCTGTTTTGGCAAAATCATGAAAAATACAGGGAACAATACAGCAAAATGACAGCAAACTGGTGGTTAAGAGAAGCAAGAAAACTTACCAACAGATCTGCTTACACCCCAAGATTTAAATAGAAGTCCTGTTAACGTTCACTGTATCCTTTTAACAGGGGATTAGGCTCACCTGCAAGCCTCGAGAGACCTCACCATCCAGGTTTTCATCACTCTTGGTCTTCTTCAGACTTTGAAGATCTTCCTCATCTTGTTCCAAAGCTCTTTTTGTGTTGCAAGGTTTTGTCTCCTCAGATGGATTCTTTTCATTGTGGGAGATTTGGTTTTTGTTTATCTCATTGCATGCATTTTCCATGAGTTCAGAGCTTACAGATTCATTTGAATCCATTTCTTCTAGGCAGACAGGAAGAAATTCTTCTGCTATAAACTGAGAAGGGCTGAAGTTCTGCCTAGTAGACTTGTTATGTGGGGTTTCACGAGCATTTACATTTACTTCTGAAACTGATGCTTCTCCTCTGCCTGAAGATTTTGCACTTGTGTCTTGTACACTAGAAACAGAAGGATTTCTTCTGTTTGGTAATTTTGGCTGGAAGATACCTAGAGGGACATTTATTCCTTGGTATTTATCCTTAAGTGCCATGCCTGAATGTGCATCTATGGGAGCAGCTCCAGATTCAAGACATGTGTTCTCCTGCCCTTTGGTATAAAATACATTATCTGGTTCATTTACAGTATTTTTATCTGACCTCAAGGTATCCTCTGGCTGAGCTGATGATTTGGGCAACTGGTCAGAAAAAGCAGCTTCAGAAACAGAGAGAACTGCAGATTTCTTTCTAATATTTTTGAGTTTTGAACAAACATTTAAAATACCTGATAATTCAGGTGCAAGAGTTGGATCCGTTTGATCTCTTGGACTGCCACTGACCAGAAGTTGCTTAGTTTGTTCAGAGTTTACATGAAAGTCTTTTGGAGGTGTCTCCCCTTCAGCTGACAGCCCCTCATTTTCCTTTGATTTCTTGTTAGAAACTGTAACAAGGCTTGCTTCAGCCAAGCCTAAATCTGTAGCTAAATCTTCATGTCTAGATGAAACAACTTTCAATACTTGGTCTCCCCGAGTACTACACTCATCTGGAGAACCCTTGAAAGAACCCGATTGCTGGATGGGAAGTGAAACATGGGATACCAAAACACTACTTTCTTCACTGCAATCTACAGGACCGTTACCTGGAAGCTTGAAAGTAGCTCTCTTTGCTTTCAGGTTTTCTGGCAGTATGAGATCCTGCTCAGTGCTTACAGGGACAGAATTACCTGTGGAAAGGACAAGATTCTGTGGTACCTGCACATCCATAGTCTCTTCTGGAAGACAGACAGAATAAACGGAACCTGGTGCTGTGCCACCGGGGACTTGCATAGCTCCTTTCTCATTAGGAAATGCTGAGGCTGATGAAACATTAGAGGGAATGCTGGGCTTATCCTTAGATTTTGCAAGATATTTACCATTCAGGTCTTTTGTTTCTGAGGAATCTATTTCATCTCTGCCAGATGACAATGCACTCTGCAAGTCCGGTTGTTGAGTGCTTTTGAGTGACAATTCTTGGTTCTCAAATCCATTAATATTGTTATTAACAGCAATAGTATGGGATGCAGTTATTTCCATATCATCTTGGTTGTGGGTAAACACAATGGTTTTATCAGCATGAACTGCAGAAATGGCTGGAACGGCCTCTCTGTCCTGTACATCGATTTTACCACTTAATACAGCCGTATGAGTTTTAGTGATCTCCATTTCGTCAGACAAAGTAAAAATGACTGGTTTTTTGTCTGAAAGAGCCTCCTGTCCAACTTGTTTAGCTAACTTTAATCTACTTTCATCACCAGAGTGAGACTCAGTCATTTCCATGTCAGCCTGGTAACTCATGAACATAATTGTGGAAGTTGAAGGAACAGGCTGATTGGGTTGCCTACCTTGCAGAAAATTTTCTTCCAAAGCTACATCATGGGGTTTAGTGATTTCCATATCATCCACAGCAAGCCTAGTAGCTTCACTATTTGCAAGTGCTTGCTGTCCAACCTCCTCATCTAAGTTCAGTTTATCATCACATACAACTTTCACAGTAATTTTATCAGCAGAGCAAGAGTTGGTAATGTCCATGTCAGCCTGGCTATCTGCGAACATAACAGTCTTAACAGGATCAGCTGAAGAGAGAGAATGAAGCCCTTGCTCATTTTGCAAGACAATTTCATGGCCTATTGCAGCTGTATGGCTCTCTGTGATCTCCATGTCATTATTCTCATCGCTCAATGAAAATAAAATGGTCTTTTCCCCTGTTCCCTTCAAGCTTTTCCTTCCAGTCCTTTTAGCTGTCTTAAGCATGCCTTGAGAGGCAGCCTTTTCCACAGATTTATCACTTGCAACAGTATTGAGTCTACTTATTTCCATGTCATTGTTGCAGGCAAAAACCTGAGTTTTATCTCCAGAAATAAAGGTTGTGTCATCATTTGAACTTTTAAGCTGTGAAATTATTTTGTTCATTGCTGGAACTGTATGACTTCTGGTGATGTCCATATCTGCATCTTCTGAAAATATTACCGTTTTCTCATCTGCAAAAGGCAAATGTTTTAACCCACTCACAGCTAATATTTTCTTGTGTGCTTCTTGGTGTCTGACATCACACGCAGATGCCTCCTGGCTATTTATTGTCATCATGACCCCCTCTTTTAAGGACATTATTTTATTTTTGTCTTGACCAAGGTACCCAGGTTCTGTTTTTCTTTCTGATAAAACAGCACTGATGCTGCCGTCGGGAACCATTACCGCGCAGTTTCCAGTCAAGTCCATGTTTTCACCAGAGGGAAACACAACTGACTTTTCTGAAAACAAAGGCAACTGGGAACTTCCCTTATGTGGTTCAGACATATCAGCTAGTAAGGGCTCTTCAGCAGTCCTCAAGTGCTGGCCATCAACTGAGTGAGGATTTTTTAAATCTCCTGAAGAAACTGTTCTAGCAATTGAAAAATGTCTCTCCGAATCTACTCGAGTTGGCAATACTTTGTTTACCACCTTCATAGTATGGGGTTTCTCTTGCCTGTCTGAGTTTTGGCAATCTGCATTTATTCCTAATACTGTTCCAGGTTGTTCATTTCCTTTCATTCCAGAGGGAGCGGACTCATTACTGGCAATAAACAAACCATTTGGAGCCAAAGGAGTAACAGTTTGCTTATCTGCATTCATTTTCAAATCCCTGCATTCTATTGCTGCAGTCTGACTACCAGGAAACTGGAAGGTCTGATTTTGCAGCTGCTTGGATATTACATTATTTTGACTATGATTATTCTCATATTTTTGTGCTGTATTAATAAAGGCAATGTCAAAGGCAGCGGTATGAGTTTTGGTTATATCCATGTTTTGATCATCTGAAAACATGCTCATCTTGTCATTCATGCAGGAAATGGAAGCATTTGGAAGCTTTTTTTCCAAAGGTTGAGATATAACAACTTTTTGACTTTGCAAAGACCTGAATGCACCAGTGTTGCTGACAATATTCTCAGGGACCTCTCTATTTTGCTCTGGTAATGAACACATGCTCTTTGAACAGGAACTTGGACCACTCGCCTGAAAGTTTGTTTTCCCAAGGTTTTTATCAACCATTATCATCTCAAGATCTTTAGTATTCATTTCTATAGCCTGGCTTCTTTTAATATTCCCATTGATAATTATCACCTCAATATTTTCCTTGTCCATATCTAAAGAATTTGCACTTCCATTGACATTTTTGTTCTGGTTCTTCCCTGGAATTATTTTACAAGGCATTTGTTTTGCTTCTGCAGTTATCCTGTTGCTTTGATCATCAATGACAACAGCATGGCATTTAGTTATTTCCATTTCTTCCTGTTGATTTAAATTGGTAGATGTAGATCTGTTATCAAGAAAGTGAGGCTTGCAGGTGACAGAGATGAGCACTCCAGCAGGAGATTCATTCTCATCATTCTTCCCATCAACCTTGACAACACAGGTTTTAGTCAAGTCCATGTCTTCTCCCGAGAATATTACAGTCTTCTCACCTGGCAGAGAAACAGGTTGAGAGTTTGCCAGACTGTGCTGAAGTCTACTCTTAGAAACACCAGCAGACACTGAGTTTGTGTGTGACTCAAAACCAGCATTCACCGAAGCAGTCCCATGATCCTGGGTCACTTTTTCAATTCGTTCATCTGAGCCCAAAGATATTTCAAGTGCACTATTTTTATACGACACAGAACTTCGATTATCCAAAGATGTTAGACTCTTTGTAACGTCCCCATCACCATGTGCTGGATGTCTGTTTTCTGCTAGCAAAGAGTTTGTATTAACTGGCATTTCAAAAGTTTTATGGTGTGAACTGTTCACTTCTTTGGTACTGTCAATACAGATTACATCCTTATAATTCCCAGTAATTTCCATGTCATCACATTTAGAAAAATCAACAGTTTTACCACTTCTGAAGACAGTCTCTGAAGAAATGGATCCTGGGATGGCAGACATTGTTCTGGCCTCTTGTTTAACAGTTTGCAGTGCTGTAGGATCTCGTCTGTCTTCAACATTTACTATTTTTCTGTCTGTACAAAGTTGAGAATCCTGCTGAACAATTAAATGCTGATTAGATGCTCTCTTTAATATAGAATTATCTAACTCTGTGGAAGGGAAATCCTTTTTGAAGGTTAGGCTGGGGAAGGGAAAAGACATTTTTGCAGTATGAATAGTTGTCATATCCATCCCATCATCTGCAAACATCTCAGTAACATCTGCACACTGTAACTGCCTTGGTGGAGCTTCACAAACACCAGAAAACATAGCTTTAATGTCAGCTTCCTGGCATTTTGTCACTTCCATTCCATCATCTTGCCCTCTAAAGACTTTTGTTACATTGCAGGTGTCCAGTGGCTCATGGGAATATACAAATTTCACGGAAGATCGTGCCACGTCATCTGAGACCTGTGAAGGGTCAAAAAAACCATTCTCTTTTTCAATAGGATTGAGTGTCTTTTCATTTAACTTCAAGCCCATCAAAAATTTATTGAAATCTATTTTTTTTTCCGTATTAGCATCGTTCTTGTCTTCAAAAGATGGGCACGAATGGTATGTAGGCTCTGAGAAAAAACGAAATTCTTTGCTCATTTCTGCCTTTCCATTGTTAGAGTTTAACCCAGCCAGAAATGACACAATATCTATTTTCTCAGTTTTCTCAGCTTGATTGTTTTTCAGATTACGTGTAATCACTGCAGTGTGACTAGCTGTCATATCCATTTCATTTTCATCTGAGAAGATGAGGGTGGTGTCATGCTTATTTGTCCTTTGAATGGCATTGTCTGCATCATGCCACTAAAAAAAAAAAAAACACACACAAGGAGGGAAGAAATTACAGTTACTGACATTTAAGACAAATGATAGAATCGTTTATTCTATTTAAAGCAAAACTCAAGTAACGCAGTCCTAAGGTTATAGCTCTATCTTTACATCATCTTCTGGAAAAAAAAATTATTTCAATATGATGTGATTTCAATATCAATGTGAAAAGCAGTAACACATTCAAGGAAAGAATGACTACAATCATTAGAGCACATTGTATTTAAATGGATTTTTTTGAAAGAACGCATCTCAAGTTTACTGTTGGGCAAAGGCTTCATATCTAGCCAGATCTTAGTAAGTATGGCATGATTACTGAATCTTATGGATCAGTACTTTCTATACCTCTACAGTGCAGTTTTCACCTATTTTTTTTTCCCCTTCCTAACTGTAGGTAAAAACCTTGCCCAGCTTATCATGCTTGTGCCCCAAATCAGCAGCACCAAGCTGGATGCTTTAGAAGACTTTTTCATCACTGACTAGGGAGATTTTAATCTCTATTTTAATAGAGAGAATTTACAGTTTTAAAGCTGGGGGGAAAAATGGGCCAGTAACAAGATAGAATACTGTATTTATCAAATATTATGAATATATTTAGAACAGTTTCATGTTTACTTCATATTATATATCCTATTTTATAAATATAAGAAATAAAATATACTATAAGAAGAATAACCATACACATTTATCCAAACCAAGGAGAGAGACAGTTTCAATTTGACCTTCTTAGCCCCACGGTGCATGTCCTCTCTTCCACACTAGATTTTAACTGATTTTGTTTTAACATTTGTTAACAAGAGCTAACGTGTGTTTTTAAGCTGTGTCTTCAAACTCAACATAAAAGTCAGAAGCCATTGCAGCAAGGGACACTGTTTCAGCAATTGCTTTGTTTAACAACAGTCTTGTAACATCATCACTGAAGTGTAACACAGTTCAGGATCTCTGTGCAATTGTGCCTGTGAAGTCCTTAGCTAAGAATTTTGTGTTTTATCACTTGATTCAGCTGAAGAAATTAAGTTACCTTTTCATGCTAATTATTGCAATTTTTTTAAGGCTTTTTCACAGCAGGAACAGAGAGTACATTTGTGCACATCCATTCCACCCATGGAAGTAAAAATACACAAACAGAGAACAATACATGAGAAAAAATACATAACCAGACCTACCTGAAACATAAGCTCCTTTGCAAATTCTTAGACAAGAATTGAAAAGAATGGAGGAACTAGCTCACGTACAGGAAAGTTAGCAAGCAATTCTAGAAGCAAGAGTTATCAGTGCTACCGCATAATGCCTATCAAACTAGGAAAATACTTCAAAATATAGAAGATTAGCTTTCAGAAGAATTTTATGTGAATACAAAGATTTATTTTTTAGGAAGTTGAATTACATTTTTCATCTTTACTACACAAATTATTTGAATATATTTTGGACACTGCTACTTTCAGCACCGAAGAAATAAAAGCCTTCATATACCTCAGTCTGCTGCACCGATGCCTGGATGGGGGCGTGAAGCAAACTGTTCATCCCTGTTGAAAGAAAAGGAAATACTCCATTTGTTGCGCTATTTTCTTATTATTTTACTCACCAAGGTGAAGATCTATGTAATTGTTTTTACAAATATCACTAAGCCAGTACAATTAAAATCAAATATATCCTAAAAATATTTTCAGTACTCCAATATGTAGAAGGGCCACCCATAATTCTACAATAAAGTGCCTGTAAACAGCTTCAAGGGGTAAACCCTGTTCATGCAATAGTGATCTCGAGCAGATTGTTCTAAGCATGTTAAAATTACCCAAATAGACTCAATAGTTTTAAATAAAGATGGTAATTCTGTTATTGAATCTATTTCCAAACTCACCAGTGATTTCACATGGAACAGCTTCAGGCTCTTCATTTCTATAAAAGGTAGGTTAGGTAAACAGTTTGTTAAAAGATTTCAAAACAGAAGGCTTCAGCAATATACTGAAAGGGCAGAGAATTCTGCTGCACTGCTCATACAGGACTGGGCAGCAGATACCAGCTGCTGCTTATACATCTTCTTCAATGTATTCTCATTTGAGTTGCAAACTTATTTTCCCATGAGATTCTCTCCCCTTAGCATGCCACAAGCCATCGTTCAACATACAGGTGGCATTTTAATTCCTCAGTGACAAGTAAAAAAAAGAAAAGATTAATTCTTTATTTTTAACTCAGATCTTCCACTTCCAGGTATTCCTTTATCTTTGGGAAACTGAAGCTGTGCTCATAAAGCCTGAAATAATTTATTTCTCTGTAAAACAAAAGCCAGATACAATGTCCAACTTGTGTGGTTTTCTGTCTGACTTCTAATGCCTTCTGCTCTCCACTTGTTTCTTGATTGCTCTTTCAAAACCAACAAACTTTAGCTAGAGTGCTGATTTCTTGTGTGTATGTGCGTGTGTATATATATCTATATACATGCACATACACACATAGATGTTACTGTACTGGGTTGATACCTTTAAGAGCATGAGATAACTACAGCTGTACATAAGCTGTTTTCTTGCTATATATTTTAAATGTAAAAAATTCCCCTTCACACACAGGAAGTGTCTAAATCTCTTGTTTTACTTACCAGGTGGTTTTAACTTTAAAAATCCCATCACTGTGTTTTATCTAGATGGCAACTTTAAGGCTAGACTAACACTTTATCCACCTCCGAGGGAAAAAGTTACAGTAATAAATATCAAAGACTACATCCATCAGATACGGGAATTGGTAGGTCTTTCCTGGAAAGCATTCCCAAGCAATCATCTTTGGAAGGAAGCGGTTTCAAGACATAATGGTGCAATTTTTCAGAAACCACCATCTTTTTGTGAGTTACCAACACAGCTATATCATTTTTTTTTTTCCCCTGTATCCCTTCTTTCACCAGAAGCACTGAGTAATTTTATACCTAAATAAATACATATGCTGCATTTCTCTGAGGAGCAATTTGATGGTTGCATATCATGGGAAGAAATGTATTTGCAGTACAGAGTGCTATAGTCATGGGAATATTTTTTTTTCAAACTTACTGAGTAAAGACATGATTCCTTGTATCTGCTGCACACTCTAAAAGTAATAAGAAAATTACAACATTACAATGTGAGAAGCATGATCAAAACATTTGGAGACAAGAGTAAACTACACAGAAAAGAATGTTCTCAAGTTCTCACTCTTGATGTGCTGCCTTATCGTGGCAAAAACCTAGAGAAGTACTTGAAAAATGCATTAGCTTTTCAGATTCTCCCTAGGTAATGTTTGGCTGAGTGAATGACATTCTGCTCAGCCTTGTTTTGATCTAAAACCCCAAGGCAGATTTTGTTCTAGGTGCATTTTGCCTAAAAAAAATACTTTTTCTGAGCTACAAGGTCCACTGTACCAGTAACTAATGGGTTTTCAGCCAGTCCATGATAGACAACTGACCATATTGTTCCTTACCTGTGACTGACAGTCCTGACTTCTTAAATTCAAGCTAAAATTTTGTTGCCAATACTCTTTGAATCCAGTTAGGAGAAGAAAAAGGAGTCCTACCTGTATTTTCTCCCTCTGCCCCATTATTCTTAAGATCTCGCTGGAAGACTCTGCAGCTAAGAACAAAAACATCACCAATTTTTTAAAACATAAGCCCATCTGTTTCAAATATATTAAAAGAAAAGCACCCCCTAATAAAAAAAAAACCCAGCCCTAATTTCAATCTTTTCCACATAGTATGTTCTAAAATGAGATGTTAAAAGCCAGAAATGTACTGAACCCAAGCATATTTTCCAGTGAGAAGATGCCATTATCACACTTCCGATGGAAATAAAAAATTCCTGATTATATTAGATTCATTAAACTGGTTTTTTTTCCATCTAGGAAGAGAAAACGAATAGTGGCTCAGGGCTCAAAATCAACTCAATATAGCAACAGTTACCAGTTTGCTGTTTGTATACATTTGTGAATATTCAGTGAAGGCAATTTTAAGGGATACCAGTTTACTACCTATAGCCTGCTTTTTATGCTTAAATAAAGGACGTAGATCTGCATCCCTCAGATCAAACTTACTTTATGGTGTTCGCAAAGCTGACACGTCGAGAGTTTTTCCTACGTTTTTCTATAGTGATATCCTGACAATAAAGAACAAAACAGTTTGATAACAGAGGACTCGTCTTATTCCATAAGCCACTATAAGCATAGCTCTTCATGAAACACAAAAACAAACAAAAAAAAATCATTGCCCAAAACCCAATATTCTATGACCCCAACAAGTACAACAGATATTATCAACACCCTTAAACTACTTTATGTCAGGAGAACTTGGAGAACTATGAAGAGACCCATCTCACAAGAAGTAGCATCTAAATATCACTGCAAGATTTGCCTGGTTTCAAACACAAGAAGCAGAATACCAGTCACAAGGATTTTTGTCTGGCATATTGACTGGTATACTAGGGAAAATACATGTAGTTGCTTAGTGAGAAGGTTGCAGAACTGCTTTTCTTTAGTTTTCTGTTACATGAACTGAAGAAAAAAACAGTAATGAAGTTTCATCTTTATGGGAGAAAAGGAAGGATTCATGAAAGAATCAGTCACCATCTTCCTATAGAAATGTTTAAATGGTGTCACTGACTACATGATCATACTCATGCAATGTTACAAGGTACGTAACAGTGCAGTATTACATACACTGGAAAGCTAATTCATCATACCACTACTGTGCAGTTGTCTGCAATAAGCTTCCCTAACTAAATAGTTCTGGGACAGTGGAACCTGTGTTGTTTAAGAAAACACAAAGTATTCACATACCAGGTACTACCCATTATAGGCACGTGACTAACAAAGCCCATAAAATACTTAAATTTTTTGAAGGTTTTTTTCACTGAAAGCCTTATATGCTGAGTTTTCAAGTTCTGTAATCAGCAACAGATAAATCATATAAATATATGATGCAACTAGAGCATGAGTCCACGGATCACGCCCTAGGTAGAAATGACATTTAAAAACAATCCAAACTGAACAGGGCTGTAGTTACAATTTCTAAGAAAAAATAGACATCATAAACATGAAATATATTCTGTATATATTCCTGGAAGAAAACGTTTATTTTTTAGCTTTCACTTTAAACAAATTGGCAGGCTATTTTTTCTTCAGATGTAAAATTATCTTACTGACTATACCTATCTGTACACTGTTGGAAAGTTCAAGTCAAACGGACTACAGCAGGAGCAAGTTATTCCTACTAAACTCTGTTTATTCCTCTTTTCTGGATAGAAGAAACACTCTGATGTAAAACAGAAGTATAAGAAAAACTTCATGGATTTCTTGTAATATTTAGTACTCCAAAAATTATCCTCCTAAGCAGTTATTACAAGAGTTTTTACACCTGTATTATTCTAGTGACATAGTTTAATCAGTGACAAGTTGAGGAGCAAATTGAAGATGTTATGAGCATTGGCAAGAAAGGACTTAACAGACCTACCTGTGTCAATTCATTCTCACTTCCCAGATCATCAAGAGGATTTCGTGGAGCCTTTAAAATCTAAAAGAAAATATTACAGTTGAGAAGATCAGCTCCAAGTTCGAGAACTGGTTACTTGGCTAGAGTTTGTAAGAGCCACCAGTGCCCTAGCCAATCATATCAATCTAATAGGCTCTTTCTTTGCTTTTGGAATGCTCTTCTTCAACTGTGATGAGAAAACTAGTTCCCCTTTACAGCTTCCCTTTCTTTCCTTCCTTTAGTTACACCATTTTCTTTCAAGAAATGCCTTAAGTTACTCACAGAGGACAGTCGCTTCCTTCTGATGTGCTCTGTATTATCACTGGAGGAGAAGAAAAGGAAACGGGTATTAGGGCATAAATTGAACCAATATGTAGTTCTTGAACAGTATATGCCAGGTTTTTAAGGTTAGTAGATAGATTTCATCATTATTTTTACAAGTGTGAAATTAAATAAACAAGCTTGTTTGGAATAGATCATTCATTCCAGCACTAGTTTCCAAAAATAAGCTTTAGAAAATTCAGCAGATTGCCCTCCAAAACCCATGGTCAGTTAGCCTCCAGACTATGCTATGAAATTTCCTCAGAGCTTTCCTACATATGATCAAAGAAACTCCCCGTTCTTCTTCTTGCCAATGGAAAAACACATTCATTCAAGAGATGCTGAAGTGCACACTGAGATTAAGGAAATGTTTGTCTCTGAACATCAATATTTATATCACAATAGAATTCTTCAATGGTTTCAACTTACTTTTCCATGTTAGAGTCTACACAAATCTGGTCCATTTCTGAAGGATGTGCTTTTCCTATAAAATATAGTACCGAAATCCAAAAACATTAACAAACCTCAGTAAGAAAACTGCATAAAACCATGGCTAGATACTAGCCTTAGATGCTGCAATTTTTCTCTCCACCTTTCTCTAGTCACAGAAACACACTGAGGTATAAGAGGCCTCTCAAGTGCACATTTTCCTGCTATATAATCATATTGTAAAACAACTGTGCTAAGAGTCTTACCAGTTAGGTGCCCTTTCATTTTGAATTTAAGATTCTGATAACTGTTGGAGATAAATGTGATCAAACCTTATTATACAACACTAAGTTTGCTAGTTTTCTTTGACACACAAGACAATTTTTCAATCAATATTCTCTCACCCCAAGAATATCATATGTCAACGCAAAAAAAAAAAAACTCCTGCTAGCACAGAGAACAAGACTTATCAAAGGTTGCATAAGGGGATAAAATTAATTAACCCACACTGACAGGACACCAGTGCTAACACAGACTTAATATTGCCTAACATTTCTTGTAAACTGAAACAAAATTCAGGGCTTTGAATGCCAGACTAACATTCCTCATAACTTTAGTCTCCCACAGACCTGATAAAGACCATCAGAAAAATGTACCACAGGATGAACACTGTGAGATCAATACATGCAATTTTCTAGATTCCAGTGATGATCTTTATCTACATGCATCCCTCCATGAATAATTACACAAATTCTACTTACAGGAGAGCTCTAAACAATCTGACAGCATTTATCACATTACTTTATTCTCCCCTTGCTAAGCCTCAGCAAGCAACATTTTAAGAAAAAAACTTGTGTAAGCAAGGATTAAGTGATTTGTAAAACTAACAGTTACATTTTAAAATTAGAAACAGAGAGATCTGCACAGGACTACTCAGCTTTTGCATGTCACAGAATCACAGGCTCCCAGGTCTGCCGGGGGTTCTGGAGATAGTGCAGTCCACCCCCTGCTTAAAGCCACAGCAAATTGCTCAGGACAGCGTCTACTCCCATTTCTACTATCTCCAGAGGGGAAATGCCACAGCCCCTTCTGCACTACCTGTTCCATCTTCACTGCAATCGTTTCACCCCTTACGTTTAAATGGAATTTCTTGTATTTCAATTAGTGCCCATTACTTCTTGTTCCTTCATTAAATACAACTGAGAAGAGCCTGGCTCTGCCTTCTTTAAACCCTCTCATCGGGTATTCACACACACTGATAATTTCCCTCTGGTAAGCATCCACTGCTCTCCCTTGTCCACCAAGCCGGTTACCTGATTGTAGGTGATTTAAAGCACCAACTGACTCTTATTTTCCAAGCTAAAACTAAGCCTTATGTAGGAAAAAGAAAGCTTTAGATTTACCAAAATGCTAAATCACATTAAACACTATTGCATAGTGTTGGGATATTGCTCACAAGGCAGAGCAGACTTTGAATTATAGGGGAAGGGAAAAGGAACAATCTGCTCAGAAATACCAGTTTGCTCAAGGACCATGTTTCGGCAGGGCAAGAAAGCAGTGTGAGAAAGTTTACCCAATGGATTTCCCCACACACACACACTAAATTCCTTTGCTTAAACTGAAAAAAACCCCAACCCCACTATTTTGAAGACACCATTGCATGTGAAGGTATAACAAATAAAAGCCAGAAGAAAAGTTTTCCACAATGACATTGTACTTGTACACAGAAGCGGGCCTGCTGAAATGAACTTTATTAATTTCCTGTTTTATTTTTTACAGAAGAATTCCTCTTGCCAAAGAGGCAGCAGGTTTACATTAGCACCTGTCAAAATGGCAGCCAAGAGGCTCTGGCTTTCAGGGCCTGCAGCTCTCAGCAACAAAACCGTGACTGCTTTCAGGCAGGCATCCCAAGGGCGGCTCTCCAGCCCACAGCCCCAATGCGCTGGACATTAAGAACTGCTGCCCAGGATCAGATTAAACACAAAAAAAGAAGTGATACAAAGACAGCCGTACAGGTGCCTAGAGAAGAGCAGAAGAGCAGCGCATGGCTGTATGAAGAGTCCCTAGGAGTCTGCTGTTAGGCCTATTAATCTGAATTCATGTCCCAATGAACATGCTCAGCAGTCATTCTTTGAACCTGTGCACCTATCTTTGACCCAGCATATGGCAGCGAATTGAAATGCTCTGTTATTCTGTTTATGAAAAAGCATCTCTTTTTATTCTTACATTTGATAATTAAGTACCTCCCAGTTCCACGCTGTAAACAGGGAAGAATCACTCCAGAGGGTTTTTTTCGGTTCATTCATAATCTTACAAATGCTTATCCAAGCCCTCCTAGGTCTCCCCCCCACCTTTAAGAATAAGAATCTTTGCGATTCCCCTTTGTTCTGAGCGTTTCCCTCACGACCCCCGCGCTGGCCGTACCGCCCTGGCAGGGCCGGCAGCCCGGGAGCACCGTCTGGAACCGCCGCCAAGTGCCGGTTTATGCCTCGTTAGCACTTCGGCCGGTGTTTTCCCCAACCTGAACGGCTTCGTTCTGACCAAGACTGCCATTTATCGGCCAGTTTATCAGGCGATTCCTCTCACCTCCGAAGCGGTCGCCGACTCCAGCCTCCCCAGCTGAAATCTCCTCAGGTCCCGGCCCGAGGCCGCCCAGTCCCCTTCCACCGCCCTCCCGGCCCGCTCCTACCGGCACGGCCGGCCTCCGTCTCCCGCCGTTTGCGCGCCCTCCCCGCCGGGCCCGCCGCAGCGACAGCGCAACGGCCACCGCCTCAGCCGCTCCCGCGCTCCCCCGACCCGCCCTGCCCCCTCCTCGCCTCTTCCCGCTCCGGTCCCCGTCCCCAGCCGCCCTCACCTACTGCTGCGGTCGCAGGCCTCACGCCCGCTGCCGGTGGGGCCTTCCACCCTGCGCTCGGCCGCTGTTCCCCACGCCCCCCCCTCTCATCGGGCTAGGCCGTCGCCGCTTCGCTATTCAAATCTAACCGCCTGCCGGCGCGCCTGCGCCCTGCGCCGCGCCGCCGTTGTACGACAGAGTGGCGCTGTGGGGCGGCTGCCGTACAACATGGCGCCCCCTAGCGCTCCGTACAACATGGCGACCTCCGCGGGACCAGCCCGGTGCCTGCCATTTCAGCGTTGCCCCTCGCCGGCGCGCCCCGCAGCTGCAGCGGCGAGGCTGGAGAGGCGGAGGCCACTCGCACAGGGCTTCCCGGTCCCCGCGCGGTGGCCTCGCTGTGCGCCGTGTCAACGGCGGGCCGAGTAGCCGGCGCCATCTTGCAGGGAGAATGGCGGGAAGAAGAAGGCGCCGGGACCGGGCGACCTACTTCCCTATAGGCTGGGCGAGATTGAGTGTTATCGTGACGAGGTGGCCGAGTGGTTAAGGCGATGGACTGCTAATCCATTGTGCTCTGCACGCGTGGGTTCGAATCCCATCCTCGTCGAGAAACACGAATTTTTCTTCCCCGGTTTTTTTTTATTTTTGCTCACAGTTCTCAGGGGACCGAGGCGCTCCCGACCTGCCCCGGCCGCGGCCCCTAGCGCCAGCGAGCTCCTGCCCTCCCGCGGCAGCGCTCCGCGGGGAAGGGCGTGAGGGGAGGCGGCAGCGGGTTGGCCGCTCGGCGGGAACAGGCCCTACGCGGGGCCCGCGGCCCCTCGGGCTCCCGCCTCCCGGGGCCGAGCCTTTACCCCTTATGGAAGGGGAAGCGGAGGTGCCGCCCGGGACAGCGGCCCGGGTAATTGCGGTGTCACAGCCGTGGGCGTGCGGATCCCTCTGACTGTCCCCGGCCGTCCCACCGAGTGACCCCCAGGCTGGGCACAGACCCTTCCCAGTCCCCGGCCGTCCCACCGAGTGACCCCCAGGCCGGCACAGACCCTTCTGAGTGTCCCCAGCCATCCCACCGAGTGACCCCCAGGCTGGGCCACCCCGCCGCAGAGCTCTGGGTCAGGATTTGCAGGGCAAGGGGCTGAGGCAGCTCCCACCGAACCGATCCCGGTGCCTGGCTGGAATGACACCAAGTATTGCTTCAGGAAAAGACAACTATTGCACTTGGCCTTGCTTTTCATGAAGTGATGACAATTTAAAAAAGCATCAACTATTGAGGAGATACAGGAAAGCTTTTCCTGCCCAATCCATCAATAATTAACTTTTTTAAAAAGTGTTGAAGTGCAAGTTAATGCTGGGCAGAGCTCCCAGGGCACTGCCCTGCTCCCGCTCAAACACACCACACCAAGGGAAGGGGCTTCTCACCCCCTTGGCTGGAACAGCTCTGCCAGGCCTCAGGCATACGCTGCAGCGGTTTTGACAACGCTTAAATCCTCGTGGAAATTAGACTGTGCTAAATCCAGAGAATGGCCTTATCACAACTCTATAGTCTCTCCAATGGCACCTGTAACAGACCAGGAACAGTTAAAACACAGCTGGAAAAGTGTTATGGCGTGGAAGACTGGCATCTTGGTGATGACTTAGGGGTTAATTCTGGTCAGGCCTACACACAGTAAGTTCCCCCCCAGGGTTTGCCAGGAGGGTTTATTGTATAGACAAGCTGCTTTAGCTGCTGGTAAGATGCACATTCTCCCCCTCCTTTCCTGTAGCATAAAAAGATGTATCAAAATCAAACTGTACTAGAGAAAGGACTTCTTCCAGGACCTACACTCTGTATAGATAACTTCATGCCCACAACCACCTCACAGCCAGGACAGTTATTTACCTCAAACCTGATCTGAAATGGGAATTTATCACAAGGCATCTCTAACAGTAACATTTCCCCTATTAGCAAAATAGCAAACACCAACTTATGCATGTTTACAGCACGTGGTGGCTGGACACCAGCTCTGAAACAGAATAAAATGAAATACGATGGAATTGGTGGTAGGCTCCTCGTGAAATCAACCTTAAATTTTCATTGTTGAAAGTATCTTGAAAACAGAAGCCCCAGGGTTTCCTGACCTGCAAGGTGTGCCAATTAAAAGATGAAGTTATTATGCATAGCCAGAAAAAGGAAAAACACAGCACTGAGCTTCAGTTGCCACGTAAGGCGCTTCAGCCACCCGTCTCCATCTACTGGCACAAGTCAGTAAAATCTCTTTCAGAAGCTTATTTCTTAAGTAGGGAAGTAATAAAAAAACGAACACAACCCAAACCAACACCCCCCCCCACCCCCCGAAAATATAATTTGAGATACCTCAAAGTCTAATTCAAAACTGTTGCCCCAAAACCTACTACCTTTCCCTTGTGTCTAAAGCTAGCAACAGCTGCAGACACCCTTATTTATATACTGAAGGTGCCCAAGTTTCATTTATGAAATGAATATATTATGAAATACATATTTCAGTGCATGAAAAATCTGGATGACACTAGTTTTAGAGTTTAGCTTTCTCTTAAACACAGGAGACCTTTTATCTCCTTTGTTTAACAGGCTGTCTGTGGCTAAGTACTAGACCTGGCCTTAAAAATGATGGCAAGAAAAAAAATACCATCTGTGATTAAATCAGAATCATAAGAGGCCCTTGGCAGAATGTGGAAAAGCAAAGCTCAAGCTTGTGTCAACTTTTGCAGAAACATTCAACACATCAGCTAGATGATCCAGCGCAGAAAGAAGTCACTTGGCTACTTTGAGCTATTTTGGAAGAAGTAAAGCAGTGGTTTATTCTGTTTTGGTACACAAATCCTGGTCCTGGTAACATCAAGTGATTCTAGGAGCCTTGCCAAGGAGGAAGGTAGTCATCCCTGCAGGCTTGGCCAGCCCGAGGTCCCCAGCATCCCACTCAGACACCTGTGAAGCAGGCAGTTCTCCAGTACCCTGTGTGAAATGGGCAAACTTGTAATAAAAGATCTACACAGAAACCACATCCTGGGGGCCGGGGACCTGAGAAACAGCTAGAGCTCCCCAGAGCACAGACAGCACAAGGAGAGATCACCCGAGACTGGACCACACTCCAGCATGGCTGTTGCCACACTTGCTGAACGGTATCTGCTCCTCCGGACTTCTTTCTTCATCTTTTTTAAGGCTTCTTTAGTATTTTAGAAATGTAGGACACTGCATGCACCCTATGTAGCAACGGGTGTGGAGAGGTGGATATGGAGTGACAGGGCTAGAAACCACTGTCTGCAAACAGGACTGAAAAAACACGGCTCTTCCCAGGCCAAGGTTTGGATTGTCTGCAGCAGCCACCAGAGCTGGTCGGTGACACTGGTGACACATACAGGAAAGAGGGAAGAAAACAGAAAAAAAAGATTAAAAAGAACCTGAGACAGCAGAATTATAATAATGACCCTCCCAGAGGCCAAGAAACAACCACTGATGAAAATAAGAACTATAGTGATATTTATCACTCTGAAAACATATATTAATATAAGACGTATAAAAATTCTTCTGGTTCATAAAACAGCTTTTGTTTTTCTTTAAAGCTAATTGTCACACTAAAGTGGTATTAAAAACAATTCCACACCAATCAGAAAGAACCTGCCTACCTGCCTGCAGTATTTAAAAAATAATAATTAAAAAAATAGAAGTTCGCAGACTGACCTCTAATTCGGATTTTTGCTCAAGAATGAGGGTGTCTTCAATGAGACAGAAGGGATAGAGATCGACAGGTTCTCCGAAGAGAAGCCAGAGGCAGGAGATATGTCACAGAGGAAACAGCAGAACAAAAAGGCAACAAAGGTCTACTAAATCAGTCTATTTCTAAATCTCATAAAAACGTATAACCTGGGGACTAGTACCTCCAGAAATAGGCCCAATATAAAGGGATTAGTCCCTAGAGGTACTAACTTTAAATAAAGCAATTATTTGAATGAATACTGAAAGAGTAATTTCTAAACCAGGTCTGCCTTGCTGACAAACAGCACAAAATGGATCAGCTTCACAGTGCTTTGGTTTTACCTTATGGCGTTCTCAGTAATAATTTGAATTTTAAAATCAGTCTGACAGTAAAATACATTAAAAATAGTTTTCTGTATGACATGACATCCAGCATATTAAATGACTTCCCAGCAGCTCTTATTGTAAGACTCAAGGACATAGCAGGCCAGAAGAAAAATCAGTTGATGACCTTTAAGTGCATGCACTTAACTGTCTGTGTGGATAATTGACAGCAAACCCAGAACTCATTGAGGTGAAAGGCAACACTGCCTGTGATAAGTAAGTGTTTGCTGCCCTGAAGTGCTAGTTCGCTAAAGGGGCAGCATAAATCATGTTACAGCCCCATCTTCCTGCTCAACTTTTACAGCACCTGTTGGCAGGCAGGTCAGTTCTCCAGCCCAAACAATCCCACCCCATCTCAAGTCACAGGCAGTTTGTTCACCTCAACCACACTGAAAAAAATAAATCTTAGGTCTTTATAAAATGCTGTCCTGGCCAGCAATGTCTGTAGGCGTCAGATGTCCTCAGTCATTCCTCCCAGTCCTCCATTGCCCACTCAGGCATCTTGGAGCAATACTCAAACTCTGCTCCCTTATAGCGCAAGGCATGTAGGTACATCACTAGCTCCTTGGGAGATGGGTCCTGCCTCGTAATTTTACACTCTGCACACAAAGGGTCCTTCTCTTCTGAACTCTCTTCTCTCATTTGCCCATCCTGATTCTCATGTGAACTGAGTTCTGTCTTCTTTTCAGGCGTTTCCAGGTCGGTGTTGGAGCTGAGTGGACAATCTGCTATGTCATTTCTCTTGGGATCCATAGCATCCATGGCAGGGCAGGAGTTCTCAGGGTCAGCCTGCGCAGACTTGGCACAGTCACTTGAACTACCACAGTCTTTATGTTCAGCATTGGAGTTCAAGTCCTCCTCCAAAATACCCAAGATATCCAGGCTTTGTTTGGAGCGATGCTCCTCTACTAGTGCCTTAAGGAGTTCTTCATCTGTTTTATCGATCTTGCCACCTTTCCCTCTGTCGGGGCCCCAGGCTTCCATATTATAGATGGGGTCGTTGACAATAGGATGCCCCAAATACTGCAAATGGACCCGGATCTGGTGCGTGCGGCCAGTATGTGGAAGACATTTGACTACGCTGGTCTTGCCATTGTAACTGAGTCTCTGGAAGATGGTTTTGCAGAATTTCCCTTTGGGGTCCACGCGGCACACTCCCACCTTGTAAGAAACAACCAGTATGGGCTCCTCACAGACCACTTCGTGTTCTGGAAACTCCCCCAACACACGACAGACATACTCCTTTTCCAGCTATGGGAAGACACAAGAGTAACTCTTAGAAAAAAAGAACAGAAAACTGTCTCTGTCCTAACTACACTTGGGTCCCATACTAGCTACTCCTCTTCAGAGAAATACTTTTGCAGGCAACACAACTGAACAGGAAGAAAAATAAAATAAAATCAACTATTTAAAGGCAAATTTCTCTCAAGCTTTCCTCGACTAGTTAAGAACTCAAGAACACAGGGGCCTGGCCTGTTTTCCTCATAGTAAATTCCAGAGCCATCTCTCAGCAGCCTTTGGTTTGACACAAATCCTGGAAGCCAGGACCCTACTGCTATGGTTCTTTCTGTTTGCGTCAAGAGCCACTGGAAAAGTGAGACAAAACTTCTAAAGCTTTTAAAAATGAAAAAGTATTAGATGACCTATACATGTCCACTTACAAATAAAACTGCTTTCTAGTTGTTTTGCGTAATCCCACCCAGTTTACACAGTGTGTTAGGGAAGGAGATCCCTTTCAATCTAATATTACCAAAATCAATTAAATTTTTACTCAGTCATTTTCTCTTGCTGCCTCTCATGCTTAATATAATCAGCACAGTAGCATGCCACAAGCTGTTTGGGGAACTTGCCAAGGCTACACCAGAAGTCTGGCTGCCTTTGGACCCAGCCTGTGTCAAGAAGATACCATGCCAGAGACTCCAAAAACTACTGCAGCCCTGAGCTCTCACCTGTCTCTCCCGAACCTGCTCATCGATCCTCTTGGACACCTCTGCAGTCTTGGCAAACATAAGTACTCCCGAGGTCATGCGATCGAGTCGGTGGATGGTATGCAACTCCTTTAGATCATGCTCTTTGCCTAGGATGAAGATGACCGTGTTGTGACGAAACCTGCCACAGGGGTGTACCGGCAAAGAGGAGGGTTTGTCCACAACCACCACCTCGTTGTCCTCCACCAAGATCTGGATGGGCTGGGCAGTCACTGGCGGCTCATGGCGATGCACCGTATTCCTAAGAAAATCGTTATTCTGCAAGACAGAGAGATAATTGGTGTGAATCCAGCCTGCATAGACATCCCGCCTGGCCACACGCAAGGGGGGCTTGATATTTCGGGGAGATTTGAGAGCCCTGTTGTCCTGGAGCTTAGGATTTAGCATGACAACTGTGCACATCGCTGTTTCAAGTTTGATGGCCTGCCTTAAGCCCATCTCTGTGCCTCACTCCTTCCTGGGGGGCTGAGCAGGGAGCCGTGGGGCATGCCGGCTCTGCGCAGGGCCTGGGGTCTGCGTACTCCTGACCCCGCTGGGCTTAAGGATTCCCCAGGATACCGATTCCCCCAGATCACCGCAGGCTTCAGCAGGCTCACAGGGCTCCCGGCCCCTGGCTCCAGCCTCCCCTGGCACACCGGGCTCCCGGTGGTCCCAGCCCCGGCGAGGATGCCCACCTTGAGCACGATGTCCAGGTCGCGCACGGGCTCCTCGTTGAGGCGGAGGCGGCCGGCGCGGGCGGCGGCGCGGTAATAGGCGAGGGGCTGGGCGCGGAACTCGGTGCTGAAGACCTGCAGGAGGCTGCGGCCCACCCAGCGGCCCTTGCAGTAGGTGCAGAAATCGAAGTAGTAGGGCCGCACTTTGCGCAGGCCGCCCTCGAAGTAGTAGGTGGTCTCGGCGAAGTGCGCCGCGCCGAAGCTCACCCCCGTGCTCAGCTTTCGCGGCGGCGGCACGTAGCGCTCCCCGACCGCCAGCCGCCGCTTCTTCGGCGCCGGCGCCGCTTCCTCTTTATCGCCGCTGGGGCCGGGGCCCGGCTCCGCCATGCCGCGGTGCGGAGGGGGAAGGGGCGGCCGCGGTGGCCAGGCCCCGCTCCGCGCCAGCCGGTACAGCCGCGCTGCCCACACCGCGCCGCCAGCGCGCGCCGTGACGCAATGACGCGGCGCCAGGCGCTGCGGCCAATCGCCGCCAGGCCACGCCCCCCCGCCCTCGCGCGGCCGGTCGCTCGCGCCCCTGGGTCCCTGCAGGGCCGAGCACCAATGGGAGTGGGAAGGGCGCATGAGGGAGCAGCCAAGTGAGCAGGGTTTTCCTTAGGCCCCCAAATTCTCGGCATTGCTACCAGAGATTAAGTTAATTGAGGCAAAACACGAAGAGAACATGCTTTTGTAATTAAACTTTGACAAATCAGGGTACATTGCTGCTCCAGAACAGTAACTGTGTCTTATTTTCTCAAAGCATTAGGCAGAGTAGTCAATATTAAAGGGTATATTTTAGCCAAGGTTTAAGAATTCCTGTCTGCTTTTGGAATTCTCTGTGAACAGCTGTTATCTATAGCTTATCAGAGCTGGAGTTACCTGGATCCATTCACTCTCTGGGAGCAGGCATGGCCCCGAGAGCCTCCCCTGGGCCTGCTGCTGGAGAAACACCTTTTCTCCATCCCTCGTCAGGAGCCCTGCTAAGGCACCGCCTGCCTTTTGCAGGCACGTCCACCGATAAAGCTGCCGTTCAACAGGCAAAACCATACAGGCCATCTACAGCCACAAGTCCCATTCGTGAGCTTTCTGAGGTCACTTTAGAGATATTCATCCATCAGAATTCATCCCTGAGGCAAAGAAAAACCAACAGTTACTATTTGTGGCCTTCAGCAACAGAATCAACACGGCTATGGTGTTTATGAAAGTGCACAGGCTCCGGGGGGGGAGGGGGGGAAAGGCTCAAGTCCTCAGTCTGCAAGCCCTATCTACTAGAAGATAAATCCTGCCCTCCTGCTGCACCTTACCACAGCCAAGCCTCTTTCTTCATATTCTCTCTTTTTTTTTTTTTTTTGTTGTTTTTTTGTTTTACAAACAGCATCTGCTAGGAATCCAGGACTCTGTCAGTAAAGCCAGCAGTCAAGGAGAGCAAGCTCACAGAGGCAGCTGTGAGGAAGAAGCGTTCCTCAAGGGAGAGGAATTTTTTACCGAGGCCACTGCTTTTCCTTATCTGTCAGAGGAACATAGATCACACCCATCAGTTGCGTTTCGATGATCTGCCCATCGCTGGTTTTGTCATACTGCATCAGAACTTGGTTTGCACCTTCAGGACCAACAGGCAATATTAACCGGCCTCCTGGCTTCAATTCATTCAGCAACTGGCAAGCAGACAAATCACAATCAGCAGAGCCAAAAAAACCCAGACAAGAGAAATAAGCCACACTGTGAAGGTCACACCACCTCAAAAAGCACAAACTGGCCAGCTCAACATAAAACAGAGAAAAAGAAGCTTCCAGTGGTTCCTTAATTATTAGTTTGGGGTTTGGGTTTTGGTGGGGGTTTTTTTCTACAGCTACCGAGGCAGGCAGCCCATAGCAACAAACATCCAGCATGCTCACTCTTACCTCCTTTGGTACGGTTGCTGCTGCTGCTCCCACATGAATGGCATCATAAGGAGCCTCTTCAGGGTATCCCTGCCTGCCATCTCCAACTACAGGAGGAAAAAGCATGCAGAAGAGACTTCTGTTCTGATAAATCCACACAAAAATAATCCTTCCTATATCCTTTCAATTATAATCTAGGCAATGAAAAATTCATAACGAGATTGTGACAGCAATTTGAATTCCCAAATCAGAGCACTGACTTGTCAGCTCAAAACGTAGCATTAGTTTATTTTTTGAAAAGGGGGAGAGATTTCTGGAACTGAGCCATGCTAGAAGAAGGCACAGCCAAAGCCAGGAGGGCTTTGCAGTAACACAGCAGAGCTTTGTGCAAGGCTTGAGATTCCAGATACAGGGAAAGCTGGCTCAAGTTATCCTCACAAAAAAACCAAACCCACCCATTCAGATCAACTAAAACCCAGACATGGTACAGCCACTCTCCTCTGAAGGCAGTCTTTACTGAGTTAAGACAGTCTCTACATACTTAGAAGTAAGGTGTGTGATAAGACTGCCTGTAACATTAAATACTACTTGTTTACACTGCAGTGTTCAGGTCAGCGTGGCACGGTGCTTACTTAGCAGTGGTTTCTGCTAACACCATGGCAAGCATCACCACCAACTGGAACAACTGCTTCAAGGAGCGGAGCTCTGCAGGCAGCCAGAGCTAATGCATTCACAGGAGAGAACATGCACCAGGATCCCAGAGTGCTCACCCACAAGCTTTACACGGCCAGAGCTAAGCAAAGTCGGATCATCTTCTTGGACGTTTCTGATGGATTCATGTACCAGCTCTTTAATGTGCTCTACACCCACAGCTTTCCCTGTTGGGCCCATCTAAACAGAAAAACAGCAGAGAAACACCTACATGGTACAGAGGTGTATTTTACAGGGCAACTTACTGCAGGGATTGGAGAATTTCCAGGAAGAAACTTAAGAGCAGAGTTTCTGAACAAGAGCTGCAAATACTCTACCCCCTTGTTTTTAAGGCTGAGTAGCCCCACTTATATTAGCTACTTGAGGGATACACAGACACTGCCTACAGGGATTCCTGGTAACCTTCCATTTCCAAAGAAAGAATTCTTTGGTAGAATTAGCAGCTTCCATGGCAGGGCCAGTTCTTGGCTAAGTAACCTCCTGAGAAGAGTAACTTGACCAGCTTTCTAGCACTTCACAGCAAATAATTCCAGGAGTTTAGAAAACAAAGAAACAGACTGTGACTACTTAGGAAGCAAACTAAGAAGAACCTACAATGGACTTGCACAGTAGAGTAACACATTCCTCTCGATCTGAACTGGGTTAACACACAAAATATCTCATGGCAGGTACAGCATCCCTTTAGTTTCCAAAAATGACTGTATCTGGTTTTACTGCCTCCCCCTCTCCCAACAGAAAGCCCGTGCTGGCTATGGCAAGCTACCCACCCTGATGCACCTCACCAGCTAGAAACAGAGTCCTGCAAGCTTACCATCCGGGCAAAGCACGCTGTAAGGTATCCGCTTCCAGATCCAACATCCAGCGCTTTGGCACCTTCCACAAGCTGATCCTTTAGCAATTCCAGTGCATGGGCATGCTGTGCAGACCACAAGAAGGTGCGAAACATCCATTTTAGTTTCCTCTCCTAAAACCTGCTCTAAGCAATTATCTGCTCCGATTTAAACAGCACACCTGCACACCTGGCATTTTGTCTGACATTCAGAGTGAAAATCAAGTGTTTGATCTGGAAAATCTTTTTGCAGAACAGCATATAGGAAAAGGTTCAGTAACAAGCTGTGAAGCATCAGGAATAAAGGTCTCATGCAAAGAAAGGACAACATTAATGGTTAGCCTCAGTTGCATGGAATTCCTATCTATGCACACTTTTAAAGTAACTTAAGAGTGTTTACAGCAAACTTCTTAAAAAGAAAAAAAGCTTCAGATATATGGTGCCTAAAGAAGCAAGCATGATAATCATGTCCATGGGATCTGTTTATCTTTCTACTTTAGTATTTAAGAAAAATTAAAAATGGCAAACAAAATTTCCTCCATTTCTGCTAAAAGTGAAAAGTTTCCTCTTACCATATGTGGTGCACTGATTGTAGCCTTGTATCCTAGAAGGAAACCGGCGACAAATGCGATAAAGAAACGGCAATTAAAATTACCAATAGGCACAGTTCCCCATTCTCCCCCACTTCCCCTAAAAATAAAAAAGCGTACTTATATGCTACACTAAAGCACTTCACCGACTTAAAATCTCATTCCATGGGATTGCTAAGGAGCACAAGGCTGCACAGTGCTGCGTCTCCCAGGCGTTCCAGCCCCCAGCTCATTCATCAAAACACCCCACGGCTCTCACAGCCTGCGCTCGCTTCCGCTCCCTGAGCAAGACTCAGTAATCAATGAACATTTTGAACCTGGAAAAGCTGCATTGTTCATTCCTCTGGATCCCACAGCTGAAATACGGATGGGGTTTGCTGTGCTTGACCCATCATAAAACTCAGCCACTGTTCTGGGGAGAGAGCACCTGGCACAGAAAACACAGACCTGCCAAGCCATCGCACATGCCCCCATCAGCATGACAAGCACAGTCAACAGGCACACTGTAAAAGCAGTCATACTTTGCCTTAAGTTACTCACCAATAGATTGAGGAGAATCCATGTATGGGAAATATTTGATGTAGTGACCTCTGTCAGTAGCCAATAGCACATCAAAGACTCGCTGGGATTTAATTATCCCTTTTTCTGGGAGAAGAAGAAAAACAGAGAGAGAAAGGACTCAAATCCTCAGTACTGTAGCAAGAGGAGATTTGGAAGGGAGGAGTACATTCAGGCAGTTAGCAGAACCAGGAGAATTCAACCTTAATAAGTGATCAGGGAAGGGACAGAAAACCGCGGATAGAAGTACAACTCTTTCAGTTTCTGCTACCCAAACTGAAATCATGTATGGTCCCAGGCCACCAGCCCAGCCTCTCTCGGAGGATGGTGACTTACGCCCCCAACGTTTCCGGGCCTGCCAAACGTAATGAATAATAAATTGAGTCACGATTTCTCTCCTGAAAGCTGAGACTCTGGTTCAGGTTTCAGGAACACTGGCACAGTGAGCAAAATAAAGTCAAGAGCAATGACTGCAGAAACATTCAACATCCCTTCACATCTCATCACTGAGGGAACTCCTACAGGGAAAAATCAGCTTTAGCAGCAGGGGAAATTCCAAGCTATTTTGCAGTGTGTTCCAGCCCACTGTCCTGAGCAGAGTGGGGGCACCAAGCAACACTCCAGTCCCAGGGCATCCCGCTGGAGGCACATCCCAGTCTGCCAGGCTCAGCATCTACACGCCAGAGCAGTGCCACGGGCTGCAGCATTTTAAAAAGTGCCATGCATTTACCATCCCAGAGGAGTGGAAGGAAGGCTGTGGATAGTCTTTCCTGCCACTGCTGGCGTAACATCTTTTATCTAATTATAAATAGAACCAGTTCAGACTGGGACAAATCAGAGAATGATCACAGATGGAAGGGAGCTCTGCAGATCATCTAGTCCAGCTCCCTGCTAAAGCAGGTTCACCTACAACAGGTTGCACAGATGTGCATCCAGGTGGGTTTTGAATGTCTCCAGAGAAGGAGACCACACAGCCTCTCTGGGCAGCCTCTTCCAGGGCTCTGTCAGTCTCAAGGCAAAGAAGTTCTTCCTTAGATTCAGCTGAAACATCCTCTGTTGCAGTTTGTGCCCGTTGCCCCTTGTCTGGTGGCTGGGCATCACTGAAAAGACCCTGGCCCCATCCTCCTGACACTTGCCCTTAAGATGTCTGTGGATATTGATAAGATCCCCTCTCAGTCTTCTCTTGTCCAGGCTGAACAGCCCCAGCTCTCTCAGCCTTTCCTCATCGGGGAGATGCTCCAGTCCCCTCACCATCTTTGTAGTCTTTGCTGGACCCCCTCCAACAGTTCCCTGTCTCTCTGGAACTGGGGAGCCCAGAGCTGGACACAGCCCCGCAGCCACAGCCTCCCCAGGGCAGAGTAGAGGGGCAGGACCACCTCCCTCGGGCCCATTTGGCCACGCTCCTAAGCACTGAAATTCAGGCGATATTAACGCCAACAGTGCAGAACGAGCAGCACCACTGCTCAAATCACCGTGTAACAACACTGACCATCCTTACAGCAAGCGCCAACCGGCTCCACCGGCAGCGGCGAGAAGTGCCCGGCGGGGGACGGTGCCGGTACTCACTGTAGAGGTTGTTGACCAGCTCCGGGTGTGTTTTCCCGCTGGAAGTCCAGGCCATGGTCCTGGCGAGGAGCAGCCCCATGAGCAGCGCGGTGCTGGGCAGCAGGCAGCTCATCCCAGGGACGGCCGGCGGCCGGCTACGAGCGCAGGCTCAGCACCGGCGCTCTGACGGGGACCCCGGACCGAGCCCCCCGCCCCAACGCGCCTGGCCCGGGCTGCGCGGGGTCAGCACCGCGGGCTCAGCACAGGCGATGTCCCAGGAGCTGGCTGCGGCCGGGGAGGGGACAGCCCACCGCGGCGGGGGGGACAGGGCCGGCGGTGACGGGCGGCAGCTCCCGGGGAAGGCCGCGGCGGAGCCGGCAAAGGAGCGCGCCCAGGCCCCCTCGCCCGCCTCGCTAGGGAGAGCGGCAGGGCACGGGCACGGCCTGCAGCAGGCTCCAGGCCGTCCGCTCCCCGCCGGGGACCCGCGCCCACACCAGCCCCCCCGAGCGGCCCCGGTCCCGGCACCGACCGCGCAGCCGCGCTAGACCCCCCGCGGCCCGCCGCCAGGTGTAACGGTTCCTGCCGCCTCCCCCCACGAAAACTTCCGCCCTTTGCCAAGATGGCGCCGCAACGGCTTCAGCCTCCCTCACGCATCCCGCCCATTCCCCGCCCTCCGCTGGGCGACGAGCCAATAGGCGCCCTCTCCCCGCAGGGACAGCGCGGCGATTGGCCAGATCCACAGAGCAATCGATGTCCGGTGAGAAGCCGTTGCGGCGTCCCATGTTTACGGTGCGGACGGCTGCAGCGGTGGCGGTGGCCGAGGCGGGTGCGGGGATCGGGTCGGCAGCCGGAGCGGCCTCTCCGTGTCCCGTCCGTGTCTCCGAGGAGGCGGCTGGGGCGGCCCCGGGGAGCGGCGGTGACAGGGGCCGCCGGGGTAGGCGGGGGGGGGGCCGCGCGGCCTGCCCCCCTGAGGGCCCGCTGGGTCTGTGGGTGTAAATGCGACACACTGGAGCGTGTCATCGCTCCCCGGAGGGGGTCACGCCTCCCGTGGGATGAGAGGGCCCTGAAACCTCTGGTGATGTGACCTAGGGAGGGCAGTGGCCTGGCAGAGGGTTCGCTGCTTGGTGTTCATCAGTTATTGCCTCCACCTCAGGACTTCACCATGAGAATGATCGAGAGCGTCGACTCCGCGGTCACCAGGTCCAGCGAGGATCTCTGGGCTGAGATCTGTTCGTGTCTGCCACGTCCCGACCAGAAGGATGCCAGCGATGCTTTTACAGACTCCTTCATGGATTCCTATGCTGATGGAGGAAGCCAGGGTGGCGGATCAGGTGGCTCTTCCCAAACAAACCTGAAGCCCTGGGCACCCCTGAACGATTCAGAAGTGTACTTGGCTTCCTTAGGTGAGTGCCTGGTTAGGCTCGATTCTGCCATTCGCATAGGTGCTTGGGACAGCCACGGTGCTGACTATGCAGCTGAGGTGACGGTGCTGACAGCTCTGGTTGGAAAGTTGTCATGCAACAACTTAAACTCCTTTACTGCAAGTGCATTAATGCAAATGAGAAGCACGGTCATAGCCTCTTCAGCTATGCTGCAGAAAGGAACTTTTTATCAAGTACAAAACAAAGAATTTGGGGTTTCCCCAAAAAATAAGTGGGATAGGGACACCGCTGTTTTTTCACTGAAGAACGTGTAGTTGCCCTGTGGTTGACCTGAGGAGGGGAGATGCATTCTGAACTCTAATACTATAGATCCAAGGTGGTTTTGTGTTACCAGTATTTGCCTCGATCCTTTTATGGAGTCTCAGCTGATGCTTCTGAGTGCAAAGAGGAAAGTCAGATTCCTTTCTGTGACCTGTTTTCTGGTTGGAGAGGAGGGGGACGGGTATGGGAAAGACAGCTCTGATGCCTTCCCAAATCATGCCTGCTGGAATCTGTATTTTGAGATGACAGATCATGCAGATTTTCTTGGGGTGACTGCTTCTCTTAATTCCTGCTTTAACCTATAAAGCCATAAACTGATTTGGAACAGTGTGACAGCTGATAGAAACACTTGCTACGACAGATGATAAGGTTACCGGTACTGGAGCTAACATCCTAGCACCACTAAGTGCTGCAGTCTTTAGCTGTAAGGCCATAGAATTTGTCACCCCGTTGTAAATATTTTGTACTCCCTTCAGAGGCCTCATTGCAATCAACAGCATCCAACCCAGGAAGGACGCTTCTGTTGCCTGTTAGGAGGAAGCTTTGGGGTTCCCCTGCTCTCCAGCAGTTGGACTGCTACTCCTTCGGCTCGTAGCAAAATATTCCATCTTTACAGTTCTTCTTTTCCCCTTCCTTCCATCCTGTGGAGCTATTTTTACCTTGGGTCAGTTTGTAACCTGGTTTGCAGTGCAGCCCCACGCATACTTGGCTTGGCTTGCATAGGAGGCTGCATACAGAAACAGGCCAGGAGGAAAGGGTGGCAGAAGTGGCTTTTTAAGCTTTCATTTCTGCTGGAGCTTACATCTTGCCTTACTTGCCATTTTAGACTACATAGTGTACTATGAAGTAATAGAGTTCTTAGTATCAGATCAAGGGTGCCACAGCGACAAGGCAAAAATTAACTCTTCTGGTGTTAATTACTGCTGCAGTTCCAACTTGTTAAAAAAAATGCCCGTGGATTTAGTTTTACAAGCAGGCTTCAGACTAGATCTGTGTGTTTTCTCACAACCAGGATGAAAGCATAACAGTAGCACAAAGTTTCTCCTGTATATTCTGGCTAGGTCAACAGAAATAAACCTGCTCTATGTTTGTACCTGGCTAGGATTAGTGGTTGTGAAATCCTAGCATCAGCCTGGCTGTGTGTTTGGACAGATATGATAGTTCAAGTCTTCTGAATTGCTAGGGCCAGAGACTTTTGGTGACAGCTCAATTCCACGACACAAGACAACCTCCAGAAAGCTTAACAGGTGGGCAACAGTGTTGTGAACTAGCGCAGTTCAACTAGCGACATGCTTTTCAGTAAAAAGTGTGATTACAAGTCAATACCTGAGCCAGTTTAAGGAGGAAACTATTATAATGGGATTTTGTGACCAGAGGAATTAACAAAATTTGCTTTCCTGTAGCTTTGTGTCTTGTAGTTGGATTACCCTGCGTCTGGTAAGGAGGTGCTTTTCATCGTCCCCTGTGGCAGATGAACTCACAATATCACATTCTTTTATGAGATAACTGACCAATAATACTGCTGCACTCACATTTTTTTCCCCCCTCAGTTAGGGCATTATTTGGATTCACACTGCAATTGGTGTGATTTATATTCCGTGCCAATTTGCATGGAAATTGTGGGAACTAAATGGCTGTGAGAGCCGTACCCTCCTGTGTGACTTCATGGAAACTGAACAGTGTGTGTGCAAGTTATTAAAACTTAAAAATGGGTAGAGTTGACTGATGGCATAAACCTTACTTCCTTCAGAAACATCGCCTAAAAAATATCATCTTGTATACATACAAGAAATGCAGTCATGCAGACTTGAAATACAGGGGGGGAAATTACTTTTAAAATATGACTTAGTTTTGAAAAGTTAATTTAAATTTTTTGATAAAGAAGTCCAGATACTTCTTTTCTTCCTTTTTGGAAAAACACAGTAAAGATAATGAAGACCCTTCCTTTGGCTCTTCACAGAGAGAAGACTGATGAGAATTAAAGGCTTGTCTCAGGAGGTGACCTCCAAGGATATGCTGCGCACTCTCTCCCAGGCTAAGAAGGAATGCTGGGACAGGTTTCTGCAGGAGAAGTTTGAGTCTGAATTTTATGTAGAGGGACATGACTCTGATGAGAGGTAATAAGCAAATTGATGAGAAGGAATTACCACTTAACTTGTTGGCAAACAGACTTCATTTCTTAAAAACTAAAATAAGGTTTTGTCAGGACTTGTGATAGGGCATTGTGACAAAAATATCACTGCAACTCGGTAATGCTGTCACAGGCTCTCTGAAAGAGTTTGACTTTTCTAGTACCATTTGCATCGTACTAGAGGGGAACACACAGAGCACATTGGGTTTGAATTTTCAGTGCTGTTCACTGATTTTTGCATCCCTTAAACTGAGGGGATCCAGTGTGGAAACAACTGGATTCTACTTGATAATTTCCCTTGTCACATGTGGGGTAGGGAAGGAGTGGAGTGAAGGGGGGGATGTCTGATGTGTCTCAGATTGCTTTTACTAAGCTTTAGCTTTAAAAGCAAACCCCAGGCCATTCCCTGCATCTGGTAAGGTCCCAGATAAGCACTGCTTCAGACAGAAGTGGGATTTGACGTTCGTTACAGGGTTGGTACCAGTCCTGAGATTAGATTTCCTGAGCAGTTCCCTCTTCCATGCCTCTCCTACAATGCTCGTGCACTCTCACCCATTACCCTTTTACAGATGATGTATGAATTAAGATGAGAGTCCTTTTCTTTAGCAGTCTCACATTCCAAATCACTTATAATGCTCTCCATATTTCTTTTCTGAACTGTCATTTTTCATGACTGCTTCTAGCTGTAAAGATTATTTTTCTCCCTTGAAGAAAATCTACTTAAGTTAGTTTGGGAGTCTAAAGTATGAAAAATAATCCATGTTCATAAGGAGTTTTTAGATTCTTTCTTTGACCAGTTAACTTCAATATGATTTATATTTAAAACTTTTGTAGACATATGTGCTCTTTCTACTGTTTTTAGAGGCTAGGGATGTTATCCATGAAAGGATTTTCTTCCCTAGAATTTGACTATGAAGTTGGAGATAACTCCTGAATGGTGACAAAGTCTTTGATACTCACCCACCAACGTAATTAAACGAACCTTAACTTTTAAGCAATCAGATAATTTCAAGGACATTACCAAGGGAAATTCTGCTTTTGTAAAAGAGCAAGTTAATTTTGTTGTGGCAGTATTAACGACTTGAATCCCACTTCTAGAAGATGAGCATACACACAGAGGCATACATTTAAGAATTATAATAAAGTTCTAGGGTTATAGCCAGCATTTAAGCAAAGACGGGGGTAGATCTGTTCTGGTCAGATCAGTTATTGTGAGAGAGACTGTAAGACAGCAATTACGCTAGTATATAAACATCTATAGAATCCATAGTGGGGTTAGCATTCTAGAATGTAAGCCCACTGCCTTTTTCTTCTTTAATCTTCTGGAGTTATTAATGGTCACACATTTTTAGATGTGCTTCCTGTTCTGGTTTTGTTCCCCTCCCTTCCCCACTATGTTTCCTAATCTTCATCACAAATAGGCAGTTTGTGGGGTTTGGTCAGTTGGTTTGTTTTAACGCCAGTTTTTTTACTTCCAGCCCAGAAAGCTGGAAATTGAATTTTAGTCTTTGGCTACACAGACAGACTAGTACTTCAAGAATGTAAAGGCTGATGTACCCGCTGAGGATTATTTTTATCAAGAAAAATTGGAGCGTAAAACTCTTATAACCATAGTTTTAAAAGACCCACTTTAGCAGAATGTCTTTGTAGAATGAAAGACTCTGCTTGCTCTCTGGCACATGGATCAGCCTTGTGACAGACCTTACCTGTGGCAACAGGAATACCTATGGAGGTGCAACAAATATATATGGGGGATTTTCCTGACACTGTTTTCATACCTTCCTGTGAGGCTTTGTTGCTCTTTTGTTTCACTTCGTGTCTTTGTTTTCCCTCAGCACGCTAGAACATCTAAAGCGATGGCTACAACCAGATAAAGTGGCAATCAGTACTGAGGAGGTACAGTACCTCATCCCTCCAGAATCTCAGCCAGAGAAGCAGGAGACTGAGGCGGAACCTCCAGCTGCTGAGCAGTGAGATATGCACCATCCACACCGCAGCGCTGCTTCGTGTCCAAACCCTGATGATGTTGTACCCAGTGGTAGTAATAATGGGGGGAGGTGGGGAGGGCAAAAGCACACACCAAAAAAACCCAGCTCTGGACCTCCAGAGATAGTGACTGACATTTGTTATGGACAAGAGTGGAACACCTGTGACTCAGCACACGCTGAACTGAAATTTTACTTTGATCTTCTTCCCAGCCTGTAGCAACCTAATCATTCCAGTATGTGAATTGTTTGTAATTCATCAGGAGACATACTAAACACAACAAAGCAGTTGTTCAGAAGCATCAGAAAACATAATGATCTAGAATAGAACAGATAAAACCACTGAATCAGTTTTTCTTCCTGTCTTGTACCTTTTTTATTACGCAGTTGGGCATTTTTTTTTCTTTCCTGCAAAGTCCACTATTTAAGTCTGAGCTGGCTCTGAGCTGTGCCTGAAGGAAGACAGATATTTTTCTCATACGTGGATTTGGAACCCTAAAGGAAGCTATCATTGTAGTCATTAAATTGATGGTATCATTGCCATTGTAACTATTTTAACATTCCTGTCTACATACTGTACCATCCTACAGCATCCCACTTCATTGGCTGAACTCTGTACTCTCTATTATAGAATAGGCTGGAGGGGGAGTACTTTTTTTCTCATGTTGGTCATTTTGTACCTGTTCTTTATCTCCTTCAGCCTCTCCAAAAGAGGTTTAGGTGAGATTCTCTTACCAGGAAACGAAGAGCGATAACCAGGGAAGCTACAAATACCTTGTTTTCATCACAGACTTGCATAGAATTACCTGATTTGAAATATGTTTGATTATTTAAATGTTGTTCATCCTGTTTAACTCAGCAGAGGGTTATTTCCCATTACTAATCAAAGAATCTGTAATCATATACTTGTGTAAGACTGATTCTTCTTTAACTTGTGCTTTCTGTCTTGGCATTGACACTGAAGGTCGATAGAGGGAAGCAGCAGACATCTTCTGTCCAATAAAGCTTGTTAAGACAGAAATTGTAGGGGTAGTTCTAGTCGCTCATGCATGCATACTAGATTCATACCATGTTCATTATGTATCTGTATGAAAATACATTTTTAAAAGTAGCTTCTTGATAGACCTTCCTTGTTTTCTGTCTCTGTACAACTACAAATGGTGCTATTCTCTCGCTCACTGACAGCTGTTGTTCTGTTGGTGCTTCTCCTTCAGTGCTGTGACTCAGTGTTTGTTTCCATCATCTGCTTTATGGGTATAACCACCCACCCCGGCTCACTGTTCACAAAACAGTCACACACTTAATTCTCCATTAGAACAAACACCTTTTTTTTTTTTTAAGGCTTGAGAAATACAGTGAATTACCTGAATGTCAGCAAGTCTTGTGTCTTGTTGGAGGGTGGGTTTTGTCATCTTTTAATATATCTTTAAAAATAAGTCCACTTTTCTGTACAGTGCTGTAAATACCTCTCAGCTGTGATGTCAAACTATAACAGAGATAGTTCTGAGTGTTTACTAGAGAGGGTACGTACAGAGAGATGCAGTTTCTCTGTCTGTACCCACGCTATGTCGTAGTTAATATATTTCCTTCTTGTGATTAGCCAACGACTGTGAAGATGCTTTACATTGTTTTGTCTATTCCTGTTAAAGCTATCTAAAAAATGTATTCAAAATAACTCTACTGAAACACAGTGCACAGAACCTAGCATCTCCTCTAGGGAAGGGACCTTAGACAGAGTAACTTTCACCATTTCATTTTTAGAAACAGCTCAGGAGCCCAAGGAAAGGGTCTGCGGAAGAGTTGTCCAGATACAGAATCAGCTGAGGTCTTTGAAATTGCACTGATACTCTGGCAAGACACACGCAGGTCCTTTGCTGGTTATTTACCTGTTACCTGCCTGTACAGATGACTGAAGGATGAGAAGATCGTCTGCCTTGATTTGTCCAAAATCCCAGCTACTCTGATTAGCTCCTTCTGCGGGAGGCTCTGTTCAAACACAGCAGGCAGGGCAGCTAGTTTGACCTGTTGTGTTTGTAAAGCACACTGCCACGACGGCAGGGAGTCAGTCCTATCGCTGCGCATGGTGAGCAGCCACCGATCATCGGATCCGGGGACTTTCAGTAAAAAAAGACCAGAATAAATCAGTACCAAGCAGGATGGAGGCCAGAAGGTCAAACAAATGCTTTATGCTGAAGGAAGAGGAAAGAACTAGTGGTGGTCATTTCAATGGGCAATTGAAGAGACCTTCACGAACAGCCGCATCCAGTTCCAACAGGGAGGCTCTGTCCCCGAGGGCTGTGCCAGCTGCCCTGCAAGCAGCACCATGCCTGTGTTGCCCAAGGGTTGGTTGGTGGTGCAGTGCTGGCTTTACTGGCTCTGGTACGTCCAGGAAAGCTGAATGCGCTCAGGCCAGCGTAGCGTGGTTCTGCTCGGTTGTCATGCAGGCCACAAGCCAGGCAGGAACACCCGTTTGCTCAGTTTGTGGCTGCTGACTGGTAATGTCAGCACAAGACAGAAAATTAGGTCCTGAAGCACTTGCAGCATCATCTTTTCAGCAAGAGAATCAAACCTGCCAAAGCGCATGTAGATTGGCATTTAATTAGAGACTGCCTTCAGATCAAGCAGCAGATCCAGCCTCATCAGTTTGCAGGCTTGCTCCAAAGGCTGCCTGACTCAAGTGCAACTGGGATGTCAACAGCAGAACTGAAAGACCTGACCTATCTGCCTCAGAACAAACAAAAGATTTTTTTAAAAGCTATTTTATAAGCACACAAGCTACTTTTTATCTAGTTTCAATCTAACCACAAGTTTACTGTCTAGGAACATTTACACTTGAGTAGCCTAACCCTCTGTGTCAAGGAAAGGGACAAGACTGAAGGCACTGACAGTGCAGGGGTGTTTAGAAGAAGAAGCTGGGAGCTTTCACATGGTGGACACTGACCCCGAAGAAATCAGACTTGACTGGGTCTGTACTTAAATCCACCATAAGAGTAGCAAGAACACCTCTGTTAAAACCCTCAAAAACCTTAAAAACTCTGAATACACGAAGAAGCGTGATGCGTCTGGGCAGTGTTGCACTTGGTGGTGATGCTGATGTGGTTTAACTAGCAAGGACTTGACTTCCAAGTATTACGGTTTGTTCTAGGAAAACTGTTTAGCTCCTATGAATCAGAGTAACTCTTGCTGGTACAAGCAGCATTTTCACTAGGGATTTTGTTGTTGTTGTTCATACAGCAACACCAGCCTTCCTATATGTGGAAATAATTTCTGTGCTGGGAGATGCCCCAGTCTAAACAGAAAGATGAGCAATTGATAACAGCATAGTAATAGGGGGAAAGCAAACCATCAGGAGGGGCAGACGGGGCCGCAGTAGTGGTGCCTGAAAGTGTCATGTCCAGACTATTATGCAGAAGCAAAAATCTGCTGCCAAATACAGAAGATGATTTTCCAGGTGTGGGAAACTAGTAATCACAAAAGAGATGTTAGCTGCATTTGAGTTTGTTCCTTTTAAAGACAATTCTTTACCCTTTTCTCTGCATGAAACAGTATTTCTCTACCCCCTTAAACTTCCCAGGGAGCTGGATCACGGCCATGTTGTAACACATCAGCATCATCAAGCTGCCAGTAATTTGTTTTCCAGATGGGGCAGAGTAAAGTGAAATCTGAGACAATCTGACGGGTGCCTTGTCTGAGCAGTGAGGGCCATGGAGGCCATCGCTGCAAATATTACCAGCCAGGACAGCCGGGCTAGTGGCACGTCAGGCAGCAAGGAAAGGCCTGGGAGGAGGAAAAGGGGAGTGGAAAACAAGTGCCGCAAAGCACTTTTTTGTTGAAATCAGCACCTAAACTAGTGAGCAACTAAGAAAAAACAAATCAGGCAACCGCTGAGGCTGATTAGTGTCACTGTGGAATATAATCAGCTGTAAACGTTCATTAAACATACCTGTCAAGCACACGCCAATGCAGAAAATTAGCCCATGCTGGGATTCACACATATCCGTGGGAAGATGAGCACGGGCAGCTGCCTCCAGCGGCACGACCATGCACGTCAGGGTCGGCTCCGTTTGTCTGTGCTTGACGTGGATAAACGTGCTCATGGCAGTCTGATCCTCCCCGTGCTCTCCCAAGAACTGACACCCACCCATACAGGGCAAAATACAGTGGTTCACCGTGTACTTGCACCGGTGAAATCAATCTGATTGAGGCATGAGTTGGCAGCACCGTGTAATGATGCTGAGAATATTTCATCCTGCTTTTTAATTGACAGGCTCTCTAGGATCTCAGGTTAGGAAAAACTGCAACCTGCTGTGGGAGGAAGGTCTGCACCGGGATTGCTGTTTTGCAGAAAAGGTGATGAAGCCTGGTGTTGTCAGAGGTGGCTCTGGGTCGTCCTGTTCTGGCTGTTCTCTGGTGGTGTCTTGCAGATGCTGGAACCTGTGGTTATTTGTAAAAGCCAACCTGGTGACCTATGCAGAAAGAAAAGGATAAAAGCACAGCAAATGCTGATTCCTGGTCATCTGTATGGGGTAGGATAGACACCGGCATGCCATAGCAGAAGCTTCAAGCACCGATGCTTCAAGAAGCATCACCAGCTCACAGCTCAGGGATCAGCGGGGTGGGTTGCAGCTTCTGAATCCATCACTTGTATCCTTTCAGAGACAAAGCCCCTCGTGTGGGGCAATATGAGCTTTGGAATAAGAGTGACTTATCCTATAGGGTCTGGAAGCAGTAAAGATGAGGTTAGAAAAGGCTTTTTCTGATAAGCTATCTGATAAGATAAACATGTGCAGAGGGAAAAGCTCCCAGTGTCGCTCCGGGTTGCCTTGGCCATGGTGCAGCCGGCGCTGGGGGAAGGCTCTGGCTGACTGGGGCTGGACGTGCCTCTGTCCCAGCCACCCAGCGATTCATTATTGTGTTGTCATCTTCAAACTCCATCACTCATCTCAAATGATCTTTTAAGTGCCTTCTGCTTTCCTTATCAGATTGTGCTGCTGTTTAAAATTAACAGCAGCTCTCGGCCAGGCTGTGTTAGGGAGACAAAGATGATTTTTTTCCTGCTGATTATTTGGCAGCATGAGTACTCACCTCTGAAGTTTGCTCTCAGCCAGGTTTAATAACGCTGACCCACATCCATCCGACTGAGACAAATGAACAGCCTTCTCTCACCAAAAGTCATAATTTTACAGAACTTCTAGGATTGGTCTGACAGTTTCCGTTCCTCTTACCCCAGAAAATTCCAGTGGATGATGAAGATTGTTTTTAATTTTCCCTTATTTAAGTAAGCTATGAAGGAAAAGATGAAAATATCTTGCATGTGGAATCAGAGGCTTCTAAAGAAAACAGCTGATGGGCAGTAACCTGCCTTGGCTCTGGTAGCCAGGTATCTTGGCCACATTAAATAACAAGCAACCCTGTTCCTGTACACTCCCTTATGATGGGGCACACAGTAATTAATACAACTCACTTCAAAGGGATGCCTGTGGAGAAGCCAACATTTGTTTTTTCTTCTAAAGGAGAAAGAAAAAAAAGAAAAAATTAAAAATTACACTCACATGATAGCTGGCCCTGGCTCCCCTTTGCCTTTGGGGCAATTCTGCTTCATTTCCCAGCAGTGGAAAGCAAGCCTTGGGGAGCGGCTGGACACCAGGAGCGCCCAGTACCTTTTGAGTTGGTGGTACTGGCTCTGCTCCCAGCCGGCTGGGACCCTGCCCTGGCTTGGGTTTTTTCTTCTCCACTAGGAAATAAAATGCAAAAATGGCGTTTTTCTTCCCCCATCCCGTGGCTGCGGGATGGAGGCAGTTCCCCAGCGCCCCTTGCTCTCCCCACCTGGCCCTTGCTGGCGCCTTGGCTGGAGCCGCTCGGTTTTGGGGACAGGCTGGTGCTGGTGCGCACTGGGGGTTCAGCTCCGTGGGGCACACGCTGTACCACACACCTGTGCCCCGCACCTCCCTGATGGCTGGACCGCGCTCGCCCCGTGGCTGGGTGCCCACCGACCCATAGCTGGACCACCCTCACCCCGCCTTGCCCTTGCCCCACAGCCGTGAGCACCCCGTGGCTGGGTGCCCACCGCCCTGCAGCTGGGCCACCCCTGTTGCACGGCCGCCCGGACCCTACGGCCGGGTCCTCCCTCGCCCCCCGCTGCCCTCAGCCCCCTCCCGGGACCCCCGACGGGGCGGCCGCTGTCTGTGCCCGGGAGCTCCGCGTGGTCCCTGCGTCCGCCCGCCCCGTCCCCTCCTCGCCCGCCCCAGCCCCTTCCCCTCCCCTCCCTACTGGCAGGGGGGCGCCTGGACCCGGCCCAGAGGGCGGGCGAGGGCTTCCCGGAGCATCCCCGGAGCCTCCCGGGAGCATCCTCGGAGCACCCCTCGGAGCATCCCTGGAGCATCCCCGCGGTCCCCCGGGGCTCCCCGCCGGCCCGGGCGGGCGGGGGAAGGGAGATGCGGCCCCACCTGTGGCACGGTGGGATGGGACGTGCGCGTCCCCGCGACCACCTGGAATACCGAGCACCGCGGGTGGGAACGTCCTGTTCCTCCGCGGCTTGAAATCTCCGGCACCGGTGCGAAAACAAAACAAAAACCCCAAACCCAACGGCAAAACTCACCAGAAACCCCGAGCGAAGGGAAGCGTAAGAAAGCGCCGCGGCTGCCGGAGATCTGCGGGGAGCAACACCCTGCCAAGGAAGCGCTCCTCGGCATCCTCGAACGGCTCCTCAGCATCTTCGAAAGGCTCCTCAGCATCTCCGTGGGGCCAGCGGCGAGGCCGGCGCCAGACCCTCGCCCAGCCCTGCGCACCGGGCCGCCCCGGCAGGTGAGTGCGCCGGGGTCCGCAGCCGGGGTGCCGCTGTGGGCCGGGGGCTCCCCCGTGAGCCCCCCCGCTCCGGCCCGTCCCCGGCTGGACACTCCGTAACGCGGCCAGAGCTGCGGGGCTTTGGCACTGCCGCTGCGGGAGAAGGAGCGTCGCCACGCTCCGAACCTGTAAGGAAATGAAGCTGAATATTTTATTCTTTAAATTAACGATCGTATTGTCCTCTCGGCTGCGAGTTCCCAGCTATTCCTGCCCCAGGCAGGGCATGGGGACCTGGAGCTGCGCTCTGCACCTGCAGCCATGGAGTAGAAAACCGTAATATCTCTCGGTTCATTACAGGGGCTACTTAATTAACGCTGGTTTGCCTCTCCACTGGGGGGGATGAAGACTGCCCAGGTGCTGGTGAGGGGGATGAAATGGTAAATTTAGCAGTGTGGCGTTCGAGGGGAAGGTCCTGGAGGGTAATTGTTAATTTCCTTACACTTTTTGGAGAACGTATCTGCCATCATCCCCTTTGTGCCACTGGGAGTAGTCTTGTGGCTGTGCTCAGGATCCACGTACTCGCTCCCACTGTGGTCACTACAAGGGGAAGCCGGAGAAAACCACCCCAGCAGGAGAAGCCCAACCTCCGTGGGTGGTGGAGAAATAACCTGATGGGGTAAAATAACACGGTGGGACAGGGGAGCGGTAGGGTGGACTGGGACAGAGGGAGATGGAAGGCCGGAGACGGAGATGATCCCGCTGCCGAGCCAGGCGGCTGGAGGGCAGCGGCAGGGCTGGCAGGTCGAGATGGAGTTGGCAGGAGAAAAAGGAAAAGCAAAAATGCAGGAGTGTCTCTTATTTCTGTTCTCGGTCGGCACAGCTCCCAGCTTACTTTCCATGAGGCATCCCGAGCTGCTTTCCCTGTCCTGCTGCTCCAAAGCTCCAAACTGGCAGCTCCGGCAGATCTGAGCCCCACAGCTTAACCATTTCACAGCCAGGTTCCCCATTTTCTCTGTACCAAAGCTCCACTGTGTCTGCCACAGGGCACAGTCACTTAAAAACTCACAGCATCTTCTAAGTCAGCCGGTGCATCGCTGTGGGGCTGGGCAAGAGGACCTAGAGCCTGGGGACAGGTTCTTCTGCCCAGAAGCACAACCACAGCACATTTCTTTCCCCTACAGGTCTGACGGTCTGATTTCAAGGCACAGAGAAGCAGCATCGGCCACAGGAGAGCAGCATGGCTCACAGTCAGCTGCCCAATGACTCCTGGCAGAATGGCTCAGCCGCCCTCTTCACCGGCCTGGACCTCCTCCTGGAGCTGAAGCCCCTCTTCATCCCACTCTACGCCACGCTGGTGGCGGTGGCGTGCACGGGGAACCTCTTCCTCATCCTCCTCATTGCTCTCACCAAGAAGCTGCACTGCACCACCAACTTCCTGATCGGGAACCTGGCAGCGGCCGACTTCATCATGTGCCTCGCCTGCGTCCCCCTCACCGTCTCCTACGCCTTTGAGGTGCGGGGCTGGCTCTTTGGGATGTTCATGTGCTACTTTGTCACCCTGATGCAGGCCACCACCGTCTTCGTCTCAGTGCTGTCCCTCACTGCCATTGCCATTGACCGATACATTGTGGTGGCATATCCTATCCGCAAGAGGATAAGCTGCAGGTCCTGCATCTGCCTCGTGGCCTGCATTTGGTTACTCTCCATCATGGCCTCTGTTCCCACATCGCTACACACCCACTACCTGGATCTCAACACCATCGGCCATGACATGATCATCTGCGAAGAGTTTTGGAAGAACAAAGAGAGAGAGCGGCTGCTCTACTCATGTTTGATGCTCCTCTTGTCCTACATGCTTCCACTTCTGGCAGTATCGGTCTCCTTCTGTGCCATCACCTACCACCTGCGGAGGAGGAACGTCCCGGGCGCTGCCTACCCCTGCCAAGACAAATGGACCAGAACGAAGCAGAAGACCTTCCGGGTGCTCACAGTCTCGGTGGTGTGCTTTGCTATCTGCTGGCTGCCCCTCCAGGTGGTGAACTTCATCAGAGACATTGACGAGGAGTTCACCATACTGGACAAGAGGTATGTCAATGTTATCCAGGTCTCATGTCACCTGATTGCCATGAGCTCTGCCTGCTACAACCCTTTCATCTATGCCTCCCTCCACGACAAGTTCTGGTTCCACCTCAGCAGCTACTTCTACCGCAAGAAGAAGAGCTCCAGCAGTATGTCCTGCAAGGCTTCTCGGTTCAATACCTGCTCCACCCTGGTAGATGCTTCTACTGGGGTCTCGGATAAGATAGCTTTGCAAACTAGATTATCATAACTGAAGGACCTCCAGAGATTACTTTTGCTTTTGTACCTGGTGTGAATTTTTCTTTAGACTGGACATGAGAGCTGGTTGCTGGCTGTGGTGGTCTCTTGCTGTTCCAAGAAGAGGTCCCTTGTGCCTGGCAAGGACAGTGAGCACAAGGGAACAAACCGATGGGTGTTGTGTCCTCGAGGAGCAGCTCTTCTGAGCAGCTCAAGGATGTTTTGTTCTTTGGGGAAAACAAACTGGTGCAACAACAAACAGCACAGCCAGGCAAAGGCAGAGTAATTTGGAGCAGGACGTATTTCCACCTACCCAAGTCACAAGAGCTGGAAAGACATGTCAATGAAACAACAGTTGCTTGGCTTGCTGAAACAGAGCAATGGATGAGTATCTGAGTATCCAGGTTAATGACTGGACACACAACCAGCCTGATGCAGTTCTCTTAAGCCTCACCTTTCAGAAATGTCTCCGCATTGACATGGCCAAAGCCTGCCTCCGTTTCCGTGCTTGCCCTACATGCCGAGGAGGAACACCCGAGCCATACCCCTGTGAGCACCAGGCCATGCAGCCAGTGCCGTGTGCTGGGGCAGTGGGGTAGGGGAGAGGGGGCTGCCTGGGATGAGCAAGTTTCCATCTGGCTTTTGCAGACCTTATCTCTGGTGAGATGTGATGTGAGCATCATGACTGGGTATAAAGAATGTACCTTCTAGCTCACATCATGGCTGGGCATGGGGCATATACCCTTACAGCTCAAATCATGGCTGGGTATGGGTTATACACCCTATATCTCGAATTATGGCTGGGTATATTAGGTGACCAGTGCTGTGCTTGGAACACAAAGACTTCTCCCTGTGGTTTATTTAGGAGGTGGGTCAGCTTCTAAGCAAGACAAACACATGTGGGGCGCATTTAAAGAACTCTTTGGAGAGCATAAGTCTTCATTTTGTAGGATAAAGATTGTTCCTAAGCAACAGATAGCACTTTCTGCCTCTGAAATAACACCGGCTCTCACAGATAGCAGTAAATAGCTGTGCGTTTTTTCTTTTAAATTGTGTTTCATTGGTGGAAGAACAATATATCTTCAGAAATGTGCATTCATCAGCTGGAGACAGTGTGGGAGCACGTGGCCACTGGAGGCAGGTGGCTGGTTTTGAATGGTGGTGGCTCATAACCTGCTTGACTTTCTGAAAAACTCATGTCTGTAACCAGGCTGGATGGTCCCAATTTCTCCAGCTGCTCGCGAGCAGCCAAACAAGGCAGACATCATAACTAGGCATGTCGGTGAATTTATCGCTGTTCTTCACAGTGATGGGATGGGGCGCCCAGAAAGATCTCAAGCAATGGGTTTGCTGGGGAAGATGCCCCAATCTCTGCTCTTAGGGTAGTTTAAGATCATATATGTTCATGTTCAAGCTCCTTGGGTGGAGGTGGGAATCCTGGCGACGGGCTGCTCTAACCCAGAAACTGCCAGATAAAAGGTGGATTTGATTTTTGGATGCTGCTTGGTGTCTCCAGATGCCTGGTGAAGCTGTGGCACATCAGCCAGGTCCATGCAAGCAGCACACTGAGAAGGCAGTGTCTCCTTGTACCCCAACTCAATTTTAACCTCTTGATTTTCCAGGAGGAACCCTTTAGGGACAGCCCACAGGCACCAGCATCGCCATAAGCACCAAGTCTCAGGGTCATGACAGCTTCTGGCCACCCAAGGCCATGCCTTTGGCTCACCATCAGCTGCTGTGCTCCATGGGGCCAAGCCATGTATGTCGCACGGCTCTTTGTGCCCAGGGACAGGACTTTAAAGTCCCCAGGTGACATCTTCTCACCACTGCATGAAAGCTGTCCGTGGTGTTGGCTGTCACTCCTGCTTTCAGGGAGCAGCTTGGCATCCTCCAGTGCAGATGCAGCTAGTCGGACTCTAAGAGGATCTCTAATTCCCTCTCGTTATGCCCAGGCATGAGCTACTGCCTGCTTGCCTTCCTGCTAAGACCTTTACAGTGGTCCTAAAAGGACCATATTATCTTCTGTGGTGCAACCAGTGGAGACAGGGACCCATCAAATGCAAAGTGACATGGATGCTTGTGACCTCCATCGTGTACCCGCAAAGCAGCTGAGCCTGCCTGCTTCGCCCAGCTCTCCCGTGGCCGCGCAGGGCTGTGCTCGCGGCAGAGGCTGGATTCCTCATCCTGGAGGAGCAAAGCAAACCAGAAGCTTGTCCTTCCTTCTAATAAAGGCTTAGAAAGCGCAGGCTGTGTGCTTGTATTGATTCAGATCCAACAGGAATAAGCTGTCCTCGACTGCAGCTTAGTCACATCCCAGGAAGACAACCAACTCAGACATGTTTATCTCTGTCACTGTCACTAGTGATGACAGATCCTTGGGGGTCAGGCTGAGAGCAAGGCTGGAGAAAGGAGGCTGGCTGAGGTTTTGGGAGAACTCTGTAGAGAAGTAGCTCTGACTGGTGAGAAAAGGTTAGACTTTTTTTTTTTTTACAAGGTAATGACTCGAGACGTGCTTTCATTCACTTTGATTGCTCGTTACAGTGCTACAGATACCCCATATCTATCTATCTGCAACCCACAACAGCACAGAATTGGTCTCTGGGGCGAGAGCAGCCTCTGAGCCGCTGCCTGCTCACTGCCCAGTCAGCCCTGCCTCGGCCAAAGGCTCTGATGGGAGAGCACAGGACCACGATGTCGCGACAGGCTATCACTAGTGTTAGTGGCCCTTTCTGCCAGCAGTGTTGTGTGTGGCTTCACAGCCCCACAGCTTCCCCCCCAGCCATGTGCCTCTCAGTCCTCATAATATCAGTTATCAAATCTGCCTCTCGCTTTTGCAAGGTCACTGCCCCCTTTGCTGAGCCCGCAAGCCCCCAAAACCTCATCCCCCGGCTGATGCTCGCAGCTTCTTGCCTGCACCACTGCAATGTCTGTCAAGGGCTCTGCCTCCAAAAGCTGCCAGCAGCAGCCATTCTAACCTCGCAGCCTTGGCTTGCAAAAATGGGACCAGCGTCCACCTTGCCTACCAGAAAAGCAATGTCCAGACACCAGGCTGGGATGCTGCCAGTGGCAGCAGCGAGCCAGAGTGAATTACACGAGCTGCAAGGCGAAGCGAGGAGAAGTGCCAGTGTTATGGGAAAAGGCACAAATCCAAATCCTGGGACATATTCTCATGCGATAAACTTGCCTGTTAGTGATGTAAAACCCAACTGGATACCAGAACCTCAGCAGGCAACACAAAAACCTATCAAGGAAACAGTAATGAAGTTTAAAAGCCATTTTTAAATGCTGGTATAGGTAAGCTGGATTCTTTCAGGGTTGAATTATGGGGTTTTCTACTAAGAGGGCAAATTCCAGATCATTTCTTCACAGCCATCACTCCTTTAAAATCTCTGGTGCTCTGCAGCATCTAGAGGAGCTCTAAGCGTCAAGGATGGGAACCATCATCCCATCTTCCACAACCCTGGGCAAAACAGAGATTTTTCTCCGTTTAGCATTTTGATAGAGGCACCGGGAAGGTGCAGAATTGCCTGGAGGTACTAAAACATTTCTGCCTCTTGCAGCTTCAGTGGGAAACGGACCTGGGTGTAAGCCTCCCCTGACCTGGGGCTAAGTGCTGGCAAAGGCATCCTGCCTGCCAAACCCAGCGGAAATTTCTCAAGCGAGGGCTGGACATGGCCAACACAAGCTGCTGGTGGCTGGCACCGAACAGCATTTGCTTGATGCGATAATTTCTGCCTTTAATTAGCTCAGAAAAATGATAGGCAAAAGTGATTAAGTCACCCAGTCCCTTTCAGTCACGTGGGGCTCATGTTTCCCAACCAAGCTACGATGGTGCTCTTCACCACAGAGGGTGAATTGGGTAGGAATTGGCAAAGTGCTCATTATTGCTTTTTTAAATTAACATATTTCAAAACAATCAGGTTTCTCCTCTGTGATTTTGACTCTCTCAAGCCATGCAGCCAAGACAAGGCCGCCTGCTTGCCAGCAGCTCTGACTCCAGACCTGTGGGTAGTGCTCCCTTAGGAGAGAGACAGCACAGAGCCAGTGTGAGGAAGACGATGGACAGACGGATTATATATTTGATACCTGCCAAACTCCTGTTCTCTGGGCGGTTTCCACTGCTTTGCAACGCTGAGCTTTCAGGGACACGGCAATCGCAGCTTCTCTGCCAAGTTCAACTGCTGCCTGTGAATCAATAGCAAAAATAAAGCCCAAATACTTGAGATTTTTTTTCTAGATTATTTAAAACATTGCTTGTTCCAGTTGCATTCTGTAGCCAACAACAAATAGCAAAAAAAAAAAAAAAAAATAGAAAAGGAATGCAAATGTGCCTTTTCATCCTGTATTTTCTGACTCCTGTTTTAAACACAAACGTGGAGCTCCTTGCAGCTACATTCCTTTATCATGTGGTTTATTTTATTTTGCCACGCGGCTTGAAAGCTTGCTGCTACATAAGGAAAAATCAGGCTCAAAGCCTATAAAGAAAGAACACACAAATCCTTAAAAATATGGAAGGGTAAATAACTATGTAAAAAAACCCAACCAACAAAACAGTGTTGCTGTGAAAGGGAGCTAAAACGGCCAGGGGTGTATCAACCCACCCCTGCAACAGCTATTCATACTAGTGCATTATGCAGCTTGCACGGGTTTGATTTGAAATATCGACGTAGTTCAATATCGACGTGGTTCAATATCAAGACGGTGTGGGACATGGGAGGGGTGATCAGAGGGGGGGTCCCAGGGTAAGTTGGTGCTCGGGGGCTTTATGGGGGCTTGGGTGCACTGGGAAGTTCCCTCGGGTAGAGGACCAGGGAGCCTTTTCCCTTCCCCTTCCCTAGTTCAGCTTTTCCTGCCACTTTCCTTCCAGATCGCAGGGCTGCAGCACTGCTGATCCCCTCCTGGTGTCTGCAGGTCCTCTGGGACCCCCTGCCCCACCTCGACCTGCCCCAGGGGGAAATCAAAGCATCCACATACCACACACATCTCCAGCAGTTTTTTCTTCAGCTGAGGCTCAGCTTAAAACCAGCAGTAACTAGAGACTTGTCCTCAGCAGGGACAATTTTCCATGCCAGGAGAGAGGGAAGGCGGCACTGGGCTCTCCCCACCAAACCTCACTCCAGCTGGCTGGGCTGCTCTGGGTTGCAGGGAAGAGGCTTTCCTCATGCCAAATGCCACACAGAAATCCCCAAACCCCCATTTCACTTATCCTATGAGTCAAATTAAACCTCTTGGTGACCTTTCTGCCACATTAAGTGCCGTGGGAATGGTGGGGGAGGATCTTCTCCCCCATGCCCAGCCTGGGCTTGCAGCATGCTCTGCCTGCCGCTCCCTTCTCCCAGTGCCAAGATCTTGCTAGCAAAGCCCGGGCATGCCTGCTGATAGGGGATTTTTATTTTTCCGCTTTCAAGATGAGCAAATGAAGCAGCAGGGGACAAGTTTCAGGTCCTGCTGGGGCTGTGAGACCTGCACCCCAAAACCATAACAGATCCTCCACATCAGAATCACCTTGGGGTGAATGAGGTTGGAGCATCCATCACCAGGTGGATGCTTCCCTGCTCTTGCTGTTGCTTCGAGGCAGAAGGAAGCTTTTCCAGACTTTATATGGATTGTTTCCCCCTGTGGGGTGAAGTGGTCTGGAGAACATCATAATAAGCTGTATTTAACACTGCTCGGGGCTTTACGAGCCAGGCTCTCCTCGGTCTTAGTCTCACAGCAAACAAGAATCAAACCAAAATCTTTTTGACCTTTGGCTAAAGATGCAGAGAAGACAAACCAAAGACACTGAACATTTGCGATGTAAAGTCTCAAATAAGGAATTCACTCCAGCGTCAGCCCTTATTTAACTATTATTACTCTTCAACCATTACCTAGCTGGAAAGAAGCAGAGATGCAGCTGGGACAGGCTGGGGCTGCTGCTGGCCCCCGTGGTTCCATTTATTTTTTCCATGAACACAAAACAAAAGAAACACAAGAAGGGACAAGCGCAGCAACAACAGAAGATGCAGTTCCGAGTGCGGTGGGGAAAGCCCTGCAAAATCCCTGGAGGAAGGGGGATTTTGTATGGAGTGGGGTTTGTGGGAGCAAGGAGCTGGGAACGATGCTGCTTTAGCCGTGTGCAGGTCTATGGACCAAACCTGGTCTGCTCATGGTCTCCTTTGAGATCCAGGGGGTTAACGAAGGCATCGTGGCCCGCGGGATCACAGGTGGCAGTTGCAATGCGAAGCTCATCCCCGCATCCACGGTGTCCCCAGAGGGGTGATAGCCCATCCTCACACGGTCGTGTCCCCCATGAGTGTGATGGATTCAACCACTGCAGAAAGGAAAGGAATCAGAACACAAGACTTAGTCAACCGTGTTTTTTCACCCAGAAGTGGGCTTGTGTGATAGCCATGGCCACACCGGTAAGTCCCGACAGTAACGATGGCTCAACTTATCCTGTGGTTTTTGGAAATGATATGAAGTTTGCCATTCTACTCACTCTTCATCTTCAGGGATGAGGACATGGCCAGAGATGCAAACCTGTTTCTTCCCAAAGGCTGCTGAGAAATGAAGGCCAATTCCCTGCAAGTTTCTTACAAGAAAATAACATTCCACCGTTTGTTCAAGATGATACGGAAAAAAACCCCAACTTTAAAACTCCCTCTTTGGCAGGTTCTTTGTCTTATTAATTTCACCAAATGATAAAAATCTCTGTAATTTCAAAGTCAAATTGAGCCTCTTCTAAAGTCAAGGTTGTATGAGAGACGTCTACTGAATGGGCAGAGTTCATAGATTCTGCATTTTGTAAAAATTTTATAGTATGAGCAGACAGCAGATACAGGTGTGTATCTCTGAGCCTAGAAAACGGAAGGAATGGGGACAGGATCCTGCCCCTTCCCTCGCATGGGGTTTGCCCACACTACTCTGATTTTCTCCCACTTAGTGTTAATTGCACTAAAAGGATGGCGTTTTCACCACTTGCCTTGGGCAATTAGTCCTGCTTGAAACAGTGGCACTGGAGGAAATCAGAGGCTGTTATCCATTGTCGATTCCTTCTCTCTTCATTTCCTCCAATTGCAAGCTCTATTACTTCACTCTTAATTAAACCCCCTTAAATTGCCCTAAATAGCTCTTCTTGGCCTCTTCCCCCCCAACCCTGGCTCAGAGGTGCTAATGCCAGGAGGTGGGTGGCTTTGAAAGAGGCGACCCACCACCCGATTCAGTAACCTGAAACAATTTACACGTCTGCAGGACCATTTAGAAAATACATATATACATCTCAAACCCAGAGAACTGATCTACAAAGAGTACAAGGTTTCCTCTTCCACATTGCCACACTAGACTAGAATTTGCAATTACTGAGCACCAGAACAACAAATCCTCACCCCCATGCCCCCCTGCTGAGATGTTTTGCTCATCTCTCCAAATTAGGAGCAGGAAATGGGAAAACACTGCTATGGAAGGGTGAGTTAAAACCCGAGCGTTCTCTGAGAATAAATTCAGAACCACTCCAGAAACCCAGAAGCCACAGCCTCTGATTCAGAGAAACTGGGTATATAAAGAACATAATTTGTTTACTTAATGAAAGTAAATTAGCTAAATGGGTGATGGAAAACGTGTTTGAAGGCTGATTCTGCAGCGCTTTCCTCAAGAAGACACTGTTAGCTTTTGCTACCAGGAACTGGTGGGTATAAAAGGGATAATTTTGTTGAACCAACCTCCATTATTATGACTTTTGCTGAATATTCTGCCTAAGTACGCTCCCTCCTCGGAAGCCTTCTTGTCAGTTGAAATTGGGTTGATAACCCAGGGCTCTTGCCAGCTTGGTACTGCTCTGGGTCTCAGCAACAACCCACAGGCAGCCTTCCGACAGACTGTTGCCAGGAGGTGAAGAGGTACTAAATTAGCCAAAAGTTGGACCGTAAAGGGTTTTTTTAATTAGCGTGAGAGTCTTGAACACAGGGTATGACCTTTGTAAGCAGCGCTCTCTGCAATTCACATCCTGCTTAAATGCTTTATCAGTTGATTTGGTAAAAATAAAAAAGAAGTATTTTGTTTTTCTCCAGCACAGCCCCCAGCATCAGCTTTGGGCCAGGATGTCTTGGCTTCGGCATGGAAGAGCAAAGCTGAGGGTGTCTGCACATTGCGAATGCACAATTGGCTCTCAATTGTATGTGTCTCAGCTACAGTTAATTTCTGTTATAGATGGGTATTTAAGGACCTCATGATCCTCTTCCCTAATGGGATTTGGTGGCCTATAGCTCTCCCATCTGCTACAACATGGCCCAGAAGCATCCAAGATCATCTGTTTTGTGTTGTCATTGACTTGGAAACTGCTAGAATCATAGAATCATTTAAGCTGGAAAAGACCTGTAAGATCACCAGGTCCAACCATTAACCCAGCACCTGCCAGTGTCCCTTAGTGCCACATCTACACGTCTTTTAGATACCTCCAGGTGGATTGTCATCTTCTTTTTGCTCACCTGTTCCTCCTTAAGTTGATTATAATTAGTGATTTTAATAGTGCAGGTATGTGACTTTAGCCTGCCTGTTTGGAGCTAGTCTGGTTTTGGTCTCCATGCCCACCTTCCATCCTTTCCCCCACCTCTAGTGGCTTCTTCCTCACCCTCAGGTACGCAGGATGCTGAGGCTTCTCAGGCTGAGTCATTGCAAGGACAACCCTTCCAAATCACAGCCCTTCTTCTCCAGCACAGGCCCCAGCACCAGCTTTGGGCAGGGATGTCTCAGTGTCTGGCAGAGAAGAGCAGCCACAGATCCTCCACACCTCCCCAAACCCACTCATTTCTTGTCTCTCTCTGCCTTGGGCTGTTAAGAAAGTTGGAAAACTTTCCGAAGTGGCAGGATACTGCCCGCACGGTTCGTATCAGAGACCCCCAAAAGGGAAAATATTAGTGACAAACCTACAGAGGGATTTAAGAACAGCAAGGGCTCAGGCTATTTAGCCTAAGCCTGTTTAGATGTCTACAGCTCTAACAGGAAGATAATATTATTTATTACAGTGCCGTTCTTTAGAAAGCACTCAAGAGATTATCATTTGAAAGAGCTTACATACAGCCAAGGTATTATTACCATTATTTGATTACCGTTCAGATTTCTCCCACAGCTGCAAATGATGAAATCCTTTGTCCTGCCTTTCAGAAGAAATTGAGGTGTAGCGTTAGCTATAAATGTGCATGAAGGATCACTGATTTTTTTCATGTGTACTGAATCACCTCTTGGAAATTTCCTCCTTTGTCTCCCAATCAGACGCAGCAAACAAAATTAGCCTGGTAATTTTCCACTGGTTTTAGCTCCCCTGCCCTGGCCCCGCTATGTTTGTTCTGTCCTGATGTCATCAGTGATGAATGTGATTGCAGTTGACAAAACAGCCAATAAAAGAGAACCTGCTCTGCTCAACTGGGATGATTAGACAAATCCTGTGCACGGAAGAACTTGGCTGGAAAACGCTTAGGAAATGTTGATTTATTTTATTTTATTGTTTCCTAGATTAATAACAATATTTTTACTCCAGCCAGCCATTTCTGATTTCCTTGACAGGCCTTGCAAAATAGCTTTTGCATTTCTCTGTACGCAGAGCTTTCATGGGCCATACAAACTGTGCCCATGTCTTTCTTCACAAGTCTTGGTTCAAGCTAAAGAAGTAGGTTTGCGACATGTAAATGAGTAAAATATGCTTAATTTCACTTCTTTTGCCTAAAACCACAATTACTACAGCTCAGGCCTCCAGTAATTTTTTTTTTTCTGGCAGAAGGGCAGCTCTTCTCCCCAGTCACCCTTCCAAGGGGGCTCTTCTTCATTCACAAACTTAACTATTTTGAAATAAAACAGGATAGCTAAGAGGAGCAGCAGCAGAAGGGCAACTAGAGGTAATAAATAATGTGGGAATTAAGAAACCTGGGAGCAGAGAGGGCAGGTAGGCAGGTATTTGGACATTTTGAAACTGAAATATCCGTGCTGTCCTTCCCAAGAAGTTTGGTTCAAAACCAGTGGTTGCCCAAGTGTGTTAGCAGAGGGACATGCTGATCCCTCTCCCTCCTGCCTAAGCTTTCCCCTCTGATGTCTGTTTGCTTAGCTGTTGTCCTATAGTAAAGGATCTTCCTAGCTATGAGCCCCAGTTTGACCTTCTTATTAACCACGAGCGACAAGCACTGCAGAATAAATAGCTCCTGCGCTCTCCTCCATGCTGCAAGGGGAGAGGTAAAGGCTTTTCACCTGGCTGAGGTCCAGGGCAGCAGCCAGGCTTCCACAGCTATACGCCAAGCAGCAGATTTAAACAGTTCTTTTAACATCATGCCCTTTGGTGATGATCTTGCTGGTGGAAATGCTATTTGCCTTGGTCCGTTGTCCATTATGGTAGTGGGACACATGGCCAGCTGTGCCAAAAGGTGCAGAGCAGAGCTGCGATGCTCCCCTGGATGCCAAAAAAGCAAATTGATTGGTCAGCTGAAGCAGGGCGTGCACATTTTTGAGTGATGAAGTTGCCCTAGCAGGGTCCTTGGTGGCTGGTGCTGGTGAAGAGCCATCCATGTGCAGACAAACACAATTCCTCCTTCTGCCCCATCTCTTCAGCTTGGGCTGAAGCCCAAAGCCCCAGCCCAGCCCAGAAGTGAATGCTGTACATTTCCCAGTAGTGCCAAAGTACCTGGGGCTCAGCAGAGGTCAATGGAAAAATCTGGTGGCCAAAACCTCTTGGAGACAATATTCAGCTTGAATGAAAAGAAAGCAGTTAGTGATGGGGAAGAGATGGGAGGGCTAACGAGGTGCCCCACCGCTTTTGCTTCTGTTACACTGATTGCAGAGAAATAAAAAAAAAAACATCCCTGCTCCATTATGTTATTACAGAGATAGGAATTGCTGCAAGACGGTCACACAATAGAAGCAAAGAGCTTCCACAACAGCCCCATCACAGACACGAGCTGACCCTGTTCTGTCCTGACACAAATCATCACTCAGATTAGCACGGTGCAGCAGGCTGCCTGAGGTTTGCTCACTCCTGGAGTCCCTGGGAATAGCCGAGATGAGCAACTTCTGCGGAAATAAGGAGTAATGTCTTCTTTCTAACGATGAATCACCTACGCATGCTGGATAGTTGAGGATGCGTGTAGTTGACCTTAGTTAGTAGCGGTCTGGTCCCAGCAACTTGGTGTTCCCCAATACAGTCAGCAGGTTCAGCGATGCCCCCACCTTCTGCTTTTTGGGGAGGCACAGACTGCTTTGACAGGACCTCATCAGTCCTCCACACAATGATTTTGGGATAGTATCCCCTTCAGGATAGCAGCAAGGCCACGGAGAGCCTTGAGGAGCCCACAGGTGGGAGAGGTCCAGGAAAGTGTCCATCACAGAGGTGATGACTTCTCGCTGGGGTTTCACTGGACCATAAGGGCTGTTCCCTCATTGTTTAGGCTTGAATGTGTCATTTTGCTCTGCCAGAAATGAATCTGTAGCCTTGCACATCTTACTTCTGACCTCGGGAGGTCACAGCCTCAGGTCCTGCCTCCGCTCCACCAGCCATGCCATCCAGGACATTCGCCCCTTGGCCGCTGGCACTTGCTTCTTGGAGTCATTTCTCCCCATCTAGTACAGGTAAAAAGGGAAGAGTCCTATAAAAACAATAACTCTTTGCTTCTCTCTACAGTCCCCAGTTTCTAAGGGTTATGAGGGTCCTAAGCCAGAAGCTCAGGCAGTAAAAGGGCTGGATTTTCCAGGAGATCACCTCTAAAGAAGCCAGTTGGCCTCATTTCTGCTTAGCTGGCATCATCAGCCAAATTGGCTTTGAACCATCTCATGCTGTCAAGCTCCTCTTCCAGCAATTTGCTCCCTGTCAGACCCTGTGGGACTTGGCAGACTGGAGTGCTCCCACTTCTACAGAAATAAGTAGTAATTTAGCCCAGGGAAAAATGAGTCATTCTTTTTGGTGGAGGATGCTGGCTGGGTCAGGCTGCATGCAGGCTGCCTCACCCACCGCTGCCAGCTCCAGCTGCCTTCCAGGTGCTCAGCATCACACACCTCCTGCCTGGAGAAAGCTGCTGAGCTCACTGCCAGCCCCAGAACACACACAGATGGGTTGGTGTCCCCCACCCACCTGGCCTGGTCCTCTGGTTTGTCCCTCCCAGGCACAAACTCTCACTTAATTGAATTATAAAGCCTTTGAGGAGATTATGCAGTATGCAGCTGCAGAATAGGGATGCAGAGGGATGAACGTGCTCAACAGGCACATTGCCCCCATCATCTGCAGCTGCCCTGGTGCTCCTTAGAGTCACAGCTTTTCCTTTGGGAACGGCTGGCAGAGGCATTCTTGCAATGTCTGTTAGATATCAGAGCTGTCACAGCACAATCCAACTCCTTACTCCCCTGGTCACCACAGGATGACAAGAAACAAGTTGCGAACGAAGCAATGCACTTAGCAAATCAATGTTAACACATCTCTGTTCCCTATCTCAAACCTCATTTTCCCCCATCAATATTATCAGTGTCATCCTTTTGGCAGCAAGCCAATATCTTACATTGACAGGGTGAGCTGTGAAAGGGCCAGCGCTGCTTCTGAAATCCCAATAAACTAAACCATACTAGCACCCCCGGCTGGTACACCATAATCCAGGAAAGCTTTGGAAGCAATGGGCATTTCAGACAGAGCTACAGGCTGGGGAGGGAAAGGGACTCAGGAAAACCCAGGGTAGGAAACATCTTCCATATAAGCATGTGGAATAATTCAGGGATGAGCAGCTGCCATCACATACAAATCTCAACGCCCTGCTATTCTTGCTTTTCCAACCCAGAGGGACCTCCAAGAGATGCTCAGAAATCAGGTACATCAAATCCAGCATCACCTGGGGTGGTTCATAATCAGCGCATCCCATCTCCATCACGAACTGGCAAGGAACAGGATTATCTTCACCTCATGCTGAAAACTGTAGGAAAAATTATAGTTATCACCTTCTGTGTTTCCACGTGGTTTGTACTGTTCAACAGACAAAAAAGCTTCACACTGAAACTCCATGGAGTGTTTCATCCCTCACCAGGTAAATAACATGCTAATGGCTCAGCTGCAGAGAAAAGAGACCTGCTGAGGCTTGGCTGAAGGGATCTCAGGCTTCCAAGAGTACAGAAAGAGAAAGTCAAACCGCCTCCAGAATCGGTTAAATACATATACAGCTAAGCGAGGGGAAATCCGACTAAATCACTGCTCAGCTCCAAAAACCAGAAGGAGGTCTGCAAAAGGCTGGCTCCAGGACAGTCAAAAGGCAAGGGTGCATCTCCCTGTAGCAGAAAGGCCACCCCACATGGCCTTGGGGTGCAAGGATAACAGCTTAAAATAATCCAACAGCTTTATGAGATGCCTATTTCTGGGCAACAAGAGCTGTGCATGTTCCTCAGTGCTCCAGGTACTCTTGGTGATGGACGGAGGGGCTGGGGCATGGGGATGTGTGGTGACTTACAGTGCTGGGTGAAGCCTGGTGGGAGAGGAGGTGGCATCAGGAAGGCACTGCAAGCGCGAGCTTTGGCTGGGAGGTTGCTGCAGGAAGTGGTTAGAGAGCAATTGCCTTACTGAGGAATCAGAAAGACAAACTTTAAATATTTGTACTTCGAAGAAGCAGTTATTACCTCGTTTATCTTCCTGCGGAGGCACAGCTGCTTGGCTGGAGCTGGGAGAGGTGGTGCACAGGGCTCTGCAGCATGAAGCCACTGAAGGAAGAAGAGTTTGGCTAAAGCATCCACCAGAAGAAGGGATAAAAAATTAGGTTTTTTCTTTCTGGTTTGCCTCAATTCATAAATCTGAAGCCAATCCAACACAGGCAAGAAATATCCCATTTCTTATCCATGATTGTTGTAGCCGAGGGATTTTTTTTTCCCCATACCATATGGAAGTTGAACAGATAATGGGGCAGTGCAGCAGAGAAATGTTTTCACTTTAACAACAACTCCTCTTGCCTTCTTCTGTCCAGGGGACCAAATGGAAGCCATTGGCAAGTCTATTTTTGGTGAAAGGTAACAACCCTGAAAGCACAGGCTGCAGTAACAGCGAGCGGTTGGGTGGCCAAGAAGCAAGAATGCAGTACTCCACTCATTAAGCACCGCTATTTTCATTTATTGCTAAGAGTTTTGTATTGTACTCTGAGGACCGAGCAAAACAAACAGTTATTATGGGCTCCTTATTATTTATTAACTAAAGCAGCGGAGTCGCTCTCACTGTGGGGTTTGCAGCAGCCTCGGCAGAGCTGCTGGCCGGGACTGGTGCCAGGAGGTTTCCATGGTTTGTAGAACTGCCTGGGCATCCCCGGATGGGTGGGTGCTGGGGGTGCCCCGGTCACGGTGCCATTGTAAGGGGTTTTAGCATCATAAGGGTGTTCATCACTGTGTAAGCGAGAACACTTCCAGCTCGTAGCATGGCAGATCCCAAGCCCTGATCCATCTTCACTCTTGCTGTTCTTTTTTTTGGGGGTGGGCGGGTGGGGGGTCCTAGTCTAAGCCTCTCTTACCCCCTCTTTCTTTGAAGCCCATCTTTTCATGCCTCTTTATCAAGTAAGAGACCCCTTTTGAAGCTGTTCCTCTAGTATTATTCAGACTAGATTAGGAGGTTTAATTGCTACAAAGACTTTATGAGGCATGAAATATGTCTAGTGGTACTGAAATACCTCCTCTTAAAAAAAGAGGTCCTGTGAGCTCCGGCAGTGCTTACCTTGGTGAAGCCCTACTGCAAGAAGCATTTCCCAGGTGTCAGGGTTTAACCCCCACTGGCAACTCAGCCCCGGGCAGCCGCTCGCTCGCTCCCCTCACCTCAGAATGGGGGAGGGAATCAGAAGAGTAAAAGTGAGAAAACTCGTGGATTAGGTAAGGACAGTTCAACAGGCAAAGCAGAAGCCACACACAAGCACAGCAAAGCAAGGAATTCCTTCACAGCTTCCCACGGGCAGACAGCTGCTCAACCATCCCCAGGGCAGCTGGGCTCCAGCACGTGTGACGGGGATGGGGGGAGACAAACACCACCAGGTTGAATGTCCCCCACCTTCCTTCTTCTTCCCCCAGTTTCTATACCCAGCATGACGCCCCACGGTATGGAATACCTCTCTGGCTGGTTTGGGCCAGCTGCCCTGGCTGTGTCCCCCCCAGCTCCCCGTGCCCCCTCAGCCCTCTTGCCAGCAGGACCCCAGAAACCGAAAAGTCCTTGACTTAGTATAAACATTACTCAGCAAAACCCAAACCCATCAGTGTGCTGTCAGCATTGCTCTTACACCAGATCCAAACCCCAGCACTACACCAGCTACTAAAAAGAAAATTAACTCTATCCCAGCTGAAACCAGGACCTTTTCCTGGAAAAAGAAACAAAATTAATGATAGTTTATATAAGCAGTATACGTACATACAGCACATCGAATCCACCACAAGCTGTTTGGCTTTCCCAAGTACACAAATCCTAAACATTCAGCTTAACTCACTGAAGTTGCCGCACTAAATGCATGACAACAGCCTTAACTGCACCCCACAACACTGACCTGCTGGTGCAATATCACCAAACCGGTCAATGACAGCTCATAACTACGGTCTTGACAATCCTACAAAAAGGGGAGTTAGAGCAAAGTTGTGTTTCGTGGCACTCACACAGTGCAAAGTGCTCTTGGAGTCCTCCCAGGTCCTTGGGCATCCCTCTCCTGAAGGCACAGGGTCTCTCCCAGCCAGCCACGCTCCGGGGAAGGGCAGCCTGTTCTCCGGAGAGAGCTCAGCCCTTTCAGTCAAACGGCTTGTTTTCTACCAACCATTAATGTTGTTTATCCAGTGCCCGAGGTCAGCCTCCCACCATCCCACACAGAACTCCTCCTCGCTGCTGCTTCATGAATCATTAAAAGCTGCGTTCGAACAAACTGTAGCTTCAGGAGCAATGAAAAGAAAATCGCTCTCCAGAAGAAGAGTCAGCTCAAAGCAAAGACTTTTCCCCAGCCTCATTAAAACTGCAATTGCTTTTCTTGCTACTTCCACAAGACCCTCTGCTCACCTCCACATCCTTTCAGCTCCCATCCTCTTCCCCCACCTCTCGCAAAGGACGCGGCAGAGCCAGCAGTGGCCAACACACCATTGATATTCTTTTTTTTTTTTTTAAAGAAGTGGGGTTAAAGAGCTGACAAAGATGAGCTATTGCTTTTTCTGACAGCAGCGAGTCAGATGGCAGGAGGAGAGAACTGATGCTACAGAGACAGACTTGCTGTACCAACGTTAAGAAAGCAGCTCGTGTAAAATGCACTCAACACCTCTTACACCTTAAGGAGAACAAAAACCGTGACATGCAAAAAAAGGTAACACAGAGCAGCCATGTAACATCAAGCCATTTTACGCACCACCTTCTTTTTCCTTGTTATTTCACTTGGTGAATTTAGGGCTTGGGAACCGCCTTGGGCACCATCACAGCCCTGGAGGCTCAGCCCTTGGCAGGGCCCGCATGGGGCTTTTGGATAATCATCTTTGACACTCAATCTATCATTTGCAGGAAAAACACCCACCCAGCATCACAGCATCCAAATACCCACCTTGGTTTTATAACCTAGGAAATAATACCTAGAATAGCCTATTCCTTGAACAACTTCTACTGCCTTGCAAAGTGGACTTCCCCAGCCCATGCTTCCCACCACCCCTGGTGTCTCTGCCAGTGCTTAAAAGACTGATTCCCAAAGAACTGGGATAATTATTTTGCCTAACTCAAACAAATAATTTTGTTTAACTCAAAGCTAAGAGTCTGTGATGATAAACACTCTGAAGGGCTGAAACCAAAATCACCACTGGCAACTCGGCAGGTGGCAATTTCCAGCGGGCACGTGGTCCGTGCCCAGCCTCAGACATTAGCACTTGTGTTATCGCTCAGCTCAGACTAGCTGAATCCCACTTTCCCTGTGCAACACAGAAAGGGCAGTGTGGAGATGCCCTGGATCTTGTTGGATCAGGCAAACAGAACATCTCCACGTGGATGTTACCTCTCTGTGAACTGCCAGGTCCTTTAGCAGTGGTGAATTATTGAAAGCGCCACAGATGATTTATGAATGTACCCATTTCCATCTCATTACATATTCCCCCGGTATCTCCTCCTCCTTAGCTTGCTGCAAGCTGATTTTGAGAGCTCACATTTTAATTTCCTTAAGCATAGCAAGCTCTTGCTGCAGCAAATTAATGAAGATTTCTTAAACCCCAGTTTACTTTTCATTCAGCTAGTTTATCCCTCATTCAGCTCCTGTAGCAGATGCCAGGAAGCTCCTTAATTATGCTTCACGGTCAGCACGACCTCTCTCAGAAAAAAACCTGGTATTTACCATACTTAATTCTACATTGTTCTCCAAGCTGGCAATGAGAGATGGGGTTCCTTGTGCCAGCCCCAAAAAACCTACAGCCACATCACCCAAAGCTCAGTACCACCACCTGGGGCTCTCCTACAAGCCAAGGATGGAGCAAAAAAGTCCCACAACCAAAACATTGCTTTTGCTGCATTTTAATACCTGCCTTTTTGGGGCCGGTAAGGAAGACGCAGGCATTTACTGTGGCAGGGATGGGGTTGTCCTGCAGCACTTTGCTCTCTTTGGCAGTAATGAACTTGGGGTGATCCTACAGCAGTTGCGCAGATACCCCTCCATGGGCTCCTACAGCTGCGGTGTCCCAGGCAGGGGGTAATTGCTTCAGCCTCTGAATTGTTTCAGCCAGTGTACTGGCTGCTGATTAGTATAATCATGTCAACGACACAAGCGGCACTGCAGCGCGCAGGGTGACTGGCACTGATTTCAGAAAATGAATGTGAGCGCTCTTTTATTGTTATAAAGGTAAAAGCTGCAGCGAGCGGCTCACTGTTGCTATAGGAACCCATCAGCCCAGGGGAAAAGCCGAATTGCTGGACCGAGGCGGCTCCTTAGGAGACAGCGATGGGGGGGCTTTTCTCTGGTGACACCCCTCCTTGTCCAAGGAAGGCACCAGGGCAACTTCAGGAGGTACGACACAGCGGTGGAGAGGTCTTCCAGCACTGCCCTGAGCCCTGCTGTGGTTACATTCTGATAATTACACTACAGACCTTGTACTTATGCAGCCTGAGATATTCCTCTCCAAAACTCAGTCCCCGACGTAGGTGCTTGGCTCTGAGCCCTCATACACCTGTTGGAAACAGGCTCAGCTCTGGGTGTCTACACCTGCCCAGATGTTGTGCTCTGGAGATGCCATAAAATGACCGTGGAGAGCCTGTTCAGCTGTACCTGGCTCTTGCAACAACCTAAAATTTGGCAAAACCCATTCCTGTTCTGGGAAGGATAGCTGCCGTTCCCCTGCAAAACTCCAGACCCAGAAGTGAGAATGACCGAAGTGCAGCAGGCATCTACAAAGAAGAGATGTCCTCACGGTGGAGACGCACAAGGGGCAGACCCAGGATGAAGCTCAGCTCTCTAAAATCCACTGTTTCCCTGCTCCGGGTCTCTGATTTTCATCCCTCTGCTCAGGCAGATGCAGACAGTCACACTGCATCCCAGCGTCAGCCCCAGCCTTCCCAGTTATCCCACCAACTTGCTGCAAGCTGCTTTTCAAGACCCAATTCTTGCACAAAGACGACGATGCATTTTTTGGGTGCTTTTTTAGCAGACCATGCAATACGAGACTTACCTACTGAACACAAGCAGGTCCAAGGGTGAATTTTGAGGTGGTGGATGGTGGCTCCTCACTAGCTGCTTTGCAGCCAGCAATGTGACAGTGTTTTTCTTTGAGCTCCAGTGCCAGAATAAAAGAAAACTGGAGCAGTGTGATAAACGAGGTCAAAGCCTAACTTAAGAGATAAGGATGAAGTGGTTAAAAGAGAAAAAGCTCTGCATCATCACATATTCAACTGAAATTAAATTCATGAAACATAAAGCTGCTTTAAAGGAAAACCTTTAAAGAAAACCTGACGTTCCAGAAAATACAAACACTTTGTGCGTACAAAGCTCTGGTCCCACCCGTGGGATGTTTTCACACGAGTGAGAGCTTTGCTGCCTCTGCTGCTGCAAACTTGGCACCATCCCCATCCCCCAAACATCACTCGCTGGTACTGAGCCTGACCCTGCAAACAACTCCAGGGACCAGGAGCCCTGAGAAACCCCTGAGTCTGCCAACATTTGTGATGTTTTTATTCAGCGATGGACGCAACATGCCACCTTACCACAGTGCACAGGTTGGAAAAACTCCATACCCCTGCATCGGAGTATTTGGTTCATTGTAATAGACTGGAGAGAGACAAGATCAGGTCAAAACTCCGAGTGCAGAGCCCCACTGCTATGCAGACCTCAGATCTGAGACTAAAATCTGGATGAGAATTCAGCAGCTCTGCCAATTCCCACTGCTGACTGAAAAAAAAAAATCCAGCTGCAAACATCCCTCCTAACCTCTGGTGTGTCTGATATTAGGAAATCACTGGGCTAGAGGGATGCACTTAATAAAAATGATGGAAATCTGAAGTACATGGACTCGAGCACATGAGAAGATGCCACAAACCAGGCAAGGTGTCTGGACACAGCCCACAGTTCTGGTGCACTTTTGGGGTCCAAAGGGATGAAGTCACCCTCCAGACTGAGGGTAGCGGATGGAGATACCCATCCAGTGCACGACTGGTAACACGTGCAGCAATCCTGGCACAGACAGAGGCAACTGTCCTGTCCTGACAGACAGACAAAGGGAAATAAAAGCATCTAGCCCCCAAACTTGCCAAAATTCAGCTTCTTTGCTCACATCTAGCCCCAAGCAGGCCAAATTTAAACTAGAAGATGAGTAAGACTGATGCAAGAGCAGCATGGATGTGACAGGCATTGGGGGCTCAGTTCACCAGCAAGCCCAGTGCTGGAAACGTTTTCTTAAATGCCCTGAAAAAGGATTTGAAAGAGAAATGTGATAGCAGCATGACAGAACCAGGTGATGGAGACATCAGTATTTTGGTAGGGGGATGAGGGGTCACTGCAGGTTTTATCAGGGCTCTGAAGGGAAAGTCTGTGTTTGCTGCCAGTGCATATGTGATGCTGATAAAGGTCCAGAGTTTTGGGCTAGGATCCTTGCAGCTCTTTATCCCCAAAAGCATGGCAAAAAAGGGTATTGCAATAATCACACTGGGTTGCCACAAGAGCCTGGACAAATCTCGATCTGGCGAATTTATACATTTTTAAGATTTACCCTCAAAGTCAGCCAAAGGGCACAGCCTGGTCCTTCTTACCTCGGCAGGGACCATCACACTCCTGAGCCCAAAACAATGCTGGAAGATACCCAGACAGGTTTATTGATACTCGTTCCTACTGTATTAACACGAAATCTTAATTTATACACTTGCCACAGGGAGTTTTCATCAGGCTGCCAGCTCCTTCCTTTCACCGAAGACGACACAGTTTCTGGGTCTCCATAATTATTTACGTGTGGGCTGTATTTATTGGCAATTAAATGGTTCAGTGGCTCTGAGACATTAGTCTCCTCTAAACATGTTGTCTGCCAGATTGCTTCCTGCCAGCAGTCCCTGTGGGCTGGGAAATTTTGCTGAGCCCTCCAGGGCTGCACATGTATTGGAGGGAGCAGCTGGCAGAGCCCCCCTGCTGAGACCGCTGTGCTCCGCTCTTGCTCGGAAAAAATAATACTATAACACAGCCTCACGTTTGGCAATTTGGAGCCAATGGGAGGGGATCATGTTTGCTTTAAACACAGTTGCAGCCAAGCAGATCCGAGCCCTGGGAGATCAGAGGGGTTGGAGGGATGGTGTCTAGAGGAAGCGGTCCAGGAAAAATGCACTGAGCTGGGAAAACGTACAGCAATTTGGCAAAACTTGCACTGGGAAGGGAAAAAAAAATAATAATGCAGCGATCTGGTAAAATGTGTGGAGAACCTGTAAAAATCTGCAGTGGTCCTGCTGAAACATGTAGTGAACCTGGCAATGTATGCGGTGGGCTGGTAAAACGTGAAGCAAGGCCAGTAACATGCAGTAAACACACAGCAGCTCTGGCGAGACATGCAATAACTCTGGGTAAAATATGCAGAAGCCCCAGCAAAATATACACTGATCCCAGTAAATACACAGCAGCTTGGTGAAACGTGCTGTGGCTCTTGCAAAATATACAATAACTCCACATATAAAACATGTAAAAACCCCATCAAAATATGTAGTGACACCAGTAAAACATGCAGCAACCTAGTAAAACACAAAGCAATCCCAGTAAAACATGCAAGAGCCCTGGGAAAATATGCAGCGGCTCTGGTAAGAAGTGCAATAACCCTGATAAAACACAGCAGCCACAGGAAAGTATGCAACAACCTGGTAAAACACAAAGCAACCCGGGAAAGCATGTGGCAACCCTGGCAAAACATGCAGTAGCCCTGATAAAACAGGTAGCAGCCTTGGTAAAACATACAGCAGCCCCAGAAAAACATGCCGTGACCCTGGTGAAGCAAGTGGTGATCTAGTAAAGTGTGTGATGATCCAGCAAAACACGTGGTGGAGCTTTCAATGACCGAGTGAAATAGGCAGTGACCCTGGTAAGACATGCAATGACCACATAAAAGTGCAGCAGCCAGGGCTGGACGTGGGGTGGTTTTGGTAGCGGGACCCGTCGCACACAAGTTGCTTGGTGCTTCACGCCTTCACCATCGCCCTGAAAGTACCTGAGGTAGAAACAGCAGGCTCGAGGAAGCACTAATTACCCCCAGCATCACGAGGGGGGTGGCGGTGGGGTGTCCATCAGCCTGGGCAGAGGGGAAAGGAGATGGAATGGGCGCCAGACAGCTCCGATACCACAGAGAAGCAGGGACCCACCGAGGGTGTAATGGTGCTGAGAAATGGTGGGGGTGAGCTTAAATAGGGCAAAAAGCAAGCCCTGAGCTGGGCAGCTTCCTGATTCACATAAAGCGGGTTGCAAAATGGCTTCAGGGTGAAGAACTTTGTACTGTGGAACAGGAGGGGAAGTCTGGCCTCCAGCAGTGAGCAATATGATTTTTGCTGGTTAGGAAAGGAAGAAAGAAAGGAAAAGAGAAAAAAAAAAAAAGAAAGAAAAAGAAAGAAACCCCAGGAAAAATAGAAAGGAAAAAGAAAAAATGAAAAAAAAACAAAAAAAAGTGGGAAAAAAACCAGAAAAAGAAAGGAAAAAGAAAGATAAAGAAAAAAAAAACAGAAAAAATATAAAGAAAAAAGAAACAGAATAGAAACTAACTTTGACTGCAGCTTCAGAGTTTGGGAGGTTGCTCTGCTCTCTAAGAGCTGCTGCAACAGCTCAGCTGCAGGAGTTACATTGGCACAAAGCACATCAGAAAGCCACTTGGTGCTGAATTTCCAGACCAAGAAGAGCTTCTTGCTGTATGACTCCAACAGGGAACATCACGCCCAGTCACAGGACCATCCCAGCCTAGCACGGGGATGGGAGAGACATCAAAACACAGGATGGGGCCACAGGGACCATGCTACATCTCTGCGACAGCAGCTACCAGAGGGAACAGCAGGTGCCCAAAACCACTCTGAAAGATGCTTGCAACTATTAAAAGATCCATTAAAATAAGATGCAGGGCCCGTTCTTGCTATTGCAGGAAAGGGTTTTTTTAAATTATTTTAAGGAATTGTCTCATGTTTCCAAGATCAGGGTACATTCCCGCAGAGCTGCTTTGGCAAAGTATCTGGTGTGGTGCTGAGCACCAGGGTACACGTGGTGCTTTGGAGAGACTTTGTGCCATCACAACATCACCCAGTCAGAGCCGGGAATTTGCTGCCAAACCCAGTCCCAGCTCCCGCCTGGCTCCATTGAGCGGGAACAGCAGCCGCCCGGCAGCGCTGCTGCTCTTTGTGAACACGCAGTGGGGAAGAGCAACAAAAATATGTCCCCCCGCCTGGCGAGAAGAGGGCTTTTCAATAAAACAGATGCTTTTGCTGCCGCCCCAAACATCCCCACCTCCTCGCCACCAACGGTAGCCACTTGGTACGGCGTGAGCTTCGTTAAAAGCCTCCCAGCCCCTGCAATCATCCAGAACAACTTCATCCTCCCCAAAGGTCAGGCTCGCTGCTAGCAGGGCTCTAATCAGCTTAAGACCCACTTGGACTTGCTAATGAGCAATGGGAAGCGGGATGGAGGCGGTGGGACGAGCGAGGAGCGTGGGGATCCAGATATTTAAGTGCATTTATTATGTTTTCAAGTTTTAAATTTCAAGCTTTTGCTGTTTTCCCCCCTGCCAGGCCCTTTCCCAGGCTTAGCTGCTGTTTTTCAAATGAGCCTGAATTGCCTCAATCGTGCTCCCTTGCTGTCAGAAAAGCAGAGCCGAGCTATTTATCCTTTACTCCTTACTATTATTTAGGCATCTTAAAAGTCTCAAACAGTCACAGCTTCAGCAGGGTTTTCATCAGGCACCTGTGCGTTGTTGCTGGTTTTAGCATCCCTATTTTCCTTCCCACCTGATGGTCCCCAACCGAGCTACAGCAATAAACATGATTTTGCTGGTTGCTCTGAGCTTATTTCCAAGTCACCATATGGTGGACGGGGGGAGGAAGAACACCCCCAGAGCTTTTAGGAGAGCAGAAGGACGCATTTAATCCCTGAAGTGTCCTGTTGTTTCCCGTTTCTTTCATTGCCCAAGCTCCCATCAGCAAACACCACTTACCAAAGTGGTCCAGCGCAGCTGCGATGCTGCCCAGCTCCTGAGCTGCTGTAAGGTGCAGTTCCCCACACTGGTCGCTGGTCCTCAGCAAAGAGCTCTGCAGCTTGCTGATAAACCCCACCGGTGCTTTTCTTTTAGTCCCTTTTGTAGCACAGCAAGGTTTCCGTGGCTCCTGTTAGCACTTCAGAGAGGTATAAAGCAAATTCATTGACCCTGGCTCGATATTGTGTCAAGCTGCACTAAAAGCAAACAGAAGAAGCAATTTGTAATTCTGTGGTTTGGGTCTGCAAAGCAAAAGGTTTTCAGTAAGTTTTAAAAACCAAGGGGTTTTGTTTTGTTTTGGTTGGTTGGGTTGGGTTTTTTTTTTGGGGTTTTTTTTTCCAGAAAAGGAAGCCACCTCATGTGTATATAAAGTGCAAAACAGACCTGGAAAATTCCCTAAAACCAAGAGGACGTCAGATATAACCGAGGCAGGAGACTCCTGCCTATTACGTGCGATGGAATTTCAGTTTTGGTTCCCAATCCTGCTAACGACATCCTTTGAGACCCTGAACACCCAGCACACCACAGTCCCTCTGACTGTTACAAGGCATGCAGGACTTGTGTGCATGAGAGGTTCAAATGCAACAATTTCTCTGGGGGTTATTCCCCATCTGATATTTGCTGTGACCTGCACTTTCAGATGTAAAAGTGCTCAAATACTCAAATATGTGCAAGATGTCCCCAAACAGGGTCAGCATCAACACAGCCCCTGGTGAGCCTTGTCCCTGTGATGTCTCTTGAAATGCTACCACCATTTGCACCAACTTGGAGTAAAAAGTACCATTTGGAGAGAATCTTACAATGCTTTAACCAGAGTTTTATGCACAGATGCAATACAATGGCACACACAAAAGCAGTCCAGTCTTTTTTTCCATTTTCTACGCCCTGGAATTTCACACAGAGCACCATTACATATAGTCACCTCTAATGCCTGGGCAGGTATCACCCTTTTGTGTGCCAATCCCTTGATTTTCCTGACGGGCATTGCTTAGGCAGGACAGAAGCCATCCTGTTGTTCTTGGGGTCTGAAACAAGCTCCTCACCCCTGGCAAGCTAGCGTGCATCAGTCCATATACCTCTGCTACAGCAGGGAGGCTTGTACCTCCGACACGGCACTGCCAGGGCCAAAGAGCATCCTCCGCCCATGCCTGCACAGCTGCAGGAAGGTTGCAGCCAGCCTCCTGCAGGGGTGAGCACTGGTGGCATGCATAGTATCCGAGGGGGTCAAGCTCGCTGCAGCCCTGCACTCCCCCCCGCACCGCCCCGTTACAGCCGCCACGCTCACAAGCACAGCATTTGCTCGTGTCTGTTGGAAGCACACGTTGCGTCAGTCGGAAATAGCTGCAGGCGTTGTTTTGCTTTATTTGTCAAACACTTTTTCTGGTGTCTACATTAACTTTTTTGTTTTCCCAATTGGACTGCAACCAAAACAGACACATAAATGCTGGGTGTCATAATGCCGTGGCTTCCTGCGGCCTCACTGGAACAGACCTGATTTAGAGCTGAAATAACTCGAAATTTCTGCTCATGCTCTGGTAAAACCATCTGTGAGAACTTGGGGTGCTGCTCCAGCTTTGCAGAGCTGCCCTTTCAGCTCCCGTCACAGACAACTGACCCATAAGCTCTGCAGACCCAGTTTGAAGTTTAAGGGCAAATAAAGAGATTTTTTGGCTCATGTATCACCAAAGAGACAGTGCAGGCAGCACTTGCCAGCGGCCGATGATGAAGCATAAAAATCCAACAGCAATGGGCGGCTGTGCTAGATGCTGGGATTGATCTGCAATGATTTATGGGCTTTATTTTTGGGAAAAAAGCAAGGCCTGGGAGCCTGCAGGGAGCTCTCGGGCTGGTTCAGCCAAGCTCTCGCCAGGAGTTACCCAGTGTTGAGCCGCATGGCTGTTCACACCAGAGATGGATGTCTCTGTGTTGCAACTTTGGGCCACAGCACTGAAGCACGCAAAGCATCTTCACTGAGCAGAGCTGCAGCCCAGCACCGTGGGGGCTCTGCAGTCCTGCCCACATCGCAACAAGAAAGGGGGAAAAAACCCCAAAAAAACAAAGTGCTGTTTGGTGCAGCAAAACCCCCCAGCTGCGGGCACTCATCTGGGCTGCAATGTCACCAGGAGCCTTGAAAGTATTACAGCTCTTTTCCCATGGTTGCTTCTCTATTATTCTTTTTAATAGCCTGTGACGCCATCGGTGCATACTGAAGTCATTTGCTGAATGGGACTCTAATATAAAGCATGCACTGGCAGCACCGAGGAACTTTGAAGGGATGGAAAAAATCACCCTCCTGCCTATTCATATAACGTGCACTAAGGAGATGGGAAAACCCAGGAGTTAAGGAGATTGGCAGAGCCTCTCTCACCCCTACATGGGTCTGCCCCTACAAAATGCTTCCCACAGCACTATTTAATACTCTGGGTGGGAATGCTGGGCACCCCTGGGTGCCAAGGGCATGATGCCAGAGTCCCCCAGGGGAACCATTTGCTTTTTTCACACACAACTTGGAGGAAAGGTGGGAGCAGCCAGCCAGCCAGCTGCAGGATGCTGATGGAAAAGCACAGGGAGACAGATTTTCAACACGATGCTGTTCTCCCTCTCCTCCCTCTGGTTATACAGGGATATTTTCTTTTCTTTAACCACTTTATCAGTCTGTCTTTGAGAGGAAGCTGTAGCAACAAGTCCTACTTCACTGTAGCTGATAACTCCTGTTGGGAAGCGTAGGGCGATGAGTAATTCCCATCGAGGAAGAGCAGACCATGCTTTGGATTGGAGCTGTGCCCAGAGACCCCAACACGATGATCATTTCGTTCTGCAAAACTGGGACTCCATTCAGGTCATAAAAATGACATCTTTGCTCTCAAATCTCTTCCATGTGTGCGCTGGCGTGGTGTCTGCTAGAATGAGAAAAAGTCTGTCCTTTCCACAGGCGAACCTGACAAACCAGCCGGAGCATGAGCGAGCCAGCTGCGGCCCCCTCTGCTCAGCCATCAGCAGAGCTCTTGGCCAAAATCTGCCCTGAAGCCGTGTGGACGAGCTGTCCAAGGGAGCAGGTCCCCAGCAAGGACAACCTCCATGTGGTGCTGGTGAAGCAACAAAAGCTCCTTTAGCCCACCTTCACTTCAAGAGTCCGGGTGGAAGTTTGGTTGCTTAAAAGCCACTTCTATGCCTTACCAATCTATTTGAAAAGCCCCCATTTGATTTGAAGAGCTGGATCAGACCCAGACCCCTGGGATGCACCAAGCCTGACCTGTCCAATGCCAGTTCTCCAACGTCCCTTCCCAGCACTGATTACAAGCCCTTCGTTAAAGGACACGCAGGAGTCGGTGCAACAAGCATCTTGTATGGAGCTGCATTGATCTCTCCTGCTGGGAGCAAGAAGGTAATTAAGAGCAGCCTCTTCAGGCACCGCTTATGGGGAAGCAAGACACGTCTCCACCAGTGCTCTGCAGCACTCGCACGTGGACCCATCTGCCCACCCCCATTAAAAGGTCCAGCTCTGCTTCTGTCACCAAGCCAAAGCTTTAACACTTCTGCTCTTTCCTAATTGCCTCATTAGGCCATTGATACCTAAGCACTAATTGCTGATGGTCCACAAACCATTCAAAACTAACTGCAAGGAACAGCAGGCATGATTTTAACCAGTGGTGTTTTTTTTTTAATTATTTTTAAAACAAAACCACCCTCCCTTTTTTGCTGCGAGGTGGCTATTCCTCTAGCAGATGGCCAAAAAAGCACAGTTTAACGCAGCTACCTTGGGGTACATAGGAGGTGTGCCTGCAATACAAACTCCTTCTCCTCCATACGACCTTAGCAGGGGAGGTTTCTCTCTCCCAGACCTCAGCATCGCTCCTTCCCTTTAGCATCTTCATGGGTGCTTTACCGATCGCTTCCTTCTGGCATCAAGGTGAGCCGTGGCTTTGTGCCACCCTGTATTTTCCATCATAGCCAGAAACCCAATTTCTGTTCTCTCTCCACCTTCACGAAACACATCCTAGGGGATGCAAGAACTTTTTCCCACCCTTGTCTCCCACAGGGCCATGGAAAGATGTGACTCTCCCAACTAAACATCACGGGCAGAGTCACGTCCTTCAAAGCCACAACCCCACAGGCACTTTTTGGGGCTGTGTTGCAATTACCTGTGGCAAAGCCAAACCCTTTAACTCCTCATGTGGGGGATTATGAGGGATCAAAGGCACCAGGTAAGACCTTTTTTTCTCCCCTAATGTCACACATTTGAGAGTTGATGTAGTAAAAAAAAAAATCCATAACCGCTCCACTAACCCCAGAGCCACCCGAACCCTCTCTTTGCATGTTGGCAACGGCACATTCCGTTTTCCAGGCTGCCATAACGTGTTGCTTGCAGTTAATTTAGCCTTGATGCAAATGTGCTGGTTCTGAACGATGAAATTCTTCAGATTAAAATGCAGTTCTCTGAGATCTGGTCTAGGAGCTGCATGTCACTGTCCAATCCCAAATTTATACCTCACTTGAAATCAGGATTATAATTTCTTACCCAATTCCAATGTGGGGAAGACTGAGCTCCCTCTAAGATACACAGTCTTAAAATCCAGAATTCTTTCACCTTGACTTCAAGTCCCCACAAATAAATGGGTAAATGCTACCATGAATGAGAAGCCCATGTCTGCCACCCTTAGACCCACAGTCTATCATCCAGTTTTCCAATCATCCAGTGGCTGTTCTTGGAAATCATAGCACTTACACTGAATTCAGCATGTGTGATTTTTTTGGATAGTCCCTCCCAGAGACAAGATACATATTTGGTTTCTTCTTTTGAGCTCACTGCCTATTTTTAAACATTGTGCTGATGCAAAGAGAGAGCAAGGTCAACTCCTCGTGGCTTGGTCTACTGCCAAACACAATGGGTGGGCACCATACAACAGCAGGCAAGAGTCTTAGCCATGACTTTGTCCTCCTTTTCCGATTTCTTCATATAATTTCTCAAAGAATGAGTGTACTGCTGGACAGATTTTTCATTACACTGAAGAGGGCTGCTTTGGAATAAATCAAATGATTCAAACCCAATACACAGGAATAAATCTGCATGTAGGGCAACTCTGCTTGATTTGGTGGCACTAGTGCTGGAGAAAGAGCAGATGAGGTTTGTATAAGCCCTCTCCATCCAGTTATGATGCTTCTGTTTTCTCCATTTGTGGCTTTTTTAAGCCAAAGGACAAAATGCCAATAATAAGGGTATCTGAGGAAAATCATGTGGAGGCACGTGGGCTCCTGCAGAAGTTGTGCGACCGACAAGGTGTCCCCTCCTCCTTCCCACTGGCTCTGGGCCCGAAGATATTTTGCTCATGATGCAACTTCCATTATTTCTATAGCAACCATCTTTTGTCAGGTCTCAAGGCTGGAGATTTTTAACAACTCCATTTGCCAATTCAAGCCCCAGAAGGAAGTGGGCTGCAAAAGGAGAAAGTTCTCATTCAAATGCAAAATAGATGCAATAATAGCTGGGGGGGGGGGGGGGGGGGGGCATCGCTTAGGCATGTTGCTTTTCATCCAATCATTCCTCCTTTGCTTGGTTTATACAGTGTGAAAGAGCCTCATCCAGTGACAGTTTTGACACTGAAAGCCACGAAGTGCGTTGGGGCACTCAGACAATGCCAAGCCCAGCTGGCATGGGCCTGAATGAGATTTCCCTCTCCTTAATGAAAAGATATTGGCTTCAATGGGAGCTTTGATCTGGCTCTGCCAAAACCACCCTAGGGTCTCTTGGGAATGTGCTTGATGCCTCCTAGGCCCCAGCCCCTTCCTAGGCCAAAGAGATCCTCTGTCCTCCATCCCCTTCTTGCAAGAAGCATCAGCTTCCATCACATTGTATCTCAGTTCTCGACAAGCCTAAAATTAATGTCTGAAACGTGCCACAAACGGGCTTGTGTGTCATCCCACCAGGAAAAGAGGCCCGAGATGCCGGTGCTGCTGCTGAGCACTTGGTGCAGCAAAACCCCAGCCCGAGGGAACAGGGCTCATCACTTCTGCCCACCTACCGGCACACGGGGCTGTTACTGCTGCGAAATGAATGTTTTGTGCCAGTCTGCCGTCCTGCCTTCCCTAGCTCCTTGCTGGGATATAAGGACACCAGCTCATACCTGGCTCGCTTGCAAATCGGAGTCATGGGAAACTTATAAGCCCCTCCAAAATCTCAGCCTAGACAATCTGTTGGCCTCATCCCCAATTTTTGCCCCAGAGGTCTCACCCAAACCAGCTCTGCCCTGCTTCCTAGGGTAAGACGAGTATTTATTCTCCCTAAGACAACTAACTTCATCAAAGTCAACCTCCTGCCAAATAATTTGGCTGTTCATTAGGAAAAGTAGCAAACTAAGAAGCATTTAGTGCCTGTGCAGTCACTTTTTTTGTTACTGCTTACTTCTGCAGCAGACTAGAGCCAGCAGCAGCCCTTTATGCCAACCTCTTTTCATTGAAGCCTTTTTCCTGTCATCTCCCAACACAAACCAGTACAGAACCAGGACAGGAAACAACCTCGATGGCAATGAAGGGGCAAGGAAGTGGAGCTGGCAGCTGGACACACAGCCTTTCCAAGGGCTCCCCAAAAGGAAGCTGTCTCCTGGGGACCAGAGAAACTTCAATCACTTTCATAAAATCTCATTTAAAACCTGAGGGTGACTATGAACACCAGTTCGAGCATCATGTGGCTTCCCCAGCTCCAGCAACAGCAGCTCTGGTGCAGTGGGCTCAGGTCCGTGCTACTCACCTCATTGCCTGCCTGGGCAATTAGATGAAGCATCTTTTGAATTGTAATCCTGCAAAGACAAAAAAGACCTGGGAAATGCAGACTTCCAAAAGGAAAGCTCTGAATATCCCACCCTTCCCTACAACCTTTTATAATGCCTTTGACAATGGCTTCGCTGTCCTTTTCCGGGACCTTTGTGGGTCTGACAGCAATGTCGGAGCCCTGCTGCCTTGACAAATCTTTGCTGATATCATTACCCACAAAAGGACTCTAAAAGCCTCTGTGGTGTTTTCACTCAATTAATGTTTTAGGTTTTTTTTTCCCTTCACTGAATAAACTCTTCCATTACTCACATGGTTGCTGGGGCATGTGTGTGTACACTGAGCCGTGAGGAAAGCCCAGCTCCAGCCTGGAGGCTTTTGCAGGCTGCTCTGCTGGGCACTTGTGTCAGGCTCCAGCTGATCTTCCAAATGCATCCCCAGCTTGCTTTCTTTTCCCTCTAAACACCCCAATCTCAGCAAAAGCAAAACAGGAAAGATGCCTGCCCTTTGAGACAACAGCAGCATGACATCAAAGTGCCATCCCAGTGCCTTTTTCATCCAGTATTTTAATCTTTATTGGCTTTGCTACCCTTTGGTCCTGCATTGCAGGAGGGCAAGGCAGGGCATGCTCTCATGAGTTAACCAAAAAAATCAGGCAGGGGTGCTCACCTCATTTCAAGGGTGGACAGCCCCTGGACACAGGACTGGCCTTTTTGGGTGCATTTTCATCAACAGATAGCACAGGAAGCAGCTCTGTTAAAGAGCAAAGCCATGCCTGAAGCACACAAATAAAAACTGCTGTGGTTTTCTCCAGATTTTCATCTTGCTGTTGCATGCAGATACTATTTAAGCCTTGCACACAAAGGCAGACCTGCAGTAAAATTTTTACATCCACCTGCAGAAAGAAAACAGCAGAAAGGGTAGACACACTCTGGACAAACAAAATGCACTGGTGGGATACACATTAAAATCCTGCCTCACCAGATTCACTGAGGAAAGCTTCATTTGACGCCAGGGAGGTCAGGATTTCAGTCCTGCGTTGTACAGCAAGGCTAATCTGCAAAAGATGTTGAAGAAATGAGTCAGGCTGTGAGCAAGGAGAGGGAACGCAGATACTGCCCCAACCCACATCCTCATCTGGTCTGGCGAGACATCTTGGGGTGCAATCCAGCCCCTGGAGACACCTACTCCTGCACTAGGCAGAGGGATTCAGGACCATTCAGCCTCTACCTGGGAGCTACTGGAGGGGAAGCCAGATCTAAATGTGTCTGCAGAGGGATATGTCGTACCTTGAGGACATCTGTGACCTTCATCCCATCCATCCCGGGAGGCTGCTCCTTGCTGTGCTGCTGAGCAATGTCACCCATTAACACTACAACCGAGAGGTTCATGCCCCTATTTCTTTTGGTCTTTTTATAAAAAGTTGTTAGGAAAGCAAGCTGGTATTGATTTGGCTTCATCCACGAGTGAACTCAGCCCAAAAACCCAAGATAAACTTTCTTGCCACTGCAGGATAAAAAAAAAAAGGACACTGCTCATGCACACCCTGTTACACAGAGGGCTGAGCAATTTATCTGTGAATCAGGTAAGGGGGAAGCTACAGTTTTGTTTTAATAGCTCGTTGCATTTTTATAGTGCCTTAGTTCAAGGCTTTCAAGAGATTTTACAAATTCTATTTACCTCTCGGTCCTTTTACCTCTTTACCTTTACCTCTCGGTCATGGGGTTTTGGCTAGGTTTTGATCCAAGAACTGTTTCTGTGGTCTGCTCAGAAGCAGCCCAAAGGCAAAAATACCTCATTGAAGGACCCATCTCACCAAGTTTCCTCCATCAGGCACCAAAATCTTGAGAAAACCACCCTGTTCAGTTTGCCCTAAGCTGCAGTCCCTGCTCCCAGTGTGTACAACTGAAAAAGCACCTCTAAAACCAAAGACAGCCCCCACCAAAAGAGTATAGATGCGAGTCCTCAAAAACAATGCAGGAGCCTCTGATTATAAGGAAATCCTTCAGTACAGCTCAGACCCTCAACAACAAGACACTATCAATAAGCCCCGAGCAGGTATGTATGGGATACCGACTCCACCAAAATCTCTCAGCCTCATTAAACACAATAGATCTCTCAGAGACATTCTCTTTTGGTTCTTTCAAAGTCCTGTCTGCAACGAAAGGAATATCCCAAGGATTGCTCATGCTTCTGCATTGAAAAAGAAATGCAGCTAAAAGCAAGAGACACTGTCTGCGGTGATTTTCCTCTGGCATAAAGAAGGCTGAAAACCAAGAGGAGCAGAAGCAAAGCTGCCTGCCTTCTGCAGGCATTAAAGCAGCCGTTCATGGCACTGCTTACTCCCGCCGTGTTTCAGAAAGCTTTATTCCCCTTAGAGACGGGGTCATGGCTAACAGCCAGCAAGGCGACTGGCAGTGTTAATGCATTTACTTCAGCACCAGTGCCTGGCAAGGAAGGAAGTTATTTCTGCAAAAGCAATAGGAAAAGCCCCACAGGAAAGAGGAAAAACCTGACATATGCCCTGCAGCTCAGCGTGGAGACCAGAGGGAACATGTTTAAAAACCTTTTCTTTCTGCAAGTGGCTGACTGCAATGAGCCTGGCTCAGAAATTCAAAGACACCAGGTTGCAGATGCTGAATTTTAGCTCAGCGAGGGTTCCTCATCACGAGAGCTGGCTCTGCTGCTGGTGGCTGATGCACCCTCCCAAATCATCCAGGCTGAAGTAATTTCTTCTGTGTGCAGTGAAACCACTGAGCTTTGATACCCACTCCCAGCACTGCACTGCAAAAAGCCAGCCACTTGGGGTTTAGGTAGGCTGAAATGAGGCTTTGCAGGCATAACATGGGAATCAGTAAACAAGATGACACACAAGATGAAATTTTTGCAACAGCAAAGGATCCTGACCTGTCCCTCACCCTTGCCCAAAGGGGAATACCAAACGAGCAGCTCCAAATGCCAAAAATCAAATGGCTTTCCTCTTCTCCACTGCTGCAGTCCAAGCACAGTGCTGAAGGTACTAAACATGTTTGGTGCAATTATTTAAAGACCACAAAGACAGAACAGGGATCACTTTCCCACACCTCTCAGAAAATGCCCTACATGCTGGTTAATCACCAGGAAACGGACCTTCCCTCCCACGTGCAGAGGTTTTCCCACACGCCAGTGGCCATTCCTGATGGCAGGGCTCGGAGTGGCGGTACTCCCAGCACTGCAGGAATCGGTCATTAAGCAACTGAATACATGAGTCTCATTTCACAGGAAGATCATCTTAACCAGACTTCTTCATGAGCAAATAAATCAATCCCAGGTGTAACAGACGAATTCTGAGAAATAACCCAGGAAACAAATAAAACCCAATAATCATGACGACAGGTTGAAATTGCCTATTTTTGGTTCTTTATGTGGGGCAATAAAATGCTGTTTTCTGTTTGTATGTAGATAAACCACATTGACTGTACTGAACTTCTAAAGCAGAGAGACATCCCAGAAATCAGCACAGCATAAATGCATGCCTGTTTAAATAGGGAATTCTTTGTGATTTCATCCTGTAACAGTGAGTTACAACAATTTAGGAAGCTGATAATGGGCTTTGGAAAACGTTGCTTGCTTGCTGTTGAGTCTTTTTTTGTCTTTTTTCCTTTCAGGAAAAATAAATGGCAACAAATTGGACAGACAGGAACACACAGGACAAGGTGGAAAACAACACACCACATGGTGATGGACCGTTATCTTCCAATGCTGGATCATTAAATCCCTGAGAAAAAGGATTTTATGCCCCTGTCCTCTCTCCAGCACAAAACCTCATAATGTATTCCTCATAATACATATAACAACATAATAAAATATAGAAATGTATTCCTACCTGGAGTTAGGAGCAAGTGTTGCCAGCAAGCAGCCCAGGACTGAATGTGCACCAAGCTGCAAATTAATGCCATGAGCCAGGTATTTGGCAACACAAACTTGGGAAACTTGACCTTACAAAAGAGATTTTACCTGCTAGACTCATCCATTGCCTTCTCTGATCACTGCTTTTCCTAAACAAGTCATTAAAGTATCTATAAAACACCTTGGAAGTTTCCTTGCAATTAGCAGCCAAGCGCTAGGATAAAATCACCTATTTGGGTGCCTTAGTCACCTCAGGGTGATGCAAATGGCCACGAGATGGAAAAGGCCGATTTCTTCTCTAGTAGAAAAATATTAGCAGAGGACAGTTTCAGCACCATTGGGACTAAAGGGACCTCTGTGGAAAAAGCATCACTTCACATCACAGCGGCCAAGTGCACTCAGCTCTGGAGATTTGCAGGTGTTGATTCAAGGGAAAGAGAATTCACCAGGTCCCAGTTCATCACCAGCAGTCACACGATGAGAGTAAAGCACTCAATTCCTTTCTGCGACACTGTGTTAAAACGGCAAGTGCTGTCAGCATCAAAAGGACACAATAAGTTAAGTTCTCCTCTCAGCTTTGGGTGAAACAGATTAGCAGGTCCAAGAGTTAGCAGAGAAGTAGGAAAAAAAACATGGACATAAATGGCAAAAACTGGTAAACCACTTCTTGTTTGGTTTTAGGTAAGCAGGCCGAGAAGGGACTTATGACAAATTAAAATAAAATAACATTGTGGTATTTTAGGGGGGAATTAGGGGTAGGGGAAACAGGGGTATATTAGAGGGAATCAGAAGTTCTCTGTGTAACAAAGTGGAATAAAACTGCCAGAGTGTCTACGTACCCAGGCATGTTTCTACAGGGAAAACATGAGAACAGCAGGGTCAGGGCTAGGATTTATCAACACAAAATTAGAAAAAAAAGTGAGGGAAATGTAGTAACAAAACCCCAATGCCAAAACCTCAAGCTGTTTACTTGGGGAAGTTTGGGGCATTCGGTACAGTGTTGAGGCTTAAGAAAACATAATTCAAAAAAAGAAAATATCACCTTTTTACTCTGCTGGGTACCTGCAAGCAGGCAGACAGAAAGGCGGAAAAAGGAGCTGCCAAACTGGAACAGATCAGAAAGCAGAAACGTGAAAACAGTTTGATTAAACCAAAACAGTTTGTAACTTTACAGTTTCCTCATCATTTGTACCTGAGTTTCTAGGAAATCCCCTCCTCCCTGCTTTCGTAGATGTTACCCCTGTCCCTGCTTTCCAGGTCCTGCAGAGGAGGGCCAGATCCTGCCCGGCATCTCTTACCTCCAGCAGTTGCTGTCAGCTTTGGTATTTGCTCCTGATTTATTCCACACCGGGGAAACACCTGACAAAAGAAAGAGACGATGCAGCTGCTGAGGGAGATTACTTTTTCTTCTTCCTACTCAGCCAAAAGCTTTCTCAGGAAATTGTATTATTGGCCACGGATAAAATGAAGTACCGCTAATGGAAACCTAATTGATTTTTCATTTATGCTGACTTGCAGCAAAGAGATAAGAAAATCAAAGGTAGTCCTTAACCTCGATCGTGTAAGAGAAATAAGGTTTAGAGATCCCTGACAAAACACCCGCCTCCGCTTCAGCTTTTGGGAGGCTTTTCCACACTCCATACAGTTTTGCCAGATACGGGACAAACTTCTGCCCAAGCTATGAGGTTCTGCCTACATTAAAACTCTCCTTACAGGAAGGTACAAGGAGGTGGGAGGCCATTTGCTTTTATATAAAGAGAAAAAGGTATATCTTTACTGGATATCAGTGATACCCAGTAAAAGAATGAGAGTCAAAGAAAAGCAAAATCCTTCTGTGTGCAGTAGACTAAGAGGACAAGAGAGAAAAAATTTAACATAGAGAACAGAAGCTGCAGCAGATAAACAACTGGCACAAACCTTTCCAACTACCAAGAAATAAACATTTAATTAAAAAGCCAATTGCTAAACAAGCAGGAAATGTTCCCTCAGTTTCACAGAAGCAGACAAAGATAGTAAAGTCTAACCAGCTTATTCCCAGCTAGAGAGACCTGAAGGTCAGGCTTAATTAAAGACCACCCCACCACCAGCATCTGTTCTACAAAACAAAATCAGATTCCGCACTGGTACCTGGTACCTTTGGCTGGAGAACAAGACAGATCTCTAGCTCTTTGCACACTGGCACCAAACCTTCATGCCTCATCACCTAAATCACTGGGGACAGACAGAAATTTTGCAGGTTTTAGACTGGGCACAAGAGCAGAAAAGCCAATTTCTAACCCATTTTTTATACAGGATAGGTCGCTGCACAGGCAAAGACGCAGCCAGGAGCTGGAATCCACGAATGCACCAGTCACTGCTCTACTGCCCAACCACAATGCCATTATCTAAAGTAAAAATCATTCAAAGCTCGGTCCCTGACTTCAACCAAAGGACACAAATGATTTTGCCAGGAGTTCATAGGTACAGTAAACCTATTTAGTTAAGTCATGCCCTAAGCAGGAATTTTCACCCCACTGCTTTGAGTTTGCCTGGATGCGGCTAGATGCCCTTCTTTCACACAATTTCACAAATGCTAAAGAAAACACCTCAATTTTTCTTCCCTCTTTTTGAGAGATTAATCCCAGGAAAGCACCAGCTCCCCACAGTATCCATAATCCATCCCTACTGCTCTGCATCAACTCCACAGCAGTTAGACGCCTATTTTGCTGCTGCCTGCCGCTTTTCATCCAATTGCCCGTGTCACGTAATCGTCTCATCATTTGACTCGGATGCATTTCTTTCTCCACTTGTTACCACTGCTCCAGCCCTTAAAACACAAATTAATCAAGGCAGGGACTGCCTATTCATCTTACTTTCACACCATGGCTTAGCACGAGGGGCTGAAGGCCTCTCCAATAAATACTAACATCTAAGGAAAAGCACTAAGCAACAGATTAATTCATATAAAAACTTTATTAGAAATGAGGACACAGCCTCCCAGGAACAACATTCTACATTATCTCCCAAACTTTTACAGCGTAACGGCCATAATTAAATACAAGTAGCTACAAAAACGGTTTGCGCATCTATAAAAGAAGGGAGAACTAATCCTCAAATCGCCATTGCTTCAAACATGGCTGGAGAAAGTGTTTTTCCACAATGGTTTGCACGCACACAGGCACAGACACCCACCGAGGCTGGGAGCTGGCACACTGCTGGTGGGTGTCTCTGTTGCTTTCTGTCCTAGGAACCAGGACGGGGTTTGATCTTACCAGAAGTCTGTATTGCTTTAATTCAGAGAGAGAGAGAGAGAAGAGCAAATCGTTATGGCTTGATATTGCATCTGATATGTTCTGCTGGGTAACTAGCTGGTACTTTCAAATCTTAAAATTGCACAAAAGTGAATATTACCCTATCACTAGTTTTATTTCAATGGTAAATAATAATAATAATAATAATAATGATGAAAAAGAAGTACTAGTGTCACAGAAAAAAAAAGACCAACATCATTTAACCACCATCTACAGATGAAAAAAATAAAGGATAAATAGGGCCTAGTTTATAAAAGCCTTTTCTTCTACTCACACCCAAAAAACTATCTCCTGTCTAATCCAGGACCAGTTTTAAAAGTGCTAATTTGTTATGAGCGCACTAACCGCTCTATTATGATTGCAATTCAGCCGCATGCTACTTAGTACAAAACACCAAAAAAGAGAAAAAATCCTTGAAATATATCAATTTCTCATCCCTTACAGATGTTTTCCATGTTGTGCCATAAAAAAAGAACTTAAAGCAAAATAGATATACAAAAGCTACTGTGCTCAAGTCAGCGGCATATGTACATGTTAAAATCAGAACAATACAAAAAATGTTCTAGTAGCAAAGGCAATATATAATATTTTATATAAACAGTGTTTGAAAAGTTTAAAATTAGGAAACAATGCATAGAAGACCGCGTTTCACAGGCCCTGCAGCAACGCGTACTGGCAGCAATGGCTGCAGTAGCAAATCCTTGCAGCGAAGGCAGAATTTACACCAGATCCCGAAATGAACAGCTCATTGCCTGCAGAATTCGCTGGTTATGTTGGGAAGGGGATAGGCAAAGAGGGAGAAATCCAGGATATATTTTGGTAACAGCTCTTTTATCAGTCGGCGCTGGGTGTTGCACAGGTAGTAATGGAGCGTTTCTGCTGTCACAGGCTTGTACCAGGACTGCCGCTCAGGGAAGCGGACGAAGGATGGCGACTGGACTTGCTCGAGGACGTAGTTGGCATCGGCGTTCAGCCGCTCGTAGGAGCCAATGAAGTCGTATCTCACGGCGCAGGGCTGGCACAGGTTGTAGATGGGCATCCAGTGCTCGTTCATCCTCTCCGCCTCCTCGTCCAGGAGGTACCGGAGAAACTCGGAGAAGGTCACGTCATCGCCCGCTGAATTCCCCCCATTCTTCCGATACCGCCTGACAATCTCCACCCCGTACTTCTGCTGGTACTCCTTGATCTCCCCGAATTTATTCCTGTAGGCCGACAGCAGCCTCTCCATGGGGTTTCGCACAAAGATGAACTTGTAGTAGTTCTTCAGGCGGTAGCTGATCTCGTCCGGCTTCATGTCCCCCAGGAACACCAGATCACTCTTGTGGTCCATCTTCAGCTTGACGTCAACGCTCTCCAGCGCCCCGTCCAGCACCTTCAGGATGCGCTTCCAGTTGGAGCAGGCCACCTTGGGCACATAGCAGTACAAGAAGCGGTACTTGTCGCTGACGAGGAGGTGGCGCAGGACCGTGCGCCGCTGGCCGGCCGGCAGCTCCCAGACGCTGCGGGGCATGGCCCGCTGCCCGCAGACGGCCCGGATGGTGCGGTTACGGATGTCCCGCAGCACCTCGTAGTCCAGGTCGCCGGGAGCCTCCCCCGCGCCGCCCCGCCGGGACAGCTCCCCGGCCGCCGGGTGCAGCGGCGGGGGCTTCACCTCGGCCAGGATGCCCTTCTCGATCATGAGCAGCAGCCCGCTGGAGGCCAGGATCACGCCGAACATCAGCATGGAGGGCAGCAGCACGGTGCCGCCGCCAGCGCCCCGCAGGCGGGCCCGGCTGCGGCCCGCGGCGGCCGCCCGCCTCACCTCCCCGGGGAAGGGCGGCCGGGGGAACATGGCCTCGGAGGTCGGCCCGCCGCCTCAGCCGCCGCGCCGCATGCCGGGGGCGGAGGGGGCGCCCGGCTGCCGCTCCCGCCCGGCTGCCGCTCCCGCCCGGCTGCCGCTCCCGCCCGGCTGCCGCTCCCGCCCGGCTGCCGCTCCCGCCCGGCTGCCGCTCCCGCCCGGCTGCCGGCGCCCGGAGCGAGGCGGGGCGGCGGCCGGCAGTGACGGCCGCGGGGGGCGGGCTGCGCCGGGGGACGGCGGACACTTCGCGGCGGCCCCGCCCCGCATCGCCTCCCTCACGGGGCCGGGCCGGGCGCAGCCCCCGCCCCTGGGGCGGTGTCGTGCGGGGTCCGGGGCCGGCCCCGCTTCGGGGGCGGGCGCCGAGTGTCGCCTGGCAGCCCTCTTCCCCCAGCACGGCTCAGACGGAATTGCGATAGAAGCCCCCGGGCGTTGCGCCGAGTTACAGGGCGCCGCTCGCAGCCCAGCGCTTCCCAGCTCCTGTTTCGCCTTTCTGTGGCTACGTGCAGTGATGCAAGCCTTAATCAAACGGCCGCGGTGCGTTTTCTACAATACCGGGCCAAACTAACCTTCATTCGTTGTCGGGCCGTTCACCACCGCGCGGAGCCAGCAGCCCAGGACGGGCGGTGCAGGGCTCCCGCTGACGGCGCCGAGCGCTGCGGCTCCTCGGTGCCTCCCGCCCGCCGCAGCCCCCGCGTTAACCCCCGGGGACGCTCCCCAACAGCGTCCCGGCCCGAGGCACAGCACCCCCCGGCCTGGCACCCCTGCCTCAGGCACAGCACTCCATCCTGGCACCCCTACCACAGGCACAGCACCCCCGGGCCTGGCACCCTCACCTCAGGCACAGCACCCCCAGGCCTGGCACCCCGGCCTGAGGCACAGCACCCCAGCCTGGCACCCCCGCCTCAGGCACAGCACCCCCCGGCCTGAGGCTCTGACCAGCCAAAGGAGCAAGCAGCCCAGCCAGGGGCCCCTCCGTCGGGCCAGGTTGGCAGCCTGAGCGGCCCTGGCACTACATCGGTGATAAAGATGCCATTTCTGCCTACAGCCCTTTCTGGAGCAGAAACCATGTCATACTGGCATTGTTCCGTGTACTTTCCTTCAGCGCGTTTTCAGAGCGTCCCACAGGGCTTGTGCGCCTTAACTAGTCTTGCAGGGACTCTCCGTCAAAAGCTTTCTTAACATCAAGAGAAAAACAGCTTCCACTTAAGTTTTCTTTGATCAAAAGCCAAGAGCATTTTGTCAGCCAAGGCAGACAAAGCATTTGTAGTGAAGTGTGAGAGCCTGAAGCTAGATGATTTTACATTTTACAGTTTTATTTTGATGTAAATATAGCATTAGCTCTAGGAAGAGGTGGTACATTCTACCCCACCGTCAGCAGCACGGCTGTAAATCTGCACTCAGCAGCGTTACCAGATTTCTGCTCTCGTTTCAGAGGGCAGGTTCAAGGATCCCATCTTCATCTCAACACCAGTGCAAACTGAAGCTGTGCCAACGTATATAATCCGTGGCACTGAGACAAGAATCAAGCTTCCTTGGAAAGTCATCACGTTAAAGAAAAAGACTGATTACGGTAAATTCCAGTACAGGCACTAATATTAGGGCCAAAGCAGCCAAAAGAAATTGTTATTTCTTAGAAGGCGTGCAAGTCTGGCACTGCTTGTCCTCTGTTATTTCTATTTACCCCTAATATCTATAGGTCTAGAGCAGTTATAAACAATAACAGAGTGGTTCCAAAAATATATTCCGTACTGCTAGAAATAGAAGACATTTTTCTCCCAAGTAAGCAAGAGAACTTTGATTTAAGGGCTGGCCTGAAGACAGAGGTATCAGATAGAATGCAAAGTCTCTATAGAAACACCACAGCCAAGCAAATGCACGGTTCAAGGGGCAGTTTTGGTCATTTGCAAGGCTAAACCATGTCACTAAAGAAAATTAACTGTGGTTATTCTGAATGTGCGTATTGCTCACTCTGGATGTTAATTAGATTTTCAAAGCAGTTACAGAAGCTTCATGTTCAGAGTACACAAAACTATGGGAATATACTTCACAGGCAGATCCATTTCTTTGGAAAAGGTACTTTTAGAAAATAAAATGTCACTAAGGAAACCCAACTTTAAGGCTACTGTGATTTGCCTACAAGTTTATACTACAAACCATAAGAGATGGAAGTGTTTAGTTCTTACAGATATATGAGGAGGATTTCTATAATTCACAGCCCTTTTCAAGGTGCTTTCAAAGCCCTCCATTTACCTGTGTCACTTTATTCCAAATTGGTAAAGGCAAACTCCCGTTGTGAATACACATTCTGGCTCTGTCCCAGTTACAGGAACCATGCAGGAGATGCACATGAAAATGGGATGGCCGGCGATGACAGCATCTGCAACGTCTCGCTGATCCTAATGAGAAACTGCGAGGCTGGGAAGGAGGAGGCTGGTGGATGTGCCATTTCACCTAACTGATCTGCTGACTCGTGGTGCTGGTGCACTCTGGACAAACTGTGATGCTTGTTTCTCTACTGCAGGTAAGTATTTCTGCAGTAGTCATCATCTGGTTGCCTAGCCCAGACTCGTGTGCAATGGCTAGCCACAGTAAACTGATGTTATCAGTGGGGCTTGCCACAGCACGTAGAGCATCATGTTAAGAAACCACCTTCGACGTGGTCTGAAATAACGTGTACCAACTTACTCAAATGTACAATTGGAAGAGTCTGTCCCTTCGCTTTTCCACATTTAAAAAGACATCCACAGCAGATGTAAAAATCCATGCCTCCTGTAACTTGGACAGCACATGTTGCTGCGTGTCCCCCATACCAGCAGCACTGTAACTCAGCGCAGTGACCTCCTCATTCCACCTGCCCTGCGAGCGCCTGGGAGAACAGGCAGGCTTTGCAGCATGCCCGATAGATTAACCAAACCCAGCTGTCGTGGCTATGTATGGGCAAATCATGGCCTGCACTTAAAGTGCACCTTTCATCCATAGGAATCCTGAACTCTTTATAAATGGTGCAGAAGAGAGAGACCCATTCACCAGCCCCAAGTCACAGTCAATTATTTGCATCCTGTGGGTCTACACAGCTCCACAGGACAAGGGAAACCTGCACAGCCCTGCCCATGGAGATACTTCCCCAGAACTCAGAGCGATCCTTACTACCTGGGGGTGTAGCAGCAGCCACTTCCCCACAGTTACTATTACAGGTACATAAAGAAGTTTTTTGTAACTCACAGCCCTTTTCAAGATGCTTTCAAACCCCAACATTTGCCTTCAGAGCATCATAGCGGCAGAAGACCTCCCTGCCCAGGTAACTATCAGCTGGTGCCAAATAACCCTGTTGGCCTTTTACTCACTGCTAACTCATGTGAGCAGAAAAGCAACATTAAAATGCATTGTTATTATATGCATGACAATATTATATGTGTTACACAGAGCTAGTACCCCAGCACCATTTATGTGGGGCACGCTCAGGTTTAGAGCAGGCTGCAGAACTCAGCCTTGGCTATCAGAAATGGTGGTCTAGTCAGGAAAGTGCCAATTCCTAGTGTGGGTGGAGAGAAAGACTGTGGAACACTCCTGTCCTCCCAGCTCGGAGTGAGGCTGGACACTGATTGTCACCAGAAACACTGCCACGTGCCCTGCCAAGGCTCTGCTGGCTATTTGGGCAAGATCAGATATTTACTTTGGTCCAAGAAACTACAAAAAGGAAGACTGCATGAGGCCCCTTGAAAAGCACAGCAAGAGAAAGGAGGTTTCTTTAAAGAACAGCGGTTTGAGCTGATGCCAACTTTCCAAACAAGCAACGGAACAGTGAGTCCTAACGTAGGCAAATGAGACCCCTTGGACGGATTTAAGCAGCTCCAGATCAAAAAGTAAAACCAGCAAAGGAAGAAGAGGTCTGATGTTGTGGCTGCGTGTCCAGAGATTATCCAGCAATTTAGTATAATAAAGCCTCTTAACCACGTGGATAAGTGTAGAAGCCATTTCACAATCAGCTCACTATGCGAGGCAGAGTTTCTTATCTCTAGGGAAAAAAAAAGAAAAAGTCTTTTTAAACAAAGTCAAACATGCTGGATGAATATGCTAAATAATTCAGAGGAGATTGTTACAATAGGCTCTGTCCACCTCCCTCGTAACAAAAATCACTATTTTAAAGGAAAATGTGGTGCTGAAGGATCTGCTTATCTTGCAACTGCAAATTAATTGATATGCAGCTGGCTGAACTTGCAAAGGCCTTACACTGAGCTTAGCTCCATTTTTCCCTGCTCTGTTGTGCATAACTATGAAAATGCTTTTGAACTGAGACATTTCAGGAGGTTTGGTTCCTCTATGTAAGGAAAACTGCTATGCACCTACACCATCAGTAGAAGCTGTAACAGCTCGTCCCACCTTGGCTTTGCCCAGCTTCCCAGCACAGAGGTGGATGCTGATGCACAAAGGGAGAAAGGGAGCGCGTCCAGATCCTTGGGGATCACAAGGACAGCAAGTCTGTGGGATGAGGCACAGAGGCAGCCAGCATGGCTGGCAGAAGCTGCATGGCTATACATTCCCCCCGGGGGCTACACACACCATATAGGAGCTGGTGTTGCTCACTCAGATACGCTCCAGCTGGGCAGGAGGTCAGAGAAAGTTCAGAAATACTGCAGGCGCCAGCACAACGGGGCCAGCCTTTGGTAACTGCATCTCTGTGAGTCAGAGCTCTCCTAGTGCTGCCATGGGCAGCTGCTCCCAGGTCTTCCCAAAAAGACCAGGTCAACATGCAGAAACCATTCCCAGGCTGAGCACATTCAATTTGAGAAGTCAGTAACAACCACCACAACTCCCTTTTTTCTACCCTTTTTCCTGCACAAACCCACTGAGCAAGCTCTAATCCCCTTCAGCCCAGGGCTATCTCCGGCTGCTGGATTCACACATGTCAAACATTGCTGGTGTCAGCAGCCCGCTGTGGTTTTACCGTCAGTTTTCAACACAAACACACGTTAAATCCAATGCAGCTATGAAACCTGTGCTGCAGGAGAGTCTCAAAGTCTCTTAACTCATTCTAGGTATAACTGCTACTCTTCACAACAAGCAGTTGCCTGAGGCTCCCAAACGGCTCTTGCGAGGCTGTAATGAAGTTGTGAGCCCCACCAGGTCCTCGCTGGGGATCACCACCAGCCTCATTGTCCCCTCACACACTTAAATAACACGGCGAGTTCAGGGCAGTCACAGTGATCTGTGCCATTGGCAGCAGTAACCGAGCTCCCAGGTGTGGCAGGGATGCTGCAGTGCCAGGGTTGAGCCCTGGAAATGGAAATTGCTGCAGGGCTTCTGCTTTGCCACATCCTAAACACTTGGCTGGACTGGATTAGCCATCCAGTATAAGCGTGCTAGGCAAGACATTGTTTCCAGTAAGAAAATTTCAGAAGGGTTGACTGTCTCATGAAAATGTTCTCACTGACGTAAGTAAGATAGATAGTTAGCTTCCTTCATCCTTCATCACGAGTATTATTCTCAAGCCTCAACTAAGAGGCAGAAATATCTGTTAAGGAAGGGCAATACTACCTGGGTCCTAATAATGCTTTTCTAGATCTGATGTCTGTGAGCAGAAACAAATCATTTACATTCCTTTGTAAAGCAAAATCAAAGCTCAAGATAAGAAACAGCAACTTCTTTCCAGCAAAATGGACGGAGTCAAAGCGCAGGTCACTACCCATACCTGGGTGGATTCCCAGTATGACTCGTTACAGCACCAAGTTTTTTTGCTCTTTGATGCTTGAATTTGTCTGACTGATGTTTTTGTGACCCACTTAATTTCACAGGCAGCAGAACAAGAACTGAGTCTGCTCAGTCCTCGTTCATCCAAACCTGCAGCACCTCATCTCTGACACCAAAAATCGTCATCACGAGGCAAAAACAAAACCAAAAAACCAAACCAAGTGTGCGGAAAGGGACAGATAATTACTCATTTGGTGCAGCCCTGTTTAGATTTGCAATGTCCTTCCACATGTCAGGGGCAATAAATAGCCTGCAAACTACACACTTTGCCCAGGAAATTTGTTTGAAGGGGAGTTTGCAGACTGGTGGTGGTTGGGTCCTGGAAGATTATGGGTCTAAGCTGAAAGCGAGAGGCTCCAGCTGGAAATAAGGAGGAACTTGTCCTTGAGAGAACAGTCAAGCATCTGGGGGGTTTGCCTGGAGGAGCAGTGCCATCTGCGTGGAGTCCAGGCTGGCAGATTCTGAAATAATAGCGTTGCTCTGGCTGGACATCACATGCGTTATTCAGCCATCCCCTTGCAACCTTTTGCACCCCAACCGAGCCTTCAGAGAGGAGCTGCTACCTGATGGGAAGAGCGCAGCCTCCCTGGACGCCTGTGTGAATGATCCTCAAGCACAGCAGGAGGCACACTGCCCCGGCAGGAGTCCGCTCAGCTGCCTGAAAAGCAAAGGGAAAAACCAAATGAGCCCCCAGCCCACCTATTTCACCAAGACTCATTTCCATTAAATGCATTTTGTAATGCTGTTAACTCACGTGGGCACAGGCACGTTTAGCTTCTGCTCCCTGGGTATCCAAATGAATCCCCTGCCCAGGCGCCCTTTCACACTAAGACCTCAGGCTGCACGTCAATGGCAAACAGCACCTTGCTCACCTCTAAAACGTGTTTCTTTTTGGACCCAGGCTTTGGGTATGGGTGAAAGGGTTGTGTTTGAGTGAGGAATAAATGCATCCTTTCCCCTGCTGCACCCCAGGAGCATCCAGGAGGTGGCCTGGGTCTGCCCCACAGGTGGGCAGGTCTCAGCAGGTACCTGCCACAGAGCAGCCGGGGGGTCCGTCCTTGCGCAGCCAAGGCTGGCTAAGGGCACGCTGTGCTTCTGCAGCGCAGGTCTCTGCGTGCCTGGCGGACATGGGTTATCTCCTTGCGGCCTCGTGCCGCTGATTAATTGGCGCTTTCGCCAACCGCTTGGATGATGATCAGCATCAGCGAGGCCAGAAGCACGCTTGCTAAAACAAACGCCGAGATTTCACGTGTGATCGGTGCATCACAAGTATTATTTGGGGTGATGGGGAGGGTTGCAGGCAAAGTGAGGAAGAAAACCAGCACCAGATGGCAGCCACAGCTGGATATTCGCAATGCAGATCCTTGTCCCCACCGAAGCAATCCGCACAGCTGTACCTGGAGGATGCAGCCAGCCCCGGGCTGGCCAGGGGCTGTGGCACTGCCCTTACATCCTTGGTGTGCTGGGTTAAGCCACGGTGCTGTCACCACAGGGTCAGACACAGACCGCTGCCCTGAAAAAAGACAGTGGACAAGTCTAGATCTGAAAATGAGATGCTGCAAGCAAAGGTTTATTTTTGTGGGAGTTTGTTTTGTGTTGTTGTTTTTGGTTGTTTTTTTAATGACTAACATGTACGATTAACCTTAAAGTTTCTATAAATACATCATATTTGGAAAGATGTTTCCAATGTTTTCAAGCCTTAAATGTATCAACGTAAAGCTGGGTTGGAAAATGAGCACTGAAAAGAACAAAATTAAAGAGGAAACTCAGTGTCTAGGTAAAGGGAAACAGAAAAGAGTAAACAAATTTCATCCCTTGTAAAACCCAAATTATTACAGAACATGAACCGTTGTTAATTAGATCAAATAACAGAAGCGACTCAAGCAAGAATTCTGGTCTGACATCTGTCCCAACAGGATTAGTTTAAAATAAACGTCAAGAGGAATAAAATAAATAAGTCTGCTTCCTCTTAGCTTCCTTACCACAGAGGAATGAGTCCTTCTGCAGAAAAGCGCTGGAAAGAATATTTATAGACAAGGTGGGGGGGTGGGAAATGTTGCGTTCTTTCCAGACTTTAGAAGAAAACTAATGAGGAATCTGACCCAGGCATTGCAGTTCTCCCATGAGATGACAACAGACTGCAGTTCTGACCCTTTAACAAAGAAATCCTCCCCCCACAGGTTTCTTACACAGTTATGCCCCCACCCCCACCCCCTCCCCAGCACAGCAGTCCTGCCGGTGGACTGTGCCCAGCAGGGACGTCCTGCACAGGACAGCCGGGGGCCACATTGGGGTGCAGTAATCCTCACCAACCCCACCTCACTAGCACCTTAAGGTAGCGGTCAAGTGGGTTATTCTCCAGCCAGGCCCACAATCATCCCCTCCAGATCACAATTTCTGATAACAGCTCTTGCAAAGGAGGAAAGTTAAATTACAGGTAAGCTTTCACAAATACTGGGGGGGGGGGAGGAATAAAAAAGATATAAATAGTTGGGAGCAAGCAGTCTCTTCTTGTAGCTGGATGAAGTCCCTAGAAATGGGGTGGGCATGCAGGCAAGCCCTGCTGCTTTCCTTGATCCCAGTTTCCAGACCCACACACATCTGCGGGGTTGCTGTCGGTGGACATTAAAGTGACTCCCAGTGTTCCCGAGAAGGGAGAGCCCTTTGGGAAATCAGTTCCCATGGGGTATCCCAGCTTTCGTCTCACGGGGAGGAGAGAACAAAACCCAGCCATGCTTGTTTGCATGCATGAAAACAGCTAGTACAGTAAAATAAATGACACTAATAAGCCATATAATTCCCTTTTTATAGACTGTAATTATATGATGTGCTATGAATTCATCCCCACTTATTCACTGTGCTTCGGCTGGGATACAGAGGGGGGTTGTGACAGGGAAACATCCCCCAGCTTGGGACAGAGGGAAAACATTGAATGGCTAAATCACCCTTGCTCTGAGCAATTTAGGGTCCCCTCCTTGAGAAATTACTATCCTTGACCCCATCGATAGCAGAGGATGGCTGTCTCCCCTGCTTGGTGGGGTCACACGTGTGTGTGTGAGGGAAAAGAGGGGGAAAAAGGTCTTAAGTAATGGCAAAGGGACACCTGAAAGGACACTACTCCGTAATGCTCTGGCCGCTGCTCGTGCTGATCAGCATGAGATTGCAAAGGACACCGCGCCTGCTTTTTAAATCAGGGTTCAAGGACTGCCAAAGAGGTATCTCGTGCTGCTCACGGAGAAAAACTGTAGCCAGCTTTGTGCAGTTCAGTCTCTATGTATTAAAAGGAACTGAAAAAAACAGTATGTTCAAGGGACAGGAGAAAATCCAGTGAATTTGCTCTCATGCCCTGAGCATCAAGGAGCAGGGAGAACTCACCTCCTGTACAGGACGGAAGTTTTCCTGCCAGCTCTTCCCAGAGCACTTGATGCTTTCCAAACCACAACGCTCCCAGCGCGTGAAGCAGTAATGCTCTGGGAAGAGGCACAAACCGCTTCCCAGCAGGAAATCCTACTGAGTTTCCGTAACCTTCTCATTCATCAAGTGATAAATGCTGCCAGGTGCTGCAGTTCCCACATCTGTCACCCCCTTCCTGGCTTTCCTACGGGCTTCTCCGTGCAGATGCCTGCCCTCATCCCAGCAGAGAACCAGCGCAATCACTGCTGCTCAAACAGCAGCATGGGAATAGCAGTGAGCATGGCTATGAAAAAAAGCTGGATTATTGATGGAAGTATCGTATTATGTATCGTATTATTTATGGGTGCAGAGAAAACTCAAAACAACGAAGAAAACCCCCCCAACAAACTGGCCAGTGTTCAGTAGGTATTTGCACAGGGGTCCATTTCTTTTTGGCTTGGCTCTGCCAGCTTGCTGCAAAGGCTGCGCAGAAAGTGCAGCATCACCTGTGCTGGGCTTTGTGACACACACCTCCAACAGCCAAAAGATGAAATTAATCTTACACGAGAGTCAGCTGGGACCCAGATAACAGCTATTTCACCCTGACATTCCCCGCTTAATAAGTAAGTACTGTAATGCACATGCTTCCTGTGTTGGGTAAGCATGAATCAATAAGAGAAGAACGTGAAAAAAATCCCTCCCTGCCTAGTGCTCAGAAGGCTGTGTGAGGGAGCGTGCTGCATCCTCAGTACTGCGCCAGGAACCAGGCACTGGCAGCTCTCTGCTGCAGGATGCAGTTGGATGGGGATTTGCAAAGACCCTGGGGAAGGCTCAGCGGCCCTCCCAGCCACTGCACGCAAAGCATCACCTCTTGCTTTCCTGATTCATTGTAAACCTCCAAGATTCTTGCGCAATTAACAGAAGATGAAGTTTTCAGGGATGTAGGCACCAGCTGCCCCTGAAACCAGGCACTCCCAATCCTGATTTGCCGAGCTTTTGCTCAATATCCTTTCAAAAATACCTCTCCATTAGAACAGTTTATTTGTCCTTTTTCTAATATGCATATCCCAGTGCTCCTGCTGCTATGGAGAGCAGAAAAATATTAATTCATCGAGATGCAGGCTTATTTTTCAGCATTATTAAATTGATTTGCTTTTAAGAATTATTGGGCGGTCAAACCCGCTCTGACTCCAGCTTGCTTTTGCAGAACACTCTGGAGAGGTTTATAGAGATATTAAAATTAAATATGAAGCCACAGAATAAATGATGCTTCCATTCAGCATATCTTGTAAATCCAGTTTAAATTGTTTCCTTTATTAAATACCCTTTCCTCTTAAAAATGGATTAACTGCTCTCACTGGAGGCTCTGACGGAAAAGCCATCTCATCTCTATAGCAACAAGTCACAAACGCACCCCTCGCTTCCATGCGAGTCACTTGGCTTCGTGGGAGCCGGGACATCATCCCATGTCAAACGTCACAGTTACAGCATTTCCCGTTATTAATTACCTCCCCAAGGCCAGGACCGAGCGCAGCATCAGGACCGCACACCGCAGCGGCGATTGCTTTGCAAAGGTTTGCAGGTCCCATCCCGTCGGCAGGGCCAGTGGATGCAGGCGATTCCCAGTGAGGCAGGTAGCGCAGCCCCACTTCTCCGTGCCCCTGATTTGGGGCTCGGTAACTTCCCTTTTTCTCCTCCGCTGCCCTCAATTTTTCCACGTTGCCCAGCAGCTGCTCACCTTGGCAAGCGATGCGGTGGCCCTGGAACTTGCCATTGCTGGTGGCCGCCCCCAGAGCCCTGCAGGGTGGGGTTCAAAGCCAGGTGCCCGCCCCACAGAGCTCACCCAGCTTCAGGCTGGCATTTGGAAATTGGTACCTTCAGCCCTGCGGTTAAACCCCCCCGTGGTGTCACAGGGGGAATTCACGGACAAAGGGCCGGTGCAGCTGAATTTCTGGGATCTGCAGGAGAGCGGAGCGGTGCGGTCCCGGCCAGCCCCACCAAGCGGGCTCCCAGCACAGCTCCCTTCCCAGGAGCCAGATGGGAATTACCTTTCTGCTGATGGCTTTTATCGCAGGAGACAGCCTCTGGAAACATACATCTTGATGTTTCTGGAAAAATGGTGCTGTGCAGGGTGACCCGTGGCTTTCTGCTGCTCTCAAACCCCGAGGTCACAGCAAGAAAATGTTTTAGCCTCCAGGCCCAGCAACACAGGCGCAGGGCTGTAGTGTCTGGCAGAAGCAGCAGCTAGGGATGAACATTAAAAACTCAACCTCATTTTTATTCTACTTCAAATGAAACAGCCGGTAATGCAGCAGGAGTAATACAAAAAATGGCTTTGAGGTTGCGAATGCTTTCCCATCAGATGGTGCCTGCACCAAGTGGAGCTGGCGCCCCAGCTTTGCTGCTGGTACCCAGCTGAAGCATCCAGAGCAGCACTCACCCCGCAGTGGCAGAGCCAACATCCGCACGGAGGGATCAGAACGTGTTTGCTGTGTTCTTTTCCCCTAAACCCCCAACAATGTGGGCCAGGAGTTTTTCCTGTATTGCTGGGGTGAGAAGGGCACAGTAAGAACAGGGAATCGCCCACACTACAGGTCCCTGGGGACACCAGGTTAACACGGGGATGTGCATCCCTTCTCCCTGGGTGGCACGAGCTCTGCCGGGGGCTGATCCTGCCAGCACCGAGGTGGCAAAGCTCACGCAGACGGACGTGCTGCTGCTCTGGCACAGCTCATTTATCAGCAGCTGCTTTAGAGAGACCGAGCTGGGAGAGTGACTGAGTGCTCCGTCACGTTAATATGACAGTCCAAATTGCTCCCGTCTCTTGGCTGGGATGAATTTTGGCACAATTACAGTCAATTATAATTAGTGGCATTAAAGCAGCAGTTAAATGTAACCAGGAGCTCGTGGCTTTTGCTCTGGGTGGGAAGACACTTCAGCAACCGGAGCAAGCCTGGAACACCACTTTCGGTTTGCTTGGCTGGGAGATGTGGGGAGTGAGGCGTGTAGTAGTAAAGCCCCCAGGAAAGCCCCCAGCAGTAGCATGTGCCAGGAGCCAGCTGGCATCTTCCCTGGTGAAAGGAGCTACTCCAAAATGAAGTGTCAAGCCATGGAGGGAAGAGCCGCACCAGCATCCCCAAGACTACAGGAAGCTGCAGCAATAACACGGACAAACTGTCCTGTGCTACTGAAAGGACTGTGTTCCCAAAGCTCAGGATGTGCCTTTGAACACCTCCCACCCATGCAGTGTGCTTGTCCCAGTGCCCAAACCTTATTCGAAGCTTCCACCGGTGCCTGCAGCCCCAACTGCTCCTGCCCAGCACCTCAAGTGCCACCTTGCTCCTGCAATTCCTGCAAGGCTGGCAACATTCTGTCACCTCCAGACACCACACACGGAAATGAGGGGACATGTGTCAGACCAGGCTGGCTCCACCAGTTACCTTAATCACTGTCAGGTCATCAGAACCAGATGTGGAGCCACCACGAGATCCCCAGGCAACCAAAGTAGTGCAGGATCCCTGGGACAACAGACCTCTGCTTCACAGCGGGGTGAGCCCACCTCTGCTGACACACGGCATCACCTCCAGGGACGACCCTGTGGCCAGCAGGACCCTGCCAGCACTGCAGCAATAAGTCCCTGGTAGCATCAGACACAGTGCTGGAGTAGGAGCTCGCTGAATGTCACATCCAGGAAAGATGGATACTGCTCAGCGCAGCTCCCTCTGGTAGCAGATTTCAACAGTAAATCCAATTTTGTTTGACATTAATCCCAACTTTTCAGTCCACCACAGATTATCCTTTTGATGATGGCTCACCACATGGGAAGAGCTGGGCTAGAAAAGCTTTTTCTCCATTTTTTTTTTTGTAATTGACCCCTACTGTCCCCACCTGGCAAAGCACACAAATTTCTGCTCCATTTCTGGCACCCATGCTACTGACCCCCTGGGCAGCCGAGTTGCATTAAACACAACTGGAAAATTTCAAATTGCTGCTTTAACAAAAATCCAAAGCCATGGGGTCAGGAATATCACACCTGCTGAGCCCACACCAGCATGCACATCTCAGCGTCACAGGGTGAGCTCCTTACTCCCTTTGGGAAGGTAATTTACAGCTTCATACACTTCACTACCAATGGGATTCCCTTTTTCAGTCTGAAATCTCTCATTTTGATCCGCTTCTCCAGGTTTGTGCCTAACCCGCCCGCAGTTCCCTGCGAGGAGCTGTGCTGCAACAAGGCTCCCCATTAAGTGCAATGGGTGCAGAGAGCCAAAGGCAGGAATCCTCCAGCAAAACCCCTAACCCACAAAGTCGTCCAACCAGGAATCTGAAGAGGCTGCAATGCCGGCAGGGCTGCGAGGGGACAGCAGCTAAAGCAGTTTGGGAGCAGCAATGCCGGCTCCTGCACCATGCCCTGCCCCTCAGAGGGGACAACTTCCAAGTCTCCGGCTCAAGGTGACCCGGGAGCGAAGGATGCTGCAAAACCCAGTTCTGCAACTGCCCCGCGCCATGGGCAGTGCCAGCAGCCCAGGGTCCCAGGTGGGCTAGGGCTGCATCCGTCCCACAAACTACACTTGCCACTCGCTCCCTCCTCTATAATTAGCAGCTAATTCAGCAGCAGTAACAGACATTACTTTTTCTTCCTGCTCGTTTTGTTTCCAAACTCATTCCCTCCCTCCCCAGGCCTGCAAGGGTCCAGCTCCAGTTAATACACAGCATTTTTTATAGAAATAGCCAATTCCAAGGGCCAGGCACCCAGCCAAGAACTAAACCATGTCACCTCCCGCCACCTCGGCACCCACCCACGTGCCAGCCCGGTTACGCGAGGGGCACCAAGCCCTTACCAATGCCACCACAGTTTCAGGGTGAATTCCCTGATGCCCCCACAGAGCAGCCTGCAACAGGCCCCCTCCCTGCCCATGCCGAGCATCCCCAGCAGAGCCGCCACAGCCCCAGGAAGCAGCAAACACCATCTCAACAGGGAGTGAAAAAAATAATCATGGAAGTGTAAAGAGGAGCCTTTCCTAGAAGGCAGGAGGCAGCAAGGAATCGGTTAGTGCTGCAGAAAACAGATAAGGCGGTCAGAACACAAAGTTAACTACAGCCAAGGGAGCAAGGCTGGACCAGGCTGTTCCCAGATATGCGGGGAGCTTTACAGAAGTTGTTTTATCACGGAGAGATGCCCTTGCAGGTGCTGAGCCCCCCCATGTTTACCCAGCAGGGAAACCTTGAAAAAGCCTTTTTGCTCACTGAGCAGCAGCGCAGAGCTTGTGAGACAGCTCCAGGGGAGCAACTACTGGGGACCGCGTGGGAAACTGCTGTGCCACCATCTGGAGACCACGGAAGCTGTTCTCACCGAGGATGAGTGTGTGCAAAAGGATTATGAGTTCTCTTGCACCTCTTGCACGTGCCAGCAGCTTTGGTCTTGCACCCCAAAACCTGCTGCTCACTGTAAGCACCCTGAGCTCAGCACCAGCAGACAGCTCTCACCTGTGTTTGAAAACAGGTATTTCCATCAGGCCATCCAGATCCCATTCCTCACAGAGGTGCTGACTCCACTGCACAATTTCAAGCAGGTTATTTTATTCCTCCTGCTCCCACCTGGGCTCCTCCTATGCGTTTTTGGGATGTCCATGCAGGCTGCATGGCTGTCGGAGCCACCCTCTGTGTGTGTGCAGTGCTTGGTGCTGCGGGGCAAGGAGGCTCTGACAGCAGAAGCTGATAGCAATACCACCAAGCGACCTGCCAGCTGCCTTCCAGTGACTCCAAGCAAGCAGCTTTTCCAAAAACAACATTTCAAAATGCTTCCTTCCCGGGTTCCCAAAGCATGGGCTGATACACCAAGCCTTGCAGAGTCAAGCTTTGCCACCAACACCTTCCCCAATTGAAGGCAGAGACTTTACTACTCCATTGACAGCAGCAGGCAAGAGCAGATTGGAATCAATCAATCAGTCAAGCCCCCTGCCAATCCCCCTTCCACTTGCTTCATTTTCACTGGAAAACCCAACAGGAGCTCATCTCTGGGCGGCATCCACACCTCTCACCCCCTGACTGCCAGCACCCAAGTCTGCTCCCACATTGGCACCTTCCAAGCTCTAACTCCTGCACTCCAACAGGTCCGAGTGGGAAGTTCCAGCGTGGAAAAGAACAGCGCAGCACTGGTTTTCTAAATCAATACGATTTTTCAAATTTATTTTTTAAGAATTACTTCTAATATATCTTTCTCACAGAAGGAGGGTATAGGGAATGTTCTCATTCCATCTGTAAACACTGAAATACAGATCTGGGAAACCAGGGAAGAGACACAAAAAAGTGCATTTTACAAAATTATCAACTAAAATATATTTTACATGTATTACGTTTCAATTTAAATTCTACCGACTGCATTTTCAGTTTCAAAAAATATTTCCATATCTAATAGATTAAAAAAGCATGAAATATTTTCATTATGGATAAGACATTTCAATTCATTTACATGCTGTCTGCACAACAGCATAAGCAACCACGTGAATCTCAAACAATGTTCTTGGCCTGAAGCAGATTCTAACATGAGAAGAGTCAGGATTTGTCCTCTCCAGACACGGGCCAAAGCCCGTTCCAGACCCAGGATGAGCACAATTTCTCTTCTGCCTGGAGAGGAGCCAGGACAAAGGTGGGAGCAGGGGTGGGGAGGGGGTCAGAAGAAGTTTCAGCAAGTTACTGTGGTTTCCAAGGCTGGGTTTCAAACCCTTCCCTGACTGTGCAGCAATGCTCAGGTTTGCTTGGCAGGTGGGTCCTGAGCACATTGCGCCTGACAGCGCTGCCTGGCATGCCTGCCTCAGCCGGCACAGTCCCTACCAGCCACGCTCTGCATTCAGGGGTTCCCCTCGCCTTCCACACCACGGCCCCAGGGGCTGCTGCTCTGCTCCCCTCTTGTGCAGGAGCAGCTCTGCTTCCCCAGCACCCTCCTGCTTGCTGAGAAGGGGGGCCACTGAACATCCCCTCCCAGCAGCATCAGAGACTGCATCCTCCAAACCCCCTTGCACCCCCGTGGCACTTTCATCCAGGAGCCCGGAAAGCACCCCTGACTCCCATCCTGATGCAGCACCACCAGCTCGGCAGCTCAACCGTGTTGTTACACGAGACCACCAGTGCCCAAGTTAATTGTTAAGGAGAAATCTGAGCAATTACTTTGACACTAACAGTATCTTGAGGTACAAGTGAGATAAGATGCTTCACCTGCAAATGCTTGCTTGCACACCTAGGATCAAAGCTCCTGGAGCTGGGCGTTTTCCCCCGGGCTACGCAGGCAAGAACAGGGTTTTTCCAGCATCCTCTGCAACACTGAGCAGGCATCGTCCACTGACAGCAGGGAGACACGTGCCCTGCTCGCCCACTGTGGCAGGTGCCAGATCTTCTCATCTCCTCTCAAGTCATCGTCTTCTAGACATGTTCCCCTCTTTGGTATGTAAAGCGAATCTCTGGAGAACTCCTGCATTAACAAACTTTCCACGTAACAGATCTGATGCTGTCGGGTTTCCTCTCCAGGCCAGGCAGGCATGCCGCTGTCACAGCGAGCCAATGAGCCCTCTGTCCCCACCATGCCAGTGTCCACGGGGAGTACAGGTAGTGCTACTTCCACTATAGGACAATATTAAAGCAGTATGAACACTTCCACCATTTAACAAGAGTTCAGAAGCCCCAAAAGACCAGAAAAATGCAGATCCCTAGTTTCAATGAGCAACTCCAGCCAGCAGGAACATGGGCTGAGATGATGTCGATTCTCCTTCTTTACGTTAGTGCAATCTAGAAGCGGACTCCCAGCTTGGTGTGAGTGACTCAACGGACTGTTATGGTGTCCTTTGGTTTGCTTTAGAATTAACTTGAACAGTTTGCGTTAAGATAAACTAGTGTCTATCTAGGACCTATACATGTAAGGCAAGAGGCAATATCTGTGGGGCTCGGGTTGCATTTGTCGATGCAAACCTTTACCGCTGCTCAGTTCCTTTCAGGAGCCAGAAAGCCACTTTGGTGAGCTTGCTCAGATGCCAGGAGGAGTTTGGAGGGGGGGAGGCTGCAAGGCAGCACTGAGACAGCACTGCTGATGGCTTCAACAGCACATCCGGGGAGGACAGTCATGTAAAGGGGAGCAGGGGTAAAATTAAAAAAAAAAAGCCTAAAAACACTCAAGAAAAGGGTTTGCTGTTTCACCCTCTAGCTTCTTCACACTGAAGACTGATGCAGTTAAACAAGGACTGTAAACAACGTTACGGGAAAACAAACTGGAAGAAAGAGTAAACCCACTTCTGTCACTACGGTCTCTAAGCCATGAGAGGAAGAGCAATACTCAGAAGAGAAAATGTGGTTCTCGCCAGCAGAGCCCACTTTGTGTGCTCCAAGCTCGAGAGCAACACAGGCCTGCTGGTGCTGTGCTTCACAGGGCATGAGATCCTTCGGGGCAAGGTCAGGGCATCTGCGGCAGAGGCACACCTCTCCGGGACACCGCACTGGGACACAAAGCCTATGATCCTGCTGGCTCCCTCCGCTCTGCAAGGGAGCAGATTTCCAAACCTGGCTGCCAAGCCCCAGTCCAGGTAGTGAATCACAGAACAGCGAGGTGAGGGGAAGAGGAAAATGAGAGAAAATAGGGGTGACCTCTTCCCCTGACAGAGCAAAACCTATTCAAGCACAACACAAGGCCACTCTGCATCCAGGCAGCTTCCAAAGCAATGGCTGCATTCTGAAGAAGCTGTCACCCATGGGGAATCCTCACAGTCTGTCCTGAGGGACAAGAGACTCTCCTGTGCTCTGCCAAGGAACTGTCTCAGACCTCACACTTCACATCAGGGCACGAAAACCACAGAACTGTCACAGCTTGACTCATATAATGCACCAAAGCATCCCTCCTGCACCTTTCCACCATTCCCACCAGCGATGGCTCTGGATTCAGTTTACTGGCTTTTATCCCCTGCAAACCCCTCCCAATATATGCATCTCTAGATACATATATAGATATAGATTTACATATGCAAGTACCTATATCTATATACATATATTTATTTTATACGTATATATTTTCATTTATGCTTTTAATGAAGTGCTGTGCTTTCAACTGCTGCCTTCCTCCACAGGGATCTGCTCCTGCACACACTTTTCAGTCCGAGGGAAGAGCGCTGGGCGCTCTGGTCTGCAGGCAGCACAAGGTAAGTCGTCAGGAGTGCACAGATGTCCCAGACTGCCGGCCTGCCGTCGGCTCTCCGGTGCCGCTCATCCTCACCGCGGTCCGACTCAAGAACGGTGCTACTGCGGGTTTTTCAAGATGCGCCCGTGTCTGAAGTCGTAGACATGACGACAGAGGAAAACCAGCTCAGGGTCAGTGTCCTCGGGCACCTTGCGGTGCAGAGGTGTGGAGTACTCTTCTGAGGGAGGAACCATAATGGTTTTCCTGCCTGGGATCCCTTCAACTCGACGCTTTGCCAAGGCACAAAATCTGCAACGCAATTACATCAGAAGCGTTAGCACAAAGTGGTTTCAGCGCCTGCCGTTTGCGTCAGCCCGCCTCGCCAGGAGCCACAACACAGCTGCCCAAGGACACGGGCGGAGGGGAAGGGGAGTGTGGAGGGGAATTAAGCTTTGCTCAAGAGGACACGAAGTAGCTGTCGCTTTCGATCCCAGAAATGGCACAACAGTTTATTTCTGTACTGGTGGACACTGTACAGTACAAGAGGAGATGACTGCAGTTAAACCACCTTGCTTTTACTATTTTAGCCTCGGTTTTGTTTATTATCCCCAGAAAAGGCTAATGCATCAGGCTGTTTAGGCAAACGAAGAATCTGGGGTGCCTTCAGGAAGCATCTCTCAAAGGTGTCCTTGCCCACAACAGCACAAAAAAATTCCTGCCCACAGCTATTCCAGAGGACTGGGCTGTTAGGAAGGAAAGAAGCTGTTTTGATCCAAAGCTTCAGTTTGGTTGTTTTTCAGGTTTTTGTTTTGGGTGGGGTTTTTTCCCCCATTTGTTTGGATTTTATTTTTAGAGTTTTCAAAAGAAAAAGCAAATTTCAGCTTAGAAAGAGTTTGTAAAACAGTTCATTTCTAGAAATTCAAACAGCAGAGCCCTAGGCTAGGAGCAGGAGGACTAAGAAGAGTGCATTAGGGCTTAAACATCCTCTCTGTGGTAAGACCGCACAGTCAACAAGATGCACCCAGCAAAACTGAAGAGTTTTAGAGCACTATTTTGCATTATGGATTTGTGTGTCCATTTAAGCCCCGTTTTCATTCCGCCCTGCGCATCCATCCAAAGGATGGCAGCCTTGAACACGGATGCTTGGAAGCTCTCACTGACAAAGCGTCAATTCCATCAGCAAGAGCTTAACACTAAAAGCCTTAGTCACGACTTCGACTGACGCCGCTGCCAGAACACCCTGGATCTGCGAGCACGGACACTAGTGTCTAGCAGCAACCCTGGCAGAAGTGCATCAGCAGGCTTTCTGGCTAGCTATGGCACCTGTGTACCACAGGGGATGGATATATAGGATTATTTCCTGCCTTGCTTACTTTTTAGCTCCAAGTTACAAGTATTCCTGCACTGTGCTCCACTGATGTCCACACACTGTGGTACCAAGGTCATACAAGTACAAACACCTGTGAGCCCCTTAAGGCATACACACATTACACAAACACGTCATGAATCTAGAGTGGAAGCAGCACTCACAGGCTGGAGCACTGAGAGTGACTTGTACGTAGAGCGAGTGTAATTCACCCAGCTCCAGCTAGACCAAAGTCTGTAGGGCTGGGACAGTTCTACTGCGTGATGGCTGGAGGTGTAAAGGGTGACAAGAGCTGGAGACAGGGGAAGGTCTCAGGAACAGCAGCAGGTTAAGAGCACCACCTACCTGCAGTACTCTGCAAAGGTCAGCACGTAGCATTTCTCCTCTATGCAGGCAACGCTGTTTTCATCCTGATGCCGGGATGCAAAGATCTCATTCTACAAAAGGAAGGAAGGAGGAGGTCACCCAGCTGGCCAGGAGCCCCAGGGAGGTGCGGCCGGCTCCACACCTTCACCTTAAAGGGGAGTCTATCAAAGCATGCTCACAGCAGGTACTGTTTAGAGTCACTATTTCACATAACCCAGACACCTTCCAGGTGTTTTGGGACCTGTTTAGAATGTGTACCCTGTTATCTGGCAGCACCCGAGCAAAGCATTAGTTCCCCCATCATTTAACACTGCCCAGCACACTCCGTGAGGCCAAGTGTCCAAATCCCACACACACTGCCCAGTATGACAAAAGCACTTCAGCAGCAAGGCTGCCACCAGCTACACCCACCCAGCCTCCTTTCCTCCTGGGCAGGACAGACAGCTCGTGGCCGCTGCTGCGAAGTGTCCCAGGAGATGAGCTTTTGCAATGCTGCATTAGAAAAAAAAAAACAAACAGCATTTTGAAGGTGCTATCGTGATGCCTGGGAATGACAACGAGACAGGTAAGAGGGAGGAAGGCAGAGTCCATCGGGGAGGTCCTGCAGAAGCTCAGCAAGAGTAAAAGCCCTAGAAGAGATGCCTATGCTTCAGCTTATCCAAAAACCTGATTTTGTGCACAGACTCCACGTGGGAAGACCCTACAGACCACATGGAGAAAACCCAATGAGCAATGCTCCTGCGGGCAGGAGGTGGGAGCACTCCCCACCCACACATTCCTCTGAGCTCCTAGGGATGTTCTACATTCCTTTTCCCTTTCTGTGCTGGAAATCCTTCCAATTCATTTGTTCAGCTAAGAATCAAAACTGAGGCAGAAGAGCACTTTGCTGTCTTTACTACTACCCTTTGACACATAACCAGTCTTCTTAGCCCCTCTCTCTATCAAAGGTAAGGGAATTCCTTCTTTTCCAACCCTTTCCTCATCCCAATTCAATTAAAAAGGCTGGTTTAGTGAGGGAAGTAGCAATAGCCTTTTTTCCCAGAGTCATTTAGGAAACTTGGCTCTGCAGCAGGCAGGATTGGTTAGATATGGGGGAACCCAGTCAGAGCCATTTGAAAGAATTTCAGGTGTGGTTAGATCAGCAAAGATGATCTCTGGGAATAAGGATGCTCTACACAAGTCTGGAAGCATTACCTGCAGGCTTTGTTTCTGCTCACAGCTCCGAGGAAGGAGGCTGGAAGGAAAGACTCACGAAAGGATCCCTGTTTGGGGACACGCTTAAACAGAGAAACTGAAAATGCCACACCTTGCTTCTGCAGGTTGGGGTTTTGGTGTACTTGTTAAATCAAAACTGAGTCATCTTTGGCAAGCCCATCCCAGCTACTCAGCCCAAATCACACTCTCATTTGAAGTCTTGTGTAATTAAGCAGGTGTGCAAAAAACTGGCTTAATTCCTCCTGGCCAGACTCCTGGCACTCACTCTACCCTAAAACACAACTGGATACAATCATACTTCATTTATGGGACAGAAAACTATAAGGTACCACATTTTGGTTTAGAAATTCACCCGCAAGTCAGGCAGATACAATTCCCCAGCTGCTCCCCAGACCTGCTTTCACCCTCTCCCTCCCCTTTTATTTAAAACAAAAGTAAAGAAAGGGAAAAGGCATCAAGTATTTTGGGTTGAAAACAGCAGTAAATTCTCCATTCCCAGTTGAAAAACAGCTTGTTCTGTCACTCAACACAAGCCCATGCAAAGCAGTGGAAGGCGTGAAGTCATAATGATTCACACGTTTTTCCTTTTAAAAGGCAAACTATTATACTGGCACAACATCCTCCAGTCAGTCTTTAATTCTCATCCTAAATCTACACAGGGGAAGGATAATGCATCCGTGTTTCTGCACAAAACAAGCAAGTTTCTGGAGTTTAAGCAGCAGATTAAGGGATTTACGATAAAAAAGTAGCACATAATATAGGTTCTCCAACATCCTGCACGACCACAGCAGCAGCTTTTACATGGAGCTCTGCACTCCTTGGTGATGGAAAGGCAGCTGACCTTGATTCAGTATAAACTCACTCTTCCTTACTCCTAAGGCAGCAGTCACAACTTCTCACTTAATGCACAGGATTTTCTCAGATTAAAGGGAGAAACAAGAAAACGTGACAGAGGTGGCCATGTAAAGAATGCAGCAGCTTCTGTGACAGCCCAGTTTCTACGTGTGCCAATAAACTACAAAAAAAGCCCATCTATAGGACACCACCACTCAAAACATCTAGCAACAGCTGCATCACACCCCACGAGACAGCTCCATTTTACCCAAAACAGAAGCTCAGCTCCTTCAGTTTGAGGCCACCCAGGAAGGCAGGGAGATACCTGGGCTGATCCCCTCCTCCTGCGGCCGTACAGGCACAGCCGGGGCTGCCTGGCCCCACACCATTCCCACCCAGCTGGCTCACCTGGTGCATACTGGGATTGCGGCCTCCCTGAGTGTGCTCTGGTCTATAATACCACAGGAGGCTCATCATCAGCTCCCCTGCAAGAAAATGTATTAAAATATGTCAAGCCTCAGTTTTCTCATAGTGTTTTCCCCACTCATCACCAGCTTCCTCCTGCTTCATCCCTTTCATTCCCACAGCACTCACGTAGAGGCAGCTGTGCTGTGATAAATATTTCATGCTGAACTAGGTGTCCTTTTGTTACAGCAAGGAACTGTATGAAGTCAGTCACATTGCGATTCCATTACACCTTCACCCCCTCCTACTTGTGTTACACTGTCACAAAGAGGTCAGGCACACACACAAAAAAAGATACAAAAATCAAATGTTTCCATCTGAAAAAAAGTATCCATTCAGACCCCAAGCTGAGGAAGATGCTCATCCAAAGCTCCACACTCACTGCATTAACTCCCAGGTTTGTGCCAGTATTGCTGACACAGGATGACATGACCAAGATGGGCCTTACCACACAGTGATCACTTTTTTTACAAGTTTTTCATTTGGGGGGGGTTCTTCTGTTTTTTCTTTTTTTGTTGTTGTTTGGGGGTTTTTTTTGGTTGGGTTTTTTTTTTTTTTTAACTGAAGCAATACCTGTAGCTCACAACATTTGGCACAGCTTCCTTGGCTCAGGGATCGCTGCTCAGAGACAGGACTTAACATCAAAACCACACTACTCCAATCACCACCCCTACTCAGGTCCCATCAAGAGTTTCTGCAGATAAGCCATGCTCCACATCCCAACTCCCAGCCCAGATGCTGGATAGAGCATCTGAGTAAACAGCAGCTCCTGAGATGTCTGTTGCAATGAAATAATAAAGGAGATCGTTGCTAAGATGGGCACTTGGCAGACATTACGTGCTTTCACGACCAGGAAGATTTTGATTACCAGTCCCAGGCTAGTGATTAAAGAGCATTTTGGTTCCTGGAACAATCTGAACGAAAGCCATGGAGCTAATCTCTTCCTCTTCATCACCCGGTCTGGCAGCAGTGGAGTACCCTAACAAGCCTGCAGCTCTCCTGAGATCCATCACTTCCCCGGTTCCAGCTCACCCTCATCTGTCAAGTGCAGAGGCAATACACTTCTAGCACAGTACCTGTTTTGGGGTCTTCCCACAGTGCCGATATCTTCGCGACATATGGCATAGATTTCTTCCGGGGTCCTGATTTCAAGAGGACGGTATCTCGTACCCGGATAATCTCCCCATCTCTCTCCACAGCCTGATAGCTCTTGCGAACAGCCGGCTCTGGCTCATTCTATACCATTGAAACACACAAAAAATAAAGCAACCTCAGCGTACATGCAAAGAGTTAGTTTACTGTTTGCTACCCCAATCCAAAGACTGCTTTGGTCCTGCTAAAACTTAACTAAAAACTTGCCTAAGCCTACTCAGAGCTAAGTGCTTCCACTCCAGCAGATCTCAGAGAGAAGTCATACAGCGTTAAAGACCCCTCATGGCATCTCTATTCTCACCAGACTGTGTTACCACAACAAAGATCAGGTCAAACAAATTACTTGTTCTATGGGTAGGGCACTCATAGGTAAAGAAAGTTCACCAAGGAATAGCATCCAAGTGCTCACAGGTCACACAGCCATGGTTCTCAATACAGCAAACCAACTATTTCTCCTACATAATGCTGGCAAGTAAGGAGCAGCTCGCCAGCGGGAGAGAAAGTCACACAGAGGCACATATCTCTGAAATTAATACCCTTATTTCAAATTAAAACACAGTTGCTCCTGCAATTCTACATGCAAAAAACAACCTTCAGAAAACTCACCATTTCACCTGCCTACCTGTCAGTGTACATTTTCTTCCTATCCAAAGGCACGGAAAACCAGGCCTATTTTGAATGCTACACATTTCTCTGATACAGACATTGCAGGAAAACCAATAAAACACGAAATATTTCACATGAACAGGGCAGCAAGTGGCAGGGAGGCCGTGGCATAAAGCACTCCTTCACAAGATTGCTAACACTTCCTTCGTACCCTCTAACCTACAAAACTGTCACTTTTTGGACTGCAAACTGAGGGGGTTATTTTATTTCTGCTCTGAAAACTCATTTCAGAATGCCTGAGCAGGATGAGTTTAACCTCCTGCCAGACCACCCAGGCAAAGCCAGAAGCATTATGTGCCAGGCCTTAAGGAGATTAATGGTGCACTGCTCCTTTCAAGGTGTCAGAGTTTGAGTGATGGGTGCAAGAGGCCTGTCCCTGGCTTTCACGGGCTTCACCCCTGCACAGCCCTCGGTACCTGTATGCAGCCTGAAGAGTTGAAGCTACAAAACCTGTCCTGGGTGATGCTCTCAGCAGCTTCAGGTTATGCCACTGCACAGGTCCCCTTGCTGCTGACATTTACCACATGCAGTTCCATGCCTTGTCTCACTTTCCCAGACAGCATGTGGGTCCAGATTTCAAGTCCACAGCTCTTATGTTTTAGTAACACAAAAGATATTGCCTCCTTCCTCAAATGAAATGAACTTTACAGTAGTTAATTAAATTTTCTGGCAGGAACTTCCCACCTTGCAGAAGCCAGTCTCTGCCCTTGAACACAACAAATGGGAAAATACAGACAAAAAAAATCCTTGAAGGAGCAACCGGCCACGCCACCATATAAGCTACAAAAAGGGGGCTATTGGATGCTAGAAAAATTCCATCTGAGAGCCCACATACTGCCCAGCCCCCTGTGCTCCGAGATCCCTGCTAGGCTACAGGCACCATCAGTGAGAGCAGCTACCTTCAGACAACCGCTCCTTATAACGAGGCTGAAATATCCCTTGTTTTCTCAGACAGGTTTGCCCTAACCCAGGAGGAAGAAGCTGGAGGCCAAGCTCTCTGTAGGACAGACTCACACGTGCAACAGGTGCCACCCTTGCAAACGCCGAAGCCAGAAGTATTCATCAGCATGGTGTTTCCACTGATGCTAGCACCGGAATAGCTGGTTTTCCTTCCTTTCCAAACCACCCTTCGTGCTGTGCTAGGTAATACCAGGGCGCACAAGGAAAACAAAGACAACAGCAGCCTGGCCTCCAAGCCCAGCCACAAGGCACTGTTCGCTGCTCTGACCTGCAGCCTGTCCAAGAGGTTCCAAACGGCATCTAGTGACCACCTCCAGCCTGAAGCAAGACCCAAGGCGCTCTCAAGCCTTCAGGACCTTAGTCCCCTGAAGATGCACAAACAGGTACAGCCGTACACGTGCAAACCCCAGCATTCCACAGACACCTACCACAACATAGACTGCCTTCTCGCAGGCGGTGCCAACGGGTATCCAGCCATTGGTAGCTCTGCGCCTGCTGATGCGCTGCTGCTTTGGATGGGAGTGACCTCCTACCGCTTTGCTGTCAGAGGCGTGGAGGCAGCCCGTAGTATTTCGGAGACCGGATTTCGAGCCGCTGGGAGGCTTTGAGCTCTGAGGACATTCTCGGGCCATGGTCTGAGGATCAGAGTTGGGGGTCTGCAGATGAGGAACGGGTTCTGCAGCTGGTGGCACGCTGGGTACAGGACATCCTGAGAGCGGGTGGGCAGGTGACGCAGGGTGCCCTGCCACTGGGATTGTGAGGTTCAGCTGGTCCAGAGACTTGCAGCCTTCTGACAGAAGGGAAGAAGAGAGACATGTATCATTTGAAGTGTAAGACATACACACACAATCAGGACCACCCCAAACTACCATCGCTTCCCCCTAGAAATTCCCTTTATCACATTATAGTGGTAAAGACTCTTCATGTTGTAATGTCATTTTGCACCGTCACTGGATTCTAAAAGCAAAAGATATTTCTAAGCCTGTGATGCTCCAATATGTTGCTGCCGATGACACTGCACTACAACAAACCTGCCTGAAAACCCCCAAAGTAATGCCAGCCAGTAATACACATAAGGTTGGCCAGTGTCCAAAGCAGTTCCAGCCTGTCAATATGTATAAAAGAAATAAAAGGCTTATCAAAATGATGGGAAGGATTAAACCACACTAGCAGAAGCCGCCAGCTTATTTCAAAAAGCCAAATTCTAACTAATCAGGGAAAATTGAGAAGATTCTCCAAATTCACTCCAGAAACATGAAACAACACAGAACAAGACTACACGAGATGATGCACACTGCTGCCCTCAGCAAAACCGTGTCCCTAGAGCAAACGCATTAACCACAACAGGTTAGTAAGCCAGCTGACGCCGCCTCTCAAAAGAATCCCAGAACACCTCACACTGCTCTAGCAGTCACAGAACAAGCCCTCAACCCAGGCCAGCGTGTCCATCAGAACAGCAAGTCGGATCCGAATTACCCGCTGTCAGCAGGAAGGGAGCTCCCAGGCCAATATACAACACACCCCTATTTGCTTCATCTGAAAGCGTGCTTTTTGGGGTGAGCAAAAGGGCAGCTTTGGGATTGTAGCTTCAAGAGATGCCTTTGGTCTGGAGCATGTCCTAGCAGATCCGTGGGACTGCACTTCTGCAGAGCTGCTAAAAAAATGTCTACAAGTGAAAAAACATCGAGTCACCAAGCTTCAGCTGAGTAATAGCCGAGATCCCCCTCGCAATAACAGGAAATTATTGCCTCCTGTCTCTCACTTGACCCTCCCTAAGGGGGCTGCAGCAAAGCCGCCGCCGAGCTGCCAGCACCAGGGCTGCCACGGACAGTTGCAGATTTTGCTGACCCCGAGCAGCAAATGCCGCAGCAGCTCCCTCAGCGAGCCAAGACGCCAGGATGCGAGTTCAGGTATCCTGCCTGGCCTTGGCAGGCACAGGGACCCACAGAGCAGTGAATCACCTCTTGAGCATTTTGCTTACAAACGCAGTTTTCAAGCTTGAACTAAACGCAGGACGAAGCTTCACAAAAATATCTACTGAACTCCAGGAAAAGCAGTGCAGAGCTGGCCTTGCTGGCACCCCAGGACTCCTTCCTTGCTTGCAGACACTCCCAAGCCCTGCTAAAGCATCTCTCACAGCCTGTCCCATCCCATCGCCACCACGCTGCTTCCAAACTGTGTGCTGAAAAACATCCGTAGAATGGGGAAAGGAATGCCTCGCTCCTGCATATGGCAAACCGTAGCCACCCAATATTACAGCCTGATCCCTTGATTTGTACCAAACAGACATCGATATTTCCATATGAACATCCTGAATGCACCAAATACAACAGATATAACACAAGGCATGTGACACATCAAGCTGGATCCCCTCATACCAGTACTCTTGGATGGGAGCCTGTTGCTTGCAGCCAAAGTACTCCTCTAATTCACTAAAATAACCCACTCCAGGGAAGGGTGAGATTTCAGAGGCGCACACAGATACAAAAATCAACTCCTGCGCATAATTCCCTGTTAATATTGTAGAGACTGCCTCATACACTTCAATCCACAAAACAAAGTCTAAATTATTCCGGTGTTGTAGGCTTTTAAATCAACATTGCTCCCAGGAAGGCAATCACACCAAGGAAGATCTCAGCAGCAGGGTGACACACCGTGAGTAAACACATGCCCCTGGAACCACCGCTGCCCCCGCCAGCACTGTGAGGGAGCACCAGCTTCGCAGGGAGGGCTGAACTCTGAAAAATGCTGTCTGTACTGCCTGCACCCTTCTGGTTGCACGAAGTCAGAGGCACCAGCAGGCAAAATTTCAGGACCAAAGCAAACTGACATGACTTCAGGGCACTACGCAGAAAACTGTTAGACAAGAACACATCGCTGAGCTAGCTGTCTTGCAAGCATCCAACTTTAAAGAGCACTGAAGCCACTAGCGAACACTGTCTGGCTGCTACCGTAAGAAGCAGCACCACAACAGCGGGGATATTTAGGGAAAACCGAAATTATTCTTCAACCAAAACCTCCCGAGTTTCAGCAGCTTCCTACAACGGCAGATGACAAAGCCTCGTTCAAAACATGCGCTGAACCAAAACTTCACCCACCTACCTGAAAATGTGTTTTCAGAGGGTAAGTCATGCCTCCTTTTGCCTCAAACACACGGTTAACTGAAAGGCTGATGTTTACACTCTCAACAGCTGAAGCAGCAGCCTCGTTTATAGACTGTTTGCAGGCAGCAGCACTGCCTAGCTTGATGGCTTTAATACAGAGTACTGGTGTCTGATAACCCCCACGCAACAATCCAGTTTTAAATATTTCAAAAGATATTTTTCAATAGCAAAGGCAAAGCTCTGAGATAAAGCACATCAGAGGACAAAGTCTGAAAAAACAGACAGAGGACATAAGACAGCCAGTCAAATAACTACCTTGCCTCTTACACCGTCATCACCTGTTCTCATTTCAATGCCTCATTTTCAGACATTATTTAAGAGCCAAGATGGGATGGCTACTCACCAAACTAACAGTGTACCCAGCACTTATATCACCACAGTGAAATTCAAGCATCTGTCCAAACACTAGACTCAAACTGAACTGCTACACAGCCTTGCCAGATCCAATCTATAAAAATCTTAAAAGACTGCATCCCCCATACAGCTTGCACCAGGGAGAGTCTAATGACCGAGGCAATGCCTGCTTCATCACACTGCTCCGCAAGGATGCTTCTGTCCTGAGAACGAGCTTTTGGGAACGGAGGAGTAACTCAGCCCGATGTGCTTTAGACCCTCCGCTCAGAACGGCACAGCAGGATGGCGAGAAGCCTTGCAGAGCATGTAGGAACTAAAAGCCACTCGTTTTACACAGATCAAAGCTAAGTGGTTAGCTCCAGCATGACAAGTCATGAGTCACCTTCTCACTGCCCAAATCCTTTCACCGATTCTATGCTTTCCACACCAATAAAGACCTTTCAGTGGGAAAAACCCTCAGGGCTAAAAATGGGGGAAGGGGAGCTGAAACGCAGATTCTTTCTGAGCTGCAGTTTCACTGCCAAAGCTGAGAAGCACCACCGCAGAGGGAGCTTGCCTCCTGGCAACGAGATACCTTCCTTAGCCGCCGTGCTGAACCAGCCCTCTTCTCCTAGGAACGCCAAACGAGATTTGCTCGCACTTTGCACCTTACCTGCTGCAAAAGGCATTTTGTAGGGGTAGCTGTTCCGTCCTGCATGCACACTGCTAATCCTGCCCTCTGGCACGTGCACAACTCCACAGACGCTGTAACTGTTAATCGCCGTTCCTTCTCCACAACAGTACGGAGAGTTACACCAGTGGAGTGGCTGGAAATGAGCACCTGATGGCAAAGAACTGGGCGATACCAAGAGCCCCTCGCAGGTAGCAGATTGCGAAAGCTCGTCCTTGGGGTAAATGGAGCAGTGAGAGTAGCCACTGTATCCACTTTGGCCATAATAAACGTAAAACCCGTTCAATGGAGTCAGATCCGAGGATTCATAGAGACATCCACAATCCGTGTGATTTCCGGGCACAGGCAAGGGAGGGAACTGCTGCACTGGAAAAGAAGGCTGATGAAATTCCTGTTTAGGAGTCGGGGATTTTTCTCCAGGTCTTCCATACTCCGGCTTCATGGAAGCTTGCCCACCCATAAGCAAAGGCAGTCTGTGGTAGAAACCCTCTGTGCTAGCGTAAGAGCTAGACAGCGACTCGTAAGGGGCGGGTTCTGTCGTCCCGCAGAGCCTAGAGGAGTCCCGCTGCTCTCCTTTCCCCAAAGCACCCACTCCTCGCCAGCCATGCTGAACGTCCATCTTTAAGCTAGCCATTTCCTTCTTGGATTTGACGCAGTTCTTCCTACTGGCTTTGGCCCATTTGAGAGTAGATTTTGAACAGTGGTTCTCTGACTTGCCCTCTCCATCCGATTTACTCCTCTGCTTCAGGGGCTGGTCTTTTTCATGGGTCAGCTTCAGAAAGGCCACGGCATTCAGGCTGGCCAGTCTCTTTGGGGTGGGATGATAGGAGATGGCACCATCCTCCCTCTTTGCCCCATCATCAAAGACCTCATCCAGTGAATGGTCACAGCTATTGCATTTCTGACTTGGCTCATGCCGGGTTTTTCCTTTACCTGTTTTCACAGCTGTTTTTTCCAGTGCAGGCCAGTTGTCACCAGCTTTGCAATGAAAGCTCTTAACAGTACATTCTCCACCGGCTTTAACAGAGTCCCTCCGAAAACGCCTGCCAGATAATAAGCCATCATCCCGTTCAAAAAGCAGATTGTTCACTGCCTCTGCATTCAGCGAGGCCAGCCTGCGCTTCCTGGGCTCTGAAGGAGCCGTATCAAGGTCTTGCTCTGTCCCTGGATAAGTTATTGTGCACTTTTCCCCAGATGAATCACTCTTCCCTGCTCCCACAGGCTGAACTTGTTCAGAGAACAAAGCAGGTCCCAAACCCTCCATCCAACTGGGAAGGTCCTTTTTTTTGCAGCTCTGGGTCTGTTTCGACAGGGATCCAGCCACATCCTCCAGCCTGGTGAGGAGCACTTTACAGGTCTTTTTGTTCACTGAGGGAAGCAGACGCCTCCGCAGCGGGTACGTCTTTCGTACTTCATGCAAATTCTTGGTTTTGCTTGTCCCCACAAACCCACTTGTACAGTTCGGGGCCTCGGTGGCACCTCCGTCTCTCTGCTCGCCACACTCTGTGTCGGTCCTGTCCATCCTCCTGCTGCTTGTTGGTGATGAAGCTTGACCAGCAGAACCAGCTGGATGTTTCAGAAGGAAAAGTTGTTTCTTCCGGGCATGCGTCATAGGATCAATGTCCAATCCTGAGAATGAACAGAAGAAAACATCTATTAATATCGCTGAGAGGGACCCATCTCCTCACAAAGCACAACTGCCAATTGGGAAATATTTGGGGAAGCTTGTTTCTCTACACAGTAGAGTCTTTTTTTGGGTGATGGCCAGTTAAGCCAATTAAGAGACAGGATGCAATTAGATGTGGTTTAATATTAAGCCATAGAACACGATAGTAATTAAAAGTTAGGCGGTGACAGCAAATGCCACAGCAGCTGGGAAAACCAGGGTACAGCCAGAAAGCTGTTTCACCCAGCTCCCAGTCCAAGTAGCACTGGTGTAACAGGGAACATGTTTCCAACACGTTACAAATTCTCATCAAATCTACTAAAGCTGATCTGAATGCTGGTCCAGGGCGTACAGCAGAAATAAATCAAAGGTATTTGACTGCTTGCATGTTGATACAGGCAGGCTGTTTCATTGTCATTTTCTGAAACAATTAGAAGAAGAAAAACAAAGTCCACCTACTCACGTGAAAAGTAAACTTGGTCTATTAAGCAGAGATCTGCCAACATTAATAAATTGAATATATGCAAATCCCTGTGCAGGTTAGAACCTGGCTACCCGCTGCTCTCATCGTTCCCTCCAGTTGCATTTTATAAAAAAAACTGGACACCAAACCACCAAATCATCACACTCAGCAGAGAGGCCCTAAAAATACATTTATGGGAGGATAAAGAATGACTCAGCTGCATGTCATTCCTGACTTTTCATCTAGATGCTATGTCAAGTCACTGTTCAAAACCAACACAAATTACTAAAATACAGAAAGCAAGAGATTAGAATCTGTACCTGGAACAGGAACCGCCTCGCTGAAGGCACAGCTGAGCAAACCAACACCCAGTGCCCTAATGAAGCCGCTGGCAGACCAGGCAGCTTCAGCACATCCAGACCTTCCCAGCCAGGTGGAACATCACAGGAGTGGTCCTGCTCCGATTTACCCTGAGAGGGAACTTTTCCTGCAGAGGCACAAGGAAAGCCAGCCTCGCGAGGAGGATGGCTCCCTCCAAGCAATACATCACCAGAGCTCTCTGTGGAAAGGTGGGGAGGAAGCATCAAGGGCAGAAGAAATGGAGACAACTGCTGCCTGCCTTCACCCAAAGCATCAGCAGCAGTTGTATGCTCACCAGTCATGCAATGAGTACACCCCAGGCTTTCTGACCCCACCACAAGCAGGACCTTAGTAATAAATGACCTCTAAGTATGTAGTAAGCAAGCAATAGGAGAGGAACAACCCCAGCTGGAGAGCCCTTTCAGCCACGCATTGGCTTCCTAAGTTAGCCAGCAAACGGAACAGGAAAATGAAAAATCAGGTTCAATTTTCAGCAGAAGCATTACCATGCCTTTGCACTCTTGCATTTCAACTTCAGCAAGCGACTTGCAGCAGGCTTTTGTCGGGTATTTGAGCAGTTAAGCAATTCTGCAGTCTGAAGAAGCGCACATTCACATAAGAAGCTGCAGTTCTAATGCCAAGAAAGGATACAGGTGGGTGATACTGACCTATAAACATTTAAAAAAAGTCAGCCTAATGGAGTGATACTGGAATAGATTTAACTAAGTCTGTATCTGAGCATCGTAAAGAGCAGAAAAGGACAACTGCTTGTACTCAATGGTATTTACAAAGTAGTCAGGTTCCCTTTATTGGCACCAAAGAGTTGGTCTTCATATTAGCATCAACCTAGGAGTGGTCTGATCTTCCCTGCAATCAGGTATTTAGCTGGAACACCCCTCAATTGACACAATCAACACTGGCCTGCCACTTTTGAGGCATTTAATTAAAGCTACCACTGCTTTTGCAGTGATTAGAACAAAGCTACTGAATTACAAGAACTGTTCATTTGATATGGTTTAATCAAGCTGATAATTAGATTATCTATTTGAAATAAGCCAAATGTGTTTTAATTGACTTGCTTATATATGCAGTAACTAAAAAACTCAGGAATTGAAAACCACTGTGGTTTTCACATTGCTTTGCTAGAAGTCATACTCTTCCCAACTTGTTTTGGGGTAACTGGCCCCTTACTCTGTGTGTATCTCCCATGGCTAGTGCCCAAACAGAAGTGCTCTGCAGGAAGCAAATATTCATGTATATCCATGTTTTTCTGGTTAAAAAAAAACCACCAGGTTCTGGAAATCAGGAGGATGCTTATCAAGTCAGGCAGACAATTTCCTCCAAAACTGAAATTCTTCTTGCACAAGAGGCCAAGCTGACCACACAACCTCCACAGTTTGCAAAAGGACTATAATTTAAAAAATAGACCAGGCAGAGGAGGGTTTGGCAGTGGTAGACCAGGCATCCTACATAATCATGCCCTGGGGAGTATAACTTTTCCCAAGCTACACGGACCAGAGGTTTCCTTGCAACTCTCATCCTACTTTCTGTTGCCCCTAACGAAAGACTGAGCTTCTGGCAGGGGTGCTCTGCAGAAAGGTGAAAAACCCAAAATAAACCACCATGACTTGCCTTAAAAACCAGCACCAGCCACCACCACCTCCTCCTCAAGCTTTCTCAAGCAGCCTGACCTGGCCACTCACCGCTCACCCTTCACTGGCCAGGGCTTCACAGCCTGCTGGCATTGAACCAGTTCTACCAAAACCTCAGTACTATAGACATGACTTTGTTCATTCCACATCTGCTCTAAAGTTAGAGTCTGGTAGAGACTGAAGGAAGGAGATTTTTCAAACAGTGAGGTAGAGTCATTAAACAGCACAGTGACCGTCTTCCCTGTCTGACCCCGTAAGGAATGCCAAGACAAACAACAGCTTAAAGAAAATACCTTTTCTGAAACTAAGCATAAGAACACTTTAAGTAGCAATACCCAAACTGAAAACTGAGGGTTCCTCTCCCCACTTTCTTCCACTTACATTGCCTGGAACTGATGCAACACGCATCTCCCAGTGGGGAGCAGGTAGCAACACCTTGCCATGCTGCATTTACAGCTAATGCTCTAACCCAGCTTTCACCACTGCCAGGCTGCAACTGGGAACATCAAGGGAAATACTCAGGTTGAACATGTAAAAAAGACAATCGAGGTATTGAGTTGGAAAAGCGTTAAAGTGGGAAGAGCACCAAGATTCAATGCAATCCATTTTATACACCTCAGTCACACAAGCCCTTTGACACGAAGTTCTTCAGCACAATAGTAATCAAGCAATCACAGGCAGGGTTTTTTTATTTATTATTTTTTAATAAAAGGAGGTTCTGTCTGTCTGCCTGGATCTCCTCCTCGGCATCTGTTCTCTAGTTCTCTCTCCCACATTCAGAGGTCAGCTGCTCCAATACTACAAAACATTTACCTACAGATGAAGTATCCAGAAATTTGTGAAAAGACAAAATAAGCCAACCCCACTTATTCTGACATTACAGCCAAGCAAATCCCTTAAGTGCCAGCAAGGAAAACAGCAGTACCATCCAGCAATGTTCCCACATGATTGTAAACCCTCTGAAATCCAGCTTTACAGCAGCAACACAGGAGGACATGTAGAAATACAACCCAAGTACCTTAACCAAATGCAGTCTGCATTACTGTCTCTTTCCACAGTTGATTCCTTGGCTAAACAAACAAAAACCAACCAAAAACCAGCCAAGTTTCTCCCCGATCTACTCAGTTTGGAGACAGAGAAGGTTGTTCTTCCAGATTGCACCCCACTGAAAACCTTAAGTCCAAAGTCAGTGAATTCTGTTTGTCTTCAGACACATGATTGAAACCCATTTGCTCTGTGCTGGCTCAACATTATCAGTAGAAATAAACCAATTTTGAGTGAATCAGTTACAACGTGTGGCTAAAAAGGTTCAGTTTCTACACAGGGAACTTCCCTACAATAAAACAACCACCATGACCCACAGAGTAGTTTGTATAAGCTGGAGCATTGTTTATCCTCCCAAGTCCTTTTTCTGACCTAATATTCTAATGGAGGTGGGAACAACCAGGTTTAACATCCATAATTGATCTTGTTATTCCAGAGCCTTATACAATGTGAATTTATTACAAACCATCGTGACCAAAGGGGTGGGGGGCTGGGGGAGATACCAGCAGTTGACTCCATATCCCACAGAAACCAACTCCTCAGCATCTCTTGGAGAAACTCTCTCACGCCACCACATAAGTCACTCTCAGCCTGGAGAATTTTGTGCATTTTCTGTCCTGTGATTTGTCACATACAGGTGCAGAAAGAGCCATCCTGAGCCTTATGCTAAGCAGCCCTTGCTACAAGACCACTGTAGTGATGCCACTGCCAGAGCTGGAGCAGTACTGTGATGGGCAAGAAGAAAAAAGCCTGCTAAACCAGCAATTCACCTACATGGCAAGCACATATCCAGCAACAGGCACCAAACTGTCTTGCTAGATTGCTCTATTAACAGAAGCCATGTTTAGCACACTGGGCTACTGAGAAGTCTTTCCATGCCTATGAAGTTGCCAGTATTGCATTGATTGCTTTGCTACAGGGATGCTCCTGCTCATTTCCTTCTTGGCAAAAAGCACAGAGCAGCTAAGACTCCTGCCTTACCTGTGATCTAGCAATCCCTTTTCTCCCCGCAGCGTAACACACAAGCAGGCTTTTGAACGCTGCTCAAAACTAAACCATCTGACAGTCAAGTGTATCATGCCTCAAGATCAGAGTCACACCGAGTTTATTTACAGCAAGTATTGTACTCATTTCAGCTGGGAGGGGAGAGTGCCAGGGCTCTTCATTCTCTTTCCACTTTTTTATTGCTTCACAAAGCAAAGAAGGAATAACAACTGTGCCTAGAAGTCTCCAAAAAATCACAAGGTAATCTGAAGAACGAAAAGTGAAGATACTTAAGACTGAACTACCCATTTACTGCTTGCAGCTGAGGAACTGGGTTAATGGTAAGAGGACATTTAGGTATAACTATTGGAAACAAAACAAGTTCAGAGCAGCAGCTTGGTCTAACCAGCTGCATCCAGGGCCCACCAAGCATTTTAAAGCTAGCTGGAATCGCTGTCTCCTCCTTCAAACTGGACTAGTTCTGAAAAACTGTCTTGACAGCTATTGAACCCAAACCAGATCAGAATAAAGATAGATTAAAAAACCAACACTGGTCCAATTTTCTGCTAGAATAAAACCACTACCCAAACAGCAAAAGCAGAAGAGAGTTGATGCCTCATTAGCAGGAAAATAAGCAAGTGTGTTAACAGCTGCATTTTCTGTAATCACGCAGCTGCAGCATCTGTCTCTCCCTCTCTATCACTTGATTGCAAGTGAAATTAGAAGAAACTAGTCTGGGACACCCATTCAAGCACCATTTCCTTTCCAAAGCTTCACTACGGAGATGCACTCGTTCCAAGGAGATGATGCCAAAAGCACAGAAATTTAAAGCTTTTAAGGCTCCTAATCCATTTGGCACTTCAGTAATATACAAAGAGTTACGACAACACCGATCTTCTCCATGCACAGCATCATTCTGTCGACTTTCAGCCCCTGTGTTACTTGAACAAGTTATATCCATTTAAATTGGCACAGCTTATGCTATGACAACAGCCTTATAACTGGAAGTATCTGGAGGATTGGCTCCTTTCTCCCTACTGCTTTTACAGTCGAGTAATTCTGTGCTATAAGGAACATGTTGCATGAAGGAAGCCTCCCAGGAGCTCTCAGAAATCCAGATAAATCACAGGAGCGTCAGGTATCCCAGGCTGAATTACCAAAATGGTGTGCGAGTCCCATGAGCGGAAGCATCGTTTCAGTCTCAAACATTTAGAAAAACTGTAATTGTTGCAGGCTGCAATTTGTCTTCCCAGGGTCCAGCCCCGATTTTTCTCTGGAGACCCATCAAAAGCTCCATCATCCACATGCTCCAGAGAAAACTGTTTATACAGAGCTCATTAGACTGCAGAAAAGGCTTGTTTCTCTCTCTCTCATTGGCACAGCCCTAACCATTTGCCAGCACCTCCTGAAAACCACATGAACACCGCACTGGAGGATGCAGCCCATGCCTCCGTAGCGTCAATAAAGCCTGCAAAAAAGATCTGGGGCAACTCTTGCACAGTCAAGAGAGGATCTGTGGAAGCTGTATGGGACTACACACTGCTCCACTCCCTGGTCCAATACCAGTAATTACAACTCCATTGCGAAAGCCTGTGCTCCAGCCACATAGCTGGGAGTGCTGCAGCACATGTGTGGCTGTGATAAATTACAGTGCTCAAACAACTGCAATTATAACCCCATGCTTTAAAACCAGTAGTGCTACACCTGTCTGAAAGCAATGGCAAGCTGAGAGCGAACCAGGCTGGGGTGCAGTCCCTACTTGCACAGCTGACCACTTGAATAAACATGAGCTAGACCTGTTAACACCCCCGGCAGAGCAGCTCCCCAGCTGATTTCTTGGGAGGGCCTGTCCTAGCCTTGATTATCTGGTTTCAGATCTTGCCTAGTGGCAGTGCTCTGAAGCGCTTTGCAGGGAAGCCAAAATTAAATTTCTCTGGCTGTTCTCACACTCTCCACAGCCCCAGCAAGCAGTGTTCACAAGGAAGAAAAAAAAAAAAAAGAACGAAAAAAAAAGAAAGAAATCCCTGCTGCACCACCAAAGCCCGAGCTCGGTGCCTGACAGCCGGATGGCCAGGATCCTGCTCAGCACCCAGAGCAGGCACAGCACCCTGGGCAGCAGCACTCCCCAAATCCCAGCTCTGCGCTCCCTCTCTCCGGGCAGCGTTTATACCCAGCACGGCCACGCAGCTTGCCAGCCCTGGGGAAAGCAGCCCCTTGAAAGCCTCAAATGCAGACAGTTGGAGTTCAGAATTCCCTGATCAAAGCAATTTGGAAAGCCCAAAGAGGCAGGCTGGGTGGGCAGGGGAAGCATTTCGCATCCCCTGACCCCCTGCCATCGCCGTGGCAGAACTACCAGTGAGCAGCAAGGTGCGAGCCCACGCTGCGACCGCTGCACAGCACAGACATGCCCACAGCTACAAGGAGGCTTAGGTTCAGACTTTGACATCTTTTGGCAAGGGCAGGCACATGCTTTTGGAGAAGAGATTGTAGCAAGAACTGTTCAACTAACTTTGCTTGCTAAGTTTTTCATTTAGGAGTAAGCTGCTTAATTCACATCTAGCTGAGAAAAGCCAGCTCTCTCAGTATCAGTGGAAAAGAATGATGTACAAGTCTAGGGGAGAGTAGGAAGACATTTCCTCAAAATCAATAACAAGGTGCATTGTTTGGGAGACTAATGCAGAGCACATTGCCTTTCCAGAGAGGCACCAGCTTTCCTTTGGCCAGTAATGCAGCTTTGTAGCATCGGTAATGTTACATTTTCAGCGAAAGGCTGTCACTTAGGTTGACTATTCAGTAAATGCTATAGTAAGAAATAAATGTGGGAAGTAAGATGTGACCTCAACAACTCAAACATCAGTCACCAAAACCAGATCAGGCTTTATAGCCACAGTCTTGTTTACATATTTGCCTTAAATTAAAACCAAAGTTTCTGAATGCAAAGCCTTCATTGAACACTTATTTGTACAGCCATGACCAACACTTGCAAACCCACTTCCTAGAGCCTATAAGAACTAAAGATTTCCACCCCCAGCTGTTGCCACAAGCCTTCTGCTTGTGACTCACAACACAGCAGTGGTGTCCGAACATCTGCAGAAAGTTCAGATGCTTTTGCTGCTGTCTGCAGCCTTGCCACACAGCACCATGAAATTGCTCCAGGTGAGTTCAGAGCTCACAGCACTGCCGGTTTCATGCTCACTCTCTGGGGGAAAGGTGCAAAAGCTGTGCTTATCCACAAGCAAAGCCACCCTCACCTCCCCCAAACTCCAAACCCATTACAAACCCAGCGAAAACTGGAAGCAGTTGGGGATCAGAATTTTGTTCTACTTCCTTATATTGCTCAGATGGAGAAGATTACCATCTTCCCTCCTTCAGAAGGGACACATTTCTTTTGCCTTCTGACAAGAAAAAGAGGGATGCACCAGGATGAGAACAAAACTTTGAGCTAACAGACACCTTAAGGCTGACAGAATACGCACCAATTTCTGAACAGTATTTTAATCCTGCATTCATCACTTGTGCTTCCTACAAAAGAGCCTCATAGCTGTAGCAGCAGGAACCCACTGCCACTCCAAAGTTTTCGGCCAGTAGCCATTGGCTTTGGATGTTAGTCTGCAAACTCTGTTTGTGCACCAAGCAGGGACTATAGGGAAAAATAATACACAACCATGTCATTAGAGACACAATCAAACAAGCATACACACAGAAGGCCAACCCCCTTCTCGAACAGAAACCACCTCTTTGCCAGTGCAAACACTGTAATTATTCCCACAGTGCAAAGCCCACCATCGGCTTCTCGTCTCTCAAAACAAATATGAGAAAAAAAATTTGAAAAGTAAGAAGTGAGAATGATGGATAACCAGACCCAACCACACTGCTGCGATGCAAGCCCAGGTAAGGCAAAGGAAATCCCTGGCATTTGCAAGCACAGGCAATGAGTACATGGAGGTGGGGGTGAAAAATCAGGCTCAACTTGTCTCAAGGCTGACAACTTTGAATGAAAGCACTCATGCTTAAGAGACGCTTTGACACTTGGCCTTTGCTGTAACACTCCCCAGTGAATCAGTCATTAAGGCTTCCTTTTAACGAAGACAGGCAGAGTACAGAGATTAGGCAAGATAAGCCCTGGAAAGGATGGGGGTGTGTAGGCTGGACCACCTGAGAAACAGGCTAAAGTTTACACTGATTTTACAATTCTTCTGAAACATCCCAGAGAACATCAGCAGCAACTACTACTACACATAATGTATTGGATATATTAAATATCACAAGTTTACAAAGAACTGCCTATTAGAACTTTAAATAGGTTCCATGTAAAGCTGCCTATGTGACAGCTACGCTAACACCACCCTGTAAGGTATCTATAAGTAGTCTGAAAAACCAAGTCAAAAATATTCCAGGACAGCTTTGACAGTTGTGTTTTTAGAAGGAGCACAAGCTTTGCCAATCAAGTTAATCAAGGTTTAAAGAAAAAAAAAACACACCAACCAAGCCCTGCTCATCTGACTTTCCATATATGCAAAATGCAAACTAAATTCCTTCACGGCAGAAGGCTGAGTCTGGTAAAATATCAATCATATGTCACTTTGCTCAGATAGCTCTGGCACCAGTCCTGGTTATACGGACAAAATGGAATAACAAATTATTTCCAAGACTTTATTTTGAAGAACAAAGTGCAAGATTTTTCTATAGTAAATATTAAAGCTCTTCTATATATTAAAATCACACTCTTCCACGACCGCTTTAGGAACTTCCTCCAAGCTGCTCAGCTTAAATAATTCAAGATGCACCGTGATTTCATGTATTACACATGCATCTGCAAAACTGTGCTGCCTTTGGGAATTTCAAGGGCAGGTGCATCCCTGCCAGCTCCTCTCCATTTCACAAGGCTGTCGCTGCCACCCTATCACAGGATCTGGACGTCCCTTCTCCTCTCTCCAGTATGTCTCCCTCCACAAAGGTCTCCATTCACTCTCAACTCTTTTGACTATAAGCTGTCAGCACAGCACCCCTGAGATTCAAAGACAACACGTCACTACTCAACAAGCTCAGAAGTTGCTTTAGGGGAGAAAAAAAAAAACAATGCAGGAAATTCAGAGAAGGGCAAGGCATTCCTTCAATATACCATTTAATTAACTATCCTAAATTCTGACCCAAAATCCAACTTCAAGGACTTTTTTTTTTTACACTTTAAATAATCTTCATCTTATTTTCATTACCTCAAAGCATCCCCTCAAAACTATCTGACAATACAGTACCCCACCTCTATGTCTGAATCCTTGGCATTGGGGCTCCAGGTACCGCCTCTGTTACCATCTCTGAGAGGAGTGCACAAGAGAGACTGCATTTTAAAAATTTAACAGGCACACATGTTTATAACCTCGACTTAAACTCACAGAAGCTTTAAACCCAGGCAGGCAAAAAAAGGCTATGCTAAATAACAAGTTCATGTAATATTTTTGAGGATTTCTGTGTTCTGACTCATCCTCAGCTGAAATACGTTGACCAAAACTACCTCTCCAGACCAACGCTGTAATCTGAATGTATTTTCAGTTCTAGAATAAGTACTTAAGACAGCATCATCTTTCATTTGGAAATACCTATTGTCACTATGCGGTTTTAAACTTAGTTTCACATCAATTCAACCTCAACTTGGTCCATACAAAGCAAGATGTGCACAGAGCAGAACACCTTTCTGGGATTTCAAACTTCTTCCATCACAGGTTTTTATTCCTCTTTATATTCAGAGTATACAGACATTTCAAAAGAAAATGCACTTTTTATTTCTTTACTCTCACTTCCCTACCATCACCTGAAATACCAGCATCCTCCACACACCTCCCTAGCTGGGGACACAGGTGACGGAGGACTACTCACACTGAGCAGTTTTCCATCTGGGAGCTTCACTCCCAGTCCAAAATCCCAGTCAAAGAAAGGCTTTACAAAACCCTCATTCCCCCCAGAATCCCTGTAACCAAACACTCTCCTTCCCCAGACACATTATAAATTACAGTGCCACGCTGAACGCTAAGCAGAGCTTACATGTGAAGCTGGCTTTGCTACATTTGAACTCATGGAATAAAAGTTCAGATTTGACTGAAGCATAAGACATTGTCATCAAATTGGGCAGAACTGCACTGCAGGGCTAGAAACTGGGAGCTGTCTATATTCCCACATCTTGTAGCAGCAGTTACGACCAAGGTAAAACTGCCAAGCCTCACTAAACTTAGTGTAAAACCTTGCCTCCCTCTTTTTAACACAAGAGCACACTATTTATAAATGAGTACAAGGCAAGTGAAAAAGTTCCTCTTAAAACTTCACAACTCCGCTGGTTTAACATATTAGGTCAGTCAAAATTTAGCACAACCAAATGGTGCTGCAACACCTGATTTCTCAAAGGAGAACAAGTTTCTTAATTCCTAAGGTGGTGTTAGCACACTCACCTGTATGACCAAATTCAGACAATGGGGTTTTTTGTTGTTGCTGTTTATTTTTTTGAAGGGCAGTTTGTTAATTGATTCTCCATTAAGGGAATTAGCAGACAGGAACACATGCTCTGGTGAGGCAGCGGATAGAAAGGTGCAAGCCAGAGAGGCTTGGGGAGTCAGTGCGGAGCATGCGGGAAGTCCCACAGCACTGTCATCCTTGTGCGGGAAACGGAAGATTTTAGTCTGGAACCTGAAGTTATTAATGTCTTCATCAGACCAGCCTGAACCTCCACCAGCCATTAAGTGCTCTAAGTTAACTGCTTGGCAATTACACTTTTCATTACTAAGTAACTAGCATGTCAAGATTTTTAAGTGCCCAACACTGGCTCCTTCCAGAATTATTAGGGGTCCAGGCTGGGCTGGGGAAACCCAAGCATGGTGTGCGGACCGTTCACCACGTCCAACACGGCGGCTACCACAGCACTTCTGGCCAAGGCAAAGGAATCACCCTCCTCTGTGCAAACTTGGTTTTGCTAATTTAAGCCCAGGAAAGCAGAGGGACTCAATGCCTGCGTTGCCAAAGGTCCCAAGCAGAGCTGGAAGAACATTTCCAGTGACCAGAGCTGGCATGGTATTGCCATCAGAAATCTGAGACACAACTCTCAGGCAAGACAGTTGGATGATGATATATATCTCCATACAAGAACTGTCAAGTGGTATTAAAATAACAGAAACCACAAGCCAAACATCGGCAATTCAGCCACCTTTGACAACTAGAAGCCTAATCACTGGAACACCGCTTCCATGAGAGCCCATTTAACTCCCATTGGAAGCTGGCCTAGCTCCTTCATCCTTTACCCATATCGTTAGAGGTATATTTGAGTACACACATTTGCTTGCGCCCCAGGTTTTGATCAGTCATGGCAACAAATATCTCCTTTAAATAGACCGGAAGGCATTTGCAGACCTGCGCTAGGAGTGATTTGTTTTATATTCACTCATTAACTTGCATTTATCTACCTACACATGCATGACATTATTTGGCCGTTCAGAAAGAGAGTGATTAAACACACTTTGCTTCCACAGCAATGGGTACGGTAAGACATTTTCAGTAAGGTAAGCCATTTAAATTACATCACACCAACATACTACTTAGATTTTGTTGCATCTTGCACAGCTGGAAGGAAAACAATTTTTAAAAGTCAGGAACAATTAAGAACAGTAAGTTACACACTATCCCAAGAGCTATGGACTGAACAATGTGGGGGGTTGGTTGAAGAAGGGCCCCCACGGGGCACCGCTGAGGTTATGCTCCCTCAGCTGCAGCACAGACACCTGCCTCTGCTCCGTCACCTTACACGGAAAGCATGTCCCAAGAGCCACATGTGAGTAGACCCTGCTAAGAGCAGCTGTCTACAAGAAGGAATATTTCAGAATCATCTATTGAACCTGCCCAGTTACTGCCACTTCCTACATCCAGTGCTCTGCTGTAGAAGCAAAGCACTGGATTTTGCACCTCAATTATTCTCAAGCTGGTCCACAGAACATCCCCGTGAGCCAGTGGGGGATAGATGGCCTAAAGAAAACCACCGTACGGTAGAATCAAACATGGCCTTTCCCTGAACCTAACGATTCTGTGACAAAACACAACAACAGACATAGCAGGTTCCCTGGAGGCTGAGACTATTCAATATTTTATTAACAAGTCACGTAGTATTTTATTAGCAAGTCACCGACTCACCCACAGGTAATACTTCGAGAGGCAGCAAGCGAGTCAGAAGACAAGCTATGGGTTCACATATGATCTTGATGGACCAAAGAAGCATTAAAAAAAAATAAAGAGCCCACCACCAGGGAGAGATCTACAACCTGCACACCCCACAGGCAGGAATCATCAGGCACACAAATGCAAAATGGGCAGCAGCCAGGAAGGTGGCACCCTGCAGAAAGCAGCTAAGGTTTATTGAAGAGCACAAGCTGGATGAGTCAACAACATCCCAATGTCGTGAAAACAACTCCAAGCATCATCCTGGGGTAGATGCCCAGGAGTGCTGCAGGTCAGCCAGGCCATGCGCGGGGGGAAAGGAGTCCGGACGGGAGCAGGCTCCAGCTGGGCCACATCTTCCCGTGCTGTGCGCGACACTGCATGAGCAAGGGAGTAGCAAGGATGAAGGACTTGGAGGTGACCAGTGAAGAGGTACAGGGGCATACATCATGCAATTAAGAAGAAAAAAAAAAGGAGGGGGGCAGAAAAAGGTAGAGAAAAAAGAGTTCATAACATGTACGAAGGTGGTGATACGGCATTCTGCAGGGAACGAGAGGAGAAGGAAAAGACTTAAACTGCATTTAGGGAGACTTAGAAGTCTTTTCCTACATCTTTCCTTCCCACGAGGCTAGGAAAAGCAAGATAATGCCCAAAGAAGCTGAGGTTAAAAAAACCCAGTAGTTAGAGGAACATCTGTTAGCAATGTTTCGGTACAATTTATCCCCTGCCCCACACGCAGGGCTGACCATGACCACTCTAAGGTCCTTCTCTATACCCGCTGCTGCCATGGGTACGGATAACCTGGGGGACATACAGCTAGCAAAGGCCCTTGAAAGTTTGATTGTTGTGTTCGCTATTTGAGTTAATGAAATTAACTATTTGTTAAGAGCATGCACATTCAGTATTGCAGCTCTCCTCAACTTCCACATCCACCCAAAACCACAACTTCAGGCAACAGCACTTCTCATAAGCCTACACTAAAAGAGGCTAGTTAACCCACCCCAGCTCCATACCCCACTGCCATACCGCGTGCCACACGCCACGAGAGAACCAGAAGCCACTCCGTTCACACAGAGCACAGGCATTTTCTGGCACAGATAAACTCCTGAGCACCAAGAGCTACAGTTTGCTTTGAGACTAAAGCAGATTCATTAGATGACTTCCAGCTTCAACACAAATCTCAACTACAGTTACTCTTACTTTATTCATACCCGGCCATTTCAGATGCAAACTTGTGCCTGCAAGTGGGGCGCATTTATTCAGTTGCTCCCTAAGCAGAGGCACCATCTCATCTCAAGGGGAACCCAGCAACAAGTCTTGGAAGACTTCCATTTTCACATGAGTGCAGGTCACCATGAAGCCAGTGTGAACTCCAGAGGATAAACCATCTCTGGCAAAAGAGCACAGTTACAAATTCATCTCTAGAACTACAAAGCATTTACACAGTTCAGCCTAGTTTTATGGAAATGTCATGGGTGCCTCCAACTGGATTTTCTGGAAGGTCCCTTGAAGTCAGGCTGTGGCTTCAAAACATCTAAGCGTGTTGAGTACTGGGGACAAGAATCCTACAACTGCTATGCAAACTGCTCTTCACAAATGACTGCTCTGATAGTTTGAAGACACCCCCTATGCTTCCTCCAACTCTGGCTTCAAGGGGAATATATTTGTAACAGGGAACAAAGCAGCAAAGCTTTTGAGGAACTCCTAGCACTGACAAGTAGAGCAAAAAAAAAAATCAGTTTGTCTGCTACAGGAGTTGAGATGTTCAACACATGGGACAGATGGGTGGGGAAGAGAAAAACGCCCCCACGCATCCAAGTCACTGGCATAAGAGCACCAGGGTAAAAGATGCAAACTGCTACAGAGTTATGGACTCCAGCAGGCTGGGGTACAAGCAGACAAAACCTGAAGCTAGACCATCATAAATCTGACTGGAGAAGCGATCAGAGAAGGATGCCTGCAGCTGCGAGGGCTGCCAGCTGAAGCAGAGCCAAAGTGGCAGCAGGAGACACTTGCAGCTACTGGTCGAATGGCAGATGAACTGGTAGAAAGTTTCCAGGAGCTGCTAGAAGATAGAAGAAAGCTGCACAAGCTCCACTTTCCCATGCTGTGCCCAGACATGGAAGGGTAAACAGCAGATAAGGAGGTACGCGCTACAAACCTCCTCTCCACCTAAGAACCATGCTGCCATGCTATCTCAGCCCCAAGGACAACTCCCAGTACTCGTGCCTAGATACCCACTTCCCTGGAGCTAGTTTTGCCTTTTGCAGACCAAATCTCTGCAGATTTGATCCAAAGAGGATCTGATGCTGGACAACAGCTGCAAAGAGCTTTGAGCTGCGGAGTTTCTGCCTCATGTTGCAGTTACAATGCACAAGGATACAATATACCCATACAGGGTAGCCCCCAGACACCAGAATTTCAGCTCCTGCTTCAGCTATTTGTCACAGTAAAACATTTTAAGTTCAAGGGTGCTAGAAGCATTCTTTAAACTAAAATGATGGATAATATCCCATTTTAGAGCTCCAAAGTGAGAACCTCGCTACTCATTTCAATAACAAAGATAAACATTTTATTTAATGGCTATATTAACAGGCAGAAAATACACTTCTCTCCAAAAAGCAAGGGGGACTTACAATTCTGGCTTCTGCAGAATTTAAATTCTCAATTAAAGATGAATTCCTCTGAATGGGGGGGAAAGAAACAAAAGCCCTCATCTCTCCTAAACAGAAACAGAGCACAAATTCTGCCTTTGAGTCTCCAGACTGCTCTGCTGCTGCTCACCTTGCTTACAACTCTGCCACGTAGCACGGGAGCACTGGCTGAGCTGGGTGATGCTTCTCAGAGCCCCACAGACACAGGGCATGCCACGCGTCCCGCTGGTTCTCTGCTGTGGTCGACACGGCTCGCTGGCTGCATATACAAACGGTCACAAATGCCAACAAACCCATGCAGCCTTATGCTCACTCTAACCTAAAGGCTTCCTTTCCTATCTCTGAAAAGCTAAGCATGCTTGAGCTGGTAAGCGTGTGGAAATTCTCATGTCTTGGGTAAAAGATGAGCCCTCAGGGCACTGGAGCACCTTCAGTTGGCCTGAGTGATCAGAAGCAAATATCCAAATATTCATCCCCTTTCCTGCTCCTCAGGCAATGCACATCACTGCTACCGCCCTCCAAAACAGCGCAGAAATACACCAGCGTGCAGTATTGAGACACTTTAATACAACCAGGACACTGATCTTTAATCTACCTAAACACTTTCAATATTTTTTTTTTTTTTTGGTGGTGGTGGAGGATCTACATGTATATATAAAGACTCCTTTGGGTAGAAATGAGAGCAAGCATTTACAGCTTGCTTTGTTCAGCTGAGGGGCTGGACAGGTTTTTATACAGCTGCAGGAGTTTTCCAGCCTGCTAGAAAGGAAAGAGAATTAGGACCGCGCTATACAAAACCATAATCTATATGGGGAAGCATAAAGCTCTTAGAGCTGGAATGAGACCTCGGGGGCAGCACCTGAAGACACTTCCCCTTTTTTTAATTTTAAAATTGACTGTTTCATTTACACACAACACAGACTCCTTCAAGAGGAACCATCTGACCTCCAAGTACTCTAAACACTTTTCTATATAGGGTTATTACTGCTAACTAGGTTTTAATCATGTTTAAGTACTGAAAAGTAAAAATGCCGCTGTTGCGCTCGCTTCCCTGCCCCTCCATGGTCCATTTCTCACCATTGCCTCTGATGGTTTCCTTGGAAACATATGCAAGCTTAAATTGGATTGACATTCACTTAGTGGACAGATGGAGTTTGGAACAGCCCAGTGCCTGAAATTCAAGGCCGAGTCTTGGGATATGTCACATTATCAGTACAAAATACCACACACACAGCTCCCAAAATGCCCAAACTTTGTGGAAAGGTTAAGGATCACCTAATTATTCAGTAATGAGCTTCGAGGTGGCATCTCAGGCAAGGTCAGAGATTACCCATTGTACTTGCATGAAAGCATCAGGCCAAGCACACGACAACATTTTTGTTTGGAGGGAAGGATTTAATTTTTGTTAAGCACTGAGAAAACAGTTCTTAAGCTCATTAGTGGTTTCAGGCAGGACAACTGATGCAAATCACACGTATGCTGAGTGCAGACAAGAGCCTTTCGCAAGTAGTGATGCACTATCTGCACTGTAATTATGCTACCTGCATCAAAAACTTCAGTGCTAGGCTGAAGTTACTCCTAGCGAGCGATGCTGACCCACAGCCTCCACGTAGAGCTGCAGCCCCCTTCTTCCCCAGCACCAAGAGGGGCAGGGCTTTTAATCCCACCTGTCTAGCTCCAGAGGTGTCAGGACTGCAATTTCAGCAAAGCTGGTAATTTATTCTGAAGTGGGAATTATTCCCTGACTCTTCTTCCACTATATGGAAAGAAACAGAAATGCAAAAAATGAAAATTTTTGGGGGGTTTTTTTTTGAAGGCTGGCTAAACAGTGCTTTCCCAATCACACTATCTGTCCTCCCTAACAGGATTTGGAAGGATTCACCTCTCTGCAACCAGAACACAAGGACAGTAGAAATTCCAAACAATACATTCCTAGAGATCTTTCATGAAATCCAGCATCTAAGAAAGGGAAAGACAAGATGACAGGGCTCCCGTGAGAGGAGAGGGGGGCAGACAGCAGTTCATTACATGTTCTGCCTCGCCAGGCACCCTACCCAGCACATGCTTGGTTATTTTACGTACCGCCCCTAGATAATTAGGGATGTGCGAGAGTTGGGGTTACCAAGCGATTGTTTAGGGCACAAATCCCTGAAACACCTGGCTCACTTCTGTGGCTCATGCAATTTGCTGAAATCTAAGGAATTCCCAGTTTGAGATTTACCTGCCCAAGTAATCAGAATTTTCATACCTGTCCTGCCACCTGGCATTTAGCCAGGATTTTAAGAAAGTCTCTTCTCCTCTGTCTACACATGATTATAGCTGCTAAATCCTTTCCCTTTGCTATCTTGCTAGCCTTGGAGATATCTGCTGTGTCGCCTTACCCTGAACCACCCTCCAGCCTTGGTTTCTTGAACTAATTTTGACTGAGCTGCATAAACCCGAACATGCGCTTTGCATCTGTTTTTTGGGCGCGCTGATTTATCTTTAACTTAAAAACAACCTCCTGCTCCCACTTGTTTCCTCTGCCTTCCTGATCTTCCATGTTTATCAATATGTGATTATTGATGCTTATTCCTCACCACCTGCATCCTCCCGGGTGCCTTTCCATCCTTCCTCTGCAGAGGGAGATGCCTCAGTGCCCCTCTCCACACCCTCCCCCCCACCAAATCCTTTTCCTTTTTATGGTATTCCCAAACCTAAATCAGCAAGAATGTGCTCAATCTGCCAACTGCCCTCATACTTACAGCAAACGATCGTGTAACACCGTCGCTCTTGCCGAGCCTCGAGCCCCCCTCCATTTTAGGGTTTAGCTAAAACGCTCTTTAGTTTGGAGAACTTCCCGGCAGGATTCGGTGCGAGGTGCTTCCCGGCTTGGGCAGCGTCCGCCTGGCTGCCAGCAACGTGCTGCTGCAGCTGCTCGGCCGCGCTCCTGCCGCGGCGCCTTCTCCCTTCCAGCCTGCAAAAGTCAACTCAACCATCTTTCCTAGCATGCCTGCAACTCCCCATTTCTTTCTCCGCTGCCAATTTAAGCCTATTCCAGGTATTCTGCAAGCCTTCGAAGATATACAAAGATGACAAGCAGCAGAGGATAATGCTTTACTGCACGAAGGCAGGCTAAAGCTCGCTATTTTCAGTGCTTTACACAGGCCACAGCCAGGAACAATAGAAGGCCATGCATGGTGTACGTATGAAGCAGCACAGTTCAGTGATGCCCATGGATCTCGATGCTTCTTTAGCACTGCTATTTCATTTAAAGGATGATAATTCAGACAATGAAAAATAAGCCATCAGCAAAGCTGTTTTATTCAAATCAATGCTAGGAAAATGCCTCTTTTTTTATTTCTAAGAGCATCGTAAATAATTTGAAATATTGATACACAGGCAGTCACTAAAAGCCAAAATCTTTTATTAAAAAAAATAATAAATAATCAAGCCTGCTGGGGAAAGCTGTATAGTTTCAAAGCTGAGCATGAGAAAGCCCTTCAAAAAACTGCCTGAAGAACAATGGGTGCCAGCAAGCACTCCTGTGATGTGGCTTACAAAGGGGGAGGGAAAAAATAATAAAAATCATAATTTTCTTGTTTAGGCACACCTTTGTTCCAGAGAACTGGGACACGAGGAACACAGCAACTGGCAGCTCTGAACTGCAACATCATCTTATTCCTGAACACAACACATTTAACAAACCCCACGCTCTTCAATGCCAAAATCACTCCAGTTCAGCCACGCAGGAACCCACCTGCTTCGCAGGCAATTTCAAAAAGCTCTTACACAGAGCAGCACCCAGATCGGCAGCACGTTACAGCAGGAGAGCAATCCCACCCAGGCTGCGTTATACCCCAAGCAGGATGCACGCACCCCAAAGCCGCCCCTCTGCCAGCCACTCTCCAGCACCAGCACGCTGTGCGCCACCCTAGCGTGGCACCCAGGGTGACAAGCTGACACCCCACTGATGCCACCAGGCTGTTTTTCACCACGGTACTAGGCTGCAGGTGTTATAGCAAGCACCTCTCCAAAGCCTGTACCACAAGTCTCTAAACACGCTTGGAAATTCAAATGGCAGAGGAAGGAGAATTGCAAAACAAATGATGGAAAGCAGCCCTCAGCAAGAATTCAACTGAGCATCTTTAATAAAGATGCGCCTATAACCCAAGACAGATTTTTTTAAAAAAGGTGATAAAAGCACCATTCCTGGCCATGCCACATGTGAAAAGCATAGACATAAGGCCCTGAACACACTGTGCTCTCAGTGAGCTGACATACATTCCTTCCCCACGTTAATAGGTGTTTATTTGCCGTGCTCCCCTGCCACCGCACAGCGCAGCCACTGCACACAACTGCTTGGTGCCACTGGCCCTCCCGCACATTGCACTGCTCATTCCCACAGTTTTTAACTGGCCAAGGAAAGACACATTCAGCTCCCCATCACCGAGAGGCCGTTCAACACCTGCCTCAGCAGCAGGCTCACGCCCAGCAGAACCCAAGCAAAACCCCAAGGCATCCCTCATCTTATTTTTGACTCACATGGAGTTAATGACCTCACACCCTCTATGGAAGATTTCATGAAATTCAATGCACATCAATGATTAGCTGAACATGAGAAAAATAACTGCTTCTCCAGGCAAGTTACCCCCGTCCTCAGCTACAGAGAGCAGCGCTACCGTCCCTAGCTGAGGGGCTTCCACTACAATTTAACTAAAAATATTCTTTGGAAATTACAGTAATATAATATCGATAGTTCAGGGATTTTTTAAGAAGAGGGTCAGGTTGCCTCCTTTGCTCAGCTGACTGCACTTTTTACGTCTCACCAGCTCTCCAGACTCTCTCCTATTTAGTATGGGTCTTCACCCACACTGTAAGAATAACACGTAACATTAATTAAATTCCAACGGCACAAACATTGACAAGGGACAGAGAACAGGTGCGAAAAATTAATTTTAAATCAGATTTATATTTATTATTAACAACATCTTTTGATTTAACTTTTTAAATTATGATATCAGTCCCTCATTTCACTTTACAGCAAAGTAAAGATTTCCACAATGCTGTTGTTCTGATGCAAGATTTTTTTTATTATTTTTTTAACTCTGATACAAAATACCACTGCAGTTTGCTTTATTCTACTTTTCTTATAATAAAGCTTCACACTAGAATATCAAGTCTGGACAGTAACTGGATAAAGGCCTATTGCATTGTCCCATACAATCACATTTCTTCCCGTCTTCAGAAATAAACCCAGTAGTATTACATTTAAGAGCATTTAAAGAATATCGGTTGCCAGTGCGAAGGCTTGGAGGGTTAAATTTTACTGGCCTTGTTACAGATAACTCACTCAGGGTAGCAATCTGGCCATGAATTTTAATATTTTTTGTCATAAAAAACATGCCTTTGGTCCAAATGAAAGAGGAGGTTGCTGCACTGGGCAGCTATAGCATTTCTGAAGAACCACCCCCCTCTACCCAAACACCTCGCAGCTCTCACGCTGAAGCAAAGGGCACAATTCCTCCCGAGCACCCCCTTTCCCCCCCGCCCTTAAACGTGGTTTGTATCCCAAAACCACGAATACTCCCCAGCCTTCACACCGAGAGGAAATACCTGCAGACAGGCATGAGTCTGCAGGCGCAAATACAGCCAGCTGACTTGCAGCTCACCTGTACCCTGCCCGTGAACAAGCACATAAACACACTGCCAGGTGAAGCAGAGAAGGAAACCAGACAGACAGAGCGCCCTGGGATTTGGAGGAAAGCCCCGGGGACCATCAAACTTCCCTACCCTGGCCCACAACAGCCCATGGCACAAAGCACACAGCTCATGTTTGAAGCTATTTTCAGTTTTACAACTTCTTTGGGGTGTTTATTTTTGGGGTTTTTTATTTCCCAGTTATCTGAACTGCTGTTTCATGTATTATTAACAATATGATAGTTGTGACTTAATTAGTTCGGCTGCTCGGGCACAAAGCAGAGTTGTTCCCGTTGTTACTTCCACAGGGTGTATTGCCATGGTTAACCGAGTATTAGATGGGGCAAAAAAGCAGCTCTGCACAGCTCCTTTGGATGCAATATTTGCACATCTGAGCATACCTGTCTATTTTCACAGCACCAGATACAATCATTCATTCATTTTCTCATGATCTGAACTTAATGCCAAGCAGTGAGCGTGCCTTTGCTTATGATTTCTAATTATTTTTCAGTTGTTTACTTTGGATAGGTTTGCTGCTAAGGGCTTATTTTCAGTGCTGCAGTAGTATTAGAAAAGCATTTGCTGAAGGGTGTATTCCCCCAAAATAATCACCAAGCACTATCTAAATCGGATATCCATAGGCTGTACCAACACACACATCCCACTGTCTGCGCAGCCCCTGAATCACACAGTAGCAATTAACACCATCACATCAAACAAAATTAGCTTACGTATTCTGCCCAGAGAGGTGAAAAACCCAAATAAATAATAAGGCTGTCAGCCTGCAGACAGAAAGGTGATGCAGATGACTGGCAAGAAGGACAGAACACCCAACTTTAGAGTAATTGATATAGTTAGATAAGAAAACCTCAGCAGCTTCTGAAATAATAACATTTCTGCTACAGAACCAAGGTTGTAACTGTTCCCCCGCCCCCCCCCCCCCCCAAATGCTACATTGCTAGGTGGTATTATACTGTTCTGAGCTATTGCCATCATCAACCCACAGTGAAAAGGGCATCCAGAAAGGATCCACTCACACAAAGTTGAGGCAATTATTTTCACCTGCAGCTCTGGTGTTTTCCAGCTGATTTTACACCTAGGAGTGATGCTACGCTTCACTGTGGTAGCAGTGCTGTTCTGGTCGAGAACAGCAGTTAGAAAGCCTATGCTGCTGCTCCATTTAAAATGCTACACTGAATTCATTAGGAAAACAAACAGAAATCAATGTTTAAATCCAAAATGTCCTGTTAAATCAGACTAACACACAGTTTCCTATCGCAAGCAAATATTTAGACAGTTCCAGCTAAAGCTTGAGAACGATTCAGGTAGCTAGGACATGACAAACGTGAAGGATGGTTCGGGATGAATATGTTAGCAGGATATTTCCGTTAGAGCGATCAGCAGCATGTTGGTATTTAAATCACATTAAGATTTCAAAAGCATCGGTCTATCATACAGTTCATGTCACCCTACCTCTCACAACCGTAAGGACTGAAAACCTTAAAATAAAAACCTGAGACCCCAGAACACAGTCCTGCAACCACAGCACCAACGATCACACAGAGCCCGCCAGTCTGGAGCAAGCGCTTTCCAATTGTGGCAAACTGATGGACAGATCAATTAACCAGGCTAGCAAAAGCCCAGAAAAGCCTTTTGCTTTGAGGTTCGCCTGCTCCTGACAATGATGACTTCAGATGGAGAGCGAGCACGAGGGGCAGCTGTATTCTTTAAAACAAAACAAAACCAGAACCTCTTTCAGATAAGCACTGGTGGAAAGAGAGAGGGAGGAAGGGGGTGGAAAGGGGCGGGGGGGTGGGGGGGGAGTGTGGAAGAGAAGGCAAACAGAATAGATCCCAAACGCTCGGATTTTTCAAGTTTTTATGGCTGCTCTTTTGAAAGAGAGGGGGTCCCTACGACTGCTCGCGCCGGGGCGGGGAGAGAGATGGCGGGGCTCGGGCATCCCCGCATCGGCGACTGGCTGTCGAGCAGTAGCCCGGAGAGCACTTGCTAGTCTGCCGAGATCTGCCCAGTCACATGTGCTGGCTCCTGCGTCTTGTAGAAGCAGCTGGAAAGGAGGGAGCCAGCGGAGCTGCCTCCATTAGGAGCCACCGCTACACAAAAGGAGAAGAGGAAACAAGCTCTCAGCCACCCGGGCTACCGACAGGAAAGGAGAGGTGGTCAGGGCCAGGGGAAACGCACGGCAAGTGCGGCCGAGAAGAGACCGGGGGGGCTGAAACACGGTGAAAATGAAGAACTCCCCCGCGGTCCCCCCGAGCGGCAGGATGGCACCTGCGCTCGTAGGGCGACACCTCACACAAACCACGGTGAAGTCGACGAAGTTGCCCGTTAATTAACGGGCGCCCGGGCGAGGGGGCTGATTTCCAGGCTCAGGTTTGGGGGGTCCATTCCCCCCCCACCACAAAAAAAAAAAAAAAAAACAAAAACGCCAACCCGCCGCCACGTCCACCCTGGGCAAACTTCCCCAGGGGCAGCGCTGGCTCCGCCGCGACTGCCGCCCGAGCCCCGCGCCCCGGGAGGGCCCGGCCCGGGGACAGCGGCTCCCAGCCCGCGCTCCCGCCGCTTCTCCCCGGGAGGCGCCTCCAAACGGCGGCGTCGGGACCAGCCCTCACCCTCCCGCTGCCCGACCCCCCGGCGGCAATAACCCCCCACCCACATACACCCCGGTTCCGGCCCCGTAACTCGCCCGGGCCGGGGCCTCCCCCCACCCCGCCCCGCCTGTCAGGCGGCCGCCGGCCCCGCCGCCTTTGTCCTGCCGAGCCGCCGGGGCCGGACGGGCGGCCCCGAGGGAGGGCACGCCGGGCCGCGGCTGGGGGCTGCCGGGCCGGGGAGGCACGGGCGGCCGGGGCGGGGGTCAGGCCGGGCCTCGTCCCCTCCGCACTTCGCAAGTTAACGGCCGCCGCGCGTGCTCAACCGCCGCCCGCACCTGAGGGCGGCCCGGCCCGGCCCACCTGCAGCCGAGGCCGCTTCCCCGCGGGGCGCCGAGCCGCGGCCGCCCGCGATGCCCGCCCCGGGCTCCCGCCACCGGGGCCGCCCGCCGCCGCCGAAGAAAGTTCCCGGTAGCCCCGCGCGCCGCCTCCCGCCCCCCCCCACAACCGCGCCCCGGGGCGGCGGCACCTGCTCCCGGCCCGCCGGAGTTACCGGAGGCGGAGGGGACGAGGCGGCGCCGCGGGCTCCACCGGACGATCGGCACGGCCGCGTGGGGACTCACCGGGGCGCGCTCCCGCGCCGCGAGGCTGCCGCAGGCCCCGGCTGGGGAGAGATCCAGCGACGGGAGCCCTCCCGGGGCGCCCGAGTCCCGGGCTCCACGCTGCTGCGTCAGCGCCGCCTCCTCCCGGCTGCGGGATGGGGATGAGGCGCCCCCGCTGCCGCCGCCCGCCCTCGCCGCAGGGCGTCGTGATCCGGCGCGGGGCGGGCGGGCGGCGCGCAGAGGCCGGGAGCGGGCGGGCAGGCGCCGGGGCCGCGGGGAGGAGCAGGAGGCGCCGCCGCCGCTCGCCGCCGCGAACTCCCCGCAAGCCGCGAGCCCCTCCGTCCTCCTTCCTGCTTCCTCGTCCCCAGCCAATGGCCGCCCGCCGCTCCGCCGCTCTCTCCGCCGCGCCGGCCAATCGCGCGCGCTCCTGCCCGCCGCCGCCGCCCAATCGCCGCGCACGTCACCGCCCCTCGCCCCCCCCCGCCCCACCGCCCCGCTCCCCCCCCCCCCCCCCCCCCCCGGCCCCCCCCGGCCCCTCACCGCCCCGGCCGCTGCCCCGGCCGCCCGCCGCCTGCCGGCACCGCGGCGTGAGGGCGGGCCGCCCCCCCCACTCCGGGGCGACCAGAGGGGGGGGGGGGCACCGACCTGGGGGCGCCGGGGGAGCCCCCGCGGCGGGCGGTTTCCCCACCGGACGGGGAGCGTAAGGCGCGGCCCCGCGCCCTCCTGTCAGCGGCGGCGCGGGGAGCGGCGGGCACCGGCGGGTTCCTCAGAGGAGCCTCCGCTCCCCCAGGCGCCTTCGCGCCCCGGGGCCGTTACCGGCACCTCCCGCCCGGCCACCGGCGGCCTGCGCGGCCCGGAGGGCGAGCGCGGCCCGGCCCCGCGGCCCCGGCCCGGCGGGGGGTCCCGCCAGGCTCGCCCTTGCCCCCCCGCTCCCTGGAACCGGGCCCGTGCGCCCCAGCTCCGGGAGAACTTCGCGGCGGCGGGGGCTCGGCCGCCGTGCGGGAGCGGGGGCGCGGGCAGCCGCAGCCCAGGGGGCAGCCGCCGCGGCGGAGGGGAGCCAGGCAGGGCGCAGCGTGCCCCCCATCCCGCCCGCCGCGTCCCGCCACCGGCACGAGGGGTCAAGGACCCTCCTTGGCTGGTCGCTCCCCCCGCCGAGCAGCTCCTAACCCGGCATGGGTGAAATGCCCCGCTCCTTCGGGGGGGGGAGGGAAAGCCAACCGGGAATTATCGGGCATCCCAGAGCTTCCCCGTGCAGCCTGCCCCCCACCGGGACGCGTTGTGCCCTCGCCGGGACATGGTCTGCGGGGACTCCGCCAACAGGCCTGAGACACGGCAGAGATTTCTTCTTCCCAAGAAGAGCCTAACTCTCTGTATTCTCCTGAAAAACATGTTTAAAATCCTAAAGGAGACGCAACAAGCCTTGGCAGGTACTGAATCAGTGATGTCTCTTCAGCAGGACCACAGTCCCCTACCACCAAACCTGTCAATTGCAGAATAGGGGGGGGTTGTTTGTCCTGTTTCTTTTAAACCTCGGAAGCTTCAGAGGAGCAAGCAACTAGCACATGGAACAAGCAACCCAAAGTGCACAGGGAGAAAAAACCACACACACGATGAGTTAAACTCCCAGCTCCCAAGGGTCTGCTTGAAACATGTCTAAACTACAGCAAACCCCAACATACTTTCTCTGCCTTGTTCCTGTGGTCCTTGATCCACAAGGACCTCACAAGCAAGAGCAAGATCAGCCACAGGTATGACCTTTGCAGAACCCAGATGCCACACAAGAGAAGACTGAGAGAAAATTCAGCTGTTTGGATACACTGAATCAAAAAATGCGTGGTTTCCTTTATTTGCAAGTTTGAAGCTGAAGTCTCTCTTCCTTCCTCTGGGTACGAGATGAGTGATAAATCCAGCCGTTCCCCGCAATCAGGATTTGCGAGCTCCGAGCAGCTGCGGCTCCCACACGGTGACCAAGTAACACTGCGGACAATGCAGGCTTGGCAGCACCGAGTTCAAGCAGGCTAGCACATGTAGGAAAAGGGACCAGTACTTTTTTCTTGCCCAGCCAAACTGTACCTGATGGTATATCAGTGAATGTGAGCTGGATGGATAAATTGTGCTCACCATCATGTTTCTGGAGTGCCCTAGGCGAAGAGGAGGCCCATCGAGAGGGTCAGGGCTCGGCACAGCAGTCCCCAGCAGCAAGCACTGCATCTGAGCGTGACATACAAATAAACCAGAAGCCTGCCTGAAACAAATACCAATCATTGGTGATGCAGCAGAAAAGAACAGAGCTAAAATAAATAACCTGAACAGCTACAACCCTGGAAGCCTGCAAGGACAATGTGCAGTAGCATCAGCACCTTCCCCTCGTAGCAGATCCCCTGTTTTAGCATACTCGGAATATAACCCTGTGTGCTTATATAGGACTGAACAATAAGCTTTCCTGGCAGTTTGGGCAGCATTCAGATGGGAAACCACTCATGCAAGAAAGTGTTTATGAGACCACCACCAGATCTTTACCAAATGAGAAGTTGGCAAACATGCTATGTACCCAGCAGAATACAAGAGGTGGAAAACCAGGGATGTCTCATGGATCTCACTGAAGAGACTGTCCCGGGGGGCTGTGACTGTGTTTTACAAGGCAGGCACACCCTCCATTTAGTCACTCACTGAAACCTGCACTTGGTGGAGTAAAAGATGCAGCCCTATGCAGGACTATACTTACTTTTTTTTAAAAAAAAAAAGTGAGTTTGTGGCAAAAAGCATGTTACAGCCTACTCAGTGCTGCACATCCCCTCCTGCTCTCCATCACTTGCCATAGGGGTTAGAAATTCTCCTTAAAAACACTCATATTGCCCCATTTCACTGCTTTTCCTTAGAGGCTGCAATGTAGAAAATGCCCCTGTCGAACGAGGTTTTCAGAGACTCTGTTTAACACAGCCAAGCACCACCAAGAGCCACTCCAGAAGCACGAAGGGTTGCCTGTCTCCTCAGACCAGAGCTGCGCTGCGCTGCTCCCCACCTGAAAAGAAAGGGCAGCTCCTATTGCTGCCAAAGTGCCCCTTAAAAATGACATTTTTAGTGGAGTTCTCTCCTCCACTGTGAACCCTGACCAACAGGAGGGTAACTAAAGCGCTGCTGAGCACCAGAGTGAGTTAGATTGTAGTGTAGTACAGAGCGCACTCACACCACTCATGAGATGTGTTTGAGTGACTTAAGAAATCTACCGCCTTGGACTCACTTAGCTAAACAGGACCAATATCTGGAGCAGGAAAGTAAAGAGACTGGAAATTATGAAGTTTCAGGAACTGTACATTGCTGTGGTGATGTTCACTGTGTAAATAGAATAATTTAGGAGGGATGCTGAGGGCTGGCCGTGCACAGAAAGAGGACAAGAGCCCCTCAAACAGGCTGTCAAAAACCTCTAGCATAGAGCTACCCACCACGAGGCTGCAAGAAAAAACGAAGAGCGATTGAAACAAGCTGTTTGGAGACAAAGCCTTCACCTGAGTGCTCAGGCAACCACCCCCAGAAAAGGCCTGCCCATAGCAGGGATAAATGGCTGCAGCAGGGTAGAGGTTTTTTCTCCCCAGAAGAGGAGAAGCTGTCCTGGAGGTTGGGTTTGGGGCATGGAGACTTTGATCCTGGCCGACAGCTGAAACAGTTGCTAAAATCCTCCCTGCTCAGCGATTCGTTTTGTGGGATAACAGTGTAGGTGTAAAATACCGCTCTCTCACACACACTGAACTCCTGCACCTCATGAAGAAACAGGGCACATGAATGAACTTCACATTTTAATAACCCCCAACCCATTCCCACTGCCACGCCTGGTCCGTATTAGACTTAGCTGATGCCATACTGCAACTCCAGCAAGCCAGCACTAAACCTACAGCTTCACAGTATTCAGGAGGCAAGCACTTGCACAAAATTAATGCTGAAATTTAGTGATACATATCAGAAATTTAGCAGCTGCTTTTTGGTGAAGGTGAGAACACCTCCTCTCTTCCAGGTGTTCGGAATAGGAGAACATCTGGAGCATGGACAGGTTGAGGATGGGGGACTGTGTGCTCTAGAGCTGTACAAGAGTGGAAAGCATGACAAAGCCATCTGCAGAGCTCCCTCTCTTTTGAGAGACTAATTTATTCTGAAGTGGGGCCTTTCCTTGTCCCTTTCTCAAAGGGATGAGGGGAAAAAAATATAAAGCTAATTGCTGATTACAGAACAATATGGCTGTGCGTCTGCTGTACTTCAGCCTGTCAGCATAGAGGCACAGACGAGACACAGAGTTTGGTTTTATTCTTCCCTCATTAACTAGGAAGAACAAACCACCAAAGCCCCAACTCAAGATCTTCCTACACCGACTTCTGCCCTGTTTTTGGGGAAAGGGGCAACACCCGGGGCTGTTCTGCTCCCTACTGCCTGAAGAGAGCTGAGCAGGGACCTGCTGCCGCTGCACTCCCCATCTCATTATTTGGGCTACGGCAGCGAATCGACTCGCTGAGGTTGTCCCTGTTGGCAAAAGACCTTGTGAAGCCCCAGGACTGTTGGAGGAGCTGGGGAGCTCCAGCACAGTCCAGGCAGCAGCAGAGATTAAGGGCCAAAGTTTTCTCTTGTTGCACCCCTCATCTCAACAGGCATTGGGGTGGGAGAGACACACACAGCTAAACCAGCACTGGAAGGTAAAGGGAGGGAAAAAGAGGATTCACCACTAAACACAGGGATACCGGGTGAAAAGGATCTTTGCATTTCCTGAGTCTTAGTTTCAGGAGTAAAAGCTTGATTTGTCCTGCAGGAGTATAACAGCGGGACATCAGGGGAGAGCCCCAACATCACACTGCTCACTGCGGATCAGCAGCCCAGGCTGGGAGAAGGGATGTTTACACTGTGCACCCCTAGAGCAATGCTTGGAGCTCTTTCAGCCTTCAGGAACAACTGTGGCAAGTTTTAAGAAGTCACAGAAAAATATAAAACCAGGGAAAAAATCCCCTAGCAATGCTGCAAGGGCAGAGAAAGGAAGCCTGGAGCTGCAGTGTCTGTGCTCGCAGGAGGCTGTTGGCACCCCTTCCTAGCACAAGCGGGGAGGCAGCGTGCCCCTGGAAATGCAATGCTGAGAGAGCTTCATGCACACCCGCAGCACCTGCAAACCACCCCACTGCTGATGGCAAGCTCCCATTCCACAGGCAGCTTGCAAACAGGCATGGAAGCTTAAGCAACAGGCTTAAACTGAGTAAGCTCACACACCGAAAGAACAGCTTGCAGCAGTCTGGAGGATCCTGCACCGACTGGTTCCTCGGTCAGGCCTCGGGGAAGGACTTGGCTGCAGGGAAGAGCACGGTGCATCTGCGAGGGGGAGGATTGCCAGCCCCCACCTTTCCAAACAGCCTCTGTGGCCACAGATGGGGCTTAAACCCATTCCGTCTGCTCAGGATCCCTGCAGTTGTGTCTTTATGTGGCTCCTATCTGATTGTAGTGACAGGGCTGCATTAAAAAGTCTTCTTTACTTCAGCACGTGTTGGCTGCATCCCCTGTGGTTCCCACCTTTTCCAGGGAAAAGTCTCCTCAAATGGGCCAGCACCAAGAAAGCATCCCCAAATCCAAATCAGCGGAGTTACCCCATCCCGCCCAATGCCTCAGCATAAAAAGTGCTTGCGCGACACCGGCTCTAGTGGTAAAAGAGATGGATTTTAGTGGTCCCCTCCTTTTCTCCCCCCCCCCCCCTCTGGGGCTAACCCGGTAAATACAAAAGGTCAAATGAATCCCTGGTGGAGCTCTATTGACTGACTTGGAATTATATTGCACCAAAAAACAAATTGGCTGTCAGTATTTAGGTACGCAGCATACCAGCTGTGGTTACATAGGCAGCTTCCTTTGAGATTTCTGTTTAAACACCAGCTTTTGCTCATTCTTAGTTGGGTGAAATATTTCCCTTTTTCCATTGAAAGAAGTCAGGGGGGATTCAGCTAGATGAGAGGGGTCTGCCAGCACCGAGGTATCACACATGATCTCATTTACCTACCTGGGGAAAAATGGCAAATAACAAGTACTGTATTTGTATCTCAGGGAACCATCTGCAGGTTTTTGTCTTTGTTATTGCTATGAAGGTTTACTTTATATTTTAGTTTAGTTTTCGAAAAGTTGATGCTGCTTGTATCAGATGCTATTGTATACCAAGCAACAGTGCCAGGGAAGTTCAGCCCATGTGCACCGCAAAAGGAAGGGGATTGCTATGGTCTATTTCTTATTTCACCCCTCATCATAACACTTTGAAGTGCTTTAGTGAGGAATATATAAGCACCATTAGCCAAATTTATTGATGGAGAGAAAAAACGGAGGGACAATGAATTTTGCTTGAGATGAGCTTGGTGGGGACCAGCACAGCCAGGAAATGAGACCTGGATTAAATTAAAGCAGAAAATCGTAGGAGTAAGAGTTAAAAACATACCTAAGTGTTATCATGGACAGAGGTGAATGTCTATGTGCTTAAGTATATTGCAACATAAGGACTAAAACTGAGGACTCTGCTTTATGAGCTGGATCGTGGCAGTGCTAGTGAAAAATTCATATGCACGGGAAGAATAAAATGTTATGCCTTACATTCCCTAGGTAGCCATTATTTTATGAAGTGTGATTCACAAAAACAGGGAGGCTGGAGAAATCCGAACGCAAAACACATGTCCCAAAAAGACATGATGGGAAAGCAAACAGTAATTATATGACCATCTGCGAACGGCGATGCTAAAGGATGGGGCTTTAGTGGGCTGCGAGCACAGCTGCGTGCGGCGGCTGCGCTGGGCAGGGCTGCAGCACCCAGAGCCACTTCTTCGCCCCACGGATGGGGCTCAGGGCAGCTCATTAGCTGTGGTCAGCTTGGACAAGTCAGTGGGAACAAAAACCATCGCTATGTTTACAGCTCAAAGCAGTAATTTTTTTTCCTTGCACAGAACTAATACAGGAAACCTAATAAGAAATCCCGAAGGCAGCAGCTCGGCCAATCTGTATTTCCATAGGAAACATCTGCATCACCAGCAAAAACTTCAGACGCCTTCTCTTTGTGTCCCTCAGGTGGACGGGAGCTCATGCAGCCCACAGATGCGGTGGGGACATTCCTTGGTGTCGCTGCCCATGGCAGAGGGGACATGTGTCTATGCTCCCAGGTGGTTACATTAAGCCAACCTGCTTTGCTGGCTGGGCCACTGGGGAAGTGATGTCTCAGGGGAAGAGCGGGGAGGATAAGGGGTGGCAGCTTTTGAAACCACTGCAGCTGGCTCCTCTGCACCCTGGCTGCTGCAGCTCTGGCTCCCTGGGTTTAAAACAGAGAAGATCATATTGTTCTGCTTGCTCAAGGTATTGCACAAGTGGCTAAGTATCTGCGTACTGTGCCAATGCCGCTGCTTTGGGCAGGCATGACCTTACAGTAGGTGGGAGAGCCCTGGGGCAAACACAACAGGATGAGAAGATGAACCAGGAATGAAATCCCTGCTGCTTCTCCTTACCAGCCCCAGCACCAACATCCCCAGTTGGTGTCCCAGGGAAAGGCAAAACCAGGGATCCAGGAGTCAAAGGACAACAGCGTGATCACGTGGTGGTCAGGAGCATCCCTGCTCTGCCCACAGACACTTCTGCATGGGCACTGGGGCACGGAGGAGCACTTTGCCTTCAGACCCCAGCCAGGATACTTGATTTAATAATCAAGTGGGTTTTGCTGCTAAAGCAAATCATCCCTCCTCAGTCCTTCTGCTATGACTTGAACCAGTATCAATCCAGGCTACGTTCTCCGACCTGACATGAATATCATCACCATCAAGACTTGTAGCCACAAAAGCCACCTCAAATATTAGGAGCTAGCCAGGAATCCCGTGACCTCTGCAGAAAAGCCCTTCTGCTATCTTAATTTTCAGGTTCATTGAAAGATGCTGTTGTGCAGAACCTCATTAGTTTGCAGTGAATCCAGCTGCAAATGACTGGAGTTGTGAATTAGTGCCTAGGCAAAGAAAACAGTCAAAACTGAAGATAATGTTTCTCAAAATGGACTTTACTAATTTATTTTATCATTTGTAGCTTTGTTTGAATTATTTATGATAAGACTTTGTAGTGGCGTCTGTTGTGAAAATAATGAAATCCAATTCACATGAGACTCCATTCTATTAAATCTCTGCAGAAAAGTGAGGAGAGCCTGCCAGGTTCTGCACGCTTTACGTGTAGCAGGGAGGGGAGTTAGGAGGTTCCCTGGTAGTTAGCAGTGGGTTCTCATTTTTGGTCCACTCTGCATCCATTTGCATTCATTGTTTGACTGCCATCTGAAATAAAAACTCTCTGGAATGGGATATTCCTCAGCCAGCGTCTGCACAAAAGCTGATTTTCACCTGAAGTCCAAGCTGATGCGGTTACAGCTCCTTTAGAGTGCACTCGCCTAAGAAAAAAAGCAGCTACGCTAAAAACCTGGAACTGGGGTTGTTTATTCAAACACAAAGAAAACCCATTCAGGGGTTCTGCATGTTGTGACCTCAGAAATACTGGTGCTTTGATTGAAACGGAGGATGATACTTCCCCAGTTGCTTTATTCTGCCGAGTTTTAGACCACTGAGCATGCAGGGAATGCATTTATCTCTAGATTGTTCTTACTCGTGGATAAATTCTTCAGGCTTTCTGACTAACGGTGGCTCAGCCTTCACAAAGCATTTCAGCCCCAAAAGTGTTTTACAGTGAACCCCAGGCTTTCTTACTTGACTGATCCTCCTCTGCCGCTCTTTGCTCCGCACCAAGCTTTAGACACGTGCGAGGAAGGTTTAAAATCTAGCTAACCCAGACCTTTGCTCACATTGATGTGCTGGTTTCATTTGAGCAGATGTACCACAATTTGGTTGTAAACCGAGTAAATTTGGCCGGTGGTCACCGAGCCGTCATTAATGCAGGGCTCCACGACAGCCGGCTTTTCAGAGCACAACCCCCAGTGCCTCCACCACAGAGCTGCCTTAAGCACTTTATCTCTAATGATGCTCTTGAGGTACCTCAGTGCTGAAGCTTTAGAGTTAAAGGCACATTAAAAAGCACCTGGGGGTACATTGGCAAGAGGAAAATAAATCCCCCATCACTTCCAGCCACACTTGGTGGTCCCATGCAACGCAGGGCACAAGGACCTTTGTGGAGAAGTGGTACCAGCACTATTAAATAGCACGATGGAACAAAATTGGCAATAACAAACACCATTTTAGGGGTCCAGAGTTAGTATCAGAGCTTGGACATTCCTACCGTGAGTATGTGAACCCCAAATACCCCTGAAACACCAGGGTCCCATTGCTCGGCCAGCCTTTTCCCTGACTCTTTGGTACCAGGTCATGCCCTGTGAGGTGCTGGGGTGGGCTAAGGGGGCAGCATACACTGGAGAGGGTCCGGAGGGCCTGTTCCCTCCTTGGGCTGTACCCCTCCCACACCAGGATCCCAGGGCAAAAGACATTCAGCAACCAAACGGTGTGAAACAGCAGCCCTTTGGCAGCCTCTGGAACAACAGCGGGTGCTGCCAAGAGGGAGGCTTTACCTCTGATGTACTGACAGGGGCTGCAGCTGTGTCATCACCGCTGGAAAACCATCACCCCAAGCCAGATTCCGTTTTACTACATTTTCACTGCCTTTGGGGCTGCGTGCATCAGCAAAGCATCAGCTGCTGCCTAGAGGGGCGAGGGCAAACCTCGTTATCTGGGTGAGTGGTGCTACACAGCGGGACGGCGACCCTCTCACAGGAACGGACACCGCAGGGTGTCAAAAGATGGTATCAATATTATTTTTTTTTAGTTGGAAAATCGTACCAGCTCCCAAGTTCTGGCATCTTTTGCTGGTCAGGCTTGTGAAGCTTTTTCTAGAGAATTTGTCCCAGTTTCCTGCAAGCAGGGCACCCAGCTCCCTGTTTTTTGATGGGGGAGAAATCCCAGAGCGCACGCATCTGCATGCCTGAATAGATCCAGCACATTTCTGGGCACATTCCTGCTTTATTGAGGAACTTCTGCCCTGAATTTTCCTAGGACCTGCTTATCTGCTTTCAGGTTGTGGAGGAGTGGGATGCGCGATATCCAGTATATAATAAGCTACAGGCGAAGGCCAAGGTTGGGCAGATCTAGGTGTGCCCAGGCAAACCTGGAGGTGTGCGCTTGCACTCAGACTCCTGGGGCTCTGCCTGCTGCTCCCTGGTCTATACAGAGTATCAGCCTATAGTCTATCCAAAATTTTAGTTTTATTTCAATTTGAAAGGGGGGTTGCCAGATGTTTATATTTCCATAACAACCCACACCTTCCTTTGCACACACCGTAACTCACCGAAACAGGAAGCACAAGGGATTTCGGCATTTGTTCCCTTGGAAATTGTTTAAATTAATATATGTATAACCTCCTTCTCCATGCAGTTCTGCAAAAAGGAGTCTTTCTCACAGATCATCAAGGAGGAATATATGCAGATGTCCTTAGGAAAATCCGGGGTGAGCTAGGATACTGGCGTTCCTCCCTTTTCTTTTAAACAGAGAGAAAACATGAAGCAAGGAGGTTAGAGTACTTCTGATACCGTTTTATATGTAAGAAATAAGGAAAATGCTTTTGCAGGCCAACTCTAAGGCTTCTTAAGAAAAAAACCCCAACCACTATAAAATGAAAATAAAACATGAATGAAGAATGTGCCGTTTAAATACAGAGTGACAGCAATTCTGAAGCGATACTTGACTTTGAAAATGTGATAGATCTGTTCACTCCATGTGAATCCATATGCAGTCTGGGGTACTGGCTCCCTGATAATCGATATTCCCGCGTATCTTTGCCCCTCTACATAAGCTGCTCCCCTCATGGCCAGCACGGCTCCAGCGCAGCGCTGGGTCCTGGTCCGGCTTCATCCGCGGAACTCCTGGAGTGAAATCGTTAATGTGGAAGATTTGTCAGCGTGAATGGATGGGTCCGGCTTCACTCGGGGCTGCTGAGCTGAGCCGGTAAGTGTGGTGGGCAAGAAGTGTGAGGGTTTTATTTATATATATGTGTGTGTGTATATATATAAAAAATAAAAATAAATATAAAAATATATATCTACAAATATGTGTATCTATAAATACATATATGCATATATATAAATATATGCATCTATAAATGTGTATCTGTAAATGTATAACCATAGATATATATTTCTAAATGCATATACACACAAATATAAATACAAATACGAATGTACATTTCGGTAATGTTCTACAGCCACCCTTCCAGCTGCGTGCGCGGCCCCAACAGCTGGAACGCCAGACCCGGCGGGGTGCCGAGGGCTGCCCGGCCGCGGTGGGGGGGTCCCCGGGGGCAGGGGCGGGGGTCCCCGGGGGGGCCGGGCCCGGAGGGGCCGGGGCCGGGGCGGGCAGCGCGGGGACAAAGAGGGGAAGGGGCGGAACCGGATCCGGCGGGGGCGACCGGCGGCCCGGGAGCGGCGGCGGGCGGGGGATGCGCTGCGCCCGCGGGGGGGGGGCTCCTCTCACCACAGCACGTGGGACAGAAAAAGGGGCTTTTCTGAAAATGTGCCGCTTCTTCCTGAGGGTGGGGGTCTCCCGGTGCACCGTTACGCCGGGCTTGGGCCGAGCCTCAAAGGCTGGAGGCTCCCGGCCGGTGCCCGTCCCTGCGCCCCCCTGCGCCTCGCCGGCGGGGGCTGCGTGGGTCCCCCTGGCTGGCATCACACCGCCCCCCGCTTTTCCCGACAGAGCTCCTCAGGGCGATGTGGGATGGTGGCCAGGAAGCCTCCAGAACCATCCCCCCCATCTCCTGCCGGCTGGAGCAAAGGCGGACCCCCCCGCAGAGCCGCTGGAAACTGCGCAGCACCCATCCAGTCTCCAAACCTGCAAGGTGTGATACAGCATTCTAATTTTAGTTGTTTTCTTTAATGTTACAAAGAAAAATAAAATATTGCTGGATGCTTTATTCTCATCTTGTCCCCAAGCTCCCAATGATGCCCGGCCGTGTGAGGCCCACCCAGCATCCTGCCTGGAGATGGTTTCAGCCCTGAGGGTTGTTTTTTACTCCTTATTATCAGTAGCTTGAGGCCAGAGCAGCACAAGGAAGGAGCAACACCCCAGTGGGCTTTTTGAGGAGACATCAGGAAAAGCTCCAAAAGCCTTGTTAAGACCAGAGCACCTCAGTGATGGGGTGGAAATACACATAGGCACATCATCGATTAACCACTGCTTAACCCCATAGGTTGCAGGGATGAATTAGGAGTTCAGCACTCACATTTTGAAGCTCATGTGGATGCTGGGGAGCATCTGCACCTCCACTTTTGGGTGGCTGCATGTCAGGTACCGGCGAGCAGGGAAAGAGTTAAGAGAACAACGGGGCAGTAAGTTTTATGGGGAGGCTTGGGGTTTAGTTGTACAAATCTCCCTCTTAGGGACACGGTTTAGTGGTGGACTTGGCAATATTGGGTTATTGGTTGGACTTGATGATCTTAAAGGTCTTTTCCAACCTAAATGATTCTATGATTCTATGATTCTATGATTCTATGATAATCCCATTAGCATTAACATCGGCTGTGTGGTTAAATCCTTGCATTCTGCGCAGAAATTGAATCCCTGAGGGGCTGGCTTAAATCAACAAATACTTGGAAAAGGAGAGGTGGGAGCAGAAGAAGGTTTGTCTGGGGACAGTGGCCCCAGCAGAAAGTAAATCAGGCAGCGCTCAGGGCTTCGGGGCTGCTGTGGTGCCATGGAGAGATGTTTCAGCTGGTGTTGGTGGTGGATCCAGAGGACGTGCAATTAGCTGGGACAAGGGGTGAGCCCTGGGCAGGCAGCAGCAGCTGCCCCGTGCCCTGTGGGGACGCAAGAGTGGCAGGCAGGGGATGAGCATGGCCTGAAATAGCAAGAGAAAAAGAGAAGCAAAAAGGTAAAAGAGAGGAGAAAGAGTTTTGTTTGAGAAGCAGAGAAGAAAAGTGGCAAGAAAGGGGGATTTGAGCAGGAGGAAGCAGCGGGGAGAGGTGAACATGGAAGAGGAGGGGAGAATGGGGAATGTGGAACGCAGAGGGGCTGGGTGGTTTTTTTGGCAGCCATGGAGATGTCCTGCCCTGTGTTCTCAGCTCACGAGAAGTCTCAATCTTGGCATAGCACCAAGCGAGAGTAAAGCTCTGCTGAGCCAACGGTGGCTTGGGCCGGGGCTTTGGTTGGAGGTGCCAGTACCCAGGTACCCTGGGACAGACCCCACCCCAGACCAGAGGAGATGGGCTGGTACACGCCAACCCAGCTGGGACAAACTGCAGTGACAGAGATGTCAGGGAAAGGCCAGACCTCTGGGGGCTTGCGAAGATGGTGCGGTGTCCCACCTGTCCTGCTCGTGTGCTGTCCTTTAGGGATAATCAGAGCAAGCCTGTGTCTGATGAAAAGGAAAATGGAAACGCACATCCCACTAAAGGTCCCAGGAGCGTGACATACCAGTGGTTTTTTGGATGCAACAAGCAGAGTTGGTTATCCCGAGTCGAAGCAGGAGGTAGTGGTGCAGCAGACTGGATTTCCAGTTCAGTTCCTATTTCTGTCCTTTTTCCTGGTTTAAACCCGGGGGACTGTTAATTTTTTGGCGTGTGACTGCACATCCCATGCCGACATACTCCAGCAGGGATGAGGACCCAGCATTCAGCAGGTGCCCTTTGGAAAGGCACCGGGCTTTTCTTTCATTTCCCTTCCCACACCATCCCTTATGTTATTTTATTACAATGACAGAGAAAAAGGAAAGAAAAAAAAAAAGAAGAGGCAATCCACCATTTCCTCCCAGGCTTTGAAACACATGTCAGCATCAGGATCAGTTTTGATCCTGTGAGAAAAGAAAAACCATTGCAGCTTTACTGCCTGGGAATGAGCCATGTGTAATGGGAGGCAGGGCCAAGGGTTCCCTGCCTAGGAGACCCCAAAAAACAGGTCCTGTCTCCCCACCAGCCCCAGGCTGATGGCCATGAGGTGTTCCATGCTGTGGCTCTGCTCTCTGCTCACTTTTGCCTTTTCTTTGCTTTTTTTAGCCTGGGTTTGCCCCCGTGATGGTGCCAAGCAGCAAACGTCACTAAATAACTTGGCAGGGTCAGCGAGTTGTAAACAGCGGAGCCAGGGAGCCTCTCATTCACCGGGCTCCTTTTCCTCGGGAAACGTGTTGGCTTTGAAGAAACCACAGGCAGCACTCAGCTCCCTGCAAATAATCTGAGGAAATGCAACAGCGACTCCAATAAAGGCCAGAGGAGCCGTCGTGAGGGCTGCATGAGATGCTAACATGGCACAGCTGTGCAAAAAAAAAAGCTTTGCTGAGGGAATAATGGGAAGTCGGGGGGAAACAGGGCTGGTTCTCTCTATGATTCAGTGGGGGAAGAAGTGGGAGGGATGAGCTGCGTGGATTTTCTCAGCTTGTTGCAAGTGCATGATATTTTCCAGGGAAGCGTCAGCACTGGTGTCACGGAGGCGTTACCTGATGGGAACACAAGGGACGCGGGCTGCACGGGGCTGGCAGGGGAAGGGATCTGCGAGCTAATGCTCACGGTGGTGTGAGCACAGAGAAATCCCAGCGTGTGGACACAGGGCAGGGTGGAACAGCAGTTTCTCAAAAAGCCAGGAAACAAGCAGAAGCGCTAAGGCCATTGATGTGGAGGTCCTTCCCACCCATCTTCCTGGGGGATGGGGTGCGGGGTGGTGGGGGCATGGGATGTTGAGAGTGTGGGATGATGAGGTGCTGCTGCAGAGGAGGACATGGGTCCTTCTGCAGGTGCTGCCCCATGGCCACAGCCCTGGGCTGAGCTGGAGGCTTAAACCAGTGTCCTGGCTCCTGTAGCCCTTGCAAAAGTAGTTACTAACCCCAGTATCCTCATCAGTATCATACTCACGTGAGGACTCGTACTCCACTGTTCAAGAGTATTCCCGCAGCATGAAGATTTCTGCTTATCTGCAATCCGAATGCACCTGCAGTGAAGGGAACTTTAATTCATTAAGGCAAATTTTTGTTGAACTCTAGGTTGCAAGTGGAGCTTGACTGTGTCTTGACCAGTGAACAGGAGCTCTCAGCAGTCAGGGTGATAATGTCAACAAAGCTAATCTCTAGAGGGGGGTCACTCCCCACGGTGAGAAGTCTTGATGCCAAGATGTGAGTTCAGCCATCAGACATGAACCTGGTGCCAGAGTCTATGGGGGAAAAGTGTTTCACCAGGGAGATACTGGATGATAATTGTCACTCTTGGCCTCAAATTTAATGACCTATTTATTCCTCTGAATTATCTACAAATCATGCTTGGTGGCATAGCCTTGCTTTTGTCCCAGCCTGGCACCCAAACCAGGAGAGCTGGAGGGTCACTTGTGTTTCTCAGTCCTGAGCTGCTTTTTGCCATCCCCACCACTGCCAGTTTGTGGCTGTGGTTTTCGCTGCCTGGTCAGCAGGGACCACGCGCCCACCACACAGGCTGGTTGGTTCAGCCACGGGGAAGGGCTGGCATGGGCAGCCCCAGGCGCTGGTGGAGACCCTGCGCTGCAGGTTGGTGAGGTGGTTGCGTTGGAGAAGACCCACCTTGCAACGTAATCACGAATCCTCTGCTTTGGGCAAAATGGTCCTTGCATTGGAATACTCATGATAAGCAAAACATATTTGGTTGGATCATGCAGGTTAGTGTAATTGTCTTGAGCAGAGTGGTCAGGAATTGCTTTCAAAAAGCCATGCCAAACGCTGATATGGGTTTGACAAGCTCAAAAAAACCCGAAGGGTTCACACTTATCACAGAAACCGTGCCAGCACTGACCAAGTTTAAACAAGGTTGGTTGTTAGCACTGTTTGGACAGAGCCTTATATCAAAAGCCATTTATTCTGCTATTACTATTCATTATTCCCTCCAGTGTTACACTGGATGTTTGAGCTGGGATCTGCCTAATCCTGTAAAGCCCAGCTTCTCCTTGTGCCAGAACGGGGAACAAAGTCATAATTCTCCTTTTGCAGCCGCCCAGGCTGTTGCTATGGGAATGATGCGATGTCCCCCGTTTCAGCAGTGCCGCTCTCCTGCCAGTGCAGGTAGGAGAAGATGCTTTCCAAAGGGAAGGCTGCCCTGGATTGAACACTGCTCTCTGGCAGTTAGCCAGGGAAGTTACAAATCACTCCATCAAACTGACGGCACCAGACTCACAGGGGACCTGGTTTCTGAATTGTAAATGAAGATGCGAGCAAGCCTGGCTCAGCTGGAGGTATCTGAAGGCGCCGAGATATGTGCATGGAGGTCCTGAGATACCTACAATTCCCCTGCTGGATTTGCCCCATTTGCAGCCTTCCCCACTCCTCCCAGTCCAGGTCCCATCCCACATCCCAGCTGACACCCCAACACAGGCTTCCTGCCCAGGGACTCAATCCCTGGGTCTCCTTGCAGGCCTGAGCCTGCACCTGCCCTTAACCAGGATCTAGCGGAGACTTCTGAAGGACAAAAATCCCCTTGAAAAGAACCCCTGGAGATGCTGAGGGTGCATTTGGGTGCGAGGGGCTGGTGGGGTAACCTCTCCCCAGGCAAATGCACAAACTCCACCTGAGAGCAGCAACACAGGTAAATCCTCCTTCATTTAATTACTGTGGGCAGCAATTTCTGCCAGAGCTGCCTTTCCCCCTAGAACAGGGCAAACCGAGGCACTGACCTGCTCAGGATGCTGGTGTGGGTCTCAGCCAGCCCCCATCCTGTAAAAGCAGCTTTGTGAGTTCAATGGAGGAAAAGTTGCTAGAAGGTGTCACTTACGGTGTAACATTCAGTTTTGCGTGAGGGAATTCAGAGCTGGATGAATTTTCAGAGCTAAAATGGGCAACGAGGGTGGGCTTGTGCAAACCTGGGGGGAGAAAACTGATCAAAAGTAACGAAGTTGCAAGCAAAGAAGATTGCTTCCATGTCTGTGCTATAAACTTTCTCCTGCATTTGGAAATGCATTGTATCCTAGGTTACTTATCTTGGGCAGTCAGAGAGTTTAGCCCATCTTCCCGGGTCTTTCTGGCATTTGTAGGTTATCTCAGGGTGATGCAGCACAGGCTGGAAGGGCTTGCCATCACCCTTGCTGCCTCCTCACTCCCCGGATTTGCTGCTGCTCCCGGGCTGGGTGAACGAAACTTTTCAAACCAGGAGAACGACTGAGTGATGTAATGTACAGTAGCAGATACTTACAGCAACGCTGGGTTTTGCTAGAGTTGATGATGCTCACGGGGTGCCTGCAGGGCACTGCCGGTGTAGCAGCCTGTCAGGGCATCGTGAGCTGTCCGGGTGAACCTCGGGGGTTCTGTTTGGCTGCAGAGCTCTGTGGGAACATCCTGAAACACAGCAGAGATCAGCCCCTTTCCCTTTCCCTGCTCCGGTTGGCCTTCTAGGAAATCCCAATAAAAGTGAGGCCCCCCCCCCCCGCCTCGGAGATGTCAGGGCTTGGGCGCAGGGATGCTCTCAACCCCAGCCAGCCCACTGCTGCGAGCAGGCGGGGGCAGAAATACAAGACAACAACTTCTCAATGAACACCAGAAAGAAAAAGACAGAAAAAAAAACCCTTTAAAAAGAGCTGTCTCGCCTGCCTGCTGCGAGGTCAGGCTGCCTAGCCAGCGCGTTTCGCTGATGGTGTTGCATATGAGTGGAGTGCATCCCCACTCGGCGCTCGCCTGTTTGTGGCGACGGCTGCTTTGGCCCCATTCGGAGGTGTTCAAAAGGCTGGGGAGTTTGCGGAGCCCCGGCACAACAGCCATCACCTTTTCCCAGGACACATCCTTGTGGGAGAGCCTGCGAAACATCCCCCTTGTTTGCGGGGAACCCTCCATCCCGCTTGTTCAGGGGGGACGTTTCTGACAAGCTGTGCTGCATGGGGGACTGCGCCCAGCCCAGCCCGCCTGCTGCCTGCCCAGAGGGTCACACGAGACCAGGTCTAAAGCCTTCTAGAGTCAGACTGTGTCCCGTTTGTGGCTTCTTCCTCATCAAAGAGGGAAATTAGAGAGGTTTGATGTGATCTCTTCTTGACAAACCCATGCTGGCTGCTTTTTATCACCTTGTTATCTTCCAGGTGCTTAAATAGATTTAGAAAAAACCCATATCCAGAAGCTTTCCAGGCATCAAAGCACAGCTGAGCGCTTTCTAATCCCCTTGGTCTTCCTCTTTACATTTGGGAAGAGGAGTAGGCTTCGATCTGCCCCCCTCCTCTCCTCCACCGTGGGTTGGGATGCCTGACAGGTCAGAAATCACTGGATCTTTAAGCTCCTCAGCACCAACAGCACCAAGCCCAGAGGCAAGGTGCACAGGGCCCTAAATCCCCTTTAACCTCCTCTTCCCCTCCCTCCCGCTCCTCGGTCCCTCCAACCCAGCTACGTACTGGTGAAGGGAAATGGGGTTAGTAGATGAAAGAGGAATTGCTAAAGCAAATATTTTCTTTCCAAAGCTCTCTTTGTTAGCTACAAACACAGGGAACTGCTGCGTATAATAGATGTGCTTTAGAGAGGGTTGTATCTTGGTGGTGAAAGCAGGAACTGGGGGACACAGATCTCTGGTTTTCTGCTATTTTAAAAGGTAATCGTTAGCTGTAGACCATGTTGGATGTCCTTACCTTTCAGTCAAGGAGGAGCATCCCAAATCTATGACATTCCGCAGCCCATCGGTCCCAGCACACAGCATCTCCCCAGCCAGCTGGGCTGCAGGTTAATCCTGGTGGGGGAATCAGAGAATCATCATGGGTTGGAAAAGCCCTCTGAGATCATAGAGTCCAACCATTAACCTGGCGCTGCCAAGGCCACCGCTAACCCATGTCCCCAAGCACCGCATCTATGTGTTTCTTGCCTCCAGGGATGGTGACTCCACCACCTCCCCGGGCAGCCTGGTCCAATGTTTGACCACTATTTTAGTGAAGATATTTTTCCTAAATTTCCAAATAATATTCCTAATTCCCTGCCTGGAAAGTCAGGTAGATCCCGCCAGCATCCCGTGAGCATCCCTCCTTGTCCTATGGAATAACCCAGCAATTTTAAGGCACCTGGAAAGAAAAATTAAAAAGGTCCCATGGGTTCAGGCACAGGTTTAGTGCTGGTTTAGTGTTTTCATTAATAGCCTATAAACAAGTTGATGAGCTTAGGCTTGCTTAAACTAAAGAGAGGAAAAGCGGGGTAGGGGAAGGAATAGGAAGAAAATGCATCCCTCTATCCACCACATCCCAAGAGGGATGCTCGAGACTTTTCCTTTCAGGCAGGTTGTTCTCTGCAGCACTCGCAGTGCTTTCTCCTGGAAAGCCGGTGAGGTTTCCCACCTAAGGCAGCTTCAAAGAGCCCAGCTGATGTCTCTCCCAGCGCGGCCTCTGATGTGGTCAGAGGCAAAGGGGGAGTGGGTTCCGCTGCCTCAGCTAACCTGCCGTGGGTGGGGAGGGCCCCAGCGGCTGAGGAGGGCCACATGAGAAGATGCTTATAGAGACTTCCAGTTTTATTGTTATTTTTTGATGGGGTAGAAGCATTCATGGGGAAAATGAGTGACGTGGTGCTGGAGAAGATGGGCCTTTCTCCTTGCACGTGTACCCAGTATCGCTCCAGCAGCCGCATCCCCGTGTTCAGGGCTAGAGATGCAACTGTGATGTGGCTCCAGTGTGGCTTTCTTCCTCCCATCCATACGGCTGGGATGGAGGCTGCAATTAAAAGCCTGCTGGTCCCATTTTGGTGGGCAGAAAGAAAACAGTGTCTTTCTCACAGGCTGAGGGTCAGTAGGCACATCGCCCACCAAAAAGAATCCCCTTTGCAGCCACAACAAAGCCACAAAATCCCAAGACCCAGCGAGTGCAAGACACTCTTCTCACTTCTTTAAGCATCCACCTGAGTGCAATGAGGATGTAAAAATCCCTCCAACCTGTGGTTCAGAAATGGGAAAATGGGGGGGAAAGTACGTGATTTGCACACCTGGCGGGCAGCGCACCCCCAGCTTTCCTCCCCTCTCCCCTCCCGAGCTGGCAGGAGCCCTGGAGGAGTGTGGCCGTCCTGCTCGCCTGCCCATCTTTGCCATGATTATAATCCTTAATTTCTGATTTTGCCACCTGCACTACGTTTCATAAAATTTTAAAGCTAATGCTCTGCCAAACCCAAATGGCACTGGAGCAGATGTTTAAGTGCAGCCTAGGATGAATAAATTATGGGGCTCATGGATGTACAGTGAAGGAAGGAGAGGCTGGATGGCTCTGAATGGAGAGATAATTGATTTAAATGACATTGTCCATTGTAATCACCTGGGATTAGTGCTTTGGGCACAGGCAGAATAAGAGATGCAGCAATTAAAGATACTGGTCTAATGACAGCAGTGACTTGCCTGCATGCAATCCCTGCTCAGCCTTTTTTTTTTTTTTTTTTTTGGCAGCTCTGTGGGTTTTCTGCCTCTTTATCCCACCTCGATCCTCAGGCAGGGAGAAGAACACAAGGCTGAATCCAGTCTTGGTACAGCCGTAGCGGTGCAGGACTGACCTTGCGGCGTGCGCTTGGGGAGCCTGAGGCTTGGAAGGGATATCGGGGTGGGGGGAGCTGCAGCGAGAGAGCACAGAAATGATTTGATGCTAGAGAAAAAGCTCCGTTGTGAGACACTTCCAGAGATCAACTTGTTTGTGTTATCCACCGGAGTGCTGGGAGGGGGTCTGATTGCAGTATGTACCTGCCGAGGAGAATACATTAAGCATTAAAGAGCTTTTTAATTTCACAGAGAAAACCGTAAGAAGAATTGATGGCTGGACACCAAAACCAGACCCAGCAGCACCAAGCTGCATTTTTTAACCTCAAGGACAGGGAAAAAATGATGGTGACTCACAAGCCCGCAGGTTTAATTTTGGTCTGCTACAGGCGTGATGGTCCTGGGCAAGTTCCTTAACCTCTTACACAGCTCAGTCCCTTCTGATGGGTAAAGGCATTTTCCTGACAGGGTTGAACAGATCAGCTTGGCAAACCCAGGCTGCCAGGGGGTTAATTATTCCCTCGGATTCAAGAGCTGGCTGGCCAGCCAGTCCCCTCTCCCAGAGGGATGCTGCAGTCCTGGGTGCCAGGGTTTACCCTTCCCCGTGCCCCTCCAGGCAATCTGCGTTCTGGGGGCTCAGTGCCACCCTCGTCCTTGCCAACAGCCGCCTGGAGGTGGGGCCTGGCTGAACTCGTGGCATATTTTGCACTTCACAGAAAGCAGCTTTTTTTTGCAACTCTCAAAGACGCTCTGCCGTAGTGCATTGGCTGTTTAATCATCATCTTGCCTCTGCCTCCCTGCGGCTTGCTGGCAAGGAGATCTGCAGCGTAGCAAAGCCGCCCTCCACCGCACCCCTGTCTTGGGAAGCAAACGCAAATAAAGCAAAGAGCAGGAGGCAAAGGGTTCCCACCCGTGAGGATGGCTCAGACACCCGTGCCAGCCTCCGAGACGTTCACCTCCAGCCTGAACCTGCGGCTGGGACTGGGGGGCAGAGGAGGAGGGGACCCTGTGTGCTGCTGGCAGCAGCTTCAGGGCAGTCAGAGGCACTGGGGCTTTGATGTGAGTGCAAAGGACACCGGGCAGCAAGGGCCTGATCCTGGCTACATCTCCTGGGCGATGCTGCAACGAAGAAAATAGACATACAGAGATGAAAAGGGTTTTCTAATAAGAAAAGCAGCCATGTGGAAAGCTGCAGGGAGACCTCTCAGCTGCCGGTGATAGCTGGTTTTCCAAATTGTGCTGAGTCAGCATAAAGCAGGGTGGGTGCCTCTGCGTGCTGCAACAGCAGCCGCCTCCTTGGGGAAAAACCAGCACCAAGTCCCAGGTGGATACCGGCTGCTCGCACGAGCAGGGCAATTCCCACAGAGGGATCGGCACCGCGTCCGTGGGGACATGAGAGTTGGGGGCTGCCCGGAGAGCGAGCCGTGCCTGCCAGCACAGGGAGCAGGAGGTGGCTCCAGGAAAAAGTCCCCTAATACCCTTTTACAGCTGGAAACAGGCTCCAGATTCACATTGGGTCAGAGTTTGCCTCTCCCCTTATAAAAGTTTAAAGACAGACCCCAAACATCCTGATGTGGGGGAGGCTGAGGGAACAGGAGAGGCTGCGCAAGGCCAGGGCAAAGGGCTGGCTGCTCGGCGTCCTGTTCCCAGCAGCGGGTGGGTGTGAGGAGGGGGATTAGGGATGCTTCCCGGGGCAATGGTCTGCAGAATCATGCTCTTAATGGGCTCCGGGACTCCCTGAAACCCAGGTGATATCTCAGTGGTCTCACAGTGGAATTTCCCTATTTACAGGCTTGGAAAGCATCTGGATGTGACCTGTCTCTGCTCAGTGTTACTAAATAACGTAAATAGTGGATGGGCTCATCTCTGCTTTACCCGTGCAGAGCCAGACAGCGCGGCTAGCTCAGGGGCTGAGCTCGGCCTCGCTTGGTGGGCAGCTCCCCTTGGATCCGGGGGTTTGGGCCAAATTACACCCACATGAACACCACTCAGATTGCCCTGGTGTTACACCGAGGCCAGGAAGATTGAAACAGGGCTCAGGGCAGAGGCAGCCCGAGCCTGACCCACCTCCTGAGGTGGACAGAAGAGCCGTGGTGCTGATGACGGTCCCCAGCTGGGCTGGATCCCCAGCAGCGGGACCCGGCTCAGCATCTCGCTGCTTCCCCAGCTGGGTTTTTCTCTCTTGATCTCATGGGTCCGGAAAGGAACCACAGTGTGAGGGGCAGGACCTGCAAAACCAAACAACAGAAGCCCTGCTGCCGTGCTCACTCGTTAATCGCACTTTTGGCTCTGCCTGGAAGGCTGGGGGTTGATAACCACGGCTGTGGTGTTGTGCCCCCTCCTTACCCCCCCCTCAGCACCAGCACCAGGCATTTTAGCAAGCTACACTTATAAGAGTCAGGGCTGTTTGATGAAGCAAAAGGCCATTTCTCCCCTTTCCCAGCCAGGCAGCGCTGCACGGGGACAGCTGTGTGGCACCAAGCTCCCCTTTGCCCCTCTCCTGATGCCGGCGGCACCCCCCGGCGAGGCAATCGGAGGCTGTTTAACAGGTTGGCATCTGGTCGGGGGGCACATGGAGTTCAGGTTTGACACCCCCCATTTGCAAAGCAGCAGAACCCCGTTGTCCCCTTTGCACGTATCTACCATTGTCTCCTCACCCCGATAGAGCTCCCCAGGCGCAGATGGAGCTGCTGGTCTGGTTTGCCCTGGGTGAGTTTTTGGTTTAAAACCTCCCTGGCCAATGTTGCAAGCTTTGACTGTGCCCAAGGGAGAGATGCAGCAAAAGAAATCATCCCCGTGGGTTTCCCAGGCAGGTCCCATCGGCAAGGACAGGGGCAGGCCAGCCCCTTGGAGCCTGCGTGAGCACCCAGGTGCCAAATCACAGCAGGGACCCTGCTGGGCTGAAAAACTAACCATTTGCTTTTCTTCTCTAGGTCAGACTCACCAGCCAGCTGCTGCTTTTTGCTTTCCTGGGGGTCTCCAGCTTCTTCAGGCAACGAGGGGCTTGTTCTCACTCCAGAGAAGCTCCACGCTCCACAGCAAGGCGCAGAAAGGACACCAGCCATGCGTTTCCTAACCCCCAGCACCATCGCTATAGGGGATGGATGGCTCACAGGAACAGCATCGGTCCAGCACAATCCCCTTCGCCCTGCAGACACCCGGGACATGCGAGCTATTTTCATCCCTTCGACAGCTGCAGGAAGACACCCTTGCTCCCACCTCTGTTAAGGGAGGCAGCTGCAGCCGGCTCTGCAGAGGGCTGGAAAAACTCCCAGCCAGGCTGTCCCAGCTCTGACACCAGACGTCCCTGTGCAGGAGGGGGCTGTGGTCGTGCAGAGCCCACCAGTCCACTGAAACATCATTTGGAACCTCCATATTCCCTCTCAGCCCTGCTCCGTGCAGGATTTGCTTGGACAAAGGTGATGCTCCAATGGGGTACATGCTGAGTGGGGTGTCCCGATGCTCGCTGTGCAGCTCAGAGAGATCCGGGCTCACACCAAGGCACCTCAGCACCTCTGGGTGACGACACCAAGCGATGCAAGCGCCACTCTGCCCCTCATGCCGCAGGGCACGCTGTCCCACCGCCACTGTCCCTACAGAGTGGGTGACATGCCATGTGCATGGCCAGGAAGAGCAGGAGCCTCCTGCCCAGGAGCCGGTGGCGGTGAGGGCAGGGTGTCCTGCAGCACTGTCTCTGGGGCTGGAGGGGGGCACAGGACATCATCCCCCCACTCACCGTGGCAGCTTGGGGCTGGACCAGCAGGATGGCTCAGGGAGAGCTTAGTGCTCTCCAGGGGTTCAGATGGCCCTGTTTCTCCTGGATCCCTTCGAAGTGATGGACGTTCAGCTGGACCCACACCTCCAGGGCCGCCCAGACCTCCATGTGCCAGGGGGTCAGCTTCTCTCCACACCACCGGTGCCCCCTCCCGCAGCCCGGCGGATGGGATGCCTGCCATCTCCTTTGGCGAGTGTGCCGGTCGGAGGCTTTCTTTCCCCCCATTCAGGCTGACAACTGGGCCTCAGCATCAGCTGCTTGTTGCTCAGCATCAGCCTTTCAGCAAACAGCAGGTGCAAGCGGTGCAACCCCGGGCTCCGCTACAGTAATCCCCGCTCCCCCCCCGGCCCCCCTCGCACAATATTGTCCCCTTGGTTCAAGAATGTTTTTGTCTCCTCTTCACAGTTGCGAATTCTTTTATATATTGAAAAGAAATCTCTTTCTAATCTTACTGCCGGGCCATGGCTGGGGAGAGCGGGTGCCTCGCTGCGAGGGAGTGTGGCCGGCACAGCTGTGCGGGAGGGTCCCATCCTTCCTCGGCAGCTGCTGGCCAGCGTGCCAGGACGCCGGGGATCGTGCCCTCCCTGCCTGCACCGTGGCAGCAAGAGCTGACAGGCTCCTACCCCCACCCTGGCACAGGAACTGGCTCACCCACACGTGGGAAACACGGAGGTGACACAGCAGCAAGTCTCTGCTCTGCCACCAGTGTTTCACCGCAGGGAGCTCTGCCAGGAGCCCCGGGAAGGCTGCGAGGCAAGTGGGAGCCCAGACAAGGCGGGCTTCTGAACGGTGGTCCCGCAGGGTACGCGAGGGAGGCAGGAGCGGGAGGGATGGACGTAAACAGGGATGCAGCAACATGCTGCACGATGCTCCGGCATCATCGCAGGGCTCGGCCTCAGCACATCTCCCTGCACAGTGAAAACAAGACTCAGTGACACTTTCATTATGTGTCACCCTGTACTGAAATTGCACAGCGAAGCCTGGCAGAGGAGGGAAACATCACCCTCCCCACAGGTTACCAAAGCCTCCCTTCCCCTCAGGGACCAGCCCCACAGGCAAGAAACCGCATCCTCTGCCACACACATGCACAGACACGAGGGCACACGCTCCCCCTGCTGCCACCAAAGCAGGGGTGGGGGTTCCTGCCTCCCCTTGGGGCTGCTGGGGGTCACAGGGGGGCCCGGGGAGCCGGGTTCTGCAGGGAGCTGCTGAGCGAGCAGGTGGCCCCACAGCAGCACAGCAGGCTGGAAACCCATCTGGCAGCCCCAGCAGGCGCCCTTGGGAGGGTTTTTTTGGGGGAAACCACCACATGCAGGTCCCTGCTGGGAAGTGAGGACAGCCACTGCCCTGCCTGGGATGCTGTGCAAACACGGGTCTCTCTCCGCATCCTGGGTGTCTCGGTGTGGTTTGCCCTTGCTAGACCAGACGAGATTTGCTGTAACCACAGCTCAGCCCCACGCTGCAGCCGTAGCTGCCGTGCAGTCTCCGATACAAAGCACGGCTGATCTCACCGCAGCCAAATCCCTCCACAGCAGTTTTTGCCTCGCAGATGTTATTTTAAAGCAGATGTCCTTGGTGTGTTTAGAAAGCAAACACCACCTTCACGCTGTGGGCACCCCCACAAACACGGGCCCCTGTTCAAACTCTGATTTTGGACATGGTTGAGAGGAGGTCCCCCAGAAGCAGGACACCCAGATGTTACAGCCCATCTTCCCCGCTACATCTTCCACTTCCCTCTTGACACAAGTTTCTGCATCAAATAACATTTCAGTACCTGCTCTGGCAGCGCCCCAGCTCAGCACGAGCCCAGCTTTTCCGTGGCAAGGTGGCTTTTCCTACAAACGGCTCCAGAGAGGACTCCCAGAGCAAAGGGACATCAATCAAGGACACAGAACAAGCTTCCCCACGCAAATGCTGTCAGTATTTATTGCAGCTCAGTTGTACAGCTGAGGAGCTCGAAGGGAGCAGAGCTGTGGCACCCGTGGCAGGAACATGGGGCAGGAGGGTGCAACCCAGACCTTCCTGCCCTCCCAGCGCCCAAATCAGGTCAGGAACCTGCTCGCTGTTGTGGAAGCCTTGGCCTCGCATGCCTACCCCGCTGCAGCAGCTGCGGTCAACCGAGATCCTGAGATTAGCAAATCCTCAGGTCCAAACATAGCTGTTTCTTAGCAGAATGCTTTCAGCTGCAAAATTCACCAGTAAGAGACCAAACCGAGCCAGAAGCTTTGCTACCTTGAGGACATTAAGCTCAGACTGTTCATCAGGTGTTCAACCATAGGGAACAAGCCACAAAACAGCTCTGATCACACACGGCGAGAAATAAATCACCCGAGCTGGATGCCCCGGGAGCCAGCAGCCTCAGCACGGGAGCCCAGTGTGGTTTTTCTTTCAAGTAATCAATAAACTGCTAACCCGTGAAACCTACCCAGCTGCTACAGGACGGATGCTTTACACATACAAAACAACCGCGAGTACCTCAAAACCCATTCGGCTGGTGGGTACTGCTGGGTGTGGGCTCTCGGTCCTGCCGTTCCCAGGGCTGGCAGCATTTGTGGATTCCCAGTAAGCTCCGAGACACTTCCACGCGAACCCGCTTAGTTTAAACTCCCCACGTTTTTGTATATGCACTGCTAAAATAAAACTACTTACCTTCACGAGTAATTCCCTAGACTCTCCATGCTTGCTCAGTAGCCAGCCAGCTGCACACAGGGCAATGTCCCGAAGGCCAGGAAAGGCACAGCAGGTCCAGCCCTGCCACCAGCCAAGGGCTTACCAGGCTGGGACAACCTCTATTACCAATCCAGAGCAGGCACCTTCAGCCCACGTCCAGCCTTGCATGATCTCCTATTAGCTCTGCTGCTCTCCAGAGGAGGCCCTGAGGCACAGCCCAGATGTATAGTTATAAGGGTGTGGGTTTTTTTAAAAAAAGAGAGTGAGTTAGGGGGGAACCCCCCCTGTGGTTGGTAAGCAAGAGGGAGGGACAGCAAGGGAAAGCGATGCCGTGCCCATCGCTGCTGCCAGCCCGGGTGTGCTGCAGCGGGCACTGGACAAGGTCTGCACTTGCCCTCTGCAGGGAAACACCCGCAGCAGCACAGGCCACCCAGCAAAAGTTTATTTTATTGGTATTATATAAAGATTAAAACCCTTATCCCCTGAAGAGCCCTCCCCAGCCCTTTTCATACACAGTGAAACCTGCCCAGCGCAAGGAAAGCCGGCCCCTTGCCAAGGCAGCCTGTGCTGCGCTGCCAGGGAAGCACGATTTGATTAACATAACCCTGCTTAAGATTTATGAATCTCTCCCTCCACCCTGTCCTGTGATGTGTTAGGCATTGATTCATTTCACCTTTAACTCCAAGGTGCTGATCAGCCTAGAAAGTGAAGGCATTATTTATTATGTGTATTAAAAATTAGACCTCCCCAATGTTAAGAGGACAGGTTTCAAAATCTGCAGGCCCCTTCCACCTTAGAAAACCTATTTTTAGCATCCCAACATGGCTCCACACTCATTAGAGAAGCTCCTCTGGTCAGAGTAGGTTTATAGTTGGACTCTATCTTAAAGGTCTTCTCCAACCTAAGTGATTTGGTGATCCAGGCCCTATGTTCTTGTGAGGGTCTTCAAGGAAAACTGCAGTGGTTCACTCCTGTTTTAAAGAGCTGAAGAACAAACAGGTAAAATACGAGTTTCCAATACGTGCTGGAGAGGCTGTGCCTGTGCTCTGCACCGCCCCTGCAAGCGCTTCCACCACACTCCAGTTAAATCTGCTGTTTTACTGGGACACAGAAACTGCAGCTAGTGTAGAGAGCAAGGAGCTCTGCAGCTCCGGCCGCTGCACAGCTGCCCTGGCCACAGCCTGCCAGGAAAGGCACGGGCAGCCCGTGGCGCTGGGGGGGATGAGGGGCTCAGGGATTTAGGGCTGCACAACTGCCCTGACTCACCACAGCACTATCTGCTCCCCAAATCATTTGGGCAAATCTGAAAATTCCTGCCCTTGGTGTTTCAATGAACACTGGGTTGGGGTGCAGTAACTGCAGCGGTTTTGTGACTTGCACATCCAGGAGAAGACGACATCTGTATTTGTTCTGTGATCAAATATAAACGTCTGGTCACGTAAATAAATTCTTACATTAATGTACAGTAATGCACTTAGTGCTTCACATGTGAAGTGCACTTCACTTGTGCTTCAAGGCTCATTCCCAAAGCATTTTCAGGTGCAGCTCAACAAGATATTCTTGGCAGGCCACCTCTGTCCACTCTGCTACCTCCATCCAGAGATTAAGACTGAAAATTAAACCCTGGGACACTTCCAGAGTGACAGCCATCCACTGGCCGAATACAAATGAAGTTTAGGAAGAAGGCACCACCACCGTAACTTTAGAAGCTCTTTCTAGCTCTCAATTAAATGAAGTTTTGTAACTTTTATAAACACTGGGTGATGGGTGACCTACCTGGTGATTCAGGAAAGTGAATTTTTCTTCAATCCGTGGCATTTTAAAGTTCTATATTAGTTTACTGTCACCTAGTATAGACAGATGTCAACAACAACAACAACAAAAATACACAAAGCTTTAAGCTCTTTTTTGTTAAAACTGCTGGGATGTTGCCTGCATGGCAACTGTTTAATTAACTGTTCTGTCATATTTACAACATCCAATTTTTCTGTGTGATTCATCCTTTAAGGCTTGCATTATTCTGTGCAATTTTCTTTAATAAAGCTAGGTAAACTTGAATTTGCTGTATATAATATGAACCGAAAACACCCACAAATACTGCTGCACTCGCTCTGACTTCTCTAGCCAACCAAAGGTGGAGTGTGAGTACATGCTTTTGCCAAAAGAACAACCTTTGGGGAAAAAAAAAACCCCCACAAATCAACAAATAACCCCAACCCAAAAAGTCAGCCTCCTCCTGCCTGCTTCATTCATGGATGTCACAATACAGGTCTGACATTTTAACTGTTCCCAGAATGATGGATGGCGACACCTCTGGATGAATAACACCGCGGGAGGCAGTCAATCAGAGCAGCAAAGACTTGGGGCTGCACTGAAATGTCTTGAGAAGCAGCAGGAACAGGAAAGGAAGTATGCAAAGAAACAGATGTGGCATTTTAACGAGGTTTTAGGAATCATCACCCAAAACACTGCTTGTGCATCGATGATGCTTAGAGTGTTCATGACAGCCACCCCCATGATGCGGTTGGTGCCAGGTTCCCAAAATGGAAGTTATTAATCCCATCAGAAGGTCACAATGGGAAATTTCACCTTCCAGTGGTAATACACTAAATGCTAGCTATGTAATGGAACTCTGGTGTTTGTTTCTGGTTTTTTTTTTTAAAGAACGAAATTGTTCCTTCACTGCCCTTTTCCTTTAAGGGAGGGTGACTTTCTGTGCTCAGCAAAGGCACACTGCTCACCAGCCTGCTTCAATGGTGATACGTCCCCTGGGTGAACCTCAGCCCTGTAACGCTGAAAATCAGGATGGCTCATGAACAGGATGAATCAGGATGATCACAAGAAGAGAAAAAACATTTTTTCCTTCCATGCTACCATGTGACTCATTTTGTCAAAGCCCAGTCCAGCAGCATCTGTTCACAGAGCAGGGAGAAGAGAGTCTGCAAGCGACGATCCCAGAATCAGAAGCAAGGAGAGAAGGAGCTTTGCGCTCCAGCCTGTGCAGGCAAAGGCCTCATGGTGGTCAGGGTACTGCCGCTCCACCGGCGGACGTTACTTGAAAGTGGCATTGAAGGCCCTGCCGATGATAAGCCTGCGCACTTCACTGGTGCCTGCCCCTATCTCGTAGAGCTTGGCATCCCGCAGGAAACGCCCCATCGGATAGTCGTTGATGTAACCGTTCCCGCCTGCCATCAAAAAGAAGTCACCAGTCATTTCTTCGATGTCGGGGGCTGAGGGTGGGACGGGGGAGCACACTGCTTTGGCACTGCACTTGGCTCCCTCCCGCAACCACTCACAGAAACAAACGCTGCCAGGGACTTACCCAGACACTGGATCCCATCCAGTGCCACCTGGGTAGCACACTCTGCTGAATACAGGATCACTCCAGCACAGTCCTAAAGGAAAGTGACAACGACGACAGTCAGGAAAGGTGTCACCTGCCCATCTCCAATCTTTGTGTCACTCTGACCTTTCCATTACTCTACAGACACCTGCTAAGATGACCGAACTACTTAATCACAAAGGCACAGGATTCATTCCCCAGTGAGCAAGAAGCAGCAGCAGCCTTTCACTCATTGCAGAACACTTGTGTCAGGCCTGTAAAGGCCACATGAAGACAGAAACAGAAAAAAAAAATGACAGAAAAAAAAGAGAGCACCAGGGGAGGTGGTCTCTCACAAATGCACATCATACCCACAGGAGACCGATGTGATTTGATTTGGGATGCAGGGCACTCTGCTCCAACTGCTAACTGCTCGGTCCCCTCCTTTGACAGAGATGTGGCGACAGTGCCGGCTGCGGAGATGCCAACACCTCAGAATGACTGCTACAGCTCCTTCCAGCAGCCAGATACTGTGTTTGGGCTTCCAATAAACACCTACCGATGCTGCTAAGTCTGTTGCTTTGTAGAACAAGGCTTTCATTTTCTTTGGAGGCGAAAAGAAAAGCACTCGGGGACTCGAGCGAGTTATTTTAACCCCCAGTGCAGAACCTCCACCCTGCTCGTGATCTGGCACCAAAGGGAAGGAATTCCCCCAGCAGACACAGCCCAGGTGGAAGCCAGCTCACCTTTGCATTGAAATGGCCCTGGTCACAGGCCTTTGCCACGTTGTAGACGTACTGCCGACATGCCATCAGCCGCGTGTACATATCGGCCATTTTGCCCTGCATGAGCTGCATGTCGCAGAAGAGAAACATTAACATGAGCAAGGGGAAGATCACCTTCTGCCCGAGCGCTAGGGATCACTCATTTCCCAAACTATCTCAGAGAAACCCGACAAAAGAGAAATCATGGATTCAGCAAAGACACAGCAGGGAGCTGGAGGGTCTCTCCATTCACAGGCTCCCAGGTGGCAGCAGCAGTCCCTCACCCACCGACTCAGGTAAATGGGCTCAGAGATCCTTTCACCTTCTCACCAACGTCATTCCATCGTGCAACCCCAGCACAAACACCACGCAACCTCCTCTGTGCAAAACCCTCCCGTGACACAGCTCTCGTCATCTTAATTTTAAAGAGAAAAGCAAGATGAGAAAAATTTCTAATTCCTTTTCTGCCTCACCTGGAAGTGGCCAATTTTCTGTCCAAATGCTTCTCTTACATGTAGGTATGGAATTGCGTGGTCAAGAACAGCTTGCATGAGCCTAAGAAAAGTACAGATATGCAGGAAAAGGAAAACAGAACTATTAACTATTAATAAAAAAACCTCGGAAGTGTAATCTAAGGCAAAAAGATTCTCACACCTAAAATGATAAGGCTGCTATCTTCCTGTAGCTCCGCTCACACAACGCTAAGAATAAAATCCAAAGGTCCCTTTTTTCTCCTTAGTGCTCTACATATTGCTCATTTGGGACATCTTGTGGTAAGGTCTTACTTTCTTAATTCAGGGGACCGAGATGAAGAGCTGAAGGGCTTTCCTACAGCTGCAGCCAGGGCAGTCTGTGCTGCCTTGCATCTCCAGAGAGCGCTGACTCAAGGAGTACTAGCCAACACCATAAAAACCAGCATAGGCAAGAACAAGAAGGGTGAAAAATCCTCCTTCTGCTTTGTGGAAGATGGTCTTTCCGCATGAGGATTAGTACAGAGAGACCAACAAGAGGACAAGAGGACTGTAGGGTAAAAACAATTACTGGGGAGCTTAATGACTGAATAAATGAAGAACAAAACCTTTACCCAGTCCAGTGGTCCCTCTCTGTGACAGTCTGGATAGCCTTTTGGATTTTAAGGATGCAATGAACTGGTTATTTCCAGAGTAATACACACTGTGGGGCTACAGAAGCATGCAGTCAGGGACCAAGGTGGATTTGCCACCTCTGGAAATGTTCACATCAAGGCTAATATTTCTAAAAGCATGCTCTGGAGGGTCTGTGGCCTGGGCTACACTGGAAGGCAGAGATCTGCAACCTTTCTGGCACTGGTTCATTCCATCCCTTGCCCCTCGGAGGGTGTTCCACACAGATGCTTTCAAACTAAAAAACCCACAAACCTGCAGGAGGAGTGCTAAAGGAGAAGGTGGAGCAGATGCAGAGCAAGCCGTGGCTGCCTGGGAGTGCGGAGCCGAGCACCCTCCAGCAGCAGCCCAGCTGAGCAGCCATGGCACAGCTGGAGTACCCAGCAGCTACGGGATCTCCCTGCTCGCCTCCCCTGCAGCTCGCTGCCTTCCACGGCTCTGGCCCAGCACCTCCTCCCAGCCTTTCCTCTTCCCTCAGAAGCTGCCCCAGTATCTCAGTTCTCCATCCAAGATGCTTCCTGCTGAGATCTGCAACCACCACTGGAGACCCACCGGGCTAGGTGAGAGTGAAGGATCCTTCTGGCCTATAAAAGATGACAAACTATAAACATCTATAAAAGATGACAAACCCTTACCCCAGTGGGCCACCAGATAGCACAAGTCTCTCCAGGTCCAATCCACTCATCAGAACATAGACTCCTTTGCTCAGTGTCCCCAAGATATTTTCAGCTGCAATTGGCAAAGGAAAGTGATTTACTTATGTGCAAAACTGTTGTCCAAGGGCCCATGCTCCCTGGGGGGAGGACCGCAACTTTCAGTCCCATTCACCTCTCTTTCTGGCTTGAGACACAAACATTCAGGCTGAGTTAGACAGGCACTGAGTTTAAATACATATACTCCCTACCACCAAAATGTCAATATTCAATCCAAGCAAAGCCAAAAAGGAAAAGGCAGTAAAGGGTTATAAAGTGCTTGTACAATCGCTGCTATTCTCTCACCTCTTTTCTAAAGGGTAAGGTGCTCTCCAGAGATCTTCCCGCTCAGCACCAACAAGAATAGGAGACTTAACAGCCTAGGAGGACAAAATGGGAGCCCCCTTCACCACCCCATTAGCTTGTATCTAACCCAAACTGACAGCATTACCATCTGATGTCTACCGAGTGTGTATCTGAAATGAATGCAAATCCTTGTCTGATATGCTTGGGACACCTCTGAGCATTCCCAGCACAGGAACCAAAGCCTACACAGCAAGCAGTCAAAGCTCGCCACTCATCACATGTCAGAGTGATGTACATTAGTCTTCTGAGATTGGAGAATACGAACAATCATTATCCCCCCTTCTGTGAGAGAGCCTGAACAGAACACTGCAGTTGTTACAAATAAACGTTTTAAAAAGACAAGTATTATTTCTGTGAAAAAGGAACAGGAAAATAGCCACATTAGGTAACGGGCTGAGAAAAAACTTCAAGAAACTGTTTCACTTTGGGGCAATCTGAAGCACGTGCTGATGTTAACAAGTATAAAAAGAGAAGCAGGAACAAAGGGCTCACCTCAGCAAGGCTGTACTCTAACCATTAGCAAAGAACTTAAAAGCCCAACAACTGCGCTTTGTAGATGGACAGAGATCGAGCCATATAGGAGAACTGATATATATTTCAGGATTTGACCACAAGAGATCTGAGAGGTGTGATATGCAAAGCGAAAATGAGACGGGACTTGGACACATGCAGATAAGTCTCCTGATATAATCTGCTTTTCAGTGGCAAAAGCTCATGGACTGCATTGTCTCCTGCTTACTGAAAAGCATGTTGATGTAGCGTATGGAGAAGTGCAGCTTCTGCAGGGTCATCATCATGATATGGGGCTAGAAAGAGGAAGAAGAATGAAGCTTGGCTTTCAGAGAAAAACCTCAGAAGGGCCACAGGCGAGAAAGAAAAATACTAATACCAAACATCACTTTGAAGAACAGAACACTAACGTCAGCATCAGTAATAATACAGTGACAAAGCTGTTCACGAGTAATGACATCTTACAGCTAAAAAAAGGACTGAATAGCCTGAACACTTTCCTGTACATCCAGGGAAAAGGTATGGATAGGTATGTGGTGAGCTGAAGGACGTACGTGCTGACTGCACAAGGGGGGCAGATCTGCTGGCTGCGTATCACAGAAAAAAGAAAAAAAAACCACCAAAACCCCCAAACCCCTGGGGCTCTGAATCAACTTTTACCAGTACAACATGACCGAATGAGTCCATGGACAACAGCCACTATGAGAGAAACACCAGCCATTCAGCAGAGCGTGGCTGACAGCGAAACCCACATAATTTAAAGTGGATGGAATTGCAGTGCTAAAGGACATCTTGATCTGAGAGAAAGATCCTGCAGACATATGAAATAGCATCAGACTGGTTCAGCTTCCAAGGCAGAAGATCAGAAGCAGCATCAATGGCCAGAGTGCAAAGTGTGTTAACTTTCAACACTGCAATGATGTGCTTCTCCGAGTTATCAGAAAATGGAAATCCTGTTACCATGAGAACATGCTGTTCTGTACGGATGATTACCCAGGAGATGATCTGAAGACTGGGGCACTGGCCTTTCTGATTTCAGAGCGGAGGGATCCAATAAAGTTAGAAATGTCAGATTTCCGCTGAAACTCTTCCACTTACTGCAAAGCAGCTTTTGGTGGTGTATGGGGAGCAGGAGAGTTACTTGCTCTGCAGATATGCAATTAGGATTTTCATGAGCTCAGATAAGGCATCTCCTCCACTTGCTATATAAAGGCTGTAACTTTTCTATCAACAAAAATAGCCGCTGGAGTAACAGAAATGGCCATTACGGTGGTCCCTGCTGTACTAATGCGTGGTGGGAAGGATGTCCATTTTCAGGCCCTGACCCCAAAATAAGGCAGAAATGTTATGGGCAAACCAAACGTCTGTTGGATAGTCTCCAGTGACTTTGGAAAAAAAACACCCTTGAAATAAGCTCTCCGATATACAAGATGGGGAGCTCTAATGGAAACAAATGAATTTGTTCGGAAGCCCCACCTCAGCTTTGCAGAAGCACTGGTTAAGAGTTAGGTCCACGAAGGTGAGCCAGAAGTTACCTGACAAGGGGTGTGCTCACTCAGTGCAATCCAGCAGAGTGCACTTTTCCAGTTTCGCTAGCTCTCTTTTGAGGCTGCCAAAGAGCAGATAACCATCTGCAAAGCCCGCTAGGTCACAGGCTGAACACGCATGTAATTAGCGATCCAATTTATCTGATCAAGAAGACAGGAAACCACCACGTGCACACTGCCATGATTTGAACGCAACTCACCTGGGATCTTGCAGTCTTCAAAGATTAATTCACAGGTATTAGACCCTCGCATTCCCAGCTTATCGAGCTTCTGGGCTGTGCTGAAACCTGGCATTCCCTGCAAAGTCAAGACAGTTAAAATACATTTCAAATCTCAATTCTGACAGACTAAATAAAATCGCTAGAGATCTGTGGAACTTCCCTGACCACAGGAACATGAAGGGAGTCAAAGTGAACTGCCCACTCTGGGAACAAGAACAGGTGTAAGTGCAGAGGAAGCAAATGAGCAGAGAAAAATGCACATATGTGGGGCACATATGAACCCAGTGCATCCATTTTCTAATGCACGTAAATATCAAATACATAAACTGGACAGCTGCCAACACTGACTCTCCCAGAGTAAGGGCTGCAAGCTTTGCCAGTAACTGAACTATTTAATCGCTGTCAGGTTAAGTCCATCAGAAGGCTTACTGATCTCTGAGATTATACATTTCCAGTACCATCTATTTTATCACAGCTTCCTGTCTTCCTTGTGGTGAAGGTGTATATAGCATAGCCCCAAATCTTTAAAAGGGAAGAAAAAACCCATTTTCCCAGGGTTCCCCATTGAACAACCTGTTTCTGCTCCCTGCCCATGAATGTTTAGGTCATTTCAGGATTCCAAAGGGGCAGTGCAAAAAAATGGGAGGAAGAAGTTAATAGAGGTCTTCTAATGTCTTGGCTTAAAAAAAGCCCAACAAAACCCAGCCCACCAAGTTAGATAATAGGATAGTAGGATGTATTTACAAGGCCTCCAATATCTCTGTCAATTTTTGGCAACAAGCAAGCCCTTTCACGTTGGAATCTTGTCTGCTCTCTCTACACTTTTTGGCCTAAAGACTGGTGACATGCTTGGATACGCCAGGGGTGCCCAGCTGACAGCGCAGTATGCCATGTCACCGCAGCAGAGGACTAGTCTCACAGATTTATACAATTGTCAGAAAGTAGTTGGTCATTGAGCAAGGGGGTGACAGTTATAGAAAGAAAACTAGCTGGTTTCTAAATGAGCCAGTGAAGGAGCTAGCTTTAGAAAACCCACTACAATAATACTTGTGAGAATTGTTAAACCTACCCGCTCCACAATGAATGCAGTTATACCTCGGGAGGCTGGAACAGCATTAACATCAGTTTTAGCATAAACAATGAGCACATCTGCATCTGGTCCATTGGTGATCCAAAATTTGTTCCCATTCAAAACAAAGTAGTCTCCTAGAAGCAAAGAGCTGCAATCTGTTAGTTCACAAGAGACATCAGACCAACACCTATATCCTCACTCCATTCATTTCAAAACAGGCTTTCAAGGATGCTCCTTAAGACCCCTACAAACAGCATGCGCAAGTTGCTCCTGAGTTCAAGAAAGCTAATTTCCTTAATTTCTGGAGTCCAAAACCAGTTTAACAAATGCTTGACAAACTAAAGAACCTACCACTGGTTCCATCATACCATCAACCTCCACAGCCACAATCAGAAGCCCACTTTCAGACCTTCAACCGTGTACCTCATGCCTTCACTACCTGGCTTTATAACATATTGAATCTCCTGGGAGGCAGCACAAGCCTGCAAACATGGTCTGGTATATCCAAGACCAAGCACCGTATCTCAGTGGTGTTGGGGAGTTTAGTCTAAATTTACAGCAGACATTTACACCAGCAATCTATCCAGACAGCACACGACAAGCCTTACCTTTCTTATCTGCTTTCAGCTTCATGGACACGACATCAGATCCAGCATTAGGTTCGCTCATTGCTAAGGCTCCAATGTGCTCCCCACTAATTAGCTGGAAGAAATGACAAATACTAGAAAGGGAGGAAGAGCAGTAGCATTGTTTCTGTTCCCTCTTTAGCCTGCCTTCTTTTTTTTTCTTTTTTTTTTTCCCCCTCTCCTCCCCTCTCCCCTGCACTGAATCTCCACAGTAGCTGTTCCGTGTGAGAACAGCAAATGAGAGCTGCTGTTCCTGGTAGAGTCCTAGCAGGGAGCTCCCTTGTACTGCTGTGCTGAGGGAACAGAACCAAATCACAGCGGGATGAGAAGGATGACTCAACTTATGTCTGAGCTAGATGAGTACAGCCCTGCTTATAAAACACCATCTCCAGGAAGATGCCAAAAGAACCATGCAGGCAGCCATATGCCTTTCACAAGCTCCTTGTTCTGGGCTTTATGGCTGCCCTTTTACATAAACAAGGATTGTTTAACACAAAAGGCCAATGATGGGGATGAAAAGAGATTGCAAAGTCCTTAGCAATGTTCTCATAGCCCAGTTCCCCCACACTTGCACTACAAAAGCAGATGGACATCCTTCTTCTATGCCTGCTCATACCAGGCTCTGTCATAGCTGTTGCTTCCTGTTCCTTTCATCCTGCCCTTTTCTCCTTGCTTCCCCCAACCCTTTTTTTTCTCCCTGTGTACTTTTATCCATCTTCTGCTCCTTTTGATCTCTTTTTTTAAAAAACAGACTCAACACTTAAGATATATGTTCAAGCAATTCAATCCATCAGTGCATTTCCACAGAAGTCTTTGTGATCTGTTCAAAACTAGTTAAGTACCCTGTCACAAACCAAGACAAGCAAGAACTAAAGTGATCACACATCTTACTGAAAGGCAGCGAATGAGGGCATCAACATACACCTGAGCAGCAATGAGGACAATTCAGAGTTACATATTAGCAGGCTGCACAACCCTGTGAGGAAGTGATACTATACTTTGCATGTGGCTTAAATCAAGTTTCTTGCACTGATAATTTTAGTAGCTGGGATTCAATGTATCAGCTAAGTTTTTCCACGCATTTAGAAACCTGAGATCTGTTGAACATGCTTTTGAGTCACAAACATCAATGCCCCAGATAACGAAGTTTCGCATGTAGTTAATCAGCATAGGCAAACCAAGCACCTAAGCAGTGAGAAATGGAAAACATAATAGGAAAGCAGTGACTTTCATTCAGAAATCTCTGACCGATTTCAGAATTTGGAAGAATATCATCCAGCGCCACCTCAAATCCTCATTTAATAACGCAGCTCCAGAGAGCTGGACTACGCTGCCTACAGACGTGGAGCTTGGCACAGGCAGAGGTCAATATGGATTAACAGGACAAATATTAACACAATAGAGAAGGGCAAGTTTAGCAAGTAAGGTATTTCCTAAGGTTGGGTGACGGAGATTGACTAGTGCTTAAAATGCTACACACCATGAAAGATGTTCATCCTTGTACACAGCCAAAACCCAAACCCTTTCCAGTTTCACCTCTTCCAGCCACGTACCTTGGGTAAGTACTTGTTTTTCTGGGCCTCGTTGCCGTTACGCACTAGCTGGTTGATACAGAGGTTTGAGTGGGCACCGTAACTAAGCCCGACAGCTGCTGATGCACGAGAAATTTCCTCCATCACCAGCACATGGTCCAGATACCCCAAAGCAGATCCACCATATTCCGCTGAAAAGAGAAGAGAAACCTCATGTCAACCACCATGGAGTATATCACACATGCATGGGGTCCCAGGGTCAGGCTCAGCCTTAAATGAGACCCAAGACACAGGGCAGCTTCTGCTTTTGACTGACACTGTCCCTGAGCTGGGACCTCTGGCCTTCCCCGTCATCTGAATTTCAGTTTTCTTATCTTAAAGGCACAGTGATATTACTTCTTCAGCATAATCAATAATTTACTGCATATTTGTACAGCATAGTTTTATACATAACATGCCTAAGGATACATCTAAAACATCCTACCAATACTTGCAGAACAATGAGTCCTTATCAACCAACCTTAAGTGCAACCTTAATGTTATGACAAAGATTAAATCATAAGGTGGCAATGTGTATTCAGTGAGAGGACAAAGGAACACAGGGCAAGTCTGTAAAGTCCATGCATGTTTGTCGTAACAAGGACCCCTTAACAAGTGAGGAATCCTCAAACCGCTCAAGAAGTGGGGCACTAGGGACTTTCCTAAGCCCACAAACATGCAGGAGACCAGCATTTTCATGGGTATCCAGTTCAGAAGGAGAATGATCCATAAATGTAACTGCTGTGATTCACCAGTGGCAAGACTGCAGATTTCAAGAAAGGATGAAGTGAGACAGAGCAGCACGATCATCCTAACTGGGAATCCAGCTAGGCACACCGAGCTGAGTCTAAAACTGGTGGTAAAGATTAAAGGTACACAGTAGAACAGGGAGAGGGAGAAGGCAGGAAAAAAATGAGAAGGCTGAGAAATGCATAATGTCCTCAAGCAGCTGACAGCCCACAAATATACAGAGATACACCTACACACACACTTATATACACCCAAATACAGTCACATCCCAATGTAGAAGCTTTGTTCTGCAGGCAAGCAGCAGGTGTACTGCCAAGAACTAAACCAGGAGGTCATAAACACTGCGAAGTAGTCAGGGAGGTAACCCGGGAACACCTACTTGTCATCCAGATGAATGCTGTAAGCAAGCAGCAACAACAGTAACAGCAAATACGTTTGCACACTTACAGTGCCCAAAGAGCTGAGTGTGTAACCTGGGCTCGAAGAGGGCTACTGTTCCTGACTCATCAAATTAACACAACAGCCACTGGCACTACACGCAGCCTTTCCTCCCATGGCACTCATTCTGACTCCTGTCTTTATCTGCAGGGCTCTTCGTCCTCTGAATCACCTCTCACTGCCACAATCAACGTTTAGGGTTTTACCATCAATATCCTAAAAGATGGGTTTAATAATTTCCCATATATGCCAAAACAAGAGAGTTCTCTACTCACTCCCATAGAACGGATGGGTTTGGTGCTATTGCCTCAAGACACAAACAGTAACTGCCTGCTGTAAGCAGGACTGGCCCATGACTGCTCTGTACTGCAAGGGGTGCATGAAAATAATCCTGCCAGTCAGCTTCTTGTATAATACAAACCACAGTGTGACTTAGAATGATGCTGCCCTTTCAGAATTAGTCTTTATGTACTATTGTTCCACAGCAGCTACATATTTGCATTTCTTAACTTAGCTCTTTATAAAATGAATGGAAAATTACAAACCAACATAGTTTTCTTAGTTTTAAGAAGAAAACAAAAAGTACTGTTATTTAAAATGCTCCCTTAATAGACTTGATCCACTGGTGCCCAAACACGCCATTTAATTGAGCATACATCTTCGTAAGATTTCACATTATCTTCACATCCTAAATCCCTGTCCTCACCTCCTGCACTAAAGCCAAAGCCAATAAAGAAAGCACACACAACTCCACGATCAAAAATAAGGCAAAAAATTCTGGGTATAGGAAGGTTTTAGAGGTAAATCTTTGAGGAAATCAAAAAGGACAGGGCTCATGAGGGGACGGCTTATTTATAGTGTGGGAAACTGCTGTAAGCCTCAGGCACAACATCAAAGAAGAAAGAAGGTAAGAGTGAGAAAAAACAGGAGCAGCAGTAAATTGGGAAGAGTAAAGAGAAAGAAAGCAGAAATACAGACTCTTTCAAGCAGACTCAGTGCCACTGAAAGAAATGCAGAGGCATTATTTCAACGCATTGCTATTCAGCTTGCTTCTGCAGAAGCCTTTGCACACGCACATCCAGAAACACAGACTTCACGATGGGGAAATAAAGGCCCCATTGGCTGCTTTTCTCCACTAAGGGCTTCTCCTCATTACACTGTGTTAGTGCATTCAGCATGACCATAGCAGCCTCAGTAATCTATAACATTAATCAAAACACTTTTCAACTAACCTGGACAAGGCTGAATAAGATTTACCCTGATTTTTTCTGACTGGTTGGACGTGGTCAGCTCTCCATTAGTTATCACGGCTTTTCAGAGCATTGTTTTATACCCTTTAACTTCTCCTATTAGAGATGGATGTTTGTTCTAGGATACTTTTCTTCAAAACTTGCAGCAAACGCTTCATATTAGAGAAGCGCAAACATGCTCGAGCTGCATATGTTATATCTGGAGAAACCATTTCTGAGCAGTACTTCTAAACTGTAAAAGGCATTCTGTTAATCATCCAGAAGAAGCCTAACATGGAAAAAGGATTCCAAGTCAGTAAAGAGTAACAAAAGTTGCGAAATACTTTTTAAAAAACACAAAGATAGGAGCTTCTGGATAAAGCAGGTGTCACATCACAGACAAGGTTGTTATGAACCGGAAAGCCTGTGTTTAAGTAGTCTCTCTTTTGTTTGAGGAATCACCCAGTAGAAGGTAAAAGGTGGGGACAGACTTACCAGGAGCCGTGATCCCCAGAACGCCCAGTTCCCCGAGTTTCTTCCAAAATTCCTACAAATACAGAACAAGCAATCAGTCCAGACGCACAGTCAGAGCATCAGCATAAGAAGTTTTCCCAGGTAGCTCACTGAACACATCAATTTACCTTATTCTTGTGATATCTCCAAGATAAATACATAATACCTACTCCATCTGCAGCAGCAGCAGCTCCATCCTTTGGACTAAGAACCCAGACAGACTTAAGGACATTAGTTATGCTACACACGGGAGTGGTCTGTTGAATCTGGTGAAAATTCACAAGTCTACATTTAATTCTGGAAGGACAGGTCTTAAGATTTAACTCACTGCCCAGTTTAAAAAGAATTTTAAATAATTAAAACTTCACATTAATTTAAAAAATTGCACTTCTAGACTTTCATATACTATCTCTTGCCAAAGATTACTTAGGATGTTATGACTTAAACTTATGCTTGCCTTTTACCTCAGGCATCCTTGTCACTGCTTTGGCAGCACAGTGTGGGCCTATGAGCCTGCAGCTGCTGCCAACAGCAGTTAGCACAAGCCATCCATGACTGAAACCACGGACTTATGTACAAGAGCTGCTATTCGCTGGTACTTTTAGTAAAACAGAAACTGGTAAGCAAAGCCATGGAAGCGTCCTTAGTAGAGATCAAAAAAAAGGGAACATTACAGCCTTGCAGGTGGTTCTAGAAAAGTTATAAGGTGACCACAACAGAGAATTTGTGAACACTTTGGACTTGTGAAGCTAAGGGAGCTGAATCCACAAGGGCCACTCAAACATGTAACCTGTAGGTTTTCAAGACTGCCAAGACACTAGACATGCACAGGGCCTAGATAAACATTACTGAGTCTTGCGTAGTTGAACTTTGTAACGTACATGTCCATCTGCTAGAGGACAAACCGTACTCCTTGTTCACCAACTCCTCCATTTGCCTACCACCCCGATTATCACTGGCAACGACACTGCTCAAGTGACAACCTCATGATTGAAGGCACAGAGCTGCCAGCTGACTTCAGACCTGCGCAACAGCTGTGTCTTGCACATAGCATCACAGAGTAAGAGGGAACTCATGACATAGTGCAGTAGCAAAGGATGTCCCCAATGAGGACCACAAAAATGCTGGGGGGCAGGGAGGGGAGCATCTCTTTGCTGCTCCTTCAGACTGCAGCCTCCCCTCCACTACACGATGGACCCACAGGTGAACGCTTGTCTCATGGCCTCAGCATCCAGTGATAATTATCAGCAAATAGTCTCCAGAGACTTCAGAAAGTATTATTCAATAGCTCTGGATGACATCTGGTGCACCAGGCTAAATTTATATACTTCACTTCAAAGCTGTGCATATATCCCTAAAAATGTCAACATCAGAGCTCTGGGAAATCCTAGCAGATGTTCTGAGCTTTTTAAGTCTTGTGGAGCTTATGAAAACCAATAGTTAGATATCTCATTTTCATCCATCAAACAATCCTGTTGCACAAAATTTGTTGTTTTTATTAGGAAGGCAAGTTTCAGCTAGACGGTCAAACAATGCTACACTTCAGCATTTGCACACAATATTTTCACAACAGATTTGAGAGGAAACTCAGCTGTCCAAGGAAGGGTCCTAGCTAGGAGAATACAAAGCATATATTGGAGGAGGAGTGTGAACAAAGCCAAGCAGAAATACCACAATAAGAATCCAAACAAAGCCATTATCAATCCTTTTTTTCATTTTTTTTTTTTTTTTTATTGCATGCTGACTGGGTTCTGCCCCAGGTTGCTGAAAGTCATTAACAAAACATAAAACAGGAAACCAAAAATTGTTTTCTATAGAGGCTTTCAAGTTTGAAAAGTTAATGCATATGTTCCTGTGGTGTGGACTAGGACTCTGTCTGGACTAATGTACAGATCAAAGTACCAACAGGCTTTCACTACCATCTATTTTAAATGCACACATTAAATACTTGCCCGCATGCCTCTGAATTCATTTTCCTGGTCAATCTGTTGGGCCTTTGGAGCCAAATGCTCTTGACAGAACTTTGTCATGGTCTGTCTAAGCTGGGAAAAGAGATGAGGAGAAACACATATGTTATACCTCATCAATATATTGTTGTCATCTTCTCTAGGATATTCCCAAAATTCCCCTGCCAGGCAACTCCAGGATCCCAAACCCAGAAGGAGAAGACCACAAGGAAATGGATGTTTCAGGTTACTAGCTGGAAGACCACATGAAAGGCCCTTTAATCTTTAAGTACATCAGTATCTTCTCTAAGTTCCTCTCAGTGTTTAACCTTAAAAATCTTACCCCACCCTGAGAGAATGTTATTTAACTACTGCCTACACCATGGTTTCAGGAGATGTTTTTGGTCAGGAAACTTTGAAAGTTGATGAATGGAACTTATAATGTATTATCCCCATCCAGTAGCTGTTTAGAGTTTCATTCAATTATATGCAGATGCTTGCAACAAGCATGCATACTAATTAAAATATGTTGGTGTATCAAACTGGAACTACATTAGCTATGGTGCTATTTTCTGCAGAGGGAAAATTTAATAAAGTTAGATATGCTCATAGACTCCAGTGTTAAAAATCCCAAAATTTATTCTAAATTTTAAAATTCGAATACTTACATTCTGCAGAAGTCCATACACACCCTAATAAAATATATACAATACATTAAGTGTTTTTAATATGAAGATTTTAAAACTTTGTCCAGACTTTATAGGAGATCTTAATAATCCCATTTTCCTGTTTGGTTCTTTATTCTGACAAATTAATGCTGGTGAAGGAACAATCTTATGAGACTGAAACCCGCTGCTGTTTAACCAGAACCTGTAGAAAGGTCAGAAGCAACAAACCAAAATATGCCCACACTTCTCTGCCTTTCAACCCCACAACAAAAGCATCCTCTTTTTTACAATTAAGAAGATATGTTAAGTTTCCATGACCTCCCAGACCTTGGTTTCCAGTACCACCAAACAAGCTTTCCCACCATTGGTACATTTAAAACTTAAAAAAAACCCAAACCAACCAACCCCAAAACACATTCAATGTTTCCACTGTGATAAAGCTGTCAGCAGTAAACTTGAGCTTAAAGCTTAAAAGAGGGAAGAAAAGCAGATTAAACCATAATTATAACAATTTAGAGATTGAGGAATAGACTCAGACACACATCCCTGATAGTCTGAGCCAGTTTATAACAATGACAGTGCTCTTAATTCAGTTTAACGAACATTACTGCAGTCTTTTTTTTTTTTAGCTTTTCCACCAGACAGATATGAACTATTGAATATTTTCCTCCTTTAACACCTACTGAATGCAGAAGGACAAAGAAACGAGTCAATTCAAGCTGATAAGGCTGTAAACCTCGAACACGAACCTGGCAAAGAACACTTCTCTCATAAGAAAGCAAGAACGAGTAAGTTTATTTGGTACATTCGTGTTGTTGCTGTCACGGCGGCCTGGGAGGCAGGGCTACAGCTGCAGGTCTGAGGCCCCAGGAACAGCGCTCCAGCGGCCGGCCTGGGCCAGCGCCTTCCACCCCGTGCCTAGGGCAGCAGGGGGCTAAGTGCCATGCTGGCTGGCACCAGGCTGCGGTTGAACACAGGAGGAAACAACAAGGCAAGGCGCCGTTATCCTAAACGCCTCGGTCCCCGCGCTGGGCAAGGGGAACGCGCTAGGAGAGCCGCACACCCCCTCGAGATTCGACCTGGCCCAGTTAACTCGTTCCTTTGGCGACCACACTGCTGACGGTTTCTGACAAAACAGGTCCAGCGCGAATGCAGGGCATGTTTTCTCCCCCGAGCGCTACGCTGAGCAGGCTTTATCGTGAGGAAGCGCCCTGTCGCGATGACGCGGCGGCAGCGCGGGCTCAGGCCGGGCCGTGGCTCCCGCAGCTGCGGGCCTTTCCCGCCCCGGCCGCGCCACGCCCCCAGAGCGCGCCCGGGGATAGGCCGGCTCCCCGCGGCGTCGGCCAATCACCGGGCGCCAGCCCCGACACACCCCCGGCGGGGCGCCGCTGGGAGCCCCCCCCTCCTCCCCCCGCTCCGGCCGCCCGCCACCGGCGGCGCGGGGCCCCGGCGGGCCCTACCTGCCGCTGCTCGTCGCTCAGCCCGTTCACCGTGTCGTCCACCGCCAGCCCCGCGCAGCCCCGCCGCCGCAGCCCCAGCGCCTGCAGCCGCCGCGCCCGCCGCAGCCCCGCGCAGCCCGCCGCCCGCCCGATCACTGCCGCCGCCATGGCTGCCCCGGGCAGGCACCGGCGCGCAAGCGCGGCCCGGCCCCGGGGGTGCGTCCCGCCCCGCCGCCCGCCTCTCCGGTGGGGCCCGGAAAGCACCAGCTCAGCAGCGCAGGCTCGGGGAATTGAGAGCGCGTTTAATGATTAACTTAATGAGTTATAGCGCGGAGGAACCGAAGGATCGTGAGGAGGAAGCCGCTCGCCAGCGGCGTGCGGTAAGGAGGGTCCAGGCGAGGCCCCGGCGGCTGCCGGTAGAGCAGTAAGAGCCACGAGTCCTGCCCCGGCCGCTTGCCCAGCCACAGTCCTGTTCCTGCCCCGACAGAACTGGGTTTGCCAAGTAGAGACCACTAAACTATCAGTAAAACAGCAAAAAACCCAGTCTAGTCCATCTTCATGCCTCACATTGCCAGGAGCAGCTCCAAATCATTAAGTGTTGCTGAACATTCCTTAATTTCTGCTTGAAAGGCAGAATGCTTCTCCAGGGACTGGTGTCTCTCTTCTTCTGCTGACTTCCACTTGTCCATTGCCATCTGCATAGAGAAGTCAGTGTACACCACACTTTACTAACACTAAAGTACTAACAGCAAAGCCAGGCTCTAAAGCAGCTCCAAGTAAAGTATTTGAACTCTTCAGCAGGGTCTTATGTGCTAAACTAACATCAGTTCACCCTGACTGGGGTGTCTTTTACCTTAGCTCCTTGAGGAAAACAGCAATTTATCTACAAGCAAAATTTCGGAAGTGATCTTCATTGATTAGCTCTTAAGCTTCTTACCAAGAATGGCAGAACTGTAGTTTGACTACTATTTTGGTCCATACATAGACTTATTGAAGCTGCTTACTGGTCTGCAGCAGTTCCCAAGCTAGATGAAGTCTTCTGAATCCCAGTGTAACAACTGGACCAGCAGATCAGTGTTCCGCCAGCGGCACTTACAAGCACCTGTAACAGTCCAGAACCTCTCTCAAGAGGAGTTGATCTACATAGATCCAGTACCAACATCCATCTTTACTTTGGAACTGATTCAGTCTAACTTGAAAGCTATCAGTCATTAATATCACTTTCACCTTCTGCCTTTCTTCAAGTTCAAAGGTATACGATTCAACTTGAAGAGACAGAGATGAGAATTAACATTGCCCCACTAGAAACTTTGCTAAAGCAAAGGGGGCTTAAAGTCCTCTATTTAGAAAGGGAGTAACACATAACAGTTTCCTTCATGCATGTATGTTTATAACAAAAGATGAATACTGCAGGCTCTCACCATCTAGTTCATTTGGAGATTGGAGCAGGACTGGAGGGAGCAAAATAACCTTCAGAATCTCACTCAGCACCAGGTGCTCAGTACCTGGTTGAATCAAAGTCTCAGTCTTACCTGAAGCACCTCCTTTTCTTTTGCAGCTGTTTGATTAAATAGCCTCAATTCTTCTACGAGCTTCTCAGTTAACAGCTGAAGAGCCAAAAGGAAAATAGTTTAATATAATGAAAATAAATTGAAGTCTCAGCAGCTGTTTCAATCACATCAGTAGAGAAGGGCAGCAGCACACAGACCTCTCAAAGCCCATGAACTCCTACCACTATTTCAAAATTTTCTTACCACTGTCTGCTTCTGGCATTCCTGTGCCTTTTCTTCCTCCTCCAAAATGTTGCTGCCTGTAACTAATTTATGAGATGCATTAGTGAACCTCTAATATACAGATAAACTATTAGTTCTTACAAGCAGAGTTTTCAAAGTAATTTCCACAGCAAGAATGATGAAATTATTTTCAAAATTTATCCAGGACAGGGCTTACTACAGGAAGGATCTTTTTCTCTTAAGCTACGATAAAAGTTTCCCCTGGAGCCACAGTAGTATTTCCTTAACAAGGAAGCAGAGTCCAAACATTTGATGAACAGTTATGACAGGGGAAAAAACCCAAAAATCATTCTGAAGAATGAGAACTAGAATGGGATGTGAAGTGCATAGCTCTTACCAGGATCAATGTTTCTGCTTTCTAAAATCACCATGCAAGTCTGCTGAAATTTCTTGAGCTTCTCAATTTCTTGTAGCAGGCCTTCATTCTCCTCCTTTAACTCCTTTATAGTACCCTATCATTAACACAGGTTTCAAGTGAAGCAAGTTACCAGAGGTTTTCTTCTCATTAGTCACTAATACTGAGCTTGATGCTAATGGCTTAACAAGTGCTCCGCTAGCGCCAACAATCAGATCTTGCCCTTCTGTCTCTACTACTGCACCAAATTAGTCTGTTGCAGACACTTACTCCTGCTTCTTGACAGGATCAATACATTTATCACATCCACATGTCATAGCAATTACTAGAAAAAGTCAATCCTAGAGATAAATTCCCTTTTGGCAATCCTAGCATATCTTTTCTTGTACTCCCTCCCATATATATATATATATAAGCATTTGACACACTGAAGAGCATATAAGCATTGGGAAGAAAAGGGCATCTTCGAATCTTTAAGCTACAGCATTATTCCCTACACATTTCAGATATTACCAGGCAATTGCATAAGCTGATCAACCTCACAAGTGGAATGCAATTCTCTAAGAGAATCAATAAGCATGTGGATTAGGGTGATCCAGCTGATAGCATCAGAAGCTTTTTGAACATTTCATAGGAGGTCTCAAAGGCTCTTAAAGAAATCAAGCTGTGAGATAAAAGGAACGATCATCTCAGATTAGTAACTGGTTGAGAACTAGGAAATAAAGTGAGCTCTTATAACTGAAGGTTACAAGTAGAGCCTCTTGCACATGACAAAAACTGTGCCAAGTGTCTCCTGCAGTGATCTGCAAGAGGTGAACAACAATGTGCCAATTATGAACCTAGACTTGATAAAGAAATCAAATCTGTTTGAAACAAAATCCACTGAACAGTCCCAGCTCTCTCAGCCTTTCCTCCAGTCCCTTAATCATCTTGCTGGCCCTTGGCTGCACTCTCTCCAGTATGTCCATGTCTCCCTCCTACCAGGAGCCCAGAACCGGACACAATATTCCAAGTTTGGCCTCTCACTTGTGCTGAGCAGACAGGAAAAAAACTTGCAGAAAAATATAGAAGGCACTAAAAGATTAGGCAACAATATGAAACAATAGCACATGAAGGAACATAAGCTTATATAAACTGAGCTCTGTGTTAAATACTCGGAAGAGAATGAGGTCGCTGTCCCTCAAAGTCAGTGCACAGCAGTGAGCAAAAACCAAGGATAATGTTCTTCATTACTGAAACGAGACCATACACATTTCTGAACCTATACCTTCAATAGTGTATGCACTTTCACACGGCACTGTGTGATGGCCTACCAAAGCTAGCAGAAACTAGGCAAAAGGAACAAGGAAATCGGATAGTTTATCTACCATGTGTTAGGAGCTACAGATGAAAAAGAACTAACAGACCTCAAACCATCAGTGGCAATATTCACATTTTCTCTCAATGCAGCTAGGCATTTTCTCTCAACGCAGCTAGGAAGCACCTGGCAATATTAAGGCTGTTTTAATAAAATGCCATGCAAGTCTATAGCTGTGAACTTGAAATATTCTCCCACCAGGAGTTTAAAATGGAATTAGAACTCTGATGTCTACTTAAGAGATCTGGACACATTATCCATCCAAATACATCTGCAGCTCAGCTGATTTCCAGGTTCTAGCAGATATTATGGGTATCAGGGGAGAAACCCTAGCCCACCCAAACTCTACTGACATCTGATGGAGACAGGAAAATGAGCAAGACAATCTTATGATCTGACTCTGTAGAGGTCAGAATATAAGAATTACTTAATGATTTGTTTACACACACACACCCTTGCTTTGCTTACCTGTGCTCCTGTTAGTCTGGAGTGTAGCTGCTGTTTGGCTGTTTCTAATAGCTGATTCTTGGTCTTCAGCTCTGCTTCTAGTTTGTATCTGTTGATATGTCTGTAGAATCAAGCATCAAAGATTTAAAGGCAAAACCATCAGTATTACATTTCTTCTCTTTTACTTCCACAAATGTGCCCTTTTTTTGAAGCACTTGCTCTTGTTTCTGACCAAGGGCTTTAATCAGCAAAACTGAGCAAGAAAACCGTACATGGGTGAAAGCTCATCATAACCCTTCAGAGGGAGCATTACTGCATGAGGGGAGCTAACAGAGATTTGAGGAAACATACCCTCTTGTAGCTGACTTCTTTGAAAGCGGTTCCACTTTCTTAGCAGATTTAGGCAACCTTAAAAGACAGGTAAAAATACAATTACCAGAAGACCACTGCATTCCTGCAGACTACCAAGTCTGTTAAGTTTGACAAAATCTGCAAAATGCTAAGCTGTCTTTAGGACATTTGCCAGGTAATAAATCCATCAACATTTTCTTTTCATTTACCCTTGGTTTGTAGCTTTGGAGATACCATCTGCTGGAACATTTGAGTTAAAAGAATTGGGATCTTCGTTGAAATCTAGATCTGGTGTTTTGCTGACACATTGTTTCTTTGAAGGAAAAGCCATTTGTATTTCTGCAAGAAAAAGACCATAACAACACTACAGTCTACAAGAGATCACCATAATACACTGAACCTCTAGATCTCTTAAACCTTCAATTTGATAAATCAAAATTATATCTGGCTAGAACAGAGACTTTAAGGTAGCGACAACCAAGGGCAGTCTTCAAACTTTACCCATGATTAAAGGTCCAGAACAAGCCACAGATAGCTCAAATGGTAGACACTATTAAAACATAGTTACAAGCTAGCACTAATGAGAAAAAATTTGAAAGTGCCAACACAGGCATGATAATAGAGGGGGTCTCAACATCAAGCAGACAGTGGGGCACAAGGTTCTGAGCAAAGTCGTGCAGTACTGGAAGCAAAACAAACACAGCCCGCTCAAAACCCAGTTAAGAGAGCTTTACATTTCAATTCTCTACGAGTAGATTAATTTCTAAAATACCACTACTTTAGAGAACCATCTTCCTATGTAAACTTTATTTGGCTTTAAACCGCAGCTGTTTAGAGTATGTAATGTTTGTTCACAGCGGCTCCAGGAAGCCCCCCCGCCCAGTAAAGCGTTTTTCAAATGACATCCTCACAAGCGCGTTTATACCCGAGTAACGGAGCTCCCATCGGTACAGACTAGCTCCCGTGCTTTTAACGTTAAGCCCGCGTGCCTCACATTTCTAAAATGCTGTAAATAGTATGAAAGGAATTCTGGAAGCAGGGTCCCCGCGGGAGAGGCCGTCGGGGCGAGGCGGCCCGGCGCTCGGGGGGGGGGGAAGGCGCCGGCCCCCCAGGCCCAGCCCGGGCCGCCTTGCAGCGAGCTGGGCCCGCCCTGCGCCGAGCTGCCCCGCCAGCCCAAAAGGCGCCAGCCCAAGCCTTAAATAGAGAAAACGGCTGAATAAAGCCTGTAACCAGGCTTCGCCGCGGTCACCACAGAGCAAGGCAGAGTTCGAGCCCCCCCACCACAACCGCTCCCCCTTCCCGCGCCGGCCTACCCCGCTCGGCAGCCCCCGCAACCGGGACCGGGTGCCCTGCGGCGCAGCCCCCCTCCCCCGAAGGGTACGCACCCGCGAGATACCCAGCGCGGTGCAGCACATCGTAGACGGGGATGCGGCAGAACTCACCCTCCATGGAGGCCGATCCTCCCGCCGCCGTTTGAATCGAACCCGCCGCCAAACTGCCGCACCGCCGCCGCGCATGCGCAGGGGCGCCCGCCGGCCGCGCGCTGGCCCCGCCCCACGGAGCGGCCTGCGCGGGCGCGGTGCGCGGGCGCGGTGGCTGCGCTGCGTGCCTTCTTCGCGCCCTTTTCCTGAGGGGAGGGAAGGCGCTGAGGGCATGGCGGGCGTCGCAGGCGGCTGCGGTGCTGCTCTCCAGCGCTGCTGCCCGCAGCTGAGCCGGCCGCCGGCGAGGCGGGGAGGGCCCTCCCAGCCAACCGCTACCTCGCCCTGTGGTTTGGGCACTCGAGGCCCGGAGCCCTCAAGGCCTTCCAGTGGGTGTCTGCACAGCACCCCCCTCCCCTTGCACAGCCAGGGTGCCGGTAGTGCTGCTTGTGTTTCAGGCAGTTACAATTACCCTCCCACAGTGTCAGGGGAAAGGAAGCATCTGCATAATACATTTCCCGACTTGATTAGATGTTTTCGGTAGTGTTTTCCGACACAGTTTTCAAAACAGGTGGGAGATCCCTCCAAATGCTAACGGAAGCAGCTCCCATGCACAGGGGGTTTTGGTCAGTGTTGGCTCACAGCCTGCCAGCAGCTCTGCTGGCCAAAACATCCACCCGAATACCCAGCATAAGAATTGCACCCTGAAAATGCAAAACTGAAATACCTTGTGAATTTCAACTGTCATTACTAGCTTTAAAAGGGGCATATTCCTAATTGGCATCAGGCAGTTGTGGCCTATCCTGCAGAGCCAGACCACCACTTGTGGGTGTCAGGAGGTGTGAATACTTCTAAGATTAATACCTTCCTTTTGCTGGTCATATTGGAAAAATACTAGGCACTTGAAGAAAACGTACCACATTGTTCTTGGTGAAAATGAAGCATCACTCAGATTTAGGAAAGTTTGTCATAAGCATTTTATTTTATATCAACTTGGATAGAGAATGATTTCTCTTTTTCAACAGATAAAGGCAAGGAAGTGTTTGTTTTCCTGTTTGTTTCTGGTAGAGAAAAAAACCCCATAAAATTCAAGATTTACCAGATACGCAAATTTTAAAAAGTTAGGTGTTTGTGGGTAATGCCTTGAGCGGAAAAAAAGCTATGAAGATGACGCACAAAGCACCCGAGTCACAGCAGGGACGAGGACACTTTTCTCAAAGGGGAAATCTCACACTGAAAATCTTTGGCAGTACTAGAATTTCTTCTGATAAAACAAATGGAAATTGTTACTGAAATAGATTTGGGCTGCATTCTGCAGCCTCCTCCATGATAAGTAAAAGACTATCAACTCAGAAGTCTCAATGAGATTTTTTATAATATCTAAACTACTTCGGTGACATCTGTGGACCTGGACTTCACATAAAGCAGTTTCTGATTCAATAGAAAATGAAAGGTTTTCTTTTTTTTTATTAACAATACACTCCACTTGATATCTAGCTTTTCAATAGTTGCAGGTTTGGGTTTTGGATTTTATATTTTTTTTACATGAGTTGTCTTTCTCTGCTGTTAAATATCTGGGGAGATTCACCTCATTATTTCTTTCCTATGTGACCTTGACAAGAAAACAAAATCCATTCATCTTTTAAGAAATGACAGAACAGGTTTACTCGTTAAGTTTTGCAGTACAGCTGTGAATATGGCACCAAACACTGGAAGGTCAAAGGGCTTGTACTCCCATCAAGATTGATCTCACATCCGCTCACTAGTATCAGATTTGCTGGTTCTGTGAAAGCACAGATACTTGCACAGCTGAAATACTAAGAAATAATCTCAGCTCTAGGAGAGGTGGGAGGAAAAAAGTGATATTTACAGTTCCAAGGACATTTCAACTTCCTCTTTCCCTAGCAGTACAGTTTTGTTTTCTGCAAGGTTTCAGCTGTTGTAACCAGAACTTTGTGCACTAGATCGCTTGATCCAAACGTCAGGCATGTCTGGTTGGCTGTTTGGTAACACAACCGGACCTTCGCTGCCTAATCCAAATCGATTTTTCCATGAAGAGCTGTTCTGCTGCGATGCTGCTGGAGTGATATCAAAGACAGTCTCCCTCAGGTCCAGCCGCAGGGTATCTCTCTTCCTGTTCAAGTAACCTCTCTCTGTTTGACTGTACGAATCAGACAGCTCTAAGACATCAGGACAAGAACTGGCAGATTCAGCAAGCTTTAGGCCTTGCTCAAAATCGCTAATCGACGTCTCACTGGAGATGTTGAGCATGTCAAAAGAGCTGCCAAGAGAACAAAGGCATCTGTGAATTTTGTAGGTGTCAGCAGCAGGAAGATGGCTGTTGTCTGAGGTATAATCTGACTGCTGCTGGGCAGTGTCACTAGAGCACTGTGATTTATTGAGCTGCCCTTCTTCTTTCATGCCAGCCAGCTGGATATGGTCCAGCCCAGACCCATCCCAAGCTTGCAGACCATACTTCCGACATCGACAGTCTTGGCAGAGTCTCTCCCGGTGATTTTCTCCTTCTGAATTGCTGTGCTTGTAAGGAGAGGAAGTTTGCAAAGCAGGACACTGGCACAGGCCAACCTGCTGGTCTCTAAGGGTCTCCTGCAGATTCTGCATCTCTCTTTCAAGGGAGGGATGCATTCCTATTCTGGGGCACCTGTTGTCTTCAGCTTGTATGTCTTCAGAGAGCACTGATGGCCGGTTGGACAACTTGCTTGTGGAAGTGCTGTTGTCAAAACTGTCACTGAGTTTTCTGGACAAGGGCTGGAGCTCGTATTGCTCGTTTGCAGTGTTGGACTCCTGGACCTTCCGCAACCGGTTTTGCTTCTCACTCCCCCCACAGGAAAAGCTTCCGTTCAGCCCGGAGTCATCAGAATAGTCTTTCATGGTGTGGGCACAAGGCCAAAGGATCTGCCCACAGTTCTTCTCTGGGCCGAAGAAGCAGCACAGGGACTGGAAGAAGAAGCTGGCAAACCCACAGCTGATACACTTGATCATCATGATGAATATCCCCAGCTTCCTATATGCCAGGACCGTGGCAGGCAACATAATGACCCCTGCAGAGAAGAGAGCAGAAGCTGCCATGGCCGTGGCACAGCTCATCTGCTTCAGGGAGAAGGCCACTCGGCTCAGGCGGTCAGAATGGGGGCAAAGATGATAGGAGATGCAGTAGTTGACAGTAAAGTCAACGGAGAGACCTACTGCAGCTGAAATGAAGAGAGACTCCACTGCATTGAGCTGCCACTCCAAGAGGACCAAAAGGCCGATGGTTACCAGGACAGTGCCCGCAATGGCAGTAACAGAGAAAATGCTAAGGAGAACATTCCAGGTAGTGAGCAGCAGCACCACAAAGGAAATGGCTATGGAGAGCCCCATGACCACCATTGTTTCTGTGCTGAGACTGTGCTGGAGGTTGTACAGCTCTAGTTTACTGGTAAACCATCCATTCTGAAGCCCCACAGGGGCAGTTTTCATTTCCTCTGCTACCCAGAGGCTGATTTCCTCATAGAATTGTTTGGCTTTGCTGTAGTTGAAGCTATAGTGATAAACAGTTTGAAACTGCAGCACTAAGGCAGCGAGATTTCCCTCCCCGTCAAACCTGAGGCCCAGATCGTACATTTCTGCCCCTTCCCTGCCCTGTTCCAGGAGCATCATTTTGATGCAGTGTAGGAAGACTTCGCTTCCGTAAGGGAAAGAAAACTGGTTACAGCAAAGGTTGAAGCTGTGGTCTCGCTGGGAGCACTGGCGACTGTCCATCCACCTGAGGAACTCCTCCATGAAGCACACTGTAGATTTCTGCTCTGTGTCAGGGTAATAGAAAGTTTTGTTCTTCACTTTTTGGCAGAATTCAAGGAGCCACTTCTGGGCATCAGGGTTTTGGATTGTGAAGGTGACATCTGTCACTAGGGTGCCATTGCTTTTTGGATCTAAATGGTCCCCGTTATCCAGGGGCAGAATGCCCCAGACTATTGTGACAGGCATACGCTGCCCTTCTCCATGCTCCAGCCTCTCAAACATGAACTGGTGGCAGTACTCAGAATCGTACCTTTCGAAGGGGTGGCTCAGTCTGAACACCTGGACAGACGACGTCTCGAGAGTCGGGAGTTTGAGTTTGGGGTTGGAACAGGAGATGTAGGCACCTCCTATTGCTAAGGCAGCAAACCAGCAGATCCAGATGTACCGAAACTTGATGACCCCACAAGGTAGAAGCTTTTCAAACAGCAGCTTGGAGGTTTCAGACAGTGTGTTCTGGAGACTCCTGAGAATGTAATGGAGGGAGAGAGCGACTCTCTTATGACCAGTATTGTTCCAGTAGTCTTCTGGCTTGTAAGTGCAGGTCGTTGCTATGTAGCGCTCATACAGCACAGCCGAAGAAGGAAGCCAAGTCATCATGAACAGCAGATTCACCAGCACGGAGGTGCCCATGTAAATAGCAAAGCAGCGGATGGCTATGATATTGCTAATGTAGCTGGCGTAGAAGGCAGCGCCCATTGTGAAGCAAGATGCCACCGTGAGATATGCAAAATGGTGCATGGTTTGACTCACCCACTGAGAAAGCCCAGCGGAAGGGTTCTGGTTCTTGCTGAGGTTCCAGAGGTCAAAGAAGACAAAGGTGTGGTTGGCACAAATGCTGCTGAGAATGATGACTGCTGTCAGGTTTACAAAAGGGAAATAGGTGAATCTGAAGGCCACCTTGTACAAGAAATAGGAGATCATTAAAGAACTGACAACAGCGAGCAGGATCATTAAGGTAATAAAGACTGAGCGTAAATAAAAAGAAATGCTTAGAAAAATAGCTAATATTGCCAGGACTGGATATTTAGTATCCAGTAAAAGATAGTGCTGGAATAGTTTCTGTTTAAGGCCCAGGTCCATTCCAGTGATAGATGTGTAGTTATCAAACAGATCCCAGGATTCAAGATTGTCTAAGTAGATCCCCATCATAGATGCACCTTTCCTTGTAGGCAAAAATAGCAGGCTGTATTTGAGAGATGGCACTTGGTACTCAATTGTCTGGGGACTAAGAAAGTCTCTGTCAACCAAGAAGTGAAGAAGCTGGTAAATGGCATTGAAGCGGGTACATTTTTCTGGGACTTGGGCACACTGAGAGTGTTTCTGTCTCACAGTCTCAGGACCTATGCAAGATGGAGTGAGGATACCTTTGTGGTAGTCTGGAGCACAGGCACGAAGGAGAGCCAGGGTATGGGAAATATCTCCTTGGGTTATCTCCAAACACGAAGACCTATTGTACAGGACAGCAATGTAGTTCCCCAGAGACCAGCTTGGGCAGCATTCATTGGTTTCAGTACGTTGGCAGAGGTCTCTAAAATGAACATGTGAGCGTATCTGAAAAACAGATGAGACACCATCATGTCAGACACTGTGCATGCTTCACGTTGCAGCCCCATAATGTTCCTCATTCCTTGCCATAATGCTCCCCTCCAGGTGTACCAGCAATGGCTTGCCGTCCTCCCCATGACAAATGACAAATACTAAAGCTATTAAAACTTGCTAGCCTTTTGCAAAAATTAAACCCTGTCCATTATTTATATTTTATAACCTCTGACTTGAAAAGTTGGATCTTATGGGAATCAGCTAATCCAATTAAGCTTCTCACTTGCAAAACTTGCTGTCACAGTCTCCAAGATGATAGCTCCATTTCAGTAATTAGATTCTGCTGCCCAAAATTCTCAGCAGCTTCTGATGGACACCTTTGGCTTTGGGACCAAGTTCTTCTTCAGTGTCTCTTTGTTTGTGTTTAATGGCAGCTGCTACTTTGCAGCTGGACTTTAGTGACAGGTGGAATCACCCATCTATTGCTAAGTAGATAAAATGCTTTGGAGTCCCCTAGGCTGAAACCTGTTCTGTAGCTTATGTGATTTTTGCCTGGCTTCCTTTCAGCTAGAGATTAAAGATTACAGCAGTCAGAAAAGAGACAGCATGTATATATGTTCTTCCTGACATTACTAACCTTGTCTTGTTCAATTTGACACATGGACTGAATAGCTTGCAAGTTCCATAAGCTCCCAGCAGTTGTGGACATAAAAACCAGCTGGGAATAGCTCTTTTCTGAAACAAAGAAGAAAAAAAAAAGGGGGCGGGAGGGGAAGTGTGTTAGGTAATACAGATGAATCAGCCAACCTATTTGGAGTAGACTTTCTGTTCCGGGGGGGGGGGGGGGGGGGGGGAAGTATATATATACATTACTGTCTATATGACTGATATGGAGGACTCCCTGAAGGGAAGCAGGTCACAAAGACAGTAGGTTGTAAGTAGGTTGTATTGAGTGGTAGCATCTGCCTTGTGTGGTCTGACCTCTGCTCCTTGCCCATCTGTCAGCAGCAGGAGAGGCATTTTCAAAATAGGCTCTCCATGCTGTCAGCATGCTTTTGGGGGCTGCTGGCATCTGGTTCTGCACCCCAGGACAAGTGAGGAGGAGCTTGAGCTCAGCCAAAAACTCCCAAGGACCTGTGGGTTTGGTGTTTGACTAGTTTCAGAGGTGGAGTAGAGGCAGGTAAGAGAGTAAAAATATCTGTATGCTGTTCCTCTTTTTTTCTTACTAATGCCCATTTTGGGACAAAATTGGGGTATCTTGGAGTTTTCTGCTTTTCTCTCCAGTTTTTTTCAGAAAGAAGGAACAGAGAGGGAATAGGAACAGAGGAGTGGGGCACATGCCATGTTTTCAGAAGATTCTTTTGATATGGATAAATGGTGAAAACATTAGTCCTTTTACTGGTGCTTTTAAAGTATATTTCTAAAGGGCAAAAAAGAAGTATGGCAAAAAATTAAGAAGGAGAAACATCTCCAGAATTTCAGAACATGCCTTTTCTAGCCACTCAGTTATGAAGTGCTGGAAGATCACGATCTGAAAGGTGGCATAGCTTTCACAGGTGGCATTTGATGTGCTGCTTTCTTAGAGCACTTTCAGAGTCTTTCCCTGTGTCCTAAAACACTCTGGCAATTCTCTATGCTGTTGACTTATGAATGTGTAATACTAACTGCCCCATCAGGATTTCACTCACCTGGGGGACCACAAAAGAAACCATCCGCTCTGTAGATTTGCTCCACCATTCTCCGTGTCCTGGCTTCTTGTTCTCCCTGAGCAGCCTTCTGTCCTCTGTTGATGCCAATATCATCATAGCTGGCAAGAGATCAGGTTATTGGTGTAACTAGAGATCATCTGACTATGGTTATGTTTGCTGACAAGGCTCTGGTGCCATGCATGACACTGCTGCAGCAGTAAGAGTCATCATGGTCTGGAAAGAGCATTGCTTGGGTGGGAGCTTTTCTATACCAGGTTGACTGTGCCCCTTCGTGGGGATCTTTGTAAGACTAAGTGAGAAGTTGCATCCCCCTGTGCAGACAATGCTGAGTCACCTCTGCTGTCTCTTAAAGGTAAACAGCGAAGTAAATGCATGAACAGTTTAGAGCCTAAATTCCTGGTTTCCAGAATAGGGAGCCCAAGTCTATTGCAGGCAAACAGATTTTAAACTCTCCAGTGCATCAGTTGCCTTTAAGTGTAGCATATATGTTGTAATTCACATAGATATCTTGGAACATTGAATCTGTAACTTTACAGGCAACATCTTCCTCAACCCCTCCCAACCACATTCAAATACCTTTTCTTCTTGGCATAGGGAGAAAGGGAAAAGGTCTTCTTGTAGCCTGTATGGCTCTCTACATTCCTCCACACAACGAGCTTTCTGCCGATGTCAGTATCTCGTGGCTCAAAACCCTGCAGCCAAGCAAAAGGGCTTTGTCATCAGCCTGCATTTTAGTTTAGCTTAGCTTTCCTTAATTCTCCTCCTAGACACAGAAACTATATGGTAATATTACTGCATCTTGTAGAAAAACATATTGAATTTCCCCTGGAAATGCTGCAACCCAGAGTTGACACAAAAACCCAACTTCTCCCTTTCCCTTCTTTGCAGGAATGGCTACAATTCTCTCTCTCTGATCTCATAAGACTCTTATCCTCTTCAAGTGAAAGAGTCACTTACAGAAATGTGAGTAATTTTCCTCTTCCTGGACAGACTCTATTCTATGCTTATTTTCTCAGGATTCTTCCATTAACGACAGACAGGAAGTCTAATGACTTTAGGAAATGTGGGATGCTGCATGGAAAACAGGAGCCTGTGCATCAGAGCTCAGCACGGGGCAGTCTTTCCATTTCAAAAGCCTTACACACAGGCTGTAGGAGCAAAAGCCAGATCCCCCATCCGATTTCCACCCAACCCAGCTAGTCCCTTCAGGCAACCCCAGCCTTCCAGCAGTGGAAGGGGAGCAGGAGGAGCAATCCCAGTTTGTGTTGGCAGTGTCTCCACACCAGAGTGAGGGCACTAGAGTGAGTCCACAGCATTGCTGAGAGATGGGCTGGTGCCTGCCACTGGCACACACTGTGCTCCTTCTGTGGTGTCAGACACACAGCAAAGACTGCACATCGCTGACACATTACGTTTATCCTGAAGGAGTCTAACTTTGGTTGCATGCTGTGAAGATGTGGGTTAAGGACAGCAGATTGCTGATAAACATGGTCATTTTTTATAGTGGCTTTAACATCCTCCTTGACTTACTGTTCTGCCTTGCTGCCTCAATCTGCAGAGAAGGAGGGAAGTAAAGGCTCATTTTATGTGGCAGAAAGAATATATCACTGGTTGGCCTGTGGATTTTCCTTATGTTCACATTGATGTATCATCTGTAGGGACTTACCATTAAAGGTTCTGAAAAGTCAGGCAAATTCCCAACAAGCAAGCCAGCTACTGTGCAAACCACAGCCATCACTGAACACAGCACCAGGACGGCGATGGGCCACTCCGCAATCAGTTGAGAATAACTGGAATCAACAGGAGAAGAAAAAAATGCAGCTGTTAAGGTGCTTCTGCTATCAGCACAAAACCTGCTGTTGAATCAACGTAGTGTGAGTAAAAGGAAGTAAAAGAATCAGGGCTTTCTGGTTTGAGCATTTATTTATTGAAAAGCTTAGAGGCTCTACTACAGCTATTAATGAACATATTATACCTCCAACTGGATGTTTGCAGGCGATTCTAATTAACTTGGGTAATTACATTTTGCCTCCCTGCATTTTCCTGCTTTTTCAATCAGAAATAATAAAAGCCAGACTCCTGCATCCTAGGGCAAAAATAAGCTTTAAATATTTAACTTAAAAGATTGCATTTGAAAAGAGCTTCTTCCTTCCCCCGCCCCCCCCCCCCCCCCCCCGCCCTGTTCTGCAATGTAAACCAGTAGCTGCCTAATAGTTTGGCTTGCAGATTTTCAACCTGTGGACCCTGAGAAGTCTTTGGGCTATTCTGAAGAGTCCCCTAAAATAACTAACTCAAGCAAGTCCATTGTCACTGGTCTAAATTCACTCACTATATAGGGGCCTGCTTTACTGTTGGGAGATGTACGGACATCTGCACAGCTAAAAAGGATGGAAACCACTAAGCTGATGTGTAACCAGTGTCAGGATTGCTGGCAGCGTTCACAGAGCACACAAGTGGCTTCTGCATCTGCAGGATGAGTGAATCTCATCCTGATCTCAGTCTCAAAACCAAACGCTGAACCTACAGTAAAAGATCTGCAAATGCAGCAGACCAGTTATCCCTCAGGGTCTGGAGGACAAGTACAAGCCCATGGGCCAGGGCTATGCCTGGAACACCTATCAGTGCAATAAGGTGGCACACACATTTTAGTGACATTTCTATACAAACAAAACTCTTCCAGAGAAGCAGCTTACTTTGGCCAAAAGGATTTTTGCTAGTTACTTTTGTTCTTAAGAGCTGGTCTAAAATTTTTCATCTGCGTTCTGGATTTCTTTTGGGATGATCTATTACTGTCCCACAATTTTTTACCAGTGCATGTTTCACTGTGTCAAGGTTTATGTCTTTCTCAAAAATATCTGTTGAGATGTAAGATTTCAGGATGGGTTCCTGCTCTGGTTTGGCAGGTTCTAGGTAGTTCTTCTGTACTCAGATGTATTTCTGAAATATAAGAATTTTTGTTCAAAAATAGTTGACAAATATTTGAGCTTCATGGGAAAGTGAAATATTTATGGACCTTAGAGCAGCTATGCCAGTGCATATCAGCCTCGAGGTAGAATGTTCCTGCTTGCCTGCTCCTTTGCTCCTCTTGCCTAAAATGTCACTGGGTCGAATAGCAAAGCTATTCCTCATAAATCATCATGAGCCCTTCAAATGGCTTTTCACATGACTTTTGGTCAGGCCTAGTATTTTTTTCAATTTAAGACCACCTTATCAAGTTTGTTTTCATAGATGAAGTCTTTTCTATGAAAATGAACAAAAATTACCCTTTGTGCATTAGACTGTCTAATTTCTGGAGGCTGTTTTGGGTTATTCCATGTCCAATTACCAGGAGGGGAAAAAAAGAAAAAAGAGAATCAGCTGCAGTACCTGATGATGGAAGATACTTAACCAAACCCTCCAGAAAAAATAGTTTACGAAAATCAGCTTTTAAACAGAAGTTGAAATCGACCAAATTATTTTAGTTTTATGAAATATATTAAAAATCCTTTGTCTTTTGAAAAGGTGAGTTTATTTCATGGATGAGCTATCCTCCTGATTGCTCATCTAGGGGGCCAAGCTGGATTAATCATAAATATATATATCTACACACACATGTATATCTATATATATACACATACACACACATACAGGAATATTTAAGTATATTTTACAAAGCTATTGTATGGACTAGAGCCAGGCACCTGCCCCAAGAACAGCTATCAAGACAGCGTCGCTATTCATTAATGCAAGTTAAATTGATCTCGCAAGCAAATTGAGATTTTTCCAAGCGGATGGGAAGCCCTGAGCGGGGAGTGCTGACCTTGTCTCTGAAGCTGGGCCTGCTGAGGATGTCACCAGCGGTAACACTCTGCATTTCCTAATAGCAGGGTAGGAGAGCAATGATAATAGGGTAGAAGGACAGAAAGCGTTTGATATTAAACATACCTTTTTGGCATCCTGAAAGCTTTGTCATGTCTGCAGACAGAAAAAAAAAAAAAAAGATGCTTTCATTTATGATTTTCCTATGAAGCACAGTGCAGGGCTGTTAGTGAGCAAATTAACCCTTTCCAGGGCTGTAAAACACCAAGACTACATGAATTAGTTTAATGAATAACAGCCTTTGCCTCTCCTCTGTTGGCACTTTAACCAAAGAGGATGGGAAGGCATGATGTCACTCCTCATTTTTGTCCCTTTATGAAAACCCCGTAGAAAGTAATGGACATTAGCAATGCAATCCCATAGAAATCACACTGCAACTTTTATCTATGAAAATATCTGTTTTAAGTGCTTTCCTACTGAATTTTTAATTTTTTTTCTTGGCAAATGCATACCTCTCTATTAAATTTCATGAGTTGGACTCGCAGAGCCTGTATAGCTTTTATTTCATGCTTAGCTTAGCAAGGATTTTCCAAAAAGGTGGCTCTCTTTTGTTTCCTGGGCCCTTCCAAAGGCAGCATTTGTCCAGTCTAGAGGAGCAGAAGGCCAGTGGAGCTGCTCAAAAACACTACCAGGGTTTCCTTGACACAGGAGCATTTGTCATTCCTACTTGTAGGGCTCTGAGGAATGAAATAAGCTTTTCCCAGGGGAACCAGGGTTACATTTGTTAATGAATCCCTGAGGGCAAGCTTTCCACTGACATCTTAACAGAAAAGCTGCACCTCAGTGGGTTACCATGTCTGAAGGACCTTTCATTCTGCTTTCCGTTTCCACTGAAGTGTCCCCTTGAAATATGCCCCAGCCTTGGGCTGTGATGCAGCTTCTAGCAAACTGCTCCCAGCTGTGGCTTCTTCCTCTCTCCACAGCCATGCCAAGCTCAGCGAGTGCTCCCTCCTCCCTTCGCACTCCTACACTCTTGGCTTAAACTGGGAGAAGGTCCTACTGCCCTCCAATATCTGTGTGGGGCAGATGGCTCCGCTCCATCCCAGGCAGCCAGCTGGTGATCTTGTTGCAGGTTATCCTTACCAGCAGGTTGTTATGAATGGAAGAAATAAAAAAAGGAAGGGAGGTAGAGTTCCCCATGGAAGTCACTGTCAGTGGCACGTGTTTTCCTCAGCATGCTAATGCTCTGCAGATTTGAGAGAGGAGCAAAGAAAAATCTTCACCAGATTATTAAAGAGAGGTCTTTTTCTGGCAGCACACTGCCCATCCTGTGCTAATTCTCACACAATAGCTTCTCAAGCAGATTTGCTTGGATTAAAACTCCCATTCTAGCATTATTATGTTATCACTTTTCTGTCTGCTAGTGCAGCAGATTCTGCCAGGGATTTGCAATCCAGCTGCATTTCCTACTTAAATAACCTGTTACAGAGAACATAGTTGACAATTTTGTTGATAGCATACAAGCTAAAAAGGATCCAGGCTCCCCTCCTCTGACTGCAATTGTGTCACAGCACTCTCCAAACTAGCCAGCTGCAACAAGGTCTTTTTACTATCTCATACCAACATACTCTTTGTGCCAGTCCCTCTGCTGCCTTCTCCTTGTCCCTCCTCACCCAGGGCACCCACACACTGACTTATCTCTGCTTCTTCTTCCTCCTCTCTTTTCATCGGCTGCCCAACGTCTTAACTTAACCAGCCACACCTGCACCTTATCTACATCAGCCAACCTGCTGCCCAGAAGCCAGACCACAGTTGTATATTATCAATGCTAATTAACCCAGCTTCATTCTTCTACACTGCAAACACAAGCGAATTAAATCATCTGTTAATGGCTAGAAAATGAGACCATAAAGGGGTTTTATGCTTGACCCTGCACTGCTGTACAAAGGCAAGGAAGGAATCCTGTGCTATCTTCTATTGGACTTTGGTAGCTACTGCTGTTGTAGCAAAGGGATCATGGTCCTTAATACCAACAGTGGACTCCTAAAGGCATATACAGAGAGGAAGGTTGATGCTGGCTGGAAGGAGAAGAGATTGTAGCTCAGGCTGTTTGGGAAGCCCATCCTGTACGCATCCTTACAGTGCTGCCCAAGAAACATCCACCACACAAGCAAGTCACTGGGGTGCTCTGCACACCCATGGAGTTTGCTCAGTTCTGTCATGGACAACACAGAATTGACACCCTTGTTGCTGCCCAGCCTGGAAAACCAAATAATCATCCCCATTTTTCTAGTTCTCACTGTACAGCTGTAGCCAATGCTCACCCTCAGCTGCCTCTCTCCCTTTCAGCACAGGCAGCAGCTTTGGTGGGGGTAGAAAAATAAATTAACTCTGCTCTTATCACTGAGAAACTCTGCCAAGATAAAGGATTAGCCAGCTGGATGTCTTGTAGTGCAAAAGGATAAAATGCAAAGATCACAGAAGATGGGCATAATCACAGCTGTGTGATCTGGAAGCCACTGAGTTGCCTTGGCTTTACTCAATGAGTCACCTTGAGAAGCGGATCTTGCTCCCTGGTGTGGCAATGGCAGCTCTCTGAGAGCAGACTGGATCCCTCCGTGCATTTTGGGGCAGCTGCTGCCCAAACCTGAAGAGCAAACCCATGTTTTGTGTGTCCCCACTCCCTCCCACTTCCCGCCACAAAGTTCAGGAGATACTTTTTGAAAGCCCCTGAGCCGCTCTCCATGTGCCTCTTACCTGACTGTTACAACGTGATGCTGCACCGGCCGTCGCTGCCTGGGGGACCACTGTTTCCAGGGGCTTTCCGAGGCCTCATGGTGGGAAGCTGGCATGGGATCACTGCTGGAAAGGTGGGAACACAACACAGGCCTCTGGCCATGCCCAGGGAGCTGGGGCAGGCTGTAACTGCCTTGGGGCTCATGCTGGTTGCAGGGGTAATACAGATGCTGCTGCTGTGAGTCCTGGGAGCTCGATGGTACCTGGCCATTGGACTGGGTGGAGACTGGCCCGAGCGTGTGGCTGGAGGAGGGCAAGTGGTCTCCCCCCAGCCTGGGGGAGGCAGGAATGGGGCAGTGATGGACCGGGCAGATTCGTTCCCAGGAAGTGCCACTGTAGCTGGGCTCGGTGTTCCCGATCTCTGGCATAGCGAGACAGGTCTGGCAAGGTCCTGCATTTTGTTTTTCTCTGAGAGAGAAAAGAAAGGTATGGTAAAACAGCAGAGCAGCAGAAAGGCTACGCAGGCGGATTGCATCCTGCAGACTAGAGACTCTGAAAGGCCTCCCGCATAACACACAATGTAAAACCTCAGCCACTACTTGCTGTACCAAGAGTCAGTCTCAGGGTTTATGTTTTTTATAAAGACATCTGTAACTCGCTTGGGGATTCCAGCTGATGGATAATCCATCATGTCTTTGTCCATGTTGCTCCAAAATTTTGAAAAATTGGGTGATATCCCCTCAAACAATTCTCCAAGATATTTCACTGTGGAGGGGGAAGAACACACTGGCTGGTGATAATGGCAGGGCCCTAACTCAGGACCCCAGAGTGATTACAGAGATCTGGGGAAAACAAAGGAGGCTGCATATGAAGAAGACACTCAATTATCTGTGCTTCTTGGGAAGATGAATTTGTTGGATTGTTCTGCAGAAGGACTGGCACTGCTCCACATTGGGGCAGTAGGAGAGTGAAGATCCCTGGCACTAAAAAAACTGAGCAGTGAACCTGATGGCTGTGATGGTGTAAAAGGGGCTCCAGCCTCCAACCTAGCACATGCCTTAATGGCTCTCATGTCCTGCAGACTCTCCACTAGGTCTTCAGAAACATTTTAGACATACATCTCCCAAGGATGACAGCAACAGATATTATTATGTAGGAAGGGGACGTCTCAAGATCTTTTGAACCTTGGCTTTCCTCTGACTGCTCAGTTTACTGAGACAAAACATTTGCAGACTTCAGTTCCCAAGTAATGAGGTCTCTGCAGAATATGCTTTCTTCTCTGCAAGGAATTTAAAAATCCTTTCACTCCTGTGGTTCTTGATTTATGGAGCCTGAGAGATATTGCTAGCTTGGATAAAGTTTGAGTAATACTTTGAGGGAATTATGAGTCTGTGTGACACTAAAAGCTCCTTCACACACAATAAACTGAGGTCCCACTGATCCAAAAAATGCCTTAGGAATTACTGTCTCAAAAGATGCAGCTGGCCAAGGTGTCAGGGGGTTTCAGCAGCACCCAGAAATCTGGAGCTCAAAAAGAAAAAACGCTATGGAAACACCAGTAGTCTCTGGCCCTTGTTCAGAGCATGTGCCATGGTGTCTACAGCTGGCTGACTTATGTGTATTGCCATAGTGTCTGGCATCAAGGATTAAGTATGATGAATGATTCAGGCCAGCTAGAATCACCAAGTGTCTCGAGTCATCAACGAATTATGAGTGCTGGAGCAAGCCTACAGTGAGATGAACTTTAGCCTGAGGCACCTGATGCGATGTAGAAAAGAAATGAAAGCAAAATGTTTGAGAAGGGAATATTTTTGGAAAATTTGCAGAGTCCTAATTTCTTTTTCAGACAGCCACAGAAAAAGACATAATTTTAGCAATTACAAGTCTTTGGAATTGCACACAAAGTTAAATGGCATGATAATATAAATGACAAAAAGGATCTGAAGAATACTATTAGCCCAGGATTGCTTGAAAATTCATATTTTGTTCAAAAGAAGGACATATTGGCTTTGGCAGCTTGTGGTATGTACTTTCCAACATCAGTTGAGTTTATAAACACTGAGAAACTATATGTCATGATTGTACAAAATGGGCTTATTTCATTAAAATCATTACAACAGACTATTGTTTGTGGTAGTAGTTATACAGGTGCTGGTGTGGAGGCTCATGGCACAGACTCAGCTCTACTTGCAGTGTACCAGTCCAGGGACTAGTAACAAAGCAATCTCAACTGATTAGATACCATCAAATGCTAATTTTAGTTTTTAAGCCAGAAGACAGCTGCAGCATAGTTACAGATATGAATGACATATTCAGGGGTCCTCATTACAATGACACTGACTTCAGAAGCAATAACTGACATTAAAATGCAGATTTTCTGCAGCTCAGGCCATGCAGTCGGAGTGAATTACATGGGGGATTTTATTCAGGGTTATCAAATTTCTTTGCTGAATATTTTTTTTGGGAAAAGCCAAGGAAAGAGTGAAGAAATGGCAAAATGATATTAAAATAGTATGTAAATGCCAGTGTCTGTGTAAGTAAGCATCTCTGCATCCTTGGAAGAGGCTGTGCACCCAAAAAGAGCAATGCCAGATGGAATCTGCAAGACCATTAAAGTTTCCTATGACAAGACATATGTAAAGTAGCTGGAAATAAGTCAAGGTCTGCACTGAAGCAGGTGCCAGAAAACCAGCAGACAGATGTGTGCACACCTCTTTGAGGTAGGCTTGAGAAGTCTCCCCAGCGGTTCCAGTGCTTGGTTGCCTCTGCTCTGCAACCCGAAGTATTACTAAGACTTGAGCTAGTTCAGCGTAGCAAGAGGGAGTGTTGTTGCCAAAGCAGGAGCTCCCAGACAGGTTGTGACAATGATATCCCATTCACCCACAGAATTTGTCAAGAGAAATAATATCAAACATGTTGCATGAAGTCCTTGCTGTCCTGTCACAGATGGATTAGTGGCAGGATTACCCAGCCTTTCAAGTGTGTGATTTGTATTGTAGCTCTATATAAAGGTAGTTTACAACAGGAGGCTACAAATTTGTCATTGGTGTAAACGAATGCAATACATGAGATTATAAATCAAACGCCAGCAAAGCTGTTCCTGAGATGTAATCTAAAGTCTTGTCTGGAGTTGTTACAGCCTTATCAGAGCCATCCCTGCACTGGGAGGGGTGCCAGTTCAGCTCTACTGGCGCAGCACAGGGCAGGTACATTGCAGACAGACAAAAAGATTAGAGTCTGTGGTAGTCAACATAAAAAATTATATCTTTAATTAGTCATTGCCCATCTATACTAATTATAGAACCAACGTGACTGGGAGATGCTAACCACCACATCCCCTTACAGCTCTGGTGAGCTGCAAAGGCAGAGTTTGTTGGGGAGAGCTGACCTGGAGAGTACCTCCAGCTGCTCAAGCTTGCAGTGTAATTCAGCTCACTCTTCCCAGGTGCCCAGTAACTGAAGTGCAGGTGCATCTTTTGGGGGGTTTGCAGTTTTGTACCAGTAGTCCTGGATCAGGGCATTTTCATCAGAGAGCTGGGGTTGTGGTAGTGCTGTGCTTTGGCAAGGTCTAGACCTTTTCTCACTCCCTTTTTGATGCCTGTAAGTTACTGTTTTCCCTATACCTTGAGCCTGCTGTTTTTCCTAATTTTTGTACAGTTTAAATAGGTGAGTTTCCTACAATGCATAATAATTCACAGAGACACTGCTGCACTGGCAACTTATGCTTTCGGTATTCCCACACCTGTACAATATTGGTGGTGGGGTTTTTTTGTTTGTTGTGGTGGTTTTTTGTTTGTTTGTTTGTTTTTCAAAACAAAATCAAAGTTCTTTTTCCTTTAAACTGCTTGATCTGTGTAGGAAATTTGGACCAGAGGCTTTTCATAACTAAATTAGTCTCATGGCTGTACTGCCACATCTGCCTTATCTGATGGTGAATATGTAATACCGGACAGAACAAAAAGGCTTTCACAAGATACACTTGGAAGGTGGTCAGGGAGATGCAGGAAGCACGCAATGAAAAACTCCTCCTCCAAAAACCCCTCAGCTACAAAACCTGGTGGGAAAGGCAGATGACAAACTCTTGGATATCGCAGATTGCCTCCAGTTTTTATGCACATATGTTAATATATTTGATTGTAATACTTCACATGAAAGCTCATTCTTCTTGTTTACCATCTTTGCTGCAAAATACTGTTGGGTTCCGTTCTTCCCCCATGTGTTGCCTCTTAACTCAATCCCCTGCCTGCTCCGTGACTTCATATTTTAGAATAACTTTAGCTAGTTCAAATCATTTACTCGTGACTCTTCTTCATTATCTCCGTTTTGGACTAAACAATTACAGTCCTGTCAATCACCCTCCGGATACGAGATACCTTATGCTCATCTCTCTCCAACTCCATGATGATGTGACCTTGGTTATCCAAAATCTCCAGGGAAACCTGGAGCTCGCAAATAATGATCAGTTTGTATAATCACTGCTGGCAGTTCTGCAGAATTTGAGTCTTCACTTGCTACACGCCCAATTAGCCATAGTGCTGGTGGGCTTAATATTTGATATGCTGAGGTTTGCACCAGAGATGTAGGCTGGTTCTTCTTTCCTGCAGCCATATTGCTATTACTTTTCTGGGCCTGCAGGACCCTGAACTATGCTAGAAAAATGGTTGTGGGGGAGTTGTGTTTACTGTCAGGCAGGAGCAGAGGTTGGGCAGAGCACTGCAACGGACTCTGCTTGCCACACTGGCACTAACAAAGACTGCTATCAGGGGAAGAGAAACTTTTTTTTTTTAGCATTCATTCCCTGTCTGTGCCATGTCAGATATTTGACATCTTTGGGATTAAGTGGGCAGAAATGGTGTCTCAGCCACAGAAAAACCTACAGTGGCAGTCTGGCAGCCTCCATTTTCTCCTTCAAGCTCAGTTGGATGCAACCAAAAACGGCTGGGAAAAGAGAGAACAAGGAGCAGGGCAAGGGAAAGACTGGAGTTAACTGCTCCTTTTACCCACGGCAATGAGTTGTGTTTCTCACACTATTTGCTTCCCTATCTTTTCCCTTGAGGTGTCCAGACAGTATATGGAACTGCCCATGTCACTTTGAGTGCAGCAGTGCTTTTCCGAGATGAGTACCAGGGCATAGGCAGCCTGCCTCATGTGTGGGGAACCAGCAAAAGGACAAAAGCTTCTTCCCACAAGAAAACTGGCAAGATAAAGTCAAGATTTCTAATGAGACAGCTTTCTGCCATTCCACCTCTGCTGGCATGCAGAGCAGTGGTAGGCATTGCAGAGTCTGTGGCAGGAGCCAAGGACCAAATGCTGTGAGTCCCCTCCACCCTGGCATGGGCTACCTCCCTGCCCCAAGGGATCAGCAGCCTGCTATGAAGCTCAGAGACTGCCCTGCAGAAGGTGTCAGAGGGTTTGCTGGAGCCATGCCACGTTGGCTGCCTGCCCCCAGCTCCTTCCCCCTCGGCATGGCTTTGCCCTGCCAGCACACCGAGCTGAGCTCGGGCAGACGAGGCTTTGCAGGGCAGGGAAATGACAGCGTATGGCCACCTTCTCTTTCCTCAGCCACTCCATTTCTTTGGCATGTCTCTGGTCTTACTTCCCTCTGAGCCACGCAGCAGGAGAGCACATGCGTCTCTGAGTGAGAAATGGGCCAAAAATACTCGGCATTTTGAAAGAATGGCTTCTCTATTGGTCTGTCTAGCTCCACCTTCATCACCAAGACCATTCCTATAAGCACTTCTCTTTTTTAATAGAAAGATTATCTCACCCTTTGCATGCGAAGGAGAGGATCAGGAAAGCAGCACTTTGCATATGAAAGGTGGGAAACACCTACCAAGTGAATGGAGCTGTCTGATGCCTGAGTCAAACTGCAACTTCTGTTGACAGAGAAGTCTCAAGGGGGAATAAAAACAAGCGAGAGAAAGGGCAAGAATCTGTATCTTGACTACAACCAGAGCCATTTTTCCCCAGGACCCTTTGCTCAATTAGGCATTAAGCACCAAGATTTCATTCATTGAAAAGAAGCTAGTTTTATTTTCTTTCCCTTTTTTTCTTACTCTAGCAAGGTTTTGCTTGCATATCAGCTGTCCAAGTTATCCCAAATAAAATAAAAAAATCCCACCTACATAAATTCCTTCTGAATTAAAACTGCGTGCTATAGGTCAGCTTCTATCTAGATTAATGGCTTTTTCTTTGAGAGCTATAAATGATTTTTTAAGAATGAGTTTTCATAATGGAATTTAAATAGAGGTTTTCTCTTTGAACATACCACTAGCAAAACAGCAGTGGAGCTCTTGAGAAAAAAGAGCTTCTTTGCTTGTGTTTTTAAGGAGATAAGAGTACCCTTTTCCAGAGATTAGGGAAGGGTTCACTGTGTTTCGCTGTCACTTTGTTATCTAGCTGCCCGGTCTAGCTGACAGGAAGAGACAGGCATCTCCTAAGCAATTCATCTCCTCCTTAGGCTAGGTCAAATTCTCGTACATTGAAAAATTTCTGTGTAGTTGCTATTTGTTTGGGTTTTTTCGGTCTAACAGCAGGATAGTGTGTCTCCTTGAGAAGAGCTACAATCTTTTTGTTAATGAGACTCCTGAGTACGTTAAATCATCATGAAAAATTAATGAGACTGCAAAACTGTGCTTCCCACGTAGTCTGCCAAGAAATTTTTACTTTTATAATCCTTTCCATTGACTTGTCTGAGCAGCCTTACCTTTACCCCAGGCGGCTCCTGCTGCTGCGGGTACAGGTCTGTGTGATGGGATGCAACTAGACACAAAGGGCTCAAGATCCCCACCCAGCCTTCAGTGCCAGAATAGGTCTGGATGCAGTTTGTTCAATCTACACTGTAAAATGTGCTGGTTAAAACCATGTTTGCTAAGCCCTTGTTTGAAGGAAAAAAAAAAAAAAGGAAAAAAAAAAGAAATAAAATAAAAAGAAATTAAATGAAAAAGGAAAGGAAAAGAAAACACCTTTTGTTGTCCCAGTCCGAAAAAGGCCAGAAGGAGGGTAGTGTTTTCAAACATCTGTATTTTTCTCATGATGGATTGAGTGTTGACGATAGAGCCTCAACTAGGACCAGAGGATGGGGACTACAGAGCTAACCCTTTAACGGCTATACGAAGAGCCTTGCACAAAGGAGCATTTAGGAATCTGTAAGCTCTAGGAGTGCGAGCGCTATCCTCCTGTACTTTATTGCCATAAATTTCAGTTCCTGAGTGAGCAGCATGGGTGAAATTCAAAATACAACTGTTTCAGATGCCTTAACTCATCTCTATAATGTAACTCTTACAGGCTGCAGCACTCATTTCAAAAGACCTGTTTGAATGAGCAACAATTACTCAAGCAAGCAAAGCTAACAGGGCTTCAGTGCCAGCCTCGTCAAATGCCCAAGATATAAACCAGTGCTGGATTGTGTGACAGTCACTCAGCAAGCACCGAGACCCAAAAGCACACCGGCCTCTGGCTGAGATCTTCAGAGCTACCTAAAGAGAAGTGGCTGCCCCGCTGGCTCCTGCAGGCAGGTGGGGATATCTCAGCACGACTATCCTGTACCAGGCAGAAGTGAATGAAACTCTCTGGCTTTCAGAAGGAATTTGTGTGCTGTTGACCTCGGGGTGTGCTCTGGTCAAACAGAATCTGAAGAGCTCAGAAGATCGGTTGCCTCCGGTCTAACACATGGCAGTGTGCTTGCAAATTCGGGGGTGGCTCCTTGCCTGCGATTATGGGCTTGTTGACGTTTCCAGAAAATGACAGTGATTGTGGCTGCCAGCCTGGTTTAAGACAGCAGGTAAGGGAGTATATGGCACAGGGGGGAGAGGATGAGGGCTGCAGGGTTTTATAGAAGAGATCTTTGGAGTGAAAACGGTGCTTGCCCATAGCCTAGTGCAATGAGTACTCTGTCTGAAACATGCTGAGCTTCACCAACAATAGCTCCTCACCCGCTGCTGCAGCAGGGAGAGCTCACCATGTTGCAGGATAAAACCTGCGAGGCAGGCCGAGCCAGGCAGCGGGACCCGGGCAGGGATGGCTCCGCGGGGTATGCCTGGCCCCGGCCAGGCAGCACCCACCGCTCAACGCCGCAGCCGAGGGCCGGGCGGTTCGGCCCGCAGCCAGGGGCTTTGCCGGCGCTCTAGGGGGTGGGAGGGCGGCACGCACCGCGGTGGGGCTGGGGGCCGTGCCCAGCTCCGCAGCCCCGGCCCCAGGAGACCCCCCAGGGGCACCGGCAACCTCCGCACCCGCAGAGCCGGGGGAGGCGGCACGGCGGGACCTCCCGCCCGCCGGGGCACCGGCTCCGCAGCGCCGGCTCGGCCCCACCGCCCCGGGCACAGCCCCGTCCCCCCATCCGCCCCGCCGCCCCGGGCACGACGGCCCCGCCGCCGGCCCCGCCGCCCCGTGCCCCGCGCTCCTACCTGGGCTCGGCGGGGCCGCGGCCACGGCGCGTCCCCTCGGGCCGCTGCTCCCGGCGCGGCGGGCCCGGCGCGGCCTCCATGGCCGGCGGCGGGCGCTGTCCGCAGCCCGCGGTGCTGAACGCTCCCGGCGCGGCGGCGGCAGCGCCCCGGCGCGGCTCTGCGCGGCGCTTGCGCGACCGCGGGGGCGGGGCGGGCCCGGCGCGGCCGGCCCATAGCCGCGGGGCCGCCTGCCCGGGGAGCGCGGCGGGGGGCGGGGGGCAGCGAGGCCGTGTCGCCCGGCTCCTCCCGTCGCCCCCGCCGCCGGCCCGGCTCCCCGGGGACCCGGAGCGCCCCGCTGGAGCCGGGGCTGCTGCGAGCCGGGAGATGGGCCCAACTGCCTCGCCTGGCCCCCCAGACCGGCCCGGCCCGGCCCGGCCCAGCCCCGCGCCGCGCAGGGCTCCCGAGGAAAGGTGCCTTGCGGGGGTGCAGCGCGGGGGGGCTGCAGGCTCAGACAGTGCACACACGCTTGAGTGGCGAGTCACTCATCCCAACAGCTGTGCTCCTGCTTTGGCGCAAGGTGGGAAAGTGCCCAGAAGCACTCCTGGACCTGCGTGGCATGTGCAGGGCAGCATTCTGGAGTATGTGGGTTGACCCTCTGGATTTCAGCGCCATTAAATAAGTAAACAATTTGTTGGAATAGATGATAGTATTGAAACAACTGAGTTGAAAGCACGGAGAACACAAGGAGGTCAGACAAGTTCCCCTCCTTGCAGGATCCTGCTGTCATTGTCTGTTGGTAGCATGAAATTGCACTGAGCTGTATTGTAGCCACACATGTCCCCTTGTGCCGGGGGAAGAGCTTCCCATGGAACTTGTGGAAGGTGGCTGCTCCTTCCACAACCGCTCCCATGCCAATGACCATGACATTACTTGTGCTAGGAAGGGCCTGGGCCTTTCTCATGACTGTGTGTATGGCCGTGGGAGTGTCAGCGATCTTCTTCCTTCTGATCTTCCTGTGGGTGGCCATGGTGACGGCTACGACCTTCTCCTTTGTCATGGCCATGCCTGTGGCCCTCACTGTGGCCGTGACCTTCTTTCTCACGAGGGTGGCATCCTTTTTGCTTCACATGCTACAGAAAAGCTGAAGCAAAAAGGGAGAGTATTAGACCAGAGAGTATCCTATAACTCCCACTAATCCTCTAGCTGCTTAGAATAAGCCCTTCCTGCCTTAAGTACTTAAATGCCTGAGACAGTTTAAAGAACAAAAAGATTTTCCTGATGCCAGGGTGGGTGACTCTCCGACCTAGGCTGATGCCTCTCCAAACAATTTCCAAGGACAGGCTGCTGGCAGCACTGGTGTCCCAGCTCAATGATCCCTGCTGGACCAGGCTATAGGGGACCAGCCTGCTTCTCTGAGCCTTAGCCACAGAAATGTTGCTTGCCTGGTAGGGTGAGAGATGTGTGAGGTGCAGCTACGGAGTAGTTTGTATTATGTGGTCCAGCAGGAAAGTCTGAAACCTGGTATCTGCAGAAAAGATTGGCTGGCATTAATGTGATGACAAGGACATGGGTGCTATTTCCTTTTCTTTCTTCCCAATGCTAAATAATAATACTTGCAACAGTAATGATAATAATAAAGCCGCAGAAGCTGAAAGGATGGTGGGAATAGGCTGAATTGCAAACATCCCACTGCTTCTGACAGACAGTTGCAGCTTACAGCTTTTAATTTGGCTCAGCCCAATGTGTGAACTCCTTGTCTGTGAAGTGGGGGTGATCACACTTCCTCACTCCCACAGCTTGGCAGGTTTCCTCTGTGGCCTGCAAGGTATTCAACACATGAATTAATTATTTTTTTTAATTGCCCTTACCAAGGGACTACAGCAAGGCTCTTGCTCCCAGCTAGCTGTGAAGTACAGTGCGAAGCAGTCTGTGGGGCTGCCCATGTCCCTCTCGGGGCTGCTGCTACACAGCTGGGGCTGAAGCCGTTGGTCAGTATGTCACATTGGCTTTTTTTCACTCTTCGTCAGTGTGGGAGCTGACTCTTAGCAATGGCAGCCCGCATCCGAGACCTGACAGCATCAGACAGGTCCAGCTGGTCCCCAGTGTCCCTCTGATGTGAAAGAAGGTGGAGGAGGGTGAACAAGAGGTACAGTGAGAGATATGACAAAAAAAAGAAGCAAAGAGAAAAACAGCAAAAAAGAGAAGCGTAGGGTCTGGACTGTTAAAAAAGATGACACACAGTAACGAATACATGTGGAAAAGAGAAAAAAGCTGGTGAGTGGAGAAAGGGGGGGAGGGCGAAAGGAGAAGAAAAATAAATGAGCAGGTGAATGGGACAAAGATGCGCTGGGGGTGGTGTAAGAGGTGGCTGAGGCATGAAGCTGGTTTATGAAGCTGCTAGGCTGCAGAAAATCCTCTGTCATCCAAGACAGCAATTTTCTGCTGCTGACCCTGTGAAACTTAGGGGATCCACCAACTACTCATTTCATGAAAAGTATCCAAGAGCAGAAAGCTGGCTGACTTGGAGCTTGAGCTCCCCAGGAAGGGCTTGAAACCTCTGCTAGTAAATGGCTTAGGTATTTACATATGGGAAAAGGTCAGAAAGCACTGCTCTGGGAGAGCCAGGGCATCCACCTCCTCCGCACCACTCCCAGGAGAGCCAGGGCAAACTTTTCCTCTCCACCTCACCGGATTGTCTCCACAGGAGGCAGGGTGAGGTAGGAAAGCTGCCAAGGGGACTGTGTAATGGAGTCCTGGGAGGAGAGCTGAGTATTTTTGACACTAATTGGTATTTGTGGGAATTGAAGACAAGATTTCTTACCTCCCCTGCTTGACCTGTGAAAGAGGTCAGAGAAAAAAACTTCACATTTGAGCTTTGATATATTTTTCACTTGAAGCATCTCTTTTCTTCATTTTGTGTAGCTTATTGCTTCTCCTAGCCCTCCTGCTCACCATCCATTTGCATTTCTGTCACAAACAAAAAGCCAAACATTGTGTCTGTAGCTCTCCTCTGTCTTGGGAGAAGTCTGAGTCAGAAGTGAGCCCTACACTTCACTTGCTCTACATTTGCAAAGTCCCCCCAGTTTGGAGGTTCCTCCCTCTCCCACCAAAGTCACTAACAAGGCTCCCTTTGTCTTTAGGAGAGCAAGCCAAGCTTTAGGAGCAAGCCGAGCATATCCTTAGAGAAGTCTAAGGAGGCAGAATAAGACTTTTAAATCGATGGGCTGGCAGACATGACCAAGAGCATTTCCCAATGTATTTGCTTTGTGCTACAGTCACAGTTCAGCGTGGCTCATTTCACGGTGCCCTATCTTAGCACGGTTACTTTCAGCACAATTTGTTTTCCTTCACTGTAAATCAGCGTTTCCCCAAGCAGAATTTAGCTCAATTCACGATGTCCTGATTCCCATTAGCAGAGCTCAGCGTTTCACACACCAGCAGTGGCTGGCTCAGCGAAGCCCACGCAGCACCCAGGCAGGGCAGGGTACTGGAGTGTGGTGGCCCTGGGCTGTTTTGCAGTCTCTTGGCTGATCGCTAACAGTTGCCATCAGCTATTTTGGCTTGGATCACTTCAGTTTCTCTCCACTGACGCAGACAATCCCCTCTGTGCTCTGCCCTTTATCCTTTTGCTCCTGTTCCTCTTTGGATCATCAGGAACAGGCAGTGACACAACCACACAGATCAGGGGATGCCTGCTCCTGATAGCACACTTTTGCTACTTATGCAGCGTTAGCATCACCCTCTGAGATAATTGTATCTCTAGGACATCTTGGGTCCCTGAGCCTCCAGAATGCCTCTTGCTACACTGCAAATATATTAATTTAATATAAGGCCTTGACCTCTTTTAAACAAGGTGGACCTACAACCTTCTGTTGAGTCTCAGGCGTTGGTTTTGGCACCTGTTTGTCCTTCTTGCTGTCCCAGGAGATGTTTTGGGGTTTGGCCCCTTTGGAAGTGCAGACCAGGCTATTTTGTGGTTTTAAACTATATAACTCCTTGTTAAAGAGACAACACTGACTGGCATCCCTGGGATGGCACAGTGAGCAAAGATGATGCCTGACCCTGGAGCTCTGCTTGTCATGGCTGCCAATCATTTTGAGTCCCTATCTGACATTTGGCTCCCTCAGAGGAGAACAGAAAGAAAAATAGTGTCAGCAGCAGCCTGCAAAAGAAAGCTGGGTCTTGGGAAAAACCTGAGAGTGTCTCAGTAACAGTCCAAGGACCCCTTACCTGCATCAGTAATGGGTTGTTCAATACAGGAGCTGACCAATGAAGAAAGATAAGAGCAAAGGGAATAAAAAATGAAGCTGCTTTTATTGCAGTTGGGGATGCCTCTTTCTCAGCCCCCATGTGCACAAGTGACTAACAACAAATGCTGTATGCCAAGGCGGGTTGTGTATGCAAAAAGGTTCCTGTTCACAAAAACATCACCAAGCTGTGCATGAGCACGTGACTGGACTTTAAACCAGAGAGAATTGTGATGGTCATCTCACTCCTCTGCAACACAGACCATCATATTTCTACCAGTCGCTATGTCAGTAAACCTGGGAGCTGCTGCACTGGAGACACATGCATGGGTGCTGCCCAGCTCCCATCACCCATCACTGTGTGAGCTGCAAGGCAAGCAAAAGCTCTGTTGTTCAGCAAGTGGTGCTCTCCTGGCACCCAACCCACTTAGGGCCCTTCAGCTTTAAAATAGCAATTTGAATGGTTTGGTAGATACCCCAGGCACCTGGGGCAGGAAGATGAGACAGAAATGTGACCTACACATTGGCACTTCTTCCAGTTAGGGAAAATCCTCAGGGTTCTTCCCTGATTGAAGCAATTTGCAACAAGCAGCACGAATGTGTACACACCACATGGTTACCCACTGGCTGGGGCCTTTCCAGCAGCCGGTGCAGCCATGTTGCACAGTAATGCTCCAGAACCAGCTCCTACCTTTCTGGCCAGACACCCACTTTCTGTTGCTTCCCCGCTCTGCTGTGTGTGTCTGGCTTCGCGAGCAGCCAGTGCCAGCACAGAGAAAGAAACAGCAAGTCCTGCAGTCCTGGCAACTGATACAAACAGACTGCTGCAAATACGGCTACCTCTGTGCCATCCACATCCAAGGAGGAGGCTGGCATGGAGCAGGAGCTCCTCCTAGACCTGCTGCTTGGGCTCACACCCACCTGCAGTGAGTGCTGGGAGGGAGCAGCTGTGGTGGCTGAACTCCTGAAAGCCAGGAGTCCCTTTCTTCAGGACCTGCTTGGCTCTTGCCCCCACACTGCAGCAGTGGAGGAGCTGCCTGTGCCCATCAGCACACACCACCGGCCAGAAGCTGATGCTGTCCCCAGTGCCTGTTGCCATTTGTAATATTGCCACTCTGTGGCCTCCCCGTGCTTGGTCAGTGTGAGACCAGTGGTTCAGATCTCAGCGTCATTCTAGGGCAGGTATGTCCTGATCCCAAGATTTCATCCCCTTAAGGAAAAAAAGCCTGAGTGGGCAAGAAGGATGAGCAAATGGGGCTCCCAAACTGTTTTAGCAACATAAATGATGCCCGCAAGACAATTCCTTCAAGCTGAGACCATCCTACATCCAGAGGAACGTTTTCTTCCCCAGTGCCTGGCAAAGCACAGTGGGTGAGTCAGCATGGTGGAGGCAGAGTGGTCTGGATCAGTCTCTTTGGATGGGGATGCATCCCTGCCTCTCTTGCTGCAGGCAATGCTACCCTGGGTCTCAGGAACACCACGATCAAAGCTGACCGCTTGCAGTGCTGACACCAGCATGATGTTTTGGACACTGCAAAATCACTCATGAGTTGCATGGACAGCCAAGCCCTTGGAGTCACTGTGGTCAAGGCAAGGCTGTGCAAGATCACTGTGCAGCTGCTTCAGTTTGCAGCAGGCTGCCTGTTTCCAAGCAATGTGCAACGTCTCACAGATCTGCAGCCAGCTACATTCAAACCCTGGCCTGTCACTGCTCACTGGAGCAATAAAATGGCAAGGGTATTTTTGCTCCTCCAAGCCAGCAACAGCGTGCCAGACACCACCCGTGCTGGAAGATTTCCATGGGTATAGCTGCAGCAGTCCTGGCCTCTTCTGCTTCATAAACCCTCTGTTATCTCAGCCCATGAAATTGCTTCCTTAGCTGGAGTACAGGTCCATGGTAAGGCTGGCGCTGTGTTAGCAGATTCAGCCTCGTTGACCTTCACTGTACAGAACTTATTTTACAGATGAATATAGCTACCCACCTTCTGCATCTTCAAGAGGGTTTAATTTAGAGAGAGAAATGCACTTTAGTCACGGTTTGAATGCCAAAATCTTAGTCAGACCTGTTTATTCGAACGGCCGCTTACACCTAGGCTGACACAGCAAAAACTTTGGCACTGGGTGCCTAAAGAGAAAGGCCTAGATGCATGTTTGATCTCCTTTATAGAGCCGGTTTGATTTGCTGCTGATCTGCGGCGCCGGCAGCATGGCACGAGCAATGCTGTTGTGTGCAGAAGGACATATGTCTGTGCAGACGTTTGCACTCAACAGGGCCCATCTTTTTCCTCCATGCAACTTCATTTACATGAGTCAGATGAACTGATCCATGATTGCCTTTTTGTAGCATGTAGGTGAACTGATGCTGTGAATTCTTAGAAATATAACTACTGAAAAAATCAGATTAAATGCCTATTTGTTCAAAGCCATTTGTGACCAGTCTGTCCTGGGATGGGATGTGTAGGAGCTGCCACCTTCCAAAATTTGTGCAGAGTTGTCTGTGCCAAGAGGAAGCATCCTCCACAATATATGCATTAGCATAAGACACAAGATTTGAAAGGGGTGGAGGAATCAGGCTCACAGGGCAATTTTAATGGCCAGTTATTGTTTCTGTCCATCACATGTGCCCAAGGTGTGTGCTGGAGCATGGCCCACACACAGCACAGGAAAAGGAGGTCTGTGCAGTGCCCTTCTCTGCTTCTCAGGGTGACTGCGAGGTTCTGGCAGTGCTGGAAACCTTTGAGTAACTATTGACACAATAGCATGGGCTGAGAAGGTACCAGGCATATGGCAATTATGTTTCTGGGCACCAGTACTTTGCAAGCTGAAGCAAATAAGAGATGAGATGAGCTTGCTGTGTGTTTGAAGGGGCAGGAGGCCCATGGAGACCCAATTCAGCATTGTCTTGGCAGGGAAAATCTCACTGTAGATATATTGTACCATTTTCTGTAGTGCCTTGTGCTGGGAGCACAGCCACATTTGCTCTGAAGCAGCCCATATGTTCGCACCATTTCCCAGTGTGATTGACAGTGAGCCAGTTCCCTCAGAGCATCCTGACATATCCCAGACTAATTCACCCTTTGCGTGTAAATATTCTTCTTATGAGGGTTTGGGACATAAATTCTCAGCCTAGGAAAGGACAGGGAAGACTGGGATATATCAACATACCCTGATTAACTCTGTTACAATGCCTTCTTTAGCTTCAAAAAGGTTTGAAAATCACAGCTGACTTTTAGTGGAATAGAGGATCCTGCAACAGCCTGCACAGCGTGGTCCTGCTAGGACTTGGCCAAATACTCACAGGAGATCAAACACTGCAGAACCAGCCATCCCCTTTCCCAGGCTCCTGCAGTTCACGAGACCCACATTTCAAGATTGATTCTGCAAAATGCGCTATATCCAAGTGTCTCACAGCTCAGTAAAGCCTGTGTTGGAATACCCATGTCTCTGGAGTATAGGAAAGGAGACCTGGCCATGATAATGAGCTGAATGGGTCAAACACCCTCTTTTTAAGCCCTAGGAATAAATAAAGGTTGAGTCTTTAGGAATAAATAAAGGGGCTGAGTCTTCAGGAAAGCCCTGGCATGCTGTTAGTCCCACTCTGTACATCCCATGTCTATCCCAGAAATGGGATTTTTTTCGAGTGCTGTCAGTCATGATACGCAGCACATATGAAGTCTGCTAAAGGTGGAGGGGATGCTGTGTGCAATGTGTGACCCATACTCCTAAGCACAGCTTTCAGTTCTCTCAGTTCCAGACAAGAGCAGCAGCCTTGACATAGCCTCTATAGGCACCACAAAAGGCAATGTGAAGAGCTCAGCAAATCCCAGAGACCTGAACTCTCAAAGTGAATAAAAGTTCACAACCCTCTGGGTGTGAAGATGTGGGAGGAAGCAGGATGTGAACGAGACTCATAAATCATGCCATGCTGATAGAGAAGGGAGCAAGCCACAAATTTTCTGCTGTATCTATTGCATCTCTGCACACCCTGCTTTTGTCACATTGTATCTGCTCCTGGCTGGATGCAGGTAAATTGTTGCTGAAAAGGGAGTATGGCAGGTCAGTGAGTCTCAGGCATTGATTTTTCATTCCAGAAGGACAGGTCATTAATAAACATGGCAAGGAGTACACCAGGAGGCACTATTTGCTGGCAATACCTTGGGTCTCTCAGTGTATAGTGGCAAAGCTTTGCACAAAAGGGGGATTTTGATTGATGCGGAGGAATACACAGGTGAGAGATGAGCACATTGCTGCTGTCTGTGGGTCTGGGCACTTGGATTTGGAAACACAAAAAGGGCCACAGCTCCGAGATTTCAGAATACTAATTTTTTTTTTGAAACTGGAGATTTGCTGGCACAGAGCCTTTCATGTGAAAAAAGTCTTTTCCTGAACTGACATTTCCCCAATACAGGGCAGGGGGGGTGGGGGGGATGGCAGGGTGAATCTTATAAAAAAAAACTCCAACCACCTAAGTATTGTTAGATGGAGGTACATATGCCTTTGGGGATCTGTGTCCCCTCCTTTGCACACAGCCCTTCTGTGTCAGCAGACAAAAGTGTTTGCATTCAAAATGTTTCCGCAGAGCCTCCTCCAAAGGCAGCCGTGTGATGCTCCCTGCACATACAGCTCTGGCCTCTTCCTCTCGACCTGGAGATCCCTCCTCCCCTGAGCTCACTCCTTCCTTGGCATTAGCGGTGCTGCTCGCAGGAGGTTACAAATGCTGTGGGCTCCTGTGGTTTTGTCTGGTAGCTCTGCAGGCTGATACGACCTGTGTTATCACCACTTGGCATACACAGCCAAGTATCAGTTACTAGGAGACTCTCAGCCTTGCTAATCTAATTTTTTCAGTAGGGAAGTTTGCCTCAGAGCTCCAGGGAGTGTTTAACTGTCTGCCCTCCTGCTCCAGCCCCGTGAAGAGAGGACTGTGTTGCTCTTTCTGTTGTGGCAAGGGTTTTTTAAGTGCTTCCCGTTCTCCCCTTCCTCATTTGGGTGTGTTAAGGCAGTGCTAACAGATTTAAGGACAAGAGGAATTCTCAGCCTGTATGAGTCTGTCCACACCAAGGAAAAGATAATCAGATGAATGACCAGTGGTGTCAGCTAGGAAGTTCTAACATGGGAAGAGCTTTTTATTTTACAATCTTATTGTGTCATTATTTATCTTGTTGAATCTAAGGTTTGACACACCTCCTTCAAAATAGGAATATTGTAGTCTTGCCGAGGATGAGTGTAAATTCCAACCATAAAAGCTAGTTGGGAAAAGCTGATGCTAGCAGTGGTGATATCCCTAAAATCAGTTTGGTGGCTCTGGCAGGTTTCTGGACTGTTGTGAAGGTGGTGATCAGAGCTGCAGTTGGGAATAGGACCAGGGATGACAAAGGGCAGAAGAACTGCTCTGAAATACAACCCTAATCCTGGCTGTTGAATGTAGCACTAACAAGGTCTTCCCCTCTGCCAGGAGAAACTCCTCCTGTCTGTGCAGGGCTGGCAGATCCCAACAAAAGATCGTGACATCCCATCCTGGCAGGGCTGAGCTGCCAGCCCCATTCCTGATCACTGTTTTAATAGCTGACCAGAGCTAAACTACTGTTAACGCTCCTCCCGTAAGCTACTTAGTGCTGCTGGCACAAGCAATTCCTTAGCCCTCTGAGCCTTCATTGCAGTAACACAGATGGCAGCTGGTACCCCCTCAGACCCAATCCATCACGTGCCCAGGGCCATCGCAACCATGGAATTAACCATGAAGCAATCCTCAACCTGTATTCAGCTGTGAATTTGCCCTTTTTACTTCATAATAACAACTCTAACCCTTACTCACACCACAAATACTAGCTTTACAGCTGGATCCTGCAAGATTACGGCTGGTCTGGCTCCTGTACTGTTCCCTGCGATGGGAAGAAAACTCGAGTGAGCAGAGCTGCCCATAAGCTGCTGGTCCTGCCTGTGCCAGTCTCATCTTAGCCCCACAGGACGTGCAGGATTCAGCAAGAACTAAGCTGTTCTGTCCCAATGGCATCAGTGCCATCCAGGGATGACCTAATTGACATTTTGGAGAGGAAATGGGATGAAATGTTCCATTTCAGAAGGATCAGAGTCATGGGGTATATGAAAAGCAGTTGTTTTGGCTCAAGAGCAAGTAGGAGAGTGTAGGGGGAAGGTTCCATCTCTGAAATTGTTGAAATGCTTCTGCTTTTTTTGGTTAGAAACTGAGCTTCAGAAATGCTCAAAATATTTCAGCTGATGCTTCCAGAAAAAGGCATCTTTATATTTGTTCCAAACCTTTTTCAACAAAAGATTAAAATAACAATAGGTCAAAGAAAGGGTGCTATTTAATCAGTTCCTTCTGAAGGTACAGAATGAAATGTAGTATTCCGGGGAGAAAGGAAATGGAATTTTTCCTTTTTACAAACCCAGTTCTAAACCCTGTATTTCAGCCCACCCTAATCCCATGTTTGGGCTGCACAGTGCCCCCAGCCCTGAGCAACATGTTCAGCCACACCGCAGGGAACAAATCAGAAGGACCAACAAAATGTCCACATTCCCAATGGAGGGACACCTCACCCAGGAGCTCACACAGAGACCTGAAATGGACGCCCAGAGAAAAGTAAGAACAGGGCAAGCACATATGATGACTCCTCAAGTGTTTTGCCAGGGATTTTCTGAGTATGATGTGTTGTGTCCAATTAGGAAACCTCCCAGGCATAACTGTGTGGTCTCTTCTTGGCCCTCAGTAAATGTAATATAAATTTATCACAAGCTGCTCCTCAGCATATGCAAGGGTTGAAATAAGACCAACGTGTCTCAAGTTCTGATCATAGCTGGGAGAAGGACCAGAGTCTCCAGCTGGGTTTTAATCCACCCTCTTGAATCATGATTTCCCTCCTCCTGGAGCATGGATTATTTGCAATTTCAGGATCTGTCTGCCACTTGAGTGAGGTGCTCAGCCAGCCAGGTACAGTGCAGCAAGTGTTTGCAAGCACTTCATGTACCTCCACCCAAGTATTAATTATTGTTGAACTGGTCCTTTAATATTTAATTGCCACCTTGACTCCCCTTTTCATCTCCTCCCTTTCCAGGTGTCTTTGTGCCTCTTGCAGGCTGGCCCTTGCAGTTTCCTGGGCTTGTCCTCCAAATCAGCTCCGCACCTTAACCCTCTGCACAAGAAAGGCCTGTCTGCCTGCAAGCTGAGCCCAAACCGAACCCATGCAGCATCAGTGCAATGTGACGCCGCTGGAGTCCATGAAGGTCAGTTTAGACCCTGGAGCCAAGGTTGGTCTTTGGATCTTGCTTTTGAGTTCTGCTGGCAAAGGGAAGTGAAATGGCTTGTTAGGTTTCGATTGAGCTTGGTTGGGATGAGAGGCACTTGTGGGCCTAGAGAGCAGATGCTGAATTTACCACTTCTTTCTTCTTGCATCAGACTGAAAGTGGGTCATGTTGCCACTCATGTTGCCCCAAAGGAGCCATGTGTTGAATGGTTTTGACTTTCTGTAGTTCACAAAGGGCACATGACCATGTCAAGAGACAGCTGGCTCTTGGCATGCTCATTTACAGCTTGTGCACTACAAGTTAGAGGCCACTGGGCTGCCCATGTCCTCCTAGTTCTGGGCTGAAGCCATGGGCTGGAACGGGGAACAACCCTTGGCCCCTGCTGATGACAGTTTTCACCCAGGGTGAACCAGTTACTGTCTGCAGCTCTCCATACTTTCCCAAAGGACTACATTTCCATAAAAGATGAAAAAAACCTGCCTGACTGGCTGTCCCGGCCACTTCCTACAGCCTGGCACCCCTCCCAAGGCTGGGTCGCATGTCCTACATCTGAAGGCTGAGGTAGCAAATGGGGTCAGCAAGCCTGCATTTGGCTCTGCTGTGCATGTCTGGAAGTGGGAAAAACTAAGAGGACAGATCCTCTTATTTTTCACTCAGCCTGTAACTCCTTCAGAGGCCTTACACTAGAATTACAAGTTTTTCAGGAGCAGAAAATGTCAGGTGAAGTGATGAGATCATGAGTTATTCAAGGTGACATTAAATGTGGGTAGGCACAGATGTCACCCACAGGACTTGGGGCAAGAGCCTGCAGGCTGCAGGTTGGGGACAGACTTGTCCTCCAACAGGAACAGGGCTGCTCTGCACACCATGAGAAGCTTCTGTGCTGGTGCTATGATTGGTATCGCTATGGGAAATAGCAACAGGCAGCTATGATCTTCACTGATTTTAAGCAGGACCAAGCTGCCATTATATCCTTTAACTAGCTTCGGTAGTTTTCATTTTAATTGTATATTGATACATTTAAAAATGAATGTCTCAGCAGTCCTTTGATCCCTATGAGTCTCTCCAGCTAAAGCCCATTTAAGGTTTCTGGCTGGTCCCTCCTTCCCGTCTAGGGAATATGCTGACCTTTCTCCTGGCTGGCTGGAGAAAATGCCTCACACACCTTTTTGTCCTGCAATTGCAGCTGGCTGAAGGACCAGAGCCGGAGGGTAAGCAAGGGAGGCAAAGCAGGTGTTTGCTTATTGTGGGGAAGTTTGCTCTGTGGTTGACATGAAAGATGCCTCCAAGCCTCTGGGAAACTCTTCTTTGACATACAGGGTGTTCCCATCCCTCCCTCTATATGAGAGGCCTGGAGAGGGGTTGCCGGTTCTGCTCAGGAGCCTTGGGCAGGATGACCTACGAGTTCATTGCTGCATATGGCAGTATGCAGGAGCACCTCTGAAACTAGGCCACATGGCTTATCTGCAGTCCCAATACATGATACAAAAACTGCCTCCCAAAACAGACTGATTTCAAGATCCTTCTACAGTGGGCTTTTCGGCAGCTGGCTCCCAGCTTCTCCCAGCAGTTACCGAGTGCCATCTGTTGACTAAATGGTGGTCATGCAAAAAATGGAGAAAAGCCAACATGAAGATGGGCGAAGTGCGCTTGGGAAAAGTGACAGCGTGGGACTGAGTGGCTTTGGAGGAGTTTCACAGAATGCAAAAGGAAAAGGAGGGAGGGTTTCAAGCCAAGGTGGTTCCTGATGGTGGAAGGGCTGATGAAGGGATGCCAGGAATGCTTCTTGGGGCAATCAGGTTTGGGGTTTTTGAGGAATCAGATTCTTTCCTTCAGCCTTTGTGTAACAGAGAGACAGAGAGGAAACAAATAGTTTAGCTGTCAAAATGCAGGCCAGTGCTTTCTGCAAGCTGCTGAATGCTGTCCTGGAGCGGGGAGATTGTAGACTCCTGTCAGATGGTTCTTTGTGCTGAAACGGAAAGAGAGAGGCTTTGCAGTGCACAGCTAGAGAAGGGAACTATTTCATCGTCATGAGCACAGAATGGACAGGTCATTGCCTTGATTTCCTTCCTTTGCCCCAGCACACTTTGCCCTGCGTGGAGAGCAGGAGCCCCAGGTAGGCAGCTGGAGGCTGTGCTCAAGGGAGGTCAGCCAAGCTCCTGTGTAGCGCAGCCCCAGCAGGACAACACACCAAAACCCCCCTGATGCCCTCTTGATTCCTCCAGCTTTCAGGCTTTGCTGAAGGCAGGCTGCTGTCCACTCCAGGGACTGCTCCTTCAGGGGCTGCCAATAGTTAGCAAGAGCTGATACACCCCCTCTCTGTGAGGCAGAAACTGCAGGGCCAGCCTGGGGTATCTATGCTAGGTATGCCCCATAGCTTCTGGGCTGAGTAGGCTTCAGAGATGGTACAAGCCAGTCCACAGCAGCCAGGACACAATAAAGAGCCCAGAATCAGGCCATGCCTGCCTATTAAAGGTCTTCTGGCAATTTTAGAAGAATAAAGGGATTAACCCTGAGGGTGGTGGACAAATTCCTGCTTGAGTAATTAAGCTGGTTTCTCCAAACATCCTTCCTGTTGCACATGAATGTGATATACACTCCCTGCCTGAAGTACTCTGCCAAGTTGCTGCATGCTGGGAAATAGCTGCCACCAACTGCCCAAGAGAGCCGTACTGATGTGCTTCAGCCACCAAGGTAGGGGTGCTCATGTGAACAGGATTGTGTGTCCCAAGGTCCTTCAGGACCCCTGAAATGTCATGCATGCAGCACACCTTTCTCACTGGAGCATGAGACTGGGAACCATCTTTGGCTCCTCTCCTTCCCAAGTGGAAGAGCTTTGGGTATTTTTCCTCCCTGGTGCCAGGATGAGGGACCTGGAGGATTGCATTACCCTGAGGTAGGCACAGACCCCATGGGAAGGCAGTGCTAATCTTGGCACTGACACTGCATTTAAGAACAAATCAGAGTTTTTGACAGTTCAGAGCAAGCCCTCAAGCTGCAAACAGCTGTGGTGTTATTGCAACCCTGTCTGGCCATGACACCCAGAAAAAGGAAATATATGTGCATGCATATAACCCCATAAACCTCAGCATATTTATAAGGTTCTGCTTTCTACAGTCTGTGAGAGTCCCAAGAGCACAAGCAGGTCCCAAACCAGCCTGTTCTGCCCCTTGATGGGCTCTTTTGCCCCTGGGTTTTCATGTCCACAGTGTTAACTGAGCATTCATCTTCTCATTGGTCTCAGATGACAATGCAGAAGTAGATGCTTGTCATTTGTGCCACTCAGACATGGTAAAAGACAGCTGAGGAATGTCAGGTCTTTCTGTTAAGGGCAGTGGAGTAGCCAACACTGGCCTGAAGGGAACTGCAGCTCTCCACAGACATCAGCAAAGGTATTTTAGGGCTCTTCATGCCTGCTCATGGCAGTGCTTGCTGCTGGAAGAGCTTGGCCACACCATTGATAGCAGCAGGGATCTAGGATGCCATGGCTATGAGGTCTGTAGAAACTCCTTGCAAGCCCTTAGTAAGCCTTGACAACTTGGGCATGATGCATGACATGGTCCCTCAGCTCTGTGATCCACGGGCAGCATGACTGACCCTGCTGCACACAGTGTTTACCCTGCACTGTGCAAAGAACCCAGCCTTGCAATTTGGGATAAGGTTGTGGGTCTGTTTTAACCTGGACCAGGTGTCAGCAGCATGTGCAGTCTCCTTGAGCCCAGGAACATGACCACCATACAAACAGGATAGTGTACCGTCACTGGAAAGTTTCCATGAGCACAGACTCCCTGACTCAGCCCAGTAGCTTCACACAGGGCTGCCCTTGTCCCTGTGGCCACCAGCCCAAAAATGGGCCATCACTCCACCCTCACAAGGAACTATGCATTTGGGCACCATCCTTAAGTCCAAGCTGGACTTTAAGTGCCAACTTGGAAACTCAGGGCAGCACCATCCTCCCAGCTCCCCTGTGTTCCCAGGGCATGGAGAAGCCCTGCATGGCTCCGCACCTCCTGCATAGGCTTGTCCATTGCACACCTCTTAACGAGCACTTACGCTTTAGCAAAGCTCATGTCTTTTTTCCCAGTTTTACATCCACAGCAGTCTTCATTTCCTTTGTTAAGCCTGAATCCAGAGGCACTGCCTGTGAAATAGTTTCCATTTTCTTTCATCATTTGAGCCCTACTAATTAATATGGGTCAGTCTTTCCCTCTAAGCGCTTTTTACTAAGCTGTGCTTCCAGCTCCTTTAGGGCCTTAGCCCTGATCTCCAACAGCTAGTTATGTGCAGAGAAGGGACCAGATTCAGTGTTCTTCAGTCTTTTAGAGACTTCTCTTGAACCACACTGAGTTTCAGGTTGAACTTTTTGGATTTTGTGAGCAGCTGACTTGCTCAAAGGCCTTAGAGGGGAGAGGTACCAGCAGTGGGCCTGCCTGGGTTTTTTAATACATGAACATAGCAGGGCCCTCATTACGTTTGGGGTGTGCATCAGTCCTTGGGCAACAAAATATTCCCGTGTGCTTCCATCTCCTGTTCACCTCTTGCTTCACCTGGGTCCCCTGGAGGCTGAGGGAAAGGGCAGCCAGCCTGCATTGAGGAAGATCATAGCACACAGCCAGGATGCGGTGCTGAGATAAAGGTTTGAGTGTGGCAGCCCAAGACGCAGCAGACGCAGCAGATGAGTGCTGCCTGTTCTCCCAAAGCCCTGTTATTTGTGACTTTTCCAGGGGTCATTTTGGCAGCTTTCAGAAGAGGACTTACAGGGGTCCTCTCCTTTGACTATGTGCTTTCTGCTAGTTACGGTGCTGGCTGGTATTGCCCACCCCACAGCATTGCTTCTGCTCCCTCCCTGAAAGAAATGCACATTGTAAAAGTGGGGAAATCATTCCCAGAAAATACTGAAATGAAACAGAAAAAAGCAAATCCAGCACTGGTTTTCCCATGCAAGCTCATGCACATACTCGCACTCACAAGACATTCAGGACCCCAGCTATTTTCCTGATCCCCCGCCAGGCGTGCAACCAGCCATGCATAACAAATAACACGACCCCATGAATGGCCACGAAGTGAAGTCAAGCTGTTTGCCTGATCCATTTTTCATTGTTCGCCCTGCTTTTCCCACTTTGAACGAGGGCTTGTGGCATCAGGAAGTTAAAAGGAGTCAGGAGGGGGGAAAAGGGGGAGTGTTTCTTTTAAAAAGAGAGTGAGATTGGAGAGGAGGACACAGGCACTCAAAACCCTGTCTGTGCTTGGTATATTAGGCAGCCAGTGCTCTTGGCTGGGAGCCCAGACGAGGCTTTTGTAATCAAAACATGATCTTGTATGCTGTGCAACCAGTGCTGAGAAAGGCCGTCTGATGGCTCTCCTCTTTTAGCTCTGCTCTGGAATCTGCTGGGCTTCGCCGCCGATGTCCAACATGCACCGAGCTGTGAGTGCTGCCCCTGTGGGGCCTGGGAGGGGCACGGGGCAGTGGGGTCCCTCACCCAAAAAGGCCATGAAAGGACTTGCACTCGTTTCCTTCAGGGTGGCCTTTTGGTGGTTGTCGCTTTGTTGTTTTTTTTTTAACCTCGCCTGGCTGCCAGCAGGCACGGGGAGCAAACAAGCAGTACTGCATTGGGGGGGGTGCTGGGGTGGTGGATTTTGGGTGCCGGGGTTTGCATGTCCATCGCCGGGGCAGGTTGTGGTGGTTGGCTCAGGACAACGTGCCTCCTGGGGGGTGGGAAAGCCAGGTAGATAACAGACAGAAACCCAGGCAGTGCTGGATGTTGCCTATCCCGGCAAGGCTTTCAGCTGCAGCTGTCAAGCCAGAGGATATTTCTGAAAAAGAGCGGATGCATTTGCTTACGCAGAAGAGCGTTCGCTAAGGGCCCTGCTCCTCTCTCCTCTTCCCTCCCCCCCACCTTCTGTCTTTCTTGCTTTTCCAACCCTGCTGCCTCCAAGGTCTCTTGCTGTAGAAGCAGGCGATCGTAGAAGTATGCAGGAAAACACTGTGTGCAGAGACAGTCTGGAGCGAGGCGTCCCTCTGGCCCCTGATGAGCTGCGTAGGAAGTGTGTGTGCCGCTTAGGAGTGGGGGGTATGACAGAACGAGATGTCGTCATTTAATTGAAGCATGAAATCGCTAGCTTTCCATTTCTCCTTTTGTGACATTTCTACTTGCAATAAAAAGAGGCCTCTCATTCTGCAGCTTCATTGCTCTGCCTTGCTATCTAGGAGGCATCAGGCTCCGCTGCTTTCTGATTCAAAGCCATCGCACGTTTCTTCTGCCAAAGCCATTTATAACTCTCCCGTCACTGTGACATACGGGCACCTTGGCTCCCCGGAAGAGCTTTACTCTGGGGAGGGCATGGTGTAGCCACATTTCATCCTGAGCATCGGCTTCAGCACAGGCTGGGGTGGTGGATTCATTCCAGAAGCGGAGGAGAGGGCACGTCCCCCTGTTATCGGCTGGCTCAGAGCGGCAGCTGACGAGCAAACGCTGACTTGGCTTAACTGTACAATGGGTGAGCCCCTGTGAGCTGGTGCGTGGGCTCGAAACGCCGCTCGGTGCTTCTGTGCACAGCAGGGCTGCTCTGCGGTCCCGGGGTGTGCGGGCAAGGGACCACCTCTCATCCACAACTCCCCAGCGTTTGCTGAAAAGATCACGTAGAGTGAAATACTTTAATGGCTTTGTTAATAAAGGGGAGGAGAAGTGCTGAATACTGGCAAAACTTTCCTTCCAGCAACTTGTTTCCAGCTGGAAATGGAAAGACCCCCCCTCCCCCCTGCACTAGCTGTGTTGCAATGTAGACAAAATGCTGACAAATGTGCAGTCTCATGTGGAGAGGGAGAATGGCCTGACAGGTCTTTTCCATCTTTTGCCTTTGAAAAGAGAAGAGCACAAATACAATCTCTGCAGGAATTTTTAAAATTTTCCTGAGCTGGCAGCTCTGTCAGTCCTTCTTCAAAAGAATTTGAAGATGAAAGGGGTGTGTTTGAGGGCATGCACCACTTTGATCCCACCCTCAAGCAGCCAACACCCCAGCACTCGGCAAACAGCGAACCTGCCAATTTAGCGCTCGCAGAATAGCTTCTGTTCAGGTAAACACTGAATTCAGCTTTAATCAGCCTTGCAAAATGGCCATGAAAGTGTATCCACCCACATACACAATCTACTCACCTGTCGTGTACCCGGTTGATTGATGGCGATGGAAAAGCGTGTTCAGTTCTCCTGCAGACCTTGACAAAATCCCATTGTCCAGCAGGAGAATGTGTGGAGGCAGTTTAAATGTCCCCATTGTTCCACCTGAACACAAACGTGTGCCTGTGTCCTGGCAGGGTGGCCCTCGGCAGGGGCTGTTAAATCAGCACTGATAAAATGCCCCTCATCAGGGGCATGAGTGAGGATGTGCTTGTGCAGGATCTGAGGTCTGCCTTAGCAAACCGGTTCCCCTGCCTTTTCCCTCTCTGGTTTCTGACATCCAGCACACCCCTCTGTGATGGTATCATGTTTTCAACCTTTAGTCCCTTTTCTCCAAAGAACATTACCCAGGCAGACTTCCCCCCGGTCCGTGGCCCTGTTCTTTGCAGATCAAGCACAGATCTTCTTGTTCGGAGCTGAAACATAGTTAGCTTTGGGGTTTTTTTCATGTAAAGCCCTTGAAGGGAAAACCTAGCATTGCAAGGGTGCGTGGTGATTCAGCAGCTGGATCCCTTCCTTTGAAGGCAAGTGCTGGCCCTGCACACTGGGGATGATTTGCAGCCCTGGTTCCCAGGAGGCCTATGACACTTTTGGAAGAGCAGTGATGCTAACCCCTGGCTGAATTATCACTGGCTACCTGGAATTATTTTCTGAAGGTCCAGCTAATCAAATGTACCCACATTCTTACTTGGTGTCTATCTCCCAAATAGCTGAAAACCTTCTCATATTAAGGAATTAATTCCTGCAGCTCATCTTAAATCTTGTGCTTTCAAATGGGCAGGATATTCCCATCCTGGTGAAATGTTGCATGACACACAAAAAACCAAGGGTCAGGTTCCCAGCACCTTAATTCTGCCTTCTTCAATGCATTGGCCCGCTATAGACACATACATTTCAGGAGGCTGGAGCACCTATAGATCACCGGATAGAGTTCACAAATGTAGCTGGGAACATGGAGCAGAGTCAAAGGCTTTCTCTCCCCTGGGCTACAGCATCTGTGGTTTTATTCTTTGCCTTCAAACTTTGGGCTTCTCACTGCATGTTTGCTCATTTTCAGAAGGGCTGTGTTTGACAGCACCCCTCCATCCCCTCCTCTGGACCTCCACTGCTCCAGCTTTTCCTCTGGTGACCTAATGAGGACCGGGCAAAAGGCAACTGAGGTCACAGGAGAAACCCTCCCTTCCCAGGAGAAGGGCGTTGCAAGCCCGTTGGCTACTGCTCGAGGCTGGACCCTGGGGAGCCTGACTGCCTGACTTACTGCTGGCACAAAGGCGCCCAGGGCACAGCGGGTGTCAGACCCAGATCCCGTGTCCCCAGCTGCTGTGGCTGGCCCCTGATGTATCCTTCCCTGAAGGAGGTCACACCTGCTATGTCATGATTAATGAAGGGAAAACCCCTCCTGCCTGTGCAGAAGCTTTTCCCAGCCTTGAATGCCACAGAGCCTGCAGTGGAGGATGCTTCTGGGGATTTTGCCCTTGGGATGGGCACAGTCGGGAGCCGTCGGCCCTGAAGAACCAAGGGCAGCAGAAATACTCACTCGCAGGAAGGCAGTGGTGGTTTGCTCCCATAAAAATGGGGGAGCCCACAGTTGTCTTGAGGGTCTTGGTGGTTTTATGAGGAATTTGATAGGAAGCCAACAGGGATGTGCCAAAAACATGCCTTGCTCATGCGTCACAAGGAAAACCACTTCACTGTTCTGGGGAATTTTAATCAATTTTATTTGCCGATTAACTATCTATTGACTGATTCTGGCTTCAAAGAAAAATAAATCCAAACACACCTTTAGGAAAAACATCCCTGCTTCCCTCCCGGCACTGCTCACCCCCATGTTTTTATCCTCTGTCCCTCAGCACGGGGCACACTGTCCCTTTGGCAAGGCGAAGCAGCGCTGGCGGCGAGGTACCTGGTGGCTCCCCCACCAGCAGCAACCCCTCCAGAGTCCCCATGGGGATAGGTCTCTCTCCTCCTCCTCCCAGCAGGGCCTTTTTCTTCTTTACCTCCTCCTGCTCTGACCTCGACCCCCCTCTTCTCCTCAGGGTGCTTCTGCAGAGGCACCATTGTTCCCCTAAAGGGTGCAGAGGCACCTCGCTTCCATGGCTCAGGGGCGCCACGGTCTCCCCTGATTGGCTCGAGGGGTGCCACAGATTCCCTGATTGGCTCAGGGGCACCACAGTCTCCCTGATTGGCTCAGGAGCACCATGGTCTCCCCTGATTGGCTGAGTTTTGGCGGGAGGCCGGTGGCAGAGCCGGCTGGAACTGGCTGTGGCCGGCTGGGGGCTGTCCCGGGCTCCTCCCTCACAGGGCGCTCTGCAGCCCACCCCCTGCTACCTACTACACCCAGTATACCCATGCAACTGGAGCAAGGTTAGGACCAGGCTTGTAGTGGCCGTCAGGTTAGCAGCGGGCTGGGGCTGGGGGCATTTCTGAGGCTGGGGCTGGCAGTGGGGAGCAGCTTTCCCCTGGCAGGGCCCTCTCCCTGCCCTGGGGTACGGCTGGGGGCTGAGGTGCCCTGGAGCAGGGTTTGATACTGACCCCAGAGACCTCGACAGCTCCAGGGTGAGGATGGGGCCAGGATGGCCCTGTGCAGCTGCAGGGTGGCAGTGCTGGCCCCCGAGGATGCTGGTATACATTAACATCTTCACCAGTCCCTGGGGACTGTCAGTGTGCCTTTCCACCACGCGCTGGCTGATTCTGCTTCATAGGGACATAACCCTGAGAATCACCTGCAGGAGCAACATCTAGTTGTAGCAATATGGGTGATGTTTTCATTCCATTTGCTTCTTGATTCCTCCAAATTCTCCCGTCACTGTGGGTAATATGCATTGTGCACAGAGGCTGGGTTTGCTGCAGTGCTCCTGCGGCAGATTGACTGCACAGGGCCAAATGGCAAAGGCGGGAGGCCAGGGGTAGCCTGTTGGTAGATAGAGTTGCAACGTCAGCAAAATAGGTATCCAGGTGTGCAAAAGGTTTGGGGCTCCTTTCCTCCCCTCCTCAGTCTCACTTCACCTTACACAGCTCTCTGTGTGAGTGAAGGAGAGGGAATATGAGATCTTTGCAGCATGCAGATGCCATGCTGATAAGGAAAGCACAAAAACACTGTTCAAAAATAAACCTGTAGTGCCTTGAAGATCTCAGCCTTGCCACCTTGCTCTTCATGCAAACACTAGGCAGAGTCTAGACGATATGGATCAGCTTACTGCAGTGAGTTGATACTCATCAGCATTAATTTTTGCTAGACACTGCCGTCACTAGAATTTAAAAAATCCGATTTGTTATCCCTTGTGATAACCAAGGTGCTATCTGAATGTCAATGAAGGGGAACTGATGTGCCTGAGAACACCTGAACCAACAGCAGGGAGGGGTGTTGTTTACTGCATGCAGTTAAGCAGTGTGTTAACTCTGGAGCCTACCGACAGACAGACATAGAAGTGGGACATTGTAGAGGAGTGAAGGCAGTGGGTTGATTAGCACTGATAACATGCAGCTGTGGCCTTGCCTCGAAGGCAGTGGGTTGATTGACATGGATGATGTGTGGCTGTAGCTCGTTCTGGCTAAGTAGTTAAATAGCCCTGAGGAGTGTGGGAGAGGAGGTTGGATGGAGGGGGGGTGGTGTGGTCTGACTGCTGGAGGAAGGAGCAACAGCACAGACAGTAGAATCTGGCCTATGGTAAAAGTCTTGTTGCAGCCTACTAGTTTGTGCTGCAACAGGACATCAGGCTTTTGCTTTATCTACCTCATGGCTGAACAAAAATTCTAAGAAAAGGTCAGATCTGTCAGGAAAAAGTCAATTTGCAAGATTCAGTCATCTTTTTAATGGAGGACCAAGGGGAGAAATGGTAGGGAAAGACTCTTCCACTTCCCACCCTGTCCAAACAGAAGAAGCAGGTTTCATCCTGTTGGTGCAGTGACTGAGAATAGCTTTGCTCCTTCTGTTTTCAGGATGCTGCTGTGGATGATGCAGTGTTAAGGAAGAAAGAGCAGAAAGATGTTGAACTTGATAAGAAAATCTTGGCTTTGCGGAAGAAGAATGAAGCGCTCATACGAAGATACCAGGTAAGTCTATGGGTTCTTACCTTCCCCAGCACTGTACTGGAGTCCTCAGCTCACAGTGTAAAGAGAATAGTCAGCAGCTTTGGAGTGACATTGTTATATAGGTATCATTTTTACATTGGAAAGCATTTGGAGCAGGTGGGCAGAGCTCTGTCTTTAGCTGCGGCTCCTGAATTGCAGTGGAAAGCAAGCTTGCTGATGCTTGCCTTGCTGCTGCAGCATTCCTCTCGCCCTACGGTCTTCCTCTATCTGCATCACACCATTCCCCCCCCTTCACTTCTTACTGGTCTGACTTTTTCCCTATCTGTCCTTGCCAGTGCCTCATGTTTATGTTCTTGAATGTATAGGAGGTTGCATCCTCCAGACATTTGGTAGGTTTATCTTCCCTACCAGGGTACTGATAGGGGCTGAAGCTCTTCCCTGGTCAGTACGAGTGTTTCTATGGAGCACAGGGGTGTTGAAAAGGGACTCCATGAAAATAAAAGGAAGATGAAGGCAAATCAAGGCTTTAGTAGGCTGTTGGTTACTGCAGACTTACCTTCTGAATTAGGAGGCAGTAATCCAGCTGGAGTCTGTTTTTTTGATTCTGTCTTGGCCAAGAGAGTCTACCCAGTGGCCTGCAGGAGATATCCAGCCTGGCTTGTATGAGCTGGTTTGGGTGCCATTGTGGTAACCTGGAACTGTACACAGCAGTACAGAGTAGGAGAGCCTGAGGGTACTCTTGGCGCAAGGGTCCTCCTTGGTTTGTAAGGGATGTTTTCCTGCCTGTGCCCAAGGCCACTTGGCTTTAGGGGCTCTCTAACATTTGCCATCTGGATGGGCATTCTTGAGTTTGACAAAGAGCTGTGCTTAAAACCTGAGAACCCAAAGTATGCTTTGTGTCTTGGATTCAGAGCTGAGAGACTGAGAGGTCCTCTGTGTTAGATCTTGCTTAGAAGACATTTCCTTTGATGCCACAGGAACCATTTTGGACCTTTTCTGGTGGCAGCAAAAAATGGTACATAGCAGAAAGCTAGGGGAAGGGTAAATGCCACAGGCAGCTGGGGGAGAGGGATTCTTACTCCCATGTGAAATGCTACCCACCTGTCAACCCCACTTCTGGGGGAAGCTGCCTAGTAGACAGCCAGGTGCCAGCCATCTTTCCTTGGCCACATATGATGCCCTGGCCCCAGACTGGCACAGGGACCATAGCACCTGTGCATGGCCCTCCCTTCCTGCCAGCCTGGTGTCTTCCATGGGTCCTATACCCAGTCTTTCCCAAACCTCAAACTGATCATTTTTCCTGCCTGTTGGAAAGGGACCCCCATACTCTGTGCTTGCTTTCCATTGCAAGTGCTGAGACCACAGAGGACACTCTTGAGTCAACAAGAGATTTACTAAGATGCCTGTAGTGCAGGTCACAGTTGCCTGTGACTCCTTCCAAGGGCACACAGATGGGACACAAGTTGGCCCACTCCCCTTTTAGAGCTGCAGGTGGGTCCATTTAGTAGAAATCCTAAACAGGAAAATGAACATCTGTAGACATCCAAGTACAGACTGATGATAAGGGTATGTATGTATTTCAGGAAATAGAAGAGGACAAAAAGCGAGCTGAGCAGGAGGGAATGGCTGTTACCTCCAGGAGACCCAAGCAGGATGGCCTCACTATTACCATCACCAAAGCTCACAATGTAAGTGCTGCGCCTCCTTCATCATGGGCCAGAGCTTGCTCCGGTCCTACCTCAGCAAAGTGACATTTCTGAAAGAGCGCCTCCACAGCAAAGCTCTTTCAGGCATAGGACATGGCTCCTAAGCCCTTCCAAAAAAAAGTGAAAACTCTGCTGAAATGTGTGCTCAGAGTAATTGTTAGGTGATACACATCAATTTCCAGCCATGCCCAGGCAGCTGTCACCAAGCATGCAGAATTAACAGGCAAATGAATGAATGTGTGAACAGGCATCCTTGGCCCTGGATGGGTCCCAGGTGTCAACATGACTGTAAATAAGTAGGCAAACTGTATCAGGTGTACGTGTGTCACTGGAGGCATCAGGAATGCCTCTGAGAATGCCTGTAGGCTGGGCAAAAGCACAGTCTCCTTAGGCTTTGTGAGTGAGCAAAGCAAATAGCCCTTGGCTGCTTTGGGGCTTCCCGCAAACAGGGCAAAGACCACAAGTCCCAGGCTTCCTTCCTAACTGGATCAAATCTGTGTCTGACAAGCCCTTTCTACCCCTCCTGGCAGTGCGGGGCTTGGTAAACCACCTGGCCAGTCCTGCTTTAACCCCTGGGTGAAGTCCTTTGCCAGAGCTTGCACAGAGCTGGCTGAGCCATCCCACCCTCCCTCCATGCAGTCATCACTCCTGGGTTGTTAGATCCAGGCTAGTGTGTTGCCCACTTCTCAACCACGTCCTGGCCCTTGCTTTTCTTGGAGGTGCGCTGTTGCACACATTTTTCTCTCATACAGGACCTGAAAGATGCAATTACCCAGACTGAACACTATGGACAAGATAGCCCAGCCCTCTCGATGGTGAGCACCGCTCTCAGGAGCCATCCACTTGGCTTCCAAGGCCATCTGCATCAGGACTTAGGCTTTCCCAATCTAATTCAGTGTGCCGCAGAAAGAGATGAGGATGACTTTTGTTTCCTATAACTCTGGCATTTTAGTCTGAAATGTCAGATTTGTAAGTGCAAAGGATTTTCCAGACCTGCTGTAATTGTGGGTTTTGCTGCTGAGCAGACAATGAGCCCCTTGTTCCCCAAGAATGTCACGGCGCTGTGCCGGGTGCAGAAAGCTTCCTCAGAGCAAGGCCTGCCTTTTCTGTAGCTGGCCTCCCTGCTTGCGTGCAGGTGTGTTTGGGGAAGGGAGTCGCATTGGTGAGCCAAGGGGCCTAGATTTGTTAACAGAAGTATTCATTTTCCAGGACAAAAGGGTGGTGAGTGAGAAATGGGGGAGCCCCTGTCCTACGAGCCCCGGGTTTGGCATTGGCAGTGAGGAAGAGGAGGAGGAGGAAGCAGATCATATGTTCACGTTCAGGATGGGGAAGAGGATGCAACTGGCTGTTACCATGGACAACAAAGCCAAGGTGAGCAGGGAAGAGAATTCCTCTTAACGCTGCAGCCTCTTGACTTACAAAGGGGCTTCTGCTCTGCTTTCTGCTTGAACTTTCTGCTCATCATGTACCCTGTGTCTCATCTCTGAGGGGAATAGTTCCCTTCCCAGTCCTATTCTCTCATTTCTCAGTACAATCTCAGTTTTCACCTTGGGTTGCCCCGCACTTCCTGCCCCACCTCCACCCTCTGTCTGATTCACTGGAGTCAGCCCCCAGCCCTTGCTAAATTGCCTAGCAGATCTGTTCAGCCAGGTGTAGCCAGTTCACTTTCTGAGAGATCAGCCACCTCATTGCCCTCCTGGGCCACCAGTGGGTTTAGTAAACTGTGTTGCTGTGCCCGGAAAAGGGATGGAAATAATTGGCAGCTTGGACAGATTTAGCTGCATTACTCCCCGACTATTCCCAGGAAGGCAGTGATGCTTGGCAGCAAAACAAGCATCATTTCTCCCTGTTACCATATTTCAGAAAGTCTTAAATGCAGAAGAAAAAAGAGCAGCATGAGTACCCTTGCAGCTGCCAATGTGACTGGCAGAAAATGTGACCCAGTATTTGTGGACTTAATTAAAAAATGTACAAAAAGGCAAAAGTAATTGAAAATGCTATTTCATTTTTTAAATCTCAAGGCATCCCCTCCTGGGTGCTACCTCATCCCTCATGGAGTCTGAGCATGTAGATAAAATGATCGAAATGGTAGCTTTGGCATGTTGGGACTTACTTGCAAAGAAGGGTTTGATAAAACTTTGGCAGTTAGTATTGACAGAATGTTCAAGGAAGTATGTGCCTGTATGAGCTTCACGCTCTTATTTTCATCCCTTGGAGTGTATCTCGGGGGACTGATCTTGTTCTCACTGGAGTTAGTGAGTCTGACCACTGAGAAAATGAGGAACAAGGATCAGAAGTGCCACATTCTGTGAAAAAACAGTATCTGCATGCACAGATGCACCTGTATGGGAACTCAGGGAAGCTCTCTAGTTAGTGAGTCTCTGGAGGCAGGTTATTCTTTTTGCTGTTGAATATGTTCCAAAAGAATACAAGAGATAATCTTATCTATTGATTAAGACTAAAAGACAGCATTGAGACAACAGGAGGTGCAACACCCAGGTGGGCAGAGCCTCTTTGTGCTGACCATGCCGATGTGAAGGAGACAGAAAGCCTCAGCTGGCCCTGTGTCTTGCTGAGACATTGGGATGGACAAGGTCAGCCCTTGTCTCCATCACAGTAGCACTGCGAAAAGGAAACGGTGGCAGCAACGGGTGCTCCCATGGGTCCCCTTTTAGGCACAGCAACGTGCTTGGCCCACAAAATGAGAGTGGGCTTTTTTGAGCTGAGGTCCAAGCCAAAGACATTCCCCAGAGCAATGAAGCAAAACCCCACCCTTCCTGCCAGCCCGGTACACTGGGGTATGAGTGCTGGAAACTGTGGCTGTAAACAAAAGGCGGAGAGCCATTTCTCCTTCTGAGGCAGCTTGGAAATATTTTTCTGATTTTGTGCCTTGAATACCTTTTAATTTCTGTTTCTCTGTGACCTAGTTACCCTTTCTTTCCATGAAGAAATAGGACACAATCACTATGCCATTATAAAGTCATATGTCACCTTGAAGAACTGAATCATTTAGGAAATAATGCACCTTTCAGAATGATTTTTCAGGAGAAAGGGACTGAGGCCTCTCACTTCCTTTGTTCCAGACAGATTACTGGTAGCATGAACATCCGTTTCAAATGAAATCTCATTCCAGCACAACCAAACCACCTCCTGATGTAAGGGGAACACCCCCCCCCCCCGCTTTTTCTTAGAAGAAAGGGTACATAGAAATCTAACCATCCTCATTACTGACTGAACTTTACCAGTGAAATACTTGAGAGTCTCCTCCAAGGTTTCTCATGGCTATGTAGCTTTGCATGGGGGCGTTGTATTTGAAGAAATTACATTTGCAGAGTGAGTGGCTCTCACAGACAGGTTTTGTCCCCTGGAGCTGTTTCCATAATCTATAGCTCAGAATTCAGGTTGTAGATGGGGATTTGTATTAGTGCAAAGCACTGACAGCTAAATCACATTGCTGCTTTAAACCCTGTGCCAGTGTTTTTCAGTGTGGCCAATTAATAGACCACTGAGATTTTTCTGCTGGAAACACAGACTTCTGTGGAAAGTCCCCATAAGTTCCCTGTTGTATGATATATATGAGTTTACTTGCATTAAGCACCTTTCACATGCCTTAGAAGCCCCCCAAAGTCTCCTGTGTGTTGGTGTAAAGCACAACCCAGCAGCCTGGCTTTTGATGATAGAGGAAAACTGATTTATTGGTGAATGTCTAGAGGCATCAATCCAGAATCTTACTTTAGTTACTTTAAATATAGTTCTCAAAATGGATGAGTACGAAGAGCATCAAACTGTAATGGGTGAGAGGGGAAAAAATATTAGATTTTGGACAAAACTGTATTTGCTATCACATGAAGTACAAGTTTATTTGTTGTTGCTGCTGCTGGCCTGTTAAGGCATCCTCTGGGCTGCTGAAGATTAAAAGAGGCTATATAACTTGCTTCAGATTCCCAGTAAGTAAAGCTTCACCAGGTGAGAGATTTGCTTGGTGATACTGGGATGATTGAATGGGCCATCACCAACCTTCCTATGACTGTGGCAAGGTTCAAGCAACAGAGTTGCTGGGCTGTGCAGAAAACTATTTACATTCAATTCTAAAGAGCACAAATCATCGTAAAGCAAGAAGCCCCAAAGGAAAGGCAGCTGGAAAATTGTGTAAACTGGACAGAAGTCCAGTGATTTCCTTTGTTCCCCATGTTCTTTTTCCTGATACTCCAGGTGGGTATTTTTAACACAGCCTTTGCTATCTGGGGCATGCCTCAGACATAAGATAGGCACTTCTCAATTTATGACTTTTCTCAGTGAACCGCTAGAAGGGAAGCGGTGTAGTTTTGTCTGACTGCGGCTAAATAGCTAATGCCAGAGTCTCAAATCTCCTGTAGGCAGTGAGTAAGCTGGGACAGGCCCTGTGGAGGGGAAGAGGTGGCTTTGCCAGGCACTGCCAGCTGTTTGGGCCCCGCTTTCTGTTCCTGTTGGTTCTGCATGGGTGCTTTCCTCATCTGATGCCCCTTGCTTTGGGAGCTAGCACAGGATTTCCCAATGTGGGACAAGCAATCTAGGAAATCACTGATATTGTTAAAATAATAAACAAAAGAAGACACATGTTGGCACATTGAGCAGAATGTGCCTTTGTGCAACACAACTTAGCCAGAAGCAATATGGTGAGCGAGGGAGGGAGAGAGAGGGTATTACATATACAGGCTGGGAGACCACCAGCTTTTCTATGTCAGCTATCGCAGCTCTGTTAAACAGATATTTCCTGTATCAGCCTCTCAGTCTTCCTTGCCATCTGCTCAATAAATTGCAGGGTTTAATGGCTTTGCCGATGAGCCAGCCTTCCCACTGTGACTTTTAACATCTAATGGCCCAAGGAAGTTGCCACCTCATTGTAGTGTGCTTGAGGCTTCAGTCCTGCCCACAGTATTTGGGAACAAGGTCCTCTGCATAGGTTTTTGGGTGATGGCTCTGCTGTTTCTTGCACTTAGGGCCCATGTCCCTCCTCAGGAAGGACTTTCTCAGATAGTGATGAAGTCATCTTCAGATGTAGCCACCTGGTGCCAGGCCTCCCTGGCAAGAGTTATTTGTGATGGGCCGTCACCACCTAAACACTGAAGAGCTCTAGGGAACAGCTGTTTAGTTAAGCTAGAATTAACGTTTGATGTACAAAGTTCTGGATTAATAGCTTGCTATTAATTTGTTAAGCCCTCACTGGGCTTACTTTCTTAATGAAAAAATTAACTAGAGTGCTGAACACCTCATATTGGTGCTCTGTTTATGACAGAGCAAGCCCAGCTCTCCAGTTCATTAACTCACCTCAGCAGTACCACCTAGGATTACTGTACATACCTGCTCAGGGCTTAAAGGAGGGAAGTTGTATGCTCTTGAATGTCCCAGGAAACTCGGGATTTTCCCTGGAGCAAAGATATTTCCTGGGAATAATAATCATTGAAGAACAAAGCGATGTACAGCTTGAGCTGTTAAAAAAACTCACCAAGGTATTTGCCAGGCTCGAGTGAGCGATTCAGCAGTTCCAAAGCAGAGCCACCCCATATTTTCAGCATCTGAATCATGCTACAAATAGAGTAGGAAGATAGGACAGCAAGCAGTTAAGAGCCTATTCCACAAGGCATAATGTGTCTGGCTGCCTTCAGAGGATGTCAGCAGGTCTCATCTCCTCCCAAAATACATTACAGTCATGCAGGACTGGGCCCTCTGCAGGAGGGTCTCACTTGTGTCATTCCCATGATTCCCAAGAGCTTTGCTTTTATAGTAGGAGAACACTGTCCTTTGTGGGGACTGTTTGCATGTTGAGGAAAAAAACGGTGCTTTGCTTGGGCTGCAGAGTTCCTCGGCGGCAGCAGGCAAGCCTCCTTGGCTGAAGGCTTGCTGCCAGGGAGGCAGGTGCTGGGGAAAAGAAAAAGAGTCTTTTGTAGAAAACTGCTTTACAGATTGCTTTGGGCAATTGCCTAGATTGCTTTACAGAGCCCTCCTCCCCAAAAGATATGAGCGAGGAACAGGTTTTTAGAAGAGGAGAGGCTGGCATGGAGAGAGAAAGAGGAGAGATGCAGTCTTGTAGACACCAATTCCAAAACAGAGAGGCTCTATTTGTCCCTGTTGTGACTCCACTGAAATTTCTGTGGTTAAGTCACAGACCTGTGATGTGCAAGGGGCCTCAAAAAACTGCTAAGCACTTTTCATCCTTGTCTTCCACATGTAAGAGTTTAGTTTTCCTTATAAAGGAAAACTGTGAAGCACACACAGTGATGCTTGTAACTTCATCCTTTCTAGCTGTGGGAGAAAGTTTAAATAGGAAGGCTCAGGTTTTCAGTGGCTGACAAGATTTCAGTTTTCACTACCCTTTCATCGCAGAGGGAAGTGTTTGTTCATATATCTGGAACACAGATGATTCAGTTAGCATAACTTTGCAAGCTACCATATAAAAGGTGCCCATTTACATAGTCTTAAATAGAACTGCATTTTCCTTTGTTTATCACAAGGTAGGAGCACTGGCATGGCCATTAGTGCTGATATGCAGTAACTTCGTAAAATGACCATGCCCATAATGTATTTCTGAGCTACTAGATCTTCTCGGCATAACTGCCAATGTGAATGAGACCAGAGGATACTCTTGTGGCCGCAGACATTGCCCCATGAACACAGAGGGGTTAGCAGGAGAGATTTGCAGCTTCAAATTATCCAGCCCAGCTCTGTGGTCTGAAATACAAAACCAAGATAGTCTATTGAAAAGGTTAATTTTTCTTCCACCCACATCCATTAACAGTGATTTGCACTGCCATAAAGAAAAACCACTTTGGTTTCTTCGACTGCAAGCAGGGATCCTATGCTGACCATTCTAATTCCAGCCTCCAGTTTCAGTGAAATTTAGGAATAAAATACATGAATCACAGGACATAGACAGGATTTGCAATATTCATTTTGATTTAAAACATCCTGTGTTTGTATTGGCTAATAGTTCTGGCAATGGAAATATGTTACCTTTGGGGACATTATATGATTCAGTCATGCAGAAGCAGGTGCCACTTAAAAGCCAAGACCTAAGCGCTTGTGAGCTTTGTGGCTGACTGATCATGAATTCTGGTCTGTACTACTTAGTTCTAGTTGTATAAAGGCCAGAGCTACAGAAAACAGGTAAAATTACTAAATAAACACTTGCATATTAAATTCATTACTTGCACACATGCATTTGTGCGTATACACACATATACAGGTGTAATACCTAAATAAGTTTTACTTCACAATTGAAGCAGGCTACAGACTTGGATACAATAACAGAGTCCTAAAATAGTTGAGGTGGGATGGGACCACTGCAAGTCATCTAGTCGGATCCCCTGCTAAAAAGTTATCTTAAGTTGCTCAGGGCTGAATCCAATCAAGTTCTGAAAATCTCCAGTGACAGTGATTTCACAGCCTCTTTGGCACCTGTTTTCAAGTGTTTGACTACCACCATTGTGACTTTTTTTCCCTTAATTCCAGTTGTACTTTGACTTGTGGCAGGTTTTGTCCATTGCCTCTTGCCTTTTCACTATATACTTCCAAGAACCGTTGGGCTCTGTTCTCTTTGTAACACCTTTTCAGACAGAGGAATACTGCAACTGGGTTCCCTCTTTGCCTTCTCTTCTCCCTCCAGACTTAACAAACTCAGCCTCACCATGTGCATCCTGTGCTCCGAAGCTCTGTAACTGTCTTGGTGACCCTCCACTAGACTCTTTCTAATTTGTCTATACTTCTCTCACCTTGTGGTGAAGGGAAAATGGACACGAAACTTCAAATATGGCCCAAACAGAGGGAAATAATCACTTCCCTCAACCTGATGGCTATCTTCATGCTAATGGAACCAAGTGAAAGGCAAGCCTGCCTTACTGTTCACTTTATGGTCAAGTCGTAGCCCACCAGGCTCCCAAAATACTTCTGCAGAGTTGCTCCCAGCCAGCTGGGCCCCTGCCCATAGTCGTACATAGGATTCTTTGGGGTTCTTTTGTCCCAGGTGAAGGACTTGTAATTAATTTTTGTTAACCTTCCTGCACCTTGTCAAGATCCCTCTGAAAGACAGTACCGTCCTCTGGCATATCAGCTTGGTGTCACCCCTGAACTTGATGAAGGTGTAGTCTGTCCTATTATCTAGATCCCTGAATAAGATGTTGAAGTAGGAAGCAGCCTCACAGCATCAGCTTACACCCTCAGCACCCTTGGATGCGGCCCACCTAGTCCCACCTTCTTACTTTATTTAAATGGTCCATAACTGAATCTTCCTGGATGCTGAGGGAGTGCAGTACTTCTCTGACTCTGCCACTGAGTTAGGGACTCAGGAGGTAGAGAGCAGATCGTGCCAGTAAAAGGCCAAGGCAAAGAAAGCATAGAGTAACCAGTCTTTTCTGTGCCCTGTGTCACGAAGTTGCCCGCCCCCACCCCCCACCTTCAGCAACAGGCCAACAGCTTTCTTAACTTTCTTTGTTGCTAATGTATCTACAGAAGTCCTTCTTGCTGACCTTCACATCTCTCACTTGTTTCATTCAACTCCAGGTGACCTTTGGTTTTCTAACTTCTTCCCTGCATGCCCAGGTCCTGTTCCCATAATTTTTCTTGAGAGCTTGTCACTTTCTACCTCCCACACACTCCCTTTTTGCATTTAAGTTCAACCAGGAGCAACCTGCTCAGCCAAGCTGACCTCTTCCCACACCTGCTCATTTTCTTGCACAACAGGAAGTCCTTACTTATGTTCTTGTGCCTTGGCCATGAAAATCAATCAGGTCTCCTGGGCTCCTTTCCCCTTCAAGACAGCTTCCTGCAGGATCCTGCCTGCCAGTTCCCTGAACAATTCAACACCTGCTTTCCTGAAGCCCATGGTCTCCACTCTGCTGCTTGACTTTCTTACTGCTCTCAGGCTCCTAAAATCCACTGTCTTCTGGTCACTGCTGTGAAAGCTGCCACTGACCTTCACATCTTCAACCAGTTCTGACTTTATCATTAGGCAGTCACTTGCTAAGCTGCAGTAATGTAATTGCTTGTAACATTGTGACTTCAAGGGGATGTATAATTAAGGATGGTATAGCATGCCCTATTTGTGGAGTGGGAGTAAAGCTAGGATTTCATAGCAGTTTAGATTCTGGTTTGAACTTTCTGGCTCTGCCTGATCTCTGATAAAATAATACCCTTCTCAAGACAGATACATAGACTAAAACCTTTAAAACAGCTCACAGTTTATAGGCATGGGGACTTTTACAGAATGTATAACCTAGCTGCAAGCAAAAGTACACCTAGATGTCTGGCTATGGTAGATGCCAAGACAGTTGTACTCCATATTTAAATGATTGCCTGTTCTCTTGACAGTCAGATTTTACTCTCTCAGGAAAAAGATCTTGACATCTCTGGGGATGGCTCACAGATGTTGGTCCTTGGCAGCAGTCAAAGCAGGAGGCTGCATTGACATAAACTTAGAGAACAAGACGGAAAGTACTAGAATGGCATTAAACAGATTGGCAGCAGCTCCTTGCTTTGAATGCAACATGTGGCTTCACTTATTTCAAGAAAAGCAGAAATAGCAAGGGTCCTACTAAGGGCAGCAAAACTTGTTAGGAACTACAGCTGAAACCTAAAACCAGAGCTGTGCATACTCAAGAGAATGTAGAAAAAGGTTCCCACCATGTCCACACAGCTCTGGCAGACAATGGCAGTGCAGGGACCCACTCCTCCTCTCACGTGCATTAGACTAACTCAAGAACTATCTCTTCTGAGACAGCAAAATTACACAGATGTGAAAGAATAAACAAGAGACTGAAGGTCTGATGCTGGAAGTACTCAGGTACCTCCTAAAACATTTATCATGTGTTAGGAAGCTCGATGACTGGACAAGCAATAAAAAAAGTCTTGCTGACGAAAGCTGTCTACAGCAAGGCTCGCTCCTTACTAACATCTGCACTTCTGGCAGAGTCAAGTGAAGATGAGGCTAATACAAGACATCTTGATATCACATGTCATGGCAAATTCACTGATGCTTGCAAGACTTCTATACAAATCAGAGGTCAGTGTGTGCTGTTTGCTTTTGAAACCAAGCTCATAGCAACAAAAAGTTCCCAGGTTTCACTGAAGTTTACTTGGAGATTTTGAGCTCCTGTGAAATCAACACTCCAGTACGTGTGAAAAGTCCAAGGAGAAAAACAGAGGAAAATATACCATCCTTTAGAGAGGGAAGCTTCTGAGGTTTGTTCATCCCTGGTAAAGCTGAGCAGAGGAATCATACAGATGAAAAGAAAAGAAAAAGATCAGAGGTAAAGATGGAGATGACTTATTAAGTCTCTCATTTCCTTGCAAGGCAAAAATAAAAAGGGGGGGGGGGGGGGGGGAAGGAACTGAAAGATGATACTTTTAAATGAGAAAAAGTATGTATTTTTGTAGAAAAGATGTGCTCATTTTGTGGAAGTGATGGCTGAGGACACTGGCAGGAGCTCAGCCAGCAACAAAGATAATTAACAAAATAAGAACCAGATGTAAATCCATGCAGTAAAGTCGTGAACTGATACAGACAGCTGGAAATAATATCTGAAAGGGGTAAACTGCCCTTGTTCAAGAAGTTTATATATCAGTTTTCTAAACTATTCCACTGCTGAATAAATCATTCCAGAAATATGAATGCACGGTGACTATGAAAATGATAAATTATCAAATGTTAATATACTGCAGGGTAGTAACTGTTTTGTGTGTAAGGCTGGAGAGAACACCGCTGTTTTCCTCTCTTTCAGCCTCTAGGCTTCTGCTCCAATGTAGCCTCACATTTTATTGGGACGTTCGGAGAAAGAACAACTTCACATTTTTTTCCAAGACACAAATGCAAGAAGGCTTGCCTGTCTAAAATAAAAATGTCAATTTTTCAGATGCAAAGCATCTGAATAGGGCTTTGCATCTGGCATAGGGCAAATCCCACCCTACCTAAGTTGTGCTCAGCTAAACATGCACCCTACTTTAAGGGTGGCAGCTTTATAAACTGATTGACTGTGACTCATGTTTCTGTTCTGCCAAACCAAAATCCTTTGCAGTTTGGGGGTGGCCACTCTCTTAGGAAAGGTACTGCACAGGGCTAAAGGGGGTGTCATCAACTCATCCTGTCCTTTCCAGGGCAAGCGGATCGTCAGTGAGAAACGTGCTGAGTGCTTCCCTGGCCCAGGCAGAGTGCCAGACCTGAGCGAAGAAGAGACAGACCATTTGGTGGCTTTCCGCCGGGGGAGAAGGATGCAGATTGCCATCACCATGGATAACAAGGAAAAAGTAAGTGCATTGCAAATGACCAGACTGCAGCGTAACAGTGGCATCCACTTGTTCTGCTGGCACGAGAAGGGCCGTGGAGATGTATTAGTAACTAGCCCAGCAACAGGACATTGGGAGCGAGTATATATTAATCGTGTGGAGCTTATCACCATAAAACACTCAGGATTCCATCACCGTGAAAGAGGAAAGGCTACAATCCTTTCCCTTCTCTGTGATCCTAAATAGAGCTAGCAGGCTCTTAAACATACTGGGTCCATCAGAAATATCAGATGCTGTTTTGGGAGGATTGATGAAAGCGCTGCCAGATATGGGGCATGAATCCCACCTCCTGCCTCTTGCCAACTTCTTTTTGGGGCCATACAGCAGATTGAGTCAGCAGCACTGTCCTCTTGATTCACTGCACAGCTTCAAAGTTAACCAAGCTGGGCAATATCTGCTTCTAAACCCAAGTCCTGCTGTGCCTGGCCATAACCTGCTGGGTGAGCTGGCTGAACTTTGTTAATCTTTGAAGCATATTTCAAATACTTCTTTGCAAATACCTTCCTCTTTACACACATGGAAGCATGTGATATTTTCCTACTTGAGAGTTTGCACAGATAAGTAAGAATGCCTGCAGCAAACAGGATCAGCAAAGACTATGAAGGAAAACAACATCTAGTGTAGCTGCCAAACACACCCAGGAACGCTGGGAGACCTATGTAGCACCCTCTCTGGGACAGCAGCCAACCGTCTGCTAACTGCCCACATTAATCTTCAGCTTCTCCTTCTCCTCAGAGTTTAGCTAGGCTCTGAAAGCCCATGTGCTCCTTTCTCATGGCTACTGAGCAGTTTTTTGGATGCCATAAACTTTGCATGGGCTGCCTGATCGAGCCACTAGTAACTATCCCTTCACCAGAGAGGTTCACGTGGCAGATGTTGCCCATTTCAGTATAGGCATCACGAACACACCTAGACATGGTGAGACTGACCTGGCCATGCCTGTGCTGTAGCTGGTCTTGAGCCTGCCAAATGTAATTCTGTGATGTGCAGGGCAAGTGTCTCCACTTCTGCTCTTGCTGAGCTTGTTTAAATACTTGTCTCTGAGGTCATCAAGGCTGGGACTGTGCTAGGAGAGAGCAGCAGGACGAGTGCCTAGATTTTGGCTTCAGATCCTGCGTGCTGTTTTAAGTATATGGACAACCCTGGGAAAGGTAATCTCCTGTGCTTTCATTATGGAACATGAAATTTGAGGCTGGTTGTCCGCATATGTGGTTTTGGTGATGCCTTGCTCATATTGCCCCCAAAGCAGTTACATTCAGAGTGCATATGAAAGCAGGCCTACAGCTGCGCTGGCTTAAAGCCCTGTCTGCCTACACCTTTTAAAATGAACCACCAAAGATCTGATGCTTTGCATTATAGGCTGAGAATGCTGGTGTGAAGTCCCTAATGCCTGGCAGATTTGATTTCAGTGATTCAGCAGAGGTTGGTGTCCAGCGTCTTGCTCCTGCTACTTTCAGCTCCCACTGTGCTACCATTCATTTAAGCTCATTCATTTAAATTAATACCCAATGAACGCAATTACCTCCGTATAGCAGTGCAAGGAGCTCACATAACTCTGTCAACCCTCCTTTCCTCAATTGTACATAGCCACAGTGGTCTCCTTCACACAGCTTGGGCTAGAAGGTAATCCTGATAATCCCCAGGAATGCAAACAGTTCTGTGCTGCTCCTCCTCAGATACCAAAATTCATTGAAAGTCTTCCCTTTTTTTCCCCCTTAATCCAAACCCAGGCGCTTGGTTGGCAGAGGGTAGGACTGAAGCTCAGACACTCTCCTAGCTGTGAGGGAGGCCTACTAGGTGCTGGATGAGAGCCTGCTGGTGCTGACGTCCACGGGGAGAAGGATTGTGCAGAGCCACTTGGTGCCTTCTCACCTTGGCTGAGAAAAAGAAGGATCTCTGTCAGGAGCACAGGAAAGCCACAGAGGCTTCATGTAAGTCTAGCTATCAAATAACACTACTGAGGAGCAGTGTATGCCCTCAGCATTACTTAAGACTGAAAAGAAAGATAAGTTTTGCTTGATCACACCTCTGGCTGGACAGATAGCCTGGCTCAACAGCAGTCTTGGACTAATGTTGCTGGCGAGACCCATTTAGCAACAGCATCATGCTTCTTGCTGTCACAGAAAAATTGTCCCCTGCTTTCTGTTACTGAGCTTTGAAGCATACCTCCCCCAGCCTCTTGGAAGCTCACAGAGAGCATAATGGGAACATACTGCTCCCTGGAAGGCAGGCTGCTTTTGGGGACCTCGTGCCTTCCCAGCCTGCACAGGAGGGAGGGAGCAAGCACTGGGGTTTGCCACAGAGCACACCTCCCATGGCTGGGAAATGGAGAGGCAGGAAGAGCGTGTTAATGAGCTTATTTTAAAAATGGGCATTTGTGGGATATTTGTTGTTGTTCTTCGGATTCCTAATTTGGAAAAAGATATGAAAGTGCTTAAAACTAATTTCCAATACCTGTTACCAGCTGGGTATGTTTCAGAGTCCAGCTGAGCTCAGGAGATTCCCTTGTTCCCAGTGATTTCCCTAGACTGATCAGGCCCTGTTCCATCCCTAGTTAATGAAGATATCTTCATATTACCATTTTGTGTAACTTCAGACAACAGCTGCAACAGCCAGGGCAAAAACCAGCTTGAGAGTGGGCACCTTGCAAGTGACAAAAGGAGGTGGTTGTAAGAGAGTTAAGTGGTTGGATTTCATGGTCACCTCTGCAAGCTACTTTCTTCCATCTGCACTTGGTCAGCCTTTTCCCAGGATCAATGACAGAAGCAGATGGGGCCTGAAGTGACAGGTCACGTTGACATCTCAAACATCATGCCAGCTTGGGCTGGTTGAGTCAAGGGAGAGTTGGTCTGGCCCATCCTGTCACTTCAGCTGTTCCTAAGCTTCGTTAAGGATTAGTGTTTTAAACAAGTACTTTGTTCTGATAGAGCTAGTGCTTGAAAAATTGAAATCAGGCAAGTCTATCTCACATGCTGTGCCTCAGAGCAATGTGTTTCTCCAAAAGGTACTTGAAGGCTGCAGTGCAGAGAGCAGGTTGGAATTAGTAATACCAAAATGTATAAAACCTCTATTAAATAATTTTAGCCTGCAAAACTCAGTGTGTGTCACAGGGATATTGAATACAGCAATTCGGTTTGGAAATGGAAGCTGAATCCCACCAGCACTAGTGGGATCACAGCACCCACAAACCCCGGCAGCCCTGGGCTTTGATTTCCCCTATGTAAACAGGGTTACAGCACGCCTCTGCCATTCTAGATGTGGTGATGACAAGCATGTGAGCAATGCTGAGTGGCTCGGCACTGCATCACTTCAGGAAAGCTGGTAAATAGGGAACCAGCTGATAAACAGGGAAACTTGCCCTGGTGTGCTTTGCAGCCCTGCCCCAGCACTGCAGCAGAGCTGGGACAAGCCCGGTGTGGGCTGTGCATGAACAGGAGTGTTAGTGCAGCAGTGTTTGCACTCACACCAAGTGTTTGCAGCAGCAGCCAGCAGCACAGCATCAGGGAAAGAGCAGAAGATTAGGGAAGCCTGCAATCGTCCCTCTCGTCATATACTCACCAGCCCCCAAGTTAGCAGCCTCCTCTGCTAAGAACAGCATCTTTCTCCTTGACAGACCTTTTGTTGCCTGAATTCTAATTTTATTTTTTTTTTTGAGTCCATCTAAACCTTATCACCCACAACATCTCCAGCCAGGAGCCGCCACGTGAAGTGACATGCTGTATTGAAAACATGCATCCCTCCTTTTTCTTCAAGCTTGTTACCTGATAACTCCATTTGCTGTTTCTGCATCATGAGAAGCAGTGTATAGATCATCCCCTGTTCACTTTCCCAAAGCACAAATGGTTTTATTGACCTGTTTCACGTCTCACTTCAGCCATCTCTTCTGCAGGCTGAAGAGACTGACCCTATTTAGGCATGTCTGGTGAGGAAGTAGTTCTATCTTTTTGGTCACTCTCACTGTCCTCATTTGTGCCTTTGGTATTTTTACTATATTCTTTAAATACAAAAAGACCAGAACTGCACATTGTATTCAACCTGTGGTCTCTTGTGGATGTACTCAGTGACATTACAATGTTTCTGGCTTGTTCTCTATTCTTCTTCTAGCAACTCTGCATTTTCTTTGCTTTTTTTTTTTTTTTTTTTAAATAATTGGGCTAACATTTTCAGAGAACTAGTCACAATAACACCAATATTTAATTCCTGAGTGTTAATCATAGTTCAGGCTTCATTACTGTGTGCACATATATAAGAAGAGGCATTTTTCTCCATGTCAGTTATTTTGTATTGTTGATATTGAATTTCATCTGTAATTTTATGATGCAAGCATTCAATGTCAAGAGATCTTTTGCAGCTCTTTCCTGGCAAATTACATTCTTTGCCCTGGATGATTTAGTATCATCAGCAAACTGTCATCTCTCTATTCAGTTCCTTTTCCAGACCATTTATGAGCATGTTGAGCAGCACATGTTCCAGTGGCACACCCGGGCTAATCTTCTGCCATGGAAACCAGCATTTTCTTACCACTTTTTGTCTTCTGTCCTTTAATAATTGTTAACCCAAAAGAGAAACTTCATTTTCATCCCCAAATTGATCACCTACTGGGAGAGCCTGATGGGGTGTCAGTGTTGTTAGCTGGGTAGATGTGTGTTAGGACCCGAGATGAGACCCCCAGTTCAAGGATTAGCTTTCAGCCCCCCTTATTACCCCAGCATAGTCCATCCTTTGGGGATTTTTGCCTCGTGCCCCAGCTGGTTCCCTGCTCATTCTGGCTTCTTTGTGTCCTCCTTCCCACAAAGGCCTGTGGTGCCTAGGAGAGAGGATCACATCCATCACTCTCACTTCAGTTACATCCCGTAGCCTGGCCACTGTCAAATTTGCCTCCTCCTCTCTGCACTTACCAGATTTATCCTATTAAAACATTTGATGGGTATCATTGTTATCCCACATTTTTCTCTATTTTTATTCATCATGAAATTCAATAAAAAAAAAATAAAGATTGCCATTCTTGCTACCCTTGGTGCTTCTAGCTAGCACCACATTGTCGGTCCCAGACCGCATCACAGCTGGCAGCACACAGCTGTGGTAGAAGCTGCCAAAGAGGAAATGCAAGAAAAAAAAAAGCTGTTCTCATGATTTCATTTTCTGAAACAGCCCCAGTGCCTTATATTACCCTGCCATCTTGAAGCCTGTTTTTTTCTACCCAGTGAAAGACTCTTTCAGTCTGTGTTAGCACAGAGGGCTGGGGGGACCAAATTATCCTGTCTCCTTGCAGAACGAATTAGCCTGAGCACATAGCTCTCTGGTGCAACTTCACGACCTCCAGTGCTGCTGCTGGCTTGGAGGTACCACAGCTGTGACCTTTCTTCCCATCTCTGCCTGGCTGCCCCTAAATCTGCATCAGGGCTCTCCCTGCAAGCAGGGTGAGGGATAATGCCTGATGTTTAGCACCAGTCTTCCTAAAAAGCTACTCCACGCTCTGGCAGTGTTTCAGGATCATTAATATATTAGAACTGTGAGCCAGCAGTCCAGGACCAGTGGAGCATAATGGTTAATTAGCAGGTTACAAATCATCTTTTAAATGGACAGTTGATAGGGCTTCAGGGCTTTTAAATGGTCCTTTTTTACACAGAGTTTCCCAGGATATGTATCAGAAGGGGCTGTTTGTAATCAAGAGACACAAAAGCTGCTTTCAGGGACTTACAGGGATGAGTCTGACTCCCCTGATTGTGTAGGAGAGGAATTAAATCTGTGGCAGGAGAAAGGCTTTTACATTGCAGATGGGAGGGGAAGATATGCAGAAAGGGTGGCTTAAAAGTCTTTAGCTCCCTTCAGGCAGCACAATTAGTAGGCAGATTTTTCCAAAGAGTTAGAAAAAAAAATCCTCTTATGTACCAGTTTCAAAAATCCTGCCCAGTGGGGGATCCAAGCACTGGAAAACCAGCTCTAAGCTCTTACAAAAATCTCCTGCAAAAGAAATGCGAGCTCTGGTGTGGACACATGCCTGGAGAAGTGGCTACCAAAAGGTTAATGTAACACACATCTGTTGGTACTTATTTTTAAAATAAGAAGACAGTGAGGTAGCCCACAGATGTTGAAGCCTGTCAAAGCTTTTGGTTTGGAGAATTATTAGTACTAAACAATGCTTAACATGGTTGGATAATGGCATCAGCATCGTCACCATTGCACATTACCTGGTTATATCTATGTTAGGAGGTCAAACAAACCCAGCGTCAGAAAGCGTTTGGGATCCCAGGGCCATGTCCTGGTTAGGAGAAGGCTCTGCCCCACCCCACATCATTCTGTGGCTGAGAAATTAAGAAATCCTTGCATAAATCTCAGGATAAACAAACGTAATCTTCTCTGTCTACTTAAGGGTTTTGTTCCTTCCTTGCATCTCTTCCCCTGATGTGCAGGAATAGTTAAACTATGAGATGATAATGTCATTGTCATATTTCATAATTTTGGGGGCGGAGAGGAGGAAGGAGGAGAAAAACATGTTTTGCTTCCCCATGGCCTGGGTGTGTCATAACAGGCTAACAGCAGCTCTGGGGCACCATGGAGCAAATGTGAAAATCTGCTCCTGAGCCAGTGCAAAAGCAAAGCTAACCATATTCTCTTAACTGCACAGTTCAGACCTGCTTTCCTGGTAGAAAAGAGCTAGATTTTTTTGGTCCTGTTTTCCACAACGCCCTCTGAGAAGCAAAAATCAAAGCAGACTAAGGAGAAAGGCAGCCTGGCTTTGCATGATGGGTGTAAAAGGCTGGCGAGTTGTACAGTGTCCCTGTGACAGAGCAGTTTGTGATGTGCACCGAAGAGCTAGTGCCCAAAACGGGACAGCCTCTGGGACGCAGGTCTTCGGCGCTGGCCAGCCATGCAGAAGCTGCGTCTTCTCGTGAGGTCCAGCATGGTCCCACAGCTGGGCCGTCGCGGCATGTTTCCTGGGTGCAAGCTTGCTCTTCGCTGCTCCTTGGCAGAGACAGGGCTGAAGTCAAGCTGTGCTGGGCTGCAGACAGGCAGAGGCACGCTGCTCCCCCCGGAGCTTACTCACACCCTGGCTCTGTGCTCCGGCTGTGCGGATGCTCTGGCTTTCCGGTTCCTGTCTTCAGGGACACAATCAGGCATTGTAAAGGGTCCAAACCAAATCATTCTTTGCATGAGAAATATGCAGACTCAGATGAAACAATAAGCACACCCATGCAGCTCCCTGCCTCAGTTTCCCCATCAATTATGAGCTGTCTGGCTTTTCAGAGGCAGTCTGAGGATGCTCTTCTCCTGTCTCTCCTCCTGCATAAGCTTTTCCCCAGGGAGGGAGGGGCTCCAGCTCTTCTGCAGCAGCTTTCTCCTTTGTAGTCTTTCTAAAATGGTGACTTTCTTTTACAGCTGCTTTAAAGGCTAAACATCCACCTGCACTGCATTGCTCCCCAGCCACCTTCCTCAAATAAGCAAAGTTTCCAGGTTTCTGCTGTTTTAATGCAATGTCTCAGTTTGGGGCTGCAGAGACTCATTAGATCCCTCGCTGCGAGGTTCTTCAAATGGGGTTGCATGAGCAGTTGACTTGAAGCCTGGAGGGGAGCATATTTCATTACTTAAGTTTTCTTAGCAACCTTTTGAAATAAATACCCAGTATCGTCCTTCACCATATCCTGGCCTTGTTTCACAACGGGCCAGGATATGGTGAGGGGTGGCTTTTCTGAGCACAGACCCCTCTGCAATTTTTCCTAAATCTTTGCTGAAAAATCCTAGGACAAGATAGCTAAATCTTCATCATTATTTCCAAGGATTTGTTTACACAAGCTTCCACCTGTACTGGAGGTACACTAGCTTCACACCAGTCAGACCTGTGAAGCTGTCGTGCATTGAGTGCAATGTCCATGAGCACTGGCTCACGGCCACACTTGCCACCTGCCTCAGATTTAGCACATGCGGACAATACCCAAACCGTCTGCCTTCAGCTTGTTCCCTGCACCGTCCCATCGGGTACGTGGGAACAGGCTGCAGCAGCAATGAGTTGCCTTAGGAGGCTGCGCAGAGCCAGCAGGTATTGAGACTAGTAGCCCAAGTTTCCCACATCCAGCCACATAATGCTGGGCAAAACCTGGGGCTGGCAAATGGCTGGAATAAAAGTTCTGTTTCCAGCCTGGGTTGGACCTCACTGCACTGATGTTTTCTAGAACAGCTGACCTGGCAGTTTGTGCTGTGACTTTACTCTTTGTGTTTCAATTTTGCTTGGTGGTGTGAAATGGCAGTGCGCTAATCTCAGCCCCACACACTCCCTGCCCCTTAGTGGTTCAGCAGGGAGGGGAATTTTTGGATGCCTTGGCTCCTGGGTGCTGGGCGTGAGGGGGCCTGCTGGGCTGCAGCATGCCAAGGCCTCTTTGCTTGCAGCAATGTTTGTGCAGGGCAGCCCCAGAGCTGCCATGTACGGTTACAAATTGGGGTGAAGCAGCCGTGATAAATGTGCTGCTTGGCAGCCACTGTGCTGCAAGTCACATGCTATGGCAGCGTCTGGGTGGGAGTGGGAGCCACTCACAGAGGTGTGTGGCCACCCCAGAGCAGAGCCCCGAGCAAGCACCTGCCCTGAGAGGCTCAACAGCATGGGGGGCAGGTAGGTACCCTACCCTCATCTGCCTGACACATGCAATGGCAAGCAGCCCTCCCAGTGGCACCCCAACAATGCTATCTAACCAGGGCAGAAAGCCTTTCTTAAAAAGTATTTATGCTCTGCAGACTATTTTGCTAAGACCCACTGTGATCCTACTCTGGCCTCTGACATGGCTGTGTGTGTATTATCAGTCCCACCGAAGGGCAGAGAACTGCCTGGCCCGTGGTATTCCTCATGTCTGGTGTCTGTAGTTCATTAAGATGGAGGGGCTAATTTTCACCTCCTGCCAGGCAGGGGGATTTTGACACTAGAGTAGAGCTTGCCAATCTGGTGGCAGCACAGCTAAACCCAGTGGAAGCAGTGATGGACCCCAGTGGAAGGGCACCGTGTTTGACAGGGACAAAAATCACACCCAGGTTTACTGTGCTGGCTTTTAGCTGCATCTTAGGTGGGCTCCCAGCTCTCATACAGATGAATCATAAACTGGGTCTTTGGCCCAAATCTGAAAAGGTACGTGTAACTTGGCCTGCTTTGGAAAGAAATGGGACCATACAGGACACCTCTCTACCTCTGGCTTGGGAGGAAGAGGGACCTGTGGGAATGCATCCCTTTTTCTTGCTTTTCTCATACGTTCCTTAATTCTTTTTCAATATCAGTTTGATTTAGGGTCCGGGAAACTGATCTTTTCTCTTTTGCTGACCTTTTCTGGGCAGTGCTTACATGTCCTGGTGGGCACAGGATGGAGGCACTGACTTAATCCTTGAAATAATTCCTGTGTCTGTCCTCTTGCAGGCAGAGGAGAGGAGAACAGCAGAGAAGAGGAGATCAGACAGTGACAGAGGCCCAGAGAGTGAGCAAGGCCGGAAGGTGAGTGGGGCTCTGTGTCCCTTTGGGGGGACTCTTGTCTTGGAAGAGGAACCCAGTAGGTTGTGCTGCCTCACCAGTTGCCTCAGTCCTAAAGGAAGCAGCAATGTGCTCTGATGTGGTCCCCACTGTTCATCCCTCTCATCATCCAAAGCTTTGCTGAGCAGCTGACACACCTGAAGCAAAGCAGCACTGGAAAAAGGTAACAGGGGACCTGCCCTTCACACCTTGTCATGGCTGCCTAAGTCCCTAGCACAGCAGCAGGGATGGTACAAAGGGTGGCATGCTCACCCATGTGGCAGCACAGTCCTGGCTAGTTTCTCTCCCAAAATCATTTCCTTGTGGGTTGAAAGACTCAGGCCATATTAGCTACAGCTCTTCACTTCAGCAGAAGCTGAGTAAGATGGAGATAAATTAAAGCATAGGCCTTCCCACTGACTGTTTTAATGCAAACCCTGGAGGACATGCTGGCTCCTCTGAGCCTGCAGATGCTCTTAATTAATGGAGCACAAATTGAATAGCCCCACCTCAGTGTGATTCATTAGCAGGACACAGATGGGCTCTTGAACATTAATTGCAGCTGAGCCCCTCAGAGCAGAAAAGGGGAGCTTTGTGATCCAGCTAACCTCAGCTATGCTGCAACTGAGGTGAGCCCCTGGTCAGGGACCAGCTCCCTCTGCTCTGTGGCCTCCACCTCTGCATCTACCCACAAGAGAGCATGGGCATCAGCCTTGGTCTTTCACTTGCTTTTGGCCTCCCCTTTGCTAAGTGCCAAGGTAACGGTGCAGGCACTTCCCTTATCCTCCAGCTCTGGAGGTTGAACCCTACTCCCTCTGGCTGTGTGTTGCTCAGCCCTTGCATGCTTCTCCTCTGTGAGTGCATCGGGGTCTGTCGTGGCAGGATGCACCCTGCCTTACCATGCCATGGGGCTGGAAGCTGTGGGGAGCATCTTGTGGCCTGTGCCCCAACCCAGGGACCAGTGCTTGCCTTTTTTTTGCCCTGGTGTGCCTTCCCTTCCTGCAGACCTCATCTCTGCCTTCTTGGGGATGCAGTCTCAGGTCCCCCAGCTCTTGCCAGCTAATGAATGGAGGAGCAATTACTGTCACCCCATCTCTGGCCCACGCAGGTGGGTCGCCTTGGTAACAGGGCTTTCAGTCATTCCTTCCCTGCTGCTCTACTTTTATCAGCAGTGCAATGCTGAGGAGTTAATTCCTGCTTGGGGAGGTGGTGAGGGTGGATGGTGTGGAAGGGCATGTGTATGAAGTGATGAATTATCTACTGGTAATTGGCACCCCAGGACTCAGCTCTGCACTAAGTTTTTTGTTCGACAACAGCCATGGCCAGTTGGCTTCTGCTCCCACCACATCCATAAACCTGATGACTGTGTTACATGTGTGTGCACACACAGAGCCATATGCCATCAGCTCTGAACTATCTTTTCATTAAGCTTTACATTTTAGAACAGTGGCAGCCCTTAACTAGTCTATGACAAGGAGGAGTGATAAACTGGTGTCTCACAAAGTGACTTCATTACCCAGTGTGCAAAAAGCCAATCTCACACATGGAGCCAAGATATCATTTATTGCATGTCTGCACAGAGCTGGGTGCTGGGTGGTAAATCCGCAAAGCTAGCACACCTCTTAAACCTCTTAAACATTTTATACACTTTGAACAGTTGTTCACAATTATGTTTAGTCACTTAACTCTCATTGGTTCTCAGGAGCTTCGTCTCCATTTAAAGGTACAGCATTATTTGTGATTTTGCCTCTGCAGGTTCTGTGGGGAGAGGGCTTTCTTTGCTTGAGGGTGGATCTTTTAGTAAGCTAATTAGGATAGTTCACACATAGTTCAAGTAATTTTCTATTTGATCTCATTAACCATTTGGTTCTCCTTGAGCTTGTCTTGTTATGCCCCAGCTTGACATATTTATGGTGTTTATCCCTTCTCCCAAGGCCACGTGTTCTTAACAATTTGTAACATCCTCTATTTTTCAAATTCTTTCTTGTTTTTCATTATAGATATTTACATATTTTGTCTTAAGTTTCAAGTTAAATAACAGACTGACCTTCTGTTAACCATGTATATGCAAGTGGTTGACAACAAAACAAAGAGGCTGAAAGCCACGAAGGTGTAGAGCCCCTTTGCTCTGAGAGTGCTGCTCTTGGCACTTGCAGTACTGCGTGCCCTGGGCACAGGATTTCCCCCAGCCCTTAGCTGTGGGCTCCTACGGATGCTTGGTGATCACAGGAGGCTGTCTTCCTTCTCAACCCTGTCAGTGTGAAGGGTTTTGTAGGCATAACTTTAAGTGTCCCAAAGTCTTCAGGTGGAGGGGACTTCAGCCTCTCAAACTGTGTTGCAAGCACTCCAGAAACTAGCTATATGCCATAGTAAACCTTTGCAAAGTGCCTCTTCCAGGAAAAATTTAGAATATTTGGTTTTAAAACCTTCAGGTGAGCACAAACACAGCAGGTGAAAGCTGCTGTCTAATTTATGCCTGCAGCTGAAGCAACTGCAAGTACAAATGGGGTGAATCAACTCTGTGGTTGGCTATGGATTTACAATGTGACTCCGAGCAAGCTATGTAACTTCTTCCTGCCTCTGTTTTCCTCTCTGTAAAGTCAACCAGCCCTGGGACCAGTATATTTAGGCTATGAGTAAAACAGAGCCCTTTTGTGTGCACATCACTAGAGAGAGAGAGATGCTGACCTGTGTCCAAGTTGTTTTCAAATATTACTGAACATTTCTGGTGGTGACAGTACAAAGTACACTGAATGCAGCTGTTTCAGACATTTTTATTAATAAGAAGCTCTTCTGCTTCCACTTAGGATGGTGGGAAGTCAGTGCAGAAATGTCCCGGAGACCTGAGTTTTCCTATGACTGGACGGGAACGGTCGGAGTACATACGCTGGAAGAGGGAGCGAGATCAGATTGACCTGGAACGACTGGCGCGTCACAAGAACGCGAAGGGCGAGTGGCGACGGGCTTGGGATGTGGAGAAGTCAGAGCACATGTAGGTCCTCCGCTGTCTTAGGGTGGTTTGTCTGCAGCAGGCCATCTAAAGTCAGTGATGAGTTCTTGTGCAGATATTTTTTGCTGATCAGATCCCATGCTGTCATGTGCCTCTCTCTGAACAAATCCACATTGCTGTCTCTTTCTTCTCCTGATCATATATGTCTCTCAGTGGGACCAGATACCACAGTGATTCCCCTATTTCTTTCTGACATGAGGTCTCCTACCCTGGTGGGAGATATTGCGTGCTGATTGCCTGCCTTTGGTCCCACCAGGACTTGCACTGGGGAAGGGAGGGGAGCCTGAACCACCACTTGGTCTACATCTGGAGGATCCTTTTGATCTCCATATTGACAAATTCAATGACAGGAGGGTGCAGGTGCTCTTCTAGAAACAAGGATGGACAAATTCATATTGCTAGTCCACAGATTTTCTCACTGCCCTGCTTGTTTCTCCTTTTCAATCACAGGAGAGGCCAACATGCGTAAATCCACCACACCTCATCTGAGCCCATTCAGGCACTGCGGTGTGAGGGGATCACTTCAAAGGGCCACCTGTATGATATGAGGGAAATTCTGGCAACAGCAATATAGGAGAGCTCTAATGGGGTCTGACACTTCCCTGCTTTAAATGCTCCCTCTAACTGTGCTTGTTCAGCTGGGTCACACAAGCTAGAAAGCTTTGGAGGGTGACATGGCCCCTGCACCAGGATAGGAGTTTGATAGGGTGTGGAGTTAGGGAATGTTACATAGGTTTGCTGATAAAAGAGTTTGTACGGAGCAGATAGGTGGGACAATCTTGGTGGAGGAATGGGACCGAATACGTAGATTTTCAGTCACTGAGACCTCAATAATTAGAGGTGAATTGACTTAAGTGGGTGCTGAGTGGTGCTGGCAAGACAGGTCTGAGCCCTACTGTTCTCCAGTATATCAATTTTTAAGAGAAAAGCCATAATACAAAACAGCAGGATTAGAAACCAACCAAACGAGTCTGATCTGACATGACAAGTCCTGAAGCTACTTCACATTGTGTTTGGAAGCTTGGGAAGCTGCATTTGAGCATGGTACAGCTACACTACAGGCATCTGTAGGCTTCATGGATGTTCTTAAAATTAAATATATACATATGGGTAGTGATGTAAAGGTTTTAGAAGTTTTCCTTTGGGGTAGAATTGCCTCACAGCCTCATTTCTCCTGGTTAGTGCATGCAGTTTCAGCTCCTGCTGATAAACCTGCACATATTTGCCAGTGGGCAGGTGCAGAAGGGCCAAAGGCTGGAGCCTGCGTCGTCTCAAGGTCTCCTGCCCACGCTTTTGCACACCGGAGGAGAACGGTCAGGTCTGACAATGCCTGTTTTTAACCTGCAGGTTTGAAGAGGACTTTGTTAAGGATGGGGAGCCAGCCTTGGATAATCCCAGCAATAAGAAAGGTTGGCAAGGGACACCTAGACTCTGTCCTGACGCTAGTGAATGCTGATCGTGCGACTCCCAGTGCCACAGCAGCTGTCGTGGCTGTCAGTTGTGAAACTCGGCTTTCCTGGGCAAACGCCTCTGAGCGCAGTGTTGGGGTCTCAGCCCTCTCTGCTTTGCAGAGTGCTCAGGGGATGGGATTTGAGCGTCTGGGTGCTAGTGCTTTTTACCTTCCCAGGGAGAGCAGTGGCTTCTGTAACCTTGTACAACACAATACGGAGGCTCAGCACTGCCTCCTTTCCCAAACACTGGTTTGAGAGGCAATCCTATTCCAGAGCACATCATCTCTGATCCCTGTGGCACATGCTGGCTTCTTTACTAGCATAAGTCCATCATCACTCCTGTTTCTCAGGAGATGGACTGGCAGAACTAAAGCTTTCCCTTGTGACACCTTATTTGAACACCAGGCTTTCTGCTGTGTGTCCATTATGGAACCTCACTCACTTCTGTTCATGCTTTGCTTTGTGCTTTCAGGGGGAAGAAACGCAAGGAAATTCCAGCACAGGTCCTTTCCTCCCAATGGGAGAGGTGAGTAAACCACATGACTCAGTTGCATCAACCCACTAAATGTCTGCACATCTGATACGCCCTTGTGGAAAGAGTTCTCTCCAGGCACGCTCACAGATTTGGAGTGCCTTTTGGGAACATACCGCATGGTTGCTCTTGTTGCTATGTGGTACAGTTTATGCTGTGTGGCAGGGGAGAACAAGTCTTCCAAGACTAGCTAAAGGGATACTGTATTCAAGAAACAAGATTTAAAGTTATAATTGGAATTTGAAATAAGAAATGCAGAAAAAAACACCCCTAAATTCTCAATTTATATCTATTACTTTAGAAAATATGTGTATGGTATGTATACAGCTTCAGAGACTTCTCCCTCCAGAGGTACTTTTCAGTGATATGGGAATGTTGGCCCCTTCAGTGGTCCGTCAGCTGATTCTGCCTGCTCTTGGATGGCATTTCCAACCTGTCTTCTAGGTGGAGGACAGCATGGAGTGAATGTGAGCGATCCTGCTCTGAAAGCAGTACCTGCTGTGAGCAGCCGAGCCAAAGGAAAGGACAGACTGACCGGCAGAGCCAGAAGGTAAGGAGACTGGCAGCAGGTACTGGGTGTGATATGCGTGTTCAGGTCTCATTCCTTGCCTAATTGTGAAGAGGGACAGACACAAAAAGATGTTGTTTCACAACAGCAGTTGTTTAGATGAGTCCCATTTGGCTGGGACCATGTCTGGCAGGACTTTACTTAGTGGGGTTTGTGGTACTTGTGGGGTGCATCATCGCTTTACTGACCCGCTGCATCAACTCCCTGCAGAACAGCGCAGGGGGTCAGGATTACTCTGTGACCAGATTTGGGTAGCACTGGCACATGCCTCAGCAAGCTTTTGAACACATCGTAATCTGACTTCCAGGCACCACTGATACAGAAGGGCAGCCTCCAAAGATAATTCCCAACTGAACCAATAGTTATTAGAATTAATACTGTGGTACAAATGTCTTTTCTTCTTAAACAACTCTTCTTAAAGATCCCTAACCTGGTGAGGAGAGAAGTGGCCTGCTCCTGCCAGCTGTTGGCAGCACACAGCAATATAATAATTTGCGCAGAAGTAATTTTGGAATATCAGCAAGGCTAAGTTCATTTTACAGGTTTGCCCACATCCTCCCAGGGGCCCCACTTCCCTACTGCTCACCATAATTAAGTTTCAGTGCAGTCTCCAGTTTCCTGGAGCCACACCGACGGTTTAGTAGGAATGAACGCCTTCACAGCACTGCCATGCCCTTTAGTGGGCAACAAAAGGGTGAAGAGTTGATTACATACCCCAGGCGTCTTCATTTATCCAGATGCAAAACCATTCCAGCAGCATTTAATATTAACATTCCTCAACCATCCAGGTCAGTTATGACCATGCAGTTAAACAGATGCATAAACAGGTATGGGCTTCATAGGGGTATCACAGCATTTCCCAGAAGAAATTAGTTAGTTGGAGGTCAGCCATTACTTGGCTGAAATGAAGAGTGTTAGGCAGGGTCTGTGTGGGCAGGATTCTGCTGTGTCAGGACAGTGGTAGGTCTAATATGAAGCCTGGCACTGTATTAACTCTGAAGATCTTACAATGTCACTTCTGTTCCCACTGGCTGTGCTTTGAGGAAATTCACCTTGAGCAGCCATAACTCTCAGCTAGTTATGCTGTGGACTGGGAATCTATTTACAGCATAAAAATGGGTTATCTTCTGTCTTCCTAAGGTCTGTTAGTTAATCATACTTTTTAAAATTAAATTTAGTTCTGAGAAATTGATGAAGAATAGGATCAACAGCATGCAAATAATCAAGTTGGCTTTGTTTGTAAGTTACATTTCACCCCTTTCCATTCTTCAGCTCCATCCCCAATAAAATGTATTTGGGAAAGAAAAGCTCATGAGCTATGCTCATGCTTGCTCTCCCTTAGCCACTGACTGCTGCATCAGGGAATTACAGCAGTTCCCAGGGGATGTGCAGGATGGGCATGCCAATAGATTTGCTTTATGTTGTTACTTTCTGTAAATACCTTAGAAGGCTTCAGACTGCAGGCTGAATGTTGCTGTCAAAACTATGAAAGATGCAGTGATTGTACACAGTTCTGCCCCACCTGAAGATGCCAACCCATCAGGGCCAAACCAACCTCCCAGACCTCAACAACTACCCTCAGGATTAAGCGTGGTTCAGCTTCTGAGGTTTGCCACTGAAATTTGGCTATTTGTGATAAGAAAAAGGAGGTCAGGGAGCTGGCCAGAGAGAGAGGCAGAAATAACATCTAAAAAGTGACGGGCTACAGGGCAGAGAGGGAGGAATTACAAAACAGGGACAGGGAGCTGAACAAAGGGAGATAATAAAATTTAAAAAGGGACAGGCTACAAGGCTTTGAGGGAAGAATTAAAAACCGGGGACAGGAAAGTAGACAGAGAGAGACATCAAAAGAAAATTTGTGCACAGGAGTTACTTCAACAGATGCACTGGAGGAGAGAAACTGGAGGAAAAAAATACACCCACCTGATACTATATAAGAAATTAAAGCACAGGTAGCTGTCGGGCAGACACTACTACCACCACACTGGCTGTAAGATTTTAAACAGCCACAAATGACGTGACTTGAGATCATCAGCCTTTCTGAAAGATAGCACTTCTTACAGAATACAGCTTTCCTAGAATCACACACCAGTTTGGGGCTAAACTGGATTCAGGGGGAAGGCTACTGATGCAGCATTGCTGTCTCTACTTCCCTCTGAACTTAAATGATTTGTTATCAGTTGTCTAAGTCGCCTCCAAGCTAATCAGAGAACACTGTTTCCTGAGACACCTTCCCTTTGGACTTTGATCCATCCGTTCCTTTAAAACACGCATCTAGTGCCATTCCCTCTGCTTTGAGAAGGGTCCACGGGACACCTTATTGCCACAGAGCAGGTTGTGTCTTCTTGTGGGAGAGATGTTCAGTGCTCCTAAGGGCTGGAAGAAATTGCACAGAAGCAGCAGCTCATGGTTTCTGTTAGTGTTTGCTGGGAGTGAGTTATACCCACTGCAAACATAATTTTCTTCCTTTCTCTCTCCTTCCTGCTGGAGTCTTTTATTTCCTTGCACTCCAGGGCCTGGGGAGGTGGGAAGGTGCAGAGGAGGTTTCCCTGGGAGGTTCATGTGGTGGTGCATCTGGTTTATTCTGGTCATGCCTTCAACTGTTGGTTATGCCCGCTTTGACTCACCATGAGACCCGGGATGTGTCTCAGGGCCCTTCAGGGATGATCAGGTGTATAAGGTGTGGGAGCAGTGAGTTAGCTTATCCAGATGTGGCCCACCCCTGTCCTTCCTCCCAAGCAGGAAAATAGAAGGAAAGACTTCAGAAAATAATGATGTTAGAAGGACCTGATGGCATGATAAACCTCCTCTTTTCCAGTGTTTGATCTGAATCCTAATACAGTCATTCTGTTCTGCTCTGTGGACATTTTAGCTGTACAATTTAGATGCTTATGGCTGGTTAAATGTGTGCTGTCGGTAGGCTGTAAACGAAAGAGCAGTGTTGATTTTGAGTGGCTTCGTGGAATGGAAAATGAGTTTGTTGCTTCCCTTTTATAGGCAGAACAGGCGGATGGATCATGCTATGATCTGCTGCCTCCATGTCACGGCTGATGGGTCAGACGCCTGTGCTCAGGTCCTGCCTTGGGCTCCATCTCTGCCCTGGTTAGACCCAGGGGAAGGGATGAGAACCCACCCACTCCCCTATCTCCATCTCTCCTCCTCCTTGGCAAAGGCTGACTTAGGCCCCAAAGTGTGCCTGTGACAGGCAGATACTGGGTGGTTTCCAGAAATCATAACAAGGTCTGAAGCCATTTCTTTTTCCTTCTGTGCTGAGCTCTCAGAGCCATGCCCAGAAGGAATGCCTTGGCTAGATGTCTTATGGCAGAAGTTCAAAGAAATAATATTGGGCTGGGATTTAATGTTTTGCACACTGTCTCAGAGCCTCTGACTGACCAGCTTGGAGTGCTGTTTGATGACATCTCATTGAGCTGTACCTCATTAGCGGCTCTCAGAGTCTCTTCCTGCAGTGGTCTCTGTTTGCCTCTTCTGCTCCAGAGCTTGGATAGCAGACTCCTCTCTGCCAGCGGTTGGGACAGCTTGAGTAGGGCTATATCAGGGTATCCACACTCCTACCTGCTGAAATAATATAGTTTTATTCCCTTGCTTTTCTTACCTCCCCCCATTGGCAGGACATTTATGCGGTGGGTCCAGCAGACTTAAGATCCCTTGTGCCTTGGACATGCCTGCTTGAAGCATATTGGAGTCAAAGCACACCAGCAATGTCAGCCAGTTCAAAGTGAAAATAGTTTCTGGGATGTGTTCTGTATCTGGGGAGGGGGGCAGGTCAGCTAGCCAGATGACACAGCGAGGTTTAGCACCTTGTGTCAGGAGGCCCAGAGGATGTATTGCAGGGGGGATGTGTTGGAGAGAGGATGCCTGGCTTGTCATGGGCTTCCATAGCCTGATTCCTTTCCTCACAACAAACTGAGATGGTATGTTTTCCAGTACATGTTTGTGCCTCCAGGGCTGCCAGGTTCAATCAGGATATTTCGTATCCATTTAAAGGCTTTAAGGCCCCAAAATGGCTGGTGCTAGAATCTTGTTTAGATGCCTAAATTCTCTTGATGATGAAATTACAAAATCTTACATACTGTTGTCTCTGCAGAGACATTCTTTGTTCTTGTTCTTTTTATTATTTCTCATTTTATCTCACAGTGGAAAAATACATGGTACTCCTTCCTGAACATCATGCATTAGAAACGGGGCTAGAAGGTGTCTCAATATACGTTTTTTCATTCTTGTTTGCTGTACTTCACATTTATCAACTACTAGGATGGGAAATCATGGTTCATTTGAAACTACAAAGAAGTATGTTAATCTCTACTGATATGAGTAGCTGAAACATGGAGCCATGCCACCAAATCCTCACCTTTACCTGTAGACCCAGGAAAATTGGGGGAAATGAGGAATCCAAACATTGTTCTGCTGCAGCATGGACACCTCCCTCAGCACCATCCAGCTGCTCCATCCTGCCAGAATCACTATAGAATAGCTCTCTTTCTGCCCCCCCATCCCACCTCATGGACTTTATTTTTTCTGATCTCTTCATTGCATCTTCTGAGTCCTCTGTTGATCTAGAAGGGATCCTGTGACTCTCTGGCCATGTAATCTTGTCTCTGAAGCTCAAAGAGCATCCTTTGCTCTACTGCTTCTTTTTGGGAAGAACATTCCTGAAGCTTTTTCTCTCCTTTCAAACCTCAGCTCAGAGAGCCTTTGGGGTGCTGAATATTCCTTACCTTTCAGAGAATCCTCTCCCATTTAAGTCCAAGCAACCCAATAGCAGTGGTGAGACCCATTTAGAGCATCTGGTGGTGATTTCCAGCAGCACCTCACCCTGTAAAGAGTTTGGAGCCAAGTTCCCATATCCCAAGCACCTATCATGGATAGCAGCAGCCATGCTAGGGAATGCACTGAGTATTTTCATTGCATGTTAGTGATTAATAACACACTCTGGTGTTTTAGCGGTAACGATGGGGAAGAGGAAGATGTGAGGCAGAGATGCTGAATATTTCAAAATTGCTGTCTAGCTAGTTTTGCCTATCTTTAGACTTGTGGAAGTGGCCTGTTCTGGGATGGCTCTGCAGGAGCCATGCAGCAGTAGAGTAGATAGAGTAGGGAGAGGCAGAAACCTGCAATCAGCAAGTCATTCCTCTGTTTAGGGTACCTGTCTGGGGAAAGCAGACATCAGCCCCACCTGCATCAATGCTGAGTGCAGAAGGGAACTGATCATGAGGGCAGCCCACGCTGAAATTTAACACGGTTGACCATGTGTGAGGAGCTCTACCCCTACAGCCTGACTTTCAGAGCTTTTGCAGGGCACCACTGAAAACACAATCCCCGTGGTGGGGGCTGCTTCCAATAAAGGGGGACCTTTTGCAGCTTGAGCTGGCCCCGCAGCAGGGACCTACTTTGTGTTCAGGGCAAGGACTCACTGGCTGTGGTTTGGGTGCTGGGTCTGGCTCTAAGCCCTGTAGGACTGCTCCAAGCTGCTTTGCCCTCTGGCTTATTAAGGACACTGCATCCAGCTCTAAGCTCTGTAGAGCACCTTGAGGTGCTTGCAAATGCAACTCACTTCTGCCCTAAGGACTTTGCTAGATAAAAAGACAGCGTGGAGCAGCTTAGTGTGATTGTATAGTGGAGTCCGTGATGGTAATTCCCACACAAGTTTCACAAGGGCACATGGGATCACTGTAACACATTTGCCTCTGGAAATGCCTGACTCTGCAGTCATCTAAATATGTGTTTTCATTTTTGTATCTTGGTCCAAATCTGTTGAACGAAGAGACCAGTAAGTCCAGCTGAGTCTATCTAGAGAAGAATTTAATCTCACACACCTTTGCAGATGATGTGTTTATAGGGCAGGGAGAAATATGTGTGTATATATATAAAAACTGGTTGTGTGTGTGTGATGTAACTTGCCAGGGAGACATATAAGGTAAGGGTTACTAAGACCCATTCCCTGCCCAGTAGCACTGCATGGCCAGATTCGGATTTATATTCACCTTATCAAATTCAAACAAGCAAAAGAAAGCAGTTTGTCCTGCAGCCTTTAACTAAGCTGTGGCTCTCTTTGGCATAGGATGTTGTAGCTGCTGGGAATTTACTATGGGGTCAAAATGCACTTACACAAATCCTTGGAAGAGACTGTCTGCTAAGCATGACTCAACCCAGAGATACCATCTTAGGCTCAGGAAATCCCAGAGCTGCACGTTTCTGGAAGCTGGGTAGGGTACAGGGGAGGTACCAACATGCTTGCGCTCTTTCCAAACTCTACCCTAAGCATCTGCTAGTGGTGCTGAGAGGGGAAGAGAGCCTGGGCTAGGGGGACCTTCAGTCTAATCCTTATGGCTATTCTTGCAGTCTGCTTGCACATCTCCACATCTCCAATCTCCCAGGCTACTTCAAAGCAAATTTATCCTTCAGTGTTTGCCTCCATGTCTGCTGTTGTGGAGATTTGGGACACTTGGGCACTCTCAGACAAGCAGGACAAGACTATGGCAGACATCAGCATAAACAAACTGTGTATCTTATTAGTCTAGGGACAATTGTCTGTTCTGGCAATTGGATTTTATGTTTTCACTACATTTAGAATTATAACAACCAGTTCATTAAGATTTAGCTATCTCAGATGAGTGTCTCTGGTGGATGGGCTGTGTGCTTTACAGATGCTGAAAGGAACTGGACTAGTCATGTCTGCCACCTTTATCTCTCATTGCCTGGTCAGCGAGCTCAGACAAGGAATGTATGGCCTGGCAGAAATTCCTATCCAGGTGTCAGGCAGGGAGAGTGGGTTTGCTATATAAGAACCTGAAAGCCTAAATTCTGATATTTTTTTTTCTTGACAGATGGGATGCAAAAGAAGGCGAGGACATATCTTTTCTGAAGGATGACCTTGACAGCCAGGTGAGTTCATGAGTTCAAGGCTGGCTGTTTTCTCAAAACATGCATTATCAGGAAAGTTGAAGGCTCTCAGCCACTGCAGAGCTGGGACACCTCTATGTTGGGGTAAATGTACCCTCATTACACTCTCCAGGTGGCATGATGTGAGAGCAGCTTCACTTCTTGCATTGACCCTTTGTCAGCACAACCACTCCACTTATTCTGGTCCCTGAACACTTATCTTCTCCACTTACAGCTTTTTTCATTGTTTAATGGCCTTGGCAAATTTTTCCTCAAGTTTTGAGTACCATTATAGACAGGGAATACCATATATTGATATTCCAATAAGCTGAACTGAGTATCTCCTTCTTTTCTCAGAGGAGCCTTGGTATGGACAAGCGGAAGAACAGAGGTGAGGATGGGGTGGAAGCGAACTGCACAGCTGAACTGGAGGAGAAGGTGAAACAGCCAAGCCTCCAAGATCATGGGGCCTCCTCATCACAAAGGCTACGAGGTGGAAAGGTCCAGTCTGCCCACAATGGCCAGAAGGAGGAGCGGAGAGGCATGAAGAGCTTCAGCATGGAGGCACCTGCAGCCAGCACAGGTGACTCGGAGCCAGGGCCCAAGCCAAGTAAGGAAGGCATTGTGGAAGATGCCAATGGGAAACCTGGCACTTCTGACATCTGCCAGGAGAAGGAGAGCACTGACAGCACTGCTTCACAGAGCAGCCCTCCAAGCACTGTGCAGGCCACCAGGCGTGGCAGTGAGGAGACCTTGTCATTGCCCATGGGAGCGAATTTAGATGGAGCTGGCTTAGAGAAAAACACAGCTTCAGAGCAGGAGTCCACTGAGGGCTCTTCAAACAGTCATGGAGGAAAGCTGGACACAGTAGGAGGAGACAGACTGGATGCAAGTCAAGGACAGCTGGTGAAAACAAGAGGGGAGGAAGCAACCCATAATACTGCCCTTCAGGGGCAGACACTTGCACTGAAAGGAGGTGAAGATGCTGAAGGCACTGAACACAGAGGAGAGCCTTTGCCCCCAAGGAAAGCCAACTCTGACAAGACTGTTTTGTCCAAGCAGGACACAGCAAAATCACAGCCCAGGGAAGGGGACCAGGCCGAGGATTGCAAGGACAAGGACAGTGGGGACACTCTCAACTAGCAAAGATTGCACTGGTTTGCCTGAGACAGAAGGTGAGTTCCTGACCCCACTCCTTGTGGTGTGTTTGTTATCCCATTAACACAGTCAGCCATAGTACAGGTCCACGACTGCGTCTTCTGTGACCATAATGCATCACACCAGATAACTATCCAGAAATGTTCATTAATAATTACATGGATCCCTCAGGTAGTCTAAATCTGTGTATCCCAAAGAGCTGTCCTGGACTGGTCAGGGAAGCAATGGGAAGTTAGACAGGAAAATTTGGACAGAAGACTGGGCTGCTGAGTCTGGCTGATGACAAGCATTAGTCAGGGCACAAACTGAAACTGTTCCTGGGAAGGGATAACTCTCAGAAAGGATAGCCGGATGAATTTATTTCTCTCTGGGGTGATCACAACTACAGTAACTTGAGGTCAGCATGGTCCCTTTCCCAAAACACTTGCAAAGCTATAGAAACCCACATCGTGGACAGTAGTTTGAAGAAGGTGGGCTGCATGTGGGGTTCTCTTCACAGTACAAGATCTGTGAATGCTACACTTTGGCTTACACATGTGGTAACACTAATGTGCAAGGCAGTTATAAATACAAAGGGTGAGGTGGTTCCCGTAAAAAAGGTTTATGAACCAAACCTAAAGGAGGAAGAACAGATCTGGTTATATAGCAATGCTCCAGGTTTTATGCAAGCAAAGAAGTTTCTTCCAGCGGGGTAAATGCAGAACAAGAAAAGCCAAGAGAAACACCAAAGTATGACAGGCAGAAAAGTAATGTAGAAATTAGGGGGAAGAGGCAAGGAGAGAGTGTAGGGGCTCTTTGGCAGCTACCTTGGCAAGATGTGTTTTTTCCAGGCAATGTCATGCACAGATCAGTGTATCATACCCACAGGTGCTGAATCGGACCAGTAAGTCAGGATGTGATTCTATTACCAGGTTAGGCAGTAAGGTTGCAATTCACCCCACCTAACTCAGGCTGAGCTCACAGGCACCTAACTTAAGATCTGGGCTTTGTTTTGCTTCAAAGAAGAGAGATGAGCACTTCCAGAATGCAATCCAGCTCTTGCTAACACCAGAATTGTTCTCAGGCTGCGCCTGGCTCTATCCTTTAAGTAGAAAGGCAGCAGTTATATTCCATAAGTAGGCACTTCAGCTCAAAGCGAGGCAGGCAGATCCCCCCCACCAAGTGCCTTTCCCTGATTCCAGCAGGCTTTTCTTCAGACCCCGACCCAGCAGCTTGTCACTGGGTATTGCTTAGTATTCATCCCAGAGGTACAAATGAGCTTAGGGATGAAGTGGTTAAGCTGCTAACAAAGACTTTCACTATAATCCAATACTATACAAAAGGCATGGAGAAGCGCAAGCGTTACAGCTGTTTAAAAAAAGACAAAACACTAAGAACCAGCAGGAGCTAGGTCTGTGTGTGAACTAAAATTCCTTCAAGTGAGGGAAATGAATTCCAATAGCATTTAGGAAAATGTTAAAGACACCTGGATGCACGTAGCGGGAGTTTACTGTCCAGGCCATGCCTCTCCAGCCTACCAAAAATCCCCCCAAAGTAGAGGATGAAGGAACTGATGACTACTTTTCTCACTCAGGATAACTTTAATTAGACACTAGCTAAGAAGAAACAATAAATAGTCCATTTTCATCTCAGCAATGGAGATTCCTATGGTTTGATAGTAGGGCCCTGAGTTCACTTCAGCATGGCTCTTTACTCCATCACTCCTCACTGAACTCATTACAGCAGGCTTAATTATAAACATACCTTTATGTCTTAGAGAAAAGAAGGTGACTTAACCTGGTGTTTGCACTTAAGAACTCGCATGTCTGCTTGGCTAAGCTGGAACTTGAGACTAGTATTGCTCTCTGAAAATATTTATTACTTGGGAAACACCAAGTGTAGTGATGCCAGGGGAAAATGAGGGGTTAACTGGTGTCCCAGTTACCCACTGCCATTTCATTCTGCCTGCCTTCCCATGTACTTCCTAGCTGAAACTTTCCCTTGCCTAAGTGTGCCCCCACAAGAGCGTGTATTCCTGCCTCACTTTCCTCTCTTTCCCAAATAGGTTAAGATGAGTTTCTAGGTGTGCCTGAACTATGCACTCAGCATCAGGTACCACCTTTTGAGGCATATGAATTAAAGCAAAATACTTCCTTTTCTTGCTCTTTCCTGTAATTTATTTTAGGAGATGCTTCCAGTTTCAGAGGAACCCTGTGCAGTATATGGATGGCAGGTCACTTGGGGTGAGGGCCTTTAAAGTGTCAGTGCTTTAGAGTGTTAGGGCCTTTAGAGTGTCAGATCTGTGTTAGGATCACAGGAAGCAACACAGCTACATCAAATTTTAAACTGAGAGAATGCATTTTCATTCCTTTAGTCCTCTCTGAGCACACTGGTCTGTGGTTGTTTCATTTGAACGTTTCTTCACTTTCCACTGAAGCCTCTGGCTTTCTCACCACCCATGGAGGTACCAGGGTGAGCCAGTGCCACAGTTTCTGTGTTTCCCCATCCCAGCAATAGATTTCTCCAGGTTTTTGGTTTGGGTTTTTTTTTTCATTCCGTCAGCTGCAAGAGCATTTAGAGAACGAGTGCATGAGTGCTGCTTGCCTGTTAGTCTTTAATGATGTTCTAGGGCATCAACGTCACCTCCTATCTGCTGAAGTCAGCACAAAGCAATTTGACCTCTCCCTTTGCACCAGTGACATGCCACTATCAGGGTTGGCTTTCCCAAACAAGATCACTTGCAGACAGGGTGAATTCTGCCATGATTTATCTATCAGTAGTGGGGAGAAAAGCCAAGAGGAAGACAGAAGGGCCTGTCTTTAGCTGTCTGCTCCCTGTGTCCAATTTGTCAGGAACATCCCTTGGCAGACAAAAAAAAAAAAAAAAAAAGCAAGACCTGGATTTCTCTAGCACTAGCTCAGCACAACGAGAACAGTTCATCTGCATGGCTTGACAGCAGGGCTCCTAGGAGCAACAAAATAGCAACAATGACAACAACAACCACCAAAAAAGCAATAGCTCATTTGGCTCAAGTAGGTTAAGTTGTCAGTGTCTTTGGAGTGAAAAGGTCTCGTGTCTATTCCTGCCGTTGCTTTGAAGTTCCCAAATCAACATGACAGGCTGCACAATGACACAGATGGCAGTCATAAATAACCACCGGCTGGTAACAGTCACTTCCCTTCTCCCTTGGCTTCTGTTTCCCAGTGCTCTACAGACAGATTAGTTTTAGACCACAGTATGTATAAAAAGCTGCAAAGCTCTACTTTATTTTCATGTAATTCTCCCTGAAGTGTTACTTCACAGGAATTCTTTGGAACCAGATCCCTTAGGATTGCCCCCATTTGCGGGATGTTTGAATCTTTGGTGGGATTTTCTACTTGGGTTTTTGGTTTGGGTTTTGTTTTTTTTTTTGCTTATTGAGCCTGATGCCTGCAGCTGATGCTTTAGGTAAAGGATTGCCCAAAATGCAACCTGTAGGAAACCTGCATTCAGCAAAGCCACTGCGGGTGGCCCCCAGAGGGACTTAATAGGTGTGGCTGTGCTCAAGGGAAACATTGCTACATCAGCTGAGTCCCATCACGAATGTAACCATGTGGCAGGCTGATGATTCTGCCTTTTTCAGCCTATCTAATAAAAGCACAGCATTATCCAGCAGAGCAAGCTTTAGCAAGAACTGGGAAAAGAGCATCATTCAAGAAGCTGAAAGAGCAGTAAGATCAAGCATTAAATGAAGAGCTGCACTTTTTGTTAGAATGCAAAATTAAGAGTTTATTTATTCTGTTTGTGCCTAGTACCATGAATTCAGGTGCCCAAACTGCCTTAATTATTTGCTTCCTCTCACCACTTGAGTATAATCTTTAAGGAACAGCTAGTCCTCAGTGAATAGCCCAGAATCCAGTTAAGAGGCTGTGGGCTGGTGCCTCATGTATATTTTTTAACAGCTGATGCTTACACTGAATTGCAGGTGTCCGTGCCTAACTGTATTGATCTGACATCAGGCCAACACAATTACGATGTTATCCCACTGCAGCAGGGGAAGAAGGGGGTGTCTTTCACCCTGTGGCGTGTGAGCAATGGTATCACAAATTCTTTTGTTTGATGAAGGGCTTTATGTGGCAAGGTAAATGGGTTGTTGTTCTGCAAACCTCCAGGAGGTACCGAGCAGCTCTGTTTTGGTAAATCCAGGTCAGCTGGAAATCTTTACTGTGTTCTGTGTCCACGTACCCAGTGGACATTACACCAAGGAATGACCTGAAGCACCTGGTAGAATACATGAGCAAAGCCTGTGCCAAGAACCCAAATTATAATCTGGATGGCTACTGTCTTGGAGGACAGAGACTTTGTAGAGAAAAAGGAAGATGATTAATGTAAACCAGACCTACATGTAATATGACTAGCCTTAAGGAGAAGCATCTGGAGGAATCTGTTGTCATGGGTTATCAAGACTGGTTAATGATTTCCTGCTAGGAGGTAGCAGGTAACTTACCAGTGAGATAGGGGTTTTTTTCAGTGAAAAATACAGATTTGACAAATGCCATGCATGTACCAGAAATGTGTCTGCTTCAACATCTCATATTTCATAAAGCCCAAACTGGAGTCCTTGTTAAACCTTTTCTAAACAGAAAATTTTAATGTTATGTTTTTAAATACTGGTGATTCAGTTTTGATACTGTGCAATTTTTGGAAAATCAGTGTTGAAACAGATGGTATGATTTTGCAAAATACAACCTATCAACCCTGAAAGGATTGTAAAAATATCATACCGTTGAAAAGTTTATATTGTGGAATTCCCATCCAGTAGAAAATCCTGTACCAGGTCACTTCATGTGATGCCAGGGACATGCCCTCTGTTCACGGACCTCACAACGTCGCAAAGCACAGCAGATAACCTGTAGCAGCAGTAAACATCAGTGATCAGTGATAACAATGTGCTCTCCACCTGCTGTGCTCCTGGGCTTTGTGGGGCCCGTGTCCCCCACACATTAATCTGCAGATCTCACTCCCCACTGCAGATGCTACTCATCCATTTCTGCAGAACAGCAGCTCCTTGCAGTAAGTAGCCCCCTTGTGAGTTTCACAGCTTCCACTGCTAATGTCTATTTATGGCACTAAAAATCGCCAGCACCTTCAAACCAGTTGGAGATGCTGTGCAGAGAGTGTGGTGGGGCTTTTATCCTTTGCTTCAAATAACAAGGAATAAATATTTACCCGAAGTGCAGGACTGGAATCCCTGGAGAATGTCCAACAAGTCCCAGAGAAGTAAACGATACACAAAAACCACAGAAGCTTTTCCCTGAATTCTCTTGAGAAAATTAATCTTAACATCTTTAGAGAAAATGCAGCTGGGGGTAGATTTCCAGAGCAGCTCCAGGGATCTGACCTTGCCGCTCTGGCTGACGTAAACAGGAGTGGGGCAGGCAGGGCCTGTGTGTTGCAGGACTGAGGAGGTCAGAAGAGGTCAGCTTTCTGATGTAAACCAGTGCTAAAGGTTGGTGCAGGAAGCAGTACAAGCAGAAACCAACACTTCTCAATACATTTATGGAGCTACCAAAGAATATATCAGTTTCATTAAGGTTCAGGAGACAAGAAGATGCCATCTGCTGTTATGTCTTGGAAGTTGGCCTAGGATTGGCAGGGTGAGGTCTCAAGGGCTTGACTTGAATAGCATCGGCCTCCCTGGTCCTTCCTGCAGTCCACATCACCTTCTGGAGCCCACCATTATGCTGTCGGCATTTCCAATTCCCAGAGCACATCTTAGTACCACGTACCACCAACGTGGAAAGCTTAGTCCTCATGCAGAATTACGGAGTGGTATGGCTTAATACAGGACTTGGCACAGTTATCTTCATACCTCTAGAGTGATGGAAAGCCCTTCTCGTGGCACGACATGGGAAAATACTGTTAACAGTGGAAAACACAGGGAATTTTTTTTTAATGTCAGAATGGTTCAAGAGAAATGTACTTGAACTGAAGAGGCACAGGGAAGGACTCCAGGGATGTTCAGGGAATGGTTGTTTAGTCTAGCAAAATGAAGGCAGAAAGTGATGGGAGTTGTGATCTCTGTAAATACAGTGCAGTAGTGAACACCCATGGAGGAGGAGAAACATTCAAGCCAGAAAACAGTGCTGGTGCAAGAATCAATATATTGAAGCATCCCATGAATAAATATGGGAAAATCAGAAAAAGGTTGCTCCCTGTCAGAGGACAGGTGACTTAGAAGCATGCCATGGTTGAAGCAGGGACTCTTATCATCTTCTAGGCTGGCCTGACCAGCGTGCTTTGGCAGGCATGAGGTACCGGTGTCGTGCTTTTGACAGTGACAGGATGGATTTGATGACAGTTGTGTATGCTTCTGTCAAAAGTTGGTGACCACTGTCAAAGCAGATGCTTTCACTGACACCCAGAACAACTAGCATATACATCCCATCTGGAAATGTAGGCTCTGGACTCCTAAAGCTCTCTGGCACTTTTCAAGAGCTTCTGTCTCTTCTTTGGTTTGTCAGGGTGACTTGAGGAGAGAAGGAACTATTAGAAGCTGTTAGTGCATCAAGAGTCCCAGGCCAAAGCTAGTCATTGGAGCACCTGTACTTCCTTATGGCTATTTACTCAAGCTTAACAAGTCTAAACATAATTTAGGGCTCTGACAGGCAAGCTGTTGCCATTTTAAACATTGAAAATGGAGCTGCTCTTGTAGCCTGCAGTTGTTGCCGTTATGACAGAGCTGGCAGAAGGGAGCACGTGCCCATACCTCAGCCCGCTGTGTTAACCCTCTTAATGTAAACCCCACATGAAAAGGAGTTAGTTGTACCACATCAGGGCCTGCCCTGCCACGGCACAGCCCCATCTTCCTTTCTGCCAGCTCTGCTGTTGAGAAGGAACAGGCAGACTACAGAGAGTGACAATATCTTAAACCACTCCAAAAGGAATCTCCACCAAAGACTGCCTTTACATATTTAAGCTCATCAAGGGTTGCAGTGATATTTTTTCTACCAGTGGAAAATCTAGACAGGATTAGGATTTTTTTCCCCTTAAATAATCAGTTCTAATTCAAATGGGAATTAATTCAGGGATGTCTAATGGCCTTGCGCTAGACAGAAGATGCCTCATGATCTTACTGATCTTTTTTTCTGGCCTTACAGTATACTTGGGAACAGCAGATAAATATATATATATATATCTCCATTTTTAAAAAGCTAAGTGAGAAAATCTGGTATGATGATGTCTAACAGATGGTCCTTACACGTCATGCCTGAATCTGCCTTGCAGTATTTCATGAGACTGTCTGAGTGGTCCACTAAGAACAAAATTGTCTCTGGAAACTCTGGGCCTGCTTCCGGAGAGACCAAACAACATTATGTCTTCCAACCCAAGCAGAGGATGGATGGCACTAATCTCAGACGAAGGAAGAGGGGCCAAATTTCCAGACTTCATCAGCTACGTTCAGCTTTAGTCTTCAGGGACTTCATGTACATCCACCCCCATGACACGAGATTTAACCAGTAGGTCCTACAACGGGCTGTTGTTGGCTTGGCTGTGAAAGTCATCCCAGTGGTGTCCCACATCCAGCCAGGCTGGGAAATGTGAGGCAGCTGGAGCCTTTGAGATAGACCACCAGCGATCTGCATTAATCCTCCCATGTGACAGTGACACACGGAGGGGAATTTGGCACTGCATCCCCTTGCTGCTGATGGCACAGTCAAAGGCAGCACACAGCCGCATCGCTCTCCTGAGCCCTGACTGACAACAGTCACGCTAGCATGGAGCTTGCTAAATCTCCGACCAGCCCTTGAGCTATGCATGGAAAAGAGGATACAGTTTGAAATGAGAGAAATGCTAATCACTATGTCTAATTACTAAGAGAAGTAATGACTTTAAAGCCCACCAGTATCTTGGCTGTAAGGACTCGCTCATGCACAGCAAGAAGGTGTCTGCATGGAAACAATAATACTGCAAAACAGGAATGAGAATTGTCTACCGGCAATAACAGCACAGGGCTGTCAATCAGACTTTTGAAAACATTAATAATAAAAGAGATTAACAATAAACAGAGCTAGCTCTGGTGTCAGTTCTGACTTTCAAAGCAGATTATTTTACAATATGTGGACCACCAAGAGCAACTCTGAAAATCTGCTTCCTGGCCCTTCCCAGTAGCGTTAAATCCCAGAAATGTGCTGCTGCAGCACTAAGCACCCCCTCAGCAGCAGGATGTGGCCAACCCCATCCGTTGCACATGTACAGGGCGATGAAAAATGTCTCCAGCACAACAGTCTTAAGAGTCTCTTCTCAGCACCAATTATTTCAGTACCTCAGGTATGATTTCAGTGCAGTTCCTTACTAGATATCCATGGCTGTGTCCTTGAATGATTCCTGTAGAGGTTTCCTTTTTATGCGAGCCAAGCTTACTATCGCCTCTCCTGCATTCATGGTATTTAATCAGTTTTTCTTTTTATATCCCCTCTCTGTGCTTTCTTGGGAGCTTTGGGTGCTGAAATCTGCATCAGCAAAAGGCAGATCTGTGGATTTAAACATGGATGCGGGAAAATGCCAGCTCAGCAGTTCTGAGCAGCAGCCAAGCATCTGGCAACTACAAGGAGAGGGGGGGAAAAAAAAGTCTGTCTTTCCCAATTAAAATCAACATATCTGGGTCTGCAGGCAGCTACAGGACAGCAGGCTCCACTTACAGGTTAGGTTTTTCACTACAGAAAAGGTGACACTTGGCGAACACAAGTGCTGCATCCCCAGGCAAGGTTTCAGAAAAGGACCACAAAGCCCTGTGCAAAATCAGCCCTTCCTCATGTGGCTCCAGGTGCTGCACAAACACACACAAAACCATACAGTCCTTGAGACAAAAGAAGAGATTAAAGTAGTCTTAATGAACCCAGAGGAGGACTGGGAGCATTTCATCGAGACTGGTACATTCAGTCCATCCCCTGGGCCACAGAGCTGCACGTTGCTCCCACTGGATGTGGCATGTAGGGATCTGGGTTACGCTGCAGTGGTACCTCCCAAGCAGCCCCAGCCGTGCAGGAAGGTCAGGCTGAAACTCAGCAGACGTTTTTAATTTACTGCTCAGCAGTTCCCTAAAGGCTGATAATCCCGCTGCTGTTTCTGCTTTTGTTTCACAGGCTAACACGCTGAAGGTGGTGGATGAAAGGAGAAGAGGAGCACAAGCTTGTCCTCACTCTTTTACCTTCTATGAAATCATCTTTCAGCACCTCCCCAGTGCCCTTCAGCACCCATTTGCAACACATGGGGTCCCCCGTCAACACCCCCCACTCCCAGTTTTGGCATCACCCTTTCCTATCCATATGCCAAAGGACAGGGAAGGCTACACACACTCCCAACCTACAAAGAAAACACGGTCACTTATCCTTTGTATTTGTTTTGCCTATATTGCAGCTGTGTGGCAAGCCCATGAAATGTCTACTGGATGCACTTTATTTTATTTAATAACTAATTCTGCTTAAAGTTAAGATTTAAGTTTCTAGGCACACCACCCGTTTCCTCCCACAGAGGCTGGCAGGGGACTGCACGTGCTGGGAGGACGGCAGGGGCTGTGCGAGCTCCCGGTCGCTGTTGGGCAGGGAGCAGGCGACTGGCACAGCAGAGCAATAGGAGACCTGGTGAGAGGTGTTACATTGTAGTTCAGTAGCTGGATGAAAAAGTAGTGTTTAGGGCAGCTCTTGTACTAGAGGTTTGTATGTGGTTGAAGTGCTGGCAGAAGCGTATGGTAGCTGCATGGGCCATGGGACACGAAGGGGATGGAGAGTCCTCCAGTGACACTGTGGGGTGCAGGTGCTTTTGACAAGCACACATCAACTACCGCACCTTGTCCTTTACCAGCTTGCTTTCCTCCTGTTGCAGCAGAGGCCAGGTCAGCACATTAGGAGCCCATGCTTTTTTCTGAGGTGGCTGCTAGACTGAGCAGGTATGTATGCAGCTCAGCACAACACCGTGCCCACTTCATAGGGCCAGGAGTATCTACAGTAGCTGGAGATGCTTGCAGCTTTTATGTGCCAAGCAGGGCAAGGAGGAGGACAGCACAAATGCAATAATTTTCCTTCTCCACCACACTGCACAAAGGAGTTGGCAGCAGGACCCAGCCCAAATTGCAGCTGAAGGTCTAAGGCTTCCTATCAAATGTTTTAAAGTTCCTGGTTGTGCCTTTCATAGCCTTGTGCTTGAATAAGAGGGCAGCAGTTCCTCTGGAAGCTGCCATGCAGACATTTTGACCTGGCCTTAAAAGACACCTTTCAAATCGAGGATCTGGATGAGCATTTACAAGCATAAATGTGCGAGAATCCCAGCTGCTCGGACTTCCCCAAGCAGCTAAGAGATTCACAGCAAACCAGGACCTAGCTGAAAGACAGCTACCAATTAAGGTGGCAGAAGACAGGCACAAGGAATAACACAACATAGTTTCTGAATTCTGAATGACAGAGCAAAGAGGATCTCACCTCTGTTTTGAAGTGCTGCTCTAAAACTTGGTGCAGGAGTACACATACATGCAGACACATATGCGTGGAGATTTATTGGATTTCATTGCAGGACGCATTCACTAACCAAAATGGCAGAGTGCCTTGGTGATAAGGTTGGCACGTGTGGACTGAAATACTGTATCCTGTTTTAATAAACTAATATTTGCACAGATAAACATTTTGGTTTTCCACATAACTTAGATCTACAGCACCTATCTCATGAAGAACAAGCCTGGGTATTTCCTCTACATGCCAGATTCAGGGGAGTTTACTGGCATCAGACCAGATATTATCAAGAAACAGAGTGTGCAGCTTTCATGTTTTATCAGCAGAAACATCTTAATCCCACCAAAGACCAGACTGGGTTTATTTGGACTTATCCCACAGATAAAAAGAACAGATAGAAAAAAGAAGCCAGACTGTAGAACTGCTCCATGTCCTGGAGATTCTCCATCACTGTTAAAGGCTGATATGCCTTACCTGACCGGCTCAAAAACCTGCTTACAATTGTTTATTTTTTTAAAATTTATTATTATTTTGTACATCAGGTGACTGATCTCAATCTTGGTCCAGTCAGACTGAGACATTACCAGCAAATACCAGGAACTGGCTTGCCTCATGGTCCACACAAAATACAGTCTCAGATCAAGAGCTTGTTGCACCTCAGCAGCAGTCAGGCACACAGCCAGGTAAACAAACTTTTATATTGCCCCTGGTCCAGCACTTAGTTGTAGAGATAAAAAACTCAGCTGCAGTTGTTGCTGTATTTTATGGCCCTAGACTCCTTTTTGAAAGGAAAACTGTCACTTTTCCCACATTCCCTCCTTTTTCTCCTACAAATCCAAGTAACTTTGCATTCAGTGATGCCTAGGAAGGACTGAGTCTGTACCAAGCTCCAGGGATGGGACTGTACAGATAGTGCCTGTTTCTAAGTGTAATTTTTTTCCTGCTCATTAACACTTCGCTTGAATGCACTTTGGTTGGTGCCTGGATTGCCATTTTTCAGAAAACTGTGGCTAGCTGTTTCTTCTTTACAGTGAGAGAAAAGACTGAAAAATCAAAAAATCTGATGTAGAGGAATTATTTATATGAAATAAAAGTTGTAATGAGGAAAAAGCTCCAGTTTCTTCAGTGTTTTTCAGTCCCACATGTAGAGTTTTCTGAACTGAATCAGTAATCTCTGCTTTTTAGAGCAACAGCTCCAATTCAGATGGCTTACCCCTTAGGACTGCACTTCACTCTTGGGCTAGCTCGGCTAACTCACCCGAAAAGCTTGCTGCAGTGAAGACAGCCTGCATTGTAACGCAAGGCTCACTTTTCAGAGGCATCAAAGCCTTCTCATTGCCACAGCCCTTTTCTTGCAAGCAAATGTGATGGCAGCTTGCAGAGTGCAAAGTCATCTGCCTACAAGAGGTAGCTGTTTCCTCCCAGCAGTGGCTGGTAGCTCAGGGATTTTGTGAGAGTTATTCTAGCTCTTCCAGACAACAGGAAAAAACAGCAGCAACTCAGGCAGAACACCCTTTTCTTTAAACAGAAGAAACAGTTTGCGGCTAGACTCTCTTCTACTTGGTAAAATGTACCACCAAATGTCAACACAGCAACTCTGTAACTACAATTTGTATCAAAATTCGTTTCAGACTAGTGAATCAACTCTTGTATAAAGAGATCAATTTTAAAACCCTCAAGCCAAGGACAAAAATACATCTGGATAAAGTTGGAGATGCTTCAGTTTCCAAAGCTTTACCAAGCCAATTGCTGTACGAGGCAACGACATAAAATCTTGACAGCAGTTCCAGCTCTCCATTCTTATCCCAGCAAATCTAATACCTACAGCAGAAGCAGAATGCACAAATTACTAACAAGTGAAGCCTTATACAGAGTCTAGAAGCAGAAATAACGGAAATGTTCACTGATCTTCAACACCAGTTCCCCTCCAGATAAATTGGTTGCAAATGGCAGGAGCCTGAAGCTAAACTGGCATTTAGACAGGAATTTTTGTATTTGGAGTGTGTAATACAGTAGTTAGTGCTTTTTAAGTTATGTGGAAAGCTTTTTAAGTCAATTAGAGGCACAGAGCAGGAGCAGGGTACAGCACTGCTGTGCAGTTCAAAGCACTGCCTGCTGCCTTCCCTCAGAAAAAAGGACAAGTTCAAGAACAGCTCAACCAGTTCACAGGCTCACAGGCTGGGCAGCTACTGGCAGGCAAAGCCAACACACTGGGAAGTCCGCAGCCACTTCCTGACAGCACCAGCTTAGTGCAGCAACACAACAACTGACCAGATGTGAAGCTCTCCCAAAACTGCCTCTGAACACACGCGGCATAGACAGAAGTCAAGCTTTACCTCCTTAGCTTCATGCTCCAGCTCAGGTATAGCTGTTTCTTATACCGTACCCCTCTCCACACACTTCAGCACCTCCAGGACTCACAACCGGCTGTCAATAATACCCCTCCCCACATGCATAACCCTCACCAGAGTGGCCCACTGAGATTTGTTTTGAAGCAGCCACTGATTTTGTTGTCAACACTACACCACAAGCCTGCTTTTCAGCTACACTCATGAATTAAGCCAAGATCTGGAGTAAAAATAACACCACTTTCCTTGTCAGAAATACAGCCCCGTCCCAGGAATCTGGGATTGAGATGGTATGCACTACATCAGTTGAGACCAGGAGACAACATGTGTGAGGAAGAGGTAGCTTTTAGAAAATTAAAATGTGAGCTAGCTGCTGGAGCATATTACATGCTCCAGTAACTTTTTTTCCAGCCATTTCCCTTCCTTCTGGTCCCTCTGCACGTGAATTACACCAAATGCACTCTCCTTGAACAAACTGAGCTCAATGGGACAAGACCAGCGCATACTGGCAGAGGACAAGCACTATACATCAGTAAGTAGGTGTAAACCCAGAGGCATCTACGTGCAAGGAAAGAATCAAGAAGGTTTAAAAAAACATCCTCTGATCTAGACACACCTTTGTCTGGACATCATTGATAATTCTTCACTTACTGCTCCTTCTTTTAGGGAGCACTTCCATTTGACAGAGCTTGCAGTTCAAATCCTTCTGTAAGGAGCAAAGCAGAAGCAGTGTTACACAGTGCTGAAATGTCACGTGAGAGTTGGACAAGACAGTATTAGCAGAAATTTTCTTCACCACAAGTCCAATTGCTCCCTCATGAGACTCTTCTCAGTCAGAAAGGAAAACCAGAACATGACCTGGTCTTCCCTCCATCCACTTAAGTGATTACTGGGATTAGGAACTGAAAAAATCAAAGCTACCATGGTATTTACCTTCCCTCAACACCTGACAATGCATTCTGTCACCGTGTTTCAGAACTAAGTAGCACCTGAAGCACAAATGTACAGCGACTTCTGTTCTTTGCTGCCATTTTTTAAAGGCTCTTAAGAGGACAAGAATCTGGAACTCAGGCCTTAAACAGTACAGAGACTCAAAGCTTGGAGGAAAAGTTGGCATTATGGAATTGTTAAGAGTGTTTAATCAATAAGAAAATGAAGTAACAAAATAGAAACACAGATGCCACTATTCCAGCCATATTCTTACAGTCATCATGCTTTTACAGGAACATCCCACAGTCAGAACTTTTGAGACTCTTTGTTAACTTCCTTATGTCACTAAAGCAAAGGGCCTAAGAGGCTTCACGCACATTTGACTATCTTCTTCATCCAAACTGACTTTCAGACAACTCCCTTTCCCACTGGAAATGGGACACAGTTCTGTTTGCAAGTAACATGCAGGACAGCGTTTGTGTAAAGGGAGCAACCCTCACTAGCAATTCCGAGGAAATAACATTACAAATCATGAGGTTACAGCGATTTCTATCTAGGAAGCAACACAAAAGCCTGTGCCTTATCTTACCTAATACAATTACACTAAGTGAACTGATTATTTTTTTTTCCCGAGGAGCAATGAAGGGGAAGACTGAATTGGAGCTGAAGTAATACAACAGATAACAAGACAGCCTGCCTTTTAACCCCCAGGTTTACCAGAGATTGGTGACTGCACCATTTCAGGGCACTAAAAAATTACGTTCAGATGCAGATGACTGACCCAATACAACAATGGCAACATCGCGCAAAGATTCACCAACCAAGATGACAATCCAGCTGTCGTGTGTTGCAGCCAACCTACTTCCCAAGAAATCCCTAGTACCCTGAATTTTTAAAAGTTAGCTTACATCCAGAAACCAGTCCAGACAAGCCATTTTTGTTACTAGAGGTATCTGCAAAGTGCTCTTGGTCACTGATTTCTTGGACAGTCTGCCACCAAGAGAGTAAGGAGCACAGAGACAGGCTTATCACAGCCTGGCAACAATATCTCAAGGGAAACACATTTTCCTTCGGAGGACTAGGAATCCTAGCTAGGGAAAGGATGTAGAAGAGATTTTAGCTGAAGAATCTAGGTCCAAAAGGGCTTTGGAAAAGGCGGCTGCCCAAATCACAAAAGCTCCCTGTCCATTCGGCCAGCAGCCTGTGATCCTTCTGCATCTTTACAAGCCAAAGCTTCCCCTCCCCTTGCACACTTATACAACAATAGTGAAGTAACAGCCTGCTCCAACGCCAGTTGTAACAGGTACAGAAATCGAATGTTTCACTTAAATCTCAATTTGTCACCAGAGGAGAAGATGCAAAAACAGAGTCTGGGAACTCACCAAGCCTGCACTTTCATACAGGAATGAAGACAGTCACAACCATCTTCGTACTGGCTCATCAACTATTTTTAGCATCAGAAAGGGAGGCAACCATCCACAATGGGTCTGTTCCCTTTGATAAAGCGGATCTGAACACTCTCACTGTCCCAAAGATCCTTTACCACCAAAACCACAAACCAGGTGAAGAGCTTTAAATTGTTCCTGCTCCCAAACACAAGGCATCTCTCTGCAGTTACATGACAGGTTGGAAGAGGGCCATGCAGCCCATTTAATTCAATTCACTTCCTCTTCCATCTGCTCTACACAGCCATGCTCTATTAGTCTTCTGAGAGCAATTGTATTTAAAGTGAAAAATGCCAAGAGTCCATGTACATCCAGCATACATTGGATGCACTGTTCAAAGCCACCAGAGATTCACCAGTTCTGAGCTGCAGGCCAAGACCAGAGAAATCCCAGCATCCCTGTAATTCTACCCAGCTTTTATTTATCTTCAAAGGTTTTAAAAGTTAAACACAAGCTCCCTCCCAGAGACGCTTCCCAACTGGCTCTGCATTTAGTAGCAGAGCCAAGAAAACAGACTAAACTCAACTGGCACCAAACAAGGAGCCTGCTTTGTTCCTCTTTCACGCATTCCTCCCTGAGAGAGCTACAGAAAAGCCTTTGCCCCTACAACCAGAGGCGTACGCCAAGGACAGCAAATGGCATCATTATCACCAGGATGCATGTGGCAGCCCCATGGGCAGGTATCAACGTGCTGCAGGCAGAACTGCCAAGGGAACAAAATCACCCACTACTACAGCACAGACACACACAGGGCTAACCGCAGCCAACCGTCTGGCCAAAGCTGCGACCCGGTGCTGCTGCCAGGATACCGTCAGCCCTGCCACTGCAGTGGATAAATAGGAAGAGTTTAGCCCAGGAGGTGACAGGGTGGCAGGGCAGCTGCCTGCTTCAGGCTTTCAGCACCTTCACCAGCTCTTCTACCTGCCCTGCAGAAAGGTGGCAATGATCACATGCATGCTTTTGGCTCAAATGGCTAAGCGTGAGGTTTTTTTCCTTCCCAACAACTAGCTTTCTTTTCTAGCACAGTGACAACATACAGACTTTCCTGCATGCTCTCCAGAAAATTGAAAAGGAGGATGGAGGATCCCACCCAAACCACTCCCTCCTTTTGCCTGATTTCTTTCTGGAATCCCCTGCTTTTGTTTTCTACCTTTAACAGATGCTGCAAAAGAAATGCACAGATAATGACACAGGCTTAACACACAGCTGCCAGTCCAAAGCATACGGATCCAGGTATGAAACAGCTATTCACACACCCCATGCACCCCAAACTTTAAAAAAATCAAGTGCCATATTTTACAGCGCCTTTGTGATTTGCACAACTGAAATACATACACCACATTAGAACACATTTTTATCCCTCAGCAGAGGAAAACTGAACGCCTGGGATCATTTCACAGGGACGCGCGATAGCCTGGCAGCCGCACAGTTAAAGCATTCAACCAAAACCATCAATCTGAAAAGCAGCTGCTCAGAATGACACAAGTCTTACAGTTTCCCAGCTGATAGTCCACATCCCACAGCCATTAAAGGCCGGGTTTTTTGCACTGCTCATCAAGAGGGCCCCGCAGAACGCTTCTGAAGACTATGACGACTATGGGGCATGAAAAGCTCAAGCTAGGAGGCGAGCCTGCCCAGGGCACACCACGAGCTGGCACAGACCTACCTCCTGATGGCACTGGCTCCAGGGTGCCACTGAGGTGCCATGACGCTCTGTAAGCTCTGCCATCCCATGCAGGCAAGAGCAGGGGCACACAAGCCACGAAGCACCTCGCAGCACACTGCGCCGCATGCCGCCGCGAGACCTCCGCCTGCTTCTGCCACGAAAGATCAAGCTTTCATCACCACTGCTTTAGCTGATGCCCACGGTTAGTGGGAGTCAGGCGCGTATGGAGGTTTCTCCAGCCTCACCTGAGGAGACCAATGACAAATAAATCAATGTTACATGCCACAGTTGCCCATTGCAGCAGACAAATCATTTCTGCTGCCCAGAAAGCCCTTCCCGTTCAACATCCCTCCCAACCCATCCTCCCACCACCAAAGAGAACATACTGTATTACAGAGACTTTCATACTGGGAAAATATTTTAATATAGTAAACAAGTCAATTTACCTTTCACATGTTTTTAAATAAGTTTATGCTCGTTGTTAAACAAAACCGGTTTTTAAACAATGGATTACAGCCCCGAAATTCGTACAGTTCCCAGCTGATCCTGTAAATAGTGAGGAATTTTGGACACCGAGATCCTTTTCTAGGTAACAGACGGGCATAAATAGCGCAGGATTACGGCGGGTTCGCGAGGAGAAGCTAGCCCTGGCGAGGGAAGGAGCGAAGCCACAAAATTCCCTTTTGAGGAAAAATGGGGGGAGAAAGATGCCGCAGTTCTTCCCAGTCCAAGCCCCGCGGCCCGGCCCCGCGGCCCGGCGGTGTGTAGCCCCAGCCCTCCGCCGCTCGGCCGCGCCGGGGGTCTCGCAGCCGCCGCCCGCCGGGCCCCCGTGGGGCGGAGATGGGCGGGGGACGCCGCCGGCCGCTTCAGGGGCTGCCACGCACCCGGCGCAGCGCGGCGGCCCCCGCCTCGGGCCCGGGCGGCAGCGGGGAGGCGGCCGGGCGGCCCGTCTGGGCGACGCCGGCGTCGGAGCCGGGGCCCGGGCCCGTCCGCGGCGGCGGCGGCGGGGCCTCCTGCGTGGGCGCGGCGGGCGGCTGGCCGGCCGCGGGGCCCGACGGCGGCGCGGTGCGGGGCTGCGAGGTGCCGGCGGCGGGGCCGGGGCCGGAGGAGCCGCCGCGCACCGGCTGCCAGATGAGGCTGTAGTAGACGGCGAGGACGATGGCGGCCAGCGAGACGGAGAGGACGTAGGCCAGCACGGTGGCCAGGCGCACCCACTTCTTGTTGGTCTTGGCCGCCATGCGCGCCTTCTTGTCCCCGGTGTAAGTGGCGGGCTTGCCCCGCTCCGCCCCTGCCTCCTTCTCTTTCATGGGGGCCCGGCCCTTGGCCCGCTGCTCCACCGACCCCTCCGTGGTGGGCCCCGGCTCCGCGCCGCCACCGCCGCCGGCTCAGGACATGCCGCTCCCAGCTCGCGGGGCCGCCGCTCGTGCCGCTGCCCGCGGCCCGCGCTGCTCCGGCGGCTCCGCCGGCCGCGGGCGGGGCTGGGGCGGGGCCTCCAGGGGCAGCCCCGCCCCGCGGGGGCGGTGCCGATCGCCTTTAAAGGGCCGACACCCGGCCCGCCGGCCTTGCGGAGCGCGTGCGGCTAGCTGAGGGGGCGCGCGCCCGCCCCCCTTCCCCCCCGAGCGCCTCTGAGGCGGCGGCCTGGGCCGTCCCCGGTGGGCCTAGCCGTCCCCCCCGGTAGGTACGTGGGCTGTGGGCGGCGGGCTCGCCCCCGGCGCTCCCCCTGAGGCAAGCCGCAGTTGGGGCTTGCCTTTGGGGTTCTGTGAGCGCGGGGGGGTGAGCGCCAGGAGGGCTCCTGGCAGCGGCCTAGCGTGGGAGGGGGTCGGGAGCCTCCCGCCCTTCCACTGAGGGTCACTCGGTGACTCCCGCCTGCAGGTACCTGGGGTCCTGCGCTTTCAGTGTAGCTGGGAGGGCGTCCTGGCTGAGCAGCAGCCTCTGGGGACGAAGGCTTGGTTAATCCCCCTCGCATTGTGCTAGTCCCAAACCTACTGATATAATAGATTAATACATAATAGGTACAATCTAAAGCTGCCTCTAGGCTACGGGTTGACCTTACTCCCCATGTTAGTCCCCCCACAAAGCATTATACTGGTCAGGAGACAGCTAAAACACTGTTCTAGGGCATGGATTAGCCTTTTTAATTTTTTTCTGTATGGTGCAAAATTTTTGTTGTTTAGAATGATTTAGTTGCTCCTTCTTCAATAATTTTCTCCTCCCATTAAATCTTGGGCTGGTCAGGTGTGTCACAGCAGAAAAGCTCTTGTAAAGGAGGAGTTGCAGTCCTGAAAGAGGCTAACAGCAGCTGGAGAAATGACTGTCACCCAGAAAAGCATCGGAGGAAGTGAGTGAGTTTTGAGTTAAAGGTAGCATTTTATTTTTACACTCAATAGCAGGAAAAATGTGGAGGATTGGGAGAGAAAGGGAAAACCTTAGTTTTTGCAGGAAGTAGCATAGAGCTTGCAGCTCTGAGGAAGACTTACTGTGGCAGAAGGTAGGGAATAAAATGGTGTAACTTAAAAGTAACTGTAATTCTTGGAAAAAAAGTGGCTTGTGTTGACCAAAAGCTCCAGGGATGCTGTATGCATGTGGAGGAGTAGCACTGCAATGATGGATCTGTGCATGCTGACCCTCAGCTAGGCATGGCAGGGAGCTCCCCGTGTCCAGCAGCAAAGGGAGCCTTTGGAAGGGGGCTAGGAAGCCCTTCAGTGAGGGGCACCTTAATTCTTCCTGCTCTTCTTACAAGGGCAAAGGAGTTTGGGGGAATAAGTTTTTTGGGAGGGAGCAGCTGTGCAGGTAGGGAATGTTCTGTTCATTCACACCTTCCTCTTGACTAGAGGGAAGGGCTAAAGGCTGTAACAACATGCTGCCAGGAGATCCTCTGCCACTTTGGCCTCAGCACAAATCTCATCTATAGTAATACAAATCATGGCTATGCAGTGTAAATACCAGAGTGTGTGGATTCCACTGTGGCTGCCTCACCAGCGCTGACAAGGGTAGTGGTGGTTTTGCTGCCTGTTCAGGGCAGAGGGGGCTTAGTGCCTATGCCAGGGGGATGGGGCTAGATGATTTTTGAAGGTCTCCTCCAATCAAATGATTCTGTGATTCTCAACTACAGCTAATAACATGCTCTGTTCTCCTGAGATACTTACTTTTCATGTAATTTTGCTGTAATCCACTATCTCTAGGAAACATTTGTGAATAGGTATTATGACTTTTCTACGGGGCCCCTCATCTCTCTTGGCCTGACTTATTACACCTGGCTGTGTTCTTCTTGTTGAAGTCAAATTCCAGACACCTGAGTAGCATGAGCTGGCCCCCTTACCTCTTGCCCTGACTAATTACACCTGGCTGTGTTCTTGTTGAAATCAAATTCTATATGTGTGAGTAGCATGAGCTGATGTAATCCTACTGACAAAACTTTACTGAGTCATAAAATGCACCTTCTTTGTTGTTTTGTAGATTCTTTCTTTCCAACAGCCTGAAAAATTAGTTTAAGTGGTACATGTGAATTTATAGATTCCTACAAAATTAATTTTCTACTAATTTTTCAGGCTGTTTTTTCTTGATGGGTTTCCTCCAACCCCTTCTTCCCTTGATTCTCCCGTTTCATTCAGCAGCTGTCTGCTGCTCCATTTTTGCATTTCAAAGAAAAACTCTGTAACTTTATTAGGAGTTCAGCACACCTTTCCTCTGTTTTATGTACATCACAGCTATTTATTTTGAGATCAGAGACTTTTTGGTTTGTGCTACAAGAGTATTTTAAGATGGAGTTTGAACCTTTTTTGTCTAGCATAATTTGTTAGATTTTCAGCTTATTTTTTAATTCATCCTTTGAGCTGCTGGTCTGTGTTCACGTTCTTGCTGGCCTTTGATTTCCTGCCATTGAATGCTGCAAAGATGGGCAGAGCCTCACTGGGCTGCTGTCTGCTCACAGCTCTTCCTCAAATCACCTGGGCAGAAATGGGTTTGTTCCAAACCTTTATGCTGTCTGGTATCTCTGGTGTTGCCACTGATGCAATTAATCATTGTCTCTGGTGAAAGGATGAATTACTACTACCCACAAGTCTTTTCCCTATGCTTTTCCTTAATTCCAGTTCTGGGATTTTGAGGGAGAGGATTGACATACACAGGCAGTTCCCCTGGGGCTGAATGAGGTTTTTGCCTGATGTTTGTCTAGTCTTTCTTCCAGCATTTCAGGTCTTTCCTTGGAGATGCTATGTTCTCCTTTATGGCTTAACTCTACCCTGTTGTAGTGTCTAGAGGTTGATAGACAACTGTTGGAGCTCTGGTGGTGTTAGGTATTCAATGTATATTATGTTGAGTTTGAGAAAGGGTATTGAAAAGAGCAGAGTGATACAGGAAACAGGCACAGAAGGTAACCGTGAGGTGGTGGGTATAATAAAAAGCAGTTATAGCTCTGTATTTTAGTCCTGTGTCCCCCGAATTGGTTCCCCTCTCCTGGGAAGTAAACCTATCCTCCTTAATCTCTGTGCAAATGACTGCTGCTCTTCTGCTGGTGCTGCTTTATTTTCCCTCTGTTCAACAAAACTTTGTTATAAATCCCACAGTTAATAGCACTCCTTTTCCATCAGTGGAGGCCTTGGCAGACTGCATTGACTAAGGATGTGCAGGGAAGTTGTAGAAACAGGCCCAGCAAAGGCAGAAAATGTGGTGTGGTTGAGATCCCGTTACACCTTGTATAACTTGAATGTAGACTCAAGGAACAACAAAACCTGCTCCAGCTAGAAAATGTAGCAATAGATAATCCAACATGAGTTATGCCTATTCCTGCCCTCCCACCTGTCTTGCTCCCCTCTGCTCTGCAACTCAGGACTACAGATATGTAGTTGTCTTAAAACTGAACCATGTAGTTCTAGAGACATTCTACCTTCAGCCTAGCATCTTCATGTCTGTATTGCACTTATTGCTTATTAAGGCTGCAGTAGTATGCCTTCTGGTAAGTGTGGACTTTCCCTTCTTAGAAGACAACAGTTCTATGGTATTGTTAAAGAAATTCAGGCTCTGTTCTCTATGCCAAGCCCTCTGCTGTCTCAGCTTTGAATGACTTACGTTCATTAAATACTGAGTCTTGTTGGCTTTTGCCCAAGTCAGGTGTACGCTTTTCTTTTTACTGTTAACAAATAAATGGGGGTGAATTTCTCTCCAGGTCCTTTTGTTCAAGTGCAGGCAGCTGCCAGGAGGCGTGTGCCTTCTGTTCCTAAACTTAAGTTTCTTGCTAACAACCACCCATAAAGGCAAATGAGAGCCCGGAAGCCAAAGCTGCAATAATGGTATATTCTTTGTCCTCTGGGTTTTAGCAGAAATACCAAGCTGTGCGTTGAGCAGGCTCCTGTGGTGCAGAAATGGAGCTCTGGGATGCAGAGCTCAGAGGTCCTGTAAAGCCAGTGAATGTGTCAGGCACTAAACAAAGCTTGCAAATTAGTCCTTTCTCAGATTTTTTTTTTTTCCCTGAAAGAACACTGAAGAGATTGCTCACCTGAAACAAAGTGGAGTCAAGGACACATGGTGCACCCTGAGACTGGACCTGCCAACAATGCAGAGCTGTATAGCCCTTGAACATCTAGCTTTTCTCTCACGGCAGTCCAAGCATTGTACTCCTCGGGGTCCTTTTGTTTATAAGCTTATCTAATTTTTGACTTCTGGTCTGAGCATCCAGTAGAATGCTTGTTTACTTATGAGCCTGCTACTTGCTGCCTTACACCTGTGTTTAGTTGAAAGCCCAAGTGTTGAGACAGATTGAAGATCTGGTGTTCCACCTGCCTGACTGAATGCCATTGCTTGAACTCTGCTGCTACCTGTTGCAATGGGGGGAGTGTTTGCTTTCCAAAGGCCCCTGAAGGATGTAGCTAAATGAACTTGTATTATTGATTTCCTGTGTTCAGAGTCAGTGGATAGCATCTAGTGCTTCAGGACAGTGAAGACTTAATTAAGGGAAGATTCTTAGCCTAAGATATTACCTCTGTGCAGACCTTGCACAGAACTGGATGGCCTGGGAGGTGATCGAGGCCCCCTGAAGCTCTCTGGACTAATGTCTGTCAGAACTGATAAATGTCACTGCTGATCCTGCCCTGGGACAATGGATGGGCTGGACACTTCCCACAGTCCCATTGCCCCCCTGCTTTTGATTCAGCAAAAGCAGCTACTCTGCATTTCCTTCCTGTGCCCTGCTGTTAGGAGGCAATCTGATATGACACTCTACCAAATCAGTTTATTCCACGAGGTGTATGGTTTGATACTCCAATCAGGTTAGTTTGTGTAACTCTAAAAATCGTAATTCACTACTACTGTGATGCTGTACAGTCCCTTCCCTGAACTCTGGCCCTGCTTTTTGTTCCTCATGTAGGTCTCCAGCAGTGTGACTTCTACAGGCAAATTACAGACTTCATAAAGAACTGTAACTTTTTTTATTGGCTGTGTGTTGGTTTTTAAATTTTATACTATCTCCTTGGTCACATTTGTGAGCTGGGGAGGGGAGAGATGGATGAGGACTTTCTACCCGACTCCTAATGTTTAAAGGATGGCATAGGTGTGTTTAAATTAATCTCTTGGCTGAAGTCCTTGAGCAAATACTTTGCTAGGCTTGAGTCCTCTGTCATAGAGGATGTCTCTGTTATTGACAGGGGACAATCTCTCATGCTCTGCTCTCTGCTCTTCTAAAGGAAATACGCCTCATTTAACACTGTTGTTCCAGTCTCCCATGTGGAGCCTGCAGGGAATCAGATTCTGTTCTTTGGCATTTTCCTCTTACACTTTGAAATCTCCTCTGTTTTATGTGGGAAGGTGCTGTCTCTCTTGTTAATCCAATAACAGATGGGGGGTGGTTGGGGATGTTCTTTTAATTCCGTCAGCTTCTGATTTAGCTGTGGTAAGTGAAGCATGCACAACCCACTGTCTTGCGCTGACTTGGAAAGTGATCTGCAGGGGTTATAGGGTGGGTGGGAAAGATAGTAAGTGATGCTGAATTTGAGATACAACAGCAAGAGGTCTGGTTTTGCTCAGGATAGAGGCCTTGGGCAGAAGGCCTCTGCTGGCTCAGGGTAGCAATGCATCAGCAGCTTCAACCTTGCATTGTCAATTTGGTGAGGCCCATTTGAGCCATTTTATTATCCTGTGAATCATCTGCACAGTGTAAAGAGTATGTCCTGCTTGCAGGGGAGCCTTGCACAGTGAGTGTTCCCTTGTGGTGGGAAAACTCTTGAGAGTGAAAAGTATGTCTGAAAAAGATTTATTGGTTTGGTTTTAATGTTTAGAAACTCCCATATGTAGGCAATGGTTTGGACTCTGGAGTGGGGAGAGCCACCTGGCTAGCTGTATAGCAGGGGTGTTCACAACATTTCAGAAGCTCTGGTAATTTGTGGTTAGGTGTACTGCTGAGCAGAGGCAGATCTCAGTCAGCATTCTGGAGGCAGGGAAGTCTCCCAGATAACATGAATTGTCTTTGGTTAGTTGTTTCCATAACATGCTTCTGAAACCAAGAAAAGGCTGACAAGGGTGGCTTATCAGTGCCCTGGCATCCACTGAAACAAGAGACTGCCATTTGTTTGAATGTTAAGCTCTAGCCCCAGGGGTTCCTGGTGCTCTGAGAGGTTTCACACTGAAGTTTGTGGAGAGGAAAGTTGTTTTGCTAAGTGCAGGACTTCAAGAGGGGGAATGATGTGGTTTTTTTAATGGAAAAAAAGAGCTCCTCTTTGGGTGTGCACCTGTGCTGTCTGTGGCTGTGACTCTAAACACAGTCTGCAGGCGTTGCGAGTCAGAAATCAGCACTTCATTGTTCATTTTGCAAGGAGGAAATGTGCATGTACACACACCCACACACAGAGTATCTGAACACAGTTGAGGGCTGTATTTTCAAAATAACCACCACTTTTCAAGCAATAGGACTGATTATTAATGGCCACATAATCTGAGTGTGCATCTTTGCCTCCGGTTTTCATGGTCTGAAGAAGCTGAACTCACCCACCTTTGCATGGAGAATGAATGTGTATGTGTTGTGCTTCTCCCTGATGCATTCAAATATAAGTATACATGGTATTACTTACATGTATGTCTGGGAAAGCACTGACACAGGTTGTCTGAAAATATCATTCTGCAAACATTATAGTTTAACTATTCAGAGTTGCACCAACTTGTGATTGCCCCTACAAGCACTGGAACAGGATTTTCTTGGACAGCTTTATACACAATCTCATGATGCAGCCCTAAAAATAAAGTGATCTAGGTTTAGCCTGGGTTTCCTGCTGTTTCAGTCTGGGATGGTTGGATTATTTTCCCCCCTCAGGATGAAGAAGGGTGCTTTTTCAGTTGTTCATTTGTGCATGGTCCTTCAGCCATCTTTGGGGCAGCTCTCCATGCAGCCAAGCTCTTGGTTAGACCAAGTAACTTGTTTATTCTTCAAAGGCTGTTTGATTTAGCTTGTTTGGGACCTTGTTGAGTTACACTAAGGCAGCATGAAGTTTTAACCTCTTTAAAGATCCAAAGAGACTTTTGTATGAAGTCAGCATGGGTTTTCACCTTAGTTAAAATAATATAGCTTTGAATGTGGTAATACTCCGTGATCTCCCAGTATTTTTTCCTTGCAGAAGAAAAAAAATCAAAAACTTGTTACTTTTTGACTTCTAGATTTCTTTGTGCTTGGCTTTGGTAGCTGAGTAAGGAAAATGTGCTGGACTTACGTTGATAAGCCTGTGCAAAGGAGGGTTATTTAACTGAATTAAAATAGCAGTCTGAAACCTCTCCCAGTTCTGCTCGAGCTGATTCTCATGTGTTACATCTTACTGTGTTCACACTTCTGCTGTCTGGGTTCAGGCTGCGACTGGAAATGGAGCTGTGAAGTCCTGCAAGAGGGGCTGTTCTGATGCTTCCAGGAACAGAAAGCATGGAAGATGTCAGCAGGAAGTTCAATCCTGCTATATTGTACACCTGTGAAAAGGGGGAAGATTTGCTGGCAGTGAGCTTAAGTGGGATTCCTTGTTAATGCTGTATTGTCTTAAGATAAATCTTGTATTATAAGCCACTGGCCATTCTGTTCAGGAAAGTAGTTCTTCCAGATTCAGTGGTTTGATAAACATCCACTCTTCTGCATGTGTACATTTTCAGCAGAGGTATCCAAATGGGTTTGGTTATGTAACAGTATATTCCTCAATTTTCTGTGGACCATGGTGCATGCATTGTCAGCTGAAGAATACTGTGGAGGTCATGTCAGCCTGGGGACCAGCTGTGGCTCATTTACCAGAATCTGAAAGACCACAAATTGTGAACTGCAGAATGAAATCAAACCTGACATCTAACCCTGTTGTGTATGCCCTGAGTACTAACAAGGAGCTGGTTGGAGCTGGTGTTTGTACCTGGGCAGCTGCACTGCTTTGTGAACATGCCTCAGTAGCTGTAAGCCAGCTCTGATACACCTTCCCCTGTTCCCACCAGTACAGCCAGTCTTGTATTTGCCACTGCAGTTCACGAACATGCTACTGCCTTTGGCCGCTCATACACAGTGAATGCCACAGAAGTGACCTAGTAGGCGACCTTCCTTGTGCTCTGGTGGCAATTTCCATTCTACTTGTGCTTTCCTGTTGCCGTGTTTATCTGATTGCTCAAAAAAGAGTGGGTGGAATTGCGTGCGGTGTTAAATGTTTCCTAGAGAGCTCTTTTCTAAGAATCTGTAGTCATTTTTTGTTTGTGTTTGTTCCAGTTTGATAATGTGGTGAAATAAAATAATTTTCAAGATCTAATTTTGACTTCCAGACAGGTGAGAGATTATTTAAAATATACTGCACTGATTGCACTCATCAGGCTAGAAAAAGCTATGTAAAAAGCACAAAGAACAATAAACAAGGTAAAAAGAAGGGCTGTTCCTGGTAGGACAGGGAGATGAGACTCTTGGAGGGTGACAGTGGAAAGAAGAGATGGCTGTGCTGTGTGTGTATTCACCTGCTTTTTAGGCAAGCCCCTTGGGTTTCATTTCTTTCAGATCTGATGTAAACCCCTTACCCACCCACAGGTGACTATCAATTATTAGTACTTTGGTGAGATCTTGCTCCTTAGCTTCACCTTTACAGTTGCTGGGGGTGTCAGCTGGAGTGAATCAGCTTGGTTTGCTGGCTTCCAGGGGCTGTGGAGCCATTGTGCCTTCTGAGATTTTTCAGCAACCCCTTCAGTGATCTAGGTGAAGGTGATCCTTAGCTTGAAAAGCTTGTGAATCTCCAATTTTGCACTATTCACTTAAAACTGTAAGGCTGTAGGCCTACCTGACTTTTCCTTTGCAGCCTCTGATGGAAAATGTGTTCTTTCTGGAATATGTCATTGCTTCACAAGCTCATTTCGCCTCAGGAAGGTGGAGAGTTTGGAATATAGCGTGCAAAGGCCTTTGCAGTGAGAAGGGGAATACTGGAAAGCTGAGTATTACGAAAGCAGAGTTCTGGTCTAGCATGTGGAGAACTGAAGTTCCTGGAAGGGCCAGGGAAGACCATGGCTGAAACCTATACAGTTCCATTAGCTGAGTAGGCGGAGGGGCTCTTGGGTAGCTAGCAGTCTGCTTTAACTTGGAACCTGCTGGTAAGGCCAGTGCAGAGAAGATTTATAGCCTATTTTTGTTGGTCTTTTGTCCCTGACTCTAAATAGGGCTGTACCAGGGTGCAGTCTGGAATGGGAACCTCTCTTGAGTGGGATTCAGTGGGATGCTTTGCCTTTCAGAGTTGGTGAGTTGGGGCTTATGCATACGGGCACAGTTATATAAACCCACACAGAAAACTTGGTACATTTGTGCTGGTGATGGCCCCATGACCTGCCTCAGCTTGATGCTGGAACCGAGCTTTGCTTCTCAGCTATAGAGCTCTTGTCTTTCTGGACCCACATGTGCAGACATGCCTCCTCCCAGGGGAGGATGGATTCAATCCTGCCTTCAAGACTGGACTAATCTGCTACCTTACCTGGAAAATCCTGTATTAAGAGGCTGCCTTGGAGCCCTCTGAAGGGGAAGAGCCAAAGCATGCTCAGTACCCAAGTTTGTGCCCAGGGTCTTGGTTGGGCTCTTGTCTGGGTGGGGCAAGAAGCGTGCCTCTCTTCCACTGCATCTTGGGTTTTCCTGCACCCTGAATGCTTTGAGCAGAAGCTGTTGTATACCAGAGAGCTCATTCTTTGTTATTTCACAATGAAGACCGATGCTTCAGGAATAATACTTTGCTGAGAATAAGCACGTAGACCATAAAAATATGTGACTTCTCCCATTCCTAAAGCTGTTAGTACCTGGGGCAAGACAGAAACCTCTCTCCCTGGTATCTCAGTTTAAGGTGTTGACAGTGATCTTCAAAGTCCCCTGAGGTGCAGCTGAAATAATGTCTTGTTCTCTGTGACCTGTCCAAAGGGACTGTGTTCTTCTGGACTTGACTCACGTGGGCAGATGCAGTTACTGAGGCAGCTGGGTTTGCCACTTTGGACCTTCTGTAGGAGATTGCTCTTGTAAAATGTGCTTTGGGATCTGACCTTGTTATAAGTGGAACAGATTAGGCCTAACCAAGGGAAGTAGAGTGAGCGAGTAAAGTCCAGGCTGTAGAACTAATTGACTGTGAAAAGCAGAAGCAATGAGGATGTGAGTATGGCAGAAATACTACGGTAATACTAAGGTCTCAACCCGGACTGGGCATCTGCTGTGGCAGGCAGCAAATGCATCCACAGGAAGAGACAGCTTATAGTTGAAATAAGTTGGGCTGGTAGAGCAGGAAGAAAAAGTTGATGAGGTCAAGAGCAAAATGGGGTGTCCTTCCCCAGTAGCCAGATTGCCCCACAGCCTTCAGGATAACATACTGAACTGGAAATTAGATGTGTTCACCTCCAGGTTTGGTAGGAGTCGCTTTTGTGTTCATGCTGCTCTGTTACCGCAAGGTAATGCAAGACAGGCATTTTGTCTGGTGTACTGCTGCTCTTCATCCTCCTTCCTCTTCTGTTAATGACCCATCTTGGAAAGTTTTATTCTTTTACTAGTGATTAGGAATTGTGTGGTTCAGTCATCCCTGTACAGTAATTAATTTTGTACTGCAGTAATGTATCGCATGTTTAAATAGTGTGCATACCTGCTTGCATCGCTCAGCTGTGCAGTTCAGAAATATGCAGAAAGCCATCAGTGCTGTAAGCATAACATGCTCCTGCTGCATGTTCCTGCCTAGTGAACAGTTAATTATGGACCTAACCATGTCTCGGTGCGGCCAGATAATTGGGCTTTTTTGGTTGCTTGTTGGGGTTTTTTTCCACACAAGACCTCACTGCTTTATATTATTGTGGCATCTGTGGCCACTTGTCTTTCTGTGCCATTGTCCACTGCCCTCTGACCTTTGCAAATCAAGTTGAAGAGTCGTGCTGTCAGCTGAGAGCTGTCAGAAATCCTTGGCTTTGTGGTTTGGACTGAAAGTAGGACACAAAATATGCCTTGGCACACACACTCAGCAGTTCTCCTTTACAGGGATGGTGAGAAAATATTGGCCTTTGTGGTCCTAATGGTGTCGTTAATCTTTGCAGGATTCCCAGGGCTCAAAGGGCAGACTAGGAAGAGGAGCAGCAGGATGAACTCGGTCTTGCTTAGCTGTGAATTTATTACCGGTGTTCAAAGGCAATGCTAAAGGCTGGGTGTGCAATATCATAGCTGTTCACTAGAGAGCAGTATTACCCATTGCAAGGTATAATGATAATGGAGCAGTGCTGGAAGAGATTTCTTACAGATTGTGTGTGCGCCAGGAACAGGTTGGGGTTGAGGTTACAAAATAATTTGCTAGAACTTGGAAGCCATCCAGTCAAGGTGGTGTAATAGACAGCGTGGCTTAAATCACTGTCTACAGACCCTGGCTTGTAAAATTTCTGAAGGGTAATGCTGACTGCCTTGCTCCTGCAGGCACTTCAGTGGGAGGTAGAAGCTGCTGAATATGTAGGACAGGGAGATAAGGAAGAGCCTCCAGAGAAAAGAAAAAAAAGGGAGGGAGGGGGACATTTGTGCATATCAAAATTCTTGTAGTGGGTGGTGGGATGTGCAGTGAGGAAGGTAAGGGATGAAAGCAAAGGAGGCATGGGGCCCTGAACAGAGGGGACGTGGGTGAGTATACACTGGGTGATGGGCCTTGCAGGAGAAAGAAAATAAAGGGTGATTAGAAGAAACGCTGCTCAAAGTGCTGCTGCTTCTGCTGCTCTGATATCAGAGCTTTCAGCAGAGGGCAGGACTGTTGCTTTATTCTGTCGCTGTTCCATCAGCCATCCCTTGTGCAAGGGACAGAAGCTCCCACATAGAGCAAGGAGTGTGAAATGAAAGATAAGGAGGCTGAGTTACGCAAAAGGAAGTGAGCTTCAGCTTTTGTGACCATCTTTGTGCAAGCGGGGATCTTGGCAGTTGATTTTCTGCAGCGCCGTGCAGCCTCGTAGGACAGCTGCTAGCTTGGTTTTGTTTTTTTTTTTTAAATTGTTTTATCCCTTAGGGAAAGCTGACCTTGAGTAACAAGCAAGTAAAACTGTGGCAGGATTCTTGCCTACTTTAGGTTTGTTGATGAGACAAAGTTGTTGAATATCCAGGTCTGAGAGAATGCAGGACAGATGGAGCCTTTCTGTGGGGCCTGGGTTCTGACAGGAAGCAGACGTGGCTCATGAAGCTGTAACTCTGGTAAATACCAGATGGGCCACTGGAACCAGTAGCTGTGGCTCTGATCTCACCTGCAGTCCCTCTGCTCTTGGCAGTGCTGAGTGGCAAAGCTCATCCCACCTCTCGCTTCACAGCTGTGACCTCCAAGGCCTTCCTTTAGTGTTTTGTGTTGCAGAGGGTGGGAGGACTGCAGCACTTCTGACCAGGATCAGTGCTCTTTCTCCTTTTCACAGCTGCTCCCAAAGTTAAAGTTAAGCAGCCCTGAAACAGCTCTGGCTGTGCAGAAGGGATCAGGTGAGGACAGAGAAAACTTTTACTCCTCACTGCAGCATCCTGTGTTCCCATGGCCTTTCTCTATACGTACCTAGGCCTCAGGCTCTGTTCCTAAGACACTACAGGAGCATAGAGAGCAAAACCCACCCAGCAGTGCCTGGTATTTCACTGGCATTTATACTGAGTGCCAGGCTGTTGCTGATATCCCTGAGAGCTTCCAGCTCAGCCTCTGAGATCTGGGCAGACACTGTCATCTGCTGCTTTGCTGCTTGGGAGTAACAGCGGTTTCTGAGTGGGGAGGTCCTGGTGGTGCTGTCTTGGCTGGCCTGGAATACCCCAGTGCTCTGTCAGCTGGCTGAAAAGCACATTTCACTTTGACACACGTGCAAAGGAAGCTTAATACCACGAGTGTGGCTGGGTTATGAGACTGGAGGTGATGGGTTCCCATGTCCCTGGTCTCAGCCCTGATACTGAGCGACCACAGCTATGGCTAAGCCACCTCAGTTTGCTGCCCTAGTGAAACAGAGCTAACAGCCTTAGCTTGGGTAGCCAATTCTTGGGAGGCGCGGTGCCTTGCAAAACATGTCAGTACATGTAGAAAACTTGATGGTATCTGGAAATGTAGAAACTCTCTTATTCCTAATTTGTCAGACAGATAAACCCTTGAAGGAAATGTATGAAGGATGTGAGGTTTATTCAGGGTTCTCTGTTTCTGCAGCAAGCACCTCTGGTAATTGCTGCCATCTTTGCATCTAGAGCACTTGCTATAGGATCACTTAATTTCTCCTGCCTCATGCCACTAATATTTGGGAATGTCATTAGGATTCCTTCAGTCAACCTGCCCCAGGGGTTCTCCAATCTGCTTTAAAGTGCTGGCCTTATCAGACTGGATAAGCTGGGGTGGGAAAGAAGCAACAAAACTCTGCAGCTGGCTCCCTTGGCACAGTGGGAGTTTTTGTCCACCTTGCTCAGAGAATTTGCACTACTTTTGACAGTATCATGTCCCTCTTGAGCAATGTCAAACCCACACCTTGACTTTCATAGGTGAAAACAAGGATGAAATCCGACCGTGTGGCCGGGAATCCTATTACAGCAAGTGTAGCACAGTTATCTCCGCTTCTGATTAGTTGTGGGGCTCTGCCTTTTTGACTAAAATTAACCTTGCCCACATCAGTCCTTCTCACAAGCCACTCTCTTTGTGGTTAGCCAGTCCACATCTGCCACCAGAACTCCTTTTCTCATCTGCTATCCACATGCAATTCCTTTATTTCAAGGTCAGGAGCAGGAACTCGTTTTTGCCCTGTTGGCCACTAACCTTCTGTTCTGCTTTCTGTCACTTCCCTGCAGCTTCATCGTTATAATCCCCACCGTACACATCTCTCCCATTCTGTGTTCCCACAGTATCTGCAGTAGACCCAAGTGAATCTGGAGAATACTGCAGTCCCTAGGGACTCCTGTGAATGTTTTATTTCATTTGTCTGTGGAATTCCCATCTGCTCTGCTGGTCTGTCTCACTTTTCAGGTTGACATTCAGAAGACCCCATAAGAGAAAGGAAAAACGTTAAGGACTGGACGGTGCAGCCAGTGGCCCCAGAAATGGAGTCTGTACAGAGCAGAGTACATTTATTTTATGTGATATTTGGCCTGTCACATGAAGGGGGCAGTCTGCTTGTAGCCAAAGCCTGAGCTGTTCTGTAACCACATCTGCTGAAATAGTTTGAATGTCGGCTGGCAATGCCTGCACTTCGTCAAAGAGAACATTTAAGGAAGTTCAGTTGCGGAAGCGCTACGAATTGTGCACTTCACAAGTACTACTCCGAGGAGTAGGTCCCTCCTGGAGAGACAGCGGGCGTGCGTGCATGACTGCCCACGCGGGCATCTCAATCCATTCCTAGCTTTCCTCTAGGTGACCTTGGGCTGAGCTTCTGCTTGCTTGGAGACCTGTTGATTTACAATGCAGATTCATTGGTCTTTGCCTGCCTGTCCCTGCCCCTCCTAAATTTGGCTGGGATATAAGAGGCTGTTTGCTGTGTTTGCTTGATGCCAACAGTGGCAATGGCAGAGCGCCCTGCCATGTGAGAGGCAGAGATAGAGGAGAGGGGGCCAAGGAGGAGCAAACTGTGCAGCTGCTATTGCTTCTGGTAGCCGAGGAGCACATCTGTGGGACAGAATGTCAATGCTTACCCCTGTCCTGCAGCCCCCGGAGGTGAAGGAGTATCTGTCCAAGGGTGAGCGCTTCATCAAATGGGATGATGTGAGTACCGGGGTTTTTGCTTCACTAGATTATATGTGTGGTGGTAGGGCAGATACAGTGTTTTGGTTGAGGTTTTTGGGGAGGCTGGGAGCATGTATTGAGCACAGGGGGTGGGACATTGTGTGTCATACCTGAGAGCAGTGATGGATAGGGAGAGTGAACTGAGAACAGGAGAGCTGAGAGCTAAAAACAAAGGGCACATGCGTTAGGGTTTGGTGATGTGGCTTCTGCACCTCTTGTTATTTTGGAGGATGGAAGCGAATGGAGTGTGCCACTGGGTCTGTGTGTGCAGCTTCTTGGGCGTAGGACCCCAGGGTCCTGTCTGTGTTTGTGAACCAGCTCTCAGGAAGGCGGTCGCTGCTGGGAGTCTCCTCAGGCTGAGAGGCATATGCTGCATTTTGACTTGTCCGGGGGAGCATCAGGGGTAGGTTTTACTCCAGAGCTGAGCGGACTGTCCGTGCTTTGCAGATAGAGAGGAAATCAGGCTCCAAGTTGCTTCCTCTTATGGCCTTGTTGCTGGAGTGGATCAGAGGGTGAGCTGTGTCCTCCCACGCCTGCCTGGCTGGTGGTTCAGTGAGCTACCAAGTGCACAGTGGCCAAGCAACAAGAGACCTGTGCTTTAACAGCACCAGAGCCTCCCACTTGGTTTGCAGTCTCTGTTTGCCTTTCATTGTGAGGGGAAGAGTGTGTGTGGAACAGCAGCAGAGAAGTTAATTGGAATGTAATAGTTCCCCTCCTCACTTTCTAAGAAGGCAAAAGAGTGTGTACCCTAATACCCACATACCTGAGCAAGAGGACAGCAGCTGCCTATCTGTTTTGTCTGAAGCGTGAATTGTCTGCTGTTGAGCATGAATGTTGATAAAATGGGGGGGCAGGCCAGGTTATGATTAGTCACCAAGATCTGGGGGAAACATTTGATGTGGTAGTGCGAATGAGATGCATTAGAGGGAGCCTCCAGCAGCGGTGCAGGAGGGATTAGTGCTTACTTTGGTTGGGTGTAAAGCTGGAATAGAGTTTTAAGTCCCAAGGCAGTGTGTGCGGTGGAGGCAGATCACTTGTGTGCAGCATAAGCAGGGGTGGTCCCACGGCACTGAGAAATGAGAGTGCAAACTAATATACAGCTGACAGAAAGGATGGATGCTGAGGAATACAAGTTGGAATACCACGGGGCATTTATTCCACTAGCTGTACATAAACAGGAGGATGACACCAGGGTATAGTGGAGAGGGCAGCCTTCCCTTTCTTTCCAGTGAGCCCACTGCCTGCAGAACGTGCTTGTGGCTTCTTTAAATTTGAACAGGGATCTGGTTTCTGAGAATAACAGTAGCCAAACTTGTCTGAAATCGCTGCTGACTTTCTATGCTCAGTCCTTGGAGACCACTTTCCAAAAATCTTTAAGCTGTTAAGTATCTTGCTGGAAATTCCTGGGATAGTTAGGCTCCCTTGAAACCTAAGGTGAGTCAAGTTGGGCTTCCAAGACCCACCAAGTGTTTATTTCCTGCTGCAACCATAGGAGTTGGGGACCTCAAGTCCCATGTAGGTTTTTCCCTAAAGTTTACAGTTTTGTAAACATTCCTAAATGTTTGCCTCTAATCACTAAGTAGTTTACAGACTTGACCTCCAGCAATAATGAAAACCTTCTCCACAAGTGGGCTGTCCTGGTCATGTTGCTCCATCTCATCTTGCTTTCCTCCTCCACAGTTAGAGCCAGCTGCAAAGAGTGATGGCAAGAGCTCCAGGCTGCAGGATTGCTGCCCTTTAGAGGGCATGGGCCTGCATTTTTGTGTCGCTCTTTGACATGACCTGGCTGTGCTGTTGGTAACAGCTTTGAACGCCTTCCACAATATCTGAGGCAAAGGAATGAAGGTAGATCAGATTGGCTCCTTGCATTGCTCTGTATCTTGTGGAACTGGACTGGAACATTAACTATACCCAACCATTTCCTGAGAAAAGGAAAACCACACTTTTTGTTCTAGTGCCTTCACCTTGTCCAGCACTTGTAATGTATTCTCCAGAGGAGAGTGCAGTAGGATCTCTGACAGGCAGGACTGTTCTGTCCTGCCCCACTGAGTTAGCTGCCACATCTTGGGGTAAGGAACAACTCAGGTGCACTTTGTTTAGCATTCAGCAAGCTGGGGCTACCAAGCAGAGTAAAGAGGTTAAGTCCTACTACATGGATGATAGTTTATTTCAAGAACCAGCTTGGGAACACTTTCAACACCTCGGGTAGGGCACAGTGTAGTAGCTGACCTCTTAAGTGGAACAGATACATGTGTATTTGGCTTTATGCTGATTCTTAAACCTCATAATAGAAGCAAAAATGTTTCTATCTCTTAAAGATTATAGATTACAGGATTTTACCAAACAATGCTTACTCTCTGCCCTAGATTTGAACTCCATGGTGTAAGCAGCAGCCAATTTGGCTGCCAGACTGTCTTCTGTAAAATTCACCATTTCCTTTGTTGCCAGGAGCCACCCTGTAGGAGTCTACCTGCACCCCACAGCCATGCATGTCCCGATCATGATAACATGCATGATCCTGACAGGAGGCCAGCCATCAGCAGTCCTTATTGCAGCCTCAACTTGCTTTCAAGAAAGCTGCTTCATAGGAGATAAGTTTAATCTAGAAACATGGCATGATACTCATTAGTAGTATAGTGCCTGTTCTGTTCTTTGCGGCTTGTGGCCATGTGTTCAGGGAGCTAACCAAGAGCTCTGGGAACATGGGCGTGATGCTGTGCAGATCAGCATTGTCCCTGGTACAGCATGAGAAAGTAGGGAGTAAAAGGAGAGCGTACTGTGGCATGGGCAGTTTAATGAAGAATACTGGATCTGGAAATGGAGGTCCCAGGAAATACAAATACACTCTGGGGTAAAGCATGAGTTCAATAACAAACAGAAGAAACCAAGGCCAAGTGACAAATACAACTTCCAAATTTCATTACTGGTTTCATCTCAGTAGCTGGGTATTTCAGCTTCCTGAACTGAATTTGAAGCCTTCCTAGAAATGGCTGATAGGCCTTATGATCCTGTCTTCTGTGGCACCAGAGGTCAAGTGCAGTTCAGGAGCCATCTATATGGAATGAGCAAATGGGCTGGGACCCAAGAAGAGGCACCAAGTGTCCTTCATCTCTGTCTCCAAAGAGCTCATGCTAACTCATCTCTCAGCACAGGCTTGTGTGTGAGATGGGAGTGGATGCTGTCTTGAAAATGTCTGTGGAGTTGCCTTTAACTGGACATGCAGACACAGTGTAATTATTCCAAGGCAAAGCACACAAGCTCACAGTAGCCTATCTCGTCTTTGCAGTATGTGCCTTGGCTCTGATCTGGAGGGCCTCGCAGTTGTATGGGGTTTGGGATCAGCCCTGAATAATTTAATCTAATTTTGTGCCTGTAGTGTTGGTGTTTAAATAGCCACTTCTTTTCATAGTCTGTGTAGAGCTAGTCCACGGAGTTTAAGAATTGCCACGTAAAGCAGGCTTGTCTGCTGTATTAGATGGACCCCTCCTTGACCTGTTCCTGACTAGACCCATTCTCTGTAAAGAAAGCCCAGATAACTAGCACCTAGGTGGTGGGTGCCACAGATGAATGCTACCTCTGCTTGGCCTAGGCTACTTTGGGAGTCCATAGAATGAAGTTGTGCTTTGGGAGGAAGGCAGTTCAAATGAAACAATTAATTGCATCTACAGGTACTTTCTTAATCCATTGTATAGAAAGCTCCAAGAGAGTTGTTCTAGCTAAATGCTTGGTGCTGGTGAGACTTGGGCTTCAGCAAAGATCTGCTTCTGTAGCCTCACGCCGTTACTCTGGAGATGTACTAAAATACTCTGGTTCATTTCCATAAATCACAGATGATGATTCACCCAACCGCGTCTATATTTGAACTGGGAACCTTACGTCCCGTGATGGGTTCTCCACAAAGAAAGCAAGCCAGCACATCGTGTAAGGTTCTAACCTTTTTCTGTGGTTTTTGGTTTTTTTGTCAGGAAACAGCAGGTGCTTCTCCTGTGATTCTTCGAGTGGATCCAAAGGGCTTTTACTTATACTGGACCTATCAGAATAAGGTAAGTCCTAAGACTTCACAGCTTGGTCTCCAAATAGCCAGGTTAAGTTTGTGCGAGATTAAAACACCATAAGTGCTTGAGGTCTGCACTTGGGAACAAACCACCATACTCATTCCACTTAGCAGGAAGCCCTTTCTCAAAGGACCTGGGAGTCTTGTACTTATTCAAGGGCAGATTTATCTGTCTTCAGAGTTCCAGAAAAGGGCAAGAAATTAAGCTGTGAACATGCCAGAGAGATTCGTGTGACCTTTTTGTCATGCCGGCATCTTATACCTGCAAAATTCATTAGATGTGCTTCAAAGGACTTCACAAAGAACAGTGGTGTTGATATCACTGTTAACCAGCATGCTAAATGATTCTCCCAACCCTGTACGGTGGTGCAGTTGGAAAGAAATGGCTAGGTGTATGCAGCTTCAGCTAACGTGTACCGTGTGCACCTGTTGTAATGAACTGAGTTGTTGGGGTTTTAGACATTTTAATAAAAGTAATGACTGTAGTGATGTAGACATTACATACAGTCTGGAGAGCAAGTTGTGCTCCTCTCAGGCCAGGATGGTGCGTGCACCCTGGCAGAGGTAAACAGCAGGATGCTGGCTGCTGGAAGAGAGTGAGAGGCAACAAATTTAGGAAGGAGAATTCATTTCCTTACTGATGAGTAGCAATGAGTAGTGGAGAGATCTGGCTGACTGGAGGTGGAAGGCTGGGCTTACTTCTGCTTTCCAGAGCAGAGCTGTGGTTCGGCTCTACTTCCTCCTCGTGACCTACATGCTGAAGAGGCATGGTAGATAAAGAGACAGAGACAGTAGTCCTGCACAGTGCCCTGGCCAAGAGACATGATGTGTTTTGATGAGCTCTGCCTTTTCAGAAGGGTGCCCCAATGCCAGCTGGGACAGGGCACTGTGATGCAGCTGTATCCTCAGAGAACAGTGTTGCAAGGCTAAGAAATGTCACATCCCTCTAGATGTGCTCTCCTTCCAGCCATCTCAGTCATGCTCCCCTTTCAAGGTCTGCTCCTGCAGTAGAATTTTGGCTGTAAAGGTTCCAGCAGACAGCAGGAAGAAGTGGTGCACAAAGTGGGGCAAGGGGAGCTATTGTCACCCATCATAAGCAGAGATATTTCTGTGGGTTAGTAGCGAGAGGGATTTAATTACCTGGGAAGGTAGCATAGCTGACATGAGGAAACCTAGACTGGAGGGGGTCACATGTTCCTGAAAAATACCATTGATTAGCATCTTAAATAAACTGTAAACAAATGTGAGAGCTGCAGTGGAGCAACAGCCTGTTTTACATCCTTGGGGAAGCACTTGTCTGGCATCTTTCTTATCCTCTGAGGGAATCTGCAGACAGTGTGAGCTAGCAAGAGTGGTGGGCAAACACTAGCTGTCAGAGGGAGCTGGGGCAGGCTTGTGAAGGTCCTGTGAAGGCTGGCATGAGCACAGTAGCCAGGGACAAGAGATGGGCTAGTACAGAGCATGGTGTGGTATGGTCAGTAGTATGTTGAACTCATGTGACTTACCAATTTTTGGCTGACTCTCCGTAAGATCTGCTTATCATGAACACAAAGAAGAAAAAATGCACTGCTTTCGCACTAGGGTTCAGAAAGGAGTGGGATTATGAGTAAAATTTCCATCCTGCTTGACAATATAATGGGGATACAGCCAGAAGACATGGTATCCACATTGTTTATTATTGTGATCTTGGAAAATAATATTATCTAGTGCAACAAGTATAATTTGTTCTCCAGATCTGTGGTGAGCAGACAAATCAGTAACAGAGGAAGGAAACTCAGGTTGGATATTAAAAGAACAAACAAAATAAACATGACAACTAGCCAGTAATGAGGACGTGGGGTGGGCTGCCTGGGGGAAGATTGTGGAATGTCTTCCATGGGAGCTGCTTCAGAACAGATTAGGTGACGGTCTGCTGGGAGTGACCTAGGGAGAGAAATGGTCCTGCCTGCCTTGCAGCTCAGCTGCTCTGTGTTGAATGTGTGGAGGCAAAAGACAGGCTGCGAACATGAGTGGGTTGTATTAACACATTGACTTGTAACTGGGGTAGAGTGTCCCCATATAAACCTGTATGCATGTCATACACTCCTTCTTGTGGTAATCCACACTGGGCCTATGGGCTCACCCTGAAGAGGACAGTGCTGCAGAAACTGCTGCCTCTGCACTAGCCAGCCTGCCAGCTTGGCATATCAGCTGCTGTTTCCCTGCCTGCGTTGCTCCTGGTAGGAGAGCTCTTCCTCAGGGAAGGGCACAGGCTGAGACCTGCTTTGCAGTTTCTGGGGGCTCTGCAGTGGTGGTGGGGTTTTTTTCTTCCTTTTTATGTCTTTTCTCATCTTCCTTGTCCTTATTCTGTCACAGGAAATGGAAATTTTGGATATAACCAGCATCCGAGATACCAGAGTAGGGCGGTTTGCCAAAATCCCCAAGGTGAGTGCATAGCTTCATTTCTGCTGGTTGTTCGTGTGGGAAAGGCAAGGCTGCCTGGGGCTTTGGCATAAGCTGCGGCGGTTTATCCTGGCTTTCTGTTCCAAGAAGGTGGCGAGGACCTTGTCTCCTTACATCACAACTACGTAAATACAGAAAAGGCATCATTACTCTTGTCCCTGAACTCCCCAGGGCTCCTCAGTGCACCCAAAAGAAAGGCGCTTCAGGACTATGGTATATGAGCTTGTTGGAAAGAATATGCCAGAAGGCTAGGAAAGAAACAATTCCCCTCCAGAGCACTTGCCAAAAGACTTATTTTGTGTTGTGCACAGCAGCTGTGTTCTCCCCCCTGCTATGTATCTGGCTAGCTTTAATCTTGGCCTGACCTTTACGTTCACTGAGCTACACAGGGAAGTCCTGCAGGAGACTTGTGATGCTTCTCTGTTGAGTCACTGGAGCTTCTCTCTTGTGCAAAGATGCACAGGCTGGGTCAAGGCAGCTACAAACCTGTAATTACAGTGAGATTCCAACGCAGTGTGTGGTGGGGTCTTTTTTTCCCTTTAAAGGGAAGAAAATGTAGTTTAGCAAAAACCTAGTGTGTGTTTTTCTTTTTCCCCAAATAATTTTAAATTGTCTGCTTGTAGGGTGGCAGACGAAGGGAAGCACATGATAATGGCTTTGTTCTTGGTTTCAGTTATAATTTGAGTTCCTGCTGCAAAGTTGTCCTTGGGTAGGACTCTTTTTCTGGGTCTGTTTTTTGTTTGTTTTTAACATTTCCATGTACAGAAAAGGCAAGCAGAAAATTGAAGTAAAGCTAGAATGTGAAAAGGAAACAAAGGAGTAAAGGTAATGGCTACATATAGACAACATAGGCGATTCTCAGTCTAACACAAAAGGGGAAGGTTTTGCAATGTATACTGAGAGACTAGTGCAGCCTCTTTGTCTAAGTAGTACAGCTGTTTTCTTAGTACTGCTTTGAAAATGCCTGTTCAAGAGCTCCCCAAAACTGGTGTTTCTCAAAAGACCATAATGAGGTGGGTGTTAAAGGCACAGCAGAGCTCAAGAACAGTACCCATCTTACGCAATTCTTAAGAATCATAATTCCTTCTGAGAAACTGTGTTTCTTCTTGGAAACTGACTAGAATGAAACATACTTGAGTTTTCAACAAGCCTAAAACTTTGTCTGCAACTTGTTTTGTGGGCATATTTGTTTGGAAAAAAGCTCTCAGAAGTTGTTTTTCATTTAAGAGGATAAAATATTTGGAGCTGGTAGGGCTAGGTGCTACACTCCAGGCAGAATGCACCAAGGAAAAGGCCAGCTTAAAGGAGAGGCATGAGATACTGTTTTCTAGGGTGTTAAACTTTCAGGAATAAACTGTTTACGAAATGAATTCAGCTTTGATAGAGATAATAAATTGATGGTGTAAGTACTGAGGCCATAGTTGTATTGTATATCCTTCTGGTGGCAACAGGCAGGCTGGTGAGTGATGTCCTAGATTCTGACAATTGTTTAAAGAAGACTAACTGGAGACTACCAGGAGAAACACACTGGCACAAGTGCAGTGTCAGAGCTGCCTCTAGACAGAAGGACCTTCTTCTGAAACAGCATCTTCCGGTAACGAACCCCTGCTCACAAGCAAGGAAATGCCCTGGAAACAAGACACACTCTCACACACCTGCCTTTATTTTTTTTAAGAGTAATTCACAGTACAGTTTTGGGATGACCACATTTCATATCCAGAGAAAAGCTAAAATGGCCTTTTAAAAGAGATTTTTAATAAAAGCACAGAAGATTGTGAAAAGAATGAGGAAATTCCTAAGCAGTACCAGGGTAGCAAAAAGCAAGAGAGGAGTGGGAAGCAACAGCTGTGTTCCATAGTAAGCTCTAAACTTTTTCAATAAGATTGAAAAGTGGTCTGTGTGATTCCCATCATAAGCAAAGGCTCTTAAAGAACAGAGTAAGAGAGGACAACTTTGCATGGAAAAAATTAAAGGTCCCTTGAGAAGAGAGAGGGAACCAGCACGCTCCCACAAAGATCAGTGCTTGGGCCTGTGACATACGGTGTGTTCATATGTGATCTGCAAAAGAGGTGTATAGAGATAAGACAAAGTTTGCCAATGGCACAGAGTTATTTGGGGTAATAAAGGGACACTTGTGGAAAGACCTTGAATTGCTGATTGACTGGATGATAAGTGATAAAATTTAGTATAGCTGAAAATCAGGCAATGCACACAGGAAAAAAAAAAAATCCCAATCCTAATCTGCCATAATGACAGGCTCAGCATTGACTACTGCTACTTAGAAACAAGGTCATAAGGGTTTGGTAAAGTACCAATGCAGTGTTCAATAATATTTGCTCATAAAACTAAGTTTTATGTTAGGAAGTACAAGGAGAGAATTAGGAAACTATGCCACTGTGCGCACCCGGAATGCACCCACATACCTGTGGATTTCTAGTGTCCTTGTCTCAAGTGAGGCAAAGAAGAACTGGAAAAGGAGGGAAGAGCAGCAAGACTAATAAAAGAATGAAATGCTGCTGTAGGAAAAGCATCTGAGCAGGCAGGGACTATAGTCTGGCAAAAAAAAAAAAAGATAAGGATGTGGAGGAGTGTTGTGGAGTGCTGTAAGATCAGAAGTTGACTGGAGAAGGTGAGCATGAAGCAGTTACTCAGTGTTTCTTCCAGTGTGAGAGCTACACATCAAATGGAATTTTCCAAAGGCAGGTTCAGCACAAGCAGAAGGAGATGCTGCTGTTTTACACCTCATGTCACTGTGCTGTGGGATGCCTTCCTGCACAAGTCCTGGAAATGTACATGAATTTAAAAAGTCAGGACAAGAAGGAAGTGCCTTTTGAGGGTCATTAAAAGCAAGATAGTGCTTCTGGTTTAGGAAGTTGCTGAATCACAAATTGCTGGAAGCTGCAGAAATGTGTCAGGGAAGTATCATTGCATTTGCCCTGTTCTTACACTTTCCCCCAGGCATCTGGATGGACCTGTGGTCTGACCTGGTGTAGCTGTTGTATTCTAGCCATTGTGATAGGCCAGAAACAGTATTTTACAGTCCTTGGTATTGGCTACAGCTCATTTTTTACAAAGAAACAAAGGTCAAGCACCAAGTGATTTATTATTTCCAACAGCAGAAATGATGCACTTGATGACAATCTCTGCTATGAAAATCCCAAGTGCTTTTTGAATTCTGCATTTCAGAGAGACCCATTTAAAAGAAGTTCCGTTTTATTTCAGGGAATTTTCTGGCATCTCTGTGGCAACGTGTACTAAAATGCACTAGGCTGGCTCCTTATCCACCTTTCTCTTAGGGGATGATGGGAGGTCTTGTGCCATCCCCTCCTGGACGTGTCTGTCTTACATGTGGCTACGCTATCCATAATGCTGCTGCGTGGCTTGCTTAAAGCCTTCAGTTGTGTATTCAGTTGGCTTTCCTGAGAGCAGAATTTGCTCAAAGGAATGCAGAAAGCAGTGAAAACTCCTTAATGTGAATCACCACACCCTCCACATATGGCGGCTATGTCTGGTGTATCATTACAAAAAGGTATAAATATGAAAAACTGGTGTGATGAAGCAAACCAAGATCTGTTGGAAGTGAAGGGTGGAAAAATGGAAAAGGGTGCTGTCTCCCCTATTATGAAATAATGGCCTGGAGTCTTTGTGGGATATAACTGCTGCAATTAATACAAATGGTTACTTGTTTCATTGACTAAAAGTAGAGGAGAAGGGTGCAGACTGGTGTAACTCTGCGTGAGCATGATCCCGGCTTTGGGTAGTACCAATAGTAGATCAAGCATCCTTTCCCCTTGCAAGTGACACCACAGTAAATCTACAGCCTCTGAGACAAAGCTGCTGTTCTGGTTTTCATACTGAATTACGACTGAAGGAATTTATAAGGAAGGAAAGCATTTTATTGAGAGCATCAGCACTATTGCTCTCGTCTGCAAGGTACTGTGCACTTTTTGGCTGTAGCTCAAGCTGCATGAGGGTGGAATGTGGCCAGTGCTTTTCAGACCAACGTAGGTGAAATGAGTCTCCGCTGGTGGGGTACTGTGGATGTCGGGAGTTATTTCAGTAACACTTTCCTGCTGCTGTTAAGCAAGAGTTTTGGGGTTTTCCTTTGTAACCTCTCTATACACAGCAGGAAGAATAACACCAAAGCGCCCACACAGTAAAAACACTTCTGAAAAGACCTGCCATAAATCACAGTCCCTTGCCAGCCCAGGTCACAGCATTGTCCCTGCAAGCTGGGAGGCAGGGACTGGTGGGACCTGCTTCCTGACACTGCCCATGTTAGGGAGTCAGTGCTCAGCCTGTTGTCCCCCGCACAGTAAGTGTGGCATTGGAAAAGGGACAAGTCACTAAGGGCTGGCAGCAGTAGGAGCTACCTCTAAATGAAAAGGGCCACTGCTGTTTGCCCCAGAAGGAATGATTCCTGGAACTGAACCTGCCTGAAGGTGAGGGACGACCATGCTCTTTCAGACAGACTCGACTCTCCCTTCTGCCCCCGCCCTGAGCCCTTGCCTCCTGGTATGTTAGCACGTAAGCGTGCACACAGCCCTCAAGTCCTCCCGTGACCTCATCTATGCATGTGCAGGTTTCCCCTTTTCACCCCCTTTGTTTTATTTTCTTTGAGAGCTACTCAGTATTCTGTGGTGTTTTTTCTCCATGGAAATTTTTTTTGAGAGATGGGGCAGAATGAACTTTGGCGCATGTTCAAGAGTAATGAAGATAAGAATTAGCAGGGACTTTGAACATAAATGAGACCAGATAAAAAGCTATTGAATGTAGTTCAGCAGCATGCCAAAGCAGATCAAGATGTTATTTACGATGCAATTCTGTGTTTTCCTTTCAGTAACAAGGAACAATAATGTCTGCTCCATTTTGTTTTTTTTTCTGATGCACCAAGACCCCAGAACGCTGACAGAGAATGTAATAATTAGGACCAAAATACATGATGTTTTAGGCCAGACTGCTGGGCTGTTGGCTTCGTCTTGGGTTTTGTTTAGACATTTCAGCAAGCATTGGCTTTGAAACAAGCATAATTTTTTACAAAAACAGAAGTTGTATTTTCTGACTGTCATGATTATAAAACAGTTTCATCCTCCATATGCATGTTGTTGTTACTGAACTTAGAGATGCAGACTCTGAATTGAACATGTACAAGGGAGAAAATGATACCAAGGTATTTCACGTGCCATATTGTGAGATGATAAAGTAGGAACGAGTACTGTTTGGGAACAATGCAGGGAGCACTCACGTTGCACTGGGAGCTGAGCTGAGGGCTGAGCCGCGGACTACAAACACATTGTGGGTGGTCAGTCATTCTGCCGCATCCCAGGGGAAAGCAGCAGCTCTGGGGATTGAGCATCATCTCGGCGCTACGCTGTGGATTCAGCAGTGTGTGAGCACAGGATGGAACTAAAAGTCTGATGTTCAGGCCTCCAAATAAGAGAGTGATCACAAGAAGCACGGAGACAAACTGATACATGTGCATGCAAGAGAAAAGCGGGTAGAAGCCTGTGGCTTGCAAAGGATTTGTAAATAGTAGAGCAGGGGCCAAGTGAGGAAATGGTCACATCTGAATAACAGCATTTTACCACCCTGGGCCATTTTTCTGCCTCTTCCATCTTTCTGCAGAGTGAGCTCTTTGACCACAGGGACAGAAGTTACTGAGGATGCACAGACTGCATGTCTCCCTTGCAGTCTGTTCCTGCTCGATTCCAGAGTGCCGTGGGTTATTTTGTGCTGTGTGAATCTGTGTGCTGCTGCATTTTCCGGTTCCCTTAGATAAGACAGCAATGAGAGCTGAGAGTGCTTCATCTGCGTAATATTTTTTTTCTGCCTCATCTCGCTGAGATGCTTGGCGCAGAGTCGGGGGCCCCCCGCGGTGCAGCTGGTGGCAGGACAGCCCTCCCTGCTTCTCGGCAGTCGGGTCTTGTTGCTGAATCCCGTGATGGAGCGGTGCTGCTACTGAGGACATGAGCATTACCTGCAGAGCCAAAGGCATTTCAATAATCTTGGTGCTCCCTTTGCTTTCTGGCAACCAAACAAGACCTTCCTTCTCCAAAAGAGAAGATTTGTTGTCACATCCTGTCTTATAATACCATGAACATTGCATCATGCTGCATGTTTCATGAATATACAAAATTGTCAGAGTGCAGTGAGTGCAGGCAGCTGTGGCAAGTCCTGGTTATCCCAGGCTATATCCCATTTCAAGTAGAGAAATGACTGTCCGTCTCTGTCTCTTGTATTAAGCCTAGCTCTTTCTTTATATTTGCATCAGAATTTGCTTTTCTCTGGACTATGAATGTGGTTTGTACAGATGAGGATTTTAGGGAAATCAGGAGGGTGGGAAGTGAAATGCAAGCCGAATCTGTATTTCAACCGCTCTGCTGATGGGTTGTTTTCTGCTTATTTGGGAGTTTAAGTGGATTTGCTAAGCACATTTCCCTTCTGATTTGCATGGCTAATATGGTTGTCCTGTTTTTCATGTAGTGATTCCTATTTTCCCGTTATGGCCACCTGCAACATGACACGAAGTAATTATGTAGTGAAGCTGCAGCACGAGGTGCTAAAGGCGTACAGGTTATGGAAGAGCCAAGACGCAACCATGGCATCAGGTTCAGTGCTCTTGGACACAGCCTGTGGTCCTCTCACCATCTTCATTTCAGTGTTAACGCCAACATCACTGTGTTTATCCTGGGAGGGAGATAATCCCCATGTAAAGCAGGCAGCAGAAAGCAAGCAGCTTGCTTAAGGCCAGGCAGGAAGTCAGTCACTGGGAAAATATGACCTAATTTAGATCCCTAACAAAATCATCCTCTCCCTGCTGCAGTTTGCTTCTCATAAAATGAAGCTATCAACTTCACCATGGCGTTAGGAGGTGCCGTAAGTTAATGCTGATAAGGGGCATGGCATATAAAAAGTGGCACAGGCTAAAGCTAACGGGGACTTCTGAGAAGGTGGTGGGATATCAAGCCATTGCCAAACATGGCAGGCGGCAGTTTTGTCTGGTGGAGCACAGCTAGATAAAGGCAAACGCTCTGATGCAGCATTCAGCTTGCTGGGGACATGGCGTGAAGAGCAATGTCTGCTGGAGAGCCAAGCAACACTAGTTTGCAGAGGAGGAAGGGCTGGGAGGAGCCGGTTTGTAACAAATGCAGGAAATGAGTTCAGCGTAAACCACAAGTTCTCTATTGTCTTAGCTTCACGTAGTTTACAACACTAGAGGTAAGGAAACTGAACAAATGCCAGTGGGTTTGCAAGATGAAGTTAAATTTGAAGTTAAAATCCTAACGCTTTGCCACTTGCAATGAAAAGTTAGGCTCCATCGAGGAGTTGCTATGAGCGTGGAAGGGAGGTGTGGGTGTGTGGGTGCTGCTCGCTTCTGCAAAGGAAAATTGCTCACAAAGCAAGAATGAGCCATTTTAGAAATTCCCTATTAGAAAACAGGCAAATCTGGGTGGCTGACTGCTTTCCTCCTTCTTTCCCTCCAAATGCTTTTGGATTATACAGGTTTCAGTTACTCCTGCGGAGAGCCGCTTTTAGAGTGAGAGACAGCAGTCAGATGATCTTGAGTTATAATCCTGTTCTTCCTGAAGATGTCTGTTTGCTACAGATGTGTCAACATTGCAAATGCTCCAGAAATTTGGAAAAATGCAGTGGAAAGTCTGCAGAGTTTCTTGTTGAATATATATGCAGCTTTGTGTGTGATGTCATGCAAACACACAAGAATGCGTGAAGCTGAGCAGTTTTGGAGTTTCTGCTATTACAGTCCAAATGTAAAGAGAAAATTTTGTGGCAGAAAGGAAATTCCTTCCATTTGAATCACAGCGATATGCAAACAGATGGTTACATATTGGGGTTTGTAGCTGGCTTGGGCTAAATTAAGGTCCATGGAAGTCTAAGATCGGGGAGTTTGCTTTTTTCAGCTTGCAGGGATTCAGATATTGGTCCAGTTAGTAGCAGCTTAACAAGTCCCTGAATGCGAGCTGTACTGCAGCGACTGACTTTGTACACGCTCCGAGTTTACGGCAAACGCAAAGGTGAAATCATTTAGCTAAAACCTCTCTCACTGCGGTTCACGTGACACGTGATGTGTTAAGGTGTTACTGATGCTGTAACTTGTTGAAACTCAGCCATGACTCTAGGTCTGTGCCTACAGCAAGAGCTCAGGTTCCAGTTCCAGTTAAACTTCTGAATCTGACCTGCTTTGCCAAAAATCCCAGATCATTAATTTTGCCCGCAGTTTCTGAAGGAGCAGGTGCTCTGGCAGCCTCCCTGTTTGCTTCTGTATGGATATATCCTGCGCTTTAGATAATGAATGGCTGTGCTTTATTCTAGGACACGGGAATTTTATCTTTTCATTATAAATAGCGACCATCAGTACAACTCCAGGATACCTTGGTTTAATGATGCCTTACATAGGAATGCAGAAAATGCTAAATAATTTAAAGGGATTCTATAAATACTTTTATATGGTGATGAAATCCAAGTATGACTAATCGGATGAGCCTTATACTTAACAAAACAAATCTCTGGTGAGCCATCGCTGTAGGATACTGCAGTTGCTATGGAAAAAACACTTCTAGCAACTGACAACTAGCAGCAAACGTGACTTGGAGGGAGAGAGCCCATCTCTGCAGCAAGCAGGTCTACAGCTGGTAGAGCTTCCAGGTCCCAAAAACCATCTTTCTTGTGGTGGAGGGAGGTTACAGCAAAAGGTATCACACTAAGCTAAAAGAGGGGTTTTTTTAGCCTGTGTTTTGACAAATGGCTGTCTGTGCTAACCTGGTTATGCACCTCTGGTATGAGCAGGCCAAATACTCCTTGGCTTGTCTGCAAGTTCAGGTTGAAGTTTCAAAAGGAATTTCTTTAAGGGCAGTCTCCAACTTCTGCTTTTTCAGGGCAAAACAGTGTGTTTGCACAGTAATGATAGTCACAATGTTTTGTTTCATGGAGGATCCAGGTAATGCAGGCTCCAGAGTAAAGATGAAAAATAAGGAAAGCCAAGGAAAGGAAGAATACATTAAATGATTTTGCAACCCTTGAAAAGCTTGCCGTGAATTTGGGTCAGGGTTTGGATTGGGCCCTGTTTTTTTCAGATAGTTTGCCTCATTCTCCCTTCATCCCCATCTGTTCTGTTTCTTTTGCAGTGCCAGAAGCTCCGAGAGGTTTTTAACTTGGATTATCCTCACAGCACCTTCCTGCTTAAGACTCTGACTATTGTATCTGGCCCTGACATGGTTGACCTCACTTTTCATAACTTTGTGTCCTACAAGGAGAATGTTGGCAAGGTATTGGGTCCTGAGGGCAAGGAAGTGCTGGGAGACACTAAGGATTGGGGCATTGAGTGGGGAGTGGGAAAGGGGAGGGGAAAACGGGGAACCTGAACCCTGTCAATGTTATTGGCAAGGTTATAAACAACCAGGTTAATGTTCCAGTAAGGTGTGGTACTTCCATAGTTCTAGAAGCTTGTACCTTGCATGGAAAAGGACCAGTAGAAGACATTTAATATGTCATTTTTGTCCTTCATGTGCTTTGTGTGGATAAACAGACAGCTGAAAAGACTCCGTGGTAAAGTGTCAAGTGTATATAGGCAGTAGGAATGTGATAAAGCCAAGCCCAGGGCACAGCGGTTGGGATTTGGAGCCCAGCAGTATCGGGACAGGCCTTTTTACCAAGGCCTGTAGTAACAGGACAAGGGGTAATGATTTTAAACTGAAAAAGGGAAGATTTTAAGTGGACATAAGGCGGAAAGTTTTTACTATGAGGGTGGTGAGACACTGGAACAGATTGTCCAAAGAAGCTGTGGATGCTCCGTCACTGGAAGTGTTCAAGGACAGGTTGGATGGAGCTTTCAGCAACCTGGTCTAGAAGGTGTCCCTGCCCGTGGCAGGGGGTTTGGAACTAGATGATCTTTAAAGGTCCCTTCCAACCCAAATTGTTCCACAGTTCTGTGCCCTTTCCACATTTGTCGCTCTGTACTTCTTGGTGCAGTTCTGTAACGTCCAACTGCCTCTGCTTTGTGTGTGTGTGTTTGTTCCCAGAGCTGGGCTGAGGATATTATGGCCATCGTTCGGAATCCTCTCACATACAACGCTTCTCGGTACACCTTCCTAGAGAAAATGTAAGTGATTTCTGACAAACATTGTTCTCTGAAACATTCACGTACTTCCCTTTCTATGTGTACTAGAAAGAAAAGGCTGCGTAGCATCCATGTCCTTTGGCAGCCTCCAAACCAAGTCCTGTGTCAGTGCAGGACCCCCAAGGCACGGGCAGGGGTTTGGTAGCTGTGCTGTATGTTGTGTGAGCGCTGGCTGGCACAGAAGTGCTTGAGCCAGTCAAACACACTTGTGGTATTTAGACAAACTGAAATTCTGAGCCTCAAAGGGGTCTCCCACCGAGGTCACAGCACTCACCCCAACGAAGTGTTGCCTCTTTTCTTTGCTCTGTAATACCATTTGGTTGGCAACCTAGGATTGCTGAGGAATGCTAAATAGTAGGACATATCATTATATCTTATGTTTTAGAGGACTTTTTCTGAGATCTAAGCTCTTATAATTTGCCTGTTTCTCCTTCCCACGAAACATTAACAGATTCTATCTGAGGTAAGCTGACATCTGAAGGGCCTGATTTTCAGTTGACTGTTAAATTGTTTTCCCAGTTGCGTATTTTTTATTTCTCATTACTTAATAGGACCTCTAAAACTGTACAAGTGTGTTTTCATAATTTTGTGGGTTTTTTCACAGCCTGGTGAAGCTGAAGATGCAGCTTAATGCAGAGGGGAAGATTCCTGTCAGGAAGTGAGTATAGATATTTGGGTGTTTGTGTGTTCAGTCAGACTGAAGGCAGAGCAGCTGGTACGGGAGTGGTTACCTGGTGGCTTCAGCTGCCTGCTCTTTCTGCACCTAAGAGGCAGAGATCATTCCCTCTGGATTCAGGCTATGAAAGGATTCCTGCTGCCACCTAGGTTCCTCCCAGGGAGGGGCCTGGGACATAATCTGGGTCTGGAAGGGGAGAACTTTTGTGGCCTGCACCTACAGCAAGAAATTGCCTTAAACAGCCATAGATTTCACCTTCTGGCTCTTGCCGAGAAATAATCAACAAAACCAAACAACTCTGGTAAAATTCTGATCACAGATTGTTTTGCAAACCTGAGTTGAAAGGTGGATGAAGTATAGGATTAATTTAACCTTTCATATAAGGAGTTCTGTATTTGGAGAACTTTTTGCCTGACTCCCCAGCTAGCCTAAAGTGTAGGGGTCCATCACTTTCACTTGTCTCCTTTCTTCATGTGGGACCACCAGCCGTTCTCACTAGTGTAATTCCAATGCCCAGCCTTTACTCTGGATGTGCACGAGAGGGAAGCAGCCTTTGAGGCAGCCCTCTGGGCCAACGTCAATGCCAGTTCAAGCACAGAACGTGGAGGTTTGCCCTTCACTGGCCCCAGGGTTGGCCTTGTGCACCGGGGTAGGACTGCTGTTAGAACAAGCCAAGGCTGCTTTGCTGAAGCAAAGACCAGCCTGTTATTTCTCCCCTGTACTGCGTGGCATGAATCTAGAACTGTTTTTGTGCCACTCGCTGTCTTCCCTAGTAAAATTACTCCATGGCTGATCCAGTGGCTCCTCCATGTTGATTCGACTCATAGAGCAACCAAAGGCTGCACTGCCATGTTCAATTCCATGTTCACCCAAAAGGGTGCATAAATAAATATCTTTTGCTTTAAGAATAAGGACCTGCAGATAGTGCATTTGTGTGTATTCACTAGGAAGTTCTGAACCACTCTGCTTCTAGGTTTATGCTGTGTTACATTATTACAAGAGGCAAGTGCTAATCACCTGTAGTAAATACGCTACCTACTGTGTGCTATATTGCATAACGATTCTAGATTAAGTCTATGCTGGCTAAATGTGCTCCTGGATGGTTGATCATTATTCAACAATAAACATTTTTTGTTGTTTGTTTTCTAAACCACCAACCAGCAAGATTTCATTCTGTCAGAAACCAGTGTATTCATCAAAGGGCTTTTAAAAATGTATAGGTCTTTAATGAATAACTCACACTAGGGAAGAGTACTTTGAATTGATCTTTAAAATGCAAGCAAGGTAGCATTACTGCAGGGAGAAAATGGCTTATTCTTCTGACATAAGCTAGGAAAAATGTCTGGTACAGGATGTACCTCTCTTCAATGCCCTGGTCTGCTTTCTTGCAGAGGTAAAAATGCTTTACTGTATAAAGCGTTAGACCATTAAATAGTCCAGATTAAGAGCCAGATTTACAAAAATACTCAGTATCTCCAGGTGCAAGTATAGGTAAGGCTTTCAAAACTCTTTGTCTGGATTCTTCTGAAAATTCCACTGAGCATCTGCCTTTCTCTTTCGACATTTAAATCCCTTTTGAATCATAACAAAGTTGCTGCAATTTTTGCCTTGCAAAGGGCAGCTTGGAAACCGATATGCACTGAGTTTGCATAAGCCTGCTGCAGCTCCCACTGAACACTCTTCCACCTGTCAACACATTTGGCACTTTTTGTTCCCCTTTTTGGCTGTGAGCACCTGTGATTCCAGGAGCTTAATAGAGCAGACATCTAAATTTATCCATGGAGGAGACCTCATTGCTGCTGACGGGGATATTTTGAAAGTAGATAGAGTTCAGCTACTGTTACTATTCCATAGTGCAGCAAAGGGGCTGCTTTAAGGTGAAGGCTTGACCAAGTGAATTCTGCCCTGCAGACCAGTGCCTAGCTTTCTAAATTGGAGATGAGTTTTGGTTTCTGCAGCAGCAGACCTTTGTGCTTCCATCGTGCAGTATACCAGCTTGTGTAGTGAGTTTGTTCCTTGAATTCGTCGAGAGCCTTTGGTTCCAGAAAATTTTGACTTCTTCTAGAGCAGCAAATTTGCACATTTGTTTGCTTTTTTTGATTGTTGTCTTGACTACCAAGTTATTCCTTGCTAATGCCAGCTACCACATGGGATAGTGTCTTGTGGGGGAAAGTGTCTGAGGAATTTGTGGCATGAGGCCTGCTACCACAGGGAGCAGCTCCAAGAGGGGAAGGGTAGTGAGGAGGGATTTTGAGAGTAAGCTGATGTAGTTCAGTGACAGGGCTCTTACAGAGTCCATAGCAGAAATATAGAACTTCTATATTAAGGCAGCAGTCAAAAAATCCACTGTAGGTTTATAGGACTTGGTACATCAGCTACTCCCTTGGAGAAACACTGTCTCCCTTCTCTGGTTCATGTTTACAGTCTTCCTCTCAGTCTCCTTCACTGTGCATTTTGAGTGTCTTGCACTCTGGCTGCAGCTCCCAGCCACCCAAATGCAGGCTTTTTGATTTCACTCCTGCCACATTGTGGTGATTTCTCTTTTTCTCTGTCTGGTTAGTATTTTTCAGATGTTTCCTGCAGACAGGAAAAGGGTGGAAGCAGCATTAAGTGCTTGTCATCTTCCAAAGGGCAAGGTAAGAGTTTCTCTAGGTAGCCAAAGGTCTCGCTACTTTGAGAATAATGTTTTTGTCTACACAGACTGTGATGCCCTTGGCTATGAAAAAATCATCATCCCAGATGCTGTTAGTTGCTGTGAAACCTCTTCCTTACTGCTAGCTGCCATGCCTTAACTGCAGGTCGGCTAGGATCAATTCTTACTGTTGGCATTGTGGTAACCCTTGTGACTCCATTGCTTGCATTATGTGGCACAAGAAGCAGAACGTTCCCTTCCACCTGTTTCACTTTATGCTCTTTGAAGCAACAGATCTGATGGTTAATTTTGATGCTTCTGCCAATGCAGAGAGTACAGTCCAGGCCCCTGACAGCTCCTGCCACTGCATCAAGCTTTAGCTTTATACTATCACACAAGAGGCACTGAGGGACAGTTTAAATAACTGTCTGTTCTGAAATAGGGCATTATGGTGCTTCTTCACTGCATGTGTTCTTCCCTAAACACCTTGCCAGATGTGCCAGTTGCTTACTTGCATTGTCGCAAACAGGTGCTGGACTGCGGGTGTTAACGGAGAGGTGAAAGCCTTCATGGGTCTGTGATACTGACGTGTCTTTACTGCATTCTCAGAACGATGCCATCAACCCAGAGGACTTCCCTGAGACCGTGTATAAAACTTTCCTCATGAATCTGTGTCCACGGCCTGAGATTGATGAAATATTTACCTCACAGTAAGTTTCCTTCAAGCTACAGCAAAGAACTGGGATCTCTTGTGGCAAAAGAGAGGGAAAAAGGAGGGGCGAGGTGATTTTGTGCTACGTGGTTTGTCTCAAGCCTTAGAAATGCAGGAAGCCAGGTCACAAAACAGTGCCAGTGCACTCAACACTTTCACTCACAGCCTGAAGAAAAGGATGAGACCTCACGGTGCTGCAGGGACTCATTCTTAACTGCCACCATCAGGAGGGCTGATTCCCGATCAGCACTAGGTCATGCGAATGTGATACTGCATGTGACTTGCACCAAACAAGGCCATGTACAGCGTGAGAACCATAGATCCTCACAAATAGCCAGTGGCTTTTGGTTTTTTTCAAGTAGCTAAATCTGTGACTTCCTAAATGGACTTGGCTTTGTATGGAAAGCAATTCAGTGTGCTCTGAAATTCAAGTCCCTTTAGAGTTTTAGTCAGAGGCTCAAATACGTACAGCCTCCTTACAGAATTAGTAAGAAAGAAGAAGGGCCACAGTGGGAAGCATCATTTATGGGAAGAAAAGTAGACAAAACAGAAATGTGTGGGCCCAGGGAGGCAGGCACCCATTGCCTACCTGAGGAAGGACCAACCTCTCTTTTGTGAAAAGGTTTTCTGGGTAGTACACAGGCCTTAACCTGTGCTCCTCTGTACTTCTCTCACTTTAGCCATTTAAAAGCAAAGCCCTACATGACCAAAGAGCATTTGGCGAAGTTTATCAACAAGAAGCAGCGAGACTCTCGCCTCAATGACATCCTTTTCCCACCAGCCAAACCTGAGCAGGTGCAGAGCCTGATAGAGAAGTATGAGCCCAGTGGGATTAACATCCAGAGAGGTGAGTCTTGTTCAGCCCAGAAGTCTTGCTGTAGAGGTGGCATGGAAGTAGGAGAGGAACTTGCACCTTCTGCTACTCTGACTTTCTAAGGAGAGCAATCAGCCCAGTTCTCACAAGCCCCTGCGTTGCAGTGCACTGGCAAGGATGTGCCAGAACCATTTTGTGCCGATGCTATTAACAGCTTTGTTTTCCATGTAGGGCAGTTGTCTCCAGAGGGGATGGTCTGGTTTCTCTGTGGCCCTGAGAACAATGTGATAGCACTGGACAAATTGGTGCTGCACCAGGACATGACCCAGCCGCTCTCTCACTACTTCATCAATTCATCACACAACACGTATTTAACAGGTATGGGTGGTTCCGGCATCTGCCTCAGCCCCAGCGCTTATGTACCACCACCAGGGGTGGAAGAGTGGTACTGACAGGCAGGCAGATGTATCTGCCCTGAAGTTTGGAGGGCCGAGAGCTGTAATGCACTGTGAGGGGCTTGGCAATTAAATGTTGTGTGAGAAGGAGAAATGTCAGCCTGTTACTGAGAATGTCTTGTCAGTCTGCCACGTACACCTGCCGAAGGGTGGCAGAGATTTCTGTTGCTCCTGTTTTATGCAAAAACTGTCCCATGTGAGCAGGTAACGTTGAGCCTCCCTCCTTCTGCTCTCCTCCAGCCGGTCAGTTTTCTGGGATCTCTTCTCCTGAAATGTATCGCCAGACGCTGCTGGCTGGCTGCCGCTGCGTGGAGCTGGATTGCTGGAAGGGCCGTCCTCCGGATGAGGAGCCGATCATCACTCACGGGTTCACCATGACAACTGAGATCCTCTTCAAGGTATGGAAAGCATTTTCTCCGTGGATGCTTTCCCCTGCTTGGCTGTAGACTGATCTCTGAGGAGGCTGGCTGAGGGAACTGTCAAATGGATGGGCTGAGAGCAAAGATGTTTGAGAGGAAAAGATTGATGGCAAGATGACAAGTGAATGAATGTGTAGAAAGGATGAAAGATGAACAAGTACGCAATAGGTTGGAGTCTGTGTACATTTTTGGAGTGGGAGGACCAGAAGAGAGGTTGCTGGCTGGATGAAGATGAATGAATGAAGGAAATGCAGGCAGTCAGGTAGAAGCGATGGAGAGGTGGTTGAGCAGATGTGCCCACATGCACAGGGCTGTGTAGCCAGATGGATGGATGGACACAAACCATGAGGATGGTGGATTTATGAATAGATGCACGTTAGAGAAACAAACAGGGTGGCTTTTAGAAAGCAAACCATTAAAATTGGTTTATTTTCTAACTGGTCTACAGCAGGTTCCTGTGGCTTACAGCCTTACGTGGTGGCACTTTGGAAGAATAGGTTTCAATTACATCCCAATTACATGAGTGTGTGGAGTGCGTTCAGTGGAGGAACTGCCCTCTAGCATGTTGGGCAGATGGCTTCCATGAGGAGTCAGCTCCCAGGCTTCAGAAGCAGAGTGCAAAGTCTGCTTCTCCCTTGGAAGTTTAACCACTTGGCATTTAACCACAGAAGCTACAAACATCTTGCAGGTTAAAAATCGATGCATCACACTTATTTTTTATGCACTCCTTTCTTTACACAGCTGCTGCCAACAGGCAGAGGCACTTCAGATTCTTTTTAAAGCTGTTCATTCTTATTCTGTATCTTCCCCCCAGTTCGCAGGCTTCACTATTACTAAAATATTTTGGGGGCTGGGGGAACCCAATCCTTAAGATCAGAGGTATTGTCATATTCAGTGTCAGTAATTTCCCAAATCCTGTTGTGCCACTGCTGCTTTTTGCACAGCAGTTCACTACAGAGAGGAGAAATAATGACAGCTGTAGCTGCTGTAATTGCAGAGTTCTGCTAAAGCATGTGACTGTACCTCAAGGAAATTACAACCTGTTAACACAGCATGTGCCCAAGTTTTAGTTTCACATAACACCTCGGTCTTCCCCTCCACACCTCTCTCCCTTTCCTACCATTGCCTGTGGCCTTTTAATAGCTTTTTCTGTAGCTTCTCCTCTGAACCTTGCAGGTTTTTGTAAGAGAGAGTCCAAGTAGTGCATGGAGGAGCAGCTGGGGCAGCCTCCCTCAGTGCTAAGATCATGGCTGAACCAGGATGTTGGGGGGAGTAGGGGACTGTAGCTGCAAAGCAGCAAATGACACTTCTTTGCCCTATCAATTAGCAGCACCAGAACATAGTAGAAAGTTTGTGGCAGTTTAACAGAGTCTTGGAGAAAATATGATTATTTTATTAAATCATTAATGCTGAGAACGTTTCCATGGTACTTGCATTTGAAGTGCCAGCGCTGCTGGTTACTGAACATTCTGGTTTTCTCTGCTGCTAGACAGGATTTTATAAGCAGATGAAATGACAGAAAATTGGACATGTTCAGAGGTGAGTATAAATAGGGTTTGAAACACTTTAACCTGGTACTGCATACATCTCTCTCTCCAAATTCAAAGTGCGTGTGGCAGCAGCATGACTCTGGCAAGGTGCTTTCACATTTGTTTATATATACCCTAAACTATGTAACAAAAATAAAAAGTCTTATTCGTACATCTTCAGCTTTTTTATGCAAGCTATTGAGTTTAGCTGCATGTTGTATCCTCTGGAGCTGGAAGCCCAGGCGGGTATGAAAAAGATGACACTTCTCACCTTCGTACTGGGAGAAAGTTTAGTTACTTTAAAGAGAAGAAGCTCCTGACAGTGATCAGTTTGGAGTCCATTCAGTAGGAGGTCAGCTGCATGTCTCTGCTATTAACGGGTGCTGATCTTTTCTCTGGCCATTGTCTCCCATTTAGGATGCCATTGAGGCCATTGCAGAAAGCGCTTTTAAAACATCTCTCTACCCTGTCATCCTGTCCTTTGAGAACCACGTGGACTCGTGAGTATCTAGTGGTTGGGAGAGCAAAAGGTATACAGGCAAGGGCTGCTGGGTTTTAAATGGGTGCCTGAGCTGAAATGAAAAAATGAAACATGGATTGAGATTTCTGAAGCAACTGGAGGTGGGTCAGAGCTAAAAGATGAGCCATAAGGTGCAGAGTGAGGGTGACCACAACTGTGCAGCCTGTTAGCTGGGGGGGGGGGGGGGCAGAGTATGAACAAATAGGAGCCGGCCTGGGAGGGGACTTCAATATCTGCATAGCTGTCTGAGTGAAGGCAGGAGGTGGTTTTCTGGGTAGAGTACCTAGAGCTCAAGACAGCTGTTCATGCTAAGCTCTGGCTTTGGGTATCTGTTCTCCTGTCCACACCTGCTTGATCTCTTTTCAGGCCCAAGCAGCAGGCAAAGATGGCTGAGTACTGCCGAACCATATTTGGAGATATGCTGCTGACAGAGCCGCTGGAAAAATACCCAGTAAGTAGAAATCGGGGAGGGAGGCTACTGGAGAGGTCATTCTGGAAAAATTGGTCACTCCTGGTGCTAGGAGAGGCCATAACAGATGCAAGGCCAGTGAAAGAGAATGCAATGCCATGGACAAATAAGCCTGGTTCGTAGGAGTGAGGAACATAGTGGATGGGAGACCTCTCAGTCGCAGAGGTTTTCCCAAGCACTTGCCTGACTCTAGTCTTATTTGACACTGTGACCTGAGTGACTCTGGCAACTGAGCTCTAGGTGGCCAAGTTGTACCAGTTGTGTATTTTTGTACGTGGTACTGTTTCAAATTCATCTGCCAGCACTTGCTTTGGAAAGAAACGGGAACAAGGGCCTAGTAGTGTTTCAGGCTGTTCCTACCAATGCCTCTGAATTCCTGCTTCCAACCTATGCACACAGCTAACCACACACATGGCTTTGTGCTCAGAATAGATGAGTAAAGCTCCCGATCTGCTTGACCCTCCTCATCAGCTTGCTTGTACAAGCATGTATCTTTGCGGACAGTGACATTTTTGGTGATCCCTGTGCGCATTGCTACTTTAGTTACCTTGCCAATGGACACTGATTTACAAATAATAGGCAGTGCCTGTGTTCTGCAAAGCATGAGGCAAGTTCCTTGGGATATGTAGTGGAAGGGAAAACTAAGAAACCTAGCCCAAGCATCTATTTTAAAGCATGAGATCAAAAGAAGAGCTGAAAAGAAGCAGCGAGCAAACTGGCAGTTGCTTGTTGTCCAGACCCATGTCCTTGTCCGGGCAATAGGAAGAGACAGGGTGGGTGTGTGGGGAGAAACAGTTCAGGGTATTTAGCTAAAATATTAATAGGCCTGTTGCTATCTGTACAGGGAGTGTAGGACTAGAAGCACAGTCTGAGTCACACATCCTTGGCTTGCTTGAGCCACCTACTCTGGGATCTTTTTTCAAATCTGCTGCAGGCAGAGTGTTTAAATACAGCCTGAGTGCTGATCTAGGACTGAGGCTCTGGGATAATGAGAGAAGTAGGTGGAATGTGAAAGCCAGGGGTGCGTGGATGCCTTCAGGCCATGTAGATGTTCTTTTAGCTGTGGTGCAGGATAGGTGGCTGGGAAGAGCATGCCAAGTGCAGGCAGCAGAACATAAGAGGGCTGAGAGGTACCAAATGCTGGTCTGAAACCAAAGGTGAAATCTTGGAAAAAAAATCTGCACAGATACAGTGGGATATGTCAGCAGGTGGAGAAATTAAAATATACACTGGTGTGAACGATGTGTCCATGTACCAATGGCCAAAGGAATGGTACTGGGAGGGACTGGAGAGATGAGTGTTTGAATTCTGTCGTTGTGATGGAAATTCAGTACAAAGTTTATCTGTTGCAGCTGAAGCCAGGAGTTCCTCTGCCAAGTCCTAAGGATCTCTTAGGGAAAATCTTGATTAAGAACAAAAAGGACCAATCTATGTCTGGGAAGAGGCAGAACTCTTTGAAGAAAGGGAGGAATGTGGAACCAGAAATCATTGAGCAGCCAGCCCCTACGGATGCCGAAGACACTGGTATGTCTGAAGGGAAAATGGGACTAGTACAGCTAGATGAGCCAGTCTGACCCACTGGAGACCTTCCAAATCAGCCATTAATACTAGCCTGAGGCAAGCCAGTACTAGTCATTAATTCAGTTATCTCAAGGAGCAGCATAAGCCTGGAAGAGAAATGAAATCTTCAGAATATTTTCAAACACTTTATTCCAACCAGAAGAGACAATCAACTTATGCCCTGCCCATCAGTCAACTCTTCTGCCTGCTCTGAGTTATATGACTGCATGAGTTGGTAATTCGTTGATACACACTGGCTATTGGTTTCATGGAAGGGTGGATAATTTCTTACTGCTTATAGGTCTATGATAACCACAAATTCACCATGTTCTTCACCCTGAGGTTCGTGAAGGTTTATAGAACCTTCATCCTCACTCTGCTGCCTTTCTCCGGTCTCAAGGCTGTCACCTCTTGGGCTCAGGGAACCTGTGGTAGGACAGTGTATTTTCAGTCCCTGTCATGGTAGGAGCACCTGGAGTCATAGAAAGACAAGGTGAGCACTGCTACAGAGCACCTAGAAATGGACATTTATTCCCACAAATGTGTGCAACCGTGGTGGGGAAAATAGCATTGTGATTATCACTTGTGGGGGATGAGGGAAGCCTGCAGGAGGAATGATTTGGTCTCTTGACTCTTGCTAGTCCAGAGCGTGCTAGTTTGTATTTGGATTTGGTTGATAAAATTGTAGGATTCTTCCATTTACTGTGCCTGCATGACTTGATGGTGAGGTTTTACAGAGCTAAATGCATGGCTAATGCTAGCCATCTGCCATGTCTTGTCTCAGTGTGCTACTGGTACATACTGCTGATGTGGGCTGTGTGTGCTTAGTCTGGGCAGGTGATGTGGCTGAAGAGGAACCAGAGGAAGAGGATGAACATCTCGGAAACCTGGATGAAGAGGAAATTAAAAAGATGCAGTCAGATGAGGTACTGTCAGTTGTTTCTGTTCCTTTTCTGGGGGTTATTTTTTCTGGCCTTCAGTTTTCTCTGGGGCCATATCATACTGAACAAAGATGAACCCAGAACGCAAGGGGGAATGAACTGTGCTATGATCAGCCAGGGACTTTCCTCCTTCCATGCCACAAGACTTTTGCAGGAGAAACTGAATGAGGGAAATTATGTTGCAAGCACAGAGTTGTTATTTCTGACTCTGCCTTTGGTATTCTGCATGACTTGGAGATAACTGCCTTCAGGGTGTTTGGAGAGGCTTACCCTTAGTCTGATAAAAGTTGTTACTGAAACATGAAGTGCTACTGCTTGAAGGGTGAAGGAGGAGGTCAGCATTCCCTTGAGTAAAAGAATCCATTTCCCATTTCCATCTTCCATCTCCCTCGTATCGCTTAGAGAGGAGGGAAAACAATGCCCTTGGTTTGTCCCTGACTCCATGCTCTGAGAGGTTAAAGAGGTCCTGGACTCCTTACTTACTGACTGAGACCTCACCGTATGCCTCAGTTTCTGTTTTTTCCGAGCTACCTAGAAACTGTGCCCCTGGCCACGCTGCCCACAATGTCACTGTAGGACCTAGAAGCCAAAGAAACTGGTGTGCTCTGGTCAGGGCAGCCATCGGAGTTCTGTGATTGTGAAGCCCAAGTGTGTTTTGTTCCATCTTTAGGAAAAGTCTCTTCATATGTCTTCTCTTGGATTTTGTTTTCTGTTCAGGGCACTGCTGGTTTGGAAGTGACAGCATACGAGGAAATGTCCAGCCTTGTTAATTACATACAGCCCATCAAATTTGACTCCTTTGAAGTCTCTGCTGGTAAGTCAAAGTCAGTCCTTTCAGAATCCCAAGTGTTTTCATTCGCCCAGGAGAGCAGTGCTTTCAGATGCTGCTGTTCTCTGCCTGCCTTGGTGACTTGCTTTCACCCATTTTCTGTTGTGCTCTCTCTCTCTCTCTCCCACAATGTGTGCATGGGCTCAAACACTTCCCTTCTGCCCTCCTCCCTGTAGTAAGGAACTTCTAAGGAGAAGACAGTGAGATGTCAGATGCTGCTCCCAGTTTTATAACTGAGGATGAAAAAACCCAGCCTAGAGGCCAGTGCCATCTCAGTGGGCTTGCTTTGCTGCTTCTGGGAGCAGGAATGAGCCCAGCTTTTCTTAATGTGTGTGACTGGCCTTCCTCTTCTGTGGTGGTTGGACAGAGAAACGTCTGAAACACTGGAAATGCATGCTATTCCTTTATACACTATAGGTTCCTCTAAAGAGTTCCCACATTTGGGTCTAGCTTTGTGTAAGCTGGTTTGAGTTATGAAGGAAAAGAAAAAGAAAAAAATAGAGGAAGGGGAAACTTGACAAATTAAAGAACTTTGTGTGAGACACTGAATATTGGGATTCACTCGGAACTAAAATTCTAGGCAGGAGGTGTTCTGTAAATGACACTGAAATCCAGGAAGAGATGGGCAAAATTAGCGCTATTTAAGCTTTGTGAGCCCATCCTGTCTGTACTCCATGAGGTTTCTGTCCTGTAGTACACAACCGTGTCTCCCTGGTAAATGTAAATCACCTTTTATGGAGTATTATTCTTCAGTCCCTTTTCAAGGGACCAGAGAAAGGTAAATTGCCTTGATAGAAAAAGGTACGTGGGAGAAGGTGGGCGTAAACGGGCCAGGTGCTTCTTGGGTCTGTCAGTCCCCACACACAGAGTGGGGGCTGGGCATGCCTTTCTTCTAAATGCTTTCTCATCTCCTGTTTCTAGAGAAGAACCGGAGTTACGTCATCTCTTCCTTCACGGAGTTGAAGGCTTATGATCTACTAACCAAGTTCCCAGTACAGTTTGTGGAGTATCCTTTTGGCAACCGTTGCCCAGTGTAGTTGGCTGTGTGAGGTAGGAGAGCCAGTCTGCAGCTTGGGCGAGGCTGAGCTACATCCAGCTGGCTTCTGGCTTCAGGACCTGGTGAACTCTTCATCAGAGATACCGGGTGTACAGGTGCAAGAGGCATGGGATCTTCCAGGGTGGCTTGGGAGCTGTCCAGAGATTCTTGACAGGACGCATCCTGCTGTAGTGAACGCCAAGGCTGCCAGATGCTTTTTTTTTTTTAAGTGGAAAGGATATGGGAAAGGAGCCTGTTGTTGCCAGGGCCTCTCCTCCTGTCTGGAAGGCTCTGAGCGTTTGGTAGCAGAGCCTGAACAATTTTCATGATCTGGGTACGTGAGCTAGCCCCAGGGTACACAAGGAGTGCTCCAGACTTGTTTCCAATAGAGCAACTGCAGATATAACAAGCGACAGATGAGCCGGATTTACCCCAAAGGCACCCGGATGGACTCCTCTAATTACATGCCCCAGATGTTTTGGAATGTCGGCTGTCAGATGGTGGCACTTAACTTCCAGACCATGGGTGAGTGTCACACTGTCCTCCAGCTTCTGAGTGGGTGAGGCTGTGTGCTCGCATTCACTGTCTCTTCCTTCACTGCTATTTCCCACCGCTGCTGTTTCCCTGAACGCGTTTATTCTGTGTGCCTTCTCCCAAAGTTGTGTTCTTCTTTGACTCCATCTCCACAGACCAAAAGCACTTTTCTGGGCCCAGCACAAACCTGGCATACAGTGCCTGGGATGCTGGCCCTACACACTTGTGCATACGCGCATGTATGGACTTGCTGTCATTTAGTGTCTGGGTACCCTCTCTAGCTGCCCTGTAATGTGATGTCAGACTAAATAATGTGCAGAAATGCATCAGAAGCTCCTGCTTCCCCTGATTGCTTCCTCTTCTGCGAGGCAGCAGGCAGAGCTCCATCTGGCTACAGGACTGGCCTGTCTATGCTGTTATTTCCGGTTATTTTAACCTGAACAGGGAAAAAGAGCCTTTTCTTGCTGCACCACCAGCATGAGAAGGAAAGAAAAGCCTCCAGAGAAAGCGATTCTTTACCCCTCTTCCTTCCTCAAGGGAGTGTCTTATGTATAGAGAGTGTAAGAGACTAGCTGTAGGTTCAGTAGGAGAAAAAACCCAGCAGCTTTAAAAGGGAGTGAGAGACTGGTTATGAAGAGGGGTGAAGAAGGGTGCAGAAACCACAAGCCAGCGTTCTCAAGAGAAGTGGCAGAGGAGGGGAGGCCCAAAATGAGAGGGGGAAGGAGCAGAGGGACTCAGACAACTACTTACTTCGCACCCCAAAATAGTGGGTACTCCTTAAAGTAGGTTTTAATTTAGTTCTACCCATGACTTATGGTGCAATCATAAGCAAACCACTTACCTTTCTTACAACAGCTGCTGTAATATTTTTCCCTGTAGGGTGCTGAAAGGCTTAATTAGTTTTTGAAATGGCTTTGTGAGCCTTTGGCTAGCTGGGGCTATAAAAATACAGCATCCTTCAGCTCACTCGTAGCGCACAAGCCACCTGATGAGGTCCCACAGAAATTTTTCTCACTGTGTTTTTCTGTCTCTCTCAGATGTCCCCATGCAGCAGAACATGGCTCTGTTTGAGTTCAACGGCCAGTGTGGCTATCTGCTCAAGCATGAATTCATGCGGCGGCCAGACAAGCAGTTTGACCCCTTCTCTGTGGACCGCATTGATGTGGTGGTGGCGAGTACCCTGTCTGTCACGGCAAGTACAAACTGTGGTGCTGTTCCTCCCCTGACAGCCAGTTCCTGGCACCACATACATAACTGGCATCTATGTCCCCACTATTTATTACCCAGTAGGGTTCTTAGTGGCAAATGAACTCGGAGAGTCCTGTGGGAGAGTGTTACCATGGCAACTCCCAGTCTTTTCGCTATTTTAAATTAATCATAATCGCATGAAAACAGAAAATTAGCATCTGCCACACAGAAGCAGCCAAGGCTGTGACGATGGGGAGGGAGGAGGCTGGAGGAAGTGCTGAAGCAAGAAACATGGGTGGAGGTAAAGAAAAGCCTATTGTAGATTGGAAGCTGCAGTAGAAAAGATGTTTTGGGGTGGGAGAGTGACTTTGGGGTGAAGGTGTGGATGGGCTCTTCTGTTTTATTCTTTTCAGCAGTTGCTAATTATGTTTCTGTTTGTTTGTAGATACTCTCTGGTCAGTTCCTCTCAGACCGCAGTGTGAAGACATATGTGGAAGTAGAGCTCTTTGGATTGCCCAGGGACACAAAACGCAAATACAGAACCAAACTGACCTCCACTGCCAATTCCATTAACCCTGTATGGAAAGAAGAGGCTTTTGTTTTTGAAAAGGTAATAATGTTTGATAGTAATTTAGACAGAGAATTCCTAAAGGTCCTGTTGGCCACAAGCACTGCTTCTTGAGAGGCCAGTGACAACAGAAGGAGCTCCCTTCTGGAGATCTGAGTCACAGCTTTAGACATACAAGGTGTTATGTGTTGCATGCTCAGATAATATCCAAATGACAGTATCCAAAACAACTCTCCATCAGGATTTCCCTGAGCAGACAAGGGGTAGCTGGGAACATTTCTGGAAATAATGGGCATCAAAAGTCTCGCATTTGTGATGCACTTCAAATTGAATTGACTAATCAGCTTTGAAAACTTCAAGCACCAGGAAGCAGAAAGGAATAGAACGTCTGTGGTTAAACTGTAAATGAGAAACAGACAAACTGGAGAAGTAATGGGATCAGTGGGAGGTTTTCAGTTGTGCTAGAATAGAGAAATCTGCCCTCTCTCCGCAAGAATTCAGTGGCCACTAATCCGGCTACAGGGTATGGGGAAGTTAAGTCAAAGGTGATAGTAACGTTTGACCTTTCTGCAGTAAGTTACAAAGGCAAAATACATGTTACGCAATTCACCTCTGTCACGCACGCAGTGAAATAGCAGATATTTTCAGCCTACTTGGGATGTGGTAGATAAATATTATCCTCATTTCAGAAAATGCTTTTCAGGCTGCAGTTCTGGCACAGTAATTTTTAGTTCATTTTATTGCAGAAGAAAATGGGGGAGGAGAGAGGCAAGAGCCCTTATGGCAAAGTCACCATGCTTGCTAAATTACGCTTCCGAGTTCATGCCCTCCTCTGGTGAATCACTTCATGGAAGCTGTGCTGTGGAGGTGTGTTGCCCCATTTTTTCTTTAGGTAAACTGCCCTCCTGTGATTCCATGTAGACTGTCCTCTGAGAAGCCTGTGTTTTGTGGAGTCTGTAGATTGAGTTGTGTCTGCGATAAACTGTAGCCTTAAATTACAAGGTGCAGAAATAGGCTGTGACTTCCTCAGAGAGATGGTATTGTTCTTTTGGAAGGAGGAGAGAGTGAAGTTCTACTTACTGAGGCTGCTAGGCTGTTAGGAGTTAGAGGTGATGACATTGGTGCCTTACTCTGTTTTTCCCTTAGATCATGATGCCTGAGTTGGCGTCTCTTAAAATTGTGGCTTGGGAAGAAGGAGGGAAGTTCATTGGACATCGCATAATTCCCGTCATTGCAATGCACTCAGGTAAATTTCTTGGAAATTCCTTTAGCTTTTGTGCCCTTGAGACCTATTCATTGGAAGCTGTAAAGAAAACAGGAATATCTGCATGTTTTGCTACTTAATCTCCATTCCCATAGGCAGTGCAGCCTTCAGATTCGTCCTGCTGTAGTCTTGGCTTAACTCCATAATACATTCACCATGCCCTCCTGCGAAGAGGGACTTGTTTTACTGTCGGAGCACACAGCCCAGAAGGGACCGGGATTCGGCCAGCTTACCTCTTCTGCTTTCTGCTTTCAGGCTATCACCACGTTTGTCTCCGCAGCGAAAGTAACATGCCACTCACCATGCCTTCTCTGTTTGTGTACCTGGAAATAAAGGACTACGTTCCTGATGCTTGGGCAGGTAGTACATGTTAGAATGCACGTGGGGGGATGCGCTGCCTTTGTCCGGACTCAGATCTAGAAGCATTTTTCCAGCCCCGGGGTGCTTCCCTGCTGCACCCTTAATTCCTTGTCAGGGTGGGGCTTGAGCGCGGGCCAGCATCCCGTCACAGCCTTGCTTTCATCAGGGAAAAGCGGGTGGCTGCGCTGTAGCTGCGCCTGGTTCCCTGTACAGGCCGTGGCACTGCCTGACGTGCAGTGCAGATGTCACTGTCTCCCAGGTTTGGGATGGGTCAGCCTCTTCACTGCTTTTATTCAGAAGCAGGGAGAGGTTTCCTTGAGTGAAGAGGTGGTAACTCTCAGGGACTGTTGAGAACAGGGTTTTAGGGAGCACAGGAGCGTTCTTCTTCCCCCTTTGAAGAGAGGGAGGTTCTTGCTGATACTGAGGTAGAGTGATCCTTTAAAAAGGGGATGGTCAGACAGTGAGATATGAATCAGGAAAGAAGCCCCAGCTGAGGTATTAACGGCAAAACTTTTTAACAATCATGATCAAAGCCATGCAGAATGTAACAGCATCAACCACAGAAGTTCTTACGAATACTTCTCATGTTTACTCTCTCTTCCCCTGTGTACAAATGAACCTTAATCAGGGGGGAAATCCTGCAAAGTTATTGATTTAAAGACATGTTTGTAAAAAAAGACCAGGTTTGTACAGTACTGGACTGGAACTGGAGCAGGGAGCTGTGCAGGTTAGGAAAATCTTAACCTGGCTTTGGATTTTGGGAGCACTACGCTCTTTTCAGCTTCATAGCCCTGAGCATCAGTTGTGAGCCATCATCTGAGAATGGGACTGAGGTGGAAACGGTCCCCTCCTTTGTGCTGTCAGGGAGAAGCTTCTGCAGGCAGAGAATACAAAATACCCCTTCTCCACAATTTCCTGTCCCAGGCCAGAAAGGAAACCAGAAGGCAAGGAAAATCAGAGTGCAATGAGGTTTTTGATAATCCGAGTAAAGACCTCCTCTTTTTTTTGTAGATCTGACTATTGCTCTCTCCAACCCCATTAAGTTCTTCAGTCTGCAAGACAAGAGATCAGTTGAGCTAAAAGATGGCTCAGCGGAGGTAAGACTTTCCAAGGTCTGTCATTGTCTCTAAAATACATTGCATGAATCAGCCTGAAATAATAGAGCTTTGATTTACTTCTGATCTTTGTTTTAGAGGCTTGGCACACAGAGGAACTTCCCATCTGCTGAAACTAATGGGGTACAAGACTCCACTGGGAGGTTCAGCATTCCTCTTTCTAATGGGCCTGCAGGTAAAGCTGTGGATGTGGGGTGAGCTAAAAGGGGAAGCCTGTACACTCAAAAGGCTGGAAACAAGCAGTGCTGGGAGGGTGAAGATCCTTGGTAATGGGGTCAGAACCTCTCTGATCAAGTCACCAACTTAAATTCTAGTGCTTGTCATAAATGGCAAAATTTGTAGTTATCCCCTGACTCCTGGGCCGGAGTGAGTGTGACGTGCATACTGCTTTTATTCCACAACAGAAAAGTAATCTCAGGTATCTACTGAGAATACCAGTAAACAAGCTGAAGGCCCAACTGGCGCAAACACATCTGTCCCCTTCGAGGCAGGGCTAACATACCAGGGTAGTACTGCTCTTCCCTGTGCTACCTTACGTGTATGCTGAGGACTGTGACAGATGACCTCAGTTTTTCAGGTTCAGCCCTGGGAGATAACTACATTAAGAGGGAACCACTGTCCAAGGAAGAAGTGGCCTGTGACAGAGATGTAGTCTCTTTAAGTGTAAAATCAGAGTTTGGACATGGATTTTGAGCAAAGACATGATAATTCTGGGTATTTCTGAGACAAAGCTTCTAAGATCTGGCTTGGGTTTATCCCACAGTACGTCACTGCCCTTCACCTCTTTGTTGTTCTTTTCAAGGGTCTCTCTTCTGTGGATTACTGTTGATTTCTGACATTTAAAATATGTTTAGATCCCCCTGAAACTGCACTTGCACCAGAGTCCAGTTGTATAATACTTCAGAGCTTTAAAGATTAGTAATTTTGTTCACCAGCTCAGATGAACACCAGGCTCTTTGTAAGATCTATTACAGGATCAGAGTGAAGAGATCCCACATTGGGTGTTCTGCAAGAGTGGGAGTAAGAGCACCTGTTTTTTGGCCACTAGATTAAATGGGGATCCATTAACATAACAGAAAAACTTATAAACTACATAACTGACCAGTCAGCTGAGCTGAAAAAAAGTTATGAATTTGCTTTAATAGAAACCAAAAGCCAAAGTCAGCATTTATTATTAGGTTAAAGAAGCTCTAGCAGAGAAAGATCTTCTTACAGTATGTTTCTTCCATTCTGGCACCTTCTTGGCCTTCAGGTTGGGTAAAAGCACATCCCCTACCATACACTCAGATTACCTCGCTATTGTGTGTTATGGTAATTGACAGCTAATCAGTATTTCTTCTGTATTGACTGTATCAATGTGTTTAGTGTCCTTTGAAATATGTTGGTATCTAAACAATTAGTTTCCTCAAATTTCAGACCAGAATATCCTTCTCACCTAATCAAAACAAGTTTACATGTGCCAAATCATCGCTAGCGATATTGAGCTAATACAAAGCAAAAGTCTTTTCTCTGACAAGGCAGAGAACGCTGTTCCCTTTCCACTCTGCCTGTTTACAGAGTTCCCAAGCACTTAAGCATCTCAGCAGCTTAATTAATTCCTTTGTATTCACACCAACATCCTTTGTGTGGCCCATGCTCTTGAGCTCTCTACTGTCCATTTTCAACCTGAAGGTCCAAGATAGAACATAAAGAGGAACCTCTTTTTGTGATTTCAGGAGCAGCGGCGTTCACCAAGGACGAAAATGTGATAGAAGTGACGCAGATTGCAGGTAACTCCTCCTGTGTGGCTCACGTGGGCTGAGGCCCTGTCACTCATCTTACATTCCCTCTCTGCACAATTCCTGACTGGGATAGCGATGGCACCTGTTTTGCAAATTAAAAAAGACCTGACCCAACCCTGCCTGTTGTAGCCAGCCCTAAAGGCAAACCACAGGGATCTTTGGGCTCAGGGACCCAGTTTCGCTGCCTGTGGCACCATTTGCCCATTTTGACAACTGCTGTGGTGTGTGGTGAGCTCTCGGGCTGGGACTGAGCTCACAGCTTGTCTCGAGGAGAAGAGAGGCTTGGAGTATGCCCTGTGCAAGCCGGGCCACTGTTACCTGCACAGGTAGGTCAGGAGATCTCTGGGCTGCTCCAGCTTTAGCCCTCTGAGGCTGCTGGCTGCAGGAACGCTGCTGCAAGTCAACTTTATAGCAAAGTGGGAGGCTGGAGCTGTCACACGAGTTCTGCTCTGGCTACATTCGATGGTTCCTTTGCCATCACTAAGCCAGGGGTAATGTGGCTGCAGGCGGCCTTCAGCACACGTGCACCCTGTAATAACACATTGTTCACCTGCTTTTCTGTGTCTTAATGCAGTGTAATACAAATTAGTACAATACACTAGTAACCAGCGTGCCTAATTATGCCACAAAACTGTACTGAAGGCACAAGCATGAACTTGTTGCGCTCAGGATAGATTGCCAAGTAACTGTTACAGACATCAAGTTTTGTTTTTGAAAGTTATTTCTAAAGAAAAGGGCTCCCCAGCACAGAGCTATGATTACCTTAAATATGTACTCTGGTAGAAGGTGTCACATAATATGGAAGGACAGTGGGCTCAGGGCCGAGAGCCTAGGCTCGCTGTCGGAGGGGTTGCATTTAAGCTGTACGCTTCGCTTTCCGCAGTACGAGCCTTCCAGAAGGAGCTGGCCCTGCACAGCACAGCATTATGTTGCAGGCGCACCTGCAAGTTCACTTACTTTTTACACATTACAAGCAAAAAAGAAAAACAAAGTTACTTCCCCTGAGAAGATAACTCCCTGTGGCCTTTCTGACACAGATAACTGCATCTGACTGACTTGCTACTGCCAGATAACACATTCTCCAGCAGTTCCCAGGCATCCTTCCCCTCTCGTTTTCATCGGCCTCAAAAGCCCTGTCATTTATTCCTCCCAACTGAAGAAATGCCAGGCATTAAAACTGGAAGGGATGAAAGCACCTGTCATCATAACTCAGTTCTGCAGAAAAATCACTAATGAAATAACAAAGCTTTTCCCTTACAATTAGAGCTGCCAACTAGCTTAAAAACTGCTATCTTTGGGATACCTAGAATTGTGGGAAAGGGTGCAAGGCATTAAGACAGACAGACTGGTACATCACCACCAGCATGTTCCTCTGGCCAAAATACCACAGGGCAGCGATTCCTCTGGCCATCCCCGTGCCACATAGCCACCAGATGACAAACTGAGCTGCATGCAATGCTGAAAAGAGGGAGGAAAAGCTGAATGAAGGCAGTGCTGGAAAAAACTGACCCCAGAAGGCATCACAGCAGGTTGAGAAATGCCATGTGAGTACAAACAGCCTCTCTTTGTTTTGTATTTTAGAGCCTCAGACAGCCAGCCTCACAGAACTGCAGCAGATGAAGCTCTTTCTGAAGCTGCTGAAGAAGCAGGAGAAGGAATTGAAGGAGCTGGAGCGGAAAGGAAGTAAACGGAGGGAGGAGCTGCTGCAAAAATATTCTGTACTCTTTTCAGAGCCTGTCTGCTATGGAGGCAAGAAAAGGATGATACACACTAGGAAAACCCAGAAGAAGAGGTAAATACAGCATGGGGTCTGCAGCAGGGGCCTGACCTGTGGGCTACCCCAGACCAAAAAAGAGGAACCCCCAAGAGAAACGGGGCTCCCCTTTGAAGGAAGCATGGAGTGGTGCAGACATCCCCGTCTCCGTGGGTTTATAGGGTTTTGGGTGTTCCCACTGAGGGGTGGGTAGGAAGGTCAGGATTGTATCAGCACCTCTAGAAGCAGCACAGCTGCTGTATCTGTTCTGCAGGAGTTTGACAACAGGTGACGTTGGTACATGTGCAGATCCTGTAGAAATGGCGGAAGGCATCGATAGCCGAATTTTGGAACTGAGAGAGAGGCTGGAGATGGACCTCATCCACCTGGGGGAGGAGCACCACGATGGGATTCGAAGAAAGAAAGAGCAGCACGCCACAGAGGTATGGACTGCAAGTGTTGACAGAAAATGTAGCCTAAGAGAGCCCCTGCAAGGACAGCCTGAAAAACCAAGTTATTCACTAAACTGTGGAAATGTGGCCACAAGGCAGAAGACACCCCTCAGAGCAATTTTCAGGTCTGCACAACATAATTGAGAATGTAGGTAGTGGTCCTTATTTGTTAGAAGCTATAAAAATCCAGCAGAAACATTTTTATAGGTCTGCAATTTGAAAAAAATCAAGAAGCGCTGCCCTGGAGCATATCAGGCTCCATCTGCTTAAACTCTTCTGGTAGCTTAGCTTGGAGTTAACGTGGCATTTACCAGCTTCAGACGCTGCCAGGTGCCAATTCTTGAGGAGCATGGCTACATGAGGTAGTACCACGCTTCTCACGGCTCCCTGCTTGACGCTGTACTGTCAGAGCTGGGGTGACAGGTATGTTGAAGCCTTCCTTGCAGGTTCACCAGTGGCAACCGTCAGAGCATTACAGACACGCCATAGGGGCAACCGTGCTCACCGCTGTCGTTCAACCAGGACAGATGACATGGGAACAGAGCAGCCCCACCAGTGCATTCAGTGCTTGCCATAGCTGTATCGGTGCCAATACAATGAAAGCCTTGTGAAGGACAGTACTCCTAGGAGCCCTTAGTACTGATAGCAGGGCTGGGTCTCATTCCCCTTGAAATCTGGAAAGTGTTTTGCTGTTTGACTTAGTAGAAGTCAAAGTAAGTGTCCATGTAAGGTGTCGCAAGCATGTTGGTGTTTCCCACACCCTCAGACCCCCGCCTTTAGCCAACACCAGCAAGAGACACAATAATGCCTGTGAGAAAGTGCAGTCCGCAAGGTGGTGGTGATAAATACAGCGTACACCACATGTTCCAGTGAAAGGGGAACAACTCCAGCATTTGGAAGCCTTTTCTTACCATTATTTTCCAAAGGAGTTAGCATCACGCGTCTTCAGTCTTGGATTCCCTGGTGCACTTTGGCTTGACAAGCAGCTTGCAAGCTGTCTACAAGACTGGCTGTTCTAGCCTTTTTACCAGCCCTGAAGGGAAAAAAAACAACCTCTTGAGAACTAGCTTACCTGGAAATCATGCTTATCACCAGAGGGAGAAGCCAAAGGAATAAAACATTCTTGTCTCACAACTGTCAAAGACTGTGAGATTTAGTGAGCAAGGCTACGAAAAGGAAATCAAAACCCAAGCTCTCACTGCGCAGCACGTAGCCCAGCAGCCAGGGGTGTCCCTTTGAGGCTGTCCCTGCGGGCAGCAGTGCGGGCAGGCCTGACCACTGAGGCGCATCTGTCGGGAGTTTCCATGGAACTTTGTTTCCACGGAACTTTGTTTCCACAAGAGAGAAGGCCCATTCCCTTGCTGCTAGTCTGTGTTGTTTAGAAGGTAAGCTCTGCTGCTGACTCCCACCTTCCCACAAGTGCGGTGAATCTGGTGATACCTCCTGCACAAGGAGATAGGAAGCTGTCCATAAAGATAACCTAGAGGTGTGTGACAGGGCTCACAGGGCCCGTGGAGCCCAGTCCACCAGCACGGTGCGATTTGTGTGCACATCTGAGCTCATGTCATGGTGGTGCATGGGCCTGCACAAAGCTTCATGGGTTGGCTGGCCCCTGGAAGTCAGTGCAGGGAGGGATCAGGCTCAACCTGGTGGTAATTAGATACAGATGGTGTGCTGTGTCTCATCTTCGTTTTAGTTTTGATCATCTTTTTCTTCCCTTGAACAGCAAGTTACCAAGATAATAGAGCTTGCCAGAGAGAAGCAGACAGCTGAGCTGAAGGCACTGAAGGAGGCATCAGAAAGGTAAACTTAGTATTTAAATAACAAAGTAATAATGCATAGCTCTTATCTGGGGTAGCTTTCTTGCTAGATTTCAAAGCACTGTACTACAGACAAGGAGTGAATACAGGGGAAGAGAAGCATTTCTTTTTCTCTGGTGAGAAACTGAGGCACAGCCATGTGACACAGGGTCTCACAGTTACACGGTGGCAGTGGTGGGAAGACAGCTCTTGTCTTGCGATCTCCAGAGCAGCATTCCTGCCACGAGGCACAACAGCAGCCTGGACTGACTAATTCAGAGAGATAGGAAATAAGACTGCTGGTCACTGGATGTCATCTCTACATGCTGTAGTCAGTACATCACATATAATCCCTCCCAGGGACTGATCAGCTCAGTCTTTTAAGTGAATTGAGCATCTTGGCTCCAGTACTTAAATAAACTGGCAGAATCAATTCATCAATTTCCAGCCAGGCATTCATCCATTTGTTCTTGCGGTAACTTTGTCCTGAAGCTAAATCCTCACTCATTCCTCCTTCCTATTAAATCCTCTGTCAGCCTTTAGTTTCCAAGTCAGGCAAAACTTCCTTTATTTGTGTCCTCCATCAAGATGGATTCTCTTTTTCTCTCAGCTATTCAGCATATTCAGACAAGACCAAGAAAAACAGGTTGAGTAGCTAGGTAATGGTTTGCTATAAGTACGATGTCATTTTGTACAGTCACATCTAAGGCTGGCTGTGAGGAGCTCCAAAAGGGTGTAAAGATCTTGAGCAACAGTCAATAAAATGGCAGTTAAATTCAGTATGAGTAAGTAAAAAATAATGTGAATGGAAAAAAACTAACCGTAAGTTAACTGCACACAGGGGTGAGCTATTGTCACTCAGATCTTCAGCTGCTGTGGATGCTTCTCTCAAACAGCTCATCAATCACAACTCTGCAGTGGCCGAAGTGGCGAATAGAATTTGTAGAATTTTATGGGGGAAAAGAGAGATTCAAAGTCAGCGTTACGCCACTAGATCTGTCTCCACAGTGCAGTCACCTTTTCAGTATGCCATCTTGAGCAAAACGCTTTGAAAGAGCAAGAAGGGGGTGGCAAGGATAGTCAGCATTGAGGAGTAATTTCTGCACCAAAAGAAATTAAATGGGACTCAGCTTGGAGAACAGATGATTGAGGGGGATGTGACAGAAGCATGTAAAATCATGAATGGTATGGAGAAGAAGAATAGAGAAGTGATTACTCACTGTTTCTCATAAGAGAGGAAATGGGGGGCAGCCAGTGAAGTTCTCAGGGCATACTTCTGTCACACAGCATATAAATTAAGTTCTTTTCCTATCACAGCAAGGAGCTGTGAAGTCCAAAAGCAGAGCTAAACTCCAACGTATGAGAGACATTCATGGAAGATAAATGCATAGAGGCAGGAGGATAAACTGGAAACTGGGAAGGTGAAGGAGGGAAAAATTACCCTACACCTGTTCTTTCTTACACTTCTCTTAAGCCTGCGTTCCCTTCCACTGCTGGAGGCAGGACACCAGACCGATGGGCTGCAACCTGCCGGCTGTTCTTATGTCCCCCTTAGCAGCTGTCCTGTGTCAGTCATTTTGTCCATGGATGGGCAAGATGAGGCGCTGGTGGTGTCAGCAGCCTCTTACGCCCCGACACAAGCACCTTCCTCTGTCCCTGACCTTCTGACATGCAGTTAGCATTTTTGATGGTGACATGTGCTTCAGACAGGGGCATAGGTCTTAGGTTTTCTGTGGATTGTTCTTTTAATCTTCCCTACTGGTTGATCAAATGCCTTTTAAGTGTTTATGGTTTCTGTTTTGCAAGTCACATCCCAGAGTTTATCCACCTTTCTGCATGTTTCAGGTCTCCTTTTTAGCTCTGCCATACAGACATGTAGTTCCTCCTTTTGTAATTTAGCAGCGTAAGTACTTTCAGCAAGTCTTGTGCTGCCCCAGAGGAACCCCATGTAGGTATACAATATAGCATAATTATATAACGTGTTTTCTTCTGTCTCTTTGTTATGACTCCCTTTTAAAAAAAAAAAAGTTACAGGACTTAAAATATTCTTAAGACTTAGGGCTTTCTGCTGCTCAATCACTCAGACTTTGCTTTTCTAGACAGTAGAGCACTCCAGAGAGCAGGTGTGGGAGGGCCGTTTCAGTCTCTGGAGTTTGTAACCAGGCCTGTCTCTCACAGCACTCTTTTCTCTCCACAGCAATATTAAAGACATTAAGAAGAAGCTCGAGGCAAAGAGAGTGGAGCGAATCCAAACCATGATGAGGAATACGAGTGACAAGGCTGCTCAGGAGAGGTACCGGGGCAGATGTTACTGGGTCTGTCTATGCAGAACGCTACTGTCCTGCTCCAGGCAGGGAGCAGCGCTGCACCAGTCTCTGTCACCATCAGGGAAGCTTCTTGAAGGACCCAAACAAGTAGTGGCAGAGCTGTAGGGGCCAAGGGATGGGTGCTGGCCTGCCCTCATCTCCCGGCTTAATGCTTTTGCTCCATTGCATTCCGGTACGCAGGCACATATGCAGTAAGGCCAAACATCTGCTCCCTAGCTGCAGTGATAACGTCATTCCTGCAGTTGCTGCTGACAGTGGCTTCCAGAGCTTTCTCTGTAGGCTTAATTTTTTTTGTGTAAAGCTGTCAGCAAAATTGGTTTCACTTACTGGACTTCTGAATAGCCTGAGAGGAGTAGTGCCTTAGAACTGCCCCTTGCCGCCCCTTCAGGGAGTAGGAGCTCGTGGAATGCAGAGGGAGAGCATACAGATAGAGAAATTGGACCTTGAAGACGACCCTTCCTATGGCACGCACCCATCACTTTGGCTCTCCTGCGCCACACCTAAGCTTCTTGCTGAAGTGACAGGCACCTTCCAGTCACTTCAGCTGAAGGCTAAGAGCACTTCAAAATACCTGCTGCCTCCCATGGTGCCTGGGTGTTTATCTGCCCTAGAATCAAAGGCAGGTCTTCCCCAGCCTCTCTAGAATCTGTGTGTAATCAGTGCCAGCAGCCCTCTCTGTTAAGAGGTTGTGTTTGGGTATATAATGGCTGCCACCTGCCTTCCCCTTCACTGTTATAAAAATAATATTCTGCTACTGAGCCTGTGTATTCAAGTACTGCGTGACACGAATCAGTTTGCAACAGCTTCACATGTTCAAGGGTACAGAAGAGGGTATGCTGCCTCCTTTCCTTCCAGCTCACAGCAAGGTCCCTTTGCTGTCTGTTAAGCTGAAAAAAAATAGAATTTTGCACCCAATTATTTGGTTTATCTCGCAGTCAAATTTGAATGGTGTTTTATTTGCCTTTCCTGAAATTACAGCAACCTCTCTGTGTGGGAGGACGCTAGGAGAGCATAACACACCTGTCTGTGTGGGCACTAGCAGTCCTGTCTTACTGTATGGCACTTCATATAAAACTTGTTTATCAATACTGCTAAAGATAACAGATGAATTATAGGGTTATTTACATTTCCTTTCTTTAAAGGTTGAAGAAAGAAATTAATAACTCTCACATTCAGGAAGTGGTGCAAACAATCAAACTGGTAAGTTCTTCTGTGACAGTCTGCCACAGCATCTCTGCTTTCTGCAAGGGGGTGTCTTGCATACATCCTCAGCATGTCTCACAGAGAGAGCGTCAGTTCTCTGAGGTATTTAAATCCTGTTAAAATGCTACTGCATTGGGGGCTCTGAGAACATACTTCAGACAGCCAAAGCACAGCTGAAGACAGCTACTACCTTTGCTAAAAGGCCACTGGTCTGTAAAGGTCTAGCGAGCTCGCCCCAGGTCAGAGATGCAGTGCAGAGAGCTGTCCAGGATACTTCTCATTTCTAAATCGGGTTGTTTTGAAGCACAACTAGTTAACAGTGTAACCCCACACCTATTTCATGATGTGCAAAGGTGTACGGAAGGGGGGAGCCCCTAGGGGTCTCATGTTTACCCTTCAGCAACCCACCCCCTTATGGGGGGAGGTGGGGGGGAGAGAGTGAGAGAGACAAGTTGAATGGTTTCTTAATTTTTTTCTTTTTAAAGATGACAGAAAAGACAGCCAGGTGCCAGCAGAAACTGGAAGAGAAGCAGGCAGATAATCTGAGAAGAATCAAGGAGAAAGAAAGCCAGGTAAACACAGAAATTAATCTCGGGGTCAGCGCTGTCCCTCAGTACAGTATAAATCCCAAACACTGTGGGGGATCAGGCTTCCTTGCACGTTCTGTAATTGACGCTACACTCATCCTACACACACGCACATACACTTCGGCCACCCACTCCTCAGTACGCTGGGAAAATGAATGAGTTAGAAGGTGGTTCTGCAGGAGCCTACACAGACAGAAATCAGAGGAGCAGCACTCCTACGCTCCCTGTGCCAGCACTACCATTCATCTCGGGCTGAGAACACAACTGTGAAGCGCTAACATCTCATCTTACCGGGCGCTCTCAGAGCAGGTCTTTATACCATGCTCCGACTAATGTCTGCTCAGCTTCAGTGCTTGGAGAGTGACTTGAGGTCTCTGTTTGCAGCTCCAGCAGGATGCACTGGCAGAGTACGAGGAGAAACTGAAAAGTCTGGCTGTGGAGGTGCAGAGTATGATGAAGAACTATGCAAAAGCAGGCTTTTCTGGAGAGCCAGAGACTCAGAAGCAAGCAGTTCAGAGCATTCCTGAGGGAGGACAAGGCTCTAAAGAACAGCTAGAAGAAAAGATCCCAGTGGCAGAGGTGTCAGGGCTTACAACAGCCATGCCTGAGCCCCCAGGAGCTGAAACAGATGGTGAGATCGAGGAAAGCAGATTCTGAGAGACGCTTCCCCTACTTACTGTTCCATTTCAGGAAGGAAGGCTCATGGAGGTGTATACTGAAAGACCAGCTTGACAAACTACTGCCATCCTTTTGCACCGTGGCAACTCCTGAAATCCTTCAGGAATTTACTACTTTTTTATCCTAGATGTCGGAAGTAGCCTGAAGAGATCACCCTTCAGAGAGTGCTTCGCGCTCTTTGTCTTCCACAGCCTAAGGTATTTAAGCAGTGCGTAAGGGCCTGTGGCTGAAGACAAGCTAGTTGTTGGCATCCACAGCAGCACCTACATTAATATTTTAGTCTGGATTCAGACTTAAGTTTTTAGAGTAAGTTCCCTCCTCAGTTGTCACATACACTTCTTCAGAGAGTGGTCTCAGAGCCAGGTCCCTTTGAACAAAATGTAACTGGGAGACACTGCAGCAGCCCACCTAATGTGCTCCAACCACTGGGAGCTCGCCCAGCACAAAGCCTCCTGAAAGACATCTACGTGTGGGCGGCAGGTGCTCGGCAAAAACTGTCGTCATCCCTCTAAAGCACCGTTCCTTCTGGCGACGCTACTTGCTAGTGTAGATGCAGCCTCTGTTTATAGGAGGAAAGGTCAGTTTGATGAACCTCATACCATTTTCTGTCAGCGTACCACTTCCTTGCACAACCAGTGTTGGCTTTTCACAGCCCCCGTCGGACCAGGGCAGTTTTGAGTACATTGGTATCAACACAACATAAACCAGCATTTCCTCCTGCAGAAACGTGCATTGCCAGCGGTGTAGCTTGCTTGCTTTCTAACCTCCCTTATTCCCAGGGGCTGATTCTCACTCCTGATTCTGACTCTCACAGGCCTGCAGGCAAGCTCTCAGCTCTGGATCTCGTGAAGACCCAGCAAGTCTTGAGCAGACTCCTTGGGCAATTAGAAGGCAAACTATGAGGAGTCAGAGCCTCATCCTTTGTTCCAGCTACCACAAAAACACTTGCAGAGTTCCCATCTCCAGCAATTTGACATTTTTAGAACTTCACTGAAACTTTTTCTCATGAAGCTAAATTAGTTCCATGTTACGGGCTTAGGATAACAACAGTTAACAAAATTTCTAAACTGTTTGAAAATAATTTTGTTGCTCACATAAAAAGCCAGCCAGTTACACTGCCGGTAAGTTTCTGTTACACAGGAAGCTGCATGGCTTATAAGAACGCACATTGACTATCCATTCCAGCAGCAGAAAGCGGTTCTCTGGAGCTGCTTTTACATGCTGCCATCTCAGTTAACGGCAACAGGGCTCAGCAGTGCCCTGTAGAAGCTGTTCCTTGCTGCTGGGGAAACCCAACTGCTCTAGGACCTTGCGGGGAAGACTACACGCTTCGCCTGCTGCCCCTTTGCAGGAGCGCTGGCACACACCTTCCCTCAAAGCCTCAGTCACTTCCCTCTCCCCATGAAGCGTGCGCACCTGTAAGGAGCAGCAGGTCCGTCCCATTGCACAGCCTGACTGTGAATGAGAACTGCCCGTGACTGCAAGGGGCGGACGCTCCCCAGGCTCTCTCAGCCTCGCACGTACCTGCTGCTGTCCGCTTCGCTAAGAGACCCGTCCAGCAGGACACACTTGGCGGTCCAGGTTGCCAGTTTCTTGGTCTTGACTTGCACAGACAAAGGGCAGGTTCCCCTGAAGCCATCTTTACCCTTCCACTTTCCAGGACAGCAAAGCCTTCTTTCGGGAATGCAGAACTTGCACCAGTGCCCCCTGCCTCCTCACATACTTTCTCTCACCTGCTTTATGACCTTGTGCACTGAACAGCTTTGACACAGCGAGTTCTCACTCATCCAGCAGGAAGGACCTGGTAACATATGGTCCAGCTCTTTTTCCTAGCACCATTTAAGACAGACTTTGCTTATGGATCCTAAAAAAAGCAGGAAACAGCAATAATTCAGTACAGATCAGCCACATCCTGGCCTTCCACATATCCCGTCCTGAAATAATGTTAGCCTGAGAACTGGAGGCTGGCCTGCCAAAGTATACTTGCACCAGGTCACGGGGACCCTGTGAAATGGGGTGCTTGAGGTCACCAGATCTCACAGGTGGGGGCAGGACACACACACACATGACTGGACCCGGCCCCCCTGCCCCCCTAAAACAGAGTCAGCCCTGCCCAGGCGTACATCTGTAAATAGCAGGACTTTAATTTAATTAAAAGGTATGCTGAAGGATACAAAAGGGAATAGGAACTGCAGCTTTTTTTACTACAAATACATATCCTAGAGCTAAGATACTGTAGGTCAAATCTTCCACGTTGTTCAAGGAAACAAAAAAACCCAAACCAAACGCCCTAAACATTGCTGAGGAGAAATGGGGGGACGGGACCCCCAAACCTCAGTCTGCCACTGAGCAGATCTGTGACTGCTGCAGCCCTAGCACCAGCAGCCTAGAGAACCTTGTGCTGATGAAGCCCACGATACATTTCTTTGGCAGTTCAAACCTCCTTTTACTGGTACCTTAGAGCACCGCAAAGGTTGAGTGTCCTTAAACCCAGCCATAGAAAATCTTGTTACTAAAATCTTTACCCTTGATTTGAGACAGTACCAGAAGAGATGTGTTCCTGACTGCAGCAACAGTGTCCCCAAAATTTTAAGTGCCACACTGCAGTGTGATCTAACAAAGTCCCCGCTTACCCCTCAACTGGTTCTTCAGGTTTGTGTCTTTTCTGGAAAAGCAAACACAGTCACAGCAAACCTACAGCACGCTGTGGTTGCTACAGGATAACAGTTACACCTAGAAACTGCAAGGATAAACGCATTATGAAGTGCTGCTATATTAAAAAACCCCAACAACTCAAGTAGGTATGAGAGACAAAACGTTCCAAGCCTGGTCTGACAGCCAAGAAGAGCCCATGCCTCCCCTACGGTGTTAACATATTACTGGAATTATGTATTGTAAATTTCTGACTTATTTATTTTCTAAAAAATAAAACATCAAATTTCTTAAAAACTTGGCTCACCTTCTGGTTTTTAATTGCAGTTAGTGGGTATGGGAGCAAGTCCCAAATGTTGCCCGGTGTCCGCACATGTTAATAGAGACATCCAGCGCCCAGAGTTTCTGCCATCTGTGCTCACCGTTCTCAAATTCAACTTCTTTATTTATTAAATACGCCGTGAGGTATTTCTTTAAATATAATAACCCTCTACACACATTCCTGTGCACTAGCTCATTCCAGTCCTTATGGTACTTAATAACCAAATCTAGCAAAGCAAATTACTCGGAGTCCACATACCCCTCCTGATCTCCCTGCCGTTACAGGCGACCTTGCCTCACACTAAGACAGTGGCTGCCATCGCCTCCTCCTCCTCCTCACAAGCACAGGTCAGAAGAGCTCTGCAACAGGAGTCAAAGCGGTTCTGGTGAGTTCACACTCCTCACGCTGGCTCAGAGCGGCACAGGGGCTGCCCAGAGACAGACAGGCCCTTCACAGAGGCACCGGAGCTGGCTCTGTCCCACCCCACAGCCGCGCTGGCCCCCCACACGCTCACAGCACGGCCCCTGGCCGCTCTCACCACCGGCAGGAGACCCCCGGGGGGGCTGGACCCACGCAGGGCGCTTTGTGCTGTGGGCAGCAGCTGAGTCCCAGAACTCTGGCCAAGCAACACCCGGGCACCACAGCGGGGGCTCCACTCCCTCCTGAGCTCGTGCTGGTGGTGGCTGGGCTCCATGGGTACAGCTGAGCTGTTACATGCTTTTTACATGTTATAGGTATGCTTTATATATATATGTTACGGCTGGATATATGCTATTAACAGCCATTTCCTTCAGCTGAGAGCAGTTGCCTTTGCCCTTCCAGGAGTGGTAAAACATTACTCCAGTCAGATCAGCGTTAGTGGTTTATAGAGCAGCCTCCATCCCTGAAGTCTCTCACCCTGTGAAGTCTGAGGGCCTTCAAAAAACGATGGCAAACAGGACAGCAAGGTAGAGCCGCAGCAGTTTAACATTTTGACTTAAACCAGCTGGCAGCATTGGCAGTTCTAAATCGAGCCCATGTCCATTAACCCCCTGCCTTCTGCCTCGGGGCTGGCACCAAGATCAAGGACAGTGTCAGAAATGGGATTAGCGCAAGGGGAAGGGCTGCTTTCCCGGTGGGAGCACAGCACAGAGCCACAGCCCTCGCAGCGGGGAGGAAGGAACGACCGCAGAGAAACACACCAAAAACCCACCCAGAAAAGCACTGGCCCCGCTGAGCGCCTGTTATTCCCAGACATGGGTGACGTGGAACGGTGCCTGCGATTACTCCCCTAGATCCTGCCGTACGTGGATGTGATGAAACCAAGGAATGAGGTTAAATACATGCAAACTTCCCATCAGCATAAATATAACCCCGCAACGCTCACCGTTTACAGCTCGAGACTGCTGATACCAGCAGCTGCTCTGAGCTGCGTTTCCAGGGGCACAACAGCCGCCACCCGCTCTGCGCGCCGTTACGTGGCACACGCTGCTGGGCGCACACCGAGCTGCCTGATGCTTATCCCACCCTTCTGCCGCGCTCACAGCGCCCAGCACGGCAGAGGCAGCTCTCCTGCTGGCTAACCCAGGGCTTGCCACCAGCTTCGGCCACCCACACCCCCTCCAATTTTAGGGTTTATTTTAAAGGAGAATTCATCCCATCTCTCTCTGGAGGGAACTCTGATGCCTGGCTCAGAGCAGACAAAAAGGTGGACATGGGGCAGCCCCTCTCCATGCACGCTGCCGAAGCACCAGGGGTTACTCTTTCCTTCAAACCCCTGCAGTGAATGAACCCAACAGAATAAACCCGTAACGGACACCCAAAGCCAGGGCAGAACAGCAGGGCCTGAGCGAGCGCAGGTTTTCAGTCCTCGTCCCCTGACACCACCCAAAGAACGTGTTTCACAGGGGCAGGGACAGCCCTAATGGCCCTGCAGTGAGGAGGGGAAGGACGCACTCGCTCCCTCCCACCACACAGCACAGGACCAATACCCCAAGCCAGGTCGGGAGGTTCAGTCTCACTCCAGAGGCTGCCCCCCACCGCAGCAGCGAGGGATGCCACCGCTCCAGCCCCGTCCCTCCAGCCTGCACCAATGCTCCCAGCGCTGCCTGTCAGAATTCCCCAGTTGCTTGGTTCACCAGCCTAGAGACCTCCGCTGCGGCATGCCATGCCAGCTCTCCAGCAACACCCTTCGGCGAGGGCTCTCACACTGCCTGGGGGCGCTTTGAGGTCAATACAGCAGGCTGAACCCAGCACTCTCACTCTTCTAACCTTTTAAGCTCTTTCTGCCATCATCTCCAAGCAGAACATCAGTGCTCTAGCAGCCCTCAAATGACACAAACTGGCCAAAACAAGGGTGGAAACAACGCCAGAGTAAAACGCGCTTCATGAGGTGTTTTTAAAGGCGTGGACATTTCAAAAAACAACCATAGCCCAGCTACACGATGAGACAGATGTAAGAAAACTGAACTTCAGCAGTTTGGATTCATCTTATTAATACCCTCTGATGCTGGGAGCCTGAGGAAGAAAACGCAACTTGATGACTCGTACCCTTACACCACATCACAGTTTCTGTTGTGCAACCCTTCTGTTACTAAACAAAGCACTGGCACAGCTTTACCAGGCGAGTTATGCAGAATTTCATGAGAAACAGGTGAAATGTTTTAAGCTGATTGTACCTTAGCGCTAAAAAAATATCTTCTAATCATACTTTTCAGAGTGTATATGGAAGAATCACTAACTGTAAGCAAAGCCACATCTCAGATGAAGCACAGACCACATTCTGCATCACCACTTTTTCCCCCTGAAGTAAAACAGTCTTCGTGCCTCAGAGGCCAGGCGTGCCAATGCTCCTCTGCCCAGAAAGCTGTCTCTACACAAAACGTGATGAAATTTCTGGAAGATGAGAAATGGACACAAGTAAATAAATTCACTAAAACAAAGACTACTGTAGAGGTTTCACACAACACATGAAGAATTCTGACGTCCCTCCAGCAGCATGACGGCTCATAGAGTCTCGTCAGTGTTTGGTTACTTACGTACTCGAGGAGAAATGCCACCTTCTGATTTTCCAGCACTATTTCTTCCCACAGAACCCAAACATCTTTGAAGACTTCTTCACGCTGCTGTGCAGCCCTGCCTGTGGCTTTGCTTACCATAGGGTACTTGCTGACCACAGGGTGATACAGTGGGTGGATCAGATAGGTCTCTGTAACGAGGCCGTTACATACAGAAACAAAAATTCAGGGGTAATTAAGACAACAGCAGTACCTGGTCAGACACTGAAGAGCAGCACATTTAGGCACAATCTTAGATTCTTTCCATGTTTTCATCTTTTATGTGGCATAAATCTATCTCTACCAATCTCTCTTCTAAATCTCATTCTACCACCAAATTCTTACCCAAAATACTTATTTTCATGGGCCTGAACTTTGTACTATATTCTTAAAAATAACAGGGACCCCTCAGCAAAGGAGGCCTCCAACCACAACAAGGGACACAAACGCAAGACACAATACCTGAAGGGTTGGCACGGGGAGCCTCTAAAACAAGAGCATTACTAACAAAGGACACGGCAGTCGAACTCATCTCTTGGCCAACAATTCATGGGCAGCTTTCCTAATGAGAATTCAGCACTGACATTTAGGAAGAAAAGAGGGGGGAAAAAACAACCCCTAGCAGGCTAACATGGCACACACTTTCAGCTGAGAAGCCCAACCCAGAGGAAAGCTTCCCCTTGCTATCTCTTCACTACCCCGTGGGAACTGCTGGCGGCGGGGAAGTGGGAAGGCAGGCTGGCTTGCTATTAGCACCTTGGTTATCAACAAGTCCTTCACGTTACCAGACCACTTTACAGACACAAGTAAAAGCCTGAAGGTCATTTCTAAAGCACATCAGTTTGCTGTAACAAACAGACGCAGATCCCTGCGAATATGATGCTGTCAACCAAACATCGAGAAGCAAATAGCCAGAAAATGCATGTAACTGGTTGCTTTTGCTTTATTCCTATCATTCCCTAGGCAGTCAGGGACTTGGAAGCCTTTGATGTCTCTTCATAGCTCCAAACAAATGTCTTGCTTGCAAAGGGGGCGAAGATGGCCACAGTAACTCATCTCCCTCCAGTGGGCACAACTACGATGCCCCCGCGTTCAGCTGAAGAACGGGCAGTGCATACAGGCAGGTCTCTACACTCCCTTTCCTGCAATTACAGGAAACTTTGCCTTCAAATATTTAGTGGCCGCTCTGCATACTGCAAGCTGCTCTAGATACTCCTACAAACATAAATACACAGCTGGGAGCTGCAGTTCAGGCTCAGTTTGTACTGATTGATCCGGAACTATCTTCTACCTCCGCAACACAGATCTGGTGCCAGCATGACCGTCACTACTGCAGAAGGAGTTGCTGCACAGTAGCTGCTGTATTTTAGAGACACTCTCCCTGCCCCACACGGTCAACGTTTACTGTTATTATCCCCATGTAGAAACTAGGACCTAGGGCACAGCAAGATGCTTTCTCCAGAAAGCGGAGGATTCTTCTCACCAGACTGAACCACTTTAAAAGCTGGGTTTTTTGAGCCAGGTTCCTTCTGTAAACACTGGTTAAAAGACAGGGGCCTCTAGAGAAGGATTTGTCCCGCTCTGAAATAAATGAGCTAATAAGCCACTGCATTCAATAGCACGGAGCCCTCTTGGAGGGGGACAGGAACTGTCATACAAGAACAAATACAGCTGGGAGATGACAGCAGCCACGGACTCCCCATTTGATTCAGCAAATTGTTCATATAAATTCAGCCTGCCAGCTTCAAAGGCCTACTGTATGCTGATTGCCAGGGCTGCGGCAGCACAGAAAGCGCTCGATCCTCACAAGGCTGACAGGACGGAAAAATAAAAAAGGGAAGGATTCAGGTGAAACATGACACAAAACAACAGAAACCCCTGAGACATAAGCATAGCCTTGTTGAAAGTATATATGAAAAGATAATCAGAGAAAACAACATCTCAGAGCATAATTACCCGCCGCGTAGCCTACGAGCTCTTCAGAGAAGAGGCTACAGTTTGTTACATACTTCGGTATCGCTTAGCATACAAGAAATCTCGCTCCTGAACGCTACTGCAATGCAAATTACGAACCTGCTCTGTTTATCATAATTCTCCTGCCTGGCTGCCTGCTTCTTGGGGAAGGAGCTGTTGGCCCTGGAGACACAGCTTCAATCTTTTAACTGATCTAGGTTTGCCTTTGGATTTATATTTGATACCACACTCATCTAAGTAATGGAGCAATTAATTGGTGATATGCCATGCACGAACTGTAAAGAGAGAAACACAAGAGTCAGATATTTAATTCTATATTGGACAGGAAGATGGATACTTTGTGCATTCTTTGCAAATATGGTAATGAGTTTTTAATATTTTATAAGATACTTGAATGCAATCTTTCAAGGGGGCCTTCCCTCACTGTGTTTAGTCAGACTTGGGCCAAAGTATAAAACGGTGCTAAAAGTTAAACCTGTCATCCCTGTCTCCAAGAAATGTTTGTTTCAGGATCCAGGCTTCTGCTGCAGTCTCTTCTTGTTTTAAAAGCCACATAGCCACAGAACAGATAAGTTAGACCAGACTTCAAGGTTCACGCTTCCCTTACATCTCTGAACTATAGACATATTTTAAAGCATCTCAGCACTGCAACAGGCTTATGAATAAATCAAGATCTACTTTAATTTAAAACACAAGTGCAAAGGATTCACAACTACAGACGAGCAGGATCGTTTGTTTCAAATTATAAATCTTTTCAAAGCCCTGCTCTTTTGCATAAAAAAAAGCAGTATATCTGGAATACAGAAACATTTTACATCAAAAATTTTCCAGTGCAGCTAAGGAGGAGCTAAATGAATTAATTTCAACCAACTTCATCAACACCCAGTCCAGGCAAACCACCTACGATCCCTCTGCCAGCCACAGGCAGAGCGGTTTCGAGGGACAGCAATTTCATCCTTCAGCAGGTATCTGAGAGAATGGAGATGAATCACCCTCTGAGGTGCTCCTTGCACCATGGTCTACAGAGCCAACCTATGTGCTTCACAGACTGGATGCCCATCGTTTGATGGCTGGCATCAGTGCAGATGAATTCCATCCCAAATTACTTCAAGTAATCGACTGTGGCTTCAATTTTGAAGCAGGATCTGTAACTGGAGTAAATAGCAGAGGATAGAGATTATTAACATCTTCTGAGGAAAATGCAATCATGAGGTTCGTTCTGAGACAGCAGGCCTGTCCCAAGAATAACTTAAATTCCTATAAATTTGTATCTGGAGTTTCAAAACAGGATCCCAGTTCCACATGTAAGATTATATTCTCGAGACCTCACAACAATACACACCGTTACTGTACAACGTTACAGCCTGACCTAGAGTCCAATTACCTTGACTATCTCGCCGATCAGAAAGTGTATCATACAAAATATCTAAATCTATTTTAAAATAATAACTGAAAGAGCTGTTTAGACAACCAGTAACCTTCCAAACGTATCAGCGAAGGGATGGTGGGATAGGGCATTACCGATAACAAAACATACATCAAAAGTTTCCCTTCTCCCCATGTTCTGCAGTAGCAAGCAGGGGAGACCAAGGCTCAACACATCACCTCACACGAACACAAAAATCTCTCCTGGGGTATGCAGGACAGCTGAAACCTTTTCATTCAGTCTCCTAGAGCATCCCCCACGGCTGCCCAACAATCGTCCCAGGGCAGCACTTCTCAGCCTCTCTTGGGAGAAAAGACTTGGAAAGAAAGATGCCTGGAAACCCAGTGCAGGAGCCAGCTCTCAGCCTCTCCGTTCCCACCAGCACTGGAGGTGTTGCGTGTTGTGAATTTTCAACCATGAGATCCTGGTAGCAAGAACACCCATCTTCAGAGAGTCCACATCCAAGGGATTCCCCCTCCAAAAGCTTAAGATCATGAAATGGATTCAAGATTGACCACTAAACCATACATATTCCTCAGCAAAAGTGAAGCATGGTGGTGCCAGAGAGCCATTTAGAAACAAATATATACATATCACACCTGCTCCCTTGGAAAATATGTACAGTTTTCTAAGTCCACATTTAAACAAAGGAAATTAAAATCATCTGTGAAAAAGTCTCAAAGAAAAAAATTGTCAAGTCTTTGTGCATTGTTTGAGAGTTTAAGGGGGTCTGTATCCCAAAACCATACATCCGAGTCAGCTCAAGACTCCAGTGTACAACTAAGGAAACGAAGATCACATTTCTAATTGGGAAATATTGTTCCAGTTCAGTAGTCAGCAGCCAAGGTTTGCAGGAACTTGCAGACATTCAGATACGCAACTTCAGACTCCATTTTAAAATGCTATTCTTCAGAAGAAGCCACGAGACGCCTGCTTTGTTCTTGAGACATACTTGGTCTTATTTGGATCTAGTACGTATTGATTGTCTTCAGCAAGAAAAGCCACAAGAGGCTGAGAATGCAAGGACAGTATTCACATTCATCCTCTAAAATGATTGCTGACAAGTTCCAAGCACCATTTGCAAGACGAGACTGCCCAGTCTCTTTTTTTTTTTTTTTTTTTTAATTTAAATAAACATTACTTTTTCCTGGCATTTGCCCTTATGTAAAATCAGCAGGTAGAGGTACGCTTTCTGTATTGTTGGATAAGGGGGACCAGGCACTCTGGAAGTCCTGTCTGGAGCAAAAAGGGGTGATCCAGGAGTTCTTGTGCCGTTGCTCTTTCTAGTGGATCCCGTGTCAACATCCTTTCCAAGAAGTCTCTCAGAACTGGGGAGGTCTGTGAAAAAGCAACCAACCAAGTCAGCCCCACAAAGGAACCAGGCAATAGCTCATGCACCCACAGGCTGCTGAGGCAGGTTTGCTTAACAAGGATCCTGTAATTTCAGCTCTGTAACCCTGTTTCGGCACAGAAATGCAACAGGAGACAGGATGCTTTTTGTGCTGCAGCAATACCTTTCTGTCACGTTTACACAGGTTGTTTTCTTTTTAACAGGGCACAGTAGATTAAGACAAGACTGCCTGCCATGTCCTTCCATCTAAGTTAATTTTGTTATTCAATCTTTTCTGCATTTCAGCTTAAAAATTCAACAGAATTCCTGCTACCCAAGGCACATCATTGAGCATGAAGGGTTGATCAATTCATTCTTTTACTGGCCACAGATCATGGAAGAAGTAGTTAAATTGGATTGCCAAATAGGTTTTGAGAGTCTGGAAACCTGATGGTGGTGGTACAAGAAGATGAAGAGACTGCAGAACCACGTAACAGAAAGCTAAGTGACCTCAGCAGGTTTGTCCTTTGGAAGATGTGTAAAGCCTGTTGAGCAGCCAGACCCAAGAACCACTTCAAGGCATTGCACATCTCTTGCTGGTGGTAATCCTCTGCATCATTAAAACTGAATAAAAAATGAACTTGGCATGTATTTATTTATTTTAATGCTGCTAATTACATCCATTTTAGACTGGGGGCATTTTCCCAGCTCTGGTTAACTTAAAAGTAGATCATAGAATCATGAAATACTGTTCAACACTGAGCTACTGCCTATTTCATGAGTGCTTTGAACAACTTCATTGTGATTGCTAGAGGGAGAAGGCACAACACAGCTGGGTGTGAGTGCCAGGATCCAGCCTTTATCACTCTGTCAATAGATCTACCTATGTTTTAGGAAGGCAGCAGAGATTATCCCAGGCAGTGGCCATTTAACCTGTGGCACCCAGTCCTACAGCAATTGCCCATGGTGACCCATTAACCATGATCGGGATGGAGGGCTGGATCCACAGCTGGTGCTGAGCTCCACGCAAGCAGCAGGGAGACAGGGGAGGATGGCCAGCAGCCTGGCAATCCAGAGATCTCCTGGGAAGCAAACTGGTTTCCAGCAGAAAGTAGAGCAGAGCAAGCCTATAAGTGGCTCTGCCTTTCACAGGTAGGGTCGTGTCACCAAGCGAGGTACGCAGTCTGGACCAGAACCGGCTTTACACCGCCTAAGGAGTGCAGGCACCAGGTCCAGAATGTGACCCTGAAATTGTAATTAGTGTTGCAAAGGCAAAGAGGAAAGAGCAGCTGTTGATGTCTGAGTGTATGCTGTTAGTTCAGCAGTCTACTCTGTTAAATAATTCAGGTTTTGCAGCTGCAGATAGCCTGATTAATTGGAAAGGCCAGATAGCTCAGAATGCTGCAGAAGCTATCTGATCTCGGAGGCCTGGACTGAAATGAAAGGAGGACTGCTCTAAGTGGCGACTAAAAGGTAATCACTGTATTCCTTATGTCACTGCTGCTTTTTCGTAAGAAACCATGAAGCTGAGTTCATCTTCAAGACAGCTGCAGTGTCTCCATGGGCTACTGCCTGTGCTGAGCTCTCCTGCTCCGACCATAATGCAGTCTTTGCAGTCCTGAAAGCCTGAAACTCTCAAGAGCAAGGATCCTCCTGTTTACTTCCCTAGAAGATGAGCTATGCTATCGACATCAGCAAGATATTACCTGTCGGGTCCGCCTGAAGCTTTGACTTGCGTGACCATGCCTATGCCCAAGTGACCCAGCGTTATCAGGGCTGTTTCCCAAAGCAGCCACTAGCTGTCAGCAGCAGCTTGCATCCCCTGAGGCACCCAGGCCAAAGAAGTTCCCCAAGAAACATGTCCTAGCAAGATCACACTCACAGCCAGCTTTACTGGGAACAGCCAATACGGATGTCTTCCCATGATAATCATCAAGTGTACAAGTGTTTGCCATTATGCTCACCCTGTGGAAGTTTTTCAGTTTGGGAGGAGGACTGTCACGGAGTCTCTTCATTGCCTGGACTGGAGAATCACTAAAATAGGGGGGTTCTCCATCCACCATCTCTATCACCATGATCCCCAGAGACCAGATATCCACCTGTGGGAGCCAAAGTCACATCAACACACACAATTCAGAGCCGTAGGTCCTTGGCTTTGTTCCTTTCACAAAGACAAAAGCACCCTGCCCGTGACAAACGGTACTGAGAGAGTAAAACCTTAACCCAGCTGATGCTGCTGGACTCCTTACCGCAGCTTAACAAAGACAGCCTTGCACCTAGGACTGAACCACACTGGTGTTGCAACATGTAAAGGTCTGCAAGTAACTGCTTGTGCTACACCTGGCTGGTTGGTAAACAAAACTCATCAGTCTGCTGTCACCTGCCCTGAATTTCAACGCTCACACCTGTGCCTGCCTTCCTCCCCTCCCCTCTTTATGGCATTGATTTGCTGCTCCTTGCTAACATCTGTCCACACTACAGCAGATACAAGTCTACGTCAAGCTTCAGGTATAAGAATAGAATAAGTTTACATCTTGTTCCTGGAAGCTGAACAACCTGTTTTTCTACCGTTTTAGGAAATATTGATATAATCGCAATCAAATCTGTAGTCACAGTCACGTTTATATTTTGAATAGACTCTAGAGGCTCTTCCTAGAAAAGCCAGTAGTTATTTTCCTGTAAAACTTCAGAATATTATTTGCTACCTCTTCTGATATTATGGAAGTGGTCCCTTACCTCAGTAGTGTATGGTATCCTTGCAATAACTTCTGGAGCCATCCAGTAGGGAGTACCTACTAAGGACTTTCTTTTAGGTACATCTTTACTGATCTGAGCACAGAAGCCAAAATCGGAGAGTTTGACCTGTACGTAGAGAAAAGCAACCAACCTTAAAAATATTTTTTAAGCAACATGGAGGGAAACACCAAAGACAACAAAGGGAGTAAGATGATGAGGCACAAACAGAACAGAAAGGAAATAAGGGGACTGACTAATGCAGCAGAAGACAGGAAACAATTTGTTTGTTGGGGGAAACATACCCTTCCATCCAGCGTCAAAAGAATGGAGTCGCTCTTGATGTCTCGGTGAATGACCCCCTGAGAGTGAAGGTATGACAGAGCCTGCAGCACCGATTCACACACTGTTGCAATTTGCTCTTCATTTAGCCTGAAATTAAGGACACAAGAGTAACTGCATTGCACTGGGCAGCGGACAGCACCCATTCACAGGTCCTCTTCAAAGGCACGGTGCAACTTTGAATTGCGGATGCATATTTTGGCTCCCTGTGACCATTACTATCTCACTTTTACTGTTCTTCTATGACTGTGTCTTTTACTGTTGAAAACATTTTCATCTTGATGGTTAGCAATTTTACATTTTCATAAGTCTAATACTGAGAAACTGATTTTAAATCTTGTATCTAAATTCATCCTGCAAGATGCTCTTTCAAGCAATTCTGATAGGCAAGGCTGCTGCTTTGTGCCAAGGAGCCGCAGTAACCATTAAGACAGCTTTTCTTTTCTTTAACTAAATTTAGTAAAGCTATTGTTCACAAGGTTTATTGTGCAACTTCATCCAGAAAGCATCTAAATACATAATTTGAGCATGAGCACCAAGAACCATATCTTTAGAAGCTCTTGCTGCTTGGAATACCAACACAAGAACCTTCATGATCAAGTATAAGTGAAAATGGTAGAAATGAAAATGATCTCCTGTAACTGGGGACAGCGACAGCATTCTTTGCACGTTTATACTGAGCAATGCTAGAAGTTAAGTCTTTCAAAGAACAGCTGAAGTACCCAACCTGAGTACTTTTGATTCTCAGCCTGTATCTAGCAGCTGTTTCAAACAACTCACAGTTGAGGGCACAGAAATGGCACCTCCTCAAATCCAGCTCTGCAGGCAAGACCGAGGAGAAGACAGCACTCAGAAGGCAGAACCGTGCAGAGCATACCAGCACCTTCTAAATCCCCAAGAGCAATTTCTACACGTTCACAAAGGAGGCTGCATCATCAGCTGAGACACCTACACTTCTGCTGCTGGCTTGCATTCCATCTCTTACCGTACCAAACTGACCATCTGATCAGGGCAGCTGCACGTGGTGGCTGCACTGTGCCGTGCTGATGGCAAATACACCCAAAGCATGGCAGAGGGCTGCTTTTGCCACTGTGATTTAACCCGTAGAGGCAGAGGGACAAAGGCTAACTCCAGGACTTCCCCAGCAGAGAACCTCACCTATCTGGAAATAGCGCTTTTCACTTCGTAGTGCATGAGCTGCAAGAAAAGCTGGTGCACTTCTGAGCTCTGTGGTCCTCAAGTATAACAAGAGGTGCACTTTCAGCTTGTCACGTATGGAATTTGGTCTCAGTCAAGTGACTGCATAGTGTAAAATAGATTACTAGAGGATTACCTCACTCTTGGAGATGCAAATCTGTTATCACCTTCAGCAAATGTTTAATGAATGGAATGAGGGTATTTTCCTCCCTGTGAAAAACTGATAAAGGCTCGCAGCTTATTTTTGATAAATGTTATGGTTATAACAGATCCTGTTTCCACTATGTGGAAAAACAAGCATTCACTAAAAGGTTCAAAAGGACGGCTTTGTAAAATAACTCAAATCAAGGCTGAGGTCTCACAATAGAATTCAGTCTCACTGCTGGACATAAACCACAGACTCTTCATAAACCTCTTCACAATATATTTTAATTATTTTTTTTTACCTTGGTTCTATTACCAGCTAAGAGTTACAAGAGCTTCACTGGCTCTGCAATGCTGTAAAGTCAGCACCCTTCAGGATTAAATGTTGGTTCTCAGACTCTGAGATGTGCCTCTCATGGCCAGCTAAGTGTCTTCGAGACACTCCTTAGAGGTGGGGCTGTAGAGGCTACAGAGGACAATCTACTTTGTCATCTGTACTAATTGACAATAAACAATTTTTATGCCTCCCAAACCCATCACAGATGCACTTCCAAAACAGCGAACCTGACAGAGCCAGATATATGCCTTAAATCCACCACAGGATCAGTAAAGGCTAGTCAAAGCACCTAAGTGAATTAAAGGTATACTATGATTAAAAAAAAGTAAATACAATTAGTGTTAGCAATACCACCTAATTTGTAATCCAATTAAGATTCTGAATCTCCAAAAAAGGAAAGCTCATCCTACAGACTTTCTTGATCAGCCTTTTCACTGGCATTCCCTGCGCTGGTTCACAGCTTCGCAGGACTGCTGGGAAGAGGGAGGGTGCTCCAGGGTCACGGGTAAGGCACCATCATCATAACTGCGTCACCAGAACACCTTGTGAGTGGGACTCTAGAGGCCGTTTAAGAATAACTTCTTTGCCCTACAGAAATGCTTTGGGCATTAATGAAGTGGTGCAGATAAGAAAACAAATTTAGGAGAGTGTCCAGTAGCTGCTATCTTTAGGCAATGAAATTTGGGAAGGAGTCCAGATCTCAAGGCTCTGTTGCACTTCTCCAGAGGAGTTAGCCACAAATTCAGCCTCACTGAGGGCACCACAAAAACTATTTCTGCATGCTCTTTAATACTTATTCAATGAGCTTCCTGGCCAGAATTCAACAGATATAGTAAACAATACTTTTTATGATACTGTGTTTTACAGGGAAGGTCATCAAGTAGATGACTAGTGGGCATCTGAAGGGATCGGTACTGCAAGTGAAGTCCCTTCCACAGCAGAAGTATTATTGCATACTTTGAATGGATGACAGTCAAAATGTAGTAGTTTCAGGGCACTGCAAACGGAAGAGCTCTGAGGGAAAGTGTTCTTCCCAGAAATCTCCACGCTATTGCTACACAAGCATTGATGTTTTGGATTTTGCTTCATACCTGATCTGAGAGACAATGTCTGTGAGGGCTCCCCCCTGCAGGAACTCCATCAGCACCCAGAGCTCCTCTCCCACTAGATAGCTCTTGTACATCTCCACTACATTGACATGTTGATAGTCCCTCATTATCACCACCTGTAAAAACACAGTGGACAACCGACCACCACAAAATCACCAACACCACTGAATTTTATCCAACAAAGCAAGCATGCACAACCCTGGATGCAGCAGCCTCCATCCCCCCAGTCATTTTTCTTCTTGGTACTAGCACAATTCTATTAAAAGGAAGATGTCTCCTGCTCTTCCCTTCTCTTTACCACACTGACTGTTACCACAGCTTTGCGGTGGACAGCAGAACCCCACCCCTCCCACTACCACGCTTACCTCGTTGAAAAGGAGCTCCCGGCGCTGCTGCTTTCTCAGGTCCATCATTTTCACGGCCACCTGCCGCCCTGAGTGCTTCTCTCGAGCAATACAGACAATACCTGTGGACCCTTCACCAATCTTTACATAATTCTCCAGCAATGTCCGGGGATCCCCCTGGTCCACAACCATCCTAAGGGCAGCTTTGAACTGCTCATGAGTCACAACCACCGGGTCCTCACTGGCCAGCTGCCCTTTCACAGAAGAGTCCTGGGGAAGGTGAAGGTTGCTAGAACTAGTCTGAGTCTGCCGGTTCCTGGGAGATCCTGCCGGTGACGGCCTGCCCGGTGGCAGTGCAATTGCCTTCTCTGCTGTGGGTGACTTCTGGGGGGTCCCAGCTTCTGAGATCATCCTGGGGAAATCGGATGCAGGTGGATCTGATGGAAGGGACTGGGCTTTGGCTGCAGGGCTGCGTGGTGACCCCCATTGCTGGGGCCTGAAGAAAGCGTTGGCCTTTGAGAAGAATAAATATGAAAATGGAAGAAAGAAAAAGCGATCGTTAGATTAACAAGCAGCCAGAAGGGTGAGGAGTCAGTTGCGTGTTACGCCACTGGCCTAGTGCATTTTGCAGCAGACTGGAGTCGAGACCTCTAGGTTCTTGTCTGCAGGTCTGCCTGACCCATGCTGCACGCCAAGGGGAAGCCACATGGCTGCAGATTTTCAAGAATCAGTTACAGGATGGGTGCTACACTGTAAAGGCCTCCAAACTGAGGCAGTTTAAAAGGGACCTTTTAAAGCACATGCTTTAAAAAACCATCAAAACCCAAAACCCACGGTGGGGAGGCGGGGGGGAACCACCAAAAAAGCTGCTAAAAAGCATTCCAACCTTGCCACCAAAACTCAGGGGCAACCTGCGCTGCAGAGAATTTGAAAATCGTTTATCCCTCCGTGCCTCTGATCTTCCTATATATAAAAGGAAAGAGGATTCATGCCAAAGCTGTAAATCACTTTGATGTCTTGGCCTAATTCCCTTTGGGTAATTATGCTTCTGCCTACTGAAAACTCTCTGCACTTTCCACCGGTACCTGCAGAATATTCCTGTTGATCGGACACAGAGTTAGCACTCTGTTCTGGGACAAGCACCATGAACCGGGACAGCTGCGGGTGGCCAGCATGAGACTGCAGCCAGGCAGAGCCACAGGCCACCTTGCCAGCGCACCAGCTCAGAACTGACCTGCCATGAATCTGGCTTATTCCTCAAGTACCCGAGGCTTTCGCAGACCTCCCACTCAAGCACCCAGCAGGCCCAGCCCTGCTTAGTTTGGGAGATCTAGTAAGATCCCAGCCTGCAGTAACAGGGCTTCAGAATACACAACCCCATGCTAGCACTATGCATAGATCTCCCGAGAAGGATAAATCCTAAAGTGGCAACACTCACCCTGGAAATGTTGACTAATTAAAATTCAGCACCACCTAGCAGGTTAGGTATAAAATACATTATATACTTAGCTATATGCAAAATAATAGTGGATCTGACAAAGTAGCAACTTCAGAAAGAGCAAGCCAATCACTTACATTATAGGGCCAAATAAAAACTTCAAAGCAACAATCTTTTTCTCTCTCACAATCCAGACAGATTATTAATAAAGTTAATAATATGGGTATGGAAACTGAAAAGTGCCAATAGAGAAATTCTTTAAAGAGCACTCATTTTCTCTGTCTCAGAAAATAATTGCATAGAATTTAATTCTGTGCACTTTGGGTTTTAATCAAGGATTTCTGTCAACAGTAAAATCTGCATAAGCCTCACACACATACAGCTCATTTTCACACACACACAGGCCCTGGAAGTAGGATTTAGTAGCGCCTGGCACTGGGGTGCAGGAGTGCGCAAACCCCAACTGCCTGTCACAAGTTCCTTCCTCCTCGTTTAGCAGCTCCACCCCTGTGGTCCTGCAGAGACATGCTCATGGCAATGAAGCACTTATTGCCCAACTCTTGTTTTGTCTCAGGAAAGAGGGGGGGGGGGGGGGAAAGTTTTTATATAACCTAGAGCATGCAAAAGGGCACACAACATGCATGCAAGCTCACACACGTTTATCTAACCACACGTAAGTATTATTTCCTGCTCCTGTAATTTGACAGCCCCTATATACACATTTTCAGTCTCTAGACATTTTGAGATGTCACTGGTTGTCTCACTCCTTCCCCCCTACATCAGGCTGAAAGGAAAGAGCACTCGACCTTCCCATGGCAGCTCTAGGCAGCCTGTCAAGGCACCCAGCTCCCCGTTTTCAGCCCGTTATACACCCTGTCCCTTTCATCTGCAGCTGTGCATTTCTCCCCCTCACAGCTACACCCCACCGTGAGGGAGACCAAGGCTTTAATCATTACCGGCTGTTCAGAACAGCTTAGATAAACAATTGCCAGCGATGGTGATGGTGCAGCTCCTTCACCAGAGCAGGGAGATGGACTAGACAACCTCAAGGTCTTTCCTACTCCTCTCACAAACGGCTTGAGCTCTGACACACCAAAGCACACACACACGCCGTGGGGCCAGTAGCCTCTGCTCCTCCCATGAAAGTGCTGAGGCATGGAAAGCCACCCTTGCTAGAGGAGAGCAAAGCGGCCTAAGCACTCAGGGACGTGCCTCCAGCCAGCACAGCCCAGCCCAGCATTACTGAGACAGCAGTAAGCACAGTTTGTGCTACAGAACTACTGCAATTCCTTTAAAATCCCATTCCCTGGGAAAGGCAATCCACAGGGAGAAGGCTGTGTCCAAAAGCCTTGAGCCTGGTCCTTACTCAAACTGTGAGAAGCCAGGTCGGAGAGCGCCGCACCCTGCCATATGCTTTAGAACAGTAAGTTTTGTTGGGCCAGCAGTTACTGTCATCTGAGTTCAGGGGCTCCACACCTGCTAGAAATTAGCCTGGCCCAGCACCAGCCCAGCGCAGCCACTGAAACCATGGGACAGCTGTGCCAGGGCACCGGGTGCTGGGTTAGCCCAGGGTGAATGAGGAGCAGTGGCCCGAAGGGCTACGTTCCCTACCTAGCAACAGGAACCAGAGTTTTTCTCCTCGTTCAGTAAGAAGTGAGTCATTCATTCAGCATCACTTTCCTGGGGGAGAGGGAGCCGTGTGAGCTGTCCCATCCTTACAAAAACCAACAGCCAGGTTTCCTGTTTGATAGCGCATTCCTGTTGTAGGCAGCTTGGCACATACAGCTATAACCAGCAAGCTCTCCTGAGGTAGTTCTATTTCGCACAGGCGAAAGAATACATTACTAATGTAAATTATGGCAATTTCCCAAATGGCAAAAGCACATTTCTGCTAGTATAACGGCATTTAAGTTATGCCTTTACTACTACAGAAGGGCAAAAATGAGTAAGCCCCCTACCTCCCTTCCCAGCCTACACACCTGCTAGCCCAGCTCCACTAGCAAGCCCTTTCTCGTGTATTTCTGGCTGACATTTTGAGCGATGCCTAACAGTATGTTCTGTGAAGCTTAGGCGGACTACACATTTCCCCTGTCCAGGACTATTTTGATTCCAGCATTAATCATAACAATAACAGATGGTTGCATGATGTTTGCAATTAAATTTGTTCAGCTGTGTAAGTAGCCTCTGGAACTGTAAAGTCAACATTGCACTCACTCAAACCCACTGAATAACCGTACCTTTATCTGCAGGGAAGTGCCTGACTTGTTTGAGCCGCTGGATGAGGGGAACACACTGCGTAACAGCCGCCTCTTCAGGCTGTTCTCCCTGGATTTGGAGCTAGGGCTGCCCTCCCCTGAGGGCCTGGCGCTTGCTTGCCGTACGAGACAAGGCTGAGGCCAGCACTCCTCTGAGCTCTTTTTCCCCGCCTTCTCACCCTCCGCCGGCAGAGTTGGCATGTGCTGCAAACCAGAGGCACGCTGGAGGCAGCTGCCGTCAGCACCCCGGAACTCTGAAGGTCCAAGGGACTGTGCTTTCATCACCATGCCGTTGGGGTGAGACTGTCCTTCCAGGCGGGGTTTGTAATCTGGCCACATAGTCTGCCTCCGGGTCACCTTGGTCCCACCATTGCAGTTGAGGTAGTTTCCATATTTGTCTGCCCAGTCTGCTTCAGGACTCTGCAGATACATGTCTGGGGGTCTGTCTTCCCCCAGGAGCCCGAGGGACTGCGCTCTCCTCCTGCTGGTAGGGCTCCTTCCCCTCAGAGTGTTCGAACTGATGGCAGAAAGCTTCTGGATGTCATTGAGTATCCCGGAGATATAGCCTTCCACTTCCATGGTGCTGCCCCTTACAACAGTCTGTGAAACATAGGGAAGGCAGAGAAAAAGTGTTAGAGCTGTGAAAACTGTGGCTCAGTGTACCCTGACAAAGGTTAGATTTTGTTTGTCTAGCCAAAGACAACCCCAGGAACTTAGGAAAAAAAGAGAAGTTTTTCTTTCTGCCTTTTTTCCTTGTCCTTTACTGAGGAGAAGGCGGGGGGGGAAAGACTCCCTGGGTTACATCCTTCTGTCAGAGGCAGCAGTGCTTTCAGCCGGAACAGTGAATTCTGCTGCTATGCTCACAGTCTGGAGCACAACCTTAGCACACAACTAGGGTCTTTTTAGCACTCCTGATTCTCTTGTGCTGAAACTGTGCTACACCACATCACTAACGTAGGCTCACCAAGCTCCTGAGAATGTTAATTCTCAGAAGTTACAGCATGCCATAAGCTCTATCTGAAAAACTCACCTTCCCATTCCAACAGGAGGTTCATCTTTTCCCTGAAGCACTCTCAATAGTGTTGTAGTCAGCCTCCCTTAGCCTGGTTCTCTACAATTTTTGCTAACGCATCTTAATCCTGACCAGTGAAGACCACACTGTTCCAGCACTGCATCTCTCCTCTGTTCTGCCAAGCTATTATAATTAAAAATTATGAACAAAGGGTCACAACGGCTCACAACTGCCTTGTAAGCAAATGATGGAGAACAAGGCTTCCATCCAAACAATCAACAGCACTATACAAGTAGGATACTTGAAGCTGTTGGTATATTATGTAGTGCTCTACCTTGTTTATTCTGGAACCAAAAAGCTTACAGAAGCTCTTTTAGTGCTGGGAACCAAAACATTTCATTTCTTCACAGAAATTCACAGCATAGGATCACTCCTACACTTTCATGAATCTCTGCCTGAGGAAAGTCCTTCCCTGGAGTGATGGCAATCTCCTGTTTGCTAACTGAGCTCCAGGGACCTTCTAAAGATGCTGAATTAATTACACTGAGCCTGATATTTAACTGGTGCAACAGAGCAGCTCCAGTAATTTCAATAGAATGCCACCACAGTGCAGAAAATGAGTGCCCGGTTCACTCAGCACCTGAGAATGAAAGGCAAAATAGAAGATTTTGTCGAAAAAGGTGAAGAAAGGACCATCGGACTCATACCATTGCATACGCATCACCTGCAGCAGGAAATTCTGCTCTTCAGTCTTAATGCAGCATTATACCTCCCTCACCACATAAATGCACCTTTCTCCATGGCCCCAGCTGCTGTCAAGTAAACAAGATGCTGAGGACACCAGCTCCTCAAACTGCATCACTTCTGCACCAAACCCGGTAGGGAAAAAAAATTCCAAAAGTAAATGGTCAGAAACCCAGTCTTTGCAATCTGTCAGCAGGGTGGGAAGAGTCTTGTGTCCATTCCAATTCACCCATTAGAAATGCCAGACATATCAATTTACCTCAGTAATGCACTCAATTAAGAGCACTAGTTCGTAAGTGAGCTTGAGCAGGGCCTGATGTAACATGCAGGCCCCCAAGTCACTGAGTGCTCCGCAGGATGCCTCCCACCCTTGCTCCTGTTTGCACAGGCACACCGGAGAGAAAGAGGTCCCCCTCCAGTGCTCACCGATCGCTCAATGTTTCTGCAAACTGGGGAAAAAGAATAACTCAATATAAAGTTGGAAGAAATCTCAAGAGGCCAGCTAGTCCAAAGTAGATGGACAAAAGTCATTCCAGAAAGACTTGTATCTAGCATGTTCTCAAAAGTAGGAAACCTCCAAGAAGAGATGCTATGGCCTCTCTAGAAGTTCTCACTGCACCTCCAAGGTAAAAACTGCCTAAAGTTAGATTCAAGTCACACCTGTTGCACTTCTAGTCCATTAAGTCAGCCCTGTCTCCAGCGGAGAGAGAAGACAGGAGTTAGCTGTACTTGGCAGCTGTGATTAAAGACCGCGTCAGATTAATGAAGAAACATCCAAATTTGAGCCAAATCTATATGGAGTGCTCTTGCAAAGATCACGATATACTGACCAAAATTTAGAAATTATGATTTTAAAAAGAAAAGTGACCCTTTACAAGCTACGCACAGTACATGTCAGAAAAAGGAACAGCTATAATAGTTGAATCCAGGACTCTACGTATAAGGGTTTGGCCTAATAGGGCCAATTAGCACTTAAAAAGGGGCGGAAAAAGAAGTTCTTACTATTGATTGGTATCATTGAACAGGAATTTGTCTAAATGGAGTTTACCAGAAATAATTAACTATGTGATGCAGTCTAAGAGAGTATTTGCACTTGGGCTTACTGGAGGAAAAAAACCCAAAGCAGTATTAGTTTAAGATTCTTCTCTAGTTTTTAAAGGCTGTTGGGTGTTCTATCCTTGTTCTCAGAGATCTGCACCTCCTTTCAGCTTTTACCATCTACAGGTTTAATAAGTCACACATGAAAGTACCGACCAGTATTAGACTTGGGACAAACTCCAGTAAATCTCTTCATGCACATTTCTATTTTGACAGTGGTGCCTCACACTATCCTTTCGAATACGCTTTTATTAACAGTTGAGCAACCTTGCTCAGCTTGCTTTGGGGGTGCCATAGGTACAGCGTCAAGAGCCCAACTGAAGTCAAGATATAGGGGAGCACTATCACTTCTCCCTGACCCAAAGCCCGATACCCTACGGTTGATGGAAATCGGGTTGCTTGACATGATTTGTTCTTGATAAATCCATGCTGGCTGCTAGCGATTACCCTGCTATCCCCTAGGAAGTGGCTGCAAATAGATTACTTGCTTATTTATTCCAGACTCTTTTTGGGAATTGAAATTATTCTGACCTATCTGCAATTCCTTGAATCTCATTAGGCCCAGCTGACTTGAAAATATGTAACTTATCTAAGAAGTCTCATTTCTGCTCATGTTCCTTTCCTATTCTAGCCTGCATTCTTATCCCTCCATGCTCGTGTTAATTGTGTTAGCCCAGTGATCACAGTTAACCTTTTCAATAAAGACTGAAGAAAAATCATTAAACATTTAAGAATTCTCAGTGTCATCTGTTATTAACTTTCTTCCAAAATGGGCAGTGAACATATTCTTTCCTTCATCCTCCTTCCCCTCCTCGGTGTACTTATGATGTCTCCTTAGTGCCCTTTATGTTCTTTGAGAATAACATCTCTTTTTGTGCCTTGGCCTTCCGGTTTTGTTCCTACGTAAATTTCTTTTCTATTTGCCCTTTATAACTTGACCTAGTTTCCACCCTTCTGAGCAATCCTCCTGCAGTTTAAGCTCATTAGAGAGCTCCTGATCTAACCAAGTTGGTCTCTTATTACATACTTTATCTCTTCTCTGGATTGTGGTCCTATCTCCTACTACATTTTGAACCTCAAAGCATATTCAGGACACCATAAACCAGAACGCAATACCTCCTCTCTTTTTCTTTTACCTGTTCTGCCTGAGCAAGCTTTTCTTTTCTAAATCAGCCTTCTGCTCAAAGATCCTGATGTGCCATTTAAATTGCAGGTTTGATTTTGCATTAATACTGGCATTATACTAAAACGTAGTCCCATTTAGTCCCTCTGTTTTAAGCACCTGTACACAAAAAGCTAACTATATTTATCAGATAGACAACTATTTTCTTCTATGTCCTTCCTAAAATCCATGTAGCAACACCTCTATTTTACAATTTACCTCTCAATTTTCAGAGCCCTGTAGGGTTTTTTAACTGGGAACAAAAATTTCCCACAAGCTAGCAAGACTCTAAACACGATAATTCTGTCACCACCTTTCATTTCCTTTTCCAAGGGGTCATCATGAATCTGCCTTTCTTCACACAGCAGATCCCTGCAACCACCTACGGACACAGTCTCCAGATGCCATCAGCAACAGCCACCCAAGCAAGACAACCATCTCAATTCACCCATCTACAAGGACTGGTAACTTATTTCTCCTTACTGAAGGACTCGCTTTAAGGACATTCTCCTGTTTACTGTGTCCACTTTCTGTTAAAATGCTGGTTTATAAGCCCTTTTAGCCGAAACCCTGGTCTAGTCCTGCTCCCTGCTGTCCCTCATTCACTTCACCATCCATGAAGAGCAGGCTAGCACTATCTGGCTCTCTCCCACTCAGGCTTCCCTGTCAACTTAATTACCAGCCAAATTTGCTCACCCACGAGAACGACAAACTTGCTAAAACAGGTCTCTCCACAAATTCTCTGCTTCCCTGTACAACAGCTGAACACATCTTAGGCCCTGTCAGCTACCACAGAGGCTTTCACAGGTCCTTGTTATAGTGACAGGCAGCCAGCTGGTTACTTGAACAGTGACACTATTGCCATGAAGGATACTACTGTCCTTATTTCTGATGAAGTTACTATCACCTCAAAAAAAAAAAAAAAAAAAAAAAGAAGAGACATCGTTATCCAAGCCCAGACCCTGCTATCCACTGAATTCCTTACCAATCCCACCCTTAGCCCCATTTAAATATGTATGGGGCAATGGAAACATTGCCTCACCTTGGCCCTCCCTAGGGAACAGGAAAGCCTGGGGACAGGAAAGAGTAGTCTTCCTCTCTTACCTTCATAGGCTGGAGTTGCATCCTCGTGATCCTTGAAGGGTCTACCACTGGCTTGGGGCGCCGCAGCGTGTCTAGAATATTCTGCCATTGAGGTGGCAGGCCCACAAATTTGCCCTCCTTTGGGTCAAATGAAGTGTGGACACGGTGCTCAAAGTTCTGCGGAGCTGAGATCTCCGGGCGTTTCTTCTTCTTCTTGCGGAACATGATGCCTGAATCACAGGAGGCAACACCATCAGTGCTCTAGCATGTCAAGGTCCAATATGCCCAATCAATAATAGCACATATCGATTGTATTAGTTAATTAGGTTGTATGAAGAATATTCTCCAGTGACAAGCACCTCAACAACAGAGTTGATCATCTGCTTTCACAGATGGAGGAAACAGAGGCAGCAAGAGAGCAACGACTTGCTCCAGACCACTGAGTGAGTCAGTGGCTGAGCTAGGATTTCTAGTGAACTTTTCAACACTGCCTACTGGGAAGCAGTGCTCCTGCTGCAGAAAAGAAACAGACACCTGCTACACCTATGGCTGAACTCCACCGCTCAGCTTCCTTTATTTCTACAAATTCACACTGCCCAATACAAACATTTTAAATATATATATTTACATTTCACAGGCTTGCACCTAGGTTAAATGGCCTTGGAGCCCAGCCAGTTAGACAGTGCCGATTCCACTACAAGCCTGGAATGAAGGGTGGACAGGAACAGGGCTCACATTGCCTCTCACTGGTTAGTCCAAGTAATATACATTTGATTCCCATTTAAAGACAACGGAGTTGCCGCCAAAAGAAGAGCTGCCCCAGACTGGTTCTGGATCTCAGTTTTTCTAGCTTAGACAGAGGGCTTGGGAGAGAGAGAGGAGGTGGTAGGTGGAAATCAAACTCTGTCAGCAGGTTGCTGAAGAAGCTAAAATTAAAAACTAAGATTCCTTTCCCATGGGGGCTGAGAGAGACAGTTTGTGTGAACAGCCATTACAATTGCAACAAGCCAAAACCAGCTAACACTTAAATATACCCAAACACAAGAGACGTTCAAAATCCGAATTTAGACTTTATAGCCAAAAAAAGAGAGATGTAGATAGATAAAGCCAAAAGTTTTAGACCTTTTTGAAATTGGGAAAGCATGAAGGAAAAGGAAGAACTGGAGCTCCACACGCAGTCACAGAGGTGGGAAAGCTTAGATAACTGGAAGACTGCAATGGATGGACACAACCTCTTCACAACAGACAGACGGGGAAGATGGGGTGAGGGGAAGTTACTCCTTCCATGAAGAAACAGCTGAGAAGTAGGGGGATTTTCCATGGAGAGCCAGGCTTTTCACAGTGGAGAGTGGTGGGAGTCTGAGACATGATAGGTGTAAAGCAGAACAGGGGAGGTCCTGACTGGATAGAAGGAACAACTTTTTTGTGACCAGGAGAGTCCAGCATTGGAGCAGGTTGCCCAGGCAGGCTGTGCCGTCTCCATCCTCCGAGGTTACCAAGAGCAAGTTTGCTCTTGAAGACAAAGCCCTGAGCAACCTGGTCTGACCCTTGGAGCAGATCCTGCCCTGAGCAGGGGACTGGACCACAGGTATCTTGAGGTCCCTCAATTGCTCTATGATTTTATTGAATGGCTTGATGACTTTAAAGTTACAAGTATTCCAAGTTATATTTTCCTATTCGCTGTTGGAGAAACACGTTTAATGGGCAGATTACTGTTCTGTGGATGCAATGGAACTAGCGTGTTCCAGAGCTCATCATCTCCTCTCCAAGATGCATTCTGTCAATGCACAGGATGAACCACACAATGAGAGCCTTAAGAGAGGTGAGACAAAATGGACACCCAATGCCAAAACATTTTAGGTAATTCAGTGCTAAAGCTCTCTAGCTTGGGAAAAAGCTGTATAGGTTTCTTTAAAGCAATTAATACCCACCAGTAGAAAAAAGATGTTTATATGCTCTTTCCTTTCCACTGACAAGTTTAATATTAGCATTTGCTTCTCACTAATACTGCTTAAAGCGATGAATGCTACCCCTTCCTTGACATCAGGTAGAGGATTTTTCTCTACTTAATCTTCAGCTTTGTCATGATCGCTCTTCCCCTGCACAGGACCTCACCTTCCAGCTATTTGTGCTGAACAAATATTTACAAGGGTCAGAGACACAGAACGCATACAGATAACATGTTGTGGTGTAGGCATGAACACACTTCTAGAGGACACTGGTTTCGAAAATCAGCAAACCTCGTGCTTTTTTTCCCCCACAGTGAAATATATGTCAAACATTTTCCAGGTTGTTCAACTTAAAATTTGTTTAGGGAGAAAAATGCAGGCCACTTAGTGAACGATGACTTTGCTTTCTAGTGCTAGACTGAGATCCTGAAAAAGCATACACACTGGCTTAAAATTTGGTTACCATGATCCTGCGGTCACTGGGATGGGGAGTATTTGTTGCAGAAGGACCTTTACACCATCTAAACCCCCAATCACGCCATCCATCCTTGGTGAAACACAGAATTCACACACTGACAATGGCCATTGCATTACCGTGTCCAGAACCCTACTAAAGTTACAGTTGAAAAAAAAAAAGCAAAAGGTTAGGCAACTAGAAAAAAAACCATAAGAGGCTGGAAGCAACTGTTCTGCCTAGAGGAGTTTTCACAGCCAGAATAATCTTTGCTTAGAATATGTTCCAATGAAAACCCAAATACATCTTAATGGAGAGCTTATGGGAAGAGCATCTGTGCTCCAGGTCTGTATTGCCACTACTAAAACACAGTGATTCATCTCTAAGGCCCCTTAGGTGCTGCATATTAACTAATAATCAAGACTGAAGTCAGAGGGCAATTCTGTAAACAAAAACAAACAAAAAAGTGCAGACAATGCTGGAAAGGAAAGATTCTAATAGCTCATGGCATTAGCACTATTCAAACCAACAGCTGGTGCTACTGAGGAGCTTTTACAGCCTCCAAGGAAATCAGGAAGTATATCTGTAGTATTATATCAAGTGCTTGAGTTCTGAATCGTTGACTGCATGTCAGTCATGACAGCTACTTGATCCACCAGAACAGGAGTACTTCCGGACAGAGCGATGCTATTATTTCAACTAGTATCTTTTCTTCCCCTGCTCCTACAATCACAGCTTCATTCCTCATCTCATCTTCATAATGAGAAGATATTCAGAGAACAGCACAGAGTGTCTTTCGAGTTTGCTCTTTAACTGCCTCTGGCAGCAAGGGGTCCTGTAAAATGTGCTGTTACAAATGCCACAACCATCAGCACTTGTAGTATCAATTTTCTTGAACATTTCAATCATTTCCCCATAAGGAGAAGGATTCTAGCTAAACTACTTCAGAATGGAAATTGTTAAAGCCCAGGTGATGTTTTGGCCCCAAACAGAACAGTGGCTTTATGCCAGCCTATCAGTTCACATAAGCATAAACATCACATTTGTATACTTACATTAAATCAGTATACCCGTCAATCAACACCTGGACTACTTAGATCCTATATACAAAAGCATGCTTCCTAAACCCAGAAAGAAGCATCTACTAAGTTCATGGTCAATTTTAGGGCAACAAGCTGACGTGGCCAGCATCTACGTTATTGGTTTATACTAGACATCCTAAAAAGCACAAAATGTAATCAACTCCAAAAACAATATAGCCCTGGGTATCCAATGACATTTGCTTTCTATGGTCAGCATCAATCTTTAATTATAAAGACATTGCCATATCAGACAGGTGGTTTAAAGGTACACTGCATTAAGATCAAATGGAATTCATACGCTAAAAATAGTTATTTGAAATCCAATGGATCGTAATAATCTGTGTAGGGTTTGCATTTCATTGAGGTCTGTATTTAACCAGTCTCCTTTCACTTTGTGGTTTTCATGCAAGAGCTATTTACTTGTATTTCCAATACCCAGCTAAAGAATGTTTTAATAAAATACATAAAACAGGCCTTTTCTAGATCACTAAGAAATTCATAAGAACATTTTATGCATATAAGATTTTGTAAATCAAGCCAAACCTGTATTTAAACATAAACAGCATCCCTTTAATATAATAACACAAATACTGTGACACTGATTTTATAATCATCTACTAGACTTTAGTCTTTCATTCACTGCTGACAACTGTACTGTAAGAAATGTCACAAACATAAATAATAAAAGTCACTACCACAAGACAAAAGCAGTCGGAGATTGAAATTCTCTCAGCGATCCATTCCTGCTGCCTGGGAAACCACGTTAGATTTTTCAACTCCAGATATAGCTGTTCCTAGATAATACAGTTCCAAAAGCTGTCACATCTGCCAGTGAGCATGAGAAAAAATCCCACAGCCAGCAGATCCAGAGCAGGGGGAGGGATCGGCTGGGAAGGAGGGGCAAGAAGACAGAAGGGTCAGGCTCAGATGAGAGGAAGGGGTGGGAAGATTAAGGATGGAAGAGAGAAAGGGGAATGGGAGTTAGGAAGGGAAAGAGGAATGGCTGGGAGACAGGCAACACGAGGAGCAGGGCACAGAAAAGAATCAATCCGACTGGAAAAAAGAAGTAGATAAATGTTATCAGGAATTGCTCACTACAACACACGAGTTCAAACACCCAGACAAAGAAGCCAGCATGCACTGTCATTTCATCTGACTTACCTCCACCCTATACACTAGGATCACACACTCCATTAGTATATATGCACTGTACTTAACTATGTTCACAGGCTCGTTCACTCACACATATACTTGATGATCGGAAGACAGCAGAGAGCTACTTCAGTCTCACTTGTATAGTTTCCAGTTAAAAATAAGCTTTCCCTCCCCCTCCTCGCTGCAGCAACCGAACTCACTCATCAGTGCTTATTACACTGCTATCGCCGATCTGGACGCAGCTCTCTACATTCCTCCCACCCCAGACAGGAGATAACGCTGGGTCCCTGGGCTGAGGAAAGCAATTCCCCTGATTTCTAAGTACTCCCTCAGCTGATATGGCAAACCACTCTGGCCAGCTACAAGAAGAGGGGGAGAGGAGGAGAACTCTCCCTACAGGACCTGAGGAACTGCAACATGCAGGTTGAATCTGGAGCAGGAAGATTAAGAAGATCCCAGAGAAGCCAGTGATTAAAAGAAAAAACATACTTCCGTACTCTGCTATACAGGTCACTGCCATGTAACACATTTCAAATGCAGCACAACTCACGTAGGCCATGACCAACACATGTTGTAGGCATACACGCATGTGTTCACACATATGTACGTGTGAATACGCACACACGGTATTTCACTGTACTCTATACCTTCCAAAATCCTAATGTTTAGCCTCCCGAGGTTTCTGACATGATTGTTATTTATAACAAGCCCTAGACGTCCATAGCAGTTTGCAGACAAAGAAAAATGACAGGTTACTTCCCTGAGGAGCTTACAAACCTAAATGTGACTTCACACAGCAAGAAATGACAACAAAGGGTGAGTGAAAGGGGGAAAGAAAAGCAAAATGGTCTGAAATCTGAAATGGGATCCAAAAGCACAGAGTCTTGTCACAATGACACCTTCCATGTTTGTCTGCAATTCTAGTTTTAGAAATAGTGGCTTAGGTACTTTTTTTTTTTTTTTTCCTTTCTCCTAAAGGAAGAGTGGATATTTGCTTGCTGCGCTATCACTTCCCCCATTTCAAGTCCTTTCCTTCCACTCCTCTCTCTCCCTCACCAGCCCCCAATAGCAAAGCTATGTGTCGGAGTGAACTAGCAGCACAGCAAACTGATGTAATGCTCTAAATCCTGCCCAAACACACACATGAGCGCACAGATTAATATTACATTAGAAATAAGCTTAGAGAGAGACATACTTGTTTATATTTTTGACAAATGAGAACATCATCAATGCTTGACATTTTTTGCTCAACATTTTTTGCCATGCCTCCCCTGAAGGATCTAAAGGCTATGGTGCTGCCTCTTTCTCCCCTGCTCCATTTCCTTGCTCATAAATTAGGACTACAGCCTGAAACACAGTGAACGCCTATTTGCTAAGCTTGTTTTGGACGCTGCTCAGTGACAGGCTTTTAGGTGTGTTGTAGCTACACTAGACCAAATTCATTCTGGGACATATAAAAGCACTTACAAAGAAAAGACCTCTTGAACTTTCTGAAACCAGTACAGGCATGTCCCAAATGCTAATGGGCTTTTACCCTTGAGAAGTAATAAAGATTTTCCATTATTTACAGTCCCCCAGAAATGCCAGCTGAAGTCACTGTCCCATTGTGCCAGTCTCTGAAGTCAGGCCCCACCCTCCAGAGGTTTCTTCTAAACAGACAAAAGGTAAGGAAAAGGAATTATCATCTTAATTTGTAGACGAGACAGAAAAAAATTACTAGCTCGGTTTCTTCACAGCTATGCCTAGATTAGCAGACTTAAAAGAGCTTTCAGGTATGTCTCCTGGCTGCTTTTTAGCTTCATATCCAGGCCCAACACACTCTGGCTTCTGTGAGGAGAAAACACGAGTGCCCAGCATCGGTGGGAGCCACGACCTGCTCTGACCACATGTTCGATCTTGACACCAGCACTTTGATCTAGACGCTGTGACAGAAACCAGCAGCCAAGTCAGAAATCACACCTAAACCTCAACTGCAATCCAACACCACCTTCACAGACGGGAAAAGGCTCATCTTGTATTTGGTTTGTAAGAGGGTTACAGCTCGCAAACACCACTGCAGCACCAAGGGAAGGCTGCAGTTCATCGCATCCTCCTCACCCAAAGCCAGCTAGGTGTGTGCTGCAGGTCATAAGGCTGAGACATAAGCCACTCTAACAACCAGGACCCTTTTCCCTCACTTTTTAAACACCTGATGTGGCTGTGTCCTGCTCTGGATATGCAAACCCATGCAGCACTGCACCTCTTTGACACTTCCCTTATACATGCACACCTCGCTGTTCTGTGTCCAGAGAGTAACTGCATCATTTCAAATGGGTTTACTGACATTCTTTTGCCACAAGGGATGCATCAGGGTAAAAAACAAGTGGCTGTATTTTGCTGTTAATCCAGAATACCAGAGTTTCAAGACAGTGCTTGAAGGATGTGGGGCTTCACTCTCCACTGTCTTGTATGACTGATCCATTCAAAATGAGCATCAGAATACTATTGAGATCAGAATAAGAATGTTCAAGGTTCTTACTCCAAAATTTCACACGAATAGCAACATCTTCCATAACAGACAGGAGGTTATGTTGGGACAAGTGCAAGAGGCCACATCTGGCATGCAGGGTCACACGACAGACTAAGGAGCCAAGGCACTTGGCTGCATCTGGGGAACATGGGACTGCACACAAAGCTCTTTGAAATGCTGGGTGCCACGTCCTGCGGCTCTGAGCACTGTAACCTCACTGTGCTCCTCCGTGCCACATCACGGGTCGCAGCTCCAGCTGCCTCTGGCACATTGGGTGATGAGAGGGAAGCTGTAGCTCTGTGCTGCCAACGTACATGGTACAGACTTGACTGTAGGGAAGCACCAAGCAGGAGCCAAACAAGACTCGCACGCTAAGTGAGCACAGCCGATTGCTTGCAAGCAGACCTGTCCCAGCAGAGGCACGGGCAGTCACACACACGCTGGATCACAATCCTTACCCCAGCAGCATGGCAAAAGGCTGGCAGACACCATGGTGCTTCCCCAGGCCACCCAAGTACAGAGATGCAAGAGTTAAACCTCCTTCCAAACAACACTAAACAATCTTAGTCCCTATTTACGATCATCATACTCTCCCAAAGTGAGATATAGATAGATAGATAGATAGATATAATCACTGTCAACAGCTTGCAAGGTAGTTTACTTGTGTTATCTCCACAGGGTAACTGATGGGAACACTGCAGCCCAGGCAGCATACCCCAAAACACGGAAGAGACAGACCAGTTTAAACCCCACAACCTGGCTGACTCTCAGTGCCTTCCTACTCACTACTGCCAACACCAATATGGAAATTTAAATCATAACAGACAAGCCTTCTCCTAGGGAGTATCAGTTATTCTGCTCTGTTTGGAAAGGAAAAAACACATGCCGTGGGTATGTCCGTTCATATAGCCTTCAATACATTAAAACCTGAGGTGTACTTGTAACACAAGTAAAGATAAATAACTGTTATTGTCTACAGTTACACTTAGTAATTAGATTATTTTTTAATTAATTGATGAACAAACACTACAAGTTAAAATGCCTCAGCCCTAGGGTAAATGTAATTTCCTGATTTTTTTTTTTTTGAGGGGAATAAATTTAACTTTTAGTCTATCATCACCCTACATTCACATTGCTCTCTTACACCAGACAAATGGAAGATCAGCCTCAAAACATCATCACTATCATCACTAATGGCCAAATCTCAGTGCATTAGTCCCCCCAGTAATCCTCCTACAACTTCAGAAACCATACTGAGAAATTCCTTAAAAACAAGACCTGTATCAGCCGAACCCTGATTCTGTACTCCATTGCACAAAGTCTATACAACCATCACTTACAAGCCAAAGAGACCAGCGCAGGAGCAGGGTTAGTATAACAGACAAGAAAACTGGTCCCCTTGTCCAAACCCTCCCTTGGCAAGATCTGAAAGTTTGCTGTCCTCTGCTCAGCTATCCGTGCTGTGCAGCACAATGTGCTGGCTAGCCTTCAGCTGCTTTTGCTAACTTCAGAGCCAACGTCCTGCACACGTACAGAACTGATGTGTGGCTCTGAATGCAATGAAACTTCAGCATGGTACCCTCAAGAAAACATCATGTGCAATGCAGAACGCAGACCCTGGCTGAGTTTTTACTTGCAGTTGGCGTAGGTTAATCCAAGCTGTTTGAAGCCATTTGCACAAAATATTTAGCTTTTTTCTCTGCTTGTGACTTTCTCTAAGCACGTTACAGAAGCAGGTTGAAAATTGCTGGTTTTTTCTGATTGGAGGTAGGACAGCCAAACTTTTATAGTGCTTCTGCTTTGGAATAAAACCATTTTGTGACCAAGCAGGAGTTAAGTTTCTCACTTTTGCAAGCCTTGTCAGCAGGACCCAGGATATTCTTTCCAGGTACATACCTACTCGCACCCATCTAGACAGAAACAACTCCAGCACAGGGAACAGACTTTCCACCTGGAAGCACAGTTACTAATCCAGCAAACTATTTGCTAATAGCTCTTCCCACTACTTGATCAGCTTTGCTACTAGACACATAAATCATTGCCCACACTTAGCACACAGAATGTACATACCAAGGCAGTGCAGAATATTAAAATCAATCTACAGCTTCATCACACCATCAAGAATGAGACTTTTCAGTGGGACAGGGCTTGAGAGCGAGCCATGCAGCAGTGTTGCTTTCCCCAGCAGCTGTGTAGGATCTTACCCAAGCACAAAACTCAGAAAAGCAGAGGAAGACTCACCAAATATCTCTTACTCTATATACATCCCCCAGCCTCACCCGAGAACTTGCACTCACCAGCCACAAACTTCTCTTCTGTTTTTTCAGTACTCTGTCCCCAAACACATTAAAGTGTTAATGTCCTGGCAAAGAAGAAAGCAAATACATCAGCAAACGTTAATGGACAGGATTGTTTTCTGTGGCTGTAAATACCTGGCTGTGTATGCTGATACCACCTGGCAAAAATAATTAAGTACAAATGCCCAATAGAATTGCAGATTGTAACTTGAATAGGAGGAGATTAGCCAGTTTTCAGGTGGCCAAAATACACTCATGCACCCATACACGCGCGAGTACTACAGAGTAGTGTGGGTAGGTGTGCTGAAAGAATCCTGGCTAGTGCAGCAGCCAGAAGGTCAGAAGCAGGCAGGAAGGTTTGAACTGGTGACTCAATTAGACCTCTCCGTGAGATACGGTGAGGGTCCTTGCAGATACAAGAGACTTAAGAGGAGATATCGCTATCTCTCGCATAAAGGCAATAAGCATGCATGTTCCTGACATGCTGTCTGCTTTCTCAAGCATCATCCGGAGTAATTTTTAACCCCTACTTCACCCCAATGTTTTAAGAGCAGCACCCTGCAAGATTCAACAATGCATTTTCCTCTCCGCATTCCCCGTCATCTTGGGTGTCAATAGGGTAAATTGCTCAACCCCAGGCACCACAGACCCATACACTGGCCCACCTAAAAAGACACCAGAAAGCAATAAATGCAAGATCTTACTGGCAGTCCTGCTGCAACAATGCCGGTAGAGGACAATTCCAAGTGAGAGGAGAAAGAGGGTCTGGAGGGAAACTCTCCCACTGTCATGCAGCAGAGCCGATTGGAGGATGGTGTTGCTGGGCTATAGGCGTAAAGATGAAGTAAACTCCTTCCCAAAGGAATCCAGCTCCCAGTTTTTCTTCCCTTCCAGAACCATCCCTTGAGAGAAAAAATTGTATGACCCCCTGAACCATTCCCCTCTCACTTTGCCCTAGGCTGGCACTGCCAACATGCGTGTGATCATTAAGCTAATCCTTGGCAGTGGCGAGGCTTAGCTCCGTAGGGAAGGGGTTAAGCCGTAGCAGCACAGCCACTGGGGAGTGAAGACGTTAGTTTAAACTGACAAACCTAGTCCGCTGTAAACAGAGGAAACAAATCGCACGAAACAGCGGCCATTAGGACGGTGCCGTCATTGCTTTAAAGCAAGCAAGTCAATGCCGACCCCCAGATCTGTGGGAGGGAGCTTACCCCTGACTCCTCATTGCTCCGTAACCAGAGGGGAGGTGGGAATGCTCTGCCACCAGAATCCGCTGACACACCGGTAAACTTGAGCAAGAAAGACGGCAGGAGAGAGTGGGAGAAGAAAAAGGGGTGGAGGCACGTCTGACATGTTTGTACAGTGCCTGGTTCACCTAAGCTGCCGAGTTTGATTTCAGGGTGTGGTAGCAGATGGGACACAGAAGCACACGGCGCGGGGAAGCCTCAGATTCCTGTTCCAAGGAAAACGACAGATGCCAGCAGCAGAGTCTCTTGGGACCACCTTGCCTTCTCCTCACCGTCTTCTCCTTTTCTGGTCCCTAGAGGGAATGAGAGAGGGAAAGAGCTCAGTCACACGTGGGCACCGAGGTTTGCTGGGTCTCAGGCAAGACCCTTGGGGAGATCACTTCCCATTCCCCTCCACCCTTTCTTACACCACCACCCCCCCACACACACTTCACTGCTGACTTATTTAAGCTCTGACTTGCTCGTTAGCTCTTCTCTCGGCTCCACAGCCTCGGGGCCTTGAGCTGCTGCAGCTCCTAATGAATCCCCACATCTCCACCCGTGTCACCTGGCTGCAGATTTCAGGACCTGCCACCAATTCCTTGTCATTCCCAGCAGAAAAGCTTTGATTGCCTGCTATATGGCTGACCTATAGAAGAATTCACCAATTTATTTGCATTGCAGATGAGCAGCACATGACCTGGCACTTTTACTCTTCCCCAGTCACTCGGCATGAGTCAGTGCCGCCAGGTCTGAAGTCTGGTATCACCCTATAATCCTGTTGCCTTGCCTCATGCCTCAGGGTTTACCCACTCCTGGAAACAGACATTTCCATAAGTGACTTGTGTTCAGCAGGACACCGGCTCCATCACTTGCAGTGGCGGATGGGCATAGGTAGAAGGGAGCACCATTAGAGGACATGCTTTGGGGATTACAGCCTGGGACAGGTCAGAGTTTATGGCAGTAAACCCATTAGCTGCTCTTTCTCCACTGCAAATAAAGAGGGCTCTTGGCCTCTCCAAACCACTAACAATGCTAGCTTAACCCTAAGATATTTTTAGGTCCAAAGAGCAGGGATAAAAGCTTTACAAATCCACCCCTGTGATTTTTTTTAAGGTTTTTTTTTTAGCATTGGTTTTGTTGAACTGCCCTTAAAACAAACAAATGAATGACATGATACCAGTAATCATTAGGCTGTCATCATTTCTGCAGGAGCGGCTTGTCCAGCAGAGGCAGGCCAGCCCCGTGACCTCACCATGTTCCCCCATTCCCATTTTCCTTCCTATCCATTCAACCTGCCTAACTAGGCTGCAGTATCTTTGTACAACAACTAGAGTCACAGATCTCGCCGGAATGCACAATATCTACAGCAACATGACGGAGAAGGAACAGAACCGGGGTTCATACAGAGAACGTAAAGGAAACCCTGGCATTGTAGCTGATGGTCTGAGATTCATAATCCTCATTTCCAGAACTGTTAGCTAAGCTGTGGAAGGCTGTTTCCTGAAAGTGCCGTCACCACTTCTACCTTAGACTGCAGGTCCTTGCCTGCCAGAGCCTGCCAAAGACATGGAGTTTCCTGCCTGCTACCTCTCAGCAGCATCCCTAGGGTATAGGAAATAAAGGTAGCCAGGTTCCTTTCTGTCTGGAGATTAGCTCGTCTCCTCCAATGGGACAGGCCCCATAGACAGATGTAACCAAAAAAGGGAAAATTCTCATTAACAGTAGTAAATAACAAACTAATCAAGAGAGAGGGGCAGCATTCTTTCTCCAAAAGACTGGAAATTGCAGGGCAGAAGCAGCATGGTGGAGGACCAGAAACAAGGAAACAGAGCACAGTCCTGCTAGGTGTGGAAGAAACACCACTGAGCGCACACAGCCATGGTCATCTGCTCATCTGGGCTTGGCTGGTGTGCCAGCCGGCAAGAGTCTGCACAGCGACAGCTTGGGAGTGTCACGGAGAAGCATCGTTTATATTCTACAAGGAGTCACCCAGGCTTGGAACTGGCTTCAGATTTGCATAAGTATTATATTTCATGGGCTTACATGCTAAGACAGTCTTCTAGAACAAGACACAAGTTCTTTATAAATGGAAGAGCCTGATTTTACTTGTCAAGACACAAGCTTAGATGAAACCAAGGCAGCTTTGAGTTGGTGCGAACTTCTGCTGCCTACAATCTTAATGAAAATTTAGGACATTTTCCAATCTTTCTATTCACAAGTTTGGTCCCAGCAGTCCCACACACTTTGAAGAAAAATTTCCCAGTGTAAGTGATGCATCTCTATTTTTCTCCTTTAGCAATTGTCCCTCTATTAAACATTTCACTGCTCCTTCCCTGCCCACTGCTCCCTTCTTACCTAGTGAATTGCACAAGATAATATAAATAATTATGCTCACACATTTATATAAACACACGCATACACACCCCGCTCCTCCTACGTTTGCTATACTCTGTGTTGCTCATTCAGGTCCTGTCTCTTAGCTATAGCAGCCATAACTGGCAAGGAAGAAGTGCTGCAGGGTACACTGGCTAAATGCTTGCATCGCAGACTGCCTGATTTATCTACACAGCAAAGGCCATTCCATACTCCATGTCCCCTCCCCAGACACAAAGCGTAGCAAATTTCAGATCAAAACTGCTGATCTTGCCTCTTTTCTCACCCTGCCCATCCACATCACTGCAGCAGGAAAGCACCAGCACCTCGTGTCCTGTGCTGTTGCTGCAGTAGATTCAATATAAGCCCATTTCACCTCTACCAGAGCAGAATTTTGAGAAAGAAAAAAACCCCTTTTCAGCATTTTACTATGCCAGAAAGCAAAACTGGGCATTTCTAATCTTAAAAAAAAGAAAAAAAATTTTGAGACATCAGTGCCAACTCTACCATATACAATGTCTTTTTCTACTTCAGCCAAGAGAAATGTACACAGCCACCCATTTGGAGCTTGTGGGAACTGGGCATGCTGTTAAGAAAAATTTAACCTGCTTCAACAAAGCTTCCAAGAGAGACCTAATACCAAGGCACAGTAAATCTGACACACTCAGGAAATTCCAGTAAGAACTAAGGCAATTCCACCTGTGGAGCTAGGCTGTGGTTCAGAGCTAGACCTTCTAGCAGGGCTCCTCTGAACAGTGGGATTTGCTAGGAGGCACAAATGCATGGCCATCAAAGCAGTGTGGGCCTTCTCTTTCATGGCTCTTGAAATCCAGAGTAAGCTGGCCAGGGACGTGAAAAAATACACCAGCAATTGGGACAAAGGGGTCACTAGGAGAAAGGGTGTGTTGCAAATTCACAAAGCATCAGCATCAACCCGTGGGAGGAAGCGCAAGATAGGAATCAAGTCTGCAAGTCTCATAATCAACACATGACATTAGCCAGGACTGGAGATAAGGAGGGCGCAATCCAGAGGCAGTTTCGCTTTAAATAAATGCTTACAGCTTAGCTACCTTTCCCCAAGGCTATTGCATTCAGAGTGAGCAGAAAATTTCAAGAGAGCACTATTTGGATTGCCAGCTCTAATGTTAGGGTTATCCTCCTGCTTACTATGTATTGCTGACATTATAAAGGCAGCATCCTGGAAATCGCAGCAGGACAAAGCTTCATCTGCACTCCCAATGCATGAGCTCATTCAGTCCGCTTGAAACTGTCTCCAACATTTACAGCCTAATCCAGTTCACATTTTTTTTTTTGCCCAATTCAAAACAAAAACCCAAACACACCACAGCTGAAGAACTGGAAGTTGTTTTAGAGAGTTCATCACCTCTGCCAAGTGCTGTTATAGACCAGGACACATCCCCACGCTCAAATGTGGCAGGGCAGTGTCATGCTCGGGGTCCCTCTTCACCACATCCCCACCGACAAATACAACGCATGCTGGGTCACATGAAAGAAGAAAATCTGTGCTGCTTCAGGCTCTCAGCAGCAGCAGGGCAGAATTACAGCCAGCTCTCCTGGGCCAGGCAACTCCAACGGTGGAGCAAAGCATGGCCACCAAGAAAGCAGCACAGGGACCTGCAAATTCTGCCAGGCTGAGAACGTTAAGCTGGAGCAGCGAGGGATGAGAACATAGGCAAGAAAGCAGATTAAGATTAAAGAGAGAAAACAGAAGACTCTTTAGAAATTTTAACTCCCACACTGATGAGAAGTTGAAATTGAAGCTCAAGAGCATCACCTGAACACAGCACATGCTATTTTGCTACTGGTTAAATTCCTGTGGCTTGGTAGACATTCCCTGCAGATAATATCAATGCAGCTTGGATCACAGCCATCTCACACTTCTTCCAGATCTTTTACTTGCAAAAATTCACAGACATATTAGGTTATAATAGAAGTAACGTCATGCTCTACCAGACAAGTCTATGCCACCCTCCACAAAAGGTGTATCTGCTGCTTCCCACAAAAGTCAGGGCTATCAGCCCTGCAATGGCAACATCACAGCAGAAAGTCAGCGTAGCCTACCTTTTCCACAGCTTCACCAGGTCACCTTGGGAAAGTCATTTTGCATACTGGTAAAATGACTGTGACAATGCTTAACTCCCACAGAACAGAGGCAGCTTAATCTGTCGTTTTTTCAAGCGTGCTGCAATCCTTAAAGATGCTATAGAAATGCAGATTGAAATCCCTGGCTGACATAAGACGAATAGAGACTACAGCTTCTGTTCAGAATAACTAGGTCAGTCAGCTATTGCAAAAGTATTAACCAGAATTCAGAGAATTCCTAGTGGCTAAAATAACGGTAGCAAAAGTCTAACAACATTTGCAGTTATTAGTCACTCTCTACCTCTGAGTACATTATTCAAACCCAACTCTCAAGAGCCCAGAATAATTTGAGGGCTGGAACTTGTGCTTGTCAAAACCCAGCCACGTGGCTCTGTGCAGTGCAGGAGGCTCCCGTCCCACTTGCTGCCATGTGGAGGCAGGGAACAACTGCCCTCACAGACAACACAGCCTTAAGCAGCTGAACGCATGTAGCCCATCTGAGAGCGCTGCACCGTTAATCCTGTGCCAGGGAACGGGTGTCACGGTCACCCTCCCAGCAGCAGCCACCCTACAGCAGGTGCAGGAGGGTGCTGTATGGGTACCTTATTTCAGGGGAAGGCTGGTAGAGGCAGAGAGCAGCTGCTTGAATGGAATCCAAGGAAGAGAAAAGAGGAAGGGCTGACCATTGCAACGGGGATGAGCGTCCAAAACTTTATCTCTATGCCCTCCAGGGGATGAGTATCCAAAATTTATCTTCAACCCCCTCCAGCTGCTGAAACTGGAGCAAGCATTTGCCTTCCTCTCACTGTTGAGCACCGCTGCTCACCGCTCATTCATACTTTTATACTGTAGCTCGTTTCCCCTAGTTGTGCTGGTACCACTGTGCAGCTGCCTGCAGACTACACCATGCAGATAACCAATATAACCACTTGCATCAAAAAGTTTTCGGTTTTACTGGAAATGGGAGGTAGGTGAAGGGTTAAACCTGTAGCAGCTTTAATAATAATAATAGTTTTAAAACTCAGATTCTTTCAGCAGCCTGGCATACAGTTCAGCTGCACAGTCATGCCACCACAACTCAGAAGCCAGTGACCAGCAATGCAGGAACAGGGCCATCTTGTCTTGCCACTGAAACAAGCACGTCATAATACTGTGCCCTCAGCTTCCCTTATCTCCGTGAGCTGTGAATGCGGTGGAGTCCACAGGACAGGGTGCAGAGGGTTAAATGGTTATAATCACCACTTAGAAATTTATTTATGTAGCATAAAAAAATACATTAGCTATGACATCCTTGTCTTGTGTACTAACTTCTACAGCAGGGGGAAGAGAAAAAGTTGTTAATTGCTGCCTCCCCTAAGAGTGATTTTTGGCCTTTCCTGCTGGTACCTGGAGAAGCCTTTTACATTCTTTATCCTCAGCTCTCTCCTCCGGTCTTCATTCAGGCTGCAATTTATGATAGCCTAAACACTTGCATAAAGACAGAATAAGGTGCTGGTTGCTCTGGGGCACACTGTTTCAGCAGAACACAGCCTGGCAGACACATGATGAAGCTTCCAACCACCATTTCCTCCATTTAAAAAAAAATCAAAACTACCCAAAACATTTGTGCGATTATTAATGCTGTCAGATTCCACAATAAGAAACTAAAACGTGTACACAGTCAGGCAATGCGTGTTACAAAGAACTGAAACATGCCAGCTGTTTCTGGTATTGTAAAAGCATTTTTATACCAAAACCCTACTCCATGATTGACGGAGCCCAAATTAAACAGTCATACAGTCCACCTGACCACATGGACCTGCTGGCATTTGGCTGCAATCATAACAAATGTCCTTCCTTTGAACAAGTCTGGGTCCCACTGGCTGCTGTAAGGGGTCAAACCATAGTGGAACAACTGAACCAGAATCCTCTTCAAGGGAACACCAGAAACTAATCCATTTATACATATATATTAAAATAAATATCTAGTTTCTCAAGAATTATAATAATTAAAGAAGTTAAGAATAGAGCAACAAGAGACATAGCCATTTAAACTGTAAATAAAATGGTATGTCTCCTATTCTACAGATCCAGAGATTCTGAAGATGGCATTGTAAAAATAAGTGAAAAAAAATCTGTTAACCTTCTCCTTAACCATCACTCATCAAATTATTAATTCAAAAAGCATATTTCTTGTTCACGTGCTCTCTGGAGTGCCAAATAAATTCTATAAATAAATGAATTCAGAGAAATGTGTTCATATAAAAAAGTATTAACTTAGTTCATTTCCATATGTGACCTTTAAAAACAAATGCTTGTTAAGACTCAAAACGAGCATTTTCTTGTTTTGTTCTTCAGAACTTTGATGAAAACGGAAAGCCTGGCTAACAGTTGTGCCCAAGTGCTTAAGCAAAGATTCCCTACAGAAATACTTGGGTAGTGATCTGGAAAATTCTTTCATTTCCTTCTTTCAGCAAACAGCAATCTCATCCAAGAACAGCCACAACCCATTATGAAGGTGGTCACAGAAAACAAATTAGAAGTAGCCAGATAATTTAGGTGACCCTGACTTCTAAGAGACTGTTTTAAAAACCTACCTTTTAATGACAGAGAAATAAATGGCAATGTTCCTTAAATGAGTTATTGGCTCCATTTTTAAGTCACTCGGGCTGCTATTATGCAGATGCTTAGGGAGAACATATTTAGAACTTGGAAAAGAACACAAAAGCCCAAAGAGCTTTGCAAATTCCTAATACAGGAGCAAGCAACAGAATTAGCATTTTCTTCTCTGTTAACACCAAAAAGTGCATATTTTATAATAAAGTGTCAGAAATCCAGAAGTTTCCTCAATAGCAGTTACAAACAGGAGCATCTCGTCTAACAACATCATCTATGGTTGCTGAGGTGGTAAAGATCTAAAGATCTAAACTACTTGTGACATTACTTGATACATTTAGGTTTCTAATGAAATAAACACAGCATGCATTCTCATTTTATGGCCCTAATATTTCATAACAGCATCCAGGTTTGCAATCTGATTTTCCACACCTTTCACTACACACTCAGGAGCTCTGAATTCTGCAAATTAATTATGTGTGTACCCAAAGTGGACAGCTTGCTGTAGCACGAACAGCTCAAAGATGACTTGCCCAGAGACTTCCTTCCAGAGTCAGCTGTAACATCTGTTCTTCAGATCCAATCCAAAGTCCCTTGGAACCAGAGTTTTTTCACTGGCTTCCACAAATGCTAGAAACAGTCTTATTCCAAGCTGTATGTTACCCGAAAGAAGCTAATTTCTAACGTTACTGTATGCATTTATGTACTTTCACGGACAAGGTCCAAAGTAGTCATTATAAAGTGTAACACCCTGCTTAATTCTTCCAGAGGCCAATCATAAGGCTACTATAATTTTAATGAGCACTCAATCAAGACCCAGATGGTTTTTAAAGCCAAATTATCCTGATCTTGGTTATTTTAAGCTCTGTGCCTTCTGGCCACTACACATATTAACCCCTCTGTTCCAGATTAAGGAAAGACTTTCATACATGTTCTCCCCATCTAAACACAGCTCTTCTGCTCCACTGTAAAAGACCCTCAGCTCTTGCTATGCCTTGAAAAGTCATAGCTTTGAAGAAAGACTCAAAGGTTTACACAGGGGAGGAAAAAAACCGTACCCACATCACAGCAGGGAAGACAGTGGCCTGATCCATACTCTTTTGGTAACACAACCAAGGCTCTGCAGCCTGTTTAGTACTGTCTTTACTAAAACATCAAATTTAGAAGAGATTAGCAAGCGAGATCCAGGAAAATTCTCATCTCAGTGAAAAAGGTGACAGACTATAAGAAAACATCATTGTTTATAAGGCATTGTACATTGCAGAGAGGAAAGTCAGAAAACTAGGTGGCCAGCAATAAGATCACACTGACACCACAGACAGTCCCACTTAACCAGCTTCTCAGGGGCGAAACAATTTAGCTCAGAGCCATCAAGCTGACGTTATTAGATCATAGACACACTTGTCTCCACTGAAACTGCCAAGTATGTTTGCTTACTAGTCTGAAACTGCATGTTACATTTTAAGAGCTAAACCATCTTTTTTATACAATGGTGTTTAAAGGACATCTGGATCATACCAGAAGGATACCTGCACACGGCCAGTGACTGCAGTGCCTCAGCTGGGTCTCCACTAGCAATGACACTGCTCAGGGCTGTAGGTCAGCTACAATGATTATTCAGAGCAGACTATGAATTACCTTCCATTATCTACCACAAACCACTACTGCCTTACTCTTTCCTTTGACTAAATTTGGTTTTTTGGGGGCTTGCTTGTTTCCTGCAAAGCACTGCTTTGCACCCGAGTGCCTCATGGATTCACAAGGCCTTCTCCCTCCCACTTGGCAACCTGCAGGAGAAAAAAATACGTCAACCAACTGTTTCCAAAGTGCTTTTTGGTTGAAGTAGTGCTATTCCTTGCTAGAATTTAAGCAAGTGCAGAGGAACATGAATTCTTTTTAGAGAGGGTTTGTTTGGTTGTTTTTTTTTTGGGGGGGGGGGGCTGGTGTAGCTGGGTTCTTTTTCCTGGCTGGGGTAAGTGGGGAGGAAAGGAGGAAGAAAATAAAAAGGTTCTACTACCTGCTTTTCTAGCCCCCAAGTATCCAGGATCTTCTCTCACCTTCCTGCCTTGGGCAACAGCAGTTCTCATTCCAGTGTCCCAATACCTCTGCTCTTTGTTAAATCCCTTTTACACTCATTTGTGTATCTTTTTTTTTTTCTGTATTATGGGATGATTCTTTTTTTTCTTTTCCATTTTTTCTAAACCTTGTCTGCTAAACAGATGGACATCATAGAAATGCCAAAGATGAAATACAAAGAGTAAGAAAAACTGAAGTGTAGCACAATGCAAGCCAGCTATGGAAAAGAAATTATCTTATGTCACTGTATATTACTCAGTTGAGAATGGTTAATGAGCTTATGCTATTTAACCACCTTACCAGAATGGGCATCACAGCTTGAGGAATGCAGACAGAGCTCTGAAATGATTTCACAATTAGAAATACAGAGTGGGAGGGAAATAAGGAAGCAAAAGATGGTTTAATGTCCTTTCTTGCCTCCAGATGCATGACACATGGCTCGGTTGTCCTAAGTCTGGGCCTGAAATACTTATTTTTAATTCACTGAAAACAGACTGACTGAGCAGCAGGAGTGCAAACAGCACACTTAACTTGCCATCATTCGATAAAGCAGAGAAGGAGCTCAGTCTCTGCCTCTCTGCTGGGATTGCCAAGTAAAGCATCAACAGCAGGTTCTGTAACTCAGACAACTCTGCCTTCTGAAATGGCCCAAGAGCTCTGAGGAGCATGTGTTTTAACAGGTTTCAGTCCCTTTTGACTTGAACCACATTTGAACTTCTCAGCAGTGAAAAATCATTCTATCCTGTTACTATTCCTCCGAGCAATTGCACACAGGCCCCTTTTATTATTACATTAGTGTAATTTTGTCTCCGACATTCCCCCGAGAGGAATTACTCATGTCCTGCTATTATTTATTTTACTACTAAGAGCCTAGTTTTTAGCAGTAGTTTTAATTAAATACCAATCCTCCTCCTCAATTAGGATCACCTTTATCTAGCTTGCTGTGCTTTGTATTCTCCACCAGTATCCCTTGCTTCCTTCTACTTGTCCCTCTTCCCACAGTTCTCTCAGGCACTGCAAAAAGCCCCCTCTCCCACCAAAAAGAAACACAAGATCTTACTAAAGAACCATCACATGGAAGGCAATACAGTGCCTAACACTGGTTATGCAGAACAGCAGTTTAAATTGATGTCAAGTGACACTGCCAAAAGCAGCAGCAACTTCCACACCCCCCAAAGCCATGTTGCCTCCTGCCCTGTCTCCTGCACGAGCCCACAGTGTGTTGCTGATACTGTCCCTCTTCAGCTTCCCCGCCGCTCCCCTATAGCCTTGCTTGCATTCCAGCATGTAGTCAGTCCGCTGCCTCCCTGCCCTCTGATGTTGCGTCTCTCCTCTCCAAATACACTACTCAAAGTTGCCAAGACAGGTTTTCTTTGGGAGTTTGAAGCTCTGTGTGTCCACACACTGAGTAAACACCTCTTCAAAGTCTTTGCTGTCCCTGGATAATGAATCGGATCACAATGTATTCCAGACTTTAGTATTCTTGGAAGCTGCCCTAGATTAATGTTTTAAGAGTTACTCATTCATGCTCCCCAAGTGTCAGAGGCAGAACTGATGACTCCTGACTGTGAAGCTGGCAGGAATATCCTCATCTCAACTGTTTCTACAAAGTGGAATCAAACTGCAGCAACAGCATCCAACTGCATTAACTGCTCCAGCGCCTGGCAAAGCCAGCTGCGGAGACAGCATAAAGTTACGCAATGACTGCTGGCACCAAGCACCCTCCTGGCTGTCGTTCCCTGCATGAATACTGGGCACAAGTACCCTTCCCCAAGCAATCTCACCTTCCCACTCTGCAGCCTCCATAGAGCACAGCTTCCCCTCTAGGCACCGCTCCGTTCCTTACCTTGCATAGCAAAGGGAAGAGGCGGCAACAAGTCAGAGATCATTTTAATTTCACTTCTCACAGACTTGACAAGGCTTTTTCCTCCGTCTCAGCTCTAGGTGCAAAGGTTTGCTAACTACACTGACTTCCCTAAACATAAGTTGTCTTTGCTTTTATGAGCAGATTTTATTCCTTTTCCAAGAGCAAAATGGAACTGCAGACAAGTATTAGCTCAATTAGCACGCAAAGAGAAAGGGTAGGCTCACGCCTACACTCTGCCCTGCACTTCCAGGCTCAGCAAGTGCATTCCTTAATGGCTCCAGCACCTTCGTAAGATTGCCGCTCTGCTATACTTTCATCAAGGACTATAATTTATACACCGCAACCTAAGCATACAGTTCTCAGTCTGGAGGGTTCCCAGCCAGGAGGAGTTTCAGGTTCTGGTTTATACTGGGGAGGAGGGGATACTGATGATAAAATTTTTAGATGTTACTCACCAGTTTTTTCCATAGCCATCTCTATACATTCAAGGTGGTTTTTTTTTCTACCTTAAACAATGCTTTTTAAGCAAGTTGCCTGCAGCTGGGACAAGGAGCTCTCTCTACTACTTTCTGGCCTCTCCACAAATAGTTTTCAACAGTGATAAACTGGTTGTTCAGGTGTAACTCAAATAGATACTTTAAAAAAATATCCTATCTCCTTCCTCTTATTTCAATAGCATTTCTTCAAATAAAGCCTACTAAAAAACTTTGATTTCAAGTTCCCAAGGCAGGAAACCATCTTCATTTTACCTCCTACAGAACAAATACTCTACCAATGTTTAAAAGCACTAAAAAAATTAATAAATCATAAGCTCATGTCTATTTACTAAATTTTACTTTCATTTACACCCTGCTCCTACAATGCCCATCATTCCACTATTTAAGTACCTGATTTAGAAGGACAACCAGTGGCATTTATTCACCACTAGAATACAGGCAGGCAAAAGGCAGTGTTAAAAGTATTCCCCCTCACCCCTTTTTTATGGCTTCAGACCTCAGAAAATTAGTTCTTATTGGCTGATTTAAATTTCCAGCCTAAAAAGGGAGTGCCAGACACATCAGACATTTATCTCAGTTCTACAGCTTGGCAAGGTAAAAAAATTTTAGAAGTCATCTCAGTTTTAGTGTTCAGAATGCCGGACCCTATTGCCCGATCTATCTCCCACAACAGCAGTCTTACCTTGAAAAAAAGATCTCTGAAAAATACTTCTGGAGTGAATTCAGTCCCTTCTTCCTTCTGACTGCATGTTGCTGCTTGTCTTAAACACGGGAAACATCCCTTGCTTCAGGCAAAAATTCTCAGCAATTTCATCTCAAAGCTTCTTCAGAAAGATCCTGGTTCAGTCTCATACACATGCAAACACACGAAGCTTGCAGCTGCTTACTCACCAGCACTACCCCAATGCCAGCTGCCGTGGAGGAGTGTATCAGAGTGCCACACGCCCCCTCTTTCTGGCAGCCGGCAGAGGTGTTAGAAGAAATTCAGTGAAGGTAAAATATCCTCACAGTTGAAGGACAGAGGAGACCACAGTGATAAATTCCATTAAAACCTTGCAGTTAAAACTGATGAGATCTCATTGTAGACACATACCGCTACCAAGATTCTGTAAATGCAGTGAATCAATGTTTTCTGGGACCTTTTTTATTGTGGGCTGATGCTGTGATCTCAGCAAAGAGGATGGGACTGTGTGTTGAGTGACATTTTGCACAAAAGGCAAGAGCAAGATACTAATCAAGATGCTAGTGTATAAAGACTATACGTGCATTTCCCCTCAAGTAAGCCTCAAAGTCACAGGATGGCTGACGTGCGCTTCACCACTTCACTCTGAGGTGGGGAGGGAGTTAACAGACATAACAAAGCCTCACACTTCCAGAATCTCTGATTAAAGACTACTGTACCCTATTAGAGGTATAAACTGCAGACCATGAGCAGCAAATAAAGTGTTACTCCGTTGCTCAGGCAAACCAAAGTGTTACTTACCAATCTGGTAAGCATTGACATGTCCCTCTCTGGATATAAGAACTCTGTGGGCGTTGTGCTGATCTTGCATAACTTGCCTGGGTCCATGTCATGCAATTTCAAAAATGCAAAACATAATATCAAGTTGACACTTCTGCAGGCTAAATTTCAGCAACAGATCTCATGGCACCCTGCAGAAGAAGGAAAGTAAATTGTTCTAAGGCTTTAGACTTCATAGGGATGTAAATTAGGATAGATTTATTAAGCTGATTGAAGCAGTGACAGTTTACACTGACTGAAACTCTCCAGATGTAACCATTATGTTCCTGCTACTTGAGTCCCAAATGGAACCCAGCAGAATCCAATTCTGTAATCAAGACAGCAAGTGAAATAGCTTCCCCCCACTGCAGTCCGTTTAGAAATCAAGTCAAAACCAGCAGGGTTGCCAGTGAGGCAATTAGGTATTTTCCATAGGTTGCCTGATAAAGAAGCCAGTTATTTACAATTTCCTGGCATGTCAGTTACTGTAGCATTTCCTGGACAACATTCAGAAAGGAGAATTACTTTTTTTTTTTTTTTAAGATAAAAGTGTTGTATCCAAGAGACAATTCATTTTTCTCGCTTTTAGAGTTGGCTTTTACTTCCTCACCTGGATAACCAAAAGCACATTTTTGTGAATGTTAGAATTAGCCACAGGCTTTCTTACCTCTCTCATCAGGGCCTGGGGAAAAATACAAGCTGTTGGGTGAAAGCTAAAAAACAAACAGAAAAAGGGGTGGGGGGTGGAGTAGGGGAGCAAGAAAATAACTCGGGACTGAGTCAGTCATGCTCCTCCTGCTTAGTCACCTGTAGTGCTTCTCTCCAGACACACCAGAGATGGCAAGGAAGATGCCTGCCTTCCACCCACCTCCTCCTCCTGACAAGGACTCACAAAAAGAAGAGATGGGGCAGAGTTTTAGGAGACAGTCATTATGAATGCAAGCTTTCCAGAGAAACAGAGCTGACAGTAGCCTGTTTGCTCATGTTTCCCACCACCTCTGGTCACCCCCTGCACTATTTCTCAGTTAAATCATCTTGAATCAACCTGTTAGTTTGCTGGTTTAAGTTTCTCTGATGGTGCCCTGCAGTTTTGACATCGTAGGGAGTTGCCATGGAGAAGAGGGTGATGTCATTGACACAAAAAGCACTGAATTTACAAATACGACAGGAACAGAGCTATTTATAAAGAGCTGCTTTTTCTCCCCCCACTCTTTGCTGGGGTGGGTGGAGGCAAAGGCAGCAGTTCCATTCTTGATGTTTCTGTCAACAAGTCTCAGAAATGAATTTTCTTGTTAGAAAATATACTGAGCCCGTGAAATTGCTAAATGCTGTCAGCTTTCGGACTTCATTCATTAGAGCTGAATTTAGCTTTCAAGCTCATAGATATTTTTGAGGTCATGTAACACTCGTGTTTGTATAGTAACTTCTATCCTGAAAAATCTATGCAACATTACCAAAATACAGCCATTTCTGAAAGACAATAGCATGTCAGAAAAAGAGAGTGGACAGATATGTAAAGGCTTCATGCTGCTTATAATCACTTTGAATAATAACTGTGATTTTGCTGGGTTTGCCTTGACTATGTGGGGCACCACTGCACATTAATGCAACCCTCATAGAATGAAACATTTAGTGCATATAAAAATCGCAAAACACAGAAGAGATAGAAAAGGGAAGATGATAAATTTAGACCTGAACAAAAAAAAAATAATTTTAGAATGGATTTGGAACAAACTGGGAGGAATAAAGGGTGGTTTAAGAATGTGACAGGGGAGCTATCATGGGTGTCAAAAGTATTATTTACATGTATGGCACCTAAACTGAACATGCAACCATCTATCACACCAAAATCTGACAGGACAATGACATTCCTAAAAGCTGGATGCTAAGAAGAATTATTTCATGAAGATACAGATCAAGGTCCAAAATTCAGGTTTGAGTATTAAAAAAAAAAGCTTAGTTTTCAAAGAAAACAGCTTGGATCTTAACAGCTGGTAGAACAACAACATTCCAGCTAAAACAACAGCATCAGTCAGAACAATGGTTCCCCTGTTTTACTCTCTGGATAATAACATCAAAACCAAACCCTATTTTGGAGCAATGCAACCAGTAACATTTCACATTTCAACTGCCCAGAAGCACTATAGTGATATGGAGCAACAGAAATTACTAATACAAATGCAGGTTAGGGAACCAGCAACTAAACGTATCAAAGTTACTTTGTTTTTACCTTGTTACCTTGTTTTTACAAACCATTTCTCCTCCACAGAAGTGAAACATTTATAAATACATGTATTTATATATAAAAATATACATACAAGTATAACACCAGTTTTATAAACAAGAAGCCTCCAGGACTGAAACGATTTGTCCAAATCATGTGCAAACCCAGAAGCAATGCTGACAGTGGAATGCAGGTCTTCAGTCTGGAACCCTGTTTGTCTCAGCAATAGTTTAAAACAAAAACTACCAATGCTAGCGGTATTAACAGGGCTTTGCCAAAACATCCACAGCTCCTGCAGAACAATATCCAACAGCTTGGCTTTTACTGTAATGAAATAGCAAGAAGGTTCAGAAACACAGTTTTCTTACCTCTCCTTTACAATAAGTCCAGCTACGCAAACACCATTTCCAAATTTGCTGTCTCCCATTTTAAGAGGACCTGTGTGAATTTACTAGGGAAACAAGGAAAACTGTAACTGTTTTCCATGAGCCTCACCCAAAGTAACAGTATGTGCCTGTCGTTCTGCCTTGGCAGATCACACGGCAGTTGTTCTGCCTTTCCCCCTCCACCCATATTGCTACGCATCTGTTTCTGGGAAGGATATTGATATATTGGGAAATAGTACTGTGGAAACCACGATAAAGTTTAAGAAAGTGAAGAACATGCCATACAGTGAAAGCCCACAGAAACTTATGATTGTAATTGAGAAAGTTACAAAGTGATTTGCGGTCAGTCCAAAACTATATAAATACACTGCTCCCTTTAATTAAAATCTCCTCAGTTTAGCTGATATGAAGCAAAAACATATTTTGATCTTGGTGCATGGAGCATGTGTAGCAGAAATGCACGCTCATAAACAAGAAGCAACAAAGATGGATCCAGTGTCCAATTGTGTGGGAATTTTCCATTGTTGCAATTGTCGTCTAGCTTACCAAGTGAAAAACATGCTTTCCCAGGAGATGAGGAGGAATAATAACTTTTTTAATTGCATAAAAATGGAATATTCCCTTTACACGTTCCCCATATGTTAGACAAATGAGAGACTATCCTTACAGCTGCCCACACCGGTTGCCAGCAATGTTTTCTGTTTCAGGCTAAGCAAGACTACTTTCAGCTGACACTTATGTTTTACATCTTGATAAAAAAGCTGCTGCTTTTAGTTGCACAGGATCTAAGCTATTGTTTCCAAGATAAAAGAATATGGCACACTCCACTAAAGCTATATGAAGAAAAGTCTTCCATAGTTCCCCTACAAACATAGCAGAAGCCAGCGATGTGCCACCGAAACAATCGTTGCCTCCTTCCTTACAGTTAGATTTAATCCCTGACATTTTCAGACAGGGTATCAGCAGACCTGGACTGTGAAGCCATGAGAACAGACTAATGAAAGGACAAGCGTTAGCCAGTTCAGTTCACAGTACAGGTCAAGTACTAACCCAGGCTGGCGCTTGGGGAGTAAATGCAGATCTAATGGTGTAGCAGAATGGTCCAGAATGCCCTTTACTGGATCTATTTTGACTGGGCATCGAGGAAATGTTCCAACAAGCCATATCCAGCCACCACTGAATCTTGCAATACTCCCAACACTTTTTTTTCCCCCTATGAAATGATTCCTGAGTGATTAAAGTACTACACTACATCAAAGTACCTTACTGGTTTAGCTTCAAGAAAGGAGCTGTACAGTTCAAGAGATAACTGAAGAACTGTCCATCAAGATTCCAAAGCACTGGCAAAACGCACACAAACTGAAGACTAACATTTGTCTTTCATCAGTATTGTATCACTTAGCTGCTGATCCTGCTTTTTAAATCACACTTCCATACCAGCTGGAGCCATGGGATCAATAATTAATTAGCTTTAGCTGGCACTTATTACAAAAGGAGAGTAGGGAACAAATATTTCTAGAACCAACAAAAGGAACAGCATTCTTCCCTGATCTTACTGAGTGACCTCAACCTTCACATGCTTGTTTAGCAACATAAAATATTCTATCAGAAAAAGAATGAATGGAAATGAAACCTCTGTATTTCCAAGTTTCTAAACATGGCATTCTGCTAGATTAACCAAGCAGAGGGGCAGTGAGTGTAAAATAGTAAAAACCAAGAGAATGAAACTGTTAAATGAGCTTCAAGTCTTCCTTCAGCAATCTTTAAGGGCAATCTTTTTAAGCACATGCACATTAATGTAACTGCAGTGCCCATAGCCCAAGGCTAAATGAGAGACTGTAACCACCAATTCTCAAGACCACAGTCAAATAACTCACTTAGAATAAGAACACTAAGGTTTGTACACCAAAGCATCGCTGGGGAAATCACTAGTGCACAGCATGGAGTGCAACACCTCAGAAGTTACAGTTTAGCCCAAAGCCATTTTGGAATATTTATTATTTGGGAAATCAGCAGCAGCACAGAGGAAAGATTTAGAATTGTTTGCTGACGTCCATGCAGGAGGTATAATTTGTCTACTTAGAATCAAAGAATCGTTTAGGTTGGAAAAGACCTTTAAGATCATTGAGTACAACTGTTAACCCAGCACTGCCGAGTCCACCACTAAACCCTGTCCCTAAGTACCATGTCTACACGGTCTTTTAAATACCTCCAGGGCTGGTGACTCCACCATCTCCCTGGACAGCCTGTCCCAGTGCTCAACAACCCTTGTGATGAAGAAATTTTTATTAATTCAATGTAATTACCTTTATATGTTACCAAATTTTTGTTATTTTAAGAATTCCTGAATTTATATGAATCTCTAACATAGACTATAATAAAAATATTCTATAATTGTATGATCTCATATCAAAAGCTGTAAACACAAGTGTGGGATTTCATGTACCAGCCACGTGAAATTCTCCTTATTCATCAGCTGAATTTATATAGAAACACCTAATTAAAGCATTACAGGGGACAGACATTAACTAAGGTAAAGTGCAAACTACCATTTCTAGTTCATTCTGGAAATCTTCTATTCAGTAATCTCACCTCCATGTACAAGCACAAGTTACACCTCTGGTAATGTATCAGTCAACAGGTGTCTACTTCTGCTACGTGGTTTTCATAATCTCTTTAACACAGACCCCGGACTAGAAGTCTCAGATATGAATACATACGGAATATATCCATCTGAGCCGATAAATACTTCTACCAGTTATCTCAGTTTTAGGATTTTGACTCTCCTACAAATTAAACACCTTCCTAGGACAGCAGGTGATGAGTATTACTAGCCGACACATTTCCTTAAAACAATCTCTTAAGATGTAAAGTATTAACAAGCTAGTTTCAGAGCCTGCAACAGACTTTCTACAAACAGCTGTAGATATACTTTTTAAAAGTAAGTTCTGTTTTAGTATTATTGTTTTAAAACTCAGATTCTTACCGTTGGCTTCTGTGGCTCTTTTAATTGCTTTTCTTCACTATCAAGATCTGCTTTTCCTCATAATCTGGCCAACAGTCAAGTGGAAGTAACAGTTATGTAACGTCATTGGTCATTTAAATACATAAGTATTAATGAGGTAACCAGTATCATCTGTATTTCACAGGTGTAGACAGTGATCTTAATGAGCCCTAGAACAGTGGAAGCAACTTGAACCCAGATGCAGCTACTAAAGCTTAATGAGCAGAAAACGGCTCAGACACCTGTGGGTTTTGCCCCACTTACAGTATATTATTTGATTAGCCTAGATATTTTTTTATTTGTAGCATTTGCTGGGGCTCAATGACTTTCTGCCATTATTTCTAGACCCCTTTGCACTTAATGTAACAGAGTGGACAAGATTATTGACTTAAATCTTTTACTGTTTCTGAATCAAAGCAGTCAGTTTATATGAATGCAGAGGAAAGGGGGGCCCCTATGAAAGCCAGCAAATGGTTTCACAGAACGAACGTTCCAGAGCCTCATTAGCAGGCAAGCAGACCAGGTGTTCCATATTCTCAAATCGAAGTATCTGTGGTTTGGGTGGGTTACTGTATGCAGGGCTATTCCATGAAGTGCACATTCAAGGCATCAGAAGTATCAGTCAAGTTGCTCTTAATTTCTGAAGATGTTAAAAGCTCAGCTTTTCTGTACCCTTGCCCTTTTCTATAGCCTTTGAAGAACCTTTCACTGTAGCACTATCCTGGCCAGGAATAAGAAAGAACTAGAGGCAGGCTTTGTCTCCTGTTCTCTTCCCACACTCTGGCCAGTCAGAACTCTAGGGACAGATCTAAAGCTTAGAGTGCTGCTGCGGGCACACAGATCATAAGAAAAGTGGCAAAACCCAAGATTCTCAGGCTTTAGAAGCAGGATCCATAGGTGCTTTCCAGCAGTGTCCAATATTACAAGTCAATTCCATTTTTCTGACCTTTCTTGTCAAGCACCTGTGATACTACTGAAACATTTCTGAAAGCGAGAAATAAGCTGTGCATAAGAAAAAAAACTCACCCAACTTTCTTAGTGCAGGTTACCCAGGCAGGAGAAAAAGCATCACCTGGACAATATTATTCCAAGTGTAGTATCATACATAGTATTTAGACTGTACTTGAATTGTATCTAATTAGTAAATTCAGTAAGGAAAATGTACTACTGCCACAGTAGCCAAAGAGCAGGATATTGTTACTGTACCTCCAGTTAATATTCATGCAAAACCAACTTTGTGTTTAAATGGAAAGCAGGCTAATGCATCTCAGGCATCATAGATTTCTTTTTTCTTCTTCCAGCTACATGACATTTGTTGCATTTTTCCAATTTTTATTAGTTGTGTCCCCACCCTTTTTATTTTAAGAACAACAATTGATTTTCCAGGACATTGAAACAGTGTATCTTCTGAGAAAGAATGCATGAAAGTAAGTCCAAGGAATGTAATGGATCATGGTTACACGCAGTTGCTTAGAGAACAGAACTCTGACAGAGATACAACAGGGATGTCTGAAAACCCTCCCTGACCACCTTTTACATATCTGTGCAATCAGCTCCCAAAATTGGGTACACAGAGGCTAACCTGTGTGGAAGAGATGCAGAATTCCACCACAGCAGAACAGGGAACAAGCAGGCGAAGAAATATGTCTACTCCCTCTTTTTATAGCTGCTAGTTACTCTTCATTATTTACACGTGTTTGTTTCTTATGGAGATCATAATGCCATTGCTAAGTGTTTCTTATTTTAAAGTACTGTGGAGGAGAAGAGTCTCAATTTTCCAGTGACATTAAACTGAGGTACTTGTGTTGTCTGGGACATACACAGAGTAATGAGACATGCTCTAGTGTAACATACTAAGAGTAGTCCTGTTACGTGGAGAAGGATTAGCACACTTCTTGCTCAGAAAGAAAACCGATGCCAAGTCAACACAGGAATAATAATAGAGTAATATTTTCAGCTTTAAACTTCATTATAATAAAGACACTTTAAAGACCTGACAAACAGATTTCCCTTACTGAACTCCTGCTGAGAGCTCTTATCTGTGTGTTCAGACTGCTCTCAAAACCTGTCTGAATAAGCTTTATGAAATAGGTGAAGAGGTAGCAAAGTTTTTCTGTGTGGAAACACGTCTTGCCTAACAAGTCCTTGGGATGACCAATACTTTGTTATGAGTGTTCTCTTCCTAAGGTACCTGGGTTTTGTATCAGTGTTGCAGGACAAACTGAAACAGCTGAAAGTGAGAGGACAGCAAGTGAGATCTTCCAGACTTCTAAAAGGAAGTTAAAAGAGCAACAGAAGAAAACAAATTTCAGCTAAAGGAAAGCACTAACAAACATGCAGGTCCTTTCAGAGCTAAAAGAAGTTAAAGTTAGATGCATAGCTTCTAGTTGCTCTACCAGTGATCTTTGCTCCAAACTCTGGCTAGAGATAGATCATTATTTTGTCTGCTTGCTCAATAGATAACTAACTAATGATTTTTATTACAGGAAGCAGTATGAGGCATTAATGGACTACAAAAAATTCTTCAGCAGCAGTTTACATTAGATATTAAAGCTTGTCTATCACTGCATTTAAATTGTATTCCTGAATTACAGGACTACATAATCTTCATGAAAGGACTATAAAGAAAATATTAGGTATCTGGAAGAGCAAAAAAAGAACACAGGTCAAAGCAAAAGTCTGCAAAAGGATTAGTGATGGACACATGCAGAAAGAACAGGAAAGACTGTGGCTCCTAGCAATTTAGAAAACATAGAATTAAGTTCCAGATAATAATTTAGAGAATACACTGATAAACAGGAGAATCAAGCAGATCCATGGCCAGAGAACTCAACCAAATGAAAACACACAGCCAATTTGGTTTTATAGGGACAAGAAATTACAAGTGATGCAGTCTTCCCTCACTTTCATATCTGGGAGAAGCTGCGAGGAAGTAATTCCCAAGTCTGAGAAGTTCCTTGACACTTAAGGTATGTAGCATCTTGGATTTGGATCCTATAAATTCCATTATGGTAAATAAAATGAAGCCTTTGCATTAGTTTCAAAAACACATTGCATAAAAGGTTAACAAATACCTATCCACAAAACCTCCCAGAAAAATCTGCCAACACTGCAGCACATATGGCAAATTTGGAGTTCAGCAAGATTTCTGGGAGATGCTCAATCCAGTCACTAACTCTAGCCCTTACAAAAGTAAATAAAACACTTGTACTGAGAAGCAAAAATTTACGCATGCATCTTTTTCACTCATGACTTCATCTATTTTATTTTTTCTTATGACAATCATCCATGAGAACGTATTTCAAGTAGAATCATTCAAGTTGTGTTCGAGTGACTAGGAAGTCCTGTGTGGTTACGAAAACTGCCACCAAATGAGGGGCTTTTGTATCCAGCAGCCCCAAACAATTCCCAGTCAGGCAAAAGCACTCCAGCAGCGATACTAAATCAAGCCTTTTGAAACCATCTGACAGTAATGTTTAATATGACAGAGTTGCTATCAAAATAAAACTTTATTGATGAAACACTAATTAAAAGACCAACTAAATGTAGGACAAAGACTTCAGAGACTGCAATGTGAACTAGGTATTAAACACATTTTTAAGGAACTACACAACAAAGGGAGAGGCCAGTTATGACAACAGTTTCCTACGGCAAATTGCTCGGACACAGTCTAGTTCGCATAGCTAGTTTAGGAAGTTATTTATGCTCTGATGCAGTATCACTTCACATGGAACTTGCTGAAGAATGGTATCGCAGAAACCGCTACAATCACTGTTCAGGCTTACATTTGAAAAAAAAATAAGTTAACAACATATTCCTCTCTATAATACAAAATATACCTGCCCTCTATGAAATCACAGGAAGTTCTCCAAGAGGAAAGTTTCTCCCAGTGCAGCTAAGGATTCACAAAGTCGTTCTTGGAAGCAGCTGTCAAACATGTCACTTATTTCCTCTTTTAACTCCCTCAGCAGAGGCACTGTGGCCTTACCATCTGCATTCAGAATTCGCTCAAAAAGTTTACTCCAGAAATCACTGTCAACAGTCCTAAAACAAACAGAGAAGTTTTCAGTGAAACAGTATGCACACACAACATGTCTGACAAGATTTCCATTCATATCCAGCACTAAACCCCCTGGAAGAACCAAGTCTGAAATAACAGTTTCACTCACATGAGTAAATGTAAAGGAAAACTAGGAATGTATTATATTTATATGTGTGGGCCCGTTTCTCTCTCTTAGTAGGTTTCTGGATAGTAACAAGACAGGCTGTTCCACAGGTATATCAAATACACTATTTTTACAGTTACCTTTCCTAGCGTACCTGACCACTATTGCCATTCACAATGAGTCCCAGTACCTTCAATTTAAAGCAGATATCAAAAGCATTATTTGAACCAACAAAGTTGGAAGACTCCTTTCATGAAAAAGGGATAGAGGTAAATCTTATTCCCCTATTTGCAAGTTAAGTTCACAGGTCAATATTAAAGGAAAATGGCAAGAGAAATGAAGGGGGGGGGGGGGGGGAGGGATTGTTTACAGCCAGTTTAACTTTCTTTTTTCCCCTGCATCCATCTGCCAGAGCTCTCATAGAGATAACATTTCAAAGACAATTAATAGTAATAAATCCCCTCTCTCCCAGATATACCCACACAACATGAATAAAAAGGTTAAATGACTCATTAAACCCTCAGAAAACTGATATAAGAGCTAACCCTTTGTTCTTCAGTCCTGCACTGAAGTCCATAGACTGCACTGCTTCTGAATACTGAAGCAATTCTCTCCCTCAAGCTAGGAGTTACGTTGGCTTTTGAACAAATTATCTGCCTCTGCTTTGTAAGTGACTCACAAAACAGCAGCAACCATAGTCTCAGAAGGAATCTGGCCTGTGCTATTACACTAGCAACTCTTACATTTTCTAAAATAATGAAGTCATACAAAACCTAACCAAGAAAACAAACATGCAAGACTTGAGGCCATTTTCTTCATGGTCTGAGACAAGTAAGAGGCATAGCAGAGAAGGTTCAATGTTAGTAAGGACATCTAGGGAGTTACAAGTGACAAAAATAGCCCTAAAAATTCAAATACAGCTTCTATATACGATCTCACATAAGCCAGCACAGCTGAAGTTTCCTAAAATAGGATAGTGAAAACAGGAAAACTAAAAATGCTCCTGAAACTGAAAAATTTCCACATCCATTTTTTAATAATGGTAACATGCTAAAAACCCCTCCCCTGAAAAACATGTCAGCCTTACAGTAATGCCCAAAATGAAAAAAGAAACTTGGTCAGAATTCACATTCTACCTTTTCAGAAGTCTTTACCACTACGTTTAAATGTTTTGCATTCATTCTGTCACCTTTTAAGTGGGTTCTGATTTATTGAATGCCATTGGCCTTAGAAGAACAATTTTGTGCTTTGCCTTGCAGTTCCCCACTGCTTTGGTATTTTTTGAACTGGTAGTAAAATTAGTGGCTCTACCAGTCACACTACTATCTTTACATTTGTTTAATGTTTTAAAATATTTAAGTCCTTTTTAAAAAGCATTCCTAAGATAAGGAGATCATGGTTGTTACATATAACACTTGTCAGCCTTCTAGTAAGAAGCCATCTTTCTATTTGTCACTGCCTAAATTCTCAGAACATTCTTTGAGGAAAATCATCTTGTCAATACAACCCTCAAAAAAACCCCAAAACACCCAAACAACCAAAGCAGCCGAACCAACCCCCAAAGAAAGAAAAAAAATCCAATTTCCAAGTCACTTAGCAGAAAGGACAGAAGTAGCATGACCTTTACCAAAAAAAAGTAGAATTACTAAAAGCAACAGGAAAAAAAAAAAAGTGTCCTGCATCTTCATGGGTGTTGCAAGCATCACTGCCATGCGTCACTGTATGCAAAGGATAAAGTGCAAGATTAATATCCATCAGCTGACTTTCTCAGGGAAGTGCTTCATTGTGCAGCCCCTTCTGGTGGATGAAGATTCCCTGCAGCAGTAACCTTGCTTGTCAGAGACTGCTTGAGAATTTATTGAAAGCTTCAAATTGACTGAGGAAGTGTTGTCAATTAGTAAGAGCTAAAACACACTAAAAGAGCTACACATGAATGGAAAAAAGATTCAGTGCAGATTCCTTATTCCCACATAATAAAAATGCCTCATTTATGCTGTTGATCTATGACTTCATTGTAACATGTAACTAAAGCACCTATACAAACATTTCTTGGAATTCTTGATATTGAAAAATAAGTACAGGAGATGAATAATAAATCTATCACACTTTCAGAAGCAAAGTAGAAGACAAGATGGAAAATGGAAATTCCTTACTTGTACTCTAAACTTTGAAGCAGTTACAATATACCCCAGTGAGTGACGAGCCATTACAGCCTCATTCCAACCACATAGAACTCATGCCCGGGCTTTACCTTCTTCCTCCTTTGTCTCCTCTAGCCCTTCACAGGTCTCACTCCCCTTCTACCCAAGTCTTCCTCCAAGTTCTGCCTCTACCCAGAGATCTACATCTTTTGATTCACTGTCTCCAGCTTTAACTGAAATTCTTTTCCAATTGACCCCTCCCCTCCAAACTCCCCCTAACAGCCAGCCCTATCCTTCCAATATCAGACCTACTACACCTGTTACTCAGCTTCTCCTGCTCCAGTTATTCAGCCAGTTATAGCTATTTTTCCCATACCCACATCCTGATCAAGTCTGCAACACCCTGTTCCTACCTTCTCAACTTAGGCTTTCTATGGCTTCATCTGCAATAGCTCAATTTAATCTCTTGTGGAATTAAAAAAAAACAAGTAAAAAAATTTAAATTAAAAAAAGGAAACACTATCAGAAATCTGTCCCTCTATCCCCACAGAATATTGTTAAAAACAGATCATGTTCTGATAGAAATTAATATACAGGAGTCCTATTATTCAGAGCAGGTCAGATTTACATAGCTCAAAGATATGTAATGTTAGAATATCTGTCAGTAGAGAGCAAAAGCTAGTCTCCATCAATGATTTCATTGCCTTTTTTGCCCACCCCCCCCTTTTTAAAGTATTTCTGAAACAAAGGCAGTATAAGATACATATTTACTGCCAACCTATGCATCATTGATATTCATTTCTTCAGAGAACAATCACCCTTGGCGATTTTGTTCTTCACAACCTAGTCCTGTAAGTTGATCCTCTGAAGAAAAATCAAAAGCTACAGGGTACAGTATGGTATGCATAGCAAGGGCTCAGCAAAAGCCTGCTCTAGCCTTGTAACTACTCATATCAGTAGTAGAAAAATGGATATATATCCAGTAAAGAAAAAAAGCATTTCTTCCACTGTACACAGTTTAAGAAGATGAGAATTTTTCATTTTGGGGTTGTTTTTTTTTTTTTTTTTTTTCACTCCAAAGGTTGAATACAACAAACTAGGGGGTATAAGTAATGCAGGTTGCTAGGGAACTGGACAACTCCCAGCTGGTAGTAGGTTTTCTTAAAGCAAGATTACAGAAGTATATCCACACAGCAAGTGTGGCTAATATACTATGGTCCTGAATGCAGATATCTGTCAAGTATTTTCTGTCATGAGTTGAGAGTTCTGGAAAATCCTTATGAAATGCTAAGGCAGAAAATTCTGCAGGATGTGACTAACAAAATAAACAAGCGTTTAATCTAAGAACAAACAAAGGGTATATGAAGGCAGAGTAGTCTTATAGCCAAAACACGTGGCTAAAAGAGAGCAGTATTAATACCTGAAGACACACAGCAGCTTCCAAGAAGAAGCTACTTGCACATGCATCTTACATTATAACTTTAAATTATTTTCCTTCTTGTGTCTGTATACTCTTTTTGCAACTGTAACAGACAGAACTTAGTCTGTACTAAGTGTGTTTAAGAACAGTGTCTTAGAAGCCTTTCAATATAGCCTAGAATGAAAAAAAAAAAGCAGAAAACCAAAATAAATCTCAATTTCTAAAAACAAGATGTTCATGTAATTTTTTCCCTCAACACCCACTTCAAAACTTCTCCAAGCTTGATCTATCAAGTGAAAAGAGAGACTAAAGTAGTCTGGTCTGAAAGGATAGAAAAAGCAAAATCATCATAACTGGACTGTCAGGCTCATATTCAGCTTAAAATTGTCTCCTACACAGCACTAAAGCTACTACACAATAAACAAGTCTAGTAGCTTCAAAATTTAAATCATCACAGAACTAATGCTTTTGGCACAACAGCACAAAGTTCTGTGTTTACGCTTTGAAGATGGTACTACTGTAAAGAAAGTGAAGGGTTAGAAGTCTGCTTTCACAGCAGCCTCCTCTGCAAAAGGACTTACCTCGACACATTTTGTCTGATTTTCCAGATGGAATCCTCTTGATAGACCTGGACATGATCCCCAAACAGCATCAAATGGACTATATCTGCAATGCCAACCAAGTCTATCTGCAATCACAACAAACATCATAAAATTCAACCTCAGTTTCTGCAATCCACTACAGATTTCTCCTTTTGTGCTTTCACAGATTTAAGTCTGAATTGGTCTTTGCATCAGAATCTTCCAGAGACCTGCTAAGCAAGAAAACTTCAAAAAGTAAAATTCTGGTCTTATTGTAGGTTCTTAAATAAATACAATAGTCACATTCAACAGCACTTCCAAACCCTTCACTTCATGCCAAAGAGTTAATCAGATTGAAAATTTTCTTTATTCAATATTTATTGATAAGAGCTTTCTCAGTGTTTGCAAAATATAATTTAAGAAAATAGAGATTTTGTAAAGGAAACACAGTAACTGAGATGTCCTGCTAAACAGGAACTCACCTGATAAGGAAAAGAACTTTTTGTCAGAAGCTGTTGTCCATGATGGGTCTGAAATATGGGAAAGCTGCTGGGCAAACTTACTCGAGACTGTAATCTCAGATCTAGACTGTGAGAGAAATCCACTATCTTCAGAGCTCTTGCCATCTCATCATTAGCAAATGGATCACAGATTCTGAGCAAAGGAAATAAATGAAGCAACAAACTTGAGTTTCGGTTTTTGAGGTTTTTTTAATGAAACTTAACAGTGTAGCAAAGGTGAGTCTTAGCTATGTCAATGCTCCCCTCTGATGGTTAGCTTAAGAACTACTGCTGAAAAGACTACCCCCGGATGGGGAATCGGCTGGCAGCCTGAAGCTTAGAGAGGATACTGCTATCTCCAGGGTACACAATGGGAAACATTAAAGGGTTAAGGATGATACTGTTTCCATGTTGTCACAGTTATCTGAAACACAGCTAGTGAACAGGAGAATAGCACAATGTTTAGCAATTCTCCCTCCCCTTCAAAATCTGAGAATACTTTATAGAAGGAAGAATTAAGCTTCATAATACTTTAATAAACCTTTCTTGATCTACACACCAGGGAGGACAAACAGAAAGGGCAGTGAGGAGTATCTGTATAGATGACAGCGTACTGCCAAGCCAACAACATAAACAGATCACACTTCTCACTGCTGTTCTTACATACTTGTATGCTATGAGCATATTTTGTAAATTTATGCTATGCACTTGTCCTAGGATAGTTTTTGCTGTCTAAGAAAAACAAATACCACTGTCCTAACTTTTTGGCAGTTTGGTTTGTATTTGCCACACAGAAGTCCAGCAGGAGATACCCAAGTCCGTCAGGCCACTGTTAGAGCAGTGATATCCAAAATAGGATGCAGGCACCCTAAGAAATGTGCAAGACAATCCATTGGGGTGTGTGAAGAAAATATTAGAAATTCAGTAGTACATGTACATAAAATTTATATTGTTTATTTATAGAAGTCATAAATAAAAATTATAAACAAAATATATTGGGCCTGTGCATGTTAGATGACTGTAGGTTCAAAACAAATTCCAAGTTAATAGCTATTTTTAACCTATCAGTCAAGAACAGCCTTAGTGAATTTCTTCTAATGGAATAACATCTTAATCATCAGACATTCCAAAGTTACTGTCTTCCCACACTTAGTTCACAGATCACATTCCAAGGGACTTGTGACTTTGTTAATATAATACAGGAAAGAGCTTAAAGAAGAAAACTAGATCTGTGCATCAAGTTACAAGCTGGACTGTAGTGGAAGCTAAGGAATCTGTTTAAGAGTGTGTATGGATATTCCAGTCCCACCTGCCCTTTGCCTTCTAATTTCCTGTTTCTCAGATACATAAAACCAGAAGGCAAGTTATTTACCAGTATTCAGTTATCTGTCCAGTATGTTGGTAAAGTAAAAAGTTGAGAACACAGGCAATAGCAAAACCATTTTGTTTAGTATAAGTTTTACAACATCACTGCATACTATTTCTATGGAAATAAACTAAAGAAAGGTTTATTCCTAAACAAAGTGTTTTCACTGTTTTTCAGAAGAGTAAAATATTTTTGCTGTAGCCTAAAAAAAACAAAAGCCACTGGACTGCAATATCAGTACCCCAGCTAAAGAGGAGAAATTACAAAAGCGCAAGAGCTGTAGCTGAAAGAGTATTATACATCCTCGCATATTCACACAAAGAGACAAACCTGTCTCCCAGAAAGAACGTCTCTGGATTCAGATCTCCATGGACAATCTCTGCTTTGTGGAGCTTCTCTACCACACCCAGAAGATTATAAACAACCAGCAGGATAACTTCCTCTGTAACGGGCTTACAGGCACGAATAACATCCTAAAAACAGGGAATAAACATGTATCTATGTGCCATTCTACCTTTGATTAAGTGAAATATTTATAGCTCACCTTTTTTTCCTTACTCATGCGTAGAGATAACAGTCCTAGCCTAAATTCATAAAATCTGATTTTGCCTGTGATCAGCCCAGCCAGAATTACAAAGAACCATAAGCCATTCAGAGACACTATTATTCAGAAGTGGACAAAAGATCAGGAGGAGGAAATTGAACTGAAGACTGAAATCACCATTTAATTTGTAGTCTATTTACATACAACAATTCAAAACGCACTTACAAGACTATATAAAATGCAAATCCTTCAGCAAGACACTAAATGCTATATAACCTTGCTATAGCAGACTGGAAGACTGGAACTCATTGAAAGATATCAGGTTAAACAAGAGTTTTAGATGCAAACCTTGTGGAATAACAGGTGGTTCCTGGCTCAGGTTGTTCAACACTCATGAACAAGGAATATGTAAAAACTTGGTTTGAGTTGGTCTCTGAAAAGCACATGATCTATGAATGCGAAACCAGCTCTAACTGAGGCTGTAACAGACGATCCTGATTTGTACATAGACAAACCCCAGAGAATCTAGATTGCAGAATTAAACACGTGAAGCTATGTTCAGCAATGAGCATAATGACAAGAAAAACTCAGTAATGGTACCTATGCAAGATTTCACATCTTCTACAGTTATACTTTATCTGTACTGACCCCAATTGTGAAGCGATTTATACCCCTGTGCAAAACAGCACAGCCATCTTGATACAAGTAACAGCTGCAATTCTCACTGAAGCTCTGGTCAAAGTCAGTATTCAAACGCTGCTGTAACTGAAGCGTGATATAAAAATCCCAAGGCACAGGCTGAGAATGCACCTACAGGAAGGTACATAAGAAGAACATTTATTTTTGGAATGAAGCGAAAATTGCTCATCTTCATATTCTTTTCACCCTCTTTTTTTCCTCCCCATTTTATCAAGGAAAAAACTTTTAGTTTATATCGACAACTAGAAAGAGAACTTGAAGTAGCTGACTTCACACACGGAATTCAGAAATTAAGACCAAACTTACAACATTTTACTTTATACTGGCTGAGGAGATTTTAACATTTCACATTTGTATAATAACCATCACATGTGTTACCTTTATTGCAAATCCCTTTGCATCCAACTGGGTGAAGTTAGCTGGAATGGCAAAAACCATCTTGTTTTCTTCATTGGTCCAGTATTCCCATTTGATACAATAAGTCTCACTTCCTGTTACAAAAGTATACGTTCATGAGCTGTCACAGCAAATATACATACCCAGGCTGTTCAAGTTATTCTCCCTCTATACCTCATAAAACTAGTGAGGGTGAGTATGAAGCTTATTTCAAACCAATTAGAACATCAATAGGTCCCTTGCACTGTGGAGAGTCTGGCATACCTACCTAGCTCAACTTCTTTCTCCAACTCCATGACAGGCAGAGTGCCAGTCTCCAAATGAAAATCGGGAGAAGCAGTCAATGTTTCTGGCATAGGATCTAAAAGTTTTTTACGTTGTTCAGCACTCCACTGAGTTACATCATCACCTGGGAAGACAAGTAATAGAAACAGATGAGCTGAAACTAGGTGTTGAGTCTCTGTGACTTGATTATATCTGTCAAGAAAAAGCAAGCTGGATATTGGAAGCTTTCTATCTGCATGCTAATTTACCACATCACCTTTCAGCAAGCCCATTAATCTCTTTCCAATAGTTTCTTGTTCCGTGAAGCGAACAAGACATTCATCTTTGAAACTACCTCACAGACTAATGTCATCATAAGGTCTCGATGATTATACTGTAGCATCATGTAAAATGTCTCTTTTACAAGAGACCAAAGCTCTAGATTAGGTACATCTGCTCAGCCACAGCAGAACTCAAATTCATTTTGCAAAGTAACACTCCATTTTTACATCTATGTCTAGATTAAGTGATTAGCTTGTGATTTTTTAAATGAAAGGCTTTATCGGAATTCACTCCCTGGAATACAGCAGGGGTTTAATGTAAGAAAAGGAAAACAAAGTTGGACTCCAACTCTGCTGCTAACTGTAATATTAGGAATTTAATGGCTTTTACCTCCTCAAAGACACACAAAATAATTACATGTAGGTCTGGGTTTATTTTCCTGCATAACAGGACAGAGAGAAGGTCATTCAATAGACAAGTTCATCTGTACAAAACCAAGGTAGCCTGAAAAGCATTTATCTCAGAGTAAAACACAGCAGAGCTAGACAGCTTCAGTTGACTTCCTCTCCCAAAGACTATGGCTAGTAACGAGTGACAACATTTTAAGCTTCCACAGTACAAGAGTAAGAAACAAGAGTATTATTACTTACTGTTATATTTATGAAACAATTTATATTTATGAAAAGCATTGCAGTAAGATATCGCTCAGAAAGTAATTCTGTGAAAATAGATCCAGGAAGCATTGTAGGTTGAAGGCTAAATAGGTGTTCCGATATTTTACCATCGCAAACATATTTACTGGCATGCCTTACAGGAATAAACTGACAGACATCTGATGTAACTTTTCTGCTCTTCGCAACATAAAGGAGTCCTCAGTAGAATTACTACATCCAGCTTGAGAACAGTTCAAGGAAGATGTACAGAAAGGAAGAAAAAAGCAACAGGAATGATCAAAAGTTTAAGAAAGGACCGTTAAAGCATCTGAACACATGCCTTTTTCTGAAAAAAACCTGCAAAGATTCTTCATCTTGCCCTAAAGATTAGTGCGTATGATGAGTGTAATATCTATCAAAAATATTTCAGCTATTTTAGTAACAACACACTGTTAATTTTATTTTCATTCCAGGTCTCGAGCATGCCTCGTTATAAAATAGTCTGCAGACACACAATAACATATTCTTCTCTAGAGCAGATACACAGAATTTTCAGATACACAGTTCTAATTAAAATACCATAAATAGAAATCAAAGGAGTTAAAGGCAGGTTAAACACCTTGAAAACTGTCATTTAACACAAACCTAATTCTACAGGCCATATTTTGAAGGCTTTTTGTGACCATACCTGTTCTAACTGTAATATAAAAATTGATAACAGAGAGAAACAAAGGTATTTTTGGCTAGAAGAAAAAAAAAAAAAAAGAAAAAAAAAGAGAAGAAATTAACTACATTTAAGTACCAGTGTTGTTTTCCTTCAATAGGAAAAACACAGCGGCAAAACAGCACTATAGTTTACAGCAAAGTTAAAAGTGCAAATTTAAAACCAAAATTATGCAGCTTTCACTAGATTTTAAATTCACATTCACCTTTTTCAACATGGCACTTAAACACACAGTGCGATTGGAGAGAGGAAAAAAATTAAGAGAAAACAAAGGCATCTTAGAGGTTCTTACTACTATCCAGTGCAAATTTTTTTTTAATTTGACCTCATTACTCCTACACAGTCCCTGCTTTAATACATTAGATAGCTTCTCTGTCACATTAATATTTACATTTTTTGGATGCTGACAAGCATGCAATACTATATACCTCACTACTACTTCTGACAAGTGAGACATAACTTTAGTCACAAGTCAAAGTAATGGGAAATACGCATAAAGTAGAGAATAGAGGTAGTAAAGAAAAAACACCATAGTTTAGTGACAGTTGCAAGTTATTTGCTGAGAGTGAAACTCAGTTTAGTACTAACCAGTTATGTTTTCATTGGTACCTCCACAATCACTAGCCATTTCAGCAGGCAAGCTCTGAGCAAGTTCCAGTTTCTCAGGGATATGCAGGTATTTAATAGTAGATATTTGTGTAACAGAGGACCGAGAAGATCCTGAGGAGACAGAACCACCTGACGAACGAGTATCTTCCAGGCTTGCTTCCATGATCGGGCTGTAAATAAAGTCATCAGCTATTCAGACTTTCAGAAGATATGGTGCCTAGATAATACCAGCCTAGTGACTATGAAAAGATACTGTGCACTCCCAGACTTCATGTTAAAGAATCCCTTTCCCAACCTTAGTGGAAAACCAATAGTTATGTCAGAGCTTCATTTTAGCTTCGGTGATTGTTTATACTCAAAATTAACCTGTAGACTAAGATTCTATCTTCCCTGCCACTAAATATGACTGCTACAACAGAAGACATGCTGAATGTTTATTACTCCCTTTGCTACCAAAATTCAGACCTACAGTGTTTTTAAAGCAAGGGAAATAACTCTTGCTCTTCCTTCCCAATTATAATCAGTACAGCTTCCCAGGGAACTTGCCAAGTAAACAAACACCTTCAGCATGATATACATGTTTACATACTAACAGCTAGCAAATCACACTCAGTTCTGAAGTAAGAAAACACTATAAAACAGATGGTTTTTTTCTCTACAATGATAAGAAACAGGAGGTGGTATGCCAGTTTTTTTTCCTCCAGCTTTTCTCCTCTGAAGGAACCTAAGCTATAATCACCAGATGCATTTTGTATACTAAAATAACTACAGAAGTGTAACAGTATAAAAGGAACTAATGATTCTACTGTTAACCTCTGGTTACAAAGACAGAATGTGTTTATTAATTTATTTGCAAATTGTTTGGTAGAAAAAGCATGGAGTTAAGTCCTGCAGCAGTGATACTAAAAAGCCAAGTGGGCTTGCTATTGCCTCTTAAATCTGCTGAAGGCAAAATGGACCACAAGCTAGAGAAATGGCTGTTTTCAGTATATTCTGCTTTCTTCAGAAAATTTTTTCTTCAGCAACAGGACAGTGTAACCACAGCCTATGAAAGACACACAGGAAAAGGGGCTTAAGATGCTTTGCTGTTAATTACCTCAGTTTGTTTACATCAAGAACTCCATTGTACTCTCCCTGACAAACCAGCGCTTCCTGATTCAGAGGCACACTCTTAGATTCTGGACAGCCTTCCTTCAGGACACCCTGTGAAAAAGCAGAAGTTGGGACTCTCTGAGCTAGCACCCCATGAAAGGGTGTTGAGGCCAGGTGGGCAGCCCTAACAAAGTCACACGTGTCTTCTGGGTTGGCACAAAGAGTTTTGTTCTTGTAGGAGCCTGTCACAATTGCATCTTCAGTCAACGGTTCAATTCCATTCAGCTCATCCTGAAAAAAACAGGTTGAGACAGTAAAAAGCCTGTAGATTTTATGTTGAATTTTCTTTTAATTTACTTAAAAGCTGAACATTTCTTTCTCCCACCCCACCACTTTCCAAAATGAAACTGATGCTCAGTCTTCATGTCCTCTACCTATATTGCTACTCAGTTTGAGTAACTGAACCCTAACTGTAACTGTGCATTTTTTCCCAGCTAGAAGGGGTAGCTTTGTTACCTTCTAGAGTGCTGCAGAGCTGCCACCAAGTGTTAACAGCTACTCAGTATCTACCACTGCAGAAGTCTGTTTCAGTTCAGTTAAAGCATGTTATTAAGGCGTTTATAAAGATGACTCTAGAACCAAAATCAGCATAATGCTCACCATGCTTGACCCTGCTAAGTATTTCATATTGTAGTTGTACAAAATCCTTCTCGGCTCAGAAAGAAATCCTCTCACTCAACCAGTCTAAAGGTCTATCACATCATACAGTAATTAAGTCCTTTGGTGAGAATAGCAACTACCATCTCTATTGAAAGCTTTACAAATGTCTGCAAAACTGCCACAAAGACATATAGCTTAGGAAACAAGATGCAAAGGTTTAAGGGAGTCAAACATATGGTACTTTGGGTGAGGAACACAGAAGCAGAGATGCTTGTTTGGGCACATGGCAAGAAAGTGTATGGAACAGGAAGCAGCGTTCAAGAGTGCAGCTCTTCATCACACAAACTTTTTAGAGTAATCCTGGCCACTAATCAGTTGTTTAAAATTCGGAAGTCTCCTTACTATAATCTCCATATTAGCCATCCTAAAGTCTAATAAAAGCATGAGATTTCCAGTGTAATCTTAACATAACCCAATTCAAGTACTGCCATGCCAGACAAGTTTATAATCCCTGCTTATCACACATGTCAGTCCAGCCAGTCTCATTCAGTTCAACAACTGACATTTTATTTTGGTTTCTCCTTAACAGGAAATCTGCTGTGGGGTAAAAATTGTTTCCTTACACAGGCTTCTGGTGATGCACTTTCCTTTGCAGTAAGAGAATCTGAAGGTTTACGAACAGCAAGAGGGCGCTGAGCACTCTTCTGTGTATGATCTGCAGAACTAAGATAAAGTTACATTTCATTAAATGTTTATTACAGCTGTTTCTGATCTTCAATAGAGATTCTTCTCAAGAGTTTACTGATGATTTCATTCTACCACTTTCTACTACAGAAGAACTAGCTCTTCAGAATGACAGAAGTTTATATAGCAGCTTCAATAGTTCTAGATTGAGGAGGAACAACAGGAGAGTATTTCCTCATCATGGACTTCTCAAGTAGAGTAATGAAATAAAACAAAAAAAATACAAACAAAACAAAAAACCCCACATCCATACCAGAAATACTAGAAACAGTACTGCACTTCAACTGCTACAGAAAGCAATTTGATACTTCAGTTCTCCCTACCCTTGAAATCTAGGTCTTAATAATCCTACCTTATATTCTGACTTGATGAAGTAGAGGATTCATCAAATATGGAGAAAAATGTAGCAGGATCTGGTGGGAGAGGGAGACCAACATCTGTAAATAAAAAAAACAAGAGACTCCATTATAGCAGTTTTTCCACAACAGCGTATCCAATGCTATTCAAAATATTTAATACAGTCTAAAAAAATACCAGTCCTAGAGCAGGAAATTAGAGCACGAGCATTTTAAAGAAACCTATTAGAAGAGGCTTGGTTTTGTAGTGTTAATATACCACAGTTTGACTACCATATTATGTTAGCTAGCTTGCTCTTTTTAGAACATATTTCAGAATTTGTACCTTTTTTCCCAAGGCTGGCCTCATCTCCCTGTCCCTCCTGTTCATCCTCAGAATTTAAAAACACGTTTCCCTTTCGTGTATCTGGGCATACATCAAGAGATTGGATAACTTCTGTCAACAGTCACAACAGTCAATTCAGGTCAAAAGTAAATTTATTCAGCACACACCCTTCCCAACAACAAAAGTGAATATATAATTTCTGATTTTATTCCTCTACCAACTCTTCCGAGGAAGAAAGGACTTAGTGTTAAACTATCTTTGTCCTCTCTTACAGATTTTAGTAAGACTGCGTATATGAAAGTGAGGAAAGCTCTTCAGCTATTAAAAGAAAAAAGCTCTTCTGCTTGAAAATAGTTTCAAATAGTGACAATTCTCAGACTTCAGATGCTTTGCCTTTTGCTGAATATGGTTAAAGGCACTACTAGCATGTTCTAATTTTCATTCTTCTAATTCATCTAGACTTTTGGATTTAGTTTGTTGCAGTCTTGCTATTCATATAAAAGAACACTTCTCTTTAACCTAACCTTCTCCTTAATCATAAAAAATTTAAATACTTACCCTCAGAACAAGATAGTTTATGTAGCTGAGTATCTTCAGAGACCCGGAATTCACTGTAAAAGAGATAAACATGTTTCTTGTATTTTACAGACACCTTCACAAAACATAAGATTGTAAAAAAGGTAAGCCAAACTGACATATGCTACTTGTAAGAAGTTAAAATCCCTCAGACAATCAGAAATAAAGGCAGATTACAGGTCCTGGTCACAGGCTGACACCTAGGGGTATATTCCATTCTGCCTGTGGAAATGGGCTGTTAGTGATTCCATGTTACTCATAACTAATCATCCCCACAAACTTTCTCACTGTAGGCAAAAAAAAATCCAGTATTACCTTTGCAATTGAGGCTGTTTCTCCCCAACTCCAGTTGCACTGGAAAAAGTAAATCCTTGCAGTCCCAAAGCTGGCAAAGCTTCTGTTATCTCTGTTGGCTGTAGAAACGAAACTCTATTTTGATTCTACAGTGATGGAACCACAAGCCATGCAACAAGGTTCCAAGAGCATTATGATAATCCTGTGTAAGTCATTAAAGCCCTGATTAATAATTGTCTTTAGACATTTTTATTTGTACTTAATTTACTTGCATGAAAAATAGTCCATTCTTACTGCTTAGTATAGTTAAAATGCATAATTTTACTCTTTGCAACCATATATATATAACTTTCATAGATTTTATTCTGCAACTATTAGAGACATATGTAAGCAGTTACATCGCTTACATTAAACACTATTTCATTATTTAAAACACTTACAAGGCATTGTTTTGGAAATGGGGGGGAGAAGGGGGAGAGCGGAGAGAAGGACTGTTCTTTACTAGACCAACCGATGAGGCTGGGAAGAGGAAAAACTTTAAAATAGTTAACTTTTACTTGTTATTTGCAACCAATAAGAAAACTGGGATTTAAAAACTACCTAGCAACAACAGACCAAAGTATACTTGCTTGAAAGATACTCTGCTCGAGATAGGTCTGCATAGAAAAGGAAAAAAAAATATCGAATACATAATAAGGCATACTACCATCTATAAAGCTTTGAGACAAACCAGATATGGCTTTGTGTACTGTTCTTGGCTGGGATAGAGACGATTTTCCTCATAGTAACTAGTATGGTGCTATGTTTTAGATTTTTGACCAAATAAACTGGCATTTTAGCTATTGCTGAGCAGTGCTTACACAGCATCAAGGTCTTCTGTTCTTCATGCTGCCATCCCAGCAAGTAGGTTGGGAAGGGATACAGCTCAGACAGCTGACCCCAACTGCCTGAAAGGATATTCCATACCATATGACATCATGCTCAGCAATAAAATCTAGAGGAAGGTGGGGGACAGTCAGAATTATGTCATTTGTCTTCCCAACTAACCATGATGAAGCCCTGCTTTCCTGTAAGTGACTACACATCCGGCTGCCAGTGGGAAGTAGTGAATGCATTTCTTGTTTCGCTTTGCTTGTGTGCACAGCTTTTGATTTACCTGCTGAACTGTCCTTATCTCAACCCATGAGTGTTCTCACTTATACCCCTCCAATTCTCTCCTCTATCCCAATGAGGCAGAGCAAGCAAGCGGATATGTGGTGCTTAGTAACCACGCCACTTTGCAACCCTTCACTTCTTTCCCTAGTTCCAGCTTCTCCTGTCTTCTTTTGCACTACAAATTCTCTATATAAAAGGAAACCACACATGAATAGAGCTTAAGGGCAAGCAATTCACCCTTAAGCATTTGGCATACCTTTACTTAAAAAAGTTTAGAAGTTTATACCTTAGCATAAGTATATTGTCTGACTGTTAACAAACTTAATACTTGTGAAGGAGCACTACAAAAAGTCTTTGATATACATTCCTATAGTGAAAGGATATGACTTGGGGACAAGCAGGGGAGAAGAAAAGAAATATTTCTCTGAGCACTCATTTACTGGGTGATACATGCACATAGTAGACTGAAGCATACTTTCAAAAAAAGTTTAAATATCAGCCAAAGATAAACTTATTAGATATTGCTCCTCCTTTGGTACTTTTACTTAAGAGTAGCTATTTGTAAAAGAACTGTTAAATGAGGACAATACCTGTTCACATACTTGTTTCTGCTTGTCATCATCTTTCTTCTTTAATTTCTTCTCCAGCTCTTCAATCTTCCTTTGTATTTCTTCCTTCTTCTGTGCTATGGCCTGCATCTCCTCTAAGGAAGAAAAGCTTATAAAGCACAATATGTATTCTCCTCTAAGGAAGAAAAGCTTATAAAGCACAATATGTATTTCACATGCAATTTGTGACTAAAGCCAAAATTATTTTTAAAGGGGCTAAAATCTCTGGCAGTCTTTCTCTGTTTCATGGCTTACATGTAAAGCTCTCACGTCACTCATGTCACTCTCTCTATACTTCAGAGCAATTATATAACTATTCCAGTAGAAAAAGAAAAGCAGCTGCAATAACAAACAGCTGTATGCTGACAAGAAATAAGAATAATTTTATGATTCCATCTCAGAAAGTCTTATGCCATCCCATTTTGAAGCATACCTTCGGCTTTCTTCTTTGCTTTCTTTCTGTAGATTTCAGCTCTGATCTCTTCCAAAGAGAATTCTTCAACTCCAGCATAAACTTTATCTTTACAGTACATCACCATGTCTTTCTTTTCTTGAGTATCCTGCTGATGATTTTTTTGCACTCGCTGTAGTGGGTCCTCGTCTTTCTCAGGTTTGTGAGCACTTAAAACATGGTTTATGCTGGGCTCAATTTTGCAGGGAGTCCTGAAAAAAACATGTAGTTAGTACTTTGATTATATGTACTTCACTGTAATGCAGAAAAGCAAGCATAGGAGAGAAAACTGCTAAATTCAGAATCTAGTTGTAGAATAGTGTAAAGACATTCTGTTCTGTTGATAGAAAAAACAAACATGAAAAATGGAATGATAGCACATAAAAGGCAAGTATACCAACACAGAACTGTGTAACAAAAAAAACAAACGCAAAATAAAATGTTAATAAGGCCCAATCAAGAGCACATAAAATTCTTATGATACTCTGAATTGCTGTGCATTGGGGAGCAGGGTCTAGGTTTACTTTAAGCTCCATCATTCTGCGTGACCAATACAGGTGGCAAGTCCCTCATCATCCTATAAAACAGAGTTTATCAGGGCACAGGGGCAAAAAAAATAAGCAGTAGGACTTAAAAATGGAAGATCTTGGACTAGATTAAGCATTAGCATTTTAGATTAAGAAAAAAAAGGAAGATTTAAGGTGCAATAAGAGGAGAATTTGCTCATGGAGAATGCTTTGCATGCTGAGTGACAGAAATTGAATGTGTCATTACAAAACCCAAAACAAACACAAAAAAAAATTCAATAAAACCCCCAAACCATCACTGTACAGTGAAAGGAATAGCAGTCAATTTCTTACCTTGAAAGTGGCTTCTGAAAACACTACATGTTCATTTCAGGAGAGAGGAACTAGAATGTGTACAGTTTTACAGATACTAGTAATCTAGACCACAGCAGCAATTATCTGTACCTCAATAAAACATGATCTGAACAACTGATCTTAAAAAAAAAAGTAGCATGAACTGTGGTCTGCATAAATATTTCAAAAGAAAACACAGTGGACAGTTCTAAGACATCTGGTTTTGTATGTGAATGGACTCACAACCCTAAAACTATTTGGGAGATTAGGAGGCAAATAGGTGTTCCTAACGGTTGGAAGCTTTTTAAAAGCATTTTTAGCAGGGGGTGGGGCCTTACTACCAAGATCACTACAGGGTCCTTCTGCCCAAATGTCTAGATGACAGCTGATGTCACGGGTTGAAACTGTAAACATGCAAATCAACACTTCCAGAATTGATATGGCATCATGAGGGAACTGACTCAAACGAGGAAAAAAGTAAATCTGCTTTTAAACTTTCAACTCTATAGTATAAAACTACATACAAATTCTCTGCTCAAGTTGCTTACAGGTAAATTCCCCAGTATAAAGACGTGTGCTGCCTTCTGTAAATAGTGTCTTCATATGAGAGACCAGCACGTTAAGAGATTTAATTCTATGGCATCACCGACTTTCAGGAGCAAGAAATAAGTCTTACAGCTTAGACGGAAGTTTAGTTTTGTTTTTTTTTTAACATACCCTTAAACTAAATTATGGATGTCCTTGGTCAGAGCTATTCTGCAGTCCACATGCAACACACAAAACCCGCAGGAATAACCCATGCTGTTAGCCACCTTTCAGCATTCTTTGATTATATGCAATTCAGAACCACGGAAGCTGCCCATCAAACATTCTTTGCCACTTCTCTCCTAGGAAGAGCTTATGTATTCTCTGGCCATCATTAGCGGCAGAAAAAGAAAGGTAAGCAGCTTTGCAAAACAATGCATTTGCCTCTGCTCTAACAAAACAGAGTAACCCCACCCCTTGGGATTTATCAGCACTTCAGTGAGCACCATACAAGCAGGAAGGTAATTTCAGGCAAAACAGCACACTCCTCCATGACCTAAGTAACACTGTTGTCATGGAAACTTTGATAGCTTGTTTCAGAATAAAATTCCAGATAGCTTGAGCACAGAGTTCCCAAGACAAAGGAAAACAGCAATAAGCCTGTCTCAATTCAGGGCTGCTTTCAGAACAAGCAACATCCTAAGAGAGGTAACTGTGTTTTTGTGCTAACACACTGGGTTAAGCTATTAAACTAATTAGCATACATAAATACGTTATAGGCTCCCACATAATGAGCAGCAATAGTCAAATACCTCCCATGTCCTTATGCATCCTCCACGGAAGCCTCTGCCGCCAAGCTAAAGCACAAAAAGCTTCCAGGCTGACAGACTTTAAAATTCCTGTAGATCAAGAGGCTTGACTACTTGGCAAAACAAGTCAGAATTTTACAAAGCAGCTTTGATCATTTCAAATGCAATCCCCATTTCAAACAGAAGTGAAGACTCACATGAGTTGTTGCTGAGCTGACTCTTCCACATATGGAGTGAAATCGGGCAGCGGGAAGGGCACCTCTATACCAGTATTTGCACTGCTGTGAGGACGCTGAGGAAGGAAAAGTCAATGTTAACAGCTTAAAGATTAATTTTTAGACTCTACATTACTCTGTACTCTGATTCTCCCTTTTCCCTACAAATATTTGGCTCATTTATAGTTCTTGTTATTTAAAAAAATTAAACCTGATAGACTTTTCTAAGATAAATTTACAAGATTAATTTCATTCTGATACATAAACTGTTACAGACCACCTGAACACTAGCACCTAAAAAAGCAAGACAAACTCTTCCTGCATGTCCTCATTAGTACCTAGTTACTGTTATTATGAGAAAATGTTGGTCAAGCTGCATATTCCAGTTGCTCCTCATTTGTTTTCCAGAAATGCTATAGTCGTCATTTTTCAGCCAAGACTGTTTCATTTTATCACGGTATTCCTTCTGCTGTAGGAACCTCCAGAATTTTCAATTTTCCTCTCAGAGGCCATTCCAACATCACAAAAACCCCTTAACTGCTTCTGAGGTTCATTATTTAAGAGAAGACGGAATTTAGCCTGAAAACACACTACTCGTCTACCAATCTGAAATCCCCCTAGACTCTTAAGCAGAAAAAGTTACACAGTGGGGATATTTCACAAAAGAACTTCTCTTTCCAACCATTTTTCAAACTGTTTACTTAGCCACCGGCAACAAAAGAGAAGCCCCTTTCCTCTGTGCACCTTTTAATATCTCACAGCATTCACAAAATGTTATTCCTTCACAAGCCAGAACTAGCGTGACATTTCAGTGCAGTTAAACATCCTCAACTCTTCTGCTAGCTGCAGATTTTTATTTTTCTTTTAATTACATCTAAAATTTCATTAAAGGAGGAACACAGAACTCTAAGGACAGACATTAAAAGCATATAGAAGTGTCTGGGGATCAAAATGAATACGTTGACCAGCCCAAAGCAAGACAACTGATAAAAGAAGTTTACATTAATAATTCCTCATCATCATTCTTCTCAGCTAAATGAAACCTGTGATTTACTGAACTCTTCCAGTCACTTAACCAAATTGCTTTGTATCTGGTAGTAATTATTCCTGGAGTTTCCATGAATTTCAGCCCATTTGCTTCCCTCCTCTCATCCTAGTTTCTGTTTCCAAGCTTCATTTATACTGACTCCTATATTGAGAAGTCTAAAACATTTTTATCACCCAATTACTTTCTATTCTTCCCCTCTAATCTACAAAGAACAGAGGAACGCTGAGGGTTATGAAATAAACTTAATTTCATAGGATTTATTTCCTTCAGATAACATCCTGGATCATTTCTCCAGAAGGGCTTAAACACCTGTAGCACAGCTGTTCCTTTTCATGTCTCCAGCATTAGTTTAAACCATTGGAACCTACTTTCTGTCATCCTATTGACAGGATAATCATTCCATTGATACAGTAGTTCTTCAATTCTTTTGATCTCCGCTCTTCTATTTTCCTCACAAGCACTTCAAAAACAGACTTGTGGAATGCTGTACATGCCTTATTTTCATAAGATGGGCAACAAATTCTTCCTTCAGGTTGTATTGCGTGGTATGAGTTTAACTCTTGCTCTTCTTTCTTACAAAATTAACTAATGTCTGGCTTGTCTCCCTTTCTTTGGCTAGTGTTTTCCCTCTTGTATTCCTTTTCTGCCCTCCGAACAGTTTGGCAGGCCATCTCCACCAATTTTTCCAGTTAGCAAGAATTACAACTTCTTGATTTAAGAGCTCTAGAGCTTTTTAAACTCATTCTAGTAAGATCAGCTTGCTAAACTTGAATAGGCTACGCACAGCCAGACTCTTTAGGAAGAAGCTAGGAAGATTTGTAGTTACAAATAGACACAAAACCCAGGCAAGGGAGAAGGAATATGACCTTGTCTCTGGGATTATCATGATGAAGAGGTCATCAGCTCACACACACCTTCCTCTTTTTTTGCCAGTCCATTTTGAGACTACTTACCCTGCCAGAGTTCCAAGGTCCTGCACCGAGTTCATTCTCCTTGGCCCTTGGAGCTGGAGGTGCTGTCCATGGCTGTGTTTTAAGTACAGGAACCTCAGGTCCAGAAGCTGAATTTTCATCAAACACAGCAAAACCCGGATTATTTGAAAGTTGCTGAGAAGTTAGTGTCTGGAAGCTGCTGGTTTGATTCGTGGCTATAAGCAAAAAGATTTATACAAATTAAATTTCAGCTATCACAACTATCACACCCAAGTGCAAATTCCACAAGTAGAAGATGTAACTCTCGCATTAATGTGTCATTTCAGCAATGGAACGTACCTATAAGTGCATCTCCTACACGACTAATTGGGGCTCTCACTTTTTTCTTCCCCCTGCCTTTTAGATCGGCCAATGAGCTTCTCTGAGGTTCTGCAGTCCCCAGAAGACCCACATCATCTTCATCAGGAGCCTCCTCAAGCCCCAGTAGAGTCTGCCGAGAAACACGGATCTGAAACTGCCTGAGAAAAATGTTGGAGAAGTCAGCATGAAGGTCCTTGTGCCAGGTATCTACTGATATACATAAGCCTAATTTAAGCTCTTCCTTTTAGCTGGAAGCTTACCTGTGACGAGACTGGAGTTTGTCCAAAGGCTCAGCCTTGCGCTGAAGACCTTCCTGGAATATCAAATCTGCTTTCTTAAAACTTCCTCTAGCCTCAAGTTCTTCTGCCCATGTGATGTAGAGTAATGCCAGTGTTGTGCCAATTTCCTGGCTATGTAGGTAACTGTACAGATCCAAAGGCTCGTTACAACAATTTCCCTGAAAGAACCAAAGTATCTCAGTAATCACATTGGACTACAAAAGATTCCAAGTCAACGTTTGTGCTTTGATGCCTCCTGTGAGATCCCACCGATTTCAATACAAGTCTTACAGGAGCAGCTGTAAGGCCAGGACATACAATTGTATCATGTCACAGCACACAATGTAAAGGATTCAATAGGAGAATAACAACGATAATGAGAAAAACCTCTGACTGCATGTACATATTTGTCAATATTACCACCAATCCCTTAACTCTAGCCTATATATTCAAAATGAGTCATTTCTTAGATTTTTAACTGAGAATTCAATGATTGAACTATGTCATATTAGTTTTCCTGAGAATAGTTATTTTAGCTTTATCTAAAGTGTAACATATTATCAGTTTCAGAACTGGCAAATCAGCTCAGGAAGCTAAACCTGGAGAAAAGCTGCTTTAGGAAGACAAGAACAATAAAAACTGTAGCAATGGAAAGACAGGGCAAGACCAGAACACACTCCAGCTTGGTTTTGCTTAAATGCAGGATGTGGATACAAGAGAGTTAAAAGTTAGGCTAATGGGTAGGACAGATACAACACTTAAAATGTATCTTGAAATCACTTGTCTCCTTAAATATATAATCAAGCTCTACTTGATTAAGCTACATTCTAACTAGCTTTTTCAGAACAGATCTTCTGGAGTTTGTAGCTGTCCAAACAGAACATAAAAATATGAATAAAAAACAGAATAAAAAAATGTTTGAAGATCCTATTGAAAATGAGAAGTGGAATTCAAGAGTAGGCAACACATTTGCAGAGTGATACTTCTATAGTACAACAGATGTACTACATATTATTTGACACTGTTGTCAGAAAAATCAGCTTCACTGTGCACAAATGACATGACATGTACCACAAAAAAGCAGCACACAAGACATATTTGCAAAACACTCACAAACTTGAGCCAGAGATTAAGATAGCGGGGATCTTTGTAGTACCGCTGCTGTTCATTGAGTGCTTTCACTGCCCTTTCCAATATGGCTGCGAGATTGCTCTCCTTTCCACCTTGGGGGAAGGTTTGCTCTGTCCACTTGATGTACCTAGAGATGGAATGTATTCATAGGAAGTCAGTTCTGAATAAGACACAAGGCCTCTGTTTCAGTATCACATAAGGAGATTCAGAAAAAAATTAGTAATAGTATTGAAACACAACATATCATTCAAAAAAACTGTTACAGATTTTATCTTTTAATGAGTTTCTTATTAAATTAGAATATTTTTTCCCAATCTTTTACAAGAATATCTGACCTTTCTATTCTGTCTTCCAAAATAAAACTTACCGGTCCCAGACATCCAGTGGATCATCTCCAGAGTAAAATCTGATTTCAGATTCAAACGCCCTAAAAAAAAAAAAAATTATCCATCCAATAAATATACATGTGTAACTGTAAAGATGTTTTCTATACTGTAAACTAAGACCTTCACTCTCACTTATACCATTTTGTAGGTCTATCAAAAAAAGGCTAGGTTAGTGTATATTTAGGCTTGAGCTCTTACTGAGACCAGAAGAATAAATAAAAAATAAGCCTTTGCACTTTTCTTGAAAACAAAAGCATTGGGAAATGTATCGTCACTTAACAAGAACAGATACACATCTGTCCTGATTTCAGCTGCGATAGTGTTATTTTTCTTCTCAGTAGCTAGTGAGTGCTGTGTTTTGGATTTAGTATCAGAACAATGTTGATAACACAGTGATGTTTTCAGTTGTTGCTGAGTGATGTTCATACTGTGTCAAAGACTTCTCAGTTTCTTAGACTCTGCCAGTGAGAAGGGACGGGCACAAGAAATCGCGAGGGGACACAGTCAGGGCAGCTGACCTCAATTAGCCAAAGGGATATTCCATACCATAGAATGTCAGGTCCAGTATATAAATGGGGTCTTGCTGTTCAGGGATTGGCTGGGCATCAGTCAGTGGGTGCTGAGAATTGTATTATGCATCGCTTGTTTTTCCCTTCCCTTTAGACCTTATTCCTCTCTCCTCCTCTCTCCTTTTCGTTATCATCATCATCATTTATTTTATTGCAATTATTAAGGTGTTCTTACCTCAATGCTCAAATTTTACCTTTTTACCCAGCTCTCCTCCCTCTCCCACTGGGTGGTGGAGCAAGCTGCATGATACTTAGTTGCCAGTTGGAGTTAAACCATAACAGCATCTTTTAAAAGGGTATTTCCAATTCTACTAGCCCAAAGCTTATACGGTTGCCCTTGACAGAATGTTTGTTCTATTATGAAGAGTTATTATTAGACAGATATATGGTGAAGTTTAATTTTTGCATAACGCATCCCTTATTTAAGTATAGGAGAAAGTTGAAACACACACAAGATGATGGAAAAGCGTGATGATCAGACAGCTACAGAACTGCACCAGAGAACAGTGAAGACACACCGAAGTGGCCACGCTGATAGTCATCATTTTGTCTCATTCAACTCCTGTGCATCATTCCATCCCTACAACATGACTACTTCACTCTTAGGCAGCCCATCAAGAAAGAAAACCACCTTGCAGTTTGACAAGAACACCAGCCTGTGTTTAGCAGTGGCTCTAACTTGACCTTGTAGAGCTCCCCAGGCAGTCCCTTCTTGAAAGGCTGTGCTCAACCGTAACACCTCACAAACATAATGAGTCAAGTTGGACAAACCCTCTGCCGACCCCAGTATAGTAACAATTCCATGGCTTTCCATGAAGAAAAAAAATATCCAGATCCAGCTGATAAGCACTGGTTCAGTAAGTACTGGGCAGGTGTTCACAGACTGTAGCATTTCACATAAAATGACCCAGATGGTTCAGCATGACAAGTACCAGTGCCTCCAATTCTGACAACACAGTATGGACATAACTATGCAGACTCTTCACAAAGTCAACTTGGCCTTTCACAGGGCATGGAAATTTGAGGATCAGACAACAGAAATATAACCAAATAGGTTTGGGACACAAGATGCCCTTGAAATCATACAGTCATACTTGTGGAATACTGTATGCAACACAAGCCAAACTCAAGCTGACTTTACGCACTCAAGCATCCTTGCAATACAAAGATGACAGAGATACCTGTTTTGTGCCTATATTATGATAGTAGGAAGTATTCATCTCCTAAGAAACACTCTGCTTCAATAGATTATTGTAGCAAAGAAAAAAATATCTCTTCTCCTTGTAACCTATATGGTTTTTTTCATAATGAATACATTTAAAAGCACAACTGAATCTCCCTAGTGTTTGCTGTTTCAATGCTCCTTTGCAAACCTGTAAGCAGTGGTCAATACCGTACAGCACCCACAGCAAGTAGCCCTAAATACCTGGAGTGCGACAGTAGAGTAGATGTCTATTACTAAACTTCTTTCAAACTTTTGTTAGTGCCTATGAGATTAGTACGGCTACATATAACAGAAAAAATAATGAAGAGGTAGGAAGATAAGGGGAAAGAAGGTATCAAAACACTGCTCACTGTTTTTTGAGCTGAACAGCCGTGTGGACAGAGGTCTCCTTCTGAGCCAGTGCCTCCTGCAAGGCAGACATGACACGCCCCTGCCGAAGGGGCTGCACATTCTCTTTGCTCAGCTCCCACTCATCGCTGCAGTCCTGTGACATAACAGCCTCTCCTTTAAATTCTGCGTTAATAACAAGAGTGATAAGGAATTGATTCATTAGGCAGGATAATAACCAGAGACGACAGATCCACCACACACTTTCTGTCCAGCCAATAAGCACAGCGTTTAGGTCCCCAACTTTTGGAGGGAATTGTGCATTTAATTCCCCTCCCCATATGGGAATAATACAAAACGAGCTAAAGCACTTCTTCACAGTCAAGAACCTCAGGCAGGTGATGTTAGCAGAAAATACTACTAAAGTTAAGCTGCTTCCCTGCCCAGCTGCGTGCTCCCTTCCTCCCCCCCAAGATTACCCCCGCCTCTGAGGCTGGCGAGCGGCGACCTCCGGCCGAGGGGAGCCTCGGCAGCACCGTCAGCCGAGTCGGGCCGCTCTGGCGCTTCACCCACGAGGAGCTGTAGCGGGCTGGCAGCACTCGACCCCCGCCTCCCTGCCGCTGAGGCGGCGCCGGCGCCCGGAGGAGACGAGGACCGCGGCGGAGACCCCCCACCTCGCACCGCACGCAAGCGAGCGGCCACAGAGCGAGAGGAGCCGCTGGCTGCGCGGCTCCAATATGGCGGCTCGGCCCTGAGGCGCACCCCCAGCCCCTCTTCCCGCCTCGCAGCCGGGGTCCCTCACGCCGGGATAAGGGGCCGGCGCCCTCCCGGCAGCGGGAACCGTCCCTCAGCCCGCCGGAGCCCACAGCCACACGCACGCGAGAGCGGAGGTCGCAACTGCCCGGCGAGCGCGCGAGCTCCCCGCCACAACAGCAGCCCTGCCTCAGCCGCCTTCAAAATTCAAACTCCAACAGCCGCCAGCCTCCTCCCCATTGGCCAGCGCGCTCCCCACGCCCTCCCGGATTGGTTCCGCCCCAAGCCGGCCCTGTGCATCATGGGAATTATGCTTCTCCTCTGGTGGCTCGCGCCGCCGGCTGCCGGCGGGAAGGAATGCATAACTTTTTTTATGATTAATGGCCTTATAATTAAACCCATCTAAAAGGCAGCTGTCACCCCAAGGAACATTTCAGCATTCTGCGTTTCCTGCCTGCACGTGTGCCTGTTGTTTCCCTTGCTCAGCTCTGGTGCTCGCCTGACCTGGCAGCGGCTCTGGTAACGGCCGAGATCTGCTGATTTCTCCACGTTCTCTGCTAGAAAAACAGAAGATAATTCTGTTATTTTCTCTGAGGGCCCTCAGAGCTTGGATTTAGTTTGGCGATCTTGTCACAGAAAATCTCGCTTTTCAGATATCTGTTAAATACAGTGCAGCCTTTGAGGCCCCCTAAACTGGCTCCAAGTGACCTCTTTGGTCCGAACAAGTGAGTGTAATCAGAAGTACTAGCTCAGGCCCCAGCGGCAGTGTTGTTGTGTTAATGTCATGCTCAACTCGGTCAATTGCCTTCTCTTCTATAGCACTGCAAGACAGAACTAATTGGCTCAACAGCCTGCCCTAATATTGCTATGCTGCATCCAGTGCCAGACCAGCGAGAGACCAATTTTTTCCACTCTGCCCTTACTTACATTGTACAGAGATGTCCTCAGTTAGCAACCTAATAAGATGGCTGAAGAATTTTAACAGCTTCCCACACCAGTTTCAAATTGTTCTTCAGCATTGGCTTGTGTTGCTGCAGGCTAACTGAAATCACTCTGGACTAGTTTACCTTTCTTTAAGTTAAAAGTTGGGGTCATAATAAAATCCAGTATCTTCAGTGGAGATGTCCTGCTCCCTTCTGCATTCTATATCTGCAAAAAATGCAATATGGGGCAGGTGAGAAAAAAATTGCCTTAGACATGGGCAGAAATTTCCTGTAATAGAGATTAGCTGCCTGCTATTATTAGAAAGGTGCTCAATTTAAAAAAAAGCTATTTCTTATACAGCAAATTTAATATTTCATGAGTAAAAAGTGATATTTTTTCCTTCACAACTGACCTTAATAACTCACAGACTCTGAAGGCATTTGTGATGCCCATGAGTTATGAAACTTTATTCATACTCACAGATGAGGTGTAATACTCACCCTTCACTGTTTAGATACTCCGTAGCATTCATATGATATCAACAAGAAGCATGAGTCCTTTTGTGAATGCAAGTATGCAAAGTAAACACAAAGGAAAATCACAGCCTGATATTTGGGTTGTTGGGGTATTTTTTAAGAAAAGGTATTAAAGGCAAACTGTGATCATGTTGTTGATAGGTGATTGCTTCTCCACTGCATGGGCAAGAAATTCATGACATACCTAAAAGGGTTACATGGCCTTATTTCCCCCTAATAAATCTGTTACTTCTATACCTGAACAGTTATATGCTTATCCTAAATTAAAATAATAATTTATGCATAAAGATATATAAATCCAAGCATAATGTCAAGTATAATATAGTGTCTTAAATTTTTCAGCTATTCCATGAAGACTTATCATGCAAGTATTTATCTCAACTTACACAAAATCAAGGTGAAAACCAGAACTGCAATCTCTACCACTCATTACAGCCACCTCTCTGTGCCTTATTTAACATAAATTAGATGCTGTGTGCTGTTGTAGGAATGGATGGCCTGCAAACAAGTTGTGCTCTTATAAACAATAGCACAACCGAACTTCTAATATCTAAGGTCTTGTTCATGAACAGAAACTCAGATGCGCCCAGGGTCATGAGAAAAGCCTCATTCTCATTTTTTTTGGGCTCCTTCAAGAGCCTTTGAAGAAACAGATAGAGGGTGACACATCATCTGATCTGTTGACCTTTCTGTTTCTACAGATAGGGAGTATTTTAACATGATGCCTAATAATATTATTCCATCTTTGTAGAAGAATGGCTGCAGAAGCATGGCCTTACAATCTCTGAAGATCTGCACAATCCAGGCCTGGTATTAGAATAGGCCTGTAATCAGAATTGTACTGAAGCTGCTGTGCTGAAGTTAACAAGAAATGTTGCCTTAAGCTATTCTTGAATCCTGAGACCAAGTAATTATGTTGTGCCAACAGGCCGTGGCTGTAACAAAATACAGCTGCTGGGAAAGCAGGTGCAGGGCCAAGAAAGATAGGGACCGGTATGGGAAAATAGGGAGTAACAAACTACAAGGCTGAAGCACAGCAACACAATTAGCTACATGGATAGAATGCTTATTTTAGTCATGATAATTAGGGGTGTGAGAACCACACATGTTTAGAGACTACTACTAACCAATTATATTTCTGCTTTACAAATATGCATGTGTATCGGTTCTATATAAGTAGTGTTAGAAACTAATAAAGTTGAGCAAGATGCATAACTCATATTGAGCATCTTCTTGACTCTGGCAAACCCTTCTTCCAACACATCTTCATTAGTATTCTACACACAAGGGACAACTGTAGGATGCTTCAGGAATGTGGTACAATGCAGTAACTCAAGGAGTTGGCAACAGAATTGGTGCTGCTGGGTGCAAAGAGACCACCAAGGGTTTAGCCTAAGATGGGTGCTTCACAACATTCAGAAGCTAGGAAAACCCATCTAGTGCTGAAATCTTTGTGAGAATGCGACTACTTTTTCTCTAACACATCTTTTTTTGATGTGTTACAGGAGCACTCCAAGACCTTTGATTCATGGAGTCTCAGAGGGAAATAACCCGGGTTAAAATAACCAGTTTCCAAGCTGGAGAATGGACTGTTACCTGTTTGAAGAGGAAAAGGTAAGGAATGAAAGCAGAGATCTTGTGCAGCTCTTGGGGACAAGGTACAACACATTAAGATATAACATGTTTAGACAACACTAAATCCCTGTTGTTCTAAGATTGTTACTTAAATCAGAATTTCAATCCTTACACCTACATTTTTCTGCAGAACTTTCACATGATGAGTATTGTATTGCCATTGTTGTAAGTAGAACTTTTGTATCAGGATGTTGTGGTCAGCATGTGTTTATAAAACTATGGAATTGTGTGGCTAATCCCCTGTTGTTGAATATTGCCCTGAATAAGATTTCCAAGAATATATATCCTTTTTGGTAATTGGGGCTGGTTTTCATTTTATTCTTGAATTCTGGCTCAGATACAGAGACATGGGTGTGTGCTGCAACATGTCCAGCTAAGAGATGGGAGCAATAACCCAAAGCTAAACCTAGTAACAAATGCTTAAATGTTGTGAATATCCTGACTTTCTGAAACAGTGATTGTCTTGTAGGTCAGTCCTCTGAGTTTGAGTTGAATCAAAGGGGTTTTTTTTAATCATATATACACACAAGTCTTAAACCACAATATTTTTATCTGGTCAGATGGTAGTGAAGGAAATCTTGTGATATCTTGAAAGCAAGTCAGTGAGTTCATGTGACTTTCTCATTTTATAAAGTAAAATTTTACTTCGTTGAGCCACAAACGGGAAAGAGGTATTGAGAGGAGGCTTTAGAAGGGAAACTTCTTGCACATAGGAGAACAGGCAATTTCTATTGAGGAATGCAGGTTTCCCACCCCCACCAGATCTTTGTGCTTGTTCTCACTCTGCATCAGCCACTGCCTTTGTTGCTGTAAACACCACCATCTTTTGGATCATTCCCTCTGTTTGGAGTGAAAGATGAGACACTACTCTCTGAAATATAATTTCTATCCTAGTGTTACTACTGGGTCACCGCTCTCCACAGGTCATTTCTATAGCCTCAATTCTTATTATAGTTCCAAATCTGTTCCTTTGAATCTATTTGGTGGACTGCTTTGTTTGTATTGATTGGATAAAATATTTATTTATAAAAATTAAAGTCCATAATTTGCTTAAATTCCATGTGATGGAGTTGATCCTATTTCTTTAAGTTTCCATTTACAGGCCTGCTGAGGTCAGTTTTACTTTTATGAGGACTTAGTAACCAACTAATGAAAAAATAAATTGTAGAAACCAAAATAAAATGAAATCGAATTGACACTTTCTGACGGGAAAAGAATCCCTTTCAGAGCTAAAGACACCATATATCCAAGACAAATCAGGTGAAAACAGCTTTTCTACAGTTGAATATATATCATTTGGAAGTTGTTCTTTGAGATTAAGGATAGTTTTCTCTGGATTATGTAATTGAAGAGATCAGGGTTCATTATTTGATTCAGATAAATGCTAGATAGTTCTGCTATCCTACATACAAAGAGAATAGGTCTCCAATTATCTCCATTCCTTCAAAATTAAACCAAACAGCATGCTCTGCACTCTAATTAGACATGTGCCAACACCATTTTTCTCTTGGAGACAAAAAAGGCAAAAGGACACACTTGCTGTCACCTATGTCAAAGAATACTTGATGAAATTTGTGAGGTTATTCTGTTCTAAAGAGGACAGAATTTGGGCTGGCAGAAACGAATTTTCAGACACCTGGGAAATTTTTGGTTTGTTTCTGTTACTTCCCGGATGTAAAATGTTTGTATTTTACTTGATTTTTCAAATTTCCTGCTTGTGTCTGCTGATTTCAATTCAGCTTTACAGTTTTCCCTGGCAGCCAAGAAGGGACATTTCTTCTTTTCTCTGTAGAGTATGAAAATAAAATGGCCACTTCTTACGTGTGTTACTCCAGAAGAGGGTGCTCAAAGCTCAGAAAAGTCGTGAGCATCGTCTTCCCTTGTCAGCTGTGTCATCTCTACAATGCATTTCAGTCTCCCTCCAGCTTCCATTTGTCATCTCAAATCCAGATCTACCACTGTCACACTGAAACTGCTATTTTCCTGCTGCAGATTTGTTGACAACGGCGAACATATTTTCCTACCATATTAAGTCAGGGATATACTAACAGTGGACCAAATTCCTTGGAATTGTACTCTGCATGGTCCTGTGCCTCAGATCACAAAGTGTTACTCCAGGCTGTTGCAGGGAAGAGAAACGTGAGAATAATTTCACATCTTACATTGCACCATATTTTTTCAAACATCTCTGAGCCAGATTCCCATGTTGCGTGCAGTATGCTAGTATATTTTAAGTCTGGCAAATTTAAAGAAGCCATATTCTTGAACTGATGCTTCTTTTCTTAGTGCAAACTATATGTCAGGTTTTTACTCCTTCTTCTGTCTTTCAGCTAATATCAACGTGAGTTTGTGAGAATATTTTGAACCTATGGAGAAAAACTGCAGTAAGATGATTAGAGGTTGGTGTTCTTTTCTGGTTTAGTTTTTCACTCCAGCAAGTAAGCACTGAAGATTCCTAGCTCTGTGTAATCTGTTCCTTACTGGTTTGCATCTATCAGAGAGATTACCCTAGCTGATGTCTGCATCACTAAAAGAAACAGATAAAATAATCAATAAAGAAAGGCGTCATCTGCAAAGCCTGAGACAAAGACCAGATTGGCTTTTCGAAGATCTGCATTACAAAGATTACATAAATATAATTCTAAGATGGTACAGAAATAAAAACCGGAGCTTGATTGTGGATGGGGTAAAAAATGATTTCTTAAATTTACCTGTAGTTAAACTTTCAAAAACATTTGAATGTATTTGGAGTTTAAGGATTAGCTTTTAAAGGTACTTAGATGCTTATTTGCCATCAAAAAACACTTCATCTTAAGCACTTATATGCTTTTCAGTCCTGCACGGAAAAGGAACCATGTAGAAACCAGTGCCTGATGAAACTTTATGCCTGTATCAGGAAAGTCATAGTGCTCCTCATAGTATTCATGTCTGAACCTATGATATTTATTTAAAAGTTTACTGAAACACTTTTTTGTTACTTTGCTTTATCAAAAGTCTTTTGACTAATTCAAACACTTTTATAAAAATGTTTCCTGAAGGAAGGGTTGAGTGCAGAAAGGAGTTGGCAGAAGCACCTTCACTTTCTCATTCAAGCTGTGTGGAATAAGACAGATAGCTTTGCTGTCTGTGTGATGGCACTATTTGAAAACACTTTTCCCCAAAAGTGCTGCAGTTTAACTTTTGTCTTAACAAGCACAAACTTCTGGGTATTTCCGGTAGGAGTTTTGCAGGATAAGAGAACAAGAACATAAAAGCTTGTGGGGGGACAGACTGAGCAGCTGGGGCTGCAGAGGAATGAACTCCCAACAGGGAGCCTGGCAGGTAAGTGCCACATTGATGGGTTTTCAATTGCTTGCCAGCAGAGAGAAACCAGAGCCCGAACAGCCAAAGAATTGCAAACTGAGGGTGCCTCAATTCAAACAGCATGCCAAAACAAAAGGCCAAAAGCATGAGAAGCACACTGATGAGAGGAAGGTGAGGCACCAACAGATGAGTACAGATTGCAAATGGAGGGAGCTCATAAATCAGTGTGCCAAGGCATGTTCCCAGAAGCCCAAACGATACAGCAGCAGGGAAAAGATAGACTGACAACAGTGTGCCAACAGACAGGAATAGATCACATATGGCACAGCAATGAGGGAAATGGAGCAGCTATGCTGTGTCAGCCCACACAAACTGCCTTCTGCTGGAAACCAATCAGTTCAGTCATCAGTCACAGGTACTGTGACACAGTCCCGTGGACAAGCAAAAAAGGATTTTTCCTTTCTCCAGGTGTGTATGAAGAAGAGTTAGAGAAGGATAGTTCACAGGAAAACAGTCTCCAAGTGTAAAAGTGAGAGGAAAATTGTGTCTCAAGTAAACTCAAAGCTAGCAAAATGCTGCAGGAAATGAGGAGGTATTTCTGCTCTAGCACACTTAGGGGGCAGCTGGTCTAGGGGAGCTTTATGTGTCCCTTCATCACTGTGGGGCTATCATCTTTGGTAACAGCTGCTGGGGCCCAATTCACCATGCTGCTCTAGATACCAGACCAGCACTACCTGACTGCACATATCCAGCTGTACCAGGACTAATTTGAGCCTGTCCCCTCTCCCTTGCTTTCAGTAAACAGGTCTGTCTGTGTCAGCATTTCTCTCAGAAATGTTTTTCCTGGTTCATTAAAGGCAGATGGGATCTGGCAATCAGCAGTTCTCCTTCCCAGTGCCAGTTAGTCACTTTTCAGGTCATTATGCTTTAAAATAATTCAAAGCTCCTTAATGCACTGAGGCAGGAATGGCCAATTGCAACCGACGTAACACAGCTGTGGATAACAGTAACTGGGTTCTAATGAGCAGTGGTCCCCGAAAACTGGGGCAGAGGGGCTGGTGAAAATCAGGTTGCTTTCATCTGCACTTTGCTCCTTCTCTTAAACCTCCTGTGTTCTTTCCTGTCTCTTTCCACATCCACATGGGTTTGAACGCGTGGTGCTGTGTGTGTTGCCTTTATGCATCTGATAGGGAGCTTCCACAGAGATTGTCCCTTGTTCCATGTAAGCAAGGTTATGTCAGCCACTGACCAGGGACACAATCCTGCATTGCCAAAACAACCCCTAATCAGCTGGGCACTTAGCACCACTGAACCATCGTAAAAGCTGATTCGTGGTGCGCAGCAAGACATTGGCATATTTTCAGACATTTAGCCAGAGCTGAAAAAAGCAGACGCCTGAAAGGGGTCAGAGTAGAAACGCTCCAGCTTTGCCCACCCATCAGCAATCATCCTGTGAGTAGCATCAACACAGAGGGCAGGCTGGGCTCTACGTTCACCCTTGCTGGTGGCTGAAGGTGTTGGGCTAGCAATTAGCAGCTACTGGAGAGTTCTCACAATCCTATGGGAAATGTTTGCTGGAGATAAACCTAAGTTACTGGAGGAGTCATGCTTATGTGACAAGCAGATGGCACACTCCCCATCCTCTCTTTCCAGACAAACCACGCTTGTAATTTCTTGGCAAATAACTTTACTGCAGTAAGAAAGAAAGCTTTCCACATCTCAGTCTCCACTTTCAGCAAAAGTGCAGATCCTGAAGTCCACACAGCAAAAGCAGCACTCCTTGGAGAAAGGAGAGCAGAACTTAGCACCAGCATCACTGGGACAGGGACATGTACAGAGATGAAGTATGGACCAAGAGGATAAAAGCATCCTTGGAATCATTTGTGCTGTGGTGTACGTGTGGATCCCAGCAGGCATACATTGGTTTCCTTCTCTCAAGAGTTTGCCTGGAGTAATGGCAGCAATGTGGAGATTGGCTTGCAAGGAAAAGGCAGGATTATTATTTATTGGTTTTGCTTCTGTACCATGAGACTTATCTTGTTGCAATCCTGTGCTGTTGTGCTAAGATGGGAATGTCAGATAAACATTAGTGACCCAAGGTTCTGCTGCTGCATCCCTGTCTTAGACACTCCTGAGCTTTTTACTGGAAGTAAAACGCTCAACAGCCCATGTCTGCTCTGTAGCTAGTCCCAAAATGAGATAAGGGGCTTAATTTTGTGCTGATAGATCAGAAGATGTGAATGCGTACAAACATATTCTTAGCCAGTGGAAATCAGCCCAGCTTTTGGGTGCCAGCTGGGGAAAGAGATTAGTTGATGGGATATGTAAATCTAGACAAAAGCATTAAACACTTTACTCCTCATACTACCTTAAAATGCTATGCTCACTTTGCTGAATTTGGGCTTTATGGCAGGACCATAATGGAAGACAATAAAGCTGAAAGATGAGGGAGAATTGAGGGAGGAGGTGTCCAGCACACTATGCTGCTGTCACTGCATGAAGTCAACCCAGAGATCAGCAGGCTTTCTAGCTCAAGCCTGGACTCGTAAGCTGAGCACAGCAGAGCTGAGTTGCTCTCAATGAACCACCTCTGCTCTCAGGCTGCATCTCGGCTGTAGGTGAAACTTGAAGAATGGTATTTTACCAGCAAAATAGCCTGCTGGGCTCCCCATGGATGGAGAAAGGTGGTATGCAAAGGGGCTGGCACCCGAGATGACAGAGAAGCAGAGAAATGGAGGTGACATCTGGCACCTGGAGGCAATGCTGACCTCCACCTTCAGCAGCAGCAATAGAAGTGGCACCTTGAGCCCTGTTGGGCAGGGGAAACAAGGGGAAACAATGCGCTGACCCCACATCCAGCACCTCTGGAATGATACCCATCGCTGCCCAGAGAGCTAGAAATACTCCAGCATTTTATTGGCAGGTCCTGGCAGGAGCTCTTCTTTTCCTTGACAGATAGGAGACAGACAGCTAAAGTACTGCACAATTAATGGTTTTATGACATAGAAAAATTGATGACAAAGTCCTTCAGTAAAGAACATGTGATCAGTCCTTGCTAACCAGTGATGGAAGAAACAGCAGCTTCTGAGCGTGTAAACTCCTGGCTGCTGACAGGACGAGGACCATGGTGGGACATGCCAGCTGCTTGTGCTGGGAGCACAGAGCCTGGCACAGTGAAGAGCAGAGCCAAGCCCTGAAGTGAGCTCCTGGATACAGTCACAGGGTCAGGGTGACTTGCACTGGCTTACACCCTACATCCAGCATCAAAGTGTAACACCCTAAAACACTGGCAGCCAAGCAGTCCGTGCTGGCTTATTTACCCACCAAGATGAGAGGAACACTGGGCTGTGTAACTGAACCGCTATTGCGAACTGCTTCAAAGTCATTTTAGCTACATCTCTGCTGTACCTGCAGCCAGTTTGCAAAATGTGATCTAAGGGGCCCCAGGGGGAACAGGCAGGAAGGTGGAGAGATGAGATGTGTGTGTCCCCCGCCAAAATCCTAAGTGATATTTTAGGGTCTCTAAAAGATTGAATTAGCTGTAATCTCTTCCAGCTTTAATCGCTGCATTCAGGCAAGTAGGACAGGCAGCCTTGTCCTCCTGCATTCCGGTTTCCCCTACTGAGCAGAAAGATGGGCTTCACATCAGCAAGGCAGCTGAGATTCCCCCATTTTTTGGGGCGGGGGAGTACAGGCCAGTTTCCATTATCCATCAGTGTCATCTTGTGTCATTGTATCTGTGAGAGACATGTTGACTATCACTTCTGCATCTGGGAGTGATGAGCTCTCTGAGGCAAAGGACAGTCCCATTCCTCTGTGGTGATCGTCCTTGTCATAATCTTCTTCCTCCTCCTCTTCATTCTTCTGCAAATCTTGGTCACTGTCATCATCACCATCTGCTGCATTGTCCTCAATCACTTGAACCCTCTCTCCAGCATCTGGATCCACATCAGTCTTAAACCACACAGCTTTGTAGCCATCATCTGCCACATGCCTGTCTGTCTTGAGGATAGACTTCACTTCTTTCTCATGCTGAGTCTCTTCTTCCACTTCTTCCTCTTTCTCTTCCTGGTCAAAGATGGTGGTGGAAGCTAGAGAAGACTTTGGGAGGCTATCAATTTTTTTTGCATTGGAAGAGGGCAAGGAAAGTGCTGGCTGCTCTAGCACATGTGTCATCAGCTGGACTCTGCCATTTTCTGACACCTCATGCTGGTGCAAAGCTGGAGCTTTGTTGCTTACATCTGGGTGTTCATCTTGCTGGTAAGATTTGTTCTGGTAATCCCCAGAGATTTCCTTGGAGAACTACAGGAGGAGAGATACCTTGTGATTGCAGTGAAAGGAAAAGAAATGGGGGCAGGGGGAAAGGGCTGGCTGAAGTGACTGAGCTACTGCTCAGGAAAGCTTCAGCTTGTTTTGCAGTTAGACCTATTTAAAGCCTGGGAAAGATATGGCTCCCTAGAACAGCTATTTTTTTATTGACTCCATTTCTGGTTTTTTTTTCAGGTAAGCATGGGCACCATTCCAGGAACACCAGCAATGTATAATAATTTGTACCCACCCATGTGACATATTACTCTGGAGTGGGGTTTATCTCAGGGTGAAGGACTATTGTTATTCACCTGAGCTATGTGCTCTGGGCTCATGTTGTCGTCAGTGCAGCCTAGGCCCCTGATGGTCCCATCCTCAGGCAAAGATCAGCATCTGGTCAGATGAATTACACCCTGAACTTCAAAGCAAGCAGTCTGCCAGGGACTTGAGAGCACCAAAAGTAAACAGCTCAGGTGCAAGACAACTGCCTAAGCCCAAGCTTTAGTATAGGATATGAAGGGACCTTCCTCTCCTTTTACTATAGAGGGAGGATGAACAGTGGTTTATAGCACAGACACAGGTTTTTCAGAGACTACCTCTGATATGTGTCACATTCATCCTGTATTTTCATTCACATTCATCCATGGAGCTGTGGTTGTCTCCTTTCTGTTTCTGCTCATCATCTACCATACAGCTCCAGCCTCAGGTGGCAGGAAAAAAACAACAGCAAACAACATCAAAGTGATGCTACCTTTGCAAGCATTGTCTCAGGAATGATTCATCACCTTCACACAAGTATCTGTAGTATTTGGACAGCCCATCCCTACTTCAGAACCTCCTCAGATCCCACTTCCTAACTAAGAAATTCAGGTACAAACAAGTCACTTACCTTTTTCCTTACCAGGTATGTGACTGCTTTTCCATACCGTTTATGTATCATCACTCCAAGGAAGACTAAGGCAATTAATAGCAGTGCTGCTAGTGTACCACCTAAGAGACTCATATCCTGAGCAGTGTGTATCTTATCAGAGGAGGTTACAACTACAAGAAAAACAAAAAAGTGTTACAAAGCCTAAAAATAGCAGCCTGCTTTTCTAACACAGCATTTCATTGTGGGAGAAGCTCCAACCAGTTTTTCAAGGGTAAAGAAGCATCCTATGCTGCAGAATGTGACAGTCATATATTTAATACCACAGAGGCCATTTGTTTGCTTTCCTAAAAGCAGAGGGCTTTTTTAAGGTGAACAGTCACAGAATATTATAACTTCCAACAAGCTACATGAAGTGGAAATAGCATCCATTTACAGATGATTTTTTACTCCATGATTTAACTAAGATAATATATACATGACTGTATTAGGCAAGCAGATGTTACAAAGAGTAAAGCTAAGTAGGTCTTTTACTTTCCCACTTCACCCATTTACACCAGAATGCAAAAATGAGCTGTGTTTGTACATTATGTGTCTGAAAACGCAAAGCTTCCTTTAATCCAGAACATCACCTCTGATAGTGATGAGCACATTAAAATAAGAAATAAAGAAGCATAAGAAGAAACAGGAGGACAGGATACTTTTTCCTGCCCTTTTGTAGCTGTAGCAGTATAGACTAGCCTTCACAGAGTGGCTTATGCTTTCAGCCACAGGTTGGTGTAAGCAGATTTGTATAGACATCAACATTATAGTGGAAAGACAGTAACTTCCTCAGGGTTAATCAGCTTGCTTGTTGTTTTCTGTGATATTCTTAGTTTTCTAGCTTCATTTTGTATTGTAAATTAGTCTCTTTAAAGTTTAATCATTAATGGAACATGGTTTTGTTCTCCTGCTGACCTGTTTATGACAATGGACTTTGAGTATTCCCTCCACATTTGGTTACACCCTCAGTTTATCATTAATACACTGATAAGGGTTTAGGACCTCAGTGAATTTTTGCTCCTTACACCTGTCTCCTAGGAAGCCACAGCTCACAGAGCTGATGGGAAACTCCACCACCCTTAATTCCTGTGCTGTGCAGCATGCAGTGCCTCTGTGAAAACTACCTTACCTTGGTGGAATGACTCACCTGAGACTGATGTGAGCTGGGTCTGGCACTGGTATCTCATAAACTAGAGGCCAATGTACAGTTACCACTTCCCAGAAGGGGACAGTGTATTAAAAACAACTCTAGTTTCTCCCTGGATATTGGAATGCTCAGTAAAGCACTCTCCAACCCATCGCACACACAATCCTTAACACAACTTCGTAGAGCCGAGGGTTAAATATCCTACAGCTTGGCTGGGCACGTGGTAATCTCTGCTCTGTTTAGGCCATTCCTGGGTGCTGGCTACAGTATGGAATAAAACAAAATTCCTCTGATAGGTTCTGAGCCACTCTGTAATTTCAATCTACTTTTTTGCATAGTCACCAGCGTAATTATTTTGTGTGGTTTAAATAGCAAGGGCAACATTTAAAAGTTAAATTTAAAAGTTTAAAAGAGGTGTTAGTACATCTGTTTGGAGCATTTACAGCTCCATGTACTGACACCTGAACCAGCTTTCTGCTGAGCTGAACTGTGCCATTAAACTGGGTTTAGGTGATTTTTATGCAGTCATCATTTTTAGCTGTGAAGCGACATTACCTTTAGGGAATCTAAATTTACACTCAGGACCCCGATTTTTTCCTCCTGAAATCCCCACAACGGTGGTAATAAGAGGGTGAAGTAATAGAAGACACCAACTAGGAACTGCAATCACACATCATCATGTAGAAACCAATGGAGTCTAGGCATTATCTGCCTATCCTGATGTGAAAATGCATGATATTGGCTCATCTTAATCCAAAGCACAAGATGTTTCATAAGCTTCAAATCTAACTAATTTATAACACCTATTTAAAAGTCATTTCTATGAAGTATGGAAGTGTAAGCTATTTTTATGTCAACAAAACCAAATGATAGCTGGAGGGTTATGTAGCCTCATGTCTATCTTATTTCTCATGGATCATTTCTCCTGGTAAGACCTTAAAATCTTGGAGTATAAGAGCTTGACCTGACGAGCAGAAAATGCCTTGGCTCATGAGGATGCCTGGCTTTGTGGGAGTGTGCCAACCTCTGTCTGCTGTGCATAAGATGGGAAATAACATTGCAGTTTTCTCTATTTTTAGCTGAAAAGGAGCAGTGATGTACCGAGGTGTCAGGTCATCTCCCTTGCCATGATAAGACATCCTGGATTATTTCTGACCCATAAAACAGAATTAGCTTTGGAGTAACAAGAAAAGATGCTACAACACATGTCACTACTTAAAGTCTCAGGAGGCTGTTTGAGGTGTGTGGTGACCACATCATAAGGATGTTGTTTGTTTTCTCTTATAGCCACCACAGAACCTCCTGTAGGTATGTGGCTGGCCTCAGCCCCAGTCCACAGACTTCAGTGTGTGACCTGTCATTGCCAGTTTGCCCACAGAAGTAGAAAAGACTCCCCCGTCATCTCCACAAAGCAGAAAACAGACACCCAGCCTACCTGTGGCAAGGATGACCTCTACCATGATTACAGTGCTCGCCTCCTGCAGGCTCACCACATCTTTTCCAACAGCCTATGTGAACATGGGAAAGAGATAGCTTAGAGACTTCCTAGGTCTCCAGCTTACTCTCAGGATATGTGGTGGGCCCTTTGTGGGCGAAGTATCTTGTCCATATCCTCACCACAGCCTCACAATAGCCCTGCATATATATGTATGCATCCTCATAATAGCCTGCATTATAGCTGGACAATCTGGTCAGAGAGAAGGAAAAGCTCTGATGATTCACTGTCGTGGGCCAGAACCAGGTGCATCACTTGTGTACAAGTTTGCAGCACAGTGCTGTACACAGATAATGAGGTAGTGTGGGGCAGGCAGCAGCATGTGTTAGCACCTGTCTCTCCCATGTAGCTAAAACTATGCTATAGTCAAGCTGGTTCAGACTGCTCCATCAGGCACAGCATTGTGCTATGCAAGTTTTAGAGAGCCAGTTGTTGCTGGCAGGCAGATGGACAAAGTGAACATCTAGCTTCTTAGAAAGTCTAAAGTTATTAACTACTTACTTTGACCTGAGCAAAAAATCTACTGGATTTACCAAAGGATTTCCAAGTTTGGGGCTGGGGTATATGCCAGCAATCATACCCTGCCCATACCTATACGTCAACCTCCTACCCACTTACTCACCTTCCTTTTTTTGTTAATCAGAATTAGAATGTGGGAGGGGGGCTCCTAAAATCTCCCCAGCTGACTTTGTGCTTGTCTCCAGGGATATTTTCCACAGGACTGGAGAAACAATTCTACAGCTAGCACCAGATACAGCCTGTATCACACAAAGTAAGTTTGCTATCACTTCATGTCCCTCCATTCCAATGCAGTTACGATGCAAAGGGTTGGGGCAAGGACTGTCCTTTCATTATATCCCTTACCTAATGGAATTCCACCCTTGGTGCTTCCCTACTAGAAACTATCCCTTCCTTCCACAACCGTGGCAAGATAATGAAGAAATGGTTACCCTACCTCAATGGTTACAGTTCCCGGTGACTGCAGCATCATGTTTGTCAGGATGAGTCCGTCTTTTGTTATGATGAAATCGGTGCTGTTTTTTATGTAGTACTCAATGTTTGGGTTGAATTTCTGAAAAGCCAGAAGAGTAAATGATTAAACCACACTCTTTGTGCTTTGCATGCATCTTCATAACTACCCACTGGCAAGATTCATCAAATACACCTGAAGTATGAGCTGGTGTATAGTGCAATAAATAAATTTGGACTGAGGACGTGAGAAAGGCTGAACTCAACTGTGTTCACCCTGTTGCTCAGGGTTCAAGAATGTATCCTAAAATTGTTGCCTGCAAAAAAAACCCAGGTCTTACCCAGCTTGTCTTGGCATCTTTAGTATATGCCCAAGAAAAACATATCTGTGCAAGGGACCTTGTAAATTTGATCAGTTCTGCCTTTAATACAATGTCAAAGGAGGATGTACATGGAGAATTATACTTGTATGGAGGTCTGCACAATTTTTTCCTTTGTGTTTAGGCTTTTATTCCTCTTCTGGGTCCCCAGTCCTTTTATGGAAGCCTTGGCATCAATAAAACTAGCACCATTTTCTTTATTTAATAGGGTGGGATGGGAATGGCTCATCAGTAAAGTTCTTGCCCTTTCGCTCTACCAGTACGTTCGTTGTCCAGGAATTATTCTTTCAAAATGAGTCCTTACAGGGAGAAGGTTAGCAATTTCTAGTCCAGGACTGCAGGTCTTTGCTAGTCTACTGTCTTTGGACAAGCTCCTCTTCCCAGGCCAGTCCACAAATAGCTTTCCCTGACCTGGCAGACAGAGGACACCTCCACCTGGGATCCTGCCACACTGAACTCTTCAAGGAAACATTTTACCCATCCCTAATTCAGATGTGGACCTGTTCACAGTATCTGCTAACTGTTGGCTTTACTTGGCATGCTGTTTTGCAGCAGATCAGCTCACCTACATAGATCTGTGTGGGACTGCCTTTTGGAAGAGAGGAGTCCAGCAGCTTCTCCACATTATATCACACCAAAAGCGGTTTTGGTCTATGTGGAATTATAATACAGAACACTAGAGTTCTGCTTTAAGTCTAAAGCAGTGAGAAAGAATGCAGTGCATTTTCAGTTTCTTACGTCAGGGAAATCATCATCCGCTGCTGTTATCATCAGGGGCCTTGAAGGATCACCAGCTTGGAAGACAAAGCTTCTTGGGGCCAGACCAACAAATACTGTCCCGTGGTAGATACTGCTCGCAAAGTACGGTGGATAATAACTTTTATTGATGACCTTAATTTCTACACTGACTACAGAGTATTTCTGTATGTTGTTGACCTGGGTGGCCTGGTGGGAGAGAAAGAAAGAGAGAGAGAGATGCTAGCCTTTTCCTGTTAGTGACGAGACATAAAAGAACAGGCTTGATCTGAAGCCCATTGCAACCCATGGGATTCTTTCCATCATTTTCAGTGAGCTTTAAGCCAGGCCTGTCACAGGTGGCCTTGTGGTTTGGAGTCCTTGTGTTTTAGCTTGCTTCTGCTTTTGGCCCTCCAACCAGTCTTGGTCTAGCCCCAAAGTCTAGATATGACCCTCCATAAGGGCCACATCTGGAAAATTGTCATGCTCCAGTACAAAGCAGTGAGATTCCGGCACCAGCAGGCAGAGTCTGCTCATCTTTGTGAGAGTTTGAGTCAGTTCAGTTACTGCCTGAAGGTCCATATCTTCCTGGGTATGTATGTGCAGGAAGTGATTTTTAACTCTCTCCTTTCCTCATGAGCTGTAGCCAAAAGAGGAGCTTGCCTCTAGAGTTAAGTTACATTAACTACTGTAACACAAGCTCCAGTCGTGCCTAAAGAAAGCCTTCCAGTTACGTTCCTCCATACTTTCAACTCAGCAGGATGTAGTGATTCAGTTAATTAGCTTTGATGTTGCAACCCACACATAAGGGAAAATGCCTCTTCTGCAAGGAAGTTGATACAAGACACTGGTCTTAGAAGACCAGGCACTTCCAAAAGGAAGGGTGTAACTGAGTGATTATTAATGTAGTTGACTCCTGTCACATCAAGACTGCTGCTTCCGAGAAAGCCAGCTATGCTGGCTTGCTGTCTGCGACATCATCAGACTTACCATGACTTGCAGTATGTATGAGTCTGGGGCAGTTGCTACTTTGTTCATAGTTAGATTCCCTGTGTTTGCATCCACTGAGAATACTTTGTCTGTATCCCCTAAAGAAAATGGAAAAACTATTCAGTTATCAGATACCTTCATAAGGTGACCTGGAGCTCATTGATTCATTTTTTCACATCTTAGTGACAATAGCTCCAGGGCATAATGCAGTTTTCCTTGCCTGCCTGGCTGCTTCAAGGGCTGGGAGTGCTGCCCCGGGGATTCAGAGGGTCTCAACAGACAAAAAGAGTTGAGAAGATGTGTGTGAACCCAACTAGATGAGGTAGGGCAGAAACAGTTTGCATTTTCAGTGCCTAGGCCCAGATATAGCCAGCTTAAATTCCACTGAATGCCTAGAGCCTAGAGACGCTGGTGCAATTTTAGGACTAGAGGTCTCCAGTTCCCTAACCCTAACCTGAACCCAAACACTAACCGAACACACACTGCACTTCAGGAGACATAAGGGAAGGATTATTCCTATTTTAAAGGCAAGAAAACAATCTACAAAGAAGAGTTGAGTGGGGATTTGACTTTAATAGTTCTAGGCATCTAAAGAGATGACATCTGTACCTGATATTTTTACCAATATTGTGAAAAGAAAACATCTCGGTGCATGATTTGTCCAACTTACTGTGAACATTGGCCTCAACATGAGCTACATTCTGCACTGGAAATGCTTATTTCTGTCTCCTAACTACAGAAGGAGCCTAGACACAGAAACCTCCTGGTATCAATGTAGGGGTAGAAATCAGCTTCCTACATCTCTAATCTGTGTTTGAATCCTAAGAACATATATGTTGGATATACATTAAAATATAAGGAAAATTTTCAGTTCTCTTCCTCACTCTGAGACACTGCAGGCTGTATTTAGACAAGGACCCCCCAGTCTGGGGTTCCCTGTTGACTGTAGGGTAGGGAGGACATGCTAGATCCAAAATGCCTGTGGAATTTAGGTTTCTTTAATGTATTTATTATCAGAAGGACATTCACAGATGTGGTGCCATCTGGCATAGATAAAGGGAGATGAATAAGTGATCCCTCCACCTGGCCAATATGATCTACCTTTGTCTTGATAGTTACTCAAAACCCCACTATTGTTAAAAAAAAAACAACAAAAAGAATAAATCATTTGATTGAAATAAATGGCCCAGTCAATGATAGGGCAATCAGTTGACTGTATTCAAGTAATCTCTTTGAAATCAAGACTTAAACAGGGCAGATTAGATAGTGACAATGTGCTGGGGAATAAAAACATAATTCTTGACAATGAACGGAAGATATGCTGATGATGTGGGAATTTCGGGTTCAGCTCAAAGACTGAATGAAAGTGGTGTGACCAGACTAGCAAAATCAAGCCTAAAATCGTTAAGATAAAACATGTCTCTCCTCCCCAAAAAACAAAGTCCTTTTGAAACAGATTTCATTGTGATTGGTTTGTGGGACTGTAATTCTCTTTTTCTTCCTCTCTGCACAGTCTGTTTCTTCTATTCTGTGGTTCTATTTAGGTTTCTGTGGCAGAAACAGAAGGGCAAATCCTCAGGCCCTCAACTCTCAAGTGCTCTGAAACATATCTCCTCTTGGCAGGTAATGCAGAGGACATATGAGCAATCCAGTTTGTGGAAGGTGATGACTTCTACTCACCACCAACAATGCTGTACACGATTTTTTCATTTAAAGTGTAGTCAGGATCAATAGCATAGATAGGCCCTGGCTCCAGGATGAGTGGTTCCATCTGCAATAACAAGGCAAAGCATTACGTGCCACACTACAGCACCAAATTAGCGTTTGCAGCATTCTCCCATCCCAATGTGGCTCTGGTGCTTTTGTCTGGGCAGAATGGCATTTATTGCTGGGAGATGGCTGTAACAGGGCAGAGGTAAGATAGCCTAGAGCAAAGGGTTTTCCAGCTCCTGCCTCTCCTGTGATGTGCTGCAGGAACAAGGATAAGCAGCGCTGCCTGGGGTAGGGGAACCTCCACTTTCCAGGATGATGAAAGCTCCCTGTCATGCTGAACCATCTGCATTTACGACTGGAGGTCAGCGTGAGCTCATGGAAATTATTAGGCACTACCCACTGGAAATAGCATCTGGATACTGTTTGAGAATAGCATCAAGGATACTGCTTGATCATGCCTGCTTACCGCCATCTCGAAGATATTGATCCGCCCAGTATAGGGTCTGCTGATGCAAATGCTCTTTTCTGTGTTAATGAAGGTACAAGGTAGGAACCATGGTGGTTTGGTGTCAGCTTGCTCAATAAATACATTTATTGTTGTGGTAGCTGTGTTGGTGGTGTCAGGGCTGCCCACAGGCCTGTCCTGTACTCAAAGGCAAAGCATACTCATGAGATGCAAGTTTTATTGCCAAAAGAACACATCTGCAAAAGCCAGTGGGCCAGGGTCTTTTAGCTGTCTTGACTGTATTCTGTCAAAGGCTTAGCAGTTTATGTGAGATTAGCTAAAGCAGTGAATTATCTTATTTTGCTGACATAGGTGAACTGTATGCAAGTAGTCTATCACTGTGTAATTGTGGAGGGTGGAAGGCTGCTCCAAATTCACCTCCCTCAGTGTCCACCCTCCCTCCTGCCATCCCAGAGATTCCCCATTCATACTTACTTTTCAATTATGAGAGACTGGGGCAAATGAGGCGTTTTTTCCTCCTGAAGAACTTACCCTTGCATACAAAACCAACATTGTCGATTTAAATTTCTCATAGTCCAATGATTTTTGTAAATAAATTTCTGGGTTGTTAACTCCTTTTATGGCAAAATAACCATCTGTGCCCTGGCAGGGGGAAAAGGAAAAACCCGCTAGCAATCTCGGTCACAGAACTGTCCAAAATACTACTCATTGCTGTGTTTGTGATCCCAGTCAAGATCTTTAATCCTGGGGACCTGGGTTGGATGGGTGGGGTGTGTGCAGTGTGAGAATGCTAGAACTATTTAATCTTTGGTATTGCACGCAGGAGTTGCCTAGCTTGTCAGAAAAGTTTGTTTGTGTTCCCATGAGTTTTATTCTCCAAGATCCCCTGCTTTGCCTGCTTACCCACTCAGCAGGTATTGGGTGAAATCTTTTACCTCATTTATTTCCTACATTCAACAGGTTGCCAACATTACTTGATTTTGGGTCCATGACAGCCAAGAAATCTCACATCCATGCACAAAACAGATCAAAGACAGCTTAGCCTCTGAGAACCGTCAAGATCACTTGCCTTAGCCTAGCACAGCTGAACTTTGGAAGCAACTATAAAGCCAAATTGAAATAACATACATTGCATTTTACTCTATAGCCTTCTACACTTGCTTTGGTTCTCCTTTAATCTTATGTCTTGACTAGAATTCCTCTGCATTTCTAAATCCCTCTGAATTTACACCAATGTGAGGGAAAAGTCTTACCCTAGAGCTGAAATTCAAAAACTCGTGGTTTCTGTTCACAACCCTTCACACCCCTGGAGTTATGGAGGTAATAGCAGCAGAATATTAGACACTGCCTGCTCACTCCACAATGTTTTTTTTAAATGTAGATATAAATTTTGTTATTCTTTTAATTACTTTTTTGGTTGGTTGGTTGGTTGGTTGGTTTTGGTTTTGTTTCCATCAGGCCCTTGCACTCTAGGCTGGCATCCATTTAACTGTGCATACAGTCAATTTCCCATGTTTACCAAGCAAACCCCTTAACAGCAAATAAACAAAGGCACTAAACTTGAATCCGGGGAAAGTGAAGTCTGTCTTTAGCTTTGCAAAGGACTTCTTGTGTGATCTTGGGCAGCTCATGTTATTTCCCCTCTGCATGGGCACTGTTGGCAAACAGGACAATAACTCCTTTCCCTATCCAACTCAGCACAATTCTAAACTCTGTGAGGTACAAAGGTATCTCCTGATATGTTTACAGACCATCCCAAGAAGGCTTCCCTGGACCATATGGCTCAGAGTATCCTAGATGAAAGTTTAATCTGTACAGTGTAATAAAAGTGTGAGCAGTAAAACAATTCAGTATCTGACATGTTGGTTGCACTGTTCTGCTAACAAAACAAACATTTGATTTTTGCAACAGCTGTACGGCTTCCAGAAGCTGTCAGGGAACTAAATGCAATACAGTGCAATACCTTCCCTCAAAGCTGGGACTCTTCTGAATTAAAAACAAAGACTTCTCCAGAGCTACCATTTTTTCCCCAAAGATGCTCACCGGCAATTTTGTTGTAAGTTCATAAAAGATGATGTCCAGGTCAGCATCACTAGCACTTAAATCTTCACGGGCTACAATGGTTGCATTCACTTTTGTATCCTGAAACAAAGTTGCTCTGGTTATTCTCTTTGTGAAATGGGCTGAAGACTTCTCCCTGCTAACCTTTTCTTAGTCCCACAGCACTGGGTGACCCAGTGCCCCCTTCACTTCCATAAAATGTTTACCTCAGGGACAACTTTGGTGAGATTCATTTGCTTAAACACTGGGCTGTTATCGTTCACGTTGAGAATGGTCACTAAAATCTGCAAATAATCACTCTGCAGAAAGAGTAAAGTGAGAGAATCAAAGACAAAAATAAAGACTGTTAGGAGCTGATCCTGATTTGCAGAATGACTAGAGGGGATGGTGAAAGGAGCACAGCTGGATGGGGCTGGGGTTCGCAGCACCCACAGTGTGTGGAGGGTTGTGCATTTGTTCCCACCCCCTCCTCATTCACAGAGCTTTGGGTGCTCTCTCTTTGTTGAGAGGGTGTGTACATCCACAAAGAAAAGGACATCTCATCCCAGTCTGTGGACTAGGAAAAATGGAGGGAAGTACGTGCTGCCCTGCAGTATATTGTAACAGGGCTGAGAGCACTGGAAGAGCACTCACCTGCCCAGCAGTGTTCTTACAAATCAGGTCCACCATCAGCAAGGTGTCTTTCTGTATGCAAAAAACAAAACCCCAGCAATTGTAGAAACAAGTCAAAATGTACCAAATCTTTCTAAAGTAAATGAGACAAATACATGCATTGCTGAATCAGAAATGGTACTGGGCTTTATCTTGTTTTCAGACATATCTAACTTTTCTTTTCTTTCCTTTACAGCCCTCCATCAGCACTGGAATCTTGTTTACGATGGAGTCAAAGCAGACCTATACTCCAGCTTCTCTCCCTGTAATTCCTGTAACATGTCAGCAGAGCTATTCGGCCATTTTCTTGCAGTTCAGGTGACTTCAAATAGAGATTTCTTTTTAAATTGAATGAAACAGAAATGTACCATGCAGCAAGTACAGTGTTGCCTGTAGGGTGTTAACTCTGTCTGCTGTTCTTCAGCCAAATAAATGTGGGTTTTTACATTAGGGGAAAGACAGCTTAAGGATGCTTGTGGCTGTGTACAGAGCACTCCAGGAAGGTAAAATAATTTAGCAGCAACCTAAATGAACACATTGACCTTTTATACTGCCTTCACACAAGATCACCTCACTGCTCAAAGCTGTGTTTTCTAGAAGCAAACAGGGATCATTTTGAACACTACAGTTGCCACATTTTTGGCTTTAAAACTTCCCTTGCTTTAATTCATACAGGTTAATTGAAAGAAGGTCACAGCAAGCACACCATGCATCCCCCTCCTCCCAATACTCTGCTTGTGGAAGGGCTGATCTCCACAAGCAGTGAACTCAAACCCAGCTGAAATAGCTTTATTTTTCAATGTTATTTCCTAGATCCTTTAGAAATGCCTTACGAATATCTGAAAGTCCAAGACCCCAGGTTGAAACTTACTGCATCCTAGCTTTATCTGTCTCATTCGGGCAGCCTGCTAGCTAAAGACTTACCTCATAGTCCACACTTCGGCTCAGCTGTAGCTCAGACCCCTTTATAGTGAAAAAACTGTGGTCGGGGGAAGAAGGATCAATCATTACAGTGAAGCCTGGTTCCACACGGATAGTGGTCACCACGTAGCCAAGAGGGTTATTTTCATAAATGCTTGGGTTTCTATTACTCACAGAACACCCTGGAAAAACACACAAATTAGACACAAAATTGCCCAGGGATTCACATTCTGACAGAGTTGAGTGAGACCTGAGACCCCTTTGGTTACCCTTGGAGAGAAGGTTGTTGAACAAAGCTGTCTTGGAGTAAGAAGGTAAAAATCTCCCACTTATTATGGTGCAAGCTGCTGCCGCCCGGGGGGTTATTCTTCTGTGGTCACGGACCTCCTGCAAGAGCTTACCTTGTTGCTGTGCTGAAACATGTGTTACGAAGAGCAGCAGAAAGAGCATAGCAGTGAGGAGCCAGTGAGAAACAGCCATGGTGAGCTGCCAGTTGTTGAAAAAAAAATGCTTCTGATTAAGCTGGTCTTCTCTCCCTGTTTCTCCCAGCACCATCTTCTGCATTCACTGCTTCGTAAAGGCCAAAACCATTGGCTGGCTGGAGTGGATTACTGCAGTTCAACCTTTGCCTCTTTGCCTCATTGGATGACTTATTGAAAGATATTTACTGGTCATGGAACATGATGACGCATAAATTCCTGTTTCTGCTTTGTTCCTGGGTCTTTCCTATCCTAAACTCTCTGTAGCAACAAGGATAGATTTGAAGCATTTCAGAATTCAGAGGCAAGCCCCCTGAGATAAACATGAAGGAGGATAAGGGCTGACATTTGGGAAGCTGTCTGTATACTTCAGCCTCTCCCAGTGAGGAGGAAGCAGGCAAATTTATGTTTCCAATGTGCCAGGGAGAGGGTGTGTTTTGGTTAGATCATTTCCTGGAAAAAGTCATAATGATGCTACTATACCAACTATATCTTATTTATTTTAGCCAGACCTTTTCTTCATGGTCCACATTCTCTTCTGTAACAGGTTTTGTTCTCCAGCCCATGACTTATGGTTTCTCTCTTCTAGTTGCAGTCTGTTATGCTGTTCCTGAAAAACAGCTTTAAAAAAAAATAAATTAAAAAGCCAGCTCTCAGATGTCTTATTTCTGGAAAAGACAAAGGTTTCAGGAAAGAGCCATCTTGGCCACTCTTTTGTCTGGATGGTAAAGGAAGGAGCTAGGGCCTGTGTAAGTCCTTGGGTTGAGATAACCAGTTATGTTTCTACAACCCTCATGTTATTCCCAGATACGTGACAGTATCCTCACAAGGTGAGCAGAGTGGATCCAGAGACAGCGACTGGGCTCAGCTGCAGCCCAGTCGTTGCTCAGAAACTTTGTAGGGACACCTGTCTCCTTCTGTCAGTGCCTGGCAGTGGCTCTTTGTAGGGATGCTCCCCAGAATCTCCATCTAGGCTCCAATTATTTACATCTCAGCAGTTTTCCGAAGCCTCAATAGCGTGATATTCTGCTGTTTTGTTCTGCCTTTTTCTAAGTAAATTTTCACAAGCCAAATATCATGGGGCAAGACATTTGGCCACTTGAGCAAAGAAACACCATTGTTTTCAACTTACCCATTTTATAGGAGGAAAAAGGGTACAGCTTCTCTCACTGTTCCTTTTAAACTCCCAATTGATTTCAGAAAGTTCTTAGATGCTACCTTTTAGCCAAATAGCTGTTAGTGGCTTAACAACATACAGGTTGTCAACACTCCTTCCAAAAGTCCTCCAAGAAGTCTCTTTCCTAGCAGAGATTTCCTACAGACCGAAATAAATGCCATGGTCCAGAGAACAGCCTCTCAGCATCACAGTAAGGGAATGGGTGCTTAGGTGAACATTTAAGAGCAACTAGCTTCTTCACAGATGTCAGGTACACAGCATAAATGGTGACAACTGATGGTGCAGGGATGGACTGAGAAGTTCTGCGGTAGGCAGCCACGACTGCAGCTGAATGCACCTTATTTTAGAGCTGCTTTTCAAAATCTGTTGGTTTTTAAGGGAAGGTAGAGTTGCTGTTCTGTCAGAGTAGGGAATCTGCCAAGCAGCATGGTGCAGGAATAAAACAGAAACTTCATTAAATGGTAGGAATATATTTCTTCTAGTGGAGCTTTGTCTTTAGCAGCTGTGAGAAAGCTGGGCTAGTAAATACAGGGGCAGAGTGGAGTAGAAACTCTATTTACAGTGTTTATTTACATTGCATAGCTCTCAGTACATTTCTTTGCAATGAGTTTAGCACCTGGCTAAGTTTCTGCTAAACAGAGGCCCCGATACTGGCCTTTTTTTACAGCTGGATTGCATGCAGTCCTGAGTCACAGCCACAGAAGATGTGGCCAAGGACTCCAGCTAGTCCCAACATGCCTTATACTGGGGAAGCCTGGCAAAATACTTCCCGCCCCCCCAACCTGCATTCTTAATATTCCAACACCTAAAAATTGTACCATCATTGTTACTGTTTCCCAAAGAGTAGCCAAAGCACAGACATAGCTAACAAATCTTTATTTGACTTCAGAAGCAGGCAGCCAAATGCTAACACAAAGTGGAAGTGATGTGCTTCATTCAGGCTCCATCTACTGACAGCAGTTCACACTGACATGCATTTCACTTGATAATCTAAGAGGATTTATTGGGTTTTGGCTGCTTTTTTATTTATGCTGTTTATGTTTGCTGATCTCACAAGTTTTTCCTAAAGCAAATTCAATAGCTTTCCTGTTTATTTTCAAAGCTATATACATGCAAAGCTGTCTCCTTGGGTGTTTCTTTCCCTTCACCTTCAGTCAGAACTGTCTGCATCTTCCTTTATGTCTGCAACCAGCTGCTTAGTGATGGGGCAAACATACTGGCTGGTAACTGCAGCCGCTTCCCAGGCATCACTGTCCGAGTGGCTGTTGGAAGGGAAAAATTGGGTGATAGTTTGTTATTCCTGGGGACACGAACTGCAGGAAGGGTGACAAGGCCACCTTGTAAAACTCAAAGATGACTCCAAGGAACAGATGTATGATAGAGGGACCCAGGTCACACCCATCTGCAGCCAGGTACCCCACAAATGCACAGGCAACCCTATTGGTGTTATTACCCCCATTTATTCTAGGCAATGTGCACAAGAGGTACTGAGGGCCAGCTTATTCCTAATAAAATTCCTCACTGATTTAACAACGAGATGTCTAACTGAAAGTGGTTGGTCACTAGGAAGAGACAATCCGCAGATCTGGGACAGCCCAGCCTCAGGTGTATCTTTGAATCAATAACTGAATCAAGACAGGGTAGTAAAGGCTTTCTATTTTAACTCTCAGATCAGGTTTCCTAATGGGACAAACAATTGTTTCAGACCAGGATGACAACACTATGATTAGAAAAAGATATTATTTCATTTCCCTGGGTTATTATTTTTAGTAACTGGCTTTTATACAGCATTTATATAGCACACCTTCGCGGCAAATCTCAATGCCAACTTGGCTTTAGGTAAGGCAAAACTGAGTACCAGGCGGGCTTGGCACATAGAAATAGAGATTACCGTGAACATAGGCACAGAAATCGAGATTGCACAGAGTCACATGCCACCTTGCAGTTAGATGAAAGCATTTGCTTTTCTAACTCTGCAAACCACACCTGGAAGTGTGGTTGCTGGCAGAGTGACAGGAGGTACAAAGTGGCATGGAGGGCTGCACTTCAGCAATGACAGTGCCTCACAAGCTGATGAGAAATGAGGCAGAAGTGATTTTAAAATATGGACAATTTAATAAATCTTCCACCCTTCCCCTTTTTGAGGATATTTTTGAGGATATCAGCTGAGTCCTCCTGATCTGCTGCATTACATCAGACTTCTGCACTTGGGGTAAAAACTGGGCATTTACAAGTTACTAAAGAACCTCTTTCGGCTTAAATACTGTGGTAATCAGGGCCATAGAGGTGACAAATCTGTCCCTCCTACCTGGTGTTTAGAAAGCTCTGGTACAACCATAGAAAGCAAAGTTCCTCATGGCTGCTTTCTTCCTCTCTCCCCTGCACATCAGTGTTGACTGGGCCTGGTGAGCTGGTTTAGATAAAGAAAATTAATAATAATTAACAAAAAAATAGTGTAACCACTACAGCTGTAAAGCAGCCCTGCTGTCTGGAAGGCAGGTTCACCCCCCAGGGCAACCTGCCTCATGGTCCACGCTCTGTTAACCTGCTGATTGTCTATAGCTGTGCAGGAGCAAAAAGAAATATCCTCTTCAAATCAGGCTCAGATGCTTTCTGGCTGGCAAAGGGACAAGTTTTAATAATCACTTGTACTCTGCCTCATTACCCAGTACCGGCATGTTCTTTTGCCCATGGATGTATACCTTTTTCAAGCATTTGGAAATTAAAAATCTACTGCATCTGCCAGGATTTTGTTAGTGGTGCATGTCCCAGAATATATCAAAGCAGTCTGAACAGATGGGAAGGAATCAATGTGCATTGAATCAGTATTTGCATTGAAGAAAGGACCAAGCTTGAAGAAAACCTCTCCAGACAATGCTGTCACTTCACAACGTACCAGCAGCAAGGGCAGCAGCAGCAGTTGTGAGCTGTATTGCAGTGCACCACATATAACTGATGATGTGCTCAGATACAGGGTCACTAGCTCCCACTGAAGCCATGTATCTGAATGAAAGACCCCATGTTGGCCATTATATGATTATGTCTAAAGCCTGCCCAGTTTGGTAGTCAGAGCCATGAGTGCAGACTGTGAAACCCAGAGGTCTTCCTCATTCTGTTACAGAGCCCATTTATCTACAAATGGTTTATTACAAGGTGCTTTATTTGGAGTAGGTAAATCACCTGCAGCTTTTCCAAAAAGGCTAAATTAAAATGCAAACAAAAAATCCCAGGCTGTGATCTGGTGTAAAGTTTTGTGTCCTATGGATTAAGCTTGAGATGCATATGCAATAGATAATGTTGGTTTATGCTTAGAAATGGCCTCAGTGAGGTCTGTGACCCGCTTTGCCTGCTGTGACTGGCAGGGCAGGCTGGTGGGATGTCTCTGCTACTGTACAGCGGCTCCAGGTGCAGCCTAGCCAGATGAAACCATCTTGCCCTTGTCTCAAGTTTTCCAAAGCACTGGTCATGTCACCCCGTTTCCTTGGAGCTAAGACCTGCACCCTGCATGACCCAAGCTGCCCTCTCATTCCCCAGGAAGCAGAGCTCTTACCTGCGCTTGTGGCCCATGAGATTTTGAATGAATTTCTGAACCTGAGCGTTTCCTCTCATCTTGCTGTATTCACTGGTAAACAGTCCATCTGAGTGCCTCTGGGACCTGAGTCAGGGAAAACACAGTAAAATGGCTGCTCTTTCCAACCATGTGATGTGGGATATATCACAGGACACAAAAGTTTCTCTCTTCCCACTGTCAAGAAGCCCTGTATCTCTCCCCTTCTCCTTTCATCTTGGGCATCTGATAAGGCCAGTGCTTAGGCTGGCTCTGGAGCTGGAGACAGCTCAGCCCCACAGTCATGCCAGTCATTGCTGGGATCCCATCTCCTGCTGGAGACTTCCATGCTCCAGGAGAGTGGTTTTGGCTGGTCCTTACCTCTCCTTGAGGCCCACCAGGTGTTTGACTAGCTGCTGCACATAGGCATTGCCATTCATCTTGCTGAGCTCACTGTGGAAAAGCCCATCAGCATGCCTCTCAGTCCTGGGAGGTTAGAAGAGAAAAAAAAAGGTGAAAAGGCATGGTTTTAAGACCTAAGAACAGGCATTTAAAAATGCTCCCTCAAGGGAAGAGGGCTGCAAACAAAGACGGGCAAGAATTTTTGCCAGCTTCGCAAAGTTTCACCAAAAAAAGGCAAGTCGTACAGGAGTTTAAAAGAAATACCTTTGTTAACCATCACACAGAAAAACCACCTGCACCTCCTTCTTACTAATGCAATCACCTTACCATAAGGATATGGGAATGTGAGGTTAACGCTGATTCAGCACAAAAGAAGATCAGTAGTTAATTAAACACTGGTTATGGCCATGGAAGGGCTGCAGGGGAGTCTCAGGTCTGTCCTCTTAAAGCCTAAGTGCTTTAGCCTCTCTGTGCTTTAATTGCCTCTACACAAGTGGGAGGAGAGACAGCCCTGCTAAAGTCTGGCATGAGATTATGAACTGGTGAACTTACAAGATTGATTATTTTTGTTATGTTTTCATGGGACTAGACTATCTGAAACAGAAACTTTCACCTCTATCAGCCCATATAAGTACATAGCAGGAAAACAGACTCAAGTGTCTTTTTTACTGTAGTTGATCTGTTTAGGGTCCTGATTTTTCTCCTGAATTACATCAAATCAACGTTTCCATTCTTAAGCAAGTAAAGAAGTTTACGACATTTGCACTCTAACTAAATCAATTTAGGGAAAAGAAAAAAAATCCAACAGCCTAGCAGATGCAAGCTCTAGAAGGAAGATAAAAGGCTAACTTTATACTTAGCAGGCTCTTTGAACAAAAAGCCACAGAGAGAAAGGAAGCAGAGGCACAAGAAATGCTTACCTCTCCTGGGACGGAAGAGATGCTGAGAAGTGTAATAGGACAATCATGGGAATAATTAGTTGCCACAGGCCAGTCATCTGGGAAAACATGTTCTCTCCTGAATTAAAGCACAAGGTTTTATGAACACCATAACAAATGACTTTGGTACAGTTCAAACACCACACAGAAGACACAGCTATACAAATAACACTGCTATAATTAAATTAGGCAGGAATTTCTAAAGAAATACTGTTTTTGCTGGTAAAGTACAAAGATCAATAATTCAAATCATTCATGTTGCCAGTTAATTGGAAGTTGGTTTTAGTTGTTATCCCATCACCACCACCACGCAGTCCCAGAGCACAGGCCTATGGTTGGCTGTGTGAGATGATGTTTGTGCTGGAGTTTTGCTGTGAGTCAGTATAATATGCCTTGAATATGCAGACAGGTATCATGCGAGTTGATCCCTCAGCAGCACAACACCATGGAATAAACCATCTTCAACTATAAGTCGCTGAGAGCTGAGCCTTCAGGGAGAGGATTTAAAGTGCCCATGAAAACACACCACACAGACAGTTATTAATATACCTAGAGAATGCCCAGGAGAAATCTCTTTGGGTTTTTCAGACAAAAAAAAAATTGGTATGTACCAAAGAAAAGTTCATCTGTGCAGAGGGGAAGGGAAAAGCTCTTGTGTGTGCCAATTATCTGCCTATCCTCTAATCTTTCAAGAAGGAAAAAAGAAATAACACCATTTCAGTAGCAGCAGAACTTCATATTTTGGGTTTTTACTAAAATAAAAAGAAAAGCATATGTTGTTTATCACAAGCCATTGCATGTTTTTCCCTTTTATTTCTAGGCTCCTTTCGCAGCCCTATATCTGCAGAGATGTGTATGCGCCTTTATAAGAGGGTGCTTACATTTCCCCAAGGATTACACAGGACCCATAGCTGTAACTTGCAATACACCCGCCTTCCTCCAGCAAAGAAGCAAACCTTGCTTTCTTAGTTGCTACCCTGGAAACTCTCAGATAGTACTTGCTAACCCAAAATCAAAGTCCTCTCACTTCGCTTTTACTTTAGTCTGAAACTAGACAGTACAGAGAGCATTAAAGGACTGACAGAGTCTCCTGAACACTTTCTAGCCACCCTTCTGGGACTGTTTGCTACTCTAAAGATGCTGCAAGATGAGAAGAGCCAAAAGGGGGAAGGACAAGAGTGGGGGATTTATACAGAAATCTATTCACTGTAAGCCACAGCACAAATATTTAATGGGGGTTGCAGAGCAGACAAGTGAGAGGTTTTGCATGATTAAGGAGCCAAGTTCATCTCACACACTTCTGATGCTTTAGTAGTGTGTTTTCCTGCTTGATTTGGCTTTGAGGGGGACTGAATAAGTAAAACAAGAAAGGCATTTCAAAGATGAGTTTCTTATTGGAGTCCAGACAAAACAGACTCTGCAGTACTGCTTCCCAGCTAAGGGATGTGAAAGAGCTTAAAACCACCACCAAAACCAGAGCACTCCGCCCTTCAGGGAAGGGAAATCTGGATCCTGAGCCTGTCCTTCAGTCCGTGCAATACCTGCCATGCAACGCCTTGACCCCCATCCAGGATCTCACCACAGCATTTGACTTTCCTTGTGCCAACCCTGGGCAGGCATTTGTCTTGGAGCACTTAAAGAGCCCATTTTAAAGCCCATCCCTAGGTTCAGAGTTTCCCTATCTTCATAACCTTTCTATGTGTTAATCAAGTGAATCAGCTCATCTTTTCCCTTTCTGGACATAATTTTGTCTTGACTGTGCTGAAGTTGCTAGGAACAGTAATGGTTGTTGGGGCACTTCTCCTGTGTACCAATAATGATGTATTGCATTGAGATTTTTTAATCAGTCAGACCCCAGGGAGGAGGTAGATCTTCAGTGTCATCGCAGTGGAGCTGTATTAACTCTCTGAGATCCTTCTGAGCTTTTTATTGCCCTCCCCGGTGCTGGTGGCTTTCAATAAATGCCAACTCCTTAGCTAGCCAGAACCTTTAGCTGAAAGAAGAGTGCACCAAGCCAGCCTAGAACCTGGAAGCATCTCAGATCTTTCCAGCAGAAAAATCCTACTACTGAAGCGTCAGACTGCAGCCAAAGGTTTTGCTGAATCAAGGATGCCAATACCCTGCAGGAGTACTACTGCTAGGAGAGCTTCCAAAAAGGCTGATACACAGCCACTTTGCATACCTTCTTGCTCCTGCTGCTCTATCGTGCTCTACCTCAAACTAAAGACCACATTTCTGGAAGCCATCTGGTCCAGATGTTGTTTGGGCTCTGTTCCTTCTTCTTCTGGTTACTCAGAGGAGGACACTCCCACACATTACAAGCATTGCTGTTCAGGGTATGGGTGGCCTCATGGCAATGGCTCAGCAAAGCATTACAGAAACCTGAAATCCACCACCCAAAAATTGAAAGAGGGGAGAAGGCAGCCCATCCAGCCCAGCAGCAGTACTCACCAGACTGTGGTCACTCCAGGCTCTCAGCTGTTTCACAGCTACAGTGCACCACTGGCCCATTTGTCTCCTTGGCCCCCTATAAATCTGCAGCCCTTATCAGAAGCAATTATTTGGGTAAAGATATGAATATGCTTAATCATGATTAACAGCAAATAATGCACCCAGGCTGGAATGTCCTTTTAATTACTCTCTAAATCTGATCAGGTCATTCACAACCATTCTGTGTAGTGTATTTCTGCTGACAGGTAATAATTCCTGCTTCTGTCTGTAATGACTGTAATTTGTTGGGCAAACATCCTCATACCAATTGATTCATTATGATTGTCATCATTATCTCTCCTCCTGGCTTAAATTACCAAATGATAGGAGCTTAATTTTCTGTTCTTTTTTAATCCTGGCTTGAGTTTTGTTTGCAAGTGACAGAAACTGTCAGTGAGTGTATGTGTGTACCTAAGATCTGACTAAACACTATGTCACTTTTTTAGGGCAAACATTGTCTGATCAGTAGAATGAGGGCTGAGTCTTGCATGAGGGGACAACCTCTTTCAAATTGTTGTTTCACAGCCATGTCTGGGAGAGTTCTGCTGAGAACAGACTATCCCAGCTTCAAAGCTACTGCTTATACATGCACAGAAAAAAATTCTGAATATATTGCCTGCCTTTGCTGGGGTTTGGAGCTGGTTGCTTTCAAATACTGCTACTAAAGGTGACATGGAAATGGAGGGAGAAAATAGGATTATGCCCTTTCTCTCCTCCTTTATGTTGTATAAAGTAGCTTGAAAGGATTAATCATTGTAAATAAATCTTATTTTCCAACTGGAGAAATAAGAGCTATATTACACTTTTTCTTGTCTACTTATCTTCTTTTCTTTGACAAAGCAGATGACATTCTCCTGACTAGAGAGTTGGAAGGGACCTGATTTTCCCCGTCATCTTTCTCTGGGAAGAATAACCCATGCACTGATTGAGCAGCAAGACTCAGCACTCCTGCATGTGACTGCAGGCTGCAACCAGACCCCTGCAAAAGGGAGAGGAAGAAACAGTGGGGACATTCCAGGACTGGAGGACTGAGAGATGGCCACTGCTTGGATAGGGGACCCCATTTCCTCCTTGCAGACAGCGCAGGTCAATCCTTCACACATCCAGGTATTTCCCAACCATTTCCTCACCTTTCTGTAACAACTGTTTTTTTCAGCTGTGTTTTTGCTGCCATTTCTCCTGCAGCCCTCCCACCATCACTGATACAACTTACTGTAGGGTTACTGCCTCATTCAATGCATTTCCTCTCCCTACAACCAGGTGCAGATGCATTGCAAGTCACATCCTTCTCCCATGGCAGCTGAAAGCTCTTCTGGGCACCCAGCCCTGCTTTGGGAGCCCCCAGTGACATTGGCGACATCTGCAATTCTTGTATTTCGGTTCTTTGCCTTTAAATCTTCATGTTTTCTGTATTAATATTTTCTGTCTACATCAGTGGTGGCTGGCTTCAGCTTAGGCTCGTGGTGTTGCCAAACATCTACAACTGAGAAAGACCATGTAGGAACAAGGAGGGGAAAAAGTTAATTTAAAAAAGGCTAAGCAACATATAGGGAGCTAAAAGTTACTAATGTGATTTCCTTTGCTTTGTAAATAACCTCAATGGGTCTGAAGTGCCTCCAAGCTCTGGGGGAAACTCAGTTTGCTATAAGAATCTAAACCGCTCTAGCTAAGAGGCACACAGAAGAGGTTGCAATGACGAAGTGGCCCCGTGATGGCAGCAGAGGGTGAGTAACGGGAAAATAAAAGCTTCTGGGGACTGAAGAACATGAACTACCCGATACATCTACTTGCAACAAAAAAAAAAAAAGTGTGTTTGCCTTGTAGCAACAGTGGCAGACAGTGAAAAGGCGATGGGGTAGAAAACTGCGTGGCCGTGCCCAGCACTGCTGTAACATAACACAGGTGATCACCATGGGCTTGAGCTTAAATGCAGCTCCTGAGGCCTCCCAATAAAGAAATTCAGGACCATGCAAGGAAACTCAAAAGCTTTGGCGAGCTGGAATTTATACCCGAATAAACTGGAGCCCAAACCAAATCCCCAGTCCTGAAATGACATCTGATTCTCCTTTAACCAGAATTAAAATTAAACTCTCATCAGGAGACATTTTGGAAACAGGAGTAAACAACAACACTCTTAGCAGTATTAGCTGAATGGAGCTCTGTGAATTTGCACCTCGCTTTTCCCATTCTTCATTTGTGTGAGCATTCAAAGTGGGAGTTGAGATTCCCCTTGCCTGTATCCAGCAGGCACAAAGCATGAATAAATCATCCATTAATCCCTGTAATCTAACCCATCATCTCTGTGCAGCATTGTTGCAGAGAAAAGCTCCCCATCATTGACTGTAAGAACGACAAAGGAAAAGGAAATTATTGCCCTCACCTGACCCCTACTCCTTGCACAGCTGTCATACCTGAAGCTGCAAGAACTCAGAGCTGAACCGATCCTTGCCACCAGCTGCCAGTGACGTACCTGTTTATGGGACATAACACTCTTTAACAGGATGTATAGCAAAGTGCTGCAAAGAGGTAACACTAAGGAGCTCTGAAGCCATTGCTTGCACCAACACTCCTTGAAGAGGGCAGGGAGAGCTACCCCAAGACAGGAAGGGGAAGCATTCTGTGAGCCTTGGGGCCACCCCTGAGCAGGAGGCAAGCTGCCTGGAGGATACTGCCAGGTGTAAAGCCACCAGAATCTTTGTGCTGTCACTTACGCTTAGGCTTGACACCAACTGATGCACAGCACAGAGAGACCTGTGGTGAGCCACATTAAGTAAATCCAGTTGCCACAGGTACAAGGGCTATTCACAGCATCCACACTGTCGGCTGGGGACACCCTCATGCATGGCAGCAGGCAAGGGTTATGAAACAGAGGGGCTACCCCCACTTTGACGCTGAGGCTCTTCATTGAAGGGTACTTAATGACTAGCACGCACAAGCTGACCCATCCCAAAGGCATTAAAGCTGAGAGTGGCATAGAGGAAGATCTTTTTTCTCTTCTTTACAGTGTGAGGAATGGGTCATCACAGAGCTACACAAGCTAGCCAGCTGCAACAAGGCTTTTATCACCCCATACCAGCCCTCTCACGCCTCAGCACCACCATCAGTCTCACACAAGGTTTCAAAGGTTCACCTACAGCCCATACTGTTTCTTCATCTTCTCCAGGCAAGTCCAACCTGCTTCTTGCCTCTGCTGCATCCACCTCCAGACCCCCTGCTTCTCCTAGGGCCTCTCCTCATCTACATGCAGGGTACTCACTCTCCTCCCTCTGCTTCTTCCAGATCTCTCTTCATCCAAAGCTCCTCTTCCATCTCCCCCCCTTAGAGCTATTTAACTACTTAGCAGGAACCAGCCACAGCTGCGCCTTATCCACATCAGCCAACCCCCCACCCCTGAAGCCAGCCCACAGCTGTATATTATCAATGTTAATTAACCCAGCTTCATTCCTCTACAATTCCTGTACAGGGGTCACCAAGCCTTCAGTGTGAAATGCAGCATCTTTTAACTGTTAAATGTATTAGCTCCAAATGTGGCAAAATTTAAGGATAACACATGGGCCTGGCCTTTTTCTGTGTTGGGGGTAAAAGACACGAGAAACTGCATTTCAAAAAAGTGAAGGTTTTATCATAAACCTAGGTATCCTGACCCCATACCACAAGAATGATGCAGGTGGACTCTCAAAAATTGGCACACAGAACTCTAGGAGTCATTCTGAGTTTTGAAGGGGAGAAATTCCCATTCAAACTTCGAAGAAATTAATGCAGGAGATCAGAAAAGACTTTCTGGCTAAGGACCAGTGTGAATGCATTCAGGCTCCACCCCCAGAGAACTTCAAGAGCAGGCTGGATAAATGCTGCTACCATGTCATCTGGACTTTTTTGGTCCTGCCTTGGACCAGGAAAGCCCATCCAGCCTTTGGGGTTGCTGTTTATCCAGGGCAACCCTTGCAAGGTAGCATCTGTCGCCAGCTTGTCCTCAGCTATGTTACTGCAGCAACTCAGGATCTGCTGGGGCTGCTTTTCTTCATGGAGACACCTTAACTGGCCAAAACGCACATCCCAAAATGCTCCTACAGCCTCTGCACTGGTGTCTTCGAGGTCCGTGGCTTCGAGATGGCTAAGCGCACGAGAGTCAAGACAGGCTGAGGAAGGTTGGGGAAGGACCATCTCATCCACCACACATGTCCAGCGAGGGTGTCGCAAGTCCTGATGAAGCTGTCTAGGTACAGCTGACCTTCGAGGAGCCCAGGAACAGGCTGGGACACAATCCAATGGCAGCACCCGCCGATGGCATGGGAGTTTATTGAGGTCAGATGGTACTAGGAGCTGTATGGCTAAATCCTTCCTACGTAAAATACCTTTTAATCAGCTTACAGGGTGTTCAGGAACCTCAACCTCCCCCATTCTTTTTTTCTTTCTTAATATACATGGTGTGAGTCCATGTGTGTACTGGGGATTTTCTCTTGTATGTTTGCAGGTGAGCCTTCCCCGGGCCAAGGAGTTGACCATGACGCTGCTATCTACTGAGAGCAGATTGGAGTAATTTTCTTGCATCACTCTCAGGTCTGTAAGAGAAAGGACCCTAATTGGAATAAGGGGATTGAAGGATTTAGCCTTCTAAATGCTCCTTTCTTGCACAGGATCGTTTCAGGAGTGGTTTTAATCTTTACCACCTGATTTTGTAATTTTGGCTGCAAAAGGGAAGAGTAGGGTGGGAGGAAGGGGTGATCAGGGGCAGCTGTTGGTGGGCTTGGGAGAAGAAGGAAGAAGAAAAATCTCAGTCCATATGGTCATGGGGCCACAGAAAAACACCAACCCCATTCCCAAGCCCCAGGGTGGACTCAGTTATTATTCCAAAACCCTGAACAGGTTAGGGAGCAATCCTTGTCTTGGAATAAACCCAGTGTCACAGAAGCATGCCAGCCCCTTATGGTCCCTTTTGGAGGTTTGTGCTTAAAACAATCCACAAAACAGAAGGAAAAGCCATGTTTATTCCCTTTTGCTGGCTGCCCAGTGCCTCTGTGTGTGCAAATGGGCTGTATCAGTCTCTATAAGGCTCACTCTGTGAGCAGGGACTATACACCTCCCCATGCCCAGTATGACAAGATACCTGGGTTTCATTCAAGTCCCAGCCTTGGCATGGGAGAGCCCTGCCTCTGAGGCTACACACCCTCCACAGCAGCACATGATTCAGCAAGGGGAAAATTACTCTTAGCAGAGATGTCCGGATCTGGGATGTGCATGGCTGTCTCTTATCTGCCTATATAGTGCTCCACTCCTGAGCTGCTCTTGGGTTCATTTAGGTTGCCTGTCTCTCTGCTTTGTTTGGCTAGGCAGCAGAGTCTAACAAGGACCCTGGTTGTTGTGCTGCAACATATGGCACCTTTCTAGATTTGCACCAGTTTGAAAAGAAAGTTAAGATGCAGGGGCCAAAAGCATAAAATGTCACATTCCTGAAAGTGTCCCCACTTGCTCTGAAGTCTAGAGAGAAGATGCTGGACATGCTACTCATCGCCACGGTTGGCAGCACTGGCCAGGGGCAAGGACAGGAAAACTTTTGTGTTAGGAGCTCTGGGCTCTGCTAGAGCAGACCTCAGTCATTTTAATCAAAGTTTTATCTGCTTCCAGCCAAATCTTTGGGCAAAATCTGCAGTAAAACCCAGTTCTTCTGAAAGAAGAGATTAAGATAAATATTCAGTTTTTGGCTCACACTGGAAAAAACCAAAAAAGCTTCAAATATTTTGCTAAGAATTGGAAAGAGAAAGGGGAAAAGTGCCCCACTGGTACATGAGCGGTACCTTGGGTGCTGACAGAGTATCTTGGTTTTCCATGGTATGGGATGAGACAGGTCTTTGGCAGCTAGCCAGAATATGCCTTATACTCCTGCTCTGGAGCAGGGGTGGGTGCTAAGCCAAAGGGCCCCCTGAGGATGTAAATCTGCCTCCCTAGAGATGCTCTGCCTGGGAATGCTGGGGCTAAGCCCGGCTCATCCTGCATATGCTGACCTCCTGTGCAGGCACACCTGTAGCAAGCAGGAGACAGCCTTTGGTTTGGAAGAGCTGCTATGAGGCACTACCCTCCTGTCAGCAAATCTTCCTCCCTGCTTGGGAACGGACATGGTAGAGAGAAGCAAGGGTTGGTTTTACTGGCACTGTGACCCAGCAAAGCAAAAGCCAGGCTCAACGCACAGTCTAGTTTTCAGATGAAGAGAGGAGCTCTCTTTTCCCAATCTATGTGTGTACTGTGGCTGTCTCTTTGTCACCAAGGAAGCACAAAGAGCTTTTTAACGACCTGCAAAGACAGGCTACTGCCCCCATCCATCACTTGGTGATTTTTACACCCTGTGGGTCTCCTTCCAAATCTCCTTTGAGGACTGCTGAAGAGGGTGCACTCTGCCTGTCCTCAGGTAGTCTCCACAGTGTGGGTTGATGGACAGAACACATACCTCTGCAGGGACACAACGGGACAGGACTGGGTGGCTTCCCCCCACCAGGATTGCTCTGGCCATCCTTGCCCTCCTGACCCAGCATTGCTCTCTGCCCAGCTGGGAGCTACCTTGTAGCTTGGCACAGAGGAGCTCCAAGTGCCGTCTCTCCACAGCAGAGCTGTGCACTAATGCTCCCCATGCGTCTGGCCTTATCACAGCTCTAATTGGCATCAGCACCCGTAATCTCAGCCTCCAGCTGTTTGCTGTGTCTGGGGAAGAGGAGAAAGCACTTCAGGGAATTAATTTTAATTATAAGAATGATATGCTCTCTGTCCTGGCTGGCAGGCAGGCTTGGCCCAGCTGTTCCAGGTGTGCAGTGCCAGCAATGAGCACAGCAGCTCCTGACAGCTACACAGCTGCCTGGGCTTCATTTTGGCTGCATCCCCCCTTGGACTTTGTCAGGAACGCGAAAGGGCATCCCTCCCAGGCGAACAAGGACAGGCTTTGTGAAGATGAGAGCGGAAGGAGGTGCACTTATAGGTGCTTGCTGCTCACAGGCATGACTTTCCCGGCCTCTGTTGCCTCGTACTTGTCCTCCCCAGGAGGTTTTTCATAACGAGTGGCTCTAATAAGCTCACTGATGTTTTAAAACCAGTAGGGGCCCTTGAAGTATATTAATTTGATCTGCCCTATGACACAAACCCTTGTATTTCACCAGGTTACCCCTGCGTGAGATCAATTACATGGCTTAGTCTGAAACCAGGCATCCACAAAAACATCTAGTTTTGACTCTGAGCTAACAGAGACAGAAAATCCAACCATTTTCTCTGTAGTTGCATCCTCACAGCTTATCACCATCAAAAATGCATGAGTTTTTACACCTTACGTGGATTTATCATTACTTGCCAGAATGTTAAATGTCAAAAGATCTATTCAGTGTGCAGCTTCTTGGAGGGGGACTCAAAGAGCCTAGAAAGCCAGGAGAGCCATGCCATCCTCTCCCATCTCTTGCAAAGGTTAACCTGAAGGGCAGGAATGCTACCTCTCTCCCTTTTCTCAGAAATGCATTACAGGCAGACTGTAAAGCAGGCCAGCTTTGCTGCAGATGATACTGTCACAGAGGATTGCTCGGCTAAATATGCCAAATGAAAGGAACACGACTGGCCTTAAAAGCTCTTAATTTTCCTCCCTTTCTTCTGAATCTGAAGACAGCCTCAGTGATCTGTTGCCCAGCTGTTAGGGTACTATTCAACAGTAGAGTTGAGACATATCTGTGCTGAAACTTTGGCCGATAATTTTGCTCTCTTTTTCTATTTAAGAATTCAATGTCTCAAGTGTGAAAAACTATGGTGATAAAAGTTCTGTGGTTTTGGGGAGACTCTGACAGATGTCTCGATTTACAGCCTCCTTGATCCTGAACTGGCTTACAATCAAATCCTCGATTAACTCATCCTGGGGGAGTCTCTGGGGGACTCTACCTGGCTCCTTGGCTGGCTGTTGGGGACCAGCTCCACTGCAGCCACTTTCAGCAAGCAGAGGCTTGCTGAAAACCAGTTGCACTGCTCATTTTCCTGACCTTCCTTTAAAAACACTGCAAAAAACAGTGAAAAAGCAGATCTCCCACTGTTTTGTTGGTTTGCATAAGAAATGGGTACTTTCCTGGTGCTGCCCTGAGCTGATCTCTGGCAGCTGAGTTTGTAGGTGGCTGGAGGGCAGTGATGGTGACATCGCTTTCACTAGCAAAGGCTTTGCAGGCCACAGGCTGCAGTCACAGATGCATGGCACAGAAGGAAAGGCAGAGGTTCTACGAGGTACTGGGTACCAGGGTCTCATTTCCCCCCACATTTGACAAGCACCGGTATGAGTTTATAGAGAGAGTGGTGTAGGAACAGATGTTTCTTTGATGGAATGGCTGGGGCACCAGTGTGCCAGTTTATAAAAGGGAAACTGAGGCATGGTCTGATGTGAGGCAGGGGTGTCCGTGCTGGCAGAAAGTGCTGCTATTCATATCTTGTGTCCTTCATAGCACCTACTTAGGAGAGATTAAAACATTTCTTTCTGACAAAAAGAGCAGCTGTGGGTGGCTTTCACAGTCTCTCCACCCGCCTGCCCTGAGCCAGCAGGCTGTCACAGTGTGGTGGGGGAACCGGGACACTGCACACTGTGCAATCAAGCAAAAAGCGCTTGTTCAAAACCAGTGACCACACTTGACACATTCCAAAGGTGCTCTTAGGTATTCACTGTCCATCAGTTTGACATTTAACTCTTCTTGCTTTCCATGAGGGTCACAAATGATTCTGTCTTTTGTCATCTTTTTTTTCTTGAAGTGACATGAGATGGCTTCTTTGGGTTCGTTGAAGTACTGATGTTGATGAGATCTTCCTTCTCCTTCACTAGGAGGACAGTTCCTCTTATCTAAAAATGGGATTGTGTCTAATTCTTATACCTGCCAACAGAATAAAAGGGTGCCTTTCTGCTGCTTTTGCTCTTCAGGATTCACTGTACCCCTGGAGACACTGTCGCACAGCAAAGCCAAATCAGTTGGCCCACACTAGTTGGCCGGCTGGGAGCTGGCCTTGCAGGATATGGTTTACAACCACTGAGTCTGCCAAGGGATGTGCTACAGGCAGAGTGGCAGCAGGCAAACACAGAGGAACCATGGGACTCAGTGACAGTGAGCAAGGATTACTGTAGCCTGTGAGTTTGCAATGAAAGAGCTGTGCTAATTAGTGCTTTGCATGGCTGCTCTTTTTTGGAAGTCAAAAGCCTTATTTCACATTAGTTTAATCCACTTCAGGATTAAACTAGTTCAGGATTAAGGCACTGTTAGTCTGGAATAAGGGTTTCCACACTGACAACTAAGAGTCATTCTGCACTAACCCACAGGGAAAATCAAGGTAATGAATATAAATTAACTGTTAAAGTGGATTAGATAAATGGCATTAATCCCTGCGGGAAGGCAGAATGCCTGCAGTCACAATTCGATCCTGCTGCCTTTGCTGCTCAGGTAGTTTAAACATAAATAAATGAAGGGTATTCTGTCCACAGAGGGTTTCAGTGCAGTTTCATTAATGCACTTCAGGGCCTCCTTTAGCTAATTTGAGTTGATTTCTTAGAGTAAAAGGGCTCTAGTAAAAGTGGTTCCACTGTACCAGCTGCTCGCCGAGTGAAGGCTATGACAGCAGTAAGTGTGCCAGCAGTTAGGTTTTAGGGAAACAACCACCATACCGGAAGAGCTGTGTCCAGGTGATAGAAACCACAGAGCAAACTCGCGTATGGTTTTAAAAAAGACTGGTGGGGTAGTTTTGTCCCAGTTTACTGCACTGGATTAACATTTATCTTCCTTGTCTGAATTTCACAGCAAATGAGCTCTTCTTAACCTGACAGATATGCAGACATGCTTGTGCCTACCTGAGTCCAACACCAACTGTTCCCAAAGGAATGTAGAAATACAGGTGGATCCAAAGGCATGTGAGTACCCCCTCCAGTGCTGGTGGCTAACAGTGCCAGATTCGGAGGAGGCTTGGTCCCATTCAGAGCAGATGGAATTGTCTCTCCTGTGCTCGTAGGACTGAGCTTGGTCTTAGCACACTGATTTAAGTGCATGTTAAAGCTGGGTCAGCTGGAAGAGGGAGGTGACCAGACAAACCCATGCATATTGGGATGAACATGAGGATGGCAAACCTATATAAGGATGGGAGAGAGGGGTAATACAACTCAGTAGCTACTAAAGGGATGGCATTCTTGCTGGCTTTAGAAAAGACTTGGAAGTCACACCTCTGGAGACAGTATTTGGCAAGCCAGATTGCGAGTGAGGTGCTGAAACCAAGTTAATTTTCTCCTACTCATGTATGAAATTGTGGAGCCCGAGGCAGCTGGGTAAAATAGACTGTGTGGATCAACTGCTGTTAACCCACTCCAAGGAAAGGACAGTACCTATGTCTGTCCCCATGGCTGAAAACAGGGTTCTGGCTTTTCCATGCTGCACACGCTGAGAGTTAATCATGTCCCCTTCCAAAAAAGAGTAATGGAACTGGGGGGAGCAAGGGCAGGGGCTTGGAGAGAGGATTTCTTTCCCAATACTTTTGATAGAGGTCTCTTATTTTAGGTGACATAATTATGACAAATGTTGTGAAAAGTGTGGCTGAGTGAAGGCTGCCTGAGACTGCAGATGCACAGGTACCTCTCAAACAGCATTATCCCAGTGGAACATTTACTCTGGTTTTTTTCTGTCTCATTTTCAACAGTAAGACACCCTGGCCCCCATGTTCAGCCTGTGACCTCGTACACCACCTTTGCTCCCACACCTGCTGCCTATCCAGTTGTTTCCTCAATCCTGCATTGCTGCAGTTGATTATTCCTGCCCAAGCACAGGATATATGCAAAATTTCTTTTGAATTGCATCCTGTGTTTGCCAGACAGTTTCTCCAACTTGTCAAGACCATTTTGAATTCTTACTCTGTGCTCCAAGATGCTCACAGTCTCTCCTGTCTTGGTAATAACTTCAAATTTTGTTAGTGGACTCTCTGGACCCTCACTCAGGTCAATTATGTAAATATTAAATATTAACAGATTCTGTGGAGATCCTGGGATACAAGTTTCCAGTTATTCACCCAACCTGTAATAATTTCACCTGGTCTTTCCTCTTACATTGCTAAAGGGAATGCCATGTGAGACTGCAGGTAGCGCTGAAGTTGAGATACGTGATATTTACTATTTGTCCCCATATCTACAAGTGCTCCTAGGTCTCACACAGAAACAAACAAGCTCTGTTAACTTTGGGATTGGAACAACTCGGGTTTCTCTTTAGTGCCCTGATTTTTTGTCTCCCTCCGTTTAAAAATAGGCAGCGTTTGCCATTTTCTGGACTTCTGGAGACTTCAGTGTCCTTCAAATACTCTTGGAGATCAAAGGTACCGGCACTGATTTCTCTGATCACTGTTTATGTTACTGCTTTGAGTCTCCTGAGGAAAATACCTTCAGGTAAGCCTGACTTAAAATAACCTTCTACTCTAAACACTTGCTTACCTGTTAGTTTTTTTCTTTCTCATGGAGTTTTGCGAGGGTCCAGCCAAGACCCAAGAGTCCTTTGATCTACCATAACAATTGCAATACAGTGCTTGTGGGGCCAGCGCCTCTGCTGTTTCTGAGTCACATATGTGTGGTCAAGCTCATGCCAAGGAAGACATTGTGTCCCAACGTACAGAAATCTGCCTGTAGGAGACTCAGTCCTTGGTTTTTATCTTCCTACAATGCCACTTTTACAATAGGAGTCACTCAATGGCCCAAAATGCACCATTGCAAAAAAAGCCAAGCAAATCATAAACCCAAATAAAAGGGGGGGGGGGGGGGGGGGGGAAATAAGACAAAAAAAAAAACCTGAAACAACAAAAAAAACCCCAAACCTCAAACAAGCCAACCCTAAAGCACGCCACTGCAAAGCCTTTTGGTTCTATTGTCATGTTTAGCTTTGGAGGAAAGGTGGTGTTTCTTTACCACTCACAGACGCTGCTGTGGGGCGGGAAGCGCGGGTTGCCGGCCGCCAGCCGATTGCCGCTGCACCTGAGGAGGGTGGCTCATCGAAGAAATTTTAGCTGTGCCAGTGCGGAGCTGCTCTCTCCCTCCTGCTCAAGAGGCAACGAGAAGCCTAATCCTGGGAGAAGGAGACTGCTCCACTGGACGAGGAGGCTGGGGTAAACTGGGCAGTGAAGGGCGAGGCGTTAATGCCGGCGTTTTTTTGGCAAAGCCCCGGCCTGCCAGCACTGCCTGGCCACGGGAGCTCGGCGACACCCCGGGCTTGGTCCCAGGAAAAGCATCCCCTCCGAGGGGGCTCCTCCAGGGCCGGGCGTGCCACCCGGCGCGCCCTCACCCGCGGGCCGGGGTCCCCCGCGGCGGCAGCTCCCCCGGGGCCCGGCGGGGGGGCACACCGGCAGCCTCACCCCCCCGCCGCCCCCTAAGCCGCTTGGTGACCCAGTTGGAACCGCGGGGGCCGGAGCCGGGTGGGGCCGCTTCGCCAGTGGCTCCTCCCCGCTCCGCGGAAAGTTTGGGGCCGGGCGGCCGGGCCGCTGGCGGAGCCGCCCGCGGGCTGAGCGCGGCTGGCGGCGGCACGGAGCTCCCATGCACCGGGCTGCCGGGGCAGCGCCGCGGCGCCATGGGCAACGGCAGCGCCGGGGCCCCGCCGGGCAACGGCACCGAGCTGCCGCCGGCGGGCGGCCACAACGTCGCCGCCCTGGTGCTGGGCATCGTCCTCATCCTGCTCATCGTGGGCGGCAACGGGCTGGTCTGCCTCAGCGTCTGCACGGAGCGGGCGCTGAAGACCACCACCAACTACTTCATCGTCAGCCTGGCCGTCGCCGACCTGCTGCTCGCCCTCCTCGTCCTGCCCCTCTACGTCTACTCCGAGGTGAGGCTGCGCAGGGACTGCGGGGCACCGCCGGGCTGCGGCTTTTGTGGAAGTTACGGGGCTGCGGGGTGGGACTGGCTACAGACCGGGTAGCGAGGGTTAAAGCCCCCCTCCGGGTTTCTCCCCCCTCCGTCCCTGCGGGGTGGGAGTGCTGGCGCTGCTCAGCCCCCCGAGACAGCGCCCCGCTCCGCTGCCGGGGTGCTTGTGTTCCCATGTCCCTGTCACACCACCGCGGCTTTCCCCCCCGAGCCTCTCAGGGCATCGCTGCTGCTAGCACCGCTAAACCGCGGCAGGACAGCAGCAGCCGGCTCGGGGCAAGCGGCTGGGCTACCCAGGTCCTGCAGGGCGATCGCCCAGCTGCAAACGCACCGAGTGGAATTGCACCGAGGTGCCTGCCCCGGCCCGGGTCAGCAGCTCCGGGGACCCCCTGCGTTGCCCACTTCCCAGGTTGCCATCATACATGGTTTGGAAGGGATAGAGAGCCCCTGTGCTGTGCTCTGTCTGGCCTAAATTGAGCAGACTTTGGTGATACGACAGACCTTTAACCAGGAAACATGTTTCCCTGTTGAGTTGAGTAGGGAAGCTGCCTTTTTAGGGAGCTAGATGGGATTTGGTCACCCTGCATCAAGGTGGCTTTGGTCAGCTTGCTGCAGGGCTCCTACTGGCAGGCTTTCTGGTTCGCAGAGACCCTGGGTGCAACAGTGGTCACTGAGAGCCACCCTGGGGGACTTTGAGTCAGTTTTTCTGTTCACCTCCAAGGCTGACAGCTGAGGGAAAGAAAAACAGGCATTCCTGAGGTTGAGTGGTTTTGCATTTCTCTCTCTACCTTTCTGTAACGGGGGAGATAAATGTTTAGTGCCAGGGAATTGATAATGCCTTGTGATTGGGGGTTGGGGATTTGTTGGACTGGGGTGAGGAGGCTCTCTAGAGCCAGCCCATTAGTGCCAGGCAGTGGCTCTTTCCCAGCTGAAGTGGATGAAAGCACCCGCAGGCCAAAATAGGTTGGGGTTTTTTTGTTTGTTTGGTTTTTTTTTACCTGTCCTTGCAGTAGTGTTGGCATAGGAGTCCTCTTTTTGCAGCTGTGGGGAGAGCCAGGATGCAGCCCTGTGCACAGTGGGCAGCCCCAGCGAGCCGGAGTCTGGGGACTTGGGGGGGTGTGTATCAGATGAACCTTGCGGGTTTTGAAGCCCGATGATTTGTAAGGTGGTGCCTTGAAGTGCTTCCTCAGGGAGTGAAAGGGGCTGTCTCCATGAGTGAGACTGAATGATTTTCCGTACTTGAAAGCTAACACAAGAGCATACCAGCAGCGTTCAGGCCTTAGCATCTCCCCTTCTCTCCCATGCCAGAGCAGCTTCTGGGTGCCAGACTGGGGTGGGCCGGTACCTTCTTAAGCAAGGCAGGCTGCAGATTAGAGCTTAGGATGCTTTTAGCCTCTCTACCTGGTCCTAGGATTTTGCAGGACATTGTGACCTCTCTGGAGACAGAGGTATCCTGGAAGGATAGGTTCAGCTGGGGACCCATAAGAACAACCAATGAAGAGCAGAAGCATTGGATTCCCCTCTTTCTTTCTACTGCACTGACAGGACAAACCACCACCCTATGCTGTTTTGTTTTGGTGATTTTGCTTTTCCCTTGTTAACTCAGGTTTGGTGGTTAGAAAGCCTGTCGTCTTCATTCTTCTCAGCTACTTTTCACTAATTGGGTTTCTGGGTTTTTTTTGCCTGTGTTGAAGCAGTGCTGTTTTGTGCCTGGAAGTTTCTCTGCGGGCTCATAGCCCTTAGCGCCCATGTTCATTTTTAATAATCTTCTATATGTTGGTGCACGATTTGCAGCTCATTTTGTTATGAAATGTGCTAGGGGAGAGTGAGAGTAGCCACTGAGTCAGTGCCAGGGGACAGAATTGTTGTGGGTTGGGTTTGGGTTTTGTTTTATTCTGTTTGGTTTTCTTTTTTCCCTTGGAGGCAAAAGTGAAAACTGTAGATCAGAATCAGACACTCAGACAAGGGGCACAGGGTATAGTGATTGCTGCTGTTTAAAACTAGCTTGATTTCAACTTGCATTCTGTACCATTGTATTTAGCCACTGAAAATGTGGCATGGACAGTCCTGAACATTGTTCAACCTTTATTCTTGGTGTGGGGGTTTTTGTTTGGTTGTTTGTTTTAACTTTAGTACAGCTCCTGACAGAGTAATGGTGGACTTTGAGGGCTTATCGGAAAAACTGAAAACTGGCTGAGAGGGTGTTTTTTGCTTCTTGTTTAGTAGGAATGAGCAATAAATTCTGACCGCTTCTGTCATTCAGCAGGAGAAGCTTGGTCATCTTGTGCTTTTTCCCTGTGAGATGGCTTCTTGTATTAGGGTTCTGGAAACATCCTTCCCAGTCAGAGCTTTAGAACACAGCTGGAGGGATTTAACTTTTGAGGTGACATCTGACATCCCCACAAACCAATAGATCTCCTACAAGCTTCAGTGGGGACGGGATTCCTTCCTGTGAGATGTGGATTATCTTTTGCTGCTGTTCACAGAAGCTGGAGCACAGTAGGAGAGGCCTTAATCTTGTTATTTCTAGTTGTGAAGAAAGTGTATTCCAATGCTTTAGCAGCATTTGTTGACACATACTCTCCTTTTGTACTTCTGAAAGAGCCAGCATAATCTTCTGTCACAGCTAAAGGCTTAGTCCATGGTGAGGATTTCAGAGGTCTTGGCTGTAGGAAGCTAAATTGGGTGTTAGTTCTTTCCGGATGTCCCTTGTTTGTACCTGCAGGGTTGGAGGGCTGCTGAAAGCAGGTGCTAGATGAGGGGGAGATTGGTGTGTGTGATCACAACTGTTTCTTTTCTATCAGTCACTGCAGTCATGACTGGAACTGGAGCTTGGCAAAAGGGCAGGAAATGGGGCCATCTAATGCCAACCTCCCCTAGTCCCATCCTCACACGTGCAGCTTATAGGAGAAGGACCACAGCGGTGCGATGGCTTTCCGATGGTGAGCAGGAGATATGATCTGTTACTGCTGGCCAGTTGTGGTCCTGTTGCACTAGGGTCCCTCAGCCCATATAAAAATGGACAGTCCTTGGCTGAGAGAACTTTGGAAACAGGCGCGGTGCTGTGGGAAATCAGTATTTCCCACTGAACTGGAGACCAGTGGCTCGCTGCAGGCACACAGGAAAGCCTGTAGACTGCTCCTCCCCACACACCAGCCTTTTCTGTGTGAGATTAGTGTCCCATCCCCCGAGTCCTGCCCTGTCCTAAATCTCTCTCTAGTGTTCACCGTGCATTGTTGGGAGTTCTTCAGGCTGTATTTCTTCCTTCATTAATTTGTCCTGCCAAATTTACCCACTTTAGCAGCTCAAGTTAATGCTTAGGACCTTAATGAGAAAGGCTGTTAGAACTGATGTTATGACGCTGGTCTTCCATAAATGCAAATATTGCTGTCATTTGTCAGTTCTGATCCTCCACAACCTGATGAAACCAAGAAGACCCTGTGGATGGGAGGGAAGAAACACCAGCTTTCCACTGGCTTACAGCATCTGTTACCAAACTGAACAGCTCTGGAAGACTGTGGACATGAAGTGAATTCCTGACAGGGCAGTGTTTACAGCCAGTTTCTTTTTTTCAGAAAGATACCGTGTTAAGAAAAACAGGCTAACTGCTGTCCCTAATCATTCCTCATTCTGTTTGAAGTGCTGGTTTGGAGGGAGGTGGATTACTCCTGTCTGCCATTTGTCATGTTGGCTACTACATAGGGGTGACAGAGCCAGTGTGCAGGTATCTGTATATACACGGGCAATCATATGCCAAATCATAGTGTGGTGATGCAGATGTGTCCAGTGCTTTCCACTGAACTTGTTCAAAGACAGCACAAGGACATGTTCTAGTGTTTGCCAGTTGTTAATTACCACACAGCAGGCTGCCCTGGTATGCACTTACCTTCCAACTATACCTTCCAACTTGCTCTGTTAAGTATAGGACCATCTTCAGTAGGCAACTGCTGGCTTTCTTGACCTGTGCTGTTTAACCTTTGTATGAGTGACTTAAAAGCCAATCTACAATATTGCTGAAGGCTGGGGAAAGAATAGTGAAGAAGGCATGCCACTGAGCTATAATTACTTCTTAAAACAGGAGCCTGCAAACACTGTGGGCTTCAGTACAGCCAAAACTGATGTGGTACTTGCAGGGAGAAAACAAGTAGGCTGCACCCACAGAAAGGGTGGTGATGGCTTGGGTATCAACAACCCCAGAAAGGACTTGATCGAAGCCTACATATCTACAATAGGAACAGGAATCTGGTCCTAGAAAGCTCCTCGCCCTATGGGCTTAGCAGTATGACAGGAAGAGATGAAAAGCCATGGGAAGGTAGACCACTCTTCTGCAGTAGCCTCGTCTTTCTGATGAGAGTGAAGTGCTCTCCTAGTGATCAATCCAGTGCCAGTAATGCGAGGATGATGGGAAGCAAGAGGGAAGGAGGTGGCCTGGGGCACTCCCAGGGTCCACCAGAATTCCCAGGAGCAAAGCCCTGCTTTTGTGTAAAGAGAGGCCAGGAGAAGATACCAGAGTCTGCCTGAGTGCTGATAGCACTGAAAATGGGGGTTATCCCTTCCCCGAGGCAGCGAGGACACATGAGAAAGCAGAGTTATGAGGTGCTGCAGAATGTAATCATCTCTGAGTGGCTTTGCCCACTAGAAATGTGCAGGGAGGGAGCTGCATGGCTACGAAGGCTTGTGTTTGTGTTCAGCTGCTCCCTTTGCCCAAAGACTCAGTGGTGAGGGCAGGAGCCACAGCAGCAGTTCATGTACTCCTCATTGACTGGAGGCACTCCCAGCAATCGGGGCAGGTATCAGGCTGAGCAACTTCCACGTGCGTTACTGTGCTGTAGAGTGTACCTCCTGCCTGCCTTGCTCTGCAAACCGCTCCTCTGATCAGCTCTCCTTCTTAATCCATGCTGGGTTCCTGAGCCGTGGAACAGGTCTGATCCAAGAAGCTGCTGGCCGGAGCCCTGTAAGGCACGGTTATGTAAACATCTTTGCCACTAAGGTCTGTGTAGTTGATTAGGAAAAAGAGGAAACAGTTATAGCAGAGCTGCATGTTTATCCAGCTCCTTCTACAGGTCAGGGAATATGAACAAGTCTTTCCAAGCAGGCCTACTGCCTCGCAGTACTCGAGAGACAGAGCAGGCAGTACTAATTACACAAGCTGTTTTCTTGGTGAGGGTGATGCCGTTCTGCGTAAAACTTTCCGGGTGTCAATGTACCACTGGTATCAAAAGATTTCTTTTTTTTGCAGCATCTCATGTGTGTGTGTGTGCCTATAATGCAGCTCTCCTGACGAGAGACCAGACCTCTACCCTCCTCCGGATTTGCTGTGGCTCTCTGTGAATGCATGTCAACTTTTTTTTGCAGCAAGTATTCAAGATTAGTCTTCCTGGAATCTTAGAGGTTCAGTAGAAGTAGCTGTTCTTCTAGGCCTGACTGATGTCTGAACCACACAGTCTCTGCACAAAAAAACTGGGGAGGAGATACAGGCTAGCAATTATAAACCAGTGCTAAGGGTTTTATTTTCAGTGACCAATAATGGGAGGGAGGTGTCTTTGAATTTTCAGCCCCCATAATGTTTTAGATGAATGATCAGACTTGCTTCTCATTTATGAAAAACTTTGACCTCAATGATTTAACTCAAGAAAGGATGTTAGAGCAGACGTGAGGCCACCTTTGTCTTGTGTCGCACTCCCTCTCCCCTTGCAGGCTGCATTGTGTCTTCTGGAGAATGCAGCGGCTGTCACAGCTCATGAAGAAAGGCCCAGAGTCAGCTTCTTGTGGGCATTTGGACAATTCTTTGATACTGCAGTTTGCCCACTTGCAAGGATTATTCTTCTTCCGATTGCTGTCATAGCCTTCTCAGCAGGCCTGGGCTCTTTGGTTTAGCGCTTTCAGTCTTTCCATGCTATGCACTTGAGCCATGGCCTTGCTGAGGGCGGGCAGGTGCTTGTTCAGAAATTCAACAGGGCATCTCCGAATTCACTGTCAGGCTGCTGTTGCCTGGGTACCTTGTTTCAGGTGCCATTGCTGCCAAAGACCGAAGGATCGCTTTGTGTCCTCTGCTTCTTAGTGAGCCTGTTTGCAGGGCTGGCAAGAGGCAGCTATGAAGCTGCCACGTGGTCCCATGCAGAAGCATGTAGCAGGACTGAGAGAAGAGCTGTTATCATAGCAAAAAAGACCAAAATCTTTGGCCCCGTCCTGGCTCATGCCTTCAGGAGCACTGGCAGTGTAGGAGCTCTTCTGGCATCAGGCTTGTTTGCAAGAAAGCAGATTTTTTCATACAGATCAGTTGTACTTAGGAGTAGGGACATCAGAACGACCTGACTAGGAAGGCAGCCTGCAAGGCTGTTGAGAAGTTGTCTGCCTCCCTCCATCCACCATCCTGTAAAATCTTTTCCATAAATAACCTCTTTGTACTGTTTGGACGCAGCAGTTGAAGTTGTTCCTTCTGTGCACATAGTGGTTGATCCAGAACCTAAGGGCCTTTTGTAATGGGATATTGGTGTCTTGTAAGAGACCACAGAGGCTACATGTGAATTTACTGCCGACCTTAGTCAGCTAAACAAGCACCCAGTCTGCACCTGGAATATCACTTGGAAAGGGGTTTGACTTGCGTCCAGAGAAGTAATCATTATTCACCTTCCTATAAACCCTCCTTGCCTGCCATGAAGCACTGAGCTAAGGGCAGAACATGACCCTCCCTGCCCATATAGTTTTCTGTCTTCTTCCAAGAAGTGATGCCTGGAGGTTTTGGGTGCAGTGGTTAATATGCCCATCCTCCCCCATTTAAGGCTCAGCCTGTATTCTTGCCAGGGGTGCACAGAGCATGCCACCAGCCTTAGAAAAGATGCAGCAGGTAGGCTGGCTTGTGGGGTTATATTTGCAGCTTTGTTTTATTTTGTTGAGGGAGATGGCTTGCCTAGAGAGCATCTGGTTTGCTGTGCAGCTAGCTGGCTGTTCTCAGCAGCAGCACTACGGATCGTGCGTTTCTGGAAGAAAACAAGTGGCCTCACGCTGAAAAAGCAGAGAACACAAAAAAAAGCTGATGAAAGTGGAGATGCTCTGGAGCACTTCTTAAAGGAGGCTTGAGCTGTGTATGATCCCTAAGGCTTTACACTGTGTACCTCAATGGGTAATCGTCTGCAACCTCTTGTAATTAGGTACCACTTAATCCCATGACCCAGCAAAGCCAGCTATGCCTCTAATCCAAAGTCACTCACCCGTCAGAGAAGTTCTTGGCACATTTTGCTAAGGTGGGCAGGCTAGCAACATGGTATTATGGGAAGTCCTCTCCCAGTTTCCCCAAAGTCAGAGTCTTGGGGGTTGGTGGGGAAGGGGAAGGGTTCGTAGCATTTTCTGAGTGCCCAACTTAAATCTCACAGCAAAGACAATGTCCTCTGAGGATGCTGCAGCCCGAAAGCTCTTGTCCTTTTCAGAATCAGTTAGTTCCCCACAATCACAAACAGGTTTTGAAAACTGTAGCCCAGAATCAAATTTGCTCTCTCATAATCTGAACTTGTCATGATCCCAGTGAGCTTGGCAAAAAAAAAGTGAGGGTGTTTTTTTTCTGTTTTGGCTCCCAAGTTTGGGGTGGCTGACCTGCGCTTGAGAAAAGGCTGGATGAAGCATTCGGGTCTGAATCCAGCCTCCCCTGGAGGTTTGGTCTCCCTCTCAAGGAGATAGCTGTACAAAAATAGCCAAACCATTTCTTCAGAGTCTGCTTTGGCTTTACAGCTCCACTAATCATAATCCTGTGCATGACATCATTACTGCCTGATATTAATCCTTGCAGAGCTGCCTGCCCCCTGTTCCTGGCAGGGGCAGGATTTCTGCACCTGCCCAGCATTACGTGGAGAGCATTACCCACATGGCTCTGGTTTGTGTGATGGTATGAATAAAACCCAAACCTATTGTTGAGCACCTATACATGAACAAATCGATATTCGCTTCCTGAACCGTGCACAAAGTCAGCAAAGTTAGACTGTGAGCACTGCCTGACTGTTGCTATAGGTTTGCTTTGGATAGAGACCAGAGAGCAGCTGTGGCGTAAAAATGGAAGTGCCGGGCTTATCCCTGAGGTACCCCGGCTGTGTGCCTTGGTGAGCGGTGCCGCTCGGGGCAGGGCGGGCATGGCTGCACCGCTCCCGCAGCGCAGGCACCTCCTGAGAAGACATGCCTCGTTTGTTCCTCAGCCTTGGTCATATTACCCGTGTGTAAGTGCCTGAATTACTTAGACTAAACTAAAGCCCTTTTCCCTATTTCTCCTGTTTTGGAGCCACATACAGCGACAATCTAATTTCTCTTCTCCGCTTCATCCCATCACTCTTCACTTTGCACTGGCACATGGGTTGGACCCCTCTCCCCACCCTTGGTGGCCCCTCCACTGTCCCCATGCCAGATGCCAGCCATTTCCCTCGCTCTCCTAAGCTGCTGAAGTGCCTTTCTTGGCTCCCCACTCATTTCTTAACCACCTCCACAGGCTGCTCAGTATTTTTTGGGTACCAAAGGTCTTACTGTGGAGCTAAGCCAGGAACATCGCACTGCTCAGCTCAGCTTTGCGGGGCAAGCGCAGCCCTTGAGCGCTGGGGGGGCAGGCGGGGGACATCCCAGGCGGGGCGGGGCAGCCTCTGGTGGGAGCAGTTTCATACCTGCATGTATAATATCTGTTTTGTAAATATAAATACATAGTATATAATAATACATTATGTATGGCTTATGTATTTTACTATGTATCATCATAATATAGGATAGGTAATATAGACATCTATATATGTTCTGTATTATATGGTAATATATTAATGCACTGTATATTACAGAATATTAAATATCTTGATAAATTATATGGATAAAACCATACATATATAAAATAGAATAAAGTCATTGGGACTCTACTTTATAAAACTAATTTTTATATAGCACATTATATATAGATAAAATATGTAGTAAATTCTATATATTACATATAGTGATATATATGGCAGTAATATTTATGATATATAACATATATTTTATAATAGTAAGAGTATTTAGAGAGTATGTATAGTGTTTTATATTTTGCAAAGTCCCAGGGGCATTTTATATTTCTATTTATTTCTATACATTCCAATTTTTAGTTATAAATATAAAACTTTTAATCTAATTTATAAATATACATATATTACATGTTATACATTATATATAATTATCCCTATATTTCTAGATAATATATATACCATACATGTGACATGTTGCATTGATATATGTTTAGAAAAACATTTTAAAGGCCTTATATGCACAATATGTAGAAATGTTTATTATATTAGAGCAATATATAATATATAGCTTGTTTGTATATTGCACGTATACTGTATAATTTTATACATGTGCGTATTCTATGTGTTATACAAAGAATATATATAGATACATGCATTCTGTCTACATGGGACTGTGCGAAGGGGCTGCAGATGTGCCGTGGCCCGCGCTGGCTCGGTCACCTCAGCCTGGTGGCTCTCTCCGAGGAGCAGTGCTGGGGTGTTGGGGTGCAGGGGGGGCAGCACGGGGCAGCGCCGCGAGCCGGAGGGCTTCTGGCCAGGTCACCCCTCCCTCTTCCCTGCCAGCCCCGCCGCCTCGTGCCCTGCTCCTTACAGAGGGAGCGCGCAGGGAGAGACATGCAGGAAGCTGCGTTTGCTGTGCCTGGACCTGAGTGGGTTTTACAAGGGTTTAACTGGGGAGTCGGGGCTTGCAGGCCACGCAGTGGTGTGGGGTGACAAAGCTGTATGCAGGTTTGCTGGGGGGGACACGAGGGAGCCTCCTGTTCTCTCAGCTGCTAAACTAGGATGGAGGGGCACAGCTTGAGGTGGTGGGGGTTTGAGCCTCTCTGTCAGGGAAAATCAAAAAGGCACCCTCTCTTGCACTAAAATTAGAATTTTTATTAAAACTTTATAAAACTTCATAAAATCATGGTCTTGTCTTAGAGGCGGTTGTCCTGGCACGAGGAAGGGAAGCTGACATTCAGTGCGTCAGCTTTGGATGCAGGAGGGGCTGGGCAAGTGTTCGGTGCTGTGTGCTGAAGGGTTTAATGGACCTGACTTATTTCTGTGCTCCTTGAGCTTTTCCTTCCATTCCTGTTTTCCAGCAGCCGGGTTCACAGCACACTGCTGAGCAACTGGTCCTGTTCCACAAGCTGGTACTGATAAACTGCAAACCCTTGGGCATTTTCTGGCACTGTTGGGTTTTCTGTGAAGATTATTTGGGATGCAGTAGCGTAGATTTTGAGCTGGTATCTTTTGTATAGCAGAGTATTTGTACTTTCAAGTAATACAGAGCAGTGTCATGCGTCTGGTCTCATCCTTTCGCTGGCAGCATTTCTGCTCTGCCCTGGGTGTCCGCGGTTCTTGAGAGCGAACAAGAGATTATATCTGACTGGCTTGAGCATGGTCTCAAGAGGCTGGCCTTGCGCTTAGCACGACAGAGTGAAATGGTTGTGTAACACACAGGAACTGTTCGCATCATCTGCAAACAGGATGTTGGAGCAGTTTGGATATGGAAAATGGAAGAGGAGCTTTGTGCTGTCACTTGTTGGAGAGCCTCTCCCTGCCTCCTCTGTGCCCAGCAGCTCATGCTGCTGCGCAGCGAATGCTTGGCCCTGCGTTACTGGGAAGGTTTTGGAGTGGTGAGTCTAGGGGCTTTGAGCATCCTGGCTAACCAAGGCAGCGGGCTGCCCTGCATGACTTGCTTCACAGTGCTGATGGTCTGTGGGCTCAATTCTCTGGCCAGGCCAGAACCATGAAGCCCTCGGCAAGTGTGAGCTCTTTGGTGGGGCTGATTCCCGTGTGCCACCGCTCTGTGGGAGGGGAGCACTGTGCCAGGGCAGGACCGTGCCACTTCAGGCTGCTGGTTTGGAGGAAGAAGTGAGTGGCTGAGGTGCTCAGGCACAGAGCTGTTTTGTGTCGTTTTAAAGGCAGTAGGACATGGCATCCTCTGACGGCGAGGTCTTTGCAGTTCCAGGGAGGCGTGTGGTCCCTCAGCACGGTGCTGTGCGATGCCCTGATGACCATGGATGTGATGCTGTGCACGGCCTCCATCTTCAACCTCTGTGCTATCAGCGTGGATCGGTAAGTGCCTTCCTCCTCCTGGTGCCAGAGGAGGGACTGCTGTGTGCCCTTGCAAGGGTGCCGCGCAGGGAGGACAGACCCTGCTCTCCCCTAAGGAGGGTGTTCTGCCCTACCGTCCTCCCCATCACCAGCTTTGTGTCCCATCAGCACCCTTGTGGTGGCTGAGCTGAAAGCATGGCTGCGTGACGAGGCCGGAGTTTGTCCCTTTGGGTGCTCTTCTGAGGGGGAAGGCCGGCTGTAGCCCAGGCCTGTCCATGTAAGTAAATTAACGGGGAGAAGGACGGTGGCAGGCAGCTGTGGGACTTGCTCATGATACTGGTGCTGGCACCACCGTACTAGGACTGACTCACCTGTATTGGCAGGTTTATTGCCGTTTCAATCCCACTGAACTACAACCGGCGACAAATCGACCTGCGGCAGTTGATCCTTATATCCACCACCTGGATATTTGCCTTTGCTGTAGCATCCCCAGTCATATTTGGCCTCAACAACGTCCCAAACCGGGACCCCAGTTTGTGTCAGCTGGAGGATGACAACTACATTGTGTACTCCTCCATCTGCTCCTTCTTCATCCCTTGCCCCGTCATGCTGGTGCTGTACTGCGCCATGTTCCAAGGACTCAAGCGCTGGGAAGAAGCCCGGAAGGCCAAGCTAAGGGGCGGCATCTATGGGGCCAACAGGAGGCTGTACCACCCCTCGGCCCTTACGGAGGGAGAGCAGACCGGACTGGGGCCGGAGAAGCGCAACCCCTACGCCTGCTCCGAGCACCCTGGGGACTATGTGATGAGCAATGGGATCCAGACTGTCTCCTACCCACACCTCAAGTACCCACACCCGGGACACGGTCGGAAGCAGGCCAAGATCAACGGCCGGGAGCGGAAGGCCATGCGGGTGCTGCCCGTCGTCGTCGGTGAGTCGCAGTCGGTGGTGGCTGGGGAAGGTGGGGAACGTGCCGTGCTGTCCTGTGGCCGGGTTCAGTCTGGCAGGACTTGTTTGAACCCACTGAAGCAGACACAGGCTTTGTGGGCTCCGCTACCAGGAGCCACACTGCCCGGGCACGGGGGCTGGGACAGCGGTGAGAGGTGGCTCGCTGAGAACCATGCTTTATCCTCGCTGCTGGAGGCGAGGGTGAGCTAAAAGCCACCTCCCTCTTGCTCCACCTCCCCAGTGCCGTCTCTTTGGTTCTCCTTCCTCTCCATCACGTGTGGACTCGTTTTAACACCCACCCTCCTCTTGTTCCTGTGGAACAGCCTGGTTGTGGCTTAAGACCTGCTGTAGCCATCTCTCATCGTAAGGGGACGTTTATCCAGCAAAAGTCTCGGTGCCCCCTTGAGCCTCAGTGCCAGGGAACTCCACCCATGGGAAGGGATGTATGTACGGTGTTTATAATCCAGCCTTTGCTTCAAGGCAAACCTGTGACTCCTGAGATCTTAAATGTGAATCCAAAACAACGCGTAACTTCAGACTTTTTGTCACTGTTGAGGACAAGAGACATCCTAAATCTTTTCTCTGGGCCTAAGCCCAGCTCTACATGTCAGCACTTCTGCTGCTTTTTCCCTGAACTGTCCGTGCTGTCTCCATTCTTGTTTGGCCCAGGCTGTGTTTGTTAAATAAAACCCTTTTTAACATTCACATCACTTTCTCTCTTTAATGTCCTTCTGGCAGGTGCTTTCCTCTTCTGCTGGACACCTTTTTTTGTGGTCCACATTACCAGGGCGCTCTGCAAGTCCTGCGCCATTCCCACTCAAGTCACCAGCACTGTCACTTGGCTGGGTTACGTCAACAGTGCTCTCAACCCCATCATTTACACCATGTTCAACGCAGAGTTCAGGAACTTCTTCCGCAAAGTCTTGCACCTCTTCTGCTGAGCCCACCGGAACTGGCGGGGAGAAGGAACAGTCAGGCTGGTTTTTGTATAGTTCATTAAAGATCTATTTCTGCCTAAGGTCTGCTGTCTTTGTTGGGAGGAGGGAAGGAGGAGAGGCGGCAGCCAAAGGCTGCTGGTTCCCAGCTCCTTGTAATAGGCGTTACGGGTGAGCCCTGGTGGATGCAGCTCGGATACTCTCCCTGCTGGAAGCTGCAGGCGTAGCCGCTGCTACAGCACTTGGTGCTTGACACAAGCGGCAAGAGACGCCACAAGACAGCAGGGACGGTTCTCAGGACAGCTCTTGCTTCGGGTTTAGGTGTTCAGTCTGGGCTGGACTTCTCTTAACTGTTACTACGCAAAGAAAAACACCCCTCGTGGTGTGAAGCTGGCAGCTGCTCTGGCCCCAAGACCTGCAGACAAGTTCCCTGCTCTCCCCCCAGCACTGTCTCCCCACCATTTGAGCCACAAGGGCAAACCGAGCTCACAGTGCTGGGACACAGCGAGTGGCTCCCGCGCTCGGCTGCCCCCTTCCCCCTGGCAGAGAAGCCCCAGGGGTGCCGGAACGGGCAAGTGCAGTCACTCACCCCTCCTTGGCCCCCTTCAGAAGTGGCTCAGTGTAGAGCTTTAGCCTGGCAGAGACTGATGAGAATCATTAATACTTATTTATTTTTTGCATTATTTTACACACAGGCTCTGCTGTCCTGCTGCTTGTGCTGCTTTCAGCTGGCTCTGGGCCTGCCCTGGACTCTTCTGGCTGCTGGGGTGGCAGTAGCAGGGCTGTGAGGTAACAGACAGGAGTCTGGGGGGAAAAGGCTGGTAAGCTCATTTCTCAGGCATTCACATGCTGGATGAGGGTCTGTCCCTTTGTTCTCTGAGGCTGAAGAGGGAACAAAATTATTCTTGCACAAAATGGCAATCATCCGAGTAATGGCTTCTGAGTAGGGCTGTTGCTTTCCAAGGGGGAATTTGTTTGCTTAAAAACAAAAGGAGAGAAAAATGTACATGCGGGAGGTCTCGAGCTTTTCTTTCACTAAGAATTACAATTGTGCAATCAATTTACCATTAACAAACGTACCCAATTCCCACAGCGACGATGATGATGTGCATATGCATTTCTGAGTTCTGTGTTCGCTGCTGCGTTGGGGCGCAGCTGCCCCGGATACAAGGCTCCGATGGGAAGCTGCCCGAGAGCCCTAATCACAGGTGAGTCACACCTAGCATTTTTTCACTTAGGAAAGTTGCTCCACTCTCTCCCAAATATTTTTCCCTTAAAAGGTGCAGTACAGCCCCAATTCAGGCAGTACGCAAAGCTCAGCGATGCTCAGCCACGAGCTGTTTAACACGGATGCTGCCTTTGTGTGTGCCGCTACTCAGTCCCCTACAGGAGCAGGAGGCCTGGCCAGCTGGAGGACCCACCCTCTTGGCTCTCCTCTTCACGCTGTGTACTCGTCCCTGAACCACCTGGCGCTCGGCCCCTCAAACCAGCGCAGCCGCCCAGGGACGGTCTCCTGGAGAACACAGGTGAGCCACAGGGGTGAAGCAACAGGAACATTTTCCAGCAGAGCGTCATCTGACATGGAGAGCGCAGCACCTCAGAGCCAGCCCTCGCTGCACCCCAATGCCAGACGCTGCCATCTCACCCTCATCTCTTTGCAAAGCAACTCGATCCACGGATTCTCTGGGCTGCGACTTGGGGGCCTCCGGGGCCTCCTCTGAGAACAGCACGTGCTGGGAGGCGCCAGCGCTACACCGGGTTTGGGCTGAGGCAGCCGCGCTGCTCGCTGCCCTTCCAGCCCCACGCACCAGGCCCCCGCCGCCAGCACCGCCGAGAGCTCTGGCCTGCTCGAGGCTGCTGAACACAAACTGGCCCTGAGGTGCTCGACGTTCCATGCTATTTCGCTCAGTCAGAACCTTAATGGGCAACAGACTGAGGCAAGAAACCCTGTAAATTAGCTGTGTTACTGTGGGCTCAATTAAGACATTGCAATTAACTAATCGTCTTTAAGCTTTAGAAAACAGGCAATCATAATTTAACAGTGTGAGAAGAAACTTACAAATACCAAAGTACTACTCTGGGAAGCAGAAGCTGTAGCCAAATGCTCACTCCAATACGAGGAACTTCCCCTTCTTTCCTTCCCAGGGGTTTCACACGGGTGGTTTCTGTTCTCATCCCACTTCAGTTCGTGCCTGGCTTTCCCTTAGGGAGCAGCTTCCTTCAGAGGAGGCTGCATGCTGCCGCCTTCCCCTGCTGACATGGATTCCTCCCCCCGGCTGGGCCTGGCACTACCTGCCTTCCCCACTAAGCTCTGCACCAGGAGCAACTTCCCCAGCGAACAGCCAGAACGTTCCTCACCTGCTACAGAGCTGGGCTGGAGCCCTGACCCCACGGCTGCTGCCCCACAGCACCTGGTGCCACCGGCAAAGCCCGCCAACCGGCACTGCTGAAGGGAGACCACAGCAGCGCAGCAAATGCTGTAAGAGGTGACAAAGTGACACAAGGAGTGTAACAAAACAAGACCTTTAAGATTCACAGAGGAAGGAAGGAACTTGTCAAAACCCACCAGTGTAAGACATAAGTATTTTCAGGTGCTTTTTTCTCTATTAGTACTTTCCTGTAACTCTGCATAGAGTTTTCTCCTTCTGACAGCATCTGTGGTGCTGGATTGGGTCACCCCGTGCTGCAGTGGTGACCCTTCTCGGGGTGTAAGCGAAACAATAACCCTCTTCAGCCACCAGTACAAAACTGGACTGAATAACCAGAGAGGACAAGTAACCCCTCGCATTGCTATGCCTGCGGCTAAAAAGCATAAAACCTACCCAGAGGTGTCTGCTGAGAGTCCTCCAGCCTGGGGCATTAATCTTCAAACATGAATAAAGGTGCCTGATCAACCTAAATTATTAAAGAAGTACATGAATAATTAAGTTATTTTGTTGCAGTGAATGAAACAACTTCCTAATGCTCACCACTTCTGTAATTAGTAACTACTGAAAGTCAGTGACAGGACAGGACTCTATTAATCAGCTTCACTCTGGGTTTGATCAGATCTGATTTTGGCCAGATGGACACGAGCCGCAGCCCTGGCGCGGCACATAGTGATACCACGCTCCCCCCGCTGCACAAACACGTCCCAGCCGGCCTCCGACAGAGAGTAAAGACATGTGTAACTGCAGCTGCGTTGTAGCTGCACCGATTACCGGTACGTTAAAGTGCTGCTGCAGGAATTAAACAGGACCGGTGGTGTGCTCGTGCCTTCACCGCATTTTATTTAACAACATGTCATTTTTCACTTATATTCAAGTACACAAGCTCTGATGTGTTCCAAATTTGCCCAGCACAGAGGGAACACAGGAAAAAATAAAAAGGCCTTCCACTGGCAAACTAAGAATTTGTACTGACTTCGTCACGCAATTAAATAAACCAAATGAAGTTCGTTTCTGTTTTCAAACCAGAGGTAGGGAGGCCCAGGGAGAAGGATACACCGACAAATCTCATTGCAGCACCTGCTTTAGATCCATCTCAAGAGAGATGAGGAGATCGCTGTAATCCACACGGTGGAGGTTCCAGTCTGGCAAAGTCAAAACTTCCTGAAGCCGAAGGTGGCTCCCAGCGGCCAGGCTGCAGTTCGGCGGGGTTGGGTTTTCCAGATGAGGTTGTCACAGTCTCTGTATTGTCCCAGGTTCTGGAAGAGGATCAGGAGTAGGCAAATGCTGTCACAGTATCAAAAAGTCTTTCAAAAATGAGTTCGCTAGTGAGAAGAGTGTGGTGGTAAAGGACAGGCTGTTCACGTGGGGCTGCCGAGCCAGCCGGCCACACCGCGCTGCGCATGAACGGTACAGAGGTAGGTTTGCTCACACGGTGACTTTCTCTATTACGCTGTCTGTGACGTGCACCTCGTTGGCCTGCACCGTCACGGTGGCCGACTGGCCACAGACGTGCTGGTGGTCCTTCCAGTCCTGCAGGGGAGAGCAGATGGAAAGGCCATGAAGGGACAGGGCCCTCGGAAGGCGCGCAGCCTGCAAAGGCACGCCGGGCCCCGGCAGAAGCCGTTTGAGAAGCGCCTTCCCCAGCAGATGGGCTGCAGCAGGTCCCCAGTGCTCGCCCAAAGACGACTAACAAGGGATGGGGAAGGAACCGGCTGGGGGGTCAGTGTTAGAGGCAGGAACAAACCGAGCAAAATGCTGGCTTCCCAACCCAACCCAGCCAGGACACCGATGTCAGGGCACGGAGAACTGACTAAACCAGAGTCAGAACGTTGACTTAAAGCCTCTCCTTAAAGACAGCTCATTACAAGCCCCCCTGAAGGGCAGCGCCATACAGGGGTCTCAGTTGAGCAGCAGCAGAGGAACACAGCCCCTGCGGAGGCCGCCTGGCTGCAACTCCTAGGCTGAACTAACAGAATACTCCTCTGACTTGCTCAGCCCAGAGGCGCACATCACGGCTCACAAAGGTGGGGGAATCTCAAGGACCAACAAGCACTTCAAACTCTCTCACTCTCTTAAGGTACAGAGCACCAGCTCCAGCCATGGGCAGATGTCCCCTCAGAAGTGACAAGCTGTCTAGGAGGGGGACAAAAGGTGACTGCTGGGTGCCATCTCCCAGCGTGCTTTGTGCTGAGGACAACACGGTGGCGTTACTGTCCCTGAGATGCCCGGGGAGGCAGCAGGCAGACCCTGCAAGGTTTCTGCAGGCAGCATTTGTTTTGTCATCTTTCTGCTGTGCAGACAGGGAACTTGGCCACTGTCGCTTTGTTACAGGCAAAAAGAAACAGTCAAAATTATTTGCTGCTCAATACACCTGACCGCAGCTGATTCGGACCGAGCTCGGGCAGAACCCTATCCCCCAGCTAAACCAAATCACCCTTTACTCCAAAGCAGGGCACCAAGGGTCTTATAAGGGACCTGTACAAAACACCAAGCACAGCAGCTTCCTCTGCCGTACTTCCTTGTACCTGTTTCCACCTCCCATGTTCAAAACCATACAGTTCGTCCCACTGTATCATCTGTAGCATCACAAATAACGTGAAGAACAAGGGAACTGTGTCCTCAGTGACACAGCAGGAGCGCAGGTACTGAGGAGCATTCAGCACACCAGGAAGCACCAGGGAAGGGTTGTAAAGGTGCCCCCAGCTAAGCAGCCCCACACAGTGAGGTGCCTGCACCCTCATTCCCCATGTGACTCTGACTTTTAGATCACCTTCAAGAAGGTGCCTGCAGATCTGGGGACCTTCCCTACTCATTTGACCCGGGCTATCACTCCTCTCCAGACAACTGAACCTGCGACTCACCAACACGCTCATACCTTCCGCTGGCAGAAAGTGGAGCAGTAGTTGACTTTGTGGCATCCTGTGCACTCGTTCGTAGCCTCCCGACCGCAGTTGACACAGGACTGCTGTGAAAATGGACGGCAAAGCAACCACGTCAGAGATAAAAGCAACAGAGAGATCACCAAAGCCTCATACAGGTGCTGTAATATGACATAATGCGGGAGCAGCAGTGAAGCCCCCATTTCCCCATACATCCTCCACACAGGAACACAAACAGGCCCAGTGGCTTCTGGATGCACCTTCAGAGACCTGCTCTCCCTGCCATTTTAGGAGGGATCACCTGGGACATGGAATGCCCTTTCTGGCGGGCAAGAAGCCCTCCAAAACCGTGTGTGAGACACTGAGCGGTCATGGAAACCTGCCCACAGCACCACAGAGACGCCTCCCGCCACGCAGGGCACCCATCGGCCGCAGCCAGGTCGCTGCAGGCTCCAGCAGGAGCCCGTCTCAGCCAGGGCAGTTGTATTCCCAACAGCGGTGTGCGGGCTCTGCACAGGCCAGCACCACCCGAGCTTGGAGTTTATCTCAAATTTAAAGTTTTAAAGGCAGATTTGGTTGGTGGTTTTGTTTGGTTTATAATCCTGCCTATGTCTGAGAGAGGGTCTGAGGAAGGACAACAGGAGTGGGAGTAAGAATGGGCTCCTTCAGTTTCACTCTTCCCTGTTTTTAGAGAGGAACAAGGGATGTGCTCCCATGGGCTGAGCAGGCTTGTTCCTTTGCCAGTCAGCAGCACGACTGCATAGGCAGTGTCCCAACAGGAGACAGAAGACAGAGGAGTAAAATGAAGGCTATAACAGGAGCAAGGACTTAAACCTATAAGTAAGGCAAGATAGGATACACGGATGGAAAATCACACCTGGTTTTTAAAGGGTGTTTTGTGTCTATCGCTTTCATCTTATATCAGTGACATCAATTAACATAACCTGTATATGTGGTGGAAATATCATTGAACTACCACAAAAATAAGCACTTCACAGAGCATTCCATTTCCAACTCATCAAATTACTGACAAATCATTAGCACGTCAGAGCAGCAGTGCAAGGCTATGACAAGAAGTGTTTCTCGGCTGTGAAAGTATCACAGGCGTCTTTAGTTCCACCAGCTCCTCTCTTTTGAGCACAGCCACCCTAACGATCGGTGCCCTGATTAACATCACACCATCATCTCACATGGTTCATCACACCATCTGCTCACATCTCACCAAGGTACCTACAATTAATAGTCGGTGTGACTGAACTGTATTTGTATTCCTGGTGTACAGCCAGGGATTCAGGCCACCGCACAGGGGCTTCAAGCTGCTCGCTGGGACTTGCAAAGCCCATCCCAAAGGGACATTTGATTGAGGCTGTTCATAACCTGACAGTGGTGGAAAATGCTGAAAATACACAGTGCATGCAGCAAGCGGAGATCTTGGAAAGATATTGAACAACACAGACAGCTGTAAGGGGTCCTGAACCACCTCAACTCACACTCTCATTCCGAAAGGCAGAGGGAATCAGGCAGGTTTGAAAACCAGGACACAAAGGAAGAGAGTTCCCTTCCTACCACACCTTGGTGCCGGGCATCCCTTCCAGCTGCCGCCCCATGGCTCGGAGGTGAGTGATGGGGATTAACCTGGCCAGGTAACAGTAACGGACTGTGCAAACCTGCAAGGCTTGGGAAAGGTGACACACTCCGCTCGCGTAGAGCGTTACCAATCTCTGCCAGAAGGCAAGGCCAGATAACAGAATAGACAATTTCCACAGCAATGATAAAAAACTCCACATCTTTAAATGGAACGAGACAAAGAACAAAAGACTCTTCATAAAATATGAGGCGTCCCCAGCTTACCTTGATGATGATTTCTGTTTTCCCATCCACATCTTCCGTTTGTTGAAATAACTGGTTCTGATATTGCTGCAAGGAAAAACACACCAGGCTTGTCATTTCGCAGCCAGAGCATGATGTGAGGGGTTGAAAGGGTGCTCTCGACGGAGGGTCCTGGCACTCAGCTTGCTTCTGTCAAGCCCGACGCCGCAGTTGCAAGAGGATAGAGCGGAACCTCGCTGCTCCCTTCTAAGAGAGGGGCACTGTCACCTTATGTGCAGGCAGATGAAGAAGCCTGTGAGAAAACGGCCCGAGGTGACAACCTGCCAGTTAAGTGCAGATTTACTCAAACCCCACTCTCCCCGCTCCATCCAGCCAAGCACTCCTCTTCAACATGGGTGGCTTCATTGCCACAAGGGAACTGCATCCCTCCCACGCAAGAGCCAAAGAAGTTGGCAAAGGAAACGGGAGGAAAATGCCAAGGTAACAGGGCCAAGTACCATCTTCTTGGGCCAAATTTTGCGTCAAGTCCAGTGATCCTAATCCACTAACGGGCAAAAGGAGTCTGGAGGGATGGCATAGCCCAACAGAATGGATTAGGAAAAAAACCCCAAAAACCAGACAAAACTAACAGACCCAAGACTTAGAAAGAGCATCAACCATAACCATTACTCCTCCTTTTAAAATAAAAGTGCTTTCAAATAGGTTTGGAATTAAGCAGTCCTCGGCAGGTGACTTTGAAAGCACGCTTCAGGTGTGTGGCAGATTTACTTTGAGCCAGTTCAAGTCCAGCTGGGTCCTGCTCCACCCACTGCCTTGTCACACACAGCAGCCAACGCTGCCAAGAGACAGGAGCCCTAAACCAAAGAAATTCAGAAATTATCCTGATCTGATAGTGTTCTAACAAATTTATTTGGGACAGCTATAAAGTATGAAATAAAGCCAAACCCCTACCTTCAGGCAAAGCAGGTTTATCCAGGAGTACAACCCAACATATAAGGAGATTAAAGGCTTAATTTACAAGTGTCTCTATGACCTGACATCACAGTATTTATTCTCCTGTGAAATCACAACCATCAAAACCTTTATATCACCATGACGCAAATTCAAATTTAAAAACTTCAGGAAGATGAAGGAGGCAGCAGGGAAACCTCTCGCTGGACCGCAAGGGGTGCGACTGGGTTCTGCCTTTATTTGACAAATAGACCAGACCAGGCTAATTAGCCAGGCAGGAAACACTGACAGCATCCCCAATGCTTCCAGTACTGCGCAGGCAAAGCATGCATTGCCTGTATGGAAACTTCAAAATTACTGTTTTGAAAAGCAAAATTGTGTCCACACACCATAAGCATTCTTGTGAAGACAGGGAACACAACAGCAAGCTTGAGAGGGGGTCTCCAGCCTCAGAATCAGTCCCGCTACATCTCAGGAAGAAAAGTACCTTGATCCTTGAGAGAATCATTAACAGTCGTGAGCACCGGCCTGGACAAGCTGGGCCTCAACGCCTCGTGCTGCAGCCTCTGCCCTCTGCCACCCTGCACAGGCAGGGAACTGGGCTGACAGGGAACTGCAGATCCTTTGGGAAAGATTCAAATGAGCTTTGCACTGTGAAGTGAAAGACAAATGACGCATGCTAAGAGTACTAGCCTAGGAAAACCGCATGATGTTTCTGAACTTCTTTTTAGTGAAGAAAGTGGAAATACAGATGCCAAAGCATGCAGTGAGCTGGCACTTCAACCCATCTTGAAAACCTCCATACAATCATCCCAGCTGGTACTGTCCCCTCTGCAACAGCCCGTGCAGACAGTGCCGGGGCTGGACACACTGAATTCCAGTTCTGATAACGCACCAAAGCTCCGGAATTCAAACCATTTCCACCACCAGACTCCACTTCACCCTCTGCAAGTGTGGCTAATCCTGTTTTCCAGGGAGATTGCCAATGAGAAAGACACTAAGAGGCAGTCCAGCCACCTCTGTCCTTGTCTGAGCCACAGCAGCTCTTCCACCTCCACCCTCAGCCCCCAAAACCTGCTGATGGAAACCACACATTAATCCCCTCCTGTCTCCTTTCCATCCAGCCCCATAGTGAGTCCTGGTTCTGCACAGCCCATGCCATGAAGAATTCAAGCCATGCAGAAACTACAGAAGAGGAAAAGGTGTGGTAAGAGAGAGGATCAAACCAGACACACACAGATCTCTCAGAAACAGCTCCAGAAAACCGACAAACTCCAATTCTCCGCTGTTTTCACTGCTACTTTGGAGTACAAGCCATTATTTGCTTACTAGAGCTACATTTCTTAAATGCCCAACCCTTTTTAGGTTAATTTTATGCTCTCTAGCCCTGAATTGTTTTAATCTTTCTAAAAAAATAATTCAGATGGTCCAGCTGTTAGCTGATTTAATCTTTCACCTTGTTTTCGAATGGGCTGGGTTCCGAAGGCATCGCTGCATTACACAGAGGACTATTTCAATTCAAACACTTTGTGAGATTTTGACACATTCTTTTTTACAGAAAAACTGTTTAACACATTTCCCGAATGCCTTTATAATCTTCCAGCAATGTCTTCCAGCACAGAATTTGGTGACTTCATATATTCTTCCCCTCCTAAAGTTTATCTGACATAAATGATGGCTTAATGCACACTCAAAAAAATTACATTGCCAGACCTCTGTGTACTGTCTTTAATCCACTGTTGGGACAGTCCTGCAAATCATCAAATATCTCTTGCAAGAGACACTGAGCCCTTGTTGCCCTGCTCACCCTCTTCCTAAATGTTTGTCCCTAAACCAAAAAACGCAGTAAACCCAACGTTCAGATAGTAACCAGAGGATCAGATACACTCAGTCACAAGCTAATTAATAACGACAGTGGAGAACTTTTTCTTAACAGCTGCATGAGGCTCTGACAGAGCAGTTGTATCTAATGAATCCCATGCAAAATGCTACAATTCAAAAAAGCCTATAAATATTTTGGTATTTTCATTTTTTGCAATGAGCATGACACATTTTAGAAGTTGATATAAACACTGAGCTGGAGGGTTTGTGGTTTGCTTTTCTTTCAGAATGTTATTCCCCAAGACTTCGAAGTAACACAGATCTAAGATACGTTTGCTGTTTGTGGATACAAAGCCGTGCTCAGGCCAAGCACAGCCGTATATGTGCCTGTTGCTAACAGACGGAAAGCACAAGGCTTACACGAGGCCGTCACCGTTTCTTAAACGGTCAGCTCCACGCCTGGAACTGCCTCTGTGAGGGCTCTGCTTATTAATTAAGGAGTTCGCATCATTGACAGGCACATGAGAGACTGCAGACAGCGTACACAACAGGAAAGGGATTGTTAACCACTTTCTTAGACTCTAGAACAATTTTATTTCAAAAAAAAAATTGCAGAAGAAACATTTTCATAAATGCCAGAATTGTAGATTTTGGGTTTACAAATTGCCCTTATTTCTAGGACTTACAAGGTTAATGCTTTTTTACACAGCCTTTTACCCAGAGACCCTACCACTCTGCAAACTGGCATGTCAGCCCTCCGTGAAAGAAGCATTATCCTTACTTTAAAGAGCAGGCTCTGAGGCCCAAAGAGGCCAAGGACTTACCCAGGGGCATCTAAATAACTTGAGGCAAAGATGAAAACAAAGTTTGGAAGAGATCCTCAGTCTTGAAATTTGCCCAGCAAACCATGATCCTTAAAACAAATTTACAGAAATCAAAGAGGACAAAGATAAGCAACAGAGTGCATGTAAGGGCTTCCAAATGACAAAATTATGTGCAAGAAAAACCTCTGTCGGTGAAGCAGTTTGCTCCAGCACATGGAATCTGGTTTTTCTTCAGAACAGCTAAGGATGTCACCAGTCCCTGACACACATGTTATACGGCTGTGACCGGACTAGCAGGGAGGCAGAGTGAAAAACACCCTCATGTCAGACATGAGAGAAGAGTGGAAGACAAGTGTATTTTTCCATATTTTCTCCTATTGTCCATGCAGATGAGCATTTATATTCCATGACTGTACAGCACGATGCCTAAACGCTCACCACTTCCCAATTCAGCTCCCCTGTTGTTTTTAAGAACTCTGTACCTAGGTATCGCCATGTGTTTGGAACTGCAATTAGGTATCCTACCCTCCTGCAAAACTCCCATTAGACATGCCACCCTAAGGAAGAAACGTGACTGCAGATGCTTCTGATTTGTGCTGCATTTACAATTTTTTATGGTTTTCACTTGCTACATTTAGCAGATCCCCTTCCTACCACAATTCCTCTCTGATGTCAGCATATCCTCCTTCAAAATGATATAAACAACAGGAATAATGTATTCCTAAGACTCCTTTGAATAGTCCTGGATAATATCATTAGCAAGTGTGACCAGAATGAAACAGTGATCTCACAGATAAGAACATCAGTGTACAGGCAGCACAAATGCCTCCCCTACTGCAAGGCAGCTCAGAGCAAAGCCTGCCTTCCACCGGTCAGAGCTCCGTACCTCCCACAGGCACTTACCACTGCTCAGTACAGAGTACAGCTTCTGGTACTTACGGCTAAGTCAACCCAAATACTGCTATATGGGAGCAGACTGGCTCACTTGTGATGTTTACTGAACTCCAAACCCCATTAAATAATAAGTATAGTAAGTGAAAAACAATATAGCGAGTGACTTGCAATATACAACAAGGCATACAAGCTGTCACTAAAAATTCTTAATGCTTAATTTATTGCTCTCTAGGAAGACTGAAACAAAACTAGCACACAACTAAGTTCTCCTGCGTGTTCGCTGCTCTTGCGACCACTTCTCTACTCTGCTTAAACTTGGGGCCATTTCAGACTTCCTCTGAAGGGCAGGCAAAGACAGTGCTGCCCCAAGCACTGCGTCTTGCTTTCTGTTGGAAGGCAATCTCCCTCTTTCGCAGGGGTGGCAGAGGGATCTGCTCAGGGATACGGACAGTTCCAAGATCAAAAGCGCTTGACCTCAACATCCCCAAGAGCTAGGGCACTGAACTGGGGGAACGGCTCTGCACTACTCTGAAAACTAAAGATACCTGTTAGTTATGGTCATGGCAATGAAGTTTGTGTATCCAGTGGGAACCAGCCTGCTCCTAACAGATTTCTTTAATCCTGCTATGTATTAAGTCACTCTTCCAGGAAGAGCTGAGTCCACAGCTCTATTATAATTTAATCTGTTGTACAGCCTTTGCTCTGCAGCTCTGATACAATGACACAATCCTTCACTTCTAAATACCTAGGAACATCCCACTGCACAAAAATTCTGCAAGCTGGTGGCTTTCCTACAGAGCAGCACCCACGCTGCTGTGTTCACCGTGTCCGCTCATGCAAATGGAGGAGCTGGCAAGAAGATTCCCCCTGTTAGCCCACACAAGTTCTGTCAGTGTAACAAACACAAAGTGGTGATAAAGCACCTTTGTATTAGGCTAGCAAAAATCAACAACCACCAAGGCAGGCAGACACCTCTTTCTCCCTCTCATATACCTTAACTGTTAAAAAAAGCAGCTTGACCACACACACATACTTTGGGTGGGAAAGAGACTTGCATTACAAATCAGGGAAATGTTCGTGAAAATTGGAAAAGCACCTTTGACTGACACAAAAGCAGACAGCCAATCATTTGACATTTATTGTAATTACTTTCAATGCCAGCCCTGTACCCCGAAACCCAGAGTTTTGTCCAAAGACAGAATTCACTAGAAGGAAATTTAAAAACAGCTACCTGTGATATTGCCCAGATGGTTCCAGAAGCTAGCACACAGCTGCAACCTTGAGAATTGTTATTTGGATTTTTAAAAATGACCACCATGAGCAAATGTTTTTATCAAAATACAAAACTGTTGAAGTACGCGTTACACAGTAAGAATGGTAAGACACACAAGTTGTATAACTGGGGCTTCAGTAGTTACTGGGAAAGGGGCTTCTTCTGGAAACAAACACGTGCTCATCCTTGCCTTGTAAAGTCAGCACTTTAATCAACACACAGGAGTGACTTTAACTCCCATTCCCAGGGCAAGAAGAAACTAGAAGCACACTGGAGTTGGATTTGGATCAGAGGGTGAGAGAAATGGACTCTGAACAACCGTTCCAGAAACCACTGTAAGGATAAACAGAAGGGAAGACAGCACATAAACTGGAAAAAGAGCAGAGAGCGAAGTTAAACAGAGTCAGATGTTCATCTCTACACTGTGTCAAAGCTTCCATTTTTTGGTATCCCATGCTCTGCAAGCTTTTTAGCAGCAGTGGCCCAAACCTGGACAGCAGCACAAATACCCATTGTGCCCAGGTGGAAGGCAGGGAAGAATTAGACTCTCATCGTATCACACACCTGCACACCAAGGATGCAGCGTACAGAAGAGTTTAGCAGAGACAACGTGGCAAAGAATATCAAAGACGCTGCAAGGACTGTCATAGGGGTTCTCAGTTCTCAGCAAAGTCTTCCCACACACATTTCTTCAAGGTCTCTTGCTGCACACTCGTGCCTATGAATTCAGTGGAAAGCTGACGTTAGCAATAACGCCGATAGCAACAGCAGATAGTGTGGTGTACAGGAAGGGAATTCACCAGCTACTGACTGTGACACTGCCTCCACAGAACACTGCCCCCCACCTCTCTCCCTCAAGTCCACACCAGCAGCTGTGGATCTGTGGGAGAAGGGGAATGCATTCAGCAGTGCATGGAGCCAGATTCAGGGTGCATGCATAAAGCTGGTGTTAAGAAGAATCCAGGGTCCCTACCATGCATCAATTAAAGAGAAGAAAAGCAGGGAGAACAGGGCAGACCTGGTAGCTAATCCCTTACCGAGGAGAGAAGGGCCGCTGTGTACAAGGCAATGCTCCTGTAACGCCAGCCGGCCTTGCAGTCTTACCACAGGACTCGTGCAAGATCAGCTTTGCTTGCACAATGCTCAGTAAGACACCACTAAATTTTACTGCTTACCTTCCCTATGAACTCCTCGCTGGCTGTTCTCTTTATCTCTCTACCTCTTCAGGCCATCACACGCCTCTTTGATAGCCTCACTCACCTGACATAAAGCAGCCCCCACGCAGCTGAACGCTCACCATCTTTCCGATACCGGGGTTCAGTGCTCACATCTCATAAATTTAAGGATGGTCGATGGGACAGCTCAGGACTGGTAACACCAGACAGTCTATATTACAAACCTCTACCCACAGCTCCTGGGCTCCCAGAGCAGTCTGTTCCTCTCCCCGTGATACAAATAATTCAGGAAGATTTCTCTTGCTAACACTGCTCTCAAGACACTGAGAAACGATTTCTAAGGGCTGCCACTGTTACAGCCAGTGAAAACCAGCGAGGTGCTACTCTGTTCAGCACTCAGCCAAAAAGATGCCCTTGGCTGAGTCATCTGACCTCCTCTGGCATAATTACCTCTTTCCTCTCCACATCAGCTTGAATTTTTGCTTGCGTAACAGCGGCCTCGCGGAAGGAGGAGCTGGCCTGTTTAGCCTGTTCAATGAGAGTCTTCAGTTGCTGGGCAGTGTTGAGCAATGAATTGACCATCTCTTCCAAGTACAGCCAGCTCCGCTGCTCTGTTACTTCCAGCCCATTCACAACTGAAGGGGATATGGCTTTGGTGGGGGTCGTGGGGGGCACCGCCAGGGCAGGGAGCGAGGTTAACACTGAAAATAAAGAAAGAAAAATAATATATATAGAATTAGAGCATTTCATTTCCATAAAGCTGGGGCTGGGGGTGTTTGTTGTTTTTCTTTTTTAAATATGTCCTGCAAAAATTTCCAATCCGGCTACATTTTCACTAAACAGACCCTACCTCTTGTGCCCCAAAGCGCACAGAATTGGTCTGTGCAGAACAAGCTTTTGGGGCACTCTCAAAGCCATGGGACATAAGAACGTGTACTCCTGACCCTACTGTTTACTCTGGGAAGGAATGAACACCTCCAAGCTCTACTGCACAGTTCACAATTAAGCAGTGAAGCAGCATTCCCAGGAACTCTTCTGCCACCATCACAATGTTCCACTTAATGTTTCCCTTAACTATTGCTAAGTAAGGTTATGAGGTTTTAAGACCAAACACAGAAATACCCTGATGTCACTACACAGATGTCAATTCTCAGGTTGCAGAACTACAACAGGCACAGATCCACACTGCACTCCCCTGAACTTCCTGAATTCTGATCTTAACCATAACCCTGGCCCAAGACCAGAATAAAGCCAAGACTGTTATCATCACCTCAAAATTACATGTATTACAAACATGAGCTTTCCAAAACCACCGGCTGGGAAGCCCTTTAAAAACCCCCTCCATAACTGCAATTTCTTTGGACCCCTTCATCCTGGATACTACCCACAAAACAAACTATGACCACAAAAATATACATACCACGCTGAAACACCAACAATTTTCATAAAAGGTGTTTTTCACAGCTGTATTTATCAGTTTCAAATATCCTGGGTATTCTGAACAGCAATGCTCACTGCAAGCTCTGAAACCTCTCCTTGCCTAATCCCAAAGGTGAGAGTGCATGCGTACAGTCCAGATGGAAGTTCTAGCTTCAGACACTAATTAGTTTTACACTGTGTTGGACAGTTTTCAAGAAAGACACTTCTTGTCTATGGCCCTTTCCTCCGGCATCCTAACCACAACCCTTCACTTTTGTATAAACTAGAATGCTACAGGTATGAAACGAAATACAGAAGCACAAAAGCACAGCAATATTTACTCCAATACTCTAAGAGACATTAAAAGAAGAAAAAAGCCCCACTAATTATTGAGCTACTGCAGCCTTTACATTTTCAGATCCTAACCACAACCTTTACGGTAACCGCAGTGTATAGGAAGCCACCAGAACGAAGCTAAACTCCTGTCCTGGTGATCTAAACACACTGTCCTTGAACTCGGCTCCAATGACGGGGGCTCTGCAGTCCTCCCTTTCCCAAAGCCTGTTAGAAAATACAAGCCCTAGAAAACCAACAATGTCTGCCTTAGCCTTACTTTTGCCAATGTTTCAAAAACCAAGCAGTTACTGTGTCATTGCAACATCTACTTTCCACAGCACTAGGTTTGCATATACACTGGGAGACCACAGTATGGTACACTGGGAGACCACAGTATGAGGAAGTTAAATCTAGATTCAGGAAGCCAACAATACACAGTGTAATCTCACCTTGGGCAACATTTCCAGGAATAAATGTTATCTGGTTTTACAGGCCTTACTTTTCCAAAATTTAACTCTAGCGATAAACACCATCTGCCACAAAATTACATCTGAGACATTCACATTTACCAGCAGCTGACTTCTAAAATCCTCACTAAGTTGTTTTTTAGCAAAAAAGAGAGAGCACCAACTTTAGTGTTGTGCAGCCTTATTACCCCAAAATCTATTGATAGTCTGTTTCAGGATTTTCCCTCACATCTTTAGATAGGCGTTTCAAAACAATTCAGCACACAGAAAAAGCAGTAAGTACTGTGAGCTGAGAAACAACATTCCTTCCTGGAGAGTTCTGTGCTGTCAAGGGAAGAGCTGTTAGTATTTCAGGTACCAAGAGTCAACTAGTTTCCTTGATTTTTTAAATAGTCAGTGACACATTCATATAATAAACACAAGATCATTCCAAGTGATGGACACTGTGGTGCTCTGAGAAACGTTGAACGGAGCTGGGAACGTAACTTCAGTAGCACCGAGCCATTTAAATCCTGTCTGCACCCCAACAGTGTCTGCTTTGCTTTTAGAAGCACTGTTCTTTTAACACTTCTGCCAGGCAGCTTGTCCTCCAGCTCCCGCACAACTGAGGCTACGAAAGATAATGCACTGACAATGTCTCTGAGCATCTGCAGCATTCCAAGGAGTGCCTGCAGACAGCTACAGCCACTGCTGGGTTCTGACCACTGTTTTCATTAAAATGGACCATGATTGGAGCCATTTTCCTTGAAACCAAAGTTAAGAAATTTACTAAGCAGGAAGTTCTTGGAAAAAATGTAGAGACTGAAGTGCCCCAAAGGCACTTTTAAATCATTTACTTTATTATCAGTCTCCTATCACAATCCATTTTGGATGTCATCACAGATACTGGCTTTCCTGTCATGCTGGTCTGTCTAAGGTGGTGCCACAAAGGCAGAAACAAGCCCCAAACCTCCCTCACTGAAGGATGGAGACACAGAATAGCAAACTGCACAGCCTAGTTAAAAACAAAACCCAGCAGACTTCCCCCACTCAGGAAAAAATCTTCTTGACTACACTTCAAATGGTACTTGAAATTCAACTGCAAATACTGTCCTGAACAGCAACTGGCCAACACAGCCTCCTGCGCCAGGCTGTAATTCCAGCAGTTCCATTCACAGTGAACCTCTCCTTAGTAAAGCATCTGCAGACAAACAAGACTTCTTGCAAGACTGCACTGACAATCTTCCAAGACACTAATTTAAGTGTATTAACACTTTAACCCTTTTCACGTCATGCCTGGTCATTTTTCATGCAAGCAGCAAAAGCTGCAAGAATCCAGCACACACGTGGGGAGAGAGAACAAGCCTCAAAACCCACAGTACTGCAGGTCACCGTGTGTTAGATCATGACCTTCTCTGACAGACAGCATTGCAAATTCACCACACAGGCAAAAGGACATTTTACGCTCAATGGCCCTTAATTAAAATAGTAAGGTCAAACAATGTGCACATAACTGGCACAGAACTATTTGCACTTAGATATGAGTAAGAGATAAACTGGTCTTCTATCAGCAGCTGTTTGCAGAAGAGCCTTTCCCACTGCTACATTTCCAGCACAATATTTATCCCAGCTTGGCATTTGATAACTTATCTAACAGGAATTACTTCCAGTTCCTCATTTTGGCATAGGTACATCAGTCAAGAGAAACTATTCACTGGTGAAAAAAAGATAATGTTTAATTAGCAACATCAAGATCTGAAAAACCAACAAGATTTCATTCTGGACAGAGCAGGAATGCACTGTGCTGCCCTGAATAAATAAAAGGTCATACTGAGGGAAGAACACAGGCTTTAAAAAAGAAAGACTTTAGACTGCACAAAGGAATACAAATGTTTACACGTTCTTTTCTTGATGTCTGAGAGAACAGCAACAGGGATCAAAACCTGCCTGTCTTACAGTTCCTCTGTGTCAGCAACATCAGTATCAGAGTAACTTAACAGAATCGCAGAAATGAGAGAAGAGCCCACAAACCACCTAACTCATCAGGCTGCCAGCAGCAGGCTATTCTCTCCTGTATCTCTTGTCCAGGGTCAATAAAAACCACACAAAGCAAGAACAACACTCCAAGTTTGCAACTCCAGTGTCTTCAACACTTCCAGTTTCCATCAGTACAGGCAACACTCAAATAGCATTGTAGTGGCTTGATGTATCAACCAGCTCTACAAATGAAAGGTCATTAAGTTTACATAATATTATTTCATTTGAAGAGATATCTGATAATCAGTTTAACCCATCCTGTCAAACACTGAAGGGATGATATGCATTCATCATTTTTCATACTGTCTTGTCTGGTTTTCACTCCAGAGCCCATCTGACCACAGCAGGGCAGGCTCTCATTGCACTTGTTAACCAGCACCTCTCACCCCTGCACGAATGTCAGCATTAAGGGATGGAAAACAGAAACTGGATGTGAGCACCACACCAAACCAGCCCAAAACTGCCTCAGCACGTTTCAGTGGGTTCAGAAAGAGATGTGAGAATGTTTAGAAAAGCTTCTGTGACATAATTTTAAAGGTGATGGTCTCCTCAGACCAAACAGCAAATAAATGTTTAGCCCCAGTGCCCAAGTGGCGACAAAAGCCTTGAAGCAAAAGCCTTAGGGAAGACAGGGGGCTGCAAGGTGATTTAGGAAGCAGGATCACAACAGCCTCCTCTGGTAGAAGCCAACAAATCAAAGTTCTCAATAATGCAGGAAAAAACTTTTCAGAGTGGAAAACCTGCTTGTCCAAATCTTAACAACCACAAAACTTGTAAGTGAAACACAGCAAAGTTTATTTTTCTGCCTCAATCTTTACCTATACTGAGAAAGAAGATTAAAAAGTAAATTCAGGCACTGCTAACTGACTGTCACGTGACGGAAATAAAACATACCAATTTTGGGATGAGACGTTGGCAGTGCAGCTTCTGGAAAAGCTGAAATCTGACAGTTGTCCTGGTAACTCGGATAGTGAGGCTCTGGGTGATTGACCCGGCAAGGCTGCTGGACATTGGTATCCTGAACTGCAGAAGAACAACAGCATTGTGAACCACTGCGTGACAGCTGTCAGGCATTTCTTATGCTTTCACCCAGATTTTTATTATCTTTTATACAAGTTCCTATACTTTATGGTAAATCCAAGGGTTGCAAATGAGAAACAGTAGCATATTACACAGCTAGCAAGCAAGGCAACCTTGTAGTGATTTCACCTCCCTCTGCTATCATTAAAAGGCAAAGCTTTACTTTTGGCTTCCCTCCTGCACACCTACATATTTACAATAATCACAGGACTCCAAACTATGGTTCTCAGAGCAGGAAGCTCCCTCAGCAGAGCTCACAACCCCAGGTACGAATCAAACTGAAATATATGTTAAGCATTTATATGTTATTTGATTCATTCTGGCATTTTTCATCATTTATTCAGCGTTCTTCACTTAGTTCCAACACTCAGCTAGGTGGGGGTGGTGGTGTAGTATTTCAGGACAAAGGAGGAGTGAAAAAAATTACAGCAGTAACCATAAACCCCTAGAAATCAGCAGGAGTGTACACTGGCAGCTGCAACACCTGGACAAAACTTTTAACTTCTTTTGTGCAACTGGTAAGATTTCAAGCTGCTGAAATCATTTCAAAGGAAGGACCGCAGGTTACATATATTCTCTCTGTAAGGTCTTGAGAAATAAATCCTTCATGCAGCATTCAAAATGCTTCCTCCCATAGCAGTGGGCGCCCAAACCTTTTTTTCTCCTTCTCACAGGTATCTAGCAGACACACAGTTGAACTCTTACCAGTGGCTCCAGTGAAAACATCACCCTGGGACGGACTTTCCGAGATAATTGCTGTGGCTTCCACTGTCGATGCACGATCAAAGGTCAAAGCACCAGAGGTAGTGATCTGTCCAGAAGGAGTCACGGTGACTGGAAATATTAGAAGTACTTTCATAATTAACACTCAGCGTGGAGGCCTCAGCTGTTCAGCTGTTGATACCCCTGTGCTGTCTCATCCAAAGTCAGTGAACTCACACATCAGTAAATGGCCTGTGAGAACCCAAGTTTGGATCACACCAATGACCAATACAATTGAAAATGGGAATAAAAGCCCCATTTCATGGCTTCTGCTGTCCTTCTGCAGGCCTCTGTTTCTTCTGTGGGTGTACGAGGCCAGAATGCTCACTTACAACATAACATCTCCTAAATCACCAGCTTCTTAACGATTGTATGAGCAGTAACTCAGCACCTACCATAAAGGTTCAGTGGGGCCACAAAACCCATCAGTCTCTGGCTGATCCTGATTTATTGCAGCTGTAGCAAGGGTGGTTCTTACTACTTAAATTAATAAAAAAAACCTGTGGAATCCAACTAATTGTATGCCAGTTTGGTTAGCTCGATAATTTTAGCTGTCTGTCTACACAATGTGATATAATGTGCTTGGCCAACGCAAAGAACAAGTCACAAAATCCTTTTGGATTAATATAACTGAGCGGCTCCAAAATATTTCAAACCCTTTTTAAACAGGATTAATTAATCTGGCACCATTAACTGGTAATGGGCTCAGTCAGAAGGATCTTTTTGCAAACAGTAATTCCATTTTAAGACATTGAAGCTACAGATTCGTGCCTGGTAAAATAATGTGGCTGCTACCAAAACAAGCAGTCCTCCCCTCCTGCACTGCCAGTGTGAGCAAATGTGCAACCTCACAGCACCTCACATTAACAAACCAATACAGATTAAACCTATTTGGGGAATTAAAAAAAAAACCAAAACCAACTAAACCACAAAACAACTCTACAGAATCCTTGTGTATTTCTCTTCCTACTGTTGCTGTTAATCTAATCTGTTCTTTTTTGAATTTCTGTTGCTTCTTCCTCAATTCACTTTGTAATGTTACCATCCAGATGACGCTTGTGTGATGAGAGCAGGACACATGAATGTGACTGGCAACGTGTGAGCTGGATGAGCTTGCAAATTAATTTCTGTTCTCACACAGATGGTTTGACAATCAAAAACAGTGAGTAACAAAGCATGTCCTGAGTGCTAGAGAGGGATTTGCAGATGAAAGCCTCACCTTCTGCCTCTTTCATTAACGACACTGAGGCTGTGTATTTCATTCCAGCTGCTTAGTGCCTACTTTTCTACATATTTCAAGAAATAGCACAAATCCTATTCATAGCCCCCACCAGCTTCCAAAGGACCAAAGGCAAGCTCAGGGGATGGAATGGGGATTTGTGGCAGAGCAGAAAACCCTCCCCACAAACCAATTTCAATAGCAGGAAATGTCTCAATTGTCATTTGTGAAAATGACCTATCTGAAACCCACTACAGATCAAAGCCAGGGCTCCACAACTCCCCCTGAACTGTCAGGCTGAGAGAGCAGGTAGCGGTGGGAAATACAACCCAGATCTCTCTCAGAACAAAGTATGAAACATACTGCTCACTGCCAAAGTATGTTAAGAAGCTTAAAACCAAGTGGCCAGGAGGTCTAGAGTTGCACTTTTTCCTACTCAACTTGCAGTCCAGATGTGGCAACATTACTAAATTCTACAAAATAATTTAGGTAAAATTTAGGTAAAGACACTGAGCCAATAAAACTATCCAATGAAAAGGAAGTGGCAAAAAAAGCCCAAAACTTCTTTTGTTGGCTAATTCCAAGGGGACACTGACAGACATAAAATATCTAGTGTAGCAATTCTTCATCAAAACAGAGAAGCAATTTTTACCAGGAGAAAAGAACCTACATGTAGTAGCAGCTGTTGCAGGAAGCAGAGTGATGTTTTTGGGGCAATCCTTCTTCACTGGAGTTGCAGGTATTTCACTTTCTTTTTTCCGCCTTTTATATGGTACAAAGAGTCGTACAGGGCCACTCTAGGCAATAAAAAAAAAAAAAACCCACAAAGAAAGAAAGGGAAAAGAAAAAAGGAAAAGGCATTAGCTGCGGCACCTCTTTGGAGACTTTGGGTTTACTCTCATCTTTTCCAGATGCAGCTAAGGTCAAGCAGCACCTATCTCTCATGGAAGATGTGTGGTTTACAACAACTAACCAAAACCCGTACATTTCTCCAAACCAAAGGAACTTTGTGGAAGAAAAAACACTCAGCTCCCTCCAGCTGAAGAGGCACAGATTCAGCCTCTTCCCACTATTACTTAAGGACCGGAACTAGTCAGAGGTGGTGGAAGAGAAGAGTGCAAGAGTGAGGAGAAGACAGGAAACAGTTAGTTCAGGTCTAGGAAACAATCAAATCATCCAGTTCATAGCAGAAAAGAAACACAAAACACTACTTCAAGTCAAGCTAAAGACTTCTGCTTTCAGGACTTTAACCGAATTTTTGAAACAAACAAAAAAGAAAAACCAAACCCAACCAACCAAAAAATGCAAGCAGTTTAATATGAAAACATAAATGCAACATATAGTATTACATTACTTCCATATAAAAACATTTTTCCAACTCAAAAAATTGAAATTTGAGTAAAAAATCACAACTAGCTTTGACATCCCCAAAAGGCATTTTACATAAATATGTTCTTTAGAAAAGAAAAATGAAGAAAAAAGCAGTAACTATGATCCAGTTTTACTGAAGCTACTATGCAATAGCACTAGCAGTTCCTTATCTCCTTTCTTTGCAGCAAGGACAAAACACACTGCGACCACAATACCTGTGAACATTTCTACGATGCTCTTGACCTGCTCGCAAATGTCTGTGGCTGCTTGACCAATTAATTATTTTTGAACTAATGGATGTAAAGCCTTCAACTCACCAGAGTCATGTCGTCGCAGCAAGCAGCACAAGTACAAGAGGCAGCATGAGGATTTAAAATCCCATCCTGAAATTAGAAGATTACTAGTTCAGCATTAGTCAGCAAAACTGAGGGTGTGACTGCACTCTGCTACAGGAATCGGATGTCTCCCAGAGAAACGTCCCCATTCCCTCCCTGCAGACTCTATACAACAGAGAGACCAGCTCCCCTACACCTTAGTGATGGGGTGAGCGGACAGGAGGAGAGTGAAGGAAAACCAAACACTTTTCAAATGAAAAGGCAAAGATATGTGAATCTGAGACTTCACAAAGTTTCTGCCCAAGCAGAAATCAACTGTCAGCCTAATAGCAATGCCAAGTTCTCCACAAGAGTCCTGCACAGTGCTGGAAATAAAGGACTCAAAGTCATAATAAATGGTGCAAGTGAAAACTGTTTGTCCCGCAAACAGAATTAAACAGATCAGGTTACTGAACTACAGCATCACGGGTGAGAGCTCACTTCTCAGTTTCTGCAGTACAGCTCAAGGCTGGACTTCATCCTGCATAAACTGCAATCCCTTTTCAAGTACAAGCAAGATCTGTATTGTGCTATTTGGAAACACATCTATAAAAATTCCTCTCACATCACTGATTCTCAAGCAAATTAAAATGTCACTTCTGAGTTGCCCCACAGCACCATCACACAGAGGCAGCGCCCACAGCTCAGACTGCAGCACTGGGCAGACTCTGCCCAGACTCGGCCTGCCCCTTCCAGCAGAAAGGAGGAAGCAAACTTAACCTTACGTGAATAAGGCATTGCAGTGGCCTCCCAGCATAGCGGATGCTCCTCTTCCAGTCTTTGCTGCTGGCTCGTCCTGCCATAGCTTCAAATTCAGTAGGGCTGTACCAGTTGTCCCCTTGCTTGATGCACCTACCACGGCCACCTGAAATACAAGAAATTGTTAGTACATGTTAAGAATCATTTTTCCACTTTCCTAAAAAAGTAAATACTGAAATTGCTGGAGAAAATAGCAGTTAATCTATAGCAATCACCAAATATGCCCACCTGCTACCTCTCATCACTTTAGGATAACCATGCCCATTGATTATCTTGGCTATGACAATGACTGTGCATGTTTAGAGAGCTCCAACTTTGGGCCTCACCAATGCATCAAAAGGCTGGAAAAAATTACTCATCCACATGAAGGGTAAGTCTGTCTTGGATAACACCATGAATGTAAACCTTTCCTTAATTTGCACTTAAATTTCTAATCCTTCTGGTCGTAATAAAAACCCTCCATCCATGAAAGCAGCACTGTGCTGTGCAGTTCGGCTTGCCAACAGTTTCTGCTGCTGCTTCTTCAGCTTTCCCACAGAGATAAAAGAGAAGAGGAGGAGCTAAGGCAGCTAAGGAGTCCCCTTAGGAGACAAGCTCTCCATCTTCCATTCCAGCAGGGATTCTTTATAGAGATTTGTAGAAACACAGGCCTACTTCTGAGACAAAAAGAACATTAGAGGAGTCAACCTATTACCGGGGAGACTCAATACACAGCAGCCTGTATCTTCACAGATTTAAGAAAAAACGTTAAAAAGCCTCTGAAGAAAAAGCAAAACAGAAGAGAACAATAGTATCAAAAGGGACTAGGCTGGATAGGAAACTGCCTTTTTTTCCCCCCTCACAATGGGCCCATAGAAGTAGTGTGATTAAAAGAAGAGTGCACCGAGTGAAGATGGAGCAGTCACACTTCCTCACCCAAGAAGGTCGCTGTTACCTGAGCCGAGTCTGTTTTTATACAGAATGCCGCTGATATTCCGGCACCTCACCGGGAGCTCATTCTCATACACAGATGGGTCCCAGTTGTACTTGGTTCCAGTTTTTTCCTGGACGGTTGTTAAAGGAGTAGGAGGAGATTGCGGTCCTTTGAAAAAAAGAAAAGAAAGGTGACAGCAACCAAAAAGCACACTGACTATACCTTCACACACTCAGTTTGGCTAGGGCAACAGCATCAAGCAGTTAACTGAAACAGCTGAAACCTCTCCGCAGCAGTGTGAGTTACATGGTGCACCGCAAAAAATTGAGCTTGAACACTCTGAAAATGACAAAAAGAAAAGAAACTGCATCTTAGGGAACACACTCTAACAGTGCACTAAATGCTGAGGTTGTAACCTGCAGTGGTGTAAGGAGCTGGCTGGATCTTTCCCTTCCCAGAGGCCGACCCTGTAATGCATTTTTAGATTGCTGAAGGTTTGCCATGTCATTTGATGTGCAGAAACTGCCAAGCAGCCCTGAACAAAACCTTAGCAATACAGACAGAATCATAGAGTATCTCAGTCTCAAGTTGGAAGGGACACATGAGGATCATCAAGTCCAACTCCCTGCTCCTCAGCTGTTGTGACACAGTATCAGCAAGCAGCCTGACTGGAGGTAAAACTATATTCAAGGACCCTTTAAAAAGAGCCCAAGGACAGAACTAGGAGATTTACATTTTTATTATCAATATTGAAATGATCCTTCCGCCTTTGGGGGTGAGATGGGGGTAGAAAGCCAACAGCCCAGCAGCAGGGCAAGATTTTTCAAGATGCTTATTTGCAAGGGTTAGGGCAAAGAATAAGAAAATGAAATATATCTGTGACAGGAAAACCCCCCAAAAAAGTAAGCATTCTTCTACTCCCAAGAAATACAAGAGGTATTGCATGAAAAGGCAACAAACAATCCTTACAAGGCAACTGCACAATATTAGGCACATTTTTTAATCCTAGAAACACAATTAAAAGTGGAGAAAAAGCGACCCCTGCAGGAGAATGACACTTCAGAAACAGATTGCCTTATACCTGGTGTGAGAGGTGCTGGTGGCCCCTTTAGCCCTGTGGTTTCCACAATGCTGCCGTCTGTGTGAACCACTATGAGAGTGGCCTTTTCAGTATTCAAGCTGTCCCCAATCTGGAGGGCTGTTCTCCCAGACTACAGAAGAAATAAAGAGTTTAAATTGATAAAATTAAAATAGCAATGTGTTTTAGATTTCCCCTAATCTTCTCAAAGGTCCCCTCAACCACCAACCAGTATGGCAGTTACTAGGTTAGTTTCTGAGCTTTCAGCCAACCAAATCCAAAGGTTACATGTTCCAGGTCATCAGTTCCATTACAGAATAAGTATATGCAGGGGGGAAAGGTAAAAAAACCCCAAAACTCTCCAAAGTGATAGAAGAAAAAACTGTCTGTCCCCCAGCTAATGGTTTGGTGGCTTAAAGCCTGTATACTGCAATGAAAACCTATCTTTAACCTTACCACAGCTCAAACACAAACCGAGCTCTTCATTTATACAAAGAAAGTACGTGGGACTTTGCTAAGGCCCTCAAATGAAAGGACAAACTTACCAACACATGTCCTGAAATTGAAGCTGCATTTGCCACAGATGTAGTGAAAACATTGTCTGCAGAGGCACCAACGTTGGCTACTGTCACTGTGGTGACTTCTGAAATGTAAAACAGATATGAAGTTAATATTCTGCTGCATCCAGACAGACTGATAAACTGGTAAACATAAAAAATACAAATGTATATAATTGTGTTTCTTTCTTCCTATTCAAAATTTTTATTTTGCATGACACCTTTAAGTTGTTACAAACACAATCATTATGTTTTGTAAGATTCAGGCTGAATATGCTTTAAACTCATTGAGACCGTAACAATAGTTAGCAGCATGTGATGAACTAAGGGGAAAAAATATTGCATCTGTACTAAAAAAACCCTGAAACTGTGATGATTTTTATGAAAAGATGGGTGATCGGTAAACATCAAGATAAGAAGAACAACCAACGCTCTCGCTGCTACATATTCATTTTTAGGCTACCATTATCTGTATACTTGGTCCAGGTAAAAACTGTCCAAACATAACAACCAGATGCATCCATAATGTACAGCATATTTATATATGCTGCATATTTAAATGGCCTGTTTATGCTATATATAAAAATATATAATAAAAATATACTTACATATTTAAAAACAAACATTATGTATGTGGCATGTCTTTTTACGTATGCATAAATATAAAGCACGTATGTATAAAAACCTAGCTAAACCCAGAGGTTTTTCAGTACCACAGGCGGGGTAGGACTGATGCAGACAGCCCCCCAGGTTCCGAGGGGTTCTGTACCACAGTCCCCCTCCAAAACCCTGCGTGTTTCAGGGCACTTTGTTAACGGGACACAGGGCCAAGGTCAGTTTAGCACTACAAAAGCAGTTCTTGCTCATTTTACTTCACGTTATGTGGTGCAAAAGCGAGGAGCATGTGGTTTCCTAGGAGTGTGGGAGTGACTTGAGCCTCAGCTTGCACCTGCGCTTTCCTCAATGCACTCCTGAGGTAAATTACTGCATTTGTACGCCGGTGTACGCCGGGCAGGCGGGGGCAGCCCCGGAGGTGGCCGAGGGGACAAGGAGCGGCCACGGCCAGGGCAGGCTGCAGCCCCGCGGCGGCCGCGGCTGAGGCGACGGCGCTGAGGGAGCGGCGCATGCGCGCCCCGCCCGCCCTGACCTGCGAAGGCGGCGGCGGCCTCGTCGGCGCTCGGCAGGGGCTCGGCTCCCATCTCGATGTGCTCGGCATTTGCCGCCATCACCGTCACCGCCGTCACCTGCGCCGCCGCCTCCGCCTCCTCCTCCTCCTCCTCCTCTTCTTCCTCGGGCTCCGGCTCCGCCTCCGACTCTGAGGCTGCCGTTTGCGGTGGCGGCTGCTGCTGCTGTTCGGGTCCTTCTGCGGCCGCCGCAGCCGCCGCCACTGCGGCTGCCGCCGCCACTGCCGCCGCCTCCGCTAAGCCTAGCTGTTTTGCCGCCGAGTCGGCGTCCTCCATCCGAGGCGGGCAGCGGGAGCCGAGCCCGCCCGAGCGGGCCCGCCGCCCGCCGCGCCCCCCCCCGAGCGCCCCTGCGGGTCCCACGCGGGGGGGGGGGGGGGGGGGGGCGATCCTCCGAGGTCCCTCGAGCGCTCTTCGGCGAGCAGCCGAGCGGTGCCGGGCTCGCCCGAGCACTTCCGAATGTGTTCACCGGGCGGAATCGAGCGCTTCCGAGCCGCTTCCGATGGTGCCCGAAGTGTCCCGAGTCTTGCTACGCCTCGTCCGAAGGCGATCGATGGATCCCGACGAGCGGGGCCCGCGTTTCCTGCCGGCTGGCCAATCCCAAGGCAGGACGCAGCCGAGCCCGGCCGAGTCCGTAGAAGCGCGGCCCGAAGCGATACCTGACAGATCGGGTGGGGAAGCCGAGCCCGCCCGAACAGGGCCGAGTCCCCGAGCGGTCCGGCCCAGAGGGTCGAAGAATCCCGAGCTCGCTCGAGTCTTTTCCGATCCCGCCCGAAGGCGGGTGAGGCGGGCGCGAGGAGAGCCGAGCTGTGCCGAGTCCTCTCCGATCGCGCCCGAATTCCCCTTCGCCGGCCCGAACGGAGACGCCCGAACGGGCAGTGCCCGAATCCGCCCGAAAGCGACCGAACCGGGCCGAGCGCTCCGATCGCACCCGAAGGCAGGGGGGACGGGGGGAGGGCAGCGAGCTCCTCCCAGGCGCGCGCAGCCGAACGGTCGCGGCGCACAGGCTGCCGGGAAGCTGGAGGACTGGCAGGCGGCGGGGGCGGGGCGCCAAGATGGCCGTTGTTGTGAGGCGAGGTGAGCGGCGCGGCGACAGCGACAGCTCTTTCCCCACCGCGTCCTGGCGGGCCGGGGGTGGCTGTTTCCCACCGTGTTACCGGTTACCTCTCGCCGCCCCAGGTGGGGGGACGCAGCGAGAGCGACCTCTCGCCGCCCCAGGTGGGGGGACGCAGCGAGAGCGAGGCGGGGGCCGAGGTCGGGCTAGGCCTCGGCGACAAGCCCAGCCCGATAGCCATATCGCGACAGCCCCGACACGCTGAAGTAAATGCTGGCAGCTGCGGGCCCTCTGTCAGCGTGAGCAGGGGCTTGGCGCTTGTGCGGGCTGAGGAGCTCCTTTACCCACAGGCAAATCGCCTTCCTCAGGCTCAGTGATGGCCCTTGAAAATTAAAGTCTTTATTTCAAATTGAGAACTACAGGGATTCAGAGGGGGGAAGAAAAGTTCTTCAGTAGTGTGGTAAAAATGATGATTTTCCACTTCTTTCAAAGAGGTCAAAGGTTTCCCCCAGAATGTAAATCTCAGACAGAGCTGGGCTTGAAAACTTCGGCCTGAACAATCGGCGTTTGTGAAAGTCCCAAAACCAAGTTGCTGCAATGCAGTGCACTGGGTAATGTTAACTACAGCTGCTGCATGCTTTTAATATAGTTTTGCCGTTAAAAAAATTAAACCAGTTTTTTAGAAAATAGGCCACGTTCTAGCTCAAGTAACCGCACACAGTGTCACTCAGTCATTTCCAAAATCAGTATCAGCTTGGATAAGTAGTCAAAGCTTTTGTTGTATTAAACACTGCACTGGAGTGTGGCATGTGGCTGTTCCCTACAAAGCCGCCCAGGAAAGTCAGCAGGATTTGGCTAAAGGGCTGCCTGAGAGCAGGACTGGGAGCAGAGGCATGCCTACTGCGTAGCCGAGCAGCTTGGAAAGACACAGTCCATGCTCATCCCCAGTGCAAACAGCTTATTGCCTGGGAGTTACCCTCCTACTTAAAGCATGTACACAACTGGAAACAAGGGGCATTACGCTTTGGGTTTTTACGGTCCGTACAAGCATTCAAATAGGCAGAAATAGGGTGCCAGCCTGCACGCAGTGGGCAGTCGCTACACCAGGTCTCACTAACGCGAATGTCCCCCCTAGCAGAAAGTTGTTCTTGCTGCTGCAACTTTGTGTGCTTCATCTAAATGCTTTCAAATTGTTAATGTGCTTTTTGTTTTTCCCTCCTGTGCCAGAATGCTCACTTTCAATTTAAAAATCCCCCAGCAGCAATCCAGACTTCATTAATCCTAGCAGTGAGACGATCTCAGGGTGTTGCTATTAGCAGCCTGCTGTAATACCTGAAATTATATATTCAGCTGGCATAATAATTACTACTTAACTGCAGTATCTCTTTCACGGGCGTGTTGTGGGGTTTAAATGTTTAACCTGTGTGAAATGTCCCGCATTGCTCTGGGGGAGGCAGCATGTTCTAAATAATAGTGGCTATCAAACTCCTCCTCTGAACAGATGCAGGAATGTAGTCAGTGCCCTCTTGTGGAAAATGATTTAAAAGAAAAAAAAAGTTTAAAGAGAAAGGTGGGGAACTGTCATTAGGGAGTTCACTAGGGATTACCTGTACGGTAAAACCGTAGTACTCTAATTATATGGCAGGCGTCACGACAGTGTAGCTACCCAGCACGGATGAGGCTACACCAGTACAGCTTAGTGTTTGGTTATACAGAAAAAGTTCATATCCAGCCACTTCTTGCGGAATAATAACACGTCTACGCATGCAGTCATGGTATTTCAAATTAACATCTGGCTTCACAGTCTCAAACAACTTTAAAATGGAGACATCTCCTTAATGCTGTGCAAGACAGGAAGCATATCATCTTGATGTATGAGAGTTTATACCAGGGTATAAATACAACGCATATTTTAACCATTAGTCGCTACAGAACAAGGTGTGTAGTGAAACCTTTAACTCCCCTTCTGCAAAAAGAAATAAAGCATTCATCAAAACGCATTTTAGCTAAAAGAAGGGACGAGTCTGTTAGGAGCCTGTAGTCCCTTTTACAGAAAGTAGAGAGGAAATGAAGCACATCCAGGAGGCGTTTCAGATCACAGACAGTATGAATCACTTTCTAAAATTGCTTGCCTATTTCCACTGTGTTCCCAAATTGGATACCTTAATTAGGTGCCTAAAGTTAGTGGGGACTAATTTGGGCCCAACTGCATAAAACTATTAGGTGATGAGGCCATTAACCTCAGGAAGCCCGGGGATGAAGATGGTGAGGTGAATATGTCCCACTGATTTGATGATAATGAGATGTCTCTAAGATGATAGATGAAATGGTCTTTCACAGACAGTTTTGCTCTCTGTCAAACAGAGATCGTAACTTTTCAATTCCCCATGTGTCTGAAGGAAGTTGAGAATATTAATGAGTTACTGAAGAGGTACTTTAGCATGTTAGTGCCGTCATGTTGCAAGGGAATTTTATCTGTGTTTTTGCAGAAAAAAAGAAAATGCATTGTCTAGCTTATAGAAAATATTTGGTATGATTTCTGTGGGTGATCAGCACATATTAAGGTTTTACATAGAATGACTTCGCTTTTGAAGGGAACCGGTTTGGAAGGATGTGATTTAGAGGAAGCGGGGAGCCCTGTGTTCTACATGAATGCTTTCTCACAATTTAAAACCAAATGGTACATTCTGGTTCCCTTGCATGTTTCCCTTGTTCCTGCATAGTTAGAGGGGATGAAGTGTCATCTGCTGTGAAAGGACAGGATAAACAAGTTCTAGGTAATGCCTGTGTACTTTATGCTTTCAAAGAGATGGGTTCCTCGGTGAAAGTTACTTTTCAGAACGGGGACTTCCCCCAGATTATTTTAGAATTCCTGTATTTGAAGAAGTTATTTTTGGAACCTGAACTGCATGATATGAGAAAATAGTAAGTCTTCCAGTGAACTGAAAAAGAAAGAATGTTCTACAAGCATGCTTGACCTCTCTAGTAACATCAGTTGTTTGAATGTTTCTGCAGCACTTTTGGTAAATATTTAGACTTGTTTTCTTTTTATTTTTTTCCTTCTTGACGGAAAGGAAGAACTTCATCAGTCGTATCCTTTTTGTACCTTTCATCTCTCACATGCGGGAATCCTGAGGAAGACTGGCTGAAATGCATTCGCATCTCCCTGCCTAATAAATCTGCACAATGCTATTTTTGTGTTATTCTTTGAGTTTTCCATCACTGTCCATATGAAGGAAAACTGGTAAAACATTTCTTCCAAGGAAAGATGTTTTTTGTAGCATTAGCTGGGATTTAGCTGAGAGTTTGCCCTGATCAGCTCCCACTCATGCAGAAAACCCTTTAACCCACCCTGCAGTCTTGACAGAGGGCTGGCAGCCGCATTTTATGGTCACGTAACTCTCATGTCCTTAGGAAGCAAGGCTAAAAATGGAATTTGTGGACTGAAGAACACAAACCCCATGCAGCACACCTCACAGACAGCTGACACAGCTGAAGAGGTAGTAAAAGCAGCTTTCAATAGTACTTCCTCTCCTCCCATGTTAATTCACCCTACCTTTACTCCTGCCAAGATCTAAGTAACTTCTGAGAGGAGACACCCTTGGCTGCAGAGATTTCCAGGCTTAGAACCTATCAAGTAATTTTTTGTTCCACCTTCCTGCAACTGGAAAAACAGAAACCCCTGGTTCTGTTTTAATAAAATGAGCTTCTCTGGGAACTGGAACACATCCACCGCATGCGGGTGGGTGCACTGTTCAGAAACTGGATGGGCAGCTCCTGTAGAAGATGCCTGGGATGAAGTCCCTGCTTGGAGATATTCAGAGGATTTGAGAAGGGCTGGGGGAGAGAGAGGCATATAAAGAATGTTTTGAGTCTAGAAAGACAGATGTAGAATTAAAGCAGCACTGATGACTTCCTTATATAAATTATATTGTATTATTGAAGGCTAAGGCAGGCATTTGGTGTCATTTGGTTATCAAAAATCTATGTGAATGGCCAAACTTTCTGGATTCTTGGAGCCACATTCCAACTTCCTCATGTGGTGGTGAGTGCCAGGACATCCTACACGTCTCCTATGTTGCATTAATAACATGCTGCAGTGCCTTGAGAGAAAATGATTCCTTCAGTACGTGTGTACCTGCTGTGAGGAACTGTGCCTATGCATAGGGGTGGGTGGGCTCTTGAAGACACCTGGCTGTGTGGTACATCCCATAAACCAGGCCTTTCAGCTCCTGTTGCGGTCAGAGAGGGAGCTGGCACAGTTTAATATCTGACTTCATCCCGCCCTGTTTGGGACCTGCTTGGCTAGGAAGGTGCTCATCTCCACTGACTCCAGAGGGAGCCCCGGTGATGAGGTCAGGCTGGATGCCTGACTGTAGGGTGGCTGTCTTGGGGTGGCTACAGGTGAGAGGAATCTGCCCTGAGCCTCCAAGTAATTTCTCGCTATTCATACAACAGCGTGTGCCGTACTCCCTGTCCTCCAGGGGCATTCTGAGGGTGTATTAAGGATTGTGGAGCTCTCGGTCGGATACCTTGGCAGTAGATCCACACAGACAAATAACTAAAGCGAAATATTATGTTGTACTATACAACTGTTAGTTTTGTGAGCAGTGAATTAAGGAAGTCTGTTTCTTATCAATTTGCACCTCAGAGTTGAGCTTGTGGCCTTTCTCAGACTTGTAACAAAGACAAAGCACAGCTTTCAGACTTTCCATCATGTGGGCAGTAACAGGGCCTGTCTGCTTCACAGAGCCACCTATTTTCAAAAACCTTCAGGAATGTGATGTATTGGAGTCTGCCAACCCTCTGTCAACTTGCTTAAGGCTGACTAAGAGGTATAGAAGTTGTCTGGGGAAATGTACACATGGACCCACCCCCCCCCACATTTCCTTAGGCTAACGAATACCCTACTACATACCAAATACATTTTTTTAAAAAAGGAACTAAAGCCAAACCTGAAACAACTAGCTTTTATCCTAACTCCTGGTGTCTGCAATCTCAAGTTACTTTCTGAACCCTACCACTAAGCCAGTCATAGTTGAACCATAGTACAAAAAGGCACCACAGTGTATTTTGAGGTTACTGGGAAAGGGCAATTTTACGAAATGGACCCCACCGCATTGCTATGAGAAATCCTTAACAACAGTCTACCAGTTGTCATCTGTTCCTTTACAGCTTCTATTTTATGTAAATGGTATTTACTACATCTTTTACTTCTTGGCAACTCTTGCAATGATTGTTTATAAAAGTAAGTTGCACGTGTTCTAACACAGAAGTAGGCTGTGTGCTGATGACACGGCTGTGGTTTGTCTGTATGCCTATTCTATTTTCCTATTTACACTGTGTTATTCTACAGGTCAAGTTTTCAGTTATCCAGATGATTTTTTGGCTCCAGACCTTGCTTTGCTTCTCATTATGGCTATTCTTGAAGTGCTCCGATTATACTTCGGTATGTCGTGTTACCAGTGTGCCTTTTCGGTTGAATATCATCTTTAAACATTAATCATTCTGATATAGAGTGTTTGTCAAACAAAACATGCCAGTTTAGCAGACTAGCAGGTATTTAAGGGACTGTTCATTTATGTCATTAAACTTTATCTGACTGATCAACAGATTTGGTCAGAGGGTCAAACAGAATTTGCTCTCATATGAAATATAATCTATAATGCCATTAAAAAACAATAGCTGGGTTGTCAGAAAGCAATATAAGTGGGACAGCTGAAATGCTGTTTACAAGTGAGCGTGACTTGTGAGTATGAACACGTTGAAAAAGAGATTTCCATTCACTGAGGCAACAGGGCTCCTTTCAACCGCTCCAGCAACATACACAAGTAGTTAAATGGCTGGAGCCTTGTGGAACAGGTAATGCTAAGGACGTCCCTGAGCAGGGTACACCTGCCACCACCACAACTATGCCTGTTCCTTTCACTCCTGAAGACACATGCCGGTTCCCACATCTTCATTTCACTAAGGCAGAACAGCGTAAAGGGCCTCCTAACCCCTTCATAAAATTTCATAAAGTCCTTTTTTAAAAAAAATGAAGTTACTGTTAAAATCTGTGCTCAATATTCCTAAGGTATTTATGCAAGGTGGGTCTCTGTTGAATTTAGCTGTAGGGGTGAATTCAGCCGGCTGCCTTAAAGCTCTCTGCATATGTTTGCTTGGAGCCTGGTGGATGAATAAAGAAGTGAGTTTCAAGTCTAATGTAGTTAGAAAGCAAAATCTAGTGAGCCTGGCTTGGAAATAAGAGGAAGAGGAAAATGCAAGGGAGAGATAAGTGCAGCTTCTCCACAATGATAGTAATTTGAAATACAAATAGGTTAGCAGGGAATATAGAAGATTCTATATTGCGTAAGATTTTAAAATCAGGATTGGATGCTTTTAGATGTGCGTTGCAGTCACCAAGTTCTCATGCTAAGTGCGGAGCTGGGGGAGACTGAGGGGAAGTCTGATGGTTGACTAAAATGCTGAGTGATCAAAATGGTTGCAGCTTCAGAGCTGATTATCTGTGGTAAGAAAAGGTAGGTGTCGCGACTTTGAGTACCAACTGATTGCTCTTTATTTAGATTCACTTCAGTCAGCGAGAAACAGACTGTCCGTTGGTGTTTGGGTTTGTTCTTACATTCACTTGACACAGCCTTGATTCAGGCCGGTATTTCTATGTGATCTGAGCTGTAAGAATTAGAGTGTTTTTTTGAGCAGAAATACTTCTGAACTTATGGCTTGTCATATTATCAGAAGAAATCAAAGACTTATAGCAGCTTTTTGTTTCCTTCCAGGTTCAAAGGGTAACCTGACAGAAGAAGAGGCTCCATTAGGGCTCAGTCTTGTGATCACTGTTGGGAGCGTGATTCTGTCTGTCTATTTCCTGGTGTGGCAAACTTACGTGCTGAAAGCAGACGTCATTATAAACGCTGTTCTTCTCTTTACATACGGGCTTGAGTCAGTACTAAAGGTCATAGCCATTGCTGCTTTTGTCAGCTAAACCCTAGCAGTTTCCAACATGTTTTCAACACTTTTCTTCTATAAAAGAGTGGGTTTATATTTCAAATATTTAATAATTTTGCATATAAAATTCCTGTAAAACTTTCCTCTGTTTAAAGCACAAAGTTTTGAGGGGCAGAGATCTCCCTGATGGGCCGGTAAAATATCCTGTCTAGCAGCTGTGTCATGCTATCTCATTGGATAGCTTACTTACAAGCAAAGGCAAGAGATGATTCAGCAAAAACACTTAATGCTCTGCTATTCATCAGGGATCAATACTAAATATTCATTCCCCACACAGAATAGTAGCCAGGGCATCATCTAGCTACGTGCTGTTGAGATACGAGTTTTCACGCCATAGCAGCCACGTACAACCAAAGTGACACAGAAATGAATCAGGCCAATATAGCATGAACTCATTTCTGCCTTACCGCGTACACCTTCATGTTTGAGGGCACAGTTTCTCTTCTGCTCTCATTTGTGTTCTCAGACCCCAGTGGTAATTTCCATGACTTTAGTAGGGCACTACCTGATTTATCCCAGTGGGAGAGAGCTGAATTAAGGTTTGTGCGTAGCCAGAGAGCTGAGCTATGGGGTTTAGGCAGCTGGTTCGTACTGATGGAGAGGCCAAAGGCAGTAGTGTGAGGGTATTTTTGTTTAAATAGAATGGTCTAAGATGGGCATAAACAGTCACCATTCACTCAGCCTTCTATTTAAAAGTCCAACAGAATGTTGTCAGGTGTACTTCTGTTTGGTGTTAAATGCGTTTGTTTCCATGATTCTGGAAACTTTACGACGTTCAAGCCTTGAACTGTGTGCAATTTCAGATTTTCACTGTATCAAAAATATGCGTGTATTAATGTAACACTTGGGGAGTTTGCGGGGCTTTTGTACAAGCAGGTTTTATATTCAGAATTTCCTGTTTTTCTATTTATTTATTCAAATAAATAATGTTTTAGATCTAAGAAATGTTTGAAGTGCAGAGCATCTTGTTCAGATCCTAGGCTACAGTTAAACTGCACAAAGGAAGACTTGGATGAGACTGGATCTGTGCAAGAGACTCTTCTGCTCCTGCTGCCACTGCATGTAGGTTGTTCTCCTGCACAGGGAAAGCTCTGCGCTAATTTGCACCAGCCAGGGGCTGAAAATAGAGTGGTGTGGGCCCTGTATCGCCTCAGCCATGCTACTGGTTTCTTTCTGGTGGTGGTAGAAGGGAACAAACGATGCAGAAGTTCCTGCAGAAGGGCCCAGTTTCATCCCTCGGTCATACCCAGGGGAGCCACTGCCAAAGCCAGGTCACACCAACTCCTGTCCACGTTACACCACCCAGCAGTCAAAATCAAAACAAAATCATACGCATTGGCACAAATCCCCTTGGGCCAGATCCTGTCACGTCAGTGGCACAACCAGCCTTTTGCTGATCAGCAGGGACAAGGCTGCACCCATGAAGGCAATGTAAAAGCAGCGGAACTGGGTGCTAAGGAGCCAGGAAACTGAGTGGCCAAATGTTTCTGTGCTTAATCTGCACGAATCAAACCCCCACCCATTTGTCCTTCCAGATTTGCCTGGCATAATGGAATGTACTCATCACATCACAGAGTTGTTATGAGAAGTGACAAACGCACCAGGCTCTATCTACCCCGTTAATGACGAAGGCATACCGAGCAAAACCCCTCTCTGTGCGAGTACAAATATAAGCACAAACTTTTTTCTGGTATTTACACCTGCCTTACACAAAGGTCTGGTAATAGAACATCTTACAGGCTTTCAAGACAATACAGCAGAGTAGTTTTTTACCTGAATGTAGGTGGTACAGCAGATGGGGTCACACATCTCAACTTCAAGTCGCAGCCTCCGTGCTTTACCTTCTTTCCTTCTCATGCTCACTACAAACAAAAGAAACACAAAATCTTAGCACAGCTGGAGGTAGCAGAGACCCCAGGTGTAGATTCAGGAGACACTAGTAAAGCTGGTAGAAAGTGTTCCTACCCAGAGGTGTTTGACCCCACCACAGATCACTACCCCCTCAACTACAACCCTACAACCACTTGTGATGCTGCACCATAAAACTGGATCCCTGGCCTGATCTGTGCAGAAAATAGCCCTCAAAAATGGTTCTGATGAAGGTTTTAATTAGGTGACAGCTGCCATGTTTTTGCCTATCCCCACAGCACAGTACGAGTTTGGGAGGCAGAGTAAAGCAGCCTCCTCCTCAAGCTTTATAAAACAATGTGGTTTATACATATATTATATATATATGTTATAAAATGTTGTGAACCCTTTGCTCCCTAACCATCACCTAGATGAAAATCAAGAATCAGCAGAGAGTGACAATGCTTGCTCATAGTCAGCAATGGGGTAAATATACACATACGATAATAAACATAAATGTTGGAGCTTGTTTCAGAGTACTGCCTCATGGCTTGCAGACGGTCACAGAGCCCTGTCAGTGCTTGCTCAGTGTCAGCTGGTACCAGCCTGGATTTGCACCCTCAAAAGGACAGGGCAGCTCTGTTTCCGTTTTCCAGTTTAAGATAAAATTATCCATGAACCTTCTTCTGATTAGATGAGCAGATACCAGGGTAGTTCTGCTGCTGACAGCCCTTCTCCACTCTGTGATGGATGTAGAAGGCTGAAGAAGCCTGTAAGCTTCAGGCAACTTTGTCTCAGGTATTTCCAGGCATTGAACGGGAATTGTTATTTATGCTGGTGACCCCAATTTCATGACAGCTTCTCTCCATGCCAAACTGGTACAAAGACCTGAAGAGAATTGTGCCCTGGCCTCAGAGAGTTTCTCTAATCAGGAGCTCCTTTCCAAACTGTTCCCACTGTTCAGAGAAGCAGGGCACAGCGTAGTAAAGCTATTGATGACGTTTCCCAGACATAAGATTGCTGGAGCTTTTAATTATGAGGCCCAGCCCTTCTCAAACAGGACGAGCAAGTTGGATGAAAATGGCATTAAAAATTTAGAAGAACACATATTTTGAGGTGCTTGGTTTGGGTGTTGTTTACTCTGCAAGGAAGAATTCTTTGTTCTCAAGCCATCACAGGGGTGTCTGCCGCCAACCTGATTTAAAAGGCTGATCCTGAGAGACAAGTTAGCCTCCTGGGATTTCAAACTTGGAGGTGTTTTAAGAGACAGGGCTTTATTGGTCCACAGCTTTTTTTGTGTTCCTCAGCAGGTAGAAACAACATGCAGACCAAAGGCCTGCTGAAGTGGTACAGTCCTCCAGGAAAGGTGTAAGGTTTGGTTCCACAGCTGGGAGCCAAGGCAACGGAGTGGGACAATTCTCCTCTTGCTGACTGCCCCTGGCTCACTTAGACCAGCATCAGCTGTTGCAGGGAAGATGTCATAGGCTCATTGTGGTTTTCTTCCCTGCCCAGAGGAAAAGTTGCCTTCTCTGCTCAGCAGTTACAGATTCCCTACGAGGCACGGCACTTCACAGTAGCCTCTGTGCCTACCTTCATTGGGAACGTGCAGCTGAGGCTGCCAGACAGCGAGCAGTCAGCGCCTTAAACATTCAATGGCTTCTCCAACAGAATCCTGCCAACTCCTTGTTTGTGCCCCGGGAGCATCAGCCCAGCCCAGTGGTCCCACTGAAATGCCCCAGATGATGCATTTCAGGGTTTAGGGATCTCCTGCACAAAACCTTTCAGCCAGCAAGGCTCACCGGGCTCTGGCACAGCTGATGTTCCCACCGTGATTCCCTTCTGTTGAACCGATGCCCCTTCCCCTGCTGGGTGGTGTGGCTGGCATCCTCCAAGCGCTGCTTGTCCTAGGGCTGGCCATGTTCTCACAGCACATCCTGTACTGAGATCCCCCTGGGGTCTCACTGACACCAGAGCGAGGAGGATGACAGGGCACTGGGTGGGTTCGTCACACCGAGTATCGGTTCACATTCTCCCGCGGCAGAAGAGGTTGTTCTGTCAAAACCAAGCTGCCAAAATCATAACTGTCACACAGAGAACTTTCTCTCCCCCTGCCCATCCAGCTCACCCGGCCGCATTCCTCCTGCAGTAACTCATGCGGGGCGGTTCCCCCCGCACGGCTCTGGCCAGGGGCCAGGCAGCAAGCCGAGCGCTGGCCCCCATAGCATGGCAGGCACCGCAGAAAACCACAGCAGCAGGGAACTTGGCAAGCACCAGGTTAAGGAAGCTGGGCTTCCTCCAGACCTGTGTCCCGTGGTGGGGAAGCATCTTCTTATTTCTTTCTCTAGTGTCAGAGTTGCAGCTATTTCTTCCCCAGGGCCCCAGTGACAAGGGGTCTCTCTGGCATGTACAGTCCATAGGTTCAACATATATCGTGGGGAGGCCCGCAATACACATGCACTTTAATAAAATGCTCTCAAAAGCCCCATTTTTTGGAGAGGACTGGGTAACCAGATGAGTCTGTAAGACCCATACATTCAGCTGATATTTTCCAGCTTAACGATCAGCTCATGAGCTGATCCCATTGTTTTCCAAAATGTTAAATTTTAAGACTAACGAAACTAGGTGTAATAAGCCTGCCCATGCAACAGACCGTTTCCCAGAGCTCAGGGTCCCTCTTGGCCCCCAGTCACACCATCTGCAGGGCTGAGCTGGCAGCAGGACCGACCCTGAGCAGAACTTGACCAACCTCTCTACAGTCTCACAGAAGTGGCCTGGACATCTTTTAAAATTTCCCTCTGGCTTTTGAAGAGCAAGAGAGGAGTAACAAGAGATTATGTGACAAAACTGGAGCCTCTAAAGATATCCTTCCCAGAGAGCACAGGAGCAACATTCACCACAAGTCAAGGGCTGAAGCTCAAGTCCGACCTCTCCTACCCCAGCAAGAAGTGGTTCTTGCTTTCTCTGTGCCCCACCTGAGGCCCTGGTAAAAAGGGGACGGTGGTCCCACTCCTGACACCACCGATGACATCACACTCACTCAGACATCTGCAGGGGAGGGCTCACACAACCCTGCCGTGGCACGGGAACGCTCCCTGCAATGGCCAAAAGGGTCATGTGCAGCTTCTCTCCAGCACATGGGCACACATGTGTGAATAACAGGGTCCTGCGTATGGTGGTCACCCCAGCAGAGCCAACAAGGAGCATCTCCTGCTGAAGAGCAAGCCCCACTCAGGCTGCACTGTGCCGATGTCAAAGCCTTCGCCTGCCTTCTCACCCAAGGCCAGTGAGCCCCTCACCCACTCCTATGCCACTGCAACTGCTTCACCTTGGTTCCCCCAAAGGTGGGTTTAACAATTACTTCCCTCTCCCCGCCGTAACCATGGCACAGCTCCACCAAAGCTACCTTACACCTTTGCCTATGCCAGGAGCTGAAGTGTGGGGCAAGACGAGGGGCTTTATGGCCATGTGACACTAAGAAGCAAAGTTCCACGCTGTGGGGTACCCCAAAAGGGGTTCTGCTCCTCACCTCACTGCTTCGGGGACCTGGAGAGAGAGGACGTTTTGCCCTCTCCACCTCACACCACCTTTCCCCGCTGCAGATGTCAGGGCAGGGAAAGCAGGCGGAGGGAAGCTGGAGGAAAACAACCCGCAAGCTAGTGCGGAGCCACGGAGGAGAGCACTGGGCTGCACAAAAGGTGCCTTGTTCCCCCCATGAGGTGCTCAGGCAGCGAGTCCCCTCCCTCACTGGCAATGGAAAACCGAGCTCCAAGCGCTCCTTTGCCACCCCTCGCTGCCTTCAGCCTCCCCCTTGGGTACGAAATGTTCTCAGGCAAAAGAAAACTGAACTTTAACACGTCCCTCTCAGTCAGCACCTCGGCTCAGCTTTGGGTCCCCTTGCAGCAGGAGTGGGCGAGGGCCCCAGGTGCCCCTGGCACCTTGGGGGGACGCAGCCGGCTCGCCAGGGCCACCGGCTCCTAGTTATACAGTAACCTGTTGCTCCGGGTCCCAGCTCCACCTCTCGCTGCCTCCACATCCCTCCCCTCCCCTCTCCTCTGCCAAGAAACCTCTGTCACCTGCTCTCAGACAACCGGGGCGAGCGGCACCAGGACGAAAGGGCAGAGGAAAGCCAGCAGCAAGGGGACCCCCAGGCTGGTGCTTTGGGTGGGCTCTGCCTTGCTCTCGCTTCCACCGTTTGGGCTGGGGCACAGGCTCGCAGGCAAAGCGCCGCGCAGGGAGGCAGAGGGAGCTTGGCTGCCAGGGAATGGCAGCAGGATTGAACTAGGAGGGCACGGCTAACTGGGAGAGGACGCACAGGAGACGAGGGAACTGCGGGAGACGAAAGCGGCTTCTCAGCATTGGTAAGTCCCTAAAACTTCACATCCCCCCCTCCCCCCACCCCAGCACTTATCTACTTCAAAAGTCTGGTTGATTCAGCTGCGGAGGGAGCGTGACTGCAGAGGGGGGTGCGGCTGCGATAACTGTCAGTGTGTAGTTTTAGGTTGCTTTTCTGTTAAAAGGGTGAAAAACCATAATTTTTCCAGCATTACTTTTTCTGCATTTGTTTCCCGTTCTTGCATATCCCCACCGGAACAGACCCAGTAGGTGGCACTTTCTTGGCAGCAAAATATCTGTCTGGCACAGAGCGGGGTTTGTTTTTTGGTGGTTTTTTTGTTGTTGTTGTTGTTCCTAACGAAGTCTGAAATCGGTAGTTTTGAGCAGCTGTTTGTTTGCAAACCTCGGGGTTTCCTCCTTTCAGGATGCATGTGGAGAGAATTTTTTGCAGTTCCTCACCGGGCACCTCAGTGAGCTGCTGCTCTTGGTGGGTGAGCTCTGCCTGCCTGTGACCTTGGCAAGATTCATCACCCTACTTCAGAATGGAGGGGAGACTCACTCGAAGCTGCCCCGCTTGCTTGGGTGACAGCTCTGGTCCCTGTGAGCTTTCGCCAGCATTAACGAACTGGAGCGCAGCTCTCCTGTCCCCTTTCACTTATTTGTTGGGAAATGACAGTGCAAACTCCACCGAGGACAAGGCTCAGGGACAAATGATTTGACTGACATTATTTTTAAATGCTGGAAATAATTGTGAGACAGTAGTAAAATATGGTGATTGCCCTACTGTAATTAGGGCAACGGGGAGTAACGCTTTCATCGCTGGGCTGCTCTGAAATGCTGCATGAAGCGAATGCCATAACAGGGATCAGATCCTTCAGTGGTTGCTTCTCTGGGAGCATCAGCACTGGGCTGCTTTGGTGGGATCTGCCCCTGTGAAGGACTTTTTCTGAGTTAAAAGACATGACAGCAACAGGCTCAGCCTGCAGCTGACACACAACAGCCTGGCTGGCTGAAGCAGAGACCTGAGCGGGGTTTCACCTGCAAATGCCGCATGCGGTAGCACATTCCTGGCTCTGGTCAGTTAAGCGATTGAGTTTTCAGTTTATCAGGAAGAAAAAATAGTTTTTCACCCACAGAAAGGGCAGGCAGCGGTATTGAATCAAGGTGTCCTTTAAAACAGGACTGTGAGAAGGACTTGGGATCCACTGTGGGAACGTGTCAGTAAGTGGCAAAGGTCATTGCTTCGCCCTGTTTAAAACCAAGGCTTTAATTGGTATTTGGGATAACGCTAACAGCTCAGTCCCTGATGCAGTTAGGCCTGGGTCATGCCTGCTGCTGGTTTCCACCACTGAAGTGTTAGGAAGCCAGGCTGGCCAGGGATCTGCTGCTCTTTCAGCTGGATCCCAGCCCTCCAGCATATGCAGGTGGTCCAGTGCAGGATTTGCTTTGCTGTACTCTGCAGGGCAGAGGGAGTCTGTTGTATATAGAGCTTAGAGGGACCGGGGGGCGTTTTGGGCACCTGAGAAAAATTTGAGTGCTGGCATCACTGAAGTGGATGTTGGTGAAGTCCCGGGAAGGAAACAGCTGTGAAAGATGGTGAAGCCCAGCTGCTGTGTGTGCACGCACGCACGACTGTTTGCTTGGTGTGATAGAGCAGTTTGCCAAGACAAGCTTCCAGTCCTTGGCTTTCTGCCCCTCTGCCGGTCAGCACCCAGTGTCAGAGTGGGCAAAGACACCCGGAGAGGTGAACAGCCCAGCCGCTGCACAGCACAAGGAGGAAATTTCTTCTGGGCCACGGGCTCTGTGTCACAGAGGCAGACAGGCTCTCTCCTTCAGTGCCCACCTTTGCTGATGGCAAACAGCTCCCCATCAGTCAGAGCGGCAAAGCCTGGTCCTGAGCCTGGTGAAACGGGTCCTACAGATTGTTGCTTCTGGGGCTTCGCCTGCCCAGCTCTCATGGATGCAGGCACCTGGTCTGTACAGACCAGCTTGCCAACTTGGGTGGCAGCTCGCTTGTGTGCGCGCAGGTGAATAGCGGAGAAGACACTGTCTGCGGTAACATTAACAGTGGCTACCCTTTTGTTGGGCTGTCCTGCTGTGGCTGCCTGCCCAGAGTCAGCCAAGGGCGTGAAGAGCCAGGCACGGGTTGCACAGAGGAACCCAGGCCTGCTAGCTCCGCTTTGGCTGTATGTCCAGAGCAGGAGACACTGCTGGGAGATGGCCTTGGGGCCAAATCTGCCAGATGTTTGTTAGCATCTGACCCTTGACAAGGTGGCTTTGAATGTGCTGGAAAACAGAATGCTTTTCATAGGGTCACAGGATAATTCAGGCTAGAAGTGAAAGAGATTCAGAAGAGAACCTACTGCGCTAAAGGACTCCGGAGGTTTCAGTCCTTGTGGCAGACAAAGAAAGGAGTGAAACAGGGAGAACATACGCGTTGGCTTGCATGGGCTTGAGAAACATCCATATAAAATAGCCTTTGCACCCGGAGTTGAGTGCGTTGGGGAGCCTCAGAGTATTATTCCCAGAGGGCTGGATCCTGGGGTGCTATTTTGTCTCCGTCACACACTCTACTTGCGTCCTGTCTTCTGTGCCATGGTCTCCCTGGAAGTGCTAGGTCAGAGCAGGCCTGTGGTTTTGATGAAGACTCAGCAGTCTTCTCCTTGTGTGGGGCTGAAGTCTGGCCTCACATCCACTTTACCTAACAGTGGTCAGCAGCACTGCCCTTAACTCCAGGGCAGATGTTAGTGCACAGCCTTTAGCCTATGAGTTTGATGTGACTGGCAATGAAATAAGCACCCTTTAAAAATCCTCAGGCCTTACAAGCCACCCAAGCAGAAATGCCATGGAAGGTCCACAGACTTCCATAGTGACAGATGGTTTCCCACACTGTGGTAAGGTTTTATCAGCAGCAGGGTGACTGCCTGGATCAGCAGCAGCTATGCAGCACCAGGCAGATCTAGCAACACTTAACTGTGCCAGCACGGCCTCCTGAACCACCTTGCTTTGGCCAAGGTTCAGCAGGTGCCCAGGGAAATACCCACCTGCCTGCCCAAGAGGTATTCAAGCCTCCCACTCGAAGGGAGGGGAAGGATGGTACCTTCAAAAACCCTCCCCACTCACCCAGCCATGTTATAGATGAGTCCTTGCACCATCAGAAATGGTGCCAGGCACTGCACAATGCCTGAGTGACACAGGAGACGAGATCCAAGGGGGCCCAAGAGGCCCCAGATCACAACAGGACTCCCAGATCTCCACCTGCCCACAAGACCACACAGCTTTTCATCTGTCAGCATTACAGCAGAGAGGCGCGTTCAGGATTTTCATGTAGTGGAGAAGCTGTGAACAGCAACTCCATTTGCAGAGGTTTTGAAATGGCAAGCTCAGGGAATAAGCATGCTGTCACCCATCCCTAAAATATTTAGTTCCCCTGCATCAGATCCGTGCCAAGAGGAGTCCAAGGGCTTCCCGGAGAGAGCTGATCCCACACATTGATGCTGCCCCCCACACACTAGTGATGTTGCGCTGCTCCCACATGAACAAAGCTAACTCTGTGCACAAGGCGAGAGTTCATCCTTTCCCAAGGGAGCGAGAGGCTTCCCTTCTCCTGGGCTGGGGATGGTGCCGCCAGCAAACTTGAAATGCATGATGCCAGGGAGGGCAGGTTAATCAAAAAAGCCCTGGTATTTTTATTTCCTGGTGATCCAGCTATATCAGGAGGAATTGCAATTAAGAAGGGAGGGAAGGGTGTGTAGCTGAGCGCTGGACCGGTTTGGAGATCTTCCCCATTCACCTGCACTGCAATTGCCCAGGAGAGCCCAGCCCTTGTTCCCATTCCCCAAATGCTCCCAAGGGCATGACTGCAACGTGCTCACTGCCACTAAAGTTCTGCTGAGGGAGAAGACCAAAAGCTTCCCAACCCATGGGAAAAGGAAGCCAGAGGTGGGGAGTCACAGGCTCTGCCTGTTCAGCTGCCCTGGAACTGCAACTGAAGTAGCCAGACAAGCTGCTTTGGCTCCAGTTTGTTTTGAAGCACCAAGTGCATCCCAGAGGTGGCTGTCCCTGCAGTCATGGTTGGATTAGGGGGACCCTTGCATCTGCACAAGGCAAGAGGCCAAGGCTGGGCTGCTCTGTGTCAGAGCAGGCGGCAAGGTGCAGCCCCAGCTGACACAGCAGCAAGGGCCTGCTCAGGATGCTCCGTGCCTTTTCATCCATCGCTGCCTACAGAGAAGGGTCACAAATCATCCTCGCTCACAAGCATCTCCCACCAAGATTCTCCTTACCCTGCTGAGATGGGCCAACACATCTCACGTACCAGAAACCCTCATCTCAGGTGCCAGGGGCACATTCCCACATCCAGACCGCAGCTGGGTCTTCACACCCTGAGGCATTAGCCCACCTATTCATCTCTCCTCTCCCACACCCCAAGATGCTGCCCTGGCTTCTCTTAGGCATTTCAGCTGGGATGGAGGAGCTGAGCACCTCCAGGGCAATAGGCATCAAGACCCAGGTCAGAAAGGGGCAGCAGATAACATTTTGCAACAGCCCTGGCTGTCATGATGGGCAGCTGTGGCACAAACAAGCCCTCATGGCTCACAGGCCTCCAGCCCAGGCTTGCCCTAGTTGATGGCAGCTCTTCCGATGGCCAGTAGAGCAGTAACTCTCCACATTTGGTGGGCTGTGGACTTCAAACACCACCTTGGAAAGGGCCAGCTTTCCCTTTTTTGGTTTCCCGTTGGGGTACTGGCCCCAAAAAGCTTTTCATAATTTGAACTTGTTCAAATTTTGTTCTTCATGCTTCCTTCTTCTTTTTCCCCTTCTGCCTTATCAGTCTCAATCTGTCCAGATTTACATCCTACAAAGGTAAAGTGCAGACCATCTGAATGGCAATAAATCAAAGTTCAGCCACCCAGCTGTAATGCTCACCATTGCTGAGTAATTCAAAAAGTGAAATAACTGCTGCTGGTGGGACAGCAATTAAGATCAAGCGCACAGGCACAGTCCAAGTCAACATCACCCTCTCCCGGACTGTTTACATGTAACTTTCCCCTTGCTGAAGATGACCAGAAGCAGGAACTATCTGGGAGCCAAGACAGTCCTAACCTCTTCATGCGTTAGAGATATTGGCTGCCAGGAGAACGAGCTGCCACCCAAAACCAGGGGCTCTTCCAGATCGCAGCACCAGCAAACACAAAGCAAAACCCAAACCCTGACCCATCTCACTGCTGTGGACTATGCAAAGTGGCTTGTCCTGGTCTGCCGTTCACTCCTCATTACCGCCAACAGGACTCCTTGGGGGTCCCCCCTCACCCTACCACTGCCGACAGGAGAAGGTTGGCAATAAGGAGGGTGCGAGTAGGTGCTGCCCTTGGTCAAGGCGTTGCTCACAGGGGGTTGGGGCTTAGGCCAGAACTGAACCTTGTGGACACTAAATCCTCCAAGTCAGGTTTGAGGCTTTCACTGGTCACTTTATGGAGAAAGAAGCAGTGACTCTGCCTTTGCTCTGTCTGTGCTGTGGATAAACACAGAGGTGTCCATTTGCCTGAGCCTGAGACACTGCTTTCATCACTAATCCACTTTACAAAAACACTGGAGAGAGGAGAAGCGAGAAAGGTAATTGCACCCATGACATCCCGTAATAAATCACAGGCTGGAGCCTGCTCTTATTCCTGACACTGTTGCCTCTTAATTATAGCTGTGTTCATCTGAGGAGACAGAGTAGGAGAGCCAGGCTTTATGCAGAAGGGAGCACTAATTAAAACCACTCTGTTCCCTAGAAAGATATTAATGCTTTCCTCTGGGGAAGAAGTGAATGGACTCGTCCCTGGCCATTCCCGCAGGTTAATCTGTAGCACTGACTTCCACACAGCAAGGCAGTTAGTCTTGTTTTCAGTATGGGATGCTCCTGGCATTGCTTCTAGGATGAGATATGGAACTTCCAAAATTCTCTGAAGAAGGAAGAGGAATAACATGTACTCAGGTAGCCTGCAGGTGTGAGCGTTGCTTGCCTGGTGTAAGGTTAGGTGGTAGGGGATGGCTCTTCAGTCAATGTACGCTGACCACAGTAGAGTTTGGCAAATTGTCCCTTGCTGAGACTCCAGCCTTTAATATCTGACCCAGGCAGGACTTCTGTGATGGACAGTGCATCCCAGGCTGCACCCAAGTAAATCCTCTGACTGGAATTAGATAGACTTCAACAGGCTTGAGCCATGCTCAGCTCCACGTGGGAGGACAGTCAGGTCCCTTGGGCTGGCAGGGGAAGGAGTCTGGTACCACCAGGCACATGCGCCAGCATCTCTAGATGATCTCCAGATGGGCTTGGTACCTGACCACGCAGGCAGGTGCACTGCTGATTCACCTCTATTTTTCCAACATCTGCAAACACAAACCCTTCTAAATTGCAGGAGGACAGTAGTACACCCAAGAGATGGAAACAGCAGTTTGCCCCACTTGAAGTCAAAAGGTGTAAGTCAGCATTCTCCAGCTGGCCCTGGGGAGTTTTGATAGCAGAGAACCCAAGCTGGTGAAGGGAGGGTCCAGCCCAGCACCCAGGCACATGCTCACTCCAACCAGGCACTCAAAGCCAGAGCGGGTTGGATGTGAATAACATAGGGAAAACCTTGGGTTGGATTTTCCCCTTGATTTTTGCAACAGAAGAGTCAGGGCAGGAGAGTAAATGTGATATGAAAGGCTCTCAGGGTTAACTGTAGATCCATAGGACTGTCAGGTTCATTGCTGTGAGTTGCTACTCCTTGGAGAAAAAAAAAAAATTGACAAAATTTCACCAGCTGAAAAAAAAAAAATTGCCAGAAAAGCTGCAGCTCAGTCAGAGCAGCTGCTGCACTAAACTAGACAGGAGCAGGTTCAACAGGATAAATTGAGAGTAAATGTACGAGAGCTGCTTATTGCTGGCCTTTGCCAGTATGAGCAGGTAACACCCTAGGTGTGGTCAGGCCATCAGCAGTCTGAGCAATCCTCCTGACATGGAAGCGCCCTTTACGCACCGCTCCTCTGCACTGCTGCGTCTGCTCCGAGCTTAAAAATAAAGAAGGAAGGGCTCCACGGATATGTGACTTGTTACGAAACTTCCAATACTCTTCAACTTGGAAGAGAGACAGCTGAGGTGCTGTTTGCCTCGACACCTGCAACACTGCCCGTGGCATGGAGACACAGAATAAGGGAACAGTTGTTTACTGATAACAGGGCTAGGGGGCATCCCATGAAACTGGCAGCTGGCAAGTGCGGCACAAACAAAAGGAGACAGCTGAGCGCACCATGCAGAGCCGAGCTGCAGAGCATCTTGCCACAGGCCATTCAGGATGTCAAAAGTTTATGCGGATTGGCCAAAAGCAGTTGGACAAATTCAGGGATGAAAAAGGGTACCGAGAGTTCTTAAATCCCACTGCTGGAGGCTGGGAAACTTTGCAGAGAGGCTCCCCGTGTACCTGTCCTGTTCTTGTCCTCTCCTCTGGGCATCCACATGTGCTACAGCCATGCATGCACTCCCAGCCTGCCACCCAAGCAGGAACCGAGCACGGGTGATGGGAGAGGTGATGGATCGCCCCATGTCCAGGCAGCTGTCTAGCTCCTCTGAGCCAAAAGGGAGGCTGGAAGGGAGGAGAGACGCTCCAGCCCTAGCAACTGCTCAATTGTAGGAAATGTCGTGCGAGTTTAATCACAGCCTCGGAAGTGAGGACCGAGGGTGGCTGAAAGAAACAAGCTGAGCGGTCAAAGCCCGCCTGCTGTAGTCACATGCAAACTAGACCAGACAGGTCCCCAGAACATCTGCTCCACAGCTGGCACAAGCCCTGAGACACTCCTGCTTTCTGGTCCCTGCCTGCCAAGACCTTACGAGCAAATGGTCAAAGGTTAGAAGGCTCTAAAGCAGTGGAGAAGGCTGTGGGAGAGCGCTGGGCTGTCACCACCCTCGGCAGTCCCTGGTATTTTCCCTAGAGCACAGTGTGTGACGCTGGTTCCAACATGATCGGTCCTTGCCAAGACAAGTGCATGTGGCTGCCAAGATGCTGCTTGCAGGGGCCGTGCTCCGCTCCAGTGCCGCGTGGGTGCCTGGCACACAGGTCCTCTTGTCTCAGAATCCTGTCCCCCAACAACTCAAGCTAAAGGAGGACTTGAAAAGCTCATGACACCCAGCTCAGCAGTAGGCCCACACTAATCTCTTGCTGATATTCAGTCCCACAGGGAAGGACTGAGGAGAACCAGGAACAGCACCTTGTTCCAGCCCAAGTGAGCACCACCAGCCAAGATGCACCATGGCTGCACAGGCTGGAAGAGCATCTCCATGAAAGGTTGGCAATAGCCTCTTGTAGACTGCTGTGGGCAGGAGGGCTGTGACCCGCCACAGCCAGGCCATGAAGAGAAATCAATGGAAGGGCTAAAAATGACAAGTACGTATATTCGTCTACAGTTGAAGAAGAACTGCACAGGGGGGCTGGCTAACAGGGCTGCACCTCTGCTGTCAGGAAAGCTGGTATTTGCTGACACGAAGGATAAATTACTTTGGTTTCTCTGTTCAGCCAGAGGCTTCCTTGTTCCTCTCAAAGCCCTGTGCTCCAGGGCCACCTGCCCCTTCCTTCAAAATGTCCTTCCCAGAATACCCCAGGTTCTACAATGTGCGTGTTTAGGCAAAACCCTGCTTCTGCAAACCTTTCCTTGCTCCAGAGGTGACCCATAAACCTGTAGCTCATGTAAGGATCAAGGTACCCTAAAGACCGCTCAAGCACAGTGAGGAGAGCTACACAGGTTGTGGTAAACACCACCCCTGCTGCCTCCTTTGGCTGCAGGAGAATCCACGTGGCCTGTGTTGGCGTAACCGCATGCCACTCTCCAATAGCCCCAACCCTTGCAAACACAGCTTGTCCACCTGGCATAAAAGGGCTTTCTTCTCCCTCCTCTCCTTTTTGAAGATCACAGGGTGTTTCAGGCCAGAAGGGACCTCAGAAGCTCTCTCATCCAACCCGAAGCATGGTCAGCTCTGAAATCAGTACAGGTTACACAGGGTTTTACTCAGCCTGTTCTTGAAAAATCTCTAAGAACAGAGACGGCACAACTTCTCTGGGCAACCTGCTCCATAGGGCTGATGTTCCCACAGCAGAAAACATCACCTCCATGTCTGTGCACAGCTTTAGTTTTTTGGGACTGGAAATCCCTGGGGCATGCAGAAGCAACTAGTGAAACCTTTCCTCAAGATATTGCAGGAAACTCCTCTCTCCCCTTCCCAGCCTTGCAATCACTCCTGGTTTCTCCCAGCCCAGCCCCCACAGGCTCTCATCCCAGGCCTCTGCTGCAGGAACCAATTATGCTTTTTCCTCCTTGCCCTTGCAGGAGATTAATTTTTTTGTGGCAAGATTGTTAAAACATTTCTGCACTGTTAGATTAGAAACTGCCATTTAAATTCTTTTGATAAAGCCAGCCTCACACATCCTTCTATTCTAAATGAAACAAAGGGAACTTTTTGTTTGTTTGTTTGTTTTTGGAATGCTCTCTCACGGGACCATTCTGGTTACTGTGTAACTGGCTGCTCATGCCGCAAAAAAACCCTCCTGCCAGCCTCATCCACAGAGCTTAGTAGCTTTACTGAAAGCCCAAACATGGGAAATCAACCCAGGTGAGAGATGATGACCCTGTAAAAGCCCAGGGTTCACCTGCAGGCATGCAGGGGTTCCCAGCTGCTTGCACCCCCATGGTGCTCCTTCATGTGCCGGCACAAGGGCTTGTAGGGCTGGGCTGCAGGTCAGATTCTGGAGCTGATCAGGCTGGAAAATAAACCAGCGAGTTAAAAAAAATGCACATGTGGGGGGAGCGAGGTTCAAGCCCCATTGGTTCCTGCTCTAGGTTGGAGTGCTCTGGCATGCAGTTGCTGAGGATGATCAATGAGGTGGTGGCCAGGGACAGCGGGAGGCTGGGAAGTGCTGAAGCTGCTCCTGGAACCAAGACTGTAATTCATCACGGTATGGTGCAAGTTGCTAAGGCAGAGTCAGGACCATTTGCTCATCTTTAGCCCCAGGTTTGGGAGTAAAAATCAAGCAGGAGTTTAAAAGCAGGATCTAGCAGAGTAACGCTGCTGTATCTAGTGGCGTGCCCAAGGGTTAATACAAGGAACACAAGCAGATTTGCTGGCGGAAGGCTCCAAACACTACAGCTCAGTCAAGACCCACACACACGACAGAGAGATGAGTTGCTTAAAAAGAGGTTAGAGCGAGCAGGCAATGAGGGAGCCCAGTTGGATCAGCTGCACTTGTGTCCATCCCCCACGGGAATGCCAGGCACTGACTGCAGCTCTTCCCCTGGCAGACAGTCTGTGGCTCTTTCCAGCTCCGGCTCCTGCACTGCACCTCTCCTGCAGCCGTGGTAGCTCCTCCCCTTGTAGTCATTCATGTGTTCCTCTTTGCAAGGTGGTAAATTTTTCTAGTGCCCTTTCCTTGATGGGAGCAGAGCCCTGCAGAGTCTAAAAGACACAGTGAAGGAGATGCAGGAGACATCTGTCAGACCGGTGAGCTGGAATGTCACCTCTGAGGTGCAGTTTGTATCCTAAGAAAAGAGCAGGGCTCCTGCATAGGGTTTTTGGGAATAACACCTGGTTCTTTTCTCCATTTTCTGTGACTGTGCATCTTGTCTTCTGAATCCAGTACCAAAGCAGGGCTATCCTCAGTTGGGCATGAACGTTTGGTTAAATGTTTTGCAACAGTACATGTTTTGCATCAGCAATGAACATTACGGTTCCTATGGGGACTCTGTGGGAACCCAAAAACCTCAGCATTTTGCAGGTAAAACAAATAAATCACTGACAGCAGAAGCACATTTTGATGAACTCGCATTTCTGCCTTTCAGAGATGACTGGAAACTGATAAATCACAATTTTCCATATAGAATCTACCATGACATACATATGAAAATACCAACAGAAAGAAAGAAAAAAAAAAGCTAGATTAGACTGCTACTAAAAACTGCCCAAATGCTGCCACATGGCCATTTTTTCCTTATTCCCACTCTCAGCAGCACAGCCCGCTCCCCTGCGCCAGGTGGTTGATGAATCCTTGTTGATGCCAGCTGCTAGCACCCTGAGACAGGAGCTCAGTGATATACCAGCAGCGAGCTGCAGTCTGCCAGCTTGGGCATTTATTTCTGTTACATGGGCTGGGCCCTGTTCTGGCTGCCTGTGCTCCTGCTGCGGATCCCAGCATGTGAGCCGGCATCTCAGGGCAGCCCAGGATGGGAGGATTGAGGGAACCAGCAGCAGCCCCTGAACAAGACCCCGCTCACCCTCTGTGCTCGCAGCGTTTGGGAGATGTGTCTGTTGCCTGCATCAAAGGAAAGATAACAGGTCAGAGCCCCAGGTGCGTTCCAAGGGGCTGAATACACCTCCCATCCCCTGCCACACCAAAAACTGATCCGAACCCTGCCACGTCTCTGAAAGCCCAGTTGCCACCAGGTCATTGAGCTGGTGAAACTGATGTCCGCTTGTTCTCCTGCAGTGACACTCAGAGCCGAGCTCCCACGTGCCAAGTTTTAGCTCAAATGAATTGTTAGCAAGTAGCCAAAAATACACAGACAGGATATGAGTAGGAAGCACAAAATGGGGTGGGAAGAGATGGCATTGTCGTAATTAGCCTAAGAAAGCTGGAAAAGCCTTAAACATCAAATGTGATTTTCAAGAGATGAATCTCCTCCCTCAAATCTTCTGCCCCACGCTCCCAGCAAAAACCCCAGGGTGAATTTTACAGCAGGAAATGAAAATTATTGATGCATTAGCTTCCCTAAGCCCCAGCTGCTGTAGGCGGACATTTAGGAGTAGGAAGCAGAGTGAATATACTCTGTATTGCTATATATACATATGCCTAATACACTCTCCATATGCCTGTACTCACTGGTATAGACAGAGGGGGATAGGCTGCAGCTGTCTCCCTTTCTTTGGGGAAAGATAGGATGGTGTGACCTTCCTGCGCAGGGAAATAAGTATTTCTTGGTTCAGGATTTACCATTCATGTTCTACATCTTGCTGCAACCCCAGAGACTTCAAGGTGACCATGCTGGAGACAAACTGAAGCTAAACATGGCCCCCAAAGTGGCTCTCAGCCTAATAACAAGCTTTTCTCCAACGGAGAAAAAGCTCTTGGCACACTGACCGTCAGGCGACATGCCTGAATTTCTGCCAGGCAAGTGAATCAGCGTTTCAGGGAGTGACCAAAAATGCCCTTCCTTTAGGAGGTGGTGGTGGAAACGTCCCGCTGATATCAACACCCCTGTCTTGCTCATGAACCAGTCGGCATGGAGGAGTTCATTTACAAACCAAAGTCCTTCCACCCTTCCTGAGGGTCGGTGAGGGAGCAGCCACACCACCCTGTCACCTTTCCTTGAAGCATTTCAGCCCTGTTTGGGCTGGCACTAGCCAGGCAAGTGATGTCCAGGTTTAAGTAACACAGGGCCTCCTGGGGCTAAAGGCTTTTGCTGGGAAGTAATGTGGAAAACGAATTGGCTTCCCAAAATTATCTGTTAGGCTTTACAGGTCTCCTGTAAAAGCAGTAACAAACCAGGACTGCTAAGGCTAGCTTGTAAGCATTGCACAGTATTAATACAAGGTGGGGTCACAGCGTACTTACACATTAAAGCAATCATTTAATGAACAATTAAGGCACTTGAGTGATTAGCTCACCTACCTATACATCCACAGCTGGCAATAAATGACTGACACCCACCAGGAGCTAGCAAGGAGCACCCCGGTATTATCAGTGTGTTGTCAGTGTGGACGTGGCAGCTGACACTGGACCAGATAGTTTTAAAGCTTCTGGAAGAAGCAGTTTTGCTGCAGGTGCTTTGCATAAACACACCACCACCTTTCAAGTATGGATGTGACAGCCCTGAGCAAATCCGCTTTTTTCCCTTGAAGTCCCACCATGAAGAATACCACTTTGCTGTGTCCTCAGCCTTAACATCACTATGTGAAGCAGCAGGGACACAGCAGGAACCCTCACACCTTCTCCACCCCTGGCCACCAGCCCACGTTGCCCCTCTGGTGCCAGCCTTTTGCCAAGTCTCCCAGTTGTTTCACAAATGCCTTTGAGCCTGGAAAAGCTGTAAGAGAAATAAGAGATATTCTCACTATACAGCGAGGTGCACGTGAGGAACAGCTCTGGGGGTCGGCACTTGCAGTCAGGAGACACGAGCACACTGCCAGTTGCGCACAGGATTTGGTGCTTTGGAGGCGATTCAACACCCTCCTTCAGGCTGGGCTGGAGCAGAACAGGGTAGTGCCTTGGGCCATTATCCGTCCTGCTCTAGAATGACACACACGTGGAGAGTCACTCCCTATTTTTACTGGCCTGATGTCCGAGTCCTGATTGCTACACAGAGAAAACAGAAAGGATCCCATTCATCGACACAGTCACAGCGCCAAACCCTTCCCCCCTTCTAAAAATCACAGCTACACCCCCCTCGCCAGCAGTGATCCAGTGCCTGGAGTCTAGCACCAGGCTAGGAAAAGGGGATCTTTTTTTTTTTTTTTTTTGGGGGGGGGGGGGCGGGTGTTGAGGAGTGTTGGATAAAGATGCAAGACAGAGATACCTTCAGCATGACAACAACCAGCACATCTCTTCAGCAAACTTTCTGGGTACCAGGCGCGCTACGCCCACAGGTCCTGCCAGCACCACCGCATGATGGCTGAAGCCCTCCAGCCTTCCCAGGCAGCTCCACAGCCAGCACCAGCCTCCCACAGCTCCCATCTGCTGGGTGCTGCTGGGCACAGGGCAAGGGAACAGGCTTTGCTCAGAGAAGAAGTGGGCACAAATAAAAACAGGACAGAGGAAAAAACTACAAAAATACCCCACAACACTCTTCTTTTCCTGGGAAGCCTAGGGAACACGTCATATTTTTTTCTTTCTGGGGAGTGCAGTGACTCACATTACACTTTCTCCCACTGGGGTAGTTTTGAACTAGGGTCTTTTAGTTTAAACCATTTAATGAGCTTTTATACAAAGTACACTTATCTGCCTCCTTCCATCCTTCCAAAAGCATCTATTAATATTTGGCTCATTATTTCTGGGCCTGGTTCTCAAGCTTGCTGAACTGCGGCCCAAGCATAGGTAATGCTCAGCTTGGTACCCCGGCAGGAAACAGGCTCAGCAGACACACAGCAAGCTCAAACCTGCTCCGTGTTTTTCCTCCACCCAGCTTCTGCGGGATTCCTCCAACAGAGAGGAAAAGTGTAAATTCAGGAGCTGTGACTCAGCACAGGGACTCTGCAAACAAGTCTTTCAGAGAAGGGTAGTGGAGTGAGTTTCCAGTTTTTTCCCAAGATCCAAGATCTTGGAGACTGGCCATTTGTGCATTTTCCCTGGGTATTTATAAAGCAAGGCACTGTCTAGACTTGCTTTTGTATTTCTTGAAAGAAGGTTTTACCTTCTGGCAGGAATACAGAAACTTCTAGTTTGGTTCAACGAGCCTGCAGAGCCTTCCTCTCCCGTGCTGAGAGCCTCTAGTGCTGCCTGGACTCCTCACCTGGACCAAAATTAAGGTCTGTTTGCGTATCACCTACGGACTGGAAAGAGCCATGCACAAGCTGTATGTGTGTGCTTAGCAGGACATGGGGGGGTAACTTCCCACAGTCTCTCTAGGCGGTTTGTGAATCTCCCATCAGGAATTTGTAAGGATGGGCACTTCTGCTCCGTGGTATCAGTTTGTTTCTGGGCATTGCCTCCCAACCTCTAGTGCAATCTAGCAGGGCTGTGTGGTCGCCCAGGGACTGCTCATGCCAAGGCCAGCTGCTGGACAAGCCTGTGGGCGTTCCCCTCTCAGCACTGGGAAGTCCACCTAAACATTTTCTCAGGAAATACTTTTTAAGCACAAATTGTTGCTTCTGAGGAGGCAAGTGAACAAGGCACAGGCTACTTGGGTGTGAACCTCAGCAACGGGTATGAATCTTATCCTGATGCTCTGCAATATCTGGGCACAGCATGGAAGGGCACCACGCATAAGGAGCGGAGACTCAAACAAAAAGTGGTAATCGGGGTCCATCAGACCTGGGAGAGGGGTGGCTGTAGATCTAAGGTGCCTCAGTCTAGAAAAGCTGCTACTGCTTCCCCCATGGAGGCTAAAGAACACTTGGTTCTTCTCTGCTCAGACCTGCGCTGACCTGTTGGGTTGGGTTACATTTATCCAGGTGCTTGTCCCCTGGAGAATCCCCACAATGTGAAAAATCGCATGTACAGAACAGGGAGTGTTTCTTCCAGACACCCAGCACGTTGTACCCGCTGCCTGTGACTAACTGCTGTAACATGGTACGTGCTATGCACACCCTAAAACTACACATGCATTCATGCTCACCTCTTCCACAGGGGCTAGCATCTTCCCAAAGTGACCTGTGATCTCGAGTGCCTCCATCACCACAAAGATAACTTGAAAAGCTGCCATGGGTGGGAGGGAGGAAGGAAAGAAGAGCAGGACTCACCACTTCCCAAAACTTGGGGCACTGTAAAAACATTTCAAACAACACAGACAAGAATGGGGACTCCGAGGGTCACCAGAGAAATACCGGTTCCCCTCTCCAGGAATCCCCAGCGACAGGTTAAATCGATAAAAGAGTCATGAAGTTCTGACTTGGTCCCACTGAACCACCATGATTTGCAAGGCCTGATTTGCAAAGACAGGGTTTGGAAATTCAGATGGGACAAGATCCTTGCTTCCTTGCTTTTATTAAGGAGCAGCAACAACAACAACCTGTTCATTTGTTTGGCTGGCAGCTTCTTTGCTCTGGATTTGGGTTTCCCCTGATGCTTTCTGACTAACCCAAAGATGGTTTTCTTTATGAGTACATGTTCTTGGTAGACATCCTACTGAGCAGGTCTGAATTTCTTTTGGTGAGCCCTGACAGGCATCCTTACTGGCAGGTTCAGAAAAGCAACCAAATCAGGAGAAGGGTGGTTTCATCATCCGGAGGCTGGGCCAGGACACAAGACACCCAGGTTAAGTTCTCAGGTCTGCCACAGGTTTCCAGGGTCCATCTCCAAGCACTTTTAGGGATCTTTAGATTGTGTGAATTTAGCTCTCTTGGTGCCACCTGAGGAGCACTGAGCACCCAGATCCCAGTGCCTCACCAACATCTGAAGGGCGTTCTGTTAGTGGACTGATATGGGATTGTAGTCTTCCTATCTGCCAGGTCCTTCAATACGATGGCAGTGGGCAGGACAGATGACGGGAGTCAGCGGGATGCTCTCAGGGGCTGGGGACACTGCCTGGAGCACAAACAGCGCAGGGCACTTCTATTGCGGTGCCTGTGCTCCCTTTGCTCGTGTGGGTACAAGCAGACTTAGCTTTGCAGGACAGTCTGTCAAACAGCTTTCACTAGCGTGACATTCCCTTATGAAAACACTCAGCAACCCTAACAGACGGCGCTTTGTTGTCCTGGGAAGTTTAGATAACATCATGTGGTCGCCAGCTAATGTTTCTAACCAATGCTTTATGTTACTCGCCGAGCCTTTTGCTAATTTAGCATTTCTGCCTGACCCATCCAGTTAGCACAGGCTACACACAGAGACAGCAGCACCCTCATAATACCTGCCCCCTCCTATCCCAGGCAGGACCCCCAGGCAGTGTTTCCATTGCATTTATTTCACCAGTGCCCAAGTCCCATAAACTACTTAGTGCAAAGACTTCCCTCACCACGTCCTTAAGCACTTCACACGTGCTCCAGAACAGAGCCACTGTTGACGCAGAAGGCTCAGACACAACTTATACGACCAATGTGATCAAGTTAGTGCCACTTTATTAAAAGACTTACAGCAATTTATACTCTCAGCAAAAGATACACACGCTACGTAGGCTTTGTTATGTAAAAAGTGATAGGTTAAAACTACTCATTCACACGCTTCCACCTCCCTTATGATTGGTCCCAGTGTGGTACCCACACGCTGCTCCCCCCTTGTGCGGGCATCCTGTTTTTTCTCATCTTTCTGTCCAATTCTCTTATCTCTCTGTGAATACAGAGCCTCCTTATCTCCCCTGGCCTTGCACATGTCCTTCACAACACCTGCAGCTTGTTAGGGCTGCAGCCTGTTATTACAACCAAGTTATTCAGTCTGGATTGCTCATAATATGCCCGTTTTCTTCCAGCCACTCCACAAGCCATTCCCTACCACCACCTTTGGGCTGACTTGATGGGGCATAAGGGACATTGGCATCATTCCAGGTGATCCAGCCTGGTCAAGGAACACTTTAGCCTACAGATATCAAACCTTATGTGACCCCTTTTTGTGACACAGCAGTTAAGCCATCAGTATGGGTACCATGGCTCCAGGTAGGAAAACGTTTCAAATACTAGCTCATGGGCATTTCAAAAGTCCTGTCACACAGGGCACACCAGAAACAAAGACAAGGTCTGCTGGAAATGAGTTAGAGCATGCAAAAAAACCCATACTCCTAGGTGACTGGGCAGTTTTTAAGGTTTTGAGGTTTTTGCCATATCTTTCTACTGTTGTTCCAGCAAAAGCTGTTGTGTTTTGATCAGCATTTCCCCACTGCTACAATCATATATCATAATGGCCTCTGGCACCAACAAACCTTCCCCAGCATGCTCTACTTGATCACAGTCTTAAGGGTACTCTTAGACCCATGATGAAAAACACTCACATACTGCTATTGTTATTCAAAGTGACAATAATAACAATAGCCCTAAAAAAGACACTAGTATTCCATAATTTCAGGTTGTCCAATCTTCACCCAAAATCCAGAATTTTTCACAATCCCTTTCCATGTGCTACAAAACCAAAAATGTATGACCCACAGCAAACAAGGACAAAGTGTACCTAATAAAAATAATGTAAAGCAATAGCAGTGACCGGCCCAAAGAGAAGAGAGCACTGTTATTCTTTCCCCCTCCCACTGCACTTCTCCACCCTTGCAACATTGCAGCTCGCTCTTCAAAGAAAGTCAAAACAATGCATGGCCCGCTTCCATTTGATATAAAAGTACCGAAATGTAGCACAGACAACAATGCCAGGCTCCTATCATGACTGTGTGTCTTCAGAAGGATATTTGACCTCCAAGGATAAGATTGTCCGGAAAGTCAGGGAGTAAGATTTCCTTTGTTTTAAAGTACAATAAGACATCACCCACCTCAACAGCACTGTCCGCTGGCCTCCCTAAGGCACATGAGATCTTCTGGCCTGGGATAGGTCATGGAGCCAGGCTTTAGACAGGCAATTAAGCTTCTCCTGTAAGTCCCCCCAGCCCAAATGTAGTACTGCCATCTGCCCCCACAGCCACTATTTGAGCCCGGCGTAGCTGCTAGAGCCCCTGTCCCATTAAACACTATGCTCATGGCTTAGCCAGCTTGCTTGGTGACCCATGGAGAAACGCTGCCCTGCACCATCAACAGAGCAGGTGATGGTCTCAAAATTGGATTTGATAAGGGTGAGCCAAAGGCAACCCCTGCACAGACACACATCGCAGGCTAAATCTGCCTCTCACTTCCCCTCCTGTGTAAGGAGGAGAAAGCAGCCACACCCTGCAAGGGGGATAAGAGGGAGATCAGGAACCCTCTAATCAGGGACACCTAAGCCACAGCTGAAATGACAGCAAGGAGAAGACAGTGTGTCTGTCAGCGGTTACAGGGTGGTGGAAGCTCTTAGGGATGCCCCCATGGGGAGGGGGAAACTTGGGGAAAGCCAGCCACTCGGTTGCAGCCTCATCTCATCTTTCACATCACGTCTTTGGCTCTGCCTGCATTTAGAGGTGAAGTACTCTCAGCCCTTTCTTCACCTTACTCGATTCTAGTTGTCTTTCAATTTAGCAAAATTATAAAGTATCATCATAAAGTCTCCAACCCCTCAGAAATGTTGTCCATCCATCTGTCCCCCCATTTACCAGCTAGGAGTCAATTAATATCAGGCAATTTAAAGTGAATTAAGAGCTCTGGCATGAGGCTCTGTCCTGGTTTAACTTGGCCAGCATCACACCACACCCTCATTTCGATTAACACAAGTCTAAACACAGACATGGCCCTTAATGCAGCAGGGAGAGCCAGGCAAAGGTTAACTAACAAAAATAGCATGAATAAATAAAAAGAAGGGAGCCCAGCAGGATAAGGACCAGCTGACTTGGCAGGCGCACACACATCACTTCCAGTTGCATGTCCTCTTTCAGATACAAGCACCCTGGAAGGGAGGGCAACCTTCCAACGGCACTGGGAAAGGGAGGGAGGACACTGGGGTTTGCTGCATTACAAATGCCGAGACAGACCAAGGGTCACTCAATTGGACATGTCAGAAGGAGCAATTTATAATCAGCCCCTTGCTGAAATGTCAGCAGCGCTAATGCATTACAGCTTCTGCTTGGCCAGGCAGAAGACTCTGGAGCATCAGGGTATAAATGAAACTGCAAGTGGCACAAAACCTTTCTGCTGTTTTGTGGGTGGTGGGTGTTCCCACCGCACACTTCAAGCAGCGTGTGGGCAAGTCATTCTGACACCTGTGGGGTCCAGTGGTGTTTCCACCAGCCAAGGTACCTGGTAACTTATCCTGCCTTCCTCTAGGGATAAGCCCAGCTTATCCCGTCAGTACTTACTTATTAACTACCATGAGATAAAGAATCGGCTCATTTTATGGCTGGACCCGCTTCACCCTCAAAGCTGAGCAGCAACCCCTGCCACTGCCATGGGGTCTGCTCCTCTGGCAGCCACAGAGGGCTTGACCAGATGGGTTCCTCTAAAAGCAGGGCCAGTCTTTTGGGCAGAGTTTGTCTTTTGGACAGAGCTCATGAAGGAGAAACAAAAACCAGGGTGACCTTGGCTGCACCCCTAGTTCCTCCTGTCGTTTCATGGCTGGGGCCTGGGCGCAAGCTTTGAACTCCACAGGCCAAACCGTGTGGCACTTACCTGCTGGAGTAACCTGGATTTCAGTCCATTAAGGACACAGCCCTGGGGCAGCAAGTGAAAGGCAGCCAGAAATATTACATTAATATGCAGAAACATTCCCAACTACAATCACCAGCCGTGGGACTAAAGTGATTGGCTGCTATAAAGTAAACAGACCAGAGCTGGGTTTATTAGAACGCATTCCCTCTTCTAGGTATCTTATGCTAATGCACATGGAGATCTGGGAGATAGGAACAGTTTGAGGACTGTAAAAGGAAACCAGCAGACAGCTATTAACAGAGGAAAAATTCACAGGTACCCAAGCTTGGGCACAGGGATGGGTTTTATTACACTCAGGGGGTTGGCAGAACACCAAGTTTCTATTCTAATGTGTATATGAATTTGTATCTGTGCGTGTGTGGATGCATGTGCACAGACTTTAGCATCAACTGCCAGAGACGAAAAGGAGAATTTAATATACTAGCTACAAAATGCACTTCACTGTAATTTCTAACAGCATCTCACTGCTGAGGAGTGTTACTGTGACACAAAGCAGGCTGACAGCCATAAGGCTGAGCCCAAAACATGCTGGGGTCCTCCATACAGCCTGTGTGTACACGTGTGGGTGTGTGGCTGCACAATGCTGCAGCAGCATGCAACTGTGCAGTGTGCACACAAGCCGTCTGCTTCACCTGGAGAGCTGGACCTCTGCAAGCCCTCTGACAGACACGCAGTTTTGTTAAGATCTGTGAGAAAACTCTGCATCTGTCCTCACCTCAGGCTGAAACACATTGAGCAAAATACCACAAATGAGTGTTTCAAACACAAGGAATAAAAACGTCAGCAGCTCTGCTGACGATACAACAAGCCCTGCAGCAGAGACAGTCAGCCTCCAGAGGGGAAATCCCAGGTGCCAGGGATGACACTGAAGTGTTCCCTGGAGATTACACACACTTTAGCCTAAACTCAGATAAAAAAAACCTTTGCAAGGTAGTTCCACGGCCTGCCAGGGATGGCTGTCACAGTGGCCCCACAGCACATGCCAAGCACGTTCAAAGGTCCCCTCACAGGAAATCCCACTGAAGACACTAATGAATTTCTTCCTTCTGGCCAACAATGAGTATTTTAAAGCCCTATCTTTGATTTCTGACAACTTTATAATGAGGTGAGCATGTGCTAACCCAGGCAAAGCACAAAAAAGGTGCTGAGTGCCGAGCCCCCAGGCAGGTGGCCTGCTGAACTTTTAAAAAGTGAATAAAAAAACATGAAGACTTTGTTTTGGCTTTCTTTCAAGTCATGCACTGGAGCAGATGTTAATACTTTGGATGCCAATACAAAGCATCCCTTGAGGTTCTATTATACCTTGTTTTCCCTTCTTTTTTCCTCCTTGTAGTTCTGCTCTTAGACCAGTGACTGGATCTCCCTCACATCTTCTTTCACATTATTTATAATTTTCATCTAAAAGAGGAGGGGGGAAAAAATAAATATCTGTGCACAAAGTCTGCCTGCCTCTCACCAAGCACTCAGCCAAGGCAGTAAATGTTTCTCAATCCTTATGTTGCCAGTGAAGCAGTAATCACAATTATCTCATTTTTCCCTGTGCGGGTAATACCCTGGTAAAGATACTTTACCAGCTGGTATAGAGCTTGAAATTGCCACATAACAAAAGATAATGGTACTGTAGGCCTGCAAAAAGACTCAGGACACTTGACAGTCATAAGCACATGGCCACAGAGATCCATATGTTTGTTAGTGGCCTCTGACAGACCATAAAGGCAAAGGCCACAGCAATGGTAGGCAGGGCTGCTTTGCTAGAAAAAGACATGCTGAAATACCACAAAGCTGGCATGTGCCTGGAAGGGACAGGCAAGAGGAGAGAGGTGGAAATAGGTTTCGGAAAGGCATCCCTGTACGTGTCATCTTCAGCCCAGGTCAGAGCTGTGAGAGGTGAGGAGGAGCAGCAAGGAAACCCTGTTGTGCTCACCTGACTGCTCTCATGTGCCCACACTGCTTGGAGACCCTAAATCAGAGGCAGGAAGGGCAGCACGTACATGGGTAAATCACACAATAGTGTGTTTTCTAATGACTAATCCTATCTTTTCTGCTTTTGCTGCAGTTGCCTGTCCTGCGAAGCGACATGAGTCTCAAGGGATCCCTCAGCAGCAACCCTGGCTCATCAAAGTAAGGATCTCTGTGGCAGGCTTCTCCATCTCACAGCTGGCACCACCACTCCTTCCTACCAGCCAGGGGGATGCTCTTTAGCAGTCCCACTTGCCCCCTAAGTCTCTGGTGTTTGAGTCACCCTTCCTGGGCACCTCACAAGCTGTGGTTACAGCCAGCATCACTGCTTCACCTTGGTAAAGCTGCATTAGGTGGAAAGAGGAGGGGGACACCAGGAGGACCTCCACCTGCAGCTTAAGGGCTGCAGCAGCTTTCTGATGGAGCCAGAGCCACCAGCTCTCTCCCTCCTTCCTGCACGCTCCTGGTCTCTGGGGAGCAGGGTGTAAGTGAATGAGCACCATGAAGCACTGCCTGCCCTCAGGGAGACATGGTGACAAAGCAGAAAGTAGCCACTGGCCACCCACTGGCTCACTGCACCGTGCAGGACAGCCCGACCACAGTGCCTGAAACCCTGAGGTCTGGCTTTGATCCTCCTCTGCCAGGCCTGAGCTGGAGAAAACCCCGTTATCTCCTGGCTGCACACTCCTAGGCACAACCCAGGCATCTGTGGTAGGAGCCCTACAGGGGATGCAACCCATGCTTAGAGACCCGACACCCCAAAACTCAAGTGTTCATACACAATTATGTCCTTCCACATTTTTACATGGGACACATTCTATATCTGAGCACCTGCCTTCAAGGAGCACATCTCAAAGAGGTCCATTAATAAGACAGCTTAATCTTGGCACTTACACTGCCTCGGGTTCAGGTGGACTTGGGTACAATGTGGAGGGGCCTCCATTTACCTGTACGGCTCCCTGTGATGACCCCCCTTATCACACACTAGGAGCCACTGTCCTTAAAGCAGCCCCTCCGGAAGCGATGTCCTTCCAGGGGACACGGGGTGGGAAGGTAACTGTAGTGGGGACAGGCCTAGATGGGCTCCTCTGTCTCCTGTTTCCAGCTGCTGGGTTTAGTGACACGCGCCAGTGGTGTGGATAACAGCTAGGGTTGCAGAGAGAGCCGCTGGTGCGGTCATACAAGCAAATGCTTTGCCTGGTACTATGGAGTTGTACCATGTCTGGTGGATGTGATGAGGAGGGCACCGCTGGTCCCTCTCAGGACAGCTGCAGAGCTGCTGTGCTGATTACTGCACAAGCTGCAGTGCAAAAGCAGATGTTAAAAAGATCTGAGAGCCGATTGTTTATTTGTGCCTTCTTTCTTTTACAGTGGCAGCATGGGCAGAGCAGATGGAGCCTCCAAGCTGAGTGCAAAGGACCTGTACGGTAAGTCATGCCCACAAACCCATCTAAAGTTTGCTATAGCAAAAGCACCTCTGGAGATCTGAATGTGGCTGTTGGGGTTTTAGGCTGGAACTCAAAGCAGCGTGGATCCAGACCTCCAAATGCAACAGGCTGGCCTTGATGTGGCAGCAAAAATGCACCTCACCTCCGTGCCACCGACTCCCATGCTGGGGACAGCTGTGATTTTGCGAGACAAGCTCTGCAGAACATTGCTTTCCCTCACCCCCACCTGTCACCCAGATCCTCTCCAGTTATGTTAGCAAGATAACCTGATAAAGGGCCTAACAAAAGAAAGACTGTCCTCAGCAGGTTAATGATTATCCTCTTGTAACTACACAGTGAACCATGAAAACTCCAGTGCCCTTTGGCTCTTTGCTAGTAGAGGGAATACTTGTGCACAGCCTGACACAGCTTGTTTATAAACCACCCCAGCTCCAGTGGAACCAGTGAGTCACTGGATGAAGAGCCACAGGGAACATTTAGGTATCAGTAACAGTTATTCCCGATCCTAGCAGCTCTCTTAACACATCCTGGGTGAAGACTTGCCCTGTGGGGCAGGCAGAACAAGCAGAAAGTCATGTGTGAGAAGTCACCTCCCACAGTCACTCCCTGGATGAGATGGGGGTTTGTCTGGGGGACCACTGGGGGCTTTTGGGGAGCCCGAGCCTGCATACTTTCCCACCTGAGAGCTGTCGATTTGCCTGGTTGATGCTTAAATCGAATACGAACAGGCTGCATGCACCCCTCACTGGAGAGCTTATATTCGATCAGAAAACTTCCCTTTACATCTACGAGGTGAAGGTGGTTTATTTGTCCCTGGGAAGCAGCTTTGGTTGCTGAAGGGTTTGGGCTGGAGGTTTATCAGGGTGGAGTGACCCGGAGCAGTGTCCCACAAGTGACTTACCTTGCCTGGGAAGGAGGGGGCTGTACTCAGTGGATGAAGTGTTAAACAAAGTCATTGCTAACTTCAACTAGCTGCAAAGAAGTGCAATATGGGAATAATGGTAGAACAGAAATTTGGTGTTACTGACTGGTGCTGTCTGTGGCCTGGGTGCTGCATGATGGGCAGGTGCCAAGTAGGGGTTTGAACTGTGTCAGTCACCTGTCCCGAGATGAAAGCACACCAGATAAGCCTAGAAAGCAGCAAGAGGGTGAGGCATGGAAATGTTTAGGTGCTGCACCATTTTGCACACAGGACTGCTAGTTCAGACAGGCTCCTCCTACCGCTAACAGCATCACTTCTTTTCCATGCACTGAAAGCTCCTGCAGATCCAGTCAGGGGCAGAAAGATTATAGTTACAAGGTAAATAGAGCACTGTGTAAAAACGAAACCGAGAGCTGACAACTGCGTTGAAATACAGCACATGCGCAGGTTAGCACCCATGGGTGGAGGCAGCCCAGGGCTGTGGATGGCCAGGGTTTCAGGGGGCCGAACTGTGAGCTCAAGGCTGACCTGGTGCCCTGCAAGATGAGCAGGGAGCAGCCCGCAATGACTCCCACAAAAGCTAGTGAAGGGAAAGGCTGACAAACCGCCTCTAACACACACACAGTTTCTCAAGTAGTTTTCAACATTGAGTTACATCTTTTAAATTTTTTTGCATGGACACACCCTAAAAGCAAATTTCACCAGGGATGGGACCTCTCTGATCAAATTCCAGCAAACCTTAAATGACACTCATAAGTCCATGGGCCAGCTCCTCAAGAGGAGTAATCCAGCTGCCCATGGCTTCCCTGCCACCTCTGAAGCACAGTATGAGGTCTGCAGGCATTTACTGCATAAATCAGCGGCTGTTGGCGGGATCAGCCCAGCACTGCATGAGTATACATCCACAGGGTTTTTGCTTGACAGAACTTGAAAACCACCCTGCTAGTTCAGCACGCCTTTATCAAAGGACACTCAGCAGGTGTTAAAGCAATATTTAAATGTCTGGGTCCCTTTGCACTCAGACCCTCCCTCCCCCAACATTAATTTCTGCTGTGAGCTGGCACATTTGGGGGTGGACAGCAGGCAAGAACTAAAATTCCAGGGAGAATTAAGTTTCATAATGAAACAAATCACATCAGGCCAAGCTGGCCTTGATTATGTGATTATGATGCTGCTAAGGAACGTTCAGAACTTGCAAGACTTTGTATTTCCATTTTCCTCCAGTGTAATCAGGCTGGACCCTCAGCCTGCGTACATAGCCAGGCCTCCATAGAAATCAACTCCCAATTTCGCAGCGCACAGACTCCTGCTGCATTCTAAGCTTGCTGGGTAATGCACACAGGTTCTCCAATGCACACAGATGTCTAAATACTATTCCTAGGTGAACGAGGCCTTGGGTTTAGCTTTCTTAAGATGTTTTTTCTACAGTCAAGTGCCTCTGACCACAAAGAGGTATGGAAGGAAGGAGGGCATGTACCGAACCATCAGCTCAGGTACATTGGCTCTAAATGCTAACCCAGCCTGAGCCTTCACTACTGGCCTAACACGACAGGAGTGCCGACGGCAGGTACAAGACTGCTATCTGCGGGCCAAGGGATCCCCAGTATCCACAGGGACTCACTGGCAGTATTAAAGCCACCTCAGGTGAGAGCCTGGAGAGTGATATGCAAGAGCATCGTGGTGAAGCAGAGCAGCAGCTTCAGGCTGCGGACAGAAAGCCACCTCGAAGAGAAGGGCGGAGGATCTGCTCTGGGGGGTTTCAAGGATGTAGAGTGAAACCCACAGAGGCATCTAGGTCCACACAGGACACAGCCCCCAAAGAAACTGGTGTAAAGCCCTGAGAGATCTTCCCCTGGCTCTGTCCCTACCAGAGTTGGATACACTTTCTAGGTGCTCAGCTGTCCTTAGTGGAGTTTCCTGGCTGTCATGGTAGCAGGACACTCATCCTTTCCTCCCCCCTTAGCAAAACAGCATCACATTTGTTCAGCCCCACATTCTGGAAGATTCTGTGGGCTGCCTGCACAGAGCAAGCCCCAGCTCCGCTGGCAGCAGGGGGAATGGCTGGCACCTATCAAGTTGCCACCTTACTCAATGCACAGCAACCAGCTGAATAAATGTTAATGCATACCATAAATAAATTAAACTGCTTCTCCACTTACTGGCATCTGTTCTGAACCTAGATGAAAGCCTGTCAGGGGGAGACCAGTGTGGCTCCAGCAGAAGCCAAGGGAAGGGCTGGAAGGAAGCATTTCTGCATAGTGCTTCCCACAGCAGGCTTCTGCCACCTCTTTCTGTGGTGCCACCCAGGTGGACCTTCTGCAGGCATTCATCTAAGCTACTTATCAGATAGTGCTGTCTCTCCTGACAGATTAGGTAGGTAGTGTAACCATGACAAGCTACAGAGTTAAGAGCAGTTTAACGATTACAGTGGGTTTTTCATGGGGCTGTAGGAAGAAAGCAGCTCTGCAGCAGCGTTCAGAGCAGCCCATCTCTGTTTAGCTACCATGTCCATCCCTGTGGTGCTCAGACACTTTTCAGCACCCCTGGCCAACCCTTTGGGTGCCTTTGCTTCTCACTTCAAATGCTGGGGCACAGAAGTGCCTGGCAGATCCAAAACCAGGCTGGCCCCCCAGCAGGGCCACAGAGTGGAGAGGTAGGACATGGAGGGGCACCACAGAGATGCAAAATGCTGGCCTGGCAGGAGGCAGCACTCATTCACATCCAAACCTCTGAGACACAGCCGGCTAGCTCCAACCTGCCCACCCCATCCTCAATATACTAATTTCTGAGAAAGACCAAAACTTGTCAGGGTACAGGGCTGGAAAAGGGATTTTGGAGCAAGATAAACTACCTGTAGCACGAGTTAGGCTGGAGAAATGTGGTGCTCAACAGCAGCAGACTGCAAGGCGCTATCACTTGACACTGCACACCCCCCAGGTAACCCAAGACAGGCTTCAGCACTGTAACAGGACACGGGGACTAACACAAAGAGAAAAGCCATTCCCGCCTGCCCAGCGTGGCCCTGGACAGGTATCATCTGCCTGGGGAGCGAGACTCCACTGCTGCCGCCTGCACCCATAAGCCACCAGCAGCTGCTTGGCAGAGCTTGCTGGTCCTGGTGAGGCAGAATACACTGATGGTGAAGGCGCATATTACGTTTAACAGTCACGAACCAACTCCTGGAGGTCTCTGCAGACCTCCCTTGTCTCCCAATGGGGCCCCCAACCACACGGGGAGGTCTCAGAGATGAGACTTGCCAGCCCCCAGCATGGTCCCCAGACTAATTCTTTGCTGCTGGCTCTGCTGCACCCTGGGCCAGCATAGCGTGAAGCACGGCCTCAGGGTTGCTGCTGTGAGATACCCATCACAGATAAGAGTTGTGCCAACTCATAATCACCCCAAAAGCAGAAAGACAGAAACACTGACTCCAGACAATCTTGCTTTCCCTAAAGCCATGTTGTCTGAGGGCTCAACACAAAATGACCAACAAAAGGATCATTATTTGCCATTAATTATCCCTTGCCCAAACCATGAGGTTGTTAATTATTTTAGCTGGAGACCATGTTGCCGTCACACAGTTATCAGTGGGAGCACTGAGGTGCTGTTTCTTCCCCACAACCCTCTAGAAGAGGGTTTGTACATGAATTTAACACACGCTGGTATTGTCTGCAAGACACAACCCTGGCAGGAGTGGTGGCTAGAAACAGAGCTTGCTCAGCTACACGGCTGGGTCAGGAGGACTGTGCACATGTCTAAACCCAAGGGGATCTGGGCAGCATCTGAATGGTGCCACCTACCATCGTGTCCCTCGGATGCAGGTAGAGCCTCTGTGTCTTTTAACAAAAGCTAAAATTAGAAAACACTGGCATTCATTGAGACAATTTCTGAGGTTCAATATCTCGGCAGGAAGGCCAGGTGTTTGGTTTTAGGCATGTCTGACTCTGTTGAGATGTCAGCCCGTGCCCTGAAGCAGGCCCACGTTGCCATCAGCAAAGCAGTGAGGCTGCAATTCTGGATAAAGCAACTGCAGACCTGACTGACTGAGCGGCCATTCCCTTTAAGGCTATCCTCCCACAGGAGAGAAAGTCAGAGATCCAGCAAAGACCAAAACTCCTTGCTGCAGAGAGGAGGAACTGCTTCCCTCGGACTGCCCTGCAGATTTCCCTTTGGGAAATGATGAGGGACTAAGGGAACTGGTGCTGAGCACATCAGTACTGACCTAACAGGGACTTCCCAGCTCCATCGTTCCCTGGACATACTGCTGCTCCCCAGGGACCTGCTCTGCTTGCCCAAGACCTCCAGAGCACTGGACAGGGCAGATGGACACACAGCTGTGTCCATCCCCAACCAGCTGTACAATCATGGCCAACACATCTCCCCCCTGGGCATTGCTCTCCCCTGCTCCAGCCCTTTGCCAGGGCACACTGAAAGCTGCTTAGAGGGGGGAGCGTCCCTAGATGCATTTGCCCAGTGCACCAGGACAACAACAGGGAACCAACATGCTCCTGCAGCAGGTGGGGGGAAAGGCAGTGCCATTTTCCCATGTGTTGTTGCTGTTTACCTCCCCAGCCCACCACAAGAAAGCCCTGTGCAGTGCTGATTGCAGGTCCAAGTCAGAGCAGTGCCTGATTCCCCATCTCTTCCACTGCCAGCCTTGAAGATATTTTTATTATACTAAAATATTATAATAATATGGTAGCCACTGTTAGAAAACCACAATAGCTACTCTTAATGGAGACCCCAATAGGTCAGTGTATGACATCAAAAGTGTTATGGAGAAACTGGTCAGATTAATTTCTACCGATGGGTGTTTAAGCTTAAAAATATCAAAAATCCCCATGTCCTCCCCCACTGCCCCCTCAGTGCCATTTCAGCTTCTTACTTCACATTCCCTCTCCCACCCCAGATTCCAGCTTCAGATTACCCCAGCTCCCCTCTGACACTGCCTTACAGGTGACCCTTTTACTCAAAGCCTCAGACATTTAATACTCCAACTGGAAAGAGGGCTGGAAGAAAAATAGGAAGCCAGCATTCCTGTTGGCTCCCACAGATCGAAACCCAGCGGTGGGTAAGACGGGAAACACACAGGCTCAGCTCAGCCCTGACTGGAGCTACTGGGAGGAGCAGGCTCTGCCCTGGGTGCTGCTGGGCTCAACCCTGGCCGCAGTGCTGCCTTGCAGCCACCCCGACCTGCTGCAGGCAGCCCTCATGTCCGCACCGCGGAGCCTTTGGGCCAGGGGTTAGTGATGGGGAGGCTGCAGGGAGGGACCCCTGATGCTGCAGTGCCTGCTCCGCATCTCCAGCAGCCCTTTTTCTTTGCCACTTCAAGACTGCCGAGCACAAGTTCTCTCCTTGCATGAAGTAACTGCTTAGTGCTTACTCAGAGGAATATTTTCTTAAATGGAAATGGGTTGTTGGATATGCCCAAGTACCTTGGGAACAAAAGCTGTGTTAGTAACAACAAAAAAAGGGGAAACTTTTCATTACGAGTTTTTTTAAAGTAAGGCAAATTCACTGGTTTAATTAAATCAAGGTTCCTCCCATCTTCCTAAATGTATTCTGACATTCAAAAAATGTCATTACCAGCTACAGGAAGTTCAGAAAACAACACTTTGGATTGTTTGGTGGAAAATAATTTGGCATACTTCTTCCAGCTCTGGTTGTAAAGGCTAAAAAGGAATACCTCTACCCATAAGCTTCCCCTGCAACTCCTCAATAACCTGATTATCTTCTGCGGAGAGGCCCCTGTGTGCCTGCCCAGCGGACAGTATGCTACTGTACATACCGCCTCACGATCCTGGGCAGGCCAGACACAAACACGCAGTGTTTCTCGATGTACTCAGTCCTTGCACAACCCAGGAGGTGGGTCAGGTTTTTATTTGCTCTTCTAGAGTGGGTTGTGTCTTCAGCTAATAAAACAGGAATGTGAGCACTTGGGTCTGAGCTAGTGGCAAATATTAAGCATGCCAAGGAGGAATTTGGCCTTGTGACACCTCCTAGCAGCTGCTGACACACTATCAATAAAGCAGCTCCCTGCTGCCACAGACCATTCATACCTCTGCCTGCCCCCAACCTCAATGAGAGCCTTTTCATTCACTTCAAGAGCTTCCAGATCATGTACCAACATGCCAGCCATGAACGATAGCTGCCCCATGCAAAGATTCCCAGCATCACAGCCACAGATACTAACAAGCTCTGGCCATTCAGAAAATATCATGGTGCTAAAAGGAAAACCAGGGAGCTTGATGCTTCATAAGAAGCTGCAGAGATGCTTCCAAAATGGAGCTGTCCCTGTGCCAGCCAGCCATGGGGACCCCTGAGCAGGGAAGCCTCTGCAGCAGCAGAGGTACAGACCTGCAGATGCCTCCCTGTCAGGAGCTCAGACGCAGCAGGTCTGTGCAGTGCCTGAAACCAGATCCTTGACTAACCCTGCAGAACCTGGAGCATCCTCCCACTCTTTGAGGATGCAGGAACCTGTCAGATTGGCAGAGCTGTGCTACCGCAGATGGGTGGTCAGACTGCCAGATCAGATCTGGCCCCGCACTCAGATCCTGGGAATGGATGCTGTTTCATAAAGCTGCTTTATAATGCAGGCCCGGCAGATTTGCATCATTGCCATTAGCATACAGAGACATTTGCTGCTCTGTTTCTCCTCTGGAGGGCTGTGTCCTGACCTGTTGGTTTGGCACAAAGCTCACACTACAATAGCAGGTTACTATAAACAGCATATGCACTGCTAGATAATATATAGATAACAGAAATTATTGGCAGGCTCCAGAAGGCAACAGCTAGGACTTTCCTTAGGCTGTTCTAATGGACACAGAGGCCAGGGAAGTTGCTAGTGTGACACAGGGAATCAAGGAGAGGCCCTTGATCTGGTACTGCCAATGAAAACAAACCTGATCCCACACATCTTTGGTTCCTTACAGACTGCTTCATGTAGGACTTGTCCATCCTCCACATTTTCTGCTGTGCCTTCTGCTCAGCAATGGCTGAAGACAAATATGAGAAGTGGGGAGGATCAGGGAGGATCCTGTGTGATAAAGCTCACTAATTAAGCAGGGAAGGATGTTCACGGAGGGGAGGCTGAGGCCTTCGCAGCTCTGGTGCAACTGGCTGCATTTGTTACAGCAGCACCTGTTTACACCACAACTGACATTGGCTCTAGCGTACAGCAAGAGCACAGGCGAGTTTTTCTTTAGAGCAGTTTAGAGTGTAACTGGATGGAAAGAGATGGTAGCTTGGGATTGAGCTTTGGGATCCTGGCTGTAACAGCCTGTAACCCTCATGCAGCTCAGCAGAGCACCACAGGCACTCACCCCACCAGCAGCAGAAAAGAAGGGCTCAGATTCCCCCAAAACACCAGGAACACATGCATCATGGTAGTACCAAGGCTGTTCTGCCTATTCTCTTCAGAAAATGCAAAAAGAGCCAAAAAAACCAGCTATAACCCATTAACAATCTGGGGAAAGCAAAGCATGGTGGAAGCACACCCCATTCAGCCTGTTTACCCCATATGCAGAGGCACAAGACTCTTCTGCATGGAGATGTACGGTCATACAGCTGTACCCCAGCACAGTGAGCGACCACAGGTTCTTTTGTCATACGTCTCAGCTACCATCTTTTGGCTGCTTCAGGGTCAGATAAGCCAGACCCCAGAGTTTGTTTCCCTCCTCCCTAGGCTGATATTCTCCCCCTACTAATATTTACAGGCCATTTTGGAAGCTGGCAGCAGAGGCAGGGCTCAAGCCTAGGCACCCCGTTGGGTGTCTTACCGATACAACCACCCTTTCTCCCCTGGTACCACTGGTGCATTGTACTGGGAATGCTCTGCCTCACTGGCTTGGCAGAGGCCATACACAAAGAGAGATAAGCCCACTTCTGCTCTCCTTTGCACTGTTCTACATCCCTAGAGACTTTAGCTAATTATTTCAGCTCTAAGCTGGTCCCAGCGGGCAGTTTCTACGGCTAGCCAATCTCTTGTGCACACGATTGCCAGGCTGAAGGGAGTGTTCACAGCCACATCCTAACTCCCTGCAAAAAAAGGGTGTTGCATGGAAATGGGAAGGCGACTTGGCACAAAAGATGTGGTTTGGCTTCCTGGACCAAGCTGATAACCCCAGCCCTCCAGGATGTACATTGATCCTGCCTTTTTCCCCCCCCTCATTTATTACTTACTTTCATCCCTTCCACTCCTTAACATAAAGCCAAACTGGAAAAATTCCAGCCAAGATTTTGGCGTCATCACTGAGATTTCAGCCCAGCACCTTTCTGAGCCCTCAGATAAAATCCACTTTGCTGCCTCTGCAGTGTCTGAGCTTTTTCCATTTCCTCGTGTGGCCAGTGGTACCAGTGGGAAACATCATTCCCACAGCACTGTTTATCCATAAGACACTGGCAGAAAATAACATACTCCAGAGAACAGCTTTGCCGTTTTCCCCACATCTCTGGGTACCAGGCAAGATTAGCTGGTTAGGAAAGGACTGAACAACTGAACTGAATTCAGTTAAAGAACAATTTACAGGGTTTATTTTTCCCTTGAAAGGGGTGTCTTAAGGCTCAATGGGCCAAATCCTTAGAGGCAAGGGATAAGACAATTTACCAAAGAGGGTGCATGTCCCAGGTGCTATCCACACTCAAGTCATTCAAAACTCTCTGGATCACCCATGCGTTCATACAGCAAGTGCTTGGGCTCAGCCACGACACAACTGTGAATTACCCATCCTTGCTCTTTAGGCCACAGCAGTGGATCACACCAGCTGCCTCCCTCCAGACAAGACAGGAACTCCACACTATGAGGGTTTTTTTCTCTTGCCAGACACCAAAAGCAACAAAGCTGTACTGTTTTCCCTTCTCTTTGTCTCTCTTGGCAGACAGAAGGGAAAGACAGACAGTGGTGGTCACTGTGGGCTCATGCCAGCTTTTATCACCTTTAGATGTTTGCTGTACTCATGCCACAGCCCCAGAGCTCTCCCTGCCCTTTGTAGCGCAGCCCATGTTATATCCAAAGAATCCTCCACCGCTACAGCCTCTAAAGGTCACAGCAGAAGAAAATTCATTTAAATAGAGGTGCAGATTGGTGTCTAAGCTTTGACAGCAACTGCCATCTAATTCATGGAAAAGCATTGCTATATTCCTATAATGCTTATTTATTGTGTGGGGATTATGCACATCCTTCACCTTGTGGGGCCAGGGTATGGGTTGGATAAACCTTATGGTGCTCAGGCCTTCTCCACTGCAAGATGCCATGAAAATGCAAAGTGTCCTAGTATGAGAGGTGTCAGATAAACCAGAAGGAAATTAGCTACTGCTGCTAACAAGCCAGCATTCATTCATACAAAACTCAGCAGGTAGAGGACAGGGCTGTGCAGAAGGGCACTGTGGGAGCCACCCAAGGACAAGCAACCTGCCTTCTGAAGTCTTTTCTGGCCAAGGGAGTTCACCTGTTCAACGTAAAGGCCCACCCTTGATCCATAGAGTCAAATGGCCATAGATCTCCCTGCAGGCATCGTTCTGTGCATGGCATATTCGGATCAGCCCAGCACCACCAGAGCCAGATTTAAGCTAAGGCAAATAATGATGCATAACTAAGACAAGTAACGATGCATCCACGGAAAGGTCTGTAACCTTTCACCAGATTGCTTTGAAGTAAACAAAACAAAAAATCCTCTTCCTTTTTAAAGCACCCAAGCTTCTTGGGTAGATGTAGCCTAAGACTGATTATTTTGTGATCTGCAGGCTGGATCTCTAACTCTTCCTGTGTTTAAATCAAAACTGTGCACTAGGAAAGGAGATTTCAGTGTTTTGGCACCCTGCTGTCCCCGGAAAGCCTGGCTGCTTTCAAGCCTCATGGTTATATTTGCGGATGCCAGGAGGAAACACAAAAATAAAAGTTTCCATGGGTGTGGGGGCAGGTAGAAGCCAAGGAGACAGAAGGGATTTCAGAAGGAACAAGCAGATATCTTAAAGAAAGGAACAGGAAAGAGAATAAGCAGAAACACCCCTTTCCTCGTCCTGGCCAGCTTCTGGAACGTCACTTGAATGGCATCCTGAGGCAAAATAGAGGCACTTTGTTCTAGTTCTGCAACTCTCAAAGGTACCACAGAAATTCCCCCAGGAGAATCAACAGAGGAAGAGGAGGATACCTTCATTTTCTCCCTGCCCCAGGGCTTGCTTCTGTCTGGAAAAGGCTGCAAATGGCTAAAGCAGCCCTTGCCCTCTAGCTTACCCCCAAGTGCAGGCGATGGGAAGTTGGGCTATGCAGAGCCCTAGGGTTTCAACATGTCCCCAAGATTTCCAAGGGCTTCTCTAAACATTTCCTCAGAGGTACATGCTGAGAATCTCCCCCGACCATGACATGTGCAGCTTCTTTGAGCTTGGGTGATGCAGCAAAGGCATCAGAGGGGACTCCAGAAAGTCTGTAAGCAGCCAGCCACAGCCCTGACCATTGCTACAGCTCCATGGGCAGTTCTCCTACCAGACCAGACAGTCAGCCTGGTTCTCCTACCAGACCAGACAGCCTACAGACCAGTAGGCTGTTCTACCAGAAATACAGACCTATGCTAGCCTCCCTCTGGAAATCCTGTCCCTCTGGTACACCTTCCCTTCCTCAGGGACTGCCAGCTTCTGACACAGCTCTGCATTCTTCTTTCAGGGCTGAAGACATTTGCCTGTCCTAATGTAAAAACCTTCTGTTTCCAGACCAAGCACTTCAGCCCTTTCCATACCCTTTTAAAAAGGAGGGGATGGGATGTCTTAATGTCTGAATTTGTCTCCATCCCACACAGACGCAGTGTTCTCATTTCCATTAGTGTCATCTATTTACACGAGAAATGTTTGGTGAGGAAATTGAGGTTAGTGAGGAAAAAAAAAAAGTTACTCACATCAGACATGAATCCCTGCGGTGTGTGTTGCCGTGTGCCCTATTCCAGACCTTGCCCCACATTTGAAGTAGGGCAGACTGCAATTAAAACACACAGCAAACAGAAAATGCCATTGACCCTTCAATGCGAGCCTAAGGTGGGAGGTGGCTGTGCTGAAATATTAATTTACTCAAGGTCACTCTAGAAGCTAATGGCTGAGCAGGGAGTCTGAGGTCTTTGAGCTATCCTCACTCCATCTCCAAGCCCACGCTGGCGGTGTAAAAGGCACCGGCTCAGAGACCGGCAGTCTCCGTTAACACCTCTGCCAGCGTGCCCACCAAGAAATCATTTCTGCTTGTGAACAGCTGCCACTTTAGGGCTACCAGGAACTGGCCACAGAGGCCAAGCACACTGCTGTCTTTTCAACCACAGGCACAGAGATACCAGGCATAAAGTCCTTGGGTGTCCTGCCAAGCGGATGGCACACCTCAGTCTTAAAGAGCATTACGGAAGTGTTTAAAAGCACTAGAAATCAGCTTGAAACCAGCTTCTATCAACCCTTGCCAGGCTCCAAATGAAAGTAGCAGCGTCTCTTCTTACGTTCATTGTCTCTGGGCTAACTTTGTATCTTTAACATGCTCCAGCGGCCATAGGCAAGTTTGCTACCAGTGCTCAGCCCTGTGTCTTGGGAGAAGTACCAAGCGGAGCTCAATTTAAAAGCTCTTCTCTGCTAGGTCGGTGCTTGTTCTGGAGAGACACCTGGTGGCAATGCCCGCAGAGCCCGAGCTGAGCTCAGGGACGCACTCATCCTCCTTCCGTGGAAGCCAAGGAGAAATAAAAGCATAACAGAGATGCAAGGGAAAAGATTCATACTACCAAGGTGGGAACCAAGGCAAAAGCACGGCACAAACCTGCACGTCTCCCAAGCCCCAAGCCCAACTCCACCACCCCTGTGCCTGAGCAGCATTTCACAGCCCCAAACCAGGGCAGGTGATGGGAGCAAGAGCACCCAACAGACACTTAGCAAAAAAACTGTGAAAGACCCGAAGTCTAATATACCTGAAAAGTTTGAGCTTGTTCAACCCTAACCAGTTTTTAACTACCCTCCCTGCCAGCACTCTGATTTTAGGACAACCAAAGAAATCCCAAATTCCCATGAGCTGGGAGCTAAATCAAAGTAAGTTGAAACAGGAGCTTTCCAGGGGCTAGATAGGCTGGCTAGAAATCCTATCCCATTCTGGGCAGGAAAAATCTAGGTGTGAAGCTGCATGTGACACGCAGGGGCACGCACACTCATGAGGAAGGATATTTACAGAAATCCTGGCAATTAAAAAAGGAGGCACAGGTCTATAGGATATTTTAATTCCTGTTAACTCTGTGGGAAAGCAGCAGATTCAGGCCAGCTTCTTCCTTTGCACAGGATCTACTGGCAGGAGGTTTAAATAACAGCTATCCAGGTGAGGAGTGAATACAAGGACACCCCCAGGACTAAGCTAAAGCTCCAAACTGGTGCTTTGGGGGTTGCTTTCTGTTCTTGTCACAGCAGGATGCTTTGCTTGCTACATTTACTCCTTGCTAGCGTTCTCCATGCAAGGCTTAAAGGAGGACACACATCAGAGCTGGCAAATTACTCCCCAGCCAACACTCAGGGTGTAGTTCAGTGTTGCACCTTCTCCATCACTATCACCAGCTTCAGGAACTGCCATCCTTTCCAATCCTGACCCTCATTTCTCATCCCATCACTGCAGTCCACTGACTGCTATGCCCATGCAACTGTTTGCAGGACAAGTTCATGCAAGCAGGCTCAGGGAAAGGGACAGACAGGACGCATGGTCTGAACCAGCGTGGAGCAGCAACAGGAGCCGCAGCAGGCAGCTGCTGGAGATGTCTATTTGCAGGAGTCTCAGTAATTCCTGGTAGCTTTGGATAGCTTAATCCCTACAGTCCTTCCTGTCTTTAACTCCAACCCTTCACCATGGCTTGCCAGGAAACGCAAGAAAGCAAACTAAAAGCATCACAGTAGTGCAGAGGGTTTCCTCTGGAGGGTGATTCAAAGGGCTGTTATGTCCAGACTGGGGGTTGTGGTTGGAATTTTTCTTCTTGCCATGTGCATATCACAGTCTTCCGCAGCCTTCTCAAGCCACTCCTCCACTCCTCAGCCCTCTGCCAAGAGCTTCCCTAATCATTTGTTGCTTGAGGCTTTCCTTTACCCTAGGTTTAATTTCCTCCACAAACGACGCTGACCCCAGGAATCAAATTAGCAGCAGTATTAAGAGATACAACTTGAACGTGCACTTTACATATCTGATTTACCAATCCTCATTACAAAAGTTAGTATCAGTAACATGTCTATTATTGCAAATACTCTGAAGATTGAAGACTCTGAACTCAGAGTGTGAGAAAGACTGTAGCACCCCATCATGACAGCTGTAACTCCCAGATCCTGATATAACAGCAAACACCTGCTACAATGAAGGCTTGTTTTCTTCTTTTTTTTGCAGAACAAAGGAAAAAATACTCCAACTCCAATGTCATTATGCACGAGACTTCACAGTACCATGTACAGGTGAGTATGCAATGGAATGTTAAGGGGCTGAAAGGCCAGCATCAGTGATAGATGCAGGTAATGCAACGAGCTTCATTTGTCCTTGACCTTCAACAGGCTAAAAAGGAGCCAGGAGCCTTCTGACAGTAAGCAAGCATCACTCTTCACACCCTGAGAGAGGCAAACATCAAAGCTGCTTGAAACTTCATATTTCTTTTCCACAGTTCCCAGCTCCCCGATGCCTGTAAATCAGGTTGTCTCCTGAGCTTCCCACCCAGCTAGACACACTCACTAGCTCCTGGGCTGTAGGACACACTTTCAGACTTAGCCATCTGCTGTAATTTCCCTCCTTGCACTGTGGGTCACCGTGGTCCTGCCAGCCTGGACCCAGGGGCTGAGATCACATAAGCCCTCTCAATCACACGTAGCACCCTGCTGAAGCTGGAACCACCTGGGCTTCTCATCAAATTCCTTTGAGCACAAAAGGGTAGGGAAATAAAGAATAAAATAGGTAGGTGGAGCGCAGGGACTCTGAGGAGAGAAACTAAAGGGCTATAAGCGCAACACAATTCCCGAGACAATTCCTCTCCCAAGATTGACCCCCAACTCCCTTCTACAAGTCAGAGGTTACAGGCTGGACTGGATCCCTCTCCTTTCTCTCCTCTCACTTATTGCCTGCTCTAAAAATCAACACCAGCTCTCCAGCCATCTTTTACTTCTCTGCTGCTCCTCTCCAACTCCATGTTTTGGAGAGCAGCAGTTGTTCCATTATGGTACAGTATTATTTGAAAATCCAAGCAAGCAGGCTCTGGTATAGCTCACAGACCCTCCTGCAAGGCTACAAACGGCTTTCCATGGAAAAACTCTGAATCATGCTCAAATCCTCTAACAAAGCCAGGTCCACACTTCCATGGCTTTTCCCACATTACATGACACAGGTCATCCCTGACCACTTATTTCTCCCTCCCTTGGATCCCACACATTTCTTTGAATCGAGGAGTGGAAGAGATACCCACATTACAAAGACTGCTTTGGGATGGGGAGAGAAGCAGAGATCAGTCACTGCTTCTGCATGTCCAGTGCCTTGACCTGTACACTGAAGGCTCAGAAGTTACTGGCTTGTCCCTTTTCCCGTTCTGGGCTACATCCAGGACCAGTGCCTAGGGACATTCTGAGGTCAGCGACTCTGTCCTCTTGCTACAAAGCATGATGTGCTTGGGAGGTCACTGTCTGAGGGGCTTGCTGTAAAGCCAGCACTGATCAGTCATTCAGCCTGATATTTGCTGTCATTACAGCCTGCAGGTAGGAAATTGTTGACAAGAAGGGAGGACAAAAATGATCATTAAAGAATGTGAAGTTGGTTTAATTACATATGGACCTCTTTCCTACTTTAAATTTAAATGGAAAGTGGCATACAAATCCATCATTTATCAAAAATGTATTTCCTTTCCGAATAATCAAAATTCAACCAATTAAAATGTTGAGTAATTGGAGAGAGGAGAATGAGGGTTTTTTTAGTAATCTATAAAAAAAAAGCATTAAAAAGAGAAGGAAAATTCTGTACAAGGAAACAGGAAAGGGAGAAGCTGTTGTCCTCTCTCCCTCCTCTGCATTTGAAGGAGGGTAGTGGGAGCTGTTGTCCCTCTTGTCACCCCATGCTTCAAACCCTTCTCAGTCAGCACATACAGGTTAAAACCAGGGTTTCCATGGCGGTTACAGGAACTCATCTGCCCAAACAAGAGAGACCACATTGACTATCATCTTTCAGCTCCCCCTCAGCTACTGTGTCCTCCCAAGTAATTCAAAACTCTTCAACCATGACAGGCATTAAGCCAAATTCATCTCCCAGTGTCGCAGACATCCACTGGGGGGGGGGGGGGGGGGGGGGGCGTTTAAGAAGCCAGGCTGGCCATCCCCGTAATGCGGGACACCAGTGCGGGCCACTGTGGGAGTAGAGGTGCCTGTCTGAGTTCAGCTGGACCATTCATCACTGAAAAGTGGGCAAGGCAAGAAAGGAAAACACTTTACAAAGTTCATATTTAGTAGATGGGGCCCTCTCTTCTCTGGTTTAAAACCCCAGTCCAGCAGAGTGCTTCAAGCACACAGTTAGAAAGGAAAGAGCCTGTTCAGTTGCTTGAAATGAAATTTAGACACTTAAAAATACTTGTTTGGAAAGAGGGCCAGGTTTCCATCAGAGACCAACTTGATGGCCAGCTGCCCCATCGGTAGCCCTGCCAACCATCCCCATTATTGACTCCTGCCAAACAAAGTCACTCATGGAAGCAGAGAAGGGACTTTAAACAGTGACACATACATGAATTCTTCATTAATTATGCCATATGCCACCCATTTGTGAGTCTCTACCTTGAACTCTGACCAAGGCAAAGGGGATTTCAGTGACAGGCAGTGAGATGTGAGGAAACCTCTTCCTAAAGAGACATTTTACACCCTCTGAAGTAATCTATAAGCTGATCAAAGTTTAATAGTGAACGGAGCCATTGCCCATTCTTACAAAAACAACAATATTTGAATATCCATCTGGTTGAAAAGGGTTTTAATAAGATTAAAAAACAGTAGCAAGCTTCTCTCCCTCTCACTCCACTGATATCCAAAGAAAATGGAAAAGAAAAAAAATATTCTAATGAGTCTGAATTAGACAAGTAGATTTCCCCTCCCTGAAAATTAACTTACTTAACAGTAAACAGAGGAATTTATGAAGACTGTAAACTTGGCAGTTAAAATACTAGAACTGATAAGAATGCCCGTCATCAGGTATAAACCAATTCTCTTCCCTGCTCGGAAAGCAGAGGGTTTGTCACCTCTGCACAGATAATATTGACTTTGCGAATACCTTTTCGTGCACTATTTCACAATTACAGTAACATACACCTGAGCATGTTTTTCATATCTGATTGCATGGCTAATCTCAGCTTTCAGGTCAAATACCTGCTAGGAGTTTTATTTAGACAGTGCCTCACCCAATACCTTTCCTTTATGAAACCAGGATTGGGTCTCACCCTCTGCAGTGTTTATCCTGTGCTCTGCTCTTTCCAGTCTTTGTGAATCATCTACCAGCCACCGTAACAACAAACTGGTCACTACAGATCCTATCCACCCCTAATTCCCACCGTCAAACATCAGTATTTAAAGAATCAGCCCTTTCTGGGCTACCAGTGCTTTAAATCTGAGTCTTTCCCCCTGCATTCATCTCATCTGGAGCCAAATGTGACAACAGTTCTTGCCTGTGCTTCAAACATGACCATCCAGGGCTCCATCTCTTGAGTACACACATCTATCTCGGGTCCATCTGGTCTGCTTCAGACCCCAATGTTCACAGCCTCTCCAAGGTCCCTTTGTAACCTATGTCCACTGCAGGACAGCGCTGGTTCCTTCCCTGACACTGCAGCAGAGTCAGCTTCTGCTGCCTCTTAAGTCTGCTTCCCACTTTGCATTTCCCTAGGCTTTTGCAGGTGGAAAGGACTTACTTCCCAATGAACTTATCCTCCTCCCTTGCCCACTGAGGCACGTGCCAGTGGTGGGCACTACCCGTTGGGTTATTTAATCAGCTCATGAGCTTAGACTGCTACTGGGAACAGATTTTCCACCAGCCCTTTCTCCTCGTGTTTTATAGCTCGCTCTTGCTAGTCTTCTGGGACAAAGACCACCTTTTTGTGCTACATGTGGACCCTGACCTCTGATACAGCATCACTATAGCAAAGAGTCAGCACCAGAAAGAAACTGCCTGACCCCTGAAAAGGTTATATCTGATCACTGGGAGAAGGCATAAAGACAAGGGATCAGAGGGAGAAAAGCTAGGCAAAAACTCATCCCTGTAACAGAGACAAAGAGCCGCTCCAAATTTCATATTAGTTTGTGGCTCACTTTAAAACACCCCCCTTTTCTGCAGCTCTTGCTTTGAAACCAGGCTGCAGGATTCGTGCAAAGAGAAGCAGGAGCTGCCACTGCTGCCATCCCCACAAACACTAAACACCCAGCAGGACTGTCCATGGGGTGGCCGCACTGTAGCCCCCAGCCCCACCAAGAACGCACACAATGCCATCTGCTCCAGGTGCGGTACTGGGCTCTCCCTGCCAGAAGGGTCAACGGGCCCCACGGCTCTTCAGCGCACCCACAGCTGATTCAGCAGCAGCCTGTCATGCACCCTAATGCTACCAAGTAGGGGAAGCAGGGTGAGAGGCTCAAGTTGGTGCTGATACCAGAAAACCAGAGACAAAACTCTCTAATACTCATTTTCAAGTGTTACAAAGCGGGCATTCTTGATTTTTGGTGCTGGATGCACAGGAAATAAGTTCTACCCAATGTGCACCCTGACTGTGTTCACTGTTTATATGGCCAATCTATACAGATGAATGACATTTCTGAGAAACCATTAGCATATTCATTACAGTTCCACGAACTACTTATCTACACTCTTACTACCCATGTGTGGCCTAATGGGTCAAGGGTCCTCTGGTGGTCATTTAGGACATCTTCATCCTCTTCCTCTTCTCGTCTTTTCATGACCTTCTCTTCTTCTGGCCCTGTTTCAGCACTCTTGGCTCAGATCTTGGTTTCAGATCAGTTCTTATCTACTTAGTAGCTAAACTACATAATACAGCGTTGTACAACTCATCTGTGCCATGGATGCATAATTGCAACATTTACAGTTAAGCACACTGGTAAAATTCCTCTGGTATCAGTGGATGGGCCATCGATATTCCAGGGAAGAGAGAAGGAGCTGGGATCTGGCCTGACAAGCCTCCCAGCAGCAGACGCCTGGACTAGCTGCAGCACAGACACATTGCTCAGGCCCTACAGCCCCAAAAGCCTCCTGCCTTTCTCTCCTGGAAAAAGTTTGTTATTACAGGGAAAAGCTTCAGCTGCTTTCCCAGATGGGCATGTTCTCCTTCCCCTCCCCTCCCCAGCACACAGCAGGGCAGCAAAGGGAACAAGGTAAAACAAGACCATTTCCTTTTCCTTCCCAATTCTTTTTTCCTTTTCCCCTGTTGTCACCTGAACACGTGGCCTGGCTGTGCTGTCACTTGCACAGGGACAACTGCACAGAAACCAGCCTGGCTGCTCTGAGCGGGCAAGGGTCCCCACATCTCCTGCCTGGCCGCCCCCCTCCTGACAGAGAGGCACATTCTCCCCATCCACAGAAAGCAGCACCTGCTCTCGCCGGCTGCTGATCATAGCGGGGAGAAATAAGTTACCTGGATTTCTGGAGCAGCCTTCTTTCACCCAGTGCTGGGGGAGGCACATGCACCATTTGGATTTGATGTGCTTCTGCAGCTGCCACCCTGCCCTGCCAGCGTTCCCCTTGCGCCAAGCCCCAGGAGCAATCCAAAGCCTGCAGCTGCAGCTCGATTACACAAACTCTTTGTACATAGAGGTGCCAAGTGCAAAGCTTGGATCACCACACACTTCAGGACACCAAGCAGGGATGGGAAAACACACGAGTGCAGCCATGTCTGGGATGTTCCCACCTTACCTGAGCTGCTCCCAGCCCAAGTGCACACCAAGGCAGCACAAGAGGACATGGCAGCATGGAAGCCAGGCTGGCAGTGGGAAGAGCCCTGGGTGGGTTTACAGGACAGGTGGAAGGAGAGAGGCAGGAAAACCAGGGTAATCTAGCAAAGCCACAGCGCAGGACAGAGGCAAGCAGCAAAAAAAAAGAAAAGCCAGGGGACTAAATCATGTGTACAAAACATTTGCACCACTGGACAATGGCCAGAGCTGCTAAAATTGACACATGATGAGATAAATATGCAAGTGGTGAAACTTGTTATGAAAAGTCTTGCGGCATTACAAAACCCTGATCTTTCACCGCTGTGGCCAGGCTGGTACTAACAACTAGAATGCACGCCTTCTGCAGCACTTTCACATCTGTGCTCCAAAGAACAGGCAAACAGCAGTTAAAGCCTTTAGAGCAGGTTTCACCACTGATTTATGGTACAGACGCTATCAAAGGTTTTTTACCTGTTTTTCACTCCTTCCCCCCCCCCCCTTCAGCATTTGGCCACCTTCATTATGGATAAGAGCGAGTCCATTGTGACTGTGGATGACGCTATCCGAAAACTCATCTTGCTCAACTCCAAAGAGAAGATCTGGACACAGGAGATGCTGCTGCAAGTGAACGACAAGTCCATCCGCCTCCTGGACTGCGAGTCGCAGGTACCCAGAGCTCTGCGAGAGCTACCCCCAGGCTGCTGCATGGGGTGTGGTGCGCACCCTTCCCATCCTGCCTGGGAGGGCCATTTCTGAGGAACACAAGGGCGAATCACTACCAAAATCCACTCCCAGGTGTGTGGCAGCTGGCTGACTCTAATGCAAAGGGCAGGTAGGTGTGAGATGATTTATTCACAGCTCCAGAGCACAGCTACTCTTTCACTATGTGAAAGATACCTTGAGCTGTGCTCCAGGCCAATCCCATCAATGTGGGAGAGATGCAGACTTACAGGTCCACAAAGATCCATGTAAAGCATAAGCAGAGAGGCAAGGACATACTACTTGCAGTAAAGTAGCATACTACTCACAATAAAGTAGCTCACAAGATATCTGCCCGAGAACAGTGCCCCATTTTGACGGGTGATCTATGTACATGCACAGAGGGCACCTAATCCAAGGGGAAAGAGCAGCCAGACAGTGGGAGAGGGATGGTGCTGCCCCAATTTGAACAATAAGAAACTAAACAACATTAGCCCAAGGTCATCCAAGGAAACAGTGGGAGGGTGAGCCCCTCACAGGAAGCATCATCCCTCCCAGTGCTCTGCTGGGATGCACAACAAGCATACTAGTACAGGGAGAGCACAGCATGATGGTAAGCAACAAAGCTCCTATTATTGAAGTCTCATGCTGGGCCCAGAGGAAAACAAGAGCTCACCTCTGCCACGCACCTCTCTCCTCTTCCGCAGTCCCAAGCCACTGCCCCTCTGCAAACCTGGACACATGTCTCTGAAGAGCCCAGCAAACCGCCACTGTGCTGTGAAGCACAAGCTCTGCCAGGTCTCACTCCTCAAACAGGGATCCCAGAGGTCCACGCACAGGACCATTCCCCACTGGTTCCATAGCTCCCCATTGCCTGACCCCTTCCTCTTTCTCTTCCAGGAGGAGCTGGAAGACTTCCCTCTGCCGACAGTCCAGCACTGCCAAACAGTGCTGAATCAGATGCGCTATTCCTCCATCCTCCTTCTGGTGTGTCAGGATTCAGAGCAGCACAAACCTGACATCCACTTCTTCAACTGTGACGAGGTGGAGGTAAGCAGAGCCCTCCTTGCTGGTGTGAAACAGAGAACAAAATATGCTCCTAGCTGTCTGCCAGCCCCTCCTTCCTTTGCCCACTGGAGCCCTCAATCCTTTCCAAAGCAAAGCCTTAAAAACATCCCCGTTTTATCTTTAAGGCGGAGATGGTTCACGAGGATATAGAAAGTGCCCTGGCAGACCACAAGCACGGGAAGAAGATACGGCCACAGACACTCAAGTATGTACACCGCACGATACAGCTGGGAGTTAAAAACAAAGCAAAACACACACAAAAAAAGAAAGTCCCATTTACAATGGTACTGGAGAGGGGCTTTTTACAAGGGCATGTAGTGATAGAAAAAGGGTGAATGGCTTTAAGCTGAAAGAGGGTAGATTTAGAGTGGGCATAAGGAAGAAATGTTTTACTGTGAGAGTGGTGAGACACTGGTACAGGTTGCCCAGAGCAGCTGTGGCTGCCCCATCTCTGGAAGTGTTCAAGGCCAGGTTGGACGGGGCTTGGAGCAACCTGGTCTGGTGAAGTAGATGATCTTTAAAAGTCCCTTCCAACCCAAACCATTCTATGATTCACACACCAGCCTCTCAGAAACAGGACCAGCAGCCACTGATAGGGTTGTTCTGCTTGTTTCCCTTGCAGAGCAAACCAAGAAAAGATCAGGCAGAGACAATCCATCCTCCCACCGCCACAAGGGCCAGCTCCCATCCCAATCCAGCACGACACACGAGGCTCAGCGATGAACAGGAACCGGGTGGCACCCCCTTCCCAGCACGATCCAGGTACTGGGAGCACTCAGCAAGTCTGTCCTGGGGACGGAGGACTCATTAGCCCAGATAGTCAACCCTCCTGAAATGGTCTGTGGTCATTTCAGGCCCTGTGTTGCTGAACTGCAGGGAAGCTCAGTGTTTTTTCACCACATTATAATGCAACACAGACACATACCAAAGGCACAACATATTGTTGCCTATCTGGCTGTGCTTTATAAATGCCTAAGAATTGGGCCGCAGCAAACATCTGTACCCACTGGGCTAGCAGTTGGCATCCTCTGTTCAGCAACAGCTCAATAATTCAAAGCTCCTAGAAACAACTTGTAATAAACACCTGTATTTTGGGATACTGAAATTCCCAAAACAGGTGAAAGCCCCTCATAAAACTGAGCCATCACATGACATTCAGAGCAGGCATCAGTGATCTTAAAACATACAGACAAGACAGACCTGGTCAGAAAGCCAAATTCCTGGCTCTGATGACTTCACAGCAGCCAAGATTTCACCCTCAGAAATCAAGTGGTTTGCATGAATTCTCCTAGAGATGAGTGTAGAAATGCAGATGCGAACTCAGCGCTCTCATGCGCGGATTTACAATCTTACTCCAAAACCATCCTGACTTCATCCTGTTTGAGCCAGCTTGAAAAAACTTGTATTTACCTTTGGAGAAAGTGGTAACAGAAATAAGCTCCCCATAACAGAAATAAACTCTCCAACAAAAGCTCAATCTGATTAAAATGACGAGCAAAGTGTAAGCCTTTTTTATCACTGCCTATTGTACCACCTTCTCTTCGGATTAATTTCTAGGTTAAAGGAAAACGTGTAATCAGGATACTATGAGAAACTCCAAACACTGGCTGAGGATAGAAAATACTCGTTTCCCCAGGATGGGATCTGAAGCCAAAGAGCGGTTCTAGCCTCCTGAATGGAGAGCCTATTTCAAGTCCAGTTTTGCGTAATGAAAATAAGATCTATATTTCAGAGCTGGACCGTGTATAAACATCCATATGCTGATGCAACAGCAGTTTTTAATAAAATGGCCACCCTTAACTCTGCCCTTCCCAGGACACAGCATAAAGCTTTAAGCCCATTGCTTACATCAACAGAGTTGGGCATTTACTCAGGCAGGATTTCTGGATCTGAGAACACAGAGCCTGGCACGAAAGCAGGTGACAGGAGAAAGCCTTGAATGATGCCTGTTTGCCGAGATTGCTTCTCCTTCGAAACACGCCTTATTGCTTTTCTACAAAACCTGTCAAAACTAATCACCTCATCTTAACACCTAAAGATGACGTACATTTTCACGGTCCTTTGCCAAAACTGCCTCCCTAGTTCTTCCACTTTATAATCCTGCTGTCCAAGCACCTGCTCTACTGGCCCTTCCAAACTCCATTTCATGTTATTCTTTTCGCAAGAGGCCTCCTGAGCAATTGTTCACACCAGAACATCACCCCCTCACCAAGCACCTGTCTTCTGGAAGCAGGGAGGTGTCTGTGTTTTTTATTGCAGAAGGATTTTTTTGAACACCAATTTAAAACACTTGAAAGACTGCACACGAGTTTGTACAAAAATGCCGATTTATACACAGGCCTGCCTAAGCATCAGTCATGCAGAATTCCTGGCACACTGCTTTCTAGCGAGCGACAGTTGTATTCACTTCTAGGTCTTAGTTCTTCTTTCTCAACTACCATTTAGTTAAACTGGCATCTCTGGGAGAAGGAAGGCTCCTGAGGAGAGCTGGAGGTTAGAAGAGAGTGGGAGTTAATCTAATGGCACTTTGTATACACGCAGAGTGCTCTGCAGAGCACTTGGTGGCTCTTCAGCTCCTCTGCGGGACTAAGGCAGCACAGATGCATCAAAGGCAAAGGAGTCAGTGACTCACAGCAGCTGGAGACTGGGGCTTGCAGGTCTCTGCCTGTAGCTGGCAGCTCCTCACAATTTATTCATTGCTTATATTTGAAAACACGCAGCGTATCAACACAGAGGGTTGGCGGGCAAGTTCTGTGACCCTAGGAAATTTAATTGGCAACTTTGAGTACCTCCTGCTCTTTATGATCTCCTTAGGTGCTCTCATAACCCAGAATAAAACACCAAGCTGGGATTTACCATCCTGCATTTAATGGAGCCTATTTTCACCCCGATAGTAAATGTATTTTTTGCTCCCTCCCTTGTTTGCAGACTATGAACGACGAAGCTCCAGCTCTCATGACCATGAAGAGTCCCGAGCCATCTTAGCACAGAAGATTGAAAAAGAAACGGTTGGTAATATGAACAGCGCACAGGCAATAGACAGAAAGAGAGAAAAGAAGCAAGGGGCTCCTCCATGAGCAGACATTTTATGCATAGTCATCATTAACCTGATAACTGCTGTGCATAAAGATAAGATGAACAAAAGCAGAGTCCATCACGGGTCAGTTATGATGTCCTTTGACCTGAAGTAGCTCTGCTGATTTCAGAAGGTCTGCTCCTCCCCAGCCCACAGCCCAGTCTTGGAGTTACTTTCCAGACGTCCATTAGCAGGGGTCACTTGTCACATTGAGAAGTACAGCACACAGCCAGGCACAGCTTTGTGTTTGGAAAGTGATGAATTCAGCTTAATTTCATGCCTGGATTCCCCATTCCTGTGCATTCTTCCAGGAACTGGAACAGGCAAAAAGCAGCACGCTCTGCGATCCGGGCTTCCCAGCTGCGTGCAGTTTGGGCTCGCTTTTACCTTGGTTTGTTGCATTTCTGTCCTCACAGCAAATCCTGAACTGCACTCTGGATGACATTGAAGTGTTTGTCGCCAGGCTTCAGAAGGCTGCAGAGGCATTCAGGCAGCTCAACCAAAGGAAGAAAGGGAAGAAGAACAAGAAGAAAGGGCCAGCAGGTACAGTGCAGCAGCTAGAACAAATGGGGAAGGCAGGGGCACGGGTGAAGGTTGCGGGGAGAGCTCAGTTTGCATCCTAGCCAGGCCAGACTGATGCAGCAGCATGGCTATGGGCCCAACAGCAGCTACACCAGCTTGGAAGGTGCTGCTGGTCTGTGGGGACCTCTTGTAGAGCACACGGAACCTAGTGAAGCCTCCCACACAGGGAAAGACTTCTGGCTTCTCTTGAACCCTTGATTTCTAGTAGTTCTAGTCTCAGCACCCATTATTGCCGTGCCTTCCATGTGCCAGCAAGATGAAAATTTCCTGAAAAGGGATGCTCTAATTAAAGTGTTTTTCTCTCCACCTTCTCATGAAAGAGGGCATGCTGACCCTTCGAGCAAGACCCCCAAGCGAGGCCGAGTTCATCGACTGCTTCCAGAAAACCAAACTGGCTTTTAACCTCTTGGTAAGACACAGAGGGTATTTTCATCCCATGCAGTGAATAAGGCTTTTCCGCACATCTCACAGCAGCACGCATTCAAAGTGAAATTTGAACTGTCAAGGGACAAAGATGTGAATTCCAGATTCTTCAGAATCCAGAACAAACACTGCCTTTTGTCTCAAGCAGTGACAAGGCTTTTCCCCATTGTCACAGCAATAAGCATTCAAAGTGAAATCTGAACCGAAAACACTTATCAAGGAGAAAAAGTATGAATTCCAGATTCTTCAGAATCCGGAACAAACATTGTGTCAGGCTTGTGCAGGTTTCTTGGGCCAAGCTGTTAATCTGAAACTAGAAGCACAGCATCCAGGACGGGACTGAGCAGCCAAGGGCCTTGCCTGGATCTCTTTTCAGATACAGTCCTGACTTAAAGCATTTGCAAAGTTCTGAGCTTAGGGAGCCAAGATGTGCCATGCCCACCTTGCCGACAGCCATGGAAAGGCTTACATATAGATATCCCCACTCTAGACACTCACTTCTGCTTGTGGCCTTTAAAAATCTGGGTAGTTTTGTGACAGCTTTAGTCCTTGCTACTCTTACAAGCATAAAACAGAGGACTATAAATATTAAGGAAAAAGAGAGTCTTTTCTACTTTAAATTGTTCTATCCAATTCTGTCTACAGAGCAGCTGTAAAGCTGCCTCAGCCAGAGGCCTGGGAAGTCTCTGGTTAACAATAAGTGATATCCCCCACTGCCCTGAGATTCCTGGCTCCTGCTCTCTTTCTCCTCTGGAAGAGTCACTCTGTTAAGAAAGGGACGAAAAGTAGGAGCATGAAGATGTTCCCAGTGCTGCTACTTCCACTTAGTGAAGTATGTGAGACCAGGAGGGTAACAAGCCAGAAGGAAATTCTGTCAGTTCTGACCAAACTTGCCCAGTTGAACACAGCCTAATATCTTTCCTGAGAAGTAATTAGTCAGAAAATCACAGAGATTGTAAACAACCTTAATGCAGGACAGCAAGCTCCAGCCTTTTCTTTTAGAAGCAAATACACATAATTTTTGCCTGCTCAGGACCAGAACCAAGTCTTGGAGGTGGCAGCTCTGGCCAGCAATCACTGGTCTTGCACAAACCAATCCAGTGCCCCACTAAGACCATGCCACACATCCACAGTGGGATGTCAGCTTCCCTGAAGCAGCAGCTGAGGATTCTCCAAGCATAAAGAAATCCCAGCCAGGCTGTCACATCCCAGCCCTGACTGCTGACACAGCTGAGATAAATACACCAGAGTCGGCGTGGTCAGCCAAACCCTTAGCACAGCACAGGTCTGTGATGGAGGCGAGTGTCCTTCCCTGGACGCTGCCAATTATGCAACAAAGCCACAAGCGCCCATCTGTGCAAATGCTCTGGCCCCCAAGCTCTGCACTGCTGCTGCCTCTCTGTCAGCAGTGCGGGAGCCAACACGTAAAAAAATCATTCACATGGCCAAGCTCTCCCTGCCTGGACTTTGCTGCCTGCCTATCCACAATCTCACAAAGAGCAACTGATCTCCTGGCAAGAGGCCATGGGCAAGTAAGAAGGAGAGTGGGGAATCAGTGGCAGAGCACTGCCACGTCTGCCCTAACACTGCTGTCACAGGCCACGTGGCTGCAAAGTCCTTGTGAAGTGCCATTTCATTTAGTCACCTTGTCACCATCATTATTTCACACTTTCCACTCCACATTAACGTTTAATCACCAGCATTTAAAATGCTTTGCATTTGGGTAGGGAGGAGGAAGTCCGTTTTCCATTGCAGCAATGCCAGTAGCACAGGACACTAAAAGAGCTGAAAGGAAGCACACACTGAAGTGGTTTCTCACCACAGCTTAGCTGATTGCTCTTAATGAAACGCAGTTCTTACAGTAAAGTAATCCCAAGTGTTCACCCCTCCAGTCCACCCGTCTACCCCAAATACGAAGCATTTAAGCAGCCAGGGCAGCTCTAGGTGCTGCAACCAAGACCTTGGTGGAGATTTTTCCTTGTCAGCAGTTTGCCAAGGGACCCCCCCAAAACACTTGCTCTGTCATTTTCATTCACGGGAACTAGCGGGATTTTCAGCTTTGCAAGAGTCAGAAGTAATAGGCCCGGCCCTTCCTCACCAAGACTTGCAAAATAAGCCAAAGTTTCCTGCTTCTGCTCAAAACAGCTCCACAGGGTCTGATTTTAACAGAGTAGGTACTCCACCCCTCCTGAAATTCAACACCCTTAGAAATGGACACAAAATAAGAATGACCTAAAACTGAATGATTCCTACTCCCCACTCACTCTTCTTCCCTGATTTCAGGTTCACTGTTGAAAGTTTCCGTACTTTTTAGGTTGTTATTAACTATAGCATGCATTAGTCAGCAACGATCCCCCTGTGTGACAGAAAGGGGAAATAAAAAATCAGGTTAGGGTTACACTGGGTTTCCTTTCTCTTTTCAGGCCAAACTGAGAAAGCACATCCAGAACCCCAGCGCTTCAGAGTTGGTGCATTTCCTATTTGGGCCGCTGGAACTGGTAAATATTATTCACAGGTTTCACTGTGAACTCACTTTTTATTTCAAATGTTGATTTCACACTTAGAGGTGGCTAGATTATGCAGAAGAATTAGAAGACTGCTCACAACTGGCTAAAGCTTTCTCAGTAAAGTGTAGAAGCAACAATGCCAGTGTTTCTAGCCTCTGATCTGATTTTCAGCTTGAAGTAAATGCAAACCCCTTTAATAAAGGCCTACTGTGAAGAAAAGCACAAGCAGCTATGGCTCCCCTTCAGGATCTGCCTGACCTCATCTCCAGGCAAACATGGTTCAATATTTGCACTGAAAATAGGAAACAGAAATCCTCACTTGAAAAAGAAGCCAGGAGGGACACAGAAATACCAAGTGATTTTCCATTTTTTAAAGTGCCAGCTTGCAATGTATCCTGTCTCTTAACAACGGCTAATTTTTAGATCAGATCTTGCTTTGGCCCCAATAGAAAAATTCTTGTGTTCCTCTGAACTGTCCAGTCTTCTTCAAAGATTTAGGTTGATATTTCTTGAGACAACTGAGCTGATCTAAGGATTAGCTGCTGCCAACAGGAGTCAGGCCATCCCCTGGCATGAAGGCTTGCCTTCTGGCTTTCATTTTATACCATGGAGAACTCACTCAGGAACTATTTGCCTTATCTATTTGTTTCTTCTTAATAAAATCTGCCAATCAAGTACTATCAGTGCAGTGCAAGGATAATAAGCGGATGCTGAGGGACACAGCATCCCTTTTAGATGGCATCAAACCATTAATTTAGTTCATCTGTGTTGTGAAACTTCACCCTTACACGTGAAGGCATAGAGGAGAACTTTGGAATTGCAAGTCTAACATGAATTAGCCTGGTTTTAGAGGTACGCACCATGGAGGGTACATTGGCTTCCTTTGGAGCGGGCAGGCACAGAGACTTCAAAGGATCAGAGCCACTGATTTTCCTGTCCTTGATTTCTGTTCCTTTGTGCACGTGCCGATTTGATATTTTGAACATTTCCTACAAAATCCCTCATATTTGTGTATGCACATTCCAGATCGTCAGTAGCTGTGGTGGCCCTGAGCTTGCCAGGTCCGTTGTCAGCCCACTTCTTTCTAAAGACGCCACAGATTTCCTCAGAGGACACCTGACACCAAAAGAAATAAATCTCTGGGACTCCCTGGGAGAGACGTGGACCCGATCCAGGTGAGGACAGAGCTGCCATCTCACCAAGTTCTCCAAGCTCTTGATAAAGACAGAGGGGATGCTTGATTTTATAGTCATGTCAAAGTGTCAAGGATGCCCTGCTGTGCCTGCTTCTCCCTGATGTGCTTTCAGAAACAGATTCCTTGTAAATCTCACTACATATTCCCTGCTTCATGTCCTAGAGCTGAATGGCCTCGAGAAGCAAATATCCCCACCTACATCCCCAAATTCCGCAATGGCTGGGAACCACCTGTGGAAATCTTCCGTGGAGCTCCCTGGGAGATAGATATTGGGCACTTGCAAGAAGAGGTTAGTCCTGTGCCCCCAGTCATCCTCTCTTCCCTCTTCCTCCCCCTTTTTCAGAGTGAGAAATAGATCTGTGGGGTTTGTGATGGTGTATAACAAGTAGTCGACTCAAAACTCAGTTGGATCTGGTCACTCCAGTTAAATACAGAAAGAAAATTATGCCAGAAAAAGGCAGCAGTAACCAGCCCCACCTCCTGAACAACAGGAAGTAGGATACTACACTGTAACTGAGCCCCACGGACAGAAGTTTGCCTGAAGAACCTTTCTTTGGTGTGCACCTCATTGTGACCAAAAGCTTCCGTGATTCATCTACTACTATCACTGTCCTTTTCTCTGATAGAGTTTCCCCTTGTCTGGTAAGGCTGACTCCATTTTTGCCTTTCCAGCTATCATCAGCCAATGGATATCCTTACCGTAACTCCTCACTCAAGCGTGGCCAGACCACTGACCAGACACAAGCTGTGGATGCATTTAAACAGAACGTAACTCAGCATGTAAGTAGGTAAGGTATCAGCGCCACCCTGGACAACGGTGCCTTGGCTCCCACCATGTAACCTCATAAACACACACTGCAACAGATTATGACACCAGGATGTCTTGACGCCCTGGTAGGTAACTCTCTGACATTATTAATTCAGAGTTGTTAACAAGATCAAGAGAACTCAAAGATCAGACGAGTGATTATTCTTGTAAATGCTGTCTGCCTTTTAATCATCAACAGGTCTACAAGGAAAGAGGTTGGTTACATGCATTTTCCATCACAAGAGTCAAAAATATTGACTGACTATCAAATAGTAGGTCTCATTTCCTAGCATCAGCCCAAAGCAGTATTAAAGATCATGTGCCAAAGACACTGCACTGCACTTTTGTTCTCTGTATATTTAGAGGAGTTAGTATCTCTCCGCTCATCCTAAAGCCACAGCAGCTTGCACAGAAAGAACATGCTTATAGGAGGAATCTGTACCAAGGCATGAGCCCACACAAGCTTTCCGCTGCTGAAAACGCAGCGCTGACCTCAGTGGCACTGCATGGAAAACGTTCTAACCAAGGAGGTACCCTTTTGCTTCACCAGAGGCAGCAGCTCCTCCTTTTGCTCTTAGACACAACCAAAAGGTAAAAAATATATCAGAGGCTAAATAAAACAAGAATGTGCTTCCAGTCTTGCCCATCTCTCCATCAGGAAACTGACAGGGCATTGACTTCAGACAGCTCTTCTGAACGAGATAAATCCAGAAAATAGGGAAAAATCCTCCCCTTTCTTCAGAAGCCTTGGAAAGTTTAGTTCCCAACCGGAACCAACCAGGCCAGCCCATTGCCTCAGGCTTTTTTCCAAGGGAAAGATGGCTCTTCCACAATTTAGGCAAACACGCTGCCCTGCCACCAGTATTCTATCACCAGTTACTCATGGTATAAGATCCTTATGAAAGTACTTTTGACTCAAAGTTTAGAGGCTTTTCATCTGCCTGCTTGTTTACATGAGCTTACATCTTTGAAATTTTCACAACATCTCTGAGTTTCAACAAACTCTTCCCAAATTACAAATGCCATACTCTGCTTCGCAGTGATTTGGCATGAAGTTATCAACTTCAAACCTTTAAAGAATGGAAGTCCAGAGCCAGCAAAGCACTTAACCCTGCACTCCTCTGTAGCTAGCTCAACACTGTGAAAAAAAATCTTCAAGCCAGACTGTTTTTTCATGGGTTTATGTTCTAATCTAAAAGATGTATAAGCTCCACTACTACTACAAAAAAAAGTTCAAATTCACAGCAAAACCCCTTAAATCCAATTATATTAGCAAATTAACTCATTCACCCCGTCAAAGGTCCCAGTGGGACCATAAAACAGTACAGATTCAGTGCTGAGTAGGGAAAGAATTATGATCGTCTTCTCCAGCTCCCTTTTTCTCAGTGAGGTTATGAAAAATAAGAACCTAGTTTACACAACAGCATTTAAGTCTATCTTTAGAGACTGGTAGACAATGCACCCAAGGAAAATTTTCATCTGCTAGTCTCAGCACAGGCAAACTACAAACACTAGTATCAAGTCCTGGAATATAAATTAACAGCGTGCCTTTTTACCAAGGTGACCCTTTCCCTAAGACACCACCCCACCTAACTACAGTACGGGCTCATGGAAAAGTAGATGAGAATCTCTTTTGTCCTGGGATAGGTGTCGTAACTTTTTACCTACCTTTCAGAATATCAACAGCAACTTTTCCTTACGGATAACATTTAAGAAAAAAACACCCCAAAAGTTAACAGCATCGAAGCAGATGCTGAAAATTGAGAAGGTGCTCAGACACCATCTTCAGTCCAGAGCAGACCTCAGCCAAGTCTGCCCAGATCACAGTCCTAGGACAAACATATTTGTTGCCATACTCATGCTTTTTTCAGAGTAGTTTGAACTAGTTTCCTAACCAAGAGACCCTATATTAGCAAAAATACCCATGCATCAGTATTGTTATTTACACCAGGGCTCTTGGCTGCACAGAAGTGTCATGAAAGCCCCAAACGGTATTACCATAATTAGCAAAGGTCAGTTGTGTAAAATCTAGGTCCATGCAAAGTACACATTAGCCTCAGCCCCCCCCCAGCTTCTCTCCTCATGACTCCTTTACCTTCTGGAATGCTACAGAAGAAGTAATTTCTACCTAACTTGAGCCTTCCTCCCCCTCCCTGCCTGCAGGGCACTGCTGGGTAAGGCCACCACTCCCTTTCTTGACTGGTGGATTCAATCTGTCAGAAAGTCTGCTCCAAGCTCTCCCCCACTGCAGACTTACAACTTATATATTGCACATGGCTGTAACTAGACCAAGAGTTGGCCCAAATCAAGCAAGCTAAAGGCAATAGTACAGCCGCAGGCATAATATCAAACCACTGAACCAGCAGTTTCAACCTTTTTCAGACCACCAAAGGTTATCTAACAAAGACAGTAAAATGAACTGAAACTAAGCCTAACAGCCTTGCTTTTCAAAGGCAGGTTTTACAGATGCTTCAGAAGCATTCCACAAAGAGCTGAGTTGCCACAGATCAGAGATTTAAAATCACTGATGAAACCCAAGAACTTGGCAATGGAAAACATCAGGCTAAAACCCATAGTTGCTAGCAGTGCTGGAAGTACTAGGTTCACCAGGTTACACAGAACTTGACAAAAACTGGAGAACCTGACCCCCTAGTAAATACAGCACCCAGGAGTCTTCTGCATCAGGCAGCTGTGCAGGTTGCAAGTCACAAGCAGAAAGTGCGTTAAAATAGTTCCTACCTGCCCTTATGCAACAAGGCAAGACAATTTTTCCACATCACAAACATTTTTGGAATTAAAAAATAACGCTACACCCATTTTAACTAGAGAAAAAAAAGATGAGAGCTGAAAAATTTTCCTAAGCCAGGCAAAAAACCCTATAAAAAAAAAAAAAAAATTTCCATTTGGGTCAAAGAGAATCTTTCATTCCACTTTCTCACCATTTTCCTTTTTTGACAATCTACCATATTTATTTTGTCACTCTCTCCAAACAAAAAGGCAGTTCAACATTGAAAGCTGTATATTCTTGCTTCAGAACTTCCCAAGCAAAATATTTTAACACATTCCTCTTCCCCCCAAATTAAGTCTTAGAATACATTCAAACTCACTTTTCCTGGGAACCTGCAAATTCTGCTTCAGTAGCTCAGCGTTGCCTGATGAAATGACCACAGAATTTCCAGACAGTTCTACCTCCACTCGTTTTCAATACCCTTTCTCCCAGTCCTGATGCCTGCTGCTCCCTGCCCTGGCATATGGGGCAGCTGTTTTCATTTATCAGAACAGGAGGGCTTCACTGTTATTTTTCACAGGAGGTGCAATCAGAGCATTTTGTTTGTGCTTTGTCAGTCTCCCTAACCCTTGCAAAGCACCACCTGACAGGGGAGGAAGCCTTTTTCTTCTATCCTGAAAGCAGCAGCCTCACAGGTCCCCAAAAAGGCCACTAACCAAACAGCAGGACAGCTTTTTTGGTTTGTTTCCAAACGCGGGATGTTTTGCGAAAATAAGGGGTGAAAATCTTCCACAAAATAGAGGAGCAAAGGGGCACTGCCCGCGGCACCCCCCCCCACCGGGCTAACACGAGCACAGCTGGCTCTCTACCTTCTACCTGCACCGGCACACAGCCATCAGCACTCCCCTTTCGCCAGTGAACCTGTATTGGCCAAGTTATTAGATGGGCCTCCATTAAAACTCTGATTCTTTTTCTCCTGCAGGAATTTTGAGGCACAGGGAATGGCTCTGCCGAAGAGATATGCCAAAATCCGCTATGATTTCACTGCACGAAATGCCAACGAACTCTCAGTGCTTAAGGATGAAATCCTGGAGGTATGTGAACATGCTTGGAAGGAAAAAGGTGTCTCCTCCTCTTGCCAGGAGCAGGAGAGGGATCTGGAGACACTGGCAAGTGCCAACTCATTTTTGCTCAGTGTCTTCTGAGCAGTAACACAAAGCTTTGCTCAAACCTAAAGCTTTATGTCTGAGCTGGAGCAGGCTGACTGTATACATTGGATCATTTGCTCAGCTGAAACACATCAGTCATATCTTAACTAGCAATGAGGAGGAAGGAAAACAAGTTACTGTAGCACACTGCTGACCAACTTCCTGGGACCAGGTTCATTATTACCACTCCCCCCTGCCCCAAGGAATTATTTTCTATGAAAACATCCTTTTTCATAACCTTTCTCTTACTGCAACATTATTGGCAGCTAGAGAATGTAGGACACAGTCTGCACACGAACTGTGACAGATCTATGACTCAAGAAAAAGACTTCTGTTCAAAGCATAGCTAGAATGAGGAATATGTGTGAGTCCTGCCAACAAAGATGATCCATTCTAGGAAGCTTACTTTGAAAAAAAAAACTTTAAAAAAAAAAATCATGGTTCTGGATAAAAACAAGCCTTCTGAAAGAAGCAGGGGGCAGGAACAACAGGAGATACAGGCAACCTTCTTGCTGTATCATGGTGATGATGTGATTATGTTATGTGTTGTGACATATGATCAAGTTCCATGATAACACTCCAGCATCTCTGGCAGGAGTCACTCGATTTATTTTTTTTAATGCAAAAAGACAACACACAAACTCAGTCACTGGGGAAAAATAAATAAATAATGGAGAAACAGGCAAATTAAGTTGTAATTATGAGTTCTTCAGCACCCCAGATCTGTTTTCCCCCAGAGATGCTCTCCTGTTCACCATTAGGGCAAGTTCTGATGCTTTTCAGGAAAGGCTTTGGCCCTAAACTGCAAATGAGCACAACAGATCTGTGTGCTAGCTCCTGGTCTTGGTGATGTTATTCTGACAACTTTATGTTACTGTGTGGTTTACTCCCACTACATGTCATTTATGGATGCCAGAAATTTGATGTTCTCACTAGCAAATTTATTTTTCCCCCTGTCAGGTGTTGGAAGATAATAAGCAGTGGTGGAAGTTGCTCAACCGGAGTGGGCAGGCTGGTTATGTCCCTTATAATATCCTGGATGTAGTGAAACTGGAAGAGCTCGAACAGGTCTGTAGTCAGATGATATTTAACTGGCAGCCAGCTGCAGGGCATAATCAGCTTCTGACAATGATCTTGTCATTAGACCTCCCTGGAATTCTTAGGATGCTGTGCACAAGTCAGGATGAACCCTCACAAGCAGACAAACCAGGATCCTGGAGCTTCCTCAGTCTCCTATGATAAAACGCCCACATTTTGCCATCATTACCTTCCCCCTCCCCAAACAAGACCTATAGGCCCATGCTTTCCTCCCGCTCCAAGATGCTGAGCATGCCACCTGCTGCCAGTGGTGCCTGGCTGGCAGGGTTGTGGGACAGGCACAGTGCTATAAGCAGCAGCCTGCTATGAAGCAATACCCTCACTCAAAAGGACACCCACCCTGAGCCTAGCACCGGGACCTGCCATCCCAATAGAAAAGGTCTTGCAATGAGGTGTCACCAAAGAAGCACCGGCTGCAGTGTCTTGAAAGAGTTCCACCTTTTGCTAGTGCCTTCCCCCGCCCAAACCCACATACTTCTTCTCAGCCTATGGTTTACCACCTCCTCTGTTGCAAAACTCTGCTGCTTTCAGGGCTGTGCTGTGAACAGGATGAAAGAGCTAATGCAGCCATAAAAGCAAATTTTGCTAAAAAAGCAAAAATCCTGAGATTTTTGTTGGGGATTAAATTAAAGACAGACAGTTCCCTCATCCAGTTCAGCAGCAGGAACAAGTGACTGGAGTGGAAGCAGATGGAAATAACATCAAAGTGAGTATTAAGCGAATATTGCTCTTAAGCACCACCTTGCATTTGTGTGTGGAATTTCTTCCCCGCTTTGGTATTTCACAGCTTGGGAAAAGCATAAGGTGCCCCAGCAGGCCTCTGGATAAAAGCCCTGTTAGTTTAATCAAAATGTCAAAAAACTCTTTTCAGACTGCTCCAGGCAGTTGGCAGTGGTCCCACTTTACATCCAGTTACTAGAGCTGCAGTGCTTTAGCTTCAAAACAGATTTCTGTTTGTTTCCTCTTAATAAAAAATCCTTTTGTTTCCCTTGCTCTCCATCTCCAAGGAGGCCCTACAAGCAGTAAATTCTGCATAGCAAAAGGCTAAAGGGCCGAGTCATGCATGTCATCCACAGCAGTAGTAAGCAAGCATAAAACACCATGCCTCGCTGTGTGACGTTCTCCAGGGGTGTAAATGCCTTCACGCAGTCTTTGGCCTTTGGTTTGCGTTCTGTTCATTCCATGAAACCCCAGAAATTAACTTCTTCCACGCAACTCCACCTGAGATCTCACCAGCCTCAGCTGAGCGGCCCCAGATCAGCACAGGGAGAATGTGGCAATTTGTCCCTCAGTTTGCTCTTGTGGGTGGAAGGCAAAAAGTTTAAGAAAATGAAAAATGGCAAAAAAATTCTTATACTTTTTTTTTTCTTTCTTATCTAGTCTAACCAGAGGTACAAAGGAGACCCAAGCCCCAGAGGATACGGACCATCCAGCCCAACTCACAAGCTACCTGCCAGCTACGCTGGGGATAAATGGGGAAGTGAAATGTTATCGCGGAACTCTCCCCAGGACGCCAAAGAACGTATGTGTCCCACACCGCACTCCCAGCACCCAGGCACCTTTTAGCCACACATAGTAGCCTCAGCCAGACAGAGAGCATGGCACCATGGCTTTGCATTTCAGGTCTTAACTGAGAAGTTTCTGCGAGCATGTGCTTTTGCTCACTCTCTGTCCTGGTGGTTTTCTTTCTTATAAGCAATAGATCAGCAGTGGTTTTGGAAGAGATTCCAGGTAGTACAACAGCCAACAGAGCAGCTGTAAGGAGCTCACTGACTCACGTCACAAGCTCTGAGGCAGCCTGGGACAAGTAGGGCAAAAAGGTGATCACCTTAACCCTCCTTCCAGCTTGACCTTCCTCCTCCTTCTCCTAAGGAGAGAGTTTTCTTTCCCTGCCAAAATGTCTGAGTGTCTCAGCAACCACACATATTCAGGTCAATCCCTTCCTCCTGCTTCCTTTGCTCTTTGCCTCCTGCCACACAATGTGGTGCCCACCTGACCCGTTCCTTCACGTGGTTTCAGAGAAATCCCACCCAGCAGATCTGCCAAATACAAGATTCACATCACTCCCTCGCCCTGCACATGCTATGTGGTGTCATAGAGCATGAGGAAGGCCAGGAGCCCTGCTCACCTCACCCCCTTATTACACGCTGCATACACCCACAGCAAGCTGTCCCCCCGAGGCCACAACCGGGGCTCATCCCCTGTCCAGCCACCATGGACTCCTGCAAGCAGAAGCCCTTTGGGGATGATGGAAATCCCCATAACATGAGCATCATGGACACATACCTATTAATAACACTGAGTTATTCTCCACAGTCTTCAGGAGATTCATGGAAAAAGTGATACTAGATGATGTCTCAGTGGAGTTTTATGAGTGTGCTGCTCCCACCCACTTCATGCCTCCTGCCACTTTATTTAGCTGCACAGCAAAAGCTGGAGCTCTGAGGACTTGGATCAGCAAGTTACTTATTAGAAGTAACAAGGAACGCTGAGAAGTAGAGGGAGCAGAGCTACAGCTCAAAACCAAGATTCTAATTGTAGGTGCTCACAGAACTGGCCTTCTAATCAGGTGACGGCAAAGAGGCAATGAGAAGAAAACAAATGGCAACACAAGAGCACAGAAAAATGGGAACCTCATTCTCAAAAACAGATAATCAGGCCCTGCTGTCTCACATGGCCTCAGGGGTTTTTCCCCTCCCTGCTGTTAAATTTGCTGGGCAATTTCCTTATTTCAATAGTCTGAAGAGAACTAAGTAACTCAAAAACAGGAAGATGACAAACTAAAGCACAAACACAACAGCAACATCAGGCATCAGGGAAAAGTGACCCTGTCCCTTGTCACCACTTGACAGCATCGGTGGGAGCAAAGTCACTGTCAGATCAAGTTTTACACCCTTGAAAAAACTTCTGCTAGTCTGTGTTGCAGGGGTTTATGTCTTTTGAATGAGGTGTGATGAACAGAATAGGTTAGCAACATAAGAAACAAGATTGGTCTCAATATAAATTTGTATATAAAACAGGTGAAAATACAGGTTCTTACCAGCACCTCCTACAGACACCAGTCATGCAAAATGACCATGTTCTTATCAAAATGTTCTCCTGTTATTTTGCCAAATATGACACCCTTTTCCCCCAACAAGTACTTTTGACTAGGAATTTTCTAACAGCTAGATTGGTAGTCTAGTTCCAGTTGGCTAAAAGCAAACACCTCCGCAGACAGGAGTTCTCTTCCACACCAGACCAGTCTCTACGCAGTCAAACACGAACTGGGGGATATGTGCTTGTTAAATGAGACAGCCCAGAGTCTGCTGGTGTATACTGTGACAGAGAATACACTTCCCTTTAGAAATTATACAGCCATATCAATGCTGGTCAATGTCAGAACCACAGATTTCATTTCTCCCAGGAACAGCAGCAGTTGTTCCAAGACTCCCCAGTTAGGCTAACAGACATTGCTGAGATAACAAGGTCAAAATCTCAGACACACAGTGCTTATACCAAACCGTGCCTTTTTCTGGGGGACAGTCATGCTGCACAAAACCCTTAAGCAGCTTTTTAGATTCAGTGATTGCTGAATGGACAATGAGCATTTAGCTGTTACTTTGTGATTCCTCCCCTCCAACATTCTGGATAAAAACTGCAGATATCTAGGTTTCTCCCAAAGAGAAAGTGAGGTTTCAAAAGCTGACAGAAGTTGAGAGTATTGGCTTGGGAGGGAAGGGTAGATTCCCACAGTCTGCTCCAGCAGTCTGCCACCTCCAAAACTGTGGTGGTCTCCCTTTACGCATTTGTTCCTGATGGAAGTTTGAAGGTCAAAACGTCATTGTTCAATCTATTGCTCTAACAAAGCACTTCAGCTTGTTCTCTACAACTAAAATACAAAAGTAAGCACTTCCCTTTGGTGTATTTACAGAGTTAATAAAAATGCTGAGCCACATTCTGATCTTCCTCACAATTTCCCTGCAAACACACTAATTTAATAGGATTTGTGACTGAAGACTTGATCTCATTCCCTGTTCTCTACCTTGTGCCTTGTTTCCCCAGAACTTATTCATCAAATGGATGAGCTGAATGATGAGCTGCTAAAGAAGATCACAAACAATAAAATTCAGCCCCCCCAGAGGAATTTCAAAGTGGAAAAGCCTCAGCAAGTTTTTGTGCCCCTCACCTTTGAATCCAGCACTGAAGAAGTCAAAGCTTGGCTGGAGGCAAAGTCATTCAGCAAAGAGTAAGACCTACTTTACTACCTTATGAAATGCTGATCCTTCATTTAAAAAGGAGTGGGGGAGGCAGCTTGCAACATTTCCACCGGATTGCGAGTCACTTGTATTTATTTAGAGAGCCTGTGTTGCAAATTAGATTTTAATCATGTTAAACCCAGGCTGTGTAACCAGTACATGCAGAGCCCAAACTTACTCCCTTTCTTTCCTATACACTATCAAACAAACCTTGTCTTACTGTGCAGCAAGAGACCTAACAAGTAGCTGCAAATAAAGGAATGGTCTTTCTTATTGACACAACTCACAGCCAAGCACCACACAATATCCTACCGCTGGTGCTTGTCTGGCATCAGTAAGCCAGCAGAGTGCTGAACTTAAAGAGAAAAATAACTAATTAACTAACTAAACCTGTGTCCTGAAGTGCAAATTCCAGATGACTGCCTGTCTCTGGAGAGGCTGTCCTAAAGTATCTCTGAGGAAGACCCAGAGCCTCAGCTGGGACTAGCAAATCTTCCTGGCCACCAGGGAAGGACCAAAAACCTGCTTGTGGTCCAGAGTAACAAACACCAACTTACACTCTGCACAGCAAGCCGAGAGGAGCTCCAGGATTGCTTCCCCAATGCGATGCAACTGGAGTGAAATCACTGCAATATCCATGGGGCTGGGTACACAGCGGGTGCCAGGGTGATGCTTGCTTCACCTGCTCCTCACAGCTTGCTGTCATCCCCGCAGAGAGCTTGGGTCCCCCAACAGCTGCCACCTTGGCACAGCCCCAGGGCCTTGCATGTGATACGGCCCTGGTGCAAGGGCTGCACATCAGCTGCTTACAGCCCTTTGATCTCTGACTCCTCTCCTTTGGCAAAAGGCCACATGTAGCACAATTATCATCTCACTTTTTGTCTTCCCAGGACAGTGGAACATCTTGGCATCCTTACTGGAGCTCAGCTCTTCTCCCTCAACAGAGAGGAGCTGAAGAAAGTGTGTGGTGATGAGGGAAACAGAGTATACAGTAAAATCACAGTGGAGAAAAACCAACTGGAGGTAAGCAGCTTTCTGGACAATTCCTACCTGAATGGGTGCCTGTACTGGCAGTGTCAGATAGCCCATTAAACAGCCATTTTAACAAATACAATTTTTAAGAAGCCAAATAAACAAAACCCACACAACTAATAACACACACCTAAAAATGCAGAAAAGCCTTTTAAGTAAAAAAGCCCCAGATCTGTAAGGCAGGTCACCCTTTCCCCGCTAATGAATCTGCCTTCTTACTGGTAACCACTTAGCCCTTTGAGACTAGCTCTGCTCTCACAGCATTAGTTAAAATCAATAATTTAACTACAGCTTGAAGTTAAAATTCAAATTTCCTGTTTTCTTTCCCTTCTAGAAAAACAGAGGGGAGTCAGAGCTCCAAGAAATCATGAAGCGTCGCCAGGAAAGGATTGATTCCGCTAATTAAAATCTATCTGCTTTATTTCAGCTATTAGTCATAGTAGTGCAGAAAAAGGGAATGAAAGCAATGATCTTCAGTCCAGACAAGAGACAGCAGTGCTCTACTTAGCGGTGTAATTGCCATCAAAGTGACAATTTCTTGAACACTGTTGATAAGGGTAGACAATAAGACCATGCCCCATTGGGAAAGGTGTTTTAATATTGCATGAAGTATTTTTTTTATTATAACTATATATTTTATACTGAAATTTTATGTGCATGTGATCAGAGCAGATCAGAATTCACACATGTCTGAACGTACAACAAGGGTTTGATTCAAGCAAAAAAGACCCTGCAAAGCTTTTCACATAGGGCGTACCTGCTCCCACCTGCCTCGCCAGCACAGCTTGGGAAAAGAGGTCATAGCACACAGCACAGAACAAGCCAGCCTGAATGTTTATAGAGTCTGGACCACAGAAAAAAGTATTTTCTCCACTGTTTTATTTCCTGCTCTGTGGCAGATATCCCCTGCAGCCCACTAGCAAAGGCTCTGTGGCAATTCACTGTCCTCCTTCTGTCACCCCATGCTCCCTTGATGGACAAGGCTAGAATCGCAACACACAGGACCTAAGATTGGCTGCTTCCTTGCATACATGTACAGTTAGTGCTATCTTTGAACAGTGGACACAGGCTTTCATTGCATAACAAGCAGGATCTGAATGACAACTGAAGTGATGTGAATCTGCAAATAGGTGAGTTCAGCCTTATCATCCCTGCTTAGCAGAGGCTCTGGCTCCAGGCAGTGCAGCCCTTTACCTTGGCACTGATCCTGCATCGGGAAGTTGCAGTATTGCCAAACCCAGGCCTCAAACAAGGAGGAGATAAGCCCCTACCATTTGCTCCCAAGCAAGTCACACCCAAATCACTCCCCAGGGTGTTCACCACTCATCCCCACCTTCACGTCTTCATTGCAAAGAGTAATCTGAAATCTTTCCTAAACATCTAAGAAACAAAAATGCACTTGGAAAGGCTCTTTTAATACAGAATAAATGGCCACAAGAAAAAAAAAACAATCTAATTTAGTAGAAGCTATTGTTCTTCACTTCCTGTTTTTCTTACTAACACTACGTGCATATGTATACAACCTATCTACTGAAAAAATCCCTCATTCTTACAATCTATAAATAGGGATGAGAAAAAAAAATCCCTTTCCCTAGAGACATAATTAAGTGATTATGCATCAGTAACTTACTCAAAGTTTTAAAAGATCAACCAAGCATATAGTGAGGTGCCTGTCCACAGCAAGTTTGGCAGACACTGGATTTGTATCTGTATATTACTTACAGACCAACTTGATAGGAATGCAGTAAAGCAAATTCATCTAGAGGAACTGCTCACAGACTTGAAAAGCTTTGTCTTTCTCCCCCACTCACACACCTTAACTTCGGTTGAATGGGAATTCAGGCCCCGACTCCACAAAGACTTACACATGTGCTTTCCTTTACATGCTGTGAATGGTCCCACCTCCTTTAAGGGTTAAGCACTGTGCCTATGTCTTTGCACAATTTGGGTCTGTCTTTGCACATTTAATTAAAAAAGCTGTACAGCTGTAAAGCAGTGGCTGGGGAGCACACGTCTAAATCTGAGACTACTGATGCACCTCTCAGTTTTGGCTTTGCTCTTCCAAAAACGTTTAGAATGGATGATATATTTTCTTAATCTGGAAAAAGGACATTGTCAGCACCAGCAGAAGTAGGGTGCAGGCAAGGAACTTACAGGGGAGGGTCACATTTTAGTCACAACCCTGCAGGCTTGCCATAGCGGCTGGAATTTGAAAGGGCACTCACCTTGTCAGGGAGGAATGATGAGGACAGTCCTCCTGAGAAGCCCTGGCTCTGGATTAGAGTGGAGATAGGAAGCAGGTGTGAACACTGGCAAACCGTTGGTGTCAGAAGCACAGGAGGTGAAATAATTTCTAAACTGAAAATAAAAAAAACCCAGTGAGCTAGGAAACACACCATCATTTTTGTCTTTGGGTATAAAGGAAAGCAAATCACACAGAAATATAGTTGCCTGGGATTATAATAGAAGACTACACAACAGTTCTGTAAAGCCAGGAGCCAAGGGAGTGTTTCATAACATAACTACATCAGAAGACCTTATTGCAGAAGTCACTTTTTAAAATTTCCATATAACTAAGCTGTGCATCTGTTTTATTTGTATTGCCTGCAGATAACGCTATAATGTACTGTACATTAATGTGATTGAACAAAGGATAAAATGATATAACCATGCACTGTATAAGACTTATTAAAATAGTTAAGTTATAACTCTATCCCTGTCTCTTTCACTTGGATATAAATTAAAGTAACAGGACACAAAACCAGTTGTTAAGGGCTGGCTTTTCGTAACAACTTGTTACTGTGAGTCAAAGATACACAGCAGAGTATCTGAAACTACGTTGCCTTTTGTTTCCCGGGGGGGGGGGGGGGGGGGGGGGGGGGAAGGGGAACGACAGCCATTCAAAAGGAAGGGTGTTACAGCCTTGATAATCACTGGGATGTAAAAACAGGGGCAGATGAAAATCCCACATATGACAGCAATCAAACACCACGAAAGCTACCATCTGGATCCAAAACATCCCCCTTCTTGTCGTGTTGAAGAACAAATTTCTCTTACCTCTGGAACATGCAACGGAGACAACATACCAGCGTTTACACACAAAGATACTGCCCAAGACTACGTTTTGCACCGGCAAGCTGAAAACATCCAAGTTTGGTCAATGCCAGCTAATGCTGGGCTGAGAACAAAGAGAAAGGATGGAGGATACGAGGCAGGCTCTCTGTCACTGCTTGGCAAAGGACTCTGGAAGCAGCGAGAACATGTTTCCTACATAGTCACACAATTCAAACAGGACTTAAACCTAATGCCTCTTTCCGTTATCCACTCTGAGCTGGACAAAGCACGAAGCATATTCTTGTTCATCGGGAAGGGAAAATACTGTGGCATGACTGAAACATGTCAAAACAAGGGGAAGAGCATGATCCAAACAGCCTCTGTTTAAAGGCCAAGTGGCAGTTTCTGCAACACTTGCAGCCAAGTTCCGTTGCCCAAGCACAACGATGTTAACAGGATCACCTTCTCCAGATGAAGTTTAGGCAAACGAAGAAGAGCCATATGTGCCCAAGGCAACATGCCTCACAGGGCCAGGTGCCTCCCTCTGGCACGGCTGCACAGGCTGGAGCCCTGGCAAAGGCACCAAAGCCTTGCTACAACAGTGAGGGAGGAACCACACCACTCAGCTCCCGCAGAGGGCTAACGCAGGGGCAGCAGGGCTGCGAGTTTCCTCAGGGCCGCTAAGCGGGGCGAAGGCCTCACCCTCAGCGACCCTCCCGCCGCCATCTCCTGTCACTGGCAGGGCTCCGTCCCGCCGAGGCCCCGCGGGCCCAAGGGGACGGACGCCTGAAGGGCGGCTTAGGCGCCATACCCGGCCGCTAAGGAGGCCCTAGGGAGCTCCTGGGGACAGGAGGCGACATGCGGGCCCCTTCAGCCCACCGGGAGCGCAGCCCGCCGCTCTGAGGAAAATGGCGCGCAGCGGCCGCCGCATTCCCGGTCGCCAGGGTGACCCTCTCCTCAGCCGCCAAATCACCCAATAAGAAACTTTCTCCCGCCCCCCCGCCCTATCCGAGCTCCTCCCGGCCGCGTCCGTCTTGCCTCCGCAATTTTTACTGGCTCGCTGTCTCCCTCCGGGATGAGATTGGCGGGCGGCGCGGCGCGCCCCACCCCGCGGTGTCGGGAGCGAGCGAGCGGCGGGTGCGCGCGCAGGCCGGCTCCCCTCCGGGCACGCAGGGTCCCGTATAGGCGGCGTGAGCCCCCATCCCCGCCCATTATGTCGGTGTCTCCCGTAAAGCGGCAGAAGATGGAGTCGGTGCTGGACCAGCTCAAGCACCACACCACCGTGGTGGCCGACACCGGGGACTTCAACGGTGAGAGGCTGGGGCGGGGGGGGGTATCACCGCATCCCCCTCCGCGGAGAGTGGGCGCGCCCGGCCGAAGGGGCGAGCGCCTGAGGCGGAGCGAACCACCGTGGCGGCGGGGGGGAGGTGGCGGTGCCGGTGCGTTGCGCAAGGCCGGTGTTGCGGGAAGGGCCGCCCTGCTCGGGGGGCTGCGGCTGCTGGGACCCGCTGTCAGTAACCCCGTGGGTCCGAGAGACCCGCCGCAGACCTGGGGGGCCGAGCCGGGCCGTGTGGCTCAGCCACCAGCCCCTCCGGTAATTATTTTATCTTTTTTTTTTTTTTTTTTTTCCCCCCCATTTTGACCTGGAGCGTCCACAAACCCCGGTGCTTAGCTCCGCGCGCTGTCACTGAAGTGCCAGGCTGACAAGCAAAGCTCTGGGGTGTTAACACGATGCCCCCCGCAATAACCACCGTACATTTGGGGTTTTGTCTTGAAATGACAGAAGCAAAGAGAATAACACGAGAGTGGTTTTGCTCGCCTTAGGTCAGGAGCATGAGCAGGCTCCCCTTGGCGAGGGGGCTGCCGTTCGTGACAGACCCGCTTGCTCCGAAGCGGCGCTGCCTGGGCACGCAGCCTCCTCTGAACGTCCCGCCCGAACGTTTCGGGGTGGTGTAGAGCAACGCTTGAATCCTGTTCTGCCATCACCCTGGCCTGCGGTAATCTGCCTGCTGCTTACTAATCCTATAGGTGAGGAATAAACAGTCCTAAGTGGCAACTGTCAAACGTCTGCCATTGGTAAATTTAAGATTAAGAGCGCACGAGGGTCGCGAGGGCTCGGACACGTGCCACGTGTGGCTGTGCTTACGGAGTCGTGCTAGCTCGAGGGAATGTACAGCTGCTGGTCGGTTTGGATCGCTTGATTCCGAGCGTCAGGCTGCGTGAAACCTCACGGAGAAACCATGGCTCACCTTTACGAGTCAGTCTGGCAGGAGAGACAGCCGCGGTGCCGCGGCAGCCGGAGCACCGATGCAGTTTCATCAAACATTGCATCCAGAGAGCTGTTAACACAAAGTGATTAGGTAACTTCAGCCTTGCTGGATCTGCGTGCCTTCAAGTTGTGCTACTTGAAAACTAGCAAGAAACCTGGCTTAAAGCCCAGTCTGTGCTGAAATTGCATCAATTTAAAACATTATATTGTCTACCCTGGTTTCAAAAAAGCATAATGGAAAAAAAAAAATAATAATCCTTGTGATGGCCAAGGGGGGGGTGTGTGGGTGGCAGTAAGGAGGTTGGGTGCTGCCTGCCAGAAAGTTTTGACAAGCTCCTTGAAACAGTTTTGCTGTTTGACTTCTGGCTGCCTGTTGTTGGCCTGTGAGTCTCTTACAATCCAAACAAGACTAGTCAGCACCTCCCTCCCTGTTCAAGTTAAACACAGATGCTTGTGAAGGTGCAGTTGTGGCTAACACCAGCTTTGTGCCTCGATAAACACGCGGGTCGGGTGCCGTGAGGAAGGGGTGCTGGTTTCAGTGGGTTTTGAAGCAAGTACCTGCCACAGCTAGTGGTGGCCTCTTTAGTACCTGAACTAGTTTTGCTTTTTCACTAAGCTGGACCAGTATATGCTTAGGCTTCAGCCTGGCTTTCTTCGTGCTCACAATGAGGGAAGGAGGCACGATGGTCACAGATTCCCTGTGGAAAGCTGGTGCCACCCAGCTAAAACACAGGCTGCTGACTGCTCCCTGACAGGGTGACAGACTTAACGAGGTTCCTCTATGCATGTTGCCAGACATCCGTAAGTCTCCAAATGCTGCAAGGCTGGAAAGAAGTAATAAACTGTCAAAATACACTTCTCTAAAATTGTGCGTATGCTTCAGAACCAAGTTTCATTGGTGTACTGCTTTATTTAAAGCAGTATCCATGTGAATTGAAGCATGTTTTGAAGGACCTGTTTGTATGGAGTAGACTTGCTCCAGGATAATGACATTGCCTAGGAGGGAGCTATGGAAAAACAATAGTTTCTCTGTGACTGGAAAAAAAAAAAAAAAAGTTGCACTCTCGAACTTGGGCTTTTATCGCTGTGCAGAAAAGCTGAGGAAAATGGGCTAGTAATAAATTTTACTGGTTTTCACATTTAGCTGTGTTAATATGGGAATGGCCTGCAGAGGCTCTGGCCCATTTGCTGAGTCAGGCTCTGCGTGCCCGGCAGCTCTGCTGTGCTTATGGCCAGAGAGGGCATGGCCACAGTCTACCCCGTAAACAGCCAGTGTCCCCTCAAACAGGCATAGCCCAGGGCTTACGATAACCCAAAGGGTCACATAATCCCCTGTAAGGAAGGAAACAAGCCTGATAGTACAAGGAAATTACAAGAACAGATACTAAGAAATGGTCTGCAACTATCTGCGAAAGTTTTAAGAGGCAGTAAGAAAAGCTGCTAGAGCCTAACAGATTGTTCTTCTCCTGTTCTGGTCCTAACGGCTGTAGACAAACAAAGCCCCACATGCCTGACCGCTAGGAGGGAAGAAAGATCCCCTCGTCTTTACTTCCTCCCTGTGATTCCTGGAACTCGGCTGTGCTGGTGAATAGGATCTGGACAGATGGGAGAAGTTACAAATTAGTAGTACTTCTCTTCATCTGTCATCTCTGCAAGTCTGTTTCTTTTGGGCAGTGTCTACAGCAGCGAGTAAACTTTGCCGTATCTTAGCACTGCAGCTCTGCTAACCTTGTTCTGGTACTTCGGGCACAAGCCAGCTTTCGGGCAGCGGTATTTAAACATCGTTGTGCACTAGTCTGCTCCATCACAAACACTACTATCTGTCCTGCATAAGTGTTTACATTGTCACATATTTAAGCACAATCCTTCTAATTGCTGAGGCTTGCTCTGGTTGTTTTAAACAGGCTATTTTTATTTCCCTAGCAATTGATGAGTACAAGCCCCTGGATGCCACCACAAACCCATCTCTGATACTAGCTGCTGCTCAGATGCCAGTTTACCAGGAACTTGTGGATGATGCTGTTGCCTATGGGAAAAAACTTGGCGGGTAAGTAGAGATTTTTTTAATCTCAATACATCTATATTTAAGATGCCTTATTTATACAAATAGCATTCAGTACTACTAGCAATGTACTGGGATTTACCCCTCACATATTCATGGGTGTATCTGCTACCCCAAAAAGCCTCAACCCTTAAGGAAAAAATTCTTAGGCTCAGTTCAGATGTGCTTTGAAGAAGCACATCTCCATTCACCATTTCACACGTAGCCCCCTAGGACTGCTCAGGAAAACACTCTTGAGTTGACAGCATCATAGGAAACAGCATCCAACGGCAGAACATAAACATGGAGCAGAGCAAAGGTGGCTACTTGAACTCTGGAATTTAGTGTTGAATGGGCTGTGAAATTTGATCTTCAAATCCATGGCAAGATGTGAATGCAGGATTCCCCCCACCCCGAAATGATTTTGCTGTTTCTGGTTTTCAGGTCAGAAGAGGAGCAGATCAAAAACGCTTGTGACAAACTTTTTGTATTATTTGGAGCTGAAATATTGAAGAGGATACCTGGCCGCGTGTCCACAGAAGTAGATGCAAGGTTGGCTCTTTTTCTTCTGGGTTACCCTGGATATATATGTACATACAAAAAGAGACATGATGTGAGTTGGAGAAAGATGTTCTTGACTGGACAGCTCACTGTTAGAAGATAGCAAGAGTTTATATTGTTAATATTTAATTAAAGCATGGATTTCCCTTAGCTTGATTATAACTCTGTGAGAAAACTTTATGAAAACAAGTAATGCTGAGATTGGATTTTTGTAATCTTCCTGTTGTTTCTGAAGCAAGGTAAACCTCATGCTTCCAGCGTACTTAATTTTGCTCATTCTTTTCTGTGTGATAATGTATTCTCGATGTACTAAGAGATCTGTTTTAACAGTTTATTTGAAGACTTGTGTAGGACTTGCCTTGTTAACCTGCTCATTGCCAATTCACTTCTAATGCTTAGCTTCTGCATTTGTTATAGAAAACTTTATAACGTTCCTCAAGGAAAGCTATCTTGAGCTCTGGATCCCCTGAATCCAAGAGCAGCAGTGCTGTCATACACCTGCTTAATGGGCTCATAATCCAGGCAGCATCTCTGAGAACAAAAACCTGCTTTTGGTGTATAAATGCTGATAAGATAAGATAAGATAGTGTTTTTCAATGGGATTTGGTGGGGAGAGCATTTAAAAAAAAAAAGTTTTAAGCAGTCCTGTTCTTGTTTCAAAGGTTGTCCTTTGATAAGGAAGGAATGATTCAAAGGGCCAGGCGTCTCATTGACCTTTATAAGGAAGCAGGAATTGGTAAGGATCGTATTCTCATAAAGCTGTCTTCAACGTGGGAAGGAATCCAGGCTGGCAAGTAAGTATTTCTGTACCTGGTATGCTGATTCATGGTATCAGGTCACAGGCACCTGATAAATGCATTGGGCACTTCAAATATTAACAATTGTTTTGAAAGCACTGCAGCAGGAAATCTGTTACTAGGGCTACAGCTAGCAAGCAAGGTGCTCTGCTACAGCTCTCTGTTGAAATAGGAAAAGTTTGTTCATACAAGGGCTGGGCTGGGCTGGGACACAAACAGTTTCCTGAAATATCATGCTAAGCTGTCTGCATTTGGTTCAAGGAACAGTATTAAGTAAAGCAGAGTCTGGCAGTGCAAAACGTTTTCTGTTAGCTTCAAACTTTAAAGCTTATAAACTCTACTACATGCCTAATTTAACTCAAGAAATTCATTAGTTTTAACTTACCGGCTTGTTACTAGGCTATAAATTCGGTAGGTGAGCAAACCGCTGTTTTAAGCCAGCCTGTGTCTGCAGGGTTCTGGAAGCAGAATATGGGATTCACTGCAACATGACCTTGCTGTTCTCCTTTGCTCAGGCCGTTGCCTGTGCTGAAGCTGGAGTTACTCTGATTTCCCCATTCGTAGGACGTATCCTGGATTGGTATGTTGCAAATGGAGATAAGAAAACCTATGAGCCTTCAGAGGATCCAGGTGAACTTTCCTTTTAACATATTGTTAAAAATAAATAGCTATTTATTCAAACTGCAGTTTACTCATATAAATCCTCTCATGAAAAAATGTTGCGTTTGAGCTTGTTCTAAATAGTCATTTGTACTGCAAATGAATTATTCTGAAAGCTGCTGATTTCTCCTTTTTAGGAGTGAAGAGTGTCACTAAGATCTATAACTACTACAAAAAGTTTGGCTACAAAACTATTGTGATGGGTGCTTCGTTTCGAAATACGGGAGAAATAAAAGCACTCACAGGCTGTGACTATCTCACTATTTCACCCAAGCTTTTGGCAGAGCTCAGCAAAGAGTATGTCAAGCTAACCCCCACACTCAGTGTAAAAGAGGGTAAGTCCACTTCTATGTAACATGGGCTTGCTCAGTCTCTTTTTATACTTGGAACGCTCAGAGTACGTGGTTCCACTCAGCTCTGTGATGCCTGCTTTCATTCTGCTCTAAGGGTGGGTCTTCACCCCTTGCTGATGGAAATACTGTAGCCTCATTACAACAGTATTGCTACAGTCGCTTCTTTAGGGGCTTGGGTCCCACCGAGCATGCTGACTGGGTTATGATGGGTTCTGAGGGTGCTTAAATATTGTGCACCCTCTCCTGAGGGGGCAGGGAGAGCAGAAAGAAGCTTCTACTTCATATGCTTGGGATGAAATTTTACTGAATATTAGCAAAGATGCTAAACCTGGTTTAATCTTATGTTAATGCTGCATCAGTGATACAATTAGCTCTAGACATGCCAGAAAGTGTGTTTTCCCTCTAGAAACCCCAGAAGACTAAGTGATTTGATCTAGCGATACTGCACCACGATGGCTTCACGTTCCCATTGCACTACTCTTCCTTTTCTGTAGCCTTATTAAAATGCTGCTTTACAACTCTGCAAATGAGACTTGTGCACAGCTGTAGTCACGGGTTGCTGCTTACAGGGTGCTAGCTGACTTGAAGGCATGTTATCAATTGAGCTTTTGTTACAGACTTGCCAAATATTCAAAGACCTAATTGTTCAGCACATTTGCTTAAAACATCTCCCTGTGGTAGGACTGTTTCAGGCTTATTATAAAGAACTATGTAAGTACCGTACCATGTAGAAACAGATACAAGATAATGGCATACACAAATGTTGTATTCTCAGAGAAACTGATTATTTAGGCTACCGTCCCCCACTTCCGTCCCTTCCCCCCAAAAAACAACCAACCAAAAAAACCCACCCTGATCAGGAGCATTTTCAATCTTGCATCCCAGAGTGTGCCCCTTAGTAAGTCATGTTGAAAGTGGTGTTTGAAATTTTTCAACAGCTGGAGATGGTCAGAATCTTGAGACTTTTAGGAAGCCTGTGGTATTAGACAGTATGGTAATACGGTTTGTCTCTGTTTCAATTCCCCTTGCACAGCTCAGGCATGTGAGCTTGAGAAGATCCACCTGGATGAGAAGGCATTCCGCTGGCACCATAACGAAGACCAGATGGCTGTGGAGAAATTATCTGATGGGATCAGAAGATTTGCTGCAGATGCCATGAAGCTGGAGAGGATGTTAAAGGTAGGTGTTGTATCATGCTGCCTCCTGCCACCTCTCTTGTTCCCGAGTACTGCAGCTAACCCACAGTGCCTTGTGGTATGGCTAAGGATTAGGAACCTGTCAGCAAGTCTGATCAGGTTTTTGTACAGGCAGAACATGTTGTGTATGACAGGCAGCTAGAAAACTGGCCACCTAAATTTAAATTAACTCGGTCAACTTCACTGCATCTCAAGAAAGAATTCATGCCAGATGTGTATGGCCACACCTGCTGTTTGAGGCTCAAGGCAGTGTTTAGACTGGCACCTACCTAATCAAGATAACACTGTCAAAGTGAGAAGTCCCTTAAGTCTAATTCTAAACTTGTTAGCTGTCAGCAGTGGTACAGGACACATAAATAATCTTCAGATAGCGAGCTGGAAGTAAATCATGTTTGTACTTGGCAGTAGGAGGCATCAAGAACACATAGACAGAGTATAGCCAGGCCACATGAAAGTCTGCTGTCAGTTTATGGAGAATCTTTCAAATGGGATTAATAAACTGTGTGTTTTGGGGGGAAGAAATACACACCGACTCTGCCATATCTAGGCACTTGTTCTTGTTGACTGACAATTACTTAACAGCAACTGAAGCGTGCATTGCTAAAGCACAGTTCCCAAACTCTTACTCAGCTGCTGTTTCTTTCTTTCTAGGAGCGAATGTTCAGTGCTGAAAATGGAAAGTAGAAAAATCAGAAATTTCCTGAGTGGTCAAGGCTGAATGAGTGGACCATCTGAGTTTAAATGGATGTACAAATGTCTTACCTGTAAAAGTCTCATGCTATATATAGATAGATTTGTGTATCATGCTTTTTTATCAATTTGCAAAGGGACAAATAGAATTTCCGATTTTTGTGGCACTTTTGTCAATACATGCAAATTAACACAGACTTCCGTTGTAATGTGTTCATTTCACTGCTGGAGACACCTGATAATTGATTTTTAAATTTTTTAATTAACTTCCTCTTTAAGTTACAGTCCCAACACATTAAGCAAGCAGTTTAGTCACAGTAAAACAGCATGAAAGGCAAAAGACCCAGGTTTCAAAAGCCCTCCTTGGTACAAAACCTGCAGGTGCTCTTACAAAACACACACACATATTTTTATAGGAATATATATATAAACACACAGACACACACTAAACCAACTAAGCTCCAGTCCCTTCCTTTCCTCTTTCTGCAGCCAAGGCGGCAGCAGTAGTGACTTATGAGTTGGCAAATCTGGTGAATGTCATCAGAATTAGTATTTCAAGGCTTTTTAAGGGGGGGGAAGGGAAGCTGTGTCATAAGAAATGTTTCTGGTTTTTGTTAAATATCAATACCACTTGTGTAAGAACCCAAAGCAAGGTAACGGGAAGAACGTGGAACTGATTGAAGCTGAAAATGCCACTGCATTACAACAGGGGCATAAGCCTCATTCAAAGACTACGTTTTCAAAATCTTAAGTCTCTCAAGCAGTTAATAAATCACTTGACAGTTGGTAATCTAAGCTGACAGAGTGAACATGTGGATACAACTCAATTGTATATTGTCTTTGGAGGAGTTACTGCTTCTCTTTATGTAATAGTAATGGGATTACTGCCAATTCTACCCCACAAATGAGGGGGTTTTGTGTTTTGAGGTTTTTGTGGGTTTGAGGGTATTTTTAAGTTCTATCACCTCCTTTCTTCACTTTCCTTAAGCTGCTGATTTTGTGAGAGAGGAACAAACAGCTATGTGGCAGCTTTCCTTGGGAATGACCTAATCCTAATACAGCACTTACCAATTACAGGGTTTTCCATTAAGCTGGGATGCTTGTGATTACATTTCATGCTGTATTTCACAAAGACTAATTAAATACATCTTATTAGTTTATGTAGGTCCAGTTCCATCAAGGGTAGACAAGAACAAGCAACAGGACAAGAGAAAATGTACCCAGGTTGTGCCAGAGGCAGTTTAGATTGGATATTAGGAAAAATTTCTTCATCGAAAGGATTATTAAGCATTGGAATGGGCTGCCCAAGGAAGTGGTGGAGTCACCATCCCTGGAGGTGTTTAAAAGACATGTTGATGCAGTGCTTAGGGACATGGTTCAGTGATGATGCACTTGGCAGTGCTGGGTTAACAGTTGGATTTGATGATCTTAAAGGTCTTTTCCAACCTAAATGATGCTGAGAGGTTCCTGTTTATATGTGGACACAATTAACTGTTTCCTGATCAAGTTGCCTGAACTTAACCTGTTTAAAAAAAGGAAAAAAGGCAGCACTGAGGCTACAATACCTATACACACATTCTATATCCAGCTTGAATAATATAAGAAAAACTAGCCAAGGGACCAGTCAATCATTGACATCAGTGACGCAGCAGCACTGGTGTCAGGACATTGCTGTAACAACCTGGGAGCTGTGGTTTCAGCCAAAGTGACAGCTGGCTGAACGCTCACAAACCAGATGCAGGTCTGAGAACAGAACCCGTCGGCCATCTCTGCGCGGTGCTGCGCTCCTGCCTGTGCCCTGGACCTGCCCCACACGGGCCAGGAATAGTGCCAACCCACCAGAGGGAGCTGAGGCCATCTCAGGACTCATCCAAGCCCCTCTGCTCTGCAGGTGTAGGTCAGAGTGAGAAGCAGGCCACGGCAGAAAGCAAGCTGTCCGGAGGAAGGTGACCTTTCTCCCTTTCGAAGGTCAAGCAAGCATTAAAAGCTTTACCCTGCCCCCACCTCCCTATCCTGTGCCACCGACCATCTGACCTACCAGGGCACTGTGATTTAAATCCCTGTAGTCATGACTGACCCTTGCCAGAAGGTCTGTATCCTGCTGAAAAGGAAACCGAACCCCAAGTACAGCAGAGGCACCCAGTACAAGTCTGTAAGCTCCCCGCTTTGGCTTTAGCTTTCCCAGCATCTGCTTTCTGCTCCAGGTTACAAGAGGAGAGCTGTAGCTCCTTCACAGACCACAATTTCCCAAACAGGCAAGTTTGGCTCCAGCCGGTACCAGTTACAGAAGTATGAAGTCACTGCTCCCTCAGGCAAGAGAACGAGGCTTTCAGCTAGTCCAGAAGTCACTTCCCTGGCATAGCGAAGCTGCACAGCACCACTGTGAGACTGACAGCTCCAGGGATGCCAGACCGGTGAGACCCATGGCAAACCGGCACAACCAGCGCTGCCTTCTGAAAGGTAATGCAGTTCCTGAGGAGGCACTTGCAACACATTTTCTGAAAACTGCTACTACAATAATCACAAGAGATGACAGGGTAGGATGTGGATCCTTAGCCAGACAGAAATAGTTCCCCGCCCCACAGCAACAACCCTGCTTAATCTAGCAAACTGAACGTTAAACACAACATCACTGATGAAGAGCTCGAGTATTTCCCATATTATGAAGAGGAAGATCTGGGGCTATAGAAGCAGCAAATACAACACTGCTGTCAAGAGAGGGCTGTGTGGTTGTTGCTGGTCTCCCTGAAAAACTGATCTTTCTTCCTCACACTCACTGGCAGGCGATAAGCCTCTCTACAGGCTATAACTTCACCTGATAGCTGGATGATTTGCTGCCTGCCACAGCTTGTCGTAAACCGAGACAAGCCTGTCCTAATGCCTGACCTCTTAGCAAAGGAATTAGGAGGTATTTTAGGCTGCTACTGCATTCTTACAGACAGAAGTGTTCAGGCACAATTACACTGCAGGGAAGCTGCACAAAGCCCAGTTACCCCAGTTAGCCCTGGCCCCACTGGTCAGTCTTCATACCAACTTCATTCTAGATGCGACACAGAAGGACTGTCTTGCCTAAGGAAGGTCTTTCTGACAAACTGCTGCCCTTTCACTTTCCCCAAAGCCTGTTTGCTCTGGAGCTTTCTCAATCAGAAAAATTGTTGGTTTCTTTCTAATATTATCTCCTAGTTAGCCCTAAAATACTGACAGATCAAAGCTGGTCACTTGGGGAATGAGAATCCCAGTAAAAGCTTCCTGCTCTGGATTCCCATGTCGCAAGCCCTGCTGAGCTGGTAACACCACGCAGCTCCGTGAGCAACCAGCTTTGTGCCGTGCAGGGTGGGAATTCAGAATCTGGAGGCTTGCTGTGAAGCTGGGCTATCAGAAGCTTTGAGCCTCTGCAAGAAATACCCCTTCTTCCTCCCTGCACCCTCACACCACCAGCACAGCCACCAGAGCGGTCATCTCACATAGCCGGGACACAGCTGGCCAGGGCCAGTAACACCACAACAAACAGAACTCTGAAGCATTCCAAAAGTTGCTCAATCAAATTCTGCAGTGAAAGGGTACAAAGAGGCAGGAAAAGGTGGCTCAATAGCTGTCAGACCTCACCCGCTTACCTACAGACACATGGTCCCCTCAAGACCAGAGGGGGCAGGAGATGAACAAGTTACACTTCCCTGTCACAGGGTCCCTTACCTGCTCTGCGAGCAGCTCCAGTTTCCCTCTTCAGCACTGGGGCTTCTTCCCCTCAGCACAGGCTGGGTGCTGTGCGGTGACTGGTGCAGGTGGCCAAGTCACAAAGTCCGCATCCATTCTGAAATGGAGCAAAACCCCAAAAACCTACATAAACCTTCAGCCTATGTGTCTGTCCAGTCACACAAAGCACCTTTACCCCACAACTCTTCCTCAGTTTCATCCCTCTTTAGGAGGTAAAGAGGTCTCCCTCCCAGGATCCTGTCTGAGCCCAGCTTACAAACTCCTTTTAGTGGCTTCCCAGATCCCCAGACCTCCTCAGATTTATCAGGAGCAGACGTCTGTTGTCTCCCAGAAAGGTTTTCAGCTATCACAGCCACAAGGACAAGCTTCGACTCAGCAAGTAGGGACAAACAGAATGTGTGTGTGTGTATAAATCCTGAAGAACCAATACATACACTTTAAAAATTTATTTAAAAGCGTCCTTCCACTTAATTAAACACACCCAGAGCCATAACACCTCCCAGCAGCCACAAAGAGTAAACCTTTCCAGCCTCCTGGGAGGGAAATTCTCCCTTTATGACCTGCTCTACACCCTCAGCATGAGACAGGCTTCACCTGGGCTTCCCCAGCCCCACGGCAGAAGAGCCAGCACAGGAGGCTGCCACCAGCCCCTTCCCACAGGGCAAACTCCTGCACTGTGCTTCCTCCTGGTGCTTGTCATCTAAGTGCCAGAGCCTAGGCACCTAGGCTGCGGAGTGCTACAAACCACACCTACACATAAGGTTGTAGTTGGCCCTCTTCAAGGAGGCACCACGCTCCAAACAAAGCAGGAATTACTTTGGGTTGTGCTGAGCAAGGCCAGGTCTGATTTGGGGGAGCGGGCAGCCCCTCTGCAGGCAGAGTGCAAACACACCCCGCACGGCTGCTGGTGTACCAGGCTGGGAAAGGGCGTTCTTTCTATCTTCCATCCTCAAATTCCAAGAGAAAACAGTACTGTATCTTCCCATACACGTGCATCTTGCCTACGCAGCAGGATCCCTGAAGTTTCTGTGCAAGTAGCACCTGCCATCAGAGATCCTGGCACATATCAGAGTCCTGGAGTATTCCTGCAAGAGAAAAAACATTCATTAAACATTAGAGCCTCCAGCAACAGCAGGCTGTATTCAAAGCTCAGCAAGTGAACTAAATGAACATTTTGAACTCTTATTTTCATTGCAATCCTCAGGCAGCGAAGTAAGTAGCAGAACTATTAAGAAAACAAACCCCCTGGAGAAAGCAAACATTGTTTAACAGACTGCCCAGACAGTTTAGCTTGGGAGCACAGAATACAGCTGGCAAATATATGATTTCTGGTTTGTTCACAGAATCAAGAAAAACCACACACAAAACATGCACGTCAGCAAAGAAACAAACTCAGGACTTAAAAGCAGGATAGTTGGATGTAAAAAAGCTGAAATACTTTTTATTTGGGGTGAAATGCAACATTTTGCCTCCTGGCTTTTTCTGCAGGTATGTTTCAAAAAGAAAATGTGAAATAACCCATTTCAGAGAATTGGCTTCTTGGCTAAAAAGCATTTGTCATATTCAGTACAAAGCTGTGGAAAATGTGTTCAACACAAAAGTGCAATTTGTAGCAAATTAATTTAAAAAACCCAGAAGATAAATAATCCCAAGCTTAGGTCTGGTCTCCCTGCGGCACATTTTATTATTCATTCCTTTAGGGTACATGCCAAGAGCCTCATGGTAAGGGCTCCTGACACACAAGACATAAAACCCCACAGTCCTTGAACGGCAGAGACGCCCAGCTGTAGGCACCCACTGCTCCAGCAGTCCGTTCGGGCTGTCCCTGGCCAGGAACTGGCCAGGCTCGGGGTCTCCTGCTCTCATCCCAAGGCCAAACAGGGCTCTGCGACAAGGCTGAGCCCCACAAACCGCTGCTCCAGCCCACAGCACGGTTCAAGGCACTGGGGATTAAAATCAAAGCACGTGGCTCACAGTTTCAAACCTACCGTGCAGTCTGAATAGACCTATATACATTATTTAGTACGAGGTAACATAGGGAATAGCATATGATAACTGTTAGAATAGGATTAGAATACAATTAGTAGTTCAAGTTTATACAAGTAAGCATGCACTGGCAGCTCAGATCAACTTAGTTTACTGTAGCTTACGTGGAAGCAGAAGGATCAAGAAGTTTTGGAGGGACGAGCCAGGTAAAGCAGCCAGTCCAAGGGCAAAAGGCATGAAGAACTGCTGAGCTCTGATTTTTACCTGGTGACATGATTCTACCCAATTATTTCATATGGATTTTACTACTTTTACACCAGAAAATAACAGAACAGGTGATGCTGAGGAAGGACAATATTTAAGGAAATCACGCAGGGCAGCATTAGCACACGATGTTTTAGGATATGACAAAGGACTGAGGCTTTCATGGCGAAGTTTCTAACTCTGCTGCTCTCATCCTCCTAAGAAAAGAAGGAGCACAGGAGAGCCAACCCTCTGGTCACAGATTACTGGGAAGCCACAGGAATAGCTTGTTGTTTCCAGCACAGCTCAGTGTAATATGCATTTTATGTGCTAATAATGTGTTAATATGCATTTTGTGCTATTGTAGCCCTGAGTGGCATCCAAGGATTTTCCTCTCTTCCAGCTGTAGCCCACCTGCCTGGCACAGGTACAAGAAGCAGCCCTTCCTCGGGAATTCACAAGAAAAAAGGAATAACTTGGTGTTTGGGGACGGAGTTTGCTGGTGGCTGAGGAGGAATGCGAAGGTCTGTGTGGAGCAGTACCACCACCACGTGGGGAGGCTGCAGCATCCCACAGCACCTCTTCCTTTTCAAGATTCGCAGAGCGGCAATTAACTGATGAGCACAAATGCAAAGTTAACCACCCTCCCTTGTGGTGGCAGCTCTCGAATTTGAACATCCAGGTCTATGCAAACACGCAAAGCTTGGGGGAGGTGGGTGCTGGAAAAGCTTTTCCTTCCTCTCTCAGCTCCCTCTTGCATCCCATCACACGATGCACCAGGGGAGCCTGGCTGCTGCTCCCTGTGGATGCTCAGCACCTCCTGTATTCTCGAAACAAGGGTGCAAGAGCAGAGGTACAGGAGAGCAGAGCTGTTAGGAAAACAGCCGCTAGGGTCCACAAAGCTGACAGCAAGTACATCAGTTTTATTTTCAGCCTCCCAGCATAGAATTTCACTTTAAAATTAGCCCCTGGAGATGCATTTATAAGGCCTATCAAATACAGCCATCAAAGGCTATTACAGACTACATTAAACAAGCCCGACAGTATCTGATAGGTACCACGTTAAATGTTAAAGCTAATCAGGATTAAAAATTCATTTCCATTTATTCTGGTACTTGTTTTGATGCACTGGCATTACAGAGGAGAGAGCACTGCCACAGTGTTACTGGCTGCCAAGTCCCAGTGGGATGTCTGGGAGTCTTCCCAGGCTGTCTCTGATACCACCTCTGAATTCTGAGGATCTAAGATACCTCCACTGATGGCAGCTACAGTATCAAGCTTTAGGAAAGGCATGGTAACACAGAGGGCTCACAATCAAAGCCCAAGCTGTTGCTGATTTGGTCTTTCCTCATCACCTTTCACACCACTCAACCTTTTGCCCTGTAAACATTAGGTTAGTTAAACTAGAAAGATGACATTCCCATTATTGTTATAGCCACAACTTAAATTGAATTAAGGTGTAAGAAGTGTTAAAGTTGAGATCACACTCACAAGCCAGTCTGGGGGCTCACTCCAAATGTTACACCAGTTTGCAAATGTTTTGTTTGAGCATCCCTTTTCACAACTTCTGCATAAAACTGCCAGTAAAGGCTCCTATTACCTTAAAGATGTTCTGTACCTTTCCTTTATTCCTTGCAGGGACCAGCTACACAGCTTTAACAAGGGCCGTGCTGGGATGCATAGTGATACATGCTGTTGTCTCATTGGTGAAGAAATCCTTGTGGGGATGCAATACAGGAATGTTTTTTTACAGCTGTGAGCCAACTGCTGTAAAGATTATCCTAAAGATAGCATTTAAGGATAACTCATCTGAGAAAGCCCCTTATCCATTTGGATTCATCCCACAAACTGTTTCTGCTCCATATATTGCAGAAGCACTCTGATGCTTCTAGCAGATACTTCAATGTCTGCCCCTAAGAACAGAGGAAAATATAGAACACACTCCCACGCGTTAAGCCCTGGCAAGATGTCTCACACTGTGTGTGTGGTTCCCTAAATAAAAAAAAAAAATAAAAAAAATCAGCAGCTAGATATTACCGGGAACAGACAGATTTCTAAGGGAATAAGCCTGGCTGATAACATCCCTAAGGCAAAAGCACCAAGCACTCCAGAGCACAACACAATCAGGATTTGCGTGGGTTGAAAATCTCCAGAATTACAATTTGTTTGAGAAGCAGTTTCTGGCTGGCACAAAAGAGCCTGTCATGTGGTTCAAATGCCAGAATCCTCTATAAACAACTGGTCACAAAGACAGCGAAACACCAAGCATTTGCAAGCCCTGCCAAAAGCTCGTCCTCCCTGCAGCATTCAAATTGCTACACTCAATCCAGCTAAGGGGGGAAAGCCGTCACGCTGCAGAACACGGGCTAAATGAGCACGGCAAGAGCTGGCATGTTTTCAGGACTCCTGATAACTGCCTCTAGCTGATTGCTCATCAGTTATACATGATTTCTAACCCACATCACTAGATTGGTCATAAACATGTATCTTTACATGCAAATTAATTTTTAGCTTAAGATTAATATGCATGGTCACGGAGCAGAGACAACACTAACTGTACCACAAGCTAAGACACTGACAAAGGTCAACAGGCACAAGGCAAGAAGAAGCAACATCTCACCTATGCTAATGCCCCTGCAAAAACCCAGCTGCTGAGATTTGTCAGTGTCTTGTTAAGCATGACTGGGTAAGAATAGTATTTAAAACTGGACCACTGAGCAGTTTGAACATGCTGTATTCTTACAACCAGGGAGAGGAGAACCCATGCCATTTTAAGGCATGATATTATGTGCTGCAAGACAAACTCAGGATAAATATCACTGTTCGGATGCCTGGGATGTGATGCTGCACTGGCCTGCTTCTCAGTTTCACCAGGAAGAAAGCATAGCCCACAAGGTACAGGAAACAAACCAAGGTATTCAAACTCCTCACACAGGAAGCTTAAAATGCAAGACTTATCCAAAAATCAGTCTTCTTTCCATAATGTCACTTCAGAATTTTAGTTGATGTAAATACCTTTTAAGCAAAAAATAAATTAAAAGAAACTACCAAGTGTTACATCTTTAGAACAATTAACAGGGAACTAAATACCTAAGCAATACCTCAAGCTATAGACAAGCTGCAGCCTTTGAAGCCTGTACTTCAACCCTGCTGGTTTTAGTTTCAAAGTAAACAGGAGTTACAGAAATAGGCTGATGTGTTGTTGAAAGCTTCTGTACAGTCAAGTGGTTTACTGCCACATTGAAAGCTTTTCCAAAATGAAAAACTAGATGAAAACTTACAAAGAGGTCATCAACACTATATATCATTCCTGACTATTAATCTGTACACATGTGGTAAAGGAAAGTAAAATAACAAGCAAAAATGATGGAATACTGCCTTTGTTTTAACCCACTGACATAACACCCCCCAAAAGAACAGAGTAAAACTGTCTTGAGTATATCTGGCATGACATGAAACAGCTTCACATGCTTTCTATTTTAATCTTTTCCCACAGTCTTAGAATAATTTTTTCCAGTCCTTAGCTAAAGTTGGTCATACTGTATGAGAACTTAGAAGAGCCATCACAAGTGCTCACAGCTTGTCGGCACAGTGTTTAAAGGTGACTGAATGCTAGCCCACCATCCACACGAGAGAGGGGGCTGTTTTACCAGTCGTTTTGCTTTGCTGCTAGCAGTGACGCCACATCCACGCAGCCAGCATCCTCCTCGTCACCCGCACCAGCGCTGTAGGCACAGACACTTGCAAACACCACCTCTGCAGCCACTTCCCGCTGGACCCCGCCATTCTTCCTCTATTCTGCCAGAGCAGCTTCAACACTGGAGACAGTTTAGATTACTGAGGAGACAGAAATGGATGTGTGATGTGAAAGAAAGGTGCTCACAGCAACTCCTCTTTATCTGCTCCCCTATGGGAAGAATAAGAAAATGTTAGAAAAAACTAAAAGGCAGAGTACTTCCCAACATTGGCACACAGCGGTTCCAACAGGCCTGGGCTGCCACAAAAAAAAAAAAGGACAAACAGTGCAATAGGGAACTGATCAAAGCCTATAGCGCTCTGAATACTGTTTGTTCACCTGGCAGCTTATCAACAAGCCTGGGCAGAACTTTACAATTAAGGAATGAAAACAGGACACGGGGTAGACAGCAATATTCTATTTTTACAGGCAGGCAACGTCAAAATCACTAGACCTTTCAAAGTCAAATGGAAGCAGCCTCAATGGTAAAACAGACTAATAGCCTCTCAGACTCCCACTTCAGAAACTGAGCAACAGGCCCTGAGCCAAAGTTGACCTCTAGACAAACCTGCCAACCAAACATTAAGTATATATTTAGTATCCAATCATTAGCAAACCATGCATGATCCTTAGCGAAAGATGTAGCTTAGATAAAAGAGTAATCCTGAGCGAAGCTATCTGTGGTGCATCCTTCCTTGCTTAGAGGCAGGTGGACCAGGCAACGAAACCAGATGTTCAGCCTTGTTTGGAAACCAGTGGTTATAATCCAGTAGATAAGGGAGCTTTCTTTGGTTCCTCCTTGAGCCCCGGCCAGGCTTTGGTGGGATCTGAGAGGAGAGTGAAACCAGTTGTTTCTGCATTTACAAGTAGGTGAGCTTGTTTATTCAATACAGTATAAAAGCTGGACCCTCTTGCAGTGACTTGGGAGACCTCCCCTACAAGGGGACACCCTGCATAGACTCCCCAGTTGCTAGGACAGGCTCTCCACATCCTCACTGCAGCAGGGGTGGATCTGGATGATGGTAATGTAGTAGGGCAACGGGTGATCTCTTTCTTACTCACTACAGCCAACCCTGAGTAGTAATGATTAGGTGCATTGCCTTGCTTATCTGTTTTATTGCTTGAAATCAGGGTACTTTATGCTAATCCTTCTGTATGCACATACTGCCTTATTTTCTGCATTAATTTGAAACAAACAGTAATACAAGATTATTTTCTGTACTGGTGTCTGTGTGCTATCCACTGACCCCGTAGAACAGCTCTGCAGCTGCAGTCAGGTGTGGCAAAGCTCTCTCAACTCAGAAGCCACATAAAGTTGCACCCACCTCCTCCAGGTCCCCTATTACCTGCCTCCAGGCCCACCAAGTTCCCTGCTCAAGCCATCAGTGGAATCCAGGGCATGAAGTTTCACCTCCTCCATCTAAATAAAGCTTTTGGTGGCAGATTATCTCCTTGCTGTAGGTGCACAGCATTCAACGCAGAACTACCCCAATTCTAAATATGATTGCAGTACAAATACAAAAACTTTTCACATCACTTCAGCAGACAGCCCACTAGAAATCCAGACAAAGTACACCCCAATGGTGACAGAGGTCAACAAATCCCTACAGCAACTTGCCAGGAATCAGAATTTAAGTTATCAAAAAGCTCTTTGATAGTTTAATTTCTATCAATGCCTAATGTTAATTTCAAATTCTAACTTTAATTTCTATTAAAACAAAAAAAAATCTGTGAACTGGGCTCCAAAATACAACCGCAGAAGACCCAACAAATCTCACAGCAGATTACCTTTTAAAAATTACAAAGAAGTCTTGAGACAGAACTGAAAAAACTGAATTTCTACAGAAAAGACATAAAATTACCCTGCTTGATGACTAGTTCTAACCAATGTGTCGTATTATCCCATTAAGAAAGAAAAGCAACCACAAAGGTTCTTTCCCTCACAGAGCACTGCAGAAATGCTGCCCTCTGTTCCAAGAGGGAAGGAAAAATGTTAGTCTGCCTACTTTCCCATAGGTTTTAGTATGCTAGAGCTTGCAATAATGAAAAATATTCTTGGTCTGATTATTCCTTTCCATGTTCAACTTCAAGCCACATCTGCTGCTCAAAAGGAAAGAGAAGGGCAGATTTCATCTTACAGCTGGTTCCTCAGATAACATGATCCACACTAGCTGCCTACATTTTTTACTTCCTTTGTTCATAAGATTCCAGCACGAAGCAACTGCAACATACTTGCCAGAGAAGTATTTCAAACATTTCAAAGAGAACAAAAAATTATAACATAAGCACCACAAAGGAGAACAGATAACCAGTGAGAAGACCATTTAAAAACAGCTGACCAAACTCTTTAAACAGAAGTCCGATAATGTGAAGAGGCAAGGACGAAAACAAGGGCACATTTGCCAACGGTATCACCAGCAAGCTGCCTTCAGACAACTGGCTCTGCTTTATTCAGTGTTTAGCTAAGCATTTTCCATCCTATTCCAAGTATATCCAAGTGTCCCAGACACATTCAGAGTTCAGACAGTAACTTTGTGACCTACCAAATGAGAATACATCTGACATTGCAATTCCATGAAGCTTTAGGTGTAGATTTTGATATTTTGAACACAAACACCAGATGGCTCACAGAGCTCCAAGTGCTTGCTCTTTGGGGCAGAGTTACTAACAATCAGTATAACTGTCAACCTAGAGCAAGGTCTTCAGCTTCAGCAATTTGTATCCACAGCACCAACTGTTCCGTTTGTTGGGTTTGGGTGTTTCTTTTTTAAAGGACAGTTCCCCACATCTGTAAATCAAGGGTCCAGAAAGAAGCAGTGAAAAAAGATGTAGCAACAAAAATGCAAGGTGGTTTCATAGTCACTTCTCAAGTGTGATGCACTTCTACGTTTTCTTCACAACCTTCATCCATTCTATGTATGCAAAACCTGACATTGCTACTCCACTGTCACAGTAACTTCATAGTCCGGGGCAGAAAGTTAGAGGGATGTTTTATCCAGTTACCAGACAAGAAAATCCTTAGCCTGCTGGCTCTTCATCCATCCTGTTTGGAAAGACACCTCCTTCTTCATTTCCTGCTGAATGAAATACATCCAAACATGACACCTGTTAGTCCACAGCCAGGAAAGGACTTCTAACACACATTCATCTGAACAAAAGAATTTTTTTAATCGTTATTTCTAAGTGTTCCTTCTAGATGACAAGACAAAAGACAGTCAGACAGCCAAGCCCTTACCAAAGAACTTCAATCCACTCCTTCCCAGAATCCCCAAACACAGCTGAGTAAATGCTAACTTGCCAAAGCACAAAGAAAAAGACACAAGAGATGTTTCTCTCAACAGGAATGCGTAGTGAAGCCTATTCTGCATTTCACTTTATCAGTCCCGATAAGACAGCTAGGCATCTCCCAACCAATTTACCTTTTATTAATATCACAAATGCTTTTTACCAAGAGACATAACTGATTGAACAGCTAGATCAAACAAAGATGACATGTGCTTCAGCAGTTAACTAAAGGGAAAAAAAAGTCCATTGGGGGACAATATTCCTGAAACTAAAAGATGCTCACCACTGTCTGTTCCTAAGTCTTATCTCCCACATTGCCTCACCTGACATTGCAAAGAATAAGAAGATTCTGGATGGCAGGAAGAGTGGAATTTTCATTCTGTCCTGTCACCAGGTGTCTGTCCAGCACAACATGTACAGCATCTGGAATGCTGGCTAAATACAGGAGAAAAAGCAAAAGCATTGTGTTAGTGGACACCACTTCAGTGTCAATATCACAACCCTGATAAAACTAAAACAAAAATTAACTATTTTGACCATACAGATTTGCTGGGTAACTTGACATGCTGATCTGTAACAACCACGACAGGGACAATCTTGAGCCCCTAATCCTGAAACAATTTCACTGCAAAGTCCTTCTCCGAAAGGCCAGCAGGGCCAGTCTCATCGTTCAGTTAACACTAGGTGGGTAACATGCACACATCAAGAGATTGTCATAATAAAACCCTCAAAGTATATATTTTAAAATTGTAGTCACCCTGTGATACAATGTAAGCTCTTCTCATGTAGGATATCAAAGTTGTAATCACCATACTACAAAGAACCTGCAGAAAAATACTTATTTTCTGTCCTATAATATCCTGACATGTTAATATCTACCAGGAATTGTTCAGTACTCCAACTAGCATTTTTAAGTTACCTCATTTCAGATAGAGCCATTAGTTTTTCAGTAATGAACAACTCTTATTTTCTTTCCCTTCTCACAGCCACTGACTGCCTAAATACAGGCCAAGCGCCTTCAAACCACACATGCTTTTTTCCTCTTCTTGCTGGACTCATTATGCAGAAGGTGGCGGCAGCAGCCCATGTGAAAAGCATCAAGATGCCATTTAAACACAGAAACAGGCAGTCAGCAGCACGGGTGGAAGAGAATGAAGCAAAGAATATACAGCAGTTTGATAAGACAGTGGTGTTTCTTCTTAGTGAAAAACAGAAGAATGGCATTAGGAGCCTGGTTCTGTTTCCTATCCAGGCCATGTGCATAGTTAATCTCTAATCTAGCCACTTTAATTGAATCAATTCAACAGGTGGAACTATTCTGCTGAAGGATGACTTAAATACCACAGGCATCTCATTATTCTCTTTAAGGATTCTAAAAAAAATTACCTAACAAAACAGGAGACTGAACAACAGCTGCAACTGAAGAATAGGGCCATTTACAGCTCATTATTTAATTCTCCCTGTAGCTCTTCAGTACTGCAGGAACGCAGCATGTAAAGGAAAATGACACTTTTCCCTGCACATCCAATTGAGGAAAAAGTGACATTTCTGTGCTTGAATGGATTTAATTTCTCTTACAGGACTGAACTTCAGATTTTGCTGTTCAAAGTCAAACTTTTACATTTTGACTAATAATAATTAATGAAATTAGTAACAAAGCAAGAAAATACTAAAAAACCAGATCTAGCTAGAGTAAAATAGTTCTGCTAAAAGACAACTAATCAGAGCAACCAAAACGCTATGCAGCCTAGCGCCTCCAGCTTTAATTAATGAAGCATTTGCTTGAATAGAAGGCAACCCCAAAATCAAGAACTTAACCTCTCCCAGCAGCGGACATGCTCTCTGCCACACAGGAAGGCAGCAGCTGCAACACCTCCGTACAGACACAGGCTGCGCATCTGCAGAGCAACAGCAGCTCCCCTGCTCACACCCTTCCCTGCAACACAAGTTCTTTGTTCATAGCAGGACAAGCAACGTCACGTTTACCTTGGGGTGTAAGGGCATGTGTGGACAACCACGGAGATCAGTGCACGGTACTGTACTGCCCTACTTCTCCACACACAGTATTTTGTGGCATTTATTATTAAAACACTCACTGTTTATATTCCTAAAGTGGGAATGCAAGATGAGATAGCCTGTCAGAGTCCTGTTCAGCTGTGTAAAACTGGCACATACACATTCATTTCCAGAATGCAGCCACGAAACATGAAGACCTGGACAACAGAAGAGTGACATACCACTAAATGTAGCTCCAGAGTCTTTCACAAAATCTTCCACAATAATGGATAAACTGGCAAAATTAGGCTGCCTCACTAGTTCATACACAGAGGGCTGAAAAAGATCAAAAGGAAGTAAGTCTGTCTTGCTTTTTACAGAATGACACCCAGCAATTTCTGCATAGCAACTAGACACTGAACAGTGTGCATGCAATTAACTTCAAAAAGCGCAGACCTGTTTGGATGCTGGACACAAACATTTGGACACAAGTGCCATGCCACTTGCAGAGTCCAAACAACAGTACTCTGTTTTCTAAATGAATATGGGAATCGGCTTAAATGCCGAGAAAAATAAGAAGTACTTAGTTCAGTTTTTATATGCACAGGAGGAAACAGAATTTTATGGTTTCCATAGTAACTGTAGCTAGGTCACATCATGCCTTATTTTAAATATTTTGTCATGGACTGTAGTGCCAAATACAAGCACATCAGGACACTGACAGTTTTTGGGAGTCCCATAAACTTAATTTCTTAACTTTGCATGTAAATTTTCAACCCTGTAAGTTGTACTATAGAGGTTTGCATCACCTCAGCACACAGGTGCAGCTGCCATATAAGTAGTCTGTGAGGAGAGATATAACTGTACAGTAAATAAAATATCAACAGTATCTAGCTACATTTTTTTTTATTACAAGCCAGTGTGTACAAACTGCCTTTTCCCCCCTAGAGCTTCCTCTACCTTTGAAAATAAAACAGCACCTTGAGAAATATAACCTACCTCCAGCATTCATGAAGCAAAAAAAAATAAAATTCTTAAGAGCCCTCAACTATGAATTCAAAAAGCTGCAGCAGACATTTCCAGCATTTTAAAGTTTACTGAACAATCAGCAGGCAAACACTTTCCACATGACAGTGAAGTGCAACAATCCCTCCACACGCTCACTGCTGTTTCCCTTTGCTAATGATAACTTTCCACATCATGCACATAAACCAAGGGTACCAAACTGATGATTTATATTTGTAGGAGCTTCTAGGATAAGACCAAATCTACCAGCACCTGAAATCACGGGACTCCCACACAGCAAAAGCGCCCCCAAACAGCAAAAGTCACCCAAAAGTTCAACCTACCCCTGTCAGGCTGTATCCCTGAAATACCCAGGATTTATCCTCATTGGTGGCACAACACAAAGCTGCAACTCCATGTCCAATCGCACAGATCGGCTCTAGAGAAATACCAAAGCATATTTGTGAGGATCTTCAAATAGCCAAAACCTAGATGAGTTAATGAGATTCTTCAACATTACAGCATGTTGCCTTCCTGTAATAAAATTATACTGCACCATTTATAGCCTCTTAGGCTCCCGCACACTACAGTAAGAATTATGCCGGTCTTGCAGAGTCACTAGCTATTAACTCCAAGTCCAGAGACAGCAGCAATCAGAAAAACACATACTCAAACGGTAAGTGAGAAGCACACACAAGTCTTGATTAACTACAGCCTTAATGATGATCCTGGTACACTTCACATTTGGCTCTAGACCTTGAATCCCATCGACTTGGAGACAGCTATTTCTGTGTCACTGTAAGGCAGAAAACCCCCTTCTGACACAAGCATTGAAAAGCTACTGATAAGGTTACTCTTCGAGAGAAGATACATTTCTCTAAAGCAGCTCCTTCCAGTTCTGAATGCTCTTCAGCTACGGCAACATTTTAAAGTCATTGGAAGGCAACACTGTTAAGTGAACAGTACAGTAGTACTATTTTATTTAACAATATTTAACAATTTCACCTACTGTTCTCAGTGCTGAAGTGCTGCAATATCTTAGCCAGGTACCCGCTGTTTGCAAGGTCAGTCATAGCCCCAGGACAGTTTGGAATCAGCAGCGCATGGTACCTAGCGCCTAGTAAGGAAAGGATAAACCAATTGTAATACCAGTAACAAACAAAAGCCTGACCATAAATCCATTTCAGATTTGACACAGTTGAGACAATACCACACAGGTCAGTCAAAAACTGTATAAACCAAATGAACTAAAGAAACTAACAGATCTATACAGAGTCCAGAAAAAGGTCCTTTTTAGGACAAAGAACACACCTTTGATACACCATTCTTACCCAGGCAAAACTTGAAACTGTTATGTCTGCTAGCCTCTACTTTAGCAAAGTATTTATTTTTACAAAATAACACTACAGAGTGTGTTTATATACACAGAAACAGACTATATATATTGTGTATGTATACATAGGAGGAAACTACCAATCCAAGATAAATAAGAAAGTAACAACTGTAGCTGGTAGGGCTTCCTCTTAAAACACTTGTTTTACATCTTTTCTGTGTCATTCTTCCCTAAGGGCCTAACATTAAGCAGTATCTGTTTCCCCGATAAATGAAGATGACATACTAGCCAACAACAATCCCTTACCATCAATCGACTCCAACTTGGCAGGGTTTGCGTACGATTTCATACGAAAGTCCTGTACCCAGCGCATGTTGCTCTCGTTCACATCCACAAAATCAATTGATTTCCCCTAGGGGAAGCATGGTTCAAAGGCTGTCGTTAGGATCACTGAAAAAACATCCACTACATTTCTTGAAGCATAACCATGTGGGATTTCGAGATACTTCAGTTCTCACAAATCTGAAGCTCTCCGTTTTTCCCACTGAAGCCATCCTTCTAATAGCACTCTGCTCTTCGTGGGTAACAGATACTGGACGAAGAAGTTCAAAACCACACTATAGGAAGCATGCATTCACTTCAATATTAAGACAACAAAATTAAGCCCTTTAATTTGTAAGGCCAATAAGACACCTCTCCGAATAGTATAATTCTCTCTTGTCACTTGAAATATCAATTGGTTTCAGACTGAAATCACAGAAATCACTTACCCCTGGAGTTGCGACTTGCAGATTAAAAGCCGAGCTAGTCAGCGTAAAGCAGTGAAGGAACGACTGGGCTGACACGCCTGAAAAACAGAGTCCAACAACTTAAGGAAACAATTATGTTTTAATCCCAGCCACACTATGCAGTCTTACCTAGCAAAGTACACGAGCTTGGTTTTTTGATCATCTTAAAAGCTCTCAGTAATTCCAGACTTATTTTAAGATGGAAGAAATGCACTGCCACCGTTATAGGTGAACAACGTATTGAGAAACACATGACAAGTATGCCGTTTGCTCCGGCTGGGGGGTTAAACAGGCAGGAGTGAAGGAAATTTGGCTTCGCCCAGGTACATGTGCAAGGGCAGCTCTGGTGCAGGCACATGCCAAGGGGAAACCAGCCCGCATCCAACGGCACAGCTGCGTGCAGAGGAACACACAGACACGTGTGCACTGCAGGTGGGCATCTACAGAAAGCGAGCACATCTGTGCACCACACAGCTGCACAAGCAGGAGCAGCGCGTGTGCACGGCCGCGCAGAGCAAGGCTGAGCAGCCAGCCTGCACGTGGGACTGCACAGCTGAGCCGCACGCCTGCACACGCACACACTGCCGAGCCGCGGTCACTCTTGCGCACGCACCGCACACCTGAGCCGCACGCACACCGCGCCTGCACACACACACCGCTGTGCAAGCGGCGCCGCGGGCTGCGGTGCGGGCACACGCGTGGCAGGACGGTGCCGCGCTCGGTGCCGCCGACGCACGGCGCAGCCCAGGCCACGGGGCGACACCGGCCCGGCCCAGGGCGCAGCGGGCCCGCACACAGGGCCGGGCCGCACCCCGGGGCACCGCGGGCCGCGGGAGCGGAGCCGGCCGGCCCGGGGCTCCCCCCGCCCCGAGAATCTCACCCGCGGCGGCGGCGCTGGCGACGATGAGGCAGGTGGGCTTGGCCAGCCGGTCCGACATGGCGCGGGGCGCGGCGGCGGCGGAGGGGGGCGGCGCCTCATGGGCCGCGCCTGCGCGGGGGGGCGGGGGCGGCCGGGGGGCGGGAACCGCTGCGGGGCGGCGGGGATAGCCCGTAGCGCCGCGGTGCCTTTTGAAGCCGTCGGGAGCTGCATGGTGGATCCTGCGGGTCACCCGGTGGCACGCCCCACCTGCCTTCCCCTCCGCTACCGTGCAACGGTTTGGTTTTGGTTTTTTTATTTTGGTTTTTTTTGCATGAGAATTGCAAACTAAATAAAGCCATCCCAGCATCTCAAGCTGTCCGTCTCATGCTTCATATCTGGTCCAGGTTGTATCCCCTGTGCGTGCTCTTAAGTTTTGAAGGGGCCTTTATTCTGCAAGAAAAATGTTCAATTTTTTGCAGCTCTCGCTGCTTTTGGCTCCGTGGCTCACCGGAGGAAAAGTAACTTTTCTAAACCTTCTTCAGCTTATGAATCTGCGTTTTGCATCTCTGTGTTAATAGGTTTATCTCTTGATGGTTGCTACTGTATTAGAAAGAGACAGTGACAGTATAAAGCCATAGATACAAAACAAAGACAGTACAATTCTACCATTCTTTTTGTTTGTTTATTTGAAAATAAATGTATTCCAGCCTGGATTCCTAAAGGAAATGTATCTTATACCATCAGGCTGGCTGCTTGTCCATCTCCTCAATCATCTATCTCTATTTTTTTTTTTTTTTCCTCTCCAAAAGTGTTCTGAAACTGTAGGCTGGTTCACTGTGGAGGTAACCTGGATGTTCCTCTCTTTGCTCCAGCTTAGCTACCAGAAAATAATTTAAAAAAGAAAAAACCCGAAGCCTATCTTTCACTGTCCAGTTCAGCTACTATGCGGGGACTTAGTGCCACTCCAGCAGCCTAAGCCTTTACGGCATGGAGCATTGCATTTACACTCTTTACACCTGCTTGTGAAGCCAGTGCTTTTTTCCTAAATCCAAGAGCAGAATGGAAACCACTGTCTCAAATCCTACTCCATCAGTCTTCTCACCCTCCCTAGACTGCCCAAAATACAAAGCATCAGAGGACTTGACAATGATTTAAGGTGAAGACGTAGAAAAAAATGTGAGAGTGCCCTGGTTGCTGGGAGATTAAATGGTACAAGTGATGTCTTAATACTTGATCTTCCATTGCTCAGTAGGTGGCAATGCCTCAGTTTTACCAGAACACCGCTTTGCAAATGGTCTTCTGTTGAATTCTTCTCCAGCAAGCACCATATGTGCTTTGCAGCCCCTCTCGGCTTAATTCGGCAGGTTAACAAGCATGAGTAGTAACTATCACTGTGTCAGGATCACAAAGACAATATAAATTATTTGCTGCTTTGCGCAGACTGGTTTTTTTTTGATAGAGCCTGGACGTTATGGTTAAGTGAAGTCAGCTGAGTGCTTCCTCTTCAAACCTGGTCTGGTAAAATCTAACTGCTGTGTTTCTCATTTAAAGCACACATCTTATTTAAAGTGTGTTTAAAGCTGATGTCTCATGTAAGGCGTCCTTTCCTGTGGCTAGATGATGGCTGGAGTGGAAGGCAGCAGGGGAAAGCAATGTGTAGTTTAAGATAATTGTGAACATAGCCTCTGGATTTTATACTTTTTAAATTCCTATAAATATGTGGAGGGGAAGAAGTAGATGAAACACATAATGGATCGGTGGAGGATACCCAAACCAGTGTTTGAAAGCACCGGGCTGATGCTAGCTTTGCTCCCTATGTTGGCACCACAACTGCACCGACGTGTCTGTGCTGCCACCTGCCCTGGCAGTGAGAAGAGGCACGTTTTTGGTTTGAAGGAGACACAAGCGGAAGATTCTCCAGCTCATTCCCCCTCTCCACCGAGCAAGCAGCACTGTTCTGTCTCAGGCTGAGGAGGACAGTTTGTGCAGGTGCCTCCGCTGATTCCAAATCACCAGGAAACCTTCCAAGCTGCAGCATCGCCTGCCGTGCCAGCCCCGCCGCAGCTGCACACCCTCTTCTCTTAAGAAGAGATGAGCCAGGGTCTCTGTGGATGAGGGTATGTTTGCCCTTCCTAGGAACTGAAGAGCCTCAGCTCCCTTGAAGCAGGGCTGTCACCGCCTGGGTACCACAGCGGAGACGGCTGTCGCTGCTCATCCATACCCCACTACCCCAATGTATGTGCTATTTTACACACCCTAACTGGGGGCAGTGAGGAGGACCGGTCACCCACCCACCCCAGCTGCTCAGATTCAGGCTCAGAAAAAAAGAATTTATTTGCTGTCCTGCTCTTATGAATATTAAGCTAAAACTTGCATCCTCAGCTGTGTTTCTGCAGCAAAAATCTCATATAATGAATGCTTTTGCAACTAAAGGCTGCCCCTTTTTCCTGGCCCGAAGGAGTTCACAATACTTATCTTCCCAGTTCTTCACAGATTCAGGTCCAAAAGCCTGCAGACTCCTGCAGAGCCCCTGTTTGGAGCTGGTGTAACGTGACAGCAACTATTCACAGTGACATGTACTGCCAAAACCTCCTCCCCGGCTAGCACAGATGTGCTGGGACCACTGCGGACATCAGCCAGGTGCTCAGGGGGCTGTGTTACTTGTGAGGACAGGTGCTCCCAGGCCAACTTAAACCCAAAACCAAGCAAATGGGCACACACCTTGATTTGGCTGGGGAGAGGTCAGAGCAAACCATGCAGCAAAGCCTGCAGACCAGCCTGCAGGACAGGGGATTATTGGGATCACAAAGATTTCCTCAGTGGCTCTGGGCAAGTCTTTACACTTCAGTTCCTATGCGGGAGTGACAATAATCATCCTTTGCCTGCTTCCCTTGGGCAGGCTGGGGTTTATCGGGGGGGGCTTTTCTTACAGTTCTTCCTGGGGTCGCTAACCCTAGCAAATGTTGAGCCTGTAGGAAACATGGGTATGAGTAACGAGTGAGAGGGAGAACAGCCATTTTCACTCACACCCCCACATACACAAAGATGCTCACATGATGAATTATACAATATATCTATGTGTGTATTTATATCTCTGTATATAGTTTATTTCTCACAATCCTGGTAAGAGTTACAGGTGTACTGGGAATCATTTACAGTTTCACAGCATATGGAGTGGCCATACAGCTTCTGATGTGAGTAACATACAGTGTGTAGAGAGCACACGTTTTCAACCCATCCACCCACCACTCATACAATGGGTTTTCAAAGCTAATACTAGATTCAGCTACGTAGAAAGCCTGGAAAATGTTAGGGTACAGCGTTGGGTGTCGTACAACACTGTCAGTCACAATGGGACAAGCTAAACTACTTTAATTTTCAATCTAGTATTTCTAGTCTACCTGCATTATTGCATTTATACGCTTTTTTTTTTTTTAAGTCAAAGTAAATAGAATACTATATGGGAAAGGAAAAATTCTTGACTATTTTAGGATTTGAGCTGCAGCCCATACAAAGTGTCCATAGAAGCATAGACAAGATTATAAATTCAACAAGGTATAAATTAGCTGTATAGCTTTGTGTGTAGGTAGGTGTCCATTTCCCTCCAGGAAATGTGTCTAGCAGCATATTGTTTCTGAAAGCAAAAAAAACCCAAACCTGTATGTTGAACACAGGTAAATATGTGTCACAAGCAGGTCTGTTTGTACAGGGAAGAAATCAAGGTGTCACTCTGAAAATTACTACCATTTGGAAAACACATTCAGGCGCTCACTCAGAGCCCACAGATGTCGTTGGAAAGATGCCTGTGGCTTCCAGGGTAGCAGCAGGCATTTCCCTGCTACCAGTGTGTCAGCTTTCCATCTGACTCCTGAGGGCTTTGGATCAGTCCCTGGAAAAGTAACAGAATCCAAGCAAACCAAAAGAAAAATAAATAATAATCCCCTGTAATCTGACCTTCGAGTTCCCTTTCTACAACTGTAGTTTCTCCAAAATTTGTAAACAACCTGCACCTACCACTAGAAGAGAGTTGGTTTTCACTGGGGAGTTGAGATTGCACCTTTTCAAGATTTCAGTTTAAATGGTCCTAACCAGTGACTTGGGAAAAGGCACCAGGCTTAAGAAGGGCTGCTCAAAACTTTGTAAAGCCAAATTATTAACTTGTTGGTTTGTTTGGTAGTTGGTTTTTGGTTTTGTTTTGGTTTTTTAACATGACAAATTGTATGGCACCCTTGTTCTTATCAAATCACCCCAGAAACTTGACTGCTTGAAGCTGCTGTGGCAAAACCAGGGATACAATGCAGGTCTTTACTGTTGCCAAGATGATTAAAATTCCTCTCTTCCTGGCAGGAGTTTTGGTACTGTATTCATGGGGGCTTTGCAGTATGAGAAAATAAAAAAAATAAAGAAATCATCTGTGAATTTCAATCTGGAAGCAACTGAAAGAGAAACAGGAGCAAGAGTAACATGTTGGTCCAAATCCCACTTAACCCAAATCCTGTTTTTCAGGGGGAAAAAATAATCTATTTGATTTGAAGAGTATAGCATCAAAGAGCACAAGTCCCCAAGTACTGCACGTCAGAGCATCTGAGTGCAGCACACACTGTCCAAAGCAGCGAGCAGAGCCAGAGCACAGGGTAGAGCCACACTCGCACCTTTGGAAAGCCAACAGCTGCGATCTGTCACACAACTTGCAGGCTTTGGGTATCAACTTATTAGCACGGTTAGTTGAATGAGCTCTGAATTTTCAAGGCCCAGCAGTCTTGCGTTACTGTATCAAATGGTAACACCTGAGCAGCCCATTCAAATGGTAAAAATCCTTGCAGCCTTCTGTCTCCTCAATCCTGCAGCACACCCCTGGCATGTGAGCTGATTCTCCAAGGCCAGCAAAAATACAGGTCACTGACTTGAGCTGAGAGCCAGCTCTGGAGTGCTTGGGAACCTCTCTGCCTGTATTTTTTGTGGTCCAGTAACTGGAAGACTGAAGAAGTACTGGCATCAGCCAAGCGTAGGGTATGCTCGTGCTGTGTCAGCATTTCTCGAGCAGCCAGAATACCTCACAGCTGGCTATCAGGCAGGCTTCAGTCCCGAGCAGAGCTTGTGGCCATGCAGTGACACTGGCACGGAAGAGGAAGGACAAGGAAAAGGGACCTTCCAGCTGTGGTTCTCTTATCTGCTGAGCTTCTATAACAGACAAGAGCACTTGGCATCTTCAGACTGAGACCCTCAAGCCTTAGTGGTTTGGGCAGATGAAAACTGGTACATTCCCTGCTGTGCCGCACAGTCTGCACTCCTCTTAGGTGCTCGATAGCCAAAGGATGCCTGTCTCTTTTGGGTAGAGGTACCCAAACCCTGCCCCAGCCTTGGGGCAGGGGTTCTGCCTCACTGTGGAGAGACCACATCTGCAGAGCTGTCTGGGAAGAAAGTAGAAAAAGGAAAGAGAATACAGTGCAGTAGCCAAAGAAGCAGTAAAAGACAAGCAATAAATTGGATCTCCAAAAACTGATGGAGCCGCACAGTTTGTAGCAGTTGAAGATCTGGCATGAGCAGCCAGCCTAGGAATTTGGGCATTAACAAAGAAAGCAGGTCACAGGGCTGGACTGATGATCTAAAAGAGAAGAGGAAAAATTCATCATAAACCCCCTTTGCTCAACAGATTAAATTCCTCAGAGCCACTCAATCAAAGTAACGGGATCTGAGCTAAGCACAGCAAGACACAATAGAAGACACAGAAAAATGGTGTCGGATAGACCCAGCCACGTCCAGCTGAACAGCACGTGGGCATGTTCCAAGCCAATGTCTCAGTTAAATTGTAGTGCCTCCAGTAGCACCTTGCATCATCACCTCGGCTGCTTAATTCAAGATAATCTAGCTCAAGGAGATCAACTTTCTGTATAGCTACCTTCAGTTTGATGAACCTAGATCAAGTACCTTCTCATTTTTGCCATGTATTCACTGCGACAGCTAAGACATCTTATTCTGTGCTCTCTGTCCTTAATGCCACTTAAAAAATAACTTCCCATTAATGATAAATTAATATTTCAAATGGATAAACTTCAGAAGAGAACTAATCTCCAATTGAATGAGGACAGGAGAGATTTAAAAAGAACAATAGGGCAGAAAAAGTCACTGCAGAAGTGTTTAGGGGTAGATGACGGGCTGATAAGAGAGCAGTAATATTTAATCCACAGTACTAGGCAGATGCTGCTCTCATCACACTCTCCTGGCTTCTTCGTAACCCACAGAGCAAAATGCTGAAGTATGGGGGTGGTACTTCAGCCCTGGCCCAGGGGATTGCTGCACAGGCTTCATTGCCTCCTGCAGCAGAGCTGTCAATCGAGCGCCACTCATAAGACCTGAAATGTGCAGGCAGCCCAGGCTGGATCTTCAGCATCTGTGGATTCCTCCCTGAAGGAGTAAGAGACCAAATACCTCTGGTGTAAAGCAACAGGAAATATCCTAATTCCAGCCTTCTGCACTGAGAATGTAATTAACTTAGAACTGGCTTTGATCTGGATAATAAAAATTCTGTATCTATTCAAGAAGAGAGGTGCCTAATCTGTAAAGAACTGCAGTCAGTTTATGAAAAAGATTATATGATGCAGTTGCCTACCCCTGTGGTGGGCAGCTCTTCCTGGCTTGGGAGATTTCTCCCAGCTTCATGGTGAAGGGAATGATACAGCAGTAAGATGCTACACAGCTTGGGAAGGGAACCAGCATCCCTGCTCTAGCATGAAGTCACAGACTAAGAGGATCAAAGTGCAGGTCGGTTGGATTTTCAGTCCTTTTCAAAGCAAAGCATGTGAAAGCCCTTCAAAATGCCCAAATCATAAACTTGCAGCTTCCCTTAATCGTACAAAGTTGGTTGTAGAAAACTTCAGATCTTTTTCTTGCTTCACTAACACTTTAAAATTGAACAGAGCCACAAAAGATCATTTGGAAAAGTCAGTTAGCAAAGGTTAATTTGCATGGCATTAGAGTTGGTCATTTTTGCTTTTGTCCAAGAAAAAAAGAAAGAAGTGGGTAGAGTATAAAAATTAATGTGCCCTTACCAAAACTGTTAAGACAATGAAATTGTGCTTTTTTTCTCTGCATTTCTCTGTACTGTTTCTTGTACCCTCTCAGAAGCACTGACTTGAAGCTTTGTGTAGAGCTGATTGACATTCCAAGAATTTCACCTTTCAAATACATTTTTTTCCTTTTTTGCTCTGTTTCTTGAAGAATAATTTCTCTCTCAAATCTTCAGGACTGTTATTTTCAACCTATTCTAAGAACAGTTAGAAGGATGCCAATTTCTAAACCCCAGTGGCATTTCCAGGAAAGGAAGGGAAATTTTTGAGGCAGAAATAATCTCTCACCAACTCTAGGATTTGTAGTTACATTGTTGTTTATACACAAATACAGATGTAGATATAAGCATGGTTGTAAGCCAGGCTGCCTCAGTTAATACCAGAGAAAACTACTTTCCTTACACTCAGCAGAAGGACTAGGGAATGGTTTTGTCAAGTTTAAAAAAAAAAAAACAAACCACACGCCATTGAGATCATTTTACATTTTACAGTGACCTGCAATCGTATCCCTGGTGCCAATAAGATCTCAAAGGCCTGAGCAGAGCATGGTGAAGCTAACAGAAAAATTCCCCATTTTCAGTAGCCTATGGATCAACCCCTACACTTTGATTCAGCAGAGATAGAAACCCATTTTTAATTTATCACTCAACCTAAGGGAACCAAGAAGTGCTTCAGGGCAAGCAACTGTTCAGCGCCTTAAGCGTAAGCTGGAGAGGTGAGCAGCAGCTGCAAGAATGCATTCTTACCCTCCTAAAAATGCTGCTGCATTATCCTTTGGCTTCCAGATTTGTTTGTGTCCTACGGCAGAACTGTTAGGAATAACAGGACTTATCCATAGCATAGGTCAGTAGAAAGAGGAAGCAAAAGCATAATTCATTTCCCCTTTCTTAAAGCTAGAAGCATTAAAACCCTTCTATCAAGTCGTCCAAGAGAGCATAATGACAACTTTATATTTGACTAAAACTTTTGGCTCCTTAAAAATAGATTGAGATTGAGTGTAGTAATTGAATCTATAGCTTTAGTGATAAGCTACAATGGCTGAATTCAGTTTTGCAAGTTTATAGACTTTATCAAAAGAGTAAACTAGCAATCTAGATCTCTTCAAATCCCAAGCACAGAGTCTGATTAGTTTTAAGCATTAGTCATTCTCCCCATGGAGATATCACTAGAAGGACTTCATATCACAAACACCACACAAAGAATAACATCAAGCAAATAACGGCATGTGCTCAGTACGAGAAAAGACAACTATTTATTTAGCACAGCGAGTTCAGTCATTTAAGCCGTCTGCTTTGACAAATTTGGTTTCAATCTCACTTCAATTCTGAGAGAGGTGAATTTGCTCTTCTCAGCCTAGTTCTCGCTGGATTATTTTTTTTTTTTTTTCTTCCTCAAAATGAAACCACTGCACAGCCTGGCACATTAAGGCAGAACAGGAAGTGTTTGCTAAGAGGATGTCATTTGCAAGTCAGGACTGGAGTGCGTTGCCCCGGCTTAGGAGCTTGTATGACATCTACGCTTGATCTACCCGACTCAAATCAACACTAGACCCACACTTCGAAAAGCACTACAACACAGTCCAGTATAGTTAGTTCAGTATAGTCTAGAAGTGCCTTATTTTAAAGCGAGTAGCCCACACTACTATCCAGGGAAGGGAACAGTAATTTTGAGCTTCTAGCACAAATGGGCACATCGTACATTCAGCAGTTCACTAGCCATACATTCTTTGCACTAAGAAGAAACCAGGACAAAAAAAGGAGTTCAGGTGCTGCATGGCATGATGCAAATGGCACAAAAAAGACATCACGGACACTTTGTGTGAATGCAGGGGAACAAATGAAGGGTCATCCCCAGGTTGGGTTGGTTCTCCCCACCCCCAGCTGCAGTCATATAAACATACATGTATGTATACATACATATGCAGAATATTCTTCAAGGCAGGGCGGTGTATATACACATACACACAAACACAGGTGTTTTCCAAACCGAACTGCCAAAGAGGTGGGTTCCAGGTAGTGAATCTGGACAGCAGACAGCAACGCTAGGTGATGACAGTAAGTGGAAAACCCTTTAGGAATGGGACACACGATGTTCACTGCCTGGGGAGGGTTCACGTGCGGTTACATACCCAGCTGGTGAGCTGCGGTCCCATCACCAGCTCTGTGGTGTATTTCTGGATGAAATTGGCCTTGCATCTGAGTGCTCTAAGGGCAGGGGGGGTTGGAGGTGGACAGAAATAGTTAAGGCTCATGTTGGCTGAGAACTGTTTTTTCCCGCTTCTAGAAGTTGTCAAAGGTTAAGTCAGGGAAATAAAAACACTTTAGAATGCAAAATAGGAGACTCAAATGAAGCAAGTGTTCCTCTTTCCTCCCCTTGTATCTATCTATGCTGGCCAGGACAGAATAGATAGATGCCCTCTCTGCAATGTCGTCACCCACTGCTAAAACAAATAATCTGTGCCCAGGTCGGAGAGGGAGAGAGCAGACAGGACAGGTAGAGGTGTCTCTTGTTGACAGAGCTCCCACTTGAAAATGGAAGTTACTGTCTGAAAGTCACCAACTTGCTTTGGCAAAACATGAATCAGAGCAGGAGCGACTGGTTTCCCTTCCTCATGAGTGACCTAAGCAAAATTTCCCTACAGCCAAGAGCTTTGTGCTTCAGAGATCTGAGGGAAGAGGAGCCCAGGAATAGCCATCCCCACATCCATGCCCTGTAATTTGGATGCATTACTCGGTACCCAGTGGGCACAGGCCCCTCAGTCACGGAGATCAGGTTCCTGGCAGGACCATACTGCGGTTTGCTTCTGACTTGTGCACTCACATTTCTCTTGTGGGTAACCAGAATGCACAGTTCAGGGTGCAAGCAGGAGCAGGGGGAGCTGGTATGCAATGGGGTCCCTCCCCAGTCTGGCAAAAGGACATGCCTCGGGCACTGCCAGGGTCCAGGGGCTCTGCAGCACTCCCAGACCCCATGTGTGGATGCAGCAGCCTCACTGTGTCCTCTTGCAAAGCCCTGCCACAGTCACTGCCAGGGAGCTGTGCTAGCACTGCTGCTGAGCTATGTTCTCTCACATCTCTGCTTTCCAAATACCTTTCCTATTCCTTCACTATTGTTTGCCCTCCACTCTCGCCCCTAAAAATAACCTTTGACCATCTGCAAAACTGGGTGAGGGGAAATCAGTTCTCTAGAGAAAGTGGCATTATAGCAATACCCCGCCACAGACCCTTCTGCTTCAAATCGGGTAAATTCTCCAGGCTGTGACACACTGCTGCAAGGAGTCACATCCACAATACATGCAGAGTGCTTTAAGCTGCAGGATTTCACCTGGGGCTGTAGCACTCATTCCAAAAAAACCAACATGCCCAGCCCTGGCTCTTTACTGGTAGAGGTAGGCATTAGACTCCAGCTTTTTGCAGCATGCTGTTGTTCAGAAGACAGCATCTGACACTCCCAGAGGCTGGGCACCTTTGGGAATACTCCATGAGCAAATGACAAAAAGGGGAAAAGAGGATGACAAAGTCCACCATAGGCATGGCCAGGCCGCATCAAAAAAAACTGTTGTTTGGGGAAGCCATGTGCATTCAGCAGGCCAAATTCTGAGGTAAGACAGACAGACATGAGCCAAGAGAATTGCCAGATAGGGTTGTACACATCTACCATCTTATCCAGTAATCCTGCCAGAAGCAGACACTGCAGAGGCAGACCCTGAGGAACTTACACCTTTCTCTAGCCCTGTACCCACTGAATGTATATATCCAGGCTCACTTAAAGGTGTATGGCTTAGGCTCTCTAACTGAACTGTCACCACCTCTTGCTTATCACTATAAAACCCTGCCCACAGGCTGCAACTGCCACCGAGCTCAAGGCTCTGTGGTTCTGACCTCATCTAATCTCTGACCTAATTTAAAAATGAGATGTAAGGTGTTTCTTGTAAGACTTTTTTTTGCAGTAGCACAGCAGTCAAGAGTCATCTAATGGAAGCTTTCAGAATAAGTTCTGCCCACCAGAAGGGCATCAGCTGATGCACTAAACAGCCTCTCTCATCACCTGCCTTCCTTCTCCCCCTTGCAAGGTCTGGCTTTAGAGCCAAGGTACTCACCCATGAAACCAGGCTGCTCCAGAGGGCTGGGAATTTGTTTCCATTTCCCAATCGTGGAGGAATCACAAATCCCTGCTACTGCCACAGGAAGGAGGTAAGCAGTTCCTCCACGACAGGTGGGCTTCCAGTGCCCTTGAACAGGGTTTCCCTGGTATAAAGCAGGTCAGTGTTATTCTCATGGGGTCCATGTGCTCTCTGTCCCTAAAACCAGCTCATGTCTCCCATTTTTCTACCTTCTCATGTACCAAGAGAGCATAGTCTTCAGTGGGGAAAAAAAAAAATAATCACGTGAAAGGCCTGATCCAAAGCCCAGAGAAATGAACAGTGAGAGTCCAGCTGACCTCAAGGGAGTTTGGGCTGAGGCCATAGCATCCTGCAAAGCCCAGCCTAACTTTAGGAAATACTAGATCCAAAACAAAGTCTCTCTATCCCCACATGCTGCCCATATGACCTCGGCAAGCCACGAGAGCCCGCAGGTTGCCTGCCAACGTGCAAGAAACCAAGCAGGTGGCAGCTGCTGCCTGCCCAAGGTCAGCACAGGACTTCGCGAGGTATCTCCGTGCACTGCTGCCTGTGCTGTCGGTCAGAGCACAGCCCTGCTGCTCGCTCCCCTGGCAGCTCAGCCCAAGAAATGACTTGATGCCATGTCCCAAGTTGCTGCTCAGCTCCACCATGCTGCAGCCTCCGCCTCCAGCTGCAGCCAGCCTGTTTTCTCTGGGGCACTTTCGAGTTGGGTTTTTAAAAGGTGGGTTGATGAGCAGCAGGTACACAAGACACCTATTAGGGATCACGCTTTGCTGTTTGATCAGGCAGCTGCCTTCTGCCTGCAATTGCCCATTGCTTCCCCGGCATGGAACACCAGCCCAACACAGTGACAGGCAAACTGGGCCTTAGCACTAGGCTCTGCCTCCCCTTCTTTACCACAACCCAACTTAAAAACAAACCAAACGAACCAAAACACAAAGCAGGGACTCTGGATGGGACGTAGAACACTTCAGACTTGAAAACAGGGGACTGCAAGAGAGGTGCGGGTGTCTCCCAGGGAGGACAGCAGGGGAGGGGAGGGGACACCGTCATTTACACTGATCAGGAGAAGCTGTAATCTATACACAGTGGTATAAGCCAAGATATATTACATGAAAGAACACACTGAGTGCATGGAGTTACCCACACCGGGTCAAACTGGCACAGTTGTCTTGAACAAGACTCTTGGAGTTGCAGTTGGTGTTTGTTGACCTATCTAGCTCACTCTAGATATATATATAGAGAGATATGTATAGAATTTTTCTGCATGCATTTGTCTCAAAAGGAGCTGTACAGCTGGGTTGGGTTTCTCATCCCCACCCTGTCTCGGTCTTCATTTTTTCCGGGCTAGGAACGCCACTCCCACAATCACAGCGAGTGCAGCCACCGCCACTCCTCCGATGATGATCAAGGGCTTCATGTTGTCGAAGATGCTGCCTGGTGACTCCTCAGAGCTGCTTCCCTTGTGGTCAGAGTCAGGGGACTGGCTGGTAGCCTCTTGTGTCTCCGTGGTGGCAGGGCTGGGTTTCAGGCTGCTGTGGTTGTTCACAACGGCGGCATCACCACCCGCTTTCTTGGTGGCAGAGGTGGCAGTGGCAGGAGCAGGCTGCTCTTTGGGGATCTCCTTCTTGTCTGCATTCGTGGCAGGCCCAGGGTTGGGCTTTTCTGGCTTTCCAGAGCTGGGGGCCTTGGCGTCGGGTTTGTTTCCACTTCGGACATTGCCTTTGGAATCCATCCCTCTGAGTGCTGTGGGTAGTGACCGGATGCCACGTGCACGGGGCTATCCCAGCTCTTCTCTGGTGCCTGGCTGCTGGAGAAAGCAGAGGAGCCACCTGAGCTCAACCCCTCAGAACAGATGTCCTGGGATGATTGTCACACTGGCAGTGTCCTATCTGGACATGATACAGCACCTGGAAGAGGAAGCAGAGCAATGAGAGGTGAGCAAAAGGACAGAGCAAGCCAATGCCGCTCTACCTGGAGGCAACACAGAAGACAAAACTGGGAAAAAAAAATGTTGTCTTTTTCTTTAGTAACTGTGAGCTGCATTCAAAGCATCTCCTACAGTGCCTGCACCTGCAAGAACATCAAACAAGTTGGACTGACTATTGTCTACGGCTGCCACAACTAGGCTCCGTGTGCAATCAAATCCATCCTGGCCATGTATGCAATGTCATTTGTCAGTGATGGGAGATACTCATGTCCAAACAAATAAATCTTACTTATCAGTTGCTCACCACAGCTCCCTTCCTCCTGGGTAAGGAGAGAACATTTTGTTCTATGAGAAAGCAGATCAAGAGCTCCTCCCTGCTCTCTCACCCTCTACCCTTCCTTTTGCAGCATTATCCCAAGTTAAGCTTAGGCAGTGGTTAATACGTGATCTCGTGTGATAGTCTGCATCCAGATGGGTACTGCACAAAAAAACCCCAGGATTAGTTCCTCAGTTATCACAGGTATCAGAGCTATAAGGATTATTGCTGTCAGTGTTTCTGGTGCAGCTACAGCAAAATAAGGCAAGCGCCAGATCCTCAGCTGGTGCAAACCAGTGTTATTGACTGCAGCGCAACCGCATGAATTTACTGTAAAGCTGGATCTCACAGTGATGGAGGGATCTCACTGCCATCTCCTCCTTGCAGTGGTTAGCTGGGCTTGCCTACAGAGCTGAGCAGGATGCTAGGTGTACTGCAGGCGATGGGCTGGAGCCATTTTCCCCAGGGAACTGAGAAAAGCAGTGGCTCCACCCAGAGAATCCAGCAAACAAAGTGGTCTTCAAAGGGTTAAAAAGCACACCGAAACCATCACCCCAGCAAGCCTCCCTAGGCAATCTAAGCAGGGTGAGCCAGAAGGAGCTCCCATGGCTATACCCCTGCCGGGCAGCTTGCCATCAAGCAGCACCACGTCAACTTTGAGCTTGGGAAATTATGAGTAAACAGGAGGCAACAGTCAGAGCCGAGTTGCCTGCTTCATTACCCCCCTGCTGACCTTCAGGGCTGCCAGCAGCCTGCCAAGAGCTTTCTGCCCGCTAAGTGAAATACGAGCATATTAGCTGTCTGGATTTAGAAATAAAGAGGCTCCTCAAAAACCTCTACAGATAGATGCTTCTTTCAAAGCAGCTCAGAGTGCAGATCGCTCCTTTAATGACAGGCAGGAAGAAGGTCCCAGGGTTGCAGCAATGGTCTATGCTGCTGACCATTCTGGGAAACAAGCTAACAAATGTGGTGGTATAATCTTCATCTAGGCAAAAACACTGGCCTGGAGGAAACCTACTCATAGAAAATGCCAGGTTTGGGATCAGAGCAAAGCTGGGCAACATCTTATGGCTTGGTATGAGTTAGAAGCTCCCCCCAACCCTTTCCTGCCCTCCCTTGTATGCTCTTGTTTGATGGCCACCATCGTCTTCAAGGACAGTCAACGGGAGTTGGCAGAGGGAACCGCAGCACTGAAGTAGTGTCTGTCCTTAGCTCTCATGCTGCACCAGGCATGGTGACCACGACACCAGTATGCCATATACTGAAAAGGCTGTCTGAAAGGTGGGCAGTTCCTCATTTGACATCTGGTACAATGGTGACACAAAGAAATAGTACGTGGAGCCCAAGACTGGAGAAGGCTTGGAGGTTAAAGCAGGGAGAGTCAGATTCATCACGCCATAAATATTAAATTACCTGCTTAGTTGCTTTGATATCAATTAGCTGGGCTACTCACACACTCTCTAGTATTTGTGTGGTTATACTACATGAACCAAGTGTTACACTTCTGCTGCTTTCCCTAGGAAAGCTATGTGCAGCCCACAGAAGTGGCGGGGTAAATCACCAAAAGGGCAAACTGGCCTCTTTGAGAAATGAGGGCTCTGCACAGCCCAAGCACCTCACAGTTTATCTGCACTCCTCCTTGATCATATCTGGTTTCCAGATTCCTGGAAGCAGGAAAGCTGGTTTTGCTCAGAGCTTATGCTGCACCATGGAGCTTTGTCCCGCAGCTGTGCCCTGCACTGCTGCAAACAGCTCATGAAAGAATCTTTTGATTTCTAAATGAGTTTCCACTAAAAGCAGTGCAAGCCTCTCGTGAAGGTTAGAAAAGGTTTTAAAAGATTTAGAAACCAAACTAAGCCCAAAATAAAGACCAGCATTTCTTCAGCATACACATGAAAGGACTTTCGGTCAGTGGTTTGCCATCACTGGAACTAGCCACAGAACTGCCCAGCATCTCTCCAGACCCTTTGGCTTGCTTGAGCTGCTGCGGTCAAACACCACACCAGAGAAGCTCAGCACCTTTTCTGCCCCCAATGGCTGCAGCATGGCCACCAGAGCCACTGCCCAGGTCAGCATCATGCTGGCCTGCAGCCATTCGTGCCAACCTCCTCTCCTCCAGACCCAGGGTGCTCTGGGCAGCACATCCTCTTCCATCATAGCACCTAACCCTCTCCTGCATGTTATTAGCTACCTCCCAGGCAGACTCCCTACCTTGGGTATCATCCCTTCTTTCCTTTCACTCTCCTTCCCTTTCAGTCCTGTGCTTTAAAGGGCATGACCATGTGCTCATCTTTAAGCACCTTTATGTCCCACAGGCTGAAAATAAAAGTGCTTTCCTCATTTTCAAAAACAGCCTGCACATACAGGTATGAGGGTATTTTCCCCAGCCCTTTGTCTCCTCCTCTTCCCTCATTCCATCACAAAGTTTTTTCTCTAATGGCATGTTTCTCTACCTTTGCTTTCTTCTTTATAGCTCCTCACATCTATTTATTCCTCCCTTCTCTCTCCTCTTCAATTGCTGTCTCTGCCTGTCTACCCATTCCTCCCCCCCTGCCTCCTACACAGACAGCAGCACTTGGGAATAAGGTTTTGTGGGAAAGAGATTTAATTCCCTCCCTTCCCTGCTCCCCCCAGCTGTTTCTTTGTTTAACAACCTCTGCCTTTTCAGGGAGGTTTTCACTTGCCAGCCACTAACCAGCTCTTTCCCAGGCTGGGAAGAGGGAGCAGAGATCAAGAAACCAGTGATCATGGAGAAAAAGGAAAAAAGGAAAAGACAAGACTTCCAAATTCCTGCTGCTGCAAGCAGCAGCACACAAACATCACAGCTCTCCTGGGATGCTTCTGGTTGTTGTAGCTCTCAAGGTCAGTGCAGTCAGACTCACCCAGTGCAACAAGCTGGCCTCAGCCAAAGCAACAGGGCCGACGTGAGGAGCAGCTTTCCCCAGCTCCCCAAAGGGCACCTTTTCTGCCTCACCACCCCTCCACCCCACCCCCAGCAAATACATCTATTCATCTGTCTCCTGTGTGCAGAGATGAAACCTGCATCCATCCTGCACCGAACTGAGCAGATGACTCAGTGCTTGCTTTACCATATCACCATTAGCAGGTCCTCTTCCCTCTGCACAGACCACCCCCAGCCCCATAACCTTCCCCTCGCTGTTTCAAGCTGGAAGGGACAGCCAGCACCTCTGTGAGACTTGAGCAGCTGCTAGAGGGTTGGCGTCTGGGGTGCGGTGGGAAGCTGCCCAGCACCGATGTGCCTGGGGTCACAGCAGTGCTGAGCACAGGGCACACACATCAGGGTTTCTCCCTTCTCCGTGAAAAGGAGACAGTCTCCATCGGGTCCTCAACTGTGACACCACCAGCAAGAAAGAATTCAACCAACACAGCAGGGTTATGTATCTGAATTTATACTTCCAAGAAAGGTCCATCCACACACTCCAGGTGTCCTCCAGTTGAAAACATCAGTCTTAGATATAGCTACTGACCATGCCCAACCTGTAACAATGCTGTGCAGAAAGAGCCAAAGATGGCAGAAAAGACCTATATCCTCAAATCTTCTTCCTTACCCCCTAATCTCCCCTTCACTCCTTTGTCATTCCTACCTGTCTGGAAAAAAGGCATGAAGATTTGCCTTTTTGGGGCAAAAAGGAGAGTTCTAAATACCAAAGCCCCATTCTCTTAAGTATCATGGCCTGTGTTGGTATTTGAGCAAAGCATTAAATGGGTCCCTATTACCAGGCAAGCATCACTGCTCCTTCCTGCCTTATCTCTGCTGTCAGCCCCAAACGCCTTAGCCTGAAGCAGCTGAACCATGGCAAGGACCATCCCGTAACTCTGCATCACTTGAGCCAGGCATGGCAGCAGTCTGCTTAACGCTCATGGGTTGGGGACAGAGGTTGTCCGCAAGGAGACAAGGCAAGCAACCAAACCCACTCTGAATTCCCTTTGAAATGACACAGCTGGAAGTCAGCAAGAGCCGAAAGCACTCAGCAGTGCTGGAAGAGGTGGCTTTTGCCTCTCGGGATCAGGCCCCTCCTTCCTGAAGCTACAGGAAGACTTTGAACCTGAGAACACACCACCCAACGCAGTCCTCATATTCTTCAGTCAACTGCTCCTACACCCACACAGCGAAAGGTTTTCAGTGTCATGGAGGCAGAATATATGCTGAATACCAATTAATTTCAGGTGCCTTCAGCAGGCTCTGTAAGTCTCAGCTGGCATGTCTGCATTCGGTCATTTAAGACCAAGCTGGCTTTCCGAGGGACAGAAAACGGCCCTCTTCACAGGCAGCTTCCCTTGGCGAGTGCAATTTGCACCTGCCAAAGCTGGCTCACAGGACCGAATCACCATCACAGGCTCAGGCGCCGGCACCAGCTGGTAGGTGGAGAGCAGGTAATTTTGGACCGAGAGCACGGATTTTGTTCCTGTGGCAAACTGCACATGTAAATAATTAAAATTAGAATTTGGCCACTTCAAAGAGGCACCTGAAAATACGTCACTTCCTGAAAAGGGAAAAAAGCAGCCGTGTTCTGACTGCAAAAGGCAAGGCAGCGATGAGCTGAAATGACTGGGACTGTTAGAAACCGGGGGTGTTACTGGGGGGATCAAGTGCTGCCGCAGGCTTCCTCTGTGACCTTTGCGTGTCATGCACTCTCACCTTCAGTGGAAATCAGTGTGATACAGGGGGCTGAACTCACCAATGTGAGACCCTCGGATGGAAGACAGCATGGTCATAGGGAGCATTACCATCACCAAAGAGATCTTGACTGAAATGGTCAGAGGAAAGTCAGCTGGAGCACGTGGCTGAGGAGTTCGTGATGTGCTGAGGAAAGTGCCAAGTAAAAGGCAGCCTGTTCTGACATTCTAAGGCCTCTCCAAAGAGGTCTGGGGTTACTGGCCACAGGGCAGTGCTGGTTCATTGCCACTTGTTATGGCAAAATGAAAAAAACAGGGTGCCGTCAGGCACATCATGCTGGAGAAGGGATTATTTCAGGGAGCCACAGGCTCAGGGTTTGGGGTGTCCCTCCTAAGAGCCTGAAGCTGAAGACTGTTCACCTTCCTTCTCCCAGAGATCAGCAAATGTCTCCGTGCACCATAGTGGCTTGGAAGATTGTTCAGACAAGGAGGGCCTGTGGGCATAGGCTGAAAGGAGCAGACTACAGGAGGGGTGCAAGTCCTGGTTAGCTCAATTGAATACCACGCAAGAAACCATCAAAGCCTATTTAAAAAAAAAAAAACACACAAAAACCAAAAACAACCAAAGCCACCAGGATTTGTCCCTCCACAGCTGCTAGCTGAAGGCAGAGCTGGAATCACACTTCTGACTTATTTTACAGTAGAAAATAGAATCAACTTGCTGACTCACACCAGGCTAGCCCTACTTTCGGCCCCCCCTCCCCCCCATGAGCTTCACCTTAAACTCACTGGCTGAAATGTAGCACCTCTGCCCATCACAGGGTTTGTATTAGTCACCGAGGCATCCCACTGCTTCTGGAAACCCAAGGAGAATCATCAGTTAGTCATGTCTTTTCATTTATGTAGCCCTACTTCTTTTAGTATCTTCATTGGAGCTGTTCAGTAGCTTTCGTCCCTGCCTTCCCTTCCTTTGGCCACAAAAACCCCATTTCACCAATTGTTTCTCCAGAGATGCCCTCTTCCATTTTCCCAGTTACTCCTGGAGTACTGCCTCTGCTCCAGGCTGAACTCCAAGTGCCTGGCCAGACTCAGACCCAACAGTTTAGACTGACCAGGCCCCCATCGCTTCTGGAAATGCCTTGCCTGACACATCCTAGCACCCCACTCACCTGTTCCCCGGGGCACTCATCCCCAGCCCACAGCAGATGCAGACTGCTAGCGCGGTGGAGGGGAGGGATGAGCAGTGGCTCATCTGTGGGAGGCTGAGCTTGCGCAGCAGCCGTGCTTTGCAGGAAACGAGGAGGCCTCGCTTTCCATCTTGCTCATTAACTTGTGCACACAACAAACAGACCTTTGCTCTCCATAAAGAAATACCAGCCTGCACAGCCAAAGGTTTCTCTGGCCCAGCAAGGGGAGATTCTTCCCCGGTGCTCTGCCCATCCCACAGGTAACGGCCATCATGGCTGGTCAGGCTTCTCATGCTGCATCAGCAAGCCCGCAGAGGGCTTGTGGGTAGCATCAGTGAAGAGAGATCAAAGATAGGCAAGGCCCAACTTCCCCCCCCCCCCCCCCTCCCCAAAGTACTGATGGCTCCAAGGGGGTCAAAGCTTGAGCCCTTGACCTTCTTGTCTAACCCCCAGGTAATGCAGCTTGGAGGACCAGACACTGTCCTTGGAAAAAGTGTCCTCAGGGGTCTGTGCCCATTTCCTCTGCTGCATGGGGAGTGATGGGTCAGGGCTGGAAGGATTTGTGTTCAGTGCCCTGCCCCATTCCAGCCTCCTCCTGCAGCTGGGCAGCGCTTTTTTCCCCAGTGCTTCAACTCCCCGTTTCCAACGGGGACAAACGGCACTTCTCCCCCGTTCTGAGCTGCCAGGGGAATAAACACACTAAAGGCAATGAGATGCCAGGCAAGGACCTAGGGTAAGTGGCAGCAGAGTAGTGTGACTAAGCCTTCCTCCCCATCTTCAAGAAGTGCTGTGAAGACAGATGAGGTAATGCAGTGCCTCTCAGTATTACCATAAATATTAAAAAAGCTTTACATAAGGAGCTTGTGTTTGTTCAGCTGCCGTGGGCAGCTCCCCAAGGAGGATTTTAGCTCCCTTACGGTCTATTTTGGCTCCCCACTCCTGACGCAATGCACAGCAAATGTGACAAAACACCATGCAAGCACAGCAATAGCGTGAGTCACTCATCATAGACACTTTTAAACAGCCAGAGTGCACCAGGACCAGGCGGCGCAGGGAGATGGCTGCATGTGCCATCCCTCCCCCAAGCCAAGCCTTGGAGACAGCAGCACCAAGTTACAGTAAACGCTGCTGACCCACTTCACTCTGATGAGATATTTATGAATCCTTTTCCCAATCTGTTGTTTGCTACCCCCCACATCCCTCCCCCCAGCCCTGGATTAAACATTTCCCTCTCAAAACAACCCTTTGAGTCTTGATGTGGAGAGCGTCAGATGCTGAAAGTATTTTCACAGGCAGCAGCAGCAGCTTCAGATCGCTGCCACAGCGGGAGATTTGCCAGCAAAGCCTCTACGGCTGCGTCAGTCCTGCGGCTGCACCCAGACCCAGCGTTCTCCTCACCTGTCCTGCTGGTCCTGGCAATGACCAGAACTGCAACCATCACTCACACAGCCCCAGAGCATGGCCAGCCTTGCAAGACCCTACTCCTTGCTCCCTGTGCCACCGAGACACAGCAAATGTCTCTCCCAGCCTGGGTGATGCATCAGCATTCAAAGGTCAGGCTATACCTGGCACCATGGTGAGGTGTGGGAACAGGACAGGGTCCTGCTGCCCAGCAAAACTGGCTTTGCTTCACATCTGCAAAGGGAATGGCTGGGGGGTGCAGAGCCTGGGTACACCAGTGGGCCACCAGCTGCACAGAGAGGAGGCAAAATGCCAGCTTCCAACACAGGTGCCAGTGTCTTCTCCAAAGGCTGCCCTGCCACAGCCCAACCACACTCCCCATGCAGGTGACACAGCATTTTGGAGCCCCACAGCCAGTCTCAATTCATTCCCCACCAGCACAAGCTCAGAAAAAGGCTAAACAGTCCTTTTCTACACCATGACCTCTGCAGATAAGGTCCGAGCTAAGCGTCATGCCTGTGAGCCATGCTTGTCCTGACCCCAAAGATCTCACTGGGATGGGCACCACAGACATTTTATTTTGTGAGGTGGAGGTGACAATGCAGGGACACACATCCCATATCCCTGCTAGAGGTTTTGCTTTTGTCCTTTTGGGTTTTTAAGCCCAAAACACAGCTCTAACTTACACTGTTCAGGCACTCTGCCTGTACACAGCCATGTACATAGAAAAACACATTGACATCTCTGTTCTGTTATCTTCTCTTGCCCTATGTGAAAATAAAGCAATAAGAACCATGAGAAATGGTAAAACTGACTGACTCTGCCCTTAAACCTGCAGCATCAAGGGAAGGACAACTTGCTGCAGCCTCACCCTGCCCTTCAGCAGCCCCACGGTGAGCTCCCTTTGCACATTTCCTGCTGCACCACCCACAAAAGCTCCTTCCAGGGCACCTCACAGACCCAGAACCAGCCATTTCTCTGCAGCCACACAGCTTGAAAAGCACTTGGAGTTCACTTCAGCTTCCTGCCCACAACTCCGTTAACACTATACAGGCTGCTGCCAAAAAACCCCAACCGAGCCCACTCCTTCCCTCCTCCACCAGTGCTTGCCATGGACGGTCCCAAAGGGGCAACTCACCACCCCAGCACCACGCTGGCACAGACACACGACCGGCACAAAGCCCCTTCTCACGCCTCAGCTCAGGGCTGCCCCAACACACAGCAGAAATCAGGAAAGCATTACCAGAACAGCCTTGGGAAATACAAGACTGGCACCACTGGAGAGTGAGAGACACAATCACGTGCTCTGACTGATGCCCCTATGTGTGGGCACCGAGTTACAGCTGGCATGGTCCTGACCCACTGTTCATAGGAGAATTCACACCTGGCAAGGCTCAGCCACCTGACCGGTCACCTGCTCAAGTGCCACCAGCACTGGTGATGCAGCGGGACCAGCTGCACTCTCAGCTGCAGTTCACAGCAAAACCATTTCTAGAACTAGAGATAATCTGAAAATACTTCAGGGAGATTAGGTTGACAATGTCCTTCTGCTTCAAAACCTGGCTTCTCAGGGTCGTAACATGCTGCACAGGCCCCCGAAGGGGGACTATCATAACTAGAACAATTTCAGAGCCCCTCACTTTGCTGTGCTGTCCCAACTTTACTCCTGGCTTTGAGCCCCCCCTCAGACACAAAATCAAACAGTGTTTTCCCACTTTATAGCTCCATTTTTTTGTGGTGGAACAAGATGGTAGCTTTTACCCTTCAAAAAACCCATGAGATGTTAGATCTTAAGCCTCTCCCTGACAGGATGGAGCATCACTTACCCGAAGACAGAAATTTAGGGGAACAAGGGAAAGGATCTTCTCTGGATGACTGTTTTTTTTTCCCCTATGGCAGCTGTTTGACAGGACACTGGGTCAAAGCACTGAGGTAGTTTCAACGGGGAGCGATTCAGGCGATGCAGTGGAAGATGCGCAGCCAGCAGCATGAACCACAGAACCTCTGGGTGTATCCCGCATCCCAGGCTGCTGTGCCACCCCTGCATCCTACCCTGGGCACCTCCCCACATCTTGGCTTTTGCCACACTCAATATTTCACAAACACTCTCATTTTGCTTCTTTATAGTGCTTTTCTAGCTCTCCCAGAGCCAACAATTCAATGCCAGCAACTCTGTGGCACTGGGGATAAGCTACTGCACCGATAGGTGGCAAATCCCTTCCTGAGGATGGGCTGGCACCTCCTGTAAGATCAGAAGGGAGGCCACCAGGGCCCCACAGCCCCAGCAGAAGCTGGCCCAGCAGCCTCCTGTTGCAGCCCTGCTATTGCAAAGGTAATTATCACACTTCCAACCAGAACTTCATAGCTCGGCACCAGTGACACCCTCTCCACCACCTGGAGGTCTGCACCGCCTTTGGCTCTGCTCAGCCATCCTGCCAGAGAGCTGCTTGCTCCAGGAGGGAGGTTACTGCCACCCCCAAAATGCTCAGGTCTCCCCAGGGAATAAATAAATCAGCAATTCCCCACAACATCCACCCTAACACCCCGGCTGGGGCCGTGCAGCACAACTCAATTCTGCTCAGCACCATGATGTCATCTTAGGAATAACGTTGTGGCAGGGTCAGCAAATGTTTCATGCTTCCTTTCTGCCTCTTGGAGAAGGGTGAACAACTCCCTTTCCACCACAGAGCCCTGCTCTTTGTACTGAGCCTGCCAGCACTTGGGAAACTGCCTTCGGCAAGAGGACAGATGCTCCCCATTTGGGGTGCTGCACCCCAGGCAGCCAGGAGCCGGTAGCCAGACAGAAAGGAAACCAGCCTTCTGCAACAAAGCTGCTGCGGCCTCTTCCTAACAGTCAGTGGGTCCTGTATCTCTCAAATTTAGTATCCACAAGCAAAGAAGATCAGGGTATCTCTGATACAGTAAAACAGCCCCAACCAGTGCAGTAAGCAGCAGCAAATTTAACAACTCTCTTCAGTTTCTGGGTATCCTAAACCCATCCCATTTGACCAATGCAGGACTGCACCAGGCTCTCACAGCATCACCCCCCTGTTCATGATGCGGCCACCAAGGAGGCAATTCTGCATGTGCAGAAACAAGTCCTGAATCTGCCAGACCACAGATCTGCAGGCATCAGCCTGAAAACTGTTGCTTTGCAGCTGAAATGTAAGAAGCCACTGCAGGCAGGCAAAGGGCCCATTCAGCCCGAGGCAGTGACCTTCTGTGGAGGCTCCTGGCATGCTCTGGGGTAAAGCCCATCGTTTTCCTGGTGCGACAAAACCAGAGCACTCTCCCTCCCTGCAGAAAACTGGGAAGGATCTAGGGAAGGATGGCCAAAGCTCCTCCAGCACAGAAATGCTTGCTCAGAGAGCTCCATCCCTCCCCTCTGCCCCATCCCCCTGCCCTCGCACATGATCAAGGATGGGGAGAGTGTGGCAGGGCGCTCAGTAGCCCCCGGTCCTGGCAGCCTCCCAGCGGAGGGAATGGATGCAGAGGGATGAATATCTGCATTTAAGGGGATTCTGGATTTTCTTCCCCCATCCTACCACAATATCACAGGGTTAGAGACTGGTGTTGGACACTGTGGCTGAAAACAGAAAGATGGAAAATGCTGAAGGTCAAACCTGTGAAGGTCAGACTTTTGGAGGTCAGTCCCGAGATGGAGCAGGGAGCTCAATCCAGCATAAGTCCATCCTCCCTCTCCCGACAGCATCCTGCCCAAGCCCCACCCAGAAAAACAGGGCTGCGACAGGGAGGGCTTCCTCCCATTGCCCCAATGCCAAAGTTTCAGTGGGCTTACCTCAATTCAACAATAAAAGTCCTTTTTCTCTGCTCCCCGCCCCCCCCCCAGAAGTGACCCTAAACAGGAGCAGGGACCAAATCAACAGGTCTCTGCAAACACACAGGCATGGCCAAACATAGCTGTGCAGAGGCAGGGACATCAGACTGAAAAGCCCAAGACATCCCCCATCCATTTCATGCCTGGAAGCACACACACCTGGATACAGGAGCCCTGGTCTAGTGTCCTCCTCCCTCCTACCCGTTTGGTGCCACCTCCCCACAGCTTAACAGGTGCTATTGCCTCTGTCCTCCCTCCATTTCAGGCTTTTTTGGGCAGATTTCCCTTTGTGAGCTCCTTTCCAACACCAGCCAGGGGGCCATAGCAAAGGATACCCCTTTTGATCGCCAAGCACCTCTGCCCAACAGAGCAACCCCCAGCTCCTTCCTTGGGAAAGGGGAAGGCTAACGGCCAGGGCTGCTGGCTGTGCCCAGCCACGCTTTGCCTCCAGACTGACAGCAACAAAGCGGAGACGTTAAACCCATCCAGGCAGAGCGAGAGGCAAACAAATACCACCGCCCATGGAGATGGGAGAGGAAAAGCAGCTGGAAGCCTGATGGAAACCTTTCGGGGACGTGTACAGGCTTTGCTGCCGAGGCTGGGAGGTTTCAGCCGGGGATGCTGCCTTGCCTCCCCTCCTCCCTCCCAGCAGCCCTGTTTCCGGCACATGGCCGACTCCGCTTTTCCACGCTCAGAGCCCTCCTGCAGCACCAAACCCCCGTCTACCTCCCAGGCCAGCTGCCATCCCCCTGGCTGAACCCCTTGGCAGCCAGCGGTGGCCAGCCCGGTCCCCTGGCTGAACCCCTTGGCAGCCAGCGGTGGCCAGCCCAGCTCGGACCGACCGGGCAAGCACGGCACATCCCATCCCGCCGAGGCAGCAGAGCAGACAGCAGGTACGCGGAGGCAGCGGCGGAAACGCCTTCCCTGGCTGCCTGACCTTCAGGGAGCAGGAGCGGGGAGCTGGGGTGGGAAGGGAGCTGCTTGGGGCCAGCCATCCCTGCTCCGCTCGTTATTTCAGGTGGGAAAGCAGCACTGTCGGGTGTTTACGGGGAGGCTGTGTGGGAATGCTCTCCCAAGCCAGCCGGCTTGGCATCCCCGGCCTCCCCCCGAGCAGCTGCAAGGAGGCAGGCACTCACCTTGGCCAGGTGGATCTGCGCCTCTGTTTTGCTATGTCACCCCAAGCAGGGACGCTGAGCTGGCCGTGACAGCTAGGGACCCCTGGCAGCTCTGTCCCCTCACCCACCGGGTGCCAGCGTGCGCGGCGGAGGCAGCAGCCCTTACCTCCTGTCCTCCGGCCGCCTGCACCGGTCACACCTTGGGAGCTGGCTCTTGCGCAGAGAGGAGGGAGGGAGGCAGAGCAAGGAGGGTGGGGGGAAACTTGGGAGTTTCCCACAATGCACCTCTGCAGACTGCATGAAGATGGAGAGCAGGGAAGGAGGGGGGAGGCAGCGCTCCAATCCGGAGGGAAGGGCTGGGACTTTGGGGGGGGTGGGGGGGTGGAGGTGGGAAAGGGGGAGCAGGATGCTGAGGGGGGCTGGCGGGCGGTTAAGGCAGGCCAGCTGCATCTCACAGCCCCTGCTATTTGGCTTGCTGGCTCAGCAGTTCAGGACTGTGCCTGCAACACTGACCCCCCTCCCGCTTTGCTCACCCCTCCAAAGCCCACCTGGGTTTGCAGCAATTGCAGTGAATATAGCCACAAAGGAGTGGGGGAACACACCGGGGAAAATGGGGGGAGAGCCCAATAAATTGGGATGCTTGTGTGTAGACAAGAGGAAAAAAGGTGTACGGGGCTCCCCTCGCCAGGATAAGGGGTTTCCAAGTGTGACAGTCTCCCAGCAGTGAGTTAAGGAGTGGCAGTGTGCCTTGCCAAGGAAAAGCTCTGCATGATGGATGGAGGAAGCTAGAACACTGTGCCTTGGGGTAGTTTTGTGCCAGTTCTGCTTCCCTTCTCCCCAAACCCTCCCTTGCCCCAGCAGGCTGGGGTCCAGCTCCCCTTACAGATCTGGTGCCAGGTCTGTGAAGGACGGCAGGCAGCCCAAGGCCAGGTTGGAGCTGGGCACACAGCCCGGTCCCGCTGCGGAGCCCTGTCAGACACCCAGCCAGGCTGTGCCAGACACAGCCTCCTCCTCCGCCGCACCGGCACTTCGCAATGTGTTGGTCAAAAGCCAGCACCCCCCCTGCCACCACTTCCCCTCTGCCAGCCGGCCATGGGTCCCAAATTCACATCACTGGGGTCAAACCCTGCTCATACCCCAGACTGCAACCAGATCCTGAGACTGGCTAGAACTCTTTTAGCCCTTATTTCCTAAGTAAATCAGGTTATGTGATGCGTGCCCATCTTCCTCCATACAGTTATTTGGACCCACTGACCAGCTTCATGCTACTTGGTAGAAAGTATGGACATCTTAAGGACATTATACCCAGAATCCCAGGAAGAAACAACTTTTCAGCTCAGCCACTTGCAGAACAACCCACTTTAATTCTGCAGCTGCTGTGTTTTCCTCTCTCCCATAAACAGCAGCCAAGCAACAGCTCAGCCACAAACATACTCAGTGCGGAAGGGCAGAAACTCCAAGGAAAATCGGTATTTTCTTTACTGACCCTCTCTGGTTCTGCCAGACTGCCCACAAGAGCCAAGGCAGTGTGCATCTCTGCTTACAAATACTCAGGCTGATTAAATCCCACCATAAAGAAAAACTGTTTTTGAAGGAAAGTGCAGAAAACACAGGGGCTGGATGTGAGAAACCCAGACCTCCCAGAAAAGGCTGTGCTTGGAGGGGCTGGTTTCAGATGCAGCTACCAGCATTCCCTCAGAGCAGGGATGAGCAAGGTTATCTGGATGTAGTCCTTGGCTTCAGGATCCTGCTTGGCTGAGGCAGGCTGGCACAGACAGCATCAGCTGTGGCCGATGCTGCTGTCCCCTCTGCTGCCTGTCTGGTTCCACACCCAGCAGTGCCAGCCCCCCTGCCGCCCCTCCCAGCTGTTTTAGGGACTTGTGCCAGGCACAGCCAAGACCATCCAGCAGCTGCAAACAGCTGCTTCGCCTCTCTAATGCCTCCCAAATCTCTTGATCTACTGGCAGCAGCAGGGACAGGCTGAGTTTCTGCAAAGCTCATTAAAACCTGTGATTTAATGCAGGAGAGACACCCAAGCCTCTGCTCCCAGGAGCTGAGCACCGGACTCAAAAACCTTTTTGCTACTTCTACATCAGGCAGAAATAGCCGCGGCCTCTGTGCCTCCCGCAGCATGGGAGGGGGGAGGGAGCCTCCAGCAAGCAGAAATTGCCAGCTCCAGTCCCCAGAGCCTGGATGAGCTGAGGCCAGGGCGTCGTGGCCGTGATTTCCTTATGTTCACACATGCTGTCTCTGCCTTAGGAGATAAACAGACCCATATGATACCTTCATATGCCCTAGACTTTTTGAATTTATGATATTATATGCCTCTGAATTCAAATGGAAAAAAATATTTTTACCAATGTAGAAAAAAGGAAGCAGAGGAAAGGAGCTGTAAAACAAGTAACCTCACTCCCTTGTTGTAGAGGGGGGGAGAAGCCAGGAAAGCAGCAGCAGAGCTAGGCAGCACTCAGAAATCCCCTGGCACCACGCACGGGAAGGGTCTCCTGCAGCAAGTGGGTCACATCCCCCCTAACGCAGCATGGGAGAGTGCCGGCACAGGCACAGCAAACAGCAATTCAGATTAAGACATGGCAAGGTGAAAACAGCTTTTTCAAGGTCAGATGGAGAGGGAAATCTTTAGAAACCATGCCGCAGGTTTTTCCTTCTTGCTCTCAGCTCACAGCGTAGCCCAGGATGAGTTAGCGGAGGGGAGAACAGCCCTGGCTCCTGGGGAGCCCCCCTGCAAGCCCTGCTCTGGTGGGGGCTTGGTGGCAGCAGCATCCCTGGGAAGAAACATGGTGTGCCCTGCACCGTCAGGGAGAAAAGGTTGTTTCCAGACTTTGCGTCCTGCAAGCAAGAGGGACAGGATGACACAGGCTGTGAGCAGGGACCCTGAGCTAGATGGACACAGCTCAGCCCGTGGTGCCACTGAAACAGGCTCACTTTGGAGCCTGTGAAACCCTGAAGGGACATTATCTGGGTTGAACCAAGTCCCTGCTAGCTCTGCCCTGCCCCAGCAAAGCTGCTTCCATTCCCCGACAGCAGGAGCCACACAGCGCAGACCCCACAAGCCCTGCCACAGCGGTGGCACTGTGGGCAAAAGCTTGGCTGCCAAGGTGTTGTCAGTAAAGTCTGTTTCGCCCCCTCCTAAAACTCTCAGTGTGCCTTAAAACATCCGTTCCCAGCATCCCTCAAAGGCAGCTTTGCTAACCACATGCCCCCCTGAAGCATTTTCCATCGTGCCTGGTGGGAAGGCCAGCCCCACAGAGCTGCAGGTACTCTGCAGCCTCAGCTGCAAACCCCCACCTGCCTCAACCCCAGTTCCCCAGCCCCTGTCTCCTCCACAGGGTGGGTTTACATCCCCCCACCAGCCAAAACACAGGTTCCCTGTTCATAAACTGGAGCGTGAAGAGCAAGTCACAGGACACACACACACACACACATTTCACCCCTGGGCATCCCCAGGGGATCCTTTCTCCTTTCCAAAAGCCCCAGCCACAACCCATCCATGGCTAGAGAGGAAGGAACAGGCTACACAGATGCAAAAACCTGTGGACATCTGGGCAGCAGCCACTTCTCCTTACCTCTGCACTTCCAGGGAAGCAGGGTGAAGGACATTTCTCACAGAGCAGGGGGGCTTGCTTGTTGTTGCAGCAACTGAAGCACTGCCAGGCTTAGCATCCTACACAGAAAGTTCTTGCAGTGAAAATACAAGCCCACTTGCCCCTGAGGGGCTATTAATAGCCTCAGAGCCCTGATCCACCTCACCTGGAGCCTCCCCACCCACTGCCAGGAGTGGTGGGCTTCATTTCCCTGGGCGCTGGCCCTCTGCCCAAGCAGCGCTGCCAGGAGATGTCCTACATGGGCTCCAGCTCAATGCTCATCTCTTCCTTCAATTACATGGGTTTATAATTTCTCAAGAAACATTTTATTGAAAGTAGTCCTTAATGATTTCACTCTGAGCAGTCTCAGCTTCTTTAAGATACAAGTATTTGTATGGGGGACCAGAAGGTCCCACTGATGCAGCTGGGCGATGGGACTTCCCACAGAGCAGGGTTTTCTGCCACCCTCCAGCAAAGCCTGTGTCTGTCCTCTCACCCTCTGTAATGGCCTTTCTCTGGTTTCTGTGTTGCTGACACAGAAATCCCACCATAAACGTCTGATAAGGGTCCACGCTCCAGCTGTGTTCTAAAGTAACAGGCTCTTTGCTGCTGCACCAAAAGCCCACTGGTACCTTCATATCTCCCGGGCAGAACCTCAGGGCGGCCCCCAGGGTCCCGCTGCAGTTGGCACACAGGCACCCATCCGTATGGGCAGCCCCGGGCCCAAGCCGCCTCCGTAGGGATGACTTTGGCCAGCTGGGAGGCGGCAGAGGTGTAGGAACATCACGGTGTCCTGCTGCTGCTCCTCTCAGCTGCAGTATCACTCCTTGCAGCAAATCCCATCTTTCCTTCCCATCCCATTTTGTCATATCTTCTCCTAAATCCTTTAATGCTCTCCAGAGCCCTTAATATCTTTGATCCATTTTTTTTTTCTGAGGTACTAGCCCAACCCAAGCATCTCCTATTCCTCTGTCCTGCTGAAAGCCACAGGTCCTTCTTGGCCCATGTCAAATTTTCCCCCTTTCTCCTGCATCCAGGCCACCATTCCCACTGCTCTGTTTGGCCTCTACCAGCAGAGCCCAGGGAGGCTTTTCCCGTGCTTGGACACCGAGTTCCAGCCACTCAGAGCCACCTGTGCCTCACCAGCAAAGGGCTGATGGGGTAGGGTATCGCATCCCACTGGCACCTTCGCAGTTCTGCACTGGTTCAGAAAAATCTTCTCCATCTTCTCCCAGTTTCTAGAGCCACCTTGGTGCTGCTGGTTTCTTACCCAGCTGCTGGGCAGCCTGACTTAATGCTGCAAGAAGGGCACATGCTGGCCCCTTAGCACACGTCAGACTAAAGGCTGGCATAGCACAAGTTCTGGGCATCGAGCTATTTCATTTCCATTGGATCCAAAGCTTGAAGACATTTCTAGAAGTGCCGCTCTCCAACCCACAATGGTGCTTTATTCCTACGGCCTCATGGGCCCCAGGATAGCTGTCACATGGGGACAGCAACTGTTGTTCCCAGCTCCTTTTTCCTCTCCCTTTCATACACATCACCCCGATAATCCTCTTCCTCTGACAGCTCCCAGTTTAATTCTCTGTTTCCTGCAGCTATTTTTAATTTCTCTATCCTACTGTGCTTTTGCAAGCATCTAAATTTAGCTTCACATCGCCTGTGATGGGGTCCCCTTAGAGGTCCCCCTTGCTCCATGGTGAAAGCTGCAGCAGGAGGCAGTTCCTGCAAGGAACTGCAGCTTCCCTCTGGTTTTCTGAATTTACAGGAAACTAATTCCAGGCGGATCTGGTCCCGGATAACTGCAGGATGGTACTGGTCTCCTAAAGACAGGGGACATGGAAATGGGGAGAAGAGTGATACCAGAAATAAGGAGTCCCGAAGAGGGAGGAGGAGAAGCTCAGTGACTTTCCGTACGAAGCCCACCAAAAGGCTTGGGACTCCCAGCAAAGCACAGTGACTCTGGCAGCATTAGAAATTCAGGGGCTCGGTGGCTTTCCAGGCAAACCCCGACCTGCTGTGGGGAGGAGGGTGAGCTGCCAGCACCGGGGAGGCGAGAGGCAGCAGAGGGGCTGCAGCACCCACAGTGCACTTCCCTAAAGCCACCTTTTCCCCCCCCAGAACAGCAGTTTTCCTTGTGGGCTTATTGCTGGGGGTTCTTCGGGTGTGAAGCTGCCCATCCCAGGGGATTTTGCGGAGGACGGCTGGCGAGGTGCCGGGTGGCGGGAAGGAGGAAGGGTGTGCCGGATGCTGGGCTGCCAGCAAAAAGTGAAACCCTGCCCGTGCGCAGGACGGGGATCTCAGGCAGCACCCTGCCATCCTGCCACTCAGGCCGTGGGGACCAGGCTGTCCCTGGCACTGGGGAGACCCTGCCCCAAGGGGCTGCAGGTCCTGCTCCGCTTACTAACCCCCAGGATGCTTTTTTGGGTGGTTTTGGCATCCCCAATGTGCCAAATGCTGCAGCACCCACAGCCCCTGTGACCTTGCTGTGCTGGGGTGACTGTCCCCAGCCCTTCCAGCGCAGGAAGAAATGGAATGCATGGGATGAGCTCGGTGCCCAGCTCTGAAACCTCCACCGTGGTGCAGCCGTGATTTCTAACCGCTGGTATTTTCAGGTGACATCCCATAATGGCAGAGGAAGAGCATGCAGCAGCCCTCCTTTTCTGAGCACGGCAAAGTCTCGCACCTAAAGACGTTCAGGAGTTTCAGACAAAGTTGTCGGAGGTTCAGGTGGAAGAAGGATGGAATATCTCCGAGGGTTCGCTGGCCGTGCCTGGCAGCTGCATGAGGGAAAGCCACAGTGAAGACGCCACGATGGACACAGCGATCAGGGTGTTTGAGGAGGTGAACCAGAGCAGCCTGGCTGAGAAACTCCTGGATGAAAAGGTGAAAGGTAGGGAGCCAGCGTACCTTCTGCTTTCCTTTCTCTCTTTTTCCCTTCAGTTATCCTGAAGACAGGGAGAAGTTGGTAAAAGCAGGTTTTGGCTTCCCCGGGGAAGCGTGGAAACATGAAGCTGTCCCACCGCGATCCTGTTAGTCTGGGGGCTGCAGTGACCTCTCTTGCCATCCTCACGGACTGCTGGACTCCCCCCTGCCTGGAGAAGAGCCTTCAGCTCTTGGCACTGCCTGGCAGGTGGCTGGGCAGATCCTTTCTTCCTGGGATGGAGATTAAGGACATCTCTGCAGAGCTCATGTTTGGTAAAGCTTTGGAGCCAAAGGTGTCCCTGGGAGCCCAGGGATGGTGCCTTCAGCCCCAGCGGCACAAGCAGAGGGGGATGGAGGCTGCAGGTGGCCCCAGGCAATTGCATTTGCTCCCAGGGGAGTAAGGATTGCAGGGGGGTTAAAACAGGGGTTGATGGATCAGGGTGACCGCAGGGGACCCAGGGGAGAAGAAGGGCACTCCCAGAACCAACCAGAGGCCCTCAGTTCTCACAGGCACCATCCTTACGGCCTCTGCCAGACTTAGGAAAGCTCCATGCATGGAAACAAGTGTCCCACTGGCGTGTCAGGAGCACAGTTGTGCTGGGTAGGAGCCCCTTGGGAACCCCCGAGGAGACTGACTCTAGGTCACTGAAACGATGTGTGCTGGGAACTGACTCTGCTTCTCACCGGCACAGAGTACAATCAGAAATACAAAGAGCACGTGGTCCGGGAGTTCCTCCGCTACAAAGAAGTGAACTCATGTCTTGGGGAGCACCTGTCCCTCAGCAGCCGCTACACCGCCCTGACCATCGCCAGGAAGCCTCGGAGCAAGCGTGGAGGTGAGCATGAAGCTGTGGGCACCAGCCCTAAGTGTGCCAACACCAGCAACAGAGTGGCCACCGTCACCATCACCACGCAGACGCTGTTTGAACCCGACGAAGACGGGCAAACACCACAGGTCGTGGTGCTGGTGGGGGCCCCAGGGATGGGGAAGACGATGACGGTCAGGAAGGTGATGGTGGAGTGGGTGGAAGGGACCACCTACACGCAGTTTGACTACATCTTCTGCGTAGACTGTAAAGACATTACCTCAACCCAGGAAGCAAGCATGTCAGACCTGGTTTCAAAGTGCTGCCCTCAGGGGCACATGCCAGCTGGGAAGATCCTGGATGAGCAGGAGAAGATCCTCTTCATTTTTGATGGCTTCGAGGCCCTGGGATTTTCCTTGGCTCAGTGCGAAGGTGAGCTGAGCTCTGACCCCAGGGAAGTGAAGCCGCTGGAAACCACCCTGATGAGCCTGTTCAAGAAGACTCTTCTCCCCAGGTCTTCCTTGCTTATCACCACGAGGCCAACAGCTCTTCAAAGCCTGGGGCAGTGCCTGGAGGGCGAGTATTACGCAGAAATACTGGGATTTTCGGCAGCCATGAGGGAGGAATATTTCCACAGGTATTTTGAGAATGATGATAAAGCTGAGATGGCCTTCAGGTTTGCCAGGGGCAACAGGATCCTCTACGGTTTGTGCGCCATCCCCCTCATGAGCTGGACCATCTGCACCATCCTGAAACAAGAGCTTTGCAAGAAGAAAAACCTGGTTGAGTGCTCTACAGCCACCACGTGGATGAGCCTGGTTTACCTCTCCCGGTTAACGACGTGTGGAGGCAGCGACAACCTGCAGGACTTCCAGCGGTTCCTGCACAACCTTTGCTCCTTGGCTGCTGATGGCATCTGGAAGCACAAGGTCCTCTTTGAGGAGAAGGAAATCCAGGACCGTGGCTTGGACCAGATGAATCTTCTCCCCCTCTTCCTCAACGAGAAGATCTCAAAGAAAGGCACAGACCACGGGAACGTCTACAGCTTCACCCACCTGCACCTCCAGGAGTTTTTTGCAGCCATGTTTTACGTTCTGGAGGACGATGAGGAGACGGTTGGTGACTCCAGGGCTCTTGCAAAGGATGTAAATATGTTATTAGAAAGCTACAGCAAGTCCAGGCAGGATTTGAACTTGACGGTGCGGTTCCTGTTTGGTCTGGTAAGCCAAAAATCAATGGAGTACGCAGACAAAACCATTGGGTGCAGAATTTTGCCACGAGCCAGGGAAGACATGCTGAGGTGGCTTCAGGGGAGGCATGGAGGCACCTCCTGCCCCAGCCAAGCACCGAAGGTTTCTGAGTTGGACACTTTCCACTTTTTGTTCGAGTTGAATGACAAAAGCCTTGCACAAAGTGCATTGGATTGTTTCAGTGACATAGACCTGCAGGACGTCAAGCTGACGGCGTATGACCAGACAGCTCTTTCCTTCTGCATCAGGCAGTGGGCTGGGCTGGGCTGTGTCACCCTGCGGGGATGCTCCTTCGGTCAGCAGGACCCCGGGGATGAGCTGCCTGTGTCGGTGCCACGGTGAGTCCTTCCCCTCTGCTCCAGCAGCCCCACATCGCAAAGGTTTCTCCTCCTTCACCCCAAAAGATGCTTTTAGAGGCATTTCAGCACCTTCCACCCAAACACCAGCTTATGCTTCTCCTGGAGCTTTCATTCCTCAGCTGAGGATTTGGCTTATTCTTGGGGGAAATCATGGGAGCATAAGGATTGGGCAGGCTCCTCCGGCTGCTGCGCATGGTGGGGTTGATGGAGACGGAGCCTCTCGGCTCAACCCCCCAGCCAGAGCAGACCCATCCGTGCCCAGGCATCAGGCTGGCGTCATGCCCCCCTTCTCACCTCCAAAGGGGGGATCCCCACTGCTGGAATGTTAAGTGCACCCCGGGCTTTGCTTGGGAGCAGGTGACTCCAGCAGGAATGCTCACCAGCCTCTGCATCTCCAAAGCCATTAAGGTCCCTCTCGAGGGGGCCATGGTGGTGAGGTCTACTTGGGAAGCAGGGGGTGTGGAAGCTGGGAGCTCCCGGTGCGAATGAGGGCCACCTGTGCCACCCCACTCTGTCCCCCTGCAGCTCCGGTGCCTCAGGAGCCAGAGGACACCCTCGTGCCCAGGGTGGGCAGCAGGAGCTGCCCGCCTCCATCTACCCGCTCTGCCGAGCGCTGCGGCACCCGGGCACCCACCTGCGGGAGCTCCGGTAAGAGGCAGGCACCGAGCCCAGCCCATGGGCGGCACTGGGCGAGGGCACTGAGCACAGCCTGGGCACCCTGGCTGGCTTGGCGGGGCACGGGGGGCACAGCTGGCACCCCACAGCTGCCACGCGGCATCACCGCCGGCCTCATGGACCATGGGGGGGTGGTCCTGCCGTGCTGATTGGCTGGGAGGTGAGAGGGTGTGGTCCCTTCCTGCTGATTGGCTGGGGAGGTGGGAGGGTGTGGTCCCTCTTTGCTGATTGGCTGGGGAGGTGGGAGTGTGTGGTCCCTTCCTGCTGATTGGTTGGGGAGGTAGGAGGGTGTGGTCCCTTCCTGCTCATTGGCTGTGCTAAGGGTGAGTGTGGTCCCTCCATGCTGATTGGCCAGGTGGCAGGGTGCTGGGGCAGCCAGGGCAGGGGTGATGGGCCCCTGGGTCCCTGCGCTCTCCCTGCAGGCTGCAGTGGTGCGGGCTGTCGGAGAGTTGCTGTGCGGAGCTGGCGGCGCTGCTGGCCCAACACCCCAGCCTGGTCCGACTGGAGCTGGGTGACGGCACGCTGGGCGATGGCGGTGTGCACCTGCTCTGCGAGGGGCTGCGGCAGCCCAGCTGCCGCCTGCGCGTCCTGCGGTGAGTGGCCCCGCCACCCATGGGCATCCCCCTGCACACCATGAGCATCTCCCAGTTGGCCATACTCATGGGGTGGAGTGCTGGGGAGGTACCCTGAAAGAGCCTCTCTGGGGTGGTGCCATCCCTCTGTCCTGCTCTCCCAGGGTTCAAAAGCAGCGGCACCAGGGGACAACCACCGTGATGGGGTGGCAGGGGGGGGCCCTCAGGCTGGTTCTGAGGGTCTTTTCCACGGGTCCCCGGCAGGCTGTGGTACACCCGCCTCACCAGTGCCTGCTGCGAGGACCTTGCCGCTGCGCTGAGCACCAGCCCATGCCTGGTGGAGCTGGATTTGTCCTTCAGCGAGGGGCTGCGTGATGCCGGTGTGAAGCTGCTGTGTGAGGGGCTCCAGCCCCGCACCTGCCAGCTACAGACGCTGCGGTAAGGGGCTGGGGTCCGGCTGGCGCTCCCTCCCTCCCACCCGGAGCAGCTTGCCCACCCACTGGTCAAACCCTGCATCCCTGTTTGCCCTGGTCCTGCAGGCTGGGGAGCTGCCAGCTGACGGGTGCCTGCTGCCAAGCCCTGGCTGCTTGGCTGATGGAGAGCCCCCACCTCACCTGCCTGGACCTGAGCGACAATGAGCTGGGAGCCGACGGCATCCTGCAGCTCTGCCAGCAGCTCCGGCATCCCACCTGCCCGCTGCGGGCCCTGGGGTAAGGTTCCTGGTGCGTCCCCCTTCCATCCCTGGCACCTCCATGCCAGTACCCCATGGTCGGATGCTGTGGGTCAGGGAGGGAGACACCAGCACCCCGACACCCAGGAGAGCGGAGGGTGATTTAACCACTCTGCTCTTTTTCTTCCTCTATCTAAATTAGCCTGAGCACGTCCGGGTTACACGAGGAAGTGCTGCACGAGGTGGCTGCGCTGCGGGCGCTGAAGCCCAACCTGAAGATCCAGGACCTCCTCAAGCAGGATGTGCTGCAGACGGGGGCCATGGCCCGGCTGCCCTTCCACCGCGGGGTGCTGCCGGGCACCGGGGGTGTGGGGGGCAGGAAGGTGCTCCCCCCCTTCAGGAGGGGTCCCTCCAACACCCGGAGCTGTTGCTAGCCCAGCTGACGGTGCTGCCGAAGCTGGGGGGAAGCCTCCCTGGGTCTGAGCCTGGTGGGGGCACAGGGCAGGAGACCCTGCCTGCCACTGCTGGGGGTCACGCAAAGCCATGGGTCCTTCTTGCTCCCATTTTCCCACACGTGGCAGTGGGAATAGTGGTGCGGGTGTTTGCCAATGCCAAATAAAAGCCCCGGAGCTAGTCCCAGGAATCCCCCTACGCTCTCCCCCATCCTTCCCCCGTCCCCACCATGCCCAGGGGTGTGTCTGTGGGTCCAGCTCTTGTCCCGCATCCCCCAGGGATGGCTGATGGACCTCAGAGTGAGGTGCCAGTCTTGGAAATGAGTCTCCAGCCATTTTGAGTTTCAATAGAAAATTTGGGGGGTTTTAATAGAAAAAAAAAGATAAATTCCCAGTGAAATAATAATAATAAAAAATAATCCCTGCAGCACTGCTCGTGGGAGAGACACAGGAGCTGTTCTGCTGCTGCACTGCAGTTCTGGGCAGGGAGAGGTGACTTCTGTGGCCAGGGCCACCCTTTCTTGGGGACAGAACCCCCCCACCCTGCAGACATTTTCCCAGGGGACCCCGCGGTGCAGCCCGGGTGTCCTCACAGTGATGTCGCCAGGGTGCTGACATCAGCATCGTCATAGTCCGTGTCCCTCGGGGGCTGTGCCAGGGGGTCTGTGGTGGCTTCTGGGGGACTTGGAGGGGGACTGCTTCCACCTTGGGGGACAGCAAAGGCTGGTGCCTTGGGGAGGGGCTGCTTTATGTCCCTCATGCCAGACCCCAAGTGGGGTCTTGCTGCAGCCTCCATGGATTTGCTGCCTGCTCCCTGCCCGCCACCACAGCCAACCCCCTCCGCAGCAGTGGCTCTCCAGGGGACAGGGCAGCTGTGGCCCCTCTTACCTGTGGGTGAGACACAGCCCCAGCTCGGCCGTGCCACCCCCTTGGAGACATCCCCAGTGCTGGGAGCGGGAGACTCTTCTGGCACGGCCGTGGCATCATCATAGCCATCCGGGGCACCATGCTCAAGCAGGGCAGGGGAGTCTGGGACAGGCACCGGGGTGCATGGGAGTGAACTGGAGGCCATGGCAGGGGTCTGGCTGTGCCACCCCCCCTCCAGCCACGCCACTGGGGATGTGCCTGTGGCACTGGGGCCGCACGCTCTCAGGCAGAGCTGCAGGAGGGATTCATCGGCAGGGGAAGGTGATGCTTTGCTAATGAGAGCTGCAGTCAAGCTGGGCTTGCCTAGGCAAGGGCGGCCGTGTCCCTGCAGCTTCCCAAAACCTGGCTGTGTTCCCCCTCCCCAGGGCTCCCCACTGGTTTCTTGCCCCCGTGCCCTTACCTGAGGCTGCCTTGGGGTCACTCTCCTCCACGTCATCCCCAGTGTAATACGGCAACTTTGTCTCTGACCCCTCCGACAGAGACCCTGGAGGGGGGACACGGGGTGTTGGGGGTGGCCAGAGCCGGCACTGCCCGATGCCACAGAGTGGGGCCACGGTGGGACCAGGGACACCCCCCACAACACAATGCCACACCACCAGGACACGGTGCTGCGGTGAGGCTGGGGGGCAGAGCCTCCCCCCCGCTTCAGGGAAGGGTGCCGGGCATGGAAGGTGGCACTGACCGAAGCGACTGGGCATCTCCTGGTACGCCGGCGTCAAGGCATATTCCAGCTCCTCATAGACAGCATCACCCATGGCACCTGCAGCTCTACCAGGGCCTGAAAGAATAAGCAGTGCTCACCTGGGGCCATGGGCAGCGTGGGTGGCACTGGGGCCACCCACTGCCCATGGCAGGGGGAGCCCGGGACCCCCAAACCAGCTCTTCCCTGGCATCCACCAGCCAGGACCCACCTTGGCACCAAGCCCGGGCACGGCATGTCTGCACGGCCAGGGCACCCAGGGTCAGGCACAGCAGTGTCCCCAGCACTATGCACAAGATCGTTGGCACTGGCACAGTCCTTGCCACTGCTGTCGGGGTGATGCTGCTGGGGTCATCTGTGGGGACATGGCCAGGCAGTGTGAGCAGGCGGACCCTGGCCATCCTGGCACGGGGGGCTGCTGGCATGGGCAGAGCTACCTGTGCAATCGGCACCATCTGGGCAGTGGCTCCCCGGAGACAGGGTGGGCGTCCCGCTCCTGCCATCAATGTCCTTATCACAAGCAATGATGGTGTCCCCACCGGGGCTGCAGGCTTGCAGGTGCCAGGGTGCCAAGGGGCACTGCCAGAGCGAGCGGGACCCCTCCTTGCAGCTCACCCAGGCCAGCCAGGCAGGGGCAGAGGCCCGGGCAGAGGCAGCCATCAGCTTCCCCCCGTCGCCACAGCCCAGCTGCCGGCAAGCTGCGGCGGCCGTGGCGGGGCTGGTGCCGTTGGCACACACGCGGCCCCAAGTGCCATTGTACAGCACCTCCAGGTGCCCACTGCAGCGGCTGCTGCTGCCCACCAGCCGGAGGGAGAGCTGCTCTGCAAGGGGGTGCGGGGGGTCACGGAGCAGCCAGGCTGGGACCCCCCCGGGGGAGATGTTCCCCAACCTGGGGAGACACAGCACTGACCTGAGCAGACGGCACCTGCCCCACCACCGCGCTGGCAGCCGTGCCATGCCGAGGCCGGGCAGTCCCAGAGAGACACCTCCATCCCGGTGCAGCCACCGGCACCCAGCCACAGCGGCCCCGTGCTGGCACCGAAGCGAGCCGAGCTGGGTGCCGCCAGTGCCACCCCACAGCCCAGCTGGCGGCAGGCGACGGTGGCATCCAGGAGGTCCCAGGTGTCCTGGCAGACGGTGGCCCAGGTGCCATTGACGTAGACCTCCACCCGCCCGGCACAGCGCCCAGGGCCGCCCACCAGCCTCACCCGCTGGCTGCCTGCGAGGCACGGAGGGGACCGGGCTGGGGCAGCCGCTCGGGGTGCTGGCACCCCCGGCCCTTCCCGGCACACTCACCCGAGCAGACAATGGCCACCTCCTCGGGGCCGCTGGTTGGTGTGGCGGCCGTCCCCGAGACGTTGCACTGGGCCACGTTCTCCTCGGTGCCGGCACACCACAGCCCCTGCAACTCCGCTGTGCCTGAGCCCGCCATGGCGTAGACCTTCTCCGGCACACCGCAGCCCAGCTGCCGGCACACCACGCTGGCACCCCAGTCATCCCACAGCCCCGCCAGCACACGGGCCCAGGCCCCGGGTCTTGTGGCAACCTCCAGCCGCCCCTCGCACCGGCTCTCCCCCTCCACCAGCCGCAGGGGCTCGGCAATGCCTGCAAAATCACCGGCGGGGCCATGGGGCCGCGGCCCTCCCCTTGCCCTAAAATGACCCTGCGTCTTCCACTCCCGATTTTTGGGGTGTCCCAAAAGCCCCTTCAGGCTTTTTCCTAGTGGGTGCCATACAGACCTGAGCAGTTGATGGCAGCGGCGTGGCCAGGGGGGCAGGCGGGCTCCCCCAGCACCGCTGTGGGGCACTCGCCCGGGTGCCGCTCGCTCCCGCTGCAGACCAAGGCGTGCCGCTGCAGTGGCCCATCCCCGCTGCCGAAGGAGCCTCCTGGGGGCACGGTGGCAGCAGGGCCACAGCCAAGGTGGTGGCACAACACGTGGGTATCAGGCAGGTCCCAGCCAGTGGCGCAGAGGGACCCCCATGTCCCCCCCAATTCCACCTCTACCCGCCCGGTGCAGCTCGAGCTGTTGCCAACCAGCCGAAAACCTGTGTAAGCTGTGACAGAAAGGGCATTGAGGGCAGGGGGGACGGTGCAGGGACCCCCTGGCAGCAGCCCCCAGCAGCACCCCCCAGCATCCCCAGCGCTTACGGGAGCAGACGATGTTGGCGTGGCTGGCGCAGCCCTGGCCACGGGGCGGCTGGCGGCTGCAGCGGGACAGGAGGGGCTCGGTGCCAGTGCACTTGAACCCCTGGTCCCACCGCAGCCCCGCTCCTGACTCGAACCAGCCGGTGCCGTGGATGGCCAGTGCCGCGCCGCAGCCCAGCTCCTGGCACAGCACCTGGGCAGCCTTCATGTCCATGTGGTCCTCGCAGACGCTGGCCCAGGCTCGGTGCTGCCAGACCTCCAGCCGCCCGTCACAGGCACCGTCACCACCGATCAGCCGGGCAAACCCTACCAGGACAGCTGTGGGGGTCAGCGGGGAGGGATGCACCAGGCTCGGCACGTCCCCCACCAACACCCAGCTCCTACCTTGGCAGACGACAGCAGTGTCAAAGTTGTGAACGCCAGTGTAGGGTCCCCAGCCGCGGATCTCACAGTCCCAGAGGGTGGCCTCGTCCCCGCGGCAGCTGACAATAGCCAGGTTGATGGGGCCATCCCCCCTGCCGAAGCGGCTGCTGGCGTCATAGGAGTTGATGGCCGAGCCACAACCCAGCTGCCGGCACACCACCTCGGCGTCCTCCATGGTCCAGCTCTCGTCTGCCACCGTGCCCCAGCGTCCCTGCAGCTTCACCTCCACCCTCCCGGCGCAGGGATCCTCACCACCCACCAGCCTCAGCTCCACCGCATCTGTACCAGGGCACCGGCACGGTCTCAGCCTTGCCCAGGGATGCCCTGGCACACGGCGAGTGTCCCAGCATGGCCAGTCTCCCCACCTCACCTCTGCAGGTCACCCCCACGTCCCGCTCGTGGCCGCAGAAGTGCTCTCCCCAGCCAAAGTGGGGACAGTCCTGCAGCGTCTTCTCGTCACCCCGGCAGAAGAAGGGCTGCAGCCAGATTCGGCCGGTGCCTTGCCCAAACGGGGCATAGACGGATGCATGGGCCACCGCGCCGCAGCCCAGCTGCTGGCACACCACGGCGGCCCAACGGGCATCCCAGTCAAAGTTGTAATTGCAGACTGAGCCCCACTCGTCCCTGTGCTTCACCTCCACCCGGCCAGCGCAGCGCCCACCTCCGTCCACCAACCGCAGGTCCTCGGTGCCTGCAGCAAGGAGAGTGCTGAGCCCAGAGCCGGAGGGGGGTCCCTGCCCCATGGCTGCTGCCTCCAGCCCTGCTGCTCACCCCCCCAGAGCTTCACACACAGCAGAAGCCCCAGCACCCTGACAGGCACCATCCTGCCGTCCCGGACCCCCCCAGGGTGGGGTGGGGTATATATAGGCAGCACCGCAGCAGGGAGCCAATGGAGGCGGCAGCACCTTTTGAGCCGTTATCAAGTGGGTTATCTCCCAGCTGCCGGGGCCCGGCCTCCAATAACCTGCTCCGTGCCCAAATATGAGGCTCAGCTCCGCTTCTGGCGTCACACATCTCGCCATGGTGGGTCGGTACCCGGATGTCCTCGGGGGGAGGCCAGGCCTCCCCAAGGCACCTGCCGCCAGCACAGGGCACATGGACCCTTCCCACTTGTGTCCCCCCATGGAGCTCACCCTGCTGCCAGAGCCTGGTGAAGCCCAGTCCTTTTGGCAACAGGATTCACCCCAAAATCTACCAAAGCCTCCACGAGGCTGCCCTCTGCACCAGCACGGAGCAAAGCCCCAAGACCCCAGCACCCATTCTTGGGGTGCTCCCCTCCCTGGGATGCTTGGAGACCCCCAAGGTGGGGGACACCGAGATGAAAGCAGCCCCGAGGCTCCCCCCTGTTTGCAGGTGGCACATCCCTAGCTCCTTGTGGATGCCGGCAGCACATGGCGGCATTGCTTGCAGGTGTGCCTGGCGTCCAGCAACAGCGTGGGCAGGAAGGAGGCGGTTTCCCCCCAGGCAGGGACCCCGACGTTGGCATCGACCACACGTGGCTCCCCAGCCACCTGCAGCGCTGCCGGGAACACCGTGCTTCCGCGGGCCCGCACCTGCCTGCGGTTAATGCTGCTGAGGGGAGCAGGGAGCTGAGCTGGTGCCAGGGGCAACCTGCCTGGCTGAGCCGGGACCAAGCACCAGCAAAATCCAATGTGGGGGGAGGTAGGAGGTGGGAAGGAGCATGAGCTCCCTCGAGGCCTCAGTTGCGTGTGAGGATGAGGATGGGGCCGAGCCACCCACGGCCACGGGATCTGGCAGGCTCTGTCAGCGCTGAGCAATGCTGGTGGCCACGGCAGGGCCGGGGCGCTGGGACGCCGTGCAGGGCGAGGAGGAGGCGATGCAGCAGGTGGTGAGGGGCTGCAGATGTGCCCGCCCAGGCAAAACCGCCACAAGCACAGTGACAGCCCCAAACCCTGCTGGCAGCGGCAGGGCCCAGCCACCTGCGGAAGCACAGGCGGGCGAGGGGCCACACGCAGCAGCAGCCGTTGGCGGTGGTGTGACCACACGGGGGACCACACGGGGGGCACAGCTGCAGGCAGCGTGGGCAGCACCGCCACATGCTGCTGGCCGCCGCGTGCGGCTGGGGGCCTGCCACCTGCAAATGGCCCTGTGTCACCTCGAGGCCGGGTGTGTGTGTGTGTGTGTGTGTCTCTGAGCCCAGTGCTGGTGTCACATGGGACGTCCCCGCTGGTGGTGCAGTGGGGACCTGCTGTAGCTACCTGTCCCTCCTGCCCGCACATGGCAACCAGGGAGCAGCTGGGGATGGGGACCTGCCAGGGATGAGGATCCCACAGGGGATGGGGACCTGCTGGGGATAGGGACTCCACCAAGGACGGGGACTCTGCCAGGGATGGGGGCCCTGCAAGGGATGGGGATCCCACTGAGAATGGGGACCCCGCCGGGGATGGCAGGAGGGGATGACATGGCTTTGGTGACCCCAGGGCGAGCAGTAACCCCCCCGCGGGCCAGGGACACCGGGAGAGGGCGGTGGCCGAGGTTCACGAGAGGTTTTGATCCCTGAATTCCACGCGTGGCTCCCCAAAAGGGCGCCCGGGGCCGGCGAGAAGCGCTGCCCGGCGCTGGCCCCGCCCACGGCCCGCAGTCCCCGCCCGCCCCCGCCGTACCCACCCCCCCCCGACAGGGGGCGCCGCCGCGCGGCCGCGTTGCTCCGGAAAGAGCCGAGCGGCGGCGGAGGCGGCCGAGGCGGGGCGGGGCGGGCGGCGCGGGGACGATGGCGCAGCAGGTCGAGCAGCTGCGGGCGGACGGCGTGTACAAGGAGGTGCTGCGGGAGGGCACCGGGCCGCTGCCCGACTTCCGCGACGGCACAAAGGTCAGAACCGCACCGCCGCCGCCGGGACGGAGACGGGGGCGAGGGGACGGGTGGGGGCGGGGGAGGGGGGGGGGGGCTGGACGGCGCAGCGCGCATGTGCAGCCCCTCCCCCCCGGTCGCCATGGTGACGCCGCGGCCTCCTTGTCCCCCTTCAGGCCACCTTTCACTACCGGACGCTGCGATGTGGGGACGAGGAGACGCCGCTGGACGACAGCCGGGCGCGGGGGAAGCCCATGGAGCTCATCGTGGGCAAGAAGTTCAAGCTGCCGGTGTGGGAGGCGGTGCTGCGCACCATGCGGGCCGGCGAGCGCGCCCGCTTCCGCTGCGACGCCAAGGTGGGCGGGGCTTGGGGCCGGGGCTTGATGCTCGCTGTGAGCGGCCCGTGCGCTTGGGGGCGTGGTTTGTTGGGGCTTTATGCCCTGCAGGGCGTGGTTTGCCGGTGTGGGGGCGTGGCCTTCACTCACACTTGGCGCAACCGCCTCGCCGAGCCCCCGGCCCCGCGGTGGGGCCCCGGGGACGTCCCTGTCCCCACCCTGGGAGCAGCCCGGCCCAGCGCCACCTCCCCCTGCCCCGCAGCACGTGGTGCTCTACCCGCTGGTGTCCAAGAGCCTGCGCAACATCGCAGCGGGGAAGGACCCGCTGGAGGGGCAGCGGCACTGCTGCAGCATCGCCCAGCTGCACGAGCACTACTCCCTGGGCTACCCCGACCTCGACGAGCTCCAGAAGAACCCCCAGCCCCTCATCTTCGACATCGAAGTGCTCAAGGTGAGGCACCGTGCCAACGGGGGCAGCCCAAGGATGGCCGGTGGCACCCATGCCCCGGTTGGAGGCTGCGGGCAGCGGGGTGCTGGGGCTCTGCCCTCACGACGGGGTGCTGGCAGGTGGAGGCGCCCGGCTCCTATCAGCAGGATCCGTGGGCCATGACGGATGAGGAGAAGCTGCAGGCTGTACCCCTGATCCACAAGGAAGGCAACGAGCTGTACCGGCAGGGCAAGGTGCAGGAGGCAGCTGCCAAATACTACGATGCCATCGCCTGTCTCAAGAACCTGCAGATGAAGGTGGGGCTCCCCTGCCGCCCTGGCTGGGGGGCGTGCAGTCCTCCCTGCATCCCTCTTGGGAGCTTCCCCTCACTCTCCCTCTTCTGTCTCATCCTGCAGGAACAGCCCGGCTCTCCGGACTGGATCGAGCTTGACCAGAAGATCACACCCCTCCTGTTAAATTACTGCCAGTGCAAGCTGCAGTGCGAGGAGTACTACGAGGTGCTGGATCACTGCTCCTCCATCCTCAACAAGTACGAGGGTAAGGAGCGGCGGGCCAGCCTGGCCAGCCGCGGTGCACGCCAGCGGAGCGAGCAGGTACCAGGGAGCCCCCCCTGCGCTCTGCCAGCCCAGCAGCTCTCTCCCCGCAGACAACGTCAAGGCCTACTTCAAGCGGGGGAAGGCCCACGCGGCGGTGTGGAATGTGGCAGAGGCGCAGGCTGACTTTGCCAAAGTGCTGGCCCTCGACCCCTCGCTGCGCCCCGTCGTCTCCAAGGAGCTGCGGAGCCTGGAAGCCCGACTGCGGGAGAAGGACGCCGAGGACAAGATCCGCTTCAAGGGCATCTTCTCGCAGTAGAGCCCACAGTCGCAGCGGAGAGCCCACCGCTCTCTGAACAGGTCCTTTTAGATATTCCACATGTGGAATGTTCATTGATGTTTATTAATGTTTAATACAAATTTTACTTATTTGAAGTCATTTGAAGTGGCCCGGGAGCTCGCCATGGCCCGGTGACACGGCAGTGCACTTAAGTCGCAGTATTAAGCAGCGTGTAGCAATCACAGCGCACGGCTGAAGCACAGACAGAAGGGGAAGCTCTTTGCCGGGCTCCACACTGTGCTCATCATCACGCCAGGAACAGACGCGTGGGGTGACACGAGCTCAAGCCTGCTGCTCTCTGCCAAGTTCTTTTATTCTTTGTTTGATGTTTTTATACTTTATGTTGAGCTGAGCCACCGCACCTGGGGCTGGCTGAGCTGTTCGTGGCCGCAGGGGCTGCGTTGCTGAGCCTCAGCCCCGGCTCTTGCCTGTTCACGCCTGTACTCCACGCCACGTCCTCCATCGTCACTTCTCAAGGCTGCTGCTATCATCCCAAGCCGGTGTTTCCTCTATAGTACATCATCATGTCAGCATCGTAAATATTTTATATAGAATAACTGCTTGTTAGTGCTATCTATATAAAACTCTGGTTGTGCTATGCCAATATAAACAGAAGTAAAACTACTCACAGGCACCTGGTCACTCAGAAAATTTGCTGTTACAGGTAAATGAGGTAAAAACCCTGCAGGCAGGCCAGGAACAGGTCAGCAGGGTGGAGCCTGGCAAGCCCTGGCCCTGAGGCCTTGCAAACTCGCTGCAAAACAAGCCTTTAACTTGCTGTGGTGAGCAATGGATGTGTTGTAGCTGCTAAATGACTGTTCTAAGGTGTAGAGACGGGAAGAAAGCTCCATCCTGGGCTCACGGTGTAAAAGAGCTCTGATGCACACAGAGGATGTGTCAGCACGTGCCCCCCCATGGCCCGGTGCTGCAGGAGGTCAAAGCCAAGCCCACGCTGCTGCAGCACCCCAGACCTCCTGGCCCTCACCCCATGCCTAGCCCACAGGTGACAGCAGGGTGGCTGAGCCAGCAGCTTTCCTCTGCCTGCCCCACACTCCCTCCACCCCTGCCCTAGCACCATGGCTCTCCTCTTGCACAAAAGCTCTAACCGCTCACGCAGCGTACGGCTTAATGCCGACATCGACGCGTACCTGAGAGCAGCGGTGCAACCCAGAGACACCCCAAGCTGTGCCCTTCCCCGCCATGACGTGTCCTAAACAGCCCCTGACCAAACCATGCTGCCCCAACACCACCTCCCCATGTGACACCGTGTCCCCGGGTCCAAGGCTTCCCCAGGCCAGGGCTCTGCTGGTGGCTGGCAGCCCTGGTGCCACCTTCCGTGGCTGACAGGTACAGAGCAGACACGGGTACCGGTGCCTCGTCTTTACATTGCTTTATTCACACCGAAACGAAAATAAGAGAACAGAGGAACCGCTGTTGAATGCCAGCCCTTCCTCTGCCCTGCAGCTGGCAACACTGAACGGAAATAAATAGGAGGGGAGCAGGGGGGTGCCGCTCGCCCTGGGGCAGGGCTGCAGCCCCCACAGTGCTGCCTGGGGACAGATCACCCCGGAGGGCAACACACCAGCTCCTCTGGGCTGGGGGGCGGGGGGAGAAATTCCACCAGGCACTGCCCAGCGCAGCTCTACAGCCCCAAGGACCGGAGGGGGACAGGGCAGCGGGGTGGAGGCAGAGCTGGGGGGCAGCAGGGGGGACCCAGGGTGGCTCAGTCCCGAGGGCATGGCCCTGGATCTCAGCAGGGCTCGGAGTGCCGTCTCCCAGGGCCCCTCAGTCTCCGGGGACCCAGCGCCCTTGTCTCCTTCCTATGGGCTCAGGGCCCATGGCAGGCTCCAGCCCCCGGTGCTCCCGGCTGGGAAATGAAGGCTGCGGTGGAGGGGGGACACAGTGGCTGTGCCACCCTCACTCCTCACCCTCCAGCTTGAGGCTGACGCTGCGGGGCTTGGCCCGGGGCAGGCCAGGGGGGGCTGGCGGGGGTCCCCCATCCCGCTCTGCCTGGCTGGAGCCCCGTGACCGCAGGAGCTGGCTCTGCTTCCGTAGGAAGTCGACGGGCGCTGGGCAGCCATAGGTGCCTTTGCCCAGCACAGGCCGTGGGGGTCCCTTGGGGGAGTGGGCTAGGGCTGAGGCTTCCAGCTGAGCCAGGTGGGCTACATAGCCCTCGGACAGGAACTGCAGGGGACACAACGTGAGCCGGCAGCCCCAGCCACCACACTCACACCGCCATGGTGGGGTCAGCAGTTCCCCCCAGGAGCCCCAGCCGCGCCACCCTACCTGGCACTGGTTATTGAACTTCTTGACGGCCCGACCCACGATGTAGATGTGCGCCGGCGTGAGCCCCAGCGAGCTGTAGACGGAGACATCCTTGGTAGAGCCGTAGCCAGCGACAATGGTAATCTCTGCCTGCTCACGAACAAGAGTATTAGGGACCGACCCTTCCCACAGGGACAGCAACCCCCAGGGGACTGGGACACCCTCATTTTACAAGGGGATGGCTGCAACACCCCTGGGCTGGGAGCTTCCCCCCTGCGCCTCGTCATGGGCAAGGGTGCCAGCTCCACCACCACAGCCTGGTCCAGCTCCGAGCATCTCCGCATGCGCTGCTACCCCACCCCCCGGGACGGAGGTGGCTGTGGCACAGCCCACGCTACCCCTCCACCACCATCAACCCCGTGTCCCCAGCCCTGCCAGCATCCCCATCCCCACCTCGGTGCGCAGGCTCTGGAGGAAGGCAGCTTTCTGGCGCAGGGGGTCGTGGGTGAGGCCATCGCAGAAGGAGACTGCGCCGTGGGGGAAGTTGTGCTGAGAGAGCCAGGCCACCACACGATGCTTCTGCATGTCAGGGCGTCCCGTCACATAGATGATCATGTAGCCCGAGTCCTGCCAGTGCCTAGGAGGGGACATGCGCTGCTGCCAGGAGCCTGTGCGGGGACAGTCCTGCTGGCGGGAAGCCACCAATAATCTCCCAACACAGCACATGTGGGCGCTGCCTCCAAAACCTGCCTCCTCCCAGGGATCTTTATCAAGGCTGAGGGCACAGCACAGCTGCAGGACCAAAAGCAGGAGTATTTTCCCACAAGAAGGCACTAGCGCAGAGATACTGTGAAGACTTTCTGGGCCAAGGGGTGGTGGGAGATCCCCCAGCTCACCCCTGGGAAGGCAGCCTGCTCCAGTGCCCCTCGCTACCCCAACTGGGTTGTCACCACACCATGCAAGGAGGGGAGGATTGTCCCCCTTAATCAAAGGGCACCTACCGCACAACGTCAACAGCCCCTGCCCGCACTTTGGGGTCACTGCCCATGATGGAAACGCTGGCAGTGAAGGAGCCATCGATGCTGAACACGACTGACTCTGTGCCCCGGGCCACCACCGTCAGGTACGCCTCGGCGTAGCTGTGGTCCCCCCTGGGATGGGAGAGTGGGAGGGCTCAGCACCAGCTCTGCCCAAGGGGCCGGAGGGGCACCCGGGATGGCACAGCACACCTGCGTCTCACCTGACCACCATGCGCACGGGGTAGATGCCGATTGCCAGAGCCTTGTCTGGAGGGATGGTGAAGGTCAGGCGCCCGCTGCCGCTCGTCACCTCGGTGCCATAGTACAGCCACTTCCCTGACAGTGGCTGTGTCATGATGTAGATGTCCACCTGGGAGAGGGAAAAGAGCCGAGCACAGACTGAACCTCCAGATCCTGCCACGTCCCCAACCTAAAGTCCTCACAACCCTCACCCACCACCCCACACAGAGTCCCAGTTCACCACATCCCTTCCCCTGCTATGGGTGACACTAGCCCCGTGCTCCTTCCTGGACATCCCTGCCCCACCTGATGGGGTGCTGGTGGCACCTGCAGACCCAGCAGTACCTTCTCGCCCGTCAGCGTCACCACATCCAGGGGTCCGTACATGAAGCGCCCACTGAGGACCTGCGCTTTGCCCTCACACACGATCACGTCACAGGCCCGGTGGTTGGCCGTCACGTTCTGCAGGGACACCAGGGTCTCAGCAGCTTGCCCTGGGGATGCAGCTGGCACCCAAGGGAGCCCCTGAGGTGGCACAGGGGCCCCACCGGGCTGCGGGACCATCCTGGCATCCTCCTGGCAGACGGGAGCAAACCCTCTGGCTGCATCACCCCATGGCCAGGGTCTGCCCTGGCAGCCAGTGACGGCCAGAGCCCCAGAGCCCCAGCGAAGGGTCAGGCTGCCGACAGGCACGCACCCGGATTTTCACTTGGGTGCGCTTGCGCTGCCACTTCTCCCGGGGGATGGCAGGGCTGTAGATAGAGCTCTCCTCACTCTCTGCCGGCTGCGGCCCCTCCTTCTCCATCACCTGCCAAGGAGCACAGCCCCAGCTCAGCCCCTGCTAGCCCCAGCGAGCCGTGCCGCCCAGCCCACCATGCCCGCCGTACCTGGCGCAGGATGAAGGCCACCACGTCGGAGGACTCCCAGTAGCTGGCGTGGAAGAGGTGGGGCAGGGTGATGGTGGGGAAGGCGGTCAGGGCGTCGGGGCAGTACAGCGAGTAGTCAATGCGCTTTGGGCCCCACCAGCGCTCCAGGACTGCGGGGAAAGCTCGAATGAATCCATCCCCAGACCTTATCCTGCATCATAGATCCCAAGGTGCCGGCATGGGATGGGATGGGCAGGGAATGGCACTTACTCTTGACAACTTCACTGGTGCTGGCGGGAGTGGGGGGCTCTCCCAGTTCACTGCCCTTCCAGAAGCCCCCAAAGCTGCTGGTGGGGGTAGGGGGTGCAGCCACGTCCACCTTTGGCAGGAACAGGGCAGAATGCATCTGCAGGGCCTCCGCTGTGGAGAGAGACAAGTGAGGAAACCCAGAGCCCCAAGGGGACACCACCCACCCCGGGACCAGCCCTCCAACAGAGCCCCAGAGGGGTGGGCAGGGGTCGCACATCACTCTCCCCCCACCGCAGCTGGGCTGCTGTGGTGCCGTGGGTGCTCTGGGATGCACCGGAGCCTGCACCGCACCCCGGGGTGCCCAGGACCAGCCCGGCGTAGGGGCTGCTCACCCAGCAGGGACGAGGTGCCGTCACCCAGGGGGTACTTCTGGTAGCGGGGCACACTGAGTGGTGGGACAGCGTGGAAGGCCTTGGCCAAGAGGGGCTCGAGGCGAGAAGCGCAGGGATCGGCCGCGTGGAAGAGGTTGTAGATCTGCTCACAGGCGGGACGCAGCTGGGCCACTGCGGCAGAGACGGGGCGTCGGGGCTGCCCAGCCTGCGCAGCGAGGAGCCCGGCGGGGACAGGGCAGTATGGCAGGGACTCAACGCCCAAGGTGGAAAAAGCAAGACTGGGTAAGAGGAAAGGGGAGGCAAACCCAGGACATCGGTGACAGCCAGGGACGAGCTGGGGCTGGCACAGTGCAGGGAAGGGGATGCTTGGGCACACACCAGTGCCGACACCCACACAGCCAAGGCTGGGTGCACAAGGGGCTCAAACCCAGGCAGGGTTTTGGGGGAGGTCCCGGGGGTTGCAGAGGGAGCACGAGTCAGGGACAAGAGTTCAAGCCCTGCAGGGAGGGCTGGGGGCTGGCACCGTGGCTGGCAGGGGTCCTCACCATCCAGAGCAGGCATGACGGTCTTGCGCAGCGCGAGCACCAGCCCCAGCGGGGAGCCAAAGAGGAAGAAGCCGGATACCTTAAAGTCGAGGCGGGTGCTGGTGCCCTCTGCCCCGTCCAGCGGCATGGGGCCACTCCGCGGTGCCTCTGCCTCCAGCGGAGCCTCGCTGGCCTGCAAGCTGGGACAGTGGGGCTGGTGGGCATGGGGAGGGACAGCACTGTCCCGCTGCCACCAGCCTGGGGACAAAGCTGTGCCCAGCATGGCTCCGATAGTCTGGAGGAGCTGCTGGAAGCAGCAGAGCTCCAGCAAGATGCCCCCAGGGCAGGCTGCCCCCATGCAACGCTCCTCCCCAAGCTGGTGCGGATGGGAAATTCGCCCTTTCCATAAAGCACAAAATTAGTCAGGTCAGGAGGGCTCCCAAGGGCTCCCACAGGGATGGGCCACAGTGCTGCAGTCCACCCCCCGCTTGCTCTCACCTGCCCGAGGAGCTGTGATGGTGGCTGTCCCCCTGCTCTCGGCAGGGCAGCTGTGCCCCCGGCTCGGGGCTGGTCTGGCTGGACCCTGTGGCTCCGTCCGCCCCGTCGGCCAGTGGGTCCCTGCTGCCACACAGCTCGGGGGAGACGGGCTCCATGCTCTGTAGGGGGAGAGGCAGCAAGTGCCCGGCCCCCACTTAACCCCCACCAGCACCCCCGTCAACCCTGCACCCAGGGGCACGGACCCCCTTCCCGCCCCTGGCATGTGGCAGGGTGCCGGCACTCACCAGGCTGCCGCGGCGGCTGCTGCTGCGACTGCCCCCTGCACCTGCCCGGCTCTGGCAGAGCGCGTCAAAGCCCAGGATGCCGCCCACACAGTCCCCCAGCAGCACCACCTGCGGACAGCACACACCCATGCCAAGGGTGACAAAGGACAGAGCCCCCAGGGGCACAGCCCCAGCTGGAGCCCGGAGCAAAGGTTCCCCCAAATCCCCTCTCACCTGCCCGCAGAAGCCGGCTCCCTCCCCGGAATGCAGGAAAGCGCTGTACGCCTGGTTGGCACGGGCAATGACAGCACCCACAGCGTGCTGGTAGCTCCCCGAGGAGGTGGCCAGCAGCGGGAGGGCTGCCAGCGGGATGTGGTCCTGGCTGCTGGACAGGCTGTCCCTGTCGTGGCTGTAGGGGCTGAGCCTGAGGGACACGGAGGGGAGGATGAAGGAGGCTGCCCCAATGTCCCCACCCCACCGCACGACACCCACTTGCCCCAGGATGCTGCACCAGGAGTTATCTCCATCCCATCACTTGTCCTGGATGCTACACCAGGAGAAGGAAAGTCTCCTCTTCGAGGCCACCACCTCCCTGGTCCCCTCCCACAGCTCTGGGGTGGCTTTTCAGGTGGACAGCCCCTGCCTCGCCTCGTGGCATGGTACCCATCCCTGGCATAGGGCGCTGCCATCCATACTTAGAGACGAGGGCGTAGGCAGCAGCGCAGATGGGTGGGCAAGGCACCAGGCGCAGCGCCACATGCCCCAGCGCCTCGGGGAAGTGGACACGGGTGACGGCGTCGAAGGTGGCCACCAGCGTCTGCACATCTGCCTGCTTGGAGCCCGGCTCTCCCACTCCCTGGTCCAGGATGTTGCCGCTGTGGAGGATGAGGAAGAGCGCGTGGATCCGGCATACCTGTGCCGCGCTCTCCACCAAGCCGCCCTGCGGGAAGGAGAGTACTGCCCTTGGCACCCGTGCTGGCAAGCATGACCAGGGGGCACGACCCGAGGGAAGGGACAAGTGGGGCACACACCTCGGGGAAACCAGTCGCCCCCAGTCCTTCGCCATCCACCTTGGTGGCACTGGCTCCGTCCCCTGTGAGCACACAGCCCCGGTGAGCCTGGCTGGGGTGCCCAGGCAGGGGTTAGCCCTGTCCCAGGACACCTACACCAGGATTTGTGGCCAGGGCCCCCCGACTGCTCACCCAGTGCCTCATCCAGCTCCACTGGCCGCTCCAGCGTGTCCAAGAAGTCGTTGGAGCTCCACTTCGTCATCTCCTTCGCAAAGACCTCGTCACTGTCGGACAGGTCCTCTGCAGTGGCAGGGAGGGGACCATGGGTGGGGGGAGCACCCCTGTGCTTGCACCCGCACCGCAAGAGCACGCAGCCAGGCACACCCAGCCCACCCCAAGCTGCTGCCCGGCCCCTGCCACTGAAATCCCGAGCTGTGGCCACGTGGCTGCCCTGCCGTACCGTGAGCATCGAAAAACTCCTCCTCAGAGCTGTTCTCAGAGTCACGGGCGATGTTCTGCATCCGCCACTCAGACAGGCTCTGAGGAGACACCCCCCCTGCCACCAGCACGGGGTCAGCACCCAGCATCCCCCCACAGTGAGACCCCACTCCTTCCCCAAAGCTCCCCCTTGTTACTCCACCCAAAGCCCCCCTCTGGCAGATCCAGGGCCACCCTGGGTCACCCAGGGCCACTCCTGGGAGATCCAGGGACATCCAGAGCCCTCCCAGGAGACCCAGTGCCACCCAGACCCCCACCCAGGAGACCCAGGACCACCCCAGGGTCACCCAGATGCCCACCCAGGAGACCCAGGGCCGTCCCAGGTCACTCAGATCCCCCTGCCAAGAGACCCAGGGCCACCCCAGGGTCACCCCAGGGTCACTCAGGGACCCACCACTAGAGCACCACTTGGCAGACCCAGAGGCCCCCCCCAGGGAGACCCAGGCCAGGGAGGAGAGGGTCCCTCAACAGATCTCCTACGTAGAACAGCAGCAGCTGGGACACAGGGGTCCCCGTCACACCCATGCAAGACCTGGTCTCTCACCTCCATGCTGGGAAGAGTAGGAGGACCGGGAAGAGGTGGACCACTGCTTGGCAAAGGTATCATCAGGGGAGGCGTCAGCCACCCCCTGCACCTCGGCCCCCTCCTGCCCACCGGCACCCCCTGACTCTGGCCGCCCCTCAGGACAGGGCCCAGCGGCAGGGGGCTCCTCAGCCTCGCCGCACTTGGCCATCCTCTGCGCCAGCATCCGCGCTGTCTCCTCCTCCAGCTGCCTGATGTCCTCCATCGTCAGGTCCGTCCACTCGTCCTGCCAGCACCAAGCCTGGCGGTGGGCACGCAGCATCACCTTCCGCAAACCTGCGAGGGGGAAGCAGAGTAAGACAGGGGGAGCAAGCCCGGCATCACCCCGGGGTCCCCCAAACCTTCCCCCACAGCAGCACCAAGGTGCCGGGGTCGAGGGCTCGCCACGGCTGCCCCACACTCACCCACATCATGGATGAACTGCTCGATTTTGGACTGCATCCCCCAGTAGCGGAACTCCACCTTGCAGAGCTTGTAAGCACACATCAGGGGCCCGCCAGTGGCTGCCTCCAGCCAGTCGTCCCCCAGTGGGCCCCGGCCCGTCTTGGCCGAGTGGTAGAGCTTGGGGTCCTCCTCAGGCTTGTATTCCCCAGGGGAGATGGGGTCACGCACGATGTCGATGGTGTCTGCAGGGGGGAACAGTGCTCGTCACCCCACGGCACTTGGCGAGGGGATGTGGGCGGCAGCTGCCCTCGGGCGGAAAAAACTCATAAAAATCAGATGGGGCACCCATCAAATTATTCCCACACCCATGCACCCAGCACAGCCAGTAGCAAACACCCTCCACCCTGCAGCTATAACATCAAAGGCACCCTTGGGTGGGCCTGAACACATCCCGTCCTTGCATGGGGGCCTGATCCGGCACTGTGCGGAGTGGTGTGGCCGCGAGAGGCAGCGGGGCCATGGGGGGAGGCGCAGGGGTGCAAAGAGCCAGGGCTGACACACGTAGGTGCATTAGCCAGGAGATTTAGCAGCTGGGAGAGTGGCCCTGGGGGACACGGGGGCTGGTGCTGAGGACAGCCAGATGAAGCAGCTCAGCACAGGGGTAAGCCCCACCAGCTGCACCCCATCCCACCCCCCAAGACCTGAGGGTCCCCCAATAACAGGTCATAGAGCACAGCAAAATCACCATGTGACCCAGGAGGAGCCCCCCTCAAGCTTGGGGGTGTGATGGCAACACCCTCCTCTCCCCAAATGGGGGTGGCCTCCCCAAAACTGGAGGCAGGGGGGCTCACGGATGGCACCCAGGAAAACATAAGCCAATAGACCCTGGGAGGGGGCCAGTCAGCCCCAATCCTGCACAAAATCTCCTGTGGTTCAGCTGCTCCAGCCCTGTCTCCAGGCCAGCTCCCTCCAGCCTGGGCTACGGGGGTCCCGCTAGCCCCCACGACCTTCCCACAGAGCTGTCCCCAGCCAGCCCCCCCAGACCATGCCAGCCCCCACATTTATTTGCCCCCATTGATGCCCCTGAGGCATCCATTGGCCTTTTCCTCCAGCTTGGGCCAAAAAAAAAGGGGGGGAAGAGGACTTTTAAGACTCCAAAAGCAAAGAACAGTTGCAGAGCAGGCGCTTGGAAGCGGGGCTGTTCCCGTGGTGGGCAGCTGCAACGCAAAGGGCCACCAACCCTCCAAACCTCCCCAGCCTTCAAAACACACTGTGGGCTGGGAAAGCAGCACCCGTGGTGTCCAAACCCTGCAGCAAGAGGCCGGGAGGGCACCCCGGGGCTGGCACCCACTGCCTGTGCCGCTGTCCCCCCCAGTTATCATTATGCGATGGGTAAAGCCCCTCTGCCGCTGCATCACACAAACTAGAGATGCCTTGACAAAGCAGTGCTGCTCAGCCCCAGGCTGGCAGTCGGCACATGGCCGGTGCAGCGGCGAAGCGAACATGAGCCCTTAAATCGGTGCCCGAGGTGCCGGCTGAGCGGCTCGGATGGCAGCACGCTGCGGCCAGCAGTGAGGAGCTGGGATGAGATCTACTGGCTCCCAGCAGTATCGCTCCTGCAACAACCAGTGGGTCTGTCTGCTTTTACCGCTGGGAAAAAAACTGGTGATGCAGCAGTTATCCCTGTGGCTGGTCCAGACCACCTTACTGCACTGCCTTTTGAAATGTGAGATGAGATTTAAATCTGTCAGTGCTATGGGACACCACGGTCAGAGCGAGAGCTGGCAAACACAATCCCAGCAGAGTCCACACTGGGGCTGGTCCCAGCCCAGCCCCACTCCCCATGGGACACAGCAGACGCCCCGAGATGCTGCAGGACGGGCACCGGCAGGGCAAAAGTCAGGCAGGGCAGCAAGCAGCAGGCACAGAGCTGTGCCCTGCCTGCTATCCACTTGGCCCCGGTTGCTGCCGGTGGTGGCAGGGGCAGAATGCATCCCCCCCAGCCCAAGCTGCCAGCATCCCGGCCGGACATCCCTGGTGCGGCAAGAGCCAATGACAGAAATAGGTCAGATGAATCATTTCCTGAGTGCCTATTTTAGGCCTCCATTTTAAGAGGCAGCACGTCACGCTCTGCACTCCAGTACCTAAAACGACTAGACTGACACCATGGGGAAAGGGAAGCAACAGTGGCCGGGGCCAAACCCGCTGGCGAGGGAGGAATCCCACCCCGGGCTCCTGGCTCTGCCTGCCGGTTCCCCCCAGAGAGCAGTGGAGGGGCCTGGACCTGGAGAGTGACCTGGAGCAAAGCCCTGGGGAGCAAGGGAAGCAAGGCAGGGGATGGGAAAATGGGGACATGCTTTTCCAGATCCTCCCTGCCTCCACCTGCTCCAAAATGTCCTGCTGGAGCCCGGTGTGGGCTCCCACATATACCCGGAGAGGGGCCAGGAAGGCAAAGCTGTGCCAGATGACGTGGGACAGGGCTGGGACCAGGAAGGGGAAGGCTGCAAACAAATACACAGGCAAGGGAAGGCGGCAGAGGACGCAACTTCCCCCCTAAACACCTTAACGCAGACTGTAGTTCAGCAACACTGCCAGGGGAGTGGGAAGGGGGCTCAGGGCACCAGTGCCCTCCCCTGCTGGGGTCCCTCCAAGGCTGTCCCCAAAACGTGAGGGCCAGCAGGGAGAGCAAAGCCAGGCACGTTGCAGCCAGCAGGGAAGCTGAGCCCCTCGGGGCGGCACGCACTCAGCCCAGGGAGCACCACGTGGGAGCCCCGGCAAGGCACCGCGTCCTGCCCGGCGCCCCGTGCCAGCCTCGCAGCATCCGTACGCACCCAGAATCCTCTGCCTCTTCTCCGCCGCGCTCAGGTTGAAGACATTGGTTTGCTGGCCCGCGTCTGGCCGGTAGTATGTCTCGATCTCGATGGAGAACTTCTCCACGAAGGGACACGTGTACCTGGGGGATGCGTGGGGACAGGGCTGAGCCCAGCAGGACGGCTGGCCCCGCAGCCCACCCCTCGGCCACAGCGGGTCCCACCTGGTTCGGGTGTAGGGGTAGGCGTTCCAGGATTCCTCCTCCACCTGCAGCGCAGCCTTGGGGAGCAGTGCCCGAAACCAGCTGGGGATGTGGGAGCCCACATGGTAGACCTTGTGGGTGTACTGGCCGCTACCGCCAGGGCCATCGGCGTAGGGCCGGTTGGCCAGGATCTCCACGCCGCTGCCCTCGCCGCTCGACTCCTCCCGGCTCTTCTTCTGTGGGGCGAGCCACGGGGTGAGCACAGCCCCCCACCACTCCCAGACCCGTGCACCCCTACAGCCTGGCACCTGGCACCCTTCCACAACACCCAGCCCCACACCTAGTACTGGGACCCCCCCCCCAAACCTCACTGACCCCCTACACCCTGCTAATCCCTTGGGGTCAGCCTCAGGCCCCCCACAGCCCCGTGCACCCCCAGGTTCAGCCCCACGGACCCCTGCACCCCCCGGCTCCAGGCTCAGCCCTCCAGCCCCCTGCACGCCCCAGGCTCAGCCCCAAAGGCCTCCTGCATCCCCCAGGCTCCATGCTCAGCCCCACGGCCCCCTGCACCCCCCACGCTCAGCCCCACGCCCCCCTGCATCCCCCAGCCCCACCTGGATCATGTAGAGCTGAGCCACCTGGTACTCCTCCAGGCTCATGGGCAGCAGGATGTGGTACTCCTTGATGAGCATGGCGGCGGGGGGCAGCGCCTGCGGGGGCGGCCGTCAGCCCGGCCCGGCCCGGCCCCTCTTGGCTCGGCCCGGCCCGGCAACGCTCGGCGGAGCGCCCGGCCCCGTTCGGCTCGGCCCGGCAGCGCTCGGCTGGGCGCCCGGCCCCGTTCGGCTCGACCCAGCTCCGCTCGGCACGGTTCGGCCCCGCTCGGCACGATTCGGCCCCGCTCGGCCCCCCGACCCGCCCCGCTGCCATGGCAACGCACCCCCCCGCCCGCCCGGTCCCGCCGCTGCCCCCCGCCCGCCGCGCCCCGGCCCCGCCGAACCTGCGCGGCTCCGAACCGGCCCCTCGCCTCGTGACATCACAGCCCGTTCCCACGGAGACGGCCGTGACGTAGGGAGGGGGGGCGCGTGACGTCAGAGACGGGAAGGCGGCGAGCGCCGCTGCACGGGCACTCCGCGTGTGTCGCCACCGGCGCCCCGCCAGCACAGGGACCGACCCTGCGGGCCGTAACGCCGGCACCGCCGGCCCCGAAAGGGGGAGAATTTATACAAAAAAGCCTTTTTTCAAGTGTTAGAAGAGGGGCTGGCACATTCCCGCACCTCCCGGCCCAGGCACAGCTCCCAGACATCACCCCCCTCCCACCCCGAGCCAGCTCAGCCCTTCCCCGGTCACCGGCCACAGCCCCCGGGGCACTGACAACCCCCCCGCGGGGCACTGACACCCCCCACCCCACCCCCCGCGGGGATGCAGCGCAAGGCAGACTCCCAACCATGTCCTTTATTTATAAAAACACGCATTTATAAAGAGCGGAGAGCACGGGCAGCACGGCAGCCCCCCCCCGCCGCCAGCGGGGCAGGGCCACCGGGGGTCCCGGGGGGGTCCCGGGTGACAGCAGCTGTTACGTGCGAGCGTTCCGCTCTGTCTCTGCCAGGCACTCCCTGACCAGCGCCCGGGCGTGGATGATACCTGCGGGAAGAAGCAGACAGACACCCCCCTCCATCAGCCCCCAACCCACCCTCGGTGGGGCAAGGGACCCCCGGGCACGCAGGACCGGGGTCCAGCCCTTCCCCCGCCGCCCTCGTACCCCGCTTCAGCCGCTCCATGGCACTCTTGCTGCCGGCGTAGGTGGGCCGGATCTCCTTCCCCATCTCCTCGATGACGGAGAGCAGGTCGGTGTAGGTGCTCTGCGAGCCCTGAGCCCCGGGGGGCTTCATCGCCTGCGGGGGGGGCGCACAGGGAGGGGCTGAGGGCCGCCCCCACCGCCCCCGGGCCCGCCGCCCGCAGCCGCCCCGCGCCTCACCTGCACGTAGCCCATGGACGGCGGCCCGAAGTCATTGAAGAGCGGCCGGAAAGGGGCGGCGCCGCCGGGGACGGAGCCGGAGGGCGACGGGACGCTCGTGGCTGCGAGAAGGGGAGGGTTACCGGCTGCGCACCCCCCCGCCCCAGGCCCCTCACCCGGCCCCAGCCCCCCCAGGTTCCCCGCCGTTACCGGGGGGTGCGCTCACCGGCGGGCGGCGCCCCAGGCCCCGGCGGGGCGGGGCTGGCGCTGGCGGCTCCGGGGGTAGCGGGGGCGGGAGCGATGGGCTTGTAGGACATCCCCGACGGCCGCCCGCCGCTCCCGGTTCCCTGGAGAGCGGCCGGGGGGTCGGTAAGCGGCCCCCCGCGCTCCCCCCACCGGCTGTACCGCCGCTTCCCTTCGCTCCTCAGCTCCGCCCAAGCCCCGCACACCCGACGCGACCCGGGGAGAGCGGAGCGGCGGCGGCCCCGGCACGGTCCGGTTGGACGGGGCCCACCGCGGCCTTGCCTGACCCGGCCTCCCCTCACCGGCACCGCCGCTCGCCCTGATGACGCCTGCGCGCGACGCCGCCCTGACGTCACCGCGCCGCCGCGCGCCCTCGCCCCGCCTGCCGGTCACCCTGGAGACACGCGGCGTCCGCCCCGCCCCTTCCCCCCCCCACCCCCCGCCTCCATCCCCTGAGGGGCCGAGGAGAGCCCCGGGCCCCACGGCCGGTACCGGGCCTCCGCTGGGGCAGGGACCCCCCGTGCCGCCCGCACAGCCCCGGGCCAGGTAGGGGGGGGGGCGGGCTCCCGGGCAGGGCCTACCGGGACCGGTGTGGGGGGAGCGCCCCCCGGCGCGACCCTGACCTCCGGGCCTCAGCCCTTACTGCACCCGGGGGTACCTGGGACACCTCAGCGGTGGAGGGATGAAAATCTAATTAAGCCTAAGATAAAGACACATTAAAGTCCGTAGAGCGAAGAGTTTAATTTCAAAAGAGCAAAAACCCCACAGCCTGTGCCCGGGGCGGGGAGTGGGCCCGGCTGCCGTTTTATTCCTGCTTTGACCCCTCGAGGGCAGCCAGGCTGGGCACCAAAGCCCCGAGGCACCTCCCCTGCACCGGGGGCCCGAAGGAGCATCCTGGGGCCCCACCGGCCCCGAGAGCATTGGGGTGCCCAGCAGGACAGAGCAGGGCCGGGGGCAGCTCTGAGGCCTGGCTGCGATAATGGGGGCGGGCGGTGGGGTGGCTGCAGGCTCAGCCCTATATCATGGTTGGAGGGAGCGGGGGTGACGCAAAGGGCTTGGCTTCGGGTACAGGGCACAGAGCGAAGGCAGGAGGGATGAGCCAGCAGGGCTGGGGTGCAGCCGGGGGAGAGGGAACCGACACGTTTGGCTTTTGGGGTGAGGTCAGGTTGGGAAGGGGGGACGTTGCGGGGCGGGGAGCAGGAAAGAGCAAAGATCAGGGCGAGAGTGGCCGAAGCCCGGCCATCTGCACCAAAAAGCGGCCTGGCGTCAGCCCCAGCGCCCAGCACCGCGGTTGGACCTCAGCAGCCGGGCAGGCGTGCAGCCAAGGGTAAGGCTGAGCGCCTCCAGCGCTGAAGAAGTGAGGGCCTCGCCCCAGGCTCCAGCGCTGCGCTGCGCCGGCACAGCCCCAACCACAGCTGGGCATTCTTCTCCACGGCCCCCTCCTCTTCGTAAGGCACGGCAGGGGCTCGGGTCCCATGTTGGCACACGCTGCCCTCAGCGTGACATCATCCGCACAAACTCTGCCGGCAGGAAAATATGTGCAGAGCATCCCAAATATTACTAGGGGTGCTCCCGGCCCCCTCCCTGGCCCCTACCTTCGAAGTCCACCAGGCCATCCCCATTGAGATCCACGTCCTTGAGGATCTCATCCACCTCCCGGTAGTTGAGCTGCTGCCCCAGCAGCTTGCGCATGGCCTCCCGCAGCTCCGCCATGCTGATCTGCCCGTCTCCGTTGCTGTCGAACTGCAGGGCAAGTGCCCATCGGTGCCAGCCACCCTTGGTGTGCCGACAGCCTGCCCACACTTGGGCCATCCCCCTATCCCCATCCCCTCACCTCACGGAAGGCGTCACGCAGCTCCTTGATCCCAATCATGTCCGCTGTCTCCGCCAGCATCTTGGGGCCCATCAGCTCCACAAAATCATCAAAATCCACCTTGCCCCCGGCTGTGGCAGAAGCAGGGTATCACTGGGGGGGGGGAGGGGGGCAGAGATCACCGGGGCCAGGTCCGGCTGCCAGCAAGGTACAGGCCCCCCCCCCCGCACCCTGCCACATACTGATCTGCTGGGACAGCTCGATGAGCTCCATCTCGGTGGGCATGTAGCCCATGGTCCGCATGCACTCGCCCAGGTCCTTGTAGCTGATGTACCCGTCACGGTCCTTGTCGAACTCCCGGAAGGCCTGCTTCAACTCTGGGGGGAGCGTGGCGTCACCACCGGCACCCCGGCACCACCACATGCCCCCACCACTCGCTCCCACCAGCCTGTCACCCTGCTGCAGCCAGGGCAGCTCCCGACCAGGGGGAAGACCCCCAGTCCCAAGGAGGGCAGCACCTCACCTTCAATCTCTTCGGGCCGCAGCTCCCGGTCCTGGGGAAGAGAAAAGGAAAAGAGTCAAAGGAGGGGTCCTTCTCCCATGGATCCCCCCAGAGATCCTGCCTTAAATCCCCTGCCGGCCGGCAAGCGGCCACAGGGTGCAGCCAGTGGCGTGGTGCCCGGTGCAGCGGGCACGCGTGGTGTGTGGGAGGGGGCGGCCACGTACCCGCTGGGTGATGGCGATGCTCTGCCGCAGGAAGATGCAGGCTGGCCCCACCAGCCCCTGCAGCACCGAGTAGTTCTGCAGCGGAGGAGACTGTGCCGCCTCCGCTGCCTCCTCGGGGTCCCCGGTGCCAGGGGCCAGGGAGCCGGAGCGCGGTTTCCCATCCTGAGGGCAGAGCGGGCATCAGCGGCGAAGGCGGGGGAGCCCCCCTGCTGGCCACCCAGGGCAGGCATGGGCCAGTCTTACCTTGGGGAGCCTCCGCTCAGGGGTCTTGGTGCAGTTGCCCATGGCTGGGGGCTGCCCCCACGCCGCAGGGCATGCCTGGCCCCGGGGGGCCAGCTGGCGCAGTCCTGGGCACTGCCACCCCGCCGGGGCAAGCTGGGGCCAGGGCCGGGGCGGGTGTGATAGTGGCCGTGGCTGCGCGGGGATTTGAGGTTTTTATGGAATATCTGGGGATATGCAGGGCAGGCGGGGGGGGTGCCGCGCCCGCGCATAATCCCCCGGATTATTCCCCGCTTGGCCGCCCTGCTCCAGATGTGGGGAGCCGCCCAGCTGTTCCCCAGCCCCCCAGCCTCCCCGCGGGGGCACTCAGGGTCCCCCAGCACCCGCCAGCCCTGCTATGACCCGGCCCTCTGCTCCACTGCCGGTTACCTGCTGGAAAGCCGGGGGCAGCTGGGACCCCGGCTCCTCGGCAGCCCGCCGATGCTCCGTGGGGGGCACACCGCCATGGCTCAGCCGCCCTTGGCTCCCCAGGGTGCCGGTATTGCTGGGACCCCCCCTGCCCCACGAGCTGCGGGGTCAGGTGGAGGCGGCGGCGGCCTCCCCGCTTACTGGGGCCGTGGGGGCAGAGGATGCCCCGGCAGGTGGGGGGCGCAGGGCTGCCGGTGCCCCGCCGCTGGGGCCCACGGAAGAGGAAGAACATGCTGCCTCCCACCCTGTCCCACCGCTAGCCACCAGCCCTCACTCCCTCTCCGCACCCCCAGGGGCAGGCGGGAGGGAAACCGGATCCGCGCCCGGCCCTCCGTCCCTCCGGCCCTGCTCCCTCGCCGGGACGAGGCCACCGACAGAGGTAAGGTGGCCCCAAACCAGGGGGCAGCTGGGGGGCGAGCGGGACCCGCCACGGGGCTGGGGCTGGGCAGCACGACGCGGCCCCCCGGGGTGCCGGGGGGGGGGTGGTGGTGGCAGCGGGGCGCCCCGGGGGGCACCGGGGGGGGGCGGGCGGGGGCCTCCGGTTTCAGCTCCCGAAACCCGACCCGGGACGGGGCCCGAGGCACGTGGCAGCGCGGAGCCATCCTGGCCACGCCCCCTGTCCGTGTGGCCACGCCTCTTTGTCAAGTGCGACCACGCCTCCGCGTCTAGCCACGCCCCCGGGAGTGGCCCTGCCCCGCTCGCTGACGTCACCGCTGCGCCGGGTGCCGGCGCTCGCCGCGGACGTCACCGCTGGTGCGCCGCTCGCGGGGGGCGCCTGAAGGTGACGGTGGGTCCCGGTAACCGGTGCTGGTGCCGCTGCCCGCCCCGCCATGGCCGCCCGGCAGCTGCTGGCGCTGCGGCGCTTGCCCGCCGCCTCCTTCTCGGTGAGCGGGGACGGGGGAGGGCGCGCCGGGGCGGGGCCCGCCGGCCCCGGTGCTCCCGGCGCTGAGTGCGTGTGTCCCCGCAGACGGCGCCCAAGAAGACGCAGTTCGGGTCGCTACGGGACGAGGACCGGATCTTCACCAACCTCTACGGGCGGCACGACTGGCGGTGAGTGGCGGGGTCGGGGGGTGGCCCGTTGCCACCAGCTCGGTGCCACCGGCCGTGCCGTGCCCGCAGGCTGCAGGGCGCCCTGCGCCGCGGCGACTGGTACAAGACGAAGGAGATCCTGCTCAAGGGGGTGGACTGGATCCTCGGCGAGATCAAGGCCTCGGGGCTGCGGGGCCGCGGCGGCGCCGGTTTCCCCACCGGCCTCAAGTGGAGCTTCATGAACAAGCCCCCGGACGGCAGGTGAGACCGGGACTGGCCCCGTCACCCCCCCGCGGGGAGCCTGGCCCTGACGGCACCCGCATCCCCCTCCAGACCCAAATACCTGGTGGTGAACGCAGACGAGGGGGAGCCGGGCACCTGTAAGGACCGGGAGATCATGCGCCATGACCCCCACAAGCTGGTGGAGGGCTGCCTGGTGGCGGGGCGTGCCATGGGCGCCCGCGCTGCCTACATCTACATCCGCGGCGAGTTCTACAACGAGGCCTCCAACCTGCAGGTGAGCGGCGGATGGGGGCGAGGGGGCCCCAGCCAGCAGGGGAAGGGGGCTGCCCCAGACCCACTGGTCCTTGCCCGCTGCAGGTGGCCATCCGGGAGGCGTACGAGGCTGGGCTGCTGGGGCGGGACGCCTGTGGCTCGGGATATGCCTTCGATGTCTTCGTGGTGAGGGGTGCCGGAGCCTACATCTGTGGGGAGGAGACGGCGCTGATCGAGTCCATTGAGGGCAAGCAGGGCAAGCCACGCCTGAAGCCCCCTTTTCCCGCCGACGTGGGTACGTTCCCGGCCCTCCCTGCTTTGCTTCTGTGGCTCTTGGCAGCATGAGCCATTTCCAGGCACTGCTGGAGAGTGGGATAAAATGGCAGCGACCGGACAAAACCAGTCGTCCCCAAGCCACCGTCCTGCTGCAGCCGTTGAGAGCTCCCACCACTTCCAGGTGTCTTTGGCTGCCCCACCACGGTGGCCAACGTGGAGACGGTGGCTGTGTCCCCCACCATCTGCCGGCGGGGTGGTGCCTGGTTTGCCAGCTTCGGGCGGGAGCGCAACTCAGGGACAAAACTCTTCAACATCTCGGGTCACGTCAACAACCCCTGCACTGTGGAGGAGGAGATGTCAGTGCCGCTGAAGGAGCTCATTGAGAAACACGCCGGTAAGCACCATGGGCTGCCCTGCCGAGCCATGCTGGGGCCATGCTGGGCCCAGCTCAGCCCGCCCTGTCCACCCTCTCTGGCAGGGGGTGTCCGCGGGGGCTGGGACAACCTGCTGGCTGTCATCCCGGGGGGCTCCTCCACGCCGCTGCTGCCCAAGTCAGTGTGCGAGACTGTGCTGATGGACTTCGATTCCCTGGTGCAGGCGCAGAGCGGGCTCGGCACGGCTGCCGTCATTGTCATGGACAAATCGGTAAGGGACGGGCCCCCTCACCAGCCCCCCCGTGCCGTGGCAGGGCCCTCACCCTCCCTTCCCTCCCCAGACTGATGTCATTAAAGCCATCGCCCGCCTCATCGAGTTTTACAAGCACGAGAGCTGCGGGCAGTGCACCCCATGCCGAGAAGGTGAGCAGGGGGCCGGGGCGGGCAGGTGTGGGGCCTGGGGGGCCACACTGCAGGCCCCTCATGGCCTTCCCATCCCTGCAGGTGTTGACTGGATGAACAAGGTCATGGCGCGGTTTGTGCAGGGCAATGCACAGGTGGCCGAGATCGATGCGCTGTGGGAGATCAGCAAGCAGATCGAGGGCCACACCATCTGTGCCCTGGGCGACGGTGCAGCCTGGCCTGTGCAGGTGGGGCGTTTGGGGCGGGGAGCAGGGTCGGGGGGGGTTGTCAGCCTTTCCCCCCACCCCCTTAACCCATCTCCTTTGCTCTGTGCAGGGCCTCATCCGCCACTTCCGACCTGAGCTGGAGGAGAGGATGCGGCGCTATGGGGAGGCCAAAGCCCGAGCGGTGTCGGCGTAAGGAGGCGGTGGGGGGGCAGGGGCTGCCGGCAGTGGTGGCCCTGCCTGTTCCTACTGGGGGGGCTCCCTGGGCAACTTGTGGGTTCTGCTGAGGGATCCTCAATAAATGCTGTTGCGCTCACGGGCTCGCTTGGCTGGGAGGGGGGACAGGTGTAAGCTGCGGACATAACCTGGGAAGGGACCACTGGCAGGGCTTTGGGGTCCTGCCTCCCCTGGAGCAGGGTATCCCCAGGATCAGGGGGATCACGCAGCCAGGGTATGGATTTCCTCCCCACCCCCAAAGGGAGATCCTGGTTTTCCATGAGCTTCCATGGCCCCCGCTGGGCTGGGCCGGGGGGCAGAGGCAGCACTACACTGTTGGGGTAATACATGGCCCCCAGCCCATCCCTGGGGACACCATGCTCCCTGCCGTGGGGACACCAGGACAGCTCCTGCCTGTACCAGTGCTGCAGGGGACAGCTGTCGTGTCCCCCCAGCCCCCATAGTGTTGGCATCGAGGGCCAGCCATGCACTGTGACTCACAGATCATGGCACAAGTGGTTCCAAACATGGCTTTTTACTAAATCACAGTGTGTGACGCCAGCTGCAGGCAGGTGGAGCCTGGCAGGCAGCAGCACCCATGGGTGGAAGGGCTGGTTTCCTCACGGCACCCTCCTCCCACCCCATCCCGGTGTGCATGTCAAGGCCACCCCTAAAAATGCCCCCCCCGGCACCTGAGGGCCACCTCGTTCCCTCTGGCGTCACGTCGAGGGGCTTCGTGCCGGCATGTAGGTCTTCCTGCGGTAGCCATTGGGCAGCAGCAGCTCCAGCGTCAGCTCGGTGATGATGGCTGTCAGCCCCCAGACCTTGTGGGGGCCGTTGAGGAAGACAGGCAGGGTGTAGCCATAGCGGCCGGCGGTGCGGAAATGGGTGTAGCCCTGGTTCTCCTCCCGCAGCAGGTGAGCCAGGGGCAGGGTGAAGACCTCCTCCACCTGCCGGCACAGGTGACAGGGGGGTGGCCAGGGCCGGCTGCCACAGTAGCACCAGGGAACTGGGTGCTCAGCCTAGGCGGGGGCCGCAGCCAGTGCAGGGTCACCCACCTCATCGGGGTTGGGGGTTAATGTCCAGTCCTCCAAGGGCCCCAGGTTGGCCACAACGGGAGCCACCATCTGTCCCTGCTGGAAGGTGCATCCACAGGGGATGGGGGTGACAGTCACCCCTTCCCCAAAGTGTCACCCACGCACCCGGATCCCCTCTCCCCAGCCCCGGACACCCTGCGGCCCTACTGTGCATCTGTCACCCAACACCCCCTTGCCTGCTGCCACCCGTGTCCCTGTCATTCCATGAATCTGTCATTGTGTCCCCGCCAACCCCTGTGTCCCCATCACCCTGTGTCCCTGCTGCCACCCGCCCTTATGTTCACGTGCCCTTTGCCACCCCCACGTCCTTAGTGTCCCCACACACCTTGCAGCCCCAGCCCGGCGCCCTTGTCACCTCGCCCCCCCGCCCCGCCCCCCGCCCCCGGTGCCCTGTACCCGGTCGGGCAGCGGCCGCAGCTGCCCCCAGACGCTCGGTGCCGCCACCGCCACCCCCAGCTCCTCCCGCGTCTCCCGCAGCGCCGTGGCCACCGCGTCGCCGTCCGCCGGGTCGCGCCGCCCCCCGGGGAAGCTGCAAAAGGCCGGGGCAGGGAGGGCACGGGGGGGGTCGGCGTCGGCCCGGCCCCGGGCCCCGCTCCCGCCGCCGGTACCTGACGTCGCCGCTGTGGGGGCCGCCCAGGCGGCGGGAGCGGAGGGTGAAGAGCAGCGCGGGGCGGCCGCGCACCGAGCACAGCGGCACCAGCACGGCCGCCGCCGCCGCCGCCCCCCCCCGCCGCCCCGCCGCCGCCGCCAGCCGCGCCCGGCACCGCCGCTCGCTCCCACCGCCCAGCAGCGCCGCTCCCGCCGCCTCCGCCATGGCGCCGCGGGCACCGGGGGGGGGCGGTGCCGGCCCGGGCCCGCCCCCTCCCGGGTGCTCCGGCCTCCCGGGGGGGCGTGCAACCGGCCACCCCGGTGGATAGCCTCGCCCCAGTGTGCAAGCGGCCCCCCATGTGCAACTGCCTCCCGGTGTACAACAGCCCTGCCGGGTGTGCAACCACTTCCCAGCGTACAACCCCCCTGCCAGGTGTGCAACCCAGCCGCGGGATGAAACCTCCTCCCGGTGTGCAACCCCTCCCAGTACGCAAACCCCTCACCAGGCGTGCAACAGCCCCAGGGTGTGCAACCACCCCCGCCAGCTGTGCAACATCCTCCCGGCGCGCAACTGCCCTGCCTGCTGTGCAACCCACCTCCAGCTCTGCACACACACCCTTGGGCATGCAGCGGCCCTGGGTGTCCCACCCTCCCACTGGATGTGCAACAGACCCCACCGGGTGTGCAACGGCCCCCCCCCCAGCTTTGCACAACACCCACCTGCAGCTTTACAATGCCCTGCCAGGTGTGCAGTCCTCTTGCTGGGTGTGCAACAACCCCTGCTGGGTACGCAACCCACCCCCCCAGCTTTGAAATGCCCCTGCTGGGTGTGCAACAACCCCCACCAGATGTGCAACCCCCCTCCCAGCTTTGCACACACACAACTCCCACCACACGTGCAAGCCCCTCTCCAGCTGTGCAACCCTGTTCGGGAGTTCGCAACCCTCTGACGGGGTGTGCGCCCCCCCAGTGCCACTCCTGTGTTCCCTCACCCAGGGGTGCTGCGGTGGGAACCCCCCCCAGCTCTGCTCCCACCACCGCAGCCTCAAGGAGGAATGAGGGAGGGGAAACTGAGGCGCATGAGCAGAGGCCTTTGGGCCCCACCACCACCCACGCCACTGCCCCACAATTATCCCCCAGCTGTTAAAGAGCAGCCCCCAGCCCCTGCGCAGGGTGGGGCAGCCCCTGGGGGAGCTGGGACCATCGCTGCCCAAGCACCTGTAACACTGGTACCACCGGTCTTAATAAATCAAGGGGGTTATTGGTAAGAGGGGGAAGGTTCTGGGCCCTGTTATCCTGCGGGGGAATTTCTTCCCTCAAAACAGCCTCGACTGGGTCCAAGGCTGGGAGAAGGCTCCCAGGGTGTAACCACAGGAGAGGGATTTCTGCCAGCGGATTTACTGGGAGCCTCAGCAACGCCAACACTTCCAGGCTATAGATAAGAGACAGGTGCTGGGTCCCTGCAAGGACGGGAGGGACATGACAGTGGCTCGTGGGACTGTCCCAGCACCCAGCCTGGCTGACTGTGCCTACGGGGGTCTGTGTGGGTGCTGAGCTGACAAGGGGTCAGAGAAATAAGGGGGAAGTAGGGAATCATAGGGACAGCACTCCGGTGGTTCAGTCAGGGAGGGAACACTGGAGATCGGCCAATCCCCTCCCCAGGAAACCCCCGGCCTCATGACAGACAATCAGACATCCAACCTTCACCTCTCAGCATTAAATGATTTTAAAAAACTGTATAGAAATCAACACGCTCTCAATTCTTTGCCTCCAGAGCCCCACTTTGGCTTCACAACTGCCCTCTCATCTCCAACTTCAGCGAAACCTCCTCTCCTCCCACACGTATCGCTTCCCTGCGGGCACCTTGCGGAAAAACAGGCTGTTCCCTCGGCTCATGTTGCCCTGGAAGGAGGAGACAATCACTGCTGGGTGAGTCAGGGCTGCCCCAATTCCCGGTGCAGCCCCCCCAGACCTCACGGGGCTCCCACCTGGCTCCTCTCCATTGCCAGGCAGCATCCCGGCGCTGCCCCGCTCCAGCCACTTACCTCCCTGTGCAGCTGGCTCCAGCAGTCCAGCCAGGAGGAGTAGGTGGGTGCGTAGGGGAAGAGGCCCCCAGCCAGCCTGGGAAAGGGAGAGGAGACCCACGGGAAATTATTTCCACCCAGGGCTGAGCCAGTAGGGAAGGAACCATCCCCCTCTGCAGCACCACGCTGGGCTGAATGCCAAAATGGCCCTTCCAAGGCCAGGCTCCCACCCCACACATCCCCCCCAAACCACAGTGCTACCGTCCAGGGATTAGCCCCACAGCAAGTTTAAAACATCTTTGCTATCTGGGAGCTTTGGAAAGGCAGTTTTGGCAGCTGATCCGGCATGGAGGGGCATGGCCGACACCCGGGCCAGCCCCACCAGGCGTGGGCTCGCCCTCGCTGCGGCATAGGAGATGGTGGCAGACTCACCCGCAGTTATTGACGGCCATCAGGTTGGAGACCAGCACGAAGGGGTAGGTCAGCATGCTGGCAAAGAACTGCAAGGGAGAGCAGGGCTGACTGGCAGCAGCACGTGGACCCCTAGGGATCTCCCCGCTTCACTCCACATGGCAGTAAGGAGCCCCAAAAGATCCCCAAGGACACCCCACAGAGGAAACCCTCTCCCACAGGCCCCATGTGGGGCTGGGCCAAGGCCGACAGCGTGAGCCCGTGGGTGCGCAGGGTCACAGAGCTCCTCCATGGAGCATTCCTTCCCCTGCCGGCCGATCCCTCCACAGCCCAGGGCTCTGCTCCCCCAGCGCAGCAGCCGCAGGACAGGCAGGATTATGGGAACTGTTTCCCAGGGGAAAGAGGATTCCGTTATGTCCTCCCTCCCCACAGGGAGACAGCATCACACACGTGTGTACCCCCCCGTCACATGGGCTGTACTCACTCCAGTGACTGCCTGTGAGTAGCTCTTCATCTCTGCCATGGTTGAGACCTGTAGGAAAGGGAAAGGCACCTTCATTCCCTACAGAGCTGTGTTGCCACCCCAAAACAGGGCTGTGGCCTCCCAGACTGTCCCTGGAGCCTCCCCCATCCCTCACTGCTGTCAACTCAACACCAGCCACGTCCCTGCACTGCCCCCAGCCTGCCCCAGGCCCCCCAAAAGCAGGGTGCCAAGCCCATACCCCATTCTCCAGCGCGTACGTGTTGATGAGGTAGGCCAGCATGTTGCAGAGCCAGAGTGAAAGGATGTCCCCGAGGAGCCGGGGGATGAGGCCGCTAAAAGAGAAAAGGCAGCAGGAATGTGAGCCTAGTGCAGCCTTGGATCCAGCCGCACGGAGGGAGAGCTGGGGAACAGCCAGTTTAGAACAGGAGGGAGCAGCAGTTCCCCCAGAAGCTGGGTGAAGGGGGAACTCCTGGCCCCAGGAGCAGGACTGTTCAGAGAGGACACGGACGCAGAGGGGAACTGTTGGAGGGACCCAAAACACCCCCCAGCCAGTGCTCCCGGGAAAAGGTTACTACACCTTTGCTCTGTTTTAATGTCCCCAGGTACTGGATGTCACCTGCACACCCCGGGGCTGGTGGCTACAAGGCAGGGGCTTGCCAGATCCACACCAGGAAGCCCCCCAGGGAGAGCAGAATAGGAAACTGTGCACCCCAGCAGCAGCTGAGGTCAGGGCGGAGTGCTTCTGGAACCCGGCAAGATGGGAGGGCAGAGCTGCAGCGCCGCAACTGGAGCGAGGAGCAACACCTGAGTGAGGCCCATGGATTTTGGGGAGACACCCCGCTGTGCCCCCCTCCCCAGGCCCCAATGGACGGCACTCACGCGAAGAAGCCCAGGATACCCTCTTCTCGGTAAATCGTGGCGAAGGCGCTTAGTGTCCCACTGGGCCGGGGAGGAAGAGGACAGTGCTGCAGTCAGAGGGGGCCCTGCGGGCAGGCAGCCCCCGCTGTGGCAGCCTCCACCCCATACCTGTACTTGGTCTCCCGGCCGATGAACTGCACCATGCAGCGTAGGGTGATTACTGCAGGCAGAGACAGGCAGCGCGAGGGTCAGGGGGGTACAGGGATGCTCCAGAGGAACACAGGGGTGACACGCACCCGTTACTTGAGTCACTAGGCCCGTGCACCAGCTACGGGGGAAGGCACCTACCATGAAAGGGGTGGGTGATGAGCGTGGCAGCAGAGCGAGCGACCATCTCTCGGGAGGTCTGAGGAGAAAAGGGCTGTCAGGGGGGGCTGGGTGACAGGGACACAGCAGACAGAGCACCCACCAGGGTTGTACCAAGCCCCTCTAACACCCTCCTCCTCCTCCTCACCTCCTTGAGAACCTGCTCCAGTGAGGACACGGGCTCCTTCTTGCTGGTGCCAGGCTGGAGACAGAAAGAGGCATCAGGCAGGGAACAGCCCCCCAAAAAGCACCACTCCTTCCCCACCACCTCTGAAAGGACCCACAGCCCCCCAGCATGGGCTCGGCAGCCCCTGGCCCTGCTGGAGCCCTTCTCCCTGGGGGCAGTGCTTGATGCCGGGCTGCCTCTGCCTGCAGCCAGGGCGCACACAGAAGGAGGGAGAGAGGGAGTGAGAAAAGGAGAGGGAGGGAGGCAGGCAGGTGGGCAGACAAAGGGAAGGAGTGGGAGTGAGAGAGGGAGGAAGGGAGCAAGAGAGATGGGGGAAGGAGGGGGAAAGGAGGGAGGGGTGGAAGGAGGGATCAAGAGGGAGACAGAGGATTCACTGGGGGAAGCAGCCTTGCACCTACCTCAGCCTGCTCGGCCTCCTGGTACCGCTGGGGATGGAAAGGGCAGGGTCAGCACAGCCGCGGGAGCCAGGGCAGGGACCCCCCCAAGGCCAAAGCGGCGAGACGCGGGGTCTCGGTGCCCCCAGCGCCGGCCGACAGAGCCCTCCCGGGGCCGGCTGCGACGCGCCCCCCCAGGTACCTGCAGCACTTTGCTGTGCACCACAGTGCCGATGGCGCTGGAGCAGAGGCGGGGGGTGAGGCCTTTGAAGAGTCCCGCTCTTCCGTCAACCTTCACGATGTGCTTGGCTGGGGGGGCAGCGGGACCCCGTCACGCCACGCCAGACCCCCGCGGGGCGGGAGACACGGGCAGCCGCGCCGCCGCGGCAGACTCACCGTACGAGAAGAGGCCCGGCAGCTGGTAGACCTGGCGCCCGAAGACGTTCCTCCCCAGGGTGGGCGGCAGCGGCTCGTACCCCACCTGCGGCGGGGACAGGCTGCCTGCAGTCGCCGGTACCGGGCCCGGTGCGCCCCCCCAAGCCCCCCCGTTACCGGCAACCCCTTACCTGCACCAGCACCTTCACGTACATGAGGGGCTGCGAGAGCACGGTCAGCCCCGAGCCCAGCAGCACCTGCGAGGCCGCGTCCGCCATGGTGCCGCCCCGGCGTCACGGCCCAGAAGGACACCACCGCCACCGTTTCCGCTTCCTCCCCCCGCTCCCGGTACTTCCGGCGCGGCCGCAGCCTGCTTCCGGGCGAGGGGGGAGCGGGGCGGGGGGGAGCGGGGGGGGGGGGTGGGGGGAGCGTGGAGCGGCGCGCCGGGTCGTCATAGCAACGAGGTGGCGTCACCACGGCCAGCAGGCCTGAGGCGTCGCTATGGCAACGCGGCCTGCGGCACCCGCGGTGCCTGAGGCCTCACCACAGCCTGCAGGCCTGAGGGGACATGGCAGGACCTGAGGGGGCAGGGCGATGGGCCAGAGGGGACAGGGCGTGAAGGGACATCATGGCGACAGGGCCTGAAGGACTGGGACCAGAGGGGACGCAGTGGCGATAGGCCTGAGAGTCTGGGGCCTAAAGGGACACTATGGCGATGGACCTGAGGGCATGGGGCCTGAAGGGATGTCATGGAGATAGGGCCTGAGTGGACGCCGTGGTGATGGGGCCTGCAGCACAACGGAGCCTGCAGGGCTGAGGTACCGTCATGGTGCCGGGGCCTGGGGCTGGGTGCCAGCAGCCTCTGGGCAGGCTGGAGGCTGAGGAGGAGCCCCAGGGGAATGGCAGGATGAAAACTAGTGTCACCACACAGAGGCACAGCCACGGGTACAGCCTTTAATCCCGAGCACAGGCCCAGCAGCGGCGGGCAGCGGGCAGCGAGGCCGTGCTGTGGGTGGTGAGGTGGGAATGTGCCCTGTGCCTGCGGGCAGCAGCCACCTGCCCGCCCCGCTGCCCACCCCACCGCTTGGACAGCCCCAGTTTGGCTCCCAGGGCTGTATCCCGTGAGGAATCACTGGTGACACCAGGGTGGTGGGTGCTCAGCAGTGGCTGATGGCGCGACACTGCACTGGTGCCGCTGTCCAGCTGAGATCCCCAGATGGCAGCACGGTGTCCAGCCCCCACTCCAGCTGTGCTGGGAACGGTTACAACAGAGCCAGCTCTGGGCTCCTCTCCCGCCGCACTGCCTCCCCTTGGGGTCCCGGGGAGAGCCAGCTGCCTGTGGGTCCTGGAGGGCCCTGGCCTGGCCTGGGGGTCACAGGAGAGGAGTTAGACCCACTTGGAGCTCCAGGAGTACTGGCACCAGGCTGGGACAGCACCAGGGACAAGGGTCCCTCCAGGACTGTCCCCTCTGGGACCAGGTGGACTGTCCTCACAAGTCCAGGCTCACCGGGATGTTGGCATGGTTCTGGTAGGCAGCGTTTGTCTGGTTCAAGGCATTCCTCGCTCTTCGGCTCCGCAGCTGCTTCCTCCTCTGTCGCTCCTGCTGCAGCGGATGGCAAAGCAATATAGGAACATCTGCACACTGTGACATCTTGCGCCTTCCCGGCGCTTCATCATGCCTGCCCTGAAAGCAGTGGCACCCAGGGACTCACCGGCTGTGCCGGGCCACAGAGGTGAGCCGGGGTCTCATCGGACACGGAGCTGTCAGAGCCGCTGGTGCTGTGTGAGGGAGACGACTGTCTGCAGCACCCGCTGGCACTGCCGGGCTCTGTGGGGCGGCGTGGCTGGGACGTACCTGGACTCAAGCTCTGAGGCGGAGACGTCACTCCAGCTGCCCCCAGAGCCCGGCTCATGGCCCAGCCGCTGCCTCAGCAGCGTGTCCACCTCTGACAGGCACTGCTGGAACTGCGGGTCAGAGCCAGCATCACCGTGGTTCCCTGCAGCACCAGGACCAGCCTGGGTGCTGTTGTTTGAGCCACAGCTGCTGACCCACCTTGGCGGGATCAGGGTCACAGAAGTCAAGCAGGGTGTCACAGAGGTGGTAGCCCAGCGACTTGAGGTCTTCGACAGTAAAGTGCGAGTTCCTTCCGCCTGGAGGGAACAGGGCACAACGAAACAAGTGGCAGCTTCCCAACCTGGGGACCATGTGTCTGCCAACACACCTGGCACCATTACCCCTGGCCCATGGCAGCCCCTCACCCAGCGTGGAGCCACCGAAGGCTGCCTCCATGGTGTAGCTGTTGGAGACACCCATGCGCCACATGACCACCCTGCCCGTCCCTGCTTTGCTCTTCTGCACTTTAAACTTGCAGCTGGGGAAGGAGAACTGGGGCCAGCCCCGGAGTTGGCACAGTGCGGGCATGTGTCCCCCTTCCAAGCCCCACAGGGACACCACAGCAGCATGGGAAGTGGCACGGTGGCCACATTCCCTGCATCACCATCTGGTGTCACCATGAAGCTTGGCGAGGATGCCATTCCCCAGCTCTGAGACGCCATTCCTCAGCTCTGAGGATGGCTTCAGAGAATCCCACCTTGTCGGGGGCGTTTTTGCTCAGCATCAGGGGGAAGACGCGCTGGCACAGCCGTGGCCCAGCACCAGCCCTGCCACTGTCACAGCCATACATGAAGACATTGTTCTTCCGGCTGTGCCCATGGAAGTCGCAGTACAGCACCACCTCCCGCTCCGCCAGCACCCTGCGCACATCAGGATAAACCCACCAGCACCACCACAGGAATGGCATGGACCTGCCAGCTCCCCGCACCCCCACCTCACCTCTCAACCATGGCCCGAAGGTGCCACACGCTGGGGAATGAGCTGCGGAGCGCCGTCCTGTAAGCCCTGTTGGGATCGCGGCCTGCCAGGGAGCAGCGCGAGTTGCCCACCACCACCCCGTCGGGGTTGAGCATGGGCACCACCTTGAAAATGAAGAGCCGGCGCAGGAGCTGCGCATCAGCGTGGGCACCAAGGAGGAAGTCGAGGCAGCCCTGCATGGCCCAGGAGCTGCCGCTCTCCCCGGGGTGTGCGCGGGCACTCAGCACCACCACCCGCTTGGCCGCCACACCGGCAGGGCTGGTGATGGTCAGCAGGTAGACGGTGTTACCGGCCAAGCTGCGGCACAGAGCCCGCACCGTGCAGTACTGTGAACGCATTGGGTCACTTGCCAGTGCCCGCAGGTAGCGCTGCAGGTCAGAGTAGGTGTAGGGGTAGGAGTGGGCAAAGAAGCAAGTGTCATCGTTGTGGGGGAAGCGCACTGTCCAGGAGAGGCAGAAGGTGGCCGGCTCCTCCCCGCCACCACCCCCCCGGTAGTAGCGGAGGTCAGTCCCGACGCGGCGCCAGCCGATGCCACGGCTCTGGGCATCCCGCTGGGAGTAGAGCAGCGGCCGCAAGCCCTCGCTGTAGAGGCTCTTGGGCTTTGCCAGGTTGGCGATGGTGAAGCGGTAGAGAGGGTCTTGCCGGGTGTTTTGGACGCGGAAGTAGAACCACTGGGTGTGCTTGCAGGTGTACAGGTCTGGCCGCAGTGTCAGCACGTACTCGTAGGGGCCCCTGTGCAGCAGGACAGGCCACACTCCAGCTCCCAGCCCTACTGCTGCCCGCCCCCAGGCCCCCAGACCCTCTCTTACACCTTGACAGCTTTCTGGAGGTTGCCGCTCTCAAAGCGGGATTCGAAGAGCAGTGTGGTGTCCTGGGGACCCTCCAAGGGGGCCGCTGGTGAGGAGAGGGGACCAGGGGCCCCCCCGACCCGGGCATGAGTGAAGCAGGAGCCTCGGGGTGCTGTGGGGGGAAGCCCAGAGGGACAGCGATAGGGGCCTGGGGAGACCAAGGGGGCACCCAGGGGTGCTGCCCCCTCCCCAGTACCTGGGTTGAAGTGGTAGACAACAGTGCCAGGCTCCTTGCTGGGGATGGCTGGAGCCTGCTCAGGACCCACGGGCTGGCAGAAGGGCTCCGGTTCAGGGGGGACCCACTCTAGGGAGGGACAGAGACAGGCACTGTGGGCACCATGGGTGTCTGGCGCAGTGGCGAGGGGGGGGGGGATGGCCGGAGCACTCCCTCACCGATGTGCTTGATCGTTTCCTCGATGACTTCGCACTCAACAGGCCAGTGGGGAGCCGGTAGGGGTCCCCGTGCCGAGGGAAGGGCAAAGAGAGCCCGCGGTTCCCCCAGGGACCCACGGCACCGCACTGAGGGGACCGGTGTGCCCTGGCGGGGGGTCTGCTCCAGCACCCCAGGGGCTGCAAGAGGACCAAGAGGGGCTGGGGGGCTGTGATGCACTCGTGGCAGAGCAGGAAGCCCGAGCTGTGAGGGTTGGGGTGGGGACACCCCCCCAAACCCACCCACTACCCCGAAGCAGGGAGAGGACCCAGCCACTGTGCTCTGCACGCCAGGAGGACACAGCTCTGAGCCCCAGGGCAGCACCAACTGCACTGCCGGGGGACTGTGGGCGGCAACGGGGTCTCACTCACGGCTCAGCTCCTGCCCAGGACCCCGCAGACAGCCAGGTTTGGTGCTGCCGGTGCCAGGCTCCTCGGAGGCGTGCTGCTCAGCAGAGCCCCCTGGGAACACCGGGCTCTTCTGCCCGCCCATCTTCTGGCCTTGGGGAGAGCGCAGCTGCAGCCCCGAGCTGGGGACATGAGGGGACGTGCCCCTGTGGCCAGGGCCCCTCCGCAGCCAAGGCTCACCTCGGAAGTAGCCGTAGTAGCGCAGGTGGCTGTACATGAAGCTGTCGTAGGGCTCGGGGACCAGCTCGCCACCGAACCCCCCCAGTCCCTCAACCCTGATCGCTGGGCTGGGCTGCATGGCTGTGAGAGCTCCCGCAACGGCCCAGCAAACCCTTCTCTGGTGACTAGGACGCGGTCGCTGAGCGACCAGCTAGCACTGGGGAGGGACAGGGCGGTCCCGAAGCCGGGAAAGGAGCCAAAGGGATTGCGTTATCCTGGCAGACACCCAGAGGAGCGGGGCCACAGAGGGCTCCCACGGCATCAGCCTGAGCCAGGGCCAACACGCACACCAGCCCTGAACTGCCCCTGGCCCCGTGGCAGGGGCAAGAACAGCCCCACTCAACCAGACAGTACATCCCAAACTGCTACAATTTATTGGACAACGGTCAAGTGAAGGGCTCTGAACTGTACATCTGTAAAAAAAAAAAACCAACAAAGTGTGCGGTGCACACCTCATGTGCTCGACGCAGTTTTCCTCCGCTTCAGCCGCGCTCGCCAGTCCTCTGGCAGTGCCTCGAAGTTGGCATTCCTCTCTGCCATGCCACTGCAGGGACAAAGTGGGGTGTCAGTGCCCGGGTGGTGTGAGGCGATGCTCCCCACTGCCCTCCTGCGCCCCCTGCCCTGCCCAAGATGCGGATCTGCACCCCCTGCCTTTATGGAGGACAAGGAAAAGGCCCCCAGGAAGCGCCAAGCCAGGCAAAGCGCCACAGGCAAGGGCAGCTGGGGCAGCCTCCTGGGGCTCATACCTCATCAGCTGCTGCTGCTTCCACTCCTCAATGCGCCGCTGGGCAGTGGTCTCCCGGTCCTCCTCACTGGAGCTGGAATTCTCCTCCTCGTCCAGCTCCCGCTGGATGCTCTGCCACTTCTTCACCAGTGATGGCATCTTTGTCTTGCCCTTCTTGCCCTGTGCCAGAAATGCAACAGGCTGCGGTGAGGGCGGCTGGAAAGGGAGGAGAGGGTGCCCAGCACCCCCCAAAGGATGGGCACAAGTTACCCGCTTACCTTGTCCTTCCGCCCCTTCCTCGGCTTCTCCTTCTCCGGTGGCGGTGCCTTGGGGGCAGGAGGTGGGGGCGTCTGGGGGGGCGGTGGGGGTGGCGGCTGCTCGGTGGTGCTGGCAGCGGGCAGGGCTCCTCGTGCCGGGGCCGGCTGCACGGCGGCAGCAGCCAGGCTGACCGGAGCGGTGCACTCCGAATAGCTCATGACAGAAGGCGCGGCGGGTGCCGTCACACCCAGGTAGCTGGACTGCAGGCCCAGCGCGGTGGGCTGAGGGCCGGCGTGGCCTGGCGCCATGCGGAGGTTGGGGCGGCCCTGGATCTCACCCTGCAGCCGCTGGCGCGGCCTCAGGGAGGCGAGGGGCACGGCTGCAGGCTGGTACTTGCCGGCGGCCATCAGGGGCTGGCTGTAGATGACGGGGCAGCTGCCGATGGTGGCCGTTCGCTGCATCAGCCCCGGGCTCATCTCCACGGCTTTCCTCTTCTGAGGCTTGGTGGAGAGCAGCGGGGCCGGGCCCGGTTCAACGGCACCCTGGAAGAGAGCGCCAATGTCAGTGCTGAGCCAGGGCGGACACGGCCCTGAGGTCTGGCCGAACGACCCCCCTCCATGCCCCACAGGCGCCAGGCATGGGGTGGTGGGACATGACCGAGCCCCAGCTTCGCCCGGCTGCTGGACCACTGCTCACCTGGCTGCTGCTGGCAGCTGGGCGCAGGAGAGGCTTCAGGGGAGCGTCTTCCTCCGTTCCTGGGGCGGGTGGCTCCTCGCCCCCCTCATCTTCCATCTCCACTTCCTGGATCTCACCGTCTTCTCCGGGAGGCGGGGGCGGTGGGGGTGGCGGCGGGGGCGAGTCCGGTGGAGGCGGAGGCGGCGGAGGCATTTCCAAAGGCAAGGGAGGTTGGAGTACCGGGACAGAGGACTGAAGCAGAGTCCAAAATGGAGTGAGCGGCATGAGAGACGTAGCAGGAACTTGGCCTGAGAAGGATTCTTTACAAAGGGAGCCTGAAGAATACATATTGACACAGGCTTGAAAACCCACGCTACGGACCGCGCTGCCTGCTCCTGCCTGCTGCCTCCCTGCCAGGGCCCTGCCTGGGAGCGGGCAGGCAGAGCTCAGGCCACCGGCTTGACCGATGAGCTGCCCCCTGCCTTCCGCGGTGCCGCTGCAATGCCTAAAACCGATGGGGACAGCTGGGACGGGGGAGTGGTGCTCGTCCCAGTTTCGCTAAAGCCACCACGAAGTGCCCAGGGAGGGAGGCCAGTGCCACCCTGTACTGCTCTAGCGCTTGGTGAGGCGCCCCAGCACTCCCGTTTCAGGGCCAGGACCCCCCCAGCCGCAGTGACCCCCCCTTCCTGCCCCTCGCTGTACCTGCGGGGCGCTCGGCGGGGTCCTCGGCGCGCTCTCCCTTGTCTTTTGGAGGTGGTTTAGGAGGACCGTCGGCTTTTCTGTCGGTGGTCCGCTGTCCCTCCTCTTCGTCCTCCCCGTCGGGGAACTCCCATTGCGACTCTCCTGAGCGCTCGTTAACATAGAAATAGCGTCTATGCTCCCTAAATCACAAGAAAGAGAAGGAGGCTTTAGATTCCCTTCCCCGCCACCGACACTCCGAGGCGGGCCTGCCCACGACAGCGGTGCGCTCTCGCAGGGAAGACCCTCTGCAGCAGGGCTGCCGCTCTCCCAAACGCAACAAACAACTTTGAGGACAGAGGCAGGAGAGGCCCGAGCTGGCTCGCTCAAAGCTATTTGCATTGCTGGCTGCGTGAACGTCGCCCTGAGCCCCCCGCTCCGAGGGAGGGGAGGGCTGAGAAAGCAGGCCAGCGTGCGGCAGAGCGACGTCTCGCTAGCACCAGGACTTTCAGCCGCCACCTTGGCTGAAAGTCGCCCTCCAAGAAGAGGCACCGGGGAACAGCCCAATGGAGAGAAGCGGCTGCCCCCCTACCCCGTGGTGCGTGGAGGTCGCTTTTATGATACTCTTGGTGTCAAACACACAGTGAATGCTAGAGAGAGGGAGCGGATCTGGGAGCTGAAAAACAAAAGAGCAAAGATTTCAAACAAAGGAAAATTAATCAAGAAAGCCAAATAGACAAAGAAATGTTTGGGTCTGACCTGCTGGCAGGAGACAGAAATCTTGTTCTTCATTCCGTCGATGAGTTGAAGTTTGTCCTTTGTCAGAGCTGTTGGTCAGAAGAGGTGATCCAGAGATCCTGCAAAGTTCACAGAGCTCTCGCATGCGCGACCCCCCAGGCCCGCCCTCCACAGCGCTTTACACTCGCAAGAGTGGCAACCAGCTCTGTCCGATCAGGGAATCAGCTCCGTCTCAAAGCACTGAGCACTCCGTTTGGATCCTCCAGTTTGGTGGCTGGCCCAAACTCTGTGAGTGCCGGACGTTGCTCTGCCTGCCCAGCACTGCTAACAGAAGCTGCTCTCAGTCTCCCAGAGGGACGGCGCCACGTCGTCAGGTGGTGATGGTCACAAATCATGTCTGAGATGTCAGAGATGAAAGGTGAGAAAGGTAGGAGAGCGCGTACCTGTCCCAGTGGCAGGACCAGCCTTTAGGGGTGGCGTTTATTTCGTATTGTTTTAGCTGTTCGGCTGCGTCTTGGAGTTTGCGTTTGAGGTAGTTTCCATTGAGAGCACCTTCTCGCCAGTCTGCAATGCGGGTCTAGAGGGCAAGAACCGGGGGAAGCCGTTGAGGGAGGCTGCAAGCGGCCCTCGAGACAGGACTCGAGGTCTGGGAGGTTCCCTTACGGCACGGGACTCGGGGGGGCCAGGAGGAAGACACCGCCTCCGTGCAAAGCCATGCTCTCCCCGCGCGGAGGAAGGGCCCTGCAGGAGGCGGGTGAGTGGGCACACGGCGTGGTGCCGCGCTGCCGCGGCCACGAGGTTCACGCAGCAGCGGCCCTCGGCGCTCAAACGGCGGACAGTATTTGATCCGCTTCGGAACAGAAGGCCGGAGCGAGGGGCGAAGGCTCGGTTACCTCTGTCTGCAACAGCAACATGTGGAAGTTGGAGATAGATTGTCTGTTGATGCCCAGGAACTCCAATTTACTAGTCAGAGTGTTTGCCAGCTCTCCGATCTGAAACTGCCAGGGAGAAAGGGGAGAGTAAAGAGCTGCCCTCAGGTAGCATCACCGGGCGGCGGCGGCCCCACAGCTCGAGGCCATCCCCGGCAAACGAGACTCAGGACTGCCCGTGGCCCCTCAGCCTGGTGGGACTAGGACGTGCCACCCCCTCCTTTAAGCCCCGCTACTTCCTGCACCCCAGGGACAGAGTGGCAGGATGAGACCTCCTGTGTAGCAGCAGGAGGTGCTGGCAAACCCCAGCTCCTTCGTGCGGACCTTGCCCTATGCCCAGCCATGGCCCCCAGTGCTTCTCAGCACCGCCACCGCTTCACACCAGCTGAAGGAGGGTAGGGGCTTGGTCTGCTTTGGTGCTCCAGCTCTGGAGCTACAGCAGAGCAATTGCCAGGGCAGAGCGTTATACTAGATACTTCAAACATTTCCCAAAGGAAACGGGCCAGGATATAATTTCAGGCTTTGTAAATCGTTGCTTTCTGGAGGAACTAGCTGGAAAGCTCAGGAAATGGGTAACAGCTCTGGATTTACTCCTGGAGCAGAAACTTTATCCATGTTAAGATTCAGGCCGGCCCACAGCGACCACTGTTAACCCCGGCGTCCTACAGGAGCAAAACCTTCAACTCTGGCACTGCACGGGGACAGGGGGATCCCCCTGTCAGCCCCCCTGACTGAGGGGACCTGCATGAGAGCCGCCACAAGCTGGAAAGCGATCTAGAGCAGAAATGGGGACGCCTGCAAGTGGCATCACAATTGCTTTAAGGAGGGCTCTAAAAATTATTTTTTTTCCCCCCTTCACTGTTCAGAAGAGGCTTTGGAAATTCCCCAAAGCTGACAAGCAGCATCTGTCTCCAGAGAGGGGGCCAGGCCAGACAGACAAGCAGCGTTAGGGAAGCCTGAGGCAGGGAAATGAATTCCCGAGTTAACATGGCTACAGAGAAGTCAGGGAAGATCCCACAGCAGAGGGTGACTTCGCAGCGGAGGACCCGGTGGATCTCCTGCAAACCAGAGAGCCGGCATAAGAGATTACCCCAAACCGATGAAGCAAACGGTACCAATTACCCAAGGAGACGGGATTCCTCCAACAGCTCTAAAGGGATCCTGCATGGGAAAGCACCACGCTACAGCACACAGTCCGTCACAGAGCACCGCCAGTACCGGGAGAAAAGGGGACAGCAAACGTAACAGCTTAAAGGGCTTTTGGCAGCCATCTGGGGCACCGCAGCCAACAAGCGTGGTCCTGCTGCAGGCTTTTTTTTTTTTTTTTTAAATAAATTTAGAAAATCAGACAAGCCTCATGTAGATGCTATGCTGAAGGAGGCTCAGTGGTTCTGGGCAGGGAATGTCACATCTCAAAACTCTGTTAAAGAGTTCTTCTTATGAGAGATACACTAAATCCATCATGAGGACAACAACAAAGCCCTTCCCTTTCACACTGGAAAAATGATTAAGTGGTGGGAAACAAAGGCAGGGCCAGAGGTCAGCTTTTGCTACAGGTTTCCACCACAAGCCAGTGATTCTCCATCTGTAAACCATCTGACACAGAGAAGTGATAATGTTTGCGAATGAAACAAAATTACTCCAGAGCCAAAATTAACACTGTAGGAGATCTCGCAGTAACCAACGACCAGAAAATCAGAAGGACAAATAGAAAAGATCTCCCCTACCACTCTGTGGAGCTATCACCCAGAGCCTGTAGCTCTGCGTGTCACTACTACGGCTCAGGAAGGGGCTCTGGGAGTCGTTCAGCCGCAGCCAGAAAGAGCAAATCAAGGCTCAGAAAAGAAAACATCAGCACAACACTGCAGGAATCCCCAGGGCTTCCCCAGTTTGCATCTAAGAACTGCAAAAAGTAATGCCGGGCGAAGGGCACAGCAACAGGTACCGGCAGCCTCCAGAAACAGATATTACGGACGAGGAGTCTTCAGCCTGGAAACGGGACAACTGAACAGGTGCGTGCCAGAGGACTGTAATATCGTTATTGGTGAAAAGAAAGTCAAGACAACAGTGTTTGCTCTCCTTCACAACAAGACCCAGGGCTCAGTCTCTATGTCCCCACACCCCCCTTTTTATTAATTTTTTTTTTTTTTAAAAAGAACACTTTCAAGCCTTTTCTGCTGGCTCCTGCTGGAGACAGGATGCCAGGCTGCAGAGATGCCGGCCCAACTGGCCCGGGCAAGCTGTTCTTGCAGCCACACTGGGATCTAAGGTTTACAGCTTCAGCAGGGGTATGGAGCCGTCACACCGGCAGTGCGGAGGGGGACAAGGTCACTGCAGCTGAGCCAAACCCACAGCCCAAAGCTGAGGCGTCCCTGGCTGGTGGCATCCCCTGGGCAGAGGTGGCTGAGAGAGCCAGCACGTCACTCCGCGCTGCCAGCGGCATGGCGAGCCCCTGGGAGAGCAGCCAAGCGCCCAGCCGCATCCCTTACGCGAGCTGAGATGGATCTCACTGACATGCATCTCTGCATCTCTGTACCTTTAGGTCCTGCTCCTCCTCTTCTATTTTTGGTGCCACTTGGGCTTTTGCTTTCTCCTGGGGTTCCTCAGGCTCTGCCTCTTTGTCTGAATTTGCATCAGCTGCTTCTGTGCTCGCTGCTGCAGGAGAAGAAACAACAAGTCAGCCCTTCTCCCACCACTGCCACGGCACTGCCAACAGCCAGCTGGAGACACCATGCTAGGGAGCCAAAGCCGATGCAGGACACGGTGGGGAAAGAGCTGAGGCCTCTTTCCTACAGAAGCTGGCGACAAGAGCCTGAAATCAAAAAGGAGAAGGTCACTGCCTCTGTGTTGTGATGGTGGGGGTCCTTCCAGGACAGTGCGGGACGCAGTGAATTACAGCTGCTACAGCACAAGGGCAGGAAGAAGGAACAGCCTGGAGCACAGGGGCTCAAGGTAGCATGAAGAACTAACTGCCAGGCAGGCAGTCATTAAACTCTGACAGTTTAATAATCTGTCAAGAAAAGGTACTGGGTATTAGTTGAGACAATTACCAAAGACTGAAGAGCTCCCAAAAAGCTGTCAAGACCATAAGGTTTTGCCTGTGTCGCATCACAGAACAGCTGTGACTAATTCACTGTCCAAGTGACAATTTCCAGGGAAGAAAGTTTTGCAAGGGACTACTAAAGCCCTCGGAGGGAAAAAAAAACACATTCCTGGTGTGTTCTGGCACCCAAGGGCAGGACAGTTCCCTCAGTCACCCTCTGGCAGCTGGGTGCTCAACTTTGGGTTTATTTGGGGTTTATTTTAAGAGTAACAGCTTCCTGTTCCCCAGGTAACCAGGCACCAATGGGAAGAGCTGGCTCCAGGGATGTTCTGCTCGAAAGCCTGCAAGTCGCAAGGGGGGAAACCATCCCCCAGTGTCACCCTGGACAAACATCAATCACTTAACCCTAGCCAGGCCACCCAGCTCACAGCTCTGCCGGAGCCAGTGCGAGTTAGGGCCACGTCAGACTCGTTTTGGGGCAGTCTGCTGAAGGCTCAGGGCAGTCTGCTGAAGGCTCAGGGCACTTCTGTACCATTTTTTTTCCTGGGAAAAGCAGTTATCCCTCATTCAGCCAGCCTTCTGTGCTGCCTCCCTCTTTGCCATGAGGCAGGTGGCTGGAATCAAACCTTGCACCAGGGAGGGACTGGCACATCTGGAAGTGCCGGGGCTGGCAGGCACGGGCTGCTCCCTCAAACACCTCGGCCAGTGTGTTTCGGGGAGCATGGCTCTGGAGGGGCTGGGGAGGACAGGAATGTCAGTACAGGCAGCAAAGCACAGGCTGCAGCAAAGCGCTAACAGCTGCAATCACATGATTTCCCCAAGGCAATAAATTTATACGATGCTCTGCGACATCCGTTGAACTGCTCCTCATGTATTTGTCAACCGTCTCTGAAAGACCTGTGCTGCACCACAGGAAAGCGGAGCGCCAACAGGCACACGCGCTCCGCTGAGGGGTTGTTATTGCTCGGGTGATGCATCCCACACACACCCAGTATCAAACACCCTACGTGAACCAGGTCTTCCTTGCAGCGAGGTCCTGCTTTACGTTTCCTACACACCAACAAGTGCAGAGCCGGAATGGCTCTTGGGGAACACCTTGGCTGCCTGATTTGGCAACTCTTACCAGGCAGCTTAAAACCAGAACTTTAAAAGAGGAAGGTAACAGTTCCCCATGTACCGCCAGGGTTAAGATTTGTAACGTCAGGAGGAAAGCGGAAGGCGGTGGATGTGAAGTGGCCATTACCACACTTCTGCGTTCCTTCTCTTGATAACAGTGTCAAGTACAGGCACTCCCCTGCTCATTTTCCTGACAAAAGTGTTGAACAGGGGCACTCTCCTGTTTATGCTCTTTAATTAAGATAAAGGAGAGAAACTGCTTGAGCACCAGCTCATCCCCATGCTGCCCTGAGCCCGTGAGGCTCATGCTGCCGGCCTGTGAGCTTGATGTGTGTGACACTGGTGACTGCCACCCTCCAGGTCTGTCCCCTACCCAGCACACGTACCTCACTGCCTGCCCTGGCTTCTCTACATGCTGCACGGGGCTCTGCGGGCAGGCACCCCGCACATCTTCGGGGAAAGAAGACCCCGGTGGGGGAGGGCTGTGGCCTTTCCGAACACCCACTCCTCCCTCCGAAGGGAGCCTTTCCAATTACCTGCTTCTCCTGCTTCCGGGCTCTCCCGGCCCGTTTTGCTGGAGCCTCGACTCGCAGATTCAGGGCTGGTGGCTCCAACAAACAGTTTCCATTTCCCTCGCTTGGAGGCCAGCCTGCGCGTTGCGTCCTGTGAGGCCGACTGGCTGCCATCAGACAGTGGGCTGGAGCCCGAAACACTGCCATCGCCTTCCTCCAAGGCGCGCAGCTCTGCCTGCAGAGACACACAACAGCAAGCAGCACTTCAGGGACCTGAACCTCCCCTGAGGAGCAGCCGTGGCTACAAGTCACCCGTGAAAGAAGAGCAAACGGCTGCTCTAGTTGGGGCATGGTGTTAACAGCAGCAAAGATGAGCAAGAATTTGTTTGCCAATGGCTGCTGACACGCCAGCAGAGCATCCATATGAAACTGCAGCTGATCAGCGCCCAGACCTATAAGGACTCCACGCCCATATAGGAGCGGCACTGGAAATGCAGTGTCATTCTTCCAAAGGAGGCAGGAGATGGGAACATCTGCTGCTCCCAGTTTATTTCCAGCTATTCCTTCCCTGCATGTGAGGCCTCATTCCTGTAACGAAAGTATTTTCCCTTACCTTCTTTCTCTCCAGCACCATCTCCAGCTCGAGGGTGTCTTGCTCCTCCTCTTCCTCAGCGCTCTCCCCTGACTGCACCACGCTGCACAGATCCTCCTGCAGCGTGTCTTCCAGGGGATCCCTGCCAGCCTCTGGCTCTTCAGGGGCAGCCGCCACCTCTTCCGCTTTCACCTCCTCTTCTGGGGGCGGCTCGACCTCCTCTTTACAGATCACCTTTCTCCTCCAGCGCTCCTCTTCCTCCTTCACCACGTCAGGCAGAAGCGGGGCCAGGAGGGCTGCAGCCACCCCCTTCTTCTCCTCCTCACTGTTGGAGAGGGCCTGCACACCTTCGTTCACTTCCTGCAGGTCAAAGCCTGTGTGAGATTTCCGGCAGCTGCTGCGTGAGCTTTCTGGCAGCAACCACGCGAACTTTCCGGCAGTGGCCACTGCTCCCTGCTCCTCGCCCCAGACCCACACCTTCCCCAAGCAGCAAACCCGTGCTGATGGGGCCCCTCTTTGAGCTGCAAATGGGAGCAGAGTGACCCACTCGCTGCCAGAGAAGCCCAAAAGGGCACCTACAAGCCCCATCACAACCAAAAGCCACTGCCTGGCCCATCTGACTGACCTTCTTCACCTCCCGCTTGGTGAGGCTGGCCCCACGGCCAATGCTGCCTGGGGCGGCCCCCTTCTCCTGGGGGTACAGCTCGGCAGTTGCTACGAAGCTGCCGTTGGTGCCTGCCACGGTGCTGCTGAGGAAGAGAGAAGGGAGTGAAGGGTGGGCATGGGGACAACGTTCCAGTGCTTCCCCTCGCAGGCCTGGGGTCTCACTCACCTGTGCTGGTAGTGCTGCAGGCCCTGGACCTGCGTTGCCAGGTACTGTGGCAGCTCCCAGGTCACCTCGTTGCTCTGGGTGTTCCAGTAATAGTAACAGCCGGTGTTCTCGTCCCACACCTCCTGCCAGTCGCCCATCTCCAGCTCCCCCACTGCCGGGGGGACAAGGACAGGCCGTCACCCAGGGGATGTGCATAGCCTGTGTCCCACCGCGAACAGGATTGGTCCCCCAGGCCGTTGTCACCCCCCTTTTCCCTGGAGACAACCATTCCTCACCACCCTCGGCTCCCTTTGGGCAGCAAAGTGAGGGTCAGGAGCCCCCCAAGATAGGTGCAGCCCACCTGGCTGGGACGGGTGAGGTGCTCACCTCCCGCCAGCGAGCACTGGGTGTCATATTGCCACTCTGGCGCTGGTGCAGAGCCCGCGCCGTTGGCAGTGCTGGAGGACTGGCCCGAGCCCGACTCCTTCGGCTCTGGGCGGGGAGGCGTGGGGGGCGGTGCGGAGGAGGAGGTGGTGGCAGCGCTGGGCTCGGCAGGCTGCGGAGGTGCCGTGATGGCATCGATCTCCTGCGAACACAACATCCCGACGTGAACATCAAATCCCAGTGGATGCAAAAGCAGAGCGAAGGCACTTATCAGCAGGGGACAATGTCTCAGGCTGTGAAGCCACCCTCTCCCCACCACCCCGCTCCCTCCCAGGGAGGAAACCCCCTGCACCCTTCTCCCCTCCACACCCCTGGTGCCGCACTAACCGCCAGGAAGTTTGCCAGCGTGCTGTCAATGTCTGACGAATTATTGCCATTCGCGTCCGCGGAACGGGCTGACTTCTCCGGGGTTTCACCCTCCTCATCATCGCTGTCTGCGTAGGCGCCGAGCAGGCACAAGCCTCCTGGCCACAGGGGGAGAGGGGAGCAGCAGACCCTCAGCAAAGGGGAGGCACAGTGTGGCACACACACCCAGGAGCCACCAGTGCAGGCAGCGAGGCTCCTGCTGCCACCACAGGGAAGTGGACCTGCCCCCCCCCCCCCCCGCTCTGGGTGGTCCTGCCATTGCCCCAGTCCTGCAAGGGGGGAGCAGCCCCCCAGGGAGCGGCAATGCCAGCTGGAGGGGGTGGGCACCCCCTCCCATGAGCGTTCAGGAATAAACGCTGCCCCTCCCTCTTCAAAACATCCACAGGGACATCTCCTGACCCCCAAAACCAGGGGGGGACCAGCCCCCCGACCACACCGGGGTGGGAAATACTCTCCTGGGGGGAAAATAAACCAACAGAACAATGCCAGGAGGGAAAAAAAAATGCTCCACTATCGCTGAAAAAAGACTGGGGGGGGGGAATATCATATCCTGCCTGCAAACCAAAGAGGGGAGTCACTGCTCCCTAAAATATTAGAATTTTAATTATTGAATTGGTATTAATTTCATTCAAGAGCTAGTAATAGGCAATAATAGTAAAAGACAAAATAAAATCACTTCTTCCCCCAGATAAAAATACGCAGGGTGGAAAAACACCTCCTAAATAATTTTTTAAGGCAGGAATTCACCTCCCTTTTGCAAACGCCTTGGGGGGGCCCGTGGGGGCAGTTTCCCACCACCCCACGCACGGTGCAGTGGGAGCAATAACCCTGCTCCCCCCAAAACCGGGGGGGGGGATCGCCCCCATCCCCCAGACAAAAAAGCACTTAAAGAAGGCAATCATGCTGCCCCAATAATAAATTAAAAAAAGGCACTTAAGGAGGAACAATCACATCCCTCAGAAAAAAATGCAAGATGATTAAAAAAGAGATAATCCCACCCCGAACAGAGATTGCGTAGGAAGGGGTTGGCTGTGCCCGCCTAAAAAAAATAATTTGAAGGGGGGGCGGTCAGATGCTTCAAAAAAAAAGGTTTAAGGGGCGAGCAACCGCAGCCCCTCCAGAGAGCGGCATTTAGGAGGAAAATCCCGGTTTTCGATGAGCACTGGGCGGGGGGGCGCTCCTTCCCTCCCCCCCCCCCGCCCCCCCGGGGGTCCCGTACCTGTGGGCTTGACGGCGGCGGGAGCGGGGGGCGGCGGGTTGGGTGCGCTGCGGGGGGGCTCGGCCACCGCCTCGGGCTCGTCTGCGGGGGAAAAGCCGTTAGGGGGGGGGGGCGGGGGGCGGCAGGGCCCCGGCCTCCCGGTGCCGCCAGCAGGCCGCAGCGCTACGAGGAGGCCGCGCCGAGGCCTGCGCCAGGCCGCGCCCCGCCAACAAAGCGCCCCCGCCCCCCCCCCCGGGCACAGCGCTCCCCCGTTACCCTGCTCGGAGCCCGAGTCAGCCCCCTCGGCCGCCGGCGCCTCGTCGCGGCGGGGCCCGGGCGGGGAGAGCTGCAGGATGGGCCGGCGGCCCGGCGCGGCGCGGGACTTCTTCCCCATGGCGGCGGCGGCGGGAGCGGCGCCTCAGGCGGCGGCGGCGCATGCGCGGGGCCGGGGCGGAGCCGGGCGGGCGGGGGGCGGGGCCGGGCGCCTCGCGCTTACCGGCCCTGCTGCGGCGACCCTCCCTCCCGGCATGGAGGTACCCCTCCATCCTGCCCCAGGGAGCCCCGCTTCTGCTCCAAAGCCCCCCACCCTTCTCCAGAGACAGCCTCCCCCTCATTCCTGCCCCAGGGAGCGCCCCCCAGCACTGGGGAACCCCCGTCCTGCTCCAAAGCCCCCGCCATGGAGACACCCACCCTGCCCTATAGCCCAGGGCTGCCCTACAGCCCGCCCCGGGGTGTCTCTTGAGCCTACAGCCCCGTCCGGCCCTACGTGATGGTGCTGCTCCTTTATGATACAGCCGCACAGGGCAGCTCTTAGGATATAGGGCAGCCTATAGCACAACGCTGCCCTCCCGGGCCACAGCCCTGGCTTGTCCTATAGCATAGTGCTGCTCCAAGGGGCTACAACTCTTGGGTACCCTATAGCGCCCTGCCCCTCAGGCTGACAGCTCCATCCTGCCCCACAGCACAGTGCTGCCCTCGGCCCTATAGCGAGGTGCCACCCTCAGCCATAGGGCACACCACCGCTGTGGAGCACAGCCCTGCCCCTGGGCCCTAGAGCTCCAGTCTGCCCTGTAGCACAGTCCTACAGGGAGCTCCCTGTAAGCAAGGGCTGTACGTGCAGAATCCCAGGGAGAGAAGCCCTACAGCCCGCCGAAACCCCCGCTGTGCTCCCAGGGGTGCAGCCAGCCAGACGCAGACCTGTAATAACACTTTGCTTTTATTAAAGTCCATCCAAAACCACAACAATAAATAAAAGAAATGCCAAAACCTGCCGTGTATGGTACAGGATAAGCACGAGGGGACGGTCCTGGCGACGGCTGCAGCCCAGAGCTCTGTTAGCCACCGATCATCCCCCACCCCCAGAAGGGACAGGGACAGCAAGGTGAGTGCTGTGCCAAAGGTGCACTCCACCTCCCCAGACCAGACCCTTACAGAAAAAAATGAGTAAAACCAGCACACCACTGGCTGAGGCAGTGCAGGGTGGGACGGTGTCACCTCCCAGGGACGTCACCTTGAGGAGGCGCTGTCCTGGGGCAGGAGGGGGCCTGCAGGCAACAGGGCTGCTGCTAGTTGCGGCGGTAGAGGTGATCCCGGGTGGCCATGCTGACCTTCTGCTGGTAGTCCTCCATCTTGTCGTGCAGCTTCTGATACAGCTGGGTGAGGGGCAGAGCAGGTGTCAGAAACGAGGGCTCCCACCCCGTCCCACACCCAGTTCCCATTTTCCTTCTCCTCAGGCAGGAGCAGGCATAGGGCACTTTGTGGTGCTCCCTGCCACCCTTCAGGCCCCTCCGCAGGGTGTTTACAAGCCCCCTTGCCCCTTTTCGCTGCACAGCTGTACCTACCACAACGTTGTAGTGGTTGGTGGTGCTCTCCCGCAGCGCCTGGAGCAGCTGGTCGATGGCGGTGTAGGGCAGCCACACCATGGGGGACGTGGCGGACAGCGGGAACTGAGGGGAGAGGAACCCTTGCATCGTAATGTGCTTGCGGCAGAGACTCCTCACAGCCACGGCAAGGAAGAACTCTCAGCCACCATGTCCTGGCACCCACTTGTCCTACTGGTCCCACTAAGAGGTCCCCTCTCCCCTGGGGGGGGTTATCCACACCTCACTTCTGGAACCACCGTCATGCAAGTCACGTGCATGATACCCAAACCCCAAGCAGGATCCGCCCCAAGGAACAGTCCACCACATCCCCACGCTGCAGGCGAGCTCACCTCGATTCCGAAGTACCGGTGCCCTTTGCCCAGCACAGCATCTACATATTCCAGGACCAAATCCACAGCCTCCTCCAGCAAATCATAATTCAGATAGAGACGCAACAGCTCGGCAGCATCCACCTTCTGCAAGCAAAGAGGGAAACGTCAGCCAGGGAACATGCCCAGGAGCCATCACGATGCTGAGAGGAACCTGCTCTGAGCCTCAGTGACAGGCACAAAGCATCCAGCACAGACTCCTGGAGCTGGGAACAGGAAGGTAGGGCAAAGCTTGCAGCCAGGAGGTGCCTGGCAAAGCAAAGGTGATGGGGCAGCTCTGGCACGGCTAGGGTTATTTGGCTGCAAGCAGTACGTGCTGAGCAATGACCCTCTCCCTGTTCTCACCTTGTAGCTGTTAATGAGCCAGTTGGGCAGCGGTATCCCGTGAGCCAAGAGCTTGTTGATGACGCAGCGATGGTACAGGCTGTTCTGGGATGGGTACCGCTCCAAATAGGATGACAGCAGCCGCCAGGCTTCATCTGTGGCACTGCAAGGCAACATTTCCCCTCAGAACCTGTGCCAGCAGCCCCTGCTACTGCCTGTGAGGCCATGGTGTGGCTCCAGGGGACCTGTCCCACTGCCGGGGTTCAATGTCTGCGCTCGAGGCCCAGCCAAGTGGGGTGTGCCGAGTACAGCAGGCTGGGGAAAGCACGGAAGCATGGCTCTCCCAACATCCCAGTCCCACAGGTCTGCTTTACGTGGGTTTTGTGAACCCACGACCCTCTGGATTCCTGCAAGGCTTTAACGCTCATTCCCACACCAAGCAGCTCTGCTCTTCTCCCCCGCAGACAAGGACCTACCTGGACTCCTTGGTGGTAACCAGAGCGGAGAGCTCGTTTGCTGCCAGCCAGTCCCAGGCCTCTGCCTGTGCTGCCTCCCCTCCCAGCTGCAGCTTAATACACCTGCAAGACAGAGCAGTGCAACAGAAGTGGGTGCCTTTAGAGTCCAGCCCTTTCACCCAGCCTCGCCACAGCTGCCAGCATCAAAGCCACCCCTCGCAGGACTATTCCTAAGCAACAGCTACGAATTAGCTGGCTTGGCAGGAATAGAAGGCTATTAAGAGCGATTTCTAAGCTGCTCTAGCTGCCAGGGAGGAATTAATAATGTCTCTGATGTTAGCAAGCTTTAGGGCCTGAGCTTGGGGGGCAAGAGCTGCCCTCTGTGCATCCAGCCTCAGGAACAGGTCGCAGCAGCGCTCCTGAATGACTCCACAGGCACAACGCATCCTCTGGGAGCGCAGAGAGGCAAAGGAGAAGAGGAATCCTGTGGTCAGAGATGAGGCGTGAGAGCAAATGGCAGCACAAAGATCAGACGGGAGAGCAAGTGCTCTGCCAACTGCTATTTGAAAGCTGCTCAGCAGCTTGAACAAATCTGTCAACATCTCACTGTGACTGTCAGATGCCAGCTCTCTGAGACCAGGGAGCAATCTCTCCCCCATCCCCACCTGCTCAGCAAGGCTCCCTTATTCTTCCTTTTCAGGCATGAAGAGCAAGTTCCACCCCAAAACCACTACGCCAGCAGCTGCCGTGGCCGAGCACAGCCCTAGCAGCCACAGCGAGCAGACAGGTCGGGACAGCGCTGGCTTCTGACCCTGGGGAGCTGCAAGCTGCACCCTGCAAGCAGCGCCTGTCTCCAGCTGCACGTCACCCAAGGCAGGGAGGAGAAGCTCGCCACGTACTTGAAAGTGAGTCCCTCAAAGATGGGCGTCAAGGGCAGCTTGAATGTTTGGCACAGAGTGATGGCAGTGTCAAAGAGGCCGGCCCGGACCAGGAGAGCAACCGTTTCCTCAGGTGTAGAGTTGCCTGCAGGGAAGCAGGGCCAGGTAAATGCCTCCCCCAATCACACACCAGTGCTTACTGGGGCCTGACCCCATGCAATTCAGCAGCAGAGCTACAACAGCACCGTGACAACCACTCAGCGTAAAAACCCCTGCAGCAGTACTTCTCATCGCATGGCTAGAGGCTTTCTTGGCCTCAGGAACACCTCCTGAGCCCAGGAGCCACCCATGGAGGGACTGCACAGAGCCACAGTGACCCATGGAGCTGTCCCTGATCAGGCACCAGCTGGAGGGATGCAGGCAGCAACATACAGCCCATAGCCAAGTGCTGCTGCTGTTTAGGTGACTAGGGAGGGGACAGCCTTGTCACTGGCGCAGCAGGCCTGTATCCAAGTGAACAAGGCATCAGCTCAGCTCTGCCAGCGCAGGCAGGAGGGGCAGTGGCAGGAGGAGAGATGAAACTGTGACACTTGGCTCCCTGCATCTCCAGTGTGCCCTCAAACGAGCTGTTCAATCCTTTCCCTGCAATCCCTTACTGGGAAGTCATCTCCTCCTGACACTTAAAGGGGAAAAATGTGTACATGTTGTATAACTCTTATCAGAGTGGCAGAACATACCTAAAGGGCCAGGGTGGGAGAGTTGCAGCTTTCCGTTCCCCAACAAGGAACCATTTTGATAAGCTAATGCTGTGTCGTGAAGCTGCATCGTCCAGGACAAAAAGTAGTCTTGCAGTAACTGTTTTTTCTAGGGCTTTCTAATTCTGCTTCCTCTGGGGGAATTTCCAGCAAGACAAAAAGATGTCTTTTTGTCCCAACACAGGAGCTCAACCCCAGCCCCAGGCTGCAGACCACTACTAGAGCTCAGCAAAGCCAAAAAATGGTTGAAACCTTAAAACTGGTTCCCTTGATCTGCCTCTCCAAAGCTGCCGAACTTGGTGGTGAGACTTCATGCTAGGGAGAACCAAACAGTCCCTGCCAGCTCCTGGGTTTGTCTCTGGGTCAGAACAAAATTGCTGCTTCCTCTTCTGAGCTACAACTGAAAGTGCCATAACTAGCAAAAACCTCAGGGGAAGTGAGAGGCGGCTGCGCTGTGTCTCTCTTACCTGCCACAGCTGCTGTTGACAGGTCATGCTGCACCAGAGTCAGCCGGATCCGGGCCAACACACACTCCTTCTCCAAATCCTCCAGCTCAAGAATCTCAATTTGTCGAGTTGCTGTAACAGATGGACACAAAGGGCTCTTTGGGCATCATGCAAAATACCTACACCCCTCTGCCCTCCTAAGAGGAGTTGTATCACAGAAAGCACCAAAGGAGGGGTCAGGTTCTGCTGCCCCTTCCACGCCACCTTGAACTGTGCCTATCTCCTTGTTGAAAACCTCCCACTCCTCTATTAGAGATGTTACCTAACGCTGGGTAGCAGCTGCTGCTCTGACTGCCTGGCATATGCTACAAAAGAGCTCATTCAGAAGTAATTGCTTTAAAAATACCTGACCTTAAATTTCTGTACTGTTATGCTGAGGATTTCAAGTCTAACCTGACCCCATCATCCTGTGCTTTGGTAGACACAGGCAGAGCAGAGACCTTCCCAGCAAGCAGGGTTTCCAAAAGCACAAGTAACAAAAGTCTTGAACAACTAGAAATTGTCTCACAAAGGTGTGTTGTTTTTTTTTTTTTTAATTACAAGTTATTTCCACTGGAAGCAAAAGTGCTGACAAAACATCAAACTGCAGAGGAGTGTGCACAAAAGCTCCAGGGGGAATAGATGTTACATGGCAGCATATTGCAACACTGGGAGAGTTACATTACCTTACAACCCCCCAAATTACTGAACTGACAGAGGCAAGAGCTGCACTGAGCCATCTCCTAGCTCACACGGGAGCAGCAGAGCTCTGAGGCCAGGGCAGAGGCTGTGGAAACACAAGAGACACTGGAAGTACCAGGACTAGGCGCTTACTTGGAACAGCCGTGCACTCCCCATCGTAGCTTCTCTTCGGGGATGCTCCAGGACGTTCGTACTTGCAGGAAAAAGCAGAAAGAGGGTTCATGCCCACCTGGTTTCCAAAGGACAAGTTGCCTCAATACATTACAGCCCCAACACCAGCTCTCCATTTCAAGCCTTGATTTGAATCAGAAAAGCCATTACAACCACTTGGCAGTTCAGGTTACATTTATCTCTGGCTATCAGAAACATGGCACAGCGCTAGCTGATCAGGCTACAGCCACCCCCCTCCCCGCAAACAGATTTGAAACACAAACCATGTTACAGCAATTCTCTTTTTCACTGGTATTCTGGCTGTTCAGATTCCCCCCAAAAATTCACTTCTCCTTCAACAAAAGGTGATATATTCCCACATATATCTGCAGCCCCCTCCCAAAAGCTGTCCTGCTTCCACCCTGCTCCAGAGAGGGTCAATGAGACAAGGCTGGCAGACAGGACTGATGTCTCCATTGAGTGGGGCGAGACAATTCTGCACAAGCTGGCCAAGAAGATGAGAGCAGCAGATTAAGGCGGCCAATGCCTCTGTTCACATCGGAAAGGATTTTGGAAGCTCCTTCCCAGATGTACACCTCTAAGTGCCCCCACAGTCAATAGCTCAGGTCAGAGGCTTCGTAGTAAGCTCAGTGTTTCCTACCACAGCTCCAGAAGCTGGCTGCACTATCCAGGCGTACTCTGGGCGGATCAGCCGTAAGCAGTTAATAGCAGCGAGGAAACAGTTTCCTTGTTTCTGGAGCCCTCTGAGCGTCCGCACCTCCCTGCCCAGGCGCATGCCGTATTCAAACATCACTGTTCCAGCTGAGGAGAGAAGGGGAACACATCGGCCAAAAGCCAGGCAGGCCACCCGGCAGCGGGAGGTGAGGCAGGATCCCAGGCCAGGCGGGCTGTTACAACGTGTCCACCCCGAGCCTTACCCTTGCGGTAGTTGTGGCGGTAAATGTGGAAAGCGTACAGCAGCTCGTAGTAATTGTGGGTCATCAGGTCCACTGCTCGAGCATGCGATTCGATGATCCCCACGACCTGCAGCATACAGAAGCTCCAGTGGGTCGACAATCCCTTTAAACAGAGCGGTTGTGCCCTGCTGCTTCCCAGCGCAGGCAGATTACCTCGTTATGAAGGTTGACATAGGGGAACTCCACCAGGTCCTGGAGCTGGGAGCGCTCACAGAGAACTACCACTAGCTGGCGCAGACAGTCCAGCTGCCTGTGGAGAGAAGCGCAACCGTTCTGGAGAAGCGGGAACAAACCCATCTCCAGGATGCAGGCTTTAAGCCAGGAACGCGCTGCTTTGCGATAAGCTCTGTGGTTTTTTTTTTTTCTGGATTAGAACCAAGAAGTCCCTTCAGACTTCGCCTCTGCTGGGAAGTGAGACCCTGGTCAGGAGAGATCCTCCGCAAAGGTCTCTCAGGAGGGCAGTCTACCTCCCTCAGCTGTATTTGGTAAGATTTTCTTCAGCCTCAATTAAAATGCATTCCTGCTTCTCCTCTAAACATCTATTCCAGCTCACCACATCCTCCTCTGCTAGGGTGAAGCTTCCTCTACCCAGGTCACCTCCCACATGGTACTCATACTGAAATTTCAACCCCAAGTCTTTTCTTTATTAAACTAACAGGATTCCTAAAGCTTTTCAACATACAATGCCGCATGTGAACCTTTAGCCATTCTTCTGGCTCCTCCCTGAATCAACTTCCCCCCCAGTTTCTTCCTTTGAGCTAGTGCCAGTGCCACCTGTCCTTACAAAAATGAAGTGTGCTTCATCAAACACACCTTTACACATATTAAACAATACCTCCTAACACAGCAGCCACGTTCTACCCTAAAGCATCATCTTCCTTTCAGTTTGATGGAAAAATTGGTACAAGGACCTCAGAGACAAGTGAACATGAAGGCATAAAACTGTCACCTACCTGCTGGGATCTGGGTTTTGTGTTAAGGCTACATATGCTTCACTGTTGTGTCCCAAATCCAAGTGATGTTTGAAGATGCAAGTTCTCAAAGTAGCCTGAAAACACCAAAGAGCACAAACCAACATGTTTTGAGTTATAAAACTCAAGAAAGGAATTCCTGTGTAAGCTCCCCAAGAGAACATCTTGATGCAAAAAAGTGACCTGTACCTGACTTCTCCAGTCATCCGCTGATTCCATGATAGCCAAGGTAGCCAGCTGGATGACCAGCTCCGGTAAACCCACCATGTCCAACAAGCGCAGAACCTGGAGAAGACAATACTCTAGTGCTGGCCACAGCAGTACTGAAGAACGGGTCGGGCTAGTGAGAGTTTGTTTTTTTTTTTAAAGAGCTACTCCTGCCCCTACTAACCATAAGAGCAGTTTAAAAAATTTTACCAATGTTTCTAAGCAACTAGACTGGAAACAGGAAAGATTTGGTAAGTTGCAGAGATCTGAACCCCAGCACAACAGGTCCAGGCTATGGGCTTTTCTGGAGGATTCATCTCTGCACGTATCAGTTTTCTGAAACATTTTAGCACTGACAGTTACAGTAAACCCCTACAACAGTGAGGTAAACTATTCTGTTCCCAAGCACACATGCACCTGTATTAGTGAGAGAAGTTCCCCCTCCAAGGGCACCTGACAACTCCTTGTGCTTTCCGGAGTTTAAAATCAGGGAATTCCTTACAATGAGCCTAGGTCTAAGCTTGCAGCCTGTCTTAACCATGGTATTACGCAAGAAGAAAGATCTTATCTCAATTTAAAGACATTATTCGTGATTTGCCTCAAAGCTTAATAACCTTGCCCTTAAGCAGCACCTTACATCTAGCCTGGACGTGTCTGGCTTCTGTCTCCAGCTGCTGGATCTCACCCTGCCTTTTTCTGCTGGATAATAAAGTCCTCTGCTATTAGAAAACTAATAGGTGGAAAGTACCTAGCTTTCACACTGTAGTCACCTCATCAGCAGCCCTCAAGGAAAGTAAACTGACTACACTGAGATTTCACCTCCCCCCCAAAAAAAGCATGTTTTCTGAGCCTCAAGTCACTTCTCTGAAAGCCAGGGACCAAGCAGGAATTCTCTTTCCAAGCAGTATCTGCGTGGAACAACTTGGTGCCAGTTTACTTGGCCAGGAGCATGTAGGGGGCTGGCTCAGCTGTACCTTGTTGTAGTACTGCAGGCGTGGAGTGGAGACCACCTCACCCTCCTCAGGCTGGATTAGCCTGTCCAAGAACTCTTCTCTTCCCACCTCTGATGCAGCTTGGCAGAAACAGTCCAAAGCCTAGAAGCAGACCAGAAAACAGCTTGTGTGCTCCCTTGCGGGACTGACCAGCCCTGCTGTACCAGCAAGAGGACAGTGCTACTTGTTTTAGCTCCAGTGTACTGGTCCTGCTGGCCTCAAGCTAACGAGAACTTTCCCAAGAGCAGATCCCGCTGCCCAGCTCCAACCCCATTCTTTGCCCAAAGGAAGCAGACCTCAAGGATGTTTCCTGACTCACCCCAGCAGAAACAAGGCTGGCCCTACTTGTGCACCTCCTCCCTCCCAAAGGAAAATGCCCCAGACCCCTGAGATAGGCAGCACCAGAGGAGACGAGGGCCTTACCTTGTGTCCCTCACCCATAACAAGGTAGCACCTGCCCATCATGAAGCAGCAGGAGCCCATGTTCACGTGGCACCATGGCTGCAGCAGGCGGATGTATTCCTACAGGAGAGGAGGAAGAGGAGTTTTGATTCAGGTCAGCACTCGCTCATGACCTGCAGGCACCCAGTACCAGAGGAAGGGTTAGGTCTCTAATGCCAAAGTGCTGCTTTGGTGGCCCCTTTAGCTGTGGTGCTCGCATAAATCCTGCTCTACCAGATCGAGGGCTGGTTTCCCCAGCCCAAAAGTCCCTTCTGCGCACAGGTGGGGAGACATCCCTCACATGCTCCCAGGGAACAACCTGCTTTGAATAGCTCCAGTATCTGTACAAAGGACCTCAGAATCAGCACCCAATATCCCAAAATATCCAACACAACGCTCTCCACAACCACTGCAAACTTGCTGCCGGGAACCGCAAAGGAAACATCACCCTGGTGTGCACAGAGCACAACGGGAGCATGCATGTTGTGAAGGCAGCGGGAGAACAGGCAAAGCAGGCATTAGAAGAGCAGTATCTGTGCAGCAGGGCAGGGGAGGGTGAGCAGCCAGGGAAGACCATGGATAGCAGCAATAAACTGACAGGGATGGGGTGGAGTGCTGATAGCACCAAGGATACACCACAAATAAAGCCACAACACAGACACTGGCCAGCGTGAAACAACACAACTGGCCCTATGCCTGCTCCGTCAGGATAATATAAGGGCTGCAAAGTGTCATCACCTATCAATAAGCAGCTAGGAAGCATGACAAAACCTCAAAAGTTGGCATCCCTCGTGCCTGGGAGAGCAGCGTATGCTCTTCATACTTGGAGAAGCAGAGATGTCCCACTAGCAGGACTCTGGGACTCAGCAGGGAGGCAGGCGGAGAAGCCAGGACCTGGTGGTAAAGCCAAGGTCTCACTGGACGACCTGCATCTTTGCATGTGCATAAATCACCGGCACATATGCCCCATCTACCCCAGCCATGCGTTCACTAAAAGCCACGTGGCAACGCATCCTTCTGAGCCCGGATTCACTGTTCTGATTAGCCAGCTACAACAGATAAATCCCACCCAGGCTTACTCAACAGCTTGTCATACAGAATAAGTAACAAGGAGAGGTCTGGCCCTCATCCCAGGCCAGTGCTTTGGTCACTAGACCTTCTCTGTGCCCGCCTGTTACTCGCAGGGTGCTTCCTGTATCTCCACCTCTATGTGGGTCACCGTACTCGCGCTCGAGGCAAATCCAGTGTGAGCTCCCTGAGGTCAATGCACTTAATCCAAGTTTACGTGACTGACTGGGATCAGTAAGCGTAACAGAAGGTAGCGGGGAGGAGGAAGAGCCTGCCCCTGCAGATATAAAAGTCTCTTGTACCTCCTTGAGGCAGGACACAAGTGAGGCGAAAGCAATGCAAGGAAATTCAAAGCATGCTCGTGCCATGAGAGTGCACATATGCCAGGAGGTACAACGATGCTGCCCAAACCATCCCAGCATTTCCTGGCTCAAAAGCTCTGCAGATTTGACATTCTTCTCGGAAGCAACACGAACACAAAAGACAGCAATTTAGCCCCCAGGTGTAAGGGACTGTGAGAATAAAAGGATCTGCTAAGCACAGGAAAAAACATGTCATTAATAACAGCCTGCCTAGCCCTGCGTGCCTCAAGGACTGCCATCAGTCAGGGTATGAAGCGTGTCACATGGCACTGCAGACAAGAAACCACGCGGTTCAGAACTAGAGCACAAGCAGCTACAACTACCAAGCCCTTGAAGAGCACGGGAAGAGACAGTGGAGAAACAGCTGAAATACAGCAGTCTACGGAGACACCTAAAAAAAAAGTAGTTCACTCGTCTTGCTGCCAAGATGTTGGGAGCACAGCCAGGGATGGGAAGGCGACAGATGTTTCTTACTCTGTTTTTTACCAGTAAGGACATATAAGAAATAAATAAGCCCTCCTGAAGCATTATTTCAGCTGCTGGGTTGAAGACAGCCTCCTGAACCCCAGTCCCGTCGGGCAATCTTTTTGCAATGGTACCACAGGAAAGGCTACGGGTAGATCAGCAGCTAGCAAGCTGCTGGATTACGGGCTTGCTGTGATATTTAAACAAGCTCTGCAAAGATGTTTCTTGCACGCAGTATCACGCTGTCAGACAAGCCCTGGGAGACTGAACTCCTCCACGAAAAGGGTATATAATAATCCTGAGCACTTATGCCTGGATTTTCTTGAAAACAGATGAAAGAGGAAATGCATAAAACAACCACCTGAAATCATTCCCCAGCAAACTGTCTGCGTCATTTTCTAGGTACGAGATATTTAGCAAAAAGCCCTTCTGTTAGCAGAGGCAGACACCACAGGGAACAAGACAGATGCATGAGGAAGATGGAAGATATTTGCTACCTTACAGTTTGTTCACCGCACCGACACTGTGATAATTACACGAGAGATTTCTAACAATTACCCAGCAGAATCCTTCCTTGCTCTATGTTTCATCTGCAGGACAAACCTCCAGCCCGTCATCTCCAAAAGGGAGACGTGAGAGCAGAGTATTTGGGAAGATTAGCTCGTGTCTGAGCTCAAGAGAGCAGTGACTAGCAGAAAGCAGAACAAACTCCAGCAACTAGAAAGATGATGTTTCAGGGAGCTTTTTCTAAGCAGATGTAAGGCAGCTGTGCAGAGAGCTCACACTGCGTTACACCTCTGCACTGGCCAAAGCGCAGAGCTGCTGCTGAAAGAAACCCACGCCTGGAAAGACAGCGTTTGCTATTGCACCCGCTCCTGCTCTTCCCCCTTCAGCCCCTGTGAGAGAGACGGCGCAAAGCACTCACCTGCAGCTGGGTGTACTGACAGCTCCCCATCAGGCACTCAGGGAAGAGGAAGCTGGGATTGCTGGGCCATCTGAGCGGCGGTTAAGGAACATGGGACAATCCAGCCCCAGGAGCTCACAGAACTAGTCTGAAAGTCAGCATGCCTCTTGCACTCAGTTTGTGGGGGGAAAGGAGAGAAGATTAAGCTGCTCTTTATACAAGTCATTATTCTGTAATAAGATTTATCCATATTAGAACAAAACCATTAGTACATCTAATCCACAACTACCCAAATCTTGTTACTCTTCCAAATCTTGCAGCACCGCACCTTGCCAAGTCAAGTTGCTAGAGCTCAAGGGCTTAAAGTCAAAAACTCAAATCCTTTCTTGTGCACCGGAACAGGACTGATTCTGTGAAATCTTAAAATACCTGCAAATCCCATTAATGCTAACAAGTCACTTGTTCCAGAGACTTGCCTTTGAAATGCAGGCGTGGAAAGCACTGATTTTGGAGTTGTATGAGGCTTGGTGGCAGAGGTGGCCAACTTACAGCCCCCAAGCACTCTGCAGCCCACCACCCTACCGCCTCCACTAGCCCCAACCCTCCTCCCACAGACCCACCGATGCTCCCAGCCTCCGGATGCACGGAAGCTCCGTATCAGGATCTCACACAACTCGCGCAGGGGCTCTGGCACTGCCATGCCGTACAGAAACTCCTCCTGATTCCAGCCCGGCAAGAGTGAGCACCTCGCAGCCGGTTTACAGTCAAGGATACAGAAGCGGCAAAAAGTCAGTCACTATTGCGGTAATGAGATGGGGCCAGTTCAGGCTTGTTTCAGCTAAAGAGGTGTTCGATTGTAAGAAGAGTCGAGATATAATGTGCTTTCTGGCCACTTCCTGGAAGAACAGCTCCACAATTGTTTGAGGGCTGGATACTAAAAATATAAGTTAAAGAAACACTGAGAAGAGGGCCCGCAGCAGACATCCCAGGCTTTCTACATCGTGCTGTGCTCATCAGCCCAAACATCACAGATTAAGACAGAGCAAAACAATAAGCACGTTCAATACTCAGACTTGTTGGTTTTGGATTTCTCTTGCCGTCTGGTTAAGTCAGAGGGAGTAGCAGGAGATCAAAGAGCCACATACTGCAATGTTTATTAACCACAACTCAATTACAACAGACAAAAAAGGGTTGTGCTCTCTCTCCAGTTGTGCTATTCGCAACACAGCTGCAGCTTTCCAGCGCGACCAAGTGTTGTGCAGGGCAGGGCTGAGGGAGTGCTGATTTGGCTATCTGTTCAAATGCCTCCATCCTCGTTCCAGCACCCTCAGCAATCCAATCTCCCATTAGCTAACTGTTCTCAACGCCTCTCCCCAAGCTGCCATCTCCTTTCAATCTTTCCTACGTTTCACATATTTTTCCTGCAGCACAGCAGCCAAACAGGACTTTCCTCACGAGCCGGCCAAGAAATAACCCACGACACTGGCACAGACAAAGGATGTTTTCAGTTTTGCTTTCATGTGCTGACATTTACATCGAGGCAATTGCCTCCTGAACCAAGACTCTCATTCAGGGAGAGTTCGGACTCCAAAGACTGCAGTGTGCTTACAAAGAGCACAAATGCCCCAGGCCTGTAAGCCAGTGGAGGAAATTCTTCTCCAGCTCACAGCCCTGCACACGTGGCACTGCTGCCTGTTTGTCACCAATTTTCTCAGCTCCCTCCGAAGTGTCTTAGGCTCAAAGTGCAGACTACTTACAGCAGCATCTTACCTCTGCATTTTCTCCCCCATCCTGCTCACCACCTCCCTCCCTAACTGCTTCAAGGTACACATCCTCCTAATTACATATTCTATATCCTAAATATACGTTCTCCCCCACTGGGATTTCTCCTCCATGACAGTAACCCAAAGCATATGTCTTTGCAGCAAGACTTTTAAAATGCAAACGAATTATCAGCTGCAATTTTCCCCTTGAGGCGCTGGCTGTGAACAACACTCAGTCTCAACTGCAAAGGGCTGGAAGCACAAGTATGTTTTGGGGAAGTATTGCTACATTCTCTCCTTTCCCTGAGCTGCTGCTCCTGCTTACTGTGGGATAAAGGCTGGCGAGCAGGACAGAGCTGGTCTGACCCACTACAGCCGCTGTAACGTAGGTGAGTGAGAGGTGAGCTTGGCTGACACTGCCAGGGTCAGCATTAATAATGCTTGGCTGAGCAAGGCCTTCCCATCCTCCTCAAGTTGAGGATAAGATCCACATCTCTGGTCCCAGTCCAATGCTACAAGATCCTTTGTTGTTTTTTGGTGGACGGCATGACAAACATCTCCACCTAAAGTGGGGTCATTCAACCACGCACTCCATTAGCTCACTGCAGAAAGCATTTCCATAGAGTGGCAAAGACAGAGTGCCAGAGGTATAAATAACACAAACACCGAGAGCTGATGAACTGTGGACATCTTACCTAGTTTATGGGGCGTTAGAACAGTGGTGTCTGCTAACTCCAACACAGATAGATGCTGCAGATTAGATTCCCTAGAGAAGAAAAAAAGCCATCAGTGAAGAGGCAACAAAACGCCTCCTGCTTTAATTGCGCTCATTGTTCAACTCAAATGACTCCTACTGCCAAAAAAGGCAACAGTGCACAGAACAGCAAGACCTCACACGGCAGAATTAGCACAAGGCAAGGAGTCAGCTCAAAACGTGGAAGAAAAAAAACCAACCCTCCCCAGCACAACCTGACTGCTAGAGTGATACTCCCACAGCAGCCACCAGCTTTTCACATCAGGAAGGGCATTTCAGGTGGATTTAGCAGGAGCCTACAATCAAAGACAGAAGGGGCACGGTATTGGTATAGAGACTTACAGCGTGTCAACGGGGACATCTGATGCCAGGCATTGGCTCGCCCACTTAATCAGGTAGTAGGAGAGCAGCAGGGGAGAGGTGCGGTGCAGCAGGTCCTGCTGAGACTGGAACAGCTGTCCCCCTCCCAGAACCATCTGCAAGCAAACCAGAGGTTGGCGCACTGAGAGACCAAGCCCAGAGCCATGGCAGGACAAGGGCAACCATTGAGGTTTATATCAGGCGCAGCTCGTCCCTCCTGCAAACACCAAGGTGCTCAATAGCCCGGCAGTTCACTCAGCCCACCCAGGAGACCAGTAGGACTCTTGCATGTACCAGAATAACCTGGTCATAAATTAGTGTCACCTCAGACCAAGGGGCAACTCAACTATTCTGGTGGCCCAGACCCCATGGGGAAAGTTTAACAAGCAAAGCTATGTGCACACAGAGTGCTTCTCTCGCCTGTGAATACCCACACCTGCTGATGCCAGGGACACCAGCAAAAAGGTGCTTTGCACTGCCGCAACAATGTCACCGAGAGTGAAATCACGGCTTTGCTGCAGAGACCATCCCAGGGCCCAGCCTTGCATCCCTGTAGGCTCCAGCCAAGAGCAGCATGGCTAGGTGACACGGAAGAAAAAGCAATCCATGCCTGTGGAGGACACAACTGTGTCAAGGTGGCAAAGCAGTAGTTCATCATCAAACAAGCAGCAGGTCACATGCCCTGCGGTCTGTGAGAGCCTGGCTCCAGAAGGGCACCTTGCAATGTGCTTTAAATGCTACCAGGGCAACCTTATCCGGGAAGAAGGGGATTTCTTTTCAACCAAGAAACTACTGCAGTAACATTTCCAAGCAAATATCGGTTTAAACAACACTCCTCTTGTCTGGGGACTGGTTCCACACCCCTGCATCCAAACCATCAGCACCATCCCTCACGTGGCCACAGAACGGACCCAGACCAGTCCCCACCATGACCACAAACACAGCTGCCATCGTGGCGGCTGTTTGCACTGGCTGGAGCAGCCTCCAAGAGGCTGAAACTACGGCCTCTGGGTAAACACTGCTGCCCTGACACAGAGGTGCTGTGTGCTGCATTGCCAGAAAACAAGGCTGCAGTCCTGTGCACGCTAGGCTGCGCAGCACCAGGGGAGGGATGGGGAACAGATGGGAAAACTACATGTTCAGGCAGTGTTGTTTCAGACGGGAGGCTGGAAACAATGCCGCCCTCCTGCAAAGTTTTGCTTCCTGGATGCTCATCGTGGAAAGAGGTTAGGGTGTGAGCACTGCTTTGCTTAGGATGACAAAAGCAGCTGGAGAAAGAGAACAGGCCTTGCCCAAGCCTCAGGCTAGTTCAAACAGCCTCCAGTGTTCTGTGGGAAGAGACAGTGCTCACAGCCTGGCACCACCAGAACCCAAGACCCAAAAGTTCAAAGAGCGTAGCAGTAGCTTCAAGGGCTGTACTCACAGGATCTCCAAGCCGGAGCAACAGCTGTTGGAGGATCAACAGGTCCCGACAGATCAGGAAACGGATGGTAGCAATCTTACACACCCCCCAGCAAACCACGCTGACAGCCCTACCGCTACCATACAGCTGGGTGAGGTTCATGCGCATAGCTAGATGATGAGCTGAAAGATAAAAATCACTGAGATAAGGGGAGGAACTAGACAGACAAGAACACTTGCTGAGACACTGCTTTCCCAGCCCAAACACACCGCTGTAGAGCTCTCACCTCTTTCCATGTCAGCGTCTGTCTCGTAGTCCATTTCTCGGATGAGCACTCCAATGGCGTGGATGGGGTTTCTGACCTCCTGCAGCTTGCTGTGTATATCCTCCATCACATTTTCCCTGCAAAGTGAAAAAGATAACAATAATGATAATCATCGGCAACATGAGATTTAAACTCAAGAGTGCTCCCTTTCCTCCCTTACTGATCCTCTCTGGAAGGCAGTGTATCTGATCAGCCTGGACATTCTTGATGAGAATCCTCTTCTGGCTTGGAGTTTTATTACGGCACCTGCAGGAACCAGTCTATTTATTCCACCCCCCAGGCTACCAGGAAATAACAGTCAGATAGCTGGCATTCCACTAATGATTTCAGGAGGTTAGCACAGTAACCACATGGTTTGACCAAGGCTCTGACCTCTACCTAGTGTCTGCAGGCACTTGCTTTCCACACTGCAATGATTACCTAACAGGAACTTGTTCCTCTTCTGCTATCTTACCTGAGAATCATGAACATTTCTTTTCTGGAGGACCCCAAGCAACAGCAAAGGGGTTCTGGACGGAAGACCCTGCTAACGTCACTGATACCCACGCTCCCCAACTCTAAGGAGACCTGGAAAAGTCTCCTGCAGCACAGGGAGAAGCCCGGACATCTCAAATGTGCTTTGATGCCAATCAAGGATGGCTCCAGGCAATCCCTGCTCAGCCATCACAGCCTCCCTGCAGGGGAGCTTCTGCAAAAACATCTCCTTACGTGTCATTAGCTATCAAGTCCTCCAGGATCTGCTCTGCAGCCTTTTCTGGAGGCTGGAGGCGGGAGCAAGCCATTTCCATTATGAATGCCATTTCCATGGAAATTGATTCTCCGATCAGTCGAAGGCACTGGACAAGACAGACAACATCACGAGACATCTCCAAATCTGTAATGAAAGAATCTAACTGTATATTTACAAGAGATTTCAAAGCAAAGGTGGGAGGGCCATTCAAAAACCAGTTAGTTCAGCTCCTACCACCAAACAACTAGCAGCACATTGGTCTCAATCCTGCATGCCAAACTGCCCCTTCCCTGCTATGAGGCCAAATTAAAACTTAGAGGTTAACAAAGAAAGATTTGGGCTTTATATTTGGAAAGTAAAAACTACTGATGCAACAAGAAAACAATGAAATTTCCTCCAAGGGATTTTCTCCAGCCACAGGTTGAAAGGAAATAATTAGTGCGCCATAAGAGAAAAAAAAACCCAGAGCAAACGGCTCAGACAACTTAGGTCTGCCAAGCAGAAAGCACTCTCCTTTCAGCAGCTATCTGTTTGCAGCACCACCTCTCACAGCTGCGAGAGGATTTTCACAGTCTTAGGAGTGATCTGAAAATTCAGTACTGAGGGTTCAAATCACTGCTTTGCAATGCAATCCTTCATGTATGCGTTTTGAAAATTAAGTTAGATTTTTTGAGAAGTCTGAAACAGACAGGGCAGGAACTGCTAGCTGCCCAAACCCAGCCCTCCAGCTTTCCTTCCCTCAGATCCAGAAATAGCTCAACCAAATGGATGACAAGTCTTCTTTATAAAAAATATAAAGATCACTCGAGCATGAAAGTAGAGCTTAGGTAACATTTTCCGTTGCCTTTTTCTTGTGAAACGTCATTCCACAGCCAGTAAAGCATAGAGGGCACTGTGGCGACAATATTAACGACAGGTTTTGCACACTCTGGCATTTACTCCGCTGAGACAAGGAACAGCACGGTCCCTCTCCAGTGCTTACATGAAAACATTTATACAAAAACATTGCACTAAAAACTAAGTTTGCAGAACTGGGCAGCTGAGCCCAGCCACAAGTTTCCTTCTCATCTGTAATCTTCGAAAGGAGTTTACTCCATCAGCAAGACACAGAGATTGGGGAATTTTACAAACAGAACCACTTGGACCGTGTCAGAGTAGGTCTTACAGCTCTCAGTGGGCATGGAAAAGCTGAGCAAGCACCCAGCCGAGATAATGGTGAGGAGGGTTCATATTGGTGGGGTCACCCACATGGTCAGAAACACTGCACCCCACTCTCCCCACCAGCACACTACCGGGCTCCAACCCAGCAGATCTGCCCCACACAGAGCTGGCATGAAGAGGGCACCAGCTAACCGCAGCCTACACAGAGTGTTTATAAAGCTACAAGGGCAAAGGATCCACCAATGCAGGTCCTTACCACGGAGCAACACGCAGCCCAAAATCTGAGATGCTTCCTTTTTAAGTTATCTGAAAGGGATCATGGCAGAACTGCAGCCTTGACACCACTTTCTAACTCCTGGTGTGAGCACGATCGCAGGTTTCACAAAATAAAACTCCCTACAAGTGCCAAAATAAAAAAACTAGCTCCATGTACATAACTATGGAAGAGTCAGGAGCACTTCAAGAGACCTCTGGGAACTCCTGCATCCCTCCCTCTGTCTAGGGTTTCCCTGACATGTAGTGTTAAACCTCCAACAATGAAAAAGCTCCACATCTCACTTACCATCACAGATTGCAGCATCGTCCTCAGTCAGGAGGTGCTCATTAGAGAGGAGATAGAGGTGGTCCACCAAGGAGCAGGGCATGAGGAAAGACAGGGAGCCCTAGAAAGGTGAGGAGAAAGCCCTTCTTTGAGGTCCCCAGATCCACACCTCTGTCAGATCATCACTGCTTCAGTTGGCCACAGAGGCCAAAAAGCCACCGCCGCTCAGTCTCACCTTCTTCAGCAGGCACACCATGCTGGTGTAGGGATTCAAGTGCAGGGCCAGGGGCCGTGAGAGCGCTTCTTGGTACTGAAGGCAGCAGGCATAGAACTTGGACCAGAACTCCACCTGCAGCTGCCAGAACTCCTCCGGCGAGCACTCATATTCTGTCACGCTGCTCTGGAACTAGCAGGACCAAAACAAGACTTCAGGTGAATACAGGCAGTGAACCAGAGAGAAAAACTGTAGCATTCAGACTGCTGTCTTGTCTCTCGTGACTAGTGTCACACCTTTATATGGTTAAGGTTTATAAACACCAGCTACAGTTCTCTTCCCCACCACCTTTCCTACAGCACTGAATCACACAGCAAACAGCGAGGGGAACAAAGCTCACAAGAACCGTATCGATACAACCTTAGACAAAGAAGCACCAATGATATCAAGAAAAAGGGCAGCACTGCAGGCCTCTCTAAAAATATTGTGCATGACAACTGCTATAGAGGACGTATAGCCTTTTTTGTAAACTTTCTAGTAATACTCTAAGCAGCCTCAAGGATGAAGAGCAGGTGGTAGGACTGCTGGCTTACAGAGTCAAGCATATCAAAGTAAAATCTGGAGCAGCAGGATAAAATGGGGGAAATTTAGACCCAAAAGGACAGCCAGTTGATCTTTCAGATGGGTCCCCTAAGCAGATTATCTTTGGTGTCCAAAATTACGAGTGATAGCACCCATTTGCAGGGAGCTGGGAATGGGCACCATATGATGCATTACCAGTGAAGTGCACTCAGGGAGCAGAGACAGCAGAACACTGAGAAAGGACTCCAAAAAAGAAGAGGGAATGGAAAAGTCAGACAGGAAGGATGGTGATTTGTACTTTTTAAAAAAATGTACGCAACTTCTTTGGAGAGAGAAAGGACAAAACAAGGCCTGGAATCACTCTGCACCTCATTAACTTCACTGAACCATCACAATACTGCATACAACAGATGTAAGCACAAAACATCATGAAGAAAAAAAAAAAAAAAAGAAAATCTCACCTCACTTTCCACAGCTAAAGTAACCTCTTTTTTTAACTCCTCCCACGTCAGATCCATGTGTCTCTCAGTTCCTTGAGAAAAGATCTGAAAAGCAACAGAGTGAACTTTTACTTTAAAGCAAGAGAGCTGTCTCCCCAGGGTTCAAGCAGTACTGAGTGACGTAAAGCAAACACAAGAGCGTCAGCCAGTGCTTTGCAAAATGAAAGCATCAAAAAACATGGCTGGCTGCTGAATGTGGGGTACACAGATGTACAGCCAGCTTCACTCTTCCTGTGGAAATGGAGGAAGCTTCCGGGTAGGCAGTGCACCAGAATGTAAGGAAAGAAGTGACGCACACCTTGACAGCAGCGCTCTCTTGTACCTTGCTATAGGCCTCTAACAAGGTCACAGCACAAAGAATCAGTCGCAGGAGCAGAAGTTTGGCTTTTCCATTTTTCCTGAAAAGGCACTGCATGTTGCCCTTAACAGCCCTAGAGGAGCCAGAACCGAGCAGATATATTCTGAAAAAGACCACTACAGTGGGCTGAGAGAGTCTCTATTCCCCTGGCTAAAGCAGCAGGCACTGCAAAGCAAGTTCAGCAACCTCTCTGCTATCTAAGGGGGAGAAAGCCCCGAAACTGGAAACCACATTCTGCCTCCCAGCATCAGCACACACACTGGATGAAGTATGGCACAACAGCCGCTAACTTGCTTCAGTGACTGCTGACAGGTCTACAAACTGTCAAATGCAAACTGATGCCTGCCAAGAGCCCCAAGGAGTCCTGCTGCCTCACAGCTAAACAGCCAGGAAGGATGAAGCCGAGCAGCACGTGCACAGAATGCCCTCTCACTGACCTGCAAAGCCTTCTGGATAGCTGCATTTGTGAACCTGCCAGGCATGAAGAGATACTCCAGGTAGGTTTCCTGCAAAGAGAAAAAGATCACAATCTAAGAAAACATATGTGTCAGGAGCAGAGCATTTAAGATACTGCTTCTGATCCTTACTCCTGTTCTCAAACTCATCCCCTGGATCTGTTCTTCTTTCCAACTTGAGTTCATTCCCATATCCTGCTCGAACCTCCCCCCTACCAGCCCCTTCACAGTTCCTGAAGTGACCAAACACTGCTTCTCGCATGCTCCAGATCTTGTTTATATACACGTCTTGTCTCAAGGCTCCCTCGAGTGACTCCACATTCTTCTCATCCCTCAACTTTTGGTTTCATCACCATGCTTAGTGCTTTAATGCTGTGGTAATAGAGGCTAAGGCCTGTCCCCTTTAATTTGGAGCCATTTTAAGACCGAATCAATACAATTTGTACATTTGAACTGTCTTCATGTTCTCCTGGACAGAGCAGCCTCATTACTTCTTGTTGCTATCTCATAGTTGGCTCACCCTGGGGTCCTGATCGTGTCGAACCGTCACTTCTTCTTCAGGCAGCGGCTGCACAAAGACCTGGTTCCACTGTCCCGCGACATTTCTGGAAGAAAAACAGAACCAGACTCAGTTCTGCATTGCAGTGCTCCAACACAATGAGCCCAGAAGCAGCCACCCGAACTAAACCTGTCACTTCCACCAGCAATCACAGATTTTACAGAACCCTTTGGATCTGGTAACAGGAGCTTTGATTAATAACAACCAACAGATTTAGCCAGGAGAGCTTAACGGTGGCATCCTTAGCTCTAAACTAGCAGAACAGGTTGGATGTGCTCACCAGGTGACTCTCTCTCAGACTGACCATTAGGTTCTTCTGCCTAAACTTGCACACACTCACAGCACTTTTTCACCCATTATTTAACTCCCTGGTCTGGTTATGCACCAAGTCTGCCCTCTCAGCTTCCTGTATCCTATTCCTCAGGATCCTTATAAAGACAGGGATGATTCTTTCACATCACTGGTCTCCTCAAAACATGATCTTTCTTGGAAGAGACCAGCTGGTTATGTTTTGAAGGAGCTGTCGGTGAAGTACAGCCCTCCCTCTGACACACTCACAGCAGACTCCACTTCCAGCAAGCCTGCTGCCTGGCTTTTTAAATTTTTCACATTCCTGCAGCTGAGCTGTAGCTTTATCATAAAACAGAACCAAGAAAAATAAAATTCCATGTAATACGCACTGAGACACAGTGGTGCACGCAACACAGAAACAATAGGAAGAACTAGGTACCGCTGCGCCTCCACACACTTCAGTCAGCAAAGCAGGACAGGAGAAATGTTGAAGAGCTCTATCAGTGTTTTTAATGAGCAGCATGCAGAGCTGCTCCCGCAGATACCCTCACGAGGCTATCAACGCTACCAATTCAGCACAGAAACTCACTGCTCAAAGTTGATGTATTTCACAACGGTTTGGTTCTCTTCGTTGTGCCACAGCGCCCAGATCTCAGACGAGGTTAAGGCAAAGTCAACGAGAGTCTCCTAGGAGAGAGTGCAAATTTACTTTCTTATCATAAATTCACGTACAATAGAGACACGTGTACTTAACAGCAATAAAATATTCCCTCGTATCATTTAACCAAACATTGGGAACAGTTCTTTATTCACAGAGGCAGTCCAGGCCTCTGATCTCTCAGTAAGCAACCCCTTCCTTATCGTCTCAGTGCCCTCTGGGGAGCCAGGCCCCAGCACTCACCTGCGAGGAGAACAGGGAGGATATGTGGTCAAGGCTGTAGCGGTTACTCTCCGTGCTCACCAGCTGGAAGACACAGAACTACAAACACACCTCATAAGTAATTTGCTAAACAATGTAAGCCACTAACCAGCACATCATGGGGAAGCTCATCTCCAGTCCCTCCCCTCGCCTGATGCTACAGTCAATAGACCCCAAAGGGCCAAGGGCAGGAGGGCCAAGCTGAGCCACAGACCCTGCCAAGCTGACCTTCTGCACCACGTACTGGTGTTGCTGCCTTCAGTCTTCTCAGCAAGGACACTCATCTCTGCCTGAACCTGAAGGATTTCTAGCTGTCTTTTGAAAGACTAAACTAGAAAACCAGTAACGTGGGCAGTAACTGCTGGGCACTGCTAGTGACAACACAGTGCGGGCAAGTAAGGACACTAAGGTGGAAAAGTCCAAAATCCCCAAGCCACTTGCTGCTAACCAAGCTCTGCGTGTTCTTACCAGAGCAAGCAGAGTGCTAGTGGGACAGAAGTCACAATACACACTTCTACTCTGTACGCGAATGCCCTGGAGAATGCAAAGAGTAAGCTGTCCAACAGATGAGACTACTCTGTGCCGTCATTCCTGTCCTGCTAAATTTATTATTCACTGCAAAAAGCAGAAGTTCTAAAGAAGTCAACGTCTGGCAAGGCAGCGACGCATGCGCACGCTCCCAGGAGCCTGACACACACGTACTATCAGTATTTCCAGGCTTTTAGCTCCTTTCAGACCTTTCCTTTTCCCACGGCACATATGTGCTTTCGGGATCCTACTGGAACAAGAGGTGAACAAGTGCTCACAGATCAGCTTAGTCACACAGAGAATTCCACTCCCAGGGTGAGGGCACATGTATCCTGCAGTGTTTTGAGAGCAAAGATGTTTATTCAGAAAGTACTGCTCTCCCCAGAGGACCAGCCATGAAGCTTTTCCCTATTTCTTGCCTTACAGACCCAGATGCCAGGAGGAACAACGTATTTTCCATGCAGCCCAAGAAAGATGCATTCACAGCGAGGAAGCCCTGTCCCTCCATACCTGCCCTCGCTTGGGTGCGTGCATGTACACACCGAGGTAAAGCCCCAGGGACTGGGAGAAGGCCAGTCGCAGTCGGTGCCCAGTCCCAGCTGCAAGCCGCAGGTCCCTGCTGACCGGCACAAACTCCAGCAGATCTGCAACCATCAGGCACATTTGGTCCTACACAAAATAAAAGATTTCAGGAAAACAGCACAGGAAAGATGCAGGACTGAAAAAACCACGCTTCTCCCTCATCCTTCCCTTCCTGGCCAAAGGCTACCCAGATCTTCTTCTAAAGGATGCACATAAAGCATCCATATGTGTGCGCACCTAAACCACTGTTTAGCTCTTCTCATCTCACCTGTGCCCTCTCCCACCAAGCACATGGGCTTTCAGAGTCCAAGCACGGAGGATAAAGCTTCCCCTCCCTGCCATAACGCACGCACGCATTCCAGTGCAGATGAGCCGTGAAAGCAGTTGCCCTGGTCGATTAGCTTTGGCACTGATATTTGGAGCAAGTGGCATGCAGCAAGCAGAGGCTTTTATTAACTTCTTGTTGACAAGAAGCCATGTCACAAAGAAGCTCTTATTACTGCTAAAGCAGTAGAATATCCATTTGGTGTGCCTCCTCGGCCCTTGAAGCACTCCTGTCTGCCCTCCTGAACGCTCCAGTATGTTTGTAAATAACCTAATACTGCCTCTTACCCTACGGACAAGGCTTTGCTGCAGAGGAAAACCCACTCGCTCTCCAAACACAGCTACAAACACACGCCACAACAGTTCTCACAAACTGCCCTGAATCCCAGCGTGCAGAGGTTGTAGTGACAATTTGATGGCAGATCAAGCCTTTGTCCCTTAAGCCTCAGACTATCGCCTGAGCAGTGACGGAAGACACTGCCCCCCTGAACCCAGGCTTCACTCACCTTATAGGACCACATCCGAAGTTTATGGTCCTGGCAGAGTGCAAAGAGAAAGGCATCGTGATCTAGGCAGTGAACAGAGAGGCTGATAGGCAGGTCCGATGGGCCACAGTCACCTCTGAAAATACAGAGCTTATTTCAACAGCTTAAAAGAAAATCAAGGCTAGCACATAAATCCATGGCACAGGGTTTCTATCACACTGTGTCTAAAACCAAATAAATCAGTGGTGTGAGACCAGGAGGAGAGTGCGCGTTTCAGGACTGTGTTGGTCAGCATCCGAGGTGCAGAGGAGCCCACCACACCGGTAACAGCCAGTTTTTCACCTGCTTTGGCAGAGCCAAAACACAACCCTGGCTTCCCCAGCCCCAGCCTAGCACATGCAGAATGCGGGCGAAGGACATGGAGGGAGGTAAGGATCCGACCAGCCCCAAGCACTGCACCACTGATGGTCAAAAGTCATTCATGGCACCAGGAGACCCGCTCCCATTTCCGAGTCACAGTCCCTAAATCTGTTTGTGCTGTCGGAAACATCATAACAATTACAATCCAACACTGAGCCCAGCTTGCACACAGAGCATCCGTGTCACCCACACGTAACCTCTGCCGGTCAGGAACCAGCCTGACATTTCAGAGCAAGGGCAAGAACATACAACTGTTGTAATCCTTAATCTGCGCTGGCTGCAAGCCATATCCTGGGCAAATCCTTGGAGGCCAATTACTAGATATAACATGTTCAGAGACACAGACATACAGAATCAGCAGGACCCCATTAAGATGAAGTAATCCAGCATTCAAGTCCCAACTTCCGTACTGCGATAGCTCCTGTGACCCAGTTAACTTTTTTTGGCAGAGTATTTATAGATGCTGACTTGCCTGCCTTTGAGTTCAGCTAGAAACTCTAGGTGAGGGAATCGAAAAAGACAAAATTATTTCCACTTATTCATCACCAGACACTAACCTGATGGCAGTTGGCATCCAACCAGTAAGGAAACGCTGCACCACCGAGCTCTGTTTTAATTCCACAACCGAAACTGTTCCTTTCAAAATAAAAGTGGTATTAAGAAACATGTTGAGTACCCGTTAACAAAATATTCACTGCCACCAGCAAGGGGCTTCACAGGCATGATGTAGGAAAGCTTTTGCTTGTATGTATGTGGAGAAATATGTTAAGACACGTAAAAAATCAAAATCAACAGAAGTTCAAAGCTGGGAGAGGGGATGCTACACTGAGCAGTGTTTCACAGAGGCGGATGCGAGGAGGCAGCCTGTTCCCGCTCCTTACCAGGTGCATCGTGAGGAGGCAGCTTAAGGACGAAGATCCCTCCTGAAGCAGAGGGCAGAGCGAAGAGAGCCTCCCCCTCACTGCTAAGCCACGCCGCTGAGGCGACAGAATTAGATGCCAGGCCTGGCACGCTGGGAATCACATAGTAATTGGAAGGATCTCTGAAGTTGATTTTGCTGATATCTGTAAACACGGACTGCATTTGGCTCTCTGTTATCAGGTCCTGGAGGGAAACGGCAGAGTACAAATCCTGAGCACACATACACAAGGCACAGAGAAAACAACCAGACACCTGTGGAATGGCAATGGCCACACTGCTACTTGATAACAAGGATTTTTTTCTGTTAAGGACTTTCATCACTACCACTCCCGTTTCCTTTACTGTTAACCCTTTACAAGCAGATATGCAAGGGATTTCAAAACCTGCCATTTTCTAGCAGAATACTTGCTCGCTCTCTCCCTCATACACTATAACGCTCCCAAAGGAGCTCTGCAGTCCATCAGCTGCTTTGAAACAGCTCAGAGCAAAATGCTGGTAATGAGTTCCGCGAAAAACAGCTCTGCAGTAGCACAGCATCATCCCTTGGCAAAGCTGTCTGGAACTGTAAAAGCAAGAGATAAGCTCTCCAAGCGAGGAAAGGCACCTGACAAGACACACCAGAAGCAGACATGAGAGAAAAAGTCACAGCAAACAGGTAAACGTGATGTAAATTTTGCATAGGATCCATCTTCCACATGAGATAAAATATCCTATACCTTGCTATGTACAGAGGGCAAGTTACAAACACAGCCAGCCTTTCCTCTGAAGCACTCAGTTGCTACCTTCAAAGTGTAATTTGTCCCCATTGTCACAGGGCTGGGCCCCCAGGACCTCCAGCAGAGTCACCTCCAACCTCTGAGCCTCATTTCAGGTTATGTCACCAAGTTTCAACAAAATTAGAGCCCTAATCACCAATCTGAAACACTCAGCTTTGGGGCAAACGCTGCGAATCCAATGCCTACAGCCTCTGCCTCCCCAGCATGTGGTCTGAGTACATTCAGTCCCAAACAAAGCCAGAGATTTCCAGCTTGTTTTTCTTATTTGACTCTTTTCCCCAGTAGTTTTCACTTCCACTACCCCATGCGGATGAACACACCTGCTCTATCTGGCCAAGAATCAGAGGCCTTGGGAGTTCAGCAGTTTATAACATCTACAAAGAAATTTAACTAGAAAAGTTTGGAGAGTAACTAAAGCAGAGAGTTTCCACACAGCTCAAGAGAGCCTGATATGCTCCAGCTTTGTGCCTCTGGACACACAGGAGGGTTCCAGTCGAGGGTACAAATCCCCACCACAGAGCTATGAATCGGATCAGTCGTGATGGACTGATCCAGCTGGCAGGTAACTGTCATCAGCTGCAGGCCTCAGCAGAGCACAGGAGAATAAGTGCAGCAAAAACTCGGGGGTCAAGACAAAGATGGTCATGTAAGTGAAGGAAAGAGGAAGGAGAAGAAAATAAACCCAGACCCAGCAATGCCAAGGCAGTCCCTCACCACCTCCTCCAAGCAGTGTGATGCCCAGCCGGGCACCAAGCAACGGTCGCCTGCCCCAATTCCCTCCCCTCCGTGTCGCTGAACACTACCATGTATGGCACAGGGACCATCCCCTTGGCCAGGGTGGGCTGTGCCCCTTCCCAGCCTCCTGCCCACCCCCAGCCAGCTCATTTTGGGGGGCAGCATGAGAATCAGATGAGCCGACAATGCCATGCACACACTGCTTGGTGACAGATGAGCCGACAATGCCATGCACGCACTGCTCGGTGACAGCTCAAGCAGTGGTGTGTCCCCAACTCTGCTGCGGTGACAAATCCACCACACAGTGCCATGTGAGCTGCTGCAAAGAAAACCAACTCCATTCCGGTCAAAAGCAGTATACAGTCTGCTCAGCAGGGAAAAAAATCCAGCCCAATTGGAAAGGGCTCAGGAAACACCGAGCTTCATACCTATCAGCAGCTCACCTCCAGCATTTCTACAGCCAGCCCACACGTGATGGGCACAACTGTGGTGACAGGGTTTATGTGAAGCCCTGCAACAAGACAGTGTTGGGGTTTAATCCTGCTGGGCAGCAAAGCAGCACACAGCCACATGCTCACTCCCCCCACAAGTGGGATGGGGGAAGAGGAATGGAAGAATAAAAGCAAGAAAACTTGCAAGGTTAAAGTAAAAAAACCAAAATAATCACTTAATAAGTGAAGGACAAGGAGAAGACAGAAGAAAACAAAACCAGGGACACAAAGGCTAGATAGACCAACACCCAGCCCGCTCCCCAGCAAAAGGTGGCTAACTGCCCCTGAAACCCTCTTTTCCCTTTTATTGCTGAGAATGATATTATTCAGCAAGCAACATCCCTTTGGTTAGTTCAAGTCATCTGCCCAGTCGTGCCCCCTCCCAAACCACTGCACACCCCCAAATCTATTCACATGGGGGACAGAGTGAGAAACAGAAGGCCTTGAAGGCTGCTTTCAGCAAAAGCTAAATTACTAGCACATTATCAACACTCTTTTGGTCACAAATTCAAAACCTGGCACCACACAAGCTACTACAGTGAAAATTAACTCCATCATGGCCAAAATTAACTATGTCACGACCAAAATAATTGTCACAGCCAAAAGTGGTATGGGTGGGAAGCAGTACTTTGTGCTGAGAAGCACGCCAAGGCTTTTGCTATTTCGAAATGCACTTGGCTCTGCTGAGGGCTGGGGCAGGACCAAGGCAGGTGGCTGACAGAGGCAGGCAGCAGGCCATGCCAGTACTCACGCTGCGGTACATGCGGGCAGGATGCGGCAGGAGCAGGCGATGCACCGTCTGCCCGGTGATCAGCAGGATGACCAAGTGGCTCTGCACCTCGCAGAGGTGCACACCGCCCGGCAGAAACGGGCAGCCCTGGATGCGGAGGCGTACGGCATTGTGTAGCAAGTTAACGTCCAGAGATTCCTCCACCAGCTCCACCGTGTCTCCCGATGTGGTCCTGAGGGAAGAGACCGGGGAAGGCGTGAGGACGGCGGGCACGGGTGGGGGGAGAGGTGGGCCCCAGCAGGAGGGGAGTGAAGCCGGCACAAAGAGAAGGGCCCCAGCCGGGCCCGGGGCCAGGCCCAGCCGCGGAAGGGGCGGGGGCCGGGGCAGGCCTGGGGCCGGGCCTGGGACTGGGCCTGCCCCCGGGCCCGTACTCACCACCGCACGAAGCGGTTCCTGGTGGCGGCGGCGAGCTGCGCGCTCTCCTGGTAGCAGAAACCACCCGCGCTGTCCCCATAGCGACCGGCTGGGAGCGGAAGCGTCCCCGGGGGACTAAAAGCCACCTCCTGAGGCCGCCGCGGTGGGCCCCGAGCCGCCGCGCTCAGCTCCAGGCAGCTCCGCTCCGTCAAGCCCGCCGCCATCTTGCCGCCTGCCTTCCCGCCTCGGCCGCACGGGGCATCACGGGAAGGGAGGCGCGGGGGGTGCCGGGGAGGGGCGGGGCGTGCTGCTGCGCCCCCTGGTGGGCGGGCGGGGGGGCAGCACGGGGGGTCTGGGGACAGGGTGTCTGGGGAAGGGGGCTTTGGGGAGAGGGTTTGCAGAGGAGGTTTGTGGAAGAAAGATCTGGGGGGCGAGGGGAAAGGGAGGTGGTCCAAGGATGGGGTGTGTGGAGGGGATATGGGGTGTCCCGGGGATGGGGTATGGGGAGGGGATATAGGGGGTGGGCCTGGGAAGGGGGGGGAGAGGGGCATCTCCAGGGCACCGGATCTGGGTTCGGGAGGCCGGAGCAGCGCCCGCGCCCCGCCCCCCCCCCCCCAGCTGCCGCCGGCGCGGCGTGTCAGGCACGCGGGGCCAGGCTGCTGGCAGAGCACGTGCCGGTGTCCCAGCGAGGGCGGCGGGGACCCCTCTGCCCCCCCAGCCCGGCCATGCCAGCACGGTGCGCACGGTGCCCCCCGATGCCATGTGGTGCCGGGGGCCCGGCCGGGCACGCCGTGCTGGCCCCAAACAATCCTGCCTTTGAGCGGGAGCCCTGCTCCGGCAGCACGAGGCCGCGGCAGGACAGCCCCATGCTGGCGGTGCGTGCCATGGGGCGCTGGGGTGCTGCGCCTGGGCCGGGGGCTCTGCCTACCCCCTGCTCCATCGCAGGGGTTGGAGCACCCTGGGTGCTGCAGCACCCCCAGGAGCTGGGGCCGGTGGCACAGCGGTGCCGTGCCATGCTGAGCTGGGCCACGCTGGGAAGGGCAGGGATGGGGGTCCCAGGTGCATCCCCCTGCCCCTGGCACCTGCGCTGCCCTGGCCCCAAGGGGGTCCCGCTGGTGGTGCCCCACATCTGCCCCATGGCTGGCAGCACCTGCGGGCTCTGCCCCTTGGTGACCATGTCCCCCTGGGCTGGGGTCCCATGGGGTGGCCCAGTGGGCGTGGTGTCCCCCCACACTGCGCCTCGGTGCGTGCAGGGACATTGCCAGGATCCGGCTGGGACTGTGCTGGGACCATACCAGGACTCTACTGGGATGATGCCTGGACTGTGCTGGGATAATACCAGGACAGTACCGGGACTGTATGGGAACCATACTGGGACTGTGCTGGGATCATGCCTGGACTGTACCGGGACTGTACTGAGGCTGTACCGGGCCTGTACTGGGACCGGGCCTGGACAGTACGGGACCGTACAGGAACCAGACCGGGACTGTCCGCCGTGCGGGCGGCGGGCGGGGCGGGGGTGATGCCGGGGCCGGAGCCGCCGCCGGGCCGGGCGGGGCGGGCGCAGTCCCCGCCCCCGGGGCGCTCCCGCCGCTTCCTGCGGGCACGGCCGGGCCGGGGCGGCGGCGCGCGGTGAGTGCGGCCCGGGGCAGCGGGGGGGCGGCCGGGGGGGCGGGGGCTGCCGAGCCCCGGGGGTCCCGGTGGAGCGGGAGCCGGGGGTGCCCGGCGCCGGGGGTCCCGGTGGAGCGGGAGGTGTCGGTCCCCGGGGGTGCCCGGCACCGGGGGTCCTGGTGGGGTGGGAGCCGGGGGTCCCGGCAGAGCAGGCGCTGTGGATCATGGGGGTGCCGCGGGTCCCAGTGGAGCAGGAGCCATGGATCCCGGTGGGGCAGGAGCCGTGGATCCTGGTGGGGCAGAAGCTGTGGATCCCCGTGGGGCAGGAATCACTGCATCCCAGTGGGGCAGGAGCCGTGGGTCCCGGTGGGGCAGGAGCCACTGCATCCCAGTGGGGCGGGAGCCATGGGTCTCAGTGGAGCAGGAGCCGTGGGTCTCTGGGACAGGGAGCCACGGGGCCTGGAGTGCCCAGTGCTGTGGGTGCCAGTGGGACAGGGAGCCGTGGGTCCCAGGGTGCCCAGCAGTGTGGGTGCCGGTGGGGCTGGCACCATGTGTCTCGGTGGGGCAGGAGCTCTGGGTGCCCACGGGGTGGGAGCTCTGGGTGCTGGGGTGCCCACAGCCATGGGTCCCAGTGGGGCAGGAGCTCTGGGTGCTGGAGGGGCCATAGGGGTGGAGGGCCCTGGTGAGCCATGGGGCAGGGCTGTGGGTGCCCAGGGAGGGCAGGGGACTGGGGGTCCTGGGAGACACCCGGTACAGGCAGCCATGGGGCTGGGGAGGACCCCAGGCCCAGCTGAGGGGTGCAGGGCACGATGGTGACCCCTGTGCGTGCACTGGCAGCTGGGACGGGGGTACCACACCGGGACCCCGAGTCGCATGTGGAGCGGGGTGCCTTGCACCCCTCCGGTGGGATTAGGTGGCTGCTGGCCACACGGGACGCCATGGGCGCGGGACACTAAGAGGCTTTGGCAGCCCTGCGGGCTTGATGCCACCGTGTTCTGGGCACTCTGCACCGTGGGCTCGGGCTCCAGTCCCACCCGGGCATGGCGTCACAGCTGCCGTGGTGTGTGGGGGTCTCACTGCTGTGGCATGGGGACCCCTGTCGTGCCGCACCGCCTGCGGCACCGCGATGCTGCGGGCAGGAGTGCCAGCACCCAGGCTGTGCCTGCCGGGCACCGGCGGTGCCAGCCGGGGCCAGGAGCGACGGCCGCGCCGAGCCATGGCAGCTGGGCTGGAGCCGGCAGCGACCTTCCCCGCTCCCAAGGCCGCTGCGATCCTGGAAAATGCCTGGAAATGGTGAACTGCCTTCCCTTATATGGCTCCGCCAGGCTGGCCTCCTCCAGCCCTGCTCGGCCGGCTGCCCGACCCTGCACCCCCGGCCTGCCCACCCTCGTCTCCCGGCGTGCCGTGCCGTGCTGTGCTGTGCCGTGCCGTGCCAGGGCCCTGGGAAAGCACCGTGGGCTGAGCCTCACGCCCCGGCTCCAGCGCAGGAATGTGCAACAGGGCCGGCAATCCCGCGGCGGGGAGAAAACCTCACCCCGCGAGCACCGGCACCGGCGGCTCGGCACAGCACCGGCCCCTGCTGCAGTTTCCCCTGCTGGGGAGTTTTGGGGTCCCCCCATGCCGGGGCCAGCCGGCAGCCTCCTGGTGTCCTTCCTTGCCTGTGCTGCCAGCAGCACCCATGGGCCACATACAGCTCGGCACCCCGGGGGTCTCTCCTGTCCCCAGCAGCAAGGCTGGGGGTGCCCCGGGGTTCTGGCAGCCCCCGGGGTTGGGGGCAGCATCCTGTCCCGGCAGGGGTGAAGGTCAAGGCTAATCCCCCTCCCCCCCCCGGGAGAAGGCGGCAAGTGGGAGCCGGGGGGGGCTCTGGCTAGCAGCGTGCCCACCGCGGCGGTGCTGGGGGGTAAGAGAATAAAGCCCCCAGCCGGGTGGGCTGGCGGTGGCCCAGGCGAGTGGCCACGGTCCCTGTGACGTGGGGCCGGCGCAGTAATCCCGGCGCGCTGAGCGGATTAGGGTGGCCGGGGGCGGCCTGCGGGGACGAGCCGAGGTGGCCGCAAATCCCTGGCCGGGCATCACGTGGGGGAGCCAGCGCGGGCACTGGGCCACCGTCCCCCCGTAGCAGGCGTGGGGTAGCTGTGCCCTGTGTGCCCCCCACGGTGCCACCCGGGTGTCCCCTCTTGTCCCCTGGAAGGGACATGGGTGGGGGCAGGGATCGGACCCTGCCGGGTGTGGATGCTGGGGGTCTGCTGGCCTCAGTGGCCCCGGCAGGATGGGCTGTCCATGGGGCTGGGTGCCCCCCACCCAGTGCCAGGGTGTCCACGGGGCCGGGTCTCCCCTGGCCAACATGACCATGGGGCCAGGGCAAGGCTGAAGGATTCGGGGTCTGGGCGGGCTGCTCCCCAAATCACTCAGAGCCAGGATGCCGAGGGGGTGCCCCATGGCAGAGCCAGCTGTGCCAGCAACAGGGATGCCTGGGCTGCAGCACAGTCTGGGGATGTGGGGCTGGGGGCGGCACCATGGTGGGTATTTGGGGGGCTCCTGGCTTGCATGGGAAAGCTGTGGGGAGGGCGGCGGCGGGATCGCAGCCATGCGGCATGGCGGGTGCAGGGAGGAGCCGGCGGGAACCGGCCTGACCGGTTCAATACTGGCACCCCCCCGGTGGTGCCGGGGGGCTCGGGCAGCCCCGCCGCCGGCACGTGGCCGGGCTGAAGGTCACTGTCCCTGGGGCCACCCACCTGCTGGGGTGAGCGGGCTCGGTGTCCTGCTGCAAACTGTCCCTCTGCCAAACAGCGCAGCGGTGAGCCCTTGCCGCCGCTCTGGCACGCTTTGCTGCTGGCAGCTGGTTTTTGGGTGCCCCAGCTGGATCGGTGGCACCGCACGGTTTCGGTGGCACAGGAGGATACTGGTGCCGTAGGGGAGTAGCCGGTGGCACCGGTGGTCCGGAAGGGCGGGCCAGCGCTCAGCTCACCAGGAAGGTGTCCCACAGGCGCGGCAGTGACGCACAGCGGGGTGCCAGCGGGTGGGGGCTCGGCATGGCGATGGCGTTGGTCCCACCAGGGAGCCTCTTCCTCCTGGAGCATGGTCTCTGGCTCCTGGAGTGCATCACCTGGCTCTGGGGCAAGGGAGGGGGTGAACCCCTAATTCTCAGGGCCCTGGCGGGTGGGAGGCCTTGTTGGGCTGTGCCAGGATCCGGCCAGGCTGTATCCTGCCTCGGCTGTTCCGTAGCCGGGGATTTTTGGGGTTGAGGGGTGCTGGCACCACCCTGGCCTGAAGTGTTTGGCCATCAGGTCAACCTCGGGGGCTCTTTGCAGGGGGGTCTCCACACCCCCCTAACCATGCTGCTCTCCCCCCTCCCAGACCCGTCCTGCACCCCACCAGTGCTGAGGGATGCCGGCATGCCGGTGCCCGCCTGCCTGCAGCACCCTACCCTGAGCCCGGTGCTGGAGCCCGGCCACGCCATGGAGGAGCCGGCTGGCGGCGGGGCCGAGCCATGGGCTGAGGGGCTGTGCAACAGCAACAACAACGCTTCCCCCGGGGGGTGGCCGGGTGGCCGTGGCGGGCACCCCCTGGCACCTTTTGGTGGCCCCGGGGCCGAGCCCAGCTACCTGGGGCGGGTGGTGCTGGAGATTGTGGAGTCGGAGCGCACCTACGCCCGTGACCTGCGCAGCATCGTGGAGGTGAGTGCTGGGGAGGGACACGGGACACCCCTCAGATGGGGTTTGGGGGTGGCCTGGCTGGTTGCACCAGTGCCGCCACCACCCATGGGTGCCCGGCAGGGTTACCTGGGCAAGATTATCGATGCGGAGGAGCCAGTGCTGCGGCCGGAGCAGGTCAGCGCGCTTTTCGGCAACATCGAGGACATTTACGAGCTCAGCAGGTGGGTGCTCCCTGTGCCGCGGGTGGGGGGGGCACAGCCAGTCCCACAGCTGGGGGGGCTGTTGTCATCCCATCCCCTCTGTCCCCCCTAGCACCCTGCTGCAAAACCTGGAGAGCTGCGCCAATGACCCCGTGGCCGTGGCTGTCTGCTTCGTCACCCGGGTAAGGGTGGGCATGGCGGGGGGCACTGGCGGGGGGCACAGGGCCGTGCCAGGCTCTCACCGTGCTCCCCCTGCCCGCAGAGCCAGGAGTTTGCCATCTACACCCAGTACTGCAACAACTACCCCAGGTGAGTTGGGAGGGGCCTGGCTGGGCAGGGGGCTGGGCAGGGGGCTGATCCCGCTCCCTGCCCGCAGCTCGGTGGCGGCGCTGGCCGAGTGCATGAGGAGCAAGCCCCAGGCCCGGTTCCTCCGTGAGTGCCAGGAGCGGCTGCGGCACGCGCTGCCCCTCGGTGCCTACCTGCTCAAGCCCGTCCAGAGGATCCTCAAGTACCACCTGCTGCTCCAGGTGAGCCGGCATGTGGCGCGGCATGGGCACCCAGCAGGGTACCGGTGCCTGGTGTGGTGTGAGTGCCTGGTGTGGCACGGGGACATGGCATGGCGTGGGCACCCGGCAGGGTACTGGCGCCTGGTGTGCGGTGGGTGCATGGCATGGCATATGGCGCAGTCTGGGTGCCTGGTCTGGCATGGGCACCCGGCAGGGCATAGGTGCCTGGCACAGGCCAGGTGTGTGGCGTGGCATGGGGAAGTGGCAGAGCAGGAGTTCCTGGCACAGTTTAGGCAGCTGATGTGGCACAGGCGCTTGGCACAGCTTGGTTCCCCAGCACAGCATGTTCCCTGGCAAAGTCCAGGTACCTGGCACAGCACATTTCCCTGGCACAGCCTGGTCCCCTGGCATGGCACAGCACCCTTCTCTGGCACAGCCTGGTTCCCCAGCGTGGCATGGGTGCTTGGCGTGGCACATTTCCCTGGCACAGCCTGGTTCCCTGGCATGGCATGGGCACCCAGCATGGCACATTTCCCTGGCACAGCGCACACACCTGGCATGGCACGGGCACCTGGCACAGCCTAGCCCCCTGGTATGGCACACCACCACATCTCCCCCGATGCCGCGTCCTTTGCTGGCAGGAGATCGCCAAGCACTTTGAGCACAAGTCAGGGGACGACTACGAGGTGGTGCTGGAGGCCATTGACACCATGACCTGTGTCGCCTGGTACATCAACGACATGAAGCGCAAGCACGAACACGCCATCCGCCAGCAGGTGGGCACCAGCAGTGTTGTGGGTGGCACTGGGTGGGCACCACCGTGGTGGTGGGTGTCCTGATGCACCCATCCCGGGGCACTCACGCAGGAGATCCAGTCGCTTCTGCTGGGCTGGAAGGGACCGGACCTGACCAGCTACGGGGAGCTGGTGCTGGAGGGCACCTTTCGGGTGCAGCGGGTGCGCCACGAGCGCGCTGTCTTCCTCTTTGACAAGACCCTCCTCATCACCAAGCGCCGTGGTGACCACTATGTCTACAAGAGCCACATCCCGGTGGGTGCTGGGCATGGAGAGGACCAGGGTGGGTGCTGGGGATGGGGGAGTCTGATGGGTGCCAGGGATGGGGGGGACCAGGGTTAGTGCTAGGATGGGGGTCCGGAGTGTGTTGGGGATGGAGGGGACCAGGGTGCGTGCAAGGAATGGGGAGCTCAGTGGGTGCTGGGGATGGAATGGACCAGGGTGGGTGCTAAGGATGATGAGCCAAATAGGTGTCAGAATGGGTGTCCAGGGTGTGCTGGGGATGGGGGAGACTGCAGCATGCTGGGGAGGGATGGGGACCCTGGTGGGTGCTGGGGATGGGGGGGTACCAGGGTGGGTGCTGAGGATGGGGAGCCCGGTGGGTGCTGGGAAGGGGTCTGGGGGGTGCTGGGGATGGAGGGCTGATGGCCTCTGCCTTCAGTGCTCCTCGCTGATGCTGATCGAGAGCACACGGGACTCGCTTTGCTTCAGCCTGGCTCACTACAAGCATGGCAAGCAGCAGCACAGCCTGCAGGTAGGGGGGCACAGGGTGGGGGTCACCCTGGGGAACCCCTGCCCAACCCCACCACCCTCCCTGTCCTGCCCCAGGCCAAAAATGTGGAGGAGAAACGCGTGTGGACCCATCACATCAAGCGGCTCATCCTGGAGAACCATCACGCCATCATCCCCCAGAAGGTGAGGGCAGAGCGGGATGGGTGCTGTGCTGGCACCAGGGCCCCCCCCAGCATAGCAAGGAGGGGGCAGCTGCACCCCAGCTTCACCCCTTGTTTCTCTCCGTCCTCCTTCCCCCCCAGGCTAAGGAAGCCATCCTGGAGATGGACTTGTTCTGTGAGTGCCACTGCCGCCCCACGGTCCCCTCCCTGCCCTCGCCTGTCCCCCCCAGCCCCCAGCATCACCCCTTGTCCCTGCAGACCCCCCACGCCTTCCCCGCTGCAGCCCTGAGCGCCTGAAGAAGAGCTGGTCCTGCCAGCCCCTGGCTGACCCCGCTGCTGAGCTGCGCCAGGGCCGCCGGCAGTCCGGTGAGAGCCGCACGTCCCCAGCGTCCCCACCACCGCTGCCGACCCTGCCCCGGGGTGACACCATGGCTGGGTCGCACCGATGCCCGTCGGGGTGGTGGGCACTGGGTGCTCGTGCTGATGGGTGTCCCTGTGCCCGCAGAGCCCTTCCAGCACCGGGACCGTGCGGAGACACTGCCAGACCGGCTGCACGGGCACACGGGGCGCAGGCAGTCAGGTGCAGATGCATGCAGGGAGTGAGGACCCCAGCCAGGGTGGGGGGGCTGGGGATACTGGTGGGGTTGGGGATAGGTGGGCTGGGAGACATGAGTGATGGGGGGGCTGGGGGACGCTACCATCACCTGATTTGGATGCCCAACTTCTCCCTGCAGAGCCTGCCAAAGAGATCCTGCGGCAGCTGGGTGAGCAAGGTGAGCTGGCACGGCTGCTGGCACCGGTGGGGTGGGCAGAGGAGGTCCGAGGGCTGGGGGAGGCACTCTGGGGTGCCGCTGCCCCCCCAACCTCTACTTTTCTCTCTTTTTTCTGCTTTTCTGGCAGGGCTGAAGGTAATGCTGGGGCACAGGGTGGGTTGGGGTGCCCGGGCCCCCCTAGCCCTGGCACGCTACTTGCCAGGAGTAGAGAGAACAGGACCCTGAGCCTGACACTCACCCCCGAGTAGCACGCTGACAGCGACGGGGCTCTCCTGGAGGCGGGGGAGCCCCCCCAGCACCCCAGAGCCTGGGCAGTGACTGAAGGTGTGGTGGAGGAGGAAGAGGAGGAGGAAGACGAAGAAGAGGCTTTAGACAAGGAATGCCAGGAGGAGCTGCCTGGTGCTGTGGACCTGCCAGAGCCGCAGGAGGAGCAGGTACCCACCCCAGCCCCCCAAACCCCACAGAGGGTACCTACTGCGTAGTGCTACCCTGGGCATCTCCCATCACTCCTGGGGCACCCAGCATCATTCCTAGGGTACCTCATGTTGCTTGCAGGGCACCCTGTTACTTCTGGGGCACCCCATGTCACTCCCAGGGCACCCAGCATCATTTCTGGGCACCCCATGTTACTCGGAGGGGAGGCTGCATCACTTCTGGGGCACCCCCATATTGCTCCCAGAACACCCTGCATCACTCCTGGGGTACCCCATGTTGCTCCTGGGAACGCTGTGGTGTCCTCAGCCATGAGTTTGGCTGGGGCTTACCTCCAGCAGCAGTCCTGCTTCGAGCAGCCGGGTGCCCCCCCAGCCCATGACACCCCCCGCTTGCTCTTGCCCAGGCTGGGGGGCACCCACTAGCGCTGGAGGGACCCAAGCGGCCAAGCAGCTGGGGGCCAGGGAGCTGCGAGAAGGTCAGTGCAGCCCTGCAGCTCCTGCCGGGGAGTCCCGAGGGACCCAGCACCCACCTGCCTGCCCCTCCGCAGGCCAGCAGCACCAGGGAGCACCCCGAGGGGCCAGGGGCACCTGAAGCCCCCTCCTCGGCGGGGACCCCGGCACCGGTGCTGCCTGGCGGGGAGAGGGAGCTGGAGCGTGCTGCAGAGGATTTGCAGGGGCTGAGCAGTGAGGAGGAGGAGGAGGAGGAGGAAGAAGGAGCTGCCAGCAGCATCCTGCCCCCCTCGGTGCTGGACCAGGCCAGCGTCATCGCAGAGCGCTTCGGTGGTGGCAGCAGCTTCTCCCGCCGCAGCAGCCTGGCGCTGGAGGGGCGGCCGGCCAGCCGCAGCGGCAGCGCGCTCAGCCTGGATGGTGCCCCCCCACTCGAGGCCGGGGAGCCTGGGGGGTCCCGCAGCACCGTCCCTTCACCCGAGCCCCTGGCCGGAGCCCGTCGGGAGTCACTACTCTCCAGCCGGGACCGCCTGCTCCTTGACAAGATTAAGAGCTACTACGGGCACGCCGAGCACCAGGACGCCAGCTTCAGCGTGCGCCGCCGCGAGAGCCTCTCCTTCATCCCTAAGGGACTGGTGCGAAGCTCCATCTGCCGCCTCAACGGCCTCCCCCGGCCCCCGGCAGCCTCTGAGCCCCCCACCCAGCCAGCGCCAGAGGGGCCCGAGGCATCGCCAGAAGAGCCGTGCCAGGAGAACGGGCTGCAGCCCCTTGAGCCACAGCCCCCCGAGCCGCTGCTCATCCTGGAGGAGGACGACCTGGGCACCGGGGGTGAGGGGCTGCCGGCTGGGCCACCGCCGAGGCTGCTGCTGACCCCCCCGCACCCTGGCACCAAGGTGTACCAGCTGGCACGGCAGTACAGCCTCCGCATCAAGAGCCGCCGTGCCGGTGCCCGATGCCCCCCAGCACAGCCAGAGGAGGGGGACCTGTGCACCGGCACCCCCTCGGTGGTTGTGCCACGCCATGGGGGGCTGGCGGTGGCCCCCTCCCCGGGTGTCCCCCGCAGTCCCTCCAGCCCTGGCAATACCGAGCCCTTCACCTGGCCTGATGTGCGGGAGCTTCGTGCCCGTTTTGGTGCCCCACGGCCCCCACCGGTGAGCCGCAGCCGCTCGGCACCTGACGGGCCGTGCCGGGGCGGCCGGCCAGCCGAGAAGGAGCGAGGCAGCGGCCGGAGCCGGAGCGCCGAGGCAGGCGGGGGTCCCAGCACCCCTGAGCCAGCGCCGGCACGGCACAGCAGTGACGGGGCGCTGTGGGTGGCAGCGGAGGCTCCCCTGGGTCCTGGGCAGCGGGTGCTGGTGCTGGAGCAGCTGCCAGCGCCTGCTGAGCCACCCACCTACGTGCAGATCCGCTCGCCCACCACCCGGGAGAAGATCTGCTTGAAGGCAGTGGTGGAGCGCTGCAAAGCCTACCAGGCCTCTGAGGAGTACCGGCGGCGCTGCCCCGAGCCCCTCGACACCCCTGAGCCCCCCCGCCACGGCCTCGTCAGGGACCTGCGGCAGAAATTTCAGACCCTTGATGCCGCCAGCTAGGTGGGTGACAGGGAGAAGGGGTGTCCCACAGACCCCCAGAAGAAAGAGCACCCTGTGGACCAACCTACCTGGAAGAAGGGGCACCCGTGGACCCCCAGCTCACTTGAGAGGAGGAGCACCCTGCGGACCTCCAACCTACCTGGAAGAAGGGGCATCCCATAGTCTCCCAGCTCGCCTAGAAGCAGAGGCACCCATGGACCCCCAGCTCACTCAGAAGGAGCACCTTGTAGACTTCCAACCTACCTGGAAAAAGGGGCACCCTATGGACACCCAGCCTGCCCAGGAGAAGGAGCACCCTTGGGACCTTCAACCCGCCCAGGAGCAGGGGCACCCCATGGACCTCCAGCTCACCTGGGAGAAGGAGCACCCTGGGGACCCTCAACCTGCCCCAGAGCAGGGGCACCCCATGGATCCCCCAGCTCTCTCAGGAGGAGCAGCACCCTGGGGACCTCCAACCTACCTGGAAGAAGGGCCACCCCATGGCCCACCAGCCCACAGGAGAAGGGCCACCTCATGAACCTCCAACGTGCCCAGGAGCAGGGGCACCCCACACACACACCCCAGCACCCAGCACTGCACCCAGCTCGCTTTCACATCTTTATTAGAAAAAAAACAAAAACCAAACCGAACCAAAAGTTCCTCTCTGGTCGCCTGCACTCCCCCCAGGGTGGCTTAGCCCGGCCGCGGGGTGCAGGGGTGCCCCCCGCCCCCCCCCCCCCCCAGCAGTGCGGCAGGGGCACAGGGTGGTGGCTGTGGGAGGGGGTCGGGGGCAAGCGGTGCCCCCCCGTGCCCACATGCTGATGCTCTTTGGTTGGTGCCTGTGGGGGCCAGGAGTGCCCCCTCTGCACCCACGTGCTGCTGGGGGGGGTGGGGCACGTTATGGCTTGGGGAGGGCGGGGGGGACCCACAACAGCACCATGTGTGGGTGCTGGGTGCCGGGTGGGGGGCATGCACGCGTGTGGCCGTGCGCATGGAGGGGTGGGTGCACCTGCATGCAGGGACACACGTGTGCACACGTGTGCGTGCAGGGACATGTGTGTGCACGGGGCTGCTGTGCACCCCTGTGCAAGGGGGCACCCCTGGGTGCACACGCCTGGAGGGGCCCATCCACACAGACGTGTGCACGGAGGGCGCCCACAGGGACGTACATATACATGTGTGTTCACCTCCACATGGGTGTGTGCATACCCTTAAGCATGGAAATGTATGTATATATAAATACAAATATATATATATACACATGTGCACACAGGCACGTGTTCAACGCACATGGGCTGTGCCCGTTCGTATATGTGCCGCTACATGTATACATGATGTGGGCCCACGCGTGTGCTCACAGAGGTGAGGGGTGCCCACAGCGGGGCTGTACGGCTCCTGCACGCGCATGATGCCAGGCAGCTGCCCCTATAGCCCTGGCTGTACGTATAGAGACATGCACATACAGGTCCCTACGCACACATGGCAGTGGGCACCGCTGGTGAGACAGGTCCCTGGGGTGCAGGGTGCCCAACCCCACCCCGGGGGGGTTATTTCTTTTTTGGGAAGAAGCTGAACCGTTTCTCCTTGTCCTTGCGGGGCAGGGGAGGCTCGGGGGGTGCCGGGGCAGGGGGCAGGGGCAGGCTCTGCGCCTTCCCCCGGCTGCTCCGGCACTCGGTTATTGCTGTGCTCAGCCCCTGCAGCCAGGCCTGCAGCTCCTCCTGTGGGCACGGGCATGGGCTCAGGGGGAGCTCCCCTGGCCCCCCATCACCTTCCTGTGGCCCCCAGCGTGATGCCAGATGCCCCACATCCTCCCCAGCCCCCCATAGCACCCCAGGCACTGCCTGCCCTTCACCATGTCCTCATGGCACCCCTGGCGGCCCCGTGGGCACTGCCAGCCACCCTGTGTGGCACTGAGCACTACAGGTCACCTAGTGTGTCCGCTGGCACTACTGGTACCCCCTGGGCACCTCTGGCCACCCTGGTGTCCCCTGGGTACCACCAGCCACCCTCTGTCCCCTTGGACATTTCTGGCCATCCCCTTGTCCCCTGGGCATCTCTGGCCACCCCCGTGTCCCCTGGGCATCTCCAACCCCACTGTGTCCCCCCAGGCACCACCAGTCACCCCGTGTCCCTCCAGGACACCCCTCACCTCATCCTTGCCATGGAAAAGCCACTCGCTGCCATTACTGAGCCTGGGGACAGAGCGCAGGTGCCAGTGAGATGCGTGCCACCTCCGTGATGTGCCATGCCGCAGTGTGCTGTGCCAGCCTGGCGCCCTACCTGAGTTTGAAGACGTGCTTCTTCTTCTTGTAGCCAGTGGCCACCTCACAGAGGGCATCCCGCAGCCCCAGGGGCTCCTCGCCGTGGCAGGGCAGCCCCAGCGCCCGGCTCTTGGCATCCTTGAAGAAGGCGAGCTGGCCACCCCGCAGCACGCAGTACCGTGTGCTCCACGACCTGCCACCACAGCAGCGCCATCAGCCTGGCACGCACCCATGCCCCCTGGCGCTGCCACCGTGGCCACCGCCGTGCCTACCGGTTGGATGCCCGCTTGGTGGCTGCCTCCAGGTCGTGCTTGCGGCCGAGGTAGCCCTCCAGCTGGATGCTGCAGGTACGGGCCGGCAATGTGGCCGGCTCCTCTGGCTCCTCCCGCGGTGGCCACGGGCTCGGCGATGCTGGCTCCTCATCGCCTGTCATCTGCACCAGCTGCCGCAAAGCAACAGCCCTGTTACACCACGGGGTCACCACTGCCACCAAAAACCACACCCTGAGGTGCTGTCCCCTCCTATGGTGGCACCCCGCATGTGGCGGGTCCCTGTCCCCAGTGGGGGACTCAGTCCCCAGGCCGGGGGGTGCCAGCTGGGGGTTGGTCACCCCCAGCTCTCAGTGCCAGTGACCCACCAACTCCAGGACATGGGAGCCAGTGGCTACTGGGATGACCCCAGTGAGCAGCTGGGATGCAGTCCTGCCCTGGGACCCGCACCTTGGGCTCAGGACGTGCCAGAGCCCCCCAGATTTGGAGTGATGAAGTTAAGCCAAGGCAGGCAAGCAGCCCCAGGAGCCACCCCAGTGTCACCTCCAACCAAGGGGGCTTGGGGACAGCGAGGGTGTCAGCAGGCAGATGGGGTCTGGTCAGGGGCCATGGTGCCTGGTGAGCAGGGTGCCTGGCCAGGGGCTGGGTGCCACAGGAGGGGCTCGGCCAAGGGGTGCAGGGACCCCAGAGTGCCTGTCCTCTCCTCTTGTGCCCACAGATGGCCCCAGTGCCACACAGCCATGTCTGCCAGCACCACAGGGTCCTGCGGCGTGCCCTGCCGAGAGGGATGCTGTCCCTGGCATCCAGGTGTGACAGTGTCCCCAAGCAGGCAGGCAGAGATGGATCATGTCCTCGAGCAGGCAGAGGGGGTCCTGTCCCCAGGCAGGTGAACGTGGCTGTGTCCCCATGCAGGGACTTCAAAGAGCCAGAAGATGCTGGCGTCCCCCAGCAGGCAGAAGTGATTTTGTCCCCGAGTAGGTACTCAAGGATGCTGTCCCCAGGCAGGCAAAAGTGATCTTGTCCCCCGGGAGCCAGAAGATGCCAGTGTCCCCAAGCAGGTAAAGATGGATCATGTTCCCAAGCAGGCAGAGGGTGACCCTGTCCCCAAGGAGCCAGAAGATGCCAGTGTCCCCAGGCAGGCAGAAGAGGCAGAAGGGGTTCCTGTCCCCAAGCAGGCAGAGCAACCAGAAAGCAACCCTGTCCCTGGGCAGGCAGAACAGGCAGGGGGAGTAGAGAGGCTCGCAGCTAGCGCAGGGTGGATGGCACACAGGGTGACAGTGCCCCAAGGGTGGCAGTGCCCTGTGGGGGGGGTGATGCTTCGCAGGGTGATGATGCTGTTTGGGGTAATGATGCCCCACAGGGTTCTGATGCCTTGTAAGGTGATGGTGCCTCACAGGGTGACGCCGTCTCTTGGGGTAACAATGCCCCACAGGGTGACATCCCCGTGGGGGGGTGATGACAACGTCCCAAGGGCCACGTGTGCTGCAGGGCTGACGTGAGCACGGCCAGCCAGGAACGCTGCTGCTGTGTGTCCGTAGGCAGTGCTGCCCGATGTCCCCTCCATGCCAGGGCAGAGCTGGCCCCATTCCCAGCTGGGTGCCATGGTGCCGGGGCCACGCGGTGTCCCCGGGGGTCTCTCCCGGAATGCATGCTGCCTTGCTGACAGCAGAGGATGGTGTCTGGGACCTGCCCGTCCCAGAGCAGACACTCCAGCTCCAGCTGCTGCGCCGATCCCCGAGACACCCATGCACCCACAGGTGCCAGCCTTTGACAGCTGGCCCGAGCCTGGTCATGGGGGGCAGGGATGCTCCAAGCTGCCACAGGGGGCCCCCCGGCCGCCCCAGGAGTGGGGGTGAAGGGGAAGGTGCAGTGCCCGTGTGCCCACCCGGCCTTTTGGGGGTTATTTAGCATTTATTCAACTCAAGGCAAGGAACAAGGCAAGGAACGAGGCAAGGGCTGGGGGTGCGGGGAGCCGGCAGCACGACACTGTCACGATCACGGTCACGGGGTCTGCCAGGAGCCTGTGGGACATGCAGGGAGACTTTTTGCTGCCAGGGAAGGAGAAAGCTAAATTCAAGAACTGACCGGCTCTGGTCCATCGGTGGCAGATGGAGAGGCATCCCGTGTGCTCGTGCCCTTCCTCTTCTCCTCCTCCTCCTCCTCTTCAGACCTGTGGCAGGGAGGCAGCCTGCTCAGCATGCCTGTCCCAGCCAGCTCGCTGGGGACACGCAGCTGTGGTCCCACAGGGACACGGGCTGGCTGCTGCTCTCCTGTCCCCGCAAGGGATGAAAGCCCCAGCATGGTGGGGCTTGACCTTCATCCCTGCTCTTCGCCTGCATTTACTGCTCTGAAAGGGCAGATTGCTAAAAAACCCTTAATGCTTTGAGAAGAGGGATGCTGGAAACAACGCCCATGCGCCAGGCAGGTGCCACGGGCTGCCTCTGCCCAGGATGCTGCCAAAGCTGCCAGGGGATGGTGCTGGCACGTCTTACCCGGCCTCCAGCTCCCCGTCCAGATCCAGGCAGTAGTCGGGAGCCTGGGGGTGTGCTGCCTCGTCCCGTGCCAACCCCTCACGCAGTGTCCGCCCACCCAGGAGCTCCAGCTGCCAGTGAAGGAGGTGAAGGCGTTAAAGGGGAACGTGGGGTGGGGAAACTGAGGCAGGGCAGGTAGACATGAGCCAGGACCGGCCATGTCCCACCCTGAGTCTTCCTCACCGTCGTCAGCTTCCTCAGGGCGGCGATACGCTCCTCCCAGGTGGCCGAGGACTTTTCGAAAGCCTCATGCCGCTTGAGCAGCTTCTCCACTGCGTCCACTGTCTGCCCATAGTCGCTGCTGGCCAGGTAGGGCTCCTGTGCCATGAGCCATGACTCGGCCACTGAAGCATCCCGGGAGAACTGGCACACCTCCAGCACTATGGGCAAGGACAGGCAATGCTCAGCCCCCTACCACCATTGGCCCCCTGGACAAGCCGCGGTCCTCCCCGGACCCCACGGACACACTCACACAGCCGCAGCCGGTCCCAGCGCTGCTCCCACATTTCCATCATGGCCTTTCTCTTCCCCACCAGCTCCACCAGCTTTGCCTTGATCTACGAGGGGATACTGTCATGCGGTGGCCCTGGTGGCACCGTCCCTGCTGCCCCCCAGCCCTGGCTGCCCTCACCTCGGGTGAGTCCTGGTGCTTGCGATGCAGCAGCTTCTTGCCCAGCTCAAGACAGGTGGAGAAGCTCTTGCTCCGGGCGTCCACCTCAGCCCTGATGCCCTGGTGATACTTCATGAGCAACTCCACCGAGGAGACATCCCTGGAGACAGAGAGGTGCCAGCATCAGTGGTGACATTGGCACTGGGTCCCAGCAAATGGCACCGGACACCCACTGGAGGCAGCCATACCTGGGTTTCTCCTGCGTCTCGATCTGCCGGACAGTGCTCTCCATCCAGGAAAGTAGGTCCCGTGCCATGCCAAAAAAGCGATGCTTGTCGGCCGTGTCCACCAGCCGGGCCCGGCGTCCGCTGCATGCCTCCAGCAGTGCCCGCAGGGCTCGCGCCACCTCCTGCTCCTGCTCCTGGATGCCCGCTGCCTTCTCCCCAGCATAGGCAGTCTGCAGGCGTGCTGCCGTCTCCCGAAACTGCTGCACCTGCCCGGTGGAGCCAGAGAGCACGAGGGATGCTGAGTGCCGGTGGCGGCAGTGCCAGGCATCCCCGGTAGCCTCGGGAGGCAGCCTCACCTGCGTCTCCAGCAGATGGAGGTCGCGCTCGAAGGCGCTGTGCATGCGGTGGAAAGCCTCCACTGTGCCAGCGTCCTCGCCCAGGTCCTGGGGCAGCTCCTGGTGCCGGGCAGCGATGAGGGCCAGCAGCTCGGCGCCGTCGTAGAAGTACTTGTGCAGGTCGTAGGAGGCAGCGAGGAGCTGCATGCGGGTGTCAATCAGCTCCAGGAGGTCAGCCCAGCTCTCATTCAGCCCGTCTTTCCATTCAGCCATGGTGGCTGCCTCTGCATGCCCGGCGTCAATGAGGCCCTCGATGGCCAGGTTCACCCGGTCCACACGTTCCTGCCCCACACTGCCTGTCTCTCGTGCAAACTCCCGAAACTTATCTCGCAGGAGCTGCACAGGGGAGAGAAGAGTCAAGTTTGCCCTCCCCGAAACTGCACACCTCCACGCCTCCCCAGCACTGGCACCCTCACCGTGACATGGTCCAGGTCCTGCCCCATCTCCTGGGAGGAGGCAACCACATCACGCTCGGCGATCCACTGCTCCAGGTCTTCCTCCTCCCGCTTCAGCTGGAAGAGGTGGGACATGTTCTCCAGGCGCCGGCGGCGCTCCTCGGCCGCCTCCTTCAGCCCCGCGTAGTGCTTGTCCACCTGGCCCTGCAGCCGGATGATCTGCTCCCTGCGCGGCCCCGGCACACAGACACCCCAGTTCTCACCCGGGAAAAGATGCCCCTGACCTGCCTGTGTTGCCAGCTGGGGTTTTTTTTGGGGGGGTGGGGGGGGACAACACGACTCGCTCTGTGCTCCCCATGTCCCTCTGCCACCACCTCCCTGCCGCAGCTGGGGCCATGCCAGCAAGGCAGAGCAAGACGCCAGGGCAGCCAGCCCTGCCGGAGCTCCAGCCCAACCATCCACGCACCCGAGTGCTGAGGGCACGGGGCTGCCCTGAGGGACAGGGGACACACACCGGTGGCACCTACCCCTCAGGGTGGCCAGCAGAGAGCAGCTGCTGAGCCCTCCCTGCCAGCTCCTTGATGGTTTGGCCATAGTCCTCAATGGACCGCTGCTGTCGGACGTGTCTCTTCAGCATCACCAAGCTGCTCTCCTCATCCTGTGGCATGGCAGACACCAGCGCCCTCAGCACTGGGCATGGCCGAGGGAGAGGGATCGGGGTCCAGCCCCAGCACCCACCCTATGGGCATGTCCTGCCTCCATCCGATGCAGCAGGGAGCAATGGTGAGCTCGGTGGGGTATGGAATGGCATGGCGTGTAACGGCATTGGCTTGGCACAGGACAGCATGTAACGGCCAAGGCATGCGATGCTTAGCATGGGATGGATTGCAATGGCCAAGCATGGCATAGCATAGGATGATCAGTAATGGCACAGCATGCCACGTAATGACAAGGCATGGCATGGGATGACCTACAATGGCATAACAAAGGGTGGCATGGATGGCATGGTATGGGATGCTGCGTAATGGCATGAGATGGACAGTGTGTTATAGCACAGCATGACATGGCATGTAATTGCCATTGGATAGCATGTGATGGCACGGCATGCGTGGGATGGATGGCATATAACAGCACAGCATGGCATGGGATGGTGTGTAACGGCATGACACACCATAGTACTGGATGATAACAGCACGGCACTGTCTGGGTTGACATAGAATGCACCAGCATGGCATTGCCCAGCACCCCTGCAAGACACGGGGGCACCACACAGAGCCACCCTCACCTTTGGCTTCTCCTCAGCTCCCATGAAGAGCTCCTGCTCGCTGATCCAGGCCTCAGCCTCACTGGCATCCAGGTAGTACTGCTGGGCCTCGCCAGCTTCCCGCAGGCGCTGGTGCCGGGCGGCCGCCTCCTCCTGCAGCGTCACCCACAGCCCCTGCAGCTCCCGTACCCGCGCCTCCAGCTCTGGGCTTGGCTTGTCCCCGCTCACCGCTGCCTCGCCCCGGCTCAGCACCTCAGCCAGGCGGGGGGCATGGCCCGACAGCTCCTTCTGCAGCGTCTGCCAATGGGGTGGGCAGTCATGGTGGGGCTCACCCATGGGATGGGTGTCCCCAAGGCACCGGCCGGGTCTGCGAGTACCACCACTGCACCCAGGCTCACCTCATTCCTCTTGGCCAGGCGCTGCACACTTGGGAGGTCAGTGCCATGCTCCGTCGACCTCGCCAGGGGCAGCCGCTCCTGCACCCACAGCTGTGGGCAAGAACACCCGCTGAGTGGTGCATGGCACCCGCTGGTACCCCTGGCACACCAGACCCCACCACCACAAGGATGCTCACCGTCTCATCCTCCAGATCCCGCGCAAGCTGATACATGGTCTTGGCAGTCTCCAGCTCCTTCCTCTTCCTCTCCAGCGGCTCCAGCAGGTTGAGGCACTGCTGCTGGAGCCTCTGCTCATGCTCATCAACCTCCTGCACATCCTGGGCAGGGGCAGGGCCCTGCCACCGCAGCTCCTCCAGCTCCTTCATCCACGCTCGCACTTGCTCTTCCAGCCTCTGACAAGGCAAAGTCATGTGAGCCAGGGGACAGAGCCAGGCTGGAGACCCCCAGGGCACCAGCCAGCTCCATTCAGGGACACAACCCGGCACCTCAGACCCACTCCCCGCAAAGGAAAGGGCAAGGTGCCAACAGCCTTCGCCCTCACCAGCCACTCGGCTGGCAGTGCCACCACTCACCGTCAGCCTCTTCAGCAGCAGTTTGGTGGCAGTGAGGTCCTTGGCCTGCTCAGCAGCGCGCAGCTCCTCCTCCACCCGCCCTAGCCAGCTCTCCAGCTCCTCGTAGCTCCGAGCATACAGCGCCAAACGGTTGGCCTCAAAGAGCTGCCGGCCCTTCTCCTCGGCGGCATCGCGCAGCCTGTCCCACCGCTGGCGCAGCTCACCTAGCCGCTGCACCACCACCTCACCGTACTGCGGCTTGCGGCTCGCCAGATCCTTCCCCTCCTGCCGGCAACACCAAAGAGGTTGGTGGCCACCGTGGTGTGGCTCCATGGTGGCATGGGGACCTCCTGCCCAGCCAAGGGGCTGGGAGGTTTCCAGGCACCAGTGCTGGCACCCACCGTCTCTATCTTCTCCAGCCAGCCCTGGCTGGATGCCAGCTCGGCCATGAACGCCTGGTGCTTCTGCCACTTGCCATGGAGGCCACGGGCTTCGCTGTAGGAGGCGTCCTGTGCTGTCAGCATCTTCTCCTCCACCCAGGCATCGAGCTGCAGGCAAAGGGTGTCAGAGCTTGGCCAGTGGCAACCACCCAGCACCGCTGGCCGTGCTGAATGCCCACCTCCTGGCAGCTCTGCAGGAAGCTCTGCAGCTCGTGGTTGTCCTGCAGCAAACCTGCCGCCTCCTCTGCCTTGGCCGTGACAGTCCCATGCCTGGCAGGGCGACCAGAGACAGGCGGCATCAGTCCCCTGCCCAGGCGCTGCCTGCCCGCCCGCCAGCCAGCCTGCGCCGGACTCACCGCTCCTGGAGGGCCTGGCACTTCTCGGCGATCTTCTCTGCAAAGATGTTCTCCTCAGCTGCCAGCTTGTTGCCACCAGCCACCGCCTGGGGGACCTTCTTGGCAGTGCTCTCCATGCCAGCACGGAAGTCCTGGAAGCGGCGCAGGGCGGTGGCCGAGCCCTCCAGCGTGGTGGGCAGCTCCAGGTGGGCCAGCGTGTACTCCTGGAGGGGCACAACAGGGGGTCGGCACCTCCTCAGGGTGCCCATGAGCCAGGGACCCCCCCTCCTCGGGCACCCACCTGGTTGGTGAGGAGGATCTCCGCCTGCTTGGCATCACGGAGGAACTCCTGGAAGCCATGGCACTGGCCAAGGAAGTGGTGCCGAGCCTCCGCCATCCTGCCCAGGGCAGCCCAGCCAGCCTCCACACCACGCAGGCGCTGCCGCAGCCCCTCATACTGGGGGTCCTCCTGCTCACCCACCACACGCTGCCCTGTCTCCACCAAGGTGGCAAAGGCGGCCGTGTGCTCTTCCACGTCCCGCCGGGCAGCCTCGTGCCGCTGCAGCAGCTCCTCCGCCTCGGCCAAAGAGGCCGGCACCTCGTCAGCGGCTGCCACCGCTTTCTGAGCCCCAAAGAGCCAAGCCTGGAAGTCATCCAGGTCCTGCAAAAAGCTCCGGAGCTGCCCAGCTTCCCCCAGGGAGGCCGCCCGCTCCGCCAGGGCCACCTGCAGCTCATCCCAAGCGGCCACCGTCGCTGCTAGCCGCACGGCCACCTCCCCGGCTGCCTCCGGCCGTTCCTCAGCCAGGCGTTCAGCCTGGGCGCGCAGGGTGGCCAGGCGGTCCTCGGCCACCGCCAGCTCCCGCTCGATGCCATAGAGCTTGCGTTGTGTGGCCAGAACGCCAGCCAGGTCCCGGCCAAGCTCAGCGGTGGCCTTGACCGCCTGGGCTTTGCTCTGCAGCCATTGCCGCGTCTCCTCACACTCCAGGCAGTAGTTAAGGAGGCGCAGGGCTGAGCCCACTGCCTGGCGACGCTCGGACACCAGCTGCCTGAACCGGTCCCACCTGCAGGGCAAAGATGGGTGATGGCAGCCAGTGGGGACGGTCCCAGTGTCACCCCCTCGCCCCGGTGTTGCCTGCCACCATACCTCTCGTTGAGCTGCTCCCGGCACTGCCGAACCTGGGGGCTGCGGGGGTGCCCACTCGCCAACAGGCCGTCAGCTGCCTGGTTGACGGCAGTGATCTGGGAAGCCACGGTGGCCATCTCCTGCTCCAGCCCGTCCAGCCTGCGGGGACAGCTCAGCTGAGAACGGGCAGCAGCTGGGGACATGGCACAGCAGCACCGCCACCGCGGGAGCCCCTACCTGTGCTGTGCCACATCCAGGTCCTCCAGCGCCTGAGGGACCTCCAGCTGCTGCAGCCAGGTCTCCTTGGACCCCATCCAGAGGTGGCAGGCGTCGCTCTCCCCAAAGACAGTGTAGAGGCTGAGGGCATCCTGCAGCTGTCGGCTCCGCCGCTCGGCCAGGGCAGCTGCCTCGGCGTGCAGCTCCCGCAGGGCCACCAGCCGGTTCTGCGCCTCGGGGCCGGCCCGCAGCTCCGGTGGGAAGCCCTCAGCTCGCCGAGCCAGCCCATCCAGCTGCTCCTGGGCCGCCGCCAGCTCCTCCAGCAGCTCCTGGTGCTGCCGCAGCAGGGCACGGGTGCGGGACTCATCCTGACCCAGCTCCTCGGTGGCCGCCCGCCGGCGGGCATCCTGCAGCCCCTCTGCTAGCTCCTCCATGTCCACCTGGAACTGGAAGAAGCCCTCGGCCTCCTGCAAGCCACGGCGACGGAAAGCCGCCAGCTCCTCCAGCTGCGCCCACAGCACCCGCACTGCCGCCCCCCGCTCCCGCAGCTGCCCGGCCGCCTGGCCCGCCAGTGCCAACCCCTCGCCTGCTGCCAGTGCCCGCTCCAGCCGGCTGCCCCGGCTCCGCAGCTCAGCCTCGAAGGTGGCATGCCGGCGCTGGAGCAGCAGCACGCCTGGCAGGTCCTTCCCAAAGTCCAGGGAGGAGTAGAGCTGCTCCTGCTCCTTGATCCAGCCCTCTGCTTCATCCAGCTCCCACAGGCAGGTCCAGAGGGAGCGGGACTGCTCCAGCAAGGCTCTCCTCCGGGCTGCCAGCACCTGCAGCTCTCGCCGGCACAACTCCAGGTGGCTCACACGATCCCGGATGACTTTGGGGTCACAGGGACGGTAGCCTGCCCAGGGAGCAGGGTGGGCACCCATCAGCAGGGCATCCCGGCTTCCCCCAGCCATGCCATGGTCCTGGGGCATCCCAGCATGCCTACCCTCAGTGTCCGCAAAGCGTAGAGCGGCAGCACTGATGGCCCGTGTCTTCTCTGCCTGCAGGGCCATGTCACCCTCCAGCAGCCGGTGCGTCTGCAGCAGCTCTTCTGCTTCCAGAAGGTGCTTCCCAGATTCAGGCGATGCCAGCTGCACCTGCAGGAGAGCCCCAGCTGTCAGGCACTGCCAGCTCCAGCAGACAGCACCCACTGCTACCTAAAAGCCACCGCCAGCACCCCCACACCAGGGTCCAACCAACACTGTGCCGGGTGGGACCAAGGCACCCACCCATGGTGGCACCCAGCGCGCGCAGCTCACCTTGACCTCATCCATCCAGTCGATGCTATGGAGCATCTCCTGGAAGAGGTGCTGCAGGGTGAGGTTCATCTCCAGGCGCTGGCGCCGGGCAGCCAACAGCTCCAGGAGCTGCTCCCAGAGCCGCAGGATGTTGTCCTTGCGCGCATTGATGCGCTGGATGTCATGGTAGCCCTCCACCTCCAGCTCCCTCGCCACCGCCTCGATGGCCTGCACCCGCTCCTTGTAGGCAGCCGTGTCTGTCTCAATGGCCTCATGCTTCTTCTTGGCTGCCTCCACGGCTGGCAAGTCCTGGCCAAAGTTGTCCTGCCCCCACACACAGCCTGTGGTGAGGCTCTGGTGGGGTACCCCACTCCCCGGGTGGGTGTCCCCAGCCTCACCTGGGCCACCAGGCGCTGGTTCTCACTCAGCCAGGCCTCCCGCATGGCCGCTTTGCGGTCAAAGCGCCGCGCCAGCTGCTCCAGCTTCTCCTGCCGGATGAGCTCGGTGCGCAGCGCCAGCTCCCGCTCGTGCTCCGCTTTCTCCAGCTGCTCCCAGGCCTGGGGGAAGGTGGCACTGGACAGGGGTGGCACCTGTGTCCCACGACCCCACCACCACCGAAGTCCTGCTTTGCTGGTGAACACCCATGTGACTCATGGGTAGGGGAGAATGGATGGAGGAACCCAACCTGCCCTGGAATGGACCTGCCCTGCCCTGGGGTGGGCTCGCTGTGTCCCGGGATGGACCCAAACTGCCTCAGAAATTGGACCTGAACTGCTCTAGGACCCATTCCAGGATGGACCTGAACTGCCTTGGGAGATGGACCTGAACTTCCCCAGGATTTGAACTGCCCCAGGGTGGACCCAGCTTGCCCCAGGAGATGGACCTGACCTGCTCTAGGACCAGACCGGATCTGTCCTGAGATAGACCTGACCTGCCCTAGGACCTGAACTGCCTCTGAACGTACCCAAGTTGCCCCGGGACATCCCTGCCCTGCCCTGCCCTGGGACAGCCTGGGGAGCAAAGCTCCCAGGGATACTGGGCTAAGAGCTGCCCCCAGAGCACTGGGGGAGCAGCCGCGTGTCCGCACGGCACAGCACGGCACAGCACGGCACATGGCCAGGCTGCCGGCATGGGCCCCATACCCGGTTGATGTCAGAGACCAGGCGCCCCTCGTGCGGGGTGTAGACGCGCTGGTTGTTGGCTCGCATCCGTGACTGGATGGTGAAGAGCAGCACCTCCAGATTGCCCTTCTCCTGAAACCTGCCCCAGAGAGAGCGCTCAGCCCAGGGCACCCATAGGTGCTCAACACCCCTGCGTGGCCACGGGGGGCTCAGGAGCACTTACTTGGGGGGCTTCTCCACGGTGCGGTACGTGCTGAAGGCTTGCAGCTGGTGCTGCACCCCGGCCAGTGAGTTGGCGAAGCTGCGGCTGTTGAGGGAGGCGATGGTCTGCTCGATCCAGGTGAGCAGGTCAGAGGCCAGCCCCCCGTAGCCCTCGATCATCCGCTCCGTCTCCTTGGCATGCTCAATGACCTGCGGCAGGGCTGGCAGTGAGCGTGGGGTGCTGGCACCCCAGCAGAACCCCCCACTCCTCACTGCCATTCCCCTACCTTGCCCAGACGCCTGCCCTCCACCTCCAGCACCTTCATCTTGGAGAAGTAGTGGTAGAAGGCCACCACATAGGTGATGATGGACTTCTCGTCGGGGTTCTCTGTGAACACATCTGCCCGGTGCGAGCGAGAGGTGTCAGTCCTGACCCAGTCCCCGCATCACCCCGGCATCACTCCAGTGGCAATGGGCCTTATGAGGTCCCCCCTTGCTTGCACCCATCCCCCCCCTCCATGGGGTGAAGACCTCTCTGTGCCTCCACAGGGCCTGGGCGTGTCCCAGGGTATAACGGGGAAACTGAGGCAGGAGGCTTGGCAGCAGCAGCAGCCTCACCTTCAGGGTCTAGGAGCGGGGGTGATGCCCAGGTGCCGCTCAGCCACGCTGAACGCGTGCTCCAGGTTGTGCCGGGCATTGGATTTGGTCAGGTTTTGGAAGTCAACCAGCTCAGGCCTGGGGACAGAGGGTGAGGGACAGCAGTGATGTGCTCATGGGACATCCACCAGTGCCACCACCCTGGCATGTCCAGTGCCTGCCGCCATGACACCTACCTGTGCCTGTGGATGAGAGCATTGAAGGCCAGCCCATCCTTCCAGCTCGAGGTGAAGTTGGTGACGTTCACATGGGGGTACCTGTGATGGGGAAAGGGTGTCACCATTACCCTCTGGGCAGCCCTGGTCCCTGGCATGGTGGGGTGTGGGTCCAACCACCTACCCTGCTGTCTTCATCTGGCACCAGAGCAGCAGCGCATCCCTGGCTGAGCGTGTCTCCCGGCCCTCCTGTGTCTGCACAATGATGTCCTGGATCTGGGGGCAGAAGGACATCACAGGGTTGGAAGAGGACATCCACAGGGGAGTGCTCCTGTTTGGGAATAAGCCACGGGGTGCCCCCCACCCACCCAGACCCACCTGGAAGCGGAGGATGATGGTCCAGATGAGGCCAAGGACAAGGCGGTGGTTGCCATCCACGATGTCGTGGGAGCCCATGTTCTCCAGGTGCACCCTCTGCTCCTTCAAGAACTGCAGTGCCTTGTCCACGTTCTCCAGGCAGTGGATCCGCATCCGTCCCTTGGTGGGCTTGGGCTGAGGCATGACATTTTTTAGCACACTTTCCTCCATGCCAGGCACCCCAACCCCTGCGCAGAGACACCCCTGCACCCCTGCTGCCGCCCCAGCGCTGGTGGAGCCTCGGTCAATGCCAAGGTCAACAGCCTTGGTGGAGCATGGCAAGGGTCCCAGGGTCTCCGGCTGGATGGGAGTCCTACCAGAAGCTCTCCTGACAGCACCTCCAGCAGCTTGATGAGCACCCGCCCATCCCGAAGGTCCATGTAGAGGTCTGAGATGCGGCAGGTGACACGAGCCAAGTGTGAGTTCACCCATTTGGTGAAGGTTTTCTTCTGCACAGCCTCCCGCTCGTCTGCAATGAGAATAGGCACAGTGGCACCGGCACCAGGGACAACCTGGGAGGACCACAGGGACCCAAGACCCATCCCTGACCTGCCAGGGCTTTGATGCGGGAGCGCTCAAAGAGTCGTGCCGAGCTGTTATCGTTGTCCAGCTCATCGTCAGAGGCGTCCCAGCGGACATTGATGCGGCTGTACTGCTGCTGCAGCTCTAGCTGCTCGTAGTCGTTGGCCGAGGTCATGGTCCCAGTGTCCCCCGGCCGGATGGCCGTCGGCTACCGGCAAGAGGCCCCTGGGGGAGAGCAGAGGCAGCAGGCATCGGCATCGCTTGCCGTCCCTGCCGCACGTGGGGATTTGCAGCTCAGAGCTGCTGGTTAAGCTGCTCAGAAGGATTTAGCCTCACCCAGGTGTTGGGGGGCACCCGGCGGGTGCTGCCCACTCGGGGACTCACCCTGCTGGCACAGACTCCTGTGCCCACGGCTACGAATGACAGTTCTTCCTGCCCTGTGTCCTGTCTGCACCCCCAGCACCCTGAGCCAGGTCCCAATGGGTGTCCACCCAACCCTTGGGTGCCCTCAGGAGAAGAGGGTGCTGCTCACACCCACCCCAACACCTGCGCCATGGAGGAGCTTTGCCGGTACCCATGGCAGAAAGCGGGTGACAGCTGCTGGCCGGGGGGGGGCACCCGCCCCCGGGGACATTTGAGATACAGATAGGACACGGCCAGTATCTAAAAATGCCTGCGAGCAGCTGTCGGTGGCCCAGCCGGGCAGCAGAAGGCTGCTGGGGCCCCTGAGGGGTGCAGGGAGCCAGGCTGGGCCCCTCTCTGGCCAGCACCCCAGCCAGGACCCCCCCAGCACCTCGGGGCTGCGGGGAGCCCTCAGCCATGGGCGCCCGGTGCAGCTGTGGGAAATCCCAGTTGCCCCTAAGTCCCTTGTGTCCCCATAAGCCATGACAGCCTGTGGCCCCCCAGCCCCCCAGGGACCCCCCAGGCAGCTGGCGGGCTGGAGAGCTTTATCGGGGCTGGCAGGGCTGGGCTGGGCTCCGCATCCTAATCGCAGCCGCCCAGGCAGGGCCTTGGCTCAGCAGCGGGCTTGCATGCAGGAGTGTGCAAGGACACGAAGAAGCGTGCAAAAGCATGCACATGCAAGCAAGGACATGCAGGAGCATGCCAGAGTATGCAAGAACATGCATGCATCAGCCAGGACATGCAGGAGCGTGCCAGAGCATACATGTGTGAGCAAGGGCATGAAGGAGCATGCAAAAGTGTGCACACGTGAGCAAGGACATGCAGGAGCACACCAGAGTGTGCATGTGCAAGCAAGGACATGTAGAAGCATGCAATAGCATTCGCATGTGAGTAAGGACACATAGGAGCGTGCCAGAGCATGTAAAAGCACACATATGCAAGCAAGGACATGCAGGAGCATGCACACACAGAAAAGGACATGTGAATGCACGCAAGCACATGCAAGGCGGTGCATGAGAGCGTGCAAGGCCACGCAAGCACACACAGGAGTATGTGGGAGCGCAGAAGAGCAGGGCCTGCAGCCCTCCATGCCCTAGCTCTGTGCCACTGCCGGCCAGCACAGCTGGCACTGGGCTCGCCCTCCTGTCCCACCGCAGAAAACCCCTGGGGAAGCCCAAATTCGGGGATCTCCACCCCAACACCACAGGATCTGCAGCCGCCCTGCCCAGGCATTGCGAATGGGCTGAATGTGCTGAGTTGAGTCAGGTCTCTGCAGCACACCACAGCCCGGTGCGGGACCTCGGTCCTGGCTGAGCCCCCCGCCACCACCACAGCGGAGCCATGAGCATCTGAGGAGGCGGCAGTGATCATGCCAAAGGGAGCCACAGCAGGGCCCAAGGGAGCCGCCAGCATGCATTTTGAGCAGTGGTGCTCACTGACCCTTTAAATCTCCCTCTGCCGCACTGGCACCTTCCAAACAGCCCTGTCTGGCAGAGCCACGCCACCACCAGCACCCGCCACCTGGGGATTGCCATTCCACCGGCTCCGCAGGAGAAAAGCCGGGAGCACCGGGATGCCGGCCCTGCTGCCAGCATCCTGTGGCCGGGGCCAAGGCAGTGTTGCTTTCCCCGGCCAGTGGCTCAGCACCGTGAATCAGCACTTCCCACGAGGGGCTGGCACTGTGCCGCTGCCGAGCCCCCCTGCCAGCCCCGGGTGATGTCCCCCCTGCACCCCAAGGGTGGCCGGGGAGCGGTTTGGTGCCTGCTGCCCATGGCACCCTCGAGCCCCTTCCCTGGCTCAGCCCTCGCCACCGCAGCATGCTGCTGAAACATCACCTGCCAGCACATGACAGCTCCTTGGGGTGCCCCAAAACACCCCGAAATAGCTGCCCCATCACCTCCGCCCGCAGCCTGATGGGTCTTTGGGGGCCCTGCTGCCTGGCATCACCCCAGCTGTTTCGATTCACCAATTAACACTATAATTTTGCATCTCCCCCAAGCCAGCGGTCAGCCATGCTCCCGGCGTGGTCAGCCACATTGGGAAGAGGCAGAAGCCGGGGGGCACCCCCACAGCCCCCCGAAAGCTGCCTGCCTCCCAGGCACAGGGCCAGGGCCGGGAGCAGATGGCCCGCTCAGCACGGTTGCTCGGCACAGCACGGGGTGCCTGGGCATGGCACGGCTCCTCTGGCCAGCAATGCCCGCTCCGGCCACGGCTCCCACCCAGCGGGCGAAGGTTTGGGTTTCCCCAGGGCCAGAGTTGGTGTGAATGCCAGCCGTGCCAGGACTGTCCCATGTCACCTAACCCACCAGTGCACTGAGTGGTGACACACACACGTGCTGACACTCCACAGACATTTTTGGCTATAAATAGGCCTCCCCTGTGCATGGCCAGGCCAAGCCCCACTCCCTTCTTAGGAGCTGCCCCTCACACCTCCTCGCCTACCCCAAAACCACCAGCCGGGGCCCTAAAAACACCCGATAGCTGCAGTATGCTCCTCGGGGGGGCCATGAGGGCATCCACCAGGGTTGCAGGGGTCTCCTTTTGCTTGCCACCCTCCCCAAATGCTCCTCCTTGGCTTAACCCAGTGGAGTAAAGGGGACTGCAATCCCCTGACTCCGATAGCTGGAGATTTGCAAAGCCAAAAAGCCGCCCTGAAAGGGGAGCTGGGAAATCAGCTGCCCCCCCCCTTGGCTTATTGGGGTGCGGGCAGGGGTTCCCCCAGCCCAATGCCCACCCACGAGCATCCTCCTGCTGCTGGGACGAGGGGGCCAAGGGCACAGCAGCCAGAAAAACTCCTCCCAGTAACTCCAGTTTCCCCAGTTGGTGGTGGCGGCAGGCCAGGCAATGTGCCCCACCATGACCCATCACACATCCCCTCCGGAGACACTTTGCCCACCGTGTCCCACTGGCACGTGCCTGGCTGGGAGCACCCAGGAGTGGTGCAGGGACCCCGCTCGGGGCTGGCACCCCAGGGAAAGTGTCCCCAGGGTGTCCCCAGAAAGTCACCGCCGCTCGCCCGCCCCGTCCTTCCCAAAGCCACGCGTCCCCGCTGGAGATCGCAGCCCCGGGGGACACCCGGTGACAGCAGACTCCCCGCCGCAGCGGGAAAACGGGGGTGCTGAGCTCCCCCGGCGGGGTCCCCCTCCCAAACTTTCCTCCGCGCCCGCAGCCCCCGCGGTGCTCGGGGCTGCACCCCAAACCCAGTGTCCCCGGGACGGGCAGCGCGTCCCGGTGCACACACCCCCCCCCCCGCTTTTCCGCGGGGACCGGCGCCTCCCGACCCCCCCCGTCCCCGTCCCCTCCCCGGAGGCGGCGCATTCCGGTGCCTGGCGGCGGCGCATCCCGGTACCGGGCGGCGGTGCCCGCGGCTCTCACCTGCGCGGGGCGGCGGGCGGACGAGCGGCGGCGGGCCCGGGGCCGGAACCGGAGCGGGGCGGGGGGAGCGGAGCCGCCCTGCACCGGGATATAAATAACATTATCTGGGCGCGCAGGGACATTCCTGCCCGGGGCCAGCGGCGCTGCCCGGCCCAGATAGCCCCGCTCCCCCCGGAGGGCCGGGCCCAGGCGGGCGGGGACGGGCCGCCCGCCCCGCAATGCAGCACAGCGGCCCCCCCCGGCCGCCGCCGCCGCCACCGGCCGGGCGCGGAGCGGCGCAGGGCTCCGCTGCCACGGGTGGGGTTCCCCGGCGGGCCGCCCCCACCAGTACCCCGTACTGGCCCTGCTCTGTGTTCCCCCCCGGTAACCCGGGCTGGCCCCGCTGATCCCCCCCCCCCCCAAAAAAAAAAAAACCCCGGTAAACTGGGCTGTCCCCACCGTGTGTGTGTGTGTGTGTCCCCTCCGGTAACTCGGCCTGTCCCTGCTCTGCGTGTGTCCCCCGGTAACCCGGGCTGGCCCCGCGGATCCTCCCCCCCGGTAATCCAGGCTGGCCCCTCTGTGTGTGTGTGCCTCTGTCCCGGTGACTCCGCTCAGTGTCCCCCACCGGTAACCCGGGCTGGCCCTGCTGTGTCCCCCCCCGCCGGTGACTCGGGCCGGCCCTGCTGTGTCCCACCACCAGCTAGCCTGCGGCAACCCCCCCAGCTAGCCCAGCGCATCCCCCAGCTAGTCCCAGGCCCTCCAGCTGGCTCACGGCATCCCCCCAGGTAGCCCCAGGCCCCCCAGCTGGCCCAGAGCATCCCCCAGGTAGCCCCAGGTACTCCCCCTGCTAGCTCCGGGTGTCCCCCAGCTAGCCCCAGGCACCCCTGGCTAGCCCTGGATACCCGCAGCTAGCCCCAGGCACTCCCAGCTAGCCCCAAATGTCCCCACAATCAGCCCTGCTTGCCCCCAGCCCAGCGCTGGCCACCCGAACGCGCAGGCGGCTCCGAGACGCTGGGCAGGCGACCGGGGGCGCGCCGGGAGCTGAGCCCACACAGGCACCCAGCCTCAGCCGCGCCGCCGCGGCACTGCCCGCGCTAAATCCCGTCCGGGGGTGGGGGTAACGCCGTGGCCACGCCCCCGCCCTAAGCCCCGCCCCGTGACAGGAGTCTCGCGAGAACTGCGGGGCGGCGGCGGCGGCGGGATGTGCGGGGGCTGCGTGGGTACCGAGTACCCGGAGCGGGTAGGCCGGTGGCGGGCGGGCCGGGGCCGGGGCCGGGGCTGGGGCTGGGGCTGGGGCCGGGGCCGGGGCCGGGGCCGGGGCCGGGGCCAGGGCCAGGGCCAGCGCCAGCCATGTGCTACCGCCGTAGGGTACCACTTGCCTGGAGGGCGGTTCCTTCCTCCTCAACTTCGTGGGGTGCGCACAGTGCGGCCGCCGGGACTTCGTCCTGCTCGGCAACCGCGCTGCCGGCCTGCACGGCGGGGACGAGATCGTCACCTACGACCGTGCGCTGGGGGGCGGCCTAGGGGCTGCCTGGGGGGAGGCCGAGGGCTCCGGGGGGGCTCGGGGGGCCTGGGGGGCCCTTGAGGCCTAGGGGGAGCGGGACTCAGGGGGGCTGAGGCCTCGGGGGGGACATTTGGGGCCATGGATTCGGGGGGAGTTGAGGGCTGGGGGTGGCTATTTGGGGGCTGGGGTTTGGGGAGGGGGCTGAGGGCTGGGGAGACGTTTAGGGCCTTGTACTCGGGGGGCCTGAGGGGGAACATTTGGGGTTTGGGGCTCAATGGGGCTGAGGGCTGGGAAGGGGACGTTTGGGATCTGGGGCTCAGGGGGAGCTGAGGGCTGGAGGGGGGACGCATTTGAGGTCTGGGGTAGGGGGAGACACTGAGGGCTGGGGGTCCTTGGGGAGGGGGGAGGCCTGAGGGAGGGTTAGTTTGGGAAGGGAAGATTTGGGGGGGCTAATACTGGGGGGAACCTGGGGTTGGGGGGTGATTGGTGTTCTTGGGTGGGCAGGGGCTAGGGGTGATGTGTGGGTGGGGTGTCAAGGCTTGAGAGGAGCTGGTGGCTGTTAAGGGTGGTTAGGTGCTGGGGGGTTTTGGGGTGGGTGATTCTCAGGGACCCACCCTGGGGACTTGGGGGTCAGTGCCCCAGAGGATGAGGGTGGGCCCAGTGGATGGGGGCTTGCCCCCAAGGGCTGGGGGGGCAGTACTGCAGGGTCAGTGGTGCCAGTGGAGCCCCTTAACCTGCAATCCTCTCTCCTCCACAGACCTGTGCAAGAACTGCCACCACCTGATTGCGCGCCATGAGTACACCTTCAGCGTGGTGGATGACTACCAGGTACAGCCAGAGCAGCGGCTTGTCCCCCCGCAGCCCCTCTCTGGCTCCAGAAGCATCCTAAGCTGAGCCCTGGGCTGTTCCTCCTGCTCCGGGTTTCCATACCTACCTGCTGATTCCCAGCTGCCCTGGCAGCCACAGACTGGAGCCAAGTGGGTTCAGAGGCAAGCTGTGGCACCAGCCTTGAAGGCTTCAGAGCTGCATCCCTATGCTCAGGGCTACCTGGAGCCCCTGACGCTAGCCCCTGCTTCGTGAGGGGCAGTCCAGCTCACCTCTGGCCTCCAGCGCAGCCCCAGCGTGGGAATATCAGTGACATGCATGGCCCAGAGCAGTAAAACGTGGCTGTGTGGCAGGGGCGGTGGCAGGGGTGGGCCTGCAGCTCTCCCAGCCCTCCTCCCTGGCACATTTCCTATTCAGCTGCTAAACGCTGGAAAATGGGCTCAGGGGAGTCAGGCTCATCCTGGGGGAAGAAATGAGATCCCTCCAGGTCTGATTGCAATCAAGGATCAGGTGCCGGCTCTAGCTCGGGTTTCCCTGCGGGAAAGTGGGGCTGTGGCAGATCCGCTCCCCCTCCTGTTCCACCACAGGAGTACACCATGCTTTGCCTGCTCTGTGGCCGGGCTGAGGACTCCATCAGCATCCTGCCCGACGACCCCCGCCAGATGACCCCGCTTTTCTGAAGCTGGTTTGTATCCCAGCACGAGTCCCTGGATGCTTCAGGACCTCCCTCCCTGCTCCCCGCTGCACAGAGCTGCGGCACCAGCAGATCCCAGGGGACTTTGCAGTCCCTTAGGTGATTCTCTTCTCCAAACCTCCAGCCTGGATGTGGCGGATGCCTGATGCCAGATGCTTCCATGCACCCAGCGGCAGCTCAGCTGTCCTTGCTGCATGGTGGCTCTGACCCCAGCTGCAGGGGCAGGGTGGAGCGCCACGGCCCGAGCGCCCCTTGTGCTGAAGACACGAAAGGGGCTTAGTGTATTGTCACTCCAAAAAGGGGTCCAAGAGATTGCTCGCCCTGTCCTGCCTCAGGAGCCCACATGTGTGGGGCAATAAATGTGATGTGTTACAGCTCGGTGGTGCAGGTGGTAGTGCTTTGCGGGTGGGCTTCACCCCCCTGGACTCCCTATAGGTGGTGAAGGGTGTTGGGGCCCAGCATGGGGATCAGGGGGGCTTTTTCCTTCCCAGGAACCTGTGGGATTCCTCCCCTGAGAAGTTAATTATTTTCGCTCCCCCCGGGGGCCGTGTGGAGCTTATGTGGGGTCGTTGCAGGCACGCCCCCGGGGCCCGTTTCTCTGGGGGGTGTAACCCAGCTCTGCCCCGCTGAGGGGTGCATGTTCCTGGGGCAGGCAGGAGCCGGGTGAGCCGCAACTGCCAAAATCACTCCCCTGGGGTGGGGTGCTGCTGTTGGCACCCAGCCCCAGCGACACCTGCGGGGAGCTCGGCGCTGCCAGCCTGGCACCGCTCCATCCCTGCACCACTGTTTCCTGGATTTGGCACTGCAGGGCTGCTTCCTCCCGCCGGCTTGTCCCCAGCAGCTCCCCACAAACCACGCGGATGCAGGTGTGCTCCCTCCGGCTCATTTATTGCCACCAGCCCACACTGCCCCGGTGGCTCCAGCCCTCTGCCCCCATCGAACCCCCTCCCCACAGCGGTTTCAGAGGGGGCTGTCACCCGGCAGAGAGCTGGGGCTGTGCCGGGGGGCGGCAGCTGGCAGAGGAAGGGAGGGGGGGATGCTGGAGCCAGCCCTACTTGGCCAGCTTGAGGAGGCGCTGGATGTCGGGCTCCAGCTGGGCGGTGGGCGTGCGGGGGCTGTAGCGCCGGAAAGGTTCCCCCTCGGGACCCACCAGGAACTTCTCAAAGTTCCAGGAGATGTCAGAGCGCCGCACGGGACTCCAGGTGAGGAAGCGGGGCTCAGCCATCAGGTGCGTTGCCTCGTCGGCTGGCGCGGGCAGGTGAGCCTTCAGGTAGGCGAAGACGGGGTGGGTGTCCTGCCCGTTCACCTGGCACTTCTGGAAGAGGGTGAAGTTGGGCTCGAAGCCACCCCCTGGCCGCACGTGCTTCAGGCTGTTGAGGATCTCCTCGTTGGTGCCGTTCTCCTACGGCAGGGAAGGAGAAAGCCGGAGCCATGCTGCATTTTCCCCTTCCTTGCACACAAAGCCAGCCACTGCGGTGGCCCCCGGGGACTTACCTGGTAGCCAAATTGGTTGCAGGGGAAGCCCAGCACGACCAGCCGCCGGGGATAGCGGGCTTGCAGCTGGTTGAGCTGGGTGTAGTCCCGCACCGTAGTGCCTCAGAGGGATGCCACGTTCTCGATGAGGACCACGCGGCCGCGGAAGACGTTGAAGTCCACCTTCTCCCCCTGCAAGGAGGTGGCACTCAGGTCGTAGAAGGACTTGGCAATGGGGACGGTCATGGCTGCGAGCGCGTCTGCCTTCCCCGCTTCCTGTCGGCGCACCTTAAGGGCTGCCTGGTGCCCACGTGATGTGCCGGCTCCAAAGGTCTTCTTGGCCCACCGTGACTTGGCAGAAACCGGAGCCGTTCCACCTGCTGGCACCCGCACAAGGGGGGAAGGAAGAGGCAGGGAGGGTGCGGGTGCTGCAGGACCAAGGCGATGCTCCTGCCTGCCTCAATAATTCATGGCACAGTGCGGTGTGGCATGACTACTCTTCCCCATGCCTGCGAGCTGTGGGATGCCGTGGGGCTTGGCACCACCGGCCTGGTATGGGCTGGCCTCGAGAGCTGGGAACACCCGGGGAGGCAAGAAATAACGGGACTCCAGGAGCTGGGGCTGTGTGGGGCAGAGGAGGGGGCGACTCAGACCCAGGTGTGTGATGGGGGGAACCGGTGCACCAGCACATCTTCTCCAGGGCTGCCTTGGCATCACCCCTGGGCCTCCTGTGCTTGCTGTCCTGGTGCCTGCTGCCTTCCCCCCAGTGCCCCCAAGTCCCAGTGCTCCACTGGTCCCAGTGCCAGCATCCACCCTGGCACTCATCTGCTGTGGCGCCTGCTTCCTGGCATCCTGGTACCTGCCCATCCTGGATCCTGGCAGTATCCCAGTGTCTACCCATCCTGGTGCCTGGCAGCATCCTAGTGCCAACCCATCCTGGTGCCTGGCAGTATCCCTGTGCCCACTGCCATCCCAGTGCCCACCCATCCTGGTGCCTGGCAGCATCCTGGTGCCCGCTGCCATCCCAGTGCCCACCCATCCTGGTGCCTGGCCGCATCCCAGTGCCTGCTGCCACCCCATCCTGGTGCCTGGCAGCATCCCGGTGCCCACTACCATCCTAGCGCCCACCTATCCTGGCGCATGGCAGCATCCCAGTGCCCACTGTCACCCCAGTGCCCACCACTGTCCTGGTGCCCACCACTAGGCTGTGTGACCATGATGGCCCTGTCCCTGCTGGGGCCAGCTCCTGCCTCCCTGGGTGGCTGTTCCAGCAGCCTGGCGGTGGTGGACACGGTGCCCCCACGGACCCGTTCCCCCAGCCTGGAAAGGGGACACCATCCTGGCAGCCCTGGAGCAGCCTCAATTATTGATAACTGCTCGGGTTGCTGCAGGCCAGCTCTGCCTGTGGCACGCTGCCCCACTCGCCTGCGTATCTGTGGCTGCCCCATGGTACGGGCGGCTCCAGTGGGGCACAGCCATCGTGGCACCCTGCAGCCAGCATGGCACCGTGCCCACAGCCCGCCACGGCAGCACACAAGCCACTGGCTTCCTCCAGCATCACCTTTATTCTGCAAACCATGTGTGTGTGTGTGTGTGTGTGTGTGTGTGTGTAAAACTCGGGGGGGGGGGGGGGTGTGTCCCCAGGGGCATGGGGTGGGCACACAGCGCCCATGACAGCCCCCCGCCCAACCCCATGCACCATGGGGGAGCATGGGTGCCAGGATGCAGGGTGCCAGGATGGGGGGACACCCCCATGATGCCTGCCTGGCCCCCGCCATCCCTGGGGGGGCACATCCTGGGTCACTCCCCTCCACCAGGCACCGGCCGCACCCCCCCTTCCATTGGGGCTGCCCCAATCCCGCACCCGCCGTGGGCCCCCCAACACAGGCCTGGGGGGGGGGGGGGGGGGGGCCGAGGCAGGGCCAGGCTTCAACACCAGCAGGCTTTGGGGCTGTCCTCGCTCCCCAGAGGCTGCTGCTCATCCTCCTCCAGGCGGGCCAGGGCGGGGGCGCGGGGGGGGGGCCCGCAGCCCCTCCAGTTCCTTGCGGTGCGCCTGCAGCACCAGCTCCGTCAGCCGTGTGAAGGACTGCAGAAGAGATGGGGGGGGAGGTCAGCCCACTGCCCCCCTCCCGAACCCCCCAAGTCCACCCCAGCCCCCCCCCCAGCACCTCCTTGATGTTGAGGTTGCTGCAGGCGCTGGTCTCGTAGAAGTCCATCCCATACTCCCTGGCCAGCTGCAGGGCGAGGGGCCGTCGGCGGCACCATGGTTTGTGGGGGGCGGGGGTGTTCAACACCCTCGCCCCCCCCCCGCCCCCCGGCACATGCACAGCTGGATGAGCTGTGCTGCCCATGGTGGCACTGGGGTGGGGGCATCCCCTGCAGGGGGCACTGTGTGCTGTCCCTGGGTGCTTCACGGTCCCTGAGGGGGGGCACTGTGTGCTTTGGGGTCCCGAGGGAGGTGGGCACTGGGTGCAGGGAGCACAGTGGGGGGCACTGGGTGCTTTAGGGTCCCTGGCGGGGAGGACTGGGTGCTTTGGGGTCCCAGGGGAGGTGGGCACTGGGTGCAGGGAGCACTCAGGGGGGTGCACTGGCTGCTTTGGGTTTCCTGAGTGCTTTGGGGTCTCAGGGGCGGGGGCACCGGGTGCTTTGGAGTCCCTGAGGGAGGGATACTGGGTGCTTTAGGGTCCTTGGGGAGGGGCACTGGGTGCTTTGGGGGTGCAGGGGACCATGCTGGGCTGCAGGGGGGTGTCAGGGTCCCTGGATATGCTGCAGGAGCGGGACAGCGAGGCGTAAGAGCAGCCCCGGAGGTGCAGAGGCTCTGGGGGGCCATCCCTGGAGGTAACGGGGAGCTGGGTGGGGGTTAGGGGGTTTTGGTTACAGACAAGGCTTCAGGACAGTTGGAGGGGGTGTCCCTGGTCATGCTGGGGAGGGGCTACAGATGTCTGGGGGGTCCCTGGCTATAAGTAGGGCTGCAGAAGAGTTGTTGGGGTCCCTGGGGAGTACAGGAGGGGCCTGGGGGGGCCGTGGGGTGCAGGGGGGTCCCTGGCAACCTGGGGGTGCAGGGGGGGGGGCCCTGGCCCCCCCGGGGGCACACACCAGCCCCCGCTCACCTGCAGCCCTTGCTCTTTGGCCACTTGCCTCTTGTGCTCCTCGTCCGCCTTGTTCCCAATGAGGATTTTCTGGACGCCATCAGGCGCGTACTGGGGAGGAGCGGGTGGCGTGAGAACACCACCACCAACACCATGGGGGGGACCCCCCCAGGACCCCCCCTTTGCTCCTGCACCCCCACCTCATCCACGTCGCTGGCCCACTTCACGATGTGCTGGTAGGAACGCTCGCTGCTGATGTCATACACCAGGAAGATGCCCTGCAGGAGGGGGGCAGGCAGCCATTTACAGCCCCCCGTGCCTCAGTTTCCCCGCTCCTGTGTACCAGGATGGGACCACCCCCGTACCTGTGCCCGCCGGTAGTACTGCTTGGTGATGGTCTGGTACCGCTCCTGGCCTGCCGTGTCCCTGCAGCCGAGGGGAGCGGGTCAACACCACCACCCATGGCACGAGCTGGTCAGGGCTCAGCCTCCCCCCTGGCGGGGGGAGCAAGATTCAGGACCACCCCCCCCCCAATCCCTGCCCCCCCCCCCCCCGCCCGCCCCGAGCCCCAGCACTGGCACTCACCAGATCTGTATCCGCACCTTAATGCCATCCACTTCGATGGTCTTCATCTTGAAGTCAACGCCTGGCATGGGGAGGGGAGCAGTTACGGGGTGCCCCGGTGTCCCCCCCATCACAGCAGCTGCTGCCACCAGGGTCCCCGCAGTCCCCTCACCCTCTCCCGGCCCATGCCAAGGCATGCCGTGCTGCCAGACCAGGTGCCAAGGCTCACCCGTGCCCCCCCAATGCCTGGAGCCATGGCCCGGTGCCCCAGCATCATCCCGGGGCCGGTGCCTGGTGCCAGGCCTGGCAGCGGCCTCCGTGCTGGGTCACTGCGCGGGTGCTGGCCCCAGCCCTGCTGCCGAGCGGCTGCTCCCGGTGCTCCCCGTGGCCCCGGTTTTGCTGTGCTGTGGCTCCCCAGTGCCCCCAGTTTCCCAGCCCCACAGTTCCCTGTGCCCCGAGTTTCCCAGTTCCCTGGTACCGCAGTCCCCCAGCACCCACGGTTTCCTGGTGCTCCCGGTTCCCCCGTGATGTGGCTGCCCGGTGCTCCTGGTTCATCAGTGCCCACTGCTTCCCATTTCCCCAGTGCTGCAGCTCCCCAGTGCTCCCAGTTCCCTGGTGCCCACAGTTTTCTGATGCTCCCAGTTTCCCAGCTCCTCGGTGTCACCGGTTCTCTGGTGCCCACGGCTTTCCCATTCCCTGGTGCCTGTGGTTTCCCGGTTCCCCGGTGCCCATGGTTGCTCATTTCCCGGTTCTTCACCTCCCCCGTGCCCACAGTTTCCCGTTTTCCCAGTGCTCCTGGTTTCCCGGTTCCCAGTACCCAACGGTTTTCTAGCTCCCTGGTGCTTCCATTTCCCGGGTGCTCCCATTTCCCCAGTGCCCACGGTTCCCCGGTTCCCGCTTCCCCGACGCTCCCAGTGCCCATGGTTTTCCAGCTCCCTGGTGCTCCCGGTTTCCCCGTTCCTTGGTGCCCACAGTTCCCTATTTCCCAGTGCTCCCAGCTACCCAGTGCCCATGGTTCCCCGGTTCCCGGTTCCCTGGTGCTCCTGGCTCCCCAGTGCCCACGGTTCCCCTTTCCCGATGCTCCCGTTTTCCCGGTGCTCCCAGCTCCCCGGTGCCCATGGTTCCCCAGTTCCTGGTGCTGCCGGTGCCCATGGTTTCCCGCTTCCCGGTGCTCGCGGCTCCCCAGTGCCCACGGTTCCTTGTTTCCCGATGCTCCCGGTGCCCACGGTTCCTTGTTTCCCGGTGCTCTCGGTGCCCACAGTTCCCCGTTTCCCGGTGCTCCCGCTGCCCACGGTTTCCCGCTTCCCGGTGCTCCCGGCTCCCCGCTGCCCACGGCTCCTCGCTTCCCGGCGTTCCCGCTGCCCGGCGCGGCTGCCCGCCGCCCGCTGCCCGCGCTGGTGCCGGTGCCGGTGCCGGTACCGATGGTGGAGATGTGGGCGGGGTGGAACTGGTTGTCGGTGAAGCGGCAGAGCAGGCAGGTCTTGCCCACGCCCGAGTCCCCCAGCAGCAGCAGCCGGAAGAGCACGTCGTACTGCTTGGCCATGGCGGGCCGGCGCCGCCGTACCGGGGCCGTGCCGGGGCCGCTGCCGGGACCACTGCCGGGGCCGCGAGCGCTGCGCCGGGCGGGCGGCGGGGCGGGGCGGGGCGGGGGCGGCGGCCGGGGGGGCACCGGGGGATGCTGTGGGGAACGGGAGGGATGCACCGGTATGGAACGGGAGAGACACACGGGGGAGGGGGAACCGGGGGATACACCGGGAGAGACACACGGCGGGGGCGCACCGGGGGATGCACCGGGGATGTACAGAGGCATTGGGAGAGACACACGGGGAATGCACCGGGAATGCACTGGGGCACGGGGATAAACACACGGGGAAGGGGAGGGGAGGGGGCGGGCACCGGGGGATGCACTGGGGGGGCCACCGGATGGTGCACGGGGGATGCACCAGGGCACCGGGAGAGACACACGGGGACGTGCTGGGAGTGAGACACGGGGAATGAGGGAGGGAGGGAGCACCGGGGGCGGGGGGGGGGGGGGCGGGGGGGCACCGGGGTATGCCCTGGGAACGGGGGGCGACACATGGGGCATGCACTGGAGAGTGTGGGGACATCTGGGGACACACCAGCCCCCCCCAGGAGAGAGTGGGGGACACGGCCCAGGGGCTGCAGGGGACACTGGGTGACACATGGAGGGATGGGTGGGCAACAGGGGAGCACTGGGAGCAGTGGGGTGGCCCGGGGCTGAGGGGCCTGGAGCAGGGCCACGGCAGGGCTGCGGGGGGGTGCAGTGGCGCAGTGCTGGGTGCTGAGGTGCAGCGCTGGATGCAGTGCTGGATGCCACGGCGCAGCGCTGTGTGCTGGGGTGTAGCTCGGGCGCAGCGCTGTGTGCTGGGGTGCAGCACGCGGCAGAGGAGGATGCAGCGTGGGCCAGGGAGTGCACGGCAGGGTGGCACGGCACAGCGTGGCAAAGCCACGCACGGGGCAGCGTGGTGGTGAAGGTGCTGCACAGCGCAGCACTGCAGCACACATGCTGCCGTGCACCCTGCAGCACAGGGGGCCAATGCAGTGCTGCAGCGTGATGATGCAACACAGTGTCGGTGCAACCATGCAGTGCTGTGCTGAGATGATGCAACACCACACAGCATTGCAATGGTGCAGCGCCACAGCGGGATGACGCCACACTGCACAGCAGCATGATGATGCAGCGCTGCAGTGCGATGATGCAACACAGCGGGTCGGTGCAACTGCGCAGCACCACGCTGTGATGACGCAGCACCACGCGGCAGTGTGCGCCACAGCGGGATGACGCCACACTGCTCAGCAGTGCCATGATGCAGCGCTGCAGCGTGATGATGCAACACCATGTCGGTGCCACCACGCAGTGCCACACTACGAGATGTAGCACCACGCTGCTGGACGAGGCTGCAGCGCTGCGGCGTGATGACGCAACGCCGCGCGGCAGTGACGCAATAAGGCAGCGCTGGGCAGGGCCCTGACCAGGCCGCGGCCAGGTAGCCCACCATGACGTCACGGCGCGGTGACGCAGCGCCCTCCTCGCGCCCCGACGCGCCGCGCATGCGCGTGGGAGGGCGAGGCCGGGAGGCGTGGCCTGGGCGTGACGGGGGGCGTAGCCAGGGGCGTGACCGCGTGTCCCCACCCGGCCGCCGTCGTCCGGCTGCCCCCGCCGGCGCGAGCCGCCCGCAGCATGGCGGGAGCGGAGGCCCCCCCCGGCGGGCGGCGGCGGCTGCGGGACGATGGGCTGCAGACCCCCACCTCCGCCGAACAGGTGCGGGGGGCCGGGCCGGGTGCTGGGAGGGGGGGGGGCGGGCCGGGCCGTGTGGGGCTGGGCCCTGGGGTGCCCTGGGGCAGGGCTGTGGGGTGCTGTGGCTGGGTATGAGGGTGCCAGGTTGTGTGGGGCTGGGCTCTGAAGGTGCCAGGCTGCTGGCTGATCCCTGCCCCAGCTCCCCCCATGCAGCCGCTGGCCCCACACTCGCGTGTGTCAGGGGGCCGGGGGCTGCCACCCCCGGGGAACATCACTCGTGTCCCCCCGCAGTATCTCGGGCAGCCCGACCCCCTCCCGAGACAGCCCTGGGGTAGCTCCCCGGGCACTGGGACGGGCCCTGTGGGGCAGAGGGCAATTCTGGGTTTCTCAATCCATGGGGCCCTGTGAGCCTCTGGCCCCCCGGGACGCGGTGCCTGCGGAGGGCTGGCCCTGGCTGCACACCCTGTGCCCACCCAGCCGCTCCATCGCGGCCCCCCAGCCGTGCAGCGGGGAGGGAATACAAGGGAGGGCTCAGGGGTCGAGATAAGGACAGGGAGCTCACTTTGCAATTAGTCGCGGGCAAAACAGACTCTTCTTGGGGAAAATTAGTTTCATTTATTACCATTCAAATCAGAAAAACACCTTCCCCCACCCTCCCTTCTTCCCGGGCTTAACTCAATTCCTGATTTCTCTCCCTGGTCCCCCCAAGGGGGCAGGGGACGGGGAATGAGGGTTACGGTCAGTCCAGTACATGTTGGTGTTGCTGCTCCTTCCTCCTACGCTCCACCCTGCTCCGGTACGGGTCCTTCCCACGGGAGACAGCTCTCCATGAATCCCTCCAGCGTGGGGTCCTTCCCACAGGAGACAGCTCTCCATGAATCCCTCCGGCGTGGGGTCCTTCCCACGGGTGCAGCCCCTCACATGCTGCCCCAGCACAGGCTGCCCATGGGTCACAGCCTCCTCTGGGCACCCCCTGCCCCAGCGTGGGTCCCCCCTGGGCTATGGCGGGGTGGGGGGGGTGGGGGATCTGCTCCCCCATGGGCTTCCTGGGCTGGGGGCACAGCCTGCCTTGCTGGGGGCTCTCCATGGGCTGCCAGGGAACCTCAGCTCCAGCGCCTGGAGCCCCTCCTGCCCTGCCCTTGATGCCTGCGGGGCTGCGGCTCACACACATTCGCTCCTCTCGCAGGCACGGATTATTTTCCTCCCCCTGCTCCTTCCCGCGCTGTCCCTGTGCCGCTGCTGCCGATAGGCTTGGCCTTAGCCTTGATGGGTCCAGCTGGGAGCTGGCTGACATCGGCTCCATCAGATATAGGGGAAGCTTCTGGCACCTTCTTGCAGAAGCCACCCCGGCAGCCCCCCCCTTCCCCAAAACCTTGCCATGCAAACCCACTACAACGGGGCTGCTTGTGCCCCCCCATCCTTGCCCCCCTGCCCTCCAGGGTGTTTTCTGGAGGGTTGCCCTGGCTGGGACAGTGCTGGGTCCTGAGTTCGAGTTTTAAAACAGGGGGACAGTGTGGCAAGTCCCCGGTTAGCTGGCAATGCTGTCCTGGCGTTAGCGGGAGGAGGGTGTTGTATGTGGCAGGGGGGGTCCCAGGACAAAGCAAACCCCATCTTTAAAACTGCTGCATTGGAAAAGCGGCAGTGGACGGAGCTAATCCTAGGTGCAAAGCTCCTAACGGCTTAGCTACGATGCTCCGCGGGCCGGCAGGACTGAGTCGCTTGTGATCGCTTTGGTTTTCCTGGGGAATGCAACAAGATGGTGCTGCTGTCTCGGAGAGTGGCTGTGAGCTGGATAAACCCCTGGGGTGGGGCAGGAGCTGAGGGGGGCTCCGGCAGGACTGCTTGGGATGGGAAGAGCTATTTTCCAGAGCTCACCATGGTCTTTGTTCCCCTCTGCGCTGCGGCTGGTGGCAGACCAAGGTGGAAGACATTGTGCAGGAGGTCTTTGATGCCTGCAAGATGAGCCATCATGCTTCACAGTAAGTTCCTCTGGCAGCTGGTTCCCACCAGCTGTAGAAACTCTTGATAATGATAAACAACCAACCCACCCCCAAACCAGTGGCTCTGGCAGCTGCCGAGACCTGCAGCAAGGGACCAACTGCTCCTGCGGGTGTTGGGTGGGATCTTGCCCCTTCTGCTGGCCATGAGCCCGGGGGTCATGGTGGCATCAGCTCAGGGCTGGTGTCCCCCTCTCAGCTGGACTGCTGGTGCTCTGCCTGCTGAGCCCTGCCTGTCTTACAGGTACGTCCTGCAGCGGGAGAAGCACTGCCATTACCTGAAGAGAGGCCTCCGGCAGCTGACCAAAGCCTACGAGGTACCTGCAGTGCCACCAGCTCCTGCTCTGCCCCTTGGCTGAGGCGAGCCCTTCGCCCCAGGGCCCTGGGTTTGCTGGCCCTGGGGCAGTGGCTCCCGACGCACCCTTGGGTTGCACATGTCCCCATGGTGATGCTTTTGGGGCTCCCCTGCCTGTACCTGCTCCTGTGAGAGCTCTGCCTGCACCCCAGGCCCTGTGCCACCCCCTGGCCACCCTCACTGTCCCCTCTGGTCCCCGCAGTGTCTGGATGCCAGCCGTCCCTGGCTCTGCTACTGGATCCTGCACAGCTTGGAGCTGCTGGATGAGCCTATTCCCCAGTCAGTTGCCTCTGAGTAAGTGGTGCTGCGATGGGGTGGGTCACAGCGGCAGCCTGGGGACCCCCACTGTGGACCTGGCTGTGGCCAGAGGCCCCGTGGGCCACCCGCGTGATGCTGGAGGTGCCACCTCCTGCTGTCCCCGCGTGCTGGCAGGAGCAAAGGAGCGCTTTGTCTCCTCTGCGGCCATCAATGCCGCCCATTCTTCCGGCCAGCGCCTCGTGCTCCAGTGTCTCGTGACGGATGGAGATGGGGGACAGAGAGATAACCCCCGGCTTTGACCTTGGGGGGAGGAACCGGGGCTGGGCTGGCCCCTGCCCTGCTGTGAGCCATGGAGCCCCTGCTGTAGATGGGGGGGTGTAAGGGGAGGTTCCCCTCACCTGGGTGGGAAGTATCCTCCCACTGGGTGCCAGCGAGCGCTGAGCCCCTTCCTCACCCTCCCCGTGCCCCCCTGCAGCGTCTGCCAGTTCCTGAGCCGCTGTCAGAGCCCCCAGGGTGGCTTTGGGGGTGGCCCTGGCCAGCACCCACACCTTGCCCCTACCTACGCCGCCGTCAACGCACTGTGCATCATCGGCACGGAGGAGGCATTCGATGTCATTGACAGGTAGGGCCGGTGGGGCTGGGCTGGGGTCTGGTGGGGGGAGGCAGGATGCATGCCCCCCCCACAGACCGCTGGCTTTCGCAGGAAGAAGCTGCTGCAGTACCTGCACTCGCTGAAGCAGCCGGATGGCTCCTTCCTCATGCATATCGGCGGCGAGGTGGACGTCAGGTGGGTGAGCACTGTGGGGAGGAAGGGGATGGCTCTGCTGTGCTTCCAGCTGGCTGGGTGCTGCGGCAGGGGGGCAGTGCTGTGGTCCTGAGCACCCCTGTCCTGCAGGAGCGCCTACTGCGCTGCCTCCGTGGCCTCGCTGACCAACATCCTCACACCTGAGCTCTTTGCCGGGACAGCCGAGTGGATAGTGAGGTGAGTGAGAGCCAGCGTAGCCAGGGACGGGGTGAGGACGGGGGATGGTCCCTCACGCCTGTGCCATCCTGACCCTGCTGCCCGTGCAGGTGCCAGAACTGGGAGGGTGGCATTGGTGGGGTGCCGGGCATGGAGGCCCACGGCGGGTATACCTTCTGCGGCATGGCAGCCTTGGTCATCCTGAAGAAGGAACATCTGCTGAACCTCCGGAGCTTGCTGGTGAGTCACCCTGCACTCTTGCTGGGACGCCAGGGGTTCTCAGCTGCTCAGTGGGACCGGTGGGGGGGTCCCTGTCCTTGCACTGGCACCCACTCTCGCCCGTCCCACACAGCGCTGGGTTACCAGCCGGCAGATGAACTTCGAGGGCGGCTTCCAGGGCCGCTGCAACAAGCTGGTGGATGGCTGCTACTCCTTCTGGCAAGCTGGCCTCCTGCCCCTGCTCCACCGTGCCCTCCACGCCAGGGGTGAGTCTGCCACGGGGAGCTCCCAGCCTCCTCCGCCCCCAAAACGGCATCTCCAGGGGTGGCTGAAGGCGTTTACTGAGGGAACGAAGCACAGCTACTTGGGTGTTCCCGTGTCCCTGGTCTTTGGAGGGGGCTGCTGAATCATGGGGAAATTCATGCCTCCCCGCGGGCTTTTTGGCACCAAGGCTTGACTGCTGGGCCAGCGCCTTGATTGTTCCCCGGGGTGTGCGGGAAGACCCAGGTGGGGATTTGCCGCCTTCCTGGGGTCCCCCCAGCGATGTCATCAGCTTCCTCCTGCAGGCGACACGGCACTCAGCATGACCCGCTGGATGTTTGACCAGTTAGCGCTGCAGGAGTACATCCTCCTGTGCTGCCAGTGCCCAGCCGGTGGGCTGCTCGACAAGCCGGGCAAGTGAGTACCAGGCTGGGGGGGCTGCCTGGGGCCCTGGCACCCTGCTCAGCACCCCAATATCTGCCTCACCAGGTCCCGGGATTTCTACCACACTTGCTACTGCCTGAGTGGGCTGGCCATTGCCCAGCACTTCGGCAGCGGCGAGCTCCACCAGGAGGTGGTCCTGGGCGGCCCCGAGAACCGCCTGGTAGGTGCCAGGCATCGCTGTCAGCTGCCCGGCCTCTACGCCACCAGAAGCAGCGTTAACCTCCTCCCTCTCTCCCTCTCACAGCAGCCCACGCACCCTGTCTACAACATCATCCCGGAGAAGGTGGCAAGAGCGGTGACGCACTTCTTGCGGCAGCCAGTGCCCAGCCTGCAGCCGGCAGCTGCTGCTGACTAGGGGGTCCCGCTGGCCCCAGACTGTGCAGAGCAGCCCTGCCCCAGGCCGGTGGGGAGCTGCTGCAGCGTCTTGACGCAGACGGGCAGAGCGAGGTCCTCAGGGTGCTAGCAATACCAAAAACCGGCCTGCCCCGTAGCCACCAGCTCCTTCTGCCGTCATGCTGGGTGCCTTGCTGCCCTCCTGGCAGAAGCGGAGCTGGCTGAGGGGGACACGGGACGTGGCAGAGCTTTTGGCATCAATAAAGCGGAACAGACACCTGCCGTCTCCTGTGCGCGGGAAGGGCACATAGCTGCCACTGCCTGTCACCCATGGTGGCCCTGGGGAGACAGGACAGGAGGTGACACTGAGCTCGGGCTGCTTCCAGCCCTGGTGCCACCTCCCCTCCTGCCCCAAGAACACGCGGCTACCATGGGGAAGGATAAAAATAAGTTTGGTTGTTTTTTTTATTATTTATAGTCTTATAGTAAAGGGAAGCCTTAACTTGCAAGACAACTCTGGGCAGTATGTACAACATACCTTAGATCCATGGAATGAATGGCATCAAAAGGGGGACAGGGTCACCTACGGGGCAGGGACGGGACACTAGAGTTCAGAAAATGCCACGGAGGTGGGAAGGGGCCGAGGGAGGCATGGGGGGTGAGGGAGGGAAAGAGGAGGGGGCAGGACGCACACGCAGACCACCAGCCCAGCCCCCCGGCTCCGTGCTGTGAAGAGAGGGGTGTGGGCACTGGCCCCCCGGCTCTCGCAGGTGCTGGGGGCAGGTGGAATTGCACACGCAGAAAATAAATAGCGAGACCCCCAGCGCTTGCCGGGGGGGTGGAGGGGAGGGGGCAGGCACAGCTCCCCTGTGGGGCCTGGCCTTTTTGGGGGGGCTGCCCGGCTCCTGCGCAGCCTCACCCTTCAGCTCTGGACTGCTGTGGTCCCCAGGTATAAATAGAAATGCTCATATAAAATCAGAAGGGAGAGGACAGAGGAGCTTGCTAGGTGTGGGAGGGCACTGGGGACATCTCACGGCCCCCAGATCCCCCCCATGTCTGTTGGGTGGGCGCTGCGAGGCCCTGCCTGGCCGGCTCCCCCCAGGGCCGCGGTGGTTGGAGTGGGGAAAGGGCCGGGGAAGGCTGGGAAGCTGCAGTCCGAGAGCCTCTACGAGAGAAGGGAGAGAGTCCTTACGCAGCCGGCGGGCGGGCAGCCGACAGCAGCAGGGGGCTGTGGGGGGGCCTAACTGGCCTCCATGCGCAGCTTCTTCCTGCTCTGTGGCTCGTCGGGCTCCGAATCGGAGCTGGAGTCGGAACCGCCATCGAAGGCGGAGATGGTGCTGCCCTTGGGGTTGGTGTAGAGGCTGTTGTCTGTCGAGGGGTAGTTGGCCTGCAGCTGGGCACTTGACCGGGCCTTCTCCAGTGCACGCACTGCAAGGCAGGGCCACCACGTCACCTCCAGCATGCCCATCTGTCCCCACCCCTGGCTCCTGCAGAACCCCTGCTCACCTTGCTGCTCCAGGAGAGCGTTCTGCCGCTTGAGGTCATCGATGTCCTGCTGGTGCGTGTGGTTTTTCCGGCGCATGTACTGGATGTACTCTGTGGCTTTGTCCAGGATTTGGGCCCGGGATGCCTGTTGCAATAGTGGGAAAAGACAGAGGCAAGATAAAGTCCTAGCCCTGGGGGAACCAGTGGGATTTCAGCTGCCCTGTCCCACCCACAGCGCAGCAGAAAGGATTTTGCCGTTATTCTGACATGCCTATGTCACCAGGTGATCCAAAGCCCAGCTCTTGTCCCCACCGGGGACCCCCATGGCAGGGCAGATCCTTGCTAGCACTGGGAAGGGTCACTTCTGAACACCACTGATGGTGCTCAGCTTGGGTCGCGAGCTGGCCCTAGCCAAAACGCGTCCTGCAGCAGCATCCCAGAATGAGAAGCCACCGCTGTGCACCAACAGCCCCACCACAGCCTGCGCAGCTGCCAAGGAAAGTGCCGCTACCCCCGGTGGGCAGAGCCGCCCCACGGCTGTGCCAGGAAGATTCAGCCACACCGGGTGGATTTGCCCCCTTTGTCTTCCCCAGAAAACCCCAGGTGGTAGCAAAGGCTGGGTGTGTGCATGACCTGCCCTCAGGAATGCCAGCTGGCAGGCCCCGTGGGTGAGGAACCGCAGCTCAGCCTTGCTGCTGTGGCTTCCCATCACCGTTGTGGAAATCTCCGTCCAGCCTCAGTGCCGCGGGCCGGGACCCCGGGCAGGCGCATGGCCAGGCTGCCAGCACGCTCCATAAACTCACCTTCTCTCCTTGGAGGGAGGGGACGGAGTCCCGCAGGCTGTGGAAGCTGTCCTTGATGTGGTCCCTGCGCTTGCGCTCCAGCGCGTTGTGATGAGCCCGTTTGTCGGCCTGAGAAGGAAGGGAGAGGGGAGCCTGAGGGGGTGGCACTGTGGGGGAAACCACGACCTGCTCCCCTCTCCCCAGGTGCTGCGGGACAGCCTGCTGAGTCCCAGGAGTGAGTGTGAAAAGCCTCATTGCGTTTCAGCAGCTGCCCCGCTTTGCCTGACAGAGAAGCCAGGGCAGGAGGAGCCAGGCTGCTGACTTTCACCCCAAAACCCCGTGCTGGCAGCTTGGGATGAGGGGCTTGGAGCCGGTGCAGGAGCTTGGCCGAAGCCCCGACTCCCCTTGGCTGGGCGGTGCAGCAGCCGCGACGCCTCCTGCTCCCATCGCAGCGGCAGCTGAGGGCGTGGGAAGGAGGTGGCTCCCGTTGCTTTCGGTTTCTCCCGGCCCTGTCGGAGCCCGCAGGCAGCTTCCTGCTGCTGAGGCAGCCATGCGCCCCACTGGGGGGGCAGAGCTGGGGCAGCAGGGGGGCCTAGCACAGCCTCAAGGGCCAAGAGCAGTTCACAGCACTCTGTCCTGCACCCCCTGCGAGATGGGCTCCCCATCTGACCTCTGCTGACACAACCCCATGGCTTCCCCCCAAAAGCACCACTCTATGTGTCATACTCCCCCCCGCCCCCATATACCCCCAAGATCTGCCCTCACATCCCCCCCTCCCAGAGACAGCCCCTCCGGAGTGCCAGCTCCCCAGATGCCCCCAAAAGCCATAACCCCCATGTCTCCTCTCCCAAAAGAGCCCCAGGCCCACATGTACCCCCCCCCCGAAGACAGACACCCCCACTCTGCCCCCAAAAGCCACAGCTCCACAATCCCTCTCTCCTGAAGAGCCCCCACCCCACAGACACCCCCCCAAACACGCACCCCTCAAGAAACACAAGCCCTGTATGTAACACCCCAAACCCATGTCCTTCCCCAAGACCCCCAGCCCCCCAGGTGTGTGTCCCCCAACCCCGCCCCACAGACCTCTGTCCCCCCACCCTCAGAAGACCCCTGACCCCACAGGTGTGTCACCCCATGAAGACCCCCCACCTCACAGGTGTCCCCCTCCGGAAGACCCCCGACCCTGCAAGTGACCCCCCTCTCCAACACCCCCCAGCCCCAAAGGTGTGTGTCCCCCAACACCTGCAGTCCTGCCCCAGTGCAGTCCCTCCCCCAGAAGACCTCCCAGCTCCACAGGTGCCCCCCCTGCCAGAAGCCCCCAAGGCCCCACAGGTGTGTCCCCCCGAAGACCCCCAGCTGCCCCCCCCCAGCGCCCGCCAGGTGTCCCCCCCAGAAGCTCCCCAGGCCCACAGGTTTCCCCCCCAGAAGACCCCCACTCCCACAGGTGTACCTCCCATGCCCCCCAGCCGTCCCCCTCCCACCCCCAGGACGCCACCAAGCACACGTGCCTCCCCCCCCAGCCCCCCCCGCCCCCCGCGCAGGCGCACTTGCCCCCCGCCCCCCCCCCCACGTGCTCCCGGTCCCGGGGGCGGCAGCCACATACCGCGGACTGAAACCTCGGCTGCTCTTCCTGAGGGGCGCGGGCCAGCGAGGAGGAAGCAGAGGAGGAAGAGGAAGGGGGGGGGGGGCGGGAAACGGGGCCGCGGTGGGGGGGAAGGAGAGAGAGAAACCAACAGTTACCCCCCGCTACCCCTTCCCCGGCGCTGCGGGCACCGGAGGGGAGCGGCGGGGAGGATGTCCCGGTGTGGGGGCCCGACTCACGTCGCTCTCCACCTCGATGTCATCGTTGTCGCTCATCGCTCCCGGCCGGGTGAGCCGCGGGCCGCGCCGCCACAACAACAGCGCGCAGCGCGCATGCGCCGCCGCCGCCACACGTGACCTCTCACCCCCCCGCTCCCCGCCGCGCCGCGGGGCACTCTGGGTGCGGGAGTCCGCCTGGGGAGGCGGGGCTATTAAAACTCCCGGTCTGGGGACTACAGCTCCTGGCGTGCACCGCGGTGGAGCGCAGTGCATGCCGGGAGCTGTAGTCCTCGGGCTGGGGGAGCGCGGGTGCCTGTTGCCCCTTATGGAGGGCGGTGGCGCCGCGACGACGCGAAGGCGGAGGACGGTGGCAGTAAGCACGGAGGCGGTGGGTGGAAGAGCTTTTATTGAGCCGTAGAGGAGCATAAGGGGGCGCGGGCTGGCGTAGGGGTGGCACTTTAGGGGGCGGTGGGGGGCTGCTGACCTGGCCTGAGGGGCTGTGAGTCTGGCCTGGGTTGAGGGGGGGCGCGGGCCTGGCCTGAAGGACTGTGGTCTTGGTTTGGGGGGGGGCTGTGGGCTTAGTCTGGGGGGCTGTAGGCCTGGCCTGAGGGGTGGTGGACCTGCTTGAGGGGCTGCAGGCTTGGTCTGGCCTGGGGCCGCTGTGAGCCTGGCCTGAGGGGCTGCAGATCTGGTTAAGGGAGTCCGTGGGACTGGCTTGTGGGGCTGTAGGCCTGCCTGAGGAGGGTCTGGTGGGCCTGGCCTGGGGTGGGCTGCAGGCTTGGCAAGGGTGTCTGCGGGCCTGGCTTGGGAGGGCTGTGGAAGTTTGAGCCTGCTCGGGGGTTTGGGCAGCTCCAGGGGGGCTGTGGACTCCCTGCTCAGGTTCAGAGACCAGGAGGGGTGACCACCGTGGTGGGGCAGGGCAGGCTGTCTCTAACCCAGCTGGTCCTCATCATCTCTTGGCAGCTCGTCCGCATTGGTGGCCTCTGCTGGGTGCCTGTCATTGTCATCATTGCTGCTGCCGCCATCACCCTCTGAGCCAGTCTCGTCTGAGTTGTCCTCCTCCAAGTAGCGGTAGCCATGCATCTTGTGGCGTGGGCGGGGGATGCGGGGCAGCCGGTACGCCATGTGCTGTGCCAGCTTGTGCTCCATCCAGAGGTAGGCCCCCACTGCCACCACAAGCGCCAGCAGCATGATGGAGAGCTTGGCCTGCAGGAGGGCAAAGCGGGAGAGTGGCGTGACATTGCATTCCCTGAGCCTGGCAGGCTCTGGAGGTGATGGAGCCAGCAGGGGGGCACTGTGGGGATGACTGCCTGCCTGGCCACGCTTACCTTCATAGGCAGCCCTGACCACAGGTAGACAGTGAAGATTGCCAGGGCCTGCCACCAGTGGTAGATGGTAAAGACAAAGTCTTGGCGCTCCTTGTCAGTGTACAGCATGCCCAGGAGGACTGCGCCAGAGGAGACTGGTTGTCAGCATCCCCCTCTTGTGCCGGTGTCCCCTTTTGGGACACTGTTAGCAGGACCCAGCCACAGCGGGTCTGTCCTGCTCCTTGTCAGCAGGTCCAAGGAGCTGGGGACCACCCAGGTCGCAGTGCCCAGGAACATGAGGAGAGGATACATTGGAAAGCTGGGGACAGCCTGGCTGTGCCAGGGGACAAGAGAGGCTGTGCTGGGGACCTTCCCGGTACTCACTGCTAATGCTGGTCTTGTTGAGGGCACTTCCTGTGCCCCAGAGCACGGCTATGGTGTAGAGCAGAGGTGCCTGGACCACATGCCGGGGCTCAGGTGCCCAGAAGAAAAGAGTCACCAGGAGGGCGGCGTGGATGAGTATTCCAGCTAGCAGTGGGATATGCCGCCGCAGGCGCAGCATGGAGAGGGCCAGGCTGGAGCACGCCGAGGCAGAGAAGCCGTAGGCCATGAGGAGGTACGCCAGCTTCTCCAGCCCCAGGGTACATACACCATAGTTCTGCAGCAAGCACAGGCTCAGTGTTGCTTGGCCAGGCTGTCCCTGCTCTGTCACACCCCCCCCACCCTGTCCCTGGGCCCTACCAGGGAGAAGCCAGTGCAGACGAAGAGCACCTCGAAGCCGCTGTAGATGAACAAGGGGAAGAGGTGGCGCAGGCGGTAGTCCCGCATATGCTTGAAAGGCAGCTGGAAGATGTTTCCCCAGCCGATGCTACGCAGGTCGATCTCCTCCGTGGGCCGATACGCCGAGCCACAGAGCACCAGGACCTGCCGAGTGGCTGTGGGTGAGGCACTGCCGGCATCCAGGCCCATCCCCTGCCCGCCGCAGCACTCACCACCAGCATGGCGAGGAAGGCAGCTGCCATCAAAGCGCTCTCCACGATGATGAGGTTGACGCTGCGGGGCAGGCTCTGCAGCACCGTCTTGTTGAAGCCAGGCAGTGTGCCATGGCTCAGGGTCCCTGCCGGGGGGGGGGGGGGGGGGCACATGCCATGGCTCAGCCCCAACCAGGGGGTTCCCCACACCACCTTGCTATGCTGTGTCCATGTACTTACCACAGTGCTTGACCCCGAAGAGCGTGTGGTTCAGCTGGTAGAGGTAGTTGTTGAGGAAGAAGAGCATGGGCATCTGAGCACAGACGAAGCTCAGCTGCAAGACATATAGCAGGGGATGCTCAGCACCAGGCTGCCTGGAGCAGCCCCCTGCCCATGCCATGCACCCCACCCAGTGCTCACATGGAAGCAGGCGTAGAAGATGGTCTGGAAGATGATGATGTAGGTATTGCAGGCTCCTCGTGGTGCCTGCTGCTGCTCCTGCACATGTTCCTCCTTGTAGTTGACGTACTCATAGTACTTCTGGGCCATCCTGCATGGCACGGTGGGTAAGCTCGTGCCCCCCAGCCCCCCTGTCATGTCCCCCCTCCGCTGCCTACCGTGTGATGTAGTTGCCCATGGAGGCCCAGAGGGGTACGATGGCCACCCCGATGGCCACAGCAGAGGGCACCAGTGTGTAGTAGCGCTCCCAGTAGTTGCTGGAGACGAAGAGGGCGTAGATGCCCACTGCCAGGAACATGGCCCACTTGGTGCCAAAAAACCTGCCACGGCGAGGAGGAAGAAGCGTCAGTGCCCATGCCGGCATGCTGGCGGGGAGCACAGGCAGTACCATACCTGATGAGGATGGGCGTGTAGAGCAGCGCTGCGACAGGGGTGATGTTGATGCCCATCAGCACCTTGCGGTCAATATCCTCCAATTCTATGTTGCTGTACTTCACCTCCCGATAGGTCTCATCATAATGCAGGATCAGCTGCATCTGCAGCAGGCCTGGGGGGGTCCAGTGGCTGTCACCCCTGCCCTGAGCCCCCCACACCACAGCAGGGTGTCCCTGGGAAGGGGCAGGGCCATACCCAGGTAGACGCCGTAGGTGAGCATGCCAGCCAGGCTGGCGGCCAGCACGTTCTTGACAACACCGAGGCGCTTGCGGCGGAAGTACTTCTGCTCCTCCTCCTCCTCGTTGTAGTCGGGGTGAGTGCTCACAAAATCGTCCAGCTGCGGGTGACCCCAGCTGTCAGCTCTGGGGATGGCCACCAGCCCAGTCCCCCCGGGTGCCTCCCCAGCCTCACCTGTGCCTCAGTGCCCTCAGCACCCAGCCCATTGCCCCCCACTGCTTTGGCCGCATCCTGGTAGTAGGTGGGGTCTTTCTCCATCGCTGCCTCTGGCAGGAGGGGGCCTGGATGGTGTAGGGGTAGGGGGACCCTGTTGGCATCCCCAAGCCTTGCGCCCATGTGTCTTGTACCCCCAGAGCTGCACCCCTGTGCCAGCACCCCCAGACTCTGCACCCATGTGCTTTGCACCCCTATGCCCAGCACCCCCAGACCCCGCACCCATGTATTGCACCCCCAGCACCTTGCACCCATGTGTCCTGCACCCCCAGACCCTGCACCCACGTGCTCTGCACCCCTGTGCCCAGCACCACAACACTGACACCCATGTGCTCCGCACCCCCGCATTCAGCGCTCCCAGATGTGCACCCCCAGCCCCTGCACCCATGTGTTTTGCACCCCTGTGCCCAGCACCCCCAGGCCCTGCACACATGTGCTTTGCACCCCGGCACCCCCGGACCGCGCTCCCCTGTACCCGGGGCCAGAGCCTCGGGGCGGAGCGGCCGCCGCTTCCTCTTTCGGACGGGGCGGGCGGGACAGGGGCGTTTAAAGGAGCCGCTCCCGCACCCCCGGGTCCCGCATCCCCGGGTCCCGCACCCCCGGGTCCCGCACCCCCGGGTCCCGCACTCGGCCCGCCTGTGCTGCCGCCGCCTCCGGTCCGCACCCCCGGAGCCCCTCACCTGCACCCGTCCTCGGTATACTGCTCCACCCCACCCCCAGACCCATCACACCCCAATCTGCACCCTGCACAGCACCCAGACCCCCCTTGCACAGCACCCATTGCATCCCCCCAGCACCCTGTCCCCCAGCACAGCACCCGTTGCATCCCCCCACCCCAGCACAGCACCCATTGCATCCCTGCCTTGCACAGCACCCACCCCAACCCACACAGCGTCTGTTCCGCCCCCTGCACAGCACCCCGCTTCTCAGCACCCCTGTACCCCCCACAGCTCCCCCTCACTCCCACCAGGCCCTGGTGTGGGTGCTGCCTGCTTGGGGTGGCTGGTGGCACTGGGTGCCTGCTCTGCTGCTCTCGCTTCCCCTTCCCGGCCTGGGTGATGTGGCAGGGTGCTCAGTTGGGGGACATCCCGGTTTGGGGGTGCAGGGCTGGTTTGGGGGGTGGTGGGGCACATGCCTGTCCTTGTGTCACCCAAAACCCAGGGCTGGGAGGGTGCTCAGGCACGTGGCGATGCTGGGGTGCCTATGGCTGTGCAGTGCCGGTGCTCCAGGGCAGGGTGGGGAGGGTGAAATCTCCCTCACAGGGAGCCAGGGCAGGATCCGGCCCAGCCGGTAGTGGGGGATTCTTGAGATGTGGTGGAGGATCAGCCAGTACCACGTGGGGAGGGTGCTGTGGCCATGGCTTCTGTGGGACGCGGGACAGCCCCAGGAAGGGCCACAGTAGTGCAGGATGCAGCCCCAGGGGCTGCTGGGGAACAGCACCCATCTTGACGCCCCCTTGCCCTGGGCAAGGGTGAGAGGAGCCACGCCGGGGTGCCAGGGGGCAAGGGCCCTTCCCAGGGGTGCAGGTCCATGGCCCCAAACCTGAGTGATGGGAGGAGCGAGGCAGGCTGGGGGTGCAGCCCCCCTAGTGTGTGTCCCCCCCTGGGGCTGATTTGGGTCCCCAGCACCATGCAACCCCCAGGTCTGATGGAGAGCAGTGCCCTGGTTTTCTGCATCCTCAGAAAACTGTGCAGAGCATCTCTTGCCCAGGCATGTCCCACCTTAGGATGGGGGACCCTGGTACCCCCCATGAGGCCATTTTGGGTCCCTAGTGGGTCTCTCCAGCGGATGTGTGGCATCTTCTGGGGAGGCAGGGGGTGCTTGGGGGATAGCTGTGCCCTCCAAAAGCCAAGGCTGGCTCCTAGGGCTGCCCTGGGCATCATGGCCAAGCTCATGGTGCCAATCTGGGCTACCAGCAGCGGGGATCCATTCTGCCTTCCCTGGAGAGCTGCTGCGGTCCCTGGGGAGTGTGGCCGTGTGGGCTGAGCCGGGATGTGGTGGCGGGGTGTGTGGGACAGGGCTGCTGCCCTTCCTGTTTACGAAGCGGGGTAATTAGTCCCTGGTGGAGGAGCGGGTATGTGGGGAGCTGGCCGAGGGGAGGTGAAGGTTGCGGTGCTGGGCAGGAGGAACCAGTGCCATCAGGCATGGCTGGACACAGGGTGAGCTGAGGGCTCAACCAGCTGGCACTGGGGTCGGAGTGGGCAGACAGGGGACCCGTGGGGTCCATTGGCATGTCTGTGGGGTCCCCATGGGTCAAAGTGGTCCCAAAGATCATGATGACGGGTTTCTTTGGGGTCCCCCTGGGTCAGGGTGGTCCCAAAGATCAGGATTATGGGTGTCTATGGAGTCCCCGTGGGTCAGGGTGGTTCCAAGAAGCAGGTTGATGGGTGTCAGTGGGGTCCCTGTGGGTCAGGGTGGTCCCAGGGGAGCAGGGTGAGGGGTATCTATTGGTCATGGTACCCTTAGGAATCAGCATGATGGGTGTCTGTGGTGGCACTGGGGGGCAGGGTGGCCCAGGGGGACAGGACAATGGGTGTCTCTGGGGTTCCCGTGGGTCAGGGTAGCCCAGAAGAGCAAGATGAGGTGTCTGTGGGGTCCCTGTGGGTCACGGTTCGTGGCACTGGTTAGGTGGCCACAGCAGTTTCCCAGTGCCACTGTCCCATGTGGGAGGTCCCATCCCATCCTGTCCCAGGCCTTGGCCCCACTGCCAGCCCCACAGAGGCGGGGCACAGTCCTGCCCGCCCCTGGCCATGGGGCCTGGCCACCAGCCCCACAGCATTTAGGAGGGGCACTCTGAGCCTCAGCAGTGCCAGCCTGACCTCACTTACCTCTCGCCACCACTCAGCCCCCCAGGTAGGCACCTTGGGGCCCCAGGGACTGGACCCCCCTTTGTGGCACTCAGCTGGCCCCATGCAGGTGGAGGCTGTGGGGCACTGGGCACCCCACTGGGTGGGTTCCCTCAAGGAAGAGTGGGTGCATTTGGCATGGAGAAGGGCCAGGGAGGTGGGGAAAGATGTGGGGCTGTGTCTCTGTGCCGCAGCTCTGGGGGTGTCTTTGTGTGCTGGTGGAGTGATGCTGTGCCCGAAGGTACTGCTGCAGCTCACACAGCCCCGCACCAGGGTCCCTGGGATCCCCCTGGGTCAGCCTGGGGTGCTGCCCCGCACCAGGGTCCCTGGGATCCCCATGGGTCAGCCCGGGGTGCTGCCCCACACCAGGGTCCCTGAGGTCCCTGCGAGGTGACCCTGTGTCAGCAGGGCAGCCCAGGCAGGTCCATGGCCAGAGGCTGGCGGTGATCCCGGAGTTCAGGAAGGGCCCGGGAATCCCAGGCATCCCCCGCCGGGTGCACCGGGGCCTCTGGCAGCCGCGCCGGGCTGAGTCAGCCGGTGGCCAGCACAGCCCTGAGCACCCAACCACCCTTCAGAGGTGCCGCGGGGTGCCTCGGCCAGCTCGGGGCGTGGGTGTCTCGCTGCGGCGTGACTCTTGGGATTGAGCCAGCATCTCTGGCGCTTCCAGCTGCAGCGTAACCCACTCCGTGTCTCTCCCCAGGGCCACCACACTCTCCGTGGAGACCAGCAGCTCATTCCCACAGCCTGGCATGCACCAGCCCCTCGAGCCCCCTGGGCCGCAGCCCCTGGGCTACGGCAAGTGCAGCCCGGTGGGCAGCGATGCCGGGAAAGCTGCTGGGTGCAGTGCAGGCAGCGAGGCCAGCGGAGGCATCGGGAAGGGGCCAGTGATCTGCAGTGCCATATGGTGAGAGCGAGGGGACAGGGGCAGAAGGGAGACAGGGTGCTTGGGGTGAGGTGGGCAGCAGGTGCTGTGGCAGCGCTGGGGTGATGGTGTCCCTGGGTTAGTGCTGATGAGGGATGCTGGGGGACAAGTTTGGGGTCCTTGGGCCACGACACCCCAGCATGGCTCAAGGGAGGAAACAAAAGGACTGCTGGGAACGGTGCTGTGCAGGGGGCACAAGGAGCCCTTGTTCCCTGCAGCAAGGGAAAGACTCAGGCGCGTGGAGTCCCTGTCCTCTCCCCAGGGACTCTGGTTTGATGCTGGGCTGGAATGATGCGGAGCTGGCATGACGTGGAGCTCCTCTCCATCCTCACTGGGAGCATGAGAGCTCTGACATGGCTAGGGTCTCACTGACATCCCTGTCCCCACAGCGGGAACCCCTACGCGGGGCTGGTGAGCCACCTGCGGGCAGCCTGGCTCTCGGGGAAGACACGGCCCTTGGAGTACCGCATGGCCCAGCTGGAAGCCCTGGGACGCTTCTTGGATGAGAAGAAGCAGGACATCCTGGATGCCACCGCCTTGGACATGGGCAAGGTGAGAGAGAATGGATGGGTGCTGGCCACCAGGGTCACATCTCTGGGGCCTTTCATACCCTCTTGTCTGGGTCTTGCATCCTCCTGGGTGCAGGCGTGGGGCTCTGGGCATGGGGGTCCCCTCATCAGGGTCCTGCATCCCCCTTGATGTGCTCCACGGCTGGTGTGGTGTACCTGTAGGTACTGCGTCCCTGCAGAGCTCTTTGTAGCCAGGGTTAGCTGGAGGATGTGTAGGGACTGTGCTGCTAGGCAGGCTCGATGCTGCTAACCCCATCCCCGGTGCACTTAACTGGCCAAAGGCCCTGTTGGGCGCTGCCAGGTGGGACCCTCAGCATTGCTGAGCTTCACCCTCTGCATCTGCCCCATGCATCGAGTCCCGGGTGGCTTCATGTGACCTCCACAGAGGGTATTGTCCTGGGGTGCTTCTTGCCAGCCTGGTTGCACCTGAGATTACTGGCGTTGTGCAAGGTGCTGGCATTGCACATTCCTCCCAGGGCTGCTGGCCTCACAGGGACTGGTTTTGCTGGCATGGCACTGAGCCAGTGGCACAGGCAGGGACCTGGATGTGGCTCTGGTTATTGTGGCACAGTGGGAGCTCCCAGATGGTCTGCTGAGGAAGCGGGAGCATTCCTGATGTGCTGTGTCTAGCAGTCTCAGCTCACCACTTCTCTGTCTAGCTGCTTCAGGACCCTTTTCTCCTGGTTTTTCTTACCCTGATGTGTTGCAGCCCAACAGACCACTGCACGCTTTGCTCACGCAGCATTAGGAAACATTTTCAGAGGGATAGCTTGACCTGACGCAGCATAACTGGTCTTGTCTGGTAGTGGTAGCACTCAGACCCGAAGGATTAGTGTCTGTGGGTGCATCAGCACAGCAGCCTGTGCTCTCAGACATGACTTTCAACATCCTGACATCTCTCAAGGCTTGTAATTGCCTTGTTTGTTTGAGGTGAGGGCCTTCTCCTTCAGTCAGGGATTGATAGGCATCAGTGCTCGAAGTGCGTCCTTCATCTCTCCTAATTGTATGTAATTAGAGCCAGTTGTCTTGTAATATACTTGTTATGCAGTCAGGTCTTCATAGTTAGAGGGACAGTTCATCTGGTCTTACGTATCTGGGGTGGGTACCTCACCACCAGGGGTGCCAGTTACTCTCCACTGATGACTGAAGGTGCTTGGATGACCTCAGTCTTAATGTCCCATCTTATAACCTTCGTGCCCCATCAAAACCCTTGATAGCCCATCTTCACCAGCAGTTTCTTCATCCTCCTAGTGATGCAACTGTCAGCTCAGGCTGAGAGCAACCCCGTTGCTTCACCGCATGTCTGATGTGCCTGCTGAGCCCTCGTGTCTAGGAGCAGCTTGGCCTCCTGGCAGCAGCATGTGTCCAGGCCCTTGAGTGGTGTCAGGGACCTCAGGGTCCCTTGAGTTGGGGCTTGGTGGTGGAGCATGAGAGGTTGCTGCCTGGGAGTCAGCAACCAAACTTTCCAACCCCAAAGTGGTGTGTTGCTGCAGCGATGAGAAGGCTCCCACCCAGGGATGCTTTGGGGTTGGAGTCCAGAGGACGTTGTGGTGGAGGGTGTCAGACAGCTGCGTCCACTGCACTTTGCAAACATAGATTCATGGCACAGGAGCTTTGCTCCTCCTGCTCTCCAGGGCAATGCAGGGGATTTACTGAGCCTGCTGTTACCTTCTTGTGTCCTTACACTTCTCCTGCAAGAACGGTCCTGAGCTGTGCTTCACAGCTGTAGTTACGGCAGCGGGGAGGACCCACCATGGGCAGGAAATGCCTTGGCAGCTCCTGGATGCCGGCTCTGACGTCCCGCCACTGCTCCCAAGTCACTGTCCATTTAGTCATTGCCTGTTGGGATGGTGTATCTCGGAGAAACCTGCTGGGTTTGTTTAATTCCCTGACCAGGACATCTCACCTGACCTGCCTTTCCCAGCTGCATGCCAGCCGAGTGCAGGAGCTCCAGGAGCTCCAGGGGGTTTCTGCCTGGAATGGGAGTCTGATAGCACTCGGCCAAATTCCATCATGGGGTGTTTAATTAAGTGGTTGCTCTTCTTCGTATTTCTCTTCAAACAAAGCAACATTTTAAGTTCAGCTTTTGTGCATGGGAGGGAGCTCAGGGCTTTGCTTCCAGCTTGTGTGTCCAAGTGGTCAGGACACAAACACACCAGTGCAAGAGCACTGTCCCACCCTGGGCCAGCAGCACAGAGCTGCCTCTGACAGCAATACCAGCTTTTCTGGAGCTCCAGTGACATTGCTCAGTCCCCTCTTGGCTCAGGGCTCTGCTGCCAGGTGAGCATTTCACAGATGCTGAGCTCAGAAAGCTGTTAAATATTGTTGAAGATGTTAAATATTGTTTTTCTTCTCTGCCAAATACCTATTTTCATAAAATTTCAGGGGCTGATATTCCCCAGGGAGGTGATAGGAACTTCTGCTTGATAGATCCTACTTAATAATAGCTTCTCCTGCTCTTCATGGGCAGAAGAGGGGAAGATGTCTCCTGCAGAAGGGAAGGAGATGGGGTCAGTGTTGGGGTGATGGTTATGTGATGTCTGTCCCCAGCCATCCTTTGAGGCTTACTTCACTGAGATCCTCCTCTGCAAGAACAATCTCAATGACACCCTGAACAACCTGTCCCACTGGATGAAGGACGAGTACGTGGACAAGAATCTGGTAAGGCAGAAGCTCTGGGCTGACTTGGGAAGGGAAGAGGGGAGGTGACTTGTCGGTGGTGAGGGGCAGAGCGGGTTGGGGAGGGCAGCACTGCATGCTGGGCTGAGGCTGGACAGGAGGCGACAGAAGCAGCACTGAGGTCATGATCTTTCTTGCAGGTGACACAGCTGGACTCGGCCTTCATCCGCAAGGACCCGTATGGCGTGGTGCTCATCATTGCACCCTGGAACTACCCCATCCACCTCCTCCTGGTGCCCCTCATTGGGGCCATTGCTGCTGGTGAGCCGAACCTCTCCTCTGGCCTGGAGGATCCAGGCAGTGCCAGGTGCTGGCAAGGGGGTCTGCCAGGGGCCTTGTCCCCAGGCTGGGATGCCACAAGGGCTGGCTGTCACCATGTCACTGCTCTGATGTCCTGTCTGTCTCCTCCCAGGTAACTGTGTTGTTGTCAAACCCTCGGAGACATCCAAGAACACAGAGAGGCTTGTTGCTGAAATGCTGACCTGCTACCTGGACAATGTAAGAAGTTCTTCCTGTCCTTGTGCCTGTCCCTGCCCCAGGGCTGTGGTGTTCCCAACCCTGCCCTGCACACGCCAGCACCACTTCATCCCTGGTTTCAGGTGCTGCTGTATGTCCTTCCTCCGCGCTCAGCAGCCCGGGATGCTGTTGGTGGGGATGGGGACACAGTGGCCCAGGCAGGTGCTGACAGCGGGGTACCCTTCATCTTATGTGGCAGGACTGCTTTGCCGTGGTGACCGCGGGTGTGCAGGAGACCACCAGGCTGCTGGAGAACAAGTTTGACTACATCTTCTTCACTGGTACGTCCCGTGGGCCAGAGCAGAGCCCTGCCTGGCTTTTGTGCAGTGAGGGATTCCCTCTGGACACCCCACTGTGAGCTACCCTGCCCATCGGTGTGAGACAGTGGGCAGCCGGCATGCAAACAAGACCCCTTCCTTGCCCTCGGAGAAGGCAGAGCTCATTGCGTTGGGCATCTGGCATCAGGATCTGTTGGAGAATCCAGTATGTGTGTGTCTGAGGGTTTGCTGGGACTTGGTATGTTTCTCCTGGACCTGGCTCCCCACAGTGCCACATCCCAGAGCTGTGCTGTAGCTGGTGGGATCCTCACCATGATGCATCTCTTCCCTGCCCACAGGCAGCCCCTCCGTGGGGAGGATCGTGATGACAGCTGCCGCCAAGCACCTGACGCCAGTAACACTGGAGCTGGGGGGCAAGAACCCCTGCTACGTGTCTGACACCTGCGATGTGCAGAACGTGGCCCGGCGCGTGGCCTGGGGCCGCTTCTTCAATGCGGGGCAGACCTGCATTGCACCCGACTATGTGCTGTGCAGCCTGGAGATGCAGGAGAAGCTGATGCCTGCCCTGCGTGAGGCCATCACTGAATTTTTTGGCTCCAACCCCCGGGAATCCCCCGACTTCGGTCGCATTGTGGGGGACAAGCAGTTCCGCCGCGTCCGGGCGCTGCTGTGCAGCGGGCGTGTGGCCATCGGGGGACAGACGGACGAGAAGGAGCGCTACATCGGTGAGGATGTGGGGCCCGGGGCTTGTGGGACCACCTGTGCCCATGCGCCGGGTAATGTTTTGCCATAACCCTTCTCTGCAGCTCCCACGGTGCTGGCGGACGTGCTGCCCTCTGACCCTGCCATGCAGGAGGAGATCTTTGGGCCCATCCTGCCCATTGTTGTTGTGGCCAACATGGATGAAGCCATCGACTTTATCAATGCACGGCCGCAGCCACTGGCCATCTATGCCTTCTCCTGTGACAGCAAGGTGCGTGTGGTCCATGGACCAGAAAAGAGGTTGAGGGAAATGGGGCAGCAGGGCTTGTGACCACCTTGCTGACAGCCCGGGGCATGTTCTGAAGGGTCTTTGGATGAGTTGGGTCACATTTGACAAATGCTACTTGCAGAGCCAGGGTGGAAGACCCACACACCCTTCTCTGCTTCCCTCCCAGGTGGTGAAACAGGTCCTGGAGCGGACAAGCAGCGGCAGCTTCTGTGGCAACGACACCCTGATGCACGTGACATTGACCTCGCTGCCCTTTGGTGGAATTGGTAAGTCCAAAGCCCCCAAGCTGCCTGCCCTGGCCAACGTGCACTGGGTGTGATCCTGCCCACGGTGCCTGAGCCGTGCTGGCCACGGTGTGGAAGGGTCTCGGGGCAGTTGGGGCACCCAGGCCTGGGTCCCAGGTCCAGGGGGCTTAAAGGTTGGGAGGGAAATCCTTGTGCCCCTGCCAGGACCCCACCAGAGGCCCCTGGCATCACTGTGCGAGGGCTTAGCTCTCAGGCTTTGCAGCTCCGTTTCTGCAGGACGTGTGTGGAGCACTGTGAGGTTTCTTCTCTCCGTGTTTGCCACCCCAAGCACGGTGTTCCCTGTGTACGTGCAAACACTTCATATAGAAGGTAGGGAAATCTGAACTGCTTGATTATTTTCCTGGTATTTCTGAGCAGCATGGGCACCATGAGTGAATTTTGTGCCAGGGTTGGGTTCCAGCCCTGCTCAGGCTTACCTGGGAGCTCCTCAAGTGCTACTGCCTTTGGTCTATCCATCACTCTGCTCCTTGTCTGGGAGCACAACCAACCAACTCGTTGTACTTCCTGGGTAGGTGAGCTTCCTCCTGCAGACAGCGTGGTGCTCAGTAGGAGCCTGTAACATCCCTCAGAAACAGGCTTGTACATTTATTCTGCCTTTTAGGACTAAACAGTAGGAGCAAAACACTTAAAAATGTTTGGAGAACCTGCTTCTGGTAACTTGGAGATCCTCCTTGGCAAAGAGGAGGTTTTGGGTCGCCAAGGGCACCAATAATTGTTTTCTTAGGTGTAAAGTGAAGCCTGCTCAGCCCTGGGCCCTGGTTGTAGCACTGCCCAGGAAAGAGCGTGGGAATCCAGGAACCCTGTGACAATGTTTCCCCCCAGTGCTTTCCCAGTCTCCTGGTCTCTTCCCCAGGATATTCTCTGGGGAAGATAGCTCAGTTTTACGCTGCCCATGCTCAGCATCTTTGTTGGGGGTGGCAGCTGAATCAGACATAATAGGACACCATGACAGCAAATCACAATTAATTCCTCACCTGACTGTGTCTCAGGGAACAATTTTTGGTCGTTCCCATACTGTAACTTATCTTTATGGAAATGATTCAGACAAATTGCCTCAAATTATCAGGTGAAGCCATTTTATAGTAGCCCGGTCAGGTGAAGGGTCTGAAGTCATCGGGGTGAGATGGCATTTGCCAAAGCTTCCACAGCAGCTCGGACATGAAGTCACTCGGCTATTAACCACAATGTGCAACCTCAAGCTTAAACCAGCCACAGGAATCAGGAGAACTGGTGGTGGTGTCAACATGACTCCAATTTTTATGAGCTCTGGGATGAAGCTGACCTTCACAGGGGCTGCGCTGGTGGCTACAAGCCATGGGTCTATATGGTAATGCACCGTAGAGGCTGTAGAGGAAAACTGAGCCAAGGACAAGGCACAGAGAAGGGTGAGATCTCCTCCACTGTGTCCACGTTGCTCAGCAGCGGGAGCATTTGCATGAGAAAAGCCTGTAAAATTTTCCTTGTGTTGACGGTGTGTGGGCAGGTGGAGTGGGCAGGAGCAGAGCCCCAGAACAAGTCTGGACCTGTGCTGTGTGTTGCAGGGAGCAGCGGCTTGGGGATGTACCATGGCAAGTTCACCTTCGACACCTTCACCCACCGCCGCAGCTGCCTGCACCGCAACATGGGCCTGGAGGCCCTCAACAGCCTGCGCTACCCGCCCTACAGCCAGCAGAAGCTGGGGCTGCTGACGGCCACCTTCGAGATCAAGCGCAAGGGCATGTGCACCCTGCTCTGAGGGCTGTCCCGTGCTGCTCACAGACTCGGGGGGGAGAACTCTTGGCTGGGTCACCCTGGGGAGCAAAATCACCCTCCCTGAGGGGCTGACACGCTTCTCCCTCCTTGGCACCAGTCCCCTCTTCCCTTGCCACGTTCTTTGCCTCGCTGCCACACTGACGCACGTCAGATGGTGGGGATGGACATCTCCTGCACCCTTGCTCCTCCCCAGCTGCCTCTGCTCTGGACTGTTTACCAGGACACATCTGAAATGGACAAAAAGTTCTTTTTCTCACCCTGTACTTCTTTTCTCAGCAGAGAAATGGTCCCCGTGAGGCTGAGGACCAGCAGTTAGCCCCGTCTCCCATCAGATGGACCTTTCCTTTGGGATGAACCTCGCTCCCCCTCTCAGTGCTGATTGTTGCTTTTTCCTCCATGTAACCCTGCCTGTAGTAAAGACTTTGCATTGAGCTCTCCTGCCTGGCCTTGCCTCGCGCCTCCATCACCCGGCTTGTGGGGTGCTGGACGGGAATGTGGCAGCTACGCCCAGGGGGGTGGGCGCCCAGACCCCCCACAACCCCATCCATCACACTGACACCCTCAGCCACACCACTGCACCCCACTGGGGTTGCATCCACGTCCATCACTCTGTGCCTGGTGGCTGCGTGGCAGCGAGGTGCCCCAGGCTGGATTTGGGGTGCGTTTTGCATCCCAAGTGGTTTGTGCTGGAGCAGAGCCCATGGTGACGCGTGCCGGGGCAGGCAGCCAAGGGGCAGAGCAGGAAACCACCAGCTCCCTCCTCCAGCGCGGTGGGTTGCGTAGCAGGGACTGGGTCAGCTGCCTGCCTGCACCCTGCCTGCACGCTGCCTGCACGCTGCCTGCACCCTGCCTGCATCCTGCCAGCCCCACGCCAGCTACAGAGCTCATCAGGGTGCTGGCTGCAGTGCCAGGGTGCCAGCCAGGCTCCTGGAGGCCACCTCCTCTGGGTAAGGCGCCCCGTTAGCTGGGGCAGGGGAGCTGCGGTTTGCAGCCCAAAGGGTGCGAGGTGTTGGCAGCCTGCCCAGCCTGTGGGCAGCCCCGGCGTAACCTGCCCCGTGCTGCTTCCTTGGGACCATGGAGACTGGCAGCAGCATCTTCCCGCAGTCCGGCATGCAGCAGCCCCTTGAGCAGCAGCCCCTGGGCAGTGGGGCTGGCAGAGCCCCCGATGATGATGATGATGGTGGTGGTGGGAAGGGGAGCATGGACGGCAATGCTGTGAGGTGAGAGCGTGTGGCCAGGACGGAGGGGAGGCCGGAGGGGTCCAGCTGCACTGACCCGTCCCCGGAGCTTTGGTGTGGTGCTGGGCTGGGGCAATGTGGAGCTCCTCTCTCTCGTCTCATCACTGGGAGCATGAGGACTGGGCTGGGTTCTCTCTGACATCTCTGTCCCCGCAGCGGGAACCCCTACGCGGGGCTGGTGAGCCGCCTGCGGGCAGCCTGGCTCTCGGGGAAGACACGGCCCATCGAGTACCGTGCGGCCCAGCTGGAAGCCCTGGGGCGCTTCTTGCATGAGAAGAAGCAGGACATCCTGGATGCCACCGCCTTGGACATGGGCAAGGTGAGACCACCGTGGGCAAGGTGAGGGGGCCAGGAACTGGGAGACCCAGTGGCTGGAGGAACTGAGGGACTGCCCACAGCCCTGCCAGCTCCTGCCATCACACAGAGGGCTGATGTGATGTCCCAGCAGAGCTTCCTCACCGCTTTGGTGCTCCATCCCCATGCTGGGCTCGGAGCTGCTGGATGTGGGTGGAGATGGCGGTGGGGAGAGGGAGCTGGAACACACCCCAGCCCACCTCCTCCAGAGCTCATCCCTGCCCTCGGCATGGACAGAGGCGGCTGTGGGGAGCATCTGGACATGATTAGCTGTTCCCAAACGCACCATCCTCAGTTTACCTCTTTTCTGGGCAGGTCCATCCCTACTCCTGTTACCTCCTCCGTGTGCTCCCTGCCTTGGGCTATCCACTGAGTGTCACCCCCTCCCCTTGGTGCACACCCAGGCTGCAGTTGTCGCAGCCTGGACCCCCCAGCTTTGCATTGTCCCCTACCTCTCTGCTCCCTCCCTCCCCATGATGTCAAGGACACCAAGGGCTGGGGCAGAGCAGCCCCATCCCCAGCATCTCTGTAAGTCTTCAAACAGCTCTGGCCCCACCAGCCCAACAGTTCCCCCTTTGGTACAGCTCATCTGCCCACAGCTGGAGCCTCGCACACCACAGGGGGTTATCATCATCTGCTGTTCTCCATCCCGGTTCACAGCTTCCCTTTGGACACCCTCCCCATCCTTACTGCACTCTGGTTTGATGGGATCTACATAATTTTTCCTATTTTTAAGCATCCAGCTCTTGTGCCAAGGGGATCCTTCCTTCTCATTTGCTTCTGCACCCTTTGTGCTTCCCCTTTCCTGACCCAGGCAGGGGCCTGACACCCACCTGCACTGGGAAACCTCCAAGGCAGCATTTGGGAAGCGGTGCCGCCGGCGCTGACCCGGTTCTGGGCAGGGGGGATTTGGGAGCATCTTCCCTTCCCGCCCCGTACTGAGCATCTCCGCTCAGGTCCGGCTGGTGCGGTGCTTGCGGCTGGCGTGGTGCTGGCAGCTGGTGGCCGGGGCTGCAGCTTGTGCGAAGGTCTTGTTCATCCGACCTTCAGTGTGAGAGAGGACAAATGGAGGCAGCCACAACTGCTCTCACCCCAGGGGTAGATGTGAGATGGAAAAAGTCTGCCGATGAGCCTAAGGCAGTGCCATTGAGGGTTAAAATTTGGGATTTGACATTTTGGTTAGTACAATTATTAACCCTTTCACAGTAGTACAGTCATGGGTTTGGTTTTGTATTTTTAATGACATGGTTTCCTCTGCGCCTGCTCACACTGTGCCCGGGTTGGCAGCACCTGAGCGTTATCCCCAGGCCACTGGCCATAGCCATGGCTGAGTAACCCCCACTCAAACATGGGCACAAGGGTGGTGCAGCGAGTGAGAGCAAAGGTCCGTCCGGCCCAGGCTCACTGAAGCAGGTTCAGAAACAGGGAAAGTACACACGATGCTCCCAAACACTTCTGGAAGCCAGCAGCACTGCCTCCTGTCCGCACCGAGTGCCGTGTGCGTGTTCCGTGCTCCATACCCACTGCCATGGCACTGCGGGCACCACTGGCCACCCAGTGTGCGAGCCGCCCTTGGGGCCACCACTCCTGTGAAAGGGCAAACGAGATGGACACATGGACACCTACTGCTGGTCCCGTGGAGAGAGCGGTCTGTGGTGTCACACAAGGGAGTCAGAGCAGCATCCCACCTGCGGTTCCTCCCATCTCTTCTCAGGAAACGTTGGACACCTCCTGTAATACCCTCCCTGGGTGCCGGGTCTCTGCTTCTTCTTTCTTCTACCCTACGGGAGGTACCAGGCTCCCTTTTACCTGGCCTCATCTCGGAAAGCCCAACACGCGGTGCTCTGCTCCTGCTTGGGCTGCATCCCCTGCCACAAGCCCAGCCACCCCAGCCCACCCAAGCCACCCCGCTTGCCCGAACACCCACCGCAGCCGGCTGATGGCCATCGGCAGTGTCGGTTGTACTTCCTCATTTGCCTGAGGTTCCCTTTTCCTTGGAAAAGGCATCCAGCAGGTCGGTCTGCTTGTGCTCTCTGCTGTCTCTCACCCTGGAGGGGCACCCAGCCCCTTTGATCTTGCTTCTCCTCTCCATGTCATGGCCAAGCCACACACCAGTGGTGCTCCCAAACTCCTCCGTCGTTCGGGCTCCCTTTCCACATGAACATCACGCCTCCCACCCTGCTGAGGGCAACCTCTGGAAGCCTCTGCTTCCCCCTCTCCCTCCTTCCTAGGCTCGGCAGCGGATCTCCTCCCCGCTTTCTCATCCCACTCTGCCAAAAAAGCCTGCACAAAACAGGCTCCAAAATCTGGATATTCCCTTTTCTCCCATATTTCCTCCCAAACCTCAACACCTGGCCGGTGGATATCCCCCAGGACCAGCTGTTGGTATCCACCAAACGTGCCAGTTCCTGTGCACCTTCCACCGTACCCCTGGGTGAGAAAAAAACCCAACTGCAGGACAAACGTAGAGGGGTCTCGTGGTGATGGATGGTGAGGAGGTGCTGGCAGAGCTGGATGTCGGCGCCGGTGCTGTGCCCATGCCGGTGACATGCCCATGGTGGGGCAAAGGGTGGGGGGGACACTGCTTGCACCTGCATCATTTCTGAGCTTTCATTTATCAGGCTAAATCCTTGAAGGCTCTTATTTGAGTTGCACCCTGGCAGGTTGTGAAAAAATAGCCTGTCCTGCTATAAAGCCCTCTCTTCCCCCAGACGCCACCCCCGCCTCCACAGACCCCCTCTCCTCCCCAAACACTTAATTTTCCTGAACCTCAAGGGAGCTCGCAGCAGGGCAAGCGTGGCTGCAGGCAGGTCGCTGCCGTGGGGCAGCCCCGGTGAGATTGCAGCAGGATATTGGAGCTCACCAGTGCCCTGCGCTGCAGACACGGTGGGGCTCACCCTCTCTCTGTGGGGTGCTGTGCCGTGGGGCTTGGGGGTGGGAACAAAGTGCGTGTCCACCATGGGACATGAAGGGCTCGGGTCCCCAAATCCTGGGTAAAAAATACGCAGAGTAGGGATAAGAGCTGCTGCTGTGCTGTGGCACATGCCGAGGTGACGCACGGGCTGCTCTGTGTCCCCAGCCACCCTTTGAAGCCGAATTCTCAGAGATCCTCCTCTGCAAGAATGAGCTCCACGAGACCCTGAACAACCTGTCCCACTGGATGAAGGACGAGCAGGTGGACAGGAATCTGGTGAGAGGGAAGGGGAGGGAGAGGATGGGGGGAAGGACCCACCTCCTGGGCAGAGTAGGGTGGGATGCTGACATGCAGATGGCGGTGCAGGTTGGGACTCATCCTGCAATGAAGCATTCCTGATGCGGTGGGTGTCCTGCAGGCGACACAGCTGGACTCGGCCTTCATCCGCAGGGATCCGTACGGGGTGGTGCTCATCATCGGGTCCTGGAACTACCCCATCCACCTCTTCCTGGTGCCCCTCATTGGGGCCATCGCTGCCGGTGAGCTGATGTGCCCTGACCCAGAAGCTGCAGACAGTGCCGGACACTGGCGGGGGCACCGCGACCCCAGGCTGGGGTGCCAGAAGGGCTGGCTGTCACTGTGTCACTGCTCCAACGTCCTATAATCTCCCCCCAGGCAACTGTGCCATCATCAAACCCTCGGAGATGACCAAGAACACCGAGACACTCGTGGGTGAAGTGCTGCCCAGCTACCTGGACACGGTAAGAAGCTCTCCCTGTCGCTGTCTCATGGCTGGGGTGTTCCTACCCCTGTGCACACGGTGCCGTGCCCTGTGCCCTCCCAGCGCTGTGCCTGCTTTGCACATGCCAGCACTACTCCATCCCTGGCTTCAGGCACTGCCACACGTCCTTCCTCCATGCTCAGCTGGTGTCCACAGGCCTAGCAGCCCGGGATGCTGTTGGTGGGGATGGGGACACAGTGGCCCAGGCAGGTGCTGACAGCGGGGTACCCTTCATCTTATGTGGCAGGACTGCTTTGCCGTGGTGACCGCGGGTGTGCAGGAGACCACCAGGCTGCTGGAGAACAAGTTTGACTACGTCTTCTTCACTGGTACGTCCCGTGGGCCAGAGCAGAGCCCTGCCTGGCTTTTATGCAAAGTGGGATGAGTTCCCACCAGGCTCCCTGCTGTGAACTACCCTGCCCGTCCGCATGGGATGGTGGGCAGCCAGCCTGCAAGCAGAGGACCCCTTCCCTGCCCTCAGAGAAGGCAGAGCTCATTGTGTTGGGGATCTGGTGTCAGGATCCAGTACAAGAACCCACATGTTTGAGGATCTAATAGCCATAATGGCTGAAATGGGGAATGCCATGGTGGAGCTGGAGAGGGTGCTAGAGGACTTGACATGTCTTCCCTGGCTCTGGCTCCTGATAAGGCTGAGGCCAGGCGTTGGGCCGTAGCTGGTGGGATCCTCACCATGATGCATCTCTTCCCTGCCCACAGGCAGCCCCTCCGTGGGGAGGATCGTGATGACAGCTGCTGCCAAGCACCTGACGCCAGTAACACTGGAGCTGGGGGGCAAGAACCCCTGCTACGTGTCTGACACCTGCGATGTGCAGAACGTGGCCCGGCGCGTGGCCTGGGGCCGCTTCTTCAATGCGGGGCAGACCTGCATTGCGCCCGACTACGTGCTGTGCAGCCTGGAGATGCAGGAGAAGCTGATGCCTGCCCTGCGTGAGGCCATCACTGAGTTTTACGGCCCCAACCCGCAGGAATCCCCTGACTTCGGCCGCATGGTGGGGGACAAGCACTTCCAGCGGGTGCAGGCACTGCTGCGCAGCGGGCGTGTGGCCATCGGGGGACAGACGGATGAGAAGGAGCGCTACATCGGTGAGGGCTTGAACTTCACATATGTCTCCTTTCTTGCATGGAGTGGACTTGGATTTTGGGGTGGGTCTCATTCTTGGAGGGGAGGTTCTAGATGGAAGGGACATTTAGGGAAGGTTTGCGTGGGAGTCGGGTAGCTTGGTTGGGGTGTCCTGCCTTAGAGGGGGTGTGGGTCTTGGGGAGAGGACCAAGGTGTCATCTCCAACCTCTATGCATGGCTGATGCCTCCGGGTTTCTTTCTCCACAGCTCCCACGGTGCTGGTGGACGTGCAGCACTCTGATCCTATCATGCAGGAGGAGATCTTCGGCCCCATCCTGCCCATTGTTGTTGTGGCCAGTGTGGACGAAGCCATTGACTTTATCAACAGCCTTGAGTGGCCACTGGCTGTGTATGCCTTCTCCTCCGACGACAAGGTATGGTGTGCAGGCTGTGTAAGGCCAGGGCTACGCTTGCCCCATGCTCCTTGGCAGGTGTATTCAGCAGTGTTCATGCTCAAAAAAATTTCTTTACAGCAGACAGCCCTGGCTGTGGGGGAAGGATTGCAGCTGGAGGTGTGGGAGCCACGCACGAGACCCATCCCCACCTTCTCTGCTTCCCTCCCAGGTGGTGAAACAGGTCCTGGAGCGGACAAGCAGCGGTGGCTTCTGTGGCAACGACACCCTGATGCACGTGACATTGACCTCGCTGCCCTTTGGTGGAATTGGTAGGTCCAAAGCCCCCAAGCTGCCTGCCCTGGCCAACGTGCACTGGGTGTGATCCTGCCCACGGTGCCTGAGCCGTGCTGGCCACGGTGTGGAAGGGTCTCGGGGCAGTTGGGGCACCCAGGCCTGGGTCCCAGGTCCAGGGGGCTTAAAGGTTGGGAGGGAAATCCTTGTGCCCCTGCCAGGACCCCACCAGAGGCCCCTGGCATCACTGTGCGAGGGCTTAGCTCTCAGGCTTTGCAGCCCCGTTTCTGCAGGACGTGTGTGGAGCACTGTGAGGTTTCTTCTCTCCGTGTTTGCCACCCCAAGCACGGTGTTCCCTGTGTACGTGCAAATGTCTTGTTTAAAAGGTAGGGAATTTGAGTGTGGCCACCACAGAAACATCTCCAGACCTTCCCTTCTACACGCAGTGTCTCTGCAGGGTGCTGGCAGGCAGCCCCTCACACCCACCCCACTGCTGTGCCACCCCTTCTCTCTGCAGGAGAACGCTTGGAAATTGTCCCTTATCCACAGTTTTCAGGAACTCGGAATTTCAGTTTTTAATGGATCTCCATTTTGGACTCTGGGTCTGAAGACAGCACAATTTCCTATGGATTCCCAAACGTACACAGGTGCCTTTATCAAAACTCCTGGAGATCTATATTGGATAAAACCACTGAGTGAGCAGCAGGGGACCCAGATGACAGCCCAGCAGAGATACGATGAGCATTAAAATCCTTGCAAGCATTTACCATCGTCCCATCCCTGCACTAACAAATCACCCAAGTGGGCTATTTTTAAGGCAAATTTATTTATATGTGCAATTTCTGATGGTCCTCCATGTTGCTTCACACAAAGCTTTTGTAAACCCACAGACCCCAAAAAGGTCTAAATTTTATTCTGAATCAATGGTCTTAAAGGTCTTTATCAACCAAAAAGATTCTGTGATTCTACCATCAGCTGTAAGTTGTGTAGCGCTCATGTTTCAGTTGATGTACATGATTCTGAGCTCCCACGGGATGTTTTCTATCCGGAGCATCAGCAGGAAAACAAGACTTGCATTCTTTTAAAGGCTTCAGAACAAAGCTGTGCCTAGTTCTGCATTCTTCCACCACAACCTTATGCAGATGCATGAATACGAACAGAGCAAGCATCCACAGTCTTTACTCCTGAAAGTCTTCCAGCCTCCATCTGTTTCCAGCTCAGATGGTTTGCTAAGCCAGAAGGGTCCCTGCATGCTCGGTGAAGGGTGCTGGCCTCCGCGTGCTGGCCCAGGCTCTCCTTGAATCCAAGGAAACTTGGTTCCTACGACAGCCCTGTGACATGGCGTTGCACAGCTCACAGGCAGCAGCAGCACTTTGGGGCTGTATCCCTTCTGCCCTGTTCTGGATGTCCACTTGGGCTGGCAAAACACGCTCAGAAGGGCTGCTCTCTTCCCTTGGAGAGGGGGGCTGGGTGATGGAGATACCCACTCTTGATTAGATGATCTTCACTACCATGGAAAACCAGCTCATATTCTCCACCCAAGCCACCCGGTGACCTTCCTCTGTGCCGGGGCTGGTGACGTGTGAGGTGCCAAACATAACCCAGGACTGACCAGGATTTGCATTTCTTCAGGGAGTCTGACTCACAGAATTTCATCACATCTCTTATCAGCACACCAGTGGATTTCCTTGTTTCCTGCCAGCCTGCCTGGCTTCCCCATGCTTGGTTCTGCCCAGCCAGCTTTCCCCTCCCAACAGCCACTTCAGTCCTTGGAGATGGGTCACATTGTCACAAAGCCACCTCGACTGTCAGACTGTCACTGCTTCCTGCTCCAGGAGCTCTGCCTGCAGCGGGGCTGGAGCCAGCAGGGCAGGGGGGGGGGGGGGATGTGTTTCAGAGGGTATCCCTGTGGTAGGGAAGCAACTCTGGCAGCAGCATCTTGCCCACTCCAACACCACATCATCAGTTTGGTGATTCCCAGTCGCTCTGGCACCAGGAGAGGTTTCATGATCAAAAAGTTTTTTTTATTTATTTATTTATTTAAAAAAAGCAGTAAAGTTTTCCGAATTAGAGTAAAAAGAGAACAGAAACTTGAAAGGGTATGTTGGAAGCAACTGCTAAAGAGTTGAAGATATAGAAACAAGACTAATTATCTTTACTGAGCATTTTAGCTGCTTAAGCATCAGTGGAGATGGGGACACATCTCGCAGCATCCTCAAGGGCATGGACCTGTTCCAGGCTGCTTCCCCCCCGGAGGGTGAGGACGGGAGGGCAGCAATCAGAGCTCTTGCCTCCCCACACCACGCTGAATGTGCTGCCTTTCCTGGTCCCTCCGCTCCCCCATCTGCCAGCAAAGTGGGGGCACTGCAGATCCTCCCCGCAAAGCAGCAGGATGACGTGAAAGGCTCCAGCCTGCAGCTGGTTTCCTCAGAAATCCTTCAAGGTGCAGTCCCTCCTGGTGGGAACACAACGTTTTGTGGAACTCTTATTCCATGAAGATTTTTCTGGGCCCGGGTTAATGCGGTGAGCTCTGCACCAGCGCTAAACGTGTCACCTGAACTGGTGAAATCCAGACTGGTGAGAGGGTTATGGGGAACCTTTCCTCCTCCCAGCCTGGTCTTCTCACTCCAAACATCCCTCAAGCATCATTTGGGTGGCCACCTAGCCCCCCCTCCATGATCCCCTTTAGATTGCTTTCAAGGGAAGAGTGGCCATGGCCAGCGCTCCCTGCCAACCCTGGTGGAAAGCAGCTGGATGAAGATGTGGTGCCGTCCACAGACACAAGCAGCCTCCATCGCCCCCGCATCCTCTGGGCGCTGGGAGCTGAATTTTGGCCTCGTTAGCCCAAATGGTGGGCAAGCGATGGCCAGACCCAGCCACCAACTGGGGACCTGTGTTGTGTGTTGCAGGGAGCAGCGGCTTGGGGATGTACCATGGCAAGTTCACCTTCGAAACCTTCAGCCACCACCGTGGCTGCCTACACCGCGGCATGGGCCGGGAGGCCATCAACAGCCTGCGCTACCCGCCCTACAGCCGGCAGAAGCTGGGCATCGTCCGGGCTGCCTCCGAGGTGAAGCGCAAGGGGGCCTGCATCCTGCTCTGAGGGTCCCACATCCTGAGGGTCCCGCACCCTGCTCTGAGGGTCCCGCACTCTGCTCTGAGGGTCCCGCACCCTGCTCTGAGGGTCCCGCACCCTGCTCTGAGGGTCCCCTGCCATATCTCCTGCTGCCAGCCGCAGTAGTTGTGGTGGCCATGTGCAATGAAAGGTGCTTCCCTGCAACCGGTGACCTCCCGTGTGCTTCCTTCCCACCTCCCTGCCCATCGGGAGATGGGATGGAGCCGTGGCCAACAGAAGGGAGAGATCTAGGGAGGGGTGAAGCCAGCAGGAAGGTGGAACCTGCCAGCACCTGGGGCAGAAGTTTTGTGACAGAGCCCCATTGGGAGCCCCTCTGCCCAACATGTCTCCTGTGCCCCACATCTCCCCATGCACAGGTCCTGCAGCCCCCTTGATGGGTTCCATCCCAGTGCCATCACCCTCTGGCTCCATCCCTGCCAGCCCCACCGCAGCAGGGGAGCAGGTGGGGTGGGGGGTGGTCCAGGGGATGCCTGCACCCCCTGCCTTGGGGACTCTCCCCCAAGAAAGTCCACAGCAACACCCTCCTCCCAAATCCATGGACTGGAACCATCCATTTCCTCTGCCCCATGCCCTGCAATTTGCTCTCCCTTATCTCCTGTGGGCTGGCAATCTTGGCAATCCCACAGAGACGGGACTCTCCCCTGAGAAAGTCCACAGCAACACGCTCCTCCCAAATCCATGGACTGGAACCATCCATTTCTTCTGCCCCATGCCCTGCAATTTGCTCTCCCTTATCTCCTGTGGGCTGGCAATCTTGGCAATCCCACGGAGATCCTGGCGCACAGCACAGGCAGCCAAGTCTGGAGCAGAGGGACAGGTGAGGTGCAGCAGGGACGGGAAGCCTTCTGCAGCATTTCCAGGTGTGCCGTCCTCCAGAGCCCCTGACCACGCTGTCCTGGCTGCTTCGGCTCCATCCTGGTGGGTTTCTGGGCTCCGTTCCTCCATCTCAGCTGCTCCTCCCCTCCCGCTACCCCCACCCCGTGCTCTGCAAATGGAGAATCCAGGTCAGACGCAACCCACTGCCTCTCCAGCACAAAATCCCGTTGGACACATCCCTGCACAGTGCTTAGTCCCTGGCGGGGTAGAGGGACACACCAGGTTGCTCCTTCACCCGTGCTGCTCCCCCCCAGCTTGGGGGGCTGGCTGTGCTCGGGAAGGGGGTGCCTCTGCTTGGCCACTTGCTGCTGGGGCAGGAGGGAACATGGTGGCCGTGCCCACGGGCCGGTCGCTGCAGCCGTGTCGCATTCAGACCCTGACGAGTGGCTGGGAGGGTGGGGGGACAGCCCTCACGTTGAGCCAGGAGCTTTGGAAAGGATCCCCTCGCTTTCCAAATTCTTCGGAGAGGAGTCCAGGCACAGCGGGATCAGCGTCTCCTCCCAGATGCATCGGTGGGTTCAGGTCGGAGGGGTTACGTGGTGACTCGCCAGAGCCAGCGTTTGTCTGTCTGAGCCCAGTTTAAGGACTTCCACCAAAACAGTTTCGCAAAGTTGAAAAAAAGAGAAGATTTATTAAGGTGACAGGTACAAGTTCAGGAATGCCAATGATAAACGCACTTACCGCAAAAATCAGGCTGGGGTTAAGTGTTCAGCGCTTTTGGTGACACAACTGTCCTGGGTAGCATCTGATGTAGTCGAAATCCAAATTTGACCAAAGAGGCGGCCCTGCTCAGGGAGGAGAGGGGTCCGAGCCTGTCCAGCTGTCCTGTAGTTTGAGTTCTTGTCCTAAAAGGAAAAAAAATAATTATAAATGCCAGATCTATACTCATGGCAAGGTGGGGCTAGGTGAATTGTTGTGTGCCGACTGGCCCTTTGCAAGGTGGCGGTTCTGGAAGGTCGGTGGGGCCCAGCGGTTCGGCACAGACGGGTGAGAATTCGGTGGGGATGGATGGTACAGATGCAGGGTTAGATGTGCAGGGTCCTCCTGGCCTCACCTCAGGCATCGCTCGGTTTGCTTGTTAGAGCACACCCACTACCCGTGGTAGGTGTGCTGCCCCGGGCAAACCCCCAGACCCACCTGGAGCCCAATGGAGTCACCGTTAGGTCAGGCTGGGGACACACACACCACCCTGCCAGTCACCCAGCCCTTCCCTGGAATTTTACTGCGTGGTCAGAGCTGGACGCCTTTGCCTGACCCGAGGGAAGTGATACTTCCTCAGCAGCAGGCAGTGCTCAGCGCCTCCTCAGGACGAGTCCCCACGTGGGGCTGCTCAGCCGCTCAGCCCACGCTCGAGGTTTTTAACACGTGGCTGGCTCTGGATGCTCACATCCGATTTGAGATAAGTTATATTTCCTCCTCAGCAGAGCAGGGCTGAGGGATTCCTCCCAGCATGAGTGCCCACACGGAGCTGGTGAGCCGTCTGCGGGCAGCCTGGCTCTCGGGGAAGACACGGCCCATCGAGTACCGCGTGGCCCAGCTGGAAGCCCTGGGATGCTTCTTGGACGAGAAGAAGCAGGACATCCTGGATGCCACTGCCTTGGACATGGGCAAGGTGAGACCACCGTGGGCAAGGCAGCCAGTAGGGAATGCTTTCCTTTCCACTGCTCAAAATTCCAGCCCCCTCCCCTTCATTTATAAAACTCTCTGTATCCTCACCCACATTTTCTTGCTTTGGCTCTTCCCAGCCTCTCCTGGTCCCACTGCAGGGGAGTGCAGAGGGGCTGGCTGTGTGCTTGGCTGCTGGGCACTGCACCCGGTGAGCAGTGGCCTTTATTTTTTTGTAGTTATCTTCAGCATAGCCTTTGGGGATGGCCCTGGTGGGGGGAACCACACAGCAACATCCCCTGGCCACACAGAAGTAGAACAAATTAGTTCCAGGGCAGCCTCCAGTGGGAGCATCTGGGGGCCCTTGTACCCTTCCCAGCTTCCAGAGCCATGTCTGCATCATGCCTTATCTGGTGTAGCTGAACTTCTTGAGACACCAAATCCCCGACTTCAACCATCACCTTCTACTGTGTTCCAGCAACAGTGGGATAGGCGGCGTGCCACAATGCGGGCGGCACACTGGAGGGGTGGCTGTGCCACCCATCCATGCCACTGTATGGCCACAGGGTGTCCCTGTGGGTGTCTTGCCCCAGTAGAGACAGTTACATCCTGCCACAGCTGCCAGGAGACTCCATGGTGACCTCTGTGGAGATAAACCACCGTGGGGCGGCCACGGGGCTGTGCCCGAAGCGGTGACCACAATGACCTCCTGTGTGTCCCCAGCCGCCCTTCGAAGTGGAACTCTCAGAGATCACCATCTGCAGGAGCGAGCTCAACCACCTGGACGAAGGACAAGCACGTGGAGAAGAACTGGGTATGGGGCAGTGGCTGGCTGGGGACGTATGGCATGGCAGGCAGTTGTCCCTCACACCATCCTTCCTTCCGCAGGTGACACAGCTGGACTCAGCCTTCATCCACAAGGACCCGTATGGGGTGGTGCTCATCATCGGGCCATGGAACTACCCCATTAACCTCCTCCTGGTGCCCCTCATTGGGGCCATCGCTGCAGGTGCGGCTGGGCTGTGTCCTGCCATGCTGGGGGGTACCAGAACCTCACTGGGGGGTGCCCCATGTCCTCCTGGGAGTGGGAATGGGGTGATGGGACCGCACTGGTGGCATGTCTGCTCTGCAAGAGTGAGGGCCTTAACAAGAGGGAGCTCCTGTCCTGCAGGTAACTGCGTTGTCATGAAACCCTCTGAAATCAGCAGGAATGTGGAGAGGTTAGTGGCTGAGACACTGCCCAGGTACCTGGACAAGGTAGGAGAACCCTCTGCTGCAGTCACCTCCCTCTCCTGGGACACCTGCCCCTCTGTGTCCCAAACCTGCTTCACCAAGCCACATCCCCACCGAGCACTCTCTCTGCTCCTGCCCGGCTCTGGCGCTGCACTTCCCACCTCCCCTCCTTGTCCCGGGACTGCTTTGCCGTGGTGACTGCTGGCACAGAGGAGACCACCAGGCTGCTGGAGAACAAATTTGACTATATCTTCTTCACCGGTACATCCCTCAGGAATACTCAGTCCCAGCCCTCTCTTCAAGGCAGGGAGACGGGCATGGAGCTGTCCCGGCAAGCCGGGTGCAGATCCATTGGGAAGTATGACCACACTGGGTTCATGCTGCTCCCCCCACCTTCAGGCAGCCCCTCCATGGGGAGGATCGTGATGACAGCTGCTGCCAAGCACCTGACACCAGTAACACTGGAGCTGGGGGTTAAGAACCCCTGCTACGTGTCCGACACCTGCAACGTACAGAACGTGGCCCGGCGGGTGGCCTGGGGCCGCTTCTTCAACGCGGGGCAGACCTGTGTGGCGCCCGACTATGTGCTGTGCAGCCTGGAGATGCAGGAGAAGCTGCTGGTCGCTCTGCGTGAGGCCATTACTGAGTTTTATGGCCCCAACCCTCAGGAATCCCCTGACTTTGCCCGAATTGTGGGGGACAAGCACTTCCAGCGCGTGCAGGCACTGCTGCGCAGCGGGCGTGTGGCCATTGGGGGACAGACTGATGCACAGACACGCTACATTGGTGAGGCATGGGGCATACCGCCATCGGGAGGGCAGAGGTGCTGGGTGGGGGTCCCGCTGGACATGGTCTGTAACCCCCAGCCAGGCAGCCCAGGCTTGGATCTCTCCCCACAGCCCCCACGGTGCTGGTAGATGTGCAGCAGGATGACCCCGTCACGCAGGAGGAGATCTTCGGGCCTATCCTGCCCATCCTCACAGTAACAAGCTTAGATGATGCCATCGCTTTCATCAATGCCCGGGAGTGGCCGCTGGCCATCTATGTCTTCTCCTCCTGCAAGAAGGTGCAGAGCTGGGCTGGGAGCAGCATTCCCCTCGGCCTGGGTCGCATCCTGCTGCAGGGGTCTGGGTAGCCACAGGCACCCAGTCGGGGCTGCTCCTTTGACTTTGTCCCTGGTCACAGAAGGAAAGCCACCATGTCCCCAGCCGTGCGTGTCTTAGTGCAGCCCAGGGGCGCCCGGTGAGTGCTTAGCACCCCTCTGCTTTCACTCCCCAGGTGGTGAACCAAGTGCTGGAGAAGACAAGCAGTGGTGGCTTCTGTGCCAACGACACCATCATGCACATGACGCTCACCTCGCTGCCCTTTGGCGGCATCGGTACGTCCATCCCCAGGAACAGGGTGCTGCAGGGGTCCCCTGCCCACCGCAGGCAAGGCAAGACCAGGGCCCTGCCTGCTGTGGGGGGAATCCTGCCCAGAGTCCTTCCAGCTCTGCCATCACCCACCACCCCACCCACGGCAGCTCCTGAACCCCTGCGCCGGGACTGTGCCTGGTACCTGTGTCCCAGTGCTGACCCTCCTGCCTCCAGTGGCTGGGCTGGGGGTCCGAGCTTGGTGCCCATGTCGGGGCCCCCTCCTCCTCCTCCAAGCCCCGGGGTTGGGCCTCTACCCCGGTGCCGACTAATCCCGCCCCTGGAGTTCCGATTACCCGTCCCGACCTCCCCTAGGCCGTGCCCGGTGCCGGGGCTCTGACAGACGCTGCTCCGCAGGGCAGAGCGGCCTGGGCCACTACCACGGACATTACAGCTTCGACACCTTCTCGCACCCGCGGGCCGCGCTGCTCCGCGGGGCCGGCCGAAAAGCCCTCAACACCCCCCGGTACCCGCCCTACGCCCCGCGCCGCCTCCCACTGCTCCGTGCCACCACCGAAACCAAGCACCGCGCTGCCTGCACCCTCCTCTGAGCCGCAATAAACACCCACTTCCGCTTCCGCCCACGCTTCTGTTCCGCCCCACGGCCTCAGCTCGGCCAATTGCCGCGCCGCCCCACTGCCGCCCTGCCCAATCCACGCAGCTCCGCGCCCCTCGGGCCAATGAGAAGCGAGCCTGGCGCCGTCTGCCCCGCCCACTGCACGGCGGCCCGCCCCGTGACCCCGGCGCCGCTGTGCGCCTGCGCCGCTGCCCTTGGCGCCTGCGCAGTGCGCGCGGGGTCAGGACGCCCCGGGTCCTTGGGGGAGGTGAGCGGGGGGGGCCGGGGCGGCCGGGGGGGCCTGCATGGGGTGCCCGGCAGCGCTGTCGTGGCTTGTCCTGGCCGCCGGGTCCCGCCTGGGAGAGAGGGTGCGGCCCGGAGGCCTGGCAGCCCCCCCGGAGCCTGCCTGGGGCCGGGGTGTCGGGGTGGCTCGGTTCCTTGGGGCGGGGGGCTCTTGTCTTGGGTGCTGGAGGGTGGGGAGGGGGTTTGGAGTAGGGCTTTGGGTGCTGTGGGGTGGGTGGGTGGGTGGGTGGGTCTGCCTGGGTCTTTCGGCGGGGGGAGCGGGGTGCCCAGGACACCTGGGTCCTGTGTGTGTGGGGATAACTGGGTCCCTTGGGGGAGGGTGGGGGGGAGCAGAGCGCCTGGGTCCCCTGGTGGGGCACGACAGGATGCCCGAGTCCTTTGGAGGAGGACGGGACACCTGGGTCCCTTGTGGGATGTGGGGGGACACCTGGGTCTCTTGGTGGGGGGATATTTGGGTCCCTTGTGGGAGGTGGGGGGCGGACAGGACACCTAGGTCCCTTGGCAGGGATATCTCTGGGTCCCTTGTGGGAAGGTGGTGGTGGGACGACAACAGGACACCTAGGTTCCTTGTGGGAGGTGGGGGGACACCTGGGTCCCTTGGCAGGGGGATATCTGGGTCCCTTGTAGGAGGTGGGGGGGCGGACAGGACACTTGGGTCCCTTGCGGGGACACGCACAGGGTGTCTGAGTCCCTTGGCGACACACACACCTGGGTCCCTTGGGGGAGGTGGAGGTGTGTGTCCAGATGCCTGGGACCCTTTGGGGGGGGTGACAGGACACCTGAGGCCCTTGTTGGGGGATGTCAGGATGTCTGGGTCCCATGGTGGTGTAGGACACCTCGGTCCCTTCTAGAGGAACAGGATGCCTGGGTCCCTTGGTGGGGGGACAGGACACATGGGTCCCTTCAGAGGGGGGCAGGATGCCTGGGTCCCTTTGGGGGGTGGGTTGGCAGCAGGCCATGTGGGTCCTTTGGTGGGGTAAACAGGACACCTGTGTCCCTTGGAGGAGGGTGACAGGATGCCTGGTCCTTGGTGGGAGGAGGGGTGCCTCGAGGCTTGGGGTCTCTTCTGGTGGAGGGGTGGGGGCTGGGACATCTGGCTCCCCTGTGGGAAGTGGGGGGGCCAGCACCTGAGGGCTGGCAGTGAGCGTCAGGCCAGACCCCTCTGCTGGCAGCAGGACCGGCCATGGCAGCGCTGCGTTTGCTGTACCGGGCTGCCTGCGCAGGTAAGAGTCACGCCGGCCCCCCCGTTGGCCCCCTTTCCCCAGCCTGAGCCCCCCCCCTCACCCCTCTGTCTGCCCTACCTCCAGGCCCGCCAGCCCCCCTGGGCTACCTGCGCCCGCTCAGCACCAGCCACCCTCGGGACTCCTACAGTGAGTAGGGGCGCGCTGCCCCCCCGGCCCTTCCCTCCAGCCCCGTGTCCCCTCTGCCGGCTGGGCACAGCTTCCCTCTCCCTGCAGAGTACGTCAACGTCCAGGAGCCAGCCATGGACATGCGATCCATCACCGACCGTGCTGCCCAGACCCTGCTGTGGACGGAGCTCTTCCGAGGTGAGGCCTGGAGCTGGCTCGATGCAGCCGCTGGCGGATCAAACCCCTCTCAACCTCCCCACGTACAGCCCTTGGCTCATCTGTGGGGTGCCGGTCCCCCTGAGCATGCCAGCACATCCCCCCTCCCCCCCACTCCATCTTCCAGGCCTGGCCATGACGCTGAGCTACCTTTTCCGGGAACCGGCCACCATCAACTACCCATTTGAGAAAGGCCCGCTGAGCCCACGCTTCCGTGGGGAGCACGCCCTGCGCCGCTACCCCTCTGGAGAAGAAAGGTGCATCGCCTGCAAGCTCTGCGAAGCTGTCTGTCCAGCGCAGGTGAGCCTTCATCACCCTCATCTTCCTCCCTCTGGCTCTGGGGGTCAGCAGGCTGCCCAGCGCGGGAGCTGACGGTGTCCCCCGGCCCCGTGGCAGGCGATCACCATCGAGGCTGAGCCCCGAGCTGACGGTAGCCGCCGCACCACCCGCTATGACATCGATATGACCAAGTGCATCTACTGCGGGTTCTGCCAGGAGGCCTGCCCCGTGGATGCCATCGTGGAGGTGAGTGCGGAGCCCCCCTGCCTGGGGCGGCACAGGGGTCTGGTGAGCCTTGAGGGCAAATGTCTCCCATCCCGACAGGGCCCCAACTTTGAGTTCTCGACGGAGACGCATGAGGAGCTGCTCTACAACAAGGAGAAGCTGCTCAACAACGGCGATAAGTGGGAGGCAGAGATTGCGGCCAACATCCAGGCTGATTACCTGTACCGGTGACAGCCGCGTCTCCTCCCCACTCCCCTAATAAAGGGTCTGGGGGGGCTCTGCCGCCCCTGTCCGTGTTGGGGGCTCTGGCCCCTTCCTAACCCAAAGCTCCGGCTTTCTCTGTGTCTCTTCCTTTCTGGCACTGGGGCAGGGGAGGGGTCGAATCCCCTTCCCTGAGCCTCGGGGGGGTATTCTGGGGAGGGGAGCAGGGGTCCTGGGGGTGCCATCACCCGTGCCAGGCTGGGGGCACAGGAATGGGGGGGGGGAGCGAGTGGCCGTGGCGAGGCAGGCTGGGGTGGGGGGTGCGTGGGGGGCAGGCAGGGGCAAGGGGTGAGCGCGTGCCCCTCTCCCCGGGAGGGGATGCCCTGCCTGCAGCCAGCCCCCGCGGCTGGGGGTGGGGGGGCCCTGGTGGTACCGGCTCCGGGAGGTGGCAGGGGGTGTGTGGGGGGGGTGGGTCTCATTTCCATGCTCCACGGGGGATGGCGGTGCGGGGGGCGGTTCTGGCTCCGTGCTCCCGGGCCTTCGGGGTCCCGGTGGCGGAGGGGAGGGGGGGGGAGGCGGGCCGGTCCCTCCCCGCGGCCGGGCCCTTCCTGGGGAAGGAGGAAGTGCCGAGCCCGCCCCGCGCTCCCGGGTAGGGGCGGGCGGCTCCCGCGGGGGGGGGGGTCCCGGGCGGCGGGGGGGGTCCCGGGCGGCGGGGGGGCCGGGGCAGCCCCGGGGGGCGGCCAGTGCCCGGCGCGGGGGACGAGGTGGCGCTGACTCAGCTGCAGCTGAGCGGGGCGGGCGCGGGGGCCGCACACGGGACCGGGGCGGGGGGGGGCGGGGGGAGCAGGGGCGGGGGGATCTGGAAAGTATTTTGCAAGCCCGGTGCTGGGAAGAGCCGCGTGGGACCGGGGCGGGTCACTTCCCCCTGGGCAGAGCTCCGGGGACACCCCGGCTCGCCGCTGCAGGACCCCGGCTGCCCCCCCAGTCCTGCTGCAGACCCCCGGGGGACCCCCAGCCTTGCTGCGAGCACCCCCAGCCCCACTGGAAGCCCCGGGGTGCCCCCCTCCCCCCACCCCGCCAGCCTCCCTGCCATCTGCAGGGTTCCCCCCCCCCCAACACCACTGCCACCCCCGGGGTACCCCCCAACCCCACTGCCACCCCCGAGGTGACCCCCCCAGCACCACTGCCAGTTCCCCCCTGGTCCTCACCCCCTCCCTCTGCCCCCCAGGCGGGTGCCCTTGTGCCTCCGCACCCCAGGGCGGGAGTGGGGTCCCCGGGGGACACCATGGGGTCCCTGTTCCGCAGCGAGGAGGTCTGCCTGGCCCAGCTCTTCCTCCAGTCTGCCTCGGCCTACAGCTGCGTCAGCGAGCTGGGCGAGCGCGGGCTGCTCGAGTTCAGGGACGTACGTAGGGGTCGGGGGGCTGCAGGGGGGTTGGTCTGGGTGGGGTTGGGTGCCCTGGGTGCAAGGGGATGGGTACAGGTGGCTCAGGGTGCTCTGGGTGCAGGGGTGTTAGTCTGGGTGGGTTTGGGTGCCATGGGTGCAGTGGGGTTGGGGTGGGTGGCTTTGGGTGCCATGGGTGCAGTGGGGTTGGGGTGGGTGGTTTGGGGTGCCATGGGTGCAGGGGGTTGGTCTGGGTGGGTTTGGGTGCCCTGGGTGCAGCAGGGTTGGGGTAGATGCTTTGGGGTGCCCTGGGTGCAGGGAATGGTTGCAGGTGGTTTGGGGTGCCCTGGGTGCAGAAAGTTTGGGGTGGGTGCTTTGGGGTGCCGCGGGTGCAGGGGGTTTGAGGTGGGTGGTTTGGGGTTCAAGGGATAGATGCAGGTGGGCTTGAGGTGCCATAGGTGTAGGGTTGTTGCTCTTGGGGGGTTTGGGCCCCCTGGTTGCAGGCATTGGGGGGTGTTGGCTTGGGGTGCAGTTGGTGCAGAGGGTTTGGCGTTCAGTGGATGCAAGGAATGGATGCAGGGGATTTGGGGTACTGTGGGTGCAGAGAGTGCGGGTGTTTTGGGGTGCTGTGGGTTTAGCCTGGTGGCTTTGGGGTGCCATAGGTGCAGGGGGTGGATGTGGGTGGCTTGAGGTGCCATGGATGCAGAGGGCTTGGGGTGGGTGGTTTGGGGTGCCATGTGTGCAGGGGACTGGATTTGGGTGGTTTGGGGTGCTCTGGGTGCAGGGGGTGGGTGCAGGTGGCTTGGGGTGCCCTGTTCCCTCTGGGGCCATGCTGTGACTGTGCCCCCCTGGCAGCTGAACCCCAACGTGAGTGCCTTCCAGCGGCGCTTCGTGGGCGAGGTGCGGCGCTGCGAGGAGATGGAGAAGACCTTCAGTGAGTGCCGGGGGGGCTCGGGTCTGGCTCTTTGGGGGGCTGCCTCAGGGGGTGCCCCCCCCTCCCCGACCCCCCCACCATCTGACGGTGGCTCTCGCAGCCTTCCTGCAGCAGGAGCTGCGGGGTGCTGGGCGGGTGCTGGGGCCGTGCCCAGAGAGCCCGCGGGCGCCGCTGGCGCGGGAGGCACTGCGGGTGCAGGAGCAGTCGGAGCAGCTGGCGCAGGAGCTGCGGGAGGTCAGCCACAACCGCGCCTCCCTGCGTGGGCGCCTGCGGGAGCTACGCCAGTACCTCCACGTCCTGCGCGAGGGCCAGCGCTTCACCAGCCTGCCGGTGGGTCCGGGGAGGGGGCTCGCCATCCTTGTGGGGGCTGCCCTGCGCCCTGCTTGCCCCCCGCAGCCTCACCTCTGTGCTCCCCATCACCACAGGCCCCGCTGGGCTCCCCACCGCGGCCCCGGGCGCTCTCTGAGCGGGAGCCCATCCTCGATCCCTCCCTGCACCAGCACCTCGACCGCAAGATCAAGTAACAGGGGCTGTGTGTGGGGCGGGGGTTGGAGCGGGGCCGTGGGGCGGTGGTGTGGCCGTGGGGTGGTGGGCATGGCTGTAGGATGAGAGTTGGAGAGGGGCCGTGGGGCGGTGGTGTGGCCGTGGGGTGGTGGGCATGGCTGTAGGATGAGAGTTGGAGCGGGGCCGTGGGGCGGTGGTGTGGCCGTGGGGCAGTGGGCATGGCTGTAGGATGAGAGTTGGAGCGGGGCCATGGGGCGGTGGTGTGGCCGTGTGGTGGTGGGCATGGCTGTAGGATGAGAGTTGGAGAGGGGCCGTGGGGCGGTGGTGTGGCCGTGGGGTGGTGGGCATGGCTGTAGGATGAGAGTTGGAGCGGAGCCGTGGGGCGGTGGTGTGGCCGTGGGGTGGTGGGCATGGCTGTAGGATGAGAGTTGGAGCGGGGCCATGGGGCGGTGGTGTGGCCGTGGGGCAGTGGGCATGGCTGTAGGATGAGAGTTGGAGCGGGGCCATGGGGCGGTGGTGTGGCCGTGTGGTGGTGGGCATGGCTGTAGGATGAGAGTTGGAGCGGAGCCGTGGGGCGGTGGTGTGGCTGTGGGGCAGTGGGCATGGCTGTAGAGTGAGGGTTGGAGATGAGCCGTGGGGCAGAGGTGTGGCCGTGGGGCATGGCTGGAGGATGAGGACTGGGGAAGAGCCATGGGGCAGGGGTCTGGCCATGGGGTGGGGGCAGCAGCAGAGCCGTGCTCGTCCCAACACCCTCACTGTGTCCCTGCAGCTTTGTGGCCGGTGTTATTCACCCATGGCGGGTGAGCGCCTTCGAGCGGCTGCTGTGGCGCGCCTGCCGCGGCTACCTGGTGGCCAGCTTTGTGGAGATGCCGGAGCCCATGGAGGACCTGGCCACGGTGAGCAGGGCACTGGGGTGGGGGCTGGCAGGGAAGAGGGGCCAGGACAGCTGGGGCTGACATGGGCTTTGCTGTCTCCAGGGCGAGAGCATCACCTGGGTCATCTTCCTCATCTCCTACTGGGGTGAGCAAATCGGGCAGAAGATCCGCAAGATCTCGGACTGGTGAGCCAGGGGCCCCACGCCACGCATCCGGCCAGGCAGAGGTTTATTTAGCAAGACCCACTCTGGATCCCCGCGACGGGGACAGGCTGGGCCACCTTGGGGAGCTCTGGTCCCCCTGACACTGTGGTGTCCGTCTGTCCCAGCTTCCACTGCCACATGTACCCCTACCCGGAGAGCGAGGCCAGCCGGGCGGACACCATGAGCGGGCTGCACAGCCAGATCCAGGACCTCAGCGTGGTTAGCTGGGCACTATAGTGGGGACCGGGGGGGCCATGGGGGGTCCCCCGTCCCTGACCTGTGCTGGGCACCCGCAGGTGCTGGAGGAGACAGAGCAGTACCTGGCACAGGTGCTGGACAAGGTGGCGCTGGCGCTGCCCACCTGGCGGGTGCAGGTGCAGAAGATGAAGGCCATCTACCTCATCCTCAACCAGTGCAGCTTCGATGTCACCGAGAAGTGCCTCATCGCTGAGGTCTGGTGCCCCGTGAGGGACCTCACGCAAGTGCAGGACGCCCTGCGCCAGGGATCGGTGGGTTGCTTGGTGTTACCATGTCCTTGTGCCAGGGTTTGTTCGGTGTCCCCATGCTCAGGGTTGCTCGGTGTCCCCATCCGTGTCCTCGTGCCGGGGTGCGAGGCAGGGGGTGCCCTGTGTCAGGCACTGGGTGCTTTCCCCACAGTACAAGAGCGGCTCGAGCGTGGAGTGCTTCGTGCAGCGCATCCCCACCTCGGAGAACCCCCCCACCCTCATCCGCACCAACAAGTTCACTGCTGGCTTCCAGAGCATTGTGGATGCCTACGGGGTGGCCAGCTACCAGGAGGTGAACCCTGGTAAGGCCCCCCGACCCCCTGCAGCATCCCAGACTGGTGGGGGGGACACCCTGTGTGACATGATCCCTGTGTCCCTGCAGCGCCCTACGCCATCATCACCTTCCCCTTCATCTTCGCCATCATGTTTGGGGACGTGGGGCATGGGCTGCTCATGTTCCTCTTCGCTCTCTGGATGGTGCTGTATGAGAACAGCCCCAGCCTGCAGCAGGCCAGCAACGAGGTGAGCAGGACGTGGTTGGGGGTGTGGGGACCTGGTTGAAGGTGTGGGATGGGGGTGGTAGTACAGGACAAAGGCAGTATGGGGCAGGGTTGGAGGTGTGGGAGGGGGACAGTGTGGGGCATGGGAGGTGGTGGATGCAGGAGCCGTGTTTGCCCCCACCAGATCTGGCTGACGTTCTTCGAGGGGCGCTACCTCATCCTGCTTATGGGGGCCTTCTCCATCTACACTGGCTTCATCTACAATGAGTGCTTCAGCAAAGCCACTGTCATCTTCCCCTCTGCCTGGAGCGTGGCCACCATGGCCAACCACTCCTCCTGGAGGTGTGACTCCCAGTCCCCCAGTGAACCCTGCCTGTGTCCCTGCCTGTACTGACACCCCCTGCTCTACCCACAGCTCTGCCTACCTTGCCACCCACCCATCCCTCACCTTGGATCCCAACATCACCGGCGTCTTCCGAGGGCCCTATCCTTTCGGGATCGACCCAGTGAGTGTCCTGTGGGGGAGAGGATGGGGTGGGACCCTCGGTGGGGTGGCCCAGAGTCTCACCCACCTTGTCCACGACAGATCTGGAGCTTGGCCACCAACCACCTCAACTTCCTCAACTCCTTCAAGATGAAGATGTCCGTGGTGCTGGGCATCGTGCACATGGGTTTCGGTGTCCTGTTGGGGGTCTTCAACCATGTGTGAGTCCCTGTGGCTGTGGGATCTGGCCACCCATGATCATGCTAAAGGGACTGGACTCACCCGGGTGGGGTGGGTGAGTGGAGTCCTGGACCCCTACATTTGGGTGGGAGCCCAGGTCACGCGAGGGTGTGCCATGCTGGGCTGAGCTTGGCTGATGTCCCCCTGCCCAGGCACTTCCAGCAGCGGCACCGGTTGGTGCTGGAGCTCCTGCCCGAGATGGTTTTCCTCCTGGCGCTCTTTGGCTACCTCGTCTTCCTCATCTTCTACAAGTGGGTGAAGTTCAGTGCCGCCGACTCCCTGGTAGCCCCCAGCATCCTCATCCACTTCATCGACATGTTCCTCTTCACCTCCAACGCTGACAACCTCCCACTCTACCGGGGGCAGGTAGCACCCCACCAAGATGGGGGGCACCCACCCAGGGACCCAGTGCCTACCCTTCCCCTTGCCCAGGCTGGGAGCAATGGGAAGCCCTGTGGGGGCCGCTGTGGTGGTGGTGGTGGTCTCCCGCTGTGTCATGGGTGGGGCTGTTCTCAGCTTGGGTGGCTGGTGCCGTGGAGGACACTGAACTGGTGCCCCTGTGCCGCAGGTGCCGGTGCAGACCGTGCTGGTGGTGCTGGCGCTGGCATCGGTGCCTGTCCTGCTCCTGGGGACACCGCTGTACCTGTGCTGCCGGCAGCGCACGCGGAGGACCGGTCGCCCTGCGGTGAGGCTGGGGTCGGGGTGGTGGGGCTTGGGCAGGGGGGTGCGGTGGGGTCTCACCACTGATGCCATCACCTTGCAGCTGGTGACGGCGGGGGAGCAGGAGCCGCTGCTGGAGGGGCAGAAGGCTGGCAACTCTGTCAATGCCACCAAGGAGGACGTGGAGAGCGGGGGGCACAGCCCTGACGCTGAGGTGAGGGGAACTGGTCTGGTGGTCTTGGGTGGTGTGGTGGGGGTGGCTGTGCCCCGCCGCTGACATCCTGTGTCCCTTCCGTCCCTGCAGCACCTGGACTTTGCTGAGATCTTCATGCACCAGGCGATCCACACCATCGAGTACTGCCTGGGCTGCATCTCCAACACCGCATCCTACCTGCGGCTCTGGGCACTCAGCCTGGCCCATGCCCGTGAGTCCCCCCGGTCCCCTGCGTGCCCCGCCCCGGGGCTGGGCTAAGCCTCAACCCCTCTGCCTGTCCCTGTCCCCCCCTTCCCAGAGCTGTCAGAGGTCCTATGGACCATGGTGATGCGCAACGGCTTCGTGCGGCTGAACTATGTGGGCGGTGTGGTGCTGGTGCCCGTCTTCGCCGCCTTCGCCGTGCTGACCGTGGCGATCCTGCTGGTGATGGAGGGGCTCTCCGCCTTCCTCCACGCCCTGCGCCTGCACTGGTGAGCCTGGCTGAGGGCGTGGGGTGCCGGTGGGACGGGGTGACTGATCCCCCCCAGCGCCACTCCTCACCGGCCACTCTCCTCGGCAGGGTGGAGTTTCAGAATAAGTTTTACATGGGCGCCGGGTACAAGCTGTGCCCCTTCACCTTCGCCTCTGACACCTGGGAGTAGAGTCGTCCTGCGCGGGTCCCGCTGGGGGCTCAGGGCATCGGCCGGACCCAGTCCCCACCCTGCTGCAGGCAGCTCAGCCAGGGGGGCTGGGGGGCAGCGTTGTGCCCCCAAATCCCCAAGGCTGAGGGGCCACGGGGGTCTGGTTGCAGCATCCTCCCCATTCCCTCCTCGGCAGCGAATAAAGCTGTCCCCGTGGCTCGTCCCCACCTCCGCGTCTCCATCCCCTCTGCCGTGGGCTGGGTCGGGGGTCCTGGCATCTGTGCCCCCACCCATCACTGCTGCCCGTAGCCGAAGGTGGGGGCCGTGGTGGGGCCGTAGGTGCTGAGCGGGGGGAAGGTGGGCAGGGGGTAGGGCAGGGTGCAGGGCTTGGCCCCCACATAGACACTGCGGGGGCAGGCGAGGGGTTGGAAGGGGGGTGCGGGCAGCTCAGGGAAGCCGGGGGGAGCTGCTTGTGGGGCTGGTTGGGGGGGGTACGGCAGCAGCCAGTCCTCCATGGCTGCGAGGAGCCCCTGCGGGGGGGAGAGACAGCAACAGGGGATGGTCAGTCCCCCCTCCAGCCCCCCTACCTTTCTCCTGCTTCTCAGGGCGGGAGGGCAGCGCGGTGGCTCGGGCACGGGGCATTGCACCCAGCAGGGACCCTGCTGGCACCCCGCACCTGCAAGAGAGATGGGGGGGCTCAGGCGGGGGGGGTGGCATGGAGCCCCTTATCGTGGTGTCGGAGCGGCGGGGCCTTACCACGGCTCAGGGTCACCGTCCCGAAAGCCCTTGGCAAAGGGGTTGCTGGCGATTTTCAGCTGGGTGATCTGTGGAAGGGAGCAGGGTCAGGGGGTCTCTGGGGGCGTCCCCCATGTCCCCCCGCCCTGGAGCTCACCCGGTGGTTCTGGTAAGCCGTCACCGCCATGAACTGGGTCTCGGGGAAGCTGAAGGACTTGAAGTTCTGGTGGGCAAAGCGCTCACTGTCCCGTCGCGGGTCCACGAAGACCACGTGGAAGCGGGGCTGGTAGCGGTGCATGGAGTTGAGGATGATCTGGGGAGGGGGGAATAGGGGGAGTGGGCAGGACCCACTCTGTGCAGGGGCGCATCGTGTCCTCCTGCACTGCCCGCCCCAGGGCTAGGTCCTCACGTGGCCGTTGTCATCCAGGAGGTTGTTGGTCAGCTTGAGCTTGTCGAAGGAGACGATCTGCCGCATCCACTGGGCACCCTTGGCTGGGGAGTCGGGGTGGAAGTGGACGCGGCCGGGGGCTGCCGGGTCGGCCCGTCCCGCTGCCAGCCAGGAGGAGCTGTGGAAGGCATACCTGCGGGGCAGGGGGGCTCAGCACTACCCCAGGATCCGGCCCCCCCCAGCATCCCCATCACCCAACCTGTATCTCTTGTCATCCAGCGGGATGAAGTCCATGAGCAAGACATAGTCAGCCAGCGGGTCCAGCCCCGACAGCTTCACCTGGAAGGTGGGAAACATCCTCCTGCGGGGAGGGGGGGGTAGGAAGGAGGTGCCCCCCACCCGGCAGCCTCCCTGTCCTGCTCTGGTACTTACCTGCCTGCCTTGGTGACGATCATCTCGGTGCCCAGGCGGTTGAACTCCTCCCAGAGGCTGCCCATCTCCAGCCGTGCCGTGGCGTGGCACACGCGCCGGTTCTTGCTGCTGGTCCCCGGCCCCTCGCCTGCCCACCCGAGGCCAGTGCCGCAGGGGGGCCCCTCGCCTGGCCCCCCCAGGAAGGCTGCGGAGGGGGGAAGGGGTGTTGCAAGGGGCCTGATCCTGCACCCCAGATGTGCACCACCAGCTGCCCCATCACATCCTTCCCCCCTGGAGGGGGTGGGAGGACCGGGGAGTCCCTACTGGGGTTTTATCCCCCTCCCTATTGCAACCCCAGTTGCTCGTGGGTCTGGGTGACTCACTGCACCCCAAAACACCATGGGACCCCGCTGCTGGGTAGGGGGGAGCATTGCCGTGGGTGGGTTTTACCTGCCATGTGTTCTGTGGGTGGGCAAGCGGCAGCTGTGGCTCCGTCCCCCAGCACGGCGGCAGTGGGGACCCCACCGAAGACCCCTCCCCGTGCAGCGCCAGCTCTGGACTGTCCCCCGCAGCCTGCCGGGGGTTTTATGCCCCAGCTAGGGGTGGAGAGGCGGGGGCTGGAGCTGCAGTGGTCCTTGGGGGCTGGAGCACGGCCCCCTTCCCCGACTTGGCTTCACGCCTTGACGCGATGATGATGGACGGGAGGCGAGCGGTGGCCCTGGAGTGGCTGGGAGCATCGCTGATCCCCACTGCATTTCAGGGTACACTGGGCTGGGGAGAGACAGCTCTCCTTGGGTCTCCTTGTCCCCCTCATGTCACACATCTGGGCAGGGGGAGATGGGGGGCTGCTCCGACCATCTCTCTCCCCTGGGCAAAACCTGTCCCGGCACATGGCAGCCGCTCGTGCGCCAGCAGCTCAGCCGACAGCTGCCGTCAACACCTGGTATTAAAGCGCAGGGAGGTGTTGAGGCATCTGCAACGTGCCGGCTGTTTGTGCAAAGCCTCTGCAGCTCGGTGGTGGGGGAGGAAAGTGCTCCCCCTGCCCCGCACCCATCCTGAATGCCGGTCCTGTCTCTGCACTGGTACCCAGGACCCCCAGTCCTGCCCTGGGGCTAAGCCCCCCTTCCCCCACACCTCCCATCATGATGCTCAATACCAGCCTGACAGCAGGAGATGGATGGGGACAAGCTGGTGCTGCAGGGGCAAGGGATGCATGTGGGGAGGTGACTGACACAGGGTCAGGGGACTGGGGCATGGGGGAAGCAGAGGAGCTACTCTGGAGCCCCCCACTCCCCTCTGAACTGCAACGGGGCTGAGGACACCATCTCTGCACACCACGGGAGTGTATTTGGAGATGATGAGGGATGCTGGGGCTCTGGGGACAGGTCTGGAGGGAACAGTGGGCATCTTCATGGGGATGCTGATGAGTTTGTGTCCCCGGTGGTACCTCGGTGATGGTGGCACTGGGCAAGGGCTGAAATCCCTCCCTGCTTTGCACAGAGCTGGCTGTTTTCTCCAAACTGGGACCCAGCCTTTGCTTCTGCTTTGGGGTTGGTGCTTCAGTCCTTCCCTCGGCCAGCGTAACAGAGAAGAAACCCTCTGGCCCCCGTGTGCTGCAGGGTGGCCAAGGAGGCTGTGTGGGCAGCACTGGCTTTTGGGACTGGGACTGATGCAAATGGGGCAGGGACCATCTCCCCAAGCCCCCCGTGTCCATTACATCCCCGCACATGTCCCACACCCTGCGGTGCTGGCTCGGCTCCATCCATCTCCCGCTGTCAGCTGGTCCATGGCTGCAGGGCTGGTATTGAGCGGGGAGATGAGGAGGTGCGAGAGGCAGTGCTGACAGCAGGGGGGCGGGTGGAGGGGGCTCAGCCCCAGGCAGGACCGGACCTGCTAGGACTCTTCTACGGTATCACGCTGGGTTCTGCAGCTCCTGTAGCTGATTTTTCTGCTGGAGAGAAAGGAAAAGGTGAGGGTGCTGCCCTGGGAGGGTTTTTAACCCCAAACGCTGCCCAGATGGTGGGGGTTTGCTCACAGTGGTGCACTGTTGGGGAAGGGCAGCCTCTGGCTCCAAGTCTGTAAAACACCAGTTCTCAGTGTCGGAGGTGATGTCTAACCCAACCCTGCTTTGAGCGGTTTTTCCTCGCTGAGAACAGAGGGAGAGCCTCTGTCCGGCTGGGCTCTGGTGTGAATCCATCTGACTTTTCCTTTCCTTTTGTGTTTGTCTCTGGGAAGTGTCAGCCTGGCTGCCCTGCCTGGTGCTCAGCCGAGGGTGTGGGTCAGGGCTTTCCGTGCCTAAGCTAATTCCCATTCTGCAGAATACATCTGACCTGATGCCACAGTGGTTTCTGCTGCTCTGGGCACTCACCCTTTGCTTGGTGGGAAGAGGATGTAGGAAGAGGTACCCTGCACCTCCCGTTGGGCTTGGGAATCTCCATTAGAGCTGCCAGAGACAGGGCCAGCCTTAGAGCTTTCCTTCATCCCTTCAGAAGGGCCCTTTTCCCCTCTCGACGCCCCTTTCAGTCCTTCATCACTCTCCTCATCTCATCCTTCGCATCACCTTCTTTCCAGTTCTGGGCACCTCTCCCTCAGGATCTCATTTTTCCCTTATGGCTGGTGTGTTTCTAGCACGATGGGTGGAAGAAGGTAAATATCATCAAGAAGGAGGGCACAAGGCCTGTGGGCTGCTTCAGTCCCCAGTGGGGCTGAAAAGCAAAATCCCCTGGAAGTCCTCTCCAACTGGAGGAAGGACAGGAAGGTGACCGTGAATAGCCAGCATGGAGGTACCAAGGACAAGTCATGCCTGACCAACCTGAGCACCTTGGGCACTGGGAGGACTGATGGCTGTGTGGACAATAAGAGTAGCAGACAGCATTTACCTCAACTTTAGCAAGGTCACCATGATCTGTTGGCTCCTTGCAGCCAAACTGGTGAGCTATGGTTTGAGTATAAGAAATATAAAATGGTTAGAAAGGTGGTTCATTATCTATGGTGCTCCTGGGACTGCTGATGGACCCTGTTACCAGCCCTGGCTCAGCTCCTGCGGGACTTTGCCCCTTTGGCAAGGTCTCCCTCAGCTCCTTGGCATGATGATGTCAAACATGGCACTTGTGGAGCTGCAAGTGTCCCTGAAAAGCTCAGAGTGGACGTGAAAGATGAGGTGTTGTTCTGTGGTTTGCTCTGAAGGGAGCCCAAAGCCCCGTTGCTCACTCAAGCTGAGGTCATCTCCTCTGGGTACGTTCTCCAAACTCAGAAGTGCGGAGAAAAGATAATGACCTGCTTTGGGCTTTGGCACTCTCCTGGGGCTCAAAAAGATGTACAGTCCCCAGATCCCCAGGTTAGGTGAAATAGCAAGGGTGTTTGCCAGCGGTGGTTTGTTTTCAAGCTCCCCTGCAGAGCTTCAGGCAGGCACATCTTCACATCAATCTCCAAGAGCATCAGGAGGGAAGCAGAGGTAGTGCTGAGGTGTGAGGGTTGATGTCTTCAGCTCCCTGTACCAGACCCATGACAAGGACAGAGGACCCATCTCCTGCAGTTTTCTCTTGCAGAAAAGAAACAGCTCCTGTCTTCATCTCCTGCCCTACCTGCAGGGTCCTGGGATTTGCTTCTTCATGATACTCTGGACTTTCCACCAAAACCAGGGAGCTGTCTGTCCTCTGTCCTCACCACACAACTGCTAAGGTGGCAGGTCTGGAGACACCCTGCTGGAGAGGGCACCCAGGAAGCTTCCTCCCTCATTGACCACAAAGGGTTCTGGGATGAGGATCAGAAGCTTTCCTGTGAAGAATTTTTAGGGAGCTTACCATTGCTGAGACCAGGCAAGTCCAAAAGACAATTTTTTCCCCAAACATATTTTCAAGAAGAGGTTGCTCAGCTGCGGGAGTTGCTCATTTCCATTTGAAGACTCTAGGAGCAGGCAGGAGACCCAGGGAAAGCTTCTATAGCCGGAGCAGTGCATCAGGAGTGGGGGAAACCTACAGAAACTTCTGTGCCGGGTTTTGTGGTTAGGAAGACATCCCAGCAAAGAGGGAAGAAGCAGGTGGTTGGCCAGCGTCAATGAGAGGGTGAACAATGTCCTTGGCGCTGTGGAAGTACCTCGCTTCTGTGGTTCAGGTTGAGCTGGATGATCTCAAAGTCCCAGACTGAACAGTAACACGGGACGAAATGCAGCACTAAGGTAAAGCTACTCAGGTGTGTAACCTCCCTACAGCCTTTCCCAAAGGTCACTGCTGAGCATCCAGAAGCGAGGCAGAGGACCGGGCACCACGCTGTGCCCTGGCACTGCACAGCCTGAGCAAAGCTTTGCTTTTACAGCACCCTGCTTGTTTCACCCGTGCGGTGATGTGACTTTTGGCAAGCCGTTTCTAATTGATCGGTGCCTAAACTCTTCCTTTAGATCCTGTATGATTGTCTCTGTGCAGGTCCCACTGGATAGAGGGTTTTCCACTTGAAAGGTACCTGCCTGTTGTAGAAGAAACCTCCAGCACGCATCCAACTAATGACACAAAGCAACTGCACCCAAGTGACCAAGTTCAGCTTAATGGGGTTCACAGAGGACCCGGTGACTCAGGTCATCCTCTTCCTGATATTTCTGCTCACCTACCTCATCACTGTCCTGGGGAACCTTGGGATGATGGTGTTAATCAGGGCCAGCCCTCAGCTCCACTCCCCCATGTATTATTTCCTGGGCAACCTGGCTTTTGTAGACCTCTGTTCTTCCACCGTCATCACCCCCAAGATGTTAGTTGACTTCATATCAGAGAAGAAGGTCATTGCTTATGCTGGGTGTATGGCTCAGGTATTCATTTTTGATCTTTTTGGGATAACCGAGTGCTTCCTGCTGGCTGCAATGGCGTATGACCGTTACGTGGCCATTTGCCATCCCCTGGTGTATCCCCTTGTCATGTCCCCAGAATGCTGTTTCCAGCTGGTGACTGGGTCATATCTCATGGGGTTGATAAATGGCACGGGGCAGACTATCGGCATGTCCAGGTTATCCTTCTGCAGCTCCAGTGTCATTGACCTGTTCTTCTGTGACATTTCCGCTCTGATATCACTCTCAACTACAGACATCACCCTCAGCCACGCTATCCTAAGAACTTCAGCATCTTTATTTGGTGCATCCAGCATCCTGGTTATCCTGGTCTCCTACATGGCCGTCATCTCCACCATCCTGAGCATCAGTTCAGCCAAGGGCAAGCACAAAGCCTTCTCTACCTGCAGCTCCCACCTCGTCACTGTGAGCATCTTCTATGGGACATCATTTTTTATGTACTTAAAGCCCAGCTCAGACAGCTCAAGAGGAGGAGATAAATGGGCTGTGGTCCTCTACACCGTGGTGACTCCCATGCTGAACCCGTTCATCTACAGCCTGAGGAATAAGGACGTGAAGGAGGCTTTGAGGAGACTTGCAAAAATAAAATGATCTTGAATGTTGTAAATTTATGGTCAGATAGAATCGAGATGCACTCAGCCTTTTGTTAAATATCTCAGATCGACAACGTTTTTGGTGTCTTCTACACTTTGATTTACGTGATATGCTAGCTGTTTCAATATCAGCAGCTGAGAATACTAATAATTTAACTCCTCCAGATGTTGGTAATTATATTTAGTAGTTAATTTAACCTAATAAAGACACAGGTAGAGAACTACAAGCATGCACTTCTCATTTTAAATTTTGCCCTTTACCATTTATTTAATCCTATGTATCAGGCCAAGCTGAACCAGAAGAATATTGCAAACATTTCTAGATTGGCTGGACTCGACTGATGAACCGTGTCGTGTGTTGCTCTTCCTTTTGCTTAGCAAATCAGAATAAACAGGAGTGAATTCCACTGTCCCACTGAATCAAATTCCATTTCAAGACAGTGTTGTAAAGTCATTAAGGGCCATAATAACTGGTCTGAGTACGTCAACACCTTTAGCAAGAAAAATAGAGATGACAGCAAACAACTGGCACACTATGCAGGAAATATTTTCCCTTTTTCTTACTCAAACCTCATTATTGATTAACAGCATCATACACCTCATTTAATTTTAGACAGCTAAAAATTTAAGTTAAATAGGGTATTTGGGTGACCTCTATTGTACATGAAGGCACCTTGAAATCATTTTAAGATGCTGTAGTGATGAATCCCCCCAGGGCAGGTACTATCACGGAATGCCCATCCACTGCTCCACACCTTTGCTTTCCCTCTCCCTGTTGACAGCAATACAAGCCATGATGTCCACACTACCCCGGCCAGAACAGATCACAGGAGTTACAGTGTTGCTCAGCAGCCTTCTCCTTCAGACATGATGTTCTGCAGCCCACGCCAGCCTGGACCCATGCCATTGCCTGCCCTGACGTCTCTCCTGCTGCCTTCCTGCAGACAGAGCTGCTGGGTGGTGCACAAATGTTGCATACGTGAAAAAGCACAAATACTGCAGTTTGTGTATTGCCTCAGCCCCTACAGGCTGCAGCCTCTGCCAGGACCATGGCAAAGTCTGGAGTGATGGCTTAGCCTTGGTGCTATCCTGGAGATGTGTAATAACTTGGGTTGGATTAAATCAACCCAGGATCAAAGGGGTTTGCTAATTTATTTCCGACACACAACTAACAGGCACTCAGACTCAGTCGGGTGAGTTGGTCTTTGTTCCCAAAGCTTCCCGATAATTCCCTGGTTATTATTTAATCCAGCCATCCGTTGGCTGCCAGGCTAGCCCTGTCAGCCCGGGGCAAACGTCCTCCCAGCTGTTTGCTCTCCTGCTCAGTTCCTCTCTTATCAGCTGTGCCGTGTTGGGGCTACTTATGCCCCCCCCCACCCCCACCCCCCGTGGCTAGGACCCCAGGAGGTCTCTGGTACAGCCACCCACACCAGCCAGGGCCAGCTCCAACCCCACTGCCCTGCTGAGCCTTGGGGACCACCAAGGGCAGAGGTTTCACACACCCCCACCCCTGTTTCAGTGTCTGGCCACCCTGACGGTGGGTTTTTTCCTCCCCTTGTTTCTAGCTGGAATTCCCCATGTTGCAAATCGACGGTAGGAAGTCTCAGATTTGCCCACATCTGCAATAGGCACCCGGAGCGCTTGCTGCTGGCATCAAGTAAAAAAGAATTTGGTGTTATTAATTCCTTCACGCATCCTTTCTTTGTCCCTGAAATGGGTTAAAAAACTGCACTTGGCCGTAGCTATTTCACGTTACAGGCAGGCTGCCTATTTTGGTGCCGACGAGAGGCTGTGCACAGCTGTAGCAGGCAAGGTTCCCTGCTCTTCATCTCCTCCCATGTCTCCAGGTGTGTCCATCAGGATGGCTGAACTGGGACCTCTGTGTGTAACCCCTGCTGTTCTCCCACACTTCTGCTCCTCTGACCAGCACTCTCCCAGTGCTCTTTAATTCAGGTGTGGGGAAGATCGACACTTTTTTCCTTAAACAAAAGATCAAGATTAATTTTAACATTTTATTTACGGTCCCAGAGCATCCCTTCTTGCTGCAGTGACCTATGGTTGTTATTATTTGGAGGTATGTAATATACACCAATATTTAACGACTTTGTGTCCAGCTGGTCTCGCCTCCACCATCACCTGGTGCCTGAATGGGAAGGTGAGCTCTCAGTGCCTTGCAAACACAAGCCTGTGGCTACGGTGCTATCGTTTTGCTCGTCGTGGCTTCGTGCTGGAGCTGCTGCTCTCAAAACCGAAAACTCTGCCTGTTGTGCAAGCAGCGCTGGCGGCGTTTGGGGAAACGAGCGGTTAGCTGGGTGTAATGGCTGTCTCTGGCTTTGGGGGGGTGAGCACCTGACCATGAGGGCAGTGGGAAACACCTTTGTGGGTCTGGCAGGGAGAAGGAGCATCCAGTAGTGCAATCAGCACTGCCACCCACCTTCCTGGTGAGTCATGATGAACGGGCAATGACGTGGCTGGTGTCTGGCACCTTGTTTTGCATTCATGATGCTTAGCCCCCAGCTGCTGTGGTGCTCCTTTCCCCCGCACAGGCTCCGCTTCTAGGCAGAGCTGCCTTAATTCTAGTGAAATGTGTTTGAAATAAAGAGCTGAGTAAATACCGCAGAAGGGGTAGGAGCTACCGCCCCTTGGTTAGGGACTTGGTGATTAGATTTGGGAATCGCCTCAAATGTCTTTAGGAGAAGGACTTGTCTCCTCACATCTAAATATACTGTGTGCCCTCTACATGTTGGCTGGGTCCATCAGCTCCCTTTATTGCCGAGGGAGATTTGGTCAGTGGAGTATTTTTAGTCCTGAATGGGCAGATGGGGATCACATAAACTTCAAAAAAGGGAAAACACTGAGTCCTGCCCATGGGCAAGAGCTGCCCTAGGCACCAGGACAGGCTGGAGAGCAGCTTGATGGAGAAGGACATGGAGGCTGTGGTGGCCACCAAGTTATAGACAAGCCATCAATACATCCTTGCAGCAAAGACGCCCGCTAGCACCCCGAGAAGAGCTCTGGCAGTGGGTCAAGGGGCTTTCTGCAATGAGCTTCTGACCTACAGCTGAGGAATGGGGAAGTAAAAGCTGCTGTGAGAAGGGTGATGGGGGAAGAGGAATCGTCCTGAAGAAACAGTCATCTCGCTGGTGCCAGAAACCAGGCAGCAAGGCTGATGGAAAGAGGGAAGTGGGAAGGGAAGACATAGTAATGCTCATTTCTCAAACAGGCAATACACATATTCTAAGGTCATCCCTAGTGAATTACACAAGAAGCAGTCTTGTTTATTTTTTTTTTAAAAACAATAAATAAAGACAGAAAAAGAAAAATATACCAGGTAATATGGTAGTGATACTGAACAGCAAGGTGTGTGACCAGCAGATGGGTAGCAGGAAAAAAAAAAACAAACAAAAGGAAAAATACTGATTGAAATTCAAGCACCTAATTGCAAATGGCTAGGAGAGAGCTACTCAAATCTGCGTTCAGTCCCGACACACACACGGGTGATGTGTTCCTCCCTGGAAACAGGCTTTTGGAGAGCTGCGTCCCGGCCAGTGCTGCTTACAGGACCTGCTCTGAGACTGCCGCCTGGGAGCAAACGATGTGAAAACATATTCGAGTGTAAATGGAAACCGACAAGTTATCTTGAACACAGAAAACAAAAACACAATGGCAAATTGATATCTGTACTTTGCTCCACTTTTTCTTTAACGTTTCCATGTCTGCCCTATGGAAATACGTAGTATGAAAGAAGATTAATTTAACTGATCATTGCAAATATAAAGCAATGATTCCCTTAAATTAATTCATTACTTAGCCTTTTTTTTTTTTTTTCTCCCATGTTCCTGGAGAATAAAAAAACCCTTTCAAATTCAAGTCTTCAGCAAAAATGCATTGCCTTGTTTTTCACTCCTCATGATGATGCTGTGTACAGAGGTGGGACTGCTCAGGCTCTGCAGGCATCACCTCTGATGTGCCTTGGGGATCCCACCCCTGAAACCTCAGTGAGAAATTCTGGTGTTTATTCCAGGCTCTTCAGGGAAGGCTCACTCTGTTTTCAGGTGCCCCAAAGACCCTTTGGTAATTTGTCCTGTGGGAATGGGGTAAAACTTAAATCTTCAGCTGTGTTAGAGGATGTCATAGGGAAACCTGCCTGGTTTTGGAAAGACCGATGGAGCTCGTGCTCTAATTTCAGCTCAAGGGCCAGCGAGTATCTTTCCAAGAATGGCTCAAGATGCCATTGACCAGAGAGAGGGTGAAATTTTAAGAGGTTTTGAGACCATTTTTTGCTGGATGGGGAAGGGCTTCCTTTACAACCCTGTCCAGCCCCTGCAGAAGCAGCAGCCTCTCCATGAAGCAAGACTGAAGGTATGAAGGTCCTTCCTGAACAAAAAAACTCCAGTACCTCTGAATCTTAATTCCTAACTCAAATTCTGGACAAAAATTCCTGATGTTAGCAGACCCAAGAGATGTGAGAAAGGTGAAACACAAGTATAATTCAGATTAGAAGGGGGTGGTTTGTCCTTGAAGCTACTCATCCATGAAATTACTGTCAGGTATGCTGGTCTCATTTTCATTGACCCAAATGTACAGAGTCAGAAAATCGCTCCAATGCGATCAGTTATCTATTCAATGCAACACTAATTAACGTAGCAAATTAAGGCATGATGTTATTGTATTTGCTTGTCCCTAAATAAGCATCCCCCCCCCCTCTGAACAGAGGGGAAGAAACCCTCCCAGCCATGCTCACATGTTGAGAAGAATCTGGATGTTCAAGCAAAGGCATCATTTGCAAGACTGATTCTTGCCATAATGGGGCAGCCGGAGCTTTGAGATGTGAGCTTTAAGATTAATCTTGAAGATATTTTTTTCCCCATAAGCTATTGGTTATTATTTTGTCAATATATTATTTTTCAATATATTATTTCGGATCTTCAACCTGCCCACTGAGGATAACTATTATATTTTTCTCCAGGTAAGTGGGTGCATTCACCCAGGAAACACCGAACTCTGCGTTAGCCTCAGGCACTGCCTTCTCCTGTGAGCTGGGAGAAATTATTTCAACTCTTCCCCATATTTCTTTGCCTCCTCTGTGCTGGTACCAGGGGAATGGCTGGGGGAAACCACTCGAGTGTGACCGAGTTTGTCCTCTTGGGCTTCACTGACCTGCAGGAGTTGCTCTTTGTGATTTTTTTACTCATCTATGTCACCACGCTGGTGGGGAACCTGGGGATGATTGTCCTCGTCAAGACCAACTCTCAGCTTCACACGCCCATGTACTTCTTCCTCAGCCACCTCTCTTTCCTGGACATCTGCTATTCTTCATCCATCACGCCGAAGCTCCTGCTGGGCCTCCTTGCAGAGAGAAATATAATTTCTTTCAGTGGCTGCATCACACAGTTTTTCTTCTTTGCAGTATTTGGCACCACAGAAGCCATCCTTCTGGCCGTCATGGCATACGATCGCTACGTGGCCATCTGTGAGCCTCTGCACTACCTGGCTGCCGTGTCCCATGGGCTCTGCGTCCGGCTGGTGGTGGGCTCCTACGCTGCTGGGAGCCTGAACGCCTTTGTGCACACCAGCGCTCTCCTCCGTCTCTCTTTCTGTGGCCCAAACCTCATCAATCATTTCTACTGTGAAATCCCACCACTCCTGCTAATCTCGTGCTCTGACACCTGGCTCAACAAGATGGTGATGGCCGCATGCATTGGCTTCATCATAACAACCTCGGTCTTGGCCATCGTTGCTTCCTATTCCTGCATCCTGCAGACCATCTGGAGCATCTGCTCAGTGGAGGGCAGGCACAAAGCCTGGTCCACCTGCACCTCCCACTTCATGGCTGTTGCTCTCTTCTACGGCTCTGCAGCTTTCTTGTATTTCCAGCCTTTCTCCAGACATGCAGAAGATCAAGGGAAAACAGCCTCCATCTTCTACACAGTGGTGACCCCCATGCTCAACCCTTTCATCTACAGCCTGAGGAACAAGGATTTGAGGAGCACCCTCAGAAGAGCTACAAGGACGCTCCTCTCCTGCATCTATTCCCACAGGTCCTGCTGTAACTGAACCAAAGCAGGTCCACCTGCCACAGCCAGGACAGCAGAAGAAATCAGGCTGGTGCCTGACAGAAGGAGGGCACCACACATTTCTGCAGAGCTGGTGAGGGGTACGTGCTGTACAGCGTGCTGAAACACTGCAGAGTTTGAATTACAAATTAATCCTATGTTGGGGGTGCCTTGGAAAATAAATTACCTGTAATTACAATGTCTGAAAGAAGGAAAGAATGCAGGAGACAATCCTAAAAACACTGTCAGTGAAACTTTTGGAGTAAATGGATTTATAAGCAACTCTAGAACATGCACAGCTGATACTTTTTACCAAAGAGGATTTACTCAATATTATAACAATATGGAATTCTGTGGGCTGAAAGAGTAGGCTCAGAGCAGGAGGGGACAAGCTAAATAAAGGACTACATGTTGGAGGGGTGATGTTTTTCATAACTATGTTTTCAAATTTTCTAAGTAGTTCCTTAAGGTTTTGCTTTAGTACAATAAACCTGATTTATTATCTTCTCTGATCTGTCCAAGGATAGTCTTTGGGGGGTGGCGAGGTGGGGCGTGGGGGGCAGTAGCACATCCCCATGCTTCATATATATTGCATGCAGACCACCTGTGCCGGGCATCCTGCTTTCCTGGATGGGTCTCCCCCATGGAGAGCTACCAGCCTGGAGCCACCACACGGATGGTGTCCCTTGCTTAGGAGCAAAGTGGGGTTTTACCCCCTGTGGCAAACAGTTGCTCAGCTTGGTCCAGGAACAGTCTTTCAAGACATTGTCTGAGCAGTCCTGGCTTTTCCCAGGTTGTCCTCTGGTGCCGGCAGCACGGAAAGCCTCCATGCTTCTGGCCATATGTTGTATTCAGATGCACCCGACTCATTTGGAGGCTCCAAAACTCTCAGCACTGTCCAACACTTCCCCACCACTTCCTCTCCTCCTTGCGCCTCTCCATACAGGCAGAGTTTATTTTCCATCCCAGCTGCATCTTATTCATAATTTCTGCTTCCAGGGTTCAAGGGTTGAGTCATCTTGGCCCAGGAGTCATCCTATCTGGTTGTAGGCTTTCACATATGCATTAGTCACCATAGGTTCCCCTTCTGGAGACAACGATGCATTTGGGGGGTTTGATTCATCTGATCTATTTTAAACATCTACATCAGGGTGAGGTAGGAAAAAGTGCATGGAAAAGAGCATTTTTCTGGAAAAAGCACATGATTTTCTCCACTTCCTGCTTGACTTTGTTCGGAGCAGTCACACATAGTCTGAAAAGTCAATTTAAGCCTAAAGGGAAAGCTTCTGCTCACCGTGCTGATGTTTTGGAGTCCTGCAAAAACCCCACTCAAAAGTGATCAGGTGAAACTAGCTTTGAATCAATAATTTATAATCCAGCTCAGCATGAATGCCCAGCATCCACAAAACACTCTCTGGAAAGAACAGAAAAGCAAAGTGGATGAAGATAGTGGCAGAGCTATGCTTTTGCTTTGATACAAAGGTCACTAACACCAGATATTAACCTCCTACAGACTTGTATTTTCCATGGATGGATAGGAGATAATTCCCTAGGAGATCTGACCACAGATACTATGCCGTTTTGCTCTTTTAAGAGCAATAAAAGAGAAACTTTTCTCCATAAACCTGGCTGTGACTGTCTCAGATGCCTGGATCTAACTCTCTGGGTTTTTAAGCAACAGGATATCCCAGAGAGTGTTAAAACCCATTGCAGCAGCAATGTTCCTGAATTCAGAATTCCTGAACAGTTTTCCCTTCCTCCCCAACAGCATTTGCAACACTGCTTTAAATCCTGAACTATCTCCTAGTCCCTGAATATTTCTTACAGCTCTTTTTAATTCTCTGTGATGCCAAGAGGTAAATTATATATTCCAAGAGATAAATTTTTATATATATTTAATCTTTTTAATATATATATCTTTAAAGAAGTGGAAAAAAATACTCAAGCTTACATTTAACTTACTGAAACTAATTGTCTTTATTAATCTGTGCACGTCTTCTCCTTAAGGAGCTGTTTCCAAAGCCATCAATTCCCAGGAGGAATTTCCCGCATGACACCAAGGGGAGGCAGCGGCAAAGCTCTTGCTCTTTCGGTGAAAGAAGCCTATAAACAGCAGCTTTTCTCGGTCAGGTGTCAATGCCCTTCACCACTGGCAAACCAGTCTTGCTTTGAACGCCAACACTGGGACAAATTTGGGCTTATTTCTCCCATAAACTTTTAGTCTAGGAGATAACAAGTCTCAATAAGGCAAAAAAGGCCCTGAGGTGTGAGAAGACAGGTGAGTTTTAGCCTAAATAACGCTGCGAGGAGCTGCTCTGCTGCAAGGGGAGGACTTCAGGCAGGAGCCTGGTTTCACACAAGATACTCACCCAGGGTCGGGATAGCCGATGCAAACCCAGGCGGTTGTAAGTTGTTTTTTCAAATTTAAGGCAGCCACGAGCTGAAGTGTGAGTAAAGCCAGCCGACACACGCAGGCACTGCCAGAGGTCAGCAGCCCCTCAGTCTCGGATGATTATTTTAATCAAGATCAGTGTGATTCATAATTATTGTCCAGCAGCCAGAGAGGGCAACAGCTTGGACAAGCTGATGAAGTAGCTCTGCAAAGCGTGGATGGTCCGAGGCATGCTGTGCTGGAAAAAAACCCTCACCATCCTCAGGTCCTGGTCTATCTCAGACCTTCCACGCGGTGCAGATAAGAGTTCTGGCGGTGCACGGTCCGCCCTGTGCTATGCCATGAAGACCACAGCGTGGAAGCCTGGCTTATGTGGCAAACTTCACATTGTTTGAGAGGGGTGTGAAAGTTTCTGCAACTGACTTAAGGCTGGAATGAAATATAAAAATTGGTATGACTAAATCCAGGTTTAAGGGAGGCTCGTGCATAAGTCAAGGGCATGCGTTGGACTTTCCTCGTACAGAAGGGTCCTTTCCAGTAGTAAAATTTGGTATCTTTAACAGTTCAAAAATCCTTAGTGAGCAATTTCTGTGACTGTTCCTGAGTCCTAACCATTAATTTTTTTAAAAAAATATAAACTGCATTATCAGCAACTTACTGCCCCCAGTTCATAACGGTGCTGTAGCCTGGTTGGGATGTCCATCTGTACCAACCTTGTAAAATTCTTTCCACTATCTCTCAGTTCAGTGGCATCACAAGAATGATATAGATATCACCATATTTAAAAGGGGGTTAATACTTACACTAAATCTCCTGTTTCAAACCCAATTTCATAGGAAGGAAGGGAAGAAATCAGAGTTTTATTTTAACTTGTTCTGACGCTCCTAAAGGAAATTATTTTTCAAATGTCTTGATCTCTCACCAGTGTTTTCTCTGTTTTGATCGGCTGAAACAAGTTTGTTTGTTTGTTTTGTCAAATGCAATCTGATTTCTAATGTCAGAATAAATTGCTGTGGTTACCTCTTTGGACCTGATGAGTAACAAACTGAACTTCTTCAGGAGGTGGAATAAACCTTCCGATATGCAAAGTGACTATATCAAACGAAATTAGTAGTGACCAGACCAGAATAAAAACATTAGAAAATAAATTCAGTTGTGCACTTTGTTTAAAATGTGTTTTGAGACAAGCACTGAATATGTTGTTTGACAGTTCCTGCCCCTGAAATTTGTATTTCCTGATAAAAATAAATGAATCTTTAAGATTTGTTTTTGGGAAAACAGGAATATGCTGATTCTGTGGTTCTCTGCATCTCTGCTTTCCTACAGCACCGGTGTTACTATGACGGTGAAAGGAAATTGCACCCCCAGCGCTGAATTTGTTCTCTCGGCGTTCTCAACACAAGGGAATGTCCAGGCTGTCCTCTTCATGGTCTTCTTGGTGATCTACTTGATCACTCTGCTGGGGAATCTGGGGATGCTCGTGCTGATCAGGCTGGATGCCCAGCTTCACACCCCCATGTACTTCTTCCTGAGCAGCCTGTCCTTCCTGGACATCTGCTATTCCTCCTCAATCACCCCCAGACTGCTCTCAGATCTCCTAGCAGAGAGGAAGGTCATTTCTTACTCGGCATGCCTCCTACAATTTTTTTTCTTTGCGGTCTTTGCCACCACTGAGTGCTACCTCTTGGCTGCCATGGCATATGACCGCTACGTGGCCATCTGCAGCCCGCTGCTCTACGCCAGCTCCATGTCCAGCAGAGTCTGTGCATCACTGGTAGCTGGCTCGTACCTTGCTGGGATCATGAACGCCACTATCCACACGGGGCTGGCACTGCGGCTGTCCTTCTGTGGGTCCAACACCATCAACCACTTCTACTGCGAGGGGCCCCCGCTTTACGCCATCTCTTGCACGGAGCCCACCATCAATGAGATGATGATGTTCGTTGTGGTTGGCTTCAATCTGTTTGTCACCAGCCTGACCATCCTCATCTCCTACACCTACATTCTGGCCACTATCCTGAGAGTGCGCTCGGCTGCAGGGAAACACAAAGCCTTCTCCACGTGTGCATCCCACCTGACTGCCGTGACCCTCTTCTACGGATCTGCTTTGTCCATGTACTCGCGACCCAGCTCCAGGCACTCCCAGGACCTTGACAAAGTGGCCTCTGTGTTTTACACGGTGGTGACCCCCATGCTGAACCCCCTCATCTACAGCCTGAGGAACCAGGACGTGAAGGATGTGCTGAGGAGAGTGATGGAGAAGAAACATCCCTCTGACAGATAGCTTCCCCTGGTGCGGGGGGAATGGAGAAGTCTTCTCAGAGACGTTTACACATTTCATTTCTGTACTACTATAGTATAAAAGAAGCAGTGCTGTCCTGTGAGCTGCTGGGGATAAATGTATTGGGAAACCTCTGCCTTGTTCCTGAACACTGGGTCATTACCTGCTCTTGCATCAGGCCATTCACTGGGCATGTTACCTGTCCTGGGCACGCGTTAGCTTCTCCCATTCGCATTCACAACCTGATATTATTTTAATTGCAAAAACTTAAGTCCTTCTGACCATTTATAGTTTGAGAATGCATTACCCCTGTTGTCTTGAGCAACACCTACAGCTTTCAGTGTGACCATGATGATCAGAGCTCTCTTCATACCAAATAACGGGCACCTTTCTGGTGAACACAAGGCTTGGGTAATTCAGTGCTCCCAGCACTAGCAGTAGACACTAGGCTTCATAACAACTATTCACTGCCGCAATGCTCGCCAGGCCTCTTCTGCAACTTACTTTAGCTCAACTGTAGCTGTATTTTTAAATTGATTTGGGAAACTTCTGCAGTGCCTGCAACTTGCTCAAGGACCAGAGAGTTATTTTCTGGCATCTCCTGTGAGTAATGGTAAAGTTACTTACTAGTCAGGTACCTGTTCCCTATCCTGGTGGTTTGATCTTATTTTGGTTTTATTATTAACCACTTTTGCTCGGTTTTGAGCACTTGTGTCATTTCCCCTCTAAAACCAAAAATGAGATACAGGGGAACCATTAACAAACTTCAGCAACTATAGGGTAGTAACCCCATAGAGCAATAGGAGAGAAAAAAAGAGTGCTGACAAGGAGCAAATATGGGGTAGAAATATGTAGAAGTGATCTCAAGTAGATAGAAGCCTGGCATGGAGGAAGCTCCCACCTCAACCAGTGCTCCCACCAAGCACACCACCATACCTCCTCAGCAAGGAGCTCAGGATGCTGCTGGGTCACTGCATCATCCCACCAAGGCAGGACCTCAGCCTGCAGATGGGAATTTAACCTCAGGGATGAGGGACAGGTACTTTAATCAGGGCAACCCTGAGGTGCATTGCTCTCCATACATCCCGGCCCACACAATTGTCCTTAATAGAACCAGATGCCAACACACTGACCCTCCAACTCGGTGGCTTTGGGGCCTGGACTAGCTCTGTCAAGCAAGGCAGCTGGAGAACTGCACTTTGTCATTAACAAGGAAGAAAGTTTCTTTCCTATTAACCCCTGCTAATTAGTCTCTCATGGCTTGTTAAGAAGAATGAGGTAAGTTGACTACAAGTCCACTGAGGAGCTTTCATGGTGATTAGAAAACTTTCTTGGTAAACCCCAGAAGGTCTTGTTAAGTTGATGACTCCTGGAAGGGTGGTTGATCCCTGAGGACCACTTCTTGCTCTGGGAAGGGCAGCAGCATCCTTCATGATGGAAATAGCTATAACCACCTGTACGGCGAGAGCCTGGGGCTCAGGCCTGCTGGAGGGCTTTCTGTGCTGGTATGAGCTTGGTCATACACTCGCATCAAAGAGAGACATCCTTGTCCTCATAATATGTGCAGATAACATGGTCCCCTTGGTTCTCACTAATGGGGTGATTTGTCCCTGCCTGCTTTTGACCCCCTAGCAGAAGAAGCTGGGGAAGCTTGTTGCATTTCTCCTCACCGTTGGACCTCCTCAAGGACACCACACACCTTGAATTTCTTGTCATGAATTGCCTTGGGATAGATTTGCTTGTGGTTTTTTTTCATTCTTAAACTACGAGGCAAGTTGAAGTACACTACATAAATCCTCTGTGTCTGACTGGTTTTCATAAATGTGGTTTTCCTACCATTATGGATCTCAGACCAGAGAATAAGCATGGGAGTGGGTTCACCTGACTCTCAACACCTAAATAATTCATTGTCTGATTGTGAAACAGTCAGCCAGGTCTGCTCTCTAATATGTGGGAGTAAAGGGATGTTTTATCACATCCTAGGACAGAGGGTAGGACAAATGTGGTGCAACAGGAGCTGGTCTGAACATCAGAAGGCCAGGCACCATGGACCCGCTGTCTGTGGTATAAGAAATACTATTGAAGAAATAGAATATTATAGAAGAAATAACTGGGACAGCTCAGGAGCAGAGGCATGTTACTTCATGACACATGGAGCTTCACCTGAGCTACTGATTTGGGCATAAATTTGGCTTATTCTCAGAGACGCAGTTCAGCAGGATCTTGGGGGTGTAGATGGAGGAATACCAGAGATCCAGGAAGGACAAGTTCCCTGTGAAGAAGTACATTGGGGTATGGAGCCATGAGCTATGGCCTATCACCCTGATGAGGTGATGTTGCTCCTGGGGGTGGTGATGTAGGCTATGGTGAACACCATGAACAAGAGAAGCTGCACCTTCAGGTCAGTGGTGGACCCCAAGAGGATGAAGCTGGTGACTGAACTGTGGTTCCTCTCTGCTAGGGACAGGGGAAAGGGACTGAACTGGACACATGGATTACGGTAGCTATTTGATATTTGTAGTGTGGGGTCTAGGTACACCACCTAAGAGAACTTCCATGTTGCTGGTGTTGCTCTCTGTACCAAAACACAGCTACACACACACACACAAGAAAAAAAGTCTGCACCTGTAGATGACAACATTCAGTTAAATCATGCTCAGAGTCAATAGCTAAGTATGCTAAATAAGAGCACTGAGGTAGCTAGAGATCATCTGGAAAAAAAATCCCCTACTACAGTCTGTGACTCAAAAAATATTTCCAATTCCATTTAGGTATTCCTTTCTGGAGCCCTGCAGGCTGGAATGCACCAGGAGCATCTCACACCAGCTTGGGGGACTGGCACCAGACCACCCACCACATGCTAATGCCATGGACTGATTCACTTCACACCTTATCATTCATCTTTTCCCCCTTTGAGCAGCTGAGTGCTCATCAAGCCACTGTTGAAATGGTACAGATTTTTGTGGAATTAAATTCAGCTTCAAGCACAGCTCATGAGCGTATTTGGGGTGAGCTGTGCACTGCTCCAGCCCACGCAGACCAGCTGGTTTCCAGAGGTGATGGATCTGCCCCAGCCAAGTACAGAGTCCCCTTATGCATTTGTCTGGGTGGCTTCTCTCATCCTCAGGACAAATTTGTGGAAGTCAGAGACCAAAACCTGCCAGGTGTCTTAGGGGAAGAAGCCACACAGGCTCTCAATACTTTTTTTTTTTTTTTTTTTGGTTTTGCTTTCTGTATTGCCTTAAATTTAAATTCATTAGAGGATTTTTGACCTTATTGCACACTTGAGCACAGATTGTATTTTATATATTATTATTATATATTATATATTATATATTTCCTGTCTGATTAAGATTTAATGAACAGAATAAGGATAGCTAGTAAAAACAGTAACACAGATGCAGTCCAGCAGAATTTGTAATTTTTCAAGCTGATGGTACTTTTCCTAATTTTGAAACTACCATAGACATATACCATAGACATAGAAACTACCATACCATAGACACATGACAGAAAATGCTGCTCTTGTCTCCTTAGACACAAATTCTGCTGAAAATCTGGGCACCTGAGATTATTACCAGGCAGCCTGGGTATCTGCAGAGTTTGTCTGAGGGGGTTCGTAGCACCTCTGGTTGCTCATTGGCAAAACAAATACGCATATGGACAGGCAATATTATTCCTGGTAATAATGGCAGCAATAAGTGGTGTCTGAAATGGAGCTGCTGGAGGTTCTGAAAGCAGCAACCTGCTCCAACAAACTAATACAGAGAGACCTCCAGCTCTGTAAACTAAAATCTCTTGGAGAAAGAGGATGGGAAAATGTTTCATGAATCCAGGCATCAAAACCACAGCGCCATGGATAATATGTGTCAGAACGCTTGGACCCAGTGAGCAGACCTCAGTGAAAAGAATTTTGTTTGGGTAATACTGCCGTTCTGGTGTTGATTTGAGTTTAGCTTAGGTCATTGCCATTGCCTTGCTCTTCTCATCAGTGCTTATAGCAAAAGTAAAAAAGAAAAATAATTCTTTTAAAAAGCTAACATTAAAAAACCTCGGGGGGGGGGGGGGGGAGAGGGGAACAACATGACAATTATTGTCTTACCGAAGCCAGCAAAGGCAAAGATCAACGTTTGGGGTGGGTTTTGAAGCAAGAGGGTGCTAACATAGGGAGATCATGTCAGCAGAAATGGTTGCAAGAAATATCTTTGCATTGCCAAAATTCAGTTTAAGTGACACTAGAAAGGATACTTGAGAAAATTAGGTAATAACCAGGGGTGACTGCAGAAAAAAGTTGGGGTTTGCTTTTGGTGAATCATGTAGACTTTCACTTTTCATCCACTCCCTCTCCTCAGCATGGGGGAGGGGGGAAGGTATCTTCTTAAATCCAGATGTCCAAAGCAAATTGTTCCTGGTCTTCATTAGTGAGCCTGGAGGTGAAGTTTATATTCTGGGTGGATTTTGCTTGTTGTTAAGCTTCTATTCTCCATGGACTGGAATGCCTCCAAGGCCACAGAAATGAGTATAAATACCACTTGGGCACCAGAAGCTACAGAGGGGGCTTGTCTGCTGTCTGCAAGGTGCAGCAACAAGCCACCCTCAGTGCAGTTTTTAAGGAAAGAGTCCTGAAAAGCACCCTCAGCATTTGTTTGAAGATGAATTATGGCCTCAGTCACTATCTGGAGAAGCAACCGAACTCACCCCAGTTGCATGGAGCTGCACTGAAGATCTGAGTTTTGTTGGAGAATTCATGTCCATGGTGAGGACATCTTCTGTTCTGGCTAGTCCTCAGCCCTGAACCTGCTCTGAAGTGGTGGGACATGCAGGGACATCACGAGGCTAAAGTAGGCACCCCTTTCTCTTTGTTTTATGGACTTGAAGGTAGTGAGATAGAGAAAAGAAAGGACCAAACGTGTCAGATATCTCATTTATAGCAACAAGGCTGAGAACAGCAGAAGGAATCCTACATGGAAGGACGACTCTTCTGCTTTAAAGTTTAGATGACATAAAGCAAAGAGACATGTAGGTGCTTTTTCACAGGTGCCACCGTAATAGCAAGGGATGGTCCTGATGGCCAAGGCGAGAGGGTGCTCATTATTGGGTTCAGCTGGGATGGAGTGAATTTTCTTCTCCATAGCTGGTGCAGTGCTGTGGTTTGGATTTAGTATGAGAATGTTGATAGCACACTGATGTTTGTAGTTGCTGCTGGGTGATGTTCGTACTAAGTCAAGGACTTTTCAGTTTTTCTGGCTCTGCCAGTGAGAAAGGGTGGGTCCAAGAAAGGGAGGGGACACAGCTGGGGCAGCTGACCTCAATTAGCCAAAGGGCTATTCCGTGCCATTTCATGTCATGCATAGTATATAAGCTGGGGGAAGAAGAAGGAGGAGGAGGGATGGCATTCAGTGTGATGGTGTTTGTCTTCCTCAGTCCCCATCCCAACTGCTGGAGCCCGGCTGCCCTGGGGATGGCTGAGCACCTGTCTGCCCGTGGGAAGCTGTGAAGGAATTCCTTGCTTTGCTGTGCTTGTGTGTGGCTTCTGCTTTGCCTGTTGAACTGTCCTTACCTAATCCACGAGTTTTCTCAGTTTTACCCTTCCACCCTGATGTAGGGGGGTGAGGGAGTGGCTGCCTGGGGCTGTGCTGCTGGCTCTGGTGTAACTGTGCCGGTTACCTACAGCCCAGGCTGTGGTACCTCCCCTCCCTGCCCAGCTCCGCTCCTCCTGTTTGCTTGCATGGCCTCGGCTCTACATCCAAGTGAGTCTCCCCATTGCCACTGTGCCACCGCAGACTCCCCTTCCTGTGGGGTTATCAAGGCTGTGTATACTGAAAAGTGTGTGTGTTTGTGTCAGCTTTAGAAGAAAAATGCCCATGGTTTTGCTCTGCTTTGTTTTGCAAAGGGAAATGAAAGTCAATGGGAAAAGTATTTCTGCAAACTGAATAGTTCCATGTGGGTTTATTTTTAAAAAAACAATTCTGTTCAAAATGTACTTGTAATTTACTAAGGAAAAAAACAAAATCTGTTAAACATCTGAATTTAAAAAAATATGGTTATTACTGAGAAATGCCCAGTGGATTGACCTTGCTGCCATGTTAAATGTCCTCAGGAAAGCACAACTCGGAAGCTGTGCAGGAGCTGACATGCTAAACCCAGGTGGGTGTTCTCACTGTTCAAATTGACAGGTAGGTCTTGGCTTTAAGATCCTTTCAAAGCTGCTGGATGAAGGTTTGGCTTTTCCAAGGGCTATCCAGAGTCCAGCTGATGTTTTATGACCTTCCAGTAGGAAGAGCTCTGCCTCCATGTGGTGACACTGAGGAAGCTGAGGGTCCTGCTGAGCTGCCCAAACCATTATCTGCCATTTTATCTGTCTCCCACAGGTGGAATTTGTTACAGAGAGTGGCACCTGTCAATCACACTGATATGCATGACTTCATTCTTGTGGGGCTGACCATCCGCCTGGATCTCCAGGTCCCCCTTTTCTTGGCTTTCCTGGCCATGTACACAGTGATGCTATCGGGAAACTTTGGGATAACTGTATTAGTTGGGAGTGATCTTCACCTTCACACCCCCATGCACTATTTCCTTGGCCACTTGGCTTTTGTCAACATCTGCTATTCCTCCATCATCCTCACCAAAATTCTGGTGCGGATCTTGACAGAGGAGAAAACCATTGGCTTCTTGGGGTGTGCAGCCCAGCTCTGCTGCTTTGTCATTTTAGGGGTCACTGGTTTGCTGGCCATGATGGCCTATGACAGGTATGTGGCCATCTGCAAGCCCCTCCTGTACTCCACCATCATGGGTCCTTGCCTGGCCAGGTGGTTGTGAAGCAACTAAGCATCCTGCCAGGGTGTCTGGCAGGGTTTCATTAGGAAAAACATCATCACTATCTACTAGAGCACAAGATTAAAACCCACTAATAATGAAGCAAGGGATGAAGTCACCATAGCTGATCTCATGGAGACTGCCTCCCTGCCTGAGAGCTGGGGGTCCCTTGCAAACTGATGGCTTGGGAAAACTGGACTACAGTGACAGAATTCATTTTCAAGGGGTTCACAGATCACCTTGACCTCCAGGTTACCCTCTTTGTGGTTTTCCTGCTCTTCTATGTCATCACGGTGGTGGGAAACCTTGGCATCATTGCTGTAGTCTGGCTTGATTCCCAGCTTCAGATGCCCATGTACTTCTTTCTCAGCAACTTGTCCTTCTTGGATCTCTGCTACTCCTCCGTTGTGACACCCAAAATGCTGCTGAGCCTCTCATCGGAAAGGAACACTATTTCTTTTGCTGGCTGCTTCGTACAGCTGTATTTCTATGTTGCTTTGGTAACTGTGGAGTGCTACCTCCTGGCTGCCATGGCGTACGATCGCTACCTGGCCATCTGCAGCCCCCTGTGCTACCCTGCTGCCATGTCCCAGGAGCTCTGCACTGCCCTCTTGGCGGGGTCCTACGCTGTTGGGTTTGTCAGCTCGCTGGTGCTCACAGTGGTTGGGCTGAGGGTGTCCTTCTGCAGCCCCAAGGTCATTGACCACTTCTTCTGTGATGGGCCACCACTCTTTAAACTGGCCTGCTCTGACACTTACCTCAACCAAGTGCTGACACTCGCTTTTGCGGGCTTCCATGGGGTCACCACCATATCAGTCATCCTCATCTCCTACGGCTGCATCCTATCCACCATCCTGAGGATGGGCTCTGTGCTGGGCAAGCGCAAAGCTTTTGGGACCTGCTCATCCCACATGGTGGTTGTTGCCATCTTCTACGGGAGCCTCCTCTTCATGTACCTGCGGCCCAGCTCCAGCTACTCCCTGCCCAGGGACAAAATTGTTTCTGTCTTTTACACAGTGGTGACCCCCATGTTGAACCCCTTCATCTACAGCCTGAGGAACCAGGAGGTGAAGAGAGCTGTGAAGAGAGTGGTGGGGAGAATGACTGTTTCCCTGCCAAAGCGGTAAACAGCTGGACATTTAGGCACTGGTGGGAATGGGGTCTGTGTTTTGGGGTTGTCCTGAAATCAGGGAGAAGACGTGATAATTCCTCTAAATATTAATGTCCCTTTTCAGACTGGCTCTATGGATGTGGGATTAATTTGTTACACACCTGCCTCCAGGCAGTGCATCTCACAACAGGAGAAACACCTGCTTGTTGAAGAGCCACCAAAGGCTGATCTGTGAGGGAAGATGCTCAAGTGTGCAGCTGGTTTTTGAGTACCTGGGGGCAAATGTGTGCTGGGTTTTCTCATGGACCTGCTGTTCCTTAGGCAACTGCAAGTCACCTCTCTCTCTCCAAGGGAAATAGGATGACAAGGCTCAGCCCTGTGAAAATAACACGTTTGTGAGGTTCCTGCCTGAGGACTTGGACCGTTTTGTTCTCAGATGTCTTTGGCCTGAGCCCACTCGTGGTCACCCTGTCCTACAGCCTAGACATCATTCACCAGCTCAGTGGGCTCCATCCCTACCATGTGCTGTGCCTCTTCCAGCCATGAGGTGCGACCTACAGATTTTAGGTGAACTTGAGTGCTTCCAGGTAATCCCCATGGCAAATGGGAGCGTGCAGGAGAACAAATGGAGCAGACCAGGAGGCTTGGGTGGGAGAGGAGGAAATGCTTCCCAAAAGCTGCAGGAAACGGGGACATTTGAGAGGAACTTCTCTGAATCCTCTTCTTCCACAGTGGCCTATCAAAGAACGGGCAAAGGCTTTCTTAAAATGTTCTACTGCACTTTAACCCTGCAATGTGTTTTTTACAGCAAATAAATAGTTCAAACGCCATTGTTGCTGTATGGCACTGGGTACTGGGCAGTGCTGGTTCCTCAGCGTGCTCTTCACTGGAACGTTCTCGTCTGGGTAGTCAAACTGAGGAATGTACAGTAAAGCAAAATATGTTGGGTCACTTGCAATAGAAATAGTCTTCCTATTTTTTTCCTCTGATGTTCTCCAAGCATGTAGCTCTCTGTATTGGAAGGTCCATAAATTGTGGGATTTAACTGCCCAGTTTTGAGGTTTAGAGTGGTTAAGATTACATCTGATTTTAATCTCTCTCACTAGCAGGAAAAAGACCATGATATTTTTAAAAATAAATATGGGAAATGGCTGGGGTGAATTATGTTGCATAAAGGCATAACGTTTCTTATAGGAAATGCAGCGTTGTTGTCTGACACATTTATGTTCCAGACATCTCAGTTTAGGGGGGCTGAAACCAACCCAAGCTATGGGTAATGTCACTGCCATATGTCAGATTTCAGTGTATATTGTGTTTTCATGGCTTTATCTATATATTTTTTATTTGCAACTCCTCCTTTCCATTTCTACCTCCTTTATAAGAGGGACTATAATTATTATAGGCCAAAATTATAATTAGAATTATTCAGTTATAATTAAAATTAAAACTGTAATTATAATAGGCCAAAAATAGCTTTATATGCAGCAATACACAACACAGCTCCATAGTTGATAGTAGGGAGGTGAAGAATTTAGTGATAAACTTTTCAAAGGTTTATACCTACTCACCTGATAACTATTTGTGTATCTGCTTTCTATAAATTGTTTTGCCACCTTCATCATTCTTTTCTAAGAAGCGAAAGAAGTTTCTTTTGTAAATAACTGGAATGCATATTTTTATTTATCTTTTCAAGAGAGAGGGATGCTTTGAGTTGTACCTAGAAGACTGGTAACAAAGCGGGAACAAACATGAAGCAGTGGGGAAAGTGTTGACACAGAAACTCCCCAAACAGAATTATAGCATCACAGAATCACTGAGGTTGCAAAAAACCTCTGAGATCATCAAGACCAACCGTTAACCCAGGGCTGCCAAGTCCATCACTAAGCCATGTCCCCAAGCACTGCATCTATGTGTTTTTTGAACACCCCCAGGGATGGAGACCCCACCACCCCCTGGGCAGCCTGTCCCAGTGCCTGACCACCCTCCCAGTGAAGACATTTTCCCTGACACCCAACCTGAACCTCCCCTGGCACCACCTGAGGCCGTTCCCCCTTGTCCTGTCGCTGTTCCCTGGGAGCAGAGACCGACCCCTCCTGCCCACAGCCCCTGCCAGGCAGCTGTAGAGAGCCATCAGGTCCCCCCTGAGCCCCCTCCTCTCTGGGCTGAACCCCTCCCCCAGCCTTGTGCGCTTCCCATGGGCAGGCAGGTGCTCATCCATCCCCAGGACAGCCCCAGCATGCATGATGGGGACTTAGGAAGACAAACACCATCACTCCCAGTGTCCCCCCCTTCCTCCTTCTCCCCCCGGTTTCTATACTGGGCATGACATTCTATGGTATGGAATGCCCCTTTGGCCAGTTCAGGCCAGCTGCCCTGGCTGTGTCATCTCCTGGTTTCCCACGCCCCTCCAGCCCTCTCGCTGGCAGGGCCTGAGGAGCTGCAAAGTCCTTGGCTTGGTATGAACATTATCTAGCAACCAGAACCATCAGTGTCCTATCGACTTTGTTCTCATACCAAATCCAAACCACAGCATTGCACCAGCTGCTAAGAAGAAAATTAACTATGAAACCGAGACAGTGCTGCAGCGTTTCTGCCAGAGCCATCCCTTTGGCCAACTGAATCACACTGGTGGAGTCTGCAGACTGGAAGAGGAGCTGGGACACCTGTAGCTCACGTGTAGGTCCATGTGTCATGCTGACATGGAGCAGGGTGAGCCCAAACCCATCCCGTGTGCCCACCTCTCAGCCAGTCCTCTAGGTTCCACAGCAATACTGATGGAGAACTCATCTGTTCATGTGACCATGTGTGGGTCTCCTTTGGACACGGCAGCTCCTCCTCTGGGCTACACTGTCTGTTGATCCATCTAACTCCACCTGAGATATCATAGGATTTCTGGACATAGGTGTGGCAGATATGGCACAAGATGTAGGAAGACTTGTGTCCTTCAGGGAGCAGGGGAGATGTATGGTGGGTCTCAGATACTCCTGGATACCCATGGCTGAATGGCTGAACCATCACCTTCGTTTCTACTGACTGCAGCAGGTCTAGGCAGCTTGCTCATGTATCTGTGCTTCATGTTGTGGACAACTGACAGATTAATAAATCCCACCTATGGATCAGACATGATCCATAGACAAGCTGCTGTTTATATGGTGACTCTATCCATGCTGTCAGGTTAATCTGAAAGCATGGGCTTCTGTTATTTAAAGGGAAAAATTAGCTGTACTGAAAGAAACAGTGTGAACTGTAAACTCCTGAAAACATTGCAGACACTGAAAGAAGCTGGTGTCTATTGAGTGTGTTGAACAGAGATAAATTACACTGATGCTACCATAAATACGCTCTCAATTTTCTGCTAGCCAAAACCAAACACAATTTGCAGAAAGAACTGGATTAGCAACATCTTTTTTTCCAAACAGGCTGTGATGATATGGTTTTGGTCTTGCAATAGGGGTGGAGCAACAGAACGACCTGGCAAAAGGGAGGAAAAAATGGGCAGGTGAGATATTCCTGGGACTATCTAGAGCACAGTGAAAAGGTTTAATGGATTGTCTATCAATCAGGTCCTGTATAGACATCCCTGTTCTTAAGCATCAGTAGCCTGGAAGCCTTTCAGGCTTGTTCATTGCCTGGAGGCTTGGATCAGCCTTCATCTCTGGTAATCCCACCCATCTGCTCCAGGCATCCATCCAAAGCTAATTATGACAGCCTAAACTGCTTGCAATAGGTGTTTAAGATACTTGGAGTAAATTGCCCTGTGGCTGCACCTTCTCACCTCCCCCTCGATTTTCAGAGGGGCTTGTTGCAGAGTAACTTGTGCTCATTTGGATCTCTACCTTTTCTGTCTCTGGAGGCTGCCAAGTGTTGGAACAGTGATGGGTACTTGTGACAGGGTTGTAGCACAGGATTTTACGCCCCCCCACACACACATAGCGGAGCCTTTTTTAGCAGTTCAGACTGTTGTGACTCCTGGATTCTCATTAAGGAGCCAGCGTACAATCGAGTTTCATTCCTCTGAGGGATGGGAACAGCAGCCCAAGCCACAGAAACACTTGCTCCCTGAGGAAGGCTGCCCCTTGCCCACAAAGACCTGCCGAGACACAGATAAAAGCCATGCGTTGCTGCAAGCAAAGGACTTCATCAGGTGAAAATATGCAGGAGGCTCCCAGATGCTCAGGAGAGACGTTCTTGTTTACCGGGAAGCTGGGAGGATGGCTTCAGGGGTGTCCCCCCCCAGTTACTGTGCAGGCGTCCCGAGCCTGTAGTGTCACCCCACCTGGAGGAGACCTTGCAGCTTGTAAGAGGAGGTGACCCCATCCGATAGGGGGGTGTGACCATTCCCTGAAAGGTCCAGGTGAGTCCTGCTGGTGCCACCCTGCCCTGGTGTGTGTCACCTGTGGGGAGGCTGCTCTGCTTTACACTGGGTAAAGGTGTGCTCCTCTGGGTTAGTTGAAGGTGAAATATTTCTGCTGGGATGCACTTGGGATGCACTCCAGCATTTCAAAGTCGTAAGATCAGAAATTATGCTGCTTGTGGTATGTTTAAGGAGGCTGGGGGAGGAAGAGGAGAGAACCTTTAAAGGAAAGTTTAGCTCACCCACTGGCCCTGAAATAAAGTGATGTTCGCTTTAAAAATTAAGGAGTGTTTCTTTATAGAAACATTCTGCTCATGGAGAACGGTTCTTCAGTGAGTCTTCTGATCCTGGTGCTCATCTGGTGGGGTAAGACTTGATTCTCATCCTCAGTTCTGTAAAGAATGAATTGTTTTATGCTGAACCTCCACATTATCAGGGTCAGGAACCTGTATTTCACATTTTCATTCTTGTGAGCAGCTTACCCGGGTGTCTGAAGGGAGAGCCAGCAGCTGCTGGGGTTTTGCCTGATGAAAATGAGGTAAAACCAAGCCCCGCATGTGTCCTAACCCCCAGGGTGCCATGCTGTGCCGGGCAGGCTCCCTCTGAGAAGGTTTTCCTCCTTAGATGGCATCTTGAAACAGGGAATTCTCAGCCTGGCGCTCTTTTCCCCCCCTTGGCCCTTCCCCTCTGCCCGTGCTCTCAGCAACACCTTGTTTTCGCCTGGAAATGAAGTGCACTTTGCAGACAGATGCTGGGGAGAGCACCAGTTGTGACTCCATATTCCAGGACGGAATCGTGGAACCCACTTTTGTCCAGGCTTAGTCCGTACGTTACAGTCGGTTCATATACATAAACACTCACAGCTCTCTCCTGGCACTTAAATCGCCTCCGTAAATCCACCTCAGTCCCTTCCATCTCCCAGCCCACCTCTGGAAACACAAGGCACGGTTAAAGTCACCAGCAGGCGGTGGTGGCTCAGGTGCCCATGTAAATGCTTCATACAGGCGACCCCAACACCAGGGCCAGTGCCTGTGCTCTGAGCGCCACGGGGAAATACTTCTTATGGTGTTTAGTCTCTTCATTGTATATTCTCTAAACTGTACCAAGGAAATGTTTGATGCTTACCCCGGTTCAAAATAGCACTTTTGGACCCCGGTTTTGCTCGTGGTCTCCGTGGCTTCATCTCCCCAGGGTTTCTGAGGCTGCAGTACTAAACTCCTCCTGTCCTGAAGGAGTTTTAGGATCATGCAACACCCCCTGCCTCTCTCCCTCCCTACTCAACAAATTAGACGGGTGGTTTTCCCCTTCACCTCAATGTCCTTTCCAAAACCAAAAAAGGAAAGCTGCAGTATTTTTTTATTACAATTATATTATTATATTGTATAAATTATAATATTACAATTATAGCCAGAAGACAGTGCCAAAATCAGAGCTGTCCTGTTCTGGGTGCCTTATCACGATCGGTTTGAAATGGGGAGGAAGGGAAACAAATGTGGAAAAAGCACTTAATCCCGGAGGTCGAGGGCAGAGCTGGGGATTTGGTCTGTGTCACCTGCACCCCCAACTGCTGCTATATCTGTTGACCTCAACAAACTGCAGGTACTAAAACAGGATTCTGCAGTAGAGATAAACCTGCCCAAAGGTCTGCCCACGGTGAGAAAGTGAGAGACCCTCCGCAGCGACTCTCTGCAGGGCGGGGAAGGTGTTTGGGAAAGCCGGGACGCTCTCCCTCCAGAAAGGACCTCCTCTTCCCTTGGACTGTGAAGGAGGACGAGCTCAGAGCAGATGGCTACAGTGCAGTCCATCCCACTCTAGCACCCTAGGAAGGCATGGTCTGGGCACCTTGGCTCTACAGGGTGTCAGTTATCAAGTTATCAGTTTCAGTTCCAATAAATAAAGGCATGGTTTCCACTGTCCTGCATTTCCAGGCTCTCTCCTTCCTCAGCAGACACGAAGCCCTGAATGGCCCAGCAGAATCACACCTCAGTGGCAGAGTTTGTTCTTGAGGGCCTGAGTGACCGAGTGGAGATGAAGGCAGCCCTCTTTGTGCTGTTGCTGCTCACTTACACCATCACCCTTTTGGGCAACACAGGGATAATTATCGTCATCCAAGGTCACCCACAGCTCCATACATCCATGTACTTCTTCCTTGGCAGCCTCTCCGTTGTTGACATCTGCTTCTCCTCTGTGATTGCCCCCAGGACCTTGGTGAACTTCCTAGTGGAGAGGAAGACCATTTCCTTTGTCGGCTGCATGGGCCAAGCCTTCTTCTACATTGTCTTTGTGACAGCCGAGTGTTTCCTGCTGGCTGCCATGGCATACGACCGGTACGTCGCCATCTGCAACCCCCTGCTCTATTCTGCTGTTATAACTCCGGGGCTTTGCATGCGGCTGGTGGTGGGGTCCTACATCGGGGGTGTCCTGAACGCCATCATACAGATGACCTTCATCATCAGGCTGCCCTTCTGCAGGTCCAACGTCATCAACCACTTCTTCTGCGATGTTCCTCCCCTCCTGGCTCTGTCCTGTGCCAGCACTTACATCAATGAGATCATCCTCTTCTCCTTGGCCGGCATCATTGAGCTCAGCACCATCTCCATCATTCTGGTCTCCTACATCTTCATCTCCTTCGCCATCCTGAGGATCCGTTCAGCTGAAGGCAGGCAAAAAGCCCTCTCCACCTGTGTGTCCCACCTGACAGTGGTGACCATGTTGTATGGGACGACCATCTTCATGTATCTACGCCCCAGCTCTAGTTACTCCCTGAACACCGACAAAGTGGTCTCCGTCTTCTACACGGTGGTGATCCCCATGCTGAACCCCCTCATCTACAGCCTGAGGAACAAGGAGGTGAAGGATGCTCTAAGGAGAACAGCAGAAAGGATCACAGTCAGGCTCTGAACCTCATCCTGAAAACCTGACACAGGAACGTGGGTAACATGGGGATTTCTCCCAGAGGCTGTGGAGCTTCCGTCCACAGAGATATTCAAAAGTTGCCTGGATGAGTCCATGAGCAGCCTGATGTGGCTGTGAAGTCAACCCTGCTTTGAGCAGGACATGGAATAATTTTTGATCAGAAAGGACATTTAGGTCTCTGGTCCTATGAACAATATATGAGTGTGTGTGTATATATAAAAATACAATATTCAATGTATATTATGCTATTTATTTATATATAATGCAGTATATTCTTGTGTTAAATGTGTATGCCAACACACATACGTCACTGATTTTTCTTGTTGCTCCCCAGCCCCAATTTATCTGGGGCCTCAATCATTTTTAGGCTGGGCTGGGGAGGCGGCTCCTGTGAAAAACTCCTTCTAGGAAGGATGGGAACACAGGAGCTAAATGGATAAACTCTGAAGTTTTAATGCACTTATGGCGATGGGATATTGTGCATAAGCCAAATGAACAAATTATAAACTCTTAAACAGGTCTCTGTTGGAAACCAGGCTGCTGAGTTGAACTGCAGGGTTAAACTGATCTCTGTCACTTCTTTTTAGGCACCTATACACCCTTCATTCTTTCCTTCACAATTTCTGTCTTTCAAGGCCTTGAAACAAAGCTCTAATTAGTTTTCTAATTTATGCCCAAAGTGGTTTGTTAAAACCAAAGACAATAATATTGTCAGTAGCGTTTGCATCCAGAGATTTCCACTTTGGCGAGAGGCAGCAGGGAAAAGGAATTTAAAAGGAAGAAAAAAACTCCCAAACACTGTGAAACAAACAAAAAAATAATAAATGAGGGTAATAATAATTAAAAAAAGGTCTTGATTTCTTATGCAAGAACTAATTCCTGCCAGAAATGGCACCTCCCCCTTTTCATCATCTTGTGAGTAGGAACCTGTGGTTGCTGTGAGAATGCAATGCTGCCAGAGGGAACGGTAACCACAGCCCTCTCCCCCGCAAAAAAACCCTTTTCTATTTCTTTAGCAGTTTGTCACTCAAAGGTATGAGCTGTCCCTGATCAAATCATCTTAACAAGCTCCTCTGGGAGGGGAGTTGGATGATCGTCTGGGACGGAGAAGGCTTGGCTGGGTCAGGAATGGGGATTTTCCACCTCTGGTCACTTGATGTGAGCTGTATTGTCAACAGGGGGAAAATACCCCCCAGCACACTGAAAAATAACCCCCACAGCAATGTAACCCTGCACAGCACATGGAGCTTTTATTTTATTATGTTATGTTATGTTTTCGTGTTATGCTAGGTTTGTTATGTTATGTTTGTTATGTTATGTTATGTTTGTTATGTTATGTTATGTTTTGTTATGATGTTATGTTATGTTTGTTATGTTAGGTTAGGTTTGTTATGTTATGTTTGTTATGTTATTTTTTGATATGAAAGTGACCAGCCTGAAGCTGACTCTTACTGTGGCTGGCGAGCTGTGACAGCGTACAAATATACCTGCTCTTTAGATGTCCCTCTCCTTCTCAAAAGTTGCCTTTCTTCTGCTTCTGAATAAAATCCATTCCTGTTTATACATGGATGATTTATTTTTGTTCCTGCTCTCTACCCTTGTGCTCTGTTGTCAGCCCCAAGGGATGCAGAAGTAACTGTCCCTTCCAGATACTAAAGGAGTGCTGGAAGGGGAAAATGCTAAGTGGCTAGAAAAATACTGATCAGGATTTCTGATACATTGTCACCATCTATTGGACATTGTTGGAAATAGCCGCTCCTTTTTATTTTAGGTAAAACCTTTTTCTCCTGTGCCAGCAAGCCTTGGGTAGCGAACGGTGGGAACTGAGCGATAGCACCTAAATACCACAAGCCCATGGTGCTGCCTCTGCGATGGCTGATCCCATCCACATCGCTGATTTTCTCAGCATCAGCTCTTGAACCTGTTAAAAATGAACAGGCACTGTCGGATATTTGAACAAGCCGCCCTTACCAAGCTCCCCTTGCATTTAGAAACGATACTTTAAACTGCAATTTAATTTTTTCCCCCCTAATGCAATTCTTGGGCGAGGTTTCAGGTTGTAGGAAATTTAGATTATCGAATACTATTTTTCTCTTAAACCATCTGGGCCAACTCTACCCAACTTGAAATGGTAATTCCTGGTTTTTTAGATTACCACCTCCTACAGCAACTGTTTCCTACAGATCTACAGATCCCTCTCAGAAAGGGTTCCTGCAGCACATCTTTCTTCCTAACAAACCCATCCTAGATTTTACGATAAAGGCAAATGAAAATACATAGAGAGATCTGAATTTTTATCCTACGTAGGTGAAGGATTTCATTTGTTGCTGTTGACTTATGTAAACTGCATCCATCGCTACCTAAACGGTCCCAGGTGGGCAGCTGCCCTCAGTGCCCTCGGGTGCTGCATTAAATGGATGCTGCTGCCTATATAATCACCCTGCTCCTGGGCCGCTCTGGGTGAGTTTGTCCTGGTGGCCTTCTCAGGGAAGAAACCCAGCCTTTGCTATAGAGCACTGAGTGCTAGGTGGATAAAACCAGGAATGTTCCTTACTAGCTGGGGTTTTTTTGAGCAGATGAAGCCGTGACTTTGGTCCTTTCATGGAAGGCACTGCGGCCAGTGCATCCCCCTCGCGGCTTTCGAGGCAAAGTATCAGAGGAGTTTCTGGCTGAAAAATAAAGGCAGGTACATCAAAATGAAAAATGAATTTACTTTTTTTACTCTAAATATCAACATAAACTGAAAAAAAAAGGCAGTGCTGGATTTCTCATCCCGTGCAGTCTGTACCAAGCATTGAATGCTTCCAAGAAGAGCTGCTCCATGGGGAAAGAGTAAGAGGTTTTCAAGTACAGCTATCGCACATGACACACAGATATTACAAAGACTACCTTCTGGAATTTTTTTAGGATGTGTGAAACTATGAAAGGCAACATTTTTGAGCAGGTATTGTTCAAACAACACCTTACGCTGTCATTAATTTTAAAACCCAATTGGCTGTATATTGACCGGGCAGTGGAGGCTCTTGGGGTCGCTTTGGGCTTGGCTGGCACTGACCCTCACTTGATCTGGCAGGTCCGTCGAGGTGAAGATGTCATTCCCCGACCTGTTTCACCCTGGGCTCTGTGAATGCTGTGAAGAGCAAAGCTGTGGAAGTGTGGGTGGATGTTGCATGGGAGAAGACACGGCTTCCCAGCCAGGCTGGGGAACGGCTGTGAGGGTTCAGCCGGCCCCAAGAGCAAAGCAGAAGAAATCCCACTTTGTCCCACCGCTCCCACAGGATTCCCAGGACCCAGGGCAGCCTGTCCTCACCGGCTCTGTCTCAGGCTGGCAGAAACCATCACCCTGAGAAAGCAGAGGGATACTGGAGGCGTGAGCACAGGCTGCTTTTACTTCACATTTTAAACCATCCCATTAACCAAGTTTTTCTGCAGTCACTAGTCTGGGCTGTAAGACCCTCAAACCCCCAGCTACCCAAATGGTATGTTTTAGCTCTATAGCTCTGGCACCTTCCCCTTGTTCCTGTACTGAGATTTTGAGGATAACGTCCCCCACAAGAGTGGGCTGTCTGGACTGGACCAGGAGGATGCACTGTGAGGCTCTGCCTGGTGCAGGGTCTAGGCAGCGGCCAGTCTTTCTCTTATCCATACCATGAGTTAAATCTTGGAAAACACTAAGGAAAGGCTGCTCAGTGAGTCCCAGGGCAGCTTGTTGGAAGGTCTTGTACTGGCTTGCCCAAGAGATGCAAGTTCCTACCCAATTCAGGTAGGAAAGCAAGTACCACAAATGGAGATCCTTTCCCTGGGAGGACAAGGATAAATACTCTGTTAGCAGTTCAGCAGAGCGTGGACCAGCCACCCACCTGTTCAGCGTGAGTAATACCTAATCCAAGGCAGCGAGAAATGGGTTTTAAATTTAATTTAGCTCCAGTCCAGTTAATGTCTTCAAGCTGCAGGGAGATGTGACTCCTGGCAGGCAGCTGTCGTGCGTGGCACAACCCGCAGCCTCAAAAACTTCCTGGGTTTGATAGCTACATCTTGGATGGCTTCACACAAAGTGTTTTGTTTGTTGGGTAAAGAAAAATTGAAGATGAGTCTTAGTTTATTGTGGCATTCAGGTCAATTCTCCACCGGCAGCAGAAGTCTGCACCTAGGCAGGACGCTGCCTGAGGGGGAGGATTCAGCCCCAGCCCCAAACAGCTCGATTGTCATTATTGGCAATGCATCTTACAGCACCACGCAGCTTCGCCTCCGGCATCAACACAAGGAGCAGTGAAAAGCAGCTTGAAACCCCCGTTAATAACACTGGGAGACCAGAAGCGTTGCTCACAGGATGGCTGAAATGAGATGTCTGGATCTGGAGACGAGCCTCGCCCCTTCAGCAAAGGATCATCACAGAGTTACGACCTTAAAGTTTGGGTCTGTTTGGCAGCCGGCAGGCAGCGTGCGCTCTTGCTTTGCTCTCTGGTGTAACTCTGTCAAGCAATGATTAATGTTATCCAGGAAAAATCAATGTGCGTGTATTCTATCTGTCATAGAGTGTGAGTTTTGGGGCTGCTGATTTCTCCCTGGTGAGCAGAGAGGGACAAGCCTTAATTTATCTTTTATCTCCACGTTAGGCATCATGTCTAAAACAATGTGAGGAAAGACAAACCCTTGTGCACCACCCAGTGCAAACCATGCAAAATTAGTGCACCATCCCAGATGAGGAAAAATTATGCTAAGGTAAGTTGTGTTTTCCAGTGCTTTCACCTGGAAGAGGTGTTCCTGGGACATGGGAGAGATACCTGCTGGGACATGGGAGAGATACCTGCTGGGACACGGGAGAGATACCTGCTCCTCATGTGCTCACAGTGGACTGGGAGCACTCAAAAGATGAGAAATAATTCCGTTTTCTCAGCAGTTACTGTGGAAATAATGGACTTCCATGTGTCAAAGGCTTGACAGGAACTACGACAAAGCCCTGCAATTTATTTAGGCTTTATTCTGGTACAGTGTTGCCCTCCTTCCTCACCTTAAAATACCCACCTGCTTCCAAGCATGTCACCGGTGGTTGTGTGTTGAGGCTGGAGGTGGAGGCTGGCCTTGGGAACTTGTGGTAAGATGAATTCTCTTTGAGAGAGGAGAACATTGACTTAAAGTGGTGTAACAGGTTGAGAGGCAGAAACTGGCCATTCTCAACATCATTGACAGACTTGGCCTATTAAGCATTTCCATCTGAAAGATGTAAAGCAGCTGAACTGCTTATATATTCAATATGGTTGAAGGTAACAATACGTTTACATCCATGTTTATTCTCCTGGGCTTCACAGACCGAGCAGACCTGCAGATGATATGCTTTGTCTTATTTCTTGCTGTCTATGTGGTCACTTTAATGGGAAATCTGGGAGTAATTATATTAATCAGAACCAATTCATGCCTGCACACCCCCATGTACTTCTTCCTAAGCCACTTGTCTCTCCTGGACATCTGCTACTCCTCTACCATCATCCCTCAAACCTTGCTGAACTTTTTGGTGGAGGAGAAGGTTATTTCTTTCATTAGGTGTGCTGCTCAGCTCTTCTCCTTTGCCACCTGTGCCACCACTGAGTGCTACGTGCTGGCTGCTATGGCTTATGATCGCTACATGGCCATCTGTAACCCCCTGCTCTACTCTGCGGTCATGTCCCAGCGCCTTTGCCTTGGGATGCTGGCTGGTGCCTACTTGGCTGGTGTGATCAGCTCCACCATACACACGGTTTCCATCTTTCGTCTCCCGTTCTGCCGGTCCAAGAGGATCAACCATTTCTTCTGTGATGGCCCACCGCTGCTAGCCCTCTCCTGCTCTGACACCCATGTCAACGAGGCAATTGTTTCTGCTGTGGTGGGGTTCAATGTGCTAAGCACCACAGTCTTCATCCTAGCCTCCTACTTGTCCATCCTCTCCACTGTCTTCAGGATCTCCTCCATGGCTGATCGGCACAAAGCCTTCTCCACCTGTACCTCGCACCTGGTCTCCATCGCTCTGTACTACGGCAGCTCCCTCTTTATGTACCTGCGCCCTGGCTCCGGACGCTCCCTGGGCCATGACGAGGTGGTCTCCATGCTGTACAGCATTGCAGTCCCCATGCTGAACCCTCTCATCTACACCCTCAGGAACACCGATGTGAAGAACACCATGAGGAAATCCAAAGGTAGGGTCATCTCCGCTTTGTCCACCTGTGGTTCCTGGTGGGCTGAAAGGAGAGGGTTACACTGCTGTGGTGAGGAGGGCTTGGTATTGCACCTTCAGGAGGAAAGGTTAGGTGTTGCACCTTCAAGAAGAAGGAACTAAACACACCTGGAAGGAGGACACCTAAAACCCGTGTTTCTCCCCGACCCAAGGATATGTGCTGCGCTGGGAGGGACAGGACCTTTCCTGGTGGTAACCTGAGACCTGACAGTGACCCTGTACTGAGCAGAAACTTATTTAAATGAGACTTGATGTACATATTGTTTATTATTTAAATATTGGTAAAAAAATAATAATCAACTTCATTTTGGGCTTCAGAGAGGAAAAGGAAGAATGTAGGTGGTGGGTTTGCCCTGCTGGCATCAAACCAGCCGGTGTCTGGTCTCTCATGTCTGATATTAATCAATGTCTTCTGGTGATGTTTCTGGGTTTAGGAGGCTGATAACTGATTTTTCCAGGACTTTTAGCTCCAGACTACAAAGTGAGGTGGTGTGAATCAATGCTGTGATGGTGTGCTGGTCATCAGAGCACTCACGGTAAATGGGGACAAGTCATACCTGAGCCTCTGCTCTGCCCTGAATTTAACTGGGCCTGTAAAGAGCTGGAGCGCTGGTGGGAGGGGGGTTTGGATCTTCCTTTCCCCTGAACAGCCAAGGTGCTGGTGGCCTGGGGTCATCTCGTGATGGAGGTGGAACAAGCATGTTATTCACCCTGCAGATACACACCCTATCCCAGCAGGTATTCCTAGTGGATCCTTTTGCCTTCCCTATATTTTAAACAAATAATCTTTAAAATCTCTTTTTTTTGTCCTAAAGTTGAGTAAGGATTATTCCCTATTTCTCTGCACACCCACCCACCCCCTTCTATAGCTTTTCCCACTTTACAAGCCTTGGTTCTAGCTCAGTACTGAATGGGGAAGAAAGAAGCTAAACGCCATGGGGAAATCCTTTGCCACCCATGTCCAGTGCAGCTCCAGGACTAACCATCTGGAATCTTCTGGCAAAAAGTTTTACATAAAAAACATCTAAAGCCACCTATATGCTTCTCCATCCTTCTTCCCCACACTTTCATAGCTTGGCATTCCCTCCCATCTGCCCCACCCTTATATTTATTTAATATAAAAACTAATGGTTTTACAGTGTCTCTTTGGGTAACCAAAGCTTTCAGGAAATACTGGCACTCAGGATTCATCAACAAACAGCTGGTAAATCTGTGTTAATTGTGTTCTATCCTCAAAGCAGCTGTGTAAAATTATGCTTTTGAGCAAACTGTTGTGTGGTCACCAGTAAAGTGTATGGAAATAAATCTGTCCGCTGGAGAGGACTCCCCACGGCCACACTCAAAGCAGGGATGCTCCGTTCAGTTTGTTTTCAGCATCCTTTAATGCAACGCTAGCTGATCTGTCAGCTTTCCCTGTTGGTGGGAAAGGGAAAGGCTGAAACAGAGAAGTTTGTGATAGTTGGATAAATAAACAGCAAACTGCCCTGGAGCTGTCGTCCTGCAAGAGCAGGTGGTGGCCCTGGAGCTGGGGCAGGTCTGCACAGGAGAGCTGGTCCTGCAGGGGCTGGCGCAGTCGTGAGGGAGGGGGGGTGGAAGGGGCTTTTGCTGAGCAGGTCAAAACCATTATCAGCTGGAGGAGGGTCCTGAGGGAGAACAGCTTGCACAAACACTTGAGGTAATGCTTCGTCTGGGATAAATCCCGTCTGCCAGCCAGCCTGGGCGATCCTGCTCCAGAGCATCTCTCCTCCTGCTGCAGCTTCCACCCATCGGATGGGTTTCCTGAGGAGCTGCAGGCACCACGTCTGCCAACACCTTTCATTTCAACCAAGCAGGTAAAAAAGGGTTTGAGTTTTCCAGGTGGTGACCCTTGTGCTGCCTTGCCCGTGACCTGGCAACACTTTGAAGTGCAGGGGTACGAGCAGGCACGCTGCGAAGCACTCTGCTTCCACCGCACTCAGCTGCTCTCTTTTCAGCTGTTTGTGCACTTCATAGTGCAAAAAGCATGTTACAGTATTGATTAACACCTGAAAAATTCACACCAATCCCTTTTTGAGGGAGCTGGGATGGGTATATAAGTTCCAAGGAGCCAATTGATTCCTTTTTTTAGAAAAAAAAAACATGTTACGGTAATCACTGGTTTGTTTTTTTTTTAATTTCTGCATTTAAATGATCAATTGGCAAACCTAAACCAAAAAAAAAAAAAAGGACACCTCCCCCCGCCACCCCCCCCCCCAAAGAAAAAAAAAAAAAAAAGCCCAATTAATACTTCTGTTTTGCTCACATGGCTGAAGAGCAGCCAACTCCCTGCTGTCCTGTTGGGATGAGCAGAACATTCCGGATAAAAGCTTCTGCTCTGCGAGGTCCAGCAGCACGGGCTCATGCTCAGGTGGAGCTCCGTCTGTACTTGGCAAGACTGTAAATATTTTTGTTAGTTAGAATAATTTCTTTAATATTGACATGTTATTTTAATATTTAGCATGGTCTTCACCTTGAAGCTGTTTCAAGTGTGATTGTCCTCTCCGGGGCTGCAAGGTCACGTATGAGCTGGTCGCCACAGGTTGCCTCTGCAGGATGGCCCCATGCACCACTAGGACACGGTTAGTTTGATCCTGGTGATTAAATTGCTGTCGATGGAGAGAAGTGCATGCCTCCAGGGTACCAGTCATCCGGACAGAGCTGCAGCAACGTCTCCACTACCAAGCGACGTTGACCAAGAAGGTCTGAGGTTGGTAGCGTAAAGCAATTGCCACTAGGACTGAATTACCCTCCTGCACTCACTTCAGCCTTTTGTGGTTTTTTTAATTCAGCCTGTCCTGGGGGAGCAGATGCTGTTCCGTGGCCAGGATGTACTGCAGCAGCTGCATCTAAAGGAAGCCCACCTATGCTCTCCAAGAGCATCCATGGCATGAACCCTGTGCCCCAGCAGGGGTTATGAGGTTTCCTTCAAAAAACCACACTCCTGACCCCATCTATGGCTGATCTAGGGACGTTTCAGCTGCGCTGCAGACATCTGTAGGTAGATCTTCCACCAGATAATTCATCTGCAGAGGGGCTGAATGGGAGAGATGGGGCAATCCAAGGTGAAGCTTTAAAAAGTTTGGTGTATATATGATATATTTGAAGGCTGCTAGCTGGTCATAGAAAGCTCCCTGCCATCAAAGCAAAGCTGTGCTGAAGATGATACCATGGCTCCACCTCCCACCCAGCACACAGGGGGGTTCTTCAAAAGCAGATAAATGTAGAAATTAACCCCCTCCCCCCCCAAACCAACTATTTCAAGTGCATGGCTTTGTTTCATGATGAAAAGGCTGGACCAGAACTAATGAGGCCACAGAAGAGCACTGATCCAGTCTGGAAAGAAAAAAGAAAAGAGAAAAAAAAATCCCTAAATTTCCAGAAATCAGTGGTGAGAATACACATCTTCTGTTTGCCACATTTTGGAATGTGCTTATTTGGCTTCATTTTTTTACACTTGGATAAACATTTTGATATGTCTTAGTGTATCATTAGTACATATAAATCATGTAGAATTATTCTTTTTTAATATCTGACTGTGTAATTAGCTCCTTTACCTGTTTGACTTCAAAGCTTGGGACAAAGACAGAAATAGTTGCCTTGTATTTTTCTAAAAAAACTCCCACCACTTCCTATCACATTTGGTTTACGGATTAAATTCCAATGTTTCCACAGTATTTCTCTCCTAGGGATTTATTTCATTGATTCATTTTATTTCTATGCAAATTCACCTAACCTGTAGAAATGATAGGTGGAGAAAACTTCACCGTCTTGTCTGGCTTCATCCTTTTGGGCTTCTCTGATGCCCCAGAGCTACAAACCACCATCTTCACAATTTTCTTATGCCTGTATGTTTTAATGGTGCTGGGGAACCTGATGATTATCCTGCTCATTAACACCGACCCCCAGCTCCACACCCCCATGTATTTCTTCCTGACCCACTTATCTTTCGTAGATTTTTGCCTCTCCTCTACTGTTGTCCCAAAAGCACTGGAGACCTTCCTTCTGGGGAGAAGTCACATCTCTTTTTTGGGTTGCTTGGCCCAGGTATATTTTTTTGTAGCTTTGATGATCTGTGAGTGCTTCCTCCTGGGGGTGATGGCTTATGACCGGTACATGGCTGTGTGCAAGCCGCTGCTTTACACCACTGCCATGTCCAGGGTGCGTTGCTATGGCATGATGGTGCTGGTGTACACCATGGGCTTACTCAGCTCCCTGGTGCACACCATCCTGGCGGGGAGGTTGTCATTCTGCCGGGCCAGAAGCATCAACCACTTCTTCTGCGAGCTACCCACCCTGTTGCAGCTCTCCTGCTCAGACACCCGTGCAAACCAGATCTTGCAGGTTTTCAACGCTGGGCTTAACGCTGTGGGCTCTTCCCTGATGATCCTGGTTTCCTACACCTACATCCTCCATGCTGCCCTGCAAATCCCTTTGGTCAGGAGGAGGCTTAAAGCTTTCTCCACCTGCACCTCCCACCTGGTTGCCATCACCGTCTTCTATGTGCCGGCGGTGCTCGCTTATGTCCAGCCTCACCAGGCGAGCCGGTGGGACCAGGCGAAGCTGGCCTCAGTCTGTTACGCCACCCTGACCCCCACGCTCAACCCCTTCATCTACAGCCTGAGGAACAAGGAGGTGAAGGGGGCCCTGAGGCGCCTGTGGGTGCGAAAGCTGGTGCCCCATCTATCCAGGCTTTGAAAAGGCATTTGCAGCTCTTCGGTACTTGGGAGGTAATAAAGGAATATGTGTTATTGGCCATTATTGCGCTGCTCACGCATAGGGAAATCCCATGGCAAGTACAGGGTGTGGGGAGCCAGTGTGACGGATCAGGCTCCTCAAATGACTTCGGCTTATTTTCATCGTGGCATGAGCCTACAATAATTAATTTAAACAATTGTCAGTGCTTTCCTGGCAAAACTGAAACGGTACCATGATGTTTTGTGTCTCAACTGTGTTAAATGGAAATATTGCCCATAAGGAGGATGCTGCAATGGGAGGTAAACTATTAGTAATATTCCCATTGCCTGCTGGATAATAATTTTTCCCAAATAAGCTTGAAGAACAGAGGATCTAGTTAAGCCAGTGATATATGCAGATCTGCAACGTGACCCAGGCTCTCTGGATTTTTCTAGGAGCAGTTTTGGATCTGCTTTTACCGAGGCTTTGCCAAGCCAGGGATCGGCGAGGTCCCTTTGTAAAGTGGGAAACAGCAGCTGTGTGTAGAAGGGCATAAGGAGGATCCTTGCAGGATCCTGCTGGCAGTGATCCTGGCAAGAGGATTATGTTTAAGCAACGTGAGTGATCTGGCAACAGGCAGCGTGGAATGTGGCCATCCTGGTGAAGGTCCAGCTGTGACCCCAGGTGACATTTGTGACCCAAAGTATAGAAGAATCGTGTGAGAGCACAAAGGCATGGCATCGGCTCAGGGGACCTGGAGCCGTGCTAACGACTGGTTGGGGGTGCACGTACATACGTTGCCAGGAGTGTGTTCCAGCCAGAACCTTCTTGGGATGCCCTGCCTTTACACTTACTGATCTTTTCCTTTTTCGATGGTCCGTGGTTTGACTGAGTTATGACTCTGCTGTACGTCGTCACGTGGCTGAGGTGGAAGATGCTCTAAAGGAAACAGTAGACAAAGGTTTTTCCACATTTAATCAAGATACACCTTTTAAGTTTAATGAACTATACAATTTCTGCAAAGAACTTGGAGCTTGTATCATGATAACGTGAATACATTTTATGTTCTAAAATAAGCACCTTTGTAAACTGTAGTCTTCCTGAAAGAACCGTAAGGAATAATGAATGAATGCAATGGTAACCAGTTAAAACCAGCTGTAAGGTGAAGTGAAATGCTGTAAAGCTTTTAATCAATATTTCTGATGGAATTTTCATGAACAGTACTGGCATTTGGACAATTTCCCTGAGAAACAGAGAACACGGTCTCTGTTTGGGTGGGGTGAGAAGGAGGGATGCAAGTTGTTAACGCACAGCAGAGGAGCTCAGTGCTCCCTTCTGCCCCATCCATCCCTCCTCTGTGCGGGGGGGTACAGTAGAGGATGCTGGATACTCTGCTCTAGCTGTGCTTAGGGCACGGGGTGGGGGAAAAATACCAGTTCTCTTCTCCCCAGGACATCAGGAAGTGGCATCATGGTAATTGCCATGGCCAGCATCACCTGGGCATCCGCCCCCACCCTCTGCCCCAGGCTTGGGGCACTATTTAAGCTCAGCCCTGGGTATCTGACTGTTTTTGGAGCTGTGCTGTAGCTGGCCCTGGGCTTGAATTTGCCCCTTGGTTTCCCCTGTGCTATTGATGGGAGCTGCTGCTGTGCTTGGGCTCTGTGGGATGGTGCCCCATGTTGTGGCTGCCTTCAGCTCCCAGTTTGCCTTCCCTTAGGGAGTGACTTGTCCTCCCTGAGCCATGCTGCATCATGCAAACAGTCAAACAATGTGAGGCAAGACCCTCCAGTGTCCAAGCTAAGGGTAAAGCAAGCTTTTATGAAAGGTAAGTGTTCTAAAGATCTTCCCATCTGCCCCTTGGTCTGTGTCTGTACCTTTCCTGCTCAGCTGCCTGCTCTGGGTGGACTTTATTTTCCTCTGTATCAGGCGTCCACACCTGAGCAAAACCAAGTTTGAATTATTGGTATAATAATACAGTGGGTGTGCTTAGGTTGTGATTTCTATGACTATCTAAAAGAAGTCATGCTAGGGGTATTTATCTTTTGGTTTAGCTATGAAAAAAAGTGTTTGGGCTAAATCCGGTGCAACCATGTGCAAATTGACATTGAGTGACAGCTGACCCCTCTTCTCTCTGTGGGGACCTGGGATCCCAGCCCTCGTTGCTACAGGTCTCTAACAGGTTGTAGTCAGTCACTTCTGCTTTGGAGAGCAGGAAATCCTGCAGCATCCCGCAGTGGTACCTCCTCAGCTGTGCAGCTGCCTTGGGGGAAGAGTCAGCTGGGGGGAAATATCACTGACCACAGCCCCATGACGAGAAAATGGGGGGGAAATACTTTTCTATAGCTAGTTACATTCAGTCATGCTAAACACCTTGCCAACAGGGAGAAGCATCGCTTGTTGTTGCTTCTCTTCCTAAAACAGATGTAAGGTGCAGGTGAGGTGAAGCCCATTTCTCTCCAGTAGAGCAAACCCGTTGGAGCTGGGTGCCTGGCAGCTGCAGGAAGCAGGGTGTAGGGTGAGATCCACGCAGGGGCTGTGAAGCTGTCGGGTACAGGCAGAGACGAGGCAGAGCTGGATGCGCAAGCCCCAGGGGTGGTGCTGGGAGCTTAGCAGGACACCCCAGCAGCTCGGGTGGAAGCCCCCTCCGGGTCTGGAGGCAAAGCAGTAGAGGTTTTCCAGCACAGACACGGCTGTGCTGCCTCCGGGCTGCTCAGCATCACATCATCTCCCTGATGCCACATCTCAGCACTTGCTGCTCTCATCCCCTGCCAGCTCAGTGGGCTCTGCTCCTCCTCCCTTTCCTTACTTTCCATGGCACGTTGCCCTGGAAGCAAATGAGATTTCCCCCCCGCCCTTGTCCCCTTGTAATTAGCCCAAAGTGAGCTGGGTTTTTTTGGATATACCTCCCCCAAAGCCTCCAGTTCTCCTGAACTTGCCCTGGAGGAACCCCTGCTTGAATCAGTGCAACTTCTTAAGAAGCGAAGCTGAAGAGGGGAATTCCTTATGAGTTTATTTTTACCACCTGCTATGATACTACATAATTTCACAGAAAAAACCAAAACAAACCACAAGAGAAGACAAGTAAATATTATCAGAGGCCCGTAATGACAGGATGCTTGTTAACATTCTCTGCAGAGTTTAAAGCATGGCTAAAATGTGCTGTACCTGCTTCTGTGAATAGGTGGTTCCTTACTCCTCTGGGCAGCTGACATTAGACTAGTTAAAAAGGGAAACAGTAGGAGTTTTATTGGCTGGTTTGGGTCAGTTTGGTCAGCAGGCACCTCACAAAAACTTTATTTGCTGTTGCTTTTCTCAGGGCATCTTTGACTTCCTTGTTCCTCAGGCTGTAGATCAGAGGGTTGAGCATGGGGACGATCAAGGTGTAAAACACAGCAGTGACTTTCTCCATCTCCACCGAGTACTTGGAGCCTGGCTGCATGTGGCTCAGCCCTGCAGGCACGTAGAACAAGGTAATGGTCAGCAGGTGGGAGGCACAGGTGGAGAAGGCTTTGCGCCTTCCTCCAGCAGACCTAATCCTCAGGATGGAGAAAAGGATGTGTACGTAGGAGATGATGATGATGAAAAGCACAGACATGGAAATGGTTCCGTTGAAGGTTACAAGCAGAAGCTCATTGAGGTGGTTGTCGGAGCAGGTGAGTTTCAGCAGAGGGTTAGTGTCACAGAAGTAATGGTTGATGGTATTTGGTCCACAAAAAGGCAATGGCAGCAAGCAACACGTTTGGATTAGTGAGTTCAGAACCCCCCCTATGTATGACCCAGCCACCAGCTGAGTGCAGACACTCCTGGGCATCAAAGCAGTGTAGAGAAGCGGGTTGCAAACAGCGACATAGCGGTCATATGCCATCACAGCCAGCAGGAACACCTCTGTGGTCACAAACATAAGGAAAAAGAAATGCTGGGCGAAGCAGGCAGAGTAAGAAATGGTTTTCTTTTCCATCAAGAAGCCAATAAGCAGCTTTGGAGAAAAGACAGAGGAGTAGCAAAGATCAACAACAGACAGGTTGCAAAGGAAGAAGTACATGGGAGTGTGCAGCCGGGGGTTGGTCTCGATCAAGGTTATCAGCCCAAGATTGCCCATCAGAGTGACGAGATAAATCATTAAGAAGATTATGAAGAGAGGAGTCTGCAGCTTAGGCTCACTTGTTAGTCCTAGGAGGACAAACTGGGTCACTGTGGTGTGATTGCCTTGAGCCATATTGCTGTGTTCCACAGCAGCACGCCTGTTTGGGAAGGAGGAGAATCAGTGAAATAGGAAAGAGCAGTGGCATGGCTAGCGTGTGAAGCTGCTGCCAGCCAGCACTCTTCATTCAAACTACAGAGTTTAGATACCTTTGATCCAACTTAGGTTCTCAGCAAATCCTCATGGGCAGAGCAACTCATCCAAAACCTTTCAGAAATTGCATTCTGTCCTTCCCCTCTTTAACCACGAGCTTGAATTAAAAAAATAAAAGCTTTTTCCTTTAAAAAAAAAACAAACCACCAACCCAATATGGAAGGATTTGAAAATGGGAGAAGGGTGAAGAATTTGCAAGCTTGCCATCTCATTTCATTAGAACAGGAGGAAGAAAAGGGAAAGGTATTTAATTTTTCCCCATGAGAAGACTAAACACAGGAGTCAGGATGATTCTGGGAGCCCTGAATCTGCTGTGCCCTCTCTGACCTGCTCCCTGGATCCCCAGCTGCCCACACCAACTCGGAAGCTGGCGGCGGAGGCTCGGGGGTCGCTCGGCTGCCTGTGGCAAACCCCAGTGCTAGAGGGCAACGACAGGCTGAGCTGCCGGTCTTTGTCGATACCCGGTTCGGTTCCAGCACGGGCAAAATATTTCCCCCAGTGTGGCAAACAACAGTGAAACAGGGGTTAAGTACACTTAATTTTTGTATCTGTTCCAGCTCGGCTCTTATTTACATGTTTTTCTTCACTCAGGGTAGGGGAGGAAGGCGTTTTCAGGCTGCTCTTCACGATTGTGAAATGAATAAGAAACAATTTGTACATAATGTGTTATATATGTAATAGAAAGCTGTTAGCTGTGTTCATGGGAATTCAGGAGGTGAGAAGGGAAAAAAGAAAATTAAATTGCTTAACAGAAGGCTCCATATAGCAGAAAGAAAACTGGTGCCTTCGTTTTCAAACCACACAACACCTTGCACACAGTATTTTTTCTTGTCAAGCCCTTCCAGTGCCAGTTAATCACACTTCCCAGCAGATGTTCGGAGTCCTTCATAAGCCTGGAAGACTGGCTTCTGGCATAAATAGTGGTAGTGGTGTTAATTAAGATCAGTGTGATAAACAGCAGTGGAAATCTGTTTAGAATGGAAAATGTCAGGGGAAAAAACCCGACCTAGTGGTGAAAACAACATGAACTACCAGGCAAGCAGGTGGTGGTGTGGCACATGGGATGAACCGTGGAGAAAGAAGACTTTAATCCAAGCTACATGAAGCAAACCTGTGTGCCCCTGCATCACTGAGACCTCTTCCACGTGGATCATCCCTGCAATTCCCCTCCTTCAGCGGGGAGCGAGGATAAACTAGTTCTCTGGAATATTGAGACCACCTGCTCGGCTGCCTCCCAGTTTTTCCAAGGACACTGTAAAGGCTGGGCTGGGACCTACTGAATCAGGGTACACTGCCATTTCTCTCGCAGCATGCTGTCCTGGAGTGGGAAGGATGCTGTGGGCGATGACGCCTGGCAGTTTTGCTCCTGCACCAGGCATCCCTGGATGTGTTAATTGTCATTCTTGGTGTTAGCAGCTCCCATCAGGGTGGCTATCTCACATTTGAGATACATTGCCGCATACCACTCTCCTGGTACAAAACCAGATTCTTGCTTATATCTCTGTTACAGACAGAGTTTTCACTTTACAAATATTTATGAGGTTCCCACATACCAGAAATAGCTGGTAGGATATTCCTGGGTTTTGGCTGCAGCTCCTTTTCCCTTCCACTAAATGAACTTTTTCTTTTTGAGAACACTTTAAACATCTTTATCTACAAAAACCCGTAACAGATCCACCCAACCCTACTGCTGGGACTGAGCTCTCGCTTTCTGCAAAGGAGGATTCCCACTGCAGCATGGGCAGAAGCAGGAGGCTGTTCTAGGCACTGCAGCATGTTTTTATTCTTCCTAGAGGAAAAAAAAATCTCTAAGATTTCCTCTGCTTGGGCTGAGCCCTGCAGAATGCTGCCAGGCTACAGGTGTCCCTGCGCTGCGGTGTAGTGCAGCCCTCCTCTGGTCTTTCCTGTTCAGTTCATGTAAGTTCAGAGCAAAAAAGCAGCTTCTGAAATCTTTTCTCAGAGGTGTTATCACACTAAGATGACAACACATACTTAGAAAGCCTGAAGATAATGCCTAGCATTCAGACATATGGAAAACATACAGTTCAGCTATAGTCTGTTAATGAGCTTTTGCCCTGAATTGATAAATTTGCAGGCTTGCCTGCTGCGGGGTTTAATTGTACTCTGTTTGAAGCCTGTAGCCACAGTCTTGCTCTCCCGTAACACTACGTTCTTACCCAGCACCTGGATGCATCTCTCTGTGAGTCACACATGATGTACACGCATTGTCCTAAGGCAGAAAGAGGTGTGATGTGTTTTCCTCCGTTCTTCAAATGACTCTGCTATGCAGGGAGGGAAACGGCAGTTCACAGATGTGGCACTCAGAAGTGAAATCAAGTAACGCAGCGGCTCCGGTGGTGAGAAGAAATGGTGATGACGCTGCCCCAAAGGGCTTGTGCAGGGGGACAGCACCTGGCTTTATTTACTGCTTTGGCCCTCACTGATAAAATCCCTGAAGTAAATCTTAGCTGAGCAAAGAGCTTCACGCCAGCCACAGAACAGATCATTAGAAACTGTTGGAAGAGCCTGGAAGAATTTTGGACATGGGTCCTGTCCCGCACAGCTCAGCATGCACAGCTCGCTCACCTGCCTTTGCTCCATGCTGAGATGGAGGGAGGGAAGCTTTCACCTGTGCTGAGCTGCAGGTGGGAAAGCAGCCATAGGGGTGCGCTAAATAACGCCTAGTGGGATGCCAGGGTTTGGGATTTATTCTCCTGTTTGGACTGTGCAAGTTTAGAGCTTCACTTAAACTGTGTAAGTTTATATATATATATTTAAAGGTAGCTGAAAGTGTGAGCAATGTAACCAGATAAAACACGGACATTAATCGCCATCTCCCTGCAGGTGTAAGTTTTTACAGCTAGGACTTAGGAAAACCTCATTTCTCAAGCTGGTGGCTCCTGTGCTGGGAGGTGACGGCTGCAGCTGCATGCTACACACACCACACCACGGGAAGCCACGGAGGCAATGCAGCGGCACTTCCAACCCAAAGGTACAAAGCGTAACGCATGCTTCGGTGTAACGGTGCAAGCCAAGTGCACAAACATAGAGTTATATCTCCAATCATGCTTGTGCTTTCACTTGAGATTCATTAGAGAAATTATATTAAGTTAAATGTTTCTTTGTGTGCATCCCTTGACAAAATGGCAGGCAACAAACAACCTTGTTCCTTTAGGTAAATTAAAGGTAGGTGTCAAAGACTGTTAGAATTTTTTAGAAATGTTTCATCGTTTATTTCTGTCTCATTCCTGGAGCTATTTTTGTCACTTTATTAAAGTGATGCATAATAAGGCGATGAACTAAACGCTGGTCAGGTCAGCAAGAAGTGGGTGGGATGGGGGGCTCTGCAGCCAGCTGTGGGGGCCAGGATCAGGCTGAACAGTCACTGCAGTTTCTTTTTCCTGCTGCTAACTTAAGTTTACTTCCTTGCTGTAAGCATTTTCCTGACTCTTAGTTCCAAATATTCTTTTAAATAAATTTTCATTCGCTTGCCACAAAACCATTTCACTGTACCTTTCCACGTGGTCACAATGAAGGCATTCACAGATAAATAAGAAATACTGGATTAAGAAGCTCCTGTTAGAACAAATAATTGAAACATTTAAGAGAATACATGTTGAGAAAACACAATCCCAGTTTTTTGTCTTTACTGCATTTTGAAATTAAAGGTAGTGGGAGGGGCAAAGGCAAGGGAGGGAGAGGAAGGACAGAGGGAGCAGGATGTGGTGGCCAGGAAAAGGTCTGAGAAGAGCCAAGATTTCAAACTACGCCACCACCAACACCTTCTGGGTAAACTATGCCAAGAACTCAGCCCAGGCTCATCTCCGTTAGAAAAGACAAACCAGTGACTTTCGAAGTTGCTTAAACTGTTTGAGCAGGTTTTTCCAGTTGAGGGACAAAAGCTTGTGGCTCAGTGACAACGATTTAGGACTGAAAGCACAAATACTGGCAGATAAAAGCCTTGTTAAATACAGAAATGTACAGAACAGGTGATAAAACATCATCTGCCTATTGATTTTAAAATCTTGATTTTTCTCTGCAGCACTTACCTGGCTTTCTGGACGAGATTCTGCAAGAGGGGGTAAGTGCCCGCTGCACTGACACTTGGGGGAGCACAGGTGACTCTCTTGAAGCACACTGGCTACCACTGCCCTCATGTGAAGCCTCGAGGCTGCTTCTTGCCAGAAGTTCTCGATCTTAGGGCTTGGAATTAAGGTTAGGCTGAGCCCCTGTGAAAACCACCAGATCAGAGAAGCAGACTTAAAAGTTTTGGGTGCTCTGCGCTGGCAAGTTGGAGCTAGGCAGGGCACCCAGCTCAAGCTCTATGCACAGCACCTTCCTTCATACTACATTTATGAAAATTTCTGAGGTGGCTTAAGAATCAGGATCATTTTAGTGATGTTAAAGGAATTCCCCTGTGAAGCCAGCCCAGCTTCTCATTTTAAATTGGCAGAGAGCTGACCCACAGATTTTTGATGTCTACAAAGCATCCAAATGCTTACAATTTGTATTTCCTGTATTCAAGCCTGTGCTTGATTTGTTGGCTATTGTCACTAATAGGTTTTGCTCTAAAACTGGCATTTTTCGTTACCTGTGCAACCTTCAGCAACAAGGTTTAAGCCACTTCTCCAGAGAATGAGAAACACTGTATTTGTGTATAAACTTTATTCTTAAAACAAAACCAAGCACATTGCTTTGACAAGAGGAAAAGACTACGCAAAATACAGAAAAGGGGAAGAAAAAAAAAAAAAAAAAAAGAGGCACCATCTCATTTCTTAGTCTGGGATCTGTCTCTGTGTATAATGTGGAAGGATGCCTCAGGACATCAGGGAGCAAATATGCTTCCATTCAAGGTTTATTGACATTTTTCTTTCTAAACATAAAACAGAAACTAGCAGCAAAATTCAGGCTTGGACTGCTGTAGGCTCAGCTCAGCTTCTCCTCAGTTTGTGCACTAAGAGTGGACCAGAACTTAGCTGGAATTGGGATTACAATTTCTTTTTTTAAAAAAACAAGTGACAAAAGTGACTACAATAAAGGAAGAAAGAACCTACACCCAATATCCATTAAAGAGAGAAGTTTACCTCTTAATTTCAAGTCCCCTTCCCAACTCCAGCTTGCCTTCCATTCACATCTCCCCAGTTTCTCCTTCAGCCTCTGCTGCTTGCACCTACCTCTTTCTGGATGGTGACAGACAGAAATCTCGCTACTATGTGTACCCAGTTCACTATAGCTGTTCCACTTTTTATTTCTTAAATCAGAGAGGGTGTTTTTGATCAGCACCTCCCTTCAACTCCACAACCTGGGTATTACCTCTGGTCTCCTCATCCAAAGTCTCAAACCAATGAAAAGCAATGAATGCTGCTACTGAACGTGACTCGCTGGCTCCTCACCGCCCCCCACCCCCCAATGCCCTGATGCTGCAGTGGTTTCAGCTCTCTTCTCTCCTAGCCTCATATGTTACTACTGCTGCGCAGGAAGACACTTATCTGATTCACTAACCTAGCCTTGTCGGGAAACATTTTAGCAGCATCCTCCCTAGCACTAACATGCAGGACAGAAAGATGACTGTTTGTTATTAACCTAAAATTCCTGGTTGAGCATAAAACCCACAGTCGCAGGGGTTTGTGGTTGGCCAGTCTGGCTATTTTCCCTTTTTGGTCTTTGTGGCCGCAGCATTGTTGGTCTTGGCTTTCTTCTTTGCTGATCCCTTGGTCTCTGGCTCTTTGCGCTTGGCTGATGTGATGGAGCCCGTCACCTTGAAGAAGTCATCCAGCCGGCCCTGCGTGCTGCCCTGCCGGCTTTTGCTCAGCCTCTTGACCCCGTTGCGGATCCGGTCTTCATTGAACTGCTTCTCCCCACACATGAACTGGACGAGCTGCTCTTCATTCGGCTCGGTCCACTTCAGTTCAACAGCATCGGGGTTGACCACATCAGGCTCTAAAAAGAGTTTCTGGGCCTCTTTGTGCAGCCAGTTCTCAGGCAGCGGGTACTTCTTGGTGTCTATCTGCTGAACGATCTTCTCAATAGTTTTGTGCTCCTTGATGAGCTCAACAGCACGCTTGGGCCCAATGCCGCGGATGCTCTCGCAGTAGTCACAGCCCAGGAGGATACACAGATCCACAAACTGTTCCCAGGTCAGGTCTAGATCCTGCAGAATACGGTTCAGGTGAAACTCCTGGATGGGCAGCTTCTTTGTCTCACTGGCAGTAAGATGCCGCATCAGCACGGGACTGCCAAAGGTCAGGCAATCCATATCTTCCGTGGCAGCTGCATAGACCTTCCCCGCCTTCACTAAGGTAGCACAGCTGGCTTCAGCCTCCCCTGGCGCCTCCACATAGGGGATGCCCATCAGCGTTAGCAATTTCTTGCACTCATCAGTGTGTTGCTGTGTCACCTTGACCAGCCTCTTGCTGTACTTCTCAATGTTATTCTCCTCCCCGGCCTCCTGAGCCTCCTGCAAGTGTTTCTCTGCCTCAGCCCGGCGCTCAGTCCGCTTTGCTAGCTCCCCTGATTTCAACTGTGGGGGCTTGCCATCAAAGACATAAACTGGCTTGATGCCATTCTCCACCATGCGGATGGTTCGGTAGAACATGCCCATCAGGTGGCTTGTGGTCTCACCCTCCTCATTCTGAAGGACTTCGGCACCCTGCCGCACGGCGATCAGGAACTGGTAAATGCTCATGGAGGCATCTATGGCAACCTTCCGGCCAAAGTAAGACTTGATGTCATTCTCCCGGATGGCAGCAGGAGCCACATCAGCAATAAGCTTGGCCAGGCCGTGGATTCCCATCCTGGGAAACAGAAAAGGGATCATCCTGGGATCAGCCTCTGCCCACACAAGGTGCTGGGGGTTAACAGCTGGGCTGTGGTGTACCACCTTTGTAGGGGGAACCACAGGGAGGTGACAGCTTCCCCTGCAAACCATTACCCCATGGCTGCGGTCTCCATTGGCTGCCATCACGAAGCTTCCAGCCTCAGCCCACCATTATGCCCCCACCTCAGCCTTCCCAGCGTACCGTCATCCCCTGCCCAAGCCTATCATTACCCCCCTCTCCTACCTCAGCCTCTACCGGCTCCACCATACAGCCATCCAGGTCTCATTAACCCCACGTTCCCACCTCCCTGTTTCCTGGTTTCACCATTAACCCGCATCTCTCTTCCCACCTCGGCCTCCCCCAGCCTGCTGTTCCCCCGCTCCTCAGGGCCCGCCCTTATCCTCCTCTTCTAATCACAGCCTCCCCCAGCCTCACCGTTACCCCTCTTTCTCCTGTGGCCTCTCCCGGCCCACAGATACCCACCCCAGGCCCGCCTCAGCCCCTCCAGCCGCCATTATCCCCCGCCTCAGCCCCTCCAAGCCGCCATTATCCCTCTGGCCCGCGACAGCCCCTCCAGCCGCCATTACCCTGCAGCTCGATCCCGCCACCACTCCCGCGCGCCGCCGCAATACCCGCCGGGAGCCGGCGGAGCCAATAGCGAACGGCTCCCACTCGCCCCGCCCACCACCCCGGTACGCCCGCCATCGCTCTGCCTTCCGCTTCCGGCGGGGGGCCGGGCAGCGGCGGGAGCGGAGGCGACGTGTCGGCGCAGGAGCGGAACCAGGGCCTGGGCGGGATGGTGAGGGCCGGGGGCCGGGGGCTGGTCCCGGGGCCGGGGCCGGGGCTGGGGCTGGTCCCTGTCCCGTCCCGTCCCAGCCGCGTTCCCTGGCGGCGCCGCTGACCGCCGTGTCCCCGCAGGAGTTGGAGGCGATGAGCAGGTACACCAGCCCGGTGAACCCGGCTGTCTTCCCGCACCTCACCGTGGTGCTCCTGGCCATCGGCATGTTCTTCACCGCCTGGTTCTTCGTGTATCCCCGGGCTGGAGCCGAGGCGGGGTAGGGGCGGGGGGGTTCCTCGCCTGGCTTTGCCTCCGTTACCGCCTTAACCCCCACACTGCAGCTACGAGGTGACCTCTACCAAGTACACGCGGGACATCTACAAGGAGCTGTTGATCTCCTTGGTGGCCTCGCTTTTCATGGGCTTTGGCGTTCTCTTCCTGCTGCTGTGGGTCGGTATCTACGTCTGAGGCCCGGCTGGAGGAGCACTGGTACTGTCTCATGAATCCGTATGTCTGTAAGCGCCCAGAGGTCTTCATGCTCTGCCTGCACCTGGGGGGAGGGGGGGGGGAAATGCAGCCCCGTGACGGCTGATCTTTACAAAAGCCATTTTTCTTCAGGGGTAGAAAAGATGTGTGAAAGGCTGGGCCCTCAGCCCAGCAGCAGCCCTTCGGCTTTAGCGTTGCAGCTCCAAGCTGTGTGGCAGCCATTGGGCGGCTGTAGGAGGCTGCTGTGCCCGGCTGTTAACCATGGGCAGAACGGGCCTGTGTCCCTGTTTGAGGCAGCAAGCAATTGCATGTGCTGGGTGTTGGCCTTTGCTCTGTGGCTTTGGTAGCCACAGACTCTGGCCCTGGGGAATGCTATCTTACTGACCTTCTCCATCTCTCATTGTCTCTAGGTGGGCAGCCCTGCAGAAGCTCTTTTTATATTTCTTTTATACTTCAACATCAAAGCCTGCACCAGGCATGGACTGTGCTCTTGCGGAGTGACTTTTGCCAACCCAGCAAACCAAACCTGAATAAAGCTGGCTCTGTGGTGCACCTGCCTTTGGACTCATGGTTTGTCTTTTACATACTTTTTATTTTTTCACTTGGCTTTTCCAGACCGCTTTGATATTGGCACAAAATCCATGTGCCTTAGGATGGGCCCAGTGTTTATCATAGATTTCCATAGCTGTGTATGCCCAGAAGCGTTTCAGTGCCCCCCTATGCCCTGTCTCAGCTAGACTCTAGAAATCAAATGCTTCCTGCTTCTTCCTAAGCCTGCTTTTCTAATCCCTCAGCCTTTATTACCGTCACATCTCCTCGCTCTTCTTCTGGAAGGCTGTGCCCATTCTCATCCCAAGCCAGCAGCTGAGTGGCTCGGTAGTGCTCAGGGCCACTTGCAAAGTGGAGAGCAGCAGGGACCATTCCCAGGTGGTTACTAACTGTCGGCAGTGCATGCTGGGGACCTCCTGTGTTAGAAATAAAGCTGATGAAAACACCCAGTCCTGGGTTTTTTTGCCAGGCTCCGTGCTCCTGAGGCACGTGGGTGGCAGCAGTGGCTGGGCAGAGGAATCATTTGGCCTGGGTGAAGCAGCCTGGTAGTGCGCTGATGTGGTGTCTCAGGTGCAAAGCAAGAATAATTGTCTGGTGGGCACCGCAGTGGGTGACACAAGCTGTGGTTGTGGGAAATGAGGTTTTGGGAGGAATGCTTGAGAAGTACAGGACAGAATAATCTTGTAACTGGATATGCTCTTCAGTTAAATAGTGAATTAACTGCCTTGCCTATAAAAGAGGAGTTGTTTATGGCATTCATAACTATTTTCATAGGTGGCTTTGAATGTGTAGCCCAGCTTTCAAAGCAATTAGATTTCAAAATCAGAAATGCCACAGGTAGCTTACAGATTTAAAGCCCTAATTTCCTGTTTGGGAAGGAAGCTTTCCCTCTGCGGATACTCTTAGATGCCTCTGACCTTGAAACGTGAGCAATGAGAGCTCTTTGTTTTTTAATACCTGTTCTAAAGCATGCTGTGTAGCGGTGAGCAGCCACGGGCTGGGGCTGTTCTGACCCAGACGGGACCCTCCATGGGCACGTCCGGAAACACCCACCGATGAATGTCACGGGGGTTCCTCTGTCTTGTGGGAAGTGGTTTTATAGCTATTGAACTGAAAGGCTGTTATTTCGTAGCAAGGGAGGAACGCGCCAGGAGCCATCCTTGGATACAAAGCAGTATTTATATATTTATTTATATGGGCATATTTACTTCCAGCATAAAACAAAGTCTAAATAAGCCAAACAAAAAAAGTGGGGAATGAGAAGACTCAGCACTCAAATTCAGCAAAATATAAATATAAATCAGAAAGGAAGGAGGGAAACCACGCTTGTTCCCCACAAATAAAAACCGATAATCAATAATACCTGCTAAGAATGCGACTCTACAAACTTGCTGGCAATATACAGTGATTAAAGCTGTGACAGCAACATTTAAACCAAAAAAATTAGTGCTTTACTTTTTTTCTTTTTTCTTAATTCTTGCAGTGGTGGCATAGTCTCTATTTACAGGCTTTAAGCTCCAACAGTAGGACAGAATGTTTGTGAATTTGCTTTTGAAACAAACTCTGAAACAGCCAAACTTTGGCAAGTGGCCTCGTTTCCACACTTGTCTTCCTTCCTGCCAAGAATGTCTAGAGAGATGAAGCGTCTGGTTTCCAGCGGAAAGAAAGGGTTTTCCCCTGTGGTGTGGCTGGAGACATTGGCTCAGAGCTCCCTCCGTCTCATGCGGGGAAAGGCCTGATTGTTAACTCTCTTGTGACTGATTGGGGATGGGGAATGCGTCTTCGGTTAGGGCAGAGACACCTTTGGGGGGAGTCTATGCAAACAGCTGTTTTCCACGGGCTTAGAAGCAATCCTGTGACCCTCAAAGAATTACAAACCCCTTCTGAGCTTGTTTGTGCCTTGCTGTGCTGCAGCTGGCGGAACTGGCATATGCTTCGTGATATCCTTTTTGAGTCAAAGGATACTATTGTGATGTAAGACACTAAAACCTGCGTTCGGAACCCCTCTCTTTTGATACCAGGGATTGCTGTCAGCCCGGTACTGCTCTCCTGTGAAACAGCTGCACCGTGGGTAGGGCCAGCATTGCACTTCAGGTGTTGCCTCATCTCGGTTCTTAAGTTAACTGGCCACTGTTGGAGGCACGCAGCATTTTACGTATGTGTGGGAAACCACTGTTCCCTCTTGCTGTCCTGTTAGCAGATAAAGGCACTAGAGATGTTGCTGTAGCCCTTAGGCACTTGGTTTGCCAGGGGCCTTTGTAAACCCCCGTGGCTAAGCATCGCAGGGATACCTGAGAGGCTCCCATCTCCTCTTGGGCCACCACTGCTAGCACGTTTCTAGTGATTGCTTGATTCCTCCCCTCCAGGAGTGGCTTTCCCTGTAGCAGAGTGCGATGTTCTTGTGGGTCTCGGCTGACCTCAGCCAAAACCACCAGCGAGGGGGTGGGCTGGTGGTGGTGATTGCAGGCAGTGCTTTCAGCTCTGGCTGCCCATTACCTCTTCAAGGGCTAAATGCGTGAGCAGGCATTTAGCCCAGCTCGACCATACAGGGGAAAATGGCAGGTTTGAGAAGGCTACCTCTCAGCTGAGCAGAAGTCGCAGAGCATGTGGCATCGCTCCCCTGAATAAAGACATGCCAGACCTGGGCCACTGATTGCCAAGTGGAGAATAAAAAGCTGCCAGGGAAAGTTGAACTTCCCAGTTTAAGGCAAAGCAAAAAAGCTCGGGTTGGGTGAAGAGCACCGAGCGGCCTCTCCAGAGAGCTACATCGGAAGGTTTCCTTCCCAGTTGCAGGGAGAAACAGAGAATCCTGCTGAGCCTGGAGCTGACCTGCTTGTGTGTAGGTGCTCCCAAGCCTTGGGACCTCTTGCTTTCCCACTGAGCTCCCCAAAGCCAGGTAGCCCCCTAGCTTCACTCCTGCTTGGCTGCTCAGCATTCCCTGCTCACCACTGGTTCCTGCCTGCCCAGGTTTCAGTGCATCTTAGTAACTGGAGAGTATCACTGACATGTAGTTAAGTGTTTGCTGCCTGTAGGCGTGAAAACCTGACCTTGAAACCACCCTACAAATAAAAAGCTTTGGTGGCAGAGATGCCAGCTCCTAGCAATGTCGTGAGGAGGGCTGTGGCTGCTTTGCTGGGACAAGCTCAGAAGTTCTGAAATGGGTGCCAGGAGAGAAAATCGCTGCCCAGACTGGGGAGAAAAGGCCACGGAGGGTCCCACGAGACGTGCACAGGAACCATCTCTATCTAGGTAAAATAAATGTCTTTGCAGCTTATTTCTCCAGAGCAGCGGAGCCAGCCACGCGCTCCTCAGTGCTGGTAACAGCGTGGCCTGCAGCTGGCAGAGGGAGGGATTCCTGCATCTGTCTCTGCTGAAGGCAACAAAATGCAGCAGCCAGAGCCTGATGCAGTTGCCCAAAACCAGTTTGGTGCGAGTTGCTTACGTCGTGTGGCGGTGCTGCCAGGGGCGAGGCATGCTCTTCTCTGAAGCCAGCTTTAGAGCGTGCTTTGGGACTGGTGAGTGGCGTTTCCCCCTCACCTTCCCCAGCGGTGGCTGCTCTTTCCTTAGAGAAATGCACCTCAGACATAAGAACCTGGTGGTGGCTCAGCTTCCAGGAACGCAGATATCTCCTTTTCAGCAAGAAGCGCTGGAGCAGGATGGGGAGGAGGGTGCACGCGCTGGTGAGTCAGTCTGACATGTCCCAGCACCGCTGTAGCAGTCAAACTTTAATGCGGAGCTTAGCAGTGGCCCCCTTTGGTTTCCTATGCGAGACACACATAGCTCAACAGGGACAAAATTAAGAGACCCATTTTTATACGGCTTAAAAAAAAAAAATAAAATTCAGTAGTTTAGCAAGTTAAGAACTTGTAACAGTAAAATACCCAAAATACACTGAACATAACTGCTTTCTGAGAACAGTGACAGCAAGGGCCCACAGTCACTGCCATTCCCCCGCTTTGTGGGAGATGATCAGCGTCCTCAGTGCCTGGTGGAGATCTGTGAGCCAGGGGGTGCAGTGAAGCCACATCATATGTCCCCAGCGATTCAGCCTTGCTCTGCAGGGCACACCAGGCTTTGCCAGTGGTTTCTCTTCTGCACATCTGGGCAGAGGTGGCTGCGTTGACTTGACAGCCAACCAGGCAGCTCCACACCCTGCCAGAGGCCACACGTTGCTGCCAAATGAAAAAAAAAATGGGTCCCACAACGCTTAGTGTAGATAACTCAGGGTAATTTTTTTTCCCACAGGTTGATGGCAAGTGTCCCCACGCGTGGTTTGGCCTGGGCACAGCCTCAGCAGCATCTTTAGTGGGGTTCTTGAGTTTATCCATCCAGACATGGATATGGTGAAAGTTAGAGCACAGTGAGGAGGGGGACAGACAGGGCTAACGTTGAAGCTGCACCTTCTCTTGTTGTCCACAGAGGACAGTCCGTTTGCAGGTCTGGGGGTCTCCGGGGGTCTGTGGAGTGGGGCGGGGGATGGCCCTGGGCCAACTAGAAGGAACAGCAACTCCAGTGTACAACTTCCAGTATGTCCAGGCACAGCCTTCCTTTCCAGGCCAAACTCCAGCGTTTCGCTCTTGGAAAGGGCTCCAGTGTTGAGCAATTCCAGTGTTGCGAAGAACTGATGTGTGGTACATCTGGGACCACTGGGCCAGTACAGGATGGAGCTCCCATCCGCGCGCTGGGATGCGGCAGACCCGTCCACGTTCAGTCCAGTGTAATGCTTTTGAATCCAGTGTTGCGAGGGGAGGGAGAAGCGACTGAGGACAAAAACATCCCCATGAGGGAAGGTCAGGGCAGCGTGGGATGGTGGGAGTCGGTGCGTGGTGAGCCCGGGAGATACCAGGGGGCTGGTTGTGTTTCTGTGGCTTAGGTCCTATGTTCTGCGCGTGCCGTGCTTCAGCGCCTGCGTCACCAGCCACAACCAAACCAGCTCCATGCCCCATGCGGGAGACAGGGGTAAGGTGGGGCTGGGGGCTAGTGGAGGATGGCGTACAGGAGTCTCCCCAGTGTCACCAGTCTCCCTCCTCTCTCCAACCAGAGGGCACTGGTGCTGCCAGGACTCACTCACAGAGCCAATAAAACTGAAAGTAATAGTCAGTGAAAAGGTGTCCCATCTGCTCGGGAGCAGTGCTGCAGTTGGCTCGGTCCTGTGAGAGAGCGAGAAAAAGAGCTTACAGAGGCAGGTAGGACACATGCTCTGAGGGGGAATTGTGCCCGAATTATGTGCTGGAGCAGAGAAAAATCACACCCTTGCTACCCATGTAACTGGAAGACGACAACGATGCTGGAGAAGGCTGTGGGAGGCTCTCAGCACCGTGTGGCTCCTAAACCTGCTACGGTGCCATTGCTCTCCACCCACTCGGCCCTGGACAAGGGGAAAGACAAAGCAGATGCTGGTACTCACAGGCTGTGCTACTCTGAAGTGGTAGGTGAACTCCCGGAAAGACATCATCACAAGGGGCCAACGGTGCATTGTTTCCTGGGGAAGAAAGAATAGCTGGGATGAGATCAGGGCTGAGCACTGGGGGATGTTCTCCCAGGCCAGACCGGCAAGAAAATGCACAACCCTGTGCTGCTGAGTGACCCTGTGGCTGTCTCTGGAGGACCAGCACCTCCCAGGTGAGCAATGGAGCTGCACCGAGAGGGGCAAGGAGGTACCTGAGGGCAGGAAGGGTCTGATGCAGGCTCCGCACATGCAGACCTGCAAAATCCCCCTGAAGGGGTTTCATTAGGACACGTTACGGCATCTTACAGCCTGGTCTTTTTTCCACAGTCCTGGGGCTCATCTGCAAAGGGGTCGGGTGGGATGGTTTCCTCTGAGTGACCACATCTATCAGGTTTAGCCACCTCCGTGCTGGCGGGTGCAGGGACATCTGCAGTACGCTGACACCAGCCATTGCAGAGCATGGCTGTTTGAGCATGAATTCCCTCCGGCAACTGCTGCGCTGCCCCAGCCAGGCTGCTCTAGTCCCTTTCTGTAGGGATCAGTGGCACACTGGGGTGACACCTCACATGTGTGGATTCTGTGAGCCTACCTGTGCGTCTGTGGCATCGGTGGAGCTGTTCCCGCTCACAGCATCCTGGCAGGGGTCACTGGAGACAAGGCCACAAAGGGAGACGGACACAGCGGAGGAGGAGCTGGGGAGATAAGACACGGTAAGAGCCTGGGAGGGAGCTGCCGCTGCCGTCTTCTTTCCCGGCTCAGGCAGGAGATGCCATGGCCACATGGCACAGTACCCCACCAGCTGCAGGGGACAGAAATGCCCCAGAGATGAGCCCCATCCACTCACTTCATTTCCAGGGTCAGGTTGGTGTTCGCTGCCGTGAGCTGGTTGACAGGGATGCGGTAAGTGAAGTTTCCAGTCCTAGAGACACAGAGAGAGCATTAGATCTCGCTGCAGCATTTTGGGCGGCTGTGAGATGGGCAGCATAGCCCCCAGGTCTCCGTTGGGATGACACTTCAGAGAGGAGGGCTTCCCAGGCTGGTTCCCAAGGATGAGCTCATCACCAAACACACTCTTCCTGCACTCTGAGGGAAGGACTCGGAGCCCCAGCTCCTCTGCCCTGGGTATAGCATGGGCTGCCTTGAGGTGACAGAGCCACCCAAGGCTCCAGGAGCCACCCGTTTAGTTCCTGCCCCGGCACTCCCGCAGTGCTGCCACCAGCCCTGCCTCACTCACCTGCATGCGTCGACGGTGACGCAGTGCTGGGGCTGGATGGCCATATTGATTTCCACGATGCGGATGGAGTGCAGCACTGGGCTTGGCCCTGTGGGTGGGAGAACAGGCTATTTAGGAACAGCACAGGGATGTCAGCTGGGGTACCCTGAAGTGAGAAGGGCTGGAAGGGCTGCCTGGCACAGAAAGCACCTTTTCTTATCATTGTGGAATCAGAGAGGGGGTCAGATTGCCGCAGAACTGCACTAACACCATGCTCAGCCACGGAGAGCCCAGAGAGGGGGTGCCCCACACTGTGCCAAGGGCTGGTCATCCACGCTCCCTTCTCTCTGCTGCCAGAGTGGCTGAATCTGCATGTTTCTTCCTCTAAATCTGATTTAGATGCGGTTGAGCAAGCCAAGATGGGGGTAAGAACGGAGATGTGGGTACAGGAACCTCAGAAGGGAACCAGCAACTGGCCAATATGGCCAGAATGCGTAGGACAGCATGGGGAATAGGGGCAGGGTTGCAGGCTGAATGTGGCCGCACTGGGAGAGCTAGGGGCAAAAAGGCTACAGGCTGGGGACACAGCAAGGGCTGTGCAGGGCAGAGGAGTCCCGGCTGGCTGAGGATACCCCAGGAGAGAACCCAGGACCACAGTGCTGCTGCAGGGAGGGCAGGAGATAGGTTCCACCTACCATCCGTGCTGGGATCCTCGGTGCGGGGCCACTCGCTCACCGGCTGCTTGATGCTGCGCTGCTGCCGCGCCTGCCCCAGTGGGGAGTTGCTGCGGGAGAGCGAGAGGTTGGAGATGTACTTGGATTTGCCCTGGATGTGGGTGAAGGGGGAGGAGGGGCTGGCATTGGGGCTGCCGAAGCTCTGAGACCTGTCAGGTGTCTTTGGCCACTTGGTGTAGGAGGTCGCTTTCCCGGTGATGCCCCTGGATTTGGCTTTGATATTTGTCACCGGCAGGAGTGAGGTCTGACTTTGGTCTGCAAAGAGAAGGGAAAGGTGGTGCTGAGGCAGAGAGGCTGGCAGCACTCCCAGCCTCCAAGGCCAGTGCAGAGAGAATGGCTACCAGCTCTGGGTTGGTCCTGGCCCCATGTCATCTCCTGTATTACCCCCTCTGCGTGCGGCTGAGCCTTCCCAGCCTCTGTGCCCGAAGGGGCTGGCAGGACCCTCGCAGCAGGGGGAAGCTAACACCGGCTGTGGGGGCAAAGGGGGGCACAGCCCCGTGCTCTGGCAGGGCACAGTGTTGAAGGCAAGGTTAAGGTGTGACTCCAGGGGTGTTACGGCTCTGCAGAGACTGAGGTGCTGTTCCACCTGCAACAGCGATGATGATGGAGCAAGCGAGCTTGCAAATGCCCCACTTGGGCAGCACACTGCCTGGCCACCCAGAACCCTGCTCCGAGCAGAGGGGAAGGTCACACTGCAAAGTACAGCTGCTTGGGCATGCTGGTTGGCCTGGCGTCTCCTCTCAGGACTTTGTGCTGGCAAAGCAGGCAGGTCCAAGGACCTTCCAGCCCCTACTTACCTGATCATGGATGTCTGAACCATGCCACGCGGGCAGCAGAGGCTGTTCAGCCCGGCAGTCCTGCTCTGCCCCACAGCTGCCTGCTGGAGCAGCTCTCAACCCAGGCAGCGGGTGTGGAGGAAACCAGGCACGTTCTGAAGGGCAGGTGGCACGTCCTTCTTGCAACGTGCAGAGGCAAGGCATGAGGTGGGATGGGGCTGGGGATACGAGGTGATGGAATGGGAAGACAGACCTTGGTGGTGATGCTGAGGCTGGTACCTACCTGTCCGGTTAGTGGCATGAGTAGGGCTGGTCTCAGAGAGGGCAACAGAGGAGACATTGGTGGGAGCAGCAGAGCAGCATGTGGAGAAACATGGTGGGCTGAAGCAGGCCAGCACGCTGTGACCAGGTAAGCCGAAGACCAAGTCATGCATGTCCGCTGTGACTGCAGGGCAAACAGCAGGAACACACCAGGTAAGTCAAGGCGAGAGGCACCTAACAAGAGCAGCACCACATGCCCCCAGCATCCCTTCCACAAAACCAGAGCCCCCGGCCCTACGGCATGAAGATGGCACAGCGCCAGCAAGCCCCCTCGCCATGGCGGAGCAGCCACATTCACCACCCTGCACCACAACCCGCCATCACCCCCCTGCCCTGCCGTGACCTACCGTGCTGCGTGGGGGTCCTGCTGCTGGCTTTGTCTGACGCAGCTGTGGATCGCACCATCTGCGTCTTATCAAAGTTCTGGCTTGACCTGAAATGTAGGAAAATAGGGTGAAAACCTCTAGCACGGGGGGTGATGGTGTCACTTGTACATGAAGAAAGAAGCGGCTGCAGCGGTGAGTGGGGCGATGGGACCAGGTACACGGAGCAAGAGCAGATGTTGAGAGCGCGAGGGTGAGGAGGAGCACAGACTGGAGTGATCTGGGGAAGGAAGGGCAGGAGAGGCACGTAAGCCATGAAGAGAGCAAGGGGAGCTAGGAAATGTCGCAGCAGGCTGTGTGACTGTCCCACACCTGGCAGGAAAAAGTCCCAGCTGGTTCAGAGGACACCAGCACTGCTCCCTCGATGCTCACTGTGGAACAGGGTGTACCCAGTGGACTTGATTTCCAACAACAGTGATCTCTGGGGTGGATTTATGCGCTCAGGTCTCAACATGTGAGGCCATAACGGGCTCCAAGCACTCACCGTTCCCTAAGAGAGGTGTCCCTTATCTCCCTGAGACAGACTGTTCTGCACTTTGGTTTTTAGAAACACACACAATCCCACCCAGATTCGTCCCCTGTAATTTCAGGTGTCTCACTGGAGCTACCAAGACCTGAGCTGAGGACACCACAGACATCTCCTGAGGGTGAGGTAGATGTGGAAGGGAGGAACCGCTGCCTCCAACTGCTTTTCTCCCACATCTGCACAGGGAGCCCAGAGCAACACCACTCCTAGGCACCAGCTACCGCCTGCAGAGGTATGGGATAAACCAAGGCTCTTGCCTTCACATACTGTAGCTCTCCACTGAGCAGAAATTTTTACTGAGCTCCTAACGAAGATGTTCATGATTTTACCTGTGCAGACCCTGCCCAGGCACAGGAGCAGTTCAGTGTTAGCTGTCCCACATCTGCCTTGTCCTGTACCCATGTCTTGCCAGTCCCCTTAGCATTCGTCAAGGTTTCTCAAAAGATAAACAGAGCTTTCACTCATTTAGAGACATCAAAGTACCACTTAGTCACCTGCAAGTCTTGTCTGATTACACGTATTTCTTTTTCAGGTGAAAGGAGATGCAATGCCTGTCTCCCAGAGGGAATATGGGCACAAGCCTCTGGAGCTAGCCTTCATCCCAGCCAGAAACCTGCCCCTGTCCCTCACGTTCCTCCACTGCCTTGTCAACACTTCCCATGCATAGCTTTATCTTGCATCCCACAAGCAATTACTTTTTAAAATTGCTTCCTGTGAAACACTCTGCTGTGGAGTTCTTTTAAGAAAACATTACTTGTGCCTTTCACCTCTCTCCGTGCAGTGTTCTGCTCAAAGAGCGCTGACAGACGGTAGGGGCTGCTTTAAGGGAGGTGTTTTGCAGCAGCCCTGCAGATCCTGCTAACGGAGGTGCTTTGCAGGTCTGCACCTAATGAGTAACTCAGCCAGCTTTCCCTCGGCTGGTACCTTTTAAAACATTCCCGGCGGTGATGGCTCAAAACAATAAATAATTTTGGGTTTTTTTCTGTCCTTCCTTTGCACAGTAAGATGTCCTGTACTTGAGAGTACCCTCCACAATAAAGCTACTCACATATGAAGAGAGGGTAAGAGCAGCTTTTTGGCTAATTCTTCCAAGTCTTCAGTCTTTTTAAATATTCCCTCCGCTCCTTCCAAACTGTCTGCTCCTGCTCTACCTGTTGTATTTATTTCTTCATTTAGCCTTTGATTAATTGGTTCTTCAGTCTCCTAAACCTAATTTCCCCTTCCTGATGGGGTCCATAATCCTTTCTCCTGGAGTCCCACTTGCTGTCCTCTTTCTTTGCTTTCAATTTGCTTAAGATTCTTGGTCTTCTGCAGTGCAGATGATAAAAAGAAGAGGAACTGAGAGAAGGGGTGCAGCAATTCAATAACAGTATAATGAAACAGTAACATACCGTGGACATAGAGCGACCGGGACCCCAGGACCCCTGTGCCGAAAGAGGGCCAGGAGACAGGCAGTGGGCACAGCAAAAGAGCTACAGGACAGTGAAGGGAAATGAGAAGAAAAGATGGGTTGGTAGAAGATGAGGAGGATGGGGCAGGGAATGGAAAAGGATATGGAAGATAATGGAAATGAAAAGACCAGAATGGGAAAATTAAAGACACAATGGAAAGAAAATTAGTTGGATGAGAGATGTAACCAGAACAGGAGGGAGAGAAACAGGACAGGGAGAAAGAGAGAGAAAAAAAGAGACTCATTATCCGGTCACGTGAGCTCCCAACAGGGGTGAAGTGTGCCAAAGCTGAATGCCCAGCACAGGCTGCCCGTGGCCACGCCGGCCAGGCTGTTCCCTCTGCTCTCTCTGCACTAAGGACACTTGGCAGAGGAAAACTCTTGCCCAGTACACACCGGTCCAGCCCCACTGCAGTCAGTGGGATGCTGCTGGTTTAGGCCAGCTGAAGAGGCATCCAAAGAGCATGCAGACTGGCCACGAGTGGGTATGTGAGCAGCCAAATAAAGGGTATTTTCTTGTTCTCTGTTCCTCGTTTCTTGCTCCAGATAGCTTAACTGACGTCAGACTTGGATTTGCGGATGCGTTTCCTTGGCTTTACAGCTTGACTGACTGGAACCGTGCTCAGCGCAGCGGCCGCTTTTTGTGCTTCAGACTCCCCCAGTCACCAGATCCCTCCCACAGAGCCCAGAAATACCTACCCATCGATATCCACAAGGTCCTCCTCACTGCGCAAGCTCAGCACATAGAGCGTGGACATGGACACCACACTGGAAAGAAAGAGAGAGGGAGAAGCTGAGGATGTGCACGGGGCGAGGGATATGTCACAGTGCTGATCTGCTTCCAAGGGATTTTCAGCCCATGAAAGCACCCCCCTCGCTACACACCCCACGGAGGGCACGGGCCGAACCGATGAGCTGTACGGCAGCGGAGCGGCAGCCCAGGCTGTGGTCTCACCTGAATGCCATGATGATGACCAGGGCGATGATGGTGCCCTGCAGGAAGCGCTGGCTGATGCAGGCCTGTTCAGGGACAACTGATGGAGACTGCAAGAGAAAAACTCCAGGATAGCTCCAGACTCCTTCCTGCTCTGGTCCTTGCACAGATCTCACCCAGCCCAGCCCAAGTGCTCCTCCTGCTCCCCTGCAAGCCCTGAAGCCCCTCAGCACAGAAGCCATATAACATCTTCATTGGGCGTGGACAAAAGGGATCATGGAAATGGGAGCAGACAGGGTCTCTCCCTCTGCAGCGTATGTAAAAGAACACACGAGGACCACCCAGACGGCTGTTCTTAGGCAGACCACCTTCCCCCGCACCATGAGGCTCCTTTGGGAGCAGCCCCTTACCTTGCTGGCTACTTTGTGGGGCCGCTTTTTGTGAGGCACGCTTCCCGCACGGCTGAACTGGCTTCCCGTTTGGCTGCAAGGGGAAAGGAGGAATGGAGCTGAGCTGTGCAGGGGCAGCACTCGAAGCAAATCCCAGGCAAAAATGTGATTCTCTGGTAGGGAAGAAATCTCTGTGTGGCCTGGCAGTGACAAATCCTTGTCACTTCATCTGCTCAGGGGTAGGTGCAGTGCTGCTCCGTGGCCCAGAAAGCCTGAATTCTGCCCCAAAACCTGCAAAGGCTGACCAGGGCCAGTGTGATCATTTCGGTAGCACGAGAATCTCTTTGCCCTGAGAAAGGTGCTCACGGGAAACACGGAGACTATTTCATAGTGTTTTTTTGGGGGGCTGGGCTAAGAGCAGGCTGTGGGTATGTGTCTGCCAGACCCGTCTCACTAATTTCAGCTCCTTGAAACTACCCCAGGCCAAATAACAACTGCCGACACCCCACCACTCCTCCCCATCTCCCCTTTCCCAAACTGAGCTGTTGCTCAGCGCTGCCTGGGCTCAAAAGGAGACATCTCTTTGTATCCCTCAGCATCCCCTACCTGAATGTCCCAGAGCTCACAGTTGACTTCATGCTGTCCAGCCGCTTGAGCTTGGCCAGCTTGTGACTCCACCTCTCCAGCTCATCGATGCGAGTCTCCAGGTTGTCTGTCAGTTTGCACAGCTCCTTCACGGCTCCCACATTCTCCATGAAGATGCGCTCCTGCCAGAGAAGAGGTCGGTGGCCTGAGTCGTCTGGCATTGGGAGGTACTCCAACTCCTGTGGGTCTGGCTGCCCTGACTGCTCTCCCATGGCCTGCCCAGGGGAAAAGCTACAGAACACCCAGCTCTGGGGGCAGGAACACCCAATGTGACACATCTGGATCTCTACAGCCCCTGGATGCAAGAGCAAGAGATATTCTCTTCGAGCCCAACCAGAAAAATAAATGTTAGCCTGGGATCCCTGAGAACTCTGTCTCCTACTGGTGCTAATCCAGAGTCCTTAGCTACAAAGGACAGACACAAAGTCCACTGTCAGTCAGGAGCCCTTGGTCCAACCATGTGAGCAACGCTCCCCATCTGCCCCTGCTCTGCTCTACAGTGCAAGCTGTTGCAATTATTTTGCAGCATAATCCAGCAGACAGTTGAGCCAGACCTCCCCAGTACCCACCCTTGGGCTCTGCGGCTCCACTCGCCCACACAAGCACTCCCTGAGGCAAAACATCTCGCTGGTGTGCTGGTCCAACCCTGCGCTCTGAGGATCTTGGACACCACGGATAATTTGTGGGCAGCAGGTAGATGCCTCTTGGGAGAGCTCAGCTAGAGCAGACCACAGAGCCTGCTGTGTGCTGCAGCCCTTTTGTGGGGCTGATGCTGAGCTGCAGCCCATGGAGGAGGGCTGTATGCAGAAAAAAAGGACAGCAATGGCCTGGACACGTGCAGATGGGACAGAAAAGGTCATGCTCACAGCTACTGCTAGCTGGTAATGTAACTGCAGGGATCTAGGCTGCCACAAAGAGAAACAGGGCACTAAGGTCAGTCCTGGCCATTCCTACTCTGGATAGAGTGATGCAGGAGAGAACTGGCAGCTTTGGGAGGCTGTCCCCTTGATGTCCAGAGCAGAAACAGGCTGCCACAGGTTACAGAGAGGTCAGGCAGCCAGGTGTTCTGGGTTATCTTGACATAACCACATTATCTTATCCAGAAAGGAGAGATTATGACTAAGAGCCTCCCTACAGGAGGCTGCCAACAAGGAGCCCTTCCTGAGGGAGATGCTGCCAACTTTCACCAACATCAGGCTAGTTCCTCCCTGCTGATGTCTGCCCTCCACCCAGGGCTGCTCCTGACAACCGAAAGACAAGCCAGGTCTGAAACTCATGGGTGGTGTTGGCCTAGAAGCATTTCCCAGATATCACAATTTTTCTCTTCCATTTCCAGCTCCACAGCTCCCCAGAGCCAGGTTCCACAGTGTCCCCAGCCTCCTCGCCCCTCCCGGCTGCCACCAACCTTGTTCACCACCAGGAAGTTCTCAAGGGTCTTCCCATTGGAAAAGACCAGGTCCCCGGTGTCCTTCACAGCTTCAGGAAGGATCTCCTTCACCTCCTGAGCAATGACGCCTGTGTGGAAACAGCGCAGTAGGTTACAAGGGAATTTGATTAGATGCCTAAACTTCAGGTGATGAGAAGCCCCTGCTCTCCTGCCCCATGCCCAGGGGGCTGCCCCAGGGCAGAGGTGGCTGCAGCTGCCAGGCCAGGTGGGGCAGCACTGCCTGGCACCATCAGCAAAATGCCACCGTAGGCTGCAGAACACGAGGTGCAGCGCTGCAGACACAAGCAGGTTGCTGTGGTGTGACGTGGGGCCCATACCTGTCTCAGAGGTGTTGTCAATGCCCACCGTGGCTGCAAACTCAGGCTTGTAGTTGTAATGTACTAGACGCATGCGAGAGATCCTCTTCAGCTGCTCTGTGGTGTCCACCTGGGACAAAACAGACACATGCAACTCTTAAAGTGGGGTGTTGCTTCTGAAGTTCCCATGACTCCCATTCCAAACAGCAAATCACACTGGCTCATGGCAATACATCTGTGAGACAGCCCTGAACGCTGCCCAGGGCAGCCTTCAGGGCAAATAGTGTTTGCACTGGGGTTAATCTCCAGTTCTTGTCACTGGACAAGTTCCTCGGCAGGAGGAGACTGAATCCCATTGCACAACCAGGCAGAGGGCAGGGGCAGTTCTCATAAATACGAGATATGATTGTCCCCTCCTTTTCTGGAGAGGCACATCCAGCTGAGAGAACTTCAGAGCAGAGCTGAGCCTCTCACCCAGGCTATCTGAGATGCTTGCCTGTTTCCAGGTTTGTAACTTCTGCGTTTGCTAGTTCTGGCTAACACTGGAAAGGTCAATATTCCCTGACATGGTGGACAGGCTGTGTTTGGGACAGACAGGGACAGACAGACTTCTAAGGCACTTCCTATCTGGTCAGTAGGAGCTCAGGTAGCCCATGAGGGTTGTGTCAAAATCGGCAGCTGAAAGAGGCTCACAAGGACACTCACACTTCTGTGGTGCCTCTTCAGATCCCTGATCACCCCAAGCCTACCCTGGTTACCTGGCTCTTACCTCCTGGATGTCCTCCTTCACTCGGACATCTGAAGGGTGCATCAGTGAACCCATGACCTTCACATTGCCATGGACCACCAGGGCTTCATCCGGGCGGTCTGTGTTGATGCCAACCCGGCCGTGGTGAAAAACAGTATCAGGGAGCTGTGCCCGCTGCCACAGCACATCGCTGTCACTCTCAAACTGGCCAGGGTTGGAGGCCTGTGGAGAGATGAGAAAGTGGGGACTGAAAAGCAGCAGCAGCAAAACCGGGGATAGAAATAGTGTGGTGCTGCTGAGCAGGGGCACTCTGAGATGTACGCAGGGTGAGGATGCCAGGAGAGCTCCACAGAGCCATCCCTCCATGCACATTGCAGGACTGTGCGGCAAGAGATGGACATCAGAGAGCCCCAAGCTGCTGCAGTGGCCTGGACAGTGCCAGGCACCCCACGGCAGCACTGTGCCGTCCCCACTAGCGTGGGTGCGAAACACCTGCGAAACAAAGCTTGGTATAAGCAGAAGCACCCAAGGTCCTTGCTCCACAGAAGGAAAACAGATGGGGAAGATCTTGGCTGGAACAGGAGCATGTTCATCCGAGTACCCTCAGAACTGGGAGGGGGCTTTGGGGATGAATAGCCCAGGTGATGAGATCCTGGCATGGGTCCCTCTCCAGCCTGCAGCGCGCTGAATTACAGCCCTCAAGGATGAGCTGTGGCAGTCCCAGCCTCGCAGGAGGGACAGCAAGGAGGTGGATAAAGCAGAGCCAGCAAAGGACAAGTGAGGCCATGGAGGTGCGAGACAGAGCTTTGCAGCAGCACAAGGCAAAGTAGCAGGGGCAGGGATCCACTGCCAGCCCTGGGAACAGATCCCAGCCTGCCCTTACGACAGAGGCAGCCTCAGCATTCATCTGCTGGCCCCATCTAAGCCTCCCTCTGCAGGAACCAAGCCTGTGCCTGCTCTGCTCCTCTCCCTAAAGGAACATCCTTGCTTTCTTGAGCTGTTACCTCACCTATCAGAACTGTTCCTAACAACCCCAACCAGAACCACGCAGGACAGCAGGAGACCAAGGCTGTTGCTCCTAGGTCCCAAATTCTGGAGTTCTGCCCTGCTGCCGTGGTTCTGTGACCCACTCACAGGCTGAGACGGAGCGATTCAGGCTGCCTGCAATTCCCAGCAGTTCTACGCTGGGCACCCTGGAGGTGCATGACTCACCATGAACTTACTTGCCTGCAGACTTTGAGGTCACCCTGCTTCTGTTTTATTCCCTGCCTTCACACCCCAGAGCTGAGTGCTCCGGCAGAGCCCCAGCAGAGCCTGGGGATGGTGCCTTTCTCTCCCTGCTCCCCTTCATTGGAGCACTGCAGCCTTAGGACATGCAAAAGGTGCTGCCCTGGGAAGGTACCCAGTCCTCCCGCACCTGGAGGCTGCAGAATCCCAACAACACTGTTCCCTCACTCCCACCAGGCTCTACCCTGGACAGTGGTCCGGCCTTGGGAGAACGGGATGCTTTCCCTATCCTGCAACAGGTTCTTGCATGCCCTGAGGCTGCTCTGATGAAGCAGGTGTGGAAAGGCTGCAGCCAGAACCCAGCCATGGGCATGGACAGCTACAAGCAAGGCGGTAATAGTTTGGAGAAGGTGGGGAAAGGCTGGGTGGGGAAAGCACTGAAAAGCCAGAGGAAGGTGGGAAGATTGCCCAGGACATCCAGCAAAGGACTGCAGGGCACCTGCAGAGGCTGAGGGAGGAGAAAGGGACTTACTCTGACGATGATGCGCTCAGAGATGTGGGCTGCGAGCGTGTAGTTCTGGTTCTGCGCGTGTGCCTGCAAGGCTACCACGAGCATGAAATACCTGCCAAGAGGGGAGAGAGGTCAGGGTGCCATCCTGCACTGGGAACTGCCGAGTCTGCTCTCGCACTGGAGCCTGAGGCATGGCACCAAGCTGTCATGGTGGGCTTGGTACATCCCCGCTCCTTGTGCTGTGGGGCACAGGCACTGTCACCAACCCCTCAGAGTGGAGGAGACCCTTCCTGTGGCCACAGCAGACACCTCCTTTCCTCCACCCAGACAAAGACAGCCAATTCAGGACCTGTCCTCCTCCCTCCAGCCACACTCCCTGATCTGGGGACTGGCACATCCCCAGGCCCTGAGTGCTCAGGACAGCTTGGACAAGGCACCTGTGCTCCTCACCTCTGGTCTGGGTTGGGTTTGCCTTTCTTCCGCATGTTGTTGGCAGTGGTCTCACTGAAGTGCAGGCGCCCCACGGTGACCTTGGTGACCTGCTCTGGAGGTAGGTTGACCCTGAGGAAGGGAAAACAGAGGAGTGAGCGAAGATGCCACTGGAGAGAAGGGTCTTTGGGGAATAGCCAGCTCCTGGCCTGCTCCACGGCAGGTCTATGAACTGGGCACAGAGCAGAGCGGGGAATGTAAAGAGAAGAAAACTTTTTTGTGGGAAACAGAGGAGAAAAGTGGAGTGTGATACCCACAGTACTGCCCTGAGACCTCCGACTCAGCCCCTTCCCCACCCTCTCCTGCCACCGCTTACCCCCCCTCCGTGAACACCCCCCGGCAACACTCACGTGACGGGGTTGAAGGGCCGTTTGCTGCGGTCAGACTGCGACTGCTCGATATTGATCGACTGGTTCAAGGCCTCCAGCTGGAGGGGAAGATCGAGGCGTGTGAAGACGGGCAGAAAGCTGAGACCTTCCCAGCTCCTCCCCAGCGCAGGCCAACTGTCTGCCCAGCCCTCCTAGGACCCAGTACCCCCCACTGGCAGCACCCAGCTCGAGTGTGGCTGTTGCCCAAGCATGGGTGCCTTCCTTGGCAGGGGGGCAGCTGGGCTTGGCAGGATCTTCCCAAAGTACCTCTGTACCTCTAGAATCAAGGCTCAGTGAGAGGCAGCCCTGAAGCACCCAGGCAGTGACTGAATCCGTCTTAGGACTTGTATTTTGAGACCTGCCTTGTTCTGGCCTTCAGCACCCCCCTACACGCAACTTAGCACGTGAAGATGTGGTGCTGCCTCATCCCAGCCATCTGCTGAGCACCCCTTCTCCCTGCTGGTGTGGCTACTGGCCCTTAACTCCCGCTTGCCTTCACTCCGTGCAGCTTCAGGTAGAAGCACTCTAAGGGTTTCAGGCCTTCAGGGGTCTTCACATACTTCGGATCTCCAAGCATGCCGATGTAGACCGTGACCTGGAAGTGATTCTTCTTCTGGCACACAAAGGCATCGTCGCCCACAGAGAAGTTGAACCCCTTGTCAGCATCCACGCGGTATGTGAGCATCGGGCTGTGGAAAAGGCAGTGAGCGTTACAGCCCCGTGCACAGGCTTGTGCTTGTGGGGGGAGGATGAGCCTTCCAGCACTGGGCTCCCAGTTCCAGAGAGACAGGGAGCTACTGGGGATGGGGCAGCAGAAGCTGTGGGGATGATGAGGGGATGGAGCATCTCCCTGATGAGGAAAGGCTGGAGAGCTGGGGCTGCTCAGCCCGGAGGAGAGAAGACCGAGGGGCTCTGATCAATGCCTACAGACACCTTAAGGGCGAGTGCCAGCAGGACGGGGCCAGGCTCTTTTCAGCGGTGCCCAGCGACGGGCCGAGGGGCAACGGGCACCAACGGCAACACGGCAACTTCCATCTGCATGTGAGGAGGAACTTCTCTGCCTCGGGGGTGGCAGAGCCCTGGGCCAGGCTGCCCAGAGAGGCCAAGGGGTCTCCTTCTCTGGAGACGTTGGAACCCGCCTGGACGCGGCTCTGTGCAGCCTGCTCTAGGGGAGCTGCTTCAGCAGGGGGGTGGGCTGGGTGACCCCCAGGGGTCCCTTCCAGCCCCCACCCTGCTGTGTCTCTGTGAGCAGAGGCAACAAGGGGTCCATAGGGCACAGTGCACAGCCACATCCCGGGGTGCGGATGCCTGTAAACCACCCCAAAGGGGGAGTGGGAAGGGCTGGGGGGACAGCTCACCACCATGTCCCACCACACCTGAACAGCAGCTGTATGGTGAACAGTCCCACCTCGCCGCAGACTGCGAAGGCCACCTCTGCTCACATATAGAGCCACAAAATAATCCTGAGGCACAGCAGGCATGTGGGAGGGGAAGGAGGGTTGTCTGGGGGCAAAAGAGACAACCCCTGATGCTGTCCCTCCTGCCTTGCACCGATGCTGCTTTTGGGTGCTCATGGGGCTGATCGGCACAGGCATGATGTGAACCCAGGACCTTGCCTAAGCCAGGCAGCAACCCGTCCTGCTGGGCAGGGCTGAGAGCTCAGGGCAGGTCCATACCTCCCTGAAGCTGCCAGTTTGGCTTTAGGTAGGTCTTCAACTGGAAAGGAATACTGTTCCTGTGACTAGGATTTGATGAGGATGCTGGAGCAACCACCCCTCTATATGCTACGCAATAGTACTACTACTGTAAACAAAGTATAATACGAGCCACAACAGGCTATCACCTCCTTTCTGAGCGCTGCTCTTAAAAGTGCAGAGGCTCAGCCCTGGCTCAACACACGCTGGAGATATCGAGCCCCACAGCCTGGCCAAAGCCTGGAGCAAACACCTTAATGCTGCTCACTAGGAGGAGAAGCTCAGGCTGACTTGGTGGGGGTCCCACGCCTCCGCTTGCTTCACCCACCGCATTCCCACCGCCACCTGCGCTGCTGCCAGGCGGTGCTGCCTGCCTGCCGGATTCCTGCCGAAATCACAACCACCTGCTCCAGCTGCTGCAAGAAGCTTCCAGTTCCCAGTGGGCAGGTCCAGAGGAGGAGGAGGGGGCCCTGGCTGCCCGATGAACACATACCAGCTGGGGAGGGTTTAATCTACATCTCCTTAATGGGCTGGTTACCATGGGAATGAAAGAAATATGCAGCCTTTGCAGCAAGTCCCCTTTCTCTCACCATCCAAAAACCCAGACCTGGGCTGGTGGGCCCCTGGGGCGCTGCCGCCCTATGCAGGGGGAAGGAGATGCCTCTCATCCTGCCTCCCCATCAAGCAGTTCTAGCATAACACCAAAATCCCATTGCTTTTAATTAAAGAACTACAAATGAGGTAAAGGGGTGCTCAGCCTGGCCTTTGACATCAGGCTTAAAAATTATGGACCAAAACATTCCACCAAAGCAAACCACTTCTGACTTCCACCTCCAGTTCTTAACACGGACAGACACTGCCCAGAGCGGTGGGATGGGAGGTGGACAGACTGACAGCGATGGACAAGGCACACCTCAGCAGATTCTGGGAACCAGGAGATAGGAGATACAGAAAGGTCATGCTTGCTCCCCTGCTGTCCCTTCCTTTCTCCTGGGAAGAAAGCCATTCTAACCCCACCACCACACTTGTGGGATTAATGTGGATGAAACCTGCGGGTGTTTCCAGGCAGCCGTGAATAACGCTGGGCTGGCCATGAGCAACTACTCATTTCTTGCACCCGGGGGACCGGCAGCTGCCATGCCGTGCCCCGAACACAAACCAGACGGTGGGAGCAAAGCACTACCTTAGCCCAGAAGCACGAGAGGAATTCCCCTGTGCTCTCACCCTCCTCCCAGACTCAGCCCTGAATTCTCCATCTGTTTTTTCTTGTTGGGGAGCTGCGACTTGGGCTGGCCCGAGCACCCTCTGTGCTCACCCCGGGGGTGGCAGAGCTATGCCCGACTGCTTTCACCAAGACCCTGCCTCTGCCTGCCCAGGACCCCCAAGCGTTCACCACTCACCCCACTGGTTTTTAAGAGAAAGCCAAGGAGAGGGAATGTCTGACTGAGCTTGCAAACCACGGATGCTTCCACAACATGCTCTGGTTAGCATCACTCAAACTGATGGCTGCTAAACACATGCTGATAGAGGGGAGACAGTCAGGTTCCCCCTCCTCTGTCTTCTAGAAATGCCTGGTCCCTGCAGAGCCACCTTCTCAGAGGCTCCTTTTCTCTGAGTTTTCCCAATGGCAGTGGCTGGTGCATCCCCCAAAGCTGGATCCCCGCGCTGGGGTAGACGGGAGGCAAGAAGCTGCTTTCCAGGGATCTCTCCAGCCCTCTGCCTTCAGCCTATCACTTCTGGCTGAGCCAAGGAGCTGCTCCCAGATCACCCCCACTGCAGGACAGGGTATCCCCTGGATCCCCAATTCTGGTGCTTTTTCACTCTCATATTGTAAATCCCACCTGGAGGCAGCAAATCCACCCCCCCACCGCCATGTGGCACGAGGACATCACGGCCTGCAGCACTGCAAGGAATCCAGTGACACTTGTTAAAAAACCATCCTCCCCTTCATCTAATCCCCAGGGACCTTAGAGTCACCCCCCACCCCGGCACGAACCCAGCATGGGGCAGCAGGCTGGCAGCGTGCCCCTCCCGAGATGTGCCCTCTGGATGGGCAGCTGCCACGGATGGGGCAGCAGGAGAAGGAAGGGCAGGTGACCCCAAGGCAGAAGCCGTTCCTGAGATTAGGGATGACACCAGCTGCTGACAAGTCAATGTCCTGGGGACAGCCAAAGCCATGCTGGCTTCTCCCAGGGAGAGCGCAGGGGTCAGAGGGCAAAGTGTCAGGAATAAAAGGTCTGGGGTCAAACAGATTATTTTAGCCAAAATGCCCCCACTGACAAAAGCAGATTAAGACAGGACTCAGAAGGCCAGGATCAGAGGAGATGAAGTTTCTCCCCATCCAGGTGAGGGTGAGAGGTTACAAGCTCCCCATAGCACCCACACTCAGAGGAGCAGGGAGCACCCTTGCCCTCTGCATTAAAGTGCAAAGCAAAGGGAAAGGCACTGTATGTCTCTGATGAAAAAGGAACAGTACTGGGACCCATGGCCGAGAGCAGGATTGTCAGAGGGATGTTCATATGCCTCAATTGTTTCCTTGCTGCAAGAAAAATCTCCCCCATTTCTCTCCTCCTGCCTTCCAGGTTCCCCAATATCTCAGCCACTCCTAAGACATAATGTCTGGAGATGCCCTAATCAAGGACCATTCACTAATTCCATGCAATCCCAGCTTCCTTTCTCTTCCAGTTTACAAACACCAAGATGGAGGAACCTACAGCTGAGCAGCATGACTGACACAGCCCCAGTGGTGTGTCCACAGCTCAGCACCACACGTGGTCCCTTCAGCTGCCTGAGATGCGCTTGCAGCGTCAGAGAGTGAGACTTCAGTGATCCATCACCACAGGATTAGCCAAGCTGGTGGACAGGGCAATCACCTAACCCAAAACACATCCAGCAGCATTGGACCATGTCACACTGGTCCCTGTCCCCTCAGTGAGATGCAGGATCTGCAGCAAGGCCAAGCTTGGTGCTGCTTGTAAGGACCCTTCCAACCGTGGAGTGCAAGCCTGAAAGCTCAGGTTTAGCCCCCAGACCGGAGCTTTGGGGCAGAGCACTGGGAGAGCACCAGTTTGCTTGACGGGAAGAGAATGGAACCAGCCCAGTTCCCAGGGTTGGAGCAGAGAGGCTCTGGTCCCAGCATGGAAATGTTTCTGTTGGGCTGCACTCCCTTTGCCAGCTGCCTTACCTCAAACTGCAAACCAACGGGCAGCGGGAGGAGGGAGCCTGCTGGCATTTATCAGAGCATGCTGTCAGGGAGATGGATTGCTCCTGCTCCCAGGAGTAAATTAGCGAACTGCTTGGTTCCAGGCCTCTTCAGCACCGCTGCTGGAAACCAGCTAACCCTTTTGAAGGTTCAATGAGTCTAAAACCACAAAAACAGTGCAAAAGGCCAAGAAGAAATATATTATCAATGAAACGGATCCAGGGACTTTGGTCTCCTTCAACCAAGCAAAGCCTGGGACACAAGCCCAAGACAGCCAAGACAGGTTTCCAGGCACCTCCGCTCGAATCCACGCAGCAACCCTTCCCTCCTTTCCTCCATTTCCTTAATCCAGCCTACTTCTAGGAAGTCTGTGTCAAAACTCAATCTATGCAGTTCATAAGAGCCCAGCTCCCCTTTGCTCTCCTCCGGGCAGAGCAGCCACAGGCTGCTCCACGCCTGCCGGGGGACAGGGAATCTGGTGCCACTCACACAATCAAATTCACTGTACAGGTCTCTTAGAAGGCAGAAAAAGCTACTTAGGAACTACAGAATCAGTTCAGATCCCCGCTACGCTGTCCCCATCAGCCACGGCAAGGGCTGAGACGGAGCCTGGCTCCGTGATACGGCCCAGAACAGCGGGATAAGAGAAATGGTTGAAGGGCCTCTACTCTGCAGCCTTCTGCCAGGAAAACGACTGAACAGAGATGAATTTTTCCACTTATTCACAGGCACAAGGTACAAATATGATCTGATGCCACAGCTACACCTACTGCATAAGAAGGGAGAGCTGTTACATGGGCTTGAAGGGTGCTGACACCAGCTGGAACAAACTCACTCAGGGCTACTGATCATCCCAAACCGCAGCAGGAAACTCTTAGGAGGAACAAAAAACTTTCAGCGATGGTTACTAGTGGACTCGATGACCTTGAGGGTCTTTTCCAACCTAAATGATTCTATACTAAGGGCCCTAATTTTGTGCGTGCAGGAGGAGAACATGGAGTATCATTTAGGTTTTTTTTTTTGCCCTGGAAGATTTTGATTAGTATGGAACATTACACATAAATCCACAGGCATCAGCATAAAACACATTCAAAACCATATTAAATAAAGTACTGACAAAGCAATTATTCCACTAGCCCAACAGAAAGTGTCATGGATAGATGCAGAAGCAGAGCTGGATCTCTCCTGTGCAGCCATACCCACTGGACTGGCTTTCTGTGAGGCAGAACAGGAGGAAAAGCTAATAAATTCCCCTCCCTGGAGGATGTGAGTGCTTGCCCCGCTCGGTGGAAATGCTACAGGCCGGATGAAGGTTCTTCTTCCTCGCACACAGCCGGGTGGAGCAAGAACAGTGTTTGAGAAGCCAATTTCTGTCCACATCAGGGCACAGCGCTGCTCTCTGCGTGCTGCAACCACTATTAAAAACATGGACAAGTTCTTGACTACCATCCTGGGGCAAGAACCTGACCCCCTTCGTACAGTCTCCCTGCTTAACCCACCTTCCTGGTCGCTTTTCTTAAGAACAAGAGTAGGAAAAATCAGATGATTTAGATGATTCAGATTCCTGGGGCTGCAAATAAGTTGGGGGCACCTGGATCACAGGGGAAAATATGTTCTCTCCAGGGGCAGGAAACTCCAACAGCACCTACAAACCAGAGGGCAGCTTCCAGCAGAAAGCAGGCTGGGAATGGCCAGTCCCTGATCTCAGAGGCAATGAAATTGTGGGAATACTCATGGATCTTGAAGAGACACAGATGCCCACTCATTTGCTGGGTATTCTCAAAAGGCAGAAAGGAAGGGGAAGACTCCTACTGGCTAAAACATGACTTAACCTAAAAAATGCCATTCTAGAGGAAGGAAGAGAAGATTGATCTTTTGGTGTTTCTCACAGCTCTATTCCAGTGCAGTGCTGTACCAGCAGAAATAACCAATCTCCCACTTCAAAAGAGATGCAGGTGCTGCCTGCGCAGGCTCCCCTGGAGCTACCCGGCCTTGACCCCACCACAGGGAGGAAGGCTGCACTGCAGCAGTTTGTAACTAAAACCTAATCAATCAGCCCCTGGCCTTAACCCTTAATTCTGGCCAAATCCAGCACCACAAGTGGGTTCATAAAATCTACGTGATGTCAGTTAAAAGGAATTTATTCATTACACAACGGGATGATGACCTAAATGCCACAGAAGGAGGTTTGCTCTGGCTTTTGCCCTAAATCCTAAGAGCAGGTATTAGGCAAGCGATCTCGAGCCCAGACCCCAAGAACATGGCAGAGCTGGGCTGGGTTTGCAGAAGTTACAAGCTGTGGTTTGCTGCACTTCAGCAACTTCTCTGTGCCCAGCAGAAAATCCTGTGCAGTTTGCCTCTGCCAATCTGACTGTATGATATCAGGGTGCACGGCAAACCTCTGGAGCTGGGACTGCAACACCTGCAGATGGTCCGTGACAAGCTGAAAGAGTTGTGACGTGTTTCTGATGAGAAACCGTTTACCTAGCACAGGTAAACAGTGGGATGGAAGGAAAAGGGGGACACTCATTGTGTCAAAGAGAAAAGCGAGGCCTCGTGAAAGGTTTGCTCCTACGATGCACAGCATGCTGTGGAGCCTGCTGCCTGCACAAGGTGCATTTGTGCTTCTGCCACGCAGTGAAAGCCCTGCAGAGATTGATGGTGGAAAAGAGCCTGCTCCAGGGACTGACAGGCTGTGAGCAAGCATTGCCCAAGTTAGAGAGGAGAGGTTCGCTTCTGCTGCCTCCACTTCTCCAAAATCCTTTGACAGAGGGCAAAGATACTGAGGCTCACAGGTGGGAGGCAGTACTAGCACAAAACCAGAGCCTGGGAGAAGCAAGAACAGCAGCAAAAGGCAAAGGTGACTTTGTCGGGTAGAAAACCGGCAGCGTCACAACCACGCAGTGACACCCATGCCCTGAAAACCAAACCATGGAGATGACGTGTCCAGGCAGCGTTCAGAGGAGGTGGGGGCTGGATGCAAACACTGCCCTGTGCGGGAACGCAGGAACTGGGGATTGTGGGGTGTGCACGCTCCACGAGGGATAGCTGGCTTCCCCCATCCTGCCCCCCACAGAAAAGCAAACTGATGGTGGAGAGCAGGACTGGACCGTGGAGCTGCTCACAAGTTCCCAGAAGTAGCTGACATTCCACCTGAAGGTAGGAGATGTTTCCCTTATGGAAACAGTCTGGTAAACCAGAAGTAACCAGCTCCCCAGATTAACCCTCTATTGCTGTGGCTGGGGAAACAGCCACAAACAGCCTGTGCAAATGACAGGATGTCCCCAAAGAAGTAACCAACTCCAATAGCCACTTCTGCACAGGGGAACAACCCTGGCATGCCTCAACAACCCATGGCGTGCCCCAACAACCCATGGCATGCCTCAGTCACCACCTGGTCTGCCTTAAAGATGGTACAAGGACTAGGGCTGGCTGAGGAGAACTGTGTGCAGGAGGGCTGGGGCTTGCAGCAGCAGCTTCCCTGCACATCACTGATCCCATCCTGCCTCCACGACTGGCCTCGCCTGGGGTCCTTGGCTCCCGTTCTAAGCACCATCCAGGCAAGGCGTGGTAATAGTCTTGTGTTATTCGGTATCACAGACATCAGAGCGCCCACTCCTCCACGCTCCCTGAGAGGACCCCTACCAGCCACTGGCTGTGCAAAAAGGAGGGGAAACAGGGGGGTTCGTTTGCTCGGCAAGCGGTTCCTGGAACCCAGCCTGCTGCTTACCAGCTCTCTGTCACCTCCAAGGAATGCAGGGAGGATCCAGAGCGGTTTCCTCATGAGCACTCCTCTTTCCCTATGCAGCTTGTCCACACGCTGCCTCCACCCTTCCCTGCCCCAGCCCCCCTCCAGCCCCATGCAGCCCCACCACCCCACCAGCCGCTGTCTGCTCCCCTGCCGGCCTCAGCCACACCAGCTTTCCTCTCCACCTACTGCCTTTGCCTCTGCCACCTCGCTGCCCCTTCTGGCTTCCCAGCTTGCCTCAGCCCCTTCCCCCTTCTTTTCTTTCTCTCCTCCTTTCCTCCTCTGCCCTTCAACTACTCCCACTCCTCCTCCTCCTCAGGCTCCTTTCCATGCTGCTCTCAAGCTGTGCTGAAGTGGCTCTAGATTACCTCCAGTCATCCATGCTATGCATTGTCTAGGAAATCCTCTAATACTTTTTTAAAACCCAGGACCTTGGTCAAGCCTGGGCAGGAGGAAAGGGTGCTGCTGGTCCAGACCACACTCCAGGCAAGGCTGTAGTTACCAGTGCAACCCTCCACGGCAGACCAAGGTCTGAGGGGCTCCTGACCTGCCGCCTTCTGGCTCCTGACCTGCCTTCTGCTGGCTCCTGACCTGCCTTCTGCTGGCTCCTGCAGCGCCAGCCCCATCCCTTAACCTTCCACCAGCCCTGCAGAAGTGCAGAGCAGTGACTTTCTCCATGGCAAAGGCACAGTGGGAAGAGTATCTCCACCACAGCGCAGGCAAGCAGAGATCAGCAGGTGACAGGAGAGGACAAGGGGGAGCCCGGGGAGATCCTTGTCCCGTCTTGTGAGTACAATGCCCCCAACCCCTTGCCACTCATACAGGAAAGGTGAACCTGCCTTTCTCTGAAGGTGGATGAATTACTTACAGTTCTTTGTAGTTGGCATCATACAAGGTTGCCCACTTGTTCTGTTGATGTGGCTGCCACTTTATAGACTGGTAGTTGGGATCCAAGTAGGAGCCATTCAAGCTGTCATTATCTTGAATCAGGCCTGCAGTGAGGGGAAAACACCTATTTCAGTCACTCCAACAGCAATCCAGCTGGATCAGAGCACAAGGAAGCAACGGGCATTGCCTTTGCGGCTGGCCTGAAGCTTGCCTCCTGACTGCCAGGGCACCGCCACGGGCATGAGGTCTGGGCCAGGAAGAACTCACCACCCTGCCCTCCTCCTGGGGGCCCAGCCGGGGTGAGCCCCACCAGCTGGCACCCTGGGGTGCCCACGTGCCCTCCTCCCGAGCGCCCTGGCCCAGCGGGGTGCCCGGGCTGGCAGCAGGGGTTTGTGTGCTGAGGGTATTAAGGGAAGGGGGATGGGGAGGGGGGCAGAAACCACATACCTGGTGAAAGCGCTCCCGGCTGGTGCCAGGGAGGCGTTTGGACTCTGTCAGGGTTGAGTGGCACGGACCCCATACCTGGCTCCTGCTTTATCAGCCCGTTGAGCATCTGTGCATTGAGGGTGTTGGGGGGCGACTCGGAGTGTTTCCGCTTCTTGGCAGGGTGCACCGGGAGGCTGCAGAGACCCGTGGGAAAGCAAAGGCTGAGCAGGAAAGCAAGAGGTGGAGAGGTAACGACCCCGCAGCCTGTGACCAGGAAAAAGCTGGGATCTCACAGAAAAACCAAAACCTTCCTGCAGGGAGCCACAGGCTCCTTCAGCACTGTCACCACCTTCTCCCACAAGGCTGTGCCCACCCGCCCTGTGAGAGCCAAGCTCTGTGCCATCCATGTGCTGAGCTGCACTTTTGCTTTCCTCTTATCTGTCCCCACCACCCGACTCTGAACGATGCACTGCAAACCTCTGCCCCACACTTTAGGTCACCCCCTCCTCAATGCTTCCCCAGCTCACTCCCACAGAACTGGTGCACACTCCTTAACTTGCAGTTAAACCCAGTAATTCTGCTCATGCATTCTGCAAGCCCCCAGCATCCCATTCCCTCATCCCCCCTTCCCAAATCACACAAATAGCTCTGAAAATCCCCAGCACCCTGAGGCCTTACTCTGCTCCATGTTGCTGGAGTAGCTGGTGCAGCATCTGCGACTGCTGGGCATGGTGGAGGTCGGCAGGCGCCATGCCCTGCCCGATGCCGTACGGTGGCATCAGGGGCTCAGCCTTCATGTACATGTCTCGCTGCAGGCTGGGGTAGTGAGGGTTGTGCTGCTGCTGGTGTGGGTGAGGGGGTGGTGGCGGGGGACCCTGAAGGTGGGGTGGTGGAGGCGGAGGCGGTGGCGGAGGGTGCTCCAGGCGAGAAGGGGGAGTCATGTGGCACATGTTTTCGGGGGTCATGGTCCGGAGGAGGTGAGGATCTTGAAAGAGAGAAAGGGTAATAGCTGTTAGACCAGCAGGTAGGGCCACGCGCTGTGTTCCCTAAGCCCAGGTCCAGCACAGACACAGCACTGCCCTCCCCCTGAACCGTCCCAGTCCTGGTTACCTCCATGAGCCTGCACCTCCCTGCCTCTTCTGCCTAGCCCCGGCATGGCCACGTCTCCTCAGCCACCCCCTCCGCCTTGCAGTGGCCACCTTGCCCTCCACTGACTCCTCTTCCCAGGTTCCTCAATGGCCCCAGCACCCCCCAGACACGGCCAGGGCTCCCCAGCAGAACCAGAGCAGCACGCTCCCTTTCTCACGCCAGAAGCCTTTGCTGTCAGCATCAGAGTCTGTCCAAGGGGTACGTACAGAGCAGGGACCCAGCAGGGCCCGGCTGGCCAGCTGAGAAAGGGACACACAACGCTACGAAACCAGGTGTCTTGTGCTGCACCTCTGCTGAGAAGAGGTGAGACTGGAAGGGGTAAGCACGAGGGGAGCAGGCAAGGCCCAGCATCTCGAAGCTCAAAGAACCAAAACACCAAAGGCAACCAGGTCCTCAGGCTGGGTGACAACAGGGACGATTTCCCACAAACAGTCCTGATATTTGCTAAACCTAGGTATCTCAAGTGGATGCTCTGCACCAAAGGCATGCCTCTAGGAATTCCCAGGCAGCTTTTGTCTTGGCTTTGTATTTCCATTCAAACAGAAAATCCACCAACCACAATATTCCAGCACCGAGGAACTGCACGGACCAAGAAAGCACAGCTGGGGTCAAAGGTTCAAGTCAGCAACAGGGTCTGAAGCCTGTGCCTGGAGATGCGGAGCTGGAGAGAAAGCACCTGAAGTACCTGAACTTTGCTTAATTTTATGGATTCTGGGCACGGCGCAAGAGAAGTGCCCAGCAACATGCTCTTGTGGCAAAGAAAGCCCACTTCATGATGCCAGAGCTCCTTGTAGCTGTGGGGCCACAACACCCTGCCAAGAAAACAAACTCCCAGCCACTGACAGAGCCTTGAGAAGCCAAGGGTGGGATTCATCCCACAAAGCCTAGTCAGCCGAGAGCTGGGGGTCTCAGCTTGGTGCATTGCCTCATCTCCTCTGCAGTCCCAGCAGAGAGATGTGCCAAGGACGCCCACAGCTTGGGCCAGAGGCACCAAAGGCGGCTCATTGCTGTGCTGGAGTACCACCACGTGAGGACACTGGTTGTGTGTCTCCAACAAGAGCAGAGATGGGCATGGGAACAACTAGAGAAGAGAGAACTGAATGACCTGAACACCTCCAGGTCACCAGCATCACCACTTAGGATTTCCATGAGGGCACTTGTTTTTTTTCAAATTTAAACCAGAAGGAGACTTTGATCTCTACATTTCAATATACAAAAAATGACATTCAAATGTGATCCTACCATTCTCCTCCTCCATTTGGGACTGGATACTAAAGCCATGCCGTGCTTAGGGTCGATTTGACTATATCACCATCAAAAGAAAGGCGGGTGCGTGCAGGGGCATGCAAATCTGCCTGCCTGTCTGCAGCTGCAGCCCCCGGGTAGCTGTGAGCCCAACATGCAGCGAGGGCGAACAGCTCAGCCGAGGGCTTTTGCTAGAACCAAAACACTTTTGGAGGCTAAGAGCAAAAAAGTAAAGCATGCAAAGCAAAGTAATGTGGTTAAATCTCACCCAACGTGCCTTGAGAATGACTAGAAATTGGTGAGTGGACCAAAGGAAATAATATGAATGATTCTATGAAAGAAAAACCACACAGGCATTGGTGAGAAAGTTGGTGTGCTGGCAAGACTCGGACAGGCTCAGTGCTCAGACGGAGCAGGACACGATTTCCATCTTCTCTGAACTCAGCTGTTTGTACCACATTGCCTACAGCTCTGGGGGACCGGTCACACTAGTGACCACACCAGTGAAGTTTTAATACCATTCTCGTCAGAGCTCAGCCAGAATGACAGGATTAAGTGCCTATTCGGACTTTCTGGGAACAGTCAGCATTGGCATCATTTCAGCAGCTTCTTTTTATGTTTTAACACACTCTAAGAAAGAAAAGAAGGAGTTTGTGCCATGAGCAAGTGGAAGGCAAAGACCTGAGTCTGATGAACTGTAATCTCTTATGCCAGCTTCTTCCTCACTGAAGAAGCTGTACAGAGGAGAAAGAAACTGTAAAGAGAAGAAAATTTTCAGTTGGAACATGCTTCTTTAGCATAATCAAACCCTTCCACCACCAGATTCTGCAAGTGAAGAAACGCAGTGAAAAAAAAAACCACAGGAAAACTAAAAGGACGATCACCAGCTTTAGTGCAAGGCACATGAGAAATGAGCTGACAGAGACTGTGAGCAGACCTACGCAGGAAAATCTGTGCATAGAAATATCTCAAGATTTTACATGTGAGAGAAACTTCTCAGAACAGTGCATGCTAAAGATGTCATGCTGAGAAAAATATAACCTGAAAGAATTTACAAATTTTCCCAGGAAAATGCGAGTGAACATCCTGGATGTAGGTGAGTGGGTGTTTGAGGCATTAACAGGCAGGTCCTGGAGAAGCAGGAAATAGAAGCCTTATGAGGAAGTTTAACATTTCTCCTGCATGGAAGTCCTTCCCTCCCATCCTAGAATTAAAACAGATCTCAATACCATTCCAAAAGCCTGTGCTTGCTAAGGAGATTGACAGCACGGTCTTTAAATAACGGCAAAAAGACCAGCTAAACTCCTGTTACCCTCCTGAGACCTTCCCAGCATCCAGCATCAATGCCGACAAACAACGCTCGGACAAGTCTAGTCAAAAAATCAGCAAGCCTGGTGCTGATACCCAGCTGAAGAACATCACCTGAGAGAAACTGGAAAGTTCCAGGCAGTGACAAAACGTGCGGCTGATACACGGCCCTGGAGCAGGAGCTCTTCAGCAGGCTTCCCTGCCGCTGGGAAGCACACAGCCTGGTCCCCAGCCCCACAGAACCAGCCTCCACCCACCTTTTCTTCATCAGGACAAAGCTCATCTGTTTTCACAGCTTTTGCCTAATGGCTGGAGGTGTGTCTGCATGAGCCTGCACCTACGGGTGTCCCCACAGGGTACCAAGGTCTTTGCAGAGAAGAGCGACCATGTCCGGGGGCATTTGGCCCTGGGGTACATAAAGAAACCCAGGGGTGGGGAGGGACTGTAACTTTGCAGGTGGTTTAAGTGCAAGACAAAGCTTCTTTGCACCCTGCTGTGGACATCTGCTTAAGCTAAACACCAGCAAAGCACAGGTGAGAGAAAACACGTCCAGGGCCCTACTACAGGGGACGTGGAGGGGGATAGCAGGGAAGGTACCTGCTGGGTCCTGCCCCCCCAAGCAGGTGCCACCAGGCAGCCTTGAGCCAGGCGCTGGGCTGGATGGATGGACTTTGCTCTCTGAACAGCCAGGCTGTGGCTGACCAATGAGGCCAAAGGATTTGACCAGGAATCAGAAAACTCCTCCCGTTGCGAGGACTGGAAAAGTGAGATATATTCATGCTGAGCCCTCCTACTGAGGGCTGCTGGGGCAGGGCTGCTTCCACCCATCCTGCTCCCTTCAAAGGCTTTCTGCTACCTGCCGAGATCTCTCAGGGCACTTTTCCAGCACACATCGGACTGGATTCCTCTGCCCACGCTCGCAGGAGGGTCCTGCTCCCTGGCCAGCCTCCTTTCTGGAGCTGTCTCAGGGACAGCCTGGCCAAGCACGAGGGCTCCAGGGAGATGGGGAGGTCTCCATCCTCGGGAGTTTGGAGATCAGGACCAAGGAGCAGCCTTGCTTTCCTGCAGTGGCCGGGGCTGCCAGGCAACATCCCTGGGACAGAGTATTTCTGATTTTCAGCCAGGTATTGATGGTATGGGGCACGCCATACCCTTACCCAGCTTTGCTCCTGCCATCCTGACCAGAACTCAACTTCCACACGCGTAACTTAGAGCAAAGATGAGCACGGCTCAGCAACGCAACCAGCCAGCCAGCTTTGGCACCACTCAGCCCAACTGATGGACCCAACTTCCAACAGCCTCAGAACAACTCTTGGAGATCAAGCCCGCACAGAAGGACAGCAGCCTCAGGGCTGGGAGAGGAGCCTCATGTCCTCCCCTGTGAAACACGGCAAGAAATGTGTTTCTTAAGAAGCATCTTAAGTGAATGTCCTGACCCTGCAGCACGGCCAGCCTTGGCACCGGCGGCTCGTGTACAAACTGGGAGACCTTGTGCATCATTCAAGGGGCAACCCATGCATGAGCGTCCAAGAACATGCCCTCACAGCAGACACTGCATCTTCACTGTGCCCACAGCATATTGCAATTTCCACAGGCTTCTAACCAGGGCCGGAACAGGGGCTGATGCCTTTGTGAAACGCAGGGCCCATGCTTTGTGCTCCGAGCTCCAGGGAAAAAAAAGGTCCAGGAGTGTGATCCTTCCCTTGCCAGGAAGGACCTGCTTTGTGGGTGCTCTCCGGAGCCTTCTCTCCTCCCGAAGCAGAGGTGCTGCTGCTCCACCAGCACGTCAAAGCAGCTCTCCCTGTGGTGAGCAACCCGGCCTCTTTGTTATATTTAAGGAAGGGCCAGGAGGAATTCCAGGGATTTTTTTTAGCAAGATAAACAGAACTCTTGACCTCTTCCATCAAAAAAAAAGAGAGCAGGCGCTGTTCCTGGTGGGGACTGGGCTGGAGCCTGGGGAAGAGGGTGCTGCTGCCGAGGGGGAAGGGAGACCAGAAGCAACCTTCCTTCCTCACCAAGGAGTTTCTTCCACCGAAGAGCAGTGAAGGTCACCAGAGGAACCGAATAACGCTCGGTGGCTTCCCCAGGGAGGGTCTGGCAGTGACCCTGCCTGCACCTCGGGGGCACCCAGCTCTCTCTGCCCTTCGCAGGGGGAGCAGAAGACCCCCAGGCTCAGCTGGCCCCACTGGAAGGGAGGGAAGGGCTGGGAAGGAACTTACTGCTGAACGGCGGGTTCATTTCTGTCTCCCCGAGCCAGGCTCCATTTCAGGGACGCGCTCCCACTCCTTGCCTTTGGCTCACCCGAGGCAGAGGGCAGGACAAGGAGGCTCACAGGCTCCACATCCCACCCTGCCCAGGGACAAGCCACACCGCCAATCTCTCCCCGTGTAAGTGGATTCCCACCTTGCCTTCTCTCCTGTTCCCTCTCTCGCTCGCTCTCCCCCCTTGCAAAGACTAGCAGCAGAACAATAGGCGAAAGTCTAGGGATATTTACTAACTGATAATCTCCCCACGTATTGCAGCCGCCTGTTTTCTCCCGTCTGATAAAGATTTCAGAGCCAACCACTTTCACAGAACAAAGAGGGGGAGGATGTTGAGTTTGGGGTTTGGATTATTATTATTATTATTATTATTATTTTTCCTCCTCCCCTCTCTCTCTTTTAAGCACTTACCATTCACCTGCTGAGGGGAGTAGGCTTCTGATCCAGAGTCCGGGGGAGAGTCAGGCAAAGTGCTGCAGCACAATGGGGAAAAGAGAAGGGAAAGTCATTTTAAACCAGTTTCCAGCACAACCAATAGGTCTAGTTTGAGCAAAGCACCCTCCAGGCTCCGGTTGGAAACCCCAGCTGTGCCCACAGCAGATCCCTGTCACCCTGGGCACGTCCAGCTGACAAGCTCGGGACTGCCATAGCTGTCACTGCTCCCCTGCTCCCCCATGACGGCTCCCTAGACCTCAGGAGCAGGGAGAGACATTTTGCTGACCTGCCAGTGAGACCTCCAGTTAAAAGAAGCCAAACAGAAACATATCTGTTCCCCAGAGAAAGACCATGTGCTTCACCATGGGTAAATGGGAGGCTCTGGGGGAGCTGGGCTGGGTCCTGGGCTCTGATGCACAAAAGCGGAGGCTGAGAAGCCCATGGGATGGATTCTGCCTTGTGACCTGTACGAACCTGAGCACCACCACAGCTGCTGGCTGGATCACCCTGGTTCCACTGCAGCATCATCACGAGCATGATTTGCCCCTGACTGCAAAATGCAATCAAATAAAAGGGGGAGCTCTCAGCTGCCTTCTCCAGCACCCCCATGGCTTGGGGACAGCAGACTGAGGACCAGCCCTGTCATATGCGGTGGCAGCGCAGATGCACTGCAGGGAGTTCGTTAGCTCCTGCATCCTTCCTTATTTCACCTCTAGCCAGCACAGACTCCAGGCAGCCGGGGTCTCCAGCTATTTCCAAAGCACCTCCTTGGACATTCATTTGAACCAACTTTTCTTTTTCCTTTTCACAGCCCCCCCCCTCCCCAACACGCATCCCACTGTGGCAGAAGCTTGGGCCTCACACATCTTCAGGCCAGGGTAAAATTTCCACCACCCTGGTGCAGAGGTGCATAATTCACGCACCCAGTCCAAGGGAAGGGTTTGTTGGTACCCAACATGTGAGGCATTGCTCCTCTGGGAAAAGCCTAGTACCATGGGGAGGAGTCATTCTGGGATGCTGCAGGAATGCTGCCATCAAAGCTCAGCCACTTCATCTACAGCCAAACCAAGGTCTCCACCTCTAATAGCAAGCTATGATCCTTACTCGTGACCTCTCACATCCTGGAAAGTATCAGATTCATGCAGAAGAAAGGGACGTAACAAGGCATCACGTCATGCTTTTGGGCACAGTTCCCCCATAGCTGTATGTAGCCTTCTAGGCGCACAGTGAAGGGGAACTCCACGGCCTGGGAATAAAGTAAGGGCAAATTTTGTTTAGCTTGGCTCTTTCTGGAAGATCTTTTCAAGTTCATTCAAAGGGCCAAAGTCATCCCAATGGAGCTGCATTATGGCTGAATCATTGGTTCAGTGCATTGGAGGAGGCTTCCACGTCCAGGAGTCGCCACGCTGTACTTGCTGGCAACACTAGATGGCACAAGGCAGAGGGAGAAAAGCCAGACAGGGGCTTGTAGAGATGGGCAGTCCGGATGGCCTCCCTGCCCCTGACATCCACCATCTCCACCAGAGAAGGCGCAGAGACTGGCTGGACCATGGCACAGCTCCTCCTGGCACGGCTAGTGCCCAGTGCCAAGGGCTCTTGCTGATGAATATGCTGCTGCACACATGGATTTTCATCTGTCCAGCTTCAGGTAATCTTATTTCACTCCCCTGTGGCTGGAGGAAAGCAGCACGGATCAGAGAGGTGTGTGAGAAGGAGGAGAGCAGACATGTCCTTCCTCCTGGGTCTTCAGGCAGTAATGTTTCACACATGCCAGCCCCCATCCCAGGCAGCGCTGCAGTGCCGTGCCTGCCAAACCGCTCCTGACCGACACGGTCTCTGGCCCCTTTTTGGCCACTGCAGATGGCAGCTGCCATGTCACTGTGCCCTCCTACTGGGGTCGCTCCCCTCCTGCCTGTCCTGGGCAGGACCATCCCAGACAGCAGGCAGCACATCTTTTCTCCTCCCAGGACTAATTGTCCGGTTGAGTCCATCAGCAATATTCAATCCCAGGCGTCCTCTTCCCCCTCACCAGTTCTGCATCCAGAGCTTTTTGCAAAGGAGTAGAAATCCATCCCGGATACCATATTTTTCTTTTCTTGAGTGAACATCCACAAGATCAGGCCAAGAGAAGCGCATCTCTCTGCCCAGTTAACATCTTTCCCTGGGATAGTCATGGGAATATCCTAGAGGCTGAATTTTGTCTTGTTCAAATTTATTCTGTGTCTCTTCCTTCTTAAAAAAACATACATGCTACAATAGCCTCCCATCACATGCTTGTAGATGTGCCACACAGATATCCCGGTCACCCAAGGCCAACAGTTCTGCCGCCACCTGCAGATGTGAGGGATGTCACTGATCCTCTCTGACAAGATCTACCAACTAAACTTTCAGGAAAGCTCAGGACCTACACTTGCAAAAAAGCATCTCTCTGTGCAGCGAGGACTTCACATAGACTGATGCTGCCAGCAGTTAAAGCACTGTGGGACTGATGACACCAGCCCTCCTGGCCCCACGGCCCGGAGGAGCACTCGTCCCACCATTTGCCCTTGTTCTGCCACCCCAACCCCACTTACCCAGGTGCGTAGGAGGCCTTGGGCTCTGATTTGATTGGAGGGACCACGTTGTTTAGGCAGTGGCCACCAAGGTAGCCCTTGGGCACCACCATGCCATTGTTGTTATTGCAGTTGAGGTGAGCACCATAGCCGGGTCCGCAAGGGTTGGCCAGAGGAGGACCATGCCGGATTGGGATCTGGCTGCCCGGGGGAGGAAGGTGGAGGGAACCGCTGGAAGCGGGGTTGGTCACATTGGCGATGGAGCTGGCAAGAGGCGCGTTGATGGTGGTTGAGCTGGAGGGCTGGGGGTGTGCATAGCTGGCTGAAGCAGGGATGTCAGGGAAACAGCTGAGAGAGAGAAGGGGACAACCTCAGCAGAGGGACAGGTAGATGGTACTTTCTGCCCACCCCTCCCCTCCTTGGCCATGCAGCAGCGGGGATGGAGTCACTCAGGTGCTCTGGGACACGCGGAAAAGAGCAAAACAGGCAGCATTGTGGTGGCACCAGCAGGAGCGTACAGGGAGGCAGGTCAGTCACCTGGGTTGGTACGACTGATGCAACCCCAAGGGTGCAAAATCCACCTGTGGAGTTGGAAAGGCCAGAAGTGCCCAGGACACCAACCTCAAAGCTTGTGAAGACAGCAGGAGCTGCTCACCGTGCTTCAGCTTACAGACTAGCACGGGGAAGCCGCTTTGTCACATCAGCCCCAAAGATCCTGCTCCCACCCTGCAGCCCAGATCACCTTTTCTGCTCCCCAGGTGTGCTCCCCCCATTCTTGCCAGTGTCGGCACACACGGGGAGACCCTTCCCTTTCCTGCACTCATGCTGAGCTGGGAATTTAGTCTTTCACACTGAACCTCTAGTGCTTTCTTTCCCATTGCTCAAATTAAGAAAAAGTCTTTTGCGACGTCCTTAGGAGGGGAAAGAGAGAGGACAGAAAAGATTAGGAAAATTCAAAGGCAGGAAGCCAGGAAAAGATGGGAGGAAGAACTGGAAATGAGTAAAAGAGCAAAGAGCAGTAAAGGAGAACCTTAGGAGGGACAGAGGCGCAGCCAGGGTGCAGGGATTTCCAAATGATTTCTTGAATTGCAGGGCTGGAAATTGCTCAACATCTCTCCACAAAAACCATCAGTGAACGCTGTTCCTGCTGTGGAGCAGGGGAAGCACTTACATATCTGGCGAGTCCTCCTTGCTGATGTACTCTTCCAGGATGCTAGTGTCGATGTTAGATGGTTCCAGAGCTCCATTAATGTCGTGGCCTGCGAGGGGAGAGGAGGTGGAAGCATGAGCCATGAGAAGGACACAAAAAGACTTTGCAGGTCAGAAGCACCAAGAAACTGATCTGAGAAGATCAACAGATCCTTTTAGTTTGAGGACTGCCATCTGTCTGTACCCATCTGCATCCCAGTGTAAGACCAGAGGTGGGGAGTGTGGGACAAGCCAGGGTGGTGACACTACCTGGGAAGCTGGACACACCGGTGGGGTTTGTCAACAGTGATTTGCAAGCGCCGTCTGTGGGACACATGGGCTTCCCAGAGCCAGGTTCAGAACACGTGGGAGAAGGGAGATCATGGGCTCAGGCCTGAGCTATGCAAGACACATGGCTCCACAGAGCACGAGAGCCAGGTCTTGCCCAACCACCACCACCACCCTGGCTGGCCTGCAGCAGCTTTGTCAGCGGAGCTGCGAGAGCCGCTGGCCTCACTGGGCTGACAGAGGGGGTCCCCGTTGCATCCCACAGGAGAGAGCGATCCCTGCAGAGGCAGGGCTGTAAGCGTGGGCTCAGGGGGTGCTCTGGGAATGCAGGTTTCCTTCCCTTTGGACCCTTGCCTCGGCTTTGCAGAACATGCTGGAATTTCTCCACTGCTGCCATGACAGCTCTGGATCAGCTCCTGACCTTGCAGGAGCCCTCCTCCCCTCCCCTCCTCTCCTTTCCTCCAGGGGCAAGCGGTGGGTTTCCCTCTCCTTTCTCCCAGAGGGCTCCTCCTCCCCTCCCCTGTTCTGGGGAAGCTGGGCCGGGTTTTGTTGACAGAAAGTGCTTTCTTTATCTGTCTCTCTGAAGTGGGAGTCTGCAGCCCTCTGGGGTCGGTGCCAGCCCTTGGTGCCAAAGACACTGCCAAGAAAGTGGAAGAGAAGGCCCAGCTCCCCCCCACCCCCCCACCCCCGAGCTCAGATAACGAAGACGGCCCTTCCTGAAAGACGCCGCGGCTCCACAGTAATGCAGCCATCCCCTTGCCCAGGAGAAGACCCTGACCCCCGCCTCCCCCCGGCAGACCATGCGCTGGGGAAAGGTCACCCACTGAACCGCAAAACCCCGAACGGGGGGTTTCAGCCCGCCCCCGGCCAATTGCAGCTCTCCCCTCTGCAAATCCCTTTCATACCAAGACAAGCAAATCGGCAGAAATAAATCCAGCTAGGAATTCTGCCAAACGGACAGGGTGTGTGCACGGACGGAGGGATCTCTCCCTCAGTAACCCTGGCTAGAGGGAAAAAACCTGGGCAGCTGCTCACTTGCGAGGCACCTTTGTGCACCGTGTCCCTCCGCAGCAGAGCCCGGCGACTTGGGGGAGCAGGTGGTGGTGCCCTCCCATGCAGACGGAAGGGTGCTCTGAGGCAGGGCCAGGCGATGCTGCTGCCAAGCTAGCATCATGGCGAGAAGAGGCCAGGGCAGGCAGAGCCTGTGAGGTGCCCAGCTGTGCCAGCACCTTGCTTCTACAGCTGCAGACCCTAGGTCAGCGCAGGGGTGCTCCTCTGTGACAGCCACCTCCTCTCCTGAGGTCGCAGTAATGTGGTAGCGACCATACCGGTGTCCTGCTTCAAGCTGTGGTTGACTGGAAGAGTTCACTGATGGTGACCACCATCGGTGCTTGTGTCCCTTGCTCATCCCCAAGGACCTCTGCCATAGCCTGCTTGCGGCACTTCACCATGCATAGCTCTACCGAGGCACCTCTTCTACAAGCAGGCACTCCTCGGCCACTGTGACCCCTTCACATCAGCTGAGACCTTTCTGCCGGGGGTAGCACTCCCCCTGCACCGCTGCCCCGCTCTTGGCTAAGGAGAATGCGCTATAAATCACACGGTGTGTTTGGCAAACATCCACCACAAAAGCTATTGGAAAACTTGTCTTCATCCCAAGTTCTGGGGTTGGCACCCAGGTTCAAAGAAGCAAAAAAGGCACTTCACTGATTTTGCTGCCTTCCCACAAGCTACGGAGCCCGTCCAAGACAAGTCTGACACCTGTGGGTTTTCCTCACACCTCCAAACTCCAGGAGCTTCTCCACAGTAGAAGAGAAGCCCAGGAGCTACCTAGAAAGGTCAGGAGACCCTCAATAGGCAGCGGTGTGCTGGGCTTCCCTATTTCTTTGCTGCCTTGCCTTAAAAGTCACCTTCAGGAGCTCTCAGCAGAGACGCAGACAAAGGGTGCGATAAGCACCCTGACGCGAGAGGTGCGTCAGCTGGGCTGCTGTGGAGCTGAGACATGATAACAGCTGTGGCGGGGTCCGGCCACACGTGTGCAATGGGAAGGGGCTGCCACTAAATGTAAAGGGCTTTGCATGGGGACAGAGGCACCTGCACAGCTGGGGTGGAACAGGGATGTCAGGGCACTGGGTCTCACTGGCAAACCTGCACAAGGAATGTCCCACCACCCGGAGCTTCCACACAGGCTGGGCTCTTACCAAAAGCCAGCTTAGGTGATTAATTAAAAGCTAATACTTCTCCATAGAGTCACGAGCTCCTAATGACACTAACAATGCTCCCTCCCCCTCTGAAGTGGGGATTAGGAGGAAGCAGGAAGCCACTGAGGAGGGACCCTGGGAAGCTCGACACCCACACGGCTCTGCACGAGACAGACTCCCGCATCTCCTCATCCCAGCCCAAGAGAGATGGAGGAGCCCAGAGAAGTGCTGAGCTCCCCCATGTTGCTGGTGTTTGCCCTCTTGCTGTGGGAAGAACAGCAGAATCCCCACACAGCACCTCCTGTCTATGGCCCTGCCTCTGCACCAAATTTTGGTGTGCTCCAAAGAGTATACCAGCACTCTTGTCACCCGTAGCCCCTTTGATGTCCCTGAAGCTCAGCAGGATGAATTCTGCCTTCCATCCCACAGCAGCAAGTGGGAGCGATGCCGCAGGCACCCACAGGGCTGCCCAAAGAGCACTGTCTTGCAAACCAGCTTATTAGTGCTCTTTGCACACAGTGAACATCCCAGGGCAGGAGGGTACCACGACCAAGTAATTCAGCCACTGCTAACACACTGACCTCCCTGTGCAGACATGGAAGGTCTTCAGGGCAAACTCTTTGAGGACAACCTTCTCTTTCACAACTCCTTCAGTCAGTGCTGCTGCAAAGAAGCTCCCAAACCTGCCAGGTCCCCAGGTCCTGTCCTCCTCTTGGCCCCTGCACTGCCACCCCACTCTCACACCACGTCAACCCCTCCCTTGCAAAAGGGTTGAGGAGACCCCCAAAAAGTAAACTTTGCCTGAGGAACAAGAAGATGTTAAACCCGCAGCACCCTCCTCATGAGCAGAGCCAGGCAAGCAGGGGCCCCCGTACGTGTGAGAATGTCAGGAATCCCAATGTTTGGACTGGTTTTCTCTGCCTTCCCCAAACCTCCAAACATGATCAACATCCAAACGGAGGTGATTCCCACACCGCCAGCTCCTCCCTGCCCCTGCTCCGATGGCGTGGGCCTGCCAGCTCATCCCTCCTGGTGGCATCCGCTCGGCCCAAGAACTTGCTCCTGTCCTGTGTTCGGGTGCTCTGCTGCATCCTGCTTCCCATCAGAGATGGGCACGCAGCCACGGGGCTCTGAAACAGTTAACGGCGTCTGGCCCCCGTGAGTCGTCATATTTACAGGTCTGGGAGATTAAAACCAGAATTTACCTCGAGTGGTAGGCTGATAAGTTTATGGTATTTCTATTTATAACAGTCCCTCCCCCACCTATTCTTGCTCTGTTGCCTGTCTTCTAATCACCCATAAGCCTGCCTGGGTCACCTGGGGGTGGGAGGAAGGGAGAGAGCTGAAGAACTTCATCCTGGGATCTGCTAACGCAAACCAGATGTGGGAACCTGGAGATGACAACTAAGTCAACTGTTTTAAGGGGCTGGGGAACATCAGTGATGAGGAGGAAGAGAAGCAGCTGTGCCAAGCCCAGAGCCTCCCTGAGGCACTGATGCCATGTACCAGAGGGGGAATTTTTGTTCAGGGTTTTGGGGATCCACTGAGCGTTTGCAGGACTGAATTACAAATGAAGTACCGTGCTCTGACCCGAGTGCTGTCAGAGGCTGTGAGAAGAGGACTGAGACTGAGATAACACAAAGCCACACACCCCGGTGAGCCCACCTGCCGCCCATTTCCATTCCCTGCCACCTCGACCCTGACTGGTTCCCAGAACAAGACAGGTCCAAGAAACACCCTCCACCGCTGGCTGCTCCGCAAGTCCAGCTGTTTCTCCAGCACACTTGCCTGAAGCACAGCAGATGTCACCGGTGTAGTGCTGCCCCAGGCTCGCTCCAGACAGGACGAGGAGTGCTCCAGCAGCATCCAAGCCTCTTGCCCCATTGCCAGCATGGCCAGGATGGGGGCAGCATCCGTGGCCCCAGGGATGCGCTGCCTTCGGATCAAGTGACATGCTGGGCAGTGCCCGCTGTGCAGCACAGCCAGGAGAGGGAGCAGCCTGCAGGAGACAGTGGCACCAGCCCTTTGCTTTGAAGCCCTTGACCTACAGCTGGGCCAGATCCGTTACCCTGCTGTGTACCAAACTTCACCTGGTGCAAAGGGCACGCAGCTCGCTCACAGCCAGAGCAGGCTGGGGAGCTGTCAGAAGCAGCACAGTGGAGGGAGAAGGCTCACTGACGTGGTGCTGGTGGTACAGCGCAGGTGGCTGGAGCATGCTGGAGAGAGTCTGTAGCTTATGGGATGGCCCTTCAGCTGGGCGCTGCAACCAGCAAATCACATGCACCTGCCCAAGGACCTCTGCTTGGTGCCCTCCCTGAACAAAGCACTTTAGGGCAGGGTGCTTATGGGGAAACTGAGGCACAGAGCACCCCAGTGACAAAGCCATTGCTGAACAGGGAGGCAATAACAAAATACCCAGTGGGTGCATGGGGGAACAGGATCAGGAGATCCCAGGAGCTCCTGGCTGCTGGTCCCACATGGCAAGATGCAGCATCCCCTCTCCCAGCAGCTCTCCAGCACGCACTGGAGTGGGTGCTGAGCGTTGGTGGGATACATAGCTGAGCAGGACAAACACAGCCAGCTTCAGCAAATGCTGCCAGGCATGAAGACCCACCAGCCATTAGATGGTGAGGCACGGCACTGCCCACGAAGCTCAGCAGTGGCACGCCACACTGGGGTGACTGGTGCCACGGTGAGGTGCAGAGGCCCGGCACAGCCCCGAGCACGTTCCTGTGGCCGTGTGCGCGGCGTTGTGCAACCGGCAGGCCAGGCTGCCGCATCGGCACATTCCCGGGGCCTCATGCTGCTCAGCATCCCCTTCTGCTTCCTCCCCTGTTTATCCTTCGGCCCTGGCAGATTGGCTGCCGGCCTGGCTGTGAGCATGAGGAATCTGTGCCATGGCTAGCTAACCAAACACTGCCTAAGCCCGGGGAGCTGCAGGGCCAGCGCTCGACTTCAGACCTACTTCCCCATCAGTGGGAGCCTGGCTGGCTCTGCCGCGCAGGGTGAAGCCCGAAGAGCATCCAGCTGGGGATGGCAACCCTCCCGTGCCAGCCCTGCCTGGAGTGGGACACAGCAAGGGGCCATGACAAAACCCTGTCTCTGCCCAGGGACCTGGGCTATGCATCTGCCAGCTGGGGACAGCCAGCCACAGGGACACAGCTGGTGGCGCAAGGGACAGTGGGATGATCTCCCCATCGCTCCATCCACCCAACCCAGGGATGCCCAGAGTGTACAGAGGGGTGGAAAGATTCCCTCCGTCAGGAGGGACAAGGACCCTGCAGCCCCTGCCTCCCCCCAGATACCGGCCCAGCATTCCTCCTTAATTAAAGCTCTTTATTACCTGACTGTAATGATAACCAGTCACTCCCAGCAAAAGGGGCTCCTGTAACCCGAGTTGGACGCTGAGCCAGACCTACTCCTCCATCTCCCCCAAAGCGCTCTCGGGACCACCCCAGAGCAAAGCCCCGGCTGTCTGAGGCACTGAGGGGCCCCCAGGCCCCCTCCCTGAACTGCAGCATGGTTCCTCCATGGGGTGAGCCCCTCCTCACGCCAAGCTCTCTATCATCTTCCTCTGGCCCCGCCAGGACAACCAGCCGGGATCTGCACAGGCTGCCAGCGGGGAAAACTTTTATGTGGTGTGCATGCACGCAACTGCTTGACTTCAGGGGTCTTCACTTGGTCTGATGCTGATGGAGCTACACTAGCTACACTGACCGGCTGCTCACTCCTAAATATAATGTAAATAATACTCACTCCTATCCTTGAGCATCTTCAGCCGTGTTAGGACACCCTTCTCCCGCCCACATGCAAACACAGCCCCTTCCCATCACAGAAGGTAGGCTTGTCCCAGTCAATGCAGAGGTAGAGTCACCACCCTGTGTCCCTTCCTGGGGACGTGCCCTTATCAGCCCATCACCAAGAATGGCCCTGTCCCTCCAAAGCAATGGGGCAGCTTGTGCATCCTCTGTTCATGCCAGAGCAGAAAACCCAAGATCCAAAGTCACAGCAAACACACAGCCAAGACTGAGCTCTGCCAGTCCATGGGACAAGACCCTGGGGAAAACACCAAACTCAGGGCTAAGGAAATGAGGGTTCATGAGAAATTGGGCATTACCCAGAAGATATGAGCTCCAGGGAGCCGAATTTTGTGTGTCATGTATTTGAACTCCCGAATGCAGCAGCTGAGAGGGGTTTTGAACACACACACCTTCTCTGTGGAGAGGCCGAGGCTGCAGGCAGCCCGGCTGTGCCTGACCCCCTTGGTGAGCTCCCAGACAGCATCCCTGCTCCCACAGCTAACCCAGCAACGATCCTGCTGCTGGGAGGAGAAACGATCCCACGCCAGCTAGAGCAGGATGCAGGAAAAGCAGTGCAACAGGAATAGAGACACAGGACAGGTGGGATTTAGCCAAGACTCCGGACTTAACACAATGAATAAAAAGCATTACAGGTCTCCAGTGGCCAACAAGACCCTGGAGTAACAACAACCTGGGTGAACAGCAAAGCAGCACCAGTGGCAAAACAGATTAATGAACCGCACTGGTACGAGGTGTGACCAAACCATGGCCAGCCTGCAGCCCAGCGCCCGGAGTCAGCAGCACCAGCCGCCGCAGTGTCTCCATGGCCGCTGGAAAACTCCCTTCTGCTCTCACACAGGCCTACTACAGCTCCTTCGCTTACATGCACGGAAGAATATATCTGACAAAAGCACCTTTAGATAAGCTGGGAAGTGTCCCTAACTGTTCAACGTGTCCTGGCTCAGGCCCACAGCATCCCTCGCTCCCATAGCTATTCCTGACGTACTAGCAGGAAGCGGATACAAGCCAGTATATACACTCTGTATAGGTGTATATATAGAGAGATAACGCTCTCTCTCCACCTCCCACACCCTGGGGAGGACAAGGTGTGTGGTGAAAGACATCCCAAGACAGAAGAGGTACAAGGATCCAGAGGAAATCATCTCGCTGCACCACAGCAGGGCACGGGCACGTCCCTCAGGGAGCCCTGCAGGAAAAGCTCCACACAGAGGAGATGACCAAGTCTTGTCCTCCCTCCCAAACCTTCCTAAGCCCTCCTCTTTCTACTCCCTCCTTCCTACTGCCTTCCCTGGCCTCTCCACCAGCCACCTCTCAGCACCTTCTCCCCTATCCCTCTTCCAGCCCCTCTCGAATTTCCCCATCTCTCGTCTCCCCTCGTTCCTTCCCTCCCGGAGCTGTTATCCCTCCAGACCCTCCTGAGTCCCTTCTCCTTCCAGCTCTCCACCCTTGTCCTGGCCTCTCCTCCGCCCTTGCCAGCTGTGAACCTTGGCATGGATAGAGCCATTGTCCTCCGGGCATTGGGGCCAAGGAGGAGGAGGGGAAGGTGTGAGAGGGGACACAGTGGAGCATTTGTGTGTGTCCCCGCAGCCGTCAATGCCCTGCTTGTCCATTCATGCACTAAGATGGAAGCAACAGCAGCACCCACACAAGCGTCGCCATTTGGCAGGGTCCAAGGTGCCTGCCCAGGGGGGCACATTGCCCTGTTTGTTTGGAGTCCCACAGAGGCAGAAGACAACGCCTTTATCTCCCTCTCTGGACTGAGGGTGTTGGAGAGCTGGCATGGGGGACAACAGGACCTGAGAAGGCCACTTCGTCTGGCATCTCCCAAGCTCAGGACTGAAAAAGAGGTACCGCTGCCTGAGGCTGGCTCCATGACCCTTGCACCATCATTCCCCAGCCCAGGAGGAAGACAGAAATGGGGAAGGGCTTTTCAGCACCGCCTCTGGATCCCGGCCACCGGGGCTCCTTCACGCTGGTGGGCTCACCTGACCCCAGGTGGAGCAGCATGACGCGCCCAGCTCCTCCAGCTGTGCCCTGAGTGGGATCACGGCACATCAGCCACGTGGCCACCCTGCCGAGCCGAGCTTTAAGGGACAGTAAAAACGGAGACATAAGCAAAAGCTTCTGCTCTTGTGTGCTCCTCTCTGCAGCTCACTTGACCCAGATTGCAAGTTTTGGGGGACTGCAGTGACCTTTTTCTATAGGGTAACACCTATGTGCACAAGATCCCTGTCAGCATCATGCCAGCGAAGGTCCAGCGCAGCCCTTCTTGCTATCAGCATAAACTTTCTTTGGTGTGAATTATTATCAGAGCATATCAACAATACATGAAATAATAATAATAATATTTATTACCAGTTACATACCAGTATTAAGCAGAGATTCTGACCCAGGTGCCCAGGTCATGCTTGGTGGTGACCGGGAGAGGCAATAAAGGCTCAGAGAGGGACAGGGACTTGATGAGGCTGACGGCAGATGGCTGAGCAATGTCACTGCTGCTCTGCTACTGCCAGGGAGAGAGCCCAGGGACACAGTCCCCGGATGCTGCAGGGCCACCAACACTGCTGAGCCTGCGGCTCCTGGAAAGGCTCTTAGCAAACTTGGAGAGCCACTCTGGAGACCACTTTCAGCCCGATTTGGAAGACATGCACACCACACACGTGGGGGACTCGGGACTTGGAGCTGCACGACCTCTCCTGGAACCCCCCAAGCACAAAACAGTCCTTAGTCAAGAAGATTAATAATCAAACAGCAACAGAATACAAGCCCACAGGCAGCCAAGCATCGCCTGGAACACCACGTCCAGATCGGGCATCTCGTTCCTCCCTTCCAACTGGGAGGCAACAAGGTCTCTCCTGTCCAGCCTGGACAGCCTCCAGAGGAGACTGGGAGTAAGAAAGCAGAGCAATTTATCTAGATGGGACTTTTGCCAGGGTTTGGGGAGGGCCACCACTACTTTTGTGCAACCAACACCAATCTTTCACAAGGTCATCGCTACTTCTCACACAGCTGGGATGTGCAACCACACAGCACTTTCAGTGCTACACTGCAAATAGCACTTCCTCCAGAACCGACTCCTGCAAAAATCACAAAGGGCACCACAAGCTTCTTACATCGTTGGGTTTCCTCCACCAGCGCTGCAGCAAGTCCTCATCTACCTCTGCTGCACACATGGCACAAACCTCCCAAGGCTGATCCTTCAAGGATCTAGGAGCCGAGCAACACGACCAAGAGAAGTGCTCCGGCTCACAGGCACAGGGCAGTCATTCCTCTTCCCAAGAAGGAAACAAGGAGGAGATTCAACGTGTCCTGCTTTGGTGGTCTAAGCCTTACTCAGCAGCTGTGGAGTACAAATGGTGTGTCTGCAGGTACTCCCTCAGCTGGTGCATGCTGGGCTAGGCAGCAGCGCTGGGGCTGTGTAAATGGTCCAGACAGACCCATCCTGCTCTGCCACTTCAGGGTTGATGCAGGAGCTGCTGTGCCCTGCTTGGGAGCTCTTGCCCTCCTTGCGCTCCTGAAAGAGGGACGGACACAGGGGACACTATTTCTCTGATTTCATCCATCTCAAGACAATGCCAACCATTACATCCCTGAATCTTGCAGCCCATGTAATTTTTTACTTAGGGTGTCCCCCACCAAACCCGGGAGTTTCTCACTGGAGAAGACATGTCCTTCAGACACATGCAGTTCAGAATTAGGCTTCAGCTGATCAATTCATCTCCTGAGGAACGGGCCACAGTAATCCATTTCCACCCTTTAAGGTCCTCATTTTAGGTACGATGAGCACACACCTCATCATGATGTACCTCCACACCCTTAACTACCAGACTGAAGAGCCCTCTGCTCCAAGGAAGCTACTTTCCAATCAGGTGGTCGTAGACCAGCTCAGTCACCTTCATGCTTTGCCATTTCCTGAGCTAAGCTAAGCTTCTCTAGCCACCCACAATAAGTAACAAGTAATGATGCAATTAGATTTTTTTTTTAATTCCCTAGGGATTACTGCCATGCTGGCTATTTCCATATAGACTTTCACACTGAAACTGAGATTTCTTTTTTCTCTTCAATATTTGCTGTTTGTGTTTTCTGACTAACTGTGAGCTGTCTCCTGCGCTGGAACATAGTTCCTGCACCAGGGATTTAGCAAACAGTTACCAGACAATACAAATCAGATACCAAACAGGCTGTTTGGATCCCATCCACCCTGCAAGCTCTCTGTGTGTTCTGGGTCTCACTTCAAAGAAGTGTGCTGTCTGGAGCAGTACAAACCAAGAGGGAAGGTGCCTGGCACGCTGCTGGAGGATGCTGTGTGGGGAGGGCAGCATATGGAGGAGAGGATGAGGAGGTCACTCTGGGCTGGGGGAGGTGGGAGGCACTGGCTGCACACATTCCTGCAGGCAGAGCAACTCCTCAGGCTCTTGATGTGCAGCCTGAGTCATCTCCACGCATTAAACAAGAGAAGGCAAATACTGAGGCTCAAATAAGGGTGAGATGTGCCCAAAACAAGACAAACCTGACGGCAGTGCTGCTGGCGCTGCGGGCGTGGAGGCACAAGGGATGGATGATGAGGGGTAAGACCTTCTCCCAAAGGACTGCGCGCAGAAGAGATGCACGAGGAATGTCAGGGACCTGCGAACCAAATCGAGAGCCCTCTCCTGGTACCTGACCGCCGGGGGCCATCCCTCCCCTCTGCTTCCTCAGTCTCCCTCCAGCGCACAGGACAACAGGCAGTAAGTGCTGCTCCTTCCCAGCACGGCTCCCCCAGCTCCTTCCCACCACAGCAGAGATCACATGCTGCTGCTGTTTTAAAGCACCTGCTGGGGAAAGCAGCGTGTAGGTCCTGAGCGAACAAGTCTGTCTTGCTGCCAGCCAGAACTGTGACAAAGAGCTGAGTTATGAGGGAAGAGTGGGAAGGCAAGGAAATTACACAAATTGTATGAGTCATTAGATCAATAGATTAAAAGACCTCTTAGAGCCTTCTGTCCAGGCCAGCATAAGGTCATTCATTCCCAGCTCGCTCCTTGGGGCTCTGCCCCTTGTGTCTGGACTTTCAGCACTTCCATTCGGGAGACGATGCCACAGCCCCACGCTCCTCCAAGCCTGGCTGCCTTTCTCAGAGCCCAACCTGAATGCTCCCTTTCTTATCGCTACTCACCGCCAGTGCCCCTGGTGCTAAATAGCACAAGGATGTCACAGCTGGGCCATTCACTATCTCCGAACCACAACTGCGCACAGGCCAGCTCCTCTGGTCCTGGCTACCACCAGCCTGCCATGATTGGTTTCCTGTGGCTGTCCTGTGCACAGCAACCCCCCTGCTATTGCTTCCCATTGCCACCCCAGCATCTGCCGCAGCTGCTCGCAGGGAGGCCGTCTCCCTCCCTTTGAATAACCGTGTTTGGAATGATCTTCCCCCAGGTGCATCATCTTTTGCTTTCCCGAAAGGGCCATGGCTCCAGCTGGGCTGAACCACAGCAGTTTGACTGACTTCATGGGAAACAGGGCAGAAATCCCGGCCTTCCTGCAAAATCCACTGTTCATCTTCTCTCTCAGTGCTTGTGGTACTGGCAGCATATTTAGGTGGCTAAATACACTTGTTATTGAGCTGCCTCTGTAGCAGCACACTCGAGGTCTGCTGGGCTAGGTGTTGTCAATTCAAATATCAGCCAGGCAGCCCCTGCCCTGCAGTGTTTGCAGCCTTGGATTTCTCCAATGTGTTTCAATTAATGCCAAACGACATCCTGATTAGAACCTTCCCCGGCATGGAACTGACAGGGAGAACATGAGAGAGATCTAACACTGCATCACTGACAGAGCTAAAATACAGCTGCTAGTATAGAGACATCAAAGAGCAGAAGGGTGACTAGCAGAGACCCCCAGGGACTGGTGTTTGGGCCAAAGCCATTCAGCATTTTTTATTGCTGTTCTCCACTGGCAAAGTTTGAAGGTGGCACACATATTGGTGGGATAAAAAAGAAAGGAAATCAAACAATTCATTCTTACAGAGCATCTTGAATCACCTGGTAAGTGACAGCGATCTGTCTGCTGCATAACAACAAAGCAAAAGGCAAGACAATCACCTGGAAGTAGCACGTACAGGCAGGGAAACTTGGGGGAAAAAAAGACTAAATGAAAGGCTCCAGCTTTCAGGACTAACCACAGCCCCTGAGCCCTCAGCACAATGTCACAGCTCTGGCCATGGCTGCAGAGTTCTCCATGCACGAGTGGACTATCAAACAGAAGACAGAGAAATGGTCCTGGCTTTTCTGCATAGTGCTGCTGGAATCGGTGGCCCACCTCTGTTTGTCTGGAAGAGAGCATGGAAATACTGGAGAGGCTCTGGAAAAGGTTGAAATAACTCTGCTCGGGGTGCAGAAGCAGCTTTACAGAAGTCCTTGTCTGGTCTGTTTATACCCAGGAGGCTGAACAGTGGTTGAATCCTCACATACATGAACTCACCCTGGAGAAAGCAGCCTGCTGGGAGGGGGTTTCAGTCTTGAGAGGAGGATATGGCAGTTGGAGTGCAAGATTTGACAGCCTCAGCCAGGAAAGAAGGTGATGCTCCCAGCAGGCAGCAACAGCTTTCCCAGAGAGGTAAAACATGCAGGTCAGGGACCATCTGCTCCCCCACGCTGGCACAGCACAGCCACAGCGGGCTCATATCTGACTGCAATAAACACGAGTGTTAGCATTACCGGGCACCCTCTTTTGGAAACTATAAACCACAACTCTCCAAGAGATGCTCCAGGAGCAATGCGCCTCTCGGGTGTCTTGGAGGCCCCTCCTAGCTGCAGAGGCCACAGTGCTCTGAATCTATCACAGCGCAGAGGCAGCAAACAGTGCCTTGACAGGTACAAGAAGCTCGGGGAGAGCAAACCAAACCCACAAACATGGCCCACTCGCTGTTTGACTGTCCTTCAGGTTCTCCACATCGCTGAGTCACAGGCAAAGGTTTCAGAGGTAACTCAGTGATCAGAAGCTGATTTAGAATTTTCAGCAGGTCAGGAACACTTTTGACAATATTTTCCTATCTCCTTATCCCCACTGTAGCTCACTGACCCTTCCGAGAGGGCTCTATTAGCAAAATTCATTCACAGCACATGTGACTGCAGCTCCATAAATCAGGAGTTGTCCATGGAAGGGGAGCAGGGAGGGCACAGGCTTCGTCCCGCTCCTGCCAGGCGTACACAGCACACTGGGTCCATCCCTTGCTCCGAGCCTTCCAGCCAGTCCCTGGCTGTGAAAGGAGCATCCCTGGAAGCTGACACACAAGTGACAAACCATTCCTTAACCTCAGAAGAGAAATGTTAAATCCATTCTGGAGCTAAGCTCCCTCCAAAGGCTGGAGGACAATCCCTCACTGCCTATGAGCAGCACTGGGAGCTGCGGAATGACAGGTGACCTAAAAGGCTAGAGCCGCTGTGGTGGTGACTGTGACCAATTCTGGCAGGGGGAAGCTGAGGCAAGAAGATAAACGACAAGAGTTTCAGCCACTTAAAACTCCCCCAAGACAGCACAGAGTTTTCTAAGCTTTGGTTCCCCCCTTTCCTCTGTGGCAGACCCGGGGATGCCTTTGGCACAGCACGAATGCACCCTGCAGGCAGGATCCACCCCTGCCAGACCTGCACTCTGCTTCTTTTGGGGGTTCACTGTGCAGGTTGGGGTCTGTCATGATAGAAAAGGCACTTTCCCCTCTGCAGATTCTCCTAGAAGTCCGCTCACACACAAGAGGCTAGGGAGGAGCAACGCCTCGTCACTAGCAAAGAGTTGGCACTTACGCCTTAGGTCTAGAGCTGAATTTCATGGGACATTCAGCTTTGTGCACCTCCCTGCGCCTGCAAACGCGAAACCGCCTGCAATGGTCGTGCCGAGGCTGGGCACACTGCCGTCACCCTGCGGACCGTTCCTGTCCGTGGGGCCGGAGCTGACCTGGCCGGAGAAGGGCGCTGGGAAGGTCCAGCCAGGCCAGCACTGCTGTCCAAGGTACCGCCGTGCCCACTGCCACTCCCGCATCCCACTCCCGCATCCCGCTCCCACATCCCGCTCCCACACCCTGCTCCTGCACCCCGCTCCCACACCCTGCTCCTGCACCCCGCTCCCGCATCCTGCTCCTGCACCCGGCTCCCGCATCCTGCTCCTGCATCCCGCTCCCACACCCTGCTCCTGCACCCGGCTCCCGCATCCTGCTCCTGCATCCCGCTCCCACACCCTGCTCCTGCACCCTGGCTCCCACATCCTGCTCCTGCATCCCACTCCCGCACCCCGCTCCCACATCCTGCTTCTGCATCCCGCTCCCACACCCCGCTCCTGCATCCCACTCCCACACCCTGCTCCTGCATCCCGCTCCCGCACCCCGCTCCTGCATCCCGCTCCCGCACCCCACTCCTGCAGCCTGCTCCTGCAACCCGCTCCCACATTCTGCTCCTGCATCCCGCATCCCGCTCCCGCACCCCGCTGTCACATCCTGCGCCGGCATGCACCAGGAGGGAGGGCAGAGCCGCTCATTCCCAGAAGGACAGTCCACACTCCTTGAACAACCATGGCAGCCTCCATCAGTTCTTTTCAGTTTTCTTTGCCTGTGCCTACAGTTCTGGTGCCTGAGACATCTCTGCCCACATGGGGTGAAGGAAATTCCCAAGATTACCAGCCGCTTGTTTCTGTGTCGTCGCTTGCGCAGGGGGCTACACAGATACGAGAAAGGGAGCGATGGGTTGTGCCCCAAGATTGTACAAGTCTGTGACACAAAGGGCTGACACAGGCAAAGCAACAGGGAACTGCCTGGATTCATGCCGTAAAACCGTGCTGGAGCCCAGAACTTCTCACACATCTGCAGACGTGCCCACTGTTTTGTCTGAAGAGAAGCCTGCTTAGCCCTACAGAAAAGAGCACGCAGACCTGAAGATCTGCTGGAAGAAGCCAGCAGACCCAGCCTCTGCCTCTGACAGGACAGACAGAAAACTTGCTTTTACAGAGACCTGTACTGAGACCAGCCAGCAGGTCAGACCCATGTGCTAACGGACCTGCACGCTGTGCTGTGGTCACAAACTTCTGTTATTTGTGTCTTTGTTTTCTTAAAACAAAGCTTACTGCAGAAGCAAGTGAATTACTGACAATTTCTGACAACCTGCACTAAGTCTTTTTGACTTCTCCAGTCCCTCAGAGAAGTCCTCAGCCCATACAGACCCTCAGGGCTGAGCCAAGGGCAAAGACTAACCAGTTTCTCCCAGTTCAACAGGACATATTCCTTCCCATAAAAGCCCCAAACCAGAGCCATGGGTTTCTTGGTTGGTTGGTTGGGTTTGGTTGTTGTTGGTTTTTCACAGATGAAACACAAACCCACAACCACATGTGATGAGAAGCCCCACAGTTTCCCTGGCAAAGCTAGGATGCTAACCTCAATCTCATAGATAAATTCTCTGTGGCAGTAAAAAAAAACCCCACCAAACCTGTTATCCCTCCACAGTTTCCAGCTGGAGGCTGCACTGCTGAAAGCTGTTATATGGGTCAGGCTAGAAGATCTGATAGTTCCTTCTAACCTGAAACTCAGTTAAGCACCTTTATGTTAAGAACTTATACTGTCAAAGTAAGGAAAATCAGAAGGCAATTTTATTGAAAGACTTACTGCTGCTGCCTGGGCCTTGTGAAATCAGCAAGCAAGAATAGAGGAGCAGACGGGGATAAGAACGGAGGGGAGATGTGACTTTATCCCTGGCTTGGCTGCCTCTGTGAGTGGGGAGGCTCATCTCCCCGCTCTTCCAACCTTCACCTGAACCAGAAAGACTTCAGGGCACTGTCTGTCTCCCAGTGCCAGTTCAAAGAGGTTTGGAGCTCACCCTGCTGCAACACAACCAGCAATGAGGACTAACACCTTACCAACACGGGCCTGCCCAGCTGCTCATTGGCACAAAGCCTCTGGGTTTACTGAGTGCTATACAGTTTGTGAAACAGCAAAACCACCAACATTTAACATGGTTCTCCTGCACTGACAAAAGCCTTAAACCCACGAATACCACCCTGACCCATTTAAACAACAGGCTGATCAAAGAAGAAACAACTTCTACAAAACTTGAGGTTTTGGAGGTAAAACCAGGGACTTCCACAGGTCTCCTCTGGGCAGTGACTATGCCAGGGAGCAACGTGCGCTCCTACAGCTCATGGCCTTTTCTCTTCTGCTAACGTGGATTGTTCCCTGGCTGAGCAGCCCACATCCAAAACACAAAATGAGGACACATCAGGCCAACTTTCTCCACCTCATTCCTGCTACCTACTTCTCAAAGCTCACTCTCAAGTGTGTTTTGGTTTCCAAAACTGCAGAAAAGAGGGTTTAAAGAAAAAAGCCCAGTAAACGCCACTTCTCTCCTTCAGAGAGCCAACAGCAAGCATCCCAGCCTGCGCATTAAACCCTCCTGACAAGGTCTCGCTCTGCAGCAGCAGCGGGAAATATTTGTGGTGCCTGGTATCAGCTTCACTACACATGACAGCTTACTGTCACTGGCATCCTTCACATCTCTTCCAAAGCCAGACTTGGCCCAATTACATGATCACCTACAAATTTGTGCCTTGACTCAATTAAGAAAGCCGTGCTGAAAATTCATGACAAAAATTCTATAAAAATCTCTATCGGTGATCATCCATGATCTGTTGCACCCACAGCTGCCTCCTGGGTGTAACAGAGCCACAGCACCTGTGTCTAAAAGCAGAGGAGTAGGAAAGGTCCCTGCCCTGATGTTCCACAAGACCATCCTGTTGGACTGGGTTAACTTTTGACCAGTTCCTCTTGCCCAGCCCAGGCAAAACCTCTAGCACCCAAACTTCTCATTCTGGGCTCTGCAGCTTGTCCCCAGCCTGCAGGTCCCCACATGGCTGTTTCCCCTCAACACCAATGAGATGAGTTTTGCAATATTATTTGTCACTCCTCTCCCTTCACTACACGTTCCACCATGCTGCATGTGAAAACTCATCACCACCCACTTCTCCATCCCAACACCTTTCCAAAGACAGAATTAAAACAGACAGGAGGGAGGAGAGACGGGCAGAAGCCCTCCTACTCCTCCCTGCCCAGAGCTTCTCATTGATCTCAGATTTTGATTTGGATGGGACCTCATCAGGGAAAAGACCGTTTCTGTCCTTATACTGAGTGGAGCATTGATTATATTATCAGCAAGCAGCCACCTGTGAAATGGCTTGATGGCCCTTATAATGCACAGTTTTTAAGCTTTTCCTTTACTTAAGCAGGTGTTTCATTTCCAATAAAGTCAAAGCACACCCTTTAGTGCCTTAAGGAATCAATGTCCATAACCATTGCTTGTCATAACAGAAAAGATAAGCCAAGATCAAGCGGGCTGATAAGTTGTTTGGTTTCCTGTTTATCGAGATATCTAGCAGTCAGATGTTGTCAGCACATGGGATTAAAAGTCGTAAATGATAACTGTTGATTAATAAGTATCACCAGACACAAACAAAGTGAATCATCCTATTCCAAATTAAGTTGAATGTATTATTTATACTCTGCCCGCTTCTCAAGGCTGTGAGCAGGAGCACCCTGGCATGCTCTGGGGTCCCTCGCCACCAAAGCAGACAGCCAGCTTGCAGGAATTGGGCCACCAACTCTTTCAGAAACCCTGCCTGTGTCTTCATAAATCTTCTCCCACGCCCACCCCCACGCCTTCTGCAGGGCCTCCTCCCCACCAGTTACCATCTTCTTCTCCTTGGGTAAGAAAACCAGATCAGTTTGGCACTCTGAGCCTCCCAAGATAACATGCTGCCACAGCATGGGGGTGATGGCAAAAGACTGTACAGGAAAAAAAAAAATCAGCCCCAGAAAATATTGCTTTAATTGCTCTTTTTAAAAATGCAGAGATCTCATCAGAGCTAGACCGCGGCTGTTGGCATTGCACGTGCCTATCAGCTCCTTATTCACTTCTGGTCCCATCCCACGCTGCTTCAGCTAGCCCGCTCAGTCTCTGCTCACACTGCACGCTGCTCTGCAGGCACAGCCCCCCTTTTTTTGCTCTTGCTGATGCAGTTTGCAAGTACTTAGGGCATAATTCAGTACATCTCCTTTAATACACTACAAAAAAATAATGAGAGCAGCCAAAGAAGAGTGGATAGAGCAAAAGGGATGAGGGATGTGGAGGGGGGAAAGTGAGGAAAAAAAAGAAATGCAGGATAAACCAGAGAGGCTAAGAAAAGTTTAACTGCTGCAGAGACTGATGCCAGCTTTCCTATGGCCAGGCTGGTCTGTCACAGCAACTGGGATGTGAAAGAAGCATCGATACTGTGCTGCAGCAGAGGAAAGGACTCCTGCCTCCGCCTGCAGCCCTGCACACCGGCCCTACCCCTGGAGATGTCACGGGATTACGATCACAGCTGCCTGGCACTCCCAAGACTGCTCCCCCTGGCCCACCCTGGCCTCTACCCTCAAATCCTGGATCTGAGCACACCAAGGCTGTTTAAAACTCCAGCCTTGACCTTTCCAACCAACTCTCCGCCCCACCACCCCACAAGCCAGCAAAATCAGCAACTGGTTGCTCTCATTCCACAACAAACCCAGCATCTCCGCTTTGCAGCCGGGGCTGGCCGCTCTCACCAGCCCCGCCGCCTGGCTCCCACATCTCCCTTTCACCATTTTGAGGAACTGCACCAAAACAGACAAAGTTCAATGAGATAAGTGATGGACCCTGAGTATCATGGTACATTTTCCCTCGGGACGGACGCCTTTCATTCAAACGTGCCTTGAACACGCTCCAGGGTGTGCTGCAAGACAGCAAGGAGCAGAAGGTCCTGGGCTGACCAGCCCACCCACCTCCACCAGACCAGGCAGGAGATGTCCTCTGTCCCTGTTGTGCAGGACAAACGGTGCCAACAGGAGAAGGAAGGTCTGGAGGATAAACAAGGGCATGCCAAGGTGTGCTAGTCAGTGGGAATAAGAGGGTATACCCATGAAACCATAAGTGGGAGCCAAAGGATAGCCAAGTGTAGTGTCCAATGCAATCCACCCTCTGCTTCTAAGGGCCCCTCTTCCCTACACGGCAGCAGTACCCCCCTTGGACTCTGCACCTCCCCTGCTGATCGGACACAGTCTCATCCCTCCCTGTCCATCCCTGTTCTGGTGTCTGCCTTGAAAGCACCAAGGAGGCCACAGTGTGGGTTGTCTCTCCTGAGTGATGCTGCCCCATGAGCTGGTGCACAGCAGGAGCACCCGGCAAGCACCAGCTCGGGCCCAAAAGCCACAAGCCTATTCCTGTTTTGTGTCTCCAGTCACAGCTGCTCCTCTGTCCTCTGGCAACACACATGTTGGTTAATCATTCCTCATACACATTTAGCTTACTGGGATTCTTATCAGGCAGTGCAAAGTCCAAGTCCAGTCAGCAACACTACTGGGAAGAGGCAAGGGGGTTACCTGGCAAGCTCTGCAAAGCTCTGCCGGAGCAACGCCAGCCCCGGGCAGGGAAATCCCCAGGCAGGGATACACTGGAGGGATGCCAGGCCATGGTCGAGGACCCTGTCTGGGCAGCACGGAGGAAGGGCAGGCACCTGCAGCACTGCTGTGGGCCAGGGGTTCGTTGGCCACAGCCTGGCACCCTCCTAGCACAGCTCACAGCTCCAGATCACGCAGGTCTTGTCCCAGCAGGAGGAATCCACAAGGCTCCTAAACAGAAGAGGGCAAGTACAGCAGGTCCCTATCTCCCTTCTTTGAAAGGCCTCTCCTGCTTTTATTTCTCACTAAGTGACCACAGGCAGAGAGCAGCAGCAGGGCATAAACCAGGGTGACAGCAGAAAGCAAAAAGGCCACCGCTGAACCATGACAGGAGGCAGAAAGCCCATGGGGAGAGCGGCTTCCCTATGCACCGCTCTGGTGGGGTTGCACTTCTCCAGGTGATGCCCAGGTCTCTCCAGGCTAACTGTGCACCAAAGCCATTTTTCTCTGCGTTTCTTGCCGCCAGTGAATGACAGCTGGGATGTCTCTGGTCCTAGAAGGCCAGCCCTAGCCAATGCTTTGCTCTAGTAGAAAAGGGTGAGGGAGCGGAGGGAAACCCTGCCTATTCAGCATCCCAGTAAGGCTCCTTCTTGACGGGCATCTCTTCCCCACATCCTTGCATGCAGCACAACCCCAGCCCAGGGAGCAGCGTGGGTCAGCTGGATCTCTGAGTCACCAGCATGCCCACTTCCATCGGCCCGCTCACACCTCCAGCACGACTCCCTTCTCATCTGCTCTTCCCAAACCCCTCCTGGTCCGCATCCAGGTGTCACTCCCGGGACGCCAACCTGTGGAAGATACATTAACCAGAACACGGGCAAAGTACCTCTCCCCGTCCCGACGGAGCCCCTGCGGGCGGGCGCTCACGTTGCTCTTTCTGAATCACAACCCGCTCTTTATCAGATGCCTGAAGGGATCCACCCTCCTGTGAACAGCGCTCTGGCCTTACTCCATCTGGATGTCTCCTGGCCTTTTCCCACCCAGGAAAAAGGAGTTTTGGGGAAACTGGGGAGAGAGGGCAGACCCCAAAGAAATACCAGCATGGTCACAAGACCTTGCTGGAAGTGGCAGACTGTTTTGCACTAGCGTTGCCCTGAGAAGCAGACGAGGACAAGCGCTTTGGCTGAAGGTTCTGGGAAGCTCCTCCTGTTGGTCCGGCTGGGATGGAGATGCCAGCTTCCCCCTGTGCCCAGGAAAGCCCCTGGGCCACAGCCAAGCAATGCAGACCACTGGTTGATGAGCTCAAGGGAACGTTTTTCTCTTTTCCATCCTCTGCCTAGGCCCTAGGATGGAGCTGGGCTCACCAGCAGCCTCATGTTACCTGCTCTTGCTGAGGGCATGTGCTGACCAGAGGCAGACCCCGAGCCGGGTGGGCAGGGGAAGCTCGAAACGGAGGGCAGAGAGAGGAGGATCAGAAGGCAATCACACTGGAGAGAGATGGAGAGGCAGAGGGGAAAGCAAGCTGAGCTGTGGAAGGGTTGGGGGATCTGTGCTGTTACCTGCTCGGATCCAGCGCATCCTGAGCATGGTGAGAGCAGATGTCAAGCTCCCGCTGCGTCCCTGCTCTCTCCCTCTGTCATTATGCTGCCTAGCTCAGCTGGTCGAGGTCCCAGGGCTGCTGCCTGCTGGTTTTTCTATTCCCTCAGGGAAGAGTGGGAGGGCCGGGGAGGAAGCTGGGAGGCTGCTGCTACACTCTGGGATTTGGGTCTGTGAGGGGATTACCAGGAGGGATGGTCATGTGTTTGTGCTGTACCAGGTTCCCCAGGACCATTCTGTCACGGGCTAACTCCGTTCAGCAAAGCGCTCCACATAAAGCCTCTTACCTTCCCCACTGCGCCAGCCAGGCCGCGGAGAGACTGTCACACTGCAAAGCCACTGCATCCCCAAGCCCGCTCCTCCCGAGAGTCGGGTCTAGGCACAAAGGACCCACAGCGACATGCAGCAAAGATCACGTTGTGCTTTTCGCACAGAGCCCACGATTCTCCACAGCTTTTTCCCAATGCTTTCCCTCTGCCTTTGCGCTGGCCACATCAAACAGCTCCCCACCAGCGGTGCGGGAAAGCCTCTCTCCAGCACAGCATCAGAGCCTGAAGATGCATTTGGGGCACGCGGAGGCTAAGGGCCAGGCAGCCACCAAACAGGCAGAGGGTGAACAGTGAGCATGAAACCCAGCTCCCCTAAAAGCCCTTCTTTCACAGAATGCTAAGAAACTAAATGCTCCCATCTGCTGTGGTTGCATTGCTACATCAAGTCCAGGCACCCAAAACCATATGCAGGGTCAGCTGCCCTGGTTTGTGTGCACAGCTTCTGCTGGCCGCGCCACACCACCACGGACCACAGCCTCTGCTCTAGAGGTCCCGGCTCTGCTGTCCTCCTTCCCTTTCTGTTCCCAGCATTTGCAGCCTCAAGAAACCAGCAGCCTCCCTCCTGCATCCCTAAGCAGCCAGGAAGACTCCAAAGCAGTCCCCTGTTACTCTGTGATTCTCTTCCACTACCCCCAACCTGCTGCCTGGCAGAAACTGAAGGTGCCCCCGTGGGTCAGCGGACCCCCAGCGAGCTGTAACTCACAGGCTGGGTCACCAGCACTGCTGGCAGCCAGAGCCCTTCCAGCTCAGGGACACTTCATGAGGTGCTGGCCAGCTCTGAAGAGAAACCATCATTCCTCTTCCTTTAAGCTCACGGCTTCACTCATTTACATCAGTGAAAGTTTCACCAGCGAAGTCCTTCTCCACCCATTCCTGTCCACCACCAAATCCTCCTGCAGACACACAGCAGAGACCCGACCCATACGACACAGCATGGTGGACAAGGTGCAAACGCAGGAGTCCTGGATTCAGGTCTCTGCCTCAGCCTCGTCATTTTCCATTTCTTCATCCAAGGAAAATGGGGCAACGGCCCAGACCTCTCCTTGCAGGGCTGCAAGGCAGCATTTCCTACCCACATACACAAAGTGCTCCACAACACACAACAAAGATCACTGAGAAAGCAACCCATACCCACTAACACCCAAACAGATACACTCCTACGGGCAAAAACATTCACTAATACAAACACGTTTGCTGCCTTGCCGATAAAGCTCCCAGTGGTCATTTGCTCCCTCCCAGCTCAGAGGCTGCTGCAGCCCCTCCAGCAGCACGCACCCACCGGCAGCCCCCACGCATGCACACACGGCTGCTCAGCAAACACACGCTTCTGAGTGCTGCTGCATGAAAAACTGGAAAGAGTTGCTTCGTTTCACAGGACTTGCATGCCCTCAGTGAAATCTGGTCCCTTCTGTTTAACCAACACCTGTCTTTCCCAACCCAAAATCCTCCAAACTTTTAGTGTTCGCTATTCTTTGTCCATTTCTTGCCCTAACGCCATTCAGCCATCTGCCGAACCACCCACTCCCCTGCCCCCCAAGCCCTGCTCTGCACATCTTTCCCGATATACATTCTTTAACAACCTCTTATCTCATAAATTAGCCGAGAGAGAGAGAGGGATCCCAAATAGCTGAGCTCTGTCGTAACTGTTTCCCTTACGCGAGTGGTAGGCAGGGAGGAAGGTAAGGTTTCTAGCAGGATGCCAGCCAAGGGTCAGACGCTTTCAACTCCCTACTTTTCCTTTGATACAAAATACAAATGCTCTGGGTAAACACTCCCAATACTATGGAAAGACCAAACTGAGCTCCTTTACCTCCAGTGCCAGAACCCGCAGCATCCCACGCTCTCTGCCTGTGAGCTGTCCCAGCTGCCTGCCCAAGCTCTCCTCAGCTGGATGGTCCTGGGCACCACCACACAGGTTTACCAGCTGTGCTAACGCAAACCAGGACAGTGACAATCCCCGTAACATGGGACAGGCCCGCCCTGAGGATGCTCAGAGGCCATGCTGCCAGCCAGACCCGCGTTCACAGCATCTGCATCCCAAGGGGATGTGAAGTTAAGCCCGACCCATCTCTTTCCTATAGACTCAGTATGTTTTCCCCTGGCCCCTTCCCAAACATCAGGGCACAGCCCTGGACTTTTCACATCATTCTCCCACTTCTCCGTCCTTGCATGTCTCAGACCTCATCCTCACAGAGCAGACAACTCCATTCCAGGGAAACAAGATTACCCTGCCCAAGCAGATACTGGGAGCCATCTTGACAAAAATAAAAGCCCATCTCTTGCAGCTGAGAAAACCAGAGGCAGGCAACCGGCCCTCAGTGCTCAGGAGCACCCGCTCCCCCAGACAAGCCTTGCTCTGCAGACAGGACCTGCCGTACTGTCGCTGGAGCCAGCCAAACGCCAGGACTCAGCATTAGTACAGACACCAACTCTCTTCCACACCTCAGGCAGCACAGCCCCCACTCCCCAAAAGTCTGCAAGAAGAGACCAGTTAATCCTTGTCTGACACTTTGAAATACCGAGTGCTACACAAGCCCTAAAGGATTACTCTTAAATGTGGTGGGATTGCTTATAGCAGGCTCAGATCCTGTGCAAATCAGAGACAGGCAAAGGAAAGGGAATTCCCAAATTATTTCAGGGTTTTCAGTGCACAGGAAGAAATCCCTTTAGTGTAAAATCTCCACTTGGTGAGAAGATGATTTGTGAGAAGAAAAAAATATTTCGCTGTAAGAAAAAAAATATGATTTGAACACATGTTCCCTCCAGGAAGGGAATCAGCAGACACCTCTTAAAGAAACGATGGGAGCAAGGAATCAGTTCTACTAATGAATTTATTCCTGCAAATTAATAAACTCTAACAGATCTATTGTTCACCACTCTATTACACATACAGAAACCATTAATTCTTCAGGACAGCAAGATTCCAAGGCAAATCTGGCTCTGTGGCTGCAAAGCTAGCAGTTTAAGGCACAGACTGACCTTCACTTCCAAATAACAGAGGATCAGTTTGGCCACATACTCCTTCAGAGCACCACGATTACAACGTGCAAAAAAGGAAAGTACTTTGTTTCTTCACTCACTGCCTAAACTGAACCGAGCAGCAACCCTTCATAATAAAACTTTCTCCTCTTCCCCTCTCACCCTCAAACACTGTGTTGTAACAGATGCTCTTTAACAACACCGCCAAAGGGATCTAGCTGCTCAAACAAAATAAACAGCCATGTTGGGCTCCACAAAAAAAATTAAGCTCAGAGAAGTTCTAAAAATAAAAGTAAGCAGAGGCTAAGAAATATCCTTCAGCCCCAGTTTCCTTCACTCTCGGTTTTTACAGGGACCAGATGGCTTTAATTCAAAAAAGAAAAAGAGAGAGAAAGGAGGAGAGAGACAAAAAGAAAAAAAAAAAAAAAACAAACAAAAAACAAAGATAAAAGGATGCAAAAAGGAAAAAGAAAAAAAGAAAAAGAGAGAAAGAATCCCAGAATGATGGAGATGGGCAGGGACCTCCTGAGGGCACCTTGCCCTATTCCCTGCTCAAGCAGGATCACCCAAATGAGAGAATGAGACAGACAGACAAAGAAAGAAACTTTCCACCCTATAAAAAGATGCTGTGGGTGAGAGAGAGAAATGCCACTTCCACAAACGAAAAGAAGAGCCGGACAGCTGAAGTCTAATGCCTGTAAGCAACACCGGGGTGCTGAGCAAGGGCTGTGCAGGCTGCCGGGGAGGTGCTTGATGCTCAGAGGAGGGGGGGGGGGGGGGGGGGGGGGGGGCAAGATTTAGGAAATTGGTCCAAGTGAAACCCTAAACACAAAACAAGCCCCCTCAAGGCTGAAGAGAACACAGGCTGGGAGCACACGATAAGAGCCCGCATGGCGAGGCTTCCCATCCCTGCTAATCCTGTTGCTCCTGGGAATCCAGAACCACGGCTGGAACAAACGGGATGCTTTTTTTCCTTTGAAGAAGAGATGCATCACTGAGGCACCACAGGGATGCCAGAGGAGAGGAAAGTGAGAAGTACACAGCTTGAGCCCCTGTTCACTCCTGAGAGCATCTTCTGTTTGTGGTGCATCTTTGCATTCCTCCCCAGGTTAAGTCCTTCCAGCAGCCAAAGGAACAGGAGGGGCGCAGTCCTCCCACCCCAACTGCCCCAGGCGACACCAAGTGAGCAGCTCAGCGGAGCAGACAGCACACTGTCCCATCCCACCGTTCCATCCCACCGCAGGCGAAGCACAGCATGAGGACTCCAGAGGGGATCCAGGCTCCAGAGCTGACCCATGCACACAGCCTGCTCTCCATGGACCGGGGTCCCCGACCCCAGCTCCGCCACTGGCAACAGGACCTGCTAACGCAACGGAGCCTTGCTAGGATGGGCGCACTGTTCCCCTCGACCAGTGCATCTGTGTGCCAGGGGCTCACAGCAAGGTGGCACAGCCCGTGCAGCCAGAACCTCCACCTGGCAAACGGCCCACCAGAGAACAAGGGGCATGTGGTGCGGGGCACAGCCCCACAAAGAGAGAAACAAAGACAAGTGAAAGAGAGAAGCAACAATACCTTCAACAAGGAAGAGCAAAGTGTACCAACAAAGCCAGACCGGGGAGAAGAAACACTGAGCCGAGGGAGGAACAGCAAAGGGCGTTGGAGTCCCAACGCCTCCCCAGCCACACAGTTCAGCCCTACCAACCCCTCAGCTGCCATGAGCAACTGTGTTCCACCCCTGCTTGACAGAGAGGCCAAATTCTCCTTACAATCACTTTTCCACCACTGGGTTTCAGTAAAAGCTGCCTTTGGTTTGCACCGATGGGAAGGAGACTCTGATCCACGGACACGTGGTGCCCAAAGGGGTCCGGGCTCTGGCTGGACAGTGCCGGCCTACAGATGAAGAGCTGGTGTGGGGTCCCCTGCTGGACACACCACCGTGGGATCAGCTGTCTTCGTGACCAAAGAGGGGCGATTTCCCCAGCAAAGCCCAGAGCGGTGACCCTGCTTCAACACGCTGCGCCCAGCGGCCACAGCTCCGGGGGCAGGCAGGGGGGCTGCCGGTCCTGAGGCCAGCAGGGAGGGTGGCCGGGGGCTTGGCCCCACGGCGACGCCTGCAACCCATATGCCAGAGCCACCGTCAGGACCCTGGTGCCTGCTCCGAGGACGGGCGAGGGCCACGGCAAGGTCCTGGCCGGGGTGCCCGCACCGTACCATAGGATGCAACACGCTCGCAGCCCTGCTTAAACCTCCAGCTCGGACCCCACGCCGGAGGATGCGCGCTGGCGTCCTGCCCAGGCGTGGGGACCTGGGGTCACTCCGGTGCCGGACGAGGCGGTTGCTGTCCCCAGGGGCCACCAGGAGCCCGGCCGGGCTGTGGCCGAAGGGCTGCGGCTCAGCGGGCACCTTCTTACCTTCAAAGAAGCGCTGCAGAGCCTCCGTCTCGTCCACCACCTCCATAGCTGGGCCATGCACCGGGCGGCCGGGCTAGTCTCCGCGCCCGCAGCGGGGCATGCCCCCGGGCCGCTCCGGGGGCCGCTCCGCAGGTGAAGCCCCGGTGCCGCCCTCAGCGCCCCGCGCCGCCCCGGCGGGGTCCCGGAGCCGGTGCCGGCACCGAGCGCGGCCGCCCGCTGCCCATCGGCCTCCGCCGCGCACCGCCCAGCGCTGCCCAACTCGGGCTGCCGCGGCCGCGCTCCTCCCTCCCGCCCTCCCCGCCTCCGGTGCCCCGGCCCGCTGCTGCTGCTGCTCCTCCTCCTCCTCCCCCCCCCTCCTCCCGCCACGGGCAGCGCGCGCCCCCGCCGGCAGGGAGAGCCCGCCCGGTACCCGGGGCTCCCCCAGCACCCGCCCGCCCGGGGGTCGTCCCCCCGCAACCCAGCTTCCTCCAACAGCCTGAAGCCCCAGCGCAACCCACTTGGGATCGACCCCCCCCCCCCAGCCTCAAATCCCCCAAAATAAAATTAAAACGTCCTTCCAGTGCGGGGGCTGCGGGAAGGGACAGTTGTGTTTTCTTCCCCAGATGTGGCCACAATCAATAATAATGCCTCAAATAATAATAAAAAAAAATAACAGTACAGTAGCTAAATGAAGTTACAGTTATCTGACCACAGTTAACCAAACGCAGAGCCCCTGCCAGGCAGAGACTGTGGGACTATTCTCTTCTGGGCAGATAAAGCGCACAATGAGGTTTTGTCCATCCCCACAAACCAATTCAGAAGGGCAGATTCTCTTATATATATAAATATATTTTTCTTGCTCACACAGCTGTGCAGTGACCAATTCTTCTCTGGGGAGGGGAGCGGGGAGGGGAGGGGGCCTGAGGTTTGGGGATAGTAATAGGTCTATTATTTCGGGGATGGAGAGAAAGAGCTCAACAGCCCTTTTTTCTTCTCTCTCTCCCTCTCTCTTTCCATTAAGACAATTGTTATTCTCTGTTACCCCACGCCCCTTGTCCCTGCACACACGCTCACCTCCCCCATCTTCAGGCACAAGCTGCATGGGAAGGAAGCAAAAATGTATTTTTGCCCGGGAGCCTGAGTGCTGGCCCAGACCTAAGTCTGGTCGGTGCCAGGTTGGATGTCAGGCCGTGCTAGGTTAGACCCCAAAACAAAATGCTCCCAGCTAAAGATTCAACCCCTGACCCTCAGGCCCCCGTCCTCCCGGCAGCATGCTGTCTGTCCTCAGCAAGAGCCCCCTGCGTGAAGATGTCAGGAGCAGACCTCCCAGTGGGAACTCAGCCCTGTACACCCATGCTTCACTTCAGAATGCAGCAGAAGACACCCAGAGCCACATGCAGGACCTGGGCATCCAGCTCTGTGCTAGCGGCACACTGGAAAGCCTCCCACTTTGAGTCTCTGCTCACTCCCAGCCAGGTCTTGCTTCCAGAACCTCCCCTGCGCTCCCTGACGGGTCACTGCCACGTTGCTCTCCCCTAAGCTTTATTCCTGTGCCATCAGGCCTGCAGTGCATCACCTAAACATCTCTGAGACAGCTAATAAATCACAGGAGTGACAGGAGGGAGCTGAAGCTTCAGCCGCTCGGGCAAAATAAAACAACAAGGGAAGGCCAAGGCTATTCTGGGTCACTTCACCAGTGACTGTCAAAGCCAGCAAAAGGACCTGTAAACAGGCCAAGCTGGCAGAAGAACAAGTTCCTGCCCATTAAGGCATTGGACCCTAAAGCTGAGTCCAAAGATGATCAAAAGATTTGAAAGGCAAATGATCCTAAGACCGACCCGCCTTGGATTTGTCACCCTATGGACCGACCACGTGGGTCTTTGCCTGGCGGTCCCCACCCCCAAGGTGCAAAATCCTGAGCAGCAGCTCATTTATAACCAAACTGTGACACCTTCCTTCAGTGGCAGTGTGAGTGGCCCCGCAGCACACCGCTCCTGTGGCAGGGTGCAGAGCAGCCAGCCCCCCCAGCCTCCCAGGGCCGCGCACCCCGCTCACGAGACACGAAGAGCCCTCTGAGAGCAGCCCACTAACGACCACAGCTGCAGCAGAGTGGCTGCCACCCCCAGCAAACTGTCCTCCCCATAAATACTCTAAGCACACACGGGGGGGGGTGCGGAGCAGGATAAACAAAACACTCATTTCTATTGTCCGTGCTATGAAGTTATCACAAGAACAGGCAGGCCAATGGCCCAGAAATAATTTCTGAAATAACTTGGTGCCTTATGGGCAACAGCATTAAGCTAGCCAGGTATTTGTACCCGGCGCACGGCCGCAGTGTCTCAGCAGGTAGGCTGCTGAGCCATCTCACCTGTGTGGTACCATTCGTGCAGTACCATGTACAGCATTACCGTTAGAGCAAGATCCACCAGCGGTTAAGAAATCTCACTCCCACTTTTCGCTGGGAAGCCAGAGGTTTGAGTGGCTGCACTTGTCCCAAGCCAGGCGGGCAGCCTGTGAACACCAGCCGTGTCTCCTGACCCCCAGCCACTTGGACTTAACTCCCTCCCGGGGCTGGTTCACTTTTGCTCCTTCCCTGGTGTCTGAATCAAGCAACGTATTGACGCTTTGAGTCCTTCTCACCTTATTTTTCTTCGTGCACGCTTGCCTCTCAGTACTGCTCAGCTCTCTGTCCCAAGCAGTGCTGCTGTGCCCCTTCCTGGACCTAATTAAAGGGAAAAGGCTGGCGGGGCACATGTTCCTGATGCACTGAGGTACGTGCCAACCTCATCCCTTCCCAAAAGGGGAAAGAGCAGCTGGTCCCTTACTGCAATGAGCTCAGAATCCAGCATTTCAGGGTTGTGCTCGTGTAATTCCCAAGAGATACTACAGATCTGAACCCAGAAGAGCTGATCCGCTATTACCGCACAGAAGGCAGTGCTGGGGATCGGAATCCAGTCCCCATTGCGGCATGCCGTTTGCTTTCCTTCCTGCCATCTCCCCTCTGCTGCTCTCCCTCCCTGCCAGCCCACATCCCCCGTTCCTGTGTCTGTTCCTGTGTCTGTCCCCCTCAGACAGACAGAGACACACACACACAGACACAGACACACACACACACACACACACAGAGACACACAGAGACACACGGAGACACACACACACAGACACACAGAGACACACACAGAGACACACACACACACACACACACAGACACACGGAGACACACAGACACACACACACACAGACACACACACAGAGACACACGGAGACACACACACACAGACACCAGACACACAGACACACACAGACACAGACACACGCGCACGCGCGCGCGCGCTCCTTTCCCCGTTTCCCGTTTCCTCGGGTCACACTCTCTGTAAACACCGCTCTCCTATCCCATGCGGTCGGTTGGGAATGTGAGCCAAGAAGGGGGTGGAGGAGGGATATTACTCACGGAAGGTGTGGCTGTTGCTCCCTCCAGCGCTAAATTTCAAAGTCCAGTTTAAAACAAAAAAATAATTCAGCAGTGTCGTCCCCTCCCTCCTATCTCTCCCCACACCCCAACCTCCAGCCGGGCTTCTCAGGCACAGCTGGAAGGCTCTTTAGTCTCTTTTTATCCTCTTTTTATCAAGGGCAGCAGAACCATGGATCCAGCTAACCCTGAGGTTCAGCTGAGCAGGGCACTTGGGTCAAGAGATGGAAGATTGCTCCCGATGCGACTGTGCCATCGGACGCCAAAGAAGCTGCTGCTTAGCTGCTGGAGATGCTGGAATACTTGGCATCTCATGCTAATAGTTTATGCATTACATACTCAGTGGCCATATATCCATTTGTTTAGTATATTAAGGCTCTATCGGATTTGATTTCCGTCTGAAAACCACCCAAGTTACTAGAAACATTGCTGAATTTCACTACAGGGGCAACTGGGATGTGTCCCTGTCAAAGGTGGTTACCTACCAGCAGTCTTCCTCAGTCCCTGCTTTTTGTCTGGTTTCCTTTGGCTTGCTTACAAAAAAAAAGGGGAAAAAAAAAAATAATCACACTCAGTGTGCCGCTGCACCTCCCCAGACTTGAGACTGTGCTAATCAGCCTCATTGGCATTTCAGAGAGGGACAGTTAGGCAATATTGTATACATTTTGCACTGCTTTAAATAGGATGTACTGAAACCATCACTTGGATCCTGTGAACTGGATTTAGGTGGCGTCCTTAGCTATCCAGAGGTATTTTAGTATGTCAGCCAGGACAGGGTAGTGGCTACATCTTAAAATATACATTATCTTTGACAAGACAGCCCGTCTGACTGATTTTATCCTCTGTGGAGTCTCCATGCATTCCAGGTGAGAAGGAGAACAACCTCAAGGAAGCCACAGCAGCACTCCTCCACTGGGATCCAGCACATTAGTATGTAATCCCTGAAAATGTTTGGGTGGTTTGGCTGGTTTGTTTTCCTTAAAACATGCCTACAGGCAAGCAGAAGCAAATAAGAAAATTGTAAACAAAATAAATGCTCTGAATTTAGTCACATTTCACATGTTAAAAATGAAGATAAGACAGCACGCGTGGCACCTAGAATTTTTCACAGGTTGCTGTAGTCACTGGGTATAAAAAGCAGAGAAATAATGTGACCAATCTAGTGTAACCCTTGAGGGCTGCAGAGAAGGGCTGTAGAAAGAAGGCACTATTGTGGCAAGTATTACTAATTATTCTCTACAGCACAGAACTTTGCTCTTCACAGATGCCAGGAGGGTTAAAAGAGCTGCTATGCAGGAACTGCAATTCAGGAGCATGTTCCTGCAGGTCCCTTGCTCATCTGCCAGCGACACTGGTGTCCTCGGCACGGAAGCAGGGGAGCACTGCTTGTACGGTCAGAGCTGGCAGGGCTCGGTGCCCTGCTTTCCAGGGGTGGCCTTCGGCTGAAATCCAGACCTCTTCCAAAGCACCTTCAGCATCCACAGCAGCTCCTGTGGTTCTGGCTGACTTCCACCAAATGAAACAGAGCACAACATTTGCAGACCAAAAGGTTTGTTGGCATCTAAAGCCAGAGCACCCAAAGCAGAGGCTGTGCTTGGGCAGGAATCCTTTTGTGATTGATTTCTGGAGGGTCTCACAGCCAAGTGAGCATCAGAACCAAGCTCAGGTCTGGGATTCCCTGAGTTTGCTTTATGATGCTCAATTCACTGGACCACACTGCCAGGCAGAGCTGGGGAGCTTGCAAATGTGCAAGCTCTCCTGACTGGTTCAAGGCACTTTGGAAAAATCCTCATACAAGCGTGGGAAGAGTGTTAAGGAATTTATAAAGCCCAGAGCTGAATTTCTAGGGCTGCAAGGCCAGTGTTTAGGAAAGACCCTGCAGACAAACACTTCAAACTTGCTGAGCACACAGGACGCACTCCACGCAGCACACTGCTGCTCTGGGATGCCATCAGCCACACAAACAGCACTCCAGTCCCCACTCCCTTTCGCAGGGACCTAACACGTGCTATCGCTTAACAGCTATCAACAGCTTCAACTTCTGCTCCAGCAAAAGAAACCTGCAAAGACAATTATAGATTTTCAAGCTAGAACATTGCAGCAATCCAAGTGTGATATTTCTTCATTCATCTGAGCAGGAAGAATGATTTTAATACCCTGAAGAGTCCAGAATCCCTCCTTCCTAAAGCACCAGAGAAAGCACCCACTTTCTTGTTTTACAAAACCCAACTGCTATTCTATACAGTGCTCTCCAGCTTTATCACTCCTAAAATGCTCTCTCTCTTCACACATATATAAGGAAAAAGTTTCCAAAGGCACTCATGGGAGTTTGGAATCAACTATCAGTTTTAATAGGAACTGAATGCTTAACTGCCCCTCACACCTCTGGGAAAAAAAAATAATAAAAAAATACTCGAAACAAGAGTAAAGCACCAGCAGAATGCCAACATCACACCGCAGTGAGGAGCTAAACTGCTTCCTAACTAACGCTGCCCAAGGTCGTGCCCCCCGGCAGAGCCTCTCCACCAGATCTTGTCAGGGTTTGCGCCACACCGAGCCGAGTTCTTTCTCTTCCACATCCCATCACAGGTTGGACAGGTTACGCCACCAAGACTGTGGATGTATGCACCACGGTCTGGGCCAGACGTGTGTCACAGTGAGGGCTCCTACCTCAACCGTGCTTCCTCATCCTGAACTGAATTTATAACGGAGTCCGGTTCAGGTCCCGTTGCATTTGATGGAGGGTGTATCTGTGCCACCCTTTAACACAGGGCAGTCTACCTTACCGCTAAACTTAACCTGTGTGGGGAAAATGAGGGTCTCTAACACCTTTAGCCAACATCCGAGGCTGAAATCCCTTCAGGTAATGTGTAGCGTAGTGGCGAGGGGAGAGGAAGGATGCCAGGATGGAGAAAATCTGCTTGGAAATTTCACCAAGATTGGACGTGGCACCCCGAGGCTTGTAGCCAAAGGCTGAGGCATAATCATTTTGATTAGTATGGCCAAGAAGGAGATTATTTTGTGGTCTCAGCAGGAGAAGGCAGGTGAGATAAGGGTCAGATTTTGACCTAACCTGTGGTAGCTACCAGCAAGGTACTGCAGCCGGCATAGAGAAGAGCTGTGAGCAGGCAGAGATGCATGGCCCAGGGAGGGAGCTAGCTGGCAAGAGGTTATGGAAAGGGGTTCAGATGCTGCTTATTCCATCCCATTCTTAGCTTACTCAATGGTCTCAGGCAGGAGGGGTGCTGCCGTTTGTGTGGCTCAGACAGACAAATGGAGGGATGCTTGAGGCATCTCTGCTCAGCTGGGGTCGTGAGGAATGCCAGCCTTAACGCTGCTCCATTTCTTGTTACTACGCTCTACCAAACTTGCCTTCGCTGAACTCAGTGCCTGCCTCCTGTTCTTGTAACTGGGCTTTGGCTGAGGACACAGAAAGGCAGAGAGAAACGCAAAGAGACCGGCAAGAGGTAACATTAGTGCAGCACAAATGAGAGTGTCATTTGCTCCGGGGTCACTAGCCTTATTAGCCTCAACATCGCTGATACCGTTATCACAGACGTGTAAGGTACACCCTAGATTGCCCTGCCTGCGTGCCGAGGCAGCCTGCACATGGCAGCAGAGGGGCTGTGTTTTCTGCCTGTTGCAGGACACCCCCCACCACACGGCCAGTATTCCCAGCTTCGGAGAGCCCTCCCTGCTCACACCGAGGTGATGCTGGGTGAGGGGCGGGTGGATGCAGTCCACTATCCATACTCCCTGGCACTTCCAACTTGTTCTCTCTTAAACGCTGCTGATGTAACTGGACCGAACAAGTCTAAACACAGGCCAACTGAAGAACCAGGGCTTGTACCACAAGTTCAGCCACTTGATTTCTTTCCTTGGTTTTGTGCTTAAAATTTCCTACCTTAAAGACCCTTTTTCCTTACCCTCCATTGTCCTTTGGCCTCACGCAGCCAGCATCCTTCTCTACCGCTCTCTCTGAGGCAGTCAGCGCAGCAAACGGCAGGCAATGCTGAGAAATCATGACACATTTAATTCTTCCCCCAGCCCCCACACGTATCTTCACTCCTCTCTGTGGGTTTCTCCCTCCAGGCTGCCCAAAAGCTTTCATCTTTGTGCTGTAGCATCTCCTTGCCTCAAACACTGGTGCAATTCTTCCACTCCTCAGCGAGCATGGTTATGCTGGGAGCCCCCTGCCAGCTGTGCAGGACACAGGCGTTTCACAATGGAAGTTGTGCAGCCACCTAAACAAAATGCCGATTGCTTGGGCTGCCTCTTGCTCCTGATTCAGGCAATTCCTGCCTGTTTCTAGGCAAACCTGGACTCCACAGGGCCTTACTGGGAGCCACCTCCTAAGCCTGGAGGGTGCAAAAAAAAAAAAAAAAAAAAAGCTCAGCAAAGAGCCTCCATGCCCAGAAGCTCTGTTTTTATCCAAAATACAGCAAAAAGCCAAGCAAAAGTAACCCCCAGAAGTTTTGAGGCAAGATGTCTCAAATCAACACACAGCTGCAGCAGGGGAGCAGTTTGGCTCTGCTGGCAAACAACTGCTGTTGCACAGCACTGAACAAAAATACCAAAGCGATGGGCACAGAGGCCTTTGTGGACGTGATGGACTACCCAAGTTGAGGAAGGTGTCCTCAGTGAAGCCCCCACAGGGCAGTACTCAGCACCCAGGTCAGAGCAGCTGCCAGTACAAGTCCATCCCACACACCAGCACCTTAGTCTTCCAGGTGTGACACAAAACACACCACCATGAGGGTCAATACAGGAAGAGCGCTGTCAGCCCAAGGAGATGTGTCCTCCGTGTCTCTCGGTGGTGGCCTGCTTTGACTGTGAGTGTTCTCATGCTTTGACTGCAAGCCTCCCTCAGTATCGGCCCACGGACGGGGTAAGGCAGCAGAGGATGCAATCCTGCCCTTCTCCAACGCCCTGCACACACCCAGCACAGCTCCCACACTGCTGGAGGCGGAAGCAGACCGCCACGGGCTCATTCTGTTATCTCCTCTTGGCAAGAAAACTGCACTGATAAATCTCTCGCTGGTTATTCATTAACTGCAAGAGGTTCATTCCCAAGATGGAGAGAACGCCACCATTGATTTAAAAAAAGAATGAAAGACGGTCATCGGCAAGGGACAGCCATTCCCGAAGACCTCTCCATCACGGCAGACAAGCACAACCAAAAGCACAAGGGCTCAAACCAGCACCACTGGGATTTAGAACAAATAGGGGAGATGTGAAGCAAAAAAGATTGGTCCAAAACTTTTTGGGCAGGTTGGAAAGGAGCTCCTCCTACACCCCACAGAGCTTATGCTAGTTTACAGCATATCTGAGGGCTTCCAGCACTGAGACCCCTTTGCAAACCACCCCCTCACATCTGTTATGAAGTTAGTATGTTGTTCAACAAGGCCAAGTGCAAGGTCCTGCATGTGGGTTGTGGCAATCCCAAGGACAAATACAGGCTGGGCAGAAAATGGATTGGGAGGACTTGGTGTGGGTGGACAAGGAGCTCAACATGGTCCAGCAACATGCGCTCGCAGCGCAGAAAACCAGCCGTATCCTGGGCTCCATCACAAGAAGCATGGCCAGCAGGTGATTCCCTCCCTCTGTGCTGCTCTCCTGAGACCCCATCTGCAGTGCTGCATCCAGATCTGGGGCCCCCGACATGGGAAGGGCACGGACCTGTTGGAGCGGGCCTGTAGGAGGCCACACAGATGGTCAGAGGCTGGAGCACCTCTGCTGTGGGGACAGGCTGAGGGAGCTGGGGCTGGTCACCTGGAGCAGAGAAGGCTCCAGGGAGACCTTCCAGCACCTGCCAGTACATAAAGGGGGGCTACAGGAAAGCTGGGGAGGGGCTTTTGACAAGGACATGTGGTGACAGGACAAAGGGGGATGGTTTTAAGCTGAAAGAGGGTGGATTTAGATTAGATATTGGCAATAAATTCTTTCCTGTGAGGGTGGCGAGGTGCTGGCCCAGGCTGCCCAGAGCAGCTGTGGGTGCCCCATCCCTGGCAGTGCTCAGGGCCAGGCTGGACGGGGCTGGGAGCAGCCTGGGCTGGTGGGGGGTGTCCCTGCCCCTGGCAGGGGGGTCAGACTAGATGATCCTTAAGGTCCCTTCCAACCCAACCATTCTACGATGGTTCTGTGATTATCGTTATTCCCCAGGCCTGTCCAGGCCAGCTGCAGAGCAACCAGTCCTGAGGGGCTCGGCTGAGCACGGGGAGCCCCTGCCCAAGGCAGGCAGCGCTGCCAGCACGGGCACAGCACCCTCTGCTGCAGCACGGCTGAGCGACACGGGCACCGCCGGCGGGCACCCCGACCACGAGAAGGGACCCACACACCTGCTTCTGCATCTCCTGACAAGGACAGCCAGGCTCACAGAGCCCCTCTCCTGACTTCGGCAGGAACAAACAAGCCCACCGAGGCTGGGCTTGCCGTTCAAGGAAGCTGTTACTGGAGGAACAGCAGCATAAGCAGAGATTGCTGAAAAGGCAGGGAAATTCCAGTGCTGCCAGGAGAGCCCATGTATCCTACGTGTGGTTTCAGAGCAATACGTGCACGCTACATGGGCTGCCACTGCGTGGGTTGCACCTTTCCCTACACAGCAGCTCTGCTGGCGTGGCCTCTTGCAAGCCCTGACCCAGATTTTTCCTCTCCTATACCACTACATGCCACACTTCCACTTTTACAGTTTTCCAAGTTTTTCCTTATGCTGAGGCAGACTGACCTGGGTCCTGTCTGATCTCTGTACTATCCTGGCCTCATAAAACAAGTGAGCATGCCTCTGTAACTGCAAGTAGCACCCCTGCTCTCTACTTATTTTTTTTTTCCCTACTGTACTGTTAATTGAAAGCACTAAGTTAACCTGCATCAAAGCAGTGAAAGCTAGAGACCACCCAGCTAGAAATTCTTCCATACATTAATTGGGTTTATTTCCCTTAAACTTAACAAGAAGTTTCCAAAAAAAAAATCAATTGGTCAAGTAAGATTTTGTGCAACGTAACTGACCAGAACATTACCTCTTCTGAGAAGTACAGACCAGTTAAATAACCTTCTATGGCATCATTTTTCTCAATACGCTTTCTGTACAATTACCTTCAGATGACTGTTTCTTAACCTCTTCTTTTTTCTAACTGAAGTACAACCTAGCATCCTTGGAAAAAGAGATGATCTCGTTTGTGCGATGCTGGTTTCCATTTATAAGTAATGAACAACCACAGCTTTACTTACATATTTCCATTAGTTTTCACTCATTTTCTTTGCTTGCTTGGGAATGCACCAGCCTGGCTTACAAACTGTTTGAAAATTTGTTTTCTGCTGTAGTTCTGGATGCTTTATGGTCACTGGGTTGAAAAACACTTTTCTCAAGCTAGAAATTCCTCCTACAGCCACTAACATATCAAACAGCCACAGAGTTGTCTTGGAAATAGCAACTACATCCCTAGCTACATTCAATAGCTAAGGCTTTTAATAGTTGAACAGGTTTTAAAGCAACAGCCACCATGCCTGCTGCGTACGCATTTATACGTTTTTCTCCTTAGTAACTGTATTAAAACAGTCACCCCTAAGCATGGATTATTTTATGTTTATACAAGGGTAGTATCCAGAGCTTTATGTTTTTCTTTCCCTGTAAGAGGAAGTGTTTACAGAACAGGCAATATCCTTTTATGAGACTGATAGAGTTATGGGTAGGAAAAAGACCACAAAACCAAACCAAAGCAGCAGGCAGGCACTTATACATACCAGCACTTTTTATAGGCATTTTTATAGGAACTCAGTAGTCCAGCCACCTTTGAGCTCTTAATTCCCTGATAGTCTCTTCAGGAGCAACCATAAAAACTATTCCATGCAGCCATTAATAGGATTACTTTCTCCCAGGCATTCCTTTTCCTGCCTGTGTTTCTCATGGCTGGTCAGAAAGCCCCTGTTCCTCTCCTGAAGCTGTTCTACTGGCTCCCCTTCTCCTCCTCTCCGACCCCGTAAGCCACAAGCACTGCTTTCCCCTTTCCAGAACATGAATTACTACGGCATTATTCAGCTCTAGTGTAAATAGTGCCGGGCAGCAAGACCCTGCTTTACAAACCTGCACCAAGATGTGTCCCCTGTTCTGCCGGGCTTGCGTGAAACTTGCCTACCAATTTGAACTCTCCTTCCTTGCAGGATCCCAGCACCTTGCTATTTTTCCACAGGGCAGACTTCTGCAATATTCTTGCTTGCACTCTGCCCTCTTCTCCCTGCCACTTTCTCATACCCTTCTGAGAAGTCCCTTGTAATCCACTGCCTTTGCACTAATGGCGTTCTTTTTGCACGGCATGTTGAATTCAAGTACTTGGTAATTCACAGCATCACGTTTCTTCCTTAAACTGTCTCCTCTCCTGAAGACAAATTGCTAGAGCTGAGTATCCTGCAGTTTCCACCCTTGGCTGCACAGGGCCAAGCTGGAGCTAGTGACTGCTGCACAGAAAAGCAGGGCACAGAAGCGTCAAGCAGATCTCAAGGGACAGAGATGTTCCCCAAAGCGCTTTTCCCATTTCATCAAAGGCCTGGATCCAGAACAGGCAGAGCTAGCGAGGTGATCATCAGCCCCAGTGGCAGCTAAATTACTCCCCAGAGCTCTCCAGAGAGCGCACGCTGTAGTGATGCACCGACACCACGTCCCTTGTCCTACAAGGAGAGCACAGTGCAGGTTTTTCCAACTCTCAAACTCACGCACAATCCTTTAAGACATAACCTCAAGCAAATCACAACTATCATTCTCCAGGTCAGACATGGGAACAGTCACATACACCAGTCATGCTTCTACATCCATTTTATACACAGTGCCATACAATATACAGAAACTTTTATATACATATATCTTTATATAATATGCTATATTAATCTGTATCTTTCTTTACAGCAATATTAGTTTGGATCTTTCATACATAGGTACAAAAAGTCACATGAGAATGGCACATGAGGAGTGCTTTAGTTTCCTTGTAGTCTTCATGCTGGGGCAGCTCAGAGCAGGGATTCGGAGGGCAGCGTTCCCAGGACAGGCAGCGACCTCTTGGTTGAGCACGGGGACACAGGATCCTGTGCTGTCTCCCCCCTGATTGCATATGCAAGTGCTCCAAGCCCTGCAAGAGGCAGTCTGAGCAGCTCGTAGCTCCCTAGGAGGACTGTTTCTCCCATAAATGCAAAAGGCTTTAGCTATAAAGAGGCAATTGGGGTCAAAGAGTTAATTCATAGCTACCCTACTCTGAGCTGCCCCAGGGCATGATGTGAGATTGGTGACAGAAGCAGGCAGAAGGGCTTTTCCATAGAGGCATTGGTGTCCACTGACAGAGAAGTGGGAGGCAAAGGAGTTACTGTGTGGAGCCCCCCACCCACAGACAGCTCCTGTTGCACAAAGCCACCCAGCTGGGCTCCACCCAACACTAAAAAGCACAAAAACATGAGAAAAGAAATAGTTTCCGCCAGTTCCTCTGGTCTTGCTGTCTGCTTGCTCACAGCCATAAGGGAGGCCAGGCCAGGCTGGTGGCTGTCACGGCAGGACACCGGAGCAGACCGCTGAGCCAAAGGAAAGGGTCTCACCGGGCAGCACACTCCTCTCCTGCTGCCCCCCCCACACACATGCAGGGAGCCACAACCCATCACCAATAATCCCTGTGTTGACATTAGTAATTAAGTTTATCACTAGGACAGAAGCTTGAGACTATTCCCTGGACATCACCTCTTCGGTCAGCTGCAGCGTTTGTGGAGGGAAAGCCAGGGAGCCACGGCCTCCATAGCTGCAGGTGACACCACTTTGCCATGAGACAGCGGCCACCAGCAAGCGCAGTGGGCACACTGATGAAGCAGTTAAGACCCAAAAAGGTGTGCAGCAGTGGTCTAGCCAACACAGCATGGTGTAACCGCTTTGCACACCAAGCGGCACACCATGACAGGACAGACCGTTACAGGCATGTGCCACCAAGCCAGCCTGAGTGCTGGGTGACATACGCACTGTGCGTACTGCTCCCTCCTGGCACTGCCACGTGCACCAGGTACCTCCGACTCTGAGCCATCAGAACTGCACAAAGCCCACAATGGAAAGCAGGGCAGTGGAATCCCAATAAAAACCAAAATGAAGGCTTGGTCCTGTGCTGCTCTGTGTTTAATGAGTTTGCAGATAACCAGCTAGAGGTCCCCTCGTCACACAGATACACTGGGCAGGTAGAAAACTTCAGTAAATGAAAAACAGAGCACAGGATGACACGGAGAGGTCAGAGGTCTCAAACACGGCAATGAAAGCAGCAAAAACGCACAGCTCTCTAAAGAGAGCTTACCTTTGGAAGATGGCTGTTCCAGTACCAGTGAAAAACATCAGTAAAATCAAAACTGCAGCAGACAGTTCAGAATACGTTAAGTCCCTTTCAGCATAAGTTCTTGCAAAAACTGAGTCAGATCTTGAAGAGTACAAAGAGTTTTACTCGTGAATAGACCTGAGAGGAAGTTTTTCTCATGAACAGATCTGTTAAACACTGATTGAGGTCATAGATACCAAAGCTAAGAAGCAGCAGGAAATATTCCCTTCCTACCACACAGAAAACACTCACTGCACAAGATGAGGTTCTAGATCAGAGGGGGCTGGCAGGGGAACTGCTGCGCAGGGTCAAGGAAACAGCCTGCCTCAGGCCAGGCTTTGCTGTTGGCACTTGGATACGACCTGAGGCAGCAAGTGGGGAAACGTGGCAAGTCCTAGCTGAGGCAGAAAGGGAAGGCCTGGCAGCAAGGGCGACTTTGAACCCATCCTTGGCCACACTGCATTGCCTTCCACACCCAGAGAAGAAATAACGCACAGAAGTAGAGAAGGAAGCTGGCAGGTGTCTGGTCCCCAACAGGAGTCTTGGACCTTAAGCCAAAGGAAGACAAAGGCACGATATGAACTCAAGAAAATAAGCAAAAAAAAGAAAACAACAACAGTTACAGAGACAGCAAAGTGCTTGGAGACAGCTGATGTGTTTTAGGACTGCAAGTCCCTACAACAAAGCAAAGCAAGGAACTGCTCTTCTCAACAGTTTTGAATTTCCAGCCTGCCTGCCCTTCAGCAGCCTGAGTTAGGCTAGCAACATCCTCCCGCGCAGAGCGCAACAGCTCAAGGGAAGCGCTGGGTGCAGATAGGGTTGGGAGATAGCAAAGGAAGAAGCACAGCCGGCGCGTGGCGGTTTGCAGGACTCCTGCCACACAAGGAAGCCAACAGCCACGCTGCTCTTGCAGAACACGCTGCCCTCCGCACAGCAGGCTGCTGTTATACAGCGAGGGATCTCCTTCCTCAAGTATTTTAGGGTTTATGTTTCAGGCTCTGTCCGTCACAGATCTAACACCCACCCATCTCGGCAGTGAAGGTCCTGACTCTCAGAGCTGCAACATAAAACTCTGAAGCAGACAAACCACAGCCCCCCAGGCTTGTCCCTGGCATCTAACCGGCCGGACCTCACTGCAAGGCGCAGGGGCGCCTCCCTTGAAGGGAACAGAGCAGGCACAGCACGCTCAGGAGCTGCCAAGGGAGAGAAAGCCACCCACGAACGCCGATTTCACATACCTCTCGTACGTGACCTGTAACACCAGTATGACCATCTGACTGGAGAGCAAGGAGCTCCCAGACCAAGTCCCACCTCCCAGCTGCAGCCTTCCTCCCATTCTTCTCCCAGCTGCCGAGAACGGGCGCAGGATGCTGCCTGCCTGGGACGCGGAGCATCGCCTCCTCCACGCAGCAGCACCGTGAGAGGGAGCTTTGGCACAAGAGATGCAGCTCTTCACTAAATCCAGCGCTGCACTTCAGTACTACACAGGCTCCGAGAAGAACATGTAACAAGCCCGATTCAGCCAGTGCTTCCGAGCCATATATTCCTTCACTGGGAGCATCAGCCGGTGCAAAACTGCTGCTCAGTTTCCACCCCTCCCTTTCCTTAGGCAGGCTAAGGACACACAAATACACTGCAAGCAGGGAAGAAGCTGATGTTTCACAGCTAAGGAACAACAACCATCTGTGTTAAATCTGTCTTGGCTTTTACACTGAGCTTTCAGGTTCAGTGCATGAGATAACTGATCCATTTTCCTTTTACTTCCCCGTACTTCTGCAACTTGTTACTTTTGCTGCTACAGAACTCTAACAAGGGAGCACTTAGCCAACAAGTATCTTCTCACCCTACGCTTTTGCAACTAGAAAGAGGATTGCAGAGATTGTCTACACACTTCCTAAAGTGCAGGGAAGCTCTGTGAGAGTCTGTTGGCAGCAGCGTAATTAACTAACAGCTCTCAGCAAAAATCCAGCTTTAGCAGGGTGAATTTAAACACACAAGCAAGTGACAGCATGGAAGGATTGTCAGCAAAAGCAGCCTCAGACTTCAGTTGTCTGAGCAGAAAGGAACAAATGTAATGCTCTAGGTTGGAGGAAAGCTCAAGGGGCTTTTAGGCAAAAAGCAAAGGTGTTAGGTTTGTTGAGGGCTGGAGATTATTTTAAATGTCTGCCAGTATTTCTGCATTACACCAGAAGAGTTACAAACCACTTTATCAGCAAATTACTGACCTGGGTGGCTTAACATGCTCTGCAGGCAGTAACTGCAACCACCATACCTAAAAAAATGGAAATCAAATGCCACTGCTACCCTTGCTGCAAAGCCAGGATGTTCTCCTACTGCCAAGGAAGAGGATATCCCAGCAGTGGGTACTTATGGGGACAAAGCGAACCCAGCACCAGCTGATTCCCAAGGCAAACACAGAAGGGTTTCTGCGGACCACAGAAACGCAACAGGTCAGGCTCGAATGCCCTCCGGCATCATCAGTCTGCTGGGAGCTGGAGGAGCTTGTAACTCAGCAGCTCAACTTTAAGACATTCCAAATTTCACTAATAGAGAAACCCATTCATTCAGATTGTAAGGTGTGTAAAGGAACCCAAGCAGTTTGCATAGGTAATATGTATCCTGTTTTGCTACAAGAAAGATCTAACAGCTATCCTAGGAAAGGGGAAAGTATCAGGGTGCCAATACAATGGCCAACAACAAAGCACACATTCTGGGGCTAGCTAGAACTGATGCTCCTTCTCCCAGCCTTCCCTGTAGGGCAATAGCCACAAAAGATAAACACTAAACACTCTGACATATGCATTTCAGCAATGATTAACCCCAACTAATCACCATTGCAAGGGATAACTATGATTATTCATGTGCCCCAATTTGTAAGTTGAATTAAACCAGTTATCTGTGTGGGCGATTCAATGAAAATATTGGTCTTTGCCAACAGGCAGATTAAAAAAGCTGAGAAAGCATCTAAGTGCATAATGAATATATTAGAAGAGGCCATACAGGATGCTCTCAAACATGTACAGATCTCATTGCCCTGTCTAAAAGCAGGATACAGGAAGGATTAAAATTAATTTAAAAGCAGGAAGCAGTAACAACCAGAAACATGCAAAAGTTCTATAGAAAGAACATTAAGACTGGGGCCCACATGAATCTAGGAGCAGTGAAAAATCAGAGACACCTGACAAAGAAACAGAATCACTTGAGATATTAAGGGAAGGTTTAAAAAGCCCTCTTAATTAGGCCCGGATTACAAACAGTGAAACTGAGCAGATGGGAACCTTGTTAGGAGATGATATTTGAAAAAGTAATGCCATATTCATCTAGTTTGTTGCACTTCATACAGATCAGCCCTGTTCTGTTTCTTTTGGTAGAGACAGGACACAGCAACAAGTCAAACTCCCAGAGCAGAAGCTGTTCCAAGGAGCACATGCTGATCCTGTATCCCCATGCTTGGTGGTTTTCCTCCGTCTTACCCTTGTTCATTGACAGCAACATCTATTTCCCACCTAAATCCTGTTTGGAACCTTCAGTGATTATTACAATCCAAGCAACAATGTCCTAAAAGTATAGAAATGGGAGCCGCTGGATTTGTAGATCTACACTCACAACCAGCTTTGGCATCTCAGTCCTCTGTAGATATACAATACAACAATACAACTCCTGTTTACTTTGAATAAAGTTCTTAAGTTGCAGAAATTATGGATGAACACTGAAAACACTGACCACAGACCAGGTAAGCAAAAGCTACGGATAGCTAAAGAACTTCTTGGTGTTGAGAACACTTTGACCTTTCTAGATAGCATTAGCCATCACAGTGGGTGGCAGGTGTCTCAAGTGAATCAAGACAGGAATCCCATTCAGCTGGGTTTGGGTCATCATGAGAAGCATGGGAGAGCTATATTGCCCGGGATCAGCGGTGCTGTCAAGGATGCGGACTAAGACACCATCATCCTGAGAGAGAGCAACCAAGAAGAGATGTAAGGTGGCAGGAATAGGGAGCAAAGAAAAGAGGAAAGGTTAGAGAGTGGCTGTTTTAGGAGAAATTGCATGTTCCAACAGGAAAGGGGATAATGGTGAGTATGGGTGAAGAGTTTTCACTGTTCAGCACTTGTAGATACTCAGCACAGCAGGATCCTGTCAAAGTTCTTGGCACTGCTGCAATTAAAGCAACAATAAAAGCAACTAATACTGATGCAGAAGAGCTTCCAAACCCAAAGCCAGCCAACATTACATGCTAAGGGCTTGATGATCAAATCTCACCGGGATATTATCAATAAGATTGTTTTATTCTGCTTTGGACACACCCAGAAGGGTTGAAGCGCGGCTTATAGGTGCAGAAACCAGACAGCAGCACAACCCCTTCACGCCTTGGGAGCACACTCGCAGCAGGGTCAACAGCCCTTCCTCAGATGCTGGATGGAGTTTAACACCCCTAGTTAAGGGTCTCCCACATTGCCCCAAATGCTTCAAGGCTTCAGGATTACACTCCATGACAGTCTGCTGAGATTATCGCAAACACGCATGCAACAGCAAATGCCGATTACAGTCAACTGAACTCTGCCGCACCAGTGGATTGTGGAGAGGGCAGAGCACCCCGCTAGAGTATTTGGCAAAGCTTTTTTTTCCAATAACTGTGCTTTAATTTTAAGGTGCACAAAGCTCACTTTACTCCCCAGGAACTGCACGGCCTCAGCTCCACTACTTTACCAAAAAGCTCTTGGAGGGAATTTTAAGGACGTGCCATTGAACTGGGTGAACTTAGTTTAGCTGGGGTCTAGGGCATCAGGCACTATGAACTGCACCTCCAGCACTGCCTCCTCGTGGGGTACAACATCCCACTGAAATACTAAGATAACATATAAAAATTAGAAGGCACAAAGCTTAAGAGTAGGAAGCAGAAGCCAAGAGATTAAGAAATCTGAAGATGCTTCATGTTTCCCAAGACAGCTGCACGTCAGAGCGGAGTGAGGGCAGAGAAAGCAGGTGACAGCATGCAGTACAAATGAAGGAGGTAGCTACAGGCTTAGCATTTATTTTAACTTCCCAGACATGCTCTTCCAGGATGAAATAGGAGATCAGCCTGTCCAAATGTTCTTATAGCAAAGGAGCTATGAGAGTCAAGACACAGAGAGACATTTAAAGCAGAAATAATGCAAAGAACATGGATTTACTTCATGAGAACTGGGAACAGATCTGTTTGTAAAGAGAGGACAATGGAAACCAGGAACTACCCATCATGTGATGCAACAAGAACCTTTACTAAAAGGGCTCTTTTGGACCGTTACTGCCTTAATCTATGGCAAGCCCAGGTCACAAGCATTAGGTATTCCCAGGCTTTTCAGAAGCAGCCTAATAATCACAGAGCGCAAAGCAAAAAAATGCAGCTGGCCAAGGACAAGGTAACCCCGTTCCCCTGGGACATAGTTCCAATGGCACAGAGAAGGAAACAGCCATGCACAACAATTGCATCTTCCAGGACATGGTGGAGGTACACCCAGGCCAGAATTTACTTTCTAGTGCAACACTGTGACCCATTAAACCCATTAAACATCATCAGGTCACGACTGAATTTTATTTTTTTTTTCTGAAGAGGGAGATTATCTTCCTGACCTTGAGTCATCTCTCCACCATCCTTGGGTAGGGCACCAGTAGATCCACCTAGTCTCAGAGATAGCCATCTCCTAATACCTAACTGCCAGGGACAGAGATGATTCTTTCATTAATGTTTGTAAAGTGCTTTGCAGATATAAAACTCTGCCTAAGTGCTAAGTGTTATTACTACCCACCTTCTGCTGACACTTAAAGGCAGAAATGAACTCCTTTTCCCACTCTATCAAGGTGTGTCAGCAGCCTGCATCAGGAGGTGAGCTAGCCTGCTAGCCTCAGCCTCCCTGCACTTCAGCTCCCCTTTCCCCCCTCAAAACTACCCAGTTTATTGTGCGTATTCCTGGACACCACCTTTTTAGCGTTTCTTGGGTGTGTGCAGCAATTCAGCCTTACCCTGTGGTCTGCAATAGTGGATGACCTGATGGCACTTACACAGCTGCTCTATATGAGCTCCTGAACCATAAAAGCTCTCAGCAAGGGGAACAACACTGCTCTTATCTGAAGGATCTACAAAGAAAAAAGTAACTTCTCGTTGCTCAGAATAAAAGTATTTTTCTTTTACAAAGTATTTTAAATTCAGAGGGGCTTCTTCCCTCCAATTCAAAACAGTATAGAAAAGGTCACCTTTGGAACCTAAACCACAAGGACAACATTTTACTGCCCATTTAACAAAGCTCCTGCATTTCTGAAGGCCCTGCAATGTGTAAGGAGCAGGAGACACAGGATCCCACAGTAAATTGTTAAGTGGGAGATCGGCACTTGGACACAAAGTCCAGTTCGCTTCTGTGCACCTGAAGTTATTGACATCAATGCACGCTGGTTATAAAGTGCTCCTGTTCTGGCTTGATGGCATCCGATACCCCACGCTCTGTTTGTGTGGCACCCAGGACACCACAGCCCTGACATGTGCCTGGGGCTTCAAGAGACTCTCTATGAACACAGCTAGGGATAACGGGAGCACAAGGACTTGTCATGAGCTAAGCTCCTGGGAAGCACAGCATCCCCCCGCAATGGAAATATCACAGCTAAGGAGGGGAAAGGAGGGCAATAACATCTGTGATAAGGAAGTTAAAATAGGAATTTCTTTTCCAGTGAGGGAGGACAGAGCTCCAGTGAGACTGATTGGTAACTCTGCTGAGCTTTGATATGAAGGTGTTTTGTCAATTAAAGGCTGTCTACAGGTCACAGCATGTTTAACTTTCTAGACAGGTAGTTTTTCTCCTGCTCCCATCATTAGAAAAAGTGCCTGCCTACATAGGTCTAGTAGGCTCTTCCGGGCACTGAGGCCCTGCACAGCAGTGCTCAGGTAGTTTTACTAGCAACTTGGTCACGCTTTGCAATGCAGTGTTGTGCAACAGAGGCAGACAAATGATGCACGCAGCCTCCCCCAGACTCCAACCCACTTTAAAAGCAGGGAACTTGCAGTTGTACCTGCCCATCCTCTGTCCCCCCAGTCCCCAGAGGGAACAGCACAGGAAGGAAAGAACAAACATGATTTTTGCTTAGGGAAAGCCTCCCTGTTTGCTTAATAAATACCTTCCAAAAAAGCTTAGCAGCTCTGTAAACATACAAGAAATTTCAATACTTAGTAAAAGTTCATCTTTTCCCTGAACTCCCAATGACAGAGGCTGGCATTGATCTGTGATTACTGCATATGGGTGGTGTGAGGACTCAGCAGAGTCCAGGAGAGGCTCCCAGGCTCTGCAGGGGCCTGCCAAATAACACTGGGTGTTGAGAAGCCTGTTGAATTTTTAAGCTGATCAATCCATGCAGCTCTGAGATGAGAATCCTGTCAGTCCTGCAGGAATGTTGCCAGCTCAGAGTGGTCCAGGGAACAGAGAAGTGACGATGATGACATCCAGGAGAACTCTCTTCTGGCAAAAGAGGGACATGGCAGAGGGCTTTGGCTCTTCAGAACAGTGTCCTTCCATCTCAGCAGCAGCCTGGTGGTCACTGAACACAGAAGTACTCAGGGGAGAGAAAACACAATGCCAGCCCCATTCTTGCTGCGCCTGGCCAGGGGAGGGGAGACTGCATTTGGGGAGAATACAGCCCCAATGGCTTTTAAACAGGAGTGTCCTACAAAAAGCAATCCCTGTGGAAGTGTGACGAATTGGATCTTGGGCCAGATCCAACATGGTAGTGCAACAGGGCCCAAAGTCTCAATCCGCTCATTTCCAAAACTACTGACACTGTACCAAGGGGGTGATCTGGTCTGGCCCCTTTGCTTCAGTCTATCCAATCCTCAAGCTTCAAAGAATCCACCCTGTCACCCCAGAGGATTCCCTGAAGCAGGGTATCTCACTCCCAAACTCAGCAGGTGCCCTAGGGGCAAGGAATCTGCCTCTGGAATGAAATGTGGCAGGCTGAGGTAGGGAACTTGCAACTACCTTTAGCGACTCAGACCCTCTCGGTGTAGCAGGCCTCGTGAGGCAATGCTTCCCCCAGCTGCAAGCACAGGACTCTAGCACAATCCATCCTCCAGACACCAGTGTGCCACCACTGTGTCACCCCAGAAGGAATGTTTCCAGCTGTCTCCTGCAATCCAACCTGCCCAACGACCACCTCCTCCAAGTATTATCATGCCAGCACTCAGCCTACAGGATCAGCTCTCAGAGCTGCACCCCTTTGCCCTGCACTAGAGGGCTGAAATCATGAGGTCGTCCTGCTTGACAGGGCTGGTTACATGACCAGAAGGGGTGGAAGTCCGGATTTTGTCAGTGGCCAGGCACTCCTGGCTGCTTACCCCTGTGGGAGTGATGTCCATGAGTTCTCCAGATGAGCTAAGGGGGAAAGAGGGTGAGACAGAGATGCCCGACGAAGGTTCTGTTGAGCCTGCAAACAACCTCGGGGGCTTTGGGACTAGGTTGGGTTCGTATTGTGCCCTCAACAGGATCTCCTGATCACTGACAGACTTGGGCATCTCTGCAAAGTCACTGGAACTGTCTGACACCATCATGCAGTAGATGTCCTGGAAGGAGCTGCTTTTGCTATCCAAATTAAAGAGGCTGTCTATGAACTCTGCAAACTCCAGCACTTGGGGACTGGGAACATCAGTGAGCCGTCCATTCTGGAGGGACAGCTCCTCACGAGGGGCTAAGGAAACTCGGTCCCCCTCACTGCTGGCCCCCTCCTCACTGCAGCGTCGCTGGGGGGTAGTGCCACCACTGTTGAGCGCATTGTCAGGGGGCTGAGTCTCCTGGGAGTGCTTGGAAAGGCTATCAGCAGCCAGCAGCTCTGTCCGCGAGCTGAGGGAAGGGTTCTCCTCAGGGATAACAGGGTCTATATAAAAGCAGTGCGTCTCATCCTTCTCCATGACAGCATGGAGGCTGGGGGAGCCCCGGATGCTCCGAAAACCAGAGGAGCGCCTTGAGTCAAAGCTGTAGATGGATTCATTGTCCGAGAGGCTCTCCATGGTGGCGAGAGGAGCACGACGGTCCTGCAGCTCCACAGACAGACGTTCCTTTGTATCCAGGAGAAGCAGCTCCACGGGGTCTTTCTGCACAGGAGAAAGTGGCTTTGTCTCATAAAACCCCTCCAAACTAATTTCAGAATGGGACTTGCTCCTGCAATGAGAAACAGACAATGTGAGGCTGCACCACTCCACAGAACCACAAGCTGCCAGAACAGCCAGAGGAACCAAGTCTTGGGCACAGTTTCCCATACACACTGAGGGTACGTGTCACTGCTTTAACCAGAGCCACACACAACTTCAAGAAACCTCTCATCTCTCCATCCTCCCAGATGAAAATGTTAGGTACAGTTCCTTCCCTCTGCAAAGTCAGGTTCTTGCCCTTCTCCCTTTTCTCCTGGCTAAATGTCTCCCCTCTCAAGCACCACTGACAACTATGGTTCTGCTCCCAGTGAAACTTACAGCACTTTTAACTGAAGCACCCCAAACCACGGTGCAGTCTCCACAGGTGCAGAGAAACTCCTCTCTCACCCGGCACCTCTGTATTAGAGAGGACTGAGACTAGTCTTAGTTGAAACTAGAGAGGTTGAGGACTAGCCTACAGTTAACCCACTACTTTTTCTTCTCACACTCTGGAACCATTCCAGTCAGTCTCGTGCCTTCCCCTCTTCCATGCTGGCAATCCCTACCTTACTACCACAAATGCCAGGAGGCTGTTAAGAGCACTGCCCATGACCAATTCAGCTACCATTTCAGGTAGCAAACTTTAAAATAGGTAAAAAAGCCATTTACTCAGCTTAAGACAAGTAAAGATCTTTAGAAAGATTCCAGTTGCACTAAGACTTTAAAGGATTCAGCAGGCTCCTCCAGAAAGACACAGGGAAGGAGCTCCCCACATCAGGCATGCACAAAGCCTGGGATTAGCTGCAGCCAAAACAGCAGCCCTAAAGATAAGAACTTAAGGAAATCTCTAAGAAAAGAGCCTGAGCTTGGGAGAGGACTGCGTATGTATAGGGAAAGACAAGTTAGGCCAATATTTGATCACTTTGTAACTTCTATAGAGAGTAACAGCGGTCTGAGAACAAGAAGAGGAAGCACAACACAGTAAGCTGGCTCTGACCTTAAAACAAATACAGCTAACCTACAGTTGTTTCCACTCTAGCACCTCCCTTAAGCCTCTCTGTCCTCTCTCTCATTCCTTTTCCTTTCATATCTCATATTTCCCCCCTATTCTTCCATTCGCCTCAAAGGGAAGCAGGCCCTTGGGTCTGCTCCCACACAGAAACCACCGCTCCTCTCCCTGCTGCTTGACCTAGTTCCTCTTCTCAGTCTTACTGTAGCCTTCACAAACATCAGCTGATCCCTGTTCCTGCTGTTTCGTCAGAGCTGCAGTTCTGCTTCTAAGCTCTCCTTCAAAGTCTCTGACCATTCACACCTTCTGTGATAAGAACCTTCCCTATTACTTGCTGTCTTATTTTTCTTCCGAGTTTAAATGTCACTCATTATCTCGAGAATACTCAACCTGGTCCATCACTCAGCACAGACCACCTCACCCTGCCTCTTCCCACACACAGAGCTTCCTGTTGGGTCTGTACCTGAAATCTCCACAGAAGTGCTTCCCTTGCAAAGGAATAATCCTCTCCCACCCACAATGCTGCCTTCTGTTTCCACTCACAATTCCTATTTGCCATCTCTGACTACAAACCTTCTTCCTTCTCTCATCTTCCCTATTTTGTCTGCCAATTTGCCCTACATAATGCAATTCTGTGATGGAAGTCACGTGTTCCAGCTTTGAAACAAGTCCTTGCTCACATTTTCATATCTTTTTTTTTTTTTGCTTCTTGCAAGTTTGTGGTCCTGCAACACCCCAAATGTTATCCAAAAAATCTGCAAGGAGTCTCTGCCATCAGCTCCTGGAGGAACGCTGTTCCCATACACTACAAAGAACAAGCTCTTCCAAGCCACTCTTTGTATACCTTCTAGATGTTCCTCCACCTTTCAGCCTTTTTTAGGCTACTGAAGTCAGTGCTCAGTGATGGTCTGGGTTTCAGAAAACAAGCCCTGCAGGAACACCTTCCACACTTGGAACATGCCTTTTCCCTTCACCTGTTTTCCACTGGCCTGAGCTTACTGTTCCCGTTCTCCACAAACAGGACACCAGCTGCTCTCCCCCTCACCTTTATCCAGGTTCCCAGATTGTTCTGTTTATAATATTACACAAGTCACATTATAAAGCAGCTTTAAATGCCTACATTCTGGTAAGCTTATGGCTTTCACTGCTTCACAGCTTTTGAGAATCACTGTGTAGGCTATCTCTGGGCACAAAAATCACATAGGAAAACCAGAAATTTGGCTGCAAGACTGCAAGCTTTGCCTTTATAGTTTCAGGAAAACCCCACTTGTCTGGATAAGGAGAAAAGAATGTTTCTTCCATACCATCAACTTTTAGGTTCTCCTGACTTCACCACACTCACAGATTCTTGAGCAACACAAAGGATTTTTCTCTCCCCTACCATGACACAAGACATACTGAAGTAAAAGTCCCCATAAAGGCAGTTGTTGGATCTATCCTTCCCACAAGTATTGATTGCAATGCCCCAAGAGAAAGAGGACCCACACCTAGAGCCAAGAATCCTTCAAAGAAATCAAATATATATCCTTACTTAGTACTGCTGTTCCTTCTGTCTGCTGCTACAGCTCCAGTTCCAATCTGCACTGAGGGTCCACTAGGCAAGGGCTGACTCTGGAAGATCAACTCTGGGGTGAGATCCACTTCTGTAGGACTCACCATCACTTTGGCTGCAGAAAGTAAAGCTGTTTTCCCTTTGTTGTAATTCTCCAAGACCTATTCAAGGCAGACAGAGTAGTGCTTTAGTGGAGATAGTAGCTTTGCTGTTCTCAGCTCAGGACTTTCAAATGGCTAGACCTGCCTCTGTTTCTCACCAGCACCTTCTGCAAGCACAGGAAAAGGTCTTGTGATACGGGATTATATCAATAAATTCTGACATAGTCTATCCTGTCAGAATGCCCTGCTGGAAATCCAGTGCTGGGGAGGTGATGTCAAGATGGGGCAAGGAGCAGGCTTCACAGCAGCAGGGCAGAGGGGGCTGGGAGCAACCTGGTCTGGTGGAAAGTGTCCCTGCCCATGGCAGGGGGAGATCATCTTTAAGGTCCCTTCCAACCCAAACCATTCTATGAAGTCTCCATGGTAAAGCTGCATGACTAGGAACTGCAGCTTCATGGCAGAGACCCACTCTACAGCCATTACACACACCCTCAATCACCCTTCAGACTAACAGAGGGGCTACAGCTGCAGCTTGGAGGACTTCCGTTGCAGCCTGGATTTCACCTGAGCCGCAGTCTAATGGGCAGCTTCTGAGAGAAGAAACCAAACACCACCCTACTGCATGTTATTATGACACTAAATTTGGAAAAAAGACATAGTCTGGAACTCTGGGTGCTGGGCTGGAGATCTGCATTCCATTTCCAGGCCTCATTACGTCCAACTAATAGCCTGTGACTGGCCCAGAGCACAATCTTCTTTCCTCCTCCCCTCCAAAGTACATGGTCTTGTATAAACAGTCAGCATTCCTGGGAAAGGACTACTTATCCTACGTACATAAAGGTCTGTGACAAGGCATTCATTTTCTTAGGGCACCTAGTGCCCCCTGATCCTAATTCTCTGCCTTACCTTGTTCAGCCCTTCCATGACCACGTATGGGAGGTGTTCGTGCAACATTGCCGGCGAGATGATCACTTCATTGAACGCCTTATTGTCACCCCAGATAGCAAAGTAAGTGGGATCCTCTTGCTCACAGCAACTGGAAGAGGAGTTGGGATCCAGAGGAAAAAACAAGGAGCAGGGGATGAAAGAGCAGGCCAATATTTTGGCATGCAAAAGAAAGAAACAGCAGGTTTTAGAGACAGAAAAAGCAACAGGAAACAAAAAAAAACCAAAACAGAGGGAGGAGATATTAAAGTATGCAAGCTACTGCCATCGCTCCAAAACTCTGCACTAGCCAACAGTGACATGACTATCTTTTTATTCTGACAACACAGACACAATCACTGTCACCACAAGACAGTGGAGGGGAAAAAAAAAAAGGAATTAAAAAAATCACCTCCTTGGTAGATAGGTTCCTGTCTTGGGGATTCTTTTCCAAAAGAATTTTCACCTCCACCTGTGGGCTGGCTTCACAGCTCCGCACATACTCACCAGCACTGCTCTGCAGGATGATTGTGCACCACGTGGATGATGCGGCCAGGTGGGTAAAGTGGCGTGCTTGCAGACAGGGCGATAGTCAGATCACTGGGATGGGTCCAGAGACGATTACTTGTTACTGAATTTTCTTCTGTCTCTTCAGGGAGCTCTGACTTGGGTATGCACTTTGTAGCCCCCACAATGATTCGCCACTGTCCAACACAAGAGAAAGGAAAGAGAACATTGATAAAAGAAAAACATCAAAAGAAAAGCAAAGCCATCTCACAAGACACTATTGGGAGTTTTAAACTAAGTATCTAATGCCAGAAAAAAAAAAACCAGGTCTTGTGCCCCACTTGATTAAATAATAGACCCAGAGGCAGGGATAACCCTGCCTAGGAAAGGTGTTTCTTCTTTTTACAATTTTAACCTCAGAACTAGCAACATCTCATCCTTCCTTTTTTTACTGGAGGATTTTGTAGAGTTAAGGACCTAGAGCAAGCACCAACTTGCCCACCGACTGATAACTTGGTATCTTCTGGGATAAACAAGGTAGACTGAATCTGAATTTTTAATGCACAAAACTAAGCAGAAGATTATATAACATAAACAGACAAAAGTTCTGTTTAGGCCTTTCTTTATGCACTGAAAGAAATCCTAAAAACCCTCAAAAACTCACCAAAAACACCCAGAAGCCAAAACACAAAAAACATAGAATGTTAATAAGAAAAATAAATGTAAGCTCAGTTTTCTCCCTTTACAGGTCATTTCTATAGTATTTTACCCCAAAAAATCTTAACATTTTATTGTTTTTTCCATCTCAGTGTAATGGTAAAGAAGCCTGGAGAGGAACAATTTTCCCCATTTTCTATCTCCAAAACATCAACAGACCGCTCATCCTAGAACAGCACCACCCAGACAGCACGCAGCAGTGTCTATAAGCAGATAACTGTTGTACTTGCTAGCCTGTTACCATTCGTTACTGGCCAAGAAAAGCTACAGTTGGAACACAGACACCAAAACAAGCTCGGATGAGAAAAATCTCTTGCTCAGTTATTTTAGACCTGTGATGGTGAGCTCTGAGCAAGGGAGCCAGAATCATCACACAGACTGCAGAGTGCAGCCCTTTGGTCTGACCGCTCTAGCTGCCTTCCAGCTCTTGCCATCACTCCTCTGGTTACCTAAATAATAGTCACAGTGGACCTGAGGAGACCTGGAGGGCAGAGGAAGTCTGCAGCATTGCTATGTGACACTAAACATTTACCATCACTGCTCAGAGACTCACCTTGAGGTGTCATGTCTGTCTGTTACTCTTACCTTTGGTTTGTTACTTCTTTGAAGAACATCCAGAAGCTGCCGGCGAAATCCCTCCAGCTGAGAGAGACCGATTCTGGGAAAAGAGGAAGATGCGTTTACAACAGCTGGGCTGGGAACAGGACGGTAGGGACACACAGTGCAGAACGAGAAACTGTTCTACAAAAGACACTACAAGAATGCAACAAGGCCATAATGCAGATCATTTCAGAGGTGGGTTGTGGCATCACCCAGGACCAGTAACCAGGGTTAAGAGGCAACAGGAAATCGTCATGGCAATAACAGGTATGAAATGTAATAGCAGAATCAGATCAGTGAACACAGATGTGAGAGGTCAATGGACAGATAACGAGATGATACAACCACAGAAAGAAGCGAGCAAGACAAGTATAGGATGACACAGAAGAGGGAAGGCAGAAAGATGTCACAGAGCTATATGACACCACTATACAGACTACAGGATGGACAAGATTTTGTCACAAGGTTACCAAAAGGCACATTCAATACTGTGTGGTACTTTTCCTCCAGTGAATTCTACATGCCTTATATTGTACAGACAGACACGTCACCATTTATCTGAGGTCACACAACAAGACAGAAGCAAAAGTAAAACCCAGGTTGCTCCTAGTCCAATGCCCTGCTCAGTAGAACAGGTCCTGGGAGACAATGAGAGGTGAGAAATACCAAGACACAAGAAATGAGGGAGCTGGTTCAGAGATGCAAGATGATACGGAGTAGGTATTCAGAGACAAGCAGTACAAAATGAGATGACAGTGCCTCTAGTGCAGGGCAGAGCGTGAAGAGGTCTGAGAAAACACAGGCAACCAGGAAGATGGCACTGACATGTCAGATACTGCAGTGAGTATTATTACAGAGGCAGGATAGTCACCCTTCTCTTTCATACAGGCAGCTGAGAGACAGGGGGGAATATGCCTGTAAAAGTGTGTGTGAAACACCAATACAGGTGCCCAGGTAAAAGATGCAGCAATACAGGTAACTATGAAGACAAGTAAGAAGCATACAAGGACAGGTTAATGAGGAAACTAGAGACAGAGATGAGCTCGATGCTTCTGATAGGAAACAGGTGACTTTAGTGTAGAACAGCAGATATTCATCAAGAAATTCAGACACTTCTCAACTTGCCTGGGCACTAGATCTTTGCCAAGCACGACTGCAGTCACAAACTCTTTTGAATACTCCATGGCATCCTCACTGGAAGAGAAACAGGACCAAGAAGAAGCAGTGTTTCACTAGCAGCAAACTGGCACTTCATTCCCAATTTGCCACTGGTGTCCCAGAGGTTACTAAGTAGTGAACCAGGGTCATAAAAACCACATCCCAAGCCACTCAGCCCAAATAAGGCTTTTAAGACTTGCACCTTGATAAAGAAAAGCCTGAAATTCACATCCCATGCCCTAAGCAACATTACTTTGGCTCTGAATATACTTGGAAAAGGAAGTACTTGAACTCAATGCCTCATTTTCCAACAGTTTGGGAATGGCCAGGACAGCAGAAGGGAAGAGGATATACCATGCTCCTGAGGCAACTTTACAAAGACACTGTAGAACTAAGACTGCCACTTTCTGCAGCAACCTGAATACCAAGACAAGAGGGAATTAAGGCTTCCACTCTGAACTGGTTCTGCAATCAGCTACCTTCCCACAGATCTTTTGAACCAGTTACTACAGGCAGAGGCTGCATCATTGACCTAGAGATGACCCTGGGCATGACACACAGTGCAACAAAAGTGTGACAGTCGGAGGCACCTCCCTGAACTCAAACAGCTGAGGCAATGCAGCACAGCTTGGCCCAAGCTATTGAGGAGCAGAAGCTCTGAGCAGAAGGCTATAAAACTCTCATGAAACATTCTACAGAGCAACTCCTCTATAGCTGCAGAAGGCCAGGGATTACTATCATAACAAGGCATGCTGATATTCAGATTCATTAGTGGGATAGTTTAAAACCCTTGGCTGCTCCTGGAACATGATACAGTTACTATCACAAGAAGCTTCTGATAATCCATAGCCGATTTCAAGTGCCCTCATGACATCTGTCATGACTAGAAAGACTTTATCTCACTTCACAGCAATCAAGTGGGATGTTTTTGTTTGACTGTCATGTAAATAATGTGACCAGCAGGTCTGTTCCAATTCACAGTGGGAGGAACTCACCATACCTCTCTGCAGAGCTCTGAGGCAGCTACCCTAGATTCCCCCTGTAGTCGAGGGAGAGAAACAGGCACACAAGAAGCACCATCCCTCTGATCTATTTTAGGCACCCACATTACAATGACAGAAATCACACCCCAGAAGTGCCAGTTTCTTTGTCAGCTGCAAAAGGAGTCCAAACAACTAGATCAACTGATGCAGGCATCTACACTTGGTCAAGTATCTCCTTATTGTACATCTATTCACAGCAGATGGGGAGAGGACACAGTGGCACTGTGCAGAGAATATGGAAATTGCACCCCATCCACTCAACCTGCATTTTCTGCTAGTCAGGGTGAAATTAGAGCTAGAGCCACAGGCAGCTAACTCATAAACCAGAATATCTGGGCGAGCAGCCACCTGCCATCATAACCTAAACTCCAAACTAACACAGAGCAAAGGCTGCCAACATCCCTCAGCTCCCATAGACGGCCTCTCCATTTTTCTGCGTGCTTCTCAGAGCATCACAAACAGGATCTGACCCAGCTACGACACCCCCACTCTCTCCCACCAGTCCTCCTGCCCCGACACCTACCTCAGCAGCCCACCTGGGGGAGAATAGGCAAAGCACTTCAGTGATGGATACTGTGGACGCAAGAGGAAGGACAGGATGGCAGCCGTGCCAGCCCCTAGGGAATGACCAACCACAATCAGGCCATAGTGCTTTGTTCCTCTCCCCTGAAAACAACAACAAAAAAAGAAAAAAAAGAAATTGAAGTCAGACTGAAAGGTAAGTCCACAACCCCCAAAATCTGTCCCATTCCCCAAGCATCTGTTGCTGGCAACTGTAAAAAACAAAGTACCAGGCTAGATGAACCTTCAGTAGGACTTGGGACAGCACATGTTCTGGCCATAGCACTTTTTCAGATATTCTTCAGAGTTCAGCTTCAGACAGTATTTAATTTTCTACATATAAGCCAGCTGCTCTCTCTCATACTAATCAAGCTCTTTCTGTCCTTGTAGGTCAGGTCCAATTAGTTTCACTATTCTTCACCAATTAGAATTTGGACCCGCTATACATACAGCCAGCTTCAAGCAGAACAGAATGTGGTACTTATTATCATGCACAGGAGACAACCAAAGTATAGAGCTTTGAATGTCACTATATCCTCACCAGTCAGGTAGCAAATGAGTTCTTTGACATCAGGAAAAATTCCTCAGCTAACAGCTCACTGAAAACCAAATTTCACTTTCCAGGAAGAGAGCAATAAAGTACCGTGCACAAAGAATTCACACATGCCTGTGTATCTCTCTCTACACGTACCAAACATCACCAGGCAGACACTTCAGTGTCGGCTGGTATGACACTCAAATTTCAGGGAACCATCGAGGCTTTTATCCCTTTTTTTCTTTCTCCCTTGAGCTACTGCTAATTTCCCCGTGGGCACTGCTCAGGCCAAAGGCACTCTTTGGGCTTGAGGAAAGGACAGCTGTCTGACAGCAGGAAATCAGGTGGTTCACAAGTTCCCTCCTCAGTGGGCTGTGCTCTTACTGACATACAAACTAAGGTAAGCTGCTTTGTAATGTCTCTCTTGGGTTCTCCAATAGCTCTCTATCGCAAGAAATGTGCACACACAGGCAGTCTGCACGGCATCCCGTTGCCGTCTCCAAAGAGAATCTCCATAGAGATGAGATTTTAGTTCCTGTTGATCTGGTTTTAATGTTCCCTGTCCTGCAATGCCACCAAATGGGACTTCCTGCCTTAGCTTTGCCTGGGAAAAAAAAAAATTATCCCGAGTTCTGCAGTATTGGTGGTTTCAAAAGAAAAAAGCCTTGGGGGAATAAGTAACTAGTTGCCTGCCTGGCAATCAGGAGGAATAGGAACTGAAGGAAGATTTTAGAAGTCAGTACAACAGATTTGGGAACATCAAAGTAACCCTAAAATCAGTTTTTTAGGGAAATTTCATCTTTTTTATAGCCTACAAAGGTAGAATAAAACTAATACTCACTAAGTCTCGTCCAAAAGCTTGAGAAAGCACCATTTCTTGCTCCAATTTCTTCTTGATGTACTCAGCAGATAGCACCATTCCCTGAGGGAAACATCAAGACAGAACAGGATGTAAACAGCTATGGATCAGCCCTGATCTAAACATCTAGCAGACGCTATACTGCCCCAAATGCTGTATAAGCTCTTGAGTGCCACACAGCATGTGTCCAGGTTGAGGAAGAATACTGACTCCACGTTTAGGAATAGACTTCATTAGGCAGATGTCGTGGCTCACTGATTACCGGAGCCACAATCTGTTTACGAGTAATGACAGTTCTTAAATGAAGTTAATACTCAAAGGCCCTATTCCTGGGCTCATGGTACAAAGTCCAGAAAAAAGCCAAACCCAACCCAAAAAACACCCACCACCACAAAACCCACTTAAATGTAAGGTTGTGTGGCTGGTAGCTCAGCAGACACTGGGACCTGCACTAGAACAGAGAAACAAACTGATTTTGTGCATGCCACTGCCTTAACTGCAAACCTGTACTCTTCCATTTAGATCTGTGGATGAAAGCATGAACTAGCCCAGCAAGTTCACAGGGAAAATACAAATACCAAGACACTACTAGAGGGGGGAAAGTGGTAGCACTATCAGTATAGTAAGAGCTATTGATGACTGGAGAAAGCAGCAACTAGTAAGGAGATTCAGCTGTCAAAGGACATTAATCACAAGTTGTTAAGGTTTTTTATTCACTAGAAGCTAAGAACTGCTGGAAGATGGGAAACAAGCCGACAGTCTGGTTCTAAACATTTATCTTCTCTGCTGACGGCTGCATCTGAAGAGTGCTTCTCCCCCTGTGTAATAATTACAAATGCAGTTGATCTGTTATAAAGAAGCAACTAGAATGTGGTCTGTTGCATAAATTCTTGGTCATGCCTTTGCTACAGTTTAATCAATGATAAGCAAGCCTGAACTACAAAGGCTGAAAAACAGTGATGTAGTCCAGGGTGAACACTGGTAAACAGAAATCATCTACTCTAATTCAGTGATTACAGACCTCAAATAATTCATGCTGCCTGGGTTGGTCAAAAACCAGGGGAGATCATCTCCTTTGCTATTTTCCATGACGCCCCTACCTGAAAACAGTTTAAGTACAAAGCGAACATTACTGAGCGCTGTTTAATGTCAGACACAGAAGAATTCATGGCCCTCTCAAAAAGCAAAGAAACATGGAATTTTCAAAGTCCTCAATATCAAACACAACATCAAACCCAATCTGACTACTGAAAAGCAAGAGCAGAGCACAGGTGATTCTGCAGAGCCTGAAATGGGTAAATCTATAAATGGGACATCTGTAACACCACCATCATTATCAAAAAGCAGATGCCATGGTACTTCATGCCTGTGTTCAGATGTCTCAGCAGCTAGCCAGCTTCCACTGCATTCAGGAGAGGCTCCATTGCCAACTCTAATGAGAAGTGAATGGCAGACGACTTATATAAATTTCTAACGTGAATTTCGGATTCTATTTTTGAAAAGCATGACCTAAATCCATGGTGATATTATTAATGGGCTGTTAGTCAGCCTTATAGGTATATTTTTGGTAATTAAAGTGTATTCTAATATAGACAGTGATTTTAATATTACGAAATGAGACTTATCACCACAAAGTTACATTTAGACTTCCCGTTACAGTGGACACCGTTTCATAAGTTTCAAACTAATAAAACTATCCGGGCTTCATTTTCAACCCTCACACATAAAAAGCCAAGCAGACTGGAGGATCTAGGACAAGTGGAAGGGAAATGTTCTGTATTGCTTTGCAGTCTGAAGGCATGAAACTGCTCTGAGGTATTTTAAGTGTGTGTGTGTGTGTGAAAATTCACAGAGGGGGTCTATTTGGTAAAGAGCTTGAAAGTTATTGCTATTACTGACTGTTCTATCAAACTGGTGAGAGCTCTTATCATGGCTGAGCTTTCAGGGCTTCCTTCTAGCAGCTACTACTTGTCATCCCACTTGGCTCTACACCAGGAAAACAAACCTCCATAACATGATCGTTTTAGTAGCTTTGTTCTATACAAGTTCAACAGAATTAAGTATAGATTCATATGCTTGACTTATGATTATTTTAGAATTCATTTTATTATAAAATCAGTAGATTTCAAAAAAATGTGAAGCTTTTTTCCCCCCATTTAATTTCCCCTCCAAATTGTGACAATCCCTTTTTTTTTTTTTTTTGCCTGCTAACCCATAAACCTTAGTTACAGCTATGTTTCTTTGATCCAAAATAGCTCAGAGACCTAATATATATTTTAACTGTGGCATTTGCAGCATCCCAAGCAATCAAACACTTTCAGCTATGGTACCAGTGGAGTGATAAGGAGGCTCATGTAAACATCAAGAGTTTTAATTTGTAGAATGTCTGATCAACACCGCGTGAAGCACAGTGACAGGCGGGCTCCGCAGGTGGAGATAACAGGCCATGCCAGCCTGCTGGGTGTGCGTGACAGAATCAGCAAGAAAAATAACAGAAATCAAACAACTGACAGGGAGCTCTCGAACGGCCAAGTACTTTTCTCCAAATTAAATGTGTTAGCAAAACACTTCATTTATTTTTGTATTAAAGTTGACTTCTGGACATTAAAAATGCATTAAGGCAGACATTTTTAAATTCTATTATCTCCATTAGTTCCCCTCAGGAATCAACAGTACGTTATTGCCTGAAGATTAATATTGATAATAATTTAAGATAAAGCTGTATCTCTGTACTAGCAACAATCAAGAAAGAAATCACACAAAGGCCATATAGAAACTCAACATAGAACAAAGGGAATGACCTGATAATGTTTCGTATTAGTCACTGGCACGTGAGCGTTTTCACATACAGATCAAAGGGAAGCCAGCTTCTGCAAGGGTTTGTTACCGGCTTTTCTGCACATTAAAAAGAGAACAGATTCCCCCCTTCCTTCCCTTTGGTGTCCTTTGACATTTCTCTCTGTACCAACTGTCGATTACACGAATTGTCCAAAGTAATTTTGAGCTAAATGAACGTGTACAACAGCAATGTCACATTGTAACAGCCTAACAGCAACAATGTAGCAACAATGTAGCTGCATAACAGCAACAATTTAACTGCCCAATGGCAACAATGTAGCAACACTGGAAGTGCCTAAATGACAACAATGTAGCAACAATGTAACCACCTAATGCAATGGAGCAACCATGTAATTGTCTAATGGCAACAGTGTGGCAACAGTGTAGCCACCTAATGGCAACAATGTAACTGCCCAACAGCGACAATGTAACCATCATGTTACCATTGACTGCCACACTTCAGAAGTATTAAACAAATAGAATTTTGTCACACAACTGATGGTAACAATTCACATCACTAAACATCTCTGTTACGTGCGTTTCCATAAAATGTCCCAGGGTAAATTGCCAGGTTGATTAAATTTCTCATTCGGGGGGAAACAAAGGAAATAGGCATCAGCCAAACAGGGGGCACACAACACTTTTTGAAAAGATCTGCTGCTCTGGGAGGCTAGGAGCCCACAGAGCCCACACACCTTCTCAAGTAGCCACTTCTCTATCAGACCCACATCCAGCTAAGCACTGAAGTACGCAGCTGTCTACCAGCTGCTAACACTCTGCTTCCTAAAGTGAAGCATCAAAGCACAGGGAAGAGGTCTGGCATTCAGGCAGGACATCATGAATAAAGCAGGAGCTCCCAGCTCATGGCTCCAAGCAGCTAGAAACCTGATGTCCCTCCCTGAAGGGACCCTGACGAGACGATCAGCAACATCACCTCCTTGCAGCCACATTTCCAACAGCCGCTACATTCCTTCCAACACAGAGTTTGTATTTTTCTTTCCCCAACCTGGCACTGCATCTTGAGAGGCTGCCAAATTCCTGATAATCTTAAAACTCAGCATGCGTGTCATTACTTTGCTGGACTGGGGCAAAGGTCAGCTCTATAGTAAATTGATTTAATCAGCCCAGCCCTGATCACTAACACAGACATATAGCATCAGTCTAATTACAGAGGCAAGTCCTGCCAGGATCCTTTTGTGAGGGTCAGTGCAACAATCCTCTTGCAACAGAACTTCAAAACGCATTTTCAAGGTTTGATTGCAAATTCTGAAAAGGTCATTGGGAAACAAAGTAATCTGAATTACTCCCAATAGTTTTGCTCTAGGTCCCCACAGATGCCTTTTACTGTTTGGTTTTTACTAATTGTATGGGGTTTTTAATTACACACGTAGTGATTGTAACTGTTACAGCTAAGGATTTTTAACACCTCAAAGCCATTTCACTGCAGTTATGTAACACCCTTCTTAAAAGCACCTCAAGCAATTAAGGCCATTCTTTTTTTGCCTGTAATTAAAAAGTCAAAACACTAGAAAAAGAAGTGGTTCTCCTTTTTCATTTTGGTTTGTTTTCTTTTACACACCTTGTGTCCCAGCCACGTTCCGTGGTGACCCTCAACTGGAAGGCGCTCTGCATCCCCAGTTAGGTCCGTCAGGGCATCCTGGAAGAAAACCAGTCACCGCGCTACAGGTAAGTCACACACCAAGCGTGAGTCAGGAAGGTCTCAGACTCTCCCAAAAGTCTGCCAGGGTGGCCAAGGGTATTTGAGGCCACTGCACAATGCACTTACTTTTGGAGACAGAGTTCCTCTGATACTAATGACCACCTTCTTCTTATCATGGTCCACAGCCACATAGAAAGGTGTTTCATAAACCTGGAAAAGATCCTGTACTGTAACCATCATTTGAGACATTCCTGTTTAATTATTCCTGCTCAGGGAAAAGGAAACGGAGCAGTGTGACAGGCTATGCTTTATGCATAAGCACTCCTCCGAATGATCTGAGTTTTCGTACTAGCATCTGTTTCTGTCCAAGTGGCAGAATTTCTTGATGGAGAGAGGGGACAGGAAGCTCTAGGGTCATCCAAAAGAAAAAAAAAAAAAAAAAGGCTTAAGTTTCCTTTTTTGTATCACTATGCCTGGAAGTATGTGAATCCCATTAGGAAGAGCCTTAGAAACAGCCCCCAAATGTGAAGGGAGTTGCAGATTCTCCTTACTGCATCATGGCAAGATGTGTAAACAATGTCCACCGAGGTCATATTCTCATCCAAGAAGTGGCGCCGGATGGCGATGGCATTGCAGCCACAGCAATTATCCTCTTCAATGGTGACACTAGGTGCATAGCGGGGCCGTGAAGGACAGAGACAGCAACATCTGCTGAAGAAAAAAAAATAGCTTTGAGGAAAAGCAGAACGTGGAAGTGACCAGTTTTAGGGTGGAATGCCTAGAGATAAGGGAAAGACAGACCTTGCATGCCACACTGGCCTCATCTCAACAACAGTGATTTCTTTCACTTGTAGGAGCTCTTGCACAAAACAGCACACAACTTGTGTTTCAGCCTCAAAAAAGGGCCCCGGGATCAGATGCAGTTTTCCTTCTGAGCACCAGAGAGAGCTCCAGTGTAACCAGTCCCCAAGGAATCAATGCATGATGGGGCTGGGATCCCTCCTCAAGGGATACTGCACTTCATAGCGCAGTCCTACATAGCTTCAACACCCAAAGCAGCTAGAATTTACTGAGATCTAGATCTATTTATAACAAAAAAAAGAACACAGGTCTAGAATAATTCTAGAACAAACACAGAAGCACAGATTCTTTTCCTTCTTTCCCTTATGAGACACTTCACAAATAAAAGTACTCAAAAGGAAATATGTTCCTCCTAATAGCTTCAGCACAGAAGTTGCCTGCGTAAGTGCAAAAAGCTCAACCCCAAAGAGAATCCGATGACAGCATTATGGCAGCTGAAAGCAAACATTTAAAACAATGCAATCTTGAACTGAACTACAGCAATGCCTCCATGAGGTGAGCACTATACAGCATGGCAGAAAAAACCCCAATTAGTCATAGAGAACACAGCACAAACTCTGGCCAAGTTTTGCCAATGCTTTAATAAAGACCCAAATGTCAACTCCTGTATATCTGGGCTTGCTGATAAATCTGATTCCTGAGCTCCAAGACAGCTTTTTGACTCAGTGTGAAAGCAGTCTGGTGCCAGATGAGTTCTCTCCGCTGGCTGTTCAAACTGCACAGGACTGGCATGATCCTTAGCGTGCCAGAGAGGACAGAACATAGGACAGCCTGGTTTGTTTAACAAGGTAAGCAGATAAGCAACTGTAAGGAAGAGATCAAGGAGAAAGATGTTGAAGTATGAAGGCACAGAGTTAACGAGAGATGGAAAGAAAAAGCATGAGAAGGAAAAAAAGGAAAAAAGCAGAAGATAAAAGGAAGAAATAGAGAGGTGATGGAGAGCAAACTGATGAAAAAACATATTTCTAAATCTAGGAAAAAACAGGAGAGAAAAGGGAAGAAAAGAAGGCAGAGTGATAGACAGGATGGCCACTCACGAGCAGGATCTGGCCAGGCGACAGAGTCCACATGTGGGCTTCCTCATCAGGTATATGGGCCAGCCATAGGCAGCCAGGGCAAACAGCATGTAGTAACACACCTCTTTGTACCGCTGCATCTCTTGCTGAAAGAGACAAGAGACTCACTAAAGGCCTTATTTGCTTTTAGAGAGTGAGTTTTTCTACCATTTCCCTTTTTCCATCAGTCAGACATGTGCACCCTTTTTTTCTGAGCATCAGCCTTCTCTCTCAGCACCACCAGAACAGCACTGCCAGCATTTCCAGGTGATTGCAGGACAGCAAGCTGGTTATGCTGGGCAATGTCCTCCCCTTCCCAAGAACAGCTCAGTATAGCCATGCCTATTTTCCCCGAGTGGAGGGGCCCTGCTAACTGTTTAAAAAAAATGGAAGTTAGTTCTACAGAAGTTCTCCTCTGTGCAAACACCCTGCTGCAAAGGCAGGCCATCCCTTGTGGCCTTTGCTCCACCCTACCCTAGTAAAGGAGAAAACTGGTTTAAGCCCCAAGAAGATCAGCTCTCTAAATATACTGCTTCCACAGTGTCACAGGCCATAAGATGCTCAGAGAGGACCATAGAGCCAGTTTGGGGCCACATGCCTTGGTGCTGTCTTCTATAAGCTCTGCTGACATCTCTCCCCACACACACCTATTCAGGAGACAACACAGGCTTAGCACCAGCAGGATGTTAGCATTAAACACAATGCAGTACAGCACAGCCAGAAGCAGGTTAATCACAGAATCACTTGATCAGAGATGCTGGGATTGGGTCAGTCTTGCCTCTCTTGCAGCAATATCGTCTAATCAAGGAAGGTGAATACAGTTTGCCCAATGAAGGGCTGCAATAGCAGCATGCCAGAAGGAAAGCCAAGCTTAATTCACATAGAACAGAACAGGCTGCAGCCACTTCCATCCTGAGAACTGCTGAGAAGCAGCCCCAGGGAGGAAGGCTCCATCTCATTCCAGGCAGTTCCCTGCCCTTATCAAGATGGAACCCAGCAGGCAGGGCTCCACGAGCTCTGCTGGTGGTAATTCCATATGGAGCTCTGCACGACACTCCTGGATGCAGCACTCATCTCATACCTCTGGCTTTGAAGAAACCTCACATTGCCTTCTCCCATCTGATTGGAAATACTACCACATCCCCCAAAGTGGAGGACAGAGATAGATAATGCTTTAAAAGTCATCTGAAGACAAAAAGCCTCCAGAAAGCAAGTGTGGTTATTATGTTGTACTCATCTTTAATTTCTTTGATTATTCCAGAGAGGGGAGAAAGGAATAAGAGAAGCCACTGAGAAAAAGAAAACAGGCTACACAGGGAAGCGTGGTGAGTTTGCAAGATCACAGTCCAGTGACTTACCACATTTTTCAGATCCAGATACTTTGTGTTCCTGGTCACTGGCATCCCAGATAGAAAAGCTAAAATGTCATTGTTTGCCTGTAAGTCACAAACATATATAAAAATTCTCTGTGTCACCAAGACAAAATTTATGCATGAGAAACAGAAAGCACTGTGTAACCTGGGACAAGACGCTTTCAAGTATCCCAACCAGTCTCCTCCACTAGTTCCAATTTTGCTGTTCTTGTTTCTGCCTGATCTGATCACTGCTGTCTGAACCCCACCTCAAGGAAAGGGGGCAGGAGCAGGAAACCAAAACAATTTTCTACTGGGATGACAACCCACAAGTCTCAATGCCAGTAATGGCTTGGGAATTTAGGAATTTTTCCCTAAAATTCCTCCTGCAGCTTTACCTAGATGCTGGAGTCTTCTCCACATCACTGTACAGGTGGAGCAATCTTCCCATCCACTTTTAAGTACCTGCCACCTCCCTCAAGGCAGTTGCCCATTTGGGGTCAAGAGCTAAATCTGTATGTATCACCTGCCTAGAAGAGACGACAGGTTTCACAAGCTTGACTCTGTGTCAGCTGGGCCCTTTGGGAGCCTCATAAAAAGCTGCTGAAGGAGTTAAGTGGTTTTATTTTATAGCTCAGTGACTGGCAGTAGCCCATCACACAACAGAAACAAGACGGGCAGAGTCATGCAGTTCTCACACAGTGAGTCACAAGAGCAGCAGGTAAGTCAGAGGCCAAGGGAGATGCCCACTGCCTCCACACACTGCAACGCACCCCCTCCACCCACCTCATCCAGCACAGCATTGCGCTTTGCCCGCTGCCGTTGGCGCAGAAGAACCAGGCCTGCAATGATGTCAGATGGGACGATGTCAAGGTCTCGGAAAAACTCAGCAAAAAGGTAGGCGATTTCAGAGTAGGCGTCCTGCAAAATCCAGGGAGAGAAGAGTTTAGGAGGAGGAGTTTGGGTGTGGGGAGCCTCAAAACAGGACACTGAATGAGAACCAATGCGGCAGCAATGGCCTCATTTCTGTAGCTCTCTCTCCAAAACATCCATGAGATTCCTTCAGGGAACACCATATCTGGTCTAATCATATTAATCTCTCTCATTTATTTTACATAATCACATTCAGAGGCCTCAGCCAAGACCAAATCTGTACTATGCTCAGTGCTTATGTGTGGGCAAGCAGACCACCTCAACATCAAAACAGACCAGGCAGACACAAAGGGAGAGAAATGTTTTCATCTCTACATTATAAAAAAGACAGAGGAAGTAGGATGAGAACCAATCCAATGTTACCTCAGAGTCATCTTTTTTCCTCAAAAGCAACTTCATTTGAACAGAGGCTAATGGGGGGAAAAAAAAAAAAAAGAGCAAGTACTGATTTTTTCCTATTTAACAGGCTCTTCAATTCTGTAACTCTGTCCTGGGATCAGTGTGTCATCCTTAACCCAGACCTCACAGTCCCTGGCAGAAAGATCACAGAGAAAGTGGCAACTTCTCAATCCTGCCACTGAACAGCTAAAGAAGCTGCTCATTGTTCACCATCAGACTCATTGCCAGGTGACTTCAAAGAGTTAATTACAACAAGCAGGTGTTACACAGGTACTGAAGGAGCAGACCAATTTACCAGGCTTTTCCAGGTTTATCTTGGACTACACCCAAGCAAGAGGGCCTAAAAAGGAAAACCTGAAAAGAGATTAGAGTCATTAAATGTAGAGTTCCCAGAAGAGAAGGTGACCAAACTAAAAAAAAACAAAAAAAAAAAACCCACACCACAGGAGGGACAGAAATGGAAGTGATCTGAGGGGATCAAGCAAAAGCTCTGAAGCAGAGTGACAAAGGTATTTTGAGAAGAAATGTTATTTCCCATTTTGGTCAGTACTACAAACTAAATCCCACACAAGATCTTAAGCAAGAACCGTTTGGGAGATTGGAGGTGGGCTTGACTGTGAGACAACGCTGGCCTGACCATCACTCAGACCAGCAAGCTTAAAGACAAGGGTGACCCAGAGGCTGGATCATGAAAACGTGGGACAGAGCAAGTGCTGTAGTACACCAGCGGTCAGTATTTTGACTCCTGCCATCAATAACCTTTCCTACCAAGGTCTGTCACAACCTTATCCTGAACTTTTAGCCTGTGTTTTCATAGCATCCTTTGCTCAGCACCTAAAGCCATGTGATTGCCGTCTTCATAGAATGCCAGAGCCGTGCACTTGAAGACAGACTTCAGGACAGGATCTCTCCATCTCTCTTCTTTGACCAACAAGAAAGTAAATCCCTTTTCTCCCTAGCAGTCTTGCAGGAAGTGACCTACATTCTTTCATCTCTGACAAACTCCTGGAGTGCAAGATTACTTTCTATCATTTTTCACTTGCCTACAAAAGTAACTTAAATCACCATTAAGAATGGGGCTTCAGGTGCACACTGTGCAGGTTTCCATGCCAGCTGTGCCTTTGAAGAGCAAATGGACTGGCAGTAACCTCTCCAACATTACAACTGCAGTACCCTTGAAGTACTGACCCTATAAATCCTACCACAGTTCTCATAAGCACACAAGAAAGGCAAACAGCCTTGAAGTAAAATACGACAAACTCCCATTAACCCAAAGTGACAGCAACACCCCTTAATACTCTGACCAAAGTAAAAGGCCATAATGGAAGTTCAACATGCACATTCTGTTCGGAAGGAAGAGTGTTTGCTGGAGCCCCTGATATTATACTTTAGGGCTGATTGTAGTGCTCTGCTACAAACCCTGAAGGCCCTGAGGCTGACAGAGTTGGGGGAGACTTAGCAATTCAGACTTCACTCCAGACCCATAAGAACAGATTCTTGCCCCAATGCCACGTCCACTCTGCAGAACTATTTTCCAGCCCAGAGGGCAATAATCCTCTGCTAAAACATTTTTTTCCATGAGGACTGGGAGGGACAGCATCGGATTTATTTCTGATCCATTGCATATGCATTCATTCCACACGCTGTCATGCCAGGACACACAAAGTCAGAGCTTGTTTCTTTACAGAAAAGAGCCTGGAAATTGCTCAAGCTGAATGTAAAATGGAAATTCAATAGCACAAGGAATTTGAAGATTCTGGTATCTGCTTTTATCCTGAACTAAAAAAAAAAAAATAAAAAATTTGAAAGAGTCACTGCAGAATGAAAAGTTTATTAAAAAGCTTGACACAAAGTGAGATATTTTGCATTCCTGAATAAAATAGAGTTGTTCAGAAACCAGGCCATTCAGATGCCTGTCAGGGCTCTCGAGCCAAGCTGCAGCACCCATGCTGCGCCTTTGGGACAGGCGTCTCTGGATGCCGGCACAAGGTGACCTGGTTGCCCTCTCAGGGGACAGAAGGTGTCCCTGCTGCGGTAGCACAGGCCAGGGGAGGAGCCCAAAATAACCTCCAAGGAAATGCTGCTGTTGGAGCTGCCATGACACGAACATTGTTTCAGTTCAGTTTTCCGGGTGGATTTTCCTAAGCAGCTCCAGCAGATGGGTCTGTGATAGCTGGCAGTCCTGGGCTATGACTTCTCAGCGGGACAGTAGGTTGGGGCTGGGACATTCCCTGGGAACATGGTGGCATTTCAGCCAGTACTGCAGGAGCGTGCCACTGGGAAGATCGGCGTGCCAGTACACATTGCTGGATTTCTGCAAAAGGGCTATGACAATTCCTGCAGCCATCCACACTTTGGAAACTACACCCTGCGGATAACTACAGCGCACTTACTAACAAACCCTTTTAATCTAATTCATACTGGTTGCCATCTGTGATGAACAAATGTTCAGGTAGCCTTCACTTGACTCTCCATTATTCTTACACAGCTCTTCATCTTATTACACCTTTCCCTTTTTGAGGTTAAAAATCCCAGTCTCATTTCTCTTCCTCTGTAAGTTCATATCCCCTCCAATATGTTCCTTTTTCTGCTGTGTTTTTGAGGAGACCAAACACCAGGCTATATTTAGTGAGGACATCGCCGATGTGGTTGGTCCCTCGGTGCTTTCCGTGTCATCTTTATGCCCTTCTACTGAAGCTAAACACTTTCCTGATTTTTTGGCCACTGCTGTGCACCGATGTCTTTGTTGAAGTGTCCTTGATAACTCCTAGCTCTTTTCCTGAGAGGTTGTAACTAATTCAGAGTCCAGTGCATGCAAGTAATTTTTCTTCAGGTAACACATGCATCACCTCATCTTGATGACTTTCTTCTATCTTTGATAACAAATCCCTGGTTCTGATTTGTCTTTCAAGAATTCTCAGATACTCATAATTCTGACCAACTTAAATATTACGAGTCATCAGCAAAATTTTTCACCTTAGTACCCACCTCTCCACCAGGTCCTCAGGAGCCCTGCTGCATACCACCCTCAGGCACAAACCTGCTCCTGCTGCTTCCAGTAAGAATGGACTGCTGACTTTTGGGGAATCGATGTTATCAAGCCCCTTACCCTTCCCTGCTGGATAGATAACAGCAAGGGAAAATCCCAGCTGTAGCACGTGAAAACTTTAAACTGATGATCTTCATGTGAATCTATGGATTAAGTAGTAGGTTTTGACTGCTAGTAATCCAGAAGTGTTCTTTTGGCGATTCTGACAGGTTTACATTTTCCCATTTCCAAAGAGGTGTCTCTCCTTCTAAAATATATGAGACTGATGCAAACAATAGGAGAAACTGCCTAAGTAAACTGGCTGATAAAGGGAAACTGAAGCTGATCACAAAGTGCTGTCAAATATTGAGCCAAACCATAGTGAAAATGTGTATTTCTTCCACTGATATCCTCACTTAAAATTATTATCCCAATTCAAGCAACAGTGAGATAAAGAACAGCTTCTAGAGAAGATTTTAATTCTGACAACATTGCTTTTCAGTGCTGCTAACTCTACCTTCAGAGAAAGTCCTACAGTACTCAAAACCCGAGGGTTAAGACTAGCTATTTTGAAAAGATAGCTGCCCTACTCAGTGATGTTACATCTACACCTAGAGGGAAACATCAGGTTCTGCTGCCACATGGCATACCCAGGTACCCTCCTGCAGAAATGCAAGTGCTCATTCAGGCTGCCTGGGCTGAAAGGAAGGAAAAGGAACCAGCATGAGCAAAATTTCAAGCCTTGTCATTTTGAGGGTCGCTCAGCTCACTGCTTCTTGGACAGGACTTTCAGTCCCTTGCATGCACTACTGTTGACACTCATTAGACTCCTTGTGCCGCCAGATCTCAAAGAACACTCACAGTGAAAGGAGACACGTGTCGTCCAGGCTCGAGAGCAGGAGCCCCACACTGCGACACTCTGCCAAGTCCCACGCGTCGCCAGCCATACACGTAGCTTGTGCTCTGACAGGAGATGTTTGGTACCTACCGATTGAGAGTCTTTTGTCCGTGTGCAGCAAAGAAAAACTTTAAGTCTGCGAGTCCAGCTGCTGGCTTGCCCTTCTTCCAGGCGGTGTCTGTAAATAAAGGGTAGAGTGTGCACATGAGGACAGGCAGGAGAACGTGACTGCAAACAAATGGTGGGATCCAATACAAAGTCACACAGCCTACACCACCAATGGTAAAAACCTGTGCTAAACCATATTCTTATCTTTACCCTGGACTACCAGAGACAAGGAGACCACATACAGATTAACAACTCTGCTCAATTTATAGAACAGGAAGGTCTGTTCTGGTCAGGATGATGTCTACTTATAAACATGGTATCTCATCTGAATGGGATGGCTGTAACGAAGCTACTGTTGATCTATGTGCCCGCTGGAAGCACATGGAAGACCACGGGGTGCTGCAGATGGAAGGAAGGTCTACTGGCAACCTGGCAGCTGCATCACATGCTAGAGGATGTACTACCACTCAGTAGGAAAACTACCTCATGGCGAGAGGGTGGGAATGGTACAAGAGACCCCGAGCACTTAGTATGAGAGGAGCTGTGCAATTTTTTTCCCGCCAGCAAATAGCTTATTTGGAAAAATATATTTATTAAACATAATACAGTCTCTAAACTGAAACGATTTGTACTCTTTATTCAAGCATCGTGCATAACAGTCATCAAAAACAAAAAAAGCAAGCTAAAGGTTCTCCTTCCATTTAGAAAGTTTTAAAAGGACTGAATAGAGAAGGTTTAGCTCAACCCACATTTCGTTTATATGACATTTCAGTTTCAGCTTCCAAATTAGCTAATTGGACAACCTTATTTAAAATTAACTATAGCTGAGTACACTCCACTGTTGTGAGCTTGTCCTAGTTATTACATTTTGCAGGGTGACAGTCCCTTATTTTTGACCGGCATACCTACTAACAACCCTTAGATCAAGTTGGGCTTAGTGATGTCAAAGCGGGTGACTGATTCTGTACCTCCATAAAGTCCACAGCTCCTCTAATACAGGAGCTTTTTTTAATGTGAACACAGACTAACTCAACACAGGTCAGGCATATCAGAAAAGACCACCTAATTTCTAGCAGGTGATCACATGAGGAAAAGCCCAGGCACAGAAAGTGGGCTGCACCTGGAAGAAAAAGATGCTGGTAAAGGAGTATTTGCCTGCAACAGAAGGACCAGATCCTGCAGGGCAATCCATCAACTCATGCCTGAACATTTTAAAATAACTATCCATAACCTCCAAGGAAGACTCCAAAAGAGGAATGGGAATACGATTGTCCTAAGACAGAGCTGGCAGTACTCTGCTTGCTCCACCAAATGCCAAAGAACTTGCGCAGCAATGCAAAGAACTTCACCGCGGGGGTTGAACAAGCAAGTGCGCTCTGAGCTATTTTCACTCCAACTTTTCCTAAATTCTTTCTTCCTCACACTGAACTTCCACATATTTAGTATGAGCTCCAAAGCAAGTTTCTTAGAAAAGCCTCAGCACAATTAGCTGAGACTTTTGTTGTCTTGTTTTCTCAGCTCTGCAAGAACATAGAAGCCCACACACATCACGATGCCACTGGTAAGGGAAAGCCGCTGTGTAACAGAGTCCGATAGCTACAACACAGTACCACAACAAGGAAGCCAGCTGCATATCTCCTTAATGTGACAATCAAATCAAGGTTATTTTCATTAAGACAGAAGAAATAGGCTCAGGTTAAGTGTAATACAAAGGTCAAATTACTGCTGTACATCAGAAGATGTGTATCACTGTAGGCTGAGGGATTTCAATATGATTGGCTGGCCCTCAGCATCTTACAGGATTCACAATCCAGAAACAGGCAGAGAATTTCATAATTTTTCTTTGGAAAGGACTGCTTTAAGCAGGAGAAGAATTTCAAAATATATTCTTTGCAAACCATTGCTTTAGTAGTAAACACCAGTAACATTTTATGCTTCCCTTTCATATTATAGCCCACAGCATTGTGCTTGTTAACACTCCTTTTCTAGAGTGGAAATCAGCAAACAGCAAGCACAAGCTCTCCAAAAGTCATAGAATCATTTAGGCTGAAAAAGACCTTTAAGATCATTGAGTTCAACAACTAACCCGCTACTGTCAAGTCCACCACTAAACCATGTCCCTAAGTGCCACATCTACACGTCTTTTAAATACTTCCAGGGATGGTGGCCACGGCCCAAGGGACAAATACCTTCACTCAGTTGTCTGGGATGTCAAAACTCCTCAGAGGGCAGATAAAAGTAAATCAAAACCAACTCAAAAATTAAGTTCTCTAGCAAAAAGCTTTGCAATCTGTGGCACTCTGTTTCCCTTTGGAAAAAATAATGCACTGAGCCAAACAGTTTTGATGTGGTGTGGGGTACCAGATCCACAGTATTGCCACAGTTTCCCATCCTGATCTCTCCCTGGAAATGTCCTGATCAGAATGCGGCAATCAGGGCACTAACTCCAGATATTCCAGACTAGTGTTAGTAACATATTGGAAAGGACAGGAAGGATGTCCTGCATTCTGCAATAAAGAACAGGTTCCTTCAAACAAAACTTGCTTGTGTGGTACTTAGAAAAGTCTGAGTTTTCTTCAAAAAGACAGCCTGAAGGATCCCATTTCAAGACATTGGAAGAGTATGTATTCAAAACACTTTCTTGAATATACGTTCCCAATGAGAAATGCAAGATTTGCAGAGTATTCTTTAAAAATCCGCAATTTTTAGCATTCAAAACCTAATGCCCTCAAGTCCTACCACGCCACATTCCTTGCTGACAGTTACAGATGTCAAGAGTGCATAAGAAAACAAAGCCTGTTTGTGTTGTCCCTCTACTAGAGAAAAAAACTTCTGAAAAATGCCTTGCTTGGTGAACAAAGCTTTCATATCCCCATCTGGGTAGCTCAGAGATGTAATCAATTCTTCATTAAAAGATCTGACTGCTAACACAAAAGAAACTGCTTCTTGGCCAAGACCAAACACAAGGAGCCACAGGTCAAAGGTCATATTTTGAAGACAAAAATAAAGGAATAAAGGGGCTTTGGAAGAAGATGCTGCCTCAATCCAAGCAAAATCTAAGCACTGCCTCTCTCACCAGGCAAAACACTGCTACAGGACGGACAAACAAGCTGTTGGGGTCAGCGCTGGCTAGAGGGATGTGTAAGGATTCACAAATCCAGTGACTAATGCACAATCCAGCCACATACTGCATTGCTTCGCCTCCTTTGGATACAGATGCCCACACAAAGCACAGTCTGAGCTGCATTCTTCCAAAATCACCCTCAAAGGGAAGCAATGCCTGAAGCTGAGTGCTCCCTGAAGCAAGGCAAGGAGAACGTCAAGAGCCAAAAAAAAAAAAAGCAGGGCACCCTTCCAGAAATGCTCCTTTACCGTAGGTTGTATGTCCTCAGGTTGCGTTGTCTCCGTTTCGTGGCACGCAGTTTGACAAAGGTCCGGCCTGTCGGGTCGAAGACGCACAGGACAGTGATGCAGACGCTCAGGATGACAACCCAGTTGCACACCACCATTCCTGCAAAGAAAGAAGTCAAGTGCTCTGCCCATAAGTCTTGGCAACAGCACTTCCTGCTTTTCACCACACACAGATCCACCTCTCCATTGCTGCAGGGCAAAGAAAGTTACCCCGAATATCCTTTCAGCCAGCTGCAGCAAAAAGAAAGTGTCTGGAAAGGCTTTTAAACTACAGCTAGGTTTTCCTGTTTTAGGAGATTGCCCGTACAGAAGGCCATTAAATACTCCCTGAGTGTCTAGGGGGACCGCAACATTAGCATCACCCCTGCCAGGAGACTGGCTGAGACTGAAAAGGAGTTCAGGAAAACAGTAAAGCCATTTTGAACTGAAGAAGGGGAACCAGGTCTTAACAGACTCCCCAGACAGACTCTTCCATGGGAACATGAATTCTTGCCTCGGTGCAGACAGCACAAACAAATGAATAGAACAACTGTTCTGAGCAATAATGTCTCAGGAAAACAAGCACCACATTTACAGCTACAATCCACTTCCAACAGTCAATCCCCACATGCATGAATGAATTAGCTCTCCAAACCGAGAGGATGTCTGTGTATTCACAGAAATGCACACAAACCACATTCCAAATACATACCCAAAGTGACACTCTTCGCTGTGATATCATTGCAGGAAGTGTAGTACTGCGTTAGCCAAACGATGCCCACAATAGCATACACAAACTCAATCACCAAGATAGCTGAAACAAAAGGAACACAATGGATAGTAGCAGTATCTCCCTAAGGATTAACAACTGCCTCTCCCCATCTTCTGGAGAGGAAACCCAAAGATAGATTCTTTAGCAGGACAATTGCACAGAATAAATAACTGCAGGAGTGGGCCCCAGTGCTTTGGGAGATGATATTCGAGAAAATGAACCAAAACCATAACGTGTCCTTAACACTAACTACTAAATGGCACAAGGAACACATGCGTGCAGAGCTGTCAGTGCCCTTGGCTCTACCAGAGGCGTGAATCAGATAGCCATGCCTCCCACCCACCACAGTGGAAAGACTCCCTTAGGTAACGTGAATCACAATGTAACAGCACCTAGGTCTTAACCACCTTAGACAGCTGGTCTGATTCAAAGATATGAAATAAATAGTAGCATGTATTCAGGATTGATTCTGCTTACTACACTTGGCAAATGTTCCCAGAACCTCTGCCCTTTGCAGTCCTTCCAGTAATAGTTCCCAGGATGCAATCCTTAAGGAGTCATTTACTGGCTCCTCAGTTTTGCACATTACTCTGGTAATGAACCAGAAACTGAGGATTAACAATGGCTCCCCAGAACAAAGTAAGTTGGGAAACACTGCTCTGAAGTGCCCATCCTCACACTTTCTCTACACATTACAACCCCAAAGTACAGGTAGGCAATCCGGTATGGAAAGGGTAAATAGCTTGCTTAGTAATGCCTAGCAAGCCTTTGGTGGAATTGAGATGGAACCCACATCCCAGCCTAGCAGACTAACCATCCACCCTCTTCATCTACATGTTGGCAGCATCCATGGCTTACTACAGACTCTCACTAGCCTGGAACGACCAGTTCCGAGACATAGACATAGCAAAGAGCTGCCCCAACAGCAGTGGGCAAGGAACCAGGGCTGGACCTGGTTCCTGATCAGCCCAGCTGATGTTCTTAAGCTGAGCTAGGCTTTGCCTGCCTTGCCTTGCCTCCCCTCTGAGATTACCTACTGCAGGACAGGAGCAGCAGTAGCACAGATAAGACTTCCCTGGGTTCATATTGGAACCCTTTCCCTAGATTCATATGCACTAAACAGCACATGCTTAAAATGGGACAGTCACATGGACCTTGCCCACACAATGGTCACACTCCTATTTCTATCATCAGAACTGATGAAGCCTTTTAAGAGTAAAAAGCCCCACGAAATGTAAGACCCAAGATACAGTGTAAATACAGATCCTGAACACATGCATAGTTTAAGGCAGACAAGGAAGAAAAGTGGATGTTTCTTGGGCAGGAAAATGGCTCTCTGGATTCTCTTTATCTCCCTTGCCCCATTTAGTCTGGTTTTAACAGTGTTACTCAAATTGTCAGGCTCTACGTGCTTCCCTAGGGAGACTGCAGCATGTCTGGGAAACTAGAGAGAAAGATTTGTTTGCTATTCATGTTAATGATTTGCACTTAGCACTCAAAGGCGGAAATGTCTCCTAGACAGAGCTTTCAAGCAAGGTTACCCGTATTTTTAGCAAATTTTGCAAGAAAACAATCCAGCAAAAACAGAGATGTAAAAACATGAGATGCTTTGTTTGGAATGGGTTTGACTCAGAAAGATTTTTCTCTTAAAATCTTCACTCAGCATGGAAAAATCTGATCAAGTTTCTGTACCTGGAAAACAATGGAACAGAGGAGGGAAGACAAGCTAAAAGGGAAGCCCTGAATGAGAGATCAAGGAACAATCTCTTTTCTGATCTAGTTTGGTGGGTGAGAGAGACAGGAAGTGTTTTAGGAAGACAAATATGCACTCTAAGAGACAGGACAGAACCAGTGAGCACGTGGTAAACCTATTTATCTCGTGGTGCCTGGAGGTGAAGTATCAAAGTGCAGGTTGCTGGATGGAGAGATGCATCACACGTGAGTCAAAAGGTCAAGTATATGTCTCAAGGTAGGTGGGTGTAGACATGTCTGTATGACAGGCAAGGACATGCACATGCCTCTGGGTCGGAACCACCATGATTTACAGGGACATATGCCTGGATCATGGGAAAACGTGTGGAATAAAGGTGGGGGAGAGGTGTAGATGCATCTCACTGTGGCAGATCTGTGTTGCGAGACAGAAGGGGAGCATATTTTGTTAGAGGAAAAGGATATACCTGCATCGCAATGAGGATGACAAGTTAAAGGTTTGCTAGAAAGATATTTGGGGCATTGCATGAGAGTCTTACAGCAATGACAGGGTGCAGTATATGTGATGTATTCAGATGCATATCACATACAAGTGGCCATCTGGATGCCTTTCAGAAGCTGTGTGTTTGTCAGGGTGTGGGGAGAGAAGTCTTCTGCAATAGCAGATGGCAGTGTGGAGGCTGAGTCATTAGGAGGCCTCAGGCCGCTGCCTCTTACCCAGTCTGACATAGAGCACATACTGCATCGAGTCCCGGGGCTCTGTGTACAGGATACTGCCTCGCATGCTGAGCCAGATGATTGCCACCTCTGCGATCATACAACTGAGCAGGATGCCCAGGTAGCCTCTGCCGTGGTCCACCAGGTTAAGCGAGCAGGTCTCGTTGGGGTTGTACACCAGCCCAAAGAGCACCACAGAGAGGATCACAAACCTGCCAGTCACAAACCAGCTTGTTACCAGCAGTAAGCCAAAGAAAGCTGCATGTTATATCCCACACCTGCTCTCCTCACAAAGCTACTGAGGATCATCAGTGTCCCACAGCTACTTACAATTAATACTAAATTTGGTCTGGAAATCTCCTCCCCACAAGCCATCCAGAGGCCCTGCTACCCCAGTCAGAACAATTTGATGATCTGTGTCAAGTCACATTATCCCATGGGATCTGCCACTCCAATTGTTTTTCCTGAGCCCCTGTCCAGAAACACAGCCCCAAACTCCAGTGGATAGCCTTGGGTAGCACAGGAGGATGCAGGGAGCTCTGGTCAGGCTCCCTCTTTGGAACTGGAGCTAGAACTTGGAATAGAACTTATCCAAAGAACAGAAGCTGGAAATATGTTGGTGTGTCAGAAATGCCCCAAACAAGCCTTCCAGCCACATGTATAAGCGCAGGAAGAATAACAGCTGCAAGAAACAGGAATAGCAAAAAGAATTCATGGGAGAACTTAAGCCATCATTCTGCCCTTCTCACTTACCAGGTGGTATGCAGGAGGAAGAGGAAGACGGCTGGCAAAACCAGGTCATCGCTGCCTACAGACCAGCGACGGCGGAACACGACAATCCCTGGCATGGCTAGCAGGTCTGAGGAAGTTCAGCAGGCACGACACTCACCTCCTGAAAAACAACAGATCAAATGCTGACCCTCTTCTTCAACCCCCCCAGGAGAGCCCCACAACCCCACACCAGCAGAAGGACTCTGTACCTGAGAGCCCCCTTATTTTACACCAAAGATGGCAGAGCTTCTTCGTGCCAGCACCAGGGGGCATGGCATGCTCAAGACTGAGAGCACAGGAGAGGAACGTATAGTTTAAAGAGTGAGAAGTATTAGGTGAAGCTGGTGCACAACTCACTGAACATAATCACCACTCACCCAGCTCCAGTTCATAAGATTACCTGGAATCCTGTTAGGGCTGCATGTTGGTAAGCAGTCACTGGGAGGTGTTTTGCACAGGTTATGCTGGCCTCGGCTCTGAAGGCAGCCCTATTACCATGTTCTTCCACAGGCACACCTGCTGCCAAGCCTCTTCTCTTGTTGTCCAACAGTTCCCTCCCTCACTTGGCTCGGCAAGCCAAAATACCCATTAGCAGTTAGTGGCAGCATTTGGGGAAGCTATTGACTGGCTCCCAACAGCAAGCACTTACAGCTGAAGAAGCAAGCTCCTAGGAGATCTCTCACTCAACCATCAGTTGCACAGAAGCACCCTGCCAGCTCTGCATCTCCTTTGTGTTCACACTGGCTGACAGGCACTAACAATTAAAAGGTCGAAGATTGAGGAGCTGGCTGTTCCTCCCCACATTTTGTTTGTGCTCCTATTTTTGAAGCTTCACAAACCCTTTTAAAAAAAGAAACAGCAGTGGTACAAGTCACGAGACTCCACAGGGCTATCCAGACACCTCCTCCCAACACAGCTCTCCCACACCATTTCAGTTCTGCTGTACATACTCCAGCCTGCTCCGGTCCAAGTCCACCGCATCAGAGCGGCTCAGTCCCTTGCTGCAGCACACCCTATCTCCCTTCTGCATGTCTTGTACGACGCACTTCAACCACGACGCACGCCCATGATGTCTGTTTGGTTTTGTCAGCCTTTTATTTCCGAGGTCATGTCTATGCAGTCTGCCCGCAGACACCAGTGATTTCCTGACTGCAGCGGTCAGTCCTGTCCTGTCCCTTTCTTCCATGCCCTAAACCCTGTCACGTCTTACCTGCACCCTCCTGCACTACCACAGACCAGGGGACACCACACGTTGGCCTGTGCCTCTCCACTCTGAGCCACCATCTCAAGGGTGCCAAGTTCTCTCAAACTGATGCATCTCTGCTCCAAATCACAGCACTTCTATTCTAGCACCACTAACCTCCCAGTCTTCACATCCATGCACCGCTGCCGGAGCACTCCATCCATGACCTGCAGTGACCATACCACTCCAAAGCTGCATCTCCAAAGTAATAACTGTCCTTTGTACTGACCTGACAATTTGCTGTTAGGTTCACAGGGGCAAAAATCAGTGTCTACATTTGTTACTTACATTATAATCAGAACTTCCAACAGCGTTTCAGAGGGAACATCACCTGCCACACCTCATGCACCAGGCCAAAAAACCAACCAAACAAACAAAATCAAACTTGTATATGATGTCTCTAATTTAGTGCTCTGGGTATTAAAAAAAAAAAAAAAAGGTGGGAGAAGTGACACGATCACATTTGAACTAATAGAAGCTTCAAAGTAACCCAAGCGTTGGTTTTGTGACAGATCACCGACTGTATCACAGTCTTTTGCTGCACTAACCAGAAGCTGCCTTGTCCTATGAAAACCTATTCACTAGTCAGGTGTGGTTATTCCATCACTTACCTGCCATGCAGAACATCTCAAAACAGATGAGTCTCCCCTCGTGTACCAACACCCACGGCCAGTGGACTAGACCTTCCTACCCATTTCAGTCACCAAGTATTTAAAACCTACATAAGTCTTTCACGCTTTCTGGGAGATTCCATAGTTAACAGGCTGACACACTTCCAGTATGTTACTCACTTGAGTGAAGGAAACACTCTATTCCACAAACAAAGCAAATGTGAAATTACAACACCATTTGGATTCACACTTCCTTAGCACATAATAATCAGAGCACTCAGTACATCGCAGCTCTACCTTCAAACTGCTCACTCCTCTGGCCATCTGGAGACTTCTAGCCTTGCTGTGAATAACCCGCCTGCCTGTAAGAAGCACTTGTACCTTGAATATTGCTAACCCTGCTCAGTATATGCGGATACACCTTCCAGCATCTCAATTCACTCTGCCTCTGGCCACCGCAGGACCTCCCAGCCAAGCTCAGACCTCAGTTCCCATCATCCCTCAGCTCACGGCTGCATCCCGCCAACGCACTTTCCACAACTCTTCCACCTCTCCAGACACAAGCAGTTGTGCTCTGCCTGTGCTTTCAGCACCCTCTGCCAGTTTAAGAGGCAGGGTATCAGCAAGAGCAGCAAACATCTAATGTGAATTCCTCATCCACGGCAACAGATGGGGATGGAGTGGAGCAGCCTGTCATTCACTGTCACACACAAGAATACTCACTGTGGGACTGTCACTCCTAGCTGTACGCTTATCAGGCTCCCAGTGAACCACAGAGAGTGTCCAAATTAATTTTCAAAGATTTTCTATTGAAAATCTAAACCACGAGGTCTGGGCCCTTGCCCCCACTTCAGAAAGAAGGGAGACAACAGAAGGCTTGAGACTGTAAAACTCACAAAAATACACAAGTATAACGCTCAGTGTAAGGACTCTTTGGCTTCATCCCAGGGTAACAGAACATTTTCAAAATTATGAAGATGTGATCTAGCAGAGGAACTGGGAGGAAAGTGGAAGTTCAGAGTGCAAAGAGCCCCGAGACCACTGACCCTAGTTTTGTAACAGCAAGAACCCCTTGCACCATCCCTAAGATTGCTGCAAACAGTGAAAGATTCCCAGGACCTTGAAACTTGAACCCTAGTACACGACGCCCCAAGCTCCCAACACCGAAATCAGGGGGAAGCACATGCAGGCACAAGCTTTGTGTGCAGGCAGTCCAGAGCTCTTGACCCTGGGATGAGAGAAAGATCTATGGAAGCAGAAATCTTACATGGCATGTGGTCCAGCCGCTGCACATTCTTCTCTCCCGTAAGGGTATTTCAGAAAAAGTGCATATCCACGGAGACAGACATCACAGGCAAAGGAGGGAACAGCAAACTCTTCTTGCAGCCATTGAAAATCCCACTCGGCAAAGGGAAGGACTGTGTGGTGACTGCCTGCCGACACAGCCGGGCACCATCTTCAGAACAACTCCCTCTCTCCGAGACAGCAATCGCATTTATTCAACTGGGCTGCTGAGAGCCACCGAGCCAGGGGTCGTGACTCCCCCCTTCCACACACCCCGGCACCCTCTGGAAGGAAGTGACATCATCCCTATTCTGAGGAGATTGTATGTGAATTGTGGGAAGGAGGACTGGGAGTGAGAGCGGGCGATGCTGCTATGCTGTCAGAGATGCACAGAGACGGGAGAGAAGGAAAGGCCTCCAGCAGCAAGCGCAGCAGCGCAAACCTCCTCCCTCTTGCCAGCGAGAAGCCGGCAGGACCGGGAGCGCTGCAGCAGTGGTTCAGGATGGTCGTGGAGCCCCATCTGTGCGGGAAGCCCCTTGGCTGCGAGGGATGGCATCAGCTGGAGCAGGGCTGGGAAAGGCTCAGGGCTGCCGGTCTCTCCTCCGGCATGTACTGAATGGCCAGGGGGAGGGGAATTGGATGGGACACAAAAGGGGCACACAGAGGGGGCCACCCTGGTCACAGAAAGGAGAGACTGTTCCAGAGGAGCAGCCTCTCTCCCCGGCCTTTTCAGCCGTTAATTCCTTCTGACATGCTCTAGGGTATGACAGGATGTGGGGGAAGGGGAGAATTAGCTGTCTGTAGGGGAAGGCTTAGAGAAAAGAGCAAGGGAGAAAAATGCTACAGCGAGACAACATTCCAGCTAAACCTAGGAGATTTAGTCTAATCCAACATCCCATCACATCTGACATTAGCCTCAGAAGAAGGTATACAAGTAAATACAAGCTGAACACAACCATAGCTGAAGAAAAAGGGCTGTACATAGATCTCGCACTGCAGGAGACCACCCACACCACGCCAACACCCCAGGAGAGAAATCAGCTATTCCCCACCACCCAAATCCACAAGCAGGATTTGCTTTAAGCTCACAGCATCACGCAGACACCTGAGGCACACTTGCACCCACACATCCCAACACACTAACCCCCTGCAAACCCTCATCCCTGGATCAGCACCCCCACCTCGATCACCTAAAATCCTCCTCCTGGTCCCCACTCAACCGCCTGCAGTTCAGATCATTACTTGCTGTTGCTGTCAAGCAAAAGATGTGAGGCCAGCACCATGCTGAAATCAGATCCACCGGTGCTAATACTCTCTTCTCACTTTGACAAGACCACTGGTGATGTCTGTGGAGGCATTAGCAGGAGGTAGCCCTGCTAGCCCAACACATTAATCACCTACCTTTCCCCTTAGCCTGAGATAGTGATCTACTTGCAACTTCACACAATCCAGGTATGACAAAGCAATCCCAACTCATCTGTGGTTTTATCTCTCAGCATCCTTTTTCAGCCACTCTCCCCAAATTCTGCCTCACCTCTAGAGTCCTACAGTACCATTCACCCAACAGAAACTCCCTCAAAATAACTGTTCAAAGCCCAGCAACCAGACCGTCATCTTCACTGCTTAGGGCTACAGGAGGCCCAAAAGAAAGGCGATCTCTAGCTCTTAGCTCTGTAGATGGCTGCAGGAGTCACTACAGGACAAAGCCCTTTGCTGTTCTGCAGAAATCCAGCAATGTGTACTGGCACGCCGATCTTCCCAGTGACACGCTCCTGCAGTACTGGCTGAAATGCCACCATGTTCCCAGGGAATGTCCCAGCCCCAACCTACTGTCCCGCTGAGAAGTCATAGCCCAGGACTGCCAGCTATCACAGACCCATCTGCTGGAGCTGCTTAGGAAAATCCACCCGGAAAACTGAACCGAAACAATGTTCGTGTCATGGCAGCTCCAACAGCAGCATTTCCTTGGAGGTTATTTTGGGCTCCTCCCCTGGCCTGTGCTACTGCAGCAGGGACCTTCTGTCCCCTGAGAGGGCAACCAGGTCACCTTGTGCCGGCATCCAGAGACGCCTGTCCCAAAGGCGCAGCATGGGTGCTGCAGCTTGACTCGAGAGCACCAAGAGGAGAACAGGGGCATCTCCATGGTAAGTCCCAAGAGTCACCCAAGTAGCCCAGGACAGTGTGTGAACACTGCCAGATTAACTCCATCCAGTAGTGTCCTCTAGAACTGCCTTCTGCCTCCTACCACATAAAAAGGCAACTGCAAGTACTCCTCCACAGTACTGCACGTCCTTCCTCACCTCCTACCAACAGGACCATGTTCTGTCCTTGCCGGCATACCTGCATTTCTCCTCTTTCTGTAGCTATTTATTAGAGCTATTGAAGCTCTCTGTACTTCTTGCAGATGCCGAAGTGTTTCTATACTGAACTAAAAAAGCAACAGCATTTTAAAATAACCATGTTTGTCAAATTTGGGTCATCAAAAATGATATTCAGCATGCTTAACTATACAGCTCCTGACCCTTAAACATCTGCTGCTTCATAAAACACAAACACTTCCCCTGAAATAGCACTTGACTAACAGATAGGGTTCCAGCCCCATCAAGTCACCCCTACCTGAATTCCATATCCTTCCTTTCCTCACAGGCACGTCCCACATGGGACACGGGCTTTCTACCTCGGGTTGAGTCATCACCCCTGCAGCTTACAGAAACCTCCTGTTCCCATTAAGCACGCCTTTCTATAAGCACTTACTGTACTTGACAGAAATCATCAATTAAAACTTGGATCAAACTTCATCAGTCCTCTTCCAGCTATTTTTAAGGGCCTTAAATGGAACTCTTTCTGTTTCTGAGCTTGGTTCCTCACAATCTGGGAATTGTTCTTCCCTTGCAGGGAGAAGGAGGGGATGTGGTTACATCCATACAAAATGTCCTGAAGCTGGCTAGGAGGCATTTGCTTGCCTCTATCTACACACACAGGGGCCCATCTCTCCTCCAGTACCTCTTGCAGGACCTGGCATGCAGTGTGAATGAGACTGCAAGGTCTGTTGCTGTGTATCTCCCCTGTACAATTTATTCAACCATTAGCAAGAAACAGCAGAAAGTAGCAGGACAGACGAAAAAACACCCAAACTTTCTAAAAGTGCCCTCCCAGGGTGGGAATACCTTGGAGTACCTTGTGAGTAGGTAGGTATTCCTCCCTCTTAACACATACAATATCAAACAGAGCCTCACAAGGTGGGGACAAATTAGCACCAAAGATGAGCTCTTCCGAGACAGGGCTGCCTTTTACAAGTGGCAGTGATACCTACTGAGAGCAATGCCTGCAGGAATTGCACAGAAAGCTCCTTCCCTGGGTAGAGATGGTACAGCAGTTGCCAGAAGGTTGTGAGGATAGTTCTAGCATGACTGAATATGATTAAGGGAACAGATCTCTACTTTAAAGAATATTGTGTGTACTAGTGTTACATTTAAGAGCCATATCTACAATGAGCCACAAGCTGGTCAGCATGGGCAGGGAACGCTGGCAAAAATCAATGGGGTCTTTAATTTTGGAGTATCAATTTCATACCTACTTTAAGATTCTCCTTTATAGTCTCCCATTTTCCAAGGAGAAGGAAATAAAATGAGTCAGCGCTAGAACCAGGAGACTAAGCCATCAGGTTTGAGAAAGGAAAGGTTCAAGAAGCCTCTTGTGGCTTGGCACATTTCAGCTGGAGCTCCCCCAGGATAAGGCCACTGCACCACAATCATCTCACTACAATATCATCAGTACAGAACTAATATGATTAGGTTAGATCTGGAACTACAATACTGCCCACTGACACAAATACCCAAAATACATCTCAGTATAAACTGACCTTCAAAATCCAGGGGATAAGAACTTACCTGTATGTCCCACCAGCTTAAATCATAAATGCTGGCAGAAATACACCCTTGAAAGTACAACAGTGACAGTCACAAGAATATAGTGGCAGTAACAAGAACAGACTACTGGCCCGTTTTCCCTACCATCTCAGCTCATTCCTTATCAATATTTCTTCACAAAGCCACTTTGTTTCAGACAGCATAAACACATCAAAATGTTTCCTAAGCACATGTGCTCCTTGCTTAAATCCATCCCCTTTGTCCCTTACTCCAAACACCTCTTGCCTTGAGTAGAAATAGGTATCATGAGTCCCATGCCATCTTCAAACACAGACAACATCTCCTACCTGCTATCTTGAACCTCTCAGCCTTACAATTTATACCTTTGAATTTCAAAAGCCTCTTAGTTTTTCTTAAGTGGTCCCTCTTCTCTCATGAGAAAAAAAAAACATTAGCTCTCAAAACCTTACTACTAATGCAGAAGATTTAGTATCACATTCGCTATTCACTCCAGACTGGTTATTTTCCCACACATCAATGCAAAGGTACCAACGCTGACCCAACCCTAACGCATCACCTGCTTTTGCACAATAGTATTGATAATCCCAGGTAGCTTAAGTCATTAATTGAGACATCAAAATTCACGAGTATTTTCAAAAAGGGTTTCTACCATTAAAATATTTAAGTCAGATTTTGGGGCTCTGCACAGAAAGGGTTCACGTTTTCAAGCATTTTTCTGCAACAGCTCCATTCAATGCAGTCACACACAAAGGTGCAAGAGGAACCAGAGAAGTCTCACCTTTAGCCTGTGCCAGTGGCTTATTTGATTTTGGACAACTGGCTAACCATACCACTGCTGCCTTAAGGAATAATACTACTCTTTGCAAAGCTGAATAAATTTTCTGAATGACTATTTTTTTATTAGAGACAACAGAACAATCAATGTATGTGCTTAGCATGTACTTGCCCACAGTGGTGGTGTTTTCACAGTATTATCTTGCAAATCCCCTTGTTTAGAGAGGTCCTAAGTAGAGTTAAACGATACCAAAACACTGCTATTCACAGCTTGTGTTCACCAGCTAAAAGCAGGGTAAGGGATCCACTGAATTAAAGAGAAAAGAAAGGAATTCTCTACTTTGGAATATGCCTCCTCTAGTCAACTGGCATCAGTTCAGAGCCTGTTCCCAGGGATCACAGTCCTACAAAGTGATGACACTGTAGATCACAACAGTTCTCAGCATCCCCCCTGGCACCCTCCATCTCTGCACCCCTCTGTTTCATGGTACACAAGCTGAACACCACTATCCTGGCAGCACCTCTAGCACCCCTCTCATGAGCAGCGTACACGTTGCCAGCAAGCACACTTCATCAGTGGATTGCCAAGGGTGCCACCTGTATTAGTTGCAGTAAGGGGTGTGTGTGTAAATAGGAAAAAACCCAAACGAGCACGATCTGAAATCTCCCTTCCCCCTTTTTTTTTTCCAGCTGGGATACCCCCACAGACCAGGATTGGTCCATGGGCAAAAATAAAGAAGTTTGCAGGGAACAAGCACAGTTGTCCTCTTAAAAGCGCTTTCATTTTAGTACATAAAGACAGTTATCAATTACCATGAGACATTTCAACTGCCTAGATTAAAGGAAGAATTACGATCTTAGAGACATGAAAAAAGCTTCACACAACAGCTCCAAGATTACTAGTACTTTTCTCCTTGACCTCAGCAGGAGCACAATTTAACTCCAAGCTTCCTAGTTGTCAGACTATAGAATATTAAAAGTCTTCATGAATAACTGGTCAAGAAACAACAGAAGTCGACAGATAAGCTTACCTTAAAATGAGCCACTTTATTGAAAACCTAGGAGCGGAGAAGGAGCACAATCCAAGTCTGCTGACACCAATTTAGTTAAAAACAACACCCAATCGTTGTATCAATGCCGACATATCTGCAGCCACCTACATTTTGTGCTAGCGAAGCCCACAATCTGAGCTTTCTGACAATTCCAAGCTTGAGCAAAAATAATGTCCAAGTTGCTAGGGGGAAAATATGTATTAAAAAGTGAAACTAATTTTGTATTTTAAATAGATCTTAATAGTCAGCAACCAGTGACAAGAAAAGCTTGGCTTTGAATAAAGCAGGGAAAGGATGTGGAAAGATGATGTTTGGGTAAGTTGACCCAAGTCTGCAGATATGGCAAGCACCTTGCTTTCAAAAATGCTGAGCAGCTGGGCACCCCAAATCTGACTAGCATCTGCAAGCAATGCTAACAGCCCTGGTCAACCCACGCTCACATATGCGGTACAATAGTTAGTTTTTCCTGAACACAATTATTGGGGATCAAAGTTCTTTGGTTTTGTTGTAATATCCCACAGCTATATTCAAAATTTGTTAATTCACAGTTGTAAACCACACAACTATTAATTTGTCTACAGCAAAAATAACAAGGGCTGGATTAAGTCAGCCAGGGCAGAACAAAGTGGTAAATGGTACTTACGAAAAGAGTATTTCAGATGTAGCTGACTGGTGCCAATCTGACCGCCTCATTTCTTTAGGCAAGCTATTTTTCACTACAACACTGGCAAATTCAAATTGGTCAGTTTTACTCCACCCTGGAATGCTTACCAGATCAGCCACCTTAAAAAAACAGGAGAAAAAAAAAAAAAAACATCAGGAGGAGCATATTTCAAGGTGAAAATAAATATATTCAGTGATGTATCCCTGCTACAGCTCATCTTGAAGTGACCTGCCCTTAGGAAGAGAGAGGACAACCCCAGCCACACCAAAAAATAATTGCCTCTCTATGATGCCACAGGCAGGCTCCCTAGTTTACACTAGTGGGCAAACAGTTTTCCCAATAACTTGACTCATTGCTTCAGGAATTCCCTAAAGGATGAGTCACATACAGGGAAAGCCACCAGTCATTCTACGGGAGCTAAACGGACCACCGCTGCCAATACGAGAAGAGCGAAAGAAGTGGGAGAACCGAAGATCAGTGCCAAACTCGGGAAAAGTATGCGGTCAACACCACTCCTTGGCAGTCCTTCCCTGCTCCCCTCCCCAAAAAGCATGCTGGCGAGCAGAAGCATACCCATTCAAGCAGCAGAGAGGCAGCACAAGGCTCCCGAGGTAAAGGAATCGCTGTGGAGCAGTTTCCTCCACATGCAACTATCAGGATAGAAGGAGAAAATGCTGGCTTCTGCTCACATCCAAGAACTGCTTGATACAGCAAGGAAAGAAGTCTCTGGAAAGGAAAGATGTTAAGGAATTAAAAGCAGTCCCTCTTCTCCCTCCCCCCTAACATTATAGGGGATTAAGAGGGGAACATGCAGAATTTCAGGGCCTCTAGCTTCTCACTCCACACTGCAGCCCCCTGTGCCCCCGGGTTCACAGATCACGCTTCCTTTTCTGCTTCAGAATCCACTACAACTTATCCTGTGATTTTTCCTTCTCTCACATCCCATTATTAAGCAGTTAGGCAGGTATATGCCCAGCTGCAAGTCACAAATGCTGAGAATCACTGCTATGTGGCAAGCTCTTCGGTAGATGAAACCCTAATAAACCTTTTCTTAATAAGATTTGTAATCATCAGATGGGGATGCTAACTATGTGAAGCTGCCAGGCTCAACTATGTTCAAAATTGGCTTCAAAGGGTCTTAAGTCTTACTTAGACCCAATCTATTCTCATTTTACTGGCATTGCCTGTTTATTTCAGTGATTTCCTTCAGTCATGTCTGTGATCACGGGACCCAGGGCAGACAGCTCTGTCCCTAATCAAACATCTGACACCTATGCTGCTCCCCTGGTCTCTGGGCTTTCACATTCACACTAAAATGGATCTGCCAATCTCATGGGAGAGCTTGTGCCTCCACTTGAGTTCAGATTGCCACTTTGGCTTCGTATTCTTTACTTTAGGCAAGGACATACCTGTATCTTACATTCCTAGCAATCAGACTGAAAATATTGGGTCATCGAGGTCATATACCACACAGGCCATGAATATTCTGCCATGTCCTTAAATCACCCAGGATGAAAGCTGAATTTAAGAGCTCTCTCTAGATTATTGTAAACAATGCAAGCAATTAAGCTCTCACTGGTTTTCCATCTCATCACCACTAAGGACTGCTTTTTGTAACTCACAATGAATTATCCTTTGCTAAATGTTCTCCCATTATATCTCTACTCCCACAAACAGCCCCACAGATGCACTTAATCTATTTCACAACTATCTTTTAACAGGTCACTCCAAACCCACAAAGTCCTAGAAGTCCACCTCTCCTACCAGTCCCCCACAATCCCTGACCCACCTCCCTCCAATGCTCGAAGGAAACTCCCAGTAAACAGACACCAACACACTGTTCAAGGCCCACCTCAGTCTGCAGCAGCATTTCAGAGAGGGACTATTCTCCAGTGCTGTGATATCCCTGAAAATACCGTGTATTTGCAATGAAATAGACATGTCTGCCTTCTCCCATTACTCCCCAGACCTTGCCAGGTTTCCACTTTCCAATAGCTTAGTCCTCCTGAGAGCATTAGTCTTGCACCTTATAAAGCAGAATGTTTTATTTCTTCCCTGTAACTCTGGATTTCTTACAGCCTTCACTGAAAAATTAATCTAACACCAGGACATACTGCAAGCAGAAGTATCAGTTATTCTTGCAAACACACAAACCCATAGAATGGCTTGGGTTGGAAGTGACCTTAGAGACCACCTAGTTAATAAAACAAAATCTAAAGCAGTATGTACAGCATCCTATTTAGAAACCTAAATCTATCTCACCATCATTCTCCCTCCTCAGTATAATTCTGACTTCACAGAATTAACCTCAAAAGAAACCACCCCTGAATTCATTTTTTCCAACAAAATCTTGTGAAGTCTAATACGCTCCTAACATCCAGAGGGCTCCTGCTTTCCAGAGGAGGGCTTCTCTTGGCACGAATCCAGGCCACGTGCTCGTATCACGGAGCATATCCACTTTCACTTGAATGTCTACCCTGGGGCATTAATGAAGCAAAGATCAAACACCAAAGTAATGAGCTCTATCTGGTGAAGGGCGTATTCGTGTTGCTTAGAATGCATGAACACACACGCAGGCAAGAGGTAGGCATTTTTACCAACCCAAGCGACAGCACAGCAGTAGCTACCTTTAATGTAACACCCCACATAGCATAAATGCACAGTATTTGCTAAAAAATCCTGAAGCAGAGAATTGTGAATTTCAGCTTAGAAATTTCCCTGACTTGGATATCTCTTACCCACATACACTGCAAGAGGCCTTACAGCACATGACAGCAGAACGTTGCCACCGTCTTTCACAGAAACACAGATATTAACCACCTGTATCTGCACACTGACCCTCTGCTGTTCTCAATCCATCACTTCGGTACTCAGAAGGAAACTTTCCAGATTTTAAAGGAAACAAGCTTTCAAGGTAAACAACAGCAGAACAGCTTTGTATTGACTAACATGCTTTTCTCATCCTAGACAAAAACCCAAATTAGTACAGATTAGAGTCTTAGAAAGATTTTTTCTAAGGCTCCTCAGCTCAAAGCCAACATTTAAAGCCTAACTCTGAATTCTTCAGATACTGGCTTCTGCTGCTGCAACTTCAGAATAAATGTGGTTGTGCCCCTCCCATCTCGTGGCTTCCACCTCAGTGCATGAGAACAGCCCTTGAAATAAAACAAGTGATCAGGCTAAGTATTCCCAGAAGAAAAAAAAAAAATCTTTCCTTATTCCTGCCTGGAGAACACGGTCTTCTAAAGAAAGCTGCCAGCTCTGACCCGGCTCATGTAAGGCTTGCTAATTACAGTGAAAATCTGAAGAAAGCAAGAGCAGGAGGGAGGGAGAGCTAGACTCCAGCGCTCGGGTTCACGCAAATGACAGCTTGAGCAAACTTTTCCTGCCTCAGTGGTTGCTGCTATAAATAACACCCTCCAGGGCTTGGTGCTGCAGGAATCCAAATCCCAGTCCCCTCACTGAGACCCTCTGAAGTCCACACTACTCAGTATATACATGAACTTTAAGAGCAGCCTCCTTCCGCAGGTACACATACACCAACGTGCTTCTACACACAGCTCCTCTCTCATGCGTGGTCCCAGACCTGTTAGTAAAAGCACCTATCCATGTTAGGAGCAGTCCTGTTCTCACACACACGTGTATGCACGCCACTTTCCAAAAGCTTCCCTTGTATCTTCACCCAATCCTTTAGATTTTATGCATCTTCCCCCTCCCTTAGCAACCCACTCCTCAATCATTCTGTCATTCTCTTACTCAGTTTTCTCTTTCAGTCCCACATTTTCTGTGGCTTCCCTTGATTACATTGCTTTGCAGACCTCCATTTATTTCTCCACATTTTTATTGCTAAAATGCCCTGGAGTATCTTGAGACAAGCAGAGCTCCTCCTTCCAGCTGCTAACAGCTGTTCTCTAGCCCAAAAGGCTCGTTGTCCATTAGCAGCCCAGAGGAGATCACTGAGGAAGAGGGCAGCATGCTTGCAAGAAGTAAAATCACCAACTGATCAGTGCATGCAGCTCCAACTCCCTCCTGGCTTAGAAAATTAAGTCCCAAATTCAGACCCAGTGGAAATCAAATCCAGGCAGTTCCCCTGTGACTTGTCAGTTTGCTTTCCCTCTAGCCACTTTCTCCAGCTGGCGCTTCAGATAAAGATGCTGTAACCACATACGTGCAGCACTGCTGCAAGAGGCACAAGGAAGCAAAGAGCAGCACAGGTCCCATACCTCTACGTACCACCGATCGCTGGGAAAAGCGGCTCAAAACGCTTCCTCCTCTTCCTAGAAATTCTTGTCCGTCCAGTGCTTCCCTAATGACACAGCAAGATAAAACTGAAATCCTGGGCTGAATCTTGCCAAGCTGAAGTAGCTAGACTCTTCCTGAATCTCAGATTTGGACGCATGTGATAGAAGGCAGGAATCCTATTTTCATTTTGCTTATGTAAGCAAGGATGAATCAAGCCCAGGTTTCTCTGATCTTGTGTCATATTTAAGCCTTATATATATATATATCTTTCCATAACCCAGAGCTAAAAAGCCCTTCTCTTCAGACAGAGCCTCCATTAGCTACACTTCCAAACACCAGCACACACATCCCTCCTCCACAACGCCCACACGCAGCACCTTCTGCACACACATACAGCACAGAATCTGCACGTCTAGCTCGTCTACAAAATCCCCAGGCCCTTGGTGGCTGCGCCTTGCCCAGCGGTTACACAGCAAGCACCCCAGCCCACCCCTCACCAGGCAAGTATCCCTTCTTGCTGCTCCCCAGGGACAGCCAGTAGATGAGAATTCAGTTTCTAGGTCAGTAATTACTGAATTAGACAGTTCAGTTTTAGAAGACCTCCTACTTCAGTTCTGTAGTCTTCTAGTTTTCCAGATCAGAGTCCTGCAAATACCCTTACTCCTCCTTACACATATTTAGTCAAACTTTTTTCCTGTTCTGTCACAGGGCTCACAGATGACTTCTCCTTATTTTCTCTGTGGGTTCATCGCTATAGACCCTGGAGTTGGAACAGCTAATTACCATCTCATCCTCTGCTCCCCAAATGTCTGGCAAAATCAGTACTACAGGTAGCACAGCCACACATTCCCTTGTTCTGCCAGAGGACCATGCATCTCCTTCTCACAGCATGCCCAAGTTTTCACACTTCCTAAATTAGCACTCCCCAATTCTCTTCAGATTTCACCTTGATATGCTGACCACCTACACCTTTCTACTCTACCTTACAGCTCTTCCAAAATCCCGGCTGCAGCATACTTTCCAGATGACTTTCCTTGGGCCTCTAACAGGAACATCAAATAAGCAGTAAATAGCTTGTTATTTCATTACTCTGGCTCTAGAAGGTTACACAAAGGGGCTAGATGAAGGAGATTGTAGGGATTACTGTACAGTCCTTCATACAAATGCAGGCATGGCGTGGCGCTAATTGTATAAGATCTCGATGCAAGCAAAGTGTTGCTAGCCTGTCCCAAGGGTTGCCCTGCTATTTTCATGAAGATGGGTATTTTTGTCCCTGTTGCTACCATCCTCCTTGTTTCCATATACCGATCACTTTCTCTCATTAACAGCTGCTGAAAGAGGGTGGATTTTGATTAGATTTTAGGAAGAAATTCTTTCCCTGTGAGGGTGGCGAGACACTGGCACAGGCTGCCCAGAGCAGCTGTGGGTGCCCCATCCCTGGCAGTGCTCATGGCCAGGCTGGACGGGGCTGGGAGCAGCCTGGGCTGGTGGGGGGTGTCCCTGCCCCTGGCAGGGGGGTCAGACTAGATGATCCTTAAGGTCCCTCCCAACTTAAACCTTTCTGTGATGATTCTATAATGGCAGGAGCTAGAAGAGCTTATCACTACAGGGACAGCGTCACTACCGTTTTGGCCATCCAGCTCTGTAGCTAGAATGAGTTTCGCCAAAATGGACAGAAACGAGGTGAAAGGAGGTGAGGCAGAAGCAGACGTCCCATGTGACAAGAGGAAAGCTGCAGCAGTAGAAACACCCTGAAAAAGTATTCCTTGGCTTCAAGCAGCTGCGCAGACATAAACTAAAAAGCACAGATTGCAACTGCCTGTTTCTGTGGCTAAAAACTAGTTATACCGAAAGGAAATCAGTAACAGTTCTTCCCCAAGGCTAATAGAGTGCAGGGAACATGAACTAGCCACACACAGGACTCCACCAACTCATGTTGTGGACTACTAGGACTGTGGTGGGGGGTACAGAAGAGCTGCAGGAGACCATTCAGAATGTAAATCAAAACCATGGTTACTCAAATAGAGAGGACAGCCATGAACATAAGATTAAAGGGATCAGGGATCACAAAAGAGGGATCAGGAAAGGAGCTAGGTACTTCTCGCTGCCAAAGACAAGTAGACAAAATTTAGGTACAAACTCCATGTAAATGACATCAGTTTGGTGCCAGTGAACTGCAAAGGAGAAAGAGACAAGACCAGCCATCTTACCTGCAAGCAACACATGAAGAGATCTGCCAGGCAAAGCAGTCCAGCCACACAGCTCTCCTGGCACCCAGCTACAGATCCTCTGGAAAAAAAATCACGCATCCTATTTTCAAAATTGGCTCAGTTGTGCTATTCTCTTTTGAAACGAGGGTGCACTGGCATAGCACACTCCTAGAACTATCCCCAAAATCCACTGCCTGTCTGAATTGAACAAGAAAAAGTGTCACCTTTCCTGGAGAAAGTCAGCAGGGTCATCCTCAGAGCTGTATATATAGCCTTGTTATCTGCTCCCAGGTACAGATACAAGAGCTGTGAGGATGAATGCTCTAGGACCTGGCTGCTGTATGTCCTGGACAAAAGCCAGGTGGTCCCAGTCCAAATCTCTCTCTATTGAACTAACTTCTGATGGAAAATTAAGACATCAATAACTTAGCAGTTTTTGTAAAACAAAGGAAAGCCATTTCACTTTTCCATCAATGAGACAGATAAAGAACAGAAGCTGACCCCAAATCTCGTCCAGAGATCTTGCTAAGAGGCAGGCTCATGCTCAGAAAATGGAAAGGATCACTACTCCAAGAGCTGTTTGGAAAAGGATGCATTTTTAAACTGACTTCTGTAAGAGAAGCCACCTTTCCTCTTGTCTGGCAGATAAGAATTTCAAATGCTAAATGAGCCTTCACACTTGAATTTATAATCCAAACAGGATTATAAAAAAAAAAAAAAAAGCTGTTTATTCAGATACACTCCAGGACAAGTGATTGGCTCTGAGCCGAAACAGTTTTAGGCTATTAGAAGAGAAAGCACTTTTTCCTCTTATGCTGTAGGGTAATGCATCATTATCCCTGTAATTAAATTGAGTGCCTTTGTGGCAACGTCTTCTGCAGGATTTGTCTAGGTGTGGACTTTGTTCCCTTTCCTTTAATTATTATTACAGTTAACCATGAAGTATCCATTCATTTCAAACTTTCCAGTCAGGCTTCAGAACTAAATGCCTGAAACAGTCCTTGGTAAGAATGTCATAATAATCTTGGAAGAGATCACAAACACAACATCTGGGGTTTGGTAACTAATTTACTGTTGTTGCAAGTGAACTTTCAAAGCCTGCAAAACCACCTTTATTTCAACTTTTTAATTTGTAGTACTTGATTCAGATCCTCATACTTGATTAGAGCTAAAGGCCTCAAAGCGATATTATATTGCTATTAACTCAGCTGATTAAGGCATAATCAAGCACCTAAGCATCAGGCATAAGCCTAGTCCAGATCTGAGCTCTTCTGCATCATAATCCTGTGCTACTTCCTGCCCCCCTCAATTTCTTCAGTCACTTAAATTCTGAACACAGGCACAAACATTCAAGTTGAGATTTCCTACAGTTCTTTTATGGGCAACACAGGAAAATGTTCCCAATCCTTTTCAAAAGGAATTATAGGAATTATGTCTGCATTCTCACAGAAGTGTTTTGCTCAACTTAAACTCCTCAAGGACCTCGCAAGACCACCAAGCACTGCCCACAGGACCGGCAAATTTATCTTCAAATCAGTCTGAGATCTTCTGCAAGCACAACAGTTTGCAAGGACAAAAGCTACAGAAAAGCCTTGTCACATGGCTCCAGCTCTTTTCCAAAATATGACTGCAGTCACAGTCTCTTTGAGAAGGGGATCTCCCAAGTACTCAGTAACAAATTAGGTAACAACTGAATTTAGAGGCCAGGTAGCTTCTCATACCTTCACAGCAATCTTACTGACAGTCTTTCCCACACCCCACAGGCACACCTTCCCCAGTGAGAAAAAGTAAGTTTATGCTTTAACATCTGACGTTCAAATCTTTGTGACCTCAAGAATCCGCACTCGGCCAAGCGCTCACCTTGCTCCGGCCTGTCCCCCACACAGCCATCCATCACGCAGTATTCTGCATTATTTACTTGAAACTTGTACCACTGGGGGTACACGTCAAGAGGTGCATTATAAAAGGCTGCCTGATGAAAATATTGCAGTATTTTCACTATACAGGGAATTTATTATTAGAACCAGTTAGTGATTAGGTTACCATTGGAAGCAAGATAATGAAGAATTCTTATTTATACATTAGTGTTGCTATTATCCACACAAACAACTGACTTTTTGCATACCTTAGGATGCACAGTATGCAAACCATCATGTGGCAGAAAGCTGCACAGATAATTTATGATTTTATTTTCATTGCAAAGAGGAAAACAGCAGAGCAGACAGACCCAGAAAACAGTCTGCTACAGCATCCAGTTCTGAGCAATGACTTGCTCAACATGCTGAATTCAAGCACTCTTTAAACTGGGGAAAAAAAAAAAAAAATCATATCTGCAGGCTTCTTCCTTCCTCTACTGTACTCCTCTGTCACAGCTAGGATCAGTGTCCAGTAGAAGCGCATGCATTAGCACACAGTATCCTACTTCAGCTGAAGGAATGATACCAATAGGCCAAAATGATCACTCTGGAGTAAGAATACTGCTAGAATGACACTATGAATAATTCACCACTAGTTCAAATGATCTCTCCTTGCACACTGAAATTTTAAAGGTGTTCCAGCTGTCAGACTAGGGTTACCCTAGAAAAAGAAAAAAGTATACAAAGGACACAAGAACGACCCCACTCCCTTTCCACAAGTAGTTTTTAAATTGCAGCCTACACATGTCTTCTTCCTTTCCTCCTCCTTTTCCTATGCTTTACCCTAATAAGCCAGGGAGGAGACATCAGCATCCATCAGCAAAATGGAAAAATTATGTATTTCCAGTGACAGGCTGGACATGAAGAAGCAGGGAAGGGGCAGAGACACAACCTGGTCCCTGAAATGCATTAGGTCATGGGACAAAAAGCTCAGCTACGCAGACGCACAATGGCAAGTGGAGGAACTCAAGTAACACCCTCACACTGCTCCTCCCACCCCCACAGGAGCCACCAGCCCACCAAAGGCTCATCTCCAGAAGCAGAGGCACTACAGTAGGCTCAGGAACCCCACTAACTTAGACAGAGAAGCAAAGCCTCTGCCCTGGCTCCTCTCCAGGCCATCACAGAAGAGCATATATATATATGTACATTCATGTACGTGTTGTTTATCTATGTGTGGGCCACTAGGACTTACATGCTTAGCCTCACTTTTAGCTGTATCCGGGCCACAGCCTCAAGCGGTCTCACCTCCATTTGGCTACCAGATCTGGCAACCCCTAACAAGATTTGTAACAACTTACTTTCTAACCCAGTCAGTTGGAAAATGATTTAGAAAACAAAAATGTTACCAGGATGGAAGTCAAAGAACCCAGAAGTTAAAAAAAAAATTAAAAAAAAATCAAATAGAAGACTAGGAGGGAACATGTTACAGACACTGAATGAGTACAGCAAAAGCCTGCCACTTTAACACCCCTCTGTCAGCTGACAGCAACCAGGCATTATGTTCCTGCTCCAGGCTGCCAACAAGGGCTGCAGAGTGTGACCTTTGTGCTATCCATCTCTGGAGAACACCAGAGCCACGCACCAGCAGCACACAACTAATACTCAGGTTTTCTTCAAGCGCCTACAGCTTTTTAACACACCAGTTTTAGGAAAGCCTGAGATACAATTTTGTGATTTTTTGCAGTCAAGAACAGAAGCTCAAAACCCCTCACATTTCTAGGGTGGGCTCTCCCCCTGCCACAAGGAGGCTGAAATCACCTTCTCTAACTAGTTCCAAGTCTTCTGTGAGCACCTTCAGTATAGAGGCTACAGAGGCGGCTAAAAGGCGGCAAAGCCATTGTTTAACTGAAGGACTTAAAACTTTTCTGCACACCTAAGTGACCTCAATTCAAATTTCATTCTACAATGTTTCTAATAGAAAAATCTAAGTACTATGAAGAAACAGTATTACTCCCACTAAGCGCAGTGCAGTAAAGTTTAAGTACCAAGCAGGTATCATTTAATGGCCAGTTACTGACTAATTGAAAACCTATAGTTTTGAGGGCAGTGAAGACTTGACAGTTATCCCCCTTTAGTAAGAACGTTAAAGGGGACTTTTTTTCTAAGAGGTAAGTGCAAAACGATGGGTTTTACTCACCTGACAAGGTCCACTTGAAGACCAACATCCCTTCTTTCCCTGAGCCTTTAGCTACTGCAGCAAACCGCCAAAACCACCAGATTTCTTCTCTTAAAAAAAAAAAAAGCTGTTGCTGGTAACCAGGAAGTGCACCCATCCCAGAGCCAGCCAGGCACCACCCCTAGGCAGGTACGTGCTTTCCAGTGAATTTAGCTGGAAATGAGACGCTTACTGTTAGAAACTTAATCCTCTTCATTAATCAAGCTCCTTTCTTTTTGTCACTTCCTTTTCAATTTTCAGAGCAACCTGACTTTGGGACTGCAGTTCTTCTTGGGTCACATCATGCAGCTGTTTTCTTTGCTAGACCATGAATCTTACAACCACCCAACCTTTCTGAACAGGCAGAACCTACGTACAGCACGTTGGCTACCACCCCGGGAAGAGAGGCATGCTCAACGGGACTGGGCAGTCCTGCATTCACCAGGAACTGCTTTAACAACAGGATGCAGTTCAGCACAGTGGGAACAAACCCAAGATGTTCAGGGTAAAGACATCTATCTACTTTAAATGGGGTGGTAAAAGTGGATTCAAAAATAGTTTAGCCTGGAGCATTCATTCAGACTGGGTTACTAACCCTGCTCCACAAGTACAACTGCTGTGTGGAACAGAGTTGTATTTGCATTCTCATGCCACAGACGCGTGCGGTCTTTTTGCTGCCCCTCTCCATACAAAAAGAGCGCTGAACTGCTGAGTCTGTAAAATAGCACCAGGGTGGATTCATACATCTCATTGTCCAACTTGTAATTAACTCTGTGGCCATGCAGCAGTGAAGCAGCCTTGAAGGCACTGCACAAAATCCTGTCTCCTCCTCAGCAGCAAAAAACTTGCTGTTAGACGCCCGTTGGGGAGAGAATGAATATTAGTTTCCCACTGAAATCAGAAATTAAATGCTTCTCCCACCTTTCTTGCAAAATCCCCTTATAGTTGAGAATTCAAGCCCCTGCATCTCCTATCTGTTCCCATAGGAACATAAGAGACAACCACTTCCAACCTCATCTCCCTTTCCAATAACAGAAATACCTAATGAAGCCTTGGTAGCCTTGCTCCTCTGCAGCAGGAACACTATGCATATTTGAATAAAAGAGAGAAAACACTTCTCTCTTCTGCTCCTGCTCCCTATGAAAAGGAGTAGCAGTCACACAGTCCTAAAGGCCACCAAGTCTTGGATCATCATTATCTTTCTCCCTTTTCCTCTCTCTTAATTGGCTTCCATCACTTTTTGCTGTCAAAAAACCTAGAGTTTAAACAAAAACTCCATTATGAAATGCAAACTCCTGGAAAACTCCTGTACAGAGACAGCAGTCAGGTGCAAAGCAGTTGAGCAGACACCAGCATATTCATCTAAAGAACAGGGAAACAAAAGGGATGCATTTTTTGGAAACAGGATCTCCTGCTTTTCCAGGCTTGGGCAACCAGGAGTTCCAGCCTCCCACCCTCTGGCACTGCACCTTCTCTGCAGTGAGAGGCTTGCACCTTCAGATGCAAAGGCAGAAAACTGATCTGCAGTTCATACTGCCAACACAAAAGCTGCAAGCCCAGACATACTGGAATGATGAAAGTAGTCCAGAACAGGAAGAGAAAAGGGGCTTCACCCACACTCCCCACCCAAAAAGACTTCCTCAAATATTAATGTTAGATGAAGTACGTTACAGAAACTGTGCCTGCTGAAAGAACTGAAAGTCCAACTTACTCTTTCTTCAGAAGTTTTAGCCCTTGCGGTGTAGACTAGAGGCTCAAGAGCTGTATTTTCACATGCTAGTCAAGAGGGAGTGTTTTGGCCTAACACCAGGTAACTTACAGTTGAACGGTTTGCAAAACAAATCTATGTTAACATTGTGATATTCATGTCATAAATCAGGTAATTTAAAGTGAAAAGGTTCCCAACTGCTTTAACCACACCCTTTCACGCTTTTGCACTCAAAAGGATTTCATTTCACAGCCACAGTATACAAAGCAGTGACACAAAAAAGCAAAAGACCCGCAGCTACAGCAACAGAACCCAATGCCACTTCTTCCTTTTCAGTTTAGCCATGTTATTTGCCAAAAAGCATGCCTCATCTAGTGCTGCAGCCACACGAATGAAAGACCTTATTCCTTATGAACACATTTAAGTGGGAGACAAGACTAGAGCTTCCGTCTCTTCCTGTCCTCTGTTCACTTGAAAGCAGTATAATGGATGGGCTTTTACGTCTTTCTTTTTTGTTTATAACAAATTAAGAGAGCTAACCAGAAAAGAAAGATGAGCAGAGCAGCTGGAAAACCATACACACAACAGAAGTTGGGGACATAAAGGACATTAACTTGTCCATTACGATGTTTTAAGAGAATAATTAGCTCAGGCAGATCAGAGAAGGACAGCCCAGGATACTCGGTGTTGGAGAGACTTCTGTGTTCCCTTGAGCAATTCAGTCCTCAGCCTTGCCAGACAACTTACCTTGGAGGTACATCCAGTAGTAAACCTCACATAACTTCAAAAAATAATCTAACACTTCATATGAGCATGCATACTCATTTCAGAGAACAAACAGTGAATTTCCTTCCACTGTCTTGAATCAAGAAATATTTTTGAGCTTAAAGTCATTAAAAGCAGCCTCAGAACGGATCTGCTGCTCCACCTCCCCGGCTTCTACAGCGTAACCCTCAAAACGCAGAACGGCAGCAAGTCCTTTTCAGGCTTTCAATTCACATTGTGCCAGAAGTTCAAGTCCTGTAACAGCTCATTTCCTTTTCTTGTCCCGATGCTGGATACTTCCTTCATCGATTTATTTCTCTGCTAACGCCTACTACCTTGAAACATCCATCTAACCTCCCCAGCCACCCCCAGCTCCTCCATCAGCAGGCCCAAACACACAGGAGGAGAACAAGGATATGACAATCTGTTGGAACAAAGGACAGCACACAGCAGCGGGCTAAATTCCTCTGCTCTTTACCATTCCCAGTAGAAGGAAAAAAAAAAAAAAAGAAAGAAAGAAAGAAAATCACTATTTCTGTAGTGATATCATCCCCTTGAAGACCTGGTCAAAGTAATTCATCACAAAATAAGCATTGTATGTCCCAAAGAATAAAGGTTAGATGCAATATACCTTAAAGTTCCTAACTAGAGGCTTACAAGCCATTCCAGGGAAGGAAAACCTAAGGAGCCAGTAAAACCTGGGACAGAAAACGGGTTCCTTACACTATGAAGGGCAAGGGTAGAGTTGTCGGTTTCCCCAGTGCGTATCAACCACTTGGAAGCACATGGCCTGCACATAGACAAATACACGGCCTGCAGACTTGCACACTAGTTGGAGAAACTGCCAAGTATGCATGTTCACACTGCTTCTTCCCAAATCACCTGAAAAGCCACTGTGAGGTAGATAGCAGGTTTCTGCCCACCCCTCCCTGCACAAGCTTCCACACATGCACCCCTTCACTGGGGCAAATTAAACACACCTGACACTCCTGAGCTTGCATGCAAACTCATACACTGCATACTCCAAATTCACAAACTCTGTAAATATTACCAGCAAGCTCCCATGAGGCACTTCAGATGCATGCACCACACTTACTCAGCCATCCGTTCACAGAACAAGCATTTTCTGCAGCATCCTACGTGGTTCCCACCTCCAAACCCGCCTGTACTAATTCCTCCGCCCTCATCCAAGAGAAAGGCAGACCAAGGCCTCAGAGAATCGATAAATTCTTTCCCATCAGCAGAGCACTGCGGTCCCATAAAGCAAGACAAACTAATAGTTATATGCAATCAAAGTTTTTTACCTCAGATTCTTCCAGGCCAGTAACACTTAGAAGAACAGAGGACGACAGTGCATTTGTTGATGTCCTCATTTCCTATTGAGTTAAATTCAATTATGGCCCCTGAAGTGTTCAAAAGAGTTTGCTCTCAGATCTGGAAGAAAGAGTGCTCCTTTTTTGCTTTAAAAAAAATATTAAAGAAATCAATGAGGATAAAAGACTGTTTTCCAAAAGCAAGATATTGAACCAGGAATAACCATGAAATGGAGAGGAAAGAAGTCCAGGGCTTCCTACAGAATGAAGTTTTAACACAACAATTAATGCAAAGGCATCTTGTCCGGCACTCCTTTCACGCCACTGAAGTTCAAGGAAAGCTCTGCTCTTTCCAGTTTTAGAACATGCACGTAACATCTCAGGAAAGGCATCTCTCACTTCCTATATGCTTCATTATTCATGTGCCAAATAGCTTTATCCCCATATTAACCTCGGAAGGAAGACTTGAAAAGAAAGAGCAGCCTCTTTCTCTGCTAGAAAAATAAATGAAAATCACAAAGATGAGGGGAAGAGCAATCCCATAGCACACACAGAGAATCTCTGAAAGAAATCTGTCATTATTCTCCGTTCTATTCAGGGAAGAAAGAGCGTCCGCTACAACAACAGGAACTCTAGAGAAGTCGCAAATTACTGCTTCTTCATTTTCTTTTAAGGACGTTAACATACCACCATTCAGCAGAGCAAATGGGAATTCTTTTTGCTTCCTCTGGCTCGGATCAAGGGCACATGTTTCCCCTCCAAGCAAAAAGACAGAGGTTCATATCTGAATACCCTCATTTAGTGAAGTGGTTGTCATTACCAGATGCTTGTTACAAAAAGGGTACTGTAGTTTAAAAGGTTAAACCTGGCTGAGAGGTAAAGCAGTCACACGGGACTGTTGAAGCGGAAAGACACATAGTCTTTGCAGGGACATCCTGGAACAAGAAACAGACCACTGGACTAGAAAACCCCTGCCATTTCCAGAGGGTCTCAAGCTGAAGTTCTTGAAAAATGGCTGATACACTTTTTTTTAAAGAGGACTTGTTTTGATTTCAACAGCAGAGAAACAACAAAGTGGCCCGCTTACTGTTCCAAAAGCATTTAGCGCTGGAGAGTTACACTGAGTTCACTTTACTACTTCTCACATCTGAGTTTTCAAACACTGAAGTCTGCGTTGTATTTCAAAAAGGAAAGAACGTACAGTATGGTCACCTACAAAGGCAAGCCAAGCATAAAGGCAAGTTACACAACACTAGGTTGAATTTCAACGAAGAACACTTTTTAAGGGGCCCTGATATGACCAGGAAATACAGTATGCAAGACAACACTAGAAGGTAAGATTCACTATATCAGGACAGTCACAGGGTGGCTGAGATGCTGCAAACTCACAAGAAGCATCTGACTTGCTTTTAGTTTATGGGAGGTGAAATAGTTAATTTCCCATGAGAGAAAACAGCACAATTTTGCAAGATCATTTGGCAGATCACATGGGGAAAAGACAAGCCTCCAGATGCTCAGACTTTTGAGCTGGAATCTATATTCCAAAAATACTTCAAGGCTGTATCCATAGCTGTAAACACCAGCAAGTGCATTACACAGAACTGTGCTGAAAAGACAAGCCATGATATAATACTAAATTTCATTCTTCTTTCTAAAAGATGCAGAGCTGTATAAACACCAACTTTTCAGAGACATGGAGCAGCATGACAGAGCCAAATGGAAACCTTTCCAGGTAGAAATGCACTGGAGCTTTTTTTTCATGCCAGCCTCACCATTTCTATTGTACTTACTGCAATGCAACTATAATAGCAAAGTCTTGAATCTCCCTGTTTCTTCCTATTGTCCAGTTCAATTTTATTTATGGTGGCCCAAGGGATTCACCACACTATTTGCACATTTTTTGTTCTTCATAAAAAGACTAAATCCAAGCAAACTTCTAGATTAAAACTCAAGATCTCTCAGGTCTGTGCTGATAATCATACCTCTAGACCTACAAAAGAAGAAAAGACATGGCAAACACTCAGCACCTATTCATTTCAGGTAGCCTTCTCATATTTATCAATTAGCTAATTACTCCTAGTAACTGTAAACACTGTTTAAAATTATCTTTCCATGTCTTCACAAGGTGAGAAGAATCTTATCCAATCAATTCCAGAATCAGCAAGCCTCTGCTCTCATGCAGCACAAAGTCCTAAGCTCTCCCGTAACAGGACACACATCGTTCAGATGCTCCAAGCAAACCTTCCTCACATGTCCCAGAGCACCAAACTGTATCAAATTAGTTATCCCACACACAACGCTGAGAGAACAAACACCTGAAAAGGCTCATCAGTGCTCACTCACCCCATAAAAATGTCAGTGTCCAGACAGAAAGGAGCATGCGGAGGAAGAGGGGCTGACACAGGTACCCTTCAGGACCGTGCCCGCCTGCGTTCCCAGCTAGTACCCCCTTTCAGGGCACAACGACATTCTCACTCTGAGAAAGTGGAAGTGGGTACAGCACCACAATCCCGTAGCTACAGGAAGCTCACAAAACTTCTTATGAAACAGCAGACATTTAGAAAACCCACATACCACATTAGGCACAAACTTCACTCCAACAGGCTTAGCCAGGATTCCCACAATAACCTACCAGCAGCTCTCTGCAGGTACGCGCTAGCAGAGGGCTTTTCATCACCAGATGACTGCTGATGCAGCAGTGTCGATCTGTGCATAAGGTTACGGAAACGAGATCAGTTTAAACAACTCAGAGACAATGGTTTTTCTAAAAATGGGGTTTTTCTAATCACTGCTTGCCAAACAGCATGTTTGCCTCATGAAATGGCAAATGAAGAACACGAGGAAACTTAGGATTTTTAAGACTGTAGATTGCATCTCATATCCTGCTCTCAGAGAGAAATTCTTATTAAGGTCAAAGACATCACTGAGGAATCTACTTGTAGTTTTCATTTCACACAAAGGGAACATGCAAGGACCAAAAGCAGGCTGGCTACTGATTTAACAGCTTGAACAGAACTAAAAGCCATGAATTTTCATGCAATTCCAGACGCATTTGTAATCAACCTGAAGGAGACAGAAAGCCAGACCTCCTCAAAGAGGGAGGGAGGAGAACTTCCAGAGGTCTACAAGAGACTGCAGGAGCATGAGTCCAGCTAAAGAAGCATTTGTGCAAGAGCAGACAGACTAGAAGCTTGGGGGTTAAGAACCCATTACAAAACTCCTTGTTAGTCAGGCAGCCTGCTTGCCATGCAGATTTTCTACTCTCACTGCAAGGAAGAAAAAACATAATCAGTAAGCTTTTTTATTTAATCTTTTAGCTTGACATCTTTTCAAAGAAATCCAGTGCATGAGGTAAGGGACCCATGCCCCTTTCACTGGCAGGAAGAAGGAAAAGAATAAGGAGGAGGAAAGAAAAAGACAGAAAAAATGCCTGAAGATAGAGGGCACATTTTTTTTTCTAAAGCTCAGCAGGAATTCTGCATTTTATTCAAAATAACTTTGTAATTAATTTAGGATCAAGATGCCACGCAACATAACTTAAATTTATGCACCCAAGCAAGCTAGCAGAATAAAAGTGCTTAGCACCTTGCATTACAGAATTACAGTTAGAGCAATTGCTGCGGTAGGAGACAAAAAAAATTACATTGTATTATTGGAAAGCAGAGTGAGATCTAGCAAGCAGGATCAACACAGCTGCGCAAAGGGAGCAGACTCTAGAGTCGATGTCTGTGCCCTGCAAGTAAACTATCAACTCCCAGCTATGCTTGTGCTCTTAAAATACATAGCAATTTGATTTTTGTTTCAGTGGGTAAACTCCATTTCTTACCAAAATCACCGAAATAACTTCAGTTTCTTGTGTCTTAAAAGGTCAAACCTGGACAGATACCACACCTGGCAAATTTTCAAGATTTTTCCTCTGATTTCTCTTTAGAAATACACAAAACAAAGCATTAGCTTGAAAACAAATGAATGTAGCTCTGACTAGAAGCATCGCACAATTCCCACCACCGTGAAACACATGCCACATATGTTTGCTCTGGCAGACAAACATTTAAATTAACAGTATCACGTAGGTACAGCGCAGAATAAAGAAAATACCAGCATAAACTAGCTTCAAGTTAAAAGTCTGATTGACTCCAAGAATCTACTCCAGTAAGAATAAACATCCCAAAGCTATCCGCAGATCCCAAGAGTCCATTTGTCACGCTCCCGATAGCACAAAGGACACTTTCATAAACTCCCTTCCCCAGCTCTTGACAAACTCCAGCCCTGCAGCCCTCCAAGAGCAGATGAAAATAGTTTCACCCTTCCAAGCATCTCAATTTCTGTCTCTTTAAGTGTAACTTCCTCAAAGTCCAACACTGAATCCAGCTCAGGATGTACTTATTCATCTGCTGGATCACTGTCAGGATCAGAGAGACTGCTAGTTTTAACCAAGGATTATTTACTGCTACCTAGGTGGCAAGCTGAAACAGGACATACCCTGTTCTCTCAAGAGGAAAAGCTGGGTGCAGACCCCCCGAAGTAAAAGCTGCTTGTTCTAGAGCAGATACAATTGTTACCCAGGCAGGGGGCAAGTCTCAAGCATCCTTCCCCTGTCTGAAGACAGAACAGAAGCACTGCTGGTTTAATGCAAGAAAGTTTAATAAATTTTAGGCAGGCCAGTAAATGACTCAAAGCCTGAAAGGCTGTTATCTGCCCAAAGCTGAGCAGCGTACCAAGCATGCTGGGGTTTTACTCTCAAGCTTTAGCATTCCTGTATTCCCTACAGGTCTCCAGCTTGATGGGCCTTGCCTGGAAGAGACCCTCAAAAGATTGGTATTCATGTTGCTTTAAGGAGAGTTTTTTAAGTCACAAAGGCTTGGAAGAAGTGTATAAATGTTTTGGTTGGTTGGGGTTTTTTTTTATGCAAATCAATACAATTATATTGCAATGCAAAAACTACATTGACCTAGTTTTGATGAGCTAACTCATAAAATTAATTAACTTCTAAGGAGGCTGCATAGGAAACATCCCTTTGCCTGTCTTTACACTTGGCACTATAAAACATCATTAAACATCTGTACCTTCAGCACCCTGGGATTAAAGGTCGCAGAACAAAGAGAGACACCACCTGAACTTCACATGGAATATAACAGCAATTCACAGCTTCTGCACTCAGGGAATGCCAAACTGGTTTGGTTTTGCTTTGGGGTTTTGTGTGTGTGTGTTTGTTTTGGGTTTGTTTGTTTGTTTTGGGAGGGGGGGGAGTTGTTGGTGGGGGGTTTTTTTGTTGTTTGTTTGTGGGGTTTTTTTGTTGTTTGTTTTTTACAGAAGGGAATCAAAGACGGGTGAGACTGATAAAAACATGCAAGTCAAGTGGATCTGTCAAAGGGCCTGCAAGTTTATGTCTCGAGTTTCTGGTCAGACACACACAGTGTTTAACAGATACATAAAAAAAAATCTCCTGTCTTGGAACAAACTGAGGTAGACATCGCACGAGGAATGTGACATTTATATTCTCATGCAAAGTCCAAAAGCACATCTGTGCACTTACATACAAAGATTCTTTTTGTTGTAACTATTTGTTTATAGGAATTTTGAAAAAGTTTCATAAAAAGTAGAACTCCGCCCAAACGTGGTACAATGCAAATGCACTCACTGAGTATCTGCTGAAGGCAAGTCTCCTCAACTTTTTTAAACAGTTTGCTATCCACATATTTTTTTTTTATGAAACAGACTGACAGCTATTTTGGTTTACCCTATTTTTCTCTGTTTTTTTAACATAGCTTTTTATCATTGGAGGGAGTATTTTCATCCTTTCTACTTTTCTTCCTGGAGCAGCAGGTTTCTTAATTTTAACCACTCAGATCACACTGTTGCACAACTGTTCCTTCCTAGGAGTCTAGAAGGGGAACAGGGTGGACAGCACAGTGAAGCTTGACTTTCTCATTAACCATTTCCCAGCAATGACCGAGCAGTCAGGGACTTCCAGCAATCCCTGTTTCTGTGACTTCTGATTTGATTTTGCAGACAGTAGTCAAAAAGATCTAGCCCAGAGCCTTAAGTTCAAATGGAATTTTGATCAAATCTGGTTTTTACAGGTCAGCATTATCAAAATCAGTATTAGCAATACAGATTTTGCTCATATTCTCAAGTATAATTTTGACTCTAGCACATTATGGAGAGAATAAAATTTTTGTAGAACAGCAGACACAGTAACTCCCAAATATCTTCTTTTATTTAATTACGGATTTAAAGGGGAGCACTATGTCCTACTCTTGTCTGAAGAGTTTTGGTTACAGAAGTTCCATGCTATATGCATTATTTACCATGTAGCAGATGTTGCTCATGTTTCTTGTCCCTGTTAGCCATTACCAGCCTGCCTGTCTACTACAAACTGACACACGCTCACTGGGCTGAGCAGTGACCTAATCAGCAGCTTTGAGAACCTGATGTAACTTATGACACAGAAAGCTAACACCTAGGAAAACAAATAGCTTCACTCAGATAATGTTTCTTATTTAGAAAGCTTTCCACCGGTGCCCACTAGATACACATTTCACTGAAGCCAATGTCATAAAACTGAGAGATTAAAGACAGTCTTTACAGAAGCCACTTCCTACAATTTCATTATCTCCCAGCCACTACTACTTTAAAAACACTCAGCCTGACCACACAAGCACAGACATTTCTTGCTGTTCAGCCAGAAAACGACAGTCAGCGGGATGGAGCAACTCATCACCAGGTATTACGAAGTTTTATCCCGGCAGGTGAATTAACTTCCCACCTTGGCAGAGGTTATACTTTCCCTCAGAGCCATTTCCTTTAACACGCTGGCTAATCCCTCCAACAGAGATTTGCTGCTTTCAGTACACCACACTTGAACACCCCAGCATCCCAGGAGCTGCCTATACTATCCTTGGCAATCACTATGCTCTTTTCCACCTGGATGTGGCTGTAAGCACCACCCTGCGTATCAGGACCTGCAGACAGTCTTCACTCCTATATCACAAGTGGTAACTGAAGCCTGTCGCGAGCACACTGGCAGGGACCAATTCACAGCACAGGCACAGCATGAAAGCTGGCTGAGCAGTCTGGCAACGTCCCAGCTGCAAGAGCTCAGAGTGATATATCCTTTACTTTAAGCATGCAGTTCTCTGTGACCCTTACTGGGGATTTCTACGGTCAGGGCCCATCAACCACTATGGCAGATCCATGTCGCCGGAGTACTCAGTGCCAGCTACCTGTTTCAGATAGCGGTCCCTGCGGAGAAGTAATAAAGGCTGAGAGGCAGAATCCATGTGTCACACCCACCTCCCTCCGCACACCGGCGGCTTCTCCCTGCACAGCCAGCAACACCTACCGGCTCTCCCGCACCAGGCTGGTGCTGACAGCCAGGGCCAGCTCGGGCCGGGGTCCTGGGTCCTGCTCCGGACCCCACACCAGCCCCCCGTGCCGTCCGCACCCGCCCAGGGCAGGGTCGCCCCTTTCTGCGGGATGCGGCCCCGTCCCGGGCCCGGCCGGCTGGCAGTGCTGGCGCTGCTCCGGCGGCCGCCCTGCCCCTGCCCTGCCCGGCCGGGGGGGGACGAGGCGCCCCCCGGACACAGTCCGGCCCGCACCCGCCGCCGCCCCCAGGACGGAACAAAGCGCGGCGGGGCCGGGCCCAGGGCCGGGAGCGTCCCCCCCCGCCCCAGCACCCGCCTGTCCCCTCAGCATCCCCCCACCCCGGCCCGGGGACCTGCCCGCCCGCCGCAGGGAAGGCCCCGCCGCTGCGGGGGGCGCTGCCGGCCCCCCCCAGGCCCACGGGGGTCGCCGCCACCCTCCCGCCTCCCCTCACCTCTCAGCCGCCGCCACCAGCCACGCAGGCCCAGGGCCGCCGCCACCTCCATCCCGGGGGCCTCACGGCCCCCCGATTCTCTAACACCGCCTCCGCCCGTGCAGGGGCCGCCCCCGCCCGTGCCGGGCCGCCCACTGCGTCAGCTTCGTAAGGGCCGCTACGCACCCAGCGGTCACCATGGCGACGGCTGTGGCGGGGGTTGGGGGGAGCGCGTAAGTACAGGGGGCGGCGGCGCCCCCTGGCGGGCCCGAGGCAGCGGCGCGGGCCGGGCCTTCCCGCTGCGGGCTGAGAGGAGCGGGGCCGCCATCGCCCCCTCCTCAGGGGGGCCGGACCCCAGCCAGGGCGCACACACCCCCCGGCTATTCCTCACCTCTCCCTGCTCGGCGCCACGCAGCCCCCTGAGGGGGCCTGCGACCTACCCCCACCAGGGGCACATCGCGGCCCCACAGCCCGGGACAGCCAGAGCCCCCCTAAACCCACTGCGGGCATCGGGGTGGCCTTGTCCCCCCCCGGCGAGGCCACCCGCTGCTGCCAGGCCAGCCCCAGCACCGCCCTTCTGACAGCTTCGGGCACTCCTGGCATCCCTTTTCCCTGAGAAGGGCCCAGTGGCATAACATCACACACACACACACACCCCGAACCCCCCGGCCAGGACCCCCTCCCCACGGAGCTCCCCCCGGCCAGGACCCCACTCTGCTCAGCCCATCAGGCCAGCCACCAGCCGCCCACCCCTGAGGTACCCCCCTTCCAACCCTCAGAGCAACGGTTTAGGTTTCCAGGCCAGGGCTGGTTATTGCCTTTTAATCCAAAGGCTTCAAGCTATAACCTGGCTGAAATGGAAATAAGGTTTTCTTGTCTATAACTTTACAGGTCTGCGTGGCCTGAATGACCGGTGCTCTCCGGCAATCTGAGCACAAGTGCCTCCTGCTCACACGTATACTTACTAACAAAGCCCTCAGAAGGATGGATGAGCCATGTCAGCCTTCTCCTGGTCTCGGCATTTGGGTGGGAGGCAGGACAGCAGTGGCACAGGTCAGACACAGCACCAGCCTCAGCATGGCAAGTGCTGAAGTATCAGCCAAGGACATAGTTGAGATGCTCTTATTGCAAAAGACTAGAAAAGTAGAAAAAAAAAAAAAAAAAAAAAAAAAAAAAGTCTCTTGTGGGTAGGAATACCTGTCCCAGAAAACAGTGCAGCTCATTCAGCAGGGGACAGCAGCATATACCCATCTGTCCATTCCTCCTTAAAGGAAGTAGAGCAGCCTTCAAATGGTCTGCTCAGTGATATCACTATACCTTGAAAATAAAATAGCCTGGCAGTACTATAGGTGGTAGAAAAACATTCAGCAACAGCTTTGAAGCTCTGGTATTCATTTATGCTGAGGTCTCTGTATACTGTTCAGGCATTAAAAAAAAAAATAAAAAAATCACTCACACTCATTTTAAGTCCCTTTATCTTGTCAGACAGGTGTAAAGTGGCTCTGGTTTAGATGAAAAGCTGGTGCCAAATATAGTATTTAGACAAACCATTTCATCCTGCATGTGGCACTTTCAAGGTCTTCCTTCAGCACAACCATCCTCAGCAGAGCAGTGCCAATCCAGTGGGCAGACACTCCTGCAAGTGCTGAAACCTAGAGCAGACAGAAGCAAGACTCTCAGGAAAACTTCAGTCGCTATTTTATTAATGAAAATACAATCAGTAGCTGTTCAAGACTTTCAATTCGAGTGGTGGTATAGAGTACATACCAGCCCAGATCCTGCCAATTAATGTACACAAGTCATCACAGGCAATTAATCTCATACAGCTCAGGCTTTCTGCTTGCAAGCAGCCCCAGCTGTCCGTATCTAACTCTGCTCCACAAGAGAGCTGCCGGTTAGCAAGGGACAGACCATATTTATAGCCCAGCCTCAGCAACAGAGTACATCACAGCTACCGGCAGGTCTTTCTTTGCAGGTTCTGTATGGCAGTGACACAATCTACAAACAAATTTGGACTTTGTTTTGTGTAAGCCTGTTTCCTTAACACTCCCTCAAAGTGTAAGGGAAGGGCTTAACACCCCTCAGAAATCCCCTGTCTCTGCCCTCATGCAAAGGACATTGCTCCCTATCACTGCATGGGAGGGTGGGTGGCAGAGCACTCAGGGTAATACCTACTTGCCAGAAGAAAAAAGCTGCTTGATTAAGACATTAATTTGAGGTGGTGCATAAATTAAACCACTTTAGCCCTGCTGAACCCAGTCTCCACCTACATCCTCTCTAGCAAGAGCATTAACTTCAGTTTCCCATCCTGGGGAAGATGAAAGAGTTTGGTTTGGAGTGCCCAGGGCAATGGCATGGAGATGTACGTGCGTCAGTGACAAGTCCTACATCTTAGGAGGGATGTAGGAGAGCAGAGTTACAGCAAAGATACATATATCAGCTGGGTTACCACAGCTGATGGCTCAGGTACATGCCTATTAGGGTGCACTTACACAGCCTGCTTTATTGCCTCTCCATCAGGAGATCACCTCCACTGACACACCACCATCGGTTTCATAATAAAACCTTCAGCAGCCACATCAGCTTAATTAATTGCCGTCCCTCACCATCCCCACTCACCCTTGGGCTATCCTGCAGTGTTGTAGCCAAGATGAAGAATAACCCAAGAACATGAGGATAGGGGGCATTCTCTGTGGTTCTTTAAGCTGGAGCCTGTCATACCTCAACCAGACAGGTATGGCACACAGCTGTTTGTCACCACAGCCTTGGAATCGCCGATATCAGCTCCCCAGGACAAGTGAAATGTCCAGACTGCTGTGGACAGCCTTGGCAGAGCTCTGGAGATCTCCAACATGCCAGCAGCGCACAGGAAGTATGCGATCAACAAAGAACCCGTCCAGCTCTGCTGATCTGAGTGTCCTGAAGAAAGCCAGTGGGATTCTGGGGTTAAGGATCACATTCTTCTAAACCTAAAAGCAAAACAAACGCCTCTCCAGGAAATTTAGAAAAGTAACAAGGATCTGCCATGTACAAACCCAGGAGCCATCAGCTACCAAAAATAGCTGTGTACATGGGAAGCTTATTATTATTATTATTATTCAGTTTGTTTTAGTTACTACCACCCCCAAGCACAGCACATCCAATCACACTGCTCTTAAATTCTGCTCCTGCTTGCCTCCCCAGTCAGAACCAGACAGTTTGTTACTCCTCTGGTAACAAGCCCCTCTCCTCCTCAATCCCAACCCTGACAGTTTCCCTGAACTGTTCTGTGAGTATTACAATAAAATCACAGGAAAAAATATATTAACAAGCTTACATGGGATCTTCTGAGAGCACAGAAATGGTGGTTCAAACATCCAGGCTACCCAGCTGCCTTCTGTCTCCTGTTCAAGCCCTGCAAAACACCAAGCCAGAGGGGAGCCCCATCATCCCTGCAGCAGCTGCAGGCATTATGCCAGGTTCATCTTTATTTCCTGGCAGGCTAAAACTGCCTTGAGATAACTTTTTGCATTAGCACAAACTCTCACCACCAAATGATCATACCACAGCTTCTTCCACCACATATATTGGGAAATAAAGCCACCTCTGCTACTTGTGATCACTTCTTTGTGGTGGAGGGGACAGGAGATGCCTGAGCACTGTGCAGAGAGCAACCAGCCCCCAGCCCTTGCAGGTGACATGGCTAAATTCAAAGGAGGTGACATCAACAAGCATCTTGGCAAGATTATTTTTTTTTAATTCTCAAAGGGAGGGTCACTGGGGACAGGCCATTACCAAAAGATGAACAATAACATCACCCCAATATTCCCTTCAGAGGCACACGCCCCAGTACCTCACCCACCATCTCTCACACTTCGGAATATCAGTTAACCATGTTTCCCCAGCAAAGTACCACCAAATCAGAAAAACCCCACACAGTTTCCTTCAGATGATGCCAATACCAGGTACAACCAGAACTGGGGAGGTAACTCTAAAAAACAAAGCAAGAGGGATCCCTGTCCCCCACTTCCATCACATCAAGCGTGAAGTGCCTGCATCTGCTTCCAGCGCCCATGGTAGCTGTGCCTCCCCAGCCTGCCTGTCAGCTCTTCTTCACTACCCGGCATGACTCCCACCTGCAGTTAGCCAGAGCCATCAGTCCCCATCGCCTACTACCGGAGCATTTCTTAGCTAGCGCCTTCAGGCTGATCCTGCTTGGCTTAGAAGCTCCCCACACACACCAGCTAGCCAGGTCCTTCATTATCCACCAACAGATCCCCCCGCCGAAAGCTGCTCTGCCTTGATGCCCACAGAAGAGCTGTGATCCCAACACACAGAGCCACCACCTCCCAGACTGGCCCTCCATCTTCTGCTTCCTCACTTCCCTGTCCCCTGTGCTGGCACCGCAGAGTTCCCAAAGCAGGGACTAGCAGATGCTAATGCCCCCACAGCAGAACCAGCTGCTTCAGCACTGCAAATAAACAGCATTACTCAAATCTTAACTAAAAATCATTATCCTAACGAAGGTGCTTCTCTTCTGCTCAGCATGTTTGCAAAATTCTCCATCTCCTGCAGGCTAGATCAGGGCCTTCTGCAGTTCCTCCAGGCACCAGGACATGCCTTGGAGGGGTACCACGCTGCTGTGCCAAGCAGTCATTCCCCCACACCATGTTCAGGATTATGCACCCAGCCTCCCTCCCATTAAATAAATGTTCATTAGCATTTTACAAGCATCATTACAACTAAGATAGCCAGCATAGTACCCATGTCAAGGTTCAGGGAGCTGTACAAGTCAAAGCAGGGGCACTGCCAACTTGAATACTCCACAGGTACTACTGTCAGGACACCCCAGGAGAGACGTTTGGTTTCTGTTGGGGACAAACTCTGGTGCCCCCATTCTCGCCTTTCAAAAGGCAAGAGGCTGGTCTAATATCTAATATGGAGCACCCAGGTGGCTGGATTCGGTCTTGGCCCACCCTGTGTGCCTGAACCCCCAAAACAACTCAGTTCCTCCTGTCAGCTAAGGCTCATTTCAGAGATGAGACCTCTCCAGCCTCAGCCAGTCTAACCTGAGGACAGATGCTCTGGAGACAAGCTGAAAGCACAAAGCCAGGCTTTTAAACCAGCACACACAGGGGTTTACAGGCTGCTCCAGGAGCTGAAATACCACCCAGCGGCTGGGCAGGGCCTCTTTACTCACAGGGTGGCAAACCTCTGCCACGCTTGTGAAGAGTCGGACCATTACCAAGGTGTGCGGCAGCACCCAGTTCCCAGTGCAGGCTTGCAGGGCAGTGTGCTGCTGGCACCTTCCTGGCCAGCTTGGCAGTTCCTTCTCCTGGGCACAGCCCTTTCACACCAGCACAGACACATACTGGTAGGCAGCCCCTTTTGCCCAGCCAGGAGGTTTCCAAGCCCTGCCTCAGCAGGTGGGACCACATTTCCAGCCACAAAGCTGCTTCCTCAGGCACTGCTTTGCAGGATTCCTCCCGTCTGCAAGCCATCTCCCACACAGGGAGCCAGGGCACTACATGCCTTTACAATGCAGCGGGTTCACTTTTGGCATATAGTAAATACATACGTGTGCACACGTGTTTATTTTACTGGCCTTGACAGGAAGCCTAGAAACGATTTCTCCCCCAGGTTGCATTTGGTAATTCAGCACAGCCTTTGCTGCTAATGATTCCAAGCACAAACTCATCCTCCAGCTGCTTTTCTAAATTTGTGCCAGATCTAACTATGGAAGCCAAGCCTCAAAGACTTGCTATAAATCCCGCCAGCACTTCCCCCTCCCAAGGACATTATCCAGCATTACCCAAGCTGTGACTCTTCAGCCCAGAAATTTCTCATTGGTAAATAGCCATCTCCACTGAAGAGGAACATTAAATAACATTTCACTGGAGCTCTCACCACCGCTGAGGCTGCTTAGCAAAGCTCAGGGCCTTTTCCTGCCCAGCAGCAGCAGGTGGCCTCTCCATCAGAGAAAAGCAGGTGAGTGGTCCAGGCTGTTGGTACATTTGCCATCATCCTCCAGCTCCATTGCATGCTACCTCTTGGACAAACCCGTCATCCTTAGCAAGCCATACATTGCCCTGTGCTGAAGTTTGCTTTTTTTTTTTTGCCTGGGATTATAAACCCTTGTGGTTTTGCAGAAAAAAGGAATCATAGATATGAACCCTAAAGGCTCAGAGGGGGGGAAATGCAAACCCGCAAGCTCCTCGTTCTGGGGACCTGACCTATGACGTTGCGTTTGCAGTGCTGGCAGCCCAGCAGAGACCCTGGCTCCCCCAGAGCACTACCTCACCGCAGTGCAATAATATGTCATTTTCTTTATCTGCTTGACCCCCCCACCACCACCAAATTCCTACACGCTCTCTTACTTCTCCTCACCGCCTACCTTTCAAATGCCCTTGGCTCCATCCTCCTTGCTAAAACCTCATTTGAAAGGAAAGCTCTAGCCCAGAAATGAATCAGGATTTTTTAACAGGAGCTTTAGGGATGTGGGATGCATTCACCCCCACAAGCAGGAGAGCTGGCCTTTTCCCAGGGCTCTGCAGGACTCGGTCAGGTGGCATTAACACAGCTTCCCTGCAGAGGAACATTGGCCAAGACATCAAACCATGAGAATTTACCCCATGGGCTGACCAAGAATGAGCTGCTTTCTAATTCTCAGTAGCTTGCTAACCTCCTGTAACAGGAATCATTGCAGCAAGATAGGAAAGTTTACAGTTCAGCTGTGTTGTGCCTGTCAGTGGTGGAGAGAAGCAGTTGTAAGAGAGCACTGAGCCCGCTTCTCCCTCACCAAGCAGCACCTGCAGCCTCCCGGGCTCTCTAGGAAGCAAGAGGGACCATGAATACCACTGTTGGATGTGGGCACTGCACAGAAGATGCAGATGCTGCTCAGAAGATGCCACCCCTCCCTGTTCGCCATGTGCCTGGTTGTTAGTCAGATGCAATTAAAAAGCAGCAGCTGGAGCCAGGCTACTTGGATAATTTCATTAGGCCAAATGCCCTCCCTTCTCTGCTTGCTTGGGGGCCTGCACTTGCTTCTGGAGGTGATTCTTAGCAGGGCTGAGGCAGTAGTACTGAACCAGAAGGTTTCACATTAAGGATTCCTCTCTGGCTCTGCTCCTGGCTCCTTGCCCACTCCTCACACCAGGCTGCAGAGCCATCCCTTGGTTCTCTAGGGCCTCAAAAACCTTTCTAACCCACTTGGCTTTCGCCCAGCTCCGAACTGCCAGAGGGGGAGTCTCTGCTTTCGCCTGGAGACTGTGCTTCCCATTGAGATCCTAATCCTCCTCACAGTACTAGTCAGAGCACAGCTCCTCCACAAAGCAGCGTGCAGAGGTGTGGGGATCACAGCCCATCAGGCAGATGGGAGAGGGACCTAGGAGCAAAGCAGAGAGGACCAATATCCCAGAATAATTATCCTATTGAGAGGTTCCCAGTTTTCCCTCACAGACCATGAAACACAGTGGCGCATCGCATCCTCCCTCCCTCAGATACAGGTTGTTCAATACTTACAGCAGCAACTGAGACATCACCACTGTGCCTCGAGTCTCCAGGATGGTCTTGGTTTTGCAGAGGGAAGCCTGCCTTCCAGTGGGTCTTTCCTCTGGGACCTCTCTCATGGAGCCCTGCCATGCCACAGTGAGAGAGGCAAGGCAGTTCTGGGATTTATTGTGCACCAACACCCTTATCCTTGCCCCAGAAGCACAAAACAGCTGAAGTATGGCCTCTAGCAGCTGCCCTCACCACCCAGAGCCCACTTCTGATGGGAAAAGAGCAGCAAAACCCAGGCTGATCCTTTCTTGTGTACCTTTGTGTCAAACCTCTGTGTCCAGGTCTGGGCTTCCCAGTTCAAGAGAGACAGGGAACTGCTGGAGACAGGCCAGGAGAGGCTACAAAGATGATGAGGGGATGGAGCATCTCCCCAGTGAGCAAAGGCTGAAAGAGCTGAGCGTGTTCAGCCTGGAGAAAACAGAGAGGGGATCTTACCAACATATACAAATATTTTAAGGACAAGTGTCAGGAGGACAGGGTCAGGCTCTTTTCAGTGGTGTCCAGCAACAGGACAAGGGGCAACAGGCACAAACTGAAACACAGCAACTTCCATCTGAATACAAGGAAAACCCTCTTTACCTTGAGGGTGACAAAGCCCTGGCCAGGCTGCCCAGAGAGGTTGTGGATTCTCCTTCTCTGGAGACTGTCAAACCCACCTGGACATAACTCTGTGCAACCTGCTTTAGGAGAACCTGCTTCAGCAGGGGGGTGGACTAGATCAGGGGTCCTCAAACTTTTTAAACAGAGGGCCGGTGCGCGGATGAAGTGGCAGGAGGTCATCTGCGGCTGCTTGGTTTCCCCCCCAACCCCTGGCAGGGGGTTCTGTAAATACCGGGGGCTGGATTGAGGACCCTGGGGGGGGCGCAGTTTGAGGACCCCTGGACTAGATTATCTCCACAGGTCCCTTCCAACCCTGGCCATTCTGTGAAACTACGGCACAGGGAAACAGCAGAAAGCAATAAACCATAAGCAGTAAGGGTGAAGCAGCAGGGCTGTTAGACAGACGTGCTCCAGGGGCGCAGGGTTCCTCTGCAGGCTCATGCCAGGGAGCAAAGGCCACATGAGGAAGGGTGAGTCTGAACAGATAATGCTGGAAATGCAACTGCTCAGCTGTTTTGGCCATGCCCAGAGCAGAGATGATGGGTGTGCAAGTGTTGAGAGATGGGGTGCTGGGACCACCCTGAGCCCCAGCTGTGCACCTTCCCCTTAGCTGCTGAAATCCATTTCGTTCTGGAAGTCACTAGTTCAGTACCCCCATCATCAGCCAAAACAGCAGCCATCAAATTCACACGTGCCACAGCTCCAGCCCCAACCCTCCAAAGTCTCTTCCCCAAAAATTACTGTTTAATCTTTACCCTGCAGCAGGCAGCCCAGCAGGTCAGAACCCAGCTGTGCTGCTGACATAAATAGCACCAATCCCTGCTCCCTGCACAGCCCCAAAACCATGACAGAGGCTGAGGCAGCAGCACATGGGTCAGGATGAGGGCGAAGGAGAAGGAACTGGAAAAGATCAGGCTGGAAAGCAACAGCCAGCAGGCAGGCACAGAAACCAGAGCCTGCCAAGAACGTGAGCAAACACAGACCCTGTCAAAACACAATAGCAGACATGTCCCCTGCGTGGAAGGGCATCATGTTGCTAGGTAAGGAGTCTCTGCTACAGTGACAAGCAAGAGGGATGATCCAGAGAGCCAAATGCAGGCAAAAAGGGAAACGAGAGAGGGTCTGACAGTCAGGATCTGCTTCAGATACTTAATGAAGGAGAAAAGGACGAATGGTTGCTAAGGGAAGTGGGACAGATGGCTGGCACAGAGAACTTGCTGACTCTTGGAGACTTAAAACTCTTTTTTTGGGGGGTGGCAGAGGAGAACAGGCAAATAGGCAGCAGCAAACGTGAGAAGATGACCACTTCCCCCTTTCCCTCCACCTCAGAGTGTCAGGGTAGATCATCTCAGAATGAAAAAGGTCACACAAGCAGCAGGAGACAAGATGCACTTGCACTTCTGCTCATCAAGAGCTCTCCCCCCTGCCAGTCCTTCATCCCGCTCCTCTTCACCAGAGGCCATGGACACCAGCACCACTGCCACACTCCCAGGCTGGGTGCACCACAGGCAAGTCACAGCACTGCTGGGCTGTCACCAGCAGGCCCCAGGACAGCAACTGGGCAAAGCCACAACTCCAAGAGAGGGGAAGCCATAGGGATGCTGGCTCTGGAGATCAGGCTGTCTGTAAAATACCACAGCTCCTGGACATGCTGTCTCTGAGATACATTTACACCTCTCGCTGACATTTAAAACCATCTGAGCCTTTTGGCTTCTGCTGCTGTCATCCCTGTGCCAGGTCTTTTCTGGCTCTAAAAGTCTCCAACTTGATTTCCCTGCAAAGACAGCCCTCCCAACAGGTCTCAAACCGCGGTGGCAGGGCAAAGGGAAGCGGGGAGAAGGTGGGAGTTTCTGCTACTGTGTCATTTGCTGGGGGTGGGAGGGGTGCCAAGAGTCTGTCAAATCCTGACGGCCATAAACAAGTCTCTGAAGGGAAGAGCTGAAAAGAAAAAAAAAAAAAAAAAAGCGCCTTGGCAACAAAGGCGGCAGAGCTCACCAACTGAGACACGCACCACTGTGCTGTGCCAAACGGAGCTGCTCTGCACCAGCATCCGAGGGTGCGAGGTCTAACGGGCAGAGCTGTGGGTTTGGAGAACTTCTGCTCCCCTCAGGCTGGGCCAGGCTCCTTCCAGCCACAGCCTCCCCAGCTGCTTTCACACCTACTGCAGCCGCAGGGCGTAAAGCCAAGGGATTTGTGAAGCAAGGAGGGGCTTTGGGAACAGCAGTCGTGACTGTCACTGGACTTGAAATCACCCCAGAAGTTCCATGAGTAGCTGCAACTCTCAACAGTTCGGTAAGCGAGTGTCCACACAGGACCCTCACCGGGCACTGGTTCCCAGCAAGCCCACATCTGTGCACACACATGCAGCCCTGGGGGGAAATGCCCAGCAGCAAGGACAAGATCAGCCACTTTGCAGGATTGCTCCGCTCCTGCTGCCAAGCAGAGGAGGAAGAATTTGCTCTGGCCGCCTCGGCACCACACAGCTCCAACCACGGAGCACCTCCGTGTCCCTGCCGTGCAGACCTGTGGCTGTGCCAGGAGGCGTGCAGACATGCCTGTGCCAGGAGCAACAGCAGCCAGCACTACGGAAAACATCCTTGGGTATTTCAAGGCAGCTGGTGCTGAGCAGAGGGAGGATGCACCACTGGCAGGACAGGACATGCCACTGTCACTCTGGCTTTGCTGTGAGATAGCTTTGGGCCACCAGAGGTTACCAGGGCCAGTAGTGGGAAGGAGAAAGGATGAGGATAGGTGTGAGTGCCAGCTCGGAGCTGCTTGCCCAGACCGTTCAGCTGCCTACACAGCCAGCTACATCTTGGAGCTACGTTCAAAGAAGCTGCACATATCAGCAGCTACCATATTGCATGCCAAACTGCCACGGCTGCTGTTAAGATAAACCCACACAAACAAACAGATGCTTAGACAAGCCAAGACGATATATTATATCAGCACTGCTCGCATGCCACAGACTGGCCCTAGGCTGGCTGCAATCCAGCTTGTCCCCTCCCAGTGGTCCTGTCAGGGAGGAGAAGTCATCAGCACATCTTGTCCCCATACATCAGGGCAATGGGGGGGGGCGGGGGGGAGTTGCCAGGGGCACGCACATCCTCTCTCCTTGCCAGCCCTTTTTGTCCCTGCCTGACAGCAGCTCAAATTCAAGTTCAGGCACGCAGCAGTGAGCAGGAATGCCGGGGTGCTGGGCGATAGAGCTTAGTTGGAAAGGAGCATCTGCAACCAGGCCAGGGGGACTGCAGCTTTCCTCTGGCCCTGGAGCCAGGGGAACAGGCCTCATGTACACAGCCTTGCCCACCATCCACCTGCTCAGTGTGACCTGCATGAGACATGCTGACTGCAGTAATGCCAGGCGGATTTACACCACCTGCTCACTGGCCACTTCCAAGCAGACACAAAGTTCAGGTGACCAAAGCAGCCTGCTATCTTGTGGGACACACTGTCACCAAAGGCCACAGCTGCGCTTGACCTCTGTATTGGCAGCAAAACCCACCTTCACCCTGAGGCACTAACACAGCACTTCTCACTGGCAGAAAACTGCCTTAAAAGCAAGGATTTCAGAAGTCTCCAGGAGAGCCTGTGCATCAGTGGGTGGGCATTCAGGAACATCTGGAGCTCACACAAACACAGAAAGGCTCAAGTGTTTCTCTGAATTCTCTCTCCTCAACCAACAAGCATCAAGATACCAAGGGCATGAACAAGAGTAAACACAGAGGCTAAAAAAAAAAAATAATAAAAAAATGCTGTCCCAAGCCTTTTGTTTTCCTCTAGCCATGCACCCCAGAGCTCCCACCACCATCTACAAGGACTTCAATGTCCTCCATCCCTTCTGCCTGAGGCTCAGGCCTAGCAGCTGCCTGGGTGCTAATGGAGCAACACCTTCCCCTTCTGTACAGGGCACCATGGCAGGCAGCAAACCCCTCTCTTCTGGGGCAGAGGGACAGGCAGTTGTGCTCTGTCCACCTCTGGCAGGCATGGGGCCAGGGACATGGGAGCACTAGGGCTGCCAGCTGCCTGGATATTGGTGCAGCAGCTCCAACTGTGACAGGGCTGTCCTGCAAATGAGCTTGGCAAGACACGAAGAGCCTAATTTTCAGAATTAGGCTGTTGTAATTACTCATCCTAAAAGCACTGGCCTCAGCTGCTGACAATGACACCAATTACACACCCAGTGCCACACAGTTGCTGCCTGCTGTTGTTGACCAGTCACCTGAGTAGACCCATACTACAGCCGTCCGTTCGGCACAGAGCACAGCACAGGCACCGCTGGCCTTCAGCGGCACAGCCCAGTGCTAGCGCTTCCCAAGCTCCTTTCAACGGCCTTAATGCCACCAGCCTGGGCCCTGGCACAGGCATGGCGAAATGCTGCGAGAAGCTGATAGGGCTCCTGCTCCTACCATGATGCTGAGCTGGGGCAAGCAGCTCCCACGGATCACGCCACCGACGCAGCACTGCACCCAAAGCATAGCTTTAACAGACTCTCCTTGAAATGTTTTTTTTTGCCTGGTCACCAGCCCAGTTATCAGTGACACTGACTCATCCTCAGGAGTGCTCTTGCTGCCGGTTGTACTGCAGATCATATCAGCCAGCAACCCCCAATGCAGCTCCTTGCCTCCAGCCTGCCATACACTCTCATGAGGGAGCATCACTGACCCTGCCAGCCACTTCTCCTAGCCACAGCTGGCTGTCCTCACAGCCACAAACACCCAAAGCCCTCCCAGAGTCAAGGAAGCATCCTTCTGATGGGAGGAACATAACTCATGCATTACAGTGACATGACAGCAGGGCTCAAGTCAGCCCAGAGCCACAGTTTGAAGTCCAACCACAAAACAGAGCATCAAGTAAGAGCAAGAAAAGGTTTTATGGCCACACAGTTGGGTTTAACCTCCAACAACCAGGTTATGAGTAGCTCAACCAGAAAGGGCACTGGGCTATACTCACACCTAGGGCTTGTGCCCCCAGGCAGAGCAAGTCACAGCCAGACAATGAATGCTAAAGTGGAAAAAGTTATTTGGGAGGGAAGGGGGATGGGGGGGGAAGAGGAAACCGACCCTGGTCTACCCACAGGGCCACAGGCTCTAGAGAGGCTTGCAGGAGATAACTCACCTTCCTCCAACACACCAGCAACAGCTCCAAGCACTGCAGAGCCCCAGGTTGCAGCCATCCCTGCAGACACAGCTCCTAAACAGGCTGCGCCTATCTTGGTTGCTCTTTAATCAGGACATATTTTATCTCTCATCTGCTCCAGGTGTGAGGCTGATGCACGGCAGCTGGGGCTCAGCCCTGCAAGTAGGACGAACTTTCTGCCAAGGGCAGGGAAACCCTAAGCCAAGGGTGTTTTGAGAATGCTGGAGCCCGCACTCAACCTGAGTGCACTCAGCCTCTCTGCTGTCCCCAGGCTGTCTGTCTATCCCTGACGATGCTGGGTCTTTGCCCCTTCAACCTGTTACCCTGGCATTCGCTCCCACCTTTCAGCTTGCTCCAGTCTCGTTGGGGTGATGGGCCCATCTGTCTTTCCTTCCCACTCAGGGGTTTCCAGATCCCCTCCTTGTCAGGGCAGAGGTCAATCTGTGCGCCCCAGCCCTGCGTAGGTGCAATGCAGAGACAGTGGCAGCTAATGAGGGAGCTCATTTAGCCGCTCACATCAGTGACCTAGATATGCTGGTATGCTCTGCTCCCCTGCCTCAATGCCTCTGTAATCCAGGGGGCATGAGTGGGATTTCTGGGTGGGGGGGAAGAGTCAGCCCCTCTCCCTCCTGGGGCTCTACCTGCAGGGCTCCCATTCCTCTCCCTGCTTCCCAGGAGGCTGCTCCTGCTCCCTGCAGTGTTCTCTGTTTGGCAGCCCTCCCTGAGCCCACGGCAGGGGGGCTGCAGTGTGGGGCTGTCAGCCCACGGCAGCCCCAGGGAAGAGCTAGCCAGGCTCTGCTCCTGCCCATGTCCCTTATTCCCTCTGGAAAATGATCCCAGGGGAAAGACAGGCCAAGGTAGCTGGCAGTCACCCTGTCCCACTGCCCAGCCCTGCTCTGGGAGGGGGACAAGGCGATGGGGGACCAGCCTGACCTCCCTGCGAGGAGCAGGGGCTTGGGGCAGCTAGGAGCAAGACAAAGGGTGGCTGTGGTGGAATATTCCAGCATGGCCAGCCTTACCTCCTCGTCTTTGGCTGCTGCTTTTTAAAGCCTGTTTCCCTTGGGACGACACAGCTAATTTAGCCAGAGGTCGGTCTCCCTGGGTCAGGGCTGAGGAAGGATGCAAATGGGACAGCTTGCTATAAAAAGCAACTCGCAGCTGCCTTTTTTTGCAGCCAGGTATTGATTTTTCCTTGTGTATCTGTAACTGGAGGGTAGAGCATGGGGGGGTGGCTCTGCCCATGCAGGAACCGGCAACCCCTTCCCATGTGAGCTGGGTAACAGAGCCAGGTGTGATCCCATCAGCCGCACATGCTGCTTGTATCAGCTGGAAAGGGTGATGAGCGGAGGTGTCAACCCACCACGAGGGTCCCAGCACCCAGAACAACCCCACCCTCACTCTGCTCCTCTCCCCTTGCTGCCAGCCATGCCTGCAATGCTGCCAGGCCCCGCTCCCTCGGTGGGGGACTGGCAGAGAGAGGTTCCTGCAGCTGGTGCTGGGAATATGTGCTTTAGGGGCATTTGCCATGGAGGAGCAGCAACTGGCTGAGATGGGGACACAATGCATTTGGCACAGCCCCATCCCAGCATACCTACAGTGCAGGGAAAGGGGCACAGCGCTCTGGAAATGCAACTGCATGCTGCCCTGAGGGTCCTGGTTGTTCCCGTTCCTCCTCTCCCCCTCTTAGATTAAATACCTTTGCGAGCAAGGGGAAAAAAAAGAAATTGCTGCTCACAGCAGAAGTGATTTTCCATTCGCAGCGCTCCTGCCTCGCTCCCCACACTTGTACCCAGCCAGGGACGGTAGCCTGAAATCATATTTCATGCATTAACTTAATGCCTTCCTGGAAGCCAGCAGAAACCCTACCCCAGTGCCGCACCGAGCGCCTTGGGGTTGCTGGTGGCTCTGGGCAGGCAGTGGCCCACGCCGGTGGGGTCTCCGTGGGAGGCAAGCCCGGCGGTGGCCACAGTCCCATCCCAGGCAGCTGCAGGGGTGGACCAAGCCCTGTCCCGTCCCGCCCGGGGTCCTCGTCACCCCACGTTTTCCAGGCTGGTGGCCGTGACCCCAGGGAGCAGGAGGGATATACCGTGCTGTGGCCCGGGTCCCGCCGCTGCCTCGCACCTCGCCCGTCCCGTGCCCCGGGGCTTCCCCGGTGGCCGCTGCCCGTTCCCGGTAGTTCTCCACGGGAGCCACGAGGAGGAGCTTTCAGACCGCACCGAGCCCGGTGCTCCCGGCGCATCCCGGTGCTCCCTCTGCTCCCGATGCTCTTGGCGCATCCCTGTGCTCCCAGGGATCCCGATGCTCTCAGTGCATCCCGGTACTCCTGTTGCTCCCAGTGCATCCCCAGGTTCTTCCTGGGCTTCCTCATGCTCCCATCACATCCCAGTGCTCCTGGTCCACCTCAGCCCTTCACACCTGCAGCCAGGGCTGCACTCCTGGGATGCTGGGAGGGATCCAGGCTGCAGCACCCCAGGGCTGGCAGGAGCCAAGCTTTATCCCCAGCCCCACTCTCACCCCTCGGGACCCCACATCTTGCCATCCTGTGGGAAGACAGCCAGGAAGGGCTGGATTCAGGGTGGGGCTTTACCAGAGCCATCCAGGAGCTGCTCGGGTTCCTGCCTTGCACTGCTGCCTACAGGGCTCCCCCGTGGCTGGCTCCTGTGTGGTGGGACAGCGGTGAGACATGGGGACATCGCTGCTGAGAGTGCAGGCATGAGGGACGTGGGAGCAGCCCTGAGACAGGCACCTTCATCCGCACTTATCTTCAGCCTCACCGTCATGGTCCTCCCTCAGCGCACGGGAATCGGAGCTGGATGTGGTACCACTGGAAAGGGCTGTGTCCAAGTTTTGAAGTTAGGTGCTGTGTGGACTTTTCCTGCTATCAGTGAGCTATTCACAGCAGCCCTTCACCATCCTCACTGCACAGCTGCCAAAACCATGTGCTCTGCCCAGCGAGGAGGTCAGAGGAGGACAGGACACCCCATCCCCCATCACAGACTCTTGTGCCCCCCCCCCCCACACACACACACTGCCACAAAGCTGTGGGTGTCCTCCCCATGGCACCCCGTGCTCGCATGTCTGTCCCCTCCAAGGCTGGCAGGCAGGGAGCCCCCAGCCCCCCAGCTCGTGAGCCCAGGAGGGCTGAGCTCCCCTCAGCAACTCCCAGGGCCCATGCTCACCTCCGCACCACCCAGTAGGAACAACCTGCCCTGGGATGTTTTTCTGCCAGCCATGAGGGAGCAGGGGCTTACCCACACTTGGAACACCAAAACATTAGTGTCTCCAAATGGGGACACCCCATTTGGATGCTCTTCTGTAGGGCACTTTAGCCATCCCATCCCTTCCCAGTCCTTTCCATCCCATCCCATTCCATTCCAATCCCACCCCATCTGCCATCCCATATCCCATCCCATACCTTACCCACTCCCTTCCCTCTCCATGCCAGGAGAGATTTCTTCCCAGCAGGTGGAAAAAACAGCCCCAAGGCCAGCCCTGCCCAAGGAGGGAGAAACCCACCTCTCTGTTGAGAACGAGCTGCCACTAATGAGGGCAAGACACAGCAGAGCCCAATTAATTGCTGGCGCTGCCCCAGCTCATGCACATCCAAGCCTGAAGTGCCTTCCGTGCATGGAATTGAGAGCCCAGAAATCAGGAACTGGCAAACCCTCACACTGCTCTAACCTGTCCCTGTGCCTCCTCCAGCTCCTGCCTCTGCTTTGCGATACAGCCCTTAATTGCAACAGCCACAGACCCTTCTGCTGCTGCCCCCCCACCAGCCACACGCTGCTGCTTCCCCCTGTGGGGATGGTCCTGGAGCCTGGGGGATGCCAGGACCCCTCTGCTCCTTCCCAGCTCTCAGAAGGGACCCGGGGAGAGTGGCAAGCACTGCTCAAGTGCTGCAAATCCACATTCAGGCAATTAAATGGCCCATTCTCGAAATACGCTCAAGGCTCGCACATCCACGCGAAGGCAGCAGGTGCTCGGCAGCGCTGGCAGGCGGCTGCTGCCTTTTAAAGCCTCTTTGGGAATTCAGGCAGCCTGCTGCACTGTGGAACGGGTCCTGCACCATCCACACAGGGATAACGGGCTCAGTCAGCCGTGCGGGGGCAGGAGGTGCCGTGAGCAGGTTCATCTGTCCAGTGCTCCCCACTGTGTCGGGAATTGCTTTCCTGTGCTGCGCTGGAGTATGGGGGCCACTCACTGGCGGCCCATCTGGTGCTCTCCACACCGACTGAGCCGCGGGGCGAGGGAGCGCGTGGTGCGCACCAGAGGGGCCCGGTGCCGGACATCTGCTGCCAGCCTCGGGGACCACAGGGGCAGGAGGAGACCGACGTCAGGCAGCGGCGCGTGATACTGGAACCTGCAGGCTGCTGAAAGGATGTAGGGCATTAACAGCCCCAACATCTGCTGGCAAGTGGCTCAGCTGCTGGCGTGGTGCAGGAGCTGCTGCAAGCTCTCCCTGCCCGACAGGTCGTGATCCTGGGGTGGCTGGTGTGTTTGAGTGAGGGCTGAGTGCTGGGGAGCAGGTGAGAAGCAGAGGCAGCCGGTCTCAGCGAGCCTTCTCCAGCATCCCCCTCCCCAGCTGCAGGACACAAATCCTCCCCCTCCACAAAATCAGGTGCCAGTGGCTCTAGTGAAGGTGTTACGGAGAAATCCAGTGGGCAAGGGCTGCTGTCTTGCTCTGTGATGCTGGCCTCCATGCAGAGAGGATGGGGTGAAGCTTCTGTCCCCCTGCTAGGCTGGGGAAACAGCCACCAGTCCAGAGCACTGGTCCAGGGAGTGGCAGGGAGCTGGACACCTTGGGAGGCTGTGGGATGCAGTGACACAACCCCATCTGGGGTCTGTCGCAGGCAGGACGGAGTGCATCCCCAGCCAGGTCTGCGGGACTGACAGATGGCTGCTCGGGCTGCACACAGGGTGAGCGAGGCTGCCAGGCGGTGTGAGAGCTCCCACAGGTCCCTGGAACGTGAGGAGCCCCTGGCTGACCCGGTCCCACCGGCTCCTTGCTGTGCCTGCCCAGATACCGTTCCCCACAGCCGCGCTGCCCAGCCAGCGGCGTAGCGGGGAGTAAGATGTTATTAACGTGCCCCAAAGTGCCTGCTTCCCCATGCATGCTGAGCGTGGTCCATTACCATTTAATAATTGCTAATCCCCTCATTACCAGTTATCTCCGCTAGCTCACCAACTGCTCAGCTGCAGTGCAAAACCATGCCCCCCTCCTCCTCCCTGCCCCAGGGGCTGCTGGCAAGGTGATGGTTGCCTCTGCTAGTGTTTTCACCCATCCCATGGAGGTCCGAGGCCATCAGCTCCTCTCCTCAAGCACGGCCAGGCCACCCCCTCCATCCCCTCCATGCCCTGCGCTGCCCTTAGGGTCCCTCCTCCCCAGCTCTTCCCACTCCCCACAGCCATTTTGGATGCTGCCAAATCCCCCCTGGGGCTGCTGGCATTCCCCCAGCCGCTGGGCACCCTCGCTTGCCCGCAGCCCTTTCTGGGCAGAGGACTCCTGTTGGTGACTGCTGCTGGCTGATCCTCGTGGTGGAATTTTTGGCTGCTTGGGAAGGGGCCAGTTTCTTAATGCGAGCACCATGGCCCTGGAGTGATCATCTGGCTGGAAGGTGCAGAGCCACTGTGCCCTGTGCTCCTGTATCTCCTTCATCACTGATTACATTTAAGGAGGCTATTAGAGGGGTTTGGCACAACCTGTTCTTAATAAACTCATGTTGCTCGACAGCTATTAGAAACCTTTCTCCTAAGCACTTGCATTAGTGAGTGCGCTCCTCCACAAATGGCTGTTTATCGCCGGGGTGGGATGTCAAGCTGAGTTCCCACCTGTGCTATTCCCGGAGCTGCAACAGGGGTCTCTCCCCTTTGGCCTCCCTGTTCCCTGCTTTTCCCTTCCCTGGAGGCCCTGGCTTTCTGGATCCATCACAGATTTTCCTGCTCCAGCCCTCACAGGGACACTGGCTGGCCTGGACTTTGCTCCAACACTTGCAGCAAAACAGAGATGTTTGGTTTACAAGCGGATGTGGCAGCGCTTGGCCATGCATCACCACTCCTGCCCTGTGCCATCGCCTTTCCATGCTCCTCCAGCTCTGGCTTGGCAGGAATTCCCCACACACTCTCCCCACTGCATCCCTGCTTCACTGCTTTCCCTGAGTCCTTTACACAGCGGGGCAGAGCCTTTTGATCCCCTGTCCGCCTGCCCAGCCTGAGCTGATGGGCTGCTGCAGGGTTTTGGTAGCGCTGGTGGGGAGGTTTGGTGCCCAAGCCCTCGTGGGCATTGCCTGCTGGGTGGGTATGGACTGCAGATGCAGGCTTGGGTATGGTGTGGGCTATATACCGGCTTCACACATAGCTACGAACAGGGAGAGAAAGCACTGCGCTTCCCCACACCTTGGACAAGGGATCTCGGGCACAAATTATCCCTCTGAGTTGCAGGGACAGCCAGCTGCAGTGTCAAGCCCCCAGCTCAGTGCTGCCCGGGGATGTGCACGGGCAGCCAGGCTGCCTCTCCTCTCCTCTCCTCTCCTCTCCTCTCCTCTCCCCTCCTCTCCTCTCCTCTCCTCTCCTCTCCTCTCCTCTCCTCTCCTCTCCTCTCCTCTCCTCTCCTCTCCTCTCCTCTCCCTCTCCCTCTCCCTCTCCCTCTCCCTCTCAGACCTGCCCAGACCTGCATCTCTCCCACAAGGTCCTGGCCAGCCTCTGCTTCAGGGACAAGCTGGTCCCCACTCCAGGGTGGCTGTCCCCTGGAAGTATGGGGTCCTGCTAGGCACCGGAGCCGAGCCAGACCCTGCGAACACCCAGCGGTGCCTGATCCCGCACAGGGATCGCAAAGCCAAGCCTGTCCCTCCCCTGGCACTCTGGTCATTGCAGACAGAGTCTTCACTGGAGCTCTCTTCTTTGAGCTCCTTCTGCCTGCCCTGCTGCTGCCTCGAGAGGAGCTTGCTTCGATGCCAGGGCAAAGCATGGAGTCACTGGTGCTGCTGGAACATCTTACAAGGCTTTGGTGGGAGGGCTCGCCTCAAAGCATGTGTGGGAAAGGCAGCAAGTCTGAGCGGATGCACAAGGATGCCCAGATGTGGGAGAGGGCTGGTGAACACCACTGCTCAGGGTGGTGAATGTAACAGCAGCTTCTCTCTCCAGCCCTTTTCTATCTCTGATTTTAGGGCAGATCTTTCATTTTATATCTCAATCAGATTTTTCCGGCAAAGCAGCCGGTCCCACACGACCTCGCTCCTGCCCTTGCAGCCATGCCATGGCTGAGAGCAGTCACAGCAAGAGAGTGCATCACCCTCAGCCATCCCCACCGGCTCCGACCCATCAGTGACTGCCGTCACAGGAATGATTTATTCCTAATTGTACAGTTACTCGGCAGAACCCAACTGCCTTTCTACCCACCAAAAAGCCCCAGCAATGTACTTTAGGAACTCCTGATGAGACTAATAGCATGCCTAATAGAGGTCACCGCTCATTACGGAGCCATGTACCACAAATTATACAAATATCAGGATGCAGAGAGCTATTGTTTCAGAGCTCTCAGGCCCATGTTGGCATCGCAGGAGCACTTTGGGGTGGGCAGGAAGGGCAGTGGTTGTGGAGCAGCACAGCTCTGTCCCAGCCAGCCTGCCCAAGGGCAGCATCTTCTTCCAGTGCTGCCTTTCTCAGCCATCGACCGTCAACGTCTTCCAGCACTCATGAAAAAAAGATGACCCGAGGGCAGCACTGAAGGGCTCTGAAAGCAGCGGGAGGGAGGATGGGGATTCAACAGGCTTTGGGTGGGGGCCAAAGGGAAGAGTGGGGCCCAATGCTGCTGTGTCCTGAGCCCAGCATGGCTTGTCCCCCAGCAGCACCTGGCCAGCAGAGCAGGGCCACCACAGACATACCCATGGGACTCCCTGTGCTCTGCTGCTGCTGTTCCCAGCTCCCCTGGGGACAGCATCCCAGGTGGTGGGAGCACACATTTCTCCCAAACCCCCTTCAGGGGACCCATGCAGTCCCAGCCCTCCCAGTCAGGACCCAAAGGCACAGCAGCCACCCCCGGAGACTGGGAGCTGCTGGCGCCCAGATGTGACCGCAGTGCCCAGTGCTGCCGGCCAGCTGGGCAGCGGGGACCTGCTGAGTCAGGGCAGCGGGGCTGGAGCTAGCACTTCTTCATCGATCGAAACCTGATTCCAAACCCAGGGCCGAGAAGATGAAAGTCCTGCTTGGGTGATGGGTGATGGCTGCTGGGCGGCCGTCGCATTGCTCCCCTCCTGGCCATGTGCCCCAGGTGGATGCCGGCATCGGCCAGGATTTTACAGCAGCCTCCACTCCCTAGTGCACGGCTGAGAGGCAATGGGTGACCACACGTCCTTCATTTCTGGCTGAGTGCTCCAGCAATCATCTATCCCTTTATTTAACGGTGTCTCAAATGAGAGAAGACACTGCCCGACATCAGCAGGATACAGGGAGGAGGGGAAGAGGTCCGGCTGTGGAGCAGGACCCTGGCACAGCCTCACCTTTGGCTTTGTGCTGCCAGAAAGGACAAGCACGGACTTGAAACGACTGCCCCAAGCTGCCCACCTCACCTGCAGGGTTTTGGGGCACAGGACATGTGCAACCCTCACCGCAGAGGCTCAAGGAGCACTGCCGCATCTATAGGGTCTCCCTGCATCCCGTGGCTGCTGCGGGCTCGGGGCCAGCGGGGAGGAACCCAGGCCCTGTGGTGCAGCCTCAGCACCTGTCCCACCCGCTGAGCAGCTGCTCCCAGCAATGCCGCGGGCGAAGTCCGAGCCGTGACCTTCAGCCTCCACCTGCCACTTTTCCCTGCTCTCTTTGGTGCTTTACAGCCATTGCCGGCAGGCCAGGAGCCCTCCTCCCTGTACCAGCAGCAGCCAGGCTGGCCATCCTCATGGCACCAAGCACCGTCCTGGCTCCCTGCACCACCACGCTGGAACTGCCGGGGGTCCTGGTGCACCCCCATGGAGGCAGACACACCGACATAGCACGTGGGAAAGCCTCACGTTTTGATCCCACCTGAGCCCCCCTCTAACGCTGGGGAAGGCAGCCATCGGTGGGAGAGCAGAGACCTTAGCCAGAAGTATTTTTAGCCAAAATTGCTCCCAAAGAGACAAGAAGCACTGGGTAGCCAGGTAAGCCAAGGTATATAAACAAACAGCTCAAATGGCACTTGTGGCAGCAAGGAGTGGGGACATGCAACATCCCCCAGGCAGCACATGAAACCCCCTCCCCAGGGAGGGTGCTGGCAGCAGCCAGCACCGAGGGATGCTCAGGATGAGGTTGGGGAGGTCAGCAGGGTTTTAGGAGCCCTCACGCACAACTGCTTCTCTCTCTTGGTCATCCTCCCTCACAGTCCGCTTACCTGCCCTGGGCCAAAGGGGCTTTGGGGCATAAATGTGGGGTACAGTCTGGGGCTGGGGGCCCACTGGGGGCTGGTGAGTGGCTCAGAGTCAGCACGGCTGACTTTGGGCTGTGGGGAACAGCACCATGGCCACCCTGGCTTGTGTCTTTCCAGCCATGCCACCATCTCCAGCATTGCACATTAATTATAATCCGTGTTTCTGGTTGTGTTGCTTTTGTTCTTTTAATAATGTTTGCTGCCTGGGAGAGGAGGAGTAAGGAATTCCTCCGATGGAGAGCATGGCTCCGGGGCTGGATGGGTCGTATACTGGAAGCCAGCACACTCTATGCTGGAGCCTCCCAGTTCACCATCCAGAGCCCTGATGGTTTCAGCCTATAGCTTGAGGACCCCGAAACCACCAACACACCTTCTGGGAGAGCCACCACACCTTGGCCATCAAAGTGTCACCACTGCCTGGGCTGGCCTGCACCCAGGGACGTGCTGTCTCTTTGCACTGGTGTGGCCGGGGTGGCACAGCATGGCATGGTGTGGAATTTGCCCATCCGGCAGCGTGTAGCCCCGAAGGGCTGGACTGGCAGCATGAGCCACGAAAAGCAAACAGGCAGGCTGTGCCCATGGCAAACAGCGCTGGCCACCGCGGGAATCTCCCTCCAAGCCCCGAGGAAACGTGGCGCCGAGCAGCTGCGCCACAGGAGCGGCACATGACGAACGCTTTCTCGGTAATTAAAATATACACAGGGCGTTCAGCCGCCACCGGGCCAATTATTCACATGCCAGCCTCCCAGCGAGCAGCACGGCTCATGGCCAAGGGGGAGGCTGGCCCTGCCCCATGTCAGGCAAAGCGAAGTGGGGCTGCTGTGGTCTCAGCTTTTTGCTGGCCCCCGTGGCGGGGTTCCAGCTGACCTGCCTTCTTTGGGGAGCCACAGTGCTTCAGGTGCCTTGCTCATACCCTGGCTGGCGAGCTTGTCAATCAGCGTCATTTATACACTGGAATAAGTCACGAGGGATGAGCATCCTCCTGGAACAAATCCCTGCTGCTTGCCTTCCCATGCGCGCACAGCCCGTGCCTCGCCGGGGCCACGGCGCTCTCCCGGGAACCACACCGGCACACGGACAGCCCTGCTGGGAGCTGCTGGTGTGAGCTCGGCGACCGCCGATCCCGCTCAGCCGCCTGACTGGTTCTGCCCGCGCCGTGTTTGCACAGAAAGGCAAACATGGCACCATGTCACTGGGCTCTGCTTCCACCCCGGCCACAGGACCAGGACTGGCAGGGAAGGAAGGACAGGAGAGCACCGTTGCTGCTGCTGGTTCATTAACATTTTTATTAGCTGTGACAAGTGCCAGGTCACAGCCTGCTCTTGTTAAAGTTGCGAAATAGTTTGCTTTCTAACCCCCTATAATTTCTCCCGTTAGGCTCTGAAATTTTCATCATTTTAGATGAAATTACCCCAGGCTTGGCCTCAGCCCAAAGATTAATTTGTATAAAGGGCTTGAATAAGGCGGGGAAAAACAAAAGGTTCTCCGCGTTCGGTGGGAAGGGAGAGTAAGAAATATCCATTTTCTCCCCATCGAGAAAATAAAAGAGAAAGGGAGAAGAAAGGAGCATAATGACTCTTTTCTGAACAGTGTGAAAGCCAAAGTGGCTGGGAACTGAAAACTGCAATTTGGCAGCAGAACCCACCTTTGCCGGGGAGCCCTGTGCTGGCAGCTCCCATAGAAATCTGGGTTGAGTTGGTGGAGCTGTGGCCATGTGGGAGCCGTGGCTCAGGGCCGGGGGAGCTCCCTGTGCCACGGGGAAGGAGCGGAGCAGGATGCTCGGGGCTGGTGGTGGAGCTGTGGTTTCCCCAGGCTGCCAGTGAGGTTTGCAGCCGGCGTTGGAAGCTGGAGCTGTTCTCCGCAGCACCTGGGCTGCTCTGCTCCCTGAGCCCAGCCCTGGGGAGCAGGCAGGAGCAGGCCAGCCCAGGGGGACACCTGTGGTCCCCATGCCCAGCCCCGGTACAGCCCAGCACCATGCCAGAGATGTAGGAGCATCTCCTTGCCCTGTGGCCAGGACAGCACGGCCACGCTGGGCTGATCTTGGAGCGCCCAGGGTTTTCGGATGGCAGGGGTCTGGTTGCCCAGGGATTTGCGGTACCCAGAGGGTTGGGATGGCAGGAGTCCAGCTGCCCAGAGATTTGGGGTACTCAGAGGGTTGGGATGGCAGGGGTCCAGTTGCCCAGGGATTTGGAGTACCCAGGAGTTTGGGTTGGCAGAGGCTTAAGTTGCCCAGGGGTTTGGGGGAGCAGGGTCTCAGGTTGCCCTGGGGTTTGGGGGAGCAGGGGTTTGCAGGGTTGTGCAGGGTCGTATGCTGGGAGAATGGCTGGAGAAGACAGGGCTGGGGGCAGGCAGCTCATATCTCCACCACAGGGAGGCAAGGTGTGATGGGGGTGATCGCAGGCCAAGTTCATTATTTATGGGGGTTCATCTCCCCACGCAGCCACCTCCCTGACCTTGGGTGTGTTGTGTTTTCAGCCAACTTGCTCCCTCCATGATGGCCTGATGGGCAGGGAAAAGCATCCCCCGGTGATGCTCAGCACCCAGCCAGGTGCTTGCCCCGCAGCAGGAGCCCGGCCGGCGGCAGAGGCTCACGCGTGGCACTCAGTGAGGCGCCGGGCCCGGCTCTGCCGTGAGTCAGCAGCGTTTTACACCCACTTGGCCCCGGTGGAAGTGACGGCGGGCGGCGGCGGAGAGCGGCTGTGTGGGTGCGGGAGGTTACGGTGCTGCCGGGATGTCTGTGCGTGCGGGGATGCGGATTTTAGAGCTTGCTGAAGAGTGTGTGGGAAGCAAGCGGAGAAAAGCAGAGTGAAAGCAAGGGTTTGTGCCAAGGGTTTAATGAGAAGGTTCCCACAAAGGGGGGTGGGGGTGGGTGGGAAATCAAAATAAAGCTACGCGTCCCCAGGAGGAGGCTCTGCCAGCTTCTGAGCAGAGAGGGGCAGAGGGCTGCTGCCTCCTCCCCAGCCTGCCCGTGGTCCCAGAGGGCCGGCAGCAGGCTGGCACCCAGCCCCCTCGCTGGAAGAGCTTCGCCTGGGTGTACGTGCAGGAGTCTGCCTGGCACGCGGCTCCCCAGCGAGCCACACCAGCTGCCGCCCGCGCGCGGGCACCGGTGCTCCTGGCACCGACCCCAAGCCGGGCTGTCGCTGGCCCAGCTCCGAGGGGCTGGGAGAAGCCCCAGCCCCTAGGCAGGCGCTGTGGCAGGCGGCATGCCAGGATGGGCTACGAGGAGCCCGTGATGTGAGTCAGGGCACGTGAGACTGGGTCCTTTGCCACTCACATGGCCTCACCGCAACAGGCAGTGCCGAGTGTCGGCACCCTGCTGCCCGGGAAGCCCACGGCGCTGGGGTCACGTTTGCCCCCAGCTCAGTCCCAGCCCTAAATCCAGTCCCTGCCGGTTCAGGGTTTCCTCTGCAGGCTCTTTTGCTTTAGACATTATTATAAGGAGATATTTCCTGCCTCATTCCCTGCTCAAAACCCAGCCTGAGGGCAAGGAAAGTCGAGGTTTAGTCCCAAGAGCTTCTGAACCCTCACGGTGGTTTTCCAGCTCTTCCCAGCCCAGTCTGACTCCAGAGAGATTCCACCTGATCCCCTCCATCTTGCAAGGCCAGGTCGGGCTTTGCCCCTCGCGGCTCCCACAAGCCTTGGACCATCCGGGTGAGTGTCCCAGCCCCATCAGCCCGTACTGGGGTGGCTCTCTGACCCCCTCGCCCCAGCAGAAGGGGGAAGCGGGCACAGCCTCCAATCCTGCGAGCAAAGCCCCCACCTGCTGTTCCCCTCCTGTGCCCCATTGCCTCCATCTGGGGGCACCTCCCGCACCAAGCAGGGGGTTCTCCTTGACCCCGCTCCCTCCCACCCCGGGGACTCCCAGGCCAGCACCGCGGGGGACGCGGCGGGAGCTGCAGGTGCCTGGCAGGCCCCCTTGTTTGTGCACCCCTGGGCGCTCCGCACAGCAGTTCTCCCGTTTGTTTGCTCTCGGCCTGCATCTCTGTAGGAAACGTTACACAAGCAATTAACGCCGGGGCACAAATTGCCTTTGCGTGCTGGACGGGAGACTACGGGAGCGAGCGCACGCCTCGCACCCGCTCCAGGATTCCGCGCCGGGTTTTCCGCCGCCCGCAGCGCCCGCCGTGCCCGCAGTGCCCCGGCAGCGGCCGCCGCGCCCCGGCACCGGGAAAACCCGGCCTGGAACCCGGCGGAGCGGGACAGCGGGAAAGCTGCGGGGGTGGCGAGGGGCGTGCGGGGCGGGGCGGGCGGGAAGGGGGGCTACCCGGGAGTGCTGCCCCTGCGGGTGCGCAGCGCCCGGGGTGCGCTCGGGCTTCCCATGGGATGGTACTGTGCGTGTGCGCGCCCCCGCGCGTGCGGACCCCCGTGCCCCCCCTGTGCGTGTGTCAGCCCGCGTGCTCCCGCACGAGGCCCCCGCCGTCAGCGCCGCCCGTGTGCGCGGCCCCGGTGCGTGGGTGCGCGCATGTGGTCCCCCGCGTGTGGGTAGCGGGGTGCGTGTGCGGCACCGCCTGTGCGCCTGTGCGGGACTGCGGGTGTGGCACCGCGTGGGGCACACCCCGCGCGTCCCCGTCCCGTCAACGCAGCGGGGGGGGGGGGGGGGGCACGCGTGTCCCACGGGTGTCACCGCGCCGCTGCCCGCCCCGTGTCCCCAGCCCCAGGGGCCGTGCCGGGGCCGTGCCCCCCCCGCTCCGTGCGCAGCACCGACGCCCCCCTCCCTCCCCCCACCTCCCCGGCGGCTGCAGTTTCCTCTCCCGCCAGCAGCGAGCAGTAAGTGGATGCGCGATCGGGGCGCACACACACACTCGCACACGCACCCGCACACGCAGCGAGGCGCGCACCCCGCGGCAGGCAGGCAGGCAGCGGGCGGGCAGCACGGGCTCCGCGGGGCTGCCGGCCCCCGCCGCCGCATGCGGGCCCCCCGCCGCCCCGCCGCCGTCCGCGGCCCCCCGCGCCCGCCCCGCCGCCGCCCGCCGCCGTCTGATGAGCCGCGGGCCCGCCGCCCCGGGCTGCCGCCGCCCCGCCGCCCCGCCGCGCCCCGCCGCCCGCCACCATGTACCTGCACCCGGAGGCTGCCAGCGCAGGTGAGCCCCGCCGTGCGCAGCGCCGGGCACCGGGACACGCACACCGGGGCTCGCCGCCGCCCCCGCCCCCTGCCCGGCCCCCGGCGCCGGGACCGGTCCGTGCCGCCCCCCGCCGGGCCACGGGGGCCGCTCACAGGCTGCGCCCCCCCCCCCCCCCCCCGACACACACACCTTCCCGGCTGCGGCGCTGCCGGAGCGGCCGGTCGGGAGTTACGGTAGTTTGGGGACAAAGTCACCGCCGCCGCTTTCAAATGAGTCACCGCCCTGCAGAGCTGCTGGAGCCCCGGTGGCCCCGCTCGTTGCCCCCCACCCTCGGGGAAAGCCCCCGCCCGGGGACACCCCAGCCCGCGCGGCCAGCACCCCTTTCCCGGGGGAGCACCGTGGCGAGCCCCCGGGCTGAGCCCCCAGCCCCACTGGGTGCCGGCACCTGGACGAGCATCCAGCGGGCAGCGCGTCACCCCACTCCTCATCACCGGTCCCCTCCATCCTTCTGGGGGTCCCCAGCCCCGGTCCCCAGCCCCGTCCTGCTGCGCCTCCGCCTGCTGGGGTGGGCGAGTGGGGAAGGGGCTTTTCAGCGGTGCGGTTTTGCTGAGCTCATGCTCCGGAGGCAGCAGTCGGCCCCGTACCGAGAAATCTGGGACGCTGTCGGGGAGCTTTGGGGCACGCAGCCACCCGGTGAGGGCTGCCGAACTGGCGGCAGCCGGTGCAGCGAGGAAGGGATGCTGGCGGTGCGGTGCGGCTCAGCGGGGCCTGGCAGCCCTCACCTGCGGTGTCCCGGGGCCCGGGGAGCAGCCGCCGGCGGGCAGAAGGACGGCGTGTCCTGCGGTGGCGTGGGGACGTGCCGGCGGGGACGCGGGGGAGCACCGGCGCGGCTGCTGGTATCGCTGGGGTGAGCCGCAGGCGCTTGCCACAGCCAGGCCTGCAGGAGCCGGCAGGTTGGGGCAGCGCTGGGGACCTCCACACGCTGTCACCCACGGCAGGTGACAGCCTCAGTGCTGCCCGGCAGTTGGCAGCTCCAGACAAGCTGCCTTCGAGGGGAAGCTTCCACTTGCCCAGAGGCTGAGCACTCCGGGAGCAGCTTGGTCCCGTGCCGCCCCATCCCCACAACCCCGCAAGGATGCCCAGCGGGCAGGGGAGCACAGTACGGCACCGCCGGCTGCTTGGCCCAAGGTCACCCGGTGGGTCAGTGGCAGAGCAGGGACGCCAGCCTGTCCCCGCCAGCAGCGTGGCAGAGCTGCCCTTCCCTCCCGCTGCCCGAGATTGGCACCTGTGTTATTTCCCCTCTAAACTTTACATCTGCCGCCAGGTTGCCCCCCTGTGCCTTGCCCCTGCCCGACGTCCCCCCTTGGTGTTCGGTGGCCCACCGACGGCTGGCTGTGTTGCGGCTGGCTACAAAGCAGAGCCTGAGCTCCTGGGGTTTGGGGGGGCAGACCCCCTCTCCCCGCTCCACAAGCCCCATGGTCCCTGGCTGCTGGGTTCTCCCATCACGTGCAAGTTTTCCCACGTCACTGGCCGCGGCTGTGCTGTGGTGCCTGGGGCTGGGGGGTGCTGTGGTGAGGCCGGGGCTTTGTACACCCGGCTGGCAGCTCTCAGCTGGTGCCGGGACGCGGTCTGCTTCATTCACTCCTTCCCCCTGCCCCTGCTTTTCCTCCCATGCCGCTGCTCAGCCCGTGGTGCCCACGCAGGCACCGGATCTGTGCCCCACCGATGGAGGCTGGGAGGGCACTAGTGGCTCACACCCCCCGCTGGCTTTGGCCAGAGCCAGGCATTTGCCACACCGCATCCCTGGGTGAGGCGATGCCTGTGCCCCTGCAAATCCCTGCCCGGCTTCTTCGGCTGGAGGCTGCTCTGTGTCACCGTGCGGGGGACAGTGGCTGCGGCCCCCAGCACTGGCCGCGTTTCATGGAGGGAGAGGATGCCATGTGGGGAAATTTGGGAAACTTTGCTACCATCTGTGCCATGCTTTGCAGCCCAGGGAAAGGCTTTGGGGGGCAAGGCGGAGCTCCGAGGTGATGCTGGGGGTGGGAGGTCTGGTTCCCGGGGTGGGAGATGCCCGAGGGAGTCTGGTCTTGGCTGGCAAGAGGTGTTTGAAACTGGGACCGAGCCGAGGCGCTTCCCAAAGCAACTCCCCCCAGCTGGGTGGCTTTGCTGGGGGGCCATGGGGGACTGTGCTGCCAGCAGGGCCATTGCCTGTGCTACCCATGTCCCGTGATGTGTCAGGAGAGCTGTGGCTGAGTGCGAAGCAGAGATTGGGTCTGAAGACAAAGGTGCCCTCTGTGCCACAGCGATGATGTCCCCCACACCACCCACATGCACTGGGCAGCTCCCTCCTCCCTGCTGCAATGCAAGACCCCCCTGCTCCATCCTTGTCCCTGCGAGCTGTCCCCCTCTCTGAGGAGGCAGTTGCACCTCAACAGCTTCATATTCTCAGTGCATCAAGCAGGTGCTGGGGGGGGGCTGGACCCCCCTGCCCCACATCCCCATGCTCCCAGGCTGCATTCCTGCTGGCCAGCCGGAGCATGCCGAGCAGAGCTGTGCCGCGGCGGACTCGCCGGAGGTGGTGAATCAATAACCAGGCAGCTGCCTGTTTTCCCCCAGCGCTGTCTCGGGGGCGGGCGATGGAGAGCTCTGCGTGCTGGCGCGGCGAGCACCGGGGGCTGCAGGAGCAGGTTCCCAGGGCTGGGACAAAAGCTGATAACCCGATTCAAAATCAGCTGAAATACCCTGAGGAGTGAGGCAGGGGCCAGGCAGGGGGCTGGGGGTGCGCGGGGAGCAGCTGGGAGGATGGGGGAAAGCACGACAGCCGGGGAAGGCAGACAAAGAGCAGAGGGCTGGCAGCGTGCAGGCTGGCCGGCCTCGCTGGGAGCCAGGCACCTGCTGCAGCCATGCGTCCCGCACGGCGCAGGCACAGCGCTGGCAGCTCCATTGCCCCCCCCAGCCCTCTCATCCTGGTCAGGGCTGGGGTTCACCTCCCTGCCAGCCCCCAGCCCCTTTGCTGTGCTGGGAGCAGGCTCAAGCCAGGGGATGGTCCTGCCTGCACCTCGGAGCATCATCTCCCATGGCCTCACCCTGTCCCTTTGTCCCCCAGTGGTCATGTCCCCCCTCCCCCCCCCCCCCCCCCCCCCCCCACCCCAGCAGCTCCACCCCATCCTCGGTGGCACTGGGGGTATCCATGCAGATGATGATGACCCTCCCAGGGTCTCACCGCTCCCCTCCCCAGGGTCCTGCCTGCTCTTGCTCTCTCCCCCACCACCTTCGACCCATTCAGCCTCCCTGTGCCCGGGGGGACACACACGCAGACGTGTGAGACACATGTCCCAGGGCCCTTGCACGACTAGGGGACAATAAGGACAAGGACTGGGGGCAACAGCCAGGCAGGGGGTCCTGGCTGGGAGGTCTGCCTGATTTCCCCCCCCCCCCCTCGCACACACCCCCACCCCCCCCCGCCCCCGGCCACACCAAGGAGCAGGAGAGGAGCTGGAGGCGGCTTTCCACCGCCTGATCTCGCGGCTTTTCAGCCTGCTGGGGAAGGGCGGGGGAGCGGGGGAATGAAGACAGATGCAGATAATATCGCTGCCACCCCCCGGCCCCTGGGGGCTCAGCTACAATATCTATTATAGATGGATTCAGCAGAGGAAGGGCTTTCGAAGAGCCACCAGCGTGGCCGGCGCGCAGGGACTGTGTGCAAAAGCAGAGCGGCAGCGAAAGCATCGAACGAGGGTCGAGCGGGGTGGCCAGGCTCCCCGGGATGCATCTGGGGGGACTGGGGTGCACGTGTGGGCTCAGGGGGGTGGTGGGTCAGGCTGTGCCAAGCAACAGGTCCTGCGCCGCTGTGGGTGCCAGCCCGGTGGTGGTGCAGGGGTGCTCTGTGCCCGACTGCGAGCTGGGGGTGTCCTGCGAGGACCCCATCCCTCCCCGGTGTCCCCGGGCAGCTCTGCTGGCAGCCCTGCTGCAGGAGGGGAGAGGGTCACCTTGGGGGGAGTTAATGAGGTTTGACAGGGAAGCGACCGACTCGCGCTGATGGAGATGAAGCCGGGGGCAGTGCGGAGGGATGGCACAACGCAGCAGCGCGGTCTCCCTGCCCTTTTGAGTGGGGGACACTATGGGGACAGTCCTGAGGCGGCACTTTGGGGGGCTCTGGGCACCCCTGATATGAGGTGTGCACAGCCCTTCCCCTCCAGCTGGGTCTGTGGGACACTGGGTGGCTGCGGGGGTGGGGGGAGATGGGTGACCATCCCTGCTCCCCTGTGGGTGGCCATCCCTGCTCCCCCAGGGTCTCAGTGTGTGTGTCACTGGAGGATGCAGCCCAGGGACCAAGGTCTACAGAAGAGTTTCCATCACCCCCACTTGCCCCGGGCTCTTGGCCACAGCTCTGTGTCCCAGTCCTCCACCTGGGGCCTTCCTCTGCCCTTTATTCCTCTCCTCTGCCTCCTCTCTCCTCCACTACCAGCTGCGTTTCTCCATCTTCCCGTGTGTGCTCCTCTGGCCCTCCTCTTCCTCCCCCAGCTCTGCCAGCCCCTTGGTTTGGGGGTTGTGGCTGATCCTGAGCATCCCCCCAGCACTGAGCTGTCTGTGGGGCTCCTGTCCCCATGGTGGCCTTCCTGGCCACAAAGTTCAGCAGCAGCGGGGGTCCTGGGAGGCAGTGGCTGGGGGATGCTGCCTTGCTGGGGGGACAGGGAGGGCTGGGGAAGTAAGCTGGGGCTCATGGGGCTGGGGCATGGCTGCATGGAGCCTGCTCGCTCCTGTCCCCCCAGGGAGCCTCTGGCTTTCTGCCTCCCTCTCTCCCGCCCTGTCACCAGAAGTGCCTGGGAATGATGGAGGGCCCTGGGGCGAGAGGCTAAGTGGTGGCGGCGGTTGCGGCGGCACAAGAGCTGGCAGTGCAGCTCGGCATGAGAGCCCATCCTGCTCCTCCGTGCCTGCTGCCACTGCCAGGAGAGATTTCTGTGCCTGGGTCGTGTGGGGCTGGGGCTTGCCTCTGGGGTGGGGGGGGTGATGCCCGGGGGGCTACAGGGCACAGGCATGACCAGGACTGCAGGGCTCATGTTCTGGGGCAGAGATGACCTGGAGCAGGGGGCTGAGCAGAAGCCAGCCTCGCTGGGGGATGAGGGGCATCACGAGGCTGTCAGGAGCAGGTTTGAAATGGGGAGGGCGATGGGTGAAAACCCCATGGGACTCAGACGTGGGGGCAGAAAAGTCCTTAGGGGGTCTGGGTGCTCCTCAGGAGGAGAGATGCAGTGGGGACCACTAGGCAGAGAAACCACACGCCTCTCCGGAAATCCTTAGCCAAAAATAGCCCCGCACCGGGGGAAGGAGCGCCTTCACTTGCCAAATTCTCCCTCCACTGCGAGCTTCTGCTTGCGACAGCCCGGAGGGGGGTATGGGTGGCAGTCCCAGCTGGCGCTGGGGCCTTGCCGAGGGTGCAGTGGGGTGTGCTGTGCCACGGGGCTGGTGGTGGTGATGTGCATGGCGTTGCCCAGGGCCTTGTGGTGTCGCTGAGCAGCACGTGAACATGTGGTGCATGCAGCCGCACGCCGGCCACATACTGGAGCAGGGCAGAGGCACGGCTGCAGCGCGCCTGGGGGGGGTGCAGGCAGGGGGGTGCCGGCAGGCAGGGCTGCCCAGCGGGGGGCTTGGCAAGGCGCTGGGTGCCCTCAGCATCCTCTCCCTGTGACCCGGCTGATTCAGGGGCAGGTGCCAAGAGCAGCCACAGGGTGTCGGGAGCTCTGACTCACCTCTCCGTGGGGAGTCGTGGGCTGAACCCATCCGGATGGCTATGGCCCATGGTGGGAGGGTGAGCCCTGCCACGCTGGTGCACCAACTGCTGCGGTGCCCGCTGGCCTTGGGTAGGGCTGTGTGGCTGAGGCACAACCCCAGTGCCATATCCACACCAGGAGCAGGGACTTGCTCCGTGAAGGTGGTATGAAATGAAACCTGGGTGCATGAGGGACCCGTCCCACCCTCTATCACATGAATTTCTTGCTCTGCCCATCACCATGGTGCCAGGGCCCGAGGGACACATCCATGCATGGCAATAGGGTGGGACAGGGGATGTCCAGCTGCACCCTGAAGGAGCCGTGTGCTGTTTGAGGAGGGTGTCCCCCTCCTGCAGAGCCCATGTGGCAGGGACAGTGCAGTGCTTCTGCTGGGCCTGGATGCCTTGGCATCACTGCAGCACCAGGCACATGGGTGCTGGGGGAGAGGTGCCCCCACGGGGAGCAACTCACTGTGCCTGGCACCAGCCGGCCCATCCAGTGGGGTCGCTGGCAGAGGAGGCAGCGCCACGCTGGGGGTCGGTGGCAGTCCTGGGGGTCTGTGGCAGTCCGGAGGCAAATCCCCCAGGGCAGGCAGCTCGGCATGGAGGAGGCAGAGACAGACAGATTGACAGCTCCGGGGGATGGACAGATGGCTGGATGGAGAAGCAGATGTGTATGAGGGATGGATGGATGGAGAGATTGATGGATGTGTTGGAGAGGGGGATGCACAGATAGACAGACAGATGCACAGATGGAGAACAGACGCCTGTTCCCTTCCCTCTCACCCTGGGCATGCCTGGGGTGCTGAGCTGTGGTGCTGCACTGGTCCTCTCCCCTGAGGCTTGTCTGACGATGGGACACTGGCCAGGACCCCGCCAGGGCAGCGGGACAGCCATGAAGCTCCCAATGTCCCCTGCTGAGCAGCTTGTAGCCACACAGCCCCCAGCAGCCCCTGAGCAAGTGGCGCCGCTGGACCCAGCCATCTCAACCCTCTAGCTTGCCAGCTCTGCGGCCGCCCGGTTCTGCCCCATGGCATGCCAAGCCTGGCTCAAAGCAGCCCCAAAATCCCCATCGGGTTGTTTCCAGGGATGACAGCACGGCCTCGTTCCTGCTCAGAGGTTTTGCATCCCGGCAGCCCCTCTGTGCCAAGCCCCTCTCCCTCCACCTGTGCTGATGACATGAGCTTTGCCTGCCTGCTCTGCCCACTGGGCAGCCCCACCGTGGTCCTGCCCTGCTCCCACCCGCATTGCACCCGGGATCCTGCACAGGAGTGAAAGCTGCAAATTCACAGCTTTTCAGCTGCAACCTAAAAATAAGAGGTTTGGGAAATATCTAGCAAATGAGTGGGAGGATGAGAAGAGGAGGAATTAATGGCCTGGTGCCAGGCAAACAGCATCTGGGAAGCCCCGGCGTGGCAATGTGACCGCCTCGCTCCCCGCCCAGCCGCCCTCCGCCACGACACGGCCCTTCCGTGGCACAAGGGGATGTTCTCATGCCACATGGGGCAGGATCAGACCCCCTCTTATCCCCCACTCCACAATGTTGCCCCATCCCCTTCCCAGTCCCATCATCCCCATTTGGGCTCAGCGTCACATCCCACCTGGCTCAGCGGCTTGCGGTGGCTCACAGCAAAATGTGGTGGTGGGGATGCGCTGCTTGCTTGGCACCTTCTCCCGCTCCCCCCTCCCTGGGCACGCACGTGTTTCCGCTGCCGGTCTGGCGAGGCAGCCAGCGCCGCGGGCTGGCACACCGGGCACCCCGCTCGGTGGTGGCAGGCGGCTTGGCACACGGAGAAGTTTCTCTGCGTGGAGCTGTGGTGTGCTGGCTGTGGGGAGAGGCTTTGATCGTCACTTCCAGAGAGCACAGCGGGTGGCTGGGGCTGGGGGGGGCTCCACACAGCTTTGATTTCTTCCCCAGGGTACTTTGCATCGATGGGTCTCACTGCTGGGCCAGGGCAGGTGGGAGGAGGCGAGGGGAGATGGGGCTGGAATACCAAGCAGCTGCAGAGAGATGCTGTGCCCACCTGAAACTGGGCACTGCAGGCTCTGCACCCAAAAATATGGCCCTGAGAGCCTGGCCAGGGCTGTCCTCACCGAGGCACCTGTGGAGAGGTCAGCACCAGCCCCAGTGCCAGCAGATGCTGTCGGTTTGTGCCCACTGCTCATCCAAAGCGCTTGGGCACTTGCCATTCCATGAAAGAGATTTCCAGCCTGACTGTGCTGTGCAAGAGCCTTTTGCTTCGGAGAGCGGCCAGGAGCTTACACCCTCACCTGGGTGCCCCTTGCATGTGCTTTGCCCTCCCGGCGCTGCTGTGTGCCAGGGCGGGGAGTGCTGCTCCGGGGCTGAGGGCTTTGGTGCAGGTCAGTGGTGGGGATTTGGGGATGATGGGGAAGCTGTCAGTCCAGTCTGAGTGCCAGGACAGGCACAGGGAGACAGGGCATCTCTGCTACCAGGGAAGGTGATCGGCGGGGGAAAGGGGTGTAGCTGCCTTGAGTGTGCGGGTCAAGCGATGTCTGTCATGGAGAGCTGAGCGTGCACAGGGCCACCAAGATGTGCAAAGCCACCGAGATGTGCAAAGCCACCGAGGTGCACAAAGCCACTGAGATGCACAGGGCCGTTGAAGTGCACAACGCCGACAAGACAAGGGCCAAGGCCAGGGGGGAGATGGGAGCAGGCTGAGGCACTTCGGGGTGTCCTCAGGTTGGGCTGCTTGCGCAGGGGTGCCTGGCTCTGCCGCAGCACCAACACCCACCGCCACCCCGGCGTGGGGCTGCCTCCCTGCACGTTGCCGGTGCCAGCACTCAGCTGCATGTCGAATCCGTTGGCATCAGCAGTTCTTGCCGTGAGCGCCTTGTCTCCGCCGGGCCGATCTTACAGGATCTGCGGCTTACACACTGCTTAGGGAAGCATAATCCCTCTTGGATTTCTGCGCCTCTTGCTTGTGCTCGGGTCGGGTTTTGAAGTGTTTCCTCCACAGCCACAAAGGCCGGAGCTCACTCGCACTCCAGAGGCAGCTAATCCTGCGCCTGCAGGAGCGGCGGCTTACGGAAGATGAGCACATGGCGGCACGCTGCCACTGCCCCTGCCAGCCCCAGCTCCCCAGCACCCCGGGGGGCCGTGGGCACAGGGGGCTCCAATGGGTACTGGAGGGAGACCTGCTTGGCCACCCGTGAGGGTCCTCCATGCCAAGGTGCAGGCTTGTGGGAGGGGGTTTGCCACGGGGACCCTCTCCCTGCATGCGGGGACCCTTTTCCCTGGTGTGGGGATCCTCTCCCCCAGCGCAGCCGGCTGCTGCTCACGTGGTGCCACACAAATCCCATGCTGAAGAGCTGCGGCGCTAACGAGGCAGGTAATCCCCTCATCAATAACCGGCTGTAAAAGTGGAATTATATCCCATCAAGTGACATTGAATACTGATGAAAGAGCTGCAGGGCCGCGCCGCCTCCCTTCCCAGCCTCCGCAGCCATCCCCTGCTCTGCCAGCAGGCGCGAGGGGCTGGGGAGCCCCAAGCCCTGGTGCCCTCACAGCGCTTCAACCCCTTAACATTCTCCAAGGGCGGATGAGGGGTCTCCAGCTCACGGAGCAGCCCCTTGCTGTGCTCTTGGGATGAGGCAGGACCAGCGAAGGGCAGGGGTGATTTAAGGGGGGGGCATGTGGCTGCAGGGACTCCAGGGCAGGGGTGTGGACCCCCCCAGTGTGTGGGGCTGAGGTCCCAGCACCACCATCTCGCATGCTCTTGGCTGTATCCACGCCAGCAGAGCAGAGATTTATGTGAGCAGTGGGGAAGGAGGAGGCAGAGACAGTGGTAAACAAGCGCCGTGTTTTTCACCCGTTCTCAGGGCTGTGTCCCCATGCATACCATGGTCACACAACTCCCAACCATGTGTCCACCCAACCCCTCTGTACCCTGTGTCCAGGGCCACCTGCCCCACAGCATCCTCACGCCAAGCATCCCAACCACAGAGCTGATGCTGCTGGCCTGGGGACCTCATGCAATGCCCCAGGGCAGGGACTCAGGGCTGGGGACAAGCCAGGAGCTCTGATCCACTCAGCTTCTCTAATTAACTAGTGCTAATTGCCCGGAAAACGAGTCATTCAAATTGTGCTGAGGGCAGCAGCACCCTGGGGGCCAGCATCTCTCCCCGAGCCCTGGGGACATGGCCAGCACGGGCTGAGGGACATGTGTCCCTGCTGGGGAGGGTTGGCACCAGCCTGTGCACAGGGACCCATGTGGCTGAGCCTGGAGGCCACCGGGGACTATGAGCCATGCCATCCGTAAGCCCCCAGCATCGCAGCGCGGAACCCACCGGGAGCCTCCCTGGTCACCCCCGGTGTGACCAGCAGCTCCACCGGGTGATGCCAGGTTTGGTGCTGTGGTGGCAGCTTGGCACGGGAATTTGGCTGGGGGCAGGTACAGCACATGGGAGCTGGCATGCACCAATGTCCCTCTTCAACCCCTTCGGTGGCAGGGCCCAGACACCGCGCTGGATTGCTCCTTCCTGAGCCGGGTTAATCCCTCATTTGTGCCGTGGCAGCACCTCTGCAGGCAGCATACGCCCCTTCCCCTCACCTTCTCCCCTTTGATTTCCCTCTCACCATAGTACACTGGGGAGGAATTTGACCTGCAAGGACCAAAGCACCTCTTGAAGCTCCAGGCTAAGCCTGGAGGGGTTGCGGTGGGTGTCACTCACCGCTGTGTCAGCATGCACGGCAGCCAGGCAGGGCACCCTGCTTCGTGTCACAGTGTCCCCAGGCACGGGGCTGTGGGGAGCACCATGGGGGGAACCAGTGCTTGTGGGGGGCAGAGGAGGGCTCACCCCCATTCCTAGCCTCACCAGCCTGCCCAGTTACCCTGTGTGCTGAACATCCCAAGGGGGGCTGCCCCAGCCCTCCCCACCAGCACAGCTGCTTTATATCCCCCCAGCAGCTTATCTAGCTGGGGTTTATAAATGTTTGAAATTAAGGGCTGGTCCCAAATTCCCTACTAGGCAACAGTTGCTAAGCAAGTTTTATACACAGGCTTCTCGTGACCGAGGAGCAGTGGAGGAGCCCCCCTCGCTGGGTTTGGATGGAGGGAGCACGTGTGCCAGCTGCCTGTGCTGCTGCCGGGGCGCTGGCCATGGCCCAGGAGCCAGGACACCCCCAGCCCTGTCCCCTGAAGACCCCCGGGATAACTTCATCACCTTCCTGCCCCCTACATCCCGCTCTGGCAGGGGCTCAGTGCCGGCCACATGGCTGCTTAAGGGGCTTTTATAAAATTCCCCTTTATTGCCATCATCCATTTACTTCTCTTTTTTTATTCTGCCGGAGACCGTGGGGCTACAGGTCTGCACCCATCTGCACACCAGGGCGGGAGTAGGGTGCTGGTGGCACCAGGGACCCCCCCACATGCCGGAGGGATGCCTGCGCCCCGGTCCAGCTGCCCGGGATGCTCTGACTCACGCCAGCCTCTGAGCCACTGGCAAATTTCATTACAATAACAAGGTCTGCGGGCAAATTAATTATTAACAATTATTGTTTAATATTTATATTGCAGTACAGCTCCAGGCGAACTGCTTTGGCCTCGCCGCTTCCCACTGCCAGCTGTGGCTCGAACGATGGCCTGTCCCAATCCCCGGATGCAGAGCTGGCTGTGGGGTTCCCACAGGGATACTGTTGGGGGTTCCTGCCAGGAGACAGGGCTGAGCTGGGCTGGGGGTCCCGCTGGACCCCCCTCAAGCCACCTTGGGTCCATACTCATCCTCCCACAGTGCCAGGGCCACCCTGTTTGCTGGCAGCATGGCCATGGGCTCAGAGCCTGAGGCGGGACTGCTGGATGCCGGGGACACCCAGTGCCAGGGGGGGAGGCGGGGGGGGGGGGGGCAGGCAGGTCTCTTGGGGGCCGGTGAGGGGGTTTTCCTGCCCATAGGGCTGGCTGGGTGCAGGGCAGGAGCAAGGTGGGTAGGAGATGCCTGCCTGGCCGTGTAACCATCCCCAGTGCCCATGGAGGGTGATGCTGGAGCAGCAGAGGGGTCCACCCCCACTTTTGGGATCCCCAGGATTGTCCCTGTGGCCAGGCTGGGGAGAATCCTGCTGCCTGATCCCCTCCCCAGAAGCCCCCGCCCCTGCCAAGTGCCTGCACTGCCCTTTGGGGTGAATCCATGTGGGTTTTGGCTGACCCAGAGGGGACCACTAAGGTGGGGTGGCTGCAGGGCACTGATGGAAGGGGCACAGATCCAGCAAGGAACTGACTGGCTTGTCAGGAGAGAATGGAAAAGGGGAAGGGGATGGGATGGGGAAGGGGAAGAGTATGAAGTTGCAAGGATGGGGATGGGCATTAGGAAGGCAAAGAAGAAGGGAAAGAGGAAAGGGGAAGGGATGGACAAGGGGAAGGGTTGGCAATTAGGAAGGCAAAGGGGAAGGGGAAGCAACACAGAACAGCCATGATGCTGCGATACCGCAGCAGGAGGTGTGTGCTGATGCTGTGACCTTTGCCGGACATGCCAGCACTCCCAGGGTGCTGGCAGAGATTAAAGCCTTTGCTCGGCTCCAACCTGGGCTCCCGGGGAGTGCTCATGGCCAGGGCTGGAGGCCACGGCACGCAGTCCCCTGGGAGCCCAGAGTCCATGGAGCTGGGGGCTGTCGTACAACAGTGATGGAGCCTGTTAGTTGGACCATATTCCCCACCTTTGCCCACCCCGTTCTGGCCCAGCTCTCCCTGGGTGCTCATGCAGGGTGCTGTACTCATGCCCATGCCGGGGACACCCCCAGGTGCGGGGCTGACCCTGTCCCTGTCCCCTGGCTGAGTGGCAGCTCTGCTCTGCTCCTCCACAGGGGCTCCCTCCCGCGACGTCCTCCTCGTCTCAGCCATCACCACCGTCAGCCTTAGCATCACCATCGTACTCTGCGGGATCTGCCAGTGGTGCCAGCGCAAACTGGTAAGTGCCCCTGTGCTGGGGGGTGCCTGGGGTTGGGAGCAGGCACAAGGCATACCTCCTTCCTTCCCGGGGTCCTGGGGTGCATTGGGATGTGGGTCCTGGCCACCCTCTGTCCGTGGGTGATGGCTGGGGCGGGGGGTCCTGATGGGTGGGGGGCAGTGCCCGCTGTCGGGATAGCGAGGTGCGCGGCTGCCAGTGGGCAGAGGCAGTTGCTGTGAGTGGTTTGCGGTGGGTGCCGGCTGCAGCTTTTATTTTGCTCTTTAGGAGATGTGATAATTAAATGTTTGGGCAAAACTGTTTGTGCAGCATAAAGGGAAGTTTCCAAATACATATATACATATATTTGCGACAAGCAGTAACGATCTGGCCCCTGTCCTGCTGGGCACACTCCTGCCTGGAAGAGCCCGGTGGGAAGGCAGCCAGCCTGTCCCTGGCAGCACCAGGCACCGTGAGCCGTCCCTGCCGCCTGCTGTGCCCCCCATGCCAGCCCCCAGCCCCCCAGGCCACCCGGCTTCCCTCCCTGACCCCCACTGTGGCAGGGGGGCCTTTGGCTTGGGACAGCACTCCTTCCTGCCCTGCCTCCTTCCTCCCTCTCCTCCTCTCCCTGGAGCAGCCCAGCACCAGGGTCCGGCCACGTGCTTGGCCACATTTCCTTTGCCATCAGATCCAAATCTGGGTCAAATGCTGCGATGGTGGCAGCAATTCCTCTGCAGGAGATGCCCACCCTGGCGGTGCCGGTGGCTCTCCCCAAGCCGTGGGAAGGCAGCTCTCCCCTGGGAAGGGAAGAAGGGGTCCAGCTGGGGACGAGGCAGCGTGAGGGCGGTGGGAACCACCATGATGTGCGGAGGGGGGAGGTAGGTGGGAAGGGGCTTCCAGGCCTGGCTGGTGCCACCCCAGAGAGGGCAGGCTGGAGCAGGAGGTGGCGGAGGGCTGGGCGCTGGGGAGGAGAAGGGATGGTTGTGCTGAGGGATGAAGCTGGCAGGGGAACAAACAAGTATAAATCGTGCAGGAAGGCATTCAGGCTGCAATTTTACAACAGAAGGGAAAGGCGCATCCCGGCCGGCCCTCAACAGCGCATGGAGCTGGAACGGCTGAGTGGGAACCACGGCCAAACCCTCTGGGCGGCTGCCGGGCTGGCCCCAGGCTGTGCTCGCACGGCAGCCCTGGGCTGACTAGTGCCAGGAAAGTGGGGGCCAGCAGCCGTGGCTGCCATGTCCCCACAGGCCCTTTACCATGGCCGGCTGGGGACAACGCTGAGCATGTGGCTCAGGGCTGACTCCCTCCATGATGGCCCACGAGTTATCTGAGGGGTTGGGTATCCATGCAGCTTCCAGCAGGATTAGCCCATGGGCATGCAAGGGGATCCAACATCCCTGCAGCTCCCAGCAGGATTAGCTCATGGGCATGCAAGGACATCAGGCATCCCTGCAGCTCCCGGCAGGACAAGCCCGTGGCTGCCCAAGGACACCTGTGCTGAGGGCGCAGGGAGTCCTTTGGCGCAGCACTGCCAAGGAGACAGCCTCGTGCAGAGGTGACGAGGCTGGGGAGGAGGAGAAGGGAGAAATACTCCGTTCCATGGGCAGGCTGCGTGCGGGGCTGGCTCCTGCAGAAGGGATGCTGATGGGTCCAAGGCCACCATGGTGGGAGAGCTGGTCCGCAACCCCAGCCTGCTCCAGCAGCTGCTCCCATCCCACCTCAGCCTCCCCACACCTGTGTGGAGCAGCCTCTGCTCCTAATTGTTTGCTAATTGGCATTAATTATGCTCTTGTCCGCCCTGGATCGGAGCAGCATGCTGAACCTGCCGTCGGAAATCACAGTGAAGTGCCCTGATTACAAGCCCCAGTTAGGAGCAAGCGCCTGCTTCATTATCATATGGCAGCTCTTCCCTTTCAGTGGGGAAGGTGAACTCAATTAATTCAGGTTCAATTAATCCTAAAATTACCTGCTTCTCCCCCAGTGAGGCCGTGGAGGGGTGCGCAAGCGGTGACTGCTGCTCTGCCTTTGGGGTGATGCAGGGCATGAGCCCCCTGCCTGCCTTCCAGCCTTTTGGGGATGGTGCCCAAGAGCCAGGGCGGCCATGCCAGTGTCTCCCCTGTGCCTCTACTGCTTTGTGAGGGCCCAGGGATGAAGCTATCAGGAGTTTTGCTGCCCAGCTTGGTGGGATGGAGCCCATCGACCAGGAGGCTGTAAGGGAAAAGGGCAAAACCCAGGTCAAACCCTTCAGATGATGGAGGTGCAGCCCTGGCAGCTCCCATCCCCATCCTCTGCTGCGATGCTCTGCGGTGCAGTGGGGGTCTCCCTGCTGCCCCCTGACTCTTCTCTCCCTCTCCTCACCACAGGGTAAGCGTTACAAGACTTCCCTGGAGACTGTGGGAACTCCAGACTCCAGCCGAGGCCGCAGTGAAAAGAAAACCATCAAGTAGGTGCCAGGGTTGCGGGGAGAGGGGCAGGGGGCTGTGGTGCCAGGAGCCTCTTCGCCCACGGGTCCGGCACAGCCGCAGCCTACTCAGCACCCTGCCCTCTGCCACACACTGTCCCCTGGTCGTGGGTGCCCTGCCCGCGTGGGGACCCGTGCTGGATTGGTGCCGCCCCCAGTAGCAGCAGGGAGGTTCCTCTTTGGGGACAGAGGTGGCCATCCCTCTGCTCCCAGGGAGGAGGGTCCATGCAAAGCACAGCCCTGGCAGAGCGAGTTTGGCAGCAGCTGCTTGCCCAGCTCTGTCCCGGGAGCAGCGAGGGCTGCTGGGGACACCAAGCGATGGGTGGTGCCCACCATCCTACCAAAGCATTGCCAATCCCTGCTCCTCCTGCAGCTGCTTGCGGGATGGGATGGTTGCCCTGGTTGGGGTGGACATGTCCCCAAGTCCCCCAGCCCCAGTGGCAGAGGGGCGCTGGAAGACTGGGAGAGCTGGCAGACCTCTTCAGGTACCCCTCCTGGCTCACCCACCGAGTCACGGGCATGACCAGATGGAGCCATGGGGACCTCAGCATGGGTAACCCGAGGTCTGGGCATGCAGGGCCTGAGCCCTGCCCCACTGGTGGAGCCCCCCCGGCCCCGCTGCCTGCATGGCTGGCACGGCTCTGCAGACCATGGGCATTGGGTTGGGGATGCCATGGGGAAGGGAGAGCGGAGCTGGGGCCTCTCACGGTGCTGGAGTAAGGGGGGAGGTGTGTGGCAGCCATCACGGGCTCTCCTGGGCACCCCAGCTCTGCCCTCTGCACCCATTGGCACCCCGCAGGACTCCTGCGAGGAGCCAGGGCCAGGCTACCAGGAAGAAAATAGCCCCTGCCTGGAGTAAGGCTATTGCAAACCTCCTCTCTTGGCTGGCCTGGCCTCCTGCCCAGGGTGTTATTGGGGTGCAGGCGTCTGGGGCTACCTTGGGCACCCCTCCACCCAGGCACAGCCTGGCCAGCTGCTCCTGGCCACACCAGGGCTGCCCATGCCCAGCTGGGACTGGAGTGGGAGGCACATCCCCTCCCACTGGCACAGCACAGGTGGCTCTCCCTCCCCAGCTCTGGCACCATCCCTGCAGCTGGGCTCAACCCGGAGCCTCAGGTGGGCATGAGGGGCGTGAGGGCTGGGCACTGGCGACTTTTCAAGACCCCAGCACTGGAGGGGAGCTGCTTGGCTCCACAGCCCCAGTGCACAGCTCGGGCCAGGCCATGGGGTGCTGCGGACAGCTTGCTGGGGCCAGGAGGTTCAGGCTTCAGACTGGTTCGGCAGGAGGGGACCTGGAGGAGTCTCCAGCATACAGTAGCATCACAGTTAACCAAGCAGCGTGCGCTTCCAGGATCCAGCTGCTGAGGAGGCGAGGACGCACAGACGTGGGTGCTAAGGATGCACGGACACGTGTGCCAGGGATGCCGCGCCAGCACCGCACTCGCTGGCACCTCTCTAACCCTGTACCATCCTTCTCTCCTTCCCAGCCAACGGAGCCACCTGCTCCTGTCTCTCCGCAGCTCTGCCCTGCTCCCTCCGTCCATCCATCCGTCTCTGTGTGTGTGTGTGTGTGTGTGTTGGTGTCCGAGGGGTGGGCGGCCGCGCGCCCTGTCTCTCTCTGCAGGATCCCGGCGCTCCGGGGGCGGAGGGCTGCTTTTCCTCCCCTCTCACAGGAATTCAGCTTCTCTCTCTTGTATTTCCCTTTTCTTTCTCCCCTGGTCTCCGGCCGCTGTAGCGATCTAGACAGAGACTTTTGGAATAACAATGACAACACAGTGCAGCAGAAATGGAGCTCCTACCCTCCCAAGGAGTTTATACTAAACATTTCACCTTACGCCCCGTATGGTGATCCGCGGCTTTCCCTCAAGTGAGTCTCTCCTTACCGGGTTTGCTCCGTGTAGTGAGTATATGGGCAGCACCCACTCGCCTTCTTCCTCCTTGCCCTCCTCCTCCTCCTGGGCTCCCTGCACGCCACCCCATGGGCAGCCCCATGGAGACGAGCAACCCCTCCCTCCCGCTCCCCCGGGGGCAGCTGGGGCCGCGGCGGGTCCCCCCACCCCGTCGCGGTGGCGCAGGATGGGGTTGCGCGTTGGGGGCACCCCCTCGGCGCGGGGATGGGTCCCCCCCGGGGCTGGGCTGCCGGCGAGCGGGACCCCCCCCCCCGACCCTCGCCCTCCTTCCCCCTTTATTTTGGATGGTTTTGCCAAGGCCCCCGCGCACCCCTCTGGCCAGGACCCCTTTTCTTTTGCAGTGCTGATGTCTCTCTCTCTCTCTCTCTCTCTCTCTGTCCGTCTCTTGTCTGTCTGTCCCCCTCTGGCTCTCTCCCCCTCCCCTCGTACCCACCACCCCTATCAAACGGCTCCCCCCCCTCCATGTCCGTCCATCTGTCCGTCCGGCTCCCTTTTTGTCTGTCTGGGGGGGTCTGGCCACCGGCCTGGCCCAGTGGCTCTCTGTTATCAGGGGCCAAGCTGACGGCGTCGGCCGCTGCGGGGTTGGCGGGGGAGCGTGACGGCCGCCCTGGGGAGAAGCAGCGGCTCGGCGAGGACGGCATGAAGAGCAGCATCTCTGCCCACAGCGAGCCCAGCGCGGGGAAGGCGGCACGCGGCCGCTGGCACACAGTGCAGAGCCACTTGGCCGCAGGGAAGCTCAGCCTGTCCAAGTGAGTGAGCACACATGGTCCGGCACGGCACCCCGGCACGGACCCCCACCATTGCCAGCGTGCCCGGGCACCCGCTCCCCACTGCGGGCTGCGCTTGGACGGGGGCCACCAAGAGACCCCCCGGCCCACCATGCTGAGGGAGGCGAGGAGCTGCCCAGGCCCCCCGTGGTGTTTCGGCAGCATGTCAGCTGGGGGGGAGTGGAGGAATAGGCTGAGGGGCTCAAGCCCCAGCTGGGCAGGAGGAGCGCCTTTGGGTGCTCCAGCGCCAAAGGTGGCTTTGCTCAATGCCGATGAAAAGTGCCTTGGCACCGCCGGTGAGGCTCTCCAGGGCAGCTGGCACCATCTTGGTGATGGCCCAAAGGCATGAGCTGCTCTGCCATGTCCCCATCCCTGGGATGTGACCATCAGGGATGGTGCGGGGCATCGCTAGCCTCTTTCCTTTGTGGCACTCCCCTGACCCACGGCACAGCCATGAGACCTGGCGCTGGCACCTCACTTGTGGCTCCACCAACCGACGCTGGGCGACACTTGGGGAAGATTGGTGGTTTATCAGATTTAAGGGAAAACCTGAAGTTTTGTCACACTCTGCAGGGCTCATGGCCCAGGCAGGCTGGGTGGGGGTCTCGGCGAGACCCTCTGCTGCTGGCAGTGACCATAGCTCTGTGGGGGGAGATGGAGGTAGTTTATATGGCTGTGGGCTTCGTCCTGTATTACTGGGCTCTGGTTCGGTTCCCCACGCTGGGACGCAGCAGCCCCTGGTTGTGCGGCAACCCAAGTGCTGTGCTCGTGGCTGAATAGCCAGTAGGTCCTGGCAGCGGCCTCAGCATCCTTGGAGAGCTCGGTGGCAACGGCAAAGGCACTTCCCAAGGCTGGCGTGCCTTGTCCCTGCTGCTGCTTCCAGCTTCATCAGTGGGAAGAAAACCTTTTCAAAAGAGAAAGGCCAGTCCTACCACCTTGGACAAATCCCAAATGCCTCCTGGGGGCCCAAAGATTGGTATCGCTGCTGTTTGGAGCCACAGCTACCCATTTGGCATGATGCTGGTGTGCTCCGGCTGGGCTGCTGGAAGGCGAGAAGAAGAGGCAAGGAAGAGGGGGAGCTGCGCAGCCTTCAGCCGTACCCAGTCTCGGCGGCGAAGTGAAACCTGCCAGGAGCCCGCGCTCCTCTGGCATGATGTGCGAAGGCCGGCTAAGAAAAGGCATCGCGCAGCTGCCGTGCCGAGAGCCACAGACGCGCGCCCGCGCGCCGCTCGGCACCTCCACTCTCACTGACTCACAGCCGGGCTGCACTGGCAGCCGTGCCATGCCAGCGTGGGGACGGGCTCTGCTGCCCTGCCTGGTCACCTCAGAGCCTGGAGGGGCCGGGGCCAGACAGACGGACGATGGATAGACAGCCGCTGCAGCACGCTGGGCTGGCACAGGAGGCAAGGGCAGGGTTAAGGGGATGTGGAGGCTGCTGGTGAAGCTTCCTCCCTTTCAGCATCTCTTTTGCGCAGAGTCTTCGGGTCTGGGGTCTTCAGGGGGGGCTGTTCTGGGGGCTGGCTGCTGTACCGCTCCCCTGATATGGGGGCACCCGGCCGGGCACAGGCAGGGTGTGCGGGCAGGGCGTGCTGCCGCCTGGCACGGTGTTGGCAGGAGCTCGCGCCTCCAGCTGGCGCCGCGCCGAGAGGAGCCAGATTTAGTTTCCTGTGACTGAGAGGTTGTAAATTGAACTAATTTAGGATTTGATAGGAAAGCAAAAGGAGGTCGGCGGCAGGCGCGGGGGGAGCGGCATAGCGCCTGGGCAGTGCCCTGTGTGCCTTTGACCCCGGCCACGGGGCGAGATCCATCCTGGCTCTCCACTCCTCTCAACTTCCCTCCCTCTCCTCTCTTTCTCTCACTCACCTTTTGCTCTTTCTTCACCTCTTTTTTTTTTTTTTTAATTATCATTTTATTTTAAAAGCTATTTATCTTTCCCCTCTCCCTCCCTGTCCCCCGCTGCTGGCAATGCACGACGGCACAGCTTCGCTATGCAGTTTCAGCCAGCACCCCAGCGTCCCCGGGCAGTGCAGGGACTGGGGTAGGGTTGGTGGCTGCTGCTGAAGGCAACTCCCCAGTGCCAGGCAGTGTGGTGGTTCTGGGTGGGGGGATGCCGTCATGCATCGAGGACCCCCAAGGACTTTTGCTAGGCTGGCTGAACCCCTTGGTCTCACAGCCATAGCTTTGCAGGCTGCTGTGGGCATCAGCGCCGTGCCTGGGGCTCCTGCCCGGCTGCACAGGCCGTGCCACGCATGTGCTGCTGCCCCAGCGTGGGGCCAGCTGCATGGCCAACGATGGGCACCACTGCTTCCCCTGCCAGCCTCTCAACTGCTCTTCCCTCTCTGCTGGCCAGAGAAGCCCGTCCAGCCCAGCGCTGGGCTCCTCTGCTCTCCCTGTCCCACCAGGGCCACATCCACATCACCCCCATCCTACAATTCAGGAGCACGGCTGGACTCCCATCCCAGTGGGCTTGCTCGCTGCTGGCAGCCTGGCTTGGCCCTGGGTACAGCTGGCTTGCTGGCATGCCACGACCACGGCGGCCTCGGCTCCTCCATCGCTGTGGGACCCCCAGCGGGCTCAGTCCCGCAGGATGGGGGATGCCAGACCCGGCGGTGCTGGCAGCTGGGTGCTGGGCTGGGAGGGATGGGGACGGGGCGGGCTGGCTGGCAGCACGTGAGTGGGCGCCGCGGGATTCGCCTTCGCGCAGCAGCCTAATTAGCTCGCAGACGAAGTCGGCCGGCGTGCTGGGAAGGTGCTGGCTGCGCAGCAGCTGCGGGAGCGGGAGGGCACCCAGCCGGCTGGGTGCTGCGGTGCCACAACCGAGCCCTCCAGCAGCCCGGGACGGTGCCTGGGAGGCAGGATGGGTGAGATGGTGGCGGCGCGAGAGCCCTGTGCTGCCGGCGAGGCCAAGCCGGGGCCAAGAGGCAGAGGAACCGGTCGCTGCATCCGCTGGCCCCTGCCGGAGCGCTCCCTGCGCTGGGGCATCTTCTCTCTAACTCTCTTCTTTTCCTTCCTCCAATTTTGCCCCTTCACCTTCTTCTCCTTTCTCTCCTCTCCTCTGCCCTTCCTCTCCCTAAGTTTCGAGGACTCCACCTTGTCCACAGCCACTACCCTTGAGTATATCCCCACCTCAGCAGGCGACCCCAAATGCCAGAGGCCCCGCACGCTCATGCGCCAGCAAAGTCTGCAGCAACCCCTCAGCCAGCACCAGCGCGCCAACCACAGCCAGCCCACCACCAGCCAGAGCCTGGGCCACCTCCAGGCCCACAGTGGCTCCTCCGCCAGCGCCGGCAACCCCCGGGGCTCCCGCGGCGGCCAGGCGCGCCAGGGCATCGCCGCCGGCTCCAAGCATCGGATGGCTGGTGGCCGGAGCCGCTCCAATCCTGGCAGCTGGGACCATGTGGTGGGGCAAATCCGCAACCGCGGCTTGGACATGAAGTCCTTCCTGTAAGTGTGCGCTCTCCTTTGCTCTCTCCACTGTGCTGTCCTCTGATCTCTGTTGTGCTCTCTGCCTCTCCATCGCGCACTCTCCATCGCACGCTCTCCATCACGCTCTCTCTGTCATGCTCTCCTTTGCGCTCTCCTCTGCTCTCTCCATTGTCTTGCTCTCTGCTCTCTCCTCTGCCCTCTCCTCTGCTCTCTGCTCTCTCCATTGCTTTCTCCATTGCTTTGTTCTCTGCGCTCTCCTCTGCCCTCTCCCTTGCTTTCTGCATTGCCTTCTCTTCTGCCTTCTCCTCTACCCTGTGCTCTGCTCGCCCTGGCACAACTGCTCAGCTGGCACCACCTTGGGAAAACACTGCCCATGGCTGGCAGGAAGAGCTGGGTCCCCTCTGGCCCCGTCATGGGGAGCAGGGGCGGCTCAATCAGGCCGGGGGCTCTGGGAAGGGTCTCACACGTTCCCCCAGTTTGCTTTGCCCTGGGACTTTGCTACAGATCACCGGCCGATGTGGGTGCCCAGGTCCCCTTTGGTCCCCAGGGAGTGCAGGGATGTTCCAGCCCATGGGACAGCCACCAGCATGGTCCCCAAGGAGTGACGTTGCCCCACGGGGAAGGGCGGGGGCGGGCAGCCATGGTAAGGGTGGCTCCTGAGCAGGGTGACCGTCTGATATCACTGCCTGTCAGGCTGCCTTCCGCTCGGGCTGGGGGCCATGGGGGCAGCCAGCTCCGAGCTGCCAGAGCCGTGTGATCTTTAATCTGGCTTAACCCTATCTCCTCTATCAGTGCTGGCTTTCAAACTTCAAATGCTGAGGGCTAATCTGAGTCCCGTGCTGCTGCCGTATCTCAGCGCATGACATTGTCACTCCTCTGCAGAGCTGGTGTCCCCCTAATTCCACCTCCATCCACCCTGGGGTCCTCCCAGTGCCCCCCGGCCTCTCTTTGCCCCCTGGCACCCCAGGAGAGGGGATGCTGAGGTCCCAGCTGTGCTTCCTGCAGGTTGGTAGTGCTCAGGGTCAGGGGGGACAGGGATGATTCGGCCCTTGCGTGAGTCAGCACAGCACCTTCTGCATCAGAGTTAGGTTTTTGGCTGGCCAAACCCCAGCCAAAGTCAGGCAGGAATTTGGCTGCCAACCACACTCCTCACCACCAGCCGGTTGGTGCCCCTCTCTGCTCTGCCAGCCCAGCACCATGCCGACTCTGCCTTCTCCCATCAAGAGGTTCCTCACCAGCTCCATTTGCTGGCTTCCCGATGTGGAGATGTGGCTCATTAGCCATCCCGAGGGTCATGTTCCTCTCTGTTTACCCAGCATCGGCACTGGTTCAGTCTTAATTGGCAGGGGGGGAGCAGCCACAGAGCCAAGACATGCCGAGCCAGCATGCAGTTTCCCCACGGAGGAGCCTCTGCCATTTACCACCGCCGCTTTCCGAAGCCATTAACTTTGCTTTTGCTCTTTATTCTGTTTACCCTCCCGCCTGCCTCCCCGGCGCCACAGTGTAAATGCGGTTATGGGCCCTGGGGAGGCTGCGCCGGTGGCGCCGGAGGAGGGCAAAGAGCCTCAGCCATGGCACTGCCATCTCCTCCTCCAGGGAAGGTTGCTGGGACCTCGCTCCCTTCGTGCTGTCCCTTGATCCCCAGCTCCTCTCAGCACCTTCTCCCCCCTTGGCAGGACCTTGGCACCCTCCCTGCCTGAACCGGTGGAGGAGAGGGGTGGCAGCAGTACCCACATGTGCTGGGCCCACCGGAGCTAGCACCTTTCTCCCCACAGCCCTCTGCACCCATCCCGGACATCGCCTCCTGCACAGGGACCAGTGGGCAGAGCCGGGGTCCCCTCGCCGTCAGGGGACCACAGGGTGCTGCCGCTCCTGCCAGTTCCTTGCCTGATGCTGTGTTCTCCTTTCTCTTTCTCTCTCTCTCCCGCTGCCTGCGGGGCTGCCTGGGCAGGGAAGGCCGGATGGTGGTGTTATCCCTGGTTTTGGGACTCTCAGAGCAAGATGACTTTGCCAATATCCCCGACCTGCAACCTGCTGGGACACAGCCGAACCAGCCGAACGCTCAGGGGGACAAGAGGTATGAGCGAGGACGAGGGCAGTCCCGCAGGAGGAGGAGACGAGGGCCTCACCCAGGGTGGAGGAGGAGGAGGAGGAGGAGGCTGGCCTCATGGAGCGCGAAGGTTGGAGCGGCACAGGGTGGCCCAACGGGCAGCAGGGCACGGTGACGTCTGCAGCTCTCCCCCGCCGGCACCCACAGTTCTGCCTCTGGAGCAGCAGCACCAAGAGGACCCCCATCCCGTCCTCCTCCCTCCCTGCCCTCTCCCTCCTGCCATCCCTGGCCACCAGCCCCCCGCCCTGGCTGCATGCTGGGGAGCGCACGCTCGGGAGTGGGGCAGGGGAGAGCCCCTGTGCTGGGTGGAGAACGGGGTGCAGCGGCAGGGACACACACACCGGGGGACCCCCCGATGATGCTGTGTCAGCAGCTGAGCCGCATCCCATCCCAACGCATGTCTCGTGCACTGCGTTGCCACCACCTCCAGCCCAGCACAGCTCGCGCGGGTTGGGCAGCCCCCCTGGGGATGCAGGGACATCCCTGTGATGGCGTGTGCTTGAGCCCCACGGCTGAGCCAGGGGCAGAGCAGGCACAACAGGCTGGGGGGATGCATTACCCCCCCTTTCTCCTCCAAGTAAACTGCACAGCAGCGTGGCACAGAGCCTCGCCTCCGGCTGCTCCCTGCCTTCCTGGGGTGCTGAAGGCTCAGCACCACATCTGGCACCGGCACCAGAGCCCAGCCACAGCCACCGGCGAGGGCTGGCAGGAGCAGAGGGGCCCTGTGCCACCGGGAGCGGGTGTTAATCCCCTCCGGAGCGGGGAGGAGGTGTGAAGCCAGCGGGTGCTGCCTCCCCGTGTGCTCGGCGTGTTAATGAACTGGCACCGTTCTCGCCCACCGGCTATTTTTACCCTGCTCCGCTTGGTTTCGCTCTATCTTTTTAGCACTTCCCTCCCCAGCGTTGCGCTGCGCAGCCGGTCCCTGCTGGGAGCGCTGGCCGCCGTGCCGTACCGTGCTGGCTGCCCTGTGCCAGGCGAGGGGACAAGGGACGCTGGCTGCTGGGGATGGGTGGGTGGGTGGCTGTGCCGCAGCAAGACCCCGCTCTCCACTTCCCCCCAGCTCGCTGGTCTGAAAGACGCATCCTGGCGCACGCATGGCCTCCCCACCTCCATCTCCCCCTGCTCCCCATCCTCCTGGGCCCCGTGGGACGTGGGGGTTTCAGCCAGTGGAGGGGACGGGCTCCAGTACCCTCCGCTCTCGCCTGCCCATCCAGCACTGTCGGCCACCTGCTCTTCTGCCTCAAAACGTCTCCTGCATCCCCGTTTCTCAGCTTCTTCCTTCCAGCCCATCCCTGGCAGCTCCAGCCCGGCGCCTCGGCGTGTCTCCTGTCCCAGTGACTAACCACTCTCCGTCCGTCCATCCTCCCTGCTCCTCTCTCCCCCTTCCCTCCCGGCAGGCCGGCGGTGGATGACGTTGCTCCTCCTCTCTCTTGCTCTTTCCTGCTCTCTCTCTGTCCACGACCTCCGCCAGTGTGCCACCACCCTGGCACCCATGGCTCCACCTGCGCCTCCAGTGGGCCCCACCGCCGGCCCCTCCGCCTTCATTTTCACTCTGTTTTTAACCTATCTTTGCTTCCCCAGCTCCCTTGGGCTCTGCAGTCCTCCCTGGGTGCCGTCCCGCTGGGGCGGGCGAGCTCTGTATGCGTACGGGTGTGCAAGAGGGCTGCCGCCCCGTGCCACGGCGTGTGCCTCTGTCCCATCGCCTCAGGTCGTGTGTCGTGTCGTCCCCCCCCATTAGCGTGTGTCTGCGTGTGCTTGGCGTGTCGGTGGGTGTCTCATGGCATGCGTTGTGGCTTTGCCCGCTGAGCCCACCACGATGCTGAGGCCGTCCCGGCGGCGTGCTGCCCACCGCGGTGTGCGTGTCCTGGCAGTGCTGCGCCTGTTGGTCAGTTTGATGGTTTATCACTGTGTCTCAGCTCAGGCAGGAGCCACAGCAGGTGGGAGTGTGGGGGTGCATCATGGGGTGCCTGTCTGTGTGCAAGTCCTCTCCCTCTTGGGTCTGTCTGTACCCTGGCAGCCACGGCTGCCCCATCCTTGCTGCCATGTGCCTGTGTCCCCTGTTGTCCCTGTGCATTGTGGCAGCGTGGCCTCGGTGTGCGCCCGCCCGCCTCCATTGCTGCTCTGTCCGTGTGCCTGCCGCAGCTCCCGGCTGCCCACCCTCCCACCGGGCTGCTCCCTCCTGGCACCATGCCCACTGTCCTGCAGCCAGCCGGGAGCCATCGGCACGGCCCCTCCAGATCCAGCTGAGACAGCCAGGGTGTGCGGGGACAGCCGGGGCAGCGGTCCCAGCGGCAGAGCATCACTGGGGGCTCCATGGCAGAAGGAAAGAGGGGCTGGTTAGCGCTGGGCACGGAGTCCACACCGCAGCACGAAGCACCGGTGGGGTGGCTGCGTACCCAGCTCCCACCCGGATGGAGAGGGGCTGTGTGTGTGTGTGAGGTGCAGCCAGAGCCATAGGTGCTGGTGGGGCCAGGTAGCCGCAGGGCTGGATGGCTGTTCCGGGCATCACCAGGGGCTCTGTGGCCAGGGGGGCACGTGGGCAGTGTGGGAGCTGCTGCCGAGCTCTGAGGTGGCATGTCACAGATCCCAGGGCACCAGCTGGCACCCAGCCCTGCCTGGGGCAGCGCAGGCAGAACCAGCTGCCTGCACCGGCCAGGCCCCCCTGCCCGGGGAGGCTGGTGGGCTGCTGCCGGTGGCACAGCCCTGGGCATCCTTGCAGTCCAGCTCTGCCCACATCCCAGCCTGCAGCCTCCATCGGGATCTGGCATAGCCCAGGCGCAGTATCCGCTGGGAGAGGGTGCCCGGGGAGTCCCTCGCTGCCTCACCCATGGCTCTTGGCCCCTCTCCTCTAAGTTACTGCCTCTCTTTCCCCAGGTTGCCGGCTGGCGGCAAGGCGGTGAACACAGCACCGGTGCCCGGGCAGCCACCGCATGATGAGTCTGACCGCAAGACAGAGCCTCGCTCCTCCGTCTCCGACCTGGTCAACTCCCTGACCAGCGAGATGCTCATGGTGGGTGCATGGAGTGTGCTGGGGACGGGCTCTCTAGGGATGGCATCCTACCCTGGGCACTGCCTGGGCACCTCCTTGCACTCCCCTGGCTCTTCCCTGTGCCTACCCTATGCCACAAGCACTCTGGCACGCCCCAGCCCGTGCTGCCATGTCCCTGTCACAGCCAGGCGCCGCAGCTGGCACAGCCTCAGCTCAGCTGAGACGCCGCGGCCATCCCCCCTGGGCTGGCATGAGGGAGAGATGCCGGAGACATAAGGGACAGGCTGTCAGGAGGAATTTGGTTACTTGACCTCCCCATCCCCAGGATATATGGTGCAGAGCCAGGAGTCATCTGAGGCGACGGTGGTGGCGGGGAGCCAGGAGGAGGCTGATGCCCTCTGACAGCTCGCAGAGCTGGGGGTCAGCTGCTGGTGTGAACTGAGTTCGGGTGCCAAAACGTGGGGGAACGGGGGTGTGCAGACCCCGCTGGTGGTCCCTCGCTGGCCCCCTGACACTGCGCTTGCTGCCATTCTCCCACCACCACAGCTGTCCCCAGGCTCCGAGGACGACGAGGGCCACGATGGTGTCAGCCGGGAGAACCTGGGCCGCATCCAGTTCAGCGTTGGCTACAACTTCCAGGAGTCCACCCTGACTGTCAAGATCATGAAGGCACAGGAGCTGCCAGCCAAGGACTTCAGCGGCACCAGCGACCCCTTTGTCAAGATCTACCTGCTCCCTGACAAGAAGCACAAGCTGGAGACCAAGGTGAAGAGGAAGAACCTCAACCCACACTGGAATGAGACCTTCCTCTTTGAAGGTAGGGGCTTGGATGGGCTGGAGTGGACCAGGGTGGGAGCGGAGAGGTTGTGGGACCCTCTGTCCTCCCTCCTGGGCTGGATCAGCTCAGATTGAGCTGATGGGACTCAACTCAGCTCAAGCTGGTGGTGAGATGGGTTGGACAAGCTATCAAGGCCAGGTTGGAGGTGTTTGCTCTGCATCCCATAAAGGGGACATGGCGGGGGAGGCTCCTTACCCCAGAAGGAACCCATGAGTGGGTGCACACAGGGGTATTAATCTGCCATCAGTCACTTGTGCCATGGTCTGCTCCCTGTCCGCTGCCTGGTGCCAACATCTCCCCATCAGCATGGGTCATGGGTGGTGCCGACACTGGCCCCGGCACCGGGTGCTGCTCGGCACAGCTGCAGCAGCTCCTCATCACCTCCCTCTCTGGCACAGGGTTCCCCTACGAGAAGGTGGTGCAGCGGGTGCTGTACCTTCAGGTCCTGGACTATGACCGCTTCAGCCGCAATGACCCCATTGGGGAGGTGTCCATCCCTCTCAACAAGGTGGACCTCACCCAGATGCAGACCTTCTGGAAGGACCTGAAGCCGTGCAGCGATGGCAGTGTAAGGGCCTGGTCCCCCTCCCACCCCCTGGGGACAGTCCTCAAGGGGAGGCTACCTCCCATCCCTGTGGTGTCCTGATGGGACCACCACCCTCTTGCTACCCCAACAGGGATGTTTCTTGCTTTGTGAGGAGGTTTGACATCTGATGGAGAAGTTTGTCTTCCCAGATCTTTATATTTAAGTAGCCCAAAGTGAGTGTCTCATTTTGGGTCAAACCAAGCCATTTCAGATCGATCTAAAATGAAAGTTTTCTTTTTCTCCTGCCTCCAGCAAGACCACAAAGTATCCCACTGGGGGTGGCCCCATTTCCTCCTGCCCTGATTTTCTGCGCAGCCCCAAAGTCCACCCTTGGGACACCTCTTGTGGTCCCAGCCCAGCACCCCACTCCCACAGCAGGACACGAGGGCATCGGGTGCCCCATTAGGGCTTGGGCTGGGTGCCGTGCTGAGGAGTGGGTGTTTTTGGAGCACCCACCTAAGGGGCTTCTGTGGGTCCCACAGGGAAGTCGTGGGGAGCTGCTGCTGTCGCTGTGCTACAACCCCTCTGCCAACTCCATTGTGGTGAACATCATCAAAGCGCGTAACCTCAAAGCCATGGACATCGGGGGCACATCAGGTATGAGCCCCAGCTCCTGCCATGCCGGGCAGCACTGCCCAATGCTGAGCTGGGGCTGAGAGCAACTCCTGTCTCCCCAGACCCCTATGTGAAGGTGTGGCTGATGTACAAGGACAAGCGGGTGGAGAAGAAGAAGACAGTGGTCATGAAGCGGTGCCTGAACCCCGTCTTCAACGAGTCTTTTGCCTTTGACATCCCCACAGAGCGGCTGCGCGAGACAACCATCGTCATCACCGTCATGGACAAGGACAGGCTGAGCCGCAATGATGTCATTGGCAAGGTGGGTCCCATGGCATTCATGTGCGGTGGAGGGACCCTGGCAACGTGTCCTGCTGAGGGATGGCAGCCAGGGGACAGCCGGGTCCCTGACTGATGGCATCTGGTACCTTCTCAAGCTGGAGAGTGAGGTGGAGTGTGGCAGGTCCCCTGGTGCTGGCTTTCTCCAGCCACCTCTGGTCCCGGCCGTGGTGGGTGGCAGCAAGGACTCACCCGGCACAAGCAGGGGGACGATGTGGTGCGCCCCATCCAGCGTGGCGATGCCTCACACCGTGCTGCGGCACAGCCTGCACCAGGGGTGAGCTTCAACCTGCCAAATATCTATTTATAGCAAGGCAAAAATCGAAGTCCCTGATGGCTCCGGTGTGCCGCGGTGGCAGGTAGAGCCGGAGCCCCCCTGTGGCAGCACCGTCCCCGGCTGCGGGAGAGCAGGGAGTGGGCAGGGGGCTCAGCTGGGAGTCCCTGGGGTCCCTGCCCACCAGCAGACAGACCCCAGCCCGTATCCCCGCACCGGGATTCCCTACCACCTCCTGGTGACAGGAACGGAGGAATTCATCCCCTCTTGATTTGATTTACGTTAAATCCATCCAGCTCTCTGCTCGTTAGGGTAACGATGACAAACGAGCGCAGTAATCTCTGTTATTACCGCTCACCACAGAGAGTCGATGATCCCCAAACACAGCGCTGTAATCAAGCAAACACATAGACTGGGATAAACCTGGGAGAGGGCGGCCACAGGCGCTCAGCCCCACAGGCTGCTGGAGAGGGGCAGAGGTGCCGGCATCCCCGGTGTGGGCACAGCCCCGAGGAGACACGGCACGGGCACGGCTGCGCCTGGAGCCCAGTGCCAGCAGGATGGATGGACTGAGAGACAGGGTGCCCGTGGACGGACAGAGTGCCCATGGACGGACAGAGTGCCCATGGTATCTCTGCGTTGCATTAAAGCCACCAGGAGTGTTGCAGCACAAGAACAAGGTGGTGCTGCCGGCAGAGAGGAGCATGCCCTTCACACCCTGGCCACCCCGCCATGGCCAGCAGCCTGCTAATCACTTTTGATTGCATAATTAGCAGCGAGCCCCGCACCGGTGCGGTGAGCCACTTAGCCAAAGTGGTGGCATGGGCTCCCCGAGCTGTCAGCTGCAGGGAGGGCTGGCACATGCGGTCTTCCACGTTGCTGTATGGAAAATCAATGGATAAAAATAGCCTGGCCCTATGTGGAGACGATGCCGGTGCCTGTGGCTGGCGGCATGTGCCGGGAGAGCCGGGGGGCAGGAGATGGGGGGCGAAGGCAGCAGCACCGGGGAGTGGGATGGGGCTGGACGGCCGGGAGCGGAGACGTGGGTCCAAGGGCTGCCTGTCCCCACAGATCTACCTGTCCTGGAAGAGCGGCCCCGGGGAGGTGAAGCACTGGAAGGACATGATCGCCCGTCCCCGGCAGGCAGTGGCACAGTGGCACCAGCTGAAGGCCTGAGCACCCCAGGACTGTGGGACTGGGGGTCCCCCTTCCCAGCCCCCATCACCCCACTGCGGGGCTCCCAGTGAGGAGGCGAGGGACCAGTGGGACAGTGGCCCAGCTCATGGGGACCCTGCGGTAGGAGGGGGACGGAGCCCCTTGCCCTCCACTTTTGGCTCTCCCCGGTGCTGGGGTGTGGGGGGCATGCAGCCGCCCAGGACCCCTGGCCGAGAAGGGTGCCAGAAGCGATGACCCCCCCTCCCCATCCCCACCACTGAGCAGAACTTCTGCGAGTGCTTCCAGCCCCAGTCCCTGGGAGCCCCTCTGCCTCTCCCCAGCCTCACCCCCTATTTCAGGGGGCCAGGCCGTGGGTGTGAGAGGGACTCCCACCTCTCCTCCCCTTTCAGCTCAATAAAACCTCTCCGAGCCGTCAGCGTCGCCTGAGCGGGGCCACAGAGTCCCCCCCCCCATGCCCTGTCTCATCCCCACCACCCTCCCCGAGCCCCCCAGCCATGCTGGGCTGGCACGGGGTGGGGGGCACCTGGAGGGGAGGGCAGCCCCCTTCCCCGGGGCCAGGCATGGGCTCCTGGGATCGGAAGCCATGACACAGTTCGTTAGCCAAAGCGGGCTCGCTTGTGCACTGCCTTCAGCCAGGTTTGATGCTTTACCTCCGCCTTCGGGCTCGGTGGGAGCGGGAGGTTGATAACCCCATCCTGGAGCTTGGCTACCCGTATGGGGACCCCACCATCCTGCCCCCACCCCAGCTTTCTCCCCCGTTACACCCCCCCCCAGGCACGTCCCTGTGGGGCTGGACAGGGGACTGGCCTCAAGCCAGGCAGTGGGCCCCCAAGGGGATGCTGAGCCCCAGGGCATCCCTTTCCAGCCAGGCTAACCCACACACCAGGGCTGGACCAGGACCCCTATGAGCCCCGTGCCCAATACTGGGGCCCCTGGGAGGGAGCAAGTGCCATTGTCCCCATCCTGGGCTGGTGGCCAGCCAGCCAGGCACGAGCAGTGCCAGAAGCATCCCCATGCTGCCTGCATGTCCCTATCAGCTCCCCCTGGGATGCACGTGCTGGACCCCTGCTTGCTCCCCAGGGCTGAAGCTACCAGGACAGGGGCTCCCCAAAGTGGGGAAATACCCACCTGGGACTGTGAGGTGCAGGGGCTCGGGATGGCTCCTGGGGGGTGACAGATGGGGTAACCCAGCAGGGTCACACCCTGCAGGTCCTCCCCACCACCCTGCACCAGCAGGGCCAGCGGTGGCTCACCATGGTGGACATGGCTCCTGGCAGGACCACAGCAGCACTGGGTGTGATGGGATACATCCCTGCCTGTCACCATGCCCAGCAGGTGACAATGGTGCCTCTTGGTCCTCCACCAGGACTGGCACAAGATGAGGATGCAGTGGCCAGCATCTGTGTGTCCTTGTGGGGGCTCCCAGGGTGTCCTGCCATTCCCATGCTGGGTAAGTGGAGCCCCTCCAGGCTGGCTGCAGGGTGGCACCATCCATCCCCGTAGTCCGAGCCCTCTGGAGGAGAGGAAGGGTGGGTGTTGCCATCTCCGCAGCCATCTCAGGTAGGGCACGGCCACCTGTGGGCACCCACAGCGAGCCCAAAGGCAGCTGGGTGCCCATCGGCACAGAGCCACCCCACCTGGCCAGGGGTCCCCCAGCCTCAGTCTTCCTACTCCCCCCATTGCCCCTGTGGCACCCACCACCCTTCACCCCTCCCACACCCGCAGGGAGGACACGGTGGGGTGTCACCAAGCTGTCCCCCAGATGCCAGCAAGGCTGGGGGCTGTCTGCCGGGGTGCTGGTTTTGCAGCGTGAGAGTGTTTCACCCCGTCCCCGCCATCACAGCGTGTCCCAGCCCGTGCACAGGCACCCAGCGCACCCCACAGCAGGCACGTCCCTGCGAGCGTTAGTGCCACCCCACCGGGCTGCGCGGGGACACAGGGTGCTGGGGGGGGACGGGGGATGGGACACCTGCTGAACCCCCGAGGTGCTCCATGGGGTTTCTCCACTGCATAGGGGGAGCCTGCACCAGAACCCCCCAAAAGTCCCCGGGGTGCCTGGCTGCTTGTTCCTTTTCCTGCCGAGGGGGACATCCCTGCCACCTCGGGGCTACCTGGGGACAAGCCACCTGGGGACAAGGTGGCAGCGGGACCATCCCATGGCTGCGGCCAGGAAGGGTTCGACAGCCCCTACAGTCCCTCTTTAGACGATTTTGGACAATCTGGAGAGAAGTCATAATACTGCTACTACAGTAATAATAATGCTTTTAGGGACATTTGTATTTTTATCATATTCTCTCTTTTTTTAACATAAAAGAAGAGATTTACATGCCTGGGGAAGGGGCCGGAGCTGAGGGGCGGCAGGGCCAGGGCACCATGGCAGGCTGTGCCAAGCGGGGTGCCCCCCATCGCCCCTGGGGCACCCCGCTCCCCCAGGAAGGATTTCTTGTCTGCAGTCAGCTCCCTGGGGCTTGTGTGTTCATTTTTAACTCTAGAGCTCTTAGCCGTTATCTTGTTCAGGTATCTCTCTTCTTCATGTGACGGTAACATCCAACTGGTGTGTAAAATACAGAAAAACAGAAAAAAAAAAAAAAAGACAAAAAAAAAAGGAGACAAAAAAAAGGGGACAAAAAAAAAAAAAAAGACAAAAGCCTAGACCAGCTGACGAGCGGCTGGAGCTAAGGGATGCCCGGTTGGCGATGCCACCCCACTGCCAGTGGCTTTGCTCTGTGTGGGTGGCCGTGGACAGCTGCCCCCTTTTCTAATCCTGGCAGCAGGGCCGGGGCTGGTACGGCGGGGAGGCTGGGAGGCGAGGGCCGGGGTGCGCGGGTCAGGACACCTTCTTTGCAGAATCCTATTTTTGGGGAGCGGGGCCCCTCATTTTCTGGAGGCAGCCCCTGTTCTCAGTAATAAAGGACAGTCAGTAACTGCCAGCGTGCCTTGTCTCTGGGCTCAGGGGAACATTGGGGACAGCTCCTGTGGTCCCCTGGCAGCTGTGCCCACAGCCAGTGCTGGTCAGAGTGGGGACAGGGGGCACAACGTCACCTGCACCTGGCTAAGCATCCCCCCCAGCACTGGGCATCCTTCTCTGAGCACTGAGCATCCCTCCCTCAGCACTGAGCATCCCCCCCAAGCACTAAACATCCCTCTTTGAGCACTGAGCATCCCTTCCTCAGCACCGAGCATCCCTCCCTCAGCACTGAGCATCGCCCTCCCAAGCAATAAGCAGCCCTCTGCCACATGTGCAAGGGAGGGAGGAGGATGGAGCAGGCCATGCTCGAGAACCTCCTGGTGAAGGGGGCACATGTGGGGGGCAAAGGGGGTGAAGCACTCCAAAGAGTCTCTGCAAAGGGCGGGGACAAGGACAGCCCCTGTCCTGGAGCATCCTGGGGGGCTCTTGCAAGATGCCTCTTGCAAAGCCTGGGGCTGCCCAGAGCACCTGGCCAAGCTGCAAGGGCTGCAGGGCTGGGCATGCTAACAAGGGCAATTAACAAGGGCAATTAATGAGGGTTCATTAACTGCAGCCCTAGCAAGAAGCTCTTAGAATCACAGAAATGTTTAGGCTGAGACCAACCCCCCCTGCCTACACCCTCCTTTCAGGTAACTGTAGAGAGTGATCAGATCCCCTCCAAGCCCCCTCCTCTCCAGGCTGAACTTCCCCCAGCTCCCCCAGCTGCCCACCCCCAGAGCCTTGTGCCCCAGGCCCTTCCCCAGCCCCCTGCCCAGCTCTGGACACACTCCAGCCCCTCCATGTCCCTCTGGCAGTGAGGGGCTCAGAGCTGAACCCAGGGCTTGAGGGGTGGCTGCGCCAGTGCCCGGCGCAGGGGGATGCTCACCACCTTGGTCCTGCTGGCCACGCTGTTTCAGATACAAGCCAGGAGGCTGCTGGCCACCTTGGCCACCTGGGCACAGTGCCAGCTCATCCTCTTGCTCAAGGTGAGGTGGCTGCCAGCAGTGGTTGTGCTGGGAGGTGTCTCCCAGGAGTGGTGTGGGAGCATGGCTAGTTTGGGGTCCCCATGGAGGGGGCTTTGGGGTCCCCCAGCCTGCACCAAGCTGGGTGACACAGCCAGTGGGTCCCCGTGGGCAGTGACTGGGCCAGAAGGGTGAGGGCCAGTCCCAGCCAGGCAGGGTTGTGCTGGTGGGTTGGGGCTGGGTGCCCGGGAGTGACGTGCTGGGTGAGGGCTAGGATATGCTCGGGGAGAGGGGACAGAGGTGGGCGACCACATCTTGGGCAGCTGCCTGTGTGAGGCAGGGGACGCAGCAGCTGCCTGGTAGCCCAAGTGCTGCCTGCCATTAACGGCAAAGGCTTGAGTGGCCATGTTAAATAATTCACTGAACACTGGCCTTGAATAAATAAAAGAAACTCCAAACGCGGTGATGGCAGGAGAGCCATGTCCTCTGTGCCCAGGATAGCATCCCTCCAGATCCGCCTTTCAGGTATGGGGATGCAGTGTTAGAAGGGGCTGGTGACAGCAGGGGACAAAGCTGTCCCCAGGCCAGCTCCTGCATCCTGGTGCAGGGTAGGGCACTGCTGCTTGCACCCATTTGGGCTCCGGTTTGTGTCCAGCTGAGACAAACCTGGAAATTTTGGCAGTAACAAGCTACTGGCGGCATCGGTGCCGCCGAGCCTGGCCACTGTCTGGGCTGTTATGCCAGAGCCGGATTGCTTTTATCATGCTATATCTTTGAACACAGCAAAAAGAAAACACACTTGGCCCCACGCAGTGATCCCGGTGCTCCTGTTGCATGGAGCCAGCCTGAGCTGCAGCAATCCTCGAGCTCTTCCTTTGTGTTTGCAGCCAGCAGGAGCAGATGGAAATAGCAGCGTGATCCCAGCTGCGGCGAGGCCACAAACCGTTGTACGCGGGGATGGGAGAGTAGGCAGGGATATATATAGAGACAGACGTATGGATGATGCACTGTGCGCACGCCTCGCTGGGGCTCAACAATGCCAGCATCCCTGAAATACTTGTGCATAGCAGGAACGTGTGAGGTTTCCACTGACTGCAGCAGCTCCCGGCCCTCGTGTCACTGCACTGATTGCCAACGCACTGCCTGGACCACGACCCAGCTCCTTTCCCAGTCAAAGCATGAAAGCCCGAGCTGCAAAAGGCTGAGGTGGTGGGAAAAGGCTGCAGGGAGGCAGGGAGCCCCCTCCTCAGGTGTCAGAGCATCTGGATCCAGCCTCTGCTGTGGGGACAGGCTGGTGGCACCCAGGGCCACCTGCACCCCTCTCCCTGCCGAGCACAGGCTGGCTGGAGGGGTCTGCATGGAGCTAGTGGCAACAGATGAGTTGTGCCAGAAATGCACATGTCGCTCATAGCTGGGGCTTGGAGTCATGTGGGTCCCCACCAGGGCCAGCGCCCTGAGAAGCGATGAATAATTACCTGCTAATTAGCAGCAACATCTTCGCCAGGCAAAGCAGCAGCACCTCAGATCAATGGCACGTCCCCAGTGCACCCCTGGGTGCTGGAAGCCCCCCTTGCTGCAATCAGCACCCCAGGGTGCCACATGTGGGACTGGCTGTGCCCCATGCCAGGATGCTTTGACCCCCCTGTTCACAACCAGCTCCAACGGTGAAGGCTGCCGGGGTGGCAAGAGGGACCAACAGCCTGTCCCTGTCCCTGCGTGAGCAGACCCAGACCCAAGGGAAGAGCAACCTGAGCTCCTGCCCAGCCCCAAATCCACCATCTGCGAGTGGGAATGGGACTGGGACCATGTTACCGCTGAAAAGGTGGGGGCTTCATCAGCCTGAGCTGCCGGAGGGCCTACGCTGACAGGCCCTGAGCATCCCGCAGATGAGGATGCTCCACTGGGTCTAAAATAGCCGCGGTTCCCACTGCAGAGTGGGGAGGGGGGGAAAAAGCCGGGCAGCATCTGCCCTGCCAGCAGGGAAGAGGATGTGGCAGGAGCGCTGGCTGCCTCCCAGCCACCAAACCCAAACCCCTCGCAATTAAAAGCGGATGCGCGGTTTGAAACCTCCAACAAGCCCCAGTCCTCAGAAGGAGCATTTGGTGCCAGTGTGGCCAAGCTCCCTGCCGCACCAGCATGGCTCGGCGGAGAGCAGGAGCACGGCATGGAGACAGGCGGAGGAAAACAGGGCTCCCTTGAATGGCAAAAATAGGAGCTGCTGGTCTTGCACCAGGACATGTTGCTACGCTTCAAGGGGCTGCCGAACAGGCCCTTCCCTGTCACAAGCCCCCAGAGAAGAGACCCCACCACCTTTTTCTCACACTGGGTTTTTTTGGGTTTGTGCTTTTTATTGCTTGAGTTTGGTACAGACAGCACAGAAGGAAGGGAAGAGGAAGGACAAGGCGGCAGCCTGGGCTTTGGTGCCCGTTTTGGGGCAGACAGAGCCAGAGCTGGGACTCCTCTTCCTGTACAGAGGCAAAACCTTTCCAGGCTCGAGACAGGCAGTGCTTGTGCCCAGGTGCAGTTTCCATCAGCTCCTTCCCAACCCTGACGGCTGGGAGAAGCCTGGTGGAAAACTCTCTTTCCTCCAGACCAATTCCAGCAGTGAGACGGGGGTCTAGGGGTGAGAATGGGTCTGCGTCTTTGCTCTCAAACCTTGCTGCTCTTCAGGGTGAAAGGGTCCATGCAGAAGGGATGCAAACGGCATTGCTTTTTCCTGTCCTGCCCCACAGAGCCAGGAGCAAAGGACGCATGTGGAGGTGGCTGCAGCATGTGGCAGGAAGGCCCCTGTGCTCGGGGCAGGCATCGCAGGGATGCCTGGCTTTCAGCAGCACCGTGCTGCCTGCCAGGGCCTGCCCAGCAGGCAAGTGGGGTCTGTGGGGTCACCCATCAGGGCCATTTCCCCCATCCAAGGCACCCTGCGGTTACGTGGGATGCTGTAAGGTGGTGGGCTTGTGGATCCCAGCGGTGACCCACAAGCCCTGTAGATCCAGGAGGCAGCTTTCTGCTGTCCCGACTGAGAGAGGCCGGTCCCTCAGATCATATGTTTTCCTTTGCACGGAGGCTGTGACCTTCTTTCTTCCCCAGCCCTAGCTGGGAGTGGCAGTGGTCCTTGGGAGCCCTGTGGAGGCTCCCCATCCTTCCAAGGTGCATCCCTGTGGGTGTACGGCTGCAGCGCGGTGGCTCAGGTTTCCCCTGAGGAGCCCGGTGGGGCGGCGAAGCTTCCCTCCCGGTCCTCCAGCAGCGGGGAGCCATCCTCGGGGGCTGCCAGTGGCGCCTCAGCGCCTTCCTCCTCCTCTTCCTCTTCCTCCTGCTGCTGGAGGCTCTGCAGGCGCTCCCGCCGCGCCTCCATGAACTCCTGCGCACCCTCGCCCACCAGCTGCACGGTGTCTCCCACGCAGGGCGGCTGCCGGACAGGGTTGTGGTCGTAGGAGAGGAGCCGCAGGGCAGGGAGGCCGGACAGGTCAGGGAAGCGGGCGATGCGGTTGCGGTCCAGGTCGAGGAGGTGCAGGCGGGCCATGCGCAGCAGGACGGGCGGGAACTCCTCGAAGCGGTTGCCATAGAGCCAGAGCCCCTGCAGGCCGGCCATGCGGGGCAGCCCGGCGGGCAGGCGGGCCAGGCGGTTGTTGCCCAGCTGGAGGCTGCGCAGCTCGGGCAGGCTCAGCAGGGCGCGGGGGAAGCGCGCCAGGAAGTTGCCCTCCAGCCAGAGGCAGCGCAGGCCCCGCAGCTGGGCGAAGGCGGGCGGCAGCTCCTGCAGCCCGTTGCGGCCCAGGTAGAGGTAGGCCAGGCGGGGCAGGTAGCACAGGGCCTCGGGCACCTCCAGCAGCTCGTTGCCATCCAGGGCCAGGGTGCGGAGGTGCTGCAGGTCCGCCAGCTCCTCCGGCAGCTCCCGCAGCCCCAGGTCGCCCAGGTAAAGCTTCCGCAGCTCCTGCTGCGCCCACAGGGCCTCGGGCACCCGCCGGCCCCGCACCTCCAGCAGGTGCTGCTCGCCCCCCGGCCCCTCGGCCGCCGCCAGCCGCGCCCCCCGCCCCGCCGAGCCGCCGCTCCCCATCCCGCCGCGGGGCGCACGCCGCCGCCGTCGCCACGGTAACGGCCGCGGCCAGTGGCAGCGCGGGGGCGGGGCCTGGCGGCGGGGCGGGGCGCCGCGCCCCGCGGGGCACCTGGGCGGTGGGCATGCCCAGCGGGGAGCCACGCCCACATGGCCACGCCCTGCCCTGCCTGCATCTCACCTGTGCCGCACCCTGCCTGTGCCCTGCCCTGCCTGCACCCCGCCTCTACCCTGCCCTCCCCTGCCCGTGCCCTGCCTGCACCCCACCTGTGCCCTCCCCTGCCTGTGCCCTGCCTGCACTCCACCTGTGCCCCACCATTGTGCTGCCCTGCCTGCCCCCCACTATTGCCCCTCCCTGCCCTTACACCTTTCTTGCCCTGCCCCATTCCTCCCTGCCCTGCCCCAGCCAGCGCCACCACGCACCCCCCTCCCCTGCCCAGCCGGACCCCTGCCAGCCGGGGGTCAGCATCTCCCAGGGTGCTGGGCCCCTCTCTGATCACCCACCTCCCTGGGACCCCCAGGGAGCTGCTGCAGCCCCTCCCTCCATTTCTCACCCCACCAAGTCTGGCTGCACTCCCCGTGGCTAGGGAGGGTAGGGACCAAGACCGCCAAGCGAACCCCATGCCATGGCTGCCCACCCTGCTGGGTCCTGCCAGGCAGGCTGGGGGTCTCCTTCCTCCTCCTCCTCCCGCTGCCCACCCCAGCCAGCCCTGCCTGGATTTTCCCTGCCGCAAATCAGCTGTGTCATCCCAAAGCCAGCGGAAAGCCGGGCTTGTACAGCCCTCCAGTGGCTACTGGCCAGGCGGCACCACTGGCCCCCCAAATCCTCCTGCCAGCCTTTGGGGCGCAGGCAGCCCCCAGCGTGACAGCTGCGGCAGGCACAGCCCCTCCATGGGGTCTCGGGGGGCCGGGGGTGACAATGACATCGTGCCCAGGATATCTGGGTTTCACTCTTTATTTCTCTGTCAGGGACTGGGTGTCCCCCAAAGAAGCCGGGGGCTGAGACCCCCGGGGTGCTGCTGCATCGGTGGTCACCCCGGGGGGGTCACGCCACGAGGTGGCCACCGATGTCCTCCAGCCTGGTGGGGTGGTTGTTGGTGCTGAAGCCGCTGGGGTGCTGGGGCTGGATGCCCCCCACACATCCTGGCATCCAGGTCGGACCCCGCCAACACCAGGCTGGAAAATCCAGGAGAAATAGAGTGGTGAGGCTGGAGCCCCGCCGGGGGCTGCAAGCCCCACTCCCACAGTCACTCCCAATTTACCTGGTGCCGTGGTGAACCCGGTCGGGCGGGGGGTCACGTCCTGGCCATAGTTAATGGTGAACCCCAACAATTTCTGGGGGATGGAGGCGGGTTGGGTGCATGGTCCCATAGGGATGGGGATGGGGAGGGGGTTATGCTTGCACCCACCTTCCTGCCAGCACCCTGCTGTCCCAGCTGGGCAACCTGGGTCACTCGGGGTGCCTGCAGCCCTCGGGAGATGCGTGGGACAGTGTGGTCCACCACGGACAAGCCCTGCGTGGGGACAGCGGGTGAGGACAGAGAGGGCACAGCGGGTGGGGGGTGGGATGGGGTCCTGCTCACCATCCTGTCCAGGGAGCCTGGCACCTCCTGCCTGAACCTGCTGCCTCTTTCGGAGCCTGCTGGCAGCACCGGGAGCATCTCTTCGCCCTGCTGGAGGATGGAGATAGGGCAGCTGGGACACCACGTCCCCCACCCTGCCCCTCAGCTCTGCCTGATGGGGGTCTCACCTTGCAGACCCCCCCCCTCGCCTCGCCCTGCTTACGTGGCTGCACATGGAGGGCAGGTAATCCGTCGTGGTGACTTTAACGCCGAGCTGCGGGAGGGAAAAAATGTGTCCCATGGGGTACAGAAGGTCAAGGGGGCTGGTGGGGGACAGGGGACCTGGTGGGGTGGGGGCTCACGGGCTGGGCAGGCAGAGCTGGCAGGACACTGTCACTCTTCAGGGTGGCCCTGGTGAAGCCAGACTGCTCCTTTGTGCTGATGTTAGTCTTCTGCAGGACATCTGCAGGGAGCCACCCTGTCCCCAGCCCTGTCTGCACTTAGCCCCGCAGCCAGCTGTGGTGTTACCTAGTGTCACAGTGCTGGATGCAGCCTGTGGGCCCTGCCTGTGCCCCTGCCTTTACGGGGTGGGCAGGGATAGGTGACACAGGGCAGGGGGCCTCAGACACCCCCAAAACCTCCTGGGGTCAGAGTTGGCACCAGGACCACCAATGACCTGGAACTCCTGGAGTTGGACCTGGCCCCAGGACCACCAGCACCCCAAACCCTCATGGGGATGGAGCTGGCCCAGGGACAACTGAACCCCCAAACCCTCCTGAGGATGGAGCTCTCCTCACATCCACCAGCACCCCAAAACCTTCTGCAGATGGAGCTGGCCTTGGGACCATGGGCATCCCCAAAATCATACCTGGTTGGGCAGGACCAGTGCAGTAGCTCCCATTGCCACGCTCCCTGAATGTTTTGGGGGGCACCTGGAGCAGCTGCGTGTGCTGGGGACTCACCGCCCCGGTGCGGAGGCAGGGAAGGGGGGAATTCTTGGAGGTACTTGCTCACCGACTGGTGGACATGCCAGGGCAGCAGGCTCCGGCCATCAGGGAACCAGAAGGGCTTGAAGTGCTCAGCAGTGGTGGATGTGGTGGTGTCCTGGCAGTGGCTGCAGTGGAAGGCCAGTGTGGCTGTGATGGAGTGGACCCAAGACTTGCCCCCCACCCTCCCATAGCTGGGGTACCTACCCCTCCGCTGTGCTGTGCGGGGAGATCAGGCAAGAGATGGCTGAGCGGTTGTTGGACACGTAGCCGGTGACGATGTGGTGGCTGAGGCAGGGAGGAATACGGAGCTGGCCTGGGTGACAGCAGGGAGATGGGGCTCAGCCCTGGGAACAAGCACCCCCCACCTCTGGGAAGGCCTTTGGGACACCCTACCATGGGCCAACGCATGGCTCGTGGCGTAGAAGTTAATGAGGTCGGTGCTTCCTCTGGTGTGTGCCTTCGCTGAGGAGACTGTGCCCAGGCCCATGGCACACGAGTCCTGTGACAGGGACTGCAGCCTAGCACCCGGACAGAGACACGGACAGGCAGGCGCCACGGTTGGCTGTGGAATGTCCCAGCAGAAGTGAATGTTTGGATGGGAACTGTCTCCTAGCAACTGGCACAGTGACAAATGGGCACCTCGGCCACAGAGAGACTGTCACTGCTGCCCGGAGACTGCTGGCCCGGTGGGGATACCCTGCGGAGGCCACCAGGGGGGCAGGGTGCCCCAGTTCAACCTTCTGCAGAGGGGGCCATAGTCTCCCGGACCCCCAGAAAAAGGGTTTCAAAGAGACAGGTAAGAGCTGGGTATAGCAGTGAGCTGGCACGTGCCGGAACAAGCTCAGATTGCTGCTGCCTCCCCCGAGCGCCCACTCCCAATGCCGTCGAAGAGCAGAGGCCTGAGCTCACAACACAGCAGGAGCAGCAGGGCTAGCAGCCACAGCTTTATTCATCATGCCCTGAGAGTCCAAGGGAGCCGCTGCCAGAGGAAGAGGAAGGCCACAGGGAGGGCAGCAGTAGCATTTCCATAGGGCCTGGTGTCCCTCCTCTTCTCCAGGGGATGGGGAGGGAGAAGATGGCACCCCTGTCAGTGGGGCGGCTCAAAGAGGTACTCCAGGTCTGGCTGCCGCAGCCTCTGCTCCTTCTTCTTGTTCTTGGTAAACTCCCTCAGCATAGCCATCACGTCGTTCTCAAACTCAGCCGGCGTGGGCTTTGCTTCTGCGGTAAAAACAGAAAAGGGCAGCTAAAGAACTGCTCTATCCTGTCCCAAAGCACCCAGTACCACCCGCACCCCAAGCCCAGCTCCCATGGCTTGGGGCAATGGCACTGCCTTGGCCGATGCCCCAGTGCCAGAGCAGGCAGGGCAACAGGCATCGGCACCGTACCTGTGGCCCAGTAGTAAATGTCCCAGTCGTTGCTGGGCTCATTAATGAGCCGGTCGTAGAGGTTCAGCTGCTGCTCGCTCATGCGGTTCAGGTTCTCCTTTGCAAAGAGGCTGGAGAGAGGATGTATGAGGATGAGTGTGGGTGACTGGAGGAAGAACTGGGCTGGCACCCAGCTCTTTGCACGATGCCAGAAGACATGGAGGAGCTGGGTGCAAAGAGACCTGCCTTCTGCCTTAAGCCAGCCTGTTCTCCATTAAACACTGCTTCAGTCCTGAAACCCAACTTGGCCTTGTCTCGTTTGCACATCCCATAAATTACATCCACACTTCCCAAAAGATTTTGGCTCAGCCACCAGCTAAGAGTTTCATTCAGAGCTCTCAGGTGCCTCCAGCTGCCTCTGGCTCTGTTCTGTCCTGCCCAGCAGCAACACTGATCATTGCATCCCAAACCCACGTAAGCAAAGCTCTTGCAGTTATTTATCCAATGGCTCACGCCTTCTCTCTACCTTCTGTCCCCCAAGCAACATCACGTCTCCTTCGGTTTTGGATTGTGGCTGTGCACTACCCCACCAAACTCCTTCCTGCAATGCTCGGGGCTCTTCCTTATTAATTAAAAACCTGTGATGTCTTTAAGGAGCTGAACCACAGGGCAGCTATGCTCACCTGGCCTGGCCTTTCTCCCTTAGCTCTCCAGGGCTGATGGTATCTCTCCTGTGAAGCACAGGGCATCCCTGCCCGCCCCTGCCTGCAGTGGGCAAACGGTCAGGGTGCTGTGGGGAAGGACAGACAGCGGGGAGGCAGACAAGCGGTGGAGGGTGGCTGAGAAGCTGGGAGGGAGGATGGGTGCCCTGCATCTCACCTGAGCAGGATGCAGTTCTCCAGCATCCCCCTCTTCCGGCTCTCATACAGCAGCCGGGCTCTCTTCGTCTCCAGTGGCTCATCAGGACGCTCCTGCCAGGGGGGCAAGGGGATCTCCAGCACATCCTTCCCTGTGTCTGTCGGGGAGTCCCCACGGTAGCCACGCCGCAGGCTCACTGGCCCCAAAACGTGCCGGCACAGAGCCCACCTGGGCAGGGAACAGAGCTGTGAAAGGGACACGGAGAGCGCAGGGGACGTCAGGCCTGGCTGCCCCAGTACAGTGGGGACAGGGAGATTCCCAGCACACACAGCCCCTCCAAACCCTGCTGGCCATGATCCCCCATCCCACACCCTCCCAGACTGCTGCCCCATTCCATAACTTCCCCCATTCCATAAGCCCCCAGACCCTTCTGCCCCCATCCCCCATCCCCCCACCCCCCGAGCCCTGCTGCCCCATCCCACACACGCCTGACCCTGCTGCCCCAAATCCCCCCATCCCACTCCAACCAGACCCTGCTGTCCCTAACTGCCCCCCAATCCCACCCAGACCCTGCTGCCTGCATCCCATAGACACCCCCCCCGAGCCCTGCTGCCCTTGATCCTCCCAGCCCACAGCCCCCCAGACCCTGCTGCCCCCCCGACCCCCCAGCCCACAGCCCTCGACACCTCCATCCCACCCACCCACCACCCGGCGACCCTGTTGCCCCCAGAGCCTCCCTCGACCCCACTGCCTCTCCCAGGCCCCTAGCTCTTCCCCATAGACTCCCCTTGCTCCCAGTAACACCCCCTTCGACTCCAGTCCCGGCCCCCTCCCCTCACCCTAGCCGCCGCCATAGCCCCGCGCGGCCCCTCTAGCCTCCGTCCGGGCCGCTCTGTGACAGCGGGCGGTCCGACTCTATGGCAGGGTGGGAGGTTAGGAGGGGGGGGGGGGGGGGGGGGTGAGTGGGGCGGGGCGGAAGGGGCGTGGCCCTGGCAGGAAGGGGCGTGGCGTAGCGCGGCGGCGCTGGCGGTGGCGGTGAGCGCGGTTGGCGCGCGCGCTCGGGGCCTGCTGGCGGTAACGGGCGGGGCCGGGCGGGGGGGCCGCGACCCCCCGCTCCCTCCCCGCATCCCCCTGGGTTCCGCCGCTCGGCCGGGCCGCGCCGCGCCGGACCGTTATGGCGGTCTCGGCCCCAGTGGCAGTTGGGGGGGGTGTGGGCCGGGGGGGCGGCGGCACTGCCCCGGAGGGGGAGCCCGGCTCGGGCGGACGAGGGGCTGGGGGGAGCGGTGCGGGGTCCCTCCCTCCCCGCCGGGGGCTGTGCTGCTGGGGAGGGGCTGCCCGGGGTGGGTTTCACCCTGCGGGGGGGTCGGTGCTCCTGGGTTTGGGCTGGGGGGGGGCTGTGACCCCCGGGGGGGGGGCGGTTGTGGCTGACCCCCGAGGGGGGCTGTTACCCACAGGGGTGGGTCGGGTCAGGTCTGTGGGAAATGGGGTGACGTTGCTCCCCGAGGGTAGCCCTCAGCCGGGGGAGCGGGGGGGGGGGGGGGGCGAGGTGGGGTTGCCCCCTGGGGTGGGACCCAGGCAGGGGGTGCGGGGCTCTGTGCTCCCATTGTGGGCTGAGACTGTGGGTCCCTCTGGGGGGTTGGCCGGTGCCTGCAGGGAAGTGGGGGGTACAGTCCTGGGGGGGGGGCGGGGACAGAGGGGGCTGGAGGGAGGGCAGCAGAGTGTCTCCGGTGCCTCACTGACCCTGTTCTCCCCCTGCTGCAGTGCACCTTCCGTCTTCCTGCCTCACCCCGGTCCCAGTCCGGGTTCCTGCTCCCACCTCTGGAAATATGTCCGAGGGAGTAGATCTGATTGATATCTACGCCGACGAGGAGTTCAACCAGGTGAGCCATGCGTCCGGCCATGGGACTGGGGCTGCCAGTCTCCCCTTCTGGGAGGGAGCACTGTCACTGCCATCGGCCAGCTCGTTAGCAAGGCGCTGCAGCGGTTAGCATGGACGTGCCCACCGGCTGAGGTGGACACATTAAGCGGAGGTGAAAGGTGCAACTGGTGTGCCCTGGAAAGGGTGGCACAGTGCTGGAGAGTCCCTGTGGGGAACTGAGGGCTGGGGGCGTTCCTAAATCCTGGCGGCTGCCGCCTCGAGCCATGAGTAAAGGGTCTTTCTGCAGGTTTCACTGGAGGTTCAACACAGGGCTGGTCACAAAATGTTTGAGGGTGGGAGGCAAGGTTTGGATCAGGACATTTGCCACGGCAGTGATGAGCAGGGATCGAAGGGGAAAGTTGCAGCCTTGTTGGAGAAGTGAGAAATCCAGACTCTTCCAGTCTGGATTTGGTCACTGTCAGGGAACTGCACAGTGAAGGGACCCGGAGCACCAAACCCGTGCGACCGCTGAGGCCGGGAAGCTCTAGTGGGGATTTGCTGCGGCCGGAGAGATGCCAGTGTGCCACCTCTTCCACCCTGGGGCTGTGTGGGACTTGCAGGAAGCAGTGACAGAGAAGGGCAGGGTGTAGCTGTTAGAGAAGCAGATTTTAGAGAGTTCAGGCATCTGGGAGAGCAAGTGAACACAGATGTTTGAAGATTAAAAGCTTTTGTGAAAAGCCCGTGGAGGAAAGTTGGTCTGTGCTAGAGGGCAAGCTGCATGAACTGGAAGCAAAATCCAAAGAGGAGGGAATCACTGTGAGCTCCTGGAGAGCTGAAGAGGAGCTAAGGGTGACAAAGCCTTTGTTCTGAGGAGGCGGGAGGTTCTCGGGTGAGAAGATGCTGTGGGTTAGACCTTCAGGGAAAAGGGGAAATGGCAGAAATTGCGTTACCTGCCTTGGGGCTGAGGGGACTGCGAGGCGCTTTCCAGCCACCTGGGAAGAAGCAGGAGTTCTCTGCTGAGAGCTGTTGCTCCGGAGAAGGGCAGGGTCCAAGGTGGCTGTGACATTGCCCAAATAACAGGAACCTCAGGAGAAAGGTGAGTTGCAAAGCAAATGTCTGTGCTGCCTGTAGCAGCCGGGCAGTCCTGCCTGGACACCTTCTGACTGGAACGCTGCGTTCTGTGTCCTTCCGGAAAAGCTCCCCAATTCCCCACCAGTTAAACTATCTAGTACTGTGCTGGGATGACGTGGAACTGCTCTGGCTTAGGAGTAGCCTCAGTTTGTATGTTTTCATGCAATTTGCTTCTGGCAGAGTTGGGAAATAGATATACCTGGATTTGGGAGCGGAAGGGAGAGCTGGGTTGCTGCAGGAATAAGGGTGGAAGGTGCAAATCAAGAAAATGTGTGGAGGTCGCTGGGCTGGAGGTTTGAAGTGCACAGAATAACGAGGAAATTTCATTTATGGCAATTACTCTGAACGCCGAAGGGAAGTAGTGAACGTGGACATGACATCTTTTGTCTGGAGAAGGAGAGCTGTGATGTTGGCAGGTGTGAGCTGGAAAGTCTGTACTGTCTCAGCGGACAACCCATGAGCAAGGAACAGGTGGGAGGACGGAATGGGAGAACTCCGCTGCCGCGTCACAGGCGCTCTGCAGAGATGGGCTAGCGCTGCCTGTCCTGCCTGTGCCTGCAGGTAGGCTTTTCCATGAAGGCTCGGCTCCTGGGAAGCCTGGAGCAGAAAGGTGACAAAAGCAGTGGCCTGAGTTGACGCGGGAATGTCTGCTCAGAGGGTCTCTGATGGGTCTGGTCTGGTCTCGGTCAAGACTGGGGGATCTTTGGGATTAAAGAAGTTAAGCAGCGTTGAGAGGAGGATGGAGCAAGCCTGGCTGCACAGTGGGAAACTGCATGGAAAAATTTAGCTGGAAGGTTTGAGGGACAGTACACAAAAGATCTTTGACACGGCCAAGTAGATGGAGGCTTCTTAAAGCTGGAGGTGGTGATCAAGGCTGCCGACTCTAGCACCTCGTCCACCGCGGGCTGTGTGGCGGTGGAAACAAACCCAGAGTTAATCTGTGCATGGTGCCACGCCTGGGATCAAAGCATGGTGGGAAGGTGCTGTGGCTGCCCCACGGTCCCTGTGGCACACCAGAGGCACCGGCGTGGTTCCAAATCCCACAGCACACGTGGTAATTGCCACCGGTGCCCGGCTTCATCCCTGTGCATGTGGCAAGTTGTCGCATGTGGGTTCGGAGCGCGTTTGTCGAGTCGGGGTTTGAAGGGCAGCGAAGGTGTTTGCTGGGGGGGCAGCGGGTGATGCAAAAGCCTCTTGCTACCATGGGCTTCAAGTGACGGTCTGCAGATTTGGTGTGACAGCAGGGGCAGAGACCAGCAGAGTGGACTGTGAGTGCTTAGGCTGTGAGTACTTTTACACCAGCTTCCCGTCAAGCTGTCAGTTTTTAAAGGAGAGCATTTTTAGACATCCCAGAGGATGTCTAATCACTCCCAAGCTGAAGCATCCACTAAGTAGCATAACTGAGGGCTCCTGAGCAATTTCTCCTCTAGCCCCCCTGTTTTTGTTCTCAACTTTCTGAAACTTTGAGGCAGAAATCCTCCAGCCTTGGGCCATGTCCAAAGGCATTTGGGGGGAGTAGGAGTGTGGGAGGCGGATTAAACAAACAGTTGAGCTGTTTTGAGAATGAGTGCAAAAATACTGCTCCCAGTTGAAATTCTTGTAATCTTTTCATCAGCTCTGCAGCTGAAATAGCCAGATGCAGAAGTTAGAACCTGCCTTAGAAATGGACGTTGCTGTCAAGAGTATCTAGGGGAAAACGGTCTGATTTTTATGTATTTCTGTGACCCTTTGAAAGCTGTGTGCTGCGCACCCTTCCTTGCCTCTCCCCTGAGCTCACAAAGGGCTGTGTTTTATATGTGCTGTCCCCTGACCATCACAGTGCAGGGGATTTAATCACCTTGCACTATCTCTAGCAGAAGATGTTGTCCGAACTGCCTTTGAAGTCCTAGAATTAAAAATTTGGGAGCAGAACCACTGGTTTTTGTGCTGTGCAGGACCTGTGTGTTGTTCCCGTGGGACAGATCCTAACATAGTAATTTGTAGCATGAAATGATGATCAGCGCATGCTGAATCCGGGTGAGCAATTAGTTTGAAGATCCGTAGTAAACACAGCACTCACTGTACACTCCAAATTAAATATAGCCCAGAACAGAGTGGGAATTGGAAGGCAGATCTAGGACACTTGAGTTCGCAGCTCAGAAGCTTCCTCGGCGGCTGGTTCATGCCGTGAAAGGCTGCGCCGCCGAGGGGAGGCGGCGTGTGTGCATCTGTGTGTGCAGGCGGTGTGTGTGGCTCCTACCCTGAAGAGGGCTCTGCTGCCCCAAAAATGAGCGAGCTTGCGAGGCCAGCAGGGTTTGACGGTGGAAGTGGAACCCCCAGGCTGGACTTGTGAAACGTGTGCCTGCCAAGGAGCGAGAGGCTCATCTGTCAAGGCCGTTTGGTTTTTCCACCACTGAACTCTTGCCCTCACACGCTTACAAAAGGTGTGCTGCTTCCTGGTAGCCTCCCTGAGTAGCAAGTTGCGTCTTGCCCCGTTGCTCGGGCCAGCTGATACCCTAGTGAGCCAGTCCTCTGCTTGTGCGAGGCGGGTGCTTTAGCTCAGCAGAAGAGCGGACGGAAAAGCAAAAGGCTTGTAGTTGAAGCTGGGAGGAGGAAAATCAAGCCAGCACAGGTCACCAGTCGGGTAAAGCCTCGTGGTTCTGCTTCCTGGAGTATTCCTCCCTTCTCCACCTCCTTATGTGTCAAAAATGCCCCAGCGTTATGCCAAGGATCATGAAGCAGAGCCCATCACCCTGGTTTCTAAGTGCCAGTAATGCTCATTGCTGAGGAAAGGAGGTGTTGATCCCGTTGCTGTGGGGCTTGCATTAGTGTTGGCCCGTCGGAGAGCTGGGCAGCTGGAGTGGGGACGTGCAAGAGGGATTTCCACATTGCCCAGGAGGAAGAGCAGGTGCTGGCGTGGATTGCACAAGTGAGGGGTGCCCAAAAGCCCAGGGCACGGCGTGGCTTTGCCACTAGCGAGGAAGAGCAGTACAGTGCTGAGAGGGGTCTGCTGGGCCAGGGGGGAGTTGCATTGCGAAAATGAAGCGCTGAAAGAGGGCCACGCTGTCAAAGAGATGGTGGCGTGACACTGGAGGGAGGGGACAGGGCTCGGCATGGGGAGGTGGCTTGTGAGATAACAGGCGCTGGATCTGTTTGTGGTGGCTTGGTTCATGGCAGTGATTTGCTGCTTTCTGGCTGCGAACTGACCCAAGACAAGTGATTTGGGCGCGAAACCTTTGGACTCGGCTTGTGCTGTCCCCGAAGAGCTCGTGCGCGCCAGTGCTCGCTGACCCGGGGCGGCTGCTTTTGAACTGAAGGAGGCTTTGTGACCTCCAGCACTGCTCACCCGCAGCCCCCAGCATGGCAGGGTGGCACTGTGGGATGACTTTTAAGTATCGCCTGTGGTGGTTGGGATTTGGCTTCTGCTGGACGTCATTGCTGGGGGGTGTTGGAGGACTCCGGCAGAATGGGGTGGTCCTGCAGAGCTCCGTTTTGGCTCCTAACAGCCCGCAGGTCTCTTTCTGAGCTGTGGTTTCACCCGCGGGGTCTCCCCCCTACGGAGGAGCTCACGCTGTCTCCCCTCGCAGGACTCTGAGTTCAGTAATGCTGATCAGATGGACCTCTACGACGACGTGTTAGCAGCCAGCTCGCAGCCCCCCGAAAGCCGCACCAGCAGCTCGGAGGCACCCCCGGAGATCCGACAGGAGCCACCCCCCAAGCCCAACAGCAAATCTCCCGCCATCCTGTACACCTACAGCGGGCTGCGCAATAAGAGAGCTGCCGTCTATGTGGGCAGCTTCTCCTGGGTGAGTGTGACCACTCCTTGGCTGTGCTTGCCTGTGGGAGGGGGGTCTCCAGACCACCGGTGTGGGCGGTTTGGGTCTCCTGCAGTGTGTACACATGTGGGGGTCCTCCAGAGAAACCGCCGAGGGGCTGCAGGGCTCTTTGGGGGTGCTGTTCCTCCTCAATCCATGCTGACCCAGTGTACCAAGCCAGGTTGTGAGCTGGGCTTGACCTTGTCATCCTCGGGGAAAAGGAGTTTGTAGACCTGAGGGGCTTCATGTCCAGTCTGGGGCAAGTGACCAGCACCTGTGGTGCCTCCCTCACGGCGACTGCTGCTCCCACCTGGCTCTGCCATCCTGGGGGCTGCGCAGGCGAGTCCCCTTCGCCCGTTGATGGATATGGGATTGGTTCTGAGAAGGGTCTGTCTTGTCCAGAGAACATAGGCACCTCTGTTAGCCGTGCACTGGGCCTGATTCAGACTCGAGGTTGATTTTAAACTCCCTGTAGGGGCTCTGGGGGTGTCTGTACTCCAGCGCTGTGTCCCAGCCCCCTGAGTCTGGGTTAAGCTGGGGGGCACCAGGCCCTGCAATGGGCTGTGTGAGCTGACACCGGCCTCTCCCCTCTTCCCCTCAGTGGACGACTGACCAGCAGCTGATCCAGACCATCCGCTCGGTTGGTGTCTACGATGTAGTGGAGCTGAAATTCGCAGAGAACAGAGCCAACGGCCAGTCAAAAGGGTGAGAGCCAAGGGGGTTGCGGGAGAGTGGGGGAGCCAGGCCCTTGTGGCCACATCCTCTGTGTTGTGGGGAGTGAGGGAGCAGCCAGTGCTTTTCCTGGCTGGCACAGGTGATGTGCCTGGAGCTGGGATGGATAGTAAAGCAGAGACTCCCAAACAGCACGGGGCAGGGAGGAGGCGGCATGTAACACCATGCTGGGTTTGGCTGCCAGGGAAGGCAGCGGGAGGTGGTGCCGGGGTGCTTTCTGCCAGGGTTTGGCCAGGGGTCCCTACCTCCTACTAGGGGGTGAATTCCTGGGGGCTGGTTCTTGCTGGCTGACCTCTGGGCTCTGCCACAGGTACGCAGAGGTGGTGGTTGCCTCTGAGAACTCGGTTCATAAACTCCTGGAGCTTCTGCCTGGCAAAATCCTCAATGGGGACAAGGTGGAGGTGAGGCTGGCAACCCGGCAGAACCTGTCACAGTTCGAGGCGCAGGCTCGCAAACGTGAGTGAGGCGAAGGCACGCCGTGGGTCGGGGGGGCTCCACGCTGCGCGGCAGCTCCCACGGGTCCCGCAGGTCCCCAGCAGAGCTGTCAGGCTGAACCCACCGAGACCTTGGGGTGGGGGGGACACTGCCAGGAGTCTCTGGGGGTTGTTTCCTGTTGCTGCTGAGTCTGATTAGATCCTGACCCGAGTCTTTGTGATCCCCTTTTAGGTGCTCACACACTGCGAAGATCCCTCGTAGCCTCCTCCTCCTCCTCTCCAAACTGAATGGGCTTAAGCTCTTCAGCCTATCAACATAGCTAAGACCCTCCATATCTATTAGTAGCTCTTCTCTGGATCTGCTCCAGAATTTGTCCATCCCTGCGGAGGTAAGGTGCCCAACACTGGACGCAGTATTCCAGCTGGGGCCTGGCCGTGGGCTTTCTACAATGGCAATAGGTGGTCCTCGCCTCACTCCGCAGCGATGTGACGCCCCAGCCCCATGCCGGGGGGCTCTGTGGAGCCGCAGGGACTGTCTTGGCAGGAGCGTGTATGAGGAGGTCTTGGCCAGCTGTGGTCATTGTAGATCCCATGGCCCGTTTCATGCAAGGAAAGCCCTTCTCCTGAAGCACCCTGGCTGAGTTGCAGTGGGGTAGCTGTCACCTTCACACCCTTCCTTCAGCTCCGGTGCCCGTGGTGATCTGTTGCTTGGCAGCACCATGCACTGTTTGACCATGTCCCGACCTGCCCTTGCATTTTGGTGGAGCAGGGCATGTTCCCTTCTCTCACCCTTTGCCCCCGGGCACGGGGAGGCTGAGTTTCGGCTTGCTGCCGGCGCAGCTTCGCTCACATGAACCCTTGGCAGCCAGCTCGGCAGTGCCGGTGCCCAAAAATTGCTCCATTTGGTGGCCATCAGAGCAGCAGGGCCTGGTGGGGAGCTGTGTCTCCCCTGAGGGGCTCAGGCAGAGGCAGTGCCCTCCATCGTTCCTCTTGTCTCATCCTCTAAGCCTCTTTGGACACAGCAAGGGTTCCTGTCCTCTTTGAGGGCCGATGGGCACCGAGTTTTCCTTCCTCCAGCAGCTCCATTGCTGTTGGCACTTGGGTTCTGTCCCCTCGTGTTCCTCCACGCTCAGGCCTTTCTGAACCCCTGTGAGGATCACAGGCTCTCCGGGTCATTTAACATCTTCAGGGACTCAGGACCCAGCGACCTCTCTGCTGGGGACCTCTCGCCATTTCTTGTGGCTTTTCGCTTCTGTCCCTGTAACCTGCTTGCTCAGCGGCTTCTGCAGAGCCCCACTGACCGAGAGCAGCATCCTGGGGGCACCGTGCGCGCAGCCAGGGTCTTGCTGGAGAGCTGGTACCTTCTCTGAGACACCTGGAAGCGGAGGCTACATTTGGCTGGCTGGATCTTTCTCTGGGCACCTTGAGCTCTCCCGAGGCCAGATCTCACGGGGCTGCGGGAGAGGATGGTCCTTGCGCTGGTTGCCGCGGGTGGGGAGGAAGAGGAGGAGGTCTCCGAGACCTGCAGGCCCTCCGGCCATGGCTCATGGCTCTTTCCTGTGCCGCTTGCAGGTGTGCCGCCGAGGGCCCACTCCCGAGACTCCGTGGACTCAGTGGATGGCCGTGCCACGCCGACAGAGAATGCCTTGCCGCCTGCCCGTGTGGAGAAACCCCCCTCTGTCCTGCCTTTCTTCAACCGCCCCCCCCGCTGCCCTGCCCCTCATGGGGCTCCCCCCGCCGCCAATGCCACCCCCACCACCCCTCTCCTCCGGCTTTGGCGTCCCCCCGCCCCCACCTGGCATCCACTACCAGCATCTCATGCCCCCGCCGCCTCGACTGCCCCCCCACCTGGCTGTGCCACCCCCGGGAGCTGTCCCCCCTGCCCTGCACCTCAACCCCGCCTTCTTCCCCCCACCCAACGCAGCCCTGGGTCCTCCACCAGACACCTACGGCAAGGCAGTGGCCCCCTACAACCACAGCAGGTGAGACAGGGCGGAGGGGAGCTGCATGCCTCTCGATCAAATTGGGGGGGCTATGCTGACCCCCACGTGTGCCTCCTGTGCAGCCGGGAGCTCGGCCCGCCGCCTCCCCCTGTGAGCGAAGTGGAGTTTGAGGAGATCATGAACAGGAACCGAGCGATCTCCAGCAGCGCCATCTCCAAGGCAGTGTCTGGCGCCAGCGCAGGTAACAGTGATTTTATTCCTGCGCTCCCCTCCTGCCGTGTCCCCCCCACCCTATCCCACGGCAGGTCCACATCCCTCAGCCCTGCTCCGTTCCCCCCCAGGTGACTACAGCGACGCCATCGAGACCCTCCTCACGGCCATCGCTGTCATCAAGCAGTCCCGCGTCGCCAACGATGAGCGGTGCCGCGTCCTCCTCTCGTCCCTCAAAGACTGTCTGCACGGCATCGAAGCCAAGTCCTACAGCACGGGCGCCAGCAGCAGCTCCTCCAGGTACCAGCGGTGCCGGGGTGGCTTCGTTTGTACCCCCCCGTGGGGCTTTGCTCGCTCTCTCTGTCCCCACCCCAGCGAGATCCTTCCCTGGGGTGACCAAAAGCTTTTTCTTCTTTTCCCCAGGAAAAGACACCGATCTCGGGAGCGCTCTCCCAGCCGGTCCCGTGAAAGCAGCCGGCGACACCGGGACCTGCTCCACAGTGAGGATCGGCACGAGGACTATTTCCAGGAGCGGAACCGGGAGCATGAGCGGCATCGGGACAGGGACAGAGAGAGGGACCGGCACCACTGAGACAGGTGAGCTGGTGCCGAGGCGCTGCCACATGTACCGTGCCATTGCTGTGGGGTCTTGGGGGTCCCCTCCCAGGGTGAGGGCTGAGGCGGCGGGAAGGGGGCTCGGCACTGCTCTGACTGCTCCTCTGTCTCTCCCTGCAGGAAGTTTGGCAGTAAGTGGTTTTTAATGGACTCGTATCTCCTCACCTCGACCAGGACTACGTGACCGAGGCCGCTCTAGACCCACCCCTGGGCCCCTTCCCCGCCACCCCCAGCTCTCCGGGTGCCCAAGGAAAGCCGTGCCGTGCCCCGGCGGGACTCCCACCGACACCTCGTGGCCTTGGGGCCTGAGCCCTTGCCCGCACTCAAAGCTGCCGCTGCTTCCCGGGGAGAGGCGGGGAGCCGGGGAACGCCTGGGCCGCCCTGCTCCGCTCTGTGGACACCCGGACCCAAAGAGAAATGGTGCTTTTTTTCCATGGAGAGAGGTTTGTGAGCCCTTTCAGGGGGTGGCTGGAGGGGATGGACCCCTTGGCTTGGAGGCACACGGCTCCCGACCCCCTGCCTGGGTTCGCTGGAAGCGGTGCAGGGTCTTCTGCCACATACCATCCTCTGGCCTTGTCTGGAGACGCTCCTGTGCCCACCATCCCAGCAGTCCCAGCTCGGGACACGGTGCCACGCTCCTTTCTCTGCCCCTGCTGGAGAGGAAGCACAGCCTATCCCCTCCGTGGGCCTGCTGTCCCTGCTCGCCCTCTCCACTCTGCCCAGGAGCAGCGTGCCGGGGCGCGGGGGCTGGGGCTGAGCTGGAGGTCGCCCAGCGTTTCCCTCCGGCTTGCCTGGCGGCATGCCACCTCTGTGCTCACTCGTCTCCCACACGTGCGGCAGGGCCCTGCGCAGAGCCAGCCTCTCCTGCAGCACCTTCCTTGTTTTAGAGGAAGTGGAAGAGGCAGGGCAGGCTGCAACGCCCCCAGCCAGCTGCCCTCGGGGACCACCTGTCCCCCATGGGTGCTTGGGGTGCTGTCCCTTCCCCAGCTGTCGTCCCCCCCCCCCGGCCGCCCTTTCCTGACAGGCAATGTGGCAGTTCCACACACAGTGGCAGCTCGGTTGTGTCACGCAGGCCAGGCCAGGGGTGGTGGGGCAGGGGACTATCTGTGCAGAGCAGTGGGCAGCTGAGCAGGAGCCCCCCCCAGCCCTGTGTCTCTCCAGGCTGTGAGGCCCCGTGTGGGTCCCTTCGGCAGGAGAGGGAGAGCCCATGAGGGTCGGGGCGAGCTGAGGAGACGTGGGGTGATTTCCAGGGTGGGTGTCAGCCCCAGGGGCTGCCAGCCGGGCAGTGTCACCCTCTGAACTGTTGCTGGACAGGAGAAACCCGGCTCCGGAGGTCTTTTAGGTTGAAATGACCCACAAACAAACACAAAAAAAAAAAAGAAAAAAAAAAATCTTGTAAAGTACCATGAGGTGCCGGCTTAGCGGGTGACTGCTGGGGGGAGCGCTCGGTGGGAGAGTTCTGTTTTTTTACTTAACGACACAAATTTTTAGTTTCTTTCAAAATAGTGGGGAAAAGTGCAGAGCAAACCCCTATTAACCACCCAGCGAGGCGCTGCCCCTCCTGCTCGCAGTGACTAGATTTGTTTGTCTTTCTGATAGGTTGAAAATTGTGTAATAAACTTGATGACGTTGTCAATCTTTTATATGGCGCTGTAGGGCTCTTTGTCGCGTTTCCTCCCTACGATGGTCTTTTAGGTGATGAGTGGGGTGGGAGTGTTCTAGGGTGGCTCTGTGGGAGGGAAGAGCAGTATGTGGGGCCTGTTAGTGCCTCTGTGCCTGCTGTCCCTGGCCCTCGTTGTTTTCTGAGGCTTCTAGGGGGCTCCTGCACCCCTCAGGCAGCGCTGTGGGGCAGTGGTGTGGTGCTGGAAGCTCCTGACCGCTTTATGCCCAGCCCGCTGCCCCAGAGGAAGCCACATGCCCAGGCACCAGGTAAAAATAAATATTTATTGGAAAATAGTGAATTATTCTGAGAAGGCAGTAGAAAAAAAAAAAATAATTCTCCGTACCTCGAACTGACCTGCGCTTCACAAGCCCTGGGGGCCGCATCCTGGGTGGCAGCAGGTTGGGTACTGCCTGGCAGGTCGCTTGCATGTGCTGTGGGCGAAGCGGAGAGCAGGCAGGGTGGGGATCCCTGCACATGGGCACCAGCACGGGGCCAGCCTGGGAGGTGGAGCTGGCAGCAGGCCGGCTGCCCGCTGCCTCGCATACCTGTGCTGCTCTATGCCTAGTCCTTTGATGCGGCACAAGGCCTCAGTACGAATCCACACTGTGAAGAAGGAAAGAAGGGGATGTGCTGGCACCAAACCAGCCTAGCAGCTCGTGTGCCAGCTCCTGCGGTGCCCCGGTGTCACCCAGCTCCCCGCATGGTGTGGCCCAGCCACAGTACCTGGAGAAGGAGACCAGCGCCAAGATGCCCAGCAGCAGCTCTACGGCGTAGAAGAGCAGGAGGGTGGCGTTGAGGATGGCTTCCAGGCGCAGGGCGTAGGTCTGCAGCAGCAGGTAATAGGTTGCCATCACAGCTGCCGGGATGGTCAGGGCCAGGCTGATGGAGAGCGGCACCTTCCGCTGGCACAGGTTGCCTTTGGACCCTGCAGGGTGTGCGGTTAGAAGTGGAGTGGCCCCCCTCAGGACTCTGCAGTGGGGGGACACGGTAAACTGCACCCCCAGCTGTGCCCCAGCAAGCTCCTGCGGGGGGGGCTCTGCAGCCCCGTGTCACCCTGGGGGACACGCCGTTGTCCCCAGGACTTACCGAAGAAGATGCGAGTGGCCTCAGTGCCGAGGTAGAGGAAGAGCAGCACAACGTCCAGCACCAGGTTGGTGAAGGGGTACGGCAGCAGCAGCACTGCGGGCACAGCCACCGCTGCCCTCAGGGCCTGCACCCACAGCACGCCCCGGGCCTCAGGGCGGGGGGAGCTGCTGCCCTGGGGGGCCGGAGAGGGTGGGGTGGGGGGGCTCACCCTTGTACACGAAGACGAAGGCCTCCAGCAGGAAGTAAGTCGCGCTGTACCACCCGTTGAGGAAAAGCAGGACCTGCAGCGGTGCCGAGGAGCGCTGGCGGCCTGCGGGCGCAAGGCGGCCATGGGCTGGGAGGGCCCGGCCCCGCCCCCGCCCCGCTGCACCCCCCTCCCGGCCCCGCTGCGCCTTGGCTGGCTCGGCGGCACCCCCGAGCCCGCCCCGTGGCCCCCTCCCCCGCGCCCCGCTGCCCCCCGGGCCCGGACCGCGGCCTCCCGGGCCGGCCTGCCGCCGCCCCGCACTCACTCCTGGGCGCCATCTTCCATCTCCATGGGAACCGCCGCCGCCGCCCTCACTTCCGGGAGCGCTCGGCGGGAAGGCGTCTAACCGCTCCCTCCGCCCTCTCTGTGGCTTTGGAGGACCGGGCCGCGTTGCCCGGGTTCGAGCCTCGCACGCGGCTGCCCGCCGGCTCTGCCTACGCCCCCTCCGAGCCTCCCCTGGGCCCAGCGGTCCACGCTGCGGGGTGGGAACAGCCCTGTTCTGGGGCTGCAAGCCCAGCGCTGAGCTGCGGTAAGGTTGTCGGGATGGCAGGCACCGGCACGGGGAGGAAGGGAAGCAGCCGGGGCACACGGACACCAGGCAGCTACTGGAAAACGTCTCCGATTTATTTCTTTACCGTTTACAAAAACGCTCGAGTCCCAATGGGGGCTGTGGCGCCAGGACAGACCTTCCTGCTGCACAGCTGGGATGCGCCGCCAGCCTCCTGCCGACCCCCAGCACCCACAGGAGCTGTGGCAGTGCTGGCAGAATGGCTGGATCCCGGGAGGAAGGTGGCAGAGCTGGAGCCAGAGCTGGAGCCAGAGCCGTCCCCAGGGGGGGCGAGAGGTGCAGGGAGACGGCGGGGGCTGCCAGGGAGCCGAGGGAGAGCCGGTGGGTCGCCCAGAGCCCGAGGGGAGCCATCAGCTGTGGAACTGTGCAAACTCCTTGCGCAGCCAGAGTGAGTCCTGGTAGAAGAGGGGATCGCCCAGGTGCACCGCTGTCCTCTTGTAGAAGTAACAGTAGAGCACGGCCGCTGCGGGAGGGAGGGGGATGAGGGTCACCTTCACCCCCACAGGCCCCCTGAAAGGGGCAGGAACCCTCACGGGACCCTGCAACCACCAGCCCTTACCCAGCCGCTGGAAAACAAAAAGGGTCTGCAGGCCTTCGGTCCACACGAAGCGGCTGGAGTCCCGCCACCGCAGGTTCTGAGGCAGACAGATGGACAGGAACCAGGGATAACCCCTGCATTAGTTTGGGAGCAGCCCCCCGCACCTCTGGCTCCCTCAGCCTGGTGTGCTGCTGGCCCTGAAGCTGTGCACAGTCCAGGGGCAACACTGCCGGCCTGGGGGGGCAGCCCCCCACCCCAAAGGTTAAGCAGCTCAGGGGATTTAGCCAGCAAGTCAGGACCTATTCTAGCTTCAGACTTCAGATCCCTGCAAATCCCTGTCAATCCCCTGCCCGGACAGCGTGGGCAGCACCGGCATGTGATGCCACCTTGGGCACCCTGACACAGCGCAGCCCCCTGCCCAGCTCTAAGCGATTCCCTTGCCCTAAGGCAGCAGGGTGGGGACAGATCCTCACTCAGAGGCTGGAGCAGGGGGACGAGAGCCCAATGGAGAGGGGTGCCCAGGGGCGGGCAGGGTATAGGGGCTGCTCCTGCAGCGGCTGGGGCAGAGGACAGGAGGGAGTTCAGCTGGGGGAAGAGAAAGGGAAGATGCTGCCTCGACAGAGCCCTTGGTGCTGCCTGATGCCAGCAGGGAAGAAGCTGTCCCCCGTCTCTGAGTGTTGGGGATTAATCCCAGGTAAACCAGGAGCTGCTGTCACAGACTTCAGCAAGGATTACCCCACTGTGGGCTTCTGTGCCAGCACAGAGCTGCAGCTGCTGGGCTTTCCACAAGGAAAGAGGATTTTCCAGCAAGTCATGGCTCTTGGGGAAGGGGCCGGGATAGGGCAGCTCCCTTCCAGGCCAACTCATCAAGGGGGTCACATAGGGAATCACAGGGGGACACCAAACTGTCCCTGCGGTGGCAGATCGTGGCCTTCCTCTTGTGGGAGAGGGACTGCTGCCTGTGCTGCCTGCCCTCAGAAGAAGCCAGCAGCCCCAAGCCTGCCCCAGCCTACCATAACCCAGATGTGGAAGGAGATGCTAAGCGCCAGGTAGGCTGCAGACAGCAGAATGGTCCCCTTGAACTTGTGGAAGAGGAGGTTGACCAGCCCGGCCTGGAAGATGAAGGTGTTGAAGAACATGAGGAAGATGATGATGACGTTGAAGAGAATAGCAATGTCCTGGATGCTGCAGCAAGAGAGACATGGTGAGACCCCAGCCCTCCTGCCCCACCACGCTACCCCCTGTGCCCGCCTGGCACTCACATGAAAAGAACAAGCTGGACAGCGGGGGCCGTGCGGAGCAGCTCTGAGAAGGAGTTGACAAAGAGGTCATAGAAAAGCAGGAGGAACTGCAGGAACAGCACCAGGCTGTAGTTGCTGGTCTGGAGCATCTTCCTTGCCTGGGCGTTGGAGCCCTCAGCCCTGGCATCCCCAGTGGCCGAGCCAGCTCATGGTCTGGAGTTGAGGGGCTCAGTGTCGCCTCTCCCTGTGGCCAGGACCTGGAGGAGGAGCAGAGGTTTCATTTGGCAGGGTAAGATGCACCACCCTGCACCTCACAAACCTCTCTGCCAGGAAACCTAAAGCAGGGTCAAACCAACAGCAGCTTCTGCCAGTTTCTAGCATGCCATGCAGAGCTGTGCTCTGCCCCAGGTCTGTAGGCTTTCACAGACAAGCTGTCTCCCCTCTCTTCTCACCGCACAGTGGGCTCAGGTTTGGTCTCACTCTCCCACCCTCCAGCCTCACAACCAGCCCAACCTCAGGGAACAGATGTGAAGAAACACCGGGACGAGGCAGACGTGAGAGTCCCAGGGAGCAGTGTCCGGGCAGGTTATTCATACCTCTCCTGCTGGACAAACCCTAAAGCTGCCGACGGCTCTGTGGGCAGTGCTGAGCAGGCCATGCTATGGGGGCAGGTTTGGGCACGCTGTGTCCCAGCATCACCCTCCCTGGCCCCACCCCAGGACCGCGCACCCCACTTGGGGCAGCTGCTCAGGCAGGAGATGAGGACACAGTGAGGGAGCGAGGCTAGCTGGGGACAAGCGAGGAGGCAGAGCCCTCCTGCCTGCTTCTGCCTGGGGACAGCAGCACAGCAGTGCCGGAGAAAGGAGGTAAGGTGGTGCTTGGAGGGACGAGGAGTCCAGGACAACGGGGGGTGCCCCATGTCCTGGCAAGAGAGTGCTGCGCTGAGGCCTTCCTTCCCTGGAAAGGAGCCACAGGGTGGGACGTGGCAGGGAAAGGGGGCAGCTCCCCGCATCCCCAGGTCCCATGCCACCCGCCGTCCTTCACACAGCCGCCACGCAGGTGTCCTCTCCCTGCGCGGCCCCCGTGTCCCCTCTGGTCTTCCCACACATCCCCAGGCCTCCCCTTCCCCCCCGGCCCCAGTCCCTAGGGAGGCCGAAGCGCCCCGAGCAGCCGCCCCGGTGGGCCGCCGTGCCCCCCGGCGCGCTTCGCCGGTGCACAGGCAATCCGGGGTTGCCGGTGGTCCCCGCCGTGTACCGCCCCCCCCCCCCCCCCCCCGCCTCCGCAGCCCGGGAGCGGCCGAGCGCTGACCTGCGGCCGCCATCTTCCGTCTCCACGGCAACAGCGCAGCCACCGAGGCGGGAACGGAAGCGCGCGGCTGGAGGAGCTATACAAGCGCCGCTCTGGCCGCTGCACTCGTTGGTTGCGGGGCCGGGAGGATTGGGCGGGAGCCACCACCGAGGCGAGCGGCCAGAGCGGCGCCGTCCAACATGGAGGCGCCCGGCGAGGCCGAGGGGGCGGCAAGGCCCGACGGGCGGCGGGCGGGGCTGAGGTACGGCCCCGGGACCAGGCCAGGCCCCGCGTCCTCGGGGCTGGGGGAGCCGTGGGGCCCGGTGTTCTGGGCAGCCTTGGGGCCGGGCCCCACGTCACCAAGCCCGGGGCAGCCGTAGGGCCCTAGCCGTGGGGCCAGGCCCCGCGTCCCCAGGCTTTGGGGGAGCTGTGGGGCCAGGCCCCACACCTCCAGGCTTTGGGGGAGCCGTGAGGGCCCAGGCCCGGGGGAGCTGTGGGCTCAGCACCGTGCCGAGCATTGCAAGAGTGGGTGGCAGAGCTCGTGATTGCCACGCTGCTCCAGGGCCTCGTCCCACCCACCTCCTGCCTCATAGTCCCATGGGGCAGCAGATCTCGGGCGACAGGGCTGTCCCCCGCCCCAGGAGGAGACGTAAATATCTATTTCTGGAGGCAAATGCAAATCGCCAGGCAAATGGACGAAGCTCCTGCCAGTCACCTGCTTGAGCCCTGTGGGCTGAGGGCAGCACTGGGGGCAGGGCCCTGCTGGTCCTGCTGCTCAGCCCAGGCAGGGTTGTGGGGCTGTTGCCCACAGGTGTGTGTGTGTGTGTGTGTGTCCCGCTCAGACCCCCATAGAGCAGGGTGAGAGCTGGTGCAGAGCAGGCAGGAGGCAGCAGGGTGCTGGGGCTCCCAAGATCCAGGTCAGGGCGGTACAGGAGTGTCTCCTTGCACTAGTGCAAGCTAGGGTGAGGCACAGGGTGCTGAGGGGGGGTTGAGAGGGAGTGCTCATGCTGGTGGGGAGGTGGAAGGGGACGTGGGGTACAGGTTGGAGGGTGCTGCGGATGGAGAGAGTGTAAATACATGTGAGGGGGAAGGAGGGAGGGGATCACATCAGTGGGTTCCTGGGGATGATGCAGGGAGCATTGTGGGTGCTAGGGGTGGGGGTGCAGGGTTACAGGAGACACCTGGACTCCCTGTAAGGCACTTGTTGCTGTCCCCTGGGCACCGTGGTGGGGTGCTGCCAGGGACCTGGCTCTGCAGGGGCCAGCTTTGCCTTGCACAT